>NC_141170.1:67725000-77725000 GCF_055505025.1 Bos grunniens
AGGCTGAGTAAAAGAAAGTTGTGAGAAAGATACATAGGTTATAATAAATAGGATATGAAAACTAAAATACAGGAAAATGCTATCTATGCTTTCTAGCTGTGTATAAGCTAAGGAGGATATCAGTCAAAACTCTAAGACTTGTATTTCACAATATGCATCAATAATTGTTACTTGTGGAATCCAAGAATGTTATCTAAACAGGAATGATTTAACCTTCTCTGAGCTATACTAATGCAGCCAGTTTAGGCTCATCTAGAATTTTCTCAAATAAAATTTGAGTCAAATAGTATGTGATTGAAATTACAGATTTTCATTTCCTATGAAATCATAAGTAATGTAGAATAGTATCAGTTCTGAGCTTATTCAGAATTAATCATTTTTAAGATCCCTCAGAGATGTTTCACATATGCTTCTTAATATATGTTAGACTGACTTTAAGACAGTACAGGGCAATAGGATACTGGAAAGCTGGAGAAGACATGCTCTGTTATAGAAAAAGCCACATCCAAATGCATGGGCTTCCCACGGGTTAGACATCACAAAATCAGTCAGGCTCCAATCACATTGCTTATTATCTTAGGTCAGATTTCCCAGTAGCAGAGCCTTGGGCAAGATTCTTGTTTCAGTTCAGTTCAGTCGCTCAGTCGTTTGCAATTCTTTGCGACCCCATGAATCACAGCATGCCAGGCAGCCCTGTCCATCACCAACTCCCGGAGTTTATACAAACTCTTGTCCATCTAGTCAGTGATGCCATCCAGCCATCTCATCCTCTGTTGTCCCCTTCTCCTCCTGCCCCCAATCTCTCCCAGCATCAGGTTCTTTTCTAATAAGTCAACTCTTCGCATGAGGTGGCCAAAGTATTGGAGTTTCAGCTTTAGCATCAGTCCTTCCAATGAACACCCAGGACTGATCTCCTTTAGGATGGACTGGTTGGATCTCCTTGCAGTCCAAGGGACTCTCAAGAGTCTTCTCCAACACCACAGTTCAAAAGCATCAATTCTTTGGCGCTCAGCTTTCTTCACAGTTCAACTCTCATATCCATACATGACCTCTGGAAAAACCATAGTCTTGACTAGACAGACCTTTGTTGGCAAAGTAATGTCTCTGCTTTTTAATATGCTATCTAGGTTGGTCATAACAGAAGCAGAAGATATTAAGAAGAGGTGACAAGAATACACAGAAGAACTGTACAAAAAAGATCTTCATGACCCAGATAATCATGATAGTGTGATCACTCACCTAGAGCCAGACATCCTGGAATGTGAAGTCAAGTGGGCCTTAGAAAGTATCATTAAAACAAAGCTAGTGGAGGTGATGGAATTCCAGTTGAGCTATTTCAAATCCTGAAAGATGATGCTGTGAAAGTGCTGCACTCAATATACCAGCAAATTTGGAAAACTCAGCAGTGACCACAGGACTGGAAAAGGTCACTTTTCATTCCAATCCCAAAGAAAGGCAATGCCAAAGATTCTGGTTTAGTGGATGTATTTCAGGTGGTTTTTTGTTTTTTTTTCAGGAAAAGAAGAGTGGAAGAAACAGGATAGTGTACTGGATTTAAAAATAAGAAGCAACATGATCCTAGTTGAAGACTCAGTTCGATCTGACCCAGGCAAAGCTCTGAAGCACAAAAGGGCCACAGGATTGAGTGGGCTTCCCTTGTAGCTCAGTCAGTAAAGAATCTGCCTGCAATGCAGAAGACCTAGGTTCATTTCCTGGGCCAGGAAGATCCTCTGGAGAGGGAAATAGCAACCCACTCTGATATTCTTGCTTGGAGAATCCCATGGACAGAGGAGCCTGGCAGGTTACAGTCCATGGGGTCACAAGAATCAGATACAACTTAGCAACTAAACCACCACCACTAACAACAGAAGGAGTTGACTCTTTAGACCTCACTGATGTTAGTCATTGGCTGAGATCTGTCCCCACCACTTGGCAGAGAGGAACATGGGAAAAGATGGTTCAGACAGTTCTGATCTGGCCAAGGAAATTTTGACATATGAAGGTATCACTGTGGGTTTTTAATTGTTAACCTTTTCAGGAGCTGAAGGTGAGTGCATCAGCTCTCTGGTAATTGGGTGTGGTTGGAACATCAAACATGTACTATATTTTCTCTGCCTGAAAATGCTGGCAGGTTTCCTCCAGCAATGAGAGATTGGGAGTGGACCTCTGCAAGTGGTTACTTAAGGCAGGGAAGCAAGACTAGCGACTTGGCAAGCAGAGAGTCTCCTTGACTTTAGGGGAGTTAGAGTATGATTGACTGTTATATAATTATAGAGAACACCATTCAGTGTTAGTCAGGAGAAGCAACAATAATTAGTGGAAAGGATTTCAATGGCAACCTACTATCCTGGAGAGCTTTGTCATGTCCCCTCTTCCAGTGCCCTACTTCATCATTGAAGGAGCTAAGATCCACGTGAAAAAATCAAGGAGGCTGACCGGCTACAAAGTCAGGGAAGAGGAAGTCCACAGGTGCTGAATCTCAAGCCTGGTGGAAAAATGGAGAATTCATCAGATGCAGTAAGAGGAATTTTAACTGCACGAACATTTAATAATAGAATTCCACTAAAAAGTTAAAAATTTCAACTAACATCAGAGGGTAATCTACTTTCAGAGAGTTAGGATTGCTCATACAAATCCTATGTCTCCCCTCCAAGTGAATTTAGAGCCAGCCATGTCACAATCTGTGTCCATAAATTTGAGGGAAGCAGATTTATCTGTGTATCTATGGTCCCATTAGACCACAAGTAAGCTTGGAGTGAGGGAAATCGATTTTATGAAGACCAGTAAATGTAGTTTAGAAAGACTGGTAAGTGCTTCAAAATGCTGTTAATCTTTCCCACCCCCTCTTGGTAGTGCTCTAAAGAAACATATAGAAAGACACAAGTCATAAAATGAAATACTACTATGCTGCTAAAAATGTTCTTCCAAAACTATTCTTGACAATATGGAGAAAGTATGTTTATATCTATATATCACCTCTCTAGCAACCAGTCCAGTGCCTGAAACTCAAAGGAAGAAATGCAATTCATTTTTGTAAATAAATATATTAATTTTTTTGTTTGTTTTACTTTTTTTCTTGTTGTCATTTCACTGAGTTTTGCATCTATCATGAAATGTAGATGGAGGGCTGTTTTTAAAGTAAGCAAAGATTGGACAGTAGCTGCAGTAATGTATCTATTAGAAAAACATTCATTCTCTTGTTAAACATACTAGATAGTGAACTGCCTAAGTAAAAAATTTCCATATTTACATTTACTGAGTTACACCTTTCAGTGAAATTTGGAAAGCACTCTATTGTGTCATAACATTAAATTCTTACAAGAATCTCATGAAATTAATTTCTTAGACCCATTTCAGAGTTGAGGAAGCTGAGTTTCAGAGAAGTTATGTATCATGCTTAATGTGATCAACTTGTAAATGATAGAAACAGGATTTAATCTCAGGTCCATCTGTTAAGCAGATAAAATCCTTAGAAATCTCTGCTTTTTGGGTAAGCATAAAAATCACACACTTCCACACATTAACTTCCCTGAAGAAACTTCTTGGTTAGTATGAATTCTTAAAATTTCATCTAAGCATTTAAAACATATTTTTTACATTTCCTTTCTGTATTCTTCATTATAAAAATAATAGTTTTTCAATTATTCAAATATAAATACACCATTTCCTACTTGAGTTTCAGATATATAACTTTTCCACTGGAAAGATGAAAAATACATTAAGCAAATCTTCAAGCTTCTTGGTAATATTAGATGGGTGGATGGATAAAAGGAAATATGTAATTATTCAGAGTGCCTGGAAAAGAATCGTAAGTATGTGCTATTTAATAAAATTTAGGATGAAGTTTATGACACCCACTACAAACAATTAAAGTTTTTTTTTTTTTTGACATAAATTGTCTCTTATGAACATTCCAGACACTCTAGTTGTTTGATATACTTTCTACAGCTGTAACTACAAGACTAGAAACATAACTGCCAGTGGGTAATACAACTGGGCTTACTCAGTTTGTTATTCATATAAAGATATTTTCTGAAAACACAGAATGTCTCTTCATATTTCTCTTAATGTCTAGGAAAAAAAAAAACCCAGTTATTTCTTTGGGAAGAGAAAAAGACATATATGAACATTGTCCTTTCATTATCTACCCATTAGTCCACTGAATTTGTATATTTTCATCACTAATCACTCCTGAATGATATGGAAAAAAATCAAGTGGGAAATGTATAACATATATCTGATTTTGCTAACTGCTACTGCTAAGTCGCTTCAGTTGTGGCCGACTCTGTGCAATCCCACAGACGGCGGCCCACCAGGCTCCCCCGTCCCTGGGATTCTCCAGGCAAGACCACTGGAGTGGGTTGCCATTTCCTTCTCCAGATTTTGCTAACTAGCTAATGCTATCTCTGTTCCACAGAATAATTGTTTTGGAAATACATCATCATTGTTTAAAAATGTGACAGATATTTGAGCAGAGTGTAAAATCACCAGGAAGTGCCCTCCTACATCAAAGATAATCAGAGCCAGATATCAGTTCAAGTGGTGGAAACAAGATTTATTCAGTTAACTATTAACAATAAATATAGAGCTTAGTAAGAATCATTCCAATTTGTGCAGAGGTGACTGAACGTTTTAAAGGGATGATGAAGGGGTGGAGAGGGAAAATAATGGAGCCTAGGTAGAGTTAGGGAAGTAAAAATGACGAAAAGTGAGAACGGAGGCATGTGGGAAAGACATCTAGCCTTCAGTTCAGTCACTCAGTCTTGTCCGACGCTTTGCAAACCCATGAACCGCAGCATGCCAGGCCTCCCTGTCCATCACCAACTCCCAGGGGTTACCCAAAACCAGGTCCATTGAGTCAGTGATGCCATCCAACCATCTTATCCTCTGTTGTCCCCTTCTTATACTGCCCCCAATCCCTCCCAGCATCAGGGTCTTTTCCAATGAGTCAACTCTTCACATGAGGTGGCCAAAGTATTGGAGTTTCAGCTTTAGCATCAGTCCTTCCAAAGAACACCCAGGACTAATCTCTTTTAGAATGGACTGGTTGGATCTTCTTGCAGTCCAAGGGACTCTCAAGAGTCTTCTCTAACACCACAGTTCAAAAGCATCAGTTCTTCAGTGCTCAGCTTTCTTTATAGTCCAACTCTCACATCCGTACATGACCACTGGAAAAACCATAGCCTTGACCAGACACACCTTTGTTGACAAAGTAATGTCTCTGCTTTTTAATATGTTGTCTATGATGGTCATAACTTTCCTTCCAAGGAGTAAGCATCTATTAATTTCATGGCTGCAGTCACCATCTGTAGTGATTTTAGAGCGCAGAAATATAAAGTCTTTCATTGTTTCCACTGTTTCCCCAGCTATTTGCCATGAAGTGATGGGACCGGATGCCATGATCTTAGTTTTCCAAATGTTGAGCTTTAAGCCAACTTTTTTACTCTCCTGTTTCACTTTCATCAAGAGGCTCTTTCGTTCTTCAGTTTCTTCCAATATCTGAGGTTATTGATATTTCTCCTGGCAATCTTGATTCCAGCTTATGCTTCCTCCAGCCTAACGTTTCTCATGATGTACTCTGCATAGAAGTTAAATAAGCAGGGTGACAATATACAGCCTTGATGTACTCCTTTTCCTATTTGGAACCAGTCTGTTTTTCCATGTCCAGTTCTAACTGTTGCTTCCTGACCTGCATATAGGTTTCTCAAGAGGCAGGTCAGGTGGTCTGGTATTCCCATCTCTTTCAGAATTTTCCACAGTTTATTGTGATCCACACAGTCAAAGGCTTTGGCATAGGCAATAACATCTAGGCTTACTCACTGGCATTTAACAAAGTTAGGCTCCCACTCCACCACCTATCCTCAGGTGTTGACTAGAAGAAACAGTAAATTCTTTTTTTTTAATTGGTTGGAGTATAATTGCTTTACAATGTTGTGTTAGGTTCTGCTGTACAAAGAAGTGAATCAGCTATATGTATACATATATTTCTTCCCTCTTGAACTTTCCTCCCATCCTCCACTTCATCCCACCCATCTAGGTCATCAGCACCAAACTGAGCTCTCTGTGCTAAACATCACAGTTCCCACCAGCTATACATTTTACATATGGTAGTCTCTGTATGTCAATCCTAATCTCCCAATTCATGCCACCCTCCACTTCCCCACTTTGGTCCATATGTTCCTTCTCTACATCTGCATTTCTATTCCTGGCCTGCAAACAGGTTCATCTGGATCATTTTTAAAGAAGTTAATTACTTTAGTAATCTTTTCTTGGGGAGTTATCTTGGGGAGGTTCAGGTCTTCCCAGGGATGTGGCTTTGAGCTGTTAAAAACTATGTCAGTATTTTTTTCAGTTCTTTATTGACCCAGGTTGAAGACTGTATGGAAGATGGCTCAGAGGAGCCTGGCTAGAGCTTGGTCAATGAGAGATTCATTGTCATGACACTGTCCTCTCTCACTCACGATGGCCTGCTGCTGTTTCTCAAACATGCCGAGTCCATCAGTTCAGTTCAGTAGTTCAGTCGTGTCCGACTCTTTGTGATCCCATGAATTGCAGCATGCCAGGCCTCCCTGTCCATCACCAACTCCCGGAGTTTACACAAACTCATGTCCATTGAGTCGGTGATGCCATCCAGCCATCTCATCCTGTTGTCCCTTTCTCCGCCTGCCCCCAATCCCTCCCAGCATCAGAGTCTTTTCCAATGAGTCAGTTCTTCACATGAGGTGGCCAAAGTAGTGGAGTTTCAGCTTTAACATGAATCCTTCCAAAGAATACCCAAGACTGATCTCCTTTAGAGTGGACTGGTTGGATCTCCTTGCAGTCCAAAGGACTCTCAAAAGTCTTCTCCAACACCACAGTTCAAAAGCATCAATTCTTCAGTGCTCAGCCTTCTTCACAGTCCAACTCTCACATCCATACATGACCACTGGAAAAACCATAGCCTTGACTAGATGGAACTTTGTTGACAAAGTAATGTCTCTGCCTTTCAATATGCTGTCTAGGTTGGTCATAACTTTTCTTCCAAGGAGTAAGTGACTTTTACTTTCATGGCTGCAATCACCATCTGCAGCGATTTTGGAGCCCCAAAAAATAAAGTCTGACACTGTTTCCACCGTTTCCCCATCTATTTCCCATGAAGTGATAGGACCAGATGCCATGATCTTAGTTTTCCGAATGTTGAGCTTTAAGCCAACTTTTTCACTCTCCTCTTTCACTTTCATCAAGAGGCTTTTTAGTTCCTCTTCACTTTCTGCCATAAGGGTGGTTTCATCTGCATATCTGAGGTTATTGATATTTCTCCCAGCAATGTTGATTTCAGCTTGTGCTTCTTCCAGCCCAGCGTTTCTCATGATGTACTCTGCATAGAAGTTAAATAAGCAGGGTGACTATATACAGCCTTGATGTGCTCCTTTTCCTATTTGGAACCAGTCTGTTGTTCCATGTCCAGTTCTAACCGTTGCTTCCTGACCTGCTTATAGGTTTCTCAAGAGGCAGGTCAGGTGGTCTGGTATTCCCATCTCTTTCAGAATTTTCCACAGTTTATTGTGATCCACACAGTCAAAGGCTTTGGCATAGTCAATAAAGCAGAAATAGATGTGTTTCTGGAACCCTTTTCCTTTTTCCATGATCTAGTGGATGTTGGCAATTTGATCTCTGGTTCCTCTGCCTTTTCGAAAATCAGCTTGAACATCTGGAAGTTCATGGCTCACATATTGCTGAAGCCTGGCTTGGAGAATTTTGAGCATTACTTTACTAATGTGTGAGATGAGTGCAATTGTACAGTAGTTTGAGCATTCTTTGGCATTGCCTTTCTTTGGGATTGGAATGAAAACTGACGTTTTCCAGTCCTGTGGCCACTGCTGAGTTTTCAAAATTTGCTGGCATGTTGAGTGCAGCACTTTCATAGCATCACCTTCGAAGATTTGAAATAGCTCAACTGGAATTCCATCACCTCCAATAACTTTGTTTTAGTGATGCTTTCTAAGGCCCGCTTGACTTCACATTCCAGTATGTCTGGCTCTAGGTGAGCGATCACACCATCAATATCTAGACGAAGAAATGGGGCACTGTATGGAACTAGTAGAAGAAAAATGGGATAATTTTATTTTTCCAAATGAACTGAGTCCTATGAAAATCAATGGATTACATTACAATACTGTAAGTTTACATATGCCTGAAATAAAATCCAAATGAATGTAGAATTGGCAAACTAAGAATGTTTAAAATTGATGGCAAAACAGAGGCAGCCAGATTTTCTCACTTAATATATTTGCTTTAAAGCATCAGCTAAGACAGAGAGCAAGGAAAATATGAAAGAGCCTGACACTATAGCCAGAGCATGGAGATCAGCTTGGATTTCTACTCAGATAGGAAGGAGAGTTCAGAGAAGGCAATGGCACCCCACTCCAGTACTCTTGCCTGGAGAATCCCAGGGATGGCAGGGCCTGGTGGGCTGCCATCTGTGGGGTCACACAGAGTCGGACACAACTGAAGCAACTTAGCAGCAGCAGCAGGAAAGAGAGTTAATTTTCCTGAAGACCCAGAGAAACAAGGAGGAAACATAGCAATGCAATGGCCTCTGTTTTGGTCTCCTTGTCTACATTTTTCCATTGTTACAGTTTATGTGCTTTCATAGTGGGTAAAAGTCTTGTGCATAACCTTAGGTAAAACTTTTAACCTCAGTGTGCTTCTACTTCCTCATTCGTGTAATGAGTGTAATGAATTTACCTACTTCATTGGATTGTTGTGAAACTTTTTTTAAAATCATAGGGTTGTTTTTCTGGTCTCATATAGACAAAGCACTTAGAATGGTATCCGGTATCATTTTAAGTTGATTATTGCTATTATTCTCAATTTTTATAACTTAGCAAAGCATTTCAGCCATGCATGATTGTGTGTGTGTGTGTGTTTGTGTGTGTTCCCAGCTCTTTGCGAGTGCATGTACTCAAACCTGCCAGGCTCCTCAGTCCATGTAATTTTCCATTCAAGAATACTGGAGCTGGTTGCCATTTCCTTCTCCAAGGTATCTTACAGAGTACCTAGTACTAGTTTCCCCTGAATTTTCCTTATTTTATATATCTGAAAATTCAGGGAAAGCAACAATTTATATCACTTCCATATTAAACTTTCTCAATCTCTCCATCTCTAAAATTTAAGGAAATGAGAAAGAAAAAAGAAAATGAAACCAAATGAAGCTGAGGAGACAGTGTTGCTTTTTTCTAAAGTAAAATGTGCTCTATAGAGTATGAAAACAGAAATAAGCAAGTATATAGCACGTGAAAAAGACATACACAGAGAATATTCTTATTTAAAGGTGACCTTCCTGGAAATAACATCATATTTTACAGTTACATTTCAACCTCAAACTCATCAGGAGCATCTAAAAGTAGAATACACAAATATTTAGAGGTTTGCAGAGTTCTAAGTGACATACTCATTGCCAAAAATATGACAACATTTAAGAAAATATTTCCTTTACCCAGTACATTCCAAGTCCACTTTTGAAAGATGAAGGGGCCACAATCAATTCTAAATTGATTACAATTAAAAGAAAACATGCTAAATATATACATGGATGTCTGGAGACATATCTAGGTGCTTTTGTTAAAAATACCTCATGACATGAGGTTGGGGCTTCTCAGGTGGCACTAGCGGCAAAGAACCTGGTTACCAATGCAGGAGACATAAGAGGTGTGGGTTTGACCCCTGGGTTGGAAAGATCTCCTCGAGAAGGGTATGACAACCACTCCAGCATTCTTGCCTGGAGAACGCCATGCACAGAAGAGTCTGGCAGGCTATACAATCCGTATGGTCTCAAAGAGTCCACATGACTGAAGCAAATTTAGCACGCATGAGGTAAGCTCTGGTTTTTCCAGTAGTCATGTATGGATGTGAGAGTGGACTATAAAGACAGCTGAGCACCGAAGAATTGATGCTTTTGAACTGTGGTGTTGGAAAAGACTTTTGAGAGTTCTTTGGACTGCAAGGAGATCCAACCAGTCCATCCTAAAGGAATTCAGTCCTGAGTATTCATTTGAAGGACTGATGCTGAAACTGAAACTCCAGTAGTTTGGCCACCTGATTCGAAGAACTGTCTCATTTGAAAAGACCCTGATGCTGGGAAAGATTGAAGGAGGGAAGAGAAGGGCACAACAGAGGATGAGATGGTTGAAAGGCATCACTGACTCAATGGACATGAATTTGAGTAAACTCAGGGAGTTGGTGATGGATAGGGAGGCCTGGCGTGCTGCAGTCCATGGGGTTGCAAAGAGTCGGACACAACTGAATGACTAAACTGAACTGAACTGAAGGGAACTAAAGGATGACTTAGTAAGTGAGTTGTTACTATTACTTCCTGGGAAATATATGCATATGGAATTTCACAATTATATTTACTCTAAGGCAATTTTAGGCTTCCCTGGCAGCTCAGACAGTAAAGAATCTGTTTGTAATGCAGGAGACCTGGGTTTGGTCCTTGGGTGGGGAAAATCCCCTGGAGAAGGAAATGACAACCTACTCCAGTATTCTTGCCTGAAGAATCCCCATGGTAGAGGAGCCCAGAGGGCTATAGTCCATGGGGTCACAAAGAGTCAGACATGACTTGGTGACTAACACTTTCTAAAAGCAGTTTTAGCAACCTGCTATCCTCACAATTACTCCAAATTTGTAACTGGAGTAATTAAACTAGTTCCAAAGATGAAAGCAAAAATATAAGATAGAAAATAACAGTTTCTCAAAATGCAAGAAGTAAACTTTGGAAGTGGTTCAGAAATTTTTAGGCTAGCAAGTCTAGGAGAGAGATACTGGGTCATTGAGAAAATCATATCTATAGGGACAAACAGGAACCATATTACTGAAAGGGAAGTAACCTTTACGTATCAAATGGCCTTTATTTGATCCTGTAAGTGAAAGCGAAAGTCGCTTAGTCCTGTCTGACTCTTTGAGATCCCAGGACTATACAGTCCTTGGAATTCTCTATGCCAGAATACTGGAGTGGGTAGCTGCCGGGGACCAGCCCCGGCTGATCCAGGGTATTCGAAGCGGGGACGGCGTCGGCGAGGATCAGGAAACAACTGCTTAATTAAACGTTAATTAAGGATATAAAGAGTAATAGAATGAGGATAGCTCAGTGAAGAAATTCAGTGGAGAAAAGAGGCTGAAATAAGGATAGCTCAGTGAGGAAATTCAGTGGAGAAAAGAGGCTGAATAATTCAGCCAGAAGGTAAGAGAAAGAACGACATGGTGAGACCAAGTTTCGGTGAACAAGGCCCACACTTTATTTTCCAAAGTAGTTTTTATACCTTAAGTTATGCATAGAGGATAATGGGGGAAGGGGTAGAGTCATGCAGTAAGCCAGGCTTTCTTCCTGCAAACATATCATATGCAAAAGTTTAGGTGATTTGCATCATCTTCTGGCCCGGAGGCCTTTTTCTCTAAAGGTAATTATTCTCAAGTCAGGCGCCAGCCTCCAAAAAGCATTAGATAAAGTTGCATTCCTACAGAGCAAAGGTGTGGTGGGCTATAACAAGAAAAAGAATTAACTCAAGGGTCCCAGGTTACAAACATTAAAGCGACTACTTACACCAACTATATTAATCAATACACTGCCAGGGACACAGCAGGTAAGGGATATGGAAACTTAGCAGCAAACATTGGCTCAACAAGTGAAAATCCCTTCACCAATACAATTTCTAATCAATCTTTTAACTACTCAAAAGAATCTGTGTTTAGACAGTTTAGAACATCTCCTGCCTCTCACAGTTGGGAGGCTCTGAACAATCACATGTGGCCGGAAAAACCTATTCAAGCAGGCTAGAGGATTTCCAAAGGAGTTTGTAGGTTAAACACTGTCACACCCAGGAATTATTAACTGGAGCTGTAAGCTAACTCTTTTTTCAGAGAGGTCGTGGGGGACAGCCCCCCGTAAAGTCAGAGGTGTAGGTGAAAGCACAAAGCAGAAAGTAGGCAGACTCTGGTTTTGGGGGTAGATTGCTCGAGAATTTCCAGGGAGACTCCTGAGGCTTGATCCCGCCTTTGCGTATGCCAAGCCTCCTTCCTCATGACCTTTGCCAGAGGCGGAGCTCGCTCCCCGCAGGTAGCCTTTCCCTTCTCCAGGGGATCTTCCCAACCCAGGAATCAAAATCAGGTCTCCCACATTGCAGGCAGATTCTTTACCAGCTGAGTCATCAGGAAAGCCCTTATTTGATCCTGATTATACCTTTCCTTGGGCTTTCCTGGTGGCTCAGTGGTAAGGAATCCATCTGCAATACAGGAGCTGCAGGAGACATGAGTTTGATTCCTAGTAGAGGAGGGCATAGCAACCCACTCTAGTATTCTTGCCTGGAGAAACCCATGGACAGAGGAACTTGGCAGGCTCAGTCCATAGGATCACAAAGACATAACTGAAGTGACTTATTACGCATGCCCGCCTTCTCTTATGGAACTTATTTAATTTTACTGGCTATAGAATTCATGTTTGGTGCTTTTCCCTGCAAATTTAAATACTTCAGTACATACTTGTGCTTATGGCATTTGAAAAGAAACCAGTTATAATTCTTATCGTTTTTCTTCTACAAGTAAGGCCTTTTGTAGTCTGGCTTCTTTCAGAATTTTCTTTGTTTTGGTATCTGTCATTCACTTCGGAAAATTTTCTGCCATTATCACTTCAATTTGTTCTCTCTTCTGCCTTTGCTATTCCAGTTTTGTGCATTTTTCGTGTGAAATTTTCTCACCGTTCTTTCTTATTCTGTTTTTTTTTTTAATTATTATTCTTTTTTTTCTTTCCATTACAATTAACCTATCATTAAACTTACTGATTCTCTCCTCAGCAACACCATACACACTGACAAGTCCATCAAAGGTATTCTTCATTTTTCTTACGGTATTTTTGATTTCTAGCATTTTCCATACCTCTGCTTATAATACCCGTTTATTCTTGCATGCATGTTACTTTTTGCAATAGTTCCGTTAACACATTCATCATTATTATTTTAAGTTCTCTATGTGATAACTCCAACATGTGCTGTATCTGGGTTTGGTTATGATGATTCCTTTTTTCTTTCATACTTTGTTTTTTATGCTTTTTCCATGCCTTGTAATTATTTTGCTAAAAGATAGACATATATTAGGAAATAGGAACTGAGGTATTTAGATCTTTTTTGGTGAGATTTCATGACAGTCTGACTAGGAGTTGAGGAGAATTTGGTATTTGCTATAGCTATAGGTTCAGAGGATTCACATTCCTTTAATGTTCCTGTTTTGTGGATATTGCTTACTTTGGGTTTCCCTAAGTACTCTTCAGAGAAGGCAATGGCACCCCACTCCAGTACTTTTGCCTGGAAAATCCCATGGATGGAGGAGCCTGGTAGGTTGCAGTCCATGGGTTCACTAGAGTCAGACACGACTGAGCGACTTCCCTTTCACTTTTCACTTTCATGCATTGGAGAAGGAAATGGCAACCCACTCCAGTGTTCTTGCCTGGAGAATCCCAGGAATGGGGGACCCTGGTGGGCTGCCGTCTATGGGGTCGCACAGAGTCGGACACGACTGAAGCGACTTAGCAGCAGCAGCAGCAGCAAGTACTCTTACTCAGAGGGAGTCTATACTTTGCAGCCTTACCAAATATAACTTGCTGTTATTAAAGTACTGTTGATGTGGCAGTAAGGTATGGGGGGTATGGAGAGAGCTCCGTTCTATCACTGGATAACATCTCAGTCATTCACTGACCCAGTGTCCTTGGGCTCTGACCTCTACAAGTATTTATAGCTTTTTCCTCCTTTTCCTTATTCTCTTCCCTGGGTGTAGATTCCTAAGCATTCCCAATCGATATCCTTGAAGTTTTTACCTGTTGACTATGTCTTATTGTTGCTGTTTTTTGTTTTTGTTTTGAGGGGTGGTTTCTTTTTAAATGAGACAGGAAATCTGGAGGTGATTGAAGTGAGAGGACTTCACTTCCCACAGTGGGAATAAAGTCTAGGCAAAGTCTATTTCTTTGGAAAGGGTTTCCTGTAATTGAGAAGATTTGGGGCAAAGTTCATGATGATCTAAATCAAATCCCTTACGATTATACAGTGCGAGTGAGAAAGAGATTTAAGGAACTAGATCTAATAGACAGAGTGCCCGATGAATCATGGATGGAGGTTCCTGACATTGACAGGAGACAGGGATCAAGACCATTCCCAAGAAAAAGAAATGCAGAAAAGCAAAATGGTTGACTGAGGAGGCCTTACAAATAGCTGTGAAAAGAAGAGAAGTGAAAAGCAAAGGAGAAAAAGAAAGATGCAAAGACATACCCATATGAATGCAGAATTCCAAAGATTAGCAAGAAGAAATAAGAAAGACTTCAGTTATCAATGCACAGAAATAGAGAAAACAATAGAATGGGAAAGACTAGAGATCTCTTCAAGAAAATTAGAGATACCAAGGGAACATGTCATGCAAAGATGGGCTCAATAAAGGACAGAAATAAAGGACCTAACAGAAGCAGAAGATATTAAGAAGAGGTGGCAAGAATACAAAGAAGAACTGTACAAAAAAAGATATTCAAAACCCAGATAATTATGACAGTGTGATCACTCACCTAGAGCCAGACATCCTGGAATGTGAAGTCAAGTGGGCCTTAGGAAGCAAGACTACAAAAAAAGCTAGTTGGAGGTGATGGAATTCCAGCTGAGCTATTTCAAATCCTAAAATATGATGTTGTGAAAGTGCTATACTCAATATGCCAGCAAATTTGGAAAACTCAGCAGCGGCCACAGGATGGGAAAAGATCAGTTTTCATTTCAATCCCAAAGAAAGGCAATGCCAAAGAATGCTCAAACTACCATGCAATTGCACTCATTTCACATGCCAATAAAGTAATGCTCAAAATTCTCCTATCCAGGCTTCAACAGTACGTGGACTGTGAACTTCCAGATGTTTAAGCTGGATTTAGAAAAGGAATCAGAGATCAAATTCTAACATATGTTGGATCATCGAAAAAGCAAGAGAGTTCCAGAAAAATATCTATTTCTGCTTTACTGACTATGCCAAAGCTTTTGACTGTGTGGATCACAACAAACTGCAAAATTCTAAAAGAGATGGGAATACCAGACCACCTGACCTGCCTCTTTAGAAATCTCTAAGCAGGTCATGAAGCAACAGTTAGAACTGGACATGGAATAACAGACTAATTCCAAATAGGAAAAGTACATCAAGCCTGCATATTGTCACCCTGCTTATTTAACTTAAATGCAGAGTACATCATGAGAAATGCTGGGCTGGGTGAAGCACAAGCTGGAATCAAGATTGCCAGAAGAAATATCAATAACCTGAGATATGCAGATGACACCACTCTTATGGCAGAAAGTGAAGAACTAAAGAGCCTCTTGATGAAAGTGAAAGAGGAGAGTGAAAAAGTTGGCTTAAAACTCAACATTCAGAAAACAAAGATCCTGGCATCTGGTCCCATCAGTTCATGGCAAATAGATGGGGAAACAGTAGAAACAGTGAGAAACTTTACTTTGGGGGGTTCAAAAACCACTGCAGATGGTGAGTGCAGCCATGAAATTAAAAGATGCTTGCTCATTGCAGGAAAAGTTATGACCAATCTAAACAGCATATTGGAAAACAGAGATTTTACTTTGCTGACAAAGGTCCGTCTAGTCAAGGCTATGGTTTTCCCCTAGTCATGTATGGATGTGAGAATTGAATTATAAAGAAAGCTGAGAGCCAAAAATTGATGCTTTTGAACTGTGGTGTTGGAGAAGACTCTTGAGAGTCCCTTGGACTTCAAGGAGATCCAATCGGTCAATTCTAAAATAAATCAGTCCTGAATATTCACTGGAAGGACTGATGCTGAAGCTGAAACTCCAATACTTTGTCCACCTGATGCGAAGAACTGACTCATTTGAAAAGACCTTGATGCTGAGAAAGATTGAAGGTGGGAGGAAAAGGGAACGCCAGAGGATGAGTTGGTTGGATGGCATCACCAACTCGATGGACATGAGTTTGAGTAAACTCCAGGAGTTTGTGATGGACAGAGAGGCCTTGCATGCTGCATTCCACGGAGTCACAAAGAGTCAGACAGGACTCAGCAACTGAACTGAGCTGAACACAATAATCACTCTTCTTTTTTCTGCTAGAGGCATAGTGGAATCTTTCTCAGATATTCTTATAAGAATATGATGTGGTTCCTGGAAGTAAAACACATACAAGTAAGACTGCAGCTTCCAACATTTTCTCATTTTCTAGCCCATCCACACTAAGCCTGCAGCAATAAGGCATAATTATCATTTAAGAATTTTGACTAGGATAGGTCTCTTGTAACTTCCGATCCAGGTTAGCTGATTCAGGCTCTCTCAGTGGATGGGTCAGTGGCTCCAGATTCAAGGTGGCAGTTTACCTTGCAACCTTGGTTCTCTAATGGATACAAGAAAAATCAGTGATTTTCTGTCCAACTTTTTTGTTGCTGTTTTAATTAAAGGAATTACAACTTCCAAGCTTTTTATGTTTTGGAGCTTAAAATGGCAAAATAATAATTTTTTTAATGCCAAATATTATTAAACCTACTGTGGGTCATTCACTTGGCATTATTTATGGCAGCAAAAATATCTTCCCCCCACCCCACCACTGAATAAGTTCAAACATAACACAGAGGACTATACATTTAATAACAATACCTCCTATAAACATAAATGATAAGGTGGAGATTTCTCCAGAAAAACAGCAAATGTTTAAATACTTCCTTAAAAAGGATAATACTTTATTTTTAAAGTAATTTAGTTTTCTTCAAAAGTATGGAGATATATTTATTCACATAGCATCAACTTATAGAAGTCCCTGCACCTAAGGAATATTTAGTCTGATCATTTCTACAATAATTATACTTATATTTAAGATAAGGAAAGGACAATTCAATTTTAGCTTTTAGGACATTAACTGATTTATTCAAAGGTCTAAATAGGAATGTTCCCTTGAAAAGTAATGAATCGACTCAGTGCGTTCCATACACCATATTTTACTTTTTATAGCTAAGGAGTCCTTGATATTTTTTTAGGGTTGCCAATAGATTTTTTTATGTGTGTGTGCCTCTACTGCAGAAAGTAGCCAAAAATATATGATACTTGACACTTCAGCCATTTGTTTATTTTATATATGTGTGTGTGTGTATGTCATATTCTTTGTAATTGTCTTTCAAGATTTAAAAGGATTTCTAAAATGTTTCAGTAACATAAATAAAAAAGGTCAGATAATATGTGAGTTCAAATGAAAATAACTTGGGAAAACTGCTCACAGACTTACTTCTCTTTAGCTTTCTAAATGTATCTATCCTGCTGAAGAGAGACTATCAATAGGGGAAGGAAAATGCAGGCTATTGTGTAGGTGTCTGAATTGTGTGCACTGACCTAAACCAAAATTGTTAACATAATTCAGAGCCATAAGTTCTGGTAGATGACTGCATGGCTGAAAAATGCACACTATGTAGAATACAGGGAGACGTATTTATTCTCAACTGACTAGTTAATGCGGCTGTGTCCTGTCTGTCCTCTCTAAGGCCGTGTTGAAATTTTGAAGGGGTCATTCCTTTATAACAACACGATACATCTTTTGGAATATATGACTCGGTATTATACTAGGTTATCCAAGTTTAGCTTATACTTACTGTTACATGAGAGAGAACAAATCAAGATAGAATGCATCATGGGCTAAGTTGACTGATAAAGATATATGCATTTTAAACTTTATGTAACTGAGAAAAATGAAGAGCTAAAAAGGTAAAATGATCTAGTTACAAAACTGAACGTAAAGATTGATTAAATGAAGTGCTCACACAACAAAGCATATTTAAGATTAAAATGTATCATCTTATGATTATATCTAATATCACTCAACACATTTGGAGAGCTGATCATTTATACAGGAATCTGATGAAAAGTGAGATCTAGATCAATCAGCCAGTGAAACATACCTGACTTTATACTCAGTGGCAGGGAAATTTTGTAGGTTACTCAAGTGCTGCAAAAACTCTAATTTTCAATGTCATTTGGTCTCCTTGCTCACATTTAAATTTGATTTACAGTGTGAAAGAAATGGCACATACCCTTGTCGCTGTATAAAGGTCACTTTAAGAAATAAGTATTTTTAAGCCAGATCTTTTCCCCTTCTTTTCCAAATTGCAATTTAAAAGGGGAAGTTTTTTGGTTTTTGGTTTTTGGTTTTTTTTTTTTTGGTGGGGGGTGGGGGATGCCCTGGCCTACTAACTTGAGGACTAGTTAGGGTTGGGGAGAAGGAAGGCTATAAAAAGAGAAATGGTTTAAAATGCCTACTGACTCCTTTAAACTGTAGCCAGCAGTTAGAAATGGAAACAAAACTGGAAGATAATTGAGATAAATCACATCCTGAAGCCTTTTAATATTTTTGCCCTAGGATTTAGAACTTGTGAATTTAATTTTTTAAAAGCTTTCCTATGATGCCTGACATTTAGACAATTGTTTAAGAGAAGAAAACAACTGTGACAGTAAAAGATTAGCTGAACTGTACTCTAGACATGGAGGAATGCAAATGAGCATATGCAATTGTAAAGCAGTGCACATCAAAAACGCTGTGGAGACAAATAAGCAGACTGAGTGACTTTCAAACTAAGAAACTAGGTCAAAAATCAGATAAAGTGTGTATCTGTAACAGCAGCATTTCTTATCTGAATTGTTTAAGTTTTAATATTGAATTTTAGCGTGTTTACTTTTGCTTAGCCATACTTGGTTCAAAGTTGCTTTACAAGTTAACTTTTTTCCCCTAAAATACTTAAAGCAAAATAATAGCACAAGTAAGCAGCAGTTTCCAAGGTCACAACTCAGTCCGACATTATTCACACTAGATGCTAATTACAGGTCATTTGCTCATTTGAGAGTCTTCGCTTTGGATCTTAAAAGACTGTTTTGAGATGTCAAAAGCAGACTTTCTCCCATCCCCTGGGAGGAAGATCAACAAGAAGCATTGTTCATCATCTCTAACTTTAGCTCATAATAAATTCCTGTCAAAATACTTAGCAAAGAGTTAGGTTGAGGAATCTGAAGTCTTACAAAAATAAATGACTTTATGAAGACACAAAAGTAAGACAGAGTGAGGATAATCTGTGAGGAGTTACTATTTCAAATATGTATCTAAAATTAGATATATATTTACATACGAGCTTATATTTAGATATTATTAAACAAGTTAGAAGTAACCTCAGATGTTCAACACCTATCACAAATGCTGAAGATGTTATACACACCTTTCATAACAGATTTTTCCAGAAAAAAATCTGAATTTAAATAACATCTTTCATTTTCTCATATCATTATGTCCTTGTCCTTTTACATGCAATTGACCTATACAAGCATTTGTTTGTTTTTTTTTTTTAATACCCAACCATCCCAAGCTCACCAGTGTTGTCTTATTTGCCCAGTGGACACATTGTTCTTGGATCTGAAATCATCTCATTTCAGTCTCTCTGTCTTGCAAACTTGCTGTTGACTCGGGCCTTTTGTGATTAAAAAAAAAAAAATGTATTTTGGACTCCACTGTATTTTCCTAAACTAAGATCTCCTTTGAAATTACTTCTGCATCTTTATATTTGACCAGAACTAGTACTTACAGATCTGAACATGAGATATTAGCTCTTGCAGACCCTCTTTTGAGATTACCTGCATCAGCATTCCCCTTTTGAACTCCAGTCTTTGCCTCCTGCTCTGTCACCCACACATCTACATGCACCAGTTAAGGAAATGAATAGAACATAATTCACATGTTCATAGATATCACATTATCTTGAATTTTTATATGAAAAATATAATCTTTCATTCTTTGAGGATTTTGTCAGCCATCAAAATACACCCCTTAAATCTCCTTCTGGCATCAGTGTAATTGACATCCCCATCACTTTCAAACTGAGACTTTGTTTCTTCAAGCTCTTCGCAGCCCAGTGGGCCCATTCTTGCAGTGTGAGGCAGCACTGACACAAGTACACACTCATCTCTGCCTCCATGAATCTTGAACCTCTTGGAACTTTACTGTAGTTCAAAATTCTTAATACTCAGTTTACCTTCTTTGCTTTTCTTCTTCAGAGATGTCAGGTTTGTTTCAAACCAGAATGCTCACCTGGCTTCTTCCCCAGTATTTTGCCCAACCAATCTTTTCCATATTTAATCCATACGGTGTTTGCTTCTTAAAAGACCCAAACTGACAAAAGAATATCAAATATGTAGTCTCTTTTCCAAGGATCATGCTCAGAAATGAATTTTAATGTAAAGTAGTGAACAATTTCATGGCTACTTAAGTTGAAAACATTTGGAATAAAATATCAATTCTGTAGAGTACTAGTTGTGTAATTTTAGACTACCATTTCAAGTGTGAATTTTCTATTTTGTAAAATAAAAAATATCAACAGCTATCTCATATGGGGTTACTGTGCAGGGGAGGATTTCATCATATAGCGAATATCTATTAAGTGGTAAAATTATAAGTAATAAGTGAAAAATCAGAAATCTTCAGGAAATTCATTTTGAATACTTAAAGGAATGAGGGCTGAAATGGAATTTTTATATTTCTCTCCAGTACTAGGCAAAAGTCAATTTGAATAGAGAAGATTGACACTTGACAAGATCTCATAGAATTTCCTCTACAAAGCTAACATTTTACAGAAAACTTTGGATGGCTGAAGTTCTAACCTGCTCTCAGGGATTTCATCTCTCACTGTTTAATAGGAAAAAATGATAATCTTAGCGGAATTATCAGTAGGATCCCTAAGAACCATGGAATCTTAAATTTGGAAATTTAAACTTGAATAATGTTTGTGGCTTGCGCTTGAATTATAGAAATGATCTCCCTATTTCTAAATTACCCCATTCAGGGTATTTAAGGAAATTTGTGCTGTGTCCTAAGTTTAGGACAAATAACCCAACTAAAATCAAAGAAAATAAGCATATGGAAATTCAAAATCTTTATAATGTTTAAATATAGTGAAAACAGAATCAAAAGAGAATACAGGTATTTGAGAAAGATGTTGATTTGTAACACTCTCTACTACATGAAAGCAAGTAAAACCTCTAGACCTTTCAGGTATGAAATAAATCAAATCCCTTAGGATCATACACTGGAAGTGACAAATAGATTCAAGGGATTAGATCTAACAGACAGTGCCTGAAAAACTATGGATGGAGGTTCCTGACACTGTACAAGAGGCGGTGATCAAGAATATCCCCAAGAAAAAGAAATGCAAAAAGGCAAAATGGTTGTCTGAAGAGGCCTTACAAATAGATGAGAAAAGAGAAGCAAAAGGCAAAGAGGAAATGAAAGATAAACCCATTTGAATGCAGAGTTCCAAAGATTAGCAAAGAGAGATAAGACAGCCTTCCTCAGTGATCAGTGCAAAGAAATAGAGGAAAACAATAGAATGGGAAAGACTAGAGATCTCTTCAAGAAAATTAGACATACCAAGGAAACATTTCATGCAAACATGAACAAAATAAAGGACAGAAATGGTATGGACTTAACAGCAGCTGAAGATATTAAGAAGAGGTGGCAAAAATACACAGAACTATACAAAAAAGATCTTCATGACCCATATAACCGAAATGCCGTGATCACTCACCTAGAGCCAGACATCCTGGAATGTGAAGTCAGGTGGGCCTTAGGAAGCATCACTATAAACAAAGCTAGTGTAGGTGATGGAATTCCAATTGAGCTATGTCAAATCCTAAAAGATGATGCTGTGAAAGTACTGCATTCAATATACCAGCAAATTTGGAAAACTCAGCAGTGGCCACAGGACTGAAAAAGATCAGTTTTCATTCCAATCCCAAAGAAAGACAATGTCAAAGAATGTTCAAATTACTGCCATGCTAGCAAAAAAGTGAAGTCACTCAGTCATGTCCTACTCTTTGCAAGCCCATGAATTGTAGCCTACCAGGTTCCTCAGTCCTTAGGATTTTCTATGCAAGAGTACTGGAGTGAGTTGTCATTTCTTTCTCCAAAGGATCTTCCCAACCCGAGGATCAAACCCAGGTCTCCCACATTGCAGGCAGATGCTTTACCATCTCAGCCACCAGGAGAGTCCCAAACTAAGGTTCAAAATTCTCCAATAGTACCTGAAGTGTGAACTTCCAGATGTTCAAGCTGGATTTAGAAAAGGCAGAGGAATCAGAGATCAAATTGCCAACACCCACTGGATCATCGAGAAAGCAAGAAAGTTCCAGAAAAACATCTACTTCTGTTTTATTGACTACACCAACGTCTTTTACTGTGTGGATCACAACAAACTGTGGAAAATTCTGAAAGAGATGGAAATATCAGACCACCTGACCTGCCTCCTGAGAAATCTGTATGCAGGTCAGGAAGCAACAGTTAGAACAGGACGTGGAACAACAGACTGGTTTCAAATCAGGAAAGGAGTATGTCAAAGCTGTGTATTGTCTCCCTGCTTAGTTAACTTACATGCAGAGTACATCATGCAAAATGCAGGGCTGGATGAAGCACAATCTGGAATCAAGATTGTCAGGAGAAATATCAGTAACCTCAGATATGCAAATGACACCACTCGTATAGCAGAAAGCGAAGAACTAAAGAACCTCTTGATGAAAGTGAAAGAGGAGAGTGAAAAAGTTGGCTTAAAGCTTAACATTCAGAAAACTAAGATCATGGCATTTGGTCCCATCACTTCATGGCAAATAGATGGGGAAACAATGGAAACAGTGACAGACTTCATTCTTGGGGGCTCCAAAATCACTGCAGACAGTGATTGCAGCCATGAAATTAAAAGACGCTCACACCTTTGAAGAATAGTTATGACCAACCTAGACAGCATATTTAAGCAGAGACATTACTTTGCTAGACAAAGGTCTGTCTAGTCAATACTGTTTTTTCCAGTAGTCATGTATGAATGTGAGACTTGGACTATAAAGAAAGCTGAGCACTGAAGAATCCTTTTGAACTGTGGTGTTGGAAAAGACTCTTGAGAGTCCCTTGGACTGTAAAGCGATCCAACCAGTCTATCCTAAAATAAATCAGTCCTGAATATTCATTGGAAAGACTGATGTTGAAGCTGAAACTCCAATACTTTGGCCACCTGATGTGAAGAACCCACTCATTGGAAAAGACCCTGATGCTGGGAAAGATTGAAGGCAGGAGGAGAAGGGGACAACAGAGGATGAGGTGGTTGGATGGCATCACCGACTCAATGGACATGAGTTTGAGCATGCTCCAGGAGATTGTGAGGGACAGGGAGGCTTGGCATGCTGCAGTCCGTGGGGTTGCAAAGAGTCGTACGTGACTGAGCTGAACTGCTATGTGAAAGAAATAATAGTGCTGCATTTTATAGTTTATTAAAAGAGAACTTTTGTATATACAGAGTTTTAAAATGTGATGTACAGAAAATGAACGTATTTATTTCAAATTTTTGTCTTATATGTTAAAAATGAAATATATTAAACATGAAATGTCCTTTTGATTTAAGAACACTGTGACATGGACAACGGAAGAGAGGTTTTGAGGTCAAGTCTGTCATTTCATATAATGTAACTTTCTTAAAGATCAGATGGTAATGCAGGTCAGTGATAAGAAAATAATGGATCCTGTACATTCAGACAGTAAGTTAACACTTTAAGAACCAATTTGTCTTAAAAGAATCAGACATTTTCCTTATTTTGATTAAGCAGTTAAAAACCAAGATGTGACCTCCTAGAGGTCACAGATAGACTGGTCCTATCTAAGGTGGTAATTCACAATGCATTAAATACTAAAAGGAAAGTGGCTACATAGAAAAAAAATTTTTAACAGATATATCTGGTAATTGTATTCTGAGGAATTATGTACAAACAGGGATGTCATGTGAGCAAGAGTGTATTATTTTAATAGATTTAATAAGTGTAAATTTTACTGGCATTTTGGCTAAAATCAGTATTAATGGAGCATGAACTTACTGAAAAATTGAGCAATAGCAAAGTAGCTATCTTGTGTATGTACACACAACAAACTGGTGAGTTTTATAAAATAAACAGAGAAAAACATACTAGATTCTTTAAAAATTTATTTATATATTTATTTTTGTCTGTGCTGGGTCTTTGCTGTTGATGCAGGCTTTCTCTAGCTGTGGCAGCAGGGCCTACTTGCTACCAATGGCTTATCTTATTGTGGAGCAGAGCTCTAGAGCAGGGGCTTCAGTGGTTGTAGCTTGCTGGCTTAGCTGCCCCGCAGCATTTGGGATCTCTCTGGACCAAGATCAAACTGTGCCCCGCATATTGGCAGACAGATTCTTAACCAAAGGATCACCAGGAAAAACCCTATCCTATCTTTTTTTCATTTAAAATTTTTAGAAAGTGATGATCAAAAAGTACATTTACAAAAGCGACTCTGCATGAGACACTGTATCTAAGAATAATATTGTCAATTTAGGAAGATTTTTTCCCCCAAAATTGGGGATTGGCACTTTTTTTTCCTGTAGAGGGCTAGACTGTTAATAATTTAGGCTTTACAGGCCACTTGTCTCTGGCCCATACTATTTTGTTTCCTTTTTTATTTCTTTAAAAAAAACCCTTAATATTTTTAAATTTTCTTAGTTAGAGGTGGATCATAAAGACCAACAACCAGATTTGGCCATAAGGCTGTCATTTGCTTGCCCTTGATGTGTGTTCTTGAAATAAAGATGTCCACATCCTAGACAGAGTACATGTAGTGGGTGAGATGGAAAAAATGAACTCTATTGCTGGGATAATGAGTTCAAAAGAACAGAACTCATTTACCAGGTCTTCTTAAAGAAGAGAATTCACTTTCTTAAAGAGAAATGAAATTCCTGTAAATGAGAATTACCTGATTGGACTATCATATGGAAATGCAGTCATTGCTGTACATTCAATTACACATCCTAGCTGATACATTTGATTCTAGATTTTTGTTCTTTTCTTGGCCTCCTTGCCATTTCTCTTTTATAGATAAAAATAGCTTATGAAGGAAAAAATGTTAAAGAATTGGTAGTTATGATGTGATTTTTATTTTTTATTTTCCATAGAGAATTTGATATGGCTTAAATTGAACATAGAAAAAATGTCTATACTAAAGTGCAATTAAAAGACCACTTTGAGATCTTTTAACGTAGAATTATTTACATTATATCTATAGAAAAGAAGGCAAAAGATTTAATTGCTTTTAGCATTTCTACCCCACAAATCCAATGAAAGATTTCAAAAGAGCACAAAAGAACATATTTTTGTGGCATTCCAAAATATCCTTATTTAGGGTGTTAATTATAATCAGAACACACCTTGCAGCGTTTCATCTGGAGAGTAGTATATTTCACTTCTGACCTTGTAGTCTTCTGTGATGTCCTTATGCAGAATTCACATTTCAACAACAAAGGAGAAGTCCTCTAAGGATGTTAAGAGCTTCCTGTGGATGCATGTCATGTCGTAGTACTTTTTGATCATTCTGGATAAGACATTTTAGTTAAGATGCTCCACTTAAACAGATGTCATTCTAATCCCCAAGTGTCTACAGTTTTCAAACAATTAAGGAAGAAAAAGACAGGAAAAAAAAAAGGAAGATCAATGACACAAAAAAGTAAAAAAGAGGAATTCAATTAAAACTTACAAAAGAGAAGAGAAAGCAAAAAGAACGATGGGTTTTAGAATGCATAAAATTAACATCAACTATGTAGAAATAAAATAAAAATGAAAGACACAAGAAAAAAAGGGAAAAAGCAATTAAAATTTTTCATTTAGTTGAAGACTTTAAGCAAACCATGAATTCTATAGTTTCTTCTAATTTGAGAGTAGCAACACAGTTGAATTAAACCTATATGTTCAACAAATACATTTGAGTTTTTTTGACATTTTAGCTGCTTTTGTGTTGCACTGACATCCTCAAGCTTGTAGGGCTTCCCAGGTGGCTCAGTGGTAAAGAATTTGTTTCCCAATGTAGGAGACACTAGAGATGGATGTTTGATCCTTGGGTTGGGAAGATCCCATGGAGTAGGAAATGGCAACCCACTCCAGTATTCTTACCTGGAAAATTCCACGAACAGAGGAGCCTGCCCTTAGTCCATGGGGTTGCATGGCTGAGAACACACACAAAAACACCAAGTTTGTGAAATAAAATAGGACCATCTAGAATTGACCTAGAAGGTTGACTGCAAATTTCATGATTAGTGGCAACTACAGTTGGCTATGGCAGAATAAAGTGAAAACTTTTCTATCTGCTGGGTAAAATAATATTAAAAATAATAAGGTACACAATAGCAACAATTTTTTTCACCAAAAAGGTAAATTTCTTCACATATTTCCTCTCAGTAGAAAAAAAAAATTGACAAACAAGATCTTTGTTTAATAATTTCAAAAATTAGTTGATTCAAAATGTTATAAATAGTGATTACTTTTCCTTTGCTTTAGATGAGCTATGTTTTATCTTAAAGGACTTTAAAATTTATGAAGAAATATCAATCAGGCCTATATAAGAAACTCATGGAATAGATATTTTTAATACTTTCATGTCTTCCAAAGAAAGATTTCAGGGAAAAAAACATTTCTGTCATGACAAAAGAAACCCCAAGTATATGAGACTCAAGTTTTCCTTAGTGCTTCCCTCTATTTCTTAATGCATATGGAAAATATTTATATTCACTGAAAAGAAGCAGACTCCATGAAAATCATCACAAGTGTAGTGGTTAAAATTGTTCCATATATATGTGCAAGTATTTTGAACCAACACCAGTTTATGGAACTGTTGAAAGAAATAGAAGATAACGATGGTGTGTATTTTGGCAAGACTTACTGATTGGGGGAAAGTTTTATAAAGATTCACCATATAGTTAACTCCAACTCAAGATTTTCTTGAAAAGAAAAAAAAAGTCTTGTTAAATATTCAACAATGAAAAGCAATTTAAAAATGGCACTGTGCTTTACATTTTCTCATCAGTATCAAATGAATATAAATATGCTGAATGCGAAGGGAGATTACATTTTTTCATGTTGCTGAAGATCTTTGTTACCTAGAGAGACAAGTATGACAATTTATGATGAAATCTCAACTTTTCATACAATAGCAAAGATTTTACATAATTTTCTGACACGAATGAATAAAAAAAAATTTCAATTTTAACCAACAGCATTATATAAGTGGCCTTCAAAACTGTAAGAAAAATTAGTGGAGTATTCTGTTGATATATTCAGAGTTGCTTTTTAATTTAAACAGTATTGCTTTGAATTCAATGTTAATAAAAGAAGTTTCCTAGGGAAAAAAAGTTATTATATAATTACTTAAGTAAAATTTTTGAATGACTGTTTTTGCTTCAAATCAATTATTCATAAAAAAATAAATCAATTTTATGAAATAAATGAAAATATTAAAGGAAAATTATTTTAATCTATTTTTTATTGGATAAGTATCTATTTGGAAGAATTTGGATGTCCAACTTTGTATATTCAACTGAAAATTTCATGGACTCTAAATATTTATATTTTGATATTTTTAAGTATAAAATACACTGGTTTTTAGACAGTCCAAAAATAAGACTACACAATGTCAGTATTTTATAATCGTTTATTTTGAAATAATGTTTAGGATATATCAGATTATATACTGTATCTTAATTAAATTGAATTCATTTGCTTTTTACTTATAAAAATAATTATAAAATATAAAATTATATACATGGCCCACCTTTTCTTTCTATCAGCACCAATCTAGAGCAGATGTCTGGCTCTAGGTGAGTGATCATACCATCATGATTATCTTGGTCGTGAAAATCTTTTTTGTACAGTTCTTCTGTGTATTCTTGCCACCTCTTCTTAATATCTTCTGCTTCTGTTAGGTCCATACCATTTCTGTCCTTTATTGAACCCATTTTTGCATGAAATGTTCCTTTGGTATCTCTAATTTTTTTGAACAGATCTCCAGTCTTTCCCATTCTATTGTTTTCCTCTATTTCTTTGCACTGATTGCTGAGGAAGGCTTTCTTATCTCTTCTTGCTATTCTTTGGAACTCTGCATTCAGATGCTTATATCTTTCCTTTTCTCCTTTGCTTTTTGCTTCTCTTCTTTTCACAGCTATTTGTAAGGCCTCCCCAGAGAGCCATTTTGCTTTTTTGCATTTTTTTCCATGGGGATGGTCTTGATCCCTATCTCCTATACAGTGTCACGAACCTCATTCCATAGTTCATCAGGCACTATATCTATCAGATCTAGTCCCTTAAATCCATTTCTCACTTCCACTGTATAATCCTGAAAGATGATGCTGTGAAAGTGCTGCACTCAATATGCCAGCAAATTTGGAAAACTCAGCAGTGGCCACAGGACTGGAAAAGGTCAGTTTTCATTCCAATCCCAAAGAAAGGCAATGCCAAAGAATGCTCAAACTACCGCACAATTGCACTCATCTCACAGGCTAGTAAAGTGATGCTCAAAATTCTCCAAGCCAGGCTTCAGCAATATGTGAACCGTGAACTTCCTGATGTTCAAGCTGGTTTTAGAAAAGGCAGAGAAACCAGAGATCAAATTGCCAACATCCACTGGATCATGGAAAAAGCAAGAGAGTTCCAGAAACACATCTATTTCTGCTTTACTGACTATGCCAAAGCCTTTGACTGTGTGGATCACAATAAACTGTGGAAAATTCTGAAAGAGATGGGAATACCAGACCACCTGACCTTCCTCTTGAGAAATCTGTATGCAGATCAGGAAGCAACAGTTAGAACCGGACACGGAACAACAGACTGGTTCCAAATAGGAAAAGGAGCACATCAAGGCTCTATATTGCCACACTGCTTATTTAACTTATATGCAGAGTACATCATGAGAAACGCTGGGCTGGAAGAAGCACAAGCTGGAATCAAGATTGCCGGGAGAAATATCAATAACCTCAGATATGCAGATGATACCACCCTTATGGCAGAAAGTGAAGAGGAACTAAAAAGCCTCTTGATGAAAGTGAAAGAGGAGAGTGAAAAAGTTGGCTTAAAGCTCAACATTCGGAAAACTAAGATCATGGCATCTGGTCCCATCACTTCATGGGAAATAGATGGGGAAACGGTGGAAACAGTGTCAGACTTTATTTTTTGGGGCTCTAAAATCATTGCAGATGATGATTGCAGCCATGCAATTAAAAGACGCTTACTCCTTGGAAGGAAAGTTATGACCAACCTAGATAGCATATTGAAAAGC
Organism: Bos grunniens; assembly: GCF_055505025.1. Taxonomy (NCBI): domain Eukaryota; kingdom Metazoa; phylum Chordata; class Mammalia; order Artiodactyla; family Bovidae; genus Bos; species Bos grunniens. The sequence continues at coordinate 67,754,167 of NC_141170.1, forward strand.
AGAGACATTACTTTGCCAACAAAGGTTCGTCTAGTCAAGGCTATGTTTTTGTTTTTTTTTTTCCCCCAGTTGTCATGTATAGATATGAGAGTTGGACTGTGAAGAAAGTTGAGCACCAAAGAATTGATGCTTTTGAACTGTGGTGTTGGAGAAGACTCCTGAGAGTCCCTTGGACTGCAAGGAGATCCAACCAGTCCATTCTGAAGGTGATCAGCCCTGGGATTTCTTTGGAAGGAATGATGCTAAAGCTGAAACTCCAGTACTTTGGTCACCTCATGTGAAGAGTTGACTCATTGGAAAAGACTCTGATGCTAGGAGGGGTTGGGGGCAGGAGGAGAAGGGGACGACAGAGGATGAGATGGCTGGATGGCATCACTGACTCGATGGATGTGAGCCTGAGTGAACTCCGGGAGTTGGTGATGGACAGAGAGGCCTGGTATGCTGTGATTCATGGGGTTGGAGAGTCGGACACGACTGAGCGACTGAACTGACCTGAACTGAACTGAAATGAGAGCAGATAAGATCAGTACAAAACGTAGGCCACTGTCTTGGCAGCCTACAGTACTACTCAAAGATTAAAAACAGAAACAAAAATGTTCAAATATTTTCTCACTATTTAATGATTTATTTTAGCTTATAGAGTATCAAAGGTGTCTGTTCACAGGTGTGTGAACAGACTTGTTTCATTTGCTTTGTTACTTACTTGTTTGCTTTCTTAGGTAGCGAGCAAAATGCAAGTTTTAAAACGAAGGTTTAAGTCTTGACTTTTTCACCTAAAATTGTTCTATGCTGAAAATATTATTTCTGTGAGTAGCTTTATGCAGTGAATAATATCTACCCTATAGGGTACTTCCAGATCTACCAAAGGGGAAAAGTTAAAAATTTGTAGCTAAATGTTGATTTCCCTATAAGATCCATAATTATTTTAATGTGCAGTGCAATTTTCTTCCTAAATAGATATATAACTCATAAACCATCTGCTAGCCAAGACTACAAAATAAATAGTCATACACTCTCCCCATCTTTACCAGGAAAGGGAAATTAAGTAATGTATTTTTAACAATAAAATTAAACATATATGGAAATAAAATATGATTAATCATAATTTTATCCATGAATTTTTAGAAGAAAAAAAATCAAAATATGCTATTAAAAGAGATATAGTAAAAATCTCTAGTACTTAGAAATTATACAAGAAAATTCTAGATAAAACATCGGTCAAATAAGAAATCTCCAAGGAAATTTAAAAATCTTTTGATCTAAGTGAAAATGAAAGACAACTTGTTAAAGTTCATAGGATATAAGTGAAAACAGTGCCTGTAGGGAAATATACAGCATTAAATATGAGAAAAGAGACTAAAATTACTAAAGTTACTAAATAATCAAAGTAAATCAAAAGTGAAAGTAAAAGTGAAGTCACTCAGTCGTGTCTGACTCTTTGTGACCCCATGGACTGTAGCCTACCAGGCTCCTAAGCCCATGGGATTTTCCAGGCGAAGTAATCATGATAATCTAAATAATTTACATAATAAATCTACTAAATAATCTACAGTAATCTAAGCTTCCACCTTAAGAAATTTGTAAAAGAAGAACAAATTAAATCCAAAGTAAACGAAAGAAAATAAGTAATAAAAATTTGAGCAGACATTAATGAAATTAAAATTAGGAAATTAATTTTAAAAATGAAATCCTGGCTTTGTGAATAGATTTCTAAAATAAGTGTTTCTAGTCCGGTTAATGAAGGGAAAAAAAAAAAAGAGGAGGAGGGGGAAGATGATGCAAGTTAATATCAGAAAGAAAATTGAAGACATCATTACAGATCCCATAGACAATGAAAAGCTGAAAAGAAAAAAAAAAAAATATATATATATATATATGTACACTATGAAAAACTTTATGCTCACAAATTTGATAACCTAGATGAAGTGGATTAATTCCTTGAAAGATAGTCTGCTGAAACTCAAACAAGAAAAAATATACAGTTATCATAAGCCTGTGTCTATTAAAGGAATTCAGCCAATCATTAACCTTAATATGTGAGTGAACCCTAATATATGCTATGAACTTTGCATGATACTGCTGTGTCGAGGTAGAATTGTAGATAGTAACAAGTATGCCATTTTAATGTGGGATGTTACTAGTTGGGAAGACTTTATATGTGGCAGACAATAGTATATTGGAACTCTATATGTTTTGCTCAATTTTGCTGTGAATCTAAAACTGCTCTAAAAACTAAAATGTACTTAAAAAGAAAACATAAATGAATTTGTTCTAAAACTGCATCAATCTGTAATTAACCTAGAAATTGTTCTACTATATTTCAGAGTGCCTGTTAACAGGCCTAAAATTATAGACTGAATTGAAGTATATAAGACAGCCTGGTAAAAGGTCAGAGGCAAAATTAAATACTTAGGAACTGGAGTATGAAACAAAAGAAGTGTCATTGTGTAAATGTATTTATCATTTCCAAGGTAAATGTACCTACTATTCACAAGATATTTTAGTGGTTTTCAAGTTCACTTCAGTTCAGTCGCTCATTCATGTCCAACTCTTTGAGACCTCATGAACCGTGGCACACCAGGCCTCCCTTTGCATCACCAACTCCCAGAGTCCACTCAAACCCATGTGCATTGAGTCGGTGATGCCATCCAACTATCTCATCCTCTGTTGTCCCCTTCTCCTCCTGCCCTCAATCTTTCCAAGCATCAGGGTCTTTTCCAATGAGTCAGCTCTTTGCATCAGGTGGCCAAAGTATTGCAGTTTCAGCTTCAACATCAGTCCTTCCAATGAACACCCAGGATTGAGCTCCTTTATAATGGACTGGTTGGATCTCCTTGCAGTCCAAGGGACTCTCAAGAATCTTCTCCAACACCACAGTTCAAAAGCATCAATTCTTCAGTGCTCAGCTTTCTTTATAGTACAACTCTCACATCCATACATGACCACTGGAAAAACAATAGCCTTGACTAGACGGACCTCTGTTGGCAAAGTAATGTCTCTGCTCTTTAATATGATGTCTAGGTTGGTCATAACTTTCCTTCTAAGGAGTAAGCATCTTTTAATTTCATGGCTGAAATCACCAACTGCAGTGATTTTGGAGCCCAGAAAAATAAAGTCTTACACTGTTTCCACCGTTTCCCCATCTATTTGCCATGAAGTGATGGGACCAGAAGCCATAATCTTAGTTTTCCAAATGTTGAGCTTTAAGCCAACTTTTTCACTCTCCTCTTTCACTTTCATCAAGAGGCTCTTTAGTTCTTCTTCACTTTCTTCCATAAGGGTGGTGTCATCTTTATATCTGAGGTTATTGATATTTCTCCCAGGAATCTGGATTCCAGTTTGTGGTTCATCCAGCCCAGAGTTTCTCATGATGTACTCTACATATAAGTTAAATAAGCAGGGTGGCAATATACAGCCTTGACATACTCCTTTTCCTATTTGGAACCAGTCTGTTTTTCTATGTCCAGTTCTAACTGTTGCTTCCTGACCTGCATACAGATTTCTCAAAAGGCAGATCAGGTGGTCTGGTATTCCCATCTCTTTCAGAATTTTTCAGTTTATTGTGATCCACACAGTCAAAGGCTATGACATAGTCAATCAAGCAGAAATAGATGTTTTTCTGGACTCCCTTGCTTTTTTGATGATCCAGTGGATGTTGGCAATTTGATCTCTGGTTCCTCTGCCTTTTCTAAAACCAGCTTGAACATCTGGAAGTTCACGGTTCACATATTGCTGAAGCCTGGCTTGGAAAGTTTCGAGCATTACTTTACTAGCACGTGAGATGAGTGTAATTGTGAGGTAGTTTGAGCATTCTTTGGCATTGCCTTTCTCTGGGATTGGAATGAAAACTCACTTTTCCAGTCCTATGACCATGCTGAGTTTTTCAAATTTGCTAGCATACTGAGTGTAGCACTTTCATAGCATCACCTTTCAGGATTTGAAATAGCTCAACTGGAATTCCATCACCTCCACTAGCTTTGTTCATAGTGATCTTCCAACAACACAAGAGAAGACTCTACACATGAACTTCACCAGATGGTTGACACCAAAATAAGACTGATTATATTCTTTGCAGCCAAAGATGAAGAAGCTCTATACAGTCAACAAAAACAAGACTGGGAGCTGACTGTGTCTCAGATCATGAACTCCTTATTGCCAAATTCAGACTGAAATTGAAGAAAGTGGGGGAAAACCACTAGACCATTCAGGTATGACCTAAATCAAATCCCTTATGACTATACAGTGGAAATGAGAAATAGATTTAAGGGACTAGATCTGATAGACAGAGTGCCTGGTGAACTATGGATGGAGGTTTGTGACATTGTACAGGAGACAGGAATCAAGATCATCCCCAGGAAAAAGAAATGTGAAAAACACTATGCTGTCCGAGGAGGCCTTACAAATAGCTGTGAAAAGAAGGGAATCAAAAATCTAAGGGGAAAAGGAAAGATATACCCATTTGAATGCAGAGTTCCAAAGAATAGCAAGGAGAGATAAGAAAGCCTTCCTCAGCAATCGATGCAAAGAAATAGAGGAGAACAATAGAATGGGAAAGACTAGAGATCTCTTCAAGAAAATTAGAGATACCAAGGGAACATTTTATGCAAATATGGGCTCAATAAAGGACAGAAATGGTAAGGACCTAACAGAAACAGAAGATATTAAGAAGAGGTGGCAAGAATACACAGAAGAACTGTACAAAAAAGATCTTCATGACCAAGATAATCACAATGGTGTGATCACTGACCTACAGCCAGACATCCTGGAATGTGAAGTCAAGTGGGCCTTAGGAAACATCACTATGAACAAAGCTAATGGTTTCCAAAGAATTATCTAAATCTAGCTCATTATTTTAAAATAACCAAAAGAATGATGCAAAAACCAAACAAATTGCATCTTGCATCCTGCTGTATGTGGAAGTGGAAAATTAAAAACACAACCAAAATGCTCTTAAGGACTTCATTCCCTGAGAGTACCGATGTCCCTGATAAGAAACCATCTAAAATTTTAAAATCCAGAAAGTAATTTTTCTTGACAAAAGATATTTAATAAAAAATAATCTGCTAAATCAATGCAAATCCCTAGGATATGAAATCAAAATTACATTCTATACATTCCAAATTGACAGTCATCTCCCAGTAGACTTGAATCATAAAATTGAACACATCACCTGTGCCACAATTGACCTTGTATTCTGATCTGTCAGCTTTAAGATCAAGGGTTACCAGGGATATTTGCTTTTCTAATAGGTGAGTCAGTTGTTTCTCCATACATATAGGCATATCACAGAGACCGTCATACCACTGTCACTGTCTTTACACAAGACATACTTGTTAGTGAGACTTAGTAATCTGGAGCAGTGAGGATTAATTAGAAGTAAAACAGACACTTAAAACTTGGGTTCCAGTCCTTACTGAGTCAGTTCTGTTTTTGTTGTTATTGAGTCACTGAGTCCTATCTGACTCTTTGCGATCCCATGGATTGCAGCACTCCAGGCCTCCCTGTCCTTCATCATCTCCCAGAGTTTGCTCAAACTCATATCCATGGAGTTGGTGATGCTATCCAACCACCTCTTCCTCTGTTTCCTCCTCCTCATCCTGCTGTCAATCTTTGTCAGCATCAGTCTTTTCCAATGGGTTGGCTCTTCGCATCAGATGGCCAAAGTATTGGAGATTCAACTTCAGCATCAATCAATAAGCAAGGCTGATTTCCTTTAGGATTGACTAGTTTGATCTCCTTCCAGTCCAAGGGACTCTCAAGAGTCTTCTTGAGCACCACAATTCACCAAAATTCAAAAGCATCAATTCTTCCATGCTCAGCCTTCTTTTTGGTCCAGCTCTCACATTTGTACATGATTACTGGAAAAACCATGGCTTTGACTAGAAGGACCTTTGTCAGCAAACTTATGTCTTTGCTGTTTAATACACTGTCCAGGTTTGTCACAGCTTTCCTTCCAAGGAATAAGCATCTTTTAATTTCATGGCTGCAGTCATCATCCACAGTGATTTTGGAGTCCAAGAAAAGAATCTTCCACTGTTTCCACTTTTTTCCCCATCAATTTGCCATGAGGTGATGGGACTGGATGCCGTGATATTAGTTTTTTGGTTTTAACCCAGCTTTTTCACTCTCCTCCTTCATGCTCATCAAAAGGCTCCTTAGTTCTTTTTCACATTCTGCCATAAGGGTGGTATCATCTGTATTTCTGAGGTTGTTGATATTTCTCCTGGGAATCTTGATTCCAGCTTGTGAGTCATCCAGCCCAACTTTGCATATAAATTAAACAAGCAGGGTGAAAATATAAAGCCTTGACGTACTCCTTTCCCAATTTAGAACTGGTCCATTGTTCCATGTCCAGTTCTAACTGTTGCTTCTTGGCCTGCATACAGGTTTCTCAGGAGGCAGATGAGGTGGTCTGGTAATCCCATTTCTTTAAAAAATTTCCACAGTGGGATCCACATAGTCAAAGGCTTTAGTATAGTCAGTGAAACAGAAGCAGATGTTTTTCTGGAATTCTTTTGTTTTTTCTATGATCCAACACATGTTGGCAATTTGGTCTCTGGTTCCTCTGCTTTTTCTAAATCCAGCTTGTACATCTGGAAGTTCTCAGTTCATGCACTGTTGAAGCCTAGCTTGAAAGATTTTGAGCATTATCTTGCTAGCATGTGAAATGATTGCAATTGTACAACAGTTTGAGTATTTTTTGGCATTGCCCTTCTTTGGGATTGGAATGAAAACTGACCTTTTCCAGTCCTTTGACCACTGTTGAGTTTCCAAATTTGCTGGCATATTGAGTGCAGCACTTCCACAGCATCATCTTTTAGGTTTAAAAATAACTCAGCTGGAATTTCAGTTCTGTTTGAACTTAACCAATTATTTATTGACAGTTGTGAGGAATACACGATGTATTATGTCCTTAGCAATTTTTAGAATACTATTAGTTTCTATTCTAAATATTGAAGTGCATCTTCTTGTGAAATTTAAAGTTGGCTTGCAGTCATCATTGTGATTCTGAACTTGAATGACAGGCTGTATAAAAAGAAAGAACCTCTTTGGTTACAATTGAGTTAAATATTAGCAAATTCTTTACAGGCAGGGACATATTAGACAAGCTTTATTCTCCTCTTGGCCTTTATAAAAACAAAGAACAAAGCTAAACCCTACAGTCATTTTGGTGCTCTCTTAAATAAGATATACTATATATATCTTAAGTATGTGTGTGTGTGTCTGTATGTGTGTGTATGTGTGTGTTAAGTCACTTTGGTCATGTTCTACTCTTTGCGACCCTATGGACTGTAACCCACCAGGCACCTCTGTCCATGGGATTATCCAGGCAAGAATGCTAGAGTGGATTGCCATGCCCTTCTCCAGGGGATCTTTCTGACTCAGGGATTGAATCCACGTCTTTTACATCTCCTGCTTTGGCAGGTGTGTTCTTTACCACTAGCGCCTCCTGGGATATAGTAATATAAATAAAAATGTATAATAAACAAATATATATATATATACATATACATGGATGCATATACCCACACAGTAGAGAAAAGCATACTATTTCAGTTCAAATGAAATATCCTAACATCAAATAAAATATAATATTCATTGAGTATTTACTAAGTTTCAGACACTGAAATAATCTCCTTAGACTGGTTGCCTCATAATTTTTACAAATAACTATCATCAACCCTACTTTCAAAATGAAGGAACTGAAGGCTCAGAATGTTTAAATAACTGGCACAAATCTCTTCAACTCAGATTACTGTTTTGGTACACTCTTCAACTAGATATTTACCTTGTCCTTTATTTTTTAACTTTCTAATGTGGCCTTGGCTTTCATGACATAGTGATAAAGACATAGTTCAAAGAACTTTTGCCAGCTAATTTCCTTCACTCTCTTGTTTGAGAAGAGGCCCAGAAGACTTTCCTCCTTGAGGGAGGAAATGATGTCATCAGTTCAGTTCAGTTCAGTCGCTCAGTCGTGTCTTGACTGTTTGCAACCCCATGAATTGCAGCATGCCAGGCGTCCCTGTCCATCACCAACTCCCAGAGTTTATGTCCACCGAGTCAGTGATGCCATCCAGCCATCTCATCCTCTGTCGTCCCCTTCTCCTCTTGCCCCCAATCCCTCCCAGCATCAGAGTCTTTTCCAGTGAGTCAACTCTTCGCATGAGGTGGCCAAAGTACTGGAGTTTCAGCTTTAGCATCATTCCTTCCAAAGAAATCCCAAGGCTGATCCCTTTTAGAATGGACTGGTTGGATCTCCTTGCAGTCCAAGGGACTCTCAAGAGTCTTCTCCAACACCACAGCTCAAAAGCATCAATTCTTCGCTGCTCAGCTTTCTTTATAGTCCAACTCTCACATTCATACATGACCACTGGAAAAACTATAGCCTTGACTAGATGGACCTTTATTGGCGAAGTATTGTCTCTGCTTTTGAATATGCTCTCTAGGTTGGTCATAACTTTCCTTCCAAGGAGTAAACATCCTTTAATTTCATGGCTGCAGTCACCATCTGCAGTGATTTTGGAGCCCCAAAATATAAAGTCTGACACTATTTCCACTGTTTCCCCATCTATTTCCCATGAAGTGATGGGACCAGATGGCATGATCTTAGTTTTCTGAATGTTGAGCTTTAAGTCAACTTTTTCATTCTTCTCTTTCACTTTCATCAAGAGGCTTTTGAGTTCCTCTTCACTTTCTGCCATAAGAGTGGTGTCATCTGCATATCTGAGGTTATTGATATTTCTCCCAGCAATCTTGATTCCAGCTTGTGCTTCATCCAGCCCAGTGTTTCTCATGATGTACTCTGCATAGAGGTTAAATAAGCAGTGTGGCAATATAGAGCCTTGATGTACTCCTTTTCCTATTTGGAACCAGTCTGTTGTTCCATGTCCAGTTCTAACTGTTGCTTCCTGACCTGCATACAGGTTTCTCAAGAGGCAGATCAGGTGGTCTGGTATTCCCATCTGTTTCAGGATGATGTCATACCACACCTCATTTTATGATGCAAACACTATGTAATGCTATCATATTTTTAGCAGTAAACATAACATACCTGCACAAATAAATACCTCTCTGACAAAGGTGAGATATTCTTAAATCCTTTATTTTGTGGAAGCTATGACACAAGATAAATAATTATAATAGATTTTTATAAATCTATTATAATTATTAAATAACTAATATAGATTATAATAGATTTGAGAAGCAAAGTATTGCTTAGGAGTAATTTTGGTACAAAATAAGCTTAAGCACAGGGAGCAACTCAAATATTTTTGGCATTGAACTACCCATGACTCAAAGAATAAACTAGGTCTAAAGCTTTAATTGCAACATAAATTATTTTTATATTAAAATGCACAGTGATGTTGAAAATTAAATATAATCTTGAATAGTATTTTTATTTAAAAGAAAACTCACATATTTATGTGACCTAAACATTGCATTTTCAAGTATATCTTCTTTCATAATATATATATCTGACAAACTATTTCTTACACTGTAGGGAAGTAACAGAAAATTTGGTAAGGATTTTTATAATAAAATATAGGACTCTTGTCATATCTACATCTGACTTACTGACATTTTTCTCTCACTGCATCACTCAGAACATTTTTTTTAATTGCATGTATCTTCAACTCTTAAAATGTAGAATTCCCTTTCATGTTATTTCTCTGTTAAGGTCATATTTAGAAGAAAAAAAAAATCATGACTTTCCTCATATTTTTTTTTCCCAGTGCAAATCCTGCTGTCCATGTTGCTTTTAATCCTAAATTCTCCAATGACAATAAACTTGTTGGAAAAAAATCCCCATTCTAAGTTTTGTGGAACATCCTTGTTGGGTTTAATGATTTAATGTCAATTTAATTGTCCTGTGGGACTTCCCTGATGGCTCAGACAGTAAAGAATACATCTGCAAAGTAGGAGCCCTGGGTTTGATCCCTGGGTCAGGAAGATCCCTTGGTGAAGGAAATTGCAACCCTCTCCAGTATCCTTGCCTGGAGAATTCCATAGACAGAAAAGCCTGGTGGGCTACAGCCCACAGAGTTGCAAAGAGTAGGACAGGACTGAGGGACTAACATTTTCACTTTCAATTGCCCTGTAAAATATAGGCAGAGATAAAATGTAAATGTAATGGACCAACTTTAGGTTCCAAGTCAGGAAATTCTAATTCTTTGTCTCCATTTGGCTATAAGAAAGAAAATAATGCAAAGTTGGAAATGAATGTCCAATAGTCAAGTTTCTCTTGTAAACTTGAATGGCTGTTTGCCATGAAGCATGTGGAGACTCTGGGAAGAGTTTGCTGCTCCCTTGGGAGCCCAAGAGTTTTCATTAACATTAGAAATGTTATTACACTTTTAGATAGTAAATTATCAGTTTTATCCATTAATTTTTTTATTGCTTGAAATTTAAATTTTCAATAACAATTTGAATTCCATCTGCTAGATAGTGCAAAAGGGACAAAAAGTTACATACAGATAGATAAGTAATTTGATCTGTTTTGTATGACTTTTTCCCCCAAATGATCAAACAGCCCCTCATATTCAGAATCAGGAGAAATCATTATTAGGTCATCAGTTTTGCATTGTAGAACATTATGTTAATAAATAATACTAATAAAATTAAAATCTATGTGGTCTATCACACACAAAGGACATAATTTCAATGTATCTTATAACACAAAATACAAATTTTCTAACTTTGTTCAACTGAATTTGCAAACCTAATGTTGTATTAACTTTTACTTAAGCTAATTCTTACCTCTTTTCCCATTTGTATTTAAAACAGCTCTTAGTGTTGAAATTCTATCCCTACTTAAGCAAGTCTCTTCCAATAAAATGACTTCCTTGAATTGGATTATTTGCCATACAGTACTCTATTTTCTCTTCCTAAATATTTGATATACATTATCTGGAACCAATTAACACATTGATCATTTCAATGTTTATTAAAATCCTCTTCGTGACTTTTAAAGAAAAAACATGGTTGTATTTACAAACATTATATAGTGCATTAATCTAGGACATCATGCAGAGATAAAAAGACATTGAAGGCATAATTCCTTGGTTGCATAAAACAGAGTTTTGTTAGCAGCTTGGTGAAATATTCTCAGAATGCTGTTATAAATATAATAACAATTTTCTGGTAGAGAAGTCAAGACAGTGTAGGGAACTGGTAAGGAGTTATGGGTGAAATTCTCACAGGGTACTATCAAAACCCTAAAGAAAGGGCTTAAATGCACTGGCCCGCAGCAAGCAGCTGCAATTGATTTAGCAAGTAATAATACAGAACAGAAGGAAGAAAAGAACAGGGGAACACAGAGGACTCCTGTCCTGGCTTCCGAGTTTTTCTCAAGGCCAAGGACCTAATTCTGCCCAACTTTTGAGATTGTTTTTCTTTTTGTTGAGTGCTCAGTTGCCCAGTAGTGTTTGACTTTTATGACCTCATGGACTGTAGCCTGCCAGGCTTCTCAGTCCATGGGAATTTTAGGCAAAACTACTGGAGTGGGTTGCCCTTCCCTCCTCTAGGGGATCTTTCTGACCCAGGGATCAAGCTCGTGTCTCCTGTGTCTCACATTGGCAGGGGTATTATTTTACCACTGAGCCACCTGGGGATCCTGGGAATTTCTTTTTAAAAATTATCATTTTCCTTTTTAACTACTAAAGGTGTGTCAGTTTTATCTGACGGTGGATTGCAGCTCTCTCAAAAGGGCCTGAAATTTGTCTTGTGTAATTGAAAACTCCAAATTTACCTCTCCTTTTCTCATACTTTGAGAAAAGATTTTCATCCTCTGCTTCACCTTCCCAAGGATGAAGGTGCTCAAGTCAACCATTTTATTCAGTAGCTTCTGCATGGATCTAGACAGTGACAGAACTAGAAAGAAGCCATGATATGTGGTGTATTTAACGTTGTTACCTTTGCTCTTGGAGACCGTTAAAACTGGTGTATCTGACAACACACAGCATTATTTTATAGCTCCATATGTTAAGAATGATTTCATGCAGTCGTTTAAGCAGAACCTTCCTGGGCTGCCTGAAATGTAGCAGGATTGTTTCAGGATCAGCAGAGTCACAGTTCTTCAGGTTCAGACAGCTCTGGTGACCTCTTCAAACGCCTCAAGAAGATTAGGCTGTCACACCTTGTCAGGTGGTCTACACTTTCAGCGGTTTATCTTTTTAAAAGATTTAAAGTGCTCTCATGGCTGTAGAATTTCTTCATTCATGTCTTTCAGCCATAATGTTCACTTTTCCCCTCTACACAGTTGACCCTCAAACAACGTGGGGGTAGGGCCACTGACCCCACACTGTCAAAAATCCATGTACTGCTATCTCTGCCTCAAAAACAGAGTGATTGATAAATGACTCACCCAGTGGTATGAAAGTAGTTTGGATAGAATTAGGACTTAAACCCTAGTTGTTTTTTATGGGGTTTTGTTATTGCTTTGTTTGTTTACTTGTTTTATTTTTGCTTTTCAATCTCCAGCTCTTTTTTTCTTTTTAAAAATGTATTTATTTTTATTGATGTACAGTTGATTTACAGCATCGCGTTAGTTTCAGGTGTACAAAACAGTGATTCACTTATACATACATTTATATACCCAAGTTCTTTTGATGCCACATATTTTGATTTCTAATAAAACATAAACGTTCCCACATAATTAATTTAAAGATCCATAAAACAAAATGTACATACTATAAATATTGAAAAAAATCAGTGTGTAAATGGACTCATGCTATTCAGACCTGAATTGTTCCAGGGTCAAGTCCATGGCCTTGTCTCTATCCAAATTTCACTGCTTATAGATCTCCCCCTGTGGCATTTTAGATACCACTTGTCAGACTTTTGCTTCAGACAAATTTTTCCATCTGCTAACTGCACCTTCTATCTAATCCAGCAAAATTATGATTAGCATTCAAAGTTCAACCCATATGCCATCTCAGAAAAAAAAAATAAACTATTAGGAACCTACAACTTATTCTAATCGTGTTAGGTATGTCATAGATATTAGATTTCTTTTCTTTTTTTCTTTTTTCTTTTATCAGTTAAAAGAGGCAATGTATCACAGTGTTGGGATATGGAGTTCAATCACACACATTCAAATATAAGCTGTTAAACTTAGTAGCCACATGATCTTGAATAAAATGACTTCTGCACTTCAGTTTTCTCATCTGTAAAATTAGAGTTATATAATAATTTTTGACCTAAGTGTTCTTTAATCTTAGAAATTACTATTAATGTTATTAATATATACTGATTCTCATATTACTTCATATAATAATGACACATTAATCATACAAACTCTAACAAGCATTCTATTATCTTAATTTTCGTATCTCTACAACATTCACTGTATTTCCTTGTATGCACTGGTCCCTCAAGAAACACATTTTAAAGTCAGTCCATTGTGAAACAGACTCAAATAATTTAATTTCAACTCTTTGGGATTCTGTGTATCACCCAATATATTTTTATCATAGTGTTAGTCACTCAGTCATGTCCAGCTCTTTGCAATCATGGACTGTAGCCTTCCAGGCTCTTCTGTCTATGGAATTCTCTAGGCAAGATTACTGGAGGGGTTGCCAGGCCCTTCTCCAGGGGATCTTCCTGACTCAGGGATTGAAGCCAGGTCTCTCACATTGCATGCAAATTCTTTACCATCTGAGCCACCAGGGAAGTCCCCCTCTTTTTTTTTTTTTTTTTTTTGTCATTAGTAGCCAATAAGTGGGGCTTCCCAGGTGTCTCGGTGGTAAAGAATCCCCTGCCAATGCAAGGAACGTGGGTCCGATTCCTGGATTGGGAAGATCCCCTGGAGTAGGACATGGCAACCCACACTAGTATTCTCGCCTGGAAAATCCATGGACAGAGGAGCCTGGCGGGTTGTACCCCATGGAGTTGAAAAGAGTTGGACATGACTTAGTGACTGAACAACAACAACAAGCCAATAAATGTTGTTTAAATGAATGACTAAAAAAAGTCTTAACCAATAAAGAAAACTTGCTATACAATATCTTTTATGTGTTTAAGTTTATGCCTCCCTGATCCCAGCATATCTGTCTTGCAAAAATGTAATACACAGATACAAATATAATGGTATTCAGTGTCAAATTGGACCAGTGTTTGGAAAGGTAAATGAATAGACGTCAGTGATGTCAAGGAAAATTCTTCTTATTGACTCAGTAAAATTGGTGGAATTGGACAAAGGAGAAAATTGGGGGGATGTATATGGGTAAACTTTAAATTAAAATGCATCTAAGCAATAAGCATGAAAAGATATATTTTAATAAGTTAACAGTGACAGCTGTTTGCATTTGTGTTTAAATGCATGGTCACTGTATTTTATATATATTATATAGTATATAAATATATCTGTAATATTATATAATAGGTGATACAATATGTGTAAATAACATATATACAGATGTATGTAATATATTCAATTATTTGAGAGACATTTCAAAATGCCTCACTGTCTCCACCTATAGCCTTGCAAAGTCAGTTTTCTTGTTCCAGTTTTACAAGTGAGGAAATTATAGTCAAGGAGATGAAGTCAAGGTCACAAGATAGTAAGCAGCAACAACATTGGGTGTTGAAAGAGAGTTTGAGTAGCAATCAAAGCTCACATGGTTTTTAACCACATAATGTTTAGAAATGACTTATAGGAAGTGCTTTGGCTCATCAGAATGATTTAGGCCAAGAAAATTTAGAGAACATATTGCCTGTGATACTCTCATTCATTTGAAGAAACCATTTTATAGCAGAGCTTTCAAATAATAGTGAAATAGAGAAGTAGCTATAGTTGATCCTTCGAGGATAGAAAATACCACCCAAAGGCTCTTTTATCAAAGTGAGGGTTTGGGATTTGAAACCTCATAAATTGTACTAAAAATTTTTTATTGCTCAGATGAGTTAAAGGTTATTCTGTTTTGAGACCCTCTTAATAGCTTTACCTGTTCTTAGCAAGTAGTAATGATTACTGTTTAAGAATGCATTAACTACATGTACTGAATAATTATTGCAACACACCAGGAGCTTCTACAACTAACATTTAAGACACTGGCTCAGGTTATTCTAGTATACACTTTAGCACTGTATTTAAAGAATTTATAAATTCAGAAAGCAGGCGAGGTGAAGGAGAGCAGAGAATGGCAAGGAGACGGACAAGGAGGAAAAGATAAACAGGAAGAACATGAGGATAAGCAGGAAGGGTTGGGAGTTGGATGAGACAGGTGGGCACAGGTAAAATGAAGACAAAGGATGGGAAAAAAAGAGAGATGAGAAAGGTTCTAAACCTCTTAATACATTGAAGAAAACAAAATCACTGTGAGCACTTTTAAAGGAATTTGGGGGTCATGGAGGCACTCCTATTACTGAAGTAATTAAAGAGAAAGCAGCCATTTCACATGTTAGGAATATTGTAATTATCAGACCAAGTGATTTTCTCTCAGAATTCTGTTATACTTGCATATTTTTATTAGTAGAGTCTGATTGTGAGCCGCAGAGACCTTTTTGAGATTACCTTGGAGTGTGTTGTAAGGAAGCATTAGGAAGAAAGTGTCTCAGTTGTAGCATAATATTCTTTCAGGGTATGAAAAGAGAATCTGAGATAAGAGTGATGTGTTATGTTATAACCCCAGAATCAAGAATTTTCCAGTCCCTTCTTTTATCTCTTGCTATATCTGTATCTTCAAGTTTTAATTTTTCTTTCCTTTTTTGTTTCTTTCTATATTTCTCACAATTTATACTGTTCCTACATACTGTCCGTTCTTTTCTTTCTTCAGCATCATTTGAACCTTGTGTCTTGCCTTATTTATCTAATACTCATGTATTCCAAGGAAAATCCTACAGTGCACAATATCCACATAAGGTAGAGTTTCCACACCTGGGTATGAAGTCAAAGAGTTAGCACTAAAATAATACTGAAGATAATTGTATCTTTTTCTGATGGCTGAAAAGACACTTCAAGGTGTTGAAGTATCCCAGAGTTATCTTTAAGTGTATTTTTTTGTTTGTTTGTTTTAATTTTATTTTATTTTTAAACTTTACATAATTGTATTAGTTTTGCGAAATATCAAAATGAATCCGCCACAGGTATACATGTGTTCCCCATCCCGAACCCTCCTCCCTCCTCCCTCCCCATACCATCCCTCTGGGCCGTCCAGTGCACCAGCCCCAAGCATCCAGCATCGTGCATTGAACCTGGACTGGCAACTCGTTTCCTACATGATATTTTACATGTTTCAATGCCATTCTCCCAAATCTTCCCACCCTCTCCCTCTCCCACAGGGTCCATAAGACTGTTCTATACATCAGTGTCTCTTTTGCTGTCTCGTATACAGAGTTATTGTTACCATCTTTCTAAATTCCATATATATGCGTTAGTATACTGTATTTATGTTTTTCCTTCTGGCTTACTTCACTCTGTATAATAGGCTCCAGTTTCATCCACCTCATTAGAACTGATTCAAATGTATTCTTTTTAATGGCTGAGTAATACTCCATTGTGTATATGTACCACAGCTTTCTTATCCATTCATCTGCTGATGGACATCTAGGTTGCTTCCATGTCCTGGCTATTATAAACAGTGCTGCGATGAACATTGGGGTACACGTGTCTCTTTCCCTTCTGGTTTCCTCAGTGTGTATGCCTAGCAGTGGGATTGCTGGATCATAAGGCAGTTCTATTTCCAGTTTTTTAAGGAATCTCCACACTGTTCTCCATAGTGGCTGTACTAGGTTGCATTCCCACCAACAGTGTAAGAGGGTTCCCTTTTCTCCACACCCTCTCCAGCATTTATTATTTGTAGACTTTTGGATCGCAGCCATTCTGACTGGTGTGAAATGGTACCTCATAGTGGTTTTGATTTGCATTTCTCTGATAATGAGTGATGTTGAGCATCTTTTCTTGTGTTTGTTAGCCATCTGTATGTCTTCTTTGGAGAAATGTCTATTTAGTTCTTTGGCCCATTTTTTGATTGGGTCGTTTATTTTTCTGGAGTTGAGCTGTAGGAGTTGCTTGTATGTTTTTGAGATTAGTTGTTTGTCGGTTGCTTCATTTGCTATTATTTTCTCCCATTCTGAAGGCTGTCTTTTCACCTTGCTAATAGTTTCCTTTGATGTGCAGAAGCTTTTAAGGTTAATTAGGTCCCATTTGTTTATTTTTGCTTTTATTTCCAATATTCTGGGAGGTGGGTCATAGAGGATCCTGCTCTGATGTATGTCAGAGAGTGTTTTGCCTATGTTCTCCTCTAGGAGTTTTATAGTTTCTGGTCTTACGTTTAGATCTTTAATCCATTTTGAGTTTATTTTTGTGTATGGTGTTAGAAAGTGGTCCAGTTTCATTCTTTTACAAGTGGTTGACCAGATTTCCCAGCACCACTTGTTAAAGAGATTGTCTTTAATCCATTGTATATTCTTGCCTCCTTTGTCAAAGATAAGGTGTCCATATGTGCGTGGATTTATCTCTGGGCTTTCTATTTTATTCCATTGATCAATATTTCTGTCTTTGTGCCAGTACCATACTGTCTTGATAACTGTGGCTTTGTAGTAGAGCCTGAAGTCAGGTAGGTTGATTCCTCCAGTTCCATTCTTCTTTCTCAAGATCGCTTTGGCTATTCGAGGTTTTTTGTATTTCCATACAAATTGTGAAATTATTTGTTCTAGCTCTGTGAAGAATACTGTTGGTAGCTTGATAGGGATTGCGTTGAATCTATAAATTGCTTTGGGTAGTATACTCATTTTCACTATATTGATTCTTCCAATCCATGAACATGATATATTTCTCTATCTATTAGTGTCCTCTTTGATTTCTTTCACCAGTGTTTTATAGTTTTCTATATATAGGTCTTTAGTTTCTTTAGGTAGATATATTCCTAAGTATTTTATTCTTTCCGTTGCAATGGTGAATGGAATTGTTTCCTTAATTTCTCTTTCTGTTTTCTCATTATTAGTGTATAGGAATGCAAGGGATTTCTGTGTGTTGATTTTATATCTTGCAACTTTACTATAGTCATTGATTATTTCTAGTAATTTTCTGGTGGAATCTTTAGGGTTTTCTATGTAGAGGATCATGTCATCTGCAAATAGTGAGAGTTTTACTTCTTCTTTTCCAATTTGGATTCCTTTTATTTCTTTTTCTGCTCTGATTGCTGTGGCCAAAACTTCCAAAACTATGTTGAATAGTAATGGTGAAAGTGGGCACCCTTGTCTTGTTCCTGACTTTAGAGGAAATGCTTTCAATTTTTCATCAACAAAATTAGAAACGAAAATGGAGAGATCACAACAGACAACACAGAAATACAAAGGATATAAGAGACTACTATCAACAATTATATGCCAATAAAATGGACAATGTGGAAGAAATGGACAAATTCTTTAAGTGTATTAATTATCTTTCCTATTTATAATTTCTTTCTTTTTCATAAAAGTCAAGTGGGAAAATAGTGAGCTGAGCTTTCGAGTAACTCAGAACTCAGATAAACGAAAATGTACTGTAATTGTGTATATTGTATTTGAAGAAAGAATCATTTCCTCAGACATAAGATTAGAGTAAATGACCTCTAACTTCCTGTTTAACTCCAGTTCTAAGACTTTTATGATCTATACAAATACGATTCAGAGTCTCCCAACACTTTTTGATGATTGTTTCCCTGTAGTCACATTTATGACTTGGATTTTTTTCCTGCATTAAATACTTATTTTAATAAAGAACTTGAAAACATGATTTCAGTATTTTTTATTCATATTATAGTCTGAAGAACTTTAAAAAAAAAAAAAAAAAAAAACCTGGTGAGTCCCTGAGGACTCTAAATCCCCAGGAGAATATATTAATTCTGATCTCCTTCCCTATTTTAATAACCAACAGAGTTTCAAGCTATTGTGCATAATATTGGTATTATTTATTTTTTTCTGCTCTGATTTTTAGCCTTTTTGAGGAGTGATTTCAGGCCACTTGCTAATTGTTATTATCAAATACATTTTAAATTCACAATTTCATTTAATTTAAAGAGTTTATTCACATGATTTGGACACTTATCCAGTCTTAAAAAAAAAAAAAATATATATATATATATATATATATATATATATTGTTACCTAAGATGTACCTGGCACTATTCCAGGCCCTCAAGTTAGTAGAAAATACAAAAATTACTGTCTCTTAATGGTTCATGACATCCTGGAGAGTTTAAAAAATAAATTAATATTTTTATTTGGAACTATTAGTTTTCAGAGATTATTTTATATTTTGTTTGTTGGTTGGTTTGGTTTGATTTTCACATTTTGAGTAAAGTATTATATAAGCAATATGGATTGTTTACTGGAATAAAGATTGAAATATGTCACCTATTTACCTAAAAACCACTGAATATTAGACTCTTTAAATCTGTAAGTAAGCTCAAGGATGGGCAAAATAGGTAATGCACAGAATTTTATGCTGTTTTCAATTTTAATATTTTTGCAAAGTATACAGGGAGTAGTGTAGAAAGAGTTTTTCATAGCAATTTTCAGATTAACTGAAAGATGACAAATAACTGATAAGCAATGAAACCAGTACAAATAAACAATTCTCCCTGGCCATTATGAAGTGGGGGAGAAAAAAAAAAAATCCCTTTTTGTTGTCTCTCTGGGATAATCTAAATATGCGATGTGAGTTTATAGGTAATTGATTTCATTTGAGAGCTAAGACTTTTATAATTCACTTGTGGCTTTGGTTTTGGCTATATTAGAAGGCTTTCTCATTGCTTACATAAAGAACTTCATACTCCACCAATGGTGGGTCAAACTGCATTTATCCTGGCTGCATATTAAATATTGAAGAATTGTGCCTTTGCCTTAAATAACCCTCAACCTAAAACACATGTAATTAGATTTTTCTAAAGCATATCTTTTCTCACATGGTAATACACCTAATAAACTATGCATAAACTCCACTACGAGGGGCAAAGCTGCTACTTAACTTGAGGAGGGCCAAGACAAAATCCATACTATAGGTATAATATTAAACAACAGAGTTTTTCTGTAAATAATGACATAAAATATTTTTCAAAGACAAAGTTAACAGAGTGTCTCTTGTATCATCTTTGCATATTATTATTAAATTTAGACAACTCAAATAAGACCTAAATATTGGCATGAATTTTTTCCCTGTGGTGATAACAGTGTGAGTTTCCTGGAATAGGGATTATCTTTCTTGTGTTACATCTGCAGATTATCTATTACCTTGAAAATTATATAAAGTGAATTCAGGGAACCAATGCAGGAAATTAAGCATGCTAATCCCCGCTGCAGTTTTAAAGAAATTAAGAAAACAAAGTTTTTTAAAATATATACAATTATGTTTTTATGTCACTATTAATAGATCATGTTTTTTCATGACCTAATATTCTGACAGGCTGATGAATAAGATTAATCAGTATGAGGATAATGACCACAATCCATCAACATTTTGTTCACAGTTGCTTTTCAAACTTATATCAGTTCACCAGTTGGAACAGATGTTTGTGATTCTTGTTAATTACTGTACATTCACACTACTCAGATTCTTACATATGGTTTGGATGCATTCAGAGTTTTATTTTAAATAATGTCAAATCAAAAAATTAACTACTAGCAGTGATTTCAAATCATTACCACATAAAGGCCAAGATTTCTCAGTCAAGTCAACCAAATTTTTTCCTGTCCCATCTGCTAATTGATGGGTGATCATTTGATTGATGGGATAACCTTAACCTAAAGAATATTTCTTTATTAATATTTGCATTTGAATTTTCTCAAGGCTCAAATAAGAGGATCCTGAAAATTTTAAAGGTAAATATTCCACGAATTGCAAATCAAAACTACCTTTGTTTTATATGGAATTTATTTTCCAATCTGGAATGTTAGGCTTGGAACTTGAGCTTCCAGAGTTAAAATTTTCACATGTACTACCTTATAGGAGTCTTAATCTAAAAAAAAGTCTAAGTAGTCAGTAATCATGCTGGCATTACTGGCTTTACTGATCTGACAAGTGACGATTGATAAGTTGAATAAAGAATGCTGTGTTAAATATGTTACTATTCAGGGGGGCTGTGAAAGATCAAAGTAGAGATGAAGGTAAGTAAGCAAAGGCCAAAATTCATCAATCAGATGATCAATTAGTCAATCTTGTTTGGAAATATAGCTTTGAGAATTATAAACATGTAAAGAACAATTAAAGTATTGGAATGGATAAAATGTTGTTGTTGTTTTGTTGCTAAGTTGTGTCCGACTCTTTTGCAATCCCTTGGACTATAGTCTGCCAGAGTCCTCTGTCCATGTGATTTCTCAGGCAAGAATACTAGAGTGGATTGTCATTTCCTTCCCAGTGTTCATCCCATCCCAGGGATTGGACTCACATCTCCTGCATTAGCAGGTGGATTCTTTACCACTGAGTCATCTGGAAAGCCCTATGGATAAGATATTGAAGGTTACATTGAGGGCTACATTTACAGATCGCAGATTTATGCTGCACAAGTCCTGAATATTCATTGGAAGGATTGATGCTGAAGCTGAAACTCCAATAATTTGGCCACCTGATTCGAAAAACTGACTCATTGGAAAAGACCCTGATGTTGGGAAAGATTGAAGACAGGAAGAGAAGGGGATGACAGAGGATGAGATGGTTGGATGTCATCACCAGCTCAATGGACATAAGTTTGAACAAGCTCTGGGAGCTGATGATGGACAGGGAAGCCTGGTGTGTTGCAGTTCATTGGGTCACAAACAGTCAGACACGACTGAGTGACTGAACTGAACTGAACTGAACTGAGTGTTTCTTTGGTAGTTCTCCATTATCTCCAGTCAAAAAACTAAAGAGCTGGATGGAGCCAGAGTAGAATTTTTCCCATGTGATTTCTGCAAAAATAATGCAAGGAATCAATAGTAATGAGGTAATGATCTTTTTAGAAAACATTGTGAAGATGGAACAGTTGTTAAAAGAACAATAGAAGAGTCAAGGGATACGATGTCAATAAATTCATAGACAAAGTATTTCAAGAGTTATTTGGGTAAAAAGGTATAAATTTTTGACATGATGGTGCTATTGTGATCTGTGAAATATAAACTCTAGAAGTGATTCACTAAAGGGTGAAGACAAGGACCAGACAGAATTAGTTGATCATGCTCCTGTGTTCCCATAGTGGTCTGTATTTAAATCTACTCAAAATCCCAATACATTATGTAATAGTTAGTTCTGAGCTTTTCTTTCTGACTCCAGTGGGAGTCACTTCAGGGTAGGGAAAAATAGTCCTATCTATTTCTTGGACCAGGAGAATTTCTGGTATACAATAGATGCCCAAAATGTGTTTGAATGGAATTAGTGAACAAACAACTCATATTTAATGCTGCAGTATGAGTGTGGGTGCATGTATGCATGTGTGAACACACTCCACTTTTAATAGTGTACTATTGAATATAGCTGAATTTACTTTCTGTAAATGTGGACCAGTGTATTCATTCTTTGATGCAGTCAGCATATGCTTTATAAAGCTAGATGAAAAGCTAGCTCTTGGAACTTTGGGCTTTTAACAGAAATTTCTGACAAACTTACACACATTCTTCTCTACATAAAATTGGATAGTTATTGTATTAAAGTTTTCCTTCTTTTATTATTCTCATGCATGATAGATAGACAAGTGCTTTTTAACTGTAAATTTTATATGTGATCCTCTGAGCCCATGCACTTTTCTATCAAGAAAAAATAAAAAAGACTCTTATTCTTAGTTCTGATCCTTTCATTGAGATAAAAGTATGTTTTATCCCTTGATTTTAACATATTCCCCTGTCAACAGTATTGGACTTTACTCACATCACCAGTCACATCCACAACTGGGTGTTGTTTTTGCTTTGACTCTGTCTCTTCATTCTTTCTGGAGTTATTTCTCCACTGATCTCCAGTAGCATATTGGGCACCTACTAACCTGGGGAGTTCATCTTTCAGTGTCCTATCTTTTCTTTTTGCCTTTTCATACTGTTTATGAGGTTCTCAAGGCAGGAATACTGAAGTGGTTTGCCATTCCCTTCTCCAGTGGACCACATTTTGTCAGAACTCTCCACCATGACCCATCCATCTTGGGTGGGCCTACACAGCATGGCTCATAGTTTCACTGAGTTAGACAAGGCTGTGGTCCATGTGATCAGATTGGTTAGTTTTCTGTGACTGTGGTTTTCAGTTTGTCTGCCCTCTGATGGAGAAGGGTAAGAGACTTATGAAAGCTTCATGATGGGACAGACTGAGGGGGAAACTGGGTCTTGTTCTGATGGGCAGAGCCATGTTCAGTGAATCATTAATCCAATTGTCTGTGAATAGGTGGGGCTGTGTTCCTTCCCTGTTATTTACCTGGGGCCGAACTATGGTTGACTCTCTCCATGTCTGTGGCTCCAAATCTTTGCTGTGATGAGACAAAGAACTGAGGAACATACACTCACGTGACATCTATGGTGCTGTGACTTGGATTTAACCTGGCTGAAACAACCTCCGTGCAGAAGAGGCCAAGCACAGCAGGAGCCCAACTCAGCAAAGCTCCCACGCTAGAAGTGGAAGGTGAAGAAACCCAACGCAGGGGAAGGCCCATTGTGCTGGAAACCGGGACAGTGAAAAACAAACTCAGCAGAAAGCTCACGTGGCCCAGTCTCAGATTCCAGAAGACCTCCGGTTAAGGTAAGAGGTCCTCGCTCTTATGGCTGGAGGGACCTTTACAATCTCTCATTTCTTGTTTCCTCAAACCTCCTGTGAACAGGTGGGCGGCACGGGGCACAACTGAGGGACTCTGGAGAGGCTACTCCTCAGCATGTCCCAAAGGCGCTATCTGCTGAGCCCCAGTAGATGTTACCCAAGCCAGTGGGGGTTCTTCTGTCCTTTATCTTCTCTGTGCCAAGGATCAGACTGATGAAACTGTGAGCACCGGTCAGATATTTAGCAAATTTTCCAGCGGGCTATGAAGGGGATTCCTTGGCACATTTTTCCCACTGCTTTTTCCTCCTGTCCTTCAGCTCTCTCCAGAGACTCAAGCCCAGCCAAAACTAATGAAACTCAGGCTCTGATGTCTCATTGCAAAAATTCATTGAGAGATAAGAGGTGGATTTGTTAGGATCCAGAGAGAAGCCACTCTTCAGGGTGTGAACCATTGCTGAGGGCAAGGGCTGGGGCCATGGTATTAGGCCTGGATAGGTTTTGTGAGGGGATGGAATTCATATGCTAATGAGTGAGAGGATCATCCCAGCCATTGGGGAACCACCCACTCCTCCCTCTTTTGACCTTGTGCCTTGGAGCTGTCTTGCCACCTCTGGGTGTGTCTGTTGGCTTATAGATTGGGGATTAAGGTTTACTTGAATCATCTTGGACCCAATTGATTTTAATTGGTTTACATTATACCCTTGTCCTCGGAGAAGGCAATGGCAACCCACTCCAGTACTTTTGCCTGGAAAATCCCATGGACGGAGGAGCCTGGTGGGCTGCAGTCCATGGGGTCGCAAAGAGTCGACTTTTCACTTTCATGCATTGGAGAAGGAAATGGCAACCCACTCCAGTGTTCTTGCCTGGAGAATCCCAGGGACAGGGGAGCCTGGTGGGCTGCCGTCCACGGGGTCACACAGAGTCAGACACGACTGAATTGACTTAGCAGCAAACTATGGTGGATGTAATGAAGATAATAGCTACCTCCTTCAAAAGGTCCCATGCATTCACGGCTATACTCAGTGCTCCCAGCCCTGCAGCAGGCCACTGCCAACCCATTCCTCCACTGCAGACTCCTGGACACTTCTGGGCAAGTCTGGATTAGTCTCTTGTGGGGTCATTGCTCCTTTCTTCTGGGTCCTGGTGTGCACAAGGTTCTGTTTGTGCCTGCCAAGAGTGTGTTTCACAGTCCTGTGTAAGTTCTGGTGGTTCTGTGGTGGGGTTAATGGAGACCTCCTCCATGAGGGCTTCTGCCATAACCAGGTCTGCTGCACCCAGAGCCTCTGCCCCTGTGGCAGTCCAATGGTGACCCATACCTCACAGGAGACACTCAAACACAGTTCTTTCTCAGTCTCTATGGGGTCTCTGGGTCCTGCTGTGCACAAGGTTTCTTTGAGCCTTCTGAGCATTTCTGGTGGAAATGGGGTTTGATTCTAAATGCGATTTAGCCCCTCCTACTGTCTTGCTGGAGCTTCTCCTTTGTTCTTAGACATGGGGTATCTCCTCACAG
Source organism: Bos grunniens (assembly GCF_055505025.1). Taxonomy (NCBI): domain Eukaryota; kingdom Metazoa; phylum Chordata; class Mammalia; order Artiodactyla; family Bovidae; genus Bos; species Bos grunniens. The sequence goes on from NC_141170.1 coordinate 67,779,363, forward strand.
CTCCGCTCCAGTGCCTACCATCCTGCAGGGCCTTCTCTGCCCTTGGATGTGGAGCAAGGAGAGATAAGAAAGGCTTCCTCAGAGATCAATGCAAAGAAATAGAGGAAAACAATAGAATGAGAAAGTCCAGAGATCTCTTCAAGAAAATTAGAGATACCAAGGGAATATTTCATGCAAAGATGGGCACAATAAAGGACGAAAATGGTATGGACCTAACAGAAGAAGATATTAAGAAGAGGTGGCAAGAATACACAGAAGAACTATACCAAAAAAGATCTTCACAACCCAAATAGTCACAATGGTGTAATTACCAACTTAGAGCCATACATCCTAGAATGCAAAACCAAGCGGGCTTAGGAAGTATCACTACGAACAAAGCTAGTGGAGGTGATGGATTCCAGTTGAGTTATTTCAAATCCTAACAGATGATGCTGTGAAAGTGCTATACTCAATATACCAGCAAATTTGGATAACTCAGCAGTGGCCACAGGACTGGAAAAGTTCAGTTCTCATTCCAATCCCAAAGAAGGGCAAAGCCAAAGAATGCTCGAACTACCAAGCAATTGCACTCATCTCACACACTACTAAAGTAATGCTCATAATTCTCCAAGCCAGGCTTCAACAGCACATGAACCGTGAAATTCCAGATATTCAAGCTGGTTTTAGAAAAGGCGAAGAAACAAGAGATCAAATTTCCAACATCTGTTGGATCATCAAAAAAGCAAGAGAGTTTCAGAAAAACATCTATTTCTGCTTTATTGATTATGCCAAAGCTTTAGACTGTGTGGATCACAACAAATTGTGGAAAATTCTGAAAGAGATGGAAATACCAGACCACCTGACCTGCCTCTTGAGAAACCTGTATGCAGGTCAGGAAGCAACAGTTAGAACTGGACATGGAACAACAGACTGGTTCCAAATAGGAAAAAGAGTACGTCAAGGCTGTATTTTGTCACCCTGCTTATTTAACTTCTATGCAGAGGACACCATGAGAAATGCTGGGCTCCATGAAGCACAAGCTGGAATCAAGATTGCCAAAAGAAATGTCAACAACCTCAGATATGCAGATGACACCACCCTTATGGCAGAAAGTGAAGAGGAACTAAAGAGCCTCTTGATGAAAGTGAAAGTGGAGAGTGAAAAAGTTGGCTTAAAACTCAACATTCAGAAAACTAAGATCATGGCCTCTGGTCCAATCACTTCATGACAAATAGATGTGGAAACAGTGACAGACTTCATTTTTTGAGCTTCTAAATCACTGCAGATCATGATTGCAGCCATGAAATTAAAAGATCCTTACTCCTTGGAAGAAAAGCTATGACCAACCTAGACAGCATATTAAAAAGCAGAGACATTACTTTGCCAACAAAGGTCCATCTAGTCAAAACTATGGTTTTTCCAGTAGTCATGTATAGATGTGAGTGTTGGAGTATAAAGAAAGCTGAGTGCCAAAAAGTTGATGCTTTTGAACTGTGGTGTTGGAGAAGACTCTTGAGAGTCCCTTGGACTGCAAGGAGATCCAACCAGTCCATCTTAAAGAAAACCAGTCCTGAATATTTGTTGGAAGGACTGTTGCTGAAGCTGAAACTCCAATATTTTGGCCACCTTATGCAAAGAACTGACTCATTTGAAAATACCCTGATGCTGGGAAAGGCTGAAGATGGGATTAGAAGGGGATGACAGAGGATGAGTTGATTGGATGGCATCACTGACTCGATGGACATGAGTTTGAGTAAACTCCGGGAGTTGGTGATGGGAAGGGAAGCCTGGTGTGCTACAGTCTATGGGGTCACAAACAGTCAGACACGACTGAGTGACTGAACTGAACTGACTGTCAATAGCACCCATAAAGTATTTCCAGAATAAGCTTATTATTCATTATAATTTAATAAAAACAGTTTTGAATGTGGCAATTTTTATTTTAGATATATAAGCTGCAATCTATTTTATCTATGGGAAATATCTAAGGGAGTGAAATACAAGGGCAAAATAGGATAAGATTTTATTTCTCTACATTTCTGTTTTAATCAGCCAAGCCCTGCTATTTCTATTTTAAACATTTTATTTTTATTGTAATATAGTTGATTTACAACATTGCGTTACTCTAAGGTACACAGCAGAGTGATTCAATTATATATGCACATATATATGTGTATATATATATATATATATATATAATATTATTCTGTTTTAGACTCTTTTCTCATATAGGTTATCACAGACTATTGGGTAGAAGCACTGCTATTTCCAAAATATATAAAGTGACAATGTTTGAAAAAAATTTTTTTTATATTTCATAAGAGATTTCATTCAGCAGTAAAAGTTTAGTGAAAACTATTTTAAGTATTTTAAGTTTTAACTATTTTGAGTATCATCCTCAGATATAAGTTAGTTGTCTTATATAATATAACAGATTAAGTATCCAGAAACTTCTTTAAGTTACATTGTTACATAAACTAAAGACTAATTTTAAGATTTCATTACTTTTTCCAAGACACAAACCATCTGATTGAAAATGAAGAATTCGGTCAAATCAACTGTCTGTTGTCTACATGTAAACACAGGTAAATACCTGACTTCACTGTTAGGAGCAAAAACTTTGTTATTTTGTAGATAGCTGATATCTTAGGGTTAAATGATGATCATATATTAGCATGAATTTTTAAAGAATAATTGATAAGAATAGTGTTATTTGAATGCTCCTACATAGAAGAAGGGTTCTAGAATTATTCATTTCACTATGTATATTTTCTATTGATATTATTGAGTGACAGTTGTAACTAACTGTGAATATACAGGTTTTATTTATGATGCTTGTGTTAGAGTGTATGCATGGGTCAACAAATATATTTATTGTATTTATAGAATATATAGTAGTGTGTTAGTCCCTCAGTCATGTCCAACTGTTTGCAATCCCATGGACTGTAGCCCATAGGCTCCTCTGTCCATAGAATTCTCCAGGCAAGAATACTGCAGTGGATTGCCATTCCCGTCTCAAGGGGATCTCCTGGACCCAGGGATCAAAGCTGGGCCTTTGTATTGCAGATGGATTCTTTACCATCTGAGCCACCAGAGAAGCCTTATAGAATATACAGACAAGCATAATTTGAATTCTAAATAGACTATTTTTTGTATTAAATGCAGGTTAGTAATCAAAAGTTGTCAAAGTAGTACTGAGGGGAATTATTGAGTGGTACTGATTGTAGCTGGTAAATAAGAAACTCGGTGTGTGTTTGTGTGTGTGTATGTGTGTTAGGGGAATCTGTGGCTTACTGGAGTGTTTATATTCATGTTTCTTTCTAAAATCAAAAATACAATATATATAGTCATAATTCATGGAATAATGCAAAATGGATAACCTGGCCTCAGAAGTGCACTATTACACCAATTTGTTAAATGTCTATACATCTGGCAATGAGTATAATTTCAGTATTATCTGTACATTAAATATGTACCATTATCTGGTTCTCTTTACTTTTATTAATAGACTTCTTATGATACCCTCTCCCAGCTATCAAAATGATCTAGTAGAAAGTGAAAACTTTTGATTGATTCAGGAACTATGTTAAGGTATTACTGAAATATATAACACATTACCTTACTTTTTATGGATTCCGCTTTTCCTTTAACCACCCACCACATACACAAACACAAACCCTTTAAATCATTGCTTATATCTATCTGTCTATGTTCCTTATTCTACCTGTGTCCATCTCTTTTTGTCTCTCTCTTTTTTTTTGTCTTCTCTCTCTTGCTGTCTCTCTCATGCTTACCACTATTCATTTATCTCTATTCATAATTTAGAAGACTAAAACTGATAATACCAGGAAAAGGAGAATTTATGAGTCTCCTACACAAGAGGGTCTGCCATAGAAGTTCACTCAATAATGTCTAATGCCAAGTAAGTATCCCTCTCTCCAGATCTGTATTATATGTGATACTTTTCATTATCCATATTTTCCAGTTAGGTATTATTGGGAGCGTTCTCATGTGTCCAGAGTTGGAGCAATTGTCATGGACTTTGCCTTTCTCTTGTTTATCACTTTCAATATTGAGATTGTTTCAAGTTTTGTTACACTTGAGAGAGTAGACTTTAGCAGTTGTGGAAAGAAAGAATCAGGTAATACTGCCATGGTTTGATTTGTGATAACCTACAGTATAACTTTTGGATTCTCTGGAGTAATTGAAAGACATTTTCCAAAGAGGCAGCAGAGACTCCAGTGAGAGAATACCACTGCATAGCACTTCCACTGCATCAAAGACAGTTCCTGGAATGGAGGAAATTCTTCTTGTATTCAGCAACCTTCTTTTTATCATCATCAGTGTACAATTTCAAATTGGATAAATCCAAGCCAAAACCTTTGCATCTTTCTTATATTTACCTCTCTAATTCTCATAGAACAAAATGACACAATTTCCCCCCTTAGCTGATACTATTTATTCCTCAGTTAATACTATATGCCAGCTTTATAGGAAGATAAAAGAAAAAGAAAATTATCACACCCAACTGTGTTCTCTCTTTCAAAATGAGCATGTTCCAACACTTGAATTCTTTCCTTTTTTATTTCAACATTTTTAAAAGCCAAAAAAAAAAAAAGAATCACAATAAAAAGGCTTCCCTAGTGGCTCAGTGGTAAGGAATCAGCTTGGCCAAAGCAGGAGATGCAGGTTTGATCCCTGAGTTGGAAGATTCCCTGGAGAAGGAAATGGCAACCCATTCCAAAAGTCTCACCTGGGAAATACCATGAACAGAGGAGCTTGGTGGGCTACAGTCCATGGGGTTGCAGAGTCGGACACAACCTAGTGGCTAAACAACAACAATGACACACAAACACACACAGAGAGACAGAAAAAAGAAAATAGTGAATATTAAAAAACAATGAAATTTCAAAAAACTGTGAGGGCAATATAATGAGTTTATTTTTACTAGAGATAGAATTGTCTTTATTTTGACACATGCATCTCTCATGTCAAACAAGGCTAAACCAAGTTTTACAAAGTCTTAGATCAAGCTGACAGCTTATTTGCTGAACCTGTGTCTGAAATGGATCACAATGTAAATAGACCATTTGGCCTGGCAGAGAGAAGCAGCGGAGTAGCCAAGATGCTCTGAAGAAATCCTTGCCACTTCAAGTGCTACCCTTGCCACTGAAGTTTTTCATATGAAAATAACATAATCACTGTAACAGTAAAAAAAAAAAAAAATGAATGCTATTACTAGTAAATCTGGATTGAGTTCTTCTGAAAGCAAGGAAAACATTTATATAGTGTGCCCATATTCCAATAACAATGTATTTGGAGTCTGATAAATATGTCAATTTTAGTTTACTTCTCAAAATGATGCATACAATTGGACTTAACAGTATTAATAGTAAGGTTTTTGTTTGGTTATCATTATATTTTATGGGATACAAGCAGTGCTAGATAATTAGTTTAAAATCATTCAACAACACAAATATTCTTCTAAATATGATGCATAATAGACCTCATTCAGCAAAGATTACAGTGCAGCTAGATCATTATTTCTGACATTCAGCAGTCAACCTCCAACATCATTGTAGAAGATGCTTTTCACAGTAGCTAAACACTTAAAAATAACAATTGTGATATCAGAGCTTTCATGAATAACACATGAAGCTGGAATTTACATTTTTTATTAGTAAAACTGCCTGTTTTCTTCTGAACATTGTTTATTTGAGGAAATAATACCAATCCATGGCTTTTATATTATTCCTGTACAGTTGGAAAGTTTCAGTAATTTACTATTCAGAGGGTGGATCTGAAATTTTAAAGGTCTAGCTTACCATCAGACAGCAGGCTCCCTTCTCCAAACTAACTGTTAAAAATGGAAAGAACAAAAGGAAAGTTCCTGTATGTCACTATATTTCACAGATACATCTGATAGCATGGACTGTACAAACAACCCATTGAGAAATGCCTGGTCTCTCTACTTTAGCATTGTACAAACTGATCCATCAGCAACCAGTAAAAAGTATTTTCCCATGGCATTGACTAGCTCTGTGTGTAATTGGAGAAATTCATGAATATTTGTAAGCATAAATGAACAACAAAAAGCCACAATACTTCAACAGTAACCTGAAATTTCACAATATTTTCTAGGGTGTTTGCTTGCTTGCTTACATTCTTTCAGAAACATTCACAATGGCTCTGGTTGGTCTTGAAACCAATAGTCATTTCAAGCCTGTTTCTTTTGTAGGTTTTGCCTTTCTTGATGCTTTTTTGTAAAAATTGATTTCCTATTCCAAAGACCAATCCCTAAGTAAAAATAATTAAATGAGGCCTTGTAACTATATTAGATATACATGACTGAAGAAATCCATCTTTCTATACCACAGTTGCCCTTAAGTTCTGAGCCACCCATTGGTGCTTATCACATCTGTGCTTGGAAGCAGTTAATGGCATACCTCTACTGCAAGATAGGGTTTTAGCTCCTTCATGAGTGTGTGAGCATTCTGAGTTGCTTCAATTGTGTGGGACTTTTTGTGACCCTATGAACTGTACTCTCCAGGCTCTACTGTCCATGGGATTCTCCAGGCAAGAATACTGGAACGGGTTGCCATGCCTTCCTCCAGGGGATCTTCTCAACCCAGGGACAGAAACCGAATCTCCTGCGTCTCCTGCAGGTGGATTCTTTACCTACTGAGCCACCTGGGAAGTTCCCTAGTCTGTCACATAAAACTCTTCCACTTGTTTCCAGATTCCGGGGCTTTAAATACCAGTTCTTCTACGTATTAACTAGATGACTGTGCAAGTAAACTAACTCATTATACTTCTGCTTTATTATCTGTATGGTGGAAGTGAAAATCAAACATAGATCTTAGGGCTGTTATTGGGAATATAACAGAAGTCAGTTCAGTTCAGTTCAGTTGCTCAGTCATGTCTGACTCTTTGTGACCCCATGGACTGCAGCACGCCAGGCCTCCCTATTCATCACCAACTCCTGGAGTTTATATAAACTCATGTCCAGTGAGTCGGTGATGCCATCCAGCCATCTCATCCTCTGTCGTCCCCTTCTCCTCCTGCCTTCAATCTTTCCCAACATCAGGGTTTTTTCCAATGAGTCAGCTCTTCGCATCAGGCAGCCAAAATACTGGAATTTCAGCTTCAACATCAGTCCTTCCAATGAACACCCAGGACTGATCTCCTTCAGAATGGACTGGTTGGATTTCTTTGCAGTCCAAGGGACTCTCAAGAGTCTTCTCCAATGCCACAGTTCAAAAGCATCAATTCTTCGGCACTCAGCTTTCTTTATAGTCCACATTTCATATCCATACATGACTACTGGAAAAACCATAGCCTTGACTAGACAGACCTTTGCTGACAAAGTAATGTCTCTGCTTTTTAATATGCTATCTAGGTTGTTCATAGCTTTTCTTCAAAGGAGTAAGCATCTTTTAATTTCATGGCTGCAATCACCATCTGCAGTGATTTTGGAGCCCACAAAAATAGTCAGCAACTGTTTCCACTGTTTCCCCAACTATTTGCCATGAAGTGATGGGACTGGATGTATTGATATGTAAATATTTGATTTATGTCCTTATATATATAGTTACATAATGATACTACATTATCTTTTAAGAACATCTACAGCTAAACATTTGTCCTTATCATTTGTATTAAGCACAAACAAAATTATAATTTTATATACATAAGGAGAGGTCGGAATACAAATGCATATATGCATTTAACTATATGTAGTTGGGCTATTTTATCTTTCAGGAACATCATGGCCTAAAATGTGCGTGTCATGTCAACATTTTCCTTTAGTAACAAATATTGCTGAATTTCAATAAGGTCTGAAGCTTTTTTAATCTGCACTATTCCAAAAGGCATCCCCTTATGGAAGCCTGATTTTGTTCCTCTCTCCTAATTATAAGTTATATAAGGGCAAGATCAGATCAGATCTCATTTACATTTATGCATTTTTGCCCAGAACAGAAAGTCACACAAAATTTTTAAGTGGTCATTGAATAAATTTTGCATAGGGCCATTATTTCTTTATGTTGAAGAGCACTTAGACTATTCCATTGGCTATATATATATATATATATATATATATATATATATATATATGGTATGTAGAAAAGTAAACTTTTTATGAATAAATATATATATATTAATCTTCTGAGAAGTAATGGAAAGGGCATTGTTATAGTACAAAAACCTAGATTTCTTTGAAAATATATCTGATTCATCAGGATAAGACTTGTTTACAAAAAACTTGGATAAAATACGTTAATAGGTAGTTCTTACCAATTGACACTTCTGAAGTTAAGAACTTTATCTCTAAGACTAAGGGGAAACTGATTGCATCATAGTGAATAACTAAATGCAATATTAAGTGAATTTTCACGGATTTGAATCACAGTCATCACACTCAAGAGGGAAATTATTGACCTAAGAGCTTCTCTATTTCAAATCCTGAAAGATGATGCTGTGAAAGTGCTGCACTCAGTATGCCAGCAAATTTGGAAAACTCAGCCAGTGGCCACAGGACTGGAAAAGGTCAGTTTTCATTCCAATCCCAAAGAAAAGCAATGCCAAAGAATGCTCAAACTACCACACGATTGCACTCATCTCACACGCTAGCAAAGTAATGCTCAAAATTCTCCAAGCCAGGCTTCAGCAATATGTGAACCGTGAACTTCCAGATGTTCAAGCTGGTTTTAGAAAAGGCAGAGGAACCAGAGATCAAATTGCCAACATCCACTGGCTCATCAAAAAAGCAAGAGAGTTCCAGAAAAATATCTATTTCTGCTTTATTGACTATGCCAAAGCCATTGACTGTGTGGCTCACAATAAACTGTGGAACATTCTGAAAGAGATGGGAATACCAGGTCACCTGACCTCCCTCTTAAGAAATTTGTATGCAGGTCAGGAAACATCAGTTAGAACTAGACATGGAACAACAGACTGGTTCCAAATACGAAAAGGAGTACATCAAGGCTGTATATTGTCACCCTGCTTATTTAATTTATATGCAGAGTACATCATGAGAAACGCTGGGCTGCAAGAAGCACAAGCTAGAATCAAGATTGCCAGGAGAAATATCAATAACCTCAGATATGCAGATAACACTACCCTTATGGCAGAAAGTGAAGAGGAACTAAAAAGCCTCTTGGTGAAAGTGAAAGTGGAGAGTGATCATGGCATCTGATCCCATCACTTCATGGCAAATAGATAAGGAAACAGTGGAAACAGTTGCTGACTTTATTTTTTGGGGGTTCCAAAATCACTGCAGATGGTGATTGCAGCCATGAAATTAAAAGACACTTACTCCTATTAGAAGGAAAGTTGTGACCAACCTAGATAGCATATTCAAAAGCAGAGACATTACTTTGCCAACAAAGGTCTGTCTAGTCAAGGGTATGGTTTTTCCTGTGGTCATGTATGGATGTGAGAGTTGGACTGTGAAGAAAGCTGAGCACAAAAGAAATTGATGCTTTTGAACTGTGGTGTTGGAGAAGACTCTTGAGAGTCCCTTGGACTGCAAGGAGATCCAACCAGTCCATTCTGAAGGAGATCAGCCCTGGGATTTCTTTGGAAGGAATGATACTAAAGCTGAAACTCCAGTACTTTGGCCACCTCATGCGAAGAGTTGACTCATTGGAAAAAACTCTGATGCTGGGAGGGATTGGGGGCAGGAGGAGAAGAGGACAACAGAGGATGAGATGGCTGGATGGCATCACTGACTCGATGGATGTGAGTCTGAGTGAACTCCGGGAGTTGGTGATGAACAGGGAGGCCTGGAGTGCTACGATATATGAGGTCACAAAGAGTTGGACACGACTGAGCGACTGAACTGAACTGAACCGAACTGAACTGAAGAGCTTCTCATTATGCAAGATTATATAAACTAAAAAAGGAAACCAGAGATTACTAGCATGTGTATGAACTCAACATTTTAACATTTTGAGAAGATGCAAAAAACATCATGAAAAAAATCAGAAAGAAAATGAATGTATTCACAACAATCTTGTGCAGATAGAAATTGCATGGATAATCAATAGCCAAGCTTTGCACTCTCTTCAAACTAACCTTCAGTTAGTCAGTTCAGTCACTCAGTTGGTATTCCACTCTTTGCGACCTCATGGAGAGCAGCACTCCAGGCTTCCCTGTCAATCACCGACGGCCAGAGTTTACTCAAACTCATGTCCATTGAGTCGGTGATGCCATTCAACCACCTCATTCTCTGTCGTCCCCTTCTCCTCCCGCCTTCAATCTCTCCCAGCATGAGAGTCTTTCAAATGAGGTACTTCTTTGTATCAGGTGGCCAAAATATTGGAGTTTCAGCTTCAGCATCAGTCCTGAATACTCAGGACTGATTTCCTTTAGGATGGACTGGTTAGATCACCTTGCAGTCCAAGGGACTCTCAAGAGTCTTCTCCAACACCACAGTCCAAAACATGAATTCTTTGGCTCTCAGCTTTCTTTGTAGTCCAACTCTCACATCCATACATGACTGGTAGAAAAACGATAGCCTTGACTAGGCAGACCTTTGTTGACAAAGTAATGTCTCTGCTTTTTAATATGCTGTCTAGGTTGTTCATAACTTTTCTTGCAATGAGCAAGCGTTTTTTTTTTTTTTTTAATTTCATGGCTGCAGTCACCATCTGCAGTGATTTTGGAGTCCAAATAAAGTCTGTCATTGTTTCTATGTTTTACTATCTATTTGTCATGAAGTGAAGGGACCAAATGCCATGATCTTAGTTTTCTGAATGTTCAGCTTTAAGCCAAGTTTTTCATTCTCCTCTTTCACTTTCATCAAGAGGCTTTTTAGTTCCTCTTCACTTTCTGCCATAAGGGTGGTGTCATCTTCATATCTGAGGTTGTTGACATTTGTTCTGGCAATTTTGCTTCCAGCTTGTGCTTCTTGCAGCCCAGCGTTTCTCATGATGTACTCTGCATATAAGTTAAATAAGCAGGGTGAATATAGACAGCCTTGATGTACTCCTTTCCTGATTATTTGGAAACAGTCTGTTGTTCCATGTCCAGTTCTAACTGTTGCTTCCTGACCTGCATACAGATTTCTCAAGAGAGAGGTTAGGTGGTCTGGTATTCCCATCTCTTGAAGAATTTTCCACAATTTGTTGTGATCCACACAGTCAAACGCATATTCAATAAAGCAGAAATAGATGTTTTCTGGAGCTCTTTTGCTTTTTTGATGACCCTACAGATGTTGGCAATTGGATCTCTGGTTCCTTTGCCTTTTCTAAATCCTTCTTGAACATCTGGAAGTTCACAGTTCACATACTGTTGAAGCCTGACTTGGAGAATTTTGAGCATTACTTTACTAGCATGTGAGATGAGTGCAATTTTGTGGTAGTTAGCGCATGCTTTGGCATTGCCTTTCTTTGGGATTGGAATGAAAACTGACCTTTTCCAGTCCTATGGCCACTGCTGAGTTTTCCAAATTTGCTGGCATATTGAGTTCAGCACTTTCACAGCATCATCTTTCAGGATTTGAAATAGCTCAACTGGAATTCCATCACCTCCACTAGCTTTGTTTTAGTGATGCTTCCTAAGGCCCATGTGACTTCACATTCCAGGATGTCCGGTTCTAGGTGAGTAGTCACACCATTGTGATTATCTGGGTCGTGAAGATCTTTTCTTTATAGTTCTTCTGTGTATTCTTGCCACCTCTTCCTAATATCTTCTGCATCTGTCAGATCCATAAAATTTCTGTCCTTTATTGTGTCCATCTTTGCATGAAATGCTCCCTTGGTATCTTTAATTTTCTTGAAGAGATCTGTAGTCTTTCACATTCTATTGTTTTCCTCTATTTCTTTGCACTGATCACGGAGGAAGCCTTTCTTCTCTCTCCTTATTCTTTGAAATTCTGCATTCAAATGGGTATATCTTTCCTTTTTTCCTTTGCTTTTAGCTTCTTTTCTTTTCTCAGCTATTTGTAAGACCTCCTCAGACAACCATTTTGCCTTTTTGCATTTCTTTTTCTTGAGATGGTCTTGATCCCTGCCTCCTGTACAATGTCAGGAACCTCCATCCATATTCTTTAGGTACTCTATCAGATCTAATCCCTTTAACCTATTTGTCACTTCTACTCTATAGTCATAGGGATTTGATTTAGGTCATACCTGAATGATCTAATGGTTGTCCTTACTTTCTTCAATTTAAGCCTGAATTTGGCAATAAGGAGTTTAGGATCTGAGCCACAGTCAGCTCCCAGTCTTGTTTTTGCTGACTGTATAGAGCTTCTCCATCTTTGGCTGCAAAGAATATAATCAGTCTGATTTTGGTATTGACCACCTGGTGATGTCCATGTGTAGAGTCATCTCTTGTGTTGTTGGAAGAGGGTGTTTGCTATGACCGGTGTGTTCTCTTGCCAAAACTCTGTTATTCTTTGCCCTGTTTCATTCTGTACTCCAAGGTCAAATTTGCCTGTTACTCCACTTATTTCTTGACTTCCTACTTTTGCATTCCAGTCCCCTATAATAAAAAGGATATCTTTTTTGGGTGTTAGTTCTAGAAGGTCTTATACGTCTTCATAGAACCGTTCAACTTCAGCCTCTTCAGCATATTGGTCGGGGCATAGACTTAAATTACTGTGATACTGAATGGTTTGCCATGGAAATGAACAGAGATCATTCTGTTGCATCCAAGTACTGCATTTCAGACTCTTTTGTTTACTATGATAGCTACTCCATTTCTTCTAAGGGATTCTTGCCCACAATAGCAGATGTAAGGGTCATCTGAGTTAAATTCACCCATTTCAGTTTGCTGATTCCTAAAACATCAATGTTCACTCTTGCCATCTCCTGTTTAACTACATCCAGTTTGCCTTAATTCATGGACCTAACATTCCAGGTTCCTTTGCAATATTGCTCTTTACAGCATCAGACTTTACTTTCCTCACCAGTCACATCCACAACTAGGTGTTGGTTTTGCTTTGGCTCTGTCTTCATCCTTTCTGGAGTTATTTCTCCACTGATCTCCAGTAGCATATTGGGCACCTACTGGGGAGTTCATCTCTCAGTGTCCTATCTTTTTGCCTTTTCATACTGTTCATGGGGTTCTCAAGGCAAGAATACTGAAATGGTTTGCCATCCTCTTCTCCAGTGGACCACATTTTGTCAGAACTCTCCACCATGAACCATCTTTTGGGGGGCCCTACAAGGCATGGCTCATAGTTTCACTGAGTTAGACAAGGCTGTGGTCTTGTGATCAGACTGATTAGTTTTCTGTGATTGTGGTTTTCAGTCTGTCTGCCCTCTGATGGAGAAGGATAAGAGGCTTAAGAAAGCTTCTTGATGGGACAGACTGACTGAGGGGGAAACTGGGTCTTGTTCTGATGGATGGGGCCATGCTCAGGAAATCTTTAATCCAATTTTCTGTTGATGAGTGGGGCTGTGTTCTCTCCCTGTTATTTCTATAACATTCAATGTATAACAAATAAATTTCAAATGAACTGCTTCTGAACTTTTTTTTTAATTTTAGTTTATTTTTAAACTTTACAATATTTATTAGTTTTGCCAAATATCGAAATGAATCTGCCACAGGTATACCCGTGTTCCCCATACTAAACCCTCCTCCCTCCTAGTGTCAAATGAATGCTCATGTTTTCTCTTTGGTCTTCAGCAATATTTTCCATTTTCACAAAGGCAAACCAGTTAATGAATGCAGGATCACTTTTATACAAAAAGAAAATATTTACAACTATTTCCATATTTTATGAAAACATGTTATGTCACCATCAATTAAGTTTTCTGATTAAAATGACAATCTTTGATTATTCAAAATTGCTATTATTAAAATTGAGCAGAAAATTCACTATTCTATATTGTCATTTTAACTTAATCACAGTCACATTTTCATACAAGAGAAATAAAGAAATCTTAAAGATATATTTACTTTCCTTTTCTCTCTTTTTAATTAAACATTCTCAGCTCATTGCATAGAGGGAAAAACGATTAAATAATTAACTTTTTATTCTTTGGAGATCCCTGTGCATTTTAATTTACATGTTGATTATGTAGCCAGGAAAAGTCTCCCATGCTAAATTTGATTAAGCAAGGCAGAAAGTGCCTTAAAATGAATAGATAGTTGAAACAGAATGTGTTTTGTCTAATTGCATTAATGAACTACCCTGATGAGGCTTGTTTAAAGCAAAAGGCACCCCTGACCTTTTAATTAACTGTAAAACAGGATACTTCTAATATCGAAGAGTTTTACTCCATTTTTATGGTTTTTTAAACCAAACACTTAAACCACTTAAATTCTTTAGAAAATAATGGAATGGGTGAAAAAGTAGGCATTCCTTGTCTCAGATGTGAGACAATTGCTCCCTGCTCATGGCAAAACTCTCATTTGAAGCCACCAGTGCTTTTGAATTATCTCCTTTATATCCCAGACAGACAAAAATAGACATTTTGGGAGGGATCCATGAGAAAGTAAATTATATAAACCATAATATTGTCTGTAAGGACTATGACTTATGTACCAAAACAAAAAAAAATCTGATGATAAATTGTAATAGTATAATCCAACATGAGTGGAATTTATGTAACACTGTTTTCAAAGAGGACACTGATTGGCTGTAGAAATAAACCCCTCTCATGTGGGAAGTGTATTCTCTGTCCATACAATGTATAGCATTCCCATGATACTGCAATATTTAAATTTTACTCATATAACCATCTGGTAGTCTGAAAGAATAGTGTAGCTATTTAACAACTATTTAATTTACTTGGGCCAAAGTCATTGTGGAACTCTTCATTGCTAGGTTGTTTCTCAAATGTATGGGTATTTGTGTTTGTGTGTGTTGAATGATATATATTTAAAGAAAAGTGAGTCTTTCAGATAGAGAAATTTTGGCAAGAATTCAAGCCATGCTACTTCCAGTATATTGAGAGGGCTTTACCTGCCGTAAATTACACTGTGTGTAAAAAAATAACTTTGTATAATTTTAACTACAGAAAACAACCCTGGGCACCAGTAAAGCTGACTTCTGTGAAATGAATGATAAAGTAATCATTGTTCTAAAGCCTCAGTGTTCAAAAGAACAATAGCTAAAATATATTTTTATAAACTAATATTAAATTGTCATTAAAGTACAAAACGTCAGAAAAGGAAAACAATACTTTAGGCTAATATTTGATATAATTTTGACACTGAGAAAAATATCCCAGTCTCATTATGAGTGTGGAAAACCAAGATATGTTTATACATTTAACTGTTGGAAAACAAAGTCAAAGGTTAGCAATAATAATCTTTGATTTATGGGATTGCAAAATGATTTTTTTTAATTTTATATACATTTTCTGAAATTTCCATTTTAAAATCAATACATCATCTTGATAAAATATTCATCAAACATAAAGTGAATTGCTAAAAGATTACATTTAGTTCTATAAATTATAGTTAGTTATATAATTTAATTTTATAAATTTTAACAATGTATTATTTGGTCCATTTCTTATGTCTATGAATGTTGAATTTTTGTAAATTAAGGATTTTGTAAATTAAGTATTCTATGGTTGCTTCATTTCTTACAGTTCTTTGTCTTCCTACTTCTGATTCTAAATATCTGTAAAATATGTATTTACATATGCATAACAAGTAGTTGAGAAACCTATATGCAGGTCAGGAAGCAACAGTTAGAACTGGACATGGAACAACAGACTGGTTCCAAATAGGAAAAGGAGTATGTCAAGGCTGTATATTGTCACCCTGCTTATTTAACTTACATGCAGAGTACATCATGATAAACGCTGGGCTGGATGAAGCACAAGACGGAATCAAGATTGTCTGGAGAAATAACAATAACCTCAAATATGCAGATGACACCAACCTTACGGCAGAAAGTGAAGAGGAACTAAAAAGCCTCTTGATGAAGGTGAAAGAGGAAAGTGAAAAAGTAGGCTTAAAGCTCAACATTCAGAAAACGAAGATCATGGCATCTTGTCCCATTATTTCATGGCAAATAGATGGGGAAACAGTGTCAGACTTTATTTTTGGGGGCTCCAAAATCGCTGCAGATGGTGATTGCAGCCATGAAATTAAAATACACTTACTCCTTGGAAGGAAAGTTAAGACCAACCTAGATAGCATATTGAAAAGTAGAGACATTACTTTGCCGACAAAGGTCTGTCTAGTCAAGGGTATGGTTTTTCCAGTGGTCTTGTATGGATGTGAGAGTTGGACTGTGAAGAAGGCTGAGCACCAAAAAATTGATTCTTTTGAACTGTGGTGTTGGAGAAGTCTCTTGAAAGTCCCTTGGACTGCAAGGAGATCCAATCAGTCCATTCTGAAGGAGATCAGCCTTGGGATTTCTTTGGAAGGAATGATACTAAAGCTGAAACTCCAGTACTTTGGCCAGCTCATGTGAAGACTTGACTCATTGGAAAAGACTCTGATGCTGGGAGGGATTGGGGTCAGGAGGAGAAGGGGACGACAGAGGATGAGATGGCTGGATGGCATCACTGACTCGATGGACATGAGTTTGAGTCAACTCCAAGAGTTGGTGATGGACAGGGAGGCCTGGCGTGCTGCAATTCATGGGGCCGCAAAGAGTTGGACATGACTGAGTGACTGAACTGAACTGAACAAGTAGTTGGGAGAGCAATTAAGTTTTTGTCTAAAAAGTATATTTACAAAATGATCACCTGTGTATTCTACCCAGCAACTGAAATTTCTCTTCCATGCTATTTGTGGGGATTTATTCAAAAGTCTTTTTCATTGAATATTTACATTGTTTTTGTTGTTGTTGTTCAGTTGTGTCTGACCTTTCCATCCCCATGGATGTCATGCTAGGATTCCCTGTCGTTCACTATCTCCTGGACTTTGCTTAAACTCATGTTCACTGAGTTGGTGATGTCATCCAACCACCTCATCCTCTGTCATCCCCTTTGCCTCCTGGCTTCAATCTTTCCCAGCATCAGAATCTTTTCCAGTGAGTCAGCTATTCACATAAAGTGGCCAAGTATTGAAGCTTCAGTTTCAGCATTAGCCCTTCCAATGAGTATTCAGGGTTGATTTCCTTTAGGATTGACTGGTTTGATCTCCTTGCAGCCCAAGAGACTCTCAAGAATCTTCTCCAGTACCACAAATTCAAAAGCATCAGTTCTTCAGCACTCAGCCTTCTTAATGTTCCAACTCTCATATTAATACATTACTTCTGGAAAAACCATAGCTTTGATTATATGGATCTTTGTTGGCAAACTGATGTCTTTACTTTTTAATCTGCTGTCTAGACTTGTCATAGCTTATTATCCAAGGAACAAGTGTCTTTTAATTTTATGGCTGCAATCACCATCTGCAGTGATTTTGGAGCCCAAGAAAATAGAATGTGTCACTGCTTCCTCTTTTCCCCATCTATTTGCCTTGAAGTGGTGAGACTGGATGCCGTGATCATGTTGAGTTTTAAGCCAGATTTTTCACTCTCTTCTTTCACCCTCATCAAGAGGCTCTTCATTTCTTTTTCACTTTCTGCCATTAGAGTAACATCATCTGCATATCTGAGGCTGTTGATATTTCTCCCAGAAATCTTGATTCCAGCTTGTGCTTCATCCAGCCCAGCATTTCATGTGATGTACTCTGGATATAAGCTAAATAAGTAGGGTGACAACATGCAGCCTTGTTGTACTCCTTTCCCAATTTTGAACCAGTCCACAGGGCAGACAGTAAAGAATCTGCCTGCATTGTCGGAGACCTGGGTTCGATCCCTGGTTTGGGAAGATACCCTGGAGGAGGGTATAGCAACCCACTCCAGTTTTCTTGCCTGGAGAATCCTCATGCACAGAGGAGCCTGGTGGACTAGAGTCCAAGGGGTCTCAAAGAGTTGGACACACCTGAGCAGCTAAGCACACATTGTTCCATGCCCAGTTCTAGCTATGTCTTCTTAACCTGCACACAGGTTTCTTAGGAGGCAGATAAGGTGATCTAGTATTCCCATTTCTTTAAGAATTCTTCAGTTTGTTGGGATCCACACAGTCAAAGACTTTAGCATAATCAATGAAGCAGAAGTAGATGGGTTTTGTTTTTGTTTTTTTTTTTTTAATTCCCTTTCTTTTTCTATGATCCAACAGATATTGGCGATTTGATCTCTGGTTCCCGTGCCTTTTCTAAATTCAGCTTGTACATCTGGAAATCCTCAGGTCACATAGTATTGAAACCTAGCTTGAAGGATTTTTATCATTAACTTGCTAGCATGTAAAATGAGCACAATTGTACAGTAGTTTGAATATTCTTTAGCATGGCCTTTCTTTGGGATTGAAATGAAAATTGACCTCTTCCAGTCCTATGGCCAATGCTGAGTTTTCCAAATTTGCTGGCATAGTTAGTGAGTGCAGCACTTTAACAGAATCATCTTTTAGGATTTGAAATAGATTAGCTGGAATTCCATCATCTCCACTAGCTCTGTTCATAGTAATGCTTCATTATTACATTGCTTTTACTGAATAAATATTGTTACTGCAGGACCAATTACTATATAATTGGGTGCACATCATTTCTCATGGATCTAATTTTATAATTCCTATGCTACTCATGTAAAATTTTATAGTATGAGTTAATTCTTTCATTCCTCAAATAGTTATTGAACACTTACTACATGACAAATTCTGTCTCAATTCCCTAATGTTCTGAAATCAAACAATATTACAATTTGCTTCATATTCAGGTTACACAAATTCTTTCACTTCTGTTTTACCCAGAATTTTAACTGTCTTTTATCAGTGTTAAAATAAATTGTGTATTCTTGCTTCCTCATTTTTAATACTTTATAATTTATTCTCATTATAATTTGATCTTGATACTTTAGTGAGACAAAAATTTATAATACGTGACAGTAATTGTTCTCTTCATTGCCTCAGTCACTACTGCTCGCCTGACATAGAGTCTGCTGTATTTTAGGTCCTCGACAAATATTTTTATAATGGATAAATAGAAAATGTAATGATACGGTTAGTATTTGTCCTTCTTTTTGGCTTTCCATGACCTCAAAATTGGGGCTATGGAGACTGAGTATCTTATAAACTTTTTGGTTTTATAAGTTCAAAAATGATTGTGTCCAGTTACATACCAAATGAATTTATTTCAGAAAGAAGCTGAAGCAGAAATGTATTTATTTTTTCAATTATTTATCAGGTTTTTGTTTATTATAAAAATAAATCTTTGTATTCAATCTTCACCTGGCTTTAATACGAGTGAGATAAATTTAGATACAGATATAAAAAGAAAGAAAGAAAGAAAATATTATGATACTGAGAAATATCATCTTATTCAAAAAATTTAGTTATTTCTCTCAGTTCCATGTTTTACTTGAAGAGTTTATTTTTGTAACTATTAAATGGACTATTTCCATTTAGTTAATACTTAAGTAAACAAGATTTATTCTACAACAAATCTAGACTCCTCAATATTCCTTGAATATATTTCCTGAAAATGAAAAAACCTTACTCCCTCCCATTCCTTCTCACCTCAAATCAAAAGCCTTAAAGATACTATTTAGATGTAACCTGAGATAGTGGAGGAATAGGACAGGGAGACCACTTTCTTCCCCACAAATTCATCAAAAGAACATTTGAATGCTGAGTAAATTCCACAAAACAACTTCTGAATGCCGGTAGAGGACATCAGGCACCCAGAAAAGCAGCCCATTGTCTCTGAAAGGAGATAGGAAAAAATATAAAAGATAAAAAGAGAGACAAAAAGAGGTAGGGACAGAGCTCCGTCCTGGGAAGGGAGTCTTAAAAAAGAGAGAAGTTTCCAAACACCAAGAAACACTCTCACTGCCGAGTCTGTGGCGAGCCTTGGAACCACAGAGGGCAACATAACCGGGAGGACAAATAAATAAATAATTAAAACCCACAGATTACGGCCCAGTGGTAACTCCCCTAGGGAGAAGCAGCACAGACGCCTGCATTCACCACTAGCAAGTGGGAGAGGCGCTGGCTGCATTGCTTACAGTTAGGACCTGGCCTGAATGCCCTGAGGGCAATCTGAGAGACCTAACTTGGGATAGCAAACCAGACTGTGGGATAGCTACCACGCGAAAAGCCCTAACCCAAGACACCGCCAGGCCCACTTACAGAACAGAGAACTGAGCAGAGCTAGCCGGCTACAGACCGGCCCATCCTCCTCCCGTGATGGGCAGATGAGGACAGCCAGAGCTGGAAGGGCAATCGCAGCCACAGAGAGGCATTATCTACCAAACTGCAAACAGGCTTCATTGCTAACCAAGACTTCTTGGGATTCTGGATGGTCAACATCTGCCTGAGAAGGTGCGCCGGTTGTACACCCAGAAAATCGAGCGGCAGGGATGAGGGAGGTGATAAGTTGCAGCGACTGTGCTCACCAAACACCTGGTCACCTGAGCTACTCGGACCTGCGAAGAGCACAAAATGCAGGCCCAACGGAGTCTTCACCTCTGAGGACTACCTGAGTACCTGAACCTAAATGGCTTAGACCTGGGAAGTGCATACAACCCAGGGCCGGCCACAGACAGTTCCTGGCAGAGCAACCTAGAGCCTAAGCAGTGTAGACAGGGAAAGCACACACGCCGTGAGTGGGGGCAAACCCAGTGTGGCCAAGACACTGTGAGCACATTGCCAGTATTATTTGTTTGCAGCATCCCTCCTTCCCCACAGCACGACTGAACAAGTGAGCCTAAAAAAGTGTACACCACCTCCCCCTTGCGTCAGGGCAGAAATTAGATACTGAAGAGACCAGCAAAGAGAAGAAGCTAAAACAGAGGGAACCTCCTTGGAAGTGACAGGTGCAATAGATTAAAACCCTGTAGTTAGTATCAACTACACAAACACCCTTTTCCAACAACACAAGAGAAGACTCTACACATGGACATCACCAGATGGTCAACACCAAAATCAGATTGATTATATTCTTTGCAGCCAAAGATGGAGAAGCTCTATAAAGTCAACAAAAACAAGACCGGGAGCTGACTGTGGCTCATTCATGAACTCCTTATTGCCAAATTCAGACTTAAATTGAAGAAAGTAAGGGAAACCATTAGACCATTCAGGTATGATCTAAATCAAATCCCTTATGATTACACAGTGGAAATGAGAAATAGATTTAAGGAAATAGATCTGAGAGACAGAGTGCATGATGAACTATGGAATGAGGTTTGTGACATTGTACAGGAGACAGGGATCAAGACCATCCCCATGGAAAAGAAATGCAAAAAAGAAAAATGACTGTCTGGGGAGGCCTTACAAATAGCTGTGAAAAGAAGAGAAGCAAAAAGCAAAGGAGAAAAGGAAAGATATAAGCATCTGAATGAAGAGTTCCAAAGAATAACAAGAGATAAGAAAGCCTTCCTCAGCGATCAGTGCAAAGAAATAGAGGAAAACAACAGAATGGGAAAGACTAGAGATCTCTTCAAGAAAATTAGAGATACCAAGGGAACATTTCATGCAAAAGATGGTCTCGAAAAGGACAGAAATAGTATGGACCTAACAGAAGCAGAAGATATTAAGAAGAGGTGGCGAGAATACACAGAAGAACTGTACAAAAAAGATCTTCACGACCCAGATAATCACGACGGTGTGATCACTGACCTACAGCCAGACATCCTGGAATGTGAAGTGGGCCTTAGAAAGCATCACTATGAACAAAGCTAGTGGAGGTGATGGAAATCCAGTTGAGCTACTAACAAAGCTAGTGGAGGTGATGGAATTCCAGTTGAGCTATTTCAAATCCTGAAAGATGATGCTGTAAAAGTGCTGCACTCAACATGCCAGTAAATTTGGAAAACTCAGCAGTGGCCACAGGACTGGAAAAGGTCAGTTTTCATTCCAATCCCAAAGAAAGGCAATGCCAAAGAATGCTCAAACTACCGCACAATTGCACTCATCTCACATGCCAGTAAAGTAATGCTCACAATTCTCCAAGCCAGGCTTCAGCAATATGTGAACTGTGAACTTCCTGATGTTCAAGCTGGTTTTAGAAAAGGCAGAGGAACCAGAGATCAAATTGCCAACATCTGCTGGATCATCGAAAAAGCAAGAGAGTTCAAGAAAAACATCTATTTCTGCTTTATTGACTATGCCATAGCCTTTGACTGTGTGGATCACAATAAACTGTGGAAAATTCTGAAAGAGATGGGAATAGCAGACCACCTGATCTGCCTCTTGAGAAATCTGTATGCAGGTCAGGAAGCAACAGTTAGAACTGGACATGGAACAACAGACTGGTTCCAAATAGGAAAAGGAGTATATCAAGGCTGTATATTGTCACCCTGCTTATTTAACTTATATGCAGAGTACATCATGAGAAACCCTGGACTGGAAGAAACACAAGCTGGAATCAAGATTGCCGGGAGAAATATCAATAACCTCAGATATGCAGATGACACCATCCTTATGGCAGAAAGTGAAGAGGAACTCAAAAGCCTCTTGATGAAAGTGAAAGAGGAGAGTGAAAAAGTTGGCTTAAAGCTCAACATTCAGAAAACGAAGATCATGGCATCTGGTCCCATCACTTCATGGGAAATAGATGGGGAAACAGTGGAAACAGTGTTAGACTTTATTTTTGGGGAGCTCCAAAATCGCTGCAGATGGTGATTGCAGCCATGAAATTAAAAGACGCTTACTCCTTGGAAGGGAAGTTATGACCAACCTAGATAGCATATTCAAAAGCAGAGATATCACTTTGCCAACAAAGGTTCGTCTAGTCAAGGCTATGGTTTTTCCAGTGGTCATGTATGGATGTGAGAGTTGGACTGTGAAGAAGGCTGAGTGCTGACAAATTGATGCTTTTGAACTGTGGTGTTGGAGAAGACTCTTGAGAGTCCCTTGGACTGCAAGGAGATCCAGCCAGTCCATTCTAAAGGAGATCAGCCCTGGGATTTCTTTGGAAGGCATGATGCTAAGGCTGAAACTCCAGTACTTTGGCCACCTCATGTGAAGAGTTGACTCATTGGAAAATACTCTGATGCTGGGAGAGATTGGGGGCAGGAGGAGAAGGGGACAACAGAGGATGAGATGGCTGGATGGCATCACTGACTGGATGGACGTGAGTCTGAGTGAACTCCGGGAGTTGGTGATGGACAGGGAGGCCTGGCGTACTGTGATTCATGGGGTCGCAAAGAGTCGGACACGATTGAGTGACTGATCTGATCTGATCTGATACTTCTTTAATTTTCATTTTTATAACCTACTGTTACTTTGCAAAGAAAAAAGAGAGAACCTATTTTTTAACGCAAACTTCATATATATATATATGTTTTATAATTTTTGTGACTTTTTTTTTTTTCCTTTAATGTTGTATTTTTGAAAATCCAACCTCTACTCTAGATTTTTAATCTTTGCTTTTTGGTATTTGTTATCAATTTTGTACATTTAAGAACCCAATCTTCAGTACCCATTTTTACTTGTGAGTGAGATTACTGACTTGACTGTTCTCTCTCCCTTTGGACTCTCCTTTTTCTCCACCAGGTCGCCTCTATCTCCTCCCTCCCCCATCTCTTCTGTACCCAACTCTGTGAATCTCTTTGTGTGTTTTGGACTGTAGAGAATACTTAGGGAACTGATTACTGGCTGGACCTGACTATCTCCTTTTGATTTGCCCCTTTATCCTCCTGGCCACCTCTGTCTCCTTCCTCCCTCTTCTCTTCTCTGTGTAACTCCGTGAACATCTCTGAGCAGTCCAGACTGTGGAGAGCACATAAGGAAGTGATTACTGGCTAGCTTGCTCTCTCCTTTTTTGGTTCCACCTCATCTCCTCCTGGTCACCTCTATCCCCCTCTTCCCTCTTCTCTTCTCCATGTAACTCTGTGAACCTCTCTGGGTGTCCCTCACTGTGGAGAAAATTTTTATCTTTAACCTTAATATTTTGTCATTAGTGCTGTCTAGATGGAGAAGTCTTGAGGCTACTGTAAAAATAAGACTGAAAACCAGAAGCAGGAGGCTTAAGTCCAAATCCTGAGAATACCAGAGAACTCCTGACTCCAGGAACATTAATTGACAGGAGCTCATCAAATGCCTCCATACCTACACTGAAACCAAGCACCAC
The DNA here is from genome assembly GCF_055505025.1 of Bos grunniens. Classification (NCBI taxonomy): domain Eukaryota; kingdom Metazoa; phylum Chordata; class Mammalia; order Artiodactyla; family Bovidae; genus Bos; species Bos grunniens. The sequence goes on from NC_141170.1 coordinate 67,803,375, forward strand.
CCAAGGGCCAACAAGTTCCAGAGCAAGACATACCACACAAATTCTCCAGCAACACAGGAACATAGCCCTGAGCTTCAATATACAGGCTGCCCAAAGTCACTCCAAACCCACTGACATCTCATAACTCAGTAGTGGACACTTCATTGCACTCCAGAGAGAAGAAATACAGCTCCACCCACCAGAACACGGACACAAGCTTCCCTAACCAGGAAACCTTGACAAGCCACTCGTCCAACCCCACCCACAGCAAGGAAACTCCACAATAAAGAGAACTCCACAAACTGCCAGAATACAGAAAGGCCACCCCAAACACAGCAATATAAACAAGATGAAGAGACAGAGGAATACCCAGCAGGTAAAGGAACAGGATAAATGTCCACCAAACCAAACAAAAGAGGAAGAGATGGGGAATCTACCTGACAAAGAATTCCAAATAATGATAGTGAAAATGATCCAAAATCTTGAAAACAAGATGGAATCACGGATAAATAGCCTGGAGACAAGGATTGAGAAGATGCAAGAAAGGTTTAACAAAGACCTAGAAGAAATAAAAAAAGAGTCAATATATGCAATAATGATAGTAAGTCAATAATGCAATAAATGATATCAAAAACACTCTGGAGGGAACAAATAGTAGAATAAGAGAGGCAGAAGATAGGATTGGTGAGGTAGAAGATAGAATGGTAGAAATAAATGAATCAGAGAGGAAAAAAGAAAAACAAATTTAAAGAAATGAGGACAATCTCAGAGACCTCTGGGACAATGTTAAACGCCCCAACATTCGAATCATAGGAGTCCCAGAAGAAGAAGGCAAAAAGAAAGACCATGAGAAAATACTTGAGGAGATAATAGTTGGAAACTTCCCTAAAATATGGAAGGAAATAATCACCCAAGTCCAAGAAACCCAGAGTCTCAAACAGGATAAACCCAACGCAAAACACCTCAAGACACATATTAATCAAATTAACAAAGATCAAACACAAAGAACAAATATTAAAAGCAGCAAGGGAAAAACAACAAATAACACACAAGAGAATTCCCATAAAGATAACAGCTGATCTTTCAATAGAATCTCTTTAGGCCAGGAGGAAATGACAGAACATACTTAAAGTGATGAAAGAAAATAACCTACAGCCCAGATTACTGTACCCAGCAAGGATCCCATTCAAATATGAAGGAGAAATCAAAAGCTTTACAGACAAGTAAGAGCTGAGAGAATTCAGCACCACCAAACCAGCTCTCCAACAAATGCTAAAGGATCTTCTCTAGATAGGAAACACAAAAAGGGTGTATAAACTCAAACCTAAAACAATAAAGTAAATGGCAAAGGGATCATACTTAGCAATAATTACCTTAAACGTAAATGGGTTGAATGCCCCAACCAAAAGACAAAGACTGGCTGAATGGATACAAAAATATGACCCTTATATATGTTGTCTACAAGAGACCCACCTCAAACAAGGCACACATACAGACCGAAAGTGAAGGGCTGGAAAAAGATATTCCACGCAAATAGAGACCAAAAGAAAGCAGTAGTAGCAATACTCATATCAGATAAAATAGACTTTAAAACAAAGGCTGAGAAAAGAGACAAAGAAGGACACGACATAATCATCAAAGCATCAATCGAAGAAGAAGATATAACAATTATAAATATATATGCACCCTAAATAGGAGCACTGCAATGTGTAATACAAACGCTAACAAGTATGAAAGGGGAAATTAACAATAACACAATAATAGTGGGAGACTTTAAAGCCCATTCACACCTATGGATAGATCAACTAAGCAGAAAATTAACAAGGAAACAGAAACTTTAAATGATACAGTAGACCAGTTAGACCTAATTGATATCTATAGAACATTTCACCCCAAAGCAATGAATTTTACCTTTTTCTCAAGTGCCCACGGAACCTTCTCCAGGATAGACCACATCCTGGGCCATAAATCTAGCCTTCGTAAATTCAAAAAAAATGAAATCATACCAAACATCTTTTCTGACCACAATGCAGTAAGATTAGATCTCAATTACAGGAGAAAAACTATTAAAAATTCCAACATATGGAGGCTGAACAACACGCTGCTGAATAACCAACAAATCACAGAAGAAATCAAAAAAGAAATCAAAATATGCATAGAAATGAATGAAAATGAAAACACAACAACCCAAAACCTGTGGGACACTGTAAAAGCAGTGCTAAGGGGAAGGTTCATAGCAATACAGGCATACCTCAAGAAACAAGAAAAAAATCAAATAAATAACCTAACTCTACAGCTAAAACAACTAGAAAAGGAAGAAATGAAGAACTCCAGGGGTAGTATAAGGAAAGAAATCTTAAAAATTAGGGCAGAAATAAATGCAAAAGAAACAAAAGAGACCACAGCAAAAATCAACAAAGCCAAAAGCTGGTTCTTTGAGAGGATAAATAAACTGACAAACCATTAGCCAGACTCATCAAGAAACAAAGGGAGAAAAATCAAATCAATAAAATTAGAAATGAAAATGGAGAGATCACAAGAGACAACACAGAAATACAAAGGATCATAAGAGACTCGGAGAAGGCAATGGCACCCCACTCCAGTACTCTTGCCTGGAAAATCCCATGGACGGAGGAGCCTATTAGGTTGCAATCCATGGGGTTGCTAAGAGTGGGACACGACTGAGGGACTTTACTTTTGCTTTTCACTTTCGTGCATTGGAGAAGGAAATGGCAACCCACTCCAGTGTTCTTGCCTGGAGAATCTCAGGGACGGGGGAGCCTGGTGGGTTACTGTCTATGGGGTCGCACAGAGTCGGACACGACTGAAGTGACTTAGCATAGCATAGCATAAGAGACTGCTATCAGCAATTATATGCCAATAAAATGGACAACTCGGAAGAAATGGACAAAATCTTCAAAAAGTACAACTTTCCAAAACTGAACCAGGAACAAATAGAAAATCTTAACAGACCCATCACAAGCATGGAAATTGAAACTGTAATCAGAAATCTTCCAGCAAACAAAAGCCCAGGTCCAGATGCTTCACAGCTGAATTCTACCAAAAATTTAGAGAAGAGCTAACACCTATCCTACTCAAACTCTTCCAGAAAATTGCAGAGGAAGGTAAACTTCCAAACTCGTTCTATGAGGCCACCACCACCCTAATACCAAAACCTGACAAAGATGCCACAAAAAAAGAAAACTACAGGCCAATATCACTGATGAACATAGATTCAAAAATCCTTAACAAAATACTAGCAATCAGAATCCAACAACACATTAGAAAGATCATACATCATAACCAAGTGGGCTTTATCCCAGGGATGCAAGGATTCTTCAATATCCACAAATCAATCAACGTAATACACCACATTAACAAATTGAAAAATAAAAACCATATGATTATCTCAATAGATGCAGAGAAAGCCTTTGACAACATTCAACACCCATTTATGATAAAAACTCTCCAGAAAGCAGGAATAGAAGGAACATACCTCAACATAATAAAAGCTATATATGACAAACCCACAGCAAACATTATCCTCAATAGTGAAAAATTGAAAGCATTTCCCCTAAAGTCAGGAACAAGACAAAGGTGGTCACTTTCACCACTACTATTCAACATAGTTTTGGAAGTTTTGGCCACAGCAATCAGAGCAGAAAAAGAAATAAAAGGAATCCAAATTGCAAAAGAAGAAGTAAAACTCTCACTGTTTGCAGATGACATGATCCTCCACATAGAAAACCCTAAAGACTCCACCAGAAAATTACTAGAGCTAATCAATTAATACAGTAAAGTGTCAGGATATAAAATCAACACACAGAAATCCCTTGCATTCTTATACACTAATAATGAGAAAATAGAAAGAGGACTTAAGGAGACAATTCCATTCACCATTGCAACGAAAAGAATAAAATACTTAGGAAAATATCTACCTAAGGAAACAAAAGACCTATATATAGAAAACTATAAAACACTGGTGAAAGAAATCAAAGAGGACACTAATAGATGGAGAAATATACCGTGTTCGTGGATTGGAAGAATTGATATAGTGAAAATGAATATACTACCTAGAGGAATCTATGGATTCAATGCAATCCCTATCAAGCTACCGACAGTATTTTTCACACAGCTAGAACAAATAATTTCACAATTTTTATGGAAATACAAAAAACCTCGAATAGCCAAAGCTATCTTGAGAAAGAAGAATGGAACTGGAGGAATCAACCTGCCTGACTTCAGTCTCTACTACAAAGCCACAGTCATCAAGACAGTATGGTACTGGCACAAAGACAGAAATATAGATCAGTGGAACAAAATAGAAAGCCCAGAGATAAATCCATGCACCTATGGACACCTTATCTTTGACAAAGGAGGCAAGAGTATACAATGGATTAAAGACAATCTCTTTAACAAGTGGTGCTGGGAAAACTAGTCAACCACTTGTAAAAGAATCAAACTAGAACACTTTCTCAGAGAAGGCAATGGCACCCCACTCCAGTACTCTTGCCTGGCAAATTCCATGGACAGAGGAGCCTGGTAGGCTGCAGTCTATGGGGTCGCTAAGAGTCGGACATGACGGAGCGACTTCTGTTTCACTTTTCACTTTCATGCATTGGAGAAGGAAATGGCAACCCACTCCAGTGTTCTTGCCTGGAGAATCCCAGGGACGGCGGAGCCTGGTGGGCTGCTGTCTATGGGGTCACACAGAGTCGGGCATGACTGAAGTGACTTAGCAATAGTAGCAGCAGAACACTTTCTAACACCATACACAAAAGTAAACTCAAAATGGATTAAAGATCTAAATGTAAGCCCAGAAACTATAAAACTCCTAGAGGAAAACATAGGCAAAACACTCTCCAACATAAATCACAGCAGGATCCTCTATAACCCACCTCCCAGAATATTGGAAATAAAATCAGAAATAAACAAATGGAACCTAATTAAAATTAAAGGCTTCCGCACAATAAAGGAAACTATAGGCAAGGTGAAAAGACAGCCTTCAGAAAGGGAGAAAATAATAGCAAGTGAAAAAACTGACAAAGAATTAATCTCAAAAATAATTAATCTCAAGCAACACCTGAAGCTCAATTCCAGAAAAATAAATGACCCAATAAAAAAAAAGGGCCAAGAACTAAACAGACATTTCTCCAAAGAAGACATACAGATGGCTAACAAACACATGAAAAGATGCTCAACATCACCCATTATCAGAGAAATGCAAATCAAAACCACAATGAGGTACCATTTCACGCCAGTCCAAAAGTCTACAAGCAATAAATGCTGGAGAGGGTGTGGAGAAAAATGAACCCTCTTACACTGCTGGTGGAAATGCAAACTAGTACAGCCACTATGGAGAACAGTGTGGAGATTCCTTAAAAAACTGGAAATAGAACTGCCTTATGACCCAGCAATCCCACTGCTGGGCATACACACTGAGGAAACCAAAATTGAAAGAGACACGTGTACCCCAATGTTCATCACAGCACTGTTTATAATAGCCAGGACATGGAAGCAACCTAGATGTACATCATCAGACGAATGGATAAGAAAGCAGTGGTACATATACACAATGGAGTATTACTCAGCCATTAAAAAGAATACATTTGAATCAGTTCTAATGAGGTGGATGAAACTAGAGCCTATTATACAGAGTGAAGTAAGCCAGAAAGAAAAACACCAATACAGTATACTAATGCATATATATGGAATTTAGAAAGACGGTAACGATAACCCTGTATACGAGACAGCAAAAGAGACACAGATGTACAGAACAGTCTTTTGGACTCTGTGGGAGAGGGAGAGGGTGGGATGATTTGGGAGAATGGCATTGAAACACGTATAATATCATATGTGAAATGAATTGCCAGTCGAGGTTTGGCGCATGATATAGGATGCTCAGGGCTGGTGCACTGGGATGACCCAGAGGGATGGAATGGGGAGGGAGGTGGAAGAGGGGTTCAGGATGGGGAACACATGTACACCCGAGGCAGATTCATGTTGATGTATGACAAAACCAATACAATATTGTAAAGTAAAAAAAAAAAAAAAGATACTATTTAGTCAGTTATACACAAGAATAAGATTCAAATATTGAGATATATGTAGTAAAATCAACAGTTCCTGGTAATCAAATGACTTCTGAGAGCATTAAAAATAATCCTGCTAATACATAATTGGATTTATATTAATTTAGCTTTCACTGAATGGACAGTGAGTCTGTGCATTTGAGTATATTTTCAGACTTCTAGTTATTGCACTCATTTGACTTAGGATTTCATAACAATTCTCTTTGGAGTACACTTTTGATAGTCTACACAATTTTAAATTTCCCAATTCTTAGGTTCTACATCTTTTGGTTTGTTATCCTCCTTACAGGTTAGTTAAAAACTCATAGAATCAGTATTTGTATTAAGACATCTGCCTATTGGGGCTCCCCTGATAGCTCTGATGGAAAAGAATGTGCCTGCAATGCAGGAGACCTGGGTTGGATTCCTGGGTTGGGAAGATTCCCTGGAGAATGGAATGACTACCCACTCCAGCATTCTTGCCTTGATAATTCCATGGACAGAAGCTACAGTCCATGGGATTACAAAGAGTTGGACATGCCTGAGTAACTAACACTTTCACTTCTTCATTTACCTATTCACCTGAATAATGGTAATACTAAATGGAAACAAAAGGTTAGGGTCCTTAGAACGTGATGTCTTAAATAAGTGAATAGTACTACTGATGGACTGCCACCACTCTTCCTTCTGCTTCCCCAACCAAGGTGAAAATCTAAGATGTTTTCATTCTATTATACAATTTACTTTATTACTTGCTTTTGTAGAAACAATTTACTTAGGATGGACTTTTAGAGAGACAGGTCAAGCAATGAAGTACCCAAGGAAGAGGGAAAGTGTTCCCCATGAACATACTAGCAGCAAAACCCTGTTTCTCTGAAACAAATTAAAGATGTTAAGCAGAGGTTAAACTATTATCATAAAGTGTTAGCTGCTCAGTCGTGTCCGACTCTGCAACCCCAGGGACTGTAGCCCACTAGCTTCCTCTGTACATGGGATTCTCCAGGCAAGAATTTGGAAGTGAGTTGCCATTCCGAAGTGAGTTGCCATTCCCTTATCCTGGTGATCTTCCAGGGATCAAACCAGGGTCTCCTGTATTGCAGCAGATTATCTTACTTTATTATCTTACTTTAGCAGTTAGAATTACATATTTTTCTCCAGAGCCAATAATCACTAAAACTGGGACTTGAAGTCAAGATTGTCTTACTTTAAACTCTGTGTATTTCTCAGTATTTTATGACCTTCCGTTAAACTAAAGAACACCTTAAAGATGACCACTTTTCAGCAGGCTGAAGAACGTTTGCAACTTTCAGGACATCATTTTTAAAAGTGTCCTATTAAGGTGTTCGGGCATTTAATAAGCATCTGCTGCTCATTAATTTTAATAAATTGGGGTTCTCTGTACCTAGGTGTCTTTTAACTTGCAGGGAAACTTTACTCCTCAGTGGTTCATTCCTAGCCAACAGTTGATATCAAATTAAACAAGTAACTACTGCCTGCCAGACATTCAGTGTGCCCTAAACTCTTATCTATCCAGATATTCAGAATCATCACATCTAAATATTATTATAATAACTTGGTGTTTTACTAAATATTAACAGAAATGTCAATTTCCATGAAAAATAAAGGAATAAAATTTTATGTAACATTCTGAATAATATGTATAAATTCATGATTCTCAGCATCATTCAACATCAGGGACAAGTATTGTACTCAAGACAGCAATCAGAGTAAAGGAAAGGATATGAGAATCAGAAAAGAGAATGCCAAAAATATGACTAAAAGAAAACTCATTTTGCTTTTTGGAAAAAGGAAAAACACTGAGTCCAAAAGAATCCATGTACATATTGCAAACAGGAAATTTTGTTTGAGTAATATATGTGTGAAGCTGTTTAGTGAAGTGAAGTTGCTCAGTCGTGTCCGACTCTTTGTGACCCTGTGGACTGTAGCCCACCAGGCTCCTCTGTCCATGGGATTCTCCAGGCAAGAATACTGGAGTGGGTTGCCATTTCCTTCTCCAGGGGATCTTCCCAACCCAGGGATTGAACCTGGGTGTCCTGCATGGCAGGCAGATGCTTTCTCCTCTGAGCCACCAGGGAAGCCCCGTGAAGCTGTTTATGTAGGTAAAATTAAAGAGTCATTTGGATATGCAGGCTCCATTTTATGCTAGGTATGCTAGTGCTTACTTCATGGACTTGTAAACTTGAAAGAGAATGCATAGAAAGCACTTATCACACTACCTGGCTTATATTAAACAGCTGATAAATGGTAGCTCTTATGATTTTTTATTGTGATCATTATTTTGGAAGCCCAGGATGAATGCTTTGGATGTATATGCATTAATGAACTAATCCTCTAAATTTATAGTAACAATGCATGGGCAGTTATCTAGACAATTCAGTTCAGAATGTCTACTGGGGGACTAGGGTTATTTGGTTTGGCTGTAACATATTGAGATAATTAGTTGAATAACTGACAAATGCCTCTTTTCTTTTTTACCAGCCAGCAGCCTGGAATAGATTTGTAATAGTTGAATCAGTGGCTACCCTGTCTATCATACTAATTGAAAAAAAAACAGGTATATATGGCTTCCTGAAAATCAATTAGAGACCCCATAATGTGTTTTATTACCTAGAAAGGAAATAGAAATAGTGTAAATGTAATCATGTATTACAAGTGTTAATTCTATAGAATGATATCCGTACAGGAAGGTCAGAAGCTTCAAACTGTGTATATTCTGAAAATCCAAGGACATGGTGAAGAGGTGTCACTTTTTTGGTGATGATTTTTGAACGTGTTGCTGATGAGAACAGCATGGCAGCAAGGTTATTTCGATCACACAGTTACTTTTCTCAGTGAAAATTATACAATTGACATTAAGGCTTGTAAATTAGTCTTTCATGAAATTAATGTGATTATATCAGTTCCTCAGGACCTAGTGATTCTTAGTGAATTGGGTTTTTCTCTCTTGTAGCTAGGAAGCTGAGACAGAGATTCAAAGTCAACTGTCTGGTGATTGCCCATCCCCCACCATCCATTTGGAAAACCATGAGAAATCAAACCTCTTACTGCTTTCTCTGACTGGCTCCCTTCCTGAAGACTGTAGGCCTGCCAATCACCAAGAAAGTAGAAGTGAGTGGGAGCATCGTAGGTCAGCAGCAGGTTTAGAATGTTTCATTTTTGCTGTTATCATGGAGAGAACAAGTTGGGCAATTGACCAACTCCCTGCTGAAAAGATAGCTCTCACCCTATGGAGAGAATCAGGGAGGCAAAAGAGCCTGTAGCCAAGTAAATTGCCTGCAAAGTGGCTCCAGCCATTTGAGGCTAGAGTGTAACATTCCTGGGTAATAGAACAGGGGCTTTTGGTCTGGTAAATTACTTAAATGTTACAGAAACAGAAACCTGGATTATTTCAAGCTTGTGTAATTTTTAATGAATCTTGTACATTATTCATCCCTTTTTGTTCTTCCTATGTATCAAGCAAAATTTCTTTTGAAAAATGCAAGCTTGCCTTGATGTCTTATGGGTGGGGAAAGAAAAATAACATGTTTTCACAAACAGACTCAAATTCTAACATTTTTAAGGGAAAGTCATGTAACCAACCCAGGGGCCAAAAGAGGATCATGATAGAAGTATTGCATGTGAATGAACCTCAATACGGTATCATTTAAGGGGATAGAGTTAGGAGTTAGTAATTCTTTTTCATTCAGCCAACCCTTCCCACCAAGAAGAATTTAAAGGAACTGACTTTGGTCTAGTCAAAAGAGACTTGTGCAATTATGAGCTGGTCTGCCTCTCTACTAGAGTTTAACTATAGCAGTGTTTGTGCTGTGTGTGTGTAACATGCACCTATGCACCTATGTTTGTATCAATAATTTTCAGAAATTGTGAGTATTCCTCAATATATGACAATTGCCAACCAAAATGTTGTGTTCAAATGCCACTTTTGCTTCTCTGGGTTACAGCTTTCATCAGTAAAATGAGAATAATAACAGAATATAACTAACAAGTTAGCAAAGAATATTCAAGAATTTATTTCTTAAGACCTTAAAACAGGGTTGGCACAAGTAAATGAACAAGAGCTATTAACTATTATTATTATTACTTGTGAATCCATTTAGTTACCTAGGAGTTTTATTTAATTGTTAAATTTAGGCAAATTTATTTATTAATATAAACCTAAAAATACCAGGATGTTGTATAAATCCTTGTCTTAAAGGTGAACATTATTTCATGTAAATATAGAATTATCAGTTTCAGTAACTTCAATCTAATCTTAAAACTGACAACAATTATAAAACCAGGAAAACAAGAGGTGGGGCAGGAGACAAGGAGAAACTGAGAGAGTTTTAAGGTACAGGGGAACTTAGTGAAGAATTGTGGGGCCAGTAACTGAGAAGAAATACTAAAATATTGAGCTTTGCATTTGAAACAACTTAATTTTCCTCCCTCTCCTAATCTAGAAGTAGAGAAGGTAATCATAATTGTTGAAGTTTTTACAGGGTTAGAGTAATAAAACATTAAGCTTAACATCTACCAAGGAGAGGAGGGAGCTGATAAACCCTCCACAGTTTGGAAGAAGATTATAAAGGGATTACCATAGCGATAAGTGTGAACAAGCAGTAGCCAGCTCTTCTAGGGAAAGAAGCCCATCTTCAGGTCATTTCAGGGGTTGAAAATGAACTGAATTTTCCAAAGACACCTACCTCATCTAGAAGATCAAATTGTAAACATCTCTGAAGAATCTACGATTATCTAAGTATTCTTACCTTTCTCTTCAAATATAATCTCCAAAAAACAAAAGAAGCAGGCATGCAATAAGACAAGACACTGTTATTGAAAACTCAGAGTCACAAATGACAACTAGAATAGATACATAAAGGTGTCAGAAATTGGAGTTATCAGAAATATATTTTTAACTAACCATGCTAAATATTTTTAAGGAAATAAAATATATGCTCAAAAATTTAAATAGAAAAGTACTGAAAAAGCGGAAATTGTAGAACTAGAACTTAATGATTGGATTTCAAAATGGATTTTATGGCTTTTGAAGAGAGAATCATTGAATTGAGACATAGGTCAAAAGAAAATACCTACAATGTAGCATAGAATGAAAAATGATACACAGAGAAACAAAAGAGAGTATAACAAATCTAAAGAATAGTGAGAAGTTCTAGTATACTTACAATTGAAATTTCAGAATGAGAGGAGAGAAAGCATCACCCAAAAGCAATATTTAAAGATTTAGTGAATATTCCAAAATTGGCATTTAAGCCATTTATTGAGGAAACAGCGAATATCAATCTGAATAAAACAAATACACAAGAAAACAGTAGAAACACAACTAGACCTATAATATAAAGCTGATTTTAAAACACACAGACACACAAAGGAAGAAATACTTAAAACAGCCAGATGAAAAAGATATTATTTTCAAAGGAAATCAATTAAATGAAAAACAGTATCTTTCCATAGAAATCATGAAAACTAAGAGTTTTTGCCTTCTGGAAAACAATTTTCAACATATAACTCTATACATAAAGTATCCTTCAAAAATGAATATTAAATAAGTACATTTTAAAACAGACAAAATAGGAAACTTGTCACCACAGACAGTGTTAAATGTAAAGATAAATAAAGACTAAAAGTAAAATAAAAAAATCACACCAACTAAAGAAATGACAAAAAATCTGGTGTATATATACTAATGTCAAACAAATTTAAATTTCAGGTACCTCTTCCAGTCCATTGACCACAAGAATACCAGTCACAATCCATAGGAAATTCATTATGTACAATGAATTAAATTATCTCCTATATATTTAGACATTTTGTGTGCTTTTTATGCATTTTATGCTAATATAATCCTAAAAAGACCCAAAAGATACAAAAAAAACACAAAATTAGATAACTTATGAAAATCTGACCCATAAGTATAGATATATGGAAGAAATTAATAGCATGGTGAACTAAAAAAAAAAAATCTTTAAAAATATGTCTTTTAAACAAGATCAAGTAGGGCAAAAAGCACACACCCAGACCCACTGGAGCAGCACTACTAAGGGGAAGTTCATGGTGAAAGGAGTGATGCCTTGATTAGCCCACCTGATATGACTAGAATACTATAGAATTATGACATGGCAAAGAATCCACCAGCCCAATCCTCTCAGTAGATGAAAGCACTAATCCTTCCTGTGGCAGGATAAATCAATGCCTTGTGTTATAACTGTAGGATGTAGCTTCAAAACAGAAATTAATTGTTGTGAAGCACCTGCCTACAATCCAAAAGTGAGGATTGCCATCTTGCAAATGACTGGGATTGGTTACATTAAACTCTGGACCAAACTGTCTTTTGTTTACTTTTGCAGAAAGCCAATCATTTTGATAAGAATTCTGTTTGCTAATGATAATGATAATATCTGATTAATTTGATAACCATGTAGGAAAAGGGGTAAAGATAATTGGTCAAAGAGAAAATGATTATTAAGAAGTCCTTCTTAGGGAAACCAGAACTATGCTATAAAATTATGTCTTTAAGTCTGATTATTTGGCCTTAGCAAGAGCAATTTACTTGGCTTATACAGTTAATTATTCCATAAACAAATGAAAATAGTAAGAGAAACCTGTTATAAGATAAAGTCTTTCAAAGATACATGATTAACACCTAAGGCACTTTCACAAACAAAAACTCTTCAAGGAATTGCTGTGTTTTGTTGAAAAATGCCATGATACAAGTTTGAATAAATAAATTAATAGATAAAATCCAGGAAACAACCTGTATTTATTTTTTTTTAATTAATACCAAAACATGGGAATATAAACTGAATTGGTCAAAGACAAATAGTAAAATGATTTTTGAAGCCCATGGCTGAATAGCATATATATTGGAATATTATTCAGCCATGCTGCTGCTGCTGCTGCTGCTAAGTCGCTTCAGTCATGTCCGACTCTGTGCAACCCCATAGACATTAGCCTGCCATGAGAAGGAAGGAAATCCTATCTTTTATAACCACATGGATGGAGTTTGAAAGCATTACATTAAATGAAATAAGCTAGTTAGAGAAAGACAAATACTGTATGGTATCATTTATAAATGGAATCAAACGTTATAGAAATAGAGAGTAGAAATGTGGTTGCTAGAGGCTGAGGAGTAGGTTGGTAAAAGGGCACAAAATTTCAGCTATAAAATGAATAATGTATAGTGTGCTATCATTGTTTATACTGTATAGTGTTATTAAAATTTGGTAAGAGACTAGAATTTAAATGTTCTTACAAAAATAAAAATAAAAGATAAATATATAAAGTGATGGATGTGTTAATTAACTAGACATGCTCTAACCAACTGAGCTAACCTGTCAATTGGCAAACTCATTTAGGGAAATATAATCCTTTTATAAGGGGTGTGTGTGTAAGTCACTCAGTCATGTCCAATTCTATGCAACCCCATGGACTGTATAGCCTACCAGGCTCTTCTGTCTATGGAATTCTCCAGGAAAGAATATTGCAATGGGTTGTCATTTCATCCTCCAGGGGATCTTCCCAAACCAGGGATCAAACTTGTGTCTCCTGAATTGCAGGAAGATTCTTTACCATCTGACCCACCAGGGAATCCCTTTATAAAGCATATGATATATCAAATCACCATGACATACACTTTAAATATCTTATAATTTTATATGTTCATTAAGGCAGAGGAACCAGAGATCAAATTGCCAACATCCGCTGGATCATCGAAAAAGCAAGAGAGTTCCAGAAAAACATCTATTTCTGCTTTATTGACTATGCCAAAGCCTTTGAGTGTGTGGATCACAATAAACTGTGGAAAATTCTGAAAGAGATGGGAATACCAGACCACCTGACCTGCCTCTTGAGAAACCTATATGCAGGTCAGGAAGCAACAGTTAGAACTCGACTTGGAACAACAGACTGGTTCCAAAGAGGAAAAGGAGTACGTCAAGGCTATATATTGTCACCCTGCTTATTTAACTTCTATGCAGAGTACATCATGAGAAACGTTGGACTGGAAGAAGCACAAGCTGGAATCAAGATTGCCAGCAGAAATATCAATAACCTCAGATATGCAGATGACACCACCCTTATGGCAGAAAGTGAAGAGGAACTCAAAAGCCTCTTGATGAAAGTGAAAGTGGAGAGTGAAAAAGTTGGCTTAAAGCTCAACATTCAGAAAACAAAGATCATGGCATCTGGTCCCACCACTTCATGGGAAATAGATGGGGAAACAGTGGAAACAGTGTCAGACTTTATTTTTTTGGGCTCCAAAATCACTGCAGATGGTGACTGCAGCCATGAAATTAAAAGACGCTTACTCCTTGGAAGGAAAGTTATGACCAACCTAGATAGCATATTCAAAAGCAGAGACATTACTTTGCCAACAAAGGTCAGTGTAGTCAAGGCTACGGTTTTTCCTGTGGTCATGTATGGATGTGAGAGTTGGACTGTGAAGAAGGCTGAGTGCTGACAAATTGATGCTTTTGAACTGTGGTGTTGGAGAAGACTCTTGAGAGTCCCTTGGACTGCAAGGAGATCCAACCAGTCCATTCTGAAGGAGATCAGCCCTGGGATTTCTTTGGAAGGAATGATGCTAAAGCTGAAACTCCAGTACTTTGGCCACCTCATGTGAAGAGTTGACTCACTGGAAAAGACTCTGATGCTGGGAGGGATTGGGGGCAGGAGGAGAAGGTGACATCAGAGGATGAGATGGCTGGATGGCATCACTGACTTGATGGATGTGAGTCTGAGTGAACTCCGCGAGTTGATGATGGACAGGGAGGCCTGGCGTGCTGTGATTCATGGGGTCGCAAAGAGTCAGACGCAACTGAGCGACTGAACTAAACTGAACTGATACATCAATAAAGCTGAATTTTTTTAAGTATATAGTAACATAATTATGTACAGATTTGAATAACTTGATACTTTCAAAAGAGTCAATATTAAGAACAAGTGGGTCATCTGGCCCTTGCTGATTTCTGCAAAATTTAGTGTTTATTTTGCAAATTTTTCTTTAAGTAGAATTTGTTTTTCTTAGTACTGAGTTATGCATCCATATCAATAAAGAAGGAAGAAAATGTATATTATGTGGTTTATTCAAATATTAATCTATATTCAAGTACTCATTTATTAATATAGAAAGTTTATATGAAGTCCAAGATGTCCCAGTGTTTTCTCTTTCCAGATCCAGAGTAATTACCTGGTGAGCTATGTGTGAATCATATTATTCTATCTTTTTTAATATCTATTTTCATTTATTTGTCTGTGCTAAGTATTAGTTGTGGCATGTGGGATCTCTTCTGCTGCTGCATTGCTCAGTCATGTTCCACTCTGTGCGACCCCATAGACAGCAGCCCACCAGGCTCTCCTGTCCCTGGGATTCTCCAGGCAAGAACTCTGGAGTGGGTTGCCATTTCTTTCTCTGGGATTTCCAGTTGTAGCATATGAACTCAGTTGTGGCATGCGGGATTTAGTTCCTTCACCAGAGATAGAACACAGACCCCCTGCACTGGGGGTGCAGGACCACTAGGAAAGTCCCTATTCTATCTTATTAAAATTATTTTTTAATTCAGTTCAGATACCAAGAACAGCATATGCGTTTCTGAGTCTTAAGGCACTGTCCCCAGTTCAAATAAAACTGTATCTTGTTCTACATTCAGTCTTGAATAACTGAGATAAGTTCAAATCCTCTCTTTCTTTCTCATTTCTCTTCTTTTTTTTTCCTCCTTTCACTGAACCACTGAATATTAAGGTTATTACTCTTTATCTGTGTTCCTTATAAACATCTAGCTTATAATTATTTCAATTTCTGTTTCTCCTCCACTCATTTAATCTAAACCCTAGAGCCATTTTTTATAAATGCAATTTTATTGTTAGCTCAAGTTTGTGGTGGGCATCTCTGGTGACTCAGACTGCAAGGTGTTTCTTGATGGCATGCTGTGATCCTGTAGTAGTTAGTACTCTGCGCTGTGGCCATAGCAACCTCAATTCCAACTCAAGTCAGGGCAAGAGCTGCATTGCTCATAAGCACCTCATCGATTTTGTGCCTCCCTGGTGGCCCATACCCCTGGAGGAGGTCATGGCAACCCACTCCAGTATTCTTGGCTGGAGAATCTCATGGAGAGAGAAGCCTGGCAGGCTACAGTCTATAGCGTTGCACAGAGTCAAACACAACTGAGTGACTAACACTTTCACTTCACCAAGTTTATAGTGGTGTGAATACCAGTTGCACTGCATAAGAATTGGCAAACACAGCCATATTTTCAAATACTCAAAAACTCTATATTCTAATTTATGTTCTCCAGAGAAACAGAATCAGTAATGTATATATGTGTACACGTATATATAAAGAGAGAGATTTGATTTATTTTACGGAATTGGCTAACATTATTGTGAAAGGAGGTCCAAAATCTGCAGTGTAGGTCCATGGGCTACCTGAAGAGCCAAGGAAGAAATGACATTTGATTCCAAATGTGGTCTGCTGGCAGAATTCCTGCTTGCTTAGGGGAGGTAAGTCTGCATTTTACTGAGACTTTCAATAAGATTCACCCACATTATGGAAGGTATCTTGCTTTACTCAAAGTCCAACTATATAAATGTTGACCTCATTCAAAACACACTTCCATAGAAATATCCAGAATAATGTTTAGCCATATATCTGGGCACCATAGCCCAGCCAAGTTGACACATAAAATTAACCATCACAAGGATGGACGTTTCATCTGTAAGTAAAATAGTGTACTGTGTGAGAGTTTGTTTCCCTCTTACATAACAGTTGTTACTTATCGTAAAGATAAACTTGTGAAATTATCTTTATATATAATATATTCTTATCTCAAAGACAGAAACTAAATCTTCTTTTGGATTTTGGCATTAGAATAATAACATTAAGTCTGAGAAAATTATGTATATATGTATATATACTGGAGAAGGAAATGGAAACCCACTCCTGTATTCTTACCTGGAGAATCCCATGGACAGTGGAGTCTGGCAGGCTATAGTCCATGGGGTCACACACAGCTGGACACAACTGAGTGACTATACATGTGTATATATACACACATGCATATATTGGCTTCCCAGGTGGTACTAGCAGTAAAGAACTTGTCTGCCAATGCAGAAGACATAAGAGACATGGGTTTGATCCCTGGGTTGGGAAGATCTCCTGGAGGAGGGGATGGCAACCTACTCCAGTATTCTTGCTTGGAGAATCCCATGCACAGAGGAGTCTGGCAGGCTGCCATCCATAGGGTCACAAAGAGGGACATGACTGAAGTGACTGAGCACATATGCACATACATATATCTGACAGATGCATAAATGAGAGAAAATTGATTGAAAATGAAAATAGTTGAGTGATGCTGCTTAGCACTATATCCCAGTTTCTATTCTTCTTAGTCAGTTGAGATGGAATGACATAGGAACTACGTCAGGTCCTTGACACTTACTGGTTCTGAAGGGACCAGGGATGCTGCTGTTGGAGTGTCTTGTATGCTCTGTTGGAACATACTGTAATCCTCAGTGCACATTAACCGTGACATCTGACTTCAGGTGCAAGCCACGGATTTGGATGCCTATTCATTAACAGTCTGAAAATACCTGAAGTCCTCTGACTGTCAGATGCAGACATTTCATGAATGACAGGATTTTTGCACACATTTTACTACTGCAGCCACAAAAAAAAAGAAGATACTTTTTTTTTTAAAGAAAAATCATTGAAACCTCTCCTTGTCAGAGTTGAACATGGATGAAGGTTCCAAGATACTAATTATAACTGAATAGTTAGCTTAAATTTGCTGAAGGCTCTGGTCTGACTCATCTTTCCACCTTCTACTTCATGCTGCTGGAGTGAATGTCAACCTCTCAATTGGCTAAGATTTGCATTCCCCAAGAAGGCTTACAAGGGCTTCCAGCTCATGTGAGAACACACTGATGATTTTTGTAAGATAATGTCACTGATAAAATAGCCCTCTTGCCTGTGTTGAGCAACTTGGCAGACTCTTTTACAGAACAAAAGTGGACCCTTGCTGTGTTTTGTCTATCATATTGTGGACTGTGCAATCCCCATTGCTTCAAGGAATGATTTGCTTAAGGATTCTTTTGATTCCACTGGATGGCCAATTACACACATGACTTTCTGCTCTCAGGTAGATATTATTTCAGATTTTTAAATTATTGCTTGCCTGGAGAATTCTTCAGGAAAGCTTTTGGTTTTCCCTTAAAAGAAGTGTTTTGTTTTTGTTTTTACAAATTTCTCAACATGCTTACAAATCAATGTTCTAAACACTTTCAGCTCCAAGTACTCAAAGAGTAGGATTTAACAGTCTAAATTTTATCCATCATATAGAATAGTTTTGTTTAGGTTTTGTATATTGTAATTGATCTAGTTGTATTTTTAATATTCTGTAGTTTCCAATTGCTATCTGTGTAGTTTGGGGATTTCTCAATAATAAGCTTAAATTTATGGTCTTCTAATTTAAATTTAGTCCCCATCACCATCGTGAAAATATGGATACATAATTTAGCATCCTCAAAGAGATACCACTTCAAAGAGTTGAGTATCATTGTTAAGTCATTCCCTAAAGATTAACATTTGTAGGCTAGAATCTTCCTTAAACTTTTTCTTATTAGGTCAATTTGTTTATACTATTGGTTTTCAAAACATGTTAAAGGAACCCAAGGTGTTCAAACAAGATTATCCGCACAGCTTCAACCAACACTTTAGACTTTTTCACATATATAGGGGTACATGATAAGAGTATCACTTTACTTAAACAAAGATTATACAGGAAAAAAATAAAGGAAGAAGAAAACCTTGCACACCAAATTGTCTCAGTTTCTGTGCTGCTCAGTCATTCTTTTATCTACTTATTCAGAGTACTGTCAGAACATAATAAAATAAATATTTAGAGAAGAGTTTGAAGCAACAGGGGATTTTGTAGGTGACAGACAATGAAAACCAGAGGACATGTGGGAAGCTTTAGATATCAGGGAGTGTTATGGAATTAAAAAAATTACTAAGGCCTAAGTGTCCAAGTCATGAGAGATAGATAACCTCAGATCCTGGGCTTATAGGAATTACTAAAATACACGGGGATAAATGGCATGTTTGGATTAATCCTAATGGATTCAACTCAGATTATAGCAAGTCAATGAGTCTGAGGGAGAAAGTCTCTAAGTCTTGGCAGAAACATGAAAATCCCTGATTCCCTGCCCTCCTCCTGTTAGTGGCTAATGATGCTTCTAATACCCAGAACTTTGCCTCTCCCCACTTTCTGACTTCTATATCTATATTGGAGGTTTGGAGGATAATTTAGCCTGGAGGCACATAAACCAAGGAGATTTCAGGGTTGCCTTTTTCACTCAGAGAGCTTGTGGAGTTCTGAAGGTATCACCTACCTTCTGGAGTCATTTCCTCTGCAAAGGAAACATGGAAGCAAGGGAAAAGTTTATCTTATCCAGAAATTGGAGTTTTGGGGCTAAACAAAATGAAGAGGAACTGTTTTAATATGCAAGTAATTTAGGAAAGCCCAGAGAAAAAATGTGAAGTAGTATAAAAAAAAAATTGTGTGGTACTCTACAAGAGATATGTTAATCCATGTTGCTAAAACATGATCCAATGGGGGAGGAAATGGCAAACCACTCTGGTATTCTTGCTATGAGAACCCCATGAACATGAACAGGATGAAAAGACAAAAAGATATGACACCAGTAGACGAGATCCCCTTAGGTGGGTAGGTGTCCAGCATGCTACTGGGGAAAAGGGAAAACAATTACTAATATCTCCAGAAAGAATGAACTGGTTGGGCCAAAGCGGGAAATGACCCTCAGTTGTGGACGTGTCTAGTGGTGAAAGTAAAGTCTGATGCTAAAGAACAATATTGTTTAGAAACCTGGAATGTTAGGACCACAAATGAAGGACAAAGTGGATGTGGTCAAGCAGGAGATGGCAAGAGTGAACATCGACATTTTTAAGAATCAGTGAATTAAAATGGATGTAAATGAGCAAATTTTATTCAGATGACCAGTATATCTACTACTATACACAAGCATCCCTTAGAAGAAATGGAGTTGTGCTCAGTCAACAAAAGAGTCTGAAACGAAGTACTTGGATGCAGTCTCAAAAACAACAGAATGATCTTGGTTCATTTCCAAGGCAAAATATCCAATATCACAGTAATCCAAGCCTATGCCCCAATCACTGATACAGAAGAAGCTGAAGTTGACCAGTTCAATGAAGAACTACAAGACTTTCTAGAACTAACACCAAAAGATGTCCTTTTCATCATAGAGAAATGGAATGAAAAAATAGGAATTCAAGAGATGCCTGGAATAACAGGCAAGTTTGGCCTAGGAGTATATCATGAGAAATGCTGGGCTGGAAGAAACACAAGCTGGAATCAAGATTGCTGGGAGAAATATCAATAACCTCAGATATGCAGATGACACCACCCTTATGGCAGAAAGTGAAGAAGAACTAAAAAGTCTCTTGATGAAAGTGAAAGAGGAGAGTGAAAAAGTTGGCTTAAAGCTCAACATTCAGAAAACGAAGATCATGGCATCTGGTCCCACCACTTCATGGGAAATAGATGGGGAAACAGTGGATCAGTGTCAGACTTTATTTTTGAGGGGCTCCAAAATCACTGCAGATGGTGATTGCAGCCATGAAATTAAAAGACGCTTATTCCTTGGAAGGAAAGTTATGACCAACCTAGACAGTATATTGAAAAGAAGAGATATTACTTTGCCAACAAAGGTCCATCTAGTCAAGGCCATGGTTTGTCCAGTGGTCATGTGTGGATGTGAGAGTTAGACTGTGAAGAAAGCTAAACACCGAAGAATTGATGCTTTTGAACTGTGGTGTTGGAGAAGACTTTTGAGAGTCCCTTGGACTGCAAGGAGATCCAACCAGTCCATCATAAAGCAGATAAGTCCTGGGTGTTCATTGGAAGGAATGATGCTGAGGCTGAAACTCCAATACTTTGGCCACCTCATGTGAAGAGTTGACTCATTGGAAAAGACCCTGATGCTGGGAGGTATTGGGGGTAGGAGGAGAAGGGGATGACAGAGGATGAGATGGCTGGATGGCATCACCAACTCGATGGACATGAGTGAACTCTGGGAGTTGGTGATGAACAGGGATGCCTGGTGTGCTGTGATTCATGGGGTCGCAAAGAGTCGGACACGACTGAGTGACTGAACTGAACTGAACTGAACTTGGCCTAGGAGTATAAAATGAGGATGGGAAAAGGCTCAGTCTTGTCAAGAGAAAATACTGGTCATAAAAAACACCCTTTTCCACCACCACAAGAGACAACTGTAGATGGGCCTCACAAAATCATCAATACTAGAATCAGATTGATTATATTCTTTGTAGCCGAAGATGGAGAAGCTCTATACAGTCAGCAAAAATAAGACCTAAAGCTGATTGTAGCTCAGATCATCAGTACCTTATAGCAAAATGCAGGCTGTAGAATGCAGGGAAAACCAATAGGCCATTCAGATATGACCTAAATCAAATCCCATATGATTATACAATGGAGGTGAACAATAGATTCAAGGGATTAAATCTGGTAGACAGAGTGCCTGAGCAACTATGGACTTCATAACATTGTACAGGAAGCAGTGTCTAAAACCATCTTAAAGGAAAAAAAAAATGCAAGAAGGCAAATTTGTCTGGTTGTCTAAGGACAACTTTCCTCAGCTTCACAAATAGCTGAGGAAAGAAGATAAGGAAAAATAAGGAAGAATGGGAAAGCATACCCAACAGAATTCAGAGTTCCAGAGAATAGCAATGAGAGATAAGAAGGCCTTTTTCAGTGAAAATGCAAAGAAGTAGAGGGAAACAATAGAATGGGAAAGATTAGAGATTTCTTCAAGAAAATTGGAGGTATCAAGGGAATATTAATGCAAGGATGGGCACTATAAAGGACAGAAACAGTAAGTACCTAACAGAGGCAGAAAAGATTAAGAGGTGGCAAGGATAAACGAACTATACAAAAAAGACCTTAATGACCAGGATAACTATGATGGTGTGGTTACTCATCTAGAGCCAGCACCCCGGAGCGTGAAGTCAAGTGGGCCTTAGGAAGCATTATGATGAAAAAAGCTAATCGAGGTGATAGAATTCCAGCTGAGCTACTTAAAATCCTAAAAGATGATCCTATTAAAATATTACATTCAATATGTCCACAAATTTGGAAAACTCAACAGTGGTCACAGGATTGGAAAAGGTGAGTTTTCATTCCAATGCCAAAGAAGCACTGTGCCAAAGAATGTTCAAACTACCAAATAATTGCATGCTAATAAGGTTACACTTAAAATCCTTCAATATAAGCTTCAGCAATACATGAACCAAGAATTTTCAGATTTACAACCTAGATTTAGAAAAAGGCAGAGGAACCAGAGATCAAATTGCCAAATCTCATTGGATCATAGATAAAACAAGAAAATTCCAATAAAACATCAACTTTTGTTTCGTTGACTACCCTAAAGCCTTCGACTGTGTGGATCACAACAAGCTGTGGAAAGTTCTTAAAGAGATGGGAATACCAGACCACCTCATCTGTCTCTTGATAAATCTGTACACATGTCAAGAAACAACAGTTAGAATCTTACATGGAACAAATGACTGTTTCAAAATTGGGAGAACAGTATGACAAGGCTGTATATTGTCACCTTGATTATTTAACTTATATGCAGAGCACATCATGCAAAATGCTTGGCTGGATAACTCACTGGAATAAATAAATAAATAAAGCTGGAATAAAGATTGCTGAGAGAAATAGCAACAGTCTCAGATATGCAGATGATACCACTCTAATGGCAGAAAGTGAAAAGGAAGTAAAAAGTGTCTTGATGAGTGTGAAAGAGAATGAAAAAGATGGCTTACTAAAGGGTCATGGCATCCAGTCCCATCACTTCATGGCAAATAGAAGAGGAAAAAGTCAAAACAGTGACAGATTTTATTTTCTTGGGCTCCAAAATCACTGTGGAACATGACTGTATCCATGAAATTAAAAGATACTTGCTCCTTGGACAAAAAACTATGACAAACCTAGACAGTGTTTTAAAAAGCAAAGATATCACTTTGTCTACAAAAATTCATATAGTTGAGGCTACGGTTTTTCCAGTTGTCATGAAAGGATATGAGAGTTGGCACATAAAGAAGGCTGAGCGCAGAAGAATTGATGCATTCAAATTGTGGTGCTGGAGAAGACTCATGAGAGTCCCTTGGACTACAGGGAGATAAACCAGTCAGTCCTAAAGGAAATCAACCCTAAATATTCATGGGAAGGGCTGATGCTGAAGCTGAAGCTCCCATACAAAGAGCTGACTCATTGGAAAAGACCCTGATGCTGGATATGATTGAAGGCAAAAGGAGAAGAGGATGGCAGAGGATGAGACAGTTAGATAGCATCACTGGCTCAATGACATGAATTTGAGCAGAATTCATAAAGACAGTGAAGACCAGGAAGCCTGGCATGCTGCAGTCCATATGGTAGCAGAGAGTCAGACACGACTTAGCTACTGAACAACTAATTATAATTATTACTGTTTGGTTTTATACCATTACTAGGCATCAGAATGACAGAATGCTCCATATAAACTATACTTAAATATGTTGTAGATATAGTAGGCTTAGAGTCCCAGTTAGCCTGACATTAGAGAATGTAAAACTAATATTAGCTGAGCCAGTGAGTAAACAGTTGCCAATGAAAGTACATAATCAATTCATCTATGAATCTATTATCAAGGTGTGTCTCAATTTTATTTTTCAATTAAGTTCATGTATCAGAAAATATATTATACACATAGTTTCAAATAGTGTCTTGGCTAGATTAGATAAAATACTTAGTATATGAATCACTGTATAAGTTACCTTTGATTATTTTCCCATATTTCTCTAACACATGAGCCCAGCTAAATAAAAGCTAACTGGACAAGATCCAAATATGAGACTATCAATATAAAGCTAAATGTGAGGCAATTCAAATCCCAACATGTGGTATCTTATTCACAGTGCCATGTTGCCATAGTAGGTCCTAAATTAGTCATGGAGTCATATTTCTGAGAGAATCTAAAGTCATCTTGATATATTAATTACTTTCATAGATAAGATTTTCATAAATAAAAGGCATACAATTAAGTCATTTAGAAAGGTCATATGCTGCTGCTGCTAGGTCGCTTCAGTCGTGTCCAACTCTGTGCGACCCCATAGACGGCAGCCCACCAGACCCTGCCGTCCCTGGGATTCTCCAGGCAAGAACACTGGAGTGGGTTGCCATTTCCTTCTCCAATGCATGAAAGTGAAAAGTGAAAGTGAAGTCGCTCAGTCGTGTCCGACTCTTAGCGACCCCATGGACTGCAAACTACCAGGCTCCTCCGTCCTGGGATTTTCCAGGCAGAAAGGTCATATAGCAAGAACTGAAAGAATTTCTAAAGAGAATTTGATATGTTTTCCCATAATTATGCTCATGTGATGTGTTGGATATTAAATCAACAATTGTCTAAATTACCTTAAAATCTCCTTAATGGGAAGGCATTTGAACAGCCACTAGTTGAAACCCAAATATCTGGTTTACAATCATAGAGGTAGCAAGTGTACATCAAAATTTGCAGATAACTTTTCATTTATGTAAGAATCTGGTATGTGCCTTTAAAGAGAGAATGTCTTGATTCAGTGTCTTCTCTGCAACCTTCTTTAGTGGACCTGACAGATGTGTGCTGCCTCAGTTTTCCTTCCCATATCCATTTTCCTGTTTTGGCTACCTACAATCCAGGTTCTTTGATTATTCACATTCTCCCACTATCTTCTTCTTTTGAAACTATTTTTCCTTCCCTATTGCTTTTTATTTTTGTTTTCTCACTAAACATTTGGAAATTCCTTCAGCATTATCTGTACCTTGATTTATGATAGCTTTTAGGTTCTCATAAAATTTCTGGAACTTTGCAATAGATTTCTAATTTGTCATCTCTAAATCTAGACTTAACCTACATGCCACACTCTCCAAACAGACATATTTTTAAAACTCAAGTCAAACTAGTTCAGTTCTCCAGACAGTCTTTAGTGATTCCCATTTTCCAGAGTCCATTTCTCACATTTTATCATAGCACACAAAACCCCCAACCAATAGGCTTACTTCTTCCTGAGCTTTATCCCCAGACAGAGTTCTCCTGACAATGTGTTATTTATTATGTTGTGTATAAGCCTTTGGGACTAGTTCAATCCAGAATAATTACTCATAGCATTGTCCCCATGAGAAAATCGACCAAATGTTCTAAAAAGGTGATCTGCAAATCACTTCTACTAAAATTTATTTGTAGTAGTATTTTTAAACTCTAATTTATATCACTACATATTTGTGTTTAAGAATTCTAACATATTTTATAGCCTCTGTGTACATAATCAGAATTTTTTCTCTAATCAAAAAAAAAACCTTTTGAAAATTATATATTAATATTTTGTATTAATGTGAAAATAATTATGAGAATTAAAATTATATCCATCAAAATTTATATTCCAGCAGCAGTTGTGAAATTTAAGAAGTTTACTTTTCTTTATCATGCTTGGTGTACTTGTAAAGTTTTTCAAAGTAGAGATATAGTTGGCCTTCTATATCTGAGGATTCCACATTTGAAGATTCCACCGACCAAGGATCAGAAAAAAAAAATCCAGAAAGTTCCAAAAACAAAACTTGAATTTGCCACATACCAGCAACTATTTACATAGCATTTACATTGTATTTACAACTATTTACATACCCTTTACATTGCATTAAGTATTATAAGTAAGCTAGAGATGACTTAAAGTTTGTAGAGAATGTGTGTAAGTTATATGCAAATATTAATACTACATCAGTTTATAGATGGACTTGAGCAGCGAAGAATTTTGATATCCACAGAGATCCTGGAATCAATTCCCCACAGTTACCAAGGGACAACTGTTAAGTACTTCCACAGCTCTCTTAACAAGTTGACCAGGAAAAAATAAAAGGTAAGTCATTTCAGAATTTTTGAACACTGACACTGATAGGGAAAGCAATTATAACACGTTTGCTGTCCTAGAGTAAAAAAAAAAAAAAAAAAAATATATAAAATTAAAAAACACAAAATTGAACACAAATTTAGCTTAGAAGGTAGATTAACATTTAAAGACTTAAATACCACTCTATTTATAATCTTAGTGTTAAAATAGCATTGAAACCTGCTCCAGAATTTAGCCTCCCCATTTGTAAAATGGAATAACATAAATTTGCTATTTAGAATAAGAACTGGAGGAAGTGCTTAAGACAACAAAAGTCCCATATTAAATGAACATATGAAGCCAAGTACAAAGTTATATAAAACTTTTCAAATAAAATGCTAACTTAAATATGTCATTGTATGAGACGCATTTGGGAAGGCTTACCTAGATCATATTCAAAATATGATAAAATGTGGCTTACACAAAGAGGATAAAGAAAATTCTCCCCAAATTCCTGTATTATAGACAACAGCTTGGACTGTTCTTATTTGTTACAGACCCACTCAGACCTCACCAAATAAATCTCACTTAATAGCACAGTTTGATAATAGTTCTGACAAAGAAAACTGCATCAGCAACTTACTGGCTGCCAAAGAAAACTGCACTGTTATGAACTATTGGTCAACTTGTTAAGCTCTCAAAAATAAAACAATTAATTGATCTCATATTTCTATTTCTATTTTAATGATAAAATTAACCATTTAATTGACCTTTTTTTTTTTTTTTTTAATAGAACATTTGTATAACAGCTTCAGCTTAAGCCTTGGAAATTTCTTACATGTGAGTACTGGCTTCCTTTTCAGCAAGCAGGCAGAAGATTATCCCACCATATCTGGATTCATTTAAACATCAGCCAGTCCAGATCCCTGAGTTCCAATTCAGGTTCATTTGTTCAGCAAATATTCACAGATAGCTGCTATGAGCCAGGCAAGATGCTAGGCACTGAGACACAAAAAGGCTATCAGCAGTTCCCTAGAACATTCATTTTATAAACTATCTTACAACAATACATTTTAATGATTAATTTATTTTAAGAAATATATGTTCTACCACACCCCAAATATTCAGAATGTATTTTTAAATTTTTGAAAGCATTTCAAAATATTGTTAAAAAACAAAACCACACCTATTAGAATGATGAACATCTCAAACACTGAATGTATGAACTGATAGTTCAAACTAGATAGTTCAAACTAGATTTGAACTGATAGTTCACCAAATGCTGAACTAGCATTCATTACTGGTGGAAACGCAAAGTGGTACAGTCATTTTGGCAGACTATTGGGCAGTTTCTTATAAAACTAAACAGAGTCTTACCATACAATCCAACTATCCCTTTTCTTGACATTTGTCCAAATGAGTTGAAAACTTATGTCCACACAAAAACCTGCACACGCATATTTATAGCAGCTTTATTCATTAGTGCCAAAACTTGGAAACAACCAAGATATGTTTCAGGAGATGAATAGATAAATGTACCATGGTACATCCAGACAATAAAACATGTTTCAAAGGGCTGAAAAGAAATGAGCTATCAAATTATAAAAAGAAATGGAGTCAAAAGTGCATATTACTAAGTGGAAGAAGCCAATATGAAAAGGCTATATACTGTATGATTTCAACTATATAACATTCTATAAAAGACAAAGTTACTAAGACAGTTAAAAAAAAAATAGTGGTTTCCAGGAGTTAGTGGGGGATGGTGAAATAAAGAGAACACAGAGGACCTTTTAGGGCGGTGACACTACTCTGTATGAACAATAATGGTAGACATATGTCATTATACATTTATCAAAACCTACAGAATATGCAACACCAAGAGTGAACCCTAATGTTACCTAGGGACTTTGGGTGATATGTCAGTGTAGGTTCATCTGTTACAACAAATATACCACCAGGGAATGGGGGAGATGTTGAGAGTGGAAGAGGTGGTGCTATGTGGGGGTAGGAGGTACATGGCAAATCTCTGTACCCTCTACTCAATTTTGCTGTGAACCTAAAGCTGATGTAAAAAAATAAAATAAAATAAAATCTATATTACAAAAAAACCTTTTATCTCACTTTATGTGGTTTGTATGACAAGAAATTATTAATATTTTTTTATGGAACTAATAGCCTTAATAACACATTTCAGTAACACTTAGTTCATATGATACAAAAATGAATCACAATTTGTTAAGGTAATTAAAACTCTCAGAAATTTTGGTTTCCAAAACAACCCACAGATAGACAAAAATATGATAGCCAGTCAATTTGGTAAGCTGATTAAATCCACTAAAGTATTTCATCTTGTATTCTCTGTAGATAAATTACTAATTATCTCTTGACTCATTTAAAAAAAAAACATGCAATTTTAACTGACAGTATTTTTATTTATAGTCAAGAATTACATCAATATAATGATAATCTGCATTAATTCACTTATACAACAAATTTTTTAAGAGCTGAATCTAGGTTGGCAAGCTTTCTCTGTAAAGGCAAAAAAGTAAATATATTAAGATTTAAAGGCTACATGGTCTCTGTCACAACTACTCATTTCTGCCATTGCAGTTCAAGAAGAAATCAAAGGCAAACATAAATGAGAGGCTGTGGTTTGTGCCAATAAAACTTTATTAATAAAAACAAGTGGCAGGCCAAATTAGCCACCTAGGATTTTACTCTGGACTCCTGATCTTGATGATAGGAATAAAAATTTTAAAGTTTCTGTGTTTGGGAATTTAGAGTCTCATGAAGAAAAATATATGTGTGTTTCACTGTTTTGGCTACTGTGTTACAGAACTGTAAAAGAGGTAGAGTTAATCAAAGGAAGAAAATGTACAAGCAAAACATTTTTCTCATGCTTCCTGGGTGAAGAGTGGCTTATCATAGTACAGGTTGCGATTTTGTTAAATATTTGGCTGCTCAAAAGATCTGTCTTTTTTTTGCATGTTATTCTGGAACGTATGAGGCTACAGATGATATTCATTAAGAACTCACCCACTCACCTCCTACTTTCTTTAACAATTTATGTTAGAGATATATTAGAAGACATGATGAAAGAATGTGTGGGAGAGTCTGTAATTATACTCAGCTAAGGACACACACCACAGAAAGGCAAAGCCCTTTATTGAAAAGTAGCAAAACTGCAAAACTGAACAACCAACAGCGAAGCCTAGAAATGGGATGACAGTAACAGGGAGGAGCAGCAGACATACTCTGCTGAATGAGTTATAGGATGTCTAACCCGAAGATTCTAAGTTGAGGAGATAATGAGGTCTTCACTTCTGAGATTTGGCCTTGCTAATATTCTTGGAGGCCATTGCCTGTACATTTCCTGGGGACAATAGTTCAAAGACCCTAGAGTCAGATGAACTTTAAAAGTAAATTACATACCTGGCTGAAGATGTGAACTGGGAGTCATGTCTTTCAACAAACATTTATGGAGTGTTACTGTGATGATTTATTTTGTGTATCAACATGACTGGGCTGAACGATACTCAGGTAGCTAGTAAAAATCTTTTATAGGCGTGTCTGTGAGAGCATTTCTAGAAAAGATGAGCATTTGAATAGGCAGATTGAGTAAACAATATTGCCCTTACCAATGTTAGTGAGCAACATAGAGTTTGTTGAGGGCTCAACAGAACAAAAAAGAGTAAATTTGCTCTTTTTTTGCTTGAGTTGGAACATCCATCTTCTCCTGCCCTTGAAGATCAGTCCTCCTGATTCTTGGGGCTTTGGGTTTGGACTGGCACTATACCGCTGGCTTCCTAGGCACCCAGCTTTCAGACAGCTAGGCATGGGACTTCTCAGCCTCCATAATTATGTGGCTCAGTCTCTCATAATAAATCTCTTTGTATTCATCTGTATATATCTTACTGGTTCCATTTCTTTGAAGAATTCTGACTAATATAACTGGCTATGTTTACATTTCAGTGAGCATTCCTGTGGGGGATTTAAGAGAAGGTAAATAATTTAATTTCTGAAATCTTTAATCTTGGGATACAAGATATGAATAGATGAGGTAGATGAGCTAGCTAGCTAGATAGATAAACAGGTATTGTTGCTATTTAGTTGTGTATGACTCTTTGTGATCCCAGGCTCCTCTGTCCAAGGGATTTCCCAAGCGAAAGCACTGGAGAGGGTTGTCATTTTCCTCTCCAGGGCATCTTCCTGACTCAAGGACTGAACCCTCAGCTTCTGCTTGACAGGTGGAGTCTTTACCTGAGTCACCTGGGAAGCCCCATGTCACAATGGCTGACATTATACACATGCTGATAAAGTTATGCTTGAAAGTGGAAGTGAAAGTGAAAGTCTTTCAGTCGTGTCCGACTCTTTGTGACCCCATGGACTGTATTGTCCGTGGAATTCTCCAGGCCAGAATACTGGAGTGGGTAGCCTTTCCCTTCTCCAGGGGATCTTCCCATCCCAGGGATGAAACTCAGGTCTCCCACATTGCAGGTGGATATGCTTAAAATCCTTCAAACTAGGCTTTGGTAGTACATGAACTTAGAATTTCCAGATGTACAAGCTGGATTTAGAAAACGAAGAGGAGCTAGACATTGAATTGTCAATGTTTATTGAATCATAGAGAAAGCAAGAGAATTCCAGAAAAAAATCTACATCTACCTCATTAGCTACATGAAAGCCTTTGATTGTGTGAATCACAACAAACTGGAAAATTCTTAAAGAGATGGGAATACCTGACCACCTTACTTGTCTCCTTAGAAACCTGTGTGCAAGTCAAGAAACAACAGTTAGAACTGGACATGGAAAAAATGGCTGGTTCAAAATTGAGAAAGGAGCACAACAGGCTTATATATTGTCACCCTGCTTATTTAATTTATATGCAAAGTACATCATGAGAAATGATGGGCTGGATGAAGTACAAGATAGAATCAAGATTTCTGGGAGAAATATCAACAACCTCAGATATGCAGATGATACCACCATAACGGCAGAAAGTAAGGAGGAACTAAAGAGTCTTTTGCTGAGGGTGAAAGAAGAGACTGAAAAAACTGACTTAAACTTAACATTCAAAAAACTAAGATCATGGCATCTGGTCCCATCACTTCATGGCAAATAGAAGGGGGAAAAGTGGAAGCAGTGACAGATTTTGTTTTCTTGGGCTGCAAAATCACTGCGGACAGTGACTACAGCCATGAAATTAAGACACTTGCTACTTGGAAGGAAAGATATGACAAACCTTTACAGTGTATTAAAAAGCCAAGACATAGCCTTGCAAATAAAGGTCAGTATAGTCAAAGCTATGGATTTTCCAGTAGTCATGTACAGATGAGAGAGTTGCCCTATAAAGAAGGTAGTTTAGTCCCTAAATCAAATCTCACACTTAGTGACCCTGTGGATTGTAGTCTGCCAGGCTCCTCTGTCCATGGGATTTCCCATGCAGGAATACTGGAGAGTGTTGACAGTTCCTTCTCCAGGAGATCTTCTTGACCCTGGGATTGAACCAAGGTATCCTGCACTGCAGGTGGATTCTTTACCAACTGAGCTGTCAGGGAAGCCCAAGAAGACTGAGCACCGAAGAATAATGCTTCCAAATTGTGGTGTTAGAGAAGACTCTTGAGAATCACTTGGACTGCAAGGAGATCAACCTAGTCAATCCTAATGGAAATTAACCCTGAAAATTCATTGGAAGGACTGATGCTGAAGCTGAAGCTTCAATATTTTGGCTAACTGATGCAAAGTACCAACTCATTGAAAAAGACCCTGATGTGTCTCAGACAGTAAAGAATCCACCTGCAGTGCGGGAGACCTGGGTTCAATCCCTGGGTTGGGAAGATCCCCTGGAGGAGGGCATGACAACCTACTCCAGTATTCTTGCCCAGAGAATCACCATAGACTGAAGAGCCTGGCTGGTTATAGTCCATGGAGTTGCAAAGAGCCGGACACAATTGAGCGACTAAGCACAGATGTGGAGAAGGCAATGGCACCCCACTCCAGTACTCTTGCCTGGAAAATCCCATGGACTGAGGAGCCTGGTGGGCTACAGTCCATGGGGTCTCTACAAGTCAGGCACGACTGAGTGACTTCACTTTCACTTTTCACTTTCATGCATTGGAGGAGGAAATGGAAACCCACTCCAGAAATCTTGCCTGGAGAATCCCAGGGACGAGGGAGCCTGGTGGGCTGCCGTCTGTGGGGTCGCACAGAGTCAGACACAACTGAAGTGACTTAGCAGCAGCAGCAGCAGCCGCAGCAGCAAGCACAGATGATGCTTAGAATGATTGAGGGCGTGAGGAGAAGCGGGCAGCAAAGGATGAGATGGTTGGATGGCATGATTGACTCAGTGGATGTGAGTTTGAGCAAACTCCAGTAGATAATGAAGAACAGAAACGCCTGGCATGCTGCAGTTTCAGAGAATTGGACACAACTTAGCAGTTGAACAACAAAAGTAAAAGTAAGCAGTTAAAAAACATAACCCACAAAGCCCATCTTCTAGAAACTGTTTTTCAAAAATAATGGCACAGTTATACAAATTAAAGAGAAGAGAAAAATTAAGTATCACTTTATTCTATTTTCTGAAACCTCAATTGGCAATTAAGTTTGAAAAGGAGAATATTTACCAACTATTGCAGTTCAGTTGAGAATTAAGGAACAGAAATGAGAAAATACATCATCATTCTGAGTTCAGGAATTTCCTGTTCTCATATTTTCCTAACTTATTTATTATGTCAACCCAATAAACCCCCAAATTTCACTTTTTGCTCATTCTAAATCCAAGCACATTGAATGCCTTACCACTTTTACCACCATCTAGTGGTATGTCCAGGTGATTGCAAGTAAACTCTGAATAGAATGTTCATAGTTCCTCTTCCCATTCATGACAGAATGACTGATACAAGATCTTAGTACATTGTTAAAAAAGACATAGTAATAAACCTTATAAGAGATTTTGAAAGTGTTAGGTTGATGCAAATGTAATTGCAATTTCGGACTGTGAGTTTTAATCATTATTACTAGGCTCAAACACATCTTTATTATTCAAAATAAAACCATTGCAATCAACACGTTTTTGCCAATGAGAAATGTTTGTTTATTCCTATAGTGTAAAAATCCATGAGTCGATTCAACAAGCTATTGGAAAGCATTTCTGCCTCCTGCTGGTTGTGAAAGAGTTTTCCCTGCAAAAATTGTTGAGGTGCTTAAAGAAGTGGTAGTCGGTTGGTAAGAGATCGGGTGAACATGGCAGATGAGGCAAAATTTTGTAGCCCAATTCGTTCAACTTTTGAAGCGCTGGTTGTGTGGCGTGTGGTCAGGCACTGTCGTGGAGAATTGGGCCCTTTCTGTTGATCAGTCCTGGCTGCAGGTGTTGCAGTTTTCAGTGCATTTAATTGATGTACTGAGCATACTTCTCAGATGTAATGATTTCACCGGGATTCAGAAAGCTGTAGTGAATCAGACCAGCAGCAGACCACCAAACAGCGACCATTATCTTTTTTGGGTGAAAGTTTGGCTTTGGAGCTTCTTAAGTCCAACCACTAAGCTGGTCATCACTGTTTGTTGTATACAATCCACTTTTCATTGCATGTCATAATCCAGTCAAGAAATGGTTCACTGTTGCTGCATAAAATAAGAGAAGACAGCACTTCAAAATGATAGCATTTTTTTATTTTGGGTCCTCTCATGAGACATCCTCTTATCAAGCTTGTTCACCCTTCCAGTTTGCATCAAATGCCAAATGACCGTAGAATGGTTGATGTTGAGTTCTTTGGCAACTTCTTATGTAATTGTTAGAGGATCAGCTTCTATGATTTTTCTCAGTTGGTCGTTGTCAACTTCCTATGACTGGCCACTATGCTTCTCATCTTCAAGGCTCTCATCCCCTTTGTAAGACTTCTTGAACCACCACTGCATTTTATGTTTATTAGCAGTTCCTGACCCAAATGTGTGGTTGATGTTGCAAGTTGTCTCCACTGCTTTACGACCCATTTTGAACTCGAATAAGAAAATCATTCGAATTTGCTCTTTGTCTAACATCATTTCCGTAGTATAAAGTAAATATAAAATAAATAGCAAGTAATGTCATTAGCAAAAAAAAAAAAAACAAGAAATATGCATTCAAATGATATATAACATAATTACATTTATTTAAGAATGTATTCCAATATCAAATGGCAAATTCCAACAATTACTTTTGCACCAAACTTCTAAAAATTTTGGGAGATATTTAATTTCTTTAATGCTGATAATTTATATTCTCAAACACCTTTTGAAATAAGGGTACCTATAAAATTGCTTTTTATTTGTTTAGTCTTAAACACAGAAAAACTCTTTCTCTAGAAGTAGATAAAGAGAGTGTTCTCGCTCTATCTATGGCCAGACTGTGAAGAGACAGAACACAGATGGACTATAAGCAAAACAAACTGATGGCAAAGCTGGAGCTTAGAACTAGATTATAAAACAGTTAATAAAAATCAATGCCTTTTGCTAACTGGACTAAGTCAACAGTGATCTATAGTTTTTATGAGAAATCTATAGTCAACCTGATCAGATAGAATGTCCATAGGATAATCCGTAACTTATATGGCCATTGATACTATAAAGTTTTAAAAGAAAAAAAATTTTAATGAATACAGTCAGAAAAAAAAGAGAGCACATTTTTTTCTTTTTGAGACAGAAAGCTTTAATCTTCATCTGAAGAAGTAGTGATGATAATAAAGTGCTTCAGGAAAGACTACAAGAATGAGACAATATTATGTTACCATCTCTCTTCTAGCAAAACAGAGTTAAGACCACAGTTATTAGGGTTTCTTGTGCACAGTAATACCAAGTATATGTTCATTGATAGAACTATGTTGCCCACGAGAAAGTACTTATTAAGATGGAAAGCAGGATTATAAATTAATTATTTAATGTGTGTGCAAAACACAAATACCTAATATGGAAGCTGTAGAAAACACTTTAGATGTTATTTAATCCAGCTCTCTCATTTTGCAAATTAAAAAAAAAAATTGAGGGAATTAAATTATATACAACTTCTTCAGTTCTCAACATTTGACCCAGATCAAATGTATGAAGCTTTGCAAACCTAATGTGAATTAACTACTGTTCTGTTCATGTCCCTATTAGTCACTATATAGTCTTTACCAGTGTTTTGTTATAGTTGATTTTCAAAATAATCCAGATGTTGGTCATATCTTCATGTTACTTCATCTGTTCCACCTGTCTTTGTAACCATTTGTACCTAGATATATTTTGGCAATACTTTGTATTGCCAAGTGAATTTATTCACACAAACAAAAATATTAGTGAGAAATAGTCACTTTATCCATTCAATTAACAAATATGTACTACAAACCAAACATTGTGGGCTTCCCTGTTGCCTCAGATGGTAAAGAATCTGCCTGCAATGTGGGAGACCCAGGTTCAATCCCTAGATCTGGAAGATCCCCTGGATATTGGAATGGCTACCTACTCCAATATTTTTGCCTGGAGAATTCCATGGACAGAGGAACCTGGTAGGCTACAGTACATGGAGTTGCAAAAAGTCAGACATGACTAAATGACTATTCTTTCTTTCTCTGCCAAGCACTATGCTAGGTTCTGGAGATAAATAATCACCAAAAAAAGAAAGTCATAAACTTTCTGCTGATGAAGGTTATAATGGAAGAGAAAGACAGAATAACCAAGAAATAAAATCCATAAATAAAATATTACTTCAATGGAGAATGTGGACAGGAAATGCAAGGAATGATTCCCAACAAATGAAGATTTAGCTAGGATCGAAGGAAAAAGTCTTTTAATTAACTATTAAAAGAGTTAATTTTAAGAAAGAGGTGATATACTTGCAATGCTACGCTAAGTCACTTCAGTCGTATCCAACTCTGTGCGACCCCATAGACGGCAGCCCACCAGGCTTCCCCATCCCTGGGATTCTCCAGGCAAGAACACTGGAGTGGGTTGCCATTTCCTTCTCCAATGCATGAAAGTGAAAAGTGAAAGTGAAGTTGCTCAGTCGTGTCCGACTCTTAGCGACCCCATGGATTGCAGCCTACCAGGCTACTCCATCCATGGGATTTTCCAGGCAAGAGTACTGGAGTGGGGTGCCATTGCCTTCTCTGATACATGCAAAGAAAACAAATAACTCGAATGGAGAACTAAAAGTAGACTTACAGAGACCAAGAATAGATAATTGTGTACTATGCTTATAATGGAATATTATATAGTAACCAACACAAATGATCTACAGCTATATGCAGGAATATGAATGAACTGTAGCAATATATTACTCTGTGGAAAAATTGTTTCCATATATTTTTATTTGTGTCTTTTTACCATTATTTTAAAATGTGAAAATTATAATTAGCTTACTGGCTGCACAAAAACAGGCCTCAGGTGAGTTTTGGACAGCAGGCAAAATCTACACATGCACACAGACACATACACTTAGTTTCACAGTAGTAGTTGCCTCAGGCTGAGAGAGTTGAGAGAACAGTGGAATTGGGAAAGAGCACATAAGTAGAAATAAGATATGTTAGTGTTCTAGGTCTCAAGTTGAATGATGGATTAGAACAAGCTTATCATATTAAAGATTAAAAAGGATAAAAATAGAGAGCCATTTGCAGGCCAAAATTGATAATATATTAAAAAACATATGCTATGAAAAGTTCGATTGTGTTCATTTAAGATCCAACATCCAAAAATAATGGGGGTGGTGAAGAGAGAGGGAAGGAAAGAGAGAGAGAGTGAGAAAGGGAATAATTTAAGATATAGAGAAGCAATATGGTGCTAGTTGAGACTGGCCATTTCCTAGAGGTCAGTTCATGAATCATGAATTGGTTATATGGGTCTTATTAATCTATTATTTATTCATTTATTTAAAAGTAAAGTTTGTTTTAATTTTATTTTTCAGATTTGTTTTAAATTCTATTTGGGGGAGAGGGAGAAAAAGTATGTCATGACCAAGTTTTCTTTTCTTTAAGATCACTTTCACCATGCTTTGGAGAATTCTTTGGAAGGACCCTTCAGAGGATATGTACCCACCTTTTAGGAAAGTAAAAAGAGTCTAAGGTAGAGTTTGTAACATTGGAGATTGTATAATAGTTGTAGAAATGTTGAGAATTAAGCTGATTTTCAAATATGTAAAAAATAATAGATAACATTTAAAATTGAATTGGATGTGGCCTTTGCAGGCTAAGAAGTATTTCAAAGATCTAGTTCATGACACCTGCAAAATTAGATACTTGGTAATGCCATTCTTTGAGACAGAAAATAGTATAAGAAAACTTGGTTTAGGCAGTAGTTCATTTATACACCAATTTATTCAACATTTACTTAATATTGATTTGTGAAACACTGTTGTTCTAGGTAATAAACTGCTAATGTAAACCAAATCTACAAGTTCCCTACTCCCATAGAGCTCCTATTTTAGTGAGAGAAGCCAGATCATAAAGAAGTGTGCAAACAAATAGATAAGGTAGTGTAAGCTATATGTTTTACAGAGTAAATGAAACAACATAATGAAATAGACAGTGATGGGGGAGGCAATGAAGCCATTATAAAAAGGGGATTCACAGATTGCTCTGAGAATGACTCTTAGCAGAGACTATAAGAGTAATGCCATGAGTTTGGTTTTACATAACATTCTGCTTGAGGTACCTTTGAGATTTCCAAGCAGAGATGAGACTGATCCAGTAAAGGAGAAAGAAAAGCAGTCACATAAAAGGAGATCTATAACATCTATAGAGAAGACAGAGGAGGTACTAACCTTTCACGTCTCATAATATCTATGCCTAATTTGTATACATTTTTTTCCTTTATGTCTGCTCTCCCAAGGTAGTGTGGCGGGACTTAGAATTATAGATACAGATCACTCAGCTCAATTTGGATTTCAGCTAAGATTGTATATATACCCTTGCACCATTTGGGACATCATTGTACAAAAAGATTTTATTGGATATCCTATATTTTCTCTAGCTGTATTCCAAGAAGCACTCAGCTTTCTTAGCTTCTTCCTTCCTCCTCTCTTCCCTCCTCCTTTCTCTCTCATCTTTTTCTTCATCTTCCCTTCCCTTCCTCTTTACCCGCCTTTCTCTTTTCCAGATTTTCTACAGGGGGCCTTAAAATCCTCACTCCTTCACTGTACAGAGCAACTCAGTTGTGCCCCTTCTTTCCTTTTCTAGTACATATATACTCCTTATCAGAACGTGGATTCAGACAAGAGCCAGCCAAGGACAGATCCTGCCTGGATGTCAAGTTGGAGTTTAAAACACTTCTTTACATATGTACAGGCACAGATTCCAACAAATCGTCAGTAAACAGAACACAGGAACTCTATCTTTCTCATCAATATTTTCTATATGTGACTGTGTGTGCATGCTAGTCACTCAGTTGTGCCCGACTCTTTGCAACTCCATGAACTGTAGCCTGCCAGGCTTTTCTGTTCATGGAATTCTCAAGGCAAGAATACGTGGGTTACCATTCCCTTCTCCAATATGTGACTACACGAGGCAAATGAAAATATTTTTTAAATAAGAGAATGTTTGCTGAAATTTATGGAACATATTACTAGAAATATTTATGTAGATGCCTCAGTTTTCTCATCTTTAAATTGCAAGGGTTTAATAATAATAGAAATGACAATAATAACACTAACTAATGTGTATGACCTAATTACTCCTTTCAAGGCATCCTATTAAGCATTTAATATACATTAACTTAAAAGTTCCTTTCAGCTTTAACAATGTGAGATCTATTGGTCTCAGCATGACCTCAGATATGACAGAATCTAATGGAAGAGAGTTAGAGATACATTAAGGTTATTGGATGCTAATAATAACATGATGCAATTAAATACTAATATCTAAATAATGCCAGACAAAAAGAGATTTTAAAACATCATGATCATCATAAAGACAAGCATTATGCGAAAAGATTTTAGCAATTTGCAGTTTTATCATTTAATTCCCAAACTGGTTGAGGACAGCTTCTATGATGGCAATTTGTCTCTGTGAGTCATTCACACACCTAACATTTCAGGTGGTCTGACTACAAGATGCATGTTTGGTTGAGTGAAACCCAAGCTACACAGATGTGGGGGAAATCTGTTATTAATGGTGTTAGTGAGAAACATCATTTAGAATTTTAAAGCACATTTCTTCTGTGCAGTTCATTGCCCTTTACAAATATTTCATTAAGCTCTATTACCCTGCTGTCAGAGAGAGGTGACCTAGTTGCAAATAGTCCAATAAACAGCTATTGAGGGGCTATTCAGACTGGAAAAGAATACTGCAATACATAGTATAGGCAGTCAAACAAGAAGGAAGAAATAAAAATATCAATTTATATTAAAAAGACTGTGATAAAATCTCTATCGACATTGGAGTAATTTAAAACCATATGAAGGTAATCTCTTTTTGGCTGCCCCTTAAGATAATCAAGTGCAGAGTGGAACCACAAGCACCTACAGCAGAATGTGATGGGTGTACCTGAAGAGCCAAGCAAATCAATCATTTGATCTAAAAAGTTCATCTTACCCACAACTACCTTCCAAAAGAATTTTAGTATGTGAAGCCCATTCCTCCCAGGAATGCCTTATGGAATGACATTTCTGTAAGTCTATCTGATAAGCTCTTGCTGCATACAATTCACCCCAAGATTTAGTAGCTTACTATGTTAAGCGCTGGAGAAGGAAATGGCAACCCACTCCAGTGTTCTTGCCTGGAGAATCCCAGAGACGGCAGAGCCTGGTGGGCTGCCATCTATGGGGTCACACAGAGTCGGACACGACTGAAGCAACTTAGCAGCAGCAGCAGCATGTCAAGCGCAAACGGGCTGATAGTTTGCAGGTTCACTGGGTGGATCTTCTGACAGAGTTTAGATCATATGTTCAGTGGAGTTCATGCGTGCATCTGTAGTCAACTGATGATTGCCTGGCATTTCTTGTGTGGCTTATTCAGGTGTCTAGGTCAAGGCTGTGATGGTAAAGCCTGCTTCATGCAGTCTCCCTTCTTCAGGATGTTAGCTTGCCATTGTTCACTTGAGGCAGCAGGGTCCATAGAGAGAAGAGTGTAGGAGTCCTTGTGAGGCCCAGGCTTGGAACAGGTGCAGTATCATTTCTCCCTCATTGCATTGTGCAGGCAGGTCCCATATCCTGCCCAGACTCAATTTTGGAGGAAAGACACTCTATTTTTTTGATAGAAGGAACCGCAATACCCATATTGTAAAACCCTATGTAAAGAATTAATTTACCGCCATTTAAAAAATCTACCCAGTTTTATAGTACACATGTGTCACTTTTTTGGCAACCATTTTTAATTACAAGGGGCTTCCCTAGTGGCAGATGGTAAAGAATCTGCCTGCAATACAGGAGACCCGGGATCAATACCTGACTTAGGAAGATCCTCCGGAGAAGAGAATGGCTACTTACTCCAGTATTCTTGCCTGGAGAACTCTATGAGATAGAGGAGGCTGGTGGGCTACAGTCTATGGGGTCACAAAGAGTGGGACCCAATTGAGTGGCTAACAGTTTAATCACAAGTCCTTTGGGGAATTTATCACTTTAAGGGTTCTACTTTTAGGAGAGAAAAAAAAGTCAGAACTTGAGAACTTGCCTTCCCAGCTTTTCAATTCATTCATGGGACTGACTGCTGCTGCTGCTGCTGCTGTTGCTGCTGCTCCTAAGTCGCTTCAGTCATGTCCAACTCTTAGCGACCCCATGGACTGCAGCCCACCAGGCTCCTGTGTCCATGGGATTTTCCAGGCAAGAGTACTGGAGTGGGGTGCCATGGACTGACTGACATGATTTTATTATGTGATGTAGACTTAATGAATCAGAAACAGCTCTGTGAAATTATTTACTCAAAGAAAAGAGTGTGTGTGTTAGTTACTCAGTCAGGTCCAACTCTTTGTGACCCCAGGGACAGTAGCCCTCCAGTCTCCTCCATCCATGGAATTCTCCAGGCAAGAATACTTAAGTGGGTTGCCATTCCTTTCTCCAGGGTATGTTCCTGACCCAGGGATGAAACCTGGGTTTCCTGTATTGCAGGCAGATTCTTTGCCATATGAGCCACAATGGAAGCTCCAAAGAAAACAAAGCACTATGAATAATTCATTTTCTAGTGAAAGCTGGTAGAGCACAGCACAGAGACAGTTGGCAGTGCTCCATCAGTGGTCTCCCATGTTATCTGCATGGTCTCTGCCTGTGTCCCTTACTGTAGGATCTCTGAAGTGTGCCCGAGGTCAGGCATAGGTCCTAGCTATTAGATCTAATCTAAGCTAGATTTCCTGGCCCTCTCTGAGAGTTGGAAAATTACTCATATACTTAAATAAAGTCCTTAAATTAGCCTGAGTGATTTCTGTGAATTAAAGCTAATTGTCCCAATTGATATAGAAGGGACATTTCTTATTACTAAAATGGAAATAATAATATGCCTGGAGAAACAGATTCATAGTTTGCACATAATAAATGATAACATCTATCATATCATGTTTTCTGAATATTTTCACAAAACAAATTCTGTGTCTTTTCTTAATATCTAATATATCACCAAAAAACACTGGTGAATTTTATTTTATACTTAAACATAAGGCTCATAATTAATTTCTCCTAATAGTCAAAATAGTTTAACTTATGTTTTCCTTGACAGAAAACAATAACAAAACTGAACAACATAGCAGAAAGATCTTTGAAAAGGAGAATAGAAGGTGAAGATCTGAGTTCACTCAAATCACATACAAGATATATGTAAGTCTCTCATCTACTAGGCTCCTTTTCTAGTCACACAGTTGGGAAAGTTTGCTTCTAGAATTATTCTGATAACCATATGAAATATTATAAGTATAAAGACTTTGAATCTGTAAAGCACTATGTAAACACAAGGTATTACTACCTTTTTTTTTTCTCTAAAAAAAAAGAATATCTCAGCCTCCCACATGTGGTATAAACAAACACTTAATATATGCTTAATATATTCTCAAAATTTATCTATACTCTGAGCCTCCT
This sequence comes from Bos grunniens, assembly GCF_055505025.1. Taxonomy (NCBI): domain Eukaryota; kingdom Metazoa; phylum Chordata; class Mammalia; order Artiodactyla; family Bovidae; genus Bos; species Bos grunniens. The sequence continues at coordinate 67,845,400 of NC_141170.1, forward strand.
CTAACATCTGTTTATATGTGTCCTCAATCCAGATTTAATTTAGATCGGTCTTTTCATATTTTGGATTGAAAACTTTGATGGTAAAACCCTGCAAAGTAAATGTAGTTTACAGCACCAAAGGAAAGTTGTCTTCTAAGCCTTATTTCAGAAGAAATATCGTTTTTGTTTCCAGTGCCCAATACACTGACCAACCCAAAGTAGGTCATAATTTAAAGTGATAATGACTACTACCAATAGCAAGACTGAAAAATATAGTAAGTTTACTCTAGAATACAAAGTCTTATAAACTAATAACTTCATGTTTCTAGTACACTGTATGTTCTTTAAGTATATGCAAGGACTTTTCTCTTTAAAATTTTGACCTAAATCTTTCTTCTATATACAATATGATCCTTTTGTTCCTTCCTCAGAGGATTTGTGCAGACAACTTTATAGTTTACAATTTCTATTTCCAACATTTAAAAATTATTATTTTCTTTTAGATACTACATGGAAAAAAATTCACCTAAGCCATGAACAAAAGCAGTAGTATTTATACAAAATTGACAACCAAAAGAGCAATGAAATTATGTAGTATAGCAAAAATTGAATTAAAAAAAATGATTACAAAAGGAATACAATCAATTATAAAAAAACATGTAAGCATAATATAATGTTAAAAGCCATAAAAAAGAAATATAAATATAATGGTAAGCAATTCATCAAAAGTGACACCTTGAATTAAGTAAAAGACAAGTGAAATTTTAGTTAAACTTCATTTTCTATTTGTTTCATTGAAAGTGTAGTTAAATTCTCAAAAAAATAGTAAACTTCCTATTTATTTCTTGCTTTTTTTAAAGAATATTCATAATTTCTTAATTTTTCCCCTAACATTTTTGTCCATGAAATGTAAAAGTTCTTGTTTCTGTTTCATTTAAAAAATTGTCCTTTCCAAATTTTAAATATATCTTTAATCAGATGATACCCATCTCTGCACCAGTACTTAAAATCCTTCAGTGGCCTCTCATATGTGTTAAAAAGATATCCAACTGTGTGAGGATGTCAGGTGCTTTTCTGAGATCAACTTGCCTACGGTTATCTTCATAATCTGCCGTTCTCTTTGTTCATCAACTTCACTAATAACAATTATCTTACTTCAGCTCCACTGCATTCGCCAGGACCTACCTAACATGACCTGCTTCTTGTGTACATCTCTAATATAATTTCATTCTGTTCTCCACCCTACTCAGTATATTCCAGTCACTCTGACCTCCGTTCTATTTCTTGGCCATATGAAGACTTGCCTCTCAGTGCCTGAGGCTTATTATACTTTCTGCTTGAAATCATCTTTGCCCCTTTCTTTACAAATTCCAAACCACAGCTCAAATGTCACATGTTCAGAGAGCTTTTTCTTTATCATTCTATCTCAATCACATTTCCTGTCAGTTCCTATTGTATAATGATAATTTACCTATAAGTACGACTGATTTGTTTGCTTATTTATTTGTTTTGTTATCTATCTCCCCTGAAGAAGTAAGTTTCTTGAGAGCAGGGAATATGTTGTGATTATGATTGCTATATTCCCCTAGTCTACACCAGTGCCAGCACAATCATTATTTCTTGAAGAAACTAATGAATCTGTGCTATAGTTTTCAGTTTTCTTTGTTCTGAGAACAAGTCAATTCAGTTAAACCATTGTAGCTCATTTCAAGAGGTGGTGATGCAGGTGGGCTCTGGAATCTTGGCCTATGCTGCAAGCAATCAGGTATTTAATAAGATGCATGTGTGCATACTTAGTCGCTCAGTCATGTCTGACTCTTTGTGACCCTTTGGGCTGTAGCCCACCAGGCTCTTCTGTGCATTGGATTTTTCAGACAAAAATACTGGAGTGGATTGCCATTTCCTCCCCCAAGGGATCTTCCAACCCCAGGCTTGAACCCATATCGCCTACATTGCAAATGGATTCTTGACCAGCTGAGACATCAAGGAAGACCAAGAGGCACTTCTATGGAAACAAAAGAAAAACAAAGGCTACTTAATGTTTGAACTAAATTATAAACTCATTTTTCAGCCCACAGGGCAGTCAGTTAAGAAAATTTCTAGATGTCAGGGTTGAAACATGTTTTGTAGTTTGAACTGTCTCTGATGATGTCTTCAGGAGTTAGTTAATTTTCTGAGTGGCTAATACTAGAAATAGGCCTGAGAATCATCTAAATATGAGCTGATAAGGCATTTTCTTTGAAGTTTATATTAAGTTGTCTACCTTCAGTTTGTGCTTGTGTGTGTAGGTAAGTAGGTAGGTCTTTAGGAAAAAGACAGTTTTAGTTTGAGAATTTCTGAATTCCAGAGGGATCAGCTAGTGAGAAAAAGATAAATGTTTCAGTTCTGCTTACAAAAGTATAACTTAGCAAATTTCTGTAAGTCCTAGAAAAAAAAAAATATTTCCTTGTGTTTGCAAAAATACAAGATTAAAAATATTTTAAACAAAGAAGTCATAAAAATATAATCATTTTCATCAATTAATTCAATCCCATGTAATTCTTATTTGCCTGTGTCCAGTTTTTCCATTTGTTCTATTGACCTTGCCTGATGACTGAGGGTGTTAGAGACGGGGAAATTTCAAGAACTTTGCAAGGTTTTTTTAAGACTAGTATGATTTACTGAGTGAAGTGGGGTGTCTTGATCACTGGAGATCATGGAAGTTAAACTCCAAAGTTTTTTGTTTTGTTTTGTTTTGCCATTGTAAGTACATCAACCTGACAGCAAGGAAAGGCTTCAACCCATCAAACAGAAAATGTTTTGCCAGCAGGTGGGAAAAACCAAGTGGCCATGCTGGGTTTCCCAAAGCTCTATTTCTTTAACTTACAGCTAATATTGACCCATCTTAATTTATCTGACTTAAATTAAGCTATTACATTTTATAATAACAGCAGGATGGCAAAAGTATGGAAAAGAGAAGTCAGGGTTTTTTGTTTTTGTTTTGTTTGTCTTTGTTTTTTCAGTAATGGAATGGATTTTATTCTCATGGCATAATCTTTATAGATTCACGCCTTTGCATGAATGTCAGTTAGGCATTTCCCTGATACTTAGGTTCAGGCCTTCTGGTGTGAGATAACATTTATGCCAAGATTTATAAAACTTCCAAGAGATTCATACAATTTCTAGAACACTTATATCTATATAGACACAACATGAAGAAGGTATATTACTTCTTATTTGCTGATGCTTCCTATGTAATTTAACACGTCAAATATGCCTAATTTATTGTTTCTCTTTTTATAAGAAAAGAAAATATCTCAAAATTAGTTCTAGAACAACCAAAAAAAAAAAAAAAAACTTTTGAATTTGATTTTGGGTAAGTTTGTAAAAAATATCAGAAAGGTTTTAAAACACTTGATCAAATAGGGCTCTGTAACACAATGCTAAAATTTATCTATTTAACCTAAATAGGACTTCCCTGATAGCTCAGTTGGTAAAAAATGTGCCTGTAATGCAGGAGACCCCAGTTCGATTCCTTGGTCAGGAAGATCAGCTGGAAAAGGGATAGGCTACCCACTCCAGTATTCTTGGGCTTCCCTTGTGGCTCAGCTGGTAAAGAATCCACTGCAATGATGGAGACATGGGTTCAATCCCTGGATTAGGAAGATCCCCTGGAGAAGGGAAATTCTACCCACTCCAGTATTCTGGCCTGAAGAATTCCATGGACTGTATAGTCCACAGGGTCACAAAGAGTCAGAAACGACTGTGACTTTTACTTTAACCTAAATAATTATTAAAGATGTCATAGGCAAATATAGAAAGTTATGTAGTTTTGACGGCTTCCCAGTTAGCTGTTTGATAAAGAATCCTCCTGCCAATGTAGGAGATGCAGATTTGATCCCTGGGTCAGGAATATCCCCAGAGGAGAAAATGGCAACCCACTCCAGTATTCTAGTCTGGAGAATCCCATGGACAGAGGTGTCTGGCAGGCTATAGTCCATGGTGTCGTGAAGAGTTGGACATGACTGAGTGCACACACACACACACACATATACACATAATTTTGAGAAAAAGTTAGCTCTTAATGCTGAGGATTAGGTTCACTGAAGTAATCAAAGACCTGATAGATTATAGGTGATTATTTTGACAAGTCATAAAATTTTTGTTTTTGTTGTATTTTTGAGGCAGAATACAAATAAAAATTTTTCATAGCCTTTTATTATCAAAAGCAGACCAATAGAAAAAGAGTTGTTCTTTTAACAGAGGGAAAAGCAAATTTTAATTTTGTACCTGTTATTTTTAATATTAAAATAATATTTTAGTATTAAGAATAATATTTTTAATATTAAACCTCATTTACTTAATCAAATTCATTCTAATATTATCCAGTCCTGACCACAAATAAAATTTATTTCTAAAGATTCCTTCTTTTGCAAACATTTTACAACTTTATATATCCATTTTAGCTTGCCCTTTGTTTTCTTTCTCATTTAGAAACAGCCAACTTTAGAACAAAATTATTTTCTTTTTTTTAACAACAATGTCTCCATAACTTGTACATTTTCTTACCCCCAAACACATCCTATTTCTATTATTATATCTAGTAGCTTTAACCATATATATTAATTAGAATTCTTAATCCTTTGAAACCTTAATTTTTTAGTGAAAATGAAGAAGCAAACAATCATGAACTGTATTAACATTTTGTGGCTTGGTGAAATTATAAATACATTTTACAATTTCTAGAAATATATCTTACTTCATAGTATAATCTTTTAGTAAAGCATAAAATATGTGTATGAACAGACCCCAAACATACTTAGTATCTCTGTATTAAGAGATCAAAAATACATAAACCAGCATTTGTTTAGCAACTAATGTCTAGTATGTTATCTTATTTGGAAATGATTTAGATATTCAATGAATTTCCATCATTCAAATCAACTTAGCAAAATTCTAAGGGTATAAATCATCAAAGAAATTTAGGAAACAATTTAAGTAGACATATCATAAAATAATTATTGTTAAAATGTTAACCTAAAAAAAAACATCTCATTTACATCTATTTAATTCATTTGTTCTTAACAATCATACTTGAATTACTCATGAAAATTTCATGAGATATTAAAGCAGTTAGTTATTATCTTAATTTTTTTCCTTTGCTGACAAATTTGCAATCGAGACATTAGCCTGATTAGCAAACCCAGATAGAAAAACAAGTTATTTATTAATTAAATAAACATGCTTAAAGTTGCTCAGCCGTGTCTGACTCTGTGACCCCATGAATTGTAGACTACCAGGCTCCTCTGTCCATGGGATTCTCCAGGTAAGGATCACATGAATTTGAAAAATATTTGGCTTAGATTTTATTATATTTTTGAGAACCTTTATATAATTTATCATTTGCTTAAGCCAATTAAATAGAGATCTTTTAAAAATTAATATTTTGCTATATTACTTGTGGTTGAAAATAATATATTTATAACTTAGACATGTAAACAAACATAATCAGAGATATCATAGTTTTCATTTCAAAATTTTAGTCATGAATCAGTTACAATACAAAGATCACTAGTTTATGAATAACAATTAAATAAGTAAGATTACTCACTCAGATGACTAAAAATATTTGGTTATTTGTGGAGAAGATTTTTAAGATCTATATTTGCCTTTGACAAGTAATTTTAAGGAGGCTACTTAGACAAGAGAGTCCGTTTAGTAGCAGTTTGTTCTTACCCTCATTTTGCTTGTTTGTTTCAGGTTCTACTAACTGAGTAGATTACTCAATCTGGGCTTTATCTCAGGTGTTTACTTATAGGAAGGCCTGGGGAACTGCTGAGAAGATGGGCCAGTTTTTACCTTCATCTGGTGGGCTTAGTTTATGGGTTTTTTTTGTTTTTTTTTTTTAAAGGAGCTGTCAGAACAGGGTGTCAAGAGTTCCTCTGGGCTCTGGGGTGTCAACTGATGGAGGAGGAGGAGAAGTAAGTCAGTTACATAAAAGGGAAGTTCAAATAAGGCAAATAAAGGGATGGAGGAGAAGGTGCAGAATTTGGAAGGGGGATAGAAGAAGGGTAAGAAAGTTCATCTGATTTTTCAAGTTTAGAGACACTCTGAGTCATCTTTTCATTTACAGCATGAAGGGAGGCAATTTTCTCATTGTTATCTTTGGAGGCCTCTAGATGCCAGTTGAAATGTTTCCTACTTATTTTGTCTGGTCAAGATATTTTTCAGTCAAGCACAAAGATAGACTAATTTGGGAATTTGGAAAGTTCCTCAATTTGGCCAGTGTAATTTTAAATCATCCCAGGTAAATAGACTCATTTACATAGGTTGTTACAGGGTAAGGGTCCACAGGTGTTAAGCATAAAACTGACGATGGTTCTTGGAGGGGTTTATCTTTCTTTGAATTGTTTCTATAAGAGCTTCCTATTATTTTGAATACTCATCAGAAAAGTTTTTTTGTTTTGTTTTTTTTTACTGTGAAACCCAAATCTGGAGAAAGATTCCTCCTTACTCCCCCAAAGAGAGGGAAACTAGTGTTGATACTTAGAAATACCCAAATAGAATCCTTAATCAAATGGGATCCAGTAGTCCTCACTTCATAGCCTCCAAGCCGTTGAAGAGACAACTGCATGCAATGGGTTAGTGTGTGCATGTTAAGTCACTTCATTTATGTCTGATTCTTTGACCCCATGGCGTATAGCCTGCCAGGCTTCTCTGTCCATGGGATTCTCCAGGCAAGAATACTGGAATGTGTTGCCATTCCCTCCTCCAGGGTATCTTCCCACCCAGGGATAAAACTTGGTCTCCTGTGTCTCCTCCATTGGTTGATGGGTTCTTTACCACAAGCACCACTTGGAAAGTGGTGTAGGAAAGTACCTGTAGGTACTGTAGACTGAATCTAAAGGAGTTCCAGACTGCTGAGGGTGGCTGGTCCAAATTCTGCTAACTATGACAGTTATGTTAACTAAAATTTCAGAAATGGAGACCTGATTGAAATAAAAAAGTGTTTATCTGGGGTTTGTTAGGACAGTAGCCCAGAAGACACAAATTAAAGAAGCACTTGAATTGTATTCCACTCAACTACAAAATGGGCTTCCCAGGTGGTGCTAGTGGTAAAGAATCTGCCTGTCACTACAGGAGATACAGGAGACATGGTTGGATCTCTGGGTTGGGAAGATCTCCTGGAGAAGGGCATGGCAACTCGCTTGAGTCAGACATGACTGAAGCGAATGAGCAAGCACACAGGCACAGCTACAAAAGAGAAGGAGCTTATAAAGGCAAGAACCTCAAGATCACAGTTAGTTACATGAGTTGTTCATTAATAACTATAATTGGAGCTGGCCAGAAGTGAAGGTGCTTGTTAAGCCAGGATTGGTTGCAATCTAAAATTATTGCATAGTTACAAGGTTACCACCAAGGTCTCAGCTAGCTGATATTTCTTTTTAAATGGCTGATAGTATGCTTGAATTTGGTACAGTTCACAGAAAGTTCAATTTAGTGGTGTAGGGACATGTCTGAGAACATATCCTCAATGGGCACTCAAATCCATTTTGTAGGGTTGAGCAAACAAAATAGGTTACTCCATTATGACTTTCAATATGTTATGAGGCACTATCCTTTTATGACTTAATATTCTCTCTCCCTTCCTAAAAATTTTGTATTTTCTCTAAGACCTTTGACCTATTAAATCACCTCACAAAGATTTTTATAAGATGTTATTTGATTAGTTATTTGATTAAAAAACATTTCATAAAGAATATGTTATTGTTTTTCTATTTTCAAATTTTTACTAAAGAGCATTTATCTTGTCATATATACTATCTTGATGCAATGATTATTACTTTTATTTTCCAATAACTAACCTCATTCCCAAATTCTTCTACACTCTCCATTACAATGTAGAAGCCCAAGAACTACATTTCCCAGAAACACTTGCACGCAGTTATGAATTAAATTCCACTAGTGAGAAGAATTTATATGTGATTTATAAGCAAAAGAGTAGCAAAGGTTAATATTGTTCCTATAGCAACCATAAGCATCTCATGATTTTCAGCAGTAGATTTTTCTGTAGCTCCTGTCTCATCTGAAAAATCACCCACCTGGTTCTGCAGACAACCTATATTAACCATTGTGTGTTTTGACATTTCTTGCTTTTGTAAATTTTAGAAGTAGCTCTGACCTTCATGTGTCCAAATTTTTCAATGTATATGTGTCTGTTAGTTTCTTTATAAATCCTTCTCTTTAAAATATCTATAGGGAATTTTATTCTCCTGACCCAGCCTAAGCTAGTAATTGGTGAAAATTGATCCCTTATAAATAGATTTTAAAATATTCCAATTCTGTATTCAAGCTTGCAAAAATAGTTGACTTGATAATTCTACGTCCTGCCATTTTTGTGTGAGGATACCAAAATATTCCCAACTAGATATAGAAATATAAAATTTGAATCATTGATATAGAAATTGGAGGAAGACTTGTTGTTCACTCACTAAGTTGTGTCCAACATTTTGCAACCTCCTGGGCTGCAGCACTTTAGGCTTCCCTGTCTTTCACTATCTCCCAGAATTTCCTTAAACTCATGCCCACTGAGTCCATGAGGCCATCCAACCATCTCATCCTCTGTCCTTGCCCCCTTTCCTTGCCCTCATCTTTCCCAGCAGGGTCTGTCCCAATTAGTGGACTCTTCATATCAGGTGGCCAAAGTATTGGAGCTTCAGCTTTAGCATCAGTCCATCCAATGAATATTCAGGGTTAATGTCCTTTAGGATTGACAGGATTGTTTCTGTGCAGTCCGAGGGACTCTGAAAAATCTTCTCCAGCACCACAATTTGAAAACATCAGTTCTTCAATGCTCAGTCTTCTTTATGATCCAACTCTCACATCCATACACGACTACTGGAAAAACCATAGTTTTCTAGGGGGACCTTTGTCAGCAAAGTGTGAGGGGTCTCTGCTTTTTAATATGCTGTGTAGGTTTGTCAAAGCTTTCCTTACAAGGAGCAAGCATCTTTTAATTCCATTTCTGCAGTCACTATTCACAGTGATTTTGGAGCCCCAAAAAATAAAATCTGTCACTGTTTCTAATTTTCCCCTATCTATTTGGCATGAAATGATAGGACTGGATGCCATGATCTTCCTTTTTTGAATGTTGAGTTTTTTTTTTTTTTGAATGTTGAGTTTTAAGCCAGCTTTTTCATTCTCCTCTTTTACTTTCATCAAGAGGCTCTATAGTTCCTCTTCACTTTCTGCCATAAGGGTGGTGTCATCTGCATTTCTGAGGTTGTTGATATTTCTCTTGGTGATCTGGATTCCACCTTGTGATTCCTCTAGCCTAGCATTTCACATGATTTACTCTCTGTATAAGTTAAGTAAGCAGCAAGACAATATACAGCCTTGTCATATTCTTTTCCCAATTTTGAGTCAATCCATTGTTCCATGTCCAGTTCTAACTGTTGCTTATTAACCTGCATACAGGTTTCTTAGGAGGCGAGTAAGATGGTCTGATATTCCTATCTCTTTAAGAAGTTTCCAGTTTGTTGTGATCCACACAGTCAAAGGCTTTATTGTAGCAATGAAGCAGAAGCAGATTTTTTTTGGGGGGAGAGGAGGGAAACTCCCTTACTTTTTCTATGATCCAATGAATGTTGGCCATTTGATCTTGGGTTCCTATGCCTTTTCTAAATCCAGCTTGTATGTCTGGAAGTTCTTAGTTCATGTACTGCTGAAGACTAACTTGAAGAGTTTTGAACATTACTTGGTCAGCATGTGAAATGAGCACAATTGGATGGTAGTTTGAACATTCTTTGACATTTCCTTTCTTTGGGATTGGCATTAAAACTTACCTTTTCCAGTCTTGCTGAGTTTTCCAAATTTGCTGGCATATTGAGTGCAGCACTTTAACAATATCATCTTTTAGGATTTGAAATAGCTTAGCTGGAATTCCATCATCTCCACTAGATTTATTTGTAGTAATGCTTCCTAAGGCCCACTTGATTTCACACTCCAGGATGTCTAGCTCTAGGTGAGTTACCATATTATCATGGTTATCTGGGTCATTAAGATCTTTTTTGTATAGTTCTGTGAATTCTTGCCACCTTTTCTTAATCCCTACTGCCTCTGTTAGTTTCTTGCCATTTCTGTCCTTTACTGTGCCCATTTTTGCATGAATTAGTCCCTTGGTATCTCCAATTTTCTCAAAGAGCTCTCTAGTCTTTCCCATTCTAGTCTTTCCCTCTACTGTTTTGCCTTGCTCAGTTAAGAAGGATTTCTTTTGTCTCCTTGTTATTCTTTAGAACTCTTCATTCAGTTGAGCATATTTTTGCCTTTCACTTCTCTTCTCTTCTTAGCTATTTTGTAAGGCCTCCTCAGACTACCTCTTTGCCTTCTTGAATTTCTTTTACTTTGGTTTGGTTTTGGTCACTGTCTCCTATACACTGCTATGAATCTCATGGTGCCAAACCAAAAGAGATAGTTGTAGCTCAGAATATAAGTGGGAAAAACACAAAGAAGAAGATAAGATGGTGGAAAACTGGTCCTACTTAGTTCCTAACGTTAGCCAAATTTCATTTTCTTCTATCAGCCTGATAGATATCACAGTTACACTGTGGTCCAAATAGATTATGCAATACATTAACCTGGAAAAGGAAGGCTATGTGAACATGGCCAAGCCTAGAATGCTATGAAATAAAATCAGCTAAGTCAGTAGCCAAATGGGCCATGTGGAGTAGATTTTCAGTTCAGTTCAGTTCAGTTCAGTCGTTCAGTCGTGTCTGACTCTTTGCCACCCCATGAATCACAGCACACCAGGCCTCCCTGTCCATCACCAACTCCCGGAGTTCACCCAGACTGACATCCATCGAGTCAGTGATGCCATCCAGCCATCTCATCCTCTGTCGTCCCCTTTTCCTCCTGCCCCCAATCCCTCCCAGCATCAGAGTCCTTTCCAATGAGTCAACTCTTCGCATGAGGTGGCCAAAGTACTGGAGTTTCAGCCTTAGCATCATTCCTTCCAAAGAAATCCCAGGGCTGATCTCCTTCAGAGTGGACTGGTTGGATCTCCTTGCAGTCCAAGGGACTCTCAAGAGTCTTCTCCAACACCACAGTTCAAAAGCATCAATTCTTCGGCACTCAGCCTTCTTCACAGTCCAACTCTCACATCCATACATGACCACAGGAAAAACCATAGCCTTGACTAGATGAACCTTTGTTGGCAAAGTAATGTCTCTGCTTTTCAATATGCTATCTAGGTTGGTCATAACTTTCCTTCCAAGGAGTAAGCGTCTTTTAATTTCATGGCTGTAGTCACCATCTGCAGTGATTTTGGAGCCCAAAAAAATAAAGTCTGACACTGTTTCCACTGTTTCCCCATCTATTTCCCATGAAGTGATGGAACCAGATGCCATGATCTTCGTTTTCTGAATGTTGAGCTTTAAGCCAACTTTTTTCACTCTCCACTTTCACTTTCATCAAGAGGCTTTTGAGTTCCTCTTCACTTTCTGCCATAAGGGTGGTGTCATCTGCATATCTGAGGTTATTGATATTTCTGCTGGCAATCTTGATTCCAGCTTGTGCTTCTTCCAGTCCTGCGTTTCTCATGATGTACTCTGCATATAAGTTAAATAAGCAGGGTGACAATATACAGCCTTGACATACTCCTTTTCCTCTTTGGAACCAGTCTGTTGTTCCATGTCCAGTTCTAACTGTTGCTTCCTGACCTGCATACAGATTTCTCAAGAGGCAGGTCAGGTGGTCTGGTATTCCCATCTCTTTCAGAATTGTCCACAGTTTATTGTGATCCACACAGTCAAAGGCTTTGGCATAGTCAAGAAAGCAGAAATAGATGTTTTTCTGGAACTCTCTTGCTTTTTCCATGATCTAGCGGATGTTGGCAATTTGATCTCTGGTTCCTCTGCCTCTCCTAAAACCAGCTTTTGCATAATTTTGGCTAATTTGCTTTTAAATATTAATATAAAGAGGAGCCAATATAGCTGATTCAAATTAGAAGCTAACCCATGCCAAAGAGTTCATGAAATCTACTCTCATAATTGTTGATTTAAAATTTATGTGGCCTGTGTTATAATTACTCAAATTCAGGATCTTTATGACTGATTAGAAGTATATTCATAATACAGGATATCATATTTTGCAGGTTTTTTATTTATATACTTTTATCTATCCTACTAGTGCATAGTCTCAGTGAAAGCAAAGTATTTCTTAGTTGGTTGTTTATTTGTTTTCATCTCCTATATCTTCTTCTTCTAGAATAGTGCAGTATTTGCTGACTGAATGAAAAAATGAATTAGAGAATATAGCTTCTTATAATCTAAATAAGTTCTAAAGGGAATGTGCTTAGAGCTAATAGAAGTATTGACATTTCGACAGTAAAAGGCTATCAGGTTTTCTTTAAATTATCTCCCCATGGAAATATTAACTTCAACAGCTATCAGACATTTTAGTCTCAAAATTCATTTGCATTCATGAACATTGCTTAAAAAAGGCAAAAAGACTTTAGATTATATAGGTTGTCACTACCAATATCACTATATTAAAAGTTACCAATGAAATATTTTAATATATATTTAGTAATATTAACAATCCTGATGGGCTTATTACAGAAACATAACTAGAATATTTAATGAAAAATAACCAATTTTTAAAAATAAATAATAAATTAGCAAGAATAATATTGTTTTTCAGTCTTGCAAATCTCTTTAATATCTAGATTAATAGAAAACAGCTGAATTTTCATATCTACATCTCCATTTGATCTATTGTAATATGTTATTTTGTTTGAAGTCTGTGAAGAAAATTCAAGCTCATACAAATATACACTGGTGTTTAGTTGCCTTTTAGAAAATTGTTGATATTCTTTTTTATACTATACTAAAATTTGTGAAACAGTGGCTATTTTACAGACAGTTGCAGAGTAGAACCTGAAACTAAGTTAATAAATTTCCATGTTACATTATAACCCCATGGACCCACCATAACCTATGAAAATGTATTTTAACCTTGCATGATTTTATGACATTATGCATTGGTCATGTGAAAGGCACTGGTTCACTGAACTATTAAACTACTACAAAGGTTTACATATCTAATTTTATAATATCAAAAAGTCACATTTATAAATAACAACTCCAATCTCATCAGAAATGTTCTTAAGTATTAAGAAGCTGTGAAACTCATGTGGGTATATTCAAGTTTTACAAAAGTCTAATTTTCACTTTGAACACTCAAATAGTAAAATTGGCAAAAACTGCTATAACTCATTTTCCATGAAGTGACAGTTTAACATCCATCATTTAATTTTGAGAAAATACGCATTAAATACTTATTTCTATGAAAATTCTATGTCAATAAATCATTTTTTAAATTACAAATGGTATTTCATTTTAAAAAAGGAACTAATTCAGCTTCCAATTCAGACAATTGCCAGTGATTTTTCTGGGAACAGGTTTATATGTTTCTCCTATGCCATTACCACACTGTCTTGATTACTATAGCTTTGCAGTATGTTTTTGAGATTTGGCACTGTAAGTACTTCAACTTTATTGTTTTTTAAAGATTGTTGTCTCTATTTTAGGTGTATTCAATTTACATATAAAATTTTAGTATCAGCTTCTCAGTTTCTAAAACAGCTTAGCAGAATTTTTTGTAGGAATTGAATTGAATTTGCAGGTCAGTTAGGGAGTATTAGGTCCTTCAATCCAAGAAAGTTGGATATATTTCCATTCATTTATATCTTCTTATCTTTAAATGTTATTTAGTACTTTTCAGTACATGTGTTGCACTCCTTTTGTTAAATTTGTTTCTAAATATTTAGTTATTTTTGACAATATTGTAACTTGAAGTTTTCTTAATTTTCAGATTGTTTATTGGTAGTGTGAAATGCTTAGAGATGAGCACATATCCTTCTATTCTGCCATCTTGAACCAATCTCTGCAATCGCTTTTTATATGTTGATCTTTTTTTTGCAGATGCACATTATCAGGTTAAGGAATTTCCCATTTCTTCTGAGTTTAAGTATTTTTAACATTAAAAGATACAAATTGTCAAATGCTTTTATGCATGTGTTAACATGATGGGTGGTGCTGGTGGTAAAGAATCTGCCTGCCAATGCAAGACAACTAAGAGATGCAGGTTTGATCCCTGGGTTAGGAAGATCCCCTGGAGGCTGTCATTGTTGTTCAGTCATTCAGTCATGTTTGACTCTTTGTGACCCCATGGTGTGCAGCACATCTGGTTTCCCTGTCCTTCACAGTCTCCTGGGGCTTGCTCAAATGTCCATTGAGTTGGTGATGCAATCCCAACCATCTTGTCCTCTGTCATCCTCTTCTCCTCCTGCCTTCAATTTTTCACAGCATCAGGGTCTTTTCTAATAAGTTGGCTCATTGCATCATGGGGCCAAAGTAATGGAGCGTCAGCTTCAGCATCAGTCCTTCCAATGAATATTCAGAGTTGAGTTTCCTTTAGGATTGACTGATTTGATCTCCTTGCAGGCCAAGGCACTCTCAGGAGTCTTCTTCAACACCACAGTTCAAAATCTTGGCAACTCACTCTAGTATTCTTGCCTAGGAAATCCCATGGATAGAGGAATCTGGTGGGCTTCAGCCCATGGGGTTGCAAATGGTCAGACATTGACTGAGCATCTGAACATATATAGTATGACTGAGTGTATTTTGTCCTTTATTGTATTGTTATAGTACATTACAATGATTAGTTTTCATGTGCTCAACCAACATTGAATTAATGTCATTAATCTTATATGGTGTGCAATCCTTTTTATATGTTAGTGTTTTTTTTTTTTCTTTTTTGGTAGTATTTTTTTTTTTAAAGAATATTGGAAACTTTTGTATTTGTATTCAAAGGGATATTGGCTTATAGTTTTTTCTTATGAATTTTTAAATATGGTTTTTCTGTGAAGTTAAAACTGACCTCATAGAATGATTGGGGAATTGTTTCCTCAAGTTCTATATTTTGGAGGAGTTTGTGGAAGATAAGTATTAACTCTTCTTTAAATGTTTGGTACAGTTCAACAGTGAGTCCATCTGCTCCTGAACCTTTCTACGTGGCTACTTTTCTGATTAAGTCAATCTCTTTATTTGTTATGGAAATTTTCAGTTTATCCATTTCACATAGAATTAGTTGCAATAGTTTCTATTTTGTAGCAATTTGTCCATTTTTTAAAGTTTATTCAATATGATCATAATCTTCTGGTATATATCTTTATTTCTGTCAGGTCAGTAGTAATGGTTCTTATTTCATTTCTGATTTTCATAATTTAAGTTCTCTTTTTTGTAATTAGTGTAGCTAAATATTAGTCAATTTTGTTGATCTTTTTCAAAACCCAAATTTATTTGTTTTGAATTTCCACTATTGGTTTTCTATTTGCTATTTAATATATTTCTGCTGTATGTTCTTCACTAGCTTTTAGGTTTAGTTTAGTCTGTAGGTTCTAATTTCTTAAGGTGAAATTGATTTGAGAAAAAAAAATGTAGTCATTTGTAGTTATAAATTTCATACTGAGAACTAACTTTCATGCAGCTCATAAATTTCAGTATGTTGTACCTTCATTTTCATACTCTGTCTTTGCTTTCAACAATTTGATTACAAAGTATCAAGGTCTAGATCTTTTGAGTTTAAACTATTTGATGTATGATAAGGTTCTTAGATCTGTTACCTAATTTTTAATTAAATTTAAGAAGATTTTATTTGTTTTTGAAATATTTTTCCACTACTTTCTCTTTCTTCTCTACTTTTAGACTCACATTATGAACATGTTAATATATTTGATGATGTACTCAGATATCTGAGAATCTTTTCACTTTTTGCCTCTTTTTCCTCTGTTCCTCAGACTGAATAATCTAATTGAAATCTCAAATTTACAGATATTTTCTTCTGCCTGCTCAAACCTATTATTGACACACTGTGTTGAATTTTTGATTTTAGTTATTATACTATATTTTCAACTTTAAAATTTATATTTCAATAGTATCTATACCACTTTAATATTCTCTTTTGGTGAGATGGCATTCTTATACTTTTCTTTACATCTTTGGACATGGTTTCCTTTAGTTCTCATAACATATTTTTAAAAGTTAATTGGAAATCTATCTACTAAGTCCAACATGCAGGCTTCTTCAGAGATAATTTCTATCATTAGCTTTGTGTGTGTGTGTGTGTGTGTGTGTGTGTGTGTGTGTGTGTGTGTATGGGTCATGCTTTCCTGTTTCTTTGCATGCCTCATCATATTTTTGTTGCAAACTGGACATTTTAGATAATATAATGTGACAACTCTGAAAATTAGTTTTTCTCACTTCTCCAGGGTGGTGGTTATTGTTGTTTGTGGTTGCTTTTGTTCTTTCTTTTTTTCTTAATACTCTGGAACTAATTATTTTATTTAACGTCTATATTCTTTATTGTGTGTGTCTACTGAAGTCTTTGGTTAGCCTAGAGTTCTTCTAATTTTTCATCAAAAGAACATATATTTTCTTAATAAGTCTCCGAGTTTGGCTGATAAAACTTTCTGTACATGTTTGGGCATGCCTTCAAGAGGCAGTTGACACTTAGTCTTTACTTTATGCTTCCTCAGAGCTTCAAGGTCAGCCAGAATTGAAAGCTTAAAACCTTCTTAAAATATTTCTGAGCATGTGTGTCCTGATAGAGTACCAAGGCATCCTATGGACATCTCATTCCCTAGCTTTTCATTTCAAGCATTTTGGCTATCTCATTGTTGGCTCCAACTATTATCCACTGTCTCAGACAACTTTGTAGGGTAAACAATGATCTCTAAATTATCATTTTCAGTATACAACTCTAAAGAAACCATTTCTCATATGGGCTTCAATTCAGTTAACATAAAGACATCCCCAGAAGTAGTATCTTCTAGGGAATCTCTAGACAACAATGATTCTCTGGGAACAACATTTTGAGGAGCTTCAACCCTTTTATCCTTCTGCTGGACACAAGGATACTAGATTTCAAAATAATTGAAAGCTATTTGTTAAGCGTTTACAGGATTAGTGGTTCAAACTACTGAAAAGCTAGAATGGGAGAGAAGTTAAGAACAGTTCAAGTTAAAATGCCAAAACCTCATTATTCATACTGAGACTTAACTTAAAAAAAAATAACTAAACTCTCTTCAATCCTCTTGCAAACCTTTGGTTAATTTCTATTGACCTAGAAAAGTTGATTCAAACAATTTTTTGCCAGTGTCATCCTTGCTTTTATGAGGACAGAAGTTTTAGAGTTCCTTAAATTCTCCAAGCCAGGCTTCAGCAATACATGAACCGTGAACTTCCTAATGTTCAAGCTGGTTTTAGAAAAGGCAGAGAAACCAGAGATCAAATTGCCAACATCCGCTGGATCATGGAAAAAGCAAGAGAGTTCCAGAAAAACATCTATTTCTGCTTTATTGACTATGCCAAAGCCTTTGACTGTGTGGATCACAATAAACTGTGGAAAATTCTGAAAGAGATGGGAATACCAGACCACCTGATCTGCCTCTTGAGAAATCTGTATGCAGGTCAAGAAGCAACTAATACAATTATGTAAAGTTTAAAAATAAAAGAAAAAAAGAAGCAACAGTTAGAACTGGACATGGAACAACAGACTGGTTCCAAAGAGGAAAAGGAGTACGTCAAGGCTGTATATTGTCACCCTGCTTATTTAACCTATATGCAGAGTACATCATGAGAAATACTGGACTGGAAGAAGCACAAGCTGGAATCAAGATTGCCAGCAGAAATATCAATAACCTCAGATATGCAGATGACACCACCGTTATGGCAGAAAGTGAAGAGGAACTCAAAAGCCTCTTGATGAAAGTGAAAGTGGAGAGTGAAAAAGTTGGCTTAAAGCTCAACATTCAGAAAACGAAGATCATGGCCTCTGGTTCCATCACTTCATGGGAAATAGATGGGGAAACAGTGTCAGACTTTATTTTTCTGGGCTCCAAAATCACTGCAGATGGTGACTGCAACCATGAAATTAAAAGACGCTTACTCCTTGGAAGGAAAGTTATGACCAACCTAGATAGCATATTGAAAAGCAGAGACATTACTTTGCCAACAAAGGTTCATCTAGTCAAGGCTATGGTTTTTCCTGTGGTCATGTATGGATGTGAGAGTTGGACTGTGAAGAAGGCTGAGTGCCAAAGAATTGATGCTTTTGAACTGTGGTGTTGGAGAAGACTCTTGAGAGTCCCTTGGACTGCAAGGAGATCCAAGCAGTCCATTCTGAAGGAGATCAGCCCTGGGATTTCTTTGGAAGGAATGATGCTAAGGCTGAAACTCTAGTACTTTGGCCACCTCATGCGAAGAGTTGACTCATTGGAAAAGACTCTGATGCTGGGAGGGATTGGGGGCAGGAGGAGAAGGTGATGACAGAGGATGAGATGGCTGGATGGCATCACTGACTTGATGGACATGAGTCTGAGTGAACTCCGGGAGTTGGTGATGGACAGGGAGGCCTGGCGTTCTGCTATTCATGGGGTGGCAAAGAGTCAGACACGACTGAGCAACTGAACTGAAACTGAACTGAACTGAATCTGTTTATTTTTTTGACATAAGTCCATCTAGCCACTGATTTCTTTAAGGCATTTTCTTAGGTTACCAGCCAGTTGTGCCCACATTATAGTCACTTTCAACAAAAGAAAAGCCCTGGTATATTGCTTCTTTACCCATTCAGCATAGAGATTTTGCTGCCAAAAATTCTTATGATCAATTTTCAACCCCTATCATGAAAGATCATTAAGAGAGTAAATGTTCATCACAAAATTATGTGTAATTTGATTCTTCTTTATTCCATAAATATATATAAATCTAATTATTTCCATTAAGATAGCTAGAAATTTGTTTGGAGGCATTTGTTTGGACACTGAAGCCTATACTTCTGCTTGAGGGGCAATAACAAATTTCACTTAGTATCTACAATGGTCTCCTCATGTGTGACACAAGACTATTCTATTTCTTTTTTTTTTTTTATTCTGACTATTTCTTATATTTGCTGTTGGTTTTAAAAGAGTGAAAGTGTTAGTAACTCAGTCAAAGCCAACTCTTTGTGACCGCATGGACCGTAGCAAGGCTCTTCTATCCATGGAATTCTCCAGACAAGAATACTGGAGTAGGTACCTATTCCCTTCTCCAGGGGATCTTCCTGGTTCAGAGATCAAACCTGGGTCTCCTGCATTACAGGTGGATTCTTTATGTTCTGAGCTATTTGTTGTTGCTTTAAATAGGATTAAATCATCCATATAAACCATATAACTCATATATAAATTCCAAACTCAATTAATCTTATAGATTATTGTTATATTTCCTAAATTGTTCCAGTTCTCTTCTGTCTTGTTTCCACACTTAATCTATTTTTTGACTAAGTGTTCTCTTCTGGCCAGTTATTTGAAAAAGAAAACACTTTCAAAAATACATCACATTAATAACTTGGTTTTCCTACTGTCCTGGAGATTAGTAATTTTCCTTCTGCTCTACTCATTTGTGTCATTTATGCCACAAATGGAGAGTAAAATTACTCTGCAAAGTGTAGCTGAATGGTAACCTATTTCCATTATTGTAAATTTCACCTATGTTTGATATGGTATGCACAAAAACAGAGAGAAAATGGGAGTGTTTTTCAATCTAATCTTTTTCACTTAGAACCATTAAGGGAGGTAAAGAGTTATATTCTGTATCAGAACCGATTGCATTTATATTCTTTTATTTCTAAAGTAGATTTCCATCTTTGAAATTGGAAACAGTTTTCTAACTTAAAGTAGGTAATTACACACTCCATTAAACAAGTAATTAACAGATTACAATTTGAAAAAAAGAAAAACTTGAAAATGAGCAATTCTGATTCTGAATGTGAAGAGTTGTGTTATAATTAGCATAATATCTTTAGAAATAGGTTAACAAGTACACAATAAAAGGAAAAAAAGAAGCAATGTTTCCTCCATACAGATCACACACAACAAATAGCCATTCATGAGTTAAACATCAGTATGCTTTTAAGAAATCTTGGTCTTAGAATTGTTATTGTAATTCTCTAAAAATTCAAAATGATACGAATTTGTTGTATGAAATGTTTGTTACCCTAAGAGACTGTGACTCTTCAGCATCAATGTTTTAAATTGTCTTTCAACAATAATTCCCTGAGGCAAGTGGCCAGTGCTAGCAAGCTCAACATGTGTAATTCAAATTGGTAACATGAAAATGCGAAAAAGACAGGCTCGGTGTTGTTTGTGTGCTGTTCATTTTCACTGCAAGGTTAAAAATGTGCATAAGGGGAATTCAAAGAAAACATGCACACTAAGTCTCCATTATCCTCCCTTCCAAGAAAAAGCAAGAAAAAGAATACATTCTAAACTGGAAGACAGGGTCACTCTTCTTGCTAATCAGATCTTTATGAAAAAAAAAAAAAGAAGGTAAATAACTGAAAGTTTCCAAAAGTACTGACAAAATAAAAATTTAAGCAATAATTAGCCTTTCAGTAAGATAAGTTTTATTCATGCAAAATTCTGGGTTGTGTCCCATCGAATCAGCTGTGGCAGGGGAAAAAGTGGAGAATTCTTCAACTTTGGGGTCTTTTAATGAAACTACATATAAGCTCTTTCTAATCTTCTTGAAAATCAAGAAAGGGGCAGAAATGTGTCACAAAATATAGAGCCTGTGCTCCTGATTAAGACTGATAATGATTTATTTTCTAAAATTTGAATTGGCCTTGTGAGTAAAAATAATTCATAGAGCATTTTGAAAAAAAAATGTCCATCCTTTGTTTGGTTAAAAACCATATGCTCTTTTCATTCTATATTGAAAATAAACATAAGAAACTTGGTTTCTGCCTGCAATCTTATTAAAACAGACATTTAGTAAGTTCTTATCTGCCAAAATGAAGATAGTACTGAGAATGTCAAAGAGCTATTGACTTTTAAATCATCATTTCTATGTGGCAGTAAAAAGAAATTTTTCTTACATATTTCTATTGCTTTTGACTTGGTGCATTAGTTTTCATAGTGAAAAAAAAATACTGGTTTGAATTGAGATAGCAAGTGTTCTCTAAATAAGAATTAATATCAGGTCAGAATTACTTTGTTAAGATGGACAAATTTTCCAGTTGCCTATTTATAACCATACTTCTTCCTGTGCCAATCACTTTGTAAACTTTTTTTGTGTGTGTATGATCCTGTGCTATCCTTAATTCTTACTTATGGTATGTCAAAGTATACGTAGTTTTTCTCTGGAAATTTTCAATGGATACTTCCATAAAAGTCGATAACTTATGCTGGTGCCAAGTTCAGCTTTTACAGCCCATCCATTGTCAGTCTGGGTAATAGACTTGTATGAAACAGGCTTATCAACATGAGTGATTACTCACGATTCACTTTGGCTTGTTTTGAAAGTAGATATGCAGAGGATGGTCAGCAGAAGGGCACATTTAAACCTGAGTTTTCTGCCTGTTAAGAATGACTTCTTTTGTAAATCACATTGAATTTCTTAACAATAGATAATGTATCATCATAAATGTCTTTTGTGTGGAAAATCGAGAATTTATTCACAAGAAATCACTGTTTAAGCACTATGCTTCATGCCCTAAGAAATGTGCTTAAAATTGAAAACAGAATTAGAAATATACCAGACCCTTAGCTCTTGGACATAACTCAACAAAGGCAACTACTTTTATAAAGATCAAGAATACATTGAAAGCTATATTAATTTTACTCAGCAATTCTAAGTGAAAACTTCCTGAATGTAGTTAGATTTCTCAAAGGATTTTTCCTTTCTCATTTCAAACATCAATTTAAGAAAGCACATGAGTTTTGTCTGTTATTTTGACATAGGAAAGTACCCAGTATCTTACCATCACACTTTATATCTTAACCAAATACTTAGGTTCTGATGATGATTTTGACTTCTATGTACCCTCTGAAGCTGATTGTTGCTAGAGATTAGTGGTAAGATTTACCAAGTTTGTTATAGCTCAGAGTGTACCCTGTTCACACAAAGATATCTGTTCTGCTGGATTACTAGTGGGTAGGGGTTTTTATACTACCTTAAGACATCTTCAACCATCTGTACTCAGTCAGTGAGGGCTTACACAATGCATAGAAAGATGTTCTGGAAGCCTCGTGTCTGCAAGATCCTTCACATACACATGCTCTTTGGGGCTAGTACTTATAGTGATTGTGAATAATAAGTTTTATGTGTCAACTTGGCTAGGTTATGGGATCCAGTTATTGGTCTAACACTAGTCTAGCTGCTGTTGCAAAGATATTTTGTAGATGTGGTTAACATCTATAATTTGAGTTTAAAAGGGTGACACTCCATAATGTGGGTGAGCCTCATCTAATCAATTGAAGACTTTAAGAGCAAAGTTGCAATTTCCCAGGCTTCCCTGATACCTTAGTTCGTAAAGAATCCACCTGCAATGTGGAAGACCTGGGTTCAATCCCTGGGTTGAGAAGATCCCCTGGAGATGGGAAAGGCTACCCACTCCAGTATCCTGGCCTGGAGAATTCCAAGGACTGTATAGTCCATGGGGTTGAAAAGAGTCAGACATGACTGAGCAACTTTCACTTCACTTCACGTCACTTGAGATTTCCCAAAGGAAACAGAATTTTCCCTCAAGACTGTAAATCTTGTCTGAGTTTTCAGTCTTCTGAATTGCCCTATGGACTTTAAACTTAAGACTGCAGCATCACCTCTTATCTGTTTTCAACAGGCAATCATGTGAGTCAAGTCCTTAAAATACAATTATTAATGTAAAATACACATAATTCATTGGTCCTTTTTTTCTGAGGAAACCTGACTAATACAGAACTTTTCCAAGGTATAATTCTTCTATAAATAAGGTCAAAGCTAACTGGTGTACAAGGTCCAAAATATTGGCTGATTTGGTAATACCAATATTAATTTTCTGTGAAAAAATTCTTCCTGAATAACTAGACCCAGCTGAGTATAAATAGAAGTATCCTAATTGATATTTGTTATTATTCACCAGAGTATTCATCAGCCCCAAAAGTGAAAGAATGTTATTTGTTGTTAGAAAAATGTTGAGAGTACTTCTTCTATGTTTAATACTACGCTAAATTCTGACATGGATGTGAAAGATAATTTCAAATTCATTGTGTGCTTCCTCTAGTGGGAGAAAGAGATGGTGGGAAACTGGGAAAGATGTCGGGAATGACATTTCAGGTAGAGGGAAACTGATGTGCTGAAATATTTTGAAGAGAATAAGAAAATGAGCTTTACAGCCATGAAAATATATGCACATTGAGAGTATATGGCACGTGTGTGGGATATTGCTGAGGAACTCAGCGTGGACAGCAGACCAATGTTTTAAACTTCCCAGTCCTATTTTTCAATATATGATGTATTTCTGGGAATGAAACCAGGGAAGTTTATGGAAATCAGATGACCTTATTTTTAAACTGACTAACATTTAGTACAATTCACTCAAAAATATGATAGCTTTTATTTTTAGCAGTGTTGACCTTATAAAATGAGTTCTGGGGATACATAACATCTGGCACATACTGATTATTCATTGCACACTCCTCCCTTTGTGTCACTTCCATCAGCTACTCTTTAAACTGTCATATGTCTATCACTTATCACCATGTTTGATACATAGTAAACACCAGAATGGGCTTCCCAGGTGGCACTAGTGGTAAAGAACCCACTTGCCAATACAGGAGAGAGATTTGGGTTCAGTCCCTGGGTTGGGAAAATCCCCACTCCAGGATTCTTGCCTGGAGAATCCCATGGACCGAGGAACCTGGTGGGCTACAATCCATAGGGTCGCGCAGAGTTGGACACAACTGTAGGGACTTAGCACAGCACAAAGACCAGAATACTGGCAATTAGCTTTCAAAATGCATATGCAGTCTGCACCTTTTCAAACACCAAGCCCTTAAGTGCCTCTTTTGCTAATGTTCAGTCTTTAATAAACATAATGTCATAGCCCTAACTAGTTATGTAATAAAATATATGGCCAGATTTCTGGTATAAATAAAAACTAAATTTATGAATATAGAAAACCCTTTGAGAGTGGGTAAGCATTGGGTAATTAGAAGACCTGGGTTTTAGAGCTACCAATGATACTAAATATCAGAAAAAGTACTTAACATTTTTGAGTTGTAATTTCACTGTCCTAAAATTGAAATAAATAATTCATGAAGTCCTTTTTGGCTTTAATATTCCAGGCTTATGGATATTTATACTCTGTGAGTCGTAGGGAGGTAAATCCCACCAAAAGAAATAATAGCAGATACTGTTAAATCACTGATATCCAAGCAATGAATGTGATGAGACTTAATTATCTTGGGATTGTAGTGTCAGTGAAGAGAAACTAATGTGTGATCAGATTTGGGAGCACTTAGCTGCTTGGGTATCTAAATTTCCTCAGTTAGAAAGCCAGAATCATTTCTTTTTTGTCCTTCTGAATGTCTTACAAATCAGAGTGCCAGTGAAGTCTGCAAAGCCAATCTATCTTTGAGACAAATGCTTGAGATATGAGATACTGCCTGAGAGTTTATTTAGAGGAAAGGAGGTGAAATAATCTTGAATGACTGGGGTCACTATCTTCCCATAACCGATGATCAGATAAATGGTAGATATTGTAGCAAAGAGAGATTGACCACTTGGTTTGTACATATTTCTCTTCTTTCAGATATTGAAATATATTTCTTCATATTCATTTTTAGCTCTAACTCCTTCTCTGGGTAGTATTCTCTTCCCAAGGAAAGTTGAGTAATTTAAGTGTTATCTTTTTATTGAAGCACCAAGATGATGGTTGCAGTGCCAAGAAGTGGCTGCGCTCTGCAGTGTCACTTTTATTGTCACAGTCTGTGCTGACACTGGATGCCAAATGTGGCATGTAGTTTGAGTGTGTAGGTGGACTAATGAAATCTGTCCAGTAACCAAACCAAATGTAACAATAGTCACTTGTTTTTTAGTCTCCAAACCTTGGAACAAGTGTTTCTAAGAACTGGAAATCTTTCTAAGTTTCTAAGGAAATTCTGTTAGGTTCTTGAACAGATATATATATATATATATATATATTTAAAAACTATATATATACATATAGTCTTTCCAAAGAATACAACACCCCCAAAATGGCATGAGAATTACAAATAAAATTCACTTTTAAAGCTTTGCACATAGTTTTACAACAATAGCTGTGGATTTACTACACTAACCGCAATGCTGATAATTTCTTTGCAGATTAATAAAGTCTCTAACAAATGAGGATCAAAAATTCATGAACCTACAATTTGATCCAGAAAACTGATCTTTCTCACAAAAGATTCTGTGCATCTGATGACAAACTTTAGAGTAAACCTATATAAACTTAATTATCCAGAATTTTTATCTATTTGATAGATGCTATACCAGAGTTTTGGAGAAGGCAATGGCACCCCACTCCAGTACTCTTGCCTGGAAAATCCCATGGATGGAGGAGCCTGGTAGGCTACAGTCCATGGGGTCACTAGGAGTCAGACACGACTGAGCGACTTCACTTTGACTTTTCACTTTCATGCATTGGAGAAGGAAATGGCAACCCACTCCAGTGTTCTTGCCTGGAGAATCCCAGGGATGGGGCAGCCTGGTGGGCTGCCATCTATGGGGTCGCACAGAGTCGGACACAACTAAAGCGGCTTAGCAGCAGCAGCAGCAACAGCATACCAGAGTTTCCTCAAGGACACTCAGCCATATCTTCCAGTGGATTAAAAGTCAAGAAAGATTTACTCTTCTGTATCTCATTCAGACTTTTTTTGTTGAAGTTAGTATTCCTCAAAATTAAGTCATTTACATGAAATCTCTATTTTTCTGCTCTGTTTACCAGTTTACTATTATTACTTAGTATTTGGTATTATTTTTGCCCCAAAATATCTTTCAAAAAGTCTAAGATCATGGCATCTGGCCCCATTGCTTCATGGAAAATAGAAGGGAAAGGGTAGAAGCAGTGATAGATTTCCTCTTCTTGGGCTCTAAAATCATGGCTGATGGTGACTGCAGCTATGAAATCAGAAGATATTGCTTCTCGGCAGGAAAGCTATGACAAACCTAGACAGTGTGTTGAAAAGCAGAGATATTACTCTGCCAACAAAGGTCTGTATAGTCAAGGCTATGGTCTTCCCAGTGGTTATCTACTGTTGTGAGAGTTGGACTATAAAGATGCAGAGTACCAAATAATTGATGCCTTTGAACTGTGGTGCTGGAGAAGAGTCCTGAAAGTCCCTTGGACAGCAAGGAGATTAAATCAGTAAATCTTAAGGGAAATCAAACCTGAATACTCCTTGGAAGGATTGATGCTGAAGCTGAAGCTCTAGTATTTTGGGTTTCTGATGCAAACAGCTGACTCATTATAATGGATATGAATTTGGGCAGACTTCGGGAGATGGTAAAGGACAGGGAGGCCTGGTGAGCTGCAGTCCATGAGGTCACAAAGAGTTGGACACAACTGGGTGACTGAACAACAGCAACAATATTATATATGCTTTATCACTATTGTAATAATTAATACCATTATAGCAAAATATTATTAAATGTTAAAAATTTTAAGTCAACAAAAAATAGCCATCAATGTAATCAATAAAACAGTCACATGATTTTCAAAAATTTCAAATTTTTTTCAAAAAGTTGAATGGAAATACCTATCATTGTTCAGCAATCAAGTTTTGGACCCTTAAACTAAATTAAACATTAAAATGAAGCATAATTTAACAGGACAAACTCATTGGTTTTTATATTGACCAATCTCAAGCACCTAAATTGAAACATACACATTCAGAAACTAGGAAAAATTATTTTGTTACTTTTTGGGATAAATTCTGAAATTTAGAATTCATTGTTAATCAAAATAAGATGAGCATCTTTGAACAACAAATTTTTGTTTCAAGAAAACATCTGAGATGTTCTTCAAATTCTATTCTGAAGGTGTCAGGTAATCTGATAATGTTTGCATTGTGTGTGTGCTAAATTGCTTCAGTCATTTCATAGCAATACAAATGTGATGTTCAATTTAGGCTATCAATGAAGACCATTTACTTTTGTTCTCCATCTACAGCATCATTATAATATTCAAAATGCTTTTCAACAAGTACTTCAAATGAATTTATAACTAATGCATACTAACACATCAAATAATCTAACATACCATTATCAAGGCTTGATGGTTGATACTTCACTTTTGCTATCAATGAATTCAATCTTTCTTGCATATATAACACTGACATAAATGGATTTTGTAAGAATAAGACTGTCCTGTTAGGCTGATAGACCTATAAAATATTCTAATAGGAGAAAGCAGTCCCTATTAGTGAATACACTGTCACATATTCAACGTTTTAACCTTAAAGAATACACTAATGTTGTCTTTTTGCCTCAACAGAAAAGGGACAGTTTCAACATAAAAAATAAAACAAATTTTAGTTAAAAAAATCTTTAATTTGTTGTAATTTGTTGATTCTAGACAAATATTAGAAAACATTTCAAGAGTTCAGTGGCCTCTCTTTTCAATGTTTGATATATTTCTTTCTACAACTTTATGTATGCCTCTTAAGTCTTCTACACTTCTGGGGTGGTGTGGGGTGGAGGATAAGAGTGGAAAACATAGGACATTACTTCCTGTGACACAATTTGATTACATGGAACAAGTTCATATTTTGTACCGTGACTCTTATTGCTTATCCCAATAAATTGCTTTCAGACTATGTCATGAACTTACTAATAAGTTTTAAAACCTCTATCCCAGTCGTGTTATTTGGCCAAGACTGGTAGAACTAAAGCTCTCCATGGTCTCAGTGTTTACTCCAAATGTTAACTAAAATCACAACACCAGAGGACTTACCCATGTACAATGAAATAAAACAGATTTCATTACAGTCATGATAATATTTGGTGCCTTACATGCTTAGCCAAATCTGTAATTTTGCAATGAACTCTATAATTTGACAGAAGCGTCCAACCAGTTCCTTTGCTTGTCCCTGCTTATTATTTAAGCCATTTTGTCAGTGGATATGACAAATTTATTTAGAGATTATTCCAGCAAATATAAGCTTTACATGTAAATAAAACATGATAAATGAGTATTCTAAAGTATTAGCATTTTTATCCAATTAGAGTGTTAACAAGTCTCTAAAATGCTTGAACATCTTTCTACATTATTTAATTCTTTGAAAGTTTTACAATGCTGCTTGTGGTCAGATAATGTCATAGAATTTGGGGATATCTCCAAACTTAAAGGAATTAATTTGTTGTTTAGATTTCAATAATTTAAATTTCATATATTTTTCATGATATTTTCAATAATTCCACTGGAACTGTTACTTCTACAACACAAACAAAAAATTAAGGTTATAAGTGATTGTGTCTCTTAAGATATATACAGATTTTATCACAGTCAAACCAAATAATATAATAGTAATACCAGAGGTAGAGCAGTAATAGCTATAATTTAATATCAATACTATGTGGTTGATACTATTTAAACACTTTAATCATATCAACTATTTGAATCCCCATATTGCATTCAAAAAGTGAAGATCATGACATCCAGTCCCATCACTTCATTGTGAATAGATGGGGGAAAAGTGGAAACAGTGTCAGATTTCATTTTCTTTGGCTCCAAAATCAATGCAGATGGTGACTACAGCCATGAAATTAAAAGACGCTTGCTCCTTGGAAGAAAAGCTACGACAAACCCGCACAGCATATTTAAAAGCAGAGGTATCATTTTGCCAACAAATATCCACATAGTCAAAGCTATGGTTTTTCCAGTAGTCATGTATGATGTGAAAGTTGGACCATAAAGAAGACTGAGTGCCGAAGAATTAATTCTTTCTAACTGTGGTGCTAAAAGACTCTTAAGAATCCCTTGGACAGCAAGGAGATCAAACCAGTCAATCTAAAAGGAAATCAACCCTGAATATTCACTGGAAGGACTGATACTAAACTTGAAGCTGCAATACTTTGGCCACTTGATGCGAAGAGCCAATTTATTGGAAAAGACCCTGATGCTTGGAAAGACTGAGGGCAAGAAGAGAAGGAGACAGCAGGGAATGAGATGGTTAAATGGCATCACTGACTCAACTCAGGGAGTTTGACCTGTTGGTTGGTCATAACTTTTCTTCCAAGGAATAAGTGTCTTTTAATTTCATGGCTGCAGTCACCATCTACAGTGATTTCGGAGCTCCAAAAAATAAAGTCTTTCACTGTTTCCCCATCTATTTCCCATGAAGTGATGGGACCAGATGCCATGATCTTAGTTTTCTGAATGTTGAGCTTTAAGCCAATTTTTTCACTCTCCTTTTTCACTTTCATCAAGAGGCACTTTAGTTCTTCTTCGCTTTCTGCCATAAATGTGGTGTCATCTGCATATCTGAGGTTATTGATATTTCTCCCGGCAATCTTGATTCCAGCTTGTGCTTCTTCCAGCCCAGCATTTCTCATGATGTACTCTCCATATAAGTTAAATAAGAAGGGTGACAATATACAGCCTTGACATACTCCTTTTTTTATTTGGAACAATCTGTTGTTCCATGTCCAGTTCTAACGGTTGCTTCCTGACATGCATACAGATTTCTCAAGCGGCAGGTCAGGTGGGTTGATATTACTGTCTCTTTAAGAATTTTCCACACAGATCCACACAGTCAAAATTCTCCAAGCCAGGCTTTAGCAATACATGAATCATAAACTTCCAGATGTTCAAGCTGGTTTTAGAAAAGGCAGAACCAGAGATCAAATTGCCAACATCCATTGGATCATGTAAAAAGCAAGAGAGTTCCAGAAAAATATCTATTTCTGCTTTATTAACTATGCCAAAGCCTTTGACTCTATGGGTCACAGTAAACTGTGGAAAATTCTGAAAGAGATGAGAATACCAGACCACCTGACCTGCCTCTTGAGAAAGGTTTCTCAATGCAGGTCAGGAAGCAAGAGTTAGAACTGGATATGGAACAACAGACTGGTTCCATATAGGAAAAGGAGTACATCGAGGCTGTATATTGTCACACTGCTTATTTAACTTCTATGCAGAGTACATCATGAAAAACACTGTACTGAAAGAACACAAGCTGAAATCAAGATTGCTGGGAGAAATATCAGTAACCTCAGATATGCAGATGACACCACCCTTATGGCAGAAAGTGAAGAGGAACTCAAAAGCCTCTTGATGAAAGTGAAAGAAGAGAGTGAAAAAAGTTGGCTTAAAGCTCAGCATTCAGAAAACGAAGATCATGGCATCTGGTCCCATTATTTCATTGGAAATAGATTAGGAAACAGTGGAAATAGTGTCAGACTTTCCTTTTGGGGGGCTCCAAAATCGCTGCAGATGGTGATTGCAGCCATGAAATTAAAAGACGCTTAATCCTTGGAAGGAAAGTTATGGCCAACCTGGATAGCATATTCAAAAGCAGAGACATTACTTTGCCAACAAAGTCCCGTCTAGTCAAGGCTGTGGTTTTTCCTGTGGTCATGTATGGATGTGAGAGTTGGACTGTGAAGAAGGCTGAGAGCCAAAGAATTGATGCTTTTGAACTGTGGTGTTGGAGAAGACTCTTGAGAGTCCTTTGGACTGCAAGGAGATCCAACCAGTCCTTCCTAAATGAGATCAGTCCTCGGTGTTCATTGGAAGGACTGATACTGAAGCTGGAAGTCCTATACTTTGCCCACCTCATGTGAAGAATTGACCCATTGGAAAAGCCCCTAATGCTGGGAGGGATTGGGGGCAGGAGGAGAAGAGTATGACAGAGGATGAGATGGCTGGATGGCATCACCAACTCGATGGACATGAGTTTGAGTAAACTCTGGGAGTTGCAGATAGATAGGGAGGCCTGGTGTGCTGTGATTCATGGGATCGCAAAGAGTCGGAAATGACTGAGCAACTGTACTGAACTAAAATGACATAGTCAAAGGCTTTGGCATAGTCAGTAAAGCAGAAGTAGATGTTTTTTCTGAGACTTTCTTGCTTTTTTGGTCCAACAGATGTTGGCAATTTGATCTCTGGTTCCTCTGCCTTTTCTAAAACCAGTTTGAGCATCTGGAAGTTCATGGTTTATATATTGTTGAAGCCTGGCTTGGAGAATTTTGAGCATCATTTTGCTAGTGTGTGAGAAAAGTGCAATTGTGTGGTAGTTGGGGCATTCTTTGGCTTTGCCTTTCTTTGGGATATAATAAAAACTGACATTTTCCCATCCTGTGGCCACTGCTGAGTTTTCCAAATTTGCAGGTATATTGAGTGGACCACTTCCACAAGATCATCTTTTAGGATTTGAAATAGCTCAACTGGAATTCCATCACCTCCAGTAGATTTGTTCATAGTGATGCTTCCTAAGGCCCACTGGACTTTGCATTCCAGGATGTCTGGCTCTAGGTGAGTGGTCACACCATCTGGCTCGTGAAGATTGTTTCCGTATAGTTCTTCTGTGTATCCTTGCCACCTCTTCTTAATATCGGAGAATGCACTGGTGACCCACTCCAGTACTCTTGCCTGGAAAATCCCATGGACAGAGGAGCCTGGTAGGCTGCAATCCATGGGATTGCTAAGAGTTGGACACGACTGAGTGACTTCACTTTGACTTTTCACTT
This sequence comes from Bos grunniens, assembly GCF_055505025.1. Lineage (NCBI taxonomy): Eukaryota > Metazoa > Chordata > Mammalia > Artiodactyla > Bovidae > Bos > Bos grunniens. The sequence continues at coordinate 67,876,947 of NC_141170.1, forward strand.
TCATGCATTGGAGAAGGAAATGGCAACCCACTCCAGTGTTCTTGCCTGGAGAATCCCAAGGACAGGGGAGCCTGGTGGACTGCCGTCTATGGGATCACACAGGGTTGGACACAACTGATGTGAATTAGCAGCAGCAGCAGCTTTTTAATATCTTCTGCTTCTGTTAGGTCCGTACCATTTCTGTCCTTTATTTTGCCCATCTTTGCATGAAAAGTTCCCTTGGTATATCTAATTTTCCTGAAGAGATCTCTAGTCTTTCCCATTCTATTGCTTTCCTCTATTTCTTTCTACTGATCACTGAGGAATGTTTTCTTCTCTCTCCTTGCTATTCTTCGGAACTCTGCATTCAAATGGGTATATCTTTCCTTTCCTCCCTTGCGTTTAGCTTCTCTTCCTTTCACAACTATTTGTAAGTCCTTCTCAGACAGCCATTTTGCCTTTGTGCATTTCTTTTTCTTGTTGATGGTCTTAATCCCTGCCTCCTGTACAATGTCACGAACCTCCATCCATTGTTCTTCAGGCATTCTGTCTATCAGATCTAATCCCTTGAATCTATTTCTACTTCCACTATGTAATCACAAGGGATTTGATTTAGGTCATACCTGAATGGTCTAGTGGTTTCTGGTTTCCCTACTTTCTTCAATTTAAATCTGAATTTGGCAATAAGGAGGTAGGATATGAGCCACAGTCAGCTCCCAGTCTTGTTTTTGCTGACTGTATAGAGCTTCTCCATCTTTGGCTGCAAAGAATATAATCAATCTGATTTAGGTATTGACCATCTGGTGATGTTCAGGCATAGAGTCTTTTCTTGTGTTGTTGGAAGAGGGTGTTTGCTATGATTAGTGAATTCTCTTTGCAAAACTCTATTAGCCTTTACCCTGCTTCATTCTGTACTCGAAGGCCTTGCATTAAACCAGGGTGGTTTCTGTTCAGTTTAGTTCATTCACTCAGTTATGTCTGACTCTTTGTGACCCAATGGACTGCAGCACACCAGACCTCTTTGTCCATTACCAACTCCCAAAGTTTACTCAAACTCATGTCCATGGAGTCGGTGATGCCATCCAACCATCTCATCCTCTGTTGTCCCCTTTTCCTCCAGCCTTCAATCTTTCCCAGCATCAGAGTCTTCTCAAATGAGTCAGCACTTTGCATCAGGTGGCCAAAATATTGGAGTTTCAGCTTCAGCATCGGTCCTTCCAATGAACACTGTGGACTGATCTCCTTTAGGATGGATTGGTTGGATCTCCTTGCAGTCCAAGGGACTCTCAAGAGTCTTCTCCAACACCACAGTTCAAAAGCATCAATTCTTCAGTGCTCAGCTTTCTTTATAGTCCAACTCTTACATCCATACATGACAAATGGAAAAACCATAGGCTTGACTAGACTGACCTTTGTTGGCAAAGCAATGTCTCTGCTTTTCCATATACTGTCTATGTGGTCATAACTTTCCTTCCAAGGGGTAAGCTTTTGCATTAAACCAAGGTGGTTAAATATAGAAGAAATCAACACAAGTGGCTGAGTGCAAAGAATTGATGCTTTTGAACTGTGGCGTTGGAGAAGACTCTTGAGAGTCCCTTGGACTGCAAGGAGATCCAAACAGTCCATTATGAAGGAGATCAGCTCTGGGATTTCTTTGGAAGGAATGATGCTAAAGCTGAAACTCCAGTACTTTGGCCACCTCATGCGAAGAGTTGACTCATTGGAAAAGACTCTGATGCTGGGAGGGATTGGGGGCAAGAGAAGAAGGGGACAACAGAGGATGAGATGGCTGGATGGCATCACTGACTCGATGGATGTGGGTCTCAGTGAACTCCAGGAGTTGGTGATGGACAGGGAGGCCTGGCGTGCTGTGATTCATGGAGTCACAAAGAGTCGGACACAACTGAGCAACTGATCTGATCTGATATACTATATAGTTAAACTAAAACAGAAAACAGAACCAAATCCAAATCATACTTATTTTATCTTTATATAACTAGTAGGCTTAATATTAACTTCTTGAAATGGAGTTCCAATACTGTGGTGAAAAAAAAAAAGATAACATCCATGTCAATCAGTACATGAAAACCCATCCCACCAAATTATATCATCCTATTATCCATACTTATAAACCATAATGATGAAAAATTCTCTTTTAAAGACTTAAGACTTTCCAGACTTTCTGAGCTCTGCATCTGTAACTTACCTGGTCATGGTAAAGTAGATTGCTTTGCTGTGTCACTACTTTACTTTTGTTAATCCTAAAGCAGCAAAGTGAAAAAAAGTGAATGTGAAAGTCACTCAGTTGTGTCCAACTCTTTGCGACCCCCTGGACTTAGTCCACGGAATTCTCCAGGCCAGCATACTAGAATGAGTAGCCTTTCCCTTGTCCAGGGGATCCTCCCAATGCAGGGATGGAACCCAGGTCTCCCACTTTGCAGGTGGATTCTTTACCAGCTGAGCTACAAGAGAAGCCCATAAAGCAGCAAAACATTCTTCAAATCTTAAATTTGTTTTGTAAACAGAGACAGAGCTTACTCTTGCCAGGGGGGAAAATGGGGGAAAGAGATAGTTAGGGAGTTTGAGATCAGCAGTGCAGCTGGTGGCTCAGACAGCAAAGAATCTGCCTGCAATGCAGAAGACCTGGGTTCAATGCCTGGGTCAGGAAGCTCCCCTGAAGAAGGGAATTCTACACACTCCATTATTCTTGCCTGGAGAATTCCATGAACAGAGAAGCTTGGGGAGCTATAGTCCATGGTTTCACAAAGAGTCGGACATGACTGAGCAACCAACACTTGGGATAGGCAAGTACATTCTGCTATATTAAAATGGATAGGCAACAAGGTCTTAATGTATAGCACAGGGAACTCTGCTTAATGTTGTATGGCCACCTGGATGGGAGGGCAGTTTGGGGGAGAATGGATAAATGTATGTATATGGCTGATCCCCTTCATTATCCATCTAAAACTACCACAACGTTGTGCTCCACAGTAGGCGAAGCCACAACAATGAGAACCCTCCACACGGCAACTAAAGAGTAGCCCCCTCTCGCCACAGCGAGTGAAAAAGCCCAAGCAGCAATGAAGACCTAGCACAGCCAAAAATAAGTTTAAAAGTTCTTTTCCTTTTTAAAATCCACAAATAAAAATATATGACTATTGCAGCTGTTAGCCCTAAGACTGATGACTGCACATAAAAGAATGCAGCAAATGAAGATTTTATTGTCCCCTCTCTGACTTTCTAAAATGACACAGAAGCTTACATGTTCTGGGCACCATTCCCAGAAGTATAGCATTCTCTCCAAAAATCCACAGATGCTCTTCTGGGAACGAGGTGGCGGCATTGGCAACACAAATGAGCTGACAGTGTGCTACCATTCCTGGAAGCACTGCCTTCTGGAGACGCGATTTTCAAGAAAAAACACCAAACTGAATTGTGTTCTGTTCTTCACATATCCTATATATTTTTGAAACTCAGAGATTAATATTATATGGGAGGGAAAAGCCAGTTTGTGGTTGTTTGGAGAAATAAGTAATATATTTTTTAAAGCTGAAGATATGGTGATTTGAGTTATGAAAGACGAGTTTCTAAGGCACTGTATGAAGAAAAATTGGAACTCATCACTTAACAACCACAAACAGACCAATTCATTATGCTTTGTCTGAGAATACCACACTATAAAATGCTTACTTTTAAAATAAGACAGTTGCTGACAATACAGATGTTTTGCATTATCATAATTACTTGAATTTTATAGTGACTTTATCTTAGATTCATAGGCTGATAATTTTTTAAAGTGACCTTAGTAATCATCAACTAAACTCTCCATTTTATAGCTCCTAAGAGATTAAGTGACTTACTCAGGATGAGCCAGCCTTGACACAAATGGAGCTCTTCTGAATTTAAAGGTAATATTTTACCTTTAACAATTTCCAAAGAGTTTCAAATTTATTATCTGATTTGAGAAGTCTAGAAAACCTATGAAGGTATTACTATGCTCATTTGGAAATAAACAAATGGCAGTCCAAGCAATTTAACCAAATTGCCTTAAAAACATAGTTAGCAAGGTTTCAAAGTCTAAAACCATCGACCTTTTTTGCAATATAACATGTTACAATATATAATAAGTATTCACTTTAAAAATGACTAATTGTAGGCATAGGTTGGGGCATTGATTGATTGGCTGTGAGGGACAAAAAGGACGTGCACCTGAGCAGAGTGAGGGAAAATATTGTGGGTGCCTGCTTAGGCAGCTCATTGAAAATAGCTTGGACCTCCATCTGCAGCCAACGTGAACCCAGGTCTCGCATGGGCCCACACCTTGTTTCAGCACTACTCTATTCTAAGCCGATGATCCCAATGCTGGAAGAGGAAAAAGACACACTTAAGTGGAACAGAACCAACTCAGGCTTGACACTCAGAGCTTCTACTCCAGCAACTTAGGATTGGATTTCCCTCTGCCTACATAGTCCAGTTATCGCCACTGAGCAGATGGTAACTCCCACCTCACACTCAGCATCATCTCTGGCCCCACCATCTCCAGCTCCAGCCTATACCAAGGTGATGGCTTGTTGAAGACCAGGATAGACTTTTTCCCCCAAAGATCTATAGATGGCCAGTAGATACATGAGAAGATACTCAACATCTATAATTATTACAGAAATTCAAATCAAAATCACAATGAGATAATCATTTCACACCTGTAAGAATGATATTATTTGAAAAGTCTATAAATAACAAACGTTAGAGAGGATGTGGAGAAAAATGAACCCTTATACACTGCTAGTGGGAGTGCAAGTTCCTGCAGCCACTATGGAAAATAGTATGGAGGTTCCTCAAAAAACTAAAAATAGAACTATCATGCATGTATGTGCTAAGACACTTCAGTCATGTCCAACTTGTGCAACCCTGTGGACTGCAGCTTGCTGGGTTCCTCTGTCCATTAGATTCTCCAGACAAGAATACTGGAGTGGGTTGCCATGCCCTCCTCCAGGGGATCTAACATGTGTCTTTTATGTCTGCCTGCATTGTCAGGCAGGTTTTCTACCACTAGCACCACCTGGAAAGCCCCAGAGCTACTATATGATCTAGTAGTTCCAATCCTGCTTATATATCCAAGAAAAACAAAAACTCTAATTAAAAAAAAAAAATCTCCCCCAGGGTTCATAGGATAACTATCTACAATAGTCAGATATTGATGCAACCCAAGTTTCTATCAGTGGATGATTGGACAAAGAAAAAATGATGTATATACACAATGAAATATTGCTCAGCCATTAAAAAAAAAAGAATGAAATGCTGCCATTTGCAGCAACATGAATGAATATAGAGAATATTATGCTTAGTGAAATAGTAAGACAAATATTGTATGATGTAATTTACATGTGAACTAAAAAATTAAAGCAAATATATATAGCAAAACAGACTCAGGTATAGAGAACACACTAGTGGTTACGAGTAGGGAGACAGAAGTGGGGAGGGATAAAATAAGCTTATGGGATTAAGATACATACTACTATATATAAAATAGATAAGCAATAAGGATATATTGTACAGCATATTAAATTATAGCTGTTATTTTACAACAATTTTAATGGAGTATTATTTGTAAAATACTGGATTACTATGCTAGACATCTGAAGTTAATATAATATTATAAATCAACTCTTCTTCATGTTCGATCCCTGGGTTGGAGATCCCCGGGAGAAGGGAATGGCTACCCACTCCAGTCCCGTATTCTTGCCTGGAGAATTCCATGGACAGGACAGGCTGGCTACAGTCCATGTGGTCACAAAGATTTGTACACAGCTGAGCAACTAATACTTTCACTTTTCACTTCATTCAATCAACTGACATACTTGGCAAAGAATAAAGTTTTTTTGATCCACAAAGTTTTCACTTGTAGATGAATAAGAAATAAATGCATTATTCTGCCATACAAAAGTCAGTTAAGTGTCCTCTGACTTTTCATATTGGTGGAATCATTCATGATGCAAAGAATACAATATATCACAGTATCACAGATAATTTGGTTCTTGAGGCTTCAGTGTTTTATGTTTATACATCATTCTCCCCTAAATGGGATCAGAGTGATCAGACAAGGATTATAGAACCAGGTATTTCCTAGGGTTGCAGTAAATGCTTTGTGAGAATGAATGGTTCTAGCTGTATAATAATAACAAAGCACCATTGCACTTCAGGAATTAGATCAAAATCAGACACAAGGAGCAAAGAGAAACAGGATTGTAATTTAAACTGTTTATCCCTTTACAGAGCAGTGCTCTGTCTTTAAGTTCATACTTTTTCTGATCATTTTTTCTCTGTTAATAATATTCATTGAATATCACACCATAAGATGATAAAATAATATGGCTACTCAAGTTAATTGTTTTTTCCCTATATTTGGCTCAATATGAGTTACTTGTTGAGAGGGAATACTTTTGGCAATTTTCTAGGATTTGTTCATTTTCTATTTCAGCATTTTATTCTATTTTATTCAATACTTACAACATATTTATTAAAAGATGAAAGAGAAACTAAGACTTTTACAAATCAATCATTTCATTTTGCCAAGATTAAAAAATGTAGAGACACAAAATGGTGCTGGTTACGTCAGTTAAAACCAAGCACAGTGGCTTTTGATTGATGAACAATCTAAAAAGCAAAGCAAACGTATATTAGAAGTATTCCTGCAGGTTCAATTGCCTTGTGTGTGTGCTCCGTCGCTTAGTCACACCCGACTCTTTGAGACCCACCAGGCTACACTGTCTATGGTATTTTTCAGGTAAGAACACTGAAGTGGGTTGTCATGTCCTTCTCTAGGGTATCTTCACAAGCCAGATATCAAACCCTAGTCTCCTGCATATCCTGCATTGTAGGCAGATTCTTTAACCACTGAGTCATCGGTGAAGCCATCAATTGCCTTACTTGGGACACGTAAGTTTGCTTGTTATACATAAGTATACTGTTTGGACAGTATACTCAGGATTGACAGAGCACTTATTCTATCTACTAATCTGTCATGCTACTGAATTTTATCCTGGAATAATGCTGGTAAAAATGTTTCCTTTCTTCTCATGATTATATTTGGCAGATCTATTGCTCTGTGCATTTTCAGGTAGCAGTCACTCAAATAAAATGATCTAAACAATTCCAAATATTGATTTCTTGCAAAAGTCTTCCTGCTGTCTCAGGAAAAAAAAAATACAAGAAAAAAATCTTATACATAACCTAATGTTCTCTCTGTGCTTTTTTGTGTATCCTGGTCCAGCATATTGGTCATTTTCCCCCAGGGAAACAGTGACACAAGTGCTTGAATAAAGAACATTTTCAAAATAACTATAATTTTTAATTAGGTGAAAAGTTAATAAATAATGCAAAGGGAAATAAAATAACATGGAAGAATCAGAGGTGCCAAGCATTTTAATCATGTTCTATTACATGAGTAATAACACTACTAACCCTATGAAAGAAAGTTTAGTCAATCTACGTTAAGCAAGCCAGAAAAAAAAAATCCTTAATGATACTAAAATGCATGGAGGAATGGAAATTGCACACAGTAAAAGTTCTATTCATTAATTTTTCAATTATCCGGTCAACTCACATTATTGAGTACCTGCTTTGTACCAAGTGCTATTATAGAAACTAAAATATGTATCAGTAAATAAAGTTTATAACCTAGTGGTAAAAGACAGAAGTAGTTAAGTTCACAAATAAATACATTCTTTATCAGATAATATAAAACACAATGGAGAAATAAAAGTAGATTAAGTGGAAGGAGGATAATCAGGGGGAGATTCTAGAGAGAGAGAGAGAACAGGAAATTCCCATGTTCTGAGATGGAAAATTATAAGTTTTATCTTATGAAACGTAATCCTTTTATCATGCTGCTAAGTTTGGTTTGATAGTACTTTGGTAATAATTTTTACACTAGTATTTCTAGGAAACATTTGGCCTATGTCTTTATTTTGTCTTGTTTTTCCTGTAGTGCCTTTGTCTGGTTTCAGTATCAGGATAATACTGGTTTCATAGAATGAGCTAGGAGTTTCGTCCTCTTCAATTTTTGGAAGAGTTTGAGAAGTAATTGAAGCCATTTGATTAAAGGCTTTTCTTTGGTGGGAAGATTTCTTGCTGACTCAATGTTCTTACTAATTGTAGATCTATTTATATTTGTTTTAAACTTATATTCATGATTTAATATTTGTAGTTTTGTGCTTCTAGGAATTTGTGCATTTCATCTAGGTCATGATATTCATTAGTGGACAGTCATTCACTTATTATAAGTTCACTCTTATAATCCCCTTTATTCCTATAGAATTGATAATAATGTCCACAATTTCATTTCTTATTTTATTTTTTAAACTTTTTATTGGAGTATAGTAGATTTACAATGTTGTTTTAGTTTCAGGTGTACAACAAAAGGAATCAGTCATACATGTACATATTTTTGTTTTCTTTTTTTTAAATTTATTTATTTATTTTAATTGGAGGCTAAATACTTTACAATATTGTAGTGGTTTTTGCCATATATCGACATGAGTCAGCCACGGGAGCACATGTGTTCCCCATCCTGAACCTCCTCCCACTTCCCTCCCCAGCCCATCCCCCAGGGTCATCCCAGTGAACCAGCCCTGAGCACCCTGTCTTATGCATCAAACCTGGACCAGCAATCCACTTCATATATGAAAATATACACGTTTCAACACTACCCTCTCAAATCATCCCACCTTTGCCTTCTCCCACAGAATCCAAAACTGTTCTTTACATCTGTGTCTCTTTTGCTGACTCACATATAGGGTCATCATTACCATCTTTATAAATTCCATATATATGCATTAGTATACTGTATTGGTGTTTTTCTTTCTGACTTACTTCACTCTGTATAAAAGGCTCAAGTTTCATGCACCTCATTAGAACTGATTCAAGTGCATTCTATTTAATGGCTGAATAATATTCCATTGTATTTATGTACCACAGCTTTCTTACCCATTCATCTGCTGATGGGTATCTAGGTTGCTTCCATGTCCTGGCTATTATAAACAGTGCTGCAATGAACATTGGGGTACACGTGTCTCTTTCAATTCTGGTTTCCTCAGTGTGTATACCGAACAGTAGGATTGCTGGGTCATATGGCAGTTCTATTTGAAGATTTTTAAGGAATCTCCACAGTGTTCTCCATAGTGGCTGCACTAGTTTGCATTCCCACCAAGAGTGTAAGAGGGTTCCTTTTTCTCTGCACCCTCTCCAGCATTTATTGTTTGTAGACTTTGTGATAGCAGCCATTCTGACTGGTACCTCATTGTAGTTTTGATTTGGATTTCTCTGAAAATGAGTGATGTTGATTATTTTTTCATGTGTTTGTTAGCCATCTGTATTTTCTTCTTTGGAGAAATATCTGTTTAGTTCTTTGGCCCATTTTTTTAATTGGGTCATTTATTTTTCCGGAATTCAGCTGCAGGAGCTGCTTGTATATTATTCAGATTAATTCTTTGTTAGTTGCTTCATTTGCTATTATTTTCTCCCATTCTGAAGGCTGTCTTTTCACCTTGCTTATAGGTTCCTTCATTGTGCAAAAACTTTTAAGTTTAATTAGGTCCCATTTGTTTATTTTTGATTTTATTTCCATTACTTTGGGAGGTGGGTCATAGAGGATCCTGCTGTGATGTATGTCATACAGTGTATTGCTTATGTTTTCCACTAGGAGTTTTATAGTTTCTGGTCTTACATTTAGATCTTTAATCCATTTTGAGTTTATTTTTGTGTATAGTGTTAGAAAGTGTTCTAGTTTCATTCTTTTACAAATGGTTGACCAGTTTTCCCAGCACCACTTGTTAAAGAGATTGTCTTTTCTCCATTGTATATTCTTGCCTCCTTGTCAAAGATAAGGTGTCCACAGTTGCATGGGTTTATCTCTGGGCTTTCTATTTTGTTCCATTGATCTATATTTCTGTCCTTGTGCCAGTACCATACTGTCTTGATGACTGTAGATTCGTAGTATAGTCTGAAGTCAGGCAATTTGATTCCTCCAGTTTCATTCTTCTTTCTCAAGATTGCTTTGGCTATTTGAGGTTGGTTTGTTTGTTTGTATTTCCACACAAATAGTCAAATTATTTGTTTTAGTTCTGTGAAAAATACCATTAGTAGCTTCATAGGGATTTCATTGAATCTATAGATTGCTTTGGGTAGTATATGCATTTTCACTATATTGACTTTTCCAATCCGTGAGCATGGTATATTTCTCCATCTATTAGTGTCCTCTTTGATTTCTTTCATCAGTGTTTTATAGTTTTCTATATATAGGTCTTTGTTTATTTAGGTAGATTTATTCCTAAGTATTTTATTCTTTTTTTTTTTATTCATTTCATCTTGACTTTGCTCTTCCTTTTGACTTAAATTTTTGTTTTGTTTTGTTTTTAATTTTTTGACTCATGAAAAAAAAAAAAAAAAACACCCAAAAAATGGGCCAAAGAAACTCCAAAGAGGCAAATGGGAAGGAAGAGAAAGCAACAGGTCATTTGCTTTCTGCTGAGCTTGCATCTAGTCAAGGCTATGGTTTTTCCAGCAGTCATGTATGGATGTGAGAGTTGGACTATAAAGAAAGCTGAGCACTGAAGAATTGATACTTTTGAATTGTGGTGTTGGAGAAGACTCTTGAGAGTCCCTTGGACTGCAAGGAGATCCAACCAGTCCATCCTAAAGGAGATCAGTCCTGGGTGTTCATTGGAAGGACTGATGCTGAGGCTGAAACTCCAAAACTTCGGCCACCTGATGCAAAGAGCTGACTCATTGAAAAAGACCCTGATGCTGGAAAAGATTGAGGGTGGGAGTAGAAGGGGAAGACAGAGGATGAGATGGTTAGATGGCATCACCGACTCAATGGACATGAGTTTGGGTAAACTCTGGGAGTTGGTGATGAACAGGGAGGCCTGGGGTCACAAAGAGTCAGACACAACTGAGCAACTGAACTGAACTGAGTTTTTTTTCCTTTTGTTGAAATGGTGAATGGAATTGTTTCCTTAATTTCTCTTTCTGTTTTCTCATTAGTGTATAGGAATGCAAGGGATTTCTGTGGGTTAATTTTATATCCTGCAACTTTACTGTATTCATTGATTAGCTCTAGTAATTTTCTGGTGGAGTCTTTAGGGTTTTCTATATAGAGGATCATGTCATCTGCAAACACTGAGAGTTTTACTTCTTATTTTCCAGTCTAGATTCTGTTTATTTCTTTTTCTTCTCTGATTGCTGAGGCTAAAACTTCCAAATCTATGTTGAATAGTAGTGGTGAGAGTGGGCACCCTTGTCTTGTTCCTGACTTTAGGGGAAATGCTTTTAATTTTTCACCATTGAAGATAATATTTGCTGTGAGTTTATCATATATGGCTTTTATTATGTTGAGGTATGTTCCTTCTATGCCTGCTTTCTGGAGGGTTTTTACCATAAATGGATGTTGAATTTTGTCAAAGGCTTTCTCTGTGTCTATTGAGATAATCATGGTTTTTATCTTTCAATTTGTTAATGTGGTGTATCACACTGATTGATTTGTGGATATTGAAGAATACTTGCATCCCTGGGATAAAGCCCACTTGGTCATGATGTATGATCTTTTAAATATGTTGTTGAATTCTCTTTGCTAGTATTTTGTTAAGGATTTTTGCATCTATGTTCATCAGTGATATTGGCCTGTAGTTTTCTTTTTTGTGGCATCTTTATCAGGTTTTGGTATTAGGGTGATGGTGGCCTCATAGAATGAGTTTGGAAGTTTACCTTCCTCTGCAACTATCTGGAAGAGTTTGAGTAGGATAGGTATTAGCTCTTCTCTAAATTTTTGATAGAATTCAGCTGTGAAGCCATCTGGTCCTGGGCTTTTGTTTGCTGGAAGATTTCTGATTACAGTTTCAATTCCCGTGCTTGTGATGAGTCTGTTAAGATTTTCCATTTCTTCCTGGTTCAGTTTTGGAAAGTTATAGTTTTTTAAGAATTTGTCCATTTCTTCCAAGTTGTCCATTTTTTTTTTTTTTGCATATAGTTGCTGATAGTAGTCTCTTATCATCCTTTGTATTTCTGTGTTGTCTGTTGTGATTTCTCCATTTTCATTTCTAATTTTGTTAATTTGACTCTTCTCCATTTTTTTCTTGATGAATCTTGCTAATGCTTTGTCTATTTTATTTATCTTCTCAAAGAACCAGCTTTTAGCTTTGTTGATTTTTGCTATGGTCTCCTTTGCTTCTTTTTAATTTTTTTCTGCCCTAATTTTTATGATTTCTTTCCTTCTACTAACCCTGGGGTTCTTCATTTCTTCCTTTTCTAGTTGCTTTATGTGTAGAGTTAGGTTATTTATTTGACTTTTGTTTCTTAAGGTAAGCTTGTATTGCTATGAACCTTCCCCTTAGCACTGCTTTTACTGAGTCCCATTGGTTTGGGGTTGTTGTGTTTTCATTTACATTCATTTCTATGCATACTTTGATCTCTTTTTTTTTAAATATCTTCTGTGGTTTCTTGGTTATTTAGAAGTGTGTTGTTTATCCTCCATATGCTTGTATTTTTAGTGTGTGTGCGTGTGTGTGTGTGTGTTTCCTGTAGTTGACATCTAATCTTACAGCACTGTGATCAGAAAAGATGCTTGGAATGATTTCAATTTTTTTGAATTTACCAAGGCTAGATTTATTGCCCAAGATGTGATCTATCCTGGAGAAGGTTCCATGTGCACTTGAGAAAAAGGTGAAATTCATTGTTTTGGGGTGAAATGTCCTATAGATATCAATTAAGTCTAGCTGGCCCATTGTATCACTTAAAGTTTGTGTTTCCTTGTTAATTTTCTGTTTAGTTGATCTATCCATAGGTGTGAGTGGGGTATTAAAGTCTCCAAGTATTATTGTATTACTGTTAAATTCCCCTTTCATAATTGTTAGCATTTGCCTTACATATTGTTGTGCTCCTATGTTGGATTCATTTAATTTTTTAATTGTTATATCTTCTTCTTGGATTGATCCTTTGATCATTATGTAGTGTGCTTCTTTGTCACTTTTCATGGCCTTTATTTCAAAGTCTATGTTATGAGTATTGCTACTTCTTCTTTTTTTGGTCTCCATTTGAGCGAAATAACTGTTTCCAGCCTACATTTTCAGTCTTTATGTGTCCCTTGTTGTGAGATGTTTCTCTTGTAAGCAGCATATATAGGAGTCTTGTTTTTGTATCCATTAAGCCAGTCTTTGTCTTTTGGTTGGGGCATTCAACCCATTTACATTTAAGGTAATTATTGATAAGTATGATCCTGTTGCTATTTACTTTGTTGTTTTGGGTTCGAGTTTATAAACCTTTTCTTTGTTTCCTGTCTAGAGAAGATCCTTTAGCATTTGATGAAGAGATGGTTTGGTGGTACTGAATTCTCTAAGCTTTTGCTTGTCTGTAAAGCTTTTGATTTCTCCTTCATATATGTTTTTTATTTTATTTTATTTTATTTTTAAACTTTACAATATTATATTGGTTCTGCCATATATTGAAATGAATCTGCCACAGGCATACATGTGTTCCCCATCCTGAACCCTCCTCCCTCCTCCCTCCCCATACCATCCCTCTGGGTTGTCCCAGTGCACCAGCCCCAAGCATCCTGTATCGTGCATCGAATCTGGACTGGCGACTCGTTTCATATATGATATTATACATATTTCAATGCCATTCTCCCAAATCATCTCACCCTCTCCCTCTCCCACAGAGTCCAAAAGACTATTCTATACATCAGTGTCTCTTTTGCTGTCTCGTATACAGGGTTATTGTTACCATCTTTCTAAATTCCATATATATGTGTTAGTATACTGTATTGGTGTTTTTCTTTCTGGCTTACTTCGTTCTGTATAATAGGTTCCAGTTTCATCCACCTCATTAGAACTGATTCAAATGTATTCTTTTTAATGGCTGAGTAATACTCCATTGTGTATATGTACCACTGCTTTCTTATCCATTCATCTGCTGATGGACATCTAGGTTGCCTCCATGTCCTGGCTATTACAAACAGTGCTGTGATGAACATTGGGGTACACGTGTCTCTTTCAGTTCTGGTTTCCTCAGTGTGTATGCCCAGCAGTGGGATTGCTGGATCATAAGGCAGTTCTATTTCCAGATATTTAAGGAATTTCCACACTGTTCTCCATAGTGGCTGTACTAGTTTGCATTCCCACCAACAGTGTAAGAGGGTTCCCTTTTCTCCACATCCTCTCCAGCATTTATTACTTGTAGACTTTTGGATCGCAGCCATTCTGACTGGTGTGAAATGGTACCTCATAGTGGTTTTGATTTGCATTTCTCTGATAATGAGTGATGTTGAGCATCTTTTCATGTGTTTGTTAGCCATCTGTATGTCTTCTTTGGAGAAATGTCTATTTAGTTCTTTGGCCCATTTTTTGATTGGGTCGTTTATTTTTCTGGAGTTGAGCTGTAGGAGTTGCTTGTATATTTTTGAGATTAGTTGTTTGTCAGTTGCTTCATTTGCTATTATCTTCTCCCATTCTGAAGGCTGTCTTTTCACTTTGCTTATAGTTTCCTTTGTTGTGCAGAAGCTTTTAAGTTTAATTAGGTCCCATTTGTTTATTTTTGCTTTTATTTCCAATATTCTGGGACGTGGGTCATAGAGGATCCTGCTGTGATGTATATCGGAGAGTGTTTTGCCTATGTTCTCCTCTAGGAGTTTTATAGTTTCTGGTCTTACGTTTAGATCTTTAATCCATTTTGAGTTTATTTTTGTGTATGGTGTTAGAAAGTGTTCTAGTTTCATTCTTTTACAAGTGATTGACCAGTTTTCCCAGCACCACTTGTTAAAGAGATTGTCTTTAATCCATTGTATATTCTTGCCTCCTTTGTCAAAGATAAGGTGTCCATATGTGCGTGGATTTATCTCTGGGCTTTCTATTTTGTTCCATTGATCTACATTTCTGTCTTTGTGCCAGTACCATACTGTCTTGATGACTGTGGCTTTGTAGTAGAGCCTGAAGTCAGGCAGGTTGATTCCTCCAGTTCCATTCTTCTTTCTCAAGATAGCTTTGGCTATTCAAGGTTTTTTGTATTTCCATACAAATTGTGAAATTATTTGTTCTAGCTCTGTGAAGAGTACCGTTTGTAGCTTGATAAGGATTGCATTGAATCTATAAATTGCTTTGGGTAGTATACTCATTTTCACTATATTGATTCTTCCAATCCATGAACATGGTATATTTCTCCATCTATTAGTGTCCTCTTTGATTTCTTTCACCAGTGTTTTATAGTTTTCTATATATAGGTCTTTAGTTTCTTTAGGTAGATATATTCCTAAGTATTTTATTCTTTCCGTTGCAATGGTGAATGGAATTGTTTCCTTAATTTCTCTTTCTGTTTTCTCATTATTAGTGTATAGGAATGCAAGGGATTTCTGTGTGTTGATTTTATATCCTACAAATTTACTATAATCATTGATTAGTTCTAGTAATTTTCTGGTGGAGTCTTTAGGGTTTTCTATGTAGAGGATCATGTCATCTGCAAACAGTGAGAGTTTTACTTCTTCTTTTCCAATTTGGATTCCTTTTATTTCTTTTTCTGCTCTGATTGCTGTGGCCAAAACTTCCACAACTATGTTGAATAGTAATGGTGAAAGTGGGCACCCTTGTCTTGTTCCTGACTTTAGGGGAAATGCTTTCAATTTTTCACCATTGAGGATAATGTTTGCTGTGGGTTTGTCATATATAGCTTTTATTACGTTGAGGTATGTTCCTTCTATTCCTGCTTTCTGGAGAGTTTTTATCATAAATGGATGTTGAATGTTGTCAAAGGCTTTCTCTGCATCTATTGAGATAATCATATGGTTTTTATTTTTCAATTTGTTAATGTGGTGTATTACATTGATTGATTTGCGGATATTGAAGAGTCCTTGCATCCCTGGGATAAAGCCCACTTGGTCATGGTGTATGATCTTTTTAATGTCTTGTTGGATTCTGATTGCTAGAATTTTGTTAAGGATTTTTGCATCTATGTTCATCAGTGATATTGGCCTATAGTTTTCTTTTTTTGTGGCATCTTTGTCAGGTTTTGGTATTAGGGTGATGATGGCCTCATAGAATGAGTTTGAAAGTTTACCTTCCTCTGCAAATTTCTGGAAGAGTTTGAGCAGGATAGGTGTTAGCTTTTCTCTAAATTTTTTGTAGAATTCAGCTGTGAAGCCGTCTGGACCTGGGCTTTTGTTTGCTGAAAGATTTCTGATTACAGTTTCAATTTCCGTGCTTGTGATGGGTCTGTTAAGATTTTCTATTTCTTCCTGGTTCAGTTTTGGAAAGCTGTACTTTTCTAAGAATTTGTCCATTTCTTCCACGTTGTCCATTTTATTGGCATATAATTGCTGATAGTAGTCTCTTATGATCCTTTGTATTTCTGTGTTGTCTGTTGTGATCTCTCCATTTTCATTTCTAATTTTATTGATTTGAGTGTTCTCCCTTTGTTTCTTGATGAGTCTGGCTAATGTTTTGTCAATTTCATTTATCCTTTTGAAGAACCAGCTTTTGGCTTTGTTGATTTTTGCTGTGGTCTATTTTGTTTCTTTTGCATTTATTTCTGCCCTAATTTTTAAGATTTCTTTCCTTCTGCTGACCCTGGGGTTCTTCATTTCTTCCTTTTCTAGTTGCTTTAGGTGTAGAGTTAGGTTATTTATTTGACTTTTTTCTTGTTTCTTGAGTTATGCCTGTATTGCTATGAACTTTCCCCTTAGGACTGCTTTTACTGTGTCCCACAGGTTTTGGGTTGTTGTGTTTTCATTTTCATTTGTTTTTATGCAAATTTTGATTTCTTTTTTCATTTCTTCTGTGATTTGTTGGTTATTCAGTAGCGTGTTGTTCAGCCACCATATGTTGGAATTTTTAATAGTTTTTCTCCTGTAATTGAGATCTAATCTTACTGCACTGTGGCCAGAAAAGATGCTTGGAATGATTTCAATTTTTTTGAATTTACCAAGACTAGATTTATGGCCCAGGATGTGATCTATCCTGGAGAAGGTTCCATGTGCACTTGAGAAAAAGGTGAAATTCATTGTTTTGGGATGAAATGTCCTATAGATATCAATTAGGTCTAACTAGTCTATTGTATCATTTAAAGTTTGTGTTTCCTTGTTAATTTTCTGTTTAGTTGATCCATCCATAGGTGTGAGTGGGGTATTAAAGTCTCCCACTATTATTGTGTTATTGTTAATTTCTCCTTTCATACTTGTTAGCATTTGTCTTACATATTGCGGTGCTCCCGTGTTGGGTGCATATATATTTATAATTGTTATATCTTCTTCTTGGATTGATCCTTTGATCATTATGTAGTGACCATCTTTGTCTCTTTTCACAGACTTTGTTTTAAAGTCTATTTTGTCTGATATGAGTATTGCTACTCCTGCTTTCTTTTGGTCCCTATTTGCATGGAAAATCTTTTTCCAGCCCTTCACTTTCAGTCTGTATGTGTCCCCTGTTTTGAGGTGAGTCTCTTGTAAACAGCATATGTAGGGGTCTTGTTTTTGTATCCATTCAGCCAGTCTTTGTCTTTGGTTGGGGAATTCAACTCATTTACATTTAAGGTAATTATTGATAAGTATGATCCCGTTGCCATTTACTTTATTGTTTTAGGTTCGAATTTATACACTGTTTTTGTGTTTCCTGTCTAGAGAATATCCTTTAGTATTTGTTGGAGAGCTGGTTTGGTGGTGCTGAATTCTCTCAGCTTTTGCTTGTCTGTAAAGCTTTTGATTTCTCCTTCATATTTGAATGAGATCCTTGCTGGGTACAATAATCTGGGCTGTAGGTTATTTTCTTTCATCGCTTTAAGTATTTCTTGCCATTCCCTCCTGGCTTGGAGAGTTTCTATTGAAAGATCAGCTGTTATCCTTATGGGAATTCCCTTGTGTGTTATTTGTTGTTTTTCCCTTGCTGCTTTTAATATTTATTCTTTGTGTTTGATCTTTGTTAATTTGATTAATATGTGTCTTGGGGTGTTTCACCTTGGGTTTATCCTGTTCGGGACTCTCTGGGTTTCTTGGACTTGAGTGATTATTTCCTTCCCCATTTTAGGGAAGTTTTCAACTATTATCTCCTCAAGTATTTTCTCATGGTCTTTCTTTTTGTCTTCTTCTTCTGGGACCCCTATGATTTGAATATTGTAGCATTTATATTGTCCTGGAGGTCTCTGAGATTGTCCTCATTTCTTTAAATTCGTTTTTCTTTTTTCCTCTCTGATTCATTTATTTCTACCATTCTATCTTCTAATTCACTAATCCTATCTTCTGCCTCTGTTATTCTATTATTTGTTGCCTCCAGAGTGTTTTTGATTTCGTTTATTGCGTTATTCATTAAATATTGACTCTTTTTTATTTCTTCTAGGTCCTTGTTAAACCTTTCTTGCATCTTCTCAGTCCTTGTCTCCAGGCTATTAATCTGTGATTCCATTTTGATTTCAAGATTTTGGATCAATTTCACTCTCATTATTTGGAATTCTTTATCAGGTAGATTCCCTATCTCTTCCTCTTTTGTTTGGTTTGGTGGGCATTTATCCTGTTCCTTTACCTGCTGGGTATTCCTCTGTCTCTTCATCTTGTTTAAATTGCTGAGTTTGGGGTGTCCTTTCTGTATTCTGGCAGTTTGTGGAGTTATCTTTATTGTGGCGTTTCCTTGCTGTGTGTGGGTTTGTACAGGTGGCTTGTCAAGGTCTCTTGGTTAGGGAAGCTTGTGTCGGTGTTCTGCTGGGTGGAGCTGTATTTCTTCTCTCTGGAGTGCAATGAAGTGTCCAGTAATGAGTTATGAGATGTCTATGGTTTTGGGGTGACTTTGGGCAGCATATATCTTGGAGCTCAGGGCTGTGTTCCTGTGTTGCTGGAGAATTTGCTTGGTATGTCTTGCCCTGGAACTTGTTGGCCCTTGTGTGGTGCTTGGTTTCAGTGTAGGTATGGAGGCATTTGATGAGCTTCTGTCAATTAATGTTCCCTGGAGTCAAGAGTTCCCTGGAGTCAGGGTTTGGACTTAAGCCTCCTGCTTCCAGTTATCGGTCTTATTTTTAAGTAGTTTCAAAACTTCTCCTTCTATACAGCACCATTTATAAAACATCTGCATTAAAGATGAAAAGTTTCTCCACCGTGAGGGCCACCCAGAGAGGTTCACAGTGTTACATGGAGATGAGAAGAGGGAAGAGGGAGTTAGAGCTGACCCGAATGAGATGAGGTGGAATCAATAGAGCAGAGAGTGGGCTAGCCAGTAATCACTTCCTTATGTGCACTCCACAATTGGACCACTCAGGATGTTCACGGAATTATACAGAGAAAAGAAGGAGGAGGAAGGAGACAGAGGTGGCCAGGAGGATAAAAGGGGGAATGAAAAGGAGGGAGACAGATCCAGCCAGTAATCAGTTCCCTAAGTGTTCTCCACCGTCTGGAACACACAGAAATTCACAGAATTGCATAGAGTAGAGAGGGGTTAGGGAGGAGACACAAGTGACCTGGTGGAGAAAAAGGAGAGTCCAAAGAGGGAGAGAGCAGTCAAGCCAGTAATCTCGCTCCCTAATGAAAAATGGGTACTGAAGATTGGGTTCTTAAAGGTACAAAATTGGTAACAAATACATAAAAGCAAAAATTAAAAATCTAGAGTAGAGTTTGGAATTTCAAAAATACAATGTTAAAGAAAAGAAGAAGGAAAAGAAAGAGAGGAAAAAAAAAAAAAAACAAAGTCGCAAAAATTATAAAGAAAATATAGGTACAAAATTGATAACAAATACCAAAAAGCAAAAGTTAAAAATCTAGAGTAGAGTCTGGAATTTCAAAAATACAATATTAAAAAAAAGAAGAAGGAAAAGAAAGAGAGATGAAAAAAAACAAACAAAAACAAAGGAAGTTGCAAAAATTATAAAGAAAATATCGGTAAAAAATTGATAACAAATAACAAAAAGCAAAAGTTAAAAACCTAGAGTCTGGAATTTCAAAAATACAATGTTAAACAAAAAAAGAAGAAAAAGAAAGAGAGAAAAAACAAACAAAAACAAACCAAGTCGCAAAAATTATAAAGAAAATATAGGTACAAAATTGATAACAAATACCAAAAAGCATAAATTAAAAATCTAGAGTAGAGTTTGGAGTTTCAGATATACAATATCATATAAAAGAAGAAGAGAAAGAGAGAGAAAAAAAGAAAAAAAGAAAAGAAAAAAGAAGTCACAGAAATTTAAAAATATATATATATATAGGTATAAAATTGATAACAAATACCAAAAAGCTAAAATTAAAAATCTAGAGTAGAGTTTGAAATTTCAGATATACAATGTTATATAAAAGAAGAAGAGAAAGAGAGAGAAAAAAAGAAAAGAAAAAAAAGTCACAGAAATTAAAAAAAAAATATATATATATATATAGGTATAAAATTGATAACAAATACCAAAAAGCTAAAATTAAAAATCTAGAGTAGAGTTTGGAATTTCAAAAATACAATGTTAAAGAAAAGAAGAAGAAAAATCAAGGTCACAAAAATTATAAAAAATTTATATATGAAGTTTGTTTTTTAAAAAAAAATAGGGTCTTTTTTTTTTTGCAAAGTAATAGGTTATAAAAATGAAAATTAAAGGAATAATAGAGGACTTAAAATTTTTTTTTTAGTTAAAAAAAAGAAAGAAAGTGTGATCATAAAAATAGTAAAAATATATCTAGGACTTTCTCTGGTTTTGTTTTGGGTATTGTGGGGTCAGTTCATTTTTGGCTAGTTCCTTGGTCCGACTTATATTTCTCAAGATCTATAGGCCCCTTCCTATGTATTCAGTTCTAACCACAGGGTTTTAATCTATTGCCTGTAGCTTCCAAGGCAGTTCCCTCTGTTATAGCTTCTGTTTGCTGATCTCTTCAGTGTCTGGTTTCTGCCCTGACACAAAGGGGACAGTGGTGGACACTTTTTTTTTTTTTTTTAGTTTCACTTGTTCAGTCGTGCTGTGGGGAGGGAGGGAGGGACGCTGCAAACAAATAACACTGGCATGTGCTCACAGTGCCTCAGCCACACTGGGCCTGCCTCTGCTCACGGCGCGTGTAGCCTCCCTGCCCATGCTGCTCAGGCTCTAGGTTGCTCTGCCAGGAACCATCCGTGGCCAGCCCTGGGCTGCTTGCACCTCCCAGGTCTAAGCCGCTCAGGTTCAGGCACTCGGGTATTCCTCAGAGGCGCAGACTCGGTTGGGCCAGCATTTTGTGCCCTTCCTAGGTCCGAGCAGCTCAGGTGATGAGGTGTTTGGCGAGCATGATTGCTGCAACTTATCGCCTCCCCGCCACTCGGTTATCTAGGTGTACAACTGGCACACCTTCTCAGGTGGATGTTGACTGGCCAGACCCCCAAGAAGTTTTAGTTAACGAAGAAGCCTGTTTACAGTTTTGTAGATAATGTCTCTCTGGGGCTGTGATTGCCCCCTTCCAGCTCTGGCTGCCTGTCACCAGAGGGGGACGGTCTGCAGCCGGCTATCTCTGTACAGTCCTTTGTTCCGTGCATGGGCCTGGTGGTGTCTTAGGTTAAGGCTGGCTTTTCACGTGGTAGATATCCCACAGTCTGGTTTGCTAGCCGAAATTATTTCGCTCAGATAGCGCTCGGGGTATTCAGGCCAGATCCTTATTCTAAGCGATGCAGCCCACGCCACGCCTCCCTGCCCAGCCCCCGCTTGCTAATGGCGGATGCAGGCTGCTTCTCCACTGGGGGAGTTACCGTAGGGCTCGTAATCTGCGGGTTTTAATTGTTTATTTATTTTCCCTCCCTGTTATGTTGCCCTCTGTGCTTCCAAGGCTTGGCACAGATTTGGCAGTGAGAAGGTTTCCTGGTGTTTGGAAACTTCTCTCTTTTTAAGACTCCCTTCCCAGGACGGAGCTCCATCCCTCCCTCTTTTGTCTCTTTTTTTGTCTTCTATATTTTTTCCTACCTCCTTTTGAAGACATGGGTTGCTTTTCTGGGTGCCTGATGTCCTCTGCCAGCATTCAGAAGTTGTTTTGTGGAATTTACTCAGCGTTTAAATGTTCTTTTGATGAATTTGTGGGGGAGAAAGTGTTCTCCCCGTCCTACTCCTCCGCCATCTTAGCTCCTCCCCCCTACTTCATATTTGAATGAGATCCTTGCTGGGTACAGTAATCTGGGTTGCAGGTTTTTCTCTTTCATCACTTTAAGTACGTTCTGCCATTCCCTTCTGGCCTGAGGAGTTTCTATTGAAAGGTCAACTGTTATCCTTATGGGAATCCCCTTGTGTGTTATTTGTTGTTTTTCCCTTGCTGCTTTTAATATTTGTTCTTTGTGTTTGATCTTTGTTAATTTGATTAATATGTGTCTTGGAGTGATTCACCTTGGGTTTATCCTGTTTGGGATTCTCTGGATTTCTTGAACTTGGGTGACTATTTCCTTCCCCATTTTAGGGAAGTTTTCAAATATTATCTCCTCAAATGTTTTCTCATGGCCTGTCTTTTTGTCTTCTTCTTCTGGAACTCCTATGATTCAAATGTTGGGGCATTTGACATTGTCCCAGAGGTCTCTGAGGTTGTCTTCATTTCTTTTGATTCATTTTTTTTTCTATCTGCTTCATTTATTTCCACCATTCTATATTCCACCTCACTTATCCTATCTTCTGCCTCAGTTATTCTACTTTTGCTTCCCTCCAGAGTGTTTTTGATCTGTTATTGCATTATTCATTATTGATTGACTCTCTTTTTTTAATTTCTTCTAGGTCCTTGTTAAACATTTCTTGCATCTTCACCATCCTTGTCTCCAGGCTATTTATCTGTAACTCCATTTTGTTTTCAAGATTTTGAATCATTTTTATTATCATTATTCTGAATTCTTTTTCAGATAGACTCCCTTCTCCTCCTTTTTTGTTTGGTTTAGTAAGCATTTATCATTTTCCTTTACCTGTTGAATATTTCTCTGCCTTTTCCTCTTGTTTAGATTGCTGTGTTTCAGGTGGCCATTCTGTATGCTGGAAGTTTGTGATTCCTCTTTATTGTGGAGGTTCCTCCCTGTGGGTGAGGTTGGACGAGTGGCTTGTCAAGGTTTCCTGGTTAGGGAAGCTTGTGTTGGTGTTCTGGTGGGTGGAGCTGGATCTCTTCTCTCTGGAGTGCAATGAAGTGTCCAGTAGTGAGTTTTGAGGTGTCTGTGGGTTTGGTGTGACTTTGAGAAGCCTGTATAGTAATGCTCAGGGCTATGTCCCTGTGTTGCTGGAGAATTAGCGTGGTATGTCTTGGTCTGGAACTTGTTGGCTCTTGGGTGGAGCTTGGTTTCAGTGTAGGTATGAAGAGTTTTGGATGAGCTCTTGTTGATTAATGTTCCCTGGAGTCAGGAGTTTTCTGGTATTATCAAGTTTTGTATTTAAGCCTCCTGCCTCTGGTTTTCAGTCTTATTCTTACAGTAGCCTCAAGACTTCTCCATCCATACCACACCAATGATAAAACATCTAGGTTAATGGGGCAAAGATTCTCCACAGTGAGGGACACCCGGAGAGGTTTGCAGACTTACATGGAGAAGAGAAGAGGGAAGAGGGAGATAGAGGTGACCAGGAAGAGAAGAGGGGGAATCAAAAGGGAAGAGAGCACTCTAGCCAGTAATCAATTCCCTTTGTGCTCCCCACATCCTGGAACACCCAGAGAGGTCCACAGAGTTTCACAGAGAAGAGGGAGGAAGGAGATAGAGGTGACCAAGAGGAGAAGAGAGGGAGTCAAAAGGAGAGAGACAGTTCTAGCTAGTAATCAGTTCCCTAAGTGTTTTCCACAGCCAAGAACATCCAGAGATTCACAGCATTGGGTAGAGAAGAGAAGGGGGAGGGAGGAGATAGAGGTGACCTGTGGGAGAAAAAGGAGAGTCAAAAGGTGGAGAGAGCAATCAAGCCAGTAATCATGTTCCTAAGTAAAAATGGGTACTGAAGATTGGATTCTTAAAGGTACAAAATTGATAATAAATACCAAAAAGTAAAGATTAAGAATCTAGAATAGAGGTTAGACTCTCAAAAACACAATATTAAAAAAAAATTACAAAAATTATAAAAAAATATATAAAATTTACTTTAAAAATAGGATCTCTTTTGCAATGTAATAATAGGTTATAAAAATGAAAATTAAAGTAGTAATAAAGGCCTTAAAAATTGAAAAAATTTAAATAAAAAAATGATAATAGTAAAATATATGTAGGCATTTTTCTGGAGATGATGAGGGCAGTGTGGGGTCAGTTCAGTTTCAGATAGTTCCTTGTTCCAGCTTATATGTCTTCTCGAGGGTTATAAGCCCCTTCCAATGTAGTCAGTGCTAACTATAGGGTTTTAATTCGTCGACACCTGTCACTTCCAAGCGGTTCCCTCCGTTTATTTTGGCTTCTGTTTGCAAGTCTCTTCAGTGTCTAATTTCTGCCCTGACACAAAGGGGCAGAGGTGGTCACTTATTTAGGCTCACTTGTTCAGTTGTGCTGTGGGGAGGAAGGAACACTGCAAACAAATATCACTGGCATGTGTGGGGAGTGCTCACAGTGTCTGGGCCACACTGGGTTTGCCCCCGCTCAAGGCGTGTGTGCTTTCCAGGTCTACACTGCTCAAGCTCCAGGTTGCTCTGTAAGGGAACTGTCTAAAGTGGGCCCTGGGTTGCGTGCACTTCCCAGGTCTAAGTGGCTCAGATTCAGGTTCTTAGGTACTCCCCAAATGCACAGACTTGGTTGGGCCTGCATGTTGTGCCCTTCCCAGGTCTGAGAATCTCAGGCGACCAGGCGCTTAGCAAGCGCACTATCCCCAGGTGGAGTGGTGCATCTTATCGCCTCCCCAGTCGCAGCCACTTGGTTTCCTGGATGCGCAGCAGGAGTGCCATCTAGGTGTTTTGTGTGTCTGTCTCCTCTGGGGAGTTGATCTCTGGCTGTGACCCTCCTGGTGAATGTCAACTGTTCAGGATCCCAGGAAGACTTGGTTAGTAACTGGGAGCCTGCTCGAAGTTTGGTAGAGGATGCTATCTCTGGGGTAGAGAGTGCTGCTCATTGGCTCTGGCTGTTGCCCGCCTGCCTCTCTGCCTCCAGAGGGGGATCGGCCAGTCTGAAACCGGCTAGCTCTCCTCTAGTATTTGCTCAGCCCTTTGTTCTGTGAGAGGGCCCAGCAGTGCCTTGCTGCTGCTGCTGCTAAGTCACTTCAGTCGTGTCCTACTCTGTGCGACCCCATAGACGGCAGCCCACCAGGCTCCCCCGTCCCTGGGATTCTCCAGGCAAGAACACTGGAGTGGGTTGCCATTTCCTTCTCCAATGCATGAAAGTGAAAAGTGAAAGTGAAGTCACTCAGCTGTGTCCAACTCCCATTGACCCCATGGACTGCAGCCCACCAGGCTCCTCCATCCATGGGATTTTTCCAGGCAAAGATAGAGCTTTTCACAGCAAAGTTCTCTCTCTCTTTTTTCTTTCTGCTATCCCACAGTTTGGGTTGCTATCTCAGGTTAGCTCCCTCAAATTGTCCTCAGGGCATTCAGGCCCTGTCCTTACCCTAAGCAATGCAGCCTGAGCCTCCCAATTCAGCCCATGCTTGCTGGTGGCAGACGTGAGCATCTGGGCTACTTCTCTGCTGGGAGTTCTGGTTAGGCATGTAATCTGTCGGTTTTATTTATTTACTTTTTCCTCCTGGTTATGTTGCCCTCTGAGATTTCAAAACTCCCCACAGACCTGCCAGTGAGAGAGTTTCCTGGTGTTTGGAAACTTCTCCTCCTTCATGACTCCCTCCCCAGGATGAGTCTCAGTCCCTAACTCTTTTGCCTCTCTTTTTATCTTTTCTCTTTTGTCCTAACTCCTTTCAAAGACATGTGCTGCCTTTCTGGGTGCCTAGTGTCCTCCACCAGGGTTCAGAAGTTGTTTCGTGGAATTTTCTCAGTGTTCAAATGATCTTTCAATGAATTTTTAAGGGAGAAAGTGGTATCCCCATCCTATTCTTCCACCATTCTTAGGACCACCTCAGTTATACATGTACATATATCCACTCTTTTTATATTATTTTCCCATATAAGCCATTATAGAAAATTAAGTTGAGTTTCCTATGCTATATGGTAGGTCCTTATTACTTATCTATTATGGGATTGCAAAGAGTCAGACACAACTGAGCAACTGAACAGCAACAATATATAGTAGCTTGTATATGTCAATCTCAATTTGTCCCTCCCCCTTTTTATCCTGTGCTAACCATAAGTTTGTTTTCTACATCTGTAAGTTTATTTCTGTTTTGTAGATAAGTTCAGTCTTACAAATTTTAAAGATTCTACATTTAACTGATAGCATATGATACTTATCTTTCTCTGTCTGACTTTACTCAGTAAGACAATCTCTAGGCCCATCCGTGTTGCTGCATATGGCACTATTTAACTCTTCATGGCTGAGTAATATTCTAATATATATATATATATATATATATATACACACCACATCTTCTTTATGTATTTCTCTGTTGATAGACATTTAGGTTGCTTCCATGTTCTGGGTATTGTAAATAGTGTTGGAATGAACATCAGGATGTATGCATCCTTTCAAATTTGGTTTTCTCTAGATGTATACCTAAGAATGGCATTGCTGGATCATATGGTAGTTTTATTTTTAGTTTTGTAAGGAACTTTTGTACTATTCTCCATAGTAGCTGTACAAATATTACCCTGAGACATGCTAAAATTTAGAACCAGGAAGATCAAAGGAAATCAGCAAAAGGACTGAGATGCAGCTGTCAAATTGCCAATGATATGAAAAAAGAATAAAAGGATAGTGATATCTTAGAAACAATGCCAGGGGGAAGAGTGGTTCAGGAATGGGAGAAAGCTCAATTACATACAATCATATCAAGTATATGAAATCTATATTCATATCTATCATTTATTGCCTAGAAACTGAGTGAGAGCTTAATGTGAAGTCAAAAGAGTGTTTTACTTAAAATGAGTAATTCAGCAAGATTTCTGCCTGATGGAGATGATCAAAGAGAAGGGGAGAATTGACAACAAATATGAAGCAATGACTTTGAGTGGTAACAGTGGCTGGGATTTAGTGTTCAAGGGGAAGAACAATATATAGAAGGACAGAGAGTTCAGTCATAGTAACAGAGTCAGTGAGCTCTGCAGCTTTAAATGTGTAACTATGATTGTAAGAGTGTGTAGAATTTACCTTTTTAGCATTTTTTTCTTAATAATATAAAAAATACTGCGTGGTTGAGCCTGGGGATGAGATAGAAGTTCCTATACATTTGAGAAGACTGTAGAGATGTGAGTTGGTCCTCTGGAATGGTAAGGAAGTGTGGAGACTAAGAAAATGTAGTAGGATGGCTAGACAGATATAGAGATTCCCCAAAACTGACCTTAAAAAACACTAAGACCATAATGCAAGGTAGATACATTTGGTGACTGTATTATGCAGCATGATGCAGACCTGAAGTAGGTGGAGGCTTAAAATAAGCTAGTGAGGATAACAAAGTAAGAGAAAGGAAATGTGACTGTTATAATAATGCATCAAGGTATTCAGATGAATAAGAAAGATCATGTTTACATTAGTTTTCCTTTACTGTTGTATCAAATAACATGAGTTTATTATCTTATAGTTCTGGTAGTCAAAAGTCTGACCCAGGTTTAACTGAGCTCAAATCAGAGTCAGAGTGGCTGAAGTCCTCTCTAAGAGGCTCATAGAAAGAAAACATTTCTTTGTGACTTTTTAGCTTTTAGAGTTTTCTCAGATTCCTTAACTTTTGAACCTTTTTTTTTTCGCCATTTGTGAGTCCAGTGATGGCCAGTCTCTCTCTTGTTTCATAATTGACACTTTATTCTATTTTCCTCTTCCATTTAAAAAACTCTTCTATTTACATTCAGCCCACTTGGATATCCAGAATAATCTCATCATTTTAAGATCTTTAATGTAATTGCAACTGCAAAGTTCTTTTGCCATATAAGATATCATATTCACAGGTTTCAGGAATTAGGATATGGGCTTTATTCTGTCTTTCACAATAAGGAGAGAAAAATATATGAAAGACAAGTAGAAGGAATTAGTTTTAGTTCCCAGCAACTTTTGAAGATGGTTAGAGTATGCTCATTAGAAGGAATGATCTGGTATGACCGAGGCTGCCTTGCTCTACAATATCTTTTTTCTGTTATTCTTTCTGGGCAAAGAGTTGGATACACATTCAAGCCTCCCTTAAAGCTAGATGTAGTCATATAACTGAACTCTGGCCAGTGGAATGTGAGTAAAATTGATATATATCACTTTCAATCCTGGCCTGCAAAGTTATCTCATGTGTGGTCTTCCATTTTTTTCTGTAATGTCTGAAAAATAGAAAAACAAACAAACAAACAAACACAACTAGGGTGGTGCAAACATAATTATGGTTTCAGACTATGAATTTAAATCATTATAACTAGGCTCAAACACATCTTTATTAATTAAAATAGGAACCATTACAATCAACACATTTTTGCCAACCAGAAATGCTTGCTTATTCTTGTAACGTAAAAATCCATACTTCAGGATTCAACAAACTCTTGGAAAGACTTTTCTGCCTCCTGCTGGTTGTAGAAGCATTTTCCCTGTGAAACAACAGAAATATACTTACTCACAGTCTAGTATTCTTGCCTGGAGAATTCCATGGACAGAGGGCCTAGCAGGCTAAAGTCCATGGGACAGCAAAGACTTGGGCATGACTGAGCGATTGTCACTCACAGAGACTATTCACAGTCTATAGACTGAAAATTGGGCATCAGAGTGCCAGTGTGATTGGGTTATGATGAGAGCTCTCTTCCAGGTTTCCTGATGGCCAACTTCTGGCTATATTGTCACATGGCAGAGACAGAGAGAAAGTTCTCTTCCTCCTCCTCTAAGGCCATAGGTTTTTGGTTTTTTTTTAAGGCCATAGGTTTTATCAATTCTTATAACCTCAGTTACAGTAAATACCTTCTAAAAGTCCTATCTCCAAATATAGTCATATTTAGTGTTAGGGCTTCAACGTATGAGTTGTGGTTCAGAACACACTTCAGTCCATTGTACCATGTTACCAAGATTGGGACATACATGCAATTAGTGAATAAATAAATATTCATTGACTTTAGTTTTGATTCATTCAACTGATATCTGGTCAAATCAGACCCAGGGAAAATCAGATAAGATATAATTTACTTCAACTCACTAATTCTGATGATCAATGAAAAAGAATTAGAGATAAAATCAGATCAGATCAGTCACTTAGTCATGTCTGACTCTATGTTACCCCATGAATCACACCACACCAGGCCTCCCTGTCCATCAACTCCTGGAGCTCACTCAGACTCACTCATCGAGTCAGTGATGCCATCCATCCATCTCATCCTCTGTCGTCCCCTTCTCTTCTTGCCCCCAAACCTTCCCAGCACCAGAGTCTTTTCCAGTGAGTCAACTCTTCACATGAGGTGGCCAAAAAACTGGAGTTTCAGCTTTAGCATCATTACTTCCAAAGAAATCCCAGGGCTGATCTCCTTCAGAATGGACTGGTTGGATCTCCTTGCAGTCCAAGGGACTCTCAAGAGTCTTCTCCAACACCACGGTTCAAAAGCATCAATTCTTTGGCACTCAGCCTTCTTCACAGTCCAACTCTCACATCCATACATGACCACAGGAAAAACCATAGCTTTGACTAGATGAACCTTTGTTGGCAAAGTAATGTCTCTGCTTTTGAATATTCTGTCTAGGTTGGTCATAACTTTCCTTCCAAGGAGTAAGCGTCTTTTAATTTCATGGCTGCAGTCACCATCTGCAGTGATTTTGGAGCCCAGAAAAATAAAGTCTGACACTGTTTCCACTGTTTCCCCATCTATTTCCCATGAAGTGATGGGACCAGATGCCATGATCTTGGTTTTCTGAATGATGAGCTTTAAGCCAACTTTTTCACTCTCCACTTTCACTTTCATCAAGAGGCTTTTGAGTTCCTCTTCACTTTCTGCCATAAGGGTGGTGTCATCTGCATATCTGAGGTTATTGATATTTCTTCCGGCAATCTTGATTCCAGCTTGTGTTTCTTCCAGTCCAGGGTTTCTCATGACGTACTCTGCATATAAGTTAAATAAGCAGGGTGACAATATACAGCCTTGACGTACTCCTTTGCCTATTTGGAACCAGTCTGTTGTTCCATGTCCAGTTCTAACTGTTGCTTCCTGACCTGCATACAGATTTCTCAAGAGGCAGATCAGGTGGTCTGGTATTCCCATCTCAGAATTGTCCACAGTTTATTGTGATCCACACAGTCAAAGGCTTTAGCATAGTCAATAAAGCAGAAATAGATGTTTTTCTGGAACTCTCTTGCTTTTCCATGATCCAGCAGACGTTGGCAATTTGATCTCTGGTTCCTCTGCCTTTTCTAAAACCAGCTTGAACATCTGGAAGTTCACGGTTTACATATTGCTGAAGCCTGGCTTGGAGAATTTTGAGCATTACTTTACTAGCGTGTGAGATGAGTGCAATTGTACAGTAGTTAGAGCATTCTTTGGCATTGCCTTTCTTTGGGATTGGAATGAAAACTGACCTTTTCCAGTCCTGTGGCCACTGCTGAGTTTTCCAAATTTGCTGGCATATTGAGTGCAGCACTTTCACAGCATCATCTTTCAGGATTTGGAATAGCTCAACTGGAATTCCATCACCTCCACTAGCTTTGTTCATAGTGATGCTTTCTAAGGCCCACTTGACTTCACATTCCAGGATGTCTGGCTCTAGGTCAGTGATCACACCATCGTGATTATCTTGGTCATGCAGATCTTTTTTGTACAGTTCTTCTGTGTATTCTTGCCATCTCTTCTTAATATCTTCTGCTTCTGTTAGGTCCATACCATTTCTGTCCTTTATCGAGCCCACCTTTGCATGAAATGTTCCCTTGGTAGCTCTGATTTTCTTGAAGAGATCTCTAGTCTTTCCCATTCTGTTGTTTTCCTCTATTTCTTTGCATTGATCTCTGAAGAAGGCTTTCTTATCTCTTCTTGCTATTCTTTGGAACTCTGCATTCAGATATTTATATCCTTCCTTTTCTCCTTTGCTTTTCGCTTCTCTTCTTTTCACAGGTATTTGTAAGGCCTCCCCAGACAGCCATTTTGCTTTTTTGCATTTCTTTTCCATGGGGATGGTCTTGATCCCTGTCTCCTGTACAATGTCACGAATCATATAAATAAAAGCTTTAAAATCAAAAGCCAAATGATTACCAACACTCATTTTGACTGAAAGGCTTTGACTTGACTAAGAACTTGAAAATTTCAATGGCTTCAAAATTTTCATATAAATTATCTTCAGTAAAAAACATTGGTTAGAATGAAAAATCATGATCAAGTTAGCTTTACACATAATGTCTCTAGCATATACTCAATAGCTTAAAACTTCTATATTCTAAGCAATACAAAATTCTTGCCATGACTATGGTGGATAATATATGTTGAAATTAGAGCCTGAGTAATTCTCAAAATTCTTCTTTTAACCTCATTACTAAGTAATGACATAGTTTGATATTACAGTGGAAATCACACTGTATATTCTTCACCCATATCAATATTTTGGCCTATAAAATATATTTATTCCAAAATGACTCCCCAGTAGCTCAGTGGTAAAGAATCTGTTTTCAATGCAGGAGACACAGATTCAATGCCTGGGTCGGGAATATCCCCTGGAGGAGGAAATGGCTACCCATTCCAATATTCTTGCCTGATCAATCCCATGGACAGAGGATCCTGGCAGGCTACAGTCCAAAGTGTTACAAAGAGTTGGACATGACTGAGCATATGCACACATCATGATGAAGCCACAATGAAGGAATTCTAAACTCATTAACTTATGAAGGGATGGCATTAGTTCTCACTTTGCCAAATCAAGAAGAACCAAATAAATTTGAAATGTTACTATTGAGAAAGATTGACCATTGCTTTGACCTACTTTGATAATTCAGATACTCTTATGCGAATGCTCCTGTAAAACTGTGGAAAAGATGATGAATACATTGTAAAAATAAGGGGAAAAAATCTCAAGAAAATTAACATTTTTAGCTATTAGATACAGTCATTAGCAATATTCAAAAATATTCTGACAGCTTTCACTACAATTTCCTTTCCTTTTGTTTAAAACAACTACTCTAAAGAAATGCATTCAGCTAGGTTATAATTAACATGGCTGTCAAAAGATATTATATATCATCCACTGCTTACCATCCTGAGGTAGACAAAGAGTAGCAGTACTATTGTTCTCTGTCTAATCAGGTCAAACCAGTGGCAACTTTAATTAGAGTTATTGTCAAGCCACTGTCTAAATTCTCAACAGTAAACTATGTCATATGTTTGCTCCTGCATCTTTTATTTTAACCTTATTGAAGGAGGGGTAAGTTTTTTATTTATAAATTGGCAGGACCTTTATTATATGTGTCCTGAAAACACCCCTTCTTGTATTTAACAACCAATGACTAGCATCTGACCTACTGGTTCTACCAGGATGTTAAAAGTCTAATGAGTTTATTTTCATAATATATCAAACAATTTGATTTAATAGCAAAAAAGTCAGGAGAAATGGAACTCAATATTTGTGGAGGAAAGTTTTCCTATATAAATTACCATGTTCTAGGGAACATGCAATTTATAAAAATGCCAAATAATTGGTTATAAAAATGATTTGAACTTATTACTGAAAGCTTCAAGTTTGTAGGAATACTTGTCATTTAGCTGTGAAACATAAACTCTGTTCTGATTCCTCTATTTTGGGGGAAAGTATGGTACATGATTTTCAACAAGAAGGATATTTCATGCACAATAAATGTTCTTTTAATTGAGAAAATTACAGATAATTCCGTATTATTTTTAGATAGATTGACCTCTCAAGTTTTATACATTCATTATCCCTGTACAATTTCTGCTTACGAGAAAGATTCAGAGTAAAATAAGAAGCTTATCTTAATACAGATAAATCCAGTTCATGAAAATAAATATAAATTATTTTGTCCTTTGTAGCATATGCATTGTTTAAAAATAAAGAGCATTTGACTTTTTTTTTCTTTGACTGCTAATTTATTCATTTTAGTTATGTTAATTTTCTGGGAAATTATGTTCACCTCTTTAAGGAAACATTTCTTGTTATATTCTGACTTTCAGGTCATGGCATATGCAGCTTAAGATAATAAGACTAGCAATTACTTTTCTATTTTGACACACCATTCTAAGAACATTGTGCTGCATTTAATGAAGTAGGCCATTGCTGCCTTTAGGATGTATTCAGGCAGTCCTTGACTTAGGTGGCTTAGCTGTCCATTACACATAAATAAGCAGCTAAGAATGACCAGTGGCCTCTGGAAAATCTGCTTCCCTTCCCAAAAGCCTCCTTTTCATTATTTCTTCTTATTCTTTCCATTGTCTTTCCACAAGACAATGCCTGGAATGACCTGCCTCTTCTCTTCCAATGTGCACTCTCTCCAGGGGTTTCTATTCTGACCTCTTCACTAGATTTGTAGGGTACATTCATGACCATGGGCCTGGGCTGGCTGTTGGAGGCAAGAAAAAATAAGACAGGAGAGAAGCTGCATCCCCATCAATTTTCTACTGCTGTCCTTCAGTGCCACCTGAGACCTCATGCCTCTTAGGAACACCATTTTAGCTCCTCAGTACATCCTGTTGATAATAAATATTCATCTTCTTAGGCCTGTGACAAATCTTTTATACATATATATATATATGATATATATATCATCAGATATATATATATATATATGATATATATATATATCAGATCAGATCAGTCGCTCAGTCATGTCCGACTCTTTGCAACCCCATGAATCGCAGCACGCCAGGCCTCCCTGTCCATCACAAACTCCTGGAGTTCACTGAGACTCATGTCCATTGAATCAGCGATGCCATCCAGCCATCTCATCCTCTGTCGTCCCCTTCTCCTCCTGCCCCCAATCCCTCCCAGCATCAGAGTCTTTTCCAATGAGTCAACTTTTCGCATGAGGTGGCCAAAAAACTGGAGTTTCAGCTTTAGCATCATTCCTTCCAAAGAAATCCCAGGGCTGATCTCCTTCAGAATGGACTGGTTGGATCTCCTTGCAGTCCAAGGCACTCTCAAGAGTCTTCTCCAACACCACAGTTTAAAAGCATCAATTCCTCAGTGCTCAGCCTTCTTCACAGTCCAACTCTCACATCCATACAGGACCACAGGAAAAACCATAGCCCTGACTAGACGAACATTTGTTGGCAAAGTAATGTCTCTGCTTTTGAATATGCTATCTAGGTTGGTCATAACTTTCCTTCCAAGGAGTAAGCGTCTTTTAATTTCATGGCTGCAGTCACCATCTGCAGTGATTTTGGAGCCCAGAAAAATAAAGTCTGACACTGTTTCCACTGTTTCCCCATCTATTTCCCATGAAGTGATGGGACCAGATGCCATGATCTTGGTTTTCTGAATGTTGAGCTTTAAGCCAACTTTTTCACTCTCCACTTTCACTTTCATCAAGAGGCTTTTGAGTTCCTCTTCACTTTCTGCCATAAGGGTGTGTCATCTGCATATCTGAGGTTATTGATATTTCTTCCGGCAATCTTGATTCCAGCTTGTGTTTCTTCCAGTCCAGCGTTTCTCATGATGTACTCTGCATATAAGTTAAATAAGCAGGGTTACAATATACAGCCTTGACGTACTCCTTTTCCTATTTGGAACCAGTCTGTTGTTCCATGTCCAGTTCTAACTGTTGCTTCCTGACCTGCATATAGATTTCTCAAAAGGCAGGTCAGGTGGGCTGGTATTCCATCTCTTTCAGAATTTTCCACAGTTTATTGTGATCCACACAGTCAAAGGTTTTGACATAATCAATAAAGCAGAAATAGATGTGTTTCTGGAACTCTTTTGCTTTTTCTATGATCCAGCGGATATTGGCAATTTGATCTCTGGTTCCTCTGCCTTTTCTAAAACCAGCCTGAACATCTGGAAGTTCATGGTTCACGTATTGCTGAAGCCTGGCTTGGAGAATTTTGACAATACTTTACTAGCATGTGAGATGAGTGCAATTGTGTGGTAGTCTGAGCATTCTTTGGCATTGCCTTTCTTTGGGATTGGAATGAAAACTGACCTTTTCCATTCCTGTGGCCACTGCTGAGTTTTCCAAATTTGCTGGCATATTGAGTGCAGCACTTTCACAGCATCATCTTTCAGGATTTGGAATAGCTCCACTCGAATTCCATCACCTCCACTAGCTTTGTTCGTAGTGATGCTTTCTAAGGCCCACTTGACTTCACATTCCAGGATGTCTGGCTCTAGGTGAGTGATCACACCCCTGTGATTATCTGGGTCGTGAAGATCTTTTTTGTACAGTTCTTCTGTGTATTTTTGCCACCTCTTCTTAATATCTTCTGCTTCTGTTAGGAACATACCATTTCTGTCCTTTATCGAGCCCATCTTTGCATGAAATGTTCCTTTGGTATCTCTAATTTTCTTGAAGAGATCTCTAGTCTTCCCCATTCTGTTGTTTTCCTCTATTTCTTTGCATTGATTGCTGAAGAAGGCTTTCTTATCTCTTCTTGCTATTCTTTGGAACTCTGCATTCAGATGCTTGTATCTTTCCTTTTCTCCTTTGCTTTTTGCTTCTCTTCTTTTCACAGCTATTTGTAAGGCCTCCCCAGACAGCCATTTTGCTTTTTTGCATTTCTTTTCCACGGGGATGGTCTTGATCTCTGTCTCCTGTACAATGTCACGAACTTCATTCCATAGTTCATCAGGCACTCTATCTATCAGATCTAGGCCCTTAAATCTATTTCTCACTTCCACTGTATGATCATAAGGGATTTGATTTAGGTCATACCTGAATGGTCTAGTGGTTTTCCTACTTTCTTCAATTTAAGTCTGAATTTAGCAATAAGGAGTTCATGATCTGAGCCACACCTGGTCTTGTTTTTGCTGACTGTATAGAGCTTCTCCATCTTTGGCTGCAAAGAATATAATCAATCTGATTTTGGTGTTGACCATCTGGTGATGTCCATGTGTAGAGTCTTCTCTCATGTTGTTGGAAGAGGGTGTTTGTTATGACCATTGGATTTTCTTGGCAAAACTCTATTAATCTTTGCCCTGCTTCATTCCATATTCCAAGGCCAAATTTACCTGTTACTCCAGGTATTTCTTGAGAGGTCTAAACAGAGGGAAGAAAAGGACAGGAAACTGACTGATTTCAGTTTGTGGGAGTTTGGGCAGGATGGAAGAGTAGAGGACTAGGTCCTAGAAATTTTCACAGGAAGAAATCTAAGCAGGTTGTCTGTTTCAGCCAATTCATAACACACCAGGAAAAAAAAAAAAAGTAGGCCACTTCACCTGTAATATATATCTCAAAGCCTAATCAATAAATACGACTCTTTCCATTTAAAATTCCATGGCGATATATCTTTTTAATAAGTACTGGAAAAAATTTTTAAAACCTCTGTCATCAGGGAGCTGTCATGTGAAGCATAAGGTACATTCCAGGAAGAGAGGAGAACATCCCATTTAAATGTGATAGGCTGAAGTCCTTCGATGGCACCTGCTTGCAAGTACAATGGCACAGTTCTGGCTGTGGGGGCTTATTGACTTGTGCTTTTCTGAATGGTTGGTGGCAACAGTTCTTAGAAATGGAAACTTTGAAAGACACTAAAATGATTTATTTCTGTAGTGAGTCCAGTACAAATAGCATCATTTCTCCTGGAAAGGTAAATTAAGCAGAGCAGTTTGGTTCTCAACAGCTCTCATAAACTTTCTTTGGCACAATTTTATTAGTATCAAAAGCCTTCAGCGGCCTCAGGAACTCATCTTCACTGAGCAATTTATGAGTTCTCTCCCTTGTCTTTTCATCCTTCCATAGGAACTCTCAAACATTCAAGTTGCTACCCACAGCTCACCCACCACTCTCTATTTTAATAGAGAGATGAGAGAAAAAAAAAGACAGGAGTATTTTTAACTCTTTCTCCTTTGCATTAAATAAGCAGCAGGGCTCAATTTCACCTGACTCCTTTGTTACAGGAATTGGGCTCCATCACTCTTCTTGTTTCTGTGGCTGAATCTTTGTCCTTCTGAAGCCTCACCACAGTCTCTGCCCACACAAGGGGCTCCTGCTTTATGATACTATTTGTTTGAAACCTTGAATGAAGCCCCAGTATTCATTCACATAATGACTCATTAAACACTTCAACTAAGGCATTGTCCATGGTGCTTGAGATATAACCGTGAACATGACAGGGTTCCTGCCTTCGAGGGGCTTGCAGTCCCATCTAGAAGGACAATAATTGTACAATTATTTGAATTCTTTGAAAAGGGCGACAAGAGAGAATAGAGATGTTGCAAGACTTGTAGATTTCATCCCACATGCTCTTCACTTTTACTCTACGAAATTATATTTCATAATGAAGAAGTCTTTTCTTTATGGGGAATGAACTTCAAAAACAGAGCCTCAGAATGAATTGATTATATCTGAATTATACCATTATTAGTGGGACACTGATAATACTTGGTATATGGTGGCATCAAAACCCTTAAAGTTTTTATCTGTGATTAATTGGAATTAAATTAAGGTAAAAAATTAGGCATCAGGATACATGGAACTGTATCACTTGAAATCATGGGTCATTTTAAGGAGTTTGAAGCAGACTGGCTTATTTTAACTGAAGTGGAAACTTCGTAAAAGAAAAGTTATAAGCTAAGGTCACATCCAGTCCCATCACTTCATGACAAATAGATGGAGAAACAGTGGCTGACTTTATTTTGGGGGGCTCCAAAATCACTGCAGATGGTGATTGCAGCCATGAAATTAAAAAAAAAAAAAAACTTTCCTTGGAAGAAAAGTTATGACCAACCTAGACAGCATATTAAAAAGCAGAGACATTACTTTGTCAACAAAGGTCCGTCTAGTCAAGGTTTTTCCAGCAGTTATGTATGGATGTGAGAGTTGGACTATAAAGAAAGCTGAACACTGAAGAATTGATGCTTTTGAACTATAGTGTTGGGGAAGACTCTTGAGAGTCCCTTGGACTGCAAGAAGATCCAACCAGTCCATCCTAATGGAGATCATTCCTGGGTTTTCATTGGAAGGACAGATGTTGAAGCTGAAGCTCCAATACTTTGGCCACCTGATGCGAAGAGCTGACTCATTGGAAAAGACCCTGTTGCTGGGAAAGATCGAGGGCAGGAGGAGAAGGGGACGACAGAGGATGAGATGGCTGGATGGCATCACCAACTCTATGGACATGGGTTTGGGTGAACTCTGGGAGTTGGTGAGGGACAGGGAGGCCTGGCATGCTGTGGTTCATGGCATTGCAAAGAATCGGACATGACTGAGCAACTGAACTGATCTGAAGGTCATCATACTGCCAACTTAGACAAAGTATGAAATACTACTCTTGCAGATGTACAAATTTTAAGAATATCATCACTTTCAGATGTTGGCTATAAAGAAAATCATAGCAGGATCTAACTCTAAGGTCTCAGAGCACTAAAGGGGCTGCCTTTAGAATGCCAAGTGACCATGAGATTGAAAGAGTCCATGATGATCTGAGAAGTATGAAATCCACAAAATCTATGGTTAAGTGAGCACAGCGGAGATTCACAGCACTACAATAAAATTATATATTTGGGATTAGGTTGGAACAGGTATAGAAGGGGAAAGTACATTAAATAAACAGTAAAAAAAAGATAATTTGTCAACCATTTCTACTACCCTGAAGACTCCTTCAATGCATACCTACAGCTAGTGTATGTAAGGGATCCTTTCAACCAAATGGCAGAGGAAAGAACTTGGGCCCAGTTTACAGGCTACCCTGGGTTAAAGTTTGGTGCTAGTCAAGAATGGACAACTGATGTATCAGAAGCCCACTTGCTGGTGATTTCAAAGTATTTGGTGATAGATTACAGTGATCACTGCTTCAGTTGTGTACTTATTGTCTAATGTGTAGAGGAGGAGAAGTAACATGAGGTAGTCATTCTGTGCTGGCACACTGGATTCATGAAAATGAACTTTTGCATTCATGTGTATGAAATAAGGAGCTTCCCTCATGGCTCAGCAGTAAAGAATCCACCTGTAATGCAGGAAACACAGATTCAATCCCTGGGTTGGGAAAAATCCCATGGAGGAGGGCATGGCAACCCACTCCAGTATTCTTGCCTGGAAAATCCCATGGACAGAGGAGCCTGGTGGGCTGCAGTCCATGGGACCACAAAGAGTCAGACACAACTGAAGCGATTTAGCATGCACATGTGCATATGCATAAACCCAACAACAAGGGCTGATTTTTTTTTTTAACTCATGGAAGTTACAGATTTCTGTAACAGAGATTAACACAAAGCCCTCTATCATTTTTTTCTTGAGAAAAATAGGCAGCCATTTGGTGATTATATCAAACACTTCGCACTTTGAAGGAGACAGAGTTTTGTCCTTACTGGAATTAACACTTATTCCATTTGTATGTTTACCTTTCTTACCCACAATACTCATACCAGGAAAATATCTAGAGTCTCAGAAGTATTTTCCACCAATTGAAAGGAGACCATGAACCAACAAGTTGTAGTTGAATGGAATATAAGTTACGTTGCCTATATACAGTCACTGAG
This sequence comes from Bos grunniens, assembly GCF_055505025.1. NCBI lineage: Eukaryota > Metazoa > Chordata > Mammalia > Artiodactyla > Bovidae > Bos > Bos grunniens. Next base: position 67,916,474 of record NC_141170.1, read on the forward strand.
TCTTGATGTCTTAGTAGCTTATTTGCCTCTGCCTATATGATCTTACTTTGTGCTTATAACTTTGAATTGGGCAATCACTCCATCTTGTTCGAGGCCTACATAATGCTGCTGCTGCTCCTGCTAAGTCGCTTCAGTCGTGTCCGACTTTGTGCGACCCCATAGATGGCAGCCCACCAGGCTCCCCTGTCCCTGGGATTCTCCAGGCAAGAACACTGGAGTGGGTTGCCATTTCCTTCTCCAATACAGGAAAGTGAAAAGTAAAAGTGAAGTCACTCAGTCACGTCCGACTCTTAGCTACCCCATGGACTGCAGCCTACCAGGCTCCTCCGTCCATGGGATTTTCCAGGCAAGAGTACTGGAGTGGGGTGCCATTGCCTTCTCCCTACATAATACTAGTATCCAGTATAATTCCATCTTCTTGACTCGCACTTGTGTTTTGAACGTTTGCCATTCTAATATTACTTCATAAGAACTAGCTTGTGAGTTTATTTTAGCCCTGTGATCTTTTACTCTATGTTACTACAAGCTAATAGTTTATATATTTCAAATAATGTTATAAATATACTAAATATTCTGCTTCCATTTTGAAAACAAAATGATCTTTCATCATCTGTGAAATGGAGATAGTGTTTATTGCTCTAGAGATTAAATGAGATAATACATATGATGTTATCAGAAGCATGCTTGGCATATAGTAAGGTCTTGTAAATATTTGTAAAAATTATTCTTCATATATGCATTGTTCATAAGGAACTCAAAAATGAATATATATATATATATATATATAACAGAAAAAGTAAATGAATAATAACAAAATTCAACTTTGATTTATTCACTGAGAATGAGATACAATAATGACTAGATAGATGATAAATATAGGTAGATGATAGATAGATAGGGTACTTCCCATGTGGCACTAATGTTAAAGAACCTGCCTGCCGATGTAGGAGACTCAGGAGATGTGGGTTCAATCCCTGGGTTGTGAAGATCCCCTGGAGGAGGGCATGGCAACCTTCTCCAGTATTCTTGCCTGGAGATTCCCATGGAGAGGAGCCTGGTGGGCTATGGTCCATAGAGTCACCAAGAGTTGGACACAACTGAAGTGACTTAGCATGCACACATGCACAGATAGATAGATGGATAAACAGATAGATAAGTGCATGTCTGGCTTTATATTGAACTATTATGAACTTTTAATTTAGAACTTCTTAACTGCTGCTAATATATATATATATATATATTTTTTTTTTTTTTTGATTGAGTACCTCATGGAAATGAATCACAATGCAGCTGAACATGTGGTAAGATGTCAGCAGCAGTATGATTCCTAATCAGATGAAATAACTTCTGGTTTTCCTGCCAAGAAGAGCCCTTACTTTTTTAAGAACACCACTTAATCATCAGGGTACAGGTTATAGATCACTCTTCTTCCATGCAAGTAGTAGACTTACAAGTTGGAAAAGGAACTGCTGTATACATGTTTTATGGCTTAACATTATCATATACCAAAGGACATATTTTGGTTTTAACTCTTTCTAATTGATAGGTTCATGCAGAAAGGTATTAAATCTTTTAATATCCTAGAGTATTCTTAAATTTTTCATACTTTCAAGTTTTTGCATATATTATTCCCTCTTCCTATAATATTTTAAACTGTTTTATCAAGACTCAGCTCAAATGTCACTTCCCTGTGAATATAAATTCAAATTAAGAAGTAAAATTTAAAGTCTTTGAAAAAATCTTGCACAACCTGCCCTTAACTCCAACTTCTGATCTTTCTGTCCCTCAGCCCTTCATATCATCATATCTTTACCCAAATATCTCCTCAGAGAGTCCTTTCCCAGATGCTATTAGCATTAGTTTCCTGTAACTGCTGTAACAAATTACCGCAAACTAGGTGGATTAAAACAATAAAAATGTGTTGTTCCCTCACAATTCTGGAGGCCCCAAAAATCCATAGTGTCACTGGACCAAAATCAAGGTTTGGCAGGATTACATTCCTGCTGGAGTCTCTAGGGGGAATCCAAGCCTTGCTTTTACAACCTTCTGGTGGCTGCCAGCATTCTTTGGTTTGTAGCCACAAACATCCAATCTTCAAAATTTTATCTCTCTCAACTTCACATTCCCTTCTTCTTGCTTTTACTTGGATATTTTAAACACATTTAGACAATGGCACCCCACTCCAGTACTCTTGCCTGGAAAATCCCATGGATGGAGGAGCCTGGTAGGCTGCAGTCCATGGGGTCGAGAAGAGTCTGACAGGACTGAGCTTTTCACTTTCATGCATTGGAGAAGGCAATGGCAACCCACTCCAGTGTTCTTGCCTGGAGAATCCCAGGGACGAGGGAGCCTGGTGGGCTGATGTCTATGGGGTCACACAGAGTTGGACACGACTGAAGTGACTTAGCAGCAGCAGACCTTATCCAGAATAATCTTGCTATCTCAAGATCTTTGATCATATTTACAAAGTCTAACTTTTATAAGTCCCATTGATTAAGACTTAATATCTAAGTGGATGATAACTCAGACTGCTACACCATTAAAAGAAAAAAAATTAACCTGGATTACCACCAGTGCTTGCTGACAGTCCATATGTCTTTTCATCACTTTATTCTCCTCCAAAGAAATTATAACTAGCCAATATATCTTATATTTTCATTATTTATCTTGTTTTTCTATCTCATTAGAGTGTCAGCTCTGTGAAACAGGAATTTTTGTCTATTTTTAAACCATTATGGAAGAATAATTTTCACTTAATAGCTCCTCAAAAAATATTTTGTTGAAGAATGAAGGACACAAAGAAGGAATAAATACATGAATAATTGTTACAAAGTTTACAGCTTATTTTTAATTACAGAACATTAAATCAGATTCTATAAGTGAATGTTGTAATAGTAAATTTTCACACCTAGAATTGTTCCAAAAAACACCTATACAACTATTTTCTGGGAATATTCTCAGGGAAATTGTATATTCAATAATGGTTTAGATAAGATATATATGCCTTCCGAATCTAACTGAGATTATTTGAAACTTTTGTACAATGTTAAGGCATTTAATATTCTTAAGATCACATAAGACTTCTTTATGCATCTACTTGTTATCACTCTTACTTGAAAAGTGAGTGATATTCTTTGATTCCAGATTCTCTAACTCCTCGTATAAAGTTAGCTATTTTTCTGTCTTCAGTAATATTCAGTGTGGAAAGAAAGAGAGAAAGAGAGAATAAGAGATGATATTCTATGGATTAACATTTATTATTAAATGATACCAACCACATCAGGTGTCTGCACTGGGGTTGATGGTGAAAGAAGAGCCAGGATGGCCCAGTGCTAGGTGTTAGAGCCCAAGCAGAGTGAGGAATGCAACCATTCAAGAGAGATGCCTGGTGTTGGATATCAGAATTGAACAACAGGGACACTGAATACAAGGTACCAGAGTCTGAGAGTAAGCAGGATTGTGAGTAAAGTATTTATTTAGAGTGGGAGTGCTCAAGTAAGGGTGGCATAGCTTGAGTTAAATGAAAAGGGCATCTAGGTGGGGAGGAAGCCAGTATGGATATCAGAGTCCAAGTAGGATAAAGAGAGATTCTTTGAAGTATAGTTTCGTGACACAGATTGCTAGAACACAGACGCAGGAAGGAGGATGTCAACACTTGGTCTTGCTGTGGGTTGCCAAAGTCCAAGGATAAAAAGGTTTTTCAAACAACATAGGAACAGCATAGATATATTAGGCACATCTATGTTAATGCTGTTATAGATCAGTTATTAGGGTCATTGTATAAATTACACAGAAATATAAAAATATATATTTTAACGTCACTAGGAAATTTTATAACGCATCTCTTATATGGGATTATAGTAATGCAGGATAATAGTTTTCTCTCCAGTTGATTATGAAACATGAATGATGGAGTTTTAGACTAGTTTTAAGCATTCAATGTTTCTAAAATATGTCTAAGTCACCAGTCAGCTATTTGGTAAGATGATACAAAGATCAGTTTAATTTCATACACTAACAATGAACAATCCCAAGTGAAATAGTTTTAAATTCCATTTACAATAGCATCAAAAAAGGTACAAGACTTGTGAATTAAACACTACAAAAAATTATTGAAAGGAATTACAGAAGATAAATAGATGAAATCACATCCTGTAGTCATCAGCTAGAAGACTTAACCCCTATCAAAATTGCAGGTTGTTGCTTTTTTTTTTTTTGAAATTGAGAAGTTGATATTCTAATTCATGTAGAAACATAAGGAACTCAGAATAATTGAAACAATTTTGAAAAAATTTGCTTAAAAGAACAAAGTTAAAAGTACATTTCCTGAGTTCAAAACTTACTATAGAGCTAACATAATGAAAGCACTGTAGTAGTGTATGAGGATAAAAGTGAAAGTCGCTCAGTTGTGCCCAACTCTTTGCAACCTCATGGACTACACAGTCCATGGAATTCTCCAGGCCAGAATACTTGTGGCTCAGCTGGTAAAGAATCCATCTGCAATGCAGAGAACCTGGGTTGAATTGCTGAGTTGGGAAGATACCCTGGAGAAGTACAGTATTCTGGCCCGGAGAATTCCACAGACTGTGTAGTCCACGCAGTCGCAAAGTCGGAAAGGACTGAGCAACTTTCACTTTCAAGTGGGTAAACTTTCCCTTCTCCAGGAGATCTTCCCAACCCAGAGGATGGAACCCAGGTCTCCCACATTGCAGGTGGATTCTTTACCAGCTGAGCCGTCAGGGAAGCCCAGTGAATGAAGATAACATATTTGCAAATCATACATTTGCTTATCTAGTACCAAGATATATAGTGTCTAGTATCCCAAATGTATTACAACTCAATAATAAAAAGACAACTGACCCCATTAAAGAATAGGTTGTTGTTGTTAAGTCTCCAAGTAGCCTCTGACTCTTTTGCAAACCTATGGATTGTAGCCCACCAGGCTCCTAGTCTCCTGTGTCTCCTGCATTACAGGCAGATTCTTTACCATTGAGCCACCTTGGAAACCCATTAAAGAATGGGAAAATGATCTAAATGCATATTTCTCCAAACAAGTTATCCAGACAGCCAATATATACATGAAAATATGCTTAGCATTATTAGTCATTACTGGAATGCAAATCAAAATTAAAAAGTGATACTTTACACCCACTAGGATGACTAAAATAAAAAAAAAAAGATATGAAATCAAATGTGTTTATGAGGAAGTAGAAAATTTGGACATCCTCATACATTTCCTGCTACTTTGTAAAATAACCTGGCAGTTTCTCAAAATGTGAAACATACACCCACTTCATGACCCTACAGTTCTACTGATATACAGTTCAGTTTCACTGTAGAAACAAAATAAATCATCTACCTTCAAAAAGTAACCATAGCAACAAAAGAAAACTCTGAAACAGTCCTATAATATTTCTAAAAGACAAATCTAGATTTTACTTGGATGTGCCACAAAGAAGCATAATAACTTTCCCCTATCAGGTAACTGTCATTGCATTTCATATTTTAATTTTACAAAGGAAAATGGAAATGGTTATTTCCCTGATAAAGACATTGTGGCAGAATTATATTAAAGCAAGATAATTTAAAAAAATATAACAAATCGAGCATGCTTCCTGTAAGAAGAGTCAGTTTTGGTGCCATTACATAAAAAAAGAACACTGTCACAACTTTTTTTTTCTCTTGATTACAAGTCAGCCATCCTTATTAGTAATCACCTTTATAGCACAACCGACTGGATTTTAACAAAATTGCAGGAACCAAAAACCATTCCTTGAGTCAGAGGTAATGAGCAGATTTGTGTGCTAATTCCTGAACAATGATTTTGGTTTTCTAGCCTTTCTGCAAGAAACTGCCATCTTTCACCATTTTTTTTTTCCAGCTTTTGTTTCTCTGCAGCCGTCACAGAATACAGAGTTTGACCATCTGGGGTCCCCACATAGAACAGTGTGAAGCATGACATACCTGCTTGAAACATATTTATCTCCTGGTTTAGGAATGATAATAAGAAAAATATGTAACACAGGATGTTATCTTTGTCTCCCCCAAAAAGGTATGTTGATGTCCCAATCGGCAGGACCTCAGAATGTGACCCTATTTGGAGACAATTTTTTTACAGAAGTCAAGTTAAAGTGGGGTCATAGGATGGGCTGTAATCCAGTATAACTGGTGTCCTTCTAAAAGGGAGAACAGAGACAAACATATGAGGGAAGATGATGGGAACAATCAGAGAGAGAATGCCATCTACAAGCCAAGAAATGTCCGAGGCCACCAAAAGCTAGGAGAAAGAGCTAAAATCCATTCTCTCTCACAGCCCTTAGAAGGAGCCAACTCTGCTGACACCTAGATTTCAGACTTCTAGTTTTCAGAATTGTGAGACAATACATTTCTACTGTTTCTGTCACCCAGTTTATGATATTTTATTATGGCAGCCCCAGGAAACTAATAGGCAGGCTAAGTTTAATTCACTGTATGACACATGAGCTTTACTTCAGGATTAGTTCACTTTTGAAAATACTTTACTATAATTCCCATCATCATCTATGGTTTTACATAAGACTGCATTTCTATATTTGCCATGTACATTGACTTCCCCTATATACTGCTAAATTTTCTCATTCTTCATAAAACAATGAAGGAAACTGACTATATACCCCTTTGAAGAGGAATATCTCTTTTTTTCCATTAAAAATAATTAACAAGAGTATTGACTCTAAACAGCTCATGTGGTGGTAGACAGCCTTTAAGACAGCACCCAATGGTCCCTATCTTATAGCATCCATGTTTTTATTTAACCTCCTATTTGAATACAGGCTAGATTAAGTGACTTGCATCAAAAGAAGATAATACAGAAGGAGTGGTGGGACAATGCATTGAAGTTTAGATCACAAAAATCGTGATGTCCATTTTTGACGCTGTCATGCTTTCTCTTTTTGGATTACTCACACTGGGAGAAGCTACCATGTTGTAAAGAACACTATTCAGAGGCTTCTGCATGATGGGGAAGATCTGAGATCTTAGTTTAATAATCCAGGAGGAACTGAACCCTGAAAGCAACATCTGCCTGACAGCAGATGTTTCATCTCATCAAGTTCTGAGATAACACTGCAGCCCTGGGTAACACCCTGCCAACAACCCCATAGGAGACCTTGAACCCCACAGAGATGCCCCACTAAGTGGTACCCATATTTCTGACCCACAGATTAAATAATAAGTGGTTACCATTTCAGTTTCTAAATTTGGGGGTGGATTTTTTACACAGAAATATATAAAAATACAAAGCTATAATTGTTAAACATCTTTCATCTTTGATGAGATCATTATATTTAGATTACTGTATTACTTTTAAGATTTTATGGAAATAAGTGATGATAATTCTGAGAGTAAAAAAAGTATTAAAGACGACTAAGTCTCTAAAACGTTAAAGTTTTAGTCTGTGTTTTCACAATTGCTTCTATTAAATGAGATTTGATTTAGAAACACATTTGCAAAGCTTCACATAAATGTAAAGAATTTAGAATAATCTACAATCATATTTTACTTTCTAACACATACCTTGATTTGATTTCTCTCAGATACTGATATATCAAGTTATTGATTTCTGTTGCTGATATCATTGTGAATGGAATTGTATTACTACCAAATACATGCTATTAAGATGTTGATAATGTTTTATTTGGTCAAAGGACTCTATATTGCTATTAGTAAGAAGATTAGAAAATTCATAAGGAAATTATTGAGGACAAAGAAATGTGGCCCTGGTCAATGAAAGACATGTCCAAAAAAAAGAAGTATTGCTGCTCTTGTATACTTTTCTGGGGGAGGGATAACAGATTTTCATGGATAGCAGATGAAATAAATGTCATATAATTCAATCAAAATACCATAATGAATGTGTTACTTTTCTATTATCGTTGTAACAAATTACCACAAATTTAGTGGCTTAAAACAGCACCAATATACTATCTTAAAGTTCTGTAGTCAGGAATGTAACATGGTCTAACAGGACAAAAATCAAGGTTTAGGTAGAATGTATTTCTTTCTGGAGACTTTAGAAGTGAAGTGAAGTCACTCAGTTGTGTTCGACTCTTTGCTACCCCGTGGAGTATATCCCACCAGGCTCCTCTGTCCATGGGATTTTCCAGGCAAGAATAATGGAGTGGGTTGCCATTTCCTTCTCCAGGGGATCTTCCCAACCCAGGGATAGAACCCAGGTCTCCCGCATTGCAGGCAGATGCTTTAACCTCTGAGTCACCAGGGAAGCTCAAGACTTTAGGGGGACACTCAATTTCTGTGCTCTTTCCAGCCTCTAAAATCTGCCTGCATTTCTTGGTTTTCAGCCTTCTTTCTTCATCTTCAAAGCCGGCAAGAGTATAGGTCCAGTGGTTCCCACATCACCTCTAATCCATTTTCTGTTGTTGCATCTATGTCTGACGACAACAGGCAAAATTTACTGCTTTCTAATTACTCATGTAATGAAAATGGGCTCACAAGGATAATCCAGGGTAATTTTGCCATTTTAAGATCTGTAACCTTAATCACATCTGTGAAGTCTCTTTGTTGTGTCGGTGACATATCCACATGTTCCAAGACATAGAGTCCTTATTCTGTCTAGTAGGCTATAATAGTAGATTTGGCTAATAAATGATATGTTAAAAACTATAAAATTGTATTTATTCTGAAATTTCACATCAATGTATATACTCAATAATGTAAAGAAATATGAAAAGATTTAGACATGTTTACATTTCAAAAAATAAAATTTAATGTCATATCAAATTTAATAATGTGTTCTATTTCAAAAATTTTAATATCACATAAAAAGATTTCATTTTAAATGAAAGTACAATACTTTAAGAAGTTCTAATAAAATACAATCTATTTCCCAGCAGTCTTAGTAGATTTAAAAAAAATAAACATTGCTATTATAAACCATTTTAGACATAGCTGATAGCTAAAGTTTCTTTTTCTCTCTTCACTAGAAATCACAAAGATAATCATATTCATCAACATTTTTAAAAATCTGTACTTTTAATAAGAATAACTGATTTCCTTTTCAAGAAAATTTAAAAAAGAATTAGAAACATGTTAAAAAACATATCATTAAATATTATACTGTAGAAATGGATATTAAAATACAAATCATAAAAAATAAGGGTGTATGAAAAGTTAACAGCTTATTGTCCATTTTTCAAGTAATACTTTGCAGCCCATTAATATCATAGCAGTGTAAGTTTAAGACAGATCTGCCAATATCCTCTGTGCAATATTCATACTGTCTTTGGTTTATTGTAGTTCCACATATAAAAAATATAAGTTGAGCCACAAGCAAATATTAGTTTTTCTGTAGAAAATGACTGGTGTCAGAGGTAACACCAAACCCTTAGCTATATCAGCCTTAGAAGGCACAGCTCTAATTACATCAAGGCTGCTTATAAACTATCACTCTTCTCTTTTAGTGATATTTCAGTTCAGTTCAGTTGCTCATTCGTGTCCGACTCTTCGCGACCCCATGAATCGCAGCACACCAGGCCTCCCTGTCCATCACCAACTCCCGGAGTTCACCCAAACTCATGTCCATCAAGTCGATGATGCCATCCAGCCATCTCATCCTCTGTCGTCCCCTTCTCCTCCTGCCCCCAATCCCTCCCAGCATCAGAGTCTTTCCCAATGAGTCAACTCTTCACATGAGGTGGCCAAAGTACTGGAGTTTCAGCTTTAGCATCAGTCCTTCCAATGAACACCCAACTGATCTCCTTTAGGATGGACTAGTTGGATCTCCTTGCAGTCCAAGGGACTCTCAAGAGTCTTCTCCAACACCACAGTTCAAAAGCATCAATTCTTCAGCACTCAGCTTTCTTCACAATCCAACTTTCACATCCATTCATGACCACTGGAAAGCCATAGCCTTGACTAGATGGACCTTTGTTGGCAAAATAATGTCTCTGCTTTTGAATATGCTATCTAGGTTAGTGATATTTAGTAATATATAAACTATCAATGATATTTTTTGTTTTGCTCCAAATAAATGGAAATACTTACGGGATATATTTTGAAAAATGTTTGAATTTAAACTGTATTTTCCCACCAAAAATATTTCACTGTAATTTTAATCAAGACAACATAAACCCCAAACCAATCCATATCATTATGAAAAACATCACAATAAAATTTTAATTTTATTTTTTGTTTGTGAAAATATATCTTTGTGTTATTTTAATCAATTTATTACTAATAGTAACTTCTTTACTATTATATTTATTATATGCAGAAGGAAAGAAAATAACACTTGGAGAAAATGGTAACTACTATTAAAATAAATTTAATTATATATATATATATTGCAGGGAAGCAGAAAAGGAACATTAATAAAAGATTTTTAAACACAAAGTTAAGACTAAATATGTGTGGAAAATGGAAGGAAAACCTTTTAATAAAGAAGATAGAGAGGTAACACTTCTAAATTTTAAGGGAGAATTTTTTTATATTTCTGAGAGGAGAGAAAAGGAATCAAATTAGGGTGCCATTTTTAAGAATGATGTAACATTTTACTTGAAATGTCATTATTGACAAATTCTAGAAATTGCATAATTTCAAACTCTTTAAACATGTGATTTAAAAATATGTATGACAAGTTCAAAATGCTCAAGGAAGTTAGACAGTTTTTGAAATTTTTCAAAAAATTCGTACTCATCAGTGTAAGTCAGATTCAGTTTTGAGTCATTAGTTACAGACACCAACTCTAATATTATGTTTTCCAGCAAAGTCTCTATATCTTATTCTGCAGCTGCAAATCAGTTGAAATCATGTCTCTATTAACCATCAATAACATTAAGATTTATTGATCCCAATTTTTATTTTTATTTTTTGATGAGCTCTAACTCTTTGTAAATATAGAAATTACATGAACTTTATTTTTTTCTAGAGGTCTTTGAAAGAATAATGATCACTTATTTTTAATAGAATAAAATTAAATTAAATCTACCTTGCAATTACCATAAGGATTCATTACACCCTGTATAAATCTGATAAATTATGGGATCTTAGTGATATTATTCCTATATGTTGAACCATTTTTGTATTTATTGTCTTATTTGCTATTTAAACTGTTAATCATTATTGTTATTATTTAATCATTCAGTTCAGTTCAGTTCAGTTGCTCAGTCGTGTCCGACTCTTTGCGACCCCATTAATCGAAGAACGCCAGGCCTCCCTGTCCATCACCAACTCCCGGAGTTCACCCAGACTCACGTTCATCGAGTCAGTGATGCCATCCAGCCATTTCATCCTCTGTTGTCCCCTTCTCCTCCTGCCCCCAATCCCTCCCAGCATCAGAGTCTTTTCCAATGAGTCAACTCTTCGCATGAGGTGGCCAAAGTACTGGAGTTTCAGCTTGAGCATCATTCCTTCCAAAGAAATCCCAGGGCTGATCTCCTTCAGAATGAACTGGTTGGATCTCCTTGCAGTCCAAGGGACTCTCAAGAGTCTTCTCCAACACCACAGTTCAAAAGCATCAATTCTTCAGTGCTCAGCCTTCTTCACAGTCCAACTCTCACATCCATACATGACCACAGGAAAAACCATAGCCTTGACTAGACGAACCATTGTTGGCAAAGTAATGTCTCTGCTTTTGAATATGCTATCTAGGTTGGTCATAACTTTCCTTCCAAGGAGTAAGCGTCTTTTAATTTTATGGCTGCAGTCACCATCTGCAGTGATTTTGGAGCCCAACTAAACAAAGTCTGACACTGTTTCCACTGTTTCCCCATCTATTTCCCATGAAGTGACGGGACCGGATGCCATGATCTTCCTTTTCTGAATGTTGAGCTTTAAGCCAACTTTTTCACTCTCCACTTTCACTTATATCAAGAGGCTTTTGAGTTCCTCTTCACTTTCTGCCATAAGGGTGGTGTCATCTGCATATCTGAGGTTATTGATGTTTCTCCCGGTAATCTTGATTCCAGCTTGTATTTCTTCCAGTCCAGTGTTTCTCATGATGTACTCTGCATATAAGTTAAATAAGCAGGGTGACAATATACAGCCTTGATGTACTTCTTTTCCTATTTGGAACCAGTCTGTTGTTCCATGTCCAGTTCTAACTGTAGCTTCCTGACCTGCATACAAATTTCTCAAGAGGCAGGTCAGGTGGTCTGGCATTCCCATCTCTTGAAGAATTTTCCACAGTGTATTGTGATCCACACAGTCAAATCCTTTGACATAGTCAATAAAGCAGAAATAGATGTTTTTCTGGAACTCTTACTTTTTCCATGATCCAGGAGATGTTGGCAATTTGATCTCTGGTTCCTCTGCCTTTTCTAAAACCAGCTTGAACATCAAGAAGTTCATGGTTCACATATTGCTGAAGCCTGGCTTGGAGAATTTTGAGCATTACTTTACTAGTGTGTGAGATGAGTGCAATTATGCAGTAGTTTGAGCATTCTTTGGTATTGCCTTTCTTTGGGATTGGAATGAAAACTGACCTTTTCCAGTCCTGTGGCCACTGCTGAGTTTTCCACATTTGCTGGCATATTGAGTGCAGCACTTTCACAGCATCATCTTTCAGGATTTGGAATAGCTCAATTGGAATTCCATCACCTCCACTAGCTTTGTTTGTAGTGGTGTTTTCTAAGGCCAACCTGGCTTCACATTCCAGAATGTCTGGCTATAGGTGAGTGATCACACCATCATGATTATCTGGGTCATAATGCTCTTTTTTGTACAGTTCTTCTGTGTATTCTCGCCACCTCTTCTTAATATCTTCTGCTTCTGTTAGGTCCATACCATTTCTGTCCTTTATCGAGCTCATCTTTGCATGAAATGTTCCATTGGTGTCTTTAATTTTCTTGAATAGATCTCTAGTTGTTTTCTGTTGTTTTCCTCTATTTCTTTGCATTGATCGCTGAGGAAGGCTTTCTTATGTCTTTTTGCTAGTCTTTGGAACTCTGCATTCAGATGCTTATAGCTTTCCTTTTCTCCTTTGCTTTTTGCTTCTCTTCTTTTCACAGCTATTTTTAAGGCCTCCCCAGACAGCCATTTTGCTTTTTTGCATTTCTTTTCCATGGGAATGGTCGTGATCCCTGTCTCCTGTACAACGTCACGAACCTCATTCCATAGTTCATCAGGCACTCTGTCAGATCTAGGCCCTTAAATCTATTTCTCACTTCCACTGTATAATCATAAGGGATTTGATTTAGGTCATACCTGAACGGTCTAGTGGTTTTCCCTACTTTCTTCAATTTAAGTCTGAATTTGGCAATAAGGAGTTCATGATCTGAGCCGCAGTCAGCTCCTGGTCTTGTTTTTGTTGACTGTATAGAGCTTCTCCATCTTTGGCTGCAAAGGATATAATCAGTCTGATTTCAGTGTTGACCATCTGGTGATGTCCATGTATAGAGTCTTCTCCTGTGTTTTTGGAAGAGGGTGTGTTATGACCAGTGCATTTTCTTGGCAAAACTCTATTAGTCTTTGCCCTGCTTCATTCCTTATTCCAAGGCCAAATTTGCCTGTTACTCCAGGTGTTTCTTGACTTCCTACTTTTGCATTCCAGTCCCCTATAGTGAAAAGGACATCTTTTTGGGGTGTTAGTTCTAAAAGGTCTTGTAGGTCTTCATAGAACCGTTCAACTTCAGCTTCTTCAGCATTACTGGTTGGGGCATAGACTTGGATTATTGTGATATTGAATGGTTTGCCTTGGAAACGAACAGAGATCATTCTGTTGTTTTTGAGGTTGCATCCAAGTACTGCATTTCAAACTCTTTGGTTGACAATGATGGCTACTCCATTTCTTCTGAGGGATTCCTGCTCATAAATTAGTCCCACTTGTGTTAACATAGATTTATAATACAGTAAGAAAACAGAATGATTCTGTTTCTTGGAAGAATCACACAATAATGAAATAAATTATCACCAATTCAACATTTTTTAGTGTTGTTGCAGGCTAAAGTATTGCAACTGATTTCAAGAAACCATAAAAATTTACTGGAAGCCTCACATATTTATGGTCTGTTTCTCAATTTTCTTTGAACACAATTAAAATTCACAATTTGATATTTTCTGTTCTTAAAGTCAAAGAAAAGTACAATTATCAGTAGAAGACATTTTACAGTAATTAGCTTAATCTTAAAATGAATACAAAAGGCATTACTATCTGTAGACTCTAAGGATGGTGAAATCGATTATTTAAGTGAAATTTCAGACTAAATCCCTTTCAACAATGATAACCTGTATGATTTTTTCAAACTCAACAATTGACGTGTGAAAACAGATATAAAAACAAACAGAAAATATGTAATTCTTTTTAGGTAGTCATTCAACAAGAAAAACTTCATCATGTGGTATTTTGCCTGGACCATCCCATTTTGTTAAAAGAGGACAACACTCCTTGAACTTCTTGATGAAACTTTAATGAACATTTTATGATGAAAATATGATGTTTTTTTCCCATTCTTTTATGATATTTGTGCCAAAATTTACTTGATAGAGTTTGTAAGTGGGCAGGCACTGAAATTATGTGAATGTACAAACAGAAAATCAGAAAATAATTTTAAAATGAAATAATTAAATGATTATGTCACTTAAGTACTACTTATAAATCTATAAATTAAAATATTTTACAATTATGGAACAAAGATGGCATGCTCTATACAACAAAATTATGAGCTATCCAATGTTTCAAAATATTTCTCAAGTATGAAGGTGTATATGTCAAGGTGTGATATTTATTGTCTTGATTTAATAACTTTTAAAAGTTAAGACATATGCTAGTGTGCTCTCATTTGTACTTTGAGATTCATAAATGTTAGGTGAAAACTTGGTTGAAAGGATTGTAATACATAAATTAAAAATATTTAATTTGTTACCATTAGCTTCTTGATGGTGGCTCAAATGGTAAAGAATCTGCCTGCAATGCAGGAGACCCAGGTTCGATCCCTGAATCAGAAAGATCCCCTGGGGAAGGGCATGGCAACCTACTCCAGTTTTATTGTCTGGAGTGTTCCATGGACAGAGGAGCCTGGCAGGCTACATTCCATGGGATCGCAAAGATTCAAACACGAATGAGCAACTGACACTTCGTTGACCTGTGTTTTAACATATCTATCTCCTTCTCACCAGGGCTTCCCTGGTAGCTCAGATGGTAAAGAATCTGCCTGCAATGTGGGAGACCTGGGTTCAATCCCTGGGTTGGGAAGATCCCCTGGAGAAGGACATGGCAACCCACTCCAGTATCCTTGCCTGGAGAGCCCCATGGACGGAGGAGCCTGGTAGGCTGCAATCCATGGGGTCGAAAAGAGTCTAACAGGACTGATCAACTTCACTTTCACTTTCACCTCCTTCTCAGAGAATATCTCTGAAAAACACTTTGTCAGAGACAACCACAGTCTTCCTCCTTGTCCATTTCTACGGAGCAATGGGTATATACTTACTTAAGTAACTATGAAGAAAGCTGACCACCAAAGAATTGATGCTTTTGAACTGTGGTGTTGGAGAAGACTCCTGAGAGTCCCTTGGACTGCAAGGAGATCCAACCGGTCCATTCTAAAGGAGATCAGCCCTGGGTGTTCTTTGGAAGGAATGATGCTAAAGCTGAAACTCCAGTACTTTGGCCACCTCATGCAGTTGGTGATGGACAGGGAGGCCTGGAGTGCTGCGATTCATGGGGTCGCAAAGAGTCGGACACGACTGAGCAACTGAACTGAACTGAACTGAACTAAAGTAACATAGGCTCTTGAAACTATGATTTAGCAAAGAAAAGAACTATTCCTTTTCCAAAACGAAGTTGCTAGACATCAGTGAACCAAAAAAATTCACTTTAGAACTTCTCTGATGCATTAAAAAAAATAATGACGATAATATATTTTCAGAGAGTAGAGACCAAGACTAAGAATCAAGATTCTTAAGGATCTTCCTCCCTGCAGTGATATGTCCGACCTTGGAACATGTCATTTCAATTCTGTAAGACTGAATTTATATTCCTGTTTTTTAAAAAAAATAAATGCTGATAAAAGTAATATATGCTTATTCTGGCAAATTTTGAAAATGAATAATGGTATAAAAAGAAAATATAAATCACTTACCCAGAGATAACTGCTATTAATATTTTGATATATTCCTTCCATTCTTTCCTTCTAATGAACGTGCCTGTTTATACCCTTTCCTTCCACTTAAACTTGTGAGCCTTTTCACATCTCTCAAATATTCTTTTAGAGTCCCATTTTTATTATATGAATAAATATGCCAACACATATTCTGTAATGTATTTATCTTTTCTCATATTTTGGGCATTTAGATGGCTTCTAATTTTTTTACTATTATATATAATAGTCAGATGGAAATCTCTATACATAAATCACTGAGTTTATGACTACTTACTTAGGCTATATTCTGTAAAAAAGGCATTAGAGGGTCATAAAATGTGACCTTTCTGACAAGCTTTTGATAGGAATTCCCACATTGCTTAAGCCTCAGTTTATTGGTAAAATGAAAAGCTTGTGTTACATGATTTCAAAGGTGCATCTCTCAGTTGTAAAACTGTATGACTGTGTCTTTTAGCCAGCTTACAATGGACTTCACATTAAGAAGTCTATAATTTATTCATCATGTAATGTTTTCTGGCACTTAATACCTCAAAAACAACATTGCATCACTGTTTTCTATATATTTTTAGGCAGAGGGCTTGGAGTTTGACTTGTTAGTCTCCCAAAATCTTACTTTGAGACAAGGATTCATGTGTAAATGGTTTATTAGGGAGATATTTAGAAGAAAAAGTGGCTTAGTGATAAAGAACCTGCCTATGATTCAGGAAGCCCAGGTTAGATCCCTGGGTTGGGAAGACTCCCTGGAGAAAGAAATGGCAACCCACTCCAGTATTTTTGCCTAGGAAAGCCCTTGAACAGAGGAGCATGAGGGACTGTAGTTCAGACACGAGTAAGTGACTGAACAACAATAACGACAACGGAAGAAGTAAGCTGGGGAATAGGGAGAAGCCAAGCAAAGGTGGCCCTGAAGGAAGTTCCAGGCTCTGTCTACCGCACTGTTTGCCAGACATCTCCATTAATTGTGCTTGATTCATTACTTTCCCTTTTTTCTTCAATTTCAGGTTTGTTCAGGTTCTGGCTACACTAAATCTTGTTCCACTTCCGCTAATATGCTAAACTCTCTCCTGCCCCGGGTTCTTGGCATACACTAGGCTCTCTCTCTGTGACTCCTCCGCCCTTTGCAAGACTAAACTCCTCATATCTCAGAACTCAGCATCATTGCTACTTCTTCCTGTTTTATTTAACATCCCTCTGTAGTAGATACCCAGTGTCATGTGGTCTTTTGTGTGTTTACCTCATGACACTGATCACATTTCAATAACTTATTTGCCTACTTACCTCCTTTTGTTTGGGGTTTTAACTTTTTATTTAGAAATAAAATAAAATTTATTAAAAGGTCATAAGAAACAGCCACGTTGGAGACAGTTTGCCAGTTTTTTATAAAACTAAACATACTCTTATCATATCAAGATCTTTGATATTTACCTCAGGAGTTGAAAATTTGTTTGTACAAAAACAGCATACAAATGTTCATAGTGGCTTTATTCAAGTCACCAAAACTTGGAGGAAATCAAGATGTTTTTCAAAAAGTGAATGATGAGCAAGTTATGGCATATTCAGACAATGGAGTATTATTCTAAAAGGAAATGAGCTATCAAGCCATGAAAAACCTTAAATGCATATAACTAAGGAGCAGTAGTTATATGGAGTAACCTTAAATGCATATAACTAAGTGTAAATTTGAAAAGGCTACAAACTATATGATTCCAATTATATGACTTTGTGGGGGGAAAAAAAAAACTGTGAAGACAGCAAAAATGATTGCCAGAAACTTGGAGGAATGATGGCATATATAGAGAAGAAGAGAAAAATTTTAGATCAATGAATCTATTCTTTATGAGAGTATTATGATAGATACATGTCATGTGTCTTTGTGTGTGTTAGTCACTCAGTCATGTCAAATACATGTCATGTATTGGTCAAAACTCATGGAAAACAACACCAAAATCAAATGTAACATAAAGTAAATTTACCATAAAATCTGGATTTTGAATAATACCAATATGTCTATATAGATTCATCATTGTAAAAAATTCACCCCTCTGATGAGTGATGTTGATATTGAAGGTTCTGCCCCCTGTGTGGCAGGAAGTATATGGAAATTCTCTATACTCTCTGCCCAGTTTTGCTGTGAACCTAAAACTGATCCAGAAAATAAACTCTATTAAAAAAAAAGCGTTAGAATAGGAAAAATAATTTTTACGTATCATTTAATCAGATTTCTCAATTGTAAGATTTTATCACATTTTATCTTATCATTTTCCCATCTATATTTAGGTGCATATGTGCTAGGTTGCTTCAGTCATGTCTGACTCTTTGTGACCCTATGGACCATAGCCTGCCAGGCTCCCCTGTCCATAGCATTCTCCAGGCAAGAATACTGGAGTGGGTTGCCATGCCCTCCTCCGGGGTTTTTCCTGACCCAGGGATCAAACCCACACCTTTAACGTCTCCTGCATTGGCAGGCAGGTTCTTTATGATTAGTGCCACCTGGAAAGCTTCTTATCTGTAATTATACCTAATATTTTCCTGAACCATTTGAGGGTCACTTGCTAAAATGATTCTCCATTATCCCTTCATAACTGAATGATTATTCCATAAAATGACACCTTCCTGATTAACAATGGAAAAATAAAATCAGGAAATTAACAAAGATATATTAACAATCAAATTCAGAGCTTATTCATGCTGCTGCTGCTGCTAATTTGCTTCAGTCGTGTCCGACTCTGTGCGACCCCATAGACGGCAGCCCACCAGGCTCCCCCGTCCCTGGGACTCTCCAGGCAAGAACACTGGAGTGGGTTGCCATTTCCTTCTCCGATGCAGGAAAGTGATAAGTGAAAGTGAAGTCGCTCAGTCGTTTTATTGACCCCGTGGACTACAGCCTACCAGGCTACTCCATCCATGGGATTTTCCAGGCAAGAGTCCTAGAGTGGGGTGCCATTGCCTTCTCCGGAGCTTATTCATACTTATCTGTTTTTTTCCCCTTAGGTCCAAGAGCTAATTCAACATCACATGTTGCACCTGGATGAGATATCTCTTTAGTTTTATTCAATTTTTTCCACTCTTTCCTTCTCATTTGTTATCTTCACATTTTAAAAATGTACAGGTCAACCACTTTGAACAATGTCCCTCAATTCAGGTTGAAGTGATGTTTCCTCAGAGTTATGTTCAGATCATGCCTTTGATCAGGAAAATCACTGAGGTGCTACTGAGTTCTTTTCAGTGTATCACATAGACACATGACACTAATTTGTCCTGTACTTGATGATATTAACTTTTCTTTCCAGAGGCAGATAGTATCTATAAAGTCTCTCCACTATAAAGTTAATAATTGTTTTGTACTTAATAACTAATAAGTAATTGATAACTATTTTGTGAGGAAAAAACATATTTTTCTTCATAAAAATTTTACTCCCTTGGTTTAGCACTCACTTTTACTTGCCTGAAGCAATTATTGCTGTGATCATTTCCAAATAGCAATTCCCTAATTTTGCCATAAGTTGTATTTATTCATTGGTTTTCCACCATTAAGGATAGCTTTCCCTTCTCCTTTTAAACATTTGTTTATACTTTACTCCATTTTAAATATATATTGGTGTGACTTTAGAGATTCTTGTTTTATTCAGAGAGTTATCTTTTGTTACTATTTTACTTTATTTTGATGCTTGCTGCTGCTGCTGTTGCTGCTGCTGCTAAGTCACTTCAGTCGTGTCCGACTGTGTGCGACCCCATAGACGGCAGCCCACCAGGCTCCCTCATCCCTGAGATTCTCCAGGCAAGAACACTGGAGAGGGTTGCCATTTCCTTCTTCAATGCATGAAAGTGAAAAGTGAAAGTGAAGTCGCTCAGATGCTTAAAGGGTCTCAAATTTGGTCAGCAGCATTCTCCTCAAGCTCATTTTTGTCTTTTCAATGTAATTTTTGTGAGAGCAATTCCTTAGCTTCTGCTACTCTCCCTCTCTAGTTCTGGTACAGCTGGTTCTCCAAAGAGTCTTGGTTTATTTTAGTAGAGTGTGTGTGTGTTTGCTCATTTATGTGCCCAATTCATGTCCAGCTCATTCATGTCCAACCCCATGGACTGTAGTGAACCAGGCTTCTCTGCCTATGGAACTTTCCAGGCAAGAATACTAGATCATATTGCCTTTTCCTACTGCAGGGATCAGACTTGCATCTTTTGTGTCTCCTACAGGCAGATTCTTTATCACTGTGCCAAATGGGAGAACATAATTTAAAAATAAGAGAGCTAGATGCCAACAGTGATCATTGCTATAGAGGGCTTACTTTTTTTTTAATTGACATTTGGTTGATATATAATGTTATGTTAATTTCTGGTGTACAGCATAGTGACTCAGTTACACACACATATATATTTATTACATACATCTATATATTACATACATATATATATTCTTTTCATATCCTTTTCCGTTATGTTATTACAGGATATTGACTATAGTCCTTATACTATACATTAGGACTTTGTTACAGAGGTTTCATTGCTTCTAAATTCTTCAAGTTGACAGAGGAAGGAAATATATATCTTAAATGAATACCTCTGCACGCACACACACATATATCTACATATTTACATCTGTATAGCTCTTGATAGATCCGTCTAAAACCATGATTTCTTTTGGATATCTTCAATTCAAATTCAAGAATACATGGTTTATTTTTGCCTCTGTTTTTGTCTCCCACAATTGTGTAACTCCTCTTCCTTTACATAAGAAGCCTGACTTTATCTTCAGTCATTTTACATATTTACTCAAAACTTCCCTACCATATAACAAATTTCCTAATCACATACAGCTCCACCAGCCAAATACTCAGCTCCAACAGGGATGGGAGGGGGAGGAAAAAAAGATTTTCCCACTCCTTAACTTTTTCCACTCCTTAAAATATAACCTTAACCAAGTTCATAGTAATTGATTAAATCAAAGAGTAAACACTTTTACATATGTTAAAAAAAAGTCCATTAATACTTTGATGATTTTATCTAATATAATTATATTTTTATAATAATTTTATGCAATAACCTAGTTTCTAGCTTCATAACAGGAACTTAAGAAATATTTATTAAACAGTTAATAGGATTAAAATTCTGACTTGTATGCCTGTCATATATTTTTGCCACTTGTCTTACTTGTTTTCATCATTTCCTATAAAGAATCAACAATTTGCTTAATATTCCAATAATTTTATTAGAAGCAATGAATGTTTTTAAAGCATTTCATGGGTTATGAAGATGTCCTGACTATTGTGAAATAGAGCATCTCCTGAAACAATGAGGGGAAAAAATCTGGAGAGAATTATGGAATAGTCTAGAAAAAAATAAATAGATAAATAGCCAAGATAAGCAATTGCTACCATATGCTGGGCATTGATTCTATGTTAGTGCTAGTTGCTCAGTAGTATCCGACCCTTTGTGATCCCATGGACTATAGCTCACCAGGCTCTTCTGTCCATGGAATTCTCCAGGCAAGAGTACTAGTGTGGGTAGCCATGCCCTTCTCTGGGGGAACTTCCCAACTCAGAGATAGAACTCGGATCTTCTACATTACAGGCAGATTTTTTACCCTCTGAGCCACCACACTGGAGATTCTATATTGGTTCCATAATAAGTAGGAAACTGAAAGTTTAGTTGTACATCCTCTGTACAGTAACTATTATTATGATTAAAGATGAAAAAACACAGGGAGAGATCTAATAATTTGTGCAAGGTCACCCAGCAACTGAAGGACTGAAGCAGAATTCAAATGCAGGCGCTTCTAACTCCAAAAACTGTCCATTTAGCATTCTCTTTGAAATAATAAGGATCAAATTATCAAACACTATTTTTTAAGGCTGTGACAGGCAATATCTTGTTTGCAACTTCTTTGGGGCTCAGATATTGACCATAATACAAAACTTTTGCTTCTTCAGGCTTGCAATTGGAAAATACCCTGGGCCAGCCTCATAGAGAAAAACATAATTCAGGTTATAAATTTAAACATGGATGGAAGCTCATTTGGAAAGGCAGACATAAAAGAAAGTAAAAAGAAAAGGGGTTATGCATTTGTAACTTAAAGGTGCGAAGAGTTAAATGCTCTTGGCCCAGTCCTAATCATGGCTTACTCTTCTCATTTAAACTTGACACTTCAAGCATACAATTATTATAAAAATTGAAAATCAAATGGGTATGGCTTTCATTTATTTATGTTATGAGAGAG
Source organism: Bos grunniens (assembly GCF_055505025.1). Lineage (NCBI taxonomy): Eukaryota > Metazoa > Chordata > Mammalia > Artiodactyla > Bovidae > Bos > Bos grunniens. The sequence goes on from NC_141170.1 coordinate 67,938,779, forward strand.
AGAGTCTAAAAAAGTATAAGAACTAGGATCCATCCAAACTGGACTCCTTTATGTTCAGATGGACCAAGCCATTTCCAGCTTCAAGGCCTGAGCATATATCTTACATCAATTCCTCTGTTTCTGTATGATCATCTTTATATCATTTGGGTTCCAGAAATAAACATTTCCACATCTGGGCCTTCTCTTCAAAACCTATCAAAAGACAATCTCTAACTCCCAGTCCCTGTTAATGAAAGTGTGATATTAGACATTGCATTGGCTTATTTAAAGTGATTTGCTTTTAATTTTTTACTACCTTGTTTATCACCTATAACCATAGGTTCTATTATATGCTTTGAAATTTTATGTTTTGTCTATCAGCACTTAGCATGATATCTGGGATATACAGCTGGGTACATAGCTGAAGATATAAAATAGGTATATAAATATGATAATAATTAATTATTGAGTTAATAAGGTCTGTTTAATAGTCTGTCCTTATAAAGCTTCCAAAAGTTGAAATATTAAATTAAGACTACTAGGTATGTTCTTTGTATAAATGCAAAATAGATTATTTTAGACCTGTTGACTAGGTATCATTTTTGGCATAACTAAAATCATGCCATCCGGTCCTATCACTTCATGGCAAATAGACGGAGAAACAGTGACAGGTTTTGTTTGGGGGGGCTCCAAAATCACTGCAGGTGGTGACTGCAGCCATGAAATTAAAAGACGCTCGCTCCTTGGAAGAAAAACTATGACCAACCTAGAAAGCATATTCAAAAGCAGAGACATTACTTTGCCAAGAAAAGTCCATCTAGTCAAAGCTATGGTTTTTCCAGTAGTCATGTATGGATGTGAGAGTTGGACTATAAAGAAAGCTGAGTGCTGAAGAATTGATGCTTTTGAACTGTGGTGTTGAAGATCCAACCAGTCCATCCTAAAGTAAATCAACCCTGAATATTCATTGGAAGGACTGAATGATGCTTAAGCTGAAACTCCAATACTTTGGCCACCTGATGTGAAGAACTGACTGGAAAAGTCCCTGATGCTTGGAAAAATTGAAGGCAGGAGGAAAAAGGGACAACAAAGAATGAGATGACTGGGTGGCATCACCAATTCTATGGACATGAGTTTGAGCAAGCTCCTGGAGTTGGTGATGGACAGGGAAGCATGGTATGCTGCAATCCATGGGGTTGCAGAGTCGGACATAGCTGAGTGACTGAAGTGAACTGAACAATCAGTGGAAAATACCTAATCAGAATTTTAAATATTAACTTCTGAATTGATGTTATAAAACACTGCATCTGAAGAGTAAGTTGTTTTTGTTTTTTGGCATATATGTCAGTTTTTTTAGTATTTTAACTAAAGATGATTTAAGAAAATTATAGGCTAAAAGAAAATAAACCCATCCTAGGGCATGCCCTATGTAATATCCTGGTTACAAAGGCTATGACTTCAACTGACAACTTTGTGTTATTAGTCTGAGAAATGTCATAACGAGACAATACATGCAGGGGCTTATTGTTATCATGATTCTTAAATATGAACGCCAAAATAACTGTGGTATAATTAGCTGTTGGTAACTTGTTAAAACTGCAAGTCTGTAGCTCTAAAACATAGTCAAGAGTAAATGGTGTACTACTATAAAATCCCATGATTTGGGTAAAAGTTCTATGGATTTGGGTAAAAGTTCTATGGAATCCAGTAATCTATTTATCTAACCCATTTAAAATTTAACATTTAGGGAATAATGACAATCATAATATGTCCTAATATTAAAAAAATTATTTTTCTCAAAATTCTATTTTAAAATATGCTAGTATTTATTTTCTTCTCAAAATTCTATAACACTTTCCTGATTTTTTCACAAATTGAAAAGCTACTAAGAATTATGGAAAATGTGAATAATGTATACTATAAACAAACTTTCTATAGAAAATACTGTGGTATCTATATAATCTAAATTTTTTTGACCATGTAACCCAAATAGACTTTGTTGTAACTGTTCTGTACTTACTTTAGGATATAATTTATCACATATTTCATTAAAAATATTTCAATAATTGTCTTTGACATAAGCATTTTTTATAGATTGTTATTTCCCTCTGAAAATCTGATTGTATCGATCAATCAGGCTGATTTCAGCTACAAGTAATAGGAAAACCATAACTTACCTCCTTTAAATATTAATTGCATTTATTATCTCACATTAGAAGAAGCTCACAGCTAAGTTAATTAAGCAGGTTACTAACATTATAAACTAGGTTCTTTCTATTTGTCTTTATGCCAACCTCATATGTTAACTTAATCTAAACATGTGTTCCATTCATGATATCAAAATGGTTGACATGGACCATGAGCCTGCTGTACTCAACATTTCATATCATATTTATACAAGTCATCCAGCAGAGCCCCTAAATGCACATGCAACTAAGTTTGATTCCATATTCACTCATAAACCAGTCACTGGCAAGAGAAATATAATTACTTGATTAGAATAGATTCATCAGAATTGACCCCTTAAAGGACAATGTCATAATCCAGTGAAGGTAGATTATTGAAAAAATTCAGGTTCTATAAACAAAAGCTAATAGAGACTGCTATTGGACTGGCAACAAACTACTTCAGTGACTCTTAAGTGAATACGTACAATAACAAAATGAAATTTGATAAATCCCACTTTCAAAAAATAACTGAGGTAATTTGCTCTAAGTTAGTGACAGGGTTACTACAATAAGATTTCACTGCTTTCCAGCCTTCAGTTTTCTCTCTTTAATTTGTGTCACTAGGTTTCTCCAGCTGGCAACCGTATTTTAAGCTGCACTCCAGAGAAGTCAAGAATTGCCTTCAGTCTTCATTAACATGCAGTATGCATTTGAGTAGTTTTATTATTTGTATATTTTGCTGATATTTATACTCAGTTCATTATGAACTTTTGTAGGTGAGAATTTATGATTTACAATATTTACTCTGGCTCTGTAATGGTTTTATTATGCAGGCACGGTTAAGATAATAAAAATAGAGCACCAACTCACCTTGAGAGCCTCTTGCTGTGGCTAAAGTTTTTATTAAATTTTCTGTGGCCATGGTAGTTAGCGCCAATGACAAAATTCCCCCATGGAACGAGATTCTGGGGGTTTGCTCATGGCAGATGAGATGATACAATTCCCCTTTTCCCATTGTTGGATGTAGTGCTTTCTGAAACCAAGTCTGAAACATGAAAGATAATTTTTGCTGAATGTCATACACTAGCACATTTGTCCAGCTACAATGAGAAACCCTTTAACAATGAAGATATGTTTTATTCCAATGACATTTCAGGAAATGAAATTTAAATTTGCTGACAGTAAGCTGTACTTTTTGGGAGTTGGCTTCTTCCAAATTTTCTTGCCTCATATAAAAAAGGTCAACTGTGGATAAAACTGGAGAGCAGTCATTTATCATATTTCTCACTCTGCAAATCTTCTAAGGGTTAATGGCATTGAAAGCTTTTGACTTAAATCTTTGTCCCCTTTTTCATTCTCAGTGTTTCAGTGCTGTGTTACTGTCTCTAATCACAAAGAGAAATCTCTTTGAAAGAGCATATTTACTGCAATGTCTTTTGTATTCCTTTTCATATATTTGCAGACCAATTTCATACAAGCATACAGAACCTGAAACAAGACTTCATGGAGATATGCTCCTGAAATGCTACATATATTTTTAAGACATTTTGTAGATTACATTTTGAAAGTTGTACATATCCTGAAACTCCCAATAGAGATCTCCCTCCTTATTACTTCATCCATATTGTCTGAATTTTGATCATTCTAACTACTTTAAATGGTATTTCATCTTTTTTTATGAAATATCAAAATATGAAAAAGAGCATATCTTTCCCTCCATTCAGCTTTTTGACAATGGCTAATAGTAGTTTAGTTGATTTTCAGTTTAGTTCTGCAGCCGTTTATTGAGTTTGTACTCAGAGCATGACGTAGTGTTAAATAATGTGAGAAATACTAAAATGAGTGATGATGAGAAGCATATGTTCCAAAAGGGAGATAAAAAACAGACACATGATTTACTTAAGTCTACAAAGGCAGCTGTTAATAAGTGACATACGTGGTCTATGAGTTGAAGATTTTCATCTATACCGCTCACTGTTAGTCACTCAGTCATAGCTGACTCTGCAGCCTGTCAGGGTCCTTGGTCCATGGAATTCTCCAGGAAAGTATACTGGTATGGTAGCCATTCCTTTCTCCAGGAAATCATCCCAATCCAGGAGTCGAACCTCAGTGTCCTGCATTGTAAGCAGATTCTTTACCATTTGAGCCACCAGGGAAGCCCTACCACTTACTAGATGGAAAATTACATGAAACATTTTGCTACTGTTTAATGGATCAAATCATTGGTTTCATTAGCATTGGAGAAGGAGTCTAGCAAGTTGTCCCTAGAGCCAGGAAAAGAGAAAGGTGATAGTTCCCTTTGGGAATTAAATTTTGGTAGCACTAGTGGTAAAGAGCCTGTCTGCCATTGCAGGGGCATAAGGGATGTTGGAAAGATCCCTTGGAGGAGGAAATGACAGCCTATTCCAGTATTCTTGCCTGGAGAATCCCATGGACAGAGGAGCCTGGTGAGCTACAAACCATAGGGTCACAAAGAGTTGGACATGACTGAAGCGACTTAACACACATAAACCCAAGGGAAGAAATAGATTCCCTGGACAGTATGAGTCTGTTGAAAATGCTAATATGTAAGTGAAGGATTTATTTTATCAAAAAGGGAAACCATAGAAAGAGTCAGAGACACTTAAATTCAGTGGTTAATTCCACCATTGGCTGAGTGGATGTATTAGATGCATTAGCCATGGGAATTTGAATATTTCTCATTCTGATATCCAGTTTATCACAAGGATAGAGCTGAATATAAATCACAGGAGCCCATAAGTATCATTTCCCACTTATTGACAAAATAGCAAATACCATCAGATAGCTATGGCCAGCTAGCTTAACCTGATGCTTTTAAACATTCAACATGACCAATTGCCCTTATTTTGAGGTTTTGTTCAGTGTGTAGTTTTCAATTCCCATAAAATTCACTTTTTCATCCTCTTTTCTTTATGTTTCTTATTTCTATGTTCTTGAATTACACAGAAAATCCAAAATATTTTTTTTTTTTACTGATTATGTGGTCGTTTCCCATTCGCATTAGGTAACAAAAATATTCTGATCCATGTGGTAGCATTTTCTTTCTGGTGTCTCTCCCAGTCTCAGTAGGTTTTTAGTTAAGTGTGATTCAACCTCTTGGGGCCAAATTTCCCCTGCTTACTGGCTAAATTCTGTCTGGATTTTTAAGGAGTCCAGCAGTGTTTTCTAGGATCAATGTTGAGGACCAATGCAGTGATTACCGTTTGCAAATGCACTTTCCTCTCTACTGATATCCCCAATTGTCAAGCTACTAAATTTCTGGTTATTTGATTCCAATAGTTTTTGCTTGCATCAGTTACAAAAGGGCATCCATTCAGTTCAGTCGTTCAGTCATGTCCGACTCTTTGTGACCCCATGAATCGCAGCATGCCAGGCCTCCCTGTCCATCACCAACTCCTGGAGTTCACTCAAACTCATGTCCATCGAGTCAGTGATGCCATCCAGCCATCTCATCCTCTGTCGTCCCCTTCTCCTCCTGCTCCCAATCCCTCCCAGCATCAGAGTCTTTTCCAATGAGTCAGTTCTTCTCATGAGGTGGCCAAAGTACTGGAGTTTCAGCCTCAGCATCATTCCTTCCAAAGAACACCCAAGGCTGATCTCCTTTAGAATGGACTAGTTGGATATCCTTGCAGTCCAAGGGACTCTCAGGAGTCTTCTCCAACACCACAGTTCAAAAACATCAATTCTTCAGTGCTCAGCTTTCTTCACAGTCCAACTACAACATCCATACATGACCACAGGAAAAACCATAGCCTTGACTAGATGGACCTTTGTTGGCAAAGTAATGTCTCTGCTTTTGAATATGCTATCTAGGTTGGTCATAACTTTTCTTCCAAGGAGTAAGCGTCTTTTAATTTCCTGGCTGCAATCACCATCTGCAGTGATTTTGGAGCCCAACAAAATAAAATCTGACACTGTTTCCACTGTTTCCGCATCTATTTTCCATGAAGTGATGGGACCGGATGCCATGATCTTGGTTTTCTGAAGGTTGAGCTTTAAGCCAACCTTTTCACTCTCCTCTTTCACTTTCATCAAGAGGCTTTTTTGTTCCTCTTCACTTTCTGTCATAAGGGTGGTGTCATCTGCATATGTGAGGTTATTGATATTTCTCCAGGCAATCTTGATGCCAGCTTGTGCTTCTTCTAGCCCAGTATTTCTCATGATGTACTCTGCATAGAAGTTAAATAAGCAAGGTGACAATATACAGCCTTGATGTACTCCTTTTCCTATTTGGAACCAGTCTGTTGTTCCATGTCCAGTTCTAACTGTTGCTTCCTGACCTGCATATAGGTTTCTCAAGAGGCAGGTCAGGTGGTCTGGTATTCCCATCTTTTTCAGAATTTTCCACAGTTTATTGTGATCCACACAGTCAAAGGCTTTGGTATAGTCAATAAAGCAGAAATAGATGCTTTTCTGGAACTCTCTTGTTTTTTCCACGATCCAGCGGATGTTGGCAATTTGATCTCTGGTTCCTCTGCCTTTTCTAAAACCAGCCTGAACATCTGGAATTTCACAGTTCATGTATCACTGAAGCCTGGCTTGGAGAATTTTGAGCATTACTTTACTCGCATGTGAGATGAGTGCAATTGTGCAGTACTTTGAGCATTCTTCGGCATTACCTTTCTTTGGGATTGGAATGAAAACTGACCTTTTCCAGTTCTGTGGCCACTGCTGAGTTTTCCAAATTTGTTGGCATATTGAGTGCAGCACTTTAACAGCATCATCTTTCAGGATTTTAAATTATTCAACTGAAATTCCATCACCTCCATTAGCTTTGTTCGTAGTGATGCTTGGCATATTTCATTGCTAAACACAGTCTAGCAAGTAAGTGTCCTAGTTACATCAATGAAAACATTAAAGAAAGAAAATGTTTTCAGTGTGCTCCTGGTATAAATATCTATAAGGTCTATCCTATTAGGATATCTGCATACCTTCGTTTGTTGCAACATATTTACGTATCAATCATTGAGCAGGCAATGGCAACCCACTCCAGTACTCTTGCCTGGAAAATCCCATGGACTGAGGAGCCTGGTAGGCTGAAGTCCATGGGGTTGCTAAGAGTCAGACAGGACTGAACAGCGTCACTTTCACTTTTCACTTTCATGCATTGGAGAAGGAAATGGCAACCACTCCAGTGTTCTTGCCTGGAGAATCCCAGGGACGGGGCAGCCTGGTGGGCTGCCATCAATGGGGTCGCACAGAGTCAGACACAACTGAAGCGACTGAGCAGCAGCAGCCCCATTCCAGATGTATACATAATTTTTATATTAAAATTACTGAGAATTTGATTAACTGGAAGCCAAGGGAATTTAAGGGAAATTATTTGTAGGAGACAATCTTAAAGAAATGTAAGGATAAAAACAAGACTTAAGGCTATTTTCTGCAGGGTCAAGGCAATATTCTCAAGTAGTTTGAATTATTCTTTCTATCATTAATGAAGGAGAAAACATTGGATGTTATCATGGACATTAAAAACGGAATGATGTATCTTAGATTAGTGAAACTGTAATGACAGAAGAGTGAGGTCTTAATGCAATAAGATTAGTGGCCTTATCATGAAAAAGGACACCAAAGATATCTCTCTCTCGACCTTTCTGCATACCCACCCAGAGAAAAGGCCATGTAAGGACACTGAGAGAGCATCTGCAATTCAAGGAGAGAGGTCTCACCAGAAGCTGTTCTGCTAGCATTTGGAGCTTGGGCTTCCAGAAGTGTGAGAAAATAAATTTCTATAAGAAAATAAATAAACCACGCAGTCTGTGCTATTTTGTTATAGGAGCTTAACTTCATTAATAACTTCCAGGGAAACTGATGGGTGAAAAATCTTCTAATGTTTAGTAGAGTCATAATCTTTTAAGTTGAGGTAAATTTATAATATTGTGTTCTTGAACAGGAAATAAGTGGTGGCCATGCTAGGTTTCTGAATGAACACTCTTTATAAATATTATAACTATAAACAATTATGAAGACATTCTCCTAAAATAATTACTCCTCCAATTCATCATAATTTAAAATCAGTAGGAATTTAAATCTCACTATAACCTTCATTATCATTACCTAGAATTTATTATTTAATGGCAACATGATTCTGAAAATCACTGTCTCAGAAATATGTAATTCTCTAGCTAAGTATCTTGGCTAATTTTTATGTTCATTGTCACTATCTGAAATTGTCATGTTTTAATCTCCTTGGTATCTGTTTGCCTTACTAGAATGAAGGAATAAGAGTAAAATATTTTTCTGTCTGCTTCTCTGCTATATACCAGAAAATCAGACTCATTGTAACACACAGCAGGAACTTTATTAAAGAATTGAATTAATTTATATAAAAATGAATCAATATTTGAGTCCATGAAAATATTTTTCAAGTCTCTTTTATATATATATACATTATATATATATATATATATATATAATGTTTACAATGATGTGTTTCTTTAAAAGATACTTCACTCCTCCTCACTGTTATCAGAAATAAGTTTCAAATGAGACAGGATGACTTCCACATTCTGGAAACCAATTAATGCACAGACCTAACTAGATTGCAACAGGTCACCAGTGAAAGTCCAAATCTTAAGGAGCAGAAATAACAGAATCAAGTGAATCTGGCAGACAGGTGGCAGTCAAAACAAAGGGACGTCAAAACGTAGCAGAAAAAATAGGTAAAAAAATGACTGAACACTAGGTATTTTCCAAATACTTACAAGATCTTTTGCACATGTAAGGAATACTATTTGTACATTTTAAACTATGAACTTTTTTTTCTATGTCTACTGTCCTATGACTACCATCTACTAGAGTATTGTCATTTATTACTCTATATTGAGAACAGATACAGCCTGGAAAAAAATGTTACATTAAATTCTAAGCGAATTTTTGCTCTTAATGTGTTAGATTCTACAGTGTTTCAGATATATGTATATATACATGTATATATGTATACATATATACTCATATATATGTATGTGTGTGTGTGTGTGTCTCTGTGTGTGTGGTTGTGGTTGTTGTTGTTATTGTTCAGTTGTTAAGTCACATCTGACTCTGTGATTCCTTGAACTGCAGCATGCTAACCTTCCCTATCCTTCACTATTTCCTGGAGTTTGTTCAAACTCATATCCATTGAGTTGGTGATACCATCCAACCGTTTCATCCTCTGTCACCCACTTCTCCTCCTGCCTTCAATCTTTCCCAGCATCAGGGTCTCTTTAAATGAGTTAGCTCTTTACATCAGGTAGCCAAAGTATTGGAACTTCAACTTCAGCATCAGTCCTTCCAATGAATATTCAGGATTGATTTCTTTTGGGATTGACTGGTTTGATCTCCTTGCAGTCCAAGGGACTCTCAAGAGTCTTCTTCAGCACCACAATTCAAAAGCATCTATATGTGTTTTTTTTCAGATTCTTTCCCATTAAATATTATTACAAAGTATTCAGTATAGCTTCACTGCATGTTTTTTTTTTTTTTCTTAACTCACAGAAAGTGAAATAGCTTAGAACTAAAGCACCTTTTGCACTCAGTATGCCAGCAAATTTGGAAAACTCAGCAGTGGCCACAGAACTGGAAAAGGTCAGTTTTCATTCCAATCCCAAAGAAAGGCAATGCCAAAGAATGCTCAAAGTACTGCACAATTGCACTCATCTCACATGCGAGTAAAGTAATGCTCAAAATTCTCCAAGCCAGGCTGCAGCAATATGTGAACTGTGAACTTCCAGATGTTCAAGCTGGTTTTAGAAAATGCAGAGGAACCAGAGATCAAATTGCCAACATCTGCTGGATCATAGAAAAAGCAAGAGAGTTCCAGAAAAGCATCTATTTCTGCTTTATTGACTATGCCAAAGCCTTTGACTGTGTGGATCACAATAAACTGTGGAAAATTCTGAAAGAGATGGGAATACCAGACCACCTGACCTGCCTCTTGAGAAATCTGTATGCAGGTCAGGAAGCAACAGTTAGAACTGGACATGGAACAACAGACTGGTTCCAAATAGGAAAAGGAGTACATCAAGGCTGTATATTGTCACTCTGTTTATTTAACTTATATGCAGAGTACATCATGAGAAACACTGGACTGGAAGAAGCACAAGCTGGAATCAAGATTGCCGGAAGAAATATCAGTAACCTCAGATATGCAGATGACACCACCCTTATGGCAGAAAGTGAAGAGGAACTCAAAAGCCTCTTGATGAAAGTGAAAGTGGAGAGGGAAAAAGTTGGCTTAAAGCTCAACATTCAGAAAACAAAGATCATGGCATCTGGTCCCATCACTTCATGGGAAATAGATGGGGAAACAGTGGAAACAGTGTCAGACTTTATTTTTCTGGGCTCCAAAATCACTGCAGATGGTGACTGCAGCCATGAAATCAAAAGACACTTACTCCTTGGAAGAAAAGTTATGACCAACCTAGATAGCATATTCAAAAGCAGAGACATTACTTTGCCAACAAAGGTTCGTCTAGTCAAGGCTATGTTTTTTCCTGTGGTCATGTATGGATGTGAGAGTTGGACTGTGAAGAAGGCTGAGCACTGAAAAATCGATGCTTTTGAACTGTGGTGTTGGAGAAGACTCTTGAGAGTCCCTTGGACTGCAAGGAGATCCAATCAGTCCATTCTGAAGGAGATCAGCCCTGGGATTTCTTTGGAAGGAATGATGCTAAAACTGAAACTCCAGTACTTTGGCCACCTCATGCGAAGAGTTGACTCATTGGAAAAGACTCTGATGCTAGGAGGGATTGGGGGCAAGAGGTGAAGGGGACGACAGAGGATGAGATGGCTGGATGGCATCACTGACTTGATGGCCACGAGTCTGAGTGAACTCCGGGAGTTGGTGATGGAGAGGGAGGCCCAGCGTGCTGGGATTCATGGGGTTGCAAAGAGTCAGACATGACTGAGCGACTGATCTGATCTGATCTAAAGCACCTTTTGATTTATAAGGATTTGATATTTGAAGAAATCTGGATTAGTTTGTGTCTAATAAATCAAGAGTGAAATTAAAGAGAGAGCACTGAGGCTTTGCTGAAAGCCCTGAAGTGGAGAATGCAGCATACAGCAACACTCTCCTATCTAACAAGAAAAAGAACACATATACTTCTAACTTAAGGGGAGAATCACAGAAGAGCTGAAAAGTGAAGAGGAATATGGGGAGGAAGACCATTATGAGAGTTGTTTGGAGCTTCCTTGTTGACCTCACAGGGCCACCATTGTGCAGGGATGACTAGAGAACCCCAGGGAGCTGGCTGAACTCCAGAGCAGAAGAACTTCTTGTGTGAATTCTGCACTTAAAGTTACTCATCAGCAGATTTGTCCATGACACTCTAGACACAAGAAGCTTCCTCGCAATATGCACCACTGAATTGAATTTTCACTCCAAATTTGCTTTGAATGGTGTCCCAAATCTAAGCCTTCAGATATAAGTTAATATCTAACAGGAAAAATTTATGTACACCATTCTGCATGCAAATACTTTACACTCACACACTAGGGCACACATTAATATGTGTCTTGTGATATCCCCATGGTACTTCAACAAATTGACTAAGAATAGAGCTATGTGACTGAGCTTCCCTGGTGGCTCAGTGTTTAAGAATCTGCCTGCCAATGCAAGAGACACAGGAGACATGGGTTCAATCCTGGGTTGGAGGATCCCCTGGAGGTGGAAATGGCAACCAATTCCAGTATTTTTGCCTGGGAAATTTCATGGAAAAATCCAAAATAGGTAAATCCCATAATCAGAGGTCAAGTTAGGAAGCTGAGACATTTATTGCCAACACAATGAGGGAGAGTTGCATGAAAAACAGGTGAACAGGGATTAGAGGTGAATACACAATAGCTGTCATTGTGTATTCAGTCATCCCAGCAGGCTCAAGGAAGAAAGAGGTAACAGGATACAGAATAGCCTCCTATCTCTCAAACTTTTGAAGTTATACCAATTTTTTCCCCAAATCCATAGTCATCCTGAGAGCACGAGCAGTAGAAGAAAGAAAAGAATGAGGAAAAAAATGGAGAGAGTTTAAATGGGAAGACAGTCCTGATATAGAGTTTAAATTTGAATTGATTTCGTTTACATATTGGCTAAGACTAAACATCTAAAAGAAGCTAGATTTTTAACTTGAAAAGCTATATTATATTTTTAGATTGAATATTATTGGACTTCAAGGTGGTTAGCAGTGCAATTAAATGAGGCAGTAGGGACAACCAAATTGGAGAAAAGATACATCTTGATGGACTTTTGATATCCTGATCCTTTTAGGATGTTTATTTTATCTGATAGATATTTTATGTGATGGAATTTGGGATAATAGCTCAGTTCTTATACAACTTAGTTTTATTAATTAAGTTACTTAAATTTATCCATACATTTTTATTTATTTTTCTGTAAAAAAGGGAGATATGATTATAGAAATAGTATCCAAATAATATCAAGGATGAATAAATGAGACTTTGTAAGCAAAGCACTTAGAACCCCAAAGGTGCTCTTTTTTAAAAGCTATTTCCTGGATTTCCCTGGTGGTCCCATGGTTAAGAATCTTCCTGCCAATACAAGAGACACAGGTTTAACTCCTGGTTGAGGAAGATTCCACATGCCACAAAGCAACTAAGCCCAGGAGCAACAACTTCTGAGCCCATGTGCCTTAAGCTCACTGGAGAAACCACCGCAATGAGAAACCTGCACGCTGCAACTAGAGAAAGCATGAGTGCAGCCATGATGACCCAGCACAGACAAAACTAGAATAAAATAAAGAGGTAATAAAATCTTCTTCCTTCCACCCAATTTGCAGTGTATGCTATGTTCTAAATGATAGCTTTCTAATACATCCCTCAGACATGTCCTCAAATATGCTAGGCTAGGTGTTCACATACTTGCCAAATCACATGCAAGTTTTCTGAACAAGTGGGGACCATGGAAATTTCTGGGAGATAAACTCTCCTTTATAGAGAAGCAACATTGAGCTAAAAGCTATAAGAACCACCTCAAAATGGATTTTAGTATAAGATTGATATCACAGCCCATTAACTCACAAGGACAAGTTGATTGAGTTAGGAAGTGGCTTATTTGATTTATAAACAATACAGTAATTTGAAAACAGATGCTTTATGCATTTTGTTCTATTTCAGTTATTTGTAAGATTAGATTTTATTTCAAGTTAAACTTAGCAAATGCCATTGTTTGTGATAGCATCAAGCTCCAGCCTATTAAAATATATCTGTTCTACGCACCACACACTGGGACCTTCTGTCTTCATTCTGGGGGAGATTAATGCTGTGGCAGTGGGATGCAAAGGTTACACACCTTCTTGTTTTACATCCAGAAATAGTGATAAAACATGTATAGAAACCCCACTGGCAAAGAAACATGGTTTTAATCACTGTCTACATTTTTTTGCTTGCATATTCCTCCCTCTTGCTGAACATCAAAGTGCCTCTTTAGTCACAACAAAACAACTCCTGCAGGTGTTCATTTCTTCCCTGATGCTTTTTATCTCTCCTTGCTTCCCTGATTGCTCAGACCGTAAAGAATCTGCCTGCAACACAGGAGACCAGCGTTTCATCCCTGGTTGGGAAGATCCCCTGGAGAATGGCTACCCACGCAGTATTCTTGTCTGATGAATTCCATGGACAGATGAACCTGGCAGGCTACAGTGAAAGGTGTCAGAAAGAGTTGGAAATGACTGAGCAACTAACACTTTCATTTTTCACTTTCAGGGACTGTGGGCACCAATGTTTCTTCACCACAAGCTATGTTGCAAAAGAAAAAGAAAATCCCCCTATGATGACAAAAAATTATTTAAATGAACCCTCATTGGGGTAAAAACTCACTTCTAGGTTATAATATATGTGAAAGTAAAAGTCATTTAGTCACATCTGACTCTTTGCAATGTCATGACTGTACAGTCATGGAATTCTCCAGGCCAGAATACTGGAATGGGTAGTTTTTCCCTTCTCCAAGGGATCTTCCCAACCCAGGATTCCAACCAAAGTCTCTTGTATTACAGGCAGATTCTTTACCAGCTGTGCCATAAGGGAAGCCTAAGAATGCTGGAGTGGGTAGCCTATCCCCTTCTTGAGGGGATCTTCCCAACCCAGGAATTAAACTAGGGTCTCCTGCATTGCAGGCAGATTCTTTACCAACTGAGCTATCATTTAGTATGTCACATATTTCTTTGGCTAAAATTTTGGCAAATGCATGTGCATGATAATTTGAGAATCTTAGTAGAGATAGTTCCATAAGGAACAACAGGACAGATTTAATACTCTTTTTGTAGTTTGCTAATAATAAGTGTAGGTTTCCCAGGTAGCACTAGTGGTAAAGAATCCACCTGAAATGCAGGAGAGACAGGAGATGTGGGTTCAATCCCTGGGTCCAGGAGATCCCCTGGAGGAAGAAATGGCACCCCACTCCAGTATTCTTACCTGGAAAATTTCATAGGCAAGAGGAACCTGGCAGGCTACTGTTCATGGGGCTGTTGGGGGAATGTGTAAATTCCTCAGTTCTCTCTCACTGCAGCAAAAATTTGAAATGGCAGACCAGTGTTACAGCTATGTTACAGCTCAGTTTTAAACAGCAAACCAGTATTTCAGCTCAGTTTTATTTGGCAAGCAAAGGAAAATACATCCTCGAGGCATGAAGGCAGGCCAACATGAAAGAAGAGATGATAAGAGGGGGTCAATTTTGGCTCCTCTTTTCATATATTGTTTTTCCTCCCCCTGAACTTGCCCTATATAAATTGGGCTAGCCAGGGGGACTGTTTGTTTCACCTGAGATTCCCACTCCGGTCCTCAGACCACCCTTTATTCCATTTTTGCAGGCTTCTCCCTTCTTTGTCTTTTAGCCATTAATGTTTTCAACTTCTTTTTCCTAGTCTAACAGGGCCACACAGTGTTGGATACTTCTGAGCACACAGATGTAGATGTAGAATAATAAATGTACTAGTAGTTATCCAGTGCTTCCTCTATTAAATATGCCTATAATATACTATACTATATAAACTATAGCATCATTTCTAGGGATTTACATTATCTTCTTGACAAAAGCAGTTAAAGAAATAACTGTGCTGTGCTTAGTCATTCAGTTGTGTACAACTCTTTGCCACCCCATGGACTGTATAGCCTTCCAGGCTCCTTTGTCCATTGGAATTCTCCAGGCAAGACTACTGGGATGGTTTGCCATGCCCTCCTCCATGGGATCTTCTCAACCCAGGGATCTAACCCAGGTCTCCCACATTACAGGCAGATTCTTTGCCATCTGAGCTACCAGGAAAATCCATTTAATATGAGCCTAATTTCTTCTAGTTAATAGGAAATTAAGCAAATGGCAATTTTTGATAGTCAAGTGATATGTCATGCTTTCACATAATAAAAATCATAGTTCATCAATTTTTTTCTTGTCCAAACTCTGTTAATATTACTACTATTGTTTGGGTTTTTTATTCTCCTTTAGACCCTTCAGGAAATGTGCTTAAATCTCTTTTTATAAGAAAAATAGTCTCCCAAAGAATATGTAAGATAGATTATACATCTGTAAAACATATGTTGTGATAGTTATTTTTGGTATTATCTTTCTTCTTAATGGAAGAATCATGATGATTCATTCGTTGGTTCATTCACTTTACATTCATTCACTTAGCATAGAAAATGTTTAACTATCAAAAAGACAACAGTATCATTTTCCTTCAATTATTTTTTTGACAGGGAGAAGTAGATAATTGGAAAAATATGAAAAAAAAGAGTTTTATGAAAACTATTATAAACACGTGGTAGTTATAATAATGTTGCTCCCGACAGTTCTTTTCAATTCCCTTTTCTTTGGAAACTTGGAAAATTTCCTCCATGCCATTTTACAGTAAGGGTGGATTTTTCAATCATGGTGCTCCATTCTTCCTGGACAAAAACTGGGCACATTTCTCATTCCAGACCAATCTTAACAGTCCTGAAATATTGATCAATATTGTTTCAGAAGGGATACTTAAGACAAGTGGGATCCAGAAAAGTCTTTTGGAGGGTTAAATAAAATATCAAAACAAAGATTATTTATTTATGTGTATGTATGTGTTCTCCTAAAATATTTATGATTACAAAGAAGGAATATAATTAATGTAAATTTATTAGCAATCATTTTCTACAAGAACTTTTTATTATCACAGAGGCGATATTCACCAGGAAACAGAACCTAGTAAGAATGAAAAAAAGAGCTCTCAGCCCCAGGTAATTGCAGCCTCCACCACTTTCGGGCCTAGTAGCCTGAAGCAAAATAAATAAATAAAAAGGTCATGGGTGACCTGTGCTCAGACGTCACCGAGGCCATGATGTATGAAAAGTTCAGTCCTGCGGGGCCTGTGCTGTCCATCTGGGCCTGCCGCTATACGATCACCCGCCGCTCCCTGGGTTATGCCTACGTCAACTTCCAGCAGCCGGCCGACGCTGAGAGGGCCTTGGACACCATGAACTTTTATGTAATTAAGGGAAAGCCGATCCGAATCATGTGGTCTCAGAGGGATCCGTCTCTGAGAAAATCTGGTGTGGGAAACGTCTTCATCAAGAACCTGGACAACTCTATAGATGACAAGGCACTTTATGATACTTTTTCTGCTTTTGGGAACATTATGTCCTGCAAGGTGGTGTGTGATGAAAACGGTTCTAAGGGTTATGCCTTTATCCACTTTGAGACCCAGGAGGCTGCCGACAAGGCCATTGAGAAGATGAACGGCATGCTCCTCAACGACCGCAAAATTTGTGGGCAGATTCAAGTCTCGAAAAGAGCGGGAAGCTGAACTTGGAGCCAAAGCCAAGGAACTCAGCAATGTTTACATCAAAAACTTCGGGGAAAAGGTTGATGATGAGAATCTGAAAGAGCTATTTAGCCAGTTTAGTAAGACCCTAAGTGTCAAGGTGATGAGAGATCCCAGTGGGAAATCCAAAGGCTTTGGCTTTGTGAGTTATGAAAAACACGAGGATGCCAATAAGGCTGTGGAAGAGATGAATGGAAAAGAAATCACTGGGAAGGTCATTTTCGTTGGCTGTGCACAAAAGAAAGTGGAGTGGCAGGCCGAGTTAAAGCGAAAATTTGAACAGCTGAAGCAGGGGAGGATTAGTCGCTATCAGGGGGTGAATCTCTACATTTAAAACTTGGATGAAACCATCGACGACAAGAAGTTAAGGAAAGAGTTTTCTCCTTTTGGATCAATCGCCAGTGCTAAGGTGATGCTGGAGGATGGGAGAAGCAAAGGATTTGGCTTTGTCTGCTTCTCGTCCCCTGAAGAGGCAACCAAAGCAGTCACAGAGATGAATGGATGCATCGTGGGCTCCAAGCCACTGTATGTCGCTCTGGCCCAGAGAAAGGAGGAGAGAAAGGCTCACCTGACCAACCAGTATATGCAGCAGGTGGCTGGGATGAGGGCACTGCCCACCAATGCCATCTTAAATCAGTTCCTGCCTGCAGCTGGGGGCTACTTTGTGCCAGCAGTTCCACAGACTCAGGGAAGACCTCTGTATTACACACCTAACCAGTTAGCACAGATGAGGTCTAATCCACACTTGCAGCAAGGTGGGAGACCTCAAGGCTTCCAAGGAATGCCAAGTGCTATACACCAGTCTGGGCCTCGTCCAGCTCTTCACCATCTGGCTCCAACTGGTAATGCTCCAGCCTCTGGCGGCCTCCCTACTACCACTCAGAGAGTCAGGTCTGAGTGCCCTGACCGCTTGGCTATGGACTTTGGTGGGGCTGGTGCCGCCCAGCAAGGGCTGACTAAAAGCTGCCAGTCTGGAGGTGTTCCTACAGCTGTGCAGAACTTAGCGCCTCGTGCTGCTGTTGCTGCCACTGCTCCTTGGGCTGTTGCACCTTACAAATATGCCTCCAGCATCCGCAGTCCTCACCCTGCCATCCAGCCCCTGCAGGCACCCCCGCCTGCAGTCCATGTTCAGGGGCAGGAGTCGCTGACTGCCTCCATGCTGGCCACAGCAACCCACCCCCACTCAGGAACAGAAGCAGATGCTGGGTTAACATCTGTTCCCACTTATCCAGACGATGCACTCGAACCTGGCTGGGAAGATAACTGGGATGCTGCTGGAGATCAACAGCTCGGAGTTGCTGCACATGCTGGAGTCTCCCGAGTCTCTCTGCTCCAAGGTGGAGAAGGCTGTGGCGGTCCTTCAGGCTTATCATGCCAAGAAAGAAGCTGCTCAGAAGGTGGACGCTGTTGCTGCTGCTACCTCTTAGACAAGGATGAACCGATTCAAAAGCCAAATAAACTCTCATGGAATTCAGCTCAAGGTTTGAAGACTTCCTAGCTTGTCCTATGGACCTCAACACCAAGAACCCCATTTGCAAATTTATTAGCTCATTTTGTATCAAAAGGTCAATTATGAAGCACCTAGAATTTTTCAATTTAAAGAATGTATTCTCTGGGTTCTGCTATGGCCCAGACAGTGTTAACTTTCTTTTTTTTTTTCTATTGTGAGTTTTAATTTTTTTTCCCCCCAAGAAATTGGTTTTATTTGATGTACCCAAGTCTTAAGTTTCTCAATAAAGAAAAAAATCTCCATTAAAAAAAAAAAAAGAATGAAAAAAAGAGAATGGAAACACTAATGAATGAGAAAGAGAGAGAGAAAGAGAGATAACTATTGGCATAATTTGAGCTCCTGGAATCAAATGTAACTAAAGCCAGATTTCTCCACCTACTTCCTAATTACTGGAATCAGCAAATTCCTTTTAAATAATAATAGTACTGCTGTTGCTAAGTCGCTTCAGTCATGTCCGACTCTGTGCAACCCCATAGACGGCAACCCACCAGGCTCCCCCGTCCCTGGGATTCTCCAGGCAAGAACACTGGAGTGGGTTGCCATTTCCTTCTCCAATGCATGAAAGTGAGAAGTGAAAGTGAAGTCGCTCAGTCGTGTCCGACTCTTAGCGACCCCATGGACTGCAGCCTACCAGACTCCTCCATCCATGAGATTTTCCAGGCAAGAGTACTGGAGTGGGTTGCCATATTGAATATTATTGTAGCCGAATGTGAGCAGTAATCTTTCCCTGCTGTCTCAGATGTTTGTATCCAGCCTAAATGTAGAGGACAATGCTTTCAGTTCCAAATCCTCAGGTGAGGTTCTCATCTATTTTACAGACTCCCTAAAAGATCCTCTAACTAATTCAGCCTGCTATCACCCTTTACCCAGAGGATATTTGAAAGAAGAAAAACAGTAAATCTAATTGTCCCATATTTTCCTGTGGCTGAAATAGCACCAAACTTAACCCTATTGTTCAGACAAAAATCCAAAAGTTTTCCTTAGTTTCTCACTTTCCTTAACCTTTACTTCAAATCCTTTGGATCCAATGGCCATACCTTTAAAATATATCTGTAATCAAACTAGTTGTTACCTTTTTTACTTGACAACCAGTCATTAACACCATTATCTCCTTCTCATAAAGAGGAAAAGTTAAATTTTTACATAGCCTCCTACTCCTTTTGCCTCTGTAACTCAGCTTGCTCCTTGCAAAATCTGGATCACATAGGCCATGAATCACACAGTCTCAGAAAGTGGGGACTCACAATACTAGGAACTGGAACTTATCTCACTAACCCTTGTCCTGCTGTTTGCAATCACCCAGCCCTGCAAACTGATTTAATCATGCCTGTATGTGCATAAAAACTCTCTAACCCCTTTGTTGCAGCTCAGAGCTTGGAGTGTCAACTCCTCTGGCCCTGCTGTAATAAACCTGAGTTCTCCAACTCTCTAAGTGTAGTGCTTGGTTTCTCAAGTACTGGTTTCTGCAACATTTCTGGAGGCTTCAGTGAGATTCCAACCATGCCAGCCCCCTGAGTCAATGGACTGGTGGCTCAGTTGGGCTAGAGTGAAGGAACCCTGAGACAAACAAGGAGGTGTTCCACCTGATAGTATTCTGGGTTCTCTTTCAGACTGGTGTTCTGACTTTCTGGATGGCCGAGCCCTGACCAGATTCATTGGAGGGATGGACCAACTCACGAGGAATGGCCACAGGTAAGGTCCTGGGGCCAGTCCCCAGTCAAGTCCTACCCCAACAGGAAGAAGAGGAGACTGATCACCTCCTTGAAGCTCCTAGGAAGGGGGCAACAGTTAAGGAAACCTGGGGGTTTGGGAGGAGGGATGCATTATGATAGCCTATAAATGATTGTCACTGTGTGATTGATGACTGAACACAGTGAGAGAAATTTTTCTTTTTGGAAACTGCACAAAAAAAAATTCTTTTTGCATATGCAGTTAAAAACAACTAGCTTGTTAAAAGGGCTGCTTAAGGAAAAGCTTGAAGTTAACCCTTTCCATGTCCTTGAAATACACAGCCAACTTTGCCTGAGACTTCAGCCTTGGGCAAATTAGAACTTCAAGCAAGAAAAAGAAAAAGGGTGTTAAAGAGATATTTTAAATCTCAAGCAGAAAACAATAAGATCTCTGTCTGTCTGGATTTATGTATACCTCAATGTTACGTCTTTTGCTTTTTTTCTGATAATATTGTTGAAGTTGTGAATGAGTTCTAATTTAATTGGCCTAAAGAAAAGTAAGTGCTTACAAATCAAACAGTTCTAAATACAAGAAAAATTAACCTAAATAAATTTCAGATTCATGTAAACTGGGAAATATTCTATATTAAATACCTAGTATTAATGTCTGCTAATCTAATAAAGAAGTAGGATGTATATTTTTAATAAAGAAGATATAAAAAATAAAATTACATTTTATAAAGGGAAAAAAAAGTAGGTCTGACTTACAAGTGGCTGTTACAGAAAGTGATTAAAACTTTGTGGAAAGTGGACACCGAAAAAAGTTTTGTTCCTGGTTAGGGCTCGGCGGCTGCGATGGACCACACAGAAGCGTGGCTGAGAGGAGCTACCCCTCGCCTAAGGTCGGAGGCAGTGGCCAAGAGGAGCTACCCCATGCCCGAGGTCAGGGGCTGCGGCTGGGAGGAGCTACCCAATGCCAGAGGTCAGGGGCTTCGGAAAGAGGAGCAACCCCAAGTCCAAGGAGCGGTGGCTGCGCAGGCGCAGAAGGGCCGAGAGGAGCTACTCCACAGTCAAGGTCAGGAGGGACGGCTGTGAGGAGATACCCCTCGTCCAAGGTAAGAAGCAGCGGCTGCACTTTGCTGGAGCAGCCGTGAAGAGATACCCCACGTCCAAGGTAAAAGAAACCCAAGTAAGACAGTAGGTGTTGCAAGAGGCATCAGAGGGCAGACACACAAACCATACTCACAGAAAACTAGTCAATCTAATCACACAGACCACAGCCATGTGTAACTCAATGAAATTCAGCCATGTCGTGTTGGGGCCACCCAAGATGGGTGGGTCAAAGTGGAGAGGTCTGACAGAATGTGGTCCACTGGAGAAGGGAATGGCAAACCACTTCAGTATTCTTGCCTTGAGAACCCCATGAACAGCATGAAAAGGCAAAATGATAGGATACTGAAAGAGGAACTCCCCAGGTCAGTAGGTGCCCAATATGCTACTGGAGATCAGTGGAGAAATAACTCCAGAAAGAATGAAGGGATGGAGCCAAAGCAAAAACAGTACCCAGTTGTGGATGTGACTGGTGATAGAAGCAAGGTCTGATACCGTAAAGACCAATATTGCATAGGAACCTGGAATGTTAGGTCCATGAATCAAGGCAATTTGGAAGTGCTCAGACAGGAGATGGCAAGAATGAACGTCAATATTCTAGGAATCAGTGAACTAAAATGGACTGGAATGGGTGAATTTGAATCAGATGACCATTATATATACTACTGTGGGCAGGAATCCCTCAGAAGAAATGGAGTGGCCATCATGGTCAAAAAAAGATTCCAAAATGTAGTACTTAGATGCAATCTCAAAAACGACAGAATGATCTCTGTTCATTTCCAAGGCAAACCATTCAATATCACAGTAATCCAAGTCTATGCCCCAAACAGAAATGCTGAAGAAACTGAAGTTGAATGGTTCTATGAAGACCTACAAGGCCTTTTAGAACTAACAACCAAAAAAAGATGTACTTTTCATTATAGGGGACTGGAATGCAAAAGTAGGAAGTCAAGAAACACCTGGGGTAACAGGCAAATTTGGCCTTGGAAGACAGAATGAAGCAGGGCAAAGGCTAATAAAGTTTTGCCAAGAAAATGCACTGGTCATAGCAAACACTCTCTTCCAACAACACAAGAGAAGACTCTACACATGGACATCACCAGTTGGTCAACACTGAAATCAGATTGATTATATTCTTTTTTTTTTTTCTAATTTTATTTTATTTTTAAACTTTACATAATTGTATTAGTTTTGCCAAATATCAAAATGAATCCGCCACAGGTATACATGTGTTCCCCATCCCGAACCCTCCTCCCTCCTCCCTCCCCATACCATCCCTCTGGGCCGTCCCAGTGCACCAGCCCCAAGCATCCAGCATTGTGCATCGAACCTGGACTGGCAGCTCATTTCCTACATGATATTTTACATGTTTAATTGCCATTATATTCTTTGCAGCCAAAAAAGGAGAAGTTCTATGCAGTCAGCAAAACAAGACCGGGAGCTGACTGTGGCTCAGATCATGAACTCCTTATTGCCAAATTCAGACTTGAAGAATGTAGGGAAAACCACTAGACCATTCAGGTATGACCTAAATCAAATTTCTGATGATTATACAGTGGAAGTGAGAGATAGATTTAAGGGACTATATCTGATAGATAGAGTGCCTGATACTATGGATGGAGGTTTGTGACATTGTACAAGAGAAAGGGAGCAAGACCATCCCCATGGAAAAGAAGTGCAAAAAAGCAAAATGGCTGTCTGGGGAGGCCTTACAAATAGCTGTGAAAAGAAGAGAAGCAAAAAGCAAAGGAGAAAAGGAAAGATATTCCTATCTGAATGCAGAGATCCAAAGAATAGCAAGGAGACATAAGAAAGCCTTCCTCGGTGATCAGTGCAAAGAAACAGAGGAAAACAACAAAATGGGAAAGACTAGAGATCTCGTCAAGAAAATTAGAGATACCAAGGGAACATTTCATGCAAAGATGGGCTCGATAAAGGACAGAAATGGTATGGACCTAACAGAAGCAGAAGACATTAAGAAGAGGTGGCAAAAATACACAGAAGAACTGTACAAAAAAGATCTTCACGACCCAGATAATCACAATGGTGTGATCACTGACCTAGAGCCAGACATCCTGGAATGTGAAGTCAAGTGGGCCTTAGAAAGCATAACTACAAACAAAGCTAGTGGAGGTGATGTAATTCGAGTGGAGCTATTTCAAATCCTGAAAGATGATGCTGTGGAAGTGTTGTACTCAATATGCCAGAAAATTTGGAAAACTCAGCAGTGGCCACAGGACTGAAAAAGGTCAGTTTTCATTCCAATCCCAAAGAAAGGCAATGCCAAAGAATGCTCAGACTACTGTACAATTGCATTCATCTCATATGCTAGTAAAGTAATGCTCAAAATTCTCCAAGCCAGGCTTCAGCAGTATGTGAACCAGGAACTTCCAGATGTTCAAGGTGGTTTTAGAAAAGGCAGAGGAACCAGAGATCAAATTGCCAACATCCACTGGATCATCGAAAAAGCAAGAGAGTTGCAGAAACACATCTATTTCTGCTTTATTGACTATGCCAAAGCCTTTGACTGTGTGGATCACAATAAACTGTGGAAAATTCTGAAAGAAATGGGAATACCAGCCCACCTGACCTGCCTCTTGAGAAACCGATATGCAGGTCAGGAAGCAACAGTTAGAACTGAACATGAAACAACAGACTGGTTCCAAATAGGAAAAGGAGTATGTCAAGGCTGTATATTGTCACCCTGCTTATTTAACTTCTATGTAGAGTACATCATGAGAAACACTGGGCTGGAGGAAGCACAAGCTGGAATCAAGATTGCCAGGAGAAATATCAATAACCTCAGATATGCAGGTGATGACACCCTTTTGACAGAAAAAGAAGAGGAAGTAAAAAGCCTCTTGATGAAAGTGAAAGTGGGGAGTGAAAAAGTTGGCTTAAAGCTCAACATTCAGAAAACGAAGATCATGGCATCTGGCCCCATCACTTCATGGGAAATAGATGGGGAAGCAGTGGAAACAGTGTCAGACTTTATTTTTGGGGGCTCAAGATCACTGCAGATGGTGACTGCAGCCATGAAATTAAAGGACGCTTACTCCTTGGAAGGAAAGTTATGACCAACCTAGATAGCATATTGAAAAGCAGAGACATTACTTTGCCAACAAAGGTCCGTCTAGTCAAGGCTATGGTTTTCCCAGTGGTCATGTATGGATGTGAGAGTTGGACTGTGAAGAAAGCTGAGTGCTGAAGAATTGATGCTTTTGAACTGTGGTGTTGAAGAAGACTCTTGAGAGCCCCTTGGACTGCAAGGAGGTCCAACCAGTCCATCCTAAAGGAAATCAGTCCTGGGTGTTCTTTGGAAAGACTGATGCTAAAGCTGAAACTCCAGTACTTTGGCCACCTCATGCAAAGAGTTGACTCATTGGAAATGACTCTGATGCTGGGAGGGATTGGGGGCAGGAGGAGAAGGGGACAACAGAGCATGAGATGGCTGGATGGCATCACCGACTCGATGGACATGAGTTTGGGTTAATCCGGGAGTTGGTGATGGACAGGGAGGCCTGGCATGTTGCAATTCATGGGGTCACAAAGAGTCAGACACGACTGAGCAATTGAAATGAACTGAACTGAATTGAACTGAATTGAGGACTGACTAAGTTTTAAATAAATTTAATTAAGTTTACCTAAATGAGTTCTAAGTAAACTGGTACAAAAACTTAAATTTGGCCTTTCTCTCTGCTAAAAGCATATGATTTTTTCAGATGTTGAACTGTTTTTAACTATTGATTTAAGTTTCTTTACCTCTTAATTGATCTGTTCAATATTTACTTTTGAAATCTTTTGTTACCTTTGGCTAAGTAAATAAGTATTATTTCACAGTGACTTATATGATCCTACCTGACTGAGTGTTATAAACCCTTTTGATATTTATCAACAAAAATTCCTAAATAACTTGACTTCTAACTAACTTTTGGATGCTTCAGAGGCCCCTGAGACATTCCAAAGAGCTATTAAGCTACCTGGGTTCATTGGATGTGTTAAATTACATGGGAAGTACTGTTGAAGGGGTGATAAATCTTTTCAGATTTCACTGTATGGCTGATGTTACTAATATAGATATCCTAAAATTATGTGAAATTCATACTGATATGCCCTGATAAAAGATGGTCAAATATAATTCTAGTTATCATATTAAAGTGTTATGACCAGGTTTCTTTGTCAATTGCAATAGAATTAGATTTTAACATGCCTTCTATGGTTTTACTCTCATGCCTTTAGAAGAATTCTGCTAGTTCTTCAAAATTTATGGAAAAGACTTTCTAAGATTAAGCAGAAAAACAAATTTTGTTTCTAACAGTAAGCTGGTACCAGAGAGGAATTTTGTCTTCTCTCTGTTTAGAGAACAAAGTTTTCTTAGAATGCAGCTTTTGATAACAGATTATGAATTTCTTTGCCTCTAAGTAATTTACATTGGTTTTTAAGATCTTTTTGTTACTTTGGTAAAGTAGATAAACATTATTTAATATTCTGGCACATGTAGACAAAGCTCATTCTGCTTCTACAAAAAAATAACTCTTCACAAAAAAGAGTTATTTTCACAAAAAAATAACTCTTGCTACCCTGATGTTCTTAAAACATGGCAAAAGTCTACTCCTAAATCAAGAAATTAAAATGGATAAACAACAGCTGAAAATCAAAGAGCCAGGGCTATGGGAAACCCAAGACAGCCACTTGGCTTTTCCTGGCTCCCTGATAGATCTCATTTTTATTTGATGGGTTAAAACCTTTTCTGGCTACAGTGTTAATGCCCTGACAATGAGTTCTCAAAAAAAAAAAAAAAAGAAATACTTATATTTCACTGAATATTAAGTTATAGTTTTGTTAATTAGGGTCTCTGCTTACTAAGACTCACTTCTGAAATAGTTCTTGTTATGTTATATTGCTAAAACGTTTAATTAAATTATTAAAAAGGACACTCTAAGATTGTTTCTAAAGCTTATCTCAGTAACCAGTCTTTGGATAAAGGTCAGATGCTCCATGATGCACAACCAGGAGATTAGCACTTGGCCATAATTATTTAACTGAGTCAGATGACCTGGGGTATATCAGACTATACCCAGTGAAAGTTCTTGACTTAAATTCTTGCTTGTGACCTTAAAAATAACTGCCAGCTATATTATTTTCTCTGTAGCTTGTTTCAGAAGATTATTTCTTACATTACCAAATGTGTGACTGAGCCTGTGATAAAATGCTGATATGCAGTTCCATATGAGATCAATAATTGTAATAATGTAGCTCTAGATATAGGAAGAAGCAACAAAAGGAAGTATTTTCCTAGACCAAGAGGCTAATAAGGTAGGTATGGTCCAGAGACCTTTGCTACTTACAAAGCCTGGTCTAGTGACAACCCATTGAGTGGCTTGTCAATGGAATCTTTCTTAGACCTGGGAATGAGCCTTCCTAGCACCGTGGGACACAATGACCATGAAATGCTCCCAAAACATGGTCAAATATGTGGCTATGAAGGGGCCCTGCAGACTGAATGTTGGCCCTTGCCATCTGCCTCTACAAAGACTAAATCATGACCACTACAAGATGCTGACCTTCAATACCCCCTTGAAAAGAGTTCATGGTGGAGACAAAAAATAAGGTACTCTGTGCTCTGGGAAAAAACAAACAAACAAAAAAAACTCAGGTCTTCAGGTAGTCAGATGTTTTCAGGTGAAGATTTTTATGAGTCCAAATTCTTGCATCTTCTCATACCTAGAAGAACACTAATATAAAGAATCAGTATCTGAACCTGGTTCTCTTGGTTAGCCCCTCAGCAGCTTTCCTACATTTAATCTTTGGGCCATATATCTTTACCTTTCTTGTTAAGTTTGTTTCTTCAAATAGTAGTACGACAAGAATATCCCCTATCCAACACCCAGACAATGCTAAAACAAGCTGCTTTATCATTCTGTGGACTCTCATCTCCCTCTGTAAATACACCCTGAGGTCCTCAAGCTATTCTCCCTTTGAGATTTTATATGGGAGACAACTCCCAGTGGGGGAAAAAAAAAAGGTCAAAGGAGACCACCAACAACTAGCTGGCCTGGAGATGTCCCAGCACCTTCAGGCCCTGGAAAAGTCTTCAACTGTATCACCCGAGAAACCTTAGAAAGGACACCATTCCTTTGGGCAATTGGGTTCATCCCTATCAGCCAGGAGATGAAGTATGGGTTAATGATTGGGAAAAAAAAAAAAAAAAACTTCAGCTAGTTTGGACAGGCCCTCACATAGTTGTCCTGGCAAACCTTATTGCTGTTAGAGTTATAGCTGTCATCCCTTGGATCCACCACACCAGAGTCAAGAAGGCAGAGACTTTCTGTGTTGAGGACACCTGGAAAGCAGTTTGGACCCCACAAACCTCAAGTTCTGGTTTCAAAGACAACAGCCATCATCCACAAAGGACTCAGCCCTGCTGTAGTCACTCCAGAAGCTACTAGTCAACACATGGCAGAAGCTTGAGGATTCTTAAGCCTTGCTCCAGCTATACTCTGGCAGCTGGTTGGTCAATGCACATTGGAAGCTTGAGGATCTGGCTATCAAAACATCAATGGATTTCATTTTCAACCCTGGCCTCTATCCCTAATCAGTATTATTGCTGTGCTCTTCATTACAGGACCAACTAGACTCCCTGGCTGAGGTGGTTTTACAGAATAGGACAGGGCTAGACCTACTGACAGCTAAAAAGGTAGGACTCTGCCTCTTCCTAAATGAAGAATGCTGCTTTTATGTAAACCAGTCAGAAATAGGGAAATGGCCCAACAGCTAAGGGAACAAATAATAAAAAGGAGAGAGAAACTAGCTAATTCCTGGGGTAATTGGAACAGTATCTAGAGCTGGGCGTCATGGCTTCTCCCTTTAACAGATCCTCTCTTCATGCTCTTTGTGGCATTCTTGTTTGGCCCTTGTATTCTCAATGTTCATGACCTCTAGAATTGAATCCATAAAGTTACAAATGGTAATAGTTTAATATAGTCCCCTTAACGATGGGGAGCTCTAAATGTCCTACCAGAACATGAGATGATGCTTTCTACAGTGAGTGATAGGAGCATCAAGAGAGGGGAATGAAGAGGAAAAGTTAACATTTTACATAACCTCCTGCTCCTCCTGCCTCTGTAACTCAGTTTGCTCTTTGCAAAGTCTGGATCACATAGGCTATATCGTCTCAGAAAGTGGGGACTCACAATACTGGGAACTGGAACCTATCTCATGAACCCTTGTCCTGCTATTTGCAATCACCCAGAACCCTGAAAACCCATTTAATCATGCCTGTCTGTGCATAAAAACTCTGTAACCCCTTTGTTCAGGGCTCAGAGCTTAGAGTGTTAACTCCTCTGGGCCCACCAACATAATAAACCTGAATTCTCCAGCTCTCTGAGTGTGGTGCTTGGTTTCTCGAGTACTGGTTTTTGCAACACTTAGACAACTGAAAATGGCATCAGTTGTACTGTTTCCATTACTGTCATCATCACCCCTACATCCCACCCCATCAATCTGTTTTGCATACATTAATGAGAGTAATCTTTTAGAGTTATATGGTTTTATTCCTCTGCCTACATCTCCCAAAGGACTTCAACTTACATCACATAAAATCCAGTCTCCTTAGTCTACACATCCTTATAATCTGACTATCTCTAGCATTAACCTCTAAATCTGTCCCCCCTTATTTATTATCCTGGAGCACAGGTCTTCTGGTATGCAAAAAATTTTATGCAGAATTTCATGTCCACCCAGAACTTCAGAATATGGGAATCAGGTCTTTGCAAACACAATTAAGGTAAGGATAAAACAGAAATCATTCTGGATTATGCTGAGCCAGTGGAGTGTCAATATGACAGAGTAAAGGATACACAGAGACATAAAGAAGATGGAAGCAGAGATTGGATTGATGTGTCTCAAAGCCAAGGAATATCAAGACTTACTGAACATCACTCGAAAGTGGGAGAGAGGCTTGGGATGGTTTCTCCCTTAGGGCTTCTAGAAGTAACTAACCCTGCTGATACTATAATCTCAAAATTTTGACTTGCTAAACTGTAAGAGAAAACATTTTTACTGTTTTAAGCAACTCCATTTGTAACACTTTATTACAAAAGCTCTTGGGAACCAGTGCTCATGGGATTGACTGGTTAATAATAGAGGTGTCATTGTTCTAGAATGTCTGTTTGAGAAACTAGTATCCTCAACCTCAGCTTCAAGACGGCAGCAGAGGTAGCAGTATTCCTGGAAGACCAGTAGTCAAGGGGACGTTTTTGGAAATTCAGCCTAGAATTTAATTTACCAGGCCTTTCAATATTTGTTCTAAGCTATCCTTTGTATTAAATTCCCTTGTATTAAATCCCTTTCTTTATACATAAGTCTGACTATTGTTGTTTTTTCTTTTAATTTTCAATTGATACTGAATGATATACTCCTCAACCTCCTGATTCCAATTATGAGAATACATTTCTATGGTGTAAGCCACTTTAAGGCAGATCTTTTGTTTCTCACAAGTCAAAAGCATCCTTGAATTAGACATAATATAACATTATAATAGGATGAAGGTAAGAAGATGAGTTTGCTAAAAGGATAATAAATTGATATTTTCTTCTTTAAAACTGGTAGACAATATTAGTTGAACTTAAGAAATGTTGAGTAGGTGCTTTGTAGTCTGAGAAGGGAGAAATAGAAAATTATTACCTTGGAAAATAAACATGAATTTGTTAAAAATATAGTGGATTGCCTGACAATGTTGAGTGTTCTCTTTCACATTCAAACTGCTTGGAACAATTTACATAACTGTGAGACTTTCTCCAGTAATTACTTATCTACTTGAAAGCAAATATGATACAACACATAATTCTATTTAATCAAGGTATTGGTTTACCTAGAAAGAATTACAGAGGGGAAGAGACGCAGAGAAGCTAGGATGAATGGAAAGGAGGGATTGGATGAGAGGGTAATGGACAGTGAAAAAATAATGGGATATACTGAGGGTGCTGAAAAAGAATTGAAGACTATTGCAAGAAGTGAGATTAGAGGAAATGAGTTAAAAAGAAAGTTAAAAAAGGTGATGGTGAGAAAATGAGATGTTTGAAATAAAGAATATTTGTTAGTGACATTAAGATTGTAAACATAGATGAGAATGGTTGAAAGGAGTTAGTAAAATATAAATTAAAGTGAGGAGGTTAAGTAAATGAAAATCCAGAATGATGGATGCATTATGGAAGTTGTAGACACCAAGAGTGATTACTAATAGGGAGGGCACAGAGAGTGAGCTAACTAATAAAACCTTTGGTAAATTAGGGGTATTGATCACAAGGACATTGGGTGGAAGCATAAAACAGTCTGAAAGTATGCATTTCAGAGGTAGCTGGGTTTTTTGTTTTGATTTGGTGGATGACTACAATGAAGAGCCAGGAGCACAGGACACCATATGGCTGGCAAAACAGAACCAGTGCCGGAAGAAAAGCCCTGCCCTTGGAGATTCTTCATGTTTCTGTGACAACAGCAAGAATCTGAGGAGAATTTTCAGAAAGGAGGGTATTGCCACAAGGACAACAAAACCTTCTCAGATAATGGAATTTGTGAGAGGGGAGTCTGCAGTTATCTCATAGACAGTGTGAGAAAACAGGAGGAAAACTGAACCACCACCCTTCAGATTGGAGGGAGTCAAGGTTTGACTAAGATTCCACCACAGAAACTACCCACTCAGGTCCCACATAGAGTTGTCCCCACTGGATACTCTCCTCCTCTCTGCTGGCCTCTTGACTCCACCAGAGCCATGGTAAACTAACCAACATTGACTTTGAGTCACTCAAATGTCCTGTTGGGAATATCTGAACAGGTGTTTTTGCTGTAATTACCTTGCAGAGACTGTTACATATTCCACATCTTTTATTTTTGTCTTTTTCTCCTGGACACAGTATTTCCCAGACTACCCAAGTAAGGTGCGGCCCTGCTCCTGAATCCAGGGCTAATGGAATAGGGAGGTGATTTGTACCATTTCTGGTTATAGTTCATAAATTTTCTACGTGACCTTGCAACATCGTGCTTCTCCCCCCCTATTTATTAAGTGTCAGTGCACTAGACAGACTGAGAAGCCACATGTTAAGAATGACAGAGCTTCTGTCATACTGTCTTTGAAGGATTTTACGTCATGGAGGCCCGAATCAACAAGTAACTTTTCATCCACACTAAGTGGTTTTACAAGTCATGCTGGCATCTCTTCCCTGAAGTGGATACCAGAAATGCTAATACAAGTTCCCACTAATTTGCCTCCTCACAGGACTATGTACTGAGGGCTAACTCCTATAAGGAGGCTTCTCAGGTGGTGCCGTGGTAAAGAATCCACCTGCCAATGCAGGAGACATAAGAGGTTTGATCGCAAGGTCAGGAAGACCCCCTGGAGTAGGAAATGGCAACCCTCTCCAGTAGTCTCACCTGGATAATTCCATGGACAGACGAACCTAGCGGGCTACAGTCCATGGGGTCACAAAGAGTTGGACACGACTGAGTAATTGATCATACACACACACACACACACACAGCTACACACACGCACTACAAGAGTGAATGAGTGAAAGCTGCTCAGTCATGTCCGACTCTTTATGATGCCATGGACTATACATACAGTCCATGGAATTCTCCAGGCCAGAATACTGGAGTGGGTAGCATTTCCCTTCTCGAGGAGATCTTCCCAACCGAGAGACTGAACCCAGGTCTCCCACATAGCAGGTGGATTCTTTACCAGCTGAACCACAAGGGAAGCCTGACTAGCTACACGATATTGACTACCAACAAGACACCCTGTTTATTGTTTTATGTCTTTTTCTCTCATTCATGTTTTCTAAAGCACTATTTTCAGATAAAATGATTTTTAAAATGACGAGGAGTAGGTAGTGATAGCTTACAGGGAATGGTGTCAGATTCATGATTTTCAAAGAAGATTTAGTTTTGGGACCAGGGACCAGGCTTTATCACTCAAGAGCTTTTGTGTAACAGAGTTTTATTAAAGTGAAAAAGGGACAGAGAAAGCTTCTGACATAGACATCAGAAGGGAAACAGAGAATGCCCCCATCACTACTGTTACCAAGAGAGTTATATACTTTTTTAATTAGTTATTACAGTAAATCAAAAGAATATCTCAAGGTTGTAAAAATTTTACCAGACCCACTTCCACAATTTACATTTTAGGATAACAGGATTAGAACTTAACAATAGAAAGATCCTAGCAAATTCACTCCTATAATATACATTCTAAGATATCAAGATAAGTCAGAAGGTTTCCAGGAAGGTTTTCAGGAAGATGTCCTTTCCATTATAGGGGACTGGAATGTAAAAGTAGGAAGTCAAGAAATATCTGGAGTAACAGGTAAATTTGGCCTTGGAATACAGAATGAAGCAGGGCAAAGGCTAATAAGAGTTTTGCCAAAAGAGCAAACTGGTCATAGCAAACACCATCTTCCAACAACACAAGAGAAGACTCTACACATGGACATCAAAATGGTATGTCAATACCATGGTGATCAATAATGAAATCATATTGATTATATTCTTTGTAGCAAAAGATGGAGAAACTCTATACAGTCAGCAAAAACAAGACTGGAAGCAGAGTGTGGCTCAGATCATGAACACCTTATTGCCAAATTCAGACTTAAATTGAAGAAAGTAGGGAAAGCCACTAGACCATTCAGGTATAACCTGAATCAAATCCCTTACGAGTATAAAGTGGAAGTGAGAAATAGATTCAAGGGATTAGATCTGATAGACAGAGTACCTGAAGAATTATGGACAGAGGTTCATGACATTGTACAGGAGGCAGGGATCAAGACCATCCCCAAGAAAAAGTACCGGAAAAAGGCAAAATGGTTGTCTGAGAAGACCTTACAAATAGCTGTGAAAAGAAGAGAAGCAAAAGGCAAAGGAGAAAGAGAAAGATATACCCATTTGAATGCAGAGTTCCAAAGAATAGCAAGGGGAGAAGAGAAAGCCTTCCTCAGGGATCAGTGCAAAGAAATAGAGGAAAACAAGAGAATGGGAAAGACTAGAGATCTCTTCAAGAAAATTAGAGATACTAAGAGAACTTTCATGGAAAGATAAGGACAGAATGATATGAACAATAAAGGACAGAAATGATATGAACCTAACAGAAGCAAAAGATATTAAGAAGAGGTGTCAAGAATACACAGAAGAACTATACAAAAAAGATCTTCACGACCCAGATAATCACAATGATATGATCACTCACCCAGAGCCAGACATCCTGGAATGGAAGTCGAGTGGGCTTTAGGAAGCATCACTATAAACAAAGCTAGTGGAGGTGATGGAATTCCAGTGGAGCTGTTTCAAATCCTGAAAGATGATGCTGTGAAAGTGCTGCACTCAATATGCCAGAAAATTTGGAAAACTCAGCAGTGGCCACAGGACTGGAAAAGGTCAGTTTTCATTCCAATCCCAAAAAAAGGCAATGCGAAAGAATGCTCAAACTACCACACAATTGCACTCATCTCACATAGCAGCAAAATGATGCTCAAAATTCTCCAAACCAAGCTTCAACAATACATGAGCTGTGAACTTCCAGATGTTCAATCTGGTTTTAGAAAAGGCAGAGGAACCAGAGATCAAATTGCCAATGTCCACTGGATCATCGAAAAAGCAAGATAATTCCAGAAAAACATCTATTTCTGCTTTATTGACTATGCCAAAGCCTTTGACTGTGTGGATCACAATAAACTGTGGACAATTCTGAAAGACATGGGAATACCAGACCACCTGACCTGCCTCTTGAGAAATCTGTATGCAGGTCAGGAAGCAACAGTTAGAACTGGACATGGAACAACAGACTGGTTCTAAATAGGAAAAGAAGTATGTCAAGGCTATATATTGTCACCTTGCTTATTTAACTTATATGCAGAGTACATCATGAGAACCACTGAGCTAGATGAAGCATAAACTGGAATCAAGATTGCCAGGAGAAATATCAATAACCTCAGATATGCAGATGACATCACCCTTATGGCAGAAAGTGAAGAAGGACTAAAGAGCCTTTTGATGAAAGTTAAAGAGGAGAGTGAAAAAGTTGGCTTAAAATTCAACATTCAGAAAACTAAGGTCATGGCCTCTGGTCCCATCACTACATGGCAAATAGATGGGGAAGCAGTGGAAACAGTGTCAGACTTTATTTTTTTGGACTCCAAAGTCAGTGCAGATGATGATTGTAGCCATGAAATTAAAAGACGCTTACTCCTTGGAAGAAAAGTTATGACCAACCTAGACAGCATATTAAAAAGCAGAGACATTACTTTGCCAACAAAGGTCCATCTAGTCAAAGCTATGGTTTATCCAATAGTCATGTATGGATGTGAGAGTTGGACTATAAAGAAAGCTAAGTGCCAAAGAACTGATGCTTTTGAACTGTGGTGTTGGAGAAGACTCTTGAGAGTCTTTTGGACTGCAGGTAGATCCAAACAGTCCAATCCAAAGGTGATCAGTCCTAAATATTCATTGGAAGGACTAACTGATGCTGAAACTGATACTTCAGTACTTTGGCCACCTGATGCAAAGATCTGACTCATTTGAAAAGACCCTTATGCTGGGAAAGATTGAAGGTAGGAGGAGAAGGGGACAACAGAGGATGACATTGTTGGATAACATCACTGACTCAATGGACATGAGTTTGAGTAGACTCTGTGAGTTGGCGATGGACAGGAAGGCCTGGCTTGCTGTGGTCCATGGAGTCACAAAGAGTTGGACCCAACTGAGTGACTGAACTAAACTGAACTGAACTTTCAGGAAGAGGAAACTGTCCTCAAGCAGGATACATTGTTGTTATATAATCCTTAGTACAGAGTTTGAACTGAGTTGTTGGTTAGGTAATCATCAGTTTAGAAAAAAGTGTTTTATGTGACTAAGGCTAAGGAACAGAGAAGGCAATGGCACCCCACTCCAGTACTCTTGCCTGGAAAATCCCATGGACAGAGGAGCCTGGTAGGCTGCAGTCCATGGGGTCGCTAGGAGTCAGACACGACTGAGCGACTTCACTTTCACTTTTCATGCACTGGAGAAGGAAATGGCAACCCACTCCAGTGTTCTTGCCTGGAGAATCCCAGGGACAGGGGAGCCTGGTGGGCTGCCATCTATGGGGTCGCACAGAGTCGGACATGACTGAAGCGGCTTAGCAGCAGCAGCAGCAGCAGCAGCAGCAGCAGCAGCAGCGAGGCTAAGGAATGTAAAGGAAAAAAAAGTTTGTACTTTACTCCTCCTTGAGAATTCCAGTCCCGTATCTCCACTTTCAGAGTGCCAGACTCCTTTCTCCTCTCAGAGGCCCCGGACTTCTTATCAACCTGCCTAGGAACTGACTCTCTCAGTGGCAAACTTATGTCTTTTTGTAAGTCTTTGACCTCTGATAGAGGTGTCTGGTGTAGTTTGGCATTTTAATAAATGGAATTTTCTTAAGAGCATCAAGGAAAGCTCAAATTTAGAATTTTCCTTTTAAATGCATTTCTCAAGGAAAAACAACATACAAAAGTAATGATAAATGAAAAATACCACAGCAGCTCTATTAAGTGAATAGTACCTCTTTCCACATACAGGTCTTTTTGATAAAACTTTTAATAGGTCCAAAGTCTCTCATTTCTTTGTCAACAATGTGGAAGGAGAAAGAAGAATAATACTATAACTATGCACTTGAATGTTTAATGCAATATAGCTCCAACCACTGCTAAATGTGGCTTATTTACAGTCCCGAATTCTTTCCAAATATCAATAAATCCCTCTTGGATTGTCACAAGCAAGACAGAAGCGTAGGCAAAAGAAAGTCTTTCTCTCTCTTCTAAAATATAATAAACTTTTTAAAAGAGTTCCATTTTCAATGCTCACTCTTTAAAATTAACCTCTCTTTTAAAACTCCTTCCTTTTAACTTAAGCTCTTTCTAGTTGTCCCGACTTGCTTATTATTACTATGACCTGTAGCCCCTTGACTTACTCCTTAGAAGATACAGCCAATATTTCTCAATGTGTGATTAGAGCACTATTTCTCAATATGTGATTCAGAGCACCTGTGTCAGAATCACCTGGGGGATCCATTACAATGCAGAAACCTGGTTGCACTTCATTCTCACTGAATTAGCAAATCTACCAAGGGGCCAGGGAAATCTTTATCAAACACAACAGGTCTAGATTCATACCTAGTATGAGACATGAGAATGTGAGATCCAGGCCATTTCAGGCTATAAGCAGCATGGTACCTCGCCCTGCCTCTAGAGTATACAGAAGATTGTGTCCACCATACCTCAAAACCCCACAAATCATGCTAATTGCCAGCTCTGGGAAGTCCTCATTTTCTGTATTCAATATTCTCTCCTAAGTCACCTGGTATTGCTAGAAATTTGCAGAAATTCTGTTAATCTAATAGATGGCAAATACTTGCTTTCTAAACTTGGTTAGTTTGTGTGGCCTATTGATTACTTACTAACTGCCTCTCAGAATCCCCCAAAAAGACTCTCCCAAACTTTCACCATCCTCATCTCAAATCTTCATGCCCATCCTTCATGTTCTTATTCTCATCACACAAAATTGGTTACTGATAGAACTGTGTGAGAGCATTGGCCTTCCTCTGCCACTCAGCTATCTCTGCTGTAAGCCCTCTTTCTGTCAACTCACAAATCTGAGAAACAAATTTCAATCTTCTTGCCAAAGCCAGCACTTCTACCTTTATCCTTGGATATCCTTCCCTTTTGATAGATGCCTCAGCTCCTTTTACAGGTCCCTTCCCCATCTTTCATGGCATGTTGTATCCATTCCCTAGAGAAATTGTTGTTGCCATTCCTTATAAGCATGTCTACCTTCCGCTAGCATACTGTGCTCCTTTCATCACCAAATATTGTTGTAGAATATTATGTCCTCACACCTAATTCCTCTTTCCTCACTTACCTTTAGAAATTTGCAGTATTTTTCTCCACACTTCATCTGAGGGAAATTGTTCTCAAGGAACCAGTGGTTTCCTGTGATATTCAGTAGTGGTTCTTTGCTTTCAAACTCTTTGTAGAATTTGATGATGCTACAGCCCCTTCCTTCTTTCAACTTTTTAGTCCTTTGGTTCCATGGCACAGGACACATTTCTAGTCCTTCTCTGTCATCTCTATTTCTTCTTTACTACACTCCTCCTCATCTTAAATGTAAATACTTCTCACAGTTCTGTCCTCAGCTCCCAGGCTGTCACTGAGGGAAGATGTTGACACAAAAAGGGAATCAAAATTCTCATGTGTTAGGCGTTTTGCTGGGAATGAGCCCAGGATGCTGTGTGCTCAGAGCAGAATCGTGTTCCCAAGACTTTGGAGAGTTCTTCTGCTGAACTTGAATGATGAACAGAAACTATGGAAGGATTTCCAGGAGAGCAAACCAAAGGAAAGACAGCAACATATAAGAGGATGGGTTCAATGTCTGTAAAATTTTTTGGTTAACTTTTACTCTTTTAAAGCCCTAGATTACATGTTCTTCAATCTTTTGTAAAAATGAGCTTCTCTTAAAAAAAAAAAAAAAAGATGAAGGAGGAGGAGAAACGGGGGAGGAAGAGAGAAAAATTGCAAAACCAATCCTGACGCCTTCTTTGAATGGCGTGGATGTTGTTTGAAGTAAATCAAAGTTCTTACATATATTTTCGTTACTTTTTATTATGCTTAGGAAATTTTTAAAATTAATTTGTATTGGAGTATAGTTACTTTACAATGTTCTGTTAATTTTTATTGTCCAGCAAAGTGAATCAGTTTTCCATATACGGATATTCCCTCTTGGTTGGATTTCCTTCCCATTTAGCTCACCACAGAGCACTGAGTAGTTCTCATTGCTCTACAGAAGGTTCTCATTAGTTCTCTGTTTTGTACATAGTAGTGTATATATGTCAATCTCCATCTTCCAATTCATCCCATTCCCCCTTTCCATTACTTTTTATATGGAATCAAACCTAACAAAATAGCAATTTCTCTCTTCTTTTCTTACATAGAAGAGATATTAAAAGGTTTAAATGCCATTTATCAAGGTAAACCAACATATTTTCCTCCTCATGGCCTGAGAACTTATGAAAAATAAATTTCCAACAACATCCTCAGAGGGATTATTAGGTAGGTGTTTATTTGCTGTTGAAATGACAAGCCGCAAATCTCTGATCCCCTTATTCTTTTTCATCTGAGGTGGAATAAACGGAACACATCACCACTGATGGAAAAATGTTTTGGCGGACTCTTCTTTCTCATCTCTCTGTTAGCATTTTAATACCATTCAGACTGAGTTCAAGAGGGTCACTTTTTAATAAATGTAGGAACATGTAAAGGCTTTTATAAATAAAACTAAGCCATTCTGCCTTTTGATAGCTTGCTTATGTTTTACAAATTTTTTTTCCTTCCTATACCAATCACATCGTTTCCTTTTATTTTTCTCAGTCCCAACCTCACAACATAATAATGGATCAAGCTTATTCCATACCATGTAATACCTTGCACTATTTAAGTATTTGTTTAAAAAAGCATCACCTTAAAATAGAGCAGAGGGAGAGGAAAGTACAAAAGACCAATTCTGTCCCTTAATATCATTAATGGAAAGATTTATGGTCACTAAAAGTGGTGTATTGCCAACAATAGCTCTGGTGAAGCCACATCTGTTTATCCTAATGTGTAAGGAGCAGGATATGTGACAAGGAATGAGAATATGCCATTTGATTTGCAGCTATTACCTGACTACGAAGACAAAGAGTAAGTGCATAAATAAAGACAAATCATTATTATAGTGCAGCAATCAGATCTCACTGCAAACAGCTGAAGCCCGAGTTTTGGCAAACTGATGTGTCCTGCTCCATAGTAAATGATGTTTTAAAACATTCTTTTAATGTCAGGATTTCTCATTCTCAAATAAAATTGCTTAAAAAAAACTTCTGGAGATGGCTTTTAAATGTAATTTTTAGTGTGAATTTCCTTTTATCATTTTATAAAATAGAATCATATAATAATGTCTTCTCTCTCAAGGAATTTTTTACTTTTATGTCCAAATAATTTATTGGTCTTTAATATAGCAGTGTATTTTAAATTCTCTCCATCTTGACAAACAAATAATACATTTCAGGGTGGTGGAAGGCTTCCAAATGTTGATTGAGATGAAAGAGAGTCCCTTTGAAGTTTAAAAAATTGGTTTTAATAGAAGATCTGATGATTTTAAGAAACAGTATGGAGTTTTAGGAAAATTATAAGATTATAAATACAACACAGATTTGGAGATAAATTCGAATTCTGAGAATCAACAATTGTCAAAGCCAACATTTGCTATTCTCACTTAATTTCATGAAGGAATTAGCCAAGACATATAAACATGTCTTTCTTAATGGTAGAGTGCTCTAGAAGTGATCCAGATAGAGAAATTGGAAAATAATGCCTTTATATCACTCAGTTTATTCATATGCAATCATTTGCATTCCTCAAATAACTGTTAAATATTTAGACTGGAAAAATAATTCTAAGCATTTTAGTTAGTAAAATTAAAATATAGAGAAAACAAGT
Source organism: Bos grunniens (assembly GCF_055505025.1). Taxonomy (NCBI): domain Eukaryota; kingdom Metazoa; phylum Chordata; class Mammalia; order Artiodactyla; family Bovidae; genus Bos; species Bos grunniens. Next base: position 67,978,550 of record NC_141170.1, read on the forward strand.
CCGTTATTAAATTATTTTCATTAGTCCTTACCCAGAATGACAGTGGATAGCTCATATTCAGACACCAAACTGTCACTTTTTAAATAGTTGCCATGCTCCAGGCACTATGTTAGATGATATATTGGCTACTTGGATGAATGTAGAAGTGTTAGTTGCTCAGTCATGTCCAACTCTTCACTCCATGGACTGTAGCCTGCCAGGCCCCTCTGCCCATGGGATTCTCAAGGCAAGACTACTGGAATGGGTTGCCATTCTCTTCTCTAGGAGATCTTCCTGAACCAGGGAATGAACCCAGGTCTCCTGCATTGAAAGCAGATTCTTTACCATCTGAGCCACCAGGGATACCCAGACATGGCTACTGTGCAAAGAAGATCATTTATCCAGAAAAGAAAAATAAAAATTCAAACAAGTCACTTTAATTAAGCAATGGACATAATGTCAATGGGCCATCCTGCTTGGGAGCAGAATAGACAGCATTTAATTCTGCCCAGAAAAGGTAAAGGAATTCCAGGCCTTACAGGATGAGTAATTGTTAAGCCATTCAAGAGAGGAGAGAGAATTCAAATCAGAGATCATATCCAGAATGAAGGTGCAAGAATGCTGCTGCTGCTAAGTCGCTTCAGTCATATCCGACTCTGTGCAATCCCATAGAAGGCAGCCCACCAGGCTGCCCCATCGCTGGGATTTTCCAGGCAAGAATAGTGGAGTGGGTTGCCATTTCCTTCTCCAGTGGATGAAAATAAAAAGTGAAAGTGAAGTTGCTCAGTCGTTTCCGACTATAGCGACCCCATGGACTGTAGCCTACCAGGCTCCTCCATCCATGGGATTTTCCAGGCAAGAGTACTGGAGTGTGGTGCCTTCTCCGACAAGAATGATACTGAATGGCATTTTCAATACAGTGTAAGAGTATTTGAAAGACAGGGAATGAGGCAGGAGGCAGATGGCCCCTCCCCCTCCACCCCTAGAATAAAGCAACTGGAGATGCATTCCCTGTGGACGGAAACTCCAAGAGGAGAATGCATGTGTGTTAAGTCACTTCAGACATGCACAACTCTTTGTGAGGCTTTCCAGGTGTCTCAGTGGGTAAAGAATCTAACTGTAATGCAGGAGACACAGGATATGCAGGTTAGATTCCTGGATTGGGAAGATCCCCTAGAAGAGGGCATGGCAACCCACTCCAGTATTCTTGCTTATAGAATCTTGCTTGAGAATCCCATGGACAGAGGAGCATGGCAGGCTTCAGTCCATACAGTTGCAAACAGTTGGACATGACTGAAGCAACTGAGTATGTACACACACACACAGAATGTAGTCCACCAGTCTTCATCCAAGGAATTCTCCAGGCAAGAATATTGAAGTGGGTTGCCATGCCATCCTCAAAGAGATCTTCCCAACACAGGGATCGAACTCACATCTCTCACATCTTCTGCATTGGCAGGCAGGTTCTCTACCACTAGCATCAAAGCAGGCCAAAAAAAGGAGGAGGATGGGCAAACCGGCCAGACCGCATATTTCTCATCCTCAAAGTCAGGAGACCTTCCTGACCACATACACAGAAAGGCTCCTTCTAAAAATGATGCTGAACCTGAAGCTCCAATATTTTGGCCACCTGATGTGAAAAGCTGACTCATTGGAAGATACCCTGATGCTGGGAAAGACTGAAGGCGGAAGGAAAAGGGGATGACAGAGGATGAGATGGTTGGATGGCATCAGTGACTCGATGGACATGAGTTTGAGCAAATTCCAGGAGATGGTGAAGGACAGGGAAGACGTGTGCTGCGGTCCATGGGGTCGCAAAGAGTTGGACACAACTGTGTGATTGAACAACAACAAAAAGAAAAAAAATTATAAAGAACCTATTTAAACTGTACACACATCATTCCCATAAATTTTCAAACTCTGTAGCACTATATTTCCTACTCTATGGAGAAATTTGAAATTCAAGGAAACCAAGTAACTTGCTCAAGTTTCATGGTTTTAATGGTACCTGAGTTTGAATCAAATAGTGGCTGCTTCCACTGAACATCTGTGCGGTTGCTATCTTTCTACCTGCCACTGTTTGGTTGAGTCTTATGGCTGCAGAGATCAGGAGCTGGGGTTAGGGGGTACTTCACAGAGGAGGTTCCAAGGAAATGAAGTTTTAAAGTTGAGTAAGAACTGAAAATACAAATATATATATATATATATATATATATATATGTACAATCAAATGAAGGGGGAGTTTGCTAGGGAAAATAAATATCCAGTGCAAAGTTAAGCCAAAAAAAATAAGACACACAGGGAACAGAAAGCCCAGTTTTGAGGGTAATGTTCATAGATGCTTTTGAGGAAATGGAGGGAGAAGGAAAGGAGGTCAGCACATGCCCAACCTAGTAGGGCTTTATGTGTCATCCTGTGGTATGATTTTTCCTTCTCCAAGCCATGGGCCACCATTAAAATTTTTTGAGCTGGAGAATGATACAGCTGATCCTTGTCTAATGCAGGTTTGAACTACATGGATTTTTTACTTTGGCAGGGTTTGTTCCCTGAGCCCCCTCATTCTTCAAGGGTCAACTGTGATCAGAATGAATTTTTTTTTTTGGCCACACCAGGCAATATGTGAGATCTTAGTTCCCTGACCAGGGATCAAATTCACGCCCTCTGCATTGAAAGCAGGGAGTCTTAGCCACTGGACCACCAGGGACCTCCCAGATTTGGATTTTTAAGAGCTAACTCTGGTGACAGTATAGAAAGAACAAGGCTGTAGATGGGCAGATCTATTAGGAGCAATGTGATGAGTGAAAGAACCAGCAAGGGATTTTGAAGAAAAGAGTGGTTGTACAGAAATATTTGGATCTAAAGGTTTCTTAATTTTTCCAAAGGTCAACACCATCCCCAGGACCTTCATGATCTCTGGCACCCTCCTGTTACCTTATAAGAGTAGTCATTGTATTTATTCTAGCTAGAACTTTCTTTCTGAACACAGAATAATTTATTTCCTTTAAAAATTTTTTCTTTAATTATATCAACTTACTTATATCACTTTTTACTATTTAACATGATACTGCTTTCAATTTGCATTTTATTAACAGCAAAAACATTTTCTAAGCTATTCCTCAATTGAGAAGTTTCTTCCTAAAGTTATAAGTTAATGGTACTGAATTTTGTATTATGGTAACTAAAGAAAACAAAACAAGTGAAGGGTGCCTTGTATTCTTGAATGATCTCACAGTTGAACTTGGAAATTTTTGCCAAAAATACTGTATTCAGATGTGCATCAAACAGTTTTAATATCATGCTGTGTCTCAATAGTGGATCATAATGTCTGCAGTTGCATTAATGATCTTATAAATCCTCTAATGATATAAATTGCATCATTTTATTTCATTTTAACTTTAGTGTTAAATGTTCAGGAATTCAATGTAAACATTTCAACTTTCTAAAATTTTATGACTTTATTTGACATTTATTTATTTATATTATACCAGAAAACTCAAAATATAGAAGTGTCCAGGCCACTTTTTCAAAATCTAAGAGACTTTCTCAACATGTTCATTCAATATCCAGGTATAAAATACCATATGATATTTCTAAATCTACAGCCATTCATTTTTTTTAAATCATATTTAGTGTGGGCCAATCTGTGTTTCATCACTGAGGATAGGTAGATATGTCTCATGATGAAATCGATTGGGGTGATCTCCAATATATAATGGGGCTTCCCGGGTAGCTTAGCTGGTAAAGAATCTACTGCAATACAGGAGACCCCAGTTAGATTCCTGGGTTGGGAAGATCCCTTGGAAAAGGGATAAGTTACCCGCTCCAGTACTCTTGGGCTTCCCTTGTGGCTCAGAGAATACAGAATCCTCTTGCAATATAGGAGACCTGAGTTCAATCCTTAGGTTGAAAAGATCCCCTGGAGGAAGGCATGGCAACCCACTCTAGTATTCTTGCCTGGAGAATCCCATGGACAAAAGAGCCTGGCAGGCTATAGTGCATAGGGCAGCAAAGAGTCGTACACAATTGAGCAACTAAGCACAGAACAGCACATGATAAACAATGGATTTCAAAAATCAAAATACAATAAAATGGATTAGAAAATAAAACGGTGTCTGAGTGAGTGAGTGAAAGTTGCTTACTCATGTCCCACTCTTTGCGATCCCATGGACTATATAGTCCATGGAATTCTCCAGGCCAGAATACTGGAGTGGGTAGCCTTTTCCTTCTCCAGGTGATCTTCTCAAACCAGGGATCAAACCCAGGTCTCCCACATTGCAGGAGGATTCTCTACCAGCTAAGCCACAGGGAAGCCCAAAGAGTAAATATAATATTTACCCACAGAGTAAATATAATATTATCTTTGAATAATTTAGTTTCAACTATATATGTGAGGGGAGGAGGGGATATATTCGTTTGAACAGTAAAATATACCCTTTCCTGAACATCAGAATCTTAAGAAGAGTTTGTAGAGCTCTTATCTAAGTTAGTGAATTCATTGATATATCTATACATACATATATGTGTGTATATATATATACATATATATATATAAAACTGGACATGGAAAAACAGAGTGGTTCCAAATAGGGAAAGGAGTATGTCAAGGCTGTATATTGTCACCCTGCTTATTTAACTTATACGCAGAATACATCATGAGAAACGCTGGGCTGGAAAAAGCACAAGCTGCAATCAAGATTGCCAGGAGAAATATCAATAACCTCAGATATGCAGATGACACCACCCTTATGGCAGAAAGTGAAAAGGAACTAAAAAGCCTCTTGATGAAAGTGAAAAAGTTGCCTTAAAGCTCAACATTCAGAAAACTAAGATCATGGCATCTGGTCCCATCACTTCATGGGAAATAGATGGGATAACAGTGGAAACAGTGTCAGACGTTATTTTGTTGGGCTCCAAAATCACTGCAGATGGTGATTGCAGCCATGAAATTAAAAGCCACTTACTCCTTGGAAGGAAAGTTATGACCAACCTAGATAGCATATTGAAAAGCAGAGACATTACTTTGCCAACAAAGGTCTGTCTAGTCAAGGCTGTGGTTTTTCTATTGGTCATGTATGGATGTGAGAGTTGGACTGTGAAGAAAGCTGAGCACCAAAGAATTGATGCTTTTGTGTTTTTTTTGTTTTTTTTTTTTAATTTTATTTTATTTTTAAACTTTACATAATTGTATTAGTTTTGCCAAATATCGAAATGAATCCGCCACAGGTATACATGTGTTCCCCATCCTGAACCCTCCTCCCTCCTCCCTCCCCATACCATCCCTCTGGGTCATCCCAGTGCACTAGCCCCAAGCATCCAGTATCGTGCATTGAACCTGGACTGGCAACTCGTTTCTTACATGATGTTTTACATGTTTCAATGTCATTCTCCCAAATCTTCCCACCCTCTCCCTCTCCCACAGAGTCCATAAGACTGTTCTATACATCAGTGTCTCTTTTGCTGTCTTGTACACCGGGTTATTGTTACCATCTTTCTAAATTCCATATATATGCGTTAGTATACTGTATTTATGTTTTTCCTTCTGGCTTACTTCACTCTGTATAATAGGCTCCAGTTTCATCCACCTCATTAGAACTGATTCAAATGTATTCTTTTTAATGGCTGAGTAATACTCCATTGTGTATATGTACCACAGCTTTCTTATCCATCCATCTGCTGATGGGCATCTAGGTTGCTTCCATGTCCTGGCTATTATAAACAGTGCTGCGATGAACACTGGGGTACACGTGTCTGTTTCCCTTCTGGTTTCCTCAGTGTGTATGCCCAGCAGTGGGATTGCTGGATCATAAGGCAGTTCTATTTCCAGTTTTTTAAGGAATCTCCACACTGTTCTCCTTTTGAACTGTGGTGTTGGAGAAGACTCTTGAGAGTCCCTTGAACTGCAAGGAGATCCAACCAGTCCATTCTAAAGGAGATCAGTCCTGGGTGTTCATTGGAAGGACTGATGCTAAAGCTGAAACTCCAATACTTTGGGCACCTCATGTGAAGAGTTGACTCATTGGAAAGGACTCTGATGCTGGGAGGGATTGGGGGCAGGAGGAGAAGGGGACGACAGAGGATGAGATGGCTGGATGGCATCTCCGACTCGATGAACATGAGTTTGGGTAAACTCTGGGAGTTGGTGATGGACAGAGAGCCTGGCATGCTATGATTCATGGGGTCCCAAAGAGTCAGACACGACTGAGCGACTGAACTGAACTGATATATATATATATATATATATATATATATATATATACACACACATATAAAAGTATATATAATTTTATCCTCAAAAGAGCTTGGAACTTAGTAGAGAAAAGACATGTAAACATAAATTATAGTGTAGTGCAATGTATGAAGATGTGGCACAAAGTGCAGAAGAAGCATAGGATTTGATTCAATCTCTTTGTGCTAGGAAAGAGCCTGGTTTTGTTTTTCCTTTTCTTCCCCCGTCCCTTCCTCCCTCCGCCTCTTCCCTCTCCTTCCCCTTCTTCTATTAAAAAAGAAAGGCCATCTTGCCCTAAATTTTGGAAAAATAAGCTGCCTACCCTTTATTCCTTGAGAGGATCCTCACACATTTCAGCCTGCATTCCACTAAGGGCAATATTTTAAAAGAATTATCTTTCCCAGGAATGCAACCCCGACAGATAAAAGTTCAGAAGGCAGATATCTCATACACACAATGAGAGCCTTCCTCCTCCAAGCTGATAATTGTTTCTGGCCAAATATCTTTAGCTCTACCACATCTAGAGTTTCCACTACTCCCTTTGTTATCTAGATCTTCACAAATTCCAGGGTTTCAAGGTGTTTCTGAATTATTATTTAAATAGTTCATGTACTTCAATTATTTCTTAGTTAATGCAAACATAGACTCCTTTTTCTGTATTCATTACTAGGTTTAGCATTTAATGAAAAATTGATCAAGAAAAGAAACAATTCCTGCCATCAAGGGATTTACTCCCTAGTAGCCAATAATACTGTAAGTACATACTATTATGCATAAATATATAATTATGTAGAAGGCTAAAAGAATATTTCTGGGAAGATCAAACTTAAATTTGGGGTGGAATTCACATAGGCTCTTACCAAAACCATCATCTTTGACTGAAATTGAAGGATGCATAGGAGCAAATAGAAAGGTGGATGATGGAGGGAATAGTGAAGAGGAAGGTATAACTGGTGGATTTTAGGACCTGCAAAACTGGCCATGGTAGGAACCAGGAAGAGACTAAGGAGAAAAACAATGCAATGTATACCTGGAGATGAAGGGACACGGGGGCTAGGCTGGATGGGACCTTTTGTATATATTCAAGATTTGGGAGTTTTGTTCTGAGCAATGGGAAGTCACTGAAGTGTTTTGAATAACCAGATTTGTGGAAACAAATGCAAAATATGAGATGCACTTGACATCTTTTCTTTATAGTGACTCATTGCAGAGACATTATTTGGCTTTTGGCAGCTATGCCCAGTCATATATTTATAGGTTCTTAGTTAAAAAAAAATGCACAAAACTTCATGCACACATAAATTTTCTGAAGACATCATTTAAAGAGATTATTTGATGCCTCCCATAAACAGTAATAGCATACTTTGTAGTAAAGTAAATGGTGTTCAATTGAGAGTACTGTATTTGGTTCATTTCTTTGTACTCATTGGCTCACTGATATTATCACAAGATGATATATTGAACATGTCTTCCTTATCACTCTTACTGTTAGTTTTTTCTTACTCAAGGTGATTTCTAAATACCAAAGTGTACAGCCAAAGAAAACAACTTCATTTCATTACCAACTCACATTTACTTTTTCTCCTTTCCTCAAAAGTGATTTCCCGAAAATTCTCCACAAAATAAATTTTAGTTTTCAACCCTCAACTAATATAAATAAATACTAGTTTTATCAAAACGAATGGAAATATGGAAAGCCCACTGAAATAAGACTATTTTAATTATTCTAATTTTAAAATTAACACCTACCAAGTATACTTATCTCTGAAAGGTAGTTTGAGAAAAAAGGAGAGACAAAGGAGAAAAGAATGAAAGGTTGAATGGTACCCAAACTTGAGAGGAACAAATTTTCACAAAACAAAATTTAAATCATAAATCAGAGTTGTAAAGATAACTGCAGTTATATAGTTTAACTTCCTTCAAAACAATCTCTAATTTTTTGGAGACTGGGTTTGGGAATAGAGACAAAAACAAAAACTCACAGACATGCAGTCATAATTCTGCTGGAAGAAACATGTTTTATTACTTTGTTTTAATTTTAAGACATTTATACAAATTTCACAAGAAAAATATTATCTTTGATTTCAAATTCTCATTTATAAAAGAATAAAAACATTCTTCCACTAAACCACCAGCTCACTGTATTATGTATAGCTGTGTTGTAAAGGAATGTGAAGTGAAAACATGTTTATGCAGGCTAAGTTTAGGTTGCCCTTTATGGATCTAAATTTCAGATATGTGGGTGCTCCATTTGTGAGTCGTAGTGAAAGCTCCAATATTAAAATGTCTACAGAAAAGGAATTTGGCTCCTCTAGGGCTCTCCCACAATGGCATCTTTAAACCCAAGTTGACATTTAGCAGAAACAACTAAAAGGCTGGAAAAGACTATCCTCTGAAACTGTTCTCATAAATAAACGTTAAGTATGTGGATATTGTAATGCTGAAATCCATATTAAGCTCTATTATAGAAAAATGACCTGATCTTGATATTTACCAGATTAAAAATGTGCTCTAAAGCTAATGAAAAGCATCATAGCATGGTGACATTTGCTTTCTCTTGCCTTCTCTATTTCTTCTTCTGGCACGGTGAAAAAACCTTGTTTCTTCATGGTCCTCACTTACCTGAAGGAATCTTTTCTCCTCCCTGTAAAGTGAACTGGAGGTAAAGATTTTTTTCCTTAAAAAAAAAAAAACATATATGTGTATATATACAAACATATGTACACACATACATGTGCATATGTACACACATACATGGGATTCCCTGGTGGCTCAGTGGGTAAAGAATCCTTCTGTGATGCCGGAGACCCAGGTTCGATCCCTGGTTTGGGAGGATCCCCTGGATGAGGGCATGGCAACCCAGTCCAGTACTGTTGCCTAGAGAATCCCATGGACAGAGGAGCCTGGCTGGCTGCAGAACATAGGGTTACAAAGTCAGACAGGAATGAAGTGAATAAGTAGCATATATACATGTTGACTTTTTAATTTGTTTCTATTCAAAACCTTTCTAAAGGTACTCATAAAGTTCTAAAAAGAATACTGTAGTGAGAGTCCAGAGATGCCTGACTATGTCATAAGCTGGGTGTCCTCAGTGGGTCAGCCATAAAGAATTTGCCTGCAATGCAGAAGACCCAGGTCCAGTCCTTGGGTTGGGAAGATCTCCTAGAGAAGGAAATGGCAACCCACTCCAGTATTCTTGCCTTGGAAATCCCATAGACAGAGGAGCCTCATGGGCTACTCTCCATGGTGTTTCAAAAGAATCAGGACACCGCTTAAACAAACAACTAAACAAAAACATGTCACAAGCCGAGTCCATGACACTGACTTCACCAAGCCATTTAATTAAAATGCAACCAGGTAGTGTTAGTCCTGAGTTGGGTCTTGCTTCCCTGAAATTGACTATTGAACTCCACAGTGAAAAATAAAAGACGTTCAGTTTTCCACACACCAACTGCAAACAGAACAACTGTTATTAGAGTTTATACATTCCCTGTAATTGTGTCATCCTCTTGATATAAGCAAGAGGAACACATGAAGACATAAGGAGATTTGGGGGAGGAGAGAAAGCTGACCAGCCTTCTCTGATGGCTTAAAGAAACCTCCAGCAATACAGGAGACCAGAATTCGATCCCAGGGTCAGGAAGATCCCCTGCAGAAGGGAATGGCTACCCACTCCAGTCTTCTTGCCTGGGAAATCCCTTGGACAGAGCAGCCTGACGGGTAATGGTCCATGGGATCACAAGAAGTTGGACACAACTGAGTGACTAAGCACACACAACATGAAAGCTTACCAAAGTAAGCACAGACAGGTCATCCTGTGTCCTTATATTCCTTTAGAAGAGGCAAGATTCTTTCTTTCTACAAAGTCTTGGATCAAGGACTCAGGGAAAATTAAGTTTACAGAACTGCAAACATTTTTCCCTCTACTAGTGGGGGAGGAGTGATCATATTCCATCCGGTATTGAGCAGTAGAGGAAAGCATCCTAGAATAATGTTAGGGACAGTGAGAGCAGAACAGTCCAGATCATGTCATTGTAAGTGAGCAGTCCCTAAGTGACATACAAACTGAATCCTGCATGAGACCACAGGTCTAGGGATTTATGTGGAGGATAACACAACTGGTGGCCACAACTTTGTCTTGAATGAACACAGCAGGGGAGCAACATGATGGTGACATGGAGGAATGTGATGTAATGCCACTAACCAAAGCAAACTCATGAATTTTAAGACTCCAACATTTATTGAGATTTTGTACTGTGATTCATTCAGTACTTAGTACATTTAATCTTTGTACACATACACACACACACACATAGACAAACCCACCTATTGAAACTGAATTGTTACCAGTTATTTACAGATAGATGGAGTGAGGCAAAGAGAAATGACATAACTTGTCTATGGTCACACTGCCAGTACCTGCTAGAGGTGGGGTCTAACCTAGGCAGCATCTCTCCTGAAACATGGTTAAACTGTGCTAGGTAATGCCAATGTTCTTCTTCACTTGAAACCATCCACACAGCTAGACTGCAGTGAAAGGAACATAGGAGGACCATTTTCAGTTGGTTAATTTTGAATTTTCCCAATGAGCAGAATAAATGCTTAGAAATAAAAGTCTGCTTTAATACCCGATGCTATTTTAAAAGATATAGAATTAGGATAAGATGCTGTCATACTTTGCCAATAACTTGCAGAGAAATATAGATTTAATAGAGCACAAGTATTGGTGTTCGTGGGGAAAAATGAAGCCATTTCATATTTCTACTTTCCTAAATTGATACTCCTCAATAATCTGGTTATAAACAGCTGTCTCACTTATAAAATGAGGCAGCTTTGAACACAAATTTTGCAGTGAGCAAACTGGGTTTGAAATAGGGATGTTTGCACTTCTCTCTTAAATAATTCAGGTTCCTCATGGTAAAATGAATATAATAAAACCTAGTCATCAATATTGTCATAAGAAGTAAATGAGACAGGGAACATAGATTATGCTACTTAAATGATAAGGCCCCATTTCAGTGGCATAACAGACTAGAACATTATTTCCTATTTATACAAAATTCTTAGATATTCAGGTTTAGTGAGTGGCTCTCCATCATCAGAGAACTCGACTGACCATAGCTAAGTCAGTAAGAGAACAAAAAGAGAGAGAAAGGAAAAGAAGAATTGCACATGGCAGGTTTTGTTAGCAAGGCCCACAATGGTGAATTACATCTGTTAAGTTCATAGTCACATGACTGTACTCACCGCCAGGAAATACTAAGAGATATAATCTGTGTGCTTAAGAATGAAAAAAGGAGGCTGTGGATAGATGACAGTTTTTGTCACATGTACATAAAATGCTTAGCAGACTGCCTGACACAAATTGCATTTAATTTAGCTGTTGCTGCTATCTCTCAAAGCCCTAATGGGTTTAAGTTCTAAGAAGTAAAATGGAAAATTATTTTAATTAAGCCACAGATAGCAACATTTCTTGTAAACAGGACACTGTGAGCACTGTGATAAATTTTACTCAAAGATAAGTACACAAACATTGAAGGGAAAGATGATAATTATTTCCAGAAAAATATTAGTTTTAACATTATATAATTCCTTCCTCCAAGAACTGGTGAAAATAGATATTAAAATTTGAAAACAAGAGAGAAACCAGAAAAAAAAAAACTTTCATGAGGAAAACAAAATTGTTAAGTAACAAGGACCTGCAATAACAACAACAAGGACGTGGCATTACAATATTATACTATCTTATAATAACCTATAATCGAAAATAATTTTTAATATATGTAAATATCTGTATCTATATTATATATGTATATATAACTGAATCAGTCTGCTATACACCTGAAACTAACACAACATTGCAAGTTAACTGTACTTAAATTAAAAAATGGTTTAAAACATAACATCCACTCTACAAATCTCATGTAAATTTCTGCTAAATAGCAGATCTATAATGGCATAATATCAACATACATCTTTTCCTCTTAAGTGGTAACTTTTCCACAGTTCTATTTCTGGTCTCTTCAGGCTGCGATCTCTAAGGTGCTTACACTGACCTACATCCATTAACTCTCCAGTTTTTGATCTTATATGAAAGACCTAACATCATCCAAGTAAATGTTTAAAGGAATCAAGGGAAATTTACTTATAGTATTTGATAGGTAACAGAGTAACGGGATAGACCTCATTATGCTCAAGACTGGGTTACTGGGGAAGAAACAAAGGGAAAAAATCAATACAAAAAAGATAGCTGAGGTAACATAATAGGAGGAAAAGAACATAGTTGCTTGGGAGAGAGAAATTTTCTGTAGTATCTCCTTAGAGATTCCCATGAAGTTAAACAAAACATACACTTTATGAAGCTGGAGATAAAAGGTTGGCTGATGATATACAGACTGCAACGGAAGGTTAGCTGTCAGATTTAGGAAAGAAACTTAAGGAAACAAATGATGCTTTAGCAAAATGTAAATGATAGAAGAAGCAAGATTTGAAAGAAAATATCCAAATGTAGATATGAATTCCTCTGGCTCTAGCTATGCGATGATTTTTCCCCTTTGTGCGACAGGGAAAATGAGTATCATAAATATTTTTCTGTAGCAAGCTAAGCTTAAAGTTTCTATACCATATCTCACAAGGCGGGAGCTTCAACCTTTGATGACCACTATATCTAGAATAAAATGACATTTTACATCATGATCTTAGGCCTCCACGTGCGCGCAGACAGACAGACACACACACAGTGACTGTCATCTGAAGCAATACTATGTGTAATGCTGTCTGGCATTTTCTTTTTTCTTCTAATTCATTTTAAATAATGCTGATTGAGTTTCATCAATTTGATCTGACAACCTAATGAATCCTGACAACTGCTAAAAGTGTCTATGAATTTCCACTGAAAAAGAATGAATACTGATTCCAAGCTTGATGTTTCTTTTTGTTTTATACTTCTATGTGTACCTAATCTACTTAGGAGCAGCCCCATATCTTTCTTTAAGCTCTGAGAGGATTCCCCTGAGCAATGCTTAATGGGAATTTACCTAGAAAATGTTATTAAGGAGACAGGGGGATGTGAGTAGATTCTACATCATCTCAATCTGTATGCTCTTCAAACCCAGGGAACTCAATAACGGGAGAGGACTAATTAAAGTGGGAGACCAAAAGCTCCTCTTGAGATTCAGCTGAAGGCTAGTGGCAGCCCCTTCTCCTTTTGTCCCTAATAAGAGTGAACATCACCAGCTCAGGTCTCAGACATTTTAACAATTACACTTTCTTAGGCAGAGTGCTGAAAACAGTGCACTGTAATCTCATCCAGTACATTTTAAACTGCAGGATACCTCTACATACTGAATCTTGAAATGGATGTATTGTCATGACAGCATTTTATAAAAAAAGATTAAAGCGAATAGAACAAGAATATCTAATAGCTTTGCAGATTTTATATGCTAATTCAAATTTTTTCCATTTATGTAGAAATATGTCTGTCTAAACATATATATCTGTTTGTACATGATATAAATTATCTTGCTTATAGTAAAAGGCACTGTAAACTGCTTTAAGTTATTTCATCACTGCATTTAGGGGTAGTAAAAGGACATGTGAAAACTGTTTTCTTTGTGTTGGGGCTATAAAATTTCATTTTTTTAGTATCAAGACCAAAAAGAAATAAAAGTAGAATAAGTGAGTCTAACCATTCTGAATCTTCTCAAAAATGGCAGCAAAACAAGACTATAGCCATGATAACTATATTGCAAAAAAATTCAATTAGATTTATTAGAAAAATAATATATAGCACTTCCAAAATATATAACAACACTACTATGAATTTTAAAATCAGAGAATTAAAAATACAGAAAACTAATAACATACATAAAATATAAAATATATGAGTAATTATTATTGTTGTGTGAACAAAAATTGGAATAAAAATAATATTTTTAAAGTTATTTTTGAAGTTCAAGTGAAGGAAGACAAGCATTTAGCTGTTTTGAAGGACCTTATTACAAGCCAAAAGAAATCAATACTGACCATCAACTAGACTGCCTTACTACTACTACTAAGTCACTTCAGTCATGTCCAACTCTGTGTGACCCCATAGACGGCAGCCCACCAGGCCCTGCCGTCCCTGGGATTCTCCAGGCAAGAACACTGGAGTGGGTTGCCATTTCCTCCTCCAATGCATGAAAGTGAAAAGTGAAAGTGAAGTCGCTCAGTCGTGTTCGACCCTTAGCGACCCCATGGACTGCAGCCTACCAGGTTCCTCCGTCCATGGGATTTTCCAGGCAAGAGTACTTATGACCCAGCAATCCCACTGCTGGGCATATACACTGAGGAAACCAGAATTGAAAGAGACACGTGTACCCCATTGTTCATTGTAGCACTGTTTTATAATAGCCAGGACATGGAAGCAACCTAGATGTCCATCAGCAGATGAATGGATAAGAAAGCTGTGGTACATATACACAATGGAGTATTACTCGGCCATTAAAAAGAATGCATTTGAATCAGTTCTAATGAGGTGGATGAAACTGGAGCCTATTATACAGAGTAAAGTAAGCCAGAAAGAAAAACACCAATACAGTATACTAATGCATATATATGGAATTTAGAAAGATGGTAACAATAACCCTGTATGCGAGACAGCAAAAGAGACACAGATGTATAGAACAGTTTTTTGGACTTAGTGGGAGAGGGCGAGGGTGGGATGATTTGGGAGAATGGCATTGAAACATGCATAATATCATATATGAAATGAGTCGCCAGTCCAGGTTCAATGCACGATACTGGATGCTTGGGGCTGGTGCGCTGGGACAACCCAGAGGGATCATAAGGGGAAGGAGGAGGGAGGGGGGTTCAGGATGGGGAGCACGTGTATACCTGTGGTGGACTCATGTTGATATATGGCAAAACCAATACAATATTGTAAAGTAATTAACCTCCAATTAAAATAAATAAATTTATATTTAAAAAAAACCTTAAAGAATTTTTGAAACTGCTGTTTACATGGGAAAAGAAAATAGGTCAAATGACAAAGAAATGGAATTTTACCAGTATTTCTATTGAAACCAGAATCTAAAATGCAAAATATGCTTTTTAAATAATTAGAAAAAAATAAACTCATTGAAAGAAAAATAATGGTCCTATGCAAAAACATGGGAAACAATGGAAAAATATAGTCATAAATGTGCAATGCTGGCATAAATAAAATAAATCATTTATTATGCTATGTATAGGTACATCGGAGAAGGCAATGGCACCCCACTCCAGTACTTTTGCCTGGAAAATCCCACGGATGGAGGAGCCTGGTAGGCTGCAGTCCATGGGGTCGCTAAGGGTCGAACACGACTGAGCGACTTCACTTTCACTTTTCACTTTCATGCATTGGAGAAGGCAATGGCAACCCACTCCAGTGTTCTTGCCTGGAGAATCCCAGGAATGGGGGAGCCTGGTGGGCTGCTGTCTATGGGATCGCACAGAGTCGGACACGACTGAAGTGACTTAGCAGTAGCATAGGTACATAGGCTATCTGTCAGTCACATCTGACTCCTGTGACCCTATGGACTGTAGCCTACCAGGCTCCTCTGCTCATGGGTTTTCCCAGGCAAGAATACTGGAGTTGATTGTCATTTCCTTCTCCAACACTATGTATAAATGAGTTAAAATTTCCCATTAAAAAAAATCTAAAAGTCATTCACAGAAAAACTTAAAACAAATGAATAAAATGGTTCAAAGTGAAGATTCAGGAGGGTAAAATCAGAGAGTTACAATGCAAAGCAGAAAGCAGAGCTATTGATATTTATTACATAAAAAATTAAGGTGAGAAAACTCATCATTACATAATAAGGGGACAATTTCCAATTCACAGTTTTGGAAACTGGAAGACATAATTTTCAGTTCATACTTAACCTGAAATCTGTGCTCCTGGAAAACAGCAATGATCATTGCTAATTATTAGAGAAATGAAAATCAAAACCACAGTGAGGTATCACCTGTGTCCAAATAGCCATAATCAAAATATCTATGAATAATAAATGTTGGAGAGCATGTGAAGAAAAAGGAACCCTTCTACACTGTTGTTGGGAATGTAAATTGGTGGGACCACTACAGAGAACAGTATGGAAGTTCCTTTAAAAACTAAAAATAGAGCCAGCATATGATCTGGTGGTCCCACTCCTGGGTATATATCCAGAGAAAACTATAGTTCAAAAAGATCACGAACCCCAGTGTTTACTGTAGCATTATTTACAATGGCTAAGGCACAGGAAAGGCTTCCCCGGTGGCTCAGACAGTAAAGAATCCGCCTGCAATACAAAAGACTGGGGTTTGATCCCTGGGTTGGGAAGATCCCTTGGAGAAGTTAACGGCTACCCACTCCAATATACTTGCCTGGTATATTCCGTTGGCAGAGGAGCGTGGTGGGCTACAGTTCATGGTGTCACAGAGTCAGACATGACTGAGTGACTAACACTTTCACTTTCTTTCAATACATGGAAGCAACCTAGATGTCCATTGATGGATGAATGAATAAATATATGGTAATATATAAACAATGGAATATTACTCAGCCATAAAAAGAATATTATCATTTGCAGCAGTATGGATGAACCTAGAGATTATCATACTAAGTGAAGTAAGCCAAAGACAAATATCATATGATATTTGCTTACATGTTGTCACTTAGTCATATCCAACTCTGCAACCCTTTGGACTGTAGTCTGCCTAAGGGGCTCCCTGTTGATGGGATTCTTCAGGCAAGAATACTGGAGGAAGTTAACATGCCCTGCTTCAGTGATATTGCTTATACATGGAATCTAAAAAAAAAGATATGAATAAACTGATTTATAAAATGAAAACAAACTCACAGATATAGAAAACAAATTTACAGTTGCCAAAGGGAAAAGGTTCGGGGGAGGGATAAATTAGAAATTTGGTATTAACTTATACACACTGCTGTATATAAAATAGGACCTCTTGTATAGCACAGGAAACTGTGTAATACCTATAAAGAAAATAATCTTAAAAAGAATATATATATATATATGTATAAATGAATCACTTTAGTGTACAACTGAAACTAATACAACATTGTAAATCAACTATACTTCAATAAAAAAAAAAGAAGATAGAATTTCTCCCAAAATTTATATTTTAGGAAACTGCTTACTGTACAGAACCATCCTTCCCCATGTGACTTACAGATGACCCAATTGTTTGCCTACAATAAGGCCAAATGCAGACCTAAATTCCCATTCTTTGATTCATAAATGATTAGCTGAACTGTTTGTCCCTACTGGCCAATCTGGACAAAATACTCAACAACTTGACTTACTTAGTCTGGTATCTCCCCTCCCCACCAGCCCTAGGAACAGGGCATGTCTTTTAACATTGAAATAATTTCTCTTTAACAGTCCCTCCAGAAATCAGCTGATGTTAGGAAAAACATTTCCCAATCAACTGACTGATGATGTTCACCTGACTTTTTCACTCCTCTTCATTCCATTCTTTCTAGCCTTATTTATTCCGCCTTATAAAATGAGTACTTTCTCCATGTTTCTATGAGTTCAAAGATTTTTTTAAAGATTCCTCATGTAAGGGATATAATGCAGTATTTATCTTTTTCTATCTGGTTTATTTCACTTAACATAATGCATTCAAGTTCCATCCAAGTTGTTGAAAATAGCAGGATTTCCTTCTCATGGCTGAGTAACATTCTACTGTATGCATGTATAGTATATATTGCATTTTCTTTATCCATTCACCCATTAGTAGACACTTAGATTGTTACCATATCTTGACTTTTGTGAATAATGTTGCAATGAACATTGGAATACAAATATTTAAGTTGTTTTCATTTACTTTAGATATACACCTGGAAGTGGAATTGCTGGATCATACAGTAGTTCTCTTTTTAGTTTATTGAGAAACCTCCATACTGTTTTCCATAGTAGCCACCTTTTTCCTGCTTCTTTGATAGTATTTGTCATCTCTTGTTTTTTAACAATAGCAATTCCAAAAAATGCGAGACGATATCCAATTGTGGTTTTGATTTGCATTTTCCTGATAATGTATGATGTTGAGCACATTTTACTATATCTCTTGGCCATTTGTAAATCTTCTTTGGAAAAATGGGTATTCGGTTCCTCTTGCCAATTTTCAAAGCTTTTTTTTTTTTTTCACCATTGAGTTGTCTGAATTCTTCATATGTTCAGCTTGTTGTTGTCTAGTCTAGTCGCTAAATCATGTCAGAATCATTTGCAACCCCATGGACTGTAGCCAGCCAGACTCCTCTGTCCATGGGATTTTCTAGGTAAGAATACTGGAGTGGGTTGCCATTTCCTTCTCCAGGGTTCTTCGATCCAACCCAGGGATTAAACCCACATCTTCTGCATTGGCAAGCAGATTCTTAACCACTGAGTCACCTCAAAAGCCTCATGTGTTCAGTTATAACGTGATTACAACTTGAAGATGTGATGTATAACCTGGTGACTATAGTTGATGCTGTTGTATTATATAATTGAAATTTGCTGAGAGTAAAACTAATTTGCATGCTCAGTCACTTCTGACTCTTTGTGACCCTATGGACTGTAGCCCTCCAGGCTCTTGTGTCCATGGGAATCTCCAGGCAAGAATACTACAGTGGGTTGCCACGCCCTCCTCCAGGCAATCTTTCCAACTTGGGGATAGAACTCCTGTCCTGCGACTCCTGTATTGCAGACAAATTCTTTACCACTGAGCCACTGAGGCAATGAGCCACTGAGGCAATATATATATATGTGTGTGTGTGTGTATATATACATATATATACACTCAGAGAGAAAAAGATAAAAATAAACATATTTATAACAACATAGCGAGAGAGACTAGAACTTTCATGTCCATGTGAAAAAGATGAATTTTTCTATAATTCCTTTTAAAACTGCACCTGCAAATAAGGGAGGGGGGGGAAGGTATTTTTAACTTTATTTTCTTTTAAAATAAATTCAATTTTCACTAAAAAAGCCTAAATGACCTAGAAGTAAGTTGCATACACATATTCACGGGTTATATAAAGTTTTTCTTTGTACTACACAAAGATAGGAAATTCCAAGAAAAGATGAATATATCTGGTACGTGAAAAATATGTAGGTGTATATGCATGCCTATATATACATACCATATATTTATATATATATATATATATATATAAAATATCTAAGTCAATTTGGGCTGCTGTAACAAATCACCATTTACTAGGTGGCTTAAACAACAAGTATTTACTTATTTTTCATATTTCTGGGAGGCTGGAAGTCCATGACCATGGTGTCAGCATGACTGCACAACTGTGTGATTGTGTTCTGGAGAGAGTCCTCTTCAGAGTGGTCCAAAGCTGACTTCTCCCTGTTTTCTCGCATGGTGGAAAAAGAGCGAGCTATCTCTCTGGCCCCTTCTTATGACATTAGTCCCATTCATGAGAGCTCCACCCTCATAACCTAAAGAGTTAGTAGCTCAGTCATATATGACTTTTTGTGACACTATAGCCCACCAGACTTCTCTGTCCATGGAATTCTCCAGGCAAGAATACTGGAGTGGGTTGCCATTTCTTTTCTCTAGGGGATCTTCCCGACCCAGAGAACAAACCCAGGTCTTCCACATTCAGACAGATTCTTTACTGTTTGAGTCACCAGTGACGTGAAGTCACTCAGTTGTGTCTGACTCTTTGCAACCCCGTGGATGATACAGCCCATGGAATTCTCTAGGCCAGAATACTGGAGTGGGTAGCTATTCCCTTCTCCAGGGGATCTTCCCAACCCAGGGATCAAACCCAGGTCTCCCACATTGCAGGCAGATTCTTTACTAGTGGAGCTTCAGAAGCCCAAGAATACTGGAATGGGTAGCCTATTCATTCTCCAGGGGATCTTCCCAACCCAGGAATTGAACCAGAGTCTCCTGCATTACAGGCAGATTATTTACCAGCTGAGCTACCAATAATCCTTCTGAGGAGAGTGTCTTGCAAATTTCAGGGAGTCCAAGAACTCTGTATGTGTGCTAAGTCACTTCAGTCATGTCCGACTCTTTGGCTCCTCTGTCCATGGGGATTCTCTAAGCAAGAACACTGGAGTGGGGTGCCACGCTGTCCTCCAAGGGATCTTTCCAACCCAGGGATCAAACCCACATCACTTATGTCTCCTGCATTGGCATCTTTACCATGAATGCCACCTGGGAAGCCTCATAACCTAATTACCTTTCAAAGACCTCACCTACAAAATATCGTCACATTAGGGATTAGATTTCAATTTAGGAATTTGGCAGGGGCAAGGGGATGAGCAACTCAAATATTCATTCAGTCTGCAACTATATACAAAATATAAATACACAAACATTTACACTGAATGTTTATACATGTGTGTATATATATAATACATATTTATATACACACGTGAAAATAAATTTGATCAAAACTCTCTGAAAATACTTTGAAACCCATGTTTTGGCCAAGTGCTAAAGCTTTAATTGGTCCTTATATGTGTAAATTGTGTATGACACCACTCCAAGGGACAAAATTTGCATTTGTAGTGCTTGTAGATTTGTTGATGTAGATGCTGTAGATTTGTAAATTGGACAGTTTGCTGGCAGATTGCAGACAGTGAGGTGTCCTAAAGAGGGGCTGTTTCTAATTCATACAGTGTGCTATTTGGGAGAATGATTGTTGATCCTGCCAGAGGAGAGAACACACTTCAATTTTTATTATGCACTGCAGTTTTATATTCAGGTTTACATCATTTGTCAGTTGAAATTATGCAAACAATATAATGTGCTTCTGTTCAAGTGAATATTTGCAAACATCAGGCTCGGCTGTTTCCTGAATCAAGTCTCCAGCAATAGCAAGGCTACATCCCAGCCTTTAAGCATCTCAGACAGTTGCCTGCTATTTAACAGTTTAAATTATTTTTCATTTAAAAGGAAATATATATATATATATATGTATATAAATTGAAATAAAAATAAAGCTCCATCTGATGAAATTGAATTCAATACCACTGTTACTAAAGTAATGAAAACAAAAATGAGATGCTATTTTATTACTATCAAAATGAAAAGTTAAAAGTAATGAAAATCCTAGTACTTTCATAAAGATAAGCAATTGCTAATGTTTTCTTCAATAAAAAAAATTTAAAAAAGAAATCTGGCAAAAGTACTTTATGTTATGACATCATTTCAGAAACATTGAAATGTGAAGTTCGTGTAAATCTTAGAATAAAGAGAATATTGCTGACTACTGAAAAATTTCCCTCATAGCTCAGTTGGTAAGGAATCTGCCTGCAATGCAGGAGACACGGGTTCGATTCCTGAGTTGGGAAGATCCGCTGGAGAAGGGATAGGCTACCCACTCCAGCATTCTTGGGCTTCCCTTGTGTCTCAGCTGATAAAGAATCCGCCTTCAGTGCAGGAGACCTGGATTCTATCCCTGGATTGGGAAGATCCCCTGGAGAGGGGAAAGGCTACCCCCTCCAGTATTCTGGCCTGGAGAATTCCATGGACTGTATAGTCCATGGGGTCGCAAAGAGTCAGACACGACTGAGCAACTTTCACTTTCAGTGAAAAAATAAAAGAATGTGTTCAGTACCTTTCAAAAAAAACCTTAACATCATTAATACTTGTATAAATTGATTTTTATCCTGAACCAAATTTTTAAAAATATTATCATTTGCTTCTAGGAATTCATCATAAGGAAATATTCAGGGGTGCAAATAAAGATGTATATACAATTTCAATATACTATTATTTTTAATAGCAAATGGTATATAAATCTCATGGTTAAAAGTGAAAACATTAAAGTGGAATTTTAAAATGCATTTTCAAGCTTAATAGGGAGGTAAGAATATGTAAATATGATCATTATTACAAGTTAATTAATATATATATTTAAATAGAATAGATTGTATAAAATATAGTTTTACTATATTTATATATATATATATATATATATATATATATATATATATATATATATATATATAACTATATATAATATCTAGGAGCTGGATCAGGAAGATCCAGGTCAGGAGAAGGAAATGGCAACCCACTCCAGTATTCTTTTTTTTTTTTAACAACAGAGAAATCCCACACAGTGAGAATTTTTATTGATGAAAAGTTGATGGGAGAATCACAGAAATCTTCATAAAGTGCAGACCAGCCAAAGACTGTCTCCATTTTCATTTTCTCTTTAGGAGCTTCAGCAGAGAGATCAGGAATTATGGCCCCCTGTTTTCTTGACCATAAGGAAGTTTTTGTTTCATGTTTATTAATACAGATTTTTATATGGAATTATATAATATTTATTACTTTTGTCTGAGATAATATTTCCTAAAATAAATACCATTAGGTCAGTTCAATACATTTGATTTTTCTACACAGCCTATTAAATCTATTTCTAACCTATCCATTTTCATTTAAATTGAGCTACAATTGGCTCTGTGGGAGAAGGTGTGGGTGGGATGATTTGAGAGAATACCACTCCAGTATTCTTGCCTGGAGAATCCCATGGACAGAGGAGCCTGGCAGGCTATAGTCAGTCCACAGGGTCTCAAAGACTTGGACACAACTGATCGACTAGCACACACATATGTAATACCTACATAGTATAACTATATATCATGTAAGTCTCAAAGAGTCAGACATGACCTAGCAACTGAACAACAAATGTAGTATATGGTAGACCTAAAATGTTGTTTATGTTATGATTATACCATGCATATTATATTATCATGTGAAATATATTTCATATTATCTTAATATATTACATAATACATTTTATATCATATATTATATATATAATGCATAGTTTACTATATTTGACTATAAGTTTACCAAATAGAGTACGATTTAATGTTATATATTTTATATAATATATTAAATACATTTGTATATTTAGCTTCTGCTATGGATTGAAGATTTGTGTCTTCCCCAAATTCATAGATTGACACCCTAATCTTCAATGTGACTGTATTTAAAGATAGAGCCTTTAAGGAGATAATTAACATTAAATGAGGTCATAAGAATAGGGCCCTGATCCTATAGGTTTACTGTCCTTATAAAAAGCAATATCAGAAAACTTGCTCTTGCTCCAGGTGTCTGCACACAGAGGTAAGGCCATGTCAGTGCACAATGAGAAGTCTGACATCTGCAAACCAGGAAGTAAGCTCTCACCAGAAACCAAATCTGTCAGCACCTTGATCTTGAATTCCGGAGGCTCTGGAAGTGTAAGAAACAAATTTCTGTTCTTTAAGTCACCTAGTCTGTGGTATTTTATTATGGCAGTGTGAGCTAAGAGCTTCTTTCAGATTTTCAAATTTGCTACATTTCAAATTCTTATAATGCTTTTGGTTGTTTTAAGTAGAACTCCCCAACCCTTGGAGAAGGAAATGGCAACCCACTCCAGTATTCTTGCCTGGAGCATCCCAGGGACGGCAGAACCTGGTGGGCTGCCATGTATGGGGTCGTACAGAGTCAGACACGACTGAAGCGACTTAGCAGCAGCAGCAGCAGCCCCAACCCTTATTGTATGTTGGCAGCAGCTTCAGAATATGAAATAAAAGTAGGTAGAACAATAAAGCCATTGATTCTCTCAAGTCAACCAAGGAGTCAATTTAATGTAGTTCCAGTCTTGGTCCAGTGGCTCAGTGATATCATGAAGGCCCTCATCCCTGCTCATCTTTCCCATTTCAATTTTCAGAAGATTACTCAGCCTTAAAGTAGGAAGATGATCTCTATGATCCAGTCCTTATTAGATATCACTCAAGATAGGAAGAAAAGAGATAGGTGAAATAATTGGGTTTCCATGGCCACAAACTGAGTCTTTTCCTCTCCTACAAGAAGGCAATTATTAGCAACAGGGTATGGGATCAGCAAGCTTCCCAGGTGGCATTATTGGTAAAGAACCCACCTGCCAATGCAAGAGACCTACGAAACCCAGGTTCAATCCCAGGGTTGGGAAGATCCCCTGGAGGAGGGCATGGCACCCCACTCCACTTGCTTGGAGAATCTCTTGGACAGAGAAGCCTGGTCAGCTACAGTCCATAGGGTGGCAAAGAGTTGGACATGACTGAAGCTACTTAACACACATGCATGCATGGGAGAGGCATGACTGTTTGACTAATAAACATTTATACCTTGGGTTTTGGTCCCAATGTATATCTCTAAAAATTATATCCTATTGCTAAAGAATAAAATTACAGTTTAAGGGATATCATTATTTGAGGTGTAATCTAATATTGTATCACATTTAACTCTAACCCACTTTGGGGGTGGCTGTCAACAAAATAGCATCAGCATTTCAACAACCATGACTTAGACTTATTCTTAAATGAGCGTTAAAACCAAGAGAAGTTTTCTTTGTATTGTTGCAATTTCAAAATTCTATAGAATATTCCATAAAAGGCTAGTTCCTGTTCCCATCCCTGTAACAAGGGACCTGCCAACTTGTCATGGGTGCTGTGGTCCCAATTTTCTCTTCAGGATAGAGGCATATATTCCCCAGCTTCCAGTATTGTTTGTTCAAAATGATAGTCATATGAGACTAAACTTTTTCTCATGATTTGTCTACAAGTTCCCATTACTAAATTATTAAAGAAGTAAGAATATCCTTTTGCTCCCTTATGAGTTTAAAAAAATAATAATATTTCCCAGCTGGCATGATGTTACTTTGCTAAGACAAAGAAATTTGGTATCATATAGTTTGGCTTTATTCATGTAAACTGTCACTCTACACATTCATAACTGTCTTTCATACCTCTACTTGATTTGTGGAAATCAGGGACTGAGGTCCAGATAAGACAAAATCTAGCATAACCAAAAGAAAACAGCCATGGAAAATGTGATGGCAAAATAATAGTCCTTCAAAGATGTGCATAATCCCTGGAACCTGTGAATATGTGACTTCCCATGGCAAAGAGGTGGTAGATAAAATAAAGGTTGCTAAATCATCTGACCTTAAAATAGGGAGAATATCTTGATTATATGGGGCTTCCCAGGTGGCCCAGTGGGTAAAGAATCTGCCTGCAATGCAGGAGACACAGGTTTGATTCCTGACACATGTTTGAATTGGATATGACAGAAGTGACAGAGCACACATACACCTGATTATATGTACAAACTCAATGTAATCAGAATGGCCATTTAAAATAGAAGAGAAAGGCCAATGAAGTCATCAGAGCAATACAGTGTAAAGATTTCAAAGCACTCTTGCTGACTTTAAGATGGAGAAAGGATTCTAGGATGCAAGGAATATGGCCAGTTTCTAGAAACTGGAACGTGCAAGAGGTCTCTCCTCTAGACCCTCCAGAAAGGAATGTGGTCCTGCTGACACCTTGATTTCAGCTCTGTGACACTTCCAACCTCTAGAACTATTAGATAATAAATTTACGTTGTCTGCAATCTCTATGTTTGTGGCAATTTTTTATGAGAGCAATAGCAAACTGATGCAGAAGACTGAAATCAACTGGGTTAGGGATTGAACCCACAAGAACGCAAGGGCACAAGAATACATAGAAGTTTGGGGAGGAGCATGGAGATTGTCCAGAGATTGGAACTGGGAAAACAAAGTCAACTACATACATACCTCAAAAGACAGGCTAACCTTACCTTAACTTTAACTCAAGATTAAGCTCTAAAAGAAGTCCTTGCTTCCCCTTCTGTTATGACTGTTACTATTGTCACCGCTGGCGCACTGGCTGACTTTGGATATTTATATTTGCACTTACCCAATTCTGGGTTTGGATTCGTGATTCTATGTTCACCCTACCCTCTAAAACCAATCATAAGGCTGTAATTTCTCTTTGACCGTGTATTCCACAAAGACCACAGCCCAGCTCATCTTCTAAAGCTGCAGTTCTCAAACCAAAGTTGCTAAAAACAGAGCTATCCAAGGACTGGCCTGGGGATCAGTGAGGCCATATAATCTCTAAAAATAATCTTCAGGAAATACAGTTTTACTCAAAGAACTTACATAATTTTTTATACTAAAACTGGGTGAGCAAAACTACAGACCTAGCTTTCTGGCTTAGCCAGTCTAATCATATTTTTTTTTTTTCTTTCATGAATAAAACAATATTTATATGCAATTAGGTATTGGAATATTGGCTATTTTTGTGCTCTCCTGTGATACAGTGGCTTTAATACTATAGCCCTGGTTCAGTCAGTATGAACTTATTAAAATGAATTAGGGAAATTAGAAATCATTTTAAATTATTAAGCTTTAAAATAGACATGTTGTCACCTTTCAAATGGAGGAATCAATGTTTGCAATGAATCTCTTAGCACTACACCAATTGTGGTTGGGCTTCCCAGGTGGCATAGTTGGTAAAGAATTGGACTACTAATGCAGGAGACACAAGAGATGTGGGTACTATACCTGCGTCAGGAAGATCCCCTAGAAGAGAAAATGGCAACCCACTCCAGTATTCTTGCCTGGGAAATCCCATGGACAAAGAAGCCTGGTGGACTACAGTCCATGGTGTCTCAAAGAGTTGGACACAACCATATACTTAACTATGGTTAGTAAATTTGTAGAAGTGGTAGTTTACCTAAATAGCATAATTTAGATGTTTACTTAATATATTTACTTTATTATCAAGAAGATGCATCTTAGTTTATTTCAATAGACATATTTTACAATTTCTTGAGTTTTGTCATCAAGAGATCTTACAATATTTATTCTACTACTCTTAGAAATTTTTCTTGAGATTATCACATATAGAAGCCTTAATTTATCTAACGGTGAAGAAGCCACAGGAAGCAACCATCAGACAGCAAGCAACAACTGCAACATACATGAATAAGGCCATCTTAGATTACTGAGCCCCAGTAAATTTGCCAGATCCACAGTTGCTTGAATGAACCTAAGTAAAACCATGCCTTGCTTTTCTGAGCCCAAGTGAAGGCGACCTTCAGAATCTTGACCAAAAAGTTACTATTTTTGCTTTCAAGTTTGGGGCTTGTTTTATTACACAGCAATTAGCCTCTGGTACAGTATGTTTATTACTAGGCATTCCTTCAAAATCATGGAACATCCAAAGCTTATGAGAATACACTAAAATAAATCAATTGACCTTTTTAGCATTTGGCCTGAAACCTCCTAGAGCCATATGTTCATTAGAATACTTTTTTACCTTCCATATTACTAGGATGATCACATTAACTTTTTTCTCACAACTATGGAATATGGATCACCAGTTTTTCATCCTCAATTAGCATTTTTCTCACTATTTTTCAAGTGTCCAGGAATAATTCATTTGCCGTTTCTCCAGCCTTGCCATTTTTCCAGCCTATCTTCACCATCCTACCTCAAAGCCAATATGTTTGGGACTTTTGTTATGGCACTATCCTACATCTAGGTACTAATATCTGTACTAGTAATTTATCAACACTTAATAAAACTACCCAAACTTGATAGATGAAAACAAACTAATTTTCTCTATATTGTGTTAGCAATGTTGGCTAGACCTAGATAGATGGTTCTTCTGCTTGTCTTGCCTGTATTCCCACATGCAGCTACAGTTATCTGACAATTGTCTGGGCTCAGTGCTCTTGTATCTTCACTTATGACTGGCAGCCTGGGCTGGGCGGAGACCAATGTGCCTCTATAGGAAAAGTCTGGCTCCATTCCACATAACTTGTCGTGACTTAATAGGCTAGACTGGACTTTTTTACATAATACTGTTAGGACTGCCTTCAAGGAAGATAAAGCAGAAGCCGGAAGCCACTCAAACCCGTG
Organism: Bos grunniens; assembly: GCF_055505025.1. Lineage (NCBI taxonomy): Eukaryota > Metazoa > Chordata > Mammalia > Artiodactyla > Bovidae > Bos > Bos grunniens. Next base: position 68,006,503 of record NC_141170.1, read on the forward strand.
TTTATTCTGCCATAAATTAAGAGTCAATCAAAGCTCATCAAAAGACCATCAGATGTGAAGGATGGTATAGTGTGTTGAATGACACCCTTTCAAAAGATACATCTATGTCTGTATAATCAGATTATGAATGTGATAGTGTTTGGGAAAAGGGTCTTTGCAGATGTAATTAAATTAAAAGATCTTGTGATGAGACCATCTTAGATATCTTCAGGCAAACCCCAAACCCATTGATGAGGATCCATATTTAGGACAGTAGAAGAGAAGACAGACTGAGAAGGGAAGAGACCATATGAGAACAGAGGCACAGATCAGAGTGACGCAGCCACAGATGAATGCTGGTAGCCACCAGAAGCTGGAAGACACAAGGAAAGATTCTCCTCCATAGTCTTCAGAGTATGACCCTGCTGACACCTTAATTTCAGATTTCTGGCAGCTAGAACAATGAGAGAATAAATTTTTATTGTTTTAAGTTTCCAAATTTATGGTAATTTGTTACCATGACCAGAGAATATAGAATATAGCCTGCAATTCCTGATGGGAGCTATGAATAACAAAGTCACTTTGCTAAGGGGTTGATATGGGAATTTGGAGAAGGAAATGAAATTCACTCCAGTATTCTTGCCTGGGAAATCCCATGGTCAGAGGAGCCTGGCAGGCTACAGTCCATGGGGTTTCAAGAGATACCATCAGACGTGGGAATCACAGACACTTGAAAACAATCTACCATATGCATGAAATCATTGCTCTTGCTGCAACATTTGAAAGTTGTTTTCATTAAAAATGAAAAATTGAATGAAAATAAGGATTTTATTCAATTAAAATAAGGGAACCCTTGCCTAGAAACAATATTTACAAGTTCAAATCAACAAGCTAATTTTTTAAAAGCTAAAATTGTCTTATTTATCAGTTTCATGAACTTCTAGGAAGAGCTTATGTAACAGTAGAAAGTTTGGTTAATTTTTTTTACTTTTAATAGAAGAATTAGTTTTGCATCAGAAAAAAGCATTACTGAAAAAAGATGACTTTATTTTGAAAAGCTAATGATGCATTTAAATAGTATACTTGAGCTGTAGATTGAAAGATAGTTTCTTAGTTCATAGTAGTTATTATATTTACGTTTTGCTTATATTTACAATAGTCTCTACAGAACAATTAATTTGCAAATTTTCTATGAAAAAAAAAGATGTGGAAGATATTTTAACAAGATATGTGAATTTCCTTAGCAGGCAAAATTGACAATTAAAAAATAATAATAAATGCTGGAATCAAAGCCAGATGGAGCTGAAACTGTAGAGCTAAAGAATGTGAGTGGCATCTCCAAAGAAAATTTTTGTAAACCCAGATTATTATCTGCATTAATCACCAGTGATGTCTCAAATGCATCATCTCTTAATTATCACAAAAGAGTCAATGGAATGATAAAATAGGAAGTTTTGTGCAAAGAAAAATTAGCAGTTGTAATTCTTGTGTTTGAAACAAATGTATAATAAAGTAGAAATAATATTTGGAAAGGCACCTTGCTACACCCTGTCAGCACATGGAAAGCGTTGATAGTTTTTGAACCCAGAATTTAATTCTTGTTGCTGATCTTGTTTGTTCCTTATGAAAAGGAAAAATAAATAAATAAATAAGAAGACACAAAGGACTTTAAAGTTCAATTAATGAAATGAGTTCAGTCTTCTTATGAGCAATACCTCACTCCGTTCAGTAGCTTTGTGGGCATGTTTCCAAGGTTAAATACACCTAGGCAGCAACTTCAAGGCAAAAATTAGAAATTTGCCTATGGTTTAAAGCAAAACTAAAGAATAAGGCACCAAAACTACAAAAACAATAAAGTGTAGGAAGTGGATAAGGAGAAATGATTATGGGGATTGTGGTCTGATTGGAATTCAATTCATTTGCATGTGGTTTAAATTGCAATTTCAATGGAAAGATAAAGAATAGTATTGCCAATTATTATTCTTCACTGAAAAACAAAACATTTTGGTAATCATTCACCTGAAGGCCTCAAATACTGAGTGAATTAAAACCTTGTTCAGTTCAGTCCAGAGCAAACAACTTTGTGTTTCCTTCCCCATTCTCCCACCACCCCCTAAAATAAAATTTCCACTAATGTTTTTATTTATCAGTTAGTTTCTTAGACAACACAACTTGGTTATTACCTGATCATAATGATTAAAAAAATTATTGTTATTACTTGTAATTATTTATTCATGTAAATGTATCAAAGCACTATGAAAACATAGCAATGAAAAAACTTGTGAGAATGATGTAACCTATTATAATCCCAGGCCATTTCTTTTAACTAATATATTCAATGTAACAAACAGATGGTTTTCCATTTACTATTAAGATAAGTAGGAAACTAAATCCTATCATTTGTTGATAACTTAAAATATTGTATATAAAACAAATATTATATATTTTTATGGATAACTTCAAACAAAGCCATCTGGCTTGAAATATTCATATAAAATATTATGCCCCTAGATTCCCAATGCTTGAGTCCACCTATCCCCCAGCTATTAGGTTTGAGAAGTTTGAAGCACACTGCTTCAATACATGTTTGTCAACACAGCTATATTGTGTCTTTTTCAGACACTGTTTTGGGGGCACAATTCTGTCCTCAACTATTCTATGGATAATTAACAATGTACTATAAAGTTATTTAGGATGCTGTATTTATCAGCCCCACACATTTGGGAGGAAAAAAGTTATCATTAGTGTAACATGATGCTAGAACGAGTTTCATTATTTCTTAAATTCTTCTAACTTTTCTTTAAACATTTGTTCTGACAACTTACTCATCTGCTTACTCAATGTTGCCACTACACATATGTGCAATGGAGTTAAAAACTCCCCATCTGGGAGCATCAAAAACTGGTATATCTATAAATGAAAACAATCTCACACACTTATTTCTCCATCCATACACATACACACACACACACACACACACACACACACACACATACACACTTACCTTTGGAAAGCATTTGCAGATCAAAATTAATTTACAGTTAAAGCTGATGGTGTTATTTAAAGTTCACTGATACACTATGCACAAGCTGGAATCAAGATTGCCGGGAGAAATATCAATAACTTCAGATATGCAGATGACACCACCATTATGGCAGAAAGTGAGAGGAACTAAAAAGCCTCTTGATGAAAGTGAAAGTGGAGAGTGAAAAAGTTGGCTTAAAGCTCAATATTCAGAAAACGAAGATCATGGCATCCGGTCCCATCACTTCATGGGAAATAGATGGGGAAACAGTGGAAACAGTGTGAGACTTAATTTTTTTGGGCTCCAAAATCACTGCAGATGGTGACTGCAGCCATGAAATTAAAAGACTCTTACTACTTGGAAGAAAAGTTATGACCAACCTAGATAACATATTCAAAAGCAGAGACATTACTTTGCCAACAAAGATCCGTCTAGTCAAGGCTATGGTTTTTCCAGTGGTCATGTATGGATGTGAGAGTTGGACTGTGAAGAAAGCTGAGCGCCAAAGAATTGATGCTTTTGAACTGTGATGTTGGAGAAGACTCTTGAGAGTCCCTTGGATTGCAAGGAGATCCAACCAGTCCATTCTGAAGGAGATCAGCCCTGGGATTTCTTTGGAACAAATGATGCTCAAGCTGAAACTCCAGTACTTTGGCCACCTCATGTGAAGAGTTGACTCATTGGAAAAGACTGTGATGCTGGGAGGGATTGGGGACAGGAGGAGAAGGGGACGACAGAGGATGAGATGGCTGGATGGCATCACTGACTCGATGGATGTGAGTCTGAGTGAACTCCGGGAGTTTGTGATGGACAGAGAGGCCTGGCATGCTGCGATTCATGGGGTTGCAAAGAGTCAGACACAACTGAGTGACTGAACTGAATTGAACTGAACTGATGACACTATGAAATTCAATCTTTCTCCAGATTTCACGTGAGAACTTCTTTTACTAGAAGTTATTTTCCTTTACTTAAAACTCCTTGAATTTGAGGCTTAACATTTATCATTTAACATAATGTCCTTTCTAAATTTTCATTAACTTTGAGAATGCCACTATCATACTTTTTACACAGTTCATAACTTTACCTAGATTATAAGTGTTTTTAGTGTCTTTTATATCTTCAACAGACTCATGCTAAAATAAATGGTAACTTAGTCCTTTGTGTGCTATTAAATTCCCCATATGTACATTGGAAGGATTTTATTTGCTGCATTTTGATAAATAAAGCCACAGTATACACCATACATCAGTTTAGTCTTTAGCATTTTCCATTTAGTATTTCTAGAAATGTCGCAACTTTATAATATAAAGAGGCAAGACTCAGTTGGAAATGTTAAAACTATTTTTATTGAAGAGATGATCAATTTTTGGTGGCATTGTTAGAAATTGCCAAAAAGTTTGTTTTTAAATCAACATATAACAAGTTCAACATATAATAGGCGATTTTCCAAATACATTATCCTGAAGAGCACTACATAATCAGAGGTATGCCTATCCCAGCTTCTGTCTTCTAAAAGTACACCAAAATGAATAGAAAAATTGTTATATGCAGTAAAATTCAATTTATTAGAATTGTTATCTTGTTAACACACTACTTCTGTGGCTTGCTTCTTGCTTCACATTATTCTAGATAAACTATTTCTAGCCTTATCAATTTCTTTATTCTTTTGAAGAAACTGAAAGTAAATGATATAAAATTGAAGTCACCCAACATGATTTTAGCATATCCAGATTGCATAACTAAGGTAAACATGAAATTTAACATAAGTGGATAAAATTAACTTTGTTACTTGCTTATTATTGTCTCCCATAGTTTCCAAACTGGCTGTATGAATAATTAGGATTTATCTATTTTTAGATAATTGACATTATAATGTGAAGGATCCTTTGATTCTTGTAGATATGGTTCCATATTAATGGCATATTTGTTTCATGTTTTGACATGGTGCAAGCACCAAGGCATCTCCTTGCAAGAGATTTTGTTATACTTTTGTAAAAATAAATCATATTAATAAACTGAAAGGAATTTTGGCACTTTGACATGATGTATTCATTGTATAAGTTTTCAGTATTTTCTTGAAAAATAAGTGTAAAGCCTTATTAAGTGAGCTGCTGTAGGATAAAAAGAGTCACAAAGTTTATTTTGCTTATATTTTTTAATTCAAAACAGACAATTCTGTAAGTTTGCTCAGTCATTAAGTAACAGAGACATCAGAAGATGAAGTGGCTGGCTGGCATCACCGATGCAGTGGACATAAACTTGGGCAAACTCCAGGAGAGGTGAGGGACAGGTAGGCCTGGCATGCTGTGGTTCATGGGGTTGCGAAGAGTCGGACATGATTGGGTGACTGAATAGCAAGAACATCAGTAACGTTTGGTGTGTGACTTCCATAGTTCAAGCCCTCTTCAGGAGATTAAGGATCATAGTACAGCAAACCAAAATTACTATTCTAATGGATTTTACACTTGTGTGTGTTGAGGAAAGAGTATTAGACAGAAAAATTAGATATGTGAATAATTTGATAATGTTTCAGTTGTTGATATAAAATACAGTATGGTAAGGGAGATAGTGGTACTTGGGTGAGTGTTTCTAATTGAAAGAGGATGTCAGGGAAGGGAGACCTGTGTGATAAGGTGACATTTCAGTAGAGATAAAAAGCAAGAGAATGAGCCCTGCAGATAATCCTGTCAAAAGAGCATACCAGGCACAGCTGGTACAGTAAGGCAAAGGCAAGAACTAGATCTTGCTTATTCTTGTCAAAGAATAGTAAGAGGACAATGAGCCTAGGTTGTTTTATGTTTTTATCACCAAAGTTTAAATTTAAGGGTAATAATATTGATAAAACACAAGAATATTTTATAATTAATCAAGTATTTTCATACTTCTTAACTTATATTGTATGATTTATAAAATGTAGGTTAAGCATTTATAATGTGTTGATTAGCACTATATGCCTGCAGTATGACTGAGAATTGTTATCTCATTACGAAGGAAGAAATCAAAGTCCAAAGATATTAAGGGCCCTACCTCCATTAACAAATGCTGAGTGAACAAGCTGGAACTGTAATCAAATCTCCTCATTCCTGGCCCATTTTCTCCCTGTTATTTTATATTTTACATCAAAAGTTAGAATAGAGAGAGCCTGATTATTCTCTGAAATACTCAGCCCGACTTAAGAATCTAGAAACAGAACCTCTATGTGAAAGCACATACCTTGAATCAACCATAATGCCCATCTATTTAAGTCTTCTGGGCTTCCCTGATGGCTCAGTGGTAAAGAATCCACCTGCAATGCAGGAGACACATATAGGAGATGCAGTTTCAATCGCTGGTTTAGGAAGATCCCCTGGAGAAGGAAATGGTAACCCACTCCAGTATTCTTGCCAAGGAAATCACATCAACAGATGAGTCTGGCAGGCTACAGTTCTTGCAGTCTTAAAAGAATTGGACATACTTAGTGACTAAACAACAACAATCTCTCTTTGGAAATATGAGAGGGAGGGAGTGGTACAAAATTAAAAGTATAGTGCCTGTTATACCAATGCTTTCATTTTTTTTTTCAAATCAACTTCTTTTGGGTTCTACACTAATACATTAATATATTATATTATTCTTTAGAATTCAGGTATTAGAAATAAATCTGTTCTATTTTCTCACTACTACCACTGCTATTCTACATATCTCCCCATTCCTCTACTTCTAGACCTTCTCCTTGAGATCTCCCTGAGATCTTTCAACATTTACGCACATATCCATCTGCCCACAGAACAATATTCACTATCTTGGTTTGTGACAGATAGATAGATGATAGATACATAGATAGACATTATATATATAATGTTTGTATAATATAAAGGACATCACTTACATATTTTCTTCAACTTCTTGTTTTTACTCTTTATTTTTTGAAAATACTTTATGCTTCTACCCCACATCCAAGTTTGGGGCACTGGCCGAGAGGAGCTACCCTACACTGAAGGTCAGGGATGGCAGCCGAGAAGAGCTATCCCATTTCCAAGGTAACGAGCAGTGGCTGTGCTTTGCTGGAGCAGCCATGAAGAGATACCCCATGTCCAAGGTAAGAGAAACCCAAGTAAGATGGTAGGCACTGAGAGAGGGCATAAGAGGGCAGACAGACTGACCACAGTCACAGACAACTAGCCAATCTGATCACAATGACCACAGCCTTGTCTAACTCAATGAAATTAAGCCATGCCATGTGGGGCCACCCAAGATGGATGGGTCATGGTGGATAGGTCTGACAGAATGTGGTCCACTGGAGAAGGAAATGGCAAATGACTTCAGTATTCTTGCCTTGAGAACCCCATGAACAATATGAAAAGGCAAAAAGATAGGGCACTGAAAGATGAACTACCCAGGTCAGGAGGTACTCAATATGCTACTGGAGATAAGGGGAAAAAAACTCCAGAAAGAATGAAGGCATGGAGCCAAAGCAAAATCAACACCCAGTTGTGGATGGGACTGGTGATAAAAGCAAAGGCTGATGCTGTAAGAGCAATATCGCATGGGAACCTGGAATGTTAGGTCCATGAATCAAGGCAAATTGGAAGTGGTCAAACAGGAGATGGCAAGAGTGAACATCAACATTCTAGGAATCAGCGAACTAAGATGGGCTCGAATGTGTGAATTTAACTCAGATGACCATTATATCTACTACTGTGGGCAAGAATCCATTAGAAGAAATGGAGTAGCCATCATAGTAAACAAAAGAGTGAGAAATGCAGTTGAGTTCAGTTCAAATCAGTCGCTCAGTCATGTCCGACTCTTTGCGACCCCATGAATTGCAGCATGCCAGGCCTCTCTGTCCATCACCAACTCCCGGAGTTCACCCAGATTCACATCCATCGAGTCAGTGATGCCATCCAGCCATCTCATCCTCTGTCGTCCCCATCTCCTCCTGCCCACAATCTCACCCAGCATCAGAGTCTTTTTCAATGAGTCAACTCTTTGCATGAGGTGGTCAAAGTACTGGAGTTTCAGCTTTAGCATCATTCCTTCCAAAGAAATCCCAGGGCTGATCTCCTTCAGAATGGACTGGTTGGATCTCCTTGCAGTCCAAGGGACTCTCAAGAGTCTTCTTCAACACCACAGCTCAAAAGCATCAATTCTTTGGCACTCAGCTTTCTTCACAGTCCAACTCTCACATCCATACATGACCACTGGAAAAACCATAGCCTTGACTAGATGGACCTTTGTTGGCAAAGTAATGTCTCTGCTTTTGAATATGCTATCTAGGTTGGTCATAACTTTCCTTCCAAGGAGTAAGTGTCTTTTGATTTCATGGCTGCAGTCACCATCTGCAGTGATTTTGGAGCCCCCAAAAATAAAGTCTGACATTGTTTCCACTGTTTCCCCATCTATTTCCCATGAAGAGATGGGACAAGATGCCACGATCTTTGTTTTCTGAATGTTGAGTTTTAAGCCAACCTTTTCACTCCCCTCTTTCACCTTCATCAAGAGGCTTTTTAGTTCCTCTTCACTTTCTGTCATAAAGGTGGTGTCATCAGCATATCTGAGGTTACTGATATTTCTCCTGGAAATCTTGATTCCAGCTTGTGCTTCTTCCAGCCCAGCATTTCTCATAATGTACTCTGCATAGAAGTTAAATAAGCAGGGTGACATTATACAGCCTTGACGTACTACTTTTCCTTTTTGGAACCAGTCTGTTGTTCCATGTCCAGTTCTAACTGTTGCCTCCTGACCTGCATACAGATTTCTCAAGAGGCAGGTCAGGTGGTCTGGTATTCCCATCTCTTTCAGAATCTTCCACAGTTTATTGTTATCTACACAGTCAAAGGCTTTGGCATAGTCAATAAAGCAGAAAAAGATGTTTTGCTGGAACTCTCTTGCTTTTTTGATGATCCAGCAGATGTTGGCAATTTAATCTCTGGTTCCTCTGCCTTTTCTAAAACCAGCTTGAACATCTGGAAGTTCACGGTTCACAAATTGCTGAAGCCTGGCTTGGAGAATTTTGAGCATTACTTTATTAGCATGTGAGATGAGTACAATTGTGCGGTAGTTTGAGTATTCTTTGGCATTGCTTTTCTTTGGGATTGGAATGAAAACTGACCTTTTCCAGTCCTGTGGCCACTGCTGAGTTTTCCACATTTGCTGGCATATTGAGTGCAGCACTTTCACAGCATCATCTTTCAGGACTTGAAATAGCTCAACTGGAATTCCATCACCTCCACTAGCTTTGTTCGTAATGATGCTTTCTAAGGCCCACTTGACTTCACATTCCAGGATGTCTGACTCTAGGTTAGTGATCACACCATCGTGATTATCTGGGTCGTGAAGATCTTTTTTGTACAGTTCTTCTGTGTATTCTTGCTATATCTTCTTAATATCTTCTGCTTCTGTTAGGTCCATACCATTTCTGTCCTTTATCAAGCTCATCTTTGCATGAAATGTTCCCTTGGTATCTCTAATTTTCTTGAAGAGATCTCTAGTCTTTCCCATTCTGTTGTTTTCCTCTATTTCTTTGCATTGATCGCTGAGGAAGGCTTTCTTATCTCTTCTCACTATTCTTTGGAACTCTGCATTCAGATAGGAATATCTTTTCTTTTCTCCTTTGCTTTTCACTTCTCTTCTTTTCACAGGTATTTGTAAGGCCTCCCCAGACAGCCATTTTGCTTTTTTGCATTTCTTTTCCACGGGGATGGTCTTGATCCCTGTCTCCTGTACAATGTCATGAACCTCATTCCATAGTTCATCAGGCACTCTATCTATCAAATCTAGGCCCTTAAATCTATTTCTCACTTCCACTGTATAATCATAAGGGATTTGATTTAGGTCATACCTGAACGGTCTAGTGGTTTTCCCTACTTTCTTCAATTTAAGTCTGAATTTGGCAATAAGGAGTTCATGATCTGAGCCACAGTCAGCTCCTGGTCTTGTTTTTGCTGACTGTATAGAGCTTCTCCATCTTTGACTCCAAAGAATATAATCAATCTGATTTTGGTGTTGACCATCTGGTGATGTCCATGTGTAGAGTCTTCTCTTGTGTTGTTGGAAGAGGGTGATTGTTATGACCAGTGCATTTTCTCTATTAGTCTTTGCCCTGCTTCATTCCATATTCCAAGGCCAAATTTGCCTGTTACTCCAGGTGTTTCTTGACTTCCTACCTTTGCATTCCAGTCCCCTATAATGAAAAAGACATCTTTTTTGGGTGTTAGTTCTAAAAGGTCATGTAGGTCTGCATAGAACCGTTCAACTTCAGCTTCTTCAGCATTACTGGTTGGGGCATAGACTTGGATTACTGTGATATTTAATGGTTTGCCTTGGAAACGAACAGAGATCATTCTGTCATTTTTGAGATTGCATCCAAGTACTGCATTTCAAACTCTATTGTTGACCATGATGGCTACTCCATTTCTTCTGAGGGATTCCTGCCCGCAGTAGTAGATATAATGGTCATCTGAGTTAAATTCACCCAAAAATGCAGTACTTGGATGCAATCTCAAAAACGACAGAATGATCTCTGTTCATTTCCAAGGCAAACCATTCAGTATCATGGTAATCAAAGTCTATTCCCCAACCAGTAACGCTGAAGAAGCTGAAGTTGAACTGTTCTATGAAGACCTACAAGACCTTCTATAACTACACCCCCCAGAGAGATATCCTTTTCATTATAGGGGGCTGGGAGGCAACAGTAGGAAGTCAAGAAACACCTGGAGTAACAGGCAAATTTGGCTTTGGAGTACAGAATGAAGCAGGGCAAAGGCTAATAGAGTTATGCCAAGAGAACGCACTGGTCATAGCAAACACCCTCGTCCAACAACACAAGAGAAGACTCTACACATGGACATCACCAGTAGTCAACACTGAAATAAGATTGATTATATTCTTTGGAGTCAAAGATGGAGAAGCTCTATACAGTCAGCAAAAACAAGACCAGGAGCTGACTTTCGCTCAGACCATGAACTCCTTATTGCCAAATTCAGACTTAAATTGAAGAAAGTAGGGAAAACCACTAGACCATTCAGGTATGACCTGAAACAAATCCCTTATGACTATACAGTGGAAGTGACAAATAGATTTAAAGGACTAGATCTGATACACAGAGTGCTCAATGAACTATGGGCGGAGGTTCATGACATTGTACAGGACACAGGAATCAAGACCATCCCCAAGAAAAGAAATGCAAAAAAACAAAATTGCTGTCGGGGAAGGCCTTACAAACAGGTGTGAAAAGAAGAGAAGCAGAAAGCAAAGGAAAAAAGGAAAGATATACCCAAATGAATGCAGAGTTCCAAAGAATAGCAAGGAGAGATAAGAAAGCCTTCCTCAGCATCAGTTCAAAGAAATAGAGGAACAAAATAGAATGGGAAAGACTAGAGATCTCTTCAAGAAAGTTAGAGATACCGATGGAGCACTTTATGCAAGGTGGGATCAATAAAGGACAGAAATGGTAGGGACCTAGGAGAAGCAGAAGATATTAAGAAGAGGTGGCAAGAATACACAGAAGATCTATACAAAAAAAACTTTTCAACATAGATAATCAACATGGTGTGATTGCTCTTCTAGAGCCAGACATCCGAGAATGTGAAGTGAAGTGGGCCTTAGGAAGCATCACTACGAACAAAGCTAGTGGAGGTGATGGAATTCCAGTTGAGCTATTTCAAATCCTGAAAGATGATACTGTGAAAGTGCTGCACTCAATATGCCAGCAAATTTGGAAAACTCAGCAGTGGCCACAGGACTGGAAAACGTCAGTTTTCATTCCAATCCCAAAGAAAGGCAATGCCAAAGAATGCTCAAACTACCACACAATTGCACTCATCTCACACGCTAGTAAAGTAATGCTCAAAATTCTCCAAGCCAGGCTTCAGCAACACGTGAACTGTGACCTTCCAGATGTTCAAGCTGGTTTTAGAAAAGGCAGAGGAACCAGAACCAAATTGCCAACATCTCCTGGATCATCGCAAAAGTAAGAGTTCCAGAGAAACATCTATTTCTGCTTTATTGACTATGCCAAAGCCTTTGACTGTGGATCAAAATAAAAAATTCTGAAAGAGATGAGAATACCAGACCACCTGATCTGCCTCTTGAGAAACCTGCATGCAGGTCAGGAAGCAACAGTTAGAACTGGACATGAAACAACAGACTGGTTCCAAATAGGAAAGGAATATGTCAAGGCTGTATATTGCCACCCAGCTTATTTAAATAATGTGCACAGTACATCATGAGAAATGCTGGGCTAGAAGAAGCACAATCTGGAATCAAGATTGCCAGGAGAAATATCAGTAACCTCAGATATGCACATAACACCACTCTTATGGCAGAAAGTGAAGAAGAACTAAAGAGTCTCTTGATGAAAGTGAAAGAGGAGAGTGAAATAGTTGGCTTAAAGCTCAACATTCAGAAAACTAAGATCATGGAATCTGGTCCCCTCACTTCATGACAAATAGATGGGGAAACAGTGTCTGAGTTTATTTTTCTGGGCACCAAAATCACTGCAGATGGTGATTGCAGCCATGAATTTAAAAGATACTTACTCTTTGGAAGAAAAGTTATGACCAACTTAGACAGCATATTAAAAAGCAGAGACATCTCTTTGTCAACAAAGGTCCGTCTAGTCAAGGCTATGGTTTTTCCAATGGTCATGTATGGATGTGAGAGTTTGCCTATAAAGAAAGCTGAGCACTGAAGAATTGATGCTTTTGTGCTGTGGTGTTGGAGAAGACTCTTGAGAGTCCCTTGGACTGCAAGGAGATCCATCCAGTCCATTCTAAAGCAGATCAGTCCTGGGTGTTCATTGGAAGGACTGATGTTGAAGCTGAATTTCCAATACTTTGGCCACCAAATGCGAAGAGCTGACTCCTTTAAAAAGACCCTGATGATGGGAAAGATTGAGGGCAGGAGGATAAGGGGATGACAGAGGGTGAGATGGTTGCATAGTTTGGGTGGACTCCAGGAGTTGGTGATGGACAGAGAAGACTGGAGTTGCAGTTCATGGGGTCGCAAAGAGTCGGAGAAGACTTAGCGATGAATTGAACTATACTTCTACAGCCTGATATACATCATTTTTAAAAAATGCTGCATAGTATTTCCACAATAAGGATGACTACATTAAGTGTATTGAGTCATTCTCTGAAAGAAAAATATTAGGAAATTTCAAGGTCTTCCTTTTAGTAAGAATCAGAGAATTATTCTCCTTGTAACTCTGAAAAATTTCCTTATTAGTGAGCTAAGCATTAGCAGTTCCTTTACCAGCTGGACCCTTAGTCTCCCTAATTATGTCTCAAGGGTTTAATAATCAGGCAGGCAGAGGAAAATAAGTTTCATACTTATTCCAAAAAAAAAAAAAAATCAAGAAAGGAATTTTACATTGCTTTATGAATTCAAGGCAAGTGATCTCTTAAACCAAGGTTTTTTTTTTGGGGGGGGGTCGGGATTGGTAACGAATATAATAATGAAAAACATAGCTTAACCCAAGATGTTTACTAAAGAAAAGAAATTTCTAATAGTATATGAAAGGGTCAAGGTGATAATTTAAAACACAAATGAACTCAGAAGATATAAAAAAAATAAGCAATCAGACAGTTGTGCTTTCCGATAATCAATTAATCACAGAGAAATAATAATTCACCTTTTATTGAAGAACTTCCTATTGATTTAAGTAACTCAATATGTGAGTATTAAACTAGAGACTCAGATATTTAGATAAACAAAATGTTTTGGTTTTAAGTGTGGATACTGAAGACGTATAACCAAGGAGAATAACTAAATTTAATATTGTCCAAGATACTTTATAGAAGGTAGATCTGAATCTGATTGCTGGGACAATTTTTTACAATTTAGAATGGTGACTGACAGAAATCTAAGACCATGGTTATCTCCTGCTAAAGTCATTCATGATCCTGCACCAGAGAGCACCACACACAAAACATGAAATGAAGAAGAAACCAATCAATAAGGTAAAGCATTCATTGAGCTTTTTTATTTCAAGAGAGAGATGAAACCATTGTGACAATAGTCCTATCTTGGAAAAATAGAACAGAAGCCTATAATGGGACGTGAGATTTGCACAGGTTGAGATGTAACAGAATAATCTTAAGAATTTCTAATTCCTAGCTGAATTTATGGCTCCAGAGAGTGGTTTAAAGACATAGAATCTTTCAGCCAGTTGAATGAAATGAAATATAAAGGATGAAATACAATTTTAAAGGAAAGTTAAAAGAGAGACAGAGAAAGAGAACAAAATTATTCAGGGCAGCAAAACAATGCCCTGGAGAAATTATAGACAAAATATTTTAAATAAAATGTAATATCTCCACTTTTGCACCGTAAGTGTGGTGGGCAACCTGTAATTCGAGGAGACTTTAAATCACAGTTCAGTTCAGTTCAGTTCAGTCACTCAGTTGTGTCCGGCTCTTTGCAACCCCATGAATTGCAACACGCCAGGGTTCCCTGTCCATCACCAACTCCCAGAGTTCACTCAAACCCATGCCCATCGAGTCAGTGATGCCATGCAGCCATCTCTCCTCCTGCCCCCAATCCCTCCCAGCATCAGGGTCTTTTCCAATGAGTCAACTCTTTGCATAGATGGCCAAAGTACTGGAGTTTCAGCTTTAGCATCATTCCTTCCAAAGAACACCCAGGACTGACCTCCTTTAGAATGGACTGGTTGGATCTCCTTGCAGTCCAAGGGACTCTCAAGAGTCTTCTCCAACACCACAGCTCAAAAGCATCAATTCTTCAGTGCTCAGCTTTCTTTATAGTCCAACTCTCACATCCATACATGACCATTGGAAAAATCATAGCCTTGACTAGATGAACCTTTGTTGGCAAAGTAATGTCTCTGCTTTTTAATATGCTATCTAGGTTGGTCATAACTTTCCTTCCAAGGAGTAAGCATCTTTTTTAACTTCATGGCTGCAGTCACCATCTGCAGTGATTTTGGAGCCCAGAAAAATAAAGTCTGACACTGTTTCCACTGTTTCCCCATCTATTTCCCATGAAGTGATGGGACCAGATGCCATGATCTTCGTTTTCTGAATATTGAGCTTTAAGCCAACTTTTTCACTCCCCTCTTTCACTTTCATCAAGAGGCGTTTTTGTTCCTCTTCACTTTCTGCCATAAGGGTGGTGTCATCTGCATATCTGAGGTTACTGATATTTCTCCCAGCAATCTTGATGCCAGCTTGTGCTTCCTCCAGCCCAGCGTTTCTCATGATGTACTCTGCATATAAGTTAAACAAACAGGGTGGCAATATACAGCCTTGATGTACTCCTTTTCCTATTTGGAACCAGTCTGTTGTTCCATGTCCAGTTCTAACTGTTGCTTCCTGATCTGCATACAGGTTTCTCAAGAGGCAGGTCAGGTGGTCTGGTATTCCCATCTCTTTCAGAATCTTCCACAGTTTATTGTGATCTACAAGGTCAAAGGCTTTGGCATAATCAATAAAGCAGAAATATATGTTTTTCTGGAACTCTCTTGCTTTTTTGATGATCCAGCAGATGTTGGCAATTAGATCTCTGGTTCCTCTGCCTTTTCTAAAACCAGCTTGAACATCTGGAAGTTCACAGTTCAAGTATTGCTGAATCCCAGCTTGGAGAATTTTGAGCATTACTTTACTGGCATGTGAGATGAGTGCAATTGTGCAGTAGTTTGAGCATTCTTTGGTATTGCTTTTCTTTGGGATTGAAATGAAAACTGACCTTTTCTAGTCCTGTGGCCACTGCTGAGTTTTCCAAATTTGCTGGCATACTGAGTGCAGCACTTTCACAGCATCATCTTTCAGGACTTGAAATAGCTCAATTGGAATTTCATCACCTCCACTAGCTTTGTTCGTAGTGATGCTTTCTAAGGCCCACTTGACTCTCAAATAAGCTTGCCTTCGTGTGTAAATGAAAGTGAAAGTCACTAAGTTGTTTCTGACTCTTTTCATCCCCATGGGCTGTAGCCCAGAGGCTCCTCTGTGCATGGAATTCTCCAGGCAAGAATACTGGAGTAGGTAGAAATTCCCTTCTCCGGCGAATCTCTCTGTACCAGGGATTGAACCCTGGTCACCTGCATTGCCGACAGATTCTTTACTGTCTGAACCCCCAAGGAAGCCCCAAGAGTAATGACTATTCAGAAAATCAGCAAACCCTGAAGATGGTAGACTAGTTTTTCAAAGAACGATCTTCCTGGAGTTAGAATTCGAGGTTTGTTTATAAAAGAGGAGGGAGAGGTCCTGGTTTAGTCAGACTCCAGAGGGGAATGTGTTATTTCCTTCCTGCAGCCATTCACAGATTCACAGGTGGGACTGGTCAGGATGTTTCCTGTGAGCTATACAAAGGTATTTTAGGTTAATGGCCATTACTTCGGAGATAGGATTCCTAGAGATGGGCCATTATGTATACTTTAAGCTTACAGGCAGCATACTTTTGGTGAGTAACTTGTTCTTCCCTATTACATACACATTTTACATGGTATAATATAGTTGACATTACATTATAGGTAATAAACCTGTACTGTGTTAGATTAAAAGAATAATGGCAACATTGTTTGAACACTTACAATGTATTAGGTAATACAATAGGCATCGTGAATAGATTTACTCATTTAATCATCACAACCACCACACGAGGAGATATTGTTATGCCCTTTAATAAATGAGAAAATTGTAGCTTAGAGAAAACAAGAAAGAAAGCCAGAAAAAAATGATATGGACATATGGTCAAAGGTCCAGGAAAACTGAAATAAAAATTTTGGCTATTTCTTCAAGGCTGTACATTCCACCAAGAATTCCAAGGTGATTGTCCCACTACCAAATGGTTCATAAAATCTATCACTAAATAGAAATAAAATGAATTAGTTCTAGAAAGACTTTCATTTAAAGTCATTTACTGAAAAGTAAGCCAACTATTTCTGGAAAGAACTACTAGAAATTAAATATCTAGATTATAAAAGGAGTAACCAATGATTGTTAACAATATTTGTCAAAACATATTGATGAGGATCATTGTGTTTTGTCAAAAGCTTATGTTGCTTTTTCCTGATGAGCACTTAGCTGAGTACTTCATATTTTTCTGGTAATATATTTTATGCTTAATTCAAAGGAAGAAGGATCTAAACCAGAGATTTAAGAGTTTCTTGAAATGGTGGCATGTTGCAATCTGATATTTAGGTTATATGTACAACTAGACTTTTTAAAATTAGGGCTACAAGGTATTGCTTTATATTTAGAAGAAAAAAAAATATTTACTTGAAATATTTCCCATGATTCCTCCCTGATAATCATTTCCCTAGATTTCCTTTTCCTTTAACATTTTTTTGTGAAGAAAAGATATAGTTGCACTTTCCCTAAGAAGGTTAAATTACATCAATGACATATGTTTCACGTTAAACTTTTCTTCCCTTTTGTGAATAATGCAAACGTTAGTTAAAACCATAAATTCTAAATAGATGTTTAGTAATATTTTTGTCAGCAAATTATTCTAAATACACTACTAGTTTCGAGACACATTCCTCTAAGGGTCTGTGCAATTTGAAGAAATCTTGAAGTATTGGAATTCTGCAATCATAAGACATTAAAAAAATAGAACTGGTGATTAGGAAAATTGGCTATTTCATTATGGTGTAAAAATATTTCTATTATTTAGGGTTCACTTTCACAAGGTTCTTTTTTTTTCCTATTATTCCCTTACTTTAACTACCATAACTTTGTCATGTGCTCTGCTCTTTTTAATTCTTAAAATTTGCTGCTAAAGCAAATTGGAATTGTTTGATTAAGGCACCTACCTATATTATTGTCTAATCATTAAGACACAAATTATTTTAATTTTCTGAATATTTTTCTTTGTAACCAAAGTAATTATTGACTAAAAAGAAAATAGCTTAGAAATGCATTCTCACACTTGATTGAACAAACATTGCTAAATTATTTTCTACTTGCCCCATACAACTTTCCTTGTTCTTTGTTTTCTTTTTCCCTTAAAGCAACTCAGTAAAGAAGCATTTTATGAATGAAACAAGAGAGAAAGGAGCTTTTTTCCTCACTATAGATATTATGTTAATTATAACTGAGCCCACCCAAATGTACAATACTTGTACATTGTCCAATTAGTAATCATTAATGTATTATATGTATCTCTTTTTCTGGTTACATATGACCCTTGTCATGAATTAGCCTCTAAATATTTTTCATTATTCTATTCTACAATGTAGAATCAGTTGGGATTCAAGATTTTCCCCCATTCAATGTCTCCCTCTCTTGGCTTTCATGAGCTACATTAATCAAAGAAATAGTTCTCTTATCTTAAGCAACAAATCTCAGGGAATAATTCTGGTATTTTTCTATGATACCTCATAAAGTGTTCCGACAGGCAGTAAATTCTCAAAAAGTTACAAAATAACAGACAGTTTCCCTGATTCATATTCAGTCACAAGGGTGTAATTTTCCATTTACCTGTTTTGTTATATAGTACACATATTGGAAACTCAGTTTTGTTTAATGTGATGTAAACTGGTTTTCTAGGAAGTATCTTCACTCAGATAACTCTACAATCTTATTTGTCTGCCTAGACAAGCTAATCTGATTGTAATCATGTTATTTATCTTTTAATTTCTTTTGAAGCTGATGTACATCAGAAGTGGCATTCAGCTGGGACTCACATAGGTAAAATCGACTTTATCAGGTTTAAGTGTTTCAGGGCCTGGGCACATGTTTTTATATATGCAATCTTAAAGCACCCTGGGTGAGAGTCCAGCAGAGAAACTGCAGGCATAAACTCAATGGTAAAATATCACAAGACTCGAATAATGCAAACATGGTCGTAAGTAGGGTCCTGGTGATTCTGATCCCCATTTATCTTTTTCGAGTGAATCAGCCATAAATACTTGTCAGAAATGCACAATATTTTATTAAAGAGCAAGAGAAACTATTGTTATTCAAACAATGCCCAGCTGGCATCTTCCTCCTGAATTGAATCCACCTACAATATCAAAAACAAATATTAGGGAAAACAACAAAAATATCTTTCATTTCTAAACTAGATTCATGAGAAAAATTGATGAGAGTATCAATTAATGGCAAAGTCATTTAAAATGAGGCACATGAACTGAAAATTTTACTTTGATACCCACTACTTGAACAGGAAAAACTAGAAACCGTAAAAAGGTAATAATAATTTTGTTTAATTCATGATCTTGCACAAACTATTTGAGCTGAGAAAGAGCCAAGTAAGCTTCAGCTTCAGGATACTGAATTATATAATTTCCCAAAGTCCCTTCTTCAGAAATTTATTGCTGAGAGCATTTACCATGGTGAGGGGGGTCCAGGTAGGATGGTGGGTGAATGCCCAGCCATGCAATTAGAAAGCAAATCAGAACCATGATGAAAATCATCCAGTGTTTGTAATCACAGCAGATGGCTGAACTTCTGGAGAATGATCAATCACAGCATTGTTTGTAGTCACTGAAAGTTGGAAATAACTAAATGCCCGTCATTAGAGAAACAGATGAATAGAATGTGGAATACTAATGGAACAATTAACAGTAACGTATTAAATATATAATGAGACTGAGAGGTGCACACACATGTGCACATACACGGAGAAAGTGAAAGATGCTTAAATAGAATAACTGAAAAATCAAGTCCCATTATCATCTGTATTTTTTTAGTCTCACACTCCAAAGTAAAATTGTTACAAATAAAAATATATCTGTGTAAAACACGCACTAGAACTGTATACACTGCCCTCCTGATGATGTTTTTTTTTTTTCCTCTGGAAACATGGGCAAGGATTGTTTTAAAGGAAATAAGATTATAACTATTATTATTCTTGTGCTTTTCTGTTATTTGTACATGTATTTAAGCAACAAAAAGGAAAGAAAGAAATACATGATACCAAGAGAACCAGATATTTTGTATAAGGACTTCTGGAGCATTACTGTATAGAGCTAACATGCATATGTATTACTGGGGAAATCACTTGCTGTAGATGATTGCATTACTCAGGACTCTTGGTTACAAATAACAAAAACCATGTTTAAGTAATTAAATAAGGAGGCCATTAGACTGAGGTGGCTCCAAAGCACTGCTGGTCTCTATAAGCAAAACAAAAACCAAGCCAGGGTCAATGCACTTGAATTTGACAAAGTGAAATTTGAGAAGAGACAATCACAGTTAACTAGCCTTCCTAAATAAAGCAACTACTTAAGTTATAACCAATCTTTTTTTTTTTTTCTTTTGTTTCTGCATATAAGCCTTTCCCCTACCTTCTCCTGTCAGTGGAATCATTCCTAACCACTTGCATTTTGGCACTGCCCTGCTGAAATTGACATATACTTGAATAAACTGAAATTTTGAATGGGTCTCATTGATCTTTAGTATCCATTAATGACAACTTAAATATGTGGAAAATATCTTTAAAATCCAAGCACATCGTACAGGTAGGCTCAGGACAGAGTTGGGTCATTAGAAGTGTCTTAAAATTCAGGTGGCCTAAGAACTTGCTTAATTTTGCCTTTTCCTTTTTTCTCCCCTCATTTTTCTCTTTCTCCCTGTAGACTAGGTTCCTTCATCTCTCCACACTAGACATCTCTCAGTCCCAGCTCCAGTTTCTTTGTGAACAAAATTTATGCAAACTGGGTCTTTTATTCACTTCTTGTTCAATTAAATTGCATCTCAAATAAGAAAATAAGGAGATGGAGAACAGGAGTCACCGTTTGAAAAAGAATGAAAGAAAATGTAACTCTCCTGGTAAATATATATTGAAGGACAGAGGAGCAGTTTTAAAGTAGTGGATTCTGAGAGTCCCTTGGACTGCAAAGAGATCAAGCCAATCAATCCTAAAGGAAATCAACCCTGAGTATTCACTGGAAGGACTGATGCTGAAGCTGAAGTTCCAGTACTTTGGCCACCTGATGTAAAAAGCCGACTCTTTGGAAAAGATCCTGATGCTGGGAAAGATTGAAGGCAGGAGGAGAAGGGGATGACAGAGGATGAGATGGTTGGCATTATGGACTCAATGGACATGCGTTTGAGCACGCTCCAGATGGTGAAGGTCAGGGGATGTGGCATGTCACAGTTCATGGGGTTACAGAGAGTCAGACAGGACTGAGAAACTGAACAACAGTACCACATTTAATGATTTTACACATGCCATTGTTTCAGTTTTAAATAGGCATGTAGGTCTTGACACCTATTCTGTCATTACCCCTTTAAGACTCTATATAAAATTTTAAAATAGAATTTAAAATTAGTTAAATTTTAGTTAGTATCTACTCTAATATTCAATTGTTAATTGACTATTATGTTCACATAATTCATATATTTTATAAATATAAGAATATTGCTCATAAAGTTTAGTTCATTAAAGGATTATATATCTTACCCTTATTAAAACAGACAGAACTGTTTAGTGTAGTGATTTTGAGTATCCCAAATGATATTTTTTTATTTAAAATATGTGCTTGAGTTAATTTAATAATGGAGAATGCCTGTATGCTCAGTTTCTCATAGGTGTCTCTCTTTGAGACCCTGGCAGACTGTAGCCTGCCAGACTTCTCTGTCCATGAGATTTCCCAGGCAAGAATATCGAAGTGGGTTATCATTTCCTATTTCAGGGGATCTTCCCAATCCAGGCATCAAACCTGCATTGACAGGTGGATTGTTCACCACTGAGCCACCTGGAAAGCCCACAGTAGAGGATAATGAATAGCAAACTCAGTCATTTGAGAACTTGTTTTCATTCTATTTAGAGCAATTCCTTCATTGACTAGCCATTTTGTGCTTGACTGAGATGAAGGATCACTTAACCACCCCAGAAAGGCATTACAAAATTTGTGTAACTTATAGAATCATTAAATTCCATGTACATTATCTTTTGTATCAATGCTCAGTTGCTCGGTCATATCTGACTTTTAGTGACCTTATGGACTGCAGCTCACCAGGCTCCTCTGTCCATGGGATTTCCTAGGCAAGAATACTAGAATAGGTTGCTATTTCCTACTCCACATTATCTTTTACTTTGAGGTATTTTGATTAATATAAACTAAAAAGGCCTCAGTGGAAACATACAAAAAAGTTAATATTCATCAAAAAACTGAAAACATAACATACTACAATGAATTCACATTAAAGTTTCATTTTTGAATTTTTTGAACATGTATTTATGTTTAAAAATATAGCTACCTCATACTAACATGCGGAGAAGGCAATGGCACCCCACTTCAGTACTCTTGCCTGGAAAATCCCATGGATGGAGAAGTCTGGTGGGCTGCAGTCCATGGGGTCGCTAAGAGTCGGACAAGACTCAGCGACTTCCCTTTCACTTTTCACTTTCATGCATTGGAGAAGGAAATGGCAACCCACTCTAGTGTTCTTGCCTGGAGAATCCCAGGGACGGGGGAGCCTGGTGGGCTGCCGTCTCTGGGGTCGCACAGAGTCGGACACAACTGAGCAACTTAGCAGCAGCAGTAGCAGCATACTAACATGAGTTTGAGCAAGCTCTGCAAGTTTGTGATAGACAGGGAAGTCAGGCACACTGCAGTCCATGGGGTCTCAAAGAGTCAGACACAACTGAGTGACTGAACTGAATTGAACATATGTCTTCTGCTTCTCTGAGCAGTCTCAAAGGTGCCAGACAAGAATACAAGAACTCATGAAGCTCACTTAGTCATTCCAATTTATTATTTGTTATTATTTTTTCCTTTTTGGGTTTTCACTTTTGGCTACTGAAGGTATAACTCATCTTATTCTTGTAACTGCTTAACCTCAGAAAGCATTTCCAAGACCTAAAATTACAAATATAAGTAAACATTTTCCAAGTAGGAAGGAAGAATAAATGAAAGATAGTGTGTATTGCTGGATTGTTATAGATCTGGGCATATTTAAAGATAGATAGAGAAATGTGGATATAGACAGTGAAATGAAACTCTCAGAAGGAGATAAGAACAGGAACAAGGTGGAGCAATACTTTAAAAGATGAAGGTTAAGAATTTTCTAAATTTAATGAAAATATTTTAACCTATGCATGTTGTAACTAAGATGGTCAGCGAACCTCACAAAGAATACATACAACAAAATCTATACCTAGGCACACATAGTTAAGTGGCTATAAAGTAAAAATGAATCGAAAATTTCATCACTGGTCAAAGGTGAAAAAGCACATAACATTTAGAATAATACTGAGAGTTAAGGCAGACAGTTCATTAGAAACAAGTTAAGATCAGAGGAAAATGATACAGAATTACTGAAATGCTTAAAGAAAATACCAAGCAAGAATTCTATATCCAGTGAAAATATCCTCCAAAAATGAAAATAAAATAAGGACATTTTTCAGACAGAAGCAGAAAATATATGCTTCTAGCAGAAGTTTACTGCAGGAGATGACAAAACTAGTTCTTCATGCTGAAGGAAGGTAGAAAATGACCAAAAAAAAAAAACAGAACTCTGGATGTTAGAAAGAAATAACCAAGGGTATTCATATGTATAAATAAGCAGATTTTTGTTGTGCTTATTTTTATAGATATATGTGTATGCATATATTCATAAACATATGTGTTGGTACACACATATGTTTGTGTGTGGCTATAGAAATACAGTATGAACATTACTGTAAAATAATTTTAAAATATAGAAATAATAAAATAACACAACTAAAGAGAGAAAAATATAAAACCACAATCCTGATTGGATATATAATATTCTTAATGGAAACTGATATTTTTTAATAGAAAAAAATAGTATGGCATGGAAGATTTGAGTAGAATTATCCACTAACTTATTTGTTATGGAAAGGTTGCTATGCTCAACAACAACAAAACTCATATTTTTTTCAAGTGCATATTGAGCATTCACCAAGATTGAGCATACACTAAGCCAAAGAACAAAACTCAGTAAATTTCAAAGGACCAAAATATACAACATGTATATAAATCAATGATGAAATACTATTTCATTTCCATTGGAATATCTAAAATTTAAAAGTCTGACAGTACCAAATAGTGTCAAGAATGTAGAACACCACAAAGTTTCATCCTTGCTGACAGAGGATTGTCAAATGGCAAACTGTGGAACATTGTTGTGATGTCATCAGTGTCTGCCAAAGTCAAAGAGATATCTCCCTTAAATCAGCACCAGAGAACAAATAAATATTTTGCATTGTAATCATATCATGAGACACCACTAGTAACAAACATTTGGTTGAATGAAAGAAGTCAAAAGTAATTGGCTTCTCAGAGAATAGGAATTGATTGTTAGAAACATAGGAAAACTTTTGGGGATGATGGGAATGTTTTGTATCTCGTTTTGTATAGTGATTATGTTACTGCATAAATTCAAAAACTCATTCAAATGAATGTTTAAAACCTGTGAATTTTATTTTATGTAAATTACACCTCAAAGGAAAACTACAACAGCAAAGAAAAAGTGAAATTACATATAATCCAATCAAGAAGTATTTACTGAGTGAGCAAGAGCAAGGTCTCCTGGTGATGGAGGTGTTGTCTATGGCAGCAACAAAAATTCTTAAGCTCTTCTCAAGTAACTGATATTTTAACTACAGTGAAAGAGAATACACACAAGTTAAATAATACTGTTAAATACCAATATAAGTGATAGTACAATACATTCTATTGTTAACTTTAAGTTGAAGTCTTGCCTTTATCTTCAGGATAGAGAATAAGAGCACTTTGAGAAATTAAAAAGACTTCTTGTTAGTATTATGTTTGAGTCTGGCATTTCCATATTAGTTAAGATTTTGTTGAAGGAAACAAAATAAAGATGGTACAGTTGTGACCTCTTAAATTTTGCTACATTTTTTGGAAACATGGGTGAATTAGTTTCCAATCATTGCTGTAAAAAATTATCACATAGTGTCTTAAAGCAAAACAAGCATATTATAACGATGGAGGTCAGCAGTCCCTAATGGGTTTCACTGGGCTAAAATAAAAATGTAGAAAGTCAGCATTCCTTCTGAGGGTGCTAGATAATAAAGTATCTTTTCTAGTTTCCGGAGCTGTCTGGCATATGACAAAAGTTATGAACATTCCCATTCAAAAAGTAAGAAAATAAGAAGGGAAAAAAGGAAATCACCAGTACAAATTTCGAAATCCAGCCTGGAAAATCCTACTTTGTTTCAGAGGTCTGGAAATAATCCTCTTGTGATTCTGGGTCTATGAATCCACATTTATTTGAGTATCTATAAAACTGGACTTTACTGTAGCTCAAACAATAAAGAATCTGCCTGCAGTTCAGGAGACCCAGGTTCAATCCCCGGGTCAAGAAGAGAAGATCCTCTGGAGAAGGGAATGACAATCCACTCCAGTATTCTTGCCTGGAGAATCCCATAGACAGAGAAGCCTGGCAGGCTACAATTCATGGGGTCACAAAGAATCTTAACTTCTGTAAAATTGTGTGTGGGGGTGGTCTTATATCTGTCAAGTCCCTTTTACCATGAAAGGCATATATTCTCAAATTTCAAGAATTAGGATGTGAGCATCTTTTGGAGACTATTTTTTTCTGTCTACTCTATTGGGTTTAAAAAAAATCCTATGATTTTCATTAGCAGAATTTCTTCACTTGATTATAAATAGTGTAAACATATTGATTGTCCATATTATAAACCTGAGATACACTCTTAAAAAAGAAGAAGAGGAAGTTTTTTTTTTTTCCATTACAGCAGGGAAAATCATTTTTCACCCTAGAATGAATTATCCCATTGACCACAGCAGTGACTATTTGAATATTAAGGTTTTCTTGATCCTGAAATGATATTCCACTCCCCACAGAAAATCCTTAAAATATCACTCCTTCAAATCTTTCAGAGAGCAAAGTTTATTGGACAGATGTTTTAGTTACCTATTGCTGTGTAATAACTTACATTAAAATTTAATTACTTTAGACAAAAATAAACATACATTATTTCACGGTTTTCGTGGATTAGGAATTTGGGGATAGTTTTAGCTGGCTGGTTCTAGCATGGAGTGTCTCATGAATTTATGGTTAAGATGTTAAGGGCTGCAGTTATCTGCAAACTTGAGTATGCATGGAGGATCCACCTCCATGATTTCTTACTCATGGCTGGCAAGTGGATTCTTCCTCTTGGTAGGAGGCTAGGGTTTCTTGCCACAGTTCATATCAATAGTGCTGCTTGACATGGTAGCCGGCTTCC
Organism: Bos grunniens; assembly: GCF_055505025.1. NCBI lineage: Eukaryota > Metazoa > Chordata > Mammalia > Artiodactyla > Bovidae > Bos > Bos grunniens. The sequence goes on from NC_141170.1 coordinate 68,032,637, forward strand.
TCCTAAGTGAATGATCTAGGAGAATAAGGTAGAAGTATAAATTTATTTAACCATTATAGATTCTACTGGTCACACAGAGCAATCCTGATACAATTTGCTGCAGATGACACAAGGGAATGAATATCAGAAAGCAAGTTTTCTTGGGGACCATTTTGGACATGGCTGGGCTGCCCCATAAGCAGTACAAAATTTACAAGGAAATGTATCAGACAGAATCTCAGCTTTGAATCAAGTCCCCACAGGCAGTGAGGGGAAAACATACATGATCAACAAAGGATTTGAAATCAGTATTAAAAAATAATTTTGTTCTCTCGCCTCACTTATTCTTATATTTGCCTTTGGAGAAGAAGACTAAGATGAAGTATTCAGAAGACTTCATGAACAATAGAATATTGTTGATATGTAAAACATAAACATGGAAATATATCTAAATCACTGAAAATATTTGTTCCATATCTAGTATATGAGAACTTGATACAGCATTTATCAACTGGGTGTTTACAGAATTAATCTTGCAAAAGTAGGCACAGCTTCTAAAGATTCATTTCAACACATTTTCCAAAAATGCATTGTTTGAAGGGGGATTTAATCAGTATTTCAAATTTTACTTTCACTTTCAAATATCCCCTTGGCTCTAAAATTTTCATTATGAAACAATTGTAATTGAAAGGAAAAGAAGTCATTTAATCTTTTCTCTAAGCAAAACTGTTAAGGTAGTATTCAAACTTAGTGGATAATTATTTGGACTTGTGTTCCACATCTTGTCTTTTGCTGGTGCTAACAGTGACCTGCTGCTGCTGCTACTAAGTCGCTTCAGTCGTGTCCGACTCTGTGCAACCCCATAGACGGCAGCCCACCAAGCTCCCCCATCCCTGGGATTCTCCAAGCAAGAACACTGGAGTGGGTTGCCATTTCCTTCTGACAAATGCATGAAACTGAAAAGTGAAAAGTGAAGTCGCTGAGTCTCGTCCGACTCTTAGCGACCCCATGGACTGTGGCCCACCAGGCTCCTCCGTCCATGGGATTTTCCAGGCAAGAGTGCTGGAGTGGGGTGCCATTGCCTTCTCCAACAGTGACCTAGGCTAAGGCTAAAGTTGCTCCTGTATTATAACAAATATGTTTATTTAGCATTTTTGGAAAGATCAAGTAAAAGTAGGTTGAGAATGAGGACCAGAATATGGTTGAGTAAATAAAAACTCTATGCTCTGCTTCATCTAAAAGTGTTATGGTCTGATTTTTGCAATATTCCTTTAGAGAAAAAGTCAAAATAACAAGACAATTACTGGCCTTAGTCAGAAGATAAAAACATTATAATCCTTTGTATACTCATTCAAAAAATATATATGCAGGACTTATTTTTTCTAATATGAGGCTGGACATTATAGAGAAAAGATACTAGACAAAACAACATCCTTAACCTCAAGAAACTATGCGAAGTGCCTTGACACTTGTTGTTTTGGAGACATCAGTTAGTGACCTTCTTGCTCTCTAGATTCCCCTTAGGAAAGCCTGAGCAAAAAGGAGACAGAAGAGAATGAAAATATCAACTTTATTTAAGGTTACCCAAAATGTAGATGTGTCAGTAAAGGTGGGAGAGGACAGCACTGGGATGTATCACCAGAGTGTGGTGGACACCATCCTCTACTCTTCCAACTTACTTCTCTCAGCTTCAGCGCCCCTCCAATAATTTACCACTGATTTCCCCCCATTTGCCCATATTTAGGTTAAATCTGACAAAACAGATGCTTATCCAGTACAACAGCAAACACTGTTTATCCTTAGGGATTAATATGCATTTTATCTCCCTGTCTGAATGTCTTAAGATAAACCTAGTACTACAAGCAGTTTCTCCCACAGTGACAGGCTCGTAGTCACCCTAAATACTCCTGGGATGCATCAACCATCTTACACCTAAGGTCTCTATCATTCACATATCTCAGGCCCTGAGTCCTGCCAGTGATGCACGTGGTGTGATTTTGCAGTCACTGAAATTTACAGTCAAACTCAAACAGATGAATAGGAAGATTTTAGGAGGAGCCCAACACCTCATCTGGTATGACTACATCAATATATATCTAGTTAGAAAAAGAAAGAAAATTACAGCACAAAAGCTCCAGAAAATCCTTTGCAGTGTATATTAAAAAGTTGCTTTGAAAGTTAGAAACATGAAATGGGACTGAATTAAACTGATATGATTTCATTTCACTAATGAGCAAATATTTAAACAACTTTATTAGCCATCTAGATAGCTGCCAATATATAAACTCCTTCAATAAAGAATTTCTATCCCCTCATTTTTATTAGAGTCATGTTTTTTACATAGCTGTTCTCTTGCAGGTCTTCAGTTTAAAAATATGAATGCATTAATATAAAAAGTTCAGAGATAAAAACCTTAAAATATTTTAGGTTATGCCATAGTCATATGAATTAATTAGATTAATATACAATTGTTGAAACCCAGATGAATATGTAGGAAGAAAGTGATATAGATAAAGGGAAGCTGAAATATTTTAATGATTTGAAGAATATTATTATGCACTAACTCTGTTTTTAATAATGCAGAGAACTAACAGACTCAGGTAATAATACCCTCACAGCAAGATTCTCTTTGTTTTTATTATTGCCCACTATTAACCAAAACATAGCCTTGATAGTAAGTACATACACCAGAATACTATCAAAGCTATGTTTGGCGCTAGTCGTAAAGAATGCAGGAGACAAAAGAGACTAGGGTTTGTTCCCTGGGTCAAGAAGATCCCCTGGAGGAGAGCGTGGCAACCTACCCCAGTATGCTTGCCTGGAGAATCCCAGGGACAGAGGAACCTGGTAGGCTACAGTCCCTGAGGTTACAAAAAGTCAGACATGACTGAAGCAACTTAGCACACAAGCACAAACACTAGAATGTATTTATTTTTAAAATCAGTTGTCTTTCATTCTGTATTTTGTGATCAATGCCTATGGAAAGAACAGGTGGCATGTATGCTTAACACTTCTGAAAAGTCATAATAAAAGATGTCAAAGATTAAGAAGTAAGTATTAAAATGCAGTCCTGATTTTCAGTCCTAGTGGGTAAACCATTTGGGGTCAAATGTAATAGTCACCATGAAGAGAAGCTACATCGTGGTTTCACTGTTAGCACTGACTAAATATTATTGCTCTGCTATTTCAACGGCAAACTGCAGCCCTTTGGAGCCAGCAGGCTCTCCTCAAGGACTTGCTGATGTGTAGCAAAAATATTTTAGTGTGAAAAAACTACTCCCTAGTGCATTTGTTTGCAAACTGCTGAATTTCTAGATAACTCTATATTCGAGGACTATTTTTGATAGTGCAGATACGGTGCTGAGATGCCTCTAAAAGAATCAACACTTCTTTTTTATTTTCTTTTTTACTCACAGCATGACAAACCCAGTAGAAACACAAATCTGCTTGGGTAGCAATTTTTTATTTCGTACAGTAATTTGTTGCGTTGAACCCAGACCTCCCTGCTTCATGCTTGCAAAACAGTAAAAAGCAGTCAAGTGAAATGCAAATTAATATAAAACTCAAATACTCTGTTTAACAGCTTTCAAGTTAGTAGACTCAATTGCCAAAAGAATGTAAAGCAAAGCTTTAACACTGCTGTTAATTATGCTTTTCTTGCCAGAAACACTTTAGCCATTACCTAGAAACTGTAAAGAATTGTTTTATTTCATCCAGAAATTTCTTTGCAATTTAATTACTGTTTATTTGTTTTATCTTCATCTGCTTTAAGAAAATGAAATCTAGCAACTAAGCAAATACTTTTCTTAATGTTTCTAATTAGATGTACACTAAACTGAAGTCCACTTAATTACCTTGAAAAATTCTAAAGTAAGAGTAAATTTATTTTTCAACTGTTGTAATTTATATAGATTAAGTAAACTTTTAATTTTGTGTTGTCTACCACTGGGAATATGATTTTTCATATCTAATTCTATTTGTTCTAATAAATTTCTAACACACCAAAATTTAAGTATGTTTAGGAAAATGAAATTAATATAGATAATTGAGACCATTATATAATCTTGTGTTTACACTATAGCTATGCATTAGGAAAAAAAATTTATAATTTTTTTGGATGGGTGCTATATTTCATATTATGCTCTACTGCAGAAAAGACAAGCAAGACATTGTGCTCCTTTTTGTGGAATTCAGGATCTGGTGAGGTGATCAGTTCAGTTCAGTTACTCAGTCATGTCCGACTCTTCGCGACCCCATGAATCGCAGCACACCAGGCCTCCCTGTCTATCACCAACTCCCGGAGTTCACCCAGACTCACGTCCATCGAGTCAGTGATGCCATCCAGCCATCTCATCCTCTGTCGTCCCCTTCTCCTCCTGCCCCCAATCCCTCCCAGCATCAGAGTCTTTTCCAATGAGTCAACTCTTTGCATGAGGTGGCCAAAGTACTGGAGTTTCAGCTTTAGCATCATTCCTTCCAAAGAAATCCCAGGGCTGACCTCCTTCAGAATGGACTGGTTGGTGAGGTGATACACACTCTTAAATAAAAAAATAGTAAGTATTTTGAGTGTCTTTTTAAATAAAATCAACATATTTTGTTCTATTATCAGGCACTTACCCATATGCATTGTGACTTTTTTTTTTTAATTCCTCTGGATAACTGGCCCAAATAAGTCAGGTGTCTGGTGAATGAGATTTTCTTCCTTTATTTTTCTATCACATTAGGTGCAGCATTAATTGCCCAATTCATTACCATTTCCACCACCTTCTATGTCGTCTAGAAGGCCAATATATCTCTTTGGTCACCAAAGCCATTTAAGTTTGAGACACTGAAATGGCAGTGCCTTTAGTATATCACATAAACCACCATGTTGACTGTCTAAACTTGACTAGATTTTTAGCCCAAATATTCACCTACAATTGGATAACTGACAAATCTCCACTCTACTTTTCAAAATCAGAACACATGCCATCTTTTATATGCTAAAGTCACATTCCTGACCTACCATCTGGCTTAAGAATTTTTCCTATTGGTAAGAATAGATTTTTCACTGATCCACATACACCATGTCCATTTTGTAATAAAGAGCATGCATTCTGTAGACAGCTGGCCAAAGTTAGTGGCATGCTGTGTGGTTGTGGAACAGGGCACAGTTAACTGGCCCACATGGGGACTGGACTTTGGCCTCATTAGTTATATACAGTAATCAGTTGAACTCAGTAGTCACTAACAGCTCTATTGAAAACCAACAATATGCTCAGCCATCCAGAGTGAATATGCTCTTTCTTTAAATGTGTCAGACCAAAGAATCTCTATTTTAAATTTCCTCTTTCATTTTCTCTTATTTCCATTGAAAGAAGGTCTCACTACTTACATTTTCTTCTATTTTTCTCTAATGTTTTTCTCCTTCAGTTTCCTTTCTGATGGTCATGTTTCTCTGGGTCCTTCCCTATTTCAACCACTCACGTTATACTTAAGCAATTAGTGGTCTATCCTAATATGCACTGATGTTACACAGCTTCCAAGAGTGGGTCTTCAGTAATATCAATCACTTCATGGGGCCTGAGAAGAGAGATAGACATTGAAATCGAACTTTTCTTACCAGACAATATTAATACAATTATCTCCCTAAATTAACTGGATCCTTCAGGCATTGTTAGGATGGGATGGTTATGGTAAGAAATACCAATGATTTCTATATTCACATAAACACTTAGTTTTAGGCTCATGGACATTTCAAGTTGGAAAAATTATTCAGTTCAGTTCAATTCAGTCACTCAGTCGTGTCCGACTGTTTGCAACTCCATGGACTGCAGCATGCCGGGATTTCCTGTCCATCACCAACTCCTGGAGCTTGCTCAAACTCATGTCCATCCAGTCGGCGATGCCATCCAACCACCTCATCCTTTGTTGTCCCCTTCATCTCTTGCCTTCCTTCAATCTTTCCCAGCATCAGGGTCTTTTCCAATTAGTCAGTTCTTCGCATCAGGTGGCCAAAGTATTGGAGTTTCAGCTTTAGCATCAGTCCTTCCCATGAATATTCAGGACTGATTTCCTTTAGGATTGACTGGTTTGACCTCCTTGCAGTTCAAGGGTCTCTCAAGCTTCTTCTCCAACAACAGAGTTTGAAAGCATCAATTCTTCAGCACTCAGCTTTATTTATGGTCCAACTCTCACATCCATACATGACTACTGGAAAAACCATAGCTTTGACTAGACGGACCTTTGTTGGCAAAATAATGTCTCTGCTTTTTAATATGCTGTCTAGGTTGGTTATAGCTTTTCTTCCAAGGAACAAGCGTCTTTTAATTTCATGGCTGCAGTCACCATCTGCAGTAATTTTGGAGCCCAAGAAAATAAAGTCTCTCACTGTTTCCACTGTTACTCCACCTACTTGCCATGAAGTAATGGGACCGGATGCCATGATCTTAGTTTTTTGTATGTTGCATTTTAAGCCAGTGTTTCATTCTCCTCTCTCACTTTCATCAACAAGCCTTTTAGTTCTTCTTCACTTTCTGCCATAAAGGTGGTAACATCTGCGTATCTGGTTGTTGATATTTCTCCAGGTAATCTTGATTCCAGCTTGTGCTTCATCGAGCCCAACAGTTCTCATAATGTACTCTGCATAGTATTAGTTTTATATTCACATAAACACTTAGTTTTAGACTCATGGACATTTCAAGCTGGAAAAATTCTTAGAGCATGTCTAATCCACTGAAATCTAAAAAGACCAAATAATTCTTCAGCAGTAGAAAAGCTGCTAATGATAGAGTTTTTCATTAGTTAAAGTATATAAAGTATAACAAAGAGACCAACGTGGAATTAACTGCATTTCCCTTATCAAAAGGATGAAAAAACCAACAGCTATTACGGTACAAGTAATAGTAGAATTCTACTATTCTGCTACAGTATAATGCTAATGTCTTTATCACAAGTTAGGAGTCTTTATAGAAAAACAGACTTTCAACTTGAATAACATTTTATTATTGAAAACTTATTATGCTATTGGCTTCCCTGGTGGCTCAGATGGTAAAGTGTCTTGTCTACAATGCGGGAGACCGGGTTCGATCCCCTGGAGAAGGAAATGGCAATCCTCTCCAGGACTATTGCCTGGAAAATCCCATGGACAGAGGAGCCTGGTAGGCTACAGGCCATGGGGTCGCAAAGAGTCGGACACGACTGAGCGACTTCACTTTCCTTCTTTCTATTATGCTCTAAAAATTTCATATCAGAAAATTATCTCTGTGGTCACCTTGGATAGTCTTTCCTCCTGTATTTGTAATCTCTTTGTGCTACCATTTATATGGGAAAAAGTTAAAGTTTTAATGTATACATAGTGTAAATAGTATAATAAAGATATAATAAATATACAAAATTCAATGTTTGGACCTAATGAAGAAAATTAGATAGAGGTAAAGACACCATTAACGTATCAAGTTACATTATTATGACATTTGAACTGAGGCAAAGGAATTTCTACATTTTTGCAAAACTAACTTATAGTACCAAGTAGTATATGTAGAGACATGTAAAATCAAAGAAACTTTACATGTCTCACTGGACTAATTCTACTGCCTTTAATATTTGAAGCAATTTAGTTGCTAAAATAAATTTGTAAGTAAGTGGTTGACTGAATCAATGAGTGAATCAACCAAGAGAAACTTTGAGTGTGTCATAATTATAGTGATCTATATGGCACCCCACTCCAGTACTCTTGCCTGGAAAATCCCATGGATGGAGGAGCTTGGTGGGCTGCAGTCCATGGGGTCACTGAGGGTCGGACACGACTGAGCAACTTACTTTCACTTTTCACTTTCATGCATTGGAGAAGGAAATGGCAACCCACTCCAGTGTTCTTGCCTGGAGAATCCCAGGGGTGGGGGAGCCTGGTGGGCTGCCATCTATGGGGTCACACAGAGTCAGACACAACTGAAGTGACTTAGCAGCATACAGATAAAATACTTTAAAACTGCTTGTTGAATTAATAAGTTCCCTTTGAGATAGTTACCTACTGACTTTCTCTCTTAAATTGTTAAAAACAACTTGCATTCTCTCTGGCTTTGCATTAATAATTTGGTAATTAGAATGTGTGAATCTATACTAAACCCAAAGGTTAGCTGATCTTTTTTGCCTATGTATTTAAATGCCCTTATTTTTCATATCAGGTGGCACTAATAGTAAAGAATGCACCTGCCAACACAGGAGATGTAAGAGATGCTGGTTTGGCCCCTAGGTTGGGAAGATCTCCTAGAGTAGGAAATGGAAGCCTGTATTCTTGTCTGGAAAATTCCATGGACAAAGGAGCTAATGGAGCTGAAGAGTTGGACATGACTAAGTGACTGAGCACACATACACACAATTTTTCACATCAGAACCTTAGAGAGGGAGTGGTATAAATGTCCTTCTATACTTATCAACAAAATGTCCTAAGACACTTGCTATCTATACACCCAGAAGTATCAGCTGACTCCAATAACATTTGTCCTCTGGCTACTACTTGTATAACATAATGCAGTGCATTTGCTATATTTTTTTTTCAAATCTCTAAAAGCCATCTCCTTCTAGTTCTTTCTTGTTTTTTTTTTTTTTTTTTTTAATCCATGAACTTCCTATCATCTCTCTCCCTGGCTTATAAAAACTTATCCCAAAGATTTCCCAATGATATGTTGTGGGAGTTCTTTTAAGAGGTTCTCATTTTCTTTCTTGGCTTTAGGGTGGGAATTAAAAAAAGGAAAAAAGACTACTGGAGACAGTGGGATGTATAGTACCACTGGCCTGATTATCAAGTCTAGTACTGTTCTTTGTTTCCTTTTCTCTTTGAAAAGCTCTGGCCTAGAGCCACAACCCATTCTTTTGCTTATGCCTCCAACTCGGCTGCAGATCAGCTGACTAGCTGGCACTGCACCCTCTGGAGCAGGAATTCTTCCCTTTATAGGTTTAACTGTCATTGCCCAGGCATTTCATGCAGTATGGTTGCTTCTCTGCTTCCTACAAATACCATCTACTTTTAGAAGAACTGTATCTATTGTTTTCAAACTGTTGACCACTTTAAAATATTGTACACAAATATTTCAAAATATAAAACACATGCCATGTAATCTAGTAGGAGCACTAAGGATGCATTAAAATATATAACAGATTTTATTGTAAAATTTCCAAATCAAATAACTTACTTCGTGTCTTTTACAAATTCAATTTCAAGAGAATTTCAAGTCTGATTGTAATAAAATGCCTCTTCATTAGTGTTTCATTTCTTTTTAGCTATATCTGGTGACATCAGTACTTTTCTATATCTTGAGTTTATATTTCAAAGCAAATTTAGAACTATGGGGTTATTTTGCTTTCTATTTTGTTAATTCACTGCAAATCTCAAACATGTAAGTAAAGAATAAACTACAAAGTGATACATTTCCATATCTCTGTTCCTGGACATATATTGAAAGCATACAAACAGAAATTGGTTTTATTAGGAGGGCATGCATAATTGCATTAGCATTTTCCATGTAAACCAATTTTTATGATTCTATATAAAATTTCTCTGAAGCCAAATTAGCCAAAATAGAACCAATCAAATTTAATAAACCAAATTTAAGAGCATATACACTCACAAATTTGCAAAATTAATGAAACTGCTTTTTTATGCAATTAAAAACCAAAGAAATAGAAGGAGAAAAATACATAAGATACCAGTTAGAATAAACAAAAGAGTTTATTAGAAAACAGTACAACTTCCTTCTAATATCTGAAGAGCTGTACTGTGGAGATGGCTTACACTTTTAAGGACCAAAGTGTAGACATAATATTATTAGATTTTAAAAAACACAGAAAACTTGACTACATTTTATTATGGGAGTTTTTGATAAGAGTTATTAAGTAGGTAATCAAGTGCCTTATGAGGTTGTGAAGATCCTATCAGGTAAGTTCCATTTTGAGACATACCAACAAAATGTCATCTCATTGAGGGTTGTACTGAACCAAACTTTAGCCACACAGGGTCTCCTTCATGGATCACAGCCGTGTCTGGAAAAGGGGCTTGTGTAACTCAATGAAGCTAGGAGCCATGTGTGCAGGGCCACCAAAGATGGATGAGTCATAGTGAAGAGTTCTGACAAACTGTGGTCCACTGGAGGAGGAAATGACAACCCACTCGAGTATTCTTGCCTGAAGAACCCTATGGACTGTATGAAAAGGCAAACAGATATGACACCAGAAGATGAGCCCCAGGTTAGAAGGTGTCCAATATGCTACTGAGGAAGAGTGGAGGGCAAATACTAGTAGCTCTGGTGAGATTGAAGCAGCTGGGCCAGAGCTGGAATGATGCTCAGCTGTGGATGTGTTCAGTGGTGAAAGTAATGTCCCACACTATAAAGAACAATGTTGACTAGGAGTTTGGAATGCTAGATCCATGAATCAAGGTAAACTGGATGTAGTCAAGCAAGAGTTGGCCAGAGTGAACACTGATATCTTAGGAATCTGTGAACTAAAGTGGATGGGAATGCATGTGTGCAAGCATGCTAAGCCTCTTCAGTCATGTCCAACTCTTTGCAACCCTATAGACTGTACTCTGTTAGGCTCCTCTCTCCAAGGGATTATCCAGGCAAGAATACTGGAGTGGGTTGCATGCCCTCCTCCAGGGGATCTTCCCAACCCCAGGATCTTCCCAGCCCATGGATTGAACCCAGCATCTCTTATGTCTCCTGCATTGGCAAGTGGGTTCTTTACCACTAGTGCCACCTGGGAAACCTGGATGAGAATGGGGGAATTTAATTCAGATGACCGTTGCAATTACTACTGTCAGCAAGAAACCCTTGAAAGAAATGGAGTAGCTCTCATAGTCAACAACAACAACAAAAAAATCTGAAATGCAGTACTTCAATGCAATCTCGAAAACGACAGAGTGATCTCAGTCTGTTTCCAAAGCAAACCATTCAACATCATAGTAATCGAAGTTCATGCTCCAAACACTGATGCCAAAGAAGCTGAAGTTGACCAGGTCAATGAAGACCTATAGCACCTTCTAGAACTAACACACACACACACACACACATACACAAAGATGATATTTTCACCATAGGAATGAAAGCAAAAGTAGGACATCAAGAGATACCTGGAATAATAGGGAAATTTGGCCTTGGAGTACAAAATGAAGCAGGGCAAAAACTAACAGTGTTTTGTCAAGAGAACATGCTGGTCATAACAAACACCCTTTTCCAATAATCCAAGACACAACTCTACACATGGACATCACTAGATGATCAATCCAAAATTAGATTGATTACTTTCTTTGCAGCCAAAAAGGGAGCTCTATACAGTCAGTTAAAAAACAAAAACAAAAAAAAACCTGGACTGTAGCTCAGATCAGGAGCTCCTTTTTGAAAAATTCAGACTTAAATTGAAGAAAGTAAGGAAAATTACTAGACCATTCATGTATGACTTAAATCTCTTATGATTATACAGTGGAAATGACAAATACATTCAAGGGATTAGATTTGGTAGACAGACTGTTTGAAGAACTATAGGCAGAAGTTTATTATATTACATAGGAGGAAGTGACCAAAACCATTCCAAAGGAAAATAAATCCAAGACAAAGTGGTTGCCTGTGGAGGCTTTACAAATACCTGAGGAGAGAAGAGAAGTGAAAAGCAAGGGAGAAGGGGAAAGGTATATCCAACTGAATGGAAAGATCCAGAGAATAGCAAGGAGAAATAAGAAGTCCTTCTTAAATGAACAATACAAAGAAATAGAGGAAAACAATAGAATGGGAAAGACCAGAGATCTCTTTAATGAAATTGGAGATACTAAGGGAACATTTCATGCAAAGATGGGCACGATGAAGGACAGAAATGGCCAAGAATTAACAGAAGCAGAGATTAAGAAGAGGTAGAAAGAATACAAAGAAGAACTATACAAAAAAGGTCATAATGACCTGGATGACCACAGTGGTATAGTCACTCACCTAGAGCCAGACATCATGTAGTGTGAAATCAACTAGACCTTAGAAAGCATTATTAGGAACAAAGCGAGTAGATGTGACAGAATTCCAATTGAGCTATTTAAAATCCTAAAAGATGATGCTGTTAAAGTGCTGCTCTCAAGACACCAGAGAATTTGGAAAACTCAGCAGTGGCCACAGGACTGGAAAAAGTCAGTTTTCATTCCAGTCTCAAAGGAGGGAAATGCCAAAGAACCTTCAAACTACCCCACAAGTGCACTTATTTAACATGCTGGCAAGTTAGTGCTCAAATCCTTCAACCTAGGCTTCAACAGTAGGTGAACTGAGAACTTCCAGATGTACAAGCTGAATTTATAAAAGGTAGAAGACCCAGAGATCAAATTGCCAATATCAGTTGGATCATAGATAAAGCAAGAGAATTCCAGAAAAAACATCTACTTCTTATTCATTGACTATGCCGAGGCCTTTGACTATGTGGATGACAACAAACTGTGGAAAATTCTTAAAGAGATGGGAATACCCGGCCACCATACCTGTCTCCTGAGTAACCTGTATGTGGATCAAGAAGTAACAACCAGAGACGGAACAACAGACTTTTTCAAAATTGGGAAAGGAGTACATCAAGGCTGTTTATTGTCACCCTGCCTATTTAGCTTATATGCAGTGCAAAATGCCAGGCTGGATGAATCACAAGCTGGGATCAAGATTGCCAGGAGAAACAGCAACAACCTCAGATATGCAGATGATATCACCATAATGGCAGAAATCAAAGGGGAACTGAAGAGACTCTTGATGGGGTGAAAGGAGGGTGAAAAAGCTAGCTTGAAACTCAACATTCAAAAAACTAAAATCATGACATCTGGTCCCATCACTTCATGGCAAATAGAAGGGGAAAAGTAGAAGCAGTGAAAAAATAGAAAAATAGAAGGAGAAAAGTAGAAGCAGTGAAAATTTTCATTTTCTTGGGCTCCAAAATCACAATGGAAGGTGACTGCAGCCATGAATTTAAAAGATGTTTGCTCCATGGAAGGAAAAATATGACAAACATAGACAGCCAGTTAAAAAGCAGAGATATCACTTTGCCAATTAAGGTCTGTCTAGTCAAAGCTGTGGTTTTCCTAGGAGTCATGTATGGATGTGAGAGTTGGATGAACATCAAGGAATTGGTGCTTTCACATTTTGGTTTTGGAGAAGACCTTTGAAATCTCTTGGACTGCAAGGAGATCAAACCAGTCAACCCTAAAGGAAACCAACTGTGTGCTCATTGGAAGGACTGTTGCTGACATTGAAGCTTCACTACTTTGGTCACCTGATTTGAGGAACTGACTCATTAGAAAAGACCATGATGCTGGGAAAGATTGAAGGCAAAAGCAAAAGAGGGTGGTAGAGGATGAGCTGGATTTCTGTCCATGAGGTTTTGCTGACAAGGATACTGGAGTGGATTGGCATTTCCTCTCCCAGGTTATCTTCCCAACTCAGGGATTGAATCCACATCCCCTAGGTCTCCTGTATTTCTGGTGAATTTTTTACCTGCTGAGCCATCCAGCAAGCCCTAATCTTTCTATATTAGTCCATAAAGAGCTTTCCTATTCATTTTAATAGCCACATAGTATTCCATTCTGTGGAACATTACAGTGTATATAGTCATATTTTGATAAACATTTCATCTATTTTTCATTATTTCTTAGGACAAATATTATTGAGTAAATAACACTTTTTCACATATTATTTCCACATTGCAAGGGTACTTGTACAATATAATCCCTGAAACAGAATTATTTAATCAAAGTGGATTTGTGTTTGCAGTTTTGATTAATTTTGCTAAAGTGACCTGTGGGTTTCCCAGGTGGTACTAGTTGTATAGAACTCATCTGCCAGTGCAGGAGATGTAAGAAACTTGGGTTCAGTCCCTGGGTCAGGATGATCCCCTGGAAGCAGGCATGGCAACCCACTCCAGTATTCTTGCCTGAAGAATCCCAGGGACAGAAGAGTCAGGCAGGCTACAGTCCATGAGGTCAAAAAGAGTCAGACACAACTGAAGCAATGTAGCACACACAGCACACAAAGTGACCTGTGCAGAGACTATATCAAATTATTCTCTTACACTGATTGTATAAAAGTTACCTTTTAGTTTATGTGTTATGGTGATGACTTTTTAAAATTTTTGTCAATGTAGAATGTAAAAAAGGTATCTCAGGGTGATTTAGTTTGGATTCTTGCACGGTTAAAATTGTTTTCAGTAGTCTTCATTCTAGAAAGACCGTACGGCTAGATAGATAATCTTGGTTCACATTTTTCCTCTTTAAGTATTACAGATATTGTTTCCCTGTCTTCACTGATTAAATTTAGCTGTAGGGAAATTCAAAGGTTTTAACTTTCCCTTGTAAGAGCTTCTGCCTTTAAATTCCTGTATTTTTTATGTTGCACCTTGGTGTTGACTATGCCAGGTCAACTTTTCCTCACTAATGACAACATTAAATTTTTATCTATATATATTTTAACAATGTAATTTTTGTCTCCTTTTCTTTTTCTTGAAATGTGTCATGAGTTTCATCTCCAGATACACTTTTGTACTTCAAATACAGTTATAATTAAATAATATATTTTCTGATTTTCTTCTTTAGGTACCAAACTCATTCTTATGTTGGACCTCCTTCATGCATCTTCTATAATTACTACTCTCCTTTCCTATATTTATTTATGCTTTTCTCATTTTTATTCCTTTTCCTTACACTGTAATTCTCCCTTATGCTCCTAAACCCTTTTTTATTTCATTTTTATAATGATATTGTTTATTTGTTCTCCTTCATTCTGTTACCATTTTTATTTTTTCTTATTATTCTAGTATCACTTTCTTGAGATTTTGCATCTCTGTTGCTTGTTTTTCCTTCAAATAGGTGATTGCTTCATTTCTTCTTAAAAATTCTTGGTTAAACTTTAGTCTATAATTTTCATACACTTTCTCAAAACAACACATTTGGGTGCAATTGCTTTACCTTTTTAAAAATTCTTCATCCTTTTTCCAACTTCTTATATTTGTTTTAATGTTATCCTTGCTACTTTCCTTACTACCCTTTATTAAGTGACTAACCTTTTTCAGAAGAATCCCATGGAATGTATAGAAAGCAGGACATCAAGATCACCTTTCTGGTGACAAAATAAAGCTTCATTCCTTTGGTTTATAAAGGCACCAACTTTCAAATACAACTTTGTTAAATTCTGAATGGCTCTGACTTTCCCTACTGTTTTCTGCCAAGGAGGGCTTCTCTTGCTATCCCTCTTTACCCCAAAATCACCCATAAGGGGTTTCCCAGGTGGCACTGGTAAAGAATCTGCCTGCTAATGCAGGAGACTCAAGAGATGCAAGTTCAATCCACGGGTTGAGAAGATCCTGGGAGGAGGTAATAGCAACCCTCTATAGTATTCTTGCCTGGAAAATTCCATGGACCAAGGAGCTTGGAGGGCTATAGTCCATGGGGTTGCAAAGAATTGAACACTACTGAGTGACTAAGCACGCATATGCACCCACACACCATTCATAAGAGACTCAGTTTTTACCCTTTATAATCATGCCCTCATCTTCAGGAAACATGTTTTTCTGGTCTTTTTGAGATCTGCTACCACTTGGCCTTTTTTCCACTTTTTTTTTTTTTAAGTTTGCTTCCTCCAGTTCAGTTTTCTTTCCCCATTTTATATATTTTTAATGGAACTTATTCTTTTTTTTTAATCCCTGAATTGTCTTTCGTCAACTTTAGTTCAAAATCGAAACTTTTTCTTTTGAATTGTTGGAAGGAAAGGAGCTAGATAAAAGTTTACACAGCTCTGCTCTTTCCAGAAGTCCCTACATTGATGTTTTCATTTAAAAAATAAATAGTAAAGTAGGGAATATTGGAATGGGAGAGAAATGGATTTTATCTTTTGGGTCTCATTTCTTCAAAACGATAGCAATAATCCAGATATCAAACTATTATTGTATTAATTTGTGTTATGATCAGATATAGAAAAACATTATTCTTGAGGAATTAAAACTTATTTGAAAGATAAAGATTATGAAAAGCCTATGGTTTTTATTAACAGCAATAGTTTTCTTTACTACTGCCTGATGGACAGATGCTATGAAAGCCAAATATTAGCAAGTTTAATTTTTGATACTGGAGAAAACTCTTGAGAGTCTCTTAGACAGCAAGGAGATCAAACCAGTCAGTCCTAAAGGAAATCAAATCTGAATATTCATTGGAAGGACTGATGCTGAAGCTGAAGCTCCAACACTTTGGCCAGTTGATGTGAATAGCAAACTCAATGGAAAAGACCCTGATGCTAGGTAAGGTTGAGGGCAGGAGGAGAAAGGGGTAACAGAAGATAAGATAGTTGGATGACATCACTGACTCTTTGGACATGAGTTTGAGCAATCCCTGGAAGACAATGGAAGACAGGAAAGCCTAGTGTGCTGTGGTTCATGGGCTCACAAAGATTCAGACAAAACTTAGAGAATTAGCAACTGAAAAACAACTGATAAAACAAAAAAAATAAAAAACAAATGGAGAGCAATCTTGAAAGTTCCCTGAGCAGACAAAACCAATTTAGTCATAGAAGCAAAACTTAGTTTAGCCTATTTTGCAAGACTAACCTGATTTGGGTCATTTCTCATCTACACCTCTGGAAATTGTGAGCAAAGTTTTACTGTTTCCCAAGGTTACTGCAGCCATGAAATTAAAAGACACTTACTCCTTGGAAAGAAAGTTATGTCCAACCTAGATAGCATATTCAAAAGCAGAGACATCACTTTGCCAACAAAGGTCCATCTAGTCAAGGCTATGGTTTTTCCCGTGGTCATGTATGGATGTGAGAGTTGGACTGTGAAGAAGGCTGAGTGCCAAAGAATTGATGCTTTTGAACTGTGGTGCTGGAGAAGACTCTTGAGAGTCCCTTGGACTGCAAGGAGATCCAACCAGTCCATTCTAAAGGAGATTGGTCCTGGGTGTTCTTTGGAAGGAATGATGCTAAAGCTGAAACTCCAGTACTTTGGCCACCCCATGTGAAGAGTTGACTCATTGGAAAAGACTCTGATGCTGGGAGGGATTGGGGGCAGAAGGAGAAGGGGATGACAGGATGAGATGGCTGGATGGCATCACCGACTCAATGGACATGAGTTTGGGTAAAGTCCGGGAGTTGGTGATGGACAGAGAGACCTGGCGTGCTGCAGTTCATGGGGTCGCAAAGGGTCAGACACGACTAAGCAACTAAACTGAACTGAACTGAAGGTTGATATGAGGTAACCACTGACCAATTTTCTATCATTTAAGTAAGATTTAATATTATGATCAATCTCTGGGAAGAATGAACAGTCACTTCCTTCTCACCATATAAACTGCTTTATAACAAATACATTAATATCTCTGAGCCTCATTTATATTTTGGTTTGAGTGCTCCTAGGTTATAAACTGGTTTTATTTTGATATGTGCATTTTTATTAATTACTTCTTCAGTGTGTAAAACACTACTAAACAGAAACCTCAGTTAAATAATGTCAGGAGAACAGAAGGGGGAACATTTGCACCTGACAATAAGAGCAGAATCCAACAGGAAATATCCCTCTTCTTGGAAAGGAAGCAGCCGATGAAACTGTAGCCCTCCGACTTCATTTTCCTCTCTATAAAAGCATTCTTCACCTGCCATGTAGGTACTTGCATGTGACTCATCAAGGTTGTATAAACTGAAATTCTTTCTGAATCCAAACAAACCCATCTTTGTTGGGGAGATATTTGGCAGTCTATTTCTTTTAGATTAACAATTGATTCAGTGTTTTTGTTCCTATTATTTCTAAACTTTTGACACTAGATTTTTTTTACTTTATTTTTAATCAAAGGATAATTGCTTTACAATATTGGTTTGATTTCTGCCATCCATCAACATGATTAACAATACTTTTTAACTTGATTGCAGTGTAGTTTGAAAACCCATACAATTTGAGATTACATTTTCAACAGAACTCCACCATTCCTTCTTTTTTCTGTTTCAATAATTGCACCTGCAATCAACCAATTTCCTGCTCAAGAGGTTAGTTATTAATACCTGTGTTTTTGCACGTGCAATTATGGTGAACTTTTGCAATTAATATGTATGTCTTTATTCATATCCAACTTGCTAGGCTAGACTTACCAGATAGTTTTGTTTTTGTTTTTTTTCCCACCTAAGGTCTTCAAAAAATTTTTCATGTGCTTCCAAGGTGAATCTGGAGGCAAACAATAATTGAGGTGAAATTGATTTAGTGAAAAAGTTGAGTTCTTTTTATTGTAAAATAATGATGACATTTTCCAAAAGGGCAATCCTTAGAAATACAACAAACTTAGAGATCATTTTAAAAGGGTTACATACAATTATTATCTACTAAAAATACTGTTTTAAGAACAATAAGCTATTTCCTAAATCTTATAAACATCTTATAAATTATGTCTATTTTTGTCTTTATGTGTGTCATAGAAAGCAAAAGTTTACATTGAATACATGTCCTTTATGCAGCCTAAATGTTCACCTCCATAAGAGAGATTAGTAATTGGGGCTCCTGGACCCTTGAGATTTTTATCTTTTGCCAAATGATGTCTAAGTTCAAGTCCTGATAATTTGAAATGAAGTCAAATAGACAAACCACTTAACCTGAGATGAAAATTAATGGTTAGAAATGAATTAACTCCTTAAATATTTAATTATTTACAGATATAAAAGTCTGTGGTCAGGATAGAAGGCAATCTTTTGACACACTATTGCTCAGCAGGGTCTTTTATGACTAAATCTTTAATTTATTTTCAGGAAATATTTGTAAGTAAGTAAATTATTAAAAATAATAAGTCAAATGGTAACTCTAGCTTATTCTTAGAATTACTTGAATCTAATGGTCTCTATTCTACTGCATTTTTTTTAAGTGTTGTTAGTAATTGCTGAAATTCCACTAGCATAAACCTGAGAAGAAGCATTAGCTTTTGAGATCTTGATAACCTAAAGGTAATAAACTAACCAAAACTGACCAAATGTATTGTCAACAGTGAGGCCAGACAGATTTGTTTTTACATTTCCTGTGTCTGTTACTCTTTTATGAAGATAAACTTGCAAAAAGACAGAAGGGTAGATAGATTTATTACATGTTTTTTCTATTATCCTTCCTGTTTTGGGATTTGCCAGGTCTATGGCCCTTGACCAAAAATTGTGCTTTCTGAATCATACTTAGGTAGTTTGCTATTGTTCAAATTGAAGGAGCTCATAAGAAATTTCCCCTGAGAAATGCTGCAATGTGTTTTCTGTAAAGAAGTTAGTGGAACCAGATTCACTGGGTTATACATTGTTCTTTTTATCAGAACCCTGGGGAAAATGCCTCTGGATTCTTCCAGATTAGTTGGGTTTCCTGTGAGTCTGGAGTTCATTTCTGTCTTATAGATACTATGAATATTTTAAGCTGATTGATTTTCCTCTTCTTATTGGCTGCCAAGAAATTTAAAACTAGCATTATGACCAACTTTTAAGAAGACATTAGCATGTTTGACATGCATTTTATGTATTCTCCATCTTGCTTCCTTGCAAGTATTCTCTCTTTAATCCTCATGTTCCAGATTTATGAGATATGGAATGATATACCAGCTACCTCAAAAATCAGTTATATTCTCTAATAGAACTTCAGGTTCAGTTTGATCTGAACATTTGATCAAACATGAATTAACTGATTATTAGCACTGTAAACATTTTTTAACATTTTTAGAGCCAAAAGAAAAAATGGGAAATTAGTGAGAAGAGAGATGACAGCTGCTTTGTGAACTTCATGCTTCCTCCTGTAGAGTACTATTGTGTGTGTGTATGTGTTTATGTATGTGTACTCCTATGTGACAGGAACAAAGGTTGCTCACACACCACTCCACCACCTTGCTAACAGAGCCATGATTTTCTCAAGGCCTCAAGAAGAGATCCCTTGATTTCAGATAAAGTGGGCCTAAAATTCTTGTTTAGAGAATGGTCATTTTCCATTTCTCATGAAAAAGAGAATTCTGCCAAGGGTCTTTGGGCAAAAATAATTTTACAAGCAGGAAAGCAACATGAGAAATTGTCTTAATGCTCTGGTTATATCCCTCTTTTAGAATGAGATCTTGATATCTGGAGTTATAGTAGTCTTATTGTAGCCATTAGTCAGCAAACCTAAAACTAAGGAGCCAAAATTCTGAGGATCATAGAGAAGAAATATGGAAAAATCCTGAGTTCTTTGTGGTACACTGAATAGCTGAACTCACACTACCAACTTTTCATGTCTAAACTGTTATGTAGAGGAAAAAATATTTATGATATTTATAATTTTTTAATGTTACTTGCCAACAAAGGTCCATCTAGTCAAGGCTATGGTTTTTCCAGGAGTCATGTATGTGAGAGTTGGACTGGCAAGAAAGCTGAGCGCCGAAGAATTGATGCTTTTGAACTGTGGTATTGGAGAAAACTCTTGAGAGTCCCTTGGACTGCAAGGAGGTCCAACCAGTCCATTCTGAAGGAGATCAGTCCTGGGTGTTCTTTGGAAGGAATGATGCTAAAGCTGAAACTCCAGTACTTTGGCCATCTCATGCGAAGAGTTGACCTATTGGAAAAGACTCTGATGCTGGGAGGGATTGAGAGCAGGAGGAGAAGGGGACGACAAAAGATGAGATGGCTGGATGGCATCACCGACTCAGTGGACGTGAGTTTGAGTGAATTCCGGGAGATGGTGATGGACAGGGAGGCCTGGTGTGCTGCAATTCATGGGATCACAAAGAGTTGGACAAGACTGAGCGACTGAACTGAACTGAATGTTTCTAGCAATTGGATGTGTTCCTTATGATACAGTCTTACCAAAGTTATAAAGTTTAGAAAATTTTTGATAGTGATTGATAAGAGAAAGAAGAATTCTCTCTCCTATAGTTAGAATATTGAAGTTTATTATCATTTCTTATATGATGACTAGTCTCACAACTTTCTCTGCTTTTATTGGTATCCATTACAAAAAAATATGATTGTCAAGGAAATAAAATCAAAAGATATTTCCAAATTCTTAAATGTTACATATATATATGTGTGTGTGTATATATATATATATATATATGTAAATATGTTTATATTTATAATTTTTAGCAGTTAATAATGAACCTCACTGGTTATCCTTCCAAAATAGATATTATCAACACTGGTTTCTTTTCAGTTTTGAGATAGATTTATCCAGTTTAAATTGATTTGAAATAAACAGTGGGAGGTCATTTTTCATTGAACACATGCTAGATGTGTTTTCCAAGGACAGTTCAGTGTTTTTTCCAAAGGAAAACCTGGTCCTTGTTACAATACTTTTGATTAGAAATGGACAATAAGCATAGACATAGACATAAGTAAAAGAAAACATATAGAAGATTTCAGAACCTCTCCACAGGAATGAAAAGGAAAGTAAATTCAAGGAAGTCAGTAACATTACAAACAGTGAAAGCTATTAGTGAAAAGGGTATGAAATAAAGCGCAGAACTGTGAACAAGAATGTGACATTAAACAATGAAACAGAAGAAAAAAACAAATACATGATGGATCATAGTTAGTATTTAGAAAGTATTTATCATTTGCCTAACATGATGCCAGGAAGCTAGCATACAGAGTTTTATTTAAGACTTGTAACCACCCTACTAAGTTTATTAATTATCCCCATTTTACAAGTAAGAAAACTGAGCTCTGGAGAGATTCACTAACTGACTCACAGTTACACAGCTAACAATTAAAGCAAAGATTGACTCGTGTCTTAGCGTAATTGTAAAGTCTATACCCCTAAACAGCCATATTATGGTGCTTTCCAGTAATAAACTAGGAGAGCAGTGAGTATTCCTATACAGACCACATCTGCATTTTTGTCTAGCATACATTTGTATATTCATCTATGCCCAAAATTCTATTTTCCCACTAATGCTTCAGAGATTTTAGAACTAAAGTCAAATGTTATAATTTGAGTATTCATGTAATACAAATTTTTACCATTGTACATATCAGCCAAACTGTTTTCAGCCACCATTTTCATTTCTGCTCCTCAATTAATGTTAATCACAGTGATTATGCTAATCTAGGTTGATACAGTATACAAGAAATAACAAGGAGAACCATTTTAGACTAAACAGCCAAAACAAGCTCCACAGTAGAAACAAATACTTGAATTGTAAATAATTTGAATCAGGTCATATGCTGAATAAATAGCAAACATTTTAAATATTGAAGAGCAAGCAGAATTTTCTGTTTATAATGTTACATCATAGTATGTATCTTTTGATGTTTATATGTTCACATTATTTCTGCCCTTTGTGTACTTTTTATATTATTGTAAAACAATATATCAATCTAAAATATAACAATAGTTTTCTCTAAATAAATACTTAAGTTGATTTCTAACAACAGTACTTTTTCTCCATTATGTAATGTAACACAGGATGAAGGTGAATTGCATGTACACAACCTTTGGAGAGCTAAAAAAGTGACTATCAGTGCTTGGTCAATGGATATAAACTTGAACAAACTCCAGGAGATAGTGAAGGACTGAGGAGCCTGGCATGCTGCAGTCTATAGGGTTGCAAAGAGTCTGACATGATTTAGTGACCGAACAACATCTGTGCTTGGGAGCAAAAGGCAAAGGCAGTTGTGAAAAAAATGGGAGCCTGTAGAAAATACGCTCGCTTACATACCCTTAGATAATATTCTTATATGATATTATCTAATTTAGAATGAGTTGGAAAAACATAATGGAAGTTCTACAATTAAAAAACATGATGATATATTACAGTCTATATTGTTCAATCTGTTCCCACACTGTTGTCAGGTCTCATAATCAACCCAATGGGAACATGACATCTACCCAGATAGGAATTTCAAACTGATACTGTTGTTGTTTTTTTGCAAAATTATGCAGGGTAGAGAATAAACACATGCCATTTTATTTTTAAAAGTTAATATTATGTACAGCATGAACTTTTGCATTGATTTTGATTTGCTTAATAACTTGCTTTATAATACTATTTATGTGATGATTAAGTATTTTAGACATCTTAGACTTTATGCCTGCAATAAATGCCTTACTCACCTCAACTAATCCCAGGCCTATGCTGTATGAATCTATTCTAATTTTATATGATCAGATTCATAGAAAAGTCCAGGCATGCCCAATGATCATTCTCTGCAAATCTGATTCTCAAGGACACCTTGCCATATGTCTTTTGGAGAGTTGCAGATAAAGAAATAATGACAAGCAATAACCTGAACTGAAGTTTTTCTTTAAAAACAGAATAGGACTAAGAGGAGGAAGATAATTATCCTATCTCCATGCCCTTGGAAACAACATACAAGTAAAGGAGTAAAGCTATTTTTACAGTCGTCTTTTGTCTTTATTTAAAAACAAGGCTTGGCTTCTTACAAAAAAAAATTGCCATTGCCTTCTCCATTTGTAAGAAGCTAAGCCTTGTTTTTAAGTAAAGATTTGGGCACTAGAGGGTAAAAATTTAAGAAAACGTGTTAGAACTATTAGTTCCAAATGTGTGTTGTTTTTGCAAAATGGTCATCATATTTACTTATTAGTTCCAGTGACATTCCCATTAGCAATTTGAAATTCATTCCCATGTCTTGCTCTCAGAGCTAGATTAGGAGCCTCAGGAATGAAACAGTTTTGTAAATCTAGAGGCAGAGCACATTTTGTCTTAAAATAATTTTGCCAATTTAAGTGCCTAACACTTGCATGAGATGAATGTTGACTACTACTAGAAACCAAGTCTACTCGTTAAGAATGGCCATATGCCAAGATTAATTGAATTTAAATGATTTGAACAAGCTTCAAAGGATATTCCAAAAGAAGAAATTAGAAAATATATGAATATAAATGAATTCTGAAATAAGAGAATGGGTGCCAGCTTTTAAGAAACTAGTTCACACTTGTCTATCAATGCCCAAATAGGTTTGCAAAAAATTAAGTTGACTAGCATATCGTCATATCTTAGATGTTATGTTATTGGCATCTGATGTCCTTCAATAGTCTACACATTGTTAGTTATTCTGGTTTTCTACAGTAAACCATAGAGTTAAAAATCATCAACCAAGGAAAAGACATTCATATATTCTTATACAGTCAGTAATGCCCTTGAAGATTCCCAGACATTTTGTTCTCATTAAGTTCAAGTTAGCAGGCAGTTGAAGGTATAACTTTCATCCCTGGAGTAAATTGTGACTTCTTTAAGTTGAGCACTGGGTGAAGTAGTTGGATTGTACTTAGGAGCATGCTGCCAAGAATGCATATCTCTAAATACTAGAAACCCACTCAGTATGGTGATCAGTTCACACTGTGTAACATACATGGGAACCAAGGCCAAGTAATGGAAAAACATCTTTACATTCTAGTTTTTCATGGTAATTCTGGAACATTCGTTTCTTGAGTAGAATATTGGGTAAAATAACTTTACCATTTTAAAGGATATTTTTCTCTATTTTTTACATGATATGTGAATTAATTTTTGCCAGTAAAATGCAGCTGTGATGCATCCTCACTGTATTTAATTGAAGACTTTTTTTTTGAAGTTGTTTTATAATGGATGAGCTAGACCCCATTAAAATTTAAAACGTCTATTCTGGAAAAGACAATGTCAAGAGAATAAGTAGGTGAGCTACAGACTGGGAGAAAATATTTGCAAAAGACACATTTGATAAAGGACTCATTTATATGAAGGACTCAAAATTCAACAGCAAGAAAACAAACAACTTGACTAAAAATAAATGAACTGAAAACCTTAACAGATACCTCACCAAGAAAGACATCCACATGACAAATAAGCATTTGAAAAGATGCTCAACATTTTATAATACCATCAAAGAAATGCAAATTAAAATATCAAGATGTCACTACATACCTATTAGAATGGCTACAAACTGGAACAATAATAACACCAAATGCTGGTGAGGATTTGGGGCAACAGGAATTCTTATTCATTGCTGATGAGAAGGCAAAATGGTACAGCCTTACTGAAAGAAAATTTGGCAGTTTTTTACACAACTAAATATACTCTTACCATACAACCCAGCAATCATACTCCATGGTATTTACCCAAAGGAGTTGAAAACCTATATACAAATAAAACCTGCACCCACATGTTTACAGTTTCTTTATCCATAAATGCCAAAACTTGCAATCAACAAAGCTATCCTTTAGTAGGTGAACAACTAACTGTAGCACAATTAGAGAATGGAATATTCTTCAGTGTTACAAAGAAATGAGCTATCAAACCATGAAAAGACATGGAGGAAATTTATGTGCACATTACTAAGTGAAAGAAGCCAGATTGAAAAAGTTGCACATTGTATGCATGTCCATCTTTTTACTGTATGTGTCCATCTATATGACATTCTGGTCGAAAATTCTTCAAAAGATGGGAATACCAGACCACCTGCTCTGCCTCTTGATAAATTTGTACGCAGGTCAGGAAGCAACAGTTAGAACTGGACATGGAACAACAGACTGGTTCCAAAGAGGAAAAGGAGTTCGTCAAGACTGTAAATTGTCACCCTGTTTATTTAACTTATATGCAGAGTACATCATGAGAAACGCTGGACTGGAAGAAACACAAGCTGGAATCAAGATTGCTGGGAGAAATATCAATAACCTCAGATATGCAGATGACACCACCCTTATGGCAGAAAGTGAAGAGGAACTCAAAAGCCTCTTGATGAAAGTGAAAGTGGAGCATGAAAAAGTTGGCTTAAAGCTCAACATTCAGAAAAAGAAGATCATGGCATCTGGTCCCATCACTTCATGGGAAATAGATGGGGAAACAGTGGAAACAGTGTCAGACTTTATTTTTTTGGGCTCCAAAATCACTGCAGATGGTGACTGCAGCCATGAAATTAAAAGACGCTTACTCCTTGGAAGGAAAGTTATGACCAACCTAGATAGCATATTCAAAAGCAGAGACATTACTTTGCCAACAAAAGTTCGTCTAGTCAAGGCTATGGTTTTTCCTGTGGTCATGTATGGATGTGAGAGTTGGACTGTGAAGAAGGCTGAGCACTGAAGAATGGATGCTTTTGAACTGTGGTGTTGAAGAAGACTCTTGAGAGTCCCTTGGACTGCAAGGAGATCCAAGCAGTCCATCCTAAAGGAGATCAGCCCTGGGATTTCTTTGGAAGGAATGATGCTAAAGCTGAAACTCCAGTACTTTGGCCACCTCATGCGAAGAGTTGACTCATTGGAAAAGACTCTGATGCTGGGAGGGATTGGGGACAGGAGGAGAAGGGGACGACAGAGGATGAGATAGCTGGATGGCATCACTAACTCAATGGACGTGAGTCTGAGTGAACTCAGGGAGATGGTGATGGACAGGGAGGCCTGGCGTGCCGCGATTCACGGGGTCGCAAAGAGTCAGACACGACTGAGTGACCTGATCTGATCTGATACAGAAAGTAAAAAAAAAAAAAAAAAATCAGTGGTTTCTAAGGATTATGGTGGGTAGAGGGATAAATAGGCAGAGCAAAGAGGATTTTTTAGGACAGTGAAAATATTCTGTATGGTACCACATAACATTATACATTTATTCAAACACATGGAATGTGCAACAGGAAGAGTGAAACCCAAGGTAAACCATGAACTTCAGATGATTATCATGTGTCAGTGTAGGTTCATCAATTGTAACAAATGTACCACTCTACAAAATACAAAGATTTTTTAAGCCATGAAGAACTTGGAGATGAGACGGTGTTTGTTATCTTGACGATGGTGATGTCAGTGTCAGTTTGTTAGTCTCTCAGTCATGTCCAACTCTCTGTGACCTCACAGGCTGTAGCTCGCCAGGGTCTTCTGTCCATGGTATTGTCCAGGCAAGAATACTGGAGTGGGTTGTCATTTCCTCCTACAGGGGATCTTCCCAATCCTGGGGTTAAATTCTCATCTCCTGTGTCTCCTGCATTACAGGCAGATTCTTTACCACCAGCCCCTGAAAATCCCTGATTATGGTGATGGGCAAAGCTTATTAAGCTCCACACTTTAAATATATCAAATTAAAGACAACAATATAATTATGATTCGGCATTTCTTGGGCTGTCAATGTTTGGATGAGTGATAAAATAAAGTCATAGATAATTCACTGCAAAAAAAAAAAAAAGTAGACAAAGAACTGTGCCTTCAAAAAGTTCCAGTTCTGACTACTCTGACAATTGTGACATTGTTTGCCAGTTATGTTTAACAATAAAAGATATAGCACAATATTCAAGGTTGAGGGACATTGCCAACTTTTCAGTCAATTAGCACTGGGCTAGGCTCCTCAGTCCCTGGGATTTAATCAGTAAGAATACTGAAGTAGTCGCCATTTCCTTCTGCAAGGGATCCTCCCCACCCAGGGATCAAACCCATGTCTCCTGCATTGGCAGGTGGATTCTTTACCACTCAGCCACCTGGGAAACCCCATCTGTAAATGCTTTTGCTCCTAAATGCCTAGAATGGCTTCTATGAGCAGCCAAACTCTGACTCATCAGTTTCATCAGTACAGGCTAAGTCTGTACCCGAGGCTTTGACCAATGCACCAGGCAGATGATTCAAACTGAGTCAATCAGAATTCCTTTTTTTGGCATTTAGAACTGGTAACAGGAGACACCAGCTGGGGTTTGAGAGAGAAATTTTGAATTCTAGAAAGCTCTTAATTTCCTGTTATGGTACCTGCACTGCTTCCTATGAGCTCCAAAAAACCACACCTATGTCCTTAGAACATATCCTCCCTTGTGACAACTTGGCTCAAATTTGTTTTTACTACTTGGAACAAAACTTTCTAATTTATGTAAACAAGTATATTTATGTATTTGTTTTTATTGGAGTATAGTTGATTTATAAAGTTGTGGTAGTAGCAGTGATTCAGTTATACATACACATATATTCATCTTTTTTACTCTTGTCAAAGTTAAAAGTTTTATTTTTTTATTTTTACAGTAGGTCCTTATTGGTTATCTATTTTAAATATAGGAGTGTGTACATGTGAATCCCAAACTCCCAATTATCATACTAAGTGAAATAAGCCAGAGAAAGATACATGTACGATATCCCTTACATGCAGAGTCTAATAACAATGATAATACAAATGAACTTATCTACAAAACAAAAATAGACTCAGAGACTTAAAGAATGAACTTACGGTCAGGAGGGAAGGGTGGGGGAAGGAACAGATAGGCATTGATTCAGTATTTACTCATTCTTTTTTATATTCTTTTCTCATATAGGGTATCACAGAATACTGAGTAGAGTTCCTTGTGCTATACAGTAGGTCCTTGTTGGTTATCTGTCTTATAGACGGTAGTGTGCATCATGAACACCTAATTTTAAATTGATAATACTTATCAAGTAAGTGGATACTTCCAAAATAAGAAAGATACTTAAGTGGTTAAAAACACGTGACTGCCCATATACAAGCTCTCAGCAATACCCAGATATATCCGGGATTAAGAGTACATTCCAGTCCAAAACCCCTTGGAGTGCACAGCTCCTTCTCTGACCCACTCTGAGTTAGAGATAACAAGTCTAGTTTCTTGGGGTAGTAGATTTGCCAGGTGATATTTTATAAAACTCAAGATTATTGGTCAGTTTATATGCATTTCTCGAACTTTTTTTTCCCCTTCATTCTATGTCTAATATAATAAATCAAAAGAATACCTTTCTCCATGAGCAGAGTTGGGAGAATGTCTTTTATTAAATTCCAATCCTGAGTGAACTAAGAAAAAACTTTAGATCAAAATTAAAAGCTGAATAGATTTCATGAGGGAAAATATATACAAGGAAAAGCTTTGTTATTTGCTATTTTATCAACTGGATATCTCAAAAATGCTACATTCCTGACATGCTCCATGCATGTCTGGTCTCTGAAAAAATCAGAGAGATTGACAGCAGGGTTAAGATATTATGATGGATGCCTGATAAAAAGGAAAAATAAAAATGATGTATGGTTGCTTAATTTAAGTAACTAAAATTAGAGGGGATAATAAAATCCTATTGGAAATGCCACACAGATGAGGCAGAGCACTTCAAAAGTCCAGTGGAAAGGGTTCTTTTTCTTGTTCAGTCCTAAGTTGTGTCTGATTCTTTTTGACCCCGTGAACTGCAGCACATTAGGCTTCCTTGTCCTTGACTGTCTCCTGAAGCTTGCTCAAACTCACGTCCACTGAGTCACTGACATCCAGCCATCTCATTCTGTCATCCCCTTCATTCAGTCTTTCCTGGCATCAGGGTTTTTCCAATGAGTCGGCTCTTTGCATCAAGTGGCCAAAGTATGTAGCTTCAGTACCAGTACTTCCAATGAATATTCATAGTTGGTTTCCATTAGGATTGACTGGTTTGATCTCCTTGCAGTTCAAGGGACTCTCAAGAGTCCTTTCCAGCACCACAGTTGGAAAACATCAATTCTTGGGTGCTCAGCCTTCTTTATGGTCCAACCATAGCTTTGACTATATGGATGTTTCTGAACAAACTGATGACTCTGTTTTTTAATACACTGCCTAGGTTTGTCATAGCTTTTCTTCCAAGAAGCAAGTGTCTTTTAATTCTGTGACTACAGTCACTGTTTGCAGTGACTTTGGAGCCCAAGAAAATAAAATCTGCCATTGTTTCCACTTTCTTCCTAT
Source organism: Bos grunniens (assembly GCF_055505025.1). Classification (NCBI taxonomy): domain Eukaryota; kingdom Metazoa; phylum Chordata; class Mammalia; order Artiodactyla; family Bovidae; genus Bos; species Bos grunniens. The sequence goes on from NC_141170.1 coordinate 68,062,228, forward strand.
CTATTTGCCATGGAATGATGGGACCAGATGCTATGATCTTCCTTTTTTGAACGTTGAGTTTTAAGCCAGCTTTCTCACTCTCCTCTTTCATCCTCATCAAGAGGCTCTTTAGCTCCTCTTCAATTTCTGCCATTAGAATAATATCATTTGAATACCTGAGGTGGTTGATATTTCTCCTGGAAATCCTGATTGCAGCTTGTGATTCATCCAGCCTGGCGTTTTGCATGATGTACTCAGTATATAAGATAAAATTACAGATTTAAATTGAAGAAAGTAGGTAAAACCACTAGACCATTCAGGTATGAGCTTAATAAAATCCCTTATGATTATACAGTGGAAGTGATAAATAGATTCAAGGTATTAAATCTGGTAGACAGAATGCCTGAAGAACTCTGGATGGAAATTCATAACACTGTACAGGAGCCAGTGACCAAAACCATCCCAAAGGAAAAGAAATGCAAGAAGGCAAAGTGGTTGTCTGATAAAGCCTTACAAATAGCTGAGAAAAGAAGAGAAATGAAAGGCAAGGGGGAAAGAGAAAGATACACAACTGAATGCAGAGTTCCAAAGAATAGCAAGGAGAGATAAGAAAGCCTTCTTAAGAGAATAATGCAAAGAAATAAAGGGAAAAAATAGAATGGAAAAGACTAAAGATCTCATCAAGGAAACTGGAGATATCAAGGGAACATTTCATGCAAAGATGGGCACAATAATGGACAGAAATGGCAAGGACCTAACAGAAGCAGAAAAGATTAAGAAGAGGTGGCAAGAATACAAAGAACTATACAGAAAATGTCTACTGACCTGGATAACCACAATGGTGATTATCACTCACCTAGAGTGATATCACTCACCTTGGTGGTTATCACTCACCTAGAGTAAGACATCCTGTGGTTCATAGTCAAGTGGACCTTAGGAAGCATTACTAGGAACAAAGCTAGTGCAGGTGATGGAATTCCAGCTGAACTATTTCTGTGCCACACTCAATATGCCAACAAATTTGGAAAACTCAGCAGTGGCCACACATCTTGAAAAGGTCAATTTTCAGTCCAATTACAAAGAAGGGCAATGCCAAAGAATGTTCAAACTACCACAAAATTACACTCATTTCACATCCTAGCAAGATAATGCTCAAAATTCTTTAAGCTAGGTTTCAACAGTATGTGAACTAAGAGCTTAATACGTACAAGCTGGACTTGGAAAAGGCAGAAGAGCCAGAGATTGAATTGCCAACATACATTGGATCATAGATAAAGCAAGAGAGTTCCAGGAAAACATCTGCTTCTTTTCCCTGACTACACTAAAGCATTTGACTGTGTGGATCACAACACACTGTGGAAAATTCTGAAAGAGATGGGAATACCAGACCACCTGACCTGCCTCCTGAAAAATCTGTATGCAGGTCAAGAAGCAACAGTTAGAACTGGACATGAAACAACAGACTGGTTCAAAATTGGGAAAGGAGTATTTCAAGGCTGTACATTGTCATCCTGCTTATTTAACTTCTGTGCAGGGAACATCATGTGAAATGGCAGGCTGGATGAAGAAAATGATGGAATGAAGACTATCAGGAGAAATAACAGTAACCTCAGATAGGCAGATGATACCACACTTATGACAGAAAGCAAAGAGGAACTAAAGAGCTTGTTGATGAAATTGAAAGAGGAGAGTGATAAAGCCAGCTTAAAACTCAACATTCAAGAAGTGAAGATTATGGCCTCTGGTCCCATCACTTTGGCGAATAGACGGGGAAAAACTGGAAGCAGTGACAACTTTATTTTCTTGGGTCCAAAATCACTGCAGATGGTGACTGCAGCCATGAAATTAAAAGATGCTTGTGCCTTGGAAGAAAAGCTATGACAAACCTCAGCAGCATATTAAAAAACAGAGATATTACTTTGCCAAAAAAGGTCTGTATAGTCAAAGCTATGGTTTTTCCAGTAGTCATGTATGGATGAGAGAGTTGGACCATAAAGAAAGAAAGCTGAGTGCTGAAGAATTGATGCTTTCAAACTGTGATGTTGGAGAAGACTCTTGAGAGTCCCTTGGACTGCTAGGAGATCAAACCAGTCAACCTTAAAGGAAATCAACCCTGAATATTCATTTGAAGGACTGATGTTGAAGCTGAAATGCCAATACGCTGGCCACCTGTTGCAAAGAGCCAACTCATTGGAAAAGACCCTGATGCTGGGAAAGATTGAAGGCAGGAGGAGGATGACAGAGGACAAGATGGTTGGGTGATATCACTGACTCAAAGGACATGAGTTTGAGCAAGCCCCAGGAGGTGGTGAAGGACAGGGAATCCTGGCATGCTGCAGTCCATCGGGCCACAAGTAGTCAGACATGACTGAGTGACTGGATAGCAACCAGGGCTTCAGCAGTCCATGAACTGCGAACTTCCAGATGTTCAAGTTGGATTTAGAAAAGGTAGAAGAACCAGAGATCAAACTACCAACATACACTGGATTACAGAAAAAAAAGGGGAATTCCAGAAAAATATCTACTTCTCTTTCATTGAATGCATGAAAGCTTTTGACAGTATTGATTACAACAAACTGTGGAAAATTCTTAATTCTTAATCTGGGACTACCAGACCACCTTATCTGTCTTCTGAGAAACCTGTATGCAAGTCAAGGAACAACAGTTAGTAATGACGTGGAACAACTGAGTGGTTCAAAATTGGGAAACGAAAGGGTAAGAATTTTTAATACATAGGATGATTATAAATGTAACAACTCATAAGCCTTTGTCAAAAGGAGAATGATGAGGAAATGTTTAAAGAAATCATTTCTTATCAGGGCAAAGGTCTGGTGAATTAAGTGCTGGCTCACCTGGAATACTCAGAGATTCTAGTCATTGGTTTGAAACACAGGATCAATCAACTGGACTTTGTGGTGACATCATCTCAAGAGTGGCATAATCAAGGGAGGAAAGAACAATGTGATTTCACCAAGTCTTGAAGGGGAAGAGGTTTGGATTTCAAAGTCCAGTTATGTCTTCAGCTTACTTTCTGTGAAGTAACTGGGAGCAGTAGGAAAAGAATTATTATTTTATGAACTTTTAAACCTCTCTGTTAATTTTGTTATTGCCTATATTTTTCTCATGGGAAGAATATCAGACACCTCTTCAAAGAAAAAGGTCTGCATAGCTGTGTGGGTTAATAAAGAATGAGGGAGGCTGTATCCCACAACAAGGGAAGTGAATTGAAAAGTCAAAGAACATAGTGTACATGGAAGCATAGTATACATGGAAGGTGGGAAGAGGGAAGAGCCGAGTGAATCCCTACAAGTTATCTCTGCAACTTGCTGGAAAAAAGAAGCAACAATGATGACCAGAAGGATCCACACATAGTAAAGAATACCAGTGTGTCGTTTGTGTGTGTGTTTGTGTTTGCATGTGTGCACACGTGTGTGACCACACAGACTGTAGCTCACCAGACTCCTCTGTCCAAGGAATTTCCCAGGAAAGAATACTGGAGTGGGGTTGCCATTTTCTTTTCCAGTGGATCTTCCTGATCCAAGGATTGAACCTGTGTCTCCTGCATTGACAGGCAGATTCTTTACCACTGAGCTACCAGGGAAGCCTTAAATTACTTAATATAAGAAAGCTATTATGGGCACACAGGATAATTCTTTATGTGAATTAGATATCCACATTCACAGAAGAATAAAGAAAAAGGACATATTCTCTGCTGACTTTGCAGCCTAGTTAAAATTTGTTTCAATTTAAGGGCCTCCATGAAACACAAAAGCTATGTTTTTCAGCTCCGTATGGACTTACTGCACTTCATGAAATATTTGGCTTGGTTCAGTGTCTGAATCCAAAAATACCTCCTTATGTTATTATGGCTGCTGGTATCTCTAACAAAATTAGCTGAGCTGTGGAGATAAGAATGTTCTCGTGTTTCACACATGGCATGCACACCCATAAATGTGTAGACATGGGGGAATAAAGGGAGGAAGCAGACACATACAGATCTTTCCTAACATGGAGCACAAAAGTAAATTTGATCATAGATATTCTGTAATTGAACAGTGGGGCCCAGGCAGAGGATCATATGGAAATTTACCCAATGCTGGTAGAACTGATTTATCCTTGCAGAGGCTAAAAAATACAAATCAAAAAAATTTTTAAATACTTAGGCTAAGTGTATTAATATACTTAAGATTTTTTTGACCATTAAAAATCAGACATTTTGCTTTGCATAATATCATTAATTCTATGAGAAAATAGGGTTTGGCAACTCAATTTTGAGGGCATTGGCATTGAGAGAGGATGTAGTAAAGACTTTATGTAAAGCAAAATGGTTTAATTTGATCTTATACTGATTTCATGTCGTCAGAGATCCCTCTAATTAAATCCAGTTGCCTCAGTTATTAATGAGGACTTGTGTACTCTTAAAAATAATGCTACAGAACATAAACAGTCCCTAAAAGCACATATGTTTAGTTTATTTACCACTCAAAGGACTACCAGAAAAATGCAGCAAACTGTGGTTTTACCTGAGCAAGGAGCTCAGAAAAGTGTGCAGAGGACATTGGGAAACTTTTATCCCCCTTTTTTTTTCAGTAAATACATATTTTTCAAATACAAGAGAGATGAAAACAACACATTTAATTTAGGAATTTGAACTAAATGCCTCTATTTGCATGTATAATATATTAATATATTGGACCATTTAAGGTGGCAAATTATTTGGGGACATTAAGATATGTATTGATGAATACACTGAATTTATCATTTCATCCTAGCAAAATAATTCTTGTTTTTTATTTTATTTTTAAACTTTACACTATTGTATTGGTTTTGCCAAATATCGAAATGAATCCACCACAGGTATACATGTGTTCCCCATCCTGAACCCTCCTCCCTTCTCCCTCCCCATACCATCCCTCTGGGTCCAAAATAATTCTTAAATCCCTGTGTGCGAGCCTACTAAGTGGCTTCAGTCATGATTACCTCTTTGCAACACTATGTACTGTAGCCCACCAGGCTACTCCGTCCATGGGATTTCCCAGGCAAGAATAGTGGAGCAGGTTGTCATGCCCTCCTCCAGGGAATCTTCCCAACCCAGGGATCAAATCTGTATCTCTTAAGTCACCTGCATTGGCAGGTGGAATTCACTGGTGGCATAGAAAGACAGTAAAGAATCTGCCTGCAATATGGGAGACCTAGGTTTATCCCTGGGTCAGTAAGATACCCCGGAGAAGAAGAGAATGGCACCCCACTTCAGTATGTTTTCCTGGAGAAACCCATTGACAGAGGAGCCTGGTGAGCCACAGTCCATGGAGTTGCAAAGGGTTGGACACGACTGAGCAACTAACACTTTCACTTTCTTTACCACTAGCACCACCTGGTAAGTATGTTAATCTATGAATTTCTGGATCAATTCTTAACTTATTGCATAATTTTCCACAAAGACTACTTTGTAGAATTGCCCTCTAAGGACAGGTTGCATATCAATGTTTAAGAGTAACAAGACATCAGATTCTATAACATCTGTAAGTCTGATAAATATCCAAAGAGGGGCTATTATGCCCAGGTACATTACTGAAACAAGAAAATAAAAGAACAATCACTTATAGGAGACTAAATTTAGTAAAGCAGATACTTGCATACAATCACCGAAATGGGTTGTGCTATCTATTTTAAACAAAATACGTAGACTGTACTATAGGGACTTGGATGAAAGAGCAATTAATTCTGTACCATCAAGGACAGTCTCAGAGAGCTGTCCCTTGAACCAGGCATAAAGAGAAGAAAGATGCTTTCTAAACCTGGTATAAAAAACATAATGTTTACCCCTAGAGGATACCTAGGGATTTTTTGGCCTCTCCAAATCATACCCTTCTTCATTCCTGATATACATGGAAACTTAAAAAAATAACCATTTTAAAGTTGAGATATAATTGCCATATAACATTGTATATGTTTAAAGTGTATAATGTGTTGATGTGACTCATTTATGCATTACAATATGACTGCCACCATGGAAGAGAACTTCAGCCATGCATCAAAGAGGAGATGTCAAGAGTCTGAAATCTATCCTAATTTACTTAGGTTTTACATGGCTTTAGGGCCCCATTTGCTTTTATTTGAACGCACTCAGTCATTCAGAAACACACTTTTCCCAAGAATAGAATTGTCTAAAGACACTAATCACAAAAAGATAAAATAGAATTGTCCAAAGACACAAAGTCACAAAAAGATAATATGAAAAACTGTTGTTGCTAAGCCCTAACAGTTTTGTGACCCCATGGACTGTAGCCTGCCAGGCTCCTCTCTCCATGGAATTTCCCAGGCAAGAATACTGGAGTGGGTTGCCATTTTCTTCTCCAGGGGATATTCTTCCCCAGGGATCGAACCTGTGTCTCCTGCAATGGCAGGTGAATTCTTTACCACTGAGCCACCAGGCAAGCCCAATGTGAAAAATGCTCTCAAAAAAAAAAAAAAGTTGATTTTCAAGATGCATTCAATAACAATTCTTAAAAAATGAATAGAAATATAGATAATTTAAGTGAGTCCTTAAAAAATATATGTAAATATGGAAGTTAAGCATGTCTTTAAATGCATGGTAAAAGTTATTAAAGATAGTACTTTAACCTTAGCTCCATGTTATGCATCTCAGATTAGCCACACAAAAAGGAATGATGGAGACAGTCTCAGATGATTCAAAATGACTCCCCTTGACTACTGTTATAAAGAGCAAAAAGATGCTTTTGTATATTAAGTGTGAGCAATAGTCAATCACTGAGAGAGCTGAGGCTGAGACAATGGAAATGAAAGAAAACAAATAGAAGAGAAAGAGAGAGAAATGGTTGTAGCAAAGATGATAAACTGAGGATAACGTTTAATGAGGACTCATTTGACAACAGGTGCCTTTTTACACTCTGCGTGACTCTTCCAACAACCAAAATGTAGAGTCTCCAAAGTGTGGATGAGAAAAACGAGTTTCCAATAGATTAAATAATGGATCTCGGGGCCCCACAAATGAGTAGAACAGCTGGACTTCACAATCATCACAGCCCCATTTAGAAGCTAGTGTTTGCTGTACCTGCACTATCATTCAGGGTTTAAGTTCTATGTGAGAAACAGAATGGCGAGCAGTGTTAGAGCAAATATTAGTCGGTGGAGTGCAGTGAAAACCATGTGGGAAACCGTTTGATTTGTATATTCACAAACATTCTGAAAAAGGCAAGGTATACAGTGTCCAATTTTTATGGTTAAAGATCCTTTCTCCTACCGTCATGCTCTAATTTTCAAGTTAAATAATACATAGTGATATGAAAAAGAGAGTGACAGATATATTCCAGTGGAATGACAGGATGCTCTCCCTCATTTCATCTCATAGAAAGCATGCAAACACACTTATACTTTTTTTGTACTGAGTTTAAAAAGCAAGTGAACAAAGTAGACTCTAATTCAGGGCACTGGCATTAACCTACTAACTTTTTTTTTTTCTTTTTGTCCTGTTGGAAAACTGCATCACACTTAACAAGTTGTGGTTTAACTTCATTACTTTCATGCACTTCATTAGCTTAGAGACATTTAAGATGAAATAATCTATGCATATATTATAGTCCGATGGAAAAGATCTCAATTTCTTGAGTTGAAAATATATTCAAAAGATTTTACTGCCCTTATATTTAATGAAGAAGAAATTAAATTACTTTTATTTTCTGGGGGAAAAAAATCTCAGATGGTGTATCTGGATATCTAATTAAAACACTTATGTACCTTGCCTAATTAAAACTAGACACTTATTCAGAATAACAGGACATCTAACATATCTATTTAAAAATAACTCAGAAGAAATGCATAGATTCTAGGAGAAGCAGAGTAACTGAACTCTGCTTATGCATTAACTTTCATTTCCCTCTACCCACTTCCTTTTCACAGGAAAACCTCCTGTAAACAAGCCCTGTTCTGATCAAACTTTTAAAAATCTTCCAATGGTGGCAAACATAAAGGCAAAACATCTAAAGTTAAGAGTTTAATTTTTTTCTTTTTCAGCCTCAAGTGTTATGACCACAACCTAGAAATGCATTAGTCATGCTCGGATTAGAAGATGACTTTTTTTAAAGAACTTGAATGATCTCATGAATGCAAAATGAACCCAAAGAGTGTGTCTATTCTCCATTAGCTTAAATGTCTTTAATCATAGAAAGGGCTTCTATCTTAGAAGACAGAAACTATTTGTAAAAATCCTAGACAAATCTTGGATGAGGATCTGGGGCATGCCGTAATATTCCTAAATGTTTGAATGAATAGAATATGACAATGGAATTTTGGCTGGAATAGGGAAGAATTCAAACTTGGTTTGAAGACTCTACACAAGAACATTCCCAGAACCTGGATGAAAATTCATTATGTTGCAATCGATCTGCTGTTTTTGTTGCCTTTATAAACTCTTAGATATGATCCATGATATACCTTCAAGTTTTAAATATTAAGAGCTACAATTTGAGAGCCAACCAAAAGAGAAAGAGAATGGTGTATTTAATTGTAATAATTTTGTATGTCCTAATTTGAACAAGTTTGGTGCTGGAAAAGACACTTGAGAGTCCCTTGGAAAGCAAGGAGATCAAACCAGTCAATCCTAAAGGAAATCAACCCTGAATATTCATTGGAAGGACTGATGCTGAAGCAGAAGCTTCAATACTTTGGCCACCTGATGAGAAGAGCTGACTCATTGGAACTGATGCCAGGAGCGATTGAAGGGAGGAGAAGAAGGTGGCAACAGAGTATGAGGTGGTTGAATGGCATCACTGACTCAGTGGACATGACTTTGAGCAAGCTCTGGGAGATAGTGTAGGACAGGGAAGCCTGGAATGCTGCATTCCATGGCTTGTAATAGTCAGACATGACTTAGTGACTGAACAACAATAGATTTTTGTGAGATAATTTCTTTTTCTGCAAGATAATTTGAACAACTTTAGAATGGAGAGGTAATTTTGGTGAATTCATCCTTTCTAAAGCAGGCTAAAACATCTGAACATGTTCATAGTGAAAATTAGAAGACTGTTCATCTGAGGAATTTTCCATTAGAGAGCAGGGAAAACTAGTTAAAAGATTGTCTTCTTTCCTCCCATTTTCTCCTTCCCTCCCTCTCTGCTTCCGCCTTTCTTTTCACGCTCTCTTCTTCCTTCCTTTGTCACCTGATATTGGGCATCAACTATGTGCCATGAACTGGGTTAATTAAATGCTGAGTCATGTAGATATGCTACCTGACCTCTGGGAACTTAGAATCTGTTGTAGTTACTTATGTTGAAGTAAGGTCTTTATAAGTCTAAAGTTGACCACCTAAGACATATTTCTAAGATTTGAATAATCATATTGATTGACTTAGATTTATGTCTTGTAAATCCTATACCTTGAATTTTTATTAATCTCACTTTTGAACTTTGAGTTTTATGAATTATAATCAAACATACATAGAAGTTATAATTCACAGAAATTCAGCAGTCTTATGTAGGCCAAAAACTGTGCTCATAACACCTCCAGAATTATTTAAGTTCCCTTGCAAGGATATTGTACCATAAAGCTGTGTACTCTGTCCACTTGGGACCACCTCTGAAGTCAGCTTTTCCCTGGCACCTGAAGCCCACTAGATTATTCAAAAGAGTGAGATGCCTCTGATTTATAGGTAATATTTTTTTAAGGAGATATTCATTCAGAGCACAGGAAGTCTCTCTTGCTGCTGAGAAGCATGTGCAAATTATCGACTATCCTGTGTCTGAAGGGCTGAAGTGAATGGGACTTTACTTGTCAATGAGTTCGTAGCACATAGTGGTGAAGGGCAGACTCTAGATACCAATGGCCTAGGTTTGAATTGGCAATTCACTATTAGGTGACCTTGGTCAACTTTCTGTATCTCAGATTTCTCACCTGACAGTGGCATAATTACAAGCAACTTTCTCATAAGGTTTTTTCAAAGGTTAAATAAGTTAATACCAATAAAGCTCTTGGAATAGTATCAGATATATAGTAAGCCATGTGGATGTGTTTGTGTGTGTATGTACATACATACTAGATTACTTTATGCTAATTTGAAAATGAGCTGTCACTGACATGAACAAAGAAACCCAGAAATAATCAAATAATCACAGGTTTGAAACTTCCTTTTCACTTATTACAGACAGATATACCTCCTGGATGAATGGAAACATCAAGAAAAGCAAGCTGAAAAAAATTTTTTAAAAAGTATGTAGTGCTAGGCCAAATAACCTGGAACAAGTGAAAATGTTAGTTGCTCAGTCGCATTCAACTCTGCAACCCCATGAGCTGCAACCCCATGACAGAGGTAGCCCACCAGGCTCCTCTGTCCATGGAATTCTCCAGGCAAGAATACTAGAGTGGGTAGCCATTGTCTTCTCCAGAGGATCTTCCCAACCCAGAGATCGAACCCAGGTTCCCTGCATTGCAGGCAGATTCTTTACCATCTGAGCAATCAGGGAAGCCCAGAACAAGAAAGAAGCCGTACAGAAATTACACTGGAAATGTCCTTTAAAACTCTCTCTCAGATTATTTCTTGTACTAGCTGTGGATGACAGTGCTCACAATGCATATCTCCCTGAAAAACACATCTTGAGGGTAATAATTGCTTCTGTTTTTTTGTTTGTTTGTTTTTTCCCAAATACAGATCAGAGGCATTATTCTGTCACCTAGTTGCCCTAGTTAGCTCTGAAAGTGAAAGTTAGTCTCACAGTTGTCTCCAACTCTTCACAGTCCCATGGACTGTAGCCTGCCCATCTCCTCTGTCCATGGAATTCTCCAGACAAGAGTACTGGAGTGGGTTGCCATTTCCTTCTCCAGGGGAGTTAGCTCAAGATAGGGGAAATCTTTCCAGATGTAATATTCTTACTGACCAGGCTTAAGACATAGAAGCAGTTAAGCAAAATTCACAAAGAATTTCAAGAAGAACTTCGTTGGTTATTTTAGTAGAGAAGATGGCACCATTCTCTACCGAGCTTAGAGATGTGAGTAACATTACTTTTAAACCTTTAGTGAATACTAAAGATGTAAGAAGTGGTCAGACTTCAAGAGAACAGAGAGATATGTTATCTTTTTACATGTCTGTAAGAAGAGTTTTTTCCCCTCAACAACTTGCTAAGATTTCAAATTATTTTCAAAGAGTAGTATATTTTCCTATAAGTTACTTATGGATTTCAATACTAGAGAGTCACATCTGTATTGTCTTTTTTTTTTTTTTTTTAAGACAATGGTAAATAGCTAAGGTAATCCAAAGTCAGCAAAATATTCTTCTGACTTTAACTGTCATGTTTGTTGCCTAAACAGTTTAAGGTCTGCTGCCTTTTATTTATTTCAATTTACTACATAAAGAAGGATGACCACCAAAGAACTGATGCTTTCAAATTGTTATGTTGGAGAAGACTCTTGAGAGTCCCTTGGACAGCAAGGACATCAAACCAGTCAATCCTAAAGGAAATCAACTCTGAGTATTCATTGTAAGGACTGATGCTGAAGTTGAAGCTCCAATACTTTTGGCCCTCTGACGGGAAGAACCAATTCATTGGAAAAGACCCTAATGCTGGGAAAGACTGAGGGCAGGAGGAGTAGCAGGTGACAGAGGATGAGATGGTTGGGTGGCATCATTGACAAACGGACATGAGTTTGAGCAAGCTCCAAGAGATGTTGAAGGGAAGCCTGGCATGTTGCCGTCGATAGGGCTGTACAGTCAGACACAACTTAGCATATGGAGTCTTCTTCTCGTTTAAAAACTCTTAGTATCTTCATCAAATAAGAAAAGACAGCAAATATTTAAGAAAGAAACGTTTACTCTCAATATAACTATCTTGTAGCTCCAACTGACTCAAAGGAGTTGCGTACAGAACGAAGAAATGGCTTTTTAAATAGGTACTAAATGACTCCGAATATACTTGGCTTACTGTGTTTAATGAGTACCATTTAAATTACTGGACCCAGAACTCTCTACTGCATTTTATCTTGGTGAAAAAATAAAATAAAATATATCGGGAAACTGTTATCTACAGAAAATTAAGACCAGTACAGATAGATGTTTTAATTCAAGCATCATTTGTAGCAATTGATTTATTTTAATTCCAATGGCAGTATGTAATTTCCCATTAAAATAAAAGCCTTCTTCAAAACTATTTGTAGAAAATGTGATATGAGTCATTCTGGAGTCTAAATTCTCGTGCAAATTCACAATCTCTCAATTATTTAGCATTTTAGCTTTTTTTTCTTTCAATTGCTAAAGTGACTAGAACATTCAAGACTAAGATATGCATGTACTGCTGAAATGCATATTGTGTTGTGTTTCTTTTTAACCTGTTTCAGCAATGAAAGGAGAAACGAAGGGAAAAGGAAGAAATAGAAGGGGGAAAGAGGGAAAAAAGAAAGGAAGGGAAGGGGAGAGGAAGATAAAGAGAAGAATCAAGGGAAGGAGGAAAGAAAGAAGGGCAAGAAAAGAAATAGTATAGAGACTTAGGATGAGTAGGGAGATACAGAAAAGGAAACATAGACTGAAATAGAGATACCTTTCTAACAATTTCTTAAATGTATGTATATAAAATTGACTCCAGTTCAGAACATTAATAATCTACTGTATTCACTTTCTCTTAAATGGTTTAGGAAAATATGTATTTTAAAATTCTACATTATGTACACCATGTACGATACTGTAGAGCAGGTATTTCTCAATACTGTCCTGGAATTTGGCCTGATTAAGAGAAAATGACCTGTAGAAGAGTGGTTTTCAACTAAGGGTAATTCTCTCATTCTGGGAAGAAGACATATTTGGTAATGACTGGAGACATCTTAAAATTGTAATCACCGAGGAGGAGGTACTACTGGCACCTAGCAGCTAGAAGTCAGGGATGTTCCTAAACACCCTAGTGTGTGATTTATCTGAGCTACAATGTTTACAGTGTCACTGCTGAGAAATTCTGCTCTAGAAAGAAACTCTCGTCCTGTCCTCACAGTGTGTGTTGTGCTAATTAGGGGAATTCACTGCACAAAACACAGCTATTAAAGCAGTTTTGAAAGTCTGCATTGGAAGATGATGGGGGATGATATTAAGCACATGGAAGTATGGACCTTGAGGTCATTCTGATAGGGTGTGGGATTCCCAGTTCTTTCAGTTAATAGCCAAGCAGTGTATTTTAAATTGATTGAGATTCAATTTCTCCATCTGAAAATGGAGATAATAAAAACTCACTTATGTACTAAGATATGGTGATGGGATAATATTAAATTCAGAACCTGGAACATGGGTAGTTGACAAATAATGGTGGCTTTTAATATTGTTATTTTTATTGTTATCATTCTGAAAGCATAAAATTAAACTCACATTAAGAAACTTGTAAGCCTTCAGTAACTTTCCTCCTATCTCTATAAATGAACTGAAATTATCCTCAGTTATGATACAGTATGGGCTTCCCAGGTGGTGCTAGTGGTAAAGAACCAGCCTGCCGATGCTGCAGATATGAGACATGTGTTTGATCCCTGAGTCAAGAAGATCTCCTGGAGTAGGAAATGGTAACCCATTCCAGTATTCTTACCTGGAAAATTCCATGGACAGAGGAGCCTGGTGGGCTACAGTCCAGGGATTGCAAACAGTTAGACATGACTGAGCATGTATGGAGGCATAATACAATCTATGAAATGTAACTGTAAATTAAAAATGTATTTTTCATTATAAGTACAGGATCCTTCCATTATCTCACGTCTTTATAGTTCTTTATAAGTTTATTGATTTCTATCCCACTATTTTACCAAGACATGCTTTTCTGTATTATGAACTTCTTAGTCATTCCCTAGGTTTAAAAATACATGTTACAGCTAAGCATGCAGATAGCTATTTGCCTTCAGTTGAAAAATTGACAATATTAATGTATATGATATGTGTATATTTGTGTGTGTGTATATATATATATAAATTGAGATGCTGCATAAAAACGTTAAAAAGAGCAGGCAGAGGATGTGTCTGTGTATTGTACTAACAGATTATTACATAAAAAACTCAGAACATATTAATCAGTAATGGGTCTAAGGGGGCTTAAAATGAAGAACATTTAGACATATATTAATATACATTATTCTCAAAGCAACACTAGGGATGAATGCTATTTCTTGTATATTCCAGATTTTAAAACACATATTCAAAGTTTTGCCAAAGTGTGTATCATAAATAGTGAAGCTAATTTCAAAGAAAAGCATTATGACCCACTTTTTTGGCTTTTTGCCTTATTATAAATCACAGTCCTTTTTCATGAACAATGAATAAAGATACCTATAATCAGCAATCAGTCACTCAAAATTAGTGCATTAGTGAATATTGAGACTGTTGAAATATGCTGAATGATTTAGCAGAAAATGTGCTTAATTACTTCCAAGAATATTGTTCCATAACTACATGTAATGTCACTCTTGAAATTCTTTAGAATCAGGACATGATTTTCCCTACTAAAAAGAGACCTCAAAAGCAAAGATGATATTATAGTAAGTATTTTACCAATTTGGGGAGCTTGAAATTTTTAACAGTCTTGGAAGTCTTGGGGAGACACTATTCTCACTAGTATTTATATAACAAGAAATCTCCAGAAGATGCTTAGAAATCTGTAGGTTATCTCTGTGTCCATCTCCAAACCCATTTTTATCTAACAGCCTTAGCTTTACAACAAAATCTATGGGATGGGGATGTAAATAAATGCAAGAAGCAAACGTTCTACCAGGGAAAGAAAAGAAAAAAATAATCCCCTGTGATCAATAATCCCCTGTGAGTTATTTTAATTAAAAAAGAAAAGCAAACTTCTTTGGATTCAAGAAAGAAAATGAGCAAATGCCTGTGTCTTATCCACAAATCAATTTACTTTTCTGCTGTGAGAAGGAGCGAGATGTGTAGCAAGAAGTCGAGGATTCTGTGAAGTTCTCTCCTATAGGAAATGAGAAATGAAGAAATTATATTTATCTCCCAAATTAGTTTCAAGGAATTGGATGATTTTTGAGCTGAAACAATCAGAGAAAGTGCTGGAGAATCTAAGGCTGTGCCAGGCTTTCTACAGTGGGCAGGATTTGGGGGTACACATTTGGGGATGGGTGAGAATGACCTAGAGCCTGAAATCTCCCAGGCAAATTCAGAAACAGTGAAGATGCTTACTAGGGCACTGAGTGGTCACGAAGAGATTAAGGAAGATTCAACTGAAAAGGTATAAAGATAAAACTGAATGAATAAAACACTGATAATATACATCCATTTTCCTGTATTGATTTTTTCCTCAATGAATACTGTTAAGCACATATTGCAGGTATTAAGACTAAAATATTTGATAAAATGTAAGTAGTAGGTAAACTGTGGAAAATTCTGAAAGAAATGGGAATACCAGACCACCTGACCTGCCTCTTGAAAAATCTGTATGCAGGTCAGATAGCAACAGTTAGAAGTGGACATGGAAAAACAGACTGGTTCCAAATTGAGAAAGGAGTGTGTCAAGGCTGTATATTGTCATCCTGCTCTTATTTAACTTATATGTAGAGTATATAATCAGAAATGCTGGGCTGGATGAAGCACAAGCTGGGATCAAGATTGCCAGAAGAAATGTCAATAATCTCAGATATGCAGATGACACCACACTTACAGCAGAAAGCCAATAAGAGCTAAAGAGCCTCTTGACGAAAAGTGAAAGAGGAGAGTGAAAAAGTTGGCTTAAAGCTCAACATTCAGAAAACTAAGATCATGGCATCTGGTCCCATCACTTCATGGCAAATAGATGGGGAAACAATGGAAAGAGTTAGAGACTTTATTTCTGAAGGGCTCCAAAATCACTGCAGATGGTGATTGCAGCCATGAAATTAAAAGATGCTTATTCCTTGGAAGGAAAGTTATGACCAACCTAGACAGCATATTCAAAAGCAGAGACATTACTTTGCCAACAAAGGTCTGTCTAGTCAAGTCTAGCTATGGTTTTCCCAGTGGTCATGCATGGATGTGAGAGTTGGACTGTGAAGAAAGCTGAATGCCAAAGAATTGATGCTTTTGAACTGTGGTGTTGGAGAAGACTCTTGAGAGTCCCTTGGACTGCAAGGAGATCCAACCAGTCCATTCTGAAGGAGATCAGCCCTGGGATTTCTTTGGAGGGAATGATGCTGAAGCTGAAACTCCAGTACTTTGGCCACCTCATGCAAAGAGTTGACTCATTGGAAAAGACTCTGATGCTGAGAGGGATTGGGGGCAGGAGGAGAAGGGGATGACAGAGGATGAGATGGCTGGATGGCATCACTGACTGGATGGACGTGAGTTTGAGTGAACTCCGGGAGTTGGTGATGGACAGGCAGGCCTGGCATGCTGCGATTCATGGGGTTGCAAAGAGTTAGACATGACTGAGCGACTGAACTGAACTGAATGAAAGCAAGAAATCAAATGATATTTCTGAGTTAATTTCTGGTAAACAGCTCTAATCCACTACCCTGAAAAATTATTTTTTATTTGTAATTCAGGTTGAAATTCTATTTACATATCTTTCTACCCTTCATGAAGAGTTAAAGTATAAATTGGTGCCTTCATCTCCACTGAAGCACTAGAGCAATGCATGATTCTTCTCAGTGTTGGGTCTGATTACAATAGGGTGAAGATTATTTTTCCACCTGTGACACT
The DNA here is from genome assembly GCF_055505025.1 of Bos grunniens. Taxonomy (NCBI): domain Eukaryota; kingdom Metazoa; phylum Chordata; class Mammalia; order Artiodactyla; family Bovidae; genus Bos; species Bos grunniens. Next base: position 68,078,864 of record NC_141170.1, read on the forward strand.
GTCATTATAATCGTCTGACTTCTATTTCTAGTCAAATGGGAGTGTTTTTCTGATGACTTAGAGGCTTTAAACCTGAGGATAACAAAACACTGGCTGTGAAACACATATAAATCCTAAACAGAGAAAAATCAAATCACCGGTTATACTGTTTGTTTTCATCTAATAAAAAAATGAGCCTGGAGTATTCCAAGCAATTTACGGAGAGAAGTCGATAGGCGGTACACTAAACATCTCACTATGCGTCCTAGTATTTGACATAGCAGGAGCAAAGCACAAGTATTACAAAAAAGACAGTTCACTGAAGGATGAATTTCTTTGGATTAGGGCTATATTGCTTGTCCTGTTCACCTTCTCTTTGTCAATAACACCTATAGCTTTGAAGCATTTCCCAGTATGCTAGCATTCTCATTTGCTGTTTTTATTTCTTAAACCATCTGTAGACTGGCACTACTCATTGCTATGACTGAAATTTATCTTTTATTTTCTTCAGTTACATTCACAGATTACTTGAATCAGTGAGAATATCTATTGTTTCTAGGCCAGGCATAGGTTTTTATAGTAGTTAGTTCAATAGCTTCGTTTCGGGAGGTTTAACAAAATCAGCTAGTGCTGACGATTGCACAGTAAAAGTTTTTCTACAATAATTCCCAGATTGAAGCTTCAGGGATAGTCATATTAGAAAATATACATTGATATAATACAGTTTACAAGTTGAAGCACTCTGTACTCTCTTTGTTGATCTAACCTTAGACAATAGGTTCATTGTAGTACTGAGTTTTTCTTTGCGGTTATACATTCATTTCCTCAAAATGTAAACTTCATGTTTAATTTACAGGTTTTGCAGTAAATTAGTTCATATTTAGGATTTATATAAGATTATTTCCTTTGCACTATCTCAGTAACAACAATTGCTGAAGTTATTTATCATATTTATCATATTTACTTTGCCGAGAGAGGAAATAGCTAATGTCAAATGTCTCACAAGAATGATAATCTAAGATTTTTTTTAAAAGCAGTTTTCTTGGAGGTAGTAACAGATGAAAAGTATTTAATGTTTTAAAATTAAATTGCTTCTCTTATTATTCTTTTCATTCAACTGGACATAACTTTAAGATACTTTGAAATGTTCACTTGTTTATATTGTTCATATAAAATATATTCATGTATATAATTTGGAAAACATAAAAAAGAACTAAAAAAAGCACCTCACTCCAAAAATGCCTGTACATTCATTACATTATTCCTTATTTTTATATTATATCTATCATGTTCTAAATATAAAACTTCAAAAAAAAAATAAAACTTCATATTATTTGTTACTCAACACAAATAAACTGCACAAACAAAATAATCAGCCCTGTCCAAGGCATTTAAAAGGAAATATGTTTAAAGCTTTTGATCTGATGAAATCCAAAGCAAATCTCCCACCTTTAAACCAAACTGATAACTTCCAGGACTCTTTGTTTTTTTTTTTTTTCTGAAGTGGACAATGATGATCCCCTCATTGAGAAGGTTAATGAGATATTTTCCTGATGCCTGAGGATGTCTTGCACATCAACCTGTGTCTCTTAAGGAGTCTACCTATTGTGATCTAAGGATGAGACTTTTATGTAGCTGGTCAATGAGAAGAAATGATCCTGAAAACCAGGGTAATCACATAGTCTAATACCTGAGAGTGATTATTAGTGAGTTTGCAGGATAAAGCCATATACTAGCACAGTCCAGGTCAAACAGAGGAATTCTGAAGTAAGGTGAAGAAGAGGAATTTTAGTAATGAATTCTAAAATTAACCTCAATTGCAGCATTTTGGAGTATATCAGGGTGTGTGTGTGTGTATTCAGTCTGGTGCGACTCTTTGAAACCCCATGGGCCCACCTTGAATTTTCCAGGCAAGAATACTGAAGAGGGTTACCATTTCCTTTTCCAGGATGAACAAAGTAATTCATTGATCAAATCCAGCCCCCTTCTTTTGTATGTCTCCTCACCTAAGAATGGTATTTATGCATTTAAATGGCTGAAAAAAATCTAGGCTTTTTTTCTCTCCTCTCCTATAAATACCCACACAATATCCTTGATTTTTATTCTTGAATTGCAAAGTCTAAAATATTTGCTATCTTGCCCTTTATAGAAATTTGTGTATGCTGGTCTTCTAGTCCAATCATTCATATTGTTTAAGATTTTGCTTCTTATCCAAATCTCCGATTTTGTTTTTTTTCACAACTGAACTAAAATATGGACCTCTGTAAAGAGGAAAAAATTCCCTTTGGACTCTAGAGAATATAATTGGTCAATGGCTAAATACTGATTTGCAAAGTAAATATTTTATTTCATTAAATTTAGGTTCAACTGAAAATTATCACTGAAAACTGCTGAAAGATTACTTTGATCATCATATTAATAAAACTTTAAAATTTAAAAATTCTCATGGAATACCTGCATCTCTAAAACTCAGGGAGCCAAAAATTTCAGTTTAAGAAATATCATTTTAGTATATTCCAGCTGTACTGCAGGGTCTGGAAAAGCATTCAAGTAAGTGTTTCTCTCTTAAAGGCAGGTTTTAAAACTGTAAGTAAATTTCTTAGTCATCTACTAACTTCATTTCTAGTATTTTTCTAGTATTTTTTGCCATTACTTCCTTTTCATAAATGTATTATAAAATGGTTTAAATACATGGTCAATTTTTTATAACAAGCCATAAAACTAATAAAAATATTCCATGTACTACTGCATAAAACACACTTAAAAAAAACTTCATTGTCCTATCAATTTAATAGTTATTTTACTAAGTCTGGGAAGTTGTAATGTACTTTCAATTAAATTGCCAAAATAAAACATCTTGCTTTTCTTTAGATTGATCATTCAGACATTCATTTCAATGGATTATTTTTTTTTAATTAAGCACTTTGATTAGCATTTTTATTTTTCAAAGCCCATTCTAACTTCCAAGATTATATCTGCATTTCTCTGTCAACCTCATGCATCTATCATATGGCTCTTTGGGTAAGACATTATTTGAATCATAACTTTCAATAGAAAAAATAAAACTGAATATCACAGGTGAGCTATAATTCTTGTCTAGCATCATCTGAGGATGTTTGAGGGTAAATTTTACATTTATGACCAGTTGAGCATCTTCTACATCTTCCCACAGGAGGTCAGTAAAAAAGACAAAATTATTTCTTTGTTACACATTAAATTCAACCAATGAATAAAATTTATATTTAACAGTAGCAAGACAGGAAAAAATGAAGTTAGGGCTAAAGGAGAGCATAAATTTTTAACTTTTCACATTTACATTCATATCCTTTCCTCACTCCCTGCAGCTTAGGAAATTTATATATCTTGGTTAATCACTTTTTTCCACACAGTTTATAAACAAGTATTAAAGTAGAGATAAAGATGAAAGAAAATAAACAAATGTAAGTTCAGTCCCTATTCACTCTGCCTCCTAAGAACTCAAATAGTGACCCTGTAAATTTCCATTAAAATAAAGCTGATTGTGTTGCAAATGTTCTTGGCTAGTTACCTAACGTTCCTCCACCTCCAGGGAAAACTAGGTTTGTTTTTGAAAGAGGAAAACCACAGAATAAATAAACTTCTGAGACTATGACAAAGGGCTTTGAGATGAGGACACAAAAAGGTGAAATGTAGAAAAGAAAGGTATAAAACAAAAATTCAATGAACAGATTTCTTTGTGAAATCAGCTAATTGAAGCAAAAGTAAATTTGGGAATTCTATGATTATCTGATTGATTTTGACAGTGCTGATTATTGGTTGTGATCATTCATTTCTCAGACCTAGAATGACTATCCATCGAAGGTCCACTGAAACTTCATTGCCTCATAGATTAGGCCAGGGGTATTCAGCATAAAAGTTAGGCTATGATATTTTCAAGATTTATAGTTTGCTGCCAGAAATTCCATACAAGTTACATTACTGCCAGGGTAGGTTGTCTGATGTCAAGTGATGAAAACTACTTACCAATCAGAGTAATTGGTGCCCCGCCCCCATCCCAGATGGTAAAGAATCTGCCTACAATGCAGAATATCCAGATTTGATCCCCGGGTCAGTTGTGAAGATTCTCTTGAGAAGGGAATGGCAGCCCACTCTAGTATTCTTGCCTGCTAATTCCCTGGACAGAGGAGCCTGACAAGTTACAGTCTATGGGTCTCAAAGAGTCAAACACAACTGAGTGACTATCACTTTCACTTTTTCACCCCATTCTCACTTTACCAAATGCCTATTTTTTCAGGTAAACTGGGAGAGTTCCTTTTCTTTGTCATTTGCTAAATTATGGAATATGTTTTCATTAGTACATAATCTAGTGGAGGGAAAACGTTAACTCTGGCAGAATTTTGTGTTCAATTTGCTTTTAATCTAAAAATAATTTAATACAAGTAAAATCTTTCATACATGACTGTTCTAATAGATCATTTGGGTTATGTCGCAGGTATTATGCAAATAAACTTATTAAAATGTTTATAAACCATAATATGTGTTATGTATGTGACATATTGTTGCACTGTCAAGCATCTAAGTAACCAGATGGAACTCTTTAAGGAATCAGAGGTGATGGAATAATCACACTTAAGTCAGAAGCAATACACACAACTTTTGTTGGCCTGCTTTATGTCTATCTTCTTTCTAAAATGTATCACTGTATTTTTACATGTTCATGATAAAAAAAAAAATTAACCCAATAATGCAATCTTGGGGTAAAGAGTAATATATATTTGTCAAATCTAAATTAAGAATTTTAAAGAAAAATAGTGGTTTTATGTTCTATTGATTTATGTACTGATGTTTGGGTCTCACCATTAGGTGATCACAAAACAAATTAACACATTTATCATTTGCTCACCTTATTACAACCTGCATCAGACTTGCTAACCATAGTTCATCCTTAATTCCTTCTTTAGAGAAGGAAGGCTGCCAGGCAAAATCAGTGTACTAAGATATCTTTGGTTTAAGAATGAATGTGTCATTCCACATAAAGTACTTGGAATTTTCAACCAAAAGAGAGGAAAAAACTGGTAGAGAAACTTGAAGGCAAACATCTTCAGAATTTTTATTTTTTTCACATCTGTAAGTTTTAGGAGTTGGGAGATGTGGCAAACATTCCTTTCAATCTATTAGTTTATTTAGAAAGTATTTTCTTTTTCTTTTAAAAAATATGTACTTATTTAGCTGCATCCTGTCTTGGTTTTAGCACATGGTCTTAGTTTCCCCATGGAACATGGGATCTTAAGTTTCCTGACCAGGAATCAAACCTGTGTCCCCTGCATTGTAAGGCAGATTCTTAACCACTGGACCACCAGGGAAGTCATTTTTTTCCCCTTTTTAAGTCTTTGAGTTAGACTGGAAAAAGCTGCTTATTTGAATATATACCAATTTAATGAAGAAGATAAACACTATAGTTAGAGTTATAATCTGACAACAGAGAGTAAGTGCAACAGTTTAAAATAAGATAGTAAATGATCGAAAAAATATAAAAAGTAAAGAAAATTCACCTACAGAAAAATAAGTAAGGTAAAAATTCTATTGTTTGCTTCATGTTTCTCTATATCTCACATGATTAAAGGGTTTTTTTTAGTCTTTTTTTGTATACATCTTTACTGTAGATTAAAAAAAAAATTCCTTACCATAGATATATTTTGACATAGAATTAAGTTTATCTGAAATGTGAAATTTCTCTAGACAGCACCTGAAAAAAGTCAATTTTTACATTAACGATGAGAAATTCTTCCACTGTAGACATAAGGTTTCAAAGACATCAAGGTAACTGTCTCAGGAATTACTTTGATGAAACTTAAAAATCCAAGTTCTATTTTATTACAAGGCAAAATAATAAACAGTTATGCCCAGTGCCCTCCAGATCAACAATTACTGCAGCATTATCTTCCTCACTTAATCTTAATTTAGCAGAAATCAAACCATTTAAAATCCAACTGGTATATGCATCCATTCACTTCTCCTCCAATCAAAACTGAATGGACCTGTCAACAGAGAAGCACACTTACAAGTGTGAAACCATTTGACCATGTTATATTTTAATTTGCAGAGACAAAAAAGACAAGCAATTTATTTACATAAAACTGTACAAAAGCAAATTAAATTATGTAAAGTATTTCATAAATAGTTGGACGAGTGTTTAATACATTTCGCCATGTTTAGCATAGTTGCGTGCATAGTGATTCATAAGAAACGATGATAAATTGTCCTCTGCTTCACTATCAACATCCAAGTAGCAGAACAATAGTCAATGATCAACATTACAAACAGATCGTACCACACTGAATGCAAGTGCTTTAAAATGTAGGAAAATTGTCTGAAAGTAAACCCTAGGTAGCTGAAAAAATGATGCCTTCCTCCAGATGTTATATCTACCTCTGCCAGGTCACAACTAACAACTTTACAATATTTATGATTATCTTCACTGTTTTGTTTTGCTTTTCCCCCTTAAGAACTCGTCTTATATTTACTGCTGATACAATATACCTAAAACTGTTGAGGTCTTCGTGTTTCTCATGTCTGTTTTAGGATAGCTGTTTGATTCTTGGCAGTTTCTTCTGGTGTCTCTGTTTTATTTTCCTATAAGACAGCTTCCTAGGGTAACCTTTCAGCCAGACATCTTCAGTACCATCTTAGTTTTTCTTCCCATAAAAATAGTGCCTCTCTTGTTTTCTGAAACACAGGCAGCAGGCCAGTCAGAAACCATAATGATATCTGGAGGTTCAGAATGAACCTCAGAGGTTCAGATTTTAGACTGAAGCTAAAGATGTTTTAATACACATAAATTGATATAGTTACTCAATTTATAAATGTGTCCTAATGTATAATGCATGCAAAGTTCACTTGACCTTCTTGGGTACAGAAAAGAAATATGGTTTATATAGTGCACAACCAAAATGAAACAGCAGCTAAAAGAAAAATAACAACAAAAGAAGAAAGAATATAAATGGTAAATCAGTATTTTACTTGCAAAATGGACTGATTTCATCCCTGATAATCTCTTTCTGTATTACTATTACAATAAACGCATTAGCCTTCTAGACCAAATTAAGCAGCCCATATAAATTTTGTTTTATGAATGAATGATATTTAAGACTGGTCCACTATCTGAGTTTGTCAGAAGGCAAATTTTTAATATATTATTTATTATTTTCAGAAAATAAGCATGGATAAATATATAGGATCAAAAAAGTTGGGAATAGCCCATTTCCCCTCATTGTCCAAACCCAACAACCGTTTTTTTACCATAACAACAGGTATAAAAGGCACAGTTGCTTATTTTGCATTCACTCATTTATTATTTTTTTGTTTCTTTTTATAGATTTTTTTCAAAAGCACTCTATATATGGAGTGGCACCAGATTTAACCTATTCAAAATAAAAGTCATACAAACACAAAATAGATTTCTGTGTCATGCCAGCTCATTATAATAATAAACATGTTATGATAGCTAATTCTACTAGAATTACTGCGAATACTTACAGTACACTGAATTTTATTCTTTCACACCCATTTTAGTTCTAAAGAGGCTCACGAGTTAAATGATGATGACATGGCTATCTTGTATGTGGTGCAAATGTCATTGGGGAATGTGGATCCAATTAATCCAAAGGTCCCATATGACCCGTATTAGCTTTATAGACAACAGAAGGGTTTTAAGATAGAGTGAAATGAGCTATCTAATGTTTCAAGTGTATCATGAAAGGGAAAAAATGCATTAAAAAAAGTCTGTTGCACACCTGTGTTATGCAATTGAATATTTCCTTTGTAACGTGCAAGAAAAAATATGTATACATTTCATAAGTATCTTTAGAAGTATTTTGTCTTAATAGGTACTTACAGATTATACAAGGCAGAACTGCTTTAATGCAGTTTCCTAACAAAGTACTAGAATTGCATCTTTCCATAATGTAAATAATAATCAACCATAAACATTTTCAGTTATTGATATTTTAGTCCAATGATTTTTTCTTCAATTACATATCTTCTTTCATCCTATTATACATAAACTAACATCAAAATGAAAACTCCATTTAAGAAAGAGCATAAGGAAATGACCCCAAAGAGTACCCCACCAAACAGAGAAGTGATTTTCAAAGATAAACATTTTGATGATCTATAGTGAATTAACAACCTGTATACCAGGTTGCTTTACTTTGTAGTCTAAGAAATACTGCAAAGCATGAAACTACCCAGAGCTACATTGTTTCTAGTTTGCTAAAGAGCCATCAAGGCTATACCTTAACTAGGTTACAAACATTCAGTAACCGGAATGTTTGCTCTCTTCACCTGTTATCCCCTAGCCTGTCCCTGGATTGTCACTTTTTCTGAATGCCCCAGCTTAGTTTCCCATTGTATTAAATTCTCTGGAGAGGAAGTGACCTTAGAATCTGCATATTCTGTTTCTTTATATTACATTGAAGGAAAAAAAAAAGACTGCATATTTTTGAACTTTGAGATGTATATACCATGAGACATGTCACTGCCCAGAACTCATTTCTTTCATGTTCAGTCTGGATTAGTTAAAGAGATATGTTAAACAATGCTCAAAATCACATTAGTGACAAAGTCAACTAGGGGTGTCACCTTGTTTCAAACTTGTGAGTCTCGAGATAGTGCTATATTGCACAGAATGCAAAATTAATGCACTTTTTTTACTCGAAAGTGGACACTGAACATGTGAAAAAATGCAGTTGGTTATTTCAAATGTGGATGAGACCAGTAAGTACAACCTGATTCTCAAATGATGATAGGAAACTTAACTAAGACTGTTATGCCAATGTATCTTTCTCTTCCTACCTACCCATAAATATGATATTAAAAAGTAGAATCTTCCCTGATAATATTTTCAAAACTAAACTTTAACCTCAACTAATTGCCTATTATAGTATCAAACATATGTCTCATTGGCTTTTCCGTTTCTGAACTTTCAAAGAAAATTCATGCTTTCTGGGTACAGAGAAAATGTAAGATAAACTGGCTTTTGAGGGTTTCCTCTGTGTGCCTGGGTTCAGTGACTTCTGTTGCTTAATGGATTTCCACATCAAGACCAAATCTACTCCATAATTTCCCTGATCTGCCTTATGATCTTTGGCCTTTTAATGATACAATTGTTCCTGTTAGTTGATAATAGTGGTGCCGTTCCAAAAACATATATAGTTTTTAAAAGTTATAACTAGTGTAATTCATGTGATCAAAGTAGCATGTATACTAAGAATATTCAGTAAATGTATGGAACTGACGTTGATGCTCCCAACTTGAGAAAAACAACCTATGCCAATTTGGGACTGCTGTCTCTGACTGGGTATTGTTTATTTTTTCAGGCTTTGTTAGAATGTTAAAGCTGTGATCGTCTCCTAAACGCTTCTTCTGGAGTTCTCCTCTATAAGAACTGTACCATTAGAGGGACTCTATCATGTTTGAAGGATTGCCTTCCATGGTTACTCATCATATTCGGATCATATGTCTGAAATACATTTCACCTGATCTGCTTTTTCTGATCAACCGGATGACATTCAAACTGAATCAAAGTGACTAAAATCATGTTTCAGCTTAGGGATAATGAGAGTGTGTGTGTTCTGCTAATCAGGCTTGTTACCATGAAAGAAACTTGCAACCATCTTTTTTTGTTTGCTTGTTTTTCTGGTTTTTGGAGTGGGGTGGGGAAGAGAGAAAGAGGCTTTGGGGAATCAGTGAGGGGGTTAGACATGCAAGTAACAAGGATGGTTTCTACATTGTACATTTCAATCAGGCTGAACAGTGTCACTCACTAAAGGCCTGATCTGGAGGCAGAAGTGGCAGGCAAAGCTTTGTCTCTTTGGTAGCCCCCTCTTTTTGATTACAAGGTTTCATTTTGTAAGGTTTTCACCCCTTATTCTCCTTCTCATACATGAAAAGAACTTTGCTGTTGCTTCTGTATAGCCTACAGGTAAACTTCTCTTCTAGTGAGAGTATTGACAGGAGATGGCTTGTATTCCCCCGTTTTTGTAAGGGGAATATCCTCAGTGTTGGCATCCTCATTTTTGCTGAAACTAGCCGCACTGAAGGTCTCATAGGATGAGGTCAACTTTTTGTTCAGGAGGTTTCTGTTGCGGTCGCCCATGATGGCGGCCTCACCATTAGCCAGCTTTTCCTGGCTTCCTCGTTCATCAACAGGCATGAAAGTGGAGAGTTTGGGCTGGCTCTTCTTCCTCTCTGGAGAAGTGCGGACAGGCATCCAGCACGAGTCGGAATGGCCGTACTCATCACACTCACGGGTACACTTCCCAGTCAGGGCTACATCTGGAAGAGGTCTTGAATCTGAAATTTAAGGAGAAGGAGCCTTTAAATCAGGTCATTTCTCAACAGCCTTTTCCGACCTATATGAAACTGGATGGGGGGGAGGGGTAGTTATGTATAATATTATATTACATATAAATTTCCCTTACCACATTCCCTTTTTCAACACTCTGCAGTTCATTATTCCAAAGAACTGTTTTTATTTCATATCCATTAAAAATAAGGTTTTGCAAAAACTTCAAATATTATAGAAAGAGAGTAGAGGACAAACGGATAAATTTAAGCGTGTGTTGAACAGACAACAGGTATATGAATTTGTTACAGGACAGGTACGTGTGCATATTCTCATACAGAAATAAAGTATGCAAGTATATTTGTATGGGAGTAAATTTTTCCATAGTCATAACTTATTAAATCCAAAAATATAATTTTCTGTATTTATAAATTATCCCAGAAAGCATGTACTTTTGCCAATTGAATTGCTTTGCTTCCTGTTTATACATTATTCATAGAATGCAAATATGCAAAACCTTATATTTAAAATATATTATAAAACATCAGGGTGACTCAGAAGTAGAACCTAAATTGACAGTACCTTGTGTGGTTAAAAAGTAAAAAAAAAAAACCAAGTACCAGTGGGTTCAAGTGTGAGCATACTAGTAGAATCAGCACTTACCCAACCCGAGCCCACACCCCACCTCTCCTCCCACCTTGTTAATGACCTTGTTAATGTGCTGTAGGATAGTCCCTTGAGTGTTCACATAGAAATATACCTGTCAGTGTGTTTGCTGAATGGAAATACTACGTGAAATGCAATGTACTGGGTAAATTGAATCAAACTCCTACTAAAGTTTTGATGAAATGACACATATTCCTAATTAAAGATTGTTGCCTAATGCCATGGGAAATATCTTCTATTTCTATAAAGCTGTTATATCATTGCATATGTCTGTCTTTGGAGAATTGTTATATATTTTCTTACTATTACAAATACTTTTTAACAGATTTGTTTTTGTTTGAGAAAGAGAGTGAGAGAGAGAAAAACCTGCTTCACCTCAACAGATTCTAAGAAAACAACCTCTAGGGTTTTATTTAATATATTTGATAGTTTCTTTTACTGCCAAACAAAAGAACATAATATGACTGTGCTCCAATGTATGTTGTTCAGTATCATTTTATTACAAGGCTTGGGACTTAAAAGACTGACAAATTTTAACCTCTGAAAATATATTCACAACAAAGGAAATCCGTGACATTTGCATATGCATCCTGGGTAGACTGGTTTAAAATAAAAGAGGGGGTTATTTAACTTATTCCCAATATATTTAAACCTACTGCTTTTGTCTCCACACATCAATTCCTGTAGTATAAAATGATATTCTCATTTGGTTATCATTGGTATTAGGTTATTTTACAAGTTTCACATCATTGAAACTCCTAAATCAAGTCAGTCCAATATTGCATGCCATTTTTTTCACTTTAGTAATGGGTGACTAACTGAAATATTGATATTTGTCAGCTTAATGATTTTTGAACCACTGTGACCTGAGATTTTTATGCTATGGGCTCAGAGTTCAGCAAGAAAATGCCATTGTTCTTCACAGGAAATCCAGAATTGCTTTTTTCTTTTCCAAAGGCAAAATGCAAAGATAATTATTTATTGCAGTTGCAAATGCTGCTCTTTGATTTTAAGTGGACAGTTCCTATTAATTTTATCATCAAAAGAAAAAGCACAGTCCTATTTTTGTGTATGTGCTAAACTCCCTCTGTGTCTCTCAAACACAAATTTCATATGCAGTTAAAAAAAATCAACATTTTGACAAATTTTTTGAATGGTTTTTGTAATCCGGTTAGTTTAAATGAGCAAACTGAGTTATTTGGAATATTTCCTGTCTTGGGATACTTTATTTGAAGCTGACCTAAATGCTTTGAATAGGGAAAAAATCTTATAAAAATGCAAAGTGTGAGATCAGATTTACTTTTTACTCTAAACATTCCTTTTCTTCTTCACTGCCTTAATGAGTTCAAGTTTTTCTTTTTCTCCTATGAGAGTGCCTACCAAGGACACAAGACAGTAATCAGAAATTTAGCTGTTGAAGTAGGAAAAGGTCTTCATAAATGTGTTTGTCATTCCCTGCAGAGATGATACAGAATTGTCTCTAAACATCTCTGCGTTTACTTAAGTATGACAATTTACTTGGACAATGACTTACACAGGTCGCTGCTTTTGGGGATTAATTTGTGTTTCCAGTCTGAAATTCATAGCACCTTGTGTATCCTTTGTTGGAGATGCACTTAGAGATAGCTCACAAAAATATCTTAACACTCTAACACGTCTTCCTACCTGTTATACTTAATTTGTGTACGTTGAATTCCCTGTAGCTCATAAAAATTATATTCATTTAAATTAACTCAATTTCTAGTCAACTAGAAATTAGATGCTCTTCAGTTCATTCCCATCAGTCTTTACTTCATAGTCTGGTTTATTTACTGCTAAAACTGATTTCCTCTTTTTGCTTTTAAGGAAGGGTAGCTTATCTCCTGTGCCATAAGCCACATGTGGGCTGCCACATCTTTATCCCAGAAGGATGACTTTTAATAAGGATCTCCTGTCATTTCCAAAGTCAAACACTTGATTGGGGACCACAGTGGAAGTTTGACAAGCCTAATTGGCTGAGACATGTTGCAGTGTTTGTCATCAAATTTAGAAAATAATCAAGAAAGGCTATAAGAGATTCATCACAAGCAATCAAAACTTCTAATCTTGATGACTCAAATCCTCAAAAGAAATGCCAATGATTAACAAATGCAATTTATATTATGATGTAATTTATTAAGGGAAGGCATGAGTAGAATAGTATTTTTTCTGTATTTCCTTATTTTATTTATGCAAGTAGATATTATATATATTTTTAAAAGACAAGAGTTACATCGGGTCTTACAGAATTACTAAAACACACTTTTTTCCCTTTTCTTAAAAGATATACTCCTAAAATGTCCTCTTTTTGTGGGATTGTAGAGGCAGATCTTCCATAAATAGCAATCCTCCTTAGTGTTTCACTGAAGGAGGTGTTTTCTTATATCTAAGAACATTATTGCACACTTCAGTTTAGCGCTCTTCCCTTTCATTTTGACCTGAGTGAAGATGGAAAATAGTTAACCATGACTCTTTTTACATGGTACTGATTACATTAATTAAAAAAAGCAAAATATTCTATATCGAAATATGGTATCCTCTATCAGCATTTTCCATAAGTGAGTTCCTTAGAGGTCCCCCCTTTACGTGCCCTTAATCATATTAAATCCTGACATGACTGAAAGTCGAACTGGTATTCATTAGGTCGTGTTGCTTTAGCATCATTTGCAGAGCTTTCCACTTTCAGCTAGCTATGCTGTTTACTAGAAACATTACATATAATAACTTTGGAAAGTTAAAATCTGTTCTTAGACATAAAGTTAATTATCCCCTCAAAAGTACAGAGTTTTCACCTATCATAATATCAAACAATGTATAACACAAAAAAATTCCCTGAACTTCTTCCCTCTTACTTATCACCTCAACCCAACAGCAAGGAGGACGGAAGTAGTGAAGGGATCAGACTATGGGAGAGCTGAAGCCAAAGAGCAAGTGTTTTGGCCTCCACTTTAGTGTTTCTCATAACACCATACTGCTCCTTCTTAAAATGTAACAGCAGAGTTATTTAGAGGTCAATTACTGCTACCCATAGCCATAAGAAAAAGTTACAGTCTCCTAAGAAAGAGGAAAAAAAAAATCTGAGCAGCACAAGAAAGAGATGTCATGAAGACAAAAATTTTATAAATACTTTAAAAATAATTCAACTTTTTTAAAGACTATACATTTCCTAATGTGAAGGAAATTATAACTAATTTAAGAAATCAAGTTTTTTCACTACAAAGAAATGTACTTCATCTTACTAGGCAGGGCAGACGAATAGGTGGTGAGAAGATATTGCTATACAATGACCTCAGCAAGAAGTGACAGATAATATGTAGCATCATTAGAAATACAAAGGAAAGTCCAGATTTAAGGAGGCATTTAATGTTTCCAGAAGCTGTCCTATGCAATTCAGGAACTTTTAGAGGAATCAATATTACAGGAGAGCAGTGGAATTGTTAAGGCTTTTAGAGACAACTTTGTACCAGTAAAGATTTGGATAGACTCAGTTATCCATTTTGCCAGAATCCTAATCACCCACTCCTATTCCAGGCCCTTGTCTTGGGCTGAACACATAAAGATATTTCCATTTCCTAAAAGACAGACAGGCACATTTTCCTTTTTCCTTTTTTAAGGATTTATTTTTCTGTTCCATGTCTTGACTTCCTGTTATCTAAAGACTTCCTTTTCTAGAGACATACCTGATTCTGGTGGAATTTGGTGGACCATGCACAGGTTTTACAAAAAGATGAACAGCAGCAAAAAAGGCAGATCAATTTTGTTATTTTCCAACTAATATTTTAATATTAACTTTATTTTATTTAATTCAAATGAAAGTATCATTTCATTTTTTATTCCAATGATTCAATTAAGTACTTTATTTTAAAATAGCTGTCAGAAAATGATTTATTCTTGCATTATATAATAGATCTGGGAACAAATAACTACATAAACCTTTCATTGGAACATTATTATTATAGTCAGTGAAGTTGAGGAATGAGGTTATGAGATCAAAAGAGTGCATACTGAGTTAGACTTGGCTTTCTATATAAATGATCTGAAGATCAGGGCTTCCCAAGTGGCGTTAGTGGTAAAGAACTCATCGGCCAGTGCAGGGGACATAAGAGATGAGGATTCTATCCTTGGATCAGGAAGATTGCCCTGGAGGAGGGCATGGCAACCCACTCCAGTATTCTTGCCTGGAGAATCCCATGGACATAAAAGTCTGGGGGGCTACAGTCCATAAGGTAACAAATAGCCATGATGAAGCAACTTAGAATGTACACTCAACTAAAGATCTTTGCCTTTTCTCTGTTTGGGGCATTTAGGAAGGTTAGAAAGGTGAGCACATTAAGAGATTATGGAGAAGGCAGAAATCATTGCCTTGGACAAGCAGTAGATGATCTTCTGAATATTCCAGAAGTTTCTGGAAGAAGGGGAAATGTATAGTTACGCAAGTGTCACCCAGATCTACTACTCAGTTCAGTTCAGTTCAGTCCCTCAGTCATGTCCGACTCTTTG
Organism: Bos grunniens; assembly: GCF_055505025.1. NCBI lineage: Eukaryota > Metazoa > Chordata > Mammalia > Artiodactyla > Bovidae > Bos > Bos grunniens. Next base: position 68,094,351 of record NC_141170.1, read on the forward strand.
AGACCCCATGAATTGCAGCACACCATGCCTCCCTATCAGGCCTCCCTGTCCATCACCAACTCCCAGAGTTCACTCAAACTCACGTCCATCGAGTCAGTGATGCCATCCAGCCATCTCATCCTCTGTCGTCCCCTTCTCCTCCTGCCCCCAATCCCTCCAAGCATCAGAGTCTTTTCCAGTGAGTCAACTCTTTGCATGAGGTGGCCAAAGTACTGGAGTTTCAGGTTTAGCATCATTCCTTCCAAAGAAATCCCAGGACTGACCTCCTTTAGAATGGACTGGTTGGATCTTCTTGCAGTCCAAGGGACTCTCAAGAGTCTTCTCCAGCACCACAGTTCAAAGGCATCAATTCTTTGGCACTGAGCTTTCTTCACAGTCCAACTCTCACATCCATACATGACCACTGGAAAAACCATAGCCTTGACTGGATGGACCTTTGTTGGCAAAGTAATGTCTCTGCTTTTCAATATGCTATCTAGGTTGGTCATAACCTTTCTTCCAAGGAGTAAGTGTCTTTTAATTTCATGGCTGCAGTCACCATCTTCAGTGGTTTTGGAGCCCCAAAAAATAAAGTCTGACACTGTTTCCCCATCTATTTCCCATGAAGTGATGGGACCAGATGCCATGATGTTCGTTTTCTGAATGTTGAGCTTTAAGCCAACTTTTTCATTCTCCACTTTCACTTTCATCAAGAGGCTTTTGAGTTCCTCTTCACTTTCTGCCATAAGGATGGTGTCATCTGCATATCTGAGGTTATTGATATTTCTCCCGGCAATCTTGATTCCAGCTTGTGCTTCTTCCAGCCCAGCGTTTCTCATGCTGTACTCTGCATAGAAGTTAAATAAGCAGGGTGACAATATACAGCCTTGACGAACTCCTTTTCCTATTAGGAACCAGTCTGTTGTTCCATGTCCAGTTCTAACTGGTGCTTCCTGACCTGCATACAGATTTCTCAAGAGGCAGGTCAGGTGGTCTGGTATTCCCATCTCTTGAAGAGTTTATTGTGATTAACACAGTCAAAGGCTTTGGCATAATCAATAAAGCAGAAATAGATGTTTTTCTGGAACTCTCTTGCTTTTTTGATGATCCAGCAGATGTTGGCAATTTGATCTCTGGTTCCTCTGCCTCTTCTAAAACCAGCTTGAACATCAGGAAGTTCACGGTTCACATATTGCTGAAGCCTGGCTTGGAGAATTTTGAGCATTACTTTACTAGCATGTGAGATGAGTGCAACTGTGTGGTAGTTTGAGCATTCTTTGGCATTGCCTTTCTTTGGGATTGGAATGAAAACTGACCTTTTCCAGTCCTGTGGCCACTGCTGAGTTTTCCAAATTTGCTAGCATATTGCGTGCAGCACTTTCACAGCATCATCTTTCAGGATTTGAAATAGCTCAACTGGAATTCTATCATCTCCACTAGCTTTGTTCATAGTGATGCTTTCTAAGGCCCACTTGACTTCACATTCCAGGATGTCTGGCTCTAGGTCAGTGATCACACCATTGTGATTATCTGGGTCGTGAAGATCTTTTTTGTACAGTCCTGTGTATTCTTGCTACCTCTTTTTAATATCTTCTGCTTCTGTTAGGTCCATACCATTTCTGTCCCTTATCGAGCCCTTCTTTGCATGAAATGTTCCCTTGGTATCTCTAATTTTCTTGAAGCGATCTCTAGTCTTTCCCATTCTGTTGTTTTCCTCTATTTTTTGCCTTGGTCGCTGAGGAAGGCTTTCTTATCTCTTCTTGCTGTTCTTTGGAACTCTGCATTCAGATGCTTGCTGTTGCTGCTGCTAAGTCGCTTCAGTCGTGTCCGACTCTGTGCAACCCCATAGATGGCAGCCCACCAGGCTCCCCCGTCCCTGGGATTCTCCAGGCAAGAACACTGGAGTGGGTTGCCATTTCCTTCTCCAATGCATGAAAGGGAAAAGTGAAAGTGAAGTCGCTCAGTCAAGTCCGACTCTTCTCGACTCCACGGTCTGCAGCCTACCAGGCTCCTCCGTCCATGGGATTTTTTAGGCAAGAGTACTGGAGTGGGGTGCCATTGCCTTTTTCCTTTTATCCCTTGTTTTTTGCTTCTCTTCTTTTCACAGCTATTTGTAAAGCCTCCTCAGACAGCCCTTTTGCTTTTTTGCATTTCTCTTCCATGGGGATGGTCTTGATCCCTGTCTCCTGTACAATGTCATGAACCTCCATCCATACTTATTCAGGCACTCTATCTACCAGATATAGTCCCTTAAATCTATCTCTCACTTCCACTGTATAATCATCAGGAATTTGATTTAGGTCATACCTTAATGGTCTAGTGGTTTTCCCTACTTTCTTCAATTTAAGTCTGAATTTGGCAATAAGGAGTTCATGGTCTGAGCCACAGTCAGCTCCTGGTCTTGTTTTTGTTGACTGTACAGAGCTTCTCCATCTGTGGCTGCAAAGGATATAATCAATCTGATTTCGGTGTTGACCATCTGGTGATGTCCATGTGTAGAGTCTTGTCTTGTGTTGTTGGAAGAGGGTGCTTGCTATGACCAGTGCATTTTCTTGGCAAAACTCTATTTGTCTTTGCCCCCTGCTTCATTCCATATTCCAAGGCCAAATTTGCCTGTTACTCCAGGTGTTTCTTGACTTCCTATTTTTGCATTCCAGTCCCCTATAATGAAAAGGACATCTCTTTTGGGTGTTAGTTCTAAAAGGTCTTGTACATCTTCATAGAACCGTTTAACTTCAGCTTCTTCAGCGTTACTGGTTGGGGCATAGACTTGGATTATTGTGATATTGAATGGTTTGTCTTGGACCGAACAGAGACCATTCTGTCATTTTTGAGATTGCATCCAAGTACTGAATTTCGGACTCTTTTGTTAACCATGATTGCTACTCCATTTCTTCTAAGGGATTCCTGTCTGCAGTAGTAGATATAATAGTCATCTGAGTTAAATTCACCCATTGCAGTCCATTTTAGTTTGCTGATTCCGAGAATGTTGATGTTCACTCTTGCCATCTCTTGTTTGACCACTTCCAATTTGCCTTGATTCGTGGACCTGACATTCCAGGTTCGTATGCAATATTGCTCTTTATAGCATCGGACCTTGCTTCTATCACCAGTCACATCCACAACTGGGTATTGTTTTTGCTTTGGCTCCATCTCTTCATTTTTTCTGGAGTTATTTCTCCTCTGATCTCCAGTAGCATATTGGGCACCTACTGACCTGGGGAGTTCCTCTTCAGTATCCTATCATTGCCTTTTCATAGTGTTCATGAACTCTATGAACAGTATGATCTACTACTAGGTGGTTAAAATTTCTACACTGTGTTATAATTTATCATGAAATCACTTGATTCTATTGAATTATAAGAAGAGATAAGTGTCATCTATCCAACCAGCCCTTACTTCAGTCTCATCTATATCTTTCTTGAGTGCTTCTTTCAAGGGACAATGGAACTTGTGAAAAAACAGGAGGCTGTTTTGAGTGTCATTCTGGGTCTATCATGTGTAAGCTGTGTGACTTTGGATATAATTTCTCTGAGGCTCAAGTTCCTCATTTGTGAAGTAATAATATCTACTCCACCATTTTTATGGGGATAAATGAATGAATGTATATTAAGTTTATAATATGGTGTCTGATGCTGTATATATTTTAGGTAAATAGTAGGTCACAGCCCCTGGAGAGATGTAAAAACATAGTTTTTTTTTTTTTTTTTCTTCTTCTTCTCTCTCTCTGCAGTCTTCCCTGAATGAAATGGGTATTAAGGAAATAGGCACCACAACGAGGATCCCTGAATTCAAATCCTAACTTTATCACTTAGTACATATGTAACTTTAAACAAGTTACTTGGTTCATGTAAATTTCCTAATCTTTATAAAAGACATAAGAATGAATTAACAGGATAATTATGAAGATTAAATGTATTAACACAGGTAAACTTAATAGTAAGAATTCGTGACATACAATGGGCCCTCAAAAAAATTACATATTTCAAGTGCACAATTCCTTACCCACAATTCAGTTCTCAAAATAGCTTTGAAAACCAAAGCTTTTATTCCCCATATATTTACAATAAACCTGACTTTCAATACAATGTTATTTTTCATCTTTATTTATCTCACATAGTGTGAATATGTGTTTTGAAGGAGAAATAGTGTTTAATTAAAGGCACTATCTCAGACTCTTAGATCTTCAAAATAATAGGAAAGTGAAAGTTTGTTCAGTTATGTCCAACATTTTGTGACCCCATGGATTGTAGCCTTCCAGGCTCCTCTGTCCATGGAATTCTCCAGGCAAGAATATTTGAGTGGGTTGCCATGCCCTCCTCCAGGGGATCTTCCCAACCTAGGGATTGAACCAAGGTCTCCTGCATTGCAGATGGATTCTTTACCAGCTACATTACCAGGGAAGCCCCCCAAATAATATAGATGCATAATATTACCTTTTCTAGTATATAAATGATTCTTATTTTTAAGATATATTTGTTCTCAAGGGTTTCAGATAACTTACTGTGGATCTAGTAGCAATCATCAGTCAAAAGGACATGTATTTGGAGTTATTTTTTCAGTAGGACTCATGGATTTATGCCAATAGAGTCTGCAGTATACCGGAACTACCACCCACTGAGGAAAGTACACTGGTGACAGGTTACTCCATATCAGATACTCCCCTTAACACTTCTTTATTAAGACTTGGCTGGAGATTTATTCAGGGTATGTCATAGTTGCTCAAAACTGAACAGCAAATTCTCTGTTAGTTGCAGTTATCTTTACAACATAAACAGATCAACCCCACAATTGCTCATTTTCATTTGAAAGAGACTTGCCTTTGAGATATTGGGTTGCTATTTTGCTTTGCCTGCGTGGACCACAACATAAAAAAGAGAGAGTGAGTTCCATGATAACATTTTAACATGTTAAAAATTAGTAATAAGCTAACCTCAGACTAAGAGTTTGAAAATCTAGAAAAGACAACAAAAAGCAGGGAAAATACTTCACCTTCAATGCACCTTTCAGAGATCAAAATTTATGAAACGAAAGCATTCAAGTTTTGTGGATTTTATGATGTATGTATATGCTTGTTTTAAGTCACAAAATAAGGCCAGACATTCCTCTCATCTTCCTATGCACAGCCCTTTGGAGTGTGATATCACTACTACTGTCAGGATGCTGTTTCTGCAGCCCTTGAAGCTGAGCTAGCTTTGACGACTAGAGAGACACTGCACAATTTCCAGGACAGGTCTCAAGAGTCCTTACAGCTTCTGCTTTTGACCTTGGAAGACTGTCATCTCCATCCTGACAGAAAGCATGATCTAGCCTTTTTGAAGATGAAAGACTTTTTGAGAGAGAGAGAGAGAGAGAAACAGCTATTTCAGTTGGTCCAGCAGAGCCTACCCCCAGCCAACCCCCTAGACGATGGTAGCCTCATGAGTGATCCAGACAAAACTTGCAGAAGAATCAATAGTCAAACCACAGAAACATGGAATGCAATCACTGTTGTTTGAAGCTCCTAATTTATGTTTGTTTTTGTTTGTTTAGAGGGTGAGGAGAATTCCTTGATGCGACAACAGATCTCTGAGGTCATGATCATGGATATACTGTATTATCTGTGATTAAAAAAAAAGAAAAACAGCCTGAGATATAGAAACAATATGTTCTACTTTTGTGTTTTCTGATCATGGGCAAAAAACTGACCAATATTATAGAAAGAATAAACATTTTCAAGGATGTAAGTACATTTAATTTGAAGTTCAAACAAAGGGCTCCCATAAAAATCTGGAAATTTTGTTCCTGTGATTATAGGATTTTACTGGATTTTTCACCTAAGAGTGCTCTAGTTCAGGCTGGCATGCCAAGACAATATTAAAATGTTTAAACAAGTTTGAAAGCATCAGCAACTTTTCTCTGGACCTTAGGCTAAACTCAGTTAAATGGCAATTGCATGTATCTCAAGAAGCATTTACTGCCCTAAGGCTTAGACCAATGTCATTCTGAATGTGGTATTATCATATACAGTGGAGACTGCAGGCCAGATTTCAAGCAGTCCTGCTGAATCAACTCAAACATGATTCTGCTGGTTGGCACATGAAAACTGCACTACAGCAGAAAAATGTATGGTGACTGCTGGAGAGTGATCTATTTACGCACTTCAAAGATGGGGCTTCACTTCGATTTCACTCTTCACAAATGCAAAATTTGAGGTGAGGTAGTGGAGGTTAAGGGAATATTGAGGGAAGAGAGTGAAAGGAAAAGAAGGAAGTGCTGGAAAATGCGGAGATGCTCTAATATTAATTAGAAGAGTTTATAAAACCCAAAAAAGATTGAGGATATTTATTACACAAGTTAACAATTGATTATCCCACTGAAAAAAGATGGAATTCTGGTTGTTCAGGCCATTCATGTTTGCTTTTCCACTGCATCAATCAAAGTTTTCATGATTTTTTTTTCTAGTCTCTTGGGTTTCTTTAAGTTAGAAATTATTTGCTTTGGGTGTCACAGTCTAGTAATCTAATGAAAAGTAGAAGCATTGCCTCCCTCCATAAACTCAGATATGTGCCCCTAAGATTTGCATAAAAATTTGAGTGGAGTTCAAGATACCAGTTAGGGCTGCAGCATCTTTATGGATGAAATTTTTACATTTATACTTTTTTCCTTTGAGTTTAAATCAATGATTAAGAAATATTTAACAAATAATAATCTATCCTTGAAATTTAGATATTTTACATGTGGTAAATAAATTGGCCTTCAGTGACAGGAAGATTTAAAACAAACAAATAAAAAAAACAAATTCTGCAACACATGTATAGAAGTGAGGAAAACAATTTAGGTTTGGTTATGTTAATATTGCAGGTAAGTCATTTAAATGCCTCTATCTAAAACCCCCCAATAATTTATAAAGCTTTGTGTTGACAGCAGATTAATACTTGTGGGTAGATTCTACTGGTTGCTGATCAAGTTGCCGATCAACTTGAAATGTATTTTCTTTGCTAGACCCTACATCCAATATTTGTACCAGTGTCTTGACTTGTGAGCATCTGGATCTTCACTCACCATGAGAAGGGAGATGAATTAATGAATTCTTGTCATGCAGGAATTATAAACAAAACAATAATGATCCAGATGAGTTTTTTAATTAATAAAATGTGTTAGCCACTGCACAGTAGTTTTATGGTAAAGTGAAAAGTGGGTACTTCTAAAAGAATTGAAAGTATCTATTTAGAATCACTTTCCAGTAATGACCTTAAATCTTTAATGTCTTCAATATTGATTATAAAATTGTAAAATATATATCCTACAATAAATGTTAACTTTTGGAATGGATATTTAATCTAAAAATAATATATAAAGTTTCTATTAACTATAAGAATATTATACTTAGATGGTAGTCTTAAAGGCAGTGCCCATTTTATCTTTACTTCTCCATTTAACATATGATATCAATATTTCATTTTTTATAGCTGAGTAATATTCCATTGTATATATGTGACAGAAGTCACAATATCTGTTCATTTTCTCCTTCAGTGTAGTGATCCTGTGAAACTATATAATTATTGTAATAATATGACCATTTAAAAAATACATTCTCAAGTTATTTGCATGGAATTACCTATCAAAAGGTATCATAATCATACAGTGGCTTATCTATTGAAAACACTCCTGCAATAAGAAGTTGAGAAGTAACAGAATTCCATTAGTTATTGTGATTGAGGAGAAAGACAAAGAGTTCCTCCTTTGTGTTCTTTGCTGAGGAAGGTTTCACAAAAGTCTTGAGTTCAGAAGTACTTTAGAGAGGTGAGGTTCTGAAAGCTTTTAATAGGAGCTGAAACACCATTTATGAGGAGAGTTTTAAAACTATTAGAATGCTGGCTCCTTACTCTCATCAATAAGTTTATCAATTAAAACTAAAATTGGCCATCCCATTTAGGACCAAAAGAGTGTTGAAGAGCTTGAGAGCTTAGAGCAGGTAAATCAAAGGGAAAAAAAAGGAAATGATTTCTGATGACTGGCAAACAGGACTCAGTGAGCAGCTCAAGTGGGGGAAATCAATGAAGCAACACTGGATCAGTTTGCTTCATTGATTTTTGCTGCTCATTGAAATGTTTTTCTTTATTTACTTCCGATTTCTTCAGAGAGTGGCGAAGCCTCACTGCTGATCCTCCCTTGGAGCCTGTGATGGGAGGATGAGCAAGCTTTGGAGATCCTCTCATGCTTGCATTATACCTTTTCATACCACATGAATTCAGAATCACTTCTAACGCCCCCTGTGATGCTGCAAATGCCATCCTGCGCCCACAACCTTACTATGGTAGGCAGAAAGATGCTTCCCTCCCAAAACATCTACATCTTAGTCCCCAGAATCTGTGAGCCTGTTAGATGACAGGACAGAGGAGAATTAAGGTGGCAGGAGGTATTAAGTTTCCTAATAAACTCTCCTTAAAATAGGGATATTATAAGGAGGCAGGTTATAAAACAAATGATGTGAGCACATACTAATAACTGAAAAGGTAAGGAAACAGACTGTCTCCTCGGGCTTCTAGAAAGGGAGGCAGCACTGCAGAGACTTTGATTTTAGCCCCCAGAGACCCAGGTCAGACTTTTCAGGTACAGAACTGTAAGAGGATATACTTTTGTTGTTTCAAGGCACTATGCTTTTAGTAACTTGTTACAGTTGCAATAGGCAACAGAAACATACTCCCACCACTTGTCCCAGGAAGGTCAGGGGAAGGTCAGGGGAAGATCAGGGTAGATTGAAGCATTTGGTCCTTTCTACACATACTTATCCATTGGAGAGAATGGAGTAGAAAAACTTTGATTTTTGAGTCATATTTACTCTGTTCAGGAATTTTTTTATACTTTTAAAAATTTGGCTATACCTTCGTATCTAATTGTCTAAATTATTTGTATCTGACCAATCAGCAAAGTCCAACAAAGTACTAACAGCTCATCTTTCTGAATGATACCATTTTCTTCCTAGTTCCTCAGCAAGAGCTGTCTCTGGGATTATTAAGGCTTTCTCTCTTCGGGTAGTGGGATTCCCAAGAAGAGAAAAGAAAAAGAATTTGGCATAACATAAAGGAAGGAGAACCAGGTACCAGGGTACAATCTTAATGAGGTCTCTGTCAAATTATTATGATGCTTTTGTGATTTCCTGATATTTATTACTTGTGTCATGTTTGTCTCTTTGTTAAGTCTGTTCCCTCTTAGTAATTAGTAGGAGAGCTTCTAATAAAGAAGCACCTTTATGATTATTTTAAGAACAATAAGTAGAATAAATCTCTCCTTAGTTTAAAACTCTCTTCTAAAAATTTCGTATAAGTTTCAAACTTTGTATTTCTACATAGAAATTCCTTCAAGATCTGAACCCTGCCTACTCTTAACCCTGATCTCTTTCTAGTCTTACATGTTCCCTTTTACCACTTCAACAGACCTACTGTAGTTGTCATTTCTAGAAAGTCCCTTGCTGGTTCCATGTCTTCATGGCACTAATGTGCTGCCTCTTCTGCTATTCCTTGGCTTGTTATCTGTCTCCCACAAATCCTTCAAAATCTAGTTTAAACATGTCAACTTTGAGATTTCACCTAACCAGGCTGTCTAATTCTGACTTCTCTTGACCTCTCTAGTCTTCATTATATGTCTCTCCCTTGTAGTTGTTTAGTTGCTAAGTTGTGTCCGACTCTTTTGTGACCTCATGGCCTGTAGCCTGTCAAGTTTCTCTCTCTCTGTCCATGGGATTTCCCAGGCAAAAATACTGGAGTGGGTTGTTGTTTCCTTTTCCAGATCCCCTTTTCCAGGGGATCTTCTCAACCCAGAAATCAAAACCAAGACTTCTGCATTGGCAGACAGATTCTTTACCACTGAGCCACCAGGGAATCCCATGTCTCTCTCTACCATAGCATTTAATATATGGCACTGAAATCTGCTACCCATTCATGTGACTTTTTCTGTAAAAGGTTACTCCCTGTGGCTAGAATTCACTTCACAAGTTACTAAACGGTGTACTTGGGATGCTAGCACCAAGCTGGTAATATAATCAAGATGTGCTTTTTGAATGATGGATGAAAAACATTGTGGGGAAACAGATTGCATGTCGTCTCTGATGATTCTGTCTAACTCCACAATGGCCACAGGTAAAAGGAGGTAAAAAGAGGATAAGGACATATGCCAATCACAAACACTATGCAACTGGCCAAGCATAGAAGGTGAAGTAGATTCTATTTGTTTGCTATGTACAGATCTGAATAAACTTCTCCACCTGCTCACTGTCCTTACCCCCTTTCACAGCCTGTCCTATAATTTCTCTGGCTGAGATTTATTTTCCAGTAGAACAATGCAATTGATTGAAATAGCCCATGGATATATTTTACAGAACAAAATGCAGTCCTCAGCCTGGGGCAGGCTAGTGGGGTCACTAGAAGCTGTAGTGGGTGCAAAGTAAAGTCTAACGAGAAAAGCTTATACTTAGTAGTCACAAGACTACACATATGAACTAATTTGTTAAGCTTCTTTGCTCGCAAGTGGTAGCTATTTTATAGTTACTGTAATGTTTTCAGGACCTCTGGTTGGCAGTTATACGAATCTTTCAATAATAAACTTGGGAAATGAAATTTATTTTTGGCTTATACACAGCTTGTATCATAGAAGAGAAATTTCAAAGCATGAAGGAGAGGTATTTTATGTGATGGAAAATGAAAAGAAGAAAGCTCTCTTCTCATTCTTGTAATGTGGGTGTATTTTAATAGCAACTATTGTAGGCAATGTGCCAACCTATTTCAGTTCAACAAATTTTATTTGCCTTTTCATAGCGACCTTATGGGTACATGTTAAGCGAGTAGGATCATGGGCAGTTTGCTGCTGCTGCTGCTGCTAAGTCGCTTCAGTCGTGTCCGACTCTGTGCAACCCCATAGACGGCAGCCCACCAGGCTCCCCCGTCCCTGGGATTCTCCAGGCAAGAACACTGGAGTAGGTTGCCATTTCCTTCTCCAATGCAGGAAAGTGAAGAGTGAAAGTGAAGTCACTCAGTCGTGTCTGACTCTTAGTGACCCCATGGACTGCAGCCCACCAGGCTCCTCCGTCCATGGGATTTTCCAGGCAAAAGTACTGGAGTGGGTGCCATTGCCTTCTCCGCATGGGCAGTTTAGATCAGTGCTTTTCGAACAGAGAATCAAGATCACCTGGTTGGTGGCTGAAGCTACTTATGAGATTATAACTTGCTTATACTATGTTCACATTATTTTGCAAATATTTAATTGTATATTTTTCAATAAGGGTATGTATATTTATATATATGTACTTGGTCCTCATATAAAGTAGACATTTTTTTCTGGCCCACATTGAATCTATAATTTAAATAATACCACATGGAAATCAGTATATTTCTGGCTATTTCTGAGGAAGTTATATATTCTGTGATATCTAACACAAAACATAACTTTAATATGCACACAATGTCAAGTTAATTTTAAGTTGTACTTTTAGCTGTCATTTCAAATTGTACTTTAGAGACTACAGTGCTATCCTTATTAAAAAGGAATTCAGATAACTTAAAGAATGAGTTAGTCACATCCTCAAGAATCACTTCAGGAAGTCTACTGTAAATACAGTCTCTTATTTTGAGACATTCTGAATTTACAGTTAATTCCCTAGATTCCAATTTCCTAGGATTATATGTAATTGTGATGAGCCTTCTCATAATCCAGTTAAATCCTCTGATAGACTTTATTTCAATCAGCAAAATGGCAACAGACCCTTTAAAAAAAGGAGGACTTAATGTGACTTCTTAAAAGTCATGTAGACATTAAGATGTAGGACACATTTAAGCTGTCTAATTGTGCCACTGGTCTAATGCCTAAGTATTAATCTGTCACAATGTCAAATTACATACATTAAGGTTTCTTTTTTTTTTTTTTTAAGTAAAATGTGTCTGCGCTTAACAAACTCAGAGTGAAAAAAAAATTCAGGACTGCAATTAGAATGTCATCTCTTCTGCAGATGACATGAGAAATGCATGAATCAGAGCTTAACAGTCAACATAATTTCACAGATAATCATTGCAAAATTATGGTAATGCAACAATGCAGAGTACAGTGAGATTAGCAGACAGTGATGATCAACTATTTATCTCTACCACCTGCCAAGCATGCTTTTTATTTAAGTTTTTTTTTTTTTTTTCTGCCAATGTTTTCAGTTTGGTATTTGCCAGTAGTGGGCATTGCATAGGAAAAGAGGTTTCATGGTGTAAACAAATTTTTCCAGGTGTTCAATGAATTAGCTTCACTGGCTCTTAGACAAAGAAGACTGGTTGGATGGAATTAACTTTAGCAAGCTTTTTGTTTTGCCCTGAGTCTTGTACAATTCAAATGTGTCAATCCTGTAACAACAACAAAAAAAAAATTAAGAAAAAAAAGGATAAAACTACAAATATTGCAATGAAAATCATCACTAAGACATATGCTTTGGGAATTTCCTTTAAATGACATACTTAAAATTTACTTGTACTATATTAATCATTGGATTGTACCCCGTGAGTACTTCAGTGAATCATTTGGTGAGAATGTTGCTAATTTGTCAATATTCTCTCTCTGCAAATCAGCCAAGGACTAGTGGAATCAGGACTTGTTATGGCAGGACAGGGGAACTCAGAGGAATTTCCACTATGCAGAGAAAATAACAGATGAACTTTCCTTCACAAAGCTGGCATGAAGGTTTCAGGTTCAGGGCAGGTAGATACCACTATTATGGTAACATAACCTGAAAAAGTATATTCATTCACTCAGGAAACGTTGATATATCAGGCACTATTCTAAAACATATATTAGCTCATTCAATTCTCACAGAAATCTTGTGAGACAAGTTGTATACTGACCCTATTTTACAGATGAGGAAAGTAAGGCATAAAGAAGTTAAATGAGTTTTTCACAAATTTGCATCTAGAGAATGAAAGAATGAAGTTGCAAACTCAGACATTCTGACTTTAATGTTGTGCTGTTAACTGCTATACATACTCCCTTTCAATTAATAACACGTTAACATACTGTAAACCCGTGTCATAAGCTTGAAAAGAATTATCTATCTCTAAGTAGAATGAAAGCAGAAAGCATTTTCCTATCCATAGGAGAAGAAAGCTGGAGAAACAATATCTTCAGGTATACTAAGAATCTCAATAGACTTAGCTTGAAATAAGGGGAACATTTTTAGTTTGGACAGACAGAAAGGTGAAAACTCAAGAAGCATGTGCGTAGAGATTCCAGGACCAAAATGATATTGGGAAATGACTGTTTTTCTTGGCTCTTTCTCTCACAGCTATACCTCAGTTGGTCTCTGAATGGATGAAGAATTTTGTATTTAAGTCAAAATAGGGAGTCTAAATTACTATGTTGGTAAAAAGCCTCAAACTTATCCTATTATTAAAGCCATATTCAGCTAAGAAAAGGTTGCATCTTCACAATATTGGTCTATTTGTAGTTCTACATGGTAAAAAGACACCTCAATTATGAGGTTTGGGATCACCGTCATCCCAGAGACAGAAAAGCCGAGTTTGGAAACCACAGCATGCTGGGCTGAACTTCTGAGAATGGGAGATGCCAAGCCACTCCTTGGTGAGGTGAATGTGAGAAATGGAAATAAATGCTTTAAGAATAGAAGAAAGAAGTATGATGGTTATTTCTAGCAAACAAAGCATCAAAGAGATTATGTAGGACATATTAATCACAATTGGGTTGGTTAAATTGGGAAAGAAAACCTGACTGTACTGATTTCTTAAGAGAAAATGAACACAAAGAGATATTTGAGGCATACTTATTTAACCCTATATTAATCAGGTAATTGACATACATATTTTTAGATGACTTGAGAATATATAGGTGCAATCCATGAGGCTGAGATTTAACCTGTAGGGATGAGGAAAATGTATGTATATTAAAAGAGAATGAGGTAAAAGTGGTGCCTTCAAGTATACTTAATACACGTCACTTTTTCATAACAGTTTCTTGGAGCCCAAACCAAGGAACCATGCACAGTGCAAACTTTTACTTTCACTGTGTGAAAATCTTTACTTTCATTCCTACACTAGTGGGAATCAATGAATCAGTGTGATTAACACCCTGGGATCTAAGCAAAGGAAGTCTGGTTGAGTTCACATTCTGCCACCTATCAGCAAAGTAACCCCGGCAAGTTACTTAATGGCATCTATCTCATGGGTTGTTCTGAGGATTAAATGAGACAAGCATGTTGAGTGCTTTGCATAAGGATCTACATATAGAAACACTTTGTATATTTTTCTACTGCTATCATTACTGTTGTTCTAACTTCTATTCTATGTGTCTTTTCCACACATATATTTAGATGGGAAAATACTGACTCCAAATTATCAAAAAATATATATTTTTATAAATGTCCTCTTTCCTTTGTATAATTAAAGATGTCAAAAGTTTACATTTTTAGAATATTTGCCAATTATACAGAAATATATAAAATATTTCACATATGTGCACTAAGTCACTTCAGCCATGTCCAGCTCTGTATAACCCTATAGACTGGAGCCTGCCAGGATCCTCTGTCCATGGGATTCTCCAGGCAAGAATACTGGAGTGGTTTGCAGTGCCCAACTCCAGAGGATCTTCCTGACCCAGGGACCAAACCCTAATCTCTTGTGTCTTCTGCACTGGCAAGCAGGTTCTTTACCAATAGCACTGCCTAGGAAGCCCTCTTTCACATATGAAAGATTAAAATTCATGTTTTTGCATTATCAGTTAGAGTGCCAAAAAATATCTTTTAAATAAAAGCCCCAAAATAGTTTGTGAAAAAAGACATCGTTTAAGTTTCTTTTTAAATTATTTAAATCAATAAATGTCAAGAATGCATATTACTGGAAACTGAGAAGAAGAAATACAGAGTAATTTTAAAGAGTACGTGTACATAAGTTAGTGATTTTTCTGACAAGTAGCATTATATTTTATAATTACCAGCTTTTAAATGTTAATTGAAACAATCTATTGTTACTTTCAAGAATACAATATTAAAGGCTGTAAATAATAATTAGTACTCTGTCATCTACTTAACTAGGTATAGTCTCTCATTTCTCCCAAAGAAACAATTTTTACATAATTATTATTTTTCTCACTTTAAAGTCACATTTTTATTGCTTAAATTCTAATTTGCTGCTTTAAAAAAATATGAGGCCATGAAAAGATGGTAAAATTGGGAAAGTTAAAGAGATTATGTGCCTTTAACACAGTATAATCTTTAAATTATTACTTGGGTGGACTTTACAAGTGTATCAGCATTTAAAAGAAAAAAAGAAGAGTTTAAAGAATCTTTAAACAGATCAGAAAGTATAAAAGGTGCAGAATCTCAGTTAATGTGAATTAAATTATCTTCAAAAGAGGGGGAAAAAGTTAAGAAACAGCTTTCTGTTCTGCATGTTAACTAGCCTAAATAATGCAGAGCTTAAGTGCAAAAGCAAGAGAATTTAAAAGGGAAAACAAATATCTTGAGACGACTTGTCTTTTAAAGTAACTGTCAAGGAGAACTTGCCTCTCTGAATAAAAGCTAGCAGTGACTTAAGGGATTCATTTCTCCTTTAGGCTGTATTAAGAAATGTCATTTAACTATTTAAAATGTTGTCCAGTCAAAATAAGGACTAATTATCTGCTCATGATATGCCTATATGGCTTCCAAAGAACACACAGGGATTTGGCATGATTAAATGCATTTAAAAATTGCAGTCAGGTTGAGGATTCAGAACGAAGATGATCTGAGAAGTATGACTAGTTATACATTATTCATGAATATGGGAAACTAGTAAAATAAAACATGCTTGTGCTTATGGTGTGTCCAGATAGTTAGGGCTAAATATTCCAAAATAGTCAGCATCAGACCTGACTCCTTCTTTGCATTAAAAAACTTCTGGGTAAATAGTGATTCAGATGTAATAATGATGATGTTGAATATTTAACCCTGTGTGTGTTAGTCGCTCAGTCATGTCCGACTCTTTGTGACCCCATGGACTGTAGCCTGCCAGGTTCCTCTATCCATGGAATTCTCCAGGCAAGAATATTGGAGTGGGTTGCCATTGAATCTGTCTGCCAATGCAAGAGACACCGGTTCGATCACCTGAAAGAGGAAATGGCAACCGCTCCAGTATTCTTGCCTGGAAAATTCTATGGACAGAAATTTCCTGGAGGGCTATATAGTTCATGGTGTTGCAAAGAGTCGGACATGACTCAGCAGCTGAGTGCACACATACATACACACTACCAACCAAGAAGAAGCATTTTAAAATTTTTCCTGCTGGGAAAGACAATTAAACCAGCTATCTTGTGGATAAGTGAAGAGATCCACATTTCTTTAGCTACAAATTAGACCTATAAAGGATCACCAAGCCACTATCATCGCGCTAGATTTGACTGTTTCAAACAATAAAAAGTTTTAAGTAACTGAAAATAAATAATTTTTGGTGCATGATATGTCTTACCTCCTCCCTGTTAATTGTTCTAAAATGTTCAGTGTGATTCCTATTTGGAGTTTGGGAATGTTTTTCTCAATATGGAAAACTAACAACTACAATTTCTCAACTAGTAATCACGTTTTCCTGACTGTACTTCAAGAAATATAGGGACATAAGAAGTCTGTAGAAATGAAATATCTTAAATAGCTAAGCATCCATAGAATACTACAATGCTGTTTAGTGCAAACCTAGCATATCAGCACTAAATAAATAAGTTGCTCTTTAATTAACTATTCTTGAATTTTTAAGTTATCATTTACATGATAGTCCTTCTGGTTTGTTCCTCTACACTGAAGAAAACTGTCCATAGCTATTGGTATGTTCACTTTTCCTTCCTTTCTTGTGCTTTTCTGTTATATTAAAAATAAATAGCCTGCTAATTCATATCTATTGCTTCCTCTTCTCAAATTTGTCTTAAATCAACATTCTATTCAACTTAAATTGAGTTTGGTTGAAAATGTACTTTTTTTTTTTTTTCCTTGCAGCACTCGGACATGGAACTAAGGACGGAATTTGCACAAGTTGTAATAGCCCAGAGACATCTTTTTGTCTAAATATGGAATAATGGACATGCTCAGTCACTCAGGTGTGTCTGACTCTTTGCAACCCCATGTATTGTAGCCTGATAGGCTCCTCTGTCCACGGGATTTTCCAGGCAAGAATATTGGAGTGGGTTGCCATTTCCTCCTCCAGAGGATCTTCCTGAACCAGGCATGGAACCTGCATCTCCTGCATTGCAAGGGGATTCTTTACCACTGTGCCACCTGGGAAGCCCTGGGAATAGTGACCATGTGCAATTACACTCAGCACAGCATGTTCATTAAGATTAATAGCTAAGCTGTCACTCTGAATGGATTGAATCTATCAATATAAAGTGATAAGGACAGCTTTGGGTACACACAAAGCTATATAAGGGCAAGAATAATCACCATCTAGAGACTAGGTCATCTTTTCTACTGAGAAGATAAAGAGGCAAGTGTTGTGCCCATTCCCAGAGGGCTAAAATTATGAAACAGTTGTCAAGTGATTTGCCTAAAAAAAGAAATTTAGAAAGTGAAAATGGTATAAAGAATTTGGCTAAGCTGGGGATTCTGTAGTAGATGGTCACGTTCTAATCCAACCACTCATTGTATAAACTTGTTGCAAGCTAATTAACTTTGTTTAAGCACTGCTTCCCTAAACATTTCTAGGAATGTTGTGAAGAACAACACAACTCTGTACCACTTCACATTACTAGACATGTACACACAACATGTTTTTAATAAACATGTTTAAGAAAGAACAGAATGAAGGGAATAAGGAAGCAGGCCAGGATCTTCATTTTATCATCTATTTTTTTCCATTATGCCTACCTAGTCTTCAGTGAACATGTGGTAAATGTAACATAGAGATGGGAAAATATACAAAGAAAGAAAAGGAATAGAAGAAAACTTTAACTAAGAAAAATAGTGGGAAAGTCAGGGAAAACAAATGAATTAAAAGAATAAGAATGAAAGAATACATAGGGGGAAGGAGAGAAGTAGGGAGCAAAGAACAGTGAAAGGCAGGGGAAAGGGGATGGCAACAAGGAAAAAGGGAAAGGAGAAAATATTAGGAGGAAATTAAGGAAGAAAGAAATGAAAATAAAGAAAAAAAAAAGGAAAACAAAATAGAGAAAGATACTGAGTCTCTCAGCTTGATGTGTGACCTATGGAATAATTTATATTTATCACTAACTTTATATAGATTCTCAGCTTTGCTTTAAGATATAGTGTGTAGATTAATTACAAACATTGACTCTCAAGGGTTACGGATTTATGACAGATTGATCTAGGTTAAATCCATTAGAAGCTGTGTTGTAGCTGGTAGTCCCCTTCTTTGTTATGTGTATGGGAAGGCAGTAATGTAAGCCTAAAACATAATTTAAAAAATGATTCTACAGGATATTAGCCCATCAGCATGAAAAATAACAGAGAATGAGTGAATTGATCAATCATTTCCTATCATAAAGAAAGAAAATATATAAAAGTCTTTGAAATGAATCTAAAATCAGCACATAGTAGACAAGTTAATGAAAAACCATGGGCGAAGTAAGAAACAAAAAACTGCATTAGGACAAAAAAAAGTGCAGATCCATGATACAGAAAGCTTACACATTTTACAGCATCTGCCTTTCATTTCAAAAAGTTTTTAGCTGTAGGCTCTAGTGATTAAAAAAGGGGTAAGACAAGAGGAGCTGTTAAATACATAATGAAATTTACAATTTTTCCTTTTATTTCTTTCAGTTAGATTTTGAAGTATCAAATCTCATCTAGTGTTTGCAGGATGTCTTAACTAGTCTCTTTATTGTGTTAGAACATAAGCACTTTAAGCTTCTTCTAACTTTAGTGTTTTAAGTGTTTTAAATAAAAAATATCACTAGTGGTCAGAAGGTCTTCCTGTGGTCCCTTTTTAGCTTTTGTTCATTTGCACCGTCAGTACCCAAATTACAGCTTTCCGTTGAGGGCAGGACATCCAAAAACAGGTTTTAAATTAGATATTAGTCAGGTTGACATTCTCTTTTTTCTTTTTTTTTTTTTTTAGGAGTTTCTAAACACTAAGCATGTTTTGGACTAAAATTTTTTTTAACTGAAAATATGATGAATTAGCTTCTCAGAAAGGAAGAACTTCCAAATAACTTGGCTAGGCAGAGGCATATATTTTAGAACAACAGTAAAAAAGTGTTATTTGAGAATGGTTTAACATTCCTAAAGAAGAACAGCTAATGACCTAAAATTAGTAGAGGTTTTAGAGTGTTCCCAGTGGCTGATTTCAGTTCCCTTTCAAAGTAAATCTGAGCATTATAATGACGGCAGAACTTTCATCAATTTCCACAAGCTTTGGTACTATCTTACCATGGTGGATGTGGATTTAAAAGGGAATGGTGAGTTTTTATAAGACTTTGGAGAGGGTAGTCTCATTTACAGAACATTTACAAAACACTCAGTGATTTACTCAAGAAATAGTTACTTGCCTCCTCCTATCAAGTCATTGTGGGAATTATACTACTAATTTAAACATGGATTCTGTCTTAAGATCCAGAGAATCTAGGAAACGAAGACAGTGTATAAAGAAAGTTAATCCAGTTAGAAAGCAATGACTTTCATATGAGAAGTAAAATAAATTATGTGAACTGTTGATTTTTTTGTATTTAGAAACTATCTATTGGGAATTTTTGAATCATCGTAGATCAAAATTTGTTAAAATTATGACTGTCTGTTTGGGGTCTAGTATTTCACTAACATGTCTGGCATTGTCTAAAACATTTAGGAAATAAATAAACTCTATATATTCCATTTTATACAGAATGCTTGGTAATCACTGGGTATGTAGATATCAATTTCTTCTTCAGAGTGAATCAATTGCATATCAGAAAAGTCAAATGGCTAGTTGAAGGAATCCTCCTTTTAATAAATAAATTTTAGTTTTTTCACTGACCTTGTCATAAAAAATGTCTATGTTGGTCCACCATAGTCCCCACCCACATTCAAAACACACATTATTAATAATATCTCCACTCAGCCTACCCAACAGTAAGGCTGACCTCTACTTCCAAGTCCTTCCAAATATCATTACTCAGTATTGGATGAAAGACAAAACTATTTTTTCACCCTTGAATATGGTGAAAGAGATATTTTTTCTTGTAAATTTCAGCCAATTATCTCCATCTGTCATTTTATTCTATGGGGAAACAGAGCCTCATCCAAGTTGGAAATCTTGCATTTTTAGCAGTATCATAATGATGCTAATATACTAGTAAGAAAAAAATTTTGATTTGAGAAATATCCTTCCTAGAATATAACTTGGCACATTTAGATACATGATGAATAATTGTGGAATAAATGAATTAATGAATAATAAAATATTAACTACATCTCAGCATTATGATACTTAATGCTCAGTTGAATGCATCAAATATATACAGGAGTTTTGAATATTACCTGTTGAAAAGCTCAGTGCCTTTAACAGAACTAAAGGAAATAAACAGCTCTAACATACATCACTCACCACTGGTCTGAGCTGGAATCTACGGTAGTAGGAAGAAGAGGATAGCCTAGGTAAATCGGTTAACTAACCTTTTACTCAAGATAGATTCCAAAGTGCCTTAACTCTCCCTTTGTTGCTTAAAATTGCAAAACACAATCCAGCAAACATGATAATAAAATTCACAGAATTTCAGTCAGAATGTTCTAATTCAGTTAGCGTTGGGGTTCACCCTTTGCTTGATTTACATATTTTACAATTGTAGTAAGGCTCACTGTTTTTTGTTTTGTTTTGCTTTTATTTTTTTTTTTATCCTATTCAGCCTCCTTTATTCATTTAGCATTTTAAACTATATGGACAGAAAAGAGTAAGGGGCAAGAATTTTCTACAGATGACAAAGTCATCATGACCTGAAAGGAATTTTTCAAGTAGCCCCATAAACCACTTGTGCAAATCATAGTGTCAATACTGCTGAAAATGCCACATAAGAGGTCAAGACACAAATTCTATCCACCTCAGTTCTCCCAGATGAGAAGTGATAGTATCAGTGCTTGTGTGCTAAGTCACTTCAGTCGTGTCCGCCTCTTTGTGACCCTATGGACTGTAGCCCTCCAGGCTCTTCTGGCCATGGGCTTCTCCAGGCAAGAATACTGCAGTGGGTTGCCATGCTCTTCTCCAGGGGATTTTCCTGACCAGATATCGAACCCATGTCTCTTGCATCTCCTGCATTGGCAGGCAGGTTCTTTATCACTAGCACTACCTGACAAGCCTGACGTCAGTACGGGGGAGTAAAGCCTTGGACAAATGCTGGTGGGCTTTCATGAGGTTACAAGTTTGTATTAAACTCAAAATGCTCATAAAAATAGCATTTGTTTACAGACTATAACAGAAAAGTGTGTAAACAGTGTTTATGGACCTTTTCATAATCAAATTCACTTTAAACCAAAGATATCTCATGCTTTTCCAGAGAATTACTATTCTAAGGGTATCAGATATGATGATGCTTATAGAGACTCAACAAAAATGAACAAACATTTCAAGATATTTTGAGTACAAGACAGACTTTTCCAGGGTCAGGGGTGCTTTCTTAGGGAGGAAGGCTCAGTCCTCTTAAGATAATTGTTTTCCCTTCCTCTGACCAGGCCTGATCTTGTAGATATGATTTAAAACTACACAGATAGGATTTTTTTTATATATATATTCTATAGCTCCCAGGAATAAGAGAATGAAGAAGTGTCACAACATTATCTTTTATTCTAGGTTCTTTGTAAATAATATTATTTGGGGAAGAGAGAAAAAGAGAGAAGCATTAAACCATACCTAAGGCATCTGGATACAATGGAGATTTTTCTTATCCATTTTGCAAGAAAAGAGTATACGTGAATTCAATAGCGATAACAGACTGAATTCTCTGAGCTGGCAAAATGTATATTTTAAAGTGATTTTCTGTTGTGTGAGATCCAATTACTTTTGTTAAACTGCTTTAAAATTCAATATCACTTTCTCCTGTCCATGATTATTAGAAGGAAGGAAAGTGCAGAATATGCATTTTTAAAGAATACTTCTCCTAGTTTTGTGAGTTATCATAAAGAATTCATTACATTGTATTGATAGTATTACAGTAAAATTTAAGGAAAACAAAGAGTCCTACAGTTTTCTGTATAATGAATGAATATAACTTATACAATATACACATATGATAAGCTTTTAAAAATAAAATTTGTTAGATGATCAAGCTAGTCACAGAAAATTAACGAATGAGCTGAAAATAAAGAATTCATACTAAATAGCTGCAAATAATTCACATGGAAACTGTGAAGTTATCATATCAATCATCTTACCAAACTGCTTTTTTTCTTTCCCAATTGAATATATTAAGTGGAATAAAAAATATCCACAGCAATAACACAACAAAAATTCAGAGGAATGATAATACTGAGCACCCTTTAAAAAATTATTACATACAAAAAATCATCAAATTATCCTGTTTGTTCATAAGCTTCTCTGTGTTCTTTGTTCAACAGATGCAATTCTGTTAAGTTCGAGCCAAACATGACAACTTAATTTGTGATGTGCTATTTACTTTGTTCTATATTATGCTGTGTATGTTGTTTCTTTTATTTGTAGATTTTCAGTAAGTGAAAGTGGGGGAGGGAAAGAAAGAGGTCAGAACTGACAGCAAAACTGAATCAGTGCATCCCATGCCAATGAAGTAATGAAAACCCGCACTGTTCCTACAGCGGCAATAATGAATATAAATAGAGAAAGGACGTTGAATAGCTACTGGGAGAAAAAGACTGAAGCATCCATTTTAAGAAAGAACCTTTTTCTGCCATCACAGATAGCTTTGTGGACTGGCTAAATTAGGATGCCATATAACAATTTCATGCTTTAAGAGAAGTCTTTGAAAGACAGCTCTCACATATTTTATTTAAGGGATCTGATTTAATAATAGGAGTTGTGCTTGTTGTAACAGTTGTAATGCCCAAGTCTCTCTCTCCCCACTCCCTCCCTCCTTTTTATCCCTCTCTCTCTCCCTCTCTCACAAAAGGAAAGTATTTTGAATACAGATTTGAAAGACTAAAAGGATTATGATCATTTTACCTGGAAGGCAGTATCTCAAGGATTCTGGATGTTTTGAATAATATCAATACATCCATTTATTATGTAGCCACAGATGCCACACAAATATATAATAACCCATCAATTAAATGTCAGAAGTAGTAGTATAGCTGTAATTACATAAGGTGATTTCTTTGATTAGACAAGTTTCTAACTTAAAAATAAAGACAGAATGATATGAAAACCGTTTAAAGATAGGCTTATGTACTTACGATGCTTAACTTTTAAATTTATGAAAGTCTATAAATTGACAATGCTTTAAGGGTATGGCAGATTATCACTGAGTTATTTTGTGATTTGCAAAATTTCTCATAACCACATGGTCAAAATTCAATTTGCAAAATATCCTGTTTTATTTCTGGGAATATGTTAAACATAATTCTTGAAACTACACAGAATAAAGTAAATGTATGATTGTATTTAAGTAAAGTCTTGTGTTGGCTTATGCAGTATGATACTATAAATGGATAATTTACAGAACAAGCCATAAAATTGCTTAATTTTAGCTCTCCTATGTCACAAAAGTCAGAGTTAATTTACCAGTGTAGAGAGGAGGAAATAATATGCAATATGTTCTTCTAGATAAGGATTTATTCTGGTTAAGTTTTTAAGACATAAAACATAAATAGTTTATTATGTTAAAACACACAAAAAAATATTTAATAATATAATTATTCCACGGTTGTCTCTCAATAGAAAGTCAAATGAATGAGTTCTTCAACTTGTCATTTGACCTTGCTGATATACATTTCATTCCTTTTGAAGAAGGAATTTGCATACATATATATACACACACATACATGCATAGGGAGTTACCACGTGCTGTGCTGTGCTAAGCTACTTCAGTCATGTCTGATTCTTTGCGACCCCATGGACTGTAGCTCACCAGGCTTCTCTGTCCATGAGATTCTCCAGGCAAGAATACTGGAGTGGGTTGCCCTGTCCTCCTCTAGGGGGTCTTCCGTACCCGGGGTTGAACCTCTGTCTTGCATTAGCAGGTGGGTTCTTTACCACTAGCGCCACCTGGGAAGCCCTTAGGAAGTTCATAAATGCTAGGCAAGAGATATTCTAGCAAAATACTAGACGAAAAAAGCAGTCATAATTTGTACAGATTTGATCTATGACAATTCAAAATTTTCAATAGATGAATTCTAGGTACAGACAAAAGAAGGTCAATTTTAATATTAAATAGTACTTTTGCTTGCAATGCTAGACTTGTTTGCTTAAAAAATAACAATAAGGATAAAAAGGGAGCGTAAAGGAAAACCTGAAAAAATGAATCAGCTTTCATCTAAACAGGATCTGAATAATTATCTTGAAATTCATGTAGTGTAAAGAATAGCAGTCCTAGACAGTAAATCTATTATCCCAAATAGCATAATTATCTCCTCTATACTAAATACTCTGTGCTCTTTTCAAAAGGATGGGCAGAGGGACTAATTCTCTGTAGTTATGCAAATCCCGCCTAGAAAGAACACTATCGATAATAACCATAGGTCAGTTTATTTCAAGACAATATACCAGGTGCCTTCATTGTCAAAATACCTGCATTATAATTCCATTCCAGTTGCTGTTTTTAATTATGAGGTTCTTCTCAACAGGAAACAACCCCACAGAGAACTGAAACAATTTATTTTAAATACTGTAAACAACAAAGAGGCTTTGCTTCATGGATTTGCGATTTCTCTTCATCCTGAGAACTCACAGCATGTTACGCCAACTGAACATACACTATTGATAAAGATAGATTCTCATTCTAAAATGTTTTGCCTCATGAAAGGCTTTAAGTAGAGATTCAAGTGGCTTTGATTCTTTATAGTAATTCTAAATATTGTATTTTCTTTGCTCTCCTAGTAATAACACTTATGGAAATGCAACTCATTGTACAAATCAAATACACCAGTTCTACATAAAGTCCAAGAAAAACATTTAAATAAGACAGCTCTGGACACTAGACTTCAAAACTATATATATATAATTTTTAGAATAATGACATGTCTATAGGGTTCTGGTATCACATTCTAGCAATTAAACCTTGTCTATTTAACGACACACAAAATCACTGAACCTGATCAGTTTAGTCAAGTGAGGGAATGTTTCCGTTGCTCAAGCATGTTAGTAAATAAAAAGGCAGACAAATGGGATTCAAAGAAACTTCAAGAAAAATAGACATCTCAGTTACCTAACGTCTGTCCCCACACTAAACTCCCAGAATTTATAACATTTATAGAATGCTTATAAAATGCTTATATACCTGGAGAATCCCATGGACAGAGGAGCTTGGCAGGCTACAGTCCTTGGGGACTCAAAGAGTCTGACATGGCTGAATGACTTTCACTTTCACTATTATATGCCAGCCATGGCTCTAAATGCTTATTTATTAACCCATTTAATTTGTTTCCCTCACTTTTTGATATACTAATTTTGATGAGCCCCATAAAGGTTAAGTCACTTATCCACATCTCTGTGCATGTCAATGCCCTCATTTGAATTTGAACTCAGTCTATCTCCTGAGTTCCATGGCATCCTAAGAGTAAAGTTGAAGCCAAAAGCTAGAGTATAAAATAAAAATATATAAAAACTATAACCCTTTATGAGAATGATTCAACACAGGGGAAACTCTGAACTAATTACTATAAGGCACATTAGGGTTGGGAGATACCTCATTTTCCACTACTTGTTCTTAGGATGTCCACAATACAGAATCACTTATTGTCATCAGAATATATGATGCTTGAACTTCTGTGCCTCTGAGTGGAGTTGCTGCTATTCTTGTTTATTTTATCATGAATGGAGATGTCCACATATGAAACTTGGGAATAAATATACATATTATTTATATTTAAGGTAGCAAATTACTAAAAATATTGAACTTCTTCTTAAATATTATTCTCTATTGCAAATCACAAAATGTGCTTTAGGCCACATATAAGGAACATATAAGAAGGGGACAACAGAGGATGAGATGCTTGGATGGCATCACTGATGCTATGGACATGAGTTTGAGCAAACTCCAGGAGATGCTGAAGGACACGGAAGCCTGGCATGCTGCAGTCCATGGGTTCGCAAAGAGTCAGACATGACTTAACGACTGAACAACAAGGGACATGGAGAAATTTTTAACTTGTGAGAATAATTCAGTTTTCAAGAATAAGTATGAACCATATATTTTAGAATTAAACCTTTATGAAATCACAAATATCCTGATCTCAACCAGAGTAGACCTCAAGGAGATTCTATTGTATCAGTAATGTGAATCTCAATATGAATTTCTATTGATAAAAACAGACTTAAATAATTCTAAACAGGTCATGACAACATTTCCTACGTGAATATTAACTTGACCCTTAGATGATATAGATTGCTTTTGGTGTTCTGAGTCTTAAGATTTGTTCTCTGATATCCAAAGTCATGAACTGCTTGGTAAAAACAAAAGATTTCACTCAGCAATATCTTTTGTGGTATACATGAGATGACAGACTCATTTTCAATCTTTCAGCTTAATCAGCACAACTCATTTTATGTCTAATGGAACTTCACATCTTTTAGTTTCCATAATGAACAAATAAAATATTTGCAGATGCTTTTCAGGAAAAAAGGACAAAACGTAAGGGTTGCCCGCAAGTCATTAACATAATTCAAAATTGTAAGAAAGATCAGACATTTGATTAGTCTTTTTTCTCTTTCTATTAAACAGCTTAGTCAAATAAACATATTCCATAGCTCATTGGAAAAGACCCTGAAGCTGGGAAAGATTGAAGGCAAAAGGAGAATGGGGTGGTAGAGGGTGAGATGGTTAGTTAGTATCACCAACTCAGTGGACAAAATTGGAGCAAACTCCATGGGAGATAGTGGAGGACAGAGGAGTCTGGTGTGCTACAGTGCGTGAGGTTGCAAAGAGCTGGACTCGACTTAGTGACTGAACAACAACAACATAGTCTATATCTCTTATTCAATTCTCAGGCATAGTAAACTTTAATGCCAGTAGAGAGTCACTAATTGAACTTAGTCTTGGCCACACGTTAAGTATGTGGCATCAGTTTTCTTGGCAGGAAAATACTATATAATCAATAACAAATCATTGGTTTCATGGTGGTTATTTGCATGAGGAGGCACATCCATTATCAAGGATGGTGAGTGTTTTAACTTTGCAGCGAGTGTCTGTACTGGAATCATAGCTCCAGCAATAAGATATATGAACTCAGGAAAATTTTAATACTCTTTGCCTGAGTTTCCTTAGCTGCAAACTAGGCTAAAAGTAGTTTAGCCCATATCTTGCATTGTTGCTGTGAATATTTAATGCAATGAATAATACATAAAATAAACTTAGAGGGGACTCATGCAACAAAGCATGTTTTGAGTATTCAGTAAATGCTCTGATGGTGATTATACTATCTATATTTTCTGGTGAACAACATTGAGCCTTCAGCTACACCACATATTCCCTTTGGCACCAGTCAGTTCACACTAAAGCTAAAAATATCAGAAAGCTGTCATCAGTCTAAGGTAAGATTATTATGAAATCTGCCTAATTTATAGAAAAATAAAAGAATAATTTATGAATCTATCACTTATATTATCAGTATCAAATGAAACACTGCCTGTATTAATGGTAAACCGGGGCAGAGTGCTCATATTGGGTATTCAGTAACACAATTTTGGGATAGCAAACCATGCCTTTTGTAGTTTCAAACAGGAGACTATCTGTGTGGTTAAAATTTCAAATAAGTCCTTCAAATTGTTATACTTGTGAGAAGCCCATGGCAAGGAACATATTTTTGTCCTATTCTTTGTATATTAAAATTTAAATAAATATGAAGATGAACAGTATGTGAACCATGAACTTCCAGATGTTCAAGCTGGTTTTAAAAAAGGCAGAGGAACCAGAGATCAAATTGCCAACATCCACTGGATCACCAAAAAAGCAAGAGAGTTCCAGAAAAACATATATTTCTGCTTTATTGACTATGTCAAAGCCTTTGTGTGGATCACCACAAACTGTGGAAAATTCTTAAAGAGATGGGAATACCACACCACCTGACCTGTCTCTTGAGAAATCTGTATGCAGGTCAGGCAGCAACAGTCATAAATGGACATGGAACAAAAGACTGGTTCCAAATAGGGAAAGGAGTACGTCAAGGCTGTATATTGTCACCCTGCTTACTTAATTTATATGCAGAGTACATTAGGAGAAATGGTGGGCTGGATGAAGCACAAACTGGAATCAAGATTGCCAGGAGAAATATCAATAACCTCAGATATGCAGATGATACCACCCTTATGGCAGAAAGCGAAGAAGAACTAAAGAGACTATGATGAAAGAGAAAGAGGAGAGTGAAAAATTTGGCTTAAAACTCAACATTCAGAAAACTAAGATTATGGCATCTGGTCCCATCACTTCATGGCAAATAGATAGGGAAACAGTAGAAACAGTGACAGACTTTATTTTTTAGGCCCCAAAATCACTGCAGATGGTGACCTCAGCCATGAAATTAATAGACACTTGCTCCTTGGAAGAAAAGTTATGACCAGCTTAGACAGCATATTAAAAAGCAGAGATATTGCTTTGCCAACAAAGGTCCGTCTAGTCAAAGCTATGGTTTTTCCAGGAGTCGTGTATGGATGTGAGAGTTGGACTATAAAGAAAGCTGAGCACTGAAGAATTGATGCTTTTGAACTGTGGTGTTGTAGAAGACTCTTGAAAGTCCCTTGGACTGCAAGGATATCCAACCAGGCCATCCTAAAGGAAATCAGTCCTGAATATTCATTGGAAGGACTGATGCTGAAGCTGAAACTCCAATATTTTGGCCACCTAATGTGAAGAACTGACTCATTAGAAAAGACCCTGATGATGGGGAAGATTGAAGGTGGGAGGAGAAGGTGATGACAGAGGATGAGATGGTTGGATGGCATCACCAACTCAATGGACATGAGTTTGAGTAAACTCCAGGAGTTGGTGATGGACAGGGAGGCATGGCGCACTGCAGTCTATGGGGTCGCAAAGAGTTGGACGGGACTGAGCGATTGAACTGAACTGAATTGAACTGAAATGTGCAGATAAGAGTTAGCCTAAGTTCATTATGGTATTTGAACTTCTGAATAAATTAATCTCCCTCATGGAGCAACTTAACAAATTTGATCCTATTATATCTATCAGTTTGTTTTATGGCTCAATTGTTTTGGTTTCTTCTTTTTCTTTGTTTGTGCTGTTCTGTTTTATATGGGAAAAGACTGAGGATGACAGTTTCACAGCAGTAAAAACTGTTACAGATATTCCAAAATTAGAGTTATCAGTGATTCTTTAGTGTGACTTTCATAGAAATTTCCTAAAATGCTCACAATTTTCTCCCCTTTCCTGTACCATTTCCTGCCTATTTTGCCATTTAACTTCACAGCTTCTCCCATCATGTGAAAGAGTGTACCTTCTCAGCCTAAATCAGGCCTGGTCTTGGGACTTGTTTTGGACAGTGGAATGAGGTGGAAGCAACACTGCAACACTTCCAGTGTTTGGGTACTCCTAGCTTTTGTTTTGTTTTGGCCTAGCCATGAGAAAAAATATAACCTTTTGGGGTAGAGTCACCCTGTTGCTCCAGCATAGGACTAGTGAGAGAGTCTAGCCAAGCAAAGCAACCCCCAGACAACCCACAGTAGACCAGAGGGGCAGAGAGAGCCCCACCAGGAAGAGTTCACCATGGTCCACATAGAAGAAGCACCCAATCACAAATAAATGCATATTGTCTTAAGTCACTAAGTTTTGGAGTCTCCTCTGAACAGCTTCTTTTTTTTCATTATATGACTAATGCATTTAATTCTCATTGGGAGAAAAGTGAATGAATCAATCAATATTTGCTAATACATTATATCTATAATTTATCTCCAAGTTAATTTGTGCCAGGAATATTCCAAATATTTTACATAAATTGTCTCCATTCTTTTCCTCACCAATAAAAATAGCAATGGTGAGCCTTACTTTCTGGTGTGAGCTAGGTGTCTATGGAATCACAAAAACAGAGTTTGTCTCTTCTTGTGGAATTCTCGTTGAGAATGAATGTCCATGTTTCCATGTGTCACAAATACTGAATCA
Organism: Bos grunniens; assembly: GCF_055505025.1. Taxonomy (NCBI): domain Eukaryota; kingdom Metazoa; phylum Chordata; class Mammalia; order Artiodactyla; family Bovidae; genus Bos; species Bos grunniens. The sequence goes on from NC_141170.1 coordinate 68,124,537, forward strand.
CTGAATTAGTGGCTAACTTAATTACAAGGATAATTAGATTGCTTTGAGTCCTTTCCCCCTCTCTTTCTCATATAATTAGACAGTGTATTTTTTGCTGGATGCCTTATGTTACAGTTTACAATAATCTTAGATCTATTTTTAGACTGTTGGTATATAGTGGCTGAATTCTGCAAATTTCTCATTAGTAACTTTTTCAGATGTCTCTGTGCTGTGTTTTGCTCAGTCTCACAGTCATGTCTTGACTCTTTGTGACTCCATGGACTATAGCCCTCCAGGCTTCTCTGTCAATGCGGATTCTCCAGGCAAGAATACTGGAGTGGCTTGCCATGCCCTCTTCCAGGGAATCTTCCCAACCCAGGGATCGAACCCATGTCTCCCACATTGCAGGCAGATTCTTTACTGCCTGAGCCACCAGGGAAGCCCAGGTGTCTCTACTGTCATAAATTTCATATTTAAAAAAGAAGAGTTCAGGTTTTAATAGTGCGATGTATACAAACAGAGTGAACATTTACCAATTCCATACTATAAACATGGCCTGGGTCTATTTCAGCCTTGGAGATTAAGTCGTTTCAAGATAAGCTTTTCTTCAGGCTGTCATTGGTGATACACATTTCCTATTCTGCAATTTTTTATAAATATAACAAGCTAAATAGAAGCAAGTATATTAAGGTTTTAATTTAAGGTGGTTCATTTTGCTGGCATAAAATTATTCACTTTTTGCTCATTGCATAAGGGAATTTAATCACAGCTACAAACAAAAAATATCTGCTAATCATATTCTTTCATGCAAAGGTATTTTACATATATTTAATTATCAATGTCTATAAAATTACAGTGAGAAAGGTCATTTTGGACCCATTATAAGGATTGTAAATTCCTTATTCAAGTTAACGTAGGAAAAAAATTAGAAGTCCTTACTTTCATTGACTTCAAACAGTATTATTTCCCCACTAAATTATAAACTCCTTTTATTTCTCCCAACTAAGAACTGCTAACACTTTTAGATATATATTGATATGGAATCTATTCCCCAAAAGCCCAAAATAAAACTGAAGTAAAGAAAAAGATTAGAAACTCTAGTCTCAGATGCCTAGCTCAGTGGTACCTGACTCAAAGGAATATTATACTGACATCTCTTATCATTTTGACTGATGTCCTGCTTCTATCTCAGAAGAAAAGAACATTTTCCTTCCCCGTCATCTGTACAGACTAAAGCAGGCAGGAGATTGCTTTTGACTCATTCTAATTATCAAAACTACTTTCTCACTCTCATTACACATCTCTGGTCTCTCCACTGAACTATGGTGCTTCAGCGATTTTGTATGCCAGTTAATGGGCCTTCTATCACACACATTTGTATCACCCTTCCCCTTTTCATTGTGAAAATAAAAAAAATGCAAATGTGAAACGCATTTCTATTGCCATTTAGCCTTCAATTTACATTCTATCACCCATGTATTCACATCATTACTTGTATACTTTAGTGCTCAGTTATAACAAAAATTGTCTGGGTAATTTTATCAGATATATGCACACTGCTTTGGGAATGTGTGAACATTGCAGATAAGGTTAAGTTTTACAACAAGGGGTATTATGGAAAAACAATTTGAAAACTAAAAATGACAAAAGAAAATGTAGAAAATAAGTAAAGGATATTAGGTTTTCATACTATGATTAATTATATTAATAAAATAATTACCCCAAAGTTAGTAGAGATTACAAATATCAATTGGATGAAGAAGTTAAAAGGTTAGTGTTTAGAAAACCATACTGGATTAATAAGAGAAGCTAGAATGGCATCCTTATTAAACTTTTTAATGTACTGACTAAAATCATGAGTGAAACCCATGCTTTTTAATAAATCACACTAGATGCCACTTCCAGAAAGTGAACACTATTCTAAATGACTCATATTTCTGACCTGAAAGGACAAGTCTACATAAGATCCTTTTAAAATAAGTGTGGCCATTTTACCCACTATCTTTTTTCTATTGCAAATAATTTTATGCTAACTGATGTGAAATAAATAGTCAAATACTGGCTTTCTGGGGCCAGGAAGTATGGTTAATAATGTTAAATAGAAACTATCATGGCATTTATGTTTCAGCCCAAAGGCAGATCCACTTTTAGCACAGAATCCAATCAGGAAGTGGTTCATCCATCTAAAAGAGCAGAGTATTAAACCTCCTTTTCATCTCCAGAGGACACAGGGAAATCTCACTTCATCAGACTGAGAGAGAGCCATGTACATAGCAAGAGAAGCTTTGTTCTATGCGTGACATGTATCTGGTGGCCAGCACACTGCAGAGACCAAGGGAAGAAAAGCAAATTCTTCATAGAAGCACATATAAAGATTCTGTATATTCAGAGGGTTTTTTTTTTTTTTTTAACAAATGCCAGTATAAAGTTTGAACATTTCTGCAAATAACATTAAGGATTCAACTCAAGAAAGCCATTTCCCAGCATAGACACAAGGTCAGGGAAGGTGGAAAAAGAGAAGAAATGGGAAAAACCTCAGGAAGAAAAGGAATAAAAATTGGACTGAAACATACATGATCACCTTAAACATACCCTGCTAAGTATTTGTTTTAACTAGTTTCAGTCTTAAAGAACATACAATTAAAATAATGCTCCTACTACATAACATTTAAAATTTTAAAAATTATGCATCCCATGTTTGCACTCAAATCCATAGAATGAGCTCTATTAATTTTTTGTAATATGACAGCTCCAAGTTTAACACACACACACACACACACACACACCCTACAGGCAGTGTTATCAAAAATATTCTGGACTATTGAATATTACTTCTTCATTGCAGTAAAGTTCTATTCCTCAGAGTAACCAGCACAAGTTTCTAGAACAGGCATTACCAGAGAATATAGCCTTAGTAGGAATATTCCAGTCAGGGGTTTTCTCACATTTTACTTAAATTCTAATACACAGTTGATGGGTTTCTAAATGTTATTTTGATGTTTCCCTGATTTATATCCAGGCAGAATTTAAGTCATGTCTGATTCTTTGCGACCCCATGGAGTATACAGTCCTTGGAATTTTCCAGGCCAGAATACTAGAGTGATTAGTCAGTTTCCCTCTCCAGGGGTTTTTCCCAACCTAGGGATCAAACCCAAATCTCCTGCATTGCAGGCAGATTCTTTACCAGCTGAGCCACCAGGGAAGCCCAAGAATACTGGAGTGGGTAGCTTATCCCTTCTCCAGTAGATTTTCCCGACCCCAGGAATTGAACCAGGGTCTCCCATATTACAGGTGGATTCTTTACCAGTTGAGCTGCCAGGGAAGCCCTAACACAGACAAGAAACTCTTTTTTTATGTGGACCATTTCTAAAGTCTTTTTGTTAGAACATTGCTTGTGTTGTCTGTTTTTTTGGCCATGAGGCATGTGGGACCTTACCTCCCTGACCAGGGATCGAACCCTCATCCCCTGCATTGGAAGGTGAAGTCTTAACGACTGGACTGCCAGGGGAGTCTCTAAGAGACAACCTTGATTTTGTGAATCCTCTACATACATTATTTTTAAAATAATACTATTATTATAGTTGTTCATGAGCCAGATTTAACATATAACTTCTTTGTTGTAAAGCTCATAAAATAATTGTAATGAAACTGGGTTAATAGCTTTATATTTAAAACATCTTCTGTTTATGAAAAGTGAAAGAAAGTGAGTGTCACTCAGTCACGCCTGATTCTTTGCAAACTCATGGACTATACAGTTCATGGAATTCTCCAGGCCAGAATAGTGGTGTGGGTAGCCTTTCCCTCCTCCAGGGGATCTTCCCAACCCAGGGATTGAACCCAGTTCTCCTACATTGCAGGCAGATTCTTTACCAGCTGAGCCACAAAGAAATAAGTGAATTATGGCAATTAGAGCAAAAATAGTTCCATTCAAAACTAAGTTTTAGACTGGACTCTTTTCACAAGAAACTTCATTCCCATCCTATATTACATATGAAAGCAAGTACCATGCTCTGGGTCAAAATGAATCTCTTTTCCACTTACTGCAAATGAAATGCTATCTTTGAAATATCATATACAAATTGTCATGCATTTCTTAAGGTATACTCGTGCTTTCACATTAAATAGTTTGTCCCAACCTCTCACCATCTGTCCCAGCCAAATTTCACCAACATAGCTTCGCACACAACTCTGACTTTCCTTTAGGTTGGCATACTCCTTGTTTGAGCTGGCACTAATCGATCAATACGCTCATACTTCAGCTGTTCAAGCAGCAGCTAACCAGGCAGCCACAACAAACACAATCCTGGCAGCTCCTAATGTGTGTCTCTGCCTGCAATTCAGATGCTGTTTGCAAAGAGTTTACATGTAGACCACGTAGCTCAAAACGCTCAGTGCTAGGATTTTAAACAGAAAGCTTATTAGGCACGCAGTCCTGCAAATTAAATCATTACAAGTTGTTGCTCAAAATAGTTTAGGAAGACAGAGAGCATGGTTATGTATTTTTATACACAAAACATAACATTTTCTCGGACAAGGCCACTGCTAGAGCAAATGATAACATTCTGGCAAGAAGCACTGAGCACTGATTCAATAAAGTACCATTTTATTTACCTATAAAAACAAACTGATTTCTTCCCAATTTAAATCACAGAGGTAGAGAGCACAGAAGGGGTATGTATGAGACAAGTAAATTTTTTTTAATTGTTATAGATGTATTTGGTGGGAAGTATAACTTGGTAATATTAGAGATGAATGAATCTACTTAAGATCTCACACAAATTTGTTTTGTAGAAACTCTTTGAACAGATTCAACATTAAAATCACTGTTCTGGGTGCTATAATGGTAGAAAAATAAATAGAATTTGGTGTCTGCACTGTAAGAACTTACAGTATATGAGATAACACAAATACTGAGAAACTGTAAATGCACAAAGTCTTGTACTATAGAAGCCTATATCTGAGGGAAGATCATTTAATCTAGATTGGGAAATGATTGCGTTTTGCCTACCAAGGAATAGTGTAGGGGTTAGTAGAGCACTCCATTGACAGGACAGCAAAAGTGAATGTCATGCTTGGAGGCATGACATGATATCAGGTAATGCAGGTTCCTAAACTGATTCAGAATGGATAGTCCAGATTATATGAGGGGATAGGTTAGAAAAGGAGGTAGGAAAGGTTCTTTAGTGCTATGTCAATCCTATCTCAAATACTTATTTGTTTCTAAATAATATGTGGTATGATGAGATATGGGCTTCCCTGGTGGCTCACGGGTAAAGAATCCACCTGCCAATGCAGGAGACGTGGGTTTGATCCCTGGGTTGGGGAGATCCCCTGGAAAAGAATATGGCAATCCACTCCAGTAATCTTGCATGGGAAATCCTATGTACAATCCTGGCAGGAGACAGGCCATGGGGTGGCAATGAGCCAGACATGATTTAGCAATAGAACAATAACAACAATAATGAGATATATTTTGAGAGAAGCATTATTACTTTGTAGAGATTGGACTGGAACAGATTAAATATTCTGGTAATCCCAGTAAACTAGCACTGGCAACATCGTTGGACAAAAGCAGAGAAACTGGAGAAACATTTTAAAGACAGCAATTTGAAATATAGGGAGAAACGTAGAATAAAGAATCAAAGACGACTAAATCAAACATACTTTTAAAAGTAAGTGAATAGTAAAATATTATTGCTGCTTATTTGATACAGAGCTGAAAGGACTATACAAAGTTATCTCCAAATTAAATAAATAAGTAAAATATCCTTCAACATCATCTAAACTTTCTAATTATAGAAACATTGCCAGGAAATACAAGAAAACAGATGTATAAAATAATTTGATATCTCTCAAGCAATATAATTCTCAAGTGATTAAGGATTCTGGTCTGAAAATTAACAATATGGTTTCTAAAGAGAACTTTATTATAGCTAATATTAAATATTCAACCATGAAGATAGTATTATGGACATTATTGCTTTCTCTCTGCCACATGGGAATAGTAATGAAAGCATTAATTTAAAAAAACTTATTCCCAAACATTTATAACCCTTCAGTGATTATGCATTATACCAACTAAATCATATTTCTTTACATAGTTCTATGAAATATACAATGGAAAAGGTAGTTATTACCCAATGTGAATAATCTAGATCTTATGGTGACTCTAAATTATGGTCTCCAAAAGTAGATTATTATTATCACTTATAATATATACAATTCAGTGAAGGCACAGGAAAGGTGAAAATCACCTGTTTTTATTACCTATCAGATACACTTACAGGGATCCCCTAGCATGATCCTTGACTGTCATCTTGACATCCCTTTCATGATCTTTTTCACTTTTGTTTTCAAATACTTTTCCTTATTGTCCCACTTTCAGAGGAAATCTTCAACATTATAAACACTGATGCCCCCAGAAACGCTGCCTCTTTCTGTTAATCTCAATAGCCCTAGAGAGGATAGCAAAATAAGACATTTCATTTCTACGTTTTCACTTGACTTGGCTTAGACTGATACCAGGTGACATTATACTTTGGGTTGTGGATGTTGTTTGGGGAAGAAGAGAGTAAAATAAAAGATAAAATTATCATTTCAAAAGTGGCTACATTTTGGGGCTACCTTATCTACCAGCTTTCATTTAAAGTAACAACTCTAAGAATGATTGCCTACTGCTGGAATTCTCAATATCTTATTTCATTTTAAATAATTCTCTGCTACTGGCAGATGTGAAAACATTAATAGGGCTTGAAAAATGCTCCACAGGGGTAATATTTAAGTCATTAGGGTCAGAGCCATGTGAAGTTTTTCATGCATAAAGAGATGAGTTCGTTATGGCAAAGTATTCCTACCATGTCTTTTCATTTGTAATATAGAATTATGCTTGGTTCGTCCATATTTTACTGTGAGACTGTACAGATTGCAACATACACACACAGGGACCATCTCATATATCTTTGAATCATTCAATATGCTTGGTGGTGCCTTGCATTTATAAAAAGTATGCTCAATGCATTTATGTAATATGCTCAGTTTTTTAACATTTCAGTTGAAGGGGAGATTTAAAGGTCAATGCTTACTCTAAGATAAGACATTTCATACTTAGAAATAACACCCCACCATGCAGGACTTTCAACACACATATTGTTAGGAACGTAAAGGATAACAAAGAATAGATTTTTCAGGACACTTGAATATATATAAGGTTTAAGGCACTTGAATTTGACAGACTTGACAATTGTTAATTGCTTTTTCCCAAAGTATGATTACTGTAAAGAAGAAAAAAAAACCTGTGTTTAGTTACATCACACATACACACCTATACACACAGTCTCCCCCACCTCCAAATCTTCTCACCTAAATGCATGAATATCTGAATTATTTACACATGTAATTTCAAGTGATGCCTAGAAAAAGTTCCCTAAAAACATCTTTTTTAAAAAAGAAATAAAAATTCCACTTTAGATATAGCAGTTCAAAACCCAGTACATAATTAAATACATATGATGGATCTTACTGAGTACTTAATGCATGGAAAATTTCCTTCGACAATTCAAATTTAAACTCACTTTAGTTCTTATAAATCTTGCAAGAGTATAATCGACCTAACTTTTTTTTTCAAAACAGCTAATACATTACTTTCATTTCTATTTGGATTTTCATATAAATGAGAATACGGAATGAGAAAAAAAATGCTACCTAGTAATAATCAACAGAGAAGCAGCTTGGGAAAACCAAGTGCATTTTTTTTTTCTCCTGTGCAGTCTTTTGTATAAGTTTTTGGTGATTTTGAATATGATTCATTACAACCAACATAGTAAATAGGGTAAAATTAATTTTTGAGTCGCAAATGTTCTGATAGAAATCAGCAGAGAGAAAGCTCCAGGCAGAAATTAACAATTTTTCTCTGGAGATTATGAAACCAATTTTCCACATGCCAAAGATATTAGTAAATGCATGTGCAGAGCTATCTAGATAAAAGAACATTTTTCTATAACTTTAAGGACAATTTCTATCAGACCACAGTTCTATTTTCCTGACTCATCCACAGATAACCGGCCCAGAAAATTGGACTGGAGTCAAAGAAGCACTGAAGAGGGAACCAGGTGTTCTGGAATCCAGTTCTGTTTCTGCTCCATAAGATTGAATTAGCTCTGGTTAATTTTTCTATGAATCAATCTTCTCTAAAAGAGAGGATAAAACTAGATGATCCCTAAAATAGCAAGAAACTCAAAAATTCTGCTTCTGGCTTCCAATGCTAGCCATTTGAGAAAGGACAAGTATCTTGCCTAACCTGTTTTCTATCAAAATTTCTCCAGTTGTCATACTTCAGACACCAAGAGCAAGCATACCATACACTCATGTAATAAAAACCACGTGATAGCACATTTCTTCTGGGACCGATTTTCTCAACTCAGTCTTACTAAAGGTCTTTGCCTACAGAAATATTTAGCCTTTTATTTACATTTTTGTTTGACACTGATTTAAATCACCCCCATTACTTTTCTTCAAGCCCCTTTCAGCCCCATTGATCTCCTTACAACATTTCTATATATCAGCTAATCTACTCCTCTCTAACTAATCTATTTATCAATATCTACCACTCTTTGAACCCTCAGTTGCAATTTTTATCTTCTTGGATCTTTCCTGAACTAATGAAACTGGAACTATTAATCGAATAAGTGTCAAGCTACAATTTGTAAGAATTTGTATGCATTTGTGTATGATGCTTGTTGGAGTTTTATGGCACAAGTGCAGAAGAATGGACACTTTTGAACTGTGCTGTTGGGAAAGACTCTTGAGAGTCCCTTGGACTGCAAGGAAATCCAACCAGTCCATCCTAAAGGAGATCAGTCCTGGGTGTTCATTGGAAGGACTGATGTTGAAGCTGAAACTCCCAATACTTTGGCCACCTGATGCGAAGAGCTGACTCATCGGAAAAGACCCTGATGCTGGGAAAGATTGAAGAGAAGGGGACAACAGAGGATGAGATGGTTGGATGGCATCACCGACTTCATGGACATGGGTTTGGGTGGATTCCAGTAGTCGGTGATGGACAGGGAGATCTGGCGTGCTGTGGTTCACGGGGTCACAAAGAGTCGGACACGACTGAGCAACTGAACTGAACTGAAGACAGAGAAGCAAGAATGAGAACCATACTCAGGCATGTGTTCAGACCTCCCTTCCATCCTTCACCCCTTCCTTCCTGGTCCACTCTTTACCGTGGCTTTACCATGGCATAGGCATGGTGCTAAACACTGGTAATGTAAGGAAGATCAATCATATTCCCTTCTTGCAAGAAGGAACAGGAACATATAGATATGAAAGACAAGGCATTACTACAAAAGCTAATAGAAACACATGTCAAGTAATCTTTTCATATTTTGGTTTGTTGGTCAGTCTGGTTTAGAGGCAAGGACTGAGAAATGTAAGGGATGTACCTACTCCACCTGCCAACTGTTTGGTCTTCAAGAAGTTTCTTTTCTTCTCAGAGGCTTAACTTTCCCACATGTGAAATGAGGAAAATAATATTTTCTTCTTCCTCTTGTAATAAGAATTAAGCAGATACATAACCCAGTCCCTGACACAGCAAGCAATAAGCAACTGCACATGATATATTTTTAAAGATATCAGTATGTGTACCACACAATTGTGTGTATCTTGAGACAAAGCCTCTCATCCATTATCAAAAGCATTCCCTACTGTGTATCTTGCATGTAGCAGATAATATTTGTAAATTCAAATACACTATAATAAATATACGTCTGCCCAGGTTTCCATAACATTTTTCTGAGTGTATGATTTGTCCATCAGAGCAAAACAGTTTTAGGCACATTCCTTCTGCAGATACATGCTGCTTGTTTAAAGGAAATCCACATTACTTAGACAACAGATTAAACCACACTCAGACCAACAACATAGGGTAATCGTGACTCCACCTTTGCTCCCTTTTGGGCTGTAGAACCAACGCAACATCCACAGTTTGTAAAGTACACCAGTGTTTCCCAGGCTCTGTCAATAACAGATAAAATTATATTCTCTCCCCTTGTGTTATGGACCAAGTTGTAGTACCCTCTAATTCCGATGTTAAAGCCCTAAGCCCCACTATTTGGAAATGTGGCCTTTAAAGAGGTAATTAAAGTTAGATGAGTCAACAGGGCTGTTGTCCGTATAAGAAGAGAGAGATGAGGAATGTGCATGCAAAGAGAAATGGCCATACAAGAGCACAGTCAGAAGGAGGATATCCACAAGCCAGAGAAGAAGGTATCATGGAAAACCAAACATTTCAACCTCTTGGTCTTGGACCTCTAGTCTCCTGAACTGTGAGAAACCAATGCCTATTGTTGAAGACCCAAAGGTTTTTGTTATGGCAGTCCCAGCAAACAAATACACCCCGCGTTACAATACTGGTCAAGTGTAAATCCAGGGAGTACATTCTATTTTAGAGGCAGCAGGAACTAGTAGAAACAAAGTTAACTTTCTGATAAATGAAGCAAGGGAGACAATCAAAATTCATATTTACTCTTTGCTATTACTATCTCCTGGCTTCCCAGGTGGTACTAGTGGTAAAGAACCTACCTGCCAATGTAGGGGACATAAGAGACATGGGTTCTATCCCTGGATCAGGATGATCCCCTGGAGGAGGGCATGGTAGCCCACTCTAGTATTCTTGCCTGGGCATTCCCGTGGACAGAGGAGATTGGCAGGCTACAGTCCATAGGGTTGCAAGGAGGCGTACATGACTGAAGCAACTTAACATGCATGCACACACTATTTATCAGTTAAATGACTTTGAAATGATCTTAAAGTGACCAAACTGTTATGAACCCACATGGTCTGGTAGCCAACCCTGTGCTATAATCTCAATACTGTTCTTCCTATGTTTCTAGCAGTGGTTAATTTTGGGACTCTGCAACAATTAGCCAGCCTCTTGGAGTCCTTGCAAAAGAAGTGTAATAATATTTACATTGCAAAGTTATAAGGAAGACCAGAAGTACTGTGTATAAACTGGTAAACACCAGGTGCTCAATATATGATAATTATTATCACATAGTATTTTCTAAACACTAATTCAAATTGTACTAGAAATAACTTTCCTAAAAATAGCCTTGATTAAGCCTGTGTTATTCCAGTGGTCAGCTGTAAGAACTAGAAACCAAAATACCCTCAGAGATGATAATACAGTTTAAATATGGGAAAAGAAAAGCTAACTGGTGTCCCTGGCGTGCCTTTGTGGGCAGTGACATCACTTTGTAGGGGAATTGGCAGCTGTGGGACATAAATCCAAGATTCTGATCCATTTTTCCTCTTTCTGGGTGAAAAAACAAGCCTACATTTGTCTAAATAGAAGTACATGAAGAATTTTGGATTCCCTGATACTCCCAAATATATTGTTTTAGGATAATCCATGGCTTGAAAGATCTTTCCTAGAAAATTACATATTTAGGTTAAGAATCATCTTAAAACATATAATTTTCCTCATGAGGATAAAATAGCAGCAGCTTACATTCAGCATGTCAGATCTTTGATAACTTTGCTTTCATTTAAAAGAAGTATTTTTAAGACAAGAGCAAGTACTTAATGGGACTTCCCTAGTGGCTACTCAGTGAAGAATCCACCTGCAATGCAGGAGACACGGGTTCAAACTGTGAGTCAGGAAGATCCCCTGGAGAAGGAAATGGCAACCTACTTCAGTATTCTTGCCTGGAAAATCCCACGGACAGAGGAGCCTGGCGGGTTACAGTCCATGGTGTTGCAAAAGAGTCAGACAGGACTTAGTGACTAAACAAGTGCTTAATAATTAACATCTGAATAGGGAAAAATGTACATATACATATAAAGGCCTAGCCTGCCTTTAAAGTAGGCCAGCTCTTTTTGCATTGTACTTTCACAATACTTATTGGATTTATCAGGTATATAACAAATTGAATATAAAATCATTAAGCCTCACTAGAGAAATTAAAGAAAAAAAATCCATGACACATTTTGGGGGAAAACTATAGCCCCATGTAAATAGTCAGTTCGTGTGTGTTTCTTGAGAAAACAAGTTTTTTTTAAGATAGAAATATATCATCATGTCATATTCTAAATAAATAACAGACACATGACATCCATTTGTCATAGTTTAGTGGATGTCTAGATGAGACAACCTCGGGAAAATTTATTTCATCTGAAAGAGAAGTTACATAATAGTGGTGAACCATTCTTTCTTTCTCCACACACAGAGCCTAATGGAAAAGCACATATATACACATAGAAAGAAAAACCCATTGACAGTAAACACATAAAAACTCAAAAGAATATTTTTTATCATCACTCTCAAGGTGATCATTATGGATTTTAGAGAAAATATACTTATGGGATTTTTATTTTTTGTTTATTGATCTCTCCTAGGACATAAACTCAATAACAAATTTTGTGACCGAGAGAGCAAGGATGACAGAATCTACTACCCATCTGGATTGCTCTTTACCTCATACTGATAAATGTCTAAGGTTTGAACGTGTCCTCAGTTATATTTTACTTTGGGAAAAGGTTTTCCTTGTCCATATATCACTTTATGCCTGGGGGTGTGAGATTTGATTATTCTTATACCATCACTTTTATAGCCATGAAATTATCTATTTGTTTTTAAACTCTAGACATCAATTTAACATAACATCTTGAGGCTATATATCCCACAGGTTGATTATATGCTACAAAAGGAAATTCTAAATTTGCTACCCTTTAATTTAATTGAGAATGTCTACTTTTACCCAGCATTTTGGAGCAAGGTGAAAAGGAGGTTCTTTTCTAGGTCCTTTATATCAGTTCAGTTCAGTCACTCAGTCATGTCTGACTCTTTGCAACTCTATGGACTGCAGCACACCAGGCTTTCCTGTCCATCATCAACTCCCAGAGCTAACTAAAACTCATGTACATCGAGTCCTTTCTAAATCCTTCAAATACTTCCCAATTTTTCCCCTTCCAGATCCAGTGATCCAAATTTCTATTTTCATGTAAGCTTAATTGTATCCTTTTTTATATTGGAAAGGTGACTCAAATTTTGGAAAAAATATAAAATATATTTTCTTAAGTATTTAAGCAAAATACATTATAAAGACTAGAAATAATTCTGCCAAATTTCTCACAACAAGCAAATAATTTTAAATAATGAAATATTGAGAATATTTGGGGGCCTAGAGGATATCTTTTGCACACATAGTTTGGTATGTTTTAATATGTATGTTTTAGAATATTCTATGGAGGAGAAGGGGACAACAGAGGATGAGATGGCTGGATGGCATCACTGACTCGATGGACGTTGAGTCTGGGTGAACTCCGGGAGTTGGTGATGGACAGGGAGGCCTGGCGTGCTGTGATTCATGGGGTCGCAAAGAGTCGAAAAAGACTGAGTGACTGAACTGAACTGAACTGATGCATTGCTTGTGATGTTATATAATATTTTAGTACTTATTAAATGCCTGAAATGTTAGGCAGTTTATTTCAAGCAACAATTTTCTATTTACCCCAGATCACAGAGTGCTCAGTTGCTCAGTAGTGACTGACTCTTCTGAGACCCCATGGACTGTAGCCTGCCTGGCTCCTCTGTCCATGGGATTTCCCAGGCAAGAATACTGGAGTAGGTTGCCATTTCCTTCTCCAGGGACTCTTCCAGACCCAGGGATTGAACCTGTGTTTCTTGCATCTCCTGTGTTGGCAGGCAGATTCTTTAAGGCTGAGCTATCTGGGAAACCCACCCTAGGTCAGTAGCACTAAGGAAAATGAATGATCTGATGATCCGAGCACTAAGGCAAGACTACCTCAGGCTTAATTAGGTAAGAATTTATACTGTCCTGCTTAATGTTAACAAAAGAACGATACATTGATAAAAGATCTATATGTTATAGAATGAAACAACTATTCTGTAATAATTATCAGAAGAAGCAGAGCTAAGTTACAATTTTAGTATATGTGCTGCTGAATCGAGCACTGGAGCTAGGTTACAAATGACCAGAAAATTTCCTAAATTAATAGTGTATAGGGATTCTTAAATCTTTTTTCAAAAACATATTATCTCCCATGCAGAAAACTTCAGTTGATTGCTTTACTTCCAAGCCTCAGTCTACCAGTACTTGGTGCTCTGTTGGGACCAGGAGCTTTTCTTTTATTAAAAAAGAAATATACTGAAATCATTTTTTGAAAAATAAATGTGAATAATTTCTCAAAATGCTTCATTGCAAACAGAGACCCAGACAAAAGATACCAACAGAAATTATTTTAGAAGACAGAACAAGTACAGGTGTCTGGTAAGAAACAAGGCTTCCTTGTAGGGCACACAAAGAACTGCTCTAGGTTCAGTTAGTCGATTCTCAGTAGGAATAGAAAAGTTATAAAATCCCCTGCATGTACCCCTGTTGAATGGCTCCACTGCCTTTGGCTCCCTATCCTTAATCATCCTCAGGTTCAATACACAAGGGTAAAGGTGAGGATAGCAGAGAGGGACTCACTAGACCAAAGAAATGTAATTTAAACTAGGTACAAAATCTACCAGGGGACCAGTCCTTACAACCACAATTAATAGCCTGAAATAAAAAGAAAGAAAATGGCACCAGCAATATTCAAAGCTAAGGTATCAACCATAAAAATACCCTGCCTAGTAGATCTATAATTCAGCTCTCTATTACATCCTTGGCTCTTATACAGGTAAAGATTTCTGTTTGTTTGTTTTCTGAAAATATACACTCCACTACGATATTTTATTTTTCACCTATAGCTACACCTTTACTAGTTTGATGATTTGTTTGGCTATCAATATTTAAGCCCAAGGATCTTGTCTTTTCATATAACAAAAGAATCATATGGCAAGTTGACATTTGATGCTAACTCTGAAGAACTGCCCCCAAGGCACAACACTTTTTGGTAATATTGATCATAAAAAAATGAACTTGAAAGTATTAAGGATTTAAAGGAAAATGTGCATTTGCTGCAGGCAATGTTTGGAGAAGCAGCCCTTGGCTGAACCATCCAGGTTTCATTGTTGCTGTTGATGTGTTCCCTATCAGTGGTGTTTGGACCCAGGGCAGGATTTTCTCTAATGCTCTCCCCAGTTCCATTTGCCTCTAACAGATGCTATGAAACTGCTCCCAGTACCTCTGCTGGATGTGCCTTGCTGCTTTACTTCTGTTTACCAGAAATACTTTCTCTTATCTCAGTATGACCCATGTGCGATTCTGCAGTATAAACTAAAACATTTCTTAACAAGAAAATACATGTTTCTCCTTACAATCCATTGTGAAGGTTTTTAAGTCTTGAAGACACGTTTTGCCCATTTTGTAGCTTTTCATTGATTTGTTTTAATATGTATTTATATAATAGCGGATGAAGCAATGGTCCTACAGCTATCTCTATTTTTAACACAAAATCTAAATGGATTGGTTTAGCTTTATATCAGGAACCCAGGGATATTTCTGTTCTAGAGATTATTGCATGGATTCAAATGTTTGGTTCTGCAGATTGAATTAGTTTTGATGATTTTACTGAAAGATTTCCTAGACGGTGGAACTGTCACCTCATTTTCTCTTTAGCAATGGTAACTGGCAAATGGTTTTAACCTATATTATTTTACTCAGTTCTTCTTAGGACTCTCAACAGGCAGGTATTATAATCACGATTTGGAGAATGTGAAAATTGTTCAAAAGGAAGTTACAGAATATCCCCAAAGACAGTGACCAGTACCTTGAATTCACATCTTTTCAACAAAGTGCCCAGGGTAAACTGGAAAGGAAGAATTGGAATCTGAAGATCATTTTAGCTTCTAGCTATTCATTGATGATAGACTCAAATGACGCATAAAGATTTCTAAATAGTTTCTGTACAATCTTGTAGCATTTTGTTTATAATAGGATTTTCCATATATTATGTCATTTAATATTCACAATAACCATAAAGGAAAGAAGGAACTCTGGCTCATGTTGCTGCCTTTCAGTGTCTCAGAAGATCACAGTTATAGGAGGACCTTGGTTACAGGAGTAAACAAACATGAGTCACAATGTACTGGATACATCTGCAGTGATGCTTTAAGGAAAAAAAACTTATGTTTGAGTTTTAAGTTTACCAATTTGTCTTCCAACTGATGTATAGGCAGAAATGTATCTCTACTTTGTGATTTCATTTCTATAACTTCCAAAGGGAGTGGTAGAAGAAAAATACACTTCCCACGTTGCTCAGGAGAATCTCAGCTCCACACAATATTCCACTATCTCAAGAGATAAGCTCAGAGATACCTCTTTTTAAGGAGTGGAAAGAAACCTGGAAGTCATTTTCTTACCAAATTTCATAGAACATCTTTTTTAACAAGAGTGGTACAAAAAATAGAACTTACCTTTTGACTATTACTCAAAGCAAGTGATGATGACATTGACATTCCCTTAAATTATAATTAAATGAAAATGGTAAAAGTAACTCCTGCTATTTTTTTAGTTGTCGCAAAGCTCTTACTGTAAGAGGTTTAAGATAAGTCCTTATTGTTTATAACAAAAGAACATCCTATCTTGTTTGAAAATCAGGTAATATCTGTGAAAAATAAGAATACCGCATCCAAGTGCCTGCCACTGAATGACAGATTCCCTTTCCTACATTATTCTTTGGAGGACAGATGCAGAAGCTAACACTTGAAAGAAAGATGGGACAACCTAGTTTAGGCATTGAAATGGTGATGGACATGCATAAACACACACACACACACACACACACACACACACACTTGTACAAAGAAAAACCTATAAAGAAAAAATTAGGTGGTGAAGCAGGATTAGTCTCTAATGGAAAGTGGAAGTTGCTTCCATATATTTTCATTTATTTTGATCACAGAAATAGAAAAAAATGAGCATTAAGTGGGAGTCTGTTTGGAACATTATCACTGCAGATGGCTAGACAACTTGAGAGGCATTAAAAGGTCAGTAGAACTGGAATTAAGGAGTGTTTTTTGTTGTTGTTGTTGGTTCCGCACCCCCCCCCCCCCCGCCCCCCGCTCCGGATCTGTAGTGAACTTTGAATAATCAGAGGCTCTTAAATCTTGTCTAAGGGTTGCCTGGATTAATTAGAATTCCTGGAAATGTACACAGAATTCCTTGCAAAACTGTTTTTGGCAAGTGTGTAATCTTCCATTGAAAGGGTCTTAAACCATCACTGTATTTACAAAGCACCTTAAAACTCAAGTTATTTAAGAACCACTGGGCTAGTTGGCATGCAAAAGCCCTATCAATAGTAATGTTTTATGATTTTAATACAACAAATAGCTTCAGTGGAATGCAATCAACCTCTTTTGTGAACAGAAATGTTTCCACTGATGATAGATTCAGTTCAGTTCAGTCGCTCAGTCCTGTCGGACTCTTTCCGACCCCATGAATCGCAGCAGCCAGGCCTCCCTGTCCATCACCAACTCCTGGAGTTCACTCAGACTCATGTCCATCGAGTCAGTGATGCCGTCCAGCCATCTCATCCTCTGCTGTCCCCTTCTCCTCCTGCCCCCAACCCCTCTCAGCATCAGAGTCTTTTCCAATGAGTCAACTCTGCATGAGGTGGCCAAAGTATTGGAGTTTCAGCTTTAGCATCAGCCCTTCCAAGCTTTGACTTCCCTGGTGCCTCAGACGGTAAAGCGTCTGTCTACAATGAGGGAGACCGGAGTTCGATCCCTGGGTTGGGAAGATTCCCTGGAGAAGGAAATGGCAATCCACTCCAGTACTATTGCCTGGAAAATTCCATGGACAGAGAAGCCTGGTAGGCACAGTTCATGGGGTCTCAAAGAGTCGGACACGACTGAGCGAATTCACTTTCACTTTCCAATGAACACCCAGGACTGATCTCCTTTAGAATGGACTGGTTGGATCTCCTTGCAGTCCAAGGGACTCTTCAAGAGTCTTCTCCAACACCACAGTTCAAAAGCATCAATTCTTTGGCGCTCAGCTTTCTTCACAGTCCAACTCTCACATCCATACATGACCACTGGAAAAACTATATCCTTGACTAGATGGACCTTTGTTGCCAAAGTAATGTCTCTGCTTTTAAATATGCTGATAGTTTGCTGCTGCTGCCGTTAAGTCGCTTCAGTCATGTCCGACTCTGTGCGACCTCATAGACGGCAGCCCACCAGGCTCCCCCGTCCCTGGGATTCTCCAGGCAAGAACACTGGAGTGGGTTGCCATTTCCTTCTCCAATGCATAAAAGTGAAAAGTTAAAGTGAAGTCACTCAGTCGTGTCCGACTCCTAGCGACCCCATGGACTGCAGCCTACCAGGCTCCTCTGTCCATGGGATTTTCCAGGCAAGGGTACTGGAGTGGGGTGCCATTGCCTTCTCCAGCTGATAGTTTAGAACCTATCTGTTAGGTTGGATCCTATTTGGATCACTAGGTATGATCTGAAACATACCATTTTTGTAGCTTTTTCTAATTCATCTTTTTCTTTCTTTAATGTCTATCCTTACAAAACTCTTTGAATTTCATTTATTATATAATCCTTATATCTAACACAGATAAAGATTTGGCATTTTCCTTTTTATATTTATTTGGAAAAGGATAATCTCATTTCTTAGAGATAAAGAAATATGTATATTTTAGAGTATGTATCTATGAAAAATATTTGTACATTACTTTCCTTATTTAAAGAGAAACCTTATTTCATAACAACATTGTACCAAACACTTCTCAGAACATGAAATTAGGCAGTTTCTTATAGTGTTAAGTATGCAGAAATTTAAACACGTGCACGGGGAAAGAATAGTAACTCCATCAGGCGAGAGATTACTAAGCGACCACCGGAATGGAAATCATAGTACTTCAAATTGAGCCTGATTATAATTTCACAATTCAACCATTATAAATACTTGTAATTTTTCATTTCCTTTAATCACACAAGCATTTAGCTCCACTCTTTAATTATATATATCCAGAAACTCACTTTCTGTGTTTCTAAGTTATGAAATTCTTCAAGAGTTGAGTGAAAACTTTATACACAAATTTGTAAGTGGAATGAGAATCATATTTTACATATAATTATATTCTGGTTGAGCAAACCTTCCTTACAATAATTGTGAAAACCAATGAGCGTTAAACTTGGATATGAAGTTATCTTTTTTATCCAACTCATTTTTACTTTATCTTTTTCACTTTAATATTTACTACTATGATTTCATTCAAAATATAGAACATAAATTAATTACTGACTAATAAAATTTGAAAAATCAGTGTGAATCCACATGTTAAATAGGATAACAAAAAGTGAATAACTTTTTATTTATTTTATTTTTAAACTTTACATAATTGTATTAGTTTTGCCAAATATCAAAATGAATCCACCACAGGTATACATATGTTCCCCATCCTGAAAGTGATTAACTGTTTAAAAATCATCTATTTTAATATCCTTAATCTCATAATTGAAGTCCCTTTCTAAATTTAAAAATATCTTCCTTAATCATTTTTACATTTTGTTGTAGCAATCCACAAATAATTGAAATCCATAAACATCTATAAAGCAGATTTTAAAATATCAGCAAGCTCAGCAGACTACCTTCAGATTTTGGTAACAAAATGTAATAACATAGCCTGTCTAGAAATTTTTTTTCTGGAGAATAAGAATTTAAAAAAATGAACTAAAACTAGAAATGAAAGTTGAAAATTACTAATCAGAATATCACTGAAAATATTCTTTATATTAAGAGATAATCTGTAATAATGCTACATGTCAGGTTTGTTTTATAAAAGTTTTTTGACTGAACAAGTTTTGTATTCATAAACATTCTGATATCTATTTAAAGGAATATTTTGGGGAAGCAAAAAAAAAAAAAAAAGGATCTAGATAGATCCTTCCATAGATATTCTGTAAGGAGAAAAGGGGTTATATTTTATTTAAACATTGATCAGTGAATTCAAAACAGAAAATAGTAAAGAATGAGTATAAAAATAGCATGCTGCTGCTGCTAAGTCGCTTCAGTCGTGTCCGACTCTGTGCGACCCCAGAGACAGCAGCCCACCGGGCTTCCCCGTCCCTGGGATTCTCCAGGCAAGAACACTGGAGTGGGTTGCCATTTCCTTCTCCAGTGCATGAAAGTGAAAAGTGAAAGTGAAGTCGCTCAGTCGTGTCTGACTCTAGCGACCCCATGGACTGTAGCCCACCAGGCTCCTCCATCCATGGGATTTTCCAGGCAAAAGTACTGGAGTGGGATGCCATTGCCTTCTCCGTAAAAATAGTATACTTCTCATCAATTTGTTGATCTCAAAGATTGAAAAACAATCTTCTCATGTGTAAAGTAGGTGTTCAGTTCTAGAGGGAAAAAAAAATCTTTTTTGGCACCCTTAGAGTAATATACATCTACTTTACTGTAACTGCAAATAGTCTTATTGTTTGAATTACAGTTTTAGTAATTGTTAGCATTTATATGAAATACAGATTTCAGGAATTCCTTTTCTCCCCCATGAAGTCTTTCAGAACAATGCATACATTTCACGTTTGCACACATCGAGGTCTCTTCTCGTTAGGTATGTCTGGCATAAGTGCAATGACCTGAATAAACTCTAAACTGGCAGGTTACTCCTGAGGCCACTTCTCAGCCTGCTGACTTGGCTATTAGCCACTGAAATCAAAGGAGAGGAAGGGGTGATGACTCGTGGTTTGCATATGTACTGGACATCTGAGTCAGGTGTTTCTTAATCACATCTTGAGGGGTAATTATTAGGTCAAATTACGGTTTGACAAGCAGCTCTAAAATCCTACTAAGTTATCTGAGGCCTGAAAAGGAAAATTAGCTCACTTTACTCAACAGAAATGTATGAAAGCTAAAATGTGGAGCTCATTAACATGGCCATTTTTTAGGATCTTTATTTATTGTAAGACTCTGATAGTTGATGGTTCTCTGAGTATAATGTTACTTCTCCATTAGCTAAAATTGCTATTCAGAGAGCATCATTAAGTAGAATTATGGGGGAAAATGAAAACTTTTATAGGAAGCTTTTATAAATTGCTTTAAAGAGATCCTCAAGTCAGAAAACATCTCTAAATATGTCACTATTCTAAATTGAATCTTAATATTTCTAAACTGGGAGTTGAAAAGTATAAAAACACAATTATGATTCAAGCCATTCTTGATATTTTACACACTGCATTTAATACAGCACCTATCAGCCTAGAGCTTTATTTACAATCTTACTCAACTTCATACATAAGGGATGCCAAGAACATGAAAAAAATAAGAAAGATTTTTCTTGGCATTTTATGTTTTGGTGAAGTAGCCAAAAAATCCTTAAGTTGTTAAAATAGCAGGGTAGCCTTTAAGAGGCATTTTTTTTTCTGTATTTATTACAAATTCTTTTTCTGTTCCTGAGATACATCATGTTATATGCCGTAGAAACCATAACATTTTACAGTTTAAACTACAGAAACGATGTTTTGAAGACATTGGCCAGTTATTCTTACAGGTATAACTTTGCCAACTTTGCCAACAACACAATGTCACTGCAGTGTGGCCATTTTCAGCATGAGAGGTGATGAATGACTAGGAACTCATTTATCTAAAGCAAACAAGTAGTGCTCTTGGCTGTTTTCTGACTGAGTCAGAACTACAAGATAACGTGTCTGAAATAGTTCAAAAATGTAGTGCAAGTGCACCATATTAGGAAGTAAAAATGGGATACCTAAAAGTGTAAAATATTTTGGGTGTTACACATGCTATATCATGTAACTAAAATAAGTCTTGGCGCATAAACCAGACTTTAGTAATACCATTGTTCCCTCTACTAGGCAGGTGTAAAGAATTATGAAAGCCTATTTCTAAAAGTTGACTCTTTTGTAATAAGTTGTCACACTGAAAAAATTGCAGACCTGGTACAAAGATTCTAAGAGAGCAGATGCACTTTTACCATCTCTATCTTTTATGCACTTTAAAGGATTCAGCAGTAATGTTTTAAGTCAAATTACAATGTAAGATGTTCTTTACATTGCCAACTTGGGGAATTATCACAGATATCATGTATCTGTGACTCATGTATCATGACTCATGTATTTTTTCACTAGCAATATTTGGAGTAATAAACACCATTAAATAATGACTCTTGCTTTCAAGAAGACTAGAAAGACTAGAAAGAGACATATACATCTATAACACAAAAGACATAATATATCTATAACACACATACATCTATAACACATGTATAAGATATAAAGACAGGCTCAGGGAATCAAGAGAAAGTCACTAAACTTTCTTTAGGTGTTTATTTTACAAGTCTGAATTCACCTAAATAACCATGCTGCTGTTTGCCTTACTTGCAATCTGTTTATAGAAGTATTAATAGAAATTCCCTAAGTCACATGCACTTCTCAAAATTATCAGAAGAAAACGAGCCTTTCTATTATATCCCTTTGCATGGATAATGTCAGGGCACTGTCCCAGTGGATGATCTACTGAAGTATAAGAGACAAAAATCTTCATTTTGAATACATAGCAGTAGTACACTCTGGGCCTAAAGACATCTATATCCAAATGGTACCTTGGCTTTTTTCATGTATAATATTTCAAGGTGGTTAGAAGCACAGCATGTGGAAAAAAAGAGGGTTAGATTTAAATCAGTTTACTGAGTGACATTTGGCCTTTCATTTCAGATCTCTGCCTCAAGTGTTCTTACAGAAACAACTGGGGATCGTAATTGCATCTCCTCCTTAGAATTGTTTTAAGAATTAAATAAATTAATACATATAAACTGCTTAAAAGAATATTATTATGTCATCACTCTAATCCCTTCATTAACTAATTATTGAACAACTGCTGCTACTGCTAAGTCGCTTCAGCCGTGTCCGACTCTGTGAGACCCCATAGACGGCAGCCCAGCAGGCTCCCCCGTTCCTGGGATTCTCCAGGCAAGAATAGTGGAGTGGGTTGCCATTTCCTTCTCCAACTGAACAACTACTATATGTTAAAATAATAGTCGTGTCCTAATAACAAAGTATGATGTTCCAGAAAATTGAATAAAAATACAGATTTCCAAATTTCCAAGGTAAATTCAAATAAAACATTTGCATATAATTAGTTTGAATGAATAAAAAGATCACCAGATGTTGAATCAATCAACATTTTAGTCCCTTTCACATTGGTTCCAACTCTTTTCAATGAGTTCAGTTAAGGGAATCAGAATAGTTTATTAAAATTTGTACATCTATTATTACTTCTCTTACCATACTCATTGCTCTTCCTACTTTCTGTTCTATGCCTTTCTCATTAGCAGAGGTCATTTCTACCTCTGTAGAAATGTAGATATCTGTCTATCTAGATATCAGACTGCTTCCCTAAGAAGGATACGGAGTCAAAGTTAGGCACATTCTAGTAAAGGCAATTATTTTTATTATATAGAAAAATACGCCTTTTCTAAGAACATCAGATCCAAGTATAAAGTGTAGAATTGCATCTAAGTTTTACTTTAGGGACAATTATCATTCATTAATTTTTTATTTTAAATCTCCCATTGAATATCACACAGCCATCATTTTATTATCTTTATAAAACATAGTGAGTGACAGAGAGCACAATGAATTCCGAGAGTGAATAAACAGACACCACACATGATAAAATGATTTTGATCTACCTACAGCTGGTAGTTGACATACTGATTTAGAAATTATTCAAAGAGGGTGACTACGTTTATTTACTACTGGCATCATGAACCATGCCATGTAATTAATCACACCCTGCACTAGCAGTGAAGTCTGCTCCCCATAACGCAATGAAGAGTTATTTGCCACTATCTCACTTGGCGTCTCTGCAACCCTATTGTGATTTTGTTTCCAGAAAGACTCTGTCCCTGCTGTTTGGGGAAATGTATCTATAATGTCTTGATCCAAGATTTTCATATTCAACAGATGGTATTCTTGGCTATGTATTCACTGTGGTTTCTCTGAGAAGAGCTAGGTGCTTAATATTGCTTGTTCTCTGCCAATCATCTCCCAGCCTACAAGTGAATTTTGATCAAATATGTATTATTCCTTTTGCTTTGGTTCTGACCTTTTTGGAATTCTGACCTCTATCTAGCATGAGTTACGAAGATACCGTGCTTGTTATTGTATGGTTCTGTCTTAAAAGAGATGCCCAAGACTGTATGTTTATATGCACAGGTAAATATAAAATAACCCTCTACTAATAGAGAAACATATACATATACATATGATTATTCCTACAAGGTCTGATTGTTTTCAGAAAGTGTAATTTTCTCTATATTTCTCAGTGTGTATCGTATACATATACACCTGTCTTCAAATTTTGTAAACCAAAAGATGTTTATTATTCAAGGCAAGGTATATAGGATTAAGACTCTTTTTTAGCATATAAATACTCATGTATTTAGATAATATATCTGTATAAGAATGAGATGGGATCATGATGCAAACGTTCAAATTGCATGCAAAAACAGATTTCTTAAAATACATGTAGGAGACCATCATCTGAAAAGTCTTTTGAACACTGTAGATCAAGGATTAAGCTTTTTATAGCAATTTTAATTTATTTAGTTAATAAAAGCAACTCTCTTCTACTTTCTTTTTACATAGGTTGGGACATCAAAAAGACAAATGGCAGGAAAGAGTAATAGCGATTGCACAGGCTTCACAGAGAACAGGAACACAAATCTCATTCATTTTTCTGCCTCATCTAACAAGCCTTTGTAAGGCTACAAGAAAAAGATTCTATGTTTCCAAACAAAGCAAACCAAGAGTGAACTAGATTAAATGATTCAAAGTCTTCAGTTTCCTGATGCTTACCTAGCTGGCAAAAATCGACTCTTTGTCTTTTTCAACTTACTTTTTTGCTTTCTGGTATTCTTTAAAGAGAGTCTTCTTGAGGCATTAAATCTACCATCAACAGATTTGACAACGTCATTTGTAGAAAAATAAGTCTGTGATATCGGAGTAAAGAGGAAAAGATGAACAAAAGAATAGATGAGGATGTCACAAAATGTTTTGGACTTTATGATCAATTTTAGAAGTTTCCAAGTCAAAATACTTGTTTAACACTTCTAGCCATCAATTGCTGAATTAGTAAAGTTGACAAAAACACCCTACACTTGTTTAGATGAAAGAAGTGAATGAATTCAACCACAATGCTAACTTCTCTATAACAGTACTCAACGGGCATACATTTAACTGAGTTCACATCTCATGTTATTGATGCAGGGAAATTAAATTTTCATCCTTATAAATGAACTTGTCAAATATTTCTCAACCTTTAAATATTTCCCTGCAATCTGTCTATATAATACATCCTCCCCACCCGACCCCATTTATCCACTCATGCTCAGTCGTGTCCATTCTTTTTGACGTTATGGACTGTAGCTTGTCAGGATCCCCTACCCACGGGATTTTCCAGGCAAGAATACTGGAGTGGGTTGCCATTTCCTCCTCCAGGGGATCTTCCCAACCCAGGGATCAAACTCTTGTTTCCTGTGACTCCTGAACTGGCAGGCAGATTTTTTCAACCACTTGAGCCACCTTACTGGAAAGCAAATGCAGTCTTACTTTTCAGTTAGCATTTAAATACCAATAACTTATGCAGCTTAATTTCAGTCTTAATATACTTTTGTCAGACATTTCTTAATCACCTGAATCAAAATTGTATATCAAATCTCTGCATGGAATTCCTGGGTAATATTTATTCTTTGAATATAATAAGTATAATGAATAGAGTAAATGTCAAAAGTATTGGCCAGGGGTATCCCCGGTGGTCCAAGGCAGATTAGAATCTGCCTGGTAATGCAGGGGACATGGGTTAGATCCCTGCTCTAGGATAATCCCACATATTACAGAGCAACTAATCCCATGTGCCACAACAACGGAGCCAGTGCTCCAGAGCCCACATGCTGAACTACTGAAGCCTCATGCCTCAAGCCTGTGTTCCACCCCAAGAGAAGTCACGGCAACAAGAAGGTGATGGGCACTGCAATGAAAAGGAACCCCTGTTCACCACAGCTAGAGAAAGAGCAAGCACAGCAATGAGGGTCCAGCACAGCCAAAAATAAAATCAAATATACAAATAAATAAATCTTCAGGAAAAAAGTATTGACCAGAGTACCTTATCCATAATATATGATTATGGATTTTTAAATTTAATTTTCATTTACACTTAAAAATATTTATGATGCTAAGCATTTTCTATTTATTATTTCAACATCATTGAATAGGGCTGGGGAGGAAAGTGCTACAAGCAAAAATTAATTACTGCATTAATTCTTTTGGCATTACATAATAAATTAAAGGTAGTCACACTTTGACACAGCTGACTTCTTTGAGGATGTCAAGGACTTAGAAGTTCTGTTCCACCCTGCCCCACCACTGAGAAATGAGCATATTGAAGATACGTTGGAGTGCTCTCAGAGACACTGCAGTCTCTCTCCTTAATCCTGCTGGAACATTTACAACATCACGGGATGTCTCCTTTGAATGTCAAGAATAAGAACGTAATCCTTTAAAATTTGGCTCACACATACACAAAAGTGAAGTTAGGTTTTTCACTTTTAAAAAGGATGGCAGAAAGATGTTCTATAGGTAAGTTTCAAGGAAAAAATGATTTTGAAAACAAAACAACTCAGCAAGTGCATCATAAAGATAAAAAGGGACATGATTTTTAAAATCCTTCCTTAAAACTGCCTGTGACAAGCTATAGCTCATATCTATATTGTGCAAAAGATATCACAAGATTGAGAATAATTTCAAAACACCAATAACATATTCTGATTACTACTGAAA
Source organism: Bos grunniens (assembly GCF_055505025.1). Classification (NCBI taxonomy): domain Eukaryota; kingdom Metazoa; phylum Chordata; class Mammalia; order Artiodactyla; family Bovidae; genus Bos; species Bos grunniens. The sequence goes on from NC_141170.1 coordinate 68,151,276, forward strand.
ATTAAAATAAACCCAAATTCTGATTTCAAGATTCATTTTAAATTTGCTGCTTTCTATTTGCCCACTCCAGTACTCTTGCCTGGAAAATCCCATGGACGGAGGAGCCTGGAAGGCTGCAGTCCATGGGGTTGCTAAGAGTCGGACACGACTGAGCAACTTCCCTTTCACTTTCACTTTCATGCATTAGAGAAGGAAATGGCAACCCACTCCAGTGTTCTTGCCTGGAGAATGCCAGGGACAGGGGAGCCTGGTGGGCTTCCGTCTATGGGGTCGCACAGAGTCGGACACGACTGAGCAACTTCCCTTTCACTTTCACTTTCATGCATTAGAGAAGGAAATGGCAACCCACTCCAGTGTTCTTGCCTGGAGAATGCCAGGGACAGGGGAGCCTGGTGGGCTTCCGTCTATGGGGTCGCACAGAGTCGGACGCGACTGAAGCAACTTGGCAGCAGCAGCAGCTTTCTATTTGTTTTGCCTTGTGATTGAGTGCTTAGCTTTATTTTTATTTATTTTATTTTTCACTCCACCACCTGGCTTGCTGGATCTTAATTCCCCAACTAGAGATGAAACCCATGCCCTCTTCCATACTTCAAGAAGCATGGAGTCTTAACCACTGGACTGCCAGGGAATTTCCCCTTCATTCTTTTTAAAAAGGTCTTTCTCATCAATATCTACTAACCATTCAGACAGTCAAATTTTCAGTTCAATTCAGTTACATTTAAAAACTTGAAAATATCTGAATTGTGTTAAGTGTGGATGGATAAATCCTTATTTTACCATACTTTATTTTATGCATTTCAGAATAAAAATGGGTTTCATGTTAGTTGCTCAGGCAGGTCCGACTCTTTGTGACCCCATGGATTGTAGCCCACCAGGCTTCTCTGGCCATGAAATTCTCATGGCAAGATCACTCACCTAAAGCAAGACATTCTGGAATGTGAAGTCAAGTGGGGCTTAGAAAGCATTACTATGAACAAAACTAGTGCAGGTGATGGAATTCCAGTTGAGCTATTTCAAATCCTAAAAGATGATGCTGTGAAAGTGCTGCACTCAGTATGCCAGCAAATTTGGAAAACTCAACAGTGGCCACAAGAATGGAAAAGGTCAGTTTTCATTCCAGTCCCAAAGGAAGGCAATGCCAAAGATTATTCAAACTACTGCACAATTGCACTCATCTCACATGCTAGTAAAGTAATACTCAAAATTCTCCAAGCCAGGCTTCAACAGTACGTGAACTATGAACTTCCAGATGTTCAAGCTGATTTTAGAAAAGGCAGAGAAACCAGAGATCAAATTGCCAACATCCACTGGATCATCAAAAAAGCAAGAGAGTTCCAGAAAAACATCTACTTCTGCTTTATTGCCTATGCCAAAGCCTTCACTGTGTGGATCACAACAAACTGTGGAAAATTCTTAAAGAGATGGGAATACCAGACCACCTGACCTGCCTCTTGAGAAATCTGTATGCAGGCCAGGAAGCAACAGTTAGAACTGGACATGGAACAAGACTGGCTCCAAATAGAAAAAGGAGTACGTCAAGGCTGTATGTTGTCACCCTGCTTATTTAACTTACATGCAGAGTACATCATGAGAAATGCTGGACTGAATGACACAAGCTGGTATCAAGACTGCCGAGAGAAATATCAATAACCTCAGATATGCAGATGATACCACCCTATGACAGAAAGTGAAGAACTAGAGAGCCTCTTGATGAAAGTGAAAGAGGAGAGTTGAAAAAATTGGATTAAAACTCAACATTCAGAAAACGAAGATCATGGCATCTGGTCCCATCCCTTCATGGCAAATAGAAGGGGAAACAGTGGAAACAGTGAGAGACTCTATTTTTTTGTCTCCAAAATCACCACAGGTGGTGACCTCAGCCATGAAATTAAAAGACACTTACTCCTTGGAAGAAAAGTTATGACCAGCTGAGAGAACATATTAAAAAGCAGAGACATTGCTTTGCCAACAAAGGTCCATCTAGTCAAGGTTATGGTTTTTCCAGTAGTCATGTATGGATGTGAGATTTGGACTATGACGAAAGCTGAGCACAGAATTGATGCTTTTGAACCACGGTGTTGGAGAAGACTCTTCGAGTCCCTTGGACTGCAAGGAGATCCAACCAGTTCATCCTAAAGGAAATCAGTCCTGAATATTCATTGGAAGGACTGATGCTGAAGCTGAAACTCCAACACTTTGGCCACCTGATGCCAGGAACTGACTCAGTTGAAAAGACCCTGATGCTGGGAAAGATTAAAGGCAGGAGGAGAAGGGGATGGCAGAGGATGAGATGTTTGGATGGCATCACTGACTCAATGGACGTGAATTTGAGTAAGCTCTGGGAACTGGTGATGAACAGGGAAGCCTGGGATGCTGCAGTCCATGAGGTTGCAAAGAGTAGGGCACAACTGAGGGACTGAACTGAACTATAGAAAACTGGGATGGGTTGCCATTCCCTTCTCCAGAGGATCTTCCTGACCTGGGGATCTCGGGTCTCCAACATTGCGGGCAGATTCTTTACCATCTGAGGCACCAAGAAAGTCCTTATGTTTCATAGTTGGTGGAAAATAAATATAAAGCGTTGTATGCTTATTTAATGTATGGTTCTCCATTTACACTAGTTTTATAGTTGTTGCAATTTTGTCTGTGTTTGTTAGCTCAGGGATTCTGCTGTGAAATTGGAGAGTTTAGCCTAGAAGCTATATGGAGTCATTTAAGATTTCTATCGATAGTCTTAAGACTTTCAAAGGTAGTTAATTTTAGGTACTATTCTGTGTCTGTTTCCTCAAGTTCTCATAAATTAATTTTCAATTAGAAATAAGAATAAAGTAAAAGAAAAGTTCTTAAACAAGTTTGCTTTATATTTAAGAGGTTTAAAAGGCTATCTGATAGTTTTGACATTTTTATTTTTAAATAAGAAGTTGTGGAATGACGTAAATGAACTTTGGTAATGTTCCTGAGATAAACTCATGTAATCTCAGCTATCTTGGTCAAAAATTATACAAGGGAACCCAAAATAATAATGTTTTAAAATATCAAAAGAGATAGAAATATGAGTTATTGTAGGGGTATATCACTGGGACTTTTGGTGAAGTTCTAAGGAAAAGAAACCAAAGTACCATAAAGAGAAAATATTATACAATGCTTCTAAATCAATCATATTTCCACTATAAAATTACATATAGCATACCAAAATATACATATGATTATTCATAATTAACTGGGTAAATAATCTAAGAAATATACAATGTGGTCAGTTTTAGAAATACATGCTTAATATGAGAGGTAGCTTGATATCTCCTTGATTAGAGTTTAATAATCTTATTCCATATCTTAAATATAAGAAAGGTTGCTTACTATTTAGTAATAGAATTTGAAAGCAGCCCTTTACTCTGGAAATCTATAGTATGAATAACTATTTTAACACCAGGAATCTTTTTAAGGTTTTTCTTTATTATTCCAAAATACTACAAGTTATGTATGTATTACAGTTCAGCTTGGAACTATTACTAAGGCCTGGGGTAAGTTTACACAACACATAGCTTTTTGTGGCTTTGCCTCTTCAAAGAAAATTTGCTATAGATGACTTTTAAAAACAGGGATAAGTGCAAAGAAGAAGAATTTTACTTTTCTTCTTGAGAACAATCTTATGCCAATTATCATTAACTATTTACTTAATAGTGAGTCCCAGTGGTTTATAATAAATCAAATGATTAAATATTACAGTTTTAATAATATTTTAACTCACTAATACTTTTTCACATAAATTTCTATACATGACAGCCAAAAATATAATTGAGGTCATTTTTAAGTAATTCAGAAGTTTTGACATTTTTATAATATTCATTGCACGTATTTTAAAAAGTTAAATGATTCAATCAAGTCTGAGTCAAAGAATGTGTATCCTATTTAAACAGACCTTTCAAAGCAAGGATAATAATATCTATAGACTTTTGGGAAAAATCAGTCAGGTGACATTTTATAACTCAAATATTTTATTAGTGCTTTTCAAGTAGTAGAGGAGCCTTTACCATTGATATTTAAATGTTTCTAATTATGTGATTTATGAAGGGCACTCTGAAGGATTTAGTAGCTAAATTAAAATATACTTTCTAGGACCTTACTTTTATGCTGTCTGAAGCAAGGACTCAGGTGGTAACAGATGGAGGGGAAATGATGTGAAGCTTAAGAAAGGACATGGCACTTCTTACTGAGTGTTCACTCCTATTACTGACATTTTCTTTGTATTATGTCCTTTTGCCCTCATCACTTTATCCTCCTTTATAAATATCCCTTTTTCTTCCAATGTACACCATACTGTCTTCTAGGTTCACTCATTTTAACTGCAGTAGAATATTACATTGTATGAATCCACCAGACTGTGTCGATCTGGAAGTCTGTTAATGGACACTTGTGCTCTTTCCAAAGCTGAGCTTCACGTTCCTGGGCACGTCACAATTGTTCCTATACCAGGGCTTTTCCAAGGTCTCTAGGAGAAGAATTAATGTGCTGTAGGGTGTGTAAATCTTGAGCTTTACTAGTTATTGTTAAATTTAGCCCTAAAGTGATTCAACAAAACTTTACTCCAAACTTTTGTTTGTCAAACAGTATATGAGAATTTCTATTTCTCCACCTTCTCACAATGCTCTTGGTGTTGCCAGATACTAGCCTTACTTAGAATCTGATAGTTGTGAAATTGTATTTAAGTGTAATTTCAATCAACTTTTACTCGATTACTAGTGGGACTGAGCATCTTTTCATATTTACTGGTCATTTGGATATCTTCTCACATCAACTGCTATTTTGTCTATTTTTAAAAATTAATTTAAATGTCTTTTTGCACTATGTGGCATTCTTTTACTTACTTTCATTTACGGAGTCTTCTGTTGTACTGAACTTTCAAATGTTAATAAAGTCAACTTTATTAAATATTTTATTTGGAGTTTGTACTTTTAGTTTCTTGTTTGGGGGAAAAAAAAAAAAAAAACAAAGCTGTCCTCACTAAGAAATCACTAAGTTTTCATATTTGATCTATAAGTTTTCCATTTCTATCCTTAAATTTGAGGTCTGCAATGTACACATAATTAATATTTGCAGATAATTTATTTTTTGAATTCTGTAATGTAGAATTCTATCCATTCCAAACCTCAAATTATCCCAAGATCATTTGTTTGTAAAACATTGTTTTCCCCTGTTCCCAATAGAGCTTTTGTAAATTAATTACCTGCATATATGTGGATCTATTTTATGATTTCTAATTCTGTTCCATTTGTTTATTTTGTTTAACGCTGTGCTAAGACCATAGTCTTAAGTACTCTGGCTTTAAAATAAGGTTTAATGTCAGGTACAGAAAGTTTCGATCATCCGTTGTGTTCTTAAAACTTATCTTGCTAACTTTTGCACCTTTTAATCCCAAAGAAATTTGGTAATCAAATTTTTTTACAAGATCAGCTTGTAAAATTGTCTGAAAAATACATTTAAGTCTGGTAGATGTTCAAAGTTGACTCCACTGTGGGATCTTTCATAAGTTCCACAAAAGCTCCTTTGCTGGCTTCTGTTCTTCTACAACTTCCATGAAATGGGTGGCACACCATTTTTTCCAGCTTCTACATCTGGCCTAGTCCCCCCAGTTTTCCAGGATGGTACAGATTCTTGCTGTTAAATTCCACAAATGACTCTTAGTAGACCGAAGTAAAAATTCTTGGGAAGTATTTATGCTCTTACCTAATATATTTGGGGATAAGGCTGATCCTAAATCAGTCACGTCACTTTAATTCTTTCATCAAAGTAGTTTATCCCCTCTCTTCTGTCATTCTCTAGATTTCTGTTTAGGATTCAGTCAGTGGACCATGCGCTTTCTACATATCAAGGTCATATATCAAATTTTCCAGGTGAGGTCCTTGAAGGCTTTCTTTTGGGGCATATTAATATATAGAAGGTGCTGTCTTTATCAATTCCACTTTAGAGGATAGGTTAGAAGTACATATATTTTCAGGTCTAACAAAAACAAGCTCTTATGTGGCATATGAATAATTTTTGAAATTATTTGAAATTAAATTATTCAAAATGAAAGAATAATAATTCTTTCCTTTGGCATATGAATAATTTGAGAAAATAAGAGTAAAATGTAGCTAAGGCTTCCCAGGTGGCTCAGATGGTAAAGTGTCTGCCTGCAATGTGGAAGACCTAGGTTTGATCCCTGGGTTGGGAAGATCCCCTGGAGAAGGAAATGGCAACCCACTCCAGTACTCTTGCCTGGAAAAGTCTATGGACAGAGGACCCAAGTAGGCTAGAGTCCATAGGGCCTCAAAGAGTCAGACACAACTGAGCAACTTCACTTTCTTCTTTTCTTTCCATATTTGTTTGAATACAGTGTAGAGAATTTTATAAATATAAAGATTTAAAAGCAATTTAAACGAGAAAACATCAACATTGGCAGTATATTTTAGTACTGCTACTTTAAATCAAAGTCTTATTTATGTTTTAGGAAAGTAGAAAGAAATAAGTTTCTATCTTTAAGATTTTCCTTTGGAACATTTGTACATGAAAGAAATGCATTTTTAAATGTTTTTTTTTTTTTTTTAATACTAACAGACTTCAAAAGATAGCTAAAGTATGAATTAAAATGATTCTTTTTAATAAAATACACTACCACAAAAGGTGAACATGTTATATTCTGGATGTAGGTTTAATTGACATAATTTAACACACACTAAGAGTGTTGGTAACATAAACCTGATGATGAATAAGCCAGAGCTGGTCCCTTGGACATACTGTGTCATAACAGTCAACATTCATTCTATTCTAAGAGCTTTAACAACAGCATGCTTTCAGGCTTCACACAACACAGGGAGAGCTAAATAACTGCCTCACTAGAATAAAATATATGTGCCAAATAGTATTTGCATGCTACTTAACCTTAAGAAGATTAAAGAGATACAAGTATCCCAAGATCAAAATGCACATTGGAACACACATGCCCGTTTATGCTTACATGAGCTATGCCAGGGCTTGCTTGTGTAGTGTGCACACCTTTGAATTTAAAGCTGTTTGAACTTTGTTTCTGAGACATATGGAGGTAAAATGAAAATTCTAGTAGAGAAAGTGAAATCGTGAAGCTGATTCAAAGAATAATGGAAGGAAGGAAAGAAGGAAATTTTGGTTTTAAAATCTATGAACAATTCATATTTCTCATTGAATTTAATGTAGTCACAGATGTCACCACCCATGAGACATAATAAGGCCCATATCCAGATAGACATTGACCTTTGCTTTCCATTGTGACAAAGCTAGTATTACTAGCCAGGAAGAAAGTTAGCCAGGTGCCTTGAGGTTCTCAAATCATAATCCAGACATCTGGTTCTCAACCCTGTGTACTCAGTTGCTTAGTTGTGTCTGATTCTTTGCGACCCCATAGACTATAGTCCCATAGGCTCCACTGTCCATGAGATTCTCCAGGCAAGAATACTGGAGTGGGTTTCCATTTCTCAAACCTGATTCATAGGTAAATTGTCTGTGAGTCTTCAGAAAAGCATACACATATCAGGCATAAAGAATCAGCATTTTCATTTAGGTTACAGATCTTTTTCTTGTGAGGGAAGATACCTATGGGCAGAAACGTAGACTCTGGAGACTAAGAGACATACATGCCAGAGGTCTGAGCTGGGCAGGTAGCAGAACCAGCCCTGTGATCTGTTATTTTCCCTTTTGATTTAGTCTCTGGCTGTTTCTATCCTGAGTACATTGCTAATCTACAAACAGCACTCTATCATCACTATGATTAGTATCATATCATGTAAAAGAAACACTTTCAGGCAAATGCAAAGGTTGTATGCATGATTACAGAACAGAGCTGAATAAATCAAAATAAGACAACAGGAACAACATATTAAAAAAAAAACATTGAGGATAAGGTAACATATTGTTACAAAGGATGCACATAATAAATGTGATACCCTCACTTTTATCCACATCTGTCTCCGTTTGTAAAAAAGGGTGAGGTCCAGACAGTCATGTAATTTCATTTATCCAGGCTCCTTTTCAAAGCCTTTCTCAGTAAAGCCTTAATAAGTACTCTGCAGATGAGAAGGACATGGTTGATTATATGCTAGAGTAGGAGGAGAAGAAGAAAGGCCACTAACATTTCCTCCTAATTCCTATTAATTTTCCTGGTACAAATGATGAGCAATGTATCAGCAGGAATGAATCTTATATGTAAAGTGGCAGGCTAGGCTGCTCAAATAGATGAAACTTTCAACTGCAACAAGAACCTTTTTGCCTAGTGTACAAAGGACTAAGTGTTTTACATTGTTCTTTTCAGCACACCCAGAAATAATTTGTACTCATTGTTAATAACTATCTTTGGAAATAATGATATAAGTATATGAGAGCACCATTTTTTCATTCATTCAACTGAACACCTACTGTCCTAGCCCCACATAAAAACAGTCATGACCTTAATGGACAATTAATTATATTTTGCAATCATGTGTATGAGTGTGAGTGTGAGTGTGTGTGTGTGTGTGTGTGTGTGTGTGTGTGTGTTAGGGAGCAATAGTGGGAGAATCAGAATAAATATGTAAGCCAAGAAATAAATTGAATGATTTCAGATAAGAGGGGTATTACGCTTGAGTGGAACTGGGGTGTTGGGATTGAAGAATGTGTCTATCTAATTTAGAACAGATAGGGTGGTGACATTTGAGCTAATATCTGAAAGACAAAATAGCTGTTTGCATCTTGGGGGAAAAGAATGTGTGGAGTAGGAAGAGCAAGTGCAAAGCCCCCTGGAGTATTAAGCTTGGTGTGTTGGAAGAATAGACAGAAAAGCAGCTTGTTGGACTATGAGCCCAGAACAGGATGATAAGAGATGAGGTCAGGATTATGCAGGATTCAGAGCACTGGAATATTTATAAGGCATGCCAAGGAATTTAGATTTTTCTCAGATGCGTTGGAGGATTTTTAAACAAAAAAGTGAATATCTATGTTGAAAGGGATTATGATTTACCTACATAAATAAGATATTTTGTTCTATAATTATATATGAACATAGTGAGACACTCCTTCCATATAACCATTACATATCACCAAGACGTAGTGAGTCTTCATATGAAGTAGGGCAGAGATCAGAGAAACTAATTTACTAATATGACATACAGCAGATGTGTTTATTTTCAGACTTATTCTATTTGTTGGTCTTATGTATAAACAGCCATAACCTTGTTCTAAAATCTTTCATTTGGCCATTGAGTTTCCTATGACACTTAATGAGTTATTTTCCCTTCATTTGCTCTGCTCTTCTTGAAACGTAGAAATTAATATTAATAAACTGGGATGAAGCAATTGAGCTAATCGTTTATCAAATTGATTTTTTCTTTTCATTCTTAATGATTGACGAAGTATAAACTCTACTTGGTCCAAGATATGAGTATAATTTATAAGGTACTAGATATTAGTGAGCTGAATGTGTTGCAACCCGTTTTGTTTATCTATGTAAGATATAAATTAAGGCCCAAAGAGTTGTGTTAACATTCAGCTCTTTCACTTCTTTATTCACATAATTGCAAAGTCCATAGGATTAAAGAATAAAGCCCTATCTCCTAAGCAGAGCACTCAATCAACTGCTCCTGAAAAATTATGCCTTCCTATACCTGCTTTTGGGCTTCCCAGGTGTTCAGTGGAAACGAATCTGCCTGAAAATTTAGGAGATGCGGGTTCGATCGCTGGGTCAGCAAGATACCCTGGAGAAGGAAATGGCAATTCACTCCAGTATTCTTGCCTGGGAAATCCCATGGACAGAGGAGCCTGGAGGGCTACAGTCCATGGAGTAGTAAAAGAGCCAGACATGACTTTGTAACTAAACAACAGAAACAAATACCTGTCTTCATTCACAAGTATTTATTTCATCTGTTTTGACAATTCATCTTCAGTTCAATTCAGTTCAGTCACTCAGTCATGTCCTACTCTTTGTGACCCCATGAATTGCAACATGTCAGGCTTCCCTGCCCATCACCAATTCCCAGAGCTTACTCACACTCATGTCCACTGAGTCAGTGATGCCATCCAATCACCTCATCCTCTGTCATCCCCTTCTCCTCCTGCCCTCAATCTTTCCCATCATCAGGGTCTTTTCAAATAAGTCAGTTCTTGGTGGCCAAACTATTGGAGTTTCAGCTTCAGCATCAATCCCTCTAATGAATATTCAGGACTGATTTCCTTTAGGATTGACTGGTTGGATCTCCTTGCAGTCCAAGGGACTCTAAGAGTTTTCTCCAACACCACAGTTCAAAAGCATTAGTTCTTCAGTGCTCAGCTTTCTTTATAGTCCAATTCTCACATCCATACATGACTACTGGAAAAATCATAGCTTTGACTAGATGGACCTCTGTTGGCAAAGCAAGGTCTCTGCTTTTTAATATGCTAAGTCGGTCATAACTTTCCTTCCAAGGAGCAAGCGTCTTTTAATTTCATGGCTGAGGTCACCATCTGCAGTTATTTTGGAGCCCAAGATAATAGAGTCTCTCACTGTTTCCACTGTTTCCCCATCTATTTGCCATGAAGGGATGGGACAGGATGCCGTGATCTTAGTTTTCTGAATGTTGAGTCTTAATCCAATTTTTTCACTCTCCTCTTTCACTTTCATCAAGAGGCTCTTTAGTTCTCCTTTGCTTTCTGCCATAAGTGTGGTGTTATCTGCATGTTTGAGGTTAGTGATATTTCTCCTGGAAATCTTGATTCCAGTTTGTACTTCATCCAGTCCAGCATTTTTCCTGATGTACTCTGCTTATAAGTTAAATAAGCAGGGTGACAATATACAGCCTTGATGTACTTCTTTCCCGATTTGGAACTAGTCTGTTGTTCCATGTCCAGTTCTAACTGTTGCTTCCTGATCTGCATACACGTTTCTCAGGAGGCAGGTCAGGTGGTCTGGTATTCCCATCTCTAAGAAATTTCCACAGTTTGTTGTGATCCACACAGTGAAGGCTTTGGCATAGTCAATAAAGCAGAAATAGATGCTTTTTTGGAACTTTCTTGCTTTTTCAGTGATCCAGTGGATGTTGGCAATTTGATCTCTGCTTCCTCTGCCTTTTCTAAATCCAGCTCGAACATCTGAAAGTTCACAGTTCATGTACTGTTGAAGCCTGACTTGGAGAATTTTGAGCATTACTTTGGGGCTCCTCTGGTGGCTCAGATGGTAAAGCGTCTGCCTGCAATGTCGGAGACCTGGGTTCAATCCCTGGATAAGGAAGATACCCTAGAGAGGGAAATGGGGACCCTTTCCAGTACTCTTGCCTAGAAGATTCCATGGATGGAGGAGCCTGGTAGGCTACAGTCCATGGGGTTACAAAGAGTCGGACATGACTGAGGGACTTCATTTTTTGCTAGTGTGTGAGATGAGTGCAACTGTGAAGTAGTTTGAACATTCTCTGAAATTGCCTTTCTTTGGGATTGGAATGAAAACTGACTTTTTCCAGTCCTGTGGCCACTGCAGAGATTTCCAAATTTGCTGGCATATTGAGTGCAGCATGTTAACAGCATCACCTTTTATGATTTGAAATAGCTCAACTGGAATTCCATCACCTCCACCAGCTTTGTTCATAGTATTCACAGTTCATCTTACACTTTTCCTATCCACTCTCATATTTGCACACATTTCAGGATCCAGCTCAAATGTCAATTTCTCCATTAAGTTTTTCCTGATTTCCCAAGTAGATTTAACTTATGCCTGTGTTTTATTTCCAGAAAAGCAGTTTATTGAACTCTGACCCAGAACAGGATGACAGGAGATGAGGTCAAGATTATGCAGAGTTCAGAGTACTGGAATATATTTATAAGGCACAGCAAGGAATTTAGATTTTTCTCAGAGAGATGGGTTGGAGGATTTTTAAACAAAAAATTGAATATCTATGTTTAAAGGAATTATGATTTACCTCTTTTTTCTTTCATAAGACCTCTTTTTACTTCCATACTCCACAATAAAGATTTATTTCCTCCTGGACACATGTTACATTTTATTCATTTTTTTCTGAATTTATCACTAGTTTATATCAGGGACTAACATTTCAGGAATTCAAGGACTGCATGAATGAATGAATAAACAAGTTATTGTGCACAGCAATCATTCTCGCCTTATGTTTGATTCAGCCCCCTGATACGCTCTGTGCAATATGATTGAGATAACATGATTCTTGGAAATGCCTTCAGATTTTCTGGACTTTGTGTCTCCACTCATGCTGCTCCCTGGTCTTACAACTGCCTCCATCCACTAATGACAACTGTGAGACCCTATACAGCTTCCAAAACCCATCTAAAATAGTCACTCCTCCACAAAGTTTTCCTTACTCCTAATCCAATAGCCTAGGATGATAGAGGATGAGATGGTTGGATGGCATCACTGACTCAATCGACATGAGTCTGAGCAAGCTCCAGGAGTTGGTGATGGACAGGGAAGCCTGGCGTGCTGCAGTCTATGAGGTAGCAAAGAGTAGGACATGACTGAGCAACTGAACTGAACTGAGTCCGATAGCCAACCCTCTTGCCTCCATACTCTTTCACACATTGTCAATGTTTCCCTTTTTCTCATTTCTTTCTACACTGTGTCTGTTTATATTAAATCACAATTATTGATGCTCAAGCCTTTATGCTTACATGCAAAGTACAAGCTCTCCACATTTGATCATATATGGTTTTCTTGGTACTACTCTCTTATAGCTGTATATAGGAGCACATATTTTAGTGCGAGGTAACTGCTGCCATGCTCAAGAGAATAACTGAGGTAGTTATAAGTGCTATCCTGCATGCATTTTTAAAAATAGATATCTATATTATTTCTGCCAAACATGACAAGAGCCAACAAAACCTTTCATTGAATTGGGCATTGTTATTTGTCCAAAGGATTTCTTTAGAGTTTTATACCAGTTTTGTTTTTATTTAGAAATGTGCTAATGTGCTTCTGTTGTGTTTTAGGGTGCTCCAATACTGTCTTCCAAAGAAAATTAGCTTTGTTACATTTCCATACTTAGAAAAACAAAGATAGTAAAAATGAGTCATAGCTCTGACAACAGTTTAGTACTAAAAGTAGTTATTTATATGAGCTAATCTAAAAGTAATAACAACTAAGAAAAATGTTCTCACTCTTCAGAATACACAGGAATGCAGATATTCTATTGTTGGTATCTACTATTAATTACAGAACCCACTTAACACTGCAGGAAAGGTTCTCTCTAAATGCTGAACCTAAATGCTATATTTCTGTATTGCTGAAAGAGCAAAAGAAAAAGGGAATGGCTTACTTAATATTACAAATCTAAGGGAAAGGTGAAGGTTTATACCAGGGAGGATGATGGGAATATTGTCTCACAAAACCAGAGTACCAACTCTGCAGATGAGCTAAGGTGGGTGGCATAAATGCAATGAATTGAGCTCTCTCTGCAGACATACCCCATTATTTCATCTCTAATGAATTCATTTGTCAAACATCAAAAGCAGAGAGAATAGAACAAAAATTTACCTACATTGCTAAACCTTTAACTTTTTCTGTAATTCTAAAATACCCTTCTGTTAGAGTGATCTAGTGAAAGATGTATTTAACAGTACTCAGCTTATAAAAGATCACCTTCCAAAACATTCATTTTCTACCAATTTTTTACCTTGGTGAATAACATTTTCTTTCATATTGATAACAAATAAACAGCCTTTGTTTATAAGTAAATAGGCACACATGTACACGTAAGTGTGTTAAGATGAATTTAAGCCAAACAGCTTCAGAGAGATGATGTGCTTTTGGTGTTTGGAAAAATAACAGCCTCACAGTGAACTAATACTATGCATTTTCTATGTATATTTTTTCTCTTCCAGATACTTAAAAAAATCTATTGACGACTATTCTACCTGTGAATGAGCCTTGAATTACCCTCGCTTCTGTCAGAGTCTATTTATCATTCTGACAGTGTGAGTCTCTAAAAGCAAATAAGAGCAGGAAGGGGCTCTGCACTCTTGCCTTGGCAGAATCAAGCTTCTTTCCCACAAGGGAAAGACATCCTAGAGACAGGTGCAATATTTTACACAAACTCAGTGAGATACTACATAATGTCTTTTTTTGGAGGACCCTATATAAGCTGTGTCTGATATAAGTCTAAATGTCCCTACCTTGCAACAGTGCATTAATAAACAGTTGTATTTGTTTACCTCTAGGAGTCTAATGTACTTAGTTTTAAAGTGCAGATGTTCAAGAGGAGAAAAAAATAAAAATCTCCTCTGTAAAAGTAACTTCTGATTATGTATTTTGATATTTTTACATATGTTCTTATAGTCTTTGTATAGAAACCTAAAGATAAAATGATTTGATATTCCTTGAGAAATATTTTCTATAGCCTTTAAAAAATATTTTAAAAATTTAAAAAATAAGATTACATCTACACAAGCTTAATACAATGGTCATTCAGTTAACACAACAAAGTGATTTGTTTAAGCAAATGTCTACCTGTAAACATTCAACATTACAGGCACAGATGTCTGTATTTTATTAATCTTGAGAACACATCTATGGAACTTGAACAATTCTCTTTTTACTAATGGAGTGGAACATTAGAGAGAGAAAGAATTCTATTAAAAAGTCAGTCTTATTACTGTATCTTGATGGATAAATGATGCTAAAAACATTACACAACCAGTCTGAAAAGTATTCATTGTTAGATGTCCATCTAAATAATTATGGTCATTTTGTTTAAATGAAATATGTTAAAAATTAAAACACTGAATGAGCATGTGTGTTGGTCAATCAATATATCATACTACAGGTGAAGTGAATTCTTTAGAACACCCCAAATACTATATTATGTCTGATGGACAGGTGATCTAATAAGAAAAATTCCTCACATTTTATTTGTAGAAAGATTTCAATTTTTAAGAAAACTTTGGTATACTTACATCCAACTTGTATTATCATTTGCTCTGCAAACTTTAAACAAAAACTAATGGTTATTCTAAAGGAATCCAAGTCATTAAAGTATCATTTTGAAGAAAATGTATTGCAATCTCAGTTTTGCTTTCTTTAGCATTATTTTTAATATGTAAAGTGATATGCATTTCTTCTCCATGGGATTTATCTGATATATTTTTGTTGTTGTTATAAAATTCTTCAAATGATCACAGAGAATGCCCTAAATTCCTTGAGAAGGAAAGAAATTTTCTAAGGAAACTTGAGGCATGAGGGACCATGAAGACTTCCTTATTTCAGCAAAGTGAATGAATTGGATGAGGTTTTTGATGTTCTGATTGAACAGAATAAAGCAAGTCCTCCATGGATTAATGTTTCTGAAAGTCGAAAGGCCTCTTTTGCAACAGTTGGCAGAGGGCTGCCTTAAGGTGGAAGTAAACTCCCTTTTAAAAACTTCCTTTTATCCCTAAAAATAAAGACACAGAGGAGGAAATCATGGAGTTTTTTTTAAAGCATTTATATTGTCTAGAAGTTTAGTACTGAGTTCAGACATAACATCTATTTCAATGTGTAAATATACACATATTAAGAAATTACATGTACCAACAAAGAGGTCATCTTTTCTGTTACCCCAGCATTTCTAGGACAAAGTCAAGGGGAGTATTTGGAATCATATTTTAAAACAAATGTTATTCTCTGAATTATAGGTCTTATGTCTGTTCTGGAAATAGTTGCCTGGCCAGTGTAATTACGGCTTATATGAGTCACAGAAGCTGCTTCTAGGCACTGTTCATCCTATTTATACTCTAGCCCTGGAACAAATATTCAGAAGTTAAGGATACAATGACAAAGAATGATGTCAGGAGAAGTTCAGTGGCCACAGCTTCCTTTCTTATAACTTGAATTAAACTTAAGGATCCCAGCAGACAGGTTAGGGAGACCTCCTACCTCCCTGGAAGTCCTCCGTAGTTATGAGGGGACATGCAAGGAAGGTCACAGCTTTGTTTGAGGTCTGACCTTGCTGGGCTATTACAAAGAATTGAATCCTACTGACAAATTTGGCCATAGCAATTTTCTCTACAGCAGAATAATGCACTTCACAAGAGAAGTGTCAGATTATTAAATTCTTTGTGCTGAAATGCTCTTTGTGCCAGGGTGTATATGCTGGACCCTACAAGCCAAATGCAGTTTCTATACATTCTGTCCAGCTTCAGCTTACAAGTCATCTTGCTGTGTGGAAATTTTTATAGAGCAACAATGTGTTAGTTAAAGGCCACTGATTTTTTTTTCTACTTTTTTCTTGAGTTAACAAAATCAAACGAAAAAAAAATAAGACCAAAATTATGAGAATTGTAATTTCAAAAATAGAAAAAAATGATATGGATTGACTTATTTGCAAAGCAGAAATAGCGACAAAGATGTAGAGAACAAGCATATAAATACCAAGAGGGGAGGGGGAGGGTGGGATGAATTGGGAAATTGAGACTGACATATATACACTGCTGCTGCTGCTGCTAAGTCGCTTCAGTCGTGTCCAACTCTGTGCAACCCCATAGACGGCAGCCCACCAGGCTCCTCCGTCCCTGGGATTCTCCAGGCAAGAACACTGGAGTGGGGTGCCGTTTCCTTCTCCTATGCATGAAAGTGAAAAGTGAAAGTGAAGTCGCTCAGTCGTGCCCAACTCTTAGCGACCCCGTGGACTACAGCCCACCAGGCTCCTCCGTCCATGGGATTTTCCAGGCAAGAGTACTGGAGTGGGGTGCCATTGCCTTCTCCATATATACACTACTATGTATAAAATAGATAACTAATGAGAACATATTGCATAGCACAGAGACCTCTACTCAGTACAGTACGGTGACCTAAATGGGGAAGAAATCCAATAAAAGAGAAGTGTACGTATACATATTGCTGATTAACTTTGCTGTACAGTAGAAACTAACACAACATTGTAAAGCAACTACACTCCAATAAAGGAAACTAAAGGCAGACTACATTAATAAAATATACTGGAATGTTTTTAAAAAGTAGAAAAACATATTAAACTCCTGTTTTCCCACAAGACAAAACTATCAGTACATTTGAATGGTCTTGTCTCCATGTACAATCTTCTCTAAAAGTAAGTGTGTGTGTATAGTATCAAACCATGCACTAAGCCTATGGGTGAAAGTAAGTATATATTTAAAAACAGTTATGAAGTGAATGAAACGAGAGCCTATTTTACATAGTGAAGTAAGTCAGAAAGAGAAACACCAATACAGTATATTAACATATATACATATGGAATTTAGAAAGGCGGTAATGACGACCGTATACGCAAGGGAGCAAAAAAGACACAGATGTAAAGAACGGACTTTTGGACTATGTGGGAGAAGGTGAGGGTGGGGTGATTTGAGATAATAGCACTGAAACATGTATATTACCATATGTAAAATAGATGACCAATGGCAGTTCAATACATGAAGCAGGGCATTCAAAGCCGGTGCTCTGGGACAACCCAGAGGGATGGGGTGGGGATGGGGTTGGGAGGGGGTTTCAGTATGAGGGGGCACATGTACACCTGTGGCTGATTCATGTCAATGTACGGCAAAAAACCATCACAATATTGTAAAGTAAGCATCCTCCAATGAAAATAAATTAATTAATTTTAAAACTAAATAAAAGCACACACACAAAAATAAAAAGTCAAGAACAATTTGATCCTTAAGGAATAGGTAGAGTGAAAATGTATCTTTCTCTATGAGAGAGATTGTGAGGGTTAAAATATACTTTTTTCAAGAATGGGGTAGAAAGAATTTTTGCTGTTCACAATATTTCATTGTATGTATAATATTTCTTTCCCTGGACAATCTTCTACGATATCTTAGAATGAACTTATCAATATTCCCCACAGAACTTAAAATAAAGATGCCTATTTGATTCATTGAAAAAATTTAAAAATGTGTTGTCAACTCATTAATAAACGTATTTAGTTGGTGACATAACAGAAGCTTATCAACACTATTTTACTTCACTCTCATTTCATAGATACTTATATTTCTTTCTGGTGCTGGATAATGTTTCATTTTGTGACCTGGTCACTTTTCTCTCTCACTCCTTCTAACCTTTCAGCCAAGATTTACTGACGCTATACTAAGTACTGTAATGCATGCAATAGTCCAGGGCAATGTAGCTAATACTATTCTCATTTTTTGGAGAAAGAAATTGAGTCTTAACAATTTAAAGTCTTGCCTTATGAGGCAAATAAACAGCAGAGCTCAGAGTCTAATCCTAGCCTTTCTAATCCCAATTAAGCATTTTATAGCTCTTGGATGAAATTTTTCTGAATTAGTCTTCAAGGGTCATATGCAAGATGAATGGAAATAGATCTTAGGAATTACAGGAATAGTGGTTCCCAAACCTCATTGTGCATCAGAATAACTGTGGAACAAAGAACACAGTTTCCTGGGCACTGGTCCTAAATTCAGATTCTTCTGGACCAGGGTGGAGCTAAGGTATTTGTATTTTGAACATGCTTCACAGCTGAATGTTGTGCAGTGGGTTTGGAAATCATGGAACATTTCCAGATCTCTTATTTTAGAAACGAAGACAGCTGAGACGGGTTTGTGATGAGAGAAACAAAGCCCAGGCTTCTCCTCCTTTCATCAATCCTTTTTTGTGCCCTATAACGATCAACAACTAGTTCTTATGAGGACTGCATAATTATTGTTTTATGTCTCTATTTTCTCTGTAACTAAGCAGGACCCATGGTGCCTCCCAGGGACAGACTCCCTGTAACTCCTCTCTGAAGTACCCGGATAATAGTATCTTATGCCTGTTTTCTGAGTTTTTCATATGCTAAAACCACCACCAAATGGAAGAAATAAACTACTTGATGATCATGAGCAAATAGCCCCCAGAATTACTGGTACCTATAAAGAAAGCTGGGAGAAGGCAATGGCAACCCACTCCAGTGGCTTGCCTGGAAAAATCCCATGGGCGGAGGAGCCTGGTGGGCTGCAGTCCATGGGGTCGCTAAGAGTCGGACATGAGTGAGCCACTTCACTTTCACTTTTCACTTTCCTGCATTGGAGAAGGAAATGGCAACCCACTCCAGTATTCTTGCCTGGAGAATCCCAAGGATGGGGGAGCCTGGTGAGCTGCCATCTATGGGGTCGCACAGAGTCAGACACGACTGAAGCAAATTAGCAGCAGCAGCAGCATAAAGAAAGCTGAGCGCCGAAGAATGGATGCTTTTGAACTGTGGTGTTTGAGAAGACTCTTGGGAGTCCCTTGGACTGCAAGGAGATCCAACCAGTGCATCCCGAAGGAGATCAGTCCTGAATATTCATTGGAAGGACTGATGTTGAAGCTGAAACTCCAATACTTTGGCCACCTGATGTGAAGAACTGACTCATTTGAAAAGACCCTGATCCTGGGAAATATTGAAGGCGGGAGGAGAAAGGGACGACAGAGGATGAGATGGTTGGATGGCATCACCAACTCAGTGGACATGAATTTGAGTAGGTTCCAGGAGTTGGTGATGGACATGGAAGCCTGGCGTGCTGCAGTCCATGGGGTCTCAAAGAGTCAGACATGACTGAGCAACTGAACTGAATTGAAGAAATGATAATGTCAGCTGCCTGTTACCTCACCATCAAAATTAGAGAATTGCACATTAGCCGATCACACACCCTGGGACATCCTTCCCTCATCTGGTCTTTATAAATAGTTTTCTGAAATCCATGGGGAAGTTCAGGGGCTTTTTGAGCACAAGTCAGCCATTCCTGTTGCATGAAAAGTGAAGTCACTCAGTGGTGTCTGACTCGTTGCAACCCCATAGACTGTAGCCTCCCAGGCTCCTCTGTCCATGGGAATTTCCAGGCAATGGTACTGGAGTGGGTTGCCATTTCCTTCTCCAGGAGATCTTCCCAACCCAGGGCTCGAACCCTGATCTCCCGCATTGTAGACAGACACTTTACCGTCTGAGCCAGCAGGGAAGTCCTGCTGCATGGCCCTGCATAAACCTTTCTCTACCCAAACATTGGTGTTTCAGTATTGTTTGGCCTCACTGTGCATCCGGCACAAAAATTTGCATTCTGTAACATCTCTAGTTATTTTTCTTTATGAAACTTTGATGTAATGATTGCATTTATTGAGAGAAATTTGCTTAAAATGCTCATGAAACACTATGCTTAGTCTATTATCATTTTGGTTAAAGGAAACAGAGGGAGCAATGGAATCTTCATGAAAAAAATATTTAATACCACAGATGGTACCCTCCATATGGGAAAGCATATTTGGGTTGTTAAGTATTGTGTCTCTGGCCTGACCAGAGCACATTAAACCCCAGTTAAAATCAAATTTCATGTCAAAGCACCTTTGAAAGAGAAATAGTGAAATTCCAAAGGGGGAAGGTGCATAGAACAGATTAATAAAACCCATTAGAAGGTGTTTGAAACACTGTTACACGTTGAGGATGTGACTTTGGTGAGTGAGAATGGCTAAAAATGCCACTTGAACTAACTTGCCACTTGAATTATCACTTTTTAAAATCTTATATTAAATATGAAGAGAAAAATTAAAGGTATATAATTTTTCTGAAAGCTTCTCAGTGTTTGGGCAGAGAAAACCAGACTATGTCTTTTTAAGGGATATTGGTTTATAGTACATTTATTCTTATGTTATAGACCATTAGTATTATAGAACATCATATTAAAACAATATTCAAATTGAACTAACTCTAAGCCCTCCATTTAACATGGGAGAAATGGAGCATTTCCTTTTAATTATTTGCAGGTATTATCTCCTAAATTAGATAGTGACTCTTAAAAAAAAAAAAAAAGTCTTATTTTGCACTGCATTGTAGTGTCAGATAAACTCAAAAGAAGCTTTACTTGAGTTAGATGTGAATATCTGTTGAATGAAGGATGTGGCTGATGTGGAACTGGAGGGTAATCCTAGTCACATGATGCTTCTAGGATACTATAAGGAATACTCACCTACGAGATTCGAGCTTTGACGAACACTTAAGGGAAAATATGGTAGTACTAACTAGGTCTATGACTTAATCACACTATAGCATGTATCTTCCAGTTTCACCTCTATTACAAGTGGAACTCAATTTTTAACCCTGAAATTCTATTATCCAATGAAAAGTGTTCTGATATAAAGTAATTTTTTGCTGATTCTGACAGATTCTAGAGCCATAGGCAATTCTGTTAATATTACAATGAACTCTAATGGATAATAACAGCTGTCAACTCTACTTTGATAGAACTCTTTTCAATTTTTTTAAGAGTTAAAAAGCTGAAGAAAGAAAATATCAGAGAAGATAAGGCAAAAACCATCCATTCACAATGACAGGTCCTTAATACTTGCAATTCAATGTCTGCTGATTCATTTAATAATCATTTGTTAAATGTCTACTGTACACATGACTCTTTCTCTAAGGCCACGTATTTTTCTAAAGTCCTAACCCATACACGAACCACGTTATCTTTCCTCCTCCACTACTGACTACATGCTCTGTAATTGGAGAAGCATTAATTTTATCTTGAATGTGATCTCTTAGCAACAGGTAAGTGAGGGAAAAGAAAGTTGAAAATTGCAACTCTGACTCCAAACTGCAAAGTGAAGACAATTTTCTGTAAAGTCCGTTTAATTTAAAATCTCTTTTCTGCCTCTCAGACAGCCTTCCAACTAAGCACTGCTATTAAAGCACTGCTCATTCCACCTCACCAATAATTGCTCTCCTGGTTGTTAAGATGACTCACCGCCAAGTACACTAGACTGAAGCTGCCACATGGATATTATATTTATTGCCAATATGCAGGGAAAAGGATAAGAACAAGTAAAATGTCTAGTGTCCCTGCATTGCCAGAGGAAAATAATAACGTGCCAGGTTTACACAGCATCCCTCAAAGGAGTGTCTTAATTCCTCATAAAAGCCACAAGGGGTGATAAAATACATTACTATACTATCTGAGAAACGGAATTCTAAATTAAAGATCTTTAACCACATCCAAAATCAAAGAAAGTCAACTTGAGAATTATAATCAAAAGGTAACTATCTTCACTAATGACCATGTGAGTTAAAAGGCTCTGAAATAATATGTAAACAAAATTCTAATTTTATAAGTATTGTGTTTCTTATGGAATTAATTGTATCTCCAAAAGATATGCTGAAGTCCAAACTACCCCCTCCCATTATAGGATGTGAACTTATTCAGAAATCCAGTCTTTGCAGATGTAATTATGTTAAGATGTTCTCACACTGGACCCTTAATTCAATAGGCCTGGTATCCTTATAAGAACAGGGAAGACAATGTGAAGACAGACACGCATGATGAACGTCACGTGGTGACAGAGGTAGAGCCGGAGCACTGCAGCGGGAAACCAAGGAGAGTCAAGGAATGCTACCACCACCAGAAGTTACAAAGACGCCAGGAACAAGTCTGTAGAGAGACGATGGAGGAACAGTGGCTTGCTAACCCTTGATTCTGGGCTTTTATCCTCCAGAACTGCAAAAGAATAAACTTCTGCTGTTTTAAGCCACCACCCCCCAACCCTACCCACAACATCCTCCACCCACACATATGCCAAAATAAGAATACTACATGGATATGTGTCAGTGTTTAAAGTTGTTATCTCTGGATGAAAGGAGAGAATGTGACTCTACGCGCATGTTGTTTCCAAACTTTCTAGATTAAATATGTCATTCTGTTGTATGTAATAAATAATCACACAAGGGCTTGTCTCTAAAATGGCTAAGTGGACAGAAGCAGAAATTTTATCTGATTTTCTTCTTTTCATAATCTAAATTTCTTTGTACCTAACAGTCTAAGTTTTTATTTTGAAAGCAGTACTGATAGTTAAATATGGGCCAAAACAAAATGCTGGGTCCCTTTACCTGTTTTTTGAAATGTAAAAAACCTGATTTTACATTGTAAAAGACATGTACAAAAGTCTTGAACATTCAAATCATCCTAAGCATTCAACACATTTTTATAGACTTTGCATCAGTACAACATCAAACTTAAAAATAATACATACTTTTCAGTTGGAACTGGATTAAATCTCTTCTCCAAGGATTACTGGCTATATGATTTGGGGAGGATTGCTAAATCTCTCTTAATCTCAGATTCTTCATCTACAAAATGGCAATATTTATGAAAAATTTACATTCCCTGAGATGTCATAATATATTGAAGAACTAACATATGAGAATTGCTTAGCTCAAAGTCTAGCACATGCATGCTCATTAAATATTAGATAGTATTAATAATACTATGGGCTTCCCTGATAGCTCAGTTTGTAAAGAATCTGCCTGCAATGCAGGAGACCTGGATTTGATCCATTGGGTTGGGACGATCCCCTGGAGAAGGGAAAGGCTACCCACTCCAGTATTCTGGCCTAGAGAATTCTGTATAATCCTTGGAGTTGCAAAGAGTTGGACACAACTGAGCAAATTTCACTTTTAATAACATTATACCCTACATTCTGTGACAATTTAAAGAATGAACTACTCTGAGTATCTATCCCCTTGTTATAAAGGAGATAACATTCTTTAAAATCAATATCTATTGCTTTGAATGTAAGCACAACCATTTTTTGTGTGTTTGTTTGTGGTTTAGTTGCTAAGTCATGTCTGTCTTTTGCAACCCATGGACTGCAGCCCACCAGGATCCTCTGCCATGGGATTTTGCAAACAAGAATACTGGAGTGGTTTGACATTTCCTTCTCCAGGGGATCTTCCTGACACTGGGATTGAACCCAGGTCTCCAGCACTGCAGGCAGGTTCTTAACCAACTGAGATACCAGGGAAGCCCTTTATTTGTGCAGTCTCTTTTAAAAGTTACTTAACCTAAAAATCAGTTTGTTCAACTTTGAAATGGAAAAAATAATACATATCTCATTTGGATAGTTTTAGAAAAATAATAATAATGATAATTACTATCATTTATTGAATCTGATGATGTTCAGACCCTGGATTAAACACCGTGTGCATAGTAGTATATGCAATCCTTGCAAAATCTTCATGAATTATTTTGAGGAATCAATCCATAAGAATTAAATGTAGGTGTACCACATACATCTAATAGAATAATTAGAAATGATGTATTGGTTACTTTGTATTAAAATTATAGTATCATCTGGTTATTTAAATAAGTTTTTGAAGGAAAAGATACACGTACATTCTCCCTGCAATTATGGCAATCCACTTGGCCCACAGCTTTGATAAATGCTTTGAATAAATGAAAACATGAATGAGTGAAGGAATTAATGAATCAATAGTAACCTGTCTGGAGGTATTTGAGTTTTCAGCTATGCTAAAGATTTGTGGGTTTAGCACAATCCTTTTAAAATTGCATTTTAATCTTAGTTCTCTCAGTATCTTTTCAGACATCCAATAAGGATTAACTCAGGATATATTACATTATACGTACATATAATTGCATAAACACATATGGTTTCTATATGAATATACTACATATAGTATATATTAATAAATTGTATGCAGCATCAAATTGTATGCCAAAAATAACAACAAAACAGTGTTTCCTTCAATATTTTTAAAACTATGAAAACATGAAACAACTTTACTTTGCCTAAAGTCCCTGTTGCGCTTCATACCAATCAAAAGCACACGTGAAAAATCAGGTTTCATGGGACATACACAAAGAAACACAAAATTACATTTTGTATGGCCCTGTGGCATTTTGACAAAATGGCCCTGAAAAGAATATGAAGAAAGAGTATGAGGAGTGGATCATGAATGTAGAAGGAAATTGTTTTTATTGATTTTCATTGGCACTACAGTTCATAACACAGGAACTAAATTTATGAAATCAGTTGTAATTTTGGCTCTGAGAGGCAGGCTACCTTTAGCGTCCAGAAGGCTGCCTCTCATATCCTTCTGATTATTAATTTCTGAGTTTCATACCTTTTTCTGATGTTCAAATGATAAAAACCAGGACAAAATAAAGGAAATTAGATATTTTAAAAGAACAAGAAAACTATTATTTTTAGAAACATCCTCTAACAAGATCTTAGGATCTATATTGGTGCTTCTATGTATTATTTAATTTCTTTTGCACACAAGGCTAACCTGTTACAACAGTAAAAATTTAACTTGGAAACACAGAGACAGAATGCAATAACCTTACTGCATTCAGATTTATCCTATTGTTCTAGGAGGCTCTCTGAATTTTTTTAAATGTTGGAAATTATACATTTATAATAGATGGTTATCATACTGTCAATGGCTTTTGGTTTTCTCATACCTTTATAGAAGCCAAATTTCATATACTATCTTTAATATAGCAAATATGTGTAATATACAAACTATGTGAATCTGAAAGAATCTGTAAGGATCCTTTCTTTGGATGTTAAACAGTTACTGAATCCACTGTTCCTCTCCCTTGTGTACGGTTCTATTTCCATTTGCTTTCTGACACATTATTAAATGCAATCAAAAAGCAGAGTGTTTCCTGGAGCAGAAGAGAAGCAGAGGGAAATTATGTTACTCAGAATATCCTAAATTCAATAAACAAAGTCTCTGTGTATATGCACAACCAATTTAACCATGTTGACTCAATTGGTCAATCAATTCTGATTTAAAACAAAGGTCAGCTCAGCCAAACTAGCAATCAATTAAAAAAAAAAGCACACAATAAACCATTCACTTTCAGTGTGCATGTTTTGAATATTATAGGTGATGCAATTATTCAAGAAAAAAAAAAAAACCTCTAATTATATAACACTGAGTTTAAAATTATTGAAATGTAGACTTCTTTTTTAAAAAATATTCTTTTTACTCTTTCTTGCCTCAGGATATTTTTTTAAGTACAAAAGAAAGAAATTAAGTTCAAGTAGACATGTTTTTCTTTGAGAAAATATAGATACATTTTATAATGAAGGAAAACAAATATGATTTTATATTTTCTGATCATTGTAATCTCAGAGACTACACAAATTAGGATCTGCTAGAGAAAATAGGGCTTCTTAGGTGATGCTAGTGGTAAAGAATCCACCTGCCAATGCAGAAGAGACAAGAGACATGGGTTTGATCCCTGGGTTGGGACAATCCATTTGAGTAGGAAATGGCAACCCACTCCAGTATTCTTGCCTAGAAAATTCCATGGACAGAGGAACCTGGTGGGCTACAGTCCAAGGGGTCCCAAAGAGTTGGATACAGCTAGAAAAAAAAAGATTCACTCTCTAGAAAACAATTAAAATTATAATCTTTAGATTTTGCATCATCATCATATCACTATCTGAACACCTTATACATTACATGACCAAAAAAAAAAAAAAAAGGCAAATTAAACAAACAAAAGTTTTATGAACCATGCAGTGTTTGGAGAAAACCTAGCATACCAATTATCACCTGATAACTTCTGCTAAAATAGACTTTACAGTAAAATTACAAATATTCAGTCCATGGGACACCAAAAATGTGCAAAACACCAAGTGGTAAAAAAAAAAAAAATACAGACTGTAATTCAAAGCTTTCTTAAAACCTACGCATGGTCTAGTATTTTATAGTCCATAGAAACCAACATGACAATAAAGAGAAGTCAGTGAAGAGCCCAGGCATGTTCTTTCAAAGAGAAGACTGTACTATGAAATGGTTATAACTTGGATTCAGAGAGGTCTGGATAGAAACCAAGATTCCTTCTTACAAGTGAAATAAACTTGCACAAGTTACTTAACAGCCTGAGTCTTGTTTTATTGAGAATAATGAAAAAATTTCCCTAAATTTGTAATGATATTTAACCCAAATAATGTGTGCCATGTGCTTAGTACAGAGAATATTCAAAATTAGTATTTGATAAACAACAGCTATTATCAGTATATCAGTATTGCCTATTAAGTAAGTGAGCTAAATCAACAATTTCATCCATAGGCTGGGGGTTTCCTGTTCTTCTAAGGAAAATATAATGAAGAATCACCAATTTATATATTTATAATCAGATTACAAGAAGAAATTGCACACTATCATTCAAATACACTGAAGTTGAATATTTTTAGACTTTGGAGGTGGTAGGAAATTATTGTTCTTGGGGAGTATTTAAAACTTAAGGCATATGGGCAGTATTAAAAATATACTCAGAAGTAGCCCAAGAAGACAGCAAAGGCTTGATAAAATGAGCTTTGGCGGATGTCCAATAACAAATAATAAAATCTATCCCCTTAAGGGGCTTTAATGAAATGTTTGGCCACTATGGGCCATCCAAACAATATGGCAATACACAAGACAAAAGCATTTAAGAATCTAATGGTACTGGGAGCTCTTTGGAGATATAAGAATTAGAAGTGTCTCTCTCTCTTTTAAATTAAATGCTAGAAAATTACAATTAAGTAACCTTAAATAAATTAACTCTTAGTGGGTGGGCTCTTAGCTATTTAAACATTAAGGGAAGTAATTTCTACCATAGATAGGTATTTAGCCCCATAACCAAGATTGGGTACCATGCATCCACAAACCATCTGTATTTTATCTGTATATATAAGCAAAGGAAAATGAACCAACTACCAGGTGCAACTGATTTATTCTTCACAGAATTTAGCCAGGCTAGTATAAAATTGTATGTAAAGATAAAGGTAACTTTTAATAGAAAACAACACAATCTCTACATTTTTTGGTCTGATATGCCTGACCAAGCATATGTGCTGTTACAACCACAAAAAGGCAGGCTGATTCCAGCTTTCATTACGCCTGAATAATTGTGGAGTTTTCCAAGCCATTTTGCCTCTCTGTAGCTTAATCTCTTCAACCTGTAGAAAGAATCTAGAGTAAATTATTTCTAAGGTTACTTTCAACTCAATTATTTTGTACATGTAAGAAAAGAATACTTCATATACTAAACATATACAGAATATTTCAGCTATATAAATCATTGGAGATTAGACAATATAAGATTAATAAGAAAATACTATTTTTGATTATAATTCCTTTGGGTTATAAGAGCATAAATTTGAATTTAGATATTTAATTCAATTTCCTTGTCCTAAGTATAAATTACTATTTACCTTAGTTAGTAGCTCAATCCTGTCCAACTCTTTGCAACCCCATGGACTATAACCCACCAGGTTCCTCTGTTCGTGGGATTCTCCAGGCAAGAATACTGAAGTGGGTTGCCATTCCCTTCTCCAGAGGATCTTCCTGATCCAGGGATTGAACCTGGGTCTCCTGCATTGCAGGCAGATTCTTTATTGAGTGAGCTATAGGAAGACCCTTAGAATATTGTAAAAATGACAATGTATGGCTCCCTAATTCAATTTAAGGAGCATATTGTTTTGCTATATAGTCAAAACTAATTTGGATGATTTGGGGGGGGGCAAATAAAATAACACTGAAATGACATATAGAGCTTAATAATTAGAAAAAACACTTATGTAAATTATAATACATATTATGAATAAGTATAGCAATTTATACAATTGTACTGTCATGTTCTTCAAGAATGTCAAAATAAAGCTGAAGGACCACACCTGAAATGATTTTAAAAATTAATAATTGCACAATGTAGTTAGAAATGCTATTAAGTAAAAAATACTTTGATTTGACTACTTAAAATACATGTTTAAGAAGTTATGTAAGTCATATAGATACTAGTTGTATGAAAGACTTATGGAATGTTTCTTCTCAGACAGATTTGCTTCATAATTGGTTATTTCAAGTTAATTCAAATATAAATAGCCATAACTTCTAAAACAAAATTTAAAGCAAGCAAATATGAACATGATCTAAAGGAATAATGATGATATATAAAATCAAGATAACTATCATATCAAATGTAAATTCTAAGAAACATGGTGGAAATGTTTATGAATCATTGAGTTTCTCTGAATAAAGGGGAAAGTTGCTGCAATTTCTATTGAGTCTTGTACTAGGGCCTGTGTTTTTGCCACATAAGAATGAAACAATAGGTTTTAGATCTACAGTCAGTTACATGTGGCAATGAGTGTCAGCTGTAAATAGCCTCACAATTCTGTGCATCACTGCCTCTGTTGATTCTTCAACTTGGCTCTGCTTATTCTATTGTTCCCCTTTTGAATGAGTATCTAGAATCCCCTACTCAAAGACTCTATTATTATCTGAAGCATATTTGTCTATATGAGAGACTATTTATTAGGTTTGCCACTAGATTGCCAGCACAGTTGGTGTGAAAAACTGCCAGGCAATTAACTTTTTCATTCAGTAATTTCCAAAATATTACCTAGATTGTAAGAAGGTCTTTTACCTTTTTAATAAATCACTTGTCAAATTATATTTATTGTCCTCAGGAAGCTCATTAAAATAAAAGCAATAAAAATTTAGAAAACTATCTTTATAACTAAAGGTCATATATATCATTTACATTTCAGCTGAATGCACTCTGAATAAAGAGGTGATTACTATTTGTTAGGTTTATAGGTTTTTGATTAAAATTAACTTTAACAGACTGCCATAAGTAAATGAATATTTAAGAAATCAGTTAATATTGCTTATACACCATCAACAATATTTACACAGATTCCAAAGGAATTGACCATTGAGAATACCCAATCAAACAGAATGAATTGAAAGAAAGAATACAGTAGTAACTCTTTAAGTGAAAATGTGGGACACTTGATTCTTTGCACAGATATATATCTGGTTGGGATTAACTAGTGGAAGGTTCCTACTTATGTTCTTATTTTCTGTGTGTGTGTATTGACTGTGTTATAGCAAGCCAAAATTTTCCCCAGGGCTTCTAATAAAAATATTTCAGTGTGCAAATTGTTATTTCATAGCAGGTTCTTGTTCAGAATGTCACTGCTTTCAGTTGTCAAAGTTCATTTCTACCTAATTAGATATTTAAATCCTAAGAATCTTCTGTGAATACCTAGTAAAAGTTTTTTTTTCAACTCCTATTATGCTTTCTTAAGGCATTTAGAGTTACAAGTGTGACTTTTCCAATAAGAATATTTTTAACCAAAAAAGAAAAAAAAATTTTTTAATCAAGTAAGATTTTTAAATGATGTATTTTTTAAACGATTGACCTTGTCCTCTTTCATAGCACGTATACTGCTACTTTGGCAGTTGAGTTCAGTAACAGCATCAGATTCCTATGTGCCAATTAGCATGTGATCTTCATTATCGGGTGTATCATTAGAATCCAACTCACTCACAGGCACAAACAGCAACATTTTATTTACTCTCTAATCATTGGAACAGGCAAGCAAATATATGTTTATATGTAGAAATTCACACAATTAACTATTGAATGCCTGGGTTTTCTACCTGAATCATGACTGTGAAAAGTGACAATGTTTATCTAACAGATTGTACTTTAGGAACAAGTTCTCATTTTTTCTATTTTCCATAATGATTTTACTTTGAAGAAAATCAGAGACAAGATGACTATTTAAGTAGAATCAGAAAAATAATACCAATTTTTTCTGGTAGGTGCAGGAGAACAAGATAATATGACTAAGCTCTTCTACTTATGAAAAGCAAAATGGTTTTGCTGGCAAAACCAGAGAGTAAGACGGAAAAAGTCTCACATGTTTATTTTAAATAAAGCACATCTAGGTGTGCTTTTATGAATGGAGTTAAACAAATACCAAATTTGTTAATAAATAAAAATATTTTTTCAAAATATTGACATTTTCTAAAAATAAACATGGAGAAGGAAATTGCAACCCACTCCAGTGTTCTTGACTGGAGAATCCCAGAGATGGGAGAGCCTGGTGGGCTGCCGTCTGTGGGGTCACACAGAGTCGGACACGACTGAAGCGACTTAGCAGCAGCAGCAAAAATAAACAAATTATTAATAGGTACATGATGTAATTGAAATATTCATCAACAACCATACATATGTATAAAACTTGACTTATTTGTATGTTTGATTAATGGATGAAAACTTAAGACAATGTCATAGATAGAAAATACAAATATCCAGTGTTTATAAAGATGAAAGTGACATCTAGAATCTGTCCATAAAAATGATGTCTCCTTTTCACACTAGAACATGGTTGTGTTCCAGGGGGGTGAGTATCTCCAACTACAGTCCTAGTGTTTAATGACATTAACAATTAGGTGAACATCTAACATTCCTTTATAAACAAGATTCAAAGCAAGAATTTGACGTTCTCTTTATCTTGGATTCAGATACCTTCAGTATAATGCGAAATTTGTAATTAACTGATTAAACACATTCTTTTGACTCTCCCATTATTTTTTAGTCCACTGCTAGGATACATTCTTAGCCTCAAGGAAAAACATTATTAACTACAAATAATTTAGTTATAAAATTTAAAAATTAATTATAATGCTGTGCCAATCATTGATCTAGTGCTTCTTCTTTGACAAAGATGAGGGGGCATCTCCTGTGAAAGCACTTTAAGAAGATTACATTTATATTATGTTATATTATAAGGCTCAACTCAATAACTTAATATGATGCCAGATGTTTACTGACATGAATAAAATAGTTGTCATTTGAAGTTTTCAAAGTCTGCTACTACCCAAAGTCATTAAAGCCTAGTATTAGAATTTTAAAGGCCTATTCTCACCCAAAGCTTTTGTAGACCCCAATATATTTACCTACTACATGAGAAATCTTGAAAACTAGCATTCATAAATCTTAAAGTATTATGCAAGGTAGGATCTACTAAATTTCTTTGAAATTTAAAAACTTTAACAAAGAAAATGCTTTATAAACTTAAAATATAATCTCAAAACATAACTAAACCTTTTTTTATTCTGGTGGGAGGAAAATATTAAAACATAATATTTCACTTGAAGATGAATCATATAAAAGAAATTAAAATATCAGTTAAGGAGAAAAGGAGCAAAGGTAATCAATTAAAATGAGTGACTTTCCATGTCAAATCTATACTTGCTATCATGAAACATAAATGCTTTGTTTTTCATATGTTCCCATAATGTCTACAGACAAAAGACATAGTGATAATGTCATATAATAATATTAAAAAAGAAAGCAAAAACAAGACATTGACAGCAGTTAGAAAATAACATGAAATGGGATGAAACTAAAATTATGGCAGGTTGATCAAAACATTTAATGAATATCCTACACTTCATCTTATAAAACAGTAAAACATTAATTAACAAATCATTATCGGGAAAAATTCAAATAATCAACAGTTCTAAAGAGAAATCTGTGATTATATTAGCCTAACTAGAATGAACAAAAAGGCACTAAGGACGTATCAGACCAGATGCACCCATCTGATACTTTTAACCATTTTGCCTTTCCCACATAATAGCACCATGTGGAGGAACCAAAATCTTTATTCTCCCTGATCTAATGGCATTCAGATTACCATGGTTCAGCAGGTAAAAAAATCTGCCTGTGATGCAAGAAACACAGGAGACGAGGTTTCCATCCCTGGGTCAGGAAGATCCCCTGGAGAAGGAAATGGCAACCTACTGTGATTTTCTTGCCTGTATAATCCTATGAACAGAGGAGCCTCGCGGGTCACAGTTCAGTCTTTTACTGAGTCAGACACAACTGAACGACTAATCTCACATACACACATACACACACACACACCACCATGAGGAGCAACCAGAATCTTTAGTCTTGCTAATCTAATGGCAATCAGATTACTTCCATTAAGTGAGTCAAGCTAAACTATTCAATTCCTTATCTCCTTATAGAGAATGTAGGTTTTGAAAGAATTTTAAAATATGTTAGGTCCTACATAACTCAAAAGACAGCTCCTTACACAGTTGGTGTGGTTTAAAATCAAGACATCGCTCACTCAAATTCCTAACCATTGTAAAGCTCAGTCTGTATCTCCTTGCTTGTTGTAACTCCATCTGTAAGATTAATAATCAACTCTTTATGGACACTTTCACTTGGACATGTTATTAATCTTCAATATTTCTTACTGATGTGAAATATGCTATAGCTATTATGATTTTCCATGTTCTCAGGAAATTCTACTTTGATGGTTGGATCAAAAGTTGTGCGAGAGTCCAAGCTTTGCCCTGTTTCATGTGAATATTTTATTCTCATTACTGCTGAAAATAATTTTTAAAAAACAGGAAGTTTTAATTGAGTAACCTATTAATTTTTTAAATCACTTCAGTTCAGTTGCTCAATCATGTCCAAATCTGCTATTCCATGGGATGTAGCATGCAAGGATTCCCTGTCCATCACCAACTCCTGGAGTTTACTCAAACTCATGTCCATCCAGTCGGTGATGCCATACAACATCACATCCTCGGTCATTCCATTTTCCTCCTGCCTTTAATCTTTCCCAGCATCAGGGATTTTCAAATGAGTCAGTTCTTCACATCAGGTGGCCAAAGTTCTGGAGTTTCAGCTTCAGCATCAGTCCTTCCCATGAATATTCAGGACTGATTTACTTTAGGATGGACTGGTTGGATCTCCTTGCAGTCCAAGGGACTCTCAAGAGTCTTCTCCAACACCACAGTTAAAAAGCATCAATTTTTCATTGCTCAGCTTTCTTTATGGTCCAATTCTCACATCCATACATAACCACTGGAAAAACCATAGCCTTGACTAGACGGACCTTTGTTGGTAAAGTAATGTCTTTGTTTTCTAATATGCTGTCTAGGCACGTCATAACTTTTCTGCCAAGGAATAAGAGTCTTTTAATTTCATGGCTGAAGTCACCATCTGCAGTGATTTTGGAGCCTAAAAAAGTAAAGTCTCTCACTGTTTTCATTGTTTCCCCCATCTACTTGCCATGAAGTGATGGGACTAGATGCCATGATCTTACTTTTCTAAATGTTGAGTTTTAAGCCAACTTTTCACTCTTCTCTTTCACTTTCATGAAGAGGTTCTTTAGTTCTTCACTTTCGCCATAACGATGGTGTCATCTGCATATCTGAGGTTATTGATGTCTCTCCCGGCAATTTTCATTCCAGCTTGTGCTTCATCCAGCCAGGCATTTCTCATGATGTGCACTGCATATATGTTAAATAAGCAGGGTGACAATATACAGCCTTGACGTACTCTTTTCCCTATTTGGAACCAGTCTGTTGTTCCATGTTCTAAATGTTGCTTCTTGACCTGAATACAGATTTCTCAGGAGGCAGGTCAGTTGGTCTGGTATTCCCATCTCTTAAAGAATTTTCCAGTTTGTTGTGATCCACACAGTCGAAGGCTTTTGCATAGTCAATAAATCAGAAGTACATGTTTTTCTGAAGCTCTCACGTTTTTTCGATGATCCAACAGATGTTGGCAATTTGATTTCTGGTTCCTCTGCATTTCCTAAATCTAGCTTGAACATCTAGAAGTTCACACTTCACGTACTGTTGAAGCCTGGCTTGGAGAATTTTGAGCATTACTTTACTACCGTGTGAGATGAGTGCAACTGTGCAGTAGTTTGAGCATTCCTTGGCGTTGCCTTTATTTGGGATGAATGAAAACATACCCTTTCCAGTCCTGAGGGCACAGCTGTTTTCAAAATTTGCTGACATATTGAATGCAGCACTTTCACAGCATCATCTTTTAGGATTTGAAATAGCTCAACTGGAATTCCATCACCTCCATTAGCTTTGTTTGTAGGGCTGCTTCCTGAGGCCCACTTGACTTCACATCCCAGGATGTCTGGCTCTAGGTGAGTGAGCATACCATAGTGGTTATCTGGGTCATGAGGATCTTTTTTGTATAGTTCTTCTGTGTATTCTTACCATCTCTTCTTAATATCTTCTGCTTCTGTTAGGTCCATACCATTTCTGTTCTTTATTGTACCCATTTTTGCATGAAATATTCCTTTGGTATCTCTAATTTTCTTGAAGAAATCTCTAGTCTTTCCCATTTTATATCTTTTTAATTATAGGGGACTGGAATGCAAATGATGGAAATCAAGAGATACCTGGAATAATAGGCAAATTTGGCACTGGAGTACAAAATAAAGCAAGTCAAATATTAACAGAGTTTTGCCAAGAGAACACACTGGTCATAGCAAATACCCTCTTCCAACAACACAAGAGAAACTCTACACATGGACATCACCATGGAATATCAGTATCATGGTGGCCAATACTGAAATCAGATTCATTATATTCTTTGCAGCCAAAGATGGAGAAGCTCTATACAGTCAGCATAAACAAGACTAGGAGCTGACTGTGGCTCAGATCATGAACTCCTTATTGCCAAATTCAAACCATATTGGAGAAAGTAGGGAAAACCACTAGACCATTCAGGTATGAACTAAAGGAAAACCCTTACTATTATAAAGTGGAAGGGACAAATAGATCCAAGGGATAAGATCTGACAGACAGAGTGCCTGAAGAACTATGGGTGGAGGTACTTGACATTGTACAAGAGGCAGGGATCAAGACCATCCCCAAGAAATATAGAGGCAAAAAGGCAAAATGATTGTCTGAGGAGGCCTTACAAATAGCTGAGAAAAGAAAAGATGCAAAAAGCAAAGAAGAAAAGGAAAGATATACCCATTTGAACACAGAGTTCCAAAGAATAGCAAGGAGAGATAAGAAAGCCTTCCTCAGTGATCAGTTTTTTAAATGTATTTTGTTTAATGGCATGGGAAAATCAAAAGAATTATAAAATATATCTCTAACTCCTACACAGTAAAATGTAGCTGTCCAGACAGAGTGTGTATCCTTGACAGGAACACTTTTAGGTGACAAACAGCAATTGAGTGTTAAGTACCAAGTGTCATAAAGTTACAACAAAAAAGAGAATAAAGAGAATACAGTAACATGATAAGAGCTGGGAAGACTCACCAAATGATTAAGAAATCAAACTGAGTTGTGACATGTGAAAAGGAAGCAAGTTAGTGGCCTTGTGAGAAGGATGATGTAGGCGGAGGAAATTGCAAGGACAAATGCGTGGAAGCAAGAGTAATTTGTTCTGTTTGGGGGACACGATGTAAAGTTTGGAAAGATAGGTTGAAGAAAGTCTGAATGAGATTAGAATTTTGGGTAGGGCTGGGGGTGAAGAACTTTGAATGAGAGCAGTGGCATTATGGAAATGGTCTTTTCACAGGCTTAGTCTGGTGCTAGGTATGCTGAATTGTGGAAATGAGAAGACAGGGAAGCAGAGAGAACAGCTGGGGAGACTGACAGAGTTCATGTCAACAACGAGGGGAGTGAAAATGAAGGGGAGTACGTAGCTTCACTTTTTGCTTTTATAAGTCATATCTGCTTTTTAACATCTATAAGAAACACATAAACTGCCAACAGAAAAGGTATCCTAAGTGTTGTAAAGAGAGCAATCTGGAAAATGGTTTCTCAAAAAAAGCCATCAAAGCTCTGCTAAAAAAGTAATTCAGTTCCTGAAGGAGAGATAGCAGTCACAACATAACATTTAACTACTTAAAAGCAAAAAAGTTGAGGGGGAAGAGGAGAAAAATCACTAAGTGAAAAAAATTATGAAATCTGTCTTTATTCTGAAGGGATATGATTTGATACTATTTTCATTTGTTCTTTTCCTTAGATGAATCTGAAATTCAATCTAACAGAAGCGATTACTAAGATAAGCCATGTGATTAGATGCTGGCAGCATCAGCGTCATATTCAACAACATTTACAGTGTGTCAGAAACAAAGGCCCTTTCATAGTTGCACATGCAGATAAACTTTATAGGATCACTCGTGCTTGTTAGAATTTGCTGATTCCTGGTCACTTATTACATTTTTACTTACTAAAGAGTGACCTGAGGGCAAAGTCTAGATAACTGGAACTCTAATGTCCCTTGAGAAAAGATATATTTTTAAATCTTTTCTTCACAAAATGATCTTTGGATTGAAATCATTGCATTATTGCTTACTACCTCTCAATAAAATTGAATAAAAAATCTTCAAGCACATTGTAAACTCCAAGAGTCTATAAGTTCTTGAAGTTCAGTATAACAATGATAAAATCCTTTCTGTGGTTTTAAAATGCTTAATGGTGAGGATATTACCACTTAGACAGTACTTATAAAATTCCATGTTAGGTCAATAAAATCTCAAAACATTGGTCCTGAGATCATTATATAGAGAGGACATTCTAGGCTAAACCAAGGTTGATAGGCAGTTGGCATACGAGCCCATTTCTACATCACTTGAACCCATCCCTACACCTATCTCATACACAAAGCCAGCCGCTATATTCAGTACCAAGACACAAAAAATTCCAATAGGCTTCTATTAGTATATAAAGAAATAATCTTAATACTTAGCTCAGATAATTGCCAAATTATTTTTTTCTTCTGAAACAATAGACAAAATAATTTATTAGAATGCCACTGATAAGCAAATTAATGCCATAAAATTCAAATATCAACATCACAGAACTAACGGTCATCTATTTCTTGATGAAGCTATATGAAATGATTGAGATATCATGAACCACTTTCCCCCTCTACACACACACACACACAAATATGCTAAATTAAAAAAGATCAAGTCTGTTCCTGTTTAAGACAAAGTGTAAGATTTTTCTTCAGAAGATTGCATACCTGTGAAGTGTCAACTCAAGATTGCTATTTTTATTCTGGGAAGGTTTAAGTTCTGCTGCAACCCATGAGAAGCATGTGAGCTAGTGCTGTTTTATTGTACTTGTTAAGAACTACTATTAAAACAAAGGGTGTTACTGAAGTATTGTAATATATAGATATAGAAGTTGAATCAAACTCTATTGTAATTCTAAGATGGCAACTTAACTATATGATAAAAAAAGAAAAAAAAAAACCCTACATAAAATTTAGACATATTACACAATGGCAGTAAATTACTTTTCTCTAACTTCAGCATGTTCTAGCAAGGCATTCTATCCATACAGCTCTGCAGCTGCTATGTTTAAAGTATGTATGGTTCATTCATTCATTCACCAAACATTGATAGCTTAACTCAGATGCTAAGCTTTTAGAGCACTAGTGACTGGGGACACACAGATCCATGAGACATAATCTCCATCTTCAAAAAACTCACTGTTCAGTTGGAGAGAGAGTTGTGTAAACAGATCATTATAATAGAGTGAGATGTGCTAACAGATGCCTATACAATGGGGCTGTGATGATAGACAAGGCATATTTGCTTGGGGATTCAAGGTCTTAAACAGAAAGTGGCTTGTGAACAATATTTTAAAGAAAGAATTGGAGTTTCCAAGGCAGGTTTGGTAGAAATCAATGAAAGAAAAGGATAAAGAGTTATATGAGCTAAGTGACAAGACTCAGATACTACTCAAAAATAACCCTCAGCTGGAAAGACATCAGTGGAACAGAGAACAGATGATGTGAGGTAGAGGGCCTGGTCATAAATGCAAGACAGTGAAGTGACCCTGGGAAATTTATGTAGCCCCAATTTCAATCTGCAAAGTATAGATTTTAAAAATAGATTCAAAGGATTGTTAAGGAAATTATATAAATCTGTTCTGTATGTTCTAAAGCATCTTAAAAATGTTATTTACCTGATTACACTTATTTTTGTCCAGTGACTGTAGAAGTAGAGGTCACTTAATTATAAAAACATACTTAGAAATGGCAAGGCCAAGAAGCAAACTTCACATTTCTCTTTAATATAAACTGCATTTCAGTAAAATATGAGGAACATATAGTAAGGTCTCTTCATAATACATATTGTCTTTAATTCCTATGAAGTGTATTAACTCTTGAACAAGGGCATCCATGATGAAGCATGGATCATATTTAAGAGATGTCATTTACAACCAAATAGTAACTGAACAATTGTCCCTCCAATTTCAGAGTATATGTATTTTAATTTCCCCCAATTTTATTTTATTTCTGAGCTCATGCAATTTCAAGTACAATTATTATGTGATGTGGAAATATTTTTCATATTTACCTACAGCCACATACAATCAGCATAACAAATAATAGTGTCATAGTTTATCCAGCAGAGTGCACTTCCAATCAAAAATAAGAATACACTCATAAGCTATTTCGGAGAAGGCAATGGCACCCCACTCCAGTACTCTTGCCTGGGAAATCTCATGGACGACGGAGCCTAGTAGGCTGCAGTCCATGGGGTCGCTAAGAGTTGGACATGGCTGAGCGACTTCACTTTCACTTTTCACTTTCATGCATTGGCGAAGGAAATGGCAACCCACTCCAGTGTTCTTGCCGAGGACCTGGTGGGCTGCACAGAGTTGGACACGACTGAAGCGACTTAGCAGCAGCAGCAGCTGCTTGAGGGCATTCTTCTCAGCCTACATCTTCCTGAGGCATATTTGAAGTCAAATTCTACACTGAAGACAGAAAACTTCATAAGGAAGTGTTGAGCACCTTCTGTCACAGTCAGAGATGGATCCCTCTTAAACT
Source organism: Bos grunniens (assembly GCF_055505025.1). NCBI lineage: Eukaryota > Metazoa > Chordata > Mammalia > Artiodactyla > Bovidae > Bos > Bos grunniens. The sequence continues at coordinate 68,190,453 of NC_141170.1, forward strand.
ACTGATTTACTGGCCAATGTAGTAGACATTTGTGTTTTTGACACCAGCATCCGACTTCCCTATTGTTAGTGCAAATGCACTATTTCCTTCTGAAAGACTATCCCCTTTCAGCTTTTGGCTCATGCTGTTTCCTTAAAGCTAGTTCTATCTTTAGTATTAAGGTAGACACATGATACAGACCTAAACCAATCAGAATACCAGTTTGTCCTATCCACATGGTTGGTTTTGATATGTCCATGTGATGCCCTTGGAGACCTGAGACTGCGTTGAAATGGCAAACAGACTGTATTCTAGTCAAAGAGGGAATGATTATCTGGGGATGCAAAAGGGGGTCAAGAAGTGGAGAGAGTCAAACAGGGCCTTAGTGACTATGTTTGACCTTGTATACAGTCATGTCAGGTCAGAGTCCACAATTTTCAGATCCCTAAGCTGATGAACTTCTCTGTGATTAAGGCTAATTTGGGTCAAGTTTCCTGTCACTTGCAATGTAATTAACAAATACAATCAATATTAACGATTTATGCCCTCTCCCTGTTACTAGCAAGGAAAAAAGTGTATCTTATTTTTTGCTTACTGCTTTCCGGGCTACCCTTCCTGGTCTGAATTTCTCTGACATGTCTATACTTGGCTCATACCAACCTATACACCCTTCATCTCTAAGTCACACACTGTCAGAGACTTACTTTGTAAGGGATGGGTTATGCTTATCCATACTAAGTAGTCTCTTATGTGACCTGATGTTCTTAGTTACTCTATTCTCATTTTAGCTTTCATCTACTGTTAAGCCCCTTTCAAGTGGGAAATAAAAATACACTTTTTAAAAATTATACCCACAGCATGCTTTCCTGTTTCTGGGTTATAGTTCAATTATACCATATCATCATAGCTGTCTTTTTCCTCACTTGTACTTTTATTCTCCAAGGGTATTTTGTCCTTTTACTTTGTGGAGCCCTGTTAGGATAACATTCTGATGTGATGTTCTTACTGGATCCTTTGGAAGAAAGAATTTACACTGCACTGGGTTAAGTGCATTTTCTTTGTTGAGTCGAAACAGCAACCTCACTTAAGGAATTAAGCTTTCCCTTTCTTCTCTTTTTAATAGCACCATTTGGCTGCTTTCTTCTGAAAAACTGAGTATCTGGCATATGGAAAAATCAACTATTTGTAGTAAAAGCTTGAGGCTTCTGAGGACTTCTGTGGATATCCCATATAAATTCACTGGGATGGAATTAACAGGACTGTCCTTGCATAAATGAACAGAAAGTCTGCAAAGTAATTCTCTGCTAATCAGAGCAAATTAGTCTTGGATTCTACTGACATGGAAAGATTCTAACTGGCATTGAGCCTAAGGACTAGCAATAACTATATTACCATGGATCAGAAAGGGTCAACATTTATATTCCTTTGTAAAATGTAATCTTTATTCAAAATCAAATATCTATGTCTTACCTAATAGTTTGATACTCTGACTATTAACATGATTTTGGACTTGATATATATATATATATATATATATATATATATATATATATATACACGTTCTTGTCTGGAGACACTATAGTCATAGTCATAAGAAATATCTCACATTAATCACTCAGTTTTCAAAACTTCTGAGATGTTCTTATCCTGTACCTGTCATTTAATAGTTTTAGTATTAGTGATAGCTTTATGTTATAGATTTATTCAAGAAAGTGTTTCTTGAGTATCCATCACTGCATTAAACCTGAACTGAATAGTAAAAACATAATTAAGTGAAAGAAGAAGAACAGATCCCTCTCCTTATGGAATTCATGTTCTACTAATACTTGAACAATAATTGCTTAAAGTTTAGAACAGTGCAAATACTATGCAACTATAATATATATTAATTGTTATTAAAATATATTCCAAGGCACAAGTTATATATGCCTGTGGACCTTTAAAAATGATAACTGAAAAATAAAAATGATAGCTTAAAAATCATGCAACTTTGTCAATTTTACCCCAATAGACCTGGGAGGAGAGTGGAGGTCATCTGAATGCTTTTTAATGAGATTAAAAAAAGTGCTATTTCCTATCACATCAGGTATGATGGAATAGTTTTAATCAGATAAGCAATAAGAAACTCAAATAGGCAAAGGAGAATGTCTAGAAGCAGAAAAAGACAAAGTCTTATTTTCCTTTCCTTCAAGGTGTTGTGTGGCCCTAAGATTTTAGAATACCTGGAAGAAAATGCAAAATAAACATGCAATTGTAATGTCACTCCTTCTTTACAATATTCTTCTAAAATGTAACTGATTGTTGAAATGTAAAATATGGACCAGATTAAAACTGTGAAGTATTTTAAAACAATTAGAGTTTTAAAAAAATGTTAATTGAGACAGTCACTACACAGATTAAATCAAACAGATTTGCCATCAGATAGGAACTTAACCACTTTTCTATGTTTCAAGTTAGCTCTCAGAACAGAAATGAAAACTAGCCTCAAGGAAGGAAATGATCAAAATGAATGAAGTATATGTAAAGACATCTGACATATTTGCCTTTGCAATTATGAGAGACATCTAATTAAGTAAGGTCATTAGAACTTGATAGAGCATCATTGGTTTTGAAATGTAGAAATGATGAACTCATAAAAGAAGGTCTGAAATCAATCAGCCATCCAATCAATCAATAAATTAACTGAACAGTCTCTTTCTTCACCCCTACTGTATTTCTCTTTCAATACAGATGTCTTTCTCAATACAATACATTTTGAGGAGTACTTTTTGAGAAGGGAGAAATGACAATTGTTTGACTTTTATGGAGCAATAGTAATTAGATAATCAGGGAAAAGCAGAGACAGTGACTTCTATTACAGTGAGCATTTGTCAAAAAGATGCAGCTGTACATGCTCCACTGCTTACAATCTTATAATTAAAAAAAGTGTACACATAGTTATATTAAAATAGATAATTAACAAGGACCTATTGTATAGCACTAGAAACTCCTCTCAGTATTCTGTAATAATTTACAGGGGAAAATAAATTGAAAAATAATAGATACATGTATATGTATAATGGAATCACTTTGCTGTATACCTGAAACTAACACAATATTGTTAATAAAATATATTCTGATATAAAATTAAAAAATTTAAATGAAAAGGATGACAAAGTTTGAGAGCATTGGTTTGCACTTTGAAGCTTATGAATGGACAATCATGTTATAGGATGGTGTATGAATGGAGGGGGATTTATTCTTGAATATTTGCCCTCAAGAATAGAGAAGAAATCCACATGAAGTTACTCATTAGTTTAATCTTCAAGAACATTTTGAGTCCATCTTATCTGTTTTTTAAACTGCTATTATAAGGTATTTGTATATCCAGAGGATAAAGAAAGTTTCAAAATTAAGTCTATTTTTTAAAAAAATTATATTTTATTTAACTCCAAACAAAATATAACTATCCACATACTGTCAAACTCAATATAAATAAGCACCATTGTGTATAGAAAGTTATAGTAGCACTGTGGTCTTTTCATTCTCTTTCATCCCTTTAAAAAAATTATGAAATAAACGATTCATATCTAGCTTACAAATTCTTACGTTGGATTTATAACATAAATTTACAACTATTTCTGTGCAAAATTAAAAATAATGTCAGATTTTTTTCCTTTTATACAACACTTGAAAAGGAAATACTTTAATATGATAGACACAAGTACCATTCAAACAAAAATAATGTATTTCAAATGATTAATTCATTTTTGGAATACTTAATTCAAAATTCTTGAATTTGAATTAAGGTATGAATACTTAATTCATACCTCTTTGAATAATTCAATCTAAGTTACTTTAGAATAGAATTTCCACAAAACTATGTGTGTATGTATAAAATGTCCTTAAAACTTGACTCTTTTAACTCTTTGCTTTAACTCTTTGCTTAAGTAATTATAAGCATTATATATACTTTCAAATAATTAATTATACATTTTGAAACATCAGAGACCAGCTACATATTACACAAACTACAGATTAGATTATTTGAGTCATGACAAGTGCAATGAAGAACTTTGGAAATATGCAATATTAATAAAATTAACTTAATATTATCTATTTACCAATATAGATATATTACCTTCATAACAACCCAAGGAGAAGTCATTAGTCCAGATTCACATTCTCTAAATAATAGAGCTGCTATTTAAACTCAAGAAGTCCAATTCCAGTGTCAAGCTTGGAGTGTGTATACATATTATGGAAAGTAAAATCATTTATAAGCTATTACTTAATAGAAAAGTGGAGAGACTCAATGTTAAATGGAGATGTTCCAAAGTCCTTTATTAAGCAGGTCTAGACTGGATTATTATCTCAGCCAAGCCTCACATTTCATTTCAGCCAAAATTTACCAACACACATCAACTGCACATATAACAAGCACAAGGACGTACTCAAAAAACACTTTTTATTAATTGATAGCTAAGATTTAAATAGCCTTAATTATCTTGGTAAGCGGAACAATCTATAAAATGTTACTGATGTATGCATGGTATGGTAAACACACTTAGTGGTGTAAAGCCAGTCAAAAGTTGCTGACTTATTGACACATGAGTTAACCCAAGCTATGTAACAATAGACAGCTGGAGGTTGCTATAAACAGCAGGATTGTGTATGATATAAAGGATGCAACATTGCATTTCAGATAAATATAGATCAAAATCACCTTTCAAGTATTGCAAGGAGTCTTATCAGTAAAAGACACAAATTATAAACTATATAAAACAGGTGATAGTGCCCTCTTGAGGATGCTATTAAAATCTGACACCAGTTACCTAAGAATTTTGTAGGTAAATTGATCTTTTCCATATCCTGGGGTCAATGCCTTTTATTTTTACAATTTTAAGAAAATGCAATGCAATGAAAGAACTATTCACATTGATTCCTCAAACTTTTCCTCAAAAGGTCTTTATAATACTATCAAAATGAATGCAACAATACAGAACTAGCAGAGTTTAGGTTTCCATAACTATAGGAAAGAGCAGTGTCAATAATTGAATACAGAGAGAGCTTTATGGCTTGGTACTGAGGATTTAAACTAAAAAATGTTTTATGAATATGTATCCATACTAAACTATAATAAATCCAGAATTGTATTCAACAGAAGATTCTAAGTATGCTAAATTTGTGTTAGCTTACCATTCTGCTTATAATGCCATGACTTTGCTCAGGGCTGGTGCACCGGGATGACCCTGAGGGATGGGAAGGGTAGGGAGGTGGGAGGGGGGTTCAGGATGGGGAACACATGTACACCCGTGGATGATTCATGTGAATGTACGGCAAAAACCACCACAATATTGTAATTAGCCTCCAATTAAAATAGATAAATAATGCCATGACTTCTAACAGAAAGAATATAATAGTCCGAATGTTTCATGGTAATCTTGGTTTAGTTCTCTGATCTAGAACCTTTATGCTCCTGGAAAGGAGAGTGCCCTCTGGCTCTACATGTTGTCCCCTGTACACGCATACACACAGATACACACACACACATGCAACATACATTCCTTCCTTAAGTTTAACATCGTAGAGGGTTTGCCATCAAAATACAAATACTCATGAAACAACTTCATCGTAATCTTAAAAAACCTGCCAAACAAAGAGAAGACCAAAAGAAAAGTAGCCTGAGTTTAATCACAAAGACAGCAATTCAGGGATTCCATTTGAAAATCTTCTTAATCAAAAAATAAGAAAACAAGAAGAGAGTCAAATGAGTTAATGGATTTTCTTTCTTAAAAGCACAGTAATTCTTATGTGTCACCTGTGTTAGGACAAATTCATAAAATACTTGGAAATTACAAGTAATTCATTTACAGACTACCTTACTTTCTGAAAAATATAGCTGGTTATTCAGATTTGACGTAGGCCATAAGAGAGATAAGAAGTAAAATAAAAAATAAAATTATATGTATAGGGGTGATACACTTCCAAACCTGGATATTAACACTGAGGCAAGGAAGTGAGGGTTAAAAATGCCATTGTAATTACTCTCTTCATTTGTGTTTCAGCTCTGGAAAATTGACAAATATATATAAGAAGTTAATCTTACAAAAAGAAAGGAAACTACAATGGATCTTATATTTATTTTCCCAAGAAACTACTCTAAGCTTATTGAAAATAACCAATTAACTTGGAGATTCTTTTGTAATTGTTTGTTAAAACCTAATTCTCTTACTAAGATAGCTAACATATTTTTGTTGTTTCACCCTTTAGTATTAATAGTAGTAATTAGTAGTTTACAAATATGGTAGCAACTTATTATACTGTAGTAATTGATCATTATCTTTAAAAATTCATATAAATATATAAGATTCAGAATCTTTGGCCCTTAAGCATGAAGAAACAGAAATATCAATTAACAAAATATAAAGACATGTCTTGCTGGTCTGTTTTATGTGTACATACTGTTGATAATTAAGAAAGAAAAGAAGAAGAGCAAAGGAAGCCTAATATATTTTTTGTCAGAATCACTATTATCATAGAAATATGGGATGTTAAATTACAATATATTGATGCAAAAAAAAGGTATGGCTTTAAAATGTGTTCCAATAGTATTATACTGTCTGGCTCTTCTCTGTACAACCTTGAACCAAAATTCTGGAATCCACTTGGTTAATGCTGAGAACATTTGGCCTTCTGTACAAACTGCAAATTTCTTCCCACCTGCTTTTAATTAACTTATTTATCTAATTATTTCTTTAAACTGACAGAAATTCTGTTAAGAAGGTTGCTACTTTCAGCAAAGTAGCATTTGAAGCTTCCATTCCATTTGAAGCTTTCATCTTCTCTCTTTTCTCTTATGATTAGATATCCTTAGAGAAAGCTAAACTACATCCAACTATCTCCATTTTCTCATCTCCCATTCAATTTTAAGCTTCTCATACTTTGACCTATGCCTTTACCCCATCAAAGCTGTTCTCTTAAAGGTTTACAAGGATCTACTTTACAAACTCAATAGCCTGCACAGGCCTCTTAATCATCTGAAAATACTGAGCCAGGTGAACACTCCTTGGCCTTTGTAACTTCATACTTCTTTGATTTCCCTTCTATGAATCCTCCTGTTGTGTCAGACCTTAACCTCCGCCCACCCCCACGTATCCCTTAAGTTTAATTGTTCTCCTTAACATTGTTCTGTTCCTCTCTATAAAAGCTGTTTAAGCAATGCTTTAGATTTAAAACATCACCACCATAAAGATGGTTTGCATATCACTAAATTTATCTTTGTCTTAGATTCTAATTCTTTATTCTCTCCATCCCACTATTTTCCTGGTCATCTCTCTCTGTTTAAAATATTTTAAGTACCTCGAATATTATTATAACAATTCAATACACTGATGCTTCATAAAACATTCCCCTATTTTCTACTCCTTAAATGTTTCAGATGGTCTTCAAATCTCCAAGAATTTTCTTGTAAACCTCCCTTTCTTTTGTCTTCTCATCAAATTTGTTATCATGTTTTATACATTTTCTTTATTATGTTTCTGATATATAACTTCTGCTGCTACCACCTTGTTTCATACTCTCTGTGCATTTCTAATGGAAATATTGTAACAGTCCTCTAAATAGCCTTCCTCTTCCTGTCTTTCTTGACAATAGACAGCATGTCTGTTGCTGTCAGATTAGTCTTTCTAAAGCTGAAAAATGTACAATAACCTGCCATGGCGCATAAGTTAAAGTCTGTTTTTTTTTTTTTTTTTTTGTAGACTGGCATATAAATCCTTATATAATCTGGCCCCATCTTGCTTTTCTAATATTTCGTGTGCCCTATGATCATGCAAGTGTAATATTAGTTGACACAAGTTTAGTGTTTTCACCTTTGTTCATCTTTTGAAGCTATTCTTGCTTATTGGGATGCCTTTTCTCAATGTTCATATACCCAAATTCTCTTTTTCTCCCTTTGAATGTCACTTACTCTCCAAATGTCTGCTCAATCCTCTGCCATAAAGACAATACAAGGAACTAACACTGCTTTAAGTCAAACATTTACACTAAGTTCTTTGTGTGTATTATTTTGCTGAAAGCAATCTCTTTTTTCTGTTATCAATCACTGAATATTAACTGTATTTTTCTTATGGCAGTTATTACATTTTTGTTGAACATTATATGTATTCTTGTGTAGTTTTCTCCCCCAAAAGAGTACAATCTTTAAAATCAACATCCATACACACTCCTTTCTCAGGGCTTGTCACAATGCTTCAAAGAAACTAATCTAGGAGTCAATTTACAAATCTGTTTACTTAAAACAACCTGCATAAACTATTCATAAAATGATACACACATATGTATGCACTTTCGTACACACATACATAAGGTGGTTTTAGTGAATTACTACAATGAAAACAAAGTGGAAAGGGTTAGTTGCTCAGTCGTGTCTGACTCTTTGTGACCCCATGGACTGTAGCCCACAAAGCTCCTCTGTCCAAAGAATTCTCCAGGAAAGAAAATTGAAATGGATTGTCATCCCCTTCTCCAGGGGATCAAACCCGGTTTTCCTGCATTGTAGGCAGATTCTGAGCCTACTACTCATCAAAAAATTCAAATATTTTCCATGTCATTGTAATTAACAATCATCAATGCAACATACAAAGATCAGAAAGAGATGAGACACTCCTGTAGAGAAGAGTCTTTGTGAAGAAAACATCTGACTCATTGCTATTAGTGATTTGATTACCAAGGAAAGCACTGCTAGGCTTTGCTATTCTCTGTTCTTACCTATGTGGCTTCCTTGATAGCTCAGTTGGTAAAGAATTTGCCTGCAATGCAGGAGACCCCGGTTTGATTCCTGGATCAGGAAGATCCCCTGCAGAAGGGCTAGGCTACCCACTCCAATATTCCTGTGCTTTCCTTGTGGCTCAGCTGGTAAAGAATCTGCCCGCAATGTGGGAGACCTGGGTTTGATTCCTGGGTTGGGATCCCCTGGGGAAGGGAAAGGCTACCCACTCAGTATTCTGGCCAGGAGAATTCTATAGACTATATAGTCCACGGGGTCTCGCAGAGTCAGAAACAACTGAGAGGCTTTCACTTTCATTTATATTCTTACCTATAAAATTAAATTTATAAAATTAAATTCTTACCTATTTAAAAAAAGGTAGAAAGAAAATGACAATCATTCAAACAAACATATGAATAGAAATTAAGCCTGAAACACTTGTGCATATTCAAATGATATGAATGACTGAGTGTTCTGCATTTCCCATCACTGAGAGAGGCTGCACACTCAGTTGATAGAAACCTTAGTGCCCTGAGTCACTGAGCACTCTGTCAGTCAGGAACACTGGTGTCTAGTCTCAGAGGGAATGCTGCCTCGATTCACATGATTACCTTTTTGATTAACTTTCCTACTCCCATTTCTATTACTTGTCCCCCGTTGCACACAACTCTTTTGAAAGAAAAGATACTCAGTTCCATAAACAGAAATCGTTTTTAAAATTCTTGGTTTATTTTATGTCCCTTAGCATTTATTTCTTCCTTGAAATATGAAAATGTGCTTTTTAAAGCAAAATCACCTTTTGAAAAAATAAATCAGTGGCATTTCTACATCTTCTTCAATAGGAAGAAGCATATTGATTGGGCTAAAAAAGCACATAAGCAAATGGGAAAAGTTTGTTTGAGGGGAAATTGCCCTGCCCTAATGAAAATGCAAATAACTAGCAGAGCAATGCCAACTGAAGCTTGCTCTGCTGGGGGGAAATTCCCATCTCTAGAACCGCTCAATGCCAGTGCTGGCTGGACTTTAACTTTCATGCTATGCTGTGCTCCTTCAGGGATTTTCCCAGAATTGCATAGCTTCTAGCGTGCAAGGGTCCATGATTTGATTTTCACTCGTGAAGTTAGAAACTGCAGGCATAATAATTAGCAGTGACCAGATTTCAGCATGTTAAACAAGGAGCTTGCTCTTTAAAATGTACTGAGTGGAAGAGAGGTAGAAAATAAAGTACCAGCATCTGAACAGTAAGTCAGGGCTCCACTAAACCATTTCCGTATCTCATAAAGCATGCCTGGAAGTATAAGCAAGCAAACAATTCTAATAGTAGGTAGAAACCAAACACTAGGTAATCCCCTTGTGAAGAAACATTTTCCAGAAGAAAATGCATATTGCTCTCTTTTTTTCTTACTCAGTTGTAGAATTTCATCCTAGGTGTGAATCTCTGAAGAGTCGTTGTTCAAAATTTGTTTAGCATTATAGAATTTTCTAAGATTAATAATGAGTATTACAATGCAAACCTTGTCAAATGGAAGTCAGTACTATCAAAAAGCACTTGAACATGTTCTTTCTCAGAAAGTTGAGAAAATCGTTTCAATCTCTCTTCCCAACGCTATACCGCCACATGCTTTTCCAGTCCATGTATTTTCTCATCATTCATGTCAGGTAAATAGACACTCGGGAAGAAAACACTTCATTACCAAGTGGCATATGACTTAGTTTTTCTTAGTCTGCCTTTCAATTTCCAAACCAAAAAATAATAATAATACAAGAGGCCATTTATCTGGTCAATTTGAATCTTTAATGACAGTAAAGAATGTCATCAGTTTTAGCTCAAATGATCTAAATTATGAGAATATTACTAAATTTTGAGGACAGTTGAGCATACAATGAGTAAAAACCTACCTAACAGATTGCTCAAAGACTAAAATTTCCCCCATCTTGGTTTGGCTAACCTAACCTAAAAGCAAGAAATGTTTCTAGTTTCTGATTCATGATAGATATGCTCTATGCACTCAAACAAATGCCTTCATCATTTATTGCAACTAATTCAATATACTAGAGTGATCTGAACTAAAGTGATTTAAATCACAATACATGTACACATTTTAAGTGAATATAATTTTATAGCAAAAACCAAATTAAAAGCATTCTTTCCTCTTATGAATGTCATACTTAAATTGTTGAGGAAAAAAATAATCAGATACAAAAGTTTACATCAGCATGTGCCCATTTACATGGAGTTCTAGAACAGGTACAACAAATAGACAGTAATACAAATCACAACAATGATTGTTAAGATGGGTCAAGAGGCTGTGGGAGGAGTAGAGGGGAGACTGGAAAGAGGCACAAGGAAATTTCTGGAGGTGATAAGAATATTTCATATCTTTGTGGGGGTGGAGTGATGGATTTACCCATGTACATAAGTGTCAAAACTCACTGAAATATACACTGAAAAAAATCTGACATTTCATTGTATGCTAATTATTCAAAGTATGTCTCAGTAAAGCTAATTTATTTAAAAAATGAACATTCAGCCCTGGTCATTTACTCCTCTGATATAAAGAAGGCAACACTAAATTATCTAGAATCCCTTTCAGAAGCTCTGCTTATATCTAAGCTTATGATTTTTTTGAACTGAGTGCAGACTCTAGGTTAGGGAAGCATGACCTTATTGTGCAGTCCCTAGCAGTTCTGTCTGTTGGCTTGGCTTTAATGAAATCTATCTATCTTGCTTTGAGTATATAATCATCAGGCTGTTGATTCTAATTTATTCTCTTTGCTTACAAGGAACTGTGGCTGAATTTTTTCAATTATGAAGGGTGCTTACACAAACACACACCAAAAAATACGTTTGGACAAAATAAACCTTTCAATTGCTCTTCTAACAAAGTTAAAATGTACAGAGTCAAGGGATGCTTTTATGTTAGTCCAGAGATAAGAATAAAGGGCAAGAAACAGAGAACATTAGGAGGAAAATTTTGGTCTACAAAAAAGAGACTCCAAAACCATAAACTGTAGACAGCAGACTATCCTACTTCAAAACATGTTCCCTCCTCTTGAGGGGAAGTGCCTTCAGTTGGCTTTCAGCCTTAGTGGCTCTAATGTTCACAAATGATGGTGGAGCAAGTTGTGATGAACATTATTACTGGAAATTTATATACAATATATGACTCTAATGTAAATATTCTCATACCTTCACAAAAGTATAGTGACTTCTAAAATACTACAGATAAATATCAAATTGAATCTATGATTTTGATGTTCCAAACCACACTTTGGAAGAAAGTGTGGATCTTCTTACTTTATGGAGTAAGAAAGCTCAGATCTTCTGATATTTAGGGTCAACAATCAACATGGAAATGATTTCATTGCTTTGGGATGATACCAATAATGATAGTTCATATTTGTTTTGCACTTATGGGCAGGTGCTTTTCTAAACACAGGGTATGTATCATCTAATATTTTCTCTTTACAAACACTCTATATAGTAAGTTAGTATGATCATTCCTACATTGCTTATAAGGAATATCTAACTCCATAAATTAGGTAACTCTTTCCAGTTTAACAGAAGATTTGTAGTGGCACTTGGATTTTAAAATACATATGCCATAGAATGGGCTTCCCAGGTAGCACTAGTGGTAAAGAACTGGCTGGCCAATGCAGGAAACATGAGGCGTGGTTTTGATCCCAGAGTCAAGAAGATCCCCTGGAGGAAGGCATGGCAACCCATTCCAGTGTTCTTGCCTGGAGAATCCCCATGGACAGAGGATCCTGGCAGGTACAGTTAACTGGGTGGCAAAGAGTCACACATGACTGAGGCGACTGAGCACACATGCCATAGAATACTGCATATGTTGCATACATAGAATTATTGGTATTTACAGCAAAGAACTTGAAATAATTCTAAAGTCTATCAATAGAAGAAGTGATAGCTAAACTCTGTTACAGGACTTTAATAATATACTATATACAACTATGAAAATCAGTGAACCACAGCTTCCCACATCAACATGGATTTATCTCACAAACAAAATTTCTGATGCATAAGTCACAGAAGAATATACAAATTACAGTAACATTTATATGTTGGCTCAGTGGTAAAGAATCCACCTGCCAATGCAGAAGCCACAGAAGATGAGGTTTCCATTTATGAGTCAGGAAGATCCCCTGGAGGAGGGCATGGCAACCCATTCCAGTATTCTTGCCTGGAAAATCCTATGGAAGGAGCTTAGCAGGCTACAGTCCATGAGGGTCACAAAGAGTCAAACATGACTGAATGATTGAGTGCACACACACATGCACACACACACAATATTTATATACAACTCACAAATGGAAAACATAAAGCAATATGTTTTGGGAGGGCATACATATCTATTTGTCAAAATCATAAAGAAAATAAATATTAATAAAACATTCCTTTTCTATAATTTCTTATTCTCTCTGAAATTGTTCTCCAGTTACTTTTGTATTTAACTTGCTTATATTGAAGTTTTTTGCCACTAAGGAAGAAATTACATTTGTTTTCATTTCCTAACTTATGATTCTAACAGTATATTTTAATAAATGTTTAGACCTAAGCATATAGAACAATGTTTTAAAGTATGTGTGCTAAGTTCCTTTGCTACTGATAAATGTCATTCAAAGCCTGATTTGGACTTACTTACTAGACATCAGTTTACTCTAAACTTTTCCCCAGGGTCTAGTAGGTTGGGAATATCATTGAGAATACTCTTCCATATCTTGTAATTTATTTTCTACTTGTGGATCTCTGCTATGACCATACTTCTAGAATTGCAGGTCAGCCTTGCTCTCAGAAGTCTTGGCCTCGGCCCCAACCATCTGCTGCCAGACATTACTGAATCCATTTACTTGCCTGCCTAAATTCTGAAAATTGCTTCTTGCCGTCTTCCTTTGTCGATGAATTCTAACCAGCTGCCAGGAAATACACACATCACCTGTCATCTACCTGTTGTCTGATTGAGCTATTGTCTCCTTCTATCAACATACTTTCATGATATTATAATTTGGTTTTCACCATTTAAAGCAAAATCCATACTGCAAATGCTGGCCCCATAGTAGGAAAGGGTTGGATGAAATAAGAGTCACTTAAATACTCTCTGAAGTGCACCCTTCAGTCTTCTAGAAAAGAAGCAATAGGTAGGAAAGGTGATTGCACTCATCATGAGAAGGTGAAATATTCACCACTACTGTCGGCTATTCAGAACATTTCTTGAATCATTTAGTTGACCAATGTTTTGAGACACTTGAGTGTTTTAACCATTAAAAATATAGAAATTAAGAACACATGGCCAATATCCTCAATGTGCTCACTAATTATTGTATGAAAAAAAGTATAGAACTTGCCTGAAATAGCAATAGAAGTATAAGCACAGCACAGCAGGACTAGAAGAACTCCGTTCTAGGAGAGCTTGTGATAGCTAAGCTAAATCTTGAATAAAATCAATCATTAACAATAAAGTTAACACATCATTACTGTTTAACTCGTATTTGCCAATAATTAAATGAAATGGTTTCCAAGTATAATTTAATTCTCAAACAATTGCTAGGTTACATTGTTAGTCCCATACCCAGTTGAAGAAACTGAAATTCAGATTAGGTAAGAGTCTTCAATGATGGAGAATAGGTCTTGGAATGAGGCAGAGATGGAGTTGTGATGATGAAGAAAATTAAGTTATAAAATTAAGGATTACATGAAGTTAATTTAAAAATGAAGGGCATGATGGAGAGGTAAATGTGGTAATGAGGTATGGAAATTTTAGTTTTACTAATTTAGAGTTAGTAGTGCAGTAGAGTGCCTTGCATGTAATGAAATATTTTCTATGAGAGAACAATTACCACATGGTTTACTCTCTAACTTAATTTGTCCACAATTTCACAATGTTGACCTCATATATATGTTAAAATGTTGGTTTCAGAGTTTTTTGGAGATGGACTCTATTATTGCTACATATCCAAAACTATAAATTCTTAGCTTCTATCTTCAGTGAAAAAGATCAAATAATACTGAGTTAAATACTGAGTAAGCAGTTATATTAATAAAAGTAATAAAAACACACAGGACATATTTATCCAAAGGCATCTGTAATACATTATCAAGTGTCTATCTCACTATTTCCTAATTTTATCAAGGAATAAAAAGCATATAAATGCAGACAGCATACTTGCTGACAGTGAGAAATCAAAGATGAAAGTCAACTTACAACTCTTCTGAACATTGAATGATACATATCAAGAAAACATTTATCACTATCATAAATATTTTACTGAATGTGCCAAAAATTATACACAAACATTTTAAGATCACTTGAATGCCATGAAAATCCTTCCACATCCTTAAGGAACTTTAAAGAAAGCACATTTTAAAATAATGAACTGCCTCCCATTTCCCGCTATTAAATGATTATCTGATGTCAGATACTCCTCACTTAGCTATAGTTTAATTATATGTTGGCACCACCATTTGGGGAATTATATTTTAATGCCATGTTCACCTAAAAGTAATTTACATGCCACCTGCTTGTTTGGTTCCATGGATGACATCAGCCACTGCAAATGCAGAGAGGGAATGTGCTATTAAGAAGCACAGATCTTCTCTGAGGTCATTCTGAATTGATGCTGCACAATAAGCTAAGAACAACTACATCCCTTACTGGAAGGGATGCCATCGCCATGTTATATGCCACAAAAGACACAGATTCCTAAAGAATTTCAACTGTCACTCAGTGAAAAGTGACCTGAATTCTAATTTGCTTCTCCAAAATCTACTTTGAAATTTCAGAAAAGCTGTTGATTCCCTATGCCCCAGTCCCCCTGTCTCAGAGTTGAGGATACAATCTCCCACATGGCAAGGGTGTAATTAATTAAGGTGTAAGCATTTTCCAACCTGTGGATGAAGGTAACAGGTGCAAATTACCATTTGAAAGAGTGATTCATGTCACCAAAACTAACTGCTGACTAGGGAGGCTTAAATCAACCCTATTTGAAGTTCTATTATTTCTTAAATGCTGACAGAGAATCCACACTTACATACAGCATTGCACAGATAAGATATGCTCCCTGCCCTCTGGGTCTGCCATTTCAGTGAAGCAGATGGCAAGATTATAGAATGAATGTGGAAGCAGTGGGTAGGGAAATGATGATAGATTTTTACAACTCTAAAAGTTCTGAAATTGCATTACCTGTAGGTAAATGACACTTAGATAATGGCAATTTCTAAATTTAGATGTTTATACAAATTTTTGAAAAGGCACTGAGCAGCTAGGCTTCAGTTGGTTTCATTCTAACATGTATTTTTAAAATAGGCAGCATCACTCACGCTAATATGTACAGTGAAATGTGAAAACCAAATACCTAAATATTTTAATGTGTACAATGCTGTTTACATGATAATGATGGTTAAAATGTACTCTGAATAATGATCAATTATTTTCTTTTTTAATTAAATGAGGCAAGGCGATTTTATGTGAACAGAAGTGTTCTAACGTAGTGCCTTTGGAGCCCAGGTTCAAGTTGGTGTGTCGTAGGGGAAGAGATAGGAGAAAAGGAAGGTGACAGACCGTCGCGGTAAACGAGCAACTGATGAAAAAGAAAGAAGTATTTCCTTAAACTGTGAAGGTGTCACTTACCAAAAAGGAAAGAACATTCAAAAAGTTCTAGGCAGGAGCCTTGAAAACCCAACTGAAATGTAGAACAGATTTAATAGTCAGTGTCTGGAGAATGAGAAATTGATCAGGGTGAGGACAATGAGGGCAAGATAGTGTTCAGTTGGGTTTTTACCTAAGTGGATTAATCTAGAAAGGTTTCAACATAAAAAGCTACAGAAAAGCTAGCAACCGAAGATTGAATATTAAAAAGTGGGCACGATCTTTGGGAAGCAGAAGAAGTGGGAACTAATTGGATAGAAAACATATAAAACTAGTGAAAATTATTTCCTGTGAGTATTAAATTGGCAATGTAAGTAAGGGATTACGTCTAAATTTTTTAAAATGTAGAAAATTTATTTGAATTCTTGAATTGAGTTTTTAAAGCCAATGTAGAATCTAGCTGTATAACATTATGGTACTGGAGAATCTAGAGGCAAATTCTACAATAAAAATTATCCTCTCTGATGCCTCTCCTCATTCCATATTCATTTTTGATACGTTTCCATTTTTTTCCCCCACAAAATACGCTGAAACAGTAGTTTTATTAAATGAGTAAAGAATTCTCAATCTTAGTATCTTTTTCTCAGCAACACTGGAAAGGACATAATTCTAAATAATATTTTCTAGTTTTCTTAACTCCTGCAGGTAGTCTGATGGATTCAACTGGTGTATGTTGTTGCAAGTTATCATCAGTGATGCCCACCACTAATGAAACCATAGAAACACATTTCTATTGGCTTTACACAGTATTAAAAAAATAACAGAGTGGACTAATGAAACTTAAATATCATTCTTATTTTGCATTTTATGTTTATGCTTTGTATTTTGGGGAAGTTGTCTTTTGAAAACAACATATAAGATTACTTTAAAATTACTCATTCTATAAACATCTTCTGAATGTCTCACTGGGCATTGAGTTAACCAGGCTACCTATTCCTAAGAAACCTTCAATGGAAGACAGAAGAGAGGAATTACAAAAGAAAACAATAAGCACTATTATGCTACTAAAAAAAAAAAAAAAAAAAACAGACACAGTCTTGAAGATAGGAAACAGCTATCTCATAAAATCTATTAGAGATTTGTTCAGTTCAGTTCAGTTCACTCAGTCGTGTCCGACTCTTTGCGACCCCATGAATCGCAGCACGCCAGGCCTCCCTGTCCCTCACCAGCTCCCGGAGTTCACTGAGACTCACGTCCATCGAGTCAGTGATGCCATCCAGCCATCTCATCCTCTGTCGTCCCCTTCTCCTCCTGCCCCCAATCCCTCCCAGCATCAGAGTCTTTTCCAATGAGTCAACTCTTCACATGAAGTGGCTAAAGTACTGGACCTTCAGCTTCAGCATCATTCCTTCCAAAGAAATCCCAGGGCTGATCTCCTTCAGAATGGACTGGTTGGATCTCCTTGCAGTCCAAGGGACTCTCAAGAGTCTTCTCCAACACCACAGTTCAAAAGCATCATTCTTCAGTGCTCAGCCTTCTTCACAGTCCAACTCTCACATCCATACATGACCACAGGAAAAACCATAGCCTTGACTAGACAGACCTTTGTTGGCAAAGTAATGTCTCTGCTTTTCAATATGCTACCCAGGTTGCTCATAACTTTCCTTCCAAGGAGTAAGCGTCTTTTAATTGCATGGCTGTAGTCACCATCTGAAGTGATTTTGGAGCCCCCCAAAATAAAATCTGACACTGTTTCCACTGTTTCCCCATCTATTTCCCATGAAGTGATGGGACCGGATGCCATGATCTTCGTTTTCTGAATGTTGAGCTTTAAGCCAACTGTTTTCACTCTCCACTTTCACTTTCATCAAGAGGCTTTTGAGTTCCTCTTCACTTTCTGCCATAAGGGTGGTGTCATCTGCGTATCTGAGGTTATTGATATTTCTCCCAGCAATCTTGATTCCAGTTTGTGTTTCTTCCAGCCCAGCGTTTCTCATGATGTACTCTGCATATAAGTTAAATAAACAGGGTGACAATATACAGCCTTGACGTACTCCTTTTCCTATTTGGAACCAGTCTGTTGTTCCATGTCCAGTTCTAACTGTTGCTTCCTGACCTGCATACAAATTTCTCAAGAGGCAGGTCAGGTGGTCTGGTATTCCCATCTCCTGAAGAATTTTCCACAGTTGATGTGATCCACACAGTCAAAGGCTTTGGCATAGTCAATAAAGCAGAAATAGATGTTTTTTTCTGGAACTCTCTTGCTTTTTCCATGATCCAGCGGATGTTGGCAATTTGATCTCTGGTTCCTCTGCCTTTTCTAAAACCAGCTTGAACATCAGGAAGTTCACAGTTCACATATTGCTGAAGCCTGGCTTGGAGAATTTTGAGCATTACTTTACTAGCGTGTGAGATGAGTGCAATTGTGCGGTAGTTTGAGCATTCTTTGGCATTGCCTTTCTTTGGGATTGGAATGAAAACTGATCTTTTCCAGTCCTGTGCCCACTGCTGAGTTTTCCAAATTTGCTGGCACATTGAGTGCAGCACTTTCACAGCATCATCTTTCAGGATTTGAAATAGCTCCACTGGAATTCCATCACCTCCACTAGCTAACTAGATATTATGGTAAAACATCATTTTATGGCAAAATTCAGATCTTTTAACCTCTTATGAAAAGTGGATTATTTTAGTATTTGAAATTCAGTTTTAAAATAATTCATTTTGAATTTACATTATGTATAAAAATCAAATGTTCAAAATTATATGTATTTTTCCTAAACCAAATCATATTTGTATTTTGAGAAAAGTTATCTTGTTTTTTGAAAAGGAATAAGTTATATGAGAATTCTTTATATATATATATATGATATTACATATAATATATGTGTATGTAATTCTGTAATTACAGGCTAAACCTTTTAAGAAGGGTGTATCATTTGATTAAAAAACTTCTCTAATCTTAAGAAGTATTTTATCATAACTTGACATATACAGGTAATTATAAACAAGTAATTTTACTGAAGCAGATATAGTAAAGCTTTTTAAAAAGTTAATTGAAAATGAAATAAGTAACTACACATTTTATCTTGATTCTTGAGATTGAGCAACAAAACTAGTTAGCCCTGTATAGATATTATACTCTACTTATGTGTAATTAAAATAATCATGAAAATGCCATGAAAATAATTTAATATGTAATGGATGAAAGCCATGCCAGAATCATGAGGCTTAAATTAGAATTCTAGAACTTATCTGAGGAAACTATCCTTTATTCTTTGTAAATAAGTTTGAAGGAACCTGGCACATAATAAGAACATTTTTCCAAGGAATTATTTGACTACTTCCAAATGCCCTGCTAATCCCTTACACTAAGAAAAGGAGAAATATTTTGAGAAGAATGAAGCCTATTGAATATTTGAAATAATATTATTTAAATAATCAAAGATATTCTTACATTCTATGATATCAGATGTGAAATATTTTATTAGGAGATATCAGGAAAGTCAATTAAGAAACTGAAATGCTTTAACCAGCATTGAGTTTGTCATAAACTTTCTCCAGCTTTCACTTGTTTTACACTCCTTCATGCAATCTATATGATACCTCAAGCACTCGAATCCAATAGAATTTATCAAAGGTCCCAAGACTTGCTTTTATGAGCATTCATCCTTCTACTTAGAATATTCTTTATTCCAAGGTTTTTCAACTTGGGCACTATTGACAGTTTGAGCTGGATCATTCTTGTGGCTGGTTGTCTTTTTTTTTTTTTCCTCTTTATTCCTACAACAATTTCTATTTTCATAATTGTACTGATAATAGATTTCTTTGATAATAATTTTAAACCCACTTCAGCTATATTTTTAGTTTGAAATCTATAAAACTATAAAGTATAAATTGCAGAATGTCAGCTATAAACACATATTTTCTAAGAGAGAAAAACACATAAAGAATTAAGCAGGCAATGAGGGGCCGCATCTGGGATAACACAACAATTTTGCTCTGTGGCAGCCACTCTAATATTTGGAAAAGCAGGAAGATGAGAAAATGATCCTCCCAGAAGAAACTGAATTCCATATGGCCATCACTTTCTAAGGATTGCGGCCAGTCCTCAGACACTTATTAGATTATGCTCATCCCATTTGACTGAACAGACATGAGTTGCCACCAGTGATTCTGGGAACAGCTTCAGGAGGTGTAATCAGGTTTCTGACACAAAGCCTGTATGGATTCAACATTACACAACAGTGTATTTGTGTGTGTGTGTGTGTGTATACAACATTTATTCATAAAAGCATACAAGAAACCAATTTATTACAAATAAAATAATACACCTAATAAATTCTCCATGTTCTAAGGTCCTAAAATGGCTGTAATTTGTCCATCTTCTCTCAGTTCTCTAGAGTGTTATCCAAGAAGGGTGCTAACTGTTCAGAAAGGCTGGGTGACTCAGAATTGTATCCATTTAGACAAGGCAGCAAAAACCACCTTATCACTCCCAACCTCATAACCTTTGGGTTTCTTGTGTCTGCCCTCTTAACTCTTCCAGATTTCTTATCTCTTAACTCTTTATCCCTTAGTTTTTGGGATCATGGTGAGCTTTTTGTTTTTTATTTTCTGTTAGCAAAGTTTATTATTGAGAGTTTTAATTTAAAAGAGATATCTTTAGTTTTTCTTATTTATACTTAGATTGCGCTTCCCTGGTTGCTCAGATGGTAAAGATCCTGCCTGCAGTGCGGGAGACCTGGGTTCAGTCCCTGGGTTGGGAAGAGTCCCTGCTGCAGGGCATGGCAACTCACTCCAGTAGTCTTGTTTGGAGAATCCCCATGGACAAAGGAGCCCGGCGGGCTATAGGCCATGGGGTCACAAAGAGTTAGACATGACTGAGTGACTAAGCACACACAGCACACACTGCTTAGATTGGGGTAACATCTTCCTACAAAAACTTAACTTTAGAAAACAGCGTCGACTTATCAAAAACAAAATTTTATTTATCCAGAGAAAATAGCTGATGAATAAATTGCGAAATGAATATGTTTTTCCTACTACACACTTCCAGCAGCCTTTTATTATACTTCTTTTATGGGTTTTATGGATTATAGGATGTTTAGCAGCATCCTTGACCTCTGCTCACCAAGTGCCAGTTTCATTCTCCAAATTGTGACAAACAAAAATGTCTCCAGACATTGCTGCATATCTCCAAGGGGTGGGGAGAAGGGGATGTAAGTTAAAACTGCCTCCTGTTAAAAATCACTGTTTAATCTATTCATACACACTTGATTAAATCTTAACTATCATTCACCTTTCAGATGTAGATCAAATATAATCTTTGTAGCCTCCTAATACTACTATAACTACTAGTTGTTTGTATTATATTCAAACAACCCATTCTTTCTTATTATAAGTATTTGTGCTCAATGCTTGCCTGCATCATTATGAAACCTAGTTTAATACTGGGATCATGCATTTTCTTCCCTGATGTCTCCAAGAGAGCTTTATCCCAAGATATACCTCTTATTTGCTCAGATAGTGTCTAGTATTTGTAATACAACAGTCACTATTACCGTCATGACCATGTTCTTAGCCTCCACATCACTGTTCTATGTACTATGTATTTTGAAAAAGCAAAACATGATTAATATTAATCAGTCTGAAGGATGATACAGGCACGTTCCCTTCCCTTTTATTGCTTAAAATTTGAGAGTAAGTCTTTGCTGTTGGATTCAGTAACGGTCTTGTTTTTTCTTTCTGCAGATAAAGTTCATTACTAAACAAATTAGCTTTTCAATTACTGCTGCTAAGCCCTAAGTAATTGGAATTCACTGAAACTTTCACAGTCACTTTTTCCTAGCTGTTCTTTTCTAAGCATCAACAATTTAAAATAAGATGAAATTACGCTGCTTATGATTTTTTAAATATATGAATTAAAAATGTAACTTGCCTCTCAGCCTGAAGACAGATAATTAAAATAACAAACTTCTAATGTTTTTCTTTTTTTCTGTCTTTCTCTCTTTTTTCCTTCCAAGGCTGTGTCAAGCCTGGTTAGTGTTTGGATAGGATTCCTAACTATAAAACTTCGTGTTATTATAGATAGGAGAGCAAATAACTACACATCTTGTTCTATTATTTGTGAGGAAACATAACATCCTAGAACTAGATTGCTAATTGAAGTCTAAAAGGGAAGACAAACAGAATGAAGGAAATTTTGAATCAAGTGGAAAATCAATGGTCAGGAAAGTCTTTGAAACAAATGAAGTGGACTGGAAAAGAGATACTTTTAGCCCCCTTCCTCTTAAAATTGACACAAGTGAAGGATGAGTGCTCACAGGTTCTCTAGCTCCAGGGTGAGGCCCTAAGGAAGGCAAAGCAATTTGAGGATACATGAAGGATGGCTGAGATGATGTGACAAGGCTGGGACCTACAGGACAATCAAATAATACCAGCAACATTGAACACCCATCACACACACAGACACACACACACACACACCCCAGACAGCTTATCCTCTCAATCATAGTCAGAGGTGCTGACTTCACAGATGGCAGCTCAGCATTGGGTTCTTCAGGGAGCTGATTCATTCATCATTAGACAACTGGACATTCTTTCAAGACTTAGTAGAACCTAGCCCCCTATGTAATGAGTTTTTAATCTGTTTCATTTTAAAACTACTTTTGCATTAGCGTTTATTTGTCTTCCTTTATTCTCATAAACTGGAGAAGGCAATGGCACCCCACTCCAGTACTCTTGCCTGGAAAACCCCATGGATGGAGGAGCCTGGTGGGCTGCAGTCCATGGGATCGCGAAGAGTCGGAGATGACTGAGCGACTTCCCTTTCACTTTTCACTTTCATGAATTGGAGAAGGAACTGGCAACCCACTCCAGTGTTCTTGCCTGGAGACTCCCAGGGACGGGGGAGCCTGGTGGGCTGCCATCTATGGGGTCACACAGAGTCGGACATGACTGAAGCCACTTAGCAGCAGCATTCTCATAAACTACCTGGACACCAAGGCCTGCCTCTACTAATACATGACATTTAAGGACTAAGTTCTTAGACTTGAATGCCACCCTAGTGCTTAGGAGTCTATTATTTGATATCTGACCTTCATGACAAGGCCTATCTGCCTGCTTGGAGTTTCCACATTTTACTCAGGTTCCTCATCCCAGCATTCTAGTCACTTGTTAGATTTCTGAACCATATCATCTGGGTTATAATATAAATTAAGAGTGGCAGATCTACCTTGCAAACTCAAATATGTCTGAATTCAAACTTCTCTATAAATTTCCTTTCTAGAACCAGGAGACCAGGCTTGCTACACCCAGGTACTGTTATGTTTCCCCAGTAATGCTGGAGAACATTCCCATAGGGCTCTCAGCAATGCTTGCAGATATCATGTCTTCATGCTTTACTCAGTTCAGTTCAGTTCAGTCACTCAGTCGTGTCCGACTCTTTGCGACCCCATGAATCGCAGCACGCCAGGCCTCCCTGTCCATCATCAACTCCCGGAGCTCACCCAGACTAACGTCCTTCGAGTCAGTGATGCCATCCAGCCGTCTCATCCTCTGTCGTCCCCTTTTCCTCCTGCCCCCAATCCCTCCCAGCATCAGAGTCTTTTCCAATGAGTCAACTCTTCGCATGAGGTGGCCAAAGTACTGCAGTTTCAGCTTTAGCATCATTCCTTCCAAAGAAATCCCAGGGCTGATCTCCTTCAGAATGGACTGGTTGGATCTCCTTGCAGTCCAAGGGACTCTCAGGAGTCTTCTCCAACACCACAGTTCAAAAGCATCATTCTTTGGTGTTCAGCTTTCTTCACAGTCCAACTCTCACATCCATCCATGACTACTGGAAAAACCATAGCCTTGACTAAACGAACCTTTGTTGGCAAAGTAATGTCCCTGCTTTTGAATATGTTATCTAGGTTGGTCATAACGTTCCTTCCAAGGAGTAAGCATCTTTTAATTTCATGGCTGCAGTCACCATCTACAGTGATTTTGGAGCCCCCCAAAAATAAAGTCTGACACTGTTTCCACTGTTTCCCCATCTATTTCCCATGAAGTGATGGGACTGGATGCCATGATCTTCGTTTTCTGAATGTTGAGCTTTAAGACAACTTTTTCACTCTCCACTTTCACTTTTATCAAGAGGCTTTTGAGTTCCTCTTCACTTTCTGCCATAAGGGTGGTGTCATCTGCATATCTGAGGTTATTGATATTTCTCCCAGCAATCTTGATTCCAGCTTGTGTTTCTTCCAGTCCAGTGTTTCTCATGATGTACTCTGCATATAAGTTAAATAAGCAGGGTGACAATATACAGCCTTAACGTACTCCTTTTCCTATTTGGAACCAGTCTGTTTTTCCATGTCCAGTTCTAACTGTTGCTTCCTGACCTGCATACAAATTTCTCAAGAGACAGGTCAGGTAGTCAGGTATTCCCATCTCTTTCAGAATTTTCCACAGTTGATGTGATCCACACAGTCAAAGGCTTTGGCATAGTCAATAAAGCAGAAATAGATGTTTTTCTGGAACTCTCTTGCTTTTTCCATGATCCAGCGGATGTTGGCAATTTGATCTCTGGTTCCTCTGCCTTTTCTAAAACCAGCTTGAACATCAGGAAGTTCACGGTTCACATATTGCTGAAGCCTGGCTTGGAGAATTTTGAGCATTACTTTACTAGCGTGTGAGATGAGTGCAATTGTGCGGTAGTTTGAGCATTCTTTGGCATTGCCTTTCTTTCGGATTGGAATGAAAACTGACCTTTTCCAGCCCTGTGGTTTTACTCAGGATCTACCCCAAAAAACATTGTTTTAGATTCCATTGTCACCATCTGCGGAGACCTACTCAAGATGTCTGGATGTTTAGGACATATCTGATTTTGCTTTCATATTCAAGACACACAAACTTCAGAAGACAGCTACCATTTTCACATTATGATTAGTTAATCTTGCATTAATTAAAATAGGCATAACATCTCTACACACAAAAAAATAGATTTATATGGTTTAAATGTGGATAAATTTGCTCATAATGCATTAATATGCTCTAGTATTTTTTTTTTTCCTTTCTGGTCACATAACCACATCAGTGATTACAGCAAGATGAATTAAACAGCCCTCCAAAGTCAAAGATATGCTTAATATTTGCTATCCTCCAGGGGACAGAAATGGAGAAGGCAATGGCACCCCACTCCAGTACTCTTGCCTGGAAAATCCCATAGACGGAGGAGCCTGTTAGGCTGCAGTCCATGGGGTCGCTAAGAGTCAGACACGACTGAGCGACTTCATTTTGACTTTTCACTTTCATGCATTGGAGGAGGAAATGGCAACCCACTCCAGTGTTCTTGCCTGGAGAATCCCATGGACAGAGGAGCCTGGTGGGCTGCCGTCTATGGGGTTGCACAGAGTCGGACACGACTGAAGCGACACAGCAGCAGCAGCAGCAGCAGCAGGGGATACAAAATAAATTTTGTAATCATCTATAGAAAATACTGCTGCTTGCACCAATTGACAACATTTCTAGACCTGCTTTATTAGCTGTTCTGGGCATAGTCACCTATCAATATAAATCAAAACCACATAGTCAGTTGGGGTTGCTTCTGACTACTGGGGTACATATGTTTGTAATATAAGAATTTGTTTAACTTTTTCCATACCTGTTACACTTCCCAAATCTTCAGATTATTCTACAATATGTTTACTTTCTTTTTACAAGATTAGTACATTGTTCAATGCTTTTAATCTCCTATATTATCCATCATAACTGTAGTTTAAGTAAAGCTAAAATTAAAACACCTAGTTAAATAACTGTAATATTAATCTTGATTTTTGGATAATTTTAAAGTGACATGTTTATCTTGTTCTCTTCTGTTTTAAAGATTATCAGATTTAAATAATCAAATTTGAGTTAGGTATATTGCATGAGCATCAAAACAGGAAACAAATGAAGTTATTAAAGATCAAATTTAAATAGTTTTATTCTAAGAATATCCCTATGTTTATAAAACTAATATCATATCAATTTTTAATATATCCTAATGTACTACAACCTTGTTAGTGGGTATAATATTTTGCTGCTCAAAGTCAGTATCATATTAAATAAATAATTTCGCTCTACTAAGAAAACTTCCTAGATAACTTCTCATATTTTAAAAGAAAAAAATTTAAATTACAGCTAAAAGTCATAAAAAGCATTAAATGATCATAGCTATTAATATATAAAAAGTTGCTAAATCTAAAATTCAATTGGCTAATTGAATTTCCACAGGAAATCCAAGCATTTCTGCAGTTAAATTGAATCAAGTTGATAAAATACTAGTAAAAAATAAGCAGGAATGATACAAAGCAGGTTTGCTCACATTGTAAAAGATTACATACTACAATTTCAATGAGCTCACAGAGCCATATTTCCCTTAGTAACACAATTCAATAAATATATACTTACATACATACATATATGTGAGTATTGTTCATATATAAATGAATACATACACATACAAATATACAAATGTAAATCTAGGGTTTTTTCCAGAATTTTGAAAAGAAGAGCATACTAACAGAATACAGTAAATAGTGTAGGATACTATATTAACACTCAAACAGCTAAGGTGTTTGATCAAATGCAGAACAGAATTTTCTTCACACAGAACATAATGCCTGTTTGTGAGAAGGTTCCAAGGAAGCTCAGCTGGCAATTTAAAGAGTCCTTGGGGGGATTAATTTAGCTTCTTCATCAAGACTTAGCAGAGAGCACTGAGTGGAGTATGGTAAAGATAAATTTATCTTAACAGTCAGCAAAGCTTGGGCTGGGTTTCCTTATGGCAAATCATGAACATTCTGTGGGACTTGGGCAGAAGATTCTCGTGCAATGATTGCATGAGATTAGCTTTGTAAGAAAGCTTAGCAATAGTCATTAGCTGCTTACTCTACCATTTATTTAAAACACAGTCATCGGAAACCCTTTTGAGAAGACTATCAAACAAATTACTTTTATTAGTTAATCAAATTACAAACCAACTAAGCCATTTGGCTCTGTGGTATCACTGAATATATTTATTTTAATGTTGTAGACATTCAACATTAGGCCAAGATCTAAAAACACAGGTGTGTGTGCATGTTTGTGTGTGTTTTACATTTTTCCTCCAAAGGAAAGCCAAACAATGCAACATATTTTTTCTATGGTGGAAATAAGAGGTGTTACAAATATCAGTGATGTGTAGAAACTTTTAATTCTGTGGGATGCCAAGGTGGCAGAATGTTGTATCCCAAAGAAAGTAAACGAGGCAGGCAGAACGGCATGTATGCTAATACATATTTGCTCACAGACACACACAATTACAGCTTTAAAGGGAATACATAAAAATTATGCTGCAGACAATGTCTTTATACAAATTTATCATAGCATCTGTGAGCTCCATAATATGTTCATAAAACTAGGAACACGTGTCTTCACAGCATGCTCATTTTGGTATGCCCACTGTTGTTATCTCACCTTCTTTTGCTGCTAGCCTGGCTGTTGTCTTTCAGATCATAGCCTCAGGAATTCTTATTCCTTCACTTCCACATCAAAATGAGAAGTTTAAATGTAAATACATCAAAGGTACAACGTGTGGTACAAAAGGAGAAGGAAATAAAACCGTACTTAGACAATTCAAATAACATTTCTAGAATTGGAGGGAACTCAGGAAAAATCCCACAGATGACTGGGCACAAAAGGGGAAAGTCCCAGGGGATTAATGAGTCATTAATTCAAGTCTAATCCTAAAAAGCATTGTGGTTACTCCAAAGTCAATGAATTTTCAGTGCTGCTTGTAATTTCAGTTAATGGCAATGAAGACATGCCACAAAACAGTTCTTGATAAATCACTTGATATGTAATAGGAATGATCATTGTATGAAATTCCAAGCATGTTTACCTCATAAGTGATTCCTACAAATATTAGTATCTCACCGGCTAAACATCATTACTTTTTCATTCTGTATGTCCAGAAAACTTCCAATATTTTCCACAAAGATTTTAGTACAGATGTTTGTAATACTGATATTTTCAATGGGTGCAATAAAGCATATTCTGTTAAGCTTTACAAAACTTCACAAAGACTGAACTTCCAAAATACAACTTTAATTAAAATTCACTAGACTTAGAATCTATGAAATAATGGAGAAACTGGACCTTGACACATTCGAGAAAGAACAACTTAAAACATAGTTGGACTGTAGATTGTACAAATAGGCATTTTAGAGAAATTTTCTATTAAATAATAGGCAAATGGAAACATTTCTACTTTCATTCATCTGCAACTACCTACAATAATTAGGGAAATAAATTATCCACTTCAAAACAAATCTCAGAGATTTGCTTGGTACTTAAAGAACAATACAACACTGTGAATCCTAGCTAAGTGGGTTCAAAACATTTCAGTCAAATGACAAGCAAACAAAAATTCTTTCAAATCCTTATACTCTATGCCAGAGTTGGGATTTCTTCCAACTCTTATTAGAACTGCATTAAGAAACAAGTCACTCTCCTAATGCTGTTTGTACACTAATAGCCATTTCATTTAGCTTTTCATAGCTGAAAATTAAGGGCAGATGCTATGCAAGATGTTAAATGCAATGTGTCCTATATGTGAGACAATTTCTCTGAAAATCTGTGAAATTTTTGTTAACCTTTTCCTTTCTTGGCTATCTCTTGGGAGAAAAATGACACAAAATTGTGCATTTCAATAAACTGCCCCCAAAAGAACAAGCTATTACCAGTCATGAATAGGATTAACATTTCTTAGTAAAATTATTTATTATGTAACTTGAGTTATAAAATCACAGAAAGTTAATGCACTCTTAGATTTAAAAAAAAATAACTATGAATTAAGTAAAAATTCTTTTTCTGAGTATTATTGCTATAGTGTATGAGCAAAGTGAAGTTGCTCAGTCATGTGTGACTCTTTGCGGTCCCATTGACTGTAGCCTACCAGGCTCCTCCGTCCATGGAATTTTCAAGGCAAGTGTACTGGAGTGGGTTGCCATTTCCTTCACCAGGGGATCTTCCCGACCCGTGGAATAAACCCAGGTCTCCCACATTGCAGGCAGACACTTTACTCTCTGAGCCACCAGGGAAGCTATAATAGTGTATAGTTTCAAGGAATAAATGCTTTGAGAAAAGTGAAAAATAAATGGCAAGTGTACAGATATACTCAAACAGATTTAAATTCTGGTACTGATTGATATTTATTTATGACATGATCTTTGATTAAGAAATCCTCCTGATCCTCAGATTCTGTATTTCTTAAATAGCAATAACAAGAATAATGATAAGAGCTACCTTTGTGGAAGAGAGCCTAACATATTTCAGGCACTGAATAAGGTGCTCTGTGTCATCAACTCCCTTTTTTTTCCTCTAATAATCCTGTTACATAGGTATCATTATCCTAGTTTTTAACAGATGTAGAAACTGAGGCTCAGGGGGAAAAAAAGGAAATGAAAACATAAATAATATCTACCTTCAAGTGTTTTCAAATATTAAAGAAATATTTTAATGTTTAATTCAATGCCAGGTACAGTAGTGTTCTGGGGGAAAAAAAGGGGGGGGCATACCCTTCAAATATCATTTTCCATAGTTCTCTACCTCACCTCACTTTTCTAGAGAATATCTTTCCTGAAACACAGAACTCTTCAATCAAATGGCCATCAATCTACACTGCAGAAATTAACATTTCAAAGTATTAATGCCCTTTTTCCTGACAAGCATCAATTCATGCTTCCACCCAAATGGATATCAAAGTCACAAAGCTTCTATCCATGGTTCTCCTAAGCCATGCCTCACTGAATTCCCAGACCTTGATTTCTATGACACTGTCCTTCTTGGGTTAAGAAATTTCTCTCTTTGTTATCTCTGAGCATTCTTTTGTACCCAACTCCTCCTAAATCTTAAATACTATTCCTGGGAGCTTTGTTACAGATTCACAGTCTTTCTTGCTATACTAAGACAGTAATGTAAGGCAGAAAAATTCTGTGGCATGTATTTTATACATAACTCTTTGTCTGTAATTTCAAATAAAAGGAAGGAAGAAAGAAAAGAAGGAAAAAACTGATCTTTACATGAAAGAACAAGGGAATGAGTCATTATGCCAGACCGTCTTTGTGCTTATATTGTTTTTGGTTCTTAGCAGCACACACATATATTATTTCACTTACTCCTAACAATAGGCTTGCAAATTAGGAATCCTTAGTTTTATTTAAGAGTAATTTCAGGTTGAGAACAAAGAAATGTTGAAATTATACTGCTAATTTGTGATGGAGCTGGAATTTGATCCTGGTCTGACTCTAAAACTCTTATTTCTCCTGCCAATTCTCCTACAAGAGGGAGGCTTAGATGTCAGGATAAGAATAGGGAAAACGAAACAGAAAATATGTGCAGAGCCTCATCGGAGTTCCAGGGTCTGCTTTTACAGCCTCCAGCACATTTCAGGCTGTGGTCTGCTTCCAGGCAAATAGCAGCTCTGGCCTTGCCAACAATCAAGTCTGAATGTGGGAGTCAAAGACTCTACTATTTCCAACTATATCATCCTTGTGAATTCATTCTCTGCTGTTGGACCTTGATCTCACCTGCCAGCCCATCACCTCCTTAAAGTCAGAACTGACATGTTAACATTTCCCTAAGTCTCATTCCAATGTCTTTGAAAATGTTTTCCAGTTTCCTTTTCTCACTTGCTTTACCTTACTAACTCAAGCCTCTTGTTCTAAGCAAAGATAATTGACATCATTTTCCTGATGACTGAATGTTTTTCCTTTATCTTCCCCATTCTTTTCCTTAATCTTAAAACCTGAACTTTTAGCATTTTCCTTATGATCATATCTACATTGAACTGTACCATGATATACATGGTACTGATTTATTACTAT
This sequence comes from Bos grunniens, assembly GCF_055505025.1. NCBI lineage: Eukaryota > Metazoa > Chordata > Mammalia > Artiodactyla > Bovidae > Bos > Bos grunniens. The sequence goes on from NC_141170.1 coordinate 68,221,673, forward strand.
TATGTCAATAGCTACATGTAAGAGTTTTGAAAAGCAAGGTCCAATTTTGATTTAACACATTATCTCAGGGCCTAAAGTGATGGCTTACACATAAGAGTTTATAATTAATACTCATCAAAATAGAGATACATCAAGTATTTACATGTTACATTCCACGGAAAAACTAATCCCAGGAATGAGAGGGAACTTTAATTTACACTTATCACTAAACATGATAAATACAATTTACAGTTTAAATATCTAGGTTGAAATCACTTTAAACATCTAGGTAGTATATCTTTGATCCAAGAGTATATTTTTTATTAAATAGATAAATAAGAAACATACAGAATATTCAATCATGCATTATTCTTAATATATTCTTCTACTTCCCCACCATGCTTCAGAAAATGTTTTGCCTCATTACCTAAATAGGTTTAATGATACAGTAAGCAAAATTACGTACAATAAAACTAAACACTAGGAATTTCAGAGCTTATAGTGTGAATTTTTAAAGTCATTAGCTACTCTGCCATTAGAAATAATCAGACATCAACTATACAAAATCACAAAAATCTCTGTAGTGCCAAGAATACCTTTATCAGTAAACCTAGGAATTGTTTTCCATGTGGAACACATGAGATTTTTAAAAATTATTATTAATACACAAAGGGCACCTGCACACAATCAGCTGAAAGCAGAGTCTGTTGCTACAGAAAATCAAAAGGCTCATTTCTATTAACTAATAAGGAGTCTTTGCAGTCTAAACACTCACTTCAAAAGAGGTCATTTATATCTTTATATGAAAATAAGTCTCCCCTAAACATCAATTATGCAAAACAAGATGTGTAAGTTTTCTAATCCAAGGCACGTACATTTTTATCATTTCAAAACAACTGAGGATATATTTGACAAAGATGAAAGGTGCTGTTTTGTTTTTGTTTTGTGCTTGTTAAGAAAATGGATAACTTTCTCAATGAAGCTTCTTAGTGATAGAAGCTGATTATGTTCATCCAACCATTTTTTTCCTCTTCCAGGGCTCCAACTAGACCATACTTCCCCACCTCCCTTGAAATTAAACATAGGCATGTGACCATCTGGCTAATGTGATGTAAGGCCTAGAGATACCTGCCATTTCCAGGACTAATTCATATTTTTCTATAGTGCTGTTTATTTTCCTTTCCTTATCTCCTTGAGGAATTGAAAGCATGCCAAGATCTTAGGGGAAACTGGAACTGCAAGATGGAAAGAAACTGCATCTCTGAATCCAATGGGAAGTCACCGCCAGAACATTGCCAATCAATTATTATATAAGCAAAACATCAAGGTCTATTGAGTTAAATCACTAAAATTCTGGGATTGTTTATTACAACAGTTAGCCTATGCCAACCAATAAAACTTCAGAAATACCTTTTCAAAAGTATATGTGTGTGCTCAGTCATGTCCAACTCTTCATGATCTTATGGACTATAGCTCACCAGGCTCCTCTGTCTATGGAATTTTCTAGGCAAAACTACTGGAGTAGGTAGTCATTCCCTTCTCCAGGAGATCTTTCCAACCCAGGGATTGAACCCGTGTCTCTTGCATCTCCTGCACTGGCAGGTGGATTCTTTACCACTGCCCCACATGGAAAGCCCTTTTACAAGGATACAGTTCTTTTAATTTGATTAAGGTTTTTCTTACAGCCATTTTGATGAGATCCCTTAAAGACCATCTGAAAGGAGAAGGAAATTAAGTCTTTCTTTGAGCTGTGATGGGTCTAGGGTATATTAGTTAGGCTAACCCCTAGGGGCTGCATGAGCTCACTTAGGAAAACAATTGAAAGTGTCTTAATGAATTAGAGGTCATACATCTAATTCCCTAGGCTTTTGCCACTGAAGGTCCTTTAGTCATACCCATTACTTGCCAAACAAAACTAGCCAATTTACATAGAAATTTTTTTTCTTTTATCACGCATGATTTTATCATATAGCCTGATTAAATATGCATGAAATATCTGTTGTTCCCAACAGTCCTCACAATACTTTCTGAATAGGTCTTTTACTTTGAAATATGGTCTAGAAAAATAATGTTTTCCAAAGAATGCAAATATCTTCTTTTGAGTTCTACCATTCAGAAAGCAAAATAAAAAAGAGAGGAGGGGGAAAAAACAGTCAATTTGGATGAGAATCTGCACACAATCAATGTGTAGAAATCAATGTGAATCCTAGTCAAACCTAGATTTCACAGTGGGAATACATACAGCTTTACACTACTCAAACAAAAGGTTAGTATTATTGTGAACAATTGTAATGAGGCCTGGATTGAGTTTATATTGAAGCAGACAGGATCCTACTGATAATTTACTAAACCAAAACTGCTGGGTGTTACAATTTATGCCACTTTAGAGCCAGTAATTTAGCTTCTGAATCCACAACTTTTATGTCAACCTATGGTGGAGTATTTTCCTGTCCTTTCATTGTTTTCCTTGTTCTGAAAGACAGCACTGGATGCTGGAAAGAGCTTAAGAGGTCTTATTAAAAAACTGCAGTGATTCCCAGGTTTACTGCTAAAGTGGACCTTGATTTGCCCATTATATGTTAAAAGCTGCTTCAATATCTATTGTCTCTAAACTATTCATATCAGACAAACACACAGAATCACACATTTTGAACCAGAATTCAAATAATGAAAATGTCCTATTTTAGGAAGATTTGCTGGAATTAACCTTCTACATTTTCCCAAAGATTACATTTATTAGTCTGACATTCTATCAAAAATCATCTTGCAATGCAAAAAAAATGCCCTATTTTTTAAAAATTTTAAAAATGATAGAATCCTCAGTAAGAGATTCCATTCATTTTAATGTGTGTTTGGATCTTCTGAGGATTATACGTTGTTGACAATGATCTCTGGTCAGTTTTTACAACATTGAAATGGAAATGTAGATTAGAAATTAGGTTATTTTTGTTTATATCAATGGGGCTTGGGCAATCTATATAGTTTTACATGTAAAAAAGGTTCTTTCTTTAAAAATATTAACACACAGCTGCAGCTATTTCTGACTTATTAATAAGTGACTTCATTTTGTTTGCCAAAGTGTCTATAAGATGAAAAACTAAATATGATATGTCCTCATGATAGAAATTCCTAAAACTACTGAACAGATTTTCAAGAGAGATAATTACCAGAAATCCTACTGCCCAGAGAGAGTTACTATTAAAATCTAGATGAATATCCTTCCAAAATTCCTCCTGCTGTTCACATCTTCTTTCCTTCTCTCATAGGGACCTCCAGCTCCTGGCGCCCAGCAGAGCACACCACACACTATGTACTATTCTTTCAGGGTCTCCCCAGAGTTTTGCTCTTATGTAAGTGTGTATGTGTGTGTGTGCTTAATAAATGTTTCCTCCATTTACTGTGCACTCCATGAAGGCAGGAATTCTCTATTTATCCTCTAGCTTGGAACATACGGCTTCATACAAAGTATAATTCAATAAATATTTTTTATGGATTACATAAATAAAATGTGATCATGTTTTTTTTTTTAATTGTTTAAAACTTCTGTCAATAAACACAACTCTAGAAAAATTTAAGATTATGTATTTAATGTTATGGGTACAATTCCTTTAACAATGCTCCCATGCAGGCATTTCTCTCTCTCTTTTTTTCAGCTGCTCATAGAAGTGTAATGGATACCAGTGTAGTACATATATTTGGGGCTTTGCTGGTGCCTCAGTGGTAAAAAATCAGTCTGCAATGCAGGAGATGAAGGAGAGGTGGGTTTGGTGGCTGGGTCGGGAAGATCCCCTGGAAGAGGGCATGGAAACCCACACCAGTATTCTTGCCTGGATAATCCCATGGACAGAGAAGCATGGTGGGCTAGAGTCCATAGGGTCCCAAGGAGTTGGCTATGACTGAAGTGACTAAGCACCTATTCATTTGAGCACTTATCTCCTTCTTTGGATAAATAACCCAAGTTGTAATATTGGGGCGTCAGTCATAAATATCTGTGTTACATATTTCTGAACTACCACTTTAAAGGTTGTATATAATCAGTTCAGTCGCTCAGTCATGTAAGAATCTTTGCAACCTCATGGACTGCAGCACGCCACCTTCTCTGTCCATCACCAATTCCCAGAACTTACTCAAACTCATGTCCACAGAGTCGGTGATGTCATCCAACCATCCCTTCTCCTCCCACCTTCAATCTTTTCTAGCATCAGGGTCTTTTCCAATGAGTCAGTTCTTCACATCAGGTGGCCAAAGTATTGGAGTAAAGCTTCAACATCAGTCTTTCCAATGAACACGCAGGACTGATCTCCTTTTAATGGACTGGTTGAATCTCCTTGCAGTCCAAGGGACTCTCAAGCATCTTATCCAACACCATAATTCAAAAGCATCAATTCTTTGGTGCTCAGCTTTCTTTATGGTCCAACTCTCACATCCATTCATGACTACTTGAAAACATAGCCTTGACTAGACGGACCTTTGTTGGCAAATAATGTCTCTGCTTTTTAATATGCTGTCTAGGTTGGTCATAACTTTCCTTCTAAGTAAATCTCATAGGAATGAAGAATACAATGTATCACAACCTCAAGGCTTTGCTTGTATTTGTGAAACTGTACATGACTAAAACAAGGAAAGAAAAGGCTAGATATCATATTTAGGTTTTAAATTTAAAATTGCAAGGATGGTGTCATTATATGGAGAAAGGTGAATGACAGTGAAGATGCAGTTGATGGATAGTGAAGAAAACATTGGTATAAGGGAGAAAAAATTGTTGAACAGAATCATGAGTTTGTCAAAGTTTTCTTTGATAAACATAGTTTGCTTTAACACTTGTAATTCTTTCTAGGTTCAGTGACCTTTGTTTTCTTACCAAACTTTTTTTTTTAATTAAATTGATGAATATTTTACTTTTATTCATTCAGCTAAACTAAAAATAAAACTGAGATAACTGATGATATAAGAAGAAACTCAAGTCAGGCTAAATATATCAGAATTTTGCAGAAGAAAATTTTCATTATCCTGTCAGTCATCACATGCTGATAATCTTCTTATCCAACCTTTTCACCAAGTTAATTAAGATTTCCAAATATTCATAAATGCCAAAGGTTTAAAAAAATAAAGTTCCATGCTTTGATGTTATAAGTCAGGGAATTATTAAAACTGTCTAATTTCTAATTACAACAAGGTTGGAATTGACTTTAAGTTACCAAGTTAAATGGAAAGTTGTATTGCTGTAATATTATTGGGTAAAAGGGTTATTGTTTTTATTTGAGGTAAGAAATAAAAAGTGTCTTGTGTTAGTAATTACACTTTGTACTGCCATCACTGCAAGTCATATATTCTTCAAAACTCTACCTTATACTCAAGGATGAAATCAAAGTATTCTCAACTCTGTAAGAGTTCCTTACTTGTTCCTAGTTTCAACTAAGCACTATTTTATTTTTCTCCTTTCTATATTGCTTTCACTACAGCAACTAATCAAAAAGACCACACTGCTTTAACTGACTGTGTGTGTTTGCTCAATTGCTTAGTCGTATCCGACTCTTTGCCATCCCATAGTTTGTAGCTGGCCATACTCCTCTATCCATGGAATTTTCTAGGCAAGAATACTGGAGTGGGGTGCCATTTCCTACTCCAGGGGATCTACCCGACTCGGAGATTGTACCCACATCTCCTGCATTGACAGGTCGATTCTTTTCCAGTGAGCTGCCTGGGAAGCCTTGTTTTAACTGTATAGCTATTGTTGTTTGGTGGTGCTGATGGTGATGGTGTGTGTGTGTGTGTATCATATTGAATTTTAATGAATACATTTATATAAATTTTATGTGTGTGTATGTATGCATGAGTTCACACTAGGGTATCTGCTGAGATGCATTTACATAGACATCCCTCACCACGGCTAACTGAGTCTATCCATCTATCTACCTACTTGTCTGTCTATTCATTTATCTATCTTTATGGACATGCGTATACATATATAGTCAGGTACACATATGTCCATGTGTGTATATTATAAATATATATATATATGTGCTAAATGAATCTTTTTACCATAGGTTTCAGGAAAGTAAAGATTACCCATTTATTCTCTTGTATCTTCATTCAGTTAATAATTGAAAGTGAGTGCCCATTATGTAGTATGTGCTTGGAACATTTTATATGTTTTCATATATATATGTTACCTGCTATATAGGAATGAACACAGCTAACAAAGTCCTTGCCACCACTGAGCTTAAATTTTAGCCATTACAAGTCTATGATCAGAATGTATTTAAATCATTTTAAAATAATAACTATCAGTTAATTCAATTTTTCATTAGTCATATAAATTATCTCTCATGTCAAATTTAATCCAAAAGATAGAATTAAAAGTAGAATTTTGGAAGATAGCAGGATCCAGACTATCCCTAGAAGGAGTAGGTACATGAGAACTCCTACTTAGATAGCTTTTATAGTCTGTTCAGCAACTAGGCCTGCTCTTTCACACCACATGTCCACATTTCTCTAAATGAACTCTCACATTAACTAAGTAAAATTATTAGGCATACATGGTCCATAAGACCACAAGATTGTAAACAAAAGGAATACAAAACTTAAACACAGACAAATACACACACACACCTCTCCCCATACACTAAAAAACAACAATTATATTCAACTATTCACCACGAGACATTGTATTAAGATAGTTCATGTGAGAGTTGCATCAACTAAATTATCCTATGTAAACTTCAATTTTTAAAAATTTAATTTTATACAAACAGACCAAAAAATATTAATTTCCTCAACAAATCCTTCACATCTTACAATGACAGTGTTCATGATAGCTGCCCTCTACCAAAGCCTTCACATCGCATGGATCCAATGGCACTATGTCCATTGTAGTTCATGTGAATGGCGCACTTGGGGTTATTCAATGCACAAGCCATAGCAGAGCCATAGGTTTAAATGATTACTTTTTCTCCTCTCCTGACTAATAAAACCAATAGTGCTTTTTTGTCAGCAAAATCTGTCTTTCCAGTTACTTGCTTTGCAAGCTTCTATAGTAAATCATGTGTTTGTGAAAATATCAAGAGTCAACTTTCAGAAAAAAATATTAAAAAAAAAACTCAAAGAATGTTTCAAACCTGTTTCTTACTCAAAGCATTCTCTCTTTAAAGTGGTTTTAAATACTCATATTACCATGTAATCTAATATCAGTGAATGTGTAGTATTGCATTGCCAATTACAGATGCACAAAGCATATATTTTCACTGGGTCATTTGAGAATTTAAACATGTTTTGCACATTAAATAGAAACTATAAAAAAAAAACAAAACCTGAATATCAGCCTTTAATAGATGATACTTTAATATTCTTGGACATTTAGAAACCAATTCATTACATTTGGCAGGTGGAATGCTGGTCTTGAGTAGTTTAATTGCATAAAATATAATGGATTATATTACATCCACCATTCCAGGCCCATCCGTTTTGTTGCCAGAAGCTATGTATCTTGGTAACTGTAACCACATCACAAAATTAATCTGTGAAAATTAATGAATGCATGTATGAGTATAATTAATAGATTTGATTCTAAAATACATTTAAGTTAGATTTTGACATTTTATGTATTAACTAAAGTCTGTTCTCACACATGTAATCTATAATTCAATTATTTCTAAAGATCTTCCTATGGATGAGGCATTATACTGGGCAGTTTGAGAAAGGTAAAGATAAAACAAATGCTGTCATTACCTTTAAATCTTTGTAATATAGGAGAGGGGACTAGCTTTATTGAATATTCACACAGTAATAGTTTTACTCTATTAAAAAAGAATGTGTTAAGTGAAGAATGCAGACATGAATAAAGACTTTTGTGTGAGCTGAGAGTTAGATTCTGAGTAGTGCAAGATTTCAGAAGAATTAATAGCAGATGTAGAATTAATGAATGCACAAGGATTTTCCATGTTATGTTTGAAAAATATGTTATTGAATACATATTGGGAAGGCAATTCTTGATTGATAGTGACAAAGTATTATATGGTTTGTGTTACTTTATTCCATTTGATAGACATATCACTTAGTCAACAATCTGTAAAATACGACCTGAGTATTCACAGTACACCTTTGTAAAAGTGCATTATACAATTGTCATGGACTTGGCATTTCATCATAAAGTGCTGATTTGAAACAATAATATCCAATTGTAACCATGTGCTCTAAAGAAACTGGTGGTTTGTTGAATTTATGCATTCTGATTTTCTGATAGAAAAAGGGCATGAAATGGAGCTAGTGCCATTATGAGAAAGAATAATGAAATCTAAAAGAACTTTCTTATTGCACATCTGGAGAGTTCAGCCATCAATGCATATTCAAGTACAGATATGGTGCCATGGCAAATTACACCTTCACTGACAAAGGACTTGGTCAAATTTTAAAATATACATTGATTCATTCATTCAATAAATGTTGATTGTCCTCCATAGTCCAGGCAAGACAATCCCCCTTCTCATTAGTTTACATGCAGTAGTAGGACACTCATAAGAAACAAATAAACAAACAAGTACTTTTCAGGTACTGATAAATCCAGTGAGGGAAATTAAACTAGTGTGACAAGACACAAAATGAACAGGGGGCCAAAGAGACTTCTTTGAAGTGACATTTATCTGAAAACTAAATGATATTCCAGTCCAGTCTAACAGGTAATTTTTCTGTGATATCATTTAAGGAAAGTATATTACTAGCTTTTAAAGAAATCCATTGAGTTAGACACGGACTTGGTCCTGTGTGATCAGATTGGCTAGTTGGTTGTGATTATAGTTTTCAGTCTGTTTGCCCTCTGACCCCCTCTCTCAGTGCCTACCGTCTTACTTGGGTTTCTCTTACCTTGGAGATGGGGTCTCCCTTGAGGGCTGCTCCAGCAAAGTGCAGCCCCTGCTTCTTACCTCGGGCGCGGGATAGCTCCTCTCTGCTGCCGTCCCTGCCCTCGGGCCAGGGGTAGCTCCTCTCTGTCGCGCTCTTGTGCCATCTCAGCTGCCACAATAGGCAACAAATTTGGAAAACTCAGCAGTGGGCACAGGACTGGAAAAGGTCAGTTTTCATTCCAATCCCAAAGAAAGGCAATGCCAAAAAATGCTCAAACTACCGCACAATTGCACTCATCTCACACACTAGTAAAGTAATGCTCAAAATTCTCCAAGCCAGGCTTCAGCAATACGTGAACCGCGAACTTCCAGATGTTCAGGCTGGTTTTAGAAAAGTCAGAGAAACCAGAGATCAAATTGCCTACATACCCTGGATCATCGAGAAAGCAAGAGAGTTCCAGAAAAACATCTATTTCTGCTTTATTGACTAAGCCACAGCCTTTGACTATGTGAATCACAATAAACTGTGGAAAATTCTGAAAGAGATGGGGATACCAGACCACCCGACCTGCCTCTTGAGAAACTTGTATGCAGGTCAGGAAGCAACAGTTAGAACTGGACATGGAACAACAGACTGGTTCCAAATAGGAAAAGGAGTACGTTAAGGCTGTATATTGTCACCCTGCTTATTTAACTTATATGCAGAGTACATCATGAGAAACGCTGGGCTGGAAGAAGCACAAGCTGGAATCAAGATTGCCGGGAGAAATATCAATAACCTCAGATATGCAGATGACACCACCCTTATGGCAGAAAGTGAAGAGGAACTCAAAATCCTCTTGATGAAAGTGAAAGTGGAGAATGAAAAAGTTGTCTTAAAGCTCAACATTCAGAAAACTAATATGGCATCTGGTCTCATCACTTCATGGGAAATAGATGGGGAAACAGTGGAAACAGTGTCAGACTTTATTTTTCTGGGCTCCAAAATTTACTGCAGATGGTGATTGCAGCCATGTAATTAAAAGATGCTTACTCCTTGGAAGGAAAGTTATGACCAACCTAGACACCATATTAAAAAGCAGAGACATTACTTTGCCAGCAAAGGTCCGTCTAGTCAAGGCCTTGGTTTTTCCAGTGGTCATGTATGGATGTGAGAGTTGGACTGTGAAGAAAGCTGAGCACTGAAGAATTGATGCTTTTGAACTGTGGTGTTGGAGAAGACTCTTGAGAGTCCCTTGGACTGCAAGGAGATCCAGCCAGTCCATCCTAAAGGAGATCAGTCCTGGGTGTTCATTGGAAGGACTGATGTTGAAGCTGAAACTCCAATGCTTTGGCCACCTGATGAGAAGAGCTGACTCATTGGAAAAGACCCTGATGCTGGGAAAGATTGAGGGCAGGAGGAGAAGGGGATGACAGAGGATGAGATGGTTGGATGGCATCACTGACTAGATGGACATGGGTTTGGGTGGACTCCGGGAGTTGGTTTTGGACAGGGAGGCCTGGCATGCTGCGATTCATGGGTTGGCAAAGAGTCGTAACGACTGAGCGACTGAACTGAACTGAAAGAAATTCATTTTATACCTCAAGTTTTATGTTCTGTGCATCTTTGGGAAGTGTAAATAAGTGCATTCTTATTTAATATTTTGGCTATAACAATTCTTGTTAAGATAAAATTAATGTAGAATTGCAAAAGAATTGTGTGATTTTTCAACTAGCTTATTTGCTGTTACGTTTCCCTTTCTGATCCCTTCTTTTCCTGTCAGTCATTTCAACTCCTCCTTTCCCTCTTTCTCTTTATTTCTCTTCTTTTTATTGTGTATTTTTCTATTTCTTTTATTTTTCTATCTGAAATCTCACTATGTGTAATACAAGCTACTTGTAATATGTTAGCTATAAAAACAAATAATTCCAAAATGCACTAATATAAGCCTTTTTTGGGAAGTGGTACAGGTATGATTTTAGGTAACTTTCTGAATAAGAATCCAGCAGATAACACTATGAAATGTCTCAATTGTTATGATTCTAAAGTTAGGTATATCTACACATATTTTACACTATAATGGCACCACTTGAAACTTTTTATAATTATGTTTTGTTTTCCTCTTTTTTCACCTCTGGCTAGATTTTTGCTGTAAAAGTTAAATAGGCCACTTCCTCTCTTGTATAGCAATGCACACTTCTTGTAAATCAAGATTTTAAATGCGTTTACACTACATTATGTGCTTTAACACTAAAAACAAACTTACCATTACCCAAATCATAATTAAAAATATTTTTCAAAAGTCTTTTTAAGTTTTTATTTGCCATGTTACCCCTTTATGAATATTAGCCCAAACTCCTGAGATAATTACTTGCAAATTTCAGCCTAACTGGATATTGCCAGAAAAAAAAAATTTCACTTACAAGGGGTGATAAACAACATGAATGTTAATGTATAGGATGGAATTCTATGTGACAGGAATATTACAAGATATCTTACTTATTGTCCATGTAAATCATTAAATTCCAGAATTATTTAATCATTTTCTCCAAGACAGGGCCTTCGTATTTAAGGGCCTTTCCCATCTCCAGGGATCTTCCCAACCCAGGTCTCCCACATTGTAGGTGGATTCTTTACCAGCTGAGCCAAAAGGGAAGCCCATCATATACCACTGGTGAATGTAAATATGAACTAAGGAGTGCTGTGTGCTTAGTCGCTCAGTTGTGTTTGACTCTTTGTGATCTCATGGACTATAGCCCACCAGGCTCCTCTGTCCAAGTGATTCTCCATGCAAGAATCCTTGAGTGGGTTGCCATGCCCTCCTCTAGGGGATCTTCCCACCCCAGGGTCAAACCCAGGTCTCCTGCATTGCAGGCAGATTCTTTACCATCTGAGACACCAAGGAAGCCCAGTAAACATATAGTATTTATGTCACAAATAACAAATAAATCATAATAGCTCTCTATGTATATTAGAGCCAGTCTCTTCTTCCAGAGAAAGAGCATGACATGACTGTATACATACACACATATGTATATACTTGGGACCACTTGGGACTTCCCAAGTGGCTCAGTGATAAATAATTTGCCTGTCAATGTAGCAGATGTGGGTTTGATCCCTGTGTCAGGAAGATCCCCTAGAGAAGGAAATGGCAACCCACTCCACTATGCTTGCCTGGGAAATGTGAAGGACAGAGGAGCCTGGAAAGTTACAGTCCATAGGATTGCAAGAGTTGGCACAAGTTAACAACTAAACAGCAAGAACAATATACATATATCACAAAGAAAAAGTCTCTCTGACCTGAGGCTGTTTTTCAGCTTTTAATCCACTTATCAGAACATTAAATGAAAACTTTGAGATTTAAACTCTATCTATTTGTTTCTAAGAAGATGGTCTGGTGATAACTGAAATTTTGCTTATTCACTTGATGCATGAATGAATAAATAACAGATTATTTTTAATAAATTTGTATATAATTAACATACTTGACTGAAAAGCAAGAATGTTAAAATAAAAATAATATTTGCTTTGCATTAATTTAAATGACATTGTCTGGAGGAAAAGAATTTAAGAAATCATTATATACTAAGGTTACTATTTTCAAAATCTTTTTTATTCCATTTTGCACATGGATTTGTAAATTTTTTGACTACTGTACTCTCAAAAATTATAAGTAAATAAATTATGTTTAAAATTTTGAAACATGGTAGTTATTTGATAACTAGCTATTATAAAGCTGGGTGTTGACTAAATCGTACCTAATTATTCTTTTTTTAAAAAAATCAAATAATCCATTTATACCCCTGGTCTTTGTGGTTATCACATCATAATTCCCACCTCAGTTAGTTTCTGATATAAAATGAGTACTGATTTTAGTTATATGTGGAATCTAAAATACAAAACCAACAATCCAAAACAGAATCAAATTTATAGATTCAAAGAGTTGAGTGAAATGGAGGAAGGGAAATAAGAGGTACAAAGTACCGGTTATACAATAATGCATAAATGTAATATACAGCATAAGGAAAATGGTCAATAATAATGTAATAATTTTGTATGGTGACAGATGTTTACTGGACATGTGACCTTTTCATAATGTATTTGATTGGGGAATCATTAAGTTGCACACTTGAAACTAACATGATATTGTATGTCAACTATATTTCAATAACAAAATAAAATATATACAATATTATAAAGTGTATTAAATGTGTGGTAGGGAGAAAAGAAGGAAAGAATAGAAGGAGGAAAAGAGATGGTCCCAAAGCCTAGAATTGTATTAAAAGTATCATTTATTAGCTTGTAATTTAAGATACTTCACCCGGCACTTAACAGGCTTGGAAAGGAGCCAAATATCAAGAATAAAGATCCCTGTTGAATTTTGCAAACAGACCAAGTTCCAAGAATAGCGTCCATATTTCAATTGGCATACTGAATAAAAAAGCAATTTGATCCACTTTCTTACAGCAGCATAGTTCTTTAATACCTTCTTATAAAATGGCTTAATGCATTTTTATCTTCCTATTTGATTCCTTTGATGAATAATCTATCAATACATTTCACATCTTGTACAAAACTGTGACCTTATGGTTGCCCTTGTCAATGAAACCTATTGTCTGCTATTTACCTTGACTTATTTTGACCACATTTATTATTATTAATTGACCACAATTATTAAAAGAGAGATATAAGAATCTAAAGTGATAATGGGCTTGATTTTCTGTGTAGATCCAGAAGTAGAGGCTAGCTATTTGGATGAGAAAAAAATATATATTTTAGCATATTTATCAGGAGAAGAGAAAGAGATTGGCATTTATTATCTATCATATCCATACTGTAATATATTTGTTTCCAAACTGCTCTAAAGGTTGGAATTATCATCCTAATTGTTTTACTTATTTAAATACAGGTGAGAAAAATAAGGCTCAAAATTATCAAATTTCTTTTGCCACAGTTTTCCTTTTTTCTTCCTATATTTGTGTGTATGTGTCCTAAGTTGCGGAAAAGGCAATGGCACCCCACTCTAGTACTCTTGCCTGGAAAATCCCATGGACGGAGGAGCCTGGTAGGCTGCAGTCCACGGGGTCCCTAAGAGTTGGACAGGACTGAGCGACTTTACTTTCACTTTTCACTTTCCTACATTGGAGAAGGAAATGGCAACCCACTCCTGTGTTCTTGCCTGGAGAATCCCAGGGACGGGGGAGACTGGTGGGCTGTACTCTATGGGGTCGCACAGAGTCAGACACGACTGAAGCAACTTAGCAGCAGCAGCAGCAGCAGTCCTAAATTGCTTCAGTCATGTCCGACTCTTTGCAACCCCATGGACTGTAACCCACCAGGCTCCTCTGTCCATGGTGTTCCACAGGCAGGAATACTGGAGGGGGTTCCACGCCCCCCAGGGTTCGAACTCAAGTCTCTTACATCTTCTACATTGGTAGGCACATTTTTTACCACTAGCACCACCTGAAAAGCCTATACATGCATGACTCATTAAACATTCATCTAGATGCCTTTTTTCTGAAACTACTATATCTATTTAAATTATGTAACAAGAATTAAACATCAAAAGTTATTAATTGGCCAAATGTTCTTGCTTTTACGTTAGGTGAAACGCAAATATGTTTTTAATATAAAAGCACAATCTCTGAGTTAGAGCACTTCTAAAAATGTAATTTTGACTTCTAATTCACAGTGTCCAGCAGTAGAGAATCAGATCAAGATAAGTTGATTCTTATTAATGTTCCTCAAATAATCTCACATTTTCCATTTTATTTAGGCCTGATCTAATTATTAAGTAAAATGTTGCTTTAAATGACCTATTTTAACTTTAATAAATAAAGAAGAAAAGGGTAAAGATTTACAAAAAGCACAAAACAAACAAACAAATTAAAAACTCTGCTAAGCCTAAACAAAAGAGGGTTTGCACAAATATGTTCTTTACATTTAAGCCTATGATTTCCCTTAAGTTTTTAATTTTTAATACAGTCTAACAGTAGAAAGGAAAGGTCAGTTTGGGAAGCCAGAAAAATGCTTATATGATGCTTATCCAGGCATGGATTTCAAAACTCTCTCAGCTTTATAAATGTGAATGTGGATTGCTTTTGCTCTCAATGCATTTTTCTCAATACAATGAGGAGGACAATATTCTGAGTTTGAAGTTTATACCACAAGGCATTTTTGAATTTTGTAGGCAAAAGAAACCGTTGGAGTCTTATGGTCCGGTAGGGAACACATTTTTCCCCTCCTTTCTAGCATATAATTCAAAAGTGGCAAAGCTCGTTTTATCTAAACTCCCCCAAACATTCGCCTTTGGCCCTATGTCAATTAAAAAAAAAAAAAGTTTTAACTCCAAAGAATTGCTCTCTGGAGTTTTTACCAGAAAATTCATCTTTACCTCAGCAGTCAATGAATATCAACATTCAATTCCGTCTCTATCACCTGCAGCAATATCAGTTCAGGCAAAACTAAAGACGGAGTTTGTTTAGGCACAGGGAAAATCTTTATGAATAGTTAATAGGGAAATCAGCCCAAATTAATTTTCTGAAAATATCCCAGTACAAAACTCCTGTTCAGAGTAGGGGTATGGATAGTGAATATATGCAGACATAGGAATATACTTTCTGATAACCATAAAATTAAATGAAAATTAATGACAAATCCCTAATTCTCAGAATATATCCAATTCAGTGATTGCAATTTTGCTCAATTAAAAGGGGCCAGAACTTTCTCCCACATTGAAAGTGGTTTCAGCTGTGACTCCTTAGCAGGTTTTATGCAGAAATTATGGGGTTTTGATACCAACAAAAGTATACAGTGTCTGTGTGTGTATGCACGTGTGTGCACTTTCAATTTGCATATGAGTCAGTTAGTTGCTTTCAACAAAAAATAAAAATATTTCTCTATTGACAGTGCAAACAGCTTCTTCACTATTTCCATTAAATTGAGAGGTTTTCCAGTGCCAAAACATGAAGTAGGTTGACAAATGTATTAAAAGAAACATTATCCTGTTAAAGTGAAGTTTCACAATTGATTACTTGAGTCAAGCTGATCTGTCATTTTAAATTTATAAGCTTTTAGAAATGACACACTATTTCAATGTTAATATTATTTTCTATTTTAATTACACAGAGTATTATAAAAATTGGATTTGTTTTCAATGCCTCTCACTTATATGTCACTGATTTTCCAAAATATCTCTTTATTTTGATTATCAAAGCACCCAGATTGAACTGTGTCATAAGTGCAAAGTGATTTGGTACATTATTTGATGGAATGTAAAGTGTGGCAACAGTAGGTAATGGGCATAGAACTTATCTAAAATTATATAACTCTGCAAATTTGAGAATACCATGGAAAGGAGTTAACAGCTGAAGCTGGAAATAGAAGAAATAAGAACTATGTTAGCTTAAGGGGAACTTTTTCCTCAAAATTACTTTTTCAAAGGATTTCTCTTAATACAAACTTTACTGAACTGTAAAAAATAAAGATGCATAAAATAGCACGGCGATCTGTGAGGGCAGGAGTTAGAATCATAAAACATTCACGTGGGTTCAGGAAATAGGACAAAGAGGTTAAATTGGAGTTTCAAAGGATATTTTACACCTGTTATTCCTTTAACAGGAAATCCTATAAATTAGCAAGAGAAAATCAGGAAGAGGAACACTAACATGCATTTTAAAATTTTGTAGTACTTTTATTTTCACCATATTGCCCAGGAAATCTAGTTTAAGAAGTAAGAAAATGCATTCTGAATGTTTTAATTCACAGATTTATAAAACAAATTAGGAAATTATCTATGAAAATGTGATTTTTAAAAGTAAATCAATCAAGTTCACCAAGTTCAAATCATTTATGTTTCATGAAACATGGCATTTCCTAAGTTGATGATTTAAGTTCTATATTCTCCAAATGCTAAAATTCAAAAATTTCTCCCTACGCAATACATAAGTGAAAAGGAGAGGGACAACTAAAGAATATATCTCAAAGTCTGAAAAAAACCTAACGATACTAAGAAAATGGCAGCACCTCTCTGGAATTTGATTTCATTTTTTTCCTAATCCATTTGACTAATGCACCTTTTCTCCTCTCCAGCTGCTGTGCAGAGTGCTTGCCTTCTGTCTCAGTATCTCTGATCATCTGCCATCTCCCACAGGTAATTTTCTAACTGTTTCTGTTGATTGTCAACTTTTCATTACATTCTGCTCCTCTCCCCCTGCAACTCCCACCACATATTGTCCTGCAGTGATGAAGCCCTGTACAAAAGTTGTGAGTAACCAGAAGTTTTTTACAATGAGATTTCAAGGTAAAGCATGTTCAGGCAGCAAAAGAAAAGAAAACTGATTCTGTAATTCACTTTTCAGTGAAGCTTCAAGGGTAATCACTCTGTGGTTGCCTTTGAGACCTGAGGTCATTTACTAAAGCTATTACAAATGATTTAATAAATACATATTTAATTATTGAATCATGTTAAGTGCACTATTTAATTTCCTTACCACAGATGGCACACAATTACTAGATTTACTCAGGTTTCTCTAAGTAATTTCCATTAGCATATATTCTTGCTTTTATTTTTCCCCTAAAGTTGAAAATCTCTTTAGACAATTACCCCAGAGAGTGCCCAAATATTTTTTAAGAAGAAACAAGATGATAACAACAGCAAAAAAGAAGCATCAGAAATACATGAAAATACTGAATAGCATTTTTTAGGAAAATATGGAAATTAAATTTAAGTTATTATATTTTATACTAAAATTTTACAATGTATTTTTTATACTGAGATCATCTTTGCAATACAATTGACATGCCTGGTTCTGTACCAGATTTTCAGAAGGCAAATGAAGGAAGAGGGAAATTAGGAGAATTCTCCAAAATCAGTTAGCCATTCCATGTTGCTAACATCCAATTCTGCTTGTATTGTATATGCACTGTGTCAGGCAGTCTACCTGATAAGCACCAGCAATTTTACTGTCTTAAAAAAACCCGTGAGAGTGTTACAATTATCATCTCCATTTTACAGATGAGAAAATGAGACACAGGAGGATTAAGTAGTTTTCCAAGTTATTCAGCTTGTAATGTAAGAGAGAGATTAGGTCCAAGCAGTCAGACTTTACTTTCTTTGCTGTAACCACTGTGCTACACCAGTATTCTACTTCTACGCTGGTATTTCACTTATGCTTAGCTAATTCCTGGTAGTTTTATCCTAGATCATTAGCAGGGCCTATTGATTATATCTTTTAAAAAAGTCTACAAACAATAGTTGGTTATTAAAATAAATATATGTAACAGGACATTTTCTACTAATCCTATGAGGTTGAGTTAGAGTCACATTGTATCTGAATACAACTTTGAAACATTTCTTATATCTATTTGGATTTAATCTAAATTAAGAAAAAAATTCTAAGCCTGTGCCTCAGCTAATATTTGTTATTGTTCAATTGCAATAGCTTCCTTTAACCATGGCCTTCTATAAATTCCCACCCTCATCATCAATTTTGGATTTGTCTTTCTAAAATTAGGTTAATAATATTCAGTTCTGTTGCATTTGTCCTTTAAAAATTTAGTTAATAGGCTCAAATCCATTCTGAAAATATATGAATATATGGAAGTGAAATGTTACTTTTAAACTTTATAGGAGCCTATTAGCATATTGATTTTGATCTTGAAATGTGTAATCAATTGTTTTCTAACCAATGAATGATACTCAATTTAATTGCTGCTGCTGCTGCTGCTGCTGCTAAGTCGCTTCAGTCGTTTCCGACTCTGTGTGACCCCATAGATGGCAGCCCACCAGGCTCCTCCATCCCTGGGATTCTCCAGGCAAGAATACTGGAGTGGGTTGCCATTTCCTTCTCCAATGCATGAAAGTGGAAAGTGAAAGTGAAGTTGTTCAGTCGTGTCTGACTCCTAGCAACCCCTAATAATAATAGCCAGCATTTATTAAGTCCTCTGTTTACACAAGATACTGATCTAAATATTTTACATATATTATCTCACTTAGTACTCATGACAACTATATGAGATAGGTATCGGTACCATCCTCATTTTGCAGATGAAGAATGATGGTCAACATAAACTTGACCAAGCTCATGCTTCTAGCAAATGAAGCTGGACTGAAACACAGGAATTTACAGTCCAGCTTGATCTATTAGCCGCAACTGCACACTAGCATTATCAATAGAACATTCTGCAGTAATAAAGTATGTTATAAAATAGTGGCTAGTGTGACTGAGGAAGTGAATTTTTAATTTTAATTAATTTAAAATAATAGCCATATATAAGCTAGTGGTTACCATGTTGGACAGGACAGCTATACTGCCTGATACTTGGCCTGTATGTGTATGTATATGTATGGCTGAGTCCCTTCACTGTTTACCTGAAACTATGACAACATGATTAGTCAGCTATATCCCAATACAAAATAAAAGTTCAATATAATATATATTTATAGAAATAATATATATAGAAATTATATATATTTATATATATAATATATGTATATATATGTTGGGCTTGTTTCTGCTTCTACATGTAAAATGGTTAGAGTCTTTCATCAGATTTTCAACAAAATTATGTTAATAAGCACAGTAAGGAAAATCTTATATCTTCTTTAAAAATCTTATATCTTTGAAATCGTATTATGCTGATAACCTAACAGAATATGTTACTAGGAAGAAAGTCTTTGTAAATCATAGCTTCCCTAATTTAACTTACTATGGAACCTATTTTGAACTTGTTTTTTCCCTTTCAAAGTTGATGCCTTTGTGAAGAAAGGCCAGTGATACTGAATTTGTATTCAATTCAATTCAGTCATGAAGGAAGCTTCTTCATAAGGTCAGGGCAGACAGCTATGACTTCCTGACAGAAATGGCCCTGATCATAGCACCTCCATTCATGTGCATTTCCTTCTTTCATATCACTTCCAGTATTAAACCCTGTGATTAGAAGAGACTCAGAAAATAAATGCAAAGAAGTGTGCCTCCCAGCTTCCCCAAACTTCCTGTCAGAAATATTTCAAGCAGCACTTAGTTCCTCATTGGGAAAAAGAAAAAAAAGGAAAAGGGAACTTCAATAACAGATAAAAACACTAACATCTGCAGAGCAATTTTACCAAGTACTTTTACAAGATAAACCATTTGAAATTCAAGAAACCCTGCAAGCTTTGGCCAAATGCAATTAATCACACACTTTTGAAAGAAAAGGCTAAACTCAGAAATTTGACTTGCCCAGTTTTCATAGAATTATTTCATAAAGTGAAATTCACCAATGAAGATTTTTAGGGATGTTTGTTTTATTTTGCTTTTAGGAATCTTATTTTGCCCTCTCCTTACAATAAGTCATGCTATGTGCTCTGAAAACATGTATCTGTTTTTAGTATTGTTCTGGCCACTTAACTGGGTGATGTTAGCAAAATTAATTAATCACTTTTTTTTCATCTTTAAAACGGGAATGATATAGATCTGACTTCTTGAAATTACTTAAAATATTTAGATAACAGTATATCAAACAGTGTCTGGTATATAGTAAATGTTCAATAAATATTGTATACTATCATTACTTTATTATTCTTATGAATTAGTCTTACTCCTTTTTTTAGTATTGCCTATACTTCATAGTCTAGTAAACAAAGGATATTCTCTTTTGCATTGGGAATTAGTTATAGAATGCATGTATGGCTTCTTCCTTCAATCCTTTTTTCAGGCCAGGTCTCTATTCCATATTTATCTCTCTCCCCCTCCCCTATATAACTTAGTGTAATGTGGCATATAGGCTTGGAGAAGGCAATGGCACTCCACTCCAGTATTCTTGCCTGGAAAATCCCATGGACAGAGGAGCCTGGTGGGCTGCAGTCCATGGGGTCGCTGAGAGTTGGACTCGACTGGGCGACTTCACTTTCACTTTTCACTTTCAAGCATTGGAGAAGGAAATGGCAACCCACTCAAGTTCTCTTGCCTGGAAAATCCCATGGACAGAGGAGCCTGGTGGGCTTCCATCTATGGGGTCGAACAGAAGCGGACACAACTGAAGCGACTTAGCAGCAGTAGCATATAGGCTATAAACATCGATTGTATATGGAATGAAATTAAATCTCTCTCTCCAATGTGCCAGTTTTTTATAGACAGGAAAGATTTTCCCTAAGCACTATGGGAAATGCGGCCCCAGTAGCTGTGAAGTAAATCTCTAAGGCCAAAGAAGAAGTTCATCTTCTTCGAAACCTTAGTGGGATTGTCTTCAGCCTTCTGGGATTCAAATGAGTTTCAGGAAAATGGCTTTATTTTACCTATACAACGTGATTTACCTATACAACGTGATAGGCTAGTGCTGATCTATGTAAAAGGAAAGAAAACCTATTTCATTTAATGTTAAACTGAAGAAACCTGTTCAATATATTTCATGAGCAATGGAAAAATAAAAGGGGGGTGGGGAGATTGGAACCCATTGAGGACAGCTGCAATTTCTAAAGAAAATTCTCTTTAACATTTTTTTTTTCCCTGTAAAATGTTTATAATATGGAAGCTTCTGACAGAAAAAAAAAAATTATTGGTGAGTAAGTTACCACTACCACTACTTAAGATTCATTTTTTTATATTCATTGTCCTTTATGTAAAATCTTTCGGTTGAAAAGTCAGCAAAGAAGTACTGAGAATAAACACGTTTAAATGAAAGTTTGCTTCTGGCAGGAAGGTTGTGAGGTGATCAGGAGGCTTAAACACATAAACACTTGGTAAGTATTTTAAAAGAAATTTTAAACAAGCATGATTTATTTTTTTCCAAACCAACTGTGCCTTTTCAAAGAGCTGCATGTGAATGAATAATAACGTGGAAGCAGCATTTTTTCTCAAAGGGATGCACTTACCTATGGATATGTTATGATTTAAGATAAAGTCATCGACTCAGAGCTAAAGTTTAGACTAATTGAAATATATAAATTACTTTTCTTCTGACCTCAAGGAGAGAGGCACAGGCTGGCATCAGCACAAGCCATGCTCTCAGCAGGAGAATTATTATTATAAATGGAACAGAGCTTCAGATATTACAGGAATGCACATGTCAAAATATTTGGGGCTATAACTATAGACAGAATCAATATAACAGACACAAGCATCATTCTCCCCTTTGATTTTTCTATTAAGTTGAGCTGAGAATACCTCAAAGAATAATTATTTCATGTCAAAATTGCAGTAAAATTTGCATTAATCAGTAAAGCAGTTTTATTTAAAGAAACATTCTACTTTAGTGACATTTTGTTATTGACTTCTAGTGCATTTTTTAGTTTTCTCAGATTATATCTCTATTCCTACTTAAATCATGGATCAGAAACTAATTGTATTAGCATCATTGCAAAAATCCTAGCCTCTATTCTCTAGACCCATCTAAGTAGAGCCTAAAATTCTAGCAAGTTTTTTTTGTTTGTTTTTATGCCCATTTACTTTAAACAAGACAGTGTACATTAAATATCGGAGCACTTTCAATGGTGTGGTGAAACTGCTGGGCTAGTAACAGTATTAAATAGTGCATGTTGCTTCAAAGAGCAATAGTCTGATTTGGAACTGTGTGAACATGTACTGGGGTAAAACGTGCATGGTGCCAGAATGCTTATCATTTTATTCCCCTGAGACACTAATATATCCCCTAGAGTTAAATTCTGCTCTAATCATGCCTGTCCTCTTTGCCCCTATAAGTGAAATAAAGATTCTCTATTTTTCAGGTATGTGCTTTTATAAGCATGCTGGTAATTCTCCATTAAAGTGAAAAAAGCTATATGAACAGAATATGTAAAGGTGGAGAAGGTATTACTTGCTACGGTTGTTTATAAAAGCAAAGCAGCTTTCTCTTATATTGGAAGAAGCTATGTTCTATCGTATTGGCTCAGCAGCCCTGATTTTTTTTCTCGAGAGTTTATAATTAAGGTAGTACCGTCCAAATGATGCTTTTGTTGGGTGGTTGTTGTATACAATTCTTTAATTGGACTTCAATATTATACTTGTTAAGAAAATATTGTGTTAACTGTAGAAGAAAGGGCAAATAGTTTTGTTCCCAACATCAAATATGAATCAAAAAGGATTTTTCCTTTCATTTATGTAACTACTCCCAACAATAAAAAATAACACTGAAAGGTACTGATCCAAACAGCTTCTCTATAATCAGATTTTGGCTCACCCTTCTTCACCTCAGGATTTAATGGCCGTGTTAGGAAACGTCCTATTTAACTTCTTTTTAAAATGTAAATCCATGCTGGTAAATGTGTGTGCGAACTGTGTTTCATTGAATAAAAGTTTGTGTATCCATACAGATTTGAAATATATATATATATAAATATATATATATGATCATCAAACACATCAGATATATAACTGTATACATAAAAACAATTACATTATTAACAAAATTTTACGTCTAAGTGAAAGAACGCCTCATATGGCTGTAATTTGTACATTGATTATAAATAATACACTGTGCTGTTCTTAGTCATTCTGTGACTCCATGGACTGTAGCCCTCCATGCTCTTCTGTCCATGGGATTCTCCAGGCAAGAATAGTGGAGTGCGTTGCAGTGCCCTCTTCCTATACCGTCAAACATAAAATATTTTCTGTTAATCTTCCAGAAAAACATCTATTTCTGCTTTGTTGACTATGCCAAAGCCTAGCAGTATGTGAACCGTGAACTTCCAGATGTTCAAGCTGGTTTTAGAAAAGGCAGAGGAACCAGAGATCAAATTGCCAACATCCGCTGGATCATCGAAAAAGCAAGAGAGTTCCAGAAAAACATCTATTTCTGCTTTATTGACTATGCCAAAGCCTTTGACTGTGTGGATCACAATAAACTGTGGAAAATTCTGAAAGAGATGGGAATGCCAGACCACCTGACCTGCCTCTTGAGAAACCTATATGCAGGTCAGGAAGCAACAGTTAGAACTGGACATGGAACAACAGACTGGTTCCAAATAGGAAAAGGAGTATGTCAAGGCTGTATATTGTCACCCTGCTTATTTAACTTATATGCAGAGTACATCATGAGAAACGCTGGGCTGGAAGAAGCACAAGCTGGAATCAAGATTTCCAGGAGAAACATCAATAACCTCAGATATGCAGATGACACCAGCCTTATGGTGGAAAGTGAAGAGGAACTCAAAAGCCTCTTGATGAAAGTGAAAGAGGAGAGTGAAAAAGTTGTCTTAAAGCTCAACATTCAGAAAACGAAGATCATGGCATCTGGTCCTAGCACTTCATTGGAAATAGATGCGGAAACAGTGGAAACAGTGTCAGACTTTATTTTATCAGGCTCGAAAATCACTGCAGATAGTGACTGCAGCCATGAAATTAAAAGATGCTTACTCCTTGGAAGAAAAGTTATGACCAACCTA
Source organism: Bos grunniens (assembly GCF_055505025.1). Taxonomy (NCBI): domain Eukaryota; kingdom Metazoa; phylum Chordata; class Mammalia; order Artiodactyla; family Bovidae; genus Bos; species Bos grunniens. The sequence continues at coordinate 68,245,830 of NC_141170.1, forward strand.
GATAGCATATTGAAAAGCAGAGACATTACTTTGCCAACAAAGGTCCATCTAGTTAAGTCTATGGCTTTTCCTGTGGTCATGTATAGATGTGAGAGTTGGACTGTGAAGAAAGCTGAACGCCGAAGAATTGATGCTTTTGAACTGTGTTGTTGGAGAAGACTCTTGAGAGTCCCTTGGATTGCAAGGAGATCCAACCAGTCCATTCTGAAGGAGATCAGCCCTGGGATTTCTTTGGAAGGAATGATGTTAAAGCTGAAACTCTAATATTTTGGCCACCTCATGCGAAGAGTTGACTCATTGGAAATGACTCTGATGCTGGGAGGGATTGGGGGCAGGAGGAGAAGGGGACGACAGAGGATGGATGGATGGATGGATGGCATCACTGACTCAATGGACGTGAGTCTGAGTGAACTCCAGGAGTTGGTGATGGACAGGGAGGCCTGGCGTGCTGCGATTCATGGGGTCGCAAATAGTCGGACATAACTGAGCGACTGAACAAAACTGAACTGAATCTTATTCACTACATATGTAAAAGCATATGATTAATATTGTATAATGAAACAAACATTTCAATGAATTTTAAAATATATTCTAAAGAAAATTTTGAACTCATATGTACAAATAGGCAATATTTGTCTTTTTTTTTCTGTTTTTAGAAACACAATATATTATCTGGTTTTGCCTAGTTTTAATGAGAACATAGGAGACAGTCTGTGTGATATTTCATGGACTTTTTACTTACCCACATTCTTTTGTTAAGGGTGGTTTAGTAGCCAGTCCTCTTGTCTTTTCTATAATTTTTGAAAGTAATAACTTATGTTGGGTTTAACTTATATTGGGCATTTTTATCAACTTGTTTTCATCTACAATACTTCCACTCACAGTCCTAGTTTCACCATCTAATTAATGCATTTCCTGAAGTTTCCCCATCTTTATAAAAGTGTGTATATGGTGCATACACAGACTCAAAAATACATAAGATATACCATCATTAGTTAACACTGAAGACAATGATAATAGCACCTCCATTTGTTACCATTTGGTTACCATTTTATTAGATATAAGAGCTAATTTCTTGGACTACACCAATTTTTTGTTCCAAACTCAATTTTACTAGATTTTATATAGATGAACCTTGTGCTGCTACTTCTTCTTTTCTTTTATTTCTCTTTTATTCTTTTTGTCATGTTTTTTGTTTGCAATGAAGGAAGGAAGACAGGCAAGGAGAAGGACAGGGAAAGAAAGATGGAAGATATTCATAAAAGTAAATGAATGCTGTGTTCTACCATTTAATCTACCTCAGACTTAATTTAGCCCTTTCCCCCCAAAAGAGATTGGGTAGCTAAGTTTTAAATAATGTGAGCCAAATTTAAGACCTCAGAAAATACTTTTCCAGGATCATAGCTATTTTAACTGCCTATCTTGATGAAATATAAGATTCAACAGGTTTGTTACATTTAAGGTATAAGACTTTAAGAATACTGTAAGTGAAGGCCAATACATTTAGGTATGAGCCAGATGTCTATCTTTATAAAAGGGCCTTCAGATAGTGCAAGTGCCTTTGTTCCAAATTGAAAACCCTTTTTGAGTCTGAAAAAAATACCCTCCTAGTTTGAACACCTACTGACATTATTTTCTAAATGTTAAAATTGACAGCAGAAAGCTACTGCTGTTTTCTGTAATTCTGTAAAAATCTTTGCCCACTTCAGCCTACTCAGTTGCAAAGCTAGTCCAGATGGGACCATGAAATTTTTGCAGCAAGTTCTACAGCACATAATTTTGTTCAATAAAGTTATTATGCCACACACAGCTGTATACTGCCATATAAATGAGCACATGTGCAACAGAATTCTTGTACTATAAGTTTTATAAGACTAAAATTGAGATTATACGGCCATACACAATAATTTATTTGAAACATCAACATGTGCCTTGCTCTAGGGTTACACAAATGGTGCCATTTCTTTTCCAAGGGAAAGAGTTTGTCATTTAATATTCGGTATTAACACAAATGTTTTCCTCAGAATTATAATCTAAATTAGGTGATTTAAAATACATCAATACATCATTAACTTTTTACTTTAACATATTAGATCTATAGAAGAATCAATTCTCCCTAACAATGGTAAAAGAACCTAATCACTCTCTAAATTTGCTTTTAATTAGCATCATCTGCATTAATTGGTGTAGCTGATAGCAAAATATTACAATGCACTGCTATTTTATATTTAAAATGTAATATGTCTTTTAGTTCCATGTCTCTCTAAAGGAAACTTAGCCATTTTTCTGCAATGCCTTAGTAAATATTTTCAGATGTATTGCTCAAGAATTTTCTCTAGGAAACTATACAAGACTATATATGGGATGCAGTAAATTTCCAGGTGACTATTTGGTCTTCTTTATGTTCCAGACTACTCTGAGAAATATTTTTCTCTCTCTTCCATCTTCATCCTCATAATTCACTAATTCTCAGTCACATTTTTGAGTATTGTAAAGGAAAAAAGTATGTAATCAGTAAGAAGCTGAGAAGGAAATAAGGAATCCACCATTTATTCTATGTTATATCTTGCCAAAAAAAGTCTGTAGAGTCAAAGCTATGAGTTTTTAGTAGTCATGTATGGATATGGCAGTTGGACCATAAAGAAGGCTGAGTGCCAAGGAACTGATGTTTTCAAACTGTGGTGCTGGAGAAGACTCTTGAGATTCCCTTGGACAGCAAGAGGTCAAACCTGTCAATCCTAAAAGAAATCAACCCTGAAATTCATTAGAAGGACTGATGCTGAAGCTGAAGCTCCAATACTTTGGCCACCTGATGTGAAGAGCCGACTCATTGGAAAAGACCCTGGTTCTGGGAAAAAGTGAGTATGGGAGGAGAATGGGGCAACCAAGGATGAGATGATTGGATGGCATCATCAACTCAATGGACATGAGTTTGAGCTCTGGAAGATGGTGAAGGACAGGGAAGCCTGGTGTGCTGCAGTTCATGGGGACACAAAGTGGAACACAACAGCGACTGAACAAAGAACAGCACTTTCTTGCACACATTATTTTTCACAATAATTATGAAATACACTCAATATTTCCTGGTGGGAAAAAAATGAAAAAATAGAAGCAAACAAACAAACAAAACCTACAGCTCTGAGAAGTTAAGTGACTTTCACAGAACTAGTGTTCACACAGGTAGTGTGGCAGATGTTCCAGGTCATGGCCATATTTCAGGTGCTCTGCTTCCAAGTCCAAAATGTTTTCCTCTATACCACAGATTCTAATGGTGTTCTTGCCCCTAGCCAGGCTTTTTCTCTCTAAAGCGAAACTGTAAACAAATTAATAACATTCTCTGGTTCAATGAAGACCAAGATGGGTCTAATCAAAATCAATTCCTTATATTTGACCATAGACCTATGCTTTTTTGTAATGACAGCTTCCTGGACAATTAAATATTTTTGAAAATGCCTTTTGAACTAACCTAACTCTCCTCTCATATATCCTATCTCAGGTAATGACATCACTCATTCAGTTCAGTTGAGTCACTCAGTCGTGTCCAACTCTTTGTGACCCCATGAATTGCAGCACGCCAGGCCTCCCTGTCCACACCAACACCCGGAGTTCACTCAAACTCATGTCCATCAAGTCAGTGATGCCATCCATCCATCTCACTCTCGTCATCCCCTTCTCCTCCTGCCCCCAATCCCTCCCAGCATCAGGGTCTTTTCCAATGAGTCAACTCTTCGCATGAGGTGGCCAAAATATTAGAGTTTCAGCTTAACATCAGTCCTTCCAATGAACACCCAGGACTGATCTCCTTTAGGATGGACTGGTTGGATCTCCTTGCAGTCCAAGGGACTCTCAAGTCTTCTCCAACACCACAGTTCAAAAGCATCAATTCTTCAGCACTCAGCTTCCTTCACAGCCCAACTCTCACATCCATACATGACTGCTGGAAAAGCCATAGCCTTAACTAGACGGACCTTTGTTGGCAAAGTAATGTCTCTGCTTTTCAATATGCTATCTAGGTTGGTCATAACTTTCCTTCCAAGGAGTAAGAGTCTTTTAATTTCATGGCTGCAATCACCATCTGCAGTGATTTTGGAGCCCAAAACAATAAAGTCTGACACTGTTTCCCCATCTATTTCCCATGAAGTGATGGGACTAGATGCCATGATCTTCGTTTTCTGAATGTTGAGCTTTAAGACAACTTTTTCACTCTCCTCTTTCACTTTCATCAAGAGGCTCTTTAGTTCCTCTTCACTTTCTGCCATAAGGTGGTGTCATCTGCATATCTGAGGTTACTGATATTTCTCCCGGCAATCTTGATTCCCGCTTGTTCTTCTTCCAGCCCAGTGTTTCTCATGATGTACTCTGCATAGAAGTTAAATAAGCAGGGTGAAAATATACAGCCTTGACATACTCTTTTTCCTATTTGGAACCAGTCTGTTGTTCCACGTCCAGTTCTAACTGTTGCCTCCTGATCTGCATATAGGTTTCTCAAGAGGCTGGTCAGGTGGTCTGGTATTCCCATCTCTTTCAGAATTTTCCACAGTTTATTGTGATCCACACAGTCAAAGGCTTTGGCATAGTCAATAAAACAAAAATAGATGTTTTTCTGGAACTCTCTTGCTTTTTCCATGATCCAGCGGATGTTGGCAATTTGGTCTCTGGTTCCTCTGCCTTTTCTAAAGCCAGCTTGAACATCTGGAAGTTCACAGTTCATGTATTGCTGAGGCCGGCTTGGAGAATTTTGAGTGTTATTTCACTAGCGTGTGAGATGAGTGCAATTGTGTGGTAGTCTTTGGCATTGCCTTTCTTTGGGATTGGAATGAAAACTGACCTTTTCCAGTCCTGTGGCCACTGCTGAGTTTTCCAAATTGGCTGGCATATTGAGTGCAGCACTTTCACACCATCATCTTTCAGGATTTGAAGTAGCTCAACTGGAATTCCATCACCTCCACTAGCTTTGTTCCTAGTGATGCTTTCTAAGGCCCACTTGACTTCACATTCCAGGATGTCTGGCTCTAGGTGAATGATCACACCATTGTGATTATCTGGGTCATGAAGCTCTTTTTTGTACAGTTCCTCCGTGTATTCTTGCCACCTCTTCTTAATATCTTCTGTTTCTGTTAGGTCCATACCATTTCTGTCCTTTATCAAGCCCATCTTTGTCCTTTATCAAGCCCATCTTTGCATGAAATGTTCCCTTGGTATTTCTAATTGTCTTGAAGAGATCTCTAGTCTTTCCCATTCTGTTGTTTTCCTCTATTTCTTTGCACTGATCGCTAAGGAAGGCTTTCTTATCTCTCCTTGCAATTCTTTGGAACTCTGCATTCAGATGCTTATATCTTTCCTTTTCTCCTTTGCTTTTCTTCTACTTAGTTCATACAATTGAAATTTTAACTCTTCCTGATTATTCCATCTTCCTTTTCCCCAAATCTAAAGAATTCCTCAATTCTATTTCAACTCTATAAATCTATCTTTAGGGAAGTTTTCTTCAAATACTAGTGTGCTTCAGATTCTCCGATGAACATTTTAAAACATAGGTAGCTGGAGTTCATAAATGCTTACCACCTTGGTTGTGGTGATGCTGTATGTCCAAACTTAGCGAGATCTATACATTAAACATGTGCAGTTTTTGATATATGAATTATATCTTAATTTAAGCAAAAATGGTTGCTGGACCCTGCATCAGAGGTTTTCATCCAGTAGGTCTCAGATCGAGCCCCAGACAATTGGCATTCTTTGCAAATTTCCAGGTGATGTCAATGCATCTGATCAGAGGACCACATTTTGAAAGGCATTAGTCTAGTGCATCTTTTCATTCTTGTCAACTCCTTGTGCCAGGCTCTCCTCAGATCTTGACCAGACAACCACAAAAAAATTATCAACCATTGCCTTTCTCATCCCTGTCCTCTGTCCTTCCTGGACAATTTTAATAAGTGAAAACACAAATCTGATAAAATTACCCAACTAATATTTTTTTAATCTCTCCAATGGTATTCCACTGACCAGAAAGCAAGGTAATCACTTTCACCTTACAGTTTTCACCTACCACACTCTTCTGTTTTTCCAGGATGTCTCCCTTGAAGAAAATGCTCATCTTAATCTCAATCTGTCCAACTTCTATTGAACTTTCAAAGTTTATTTCAAATATCATATTTTTGTATGTGAGATATAGCTAAATGCCTCCTAGCAAAGTTCATAAAGTCCTATGGTGACTTCACAATGTGCCTAGTACTAACTGAATTGAATTTTTCACTATATTGTATTTAATTATCACTTTTGATCCCTTTTGGGGGTTTATTTTTATAAGCCAAATCCTCCACTAAAAAAAAAAAACAAAAAAAAATTAAATATCTTCAACATTTCCCATCCCCCATTACAAATTAGGAGAAACATACAACTTGTTTGGCCTGCTGACTTTCCTTCATTAAGTATTATTTTAAAATGACTTGATTAAAAATATATCATTCAGCATATATTATCACCTCCAACATGCTATGTTAATGCAGAGACGTACTGAAGAAAGAGTTCAACATTATCCACATGAATTTAGAAAAACAACTTGTGTAGGCATGTATCTCGAGATATAAATGTCTAAATCAATAGTTATTTTTGTGTGATTTAAGTCTTTGTCTTCAAATATACACAGACTTTATCTTAATAAATGCCTGAGGATTTGGCCTGTCTTCATCATCAGTTTTAAGGATCTTACCTGTCATGAATATTTGAAATTTACTACCTGCCATACTAATGCTTTCTAAATATAGACATAGTCTAAATTCTAAATCTATCAAAGCATTGTATCTTATACTAAATGCAGTTTAAAACCCAACAAAAGCTCCATCTAAAATGATACTTAAATTATTAAGGACTAAATGTACAGCCAAAATCCTTTCCTTCCATGACCCAACTTATTACTAATATTATTATATAATTAAAAAATAACTTGTTATATAATGGAAAAGACAATGCTATGAATTTCAGAATTTCAAAATAAGTGTATTTTGTTCTCCTCAAGCACTTAATTTTACCATGTTTATCTTTAGCTGGTACTTTTCCCCATAAAATTACCTACATGGAAATAATGTAAAACTTTCAGATTGATTGATAGATTTTAATTGCTCTGGTATGAACAACAACAATAAAAATGTCCAGCATGTGCTTAAATCATGTTTAGAATTCACTGATTTTACTGTTATATTTCTGTGGCAATTAGTGGCCAATTTAGTTTTGTGGAATAGACAGGATAAATTGAGAGTTTTCTAAGTCTAGTTAAATCATTTTCATTACTGATAAGAAAGTGATTTGAATACTACAATAGGGAGTATAATATCTTGAAAGATGGGTTTCATTTAAAACCATGGATTATCACCTTTGGAAAAGCCTTTGAATCGTTTTGTTAAAAAAAAAAAAAAAGGCAGGTGCCAAATTCAGACTTTTAAGGACTACTCTATTCTCATCAATTATAAGTTTTGTTATCCCCCAATATTATACAAGCCATGATGAAACTGTTTATAATCAACTATACTTTAAAAATAAGATTGAATTTTTCCAGTTATCTGACTAGGTGAAGAGATGTTACCAAGTGGCTGCCACGTTTCTACAATTTTTTTGAGGAACCCACTTGTCAATTCACAGAAGCATGTCCCAAGATAAGCTCAAAATGTCTGAGCAGGTGTGATAAACTAACAAAGTCTCTCAGAGAGACAGAGAAGTGCTTTGTCTCTTTACTTTATTTGGCTTTGTTTCAAAGCCTTTTCTTTTTCATGAAAGTTCTACTCAGTCTCTCCATGATAGGCTTGTCCACTGGAATTCACATTCCCTTCCTTCTCATAGGGCTGCTGTGTCAATTACTACTCTACCTGAGGAGCGTAACAAACAGTTCCACGTTCTGACAGCGTCCTCCCTAATTAGAACCACCAAAAGGAACAACACAGTTGTTCCGTATGTCTTGGTCTTTATCTGTGAGTTTTTGGGTGACACGAAAATTATCCTAAGCTTTTCCGAGACTTAAAATGATAAGAAGAAGTAGTGCCAAAAGGAAAACATTGGAAAAAATCTGAGGAAAATACGGACTTTTTTTGTGTGAAATGGAGAGGAGAGGGAGAGGGAAGAAGGAAAGAAGGAAGATTTTATATATTTACCTATTGTGCTCAGTCATGTCTGATTATTTGCAACACCATGAACTGTAGCTGGCCAGGGTCCTCTGTCCATGGGATTTCCCATCCAACAATATTGGAGTGGGTTGCCATTTCCTCCTCCAGGGGGTCTTCCCAACCCAGGGAACAAACCCGCCTCTTTTGCATTTCCTGCATTGGCAGGTTGATCCTTACCACTAGCACCACCTGGGAAACCCCATATTTATCTGCTGGGTTAAATATAAATATATATATACACATTGTGGTAGGCAGAATGGCAGCCCAAAGATGTCTATGTCCAAATCCAAGGAACCTGTGATCCTTTTAGGTTAATGGCAAAGGGAGGCTTAAAGTCACAGATCGCTTGACTTTGAGATAGGGAGACTATCCTGAATTATCCAGATGGACCTAGTCATAGGGTCCTTACAAGGAGAAGAATGAGGGAGGCAGAGAGAGAATTGGAGGGATGACAGCCTTAGAAGGGAGAAGGCAATGGCACCCTATTCCAGTACTCTTGCCTGGAAAATCCCATGGATGGAGGAGCCTGGTAGGCTGCAGTCCATGGGGTCACGAAGAGTCCGACACGACTGAGCGACTTCACTTTCACTTTTCACTTTCATGCATTGGAGAAGGAAATGGCAACCCACTCCAGTGTTCTTGCCTGGAGAATCCCAAGGACGGCGGAGCATGGTGGGCTGCCGTCTATGGGGTCGCACAGAGTCAGACACGACTGAAATGACTTAGCAGCAGCAGCAGCCTTAGAAGTACTTTCCCTGTGATGCTTTAAAGATGGAAGAATGGGGCCACTAGCAAATGTGAAATGGTGGCCTCTAGAAGCTGAAAAAGGTATGGAAAAGGATTCTACCCTAGACCTATAAAAGGAATGCAGTCTTCCTAATATTAATACTTTGATTTTAGTCCAGTGAGATTCGCTATTGACTTCTGACCTCTAGAACTGTAAGATACTAAATTTGTGTTGTTTTACACCACTAAGTTTGTGGTAAAATTAGTTCAAGCAACAATAGAAAATATACATGTATATACACTTGCCTCATTGTTTATCTTTAAATTAGAGAATTTCTCTGTCGTGTTTAAAGATAAACACCATTCACGTCAATGCCAATGCACAAATATAATTCAAATCACACATAAGAGTCATAAACATGATGTAAAGATTCCTTGTGTCTCTGTTTTAAAAAAAAAGAAACAAATGGCATTAATTCTAATAACATGTTTTATTCAACCTCAAATATACAAGAATGTATCATATCTATATGTCATCAACACACAGTTATTGAGGTATTTTGCTTTCCTTTTATTGGCATCAAGTCTTCTAAATCTGATGTGTTTGTTATAGCACATCTCACTTTGGACTAATCACATAACAATTGCTCAATTATCACAACTGGCTCGTAGCTACTGTATTGGGCAATATAAATCTAAATATTAAGATGTTTTAGTATTCTGAAGTCAATTTTGGTGATAGCTTTGAATATATTTATATGGTTAAAAAGCTATAATATGAATTTTTATCTGTTTTTAATAAAGAATAGTGATTTCTCTATACATTTTACAGGGCAAAAAATTTGCCTTGATCGAGACACTAAACATAAACACAGAAATGTAAATGCTGACAAGACCATCTCAATCTATGAATTCTTTTCAAATAAGTAAGTAGAATATTTAAATGCCATTCAAAAATTTAGGTGGGTATGTTGGAAAGCTGATCTTTGAGTCACATATATATTTGGGTTTTGTCATCTATTTTTCCAATTTGAATTTCTTTCTCCCTATTCTATTTTTATTCTTACAAGCAAGGCATCAAATGTTTACTGCAAAACAAACTAAAATAAAATGAGTTTGCTTCTTTACATCTACTCTGAATAGCTGCTTATTCATATCACAGCACAGCTGCCACAAAGCTATCATGGGTCATGGTGTCTGCTCAGAAATAGGAAGCTGAAATAGCCAAAGTACTGCAGGTATATCAGAAAACACAGGTATATCAGAAGATCTTTTTCCAGTGCTGGTCAAATTCTACAGGATTCCAATTGCTTATAATTTGGGATAATCTATATAAAGATAAACTGCATAGTTTATTCTTAATATGATTTAAAGAGACATTTTAAATAGACATTTCACAGAAAGATAAGCAATTGTAGATTATAGGAATCAATAATCCTGAAGGTTTTTATTTCAACTTAAGCAGGTAGCAGGATTTTTTCCCCATTATTCTTGTTTTCTTAGATAGAGCTGACACTTCAACCAGCATTTTAAGTAACTATACTGGTATTTGAAAATCTCAACAAGGCAATGCAGTCCTTCTCACTGTCTACGTATACATTCTATCTAAATAGCTATCAGCCTAGCATATATTTTTTCCCTTTCTAGTTTCCTAACTTACATCTTTAGGGGATGTTATAAACTGAACATATGCCCATGCAGAAACACCCTCTTCTGAATATTTGGTGGGAATTGTAGCTGTGTAGTTTTGGGTTTTGTTGTTGTTGTTGCTGTTTAACTTTATCCCAATCTTCTGTTTAATTTATAATGAGCTAAATCTTCCAACTTGAGACTTTTTCTTAAAGGATCGTCACTATTTGGCAAAAACAAAACAAAACTTAAATTGATAGTGTTCTTCAAAGCTCTTAAAATATTTTCTTTATTGTACATTATACAAATAAAACTCCCACTTGTTTCCTCCACCTTCCCTGGCTTTAATTTACCTTTTCTCTAAGGCTGTAACAAAACCTAATACAATCTAGCTGATGCCCAGATATGGGTATGCTATTTTTGACAATTGTCTAATATTTATATTAGGAATCAGCAAAGCCTTACACTTTATAAATGAAGTTATTCATCATTATCAGTCTCCATAGTATCTTGCCACTCCGATGGTCCCTTCACTCTCTATTTTAATTCAGTCTAGGCTGTAGATGCATTAGCCCCACAGGCATCATGACTCACTTTGGAAAAGGAAAACACAACAACCTGATTTCAAAGTATATGAATACCCTGCTTCTTAGATTTACTCCAAAAAACTTGTCAACCGCAGTATCTACCCATGGAGGACTCCTAATGGAAAACGTAGAAACTAGACTCAGAAGAAACATAGGGTGGCACACATTTCAGCTCCTCCATCTTTACATACTGCGGAAGTGACAAGAAGTGAACATCTTAGGAAGGTCTGAGTGGCAGACGATTTCTGGAAATTGTTTGCCAAAAAGAGTAGGAGACAGCCTTCATTGCAGATTGACATTAATGATGCAGTTGAGGGACTGAAAGAACTTACTATTGATATGTGTATATTAGTGCTAGTCAATTTTTTCCACTCCAGTTTGTAATGTTAGCTCTTTCTCTTTCAGCTGATGTTGTTATTTATAAGATCACAGATTGAAAGCTTCTCAAATGACAAAGACTATTCCCTAAGTTTTGCTGAAATAAGGAAATTAGCCCCAGTTGAATTGGCCCTCAGCCACCAGGTACATAGTTCCATAGTTTTACTACTAAAGCAAAAATTAGAAGTTTAAGAATAAAATGTATTCCTCCTTCTTTGGGACAATTCTTTAAGCACTTGAAGACAGTATCATTTTCTCCAAATGGTGTAAGATTGTTGCTATGATGAGGCATTCTGTAAGATCACCATATACCCTTATGTGGCTGCTGCTGCTGCTGCTAAGTCACTTCAGTTGTGTCCGACTCTGTGCAACCCCATAGACGGCAGCCCACCAGGCTCCCCCGTCCCTGGGATTTTCTAGGCAAGAACACTGGAGTGGGTTGCCATTTCCTTCTCTAACGCAAGACAGTGAAAAGTGAAGGTGAAGTAGCTCAGTCGTGCCCGACCCTCAGCGACCCCATGGACTGCAGCCTTCCAGGCTTCTCCATCCATGGGATTTTCCAGGCAAGATTACTGGAGTGGGGTGCCATTGTTTTCACCGGCTAGTGGAGGAGAAAATGCTAAAACCTATGGACCCTGTTTACATTCATGTGGGTTGGGAATTATCCATTGTTAGCCATGCAGCAGAAAAGGAAAAAATAAATCCTTTGAGGATACAAATCTTTCTAAGGATACACTGTACTCAAACGATCCCTTACACAGCATTCATAATGAGACTAGCTTACGTGCTAACATTTACAGAACATTAGAGAGATGTACAATGCTATATGCTTTGTAGTACTGGCTTATTTAATCTTCACCACAATTCTACAATGTACAATGTAGAAGTTGTACATATTCATATATTGTACAATGTACAATATGAAGTTTTATTATTTCTTCCCACAGAAGCAAATAAGGACTTAAGAAGACCAAGGTCACTCAGGTAGTCACAGAACTAGAATTTGATCCCATGTCTATTTGACTCCAAAGCCATGACCTTAACAATTACAGTAGAGAAGTTTTAAGGACAACTCTATGGCTAATATCCATAAAATTTTATATGTGTTTATTGAAATTCCACTAATGAAATTTTATATAATATATATATACACACACATGCTTATGCATATGTATATATGTGTGTAATCCTAATTTGCAAAATACATTTTAATTATATTCAATGAAGAAGAAGATTAAAAACACAGAAACTAAGATAAGTCATCTGATATTAACAAAAGGAGCAATGAATCTTCAAAAGAATGATGACTAGTTTTATTCTTTGGAGTCTATTTCAAAGGCTAAATTGAAAACATTTAGTCTTTGTCTTTTAAAATGAAATAAGAACATGCGTATCTAAATCTGCACTGTGCAATATGGTAACCACTAGCCAAATGCATCTATTGAAATTTAAATAAAGATTGAATAAAATTTAAAAAAATTAGTTCCTGTCACATGAGTACCAATCTAAATGGAACTAAGGATGAACTAAGCGATACTTTTATCAAGGATGATCTACACTAATTCTTTCCCCTTTTGTAGTCACTGTTCTCTTTCCCCCTCTCACAACACTGCACTCTGAATAAGACAAACTGTTTGTGATTTTCACATTATCTTTAACAGGATCTACTGGACAAGTTGTCTCCTTACATGAAAATGAAGACAGCCAAAATAAGAACTGACATTGAGACTTAAGGGTGAGGAGTATAACTCAGTTTTCTTTTAGCATGAGCCAATGGTATATTTCAGGAGATACAATTTAAGACACATTTCATTGATGACTTGATGGCTACCAGGAAGAGGAAGTATTCTAAAACGGTTGTTTTTATTTTTTTTTGAAAAGCATGACATTTGAACAGAAAGAAATAGTGTGAGTGAGAAAGAGATAAAGTGATGAACAAGCAATGAACATTTATATCAATAAAATCTCATTTTAAAGGAAAATAAATTGTCGTCTGTCCTTACTATAGTCGACCCTGATTATTTTCATTATATATATAAAGAATTTTAGATAGTTTTCTATAATCATTATGCAAACAAGGAGATGGGCTATTATGTTTAACAGTTTCCATAAGTGACTTATAAACGAGTTTACATTTTCAAAATGGGAGGTTGAACAAGACGGTAATTTCAATTGTGAACTTATTAAGAAGTGAGCTCAATTTATGCTTTCCCCCATTTTTAGCCTTTGAAAATAGTTTCAATGATAAAGACTAGTATCAATGGCATCACCATTTTTAATAGCATTAATGATCTTCACAATCACAGTAGCATTCACCAACTTTTATAAGGCTATTGGAATTTATTAGTGGTTTGCTTGTCTATTTAATGTCTATTTGATAAGGCTTTGCCCATGGTAGATTGATTTAAATTCTTTTGAAACTTCGCATTGCGTATAAAGAACACATTCACAGAAGAAATTTCACAAAAGAAATTTGTGACTAATTTGAAAAAAAAAAGATTCTGATTGGAAAGAATCAGAATCTTTTTCTTTCATACATGGAGGTTAAAAATATTTATGCAAAACCATAATTGTTCCTCCCTAAGTATACAAGTTGTGAATGTTCACAGGTATGGAACAGCAGAATGCTTGATCTTATTTAAAACTACATTACACAAAAAATTCTAGGTTTAAAAAGAATCAACCAACTAGTGTTTAGTATTTATCCTCAGTATAATTAATTTTATAATCATCAGCCTAGTGATCTCTATTTATCCACATTCTAACCTAGTTAATCACTGTATTATATGTTCACATACCACATACACTGTTGAGAAACTTTTAAGAAAACTGACAGGATGTGCATACATTCTAAAATTTTTTTTCTAGTCACATCCTGAAGAAAACTCTTGATAATTTGATATGGTAATGGTTGTTCCATCTCTCTCGATCTCTCTCCATCTTTTTTATATCAAACCTTTCTTTTTATAGTCGGATGATGGATAATATGTGGAAAATATACAGTGCCCTCATTCAGTCACTAGCTACTCCTTTTTTACTTCCTTAGCTTGGCCACAAATCTCTAACTCATTGAATGGCCTCCAAAACATTGCCTGAGGGTAGGCAGGAGGAGGAGGTGGAGCTCAAAGTGTGCTGTGCCTTCAAGAATACTGCCCATTGTTTTAGTACCTGCAGTTCCTTGGAACGGTGCGGCACCTGTAAAAGGTTAATGAGCACAGAGACTTTCAGGCATAATGCAAATTACAGACAGACAAACACAGACATTTCATTGATAAACAGACAAGCAACATGCACGCTGCAGGCACACTACAGGTGGCAGATATTACTGCAGCTCCACCTTTGGAAGATCTTGCAGATCACTTGTATAAATGAGTTTTTGTCTTTTCGTGTGAGATACTATTTTCAAGGACAATTTTACAAAAAGGAAAAATCGTTTTTCAACAGTTGTCAGGTATTCTTGTCTTATCTTGCATTGTAATCAGATGTTTATGTCATCCTTTTTGTTGCAGGTCATTAGAAATCTCCTCAACTTTATCAAATAAATCAATTAAATAGATCTTTTTGAAAAGGTTCATTCTTTCTTTTTTAAAAAAGCCTGATTCACTTCCATCCAAAAAGTACTGATTTCATAATTTAGGCACCTTGTCTTCACTATATTTGATAAACATCTTTACTGCTAAAAAGAAATCATGGTCTAAATCGTCTGCAATAAATATCTTAAATGGATTCAAACTCTCTGAGCTATTAAAAAGTTCGGTCAGGACTTTGTGATGAACTCAATTTTTTAAAAAATCAAGCTGTCAGGTTTTTTTAAAAATCCTAAATTGTTTGTCTTTAAAATTAATATTCATGGCTGTATGAGAATCATCAAGCATTAATGTACATGCATTAATACTACCATCATTGCAGAGGGCCTGCAGAGAAAGAGTTCTTCCATTCCCAGTTTCATTTTTCAAACAATCTCTTGCTATTTTAGCAGCACTCAACACTAATACAGAAGTAATCAAATTAGCATTAGCGGTTCACGTTGCAAAATTCAATTTGTACTGCTACAACATCAAAGTAAAAATATTTGCATATCAAAAGTAAAAGAGGTGGGATTTAAATTAATTTAGTGTCTTAAACAAAATTAAGTAGGCCTTGATGGTAAATTAAATGATAAATAGTTCACAAATACCAAACTAGAATATATTTATATTTCTTTTCAAAAAATCCCAAGGCCTGTGTACTAAATGCTAATGAAATATGAATATTAGAAAAAGAATGGAATATGACAGTGCATATGGAAAATGTTGGGTTTCTCATATTCTGAGAATTCTGTTTAAATTTCATTCAGACTGTAGTGTTTACAACTGTTTATAACTCAGAGTATATAGGTGAAAATTCTATCTATTATCTATCCATTTAGCATAATACAATATTCTAAATCTAATTATCACCAATATTTTACCATGTAAGAAAATGTAGTGGCTTTTATACACTTGTGGGCATAAACATGACAAAATACTGTGACTTCTAAGAAATACATTCCTTTTTTTAATCACCTGCTATTATCATGAAGTTTCCATCTGCTTATCACAATGATTAATGTTTTAATAGTCCTTCCTCATGTGGTGATTCCTATGGCCAAGTTGGGAGAAACACACTTTTTTTATCAGTGGATGTTTTCATGTAACCACAACTATGTGCTTCTCAGGGAAGGGTGGGGGTGGATAACGTTTTCAAAGGAGTAAATCAAGCCTTTAAAATAATTTACATTTCTGCTTTAGCTCAGTCTTCTCCTAACAGAGACCTAGTGAATGACCACTGTTTGCAGTATAATGGAGTCCCTGAATATTAAATATTCCCTAATGTACCCGGGGCATTATGTTCCTTCCTCCCTGGCAACAAACTCCCAACCTGCCTGTTATGAGAACTGCTTCCTAGGTCATTAGATGTAACTCTGCACTGATATTTTATTTTTTGTTTCCTATTCCAACTAATGTTTAAACTAAAACATGTTTCTATTGTACTACCATGCTTTCAGATATTTCCAAAATATAGAAAAATTTAATGTATTCAGACTATTTTATCTTATATGCTTACTGGAAAAGAAAGAAAATGCTGTTTTATGAGCCATTTTCATGATTTTAAACAATGTGATATAATTTGAGAAATACTAGTGACAAAATTTCCCAGAGATATTGTAAGTAGTGTCCACAACATTTTATAAGTACTAAATGGGCTTCATGGAGCTAATCTGATAGGTAGCTATACTTATAAACTTTTAAGTTATTAGCCAGGTGCCCTTACAGAAAAGACATATCAGGAACAGGTAAACAAGAAAAAGAAAGCATTTTAAAGTGAAAACTTAGGATGAAATAGATATAGTTTATTAGCTTCATCTAACTTCTAAATTTCAAGTTGTTAATTACATGATATTTGGGTAAAGGTGAGCAGGCAAAATAACAAATTTTACATTTATTTATTAATTAAAGAATTATTGTCCTTGGATTAAGTTTTGTTGCTGCTGTTTTTTGTTTGCTTTACCCTGTGAGTTGGAAAAGCAGATTTTCGAGTATGGTACGAGAGTAACATTGGTTAGCTTCCCCATCATAAAGGAATAGACTGATGAAAAAGTCATTCTTTGTAATGTATAACCTATGAAATTGTAATTTCCATGTATGTGTGACATATCACAATATGCTATGGGATATTATGCCCAAAGATATTTTCAAATACATTCTGAATATATTAGAGTACTTTTAGGTAAAAAAAAAAATTGAGTTGTACAAAGATCACGTTTGTCATTGTTCAACCATTTCTTCATAATGATACTATAGTCATTTTGTGGGGGAGGGGCAGGGATCATGTGAAATAGGGATTGTCTGTGCATTTCTCACAGATTTTGCTTTGCAGATTTGATATAACATCTACATAAAAGTGAATCATTTGATAATCTAATGTGGATACAGTATTTTGTTCATTTGCATGCTTTTAGAAAGGCCCTTCTAACTAAAATCTATTTTCATGGGAAATAATAATTCTCTTTTCAGGAATACAAGAGCTTAATTTTTTAAAAAGAGAAAAAAGTGACCTTTTGGGAAGAGAGGACAGAGATCTGAATATTAATGCAATCAGTAGCTGTCATTTAGAAGACAAGGCAAAATCATCTGCAGACCAAAAGAAACCTAAACCTAGGTATCTATGACTCAATAGAAATTATTAATAGGAGGAAAATTTCAACTTAAGAAACATGTGGATTAAATTTTCCTTGTTTTTAAGAAAGATTAAAAATACCTGTTTCAAGTCAGTTAGCTATTTCTGGTAGGAATAATTTAAGAAAGTTACAGTAATTAGTATAATATATAATTGGATTATGACATGTCACATAGGAAACTCTTATACTTTATTGTATAATCAGGAAATGGTATTTCATCTATTTTTTGTTGTCATTCATTTAAAACTACAAAGACCAAAAGAAATAAAATTAAATGAAAGGGTAGTGAAGTATTTAAAACGACATAGTTCAGATCTTCTTTTACAGATAAGAACACTAGAGTGCAAAAGGACAGTGGTTTGCGCAAGGTCCCACAACTGGCAGCAAAGCCAGGGGCAAATCACTGATTAACAAATTTCAAAAATTAAGAAATGTGCTTATTTCAATATGAGAATAATTTGAAGGAAGATCAACTGAGAATTGATGAAGACCTGCTCTATTATAGGCACTATGATACATGCTTTATATACATTTTTTTCATCTCACTCTAATTCAGGAGGTTATGGATTTTATTAATTTTTTTAATGAGAATACTGAATATCCGAGAGACTAAGTAAATTGTTCAAGGTTACAGAGCTTGTAAATTGATTGCATAGTTACCACTAAAATCCAAAGTGTTCCTCTTTCTTATCTCAGTTTACACATTAAAATAACTAAAACTGAAGGCCAGTTCTATAACCAAACTAATATAGAATAATATTTGTTGAAATAATGAGGGTGATGATTTATAAGCTTCCTAAAGAGGAATCAAATGCAAATTCAATAAATACTTAGCTGTACTTGAGGCTCAAAACAAAGACAAATGAAACTTTTTAGCAAAAGGACATAAAAAACAATGTAGAAATGTGGCCTTACTTTCCTTGAACGATGTTACTAAACCAAGCCTTTGCCCCAAATGACTAATGTAGTTCAAGTTTGAGTGGAATTTCTTTTCATACATATTTAGCTTCCTAATGGCTGTTTTTTTTTTTTTTTTTCCTTTTCCGATATGAGAGTTTTGTTTGGATTTAACATGCCTTTGCCACATTTTGCTTGGATTATTCTATTGCCCATGGAGATCTCTGTACTTAACTTGTAAATTTCATTGCCATAGAAAGGAGCAAACTGGTTGCTTTCAGATGCCTTTAGATGACTATAAAGGACCCAAAAATAATTTTTAGAATTACACATTGGCAGGTATTTTTCTCTTGGATATAATTCTATTAACTTTGCTCTCACTGTATTCTTTATTTGGGAAGCCTATATTAATGATTCCGAAATCACAGTCTTTTAGAATTTGTTGAAAAGGCCCTAAACATTTGAGACTTCAACTTCTTATGTTTATGTATGAAGAAAATGAAGACCTGAGAAATAAAGTTGGATGAAAAAAAATTTCCAAGTAAGAGAAGATCCAAGGCCACATCTAGTACTGATGAACCTATTTGCAAGACAGGAATAGTGACACAGACGTAGAGAAAGGATTTATGGACACAGTGGCATAAGGAGAAGGTGGGACAAATTAAGAGAGTACTGTTGACATATATACACTACCATGTAAAAAACACAGAGATAGTGGGAAGCTGCTGTATAAGGTAAGAAGCTCAGCATGGTGCTCTATGATGACCTAGAGGGGTGGGATGCGAGGAGTTGGAAGGGAGGCTCAAGAGGGAGGAGATATATGTACAGTTACAATTGATTAACATTGTTGTACAGCAGAAACTAACACATTTTGAAACAATAATCTTCCAACTTAAAAAAAAAAAACAAAAAGCAAATCTAGAATTCCTAATCTGATACTCTTTTCATTCAAACACAACAGCAGTGATAGACAAACACCCCCCTAACAAAGATTCCTAGATATTTAATGATGAGAAATGAGGCTGACCGTTATCCAAGAGTGCCATTTTAAACAGACTTTTCTGTTTCAGTGTAGTGCTATTTATGAAGCAAAACCTTATATTAAAACTAACACCTCCATATTGATCCCTCCCCTCAGCTCACCTTTACTTCCTGCACAGATGAGCCGTGTGATTGTTTTTTTGTATTTCATATATTTTTAAAAAGTAACGTATCTGAATGTAGAATGTATTTTACTGATTCGTTTATTTCTCCAGCTCTGTAAACAATGAAATAGTTGTTTTTTCAACCATCAATCTCAGTACTATAGACACTAGCGTAAGATCACTACCTGGTGTAAGAAGTCTTAGAATTTACTACAAAACAATGTGGAATGTTTTTTGTTAAATCCACACAAAGACTTTCTTCGACTCAATGGTGTGGGGCACTATGACAGCACAGAGTGTCAACAGATAAACGGAAATACACTGTTACAATGCTATTATTAGTATTTATAAGAGCTCTAGTGCTCTTGATAAATGAAGCCACATTAATTAGTTTCAGGATTGTATTTTCACTTTGGCATATCCACTAGCACTTCTGAACATGCAATTAAAATATTTCAAAATGTCACTTATGTTTCCATTCTACAAGAAATGCATACTGATTATGGCCACTTGATTTATACTTGGACACATACATTTAGAAACAAAATGTGTTAACATTTTAGGGTTAAGAAATCTCTCCTACACTGCTTGCAATAAAAACTGATGAAAAACAAAACTATCAATGCTGATGCAAATATATAATGATAGCATTTTTCTGAGTATGAAATATGTCCAGTTGTATATAAATGATTCAATCCTAGTAAGTTTGCTTTGCTTTTATTTTGGAAAATGTAAATTCAATGAGAATTTTGGGATAATCAGAGAAAGCAGACAGCTTTTTGGACTTCTCAAGTTAGCTCTCTGTTAAACAAACAGCATCACTGATTTGAAAGTTAGTAACCCATGTATTGACATTAAAACAAATTACCATTCTCTCTTAAATTATGGGAGATTGATTTTCATCTTTGTCCAATAAATACCAGAAATCCTTTGATTCATACTAAGAGTGGTTTAAAACAAAGTTGATATATTTTCTGTTTTCTATTAAAAAGAAAATTACAGTATAGATTAGATAGATGAAGATACATGTATACATATAAATATAGATGTATGTGTATATAATAATAACAATATTTTCCAAATTGTTTGGCCAATGTAATACCAGCTTGATTTCTTGTACAGATGTAGTCAGAGAGCAAAGTAAAGCTACACAAGGGACCCCCTGCACTACTTCCTTGATCTCAGGAAGAGGGAAGAGATGTCTGGACAAATGTAGAGGCATGTTGCTAATTGCTTTCCTATAAATGATAAATTGAGTTTTGTGAGAAGAACAGGTTGTATATCTGGCAGATCCCAACTGCAATTAATGTTTAATGTTTAAACCACTGAAATATTTTTCTTCCTATCTTTAACTCCTCAAAAATCAATAATTCAGAAAATCTCTAAATTCCTCTTTAATTCTGCAGGAATGTTCTAGGTACTATCAGACCTAGACTCAAGTGCCCCTCCTATCTTATAGATACAAAGGACAGTACAAGAAATGATACTCAAAAACAGGGTGGACAGAGAAGTTACTGTTAAATGTGAAGGAGATCAGTAAAGTAGCTGAAAAATAAAAGAACCCTCGATGGCATTTAACACATAACATAGCAGTCCATACATAATATGAAAAGGGTTAAGGGTTATTTTATTAATTAATTTAAAAAGGAGGAAATTTGAAAAGGGATTCTAAAATTTGGAATTTGGGTAGAGATGCTAGCTTTGTTCTGAAGATCAAATCAAACATGGATGTCAGGCTTGAGAGGCACCATGATTTTATCTCCTATGGGTGAGAAAATAGTGGAGGTTATCTTGAAAGAAAAAGCCAGAGCACAGATAGATCCACCAGGAAAAGTGGGTGGAGGAGAAAGAAAGTGAAAGTATTAATCGCTCACTAGTGTCTGACTCTTTGGGATCCCATGGACTATAGCCTGCCAGGCTCCTCTGTCCATGGAATTCTCCAGGCAAGAACACTGGACTGAGTAACCATTCTCTTCTCCAGGGGATCTTCCTAACCCAGGGTTCAAACCCAGATCTCCCACATTGCAGGCAGATTCTTTACCATCTGAGCCACTAGGGAAGCCCAGGGATGGAGAAAAGAAGTAGTAAAAACTGGGAAACAAATCGGAGATGGGAGAGTTTACTGGAAAGATTGGTGAACACTCCTAAGGAGAGTGGCGCGTGAAAAGGGAAAAAGAACTAGAGAATGACAGGTGTATCCAATGTTATCTCTTCCTTCCTGCCTTCCCCTGCTCTGCCACTGCAGTTCTCCATTCTAATAGAGTCCATGCACCAGCAATAGAAACAGAACAGAACCTGGCCGCAAAGCGGAGTGACTAGTACTCTAAACCATAAAACATGAATTCTGACTATCTCTATACTGGGCCAAAATTAAAAAAAGAAAGAATAGAGGCAACATTAAAAAAAAAAAACTCAGTGATATAGAGCACAAAGCATTTTCATATCAGTCAACACTGGCATCAGAAGACTCAACATAAAAGAGCAAGGTTAAGAAGAAGGGTGAAAACTTAATCCTTTACTATTCCTGGATGCTATATACTAATACATGAACTGATACACTCTATTAATTTAAAAGGACAACTTTGAAGAGCTTGTACTTTACTCAGTGATGGAATATGGGCTTTTTATTGTCTGAAATTGATTTGATTTCTAATAAAATATTTGCTTCAACCTTGGGCAGCAAGGCAGCAGATAGCTCAATGTAAGACATTAATATAATGAAAGATTGTGATATTTTCCCATGCAGTTCAAAGACTCTAGTGTTATACATCAAATTCATGTCCCTTGTAACTAAATCTGTCATAAATCTAGGCATCCAAAAATGAAATGTGTTTCTCAACAATAATCTACTGTCAATATTAACTTAATAAGACTTCAAATGCTACAACACTTTCTGGTGGTTTTTAAATTCTTCACAAATAAATTATTGATCTTGGTTTTTGATAATGATATTAATAGAATATACAAATAGGAAAATGAGGCATGTGAGAGATTATCGTATCCCAATCATTGAAACTATACTTTTCTTTTAATCTTTCATGATCATAAGTAAATATGCAAACAGAAACAAAGGTAAATAAATATTCTGATAAATTTTATATTTTGTTACACAAAATTAATAAAATTTAATCTTAAATTTTAAGAATTTAAAAATTATTGAAAAATTTGAAACTTCTAAGAATTAAAACATAAGCCATTTAAATATAATTACTATAAGTGTTTTTCTCCCTTTGTTCAATAATGAATGAATCACCTGTTTCTGAGTGATCAAGAAATCCCATTCATTTATTTCTTTACAAGCCCTGTGTTTTCTTCTCTTCAGAATCCATTAGAGAAAAAAATATGAATTGTGAAGTTAGGAGTAGTTCTTAATGTTCATGTTTGGTTTCATTTTGTCTGTTAGTACTTTGTGGGCAAGATTAAATTCTGTTAGATATAAAAGGAAATCCTATGCTTGTGCTAGTAGTTAAATATGCTCTTCAGAGGAAAAAAATAGTGGTAACATCTTAGTGTTAGATAATGATCTTGTGAGTTGCAGATTATTATGACTCTGAATTACTAATCTGATACTTGTGGAAAGTATGTTTTTGTTACCAGAAAGCTATAACATAAACAGTTCTCTTGAGTTCTTCTATGCCTAATGTTATTTTATGT
Organism: Bos grunniens; assembly: GCF_055505025.1. Classification (NCBI taxonomy): domain Eukaryota; kingdom Metazoa; phylum Chordata; class Mammalia; order Artiodactyla; family Bovidae; genus Bos; species Bos grunniens. The sequence continues at coordinate 68,269,195 of NC_141170.1, forward strand.
GAGACTGGTAAGATGTAGAGTGAATATTGATACCCCACAGGCTTCCCAAGTGGCTTAGTGGTAAAGAATCTGCCTGCCAATGCAGAAGACTCAAGAGGTGAAGATTTGATCCTAGGGTTAGGAAGATCCCATGGAGTAGGAAATGGCAACTCACTCCAGTACTACTGCTTGGAGAATTCCATGGAAAAAAGAGCCTGGTGGGTTACAGTCCATGGGGTCACCAAGAGTCAGACACAACTGAGCATGCACACGCCTTTACCTTTACCTTTTTTCTTTTTAATCATCTTAAAGCAGAAGCATCTTAAGCATCTATGCAGTGGAAAAAAAAGAAAGCAAAAGGCCCTTTATTTCCCAAAACTATCAACACTGTTGTTCTAATAGTTCAAAGAATGGAAAAGAAACAAGTACAGTTCTTGAGACTTTAATATAACTATGACAAAAACTCTCTTTAATAGCAATGTTCTAAGGTATTCTCAGGGTGGAGGCCACGATGCCATATCAGCATATAGGAAAATAAATACCATCAAACTGACCTCTGTGAATAAAAACTTGCTAGAATGTAACATAGGAAGTAATTTATGAGGACTGTATATTCACTACTGAAAAATCTAGTTCAGTGGTGAGACTCAGAAATAATTCCTACCATTAAATGCAATTCTTACCATGGAAAAAGTACTTGAAAAATAATTAGTGACATATAATCATTCTATTTTACAGATAAGAAAATCAAGGATCAGAAAGGTACAAGGCTTTGTACCTTAGGAATAGAAGGTACTCAAGGTCACACATAATGCTGGAGGCAGAGTCAGGATTGAAAACCAATTATTTTGGATATTGATAGGTCCTGATTAATGTATAAGATATTTTCTTATGCATCAATAACCATAGGATAAGAGAGTCAGGCCCCTATGAACTTAGATTGGGCCACATATATGTATAATATCTAGTTCACTGCAACATTATAATGACCTTTTGAACTATATTTATGAAATATGGCCGAACAACAAAGAAAATTCAGAGTATGCAAGAAAAAATAATCAGCTGCAAAGTTTTAGATTTACTTGAAGACAGGGCATATACATCTTTACATCAGCATATATGCATCAACAAAAGTGCAACAGTCTCCACATGTTATTTAAGTATCAAACAATTTTTATTTCAAAATGGTATTTGAGAGGGAAAAGATAATTGTCAGAGTCCTTAACACATTTAAAAGCACCAGATCAGAGATTACTGGGCTTTCCTCATAGCTCAGACGGCATGACTGGCCAGAGGAGAAGAAAGCTGGGGAGAGAAGAAGCCTGAGATTTAGGCTTCGTAATATGTGGATCAGAATGGCAAAGAATCTGCCAGCATGGCAGGAGACCTGGGTTGGGAAGATCCCCTGGAGGAGAGCATGGCAACTCACTCCAGTATTCTTGCCTGGAGAATCTCCATGGACAGAGGAGCCTGGCAGGCTACAGTCTATGGGGTTGCAAAGAATTGGACACAAGTGAGACGACTAACACTTCCACAATTTCACTCACAATAATGAGCCACGTGAAATTTCCATGCCTCTGACTGTAATGAGGGAAAGGTGGGAAGAGTAATATGAATACTGAAATGCAATTCAGATAATTTCTGAGAACAAAATCATGCTTGCAGATTTGCATTTGGTGATATCTCTTAACATTCTGCTGCTGCTGCTGCTAAGTCACTTCAGTCGTGTCCGACTCTGTGCGACCCCATAGACGGCAGCCCACCAAGCCCCCCCATTCCTGGGATTCTCCAGTCAAGAACACTGGAGTGGGCTGCCATTTCCTTCTCCAATGCATGAAAGTGAAAAGGGAAAGTGAAGTCGCTCAGTCGTGTCTGACTCTTAGCGACCCCATGGACTGCAGCCTTCCAGGCTCCTCCGTCCGTGGGATTAACATTCTACCACATTGCAAACTTTGCTTCCATACAAGTCCTCCAGAAATAGAAAGCAAAGAGAAGAGGGAGCAGAAGAAAAATTGTATATTGGCTCCAAGAGAAAGTATTGGAAAAAGCAGGTCTTGCTTTGACTACAAAACACCTTACTGAGCCCTCATAGACAGAAATGGGGTGAATTATCTGGGAAACAACGTTAGGGACAGAAAAACATGAGAAGGGCTGAGAAAATTGAGGACAAATAGGAAGGTGCCACAGAGAAAAGAACCCAGTGCTACCTACCTAGATAATAGTTCTAACTCTTCCAAATAAGAAAACTGATCTAAATATTACTATTTTTTTCATATCTGTTGTACATAGAAAGCTTTTGAAGGATTACACTCTAAATGCTTATTTATCAGTATTACATGTTTAAAATTAAAAGTTATTCAGATTTTTAAAATAACCACATATTTTCATTGGCGGCAACTATTCACAAATAATGAAAGCCATGAAATGAAAAGACACTTGCTCTTGGAACAAAAGCTATGACCAACCTAGAAAGCATATTAAAAAGCAGAGACATTACTTTGCTGACAAAGGTCCATCTAGTCAAAGCTGTGGTTTTCCCAGTAGTCTATGTACTGATATGAGAGTTGGACCATAAATAAAGCTGAGTGCTGAAGAATTGATGCTTTTGAACTGTGGTGTTGAAGAAGACTCTTGAGAGTCCCTTGGACTGCAAGGAGATCCAATCAGTCAATCCTAAAGGAAATCAGTCCTGAATATTCATTAGAAGGACTGATGCTGAAGTTGAAGCTCCAATACTTTGACCACCTGATTCAAAGAACTGACTCATTGGAAATGCCCTGATGCTGGGAAAGATTGAAGGCAGGAGGAGAAGGGGACAACAGAGGATATGATGGTTGGATGGCATCACCGGCTCAATGGACATGAGTTTGAGCAAGCTCCCAGACTGGGTGATGGACTGCCTTGGGAGCACTCAAGATCCTGTTTGGTTTAAATACTTACAAAGTTTTGTGAGAGGGAGGCCAGCTTCAACATTCAGAGATAATAGGCATTGATAAATTTTAAAGTAATTGTAATTTCAGGTCAAAGAGCATTTTTCACTAGTGTAACATGAAAAGTGAATCAATTCTAAGAAGCTTTCAGAGTATGAAAAGTGTTCAGGAGATAAAAATGAACAGACAAATAAATAAATAAATGTGACAAGTAAAGCTGGGTAAACTGACATCACTTTGCTTTGTAAAGTAGAAGTACTTTAAAAATATAAAACAAATGGGCGCAGGTAATATCTCTGGAAAATGCCCGTTGCTTGAGCATTTAGTAGTCTTCCTCATATATTAAAAAATCACTAAGAATGTCAGGATTTTTATGTAAGTAAAACTATTCTTATATAATGATTTTCCTTGTGTGAGTGAGGGACATACTGTATTATATAAATAATGAGGGAGAAAAAAAGAATGGTAATGATTTTGGAGATATGATATTATACATTTTTAGAACATGCCAGAGTGATATGTCTTCTTTGGAAATCTGTTTCATGGCTGTTTTATAAGCCAACATATGAGCGTTTTGAGTCAATCAAAGTTCAGTGAAACTTCAACTTTCCTCAGTTCCTGGTAGGAGAACACAACACGCGCGTGCATGCACGTGTGCACACAGACACAGACACACACACACATAAGAAATGAAAGGGAAACAGAGTAGATTTGTAAAGTACTGCTTTGGCTCTATTTTTCTAAGGGGGTATCTGCTCCCTGGATTCTCTCTGCTGGCAATCAGCCTGCTTCCAGCTCCAAAATCAGTCAGTCACCAGCCAGAGAACTACATACTCCAAAGAGTAGCTCCAAAGAGATATAACCTGTGTGCTTAACTTAGGCTAATAAGAGTGAGAAAGAATAAGAGAAATACAAGCCAACTAAATAAAGGGTGTCTTTCTTCTATAGCTGTTACTAATTCCCATCCCCCATCTGACTCTCTTTTCTTCAAAATAGACCTCATAAAATATACTTTAAATAGAGTGAACAGAAGGCAAAAGAAGACGAGAGTGGCTGAGGATGTGATGGTTACATAGCATCACTGACTTAATGGACCTGAGTTTGAGGAAACTCCCGGAAATAGTGGAGGACAGGGAAGCCTGGTGAGCTACAGTCCACGAGGTCACAAAAAGTCAGACATGACAGCGAGTGAACAACAAAAACAACACAGTGATATGCCAGCATTTTTTAAATGGTTACCATGGCCATTAAATAGGGCCACACAATAGGGACTCCTGAGCTGGGCTATCCTTTCCAAAGGAGGTTATAAAATACTACCTTACGTGCTTAATATGTCTTGGCACTCCTGGATATTTTGGTTAATTATCAGAAATTAGCTTGAGGGAAAGATTAATCTTTTTAAGTAGCCAACACACAACTGGTAATTTCCAGTTAGTCAACTCTCAAGACAGCTTCCTCTATTTCTTATCATTATCATTATCAAGAAAAATGGGAGGCTTACACGGAGAAAAGTCTCTATTAGCCAATTTAGTTCATTAAGTATCTGACTTTTGGTTATGAAATGAAGGATGCTTGAATTAAAAAGAAAAAGAACTTTTATATTTAGTAGGAAATCATTAAGTGTTTGTGAAGAATTTCTGTTTTGTTTTCCTCTTTAGGTCACCCAAAGCATTATAATTAGTAATCAAAGAGAGAAATATACATTTAAGAATGAAAGGAAGGAAGGAATAAAGGGAGGAAGGAAGGAAGGGAGAAAAAAATTGCTCTGATTGGAATTAATCTACTGACACCAAAACTTAGGACTTGTCTTGAGAAACAAGAAGGCTTCTAGCAGTATTTGTTCTTTGGTGGAATTCTAGAAGACACTTGGGCTAGATGTAGGGGTATCTGCCCCAAATCTACGTTCCTACTCCTGACGATCTTCCTTCTTGCCTTTGCTGTTTTGCTAGCAATTAAACAAGACTTGCTTTTTCTCAGTGACAGAAAATAAATTTGCATGAATTCAACAAACAACATTTTCCAGCAAATTTCAGGTTATACTTTTTTAAGAAGTAAAATAACTCAATCCATTTGAGTAATTCGTTAAGGGAAATTTGAGAGCTATTACAACAGAGAGTAATAAAATTTCCTCCCATAACGACAAATTGGATACAATGGAATCGGAACTAAACAATAAAAAAATTTGGTGATTTTAACCTTAGTAGCACAGCAATCCTGGCATATCCCGTCCAGTGCAGTTTTACCCCCATATTCATCTCATTTCACCCACTATCCTCTGCTATTACCACCAATATTTAATGGATTCAGTCATGCAGAAATTCTTGACTTTAGTCCCCATTCTCAGGAAGACCTCAGTTATCACTTTTTCTTTTGGTACTAGAACATCTTTCCTAAATTCCAGTAATGTGGTTTGTTGTTCAAGACCTGTAGGTAATCCCTTATCACACTCAAGGGCTTCCCTGGTGGCTCAGATGGTAAAGAATCTGCCTATATTCTGAGAGACCTGGTTCAATCCCTGGGTGGAGAAGATTCCCCTCGAGAAGAAAATGGACACTCACTCCAGTATTCTTGCCTGGAAAATTCCATGGACAGATGAGCCTGGTGGGCTACTGTCCATGGGGTCACAATGGCTCGAATATGACTGAAGCGACTAACACTATCACTCTCAAAGTTAAACCACTTGATCCAGTAAACATGATTTCATAATTTAAGTCTAACTGGTCTACCCAAATTCATCTTCCCAAATAATACTTTCTCCAAACCAATCTCCCCTCTTGACCCCAAACATGTCATGACATTTCTCAATCCCTGCTCATGCTGCATCCTCACTCTTTCTGGGTACCTTTACCTAAGAGCAAATTTATCATGAGTTTAATCTGTGCCAAATACCACACTCCCATATATTTTAGGGAATTTGTTTCTGGTTGTTTTAATTTCACAATCATGTCATCTTTTCAGAGGTCAGCAAAGTAATCTATCATTTCTTCATATCCCTTCAGTTCAGTTCAGTTCAGTCGATCAGTTGTGTCCGACTCTTTGCGACCCCATGAATTGCAGCACGCTAGGCCTCCCTGTCCATCACCAACTCCCGGAGTTCACCCAAACTCATGTCCATCGAATCGGTGATGCCACCCAGCCATCTCATCCTCTGTCTTCCCCTTCTCCTCCTGCCCCCAATCCCTCCCAGCATCAGAGTCATATCCCTTAATAATACTTATTTCTCATTTAGCAAGTTTTCTAGAAATATTTGTAAGAATTAAACTGTCTAAATTAGAAGAAAACAAACATGATAACACAAAAGATGGTGAGTAATATCTTTTAGAATTTTTTCATTTGAGGATGAATGTGAGTTTATGTTGCCGAGTCTATCTCGATGGGGTGAGGTCGGGTGAACCAGGCCTGATTTTACATAAGCAATTTTATGTCATCTTAGGTGGAATGATCTTAGCCTAGAATGTGGGATGATGTGGGTGAGGCCAGTGATTTCAAGAGCAAAATAAGATCTGTGAAGTGTAATTGAGTTTTGGAGATAATTTGTTTGTGCTGTAGAGGACAATTACATAAAAAATAGGTTGGGCATTTTAATGGTCCTGATTACCTCACTCTGTGAGAGTGGTGCGCTCGTTGTGAGACCTGTTGAATGCATGTACATCAGAAAATGACTGAATTTTCAAGTTGGAAGAGACTTTGGTGGGTCATGTTACTAAAGTTCTTTATGTCCTATATGGTAGTAGCCTCCTCTATTTACCTTTCATAATCTCCATTTTACTGTAGGGCCACTTGGAATTGAAATAACCTCTGAAAAAAAAAAATCTACACACACACACACACACACACAAAGTAATGTAACAAGTCAGTTGTCTGACTCATATCAAAAGAAACATTGTGCTAAATAACCATAATAGCCTACAAATTTTAGCAACTGCAAATGAAATATTGGTGTTCAGATTAAAGAAAATTGGAACACTTTTCATTTCCATAATAATAATTCTGACAATTAAAGAGAGAATAATTTTAGTTATAAAAAGATTTTCCTTTTCATCTTAAAAAAGTGATATGACTAAATTATCACAAAGACTGGAACTTCTTATATTTTCTATAAATGTTAAGCAAATTATAAATAGAGTCATCTTAATTTTTTTGTTGTTGTTCATATGATCTTTGTAGCTTTTGCTTTAGTCACATATGACCTTTTATGGTTAGTGTAGCTACTAACACAAGCACTTTGTTAAAAGGAAACACTGACTTAAAATATATCATTCATTATGCACTTTGGTTAAAAATGTTTGAAAGTCACTGACAAGAAAGCTTGTTTACCAACAGAGACAGATTCTAATCCTGATTCAAAATTTTGGGAGGGCTGGGGATCTGCAGTTTTAATAGGGTGATTCTTATACAGATGGGTTGAGAACTACATTTTAAGAAATGCTGATCAAATTTACAGTAGTTACCAATAAAGCTGGAATTACTGAGCCACAATTACCTGGGACATTTTAGAGAAATAATCCTGCCTAAACTTGATTTACATAAACACACAGCAGGTGTTTGGGTTTATTTTCTTATTGCTTTGCTGCCAGAATTCAGAGAGTAATTGGAGCCCTGGTTTCAGTCTACTTAGAGATGTTGTTTTGTTTGTTTTATTCCATTTTTCCTGGAGATTAAAAAACCTGATTATAAACTCTGTTAGCCCTTTGTTAAGGTTTCTCTAACTACATATACGTTTAGTTTATACAATCAAGTTAAGAAACTTAGGATCAGAAACAAATTCTAAGAACCAACATAGTTTAGTTTTCAACCCAACAGTTTGTAACTTCTAAATCACCTCTGGAAGGGAATTCTTTTGCATATTTCTAATGATGTGGACCTGATTACTTTAAAAGGTAAATGATTCCATATTTGGATAACCTGAATTATCCTATTGAAGTGTATGTAATATTCCTTCCTAGAACTTTAGCTACCAAATTACAGTATCATTGATCTTAGAGGTATGTGTCATTTGTATCTGAACTTACACTATACTTTACTTATGAGGATCCTGAAGCTTAGGCAGATGAAGAGACTTTCATCAAGTCAGAGAACAGATTTTGAAAACCTGAGCTCTTAAATACTTTATACTACAGTAACATCATTTTACATATTGCTCTGCAGCTGCAGAAAATATAAGAAATCCCTCTTCCATCTGACAAAGCTAGTTAATAGTTAGCAATATCTTCTGTAAACCAGTATTGATTGACTGAGTTACATAGATGAAGTAAAGAAAACAATGTTTTCCTTTTCTGTCTTCCAGAAAGGAATGGGAGGGAAAAAAAGAAGTCTGATATTTAAAAGGTATCATTCAACTCATATGAAATATTATTTGTGCCAGAAATAAAGAAACTACCACTTTGTCACACTTCTATGCTGCAGTAATTTACAATAAAATACTGGGAGCATAATAGGTTTATTTCAAAATTGTTATTAATAAAACACTATTTATATAGCACTTACTACATGCCAGGCATGGCATTCAGGAAGCAGGCGAGACACAGCGGTATGCACAGTTCATGGTGTTCAGACTCTGTGGTCTGATCACTGGGGTGAACGTATCTGCTGGGTGAATGAGGCAAAATGAGTAACTAACTCTATGCCTCAGTTTCCTCATATGTAAAATGAGGACAATAGAATTGTTGTTATTTTTTAATTAATTAACCATTCAGAGAGAAAAGTCTAGTGCACAGGAAATGATTGATAATCAAAATGGTTATCTCTTTAATTCATGCAAAAATGATGTGCAGAAGGAGATCTTCAGTAAAGTCATGAAAGTGTCTGCAATACTCAACTTCTAAACAAAGATGAGTTCTGAACATGAGTCCATTTTGACATTGAGATTCATAATTTTAATCACTATTGTTACTGAAAACCAGAGAGTAAAGCTTCAAACATTGTTCTACACATTTTGCTGAGAGATAAGATACCTTAAAATCATGTATTTCAATCTGAGTTTTCAGAGTTTCTGAGATTTCAGAGTTTTCTTTTTATTTCTTCTCCTCTCTGAGTCTAATTTCTTTTCTTTCCTCCCAAGCAGTCTTGGATCTATGAGACTCAAAAATTACATGTGTCTAGATGTTTAAAGATGAGGCTTAAGAAAGAGCTTGCAAATGTGCACAACCTCCTCCATCATTTCTTTTCTTTTCTTTTCTTTTTTTTTTTTTTACTTTCTTGGTCTTGTAGGTATGAGAACAAAACTCTCTGCTTCATTTGGGTTTGTCAACATGTTTCCTGAATTGTTTTTCTGATGTTGTCCTTCGGTTCCTGAAGGATTCATAGAAAAGGAATTAACGCTCCCCTGGGGAACCTCTGAGGAAAATGTGAAACAAAACCAAACTTCTTTCTTATTGAGGAATTTGCCACATAGGTACAACAGTAGAGCTTCAAGGAAAGAAACACAAATGGCACATCTTAAGTGCCCAGGGGTTCTTTATGTGTTGCATAGGAGCAACATTCAAAATATTTAACCACTGGTAAAGCAAGGGCATGAGTCTTACAGAATGGACAGTGGCCGTAAATAACCAGTCAGTCTATGCTCTGCATTCTGGCCTAAAACAGCTCTGTCTGTGAAGCTGAAATGGCTCTTTGTTCTCGGCACAGTGCTTTAAACAAAACAGGCTCTCAGTAAATATTCTCTGACCGAGATACATACCAAATGTTATAAAGGGAAGGAGAGATGATCATTTCATGCAGGATCCTAAAGCTGTGACATAAATTCATGGAAAGAAGTAATATGTGTGAACATTAATGCATGGATCAGGGTTGTCCAGGAAGAAAAGAGAGAAAAACTGTAATAAGGCAACAGAAACCCAGTATACAGGCACATGCATGCTTGAGAAACTTGGAGTTGTCTGGTGTCACTATAAACTATTAAGAGCCATTTTCAGTTTTACAACATTTAATAAGAATTATTTTAATGTTCAGGTAACATACATGTTCACAATGAGGCATGAAAACTAATCACTGTTAGGCAGTTCTTTATTAAAGCTGGTTTCAAAATAACTGTCATGTAAAATCAACTATCTTTTCAAAATCTCTCATTTAAAAAAAAAATTGTTGTGAAAAAAACACCTGCACAATTATGTGAGCAGAAGGTAAAGTGTGAGCAGCATGGGTTTATGGGTTATTTTAGGAGACTGAAGCAGAAAAGAAGCAACAAAATCCTGCTTATGTGTTTCCTCCATCAAAGTCTCTAACCCTGACCTGAAAATGGGTTGCTCTATCATTTCTTCACTCTGCCATAGTTCTTCCTCCACATTCTTGATCACATTTTTTCTGTTATCAATGTTTATGTTCTTTCCACTGAATCCTGAATTTGTACAGGACAAGGATTCCAAATGGCTAATCTTTTTTCCTTCCTGAAAGCTAAATGATACTTGGAATACAGAGTCCACTCAACAAATACTTGCAAAATAAACAAAGAGAAACAATGGAGATTTAGAGAGAATAGAGTACTTGTGTCTGTTATTTTGCTTCTAAGGGCAAATTTTGATAAAATCAAGGAACTATTTCTATTCTACGAATATATATTTGGACCTTCTAAATATGAGACATCAAGTTGTGAGTGAAGCAGACACAGTGCCTGTCCTTTACTCACAGGACTGTCATAGGGTTCAGTCTAGTGCAAGAGTCAGATGCCCAGCCGAAGGCTCCTCTGTGCTGTGATATGGGCTCTGCCAGGAGTTGTGTAGAACGCAGCTGTGCCAGTTCCCTTTACTGGATTCCAGGACAAAAGTCTCAATTGCGGGCTTTCACTGGGGAAAGGACTATAGATGGAAACTAAAGTTCTGGATTCAGAGGCCATGGATGCTTCATTTCTAAAATTCTTTGATTCTTGTGCTTTGGGAAATGCTATTCAAAGCACTTGGTTCTGAAGACTAATATTTATTAATATATTTATTTTTAGTGTCATTGTAAAATGGCTCAGTTTGAACAAGTATAATCAATCAGTGCTTATGTTATATAAATACATACTTATATTTATATATTTTCTTCTCTCTCACATATATATTTGCATATATATGTATATACATAAGAGAAAATACGTATATATATAAGAATACCTCTCGGATCTTAGGAGTTTCTATACGACTTGGTATTTCTGCTGTTTATAAAGTGTTGCTGTTGTTCAGTTGCTCAGTCATGTCCAACTCCTTGCAACCCCATGAACTGCAGCACACCAGGCTTCCCTGTCCTTCACTATCTCCCAGAATTTGCTCAAACATTCAACTCCATTGAGTCAGTGATCCCATTAGTGTACTTTGGTTTGTATGATTGTCTATATTTTCTGTCAATCAAATACTGTGTAGTCTTCTTGAAAAATCATAAACTGTAATCATAAAAGTCAGAAAAACATCATATTGCAGACTGTCCACTGAAGATAACAATGTGACCTATAAGAACTGCTTGATTATAAATGTGCAGGAAATTATATTTGGCCTAATTTTAGAAAATATCTATTGCTAATGTTTAGGCTCTTTTATGATGCATTTTAAAAGTACAATTCAAATAAAAACCAGACAAGCAACAGAATAAAAATGAATTGTCCTTATGACTTAGATTTTATTTTTATAATGTCAGTCATAGCTTTCCCATCTTGAATTCAACATTCTTCTTTAGCCACAATCTTTATATGATTTTAAAACAGTTTGAAAATTATTATAATTTTAATGATAAACTGTTTTTACTTGAAATATGTTATTTATATTGATATTGATATTTTATTAATTTTGTACTGGTATTTTATTAATTTTAAAATATCCATCACATAGAAAAAATTAAAATCAAAACTAGATGGAATTTTAAAAATCTTTAGCCCAATTCCATAATTTCACAATATGGAAATTAAGGGATAAAGAGGCTAACAGATTGTCTGGTTTATTTCCCAGTTCAGTTCATTTCAGTTCAGTCGCTCAATCCTGTCCGACTCTTTGAGACCCCATGAATTGCAGCACACCAGGCCTCCCTGTCCATCACCAATTCCTGGAGTTCATGCAAACTCATGTGCATCGAGTCAGTGATGCCATCCAGCTATCTCATCCTCTGTTGTCCCATACTCCTCCTGCACAGTCCCTCCCAGCATCAGGGTCTTTTCCAATGAGTCAACTCTTCGCATGAGGTAGCCAAAGTATTGGAGTTTCAGCCTCAGCATCAGTCCTTCCAATGAACACCCAGGACTGGTCTCCTTTAGGATGGACTGGTTGGATGTCCTTGCAGTCCAAGGGACTCTCAAGAGTCTTCTCCAACACCACAGTTCAAAAGCATCAATTCTTCGGCACTCAGCCTTCTTCACAGTCCAACTCTCACATCCATACATGACCACAGGAAAAACCATAGCCTTGACTAGACGGACCTTTGCCGGCAAAGTAATGTCTCTGCTTTTGAATATGCCATCTAGCTTGGTCATAACTTTCCTTCCAAGGAGTAAGTGTCTTTTAATTTCATGGTTGCAATCACCATCTGCAGTGATTTTGGAAGTAGTGTTTAAATGAAAGTTCTTGGTCTTCATGCTTTTCAAACTGAAATATGTTCCCTCACAAGAATAATAGAATTTTGTCCTTAAAAGCAATTTTGATAACCTCAACTTCCATTTCATCCTAACAGTAATATGATGCATAGTCTTGGAGGACCTTTTACTCCCTATTTGTAATATAGCCAAATCTCAAGACAGGTGCCTTTTCTTCTTTTTTAGCTACAAATCCTACATAAACTTTATATAAAAGTTGAAGATTTTAAAAGTGATTTCCTACATCTACTCTTAAACGTTGGAGCCAAAAATGTATATGTATTAATATCAGTTCAGTTCAGTTCAGTCGCTTAGTCATGTCTGACTCTTTGGGACCCCATGAATTGCAGCATGCCAGGCCTCCCTGTCCATCACCAACTCCTGGAATTCACTCAAACTCATGTCCATCGAGCTGGTGATGTGATCCAGCCATCTCATCCTCTGTATACCCCTTCTCCTCCTGCCCCCAATCCCTCCCAGCATCAGGGTCTTTTCCAATGAGTCAACTCTTCGCATGAGGTGGCCAAAGTATTGGAGTTTCAGCTTCAGCATCAGTCCTTCCAATGAATACCTAGGACTGATCTCCTTTAGGACGGACTGGTTGGATCTCCTTGCAGTTCAAGGGACTCTCAAGAGTCTTCTCCAGCACCACGTTCAAAAGCATCAATTCTTCAGTGCTCAGCTTTCTTCACAGTCCAACTCTCACATCCATACATGACAACTGGAAAAACCATACTCTTGACTAGACGGACCTTTGTTGGCAAAGTAATGTCTCTGCTTTTCAATATGCTATCTAGGTTGGTCATAACTTTCCTTCCAATGAGTAAGCGTCTTTTAATTTCATGGCTGCAGTCACTATCTAAAGTGATTTTGGAGCCCAAAACAATAAAGTCTGACATTGTTTCACTGTTTCCCCATCTATTTCCCATGAAGTGATGGGACTAGATGCCATGATCTTCGTTTTCTGAATGTTGAGCTTTAAGACAACTTTTTCACTCTCCTCTTTCACTTTCATCAAGAGGCTCTTTAGTTCCTCTTCACTTTCTTCCATAAGGGTGGTGTCATCTGCATATCTGAGGTTATTAATATTTCTCCCGGCAATCTTGATTCCAGCTCGTGCTTCTTCCAGCCCAGCGTTTCTCATGATGTACTCTGCATATAAGTTAAATAAGCAGGGTGACAATATACAGCCTTGACATACTCCTTTCCCTATTTGGAACCAGTCTGTTGTTCCATGTCCAGTTCTAACTGTTGCTTCCTGACCTACATACAGATTTCTCAAGAGGCAGGTCAGGAGGTCTGGTATTCCCATCTCTTTCACAATTTTCCACAGTTTACTGTGATCCACACAGTCAAAGGCTTTGGCATAGTCAATAAAGCAGAAATAGATGTTTTTCTGGAACTCTCTTGCTTTTTCGATGATCCAGAGGATGTTGGCAATTTGATCTCTGGTTCCTCTGCCTTTCCTAAAATCAGCTTGAACATCTGAAAGTTCACGGTTCACATATTGCTAAAGCCTGGCTTGGAGAATTTTGAGTATCACTTTACTAGCATGTTAGATGAGTGCAATTCTGCAGTAGTCTGAGCATTCTTTGGCATTGCCTTTCTTTGGGATTGGAATGAAAACCGACCTTTTCCAGTCCTGTGGCCACTGCTGAGCTTTCCAAATTTGCTGGCATATTGAGTGCAGCACTTTCACAGCATCATCTTTCAGGATTTGAAATAGCTCAACTGGAATTCCATCACCTCCACGAGCTTTGTTCATAGTGATGCTTCCTAAGGCCCACTTGACTTCACATTCCAGGATGTCTGGCTCGAGGTCAGTGATCACATCATTGTGATTATCTGGGTCGTGAAGATATTTTTTGTACAGGTCTTCTTTGTATTCTTGCCACCTCTTAATAGCTTCTGCTTCTGTTAGGTCCATACCATTTCTGTCCTTTATCGAGCCCATCTTTGCATGAAATGTTCCCTTGGTAGCTCTAATTTTCTTGAAAAGATCTCTAGTCTTTCCCATTCTGTTATTTTCCTCTCTTTCTTTGCATTGATCACTGAGGAAGGCTTTCTTATCTCTCCTTGCTATTCTTTGGAACTCTGCACTCAGATCTTTCCTTTTCTCCTTTGCTTTTCACTTCTCTTCTTTTCACAGCTATTTGTAAGGCCTCCCCAGTGCCATTTTGCTTTTTTGCATTTCTTTTCCATGGGGATGGTCTTGATCCCTCTCTCCTGTACAATGTCACGAACCTCTGTCCATAGTTCATCAGGCTTAAATTGAAGAAATTAGGGAAAACCACTAGACCATTTGGGTATGACCTAAATCAAATCCCTTATATTATACAGTAGAAGTGAGAAATAGATTTAAGGGACTAGATGTGATAGATAGAGTGCCTGATGTATTAATATATACCTCCCTTAATTCATCTCCTACTCTTCTAAAAAATAATAATAAACAGAAGACTAAACCAAACCAAACTATGAAATGTATTTCTCCTCCTTTATGCTCAGAACCAAAGGTTCGCAATTTCCAGTGTCCTTTGAGTTATTTACTGAGCTAACATGAAACATTTTATGGATATTAAATCCTGTTGCAAAAACAATGACAGTATACTCAGTGTAAAATTCAAGAACTCAAAATACTGTATTTTTGTCCTGAACATCATTATGTAAAGGGAAGAAGGTAACATGCCTTTAATCCAGTAGAGACATTTAAGTACATATGATGCAAAGTTCAAATGACTGAGTTAAAACTTCAGTAGAAATTCTGACGATGTAGTTCTTGCTCTGCAATAATGTATGCTGATTGGAGAACAGTACTTTACAATTACTTAGAGCATATCTTCCAAGCTCTGACATCTAGCCAGCAGCAGTCAGGGATCTGCAATGAAAATCCTTTGATTTAAACAGCTCTTGCTTTGGAAAGTCGATGAGTTATAATGTTGATGGTCAGAAACAGCATACATGTTTAACAAGGCCAGGTTATCCACCTAAATCATCTGTGTGAACTGAAAATTAATTACTGTGAAAGATTCCAAGCGAAAAATGTTCTTTCACTGCACAGAAATACTTTTGGATGAAAATGGTCATCCTGTCTAGATAGTATATGGAAATTATTCATAATAACCTGGCTGTAGCTGCTTCTAAATTTAGGGAAACATTGCTTTCTTTTTTCTTCTTCTTCTTCTTCTTTAAAATGTTTTCTTCTTGAAGTTTCACAAAAAGATTATTTTGTTTTTGATGGAAGGATACAGATGCAAGAACACAAAAGGGCAAAACATTTAACACAACTATTTCCAGCTAGCAAGATTTTTACTTTCTCTTCTTTAATTTCTTTCAATGCTGATGTATAACTAGGAATAAACCTAATTTGTATGGAAAGATTCAATAGCATGATGTAGCATCACTCATGAGGGATAAATGCTTAGAATTTTGAAGATTTGCTTTGCATGATTGGTGAAAGGTGATTTGATATATTGTCATGTGATCTATAAAGGGAATAGTTTCAGGAAAAAGCAGAAGTTTGATAAAATATTTTAGTCAAATGTATTTAAAGCAAAATTATTTTGATAACAGTGATTCAATGCACACTAAAAGGCTGAAAAATTTAATGTTTTCCAAAAAAAATTAGCCAATAATTTTAAAGATGTTATCCTATAAACTAGAATTATTGAAATATGGACTATTTAACAATTTATGTATCTTAATGCATTGGCTGATCCAAATTGCTTCATTTCCCAGTTGTGAGTCAGGATCATGAAACATAAGTTTACATTGCAGAAAATACCTATCATATTTTATTATTCTACATAGACTCACATATAATTAAAATTTATAAATGACTGCATCTTAAAGACCATCTACCATGTATACCACACAAATATTGCAAATCACATTACAATACAAACCTTTAGAAACTAAGAGTTATTGAATTTAAAATAACTGGATGTAAGCTAATAAACATATGTGTGTATGCTAAGTCACTTCGATTCTGACCAACTCTTTGCAACTCTATGGACTGTACCCAACCAGGCTCCTTAGTTCTTGGGATTCTCCAGACAAGAATAGTGGAGTAGGTTGCCATGCCCTCCTCCAGGGGATCTTCCTGACCCAGGGATTTGAACCTGCATCTCTTATGTCTCCTGCATTGGCATGTGGGTTCTTTACCACTAGCACCACCTGGGAAGCTCAGGAAACAGATATTATTTCTTATGGACTCCAAGGAATGTCTGGAGTCCTTTGTGTGAAAGCATATAATTATGAATTAAAAAATAAGCACTCAAGCAAAATGTATAGCAATAACTCTAAATATCTCTCATGTTCCTTGAAAGGGAATTTTAGGCAAAGGATGAAAAGTATCTCTTTACTCTCCACAGTTGGGAATAGCATTAAAAAACAAATAAAAACTAAGCAGTTCATCCAAAAATGTGGGGAAGTGGAAAGACTTTCTAGTCTGTGTGTGAATTGCCTGAGTGAGGGTAAATGCGTGTAGAACAATTTCACTTTAGTCTCCTACGTGCTGGGAGTACGTAGGAGTACTGCCAGTACTGTCAGTACTCTCTCAGTACTGCCCCTGCACTGCCCAAAGCTCTGAAAGTCCACGTGTTCTGCTGCTGTTTCTGCCTACCCAGGGAGTTAGGGAAAGAAGTATATTTGAGATTCTCCCATGCAAAGATATAAAAAGTGAAATGCAGTAAGTTCTCAAATAAAT
The DNA here is from genome assembly GCF_055505025.1 of Bos grunniens. Lineage (NCBI taxonomy): Eukaryota > Metazoa > Chordata > Mammalia > Artiodactyla > Bovidae > Bos > Bos grunniens. Next base: position 68,286,341 of record NC_141170.1, read on the forward strand.
ATAACTGTTGCCACCAAAGGAGCTTAATACAGCCTATCATTTCCCCTATGGCAAACTAAAGCTGTGAATGAGATGTTCTCCAAAGAAAGTGACCTCCGAGGCACAATGTAGACTCTGTTTTATAACATTATTGGGATAAGATAATGTGCAGTTAATTTAACGTTAGTTTAAAATAGAGTATTTCTTATATAGCCAAAATGCATGCATTTATTGAAGATACATCAAGGGAGCAAGATAAAACATAAGTGTTTGAAATTGAAAGATAATATGTTTGCACCTAATATGCTATAGAATTTATCTCGGAATGATTTATCCATGTAAATATATGGCTCCTCTGATACTCTCATGATCCATAAGATTCAGGGTGATCTGGATGAAGCCTGGTTCACAAAGCTGAGAAACATTGTAACTCATGTCAAAATTCCCTGAGATCTGAAAAAATTATTTTGGAGATGAGATGATGGAGTGGCCTGTTTGGTTGTGCTGGGTTTTTTTCTCCTTTCTGATATTCTATTCAGATTTGCCAGGTATCATAAATTCTAAAAAGCACTGCATATTTATATATCACTTTACTGTCTGTGAAGTGTGAAAAATGCAGAAATACCCAAGTACTCGATTTAAAATGAAACAGAAAAAAGATAGAAAAACAATATAAGTAACAGATTAAATTCTATAAATTCAATACAGCACCTAGCACAGGATTGGGCACAGAGAAGGTATTCTATATTATTCTTATTAGATGAAAATAATTGCCACTATTTTTGTAAAGGCACATATTGTTATACTGTAACAGTGCAAATGTATTATTTGGCTTTAAACAATCACCAAGAATTGGGGAAATTTTATTATTTAGAGATCTCCAATATCGAGGAAGCACATATACAAAAACTGAGAAAATAATATTATCCAGAAAAAAGCAACTTACCAAAGCTAGAAAGGAATATGAAATCTCCCATGACTTTTAAACTTCAAAACATATGCTTAGTCAACATACGGCATGCTATTTTATACTTCGAAACCTTATTCTTGATTGACTAGATTTAGGCCAAAAGCCAAAAGAATCAGTGAGTCAGTCCTTATCAGATCTTCCTGATTATAGCTACCATTAGCCAAGGTTTGTTTTTCATATGACAGTTTCAACAGTGGAGCAAAGCATATCTCTTCTGTGTTTCTCACCCTGACAATAGCTGTAATACTTCTTATAATAGGAAACACATGAAACGTTAGTGGCACGAGTACCTTGGCTGATTAGAACACAGATGATAATACAGCTTGGTCTGCAGGCTTATTACTTTCATGGTGGAAGCCCAGCTGAGCTGTTAGCACTTCAGCAGAAAAAATGAACAAGTCAGTTACAGAGATAGATACTAATAATAAGCTAAGATTCTTACAGCAATCTCACAGCTCTTCAATGAATGATTTATATATAATGACTACACTTAACTGACCGCTTTTCTAACTAAATTGGAAACATACATGTATAAGTACACAAACACATGCACACACACAAACACACACACACATACACACATCTTACAGCTTTTTAACATTTGGGGGGTTAATATTTAAGAACATAATGACTTAGGCTATCCAACCTGAACAAGAGTAGCTGATATCTTTGGTGCTGTATAACTCTGTTATTACAATGTCAGAAAATGTCCCCAACATTTTTTCATACATCCTAAATTTCAGTCAATTACAGACATATCTACTTATTAAATGTTTTTAAATCTGCAAATATTTTAGGATCTTGATAATCTTTCATATATAAGAATGAATTTACCTCAAATAGCCTGTTTCCTCCAAGACCAACTCCATTTGTTCATAAACAATGTGCATTTGTTCAATGGTATTTTGTTGTTCTTAATATAAAGCTCAAATCAGTTAATGCTAAAGGAAATTAGTTATGAATATTCATTGGAGGGACTGATGCTGAAGCTGAAACTCCAATACTTTGGCCACCTAATGTGAAGAACTGACTCATTGGAAAATACCCTGATGCTTGGAAAGATTGAAGACAGGAGGAGAAGGGGACAACAGAGGATGAGATGGTTGGATGGCACCACTGACTCAATGGACATGAGTTTGAGTAAGCTCCAGGAGTTGATGATGGACAGGTAGGCCTGGCGTGCTACAGTCCATGGGGTTACAGAGTCGGACATGATTGAGCAAATGAACTGAGCTGAACTGATCATTTACTAAATTACTTGTAAAACTTTTCCTGAAAAAGGTCTGTATAGTCCAAACTATGGTTTTTTCAGGAGTCATGTATGATGTGAGAGCTGGACCATAAAGAAGGCTGAATGACAAAGAATTGATGGTTTTGAACTATGGTATTGGAGAAAACTCTTGAGACTCCCTTGGACTGCAAGGAGATCTAACCAGTCAATCCCAAAACAAATCAATCCTGAATATTCATTGGAAGGACTGATACTGAAACTCCAATACTTTGGCCACCTGATGGGAAGAACTGACTCATTAGAAAAGACCCTGATGCTGGGAAAGATTGAAGGTGGGAGGAGAACAGGATGACAGAGGATGAGATGGTTGGATGGCATCACGACTCAAAGGCTATGATTTTGAGTAAACTCTGGGAATTGGTGATGGACAGGGAAGCCTGGTATGTATGACTGAGCGACTGAACTGAATATTAAGCTCAGAATAGGAGTGGCTCAGATGGTAAAGAATCTGCCTGTAATGTGGGAGAACCAGGTTTGATCCATGGATCAGGAAGATCCCCTGGAGAAGGGAATGGCAACCCACTCCAAAATTTTTGCCTGGAAAATCACATGGATAGAGGAGCTTGGCAGGCTATAGTCCATGAGGTCACAGAGTCAGACATGATAGAGCAACTGACACTTTCATTTTCAATATAAAGTTCAGAAGAGGTGCACTGAATAAATGTGGAGTATTGATTAAGAAAAGGGAAACGTAGATTGCCAACATTACTCTGTGGGTAGAGAGGTGAGTGAGAGAGATTAGTTAGGTCACAGGAAATGCTCTGAAGTTATTAAAATGAAATGTAAAATAACAACACTCTATGGGCATGTTCTGTTTGAACAAAGCAGCAGCAGACAGCTTCTTCATATCTGCATGACAGATGAGTTGGTTTGGTTCTCTTTGTGACAGGAGGATGGCAGTAAAAACAATGAGATGGTACTAGGTCAAGAGATGGACAGATAAGTTTTATGCCAGCATGGTTCATGCCAGTTGACAACACTCATGTGAAATGAGCAGTCACCAAGATGACATTTTCAAATAACAAGAACAATAAGTGGAGGAGGTGGAGGGAGCTGTGGTTTTGGTAGACTTAGATATGTTTCAATCATAATAAGATCATAATAAAACTATGACAAGTTGTCAAGGCTTTATAATGCATTTTACAGGCCACTTTAAATCATTTTTGAAGGATAAAATATGAATGCAAATATATTAATTTAAAAGTGTTATTAAGAATATAGTAAATATTTTATAAATGTTCCCAAGAAATGATAAATGACTGTATTCATATGGCAAGCAAAGACCTTTGAGAGACAGTAGTCCGCCTACAACATCTATAAACCTATATATTTTCATTCCAATGTAAAAGAACAACTCTGGCTTATTCTTTTCTTAATTTTTATATTTTAGTCATCTAGACTCCTTAACAGAATCAACTCTAATTAAATTTTTCCATATTCAAAATGAGATCTAACTCAGTTTACTTAGATTAAAACATTTAAAAATAAATTTTCTTTCCGTTCAAATCAGTAGAGATACTTTGGGTCTCATATATAGTCCTACTTATTATTTTCTCATTTTACATTGTGTAAAAATCATGTGACTATAACTAAAATTCACATGAAAAATGAAGGAGGCCCCGTTAGCATCCAAAATTGATTTTCAACAATAACAACCAGAAAATTCTGGGACAGAAAATAAAATGTACAGAAATATAAATGATACTTTAATTAACTCTTCTTCCAGAATGAAGAGTTCTCACCTAATTTTCAGTCTCATATTTATATTTTCTCTATTCATCTCTATTTGAAAATTTTTTGTAGCCCAACCTTTTCTACACCTGATTCATCTTCTTTTATCCTTCAATAAACAATCATACGTGCAAGGATTGTTCCTCTAACATTTGGCATTAAACTTAAAATTTCTTTACCATATTTTACTGTGACCACCCATGTAAGAATTTTCTAGAAGATTATGGCCCAAAGTGCCATAAATGCCATATATTTTAGTCTAGATGACTAAAATATAAAGGAGATCCACCTACAGTTAGCAGTAGGAAGTAGTGCTACAGGGAGCATTCTGCTCATTAATAAACTGCCTGGCTTCCTAGTGTCTGCATAGTTCCCTGTTTCATCTCTTAGCTGCAGCCAATTCTCATTTTCCAATTCATTCCTAAGAGCATTTCTTTAAGTCTACCGACATTTAATTTCATTGTTTACCATGAAGTGCTGTATTATGCTGTATCATATCCATACTCTATGCTCTCTATGGGGTATTCCAGATGACTCAGTGGTAAGGAGTCTACTGGCAAGCAAGAGACGAGGGTTCAGTCCCAGGTTTGGGAAGATCCCTGGAGAAGGAAATGGCAACCCACTCCACTATCCTTGCCTGGAAAATTCCATGAACCGAAGAACCTGGTGGGCTAGAGTCCACGGGATTGCAAAGAATCAGACAAGACTTAATAACTAAAAAACAACAACAATGCTAATGCTCTCTCTGCTTGGATGCAGCATCTCCACATGCAGTAGGGTACTGACCCTTTTGTAAGACAATAGAAACTGTTTCTTTCCTTCCTCCTTTACCCTTTCCTTTCTGTTTGAAACCAACAGAAAGATATATACTTTATATATAGATAAAGATATATACTTTATATAAAGTAGGATATAATGCCTACATGAGCTACTGTGGAAACAGTGGCTGACTTTATTTTTCTGGGCTCCAAAATCACTGCAGATGGTGACTGCAGCCATGAAATTAAAAGACGCTTACTCCTTGGAAGGAAAGTAATGATCAACTTAGCATATTAAAAAGCAGAGACATTTCTTTGCCAACAAAGGTCCATCTAGTCAAGGGCTATGGTTTCTCCAGTGGTCATGTATGGATGTGAGAGCTGGACTGTAAAGAAAGCTGAGTGCCGAAGAATTGATGCTTTTGAACTGTGGTATTGGAGAAAACTCTTGAGAGTCCCTTGGACTGCAAGAGATCCAACCAGTCCATTCTGAAGGAGATCAGCCCTAGATGTTCATTGGAAGAACTGATGCTAAAGCTGAAACTCCAATACTTTGGCCACCTGATGCAAAGAGCTGACTCACTGGAAAAGACCCTGATGCTGGGAAGATTGAGGGCAGGAGGAGAAGGGGATGACAGAGGATGAGATGGCTGGATGGCATCACCGACTCAATGGACATGGGTTTGGGTGGACTCCGGGAGTTTGGGATGGAGAGGGAGGCCTGGCGTGCTGCGGTTCATGGGATTGCAAAGAGTTGGACATGACTGAGCAGCTTAACTGAATTGAACTCAACTGAGCTATTGGGAGCTTGATGTATGTTACTATGTTATTATCTTACAAGTGAGAAAACAGAAGAAAGACTGGTTAGACTGAATATCAAAATTTAACAGATGACAATTCAGTGTAAGTACTTCGCTTTGCCAGTCAATCACTCATTAAGTCTCTGTTCCCTGTCAATTAGGACTGTGCTAAATAAAATGGAAGTTCTCAATTCTTGATTCAAAGTAAAAGGGAGAAATAAGTAAATAACAACTCACTAAAATAGATTCAAAGTAAAAGGGAGAAATATTAACAACTCACTAAAATAGTTGAAGACATACATTTTTGCACTGTAAGATGGACTCAATAAAGGACAGAAATGGTATAGACCTAACAGAAGCAGAAGATATTAAGAAGAGGTGGCAAGAATACACAGAAGAACTGTACAAAAAAGAGCTTCACGACCCAGATAATCATGATGGTGTGCTCACTGACCTAGAGCCAGACATCCTGGAATGCAAAGTCAAGTGGGCCTTAGAAAGGATCACTATGAACAAAGCTAGTGGAGGTGATGGAATTCCAGTGGAGCTATTACAAATCCTGAAAGATGATGCTCTGAAAGGCTGCACTCAATATACCAGCAAATTTGGAAAACTCAGCAGTGGCCACAGGACTGGAAAAGGTCAGTTTTATTGCAATCCCAAAGAAAGGCAATGCCAAAGAATGCTCAAACTACTGCATAATTGCATTCATCTCACACGCTAGTAAACTAAGGCTCAAAATTCTCCAAGCCAGGCTTCAGCAATATGTGAACTGTGAACTTCCTGATGTTCAAGTTGGTTTTAGAAAAGGCAGAGGAACCAGAGACCAAATTGCCAACATCCTCTGGATCATCGAAAAAGCAAGAGAGTTCCAGAAAAACATCTATTTCTGCTTTATTGACTATGCCAAAGCCTTTGACTGTGTGGATCACAATAACTGTGGAAAATTCTGAAAGAGATGGGAATACCAGACCACCTGACCTGCCTCTTGAGAAACCTATATGCAGGTCAGGAAGCAACAGTTAGAACTGGACATGGAACAACAGACTGGTTCCAAATAGGGAAAGGAGTACGTCAAGGCTGTATATTGTCACCCTGCTTATTTAACTTATATGCAGAGTACATCATGAGAAACGCTGGGCTGGAAGAAGCACGAGCTGGAATCAAGATTGCCAGGAGATATATCAATAACCTCAGATATGCAGATGACACCACCCTTATGGCAGAAAGTGAAGAGGAATTAAAAAGCCTTTTGATGAAAGTGAAAGAGAAGAGTGAAAAAGTTGTCTTAAAGCCCAACATTCAGAAAACTAAGATCATGGCATCTGGTCCCATCACTTCATGGGAAATAGATGGGGAAACAGTAGAAACAGTGTCAGACTTTATTTTTCTGGGCTCCAAAATCACTGTAGATGGTGACTTCAGCCATGAAATTAAAAGATGCTTACTCCTTGGAAGGAAAGTTATGAGCAACCTAGATAGCATATTGAAAAGCAGAGACATTACTTTGCCAACAAAGGTCCGTCTAGTCAAGGCTATGGTTTTTTCTTTGGTCATCTACGGATGCGAGAGTTGGACTGTGAAGAAAGCTGAGTGCTGAAGAATTAATGCTTTTGAACTGTGGTGTTGGAGAAGACTTTTGAGAGTCCCTTGGACTGCAAGGAGATCCAACCAGTCTATCCTAAAGGAGATCAGTCCTGGGTGTTCATTGGAAGGACTGATGTTGAGGTTGAAACTCCAACACTTTGGCCACCTCATGAGAAGAGTTGACTCATTGGAAAAGACTCTGATACTGGGAGGGATTGGGGGCAGGAGGAGTAGGTGATGACAGAGGATGAGATGGCTGGATGGCATCACCGACTCGATGCACATGAGTTTGGGTGAACTCCGGGAATTGGTGATGGACAGGGAAGCCTGGAGTGCTCGATTCATGGGGTTGCAAAGAGCCGGACAAGACTGAGCGACTGAACTGACTGACCACTTCTAAAGTAGATGAATGCATACATTCTTTTGCACTGTAATCTATCTCAGAAAAAAAGATCTTTCATTTGCAGTTTAAGAATCTAAAAGTTTCATTGTCAACAAATTCCTTATGTGCCAGGGTACTAGGCCTGGCAAGTAACCCACGATCACTTGAAAACAGATTTAATGCCTTAAGACTTCTGGAAGAATATGTAATATATGCATTTTACTTATAAATTTAATTTTCATGCAAGCACAAAAAACGTTCTTTCATATAAACTATAGCCAGGCCAAAGTATACTCCACAACACTTAATAAATATCATTTATGCTTTTCTTTCCCCCCCAAATCCTCAGCAAGGAGCAATTTGATGTTTAATACTATTTTTTCCTGAAAATATATAACTTGTCTAATAAGATCAATTATTTATATCTTTGACATTTGGACTTTATGAGAGTCCTGAAAAAAGTTAATCATTTTAATTAGTAATGGTGCTTTTATACAACAAATTTCCTTAGAATAAACTACTCTGAAATCTCATAGTTATTTATAATAAATCCTTGGCTTAAAAAACCTTTATATTGCTAAAATGCTGCTTTTAGTGTCTCTCAATTTATGAGCAAAATTTTAGAACACTGTCATTCTCATTGTTGAATCTCATAAATAAACTACAATTGGAGGTAAAAGCTAAACATATATTATAGCATCACTGCAATGTCTAATAAATGACAGTTTTGGAAAGTGATAGTGTTGCTTATATAGTCATAGATGATTCATTACTTTCTTAAATTTTCTCAACCATCTAATTTTGCTAATCTAGTGCCTGAGTCTCACACTATTGAGACAATAAGCAGCATGATCCCATTATACAGTATAGCAAACATTTAAACAATTGATATATTCTTTACTGTTAGATTTATTTATTGGTTACATTAAAATAAAATAGCTAACAAATACATACACACTTGGAAAAATATATTATTACATACATAGTAAAATACTTTTATGTTTATCTGTTCAATGTACTTTTTCTTTCCTTAAAAGAATTATTCTTAAAATTGGTAAGGAGATGATCTGAATTTTGGCTTTTGCCAGTCACTATTTTAATAATACCAATGCTTTATTATATGAAATTATTGGTCTACTTTTATTGATTAAATTAGATAAATATTAAAATTACAGGAGTAAATACAAAGAAAAATATAGGAGTAGGAGAATAATAAAGTGTTATTATGGGATTATATGAAATCATGTGTGTGGAACTTGGAAACTTGCAAAACACTAAGGAATTTAAAGAACCTCTAATTAAAATTATAAATATTTATAATTTTGACTTAAAGTGTTTGGACAAAAATACATAAAGATTTTTCTCCTCATGACTTACACAAAACTCCTTAAAACTAAGAAAGGCTTGTCAAAAGGAGAATCTTATACATAAAATATATTGCATTTTCTAAAGTTATTCTTTAAATCCCAAAGTAATGAATTGCAAATTTACTCATTCAAGGATGTATTTCTTCTGTGATATATAATAGCCTGATAACACTATTAAGGCAACCTGATTAGTCATAAACAGATTGTGTATTCTTTGATATTTTTTTTTGATATGTGGCTTTATTTACATAACACTCATATATCCCTGAAATATATTCTGGAAATACAAGAAGATTATAGACCCAGTTAACCATATGAGACACCTAAGAAAGGAACCTCTAGAGCAGTCCTGGCAGGATATGACGAATTTCCTTCCTCCTTCACTTACTTTCCCGCATTCCCAGTTTACCTGCTTGTCTTGTCACACAACAAACTAACTAAAAGATGAACATATTTAAAAAACTGTAACCCCCTACTTCACTTACTCCTTCCTTGCACATGTACTTTGCTCTGCCTAGTTTTATCTTCCCTGTCTTTACTTTCTCATAGAACAACCGTCTACTCATCACAGTTCAGCATACATTCTCAGTCTCTGAGTCAAAACCACACTTAATTCTTGAGTTCAAGCATGACTAAACATCTCCAAATGATTTGATTCCTCATTCCTATTGAAGTGTACACTATTTGGATATTTTCCTGTAACCTAATGTGATCCAGCAGAGTTTTCAGTAAAGCACATTAATGGATAAACTGAAAGTTACCTTTCCATTGATTTTCATGATAAGATTAGAAATTTAGCTCCCTGGAAGAAAAGGTGTTATGGATATATACTAAAAGATACTTACTATGTAAAACCTATTTAATTCACATATTTAAAGACATACAATGTAAAATGTCTTATTGAAAAGCAGTTCAGAAATAACAAAAATGTCATTGATAGTATGGTGCTTATCAGAAAAAAAAAATTTTTTTAATAGGTGATTCAAAACACCTTTGGAAAACCACCAGTCTTCCAATCTCACTTTTTAATTCTGAATTATAAATTCAGAAATCATTAAACCTTTAGCATTATGGCCAAGTTTTCCATTCGCCTCACAAAAGTGGCACAACTTCTAAATTAAATCTACATTTCTTTGTTTTAAAAATATTTTCCTGCATTTTCTTCATTACTTAAACACATTGGCTTAACATGGTATCATACTCAAGAAAGATCACAAAGAATTAAAATCCTGAGCAATAGGCACTATGGTATCTAAGGACATCCCCCACACCCCGCCTTGTCAATTAGCTAATATTCTATTACAAGCAGTTAATGTGCCTGTGTTAACAATTCTCTTTATAATAGGATATTCTATTTATTTAATTGATGCCTGTTGTCCTGATTAGAGTGGACAGGCAAGCTTAAATAATGATGGCTGAGTCTGGTTAAGGCTTATGATTGGAATCTGTAATAAATCTACAGTTTTATTTGCTGTAAACTCTAGGGCTGTTGCACAGTGCGGTGTCCCCAGCCACAAATGATGGTGAATGGTTCCTATTAGGCAGCTCCTGGCTTTAAGTTGGAGTTATCTTTGACTGGTTTCACTTCTGGCAAAAACTATTAGTTGAATACAAAGAATGTTTGTAGTGTCAAGCTTTGCAAAAGGATGCCAACTTCCGTGCCTCTCCAAGAGCACAGCAGGCTACATTACCAAGTGTTTTTCTGTTTCTTATGAATAAAATTGTTTGCTTTCCTATTTCATCCTGCTGATTCCAGATAAACAGTGCATCCAAGGACATAAAAGAAAGTGTCACCTTCAACTCACCCAGATCTCTACTTTTAAGCAAGATATTTCAATAAATTTGGTAACCCCCAACTGGGATTCAAAAAATCTGGATCACAGTTATCTCACTAACTTAACGACCTTGAAAAATTACTTTTTTTTTCATTAACTAGATTTCAAAATGAGGAATTTTCAGATAAAATAATTTTTTCCATAGAAAATAATTTATGATTCTATGTGAATGCTTTATATTCCACACCTTAATAAGTTGAAGACCATCAAACATTAAATTACTTTTGCAAGTTATTACAACTCCGTTATAGTAAGTTTCACTATAATAAACAGCATTCAAAATGAGGACAGACTTATGTCTCCAGAAGCAAAGGAAGTGATGCTTCCAAAATGAAAATTAGTAACTTTGTCTTCAAAAGCGTAGCTTTAACAAGATAAAAGAGTGTCACTAGAACACTGTAGCACTGGTTAAAAATTAGATGACTTATATTAAAAATTCTTAATCCAATGAAATCTTTGAGAATTATGTTATCAGATTCTAGCACAGAATTATCCTTATTACATCTCATGATTATCATAGAATCATACAGCATGAGTGTTGGAATCTGTGTTGTCTAATTTGTAATCTTATGAATGAAATCCTTTAATAATGATTTTGGGAAATTATCATGGAACCTTAGCTCTAATACATTCAATGATAGAGGTTTCAGAATACTGACTATGCTATGGAACAGAGTTTGTTGAACATTTCTTAAGATAATACATTTCTCCTTAGAAGGAAGCAATTTTCTACCGTTTATACCTACTAGCATTTGTTCTTGCCTTCAGGAATCACCAAGAATAAGTTATCCTTTGTCTCTTTTCTGCATTAAAGTGCTTCAGATATCTTTTAAATGACTGTCCTCTCCTCAACCTGTCTTCCTCAGCACATCAAACATTTCCTTGGATTCACATATTTTTAAAAGCACAAAAACTACCTGTATATACATGCAAAAAGGAAAAAGTATAAAAACTTAAATGATAACAATCATCAAACTTTTTTTTTTAATTAGAAGCCTTCTTAGAAATTAAGAAGCTTGTAACATGAATTTTAATTGATCACATGATCATAGTAACCATGCCACAGAGTCAATGCAAATTCTCAGAATCCTTTTCAAGAGAAAGCTCCAGAAAGAAAAACAGGTCAACATATGCTAACACTAAAGATTACATCCTTCAACTACTGTGGTTTTCATATTTTACAGAGGAGGAAACCGTGCTTCCCGGGAAGTTAAATATTATTGACTGGCAAACCAATACCAAAATCCTAATTTCTAACATTCCTAGTCTTCCATATTCTATAAAAATTTGGAAGATACTTTAAAGATCAGTTAGCTAAATTCCTTATTTTGGTGAAATAAGTAAGGTCTTAAAAGGTTAAATGATTAACATGTATTTCCCATGTTTCACTACTCTCTTTCTAAAATATTAAAAGAAATTTTAAAATATTAAATTACATATATACACGTAGCATACATCTTCAATAACAGTGACAGACAGAGCAACCTTAAAAGAAAAGTTGTTTTAAGAATTTTGCCTAAGACTCATGTATAACCAAATACCAAAAGGGTATTATTTCAGGAATTGAATCTAAGAAAAGCAGAACTTTTCTGAGAACTTCCTTTGGTCATACAAAGCAATGCTGAGTATGATAGAGTAAGAATTTTTGTAGGCACTAGAGCTTTTGAAAATATAAAGTCAAGCACTACAATTACCATATGGAAGACATTCATTAAGAATATATAGGTTTATAATATATGAAGCACATTGAAAATAGAAATCTTGGGCAGGGTCAGGGAAAAGTCATGTAGCATAAAAAGTATTATCTGCCAGCAAATTAATTAAATCTCCCAGTTCTAGGAAAGGCCATATATTCTGTGTAGACACTCATAGAAAGGCAGATGTGCAGTGCTTCTGAGATAGTGCTGTAATCTGCTCATAAATAGGACTCACCAAAGGACACTGACAGCAATTTGGCATTAAAAAAGAGTTCACATGCATGGAGAATTAGTTTACATTAGCTTTTACTGAGCAAACTCCATATCTGACAGGGCAACCTTTACACATCTTTCAAACTTCTTTTGCTCTAGTTTGACGTCCATGTGTGAGCACATATTTAGTCATTAAAGTCAATAATTTGCATTGAGAAAATAGTTTTTGCTGTCTTCTGCTTTTCTGTTTGTCTTTTATTTCCACTGATATTATCTATTTAAAGCTATGTATTTTTTAGTGTCAAAAATGTTAGAATGATGAATGAGCATCTTAAGGGAAAACTCATCTCAGGCACCAACTCAAACCAAAATATTTAATCAATTAAGAAATAAAAAGTAGAGACTTCTGCATGTGTGCTTAGTTGCTTCAGTCATGTCTGACTCTTTGAGACCTCAGGGACTGCAGTCTGCCAGGTTCCTCTGTCCATGGGATTTTCCAGACAAGAATGCTGCCATGCCCTCTCCAGGGGATTGTCACAGCTCAGGGATTGAACACACATCTCTTAAATCTCCTGAATTGGCAGGTGGGTTCTTTAACACTGAGACACTTAAATTCTTTTACTTTTATCAAATATTATTTTTTATTTCATTTTTTCTAAATTTTTTCATTGATTTTTATGCATGCTTGTATTAATTTTATCTATATATTATACTATATACTAGCCAAATCATACATTTATTCTATATAATTCAGATAAAAGGTATTAATATATGCAGCTTTAAACTGTAACTCCTTTTGTTTCCTGAAATTATTTAAACAGATTTTTTGGGTTCTTCATACTGCACAAGTATAGACATGTAAACTGAAGGAGCCAATCCTGAATTCCATCTTTTTTTTGACAAAGTATTTTGCACTAAATGAAAATAACCAGAATGCTAAAACGATTTGCAACCAACTAACAGAACAATTTGAAAGACTGGGGCTATAAACTAGAAAAAAGAGAAATAGAGACATTATATAGCTAGCCATTATGATGGAGTATCTACCTGAATTTCAGTTGCTGGAGGTACTTTTGGAGTACATTTGGAGAAGGAATAGTACTTAAATTTTGTGTTGTCCCAAAGGAAAAATTCAGGATAAATGGATTCAAGTTCTGGGAAGGCAAATTTTGGCTCAATATAAGAAAAAGCTGAAAAGTTAAGTTAAAGATGTCCCCAAATCAGTGAGCCACCCCTAGATTTTTTGTCACCAGAATCATTCAAGCAGAGATTAGTGATTTGGCCACCTCATGCGAAGAGTTGACTCATTGGAAAAGACTCTGATGCTGGGAGGGATTGGGGGCAGGAGGAGAAGGGGACGACACAGGATGAGATGGCTGGATGGCATCACTGACTTGATGGACGGGAGTCTGGGTGAACTCCGGGAGCTGGTGATGGACAGGGAGGCCTGGCGTACTGCGATTCATGGGGTCGCAAAGAGTCGGACACGACTGAGCAGCTGAACTGAACTGATGATGGGTTTGAGGGATGCATGAATAATCTAAAACCAGATTGGCTGATGCTAATCTCTTTACCAACTCTGAAAATTCCATGATTCATTCAGCAAACATTCATTCCATGCTCCAGGCACTCCATATAAAAATAGAAATAAACTGATCCTTATATTCACAGAGCTAATGAATTGGTTAATTCTAAGATCTTATTGGTTGAAAGTCTAGGAAAGAGGGTATTTTGACTTGTACCCTAATTTTCCATTAATCTCTGCCTCAATTGTGCCCTCTAGGCACAACCTTTTTAGTTCTAAGTACATAGCTCCAAGTTAATGCTTAAGCCCTTAACTTGCTATCAAAAGCACAGTTCTCACAGAAAAAATCCTAGAAAAATACAGTGTACACAAAGCAATGTATCTTAATTCCCCTTTCTCTTTTCAGCATTTTACCTCAAAGGCTTTTCTAAGAATAAAGGAAACATGAACTCATAAATAAAGTCCTTTTTCTCTACTTGCACTGATTTTTTCCCCTACAAGTTTTCTTTCATATTTTTTTAAAGTCCTCTCAGTGTCTGTGGTTTTCAGTGATCTGTTTCCTTCAATTTTTTATTGCTTTTCAATGTATTCACTTTCCCCATATCTTTTTGTTTCTATATTCTCAAAGATTTTTTCTTTTCTTTTTCAGTTTACCTTCTTTTTCTCATCTAATTTTACTCCCCCATTTCTTTCTTTTCTTGTATATAACCTGTTAAGACTCTAGCTGTATGGTGCATATTTCTTTTATTCATCTATAAAATAACAACAACAAAAAAGTTTCTCTGACAACCTTTCCTCAAAACTTCAAAATATTTTGGTTGAATTGTTTCCTTTCCATGTGAGATATAAGTATGTCTATGCTTCTTTTCTTACTACTAGATTTGATAAATTTTATAAAATTTAAATGATCTTTTTTTCTATGTTTTCAATTATACTTACTTGGTTTTTAACTGCAGGTCCTAAATTTAGGGAGAAAAATAAATGACTTATTTTTTATAATGAAATATATTAAGTCATCTCTGCAGCTAATAACAGTCAAGAGCTACAAATGAAAGGAAATAAAAAGGGTAGAGGTAAGTGTGGATGAGAAGGGTCCCTACAAGAGTGAAAAGAAGAATGACTGTGTTCTAAAAATTCATTCATCTGTTCAACATTTAGTGAGTAGCAAACACTGTGGACATAGAAGAGTTCATAAAGGATAAGATGGAATCATAGAAACTTAAGAGTTGAACATGAACGAGAATCCCAGCTTCACTGGGGAGCAAACAGGAGACTCTGCAAAAGACACAGTGCACTTTAGTCAATTCTGAGTAATCCTGACCACTTTAGGTTTCTCCAAGCTTCACTGTTTATCATTTAAATATGAATATTAACAATTTTGAACTGTGTTCCTTTGTGTGGAATGAATTAAGAAAATAGGGATTATTAAGCTTACTTACACTGTGCTGGACACACAGAAAACCCTCTGCACATTTCCTGTTACTGCTTTTGGTATGAATTTTCCAAGCAGACCTGGGGAAACGGCTCTCCAGATGGAAGGACCCAACAATGCAAAGGTCTGTGGGCAAGGAAGATTATAGCCATCGGGAAAGATGGGGTAGGCCAGAACAGTGTACATCCAGGGTAAGTGCATAAAGTAAGGGCTAGAAATGCAGGTAGAAATGAGATCACGAAGGCCAACCAATAATTTCAGAGCTTTTAGGGATAAGAGACTCTGCATTTGTGAATGAAGATTTATGGTCCAGTCTTTAACGGTCAATGGTCACATCAGTGAAAATTCCTGTAAAGAATCTGCTTCATTTATATACACAAACAAGTCTTTGGTATTATTCTAAGGAATACCATAGTGTTGCCACACACAGGCACACCTATAGACACACTCACTGCTTTTCTTTAAAGACATTTACTAAAAGTCTTCCCAGCCCAAAGGCAGTAATCTAGTTCCGTGCCTCAAAGATCCTAATAGAGTCACAAAGGCGTCTTGCAAAGCCCAACATGCCCTCAAAACAAGCCCCTGCAGGAGCAAGGAGGACCAGTTCTCCTGGTGAAAAAGGAAATCAAGAAGGTGGGCGTTTCCCATAATGACTTACAGCTTGTGTTTTTATAGGTTAGGACTCTGCTGGAGTTCGAGCCCTGAGGGCTTAGCTCCTTTCAAAATTATCAACCTGAAAGAGGTAGACTTGAGCTGCAGGGAGGACCAAGGCCCTCCCCCACCTTCCTCAAACGCCACCAGCTGAGCTGACAGGCTTTGCAAAAAAGCCATTAGCCTACACTCAGCTCCCACATCTGGACGACCTTGATTTGTGGAGTATTTAGGTTTAATTGAAATGGCTCATACTTAATTTTCTATAACCAGAGGAATAAGCATTATAATTAAAGTACATACAGTTTTGTGTGATGCTTTTGAAAGTTCAAATGCTCAAATAATTGAATTTTGAGTTAAAGCTCACAAAATATTCTCATTTTAAAATTTGCAAAGATATGTCATATAAAAAGTCTTTGTAAAACATTGAAAGTGGCATATATATATATATATATATATACAAGGTCCGTTTTTTTTTTTTCTATACAATCAGTTGAGGAAACTGCATAGCACCTTTCTTTGAAAATGATACAGGTTGTTCTTATGTAATCCTTTACATTCAAAAATCATCTACAACTGTGCAGGGAATTCTGAAATAGCATGCTGAAATCGGTAAAGATTTACTCAAGTTGTGTAATTTCCTTGTATCAGTAGGCTCTATGTAGTGGATGCATGAGTTTTCTCTGTATAAGAGAGATAGACTATTAGTGGAGAATGCAGAAGAGGGGCAGCTATACTGCTTCATGAGGACCACCATACCTGTTGGTTAATGGAGAGGCCTTAACAGCACTCTTCTTCCATGCGTCTTGCCATGAGGAAAGGGGAGGAAGGGAAAGGTAGTGATGGCAGCAACACCTGGGGAAGGGAGATGGGGAAATATGTAAAGGGAAAATCAGCAGCCCCTACACCACGGTGTCCATCCATAGATTTGCCAATGAAACAATTTCCGAAAACCCTAAACTTGTTTTCTTTCTTTTTTAAAAAATCTAGATAAATTTTAAAGATAATTTAAACAAATTAGGTATTTTGAATGGCGTTAATCTCATCCCGCTCCAACTATCAACTATCCTCTTCTGAGTCTGGGACATGGGGGCTGCTACATGTAATGAACTACCATCTTATTCTCACTTTTTGACTAGACAGGGTAGCTTAAGGCAGGACTAGGCAGGACTTTGATATGTAGGTAGAGTGTTTTGTTTTTTGTTTTTATTTTTTACAACAGATTTATGAAAAAAAACTGCAGGATAAATAGTACCAAATGGGTATGTATATTTTTCCCCAACACACAGTAGGATTATTACCATTTACTTGTTCTGCTTCCATCTAATTGCCATACATCTAAATGCTCACAAACATCTTCCTCATTACCTTCTCCTACGGGTGTGTAGTTTTGATATCAAAACAACTTCAACTTGTTATTTTAACAAAAAAGAATTAAATTTAGTAGAATGCCTATACACTGCAAGAGACCAAACTAATAAAAGTTGTAAAAAGGTTCATGTTTTAATTATATTTTTTTAGACATGGTTTAATTTGAACTATATGTAATTTTTTAAAGTAAATAGAGTTATATGAAAAGAAGTACAATGAAAAAATTTCATAAAACATTGATGATAATACTGAACTCTTTGAATTTTAGTAGTGATCAACTGGTTCAGTGAATCAATTTAAAAGGCAATACCACCTGAAAAAGACATACTGCTACATATTTTGCTCTTGATATTTGTTTTCAGAGAAATTTTTGCCTTTGTATGTTTATATTGAAATACAAACTTCATATGAAAAATGACATTTTACATGATTTAGGGAAGCTTTTATACACCCTGGAGATAAGCTTATTAAAAAAATATGTATATTTTTTAAGAAAATAAGAAGTCATCCACTTGGGGTTTTTAGTAATGGAGATGTTTATGCATGTATAGAGGCAGGGAGTATATGGGAAATTTCTGTACCATCCGCTCAGTGTTTTTGTGAACCTAAACTGTTTTTTAAAAAGCCTTAAGCATTGTAACTTAAAAGATAGGAGAGAATTAATTTTTGGGGTGAAAAAAAATGGTTTTGACCCCTCCCACCCATACATTTCTTAGTGTAATACCTACAGAAGGGCTGGGACATTCTTGAGTTTTTCTCTAAAGACAAGGATTTATGTAAATACCTGTTTGCATTTTTGCTTCTGAATGTGATTCTGACCATTAATCTAAATGTTTAGGAAAGCAGCTACCACAAAGATATTTGAGGTTTGGAGTATGATAATGCTTTTTGGTCTTGCCTTAATCCTATTTAAACATGATGTCTCAAAACTTTCCAGTTTCTCAACTCTTTTGGTCTTTGACACACTAATTACTATTAGGCATCATCTCTGCTTAAAATAACATATCCATCTAATACTTAGGTAATAGTATTAGTCAGCTCTTGAATTGAGAAATTTGGAAACTAATTGGTTAACAGATAGATTAGCATCAAAGAATTCTGAAGGAACATGCACTAAGCCTGTTGAATTAAAATAAATAAACTCAAAGTAGTAAACTTAAATTTTATTTGATATGGTTGAACATAATTTTTATAGCTTTGCTTTTTTTTCTTATACATTTTAATTTTGTGTTTAATTTTAAAAATATTAATTGCCATCACACATATTTTAAAATTTAAGCTCCCCTTCAAAATTAAAAGCCACATATTCTAGTAATATCAAAGTAACAAAGTTATAATTAATTATTCCTACATTTAAATGTTCCTGATTGATTATCTGGGGATCAGCATTTTATCTTTGGAAGAATCAAGTGTGTGAATCTTCCAAGCCAGAAAACAAAAGGGGCCCACATGTTCTTAATTTATGGCAAAAAACTTGAGTCTAGCATGAAACACAGCAGTTTTTGTACATGAGTCCCTAATACCACAAGGATTTTATATACAGTAAGTTCTTCCTTTGATCTTAGGAAGGGTAGGTTATCATGAGGTAATATATTTGGAAATTTGCACCACACTGTGAAAGATACAAAAATAACCAAAGGTGTACGTATGAGAAACTTTGGAAAATAAATACAAAACACAGATGAATGCTCACAGTAGAACTTATCAAGATGTAACAAGTAATATAAAATGATTTTATAAATATCTGAGTTTATAAATAACTAAAACAACTTAGAATGGTAGTCAAAAAGATTAAACAGAAATTTTTGAGTCATAAATTCATAGAGTGGAGAAGAGAGCTTCATGGATTAAGGGAAATAAAAATGAAAGCTATTTTTTTCCTATTTAAGAGGTAGGAGCCAGGCTAATAAAATCACCCCTGGTACTAACGGGGTATTTGTTAGGAATATGCTTATAGGCAATCTTATGAGCTAGATTTTTACCTGGCTAGAAAAGGGAAAATGTACAATATGATGCGTGAAAATAAAAAGTAGATAATAAAAAGTAGATAGAAAAATGATCTGTGATTTTACTGAGTAGAATTGGCAATCAAGAATTTGTAAAGAGATTGATTTTCCAAAAGGACAAGAATTTGGTCATGTAGATAAAATGAGAATATCATAGAGAACGCTATGGTTCAGCCCTCTGTGGTTCTGTTCTTAGAAAAATGTATGATAAAAGTAGAAATATGTATACTAACATATTGACACAGAGAACACAATGTCAAGCTGTAGGGCCCAAGAATAAGGCACAAGACTTGCTTCACATCCTCAAAAAAATATAATAATTACATGGGGAACAAAAATAAGGTCAAATTTCTTAGTGTTTGGAAGCTCAAAGCAAAGAAACAAAGGGATGAACTTTGGGAAACGAGACACAGAGCTACTTCTTCAAGACTGTGTCAGATACGGAAAAAGGATAAAGAAACAGTTTGTAGAAAAGGAAACTGATACAGCCTAATGCAACGTGATGAGAAGAAAGTTATTTAGTGTTGGCAAGTCAGAAGTCAGTCAAACCAGACAGATTATATGGTGGGACCATATAATATGGTTGGGAACCAACACACCTTGATAAGTAGAAGAGACACATCAAACAACATATAAAATGAGAGCTTAATTAGGCAATGAGACTGCTATTCTCTGCTTGATGACCTTAAACCTTCATCAAAACATCACTTGTCTGATACAAGGATATATGAGAAAAGGCCATTACCATACGGTATAAACATTCCTGGTAACAGTACTGTTGCTGTTGCTAAGTCACTTCAGTCGTGTCCGACTCTGTGTGACCCCATAGACTGCAGCCCATCAGGCTCCCCCGTCCCTGGGATTCTCCAGGCAAGAACACTGGATTGGTTGCCATTTCCTTCTCCAATGCATGAAAGTGAAAAGTGAAAATGAAGTCACTCGGTCCTGTCGATTCTTAGCGACCCCATGGACTGCAGCCTTCCAGGCTCCTCCACCCATGGGATTTTCCAGGCAAGAGTACTGGAGTGGGGTGCCATTGCCTTCTCCAAACAGTATTGTTATCCTTATCCTATTTGTGAGGTCTATCTTAAAAATACATTTTCTCTAAGAGTTAGCAAATTGATATTTTAGCTCTGATTCTGACCCTAAAATTTTCCCTGAGTCACATATTCATGTGTGCTAAGTCACTTCATCCTTTCTGATTCTTTGAGACCCCATGAACTGCAGCCTGAATAGGAACAGTCTACCATATTCCAATGAACAGTTCAGTTTTCTCTCATTCTCTTTCTTGCTAAGAGTGGCTGGATAGTTATCAAAAGGAAATTTTATTCATCTTAATGCTGGGTGTGTCTTGTTTTCCCCCCCGAGGCTCAGTGGTAAATAATCTGTCAGTAATGCAGATGTGGGTTTGATCGTTAGGTCCAGAAGATCCCCTGAAGAAGCAAATGGCAACCCACTCCAGTATACTTTTCTGGGGAATCCCATGGACAGAGGAGCCTGGCAGGCTACAATCCATGGAGTTGTAAAAGAGTAGGACATGTCTTAGCAACTAACAACAATGGTATTTCTAGGCAGGGCTGGAGCTTGAAGAGGTCAGCTTGGTTGTTGCCGCTAGCTCCTGCAGGGTGGAGTAAGCTGGTACCCTGGTGTATTTTTAAATTTTCTTAACTCCATAAAAACATAATTTTTTTTTGTCTTTTTTTCTCTTTAACTGAAAATGTTCATTATTTTTATTTAATGAAATAAATTAATCACTACACACTACGTCCTAACAATAAATTTTCATGATGACAATTAGAGTATTGCCATACAAATCTTTACCTGTAATCTATTTTTCTGACAACCTCACTAAAAGTTCAAGATTTTGTTGCACTGAAAACATTTTATTTTATTTTTTTTGAAAACATTTTATAAATCTTCTAGCAAATCTATAATATTCCACTTTATTATTTTCAAATTCCTAATGTTTTACCAATCTGCTAAGAAGTTCTGAGTTTATAGCTACAATAGAGAAGGAAATGGCACCCCACTCCAGTACGCTTGCCTGGAAAATCCTATGGAAGGAGGAGCCTGGTGGGCTACCGGCTATGGGGTCCCACAGAGTTGGACATGACTGAAGCGACTTAGCAGCAGCATAATCCACTGTGTCCTTCATACAAACTAACAAATCAGCTACCCTAGTATCTAAGATATCAGTAATGTTCACTTAGAATTTTAATTAATGTATGATTCACTCAATATAATTAATATTCTAAATTTAGTTTTCCCTACAAAATATATTTTAATGAGGATTTGCTCTTTTTTTTTCTTGACATAGAATTGAGTAAATTTCTAAAACTATGGAAATCTTAAATTCTCACATACAACATTTTTAGTCTCTGCAACTAAAAGTTGTCATATCAATTTGATTATTTAGGTTTGTTCATCAAATATTTAAAGAGTGTTCAATCTTGGCTAGACACGACTTTAATCAGTAGTACTTAAATTTGGATTTCAGGACTCCTCTAGCCTCTTAAAAACTGTTAATGACCCAAAAGTGCTTTTGTTTTTATGTGAGTTTTTTTTTTTATGTGACAGGTAAAGATTTGTATGGCAATACTCTAATTGTCATCATGAAAATTTATTGTTAGGATGTAGTGTGTAGTGATTAATTTATTTCATTAAATAAAAATAATGAACATTTTCAGTTAAAGAGGAAAAAAGACAAAAAAATTATGTCTTTATTGAGTTAAGAAATGTGACTACATCATTGCTGCTGCTGCTGCTGCTGCTAAGTCGCTTCAGTCGTGTCCGACTCTGTGCGACCCTATAGACCGCATCCCACCAGGCTTCCTGTCCCTGGGATTCTCCAGGCAAGAATACTGGAGTGGGTTGCCATTTCCTTCTCCAGTGCATGAAAGTGAAAAGTGAAAGTGAAGTCACTCAGTCGTGTCCGACTGTTAGCTACCCCATGGACTGCAGCCCACCAGGCTCGTCCGTCCATGGGATTTTCCAGGCAAGAGTACTGGAGTGGGGTGCCATACGTCATTGGTAGTCAGTACATTAAAAAATAAAATTGACATTTTAAAAATTAATTGTAAATGCATTTGAAAATAGCCATAATAAAGTCATTTCTTTTCAAAATAAAATATTTTTTTATGAAAAACGATTACCATACTTTATAAAACCAAAAATAAGCTAGAAGAGTGACATTATGATATGTTCTAATATAGATTGTGATAGGAAAAGAGCAAAGCTGGATAGGGTCAGTATGGGCTCCACAGAAGAGGTGATACTTGAAGTAAACTTTAAAGAAAGACTTGACTGGATGGATGGAAACATTGGTGCAAGAGGTTAAGACCATTCAAGTGAAAGAAGGGCATGGCTAAACAGAGCATGTTGTAATAGAAAGAATATGGATTTTTTTGTTTATTTGTTTGACAAAGTTTCCTCAGACTCCATCTCAGCTATTTTGGCTGTATGGCTTTGGGTAAATCACCTAAGGTCTGTGAGCCTCTCTTTGCTCTCTTGTGAATCTACAGATTAAGAAGGTCATGAGAATTGAGATGAAAAATGTAAAATATTTTCACGTGTGGCAGTTAAATGGAACTCAGTAATATAATGTGTTTTGTTGCATATTTAAGGACAGCGAATTGGTTATCATGCTGAGAGCATAAAATACTATGATATGTAGTAGGGAGAATGGAAGTTATAAACAAGAGTGAAAAGGACAGCAGAAAAGAAGAGCTGGTGTGGAGGTTAAAGGCGGGTATGAGTGACTTAAAAAAAGAAACACAGTAATATGAAATGAACTACCTTGGAAACTCCAATGAGAATCACTTCTCATACAGGCCTTAGCAAACCCATAGAAAATCTCGATTTCCACTTGGTGCTCTCCTATCCTTTCCCAGGATTACATACAAATGAACAAACTCAGGTTTTAGAAAAATGAATTACTCCAGTATCATCATAAATATAGAATGAATATGTAAAAAATAAAATGGATGATAAACTTAAGACAAATTTAACCAACCACTTTGCCGCTTACAGAGATTTAGTTGACCTGAATCTTCCATGTCTCTAAGAAATTAGATTTCAATTAATCTCAGCAATGAATGAATGGTGAATATATAAATAAAAGTATATTTTAAGCCATATGAATAATATATTAAGAATCTGAACTCACAAATGTGATGTTCTCAACTTGGAACTGAAAATTAGGAGACTCATAAAGTCTGCAAATTGATTTCAACTTATTTAGAAAACACTTTTATTAAGAGTGTGGTACATAGATAATGTTATGACTTTTCCCCATACCGGTTTATACCATCCAGATGCTATCTTTGATCTTCAAGACTTGATAGAATGTTAAAAAGTATTTCCCAACAAAAAAATATTTTCTGCCGATGCACCTTAGGTCTGACAATTATGGCACAAAATAAAAAAATATGCTTAGTAGAGAAGCACAGCTTTAAAAGGTAAAATAAAGTCTTCATCAAGGTCCAGGTTTAAAATTCTATAAAACACAATAAATATCCTGCCTCATTGTACAGGCACTGGCTGTAGCAATACACCAATGACAGGTAAGAACAATGTGAGTTTTAGATGAGAATGTCTGCAATAATCTATAAAGAATTTAGGACTAGACTATTCTTTTTTTTCACAAAGTATGTTTTACATCCACCCATCATTTTGTCTGATTTCTTCACTACCACAATTCAACCCAGCCTAACTTATCAGAAGAGAAAGCAAAGAAAATAAAGCATTAAACCAAGGTAATAATGGTAATTATGGTTGGACCTTGGACCCAGAGAATATTAATTTATTCTTTAATTAATTCAGCAAATATTTACTGAGCATCTAGTCTATGTCAGGCACTTCCTTAGTAGCTTGAGATAAAAAGAACATAAAAACATGATCTCAATACTCCGGAAGCACAAGCAGGTAGGATATTTTATAAATAAGTAAATACAACATTTTATTCCACTCAATACACATACAAATAATTCTAAAAATTGTTTTCAGGAGAATTTTGTTGTAAAAAACATATACTGTAAAAATGAGACCAAGCGCTTCACTTTATAACTTTTCACATTCTGACTTTGTAAATATGGGTAGTAAAGCTCTATGTCCAAAAAGATAGGTGTCTAACTCCATGTAGCACTCGTCACCCAGGACTTACAAATGACTGTACTAATGGCTGAAATTAAATATACATGATAAATTTTGACCTTCGTTTTCAGGTCTCATGTGCATGTATGTGAAGGCAGGATGTAAGCATAATCAACTTATGGTGGTAACTTTGGAATAAACTATCCCTGTAAAATATCCCTATTCAACCATTCTCCCCTATAGCACTATTTGCATACAGTTTCTTCATTGAAATTTCTCTTTTCTGTACATTTTTTTTCACTACCTCCCCTCTCTTGGTATCAACTACTATATTCTAACTTTGTCAAGTCAAACAACAGTTGTCAATTCTGTGTGAATTTAGCCATATAAATGTAGTTGCTGCTGCTGCTGCTGCTAAGTCGCTTCAGTCATGTGTTACCTACTCACAATTGAGAAACTTTTTTTTTCTTGATCAAGAATGCTTCAGTCTTGAATCAGTTTAGCAGAAGCTACGCTAAGTCATTTTGAGTTTACCTAAATGAAAATGAAAACAAAATGGATGATTTCCTTTGTAAAGTTGAAATAACTCCATTCTGCACAGTTATTTATAATTTTAAACCTCAAGGAATGATTATTCATAGATCTGTGGATTGCAAGGAAGGGAAAACAGTCTGTTCACCCTATCCTTCATTTGGAATACTTTTCCCACTCTGCAGTTAATGTATTTTAATTTATTTTTAAAAAACAAGTTGTTCTTTGACTATAAAACATCTCAGATGCTTAGTAAAACTTTTTTTGTGTATTATTTTCTTCTCAGCATACTTGTGTACAACCAGAGAGGTAGGCAGCATGTTCTAAGCTGGAATTCAGTGAATACATGAGAACACCTTTTTTCAATGCTGTCATTTAGATTACATGAACTTAAATGCCAACTTTGGGCAATGCTATTCCCTCGAAGCATATATATTGTTTCATTATGGATGTATTAATTCACAGTGTTTTATTTCAAGCCTATAAAATATGGTATCTCTTGAGAAATCTGACAGCTGATAAAACTGCATTAGAATGGTGCATGTGCACATGTTTTCACATTTCCACAAAGTTGCTGATTTCTTCTTATTTGAGTCAGCTGTCTGAATTAGTTGCACAGCATTAAATTTAATAAACAGCATATGGATCTGATAATGTATGAGGAGAACCTGTTCTTTCTCTTCCCTGCCACATATATGCTCTTTTATCTTTCAATTAAGTGATACATTTCCTGGCTAAGTTTATTTTAAGAGTGTTGTGTAAAAAGAAACCAAATCTTTGAAATCTTTGTCTTAGTATAACTGCTGTAGATGTACATATGCACAAAATATGTCACATGCTTTTCCATTTATAGAAATAAAATCTTTAAAATTTTTATATTGTGCACTTAAATTTCTCAAGTCTTTAAAATATTCAGTTAATTAATAGAAGTTCATTATAAGAAGAAAGTGAAATCACCATTTTTTAAGTTAAAATTTTACTGACAAAATACACTGAATTTCTCAATAGAGTTCCTTCAAAAACGGTTCAGAAAGTACGATGATAAAAGGTTCCTGAAAGTTCAAGACAAAAGAAATATCTACTTTTTAAAATATGGACCAAAACTACTAAGTTTAATTCCTGGGAGATGAAGAAAGAGTTTGAACATATTTTAATACCCTAAATGCAGATTCAGAGAACTGGTTATAATCCTGAGTCCCTCTTGCCTGCACACCAGAATTCTTCATTCTGAGGTAAACACTGGCCTCAAACTCTAGGCATGTGCTTATCAACCCTGACCTGATTTTCCTCTAACATGAACTCAATTAAACTTCCTACTCTTAAAGGACCTTTCCATTTCTTGTCAGTAAAAGAAACAGGTAAGGAAATACATCAAGAGTAGATAGGTACATGGAAAGTTATATTCTGTGTAAGAGCAATAAGATACTATGTATTCTAAATTTTCCTACATCAAATTTAGATTTGCAAAGCCAGGCTATGTATGATTACAAATGCTGAAGGCAAACCTTTATAGTGGTTCATTCTTTTGAGACTTCAAATTTTAACACCATCCCTTTTTTACAAGGCATTACTAGAATATTCCCCAATGTGTATATTAGATTCCTTTATAGAGACAGTCATGTTCCTACAAGCCATAAATTTAATAAATCACCAGATATATAACTTTCATTCTCACATTTACATTACCAAGTACTTTATGGAGCAATTTTCTTAGTCATAGCAGTGAGACTGTTCAGTGATATAAATAAATAAATAATATTCCAGCAAAACCCCTTAACTCTAAAGGAATGGAATCTCACAAGAATACAATTCACTATTAAAGAGAATTCAGCTATCAGTAGGGTCTATCTTGCATTGCCTCTATGAAAGTTTATTACGAGTAGTATCAGAAGGATTTTATTATAGCAAGCATTGCAGAAGCCAAGGACAGAGTTATGGCTGGGTTCCAGTGAAGAGAGAAAGAGCTTGAAAAGCCTAATATACCACAATACTGAAATTGTTATTATAAATAACTGGTACATTTACATCAGATTATCATATATTTTCAACAGAAACGGCAAATGCCAACCCTGTCAGTATCTGTCTCTGGGCGCGGAGCTTCCTGTTGAGACCTGTTGTGCACTAGCAGAGCCAGGCTTAAGTGCTCCCAAAGGATTTTTATGTTCATATTATTAAAAAAAAATTCCTTGCAAGGAAAATTAGACTTTAAGGTGTAAAGAATATTTTGAAATGATGAAATATCTGACTGGTCCAATGAAATTACTTTAAAGCGATATTTTAAAATTCTCCAACTCTAAAATACTCTAACTTTAAAATACTTTAATACAGTTCTTTTAACTTAATCAGCACAATTCCCTAAGCGTATATTATAAAAACGCAAGTACACATCTTATTCTTGGTGGGTAGAAGGGGGTAATGGGGCAGGAGGAAGCAGTAGAAGGCATTAGAAAATCATAGCCTTGAGTTAACTTTATAGTCTTTTGTGGGTTTTTACCTAAAGAGTTATATTGAATTCCAAATTCTCATATTTAAATAATGAGAGAAAATGTTCCAAATTGTAAAGGAACTTGCTCTACATGTTTTCTATTTGCAATTTAATAAACTTACTTCAATACAGGAGTATTGCTTATTTTTATAATAAAAGTCTTATATGGTAGGAGGCTGTCAAATTTGCAAATGATGAAACTATTGACTTTAATAGAACAGTTCCAAAATAGAGTCTGGAGGCATAGTTTATTATTCAAATTATTTCCAAGAAGTGCTTTAGGCTTCTTAGCCCAACCCATCACGGATGGTGTGTCATGCATGTGTGTGTGCACGCGTCTGTTTCCTTGGTGAGCAATGCTGAGTCTTCTTAAAATTTGCTCATAAATTTCAGAATGAGTTTCCAAAAATTAAAGTAACTAGGTCAAATTCTCCACATGTTGTACCACCAAATAAAATATCTGTCCTCAAAATTGTTTAGGAAGGCATATCAGGTACACAAGTAGATAGTTCATAAAGTCCAATCAATAGGGACACTAGCTAAATGAAGTGCAAAAAATATTATAATGGATCCTTTTGCTCTTTGGAATCAATGGCAGTAATCTTTGTTTAAAAAGAATGTGTGTCTGAGCAATAACATGTACCAATATTTAAGCTGCTAAAATGAAAAGAGCTCAGAAGCAGGCATCTCTCCATTTAGCTATATTACATTTTCTGTTCTTTTCTTCTCTATTTAGGCAGGAGAACTGCCTTAACCACTTCAGAAATGCCCTACCTTCATCCCAGGAAAGGAAATGAAGGCCTTAGCACTGATGCTAAAATATATATAATAGACACAAATGAGCAGCAGGGGCAGATGGGGACTTTCAGTTACTTTATGACTAGGTCAATTATTAGCAAACTCTACATGCCAGCTTCTCAGTGAAAACAGATGATTTTCACTTAATCCCAAAGGGAAATATGCATTATCTTTTCTGTTATTCCTAAATACATGAACTGATTCTATATATCAAATAAAAAAGCAATATCCTTTTTCAATATGAAAATCAAATTACAACAGCTTAAATGCCAGCACCAACTGAGTTATCAGTCTATGTTTGTAAGGCATGTCTTCTCCTGACTACTAAAAAAAATTAATAAACTATACTACTGGAGAATAAAGGACTTGAAAACTCTTTTGTACAGATGATATATATGTCCTTTTACTTATTTATGACAGTGGTTTTGAAATTATTTTTCAATTTATTTTAATTTGCTACTGTATCTAAGGAAGCTTCTTATTCTTAAGTACCTTTGAGCAAATTCAATCATATAGATCAGCTGATAGCCATAATCAAAATAAATATCCCTAGAGAGGCAGGGGTTTAAGTTGCAGTTAAAAATATGTGTGTCCCAGTCCTGAAATAGCTATTTTCTAATTCAATTATGCACTATAAAAATTATATTATTTAACAGAGTCTGCTGCTGCTGCTGCTGCTGCTGCTAAGTCACTTCAGTCATGTCTGACTCTGTGCGACCCCATAGATGGCAGCCCACAGGCTCCTCTGTCCCTGGGATTCTCCAGGCAAGAATACTGGAGTGGGTTGCATTCTTTCTCCAATGCATGAAAGTGAAAAGTGAAAGTGAAGTCGCTCAGTCATGTCCAACTCTTAGCGATCCCATGGACTGTAGCCTACCAGGCTCCTCCGTCCATGGGATTTTCCAAGCAACAGTACTGGAGTGGGTTGCCACTGCCTTCTCCATTAACACAGTCTAGTAGTTCTGAAAGTAGTGGTATAAGTATATAAATGTTTATCCTATATTTACCCTACAAAGAAGAATATTTGAAAGAAAATTTCTCTAAGAGTTTACAAATTTAGCTTCCTTTTTGCTTATTTTGAAAATTCCAACATTACTGAGACAACATTAAAGTATTAAATAAACTTTAAGTATCTTTTTAATGCTTGCTTTATTGAATGGTGTGCATAATTAAAAAGTTAATTGCTGTGTTCCCACAATCTTTGGGAGTCAAGGGACCGACTCCAGAAGCATGCTTTTAGTGCTGTACTTTCTTATACACACGCATTATTCTACTCAGTGAATTACCTTCCCTACCTAGGCAGAAGGATCCAATGAAGACAAGTGTGTGTGTGTGTGTGTGTGTGTGTAGAATGAACTACCAACAAAATATAGGCATAAAGAATATAACTGTCTAGTTTACTCAGTGAGTAAAGCACCTGGTATTAATTCTCACCCTATTTTGGGCAGACTGTATTTCTTTAAGTAACTCATTATATTGAATCTATTTATTATCTTAGTATTTTGAAGGGAAAAATGCATTAACATCTTAGTTTTTGTGATATGAACACGACTATTTCACTTATGATCCTAGGTATCAACATTTATGTCAAGCCACAATGTGCAGTAGTTCTTGAAGATGGCACATAATACTACTTTTATGCACTGTGTTTACATAATCACAAAAGTATAGTTTTTTATAATGCATATAAATACAAAGGGGAATCCCCTTAATGTCCTTGAAAAGTAGGTAGTGCATGAAATATTGTTTGCTTCAGATGAGATAAGATCAGTGATTTGGTCAAAACTGCATAATACAGTAATGCTTATATCATATATGTATAAAATGAAAACTAAATTTTTCCTTCTTAAATATGTTTTAAAATAGAAATGACTATAATGGGTACAAAAGGTTTTCCTGAGCTTTGAATGTAGTAATACAAGTATAGTCTTTAGGGCTTAATAGTAACAAAGCAAGAATAATAAATGATAACAGTTACTATATACTGAACACCTAGTATTATCAGGTATTAATTGTAATTTTACACCTCAGTTACATCATTTATAAAATGCATATATTTCCTTCCTCAGGATAATTCTATGAAGCAAATGAATATAGAGAACCCTCAGGTTATCACTAATATAGTGCAAAAGCATTCATTTATTATTTCAATTTTTCTCACCCTTATTATCATTTATTTTTAGATACTTAATAAAGATACGATTTCATCATTCTTTTTGATGGATAGATTGTCCTCTTTACGTTATATTTGCTCTTTTCTGGTGCTTCTCTCTTTGTGTGTGTAAGTGTGACAGGGAGTGAATTAATCTATAATTCATTTGTCTCTGACATTAGACATACTTTGTGATGACTTGGCCCCTTTAAAATCCCTTCAGCCCTTTATGTTTGAGTTGTATTGTAACTGAGGTGTTTCATACTGTGATCTGAACATTATCTCCAAAAACCCATAAAAGTTGATTTCTACATTTATAAATGTATTTGGTTTAATTAGAAGCTTAAAATAATATGTGAATGAGTGTTATGAATTACTACCTAATTGGCAGAGTCTATCTACATTCTGTGACTGGCAATCATTTTTACAAGGCTTTTCTCACTGCCATGAATTTTTGAGAATTGACTGCAATCTCAGTCTTTTAGGAACCACTTTGCTATGGGCACTGAATGATCTTTAATAATTATTTGATGACTTCTCTGTGAGTTACTGGTTTCTGTTATTTACTTCTCCTTAACAGTAAATCCAGGAAAATATATGCAGGTCTCTTAAAGACAGAAGCCATGTAGCCACAGAAAATAAATGTGCAACTATTAATATGCTTTCTTTGTCTATGACTTTTACAGAATTTTATTTGTTATAAACACTGGTATTTGTTCACAGTGGATAGAGAAACGTGTTCCTAGCCTTGAAATGAATAAGGAATTCAAAAGGGGCCAGGAAACCACTTGCCTTAATGGCAAAATACCGGTGAGGCCAGTGAACACTTTCGTAAGCAAGAAAACAATCATGTATTTAATAAATATAAACACTGTGGATCTGATTTAATTTGGGAAAAAAAAGAACTATAGGACTAGAAATAAATGTAAGGTATTTTTTAAAAAATCAACATAGTGCAGCAGTAATCTGATAGAATTTTATTAAATGCTAACTACCTAAACATATGTTTTATGTATATCTGCACAATAACTCTTTAAGATACGGCCATAATTATTATAATTGTTGTTTCCATTTTAAAAGGAAGTGAGATATTATGTAAATTTATCTCTATTCCCTTCTTGAAAATGTGATGGAGGTTGAACTAGGACCTATAGACTTCTGGCAACAATTCCTTGCAAATGTACCTATTGTACTGCATACCATAACACATCAGAATTAAGTTTAAAAAGGACATTTTAAAACTGAAAATTTATAGAACAGATGTTTCCAAAAAGCATATCCCAAAGAATACAGAAACTTGAAAGTCTGAAATGACTCAAATGGTGCCATTTAGTAGAGAAAATGAATTACCTGATCCTCAAAAATGTCACAGGTAAGGCATTAGAAGGGAGAATGTGTGCATGGGATGATGTGGTTGGGAGAGGCAAAGGAGTAAGGTTATTAGAAGGATAAAATAAAGAAAGTATTAAAATCTCAGGGTCAGTCTGTGGAACAGTCCTCTAATCCTCCTTCAGAAATGAAATGACTGTCAGAGGAGCTCAGAACTTTTCATTAGAGAAAAGAAGAGTAATGTATTTTCCCTGCTATTTTCAAAAACTTAAAACATAAAGACCAGAGGCTAAGTAATCAAGTCAGAAGTCTTGTACTTTGTGCCCTGAAATAAAATGTGGTTTCTTGAGAAAAACTCACATGGGAACCTCTAAACCCACAGACAATTGATAGAACTAATTTAATAGCTATTTGATTCTGGGGACATAGATAATACTCAGACATGGACCATGAAGGAAAAACATATGAGTTTGATTTCACAAAAGAGGATAGAAACAGACTGGGGCTGAGATAGGCAAGAATTAGATTTTAGATCTTCATTATTCTAGGAAAAAGAGATGAACCAATGTTGTCCAGGAAACTAGAAGTGCCTCTTAAAATTGAATTCTTAAAGGCTGAGTACAACTGATCACACTGAATAAAGGGTAGTAAGCTTAAGAGGAAAAGAAAAAAAAAAAAAAACTCTGATAACACATGGTTCTATGTGAACATGTTGCTTTCTAATCACTTGCTCAAAGATATTGTATGATTAACATTGCCTGGACTAAAGTGCAGGGAAAGAATAAGGATTGAGTCCTAAATTCAATTTTCTCAAATACTCATATAATTGAAAATTGAGTTTATTTTAGGCGAGAATTATCTGAGAAATTGTGACTATATAAGTAATGATTTCAAAAATTACATATCAGTCTGTGAGATGTTTCTGACACAGATTGTTGAGAGGTATTACTTAAAGAGAACATCAGGTAACTCTGCCCAGTATCCATCAATAAAATTGATGGATAGTTAATGGAATGCTTAGATAATGCAAAGATATCTTACAGAATGGACCAGCAGCAAGGAGGGAAGCAAAATCTGGCCATTTAATCATGCCTATAGTGAGTTCCAGAAAAACATCTATTTCTGTTTTATTGACTATGCCAAAGCCTTGACTGTGTGGATCACAATACACTGTGGAAAATTCTGAAAGAGATGGGAATACCAGACCACCTGACCTGCCTCTTAAGAAATTTGTATGCAGGTCAGGAAGCAACAGTTAGAACTGGACATGGAACAACAGACTGGTTCCAAATAGGAAAAGGAGTACGTCAGGGCGTATATTGTCACCCTGCTTATTTAACTTCTATGTAGAGTACATCATGAGAAACGCTGGGCTGGAAGAAGCACAAGCTGGAATCAAGATTGCTGGGAGAAATATCAATAACCTCAGATATGCAGATGACACCACCCTTATGGCAGAAAGTGAAGAGGAACTCAAAAGCCTCTTGATGAAAGTGAAAGTGAAGAGTGAAAAAGTTAGCTTAAAGCTCAACATTCAGAAAAC
This sequence comes from Bos grunniens, assembly GCF_055505025.1. NCBI lineage: Eukaryota > Metazoa > Chordata > Mammalia > Artiodactyla > Bovidae > Bos > Bos grunniens. The sequence continues at coordinate 68,319,865 of NC_141170.1, forward strand.
GAAGATCATGGCATCCGGTCCCATCACTTCATGGGAAATAGATGGGGAAACAGTGGAAACAGTGTCAGACTTTATTGTTTTGGGCTCCAAAATCACTGCAGATGGTGACTGCAGCTATGAAATTAAAAGACGCTTACTCCTTGGAAGAAAAGTTATGACCAACCTAGATAGCATATTGAAAAGCAGAGACATTACTTTGCCAACAAAGTTCCGTCTAGTCAAGGCTATGGTTTTTCCAGTTGTCATGTATGGATGTGAGAGTTGGACTGTGAAGAAAGCTGAGTGCCAAAGAATTGATGCTTTTGAACTGTGGTGTTGGAGAAGACTCTTGAGAGTCCCTTGGACTGCAAGGAGATCCAACCAGTCCATTTTGAAGGAGATCAGCTCTGGGATTTCTTTGGAAGGAATGATGCTAAAGCTGAAACTCCAGTACTTTGGCCACCTCATGTGAAGAATTGACTCATTGGAAAAGACTCTGATGCTTTTCCAATGGGGAGGGATTGGGGGCAGGAGGAGAAGGGGTATACAGAGGATGAGATGGCTGGATGGCATCACCAACTCGATGGACGGGAGTATGAGTGAACTCCGGAAGTTGGTGATGGACAGGGAGGCCTGGCATGCTGCGATTCATGAGGTCACAAAGAGTCGGACACGACTGAGCGACTGAACTGAACTGAACTGATAGATGATATTGAGAAAATCATTTGCATATTTTAAATAGAATTTTTCCCTAAGAAATAATCCTAAAGAGAAGAGAAAACAAACAAACAAAAAAAACAACAACAGAAACAACTACAAGTTAGAGACATGGAATTACAATTAGTACCTTGTATTCTAAAAGAGCCCCTGAATCTAGGGCACCAAAGCAATTTTTTTTCTTAGGAGAAGATCTCAGTCAACTGCAGACATGTTACAACACACCTTATCTGCCTCATTGGGTCTGGATGAAAAAGTTCCTCTTCTGATTTCATCCTCAGCAGGCAATCTTTTAAGAGGTACACTGATTTTCCTTCAGAGAAGGCAATGGCACCCCACTCCAGTACTCTTGCCTGGAAAATCCCATGGACAGAGGAGTCTGGTGGGCTGCAGTCCATGGGGTCGCTAGGAGTTGCACACGACTGAACGACTTCACTTTGACTTTTCAGTTTCATGCACTGGATAAGGAAATGGCAACCCACTCCAGTGTTCTTGCCTGGAGAATCCTAGGGACTGGGGAGCCTGGTAGGCTGCCGTCTATGGGGTCGCACAGAGTTGGACAGGACTGAAGTGACTTAGCAGCAGCAGCAGCAGTGATTTTCCTTGGGTCACCTTAGAAATAAAGAATATTGTCTTTGAGACAAAGTGGGGCCTTTCCAATTTCTTCAATGGGATATTTTCCTGTTCAAAATTTAATGAACTAATACACCAGTTTGACATTAAAATCTTGTAATAATGTTTAGAATTTGCTTTGGCTCTGTTCAATTCTGCACACTGATAAAACTGAAACTTGGATCTAGAAAAAATCTTCCAGGTGCCACGTAGAGACCTCTCAGTCACCAGACAGGTAGTCTTCTCTTGACACACACTACACTTTCATACCTTCTATTCAATGCTCCAGGACAATGGGAAGCACATATCCCAGGCCTCTAAATACACACGTCTAGAGGTTTTTGATGAGCAAAATAAATGTATGCATGATTAAATAGATGCTGACTTTTTATTGGGAAATTATTATGCAGCAGTTACTTAGATAATCTTGGGATGGAAGACTAGTTTTATTAATGTAGTCCCTATGTATAATTCCTACTAAGCAATGATGAACACAAAGAAGGGAGAATACATTTATGTGACATTGATAGTTGTCCTTTCTTAGACAAAAAACAACATCAAAAGTGACATCTGCCTAGCAAATCATTGTTAGTAAGTCTTCACACGTAATACACTGGGAGGCAGTTCTTCCCTTGCATGGTGTACTAGCTGTGGTAAGCATCTTTGACATGGGATTTCTGTGACTGGAACTGAACAGTCATTTACTGTACAATTTGAATTTATTTCTTGTGCAAATTCTATTTCATTATTGTCTGTTTCGAAGCTTATCTATTTGTGTAAGGCCACTAACAATTGATAGCACTATTATAGTGTCAGGAATTCTATAATCACAAAATAAAAATGTTTGACGATGACTAAAAATGTTTGATATCAATTATTGGATCTCACCAAAAATGCAGTTAGATATTATTTTAATTTCAAGTCAGTGAGATGGACAAATGGTGACCTAGTATAAAATAAAGCATAGAAGTTATATGTGAGGCCAAAATTCACTTAAAAGAGTAATTATTATATCTCAAGGAAAGATAACAAAAGCTATTATTACAGAAATTTCAGACACTGTTGTACTTTTGGAAAATTTTGTAGAAACAGCAACAAAAATTATGAACACAGCATAAATTATAAGTTGGTTAGAAATTTATTAAGATTGATATAGAGGGATGCAACCATGCCCCTGTCTCTGACAAAGACTTTATAATGGACTTGCTGACCTGGGGGAAATAATTGTTGAATATGCTCTTACATGGCATCTCCTGGTCTTTGGCTTTCTCAGTTGTCTCACTTCTGTTGAATCTCTATCAGCAACACTGGGCTCCAAGTCCATATAACAAAATTCAACAAAGTTTTTAAACATCTATGTGTAGGATTCTAGATGCACAACCCTAATTCTAAATTTCTCCTTAGCTTGCCGTGCTTTGTTTGGTTTTACTTTTTTTATTTTAAAATATCCTCAGTCACCTTTACTGAAACTTATTTCTCTATTATTCTCTTATATTTCAGTATTTTTTCAGATTCTGTGTTGGGTATGATCTCTTTTATCTGGTGTCAATTACTTGATGGTCACATCTATTCCCCACGTTTCATAATCATCAGAGTGCCAATAACTCTTAAAGCTGTATTTCTGCTATTGATTTCTACTCCCAAGTTTCTGGTGTACATTTTCAATAGGCTGCTAGATGTCATTTGAATTTTTCAAAGGTACCTTAAACCCAACATGTCTTAATCAAGCTTGTCCTCCTGGAAAGGTGCTATTCCTTCCACTTTTCCCACTTTTCCCAACTTGGAAATAGCACCCCTGTTTTCCCTATAACCTTACTCACTCACATTTCCATTTATCAAATTCCTACTCACCCATCCTTTAAAGCTTGGCTAAAGTTTTTCATATCCCCAATTCATATCCTCCTCTAATTCTGGTAACATTTAGTCCTTTCACCTAGAGCTTCTCATGACTTTACTTTTAAAAATCTAATTCTGCACATACCTTTATCCATCACAATATTTGACACGTAGAAGGCAAAGAGAATGTCGCATTCACCTTAGGATCCTTCATGGGAATTTGAGTAGAGTAAATGTTCAAGAAATAATTATTGAACTTAAATTCTCATAATACTCTAAATTCACTGTTCATTGTATAAAATTTCAGCTATGGCTGTGATGACCTTTTACTGCAAAAGCTGGGTTGGTGAAATGCAACTTCATACTGAATAGAAACAATGTGCATAATTCAGTATAGAGCACTATGGCTCTCAGGAAGCACACCAGTCAGATTATAGGTGGGTCCTCCAAAGACCTCATCAATGGAAATGCTGAGCATTTCAGAGCAGAAATAAAGTCATAGAAGATGTATTTCTCAAAGAAAATGAATGAGTAGATGATTTTCAAACATAGGATACTGTTCTATTTTTTATTACCAAACATATTTTTGCACTCCTTGGAGATTTGTTTTAAATTACTATATCAAATCTTAGTTTCTGTTGTGATTATCACATTTTAGCAGCTATCTTTTTTAAAGGATTTTAATTTAAATGTGCATGTATTTCATTTTTTTTCACTTTGTAATGAATTTATTCTTTCTGGATCAGTGATCAGAAGGCATACAAAATAATGAGACTGATGTCAAAAAATATATATCTGCATAAATTAAGTAAAACTTAATCAGAAACAAGATTTTAAAACAAGGCAGCCTATTATCTATATTTCAGATAGAAAGTGAATGTGACATAAAGACAAATATCCAAAAACTTAACTGGAACCTTGAGACATCAATTACACAAAAAATAACAACCACAACTCAAGGAATGAATTGGGTTTTCAAAAAAATAAGCCTAATCAGTCTACTCTAATCTAATCATCTGATTTGAGTAATACAAATTGTTTTCTGAAAAAAAAATCACAAGAACTTCAAAAGATTATTTACAGGATCTTATTAAGCTTGAAAAGCCTTATTTAAAGTACACATATTTTTAGCAACTGTCCACATTTATGAGCAGGGAAAGAAAAGAGACATAAAAGTAATTTGTTCTGTAGATGAGATCTAGATTTACCATATGCTGATAATTTCTATCAATGATAAATTCTGGAGTTTTGGAACTAATTATGAAGAATTTAATTTCTTGTAGTTTGACATGAAGCTTCCAGGCCAATAAAGTATTTATTTTTAAATTATGTAGAAGACAGGTAGGTAAAAAGAGAAGATAGAATGCAAATAACTTTTGGCCTTCTTCCAGTCCAAGATATTATTTATAAAATGTAAAAATTTCAATAAGTGCATTTATAATTGTTTCATCTGAATACTTTTCTACTCCATTCTCTGTACATCATACCATTCTGAGCTTCTCTGAGCTTTCTCCTTTTCACATCATAGTGAAGCTACTGAAATCAGGGTTGTATATCCCCAACCTGAAGATGCCTGCCACAAAAAGCAGAGATTCTTTCTCATTCTCTTCTACTTCCTCAGAAAGTCTTGGCCATGTTTTACTTTTTATACATGCTTGTTGGGTCAAAATGAGTAACCACAGCTTTGTCATTATGTAATTAACCCTTATTAAACGAGAGACAAGGAGGATATTACTCTGTTTTGCTTTACTTAAGAAGAGAATGCTTTTCTTAAAAAACAAAACAAAACAAAAAAACCTGCAATAGAAGTAACAATAGTGACTTCCTTAACCTAAAAGAGGAATGAGATGAAACAAAGTCTCTATAAGTGGACTGACCTCAGAGATTGAGAGCTAGCTACACTTTAAGAGTCAGGTTCCAGAGTACCTTTAATCACCCAGAGGAAGCTTAAAGTGTCATCACATTTCAGCAACATCAAGTATTTTATACATAACTCAAGGGGAAAAAATCATAGGAAAAACAGAAATATATACAATGTATAAGCAAAGACGAATACAATATGGGGTTATAGCTTAACTTAATAAGGACCTAAACACAGAATTCATTATCTAACAAGCGTGCTGAAATTCAGATAAGCAAATGCTTTGAGAGTCTGGAGGCAACAAGCCCACTAACTGACCTCCAAAGTCACTTTGAGATTTGATGAGAGCTCATTCCCTCCTCAAATGTCATAAAGGTTCAGCAGAGTGATCCAGTTTTAAAAGACAAAATTAGAATAAAAAGGGTAATATAGTCACACATTTTATCAGTGTTAATTATTAATACTGAGATTAAAAAGAAAGGGCTGAAGTTCGGTAAGCATACTAATTGGATACTTTTCAGTTCGTTTTCTCTGTCGATTTGAATATTTTGAAGCAGTTAAAAAGGAAGTATATACCTGCAGAATAATGCATTCAACTGGAAAACTGGTTGTTTTACATTTCAAAATGTAAAAACACTTAAAAAAGAGATTAGAGAATACAGGGAGATAATGACTTCTCACTTTGATTGACAGAGAGCACAAAAAATTGGATTCATTTGATACCAAAGGATAGATTTTACTTTCCCCTCTTTTAAGATCCTTGAGATGTTTAAATGTTACTGCTCCTTGGTATCCCACAAAAATTAGAAATTAACTGGGAAGTATTAAAGGTGAGAATATCATTCTTACCAGTCATTTCAGAATGCTATATTTGTGAGACTAAGTATTTTTGATGCTTTCATGATTAAGCCTTTGTATCATGTCAAATCTACCTAAAGTTAATAATAATCATAATTATTTTATTATTACTATTTAAATAATAGTACTAAATAGTCCTATCACTAATATAGTAAAATTATTGGTACTCATTATTTATTTATACTTTATTCAGTGCTACTATCTCATTTAGTGTCCTCCACTACTCTATGATTTATTATTGGAGAAAGTGGGACTATGAGATGTCAGAAAATTACACTGTTAGTAAAAGGGGAAATCAGAATTTAACCAATGTTAATTAGACTAATACTTTGGCCATCTGAGGTGAAGATCTGACTCACTGGAAAAGACCTTGATGCTAGGAAAGACTGAGGTCAGGAGGAAAAGGAGGTGACAGAGGATGAGATGGTTAGATGGCATCATCAACTCAATGAACATGAGTGTGAGCAAACCCCCAGAGACAGTGAAGGACAGGGATGTCTGGCAGGCTGCAGTCCACGGGGCTGCAAAGAGTCAGGCACAACTGAATGATTGAACAACAACAAATAGATCAATGTCATTTAATTAACACTGTTAATGTTAATTGTCCCTAGATTTCAAGACTGTTTTTTAAGCCAGTACATTCTACTACATTACATATGTAATATAGGACATTGTCTATAGGACAATGTCTTCTTTAGATTCTTTTAGATTATGTTGCTCATTACTGGAAAGCTAGAAAGCTGCTGCAGCATACATCTTGATTGGCTGAGACTGCATAGAGATAATCTCTATTATCACTTTCCCTCTGATGCTGGGAGGGATTGGGGACAGGAGGAGAAGGGGACGACAGAGGCTGGATGGCATCACTGACTCGATGGACGTCAGTCTGGGTGAACTCCGGGAGTTGGTGATGGACAGGAGGCTTGGCGTGCTGCGATTCATGGGGTTGCAAACAGTCGGACACGACTGAGCGACTGAATTGAACTGAACTGAATCACTATGAAAAAGGAGGAGTAAATAGAACCCTCCAGAAGTGAAAGGTGTGTGGACTTGGGGATACTTGGGAGGTACAGAATTTTACTGATGGCTAGGAATGTAAAAAATACAGTCAGACACTGGTAACTAGACAGAGTGAAATGCTAAACCAAGAAAATGAATCCTTTTCAAGGTATATTAGTCTTTTCCCCCACCCTCCCCACACACACAAAAGTTGCAGGGCATTTGTTTTGTGGTATTATGAATATGTTATTAACAAGAATGTGTACTTCTTTGGGAGACTGGAAGAGACAACGTCAATTCAATCTAAATGAAAACAGCAAAAATCAACAATTTCTAGAGGACAGTATCTTACAGATGAGTGCTGAAAATTGGGTAGGTACATGTATACCTGTGGCGGATTCATTTTGATATTTGGCAAAACTAATACAATTATGTAAAGTTTAAAAATAAAATAAAATTGAAAAAAAAAAAAGAAAAGTAGAAAGTAAAGGGTCCTTTATCTTACACAAGGGTATGAGTTTAGTGTCTATTCTCGTTGCCCTTGGTCATAAAAAAAACGGTGCTTCATTCCCAAATGACATTTCAAATATACTGTTATTTAGTTCTGAAATCAATGTGAAAAGTCCATGGCAGATACAGAAAGGGTTCACAGTCAAATGCACCATGCTTCAACCCTCAAGAACAATGTGCTCTAAACACTAAAGCATGTGGAGTGAGGAGAATGAATAAAACAATTATGCCTAGCTTATACATAGATTATAAAAATTATGGAAGTGGGAAATTTAAAAAATTAATATATTAAAAACCAAAATTATCTTTAAATATTTGAGAAAATCAAGAGGCATAAAATTAATTAGGCAGTTAGAATGGGCAAATTTCTGACCATTTAACTTTTAAAAATCTGCCTTATGGATCAACAGCTATTTTCTTACTTTGATTTATTTCTATGTTATACTATCTCAAAGTTTAACTAGAGGAAAACACATACTGTTTTGTACCTTTTGTTCACTCTTACTCTGACCGAAGTTTACACTGTCAGGTAAGAAAGTAAATGTGTTTATTCTATTATGAGATCACTTAGTCATAATTAATGGCTTTGAAGGCACTGTATCCAGAGCCAGATCAGACCTATAAATGCCTCTTGGACAGTGCAATTTGGGGAGATTCCAAAATTGTCTCCCATATTGACATACTGTTGGACCAACTTTTTCATCTACGTAGCCAGAAATCATGCATTTGACCCTTTTCATTTATTTGATTTATGTAATACATTCATTATCTACTACTACAATGCACATGTGTTATATGGGTTGTGAGGAAGGCCCTAGAATTACTTCTGATTGGCCCATATTACACTACATATTATCAAATTCACTCACCATCCCACTAAGAGATCCAAAGTTCTCTTTCTGTTCAGAAGAATAAAATACATAAGAAAAATTGGATGTAAGAAAATAACTGCAGTTTATTGGATCTGTGTATGGTTTTACAGTTAATTTACCTATTTGCCGTATAGATGATAGAAACAGACCCTAAAGAAGTAAATGACCTACCCAATCCTAAACGGAAGTTATGATTAGAGGTTAAGTTGGGTATTTTCCATATTTGAGTTGTTAAACTCATCATGTGATAATGAGATACATAGTTAAAACAAACTAGCCTTGAAAATATGATTCAGGAGGGCTTTTGAAAGAATAAGTTGAGCATGGTACAAAGGCAGGGTAGGCTTAAACTCATAAGCCCCATTCTAAGAGAAAGTCTGAAGACTACTACTAATAAAGAGAAGAGCAAACCTTTGTATAATCAATGGTTGCCTTGAATGTGATCGTGCTTTTAGGCCTAATATCTGGTTTTCACTTGACTTATTAAATTATTTTATCAATAAAGTTGTTTATCGCTACTTAACTTCCTACCATGGATTCCATATTTTAAAATATGTAATTCCACTAAGCATATTTTAATGAAATAGCAACCAATTTCTCCAATCTTATCAAAGGATCAGCATGAAATAATCCTAATAATATTAAGTTAAAGAAAAATATGTTAGTGGTATTTTTCATTAATGAATGCATAATTCATGATGGTTTTCTTAAAAATATTTTTATGTATAACTTTCAATATTCCTTTCCAGAAACTCATGAGATACAAGTACCCCAGGTTTGAAATCATGAAAATGGTGGGTTTCATTTTAATGAATAAATTCTGGTTTCAAAAAATTATGTTTATTTTTACACTGTATTATTTTACCTAAGCTAATAAGAAAATAAAGCTTCGTCATCATTTGGCACTAATGTGGTTTGGAATATAGTGTAAAGCTTGTTAAAAAGAGAACTAACCCATAAGCCCTTAATAAAATTTTGTTATGCTAAAGTATAGAAGGCAGAGATAAAAGCTTTTGTAAAACATGAGTGCATTTCACTATCCATGTACTGAAATTTTCCTGTATTTTGGTTATTTCCTTACTACAGCATCTATGACTATTTTTATCATTAGCTGTACCAACTTATACCCAGTTTCCTTCATCACACTGGAATATTATAAAGTTATTGCACTGGAAATTATCTCCTAAACTTTACAATGAAAGTTAATCCAAGGAATTAGTTATAATAGCATTGTTTCTAATAGGTTAAAATTCTTATAGGTTAAAATTAAAAATTCAAAATGTTTGAGGTAATAATAGTTAGGAACTAGGACAGCTTCCAAAATGGTATTTTCATGTAAAATCCAATACAAATCCTGATTAAAACCTAACCAAGCAAAACACTGCAGATTACCTGGATTCCAATTAAATGTGACAAATGAATATTTGACAGGTTTCAATTCCAATTCTATTTATGTCAGGATGATCCATTAATATTGAAGATGAAACTACCAGAACTCAAGCAATACAACTACACTTTATGACTAGATAATAGTCTGAAAATGAACACAACGGAACTCTTAAATGTCAACCGCTACATTTGGATCACCCAAAGTGAATCACATCTCTTCTGTCATTACCTATAGATCAGGGCTAACATGAATCACACTGAGCAGATGACAAATGGTTATATAAACTCCAAATTTCAAGTGTCAGTCACATAAAATCAGGAAAAATCAGTTACATGATTATGTTCCTTGGCTGTTGACAAGACTGAAAACATAGTTATAAATAATAACTAAAAGTCTTTGAGAAATGTTTCTCAGTCAACTTGCTAGCCTTTAACAAGCTCATCTTTTAAGTTTTCCAAGATACGTATGTTTCCTAAAAAGTAACCACTGTGTATTTGTCATATATAATATGTTTATTATTCATTATTTCTTTCTTATTTTAGTGGCACTGAATTCCTTAAACTCAGAAAAGATAAAATGACATTAAAATATGACTGTAATGCCAATGATAATTGATACCCCCAAAATAAAGACTTAATTATACTGTACATTGTGAGAAAAGTACTTTTAAAAATACATATAAAATTATACGATATCATCAAAAGGTAATAAAGATATAGTAAAGCCCTTAAAGTAAATGAATCCTGCCTTCATAGAGAGTGTGTATGTGTAGGTGTGTGTATATATAAAACATTTTGTGGCATTTTTACTTTAATTTTTACTTTTGTACAAAGATTTGAAACATATTTGCCTTAAATATACATTCATCAGCATTGCAGTTCATATATATCAAAGTTGTATTTAAAATTGCATTTAAAAAAATCTAAAAAAAAAGGTGAATTCTTAAAAACCATATCAAACTCCCATCCACATAAGCACACACTGCCATACACACAGATAAGCATACCTTTATAGCCATAAGGCAAAATGCCATTTAATATCTGGATAATTAATCAAGAAGGATTTCAATCAGCAGACCCTGAATCATATCTACTTAGCCAGATAACAGTGTGGAAAAATAACTATTTTACATGACTTAGTTTAGCAACAATTTGATTTGGAGTTATGTATGATACATTACTCTCTAATGCTAGATTTTAATATTCATACGTAAGCTTCCAGAAGAAAAGACTTTTTCCCGCAGTAATAGGTTCTATTTACATATTGTCACTCAAGAAACTGGTATATAACAAAAAGTTAAAATTTCTTATTTCACTTGGGGGATGGAATGGTGAAAGACATAAATTTACTTCAAGGTTTCACTAGAGATAAAAATGTGTGTGATTCCTCTTCCTCTCTCTGCATATAACCAAATTTCTTCTTATATATTAGCAAGAACGTCACCACTCCATTATTTGACATAAATCTATTCTTCAGGCATTTACTTACAACCTTTGGGAACAGAAACAAATGTGAAAAGTGTCATAAGCACTACTTGCAATCTAACACTGTAGCTTAAAGGTAAGTGTACACAGGCTGATTGTGGTAATTATGAGAATCATCTCACAACAGAATAAGAATATAGGGTGCTATAATCTTCCTTCCTCCCTTTCCCTTGCAAAAAAAAAGAAAAAAAAAAAGAGAGAGAGAGAGAGAAACCTTATAATTAAATGAGAGGGGAGTTCTAATAGCATTTACAGTCTATTTTGGAGAATAGTATGATACTGTTCTCCTCCTTTGACTCCATTTCTGTTATCACTTGAAAAGGAGAGGTCTGAAAATGCTTTTCTAAATACCTAGGAGACGAAAGAACAGAGCCAGGTGTGTTTATTGTCATTTCCTTTTACCAAGACTGGACAATTACAATTGAAGAAATAGTTGCATGACGAAAATGAATAGAAGAAAACAGTGACACGAGACCTTTCTCAGTGGCTATAGTTTAGGTATTATACTAGTTTAGTTTTTCCCATAACAGGTACTACTCTGATTTATTTGTAAAGGTGTTTATTTCTGACAGGCTGGTTTAAAATGATGGAGCAAGGTCAGTGAATTTAATCTAGAGAATTATGTTCCTTTATTTGGCATTTCTATACTTTAGCAAATATTGATTATTTCAAAGAAAACAGGTTTGGTGTCGGCTATTTTATTTTGATTTTAGACTGACCTTCAAGAGCCTACTTATTACGGCTCCCTAGCGTGAGTGTGTGTGGGTGTTGTGTTGGCCCCTACCATTTTCCATATGCTCTGCCTCACCAACACTGCCATCCGGCGTGGTCCTTTCATAGTTGTCCTCTGGGAGTGGAAGGGCACCCAGTCTTGGCCCTGATGAACTCTTACTGCTTGGTGTTTCTGACTCCTCCAGCCCGCTGTCATAGCAACTCTGCAGTGACCCCTGATGTGGGTCCTGAGGCTGACTCACAACAGAAAACGTCACTCTACGAAATGGCTGTAAGAGAAAAGATTCTGAATGTCACTAAGGTATAAGATTGTAAATGATCTTATTTAAAAAATACATAAATTACATACATTAAGGTTGACGGACAACTAATTCAATACAGAATAAGTTAATATGATAATGCTGAAATTTATTTGCTTAACTCTGTTTTCTGAGGCAATACATTGAGCTTAGATTTTATTATGGAAAAACTGAATATTCCTTTCTGTAACAGAGATAAGAAAACAGCAATGTTACTGAAACACACATTTAAATTTGATATGGTACTTCCACACAGTCATCACTTTTCTATTCTGAAGTCTTCACTTCAAATATGTTTTTCACAAACAGACTCCTTATAAAAACAAAGGTCAGTGATTTTGGAAAGCAATAACTATAGAACTAATCCATCGTAAGAAGACTATTTTTAAATACTTTGTCCTTAGAGCAGATGGTTTAAAATCAAGTGTTCTGGGAATTGACTTCAACTATTAAAGGTACACCTGATAAATAAGAATTCGGATGAAGTGCTAACATATTGGAATACATTTCTTACTTCATTCATATTAAAAATATTACCTACTGACCCTAAAAGTGTAAGGGTAGTATTGAAATAACAGACAAGACTTTCATTAACCAGAGAATTTAAAATAAACTAAAAAAGTTGAATTCTATGTATTTTTACTACAACTAATTCACAATTTGCTCAAAAAAGTAACATCATATACCATTTTTAAGTAGTATTTAAAGTACTGAAAATATTACCCATTGGACATCACAATATAATATGTTACTAATGTTGGCTGAATAGAATACTTACTATATATGGATTTTAAAGGTTATCATAACTACATAATAAAACAGAAACATTTTAGGCTCATTAAGGGAACAAATTAATGCCATACATTGTCAGGGATATATGTACACATAATATTTTGGGGTAGAACCAATATAAAAGGTTCTATAATATCTCTCGTATTATTCTCGGCAAATTGTATTCATTACCTTCTTATATGACTTGAAAGTGGTATAAATGTACAGATTTTTGAACCTATACCTCAGACTGTTTTTTTCTAATATAAAGATAAAACTAATATTGCCAGAATAATGAGAAAGATAACAAACCTTTTCTGCACTTTTACTAGTGGTACAAATCACCCAACACAATTAGAACCAGTAGAATTTTTAAAACGTTAAGTCTAATCTACATACCATAGACTATCAATGGGAAAGCTAAGAAGATCTGTGACAGTTCCCCCAAAATTTATAAAATGGTCTTACTAGAGACAAACACATGCTTCCAAAAAACTTCCCTTTATTTTGTCTCAGATAGAAGACTGGCCAGGAATGTTGTCTATTGTTCATATTTCTAACCAAGTACCTCTCCTTCAATGTACTTATTAGGGTGTATAGTCTATATAAAATCTACTTTTCCATTTAATTCAAAATCAAACTTTAAGAAATTCTGAATTCTGTTGGAAACATTTAAAGCATGTTCTCTTCTTTATAATGTTTCCCTGAATTGGAACTGCAGTATTTTAAAACAATTACAAAATATTACTAGGATAAGCATCATACACACCATGGGCCCAAATTTTCTAGCAACAAAATCTCTAGAAACATTTTCCTTTTTTCACTATAATCTCACATTGCTTTAGAGTAGTATAATTGTGATAGTTTGCCTTATTTCTTAATAAATATGAAATCAATTTGTATTTACCATGCTTTATCTTATGTGTGCATGTTTTTCTTTCTTTTTTTCCCATTTATACTCCCAATTGACTGCAAACCGTCTGTGAATTATGTTCAGTATCACCCCAGAAATGGAATTAATGACAGTCCCCTAAAACCAAATTGCTTTGCACATAGAAGCCACTTAGCAAATAATACTGAACAATAAAATTTTAATGACAATGCTGAATTTAGGAAATAATGCTGTGGGTCATGAAAACATATTATCAGTTCAAGACATAGCAATGGATTAAGAAAATCACATTAAAAATAAAAGAGGGTCAAAGGCTTTTTAATTCTATTTTAATGATTCTCAAATCTTTTAGAATCAGTCCACTCATGCAAGGAGAAAGTTCAAAATGAACACAGAAATAGGTAAATTATGCTAATGGATTGACAAAGAGAAATAAGAAATTATGAGAGAAAATATTTCATTTTGATATAAAAAAGAAAGTGATGTTTGAATGAAGGTGTTAATCTCATAATCCGTGCTTAAATGCTGGTTCTACTAAAAGTAATACTAGAATATCACAGACAGGAGATAGACTATGTTTATAAAACACTGTTTTCTATCATGGATTATATAATAATGGCTATGAATCTGTGCATTTTACTTTCTAGATTCTGTACTCTATTTTAATTGTGAATATTTTAATCCCCATGAATTACTGTAGGTTACATATTAAGTTTAATGATAGAATGAAAATGTTGTAATTTTAAAATACTAAGATGAATATATATACTAGAAAATGCTCAGATCCATCAATACTTCCTTTTTGCATAAAAAAGCTTTTTCATTTAAAATCATATCTAAAATAATGAAAAAATGACATAATAAAATCTGAAATAAAAAATATTACCCAATGGATCGTAAAATGCCCTATCATTTTTATCTGCATTTAAAAAAATTCCAATAGAATTCTACATACAACATAAACACTACATTGCTATCTCTTAAATTCTACTTTGATAATTTTAAATAAATAAAAATCTGTGGCAAACTGTTTAAGTTGGTAATGTGAACCAAATTAGTACAGATACCTGAATTCTGAAAGAGAACCCATTAATGCAAGAACTAAGTTTTAATTCCAGTAATAAATCAGACATGTATTACAGGTTTAGATAACAGAGTAGACAGATAGGCAGACAGTTAGGGAGACAGACAAGTATTTACGGGTTGGGTCTATTGAGAAGATAGGCTTTATGGCAGAAGTTATGACACAGAATACATATTATTTACATACCAGAGATATATTGACTAAACCAGAAGTGTAAGCATTGTGTTAACTGTGACAGAGATAATGAATTTGGTAATGACTAATACTCTGAAGTACAGTGGCTTAAGTAGTGACTCCTAAAACTTAGATGTGTCTTAGAAACATCCAGAATACTTGTGAGAAAACATAGTGCCAATATCTGGCCTCAACTTAAACCCAATGAATCAACATTCAGGGTGGAAGTGGGTACCAGGAACTTCTAATATTTCTCAGGGTGATGAGAGGCACAGAGAGGATGGGGAAATCCTACAATTGAATATTTAGTCAGAAAGTCAAACTGCTTCAGGAAGCCAGATGGTCCTTTAAGTATTCATAGAATTTCCCTGTAAAGTCACAGAAGCATGGTTTCATCTTGAGATGCAAAAGTATGGTATGAAGATATCTAGTGACCTGAGGTGTTTGAGCTTTCGACTTTTCTGTCTAGGGTGACAAATGACTTGTCTTGCAAAGGCAAACTCACTTTCTATGCAAAACAGGAAAAAGCAGAAGAGCTTGAGGAAGCCTGTCAGTTTCCCAGCTTTTTGAAACAATGAAGATGTGCTTGAAAACTAAGTAAGTAATGCAAGAAAGAAGTCTCCAAGAGACTTCCCTGGCAGTCCAGGGGTTAAGACTTTGCCTTCCAACTCAGGGGCTGCGGGTTTGATCCCTGGTCCTGGTGCTAAGATCCCACATGCCTCCTGGCCAAAAAAACAGAATATAAAACAAAAGCAACACTGTAACAAATTCAATAAAGACTTTAAAAATGGTCCACATTAAAAAAAAAAAAATGGTCCACATTAAAAAAAAAATCTTAAAAGATGAAGTCTCCAAGAAAGTTTTTACAAAAATTGTGAGTGGTATGTGTGTGAGAATTATAAACAAGAGGGGGTGGAAATCAAAGATTTTTATTAGGCAAATAAATGACCTAATTAAAGGGGTGAGATTAAAGACATGGTCTGACCATTCCCTACAAAAGAGTAGGAGGAAGAAATGTTGAAGGCAGAGGATTATGCTAAAAAAGAGAGGGGATTGTCTTTTTGTCTTGGTTATGGTTTCTTTTGCTGTGCGAAAGCTTTTAAGTTTAATTAGGTCCCTCTGTGGTGACCTAATTGGAAAGGAAGTCCAAAATAAAGCGGGTATATGTATATGCATAGCTGATTCACTTTGATGTACAGCAGAAACTAACAAAACATTGTAAAGCAACTATACTCCAATAAAAATTTTTTAAAAGAAGGAAAGAAAGAATGGGGAAACAGCAATAAGAATGCTCAGCAAGGCCATTACAGAGCAAACTGTGTGGCTGACTGGCTGTCATTATACCTACATTTGTGATGTCCCATTGTATCTCAGGGTTTCAAGGATGTTCCAACAATAATTCTATATATTTAAGAAACTCAAAATCTTATAGGTATATAAAAACAGCCAAAAATATAACATTATTAAATTTCCAACAATGTAAAGGCATCCCCCCCCAAAAAAAAATTCCATGAAACTTGTTTATGAATTCAGGCAGGCATTGCAAAGAAGGGGTTTCTTGGATTGAGATCTCTAAAATAATTTTGATAGATAATATATATTTGAGGGCTGATTACAGACTTCATATTTGAAAACAGGGGCAAAGAATAAAATATAGGACTAATAAGAACACCAAGTCACTTTTGAGACTCAGAAAACAAGGAAGCTGGTAATTTCTGGAAAGCAAATAAAATCTTCTGTTATCAAAGGCATCAGAGATAGTGAAAAGAATATTGATTACTGTAAGTCCATTGGATTCATCCATTAGGAGGTCATTTTTGTTATAAAACCTCTAAACTCTGGGGAACAGTTCTAGGAGATTAAGTCAGAGGAAGTAAAAGACCTCTTGTAAACATAAGGAGACATGGAGAAAGTGGGTGTAGGCTTCTAATTTTTAAAATGGTATGGTATAAGAGAGATGTCGGGTGGCAGTTAAAAGGAATAAGATGTATGTAAAACCTTTATCTGTTTTTTTGTCTTTCTTATTATTGAAAAAAAATGCTTCAGGGAAAGTAGTTGAAGATGCCAGCAAAAATGGCAAGCAAAAAATATGCCTAATAATATAAAGTTTCCCAAAACGAAATAAATCAGAGACTAGAAGTAAACTAACAAGAATTAATAGAGAAATAAAATTGAAATCACAAAGGCAAGGCAAACAGTAAAACTTGTTGGGGAATTACATGCAGGGTCCATTGGTCCATGTGTGTATGTTTAATGAGAAATATATATATGCTGCTGCTGCTAAGTCGCTTCAGTCGTGTCCAACTCTGTGCGACCCCATAGATGGCAGCCCACCAGGCTCTGCCGTCCCTGGGATTCTCCAGGCAAGAACACTGGAGTGGGTTGCCATTTCCTTCTCCATTGCGTGAAAGTGAAAGTGAAGTTGCTCAGTCACGACCGACTCGTAGCGACCCCATGGAATGCAGCCCACCAGGCTCCTCCAAACATGGGATTTTCTAGGCAAGAGTACTGGAGTGGCTTTCCATTGCCTTCTCCTATAAACATATATATATATATATATATATATATTAGAAACTACAGAAAAATTAAAAAAAGATTCTATTCCAAGCAACCTTATGGATTCCCTATTGACCTCAGAAAAGTTAGCTGACCTCTGGCTCTTGTGCCTTAGGCTCAGGGTCTATAAAATGCAGAAAATAATACCTATCCCTTACTAACTTAAATTCTCTGAGAAATAATGAGATAGCTTCTACAAAGAGCCTTAAGCTCCCTCAAAGACATATACTATAAAAGGTATTATACCTCAGGCCACAGCTATATAATGAGAACTATCTCCCGTTATGTTTTAAGTTTGTTTTTTGCAAGAAAATAAAGGTATAGTCCAATAATTTACAAAGTTTCTAAATATAATTTTAAAAATCCATGTAAAATCTCAAACCTAAGTCTCCTATTCATGCACTGATTTTTGTTTTTCTAAAGGCAGGTTATTTGTGAAACAAATAGGTACACAAATAACACCCACATTTTTCAAAAAATATTTGCATCCAATCATTTACTGAGCATGAACATCTATAAGTTTAATTATTTAAGAGTGACATTCACGAATTAATTTTTGTTTCCATTATGACACACTGGAAACTTTCACTTGACGACACATATATATTCAAAGGTAACTCTGGGGCTTCCCTGATGGCTTTGTAGTAAAGAATCTGCCTGCCAATGCAGAAACATGGGTTCATCCCCTGATGCAGGAAGATGCCACATGCTGCAAAGCAGCTAAGCCTGGGCATCACAGCTATAGAGCCACACTCTAGAGGACCGAGCCACAACTCCTGAAGCCTGCATGCCCCAGGACCCATGCTCTGCAACAAGAGAAGCCACCCCAGTGAGAAGCCCACCCATGGCCACTAGAGAGTAGTACCTGCTTGTCACAACTAAAGAAAAAGCTTGCGCTGCAGTAAAGACCAAGCCCAGCCAAAAATAAATAAATAAACAATGTTTTTTAAAAGTTACTTTGAATAATATCCAATCCCTGGGGCAGGGGATGTACTTTGATACTCATGCCAGGCCCCAGCTAATGGAAATGGATTATAATTGACTTTGCTTTAAACTACTATAGACTTGGAATCAGTCTATTTTTCATATTATCCTTATCCATTCTTTATATAATTTTATTCACTTGCTATTTCAAAATCTAGAGGTCACATGGGAAGTGGACATGAATGGAGAGGTCCTCTCCCTTCTGTCCTTGCCCTCATGCTGTGGAGTATGTAAGTATGGCTGTCTCTTCTTACCCTCGTCTCCTGAGCGGGAATTCTGATACACCCAAGATGAGGAACATGTGATTGCCAAGACCATTTCCACAAATAAAATTAACATAGCTGAAGCTCCAATACATTGGTCATCTGATGTGAAGAGCCAACTCACTAGAAAAGACCCTGATGCTAGGAAAGATAGAAGGCAGGAGAAGGGGGCAACAGAGATAAAGATGGTTGGATGGCATCACTGACTCAATGGGCATGAGTTTGAGCAACCTCTTGGTGTTGGTAAAGGACAGGGAAGCCTGGCTTGCTGCAGTCCACGGGATTGCAAAGAGTCAAACACAACTGAGTGACTGAACAACAAGAAATAAACTTGAAAGGACAAAAATAGCAAATAAGGATAAAGTTGGGTGCTGGGGGGATACACATTGTAACATATTTAGTACATACATTTGCCTATTAATATTTTGGATTTAAAAAAAATTTGGATTTTTTTAAACTTGGAAAACATGAACAGTAGTTAAAATGGTATATAGGTAAACTTGGTATCAAGAAAAAGACACCTTGCTTAGATGAGGAGAGGATTTACGATATGTGTGGATGACAGAAATAAGGCTTGCATTCTAATGACAGTATTGCAAGGTGTGAGGCATTCATGACAGGAAAAGGTGATGAACATTTGATTCATTCTTCTTTTTGTGAAATTTCATCTCCACAATTGCAAACGTGAATTACCAAACAGTAAATGTAAAGCTAGGCAATCCAGCAGGTTTCTGGAGGTCACATAAGAAGTTATCACAATCCCCACTTTACTTCACATATGGAGTAGAAGCCAGATCTCATCCTGCTTTATTCAGAGAGTTCACAGAAAGTTAAGTTCATACATTTTAAATCCATTAGAGGACTGGGACAATTTTCTAAAAAGCTTTTTTTTTAAAAATATCTAGAAAGTGAAAGTGTTAGTCGCTCAGTCGTGCACAACTCTTTGTGACCCCACAGACTGTAGCCCACAAGACTCCTCTGTCCATGGCATTCTCTAGGCAAGAATACTGGAGAGAGTAGCCATTCCCTTCTCTAGGAGATCTTCCAGACCCAGAGACTGAACCAGGGTCTCATGTACTGCAGGTGGATTTTCTACTATCTGAGTCACCAGGGAAGCCTAGAAAGTTTATGTCAAATTGTCCAACTGTCTTATTTTTCTATCTTGCAGATTCATTTTTTTTTAATTTTAGAGAACCATATAACTGCCCTCCTTTTTTGAAAGTACTGACATAATAGCATACACTATAAATAATATGTACTTTTGAGGAAATTTCATTCTGAAATTAACAGTAATATGTTATTCTGTTTCCAGAATTCAGTCATTGGCATTACATCTCCAGGGCCTAATTATTTTAAAAAATTCTTTATCACAAAGTTCATTTATAGTTTCTAAGAAAGCCAATAAAGACCAGATGCATATTCACAAAAATAAAATAATAAAAATTTATTTTATCCATTCTTAATTATTGTTTAAAACATAACCATCACACCATAAATAAATATTAAATCTCATAATCAGCACAGTTAAAAATACTGACCTTCCACTTGCATTAACAAAATCCTCTAAGTTACAATCTGCACAATAATAATGGATTGTGTTCTCTAAATAGGGCAGTGGCTAATTTTTGAAAAGGGAAAGAAAATAGTTGAACTTTGGGAATATCCTATTATACGTAATATTTACAGTAAAAGAGAAAACACAGCATCAGGTTAACAAGGGAGTAACTTTCCCCTTGGAGTCCATCAACCTAGTGACACGACCTTTTTGAGGATTTCATTTGCAAGAGGATACAACCCTAAAAATGACGCTAGAAAGAACTACAGGTTAACTCTCTTTCCCTGTTGGATGCTGTTCTGTGTCTTACAGACAACTTTATTGGGAACTTTAAATCTGTACCTTCCTTTTTAGTTTCAATAGTTTCTCCATAAATCGTCTTCTTATCTGGAACTCACATACAACTGTCTCAGTCACATCAATTATTTCTGTATGGGCTGAAAAGGCTTTTCTATTTTTTCCAATTCACTTAGTTATGTCCATCAAACAAACTTCTAATGACTCTCTTTGTCAGTCATTAAGCACTGAAACAGTCATGGAGCAGAACATTGCTAAATTAAAAGGAGTGCTGCTTTTGCTTTTTATTTTAAAAAGAACTAAAACTGGGAGATCTTTCCTTGCAAATGAACAGGTACTTGATTAATCTGCAAACATTTTGAACCAGTGTCAGTGGCTACTGAACAAACATATCTAAGATTCCATAGTGCATTAGTTGAAATATGTCTGGCAGAATCTTCAAACAAACTTTAATGAGGTCTTTTAACTTTTTAGGGGCATCTTCCTTTGCTAACATCTTAAAGTTCTTCTGTACTTCAAATCGCCTTTCTTTCTTTCAAGTCAATAGCAGATGAAAGAGTAGTAAAAAGAAACATGTTGAGACATTTGGATTGGTTAATTAAAACACTTATTTGGGGGAGGAGAAGTTAAATAATTGTATTTTTTCTGACTTGCATGCAGTTACATATTTGACATTGTTGTATATATTTGTTCTGCAGAAACTAAGAATGTAGGTTATACTTAATAATTCTTAGTCCACTAGATCACAAGTGTGAAGTGTTTTCTTCTTAGTCATGTCCAACTCTGCGAAATCATGGACCAGGGTTTGCCAGGCTCTTCTGTCCATGTAATTCTCCAGGGAAGAATACTGGAGTGGGTTGCCATTTCCTTCTCCACAGTGATGCAAAAGAACGATAATGATAATATTAAAATAGTAGCTATTCATTTCACTTGTGTTGTCACTTTTCCTCATGTGTGGTTCATAAGGATATTTTGATTTTGAAAATGAGAAAAAAATAATGAACTTAATATTCAAACTACTGCAAGAACTGCTGCTGCTGCTAAGTCACTTCAGTCGTGTCCGACTCTGTGCGACCCCAGAGACGGCCACCCACCAGGCTCCCCTGTCCCTGGGATTCTCCAGGCAAGAACACTCTGGAGTGGGTTGCCATTTCCTTTTCCAGTGCATGAAAGTGAAAAGTGAAAGAGAAGTCGCTCAGTCGTGTCCGACTCTTTGTGACCCCATGGACTGCAGCCTACTAGGCTCCTCCATCCATGGGATTTTCCAGGCAAGAGTACTGGAGTGGGGTGCCATCGCCTTCTCCGACTGCAAGAACTACTCTAATCTAAAAATAAAAGTTTGTCTCATATTTTTTTAGTGAAAAATATCAGAAAACAGAAGAGACAAAAGCCCAAAAGTTTTAGTAATGTAGGCAAATATTATTGTCTGAAAACTTCTAAATAAGACACTGTGCTCTGAAACACAAATTGTGGGTCTTTTGTATTGTGGACACATTGTTGCAACTTTTTTTATGAAGGGACAGAAAATAAATATTTTAGGCTTTGTAGGTCACGGGTCTTTGTCACAACTTCTCATTTTGACATCGTCCTGAAAAAACAACCGTTAAAGATACAGAAATGAATAAGAATGGCTAGGTTCCAATAAAACTTTATTAATTAAAATAGGAAATTGAATTCCATATGCTTTTCTTGATTTATAAAATGCTGTTGTTAAATTTTTAATCATATTGAAATGTACAAAAATATAACTTTTCTGTTGTATTAACATTTTAAAAGTTACTGCATATTTTTCAACCAGTGTGTAAAGTCCTCATAAACAGTATGTATCAATTATATCTGTTTCAATGATAGTGCCTTGAAAATAGTTTATATTAAATTGTCATTTGTTAGCTTGTTTTAATATTTATTGTCTTTTTCGCATATAACTCTGAAGTAGAGAATCAGCAGACATGAGTCCAGTACTTCCTCTGATACTAAGTGTAAAATCTGGTGGAAAGATTAATCTTTCAATTTTAGCATCTTCAACTTTAAAAGGAAAGAGTTTTAGCAAATGATACTTAACATCCTTTTTAGTTCCTTAATTCTTTGAAACTATAAGAAGATAGGTTTGTTCAATAAGTCAATAAATGGCTGAAATGTGTGATTTTAAACTACTCTTTTTCACCATTTAAGAAATTCCTTAGTACGCTGCATGGTCTTCAAAACATTAAAGCAACTAGGAATGTGTTTACTCATGAAGCGAGAATCATGAACAAACATATGTATAATAACAAAACATTTTAGTCAATTAGCTTAATGAAAAGCTACAAAAATGACTTAACATCTTTGTGAAAAGTGTTTTCAAAAAGTAAAGACTTTCTCTGGAATGTCAACGCCATGAAATAAGCTTGTCTAAATGTTCCGTATCCTCTGAAACCACTTCTTCTGTGAGTTCTTCTTTGATTCACCCCCCGAAAAATGTTCAAGTGAAAAAAAAAAAAAAATACTCGAGTTCCTACTGTGTGCTAGAGACTGTGAGATCTCATTCGTCTCTTAACGGTATGCTTTGAATAGCAGAGGTTAGCAAGGTTGGTATGCAATTGAGTGGTGAAAACATGCTGGGCCGTTGATTGGATTTCACCTCCCAATTCCTTTGAGACCCTACACAGTCCCTTGTAAGTTTCTATGTTTACATGCACAGAGAAACAGGAAGGCAGAGGGAGTCCTATTTAGGAAAAGAGAATATTGACAGGCAGCTAATGAGAAAAAGACTATCTTTGCAATGATACTCAATTCAACAAAAGCTTATTAAGCACTTGCTTTGTGCCTGCCACTGCGCCGAAAAATCTACATGCTGCAAATTTAGGCATTAAGCTCAGCTGGGCAAGTGCAGAATAATCATACAAAAGCACTCACAGAATACAAGCAAAGGTTTCTTTTTTCCTTTTTGGTATTGTGATAATCATCAAAAGCTCAGTTCACAAACCTCTCAGTTGCTTTGCATGACTATTCTACATATCCATGGAGTTCCACAAGTGCTGAATGCGGTTGATAAAAACCTGTGTCTTAAACTACACAGTTGGAGTTAGACTGCAGCAGTTCAAGGGAGTAATGCTGAAGAGCCAACTGGAGCTCCTAAAGAATTGTCCAGGTTTCCGACTACTAAACTACTAACACTGAACAAATAAACAACAGCAACAAGGAAAAAAAATATAATAATAACCTTTTAAAAGCTACCTCCTAAAATACATAGGGGCTTTCCAGGTGGCGCTAGTGGTAAAGAATCCACCTGAAACTCAGGATATGCAGGAGATGTAGGTTTGATCCCTGGGTGGAGAAGATCCCCTGGAGGATGGCATGGCGACCCAATCCAGTATTTTTGCCAGGAGAATTCCATGGACAGAGAAGACTGGCAGGCTACAGAGTTGGACACAACTGAAGTGACTTAATAGTCACGCACACAAAATACATAGAAGTTTAGAAGCACAGACAGGAGTCTGCCTCATAAACACCTGAATCAATTCTCTCATCCTGAAATGAATGAAAATGAAACTTGCATTTTAGGATCCACTCAAACAGATGCTCCAGATTTTTTTTCTCTTTTTTTTTCCTTTTCTATCTTAGACATTACATCGAAACTGCACCTGGTAAAACTTGTTTGGAAAGCTACATAGATTTTAAAAACATTATGTTTTCATATTCTACAGAATGAAGGTCTGTGTCCTTAAGTAGCTTTTCCTGGTCTGAATGGATTAAAGTGTCTGACAGAAATCAAGATAGACAAATGGAATAAGGCTCTGAAGTTTTACTTAAGCATTTAATTAGTGGACTGAGTTGAAACCTAACTCAAGCCGAATCTTCTGCTATCCACATGAAACTCCTGCTACCCACATGAAACCATACCTCTGCCATCTCTGCTGGTTTACTTGTTTTATTTTCTCTGTACTTTGTTTAAAAGAAAAGTTACAAGGGCCCCTAAGGAAAAATGTATTCAATGCCGAGATATGCTTGTTTTCATTCCTTAATAGAAGTCAAATAACTCCAGAAAAATGAGTGAAAGTGGACTTAGAAGGCAGAAAAGTGGACTCTGAAGATACATACATCCTAATCCTTAGAACCTGTGAATTGGTGAACTTACATGCAAAAGGGGAATTTTAGATTGCAGATAGATTAAGTTTACTAATCAACCAATATTAAAATAGGGATATTATTTTGGATTATCTAGGTGGGCACAATGTAATCACAGGTTTCTTTTTTTTTTCTTTGTTAAAAATTTATTTAGTTTTAATTGAGGGCCTTCCTTGTAGCTTATCTGGTAAAGAATCTGCCTTCAATGCAAGAGACCTGGGTTCAATCCCTGAGTTGGGAAGATCCCCTGGAGAAAAGAAAGGCTACCCACTCCAGTATTCTGGCCTGGAGAACTCCATGGACTGTGTAGTTCATGAGATTGAAAAGCGTCAGACACAACTGAGCAACTTTCACTTTCACATTTTTAATTGAAAGATAATTATTTTACAATGTTGTATTGGTTTCTACCATACATCAACATAAATCAGCCACAGGTATACATATGCCCCCTTCCTCTTGAACCTCCTTCCCACCTCCCACCCCATCGTACCCCACCCTTCTGGGTGGCCACAGAGTACTGGTTTGCGCTCCCTGAGTCATATAGCAAATTCCCTTTGGCTATCTATGTACATATGGTAGTATAAATGTTTCCATGCTACTCTCTCCATTTGTCCCACCCTCTCCTTCCCTCACTGTGTCCATAAGTCTGTTCTGTATGTTTGTGTCTCCATTGCTGCCCTACACATTTACAAACAATAAATGCTGAAGAGGGTGTGGAAAAAAGGGAGGCTTCTTGCAATGTTGTTGGGAATATAAATTGATAATAGCCACTATGGATGACAGTATAGAGATTCCTTGAAAAACTAGGAATAAAACTACAATATGACCCAATAATCCCAGTCCTGGGCATATATCCTAAGAGAACCATAGTTGAAAAATACACATGTACTCCAGTGTTCACTGCAGCATGGTTTACAATAATAGCTAGAACATGGAAGCGACCTAGATGTCCACTGACAGATGAATAGATAAAGAAGTTGTACTGTGTATACATATATATATATATATATATATACATACATATATATACATACATACATACAGTGGAACATTACTCAGCCCTAGAAAGGAAAGCATTTCAGTCAGTTCTAATGAGGTGGATGAACCTGGGGCCTATTATAGAGTGAAGTAAGTCAGAGAAAAAATAAATATCATATATTAATATATATATATATATACATTTATGTATATATATATGGAATCTAGAAAGATGGTACTAATGAATCTAATCTTCCTTAAAAGGAGAAAGGGAAGGTGGAAAAGGAAGTCAGAGTTTTGCAATGTAATATCTATACTCACCTTCTCAAACTATGAAGACAGAGGAAGGGGCCATGAGTTAAGAATCCTGGTGGCCTCTAGAAGATATTAAAGGTAAGGAAGGGAGCATATTTTCCCCCAAAACTCTAGCATAAACACTGTCTCACTTTGATTTTAGCCCAGAAAGACCTATTTTGAATTTCTGTCATCAACAATTGCTATAGCTTTAAGCCATTAAATTTTAGTAATTTGTTATAGGAGCAATAAGAAACATGTAATGGGCCATGGAGCCTGAGGTATGATGGGAAAAAAAGAGAAGTAAAGCAGTTGGGCCTACATTTCATATTTATAAAAGAAGTTAGTCATCATTCAAATTTAATTTGGTATTCCATTCCTATATTACTCCACCTATAGAGCATAGAGAACGGGCATGTGATTCTAATATCTGTACTTATTTTATAAAGCATTCAAATGTATTATTACGTATTTTATGTTGAAAGGTCTAAAAACTGTAAAAATATTGAAAATAATCTTTATAGCCTTATTTTCACATTTATTATTCTTTTAATAGTGAAAGTGCTAATACCAAATAAAACTAAATTGAAAGGATTAGGTCTCTGTTCACCATTCATATGGGGAAAACTACTTCAAATTTGCATTTCAGTCTTCTCTTATCAGATTACTAATACTGTATTTGAAGAAAACCACAGACTTCCAAATCAGGAAATCAGAATTTATTTTCCTGATGTCAACTATAATTTGAACAGGTTTGGGCTACTGACTTAATTCTTCTGAGCTGGGATTCAACTTCTGTAAATATAAATTATAATATCTCCATTTAAAGGATACAATGGAAATCCAATCTTGGAGTACATTGTAGAGTGTCCTATACATTATAATGGTAAATTGAGTTCAAAATTTTGTCCATAGGCCAAAAATTTATGGAGCTGATAAAAGATATTTTTTTTTTAATTCTATAAACTTGGAAGAAACAAATTCTTCCCACTATGCTAGCATAAAGAAAGATAGTGAATGTCTTGATTTTTGAGAATAGCTTCATCTACACTGGAGAGAGTTAATAAATAAATACTGATGGTGCCTAACTGGAGTTACCATATTTGTAGATATTGTCTATTGTCTACTACTTTTACTTCTTTGTTTTACACTTGTGTATTGAAAAAATTTTCTAGGAAGATGAATTCTTTCTACTAAAACTTTAACTTTTCAGAAGGAAAGCAGAAAATAAATTCAACAAATAAAGAATAAGTAGGCATGTTGGTATTTCATGGTTCTTTAGAGAAAAGAGGATACTTGTAACTTGACTGTTACATGGGGACTCAAAGGACACAGTGGGGGAAGGAGAGAGTGGGATGAATGGAGGAAGTAGCACAGACATATACGCACTACCATGTGTAAAATAGATAGCTGGTGAGAAGTTGCTGTATAATACAGGGGCCCCAGCTTGGCACTCTGTTATGATCTAGAGGTGCAGGATGGGGGAGAGCAGGGAGACTCAAGAGGGACGTGATAGATGTACGATTATGGCTGATTTGCATTGTTGCATGGCAGAAACCAGCACAACATTGTAAAGCAATTTTTCTCTAATTAAAAAAATAAATTTTAAAAATGTGATAATTATACAGAAGGACAGATAGTCTGAAATACTGTCCGGAGTTTAGTTTTCAGTCATAATTTGAAAATATAATCAATAGTATCCAATATTTGCCATATATTATTTCAATATTAAATGCCACAAGAACAACTTATTTCAATTGCCATCTTCTTGAGAAAAATGGTCAAATTCTTAAGCTTCTAGAAAATGCACATTTTTAAGCATGAGGGAAAAACGAGTCCACAAGGCCATAACATCATAAGACCATCATATTTTATTACTAGTATTCTTATTTGACTAAGTCTGTTTACATTTCATATTTAGGAGATACATGGGGTACCATATCTAAAGACAAATATTTTATTCCTCTCTTTTTTTACCTTATGACCTTTTCCAAGTCTCTGATCTTTTTATTTTTTCACACTTCATATACATTGACATTTTGGAGATGTTGCTTCCCTGATATCTTAATTTTCACTTCAAAGGTGCTAAAATTATAACCCTCTGGTACCCATAGTTTGGGAAGTTCATTACATTCTGTGTATTAAGAAATAAAACTAATAATAAACCACATAATTAAGTTACCTCTTGTATTCTAGGGGAAACTTTTTTTTAAATATTTAAGCTCAGTTTTTGTAACAACTGCTCATACCGGTAGATTGTGAATTAACTAGAGATAACATGTATTATCTTCACCTAGTTTGACAGAGAGCCCCGAAGTAAGTCAGAGATACTTTACTGAGCAAGAAACTTACATATTGCAACTGTACAATGCAAAGAGAAATCTTTCTAGGGGGCAATCAGTAATTAGTAGCAGACATTTCCCAGAACACATGGGAGGAAGGCAAAGCCTTCTTAATGATATAGCTGATAACATGTCTGCATTTAAAATGCATAGTGATTATTCCCTAACACTCATTTATTGCTTACCATGTGTCCATTCAAAGCTTATTTAATTTTCACAATAGTACTATGAGGCAAATGTAGAAGCCAGTACCTATGAAAGTAACTTGCCGGTAGTCACACAGTGGCTAAATGATCATAGCTCCGCTCTTGCTCACCAAGCAATAGCTTTGCCTTGATTAAACCCTAAGAAATTGATAAACAGACACAGGCGTGCTCATATAGTCACAAGAGTACTGGCTTAGGGAAATCATATTCTAGCACAGATCAGCTACTTAAAAGCCTACAAGTGCTCAGGAGAAAAAAGTTGATTATCTCAGCCACTTCTGATAAGGGTTCCTCAGGCTGAAAATCAGACATTCAGATTTGAATTCTACTGGAGATTATGTGTAGTTTGTTATACTTTAGCCAAGTATAAAAGAAAAGGGACATACTTCACTTTCTATCATGTGGGATTTAATTTTCTTAGTCTAATAAACCTTTCGGCTTTGTTTTACACAAGTCAGCTGTTCTCTGCTCTGCTTACATATTTAAATTACCCCCACCTAAAGAGTATTGATACTTGGACCATATCCTAAAATTATTTTGGGATAGAGCTCAGCATCTATGTCAGCAGGGGTGAAAATCCACTCTAATCCTGAAATAAAATGGAAAAATCATTCTAAATTTCTATGTGCTTTGGCTGCCAGGAATCTCAGCACTCAATCATCATCTATTTATAAGCCCAAGCAAGATAGGTGCATTTCCTTATTCTTGTATGTGGTTTTTGAGGTATTATTTCCATTTTAATATCTCATTATAAATTTGTTTTATCATAAAATATCCCAAATCCTTTTGGGAGCAGATGGCCTACATTTTGAAGATGATTACAGAAAAACTTAAAATGAGCATTTCTTATCATTCACTTTACTTTGGGAAAACAAATGACTTGCATGTTATTTTTCTAAAAGCTGTAATACATTCTAGAGAAAGTAATTTGTAATTAAAATCAGCCATACTTGGGGTTTTGTTCAAAAACAAGAAGACTAAGAGAGTTTTATTTATTAAATAGTATGGGAATGATCAATTCTCTGGGGTAGGATATGGCTACTCACTCCAGTATTCTTGCCCAGAAAATTCCATGGATAGAGGAGCCTGGCAGGCTACAGTCCATGGGGTCACAAAGAGATGAACGTGACTGAACACAGCCCTAGCCCACATAGGCATGGGAATGATCAACATGTCATTAAAATATGTTTTAAACACTAGAACATTCATCTCCATGAAGTTATCTAATACCCATCATAAGACATGTATGATCTATTTTGCTCCTCAATTAATGATTAGTTTTATATAACTAGTGATTACTCTATTTTTTATTGTTATAGATGCGTATTGCTATTCATGACTTTATTTCTATACAATAGTTTGCTAGTTTTTCAAGACTAGGAAATTCTCAGATATAATGCCATTAATGACAGCATTATCGAGCACCTTTAAAATCATCTTTAGTATCACTTCCTCCATTTAACATTTGTTGCACCATATTTTTTTACTTTCTTTTTCTTCTAAATATGTCATTCTCCTAACAATATTGCATCAACCATCCATGACAAATTATCTTGCTCTGTCCTGTGACTTCTGTGCATTGATTTATGGATATTCATGGTAATGATAGCCAGAGTTTTTATGTTTTGCCTTCTAGAGAATGTGTTGCTCCCTCAGATAACATAGTAACACTGATTAAAATACTTGGTGTCTTAAGAAAATCTTCCATGAGTCATATAAATTTTAAGAATTTCATATCAAAAGGATTAAGAGAAATTTGAGGAAGTAGATTAAACTCCTAAAGTCATAAGTATTTTACCCATTCTTCCTTCAACTAGAAAAAACACTGGGCTTGAAGTTGATACCTAAGATTTCTCATATCAGAGCATTTCAAAAACATTTCTTGGATCCTTAACTTTGCTCACGTGAGCTTTACTACTCACGAACTCTATGAGCTAAGGCAAAACACTTAATTTCCATAATCTTCAATTTCCTAATTTCTAATATGGGGGAAACTGTTGAGTGCTTTACAATATAGTATAACTAGTATTTAGGTTACACAATCCATGGATCCTAATCTGCAGAGTGCATGGAAATTATCTGAAAAATTGCTCAGTACTCAAAAGCCCTCTAGCCCCACATTCAGAAAATGTTTGCTGAGCCAAAAAAAAAAAAAAAAATATATATATATATATATATGTATATATAGTGATGCACACTAAATTTTGAGAATTGCTGGTATAAACCATGTAAAACCCTGAGCACATTATTTCCTTTATTAATATTACAACTGTTGCCACTCTCATCATTGTAACAGCTAACATGGTGATGTTCCTTATAGCAGGCAATAAAGTGGCAGTCAGACCCATCAGTTATCAGATTTAGAAATCAACCTTGAATATTCATCAGAAGAACTGATGCTGAAGCTGAAACTCCAATACTTTGGCCACCTGATGTGAAAAGCCAACTCATTGAAAAAGATCCTGATGCTGAGAAAGATTGAAGGCAAAAGGAGAAGCAGGGTGGCAGAGGATGAGATGGTTAAAGAGCATCACCAACTCAATGGATGTGAATTTGAGCAAACTCCAGGAGATAGTGGAGGACAGAGGGGCCTGGCTAGCTGTAGTCCATGGGGTTGCAAAGAGTCAGAAACAGCTTAGCAACTGAACAACCACAAAAATCAATGCCAAGAATTTCAGTCATTCATTACTTTTCCCAACCTCATATACAAACCAATGCATGTGGTGAAGAACTGTTGAAAGATGGCAGGGTAGAGTCATAATCAATTAGGTTCTATTCTAGAAAGATTCCAGGGAGGGTTAAGGACACATTTGGCAAGATGCAAGCAATAGAAGAGGGAAATCCAAAAAAAGGACATCTTGGAAATTCCCAGATGACAGTTTTGTCCTGGCAGTTATGCTACTACTTCCTCCATTGGCTGGAAGGCCTAACTGAGAGCAGCAGCAGATGAGACAGATCCTAAGGGACTGGAGATAAGAAAGGCATGGAAAATTAGGCAAGGGGAGATTGTTTAAACAGAAGCAACAAAATTTGACACTAAGACATTCAAAGTAAGGGCAATTTTTATCCTTTAGAATCTGAAATACTACTATACTACGACGACTTCTCCTTAGCAAAGTGAGTTTATCTATGCTCAGATTGGATGGGATAGGAACATCTTAGAATTTGCATTGCTGTAGGTAGTCATTTTCCAAATCTATCAAGTAAGATAGGGTTAGGGTTATTGGTCATTTCCAATCTATCAACTAATATCTATTAAGTAAGATATTTCCAGGGTAGTCACCTTCAAAGTTGTTTTTCTTAAGTCACTAGCAATAGTAAGAAATAAATTTTGCATCCCTGTTCTGTATGTATGTGTAAACATACACACACATACACACACACAAAGGGAAACGTGATTAAAAAAATACTTTTCTTCACTGTGTGCAACATATTTTGATATATATTATGCATATTTTTATATATTTTAAATATTTATTTATATATATATATATGCCATCTCATTTCATTCTCTTCTTTAATTTAAAATTGTTCATTAAGATCCACTCAGTTAATTTTATGCCTCACTACTGGGTTTTAATTACAGTATGAGAGAAAAAAAAAAGGCATTTGTTAAAAATGAAGATTTTAGTTCTACCTTCACCCCAAAATGTGCATTTAATAGTTCTAGGGATGGGCATCAGGACTTTGGGTGATTCTGATCTCTCGAAATAGTGATCTATAGAGTTAAAACTGCCTTCAGATATAGCTGATCTCACCTTCCCTGATGCCTTCTACCTTCCTGCTCCTGTCTGCTTCTCCTCTACTAAACTCCAGAACTGAAGCTGACATTGAACCTGACTCAACTGCATGCCTAGAACCAAACTGAAAAGATGAATAAACTGAGGCCCTAGAAGGTAAATGCCAGACACAAATTCACAACCATCTTCAGATTTCCCTGGCTTTTAAATCCTTTCATCTTTTGTATAGTTCTCACAGTTCAACTCAAGAAGAACCAAAAACCAAAAACAAAACAACAAAAAACTTAACTGCAATTTACAGTTTATGTCATGCAGAGTTTTTCCCCCTTGAGGCTACTTTTATGGTTAGAAAATAGGAACACATTAAACCAATTTGACTGAACTCTACTTTTAATGTATAAATATCTTACTGCAAATTGGAAAACTTAGTTTTTCAATTTTCTTATTAGTGTTAAACTACTTATGTACCTTTGGGAGGAAAGAGAGAGCATTTATAATATACTCCAGAATTACATGAGTAAAGAAGACTATTACAGGGTTGAGAGCTGATTGTACCAAGTTGTACAAATATTTCCTATTATTACCTAAGAATGTGATGCACGTGTGCTAAGTCACTTCAGTCACGTTCGACTCTGTGCGACCCTATGTATGGACTGTAGTCCGCCAGGCTCTTCTGTCCATGGGTTTCTCCAGGCAAGAATACTGAAAGGGGTTGTCATGCCCTCTTCCAGGGGATCTTGCTGACACAGGGATGGAACCTGCAACTCTTAGATCTCCTGCAATGGCAGACAAGTTCCTTATCACTAGCGCCACCTGGGAAGAAGCTTATATATTGTAGTAATCAGCTAAAATTTGAAACGATTTCTCAATAAAATGAAAAGGAATTTTGCTATCAGTCACATGTATCATCACAGAAATGTAAATACAACACATTTTATTTGTGTACAGTATTGATGTATATGATTTATTTCAGGAAGATAAACAACTGTATGTGTTTTAACTAGCTTAGTCAGCCTGATTATGGGCTTCCCTGGTGACTCAGATGGTAAAGAATCTGCCTACAATGTCTCATTATATTTATTCTCTATCATCAAGAACAAAATGAATAATTCACATAGCTTCTGTCATGGAATTTAAGAATCACAGAAGTCTACCCCTCTTGTAGATATATTGAAATATATCCACCTAATATCCATATGTATGATCTTACTAAAGCATGTATATAATCACTTATTTTATATTAATAATTAAAGGAGATAACCATGTGCTTAAGAAATATTTTACATTGCAAATTCCCTTCAAATAACCTTAAAAAACTTTCACAAATACTTTGGCTGGAATACAGAAAATATCTCAAGTTATTGAACTGCTGTTATGATTTAGCGGACTATAACATTTATGAAATATTGTTATGAATGGAAGAAATTATTTTAAAATTGTGTATTTTCAAATCCTCTAGATATTTGCATTATCTCTTAAGAAGGAATTCCTGGAGAAGGAAATGGCAACCCAGTCCGGTCTTGCTTGGAAAAATCCCATGGACAGAGGACCAAATGGGCCACCATCCATAGGGTTGCAAAGAGTTGGACATGACTGAAACGACTTAGCACAAGGCAATTTAGAGTTAAAAACAAAAAGACTGACAGAGGGCAGAGGAAAATGGGGAAGTGCTTGGCTAATGTTTCCAAAGCATGCTGATATGTGTGCAAAGATAAGGATAAACTGCAAATAGTTTACATGTTTCTACTTCAAAAAGTGGTATATGAAGTTACTATCATGGCACAATTAGTTATTAGCATAAGATATAGTAAATATTTTGAAGAAATAAACCTGTATTTAAAACTTCTTTATCAAATGTTTCACTTCTTCATTAAATTTTCCACACAGTTAGTCTGAATTAGTACAGTTTTACTGTACCTAATTCATTAAATTACTGTCTAAATCGCTGATCATCTGTAAGACCATAAAGGAAAAAAAGTAATTCCTTGCTCCAGTGATGAGGTTTGTGCTATATATTCAAAGTATTAGATAGTTCATAACATTTATAACAATAGAGCTTTATTGCTTTTAATCATCATGGTGGGTTAGAGTCCGGGGCAGAGGCAACATTTCTAGAAACAAACAATTGAGAATCAGTTCAGAATCAGAATAGCTTTCCAAATCCATAAAAGCAATTAAGCTGCATTGGAATAAATACAAATTTCAACACATAACATTTTATATTTTGTTTAGTTGCCAATTTCACAGCAAGAATTTAGTGCCTGTTCAAATCCATATAACTAAATTGCAAATTAAATGCACTTTAGACAGATCAAATTTGCAGTCCAAAATGCAAATATAACTGGACTGAGCCAGAAGTTGTTTATGACACAAAGAAAAGTAAGGGAGAAAAATGTCAGTGTAATATTTAGTTGTGTTGCAAAGTTCAGAAAGAAACAAAAACCTCTGCAACACATCATCACTTAGGTAATGAAAAGCGTTCTTGTTTGTAAGAGTGCATGGAACTCTTTGAATATCCTTGACATTGAACCAGAGTTCTCTGTCTGGTGTACTAGATGAAATGGAAAAAATCAGGCATTGATAAAGAGTTTTGAATTATTGATACGTTGATTGCACCAGGCAGATATCTCCATGGCCCATCGCTTCATGTGCTGAGCTTCACTTTGTATGGGCTTACTGTCATTCGGATTTATTTGTCATATAAATTCAGGCTGAGTAAGGTGACATTAAATGAGAAGTCTGTCAGGCACTAGATTAGGACAAAGTCAAGTCCTCCAGGGCAACTGGCATCAGTGTTCTTACATTTTTTTTTTTGAAAGCGAGATGCATTTTCCATAACCGTGGAGAGTCTGCTAGGAGCAAAGTAGGAAATGACTTCCTCTAACTTTTACCACTGGTTATCTGAAAAGAGAAGTGTTGTTCTGTTTCCTTTTGGGAGTAAGATTAATAGAGGAAAATAACTTTCATAGTAGGAGAGCAGGGGAAAAGAGATAGATACTATTGTAAGACAGCTATATGCTACTTCACATTAGAAATATATCATATGTTCCTGTTCTCAAAATGTTTGTAACGTGTTCATTTTTTTAAACATCACTTGCATTTTCTGGTTATTTTACATAGACGCTTTACCATCTGAGCTACCAGGGAAGTCCATAAGATACATAAGTTTTCCTATTGCTCAACATATCTGATGTCATGAACACTGTAGATGAATACTGCAGAATACTATATGCATGAAAA
Organism: Bos grunniens; assembly: GCF_055505025.1. Lineage (NCBI taxonomy): Eukaryota > Metazoa > Chordata > Mammalia > Artiodactyla > Bovidae > Bos > Bos grunniens. Next base: position 68,355,497 of record NC_141170.1, read on the forward strand.
GGTATGGTAAAACCCACTAAAACCTGTATGGATTATGCAGTGCACATGCTCACATGTTCAGTTGCTCAGTGGTGTCCAACTCTTTGCAATCCCATGGACTGTAGCCAGCTAGTCTCCTCTGTTCATGGGATTTTCCAGGCAAGAATACTGGAATGGGTTGCCCTTTCCTATTCCAATTATGCACTTCATATCTTTCTAAATAGACTGAAAGATTCTCCAGGACACTAGATTTTATCTTTGTTTGCCATTTCCGCAGCTATGGTATAAAGTGGGTACTTGTTATTTTTGCTGAAATTGTCATGTTCATGTTGAAAATGTAACTGTTTAAAAATAAAAATATATATTGATTTAACATTCTCTGTAAAGAGGAAGGCTATATATATCCTTGGTATAAAAAGACGAAACTGATGCATGACATAATACTGTAATAAAAATAAAATAACAATGTAATAAAAATAAGCATAATTTATTTAGCACCTACCAACTTGCTAAGTATAATGCTAGAGGTTTTACATATGTTGCTTCATTTATTTCTCACAAAAACCATATGGCATATGCATTATTACCTCCATTTTACAGAGAATGAAGCTGAGTTTCAGTGAGGTTGAGTAACCTTCCAGCACTCAAACATAAAGTGGTAGAGCCAAAATGCAATGCCAGGGTCTGGATAACTCTGCCTGTAAAGTTGCTTTTTAATAGCTGTGCAGGATGCATATTACAACATCTGTATTTTTTCATTACATATTGCTTGTGACCAATGCTTATACTGTCAAGATCATATACTGGATAAAATAATAAATTCATGACCTCAAAACACAGAATCTTCACACCATATACAAAAATAGATTCAAAACGGATCAAAGACCTAAATATAAGATGAAAAACCACACAACTTCTAGAAGAAAGCATTGGCAAAACACTTTTTGACATAAATCCGAGCAATATTTTTTTGGATCTACCTCCTAAAGCAAAGGAAACAGAAGCAAAAATAAACAAATGGGACCCAATTAAGCTTAAAGGCTTTTGCACAACAAAGGAAACCATCAATAAAATGAAAAAGACAGCCTATAGAATGGGAGAAAATATTTACTAATTCTATTACTGATAAGGGGTTAATATCCAAAATACATATATGAACAGCTCATACAACTCAATATAGAAAAATGCATAACCCAGTTTAAAAATGAGTAGAAGACCTGAATAGACATTTTTCAAAAAAATATACAGATGGCTGACTGCACAAGAAAAGTTGCTCAATATAGCTAATCAGCAGATCAGTGTAAATCAACACCACAGTGAGATATCACCTCACGCCTGTCAGAAAGGTTGCAATCAAATGTGTACAAATATCAAATGTTGGCAGGAATGTGGAGAAAAAGGGCCCTGGTACACTATTGATGGGAATGCAAACTGCATATAGTAGACACTATGGAAAACAGTATTGAAGTTCCCTGAAATACTAAAATAGAAGTACCATATGACCTAGCAGTTTCACTCCTGTATATGTCTAAAGAAAACCCAAAACAATAATTTGAAAAGATACATGCACCCAACATTCATAGCAGCATTATTTACAATAGACGAGATACAGAAACAATGTAAGTATCCATCAACAGGTGAATAGATAAAGATGTGGTATATATACACAATGGAATATTATTCAGCTGTAAGAAGAATGAAATTTTGCCATCTGAACAATATGAATGGACCTGGAGGATATTATGCTTAGTGAAATAAGTCAGAGAAAGATAAATACTGTGTGTTATGACTGTATGTGGAATCTAAAAATAATAAAACAAAGAAGGAATAAAACTAAACAGAAGACTTAAGATACAGAAAACAACTTGGGGGAGGAAGGGCATTGATAGAGGTAGGGGGTTAAGATGCACAGGCACAAACTACTATGTATAAAATAAATAAGCTGTAGGGATAATATTGCAAGTCAACTGTGCTTCCATAATACCTGTCCGTGTGTGTGTATACCATGAGTGAAAGTGAAAGTGAAGTCGCTCAGTCGTGTCTGACTCTTTGCGACCCCATGGACGGTAGCCTATCAGGCTCCTCCATCCATGGGATTTTCCAGGCAAGAGTGCTGGAGTGGATTGCCATTTCCTTCTCCAGGGGATCTTCCCGACCCAAGAATCGAACCCAGGTCTCCCACATTGCAGGCAGACATTTTACCATCTGAGCCACCAGGGAAGCCCGTGTATACCATAGATCCTTCTTTTCCCAAGGGGAACTGGTCTCCAGATCATGGCTTTGGCCTCATCCATAACACATGTTCATCAACTGGGCTTGTCAGGGAAGCTAAATTTCCAGTGAGACTGAAAAACGTCATTCACTAGTGCGTACTTTGCACAGACACTAAAAACTTGTTCTCCTTACAACTCACCTGACAGGACATTAATCCAGCACACTTGCTCTTGGGGAAAAGTTCAAGGGTTCACTTTAGGGTGCTGTTTGGTTTGATGGCAATGAAAGCCTGGGTGTAAGGCAAATCTTAAACATCTACGAGCCCATAATTTTCTCTGAAGCTGATTCTCTAGAATGTTAGGCTCATTTCCCCATAGGGATAATTTCTCAAAAGCAAAATAAAATAGCCCAGGCAGTGAATAGGTCATTATCAAGATTGAAACATTCTATATCCAATTTTCCCAGAAAGCATACAGGTGTCTGTCTGGTACCCTGCACTGTCATCTGGAGGAGTATGACTGACTTCAATCTTTAGTGGCCTCCTCCTACCATATTTGTTACATAGCTGCTTAGTGGCAATGACCTGAAATGTACCACCCTAGACACTTAATCTGGTATACTCAACCATGGTGATACATGCAGGCATGTGTATGTAAGCAGTGGAGACCATTTTTCATATGAAAAGCATTTGGTCTTTCAGTGAGAAATAATGTATTAAGGAGCAATTAGTGGAATAAACAGTACATTTTGTTGCAAATGAAATTCACCTCTGGTTTAACTCACAAGTAGGATGGTAGTTTCTGAAAACATGATAATGTTTTTGGCCAGATACTCATATTCAACTAAGTGAACCTTATCACCAGGAGATGAACCTTCTAGATTAATATATCACAGTCACACTTCTGCATGGTCATTAGCTCACCTCTCTGCAAACCTGAATATGTGCTAAATTGCTGACTTTAAATCCAAAAGTGGAAATAGCCATAAGTATGTCCAGAAATAGGAAGACAGACTTGCTACTTTCATTGCAGTCCACTGAATACTTACATTTATGGTATTTTGAAATGTAATAGTAATTCAAGAGGAATGTTAATTCAAAGATATTCAATTTAGGCTAGATATGTTTCAGAAAGTAAAATTAAACCTACTCTTATTAAGTTACCACTGACTATGAAAAATAACCACAATGGTATTTTAATTTTAATTATTTAAAATAGTTTCATGTTAATACTTAGACCACTTATTCTCTGTTTCTTTTGTCATGGAAAACAATCTATTTGAAATTTCCATTTTTAAGATTATATAGTCTGTGACACAAAATATGCAGAGTATGACAGTAATGTCTTATGAAGAATGGAAAAATTTATTGAGAAAATTGAGAAAAAAAATCTATTTAGAAAAAAATGAGAAAATTGAGAAAAAATCTGCAATACTCATATAAATTTTTGAAAAATAGTAATCACACTTCAATATACTTGTCAGACATGATAAGGATGCAGCTACCATATGGCTTAGAGGGATTAGTTGTAGAAAGAATTATGGCCTTTTTAATTGTGACAAGAAAAAATTATCTAAGTAAACAGGAATATTAATTGGTGGGAGAAGTCAGTAATACTACTTATTTGACAATTGTCCAAGATTCTATTCCATGAAAAGGCTCATCAGATATATTTTCATTTGGGAAAATAGAATACAATAATGCATACATACATACACACACTTTGTTCTTTTATTTTCTACATACATTATATTCAATATAGAAAGAGAAAAGTCATTAAAGTGAAGTGAAGTCGCTCAGTCGTGTCCGACTCTTTGTGACCCCATGGACTGTAGGCCTATCAGGCTCCTCCGTCCATGGGTTTTTCAGGCAAGAATACTGGAATGGGTTGCCATTTACTTCTCCAGGAGATCTTTCCGACCCTGGGATTGAACCCTGGTCTCCTGCATTGTAGGCAGACGCTTTACCATCTTAGCCACCATACATTATATTCAATATAGAAAGAGAAAAGTCATATGAATAACGTATTAGGATGTGATTATTCATCTCACAAAAAAGAATCTTCATTTACCAATGATTCACTATTTACATCCACAAGAGAAAAAGCACCTGGTATACTTAACATACATGATTCTCACATATCTATGCAGCACAATATATTATATAAAAGGCTCCAATTTAGAATTCTGTTTAGAATAACTATTTTTCTCTGCCAATATTATTTGATTCAGTTTTTAATTCACTGTGAACTATTCCAGTGAGCTTTAATACCTTCTCAAAATAATTCGGGAATAGCTGAATATGGAATCATTCTTGTTAATTTTCTTCCCTTTTCATATATATATATGGTATATGCTGTTTAGAAAGTCTATCTCTCCACATAGTATGCTTTATGACTAACAGATAATAATATCTACCAATTTTCTTCCATATCTTACCTAATAAAGATTTAGAGTGATACCATTAAAAAAACCTATTCACTTACTTTCATTCAGTCATACATTTTTAACAGAATATCCCTCTTTTCCTAACTATCCTATGTTAAATTAATATAAGTTCATGTAAATTCTTGGGAAAATGTTCCCCTTTAAAATCAGTGAATGTCTGATGGGTCACATAAGAGAAAAATGACGTCACTGTAGTGCTTTCTGAAGTAATTTGTATACTGCAAACTCTGGGAAGTGCAATTTAACTCTGAATAGAATAAAATAGCCAACTGAAAACTGAAGAAAACCAAACAAACAAAAATACACATACACAATCAACTAGCTGGTTGCAACATGCCATTAAATGCTTTATATTAGTCAATAAGTGATTTTTGGTCATCTTTCCCCCTTCTCTATGGGAGTTTGTTGCTGCTGCTATTGTATTTAGTTAAAGTTTTAAAAGAATGGATTTGAATCAGACACAATAATACAGTCACTCACAGAGACTAATCATTTCCTCAGCAAGAAAAGGAATTCTTTACGTGTGTGTGTGTAAGACAGATATAATTGTTCGCTGTATCATGAGATTAAATGAACTTGGAAACCCAATTAACTATTTTAATGACTGGAGAGGGGTTAACAGATGATTCAAAATGACAGCTGGTAATTGTAGACCTCTTCTCTCATTTAAACTGAGTTAAAGATGATTTTTTTTTGTCCATGCCTGGACATTAACTCTTTGTCCAGGGATCTCAGATCCCTGACCAGGGATGGAACTTGTGTCCCCTGCATTGACAGGGTGGAGTCTTAACCACTGGACCACCAGGGAAGTCCCAAGAGAATGTGATTTTTTTTTAATGCAGGTAGAGAATGTATGAAACAAAACCTTGCAGGACCATAATGAGAGCTTTGCGTTTTCATCAAGCATTTATGGATCGCCTACTGTGAGCCTGTGCCTAATCTTGGGGAACTTTGTGAACACGCAGCTTCCCTATGACTAATAACAGAGTCCACTTAATTGAGTTGCTACACTACTTGTAAAGAAAGCATTGCCTTTTTGAGTACTGTTAGTTCACTTTGGATATTATTAAAACATCACTGGTATCATTTATTACACTAGGTACATATAAGATACTATTAGAAATTACATGCTTTCTTTTCAAAAGAATATTGGTACACTACACCTCTACATAAGTATACCATGCATGCCTTTATCCCAAGAAATCTATCAGATTATTGATTTTTCCCTCTGACCTTGAAAACTATTAAGATAAACTAGTGGCTTGAACTCCCATTAATAATGCATCAAAATAGATTAACTCTTTGGAAAAATTCTCAAACTGCATAAAAAAGAAGTTGAACATACATTTAGATATGCTAGTTTTCAAAAAAATTAATACTCAACAGTTGATACTGACTACACAATGATCAAAAAACAATAAATGAAATCTAATGCAATTCCATCTTTTAGCAGACACATCAAACAAGGTGAACTATAAATAAAATAATGTATTAGTCTAAGGTATTTATGTTAAACATGCAATTAAAATGAAAGTATACTAAGTGTGTAAGACATTTTTTTCTTATCATCATAATCCTTTAATTTAAATAAATATGAATTGCATTAAATGAAAATCAGCCACATTGGCATATAAATCATAATCCTCTGACCGTGATTTTCATTTTCTCTATTTTAAAAGAGATCCCTAAATACACTGGTCAATGGTAAATTTTACTCCAAAGGTTTTATTCCTGAAAGTCTGAAAACAATATCTTCTTGGTCTGTAATTTAAATCACCACAAGAGAACGCAGCACATATCACATAACAAAAACCTATAACTACATTTTCTTTGACGTCAGTACTGATGCCCAACACAACTGAAGTGACTTAGCACGCATGATCAGATCAGGGCAGATCAGTCGCTCAGTCGTGTCCGACTCTTTGCGACCCCATGAATCGCAGAACGCCAGGCCTCCCTGTCCATCACAAACTCCTGGAGTTCACCCAGACTCTTGTCCATCAAGTCAGTGATGCCATCCAGCCATCTCATCCTCTGTCGTGCCCTTCTCCTCCTGTCCCCAATCCCTCCCAGCATGAGTGCACATGCTAATGCTCAAGTTGAACAGATCACTATCTCCATGTTCAATACACACCTTTAGTACCGTATTTATTCTGTTGTTTTGCAACTCTATATATGTATTTATCTGCCTACTAAGAATTTTCATTTAGTGAGGGCTAAATGTTTCTGTTTTTGAGCACAGAACATTTCTTTTGTAGTATTGTGAAATTTATTTTAATAGTATCTTCAAGTCTCATGCTATGCAACATCACTACGAAAGCACTCAGTGTTTTAGACTCTAAATATTACGCTATATAGCCTAAGGTCAATTTGTTGTAGCTTTGCAAAGAAGCCAGTAGTGAAATATATTGCCTTTATATGTGGCAAATCATTTCTAATATTATCAAACACTTGGTTACTTTTAAAATACCACATAAATGTTTGATTAAGTAGCTCCTCTTTTTTAATTCAATCCAATTTCATGGATAGAACTAAGGCAAATTTATAATAGTCTCAAACTTGTTTTACTATGGATACTTTCAAACATACACAAAATTCAACAAAATAATATGTTGCCATATATAATCAACCAGTCCTTATAACTGTCATTCCAAGAGCACAACTGCCCAAACCACTATCTTCTTTCCTCCCTCTCCAAATGCTAGTAAGAAAATTTCAGACACAATTCCTCATCCATATTTTAGTACTTATATCTATAAAATGTGTGCTATCTTAACCAAGTTACTACCCCATTATCACCTTTAAATAATGAATATTAATACCTTAATACTATGAAATATCCAGTGGGAGTTTACATGCCTAATTGCATTTTTTATGTTTTTAAAGTAGGATCTAAATAATTTCTATATATGATAGCATGGTAATTAAATTGCTGTCTCCCGTGTGTGTGTGTGTGTGTGTGTGTGTGCGTGCAGCTGAGTGTGTGCTCAGCCATGTCCAACACTTTGCGACTCCATGGACTGTAGTCCACCAGGTTCCTCTGTCTGTGGAATTTTCCTGGCAAGAATATTGGAGCTAGTTGCCATTTCCTACTCTAGAGGATCTTCCTGACCCATGGACTGAATCTGGGTCTCTTGCATCTCCTGCATTGGCAGGTGGATTCTTTACCACTGCACCAGATAGAAAGTCATGCCTCTCTTAATCTATAGGTGTTCTATATCACTGTTTTTGTCTTACCACCTACTGGTTGACAAGGAGAATATTTATTTTTTGGCTACTGCATTATCTCAGTTTGGATTTTACTGACTCCATTCCCATGGTCAAGTTCAACATGTCACTTCTACCCTATGGTTATATATAGGCTTATCAAACCATGTAATATTCCTCATATTAGTGTAATAGCCAAATAAATACTGGGTTGGCCAAAAAGTTCCTTTGTATTTTCTTTCCATAAGATGTTATGGAAAAACCCAAATGAACTTTTTGGCCAACCCAGTATTTATTGATACTTAAACTACTAGAGTCATAATCCAATAACTGCTTGGACATATGCATAGAGTACCTCAAGAAAAAGAAAAAAAAATCAAAATATGTAAACACACCACACACACACACACATAGATGCATATAGATAGAGTAGTGTACAGTTTCTGCTCTGTCTCACATTTCCAGACAGTACTAGGAGAATTTGGCTTGATGGTTATATCATTACTAACAAGTGAGTGGGTTGATACATCAATTAAATTTTATGTTCCTTGGGTTTTAGCTCTATAAAAAAGAAGATAACAATTCCTTCTCTCGAATTACCTCTCTGGGACTCTGAGCTACTTAGGCAGAATTCAGTGTAGTGATTTAGAGACATAGTTGAGGGAAAGGTATGCTTGTGTGTGACAGTGTGTGTGTGTGCATGTGTGTGTTTGCTTAATAGGAAGAAACCCATGCTAACAAAAAGAATGGCAAAGTGTGAGGTAACAAGGCCACGTATGGGACACAACAAAAAAGAAATCATGGCTTCTGAGATCACAGGCTCTTCCTGTCACCTGCTGGGTTTGTGGACAATAAAATGGGTGACAACATGGAAAATATGAAGTGTTTGAGCAATGAGGTAGTTTCTGCAGATACAGAGAGATATTTGGTGTGCCAGCTAAGAAGCATTGCCTACTAACCTCTGGCGTGGGTTCAATCCTCAGTAATTGCAGCTATTGCTAAGGCAGTGACTTCCATAAGCAAAAGTTTTACTTTGTTTTTATCTTCTTTCAGCTCTTCAAAGAGCAAGACACGCAATGAAAGATTTATTTCCCCGCATGACCAAAGCTCAGAGATGGTAGATTCACTGACTGTATATTTTATTTATTTTACCAACTGTTACAAAGAAAAAAAAAAGGTTTCTAGCAAACATCCTCTGAAGCAGTAGAAAATAAGCATTCTCAGAGTTGCTGGCCTCAAAATGTGCCATCCAGAATAAGATGTGTGTCCCCATGTGGTGGCCTCTGCTTGCTGGCAGTTATATTACTAACATTTAAAAAGTTTTGCATTTGTTACTTTACGTATAACCCATATTTATACCAAAATATAATAGATAAATAGGCAAAATAATGCACAAAACCCTAATACCATTCAAGTAAGTACTATTTTGAAGGGTTAGTTTCAAGTAACACTGCTTAAAAAAAAAAGTGAGCGTGAAACCTACAAGTCACATTAATGAAGATTCAATTTTGGCCAGTTTTAATATGACAGCAGCAGATGGTATGACTTATTGAAAGCACTTTTCAATTTTCTAGGCAAAGTAATTTCTTAAATGAAAGGACTCCTTTAGGCACACAAAACTCTCCTTCCAGAGCTGTTCAGAGACCTACTTTAGTCACCAAGCTAGAAATGGTGGTGGGAGACACTAGAACTCAGCAAAATTGTTTCCTAAGTTGTATGAAAGCTAAGTCCTTCAGTGATCTCTGGATGTGGAAAACACATATGCTTATTTTTGAGCATGTGTGGATAGTTGGGTAGTTGTTCCTTTGACTTGCATACATCAATCTTTCTTCTTCTGGGATAAGAACTATCGTTTCTGAGGGCACTCACTCTTTCCTTACTCCCCGGACTTGTGGTCATGTTTTATTGATCCCACCAAATACTCCAGGATGGGTAGTAGAACCTGGTTTAGCCTTTTCTCCCATCTATCTTACCACGGTGTTTGGTCCACTTTGAAAGAACATCTGGTTAATCTATACTGATCCTGCTCAAAGAAACTGATTCAGAAAAGTTATGGGATCTGAACTGGTTCACAGAGAGCTAATCTGATGGTCTTGAGGTTGTGCGTGCCTATTAAGTTGCTTCGGTGATGTCCAACTCTTTGTGACCCTAGGGACTGTGGCCCACCAGGCTTCTCTGTCCATGGGATTCTCCAGGCAAGAGTACTGCAGTGGGGTGCCAAGCCCACCTCCAAGGGATCTTCTCAATCCAGGGATGGAACCCGTATCTCTATGTCTGCTGCATTGGTGGGTGGGTTTTTTTTTTACCACTAGTGTTGCCTAGTAAGCTCAGTCTTGCAGTTGAGGTGTAAATCTGAGTTTATGGAGACCTCCATGGAAGAGGGACAGTGATGTCAGCACAGAGGAGAGCAAAGATATAAAGAAGCAACCAAATCTTGATGTTATTTTTTGCATCCCCAGACCCAGTCATAACTGTTGGTAAGACAATGCCTCTGGACTTTCAGCTGAGTTTGCCAATCAGTTCAATTTTGCACCCTCTGTTTTACACAAATTCACTTTTCCCTCTTCTGATCATTGGTATTTCGTACAATCTTTTTGTTATTCAGAGAGGAAACCATCTGCTTGCATCTTTGCTTAAAAAAAAAAATAAAAAAGGAGAGAGAGAGAGGTAGGCCTATGAGGCTTTAGGTAATTTAAATTAATGGGAAGTATTTATTTTTCCTAAAAATATTTAAAAATATATATTAAACAAATATTGAAATAAATAAGAAAAAATAAACTTTTAAGGAGATAAAACTCCTGTTCCTGTGTATTTTTTTGTATGACACAAAGCAGATGCTACTTCAGTGGATAAAGAACTTTGTTAGAAATTCTATGCAGAGATTTTCTATTGAGCTGTTCTAATAGTGATTTCACTGTTTTTCAATGAATCACAACTATGATACCTCTGTGTCCTGTAACATTTACGTATATTCTACATATTGCTTTAAAACTGCATGAAGATCTGGTTATTGAGACTATTTTAATTAAGCTCTTTATATATACAGTCCTTTGCAATGTAAACATTTTATAGAAAACTTAAAAGTTTATTTTCTTTCTCTTTCTTGTGTTGTTGTTTTTCTGTACGACTGTGGTTGATGATAACTTCCACAGTACAGACCATTCTAGGAAACAACACATACTATCTCTTTTTTACTGGCTATTTTGCTGAAGTTAGTTAAAATTCTTAGATTTCTTCAACTATTCCTAGGTATTACATCTTGCTAAGAAGTTAAAAGTTATCCTAAACTGTAATATGCTTAAGGACATTCCATTCAATATTTTATGAGTCAATCTAATATATTAAGAGTATGGGTTCCAAACATTAGGTTCTGAAATAGAATCTATGAACAGGCTTTTGGAAAACTGTTGACCACTGAAGTTGTATGAAAAATATTTCAGAAATACACATCTGAGTATATTTTTCCTCAGGTAAAAGATCCCAGCCTTTTTCAAATTCTCGAAAAGATAAATGATGCAAAAAAAAAATGTTATTAAGCAGGAGTAAGCAGAGGGATTTTGATCTTTTAAAGGCAAAATTGAGGGTAAATGTTCACAGAATTTCCATTTTCTATGTAAACCAGCTTTAGTACAATGTTAGCATCTGAAGGTGGTAGAGTTATGACCTTCAGGGTCCTGGCCAGGAAGCGTAACCCAAATAAGAATTAAATGCAAGAAGCGTATGTCCACGATATCACAATTAAGCTCAGTATAGACAGACCTGAACATTAAAGGCAAATTAATAAACTTTCAAGAATACCATCAAATAAATGGTAAGAATTCAGTGCTCAAGTATAAAATGTTGCAAAAATACACTAGAATGACTTATGTGATCACAGTTCTGAAATTTATTTCATATAAAGATTTTCCTCTTAATGGACATTCAGTTATGTTAATCCTTAGAAATAACCGCTCTTGGTGTTTTATATCTAGAAATTAGGGTCAGATCACAGTTTCAAGTCATTTACTGAAGGAGAAAGGAACTAAGACAGAAGGAAGGAGGGAAGAAGGGAGAAGAGTGGGAATAATGATGAAAGAGTATTTTTTACATTAACTGCATATTTGCAGAGAAATTCGCATCTCCCTTTAAGTTCAGTTTCTTTAATTGTACTCCATTTCTTTATTATCTTATAATATTCAAATATATTTTACCAATTATTGTTAAAGGATCTACTTTTGATATTTGCCCTCAACTAGCTACATTAGTTAGGAGACTGGTAGATAGGCAGCTGAAACAAAGAGATCAAAAGCAAAATAAAAAAGCAGGGCACATTAAAATGTCAGAAATCTGTTTCTTTTAAATCAAGGTCTAAAGGTAAGGGATCCAAGATGGCAGTGTACCTTTTCTTCAGATGGTTACTGGGATGCCCAGTTTCTTCCTATCTTGTTTTGTCACACTATCCAAAGGCTCAGTTTTGCTCAGGGCCTCTGGATACCCTTCAATATCCATTCTAGCCTTCTATTTCCCAGTACATGAACCTCATGGAATGTCAGAAAGACCACATTTCCCAAGCTATCTTGAAGGTAGGTAAGATTATTTGATTAATTTATGGGCAACGGCATGTGCACAAAAGTGATATACAAAACTTGGGTTATGCTTTTAAAGGACCAGAGGTGACTTCCCTTGCCTTTTACTTTTTTCTAGACATCTTGAGAGCCATAGCAATCCAATGAGGGTGGTGAAGGATGAAAACACAGAAGCCTATACCTAACACCAGGCTTCCCAGGAGGCACACTGGTAAAGAATCCACCTGCCAATGTAGCAGACAAAAGAGATGTGGGTTCGATCTCTGGGTTGAGAAGATCCCCTGGAACAGGAAATGGTAACCCACTCCATTATTCTTGTCTGGAAAATTCCATGGCCAGAGGAGCCTGGCAGGCTACAGTCTATTGGGTCCCAAAGAGTTGGACACGACTGAGCACATGAGCAAATACCTAACATGAGAGCCATTGCACCAGTAAATGGGTTTATGTGAGAAATAGCTTTCTACTTTTGTTTAAGTAAATGTTATGTAAACAAATTTATGTCATGGCAATTGAGCCTATATCCTAATCTTTGCATCAATACAATACCTGCTGCTCTTCTTCCCACTTTTCTTCCAATAAAACATAAGTTCCTCTCATCCACATTTTTTTCATATTGGGTTATTTGTTACAGCAAAATAAATGAAGGGACCATAGACATTTAGAGTTCCTATTACAAAAAAAAAAAAATCACAAATAATTGTCTCCAAAACTTTGATTTATCTAACTAACCAAATTTCCATAACCAGGAAAGAATAGACTGTGACACCTTTCCATTTCTATTGATTCCAATGTAAATTGTCTGAGAACAGAAATGTGCTTAAAACCGAATATACTAAAATTTCCACTGAATACCATGTAGCAAGCAGCATAAAAATAAGAATGAAATATTAGTAAAAATAGATTATGTAAAAGATAATAGTGTAGAGTTGAAAGCAACATGTTGGAGATGTACTTTGTATGTGGGAGCTAGAATGGGGGGAGAGACGAATCTCCGAAGAAGGCAGAGGGATGGCTGATTTGCCTTTATCATTGGCTTGCTGCCTAGTTGCTTTCAGGTCAATCTTTTTTATTTTATTTTATTTTTATTAAGCACAAGCATTCTTGCCTTAGGCATGTTTTTCTTTGATAGCTACAACTTCCTCTTCCTACCACTCATCTCTCACTAATCAATACACAATGAGGTGCCAGAGTAATTTCCTTTTTATAAGACTCTTACCACTTCCTGACACTTTTCACATTTCTTCCCTAATTATTTTCTGATTTTGACACCAGAGAGAGAGTTCTCGTTCTCACTAACAGGCATTTGCTCTCCACACTTTGGTCCGACTTCTTTTGCTCAGTCCTGGCCTGTCAAGCTTTTGTGGCGGGCTTTATTCCTATCCCCCTCCCCAAAAAACAACATGCCCTAGTCTAACTTTGTGCTTTCATCCTACGTAGTCTTTTTATTAAAATCTAATATTCATTATTACCTTCACAAAACATTTCTTAAAACTTTAATAATGCCTGTCAATTGTTACTTAGGAAACTTGATGGAGGAAAAAAAAAAGATGAAAACAAGGACATGCTAATATCTGCCAGGGCAGGGGTACAATGTATTATAAAATATATGTAGCAGGTAAAAGACTTACAACCTGTTTTTCAAGCAAATATACACTTTTATGGGGCCTAAACTAAAATTTAATTTTAAACTAAAGCTCTTAACAAATGTACCTCAAAATTTGATTGGAATATTACAATACAAATGTCCAGTATTATAATAAAGTATCCCAGAATGTGTTAAGCATAATGGGTGTATATACAATTTGATCTACACAAGCTTTACTTTAGAACAATTTGGATCTTAAATACAAAAAAGTAATAATAGGGACAGTTTTTTAACTTCTCAGATGCTACGCACAATAAGCTCAAAATACATATAAATTTAATATATCACATACGTGGTATATATTTACTGCAACTTTGCTTATAAATGTTTCACTCTGATGTACTTGGAGAAGGCAATGGCACCCCACTCCAGTACTCTTGCCTGGAAAATCCCATGGACGGAGGAGCCTGGTAGGCGGCAGTCCATGGGGTCGCACAGAGTTGGACACGAATGAGCGACTTCACTTTCACTTTTCACTTTCATGCATTGGAGAAGGAAATGGCAACCCACTCCAGTGTTCTTGCCTGGAGAATCCCAGGGATGGGGGAGCCTCATGGGCTGCTGTCTATGGGGTCGCACAGAGTCGGAAATGACTGAAGTGACTTAGCAGCAGCAGCTAATGTACTTCCTATTCCATGGGTGAAAAAAAGATAAGACTCTTAACACTATAGGATGATGTTAATGCATACTGCAATCTATTACATTCAATGGCTGATACATGTGTGAGTGGCCCAAGGTGAAGTGGAAGGAAGGTAACTGAAATTTCCTATGACTGATACTGTTCACTGGCATCATGGGAACACCATCAGTACTCATGAATGTTATAGACATACTTGGTTAGAAGTCACAAATGCTCCTGGGAGAACAATAAACCTCAGAAACTACTTACATAACTGTTAGACAGCATACTTCTAAAAACCAGGGAAACTAATTTTCACCCTCCCTCACAGGACAGAAGAGAACACTTGCAGGTCCTGTTGAAATTAACAGTCTCAGGTATAGCCAGCTGCAAGACTGTAAGGCTCCTTAATAAATATTTGCTGAATGAATAAATGAGAACTATGTGTACCAGATATGTAGAAAATTAAGTGAACAAATTAATCTTTAAGTAAAAACCTTAATAAAACAACCAACAAAACACATAAAGATTCAGGGGAACCTCCATCACTTCCACAAAAACTCAAAGAAAACCTGAGTGAGTCAGTGCTGAAAAGCTTTCAGTCTATTTGCATAGAACAGACTTATGCATAAATGTAGACAGAAGGGCAACTGATCACTCTGGAAAGTAGAAGAGAAATTAGAATCATTACTGAGATTCTGCCACAAAGGATTGGATAAGCTCAGGCTAGTCACTTAGCCTCTCCAGTCTCTCTCTTAAAAGCCTGTGTTGTGAATTGAATTATCTCCCTCAAAACCATATGCTGAAGTCCTAACCCCTCATGACCGTATTTGGAGATAAGATCTTTACAGGGGTAATCAAGTTAGAGGAAGAACATAATCAGTTCAGTTCAGTTCAGTCGCTCAGTCATGTCCGACTCTTTGCAACCCCATGAATCACAGCACGCCAGTCCTCCCTGTCCATCACCAACTCCCGGAGTTCACTCAGACCCACATCCATCGAGTCAGTGATGCCATCCAGCCATCTCATCCTCTATCGTCCCCTTCTCCTCTTGCCCCCAATCCCTCCCAGCATCAGAGTCTTTTCCAATGAGTCAACTCTTCGCATGAGGTGGCCAAAGTACTGGAGTTTCAGCTTTAGCATCATTCCTTCCAAAGAAATCCCAGGGCTGATCTCCTTCAAAATGACTGGTTGGATCCCCTTGCAGTCCAAGGGACTCTCAAGAGTCTTCTCCAACACCACAGTTCAAAAGCATCAATTCTTCGGCCCTCAGCCTTCTTCACAGTCCAACTCTCACATCCATACATGACAACTGGAAAAACGACAGCCTTGACTAGATGGACCTTTGTTGGCAAAGTAATGTCTCTGCTTTTGAATATGCTATGTAGGTTAGACATAACTTTCCTTCCAAGGAGTAAGCATCTTTTAATTTCATGGCTTCAGTCACTATCTGCAGTGATTTTGGAGCCCCAAAAAATAAAGTCTGACACTGTTTCCACTGTTTCCCCATCTATTTGCCATGAAGTGATGGGACCAGATGCCATGATCTTCGTTCTCTGAATGTTGAGCTTTAAGCCAACTTTTTCACGCTCCATTTTCACTTTCGTCAAGAGGCTTTTGAGTTCCTCTTCACTTTCTGCCATAAGGGTGGTGTCATCTGCATATCTGAGGTTATTGATATTTCTCGTGGCAATCTTGATTCCAGCTTGAGTTTCTTCCAACCCAGCATTTCTCATGATGTACTCTGCATATAAGTTAAATAAGCAGGGTGACAATATACAGCCTTGATGTACTCCTTTTACTATTTGGAACCAGTCTGTTGTTCCATGTCCAGTTCTAACTGGTGCTTCCTGACCTGCATACAAATTTCTCAAGAGGCAGGTCAGGAGGTCTGGTATTCCCATCTCTTTCAGAATTTTTCACAGTTTACTGTGATCTACACAAAGGCTTTGGCATAGTCAATAAAGCAGAAACAGATGTTTTTCTGGAACTCTCTTGCTTTGTCCATGATCCAGCAGATGTTGGCAATTTGATCTCTGGTTCCTCTGCCTTTTCTAAAACCAGCTTGAACATCAGGAAGTTCACGGTTCACATACTGCTGAAGCCTGGCTTGGAGAATTTTGAGCATTACTTTACTAGCATGTGAGATGAGTGCAATTGTGCAGTAGTCTGAGCATTCTTTGGCATTGCCTTTCTTTGGGATTGGAATGAAAACTGACCTTTTCTAGTCCTGTGGCCACTGCTGAGTTTTCCAAATTGGCTGGCATATTGAGTACAGCACTTTCACAGCATCATCTTTCAGGACTTGAAATAGCTCAACTGGAATTCCATCACCTCCACTAGCTTTGTTCGTAGTGATGCTTTCTAAGGCCCACTTGACTTCACATTCCAGGATGTCTGGCTCTAGGTCAGTGATCACACCATCGTGATTATCTGGGACATGAAGATCTTTGTTGTACAGTTTTTCTATGTATTCTTGCCACCTCTTCTTAATATCTTCTGCTTCTGTTAGGTCCATACCATTTCTGTCCTTTATCGAGCCCATCTTTGCATGAAATGTTCCCTTGATATCTCTAATTTTCTTGAAGAGATCTCTAGTCTTTCCCATTCTGTTGTTTTCCTCTATCTTTGCATTGATTGCTGAAGGCTTTCTTATCTCTTCTTGCTATTCTTTGGAACTCTGCATTCAGATGCTTATATCTTTCCTTTTCTCCTTTGCTTTTCACTTCTCTTCTTTTCACAGCTATTTGTAAGGCCTCCCCAGACAGCCATTTTGCTGTTTTGTATTTCTTTTCCATGGGGATGGTCTTGATCCCTGTTTCCTGTACAATGTCACGAGCCTCATTCCATAGTTCATCAGGCACTCTATCTATCAGATCTAGGCCCTTAAATCTATTTCTCACTTCCACTGTATAATCAGAAGGGATTTGATTTAGGTCATACCTGAATGGTCTAGTGGTTTTCCCTACTTTCTTCAATTTAAGTCTGAATTTGGTAATAAGGAGTTCATGATCTGAGACACAGTCAGCTCCTGGTCTTGTTTTTGTTGACTGTATAGAGCTTCTCCATTTTTGGCTGCAAGAACATAATCAATCTGATTTCGGTGTTGACCATCTGGTGATGTCCATGTGTAGAGTCTTCTCTTGTGTTGTTGGAAGAGGGTGTTTGCTATGACTAGTGCATTTTTTGGCAAACTCTATTAGTCTTTGCCCTGCTTCATTCCGTATTCCAAGGCCAAATTTGCCTGTTACTGCAGATGTTTTTTGACTTCCTACTTTTGCATTCCAGTCCCCTATAATGAAAAGGACATCTTTTTTGGGTTCGAAAAGGTCTTGTAGGTCTTCATAGAACCGTTCAACTTCAGCTTCTTCAGCGTTACTGGTTGGGGCATAGACTTGGATTACTGTGATATTGAATGGTTTGCCTTGGAAACGAACAGAGATCATTCTGTCATTTTTGAGATTGCATCCAAGTACTGCATTTCAGACTCTTTTGTTGACCATGATGGCCACTCCATTTCTTCTGAGGGATTCCTGCCTGCAGTAGTAGATATAATGGTCATCTGAGTTAAATTCACCCTTTCCAATCCTTTTTAGTTCACTGATTCCTAGAATGTTGACATTCACTCTTGCCATCTCTTGTTTGACCACTTCCAATTTGCCTTGATTCATGGACCTGACATTCCAGGTTCCTATGCAATATTACACTTTATAGCATCAGACCTTGCTTCTATCACCAGTCATATCCACAGCTGGGTATTCTTTTTGCTTTGGCTCCATCCCTTCATTCTTTCTAGAGTTATTTCTCCACTGATGTCCAGTAGCATATTGGGCACCTACTCACCTGGGGAGTTCCTCTTTCAGTATCCTATCATTTTGTCTTTTCATACTTTTCATACTGTTAAATTTCTCTACTACAAGACTCTAACTGGTTGGCCCCAATAAAATTTACTTAAAAAAAGTTATAGTCATATTCAGGTTACTGTGATATTACTAGATGGGATCCCCTCACTGGGCCAATTAATTATGCCTGCCCTGACTCTGGCCATAAATTTGAGCTTTTTTCTATTACTCAAGCTCAATCAGAGCAACAAGAAAAGTTTCAGCTAAGGAGGAAAAAATCTCCCACAGTTATGGGATGGATTTATATAGATAACACCAGGCTATGGTAATTTAGGTTTAAAGTCTCCTCTGTGTTGGAAACAATTAGATCATACTAAGGGCAGACACACTGAAACCATACTCACAGAAAACTAGTCAATCTAATCACACTAGGACCACAGCCTTGTCTAACTCAATGAAACTAAGCCATGCCCGTGCCGCAACCCAAGACGGGCGGGTCATGGTGGAGAGATCTGACAGAATGTGGTCCACTGGAGAAGGGAATGGCAAACCACTTCAGTATTCTTGCCTTGAGAACCCCATGAACAGTATGAACAGTATGAAGCACATAATGGTAGATGCTAATTCAGTATGACTAGTGTCCTTATATATAAAAGGGAAATTTGAACACAGAGAGATATACATGCAGGGAAACTACCACGTGAACAGGAAATGACCATACAAGTAAAGGAGAAAGACCTGGAACAGGTCCTCCCCTCGTGGCCCTCAGAAAGAACTAACTCTTGAATGTGGACTTCTAGCCTCCTAAACTTTGACAGAATACATTTCTGAAGTTTAGGTCATATAGTGATCCAACCCGGGTCTTCTGCACTGTGGGCAGATTCCACATCTAAGCCACCAGGGAAGCCCATACTGTCTATGAATAAGCAAATACAGTAGTATATATTCAAGAGACATGGTTAGAAAAGAAGAAAAAGGAAGAATAATTTATGTATAAAAATCTTTGAAGGCTATAGCTGATGAGGAAATGCTAAATGCTTTTAATAAAGTCATAGTAGCCAAGGAATGGGCTCTGCTATGGTAGAAAATGGGGCTTCCCTGGTGGCTCAGATGGTAAAGGATCCGCCTGCACTGGAGACCCAGGCTGGATCCCTGGGTTGAGAAAACTCCCTGGAGAAGGGAATGGCTACCCACTCCAGTATTCTTGCCTACAGTATTCCATGGACAAAGGAGCCTGGTGGGCTATGGTTCATGAGGCCGACAACTGAACAACTTGCACACGGTAGAAAATGGAAAGGGAGCCACAAAAGAATCAATATGAGAATATGGCTAAAGATTCACAATGTCTTAACATGACATAAACAATAATGGCATCTTTTTTCCGAGTTCACTATTTAATACAGTCCAACTGAAACAAACAGGAATTTTCTGAACCATTAAATTAAATAGCTTCAAAATACTAGTAAATGATTCCCACTTGTATTCTTAAAAATTTAAAAGTCTCCAAATACAAATATCAAAAACACAAAACTATATTTCCATAGATTTGAAATTATCCAAACCAATGTAATATGGTATTTACAGTATGAACATAGAAGCATATCACATGTCATATTCAACATACAGAAATTAGTTCAGTTCAGTCCCTCAGTAGTGTCTGACTCTGTGTGACCCCATGGACTACAGCATGCCAGGCTTCCCTGTCCATCACCAATTCTCGGAGCTTGCTCAAACTCTTGTCCATTGAGTCAGTGATGCCATCCAACCATCTCATCCTCTGTCATCTCCTTCTCCTCTTGCCTTCAATCTTTCCCAGCATCAGGGTCTTTTCCAATGAGTCAGCTCTTTGCATCAGGTGGCCAAAGTATTGGAGTTTCAGCATCAGCATCAGTCCTTCCAATGAATATTCAGGACTAATTTCCTTTAGGATTGACTGGTTTGATCTTGCAGTCCAAAGGACTCTCAAGAATCTTCTCTAACACCATAGTTCAAAAGCATCAATTCTTCAGCCTTCAGGTTTCTTTATAGTTCAACTCTCACATCCATACATGACTACTGAAAAAACGATAGCCTTGACTAGACAGACTTTTGTTGGCAAAGTAACGTCCTTGCTTTTTAGCATGCTGTCTAGGTTGATCTACGGCTTTTCTTCCAAGGAGCAACTGTCTTTTAATTTCATGACTGCAGTCACCATCTGCAGTGATTTTGGAGTCCAAAAAAATAAAGTCTGTCACTGTTTCCATTGTTTCCTCATCTATTTGCCATGAAGTGATGGGACTGGATGCCATGATCTTAGTTTTCTGAATGTTGAGTTTTAAGCCAACTTTTTCACTCTTCTCTTTCACTTTGATCAAGAGGCTCTTTAGTTCTTCTTTGCTTTCTTTTAAGGGTGGTGTCATCTGCATATCTGAGATTATTGATATTTTCCCTGCAATCTTGATTCCAGCCTGTGCTTCATCCAGCCTAGCATTTCACATGATGTACTCTGCATATAAGTTAAATAAGGAGGGTGACAATATATAGCCTTGACATACTCTTTTCCCGTTTTGGAACCAGTCTGTTTTTCCATGTCCAATTCTAACTGTTGCTTCTTGACCTGCATACAGATTTTTCAGGAGGCAGGTAAGGTGGTCTGGGATTCCCATCTCTTGAAGAATTTTCCACAGTTTATTGTGGTCCACACAGTCAAAGGCTTTGGAGTAGTTATCAAAGAAGAAGAAGATTTTTTCTGGAACCCTCTTTCTTTTTTGATGATCCAATGGATGTTGGTGATTTGATCTCTGGTTTCTCTGCCTTTTCTAAATCCAGCTTGAACATCTGGAAGTTCACGGTTCATGTACTTTTGAAGCCTGGTTTGGAGAATTTTGAGTATTGCAAAATTCAAACTTAAATTGAAGAAAGTAGGGAAACCCACTAGACCACTCAGATATGACTTAAATCAAGTTCCTTAGAATTATACAGTGGAGGTGAGAAGTGAGAAATAGATTAAATGGCTTGGATCTGATAGACAGAGTGCCTGAAGAACTATGGACGGAGGTTCGTGACACTGTACAGGAGGCAATGATCAAGACCATCCCCAAGAGGAAGAGAGGCAAAAAGGCAAAATGGTTGAGGAGGCCTTACAAATAACTGAGAAAAGAAGACAAGCAAAAAGCAAAGGAGAAAAGGGCAGACATACCCATTTGAATACAGAGTTCCGAAGATTAGCAAGGACAGATAAGGAAGCTTTTTTCAGTGATCAATCAAAAGAAATAGAGGAAAACAATAGAATAGGAAAGACTAGAGATCTCTTCAAGATATCTTGGTATCTCTAGATACCAAGGGAACATTTCATGCAAAGCTGGGCACAATAAAAGACAGAAATTGTATGGGCTGCCGTCTATGGGGTCCCACAGAGTTGGACACGACTGAAGTGACTTAGCAGCATCAGAAAGATACTAAGATATCTAACAGATATCTTACCCAACAGAAGATACTAAGAAGACATGACAAGAATACACAGAAGAGCTATACAAAAAAGATCTTTATGACCCAGATAACCACTATGGTGTGATCACTCACCTAGAGCCAGACATCCTGGAACGTGAAGTCAAGTGGGCCATAGGAAGCATCACTACAGACAAAGCTAGTGGAGGTGAGCGAATTCCAGCTCAGTTATTTCTAAAATCCTAAAAGATGATGCTGTGAAAGTGCTGCAATCAATATGCCAGCAAATTTGGAAAACTCAGCAGTGGCCATGGGACTGGAAAAGGTCAGTTTTCATTCCAATCCCAAAGAAAGGTAACGCCAAAGATTGTTCAAACTACTGCACAATTGCACTCATCTCACATGCTAGCAAAGTAATGCTCAAAATTCTCCAAGCCAGGCTTCAACAGTATGTGAACATATAGAAATAGAAATAGCAATTTTAACTGAAGCACATGACCCCATGAATATACTGCTAAGCAACGAATTGAACAATATGACCCATATTTCTTAAGGAAAGTGAGAAACCAGCTAAATGATCATCATTATAGGTTCTCTGCAAGGAGTTCTCATTATTTTGAAATATACATTTCTGAATTAAATTTACATGTTTAAGTTACTAACAACAAAAGTTTAAGTATTTTAATTTGTGGGCCTTCCCTGGTGGTCCAGTAGTTAAGAACCTGTGTTTTCACTACAGGGGACATTGGTTCAATCCCTCATCAGGGAATCAAGTTCCCACAAGCCATGAGGCATGGCAATAAAAGTATTTTAGTTTGTAATTTTCTGTGTCACTACTCTAATTGTATATTGATACACTATTTCTTCTGAAAAATCATTATCCTTGTTCTATTTGTTTTCAATAGAACAATGCAAGTTTCTGAAAAATTATTAAGTTAATATAACCAAGAAAAAATATATCAGCCATGTAGTTTTCCTCTGCTGTGGATCTAAGAAAACTCGACTATACATTAGCAAAACATCCAATTTTATATACTCCTTAGTTGAAAGAATTTTTAAATAGGATTCGAATCCTCAGATGTAATAAGTAAGTATTTTATACCAAAGGTGGCTCTAAAGAAATATTCCAATTATTATATTTCAATTTCCTTTAAATTCATATTGCAACATATATGAAAAACTTCAGGAGTAGCTTGACTGGAGGACAGAGCAGTTGTCTGAATACTCTGATAGTTTTGTCATCCCTTCTTGAGCAGAAATAATATAGAGAATAAAAGAATAATCATCCTTCATCCTAATATCATATAACCAATAAATCCAAAATAGAAATTACTTAGACCTGAAAATCACCCAGTATTTATTTAGTTCTCTCTTTGACATAAGTTCAGCAAAAATAAAAATAAGGCATGCTATTGTGTTGAGTAACAAGGAAAGCCAATTATAACAATGATGACCAATACAAGTAAGGATACACTTACTGGGTGCTTAATAAGTGCCAGGCACTGTCTAATTCTTTTACACATATTAACTCGTTGAATCTAGACTATCATTGTATCTATTTTAATGACGAGAAACGTGAAGCACACTGATCAACAAAAGAACCTACCCAATATCAAACACTAGCAAGGGGTATTCTGGCTTCATAGTTTTTGCTTAGACCCGTTTTGCTACACTGCCTCTGCAAAAGAGACATATATAGGAAGCCTCATTTGAATGCCTCCAATGAGCTAAGCACTATGTGGATGATTTACGTGAAATGTAAATCATTCTGTTGATGAGGGACTAGCACTTAGCAAGGTTAAGCTGTTCAAGGTCACTGCTACTCATCCATGGCTGGAATTTGAATTTATGTGTGTCTGAATCCACAGCTGGGGTCCATTTTCCAGTGCTCACATCCAAGTTATAATGGGCCATAGTTTTGCACAGCCATTTAAAAACTACTGCCTGCAGGCCAAATCCAGCCTGCTACCAATTTTTGTAAATAAAGTTTTATTGGAGCTTATATGAGCCTTGTTCATTCATTTGCTGTTGACTGTGGCTGCTTTTCTGCTATAGGGCAGAGTAGAGAAATCGTGACAGAGACCATACGGCCCACAAAGCAGAAATGATTCATTGTCTGGGCCTTTACAAAAAATGTTTACTGACCTCTGGTCTAGGATGTCCCTAGCTGAGATTCCTAGCAGAATTAAAAGAACTTTGTTATGGTTATAGTTGCCACCTTACTAATAAGCAAAAATTGCTAAAGACATTTAAGAAAACAAAGGAACCCCAAATTCCTGTTATGGGCTGAACTGTTTCTCCCAAGAAGATGTATGGAAGTCTTGATCTCTGGTACCATGAATGTGACACTGGAGGATAAGGTCTGTGCAGATGAAATCAAGTTGAAATGAGGTTGTTAGTACGTACCACAATTCAATATGACAGCTGTCCTCATAGGAAGAGGAAAACACCAGGAAGACTGAGATGTAGAAAGAGAACATCATGTGACAATGAAGGGAGAGATTACAGAAATGCAGCTACAAGCCAAAGGATGGCCACCACGAGAACCCAGGAGAAGGCAGGGCAAGATTGCAAGCAGAGTCTCAGAGAGGGATCATGGTTCTGCTGACACCTTGATTCCAGACTTTCAGCCTCCTGAACTGTAAGGGAATAAATTTCTGTTGCTTTGTACAGCCATTTTTGTGGCAATTCCTTATGGCAGCCGTGTGAAGTGACTGTAGTGCCCTTCAGGCTAGGCAGAGACACAGGGTAGCAAGAAATTACTGACTTTGAATAGTGTGTCACAGGTTACCAGCTGACCAATTAACAATTTGCTTTTCTTTAGTAGACTTATAACTGGGAGGTATTCATTCAGTCAGGGAAACATTTCCCTGCCCCCACTGACTTTAGTCAGGGTCATGAGACTTGTACTCATCAATAGAATGTCACCATAAGTATAATAACCAAAGTGACTAAGGAAGCAGTCTGCGTTCTTAAAGCTGGATGCATAGACTCAAAAGCTTGAGTGGAACCCCAAGATGGAAGGGGCCCAGGCCCTGGAAATATGCATGGAATAAAACCCTCCCAACTGATCCCTATGTCAGCAAAAAGTAAATCTGTATTAGGTGAAGCCCTTGGAATGTTTTTATATGTTATATCAGCTAATATTACATCAGTTTCGTGAACTATTAAACACAAAATCAAGTTTCTCATTTCTCTAGAATTTGAACTCCTCAGAGGTGTTATATTTGAGGGCCTTATAAATATTTTGAAAACCAAATGGAGAAGGACATCACCGATGTAAAGTTCAAAGACGTATCAGCCCAAATTCAAGCAACACTTGCCATCAACATAAAGCCCACAGAGAGCCATATAAAATATTCAGCAAAAGAACATCCAGACTACAGCTCCATGGTGAACAAAGGAGGAATAAACTCTCAAAATTTTGGCTGCAGAAGATGTTTGTGGGTACCATGAAGTATCCAATCTAGCAATAAGACCTACTTGGGGATATCCAGGAAAGAAACACAGCCCAAAAATCAGTGTGATACATACCAAAACTAAGCTTGAAGCAAAACAAGAGACAAGAGGTGAGAATACATAGTCACAAACTCTCCTTTCTGTTAACCATGGCTTCCAAGTGATGCCACAATGTGATCTTTCTGCGGGTGCAGTGGCAAATCAATTTATGCTATTTTTGCACTTTCTGAATGGGATAACACATGTACCAAACAGTGTTTGTCAGAGATGGGTCTTGAAACCTGCACTCCATGGAGGCTGTCTATGACTCAAAAGAACATTTATCTGCTGAGTAAAGGATGATGAAACATTAAATGCAAAAGTTTCCAAATGATGCACTATATGATCTTCCTTTCTTTTTTTAAATTTCTCCTTTCTTTTTTTTTTGTTTACTTGATTATTTTTCTGAATTTGCATAAACTAAACTTTGATTTACTAATTGATTTTGATTAATATCTCCCTTGCATGTGATTGCAAACCTCTTTTTGACAATAAGTCCTAAAGAGACTGCAGGTTTATCCTCCTGGAGCAGCACACTGCGGTACCATCGGTGGCTACGCCACCATCTTGGAAGTGGTACTCCCCTGTGTAATATTTCCGTGCCATCTGACAGAAGGAGTTCAAGATTATCTTCTTGTTCTCTATCACTAGCTGGGGTAAAAATAAAGGTTGGTAACATCTTTGGCTTCCTTTTGATTTTATATATTTTAATTCACTCTTTTTCATTTTACTAATTCTTTTTCATGGAGTGAACTACTTCTGCAGATGAAAATTCATGAAGTAAAGTAAAAAATCTTTGAGTGCAAGTCACACTGTACATCAGAAAGCTAGAGTTACAGACAGAAACATCTGTCAACATATGGTGATGCAGATGCATCGTAATACTTTCGGGTTTGACAGCTTTGCACTGGATGTGCTCTTGAGTAAGAGAACAAATTGTTTTTGTTTCCTTGGGTTCTCAAACAATAGGCCTATGCTAGGGATCAAGAATTTTCGATACTAGATTCTGGCTTTCATCAGTCACACTTACATAAACATAGATCTTTCTTTGCTCCATCAGGGCTTTATCATTTAGTTATATGGTATAAAATATAACAAAAAATAGAAAAAAAAATTCAAGCACTTGGAATTGCTGTTACACAAACAGAAGTCTTTAGATAAGCATCATAAAATGGAAAGCACTGAAGATTCCTTGACAAAGTAGCTACATCAGAAAATACATAATGCCTGTTCCCAAGTGCTCAGAAAAAGGCAGAGACAATTCAGCAAGGAACTGAAGTCAACAGTGCAATACTTAAAATTGGAGTTCTGCAAGCTGTACCATTTTGTATGATCCTAGCATGCAAATGAACCTAAATCACCATTTCTTCCTCTTTAAAATAGCATTATAATAGGGATTAAACGAGGTGATGTATGTAAAACACTTAGCACCATGCCTGGCATATAGGAATTTCGCCAGAAATGGTATCTTGAAAAAGTGAGTATTCATAACAGTTGGTATCATTAACTGAAGTCCTAGTTTGTCATGCATGAATTTTTATTTCTGTCAGAATACATTTCTGACAGCACTACTGTAAAGTAGTGAAAATGATGGATTATACAAGACATGTAATGATGGATAATAACTATTAATAATAACTAATGTGGCTTCAAATGTAGGCCTTTTTTAGGGAAAGGTTTTGTGGCATTCTCTTATAGAAATACCAACATGATTGACAGACCTAAGTGTTAACATATATTAAAAATACCATGAGATTTTTAGAGGGCATCTTAATCTGACACTATATGTTAGTTTCGCAAAATAAGAATTTCATCATTGATAATATTTAAACAGTTCTTTTGAATAGCTCTACCATCAGACTGAATAATGAATGCTATTTTCCCCTCAGTTGATCCATACGGGCGACAGGGCAAAACAGGCATATTCCACATCACCCCGTGCAGTCTGTCTCCCCCTTTCTCACAAGGAAAATGGCAAAACCAGTGAATTACCAAAACTTCTGTGGGCTGCTACCAAGTAAAAGGCACTGTGCCAGGCTCTCAGATGGATCCTCGGCTGTATAAAACCTTGTTTTTCTTTTCTCCAAGAAGCTGACGACTTTGATGACGAGACACAGGAGAAAAACATGAAAATATGAATGTAAAAGTTATTGGGTATGTCATGTCCCATCTCAAAAGAGGTTATTTTCATTGTCTTTTTGCTCATCAATTATTTCATTATTAAGTGCCCTGAAGTGTATGACAAATGTTCTAGCTTATCACAATGCACATCACAAACCATATGCATTTTCTCCCTGCTTGGAGTACATCCTTTAAAAATCAAACAATTTCCTGGAGGGAGGGCCTTTGGGAAATTACTAAATTAGCCCCTCACCTCCAGCCCCACCTTTCTCTTACCTTCACACACAGAGGCTAATTCTACATGGAATAACCAAATCAAATCAGAACTGAAAGTTCAAACAAGCAATAATTCTCAATCTGTGGTTCGTGTTTCTGAAAAGCCACAGAGAGCTCTGATCTGTGGACCCTTACAGAAAACCTGGGCTGACATATTTATTTGATCTCATCACCCTAAGCAAACAGAATCTCTAACTCTAGATAGCAGCAAGTGAGGATGTTAGAAAGACATTTGCCCTTTCTAGCCCATGAATCTTAGTTTTAACACTTAAAGATAGTGCTATATTTCCTGGTCCCCTTTCTGTCTTACTCTATGTTCTGGAAGGAAAAAAATAAAAAACAATACTGCAGGTTTGCTGCCCTATCAAATGAGAGCCACATACAGAAACTTCTTTATTAGCTGTTGGAGGGTTTCCTCTTTCCTTTTAAAGCCCTATTTCTCTATAAACTATTGTCTTATTCCAGTTTACCATGTAAGGATTTCAGAGGAGTTAAAAACTCATCAAAAAGAACAATACTTTTTTTTTTTTTTGGCTCAAGATACTATTTGTGGAAAGCATTTTCCATTTATGGTCATAGCTAGAAAGCAAATGATTACTCAGCAAAGTTGTCTAAGCAAAATATTCATTCACTTCATTTCACAGAAATGCAACCTGAAAAATTGAACAGAAAAGTTAGAAATTGGAGTAAATCTGATCTAACATTATAGCCTGCTGGCCTAAAAATGCCTCTATTAAAAATGTCTGAGTCAAATAAGTGAGGCAGCAATGTATGACAGAAAAGCAAGTGGATTTTGGGGTCAACCTGACCTCAAGTTTTTTTCTCAGTTTTAGTCTATAACCTTTACATTTACAATGTTAATAATAACAGTAATAGTATAATGACAATAACAACAATAATACTTTTTTGAAGAAGTTTAGAGAATTTAATGAAATTGTGTAGATTTGTTGTACAAAAGTGAACTCGTTAGGTAATAAGCGAAGGTTATCTTCTCTAGCCACCTCTAATTACTTGTGTATAGCTAAGTTAAATGTCCTGATACAGTACTTTAGTGTGAAAATATCAACTTCATTTATGTTACCAAGTAAAACAATGAGGGTAAAAAAGGAACTGGAAGGAGCAGTGTGACACTGAGCAGAAATAGCTCAAGATTATCAGTGAATAACAGAGCTTTAAAAAAGCAAGAGTGGACTCATATCATGTTCACTTAACAAATGAGAATTTAACTATGAAGCTTCAGGGGAAAAAAAAAAAAACAGAGGGAGACCAGACTGTGTACAAAATTGTGTCCAATTTTCCACTCCATGAATATATGCCCCCAGATGTGAGATGATAGGAATGGATCTCAGCATGTAAGGATCTTTCTCTGCCAAGTGTGAGTCAAGGGTCAAATAACACATAGTTTTCCTACAACATATTCTACTAGTATGCCAATTACATTGGCTGGTACCTAACTGAAGAGTCAATTAGTCATCACCAGAGAAAATAGCGGCTGTGCTGGAAAGATACAAGGTATGTACATCTTTTATCTGTTCTTTTGTATGAGGTTTTCTAAGGTCATTCAACTCAAAACATGCCACTATGAATCACTAAGAATATGTATAAATGATCATTTACTTTCAATGATTGCCTTATGACCTAACTGTCACAGCTACAAGATGACAAGCTGATGTTTAGCGTGGTTAAGGTAAGCATTGCTCAGATCCCCTCTGTGAGACATGCTTTGGTAGAAGCACCTACCAAATGGCCCTGTTTAGGGTCCTAGAAGGCTGGGCACTCACTGCTTTCCAGGTTTTTATTTTATTTCTGCACACGTCCACTTGAATGTTCTAATACTGTTCAGAAGCTACTATGTCTGTAACTCTTCTTTCCTGTCCTTTTCTTTACTTTTCTTTACTACATCTTAATTATTCCTGAACATGACAAATCTGCAAATATTTTAAGTTTTAAAATGAAGCCTTATAAACATCCAAGTCAAATGTTACTAATATTGTCAACCTTTCTTTGCATGACCTTCTCACCATCCTGACTTCCTACCACTTAAAAATGATTCTAGGTTTTTTTAGTGCTTTTTGTCCCTACCTGAGATGCCTAAAAGAAGCACAATTGTTGGTCTGAAATTTTCAGAGCTTTCCAGGTAAAATCTGAAACTGGACTCTGTACACAGAGGGCAAGGAGAGGCTGAAGAAAGAGGCAAATCATTTCACCTTAGATTAGAAGGAGATAAGTTTAAGAAGCAAGGGAACTTACCTATGAGGTTTCTACCTATGAGTAGATTTCCACGGCCACTTGCCAGAATCTTAGAAGTCTGTATAGAGACCTTTACTGGGTTCAGGCACATATGCTATCCAGATGGTCTCAACACCACCTTGCTCTCTCAAGACTGCATTCTTGAAAATAAAGCCTGCTGTGGAAATGGTGGATAGAAAGTAGATTTCAAGGATGAAGGTGGGGCTGAGTAGCCTGTGATTGGCTGGGTCCAGCTTTCGGGTCAATCAGAAGTCTTATCCTCTCGGTGACCTTCTCCAACCACAATAAAACTAGCAGGGTCTGATCAGTGTGGGACCCTCTCCACTACTATTTCTCATATGCTCTAATCTTAATCAAGCACTCTAAAATCACATGGGCTCATTTTGTTACAAGAGCTATACTCAGTGCTAACTTATGTTAAACTTATAATTACATGCAATTCCTGAAGATTTTTTCACACATGTTGCTCTCAAAGTGCATCCCCCTCTTTCTTTATTTGACATTACCTTTTTTAAAGGTTTGTATTATCTGAATGAAATAGAATCTTGTAAGACCCCATCCTTTATCCAGCCTGTAGGAACCTTTTGCATTTGTTCACTTTGAGATGTTTACACATTGGACCACGCCTCGGTATCCTGGTAACCAGGAATGTGAGACAGCATCAGGAGTTTCCTCAGCTGAACTTTGAACATATACACGTTTTCATTCACCGTATAAGATGACTGGTATGAAGAGAGTACAAAAGAACCTAATTTTTATGGGCTTACTTTATTGTGCAATAAACAGTCTGTCATCCATTTAAGTATAACATAGAATCTATAGCCTGCAGATTTAGGAATGAAAAAAACGTTTTTTTTCCTTAGTAAACTAAACTGGCTCCCTTGAAAATAACATGATGTATGCTTATGTATGTGTATGTTTTCCAATAACTTATCTTTATAATATAAAAGTTAAAGGACTTTCTCATAGTAATTGCTTGCTAATTTTGAGTCTACAATTTCCTATTTTTATAAGGAAGGAAAAGAGTTAATATTGCACTTATGAGTTTATTTGCATGTCTGTCTCTCACGGTAAGTCTGGATGTCCTGTGAAGTGAGGGGCATGTTTTTATTGGTTTTTGTTTCGAATGTAATTAATATGCTCCTGCTGTAATTAACACATTCGACTGAATGAATAAATATATTAATGAATGAATGAAAAGGTCATACAATTCAAAATCAATATGGTAACAAAGAGATGGTCTTGAAATAATTAACCAAACTTTCTCCCTGGTTGCAGAATTTGTCTGCCAGTCTTTTGTGCACTGTGCTGAGCCGATTACAGATTAAAGTAATTACAGTGAATTCTTGATTACTGGCATGAAGTCTAGCTATTTTGTGGATTACCTATCACAACTAATTCCGAACTTATCTGCTGCCACCCAGCATATGTCTGAGTAACAGTCAGCTTCAGTGATAGCAGCTGAATGCTTCAGGAAAGAACATTTATGTTGATATTTCTGTACAGAATACATAATTATGAAATTCATTCTGGTGAGGGCTGGAGAAAACCAACAAGCATTCCAAAACAAAATGTTAAGTTTGTTTTCTAAGTCCCAAAGTAGATGACATGATTTGGATAAAGAGGTTCAAACAGTTGACCTGTATCTTTCCACAATAGCTTGATGAACCATAATTAGTATGCAGTCTATTCCCCTCCCTGAGACTAGCTACCTGTCTCTATTACCATTGATAACTGATAATAATTGTGCTTTATGAGTTCATTCTTTCATCTAACAAATATTTATGACATGCTACAGTGAACTGGGCAATGTAGCTGGCCTTGGAGATCAAGCACCAGGCAAGCATAAATATGGTTCCTGCCCTTAAGGAACTTAAAATTCATTTATTGAGAGAGAACTTGTATTAAGCAAGAATGTCCCACAAAGATGTCCACACCCTAATCACACCTGTAACTATGTTATGTCACATGTCAAAAAAGATCTGAGGTTTCATATGGAAGTAACATTGCTAATCAGCTGACTTCAATAGAGGTGGATGATCCTGGATTATCTAGGTGAGTCCAATGTAATCACATGGTTCGTTATGTGGGAAAGAAGATGGCAGAGGAATCAGAACCAGAGAGATGGCATCACGAGGAAGAATTGATTGGCCATCGCTGGTTCTGAAGATGAAAGAGGGCGTCACAACAAGAAATGGAGGCAGCCTCTAGAAGCAGGAAAAGCAAAAAATGGATTATCTCCCAGAGTCTCCAGAAAGAAATGTAGACCTTCCTGGCACCTTGATTTCAACCCCATGAGACACGTTTAGAACATCTGATCTAGAGAGTTGTAAAATATAAAAGTGTGTTGCTCGGAGCCATTATGTTTGCAGTAGTTTTTTTTTACAGCAGCAATAGGAGACTAAGACAGACCTTCAAAAATTAACCAATCAGATTAGATTTTAATTGCAATTGTATAACATAGAATAAAAATTTTTAGAAAATGTTATGCATATGTACTTGTGAAAACTTAAATAAATTGAGGTGTCAGGAACAGCTTCCTTGAAATTTAAGCTGAGATTTCGGAGAAGGAAGAGATTTCAAATGAAGTGAAATGAAAATGGAAGAGATTTGTAGGAACAGAGACTAGCACGTATGATCTGAGGAGAGAAGAAAGCTGGTATTGCTTAATCCCTGAACAGCCACTGTAGATGATGCAAAGCAATTTTGTGAAGAAGAGGCCTAACTCAATGCTAGGAAAATAGCTGGAGATCAGGCTACCCACAGTTTTATAGACCATAATACAGATTTTCACCTTTATCCTATGGGCAATGAAACTTCCTGAGGGCTTTACACAGGAGACATATCCTGTGTAAAATAACGATCTTAAAATACAAATCTGATAATCAGATTTGTATTTTAAGATCGTTTAGGCTTATTTTTTGGATTAAGAATTGAATTGGGAAAGAAAATGTAACTATAGAAAAATGTGCTGGACACTATAGCGGTGCAGCTTGAAGGTAATGGAGGCTGGTGCTGCAAAACATGTAGAGAAAGAGATGATTTCAGGATCCTTTTGAGAGGTAGGCTCTATAGGAATTGATTATTTAGAGGTGAGATGAGAAAAGAAGAGCTGGCAGCGATGATTCCCAGTCACTGGTATTAACAATGGTTCCATATACTGAAATGAAAAATATGTTGGCAAAGCAACCTAGGAAAAAAGATCAGGGGTTCCTTTATGAATCTGGTCAGTTTGAGATGCCTATGAGAAATCCACACAGAGATGGTAAGAACGAAACTGGAACACTAGCTTTTTAGTCTCCAGCAAGATGGCACATACTTGGCATGTTTGCTGTCACTCCTTAATAAATCTGCAGTTGGCCTCAGAAATCTTCCCAAAATAGTGTTCCCTGTAACAACCATGAAGTGAAGGAAGCTGGCATTGGTGAATAAACTTATTTTCTAACTCTGTTCTAGACTATAAGAAGCAGCAAACATTAAATTGTTAGCGGAACTGCTATTTCAAAAAAAAAAAAAATGCTAGTACTCACAGTACAGGAAATTTGTAAATGCTTTTTCTACTTCTCTCTTTTTTGTGCTTCCTCCCACTTTTCTATTTGAATTTCATTTTAATGGTTTCCATTAGAGACTTCATCACAATGGGGTTCTAATTTGTTTGAATAGATATGTGTCAACATCACTCATTAAAAAAAAAAAAAACTCTCATTATATCATCCTAGAGCACTTTATCATCTCCACTACCATTCCCCTACACACACACACACACACACACACACACACACACTTTCCAAAATAGAAAAATCACTTCTATTTCTCTGTTAGAATTTCTTTCTTTGGTACCAATAAATTGTGCATGTGTTCTTTAAACCTGAATATATTTTGCACCAATAGTTGGTCAAAGTGGTTAAGAATGTTTATTTATATGTTTCTGTATGAAAAAGGCAAATTTCCTATGACAAGTTTTTTCTGCCTACTACAGATTGTAGTCATCCATTGTGTCCTCTAAAAGAATTGCGCAATTCCCTTATGCCATTTCCATCTCTTTTTGCTGAGCACATAATTCTTTACTGGACGGAGCCTATGACAGTGAGTCTAAATCCCAGAGTCCCAGAGCAGCCCCAGCCCTACTACCAAGTAGCCATTTTCTTTTCAACAAGTCACTTTAAATTTTCCCATGAGTTTCAAAAGTAAAATTAGAGTCTTGTAGTAAATGATTAATAAGTTTTTTAAAGGCTTAAAATACTATAAGCTTAACACATTATATAATTTTAATGTTTTAAGTAATCACTATGAAATTACACATGCATGTTAAATATGATTCCTCTCAAAGTGCCCAAATAGATATCACATGTGATTAATATATGGCTGTAGAAGCATGGAGTTCAACTGGAGGAAAATTTATCATGATGAAATGGAATAAAGATGATATGAATAAGGAAAATAAAAGGGGGAAAATGCAGCAGATACACATATGGACAAAAGGTTCAAAATAAAGGGTCAGTAGGTAAGTGGAACATAGTGGAGATGTGTGTATTGTGGGTACAGTGGTTGACATAAGTCCAGTCATAAATATACCTTATTTAACACTAGCTGTTGAAAATCAAGTCATAGTGACTAAGCCTATATTATAGCAGAATCAGAAAGGCTTAAAATGATAGGAGACAATGAAGATAATAAAACAAAAACTCAAGGCTCTCATGCAATTAAATTTCTGTCTCAGCCACTGATGTTAAAGGTTATTTTTAATAAAACTAGCAACAAATTCCTTGTAAACTGTACCTATGCAGCAGTAGGAAAAATAATTATTTTGCCTATCTTTCCTATAATTATGTCTTTTATATTTCAAGTTGAACATATACACTCCCCTATGATCCATTAATTTCCTTTTTAGTACATACTAAACAAAAATGTGTGTATACACACACCAACATACATGCATAAGAATATTTATAGTCATATTAACAATGATGGCTTGACACTGGAAATGACCAAAATATCCATCAATAATAAATGAATAAAAAATATACTATATTAGCCCAATGAAATACTATTCAACAATAAAAATGGACAACTTAAAGCTATACACAACTTGGATGAATCTCTTAAATATTCTGTGATTTTGAACCAGAAAACAATTTTAAAACAAGAAAATGTTGGAAGTCAAGATGGTAGTTATTATTGAAATGGTGCTAGGAAATGATGTTTTGAAAACACACAATTTATTGCAGGCTGGCCAAATTTATTTGTTAATCTATGAGGTAGTTATATTAATGTGCTCATTTTCTGATGCCTTACTGACCAATGCATTTAAAGTTTGTACAATTTTTTTTGGTACCAAATGTCAATACAAAATAAAAGCAATGATTTTTGAACCTCATCAATTGCATATATGGGGAAAAGTATAATTATGAATAGATAGAAATCACCATTAGATTGTAAACAAATGATGATGGTACAATGTGACAAACATTAAGCAGGGGTTCTCTGCTTGGGCCCGTCCGACATTTGGAGCTGGGACATTCTTTACTGCAATAAACTGGCTTGTGCACTACAGACCATTTAGCAGTGTCCATGCCTTCTACTTACTTGATAGTAAGAGTACCACCTGGGCTGTGACAACCAAAAATGTCTCCAGACAATGTCAAATGTTCTTCTGCGGGTAAAATAACCCCTGGTTGAGAACCACCATATTAAAGACATATCTGGAAGTTCAGGTTTACCAAAAATGGAGAATAGCTAACTGCTTAATCACAGAATGAAGAATCATTTTCTGGGAAAAAGACCAATGTATTATCTTCTTCATCCCATTAAATTTTGGTGGAAGGGAAAGTTATTCCATAATCATGGGGCAAAAGTCCAATTTCCCTTTGTTGCACTTGAATGCCAGAACACAAATGAACCTGAAGAAAGCTTTAAAAATTGCAAAAGGGAGACATTTATTGGTAATGTTAAAGCTTTCAAGTTAAAATATCTCCCTTAACTGGTCTTAATAAACATGAAAGAATTTCTTTTTCTTTAGTGTATCTCTCTTGTATATGACCAGAAAATCATTTATTTACTTACTTTTTTATTTCTTTAACTCACTTTGAGCAATAATTTTTTATGATCAGAATTTTTCTTCCAAAACCATGGGCTTTGGAACTATACTAAATTGACCTCATGATACTTTAAAAATATAGTGGTGCAGACATCAGAATGTACAAGAACAAATATTTTCATTTCAAGTAGAAAGACTAAAATCAAGTGATCACCACCTGATCTGACTTCTGACCCTTTTGCTGTTTAGGTGAGAAAAACTACTGAGAAAAGAATAAAAAGCAAGATTTTTCTCGGTATATTTATTTTACACCTGCAGTAACTAAAGACTCAGCAGAGACATCAAACACTGAAAGGATATTTATAATTGGCATATGATATTATCTTGGTAAAAACACTGTGCAAAATACACTATCAATTCTGAAACATAATTCTGTGACATCTCACCATATGTATCCTTCAAAGGGGACTATTTCATTGACTAATTTCTATGTTTCACAATGGCCAAGGCATTAGGATGCAAACCTCTTCTCTTCTCATATGAATAAGGGTTACCCAATTCCTCAGCATTTTATACATTGTGAGGTACAGACTACTAATGACAAGAGAGTTTACTGTGAAGGGAATAACATGAGTCTGACAATTCTGGGTCCTATAAAGGAAATATGCCAAGCTACAGAGAATTTCACACCGTTGGCACTTCTTGCTGAAATTCCTGGAGAACACAGACCAATTTTTGGTCTGAATCACCTCTAGGAATTTCCACTGCGTTTATAAACTAATCATCATCACGTTATTCCTAAATATTTTCCAGTTTAAAGAATGTATCATGGATAAGCTGGAAAGCTAAGGATTAGAAACTCAGGGAACCCTGGAAGCTAAATAGAGGCACAACATTGTTTTGACCTGTTTCTTCAACCATAAAGTAAGGTCTTAACCAGCTGTCATTTCAATGGACCTTTTCAGTTTTCCTACAAGATACACCAGTCTCCTTTATGTGCCCTTAATAGGATTATATTTTTCCATGCTTAGAATTTATACATAGCTTATAATTTGAAACTAATAAGGACCAAAGAGAATCAGAAGTTTAACTATGAAAAAAAAGTCAAATGCAAAAAGCCAAAATACTCTTCTTCTATGTTACCTAGACATAACACATAGTAGACTAAAAAATGATTATTATCTTGAAACAGTGAAGATATACCAACTATAAATAATCTGCATAATGTTATTTTGATGTACATTATCTGAAGATAATAATAACATTTTGCTAATTTTCTAAATATAAACAATGAAAACATGTTCCTAAAATTATTAAATAATATAGCACCATGTGAGGAATTAATTCATGGAGATGTTTTGTTTAACTATATTGAATTTATGAACCATAAGTTTTCAGAACTGGAAAATAGCCAAAAAATAATCTAACCTAAATCCTTCCAATGGACAGGAAATTAAATAAGGGCTACACAGCAGAAAATAGAAATATTTTTCATTGTCTACTTTGTCATTTTGTTGCTTTATCAAAATAACATGTATATATAGCTATTTTGCTCCAGTGGTTATTATAACATCATGTGGAGACAAAAAAATACATGCACAATTGCTCAGACCATTGTTAGGATAATTTAACAATCACCTAGCCAGTGATGTTATAGGTACAAGCAGTCTATCACTAGGGAATCAGAATCAAGAGAGTGGGGGTGAATCAGAGAACAGTAATTACCTCCACCAGAAAAACACCTCAAGATCGTGTAATGCTGATGTTGACTCATTAGAGGTGTCATCCTCAAATTCAAAGAACAGAGCTTTAAATGGATAAGATGGGGCTGTAATGCAACTGATTCTGTAGAAAACTCATGAATCTCTCTCTGTCTCTCTTTTGCTGCTCTGCAACCACATTTACGTGATAATCAGGAAATAAGTTCTAGCCACAAACTCCAAGGGTCTATCCAAAGCCAATATGTTTAATATAGTCAAGAGAATGCATTGGTAATAGCAAACACCCTCCTCCAACAACACAAGAGAAGACTCTACACATGGACATCACCAGACGGTCAATATCAAAATCACATTGATTATATTCATTGCAGCCAAAGATGGAGAACCTCTATACAGTCAGCAAAAATAAGACCAGAAGCTGACTGTGGCTCAGATCATGAACTCCTTATTGCCAAATTCAGACTTACATTGAAGAAAATGAGGAAAATCACTAGACCATTCAGGTATGACCTAAATCAAATACCTTACAATTATACAATGGAAGTGATAAATAGATTCAAGGAACTAGATTTGATAGATTGAGTGGCTGAAGAACTATGGACGGAGGTTCATGACATTGTACAGGAGGCAGTGATCAAGATGATCCCCAAGAAAAAGAGAGGCAAAAAGGCAAAATGGTTGTCTGAGGAGGCCTTACAAATAGCTGAGAAAAGAAGACAAGCAAAAGGAAAAAATATACCCATCTGAATGCAGAGTTCCAAAGAATAGCAGGGAGAGATAGGAAAGGCTTCCTCAGTGATCAATGCAAAGAAATAGAGGAAAATATAGAATAGGAAAGACTAGGGATCTCTTCAAGAAAATTAGAGATACCAAGGGAACATTTCATGCAAAGAGGAACACAATAAAGGACAGACATGGACCTAACAGGAACAGAAGATATCAAGAAGACATGACAAGAATATACAGAAGAATTATACAAAAAAGATCTTCATGACCCAGATAACCATGATGGTGTGATCACTCACCTAGAGACAGACATGCTGGTATGCGAAGTCAAGTGGGCCTTTGGAAATATCACTATGACCAAAGCTAGTGGAGTTAATGCAAGTCCAGTTAGCTATTTCAAATCCTAAAAGATGATGCTGCGAAAGTGCCGCACTCACTTTCTGCACTCAGTATGCCAGAAAACCTGGAAAACTCAGCAGTGGCCACAGAACTGGAAAAGGTCTGTTTTCACTCCAATCGCAAAGAAAGGTAATGCCAAAGAATGTTCAAACTACCGCACAACTGCATTCATCTCACACACTTACAAAGTAAGGCTCAGAATTCTCCAAACCAGGCTTCAACAGTACTTGAACCATGAACTTCTAGATGTTCAAGCTGGATTTAGAAAAGGCAGAGGAACCAGAGATCAAATTGCCAACATCCACTGGATCATCAGAAAAACAAGAGAGTTCCAGAAAAACATCTACTTGTGCTTTGACTACGCCAAAGCCTTTGACTGTGTGGATCACAATAAACTGTGGAAAATTCTTGAAGAGAAGGGACTACCAGACCACCTTACTTGCCTCCTGAGAAATCTGCATGCAGGTCAAGAAGCAACAGTTAGAACTGGACATGGAACAACAGACTGGTTCCAAATAAAAGGAGTATGTCAAGGCTGTATATTTTCACCCTGTTTATTTAACTTATATGTAGAGAATATCATGCAAAATGCCAGGCTTCTTGAAGCACAAGCTGGAATCAAGACTGCCGGGAGAAATATAAATAACCTCAGAAATGCAGACGACACCACCCTTATGGCAGAAAGCAAAGAATTAAGAGCCTCTTGATGAAAGTGAAAGAGGAGAGTGAAAAAGTTGGCTTAAAACTCAACATTCGGAAAACTAAGATCATGGCATCTGGTCCCATTACTTCATGGGAAATAGATGGAGAAACAGTGGAAACAGTAACAGACTTTATTTTGGGGGGCTCCAAATCACTGCAGATGGTGACTGCAGCCATGAAATTAAAAGATGCTTGCTCTTTGGAAGAAAAGCTATGACCAACCTAGACAGCATATTAAAAAGCAGAGACATTACTTTACCAACAAATGTCCATCTAATCAAAGCTATGGTTTTTCCAATAGTCATGTATGGATGTGAGAGTTGGACCATAAAGAAAGCTGAGCACCAAAGAATTGATGCTTTTGAACTGTGCTGTTGGAGAAGACTCTTGAGAGTCCCTTGGATAGCAAGGAGATCCAACCAGTCAATCCTAAAGAAAATCAGTCCTGAATATTCATTGCAAGGAGTGATGCTGAAGCTGAAACTCCAAATCTTTGGCCACCTGATTCAAAGAACTGACTCACTGGAAAAGCCCCTGATGCTGGGAAAGATTGAAGGCGGGAAGAGAAGGGGATGACAGAGGATGAGATCATTGGATGGCTATTTGACACAATGGACATGAGTTTGAGCAGGCTCCAGGAGTTGGTGATGGACAGGGCAGCCTGGCGTGCTACAGTCCATGGGGTCACAAAGAGTCAGACACAACTGAGAGATTGAACTGAAATGAACTGAAAATATGTAGATCACAATGTTTCCTTTTAATGATTTTGATACAGAAAAATTTTCTATCTAAACAGCATTAAAACAATTGAATTCAAAAGCAGGCACATGCATACTAGATGCTAGATTCAGACAAGTGAAGAAATGTTTTATTTCCTCCATGAGCCTAGATTCTAATGAGCAAAACTGAAATTAGCCTGCATTTGTATAGTGAAAGAGTCACATGTTATATTTTGAAAGATTAAAAAAGAATCCTCATATATTCATATTTACTTTTGCATAAAATTTTAAATAGATTTAATAACTTCAAATTTGAACAATAAAAAAGAACAAACAATACTAGTTGAGGCCTGCAGCAGATTCAGTAGGAAGGTAATCACTTGAGAAGAGAAGATTCTGAGCAGATAAACAGAACAGCTGAGAACAGTAGATGCTTGTTTACATAGACTCCCAACATGTATAAGGAATGATGCATGACCTGAAAATTATAATAAATAGACAAGCCATGGAATCCCTGATAGCTCAGTTGGTAAGGATTCTGCCTGCAATGCAGCAGACTCCAGTTCGATTCCTGGGTTGGGAAGATCTGCAGGAGAAGGAATAGACTACCCACTCCAGTATTCTTGGGCTTCCCTTGTGGCTCAGCTGGTAATCTGCCTGCAATGTGCGATACCTGGGTTCAAACCCTGGGTTTGGAAGATTCCCTTGGAGTGGGAAAAGGCTACCCACTCCAGTATTCTGGCCTGGAGAATTCAATGGACTCTATAGTTCATGGGGTCACAAAGAGTCAGACACAACTGAGTGACTTTCATATTGAGACAAGCCATAAATGGAGAATATAACCTGAACTCTTCCAACTTGAAAATATAGATGATACTAAAACAAAGACATGAACAAGAAAATACTAGGTAGCCATTCATTTATACCTCCAATACCGACCAATATGCTTTTTCAGGGTAGCACAAAGATATTATTTTTTTTTCCTGCTCAATAGTGTGTTTTTTGACAATATGAGAGTTCACCAAACTCCCACCAAACCAGAGTTGGTTTCCATCGAGATTTCTCTTCTAAGACCCTCAGTGGAGACAGAAATATCATGCCCTTGAAACCAAAGAGATTTGGGGCTCAACTATTAACTAAAAACACTGCACATTGTTTGACCTATTTGACCTGGGTTTTGACTTCAGCTTTCCCACCTGTAAAATGGGGTTAGTGAGAGCCATCTTTTATAGCTCTAAGAATTC
This sequence comes from Bos grunniens, assembly GCF_055505025.1. Classification (NCBI taxonomy): domain Eukaryota; kingdom Metazoa; phylum Chordata; class Mammalia; order Artiodactyla; family Bovidae; genus Bos; species Bos grunniens. The sequence continues at coordinate 68,397,132 of NC_141170.1, forward strand.
AACGCCTTATTTATGTCTGTTAGTAGGTGACCTACAAATGCTAACTCTCATTTTGTTCACTAATTTTAGTATTTCAGTTCAGTTCAGTCGCTCAGTTGTGTCCGACACTTTGCGATCGCATGAACTACAGCACACCAGGTCTCCCCGTCCTTCACCAACACCTGGAGTTTACCCAAACTCATGTCCATTAAGTCAGTGATGCCATCCAACCATCACACCCTCTGTCATCCCCTTCTCCACCTGCCCTCAATCTTACCCAGCATTAGAGTCTTTTCAAATGAGTCAGCTCATCGTATCAGGTGGCCAAAGTATTGGAGTTTCAGCTTCAATATCGGTCCATCCAGTGAACACCCAGGACAGAACTTCTTTAGAATGGACTGGTTGGATCTCTTTGCAGTCAAGGGACTCTCAAGTGTCTTCTCCAACACCACAGTTCAAAAGCATCAATTCTTCTGCACTCAGCTTTCTTTACAGTCCAACTCTCACATCCATACATGAGCACTGGAAAAACCATAGCCTTGACTAGACGGACCTTTGTTGGCAAAGCATTGTCTCTGCTTTTTACTATGCAGTCTAGGTTGGTCATAACTTTCCTTCCAAGGAGTAAGCATCTTTTAATTTCATGGCTTCAATTACCATCTGCAGTGATTTTGGAGCCCAAAAAAATAAACTCAGCCATTGTTTCCACAGTTTCCCCATCTATTTGCCATGAAGTGATCGGACCGGATGCCATGATCTTAGTTTTCTGAATGTTGAGCTTTAAGACAACTTTTTCATCTCCTCTTTCACTTTCATCAAGAGGCTCTTTAGTTCTTCTTCACTTTCTGCCATAAGGGTGGTGTTATATGCATATCTGAGGTTACTGACATTTCTCCTGGCAATCTTGATTCCAGCTTGTGCTTCGTCCAGCCCAGCTTTGATCATGATGTACTCTGCATGTAAGTTAAATAACCAGAGTTTTGTTGACTACAATGGCTACTCCACTTCTTCTAAGGGATTCCTGCCCACAGTAGTAGATATAATCGTCATCTGAGTTAAATTCACCCATTCCAGTCCATCTTAGTTCTCTGATTCCTAGAATGTCTGTGTTCACTCTTGCCATCTGTTTGACCACTTCCAATTTGCCTTGAATTTTAGTATTTACCCTCCCCCAAAATGTAAGAGACTCCCAGCTTCAGTCACATTTTACTTAAAAAGTTTACTTTTTACTGTTTTCCCTCTGAACTAGTTGTTCCAAGTATCAACTCATTAACACACTTCTTTCTTGTACTTCTCAGTGAGATTTACCTAGTCTATACTTTCCTATAACTGCTAGAAGCAAAATCTTCGTGGTTATTAATATCCTTCAGTCATCTCAATTCTCTCCTTTTCTAACCTGGGATGATTTTGCTCTGCAAAAATAATAGAGTCCTCACCACTGCATATACAAGGGAACAAAATTAATAGTTTTTGTTTTAAAAAACATGGCATGAAAAGAGGGCAGAATACAAGCATTAGGGGAGACTGATAGGCTTTATTTGATGTCAATGTGATCTCCTAACTGTAACTCAAAAGTTGATAAATCCTTAAATGCTTGTCCTTACACATTGACCATGTCTTTGTTACCTAGCATTCAACTTGACATCATTGGTGTCTGAAAGTGCCCAGGAAGAAAACAACAGAGCTTTGAAGAGGCAAATGGAAAATCCTAAAAAAGAGAAGGCACTATATTAAAAACAAAATGAGCAACTTTACTACAGCAAAAGCAGTGACAGGAAAGAACAAAAATAAAATAAAAGGATAAAAGCAAGATAAGTATCTGTAGAAAGCAAGTTTCAGATCATAAACTGTGGGCCCATATGAGAGACAGAGATCATTAACTCTGTTGACCAAATAGATCTGTGGCAACAAGTCTTCAGACAATGCAGAATTCCTCCAAGTAAATGATCTTATTTCCTATATTCAACAGGAAAATAGCATATGGAAAAATTCAAGGCAGAAAGTTAATATATTCAGCTATAAACTACTCTCACACAAGATACACAAGGTAAATATATATACATATATCATGCTTCATGTGGAGTGTCAAGACAATAACAAGATGAAGAACTAAAGGCCCAGGGGATGCAAACCCAATGGTAGGAAATCAGTAAACAGCTAATTATCTTTGTTACATATACTTGGGCATTTGTTACTCTTGCCTAATAAAAGACCCTCTCCTTTCCACAGAGATGTTATCAACATTACTTACTTACACATAAGATATTATAAAACAATTTATGGTGTTAGTAACTATTGACATGCTTATATATAGTCCTATTCTTGTAATTAATTGCTTGCATGGTTTAGAATAATAAATGTATCCTTACTATGAAGGAAAACTTATGGTAGCAAACATCAGAAAACAACAAACAAACAAAAACAACAAAAAAGACATAACAAGTTCGAACATTTTTTTAAACTGAGAAACTATTTGCAAAATATCACATATAAAAAGTAAATGGCCAAATAGAGAAATTTAACAAATCAGTTAAACTAAAACAATGTCGTTGTATGCATACAAATAAGAACAAAATACATGAAAAGGTGATTTAAAGGCTTTATCTGAGCTAGAAAAATAAAATAGTTTTTTTTCATGTGTTCAGAATGGTAAACATTTTAAAAATTGACAAGGATCTGTGTTAGCCATGTTAAAGGAAATGGCAGCCTCAGGCATTATTGGTGCTGAATTATGGTATGAATCAATGCAGGCAAAATTTCATACATATATGAATAATAAATATTTGCACAGATATATGATTGTCAGTATGTTTGCCAAAATATTAAACATGGGTTTGAGTGGCTGGTGTAACTTCTGTTTATTTTTAGTATGTTATTTATACCAGTATTATTTTAAATTGCCCAAGTATGTATTATTTTTATAAAAGCAATGATATTCCTTTTATAACAAACTGTATTTCAGTTCATGTTAGAGTTTGGCCCAAATAAATTATGGCATAAAGCAAAAGGCTCGAATCTGTACTGTGGTTTAACAAAAATGAAGGAGAAATGATCCAGAACAAAAAGGCTAATATAAATTACTTGGTTTTCAGGGTCTCAAAATATTCTAACAAAGGTAAGACTGGTGCAAAAGGGCAGGATGTAGAAGAGGGAAAACACATTTGATGAAGTGTCAGGATATCATAATAGAGCTCGTCACGTTGATGCTGCTCGGCAGGACAACCTGAGTTTTCAGCTCCTTCATCTTGAAAATGAGGAGTCTGGGCTCAACTCTAATGTGCCAAGAAACTAAGATCCTGAGAACACCTATACATAACCCAGCCACGCTTTACTGACATGAAAAAGCCTTGTACGTTTTGCAGGAAGCACTGCAGACAGATATAAACTGAAATTAAAATGGAAAACAGCTCTACATAAAAAGTTAGCTTGGTGAAACCACATCCTTTAAAAAGGTTAAGGGGCTGTGTTCTTTAACAAATAAGATGCTCTGAGTGAGGGGAGATAACTTCCTTGTCACCCTCAATAATAATGTTAATGACTTGATGAAAACAGCATCCAGACAGTCTAAAATGGTTAGGTTTCTACAGCATCGCAGATCTGAAGCAGACAGTGAAATTAGATTTCTAAAATATGTCTATTAAATGAAAGGCATTCAGAAAACACACCCCAGAAGGGAAGTCGCTGTAAAAGGTAGCAAGGTTGCCATGAGAGTCAAACAAGAGGGAAAAGAAGTTGTGTTTTGACAGTGGGTTTGAAAAGGTTTCATTCAAACATCACCATTAACCTTGTTTTCTAATTTCAGATATTTTATTACCTCTCCATTTCAACCTTCACGTTGACTCACCACCACCACCGCTGTTCCTTAACTGAAATATCTGACAAAGTGCAGTCATTTGAAGATTAAAAAAGAAAAAAAAAAAAAAAAAGGCTTCCCAAATTATTCTAAGAGTTAGATGCACAATTTCACAGTCAAATTTTATAGAATTTGGTCTTCAGAAAGTAAATTATTTACTCTACCTTTTTGCAGTAAAATGTGGATTTTGAAAGTCATTGAACTCACATTTTCAGTAAGTTACATATATACATCTCTTTTTAATCTTATATGTGAAAAAATTATAAATCAATGTAAATCCCATGGACAGAAGAGCTTGGCGGGCCTCAGTCCATTGGGTGGCAAAGAATCAGACACGACTGAAGCCACTTATGCACGCATACTCACCTAAGCATTAATAGGATGTATACACACATGTGTGTAAAATTGTTCTTTCTTATTTTATAAATATAAAACTCTGTGATCAAGCTTATATTGGTATATGACAACTGCAGAATATGGATTTATTTTTGCTATCTGACTTCTAAGCTTTAGTAACATCTTATAATCTTGAATTATTTAAGAAGCTCTAAGGTTAATCTATATTTCCTCTTTTGTCTGCCTAAATTATAAGTGTAAAAGAGAAAGAGAACATATTCTAATATGAAAAGTAGGTTCAAGCAATATTAAGCATTAATACAATTCCTGTACATCCACAGAGGGGGAAGAAACCTTGTCCATTAAAAAATGAAAAGTAAATACTCCAAAAGATCACTATAAAATAGTTACAGCACAAGCTAGAAAAAGAGTGCTTTAATTCATATAAAATTACATTTTTTCTTTATTTTTTGGTAATGTGTTAATTCCTTTTGGCATAACCTCTCAGATAAACTAAATTTAGATGTAAGGGGATAAACTAAATTTAGATGTAAGGGTGAGAAACATTTTGTGTAAAACCAATGCAGAAGTCACTGTATTTTCTAAAAATGTCCTCATTCCATCAAAAAGTAAGAAAATGGGTTCAAGGGAAAAAAATCAAGAGGGTTAAGTTCTCACTTGATCCTTCAATAAAATTACTTGTCACCACATTCAGCTGATGATCACCCAGACAGTGCCCCTTACATTAACAATGTAGACAGATCCGACATTTTACAGATGGCAGTGGCCATCCTGCAGATTAAAGCACAATGTAGATGTAATCTCCCCAATGACTTGATAGCCTCAAATGAAGGATTCTCAAATTTCACAGTTCTGACCTATTCAGGGTGAATAAGAGTATAATAAATTGCCTGTCCCCTGGCTCTGCAACAAGAAAAAGCAGAACTGTACAATTTCTGGGTTAACTCCCATGTATTACCAAGTTTACCAACATAATCTGCATGCTGCAGAGCAAAAGATCACCCTATCTAACAGATTTTAAGAAATTAACCTGCATTGATATATGACTCTGTTTGATGCCAATATGGTAAGGTGGTAGCAGCAGGTTAACGTGAAGCCAGATTTCAAGAGAGGCTCATTTGACTGGTGATTAAGGATAATTTCCAGTAAAAGTGATTTCTCATTTGGGAGGGCAGGGAGAGGGAGAAAATACGTTTGATGCAAAGAGAAACAGTACCTACTGGCCAGCCAAAGAGTCACACACCAACTGTGCACGATGCAGTTATGGTGGCGAGGTTGGCCCACTAATGTCTTAGGAAAGGACAAGAGCTAAGAAATATTACAAAGCACAACCATAAGTGAGGAAGAAGCAGGTGTGCCTAGATGTTTTGTTCTAAGCATGACAAATCAAACATCTTTAGAAAGATTTAATTTATGTTGCTCTCCTTAACTCAGGCTGATTAAATTAGAATCTCCATTATCCATCGGTAGTGCTGCCCGTACATAGGCACTTCACCAATGTGGAGCTTCCTGTCCTTGTCAGCAGACCCAGAAATACCACAGCAGCAGATTTTGTGGACATTAGAAATTAGCAATGAACTCCTGGCTTCAGAAGGCGAATGCTTGACCTCCACTCCTTGAGCAAAAAAAAAAAAAAAAGAAAATTCTTGAACCAGGGTAATGACTAGTTCATGATTTTAGTTGAGTAACTTAGAACCACAGAGATATTAATCAGAGGTGCACTGGGACGACCCAGAGGGATGGTATGGGGAGGAGGGAGGAGGGTTCAGGATGGAGAACATCTGTATACCTGTGGCGGATTCATTTCGATATTTGGCAAAACCAATACAATATTGTAAAGTTTAAAAATAAAATTAAATTTAAAAAAAGAAATATATAAATAATAATATATTTTATCAGAAAATAGTTTTTAAAGTTATAAACATTACATCAAAGATAATCCTTTACTTCTTGAATGCTTCTAAAATTTATGGCCCCTCACCTATCCCCCACAGCCTTCCAACCTTCCCTTCCACTGCTCCCAATTCCTTCACATAGATTTCCATGGTAACCAAGAACAACTACGAAAATTCAGACTCCTGGGTGACATTCATAAAGCATATGCATGACTCCAGTAATTTTGCTTTTGCTGTGCCAAATTTAACCCATGCTTAACAATCCTTTCAGCTTAATTCTCAAGGATCATCCTCAAGGACATTCTGTCTCTGGAACATTGTTTTTTTTTCCTTGAAGAAAGTAATAGAAAGAACAAACTAGAGTCTTTTAGAACTGAATAAGACTATGCAAAAACCTCACTTATTTAAATGAAATCTGGTCTAGGGAGAATAGGGAACCACACAAAGTTACACTGTTAGTAAGTATGAGAGCTAGTCAGTTCTCTTCATTTCCCAATCTATGCTGAGCATCTCGAGACATTTTTTGTATCACAACTGCTAAGGATGGGAGGGGGCAAGTTGCCACTGGCATATAGTATGCAGAAGCTAGGGGTTCTGCTAATGTCCCACAACACAAAGCACAGTCCCTAAAGAAAGAATCCTACAGTCCAGAATGTCTACAACGCCAAGACTGAGAAACATATCTAGAACTATGAGGTAGGAAAATTGAAAAAAAATTAATAGAAATTGTAATCAAGTTTAAATTATATCTTGAAATGTCAAATCTAGGGTATTAATAATGGCTTTCCTTTCAAATTTCCATTCTCTGCCCAAATACACCATGAAACAGAATATGCTTCCAATTCTGCATACAACTGGTATTTACTATCATCACATTTCATTTTACCTTGAAATGTTAATTGCTGTACAGCAGGGTTCCATGGTTGATTTAAATTTACATTTGCTTTTGAATTTGATTAATCTAGTCTCTCAGGAGCCTTCTTCCATAGTTATTCAGACAAAAAAACGGGCATTTGAGTACACAATGGTATAAAAAATTCCTGGCTGATGTGGTGGTCATACCGTTATATTAAAGTCACATTTAACTTTAAATATAAAAAATAAGGGGTGCTAAGAGAAGAGTAAAATATATCCTCATTTACTCTGGTTGTTTTCTTGAATGTCTTAGGCATATTGTAAAATGGTGATAAACAGAGGAGAAAATATAGCTTCAGCTTATTTCCCCTACTCAGAAAATATGCTACCTACCTTTTATGAATATTCTAATGTATTTAATTAAAATACATATAAATATATAAAACTTGAATGATTCCTCTTAGGATCCAACATGGTGCCTTACATAGTATCACTTCCTGTACCCAACTCATCTTGCCACCCTGCCTTCTAGGACTCTCCAGATGGGCATTACTAAGCCCATTGCAAAGTTCTTTCTGGCTATACCTAGAAGAAGTTAATAATAAATGAAAGATAAATAACATTGCTTAAATACTTAATTCTCACCAAGCACTCTCCTAGATATTTTATTTCAACCTAGAAATGGTACGTATTGGCAAGAATCCTCTCCATCCCATTCCAAGGCAAATCTCTCTAATCAATAATGTCACCTTCCCTGGTGGCTCAGATGGTAAAGAATCTGCCTGTAGTGCAGGAGACCCAGGTTCGATCCCTGGGTTAGGAAGATCCCCTGAGAAGAGAATGGCAAACCACTCCAGTATTCTTGCCTGGAGAATTCTATGGACAGAGGAGCCTGGCAGGCTATAGTCCATGGGATAGCAAAAAGTCGGACACATCTGAGCAACTAACACTTTTCACAAAGTCCTTCTAAATGTAGCACTCCAGCAAGCCATTACCAATTAATCTTTATAAAGCAACAGGTTGAATGAAACCCATTTGCCATCCCTGATAAACACTAAAAGCATAAGTAAGGAATGCTGCTGTTCAGTGAGGTTGGTCAACATTGTTGAACAGAAATTTTTCCCTTGAGATTGGTTGTGCATGCATGTGTGCATGCTCAGACTCTCAGTCCTGTTCTACTCTTTGCGACCCCCATGGACTGTAGCCTGCCAGGCTCCTCTGTCCAAGGGGTTTTTGAGGCAAGAATGCTGGAATAAGTTGTCATTTCCTCCAGGGGATCTTTCTGATCCAGGGATAAAACCCACCTCTCCTGTGTCTCCAGCATTGGCAGGCAGATTCTTTACTCTGAGCCACCTGGGAAGACACGATATTGGTGCACCCGAGTCTAAATTCGGATTCTGATAGTTTCAAATCAATTTCTATTAATTTCTCCACCTTACCCCCACTACCTTAGGCCAGAGCACCTGAATTCTGGGATGAAAGTATTGAAATTCGGAGGGCTCAATATTATTAACTTTCATGTGCAAAGTTTTAAAGTCTTTCCTCCTTCAAGGATTTTTCAGAAGGACTATTATGATTCAATAAAAATCGTCAAGTAGTGCTATTTGATTTGATCAGCAAGAGGTTTTCTACTCTACCATCATTTTGGTTAACATATTAATAACTTGAGATTACTTCAAGGAGTCTCAAGAGATAGTTTAAGATTCTGGCTGATTAGATGAAGTAATAGTGCTGAAGGACAAATTCTTCCCTGACACATCTGAAACCCTCAGTAGCTTGGGCTACTGCCTAGGTCTAGAATAATTATTTCCCCTATTCTCTATTCTCCTTCACCCCTGTATCCATGCCTTCTGCTTACCTGACTCTGATGCAATTATTAAATTGTATGCTACCTGAATCTGCATCTGACTCTTTATGACCCTATGAACTATAGACCACCAGGCTCCTATGTCCTTGGGATTTTCCAAGCAAGAACACAGGAGTAGGTTGCCATTTCCTCCTGCAGGGGATCATCCCAACTCAGGGAATGAACATGCGTCTCCTCCATCTCTTGCATTGGCAGGTGGATTCTTTACCACTGAGCCACCTGGGAAGACAAACAAATGGCCTTTATTGAATCTGATGTGACTTTGTAACTTGGTAACCAGTGCCTTAACATGGTATTATATATTTTGACATAGCCTCTCAAATATAAAATATTAAAATGGCACAAAGAGACTCAACTCCCTAGCCAGAAACAGAAATGCTTACATCAAAACTTTTTTTAAATAGGAAAACACTATTCTTAGGTGCTTTGTTGAAGTAAACACCATAAAATAGCAAAGTATTAAATGACAACTTCTGTATATTTTTTTCTATTACTTTCCTTCAACAAATCTCTTTTTCCTAGGTTATATTTTAGGTTTTCTTTTAGAGAAAAACACTAAATTTCACCACTTTCATGTAGCCATTACATATAAGCTGATTTTCTTATGGATGTGTGTGTTAGTTTTCAGGAGTAAATTATCAGAAATTATCATTCCTATTTATCTCAGTAGTGAAGTATTTGACAACAATGGCTATCAAATTTACTGTCTAAACAATACACTTGAAAGTCAAATTAATGATTGTTTGCTATGGCTTGAATATTTGTGTCCCATCCCCCCAAATTCACCTGTTCGAATGCTAATATGCAAGATGATGGTGTTAGGAGACAGGGCCTTTGGAAAGTGATTAAGTCAAGGGGTAGCACCATCATAAATGGGATTAGTGCTCTTGAAACGCCACAGAGCTTCCTTCCCCTTGTGTCATGTGAGGATCAATGAGAAGTCTGTGACCCAGAAGAGGGCCTTCATGGAACTATGCTCGCACCATGTTCTCAGACTTTCAGCTTCCAGAACAGTAATCAGTAAATTTCTGCTGTTTATAAGTTATCTAGTCTGTGGTATTTTGTTATAGTAGCCCAAATAGACTAAGTCATAATCATTACTTAAAAGAAAAGCTGTACCCTACTCAATTTCTTAGAATGGAGAGAAGGTAGAATAATAATTGAATAAACTGAAGCAACTGAGGCTCAGAGCTGTTCAATAATTTGGCCAATAGTTCAGTTGGTGCTAGTGGCAAAGAACCCACCTGCCAATGCAGGAGATGCAAGAGATGCCAGTTTAATCCCTGGATATGGCAGATCCCCTGGGAAAGGAAATGACAATGCACTCCAGTATTCTTATCTGGAGAATCCCATGGACAGAGGAGTCTAGCAGGCTACAGTCCACAGGATTGCAGACAATTGGACACAACTGAAGCAACTTAGCATGTCAAAGTCCATTTGCCCTTCATGCTAAAGGCAAAAAATCATGAGTAATCTTTTCTTCAATTATGTTAAATGAATATTCCCAAGCAGAGTATATCCTATATCATGGTGTGTGAAATACGTAGGTATTTAGAGCTTGGTAAAGCTGTGTTTGAATTCCAATGCTGGCACTTAACATATAGTTGTTTTCCAAGTAATTGGAAGAACTGGGTTGAAATGAGGTGAATCTGATTCCCAGGACCAAACTTAACCCATTGTAACAATCTCTTCAAAGGAATCCCTCCAGTAACATCATGTTTTTTTTTATCACTTGTGTGGTACTTCAATAGAAATACATATACATTTATTTTCTGTTTCATAACAACTGAAGGAAAGCTGCAATGTCATGGAGAATATGTTCCTCACCCTAAACAAGGCTTCACACTTCAAAAAGTAATCTTTGGGTCACTTTATAAAAATTTCCAGGGAAACTGGCCTCCTTCAATAACTCCATCAGTCAGAACTAATGATAAGTCAAAAACAGCAACCAAACATAATGCTGCTCTTAGGCAGACAAGTGAAGAAAATGCAGAAAATTAAGGAAAAGAAGCACTGCATGTTGGCAGGTGATACTAGAAGAAAACCAAGATGGCCTCATGGAACCCAAACAGAATTATCAAGCGATGAGTCAATCAGGAGGCAAAGGCTGGGTACTAGGAGGTAAGAAGACAGTAAGCATGAGGCTAGTCTGGTGTCCAGTGGTTGGGTAGGGCCCTAGCCATGGGGTAGGGCCATGACATGGGTTCTTAGTCCCTCAGAAGCTTAGAAAGAGAAAAGTCATGCCTCAAGCATAGATACCAAAGGCAGCAACCTACTTAAACAGCTAGTTACAAGGCAAGGATGCAGAGCTACATATTCTGGCAACAAAACCACAGAAACCTGTTTCTAGACCTGACTCTGAGTGGATTCAGCACAAATCATTCAGGTCTCTGAATCTCAGTTTTCTCACATATAATATGGGATGAGACTAAATTACCTCAAAGCTATTTCCAGTATAAATAGTCTATGGTTTGGTCAAAGGAATGAAAAGAGTAGTTCTTAAAATTGACATTAGAGTGAAGGGAAAATCAATAGCAAAGTAGACTCAATGTTTAGCCATCAGATTGTAGTTTAAAAGACCTTCCCATTTCTTCAATGAAGGCTGAGCACAAACATGGAGATCCGGAAAAATCGGGCCCTCCAACCACAGATAATATGTGTATGTATCAAGAATAACTTCTCAGTTGAAGTCTTCACAAAAAAATTATAATTTAATTGCATTTGTAATAGCATAGGATGACATTAGAAGAGAAAATGGTTTGTGTCTGTGGAGAAAGACACTGTGGAGTTGTATGAAGACAAAGGTAAGAAAAGTATAAAGGATCTAGGAAGGAAGACGAAGCCCAAAGGAAGCAGAGGAGACTTTTTTTTTTTTTTTTTGCAGAATAAAAGAGCTTATGCTACAGAGTATTGTTACAAAGTCTAGGCACCTCGTAGAATTTTAACTTTCCATAGAACAAATTTAACCTGAAACCACAAAGTACAGACCTAGGTTTCAGACTAACACAGACACATGAGCGTTCACAGAAGAAGGAGAAATGTTTCTGCTTGGGATTCAAGGAACAGAGGTGAAAGAAGAAATAGAAAGGGAGAACAGGGACCCCAAGAATGTGGAGCTTGAAGAAGAGGAGGCCAATGTGGAGGAGGGTGGTGAGTGAAAGAAAAAGAATAAGTGCTTTGAATTTAGTGAATTAGCTCTCTCGAAACAACCAGCAGGGGTATATTAGTATTTTACAGACAAAGAAAATAGAACCCTAAAAGGCAAAATACGTTAAGAAAATGACATAGCTAGTTCATTTGAATGAGCAGAAGTTGAATATTATCTGTAACTAGCCTTATCCAGAAACACATATGGACACACACACACACACACACATATTATAGTATAAATGTGTCATTACCATTAGTAAAACAGAGTCCTCTAAACTGCTAAGAATCTGGCCTATGATACCTTGAGTCATCAGAGAAAAGAAATCTGGAAGTAACATGAAATGGACAAAAGCCCTAAATTATTGGCATCTACCTATACTGAGAGTCAGGAAACGCATTTTGTGACTAGTATGTCATTATCCAGGTGATTTGAAGAAAATTGTCTCATCTTTAAAATAAGGAAGTTGAACTACAATGAGTTTTCATTATAATAGCCTATGATTTTCCCTTGGTTGGGGAGAGAGGGGCACACACACACATGACTGCCAAAAGGCCAAGTTGCATGTAACACTATGTTCTTTTGGGTGGCAGTTTTCCATGTGACCACTTAATTATAAAAACATAGGAATCCTCATGCTATTTTTCTGCATTCACAAACTATAAATAAATGAATGGTTTCAGTTGGAATTGAATGTTAAAGCCCAGTAAGTATTATTGACAAGGCAAAATTATGTTTAAACAGCTTCATTTTTGAATCTATGTAGAACCTAACATGATTTCTCCAAAGGGTTTGATTTCAGCAGTGTGCTTTTCCATTTTATAACTAGTAATAAGAAGAAATCTTGAGGAAAGAAAATAGTATTCCCAAAGCAACATAGTGATGGCCAGTTTATCACCTAGCTAAAATAGGACAATTTTAATTGCATGTTTAGGTCATTGGGTATAACCACTTATAAGCTGTTACTGTGAAATATCCTAAAATCAATAAAGAAAATGTTAGAAGGGAGAGAAGTTGTAAATGGAAATGTTAAGAGATTCTTAACTATGCTGTCTTAAATGCTACTATCGGAACACAAACTGAACTTTAAGCATGATTTAGCAGAACTCTGAAAAGAAAGACCTCTGAACCACAGCTCTTATTTTCAATTGTACTGAGAGCTAGCAGTGCTGTGTTTATGCCAAACTAATTTAGTCAAGAGTACAAGTATTCATTTAGGCACACAGTTCTCATTGCATCCGTCCTCATCTGAAAAGAAGAAAAACAAAATGAAAAAAGAAAGAATGAACTTTGCTACAGAAATCTTACAAAATGCCTAAAAATCACCATTAAATATGCCAGAACTATGATAAATGCACATTAAAAACATAATTATGCAGAGAATTACTGATGATATAGTATCTGTACTGTACTGTATTTTTTGGATCACATGGCTGTTTATACAGAACACTTCAAATTTTAAAGTATATTAAGAGCTGCTACCTGCAAAGTTTTATGTTTAAGTAAAATTTCAGATTGCCACCGCTACTCTCACTAAAACTATTTTAGAAAGCAGTTGATGTGAGAAGGTAATATGATGGCACGATTGCACAAGTTCGTGTTTACAGTGTATGTATATAATCCATTTATATACAATTAACTAGATGCACATTTTATGGGAGTGAAGATAATATTGCTCATTAAAGACAGAGCAGGCATATGGCAAGGTACTTTATTAAATACATATTAACGGTAGCAAAATGGAATGAGGGTTGCATTTTTCTCTTGAAAATTGTTTTAAAGTAATGTGGTAGTTTCATTGGTGTCAACTCTGAATCTCATGCTCCCATTGATATATAACTCAGTTTAGAGATGCAATAGTAGTAGAAAATATGAACAAAGTAATACAGGAAAGGTGGAAGAGAAATTTGAGTAAGGAGACAGGGTTAAAATGGAAAAACTGTAAAATGTATAATGTCATTCTCAAAAATGAAATAAAAATTGTAATATAATTAATTGCAAAACTCCTTTGTAGCATTAAAATCTACTATAAGAGCAACTTAGAATCATGATTTGCAGCAATAATTATTTCCATCTAGTAATTTCTAATATTATTATGTATTATATAATTGTTATAATTTCTTATATTGCTATATGACATAATAAATATAATAAATGTGTGTGAGTATGTGTGTCCAGTTGCTCAGTCATGTCTGACTCTTTGTGACCCCATGGACTGTAGCCCACTAGGGTCCTCTGTCCATGAGATTTTCCAGGAAAGAAAACTGGAGCAGGTTGCCATTTCTTTCTCTGGGAGACCTTATCGACCCAGGGATCGAACCCACGTCTCTTATGTCTCCTGCATTGGCAAGTGGATTCTTTATCCCTGCACCACTTCGGAACTCCAATATAATGAATATATTATAATATGTAATAAAATATATTAATTATTATGATTAGAAATAATAATTCTAAATTATTTTCATCTAAAATTTCAGCTAATAATTTCCATCATGCCTTAGAAAAAGGTTCACTAAACCATCTATGATATATATGGACACATTCTAAGTTCACTGGGTTGGCTAAAAGAATGATCATTTAACAGCATACTGTTCACATTATCTGTGCCTTTGTCTATGTGCAGACAAACATTCTGGAAAGTCATACATTAATGCATGTGGGTGTGGGCAATAGTTCCTTCACAGGACAGCTGGATGCATCCCATAAAGACGTTCAGCCAAATGTTTATTCTAAAGCCTTCTGGTGTGAAGCACAGGGAGGCCTGCAGCACAGCTAGTTGGAAGCAGCCCCTAATGCAGAAAGGAGAGCTCAGCGTACTGATAACAGGTTCTCACTCCTGCTCGTTCTTTGAGCAAGAGGGTAAAAGGCTACATACGTCATGTCATTTGCCAATCTACCAATTATCCCTTGGAAAAGGGAGGCAAAAGCACAATCTGATAGTAGCAGTGTAAATTATCGACAAGCCTAAATAATTTTCATTTTGCCTCTGCATTCTTGTCTTTTTAAAACCTGATCTCTACACATAGAACTGGGAGGTTAAACACACACACACTCATCCCACGTATTTTGAATAATAAAATAGAGTTGTGCATATTTTCTTACAACAATAATAGTTCTTGACGAAAGGCAATTTCCCCTCAGGTGACGTTTGGCAAAATCTGGAAGTATTTTTAATTTTCACAACTTGAGTGGTAATATTGGCATCTAATGGATGTGTACCAAGGATGCTACTAAACATCCTAAAATACACAAGACAGTCACCCACAGACAAAAGAATTATCTGGTCCAAAATACCAATAGTGCTGAGGCTGAAAAATCCTCTTCTAGATATAGTCAGACATGTTGAGTTCAGTTCAGGTCAGTTGCTCGGTCGTGTCCGACTCTTTGCGACCCCATGGACTGCACCACGCCAGGCCTCCCTGTCCATCACCAACTCCTGGAGCCTACTCAAACTCATGTCCATCATGTCGGTGATGCCATCAACTATCTCATTCTCTGTCATCCCCTTCTCCTCCCACTTTCCATCTTTCCCAGCATCAGGGTTTTTCCAACGAGTCAGCTCTTCACATCAGGTGGTCAAAATAATGGAGTGTCAGCTTCAGCATCAGTCCTTCCAATGAATATTCAGTACTGATTTCCTCTAGGATTGATTGGTTGGATCTCCTTTCAGTCCAAGAGACTCTCAAGAGTCTTCTCCATCACCAAAGTTCAAAATCATCAATTCTTTGGCACTCAGCTTCCTTTATGGTCCAACTCTCACATCCATACATGACTATGTAGCTATACATACAGCTATACATATAGCTATACATACAGACATGTAGCTATCACTATTTAAGTCAAAGTTTAGTGTGTTGATAAATGTTATACCTGCTAATTAAAGATAATTCTAAGATGAAAATTCATTTTAAAAATACAGCATTTCTAAAGCACTTTTTATAGCATGGAGTCAATTGCCCATTTATGGTATTCAAATAAGAATAGATGGTAAATCATCCCAGTCCACTTTAACTTTATGCAGAACTGGGTTTTCCCTTTAAAAAATAGATTTTTAGAGAGGCATTGGGTTCACTGAACAGAAAAATTGAAAAAAAAAAACTGAACATAAATTACAGAGATTTTCCATGTACCTCAAGTCCTACACACAAACACACGCGTTGTGCGTACATGCATGTGTGCACTCACACACACCTCCCCCACTATCAACATCCCCTTTGTTACAATCAATGACCGTACATTAACACATCATTATTACCTAGAATCAATAGGTCACCTTAGTGTTTACTCTTGATGTTATATATTCCATGGGTTTGGACAAATATATAATAGCATATTCATCATTAAAATATCACAAAGACTAGTTTCATTGCATTAAAAATCCTCTCTGCTCTACCTATTTGTAATTACTTCCTGTGTTTTTAACTTTTAAACACATCACAAAGTAAGTGGTATAGTTTCATAATGAATTTGTATATTGATTCAACACATTGTGAGACTAGAATAGGGTTTGCTGAAAGAACTGTAACTTCAACTCCACAAATGATAACAAATTAATAAACATTAAACAAGTATCCTACAAATTTCTGAAGTTACATTACTGCATCAAAATAAACATCTTACACTAACATTCAAAGTAAATGTAAGACACAATATTTCCATCCATCTGAAAAGGCTTAACCTCCTGTTAAAAGAACCAATATGCTTTTAATGTGTTTCACCTTTTGAGACCAATGTGTAATAAAACCCTCAAATTAAGTAGATTGCATTTTAGCTTCGATAAACTAATAGCACAATTAGAGCACCACATAATTTACTATTACTGCTCCAAGGGAAATCACTTAAGTATTTAAGCTCTTTAGAAGGACTTCACTGATAAAGTAATGTCTATCTACAAAACTCCCCTGAAGATTAGTCGTACTGAGGCCCATGGTAGGTAAAAAGATGGTTGGGGGTTTGGCATGGATATTACACATCCTAAGATGTACTTTAGGATATCTGCTGTTTTTCCCCTCAATTCCCCTTAAAGTGTAGAAAAAGGATGCCTCGACTAGTCCCACCTGACTTTAATTATATGCAACACAATTTGAATGACTATATCTTAGTCATTAGATATATTAATTTGCACTTTTTTTTTCAATATTCCCCACCACCATCCCAGAACTAGTTTATTTTGTTAATATGTAAATTGACATGTCCTCAAATTCTTTTTGAAACAATATTTACACACATATTATAGATTATATGATTTCTGTGAATACTTGATTTTCTTTCCAAATACTTCAATTCAACATCTACCTTAGAACAGCTATGAAAGGCTCTAAAAATATTAGGAAAGGCCAAGTATGAAATAGAAAAGAGGCAATAAAAGTCCACATTTACATATCTGAACCTTAAGAGTTCATAGCTTGATTAGAATGTAACTATTTGAAAAGCTTATTATTCTGATATTTATAGCTAAGTATATATGAAAAAAATTAAATTGCTGATCATATTTTTATTTAGTCCCATAGCAACAATTTAGCAATGATAAGGTGAGTTTTTCAGTTTTGAGTAATACTATAAGACTTTGGAAAACTCTATACAAATCATTAATTTTTCAGAACATATTGTTCATGCTTAATTGATATGTGTTTATTTAGTAAAAGTGAATAAACATGCTCACATCCTACCTATAAAACTCCAGTGCTTGAGAACCATCCAAAATGTAGACTCAAAATGAGCCATATATGTAAATAAACTGATTTTCCCAACTTTCCAGCTGAGAAAATTCCTGGACATTGAAGACAAGAGAACCATATTTTAGTGGAAAATAGAATTTGGTTGTCAAGGTTATTTATTTGCTTCTGGACACTATGATTTCTTTTATAACAGACACCTGCAAGAAAATTATCACTGTGAAATTCTGCCTGAGGTTTTGAAAGAATTTTAAATGCTTACGCACAGAGAAGTTGTTTTTTTTTTTTTTCCCCACTAAGAGAAAGTGCAGTGGTAAACTTATTTAAATTCTTGTGCTGATAAGAGGCTATTCTAATCTTGATGAAAAGGTAAATTGCAATCTCAGCCCAAATAAACCACAAATCTCTAAAGAAGAAAATCTAAGGTGCTCTTTAGATTATGTGATAAAATTAGCTTGAGTAGGTTTTCCTTTGTTTGTTTGCCTCATGTCTAACAGAACACAGGATGAAAAAAGTGAAGATACAAATCAGAAAACCTGACAGTCTTTGAAAATAATTGCTACATCCTCAATTGCAAGAATTATGTCTAGTTTACTGAAAGTCTCTAGTCCTCTCATAATGGATGGTGGGTTTGGGTTCGCTCGTGCCTCCGTTGGTAAAGAATCCGCCTGCAATTTGGGAGACCTGGATTCAATCCCTGGGTTGGGAAGATCCCCTGGAGAAGGGAATGGCTACCCGCTCCAGTATCCTGGCCTGGAGACTTGCAAAGAGTTGAAAACAACTGAGCGACTTTCACTTTCACTTGTAAAAGTGTAGGTAGAAATAAGATACAGTATATAGCTAAGCAGACATTTACAAACTGTTTGCTAACTATGTTCAAGTTCTTAAAAAAAACAAACAAAAAAACTATTTATATACAATATTTATAGTTAAATAAGTTGTCACTTATTCAGTAAACATTAATTGAATCCCTAACTTATGCCAGTATTTAACACAGCCAGGCCTATAGCACTGAATGAGACAGACATCTCTTCTCTCACAAAAGGATAAGCAGGATGTGTCAGATAATAAATGTATAAGTAAGCAAATTATCAGAGAGAAGTGAATATTGTGAAAATAAAAAAATGAAGTACTATGGTAATTTCTACAGGTACACTTCCAATGTCTCCATGCTGACCTCTCTCTCATGATTCATCCTCCACATAACCTTCACAATCATCTGCTAAATCATCAATTTTATTGTGTCACATTCCTGCTAAAATTCTTTAATTGCATCCTATGGGACATAGTCTAATATCTATGGTATTTCAGATCCTCAAAACCTGTCTTCCTCACCTGTCCCCCTTCCAGCCTCACATTCCATGCAAAGTGTACCATGTCACATGGTACATCACTTTGATTTATCCATTCATACATCCACCCATTCAAGAAGATAATCACTGGGATGCCTGTACGTGCTGTTGATACAAATAAATATTCATGGCCCCTTCCTTATAAGCTCTAAACTCTGGTATGGAAAACAGATCCCACAAAGAAACTACCAATTGCAAATGTGAAAAGTGTTTCAAAAGAAAAGAACATGATATCATCAGGATTAATATAAAGGGATATGATCCTCAGCAGAAATGACAATCGGGCATCTATTGGCATGTATCTTTATATGTTTTAATTAGGTGTTTTTATGTGTTCAGTAAATTTCTACACTCCTCAAGGGCAGGTTATTTCTGGGTTTCCACTTTATATTGGCTTTCCAGGTGAAGTTAGTGGTAAGGCACCTGCATGCCAATGCAGGAGACAGAATAAACATGGGTTCGATTTCTGGGTCAGGAAAATCCCCTGGAGTGGGGCACGGCAACTCACTCTGGGATTCTTGCCTGGAGAATCCCATGGATAGAGAAGCCTGGAGGGCTACAGCCCACAGGGTTGCAGAGTTGGATATGATTGAAGGGACTTAGCATAAATGCATACAAAATTACAAATGATACCAGAATTATTTTCAATGGGTCTATATCTCCTCCTAACCTATTTTAGATAGCTGAGATTATTGCAAAAGCAGAGGCAAAAAAAAAAAACCCTCAGTTTTTATTGTTGTCAAGTTTATTTTTCACATCAAACTCTCCTCTCATCCTCACTCCAATTCAGATGACCAATGGAGTTTGTCTTTTTGCTTCCAAGCTTATGAAATTCTGCTGTCAGGCTTTGCATACTTAAAAACAAAAACAAAACAAAAAAAACAGACGTTTACTTGCTGACACCTCCCCTATGGTAAAGGTCTTAAATGTACAGATAGGAAGATTTTCTTTCTGGCAATAGAAAACTAGAGAATTTTACACTTGTTGCATCCGTTTTTGTGGGTAGTAACATCTCCTTTGTATGTGCTCTATTTATCCCCAGATGTTAGGCAAGATCCACTAAAATTATAAGGAGACAAAGACAAGTCAGAATTAGATAACTCTGACCTGGCCTAGTGTGGAATTTGTTTATATTGTTATATTTCTGGGTATATGTAACATTTTACATTTTCACCTATTCAGGAGGAAACTCCAAACACACATTTAGAGGTCAAATACTCAAGCTCTCACCCATTTCCATTTATTTGTGTTTAATGCTTAAGGCTGAAAATGTTTCAATAAGATCATAAAATCACATCATGTCAGAAAAGCAACTTTCTTAGAATGGCTGGAGGGTAATGTTTTGGATAGATTAAACTAAAACATCATATCAAGAAAGTTGCTGGCCTGCAAAACATAATGTTCTTTTTAACTAGGAAGATAGAGCCCAGAGCTGCAGAACAAGAATGGCAGAGACATTTAATTTTTTCATGTATAAACAATTTAGTTCTCTGAACTCATTATATCATGATGAAATTTGAGAAATAATTTTTCCTACATAAGCCTCTGGAACAAAAAAATCTTGCTATGAGGAAAGTTGTGAAGTCTTAAGGTAAAATATATGATTTCTTTCTTTTGTGCCTATCAATAGAAGATTATTATCTTGAAAAGAACCAAATTTTATCCAGAAAAATTAATGTTTCTGTCTCCAACTTAATTTTATCCTTTTTGGAGTATATTAGAGGTATTCTAAAGTATTCTTGACAGGTACAGAACTTCAGTGTATACATATCAAGATCAGTTGCATTTATTTAAATACTATACACTTATGTTTTAAATATACTTTTTAGCTGTCATTTTAAATGCTTTAGCAAAGGAATTTGAATTTCCAAAAACTGGATCCTTATGCATGGCAGTGTTTCTCTGTATATGAGAGAGCAAACTCTTGATTTTGCAGAAAAAAAGGCCCAAAGAAATTATATGAGAGCAACTGTATGTCCTTTTACAGCTAGAAGTTGGCTTTACACATTCCACGACTCATAAATAAACAGAAGAGTTCTGTGAACTATATGCAGATGGCTGGGTCTACACTGGGAGCCTTTTGTGATGACTTTGGTTTGATTCCCTGTTTTGCCATCTCTTAAAATATCTGCAAAAAAAATTTTTGCTCCACTCCTTAGAAATAGGACAAGTAAAATCCTGTAACTTGAGAATTTGCTCTCTGCCTTGTTGGGGCTTTATAAAGCTTGGAGAAATCCATTTTTCCTCCTCATTATTGTTCACATAAAAATATTTGCCTCCATAACTGGCATTAAAAAGGCTTTATGTTTTAAATATTCATTGTTTTATTTGTAAAAGATAACACAATAGCAGAAGTACAATGAGAGAGACAAATCTACAAGGTGGTAGAAGGAAGTAATAAGCCAAAGAGTGGGAAAAAATCCCACAAACCACATAAAGGAAGATATGAGATCAGCCACTTAAGTAAGCAAGTTTAAGGTTACCACACTGGCACTGAGCGAAAGTGTGCCTGCCAAGCCTAAATGAAAAAAGGAGTGAGAAGAATAAAGGCATTTGACAGAGCAAGGCAGGGAGACAAGGTACCAAAGTCAAGTGGAAACACTAAGACAGCAGTTATGGATCTTTTTTTTTTCACCTGATTATGGCACAGAAATTCTAGTAGGCTGGTGAGAATATTGGATATTAAAAAAAGAACTAAAAAAATATGCATACAGTGCATTGTGCATGCTCAGTCACTTCAGTCGTGTCCAACTCTTTGTGACCCTATGGACTGTAGCCCACCAGGTTCCTCTGTCCATGAGACACATGGATTGAACCCATGTCTCCTACATTGCAGGTGGATTCCTTACCCACTGAGCCACCTGGGAAGCTCATGCATTCTAGTATTTATCATTTAAATGTTGCAACTATCTCCATTCTCCAAACACACTTATAATATATACACAAATACACATACACACACACACATAAATTCGTCTCACCATTACTGCTATAGCAAGAATCATTTGCTTAGCTAATCACAAATCTTTCTCAACAGCAAAGCCTAAGGGCTTTGGCAATGCAAAAAGTATTGGCATTTCTCTGATGTATATTCAAAAATCTATATTACAACTCAATTCAGCATGCATGAGTCAGCAATAGATATACTGTATCTTTAAAAAGACATGAAGGCTTCCAGTCAAGCCTTTTAAATCTTTACAAATAACATTTCAAGAGGGTTGAGAATGTGGACTTAGATAGCAGATGGCTTTTAGTACAATACTCCTCCAGGATCCTTTGATTTTATTACTTTTGCTTTTTGATGGTGCTCTTTTCTGGTTTGTTTTGATGACTTTGTGGCCTAATGGACTGAAATCAGACAGCGAAGCTGAAAACCCTTTAAGTCCTAATGACAGAGAGTGACTTATTGGGTAACCTTGAGTAAGTGTTACATTTCCCTTATTGTAGTTTCTATGGCAGAAAATAAAAATTACTCTGACTGCCTCTCCACCCTCCAAGGATGGTCCAAGGAGACTAGAAATTATTAACCTGCATAATATGAAATAATATATTACCTGCTGTTTATTAAGCAAGTGTATGTGCCAAACACTATTTTAGGTACATAGCATATTTTATGGCTTTTAATATATACAATAGCCATATAAACTATGAATAGTTAATTTCATTTTACCGAAGAAGAAATGAGGCCCCAGAAGTGAGAGGACTTGAACTTACATCAACTTAACCAAAATTTCCCTTTTCTTTCCTTTACATGACCTGATCTCTGCTAATGAACAATTATAATTAAAATTAAAATATTTAGTAATTAATTTGTCATATTATATATATAGCAATTATAACACTATATAATTTTGGTGGTGGTGTTGTTCAGTCACTGAGTTGTGTCTGACTCTTTTGCGACCTTATGGACTATAGCCTGCCAGTCTCCTCTGTCCGTTGAATTTCCCAGGCAAGAATACTGGAGTGGGTTGCCATTTCCTTCCCTAGGGAATCTTCCTAACCCAGGGATCGAACCTGCATCTCCTGCAATGGCAGGTGGGTTCTTTACCACTGATCTACCAGGGAAGCCCATACTATAAATACACAGCAGTTATTACACACATACATAGCATGTACATAAAAGATATTAACTGGTTATATATTATTGTGAATTAAATGCCATTCAGCACTAGCATTCCATTGTTACTTGATTTTATTCAATCTATGGCTATCAATGTGGCTCAAACCCAGGTCTTCTGCATTGCAAGCGGACTCTTTACCATCTGAACCACCAGGGAAGCCATCAGTCTATTAATCGAAAATAAACACCCTAAAGAAAGGAAGGATGGAAAAATGGAATGAAAGAGAAAAGGCAGTGATGCTCTGTTCCCACAGTCCATAAATTGCCACCAGATTTCTGAATGTGTGAGTGGAGAATTGATTGGCAAGAAGTTTGGTCCCTGCTTCGAGAGGAAAATCCCGAGTGCTACACTTTGTTTATTTGGTGGTCCTTGGTGGAATTATTTTTCCCGTAAATCACTGTTCTGCAACAGAAAATAAGGTCCGCAGTGCTTTACAGTTCCAGGAAGCACAAAGAGAGAAGGAATTTGAATTTTCATTAAAAGAAAAAAGGAAGGAAGGTGGGAAGACAGAAATGCAGGAAGGAAGGAAAAAGAGAGAATGTGTGCACTGCTTTACCAAAGCCAGGGACTCATTTATTAAATGAGGGCTTTTTTCCAAATGAACCTGCTGATTGATCACTTCCATGTGGCTAAATGTATTTTCTGTTTTTATTTAAAACTGCAAAGAAAAGGAGACCTTTAAAATATGTTTTTAAAATGGCAATAAGCTAAGATGATGTAAGAAGTTTGCCTGATGATTATAGCCATCTCTGAAAGCTGAAGTATCAAAAAAACTGCCTCATTTCCGTATCTCTTCCAGGAGTTAATTCAAGAAAAGGAAGGATCAGATCCTTGCCTCTCTTCAAACTCCTAATTCCAGTGCCTGGGGAGAACCACACACCTATGTTTTTTTTCAAAAAATATGTTTTTCTTTGTATTCAGCCTGTCATTCATTCAGCAAGGGCCTCAAAGCACATTAGAACATTAATTTATAATACTTATGCATATGTTGTGGAATCCCTGAAGATTTTAAGGACTAACTTGCCAATGGAAAATAGGCCATATGGCGCGCACTGGCGTTCTGAACACAACTGAAGTCCATTATCTCCCCTAGCCCCCAGCCCCAGCATGATGAAGAGGATATTTGGCTAAAATATTTTGGAACCGAAGATGCTCTTGTGGATTGTGGATGCCAAATTGGAACAGAATTGATCTCATATAAGACAGTAATGGTTTCAAACATAATAATGTTATACATATTTCTAATCAATTATTTTTAAAGTATGTACTTTTTCGTTTCATTTATAGAGTCATTAACAATAGAGAATTAATTTATAGAAATTGGAGAAAGTAAGTTTTCAATTGGCAAGTATATTTGATTCTACTTCTAAAAACAGTACCTTTTCAGGAAAGTCATGAAGCTTATCAGACTGTAAAGGAGAAATTGTGTAAAACCTCTTGAGTTTATCAATGTAAAGAACTGATATACTTTGGTAAAATGAACCCTACCCTCCCTTAAAGACTCTACACACTCACATCTTTCTTTTTTAGCCTCAATTTTCCATTTTGCTGTTTATTTCATTCTTTGAGTAACACCGCCCCCTTGCATGTCACAGTATGCCATATTTTTTTAATGACTTAACACTCTCCGAGATAAAATGGTGGGCAATTATCTCTGGAATGTTGCAGAAAAGAATTCCTTAGGCCTCTGGCTAGTTGCAGAAGGGCTTACATTAATCACTCTCTCTGCATGCTTGTCTCCTCTTAGTAGTGTCCAATGTCAAGTCAGACAGTCCAGGCAGGGACCTTGATAGAACGTTAAAAGGGCATTACTACACACTGCAGGTATCCAGCAGGAACAAAGTCTTTTACCCTGAGTAATCTTAATAATTTTTGCTCAGGTCTAATCCAGTGCTTTGGGGCATGTTTGTTCCTGAAATTCCTGTTGACCACTTACCATACAATAGCTGATCTAGCATTAAAAAAAAAAAAAAGTTCTTATATTCCAAGCCACTCTAGACTTGGTGCGTCTGTCACTTGCTACTTTATTTTTGAAAATTGTGACAGCCAAAAGCTAGCTTCCTGTTGTAAAATGTTTTATTTGTGTTTCAAGGAGGGGCCCGGAATGCCCAACCGCGCTAGCCTGTTTGGCTTAAAGTGAGTCAGCTGTAATGAACTCTGTGACACTCATCTCACTTAGTGAAGTTCAACAGTGAGTGAATGTGACAACCATTCAAAGTCACAATAATGGAAATTATTATACACACAAAATGGGTGTATTCTTCAGGCGATTTTACCTCTAGCATTTGAAACCTGAAAATACTGTAGTAACATCGTTGAAAATGATCTGAACCAGTTAGAGCCAGACATTTTTTCTCCCCATTATCATAACGGCCAAGCTACAGGTTTTATCATATTAATTTATTCCTTGATCTATTATTGATCATGTTTGCAAAACTATTACTCCTCACAATACACCTTTCAGGAGAGAAATTTAAATTTTCATAAACCACAATAAAAGTTGCTATGAAAAACTTCACCAACATATACAGTCTCCCAGGCAGCTTTGGTTCGTCCTTATAAAATAACAGGGGTATTCAAATAATACCACCTTCCCCTACACTTCCTACTTCTCCCACACTGCTTGATTTTAACTGTTTTTTTTCTTAGATACACACACACAAAATATATATACATATAAATCCAGGTGGTTAGTTATATAGTTTTCTATTTCATATGCTCATTTCCTTCTGAGAATCTTCAAAGCCATTCCACAGCACTTGTGCATCTGGCCCTGTGTACACGCATTTTATCCCTATTATCACTAGTAAACCATGCTTTCCATGAAAGTACAGATTATATCTTATTTATCTCCTTTATCTCTATATTATGTGCTGCTGCTAAGTCACTTCAGTCGTGTCCGACTCTATGTGACCCTACAAACGGCAGCCAACCAGGCTCCTCTGTCGCTGGGACTCTCCAGGCAAGAATACTGGAGTAGGTTGCCATTTCCTTCTCCACTATATTATGTGCAATACCCTGTAAATTATAAAGGCCCAATAACATGATTAAATGAATAAAACAAGTTAGTTTCATGTTTTGGCTTCTCTATTAACTGAGTCAACCAAATATGAATTATAAATATAGGATTGTGAATTAAGGATTAGAGTAAATTAGCACTGCTAACATCTTCAGTCTTTTTGTTTTGGTCCAATAACCTTTTAAGTCAACTGAACACAGATAATGTAAGGTAGTAAAACAGAGATTAAAGTAATGTAGCTATACTTAATATGAAATAAGGCTTTTTTTTATACTTTGTGATTTATGGTCTATGTCTTGTTTGAAACTACTTAGTGCAAGAAAAACACCTAGTTTAATACCTCCCTCCTCCTCCTCCCTTTAAAAAAAAACATTAAGATGTATTCACATTCATGGATCCATTTAGTACTTACATCACATCATGAAGTAGGTAGAAAAGATAATATTAGTGCCAATTCTCAGAGGGTGAAGTGGAAATACTGAATGTATTTGGGCTGTGAGCTGCCCAAAGTTACACATGATATCTGTTGGTAAAATAAACATTAAAATGTCCAAATGCTGGCTTCAAGGTCTTACTATGCATCGTTTCCAGTCCTTGCCATAGATTTTTTCTGATGAGACTCTCAAATAATTGGATCTCTCAGCCCGTGGGACTCTGGGCCCCCTGAGGATGAGTTTTTATTGTTAATTAATATAATTATTACTAAAATTTCCCTCATACAGCCTAGCATTAGCACATAGCAAACCCAAGAAAATGCATATTAAATTAATCTGAAGCCTAACAACTGACAAGCCCTCTCAACTGCTCTTCCCATCCTAATAGTTTATTATTATATACGGCTTTTCTATTCTCATTCTACATGAAATTATACTTCTTAGAGTAATTTTATCAATGGAAATATATAAAACCACTTTTTCTAAAATTTAAGGTTTTTAAGGATAAATTAGGATGAAGGTATAAGATTGCTTTGTGTAGTTTTATCAGATCTCTCCAGAATATTTTGCTAATATGAACCTAACTAGTTATTAACTAAACAGTACTTTGGCCACCTCATGCGAAGAGTTGACTCATTGGAAAAGACTGATGCTGGGAGGGATTGGGGGCAAGAGGAGAAGGGGACGACAGAGGATGAGATGGCTGGATGGCATCACCGACTCGATGGATGTAAGTTTGAGTGAACTCAGGGAGTTGGTGATGGACAGAGAGGCCTGGCGTGCTGCGATTCATGGGGTTGCAAAGAGTCGGACATGACTGAGCGACTGAACTGAACTGAATATCAATCTAACTAATAAATACTAAATAATGGACTTTTGAACAAGGTAATCTCCCTAGGTTTAAGCTGAAGCTCCAATACTTTGGCCACCTGATGTGAAGAACTGACTCACTGGAAAAGACCCTGATGCTGAGAAGAACTGAAGGCAAAAGAAGAGGGCAGCAGAGGATGAGATGATTACATAGCACCACCAACTCAATGGATATGAATCTAAGCAAACTCCGGGAGAGAGTGAAGGACAGGGAAGCCTGGTGTGCTGCAGTCCATAGGGTCACAAAGAGTTGGACACGACTGAGCAACTGAACTGAATATCTTTAGGCATGTGACTTAGTGAAAGGAAAAAAGCCAATTCTGGTCTGTTTGACCAAATGTCTTAGAAAAGATTCAGAATTTTTTTTTTTTTTTTTACTTTCATCTCTCTTAGTTGAAAAATGAAGTGAATATTTATACCTAAGACCATCAAATATGATTTAGTTCACCAAGAACTTAGAAAAGTTAACCATGTATCAGAGAGTGGAGCATAGTTGGGAAGAAGACATTATCTCTGCCTTCCAAGAAGCTGGAGGCAGGTACGGCTCAGGGCTCATTCCCCTCAGGGTCAAGTCCTGGCTCTCCTCCAGGCCATCAGGGTGATCTTGGCAAGTTAACCCTTCTCTATCTTAGTTTCTCTTCTACAAAATTCTGGTAATAATATTATTTAGTGTATAACTTTGGTGTGATGAGTACAATCAACTACAGGTTTACAGGGCCTACGATCAAATGTAGGCTCCACTCATTTTAAAATAGTCAAAAACTTCAAGAGACTGACCACACAGCATTAAACCAGGTGTGGGGGTGAGGATGCAGGAGGAGCTTCTTAGAGTGGGGACTGTGTAAGTAGATCAACTGATGCTCAAGAAAACAATCCTGGTGATAAATAAATGATTAATATATATAAAGCAATTTGAAGAGTGCTTGGCACATAGTAAGTGGTGTCATGTACTAACAATGTTAGTTTATTATTATTATTATTATTATTATTATTATTATAGCCCGAGCTGGAATCAAGATTGCCAGGAGAAATATCAATAACCTCAGATATGCAGATGACACCTCCCTTATGGCAGAAAGCAAAGAAGAACTAAAGAGCGCTTTGATGAAAATGAAAGAGGAGAGTGAAAAAGCTGGCTTAAAATTCAACATTCAAGAAATGAAGATCATGGCATCCGGTCCCATCACCTCATGGTAAATAGACGGGGAAACAATGGAAACCATGACAGACTTTATTTTCTTGGGCTCCAGAATCATTGCAGATGGTGACTGCAGCCATGAAATTAAGACACTTATTCCTTGAAACAAAAGCTATGACCAGCCTAGATAGCATATTAAAAAGCAGAGACATTATTTTGCCAACAAAAGCCCATCTAATCAAAGCTATGGTTTTTCCAGTAGTCATGTATGCATGTGAGAGTTGGACTATAAAGGATGCTGAGCACTGAAGAATCGATGCTTTTGACCTGTGGTGTTGGAGAAGACTCTTGAGAGTCCCTTGGATTGCAAGGAGATCCAACCAGTCCATCCTGAAGGAAATCAGTCCTGAATATTCACTGGAAAGGAGTGATGCTGAAGCTGAAACTCCAATACTTTGGCCACCTGATGTGAAGAACTGACTCATTGGAAAAGACCCTGATGCTGGGAAAGATTGAAGGAGGGAGGAGAAGGGGACAACAGAGGATGAGATGGTTGGACGGCATCACTGACTCAATGGACATGAGTTTGAGCAAGCTCCGGGAGTTGGTGATGGACAGGGAAGGCTGGCTTGCTGCAGTCCATGAGGTTGCAAAGAGTTGGACATGACTGAGCAACTGAACTGAACTGATTATTATAGAATTTACAATTTCACTTAACGTGGAAGAAATATAAAGGAAAATGGCAGTTTTTTTAGATGCTGTCTAGATCTCAATTTTGAAAGAAGTCTCAAGTTTGTAACAATGCTCTTTTCATCTGCCCTGGATTTGGGGTCCCATTACCTAAATGCAGGCTTCCCTGGTGGCTCAGTGGGGAGAATCTGTCTGCAATGCAGGTAGATTGCAAGAGATACAGGTTTGGTCCCTGGGTTGGGAAGATCCCCTGGAGGAGGTCATGACAACCCTCTCCCGTATTCTTGCCTGGAGAATTCCATGGACAGAGAAGCCTGGTGGGCTACAGTCTTTGGGGTTGCAAAGAATCAGACATGACTTCGTAATTAAACAACAACAACAACATCAAAATGCACCACCTCTTCTTCATTTCACAGAGATCATATTCTTCCACCTTCCCTTCACAGAAAATATGCAAAATGTGAGTTCTATCCTTTACATATATATATATATATATATATATATATATAGCATTCATATGGTGCTTTCCATTTGTTTACCTCTATAGTTTTTGTCTCAATATGGTACACAGTATATGAAACAGGAAAGTTCTTTAACAAAAGATTTAAGTCCTG
Source organism: Bos grunniens (assembly GCF_055505025.1). Taxonomy (NCBI): domain Eukaryota; kingdom Metazoa; phylum Chordata; class Mammalia; order Artiodactyla; family Bovidae; genus Bos; species Bos grunniens. Next base: position 68,426,999 of record NC_141170.1, read on the forward strand.
GTCTTCTCTTCAATGTGCAAATGGGACAAGACTTTTAGTTTACTGATTATTTCTTTTTACATTTTCTCTCTAATATCCAATTCTTAACTGAAAAAAATATACACTTCTTTGGTACCAAAACAAAGGCTCCCCTCAAAGATGTTCCCATCCTAATCCCTGGAATCCATGAATGTGTCATGTCACTTGGCAATGGTAGGGGGTGACACTAAGGTTGGAGATAGAATTACGTTTGTCAATCAGCTGATGATAAGATAGACTATCCTAGATGAACCAAGTAGGTCTATGTAACCACATTTACAAATTCCTCTACTGGTCACTGCTGACTTTGAACATGGAAGATGGCACTATGAGCCAAGAAATCTAGCCAGGCTGTTACTGCTGGGAAAGGCAAAAGCAGATCTTCCCCGAGAGCCCTCAGAACAGTGTGTTACCCTGTTGGTACCTTGATTTAGCCCACTGAGACTCATTGCAGACTTCTGAGCTCCAGAATTGTAAGATAACAAATTTGTGATGATTTAAGACATTCAATTTGGGTAATTGTTATAGCAGCAATAGGAGAGTAAACATTTATATATAGATGTGTGGTGTGTGTGTACCAGTGTGTGTGTGCACACACACATTCAAACACACTCACTCCAGATATACTTCTGAACATTTGAACATTGCTGTTCTTAATGTCGAGTAAATAACCCTCACAAGGGCAGGCTATTCTTGTTTGAAGTCACTCCACAATGGAGCTCCCACCTTTGGCTAAAAAGATATTTCAGTAGAAATGCAAAGAGCCTGCCCTCTTTGACTTAGACTGAAAATTTCAACCCTTCACAGTGTTTCATTGCACTGAATCTTCTCCTCTGTTACTGTGTTGATTACATTAGCTGATAGTTAATATACTTATCTGTCTTATTCACTAGACAGGGACAGCCTGCAGGACAGGGACTGTGTCTTTATTCATATCTCCATATACATGACATGGCAGATCCATCAATATTTCTTGATTTTTCTTGATTTAAATTAATGAATGAGAAAATTCTTTAAGCATGCACATGTGCACACACACAAACACACACACACACTGGGGTAAATGTGTACTTCTATTTTATTCACTCTAGCAACAATGTTATGAGATAAGGACTATATTATTTAGTGATACTAGTTGGGAATGGATGGTAAGGTCTGATTCAGAAATCCAGGCTTGTGACTATGAATCCTTAGAGCTTTCTAATCCTAGTTTAAACGATGACCAATGAAAGAGCAACAAGTTTCATTGCTATCAGTTACTGTAATACCACATTAACCAAGAATTACTAACAAGTAATTTCAGGGTTCACAGAATATATCCAGTAGCATAAAAGATAGTTAAAAAACTCTTCAAGAGCGTAAAAGACACCATTCCTGTGCATGTGATGGATAGGTGAGATAAAATTCTTCAATAGTGGAGTCACAGAATCTATTTTTACATTATCATAGGTTGTATCTTTTCTAGCTGAAACCCCAGATTTATTCACTCACAGCAAGAAAAAGCTCACTATTCTGTTTCGGCTTGTGATGTGGAGTTCACGTCTAGATGTGAATAAATCTGTAGTTTTTTCAAAAGAAATTTAACAAGTCCCATTTAGTCATGTGTGAGTTACTGTGCTATTTTAAATTGCCACTTTTAGGGGTTTACTAAAATGATAAATAACTGAAGGACAGATTCATATGTGGCTAGATCTCAATGAAGGGGCATGCACTAAAAAATATAGATTCATGAAAATTATAAGACATCTGAAATATGAACCATCTACAGTAATTTTAATTTTAGGAACAGAATTTATTAGCAGAAAGAACACTTGCCTAGCAGAGCATAACAAGGAAGTTCTATTGATGATTGTATCCACAGAAATAATAACCCTGTGAGAAGGTAGTTGTGTCCATTTTACAGGTGTAACTTTGTTTCCATAGCTAAGAAGAAAAACAAGCCTTCCACAACTGTGTTGAACTATAGCTAAGTTCACCTCCAATGTATCTCTTCTTGGTTTGGAACCAGTAGCTGATGGGGGAGGGGAGAGCATGCAAAATGAGTAGGGATTCCTTCTTCCTTTGATATTTGTTTTTAGTTGTGTTTCTGTTTTAGTCAACCAATTAAGAAAAGTTTCATCAAATATTTAAATAATAGAAGAAAAAACGTTTTTATTTAATCTGTTAGCATACTCATATCCATGACCTCATCATTGGTACTAGCAAATTGTGCCAAGAACTTTACAAATGTTACCTCATTCAGGTTAAAACTTGTATTAATCTATGGACAGTTCTTATACTCATTTTACAAATGAGATTTCTGTTCCATTCCTACTCAAAGCCAGTATCAAGGTGTGAGCCCAGTTCCATAGTTAATCAAATCCATACTTTTTGTCTTTTCTAGAGTAATTATCAAGACGGTAGCAAACAACAGAAATATCTCATATGAATAAAATTCAGTTATGATTGTCTTTGTCTTTTTAACTGCCCAGGCATAAATGAATGAAGATTATGAGGGATACAATCTGGTCAGTTGGAGAGGAAACTGAAACATCACAAATAACAGGACGAATTCAGGAGAGAGCGAGCTCAAGTGCACAGGAGAATGTAGAAAAGTTTAAACACTAACATAAAGCCACTGGTGGGAAATGTCTAAATAGTGAGATGCCTGAGTATACATACTCTTAGAAAAATATTTTGATAAAGTACTCTCACTCTACTAAAAGAGATTAAACTTTTGATATATCTAACAGAGATCAGTCGAACAGGTTAGTAAAGAGAAAAAAAAAAGAGTGAAATATGTTGAGGTAGATGGTAAGGAGTCTGCTTGCAATGTGGGAGACCCAGGTTCAATCCCTGGGTGGAGAAGATCCCCTGGAGAAGGAAATGGCAACCCACTTCAGTATTCTTGCCTGGAAAATCCCACGGACAGAGGAGGCTGGCAGGCTACAGTCCACAGAGTAACAAAGACTCCAACACGACTGAGCGACTTCACAGAAGAAAGTAGTGAAAATGTGTAGTCCTTGTGGGGGAAAAAGGAGAGGTAATATTTTAACTATAACTGTCAATGTTAGGATACATAAAACTTTTAGAAAAATAATGTCAAAGGTAATTTGAGAAATGCAAGAAATCTATTATGGTGATACCGAGAACAGCACAGATAATTTTTATTCTGGAATGGCTAGAAAGCTAACTAAAAGCAGAGAAGTAACCTCAATGACCTCTAAAATCCCCCAGATTTAGATGCAAGATTTCTATTGTTATTATTAGTGTTAGCACTACAGAGCAGGAAAGAGTAAAGATAAATGAAGAAAAACAAGTCCTATCTAAACTGGGGAAGTGAGGGCCAGACACGGAAGGAAAGCAAAAGAAGCGTGAAGGATGATTTAAAAAGGTTAGACTAAAATAAAGAAAACATATTATTTTATTTTTATCTTTTTTTAGTCAAAAATAATGAAATAGAAAATGTGCAAAATGTGGTACCTTAAATCCATCAACAGCAGGATGTACAAAATTATAATGTTTCTATTACATCACTCTATGTAGCACTTTTGATTGCTAATTACACTGTCAGATGTATGTGATGTGAATAATTTATTTTTTGTTTCTTTTTAACCTAACTTTGGTTCTTGCATACATTGAAAAGATTCAAATCTATAACATACATAATGTGGAAGTGCAGTTTTAAGCAATTATGATACAAGTATACATTTTTGAAAGCATTCATATTTAATTTAAATAGTAAGCCTTTAAGTATCTTAGTTGAACTGAATTTGACATGTGGCACATTTTAAAATGTCTCCAGATTAAAGTCTATTAAAGAAAAGATTGCTATAAAATAGAAACTGATAAAGAGAAAAATGAAAGCAAGCAGAATAAATAAGCTTAAAAAATTAGCACTCCACAAAACCAGGGCTGATTCTGATTGGCTAGAAGTGAAACCATGATTTACTGGTCTATTTGCCCTACCATTCAATAAATAACTTGGTGTCAATGGAGCAACTGTTGTATCATAAAGAATGCAGGCCATAAAGTGGTCCACATGACAATATATCATCAGTGTGTTTCCATTCCCCTTCTATTTTAGAGAAAACTGTGTGCAATAAGATGATAAAGCTTCCTACATTTTAGTAGCCATATTTCTAAAAATTACGCACCATGCAAATTATTTGGTTCTCCCCACTGGACCAGTTTATTGAAAGCCAGAATAGGTTGCATTGCAAAATTCTTATGTATTTAAAACAGTAACATGTGATAAGGTTTCTATCTAGACACCTGGTGGGAGAAGAATTTCCTTTTATTGCTGTTAAGAGAGTTCTGAGCATATTTTTTAACAGTTGGCATTTGCAGAAGTACTTTATGGACATCAATTAGTTACTGCTGACAATTGCTTCAAGAAATAGAACTGTAGCTGTGGACTTCGGCTGTTGCTTCTAAATACTGATATATTGATATCCTATCCACCAACCATTTTGCTTCTGAAGCACAAAATCTGATTTATTAATAGAGATTTTACTTTCCAGGTTTGATTATAATTTGGGAAATTTCTAAAACTGCCCCTCAACTTCGTCTCTGTTAATCCATATCATTTGCTTTCTCAATTTATTATTGTACACATATGGATTTTACTGTTAGGTAACTAGAAAAATAAAGGGACAATTATCTATCTTTCTGTATTTGTATGTATGTAATTTATATATAACATTTATGTGTGTGGAATGAAGTGCTGGATAATATAACTAGAACCATTCATTCTTCCTGCTTATCATGTGATTCCTGTGTAGAGCCCCCTCTCTGTTTTATCACACACAAACCCCCATATCAGTTCCTCAATATCTCCTTCCCCTCTGGGACCAAACACAGAACACAATGGCATCTGGATGGACCGCTCCAGCTCAAAAAGATTAAAGTAACAAAGTGCAGACACATGGGAAGCTGCACATGAGCTAGAATCCAGATTAAATTCAAGCATCTACCTTCATGTCCAGGTTAATTTACTTAAAGAAAAACACGTCACAGCAGCAACATTCAGAAAGTGCTCTCCAGGGCTTAGAGACCATCAGAAGCACTTATAAAACAGTCAAATGACTATTATGAATGAGTAAGAAATGTACTGATTAAATATTAGTAATGTCTACGGTTAAAAAACAGCAACAACAACTCACTGTCAAGGAAAATGTACACTGCTCACAGAGTCCACAGACGGGGACTGTGGAAACCAGAAAACATCTGGGCAGCCACAGTGTTACACACATACCATAATGAATGTGCATATTGAGTAGATAAAAGCAAGCCACTACTTTTTTTTTTTTTTAACACTAAAGACCACTCAGTTTTATTAATTAACATATATTAATAGCACATACAGTTGACATAAAACCTTTTACAATTCACTGTGGGATCCTTGATCAAAATAACTGATTACAGGCACAGAGAAAGATATTCATGCCTTTGATATAATGATCTGAGAAAAGTATTTCTATGGTGTACAGAATGGAAGCTAATTGTTTCATAAACAGGAACCTGTGTTAATCATATGACCTTTCCAGGAAAGGTGCCCAATACTTTTCTAGGATATTAGAGAAGATGGCATTATTTCAGCCATGTCAACTAATATTCTGTTGATATTATAAAGATATTACAAAGATATATCAAGATTTCAGTGAACTGTTATTATTGATATATTTCTGTTAATATTATCAAGATACATCAAGATTTCAGTGAACTGTTGATATTATCAAGATACATCAAGATTTCAGTCAACTATTGATATTATAGATACATCAAGATTTCAGTGATATTATAAAGATATACCAAGATTTCAGTGAACTGTCATTGTTTCATCCTTAAAATAAAAAAAAATAAAAATAAAAAGCAGAGACATTAAAAAAACAAAAACAAAAACAAGTGACATAACTAGTGAAAACTTAGAACAAACCTGCCTTACTTTAATACACAGAATGATTCCCTGATCACTGACATCATGGTGACCTCCAGGGATGTTTGACTTCAATGACAGAACGCCTCCATTTAGATGTTCACTGTACATTTTACATTACTGTGTCCTTAATCTTCTAATGAAGAACAAATATAAATTATGCCCACCCAATATACAAGGGCTTCTCTTATCTTTGGGGCATCTACCATCAAAAACATAAGTTCATATACAGTAATTCTCCTTTAGAGTGAATTCAGAGAAGAGCAACTGATGAAATGCTTTCTAGTACACATTCTCTGATACTTATTTAGATTTGATTATTGAATAAATACTTTCCTACATCTGTTTTTACATCATTCACATATCTTTCTTGTATAAACACAGGCTCATGTTTTCTAAAGTGTGTATTTAGGACAAATCTCTTTCATGACTTATTATATTACTAGGGTTTCTCTCCAATATGTGTTCTCTGATGTTGAGTGAGGTGAGAGTGATTAAAGCCTTTACCACTTTCCTTATATTTAGCTTTTAAGTTTCTCTGAAGGATGAATTCTCTGATGCTGACCAAGACTTGAGCTTTGGGTAAAGGCTTTGCCATGTTTCTTTAAAGCCACTACTTTAAAGGACAATCACTGTAACCAGAGAACCATGTCTTGGACTGTGGTCACCAGCCTTGTGTTTTTTGTTTTATTTTTCCTCACAAGAGGCAATTCCAAAACAAAAAACAAAAAAGATATGTTTATTTATGAACCACACTTTTTTCATTACATTTTATCATATCACTGTAATAAAACTGTGATAAATATATGTATTCTCACTATGCAGACTGCCTACTCAACTAAAGAGAAAAATATTAATAAAATAATTGGCACTACTTTTAAGCCACTAAAATGTGAATAACTGGGCATACTCATAAGTTGACAATGGAAATTAAGAAGTTCATAGAGCTACCTTCCACTGGAGAATGTCTCTTTATTGATCACTAGAACCAAATTTAGGATTGTGACTTCAGCAAGCATGTGTTATGTATTTGCTCTTACCTCTAAAGATTATGCAAATATTTTCCTGCTTCCAATATATTTCCCTGCTTCTTTGCTCCAGATGATATGTATTAAGCTACATTTACTGCATACATATTTACTATGTGCCAGCCATTGCTCTAAATATTTTGTATGTACCAAATGTTTTTATTCTCTCAATACCAGCAATAATAGTACCTCGTGCTGCGATTCATGGGGTCGCAAAAAGTTGGACACAACTGAGTGACTAAACTGAACTGAACTGAATTCTGTCCAGAATTCAATCATATACTACTTCCAAAATGTTTAGGTCCTTGCCCAGCACATAGAAAGTGCTACATTAGTGTTTTACCAAATAGTCCCATGAAATAGGTTGTATTTGTTATTCTCATTTTACATATGATGCAATAGAAGCAGAGGCTGATTAAGGAGCTCCCAGGGATCAAGAGCTAATAAGTGATGGACTTTAAATACCAGCAGTTTAACATCAAAGCCTGCATTCTTTATTCCCTTGTATTTATTTATTTATGCTTTTCAAAAATTTTTTATTTTGTATTAGGGTATAGCTGACTAATAACATTGTGACAGTTTCAGGTGAACAGTCAAGAGGCTCAGCCAAGTTCATGTGGCCATTCTCCTTCAAACTTCCCACCTATCCCAAAGCTTGCATTCTTAACAATGGGGCTCTGCCACTTCACAAAAAATGTGCATAGACTGTTCCTTCAACAACTTGATCCTTAACACTCCTCCAAGAACTTCCCAGAATTTATATCTCTACACACACCAGACTGCAGGCTTCTTGAAAATACACACTACATGCTGTCTCACAGTCTTCTCTTGCAGGCCACTTCTGCACTGATGTGCACACAGCAAATGTGCAGAAGCTGCATGGATGCCTGTATAGATTAATGGCCTAGTGAGGATAATGTAAGTGATAACGTTTTAACTTTAAAAATTTAACAGATATGCATTGAATATTTTATGCTTCAAGACACAAATACCCATCTAGTTTAATTATCCTTTCATTTTTTATTTCTGAGTAGATGACACCCAGATACACATGCAATGACCTCTCTTTCTGTACTTACCATTCCCAAAACTACTCTTTAAAAAATGCCCTGACTGTCCTGGAGACATAATTTTTTACTTCTTGAAAAAAATGAGAAATTTAGTCTTTACAGATTTGGGTTTGTACCCCAGTTCCACAACTGTGGGTAGTACTATCTATGAGATCTAGAAAAAGTTAGTTAACCTCGACGTGCCTCAGTTGCCTTAGCTTTCAAATGGGACTACATAAAAAAAATAATAGTGGGCACAAAGTAAGCACAGTATAGCGAGTGTAAAAATTGTTTTTCAGACTTTCTCCAAGGAAGTGAGGTAAAAATAAGACCAATAAGCATATAAATGAAGTTTAGCCCTGACTCTATTTGGGTTCCATACATGGATATTCTTTGGCATTTTTACCTTTCTAATCCTGAAGTAGAAGTGTATTTACATAATTTGTATACAAATTGACAATCAGAAGTAGGGCACTTAATAGTAAAATCTAGAGTAGCACTGGGAAGTTAAGTTGAAAATTAAAGTTTCCTGAAAATAATCAATAGCCAAATAATAGTGTCTTTAAGAATTCTCAGATGATAGCCTCTTCTAAGCATCATGGTCTGCAATATTTGGTGATTTAGAAATCTCCAGATGTTCTTAGGTGAGGTGTATCCTTTTCTGGGTACAGGTCCAAAAAACAAAACTTCCTGGTTCATATTTCTTAGTGTGACACTATAAGTCAACATTCGCTAAAGTAGAGCAGGTTGGGAAAAAGCCCCAGAATGGCTTTTAATATACCAGATACCCTAGAGGCTCAATTGCACTCATGATGGATTATTGACAAACTGTATTTCTGTTATTCGTTTTTCAAAAGCATATGTTTGTTTTTACAAGGGTCTGTTCTAAGTTTGTCTCAATGTTAAGTGCATTTGTTTTATTTACGTATATTATCCTTGTCCCGGAGAAACCTAACCACAATAAGTCACAATACACTGACTCTTTCAGTCGCTCTTGCCTTCCACAAAATCCGCAATGAATATTGATGATTCTAAACTCAGTACAGGTCCTTGAAATAAACAAAGAAATACATTATAGTGCTTCCCTGGCTTTAATGAGGTTATCAAATGGAGAAGAGCTTAAAATTCGCCATTAGGTTTTAAAGAATGGTCAGCTAAGAGAAAAGCCTTCTTTGAGGCATGAATAATAAGAAAGACACTAATACTTGAAGGAAAAGAAGGAAAGAAGGGAGAAGGGAGGGAGAGAGGGTATAAAGAAGAAAGGATGGAAGAGGAAAGGAAAAAAAACCACAAAACTTTTCTAGCCAGATACAAACCAAAAGCCAAATTTGCAAGAAAATTCTACATCTATCCAAGTCATGTTCCTGACTCTTTTAAGGTACTGGCAGCCACTCACTCCATCTTTTTAAACATTAATCTAAAAAGCCAGTCAATGCTTGGCCTAGTCTGACCTTCCATTTTAGAATTTTTAAAAAGGAAAAAATAGCCATACAAAAGCATATTAATATCTTCTGATATATTCAAAACGATCTAAAGGATTAAGCACCTAAACCACGGCAGCTCTTTCTCAAAACTCCCTGATGAAATTTAGACTTTCCTTGTCTTGGCCGCATGCGTTCTTCGTGCCTTTACAGAGAAGCAGCTACTAAGGACCACTATAATGGCAAAGCAGCAGTTAAGCAAGAAGCACCAATAGCAATACAGAGCTGACATGTTTTCTTTCCCTTGGCTTGCTAACAATCCTCAGGAAATGAAGCATGTGGTCTTCATGAAGTAGTTCCTTAAATTTTAATGTGACATTGATCTATCTCAGGATTCCTAAAGGTTCATGGGCAGTACACTAAGGAAAGACAGCTAACAACTGAAAAGCAAATGAAAGTTTAGTTACATAAACACATTCTGTAAAGTGCAAATTAGAAATGATACTACGTTACACCCAAACAATACCAGCGACAATCTTTTGGTTCCTGTTTCCACCAGATTCTCAAGGTCGACACTGAAAAATACTAACATGACATTCTTTGTCCATAAACCAAGACATGGATCAACAAGGCTGAAGCTGTAGAGGGGGAAAGTAATATTTGGTGTCACCAGTAACACTGATGACATTACCTAGTGTTCTATGCGGTCCCTCATTTATTGGCATCACCATCTGCTCCATTGTATAAGACAGGAACCACAAAATAATCTTTATGCCTCGTCTTCATGAACACAGCCTATCCACACCGAGTCAGCAAGCTGTATCCATTCAGCTTTACATATGCCTTGTGTGCCTATCCCTGGCCTTCCTTTACCACTGTCACTTGATTTGCTCGGTTATTAATCATCTGTCTCCTAGACTCTTCTTTAGTCACTCTGCCACAGACTCTTGTCTTCCCAATCTATCTGCTCCCAGAATTGTTTTCCTATAATACAAATATCAAATAATTACCCTTTATAAACTACTGATGACTTCCTATTTCCTAAAGGATAAATTTGGAACACCTTTTCATGGTATTCAGCTAGCTCCAGGGTACCTGTCACATCCTGGTTATCTTTCCCTGTGTAGTAATATTCAGTTCTCTGCTTCTGCTTCCTCAACCACAGCAGAATATTCACAGTTGAAAACCATTTCCATGCTCTTAAACTCTGCTTGTGTTGTTTCCTCCTTCTCTGCCTAATACAATTTTACTCGTAGTCATGGTCAAATACCCACTCTTCTCTGAAGCAGACCCTTCATGCAAGGCAAGGCAGTATCTCACTTCTCTGTCCTTCAGTAATTTCTGGCATATATCTCTATTAACTGGCTGTGACAGATTGTGGGAGCTTCATCTTTGAATTGCAAAGTCAAGGTATACCATCCATATGTGGAAGGTGTTCAATATTAGTTTATTCATTTTTTAAGGAAAAAATGTCTTTAAATTGTCTTTACTGTCCTCTCAGAAAAATATCACAATCACAAATCTGAAGTTTGCCAAATCAGATTTCAGAGCATGGAGTGTCATCTTTTCTGCTGTTTAGGATGGGGATACAGTACATAAGGGTCATACCTGATGGTCAATGACTTAAAGAGAAGATAATGAAAACTTCTAAAGCTATCATGAAGAACAGCTAAATGACAAATATTTTCAGATGGTGGAGGAGGAAGCATGTATAAAAAGGAAGAAATAAAGGAGAAATCTTATTTTAATTACACACTATCAGACAGATAGCCATCAGGAGAGGTGCTGCCTTTGCTATGACTGATAGTTCTCTAAATCCTCCTGACTTACTAGCCTCTTTTGAGATTCTGGATTCCTTACTTCAAATTTGCTGAAGAATAAAAGGAAACTGCTTTTGCTGAGCAGAATGAGAAAAATGCACTTTTAGAATGAGATGTAAATTGTAACCCTAAAATTAGAGAAACTGGAAATTCTCATTTTGGGTTGGGTGTTTTTCATTTTGCAGAAGCAGCACTCCCAGACCTGCTCTGAGTTAACCTGTCCCATTCTGAGATCATTTAAGGATGGTAGATTTTCAACTACTCTAAACACCAAGATGCTAGCTCCTGATGTTATCAGTCTAATAAGAACCAGGAGTTTCCATAATACGATTTCAAGGAGCCTCTATCACATTCTGTTCTCTGGAAGGCATTTCGTCAAATGGTTCTTGTTATCAAAGCCCCGTACACCCAGGAAGCATCCTATTTTAAATTTGCAGGGACTTCATTGTAATCTCAGCAGTATCTGGTTGTCAGCAAGAAGGTGGCATAACGGACTATAATCATTCTGCACAGAGTAAGGACAGGTCTAGCATAAAATGTTTAATTCTAGGTGATGGCTCCTGCAGAGTCAGTAAAGGGCACATACTAATAAGGAACTGCAAAAAAGTGCCGGTGACGACATGCTCGCTTCAAAAAGCAAGCTCAGCACATCTGTGGCAGCTAATAGAACCATTACAGCTGCATGTCAGGCTATGAAATATACCAAAGGACAGGAGCACTGGAGTGGAAGGGATAAGAAGAGAGCAACAACAACACAAAGAGATAAATCAGAATATCCGATCATGCCTCCATATTTTTATCAGCTGAGAGTTAGGTGAACCATGTTATCAAATCTAGGAAATAAAAGTGTGCCAAAAAGCTTGCCTTGGACAATCTCCATGTTTTAATTTATGATAATATCACACACTGTAACCAAACTCATCACTATATTAATATCAGCCCAAAACTCATTTTATCTTTAGTAATGCCTGTATTGTCATCTGCTACAACATCCAAGCTCTAAGGCTTCTATCTTTGCTATTTAATGCTCACTGTTCTCTTTTCTTCTTACTCAAATATAAAATGGGAAACTCTGCAAATGAAGGGAAAGATAATGCATGGAAAGAATCCTGTTGCTTTTTAAAGGGGATGAATTCTTCACATGATTTTTTTTTTTTTTTTTGAAATTTAAAAAAAGATGACTTTTATTTTCTTTTTTTTCTTATCTTACTATGTTGGTGTGTTAAGGCTTCTGTTGCCTCCGCAAGATTGAAGGTCAAATGGATTCTCTTGAAAACTGGGAGCTAGACCAGGAATTCTAAGTCTAGACCAGGGTCCTAAACCTGATGCAGCTTGTTCTGGTCAAGCTGGTCCTTTGCTCACCAATATTCCCCATAGTTGCATTCTGTAATGAAGGTCATTCCTTATACAATGAACACAAGAAGTACTGATGCTTAAAAGCCACATACTTGAAACATCTAACAAAAAATATAAATTTTTAATATAAAGAGGTGGAATCACAATATAAGTAAACCAAAATGGATGCATAAAGATGCACACAATATCCCCATAGGAATGCAAAGTAGCTATTTAAGGCTTACAGCACCATTTATCAGCCAGGAAAATAACACAAACAAAAGATGAAAACAAAACACCTAACCATTTACACAGCCCACTCTTAGTCTGGGCCACGTCGTGGCTGTTTAATGCAACGCGACAATGAGAGAACATTTTTGGATGTGGCATGTGACATTCCAAACCTAGCTTGCACTGGCCTGCACTGTGAAACATTTACAGCATCCAGCCCTCCATTAGGTGTGGCTTCAAGTTTATTCATTATTTTGAGTAAAAATGAAATGAAATAATAGAAGATTCTTGAAAATAAATTAAAAATAGGTGCACTTTGAAACTATTTTTTTAGGTTGGAGGTGGGCAGGGGTGCTTCCATGACCTCACTACCAAGGAGTTTAATTAATCAGGGCTGGGAGATGGAAGGAATGTTAGGGTTTCCCGCCTGTCCTTTAAGAACTTTATCTATGTTATCCAGTATCTGAGATACTGATCCTTTGCTCTCACTGGTTACTGTGCTGCTCTGTGATGGGGCTTAACTCAATTTATCTACCTCTTAATTTAACCGTTAATAAAAACTGAACATCAGGGAACATAGCTCAGAAGGTTCTGAATAGTGCCTCTGGGATACACATTTTATCCTTCCCACTGTTTCTATTCTGGTTACATCAGTATGCAGAAGCCATTTCAGCTGAATATTCCTAGACACAATACAATTGTATGCAGAAGGATGGGTCTGGGTTTAAATTAAAGTTTCAAATGCTGGCAATTCCTACATACGGACAGAACCCATGCAGGGAGATCCTGGGCCTCTGTGAACCCGGGCCATTTGTCACTGGAGATTATGAAGGAAATCCAGGAAGGAACAAAGGTATCGCTGTTTCAGTTTAAGAAGACAAGAGCATTTGCAGCAGAGGAACATCCCTTATGTCTATTTCAGGTTGGCCTGAGTCGTGGGAAAACTTGAGTGGACAGGGCGATCTCGGCCCAGCATCTGAGACCTTGAGAAGGCCAGAGTCCCTTGTTTTATCCCAGAACTGGTTTAGCCAGAAAATGTTTATTTTCTGGATATGGTGCCAAGCTAGAGACACACCACATATACTTAAGTCAACACTGGAACTTCATATACCCTTTTCCTCCATATCTGAAAGAGGCTGACCTCTTTCCTCTGCTTGATATCAGTTCTTCTAGAAGCCCTCAAATGCAAGAAATGGATGGAACTCAGTTTTTGCACCAGTGGCAAAGAATACATCTGCAGAGGTGATGCAGACAGGGTAGTAAAAACTGACCTAACTTTGAATCCATCACTACCATTTACTAGCTACACAGCGGGTCCTTTAATCTTTGTAAGCCTCAGTTTCTCTATTTGTGTGTGTATGTATGCTAAGTCGGAGAAGGCAATGGCACGCCACTCCAGTACTCTTGCCTAGGAAATCCCATGGATGGAGGAGCCTGGAAGGCTGCAGTCCATGGGGTCGCTGAGGGTCGGACACGACTGAGAGACTTCACTTTCACTTTTCACTTTCATGCACTAGAGAAGGAAATGGCAATCCACTCCAGTGTTGTTGCCTGGAGAATCCCAGGGACGGGGGAGCCTGGTGGGCTGCTGTCTATGGGGTCGCACACAGTTGGACACGACTGAAGCAACTTAGCAGCAGCAGTATGCTAAGTCGCTTCAGGTGTATCTGACTCTTCATGACCCCATGCTGTATTCCTCCAGGCTCCTCTGTTCATGGGCTTCTCCAGGTAAGAATACTGGAGTGGGTTGCCATGCCCTCCTCCAGGGATCTTCCAGGTCCAGGGATTGAACCGGCATCTCTGATGTCTCCTGCACTGGCAGGAGGGTTCTTTACCACTAGCGCCATCTGGGAAGCCCTCTTCATCTGTAAAATGGGCTAAACAACAGCATTTATCTCACAAAGTCATTGTGGTAATTCAAAGTCCTTAGACCAATGTCTTGGCTTATGGTAAGTGCTTAAAAATGAGGTACGTTCATGTTAAAATCTGTCACTACCCTCAACCCCATTCACTCCTACACGAACTGTGCATTTTATATTCTGAAAGTCATTTTTATATAAGATGTTTTGGTGCATTGGCTGTAACCTACATGTTCTACATAACTTCCTTATTCCTTAAAAAACAGCTAGTGTTGTTCAATTAATGTACGTTTTTTTCCTCCATACAATAATATGCTCAGTTTCTTAGCAGAATAATATAGTACTATTTTGAAATCCATTTGAATATTATCTATCATCTTTTACACGTTGCTGCCCATATGGTTCTTCACAGGCAAATACTGATTAAATTTACTACCCCTTTAGATTAATATGCCACTTTTTACATATTCCTAGGGAGTGCAAAAAGTACTATTTTCATTTTTTTAAATGCCTGTATCAAATGTGTGAAAACAAAGATAAACTAGGGATTCACAACTCTCTGGGGCTTTTTGTACATAGAGACATCTTCACAAACAAACAAAATTATTTTAATTTATAATTTCTTTTGTAACTTTGGACCTGTTATAAAAATGTTCATATTAGTTTCTCCCTTTGTCTGCATCATGTGATTTTTTTTAAAATAGCACAACTATTTTACTATCATCCAGCTGTCTAAAATGTTTAACTGAAGAAAGTCCAAGGGTATTACCTGAAATGTTAAATCTTGATCTATATTAGAACTCTTTTACTCTCTTAATCATTCTGATCATTGGTTTTGAGAATTAAAGATGCTATTAACATTTCTGGAGCACATTTAGAAGACAGAGCATGTTTCATATTTACTCTATGTGACTTCATCCAGGCTTTATTCAGAACTTCTTGATGAGGAGCTATCACCACTAGGCTCTCTTCAAGACAGAAGACACCCCTCTACTTATAATTTACCCCAACTCCTTCCAGAAACTTTTAAAATAAGTTTCTAGGGAATTTAATTTCCAAAAAACAGATGAGCTCTTTGGTCAAGTCTGATTACAGGAATTTATTCATCATAGCTTGCTGGAGAAAATTTCTACATATTAAAAATTATCAGAGCAAAATGTTCCAAACAAATGATTTCATAACCAACTATAACTTAATTATTCAAGAAACTATTATAATATAACACCCTCAACAAATTAATGGCAGGGATAGACAATCTGAAGATGAATCATTTAACTTGTCCTTAGCAAAACGGCAACAGAGTCTATTTTTACTTTATCTATTCAATTTCCCCCTAACAAGGTAAATTCCAGTACAAGCATACAGCCATTTGCAGTTAATTAATCACACAATCCACCCAAACATTATCAAATCCCAAGAGTGTATGCTGCTGCTGCTGCTAAGTCGCTTCAGTCATGTCCGAATCTGTGCGACTCCATAGACGGCAGCCCACCAGGCTCCCCCGTCCCTGAGATTCTCCAGGCAAGAACACTGGAAAGGGTTACCATTTCCTTCTCCAATGCATGAAAGTGAAAAGTGAAGGTGAGGTCGCTCAGTCATGTCCGACTCTTCGCCACTCCATGGACTGCAGCCTACCAGGCTCCTCTGTCCATGGGATTTTCCAGGCAAGAGTACTGGAGTGGGGTGCCATTGCCATCTTCGCAAAACTATATATACACACATACATACACATATTATTTGTATATATACTTTTAAATATGTAGAATTAAATAGAGTTTTCATGTAATACATTTAAATCAGAGCACATCTAAATGCTCTAGATAAAGTAGCATTGTTCTGCCCAACTAGTGAAATCTCTTATTTCAAGAGTAGGGCACAGCCAGGCATAAGCTCCCATCAAAACGTTTTATCCTGTTGATACTGATTTTCTTCCCTAGAAGACACAGTTTACATTGCTGGTCTTAGTACAGAGATGGGAAATTTCTAAATGAGCTCATATAGGCATGGCTCATATAGGCATGGCTCCTATAGCCTCAATAGAGGACAAGGAACAATATTACCTTAAGAAAAAAACACTCATCAGTGTTCTGTTCTATAGACCATAGTTCAAGACACTTCTGTCTCATCCTGTGAAAGAGGAAGGCTTACTCTACCTTCCCAATCAGGAGATGGAAACCAGAAATGGTTAGAAATAGGAATGCTGCTAAGTCACTTCAGTCGTGTCTGACTCTGTGCGACCCCATAGACAGCAGCCCACCAGGCTCCCCCATCCCTGGGATACTCCAGGCAAGAACACTGGAGTGGGTTGCCATTTCCTTCTCCAATGCATGAAAGTGAAAAGTGAAAGTGAAGTCGTTCAGTTGTGTCCGACTCTTTGCCACCCCATGGACTGCAGCCTACCAGGCTCCTCCGTCCATGGGATTTTCCAGGCAAGGGTAACGGAGTGGGGTGCCATTGCCTTCTCCTAGAAATAGCATTAATTACAGTGAAATCAGTAAAATTAAGTTTTAGAACTGCAGGTATAGGGGAAAGAAAAAAGATTATGAATCTTAATGTTGGGCTTTATTTTGAAATCTTTTCTTCAAATAATCCTTTATTTTCCAGGTCTTGTCATGATTGTTTGTTACGCATATTATTCCTTCAGGATTGGTTTCCTAGGATCATTACACTGAATATTTTGAAAAGAAAATTGCCCTGGGAACCTGGTGTTAAAGATTCTAATTCAAACTCTCCCAGGAAGAGTGGTGTGTCTGAAACAGGGGCATTAGAGAGATGCTTCCTCAAGTCTATATCAATAAAGAAGTACTGATTTTCCAATTCTGTGGAGCAAGTCTTAGTTACTATGGTTATCTGGTTACATTAACATACATATGGATATTATTACAATGATTAGAATCCTTGGGCTCTAAGCAAAGGGAAAGGACTGCTCTTCCAATGCAAAAAGAAATAACCTAGTATTTAGGTGTTAACAACAGCTAGTGGATCCCAAAGCTTCCTTTGAGCTGATATGGAAAGTGAAGATAATGGAAACTCAGTTCAGTCCAGTTCAGTTCAGTCACTCAGCTGTGTCCAGCTCTTTGCGACCCAATGGACTGCAGCACGCCAGGCCTCACTGTCTATCACCAACTCCCGGAGCTTGCTCAAACTCATGTCCATCGAGTCGGTGATGCCATCCAGCCATTTAATCCTCTGTCATCCCCTTCTCCTACTGTCTTCAATCTTTTCCAACATCAGTTTCTTTTCAAATGAGGCAGTTCTTCGCATCAGGTGACCAAATTATTGGAGTTTCAGCTTCAGGATCAGTCCCTCCAAAGAATACTCAGGACTGATTTCCTTTAGGATGGACTGGTTGGATCTCCTTGCAGTCCAAGGGAATTTCAAGAGTCTTCTCCAACACCACAGGTCAAAAGCATCAATTCTTCTGCACTTAGCTTTCTTTATAGTCCAACTCTCACATCCATACATGACTACTGGAAAAACCATAGCCTTGACTAGATGGACCTTTGCTGACAAAGTAATGTCTCTGCTTTTCAACATGCTATCTAGGTTGGTCATAACTTTTCTTCCAAGGAGTAAGTGTCTTTTCATTTCATGGCTGCAGTCACCATCTGCAGTGATTTTGAAGCCCAAAAAAATAAAGTCTGATTCTGTTTCCACTGTTTCCCCATCTATTTCCCATGACCGGATGTCATGATCTTCGTTTTCTGAATTTTGAGCTTCAAGCCAACATTTTCACTCTCCTCTTTCACTTTCGTCAAGAGGCTTTTTAGTTCCTCTTCACTTTCTGCCATAGGGGTGGTGTCATCTGCATATCTGAGGTTACTGATACTTCTCCCGGCAATCTTGATTCCAGCTTGTGCTTCCTCCAGCCCAGCATTTCTCATGATGTACTCTGCATAGAAGTTAAATAAGAAGGGTGACAATATACAGCCTTGACGTACTCCTTTCCCTATTTGGAACCAGTCTGTTGTTCCATGTCCAGTTCTAACTGTTACTTCATGACCTGCATACAGATTACTCAAGAGGCAGGTCAGGTGGTCTGGTACCCCCATCTCTTGAAGAATTTTCCACAGTTTGTTGTGGTCCACACAGTCAAATAGATGTTTTTCTGGAACTCTCTTGCTTTTTTGATGATTCAATGGATGTTGGCAATTTGATCTCTGGTTCCTCTGCCTTTTCTAAAACCAACTTGAACATCTGGAAGTTCATGGTTCACATACTGTTGGAGCCTGGCTTTTAAAATTTTGGGCATTATTTTGCTAGCGTGTGAGATAAGTGCAATTGTACAGTAGTTTGACCATTCTTTGTCATTGCCTGACTTTGGGATTTGAATAAAAGCAGACCCTTTCCAGTCCTGTGGCCACTGCTGAGTTTTCCAAATTTGCTGGCATATTGAGTGCAGCACTTTCACAGCATCATCTTTCAGGATTTGAAATAGCTCAACTGGAATTCCATTATCTCCACTAGCTTTGTTCATAGTGATGCTTTCTAATGCCCACTTGACTTCACATTCCAGGATGTCTGGCTCTAGGTGAGTGATCACACCATCATAATTATCTGGGTCTTGAAGATAATTTTTGTACAGTTCTGTGTTTCTTGCCACTTCTTCTTAATATCTTCTGCTTCTGTTAAGTCCATACCATTTCTGTCCTTTATTGTGCCCATCTTTGTATGAAATGTTTCCTTGGTATCTCTAATTTTCTTGAAGAGATGTCTAGTCTTTCCCATTATATTCTTTTCCTCTATTTCTTTGCATTGATCACTGAGGAAGGCTTTCTTATCTCTCCTTGATATTCTTTGGAACTCTGCATTCAAATGGGTATATCTTTCCTTTTCTCCTTTGCCTTTCACTTGTCTTCTTTTCACAGCTATTTGTAAGGCCTCCTCACACAACCATTTTGCCTTTTTGCATTTCTTTTTCTTGGGAATGATCTTGATATCTGCTTCCTGTCAGTTCAGTTCAGTCGCTCAGTTGTGTCCAACTCTTTGCGACCCCATGAATCTCAGCATGCCAGGCCTCCCTGTCCATCCTCAACTCCCAGAGTTCACCCAGACTCATGTCCATCGAGTCAGTGATGCCATCCAGCCATCTCATTCTCTGTCGTCCCCTTCCCCTCCTGTCCCCAATCCCTCCCAGCATCAGAGTCTTTTCTAATGAGTTAACTCTTCGCATGAGGTGGCCAAAGTACTGGAGTTTCAGCTTTAGCATCATTCCTTCCAAAGAAGTCCCAGGGCTGATCTCTTTCAGAATGGACTGGTTGGATCTCCTTGCAGTCCAAGGGACTCTCAAGAGTCTTCTCCAACACCACAGTTCAAAAGCATCAATTCTTTGGCACTCAGCCTTCTTCACAGTTCAACTCTCACATCCATACGTGACCACAGGAAAAACCATAGCCTTGACTAGATGGACTTTTGTTGGCAAGGTAATGTCTCTGCTTTTCAATATGCTATCTAGGTTGGTCATAACTTTCCTTCCAAGGAGTAAGCGTCTTTTCATTATATGGCTGCAGTCACCATCTGCAGTGATTTTGGAGCCCCAAAAAATAAAGTCTGACACTGTTTCCACTGTTTCCCCATCTATTTCCCATGAAGTGATGGGACCGGATGCCATGATCTTCATTTTCTGAATGTTGAGCTTTAAGCCAACTTTTTCACTCTCCACTTTCACTTTCATCAAGAGGCTTTTGAGTTCCTCTTCACTTTCTGCCATAAGGGTGGTGTCATCTGCATATCTGAGGTTATTGATATTTCTCCCGGCAGTCTTGATTCCAGCTTGTGTTTCTTCCAGTCCAGCGTTTCTCATGATGTACTCTGCATAGAAGTTAAATAAACAGGGTGACAATATACAGTCTTGACGTACTCCTTTTCCTACTTGGAACCAGTCTGTTGTTCCATGTCCAGTTCTAACTGTTGCTTCCTGACCTGAATACAAATTTCTCAAGAGGCAGATCAGGTGGTCTGGTATTCCCATCTCTTTCAGAATTTTCCACAGTATACTGTGATCCACACAGTTAAAGGCTTTGGCATAGTCAATAAAACAGAAATAGATGTTTTTCTGGAACTCTCTTGCTTTTTCCATGATCCAGCAGATGTTGGCAATTTGATCTCTGGTCCCTCTGCCTTTTCTAAAACCAGCTTGAACATCAGGAAGTTCATGGTTCACATATTGCTGAAGCCTGTCTTGGAGAATTTTGAGCATTACTTTACTAGCGTGTGAGATGAGTGCAACTGTGCAGTAGTTTGAGCATTCTTTGGAATTGCCTTTCTTTGGGGTTGGAATGAAAACTGACCTTTTCAGTCCTATAGCCACTGCTGAGTTTTCCAAATTTGCTGGCATATTGAGTGCAGCACTTTCACAGCATCATCTTTCAGGATTTGAAATAACTCAACTGGAATTCCATCACCTCCACTAGCTTTGTTCGTAGTGATGCTTTCTAAGGCCCACTTGACTTCACATTCCAGGATGTCTGGCTCGAGGTCAGTGATCACACCATCGTGATTATCTGGGTCATGAAGATCTTTTTTGTACAGTTCTTCTGTGTATTCTTGCCATCTCTTCTTAATATCTTCTGCTTCTGTTAGGTCCATATCATTTCTGTCCTTTATCGAGCCCATCTTTGCATGAAATGTTTCCTTGGTATCTCTAATTTTCTTGAAGAGATCTCTAGTCTTTCCCATTCTGTTGTTTTCCTCTATTTCTTTGCATTGATCGCTGAACAAGGCTTTCTTATCTCTTCTTGCTATTCTTTGGAACTCTGCATTCAGATGCTTATATCTTTCCTTTTCTCCTTTGCTTTTCACTTCTCTTCTTTTCACAGCTATTTGTAAGGCCTCCCCAGACAGCCATTTTGCTTTTTTGCAGTTCTTTGCCATGGGGATGGTCTTGATCCCTGTTTCCTGTACAATGTCATGAACCTCATTCCATAGTTCATAAGGCACCCTATCTATCAGATCTAGGCCCTTAAATCTATTTCTCACTTCCACTGTATAATCAGAAGGGATTTGATTTAGGTCATACCTGAATGGTTTAGTGGTTTTCCCTACTTTCTTCAACTTAAGTCTGAATTTGGTAATAAGATGTTCATGATCTGAGCCACAGTCAGCTCCTGGTCTTGTTTTTGCTGACTGTATAGAGCTTCTCCATCTTTGGCTGCAAAGAATATAATCAATCTGATTTCGGTGTTGACCATCTGGTGATGTCAATGTATAGAGTCTTCTCTTGTGTTATTGGAAGAGGGTGTTTGTTATGACCAGTGCATTTTCTTGGCAAAACTCTATTAGTCTTTGCCTGTTTCATTCCGTATTCCAAGGCCAAATTTGCCTGTTACTCCAGGTGTTTCTTGACTTCCTACTTTTGCATTCCAGTCCCCTATAATGAAAAGGACATCATTTTGGGGTGTTAGTTCTAAAAGGTCTTGTAGGTCTTCATAGAAGCATTCAACTTCAGCTTCTTCAGCATTACTGGTTGGGGCATAGACTTGCATTACTGTGATATTGAATGGTTTGCCTTGGAAATGAATAGAGATCATTCTGTCGTTTTTGAGATTGCATCCAAGTACTGCATTTCAGACTCTTTTGTTGACCATGATGGCCACTCCATTTCTTCTGAGGGATTCCTGCCCACAGTAGTAGATATAATGGTCATCTGAGTTAAATTCACTCGTTCCAGTCCATTTTAGTTCGCTGATTCCTAGAATGTCGACATTCACTCTTGCCATCTCTTGTTTGACCACTTCCAATTTGCCTTGCTTCCTGTACAATGTCACAAATCTGTGTCCACAGTTCTTTAGGCACTCTGTCTATCAGATTTAATTCTTTGAATCTATTTGTCACTTCCACTGTATTATTGTAAGGGATTTGATTTAGGCCATACCTGAATGGTCTGGTGTTTTTCCCTACTTTCTTCAATTTAAGTCTGAATTTGGCAATAAGGAGTTCATGGTCTGTGCCACAGTCAGCTCTCGGTCTTAATTTTGCTGAATGTATATATGTGGAGACTCAGAAACACTAAATACAATCATTTACCCATTCAACACAATGCATATTAATGAATATCTTCTCTTGGTTAGGCACTCTAATACATATAGTGGATATAGCCGTAGAAAAACATACAGACCCAAATTCCCCAAATCACCGAAACTACATTCTAACTGGTGAAAAAGAAATAAGCCAAATAAATCTGTAAATGTTATACACACACAATACATACATACTTACATACATATCTCAAAGGGATTGAGGCCAAGGGCAAAAAAGTGTGGAGTGTTTGGTATCTAAGAGCAAGATGCTATTTGAAATAGAATGGTCAGGAAGTTCTCATTGCTAAGATGACCAGAAGGAGGAAAAATGTGAGCTATGTGGAGACTGAAAGAAATGCTCCAGAAGGCAGGGCAGATTTAAAGATTTTGAGTTGGAAGTGGACCTGGGTTTGAATAAAAGAGATGAGTGTGGCTGGAGTGAGGGGATTATGGTTAGAAAGGTCTTCGGGAATCTGAGGAAATCAGACTGTGCAGAGTCTTGAAGATTTTGGCTTTAATTTTCTGTGAGATGGGAAGCCTCTGGAGGCTTCTGAACAGAGGAGTAATTTGAATTATATTTTACAAGACTTACTCTGATTATAGTTTTAAAAATAGACTGCTGCAGGGGCCAGGGTTAGAAGCAGAGAGACTAATTAAGAGTCTTTTAGACACTCTTTGCCATGCAGAACAGATAGCAGAAAATTAAACAAAACAATACTGAGGCATGCATGCCCCTGTATAAAAGCAAAACAAAACAAAACAATAAAAGAAAAGCCCTTAAACAGAAGTCCACAATGTCCTGAAAAAATGCATTTGTTGACCAGTTAATTTTTCTAAGATATGAATATAAATATTGGACAGGAAAAGCCAAGAAGAATGAAAAAAATGCATGTTCTTCAACAATTTACATAAATCCCTAATATTTCATTTGCTTTGTATCATCCCTACAGACATTTTTCTACACCTACTTACTTAATGAAATTTATGGAACAGATATATGCAAACAAAAGGAAAAACTGAAATCCAAATACTTAATATATAATGCAGCCTCCTTTATGTTACAACACACTAGTAATTAAACTAGGCCTAAAAACTAAATTTTAAAATATTAAGATAATATAACAAGCCAATACACTGAAACCAAGAAAAAGAAATGTAGATTTTTTGAGCACTATGAGGAGAGTGAAAAAGTTGTCTTAAAACTCAACATTCATAAAACTAAGATCTTGGCATCTGGTACAATCACTTCATGGCAAATAGATGGGGGAAGAATGAAAACAGTGAGAGATGTTATTTTGGGGGGCTCCAAAATCACTGCAGATGGTGATTGCAGCCATGAAATTAAAAGACGCTTGCTCCTTGGAAGGAAAGCTGTGATCACCTTAGACAGCATACTAAAAAGCAGAGACATTACTTTCCCAACAAAGGTCCATTTAGTCAAAGCTATGGTTTTTCCAGTAGTCATGTATGGATGTGAGAGTTGGACTATAAAGAAAGCTGAGTGCCGAAGAATTGATGCCTTTTAACTGTGGTGTTGGAGAAGACTCTCGAGAGTCCCTTGGATAGCAAGGAGATCCCACCAGTCTATCCTAAAATAAATCAGTCCTGAATTTTCATTGGAAGGACTGATGCTGAAGCTGAAGCTCCAATACTTTGGTCACCCTAGGCGAAGAACTGACTCACTAGAAAAGACCCTGATGGTGGGAAAGATTGAAGGAGGGAGGAGAAGGGGACAACAGAGGATGAGAAGGTTGGATGGCATCACTGACTCTATGGACAGGAGTTTGAGTAAACTCCGGGAGTTGGTGATGGACAGGGAGGCCTGGCGTGCCACAGTCCTTGGGGTCACAAAGAGGTGGACACGACTGAGTGACTGAACTGAATTGAACTGATGAGTAAAAGCCTCAGAAACCATATTTCATTGAGTTCTGAAAACATCCTATAAAACAGAGGAAGATGAAAAAACTGAGGCTTCAGGATATTAGATGACCTATCCCAGGTCCATAGCAAATAAATATCAGGCATCAATTTGGATCCAGGTGTCTAATTCCAGACACTATTTTCTTTTTATCTCAATTCCTCCAAATAGAGATTGAACACAAATAGTCCAATACTGATCAGTATCAAAGAACAGTCAGTATTGTCAATAACTTGCCTTGATATGACTCATCTGTGTTTTATTCGTTTGTTCACTGAATTTCTGCAAAGTGATGTAGGAATAGAATGCAATGCTAACTCGTGATAAATCCTTCTGCTGTTCTTCTTCATTTGAATGAAAGCAAAATGTCTTTAATAAAAAGATTCCTAAAATGTCCCTTTTCCCTAGTTCTTCCTGATAACTGCCCCACCCATCAGTATCGTTTTTCTCCACTAACTCTACAGTGAAACCTTGATTGAAATCTACTTAACAAAACTTATTTTGAAATGCCAGTATGTTTTTGTATAATATGCAATCATTTTGTGGAGAACAAGTTTTGCCTTTCAATGCCTAAATGAAGAGATAGAAAACTGTTTCAAAAATCATTCTGAATCCCTATGGTAAAAAAAAAAAAAAAATGTACTTTCAACTTCTAAAATCTAGGAGAAGTAAAATAAATCTCATTCCAAAATTTTACCTTATTTTGTAAAGAATTACAATACAGATTTAATTTAAAAGAAGCAACATAATTAAAGAGGAAAGTCCCTGCTTACATGTTTTAAAAGGTCAGTGTCAAAACTTGACACCAGAAAATGTGTTTCAAATTGCACCTTTTAAATTTAAATTCCTCTTTAAACATTTCTCTACAAAGTCAATCACTGTAGGAGAGAAGTACTTCAGGGATTTTAGAACTGAAAATACATCTTAAATCAAAATATGCTACTAGCAGCTATATACAAAAACTCGAGAAAACCTGACATCATTTGAATTTCTTTAAATGTGTGCAATATATTTTTAAAATACATTTAAAGCCAATTTGTTCAAATTTAACTAGATGTATTTTTCCGAATTTACCAAAAAGAAAGATAAAATTATATTTTAATATGATAAATAAAATCACTGATTCATCTACAAAATATTTCAAATTAATAATTGATCAAGTCTCACAAGATAAGTATCCCTATATAATTTATAGATCCATACAGCAATTTATTGAATGAATCCACTTGCACTGTTTTAAATACCTTTCCTCAAAGTTCTATCTGCAGTGAGATACTGGGTATACTTCCTTTTGATTTTTTAATCATATTTTATATATACATGGCTTCCCAAGTGTTACAGTGGTAAAGAATTTGCCTGCCAATGCAGGAGACACAAGAGACTCAGGTTCAATATCTGGGTGGGGGAAGATCCCCTGGAATAAGAAATGGCAACCCACTCCAGTACTCTTGCCTGGAGAATCCCATGGACAGAGGAGTCTAGTGGGCTACAGTCCATGGGGTTACAGAATCAGACACAACTGAGCCACTGAGCACACACACACACCCACACTTATATATAATCCATACTCACAAATAAAAATGAACATATACATTTATGGTCTTCATCATACAACTTACATTTTAATTTTATTTTCTTTTTTATTAATACAATGCTATTTAACTTTGTCTATTAATCTGTCTCAAAGCTTGTGCAGTTAATCTGTCTTTACTCTCTAAACCCACCCAGCACAGGAATAGAGTCTTATAATACTTTTTACGTTCCCATCACATCAAACATAATATAGAGAAGCAGATGCTCAATTCATGACTCTTAATTAAGACATTTACTTTAATAAAAATTTATAGGAAAAATGGACTCTAATCCACTCTTACATCCTTTTATTATGAATTAAATGTAAAGAGCTACTAACTTATTCCCAAAGCTAAAGAATATATTTATTTAACAAATTATGTAAAGTATATATCAATATTTCAACCCTTAGCCATCTTCCACAAGGGGAAAGAAACTGTGTGATTTGTTTCCATATATCTTTGAACCATGTCTTAAGCAGCAGTAAAATGAATGGTGAACAGAAGTTAACAGAGATTGCTAATACAAAGGGGCTTCCTCAGATAAAAAGAAAATTAGGTAGTTAAAGGAAATATGTTTTTAGGCCAGGACAAGAAGAAAAATATAAACAACAATAATGTTTAGAGGGGAAAGAATAAATAAAATAGAGTTGATGCAGCATTTCACATAGTTCAGATAACTCGCTAAAAAGTAAAATAAAGAAAATCACATGTAAGGTAACCAACAATAGATATTCATATGATGAATGAAATTTTTACTCTGCCTCTGTAAAGCCACATTAAAGCTACAGAAGTATTCAGAAAGGCATGATAAAAAACTTCCAAAATATGTGTACAATGATATTCACTTTTTTCATATATATATGGATTTTCTAAAAATATACATATTCTCATATCCATATATAAATTATTTTATGTAATATAAATATGTAGAAATGGGTGATATGAAATTGGGACATAAAAATATATTTGTTTATACAAAATTTAAAAAAATATATAGAAGAGGTTAAAATTTTGTGATAATTTCACATAGAGATAAATCTATGTATATCCCTTTGAATTACTTCATGACGCCACCTTCCCAGGTCCCTGAGCTGAGCACCCCGCCCTTCCTCTACACTTCAGGGTACAGTATTAGCAATACTGGACTGTGCTTCCATCGTGCTTCTGTTGCATCCACTTCTATAAACTTCTTGAATGCAGGGACTGTGTCTTATTCAGTCCTACAGTCCTGTTATTATCATGATGTTTTGCTAGGTCAATGGTTTCTTGAATGAATAAATGACATTTATTTGAAGGGATCCAAACATTGATGGTGGAGAAGGAAATGGCAACCCACTCCAGTATTCCTGCCTGGAGAATCCCCATGGACGGAGGAGCCTGGTGGGCTACAGTCCATGGGGTCGCAAAGAGTCGGACACGACTGAATGACTTCATTCACTCACTCACTCAAACACTGATGGAATCCTTGCAAAAATCATCTAGTGTATCACACTCCAAAGTGAACAGTTCAGTTTTTACTAATGCCTTTGTCTACTTCCCCTTTAATATTTTCAGAGATGCAAATATATAGGCAACAATGAAAACATGTCTTTTAAAGGCCACGTTTTCCTCTATATTGAAAATATAGATTATGATATCCAACAGTGCAAGACTTATTTATAGGAGGTGCTGGTATCCTTATGTTTGAAGATGATGCTGTGACCTACCTTAAAAAGGCACACCCTTTTATTTCCAGTGGCTCTCCTGTATGCTCAGTATAATAGATTTTCCAAAAGCTCTCAAGGATAGAGCCAGAGTGCGACATGCTGATTGAGTT
Source organism: Bos grunniens (assembly GCF_055505025.1). NCBI lineage: Eukaryota > Metazoa > Chordata > Mammalia > Artiodactyla > Bovidae > Bos > Bos grunniens. The sequence continues at coordinate 68,455,003 of NC_141170.1, forward strand.
ACCTAGTCTCCCTAAATGCGTTAACCACCAGAAGCTCAATATATCTTCATAATGCTTAGAATTATGTTTCCTTCATTTTCTAATTAAAGGCCTGATTATATTTATGACAGTTAGAGAATTTAATATGTGCATGTTTAGTTAGTTGAAAAATTAAATTCATCAGCTCACCTACTTTTCACTACAGCTATTATACTAACAAGAAAAATGTAAGTAGCCTTAATGTTATTCTCTCAAAATAAATTAGATAAATAATGTTTTCCCTTCATTACGTGAGGGAGGATGAAAAGAGGATAGTACTGAGAATAGGGTTTAGAAAATAGGGAGAGAACATATACTTTAAGAAATTGATTGAAGGTAGAGTGGAATGAAAGAAATAGTATACACTAGAATGAAGCTTTACTTTACCCTCTAAAATTTTAAAAGTAGTTTAACAGAATTCATCAATATGGATTATAATATGACTCACTTCTCAAATCTGGATTTTGAATTTGTCCTAGAAAGAAAGTTTACTGCTTTGTCAGTGAACATTTGTACAAAATGTACTTAAGGATTCATATTTGACAAGTGTACTCAACCCTAACTGAATTTCTGAGGGAGAAAATGACTGTCCATTTTAATGTAATTTGGAGATGTTATCTCGCTAGCAATATTTTCAAAATGTACATGGAGAATAATAAAACAAACAGTGACAAATTCATAATTATTGATATGTCAAGATCTTAGGGCTTAATGATAGTCTCAAAACCAGAGTACCACCTACCCTACACCCAAATACATTACACATCTCAGAAAATTGAGAATGTTACAATGGTAGGCTTATTTAATCAACTTTATTTATTTAAGCTGTCTGGTTGTAAATCTTTACTTCTTAGGAATTTTAAAGATTTAGAAGCAGGTATCTTATTCCTCAATCTTGGAATAGGCACATATTTTCTGTTATGGAATTGTACTCTGCATACATTTATCTCTGTTCACTGAATTTTAATTTAGAGACCACGTTTTGTGCACTTCTGAATCATTCTGCCCTATACTTTTACAAGTCCGGGCCTTGCTTTTGACTAACCTTTCTCCCTACAAGGCCTTCCTGTTCTCTATCTAGTAAACTGGTACTGGTATAACAAAAGGCTTCCCTGTGGCTCAGCAGTAAAAGAATCTGAGACACAATTTGATCCCTGGGTAGGGAAGATTCCTTGGAGGAGAAAATGGCAACCCACTCCAGTATTCTTTCTGGGACAATCCCATGGACAGAGGAACTTGGCGGGCTACAGTCCATACAGGAATCAGACGTGACTGAACACAGCACAGCATAGTATTTCCGAGCCCAAATCCAGTGCTCTGAATCTTTTCCTGACGCTTTCTAGCTTCCACCTGCCCTCAGTCAGGGTCACCTTACACCTTCCATGGACCCGTCTCTTCTGCCATAACAGACACGTCCATCATGAAAAAAAAAAAAACTTACCCATTATATGTAAAGACTGTGTTGGTATAAAGATGGATGTAGTAATATTATACATTAAAACATTTTATTTGACTGAAAAGGCCCTTGTTCTTCTTCTGATTTTAAAGGAAACTGAAACACTCTCATGGGCCCCACATTAAAACGTACTGTGGATCCAAAGCATTGTAACTATCGTGCCCAATGAACAGTCAGTTCTATTCCAGGATCCTTCTCCAATGCTAGAGTTAAAGATTCTACATGACCTTGTTCCCATAGTGTTTATTAACACCCAGCACAGTGCCAAGCAAAGAGTAGCCACTAAGAAATTTTGTTTCATGCTGCTAGTTAACATTTCACCATTTCTTTATCAGTTATTGATTACATTTTACCTTCCTAAAACTTATTGTGAGTTCCTCGAAGAAAGGGCCAAAGCCTTATGCACTTTTATATATCAGAGACTCATAAATTATTTGGTATATAGTAAATATCTATTGAATTGAATGAAATTGTGCTTATCTTTGCCAACTCACATCAGATGCCACTGACTGCCACTTGGGAAAAAATATTCTTCCGATAGAGAGGACTAACTTTCCGCATGAGAGGAATGTTTGAAGCTTGGATTGTCATTGAGAAGTATCTGGTTGTCTAATCCTCAGTTCTGAACTGAAACACACAAATAGCTAGAAATAATTTGTAATAGTAATGAGCTGTGTTCTCATATTGGCATAATGCCTCTCTTTGACTGTTAAAGTTTAGCCATAGACCTCAAGATGAAAATACTTTATTACAGTACAAAAAAGAAATGAAAGAATGAGAAGTAACCTTAAAAATGATAGTTTAAAAGAGTGTACCTCATTTACTTATTATGATTTATTTGTTATTGTAACAAAATTTATCTTTCAACACTGATTTCCAATGAGTATAAAGCACAAAATAAAACTAAGAACTTGGAGCATATTAACTGCAAATCTAATTATTAGCTGTTTAAGATCATCCAATATCTATTTACTAAATTAAAATGAACTACATACATAAACTATTTGTTCATCCATTCAACTGATACGTGAATAAATGCCTATTATAGATATTGTAGTAGATATAAATATGTTGACAGAAGATCTCAGTCTAGTAAGATAGATAAGCAGTCCATTATAAATATTATCCACTCATATAATTATCAGGAGAGGTGAACATTTGTACTAGCGAAAGGTAAGCAGAGCGACTGACCCTGATTCAGTTTGCAATGGAGGTGCTTCAGGTTTTTGTTCATGAAATCTTCAAATGGCATTTTAAATTGCAAAAGTCATGAAAGAGAACTAAGAACATAAATTATAAAGAACAAAATGTTTTTGCAGGCAGATTCTTTTCCAGCTGAGCCACCAGGGAAACCCAAGAATACTGGAGTGGGTAGCCTAACCCTTCTCCAGGGGGATCTTCCAGACCCAGGAATTGAATCAGGGTCTTCTGCCTTGCAGGTAGATTCTTTACCAGCGGGGCTACCAGGAAGCCCATCTATAATCATACCACACAGAATTAAGCTACACATTGAAGAACAAGGAAAAGGTAACTAGAAGGAAAAGAGAATTGGCATTTCAGGCATGAACAAATGCAAACAGGAGTGAGATGGCAGCACAAAATCAGAAAAGGTGCTAGAGCACTGGGATCTGGGACACAGCCTGTGTTATATACATAATATAAACCAGACTAGAGAGGGACACTGCGGTCATCAAAGGCAGAAAACAAGCAGGAAAATGGTTGTTTCCCTGTAGGTCTGTATAGCAGCCCCATACAGCAGGAGATACAAGGTGAGTGAATATTCACGACACTCTTAGAGGTTGAAGATCAGAATGGAGCAGGGTTGGAGCAATTCTATGCACCATTTTTCCTCAGAGATAAACAAAGATTGCCCTATTTCAGGAGCTTAGATGATGATAGCTCTGTCTCCTGACAGGGACTTACTTTTACAAAATATTTGCACCTTCTTTACTTCATTAATTCTCCATAACAATAATAAAGACTATCAGAGACATTTCTCACATTTAACCACCATAGAAATGGAGTCTCAGAGACATTCAAAGTTTTGTTCCAGGTCAAAGGTTTTCAAAACAAGACAAGGACTAGTGTTTCTCTTTCTCTCTTTTGAACAGAGAGACCAAGTTATTCAAATCCTATAAATTCTCCAGTTGACAACATAGAGGGTTGGGGGGCAAGGGAGAGTTGATACTGCTATCTAAATTATTAATTATGAATGCTTCTTTTTTGCCTCTATTTATTTAGATAATCACTTAATTTCCCATTTTGTTGAGTATATGCTGCTACATCATTAGTCCAATTTGATTTTTTAAGAGGTTATAGGCTTAAAAGAAAACAAGAAAAAGAATGATAAACTATTTTTTTCCAGATACATTTGTAAGCTTTTCAATAGTGACACCAATATGAATATTTCATAATTACATATTTTATTTTGGAGGACCAATAGCTGTTTTAATATAGAAACCATTAATAGAATTACCAGATGGGTGCTTTATTTGCTTTTAAAGTGGCTTATGAATAGTAGCAATTAGTCATTGATGAAGACCTCTAAGTTGAGAGGTTTTTCATAATTCAGCACCATGATAATTTTTTATTTCATCTGCAAAACAATAAATACAAAATCGTTTGTAAAAGGCAACATATGTCTTGACAATTTTCTAATTATCTGAGTGTAAAATACTCAGTTCTCCTGCAGAGATGGAACTTTTCACATGACACATTTGTACTCTAAAGCCTACAGAAGATTACTAGAAATTGGTGAATCCATATTTCTACGATTTGTTTTTATCTGATTCTATCCAGTCAGAGCCCAGAGTTATATTTATTTTTCCCACAAAACGAGGTAACTGCTTATATAAAAAATAAGTAGGGAGAATGGGTGTTGAGTTGAAAGCTGAATTTATTCAGATAGCATTAAAAACTAGACTCCACACTTTTCAGTGAAAATAAGAAGGGAAGCACGCCAGATGGAAATTGGCCAAATGGTGTTCTTTTAGGAATTGCACTGAAGTTATTCTGAAGGGGGAATAAGAAAAGAGAGAGAATTTTCAACAAGATGCCCTGAAAAAGTCTTCTGGCTTTACTTGCCAATAAAGAAGCAGAAAACTATTATTATTATTCAAACATCTTAATCAATCTATAAGAAAGACTACCAAGTATTTTATCATAGGAAATGCATTTTTTAGTAGCTTTTCTATGATATTTGAAGTTTATCAGTTGTATTCTCTCTCTAAAATAAATGATTGGTAATGGCATTTAATCCCTTTTCAGTATGTTTATTCATTTAATCAGTCCTGGCATTTCTTCCAACCATCCCACGGTCTTTGTACATGTCTGAATCTCTCATCTTCTGCAAACACCAACCAGAGATATGCCTACATGCCCACCTCTATCTCCTACACCAGCTAAGAAAAGAAGCCGCCTTTGTGACTGTAGGCATCCCCAGAGAACCCACGGTGGCTGCACATGCTTTGGCTCTTCCAGGAAAAAGGAACCTGGGTTGAAACTTCTCTTTCTTGAGAGCCTACAAAAATATATGCTTTAATTAAACATTTGCTTTGAGATTTACAAAATATTTAACATCAGAAAGCCTCTCTCATCATCCATCAATTGGAATTTTCAAAGTGTGCCAGTAACCACCAAATTTTCTTTGTTACAAATAAATGATGACTGTTACCATACGTGCTGGGTTAGGCCTAGGAATGTAATAATATTTAGTTACTAACTCAGAACATTTGCTCCATCCTATCTTTAAAAATGCAACCAGAATCCAGAAATGTAATATTTGTGGTTTCAGACTACTTGTAGAAAGTCTAATTTTATATTCAAATCTTAAGTGATTATAAAGAGTTAGTTGGGACTGCAAAACATAGCATTATGTTTGATGAATAAGAATCTGTTCTATTTTTGTAGTGGAAAGCCCATGATTGCAGCTCATGCATGTCTGACATCCTCATAGATCTACCTTAAAACAGTAATCCGTGAACATGCCTTCGTGGTCATGTCTCGGTCCCAAGTGATATTTATAATCACAACACATGGATACCCGAGTAAATATGTATTCTTGCTTCGAAATGATAAGAAGCATGTTTTGCATTGCTTTCCTCAAAAGGAAACTGAATGTGTAAGGAAGACAATATCTTGCTTCTGTTTGTATTTCATTGTTTACACTTTGGAGAACAACTGATAAACCAATTAGAAACTTCTGGTCTGTTAACTCTATTAATAAAATAATGATTCAAGCAAAGTATTTAAATTTCAAGCAAAGGCTTAAAACTCGAGTGGGTTGCCATGCTCTCCTCCAGGGGACCTTCTGACTCAAGGATCGAATCTTCATTTCTTAACTCTCCTGCATTGGCAGGCAGGCAGGTTCTTTACCATTAGTGCCACCTGGGAACCCATATATATATATATATATATAGCATAAAAATCATAAGGATAACAGCATATTTTCCAAAAATAGTCACTCTCCAAGAGAACTCCAGATCCAAAACAAATAATATTCTATTCATGTCAACTTTTACAAATGTGATGAGAAAAACTAGAGATGCTTACAATATTCCAAATGCCTAAGGCACAGCAGACACCAGTGTACCATCTAAAAATCACTTTACTTAAATAACCAAGTATATAAAAAATAAAACAATAATTCTGGTGATCAAAATGTAAACAATCAAGTAAATCAAATAAAGCTCTATGATAGATTCTTTTATTTTTTCAGATTAAGTATGATCAATTTGGGCAAACTAAGATTTGGGCAGAAATTGCAGTTCCAATGAGTGCTACAAAAAATTATAAAACAGAGAAGTATGATGAAGACAGTCAAGTCAACCACTGTGGGGATTTGATATCCGGAGTGAGATTTAAATGATGAAGAGGAGGCATGGATACAAAGACTGGAGGGGACAAAGAGTGTTCCAAAAAGCAAGCATAACAAGTTCAAAGGCTCTGAAGGAGGAAATCTTTTGGCATGTTTCAGTGACAGAAAAAAAGAATCAGAGTGGCTTTGGTTTAGTGAATCATGCTGAGCTTGAAAGGAATTGAGGTCCCAGAGGCAAGCTGGTACCCAACCAGGTCATGCTTGTAGTCCATTTCGGAAGATTGGATATTATTCTCATTGTAATAGAAGGACACTGGAAGACTTTAAACATGGGAAAGACATGTTTGCACTTGCACTTTAGAAACATCACTACATGGATATTGTAGGGAGCACACGAGAATCAGAGACACAGCAGATGTTGGTGACTTGGATTAAGACTTAGAAGAGAAGGTGATAAAAAATGGTCAGATTTGGTATACATTTGTGATGCACAGATAATCGAAACTGCTAATTGATTATGGTGGCTTATAAAGGAAAAGAGTAAAAGATGATCTCAGGGGTTTTCCTCTGAAAAGAAGTGGGTAGACCTCTGTACTATTCAGTCACATGAGCAAGGTTTACAAAGAGGGAAAACTGAGTTATATGAGGGGAAAAAAATCAATGGTTCTACTTTTACTCTGCTATGTTTGTGATAATATTAATAAGGAGCAATTACTGAGCACTTATTCTGTGTCAAGTATACTTCTAAACACTTATATATTTTTATTTATTTATATCTTTTACTTAATCCTCCCAAGAAGCCCATGAAGTGGTTCTTATTATCATCCTCCTTTTAGAAATAAGAAAACTAAAGCACAGAGAGATTAACCCTAGTCTGCCAGCTAATAGAGTCAAGGAGAATCTGGTATCAGAATCTACTGCATGACCACTGTGTAATACTGCCTTTACCTGTGGAAAAGCTGAACGGGTCATTGTATTGAGCATGGAGCCCACGTGAGAAGCCTGGGATGGTGATATATAAAAACAAAATCCTGGTGCGCCACATGCCTTAGACATCTAGTATAAGCAGCATTGGTGACTGAGAAGATGTAGTGATTAGTGGAGGAGGAAAACCAAGTAAATATAGTGATCAGAAGTGCTCCAGGGAGAGGGAGTGAACAACCAGCCAAGATTCAGGCCAGGAGACAGAACTGATCACTGAATTCAGCAAAAGGAATTCTAGTGAGTTTGATAGAGACATATTGCCAGGACCATCTCCTGGCATATTGCATATTGAGTGCAGCACTTTCATAGCATAATCTTTCAGGATCTGGAATAGCTCAACTGGAAGTCTATCACTGCCAGGAGCCAGCGTGAGGAACTCCGCCCGTGGCAAAGGTCATGAGGAAGGAGGCTTGGCATACGCAAAGGCGGGATCGAGCCTCAGGAGTTCCCCTGGAAATTCTCGAGCATCTACCCCCAAAACCAGAGTCTGCCTACTTTCTGCTTTGTGCTCTCACCTACACCTCTGACTTTACAGGGGGCTGTCCCCGACTACCTCTCTTTGAAAAAAAAGAGTTAACTTATAGCTCCAGTTAATAAAGTTCCTGGGTGTGATAGTGTTTCAACCTACAAACTCCTTTGGAAGTCCTCTAGCCTGCCTGAATAGGTTTTTCCGGCCACATGTGATTGCTCAGAGCCTCCCAACTGTGAGAGGCATGAGATGTTCTAAACTGTCTAAATATAGATTCCTTTGAGCAGTTAAAAGATTGATTAGAAATTGTATTGGTGAAGGGATTTTCACTTGTTGGGCCAATGTTTGCTGCTAAGTTTCCATATCCCTTACCTGCTGTGTCCCTGGCAGTGTATTGATTAATATAATTGGTGTAAGTAGTAGCTTTAATGTTTGTAACCTGGGACCCTTGAGTTAATTCTTTCTCTTGTTATAGCCTACCACACCTTTGCTCTGTAGGAATGCAACTTTATCTAATGCTTTTGGAGGGTGGCTCCTGATCAATCACCTTTAGAGAAAAATAAGTTTTCCTAAGAAAGGGTCTTAAAATGTTAACAGGCCTCCGGGCCAGAAGATGATGCAAATCACCTAAGGTTTGCATATGATAAATTTTCAGGAAGAAAGCCTGGCTTGCTGCATGACTCTACTCCTTCCCTCATTATCCTCTATGCATAACTTAAAGTATAAAAACTACTTTGGAAAATAAAGTGCAGGCCTTGTTCACCAAAACTTGGTCTCCGCATGTCGTTCTTTCTCTCACCTTCTGGCTGAACTGTTCAGCCTCTTTTCTCCACTGAATTTCCTCACTGAGCTATCCTTATTCTATTACTCTTTATATCCTTAATTAACGTTTAATTAAGCAGTTGTTTCCTGATCCTCGCCGACGCCGTCCCTGCTTCGAATTCCCTGGATCCACCGGGGCTGGGCCCTGGCAACATATCAGTGGAATGGAAAGGACAAAAGACCCATCAGTTCAGTTCAGTTCAGTTCAGTCGCACAGTCATGTCGGACTCTTTGCGACCCCATGAATCGCAGCACGCCAGGCCTCCCTGTTCTTCACCAGCTCCCGTAGTTCACTGAAACTCACGTCCATCAAGTCGGTTTTGCCATCCAGCCATCTCATCCTCTGTCGTCCCCTTCTCCTCCTGCCCCCAATCCCTCCCAGCATCAGAGTCTTTTCCAATGAGTCAACTCTTCGCATGAGGTGGCCAAAGTATTGGAGTTTCAGCTTTAGCATCATTCCTTCCAAAGAACACCCTGGCCTGATCTCCTTTAGAATGGACTGGTTGTATCCCCTTGCAGTCCAGGGGACTCTCAAGAGTCTTCTCCAACACCACAGTTCAAAAGCATCAATTCTTCGGCGTTCAGCTTTCTTCACAGTCCAACTCTCACATCCATACATGACTTACTGGAAAAACCATAGCCTTGACTAGATGGACCTTTGTTGGCAAAGTAATGTCTCTGCTTTTGAATATGCTATCTAGGTTGGTCATAACTTTCCTTCCAAGGAGTAAGCGTCTTTTAATTTCATGGCTGCAGTCACCATCTGCAGTGATTTTGGAGCCCCCAAAAATAAAGTCTGACACTGAAATAAAGACCCATAGGAGTGGATTAAAAAGGCTTAAGGTGTAAGCAAGTGGTGAATGACAATATGGACATTGACAGGTTTTGGTAAAGATCAGAAACTTGGTGCTATCACTGGAGGTGGTAGCTAAGACAGAACTTTCTCTTTTTTCTTTTTTAGTAGTTAGGAACTTTGTTTAAGTTAGGTTATTTTACCACATGTTTAAATGAAAATTAGCATGACCTAGTACAGAAAAAGAAATTCACTCACTAGAACATATCTGAGACTAAAAACAAAGTAAGTAAGTTACCATGCATGGGATCTGGGGGCTTCCCTGATGGCTTAGTGGGTAAAGAATCTGCCTGCCAATGCAGAAGACACAGCAGACTTGGGTTTAATCCCAGGGTCAGGAAGATCTCCTGGAGGAGGAAATGGCAACCCATTCAGTATTCTTACCTGAAAAATCCCACGGACAGAGGAGCCTGGCAGGCTATAGTCCATGGGGTCACAAAGAGTCAGACATGTCTGAGCACAGATGTATGCACAGGAACTATTTGCAATGAGTTTTAAGTTTTATTCACATAGATTCACTACATGCTAGAACACTGTAAAAAAAATAGTAATCATCTTCCTATCTTAAGGCAAAGAGGACAAGGGACATTCTCTTGAACTTCCCCTCCCAATTCTGGGACATTGTTCTATCATCTTGGTTCAATAAGCCCTATGTCTACAAAACCCAATCAATGAAACTGTTTTCTAAACCTTATCATCTACAAGTACTTCATCAATTCACTCGACCAATTTGGCAGTTAGCTTATTTTATCCTGTTTGTTTTTTTCTCCCGTTGCTTGTTGCTATCCTAGATGGTTTGGATGACTCATTCATCTGTTTAGCTTCAAAATTCTTTTGCCCCTATATTCAGTGACCTATACTCCCACACAGCTTTGGCAATCCACACCCATAGACACAAAATGGATTGTTTCTAAACAAAAGCACTCTACCATACTATCTAGAATTGTGAAATTCTCTTCTCTCATCCTCTATCCCACTCATGCCCACAAAATTCCTCTTCAGCGTGAAAGGCTAATGCTTTCCACTGCTTTGCCCTTCACATTTTAGCAGTCTCCAATCCTTCCTGGCTTCACTGTCATCTCTGCTTAATTTTGATCCCCCTGATAACACATTTTCATGGGTGCAATGGATTCTTCCATTCTTTGACCTTCTCTCACAGCTGCCTTGCCAATCCCACCACCAAATCAATCCTACCATCTGCTCACTTTCCTCCTCATCCCGGGCTGCCAAGAGTTACTGAGAAAATTGAATAACCACGCTGATTGACTTTGCTACAAATTTATGATTTCCGATGTCAGCTGAACTCTCAGAGCTGCTTAGCAGCCCTATTACTCATTCCTACTTGGCTGGTCTTCCCATTCCACACAGCAGCTGTTCCCACCACACCCTCCTCAGATCTCCCTCTCCCACCCCCACCCACCTAAACCCCAAAACATGATCTCACCTCCTACTGCTGAGAACACTGAGGCTAACAGGCGTGACTCCCCTCTACTTCCCTCCTCTGTCTCCAAATTTATCAGTATCTTTACTCATAAGGACTTTATTTTGCATCTGAGAAGAAGAATCCTTATTCTTTTGTTCATCTGACCTTTTCATTCCATTTCTAGTTGACTCTGCCAAGACCTTGTTTCATCAATGGGGTTTCTATTTTCTATTCAGTCCCTAAGCTTCTTTCAACCCACAAACCTACCTGAAGTTCCCTATTTTGTTAAAAAAAAAAAAAAGACCTTTTTTTCCTCTTTTCCACCATCAAATTACTGTTTTCTCTTCCTCCGTGCAAAAATTCTTGGCAAAGGACCTTGGTTTCAATAGGTCTTTTTACTTAAAACTGATTCCATACAACCTGATGAAATCTTACTTGGTCATCATGCTGATTAAAATATTAGAAATGCTATAGAAAAGAGGCTTTTCTCGCTCTTCAGTTTTCTTGATCTGAATGCTGGAAGTTTGGCTTTAATACAAGTTCATTTATTTACTGTTTTGCCCCATTTTTGAAAGGCATTTAAATTACCTAGGATTTAGTTCCCTCATATTTCAGTTGCAGATGCATAGGTCAATTTTAAGAATACTCTGGGTTCTTTTGGGCTTCCCTGGTGGTTCAGATGGTAAAGATTCTGCCTGCAATGCAGGAGACCTGGGTTTTATCCTTGCGTCAAGAAAATCCCCTAGAGGTGGGAATGGCAACCTACTCCAACATTCTTGCCTGGAGAATTCTGACAGAGGAGCCTGGTGGGCTATAGTCCACCAGGGGTGAAATTAGTCAGACATGACTGAAGCAACTTACACTACCACTACTGCTACAGGTTTCTTTGAGCAAATTACCTTCATCCACTGAATTTAGTGTGGCAAAACTGTTATTCAAAGTGTGGTCCCCTTCTTGTCAACCAGAAAGTTGACAAGCAACGCCAAAAGGATATTCCAACATTCCCTCTCTGGAGTCTGAACAGTGAACTTGAAAGGAAGAGTTTACCAGTCTCTACTGACCTCTGAATTGACTTCTACCCTCTGGAGCTGGAATGGATCTTTCTCCTTCCTGAGCATGTTCACCTTCCACAAGAGCTGATCTCCACCTATTGGTTCCCAAAGCCATCTTCAGTTTAAAATACTAAATTGCAAACTTGGTTTTTACTGCTTGAAAATAAATTTTATGATTAGGATTAAATGAGCTCTTCTGCATAATATTTTTATTGCAAAGTCTAGTTCCTAGTAAAAGTTAAGTCAATTTTTGCTATTATTATTTTTTGATATTGTTATTATTAGTATGTCTATGGACAGAAATGCTTTCCATTTTTTTCCAGCTTTTCACCACATAATTTTACTTTAAATTCTACATTTCTTCAAATTCTATCTGGTCATTCTTCCCATGTTCCCTCTACTCTAACCACACTGGATGATGTGCTTTTTATCAAATAAATGATGAACTTTGATGCTTTCAATATTTTGCTTATGATTTCTTCTCCAGTTAAAATGCCTTTTTCTTTCCTCCTTAGTGTAAGTACATTTAATATAAGGCTCAATGCAAAAGCTGTTTGTATTATTCCCAAAAGTCTTTACTTTCTCTGTTTATCTCTGTTGTCCTTTAGAACTTGTAACACATCTGACAGTCTTGGTAATGAGTTCCTTGAAAGCACAGATAGTATCTTTCCAATATTTATATTCCCAGACTCAAGCACAGTTTCTGGGATAAAGCAGGTATTCAATAATTATTTTTGAGTAGTTATTTCCCTCTAGTGATCTTCAGAATAGAAATATACACTCTGAAATTTATATATATATATATATATATATATATATATACACATATATGAATATATATTAATAATATATATGGATACATATGAATATGTGAAACATACATACATGAGGAGAAAATATATATTTAAAGTATTTATTATATATCAAAACAAGTATGTGCATCCAAAATAATTCAGAATTTCTATACTTTTATGCTCCATTGGTTAATGCTTCAGCAGTCAGTGTATGATTCAACACTGACATTAGTATTCCTGACACACTTTACTTATGATATCAAGGAAAGTTATATTCAGAATTGGCAAATCAAGCATTGAGAAAATTCTAAATTATATGAAATGGTAAGATATTCTGAAAATATAATACATCAGAGATTGTACCTTTTCATAATAATATTAGTAAGGCAATTTTGATTTCTAAATAATTTTTTAAAGTAAAAATTTAATTCTTTCAATTAGAGAATGTATGGTAAATTGTCACTTCATGGATAACTAACATTAAAGACAAGATGGTATTCCTTCTGAAACCTATCAAACCCATTATAAATTTCAAACAATACAACCATTTGATTTAAAATTATATTAAAAAGCATACAAAATATGATTTATACAAGATTGTACATAAATATTATGCTAAAACATAAAACAGGCATTTTGAAAATTGTCCATTGAGAACGTGGATATTTGTCTATCAGTTCAGTTCAGTTCAGTCACTCAATAGTGTCCGATTCTTTGTGACACCATGAATCGCAGCATGCCAGGCCTCCCTGTCCATCACCAACTCCCGGAGTTCACACAAACTCATGTCCTTCAAGTCAGTGATGCCATCCAGCCATCTCATCCTCTGTCGTCCCCTTCTCCTCCTGCCTCTAATCCCTCCCAGCATCAGAGTCTTTTCCAATGAGTCAACTCTTCGCATGAGGCGCCCAAAGTATTGGAGTTTCAGCTTCAGCATCAGTCCTTCCAAAGAACACCCAGGACTGATCTCCTTTAGGATGGACTAGTTGGATCTCCTTGCAGTCCAAGGGACTCTCAAGAGTCTTCTCCAATACCACAGTTCAAAAGCATCAATTCTTTGGCACTCAGTTTTCTTCACAGACCAACTCTCACATCCATACATGACCACTAGAAAAACCATGGCCTTGACTAGACGGACCTTTTTTGGTAAATTGTCTTTGCTTTTGAATATGCTATCTAGGTTGGTCTTAACTTTCCTTCCATGGAGTAAATGTCTTTTAATTTCATGGCAGCAGTCACCATCTGCAGTGATTTTGGAGCCCAAAAAAATAAAGTCTGACACTGTTTCCACTGTTTCCCCATCTATTTCCCTATAGAACGAGTTAAATATTTTGCATACATAGGATATGTGCAATTTCTGCATTATATGGAATATTAAGAACAATCAGCAAAGCAGAATATAGGCCATCTTTGTTGGAAAATTTAACAATATGAGTAACACATATTAATCATTATTCACAAACCAGGGATTCTAAATTCTTGAAACACTGGATAGCCCATGGCATGCTGTGGGCCCTTTCAGCTCTAACAGATTGAAGCTGAATTTCCTTGGTTGTAAGTCAAAGATCACACAGAAAACATCCAGGCAGAAGGCATCTAGTCTAATAGAATATGTATCTTTTAATTGGAATTAAAGATGAAAAAAGAAAGAGAAAAAAACAGTAACTTTGCAGGCCGTGCCTTCAATATTGATGATCCTTAAAAATTCCACTGTTACAGAACTGTCAGAACAGTCTCACTACAAATGAAATCCTATGCATTGTTTTTTTTTTTTTTTTTTCCCAAAAGAAAACAGTAAGTTTTAAAAGGGTCAGGACTGTGAAAATCATATCATCTGTGGCATAAATTCTTTTTTTCTAAACCATGAAACACAGAAAGTAAGCAAAAATCACTGAAAATACTTTAATGATATGCTACAAGGTCAAAATAAAATACTTTTGGGTAAGTGTGAAATGCTAATCAGCTTATAGCTTGAACAGTGAGCTCAGACAATGATAGGGGTAGAAATGAGATGGCATCGATTTGATGAGTGACAATTCTTCAGCCTTCAGCCTCAAGATAGCCTCTGAGGGGTGACTTACCTGAGATCATAGCTCAACATCAAGGGAAGTCTTTTGTGACAGTCATTATTTCAGCAAGAAAATTTGTATATTTAAATGAGGCTTTCTATCTATATGCAAACATAATATAGATTTGCTATAGCACCACACATAAACATTTAAGTTGAACTGAAGTCCATGTTCAAAGAATAGTTTCAAGTCTATTGATTTTAGAAACATTTCTTTTGTTATTGTACTAAATCCTCTACTAAGGAAATAAGTCTCTAGAGAGGAGCAGTGTATTGGTACCAAGAAATGACCAGAGAGCGACTCTCTCTACTACTTATTCCACATAAAGTGTGGCCACTAATAGCACAGCATTCCAAGTCTAAAAGAAATATCTCTGTTAAAGAACAATCCAGATCCCTTTCAGGATATTTGTTTCTTTCTTTTCTTCATAAAGCTCTGAAAATTGTTCCCCTAAGAAATTAAGGCCTCCACTCTGCTATACTTAAAGACCTCTGCCATCTAACTCCCATTTCTCTTAGAATCATGTTGAATCTCCTTAACATGAACTCTAATGCTGTTTATATCTTGATCTATTTCCTGGTTTCCTTTCAGACCATTCTGCCTTAGCATCTACTTGTACTCCCCCAGACCCCTTACTTTTGGCACCATCTAGTTATCACATCTGGTTAACATAGTTATCTTTGTAATAATAGGATTTCTGCACTAGAGTAGATCCTGAGTAATACACAACACAAGCTCTAACAAAGCTTATATGATTTATGATATATATGTATCTAAATAGGTGCATATTACCTTAACTGTTACCCAAGATTTAATTCCTTATAGGAATTGACATCCTCCGCACCTAATCTATTGTAGAAATGCAATAAATATTTATTGAGGAACTACTTAAACATTTCAATGAATGACCTAGAATCACATAAAATTCCCATCTATATCATCAAATGAATTCAATCACTGTTTAATAAGCATTTACTAACTTAGAATTTATTAACCTACTATAGGCAGGCTTCCCAGGTGGCACAATGGTTAAGAATCTGCCTGCCAATTCAGGAGACATAAAAGACAGAGGTTTGATCCCCAGGTTGGGAAAATCCCCTGGAGAAGGAAATGGCAACCCACTCCAGTATTTTCACCTGGAGGATTCCATGGACAGAGGAGCCTGGGGGAATACAGTCGGCTGCTGTTACTGCTAAGTCGCTTCAGTCATGTCCGACTCTGTGCGACCCCATAGATGGCAGCCCACCAGCACCACCGTCCCTGGGATTCTCCAGGCAAGAACACTGGAGTGGGTTGCCATTTCCTTCTCCAATGCATAAAAGTGAAAAGTGAAAGTGAAGTTGCTCAGTCATGTCCGACTCTTAGTGACCCCAGGGACTGCAGCCCACCAGGCTCCTCCGTCCATGGGATTTTCCAGGCAAGAGTACTGGAGTGGGGTGCCATTGCCTTCTCCAGGAATACAGTCTATGGGGTCTTAAATAGTAGGACGTGACTGAGCACACACACTTCAACCTACTATAAGCAAGGCACTTTGCTCACAACTGAGGTGAGATGGCAAATATGTATCAGACTTAGGCCATTCTTGTGAAGAGATTATGATGTAACAATAAAATAAAATGTAATAGATATATTCACCTACGTGCACAAAAACTTTTCCATCATTAAAGGTAGGAAGCCCCAGCTAACATAAAATCATGCAGATAAAGTGACTTAAAATTAGCACTCATGACCTGGTAATCAGAAACAGCTTAACAAAAGAAGAATCAAGGAAGGAAGGATTC
Organism: Bos grunniens; assembly: GCF_055505025.1. NCBI lineage: Eukaryota > Metazoa > Chordata > Mammalia > Artiodactyla > Bovidae > Bos > Bos grunniens. Next base: position 68,471,540 of record NC_141170.1, read on the forward strand.
ACTCATGTAAAATTAGAAGACAGAGATTTGCTGGAGGAGATGAAAGTAAAGGTTAAGGTAAACTGGTAAGAAAGTGTGAAGCCGGCAAAGTCACTCAAAAGTTACCGGGCTTAACTGGAACATAGAGTTCATTAAAAGAAGAATGAAAAGTAAAAATGTGAGAGGGAGATTAGTGAGAGAAATAAGATTCTAAATTAAGAAACTGGAAATTGATTAGAAATGAGCAGGCGCTAAATGTTCCTGAGCGTGGCCTAAGAAGCAAGTCATTCTGTCCTTGCAATGTATGGGATACTTCAGCCTTCAGTGTAATATCTGAGTACATCATACATATTTTGTACACAGCTTTAATAGCAGTTCAAGCATGCTTTCCATGCCTAGCCATGCTCTATTTTATCTTACAGTCTTGATCAGCTGCCAGTAGCAAACAGAGAAAGCATTTCTTATTTAACACATATTTTTATGATCCTGTATTGCTAGATGGCACAGTAAGTGAAGTAACTTCCAATAACAGTTATCAGGGCATATCAATTTCTAATTCAACTAAACACAAAGTAATGGTGACTACTGAAATATGATGCTAGAGACATCTACGTGAAAAGCAATCAATCTAAAGATCTAACTGTAACATATATTTTAGAACAAATTAACTGGAAAAATTACAGCAAACTATTTCAAGAAAACTGAATAAAGCATTCCTCACAGTTAAACAAAACTGAATGGCAACAGAAATGATGTAGCAATAACCAAAAAGAAAATACCACAGTGTAAAACGTGCCTTCCACAATCATGACAGTGATTAACATAATTAATCACTTTATTTTGATTAATATAATTCTAAATATTCAAAGAAGGTGGAGGTAAGAATATGAGCTCACCAAATTACCCTCCTGAAGTATACTTGAAATAAATAAATAAATCTGTTAGATATTTCACCAGTGTTTGTTTTAATCAGTAGTTTCTAAATGCTAAGAGATATTCCTGGAAACAGTTCAAACTATGTGTTAATAATTGATCATGATTTACTATAATCTCCTTTATAAATAGAACTATGTTTTATAAGCATGTTTATATGCTAAACATAGAAATAACCTAAACAATCCCCCAAATGCCTTTCTGAGACATACTGAACAGTAAGCTTATTTATAAACTTTATGAAGTCTACACCAAAAAATAATTTCAAAATCAAATTTAAATTCATGTAAGGGTTTAAGGAAATCACGATCTAAAGTCAGGCACATCTGAAGTTTGAATCTCAAACTAACTCATGACCAGTGTTTTGGTGTAAAACAAATGTTAGTTTTTAATAGTACTCAGACACACATATAATTATGGTGGACAGTATTGTGAATTGCATTCAGACTGCTTCTGGAATCTTAGCTCAACTAGTGAATGGCTACATGACTGGTGTCACATTTCTGAGCCTTTCTTTAATAATAGCTGTTATTTATACATTCTCACTTTATGCCAGGCATGGCCATAAGTGTCATATATCAAGTTATACTTACTCATTATAGGACATACAACTTATATAGCATATTAATGCATGCACATTTGCTAATGCTACCATAAGACTACTAGTATCTTCATTTAAATACATGACAGGTTAAGTAACTTGCCCAAAGTCTTAGACTGGTCCATAATCAATGCTCTAAACACTACATTTTTAATTCATGGATTATATATGCTTTTAAGTCATATTTTCACAGGAACTCCAAGAGAGGACAAAATACAATTCAAATGTTCAGTAAATGTATTTAAATTGAAAGATCACTCACAGATCAGATCATTATCAGGTAACAGATTAAAAATTAAATTGCAACTTTCTGATTATCTAAAGATATAATAACACCATTAAAAAGAAAGAAGCTTAAGAATAACTTATCTTTATGTTCATCCTAGCAAAAATGTTTACTGAATAATTTTTTTTACCACAAGGTCAAATTAATCCTTATTTTAGAAAACTGCTGTTTTTGTTCAGTCACTAAGTTGTGTCTGACGTTTTGTGACTCCATGGGCTGCAGCATGCTAGGCTTCCCTGTCCTTCATTATCTCCTGGAATTTGCTCAGATTCACGTCCACTGGGTAAGTGAGGCTATCTAACCATCTCATCCTCTGCTGCCTACTTAGAAACTAAAACTTCCAATTGATTATGCACTATAATTAAATTCATAATTTTTACATATTTCTATTCCATTTGCCAAAAATTTATGCTAAATGATAAGGGAGCAATTTGAATTGATGTGTTAGACAAAAGTCAAAGAGAAAAAAATTTAAGTATTTTTTTTCTCTTTATAACGTTTTGCTTAACAATATCTTTGCTGCTGCTGCTGCTGCTAAGTCGCTTCAGTCATGTCTGACCCTGTGCGACCCCATAGAGGGCAGCCCACCAGGCTCCTCTGTCCCTGGGATTCTCCAGGCAAGAACACTGGAGTGGGCTGCCATTTCCTCCTCCAATGCATGAAAGTGAAAAGTGAAAGTGAAGACGCTCAGTCGTGTCTGACTCTTAGCGACCCCATGGACTGCAGCCTACCAGGCTCCTCTGTCCATGGGATTTTCCAGGCAAGAGTACAGTGTCTTTAGATTTCCATAAATACTCAGTTCTGTGTACAATAAAGTATCTGTGAGCAGCATGATAAAAGTTATGTTCCAAATTGCATCCATACATTAACTGCCAAAAGAGGCTACATAATAATTTTTGAAAGTGAAAAAAAAGTCCTCTGGACCTTCTATAATATGCAAAGTCAAAGGAAATGGATAGCCTAATGATACAGCCACGAGGAGGTGGCCAGCAGAGTTCAGTGATTGGGAAAGAAAGCTTGACAAAATCTAGGTATATTAGTCAGTTCCTTAAAATATTTTATCTCTCTGCAAGTTCTGAATTGTCAGCAGTGTAAAAAGTACCTCCAGAAGGAGTCTATATTTTATACCTCTATATTCATAACTACTGTAGCCATTTTTCATACTGTTGTAAAAAGGCAGAACCAATCAGCTGGCAGATGACTGTCTTTGGCTCAGCAGAAACTTCCATTTCGTGTAATAAAGACAAACACACACAATCTGAATACATTCTCACTGGGGAAGCATGGAGGGGTGGAAGACTCTTTTCATGTCATTTACTTTATAAATTATTTCTAAGATGCATATTTTTTTCCCTCAGGCTGTCCAAAGGCAGAGTTCCATTGTGCATTTCCAAAATGCAGTCCTTTGTAAGTAATTTCAATGGCCCTTAATAAAATCCTATGAATCACATTATACATTCAAAAATATGATCATTCTAATACATATCTTTCATGTTTTTCTCTCAAAATCGTAAGCAGAACTTCTCTTTTACTGAAGTGTATCCTTTAGGCATTTACTTGTGGTCATTTGGAATTTAAAATGTACTTCATTTAACACTATTGCACATATAGTAATTTGATAGGCTTTTAATTCGTGGAAGGATTCATACCATAAAAACGCTTTAAAAATCTGTTCTAGATTCAGATAAAAAAGTATATGTATGTTCTCTTCTTTTAAAATGAAGAATTATTTTTAATTCTGGTAGAATATGATACTAAAAGTGAAAAAAAAGTGAAAGTGTGAGTCACTCAGTCGTGTCCGATTCTTTGTAACCCATGCATGTGATAAAACCATCAACAATTCTAAAGCTCTCTTTCTTTTTTTTCCTTGTCTCCACTAGACCCATTGGGAGTACAATGGCTTAGGTCACAACATGAAACATCATGCTAATTAATCTGCTAATTAACTGGTATAAGAAATATATTGCATGAAGCAGATTGCTGTATTACTTTGTTTCAACTTTTGTGTAACCACTAATTTAGAATCATCTAATCATGCTCTTTAATCCAAATGTTAATCTCAGATGGCAGTAACACATGACTGCTGAGGAGCTCCCTTGTAAGACACGTACTGCATTTCTTCCCAGTACTAAAAATGGTTTACTGAAAGATGAAAAGATGCTTTGTTTACAGATCCTTGGTATTCATTTGAATATAATCTCTCCTAATGCAGTACTAATAACAAGATATCCTCAAAAACATTTGCTCAAACATCTTCATCCAAATAGTGAGACATCTGTTTGATAAGTTATCACAGGATTTTTATTAAAAAGGCTCATATAACCAATTGCTTCGTTAATATCATTAATATTTTCCTTAACACATTTTTTGTTTGATTACGTGACTTATCAACCAAGGTTCAATTTGGGGTTCAAATAAATGACAGATTTGTAACTAATAAATATTAAGGGGTTTTAAAAAGTCAACCAGCAGAATAGTTAGATTACGCGATACCCACTTGAAATCTACTATCAAGAGGCAGCCGGTTTCTGATCTTTCTGAAATGCATATACCAAATGTCTGCTGCTTTCATAAGCCTGACACATAGGGGAGAAAAAGTCCTTGCTGACCTGCCTTTTAACTGCTAGACACAGAGAGAAGAAGAAAGATTAGAGACCTAGGTCCCCCTCAGTTGCTACTGAGACAGATTTTCACTGACACAACTGGGCAATAGCAATTAAAAAACAAGGTTGAGCTATACCTGATCTCAGAACACCAATCTCTTAAAACAGGAAATGTTCACTTTCCCTCCAACATCTAAGGATTGAGTCTAGAAAGATATTCATTTTTAATCATATTAATCTTAACTCCTCATTAGAAATTCACAAAAAGCAGCACAAGATAGGTTATTATAGGGGAATTAACATCCACGAAAATATACAGTAGCCAGCTTTTTCATAAAAAACTGTAGAAATTATTACAATGTATAGTCTAATAAAAATCTGTAGTTGGCTTTTTTCTTTTCGGTTGCTAAACTATGATATAAACTTAAAATATAACTTTCTCTTGTTTTCACTAGCAATTCTATGAGTTTACAAGAACACAGAGCCACTTCTGAGGCCTACATTTTCCAAAGTCACATTTATTCAATATATTTCATCTAGAAAGTAGTTTAAAATAGGCCAAACTGAGCATTTTCAATGCTTATTTTTCTTCTCTCCAATATGCTTACTTAACCAACTACTATATTTAAAATGAAAGCCACTGACTTCGCCGATACTAAATATGATCCAATTCAATTCAGCACGTATTTAGTTTATATTTCATTCATTCAAATCTTATCAGCCAATAAATGCAGCACTGTTTTCTGCTTAATGAACTACTTTGAAAATAAAGCCCTCATCATATTTAACAGATATTAAATATTTTCAAAGAATAACAACTGCCTGTTTATGGATTGGCTGTCATAATCAGCATTACCCTTAGTTTTTATGATAAGCTGATATATTTTCCATTCTTAAGTTTCACAATTTTTAAGCTATTAATAATGTGAAAGAATCGCATTCCCTTATGATTGTGGATAAAGTGATCTCCAAAAATTGTTTCTTAACCTTTTGGAAACTTTCATCATGTAACACAGGCTTGATTTCAGCTTTCACAGTTTCCTTTCACTTGTCTATGACTGAAGAAATTACAGCTCACAGAACTCCCAGATTTGAACTGTAGTGGATCAGAAACTTATTCCCCTGGAGAACCTGGGCCTGCACAATTTTTCTAAGTTTCACACCATAGCATACAGAAAAGAGTGAGGGTTTGGCATTACACTTTTCTGTGAGGTGCCTTTTACTTCACTTTTGCCAGTGATACTGAGTTTATTTTGGCCCATGAACATCTCAGCCAACAATCACCTCATTCTATTCATGTCAATTATAAAAACAATAAGAAAATTAATAATACCATTGTTTATTGAGTTCTTGTTATGTCATACTCACTTTACCTGGATGAATCTCATTTAATCATCACAACTAATTTATGAAGTAGATACTGTTTTAACTCCATATTATATACAAAGCAATGGAGGCAGAGAGATGTTATTTGTTCAAAAGTCACTCAAGTTACGTGCATGAACCATGTTTCAAACTCAGGCAGCCTGGATTCCAGACCCTGAAATCTTAACCACTGTGATATCCCATCATTTAGCACATGGCATTGTAACATTCAGCCTGCACGGCTGGAATTCCCATTAGACTGGGAGCTCTCCCTATTCAAAGAATGCAGCTGACATATTCCTCAGTCCACTCAGATTCCAGCAGCAAAGTCTTTATTTAAAAAGAAGTTGCAGCAAATAGTACATATTTATATTAATACACTTTAAGCATGCAAAACAAGTAAGAGAAAAACTTTTCTCTTCTTCCCTTTATACAGTATTTAGAGCAGACCTTTCACCACAGATTCCGTCTTTATCCAATATTTCAGTGAGCTAGAACATCTGAATACCTTTCACATCTAAGTCATGCATTCTGAATCTGCCTCGCACAGGTTAATAGATGTGTGATCTAGGGAACCACAAAATTTATCTCTGCACCCCCAAATAGTTTCAGAACCTATCTTGAACTCCTAACTATAATTGTGTTTGCCATGAAAGCTGTGACCCACCTATTGAATGTGGCCTCTGAAACCAGACTGCCAGGGCTCAATGCTCAGCAGTACCTCCTGCTAATTCTGTAGCTTTGCAAATTTACCAAAACTCTCTGTTCCTCATTTCCTCATCTGTAAAATGGGTCTCATGCAATAATAGTATCTAACCTCATGAGGTTGTTATAAATATTAAACAGAGCAATTACTATATCATCTGTACAGAGTAGGGTCTTGGGAACTTAAGTTTAAAATATTATCAGAGAAATATGAAAATCTGTTTGACTATATATACCAAAACAGTGAAGTAGAATAATAGTAGCCCCCCAAAATAGCAATAACTAAAAACAAATTTTCATCCCCAATGATATTTTTTTAATCCATGTGTATTCAATCTGATGGATTCTGGACATAATTTTTCAAATGGAATTCCCATTCACAATTATACTGCTCTGTGTAGCTATTTCCCTCAAGCCAAGTCTAGTCTCCTCTCCCTCCTCTCTTTTTTTCCAAATGGATAGAGGCAAAGGACAAGTGTAGAAGTTTTAAGTAGAGATACCAGGACTTGGGAGAGGTTTGATAGGTCCCATTTAAATTTTTAATCTTGTAAAATAAAGACTAAATTGACAAAATTAAATTTTATTATCAATATCAGTTCCATAAATGGCCAGAAGTTCACCTAAATGTAAAAAGAAAAACAATTCAGAGTGACCAATTTCTGCATAAGGAACTTTGAAGATTATCCATGCCATCTTTGTGATATTGAAAGTGACACTATTTTGCAAGTCAGTATGCTGCAATGAAAAAAAATCCACAAGATATATGTGCTTTCATTTTGCTTCCCACTGTTTCTCTGACCTTTCTCAGTTGGAGTAGTAGCAGGAAACTAAAATAAAAGTACTGTTTTTCTGTGAGGCACTTTGTGAATAAACAGTCGGGAAATCAGAACAGTTGTAAGACTTCTCTGCCTGTTGCTTCTCCTAAGCAGAGAATTACTATTAGTCAAAAGAGCCTACGGCAATCAACATCAGGGGCTAGTGTTTCTTTCTTTTCTGAAACCAATAAGGCTGATCCAAGTCCAAAAACGCTTTTGAAGTTATAGAGACCTTCATGTGTTGATCAATCCTTGAGTGGTAAAGAGCAAGAAAAACTGGTTCTAGATCTTTAATACATTCTGCCAGGGAATTCATTCAACTCAGTGAAGTACAAAAAGGTTTCCTCTATTACAAATTGAGTGTTTTGTACTTGGGTGCTGCTTGGTTCAGTTAACTTAGAGGGAGCTATTGATTCCAGACTTGATTATTTGTATGTCAGTGCATATCTCTATTAAGTCAAGCTAAGGCTGGAACAGCAACAACTGTAAATTCATAATTTTTCTTGGTCCTAAGGCATAGGTTGAGATTTGGGTCAATTTAAGTGAAAAACAGCATGTGATTCTCTTAATAAGGATTATCACTATTGATTATTGATATAATCACTATTCTATAGCATGGTGTTAATATTTCTAAGACATCAAAACCTAAGAATTAAGTTAATTTATTAGGAGTTAAGAATGCAAATGATTTTTAAATTGATAGTTCAGTCCAAACCCATCCTTTATGGGTGAGAGAGCTTAGCACCGGGTAATGCAAAAAAAGCACCCTCAAGTCTGGCTATTTTGCACCAGAGTAAAATTTGGCATCAAGCAAGACTCCTGACCCTGTTCAGGGTGCTATTCTCTAAACATTCTCAAATATATCTCTGTCAAACCTTTCTCTTTATCTTAAGTGGCTAAGCTCTTCACTTTCAAATTGTAAAGATGCAGAAAATACAGTTTAAAACCAGCAACACGAATATACTTTACATCTGATTTTAAGAGACTATTAAAAATACAGACATTTTATAAAGTAGACTTCTTTATTATTTTGGCCACAGAAAAATATTCAATACAATAGAATTATACAGCTTGTAGACTTATAATTTATTATAATAGCATAAGAAACAAAATCCCTGTAATAGTATAGATAGGGTACCAGCTTCAGTTGATTGTCACATAGAAAAAAGAGGTAAAAAATTTCAACTCTAAAGTTAATCAGTAATATAAAGAGAAATAAACATAAATACCAGCGTACAATAGTTTCAAAATTATTATGGCACATAGTGACCTCAAAAAATACATCAATCTGTTTGAAACACTATCTTATCTACGTTAATGCATGGTCACTTGTATAATTCAGATTGAAAAAAAGTGGGGAAAAAATACATGTAACTTATTGGCATATTTAAAAATTAGAACACAAATATTTCCCCAGTCTCATCTGTAAGAGCAGCCGTGATTCACATTCTCTGTCGCTGAATAAAGAAATCTTAAGGAATATAGTAGGACTTTCCAACTGTCTTCAAACTGATTTCACAGGAGCCTACTCTCATTATTTTCAGGCATCAGTACTATCTTAATTTAAATGGCTCAATTGCATTAAATATTATACTTAATTGGAGAGCCTTTGCAGTAGTCATTCTATCTTCAGAACTGCTTCTTTTGTGAATAATAATCTTTAATATGATCATGACATATAGGAAATGGCTTAAGACGGTTTACTCTACCTCTTTACATTCTAGGTAACAAACCAAAGTGCAAATGTCAATCGTTAAGTTTTACCTTCTCCCACTGATACATACAGGCACACACACAAATGCATACATATACACTCACGCCCATACACAAATTAGACTTTATACAGTATCTTCAATTGAGTAAGTAACTATAATGCAAAGAGTTACTTCCCACATGCAATTCACCTTTAATAAAATCTAAAAAGTCCTCCTCTGCATACCTAAATGCATAGGACCACAAATGTAAAAGGCCAGTTTCCTATTAAATAATGGCCGTACATTCCTATAACACTTAAGAAGGTTTACCCTAAATTCAATCAGAAATTGTATCAAATGTCTGTGAGATATATCCTGATCTTCTGCTTTTACACCATAATAAACTCTGTTTCAACAAGTATCAGATTGACCTAAATTTTATTTTCTCTTATGTCCATTAGTTTCTCATTTTCCCTGATTGGCAGTAGTATTTCTTCTTAGCCTTGTGAAATAGTATGGAACAAGCTAATTGTCTCAGAATTCAGTCCTGAGGTATACGTTTCCATTTTCTTTGTTGATCTAGCACAGGCTCAGGTGATTTCTACATAATGCATCCAATTAGTTCAAGCAAGGCAAATGAAATCACATCTATAATAATTTCCATCTTATTAACTATAAAGAGTAAGTAAGAGGATGTTTCTCCACTCTTTGCTTGAGTCCTTTCAAGTGCAAACCAAAGGAAAAGGATTTCCTGTTCTTTTCATACTCTTGAATGTGATGATACTTGATTCAGTGTCTCCATTGTAATTGATAAGATTGTAAAACCTCTCTCACATCCCTTCTTTATTCTATACTGAGAGTTTAATTTTCTTTTTCAGCTGTTTGCAGATTATAGTTTGATTCCTTTTTTGCCGAGAATTTATTTTAAAGCCATTTTGTTTTCTTCCAAATCAGAGCTTCATTTTACTCAGCTAGTGGTCCTGCCCCTTGGGAATCGATTTCTTTTTACACAGGACTAATCCAGGTTTATTAGGATCCAACACCTTTAGTTGGAACAGTCCATGTATTTCACTTACGAGCACATACATTCATTTTACACGATTCCTCAATGTGGCCAGGGGGTTTCGTGGTCTGCACTGTATCCACCTATAAAAAATACAAAAATATATGTCTGCTTTACAGGGATGTGAGTAGGGTTTTGCTAGCCTAGATCCAAAACTTGGATGCATATTTTGGCTGATAGTATTCTTTCCTTCTTTAAGATGTTTTTGTAGTGGCCATAACCTCTTTTAGAATTCATAGAGACATAACTGTTCCAGCTACAATGAACAATCTTAGGGCATCTACATCAATGCTATTGGCTAATCTCCTGGATTCCATCTTCGACAAGAGATATTTGCATGGTAAAAGAAACATTGAATTATTGTTTTTCAGGCTTTGAGTACTTAAAGGAGAGGGGCTGTCAGGGAAGGAAGTGTTGTTGGCTTTATTTATATTATAAATACAAATAAGAATGAAATGGTAATTTTGTTATCAGTTCTTTTACAATTTACTGTCCCTAAAATCTCTGGGAGGTGAGCTTGATCTGAATGTTCACATCCTTCAAAGTAGCTCTCTAGTCTCTAAATGCAATCATGGAAATCTGAGCATTTTACACATCATCAACAAATGGTTCACTGATTTATGGTCAAGGATGAACTATTAAAACTATCCCCTTCAAAAATATGACCATAAAAAGGTATTGTTTTTTACAAGTGAAAGTAATGATAATACTCCTTTAAAATGTTTTGGTGCCAATATGAGTTTTAAATAGTATTGAATATTTATTGCTTTGAATTTGAGCCTGACCAATAGTCTGATTTCTGCTTTCTGACAAAAAATGCACAGAATATTGTTTCCAGTTTAATGATGCAATTGATGTCAGTAAAAGCTTTAATGAGTTTGAACATTGTCAAAAAGGATAATAAATCACTTCCATAAAATAAAAATGCTACAGTTCACTACCAAAAGAATTAGAATGTTTTAAGAATTAAAAAAAAAAATTAGTACTGTACCTAATTTCCAATGTCACAATGCATCAGCACATGAGAATCAAGGTTAGAAAAGAAGTAAATGAATTCTTTCACTGAATAATCAACTAACTCACGTTTGAAAGTAAATGGAACAAAAAAGTAATGTCTAATTTAAAAATTGCTTATATTCAAGAGCATTTAAGATGCTTAAAAATTGTTCTGACTGCAGATTATCCATATTAGCTGTATAAATTTAAGCAGCTTTAAAATGCCTTTAATTTATTAAGTTAAATTTTATCTTTTCTAGAAATAGCATATATTTTCTTTCTCTAGCAAGTTTTAAAACTTAGCATAATTTAAGATATTCTGGCCAATAACACACGGAAGACAAGTTTACCATGGAATCTATGCTAAGTGAGTTTTCATGATTTAGATTGTAAGTTTAAGATGAACATGTGCTAAGTCGCTTCAGTTGTGTCCAACTCTTTGCAACCCATGGACTGTAACTCACCAGGCTCCTCTGTCCATGGGATTTTCCAGGCAAGAATACTGGAGTGGGTTGCTATTTCCTTCTCCAGAAGTTCTTCCCCACCGAGGGATGGAACCTGCATCTCTTATGTCTCCTTTACCACTAGTGCCATCTAGGAAGCCCTAAGATGAACATAGATTATCTAATCAGAACACCAATCGTACATGACACTTGTCATTTAAAAACTGCTTTATACAAAAATGAAAACTATATATTTAAAAGTTTCAGATACTGTTTTTTATTTTCAAACCAATGAGAATGATGTAGCCATAATGCACAACTAGACTACATTAGATCATCCCGTTAGGTACTACCTATCATGGTTGTGCTAAGTTGCTCAGTCGTGTCTGACTCTTTGCAATCCTATGGACTGTAGCCCACCAGGCTCCTCTGTTCATGGGATTCTTTAGGCAAGAATCCTGGAGTGGGTTGCCATTTCCTCCTCCAGGGGATCTTCCAGACCCAGGAATCAAACCCACATCCTCTAAGACTCCTATATTGGCAGGCAGCTTCTTTACCACTGAGCAACCTGGGAAGTCCATATCTTTGCCTGGAGAATCCCATGGACAGAGGAGCCTGGCAGGCTATAGTCTATGGGGTCACAAAGAGACGAACACAACTTAGCGACTGAGCAGGAGCACTATATATATAGTGCTATATATATATATATATATACACACACACAGTGCTATATATATACACACATACATATATATATATACACAGTGCTATATATATATATATATATAGTGCTCCTGCTCAGTCGCTAAGTTGTGTTCGTCTCTTTGTGACCCCATAGACTATAGCCTGCCAGGCTCCTCTGTCCATGGGATTCTCCAGGCAAAGATATGTATATATATACACATACTGGAGAAGGCAATGGCACCCCACTCCAGTACTCTTGCCTGGAAAATCCCATGGACGGAGGAGCCTGGTAGGGGGTCGCTAAGAGTCAGACACGACTGAACAACTTCACTTTCACTTTTCACTTTCATGCATTGGAGAAGGAAATGGCAACCCACTTCAGTGTTCTTGCCTAGAGAATCCCAGGGATGGGGGAGCCTGGTGGGCTGCCGTCTATGCAGTCACACAGAGTTGGACACGACTGAAGCAACTTAGCATATACACATACGTACATACATACATATATAATTATCTTTGTAAAGTTATTCACTTAACTGTTTCATCCTGTCAAGGCTACAGTGTAGTTTAGAAGAACAAACCTCATTTCCATGGTTTACTACTTTATTCTCAGTGTTGGGACATGGTTGTCTCTCAATAAAACTGCTCTAATGAATGAATACCTGTTGGAAATAGCTAGCTAAACAAATCACAATACTGGTCACATCACTGTACCACTTTTGTCTAATTTTAATATTTTGAAATCATGTTTTTGACTTTCTATTATTTGTCATATGATAGGTTATGAAACAGACATTTTTGAGCTGTATTGACATTCTTCATTTTATTATCATTTTATTTTACCCACTTTTTCTATATTTTTCAACTTGGCCTGTCCATTTAAAATTTCATTAATTTTCTCTTTTTAACCTTTTCCATATAACTGTCATTCTTTTCTTTCCTTAAAGGGAATATTCTATTTAAAATGTTCTGTAAGGTTTTCAATAAGTGAATAAGTAAAACAATAAAAACATAGGAAATCAGAGGCATCAAAGTGTTTCATCTTCTAAAGACTTGACATTCTTTTAAAAGCATACCCAAGAAACAGAATGCATTTACCACATTGCCATGAAACATAATGAAATCCTCTTATTAAAATATTACTGAGGAATAGAGCTCTCTCATGTCATAAATTAACTATGGAAGGGCAGGTTTCACGTTTGTGGTTTCAAGCTTTGATGCACTGAACAAATGCAGCTGTGCACTAATATTCACCTGTCACTAAAGCCAAGAAAGTGGATTCTTTCCTCACCATTAAAGATTCATGTTTAAAAACAAAAATGAGTACCTCAAATCACTTATTGAGCTCATGGAGAACTACTTAGGAATCACCATTCTGCAAACAGTCATTGATGAGGGTCAGGGTAGAAATGGATGTTACCAGGATTGGTTTGTTTTGATTTGAATCAGCTAATTAAAACGGCCCTGGAAGCAATTTTCACATCACTGCCCACTGAGGAGATAGGCTCCAGTAAATCAGACCAAACCAATCTTTCAGTCAGGTCCAATTCTGCTGAAGTTGTATAGACGCAGCTTTTGTCTTCCCCTTCCAGCCATTCTCTTCAATTTTTTTCTATCACCCAGGCAACAAGCCACACACACACACACACACACACACACAAAGATGAAACCAAGCCATTCCTGGAGCACGTTTTACCAGGCCATCTCTATAACTCACTCAGTTTTCATTTCTTAATCAGACTGAAATAAGCTTGGAATTAATTATCAAAAACCATCACAAAATTGTAAAGCAATTATCCTCCAATTAAAATAAATAAATTAATTAAAAAAATATTAGTAAAAAGTTAAATGATAAAAGCTTTGTTCTTTTCCAGATTTCTCTGGCCTTATCCCTGACTAGTGCTTGGAAAAGAAAGCTGAATTATGCAGAGAACAGGAATAAGATTCAGATTTAAGTACAAGAATACAATGAACACTCATACAAAGGAATAAACACTTTCTTAATAATTCTGAAAAAATTCCAATCATAAACAAGCAAATGTATATATTTTGAAAGGAACATGTATCTATTTTGTACTTATTTTTATTAGGCATGCTTCAAAACTAAGTCACACACCTACGTAATTGGTGTAGATTAAGTACAAGTGTCTGTTGAATGTGTTTGCATATAATTGGCAATATGTAAAAGATTCTATGAATATTCATTATTTTTTTCTCTGACTGATGTTAAGATCTAGGTGAAAGTAAAAGGCATCATGTAAAAAGTAAAGTCTATTCCATGACACAGAAAATGCAATTGATGGTAGTTTCTGCAATCTAGGAACAGAAAGTGGATTTTCATATTTTACAGCAAATGCATAATATCAGAGCTAAGTCAAGGGACAGCCATCATCAAGACTGAAAGTTTATTATTTAAAAAAATAATGGAAAATCATTTGAAATAGAAAGTGAGACAGAAGGTTAACATGAGATTTGGTGAATGGAGGACTATGAAGATAATTCTGAATGAATTATATGATCATGTTTTACTCCATTTTGACATATAAATGAGGTACCAAAACTCAAATTATAATTATTCGTTACTATATCATCTGCATAGATGTTTATTACAAGATTGCACTTAATTATTTAACTTTCCCTCACAAAGTCCTTGTGAAGTCGCAATTATAAGTTTGCTCGTTTTACATATGAGGGAATTAAAGATCAGAGAGCTTAATCTTCTTATATAAAAATCACATAGATAATGGGAGAATCAGGGCCCCAAACCAAGACTTTGGTTATTAATCAAAGATTGTTCTTCCTCAGCATTATGTTTCTGGATAATTGTTTTTTAAATTTGACTTTGAATCTTTTAAAAATATACATATAAGTTATAACTGAAAATGTCTCTATTTTTGCCATTGTTTCAGGAATAAGCAAAACTATGCAAGCTTTCTATACTATTATAAATGAGTGTGTTTGAAATTCAGTTCTAGAAGCCTGTGTGTTAGAGTCAGGATTCTATCATAATTACTTAAATTTGTGAATACATAAGAAGCAACTTCAACATATCTGAAGGTTGTCTAAACTTACAAAAAAAAGAAAAACACAGAAAGAAAAGGAATAAATAAGACAAATTCCACCTAATCAAAGAAAGGGGTGTTTATAACCATTTACCTGTGTAATTGGAGAAGGAAATGGCAACCCACTCCAGTACTCTTGCCTGGAAATTCCCATGGACGGAGGAGCCTGGTAGGCTACAGTCCATGGGGTCGCAAAGAGTCGGACACGACTGAGCGACTTCACTTTCTTTTCATCCTGCATATATGGAGAAGGGAATGGCAATCCACTCCAGTATTCTTGCCTGGAGAATTCCATGGATGGTGAAGTCTGGTGGGTTAGTCTGTGGGGTCGCAAAGAGTCAGACATGACTGAGCGACTAACACACACACCTGTGTAATAGTGCACACACACACACACAAAGGCCATTCACTAGCACTGTTTAATTTACATTCTTTGGAAAAGAGGGCTTTTAAATGGTGAGTCAACGTCTGAATTGGCCATGGAAGGCAAGGGATTGGATAATATCATACCACTTCCACATCATAGGTAATTTGCTCTCACTACAGAATACGAATGATGTGGGCCCTAACAAAAAAGTGCCGTGGGTTGGATAGCCAAGCAATCAATATTTATTGACTGGCTGGCTGTTAGAATCATGGAATCTCAGTGTTAGAAAGAATGCCAAAGGTTACAGAGTCGAATCATGTGAAAGATATCGTGGGAGGCATGGGGGAAATACAAAGAAACAAAAGTCACAGTCTTGCCTCTGAAGACATTTTTATGTGTACAAATATATACGTATAAACAGATGATTAATCTTGAGGAGGAAAAGACAAGAACCCAGGAGGTAAAACTATGAGAGCTCTGAAGAGTGAGAAGAGACTATGATGGGGGAGGAGGAAGAGGGCTCCTGGACTAACTGAACCTGAGATTGGGTCTTAAAAACCAGATAAGCTTGACATCTATGGAAATGAGGGAAAACTACATTCCAAAAAGGAAAGCTGTGAGGAAGATGGGTGGTGAAGTCAGGAGGCAGTGAGTGGATTTCCCTGCCGAAATCAGAGATTTCTGTAATTCCATTCAACTTCACCGCAAGCTGTTTTCTCTACTTAGATCAAGTCTACATATAAAAGGATGCGATGTAATAATTAAAAGCAGCAACAACAAAGTGTCCTGAATATCCTAAATTAGAAATACAGACAAATTAAAGTAACTGTCAAAAGTCAGAGAGAGCAAAAATCGACTGTTTTTGTTAAAACTAACATAATCAAGTTTTTGAGGATTCTTGCTCTAGAACTGCCTATTTCTAAAGGTTAAATTGTGTACATCTTAATTCACAATTTTATTTTTTATTGTTTTACTTCTAAATGACATTTTAAAGGAACACTCTTTCTAAACAAGTGAGGGACGGGGATCAATTCAAACAGACTGAAAGTGAAAGTAGCTAAGTCTTGTTCAACACTTTGGGACTCCAAGGACTGTACAGTCCATGGGATTCTCCAGGCCAGAATACTGGAATAGGTAGCCTTTCCCTTCTTAAGGGGATCTTCTCAACACAGGGATCAAACCCAGGTCTCCCACATTGCAGGCATATTCTTTACAGCTGAGCCACAAGAGAAGCCAAAGAATACTGGAGTGGGTAGCCTATCCATTCTCCAGCTGCTCTTCCTGACCCAGGAATTGAACCAGGATCTCCTGCACTGCAGGCAGATTCTTTACCAACTGAGCTACCAGGGAAGCCCTCAAACAGACTGCTAGGCATCAAGGAAACAAAAACACAAGACTGAACCTCAGCTTCAGTCTACTGACAAAACATGCTCCACCAAAGAAGGGAATGGCAAGCCACTTCAGTATTCTTGCCTTGAGAACCCCATAAACAGTAAGAAAAGGCAAAAGGATAGGACACTGAAAGATGAACTCCATGGGTTGGTAGGTGCCCAATATACTACTGGAGATCAGTGGAGAAATAACTCCAGAAAGAATAAAGAGACGGGGCCAAACAAAAGCAACACCCAATTGTGGCTGTGACTGGTGAGGGAAGTAAAGTCTGATGCTGTAAAGAGCAATATTGCATAGGAATCGGGAATGTTAGGTCCATGAATCAAGGCAAATTGGAAGTGGTCAAACAGGAGATGGCAAGAGTGAACACGGACATTAATCAGTGAATTAAAATGGACTGAAATGAGTGAATTTAACTCAGATGATCATTAAATCTACTACTAAGGGCAGGAATCCCTTAGAAGAAATGGAGTAGCCATCATGGTCAACAAAAGAATCCAAAATGCAGTACTTGGATATAATCTCAAAAATGACAGAATGATCTCTGTTTCCAAGGCAAACAATTCAATACCAAGATAATCCAAGTCTATGCCCTGACCAGTAATGCTGAAGTTGAGTGGTTATATGAAGACCTACAAGACCTTCTAGAACTAACACCCCAAAAGATGTCCTTTTCATTATAGGGGACTGGAACACAAAAGTAGGAAGTCAAGAAATACATGGAGTAACAGACAAATTTGGCCTCGGAGTACAGAAAGAAGCAGGACAAAGGCTAATAGAGTTTTGCCAATAGAATGCACTGGTTATAGCAAACACCCTCTTCCAACAACACAAGAGAATACTACATATTACATCACCAGATGGTCAACACTAAAATCAGATTGATTATATTCTTTGTAGCCAAAGATGGAGAAGCTCTATACAGTCAGCAAAAATAAGACTGGAGGCTGACTGTAGCTCAGATCATGAGCTCCTTATTGCCAAATTCATACTTAAATTGAAGAAAGTAGGGAAAACCACTAGACCATTCAGGTATGACCTAAATCAAATCCCTTACAATTATAGAGTGGAAGTGAGAAATAGATTTAAGGGAATAGATCTGATATACAGAGTGCCTGAAGAACTATGGATGGAGGTTTATGACATTGTACAGGGACAGGGTTTATCATTCCCAAGAAATTTTTTCATTCCCAAGAAAAAGAAATGCAAAAAGGCAAAATAGTTGTCTGAGGAGGCCTTACAAATAGCTATGAAAAGAAGAGAAGAGAAACGCAAAAGAGAAAAGGAAAGATATACCAATTTGAATGCAGAGTTCCAAAGAATAGTAAGGAGAGATGAGACAGCCTTCCTCAGTGATCAATGCAAAGAAACAGAGGAAAGGAATAGAATGGGAAAGACTAGAGATCTCTTCAAGAAAAATTAGAGATACTAAGGGAGTATTTCATACAGAGATGGGCAAAATAAAGGACAGAATATTATGGACCTAACAAAAGCAGAAGATATTAAGAAGAGGTAGCAAGAATACACAGAAGAACTGTACAAAAAAGATCTTCACGACCCAGTTAATCACGATGGTGTGATCACTGACCTAGAGTCAGACATCCTGGAATGTGAAGTCAAGTGGGCCTTAGAAAGCATCGCTATGAACAAAGCTGGTGGAGGTGATGGAATTTCAGGTGAGCTATTTCAAATCCTAAGAGATGATGCTGTGAAACTGCTGCATTCAATATGCCAGCAAATTTGGAAAACTCAGCAGTGGCCACAGGAGTGGAAAAGGTCAGTTTTCATTCCAATCCCAAAGAAAGGCAATGCCAAAGAATGTTCAAAGTACTGCACAACTGCACTCATCTCACATGCTAGGAAAGTAATGCTCAAAATTCTCCAAGCAAGGCTTCAACAGTGCATAAACTGTGAACTTACTGATGTTCAAGCTGTATTTAGAGATGGTAGAGGAACCAGAGACCAAATTGCCAACATCCGCTGGATCACTGAAGAAGCAAGAGAGTTCCAGAAAAACATCTACTTCTGCTTTATTGACCACGCCAAAGCCTTTGACTGTGTGGATCACAACAAACTGTAGAAAATTCTTCAAGAGATGGGAATACCAGACCACCTGACCTACCTCCTGAGAAATCTGTATGCAGGTCAGGAAGCAACAGTTAGAACTGGACATGGAACAACAGACTGGTTCCAAATTGGGAAAGGAGTACATCAAGGCTGTGTACATCAACCCTGCTTATTTAACTTATATGCAGAGTACGTCATGTGAAATGCTGGGATGGATGAAGCACAGGCTAGACTCAAGATTGCAGGAGAAATATCAATAACCTCAGATAAGCAGATGACACCACCCTTATGGCAGAAAGTGAAGAAGAACTAAAGAGCCTCTTGATGAAAGTCAAAGAGGAGAGTGAAAAAGTTGGCTTAAAATTCAACATTCAGAAAACTAAGACCATGGCATACAGTCCCATCACTTCATGGCAAATAGAAGGGTAAACAATGGGAATAGTGAGAGACTTTATTTTTTGAGGCTCCAAAATCACTGCAGATGGTGACTGCAGCCATGAAATTAAAAGATGCTTTCTCCTTGGAATAAAAGTTATGACCAATCTAGACACTTTATTAAAAAGAAGAGACACCGCTTTGCCAACAAAAGTCCATCTAGTCAAGGCTATGGTTTTCCTGTGGTCATGTATGGATGTGAGAGTTGGACTATAAAGAAAGCTGAGGACTGAAGAATTAATGCTTTTGAACTGCGGTATTGGAGAAGACTCTTGAGAGTCCCCTGGACTGCAAGGAGATCCAACCAGTCCATCCTGAAGGAAACGAGTCCTGAATATTCATTGGAAGGACTGATGCTGAAGCTGAAACTCAATATTTTGGCCACCTGATGCGAAGAACTGACTCATTGGAAAGTATCCTGATGCTGGGAAAGACTGAAGGCTGGAGGAAAAGGGGAACAGAGGATGAAATGGTTGGATGGCATCACCAACTCAATGAACATGAGTTTGAATAAACTCCAGGAGTTGGTGATGGACAGGGAGGCCTGGTGTGCTACAGGCCATGGGGTGCAAATACTCAGACACGACTGAGCAACTGAACTGAACTGACTGAACCTCAGGTTTACAGTGCCAATTACATGTGGTCAAAGTTGACCATTCATGCATCTCCATTCTTAAAGCTGAGAATAACATGTAAAATGATGTTAACTTAAGGTGTCATCATTATCCTCCTCAGACCATGGTATTGGCCACCTTTGGAAACAAAAACAGAACTGGCTAGTATTCATGTGCCAAAGCAATAAGTCTCTGGAGAAAGAGAGACTAGATGTAACGAGAAGGTGAAATGAATAGCAATCTTGGCTGTTCTTAAATGCCACTTAAATGCAATTATGTGCCCCAAATACTGAGTCTACTTTGCGATCCTTAAACACTCACAGAGGGGAGTAGAAAGCAGCCATCAAACACTAGAAAGTGTTTCTAGATGATGGATAAAGTTACTAAGAGTCATATACACTACCAGGGAAGTGAAGGTAATGTCCAATGAGTTTTAACTGTCTTGAAAATGTTAATGTGCAATAGGACAATATTACAAAATCCAACCAACCAGTTTCTTGCTCATGAAAGATAATATTAAAAGTGTATGGTATGGGGAGGGAGGAGGGAGGAGGGTTCAGGATGGGGAGCACATGTATACCTGTGATGGATTCATTTTGATATTTGGCAAAACTAATACAATTATGTAAAGTTTAAAAATAAAATAAAATTTAGGTCTTCCGGCGGGATCGAGGGGCAGCAGCGTACGGTGAAGGACACAGGCCGTGGAGTTTGAACCCCTTGAAAGATTGAAATCATGGCAGGTCCAGAAGCTGATGCCCAGTTCCAGAATTTAAAAAAAAAAAAAAAAATAAAATAAAATTTAAAAAAAAAGTAAATAAAAAAAAGTGTAGAACTGGCACCATGTTTGTAGTTCAGTTGAGTTCAGTCGCTCAGTTGTGTCTGACTCTTTGAGACCCGGTGGACTGTAGCATGCTAGACTTTCCTGTCCATCATCAACTCTCGGAGCTTTCTAAGTTGAATATACTTCTCTTTTAATGTGATTTGTGGTCGATCGGCTTTAAAAAATCTATGCTTTCTGATCATTAGAAATGTCTAGGAATGTTTTTTATAAATACTTTCAGAAATACTAAGTGGTGATGATTTAAGGACTGACATGAGTATATTAGCATAATGACTTTTAGGACATAAAAAGATATTATATCAGCAACTAATACAGAAATACAATTTCAGAGATAAGGAACTCACCTGAAACCACCCTCTACCAAATTATTCATTTTACCAGTGATAACACTGAGGCCCAGGGGGATGACAAGACATTTAGTATAACACTGCAACTTTAGGATTAAAACTAAATGCTCTTGCTCCCAAATCAGTAGTTTATTTCCACTTAATTTATGAGAATTACATCTCAAAGAAATATAAAACTGGGAGATGAGATTATTTAAAAACCAAGCAGCTCTAATTTCAGGACAGTTCAGTTGTGAAATGCAGGGAAGACATACAAGTTAGATAGACTTATTTTTAATTTACAATGGACTTTGCACCCATAATGTCAGTGGGTTCATCAAAAACAACCAATGGCAATTATATGATAAATACAAAAATGAGATTCTTTGTAACAAAAATGTTTCTGTGTGGGCTAAGTTACAGAATCTCTTTTTATTTTGAAACACTTGAAAAATCTTAAGAAATTAATAAAAATTACTTTAAGTCAAGCTTCTTTATAGCTTCATTTCAAAATTTTGGGGGATGGTTCCAATCAATATTGCACAGAATTTTTTAATATGCTTTGTATGAAAAGGACCACAAATCTTACACTTTAAAATAGGTCACAAGTCTTAAGGAACTTAATAAAAATGCAATATGGTGTTTTTAACATAGAAAAGATTATTTGCTTCTTTTTTGCTCCTTTGTCTTATACGTTCAGTGTGATATATTAGTTTAATTAAAGTCTACCAAATTATCATAAGGATTTTATGTGCTGCAAATAATTGGCTTTGTTCTCGTCTCACTTTTTCTTAATGGGAGCAGAACATTCTTTCTTTCTTCTTTTTTTTTTTTTTTTAAATGATACATAGTAAAAGATACCAGAAAATTACAGGGAAGAAAAGTTAAATGAGGTGCCTAATGAAGTGACCTTTGTCATCTTGGACATGAAATAAAATTAAGCCTGCACTAATGCAATGAACATAAGTCAATGTTTTCAAAGAGTTAAGAGGATAGGTAATATTATGGCTCAGGGCCAAATCGTACCAAGAATCCTTCCATACATAAAAATGACAATCCTATTAATATGAAAAGCTGATAGGCCCTAAAATGAAGTAAAATATATAAATAGATCATGTAATAAGATTTTTTTATGGAAGCTATAATGAATCAATCTTTTTCATGGGACAGATTTAGGTGATAATCCAGATAAAGCATATTATCAGATACCTATTTGATAAGAGACAATTTAAGCATGTAAGTGAACAGAGAATTAACAAATGTGGCATATTAAATCAAAGTTGTTTCAGAGAGTAACAATACTAACATAACCACTCTTGCCATAGTTGAGTGGGAACAAATTATAGTTAAAATATACAGTCATTGACAAGACTACTATCTCTAACAGTAGCAAAACAAAAAACAGAATAACCTATGAACAGGAAATCAATTAACTGACTACTGTATGAAATCTGAAAGATGGAAATTATGAGTGACTTTCTTATAGCATAATTTTTAAAGTGTGTTAAAGAATATGTGTAAGATATGAAAGATAATCAGCAGTGCTTATTTTGTTAGAAGAAAAAATGTGATCACTATTCATCTACCATTGTCTTTAAAGAAACATAATCTATATATTATGGACTTCCTGAAAAACTCTGAGCTTTTAATTTGTCCTCTGAATTACTTTTTGTTTAAAATATGCTTCTATCCCTGGCTTCATAATATGATAAGTGTTTTCAATTGCTAATAATAACTAACACTCTATTGAGTGTTTACGAGATCTCAGGCTAATGCATGCAGTCCCTAGGAAGTAGATAATATTATTAACCCCACTTGACAAAGAAGGGACTTGAACAGAGAAATTAACTTGCTTAAAACACAGCTCTAAAAATGGCAGTGCTGGAATTTTAAACCCAAGAAGTCTCATCGTTGTGTCTGCTTTTAACTGACTACTCTCTACTGCCTCTCTAGTGAAACAATTGTTCTGAAAAGTAGGTTTTTATCAAATTTGCTATACCTTTTCAAATATACTC
The DNA here is from genome assembly GCF_055505025.1 of Bos grunniens. Classification (NCBI taxonomy): domain Eukaryota; kingdom Metazoa; phylum Chordata; class Mammalia; order Artiodactyla; family Bovidae; genus Bos; species Bos grunniens. Next base: position 68,494,826 of record NC_141170.1, read on the forward strand.
AACAACATTTTTTCAGGTAGAGTGTTATTGCATTTTTAATAGAACCAGAAAATGTTTAGCATATCATTTTAGGTTTATTAAAACTCTTTCGTTCTCTTTCTCTCTCTCTCTCTCACACACACAGACATGCAAACAAACACACAATAATAATTACTTTATTACATTTCTGAAGAACACACAACAGGTGTACATAATGTTATACTCAGATGGTGTTAAGCAAGGAGATTTCTTTTTTCCTTTCTTCATAAAGCCAGACTATGTATTTTTAAAATCCCATGACCTCAGAATGTGCCTAAAAGAATGAAGCAAAGAAAATGATAGTCTACCCACCCTGTGATACATGTTTTTATTTTGATTTTTTTAATATAAATTTATTTATTTTAATTGCAGGCTAATTACTTTACAATATTGTATTGGTTTTGCCATACATTGACATGAATCTGCCACGGGTGTACATGTGTTCCCCATCCTGAACACCCCCCACCTCCCTCCCCTGTGATGCATGTTTTTAAAGTAATTCTCTAATTGGTTGTCTCAGAAGGAACATTGCTAGGAAGGAGTGCTTCTTCAGAGAGTGCACATGCATATTTTGAATAGATATACCTGATTTACTCCATTTGTTTTAAGCCAAAGAGTGAAAGGGAATCTTTGACAAAACTGTCATCTTTAAAACACAGTGATATTTCATTTTCCCCTTCTGCACTATTTAGATTGTCTGGAACTGAAATGCTTCCAGCGGCTCCTGTGTCCAATTTTTCAAAGCTGTCACTTTCTAGAAATCTGCTTAAGCAAAATACTTATGCTGTTAAAAAACAGAACAAACATACATTATAAAATACATTCTATTCTTCTTTGCAGGTCAAAGTCTTCTTCAAGAATGCAAACTTGGGAGAAAATGTGAAAAGAAATTCAAAGATGACTATGATAGATTAGTGAAAGTCAATGAATCTGGTGTACCTCTGATTAGTTTCTAGAGATACACCTGGACTTAGCTCAGTAGAGTTTTTCCACACAATAATCATATAATCAAAATGTTATTCTCAATGCATACATGAAAGGTCATTAAACTGAAAAAGAACAAATACAGAGGAAAATGGGACATTGAAAGATGACCATGGTTACTCTTCCTCAGATCATGTCTATATCAAGCTATTATAATGTTCTTGTCAACCTTCCACGTTCCAGAAGTTAACAAAAAATTGTCAAGCATTATACTTGTTAGACCTCTGGCCTCTCTGAATTGTGCGCATCATAACTCACATCCTCTAGTACCTGACTATGTGACAGCACAGTGTAACAATATGCAAAATAATGATGATAAGAATGGTGTGAAAGGCAATCAAACTTTTGTTATCAGCACGGGACTTCCAAAATGTGAGATGAAACATATTTTGAAAAGGTTCAGTCATCCTCACTTGAATATTACTCAGTATTCTTAGCACAGAGTATACTTCCTTTATTCACACATACATACATACTTTAAATTGTCTATATATAGATATGCAGAGGATATGTTTATCACATGTGGACCTTTGTCTCCTGGATGCATGATCACACACTTCTGGCTTAATTCATCTTTCCAAGTTTATGCAGTAAAATTACATAAGACTTACAATTCTTTCCATTGCTTTAAAAAGCTAGTCCTCAGCAAAAGCCAGGACTGCTTATGGTGTACAATCTGAAACCCAATTCTCTCTCGGCACTTTAACACTAGATCTGTCACCCTTTAACACCACAAAATCAATACCCTGGAATGTCATGGTTCTCTGACGGCCCACAAAGTCAAGGCGTGATCAATTTCAACTTCCTTACTAGACAGAAATAGACTTAGACAAATAAAAAAGATTTCATTCAAGTTAAATTCAATAAAACAAAGGAATAAAGGTAGAGAGAGTGCTGTTACAATTCAGTCGAATAAATTTTCACTTAAATTTAGATCCATTTTAAATCCAACTAAATTGCATACTCAGCCAAAAGATATGTATCAGAAATTAAAAGAAGCTTAGAATTTACTGCATTCCCTAGATTAAGAAATGCTATCAATTAAATGTGTGTGTATATACATGTGTTTCTTTCACTGCATTAGTTAATAAACAGGAGGGAAAGGATGGGGTCTGAGTTTACCTAGAAAACAGGGTAATTTTTGGCTTCAGTGGCTCAGTAAGAATAAGAATCTTGTCTTTCTTGTTATAAACTGTATACCCCATATTGAGAACAGTCCAAGACACAGAGTAAACCCTTAGTAAATATTTGATTAGAATATGAAAATCTATGCATACATTAAATATAATCTGATACATAAACTTAACTGAGGGCAAAACCTCTTTCTTGTTCACTGCCATATCCCTGGCCTCCGTAGTGCTTAGGGTGTAACAGGCACTAAATAAAGATCTGCTGATTTGAAAGTCTAGAGAACACCTCCTGTTTTACTGGTCAATTTCTAGCACTTTAACTGAAATTTTAGAGTCGTCATTTCAGGATCATTTTCATTTTTCTGTAACAAACACTTTATATGTCAGCAGTTTTATTTTTCTCCTAAATTTGAACATATAAAACACAAAGATATTATTTAAAAATGCTTAGAAAAAGCCAGGCCTGAGAGTCAGGGACATGGAGTGCATTTTAGGTTCACTCACTTGCCAGGCAACTTTGCCTTTCCAGGCTTCTGTCTCATCTATAAAATGTAAAAGAGGGACAGAGGGAGAACAGGATGATTCTCAGGTGACCTCCTGGGAATATGTAGGAATGTAAACTCGTGGGTATTTGTAGAGCTATGGATTAAAAAAAAAAAAAATCAATGAAAGGGGCTCTACAGGTCAGAGCAAAACAGGACAGTGATCCTATTAAGAAAGTTAAAAGAAACTGGAGTCATTCAGTTGTTCAAAGAAAATGCTGAAAATGCCCAAGTGAAGTAGACCAATACGAGAGGACTCACAGGCATGTGGCACCCAGAGCTGAGTTACTGCTTTCTGGTCCCTTAAAGCATAGGGTGTAGTTTGGCTCAATCTCTTGTCTTCCTGCATCATCAAAACTAGAAAGAAAAATATTCACTCCCATCTAGCTTTCTTCTAGGGGAAGCCATGTGACAAAATGTTGGCCAACAAAATACAGAACAGACAGCAAAAGAGACACTGATGTATAGATCAGTCTTACGGACTCTGTGGGAGAGGGGGAGGGTGGGAAGATTTGGGAGAATGGCATTGAAACACGTATAATATCATGTATGAAACGAGTCGCCAGTCCAGGTTCAATGCACGATACTGGATGCTTGGGGCTGGTGCACTGGGACGACCCAGAGGGATGGTATGGGGAGGAAGGAGGGAGGAGGGTTCAGGATGGGTAACACATGTATACCTGTGGCGGATTCATTTCAATATTTGGCAAAACTAATACAATATTGTAAAGTTTAAAAATAAAATAAAATTAAAACTGAGCTGAAACAAAAAAAAATAAAAGACGGAACAAAGTCCTTGGGGAGGGACTCATTCTTAGGAGAGAAAGGAAATGGAATCAAGGGAAGTTGTTCCTTTTCCTTTTTGTCCCTCTTTCTTCTCCTAATCTGAAACAGGGACAGAGTGCCAGGAAAAGCAGCCATCAACTTGGGAATATGAAAAGGAAAATAAAAACTAAGAGATGATGGTGCAAGAGAATAGCCGTACCATGATTCCTCAGTAAAACTTGCTGACCCACAGCTTCCTGAAACTTATTATAGGGGAAAATAAGCCCTTCACTTAACCATGATTAATTTATTACTTGCAGCTAAATGCATTCTTAAGTGATGTATCTGCTAAGGGGAAAATCATAGAGCAGGATTATCCAAAAAAAAAAGAGGGGGATGGATAAGAAAAAAAAAGAAAAAGAAGCTATGACTATAAGGGCTCCCATGATTACACACCAAATACAGGTTATGAGTCTGCAACTCCATCTGATCAACTGCCATGTTTCACAAAATTTTATATCACTGATACCCTGTAAAAAGGAGGCAACTTTTATGTTTAAAAGGCTCTAGAGCAGGAATCAGAAGATGGGCTTGAACTCTGTCACATAATAACTCAGTTTTAGCAAAAGTGTTTTAGAATAAAAATGGAAATCACAACATTTCATTGATGAAGTGATTGTTAGGATTAATATGATGCATGCAAAGACACTTTAAATGCACAGTGTTTTACTAGTAACTATTTTCATGGGATGATGCAAGTGAAACGCTTAGACACAGGTTCTGGCATAGACTAAGTGCTTATTTATTATGATCATTGTTATTATTTAATATAATCTACTCATATCTTCTCTAGAATATCTTGCTCATGACCTTGTTCCTGAGGCATGGCTGACTGAAAAAGTCAGATCTTAAGCGAGGCACAGCCAGAGTTTCTCTAGCAGGCATTTGAAATTGGTACCGAGAAAAGTTACTAGTCTTGCTGCAGGTGGGCATGTGGCAGGCAAATTAAAGAACTATGGAACTGTCAGCCATGGTTTATCATCTAGAGTAGAAAAAGATAAAAGGATCATCTCCAACATAAGAAGAAACATGTGGATGCACAGAAAACACAGATGGAGAAAGAGAGAAAAGGAGAGAGGGAAGAAAGAAAACAGGGAGGGAGGAAGAGAGGGGAAGCGAGGAAGAGGGTGAGAGAGAGCATGAGCACAGATGCTGGTGGTATTGAACTTAGAATACATTTATGAAGATTGAGATCCACATACTTCTATTTTACATAATATATTTTAAGCTGGTTTCTCTTACTGACAATCAAAGAAAGTGAAAGTTCCAGTTGCTCAGTTCTGTTCAGGGACTGTAGCCCACCAGGCACTTCTGTCCATGGAATTCTCCAGGCAAGAATACTGGAGTGGGTAGCCATCTTTCTCCGGGGGATCGTCTAGACCCAGGGATTGAACCCAGGTCTCCTGCGTTGCAGACAGACTCTTTACTATCTGAGCCACAAGGGAAGCCCCAGCAACCAAAGAATGCTAACTAAATAAATATATTTGTTTTAGTTTTAGCATTGAAACATATTATCAAGTTAGTTGTAGAAAATCTGAATCTATAAAAGCTGTATAAGAAAAGGTCACACATAATCCCCTTCTGTTTCTATGATTTGTTAGCTCTATGATTCTATGATAAAATTTCATGAAGAATTTTATAAAATGAAATTTTATACAATTCAAAACAGAAAATAGTTTCTATTTATTTATGATTCCTGATAGTTGCAATCATTAAAGAAAATAGGAAACTAGTTAAAGTCTTAAGGCTATATAATATTTTCTTGAAATTTTTAATCTGGTGTCTTCTTGCAAAATAATGTCAAATGAAAAATCACATTTATGTATACAAGAAGCTTTCCACTTCCCTCTCCTGTGAACAGCAAACAGCCAGAATAAGAAAATGCAGATTTTAGGTGCCAGGAAAACAGAACTGACAACTTCTAAACCCTCTCCGACAATTTAGAGAATGCTGGGATCCTCTGAGTATATCAGGGATCCAGACCCTAGAATGGGTTTTCTGAAGGTGTGTACAACCAAATTGCTAAATGCTTTTGGATGGAGTCCCAGAATGCAAGAGCTCATGTGTACAGTTTGTTTTATTTTGTTGACAATAAAGAAAAACTCTTGGGTTTCACTATAATCCTGGTTTAACAATAGTCGTTTTTCAGATGTAGGGCTGTTCAAATATGGTCAGCTCCATGTAGTTAGGACAACATTTTGAATTTGTTCAAAGTAAGAAGAGATTAGGTATGAGAAATACAGCAAAATATTTCCATCTGGTAGTAATAAATAGATCAAATGTGTCCTGTTTAAGACATTCAGGTACCTGGTTTTGTCAGTGAAATCTTAGCCTTCAATGGAGAGAAGTTTAATGACATACCTTTCCAGAACAGAGAAGACCCATATTTAGAGTGCTGATACTTTAAATTGTCACAGCTCAGATCTAAGCCACCTGCTCACTAGTGGGATTCAGTGGCAAAAATAATAGTGATATAGAGTAAGCCTATATAAGCTTTTAGCATACATAGTTTCTTTAATAATAAACATTGAAGTGTATGCTGATTTTTTAAAGACACATTAAAGACAATTTATATTTCCCCCTTACAATGTTGTTCATTGTATAATTTCAACAATAAACAATGAGATTTTTTGATAATTATTAAATGAAGCTTTCATTCAGTTTTCCAGTTTTTCAGTGAGGAAGCTGCATTTCATTCCTACTTTTTTAAATAGGAATTTTGACAGGCTTCTAATTAATAATCATCTGGAGCACAGTTTATAACTTTAATTATAACTTCTACACTATAAGAGAAGTTAGCGTGACGTAGACACTCAATTAGTATTTACAGGGTGAATGAATCTATAAAAAAAGAAGAATATATGCTATAACTAAGCACTCTATTCCCACCTGAGTTTCATATTTCTCTTTCCATTTGCTTTACCTGAAACAGTTTCCATAACAAACGCATTGGGTAACAGGGCTAAGACACTCAACACTGTTTTGTTTTTTTTTTTTGTTAAGAAGCAGGAAGTCATAAACCAATTTCAAACCACAGTCCCATAAGGAAGGAAATCTGCCAAAAGACATGAAAGCCATAATGATTTATTTCTTGAAAGGAAAGAAAACCTGATGGGCTATTTCAAGCAAGGGCAACTGGAACTTGGTGCATTAGCAGTTATCTGTGGGATCTACTTTTAGAACAGATATTCCTTGTTTGAAAACAGAGCATAAAATGATGTTAATCTGTACGTGGAGGAAGCTGTTCATGGCTCTTTAATCAGAGCATGGTGTACTGGAATTATCTGTCCTTCCATTTTCAACTCAGAATACCCACAAAGTCTGCACCAGCAGCTATTAGGAGTACTCCACTCTCAATAAATTCACTGGAGTTTTGCAAGCACAAAGCCTTCAGGAATGAACACTTCAGAGTAAATTTTAGCTGCATAATCAAGAATATGGCCGAAATTGCCAATCAATGGTGCAAAGCACAAATAATCAAACTTTAGATATAGAAAAGCCCTTTATGGACTAAATATATCCACTATGCAATCTATCCCTGACTTTGCAGGGAGGCTCACCTGAATACTAACAATCAAAGCTATCCAAATAAATTCCTGCTGAAAAGCGACCTCTCAGCTAAAGAGAATTATGTAAGATAAAAATGAAGAGGGAAAAAATGCCATTATATATTTAAATAATCTCATTTTGCTGTTATTTAAACTTGAAAGCAAATAAAACTCACACTATGGGAGATCTTCACATACTAAGACATTCAAAACGGGATGAGCAACATGTAAAAGGACCCTAATAAGCTTAACAGAGTGTACCTTAAAACAGAAACATCTCAAAGTTAAGAATTATGTAACAGTAAGAAGTGCAACTAAAGGGAAAACATAGCCAGGGAAAAACTTCATTTTGAGCCACGACCTGAGAAGGCAACTATTAAAGCCAAATTGAGGCTTATCAGACAAATATATGCATGCCAGGCAAGCAGTGAAAAAAACCCAGGAAAGAATATCAACACAGATGGGAACGAGATAGCTGACTTGCAGGAAACCATGCGGAGTGACAGCTCGGCAGTATCTCCACACCTGAGCTGGCAGCAGGGCCTGTGGGGGCTGTGCCTCAGCCAAGTCCGCGGGGGCCTTAGGCAGATGTGGCTTGGCACTGGGAGCAGTATGCACAAAGTCCTGACCCTACAAGCCTGCAACTCCGCGAATGGGGTCTCAAAAAATATGTAAAAATCAAAACTCACTAGGGGACTCATCAATACTTAACTAGATGCAAATTATACTTCTATTCAGGGGAAACATTAGAAGGGAAAAGTCTGCCAATAATTGCTATGAAAACATTTATCTGACCCTGATCCATGTTGCTCACCAGATTCAATTATTTTAAATAATGTATGAACGTGGAAACAAAATCATTGCTAATCAATATTAGATTGATTTTGTTGTAAAAAATTTACATTTTTGAAAGTTACCTGAAACTATCATTATCTCCTAAATCTGACTTAAGAATCTGATTTAAATAAACTTAAGAAATTTATTTTAAAATAATGTATTATTTCTATTTGTTTTTACAGCAAATATCATCACCTGTTTGCCTGTAGTTGTATTGCTAAACACAAGTCCTTCTAGGAGAGGTTTCTAGTTAATTTTAAAAACACAGGAGGAAAAAAAAAAAAAAACACAGGGGAAAGAGCAGAATAAGAGAAATTGGAAATCAAGTCAGAAGTAAGATGGAAAATGTATGATATACCCATCAGCATCTGGTTAAATAAATTTACTGACATCATAAACAGCAAAATTGTTTGCACAAAGAACTTTTCTCTTACGTGAAAACTTCCTACTCTAAAACTTTCACTCCATTATGATATTTATTGAGTGCAATTTCCTGCTTTAGGATGACTGAATTGCAGGGAGTTAATCTCGATTCAGGCTGAGGTCTTCCTGTTCACATCTTTGCAAGTGGAGCTTCCTGGGGAAGCTGAAAAGGAACCAAATGTTTCACAGCTGAAGCTCTTCACCTGACTTTCTCTTTATGACATAATTTATTTATTTTTTACAGTTCTGAGATTTCTGGTTTTAAGCTAATGAAAGATGAAGATGTAAACATACTACTTAGAATATCTTGTATCTAGTAAAAATATATTCAACTGTGGAATTAATAAATTCAGAGACTGAATAAGTTAAAATTGCTAGACCTTTAAAACTTCCATTGGAGTTATTGCAATGGCAGCCACATATTTATATCTACTAAGAATCTTTTATCCAAAATTAGCACAAAAACTATTTAAAAAAATTATTCTCAGTATCATATTGTTAAGGTACAATGATGATTAAAAGCTTGTTAAACAATCTTCTCCAATGAAGTGGATATCATTTTCAACTGATAAAATTATAGCAACATAGGATGGAAGGTTAAGTTACCTAGATTATAATTTTGCCAGCTACTTTAATGGTTTTAGTGTACCAGGGCTTGAATTTTCCCTTCTGCTGTTATATATTTCAATGCAATAAGAAATAAGGATTAATGGGCAATACAAAGGTTTTTCTGAGAACTTTAATTCTCTCAAGGTTCCAGTTCAAAGTTGAAAGATAAATACCAAATTCTACCTTACCAGTAAGATTTGACATAAATTCTAAAACCGTTTTTTACTCAGTACCTCTTGGAGACTAAGGGTTTCCTGATTGTTAGCTGAGCTACTAATATTCATGTGTGTGTGTGTGTGTGTGCGTGTGTGTGTGTGTGTGTGTGCGCGCGTGTGTGTGTGTGTGTGTGTGCAGTTGTGTCCAACTCTTTGCAGCCCCATGGACTACATAGCCTGCCAGGCTCCCCTGTCCATGGAATTTTCCAGGCAAGAATACTGGAGTGGGTTCCCATTTCCTACTCCAGGGGATCTTCCTTACCCAGGGATCAAAACTGTGTCTCTTGTGCCTACTGCATTGGTGGGTTGATTCCTTACCATTAGCACCACCTGGGAAGTTCTGAAGATTCATAGCCCCAAAGAAAGGAAGATTTTCACGAGTCCAAGATTTTTTTACTAACAAACTTTAACAGTTCTTACTGTGATCTCTTTCTCTTTTAAAAATGTACCTTAGACTTCTGCTAGCAAAAGGTCTCCAATTGGCTGGAATATCCAACAGATACTACCCTGTTCTGTGAAGTTAACTGTTCAGTATTTTCTCGGAGGCAAGATTACCACTTGAAAAATCATCAGCAATCACTTCCTGTCTTTTTCCCTAGGGGTTCCTACTAACTAAAGGTTAATCATCCATGTTCTTATTTAGCTCTTGAGTTCCGATTAGATCATAGTTTATAAAGTGGATGACTGCAGACTGCTAATTCTTACCTGACAACACAGTGAACAAATACAACATATTCAGGAAATATGTCTTATTTTTCATTTTAACAAATCCATACCTGACTATTGCATCATTAAATGTAAAATCATGCTAAGTTTGGCTGCTCAGGAAAGAGATACTGATAAGATTTCAGTAGCCACATGTTATTCCCAATACTGTGGGGATTTGTACTGGCTAAGTTATTTACAACCAATTATGTTTTGGCTTCCTAGTAGCTCAGTTGGTAAAGAACCTGCCTGCAATGCAGAAGACCCCCGTTCAGTTCCTAGGTTGGGAAAATCTGCTGGAGAAGGGACAGGCTACTCTCTCCAGTATTCTTGGGCTTCTCTGGTGGCTCAGATGGTAAAGAATCCACCCGCAACTCAGGAGACCTGGGTTCGATCCCTGGGTTGGGAAGATCCCCTGGAGAAGGGAAAGGCTACCCACGCCAGTATTCTGGCCTAAAGAATTCCATGGACTGTACAGTCCATGGGGTCACAAACAGTCAGACCGGACTGAGTGACTTTTACTGTCACTAATACAAAACTTGATACGACATTATGAAAATGTATCAGATGCAGGCTAATGTCAATAACAATGTATTATAGGTCAAACTTACCCAACAAACACTGAAAAATAATTTAATGAAATATTTGAAATTATTAAATATTTTTATACATATTTCTTTTCCCTTGGTGCACCTTCTCTTCTTAATATATATTTATGCATCTGTTTAAAACTGAAATAAAATAGGATTGAATAGTTTCAAACTACTGCAATTTAAAGAGAATGTAATGAAAATGGCAATAATATAATAAAAATGAATCAGATATAATATTCTAGAAAATCATTTTTTGGTAATTTTTACCACAAATATTAATAAAATACAAAAGAGAGGTTTTTTTTCCCCTAAATGAGCCATTGTTTTACTATTTTATATATAATTGGTCCTCTGCATTTGAGATTTTATATAATAAATATTTCAACAAATAACATTATTATATAATATCTGTAAAAACAGCCATGTCTCAGTTAAGTAAACTTAAAAACATGTATTTTCCCTTGATACAATGAAGCAGTTATTATAAAACTTATATTTCAAATCACGTAATGTTATCACTTAGCACATCACAGTCTTGTCAGGTCAAATCAGTTTGCAAGTGAAATATTACAAAAGAATAAAATAGCACCAAAATTTGAATTTTAGTTGCCCTTTTAAAAAGTGTATATAAAATTCTCTAATATTTCTGATTGTTGCAAAACTTACAATACACATAGCATTTAATAATTAAGGAGGGGCTTTTCAGATTCATTTCTTTTTTTTCCTGCATGTAAAGGAAAAGATCCCACTGGTATGGAGTCCCCTGTCACTCTTTTCTGTGACGTCTTTTCTAAGCCCACTAGTGTCTCTAAACAGGCGTCACTGGGTTCCCTTCCGGCCTCAAGGGAGTTTGGCTCCTCCCAGCTCCCTCCCAATTATAAATATGTAGACTAGATAATTGACCCACCCTTTTGACTGCTGCATTGTCTAAATGGAGCTGACTGCCTCCTACTAAACCACTAACAACAGGTAGGAGAGGAAGTACTAATTAATCAGCTTGAATATCTGAAGTCATTATTGACTCAAATCCTTTGATACCTTCTTTAACTCTCCCAACTTTTAAACTCCCACCCTCTATGGTACCTACACACCTCACATTCTGCTTAAACAGCAAAGCATTTAAAAAATAAATAGAATTTGCCAAATATATATATATATATATGTGCACATATGCATATATAAGTTCCTTTTTTTCGCATCCTAGTTTTACCAATCAGATCCTAAAATTTAAATACTTGTAAAGTCTAGAAAATACAATAGTGAAAATAAAGAAAACCTTATCCCCTTGGTCCACAGAGCATCTGTTCATGCCAATGTTTCCATCAGAAGTATAAGAGAAGCTCATGAAAGTGCACAATCAGAAAAAGCTGAACCTTAGACAAGAAATTCTAAAGTTACTTAAAGTTGCTGCTGCTGCTGCTAAGTCGCTTCAGTCGTGTCCGACTCTGTGCGACCCCATAGACGGCAGCCCACCAGGCTCCCCCAGCCTTGGGATTCTCCAGGCAGGAACATTGGAGTGGGTTGCCATTTCCTTCTCCAATGCATGAAAGTGAAAAGTGAAAGTGAAGTCACTCAGTCGTGTCTGACTCTTCTTGACCCCATGGACTGCAGCCCACCAGGCTCCTCTATAAATGGGATTTTCCAGGCAAGAGTACTGGAATGGGGTGCCATCGCCTTCTATGTTACCTAAAGTTTCCAAGTCCTAAAGATACATTCCAGAACGTAAAAACATAGAAAAAAATTAGTGTGTTAAAAATGATAAAGAAAAATCTCTGTGAGGATAATTTATAGCTTCTATTCCAGGCTACAAGATTATGATCATTGGATATAAAGCCACCAGATACCATGGAAAAGAGGCCTTTCTTGCTCTTAAATTTAAGGTTGCAAAATGGGATTTGTATATCAAAGGAGGAGGGTTTTCAAGTTGGCTATCTAATATCATGGCTTTATCATTCCAGGTAGGTTTCAGGAACAATGTGCAGGAAATGAGACACCTGAATACATAATTGTCACTTAACTTTCCATCTTACTTAGACTCAGTTACCTGAATCCATTCTAAGTGTCTGCAGACCTACTCCCCTTTCCCTTAACTGGCCTCTTAGTTACAAAGAAATTCCCCAAGCAGATCATGTATGTAAGTATACAGATAAGAGACCAAACAGTTAATCAGGTCAATTGTGTGCATTTTAGTAGAATTAGGACTGCAATCTTCATCTCACAAAACAACAAAGATTTGGTGAAATTTAAGGCCAGTATTTTAACACATTTCATTGGCATACTTGATTTCTTTCAATGTCATATAAAAAATTTTAAAGTAATATTTACTTTGATGTCTTTAAAAAAATCTGCAGTTATAAATTGTTTGGGCATTGTTGCATAGATAAACATGTTCAGTTCAGTTCAGTTCAGTCGCTCAGTCATGTCTGACTCTTTGCGACCCCATGAATCATAGCACGCCAGGCCTCCCTGTCCATCACCAACTCCCGGAGTTCACTCAGACTCACGTTCATCAAGTCAGTGATGCCATCCAGCCATCTCATCCTCTGTCGTCCCCTTCTCCTCCTGCCCCCAATCCCTCCCAGCATCAGAGTCTTTTCCAATGAGTCAACTCTTCACATGAGGTGGCCAAAGTACCAGAATTTCAGCTTTAGCATCATTCCTTCCAAAGAACTCCCAGGGCTGATCTCCTTCAGAATGGACTGGTTGGATCTCCTTGCAGTCCAAGGGACTCTCAAGAGTCTTCTCCAACACCACAGTTCAAAAACATCAATTCTTCGGTGCTCAGCCTTCTTCACAGTCCAACTCTCACATCCATACATGACCACTGGAAAAACCACAGCCTTGACTAGACGGACCTTTGTTGGCAAAGTAATGTCTCTGCTTTTGAATATGCTATCTAGGTCAGTCATAACTTTTCTTCCAAGGAGTAAGCGTCTTTTAATTTTAGGGTCAATTATAAACTATAAACACTTTATGATATGAAATTCTTGAGTCATTACTTAAAATTAGATACAAAGATGGTTTACTTATGTTCATGAAAATTAAATCTATATATAGTAATGTATCCATTAAATACACATTCAATCATTTGGGATGAAAAACTTCCAAAATGTGTTCCATAGTGACCTGAGTTCTTAAATAAAGGATACATGAAGACACTGAGATCATTATAAATACTAATCAGGCTGCCTAAGGAAGTGTCATCTGAAGTCAGTGAAGTATGTGCAACTTTATGAATCCAGAAAAAGATTTTCTCTTAGATACGTATGTTTCCCTCACATTTGAGAAATATTTCTTGATACCTCTGATATCAGAATAAATAGGTAGTGTTAATAACTTTTCATTTAGATTCTATTCAGCTGTTTTAACTAAACTAGAAGTGGCAAATAAGCACATTGGTACAATCATGGATAAATGAGAAGCAGCAGGTTCTGAGTAGGGACTTAGAAGTGACTTATGTGAGGTTTCCCAAGTACATTTGGTAGCATCTTTTTTTAGTTACTTGGTGCTCTTTTTCACTGTTTCTAAGTTTCATTTTTATTCCAAATAGAAAAGGTTATTCAGAGAATTATGCTTAAAATGTGTAAATTTATCAAAATGCAAGTAAGTATTTATAGTAAAGCAAAAAAGAAACTTAGATACCAAATGACTAGGATGTGAGCAGCATAATCTTCCTTTTTTTCTTTCCAAGTGGCAGCTGAGGATATTGAGACCCTATTTCATCATTAATGAAAAGGGATTTGAGAAATAGTGGGATCAAAAACAAAACTGATCCTGAAATCCCAGGCTAACAGAGCACCCTGGGATTATATCTCCTACTTGTGACTAGACAGCTATACCCATGAGGTAACAGCTGTACTTGATGTAACACTGTGATTTACACACTTGGTAATGAATGTAGCCTCTACATCAAGAGAAGTTTCTAAGCTTCCATGTTTATCTTATACATGGGTAGATAATTTTACATAAACAAGACAGCCATTGATATTCAAATAATTTACACTGAATTGTCTACACAAGAGAGATGTCCATGGTGACCCATCTACACAAAACTTTTAACTCTAACTTTATATCAGGATGTTTCTAAAAAATCTTACTCATTGACATATTACTTTACACATAGGATCAGAAAAATAAAGATTTAAAAATTATATACCCATTTTAGGCCAAACATAACATATTTAACTTGCTATTTGCCATTCATCTATGCCCTTCTCATTCGAGTGAGTAATCAAGTTGAGAACATTATGACTGTGTGTAGATTCATTCTATTGATAGATAAAAACAAATCCAACAAGTTGATTCTGCTTACAAAGACCAAGATAAATAACATGTTTGTTTGATTTTATGCTTCATTCTACAAGTACCACTGGCTTTACATCTTTAAAACACTTGGTACATTAATGTGAAGATCTAATGCAATCTAGTCCAAGATAGTAACAATAGAAGACTAATGTTTTCCATTTAAAATAATATTTTCCTTGGTCTTTGAAAGTCCTTGAGGGGTAAACTATTTTAATTTAAGAGCTGCAATTGATCTTCAAATATTCAGCAATATTAAAAGCAAAGGGAGTCCTTTTTTCTTTAATCACTCAACTTAAAACTAAAATAAATGAAGATGTTCATAGCATGTGCTCAGGCTGCTAAGTCGCTTCAGTCATGTCCGACTCTGTGCAATCCCATAGACGGCAGCCCACCAGGCTCCGCCATCCCTGGGATTCTCCAGGCAAGAACACTGGAGTGGGTTGCCATTGCCTTCTCCAGTGCATGAAAGTGAAAAGTGAAAGTGAAGTCGCTCAGTCGTGCCCGACTCCTAGCAACCCCATGGACTGCAGCCTACCAGGCTCCTCTGTCCATGGGATTTTCCAGACAAGAGTACTGGAGTCGGGTGCCATTGCCTTCTCCAAGGAAGCAAGGGGAAAGAAGAGTAAATAACTTTTGACAAATAACCTTCTTTGAACAAATGATATGGTGAGAGTCTCGCCCTTGAAAAACTGTAGCTTTTATAGTTTTATTATACATTGGCTCACTTTATTTCTTTATTTGTTGTTCAGTCACTAAGTCATGTCCAACTCTTTGTGATCCCATGGACAGCAGCCAGGCTTTCCTGTCCTTCATTATCTGCTGGAGTTTATTCAAACTCACATCCATTGACTGGTGATGCTATCTAACCATTTGACCCTCTGTTGCTCCCTTATCCCCCTGCCCTCAATCTTTCCCAGCATCAGAGTTTTTTCAAATGAGTCAGCTCTTTGCATGAGGTGGCCAAAGTATTGAAGCTTCAGCTTCAGCATCAGCATTTCTTTGTTTATTCATTCATATTTAAGATAATTAATAGTCATAAGTAAATGGCATTTTTATGTTATTGTTTATAATGTTTCCTATTGCCTCAGAAGAAAAAACTAATCTTAAGAAAATATGAAAGTGAAATTGAAGTCGCTCAGTCGTGTCCGACTCTTTGCGACACTATGGATGGTAGCCTACCAGGCTTCTCCTTCCATGGGATTTCCAGGCAAGAGTACTGGAGTGGGTTGCCATTTCCTTCTCCAGGGAATCTTCCCGACCCAGGGATTGAACCCAGGTCTCCTACATTGCAGCAGACACTTTACCCTCTGAGTCACAAGGGAAGCATAAAATTGTTTTAAAAAAGTGACCCATAATATTTTGGCATTTTTATAATAAAGATTTTATGTCCAGTCCTCCCAAGCATCTCATGCCAAGGATGCTTATTCCAGTTCTGGAAGGTTAAATGGTATGAGGATTGATATATAAATATAATAAGTTACCTCTGCATTCTATTTTATGATATATTAATATGACACAATTCCTTAACATGTATAAGACTTTAAACTAGAAAAAAGGCCATGCCTCATTTAATTGTTTGAGAAATAAGCATGGTATTTTTCTTACCAAGTAGGTAAAATAGCATACCTGCTTCCTATTATTATTGCTTGGGTTTAATATGATGCATTTTAAGAACTTAGCTTGGTGTGAACCACATGATAAGCACACAATAAAGTATGTTTTTACTTAGCATCAAGAGCTTATATACCAATTTGAAAGCAATTCTCTAAAGCTGTGTTGTCCAATACGGTAGTCACTAGCTCCATATGGTTACCGGTACTTGCAGTGAGGTTAGTCCAAAATGAGTTGATGTGCTGTCATTGTAAAACACACACCACATTCTGCAGATAATTTTTATGAAAGGAATGGCAAATATCTCATTAATAATTATACATTGATTAAATCCCCGAGAGGAGGAAATGGCGACCCACTCCAGTATTCTTGCCTGGAATATCCCACGGGAAGAGGAGCCTAGCAGGCTGCAGTCCATGGAGTCGCAAAGAGTTGGACACAACTGAGCAACTGATGTGACTGAACACACATAGTGATTAAATATTGAATTAAAATGTTTTGGATATAGGCAGTTAAGTAAAATATATAATTAAAATTAATTGTATAGGATTCTTTTTTATTGTATTATTGTGCCTACTAGAAAATGTAAAATTACATGCATGGCTTCTATTGATATTTTATTAGATACTGTTGCTCTAGAGTATTTTACACAAGAATAACCCAGGGTGCTTTTTAAAAATGTAGATATCTTGCCCATGCCTGAGGTGAAGAGAAGCAGAACTGTACTTCCTAAAAGCTCCTCTGGTGAAACTTTTGTAGGCAAAAATTTTAAAACCATTTCCCTAGGTTACATACATTAGATGCTGCCAAGCATCCAGGCTCATCCTGTCCTATCTAAAAGTCCTGAAAGATTTGACTATTGCTGCTTAGTGTCTGGTGAGAATATAGTTTGACATAAGTAAGAGATGCCAATTAAAAAGCCAGCGGTTACTTTAGGAGGGCTTCCCTGGTGGCTCAGATGCTAAAGAATCTGCCTGCAATGCAGGAGACGCGGGTTTGATCCCTGGATCAGGAAGATACTCTGGAGAAGGAATGGCTACCCACTCCAGTATCGTTGTCTGGACAATTCCAAGGACAGAGGAGCCTGGCGGGCTATAGTCCATGGGGCTGTAAAGAGACGGACATGACTAGCAACTAACAGTTTCCCTTAGGAAGGCTGACTCAACCAAATGGTCAACCTCAGGATTAAGGGGAATTCGCAGACACCTGATTTTAGAAGTAGAAGTGGAGTTGAAGCAAGTGGGTTTTTCTTAACATAGGGTGCAGACAGAACTATATAGATGATGAAGAGGAAGAGGAACTCTTCTGTGATTCATTTTTGGACACCTCTCCCTAAGACACACAGTTGAGGTGCTTCAGAAGGAGGGGGAAAGAGTCAAAAAGAAGG
Source organism: Bos grunniens (assembly GCF_055505025.1). Classification (NCBI taxonomy): domain Eukaryota; kingdom Metazoa; phylum Chordata; class Mammalia; order Artiodactyla; family Bovidae; genus Bos; species Bos grunniens. The sequence goes on from NC_141170.1 coordinate 68,512,558, forward strand.
GATGCCTTACTGAGTTTCTCACTTGTACTTTAAGGAGGGCTCATCAGTGTCATTTGTACTTTGAGGAATATCATGGTAAAGTGAAGTATTTAATAAATTCAACAAATTTAGAATAAAGACAGTTTACATTGAGAAAAATTAATACATGAAATTTGTTTAATGTAAAATCATATAACAAGCATAACTGTACCCACACATTTTTTTCTGATAATGTTATACTAAAAGTTTTCCGGTTGTTTATTCAATTTGAACATTTTTATTCTGTCATGTGACAGAACTATCAAAGAAGTGATAACAGGCAGCAGAAGTAGAAGCAAAATGTAAACAAGAAAATCCAAGCAGGAAAAAATACATGATTATTTTTCCTGTAACTAAAAAAAATAATAATTCACTTTAGAAATAGAACATTTCAGTCTAATTTCCAAATAATATCACAGAACTATCAGCCATCAACAAGAAGAGACAATCATTGATCAGGAAAAGAAACCAGCAGATTCTCTGTGATATAGCTTAATGGTAGCCAACACTTCTCAGAGCCCTGGAAAGGCAGAGAAGAATTGGGACATGAAAATAAGAATTTGGGGAAAAAAAGCAAGTTCATAACTCCAAGGAGGCTGTGAGGATAAAGGAGGGAGGAGGAGAGCTGGCAGGAAGCCAACATTGAGGAGTGTCTGGAGCAATAGAAGACCCTCTTCTCCCATTTCTCTCTTCTTCCCTTTTAACATCTTCAGTAACAGGAAACAGATATCATGGCAGGAATTTTGGCAAGGGAATACCCACAAACATGCAGAAACACTGGGAATACTGTCTTTGAGAAAAAATAATGGAACTTGAAGCTTAACTCTCATACTTCTTCTGGAAACTTTAAAATCTGATTTTTCTTTTCAGTAATAAAAATTGTATGCATGTGTACATGAACACTCTATTTCCAATCTACAGAGGTAATGCCAATATTTTAAAGGAAGAGTCTGATGAAAAGATAGGCCTAAGTTTCATTACTGGGGATGAAGGTGGCTGAAGTGTAGAAATCAAATGAAAAGAAATAAAGACAGAAATATAACCCTAGCTTTTTGAGCCACATTTGTTTTTAACTAAAAAAATAATATGTAGGATAGATCTGTACTTAGAATGCAGATTAGTGTGTGAAACTTCAACGATGGTATTTTCTGATGTAAAGTAGCATTTATTTCTTAATTTATTTTAAAATATTTCAATTAAATTAGGTCATATTGTAGAAAAGTCTTTTGATTCTATTATATATATCTATATATTTATTTATAAATTTATATTTATAGCGAGCGCTTAGTTGCTCAGTTGTGTCCGACTCTTTGTGACCCCATGGACTGTAGCCTATCAGGCTATTCTGTCCATGGGGATTCTCCATGCAGGAATACTGCAGTGGGTTGCCATGACCTCCTCCAGAGGACCTTCCTACTCAGGGATCAAACCCAGGTCTCTCGCATTGCAGGCAGATGCTTTACTGTCTGAGCCACGAGGGAAGCCACATATACATAGATATACACAGTATATATTGTAATGTATTTATTTGTATTTCAATGAAATTATAGTTAAGATAAAGAAATATTTCTATAATTTATTTTATTTTTGTATGAAGATAAACCTGTGGCATCCAATAATTTAGTATTCAGTCTCCACTTTTTCACTCTTCCTAGAAAATAGGAGTTTTTTCTTTCTTTATACAACACAGCTCAACATAAACTTGGCTGTTTGATAGGATTTCTTTTGCCTATCAAAGAACCTTTACTTTCAGAATTTCCTAAAAGCTGATCAACCAATTCTAGGAAACTCAATATCCTCTGTTTTACCATAAAAAGTATAAAAACAACAAGGAATCAGGATAGAAAATAAACAGAGTGATTGCTATATCTGTCCAAGAAGAAGGATGGCATCCTTGACACCTCTTGTCCCAGCATAATTTTCGTAGCACTTGCCACCATCTAATCATAATACTTTACATATTTATATCATTAATTACCATTTGATCCCTCCACCAGATACGACAGCAGATATAGCAGTGATTTTTGTCAATGCTATTCTTTGCCATATCCCAATGCCTGGAGCACTCCCTGGCATACAACATACTGAATATGTACTAAATAAAATTTGGTTGCTTACATTCATTAATTTGACCACTGAAACTGGTCTATAAGCTTTTATTCAGAGCCCACAATGTATAGGACACCGTGAATTCAGTGATTAATCAGATGTAATCTTATTTCCTGAGCAAGTCCTATCATTGTGGGAATCAGTTCAGTTCAGGAATACAGTCGTGTTCAGCACTTTACAATCTAATGGACTGCAGCATACCAGGCCTCCCTGTCCATCACCAAATCCTGGAGCTTACTCAAACTCATATCCATTGAGTCAGTGATGCCATAAAACCATCTCATCCTCTGTTGTCCCCTTCTCCTCCTGCCTTCAATCTTTCCCAGCATCATGGTCTGTTCCTGTGGCCACTGCTGAGTTTTCCAAATTTGCTGGCATATTGAGTGCAACACTTTCACAGCATCATCTTTCAGGATTTGAAATAGCTCAACTGGATTTCCATCATCTCCAGCAGCTTTGTTCATAGTAGTGCTTCCTAAGGCCCACTTGACTTCACATTCCAGGTTCTCTGGCTCCAGGTGAGTGATCACACCATCGTGATTATCTGGGTCATGAAGGTCTTTTTGTATAGTTCTTCTGTGTATTCTTGCCAACTCTTCTCAATATCTTCTTCTTCTACTGAAGTGAAAGTGAAAGACCTAGGACTTCCCTGGTGGCTCATACGGTAAAGCATTTGCCTATAGTGTGGGAGACCCGGGTTCAATCCCTGGGTTGGGAAGATCTCCTGGAGAAGGAAATGGCAACCCACTCCAGTATACTTGCCTGGAAAATCCCATGGACAGAGGACCCTGGTAGGCTACAGTCCATGGGGTTGCACAGAGTTGGAGTTCTTCTGTGTTTTCTTGCCACCTCTCCTTAATATCTTCTGCTTCTATTAGGTTCATACAATTTCTGTCCTTCACTGTGCTCATCTTTGCATGAAAATTTCCCTTGGTATCTCTGATTTTCTTGAAGAAATCTCTAGTCTTTCCCATCCTATTATTTTCCTCTATTTCTTTGCATTGATAACTGAAGAAGGCTTTCTTATCTCTCCTTGCTATTCTTTAGAACTCTGCGTTCAAATGGATTTACCTTTCCTTTCTCCTTTGCCTTTTGCTTCTCTTCTTTTCATAGGTACTTGTAAGGCCTCCTCAGACAGCCATTTTATTTTTTTGCATTTCTTTTTCTTGGGGATGGTCTTGATCCCTGCCTCCTGTACAATGTCACGAACCTCTGTCCATAGTTCTTCAGGCCCTCTATCAGATCTGATCCCTTGAATCTATTTGTCACTTCCACTGTATAATCATAAGGGATTTGAATTAGGTCATACTGAATGATCTAGTGGTTTTATATAGAATTCCCTGGAATTCAAGTCTGAATTTGGCAATAAGGAGTTCATGATCTGAGCCACAGTCAGCTCCTGGTCTTATTTTTGCTGACTGTATACAGCTTCTCCATCTTGGCTGCAAAGAATATAATCAATTTGATTTAGGTGTTAACCATCTGGTGTTGTTCATGTGTAGAGTCTTTTCTTGTGTTGTTGGAATTCAGTTCAGTTGAGTTCAGTTCAGTCGCTCAGTCATGTCCGACTCTTTGTGACCCCATGAACCACAGCACTCCAGGCCTCCCTGTCCATCACCAATTCCCGGAGTCCACCCAAACTCATGTCCATTGAGTTGGTGATGCCATCCAACCATCTCATCCTCTGTCATCCCCTTCTCCTCCTGCCCTCAATCTTTCCCAGCATCAGGGTCTTTTCCAATGAGTCAGTTTTTCACATCAGGTGGCCAAATTATTGGAGTTTCAGCTTCAACATCAGTCCTTCCAGTGAACACCCAGGACTGATCTCCTTTAGGATGGACTGGTTGGATCTCCTTGCAGTCCAAGGGACTCTCAAGAGTCTTCTCCAACACCACAGTTCAAAAGCATCAATTCTTCGGCACTCAGCTTTCTTCACAGTCCAACTCTCATATCCATCCATGACTACTGGAAAAACCATAGCCTTGACTAGATGGACTTTTGTTGACAAAGTAATGTCTCTGCTTTTCAATATGCTGTCTAGTTTGGTCATAACTTTCCTTCCAAGGAGTAAGCATCTTTTAATTTCATGGCTGCAATCACCATCTGCAGTGATTTTGGAACTCAGAAATATAAAGTCAGACACTGTTTCCCCTGTTTCCCCATCTATTTGCCATGAAATGATGGGACCAGATGCCATGATCTTGTTGGAATAGACATATAAAAATTAATTAGAATACAGCATGATTACTCTATGTTGAATAAAGACCAAAAGCAGGAGAATAACTCATTTACATGGGAGCTAGGGAAAACACTGCATAGGAAGTGACACTGAACTGAGACACTTAAGTCTTGGAATATATGTCTGTTGCTGAGTAATGGAGAAGGATCAAAGGACATTTCAGACAGAAGAAAAAGAATGTACAAAAAGCATGGAGCTGATGAAGCAAATGTTCTACAGAGCAAAGAGCAAATAGTTTAGTGTGGCTAGAGTAGAGCATACTTGAGAAGTAAATCAAGAAGTACAGATTAATTAATTCACTTGCTAAGACTCTTTTCCTTTGCTCATCAGTCTTCTTTTTATCCTATAGGAAGCTACTGAAGACTTCACTTGCTGAGAAAATAACTTAGGAGGACAAAGATATTTTGTGGGTTCAGGCCTAGAGGCCTCTCTTTTTATTGTGAGCAGCAGTGAGGAAGGAGGACATGGAGGTCGAGGGAGTTTTCAGGGCCCATCAAGAAACTCGTTTGTACACTTCCCTGGTGGCTCAGGCGGTAAGGAACCTGCCTGCAGTGCGGGAGACCTAGGTTCGATCTCTGGGTTGGGAAGATCCCCGGGAGAAGGAAATGGCAACCCATTCCAGTATTCTTGCCTGGAAAATCCCATGGACGGAGGAACCTGGCAAGCTACAATCCACAGGTTTGCAAAGAGTCAGACATGACTGAGAGACTTCACTTTCTTTCATGTAAACTTCTCAAGATATAAACAATTACTAGAACCAGAACTGTGCATCACTTACAACTACCACCAAGAGATGAAGAAAGCAGTAGCTTTAAAATTTTAGAAAATGAATTTTTACATGCAGTTTATTTATTTGAAAACAGAGATGCACATACAATTTTGAACAATAAAGCTGTACAACTTTCTAAGGTAAAGCACATTTGAGTTTTTGACCCAGTTAGTATTACAGAAATGCACAAATATTATGAGATATTAAGTGAGCCTGGTGTTATTATATCAACCTCTTAGAGAGTTGAATTCATGAAGTCACAGAGCCTCGGGTTCCAGTCTAGCTCTATCCCTTATTAACTATACAATCTTGGGCAAGTTGTTCAAGCTTGAGCCTCAGTTTCTTTACCTGAGAAAACCAACACAAAAACAATATCCTTCAGCACTGAAGGAATGAAATGACCTAATCAGCCTAAACACACCTTGCACAGTGTCTAATATATAACAGATCCTCTGTCAATGTGGATATCCTTAAGCTTCCTTATAAACATAATTGTTGAAGCCACCTGAACACCACCAAATGAGTTACAGAAACTCATCAGAAGTTTTGACCACCCATTCGCTTGTTAAACTATTCAATTAGATAATGTCAAAAAAAAATACATATGGTTTTCTCAAGGGTTCACTTAAAATATTTAAATACCAAATCAAATTGAAGATAAAATACTGAAATCTTTTAAAAGGGTATCTGTATGTCATATGATAAATGATGAATCTCTTTAAATGTCTTACATACTTCCTTGAATAGTATTATCTTGTGACCTTCACTTTTGTACAGCAATAAAAGTACCTTGAGCCTGACAAGATTTATTGTTTCCAACTTATATCTCCTGCATTGGGTGTGAATTTCATTCCCATTAACACTGTACAATTTAAGACCTTTAATTCATAACCTTTGCAAACCTGAAACACCTCAGACCCCAAACAATCTAAAATAAATCAATATATAATGTTTTCTAAAGAAGAAAGGAAAAATAATAAAGTGATACATTTTTGCTCGTATCACTAGGTCTGCTTGAATATGACAACCTCCTTCCTTTTCACTTGATAAATGTCTTGGGAATGCTTTGCTGCTTGCCTGATATGGAACTGAACTTATTTCAGGACATGTTCTAATGAGTCATGGGAGAGGCTAAGAGTAAACCATTCTACTACTGCCCGGTCCTTCTAGAAAAACCTAGAGAGTGTTTGCAGCAAATCTTTTTGTTGTTGTTGTTAAATTAATTTCTTTATTTTAATTGGAGGTTAATTACTTTACAATATCGTGGTGGTTTTTGCCATACGTTGACATGAATCAACCACAGGTGTACATGTGTCCCCACATCCTGAACCACCATCGCCCCAACTCCGTCCCCACCCCATCCCTCTGGGTTTGCAGCATATCTTGATGGCTGAGTAGATAAGACAATGGCAGTGCTAACTGATAAAGGAGGCTTAAGTTATTACTGACGGTCCAACCTGACTCCAATTTGACAAGTGGAGTGAAAGTCGCTCAGTTGTATCCAACTCTTTGCGACTCCATGGACTATACAGTCCATGAAATTCTCCAGGCCAGAATACTGGAATGGGTAGCTTTTCCCTTCTTCAGGGGATCTTCCCAACCCAGGAATTGAACCCCGGTCTCCTGCATGCAAGTGGATTCTTTACCAACTGAGCTACAAGGGAAGCCCAATTTGACAAGGGGGTGTATAGAGATTCAGTGTATCTTATGAAAATGTATTTCAGAAGCACATGCATGCATGCTAAGTCGCTTCAGTCATGTCCAACTCTTTGTGACCCTATGGATGTCTCCTCTGTCCATAAGGATTCACCAGGCAAGAATACAGGAGTGGGTTGCCATTCCCTTATCCAAGGGATCTTTCTGACCCAGAGGTTGGACCTGCTTCAGAAACACACTCAAATATATTTTGTTGTTCAGTTGCTAAGTCATGCCTGAGTCTTTACAACCCCATGAACTGAATCATGCTAGACTTCCCTGTCCTTCACTATCTCCTAGAGTATGCTCAAATGCATGTCCATTGAGTCAGTGAGGTAATCCAATCATCTCATCCTCTTCCACCCTCTTCTCCTCCTGCCCTCTATCTTTCCCAGCATCAGGGTCTTTTTCAGTCAGTCAGCTCTTCACATCAGGTAGCCAAAGTATTGGAGCTTCAGCTTCAGCATCAGTCCTTCCAATGAATATTCAGGGTTGATTTCCTTTAGGATTGACTGCTATCCAAAAGACTCTCAAGAGTCTTCTCCAGCACCACAATTTGAAAGCATCAATTCTTCAGCACTCAGCCTTCTCTTATGGTCCAACTCCCACATCTGTATACATGACTACTGGAAAAACCTTAGCTTTGACTAGACAGATCTTTGTCCACAAAGTGATGTCTCTGCTTTTTAATATGCTGTCTAGTTTTGTCATAGCTTTTCTTCCAAGGAGTGTCTTTTAACGTTCTGCCATTATGTTTAGTGGTTTCTACTGTCAGTAACACTTTGAATAAAATGAAGATTTTATCAGTAAATTTCCTAGTAGTCAAATATAATTCAAACCTTATTTTAAATTATATTTATAATTATTTATTTTCCTTATTTATGTGTGCAATGAAGTTGCACAAGGTACTGGTAACTACTCCTTTGAGAAGAATACTTGGAAGAGGCTAGTTTGCAATTTTTAAAAATTCATCACATATATAACAATTTTTATATCTTTATTTTAAATGAGAATGTAAGCAACATGAGAACAACAGAGCCCAACAGAATATAGGTGTTTAATAAATATTTGCTGAATGATAACAGAATCAATCCGTTCTCTAACAGAGCCTAAAAATGGTTCTTGCCATGGAAACCAGGCTCAAACTCAGTCTGAGCCCTGTGCCAAAAATCCATAGATTACATGGCACATGGAATGCCACCTTACATGGTGAGTTCTTGGTAGTCTTCCTAAGGCTTAGGGCCTACTTCAAGAATGTGTCAAGTTTGTTGACAGTATATCTTCATACATCAACTGAGAAAAATTGGTAATTTATATGAAAATATACTTCTTAGGAGATTTCTGCTAACTTAACAACATTACCACTCAGAAAATATGCTCTTCACAGATTACAGCAACTGCATATAAACTGAGAGACTTTCATTCTGTTTCTTATCAATAAAAGAGTTGTAAAGGTTATCTCTCTCTTTGCAGTTAAAGATACATAAAGGGAAATAAGATATGTACCAGAAACAAAAAGATTTAGAATGAAAAAGTTAAGAGAAAGGCTTTGACCTGTCTTTTATAGTGCCCATGGTTGTTTATAGTGACTTAAAGAGTTGCCCAGGCATGATGCTGACATTTATGGTATTTTATCATCCATACCAATCCACTAAGAACTCTTCCGCTTTCATTAATATAATTTCATCAGAGATTCCTGGAATCTAAGCACTTATTCCTTTCAGAACTTCCCAAAATTCATGACACCAAGTTCAAATGCTCCCATTTTGAAGCCTAATATTTTTAACTGGTTTACAGTAACATATCCTTTACCAACACCATTGCAAATTGAATTACCATTTATTTAATTAGTAACTGTATGTGGGGTCAAACACCTTTACTCACAAATTTTGTCCCATTTATTTTCAGGCATTTTCACCCCAAAACAAGAATGCTAAAGGGAAGAGAAAAATAAGAGACTGTGTGTAGAAGAATCTGGGTCAAAGTTCCATCACCAGCTTCTGTGGCCACCAGTAATCACCAAGATTCACTGAAAGACAAGGACTTAGGAGGGTTTGAAAAAGTGTCAGCAGAAGAAGAGCCCGCATCTTCTAATATTTACTTGCATTGTTAACATTGCTCACATTCAGACCAAAACATAGCTTTGGACATTCATTATTTTAAGAAGTGGAAATATTGAGGCTAATTACTCAACTATAGTGGAATTTTCCTTCAAACTTCAGGTTCAAAACTAAAGAGAAGAGACAGCAGGTAGCTGCTGATACCCCCCCTACTCCTGGAATTATTCTCTTGCTTTGGAAATGTGTTGTGAGAACAAAAAGAGTAAAAAATTTTATAGAGGCTAATAAAAAATATATATATTTATATTTGTGCTCTGCTGTGCTTAGTCATCTTTGCAACCCCATTTAAAGAGTATCAAAGAGTATCAAATGTAAGTGCATCCACATAATGTAAGGGCTGACTTCCGTGGTGGCTCAGATGGTAAAGAATCCACCTGCAATGCAGGAGACCCAGATTCGATCCCTGAGTTTGGAAGACTCTCTGGAGAAGGAAATGGCAACCCACTTTAGTATTCTCGCCTGAGAATTCCATGGATAGAGGAGCCTCGCAGGCTACACTCTACGGGATCACAGAAAGTTGGACGCAACTGAGCAACTGACACTCTCACTTTTACATAATAAAAAACTTGAGTTCCAATTATGTAGCTGACAAACTTTCAAAAAAACTATTTCCCAACTATGATTATTTCACAACTTTCTAAAAGATAATGATGTAAGAAATATTTCATAGTGTGCACATGAAGATTTAAGAAACATTTTTTAGTTGAGAAGCAGAAGAGGGACTCTTATTCTCAAAATGTTTCTGAGATCTTTGATCCTCTAACACTTTAATCAGAATAACCCAGCAAAGGACATTTATTAAGTACTATCACGTTTGAACATCCAAATGCCTCTGTAAAATCTTCACTATATTAAGCTCACTCAGAAATAATTGAATTGGTACAGCATCACGTTTAAGATATCTTAAAAGATTTTAAAGACAAAATTCTGATTGGCTTATACTATACAAGGGTATAGAGGTTAGAAATTTAAAAAAAATTAAGTCACTTTGCACTAAGCATTAGCCATACAGCTAATGATTCTAAACTACTTTGTAGTTCCAGTTCCCATATCTTAGTATGGCGCACAAAATCCTTACAAACAGGAACTCCACTTATTTTATCACTCACTGTTTCCACTCTGTGACAAAGGACACCTCTAAGTCTTGCCCTAAGTATTTCTATTTCCCTTTCCAGAAAACACCTACTTGACCTTGAAAGTTCTGTGAAGGTCACTATCTACATTCTAGAAAAAGTTAGTATCTTTTTTCTCTCCCATACTACTTCATACATATGCAGTCCAAGTGCTTTCAGTTCAGTTCAGTCGCTCTGTCGTGTCCAACTCTGCGACCCTATGGACTGCAGCATGCCAGGCTGCCCTGTCCATCACCAACTCCTGGTGCTTGCTCAAACTCATGTCCATTGCATCGGTGATGACATCCAGCCATCTCATTCTCTGTCATCCCCTTCTCCTCCCGCCTTCAATCTTTCCCAGCATCAGGGTCTTTTCCAAAGAGTCAGTTCTTAACATCAGGTGGCCGAAGTACTGGAGTTTCAGTTTCAGCATAAGACTTTCCAATGAATATCCAGAGTTGACTTTCTTTAGGATTGACTGGTTGGATGTTCTTGCAGTCAAGGGAATCTCAAGAGTTTTCTCCAACACCACAGTTCAAAAGCATCAATTCTTTGGTGCTCAGCTTTCTTTATAGTCCAACTCTCACGTCCATACGTGACTACTGGAAAAACCATGGCTTTGACTAGATGGACCTTTGTGGCAAAGTAATGTGTCTGCTTTTTAATATGCTGCCTAGGTTGGGCATGGCTTTTTTTCCAAGGAGCAAGTGTCTTAATTTCATAGCTGCAGTCACCATCTGCAGTGATTAAGGAGTCCCCCAAAATAAACTCTGTCACTGTTTCCATTGTTTCCCCATCTATTTGCCATAAGGTGATGGGACCAGATGTCATGATCTTTGTTTTTTGAATGTTGAGTTTTAAGCCAACTTTTTCATTCTCCTCTTTCACTTTCATCAAGAGGCTCTTTAGTTCTTCTTCACTTTTGCCATAAGTGTGGCATCATCTGCACATTTGAGGTTATTGATATTTCTCCAGGCAATTTTGATTTCAGCTTGTGCTTCATTCAGCCCAGCATTTCGTATGATGTACTCTGGATATAAGTTAAATAAGCAAGGTGACAATATATAGCCTTGATGTTCTCTTTTCCCAATTTAGAACCAGTCTGTTGTTCTATGTCCGGTTCTAACTGTTGCTTCTTGACCTCCATACAGATTTCTGAGGAGGGAGGTCAGGTGGTCTGGTATTCCCATCTCTTGAAGAATTTTTCAGTTTGTTATGATGTACATAGTCAAAGACTTTGGTGTAATCAATAAAACAGAAGTAGATGCCTTTTTTGGTATTCTTTTCCTTTTTCCATGATCCAGTGGATGTTGGCAATTTGATCTCTGGTTCCTCTGCCTTTTCTAAAGCCAGCTTGAACATCTGGAATTTCACGGTTCATGTACTTTTGAAGCCTGGGCTGGAGAATTTTGAGCATTACTTTGCTACCATGTGAGCTGAGTACAATTGTGCTGTAGTTTGAACATTCTTTGGCATTGCCTTTCTTTGGAATTGGAATGAAAGCTGACCTTTTTCAGTCCTGTGGCCACTGCTTCCTTTTCCTGATTTTCTGGCATATTGAGTGCAGCACTTTCACAGCATCATCTTTAAGGATTTGAAATAGCTCAACTGGAATTCCATCACTTCCACTAGCTTTCTTCATAGTGATGCTTCCTAAGGCCAAGTGCTTTAGTACTTTGTTTATATAGCTGTCTCTCCTGTTACATCCAAAGATGCTTTCAGAGTGGGCACCATTTTATGTTCATTTTTTGTGTCTTCTGCACTTGGATCAGTACCTAGCACTCAACATAATTTCAATAACTTGGTAAATTAAATCACTGAGTGAGCACAAACAGACAACATCATACCATTGAACAAAGCACGTGAAAATGTTTTAATATGATGAACAAACACAAATTATCTGGGGAAGAATTAATTTACAGATGCACTTCTGAATTTTCCTTATCCATATGATCAGGCTCTACACCCAAGATGTTGACCAGTGTAGATGTGTGTTAGTCATTCAGTCGTGTCCGACTCTTTGTGACCCCATGGACTGTAGTCTTCCAGGCTCCTGTGTCCATGGAATTTTCAGGCAAGAATACTACAGTGGGCTGCCATTCCCTTCTCCATAGGATCTTCCCAGCCCAGGGATTGAACCCCCAATATAGATTACATGCCCAGAATCCCTTTCTTTCTGGCTTACAGCCAGGTTTAGTCAGTGGAAACTCTTGACTCAGACTAAAAAGAGAGAGAAGATAAAGGTCAGAGTATTTATTCCCTGACTCCTCGTCTCCAAGGCCACTTTGGGCAGCCCTGTCTAAATATTTACTTTATTCTATTAACTTCTCTCTCTCCTTTTCCCCTGCAGAGTAGAGGTGGGACTCAGTGGGCAGGGTCTCTCTTCCTTGTCACTGTTGACATTTTAAGCACCATATTTCCATGTCATGAGTAGCTTCCCTGTGCTCTATACTATGTTTAGCAACATTTCTGGCCTCTATCCAGTAGATATAAATAATCTTTTTAGAGCAGTCTACAATTTATAGATTACTTTCACCTATTTAATCTCACTTGAGCTGCATAAGTCTATAAATAGACATTATTAGAACACCTACCTTTACAGATGAGGAAATGAAACTCACAGTAACTAAAAAACATGTACTGGGAAAAATCCTATGGAGTGTAATAATAGGTACAAAGTGTTTTTATATCAAAGTCATAATTCCATTTCATACTGTAAACATATATTGACTAGATTTCCTTATATTATCATTTGCCTAAATTACAGCGTTTCATCACCAGGGCCATTGAGTTTCCTATGAAATGCCAAAGTCATGATGGAATTCTCTGGATGTTATATTAAATGTGAGTGATATAGTTAGTCATCTATTATATATATTTCTAACCCTTAGAAGAAAAATGTTGCAAGTATGTTGTATTGAGAATTGAAATCCTCTTCGAAGATAATATATACTGAACTCCTTCTACAAAAATGCCCACCAGAATTACAATAGAAAAATAGAGTAATTCCAGGCATGCTTATGTATTTGATCATTTTACATTAAAGCAAGAAAGATGTTTAAGGCATTTCAGATTTCTAGGGACTGCTTCTACCATTCCACTTCTCTTATAGAAAACCCAGTCCTATTGAAACTTGCTCACTCAGCCAAAGAGATACAAAGTCTGACAGTCTGCTATCAGACTTTAAGGAACTAAGAGATGTCAGCATATATGTGTCCTGCAAAGTTCAGAAATCAAAGAGGCTGCAGGTAATGTCTCCCCTAGGATCTCAGGGAACATTAATTGATGAGAATTGATGAAACTGCATCTTTTCTCCAGGGTCTACATTTATTTTTTCTTTCCCAGGGGGACATTATTTTGGTTCCATAGTCTCCAATGGAAATACATGTGAGACTAAACTGAATGCATATCAGTAAGCTATGAATGAATGGCCTTTTCTAAATTAAAGCATAACTTTTCCTCTTTTGATAACTACTAGTCCAATCATAGTATGGGCTTCTGCAATCAAACAAATCATAAGCCACAGCAGTTAGAAAGAGAAGAATTATGTCTAGTGCCAGATATAATTACCTTTTACTGCCCTCAAGATAGCCCTGATATCATGTTATTCCTCTAGGTGCATCACTGTTAGGCCAAGTCCTAGAGAGTAAAGACACTATCCTTTATTGAGTTTCTGTTATATCCCAGGATCTGTGCTCCATTATCCCATTAACCCTCATAATACCCCTACTTGGTACACAATGTTATTCTCAAATTACAGATGAGGATATTGAAGACTCAATGAGAAATCAAATTTACCCTGTTTCAAAGCTAATCTCACCTCTTTACTGCCTCTTGTTGATCAAGTCAGTCAGACCCTATCTAACAACAATCATAGTATTTAACTTAATTAGTACTTAATTAGTAAGTTCAATTAATAAACAGTGTGCAAAGTTGCTGCAGTCAGAAATAGTCATTAAAGTGAAGAGTGAATCACTAAATCATATTACCTCTCAAAACATTTGACAGATTTATACATAAAATTTATCTTACAGAAAAAATCATTGCAGCTTTTTCTATCCTTAAGCTTTTTCAAATACAAAAAAAATTCTTTTGAGGGAAAAGTAAGATACAGAAATAATAATGAAATAATTATTTGGTGATTTCATGGGGAAAAGGCAGACTGGAGACTGCCCAAATAATATTTTGTGGTTTATAAACTGTGTTTGTCATGTTTTTAGAATGTTTGCCTATCAGACCTACAGTGAACAGAATGATTCCCCTCCAAGATGTCCACATCCTAATCCCAGAAATTTATGAATATGTTACCCTACATAGCACAAGGAATTAAAAATGCAGATGGAATTAGCTTCTAATCAATTGATCATAAAATAAGAATATTTTTCTGTATCATCCAAGTGGATCTAATGTATCCACAATGTCCTTAAATGATTAAGAGAGAAACAGAAGACAGCCAGGGTGATATTTCAAAAAGACTCTTTACCAGCCATTGCTGGCTTTGAAGATGGACGAGAGTCAAGAGACAAAGATGCAGGCAGCTTTCAGAAACTGGAAAAGGCAAGAAAATAGATTCCCCTCTTGATCTTTCAAAAAGAAACACACAGCAGACAATACATTGATAATAGCCTAGGGAGACCCATTTTTGACTTCTGACCATCAGATATATAAGACATAAATAATTGTTATTTAAGTTATTATGTTATTAAAAATTGGTTACAAAGGCAATAGAAAACTAATTCAAGACTGAAGTAAGGCCTGGAAGATACCTGGAAAATGGTGATTAGTTGCATTAGCCAACATCCCATAGGACATAAATTAAAGTCTCCTGGTTGTATAGTAGGAGATGTCTCCATTTTCTTAAATATGATTCAGCATTAACTATATAAAGTGTATTAAAACATTTTATCATTACACAAATGGTTTTAGCCAACACCTTTTTAAAAACCATGATATAAACTGCCATGATGGAGAATAATTTAAAAATGCGTTAAAAATACTTAAAGTGTTAAGACACATCATGCATCTTGTTCAAATGATTAATTATACTGCTCTATTCTGATTCATGAAATAATTCAACATGATACCAATGATATAAAAGACCTAGTGATAAAAGCAAACTTTATTACTAAATGCTCAAAAGCCCACTGTAACAAAAATCTATCTCTGGTTTACTAGACTCTACTCAATTAAAAAAATTGAAAAACAAAATGAAAAGAAAAAAGAATGAAGGAAAAATGAAGAAAATTCTCTTACATTAGCCAGACTTAGATAGTTAAAATAACTATTGCTAGCTGGAATGTTTTAGCATTAAATTAATTTCTAATTCCTACATACAGGTGCTAGTGATACTAACATATCAAACCACTAGCATTCACCAGTGTAAATATACTTTCAATAGAATATCTCAAGCTAAGGATAGGGTTAAACTGTTGTCCTGAGAGAATTATACAGAGATTCTGCAAATTCTGTAGAAAGAGAATGGGGTGGATTTCAGGAATAGTTATTGAAAATAAGGCCTCAGGAGACTGGAAAAGCTGGCAACACAAAAACAAGGAAACAGAGATGCCAAAATATGAAGGGGAAGATTGCAGCCAAGGCTAATTACACAGTGAAGCCCATTCCAGAACACCTAGCCCTCTGCTCTCCTTTCAAGGCGCAGGCTTATACCTGGCATGGTGAGGTCCACGAGGTCTCAAAGAATCAGAAACAACTGAGTGACTGAACAACAAGAACAATTTCCAGAAAATCAATTCAGTTGTTCTTCCAAAAAGTAACATTTTCCAAGTCTTTTTTTTTTTTTTTTTTTACCATAAGCCTCAACAAGAGCATTTAAAATATGTGACCTTTCTTCATGCTGCTTCTTTTTAATATTTTTCAAAAATAATACAAATAAAATTTCTAATTTAAAAATATCATTGTCTAAATTCGAGTTATTAGCTTCTGTATTTCTGGGGGATGAGAGACTTCCAGACCAAAATTTACCCCAGAACCAATACAACATTGTAAAGTAATTAGCCTCCAATTAAAATAAATAAATTTAAATTTAAAAAAAATTTACCCCAGAATTTAAAATATAATGTTATCTTATATCTACATTACTTTGCTAGCATGTGAGATGAGTGCAATTGGGCTATAATTTGAACATTCTTTGTCATTGCCTTTCTTTGGGATTGGAATGAAAACTGACCTTTTCCAGTTCTGTAGCCACTGCTGAGTTTTTCAGATTTGCTGGCGTATCGAGTGCAGCACTTTCACAGCATCATCTTTTAGGATTTGAAATACCTCATCTAGAATTCCATCACCTTTGGAACTAGCTTTGCTCGTAGTGATATTTCCTAAGGCCCACTGGACTTTGCATTCCTAAGGCCCACTGGACTTCGCATTCCAGTATGTCTGGTTCTAAGTGAGTGATCACACCATTGTGGTTATCTGGGTCATGAAGATCTTTTTGTATAGTTTTTCTGTGTATTCTCGCCACCTCTTCTTAATATCTTCTGTTTCTGTCAGGTCCATACCATTTATGTCCTTTACTGTGCTCATCTTCGCATGAAATGTTCCTTTGGTATCTCTAATTTTCTTGAAGAGATCTCTAGTCTTTTCCATTCTATTGTTTTCCTCTATTTCATTGCACTGATCGCTGAGGAAGGCTTTCTTATCTCTCCTTGCTATTCTTTGGAACTCTACATTCAAATGGGTATACTTTTCCTCTTCTCCTTTGCCTTTCACTTGTCTTTTTTTCTCAGCTATTTGTAAGGCCTCCTCAGACAACCATTTTGCCTTTTTGCACTTCTTTTTCTTGGGGATGGTCTTGATTCCTGCCTCTGTCAAATGTTCTTGTACAATGTCACAAACCTCCGTCCATAGTTCTTCAGGCACTCTGTCTATCAGATCTAGTCCCTTGAATCTATTTGTCACTTTCACTGTATAATTGTAAGGGATTTGATTTAGGTTATAACTGAATGGTCTACTGGTTTTCCCTACTTTCTTCAATTTAAGTCTGAATTTGGCAATAAGGAGTTCATGATCTGTAGAAAATTCTTAAAGAGATGGGAATACCAAACCACCTGACCTGCCTCCTCAGAAATCTGTATGCAGGTCAAAAAGCAACAATTAGAACAGGACATGGAACAACCGTCTGGTTTCAAATCAGGAAAGGAGTATGTCAAGGCTGTATATTGTCACCCTGCTTATTTAACTTATATGCAGAGCACATCATGCGAAATGCCAGGCTGGATGAAGCACAAGATTCTCCTGGAATCAAGACTGCCAGGAGAAATATCAATAACCTCAGATACACACATGACACCACCCTTGTGGCAGAAAGTGAAGAACTAAAGAGCCTCTTGATAAAAGTGAAAAAAGAGAGTGAAAGCACTGGCTTAAAACTCAACACTCAGAAAACTAAGATCATGGCATGTGGTCCCATCACTTCATGGCAAATAGATGGGGAAACAATGGAAACAGTGAGAGATTTTATTTTGGGGGGCTCCAAAATCACTGCAGATGGTGACTGCAGCCATGAAATGAAAAGTGGCTTGTTCCTTGGAAGAAAAGCTATGACAAACCTAAATAGCATATTAAAAACCAGAGACATTACTTTGCCAACAAAGGCCCATCTAGTCAAATCTATGGTTTTTCCAGTAGTCATGTCTGGATGTGAGAATCGGACTATAAAGAAACCCGAGCACTGAAGAATTGATGCTTTTGAACTGTGTTGTTGGAGAAGACTCTTGAGAGTCCCTTGGACTGCAAGGAGATCCAACCTGTCTATCCTAAAGGAAATCAGTCCTGAATATTCAGTACTGATGCTGAAGCTGAAACTCCAATACTTTGGCCTCCTGGTACGAATAACTGACTCATTGGAAAAGACCCTGATGCTGGGAAAGATTGAAGGTGGGAGGAAAAGGGGACGACAGAGTGTGAGATGGTTGGATGGCATCATTCATGTGATGGACATAAATTTGAGTAGGCTCCAGGAATTGGTGATGGACTGGGAGGCCTGGTGTGCTACAGTCCATGGGGTTGCAAAGAGTTGGACACGAATGGGCAACTGAACTGACTGAATATATATACATATGCTTAGTCGCTAAGTCGTGTTCAACTCTTTGCGACCGTTTGGTCTGTAGCCTGCCAGGCTCCTCTGTCTATGGGATTTCCCAGGCAAGAACACTGGAGTGGGTTGCCATTTCCTTCTTCAGGGGATCTTCCAGACCCAGGGATCAAACCCGTGTCTCCTATGTATACATACATATATAGGTCTTCTCTCATTGCTCAGTCAGTAAATCAACTGCCTGCAATGCAAGAGACCTGGGTTTGATTCCTGGGTCAGGAAGATCCCCTGGAGAAGGAAATGGCAATCCAATCCAGTATTCTTGCCTGGAGAATCCAATGGACAGAGGAGCCTGGTGGGCTACAGTCCACGGGGTCACAAAGAGTCGGACCTGTCTTAGCGACTAAAACCACCATATAATGAACTAAGAAATTAGACCCTGAGTGGCACTGGCACTAAATAAGGAATATCTTACTCCTTTCTGCCACCTGGACAAAAAACTAAAGATCTATTGTGAAGTGACCCCATTAAGAGATCAAGGGACCAAGTATGACAGGAGAAAGATCAACTAGGATTGTTTTATCTCCAAATGTTTTCTGTGTATTCTGGATAATGTCTTATATAAATCCCTTTGTTAGAAAGCTTCACATCAGGGCTTTTTGTTCTTCCAGAATCCTCCATGAATAGAAATATAACTTGGAGAGGCGATATTTTAAAAGCTCTCATCAACCAGTCACTTAAGTAGGATTATCTGGAAGCCAGTTGATAACAAGTACCAGTGTTAATAGAACAAATGAAAGGTGCTCAGCTAAAAAAGAGAACACTAGAAGAAATGAAAAGCATCTAAAATAATTAGAAATTTAAGAAAAAAAATTATTAAGGTTTTTCTTAAGATCTCCCAGGCTATAACACTTTTGATAATCAAGGCATAAATAAATACAAGGTATGAAAATACAAGATTACACGGCTGTTTTTAGAAAAATACAATTTATGATTCAGATGAATTGTTCTATTTTTCAAGGAAGTTGCCTCAAGAGGGTGTAAACATTCCAGTAATGTTGATTAAAAGCATCTATAGGACTCCTCTCTTGGAAATCGCTTTTCAGCATGTGTCTTTTTTTTCAGTCTCTTCAATGAGAGTAATAGTTCCCATTTAAAGGCAGTTTGATATGAGAATTCAGAGCCAACAGTTACAGTGAGCAAGTTTAGTTTTTGGTCAGCGTGACAGATAACAAAGCAATGAGGCTAACTGAATTGCTCATGAACTTGTTCTAATTTTAACAATCAAAGGAAAAAGCCATTAGAAATGCATAAATAGCAAACACCTGTTGAAATGTAAAGGAGGATGAGGTTCCAATTCAGCTCTCATGAGAACAGTTAATGCCTATGTACAACAATACCAGATTGATGCAGGGCTGATGCAGAAGAAAGAAATTAAAGCCATATTATAACTTGTGTGAAGTCATTAACTAGTCCAACCTTCCTAAGAATTGGTTAAGTCCTTCCCCAAATACCTATAACTCCCATGATAGCCATTACTATACTATATTAAAATTACAAGACTATCTTTCATGAGACTGACTTCCTGTTTTATACACCTACTACCATGAGACATCAATAATTGGGGGTTAGATAGATGAATAAACAACACTCATTTGGACAGGTAACTTCCGGCAATCCTACTTAACATCCCTCCTCAATTAGGTTGATGGAGACACATCTTAGGCAAACTTCGAGATCTACATTTATTCTTATACTATTTTTAGTTATGCGATCGAGGAATACTTGAAATTTGCTGTTAAAAGAGAAAACCCCAAATTTGACAGTCCTTCATAGCTTTCTTAAGGCAGCTAGGATCTGGAAAACTTCAAAAACTTTCGATGTTTAAAATATTCTTATCACTTGGTTGCTTGGTACCTACTGACACCTGACTTCCTCTGAGACAATGAGAAAACTCAGCCTGCATGGTGGGAAAAATGAAGCTAGAGCAAGTATAAAAGCCTACAGAATGCCACAGGGGAAGAAAAAGAGCAGCACCTCAGACTATCACAAACTGTCTCTGCTGCAGAGGATGCTGAGGGGCTGAGAAACACAGATTGCCTAGTCTGATGTCTTGCAGAAGACTGCCAAGTGCATAATGTCCACTTTGCTGAAGCCATTATTCCAGCAATCTTCCTCCACAACTTGAAATCTACTGAGAGGATTAATGATCATTTTTCTGAAAGCAGCTTTCAAAAATGCCAGCATGCCCCCAAATTTCAATGCTTCCTAAACTGATTTGTTTGGGAGGGGGGTTGCAAAGATAAATGTATGACTGTGTTAAAACTTAATGTCATTTGAGTTTGTGGGAGTATGGACATGTGTGTGTGTGTGTGTGAGAGAGAGAGTGTGTGTAGAAATAAGCACAAACATGGGAAGTAGAAGGTGCATAGGATTTTATGTTTTATTCTCCAACACTTTGCTCGGGGCTTGATAATTTTTTCAGATCTTTTTAACTATAAATTTGAGGGGGGCGGCAATGTAGGTAATCATGAAAGTACAGAAAAATACAACTTCCTATGTGTATTCCCTTAGTTCTTTTATTTTTTACTATCTTTTGCCTTTGCTGAAAAAGTTCCTCCCCCATCCTTTTTTTTTTTCTTCTTTTTCAATTATTCAGTAAAAAGGCCTAGCAAGAAACCAGCTTAAATGATAAAAAAAAAAAAAAAAAGAAAGAAACAAGCCAAACATATTTGGGGCCTCTGAACAAAATCCTGCTTTTTTTTTTTTTTTTTTTAGTAAATTGAGACTTTCCTCTCTGGTTCTGAAACATGTTTTTTTGCTCCTTTCTTCAATAAGACATTTCTGTTCTTACTCAGAGTGACAAAATAATACATCTTCAATTCTCCTCCACAGATGAGTGCTAGGAATAAAATGACAATATCTATTTTTGGTAACAAGTAATTCTTTATTTTTAAAAACTGACTCTTCTAGGAAAATATTTAGCTTCAGCTTTGGCATCATGACTTCATTTTTGCCAAATCTCCCGCCATCCTCCTTGAAGATAGCTTGTTTACTATCATAGAAATGACATTCATCAATATCCAATGTTTCACTGTTTGATTTTTACAGTTTCTTATTTCCCATGGAGTTTTGAATACCTTGGGAAAATGAGATAAAGAAAAACCGAGTGATCTGTTCAACTTCAGAGATCAAGACCAAAATAAACCTTATAAAAGCTGCATCTGCCTCTCAGCCAGGATTGTACTAATGCGGAGGCATATTATATGGGAAAGTCATGCTTTTAGATGTGAGCATCTGTCTGCATTTCAACATCTTTTTATATGAAATAGATTGTGATGAATAATTTCTTTCTGATACTATTAAATATCAAAACAAAATTCACAGCTCAAGTGGCAGTCCTCTTTTAGTCCTTACTGATGCTAGAGATCAAAAGAGCAGCATGCAGGTCATCTCTGAACACGAGATAAGTTGCACAAGAGTTTATGACATAGTTAATTAAAGGCTAGAAGCGTGGCTGGATTTCCTTTGTTTAGGCTTCATGCAAATTGCTCTCATTTACTTCGCCTGGCACCTCTGTAGCCTGAAATGTAGAACTGAGCATTTCTGATGTAGAGAAATGTATACAGACATACAAAGATTACAGAAGTACTGTGTATGGATTGATTTTATATTCACAAGCCATGTCTGTCCTTCCTTCACAATAGGCATATGCTATCCCATTAACTATAATGTGACATAGTGGGGACATCAAGCACTTTAAGTCCCTCAAGGTTTACATTATCTAATGATGGATAAACAATATGATAGATATTTGAAAGAATAAACATACAGTAAAGTAAATTCTTCACTGAAGCTCTTCTTGGGTGAAACAGCAGTTACACAATTGTAACTTACTTGCCATTAGGAGTTTCTGCCCCGTGCTCTGAAAAAAATTGTTCTTGTTTCACAAAAGAACAATCAAAAAGTTCAAAAATAATAGAGATGAATTCTCAAGAACACATAAGCATGCATTTTTATTGCTTTCTTACTGTCAAAGGTAGGTATTCATACTATTATTTCTGGGGACTGAAAACAATTCCCTTCCCTAAGTGGATTAAAACATAAAAGACACAAACTACAAGGTGTATCCAGGAAATATTTTGCTAGATTGACAACTATACATACAATACAAACTGAATTGTGGATTTCATCAGGTCCTTACAATTTGGTTATGCCGAACACATGGCATTCTTTGTCTTTTCTTCTCTTTTCCTTTTCTGAAAGTACACCAATATCTACATTGAAGTTTACAGATTCATCACTAATTATCCACCTTCAAACACTAAATTTGAATGATCTTTCCAACTCAAACCAAATTGTTCCATCTTCTATTTTGCTTATACTCCTACGATACACTAATGTTAAAATGTATGTATGATGCTCACACTTATAAGGCCAATGACTGTGCTGTGCTTGGTTGCTCAGTTGTGTCTGAATCTTTTTGACCCCATGGACTCCTCTGTCCTGCCATGCTCCTCTGTCCAGGCAAGAATTCTCCAGGCAAGAATACTGGAGTGGGTTGCATGCACTCTTCCTGGGTATCTTCACAACCCAGGGATTGAACCCAAGTCTCCTGCATTGCAGCCGAATTCTTTACCAGCTGAGCTACCAGGGAAGCCCAGGCCAATGACTAACACTGATTAATTTCCAGAGTTCTTTGGCTTTAAATCAGTTGTTTCCAAGTGGGAGTTCAACTTTTAACCACATGGTAAAGAACTGATCTGCTAGGCTCTGTAAGAATTCACGTGAGGTCTGGCTGGGATTATTAACTGGGTTCTTTACCAGTTAATCATATTTTCTTCTTATTAGTAGGACATAACAGCAAGGATGGCAATACTTGTAATACTTATTGTTAAACAAACAAAATTCTATGAATTATTAGGTAGAGTATGAAAATAACAGCCTCAAAAATTTGATTCACTAATTCTGAAACTTAAAAACTTTAA
The DNA here is from genome assembly GCF_055505025.1 of Bos grunniens. Classification (NCBI taxonomy): domain Eukaryota; kingdom Metazoa; phylum Chordata; class Mammalia; order Artiodactyla; family Bovidae; genus Bos; species Bos grunniens. The sequence continues at coordinate 68,535,658 of NC_141170.1, forward strand.
ATCTTATAAAACATACACTAAGATCAATCCAGATCACAAGTGTATGGAGACATATAGCTGAATCCAGAGTTATATTACAAAGATTTATACTTTGAGACATCCACCTGTTGAATAAGCAACCTATAATAAAGTATCATCAATACATTAGGAAGACAGTGTCATAGCAGAAATGGGTATATCATTATTGTCATAAAGAAGCAATTTCAGATGGGCTTCAATGATACCCCTCTGAATTTAGGTGATTAAAAATGTCTCCAATTCTGTAAAGAAATTATCCTTCAATTAAAAAATAAATTTAAAATAAAAAAGAAAAAATGTGTATCATAAAGAAACATATATGAAGTTTAAATAAGGAAAAAGACTGATAAAATGTTTTAAGAGAAAAAAACTGAAAATGACATAGGTCATATTTTAATCAAATGCTTAATAATCAGCACTAGTTTAAAGAAAGGGCTTCCCCTGGTGGCTCAGGGGTAAAGAATCTGACAGCCAAGCAGGAGACTTAAGTTCCATCCCTGGATGAGGAAGATTCCTTGGAGAAGGAAATGGCAATCCACTCCAGGATTCTTGCCTGGAAAATCCCATGTACAGAGGAGCCTGGCGGGTACAGCCAATGGGGATCAAAAAGAGGCAGACATGACTAAGGGTCTAAATGACAATAACAAACACAAAGTAGGTTTTTAATTTTTTTTAAATAAAATTTTATTCTCATATAAAGGCATTTCCCATCCTAATCAAATGGAAATTTACAAAAATTAATAAATTTGTTTTTTCCTAGTTGTATTAATAACTTACAGAACAGACTATGTGTGAATACTTAATGAAATGAATAACATTAAAACAAAATAACAAAAAAGGGAAAATATATTTATGAGGTGTTCCCCAAAGAACAGAATGGGTAGAGAGAAAATGGGAAGTGTGGACTAGTCTAATATCTATCTTCCCATTTTTTGATTTGAAGTTTAAGTTTTAAGGTAGTACTATTAAAAAAAAATTGGACTGAGTGACCCAATTTCAAGAACATAGTAAAAGATATTGAAATAGGAAAGTTGAAATATTATTGAAGGCTTTAAGAGAACTCGGTGAATTCAATTTCATTCTCACAGAACTAGTTGGCTATAGAATAGAGGTGTTCCCTGTACTTGGCATATGGACAGTGGTGGACAGGGTGGCCTCTGCAGCCAGACTGCCTGCACTTGAACCTCAGCTCGGACACTTTGCAAACTGTGGGATGGTGAGCAAGTTACTCAGCTCCCTCTGTGGATCACTTTCCTCATCTACAGAATGAAGACAATTACAGGGGTTCTTGGTAGGGCTGTTGCACCTATTTAATGAGATAATCTATGTAAAATATGTTGATCAGTGTGTAGAACACAGCATGTTGAATATGTTTAGCTATTATTTTTTTATTTTCCCACTGTAATTGAATCTCTGTGGGGGAAGGGATGTTTGTCTATGTTTGTTAGTGCCATTTCTCCAGTGCCTAAAATAGTACCTGCATATAATCACCTAATTGGCATAAAATAAGTATTTTCTCCCGGCAGTGTTAACTGTATTACTTTTCTATGTGTAGGATATATTTATATATATATATATATATATATATATATGCATATACATGGGCTTCCCAGGTGGCACTAGGGATAAAGAACCCACCTGCCAATGCAGGTAGATGTAAGAGACATAGGTTCGATCCCTGGGTCAGGAACATGCCCTGGAGGAGGGCAGGGCAACCCACTCCAGTATTCTTGCCAGGAGAATCCCATGGACAGAGGAGCCTGGCAGGCTGCAGTCCATGGTGTCACAAAGAGTAGGACACGACTGAAGTGACTTAGCACGCACATATTCATGCATATACATATCATACATATATATACATACATACATACACACAGTAGTTTCTTATGAAAGGTAAAATACTAAAAATAAGACTTTTTTGTAATGAAGTAAATTTTAATACTCCTGACTTAATAGCATTTGCACTGGTTTGGAAAAAATAGGCATTACCATCTTTTGTCCCTAATGCCATCTCTGTATATAAAATTGGTCCTTGTGTTCAACGAAAAGCAGATTTAGATATGATTAAAATAAATTCAGATTTAGGTTATACTTATTGCCATTTCCTTGAACAAAACAACTGTTTAACTTGCCGTTTTTAATATTGGGGGTCAAATGTAAAGTTAGCTCAGAAAGTTTGTACTTCTTAGGAAAGATCTATTTGGTTGTTATGCTCCATCGCCTAGAAATTCTGATAAAGGACAGAGAAAAGAGCTTCCTTTTTCTGGCATTGATGGGTTTATCCTGTGTTATACCTAAAATATCACCATTTCCTACAGCCCAATGGATATATATATAAATATAGTTCCCAGGCTGCTGCTGCTGCTGCTAAGTCATTTCAGTCGTGTCTGACCCTGTGCGACCCCATAGACGGCAGCCCACCAGGCTCCCCGGTCCCTGGGATTCTCCAGGCAAGAACACTGGAGTGGGTTGCCATTGCCTTCTCCAATGCATGAAGGTGAAAAGTGAAAGTGAAGTCGCTCAGTCGTGTTCAACTCTTTGTGACCCCACGGACTGCAGCCTACTAGGCTTCTCCACCTATGGGATTTTCCAGGCAAGAGTACTGGAGTGGGGTGCCACTGCCTTCTCCAGTTCCCAGGCTACTCATTATCTCATTATGTATTTTATCACATGAATTCTTAATTTTATTATGAAAATGAAAAGACACAGTGAGGGGGGAAAAAAAAAAAACAACTTGATGTGTCCATGGATTTGTATTGATGTACCGTGTTGCATGCATACATAATAATAGTTTGTGAAGAGTCACTCAGAGCATGGGATCAGCCTCGGTTAAATGTTTGGCAATTTCTAACTGCTAGGGGGAATCAGACTCACTGGATCTTTGTCAGATCAATCATACCACTATGCATGATAATCCACTGACACTGTCCTTGAAAAGGATTAGTAAGCCTATATTATTGCTGTTTCAACCGACTCCCTCCACCCTTTAACTCCTATTATTTTTTATTTGAACTTTAATGCTAATAATATACTAGATATTTTAGACTAAATATTAACATCATCATTTTAAAAAATGCTGTTACATTTGTGGAACAATTTTGGGACTATTCTATACAAATATTGATTTTACATAATTACTATACCTGCATGAACTTATATCAGTTGGCAAAATTAAAATAACTAAGATGGTATTTAATATCACCATCTGAGTCACCAGGAAAGCCCCATTTAATATCACAAATCCCTGTAAAACTTAAAAGTGCAAAAAGCATTCAATGATGTGCATAAAAAGTTAGACAGACATAATGAGCTAAAAAATGAACTTCAAATTTTATGCACATGCATACCCATTACACGTTCATATTTTTTCACAAAAGCTATAGTAATTTTTCATCATTGCCAAGAACATATCTATAGGGCTGCTTTAGGAAATTGATAGAAAAAAAGGTTCTTGTAAAATGGAAAGGTTTAAAATGGAAGGTTCTTTTAACTTCTTTACTATGAAAGTACAGACTGTATGTGCTGAATGACAAGCTCAAGAAGAAACAATGGTCCAGCCCAACGTGTTCTGCTCCAGTCAAGAATACATTCTAGTGTTCTGGCAGGACAAGATGAGCGCACGGCCTTTAAGAATACATTCTATTTTGGAGTGAATTGTGTGCCCTAGAACTTCATATGTTGAAGACCTGACAAAAATTAGAATCTTTCTGAGGCTAATTTATGGTTAAATGATATCAGAAGGGTTAAGGCCCTAATCTGATAGAACTGGTTTCCTTAGAAGAAGAGAAAGGAACACTAGAGCTCTCTGTGAATCTGCTGGCACCTTGATCTGGGACTTCTAGCCTCTGGAACTGTGAAAAAACAAATTACTGTGGTTTAAGGCACATAGTCTCGGTATTTTGTTATGGCAGACCTTGTGGACTAACACAGACTCTGTCTTGACTGCTGGGGATACACAGCAGGTATTGTGGACTAGAACAAAACGCACACAAAAGCCTAAATACAAAAGCACATAAATTAAAATCTATCAGGATTTTACTGTGATTTTACTGTGCTAATGATAACTTTCAGGTTTGGAGAATTATTTTGGAGGAGAGTTGCCTGCAAGTAGCTGAATGCACCTGCTTTATATAGAGAGGATGGGACCTATGAGGTTGTTTTTTCCCCAGTTACATGTGTCACAAGGAGCAAATAACGGAACCTGTCTCCTGGAGCTGTTAGGAGAAGTCAATGTTATAACGTGGTATAGACACCGTTGCAGAGTGATTGACACAGAACTAGAGCTCAATAAATGATCATTCAATGTTAGAGACTGGATATGAGGAATGGAAGAAAAACTTCCAGGAAATACAGAATGGAAGAGGAAAGGACTGTTAAAAAGTAGTAAATTTATTTAAAAAGTATCAAAATGGATACAAACTATTGTGAGTCTTTCCTAAGCTACTTGCTTTGCAGCAATAAACTATTTCTTTTCCCTTTTCCCATTTAGATGTCATAGGCTCTGCAATGACTTTGGACAAAACCCAGTGTCTCCTGGTCTATGGACAGGTACACACCCTAGTTGCACCTTGATCAACATTACTTCAAAGAAATCGACCAGGATAAGAGGACATCAGAGGCTTCGAATAAGTGATTATGACAAAACAAACAAAAAGCACCAAGAAACTGAAACAAAACAAAAAAAAACTTTTCATATAATATTGCAGATAGTGAAAATATTCCAAAAGTGCAAATGCACTTTAAGTAGGGCTTAGAGAAATTCATAGATATGGAGAAATACTATCTCAAGTTACAGTAGTGTTTTATAAGTCCCAAACAGTTTATGTGACCCTCATAAACCCTGTCATATAATCAGAGCAAGGGTTATTATGTAAAATGACAGAAGATGAGTTTGAGAGGCTTCAGGACTTGAAAGGACTTACTTATACAAGGGCGCACTGGCCAGTGAGTGACACAGTTGGGGCAAAAGGCAGATTTTCCTATCACCTTATCAGGCTTTAGTTTTCTACTTTGTCAGAGGCTGTCAAAAACCAAACCAGTAAGCAGAAGTTAGGAATTTCAGGGGCTCTAAACTTCAAGTCTTTTGTAGCCTGACCTACCCTCTGCAGTCAGAATTGAGAAGGGGGAAGTGTTAAAAATTCAGCTTTCTGGGATATCTATAGGAAAGACCTTTGATCCTGTTGCTTAGTTTCTAAGTCCTGTCTGACTCTTTGCGACCCCATGCACTGTACCCCACCAGACTCCTCCTCTGTCCATGGGATTCTCCAGACAAGAATACTGGAATGGGTTGCCATTTCCTTCTCCAGGGGATCTTCCCCAGGGATCAAACCTGTGTCTCCTGCTTGGCTGGCAGATTCTCTGTCACCAAGGGACCTGAGAAGCCCTTAGTAAAGACCCGAAGTGAAAGTCAAAGTGTTAGTTGATCAGTTGTGTCCGACTCCTTGCGACCCCAAGGACTGTAGCCCGCCAGGCTCCTCTGTCCATGGGATTCTCCAGGCAAAAACCCCAGTAAAGACCTAATAGCACTCAATTTCTGAGAATTTAATTAAATTAAGATAAGAAACAGCTACATGGCAATAATATGGCAACTATTTTGATTACAGTAGTCTAATAATAATAATAGGGAGAAGGTGAGTGTATGGCCACGCAGTGGTTGCATTTTCCCCCCTTCTTTTCTCTTTCTTTGTTCCTCTTTTTCTCAAGAACGTACAGGGGTAGAAAATGAATGAAGATAGAGAGCACTGATACTGCAGGCTGAAAACCAAAACCAAAACCAAACAAAACAACTAGTTAGAAATGGGAGAAAGTAAACATTGACTACTTTTTAACACCAGTCTTACAGTCATATAAAGCCGAGACATCTAGTGTCATCCCTCTGGTCACAAAATCAAGGACACAAACATTTGCTTTTATCAGGACTGAATACCCTTTGCTGCTATAATCTTACCTTACCTCCTGACTCCCAGCTGGAGTCCGAGACACATGGTGCCTTAAAAGAGTTCTCAGTCTTCTAAACTAGGGAAGGCTGTTCACCCTTCTTCAGGGTCCTCATCAAAATCCCCATTTCTTAAGAACTATTGATCTTTGGGAGGTGCTGACCTCATTATCTGCTTAGAGCAATTTACACCCAGGTGTGCTAAAGACAGAATCAACTCCTTCAGAGGTTATTTGCAATTAAAAAAAGGCACTTCTTAGAATCTCAGGACTTCTAAGGAGTGCTTTTGAGTTGTAAGGCATTTCTCAGCTTCACTGCCCATCAGTCCACAAGAAGGACATATCCCCTCTCCTAGACTTCTTTCCTGAGTACATCAAGTACATGTTTCTCTTTACAGATATGCTAGACTCTCTTTAAAAACAACTGCTCCCCAGGGAGAATCAGAATGAAAATGGAAAAAAAGTAATACATTATCAGTGAGCATAGGTTGGCACAGTGAATGAATAATGCTTGCAGGGATATATAAATTGACGAATACAGAGACCCATGCATGTGCATGGGCGTGCATGTATCCATATTTCCTCACAGATGAGGATCTCCCAAAAAATCCTGAAAACCCATATGTCTACACACCTCTTCACAGCCCCTCAAAATATACCAGAAGTCTACCGTGTGACCAGTGCCTCCCTCCCACATTTGCTTTAGTTTAATCTTTTTGAAGGGTTTGGTGTTTATAACACCACTAAGAAGAAGCCAGGAGGGGGAATCAGAGAATTGCTCATTTGGTACAGAAACAAGAGACACACATCCTGCAGAGAAAGCAGGGACTCTAGCCAACCCGGCAGGTAGCCCTTTATCCTGGAGACATCACCCAGCAGGGAAAGAAAATAACAACTAGGATGTTCTCAGAGTTTGAAATAAAAGAGGTCATGCCACAGTTCAGTGATCTGATGTGGATGGATTTTCAGGCTACTTAGCACTAAAGCCCAGGCCCTTTGATCATTGTTTGTTTCACAAATATTTAGGGGTATCTCCTGTATGCTGAGCACTCTAGCAGGCACTGGGAATATCTTGATGAACAAGACAAACTTGGGGGCAGTCTCTCTGAGCTTCACCTATCCCTTGCCTTAAGTGGTAGTATATTATTTTTGCACTAAAGAGTTTTGTTTTACCCATCATTTTAATTACAAAGCCTTGCGTAGTATATAAAAGAGAAAGCAAATCAACCTATTCTCTATAAAATAGGTGGATTACAAAAGTTATACACAACCAAGAAAAGTGTTTTTCAAAATTACAGATAGAAATTATTCCCGGAGACATTTCAAACTGTGGAATTAATTACTTCTGGAGGATATCAGTAGTTTTTCTAGAGATAGCCTCAAAAATAAATGATAATCTTGGTTGCTTACCTAATTCTTGAAATTTGTCTGTTTTTAATCTCATATGGGGCTGTTGTTTACAAAATAGGGTAATTGATGAGATCTTCAAGTTATACCCACAACACTTTTTTTGATAGTATAAAGTGTAGGTTGTGACTAGAACAAGTTTGAAAAACTGGGTCTGTTCTAATTCTTTTGGGAAGAGTTTACCCAGGTAAGTCTAAAATATACTATATTCGAAAGCACAAATTTCACCATTTCCACCAAATGTGTTCAGTACTTTTGAATTCTCACTGGCTATTTCTTCCAAGACTTGATAAAGTTCTTTGCTAGTTCCATCAGGGTCCTGAAAAAGCTATTTGTTACTCCAGTTTCCTTACCTCAGCAATAATAATGGTGCTTTTCCTCAAAGATTGCTCTGAGGAGCAAACATGAGTTCAATGATTTGAAACTTTAGAAGCATAAGGCAAACACAATCTATCATTTTTCTGCTCTGTAATCTTCTTTATAATACATCAATTCCATGAAGACAAAGACTTATCTTATTTTTCTTTGCATACTCAGTATCAGCTGATATTGGATGTGTTAAAGTAAATAAACTTTACTTAAATCAGCCTCTAACATCCTCATATTCCTCTTTAGTTTTTATAATGGAGAATGAAGTATTGCACTGTCATTTAAAATAAAATATCCAAATGTTAAAAGATATAAGGTGGTGGACTGCTCTGAGTCCATTTCGATTTGTCCATAGGCACCTCCCTAAAAGGTAAATTCCAGTAACTGAAAAGGAGAGTGGTCAGGAGATCTGAGGTGGAGAACATTTGGGAGCAGGGGGTTAGTTAGGGCAGAGAGGAAGTCTGTGCAGGGACAGGAACCAATGGCAAAATGTTCAAAGATGGAAAAAAAAAATAAGAAAGCATTAGAGGGATGATAATAGACATCTCATAGCTTGCTGCTGTTGATTATTCTGATTCAGCTTTTAAGCACACTAAAATCCTTGGGATTGTTAGTACTTTTTTGTTTTGATTTATTATGTTTTCTAATCATAACAGTAAATAGCCATTGTTTCCCATGTGGAACAATCTAAAGGGGTGGTTCTCATTCCTTTTGGGCTACTTCCACAATAAGACAAATTTTTTACATAGCAACCAAAAGCAGGGAGTAATGGAGGCATACAAACACAACTGAAATAAGGATTGCACAAGAAAATATTTAGCCTCACTGTATGAATGGCCTACTTGAATTTTTTCTGCTTTATTTTGCATCTTTCAGATTGTAGTAGAAATTCACAAATTGATTCATATACCCAAGTTTGCAAAATTGTGCCTTAGAATGCTCTTTGTGAAGGTATTCATAAACATCCACTCCATGTGGCTACACATTAGTTTATCCCAAAATTCTGGACATTTTTTTCTGTTTGTTTTTTTTTTTTTTTGTCTGTAACTTGTCTTTGAGTTGATGTGATTCAGTACAGGATTTTGTTTAAGTATACATATAAGGAAGCTTACTACTTTAGATTGAGAAAACGTAATATTTCCAAGAAGCCAAAAGTGGTAAGAAGTTTTTGTTTTTTACCAGTTTCTTACACTGGTCCTGTGCTCAAAACAAAATGAGAGATTGATGATAATTAGGTTTTATTGAAGAATTTCACTATAGTCTCAGTGATATTTCTGAAAATTTCCTTTTTGCAAAATTAAATAAATAGCTAATAAAATAAACAACTTGAAATACATGCTTTAGTATTTAGAAGTGTTAGTGAGCATTTCTTATCACTCTGTATATTTATGTTGTTCCAATATTTTTTTTTCTTAAAAGGCTTTTATATTGACAATAATTCACCAAAAAATTCTCAAGAATCTAGAATTCTTGGTCAGTATCTCAAAACTTGGGGAAAACTTTAATAGGGCAGATGGTATGATAAATATACTACAAAATTATCAAAGTTTATATATGGAACACTTATTTTAGGCACACAAACACATACAACATAACAAACAGAGACATAAATATACAAAGAGAGTTAGAGGAAACATACAGAGAATTCTTGACTTACCTAGAAAATTACTATTTGTATAACTAAAATTCAGCTACTTGCTTTCTCAAAAATATATAACATGCTGAATTCTCAGAAGTTGCTTGAACTTATGTTACCTGACATCAAATAGAATAGTCTTCTGATAAACGAAAACTAAAAAAAATAGGTAGCTACATCTTCCTTCTGAATGTGACCACGATGACTTCTGTGAATCTAACTCAAAGGTTCTAAATTTTCTTAGGAAATTTAACAACAACAACAAAGTCATGAAAATTCTACAGATATTTTGGTCAATATTTCAAGATTAGGGGAAAAAACAATCCACTGGCAGTGCCTGTGGTAAGCACAAAATAAATCTCTTGAATTTGTCTTAGAGAAAATACTTTTTATAAATGTTGCTCAAGGTCTTTGCATATAAACTGTGGGAGCACACACAAACACACACAGTGGCATTTAGAAATACACACACAGAATGCGCAAGAGACACTACCCTTCACTCTAACAGAACTCTCTCCCTGGTCTGGAAAAGGCTTTGAATATGTAACGCTTTAAAACTATTGAGTAATTTAGGATTTTATTCATAGTCATTATTTAATGTATTATAGACAGAGACTTCATAGACTTACTTTTCCTTGGTTTACACAAAGCCAGAGTCTTAAAATCATTGTTGAAATACATTTTTAGATTTTTTTTTAAAGACTTCATTATTAAATTCTGATAACTACCTCTCTGAGAATGTAGCTCCTGGTAAATGACACCCACTAATAGCACATTTCTTTATTAATACTGTTTCTTTTATAAGTTTATTTATTTCAATACTGTTTTTCCTTAAATGAGAAAAAAAAAAAAAAAAAGAAAATCAAATGCACAACAAATGGAACAAGCAGTGATTGGCTGACACCCCACGGCCAAGGGCAGGCTCCAGCAGGTTTCGAAGTAGCAAGGTCATCAGAGTATGGTGCATAATGGAGCATCATATTTGAGTGGAATTCAGCCAAACACAGTAATGTATGGATGTAGACGCATCTGAAAGAAGGAAAATAAAGATTTATGCAGGTAAAAAAAAAAAAAAAAAACCTCTATGAAGAAATTTCCCCAATGGCTTATGCCCAAAATTGGAATGTTGTGGTGGAGGTTTTGGAGAAGAGAATTTTTATTTGCAAATTATGTGTTTGTAAATAATAAATACATCCAGGGGGGAAAAAGTCAACTTGGATGAATCCTACTTGGAAGCTGTAATAGTTTTAAGTTGTTGTTTATAAACAGCATTGTATTGTAGAGTTCAATACAAACATCACTAAATTCCTGAAAATAACCCTTTATCTGCCTTTAGAACATTAATTCACCAGAAGTGATAATTAAGATTAGTTTTAGTGGTTTCAGCTCAATTCTTCTTGGAATGTGATTTCTCCCACAACACTAATGCTAAATAAAGCACTGTGTAATGTTCTGAAACAGAGTCACTGCTTTAGAAAAGATTCTAAGGGCTTTTAAAATAAATAAAATAGAAAAGCAAAGCTGACTCTCTCTTTATGTATATGTGTATATATATATACACATACACACACATATATACGTGTGTATATATATATATATATGCACAAAGATTCTACTATTTCTATAGTCATAAATGTAAACAAATGGATGACGAGCTTTGCTATAACCTAGAATTTGGTTATATACAGGTTAAACATAAAACTCTAAACAATTATCATAGTAAATTTTCTATATATAACCTCTACTACCATCCTCTTCTAGGAAAAGGAATGTTAAAATATCTGAGGGCATTAGTGGCTATGATAAAGCAATGGTTTTGTTACATTTTATTTAGCTTTAAAAACAGTATGGGTTTTACATTTGAAATTAATAAATTCACCAATTTGTATTTTACCAATAGGTTAAATTTAGAATGAAAAAGCTAGATTGGTAAACTGCCTACCAAGGAAACAATTCAATTGAAAAATAATAAAATGGCACTTTCTTTAAAAAATAGAGGAAAGAAATAGTCTACAATTGTGTGTTAAGGACGCTATTCAAGTAAAGTGCATCTGCAAAGTTGGCAAAATGAAAAACAGTGTAGAAGCCAAAGGGATCATCACTATTGATGGAAAAAGTAAAAGATCATCCCAGTTAGAATGCATAGAAAGTTTTTTTTTCATAAACAACATATAGAAAGCTTTATTCATTTCCATTACAAATACGTTTTTATTGAGGATATACTAAATGCTATATAGGAGCTTATGTCTACTGTCATTGTTCTGCTAAAATGAAAAATCCTCTTAACTTGTTGAATATATGTTCTAAACCATGTTAAGTTATTTTAATGAATGCCATCAATTGCTATCTTATATAAGGGGGAAAAACTATGAATTTCTGTTAAAAATCTATAAAATTTGGAATACAATTTCCCCAATAATTTTACAGATAAAAACTAGAACCCACAGCAGACTTATATATTACTGCTAAAAAAAATCAGTTTTGATAGCCAAATATATAGTTATACCTACATAAGAAAACCTCAAGAGATTTCTGTCACTATTGAAATACATACAGAAAAAGTTACAGAAATTTAATTTTTTTTTCCTACTGGTAGAATGATTAAAAAAAGAATACTGGACTCTGCATTCCATGAGTTGGACTCTAGTCCACATTATATCCCTGATAATCTTACTATCTCAGTCAAATAACTTGCAAACTAAGCCTCAGTTTCTTCTACAAAGTGAGGAGATCGGTTTGGTTAATATCTTTTAATTGTAAAATGTGATATCTCTAGAAATTTTGACATTAAACATTTGATTATGATATATTTTATGTCAGTTTTGTTTGTGTTTAAAGTTTAAGTCTCTTCTACATATCAATGTATGAATATCACAGTAAATAAGAGCTTAATGGCACCATAGTTAGTTTACATGAATACGTCTGTTTGTGTGTCTGTATGGGTGTATGTGAGAGAGCAAGAGAGAGAGAGGGATTATGATACGTATTTATCACAGGAGTATGCTTTTCCACATGAGATATGTACTTACTCAAAAATAAAAGATAACAAGAAAGAATGTTTTTGTTACAGTTGTCCAGCTGCATGATTTACTTACAATTATTAAATTGATTTTGTGGTCTTAGGTCAAATTCATTAACTGACTTAGGAGAAGTTTGAGATAAGGTTCAAATGGTCATACCTGGACTTCAAAAAACCCGTATATTCATTGCAGATCAAATCAGTGAATGACCCTTTCCTTGATTCACAGACATCCAGAAAGCCAAGAACTGTTTGGTAGATAGCTCCTGACTAAAGACACTGTCTAACTTTCATCAGTCACTAGCCTCTTGTCTATGATTTCTGGCCATATGTAACAGAAATCCCACCATATGCAGATTCATTCTGCCTCTTCAAAGTGTCCTTGGTCATAGATAGCAGAACCATATTGTAGAAGTAATGCTTATGGAGTTAAAGCAGAAAGCTGTGGTTGGCATCACCATGCAAATGCATTTCCACTATAATACATATGGTATAACATACATTCACAAATAAATCGATACTCAGTTTTCTTAGTGCTTAGAACTGTAAGAGATGATGGCAAGTCATTTCTTGCTTCCAAAATCTAAGTAATTAAAAAAATAATTTCTGCCATATTTTTACAAAGTATATAATGGATATATTGACCACAAATCGATCAATTAAAAGGAACATTATTCTGACGACATTCAGCAGTTCTTTTAGGCAAAGGAAACTGTCACTGCAGTTAATATGAATTTTTCTTGAGTATTTCAGGATCAGCTACAAATAGAGTTTTAAGTTCATGTTTATTCAAGCTGTATCCTCTATCTGCTTGCCAAAAGTAAAGTACATTACCTTCCATTTACTAAATAAAATAAAATTTTTACTTGCCAGTATGTTATCTAAATAACATCATGGCAAAGACAAGCTTGACAGGAGTTGAAAATAATCTGCAAAGTAGGAACTATAGTTTTATATTGTCTATTAATCTTTTGAAATTATATTATTTTTAAGACAATTGAAAAATACTTAACACGTAGTAAAATGAATAGAAAACAGAATGCTTCTGCTTTCATTACAAATCAAAAGCACAGTTGAACTTCCAGGTCACAAAACTTTAACAACCACCAAGGCCAGATTTACCAAGTAAAGGAAGAATGAAATGAAAAGGTGGATAGGATACTTAATGCTATCAACGATCCCTATTTTTCTCAATTAGACACATTATTTAGTTGAGAACAAGGGCTCTTGTTTGAATTGCAAAGGCCTAAAGTATGAAAACCTGGGCTACGTCATCAAATGTGCGGATTTCTGAAATAATTCCAGTATCTCTGCAACACATTATCTCCCAGATTCTGCCCAGGAATAACTATAGAAGATTGATTTGACTGTCTCTAGAACCCATGAAAACAAACAAAAAAGAGGAGGGGGCATTTTTTTACAAACTTTCATTTCTACAAAGCTGTTTAACTCATTAGAGCCTAACCATTAACAGAACTTAGGAGCAACACTTATTCTCAAGAAGATAAAAACACTGGAATAGACATCATTTTCATTGTATCACAAATAAGGAACTATAATAAGGTAATTCGGGAAAATTATAAATTAATAAAGGCTTTATGTCAGACAAAATCTTCTATTTTTTAATTAATCCCTACCATATGAAATTTAAAAATGGCAACTCTCAAGATTTTCTTTACATAAATTCAGCATTAAATGGGAGAAATTATAAGAAAACTCTGAATTAAAAAAAAGTTCAGGTTTAATCAAAGAAAATACATTTTGGTTATGTTTAAAAAGGCAATATCTTTTAAAAATAAATATAGAAAATCATCTATCTACAGCACAAACAAAAATGAGAACAAAAAAGATCTCATTATGCCAGATGTCAACACAGAATGTAAATTTGTAAATGGATCCCTTGTCTCTCCTGACAGCAACACTGAGTAGATGAAGCATATCAATTACTATCACTAATTACATTAAGGGGAATGTATTTCATTTGCCTTTATTTCATTTTAGATCAGCTGTTTATCGTGGTTAAAACTTTATACATCTTTCAAGTGCTTAACAACATACACGTTTTCCAAAGTTACTTTTGGCAAACTGCATGGTTTATTTGAGTGGCTTTGTAGGTTTTCTCTTCTGATATATGGACTTCCTTGTTCAGTTAAGAGACTAACACCATACATTAGTTTATTTATAAGCATATCACTTTGCCTTTTAGACAGGATGCCACCACACTCTTGATATTGGCTGTTTTAAATATTCAAGAATATAGAGCTAACCCTATTTGATGAGTCAAATAAAACTTAAGTGACAGAACAGAACATAGGAGGTAGTTGTATAAAATATCTATAAATCTGCCACTTGATATGTCCACTCAAAAGTTTAAGATTACATAATTTAGAATGCAAATGTTAGTCAACCACAGGATACAAAGTTCTTTTAAGATGACAGTGAAGTAAGTATTCTGCATAAAGATCTTTTCACATGCTTTCTCTTAACAAATTATCATTTTCTAAAGAAATCTCTACAAATCTCTATTTGTGGGTTCTATAACTAATGTTATAAAAGTGCTGTTACTTTTAACTGGAATCTTCCTTGTTTATAAAACAGATAAAAGCACCAAAAACAAAATAGAAATCTGCCTCTAAGCCTAGGTAAAGCAATAACAAACATACTTTCCACTTGGCATATTTCAGTTTAAAGGAAATAAGACTCACGTACTTGAAAAGACATCTTTATAAAAGTCATTTAATTCAATGTAGTTCAAACCTGTGTTTTCTTAGATTGCTTTGGTAACTGGATATAAAAGCATACTGTCTATTTCTCCTTATCCAAATAGCTACAATAAAGGAATACATCAAAAACATTTCTTTATAATGCTTATTTTTAAAATTATAGAAAACAACAAGAAATTAATATTTATCTCTTTTCTATACATTTAATGAGCCCATCAGTAACATCTTCAATGTGAGCCTAACAATGTGAGGCTATAAAATAAACTTTTTACATTGCCTTAATTAAGATCACACATTCCACATGCAAAACATATTTAATAGAACACTGTTTATTGGGTATTGCTTGACAGACATAAATATGTTTCCTGAAATGTTCTGGCGGTAAGAAATATGTGATGTTTTATTAGCAGAGTTGCTACAGCTTTAGATACAGAAGTTTCCAAACGGTTTTCATTTGTTGTGTGTCAAATGTTGATGGGTGAGAAAAGTAAACTTTGTGAGTTATACACTCACACACATATTACACAAAACAAAACTTGCAAAAATAAATTATATATTTTCTGAAGTTCACCTCAGAATATACTTTGCTTTTTTTTTTTAGTTTCCACATTTCACTGAGAAACAACTGTGTCAAATATTCCATAAAACCTTTATAGTCTCTATATTTCACAATGCATACCAAAATATTCTCACACACACTACACCAAACATGAACATTTTTGTTACTTGGTTTAAATAATACATGATTCATGCAATTTACTTTTGCTTATGAACTTTTCATACCAAATACATATACTACAAATGCCAACTGCATATCCTCATAAAAGCCTAATTGTATAGATACTGCAATATTAAAATGTAGTTTTTTATGGCATTTACATATCATTAAATATTTTTAAGTCAGCATTTTTGTCAGTCAGCATTTCAATATCTCAGACTTCATACTTCATTTGCATGAATCAGCATCTGCTTATCTGTAAAGTTCTGCATAATGTATAATGTAGCTAAAACTATTTAGTGTCCAATTTGCATAGACAGCAGTAGTAACTTTAGAAATTTTGTCTTTGGATAAAATTATCCACTTAGTAGCACAAAAGAAAAGAATTTTAGGTTAAAACTGGCCATCCAAACAATTCACACATATTTATCTGGAAACAAAAAATGTAGCATGAATTAGAATTGTCAAACACTAAGAGAAGCATAAAATACCACTTACAGTGTTTCCCTCTGTAACTTAGTACACTCTGGTATAAGGTGCAAACTATAGTGGTGTACCTTTTGTAAATGTCCTCTACTAAATAAATGGTATAAGAATTACACCAACATTAATTTCCTGCTATTAAAAATTTAACTAATAGCTTTAAGAGTGAAGACAAGACTTTGCAGAAGATGTCCTGTCTTAGATATTTAAATATATGTGGGATGCATCTTACCTGTTTGCTGTATTTGTTATTGGTTTGACAGCTGTACTCAGAGCAGTGATCTGATCCAATTGAAATGTTGTCTCCTGCTCCCACAAATGTATTAGCTGGTGGTAGATCTTGTACGGCCTGGTGTTTTTTTCCTGCAGTTGGTGACTGGGGGTGAAGCTGGACAGTAGGCAAGGGGGAACTAGATTTGTAATGCCTGGCCAGGTCAGGACTGCCAGGCCCACCATTAACTGATCGGTATCGGCCCATGCTTGGGCTGTCTGACAGCTTCTCATTGACACTATCATACCTCTGTCCATTTGGTTTAGAAGCTTCTACAGTGACAATGCTGCTGTAGAGTGGCTGCTTAGATTTTTTGTTTTTCTTGTCCTTTTTAGGTTTTTTAGATTTGTCATGCTGTTGGGGTGTAAAAAAGTCTTCATGATCTTTTTTGCCAGCTTCATAGCCATTTTTATTTTTGGACCGGCAATATCTTGCCATCACTACAATTAAGATGATTAGAATCACAGTCATAATTCCAGCAACCACCCCAATGACAATACTGAGTCTCTGTTTGCTAATTTCATAGCTTGGGTCACCAGCTATATCCTGGGTGAGTGGGGTGTGCAAGCTTCTGGCTATCTGGGAGTCAATCACAGTTGCATTAGAAACACTTTCATTGACAAACACATGCACCAGAGTCGTGGTAGACTGGGAAGGCTGCCCACTGTCATTCACTTGCACCACCAACCTGTGCAAGCCATAATGCTTTTGGGTGAGTTTTCCCACTAAGGAAACCACACCACTGGTGGAATCAATCTCAAACAGCTTGAAGGGATTCCCTCCCACAATGCTGTAGTTAAGGTCTGCATTGATGCCATCATCACTGTCTGTTGCCAACACCGTAGCTACTACTGTCCTGACGTTACTCGAAGGTGGCAGTAAAGTGTAGGAAATATTTCTGGGAAGGGTGACAGTGGGAGCATTGTCATTCTCATCCATCACAAAGAGAGAGACCGTGGCTGTTGCAGATCTGGGGGGATCTCCTCCATCCACAGCTTTGACTCTGAAAGTGTATGTGGTCTGATGTTCTCTGTCAAAAGACATCGTGGAGTAAATAGTCCCCGTATCATTTTCAATGGAAAAAATGTTACTGTTCTCCTCTATGTATAGGCTCATCTCTGCATTGCGCCCCTTGTCAGCATCCATCACTGTGACCATTCCCACGGGGCTGTTGGGCTGTAAATTTTCTTTCACATAAAAAGTAAAGACGTCCTGCATGAACTTAGGGTCATTGTCATTCTTGTCAGCCACCTGAACAATCACTGTGGTGCTGCCCTGTAGCACGGGGACGCCTTTGTCTCTGGCGTTAACTTTAAACTCGTACCTGTCAGTCTGCTCGCGGTCCAGCATGGTATTGACGAGGATGTCCCCAGAATCGGGATCGATGGCAAAGATCCCCATCACGGAAGAGTCCAGCGAGTAGGCGATTTCAGCGTTTTTCCCACTGTCCGCGTCTGTAGCCAGCACCGTGGCTACCCTCTCTCCGGGGATGTTGTTCTCAGGAAAGTACACCTCCACCACTGACTGGCCAAAGACAGGCGGGTTGTCGTTGGTATCTCCCACCTTGACAATCAGGGAGTTGTTGCTGGAGAGACTGGGGCTGCCCGAGTCCACCGCTACTATGACCACGTTGAACTCCCTGGTGGTCTCATAGTCCAAAGGGGCCGAGGTGTGCAGGAAGTACTTTTTCTTGTTCTGGTCGCCCTCTGTGTCACTGGCCGGCTTGAGCTGGAAGGGCACGTCGCCCACCACGGTGCAGGTGACCACTCCATTCTCGCCTTGGTCTCGGTCAGACACCTGTACCAGGGCGATGGGGGTGTCCACCAGAACGTCCTCGGCCACGTTGGCCACCCCGTCCTTGAGTGGGATACGCCCGATCTTGCGGATTTCAATGGACGGCACATTGTCGTTCTCGTCCTTGATATTAAGGACCACCGTGGCTTTGTCTGTCTTGGGAGGCTGCCCGCGATCGCGGGCCATGACCGTGAAGCGCAGCTGGTTCACTTCCTCGCGGTCTATACGGTGCAGGACACTGAGCCAGCCGGACGTCTCGTCTAGGCGCAGCAGCCGCCGCACGGACTCGGTAGCCGCCCCGAACACATACTCAATCTGCCCGTTGACCCCCACGTCCAGGTCGGCGGCACGCAGCTGCAGGATGGGGGTCCCCGGGGCGCTGTTCTCGGCCAGGTCAGCCTCATACACGCTCTTCTCGAAGCGGGGGCTGTTGTCGTTCACGTCGGTGATGAGCACCCGCAGGATGGCCTGAGAGGAGCGAGGCGGGTCGCCACCGTCGCGCACCCTCAGGGTCAGCTCGTAGGAGTCGCGCTGTTCGCGGTCCAGCGCCCCCTTCACGATCAATTGCGGCTGCTTTTCGCCATCCGGGGTGTCGGCCACCTGCAGTTCGAATACGCTGCTGCGTCCGCCGGGGCTGGTCCCGCCGCCGGCTTCTGGCGCGTCCAGCCTCCTCTTAGAGCCCCCGGGGCCGCCGCCGCTCCCGCCGTTCCCGCCGCCCCCGGGGTAGGGGGCGCTGTCGGCAGGCCCGGCGCGCCGGCCCTCGCCGCCGCCGCCGCCGCCGCCGCCGCCCCCGGGCTCCTGTAGCAGCTCGTAGCGCTCAATGCCGTTGCGGCCGAAGTCGCGGTCGGTGGCGGTGGGCAGCAGGTATAGAGTGCCCACCGGCCGGTTCTCCTCCACCGTGAGCGTGAGCACGGGTGACGGGAAGGTGGGCGTGTTGTCGTTGATGTCGAGCACGATGACCCGACCCTCGAACAGGTCCACCCAGCTCTGCGAGGGCCCGATCACCGAGACCTCGAAGTCCAAGAAGCACTCGTTTTCGTCGAAGATCATCTGACACTGGGGCAGTTTCTCGCGGTCAATGCGCCGCTCGCTCGTACTCAGCTCGCCGGTGAGATTGTCGATCTTCAGGTACTCTGAGCCCGACTCGAGGCTGAAAGTCACCTCACCGGAGCCGGTCACGATGCCCAAGTCCGAGGCGACGTTGCCGATGCGGACGTCTGCTGGGCCCTCCTCGGCCAGTCGGTACCGGAGGAGTTGCTTGGCGGCCGCTAGGCTGAGCGAGAGCGGCAAGAGGAGACAGCAGCCCAGACACCAGGCGCGCGCCCATCCCATGGTCCGCATCCTCAGCATCTTCTCCTGCTGCTGCTGCTACTGCTCCTTCTAATTACGGCCCCTTGGCGCCCCCCTCCTCTGGGGCCCGTGGCCTGCCCTCCTCCCAGTCCTCTCCCCTCTCCGGGAAGGAAAGAAGCAAGAGGGAACGTAGGGAGGGGGCAAGAGCAGCGTCCAGAGTCGGCCAGGGGGGACCAGCGATAGATCCTTCTTTTTTTTTTTTCTCTCTTCCTCTTGCTTCTTCCGAAAGTTATTGTTTCATAATTTATGCAATGGGTGCTAATCGCCCGCTAGCCAGCCGCCGTTCAGTCGCAGTACTCACAGTTCACGGGACACTGCGCGCCGCGGGCTCGGCGCCCCCCCAGAGTCATACCCGCAACCGGCAGAGGAACCCGGGCTCCCGTCACTGCTCAGTCGGATGGGGCTGGAACCGCTCCGGCAGGCGGGCGGTGGAGCCGGGAAGCGGCCGGGAGCGAGCCTGCAGCCTCCCCCGCCTGCCAATCCCGCTCGTCTTTGCTGCTACTCGAGTTGAGTCCAATTCACGTTCCAGCCACTCACTCCAGACCCAGCTTCTGCTCCGACTGCCCAGGCAAACGTGAGTCGCTTCCTGCAAGAGGTGCTAGGGCCAGCAACAAGCCAGTCTCAACTCCGACTCCGATCAGGCAGCGGGGGAGCCAGTCAACAGATCGAGAATGAAAAATCCCGGCAGGTCGCTTCGGGCACCGTACAGTGGAGACGACTCGAGTCACACAGCGGTCCGCGTCCGGGTTCCCCCCGTGCGCGGAAAAGCAGCCCGAGCCATCTTCAGAGACGCCCTGAGTGTCGGTCCGGTCTCACCCAGAGAGCTCGGGTTTCTCTTTTTTCTTAACAACTCTGCGCAAGGTCATTAGTCTCGAAGCCGCCGCCTGAAACCGCAGCAGCCGTTCGCCCGCGGGGGTGAAGGCTGAGCCGTGCGCACCGCGCGGTGCCCAAGTTTGGGTTCGCAGCCGCAGAGTCCGTGCCTTTCCTCACCTGCATTCGGCCCGCATGTCAGAGCACAGGGATCTGCAGCGCTGTGCGCGATTCAGGGAGGAGATTGCAGCCTCTCTCTCTCCCCGCTCTCTCTCTCTCGATCCCTCCCCTCCCTCTCTCCTCCTCCTCTCTCCTCCCTCCTCCCGTTTCCCCTTTCCCCTTCTCCCACTCCTCTCTCCCTCAAGCTCCCTCTCCTTTCTCCCAGTCCCAATACAGGCAACTCGAGCTGAACTTGATCCCTTTGCAGTTCAAAGGTGAGCAAACCAGGCTTGGTGGGCAGGCGACGCTGGCCTGGCGAAAGACCCCAGCCGGGCTCCCCCAACGGCAATTAACAAAGATGCCCAATTCTGTCCGGATTTCCGAAGAAAAGCACAAGGCATGGGGTGGGGGGAGGTGGAGTCAGAGACAGCTGCCAAGAAGCTTTAAAAAAAAAAAAAAAAAAAAAACACACACACACACAGTTTGCCAAGGGGAGAAAAAGTGCCAGTCGGTTGTTGCCTCGGAAGTGCCCTGGCACGGCGGGTGAATTCCGCAGTTGTCTCGTCCCCTCTGGTGTCTGGGAGAGTCTAGTGCTTGCGCTCCCGCCGCCTCTTTGGCTGCCACGGCTCTAAGACACTGAATGGCAAGTGGGAAGCTCCAGCTCGCCAGCCGCGAGCCGGAAACCCGCAAGTTTGCCCAAAGTGATGGTTGCTGCTGGGAGCTCTCTGCCTTGCTTGAGGCTCAAGCTTGTCCCTGACGCTACTGCGGCGGCGGTAGCAGTGGAGCCGTGGAAACTACACACTCAGAGGAGGGAGGAGGACCGAGGGGGAGGGAGACAGGAGGGAGCACTAGCCAGCCGCCCCGCTCCGGAAAGCCCAGCTTCAGCTCCGGGGGCCACTCCAAGTGTGCGCAATCCTAACAAGTCACCCTTAAGCCAAAGCTTGTCCCTCTCCCTCCCCAGCAAGGGCAGCCGCTGCCTTCTGGGGGAACTTGCTTTCCCTCCCTGGGGCTGGTAAATTTCCTTCTCTCTCTAGCTAATGCCCAGAGCGTGTTTGAGAGCGCCGAACCTGTGTCAGCAAACGTTTCTCCTTCCCCTTCTCAGAGTATGTTCTTCATCCCTGCCCCCTACTGTCTCTGGTTCGCGAAGTAGCTTCTTGGTTAAGGCTTGGTCAGCTGTGGCTTCGGGGACCCAGCGTGTGGCCAGGGAGCTTACGCTGGTGTTCTGAGAAACCATGATGGGCTGCAGTCGTTAAGAGAGAACTGCGAACTCCTGAGAGAGTGGGACAGCGATCCTTTTTTGGGAGCGCAGAGTTAGGAGCGTTGGGGTTTGGGGAGGGGGAGGGTGCTCTGTCTTTGTTTAAATGCTTGGCATTCCTGTCGCCGTGCTTGCTTACGGGGTAGACCGTGTGTGCGCGCGCCTGGGGAATAAACACATGTTGGAAGCCTCGATATTATTTTCTAAGCAGAAACCTGCAGCTTTTAGTAACTGGCAAAGTGTAGCGTCACCTATCTGGATAAAAGGGAAATAAACTTTAATGTCAACTTTGTGTACCAAACTGTCCCTCGCTCCTTTTCTCTCCTTCTTTTGACTTTGTGCCACTAGAACGTAGATGGTGTTCCCCCACGCGAGGCTTTCCCAGCTTTTCAGACACTGCCACCGCAGCTCGCCTCATCGGATTTCAAGTCTGGTCGCGTTTCCCGAACTATAGACATTTACTCTTCATTTATTTCAGCGGCAGTTAAACAAGGGGGCCTAGCCAGGACTGGGGGGGGGGGGGGGCGGTTGAAGTGGGTAGGAAATCCTTGGAGGGAATTCTTACCATCTCACAAAAAGAATGGGGGCTGCTACTAGGTTTTGGTTAGTCCTCAGCCGGTTTGCTCAATTTAAAGGCATTAAAGGTCCTCCACTTAAAGGAAAATTTAAAGCGAAAAGAAGAAAAGAGAAAGAAATACGGCCAGAGTGAGTACTCTGCCTTTACGGTACCTATGTGAGGCGGCGGAATGATTTAAAGACAAACACCAATAAAGTCTTTGAGCAGACGTAGCGCGCGGTTGTTTAGCCGGGCGCAGCCAGCAAGAATGGGGGGCGAGGCGGCAGAGATTTCCAAGCATTCCCTATGGGGGATCGTAGAGGTGCGGAGGATGGAGCAATCGTGGTCTGTGCCAGGGAGCTGGCGAGTATTTTCCAGTCTGCTAAAACAGCAGCACTCTGGGGGTAGTGGCTCCTCCTCTGAGGCCTGGCCGGGAATCCAGCCTTTCCATCCGCCTCCCCACCCCCTGTCCCTCCACCTCCTACCCCTCGCAGGCACCGGAGCCTCTTCGCTCTATATCTGCAGCATCAGCGAGAACTGCTCGGCGCGCAGACTCAGTGCTCACCGCCGCAGTCTAGAGCCGGGGGGCGGGGGCGGGCGCCGCAGCGCAGAAGCGGCAGGCTAAGTGTCAATAAAGCCAAATTCCCCTTATATTGAGCAAACTCTGGTTTATCAGAACGCTGCCTCCCTGAGACACCCAGTCCCGTTTTTTCCAGGGTCCAAGACGGAAGCCCGCGCATTCCAATACGCGGCAATATGGTGCAGTAAACTCAGTCCTTTCGCCGCCTTTCCTAAGATTTTGCAAACTTCGGGCAGCCGCGTAGGCAGAGACACTGTACACTCCCTCTTGCCTCGCCAGACTGTAAACTTGAACAAGCCTGTGCGCCCACCGCTCCGACGCGCAGTCTTTAGGCGCACACCAGCGGCGGGGGGGGGGGGGGGGGAGGGGGAGGGGTTGGGGGGAAGAGTAGGCGGCTTTTCCCTAGAGCGTTGAAATTTCCTTCCAGATGACCGGGAGGTGGGGTGGAGTGGGGAGGGGGGGGCGGGCCGCGTCCTTCACAGTGGAGTGGTTTCCTCATTGCGAGTCACCAGCCCGCCCTCCCCACTCTCATCCCTACCAACTCCGCGGCGCAGCCAAACCGGCGTGGGAAATGGGTCCGACGTGCCGGGCATGGAGAATAGCGCGACCAGACTGTCGAGGCCTTGAAGCCTTCTGGCTTCTCCCTTCCCCCACGTTCCCCGGCTCCGACCTTTCCAGAGCAGCCCAGGAGTGTTGGCAGATTTGCCTGGTCGTTCGTTGGGTTCCTGGGAAAAGGAACGGAATGGGCGGGGTAGGGTTGTGGGCGAGGTGAGGAGAGCTTTCCAAGCGCCCTTGCCGCGGTCGGAGCTCCCGTCCTCTTCCGCCCCCTGTCTAGGGACTGACACTCCAACTCCTGCCTCCAGCCGGCGCGAAGGATGAATGGAGGCGAGAAGCCGATTCCCCCACCCCCGCCCCATTTCCGCAGTCTCAGAGCCAGTGTCACAAGTGCTCAGCAATTTCATTAAATGCAACCGGGGGGCTATATCCCCCGCAGTACGAGACCTCACCAAGGGAATATGATATCCGGGTTCGCTCCCACCCACAAACCCCGCCCGGCCCTTCAAACCCGAGGCTGCATTTATCTTCTCAACCTGAGAGGAAAGGGTTCAGAAGGAAATGGAATCGAAAGTGTAACCGGCTGCAATAAATTAAAGAGCACGCTGCCGCTGCTGTTGCTTTGGCGTCCAGAATTAGAGAAAACGAGTTCAGTGTCCTAAAACCCGCCTTGATCAGATACAACGTCATCCCTTGTATGAACTAAAGTATCTGAGAGAATGTTAAAAAAATTTTTTTAAGGACAATAAAAAGAAATGTCCCTTTGAAACGAAGGTTAAAAAGGAAAATTTATTATAGAAATATCACTGCATTCTAATAGACAATAAAAGCTCGGCCAACGATTTCTTTTCTATGCCAATATCTTACAATACTCGGTAGTTTTTGGTTTTTCTTTTTAAATTTATCGACTAACCTTGCTTACTTAAAACTGCTTTGCAGTAAAAAAAAAAATTCAATGACTGAGCTGAAAAATAGCATCCAGGGTCCGTGTTGTAGTTTAAGCCTTAAGAAAAGGCAGGAAGAGGAAAAACAACAACAAAAGTTTATGGGTTAGAATGAATACAAAGAAGTACGTGCCAGAGATGTGATCTCTGGGGGGCTTTCATTCATTATAGACGCTGTATTTACGATAATACAAGAAAAAAGGTTAAATACAGTAAACATGATAGCCAGTTCTGGAAAGAAATATAAAGCAGTTTGACGGGAAGGGAGAAAGTGACTCAAGAACGCCACCAAGGGACAAACTAAGGAAATGACACTCCTACATCTCCAAATCCGTTGACCTTTTATCTTTTTCGATGTTCGGTCATCTGTATCCACTTACATATGTGTAAACACGTTTTTGAGGTCTTTACGATCAATCATTTCTCCAACTACTTCTGGTAAACTTGATACTTTAGTTTTCTTTCTCTAAATAATCAAAAATGACTGTCCCTTAAATCTGTCATTTTAATAGTAAGTATAACTCGACTTACAGCAAATATGATTCTGATTCCTGGGACTGCGAGAAACTACAGGAATCTTTTGCAGTCTTAAATTCATGTTTGTAGTATTAAAATGTGTAGTATACGTAAATGGGTAAATTATTCATTGAAATAACAGACTTTTTGATGGACATTAAAACTCAGCAGTTTAAATAAGGAAACCACAGATTTCCTTTTAAGCAGGTAATAACTGCTTGCATCAGTGGTTATTTAATTGGTCTCCAGTCAAGAAATAGAACAAGTTGTACGGTTTAAATCATGAGATCATGTAATGCAAAGCCATATAATGCAATATATCAGTAGTAGAAGAACACAAGCTAAGAACTAAACTGATTCATACTGCCTATTTGAATAACTATTAAACATTTCCGTAAGTCTAGTACAAAAACTTAAGAGAAAAAGAAATTCATGAAAATAATTTTAAGAGTTTACTTAAATATTAGTTTATAGTCTGTGTGATATGCTGATTTAAATGTAGTGTTTTTGTTTAAAAATGACACCTGATAGAAATATTTCACTTTAAGCACAGAACAAATTGAGGGAATGTTTTTCTAGAGTTTTAAATGTCAAAATATATTCAATATAACATAGATTTAAAATTTATGTGAAATATATCTAATCAGATACTGTAACTGACAAACAGGTTTTTTATTTACAAGATGATTTATGGATTTTTCCAACTTTATGGTAATTTTTATACATTTGCAAATATCTAAGTTTGAGAGGAAAACAGTATTTTGCAAAATCTGGGTGAGTTTTTGGGAGAAAGACCCTTGATAGGTCAAAACAGTATATCCTATTATTTTTGACCATCTGAGGCTGTCCCCTGTCTTTATCTATAGTAAAAACTGAACATTCCAATGCCCTTTCCAGGAATCTGAGACATTTGGCATTTCTTTACTGCCGTGGCAGGATATGCCAAATGCTACTGTGACTAATGACCTCTAAGCCTAGATAATATATTAAGGGTTTGGGGAAAAAATATCTCATTATAATGGATTGTATTAATATAATACTCAAATAAATGACCTTGCTTGTACTAAGTATGGTTGAAAATTATGAATTAGCTTTATAAATTTTATTCCCTATGTTGACCTATGCTAACTAGATCACTTATGTTAATTACCAATACCAGGTAATATAAAACATTACTCAATCAAATTTAACCCATTAAAATTTAGAAAATACAAAATGTAGAATGTTTCTAGGATGGATAATATAGTAAGTTTGATTAACTACTTTACCAGCAATGAGTTTTTCAGTGATATATGCTCATCCTTATATGGTAATCCTTGGGACCTTTCCCCAAATACAATATTTGCTTGCTAACTTCTGGACCTAGGATAGGATTATTCTTCTCAGCCCCCTTGTGGCTAGATGATGCCATTGACTAGGTCTGGGTAACTGTTAACAGAAGTGGAAGTTCACCTCCAGAAGGAACAGGGATGGCTAAAATGAAATCACTATTCAGCTCTGTCAGTTACACTGATTATTAACCTGACCTAGGACCAATACCTGGAAACTGTCAATACATTTCAGACCTACATTGACTTTGAAAGCAGTAATATGTTCTAAGTGGCTCTTTTTTAATGAATTATAGAAGTGAAGCTGGGTTAAAAGCCCTACCAAATAGATGATATGGGTTTCAACTATAATCCCTATAAAACAGCAGTTATTCTATTTAGTCACAGGTGGAAATACAAGTTCCAATGGCAAGGCAAGTACTTGCTATATACATAAAGCAATATAAATTTGTACCTGGTGATTTTCAACATTAGCAGACACATTTCACTGTAGTTTATTTTTTCCTAATGACTGGTATGGCATTTTAACACTTTAAATAGGACTGTGATAAAGTATTGTTGATGTACCATAAGATGGAAAGATAATATTGATTTTTGTATTTATGGTTATTCTTTTTAATTCTTGTTTTGACTGTGTAACTGATTTTCAATTGTGTCTCCAAAACACTAGATTAAAAAAAAACTATATGGATGTAATTAGAAGCTTTTGATTTGGCTAATCTATGAATAAAATATCAAGTGTTTTGATGAATTATTAAACTAACAGTTGGGGTTAGTAAGAGTATATATCATCAACAGTATATATCTGAATTTAGCACTGAGAGGTTTACTACATCTTTCTGTTTCTGATCATGTCTGTCTATTTGGAGGAAAGAAATTGTACCTGTCCTTGTCTTTTCAATGACATTTGATATAAAGCTTCTCTTTTTCATCTAACAAATTGGAAGGTTTGCTTCTTTCTTATAAAACAGAATTAAAACATATGAGAGAGGATGAGAGAAAAATACAATTAAAAAAAGGTGTAACTGAAACAAAGGTAGTATCTCAGTTTCTGTTTTATCTTGCCTTACAGAATCATGCTTTGCAACGGTCTATAAACCAATGACTGTGATGGCTACTCCATTTCTTCTAAGGGATTCTTGCCCATAGTAGTAGATATAATGGTCATCTGAGTTAAATTCACCCATTCCAGTCCATTTTAGTTCACTGATTCCTAAAATGTCGATGTTCACTCTTGCCATCTCCTGTTTGACCACTTCAAATTTGTCTTGATTGATGGACTTAATATTCCAGTTTCCTATGCAATATTGTTCTTTACACCATCAGATTTTACTTCCATCAGCAGTCACATCCACAACTGGGTGTTATTTTTTCTTTGGCTCAGTATCTTCATTCTTTCTGGAGTTATTTCTCTGCTGATCTCCAGTAGCATATTGGGGACCTACCGACCTGCGGAGTTCATCTTTCAGTGTCTTATCTTTTTGCCTTTTCATACTGTTCATGGGGTTGTCAAGGCAGGAATACTGAAGTGGTTTGCCATTCCCTTCTCCAGTGGACTATGTTTTGTCAGAACTCTCCACCATGATCCATCCATCTTGGGTGGGCCTACATGGCATGGCTCATAGTTTCATTGAGTTAGACAGGCTATGGTCCATGTGATCAGATTGGTTAGTTTCCTGTGATTGTGGTGTTCAGTCTGTCTGCCCTCTGATGGAGAAGGATAAGAGGCTTATGGAAGCTTCCTATTGGGAGACACTGACTGAGGAAACTAATCCAAGTCTATGCCCTGACCAGTAATGCTAAAGAAGCTGAAGTTGAACAGTTCTATGAAGACCTACAAGAGCTTTTGAACTAATGCCGCCCAAAAGATGTCCTCTTCATTACAGGAGATTGGACTACAAAAGTAGGAAATCAAGAAATACCTGGAGTAACAGGCAAATTTGGTCTTGGAGTACAGAATGAAGCAGGGCAAAGGCTAACAGAGTTTTGCCAAGAGAACACACTGGTCATAGCAAACACCCTCTTCCAAAACACAAGAGAAGACTCTACACAACAGATCAGATCAGATCAGTCGCTCATTCGTGTCCAACTCTTTGCGACCCCATGAATCGCAGCACGCCAGGCCTCCCTGTCCATCACCAACTCCTGGAGTTCACCCAGACTCACATCCATTGAGTCAGTGATGCCATCCGCCATCTCATTCTCTGTCATCCCCTTCTCCTCCTGCCCCCAATCCCTCCCAGCATCAGAGTCTTTTCCAATGAGTCAACTCTTCGCATAAGGTGGCCAAAGTACTGGAGTTTCAGCTTCAGCATCATTCCTTCCAAAGAAATCCCAGGGCTGATCTCCTTCAGAATGGACTGGTTGGATCTCTTTGCAGTCCAAGGGACTCTCAAGAGTCTTCTCCAACACCACAGTTCAAAAGCATCAATTCTTCGGTGCTCAGCCTTCTTCACAGTCCAACTCTCACATCCATACATGATCACAGGAAAAACCATAGCCTTGACTAGAAGAAACTTTGTTGGCAAAGTAATGTCTCTGTTTTGAATATGCTATCTAGGTTGGTCATAACTTTCCTTCCAAGGAGTAAGCGTCTTTTAATTTCATGGCTGCAGTCACTATCTGTAGTGATTTTGGAGCCCAGAAAAATAAAGTCTGACACTGTTTCCACTGTTTCCCCATCTATTTCCCATGAAGTGGTGGGACCGGATGCCATGATCTTCATTTTCTGAATGTTGAGCTTTAAGCCAACTTTTTCACTCTCCATTTCACTTTCATCAAGAGGCTTTTGAGTTCCTCTTCACTTTCTGCCATAAGGGTGGTGTCATCTGCATATCTGAGGTTACTGATATTTCTTCCGGCAATCTTGATTCCAGTTTGTGTTTCTTCCAGTCCAGCGCTTCTCATGATGTACTCTGCATATAAGTTAAATAAACAGGGTGACAATATACAGCCTTGATGAACTCCTTTGCCTATTTGGAACCAGTATGTTGTTCCATCTCCAGTTCTAACCGTTGCTTCCTGACCTGCATACAAATTTCTCAAGAGGCAGATCAGGTGTTCTGGTATTCCCATCTCTTTCAGAATTTTCCACAGTTTATTGTGATCCACACAGTCAAAGGCTTTGGCATAGTCAGTAAAGCAGAAATAGATGGTTTTCTGGAACTCTCTTGCTTTTTCTTTGATCCAGCGGATGTTGGCAATTTGATCTCTGCACATGGACATCACCATATGGTCAACAACAAATCAGATTGATTATATTCTTCGCAGAAAAGATGGAGAAGCTCTATACAGTCAGCAAAAACAAGACCGGGAGCTGCCTGTGGCTCAGATCATGAACTCCTTAGTGCCAAATTCAGACAAATTGAAGAAAGTAGGAAAAACCACTAGACCATTCAGTTTTGATATAAATCAAATCCCTTACAATTATACAGTGGAAGTGACAAATAATTTCAAGGGATTAGATCTGATACACAAAGAATGACTGAAGAACTATTGACAGAGGTTCATGACATTTTACAGGAGCCAAGGGTCAAGAGCATCCCCAAGAAAAAGAAATGTGAAAAGGCAAAAGAGATGTCTGAGGAGGCCTTACAAATAGCTGTGAAAAGAAGAGAGGCAAAAGGCAAAGGAGAAAAGGAAAGATATACCTATTTGAATGCAGATTTCCAAAGAATAGCAAGGAGAGATGAGAATGCCTTCCTCCGTGATAAATGCAAAGAAATAGAGGAAAACAACAGAATGGGAAAGACTAGAGATCTCTTCAAGAAAATTAAAGATACCGAGGGAAAATTTCATGCAAAGGGAACACAATAAAGGACAGAAATGTTATGGACCTAACAGAAACAAAATATATTAAGAAGAGGTGGCAAGAATACACAGATCTATACAAAAAAGACCTTCACAACTCAGATAATCCTGATGGTATCATTACTTACCTAGAGCCAGACATCCTAAAATGTGAAGTCAAGTGGGCTTGAGGAAGAATCACTATGAACAAAGCTAGTGCAGGTGATGGAATTCCAGTTGAGCTACTTCAAATTCTAAAAGCTCATGCTGTAAAGTGCTGCACTCAGTATGCCAGCAAATTTGGAAAGTCAGTAGTGGCCACAGAACTCGAAAAGGTCAGTTTTCATTCCAATCCCAAAGAAAGGCAATGTCAAAGAATGCTCAAACTACTGCACAACTGCATTCACCTCACACGCTAGTAAAGTAATGCTCAAAATTCTCCAAGCCAGGCTTCAACAGTACATGAACTGTGAACTTTCAGATGTTCAAATTGGATTTAGAAAAGGCAGAGGAACCAGAGATCAAATTGCCAACATCTGTTGGATCATTGAAAAAGCAAGAGAGTTCCAGAAAAACATCTACTTCTGCTTTATTGACTATGCCAAAGCCTTTGACTGTGTGAATCACAACAAACTGTGGAAAATTCTGGAAGAGATAAGAATACCAGACCACCTGACCTGCCTCTTGAGAAATCTGTATGCAGGTTAAGAAGCAACAGTTAGAACTGGACATGGAACAACAGACTGGTTCCAAATTGGAAAAGGAGTGCATCAAGGCTATGTATTGTCACCCTGCTTATTTAACTTATATGCAGAATATATCACGAGAAATGCTGGACTGGATGAAGCACAAGCTAGAATCAAGATTACCTGGAAAAATATCAGTAACTTCAGATATACAGATGACACCACCTTTATGGCAGAAAGCAAAGAACTAAAGAGCCTCTTGATGAAAATGAAAGAGGAGAGTGAAAAAGTTGGCTTAAAGCTCAACATTCAGAAAACTAAGATCATGACATCTGGTCCCATCACTTCACGGCAGATAGATGGGAAAACAGTGGAAACAGTGACAGACTTCATTTTTGGGGGCTCCAAAATCACTGCAGGTGGTGACTTCAGCCATGAAATGAAAAGATGCTCGCTCCTTGTAAGAAAAGTTATTACCAACCTAGAAAGCATATTAAAAAGCAGACATATTACTTTGCCAACAAAGGCCCATCTAGTCAAAGTTATGGCTTTACCAGTAGTCATGTACGGGTGTGAGAGTTGAACTATTAAGAATGTTGAGTGTTGAAGAATCGATGCTTTTGAACTGTGGCATTGGAGAAGACTCTTGAGAGTCCCTTGGACTGCAAGGAGATTCCATCAGTCTATTTTAAAGGAAATCAGTCTTGAATATTCATTGGAAGCATTGATGCTGAAGCTGAAACTCCAATACTTTAGCCTCCTGATGCGAAGAACTGACTCATTTAAAAAGACCCTGATGCTGGGCAATATTAAAGGCAGGAGGAGAAGGGGTCAACAGAGAATGAGATGGTTGGATGGCATCACCAACTCAATGGACATGAGTTTGAGTAAATCTCGGGAGTTGGTGATGGACATGCATGCCTGTCTTGCTGCAGTCCATGGGGTCTCAAAGAGTTAGACAGGACTCAGCGACTGGACTGAACTGAACTGAACTGCTAAAACAATATTGTATTCAACTGTCAAAAGTTACTCTTTAGGCATCCCCATCTGTCTTTCTTTGTTTCTGAATTACTCCCCTGGGCAGAATTAATGTGATGCTAATGAACCTCATGCATTCAGGGTCTTTCACGTGCGTCAACCTCTTCCAGTACCTTAGGGTGAGGGGGTGGGGTGCAACAATGTCTTTACATAGTCACATGTTTTTGAAATTTGCAAGAAAAGAATTTTTAGCACAATAGGTTACTAACACTGCTTCCTTCTTCTTCAATTTCCTCTATCATACTTCCTGTTTAAATGGTGTTAGAGAGCCTTAGGCATTTTTGGGAATCTAGTTAAGGGAAAAGTTGAGATGAGGATACATCTAATTTGGGTGTGTCAAGAATGTTTTTATGGATTTAAGTCTTTTTCATTCACAGTTATTTCTATTAATAACAACCATGGCACAGAATGGCTCCCAAGAATTTGACATCCATTGTGCCAGCTTGCCCTGTGTGGTGGCACAATGGTACAGTGCCATGGCTTCTGTACAGTGATAGAATATCGCTTAGTGTGCTGCTGCTGCTGCTAAGTCGCTTCAGTCGTGTCTGACTCTGTGCGACCCCATAGAGGGCAGCCCACCAGGCTCCGCTGTCCATGGGATTCTCCAGGCAAGAATACTGGAGGGGGTTGCCATTTCCTTCTCCAATGCATGAAAGTGAAAAGTGAAAGGGAAGTTGCTCAGTCATGTCCGACTCTGAGCAACCCCATGGACTGCAGCTTATCAGGCTCTGCCATCCATGGGATTCTCCAGGCGAGAGAACTGGAGTGGGGTGCCATCGCCTTCTGCATCCCCTAGTGTGGGTTCCTAGAAATACATGGGTGATGAAGTGGAATCAAGGCTTAAGTGTGTGGGGCCAGAAACAAGTCTGCTGAAACTTCTAATTATTAGGTAAAAAATTCTAAATGCAAAATGGGCTTCTCTTTGACATCTAATTAAAACAAATATTCTCTCGTGTAGGAATTACTCAGTAAGGCAGAAGACACTCGCTATTCTTTTGAGTGAGTGTGTTTGTATGTGTGTGTGATTTCTAAGCATAGATTTTACAAATACAGAAGATTTTCAGAATCCCTGTGTTTGAGGGCGCAAATGTATAGCAATATTGCAAATAGAGTCAGTATGTGTGTAGCTGGGTGACTTTTACATGCCAGTGTGTTGGAGTTACCATATCTGACATATCAAGCGACAAAGTCTGGCACTTGAACATGAAATGACACTCCATATATTCACCAGTGCAATAAAGATAGCCTAAAGTAACAAATACTTCTGTGACAAACTCATACTGTAAGCTATTCATCAATATGTCAAACTATGTTGTATTTATTCAATTATTAAGTTTAAGACAGTGCAAAAACACTTAAAAATCTATTTCCATTGCTCTTCTATATGCCTTAATTTCAAATTGAGTCTATGTAGCATTTTTTCAAAAGTTTTGGTCACACCAAATTTAGGGGAAACATTGTGATACATTTTTTATTTGTCAGATCTATAAAATGTGAAATTTCTTATAATTTATGTTTTTTAAATAGACATTTATTTTGTAACTATTTTTGTATCTTATTCTATATTCTTTTTCTTAAGGAAGGTCACCCAAAATATGTAAAGTTTATACAACTTGATTCTGTCCTGTCCTTGCTTGTAATAATTAAGAGCATAGACAGAGAGTGGTTGAAATAAATAAACCATGGACATCAAAGATTCCCCCAAATCATAAATTCAATTCTGCAAAAATAAAACAAATGTTAAGACTTTATATTACCTAATTTATAGATAAATACTGCTTAATACTGCTTAATTTCCTAAGGACAGTAATCATATTGCTATAGTAAGTTATTTTTAAATCAGATTGTTGGCGCTAGAAGTTGTTAAAGTGGCAACACAGTGAGAAAGAGTTGGGTGAAGTATTGAAAATAAAGAAATCACTTTTGAATTCCAGGGCCTCCACTCTGGACCTCTGTGATTTTTAATGAATAATTCTGAACCCAAGTATTTCATCATTTAATTCAATTCATCCAACATATATTTAAATTCTATATCAGTCTATGTGTTAGATTTTGAACATAAGTAAATTCTAATACTTGCCTTTAAATAGCTCATATTTTAATTGTATTTATATAATGGGTACAACAAGTCACCTTTAAGGTTGTTGTAGGTAGTAAATGTGATAATTTCATAACAGAACTTAATACTGCTTGGAACAAATTAAATTCTTAATACAAGTTTTTTTAACTCTATTTTTCCTAATGCTCCTAAGGACATTGAGCATCCTACATTTTTCAGGATCTTCATTACTGTTTTGTACACATTTTCATAGTTTAGAATTGGAGTCATTTATACTTATATTGCTCTTCATTTGTTCAGGGGTCAGCAGACTATTGCCTTCAGACCAAATCTGGCCCTTGGCTTGTTTTTGTATGGCCTTCTGTGCCATGGATATTTTATTTTGTTCTTTTACACCTTTTAAAGAGTTGTTAACAACAAAAGAAAAAGAAGAAGGACACAGCATATGGCCCGGAAAGCCTAAACTATTTACTCTCTGACCCTTAACAGAAAACACTTTCTGATGTCTTTTTTTGAATATCAATTTCATGAGTATAGTGATGATACTGAAAAATATAGTATTTCACATTCCATGTGAGAAAGGAGCTACTGCAATATGTAAGTGCCCAAATGGAACATTAGTTGCTAAGCTCCATATGTAAAGCTCCATATCCATAAAGCTCTAGCTCCAGTGCATCCATGTCACATTACATAATCCATATGCATAGTGATATGCTGCTTCATTACAACACAAAGAACTCGTAGTGAACCTTGTAATGATGGTTATTACAGTGATCTTATAAAGATGGTCACTCCTCTTCCTGAGAGGTTCTTTGTTCCCTCTTCTTGAATGTGGACAGACTCTGTGACTGATTTTATCAGTAGGACAGAGTGGGAGTAACATCATGCTGGTTCCTGTCCCTTGCAGTATTTTCATGGAAACTGTAAACTGCCACTTAAGAAGTCCCATTACCCTGTGACTACCATGCTAGAGAGTCCTCATGGCACATAGGCATGGTAGGTGACAGTCTCAGCCAGGCCCTGACGTTTAGTCATGTCCTTTGAGACACAAGAGTCAAGCCATCTGGGACCCTTTTGAACAGTTCATCTGACAACTGAATACCACTGAGTGGTTGACAACACAGTTGATACCATATGGAGCCAATGAATCACCCACCTGAGCCGGGCACACATTCTTGACCTACAAAATTTGGGTGAGATATTAATAAAAGTTTATTACTTTATTTCAGGATGTTTGTTACCCAGCAATAGATGGTTGGAGCATGAGTATTCTGTTCGCAAATTTAACAGATGCTGAATGTCAGTACTAGATTTAATAATGATAATTGTTATCATACTGTGCTCATCTGTTTGCCAGACACCATTCTCAACACATTTAATAAGGTTATCATTTAATCTCTGAAGATTATTGCTTAATATAATATTCCTATAAAGCTATTAAATTACAGAGATTATTTTCTATGTAGCACAGAAGAGGATACTGAGACTTAAGGAAGTTAAGTTTCCTAATAACCTTATGAAGTTATCAGATTATGGGGATTATTTTATCCATAGTAAGATGAGGACACTGAAACTTAAGAAGGTTAAGGAGGTTAAGTAATGAAGAGATATCACAGCTATTAAGTGACTGAGGCTGGGGGATCCAATTTGGTTCATTCATATTTGAAAACCTTTGCTCTGATATACTATAAATAATACTTTACATTACAACAGAGAGCTGATCTAATTAGTTTATGCAGCCCATAAGCAGAGGCTCCAAACATCTTTCTTGTTTGTATACTCCATTTATTTAATCTTACGTGGTTCTCTCTTGTAAAAATCTGTCTTCAGTGTAGCTGATTTTAACTGACAGTTTGCTCAGAGTTTCCTGGACTGAAACTTAGAATAGGGCTGCATTTAAATGTACCTATCTCCTTTATGTCAGATCAAAGCAAGTATGCCATTTGTTCCTAGCTTTCAAGGGCCTTCATTTAATTCAGAATATTTTAAAGGAAATAGTCAGTCCAGGGGGTTTTATTTCCAAAGATGACACACAATCAATATTTGTGGGAAAAAATCCCATGATTTCATTTCTGCTTCACTGTAATGTTTTTGTTACCTTTGTGATCCATGCCACAAAAGAGTATTATAGGGCAATAAATCACAGTATGGTAGGAATGATCATTATCTTGATATTTGCAAAAACAGGCTCTCTTTAAGAGGGTTACTGATAATCTAACTTTGTCAGTAGAGTACTATTTTGTAACAATAATAAGAGTGCTTGGTAATATTAATTGAGAACTTACAGTATACCAGGGGCAATTCTAGGCTCTTCACATATATTAAATTATTTAATAAATAGTCCAATGAACTAATATTCATAAATCCCTCAAATTTGTATGTGTGTTTCTGCTTTTTGTAACTTATTTTAATTCTCCATCTTCTATTATGGCTTTGACCTTCATTACATGCCTGAAGGATAGACAAGTAATGTGACAAGAACTTTACTACAAATAAAGAGTATCTTCATAAATGGATTGAATTACTGTGCAAATCATTATTCATTAATCACCAAAGTGCATTCCTGACTACATTCAAGTATAGGAAGGGCTGTCAGTTCAGTTCAGTTCAGTTCAATTGCTCAGTTCAGTCGTGTCCGACTCTTTGTGACCCCATGGACTGCAGCATGCCAGGCTTCCCTGTCCATCACCAACTCCCGAAGCTTGCTTAAACTCATGTCCATCAAGTCAGTGATGCCATCCAACCATCTCATCCAATCCCATGAACAGTGTGAAAAGTAAGGGCTGTACTTCCAGAAGTATCTAGGAGTCAAGAAGTCTAGAAGTCAAGGTGGCCACAGGAATTGCTTTGGTCAATGACATATAAACAGAAATGATATGTGTCTTCCTGGTGGATGCATTTAGGAGCCAGCACACACTGTGTCATCTTTTCTTCTTTAACATTATATTAGGGTTCTCCAGAGAAACAGAATATATATGACTGATATCTGTTCTCTCTTGCGTGCACGTACGTGTGAGAGAGAACCAGGAGAGTCCATGGCATAAATTCTAGTCTAAAAATAGCATACTCTACCCAAGAAGAGCTGATATTTCAATCTGAGTCCCAAGGCTGGAGAAAAAAAAAAAAAAAATGTCCCAGATCAAGCAGTCAGGAGTTTTCTCATACTCAGTCTTTTTGTTCTATTCAGTCCATCAACTGATTGGATGAGAATCACCCTCATTAAGGAGGCCAATCTGTTTTACTCAGTCGACTGATTAAAATATTAATCCCAACCAAAAACATCCTCATAGACAAACCCAGAATAATGGTTATGGGAACAAGAAGCAAACATGTTTTTATGCGTCAGCAGGAGCAATAGCAGTGCCAGTTGAATTTTCATTCCTTGATTCTTGATGTCTCGATTTCTGTGAATTCTGGCTATCATGGAAACAGCACCATATGTTGAATATTGATTCAGAGCAAATACTGTCTTCCAATGAACCTTTCCCCAACCCTTCAAGACACAGCCACCTAACTGGCACTGTGTCAAATTGCTATTTCACACTTTTATCAAGTCAGCTGCTTCAGGATGGTGAAACAAAGCATCTTGTACACTTAATGCCAAAGGAGGCCTCAAACTATGTGGGGGAATAACAAAGATCATCACATTGCCAAAAGACCAAATACCTGTATCTTGATATCAAATAGTGAAAGTAAACAAAATACAGTCAAGCCATGGATGGGATGGGGCTTTACTTACATAGAGAAGAGATGGAGCAAAATCAGCTTCAGGAGTGTGCATTGGTCTATCCATTATGATTAGCAAGCTCCATCTTATCCCCTCATCCTGCTTTTACAAGCAGCTGAAGAAGGGTCATTTGTCTGGGTGCACATCTCTCATGCCACATTAGAAGGACTTTGACCTCTCCTCCATGGAATCTGGAAAACTAAAAGATGGGGCTCTTCCTGAGGGCCATTGATGTACATGCCCAAGTGGAACAAAGCTACTCTTACTGAGATAGAAACAGAGAAAAATATTCCCACACAAGTTGATAAGTCTGGTACAGGCTGTGTGGGCTCTTTATTGCTTGGTATGGAAGTGTTCTAGGCCCAAGGCCCATTCTCAGATGACAGAGTAGGGATGGAAAGACTGCACACATAAGCCTGCCTTTCCAAAAGGGAACACAATAAGAACAATGAATTCTATGACCATGAACCCATTGCTACATTTCTGTCATGAACTAAATCCCTTGATCAGAAGCAATGCTGAATGGAATACCATGATGATGGATAAAGTATTGTGTAAATTGATGGATGAGAGTTTTGGTAGAAGCACTTCATTCAGGAAAGGTAAATCTCCATCCAGACTAAGTATCTATTAAGGCAAGAACAAGAGACTGTCCCTTCCATGATGGAAGTAGTCCAATGTAATCAACCTGCCACCAGGTAGCTTGTTGATCGCTTTCAGGAATGGTGTTGGGTCTTGCTGATGGCATACTGGGCATTCAGCTATGACTAAAGCCAAGCTGGCCCTGGTGAGTGGAAATCCACATTGCTGAGCCCCTGCATAAGCTTCATCCCTCTTACCATAGACACTTTGTTCTTGAGTCCACTGAGCAATAACAGGAGTGGCTGAAGAAATACACCGACTGGCGTTACAGAATGGGTAATATTAACAACTTGATTATTAAAATTCTCTGTTGAGAATTCAGGCTCTGTTGAGTTCAGGCTTTCCTGGTGGCTCAAATGGTAAAGTATCTACCTGCAATGCAGGAGACCCAGGTTCAATCTTTGGGTGGGGAAGATCTCCTGGAGAAGGGAATGGCAACCCACTCTAGTCCTCTTGCCTGGAGAATCCCATGGAAAGAGGAGCTTCTCATGCTGTAGCCCATGGGGTCACAAAGAGTTGGACCTGACTAAGCAACTAACATTTCATTTCATTTCATTTCTGCTAAGGTCACCCTTTGGTGAAAATTCACACAGGACACTCAGGCTTCCTGGATGGCTCATCAGTAAAGAATCCACCTGCAAAACAGGAGATGTGGGTTTGATCCCTGGATCAGGAAGATCTCCTGGAGAAGGAACTGGCAACACACTCCAGTGTTCTTGCCTGGGAAATCTCATGATCAAAGGAGTCTGTGGGCTACAGTCCATGGGGTTGCAAAAGTGTTGGCCAAGACTTAGTGACTAAACAACAAGGACACACATAATTCCATATTTTTTTGCCTTTTCAGAGAGGCCTATCTCTTTCCCAAATTTTCTTATCACCAATTTTCAAGTCATTTTCCTTCTAGGTCTGTATCCATCCAGCCAACCAATTGACCATAGCTCATTAATCATTATAACCAAGCCTCTGGCAATTTCTCCTTCTATGCCAAGTGAATGACAGCTGTACTGCTTGAAGTTCTGATCACTAGTAAGATTTCTTGTCACTATTACCATAAGAGGAATGTAAGGTAATGCCTGCATATTGTGCAGAATCATTTGTAAACCAAACAGTTTTCTTCCTCTGTCAACTGCTTGCAGGAAACTCCCTATGAGGTCAGAGATGCAGATGGATGGAGAAGGCAGTGTAGGAGGACTGGGGACCGTGAACATTTGGACCACTTCTTAATGTAACTTACTTGTGCCTTCTGGGCCTGCTTGGGTTTAATCATATGCATAAACCACATCCATTTGATAATGGAGTACTGCTGTGCACATCCAACTTCACGAGACCCAGCTCATGATGAGCAGCTCAGGTCACATTAGCATATCATTTCTTCCCAGTTAATGCCTTTACTTTAACAGTAGATACCGCGAAAAGATGGGAATTCAACTTTAATTGTAATTTAACCAAACTACAGGATATTTTTTGGTTCAATTTCCAGTGATCTCAGCACTGTAACTACAGGAGATAAGGATCTGCTTGAGGTCACGTATAGAAACTTTCAGGTCATGAATATGATACTTGAGTTGGGAATTGAAATCTCTGAGCTCATCCTTATTTCCCCCACTTTATCCAACTAAAATAAGAGTGTTAGGGAAATTAAAATGGAGGAAGTCTTGTTCAGGATTCAGAAGCAGGAGAGCAGGTCTCAGATCTTACTTCTGACCTGCCTGGACACTGCCTGGATTCCATGCCTACCCACAAGCACAACTAGTCAGGCAGCACTTCAGATAAGGAGAGTGCATCTTTGAATTCTTGAGCCCCTGGAAGCCTGGCCAACAGGGCTAGGGTTTAATGAAATCCTATGACTCTCAAGATAAAACAAGCAACATTGTAAATAATGTTAAAGGAAAATAAGACCTGCATTTTTGCATGCAAATTGATAATGATATCAGTCTGTGGCCTGGGATTATAAGCAAGAACCCCTGAAACTGCAACTTGAAGTCTCATCCATGGAGCAGACGCATTTCCCGGGACCTTTTCCCAACTGGGACTCCAGGTTGCTGTCACTGGGTACTTTCAGCCCACTGTTTAAGTCTGGGTGTTGGTCAGCCCAATTTGGTGATGTATGTGCTGTTACTTTCTCTATTGTTTCTATTTCTCTTTTCTTTTTAAAAATTGTATATTGAAATTAAGTTAAATAATCCTCTATTAAATATTGACATTATTTGTTTGTGTGTAATGAGTGGTTTCTTTTCTTAACTAATCCTTCAAACCTGAAACAAAAGTTAAACCTTCAGCAAAACAAGGAGTAACTAGTCAATCTCATAATATAGCTTAGTTAAAGTATCTAATAGAGAATCATCAAGATCCTTGCTTCTCCTTTGTGGCTGATTAGGAGTATCCAGTGGTAATATTTGGCAAACCTCTGGAGCCAGATCACTCCATGGACTATCAGTACTTTCTCTTTACATCTAATCAGGTTAGAGAGCCAATTCCAGAGACCTCAGAAGCAATTCATAAAACTCATCCTTAAATTTCTGTTCCTCTAGTAGCACTCTTGGTACCAAAATCTGTATTACATTAGTCTCCAGAAACTATGAGATATAGGATACATGCATATACATGTGTACATACATCTCACATATTAGTGAAAGAGAGAGAAAGAATGAAAGGTTATAAAGAACTGCCTCATGTAATTTTGGAAGCCAAAGAGGCCCAAGATCTGTGGTTGACAGGTTCAGGACTCAAGAAAAGCCACCATTCCAGCCTGAGTCCAAAGACTAGGGGAAAAAATCAATGTTCTAACTCAAGTGGTAAGACAGGAGAACCCTGTTACTCAGTCTCTTTGTTCTATGCAGGTATTTTGGTCTTCAACTCTTTAGATGAGGGCCACCCACATTAAGAGGGGCAATCTTCACTCAGTTTATTGATTCAAATGTTAACCTCATCTAAAAACATCCTGATGAACCCACCAGTAGGTTTGACTAAATATCTGGACACTGTATGGCCTGATTAAATTGACACATACAATTAGCCAATACATCATGTTAATATATATGCATCATAAGATTAAAGCTGCCTGGAGTGTTTAGCCAACATGCAGACTATACAAACATCCTCTAGTCATCCTTGGTTAGGTCTACTGTAATAAATGTTCAAGCTAATAACTGGTTATGGGAGTGAGGGATTTTAGTAGTATCTGATTAATTGTAGCCTTATTAAATTAGTTAATTCAGTTGCCCAGGATGGTCACTCAAACCTTGAGTAATCTTTGCAAGAGTGAGACAGAAACTCTTGCTATTTTATGTTCCTGAGATTTAGGGAATATTTGTTTCAGTGGCAAAATGTAGCCCATTTTGACGGATGTAGTCTCAATCTGTAAAATGTGGGGTTTTAACTAGATATCTTTAAAGTCACTTACAGAACTTACATTCTATGATTTTAGGTTTCCTGATTTCAAATAGGAAAACTCAATCATTTGAAAGCAAAACAACTCTACCAAAGCACTCAGTGTATTAAATGAAATTCTGTGGCCAGAATTGTGGTTTTCAAATTATCTACCCAGTAATCTGTTTCCATTACATTGCCTCATGCTCTCTTAAACTCAGCAATTGTTTAAAGGAAGCATTAAAATATATACCTTATTTAGGAATGATTTTTATCTAGGAATTAACTGATTATTATGGCACCTTTTGGAATGTACCATTTGAAAATGCCAGAGTAGCTCATCAGTAGTCAGTTTCACGCAAAAAATTCAACCTAAACTCATGTTATTTACTGACTTTGTACCTAGCCATTAGCAAGGGAGTATGGGAAATGCAGAAGTATATGATGTGATCCAAGTAATTTCATTAATTTTATCTTAACCAGCATGGAATATAATCACACATAAATGACACATTTAATTTGTTTAGTATGAAATTATTTATGCCTTGATTTCTTGTGGAGAACAACAG
This sequence comes from Bos grunniens, assembly GCF_055505025.1. Taxonomy (NCBI): domain Eukaryota; kingdom Metazoa; phylum Chordata; class Mammalia; order Artiodactyla; family Bovidae; genus Bos; species Bos grunniens. The sequence continues at coordinate 68,577,962 of NC_141170.1, forward strand.
TCCTCTAGGGTAGGACTAACTATGATGTAATGTGAAATTATGAAAGGCATTTCTGAAAGCTAGCAAATCAGAGTCTAGCATCTAATGAGTGCTACTGCTGCTAAGTCACTTCAGTTGTGTCCGACTCTGTGTGGCCCCATAGACGACAGCCCACCAGGCTCCCCCATCCCTGGGATTCTCCAGGCAAGAACACTGGAGTGGGTTGCCATTTCCTTCTCCAATGCAGGAAAGTGAAAAGTGAAAGTGAAATCGCTCAGCCGCGTCTGACTCCTAGTGACCCCATGGACTGCAGCCTACCAGGCTCCTCCGTCTATGGGATTTTCCAGGCAAGAGTACTGGAGTGGGGTGCCATTGCCCTCTCCGTCTAATGAGTGAAACTACCTTCAAATCTGTCACATTGAGAAATTGTGTGACTACACCTTGAGATACAGCAAGTGCCCCGAACATTCTTGGATTTCCTCTTCAGGGTACTTGAGGCATTTTTGTGACCATTTTGTCCATTGAATGTGCTATTGATTATTAAAAATGGTCATTCAAAGCCTTTGCATGTGAACTACATATATGATAGATCTGGACAATATTATATTTATTCAAACAGCAAGTTGAATTTCTTATTTTATTTCTTTTGTGGTGTGTAAAAGTAGCCTTGAAGGCAATTATCAAAAAGGGGTACCTTAGAAACATCAAAATCAAAGTTAGATTTCACTGATACATGTAGTTTTCAAATAGACAATACTGAGGCCAATCATCCAATGATTGATTTGTTTGTGAACGCATATGAGTATACACATTACTATGTTGTGTGCAAGTATGTGTGTATTTCTGAGAATGAGAGGTTCATTATTTTATGCCTTATAACAAGTGTTATATCTATTTTTAAAGAATTCTGATGTAACTTGAGGATACACACACACACACACACACATATATGTTTATATGTATATATGTGAAGCAACATACAAGGGAACTTGAGCCACTGTACTGCAGGCACTGAACCGATATGATGTGACATGTTAAACAAGGAGATTTCTTCCTCTGGAGACTTTAAAGAAAATGATAGATGGATGTCCATGGAATTTTGGGGGCTGTGGTATCACCTGGAAGTAAAAAAAAATTATCAATATTAATAAAGCTATTTCTACATCTCTAAAACTCTCTGAAAGGGGCAAAATGAAAGATATTATTATGGACTTGCCTTTGAGGACAAGTGAAAGGAAAAACAGAGCCACTCTGTCTGATAATTAGCTATATTTCTTCAAGAGTCAGTATCCTGTAGAAGGAATAAATGGGCTACCCCCTAAGAAAGTGATTGTGAGGATTTAAATGAGATCATGCATATTAAGTGCCCAGCACAGAAATTAACATATAAGTCATACTTCACAAATATTAGTTTGCTTTCTGTTGGTCATTTCACAACTTTTGCTGATTACTTGCTTATCTGTGGATATAAGAAAATGAAATTTAGCGCTGATGTGCAGTGTAATGAGAAAATAAATGGAGAAGAGATATGATCTAATCAAAATGAGACAGTGATAATCCCTTGTCTTTGAAAAATAATATAGTATAGTCATATTTATATCAATCTCTTAATTTTTCATATCTATAATTTTTCTTTTATTCCTTGAATAGCCCCACAACTTGGTCAGACTGGTTATTAACATCAGGAGCTTGAAGAGAAAATTAGTGGCTGTGACTTTCTGAAAGTGTAACTGTTTTGTACCAGATTCAAAATAGAGGTCTCATGATTGGAAGACTACATCTAAGATGGCACCCAATTATCCTTGCTTTTTGGTATTCATATAATCCTCTCCTCTTGGGTGAGCTGGATCTAGTGACTCACTCCTAATAAACAGATTATGGTGAAAGTGAAAGCTTCATTTCTAACATTAGGTTAAAGAGAGACTGTATCTTCCACCTGGACTGTCTCTTGTTCTCTTCTTTGCTGTCTCTGAGGAAACCTACAGCTAGTTGTGAGTAACTATAGAGAGACCCAAATGGGTCTCTGGCCAACATTCATCAAGAACTTTAAGCCCACCAATAGTCACTTGGATGGGCTTGAAACTTCTGAGACCTGCCAACCACAATGTGAGAGAGCTTAGAGGAGGATTCTTCCCAGTCATATTCTCAATTGAGACCAAGTAGACAACTTGATGGCACTGTTGTGTTAGATCCAAACCAGAGGGACTGGCTTGGAGTAAGAAATGGCAACCCACTTGAGTATTCTTGCCTGAAAAATTCGATGGACAGAGGAGCCTGGCAGGCTACAGTCCATGGCATCTCAGAAGAGTTGGACAGGATGGAGCATGTGCTGGCTAAAGGAGCTATGTGGATTCTAAGTTAATGATCAGATTTCTCAGATGTAAGTGGCAATGTTTTAATTGATAATAATATCAAGCAAATTCCAATCACAGAAGCAGAACTAATGAAAACATGTTTTACTTGAATATATTTCTTAGGTTTCTCCGGCTGGTCCTGTGATTGTTTCATGATTCACTTGAAGATATGGAGGGAAATATACACAATAACAGAGACACTGCCTAGGATTGTGTTCTATTTTGTCAACTCTGTCTATACTCTGTACTGAAGCAATTTGGATGGAAGTGGTGTTGATTTGTGTATCTGCTTGGCAGTCATGAACTCCTCAAACTTTATCATTAGATTTACAACTTGGTATTAAGGCTTCCCAGGTGGCTCAGATAGTAAAGTCATCTGCCTGCAATGCGGGAGACCTGGGTTTGATCCCTGGGTTGGGAAGATCCCCTGGAGAAGGAAATGGCTACTCACTCCAGTATTCTTGCCTGTAGAATCCCATGGACAGAGGAGCCTGGAAGGCTACAGTCCATGGGGTCACAAAAAGTCAGACATGACTGAACAACTAGCACTTTAACTTTCAGAGGAACCAACTAAGCCACTCCAGATTTCCTGACTCAGAGAAACCGTGACATAAAATACATTTCATTGATTTAGGCCACTAGGTTTTTGGGTGTCGTGTTATGCAGAAATAGGTATCTAATATGCATGATTTTCAACTCTCACATTTCAAACTCTATATAGTAGATTTACTCTATATAGTAGATCTCAGTTACTAATTAGCCATTGACACTTTGGAGTTAAAGTCTGCTACTTTGTGACTTTGGTCAAGCTGTACAAACTATGTAACTCAGATTTCTTTTCTATAAAATGAAAACATAAAAGTAGAAGCTACTTATAGAAAGAAGAAAAAGTAAAATCTATGTAGTGCTTAGAAGTTTGCTGGCCCAGGGATAGTCCCCAACACATGTTATTATTATCATTCCTTTATTAAAGTGCGTGTGGTGTGTGTTAGTCGCCCATGTCATGTCTGACTCTTTGAAACCCAAGGGACTGTAGCCCACCAGGCTCCTCTGTCCATGGAATTATCCAGGCAAGAATACTGGAGTGGGTGCCTTTGCCTTCTCCAGGGGATCCTTCTGACCCAGGGATTGAACCTGGGTCTCCTGCATTGAAGGTGTATTTTTTATCATCTGAGGCACCAGGGCTCTTTTCATTAAAGTAAGCAGCACAACTAATATCACAAATAATAAAAGACAGAGAACTAAACAAGCATTCAAGTGTTTAGTTGAAAATATGAAACAAATATGAACCAGTGGTATTAACTATGTACACCAACATACACCAGCAGAAGATAAATGCACAGGATAATGGGGCAAAGAAAAGGACCAATCATGAACTAGAAGTTATAAGCCAGGGAGGTTCTGACATATTTCGATTTGTGCTGATTTCTCTTTGAGAAGATCATATTTTTCTATGTAATTGTACTACTTGCTAGCTGTCTTAATTTAGAAATCTTGCATGGGAGTTTACAGGTAATCTGTCACCTAATTATGTTGTTGTGTATTAGTCTCTCAGTTGTGTCCGACTCTTTGTGACCCTGTGGACTGTAGCCTGCTCCTCTGTCCATGGGATTCTTCAGGCAAGAATACTGGAGTGGGTTGCCATTCCTTTCTCCAGGGGATCTTCCTGACCCAGGTGTCGAACCCAGGTTTCTTGCACTGGAGGCAGATACTTTACTGTCTGAACCACTAGGGAAGTCCATCATCAAATTATATAAATATCAATATTTTAATAAAGCTCTTTTATTAAATTTGTTATACTTAGAGACACACATACATGTTTACTTGTGACTATATTTAAGTAAGTCTGAATTTGGCAATAAGGAGTTCATGGTCTGAGCCACAGTCAGCTCCTGGTCTTGTTTTTGCTGACTGTATAGAGCTTCTCCATCTTTGGCTGCAAAGAATATAATCAATCTGATTTCGGTGTTGACCATCTGGTGATGTCCATGTATAGAGTCTTCTCTTGTGTTGTTGGAAGAGGGTGTTTGTTATGACCAGTGCATTTTCTTGGCAAAACTCTATCAGTCTTTGCCCTGCTTCATTCCGTATTCCAAGGCCAAATTTGCCTGTTACTCCAGGTGTTTCTTGACTTTCTACTTTTGCATTCCAGTCCCCTATAATGAAAAGGACATCTTTTTTGGGTGTTAGTCCTAAAAGGTCTTGTAGGTCTTCATAGAACCATTCAACTTCAGCTTCTTCAGCATTACTGGTTGGGGCATAGACTTGGATTATTGTGATATTGAATGGTTTGCCTTGAAACCGAACAGAGATCATTCTGTTGTTTTTGAGATTGCATCCAAGTACTGCATTTTGGACTCTTTTGTTGACCATGATGGCCACTCCATTTCTTCTGAGGGATTGCTGCCCGCAGTAGTAGATATAATGGTCATCTGAGTTAAATTCACCCATTCCAGTCCATTTCAGTTCACTGATTCCTAGAATGTCGACATTCACTCTTGCCATCTCTTGTTTGACCACTTTCAATTTCCTTGAATCATGGACCTGACATTCCAGGTGCCTATGCAATATTGCTCTTTACAGCATTGGACCTTGCTTCTATCACCAGTCACATACACAGCTGGGTATTCTTTTTGCTTTGGCTCCATCCCCTCATTCTTTCTAGAGTTATTTCTCCACTGATCTCCAGTAGCATATTGGGCACCTACTGACCTGGGGAGTTTCTCTTTCAGTATCCTATCATTTTGCCTTTTCATACTGTTCATGGGGTTCTCAAGGCAAGAATACTGAAGTGGTTTGCCATTCCCTTCTCCAGTGGACCACATTCTGCCAAATCTCTCCACCATGACCTGCACATCTTGGGTTGCCCCACGAGCATGGCTTAGTTTCACTGAGTTAGACAAGGCTGTGGTCCTGGTGTGGTTATATTGACTAGTTTTCTGTGAGTATGGTTTCAGTGTGTTTGCCCTCTGATGCCCTCTTGCAACACCTACCGTCTTACTTGGGTTTCTCTTACCTTGGGCATGGGGTATCTCTTCAGGCTAAGGGCCTAGATCTGATAGATAGAGTGCCTGATGAACTATGGAATGAGGTTCGTGACATTGTACAGGAGACAGGGATCAAGATCATTCCCAAAGAAAAGAAATGCAAAAAAGCAAAATGGCTGTCTGGGGAGGCCTTACAAATAGCTGTGAAAAGAAGAGAAGCGAAAAGCAAAGGAGAAAAGGAAAGATATAAGCATCTGAATGCAGAGTTGCAAAGAATAGCAAGAAGAGATAAGAAAGCCTTCTTCAGCTATCAATGCAAAGAAATAGAGGAAAACAACAGAATGGGAAAGACTAGGGATCTCTTCAAGAAAATCAGAGATACCAAAGGAATATTTCATGCAAAGATGAGCTCGATAAAGGACAGAAATAGTATGGACCTAACAGAAGCAGAAGATATTAAGAAGAGATGACAAGAATACACAGAAGAACTGTACAAAAAAGATCTTCACGACCCAGATAATCACGATGGTGTGATCACTGACCTAGAGCCAGACATCCTGGAATGTGAAGTCACGTGGGCCTTAGAAAGCATCACTATGAACAAAGCTAGTGGAGGTGATGGAATTCCAGTTGAGCTATTTCAAATCCTGAAAGATGATGCTGTGAAAGTGCTGCACTCAATATGCCAGCAAATTAGGAAAACTCAGCAGTGGCCACAGGACTGGAAAAGGTCAGTTTTCATTCCAATCCCAAAGAAAGGCAATGCCAAAGAATGCTCACACTACTGCACAATTGCACTCATCTCACACGCTAGTAAACTAATGCTCAAAATTCTCCAAGCCAGGCTTCAGCAATATGTGAACCGTGAACTTCTTGATGTTCAAGCTGGTTTTAGAAAAGGCAGAGGAACCAGAGATCAAATTGCCAACATCTGCTGGATCATGGAAAAAGCAAGAGAGTTCCAGAAAAACATCTATTTCTGCTTTATTGACTATGCCAAAGCCTTTGACTGTGTGAATCACAATAAACTGTGGAAAATTCTGAAAGAGATGGGAATACCAGAACACCTGATCTGCCTCTTGAGAAATTTGTATGCAGGTCAGGAAGCAACAGTTAGAACTGGACATGAAACGACAGACTGGTTCCAAATAGGCAAAGGAGTTCGTCAAGGCTGTATATTGTCACCCTGTTTATTTAACTTATATGCAGAGTACATCATGAGAAACACTGGGCTGGAAGAAACACAAGCTGGAATCAAGATTGCCAGGAGAAATATCGATAACCTCAGATATGCAGATGACACACCCTTATGGCAGAAAGTGAAGAGGAGCTAAAAAGCCTCTTGATGAAAGTGAAAGTGGAGAGTGAAAAAGTTGGCTTAAAGCTCAACACTCAGAAAATGAAGATCATGGCATCCGGTCCCACCACTTCATGGGAAATAGATGGGGAAACAGTGGAAACAGTGTCAGACTTTATTTTTCTGGGCTCCAAAATCACTACAGATAGTGACTGCAGCCATGAAATTAAAAGACGCTTACTCCTTGGAAGGAACGTTATGACCAACCTAGATAGCATATTCAAAAGCAGGGACATTACTTTGCCAACAAAGTTTCGTCTAGTCAAGGCTATGGTTTTTCCTGTGATCATGTATGGATGTGAGAGTTGGACTGTGAAGAAGGCTGAGTGCTGAAGAATTGATGCTTTTGAACTGTGATGTTGGAGAAGAGTCTTGAGAGTCCCTTGGACTGCAAGGAGATCCAACCAGTCCATTCTGAAGGAGATCAGCCCTGGGATTTCTTTGGAAGGAATGATGCTAAAGCTGAAACTCCAGTACTTTGGCCACCTCATGTGAAGAGTTGACTCATTGGAAAAAAACTCTGATGCTGGGAGGGATTGGGGGCAGGCAGAGAAGGGGACAACAGAGGATGAAATGGCTGGATGGCATAACTGACTCGATGGATGTGAGTCTGAGTGAACTCCGGGAGTTCGTGGTGGACAGGGAGGCCTGGCATGCTGCGATTCATGGCATCGCAAAGAGTTGGACACAACTGAGCGACTGATCTGATCTGATATTTAAGTAAAAATGGAGACATGTCAAAAGTATTAAATAGCATATATTTAGAGGAAATTACATCCAGATTTATGCTATCTTGAATAAGGAATGGAGTGGAAACAGTCAATGTTGCTCTTGGGCATCATCTGAGAGATACCACCAAGAACAGAAATGGCCCTTAATCACAGTACCAATAATCTGAAGACAGACAAGGAGTGCTTGGAGTAAAAGACAGACACAAGATAGACCTTAAAATATATAATGATGACTGGATTCAGAAACTAAAACACATATAAAAAAATTAGAGGAACACTAAATACTACCATTGCTGCTTTCATTTTTAGAGCATTTGAATTTAATAAAGACTCTTTGGTAAATATGTAAATTAAAATACAGAGAATTGTAATATAATAAACAAATAGAATTTGCTAGAATTGCTTTTCAGCATCTTCTAGCCTGCATTAGACCTCTTGAGTCCAAATCAATCTGTGCATTTTAAAATCTGTAAGAACAACATTTTTTTTTATATATTAAGGGAAAAACTCCTGGGGACTTTTCTTGGAAAACCAGAATATAAAAATTATCTTCAACAAATTTACTAACACTGTATGTTGATATTTGTAAAGATGGCATTTATATTTATAAGAAAGAAAAGGTCTTCTTTGCTGTGCATAGTATCTAAATTCACTTTCCAGATAAAGATGGTTCTAAATCTTAACATTATAATTACACAGTATGGTTTATACTCCAAATCTGCAAAAGCATGTTTTCTAGCTTGTTCCTTGTGGACATTATGTGTGTCTGTTGCTTTCATGAATAATAAGCCAACTGGTGGGTGGTATAGGGATGTTTAACAGACAATGACATTCTAAGCCTATCCCTTGTTTCTTTCCTTTACTGCCACGGCCATTTTTATGTAAAAAGACAGAATATTGCACGATTATTAAATACTACCTATAGTGATAAACTTATCTAATGGGATTGGGTTTTATGACCAGCTATCAAATTAGCTTCAGTGATGGTCCACTCTGATGGAATCCTCCAGACTGATTTTAAAACCAAATGCTCATGTTTCCTTTCCAGAAGGAAGCTTGATTGGAATTTGATGTCTCTGACACTACGAATGTCTCTCTTCAAGGGCAATGAAAATGCAGAATGGCACTTGCCACAGAAAGCAGAAGTATTATTTGACAAGTATGAGCAGAGTAAAAATGAAAGATTTCCAATATGGTCAGGAAATCTTCCCACAGTGGAGAAATGAGACTGCCAAATGTTCACTTTTCCTCTTCCAAGGGTCCTCATGGACCCAAAGTTCTGATTTTACTTCTATTTCAGACTTACTTGTGATACTTCTATCATCTTCTTTCGCTGTTCTCTTTTCTTTTGTGCTCATATTCTGTTTCTCTTGGACATCTCTGAAATATATACTGGATTTTAAAAATCAGAAATGTAATACTTGCTTCTTGCAACAAGTCAAACAATACAAATGTACAAAGTGAAAAGTAATGATATTCCCTTCCTGAAAGGTGTCACCTTGAGGTTACAGATTCTAACACATTGGTGATATAGCTTTCTTCATTTTACTTAATTTCATACAAACATACAACTTGCGTTTGTATACACACACACACATATTTGTTGCTGTTGTTCAGTTGTTAAGTCATGTCCGACTCTTAGTGATCCCATGGACAGCAGCATGCCAGGCTCCCCTATCCTTCACTATCTCCTAGAGTTAGATCAGATTTATGTCCATGGAGTCGATGATTCTATCTAACCATCTCAGTCTTTGCCACCCCCTTTCTCCTTTTGCTTTCAATCTTTCCCCGTATCAGGGTCTTTTCCAATGAGTCAGCACTTTGCATCAGGTGGTCAAAGTATTGGAGCTTCAGCTTCAGAAGGACTTCAGCTTCAGTCCTTCCAATGAATATTCAGGGTTGATTTCCTTTAGGACTAACTGGTTTGATCTCCTTGTTGTCCAAAGGACTCTCAAGAGTCTTCTCCAGCACCACAATTTGAAAGCATCGATTCTTTGGTGCTTAGCTTTCTTCACGGTCCAACTTTCACATCCATACATGACTACTGGAAAAACCATAGCTTTGACTAGATGGACCCTTGGTAGCAAAGTAATGGCTCTGTATTTTAATATGCTGTCTAGATTTGTCACAGCTTTTCTTCCAAGAAGCAAGCATCTTTTGATTTCAAGGCTGAAGTCACCATCTGCAGTTATTTTGGAGACCTCCAAAATAAAGTCTGTCAGTGATTCCATTGTTTCCCCATCTATTTGCATGAAGTGATGCAACGCATCACTATACAGACAGCACAGACTATACAGACCTTTGTGGGCAAAGTGACCCAGGGATCGAACCCAGGTATCTGACATTGCAGGCAGATTCTTTACCATCTGAGCCACAAGGGAAGCCCAAGAATACTAGAGTGGATAGCCTACCCCTTCTCCAGGGGATCTTCACAACCCAGGAATCGAAAAAGGGTCTCTTGCAGTGGAGGCAGATTCCTTACTAGCTGAGCTACCAGGGAAGCCCCAAGAGGCATCTATAGAATATCTATAAAATGCTACTTCCCTAGAAACAGCAGAATATTATCTTTCAAAGGCACTATGCAGAAAAAGAAAAAAAAAAACAGCCAACATAAATTTAAAAGGAATAAAATCAGATAAGTATGTTAGAAATCAGTAAGAAAAAAAAAAAAGGGAAATTACAAATGTGTAAAAATTATACAATTCTAAATGACCAATACATTGTGACCCAGGGATCTGGGTCAATACATTGTGATCTCAGCGATCAGCGCAAAGAAATAGAGGAAACAACAGAATGGGAAAGACTAGGGATTTCTTCAAGAAAATCAGAGATACCAAGGGAACATTTCATGCAAAGATGGGCTCGATAAAGGACAGAAATAGTATGGACCTAACAGAAGCAGAAGATATTAAGAAGAGGTGGCAAGAATACACAGAAGAACTGTACAAAAAAGATCTTCACGACCCAGATAATCACGATGGTGTGATCACTGACCTAGAGCCAGACATCCTGGAATGTGAAGTCACGTGGGCCTTAGAAAGCATCACTATGAACAAAGCTAGTGGAGATGATGGAATTCCAGTTGAGCTATTTCAAATCTTGAAAGATGATGCTGTGAAAGTGCTGCACTCAATATGCCAGCAATTTTGCACAACTCAGCAGTGGCCACAGGACTGGAAAAGGTCAGTTTTTATTCTAATCCCAAAGAAAGGCAATGCCAAAGAATGCTCAAACTACTGCACAATTGCACTCATCTCACACTCTAGTAAACTAATGCTCAAAATTCTCCAAGCCAAGCTTCAGCAATATGTGAAGCATGAACTTCCATTCAAGCTGGTTTTATAAAAGGCAGAGGAACCAAAGACCAAATTGCCAACGTCTGCTGGATCATAGAAAAAGGAAGAGAGTTCCAGAAAAACATCTATTTTGCTTTATTGACTATGTCAAAGCCTTTGACTGTGTGGGTCACAATAAACTGTGGAAAATTCTGAAAGACATGGGAATAAAAGACCACTTGACCTGCCTCTTAAGAAACCTATATGCAGGTCAGGAAGCAATAGTTAGAACCGGACATGGAACAACAAACTGGTTCCAAATAGGAAAAGGAGTACGTCAAGGCTGTATATTGTTACTCTGCTTATTTAACTTATATGCAGAGTACATCATGAGAAACGCTGGACTGGAAGAAGCACAAGTTGAAATCAAGTTTGCCGGGGGAAATATCAATAACCTCAGATATGCAGATGACACCACCCTTCTGCCAGAAAGTGAAGAGGAACTAAAAAGCCTCTTGATGAAAGTGAAAAAGGAGAGTGAAAAAGTTGGCTTAAAGCTCAACATTCAGAAAACTAAGATCATAACATCTGGTCCCATCACTTCATGGGAAATAAATGGGGAAACAGTGGAAACAGTGTCAGACTTTATTTTTGGGGGGCTTCAAAATCACTGCAGATGGTGATTGCAGCCATGAAATTAAAAGACACTTACTCCTTGGAAGGAAAGTTATGACCAACCTAGATAGCATATTCAAAAGCAGAGACATTACTTTGCCAACAAAGGTCTGTCTAGTCAAAGCTATGGTTTTTCCAGTAGTCATGTATGGATGTGAGAGTTGGACCATAAGGAAGGCTGAGCACCAAAGAATTGATGCTTTTGAGCTGTGGTATTGGAGAAGATACTTGAGAGTCCACTGGACAACAAGGAGATCAAACCAGTCAATCTTAAAGGAAATCAGTCCTGAATATTCATTGGAAGGACTGATGCTGAACTTTGCTCAAGTTCTGGGAGTTGGTGAAGGACAGGGAAGCCTGGTGTGCTGCAGTCCCTGGGGTTGCAAAGAGTCAGACAGGGCTGAGCAACTGAAGAACAACAAAATCTCATTCATTAGGGCCCCATTTTCATGATGTAATCACCTTCCAAAGCTTCTGCCTCCTATTGTAATCATATTGAACATTAGGATTCAATATATGAATTCTGGGTTATTGATATCTCTCCTGGCAATCTTGATGTCAGCTTGGTCTTCATAGAACCATTCAACTTCAGCTTCTTCAGCGTTAGTGGTTGAGCATACACTTGGATTATTGTAATATTGAATGGTTTGCCTTGGAAACGAACAGATATGATTCTGTGAATAATCAGACCATAGTAGAAATGTTGTCTTAGAACCAGCTGTTATATTCAAGCTGATGGAGGAAGAAAACACATACTAGGCAGGCTCCTCCATCATGGGATTTTCCAGGCAAGAGTACTGGAGTGGGGTGCCATTGCCTTCTCCGCAAAAACATGAAAGAAGGCAACTAAACCTCCCTTAGCACATAACATCTTCCTGCCAGCAATGGATCCAGACTGTAGGAGGCGAGAAGCCTCAATTTTAAATCAGCTTCACAATTTTAATAATTACATGGGATCAGGAAGTCTAATTATTAAATTGATACTATGTTTTGTGACTAAAGGTTATAGAAGAAATTTCTTGGAGTAAAGAAAAGTCTCACATTCTCTAAATTTTCACAGGAGAGTCAGAAGAAAACTTGCCCCTTTGGGTGTATTTGAAAGATAGTGGGAGGCACAATTTAAATTGTTTGTAATTATATCCCACCAGTCATGCCTCTTCAAACTCTAAAATAAGAATAATAATAGTATCCAATCCCTTCTTGACTGCTTAGCAAATAATGAGTATTTTTAATTAATTTATTACCATCACTTTGCTTTATTGTTAACATAATTGTTAACACCTCTTTTAGAACAGTGGCAAACAGAATTTCTCCTGCAGATAGGAATGCTCTCTATATTGTCCAATTAAGTTAACCACTAGCTGTTGTGCACGTGAATGTGGCCAGCACAACTAAGGTATTTAATTTTTAATTAAAGTAAATGTAAATAGCTACATGTGACTATAATATTGGACAGCTCACATTCTAAAATATAACAAAGAAAAATGACATGGGTCAAAAAAGTTGATTGTAAATTCAGTCCTAAATTCAGCCTTTGGAAGACCTTTCCAAACCAAATTATTATTTCATTAGTGTAAGTGATGATGCCAGAAAAATCTCAGAATGAATCACAAGCAAGTAGAATTGTAATTTATGCACAAGTTAGAGTTGTGGGCAACAAGAATAACAAACATATACACAATGAACTTTGCCAATACTAAAATATATTCAAACTAACTTTTAGACATCTAGTTCAGTTCATTAGCATTGCTAATAAATTGCCTGTGGGATTTATACTAGCCACTTGCTAGTGATACAAATTGTTAAGCATAGTATCTTATTAAGAGAAGCTGCATCATCTTATTCTCTATGAATGTTAGACAGAAAAAGATACTGTCCATCTAATTTGAATAGTCCAGCATAAACCTGTGAAAGGTTTGGTGCAATTCCTCTAATAATAGGGGAGGTTACAAACAGGTAAATGGAAGAACATTGGCCTGCCTTTGGTAAATTTGCTAACCTACTCTTTTCTATGTCTTTAGTCAGCAAGGTATAAAGCAAGCACTGGAATAAGAAGGCAGAGTCAACAGGGCTTCATGTTGAAGTCTATAGACTGGGAGAAAATGCTAGAGAACATTTAAGATTATATGGAGTCAAACCAGTCAATCCTAAAGGAAATCAGCCCTGAATATTCACTGGAAGGACCGAAGCTGAAGCTGAAGCTCCGACACTTTGGCCAGCTGATGCAAAGAGCCGACTCATTGGAAAAGTCCCTAATGCTGGAAAAGACTGAGGGAGGTAGAGAAGGGGGCGAGAGAGGATGAGATGGTTGGACTGGCATCATTGACTCAATGGACTTGAGTTTGAGCAAACTCCAGGAGACAGTGAAGGACAGGGAAGCCTGGCATGCTGCAGTCCATGGGGTCACAAAGAGTTGGACATGACTGAGCAACTGAACAACAGTGTGTGATATGCAGGGAAACCGTATCAAAAGTTAGATAATTCTGGCTGTGTAGAGCCAAACAGCTGTGTATTGTGATACTTACTCTTGTTGCCACATTAAAGATTTATTTCCAATGTGGCATCTTCCATATAATGGGTCTAAGTGCTTTGACTTCTTTAATTTTTATGAGTAGTATTTTAAAATCGCCATTGCTTTTCCCTCCATAAACACCCCTTCCATCCTCACCCCTAAATATGCAGTTTCTTATACAGAGTTTGCAGTTCAACCTCTGCTTGGGAATGCGGCAGCTGAAGACATAATATTCTGGATATATTCTAAGATAGAGACTGCCTTTTCACTGTATCTAGCTTGAACTGGACTGGATGCTGTGGCAGCAGGTCACGGAAACCAGAAATTCTGAAAGAAATGTGAGATCAGAACTGCTTAAGAAGGTAAATGATTGCTATGAATGTATTTATATTTTTCATAGCATATCTGGCATTTGTAAAGTGCTTATTGCATATGTGGCACTTTATACATGAATTGCTACTTATAAATATCCTTAAAAGTGATATTTTAGTCCCAAAATACAAGGAAAGAAACCAAGTCTTGCAAGAGACTAAGTAATAGCATGCTCAAGGGGACATAATTAATTATTGATAGAGGTCCTGAGCCATTTGTTAAGCACAATGCAATGTGGTCTCTTTGATACAGAATAGAATTCTCCCTATCAATCAAGGTAAGAGGTGGATGTCATCATCTCCCTGGGGTTGTAATGACCTACTGATACATGAAAACAGTGAGCAGCTTTCTATAAATAGAACTTGTATCTAACCTAAATGTTCTCATCTCTTTTTTATAATGAACATAGAAACAACTGAAAGAGAAGGGATGAGCTTGCTAATGTTGCAACTCTGTAAGGTTCTTACTGGAATATGACCCAGCAAACTAGGACCATCATTTGAATCCACTGAAACTCGAACTTTCTGAGTTTAAGCTCTTGAGATCAAACTTTCCTTCAATATGTATATATCCAGAAAATATTTTATATTTTCACTAAACCTATACCCTTTAATACTGCAGTGCTTCAAAAGCTAGTTCTATGGTATCTCTTTAATGATGAGGAGGTGTTAGCTTTTGGTTGTCGTCCGGGTATTTTGTTATTGTTTTTGTTTTCTGTAAACCACAGACTCTACTCTGGCTAGATCAAGCACACAAGAATATTTGTTGTTGTTTGTTTGTTAAAGATGAATGGCTGATTTTTATTATTATTATTGTCAGTTACACTTCAATAAGGCTCTCTCTCTCTCTCTTCTGGGTAATAACCACAGAGTTACTGATTAAGTAGGTCTGGGTTGGGACCTGAAAACTTGCATTTGTTTATAAGTATAGGTTAGAGGCAGGTTAGAGGCTTCCCTGGGAACTCAGCTGGTAAAGAATCCACCTGTAATGCAGGAGACCCCGGTTCAGTTCAGGGGTTGGGAAGTTCTCCTGGAGAAGGGATAGGCTACCCACTCCAGTTATTCTTGAGCTTCTTCTGGTGGCTCAGATGGCAAAGAATCTGCCTGCCATGAGGGACACCTGGGTTTGATCCCTGGGTTGGGAAGATCCCCTGGAGGAGGGCATGGCAACCTACTCCAGTATTTTTGCCTGGAGAATCCCCATGGACAGTAGAGCCTGGTGGGCTGCAGTCCATGGGGTTGCAAAGAGTTGGACACAACTGAACACACAGCACTAAACACACAGCACATATCAGGTTATAGGGCTTCCCCAGGTAAAGAATCTGCCTGCAGTATAAGAGACAGAGGAGATGCAGGTTCAATCTCTGGACTGGGAAGATGCCCTGGAGAAGGAAATGTTAACCCACTCCAGTATTCTTGCCTGCAGAATCCCATGGACAGAGGAGACTGGTGGGCCACAGTCCATGGGGTTGCAAAGAGCTGGACATGACTGATGTGACTGAGCATGAGATTATCAGGTTAGAAATTTCCTGGAGGACTGGAGCCAAGCTAGGAAGTTACTCTTCCATGACTTATGCCAAACCGCAGAAGGAAAAGGGGTTGGAGAAGTAAGACAAGTAGAGGTGGGGGGATTCATTAGGCAAAAATCTGCTGCTACTGCTGCTATATATCTCCAATAAAGTACTGATCATACAGGGCACTGCCTTTGTGGGAGATGGAGTCTGTGGGGCTTATGTGGCACCTTTCTTTCAAGTATTGTTCACTTGAAAATCCACATCACTATGGGTCCTTCTAATTGTCAGAAGTAGGTCATGTGTGTGCACCCAGCTGCAGAAGAGGCTGAAATGTGAATTTTCTGATTTGTACTCTGGAAAGATTTGGAGGATTTGTAATGTGAGAAAATGGACCAAGAGTAAAGAGGTAGGTTGTGAGTGATGTTGTTCAGCCACAATTAAGGGCATCCTCTACAGGTGAGATTAAAAATGTTGATATTGAATTCATCCTCTAGACTGAAGATTATTCTTAGAAGTGTCAATATTAAGTAAACAATAATGAAAATGGAAAACCTTCACAGACACAGTAAATGAACCTCTGGCTTTTCAAAGAGAAGATGGCTAAACAAAGTGTAAACTTTTCTTGATGACACAAAATTTTAAATACAGACCCCAATATTGTGAACATGATTACATAGGATGAGGGAACTGACTATTTGTTATCTGAATCCTTGATGTTACCAGTCATAAAAGAACTGATCACTTATACATCTGATTTCATTTAGGGGACATTCTTCCATTTCTAGTTCTCAAGGGGGGATGAAATATCCTGGAATCAGATATATCTAGGTTCAACTTTTATCAGGAGAACTTTGGGTGTTTTAATAACCCTGGTGGCTCAACTGGTAAAGAATCTGCCTGCAATGGGGGAGACCTGGGTTCGATCCCTGGGTTGGGAAGATCTTTTGGAAAAGGGACCGGCTACCCACTCCAGTATTCTGGCCTGGAGAATCCCATGGACTGTATAGTCCATGGGGTTGCAAAGAGACACAGCTGAGCGACTCTCGCTCACTCACTGATAGTTATGTGAAATGATGAATGTGAAACATGGTTCATAGAGCTTGATACATTGTAAGGAGTCAGTAAATGAGAGCTGGTGTTATGCTTGCTTTCTTTCCCCTGATTTTTCTTCTAAATCTATTTAATGATACTTTCTCTGAGCATGCTTGCCTCTCACTCTGCTAGTTAGAGCTCTTCCACTAAGCTGTTTCTATTCTATTATGAGATTTTTTATTAAGACCATTTGGATAATAGCTTTTTAGGTTATTGATTATTCAATTCCATGGTCTGCATCTGCCCTGTGTCTCTTTATGGGAGTTTCCATAAAGGAACCCCACCCCCACCCAATCAGTTTGTATTGTTCCTGACATCTTTATTTCAAATCGTCTCAATTTGGTGTTTCCAGAAAGACTAGCATGCCTTGCAGTGCTTTAGAGGTGGATTCTAATGTATAATTAAACATCTTTTTGGGCAAAGGTTAAAGAGAAAAGAAAAACAACAGCAAAAGGAATTTTTCTCTCCTCATTAGTGTGTAAGAAGGGATTTGGAGCCAGAGAAATCTTTGATTCCAAGCCAATTCATTTATTACTCAAGATATTTCAGCCAGACAGTTAACTTTTCTGAAAGATTTTCCCAATGTGTAAAGCAGGAGTTCAACAGCTAACTTGCAGCGTTTCTATGTAGATCAGTGATGCACCAATGTCCCAGGGCAGGAACTAGCATGCAGTTTGTGTTCCTTTTCCTTGCAGGTGGGAGCAAGCTAACAGATAGCAGTAGACACCTGAGAGGTGGACTCCTGTCTAGCATGAGGTGGGAAAGATGCCCCAGAGGAAGTATTATCTGCTTCTGCTCAAGGTCAGATCTGTCAGCCTGCCAGGAGGCAAAGACCTTTAATTTCATGGTGTCATTTTCTCTTCCTAAAAGTACAGTCTGACATATATTTGCTTTTTAAATTGAACTGAACTAAAATTAATCTCATTATGAGGATCTGATAGTCCTTAAGGTACTTGGAGACACTGAGTTTCACAAAACTAGAATCAAAAACCCTGGCAATATGCCAGTGGGAAAAGCAAAGGTGGTTAAGTGGATGCCTATGGGGCCAAGGGTGAGGGGGCAGGGGATACTTAAGTATAATTTGACGTTTTTTTTACATTTTGCCAAAATATTGTGGCTCAAATGGACACACTGATTACTTCTGAGAAATCCTTAAAGATCTTCCTCTTTCTTAGCCAATAGTTTATATTTTTGAAAGTCATTTACATATTATTCAAATTTTATTTAAATATTCAGTAGAGGACCATTATTAAGCATTAATTTACATGCATACTTTGGAGAACCATGGATTCTAGAACTGTTTCTGGAGCTTCATGCATGCCTGTTCTACGTCAGAGGACAGGGCATACAAATATATATAACCTGGGGCTGCTGGGCTCTCCAGGTCGAAAAGTCTGTGCTTTTCCATAAGAGGAGGAATTAAGGAGCAGCTCCTGGGGATAAATTGGGGCTGAATCTTAGAATTCTTTTTATTTTGGATGAACTCTTCCAGTCCCAACATGATAGTTTCTCCTGGTCAGGCTCTCTATTGTCCCCTTGATTTCCTGGCTCTTTAATTCTCAACTGATGGTCTGCTGTCCACTCTCACATCCTGAATCTCTGTACCTTAAATCTATGAGTGCAAGACACTCTCTTCCTCCATACCTTGAGGGTTCTAGAGCTTCTTGACTCTTCAGGCAAGCTTTTAAGATTGCCTCTTGTCACTTGCTTTGAAATATTTATGAAGCAATTTTGTTTAAATTTAAGCCTCTGTCTTAAGTTTAATCATTCCTATTTTCCAGATTTTAAGAGCCATTATACATCTATATGTGTCTCTGTCCAAAGATAGAAACCATATCCTTCTTTTCTGGGATGGTTATGAACGTTCCCTGTCAGTGTTGCCTCTTTTGTCCAGGTTATTTTGTACTTCAGATTTGCCCCATGTCATTTTCTTAATAGAAATAGCACAATTCCCTATACATATCCATCTGTTCTTCTATCATATGTTAAACAGCATAATCATTAAAAGCATGGTTCCTGGGGTCAGATTTCCTAGATTTGTTCACTTTTTTTTAGTGGTATAATCTGTAACAAGTCATCCTTTGCCTTAACTTCCTCATCTGTAAACTTACTACCTCAAGAACATGCCTCCAAGACATTGTGACAATTAAATGCCATTTACAATAAAGATGGAACCTGACTTGGCCAGAGTAGAAGGAGAATGAGGTGGAAGGATCAGGAGATAATGATCTGTGCTGATTCCTTCCTATTTGAGAATATCTCCCTTCACAGTTAGAGATGGAGCTATATGAGGACTTAGAGAGGACTTGATATACGCCAGGCACCAAGGAGAGTGCACTGGAATAAAAACCTGCATCTATTACTAGTTTGATGATCACAGATACTAACTTCTAGGTTAATTACCTAAGTACAAAGGTAGATATATAAATAGGGGTTTAGTAGTAGGCTTATTAATGTCTATATATTGTATTTACTATTGGTTGCTCTGGCAGACTAAGTCCCGACCCCATCTCCTAGAGCTGTTACATTGGGCCTTGCAATGGTCAGTGAGCTTTCTTTGGCTTAATATTGTTCTGTTTGCCCAGGGCAGGCTAGAAGTGATGAGGAATTAAAAAACCACCTGCCACCTCCTATAAGTCTTTATTCCATGACTGGCTCATGCTGGTCTATGAACATCCTAGGTCTATTGTGTGGGTTGTGTGGGTTAACTCCGAGACACACCATCCTTATTGAGTCTCAGAATTCCTCAGTGGAATTGAGTTCCAGTTACCCACTGGGCTAACTGAATTGATAATACACACTTACACACTTTTCTCCTCATGTTCCCTTGTCTATCTTACCAACCCACTCTACGTTTGGTTTTTCCTTAGGACCACCTTCCAAATAAACTACTTGTATCCAAATCCGGCTGGCTGCAAGGTCTGCTTTGGGGGTAAAACCAGACTAAGATTAATGCCATGAGAATGTAACATTGTGAAAATGTCATAGAATGTCAGGTCCTGGCATGTGGCATATTTGTACATTTCTTTGTTATTTCATTCATTGATTCATTAGATGGTCAGTGTATTATTACTTCAGAGATCTTCAGGGTCTCCAGCAACAGCCCACCAGGCTGGCTGAGAGGAGAGGAGCCCTGAATGTTATTAATACAAAGGTTGGCAAGAAAGGAAGCTTTCTGGTGGCCTCACTGGCTCTGGCTACCTGTTGCTATAGGTGCAGGAAGTACAAAGATTTTATAAAAAGTTATTTTTTAAAATAAAGGTCTTCTTCTCAGACTTCACTGCACTTGCTTCCTTCCTCACATATTATTAAGAGTGACATCATGAAGTGGAGTAATTCTGTTCCCCAGAGGACATCTGGCAATGTCTACATTTGACTGTCACAAGTGGGAGAGGATGCTGTTAGCATCCAGTGAGTAGGGGCCACCAGTGTGGCTACTAAATGCCTTAAGATGCACAAGACAGCCCCCTCATAACATTCAAGCCAAAATGTCAATAGTGCTGAAGCAGAGAAGCCTTGCACAGGCAAAGAGGATTTGTCAACCTGAACTCTGATCTCTTTGAAAAAGACTGGTAATTATTTGGTTTTGAAATAAGCCCTGTTCCATCAGGTAAGGGAATAATAATTTCTGATGGAATAGTGCAGTCTATTGCAACACTGTCTCAGGGGACTTTCTGCAGTAACAGAAATCTATATCTGTCTTGGCCAATGTGGTTGTCTCTAAATCCATGTCGCTACTGAGCATTTGAAATGTAACTAGTGAGGCTGAAGAACTGAATTTTAATTTTTACTGACTTTTAATTAATCTAAACTTAAATAGCCACAGGTGACTACTGAGGACCATATTTGACAGTAGAAGTCTAGTGGTTGAGACATCAAAGGCTAGAGTTAGAGAGGCCTGAGTTCAAATCCTGACTTTGTCATTGACTTTGTAGCTATAAACCTTGAGCAAGATATTTTTTCTTCCCCAAGTTGGGTTACATCATCTGCACAATCAGGATAAAAGTTGTACATCCCTCACTATAATATTGCAAGGATTAAAGAAAAAATATAAATAGCACAGCATTTGCAAATATATATGCTCAATGAATTATTATTAGTTGTATGTGAACCATTAGTCACTTAGTGAGGCTTCTTCTACATCTCAACCAGACTTAGGAACAGGAACTGGAAACAAGTTAAAATAGCATACTGCCTTCCCTGAACCCTGAACACTTAATCCAATTTACATATCTATCTATGGGTATAATTCTGAGTTTGTTTATGTAAATGTATATGTGTATGTGTGTGTGCACGTGTGTGTGTATATACAATCTACCATCACACGTTAAAGACAAATTGTCTATCCCAAATCCATCCATATGCAACCCTCCCTTCTTGTTAATTTTGACTTTCTGTTTGAATCACACTGCCAGCTTGCACTTAGTTATGATTCTGCCTGAACTTGGCATGCATTTTGAGAACTTGGGTAAAGGTCTTACCTTTTCTTCCTCCTGACTCCTTTCCCCATGAAACAAAGCCATTTGTAAATATTTTCACCCAACTGACCCTGACATTTACAGATAGTGCTTTAGAAGGACTGTTGAAGTGTTTCATTTAAAGAGAGAACTTAAAACTTTGTCTAGAGTTTTTCAGCAATGCCTAATGTTACTTGAAAAAAAGGGGTCACCATAGTCGGTTTGAAATATACCTACTTTGCGTGGGTTTCATGTAGCTCATATAATGCTCCCATTATTCAGAAAGCAAAGGGAACAAATGATCATTCAGAAGACACCTTAAAAAAAGTATTTTATAGTATGGCATGGTTTAGCTTTATGTGTACATTTACTAGTTTGTCTGAGAATGAATATGCGAGACAGAAAGGAATA
The DNA here is from genome assembly GCF_055505025.1 of Bos grunniens. NCBI lineage: Eukaryota > Metazoa > Chordata > Mammalia > Artiodactyla > Bovidae > Bos > Bos grunniens. The sequence continues at coordinate 68,599,677 of NC_141170.1, forward strand.
GATAGGAAAGGAATGTTTTCTTTTGCCTTCGTGTGTGTGTGTGTGTGTGTGTGTGAAGGAGCATAAACCAATATATTGAATAAGTATATCGGTTCATTTATTTCAACATCAATATCATCATGCCTTTGGCAGAATAGCGCATCTGTAAGAATGGTGTCTTGAATACGTAGAGTCATTATAAAACAGCATGTCTTTGTGATACACACATATACACATTGTAACACATGAACACAGACACCCTGAGACTCATATACACATGTACATGTATATTTGAATAAACAATGAGAGAGAAGAAAGAATACAGGATTTAAAGAGGCACAGACACTTTTATGTCAGCCCTAGATAGATTTCCACCATCATTTTAATATTTAAGACAAGTTATATATATTATTTTTAAAGTGTGAACACAAAAATTATGTTTTTCTTACTAATGACATCCTAAGGGATGCCTGGCCATGCTGGGACATTGTGGATGTCAACATGCTTAATAGTTGTTATAGGAAGAATAAAACATTTAGCATGTAATGCACAAAATCAAAGGTATTGAGTAAAATGCAACATTTGCTATTCTTTAGGAAAAATGGCAACATCAAAAATACATACTGTGCATAATTAAAACAAAGGAAATATGTTATTAGGCCCATCAAATTTGTTCAAGGAGCAAAGGAATAAGAATAGAATTAACTGCATTTATAAACTCTTTATTTCAAAATGAATACTGCAATTTAAAAAGACAGCCCTTTAGCCATTTTTTGCTTTTGAATCATTGCTGCTAATCAATTACCCAAACTGTGATCAAAACAAAACATTTTTATTACACTTATATAATAATGTGAGTATACCACTGTATATATATTTTGTAAGTTTGCATATTTCTATTTTTACTTTCTATCTTCTCTTTCTTGTAGCAGTAATTTACTGAGAAGTATTTAGTGTGCACTTTTACCAGTATGCACTAAAGAAGAAAAGGATAAGGAAATGGTGACCCACTCCAGTATTCTTGCCTGGAGAATCCCATGGACGGAGAAGCTTGGTAGGCTACAGTCCATGGGGTCGCAAAGAGTCAGACATGACTGAGCGACTTCACTTTCACTTTACCAGTACACCTAAACATAGGAAGGTGTATACCAAATGTATATGTGTTTTGAGTAGATTCTGAGGGAATTGAATTGAATGTGTTTGTATTTAAACATCGCAAGTCATTGGGTGGGATATGGTTTCTTTGCCAACAAAGGTCTGTCTAATCAAAGCTATGGTTTTTCCAGAAGTCATGTATGGATGTGAGAGTTGGACCATAAAGAAAGCTGAGCATCAAAGAATTGATGCTTTTGAACTGTAGTGTTGCACAAAACTCTTGAGAGTCCCTTGGACTGCAAGGAGATCAAACCAGTCAATCCTAAAGGAAATCAGTAGTGAATGTTCATTGGAAGGACTGATGCTGAAGCTGAAACTGCAATATTTTGGCCACCTGATGTGAAGAGCAGACTCACTGGAAAAGATGCTGGTGCTGGAAAAGATAGAGGGCAGGAGGGGAAGGGGATGATAGAGGATGAGGTGGTTGGATGGTATCACCGACTCATTTCGCATGATGTACTCTGCCTATAAGATAAATAAGCAGGGTAACAATATACAACCTTGACATACTCCTTTCCCAATTTGGAACCAGTCTGTTGTTCCATGTCAGTTCTAACTGTTGCTTCTTGACCTGCATATAGATTTCTCAGGCGGCAGGTAAGGTAGCCTGGTATTCCCATCACTTGAAGAATTGTCCACAGTTTGTTGTGATCTATAGTCAGAGACTTTGGCGTAGTCAATAAAGCAGAAGAAGATCCAACAATCTCCTGTCAATGGTTGTTCAGCAGTAAGATGTAATTTTGGAGCTCTCGTAGGAGAAGATAAGCGCACATCCTTCTACTCCGTCATCTTGTGCTTCCCATGAGCCCAGAATTCAACCACTGCCCCCCACTTCTCTGACCCAGTCATTCTCCTCTGTGTCTCCTCACTGGCCAACCCACCCTCCCCGCCAAGCCCCTCCAACCCCCTTACCACCACCACCCCGACCCTCACCTAGCCCTGCCCAGTCCTCAGCCCAGAGTAATGCCCCGTGCTACAAAAAAAGTCTACACCCTCCCCCTGAACCCAGTGATGACATAATATGTTCATTAAGGGAAATGACTGGGGAACAGAATATTTTAATTCATTCAGTTTTCATGGAGAATGAGTATTTTTACATTACTAAGGAAACTGTTTCCAGAATGAGGGTGTGACATGGTTTGGTTGTTTAGAGATGTGCCTTTGAATTTTCTTGTACTTGTGGATGTACCTCAGTATTTTAGTTTTGTAAGCACATCATAAACTACAATGCAAATTCTTCTAAAATAAGTATTATATACCTCTATTTACAGCCATGGTGGTTTAAAGGAGTAAACTTAACCTCTTGATCATAACTAGAGAAACAGGACAAAATCCATGTAACTGCTATTTTCAGGGTTGTTCTTAAAAGAAGGGAAAAAAAAATGAGGTGTTCTGTTATATGCTGATTTCTGCTTAATTGCACTTTTTCAAATACAATATGAGGGGGAGGAATCCCAAACTTCAGTGGATTCATGGAATTGAGTAGATGGTGATCAAAGTACAGGGAAGCTAAGGCCATTGCAAGTTGCAGGGCAGATTTCTAGAAAGAAGGGAGCCACATAACACATTGGTTGTTGCTGGGGCCAGGCATGGGGTGTTGATTGTTTGCTAAGGAGCACAAGAGAATGATTCCTGAACAATGGGATCTTTCAATATATTGATGGTGATTGCTGTTGTTGATGTTCAGTTGCTAAGTCATGTCCAACTCTTTGTGACCCTACTGACTGCAACATGACAATTTTCCCTGTCCTTTCCTATCTCCTGGAGTTTGCTCAAACTCATGTCCATTGAGTTGGTGATGCCATCCAACCATCTCATCCTGTCACCCCCTTCTCTTCCTGCCTTCAATCTTTCCTGGTATCAGGGTCTTTTCCAATGAGTTACCTCTTTGCATTGGGTGGCCAAAGTATTTAGAGCTTCAGCATTAGTCCTTCCAGTGAATATTCAGGGTTGATTTCCTTCAGGATTGACTGGTTTAATCTCCTTGCAGTCTAAGGGACTCTCAAGAGTTTTCTTCAACACCACAGTTCAAAAGCATCAATTCTTTCATGCTCAGCCTTCTTTATAGTCCAACTCTCACCTCTGTACGTGACTACTGGAAACACCATAGCTTTGACTATATGAGCTTTATAGGCAAAGTGATATCTCTGCTTTTTGATATGCTGTCTAGATTTGCCATAGTTTTCTTTCCAGGGATCTTTTAATTTCATGGCTACAGTCACCATCTGCAGTGATTTTGGAGCCCAAGAAAACAAAATCTGTCACTGTTTCCACTTTCTCTCCATCTATTTGCCACAGACAGATGGGACCAGATGTCATGATCTTAGTTTTGAATGTTGAGTTTTAAGCCAGATTTTTCACTCTCCTCTTTCACCCTCATCAAGAGGCTCTTTAGTTCCTCTCCGCTCTCTGCTATTGGAGTGGTACTGCATGTCTGAGATGTTGATATTTCTCCTGGCAATCTTGATTCTAGCTTGATGGTGATTACATGGGTATATGGGCTTCCGCAGTGGCTAAGAATTTACCTACAATGCAGGAGACACAGGAGATGCGGGTTTGATCCCTGGTTCAGGAATGTACCCTAGAAAAGGAAATGGCAACCCACTTCAGCATTCTTGCTTGTAAAATCCTATGGACAGAGGAGCCTGGTGGGTTACAGTCCATGGGGTTGCTAAGGGTCATTCACAACTGAGCAACTGAGCATACATGGGTATATACAATTTCAAAACCCATCAAAATATACAATTAAAATTGATGCAGTTTTTTTGTCTATATATCATACCATGATAAATTTGATTTTTAAAAGAACTCAGAAGTGGCAAGCAACAATTGGAAAAGGAAAGTATTTAATTTTAGACTCTGAAAAGATGTAAAGCAAATATAGAAAAGCCCACAAATATCTAAATTGTAAAGAATGACGAGAGTTTTAATAAAAATCTACATTTACTGAGTGCTTACTGTCTTATAAGCTTTGCTTTAAATACTGGATATGCACAAACTTAATCTTTAAAGGAAACCAATGAGGTATGGAATATTATGATTCCTATTCTGTAAATGAGGAAACTAAGCATAGGAAGGAAGCATAGAAAACTATTCAGATTTCACTGACATTAAGTGGTAGAGTCAGCATTCATTCCTACATAATGTGTCTGTTCTCCTAACCACTGTATGAGTGCCTACATTGTCTATCTTAATAGGGACTGGGCATAAAATATTGAGCAGAACAGTATGGTGGAGTCAGAAATTAATTGAAGAGTGAATATATATATATATATACACACACACACACACACACACATACGTAGGGAAATGTCATCTAGGTAAGTAATAAAATCCATTCAAAAGCAAATTTAAGATATTATTTTGTAAATATGGAATTACAGTTAATGATGGCAATAAAATTTTGGCCACAATTACCGTGTTAATCACTGCCAATGACATTCTTAATCAGCAGATTTTTTTTTTCTCCAGTGAGTATTTTGGAATGTGTATTACAATTTGAATTGATAAATCCATGTATAACCAGTTATTCCATTGTAGGAACATTATCCTAACAAAATATCAACTGGGAGAAAAAAAACTCTAAGAATAAAGTGTTAATTATGGTTTTCCTGTGACAGAAGAGTGATAACTATTATTTCACCCTGCCTAGAAAGGTAAATATCCATTAAATCATTTCCATTACCATCATAGTTATAAAGGTTATATGGACATGAGAACAGGCATGAATTAGTCACTGATGCAATGAAGATATTATCACATGTCAGTGATATTGTTATATGTTGTTATGGATTGAACTGTGTCCCTCCTCAATTCATATGTTAAAGTCTAATCCTTTAGTACATCAGAATGTGATGGTATTTGCAGATTTATAGAGGTAACCAAGTTAAAATAAGTTCATAATTAGTGTAGGTCCTAATTCAATATGGCTGGTATCCTTATAGCATATAATCCAGTATGATATGAAGAGAAGATTATGTAAAGAGACACAGGGAGATGATGATCATCCTTAAGTCAGGGAAAGAGAGCTGGAAAGATTCTCCCCTAATATCCCTCAGAAGGGAACCAACCCTAATGACACCTTTATTTTGGGCTTTTAGGCTACAGAGTTGTGAGACAGTAAATTTCTGTTTAAGCCACTCAATCTGTGGTAGTTTGCTATGACCGTGCTAGGAATCTAGTCCACATAATTACAGAGACTGATTGTGGCTATTGACTGCTATTAGTGTTATTCACCAGAGAAGGCAATGGCAACCCACTCCAGTACTCTTGCCTGGAAAATCCCATGGATGGAGGAGCCTGGTAGGCTGCAGTCCATGGGGTCTCAAAGAGTCGGACACGACCAAGTGACTTCACTTTCACTTTTCATTTTCACGCATTGGAGAAGGAAATGGCAACCCAGTCCAGTGTTCTTGCCTGGAGAATCCCAGGGACGGCAGAGCCTGGTGGGATGCTGTCTATGGGGTCGCACAGATTCGGACACGACTGAAGCAACTTAGCAGCAGCAGCAGCAGTGCTATTCACCAAATATTCTCTCTCTACTTCTGGCATTTACAAGAGTCAGCTTCTTTCCTCTCGATGATAGGGATGGTCATGTGCTTTCTTTGGCAATGAAAGGTGAGCAGACATAACATGTCATTTTAGGGAGATGTTTTAGGAGGCATCCTATACTTCATCATGCTTTTTCTTTTCCTCTGCCTAGGCAGCTGGTCATTCTAGAGATGATGGCTGCTTTGTTAGTCAAAAGTGTATGGAGAAGAGCCTCCAGCTGCTCCATTGAGTATGTGTGGTGTGAAGATGATATAAACCTGTTGGTGTTGAATGGCAGAAACCAACACAATTTTAAAACACAATTTCAATTCTAAAAATTAAAAACAAATAAACAAAAACCCAAAAACCTGTGTTGACTTAATCCACTGATATTTGAGAGGTTGAGAGGTGTTTGTTAACTTAAGCCAAACCTAACTCATTCCAAGTAAAAAGACTGGTAGTGCATGGGCTTTGCTTACAAGGACTTTAAAGTCCTTGTGAGAGCCGTAGAAATAATTAAATGATTATAATTGATATGGAAAATTATCTGACAAAAATATGCAAAGAATTTTGTGAGTACACATAAAAGAGTCACTTAAACTGGATGAGGAAAATTTCCTGAAGGGAAATGTCACATCAGTTTAGTCTTGAAAGGCAAATAGGAGTTAGCAGAAGAAAATGAAGTCAGATAGACGACATGTGGGCAAAGGTGAGAAATGCAAATTTTACATTATGCTGAAATGTAATATATGAGGGTCAAATGAGTAGAAGTGATGTTTGGGGAGGATAAGTTGACAGGATCCAGGTCTCGGTAACTTTTTAAACTACACTTTGAAGGTTGTATATTACTTTCTCATGTACCTTCCCTAGGCAATGAAAAGTTCACAGAAGAATGAAATAATCAGTTATAGTTACAGTTTCAAAACTGGAAAAAAGAGAAAGCATTATATACTTGTGACTGCAGTCATGTAATAGATAAACATGGAGGATTGCAAAGTAATATGCAAAATGGTTATGTGAGAACAGTATGAATATAAGTAAATAGTGTTGCCTATTTAAAATGTTATTATACAGTGTGTTCAATTAAAAGGAAAGTTAATATAATGGTCTGACCAAGTAAGCAGAATAAAACTAAAAATATATTTCCCCCAATTTTAAAAACCTATGGGAAATGAAAATACATGCTTTCAAAATGCAGTTAAAGATCTGATGGGAAAGAACTTATTAAGATAAGCAACACAAATGAGATGAAGTGAGTTTTCTGTTACCCTCTTGCTAGGAAAATTACTTAATATCAAAGGCAAAATAAATAATTTAAAAGACTGTATTTCCAAATTGGAAATTCAGAGAGGGAAAGTAAAGAAAAATGAAAAAGAAAGTCTAGTAAACAGAAATCAAAGATATGTCCTTTCTGTTCTCTGGTTATCTAATCAAACACTAATCCAGGTACTGCTGTGAAGGGAGTTTTCAGACTGAACTAAGGTCACTAATCAACTAACCTTAAAATAGGAAGATTACTCTAAATTATCAAGGTGGATCCAAGGTAATCACTTGAGCCCTTAAAACCTAAAGAGAAGGCCAGAAAAGAGAGGTGTGGAGATTTCAGAAAAGGAAGTAGAGGAGAGATCTTAAGCATGAAAAAGACTCAATTCTTGATTACTTGATTACTTTGAAGATGGAGGGGATAGGAGGCATGACCAGGGAACATAGGCACCCTCCAGAAGCTAAGCACAACTACTGGCCAGAAGGTTAAGAAAAACCTTAGTCCTATAACTACATGAAACAATTCTGACAACAATCTGAGTAAATGTGGAAATGAGTTTATCCCTAGAGCCTTCAGAAAGACATGCAGCCCTGTCTTGACGTCAGTCTTGTAAAACCTGAAGAAGATGGTACAACTGTATCCACTGGATTTCTGAACTAAGCAACTATGAGATAAATTTTGTGTTGTTTTAAGCCACTAAGTTTGTGGCAGTTGGTTATAGCAGCAATATAGAACTGTGCTGTGCTTAGTCGCTCAGTCATGTCTGATTCTTCGACCCTATGGACTATAGCCCCGCAGGCTCCTCTGTCCATGGGGACTCTCCAAGCAAAAATACTGAAGTGGGTTGCCATGCCCTCCTCCAGGGGATCTTCTCAACCCAAAAATCTAATCCAGGTCTCCCTCACTGCAGGTGGATCTCTACCATCTGAACCACCAGGGTAGCCCAATGTATTACTGTAGTGGGTAGTCTATTCCTTCTCCAGGGGATCTTCCTGACCCAGGAATGGAACCAGGGTCTCGTGCATTGCAGACGGATTCTTTACCAGCTGAACTACCAGGGAAGCCCAATGTTTCTCTAACCCCTGTCTAAGCTTTAGTACATTCGACAAATATTTATTGCTCTCAATATTCTAGAAAGTATCACTTACTGAAAGTAAACAAATGTTTTCTTCTTAAAATATTCTTTTCTTTTCCAAATCATAAGGGTAAACTGAACATATCATTTTAAAAAGGAACTTTTTAAGGAAAAAGAACACAGTAATTCAGTGGAAATGAGGAAAATAAATAAGCTTATGTTGGCAATTGATTTTATAGCACAAACTCCCTGAAACAGAGCTGAAACTGCGGCTTTAATAAAAGGTTCCTACAATTCTTTTGACCAAGATATTTTCATTAATTGCCTTCAAGTGGGCACTTGAAGAAGAGCTGACTCATTGGGAAAAAACCCTGGTACTGGGAAAAATTGAAGGTAAAAGGAGAAGGGGGCGGCAGAGGATGAGATGCTTAGATAGCATCACTGACTCAATGAACATGAGTTGGAGTGAATTCTGGGAGATAGTGGAGGACAGAGGAACCTGGTGTACTGCAGTCCATGGGGTGACAGAGAGTTGGACAAGACTAAGAGACTGAACAACAACAAGTGCCCCAAAGTGCCCTGATTTGAGGAAAGCCAAACCACTTATTTGGGTATAATTGTATCAAGCCACAAAAGTGATATGATGAAGAGTTCTCATCCAGGTACGTAACATAAACTTCTCAGATCTTCAGGAAGCTGACACTGTCAAGTCATATAATTGATACGACACTGCACTTTCTTGATACAGAACTAATCAGTTGTAAAAGAAAATGTGAAATAAGATAGTAGGGAGATGGTAAAATACATGCTTCATTCTTTAATCTATAAGTTGAAATATTATACTGTGGTGATCAAGGCTATAGATTCTGGAGTCAGATGGCCTGGGATCAAATTCTAATTTCATCACTACTTGGACAAGTCTCTGTCTCTCACTTTCCTCATCTGTATAATGGGGATAATAGTTCTTAGGAGGGATTATTAAATTATTATATGTAAGGTTTTTAGGATAGTGTCTAGCATGTGGAAACTTCTGTGTAAATGTTAACTAGAGTTACTTAATTTGAAAGGGTTAAACTTTGACCCATGTGTTGGCAAGTTCATAGCCTGTTTTGTATGGGCAGAGAGCTAACAGGTTTTTTGTTTGTTTTTAAAAAATGTTTTCAGAACCATAGGTTAAGTTTACCTATTGAAAGACATTTCAGGTTGGATAAATAAAAATTTAACTGCTTACAAAAAACACATCTAAAACAAAATGATACAGAATTGTTGAAAATAAAGAATGGGAAAAAATAACCAGAGATATCTAAAAAAGAAAGTAACTGAAGCAATGACATTAGATATAAAAGATAACTAATAGTAACATTATTAAAATGGATAAAGAAGTATTTAAAATATAAACTTTTTAAAACACAATTTTGGTTGTTGAATAAAACTCTACCTAGTAGACTACCAGATTTTTTTTTTCTATTGTTGAACAAATTGGTTCTAATTTTTTTTGCTATTTTAGATAAGGCTACAGTGGACATCTTTGTATATAAAGCTTTTACCATTTCATTGGATTCTTTCACTAGGATACATTTCCATTTGTATATTATTAGATCTGACAGTATATTCATTCTAAGATTTCTGATACTATTTCCAAATTGTCAAAACAATTGTACTAATTAGTACTCCAATCACATAAGTTTATCCTAAACTTTGATTTTTTTTGAAATGATTCTGTTAATGGCAAAAACAGAAAAGTTGTTATGAGATTAGTATGTATTTTCACTTCCTCTTCATGTTTCAGAGAAGTGCTTCTCAAACTTCAGTATGCATACAAATTATCCCTGGAGCATGTTACAGCATAGAACCTAGTGCAGTTCATTTAGAGGGGAACCTAAGTTTTCTGAGAAGCTATCAAATTGTTCTGAGGCCCTTGGTCTGATTATCCTGTGAGTACAAAGGTTTGAGACTTAAGCTGACATGGAGAAGGAAGTAGGAAAGCTTTTTCTGAGTTTTAAAAATGAAGCAAGTTTGAAAAATCCCACTTTAAAAAGCATGTTCCAAGCACAGTAATCTCCCCAAATTATCTAAATTAGATCAAAGATACAGAAAATAATACAATAATCAGGAAGGGTTTGTTAGTAAATCCCTCCCACCATGGAGTACATATAAACATCTATTTACATATATAAGATATATTTTACGTATTTATCATTTTCTTAATAGTCTCATAGTAATCCTATTATAGCATACTTTTTAAGTTTAAAAATTCATTGTTAGCATGACATTCCTTGAATCAAGTATTTTTATAAAACATTCTTTCCAATATTAGCAGAGTATTCTAGTTCATGAATATGTGAAGATTTATTTAATTAGTTGCATTTTTTATATATTGACTTTGTTTCCAATTTTACCCATATCATTCCCCAGTAGCCACTTTTGTGTATACATATTATGTGTATATTTATTTTATTTTTATCTTGGACTAAGCTTCCACTCCAGTACTCTTGCCTAGAAAATCCCATGGATGGAGGAGCCTGGTAGGCTGCAGTCCATGGGGTCGCTAGGAGTCGGTCGCGACTGAGCGACTTCACTTTCACTTTTCACTTTCACACAATGGAGAAGGAAATGGCAACCCACTCCAGTGTTCTTGCCTGGAGAATCCCAGGGACGGCAGAGCCTGGTGGGCTGCCGTCTATGGGGTCGCACAGAGTCAGACACAGCTGAAGCGACTTAGCAGCAGCAGCAGCAGCAAGCTTCTAACTTAAAGTTTCCATTGTAGCATTCATTTCTGAATCATTAATATTCTGATATGTGTTACAAACCTGGTGTTACACATTCATTTCACTGACACTGGGTATAGGATTACGTCCAAAAGGATATCAATTTGAATATAATTACCTCATCATTGCAATTTTACTTTTTTTAATGAATCAAACAAGATATTAAATAAGTCAAGAAATATATGTGAAGGGTCATCAAACTATTTTAGCCAAATGGCTTATTTGTTAAGTTTTGGAATTGCTAAAATACGAGAGGGCTTCCCTGGTGACTCAGTGGTAAAGAATTACGTTCAGTATATAGGAAATGAGGATTCTTCCCTGGGTTGAGAAGACCCCCTGTAGAAGGGAATGGCAACAGACTCCAGTGTTCTTGCCTGGGAAATCCCATGGACAGAGGAGCCTGGCGGGCTACAGTCATGGGTTCACAAAGACTGAGACATGACTTAGTGACTAAACAGCAGCAAAATACCAGAGGTGCTGATGATCTAGGTACAGGAGATATTTGTTATGGTATAAACTCCTCTTTTAGGGAGATCTTCAACTAAGATGGAAATCGAAAGATCCCTATGTTTTAGATTTAGAGCTGCATGTCTTTGCAATGTTTTAGTAAATCTTTCTACAGTGGCTTCAGAATATATTCCTTTCCTTTTGGGTGCATAGTTTCACTTAAGCTTATTGGAGTGAGTCAGGTTCTGAGTATCAGCTTCTAATTTGGCCAACTTCTGATCAGAGAGATACTTAAAAAAAAAAAAAATCCTTTTGAGTTACCTTGTCAAGTTTCAGTCAGGACAAACAACAAATATTCTTGGTAGTACTGAACAACCCCATGCACACAAGAAAGGTTCCCAACAGGGTGCAAAAGATATTATTCTCCCAGGATTCAGAGCCACTCCCAAAGACAACCAAGAGAGGAAAAAAAAAAAGACTTAAGATACTACTCCTGAAGCTTACAGCAGTCAATAGGCCCCTACCTGCAAAATGGTGGACAACCCACATTTTTGTCCAGCCATAGTTTTGAGGGCCCTTCACACTAACAGTGGCCAAGCCAAATTGTCAGACAAACAAGATTGGTAACCATGTTTGCTTCCTGCCAATTTGAACTTGGAAAGAAAGAGCCAGTGTGAAATTCTACCTTTCTCTCTTGATCAGACACTACAGATAGAGGTTTGGGAGCACTAACTTTGGTAAGAATTCTTACCCTCTGCCAGTTTTGACAGGATGCCATCTGCAGGCTTCAGAGTCAGTGGGATGTCTCAGTGTGTCTCATTCTGGCCACCAGAGACTGCAGAGAAAGAAAAATAATTTTCCTTTTACCTTCTAGAGTAAGTGCCTGGCTGAGCCCTCTTTCTCCCTAGGGCATCTCATAAATGGATAAACTTATCTTGTTACTGGATAGAAGAGTAGCAGAGGACCCTTCCTCTTGAGCCTTGGTTCTTGGTAAGGACACAAAGAAGAATCTGAGGTCTTACCCCTGGCAAAAAGAAGTTTATTGAAGAAAGAACAGAAAGAACACCTCAAGGGAGTGCTGGGCCAAGCCAAGAGAGGCACTGGCACCAGAACGATGAGATATGAGGTTTTTAAGACAAGGCTTTTACATATTCATCTAGGTGGGCATGGACTGATAGTTTCGATTAACAGTTGCAAGTTACATAACAGCCTCTACTGCACATGTCTTTCCGATAATTCAGACTGTTTGATTCATACATAATCAAATGTATGTACCTATGTACAGAATGTTTATGAACCCTTAAGGGACTCCCTCCTGGCTGTCTAAGGTCACTGGAGGACACAGCTGTGCATCAAGAGTGCATATGCCACAGGTGGAAAAGTCTCTGTGATTAATTTTGTATTAATAGCATATCTATGAGCTCTCCTGGGCTGCACTGGGATGTACCTGAGGTGGGATTTAGAGAAGCTGATATCTTTTTCACTAGGCCATCCCTCAGTTGCTCATGCCTAACTTCCTATTCAACAATTTCAGAGGTTAAAAGTTCTCTACTGTGTCCACTGTAATTTACTTTTATCTTTGGTAAGGTTAACCTCTGTAGAACCAAAACTAAAATGGAATCACTTACACTGGGGACAAAGTGGAGGTGGCCAACACAGGAGCAGTTAAGAAAATAAAACTTCACCTACCAGAAGTTGCAGAAATTTGCAGTTCTTAGAAATCAGCAGAGGACGCCAGCAAATCTCCAAACGCCAATTCAGTTTAAGCCGTCTCTGGACTGTTTTGAACCTTGACTCAGCTATCCTTAAAATAGGGAAAAAGACCACCAGGCCTCCTATCCACTGAAAAAAGCAGATAACCTTCATAGTTAACCAATAAAAAGCCACGGGTCTATGAGCAACCAAGAACACGTTGCTTTCCTAGCCGTAAATTTGACGGCTTGAAGCTCAGAACCTTTGCAATAAACTCATCGTTTTTGCATGCCTTACTCAGTGCAGAGTTTGGCTTCTGACGCCTATTCAGGCTTAAAACAAAATTTTGTTCACCTGGGCTTCACAGTGGATCTAGTATGGTTCCTCAGTCGGATCGGGTCAGATCGTGGACCCCCTCCGATTCTGGCTGGTTTCCGGACCGAACCCGGAAAAAGAAATGAGTCGAAAGAATTCTGAAATCTCCGAACTAAAAGGATCCAGGATCCTATAGGGATTTACCCACCGCTCCAGAGAGGCTCCAGGCTCAAAGGTACCTACACCTGCTCAATCATTGTTCCTGGGGGACTGTCAGGGCTCCCCCTAGTTTCCCTCTTTTTATACAAGAACTGTTCAAGGAAAACATGTTAAAGAGTTTGAGCAAAAACCATTTCTGGTAGAGCAGCGCTAAGCCACAAGTCATCAGGCAGGCCCCCGATTATGATTTTCTTTGGTCCTGTATTTACTATTGGTAAGGTTATGTGTTTTCCCTACTACTGCTACTACTCAGCCCCTTATACCACTAATTAAATCATGTGTTATATTTTGTGTGAGGATATTTTCCTCTTTATGTTATTTGCTTTTTCTTGTTGATTTGTGAGACTTTACTTTATAGTAATGATATTAGGTTTCTGTCGTACAAGTGCAAGGGTTTTTTCACGAGTGATGATTTTTTTTTTCTTTGTTTCTGAGAATGTTTGACTTGAAATATTTCACATTTCCCAGATATTAAAATCCATCTTACATTATAGCTTCTCCCTTTGCGTTTATGGTTAGGTACACTTTTCCTCTTCTTCAAAGCAAACAAATATAAAATCTATTCTTTCAGTGATGAAGTAATTTTACTGTTTGCCATTTCACATTGTATACAAAGACTGATACTATTACTCTTCAAAACCAGTTATCTTGGCATCTTTTCTGTTTGAAAGTGCATCCTTTCCCTATTGATTTAAAAATTCTCTATCTTAACTGAAATAAAACACTGGATTTGAAATATTTTCTCTAATTCAACCAAAAATATGTGAAATACTTTGTTTTTAATTAAAGGGCAGACATTGAAATTTCTTAATTTCTGCAAAGTATTATGAAATATCTCTGACATATTAGTAACAGTTTCTCCATCATTTTGAAAATTCAACAGGATCTTGAATACACGATCATTTTGCCATTGGTTATAAAAATCTAACTTCCTGAGTTATATTTTATATCCTAACTCCTGTCCTTACTTGAATTTTTGTTGTCTTAAAACAAAAATATAATCTTCTCAGTTTCCAGATAAAGTTCATGTGCAATGTCAATAATTTTTTTGTTTCCTATAATATTCACTTTTAAAATATCTACTTAATTTTTACAGCAAAATATATTTCAATTAAAATGTAATAAAATAATATATAGCAAATATTGCAATACAGAGGACAATAGTATTTTTAGTTATGGAAAATATGATTTGTCTTTAAAAATCAGGTTTCAGAGATGAATGTAGATATATATACATATATAGAGATATCCATATAATCCATTTTCTAATAAAAACAAAGTTTCCTTTTTTACTATTCCCTCATCATCCCAGAGTAATACATCTGAATTTGATACATTGATTGGTTCATTGAAATTGAGCTCTTCAGTAGATGATATTTAAATATCAATCACCTTATGAATATTTAAATTCAAGAAATGTCAAATTAAAGGTTTGCTCATCTTATTTACTTTTAAGAGTTCTTCAGAAATATCAGATAAAATGAGATCATACTTGGTGGCAGTTTAAAACTCTTAAAAGGCTGATCTTTGCATAGTAATACTCCAAAATATTCAAGGGGAACCTATTCAAATATAATGTAACCTTTGGGTTTATTAAAAGAAAGTTGCTTCAATCTCAGAAAAAACTGTTATATTTACCTTTAACAACATTTTCCAATTAACTCTTGATTTAATATACTGGATTTAATTCTAAGCTGATGCATTGGAATGAAAAATCAATTGTATTAAGCAGTTTTATTTGTGTGATTTAAGTATCTATCAATATAGTGGTAATTTTTGTTACATTCTGTTCCTGACTGATTACATTTAACTTTTAGAGAATCCCAAAGGTACTTTTTCATATATTTTCCACTTCTTTTCAGACAAATATTTAATAATTTGAATTTTGAAACACTAAATGAAATCTGTAATCTAAATAATGTCCATATACAATTTAGCTTAACAGATAAAATTTTATTTCGTAAATATATTCTTCTTAAAAAGAAATCTAGCATGTTCTTTGGAAAAGCAATTTATTTGTCTTTAAATGTTATTTAGTTCACTAACATGTCATATATATATGTGTGTGTGTATATATATGTGTATATATACATATATCTATATATATGAAGTTATTTACAGAGTTTATCCATTGACTATAAGAATATCAATGTTCACTGAATAGTGTATATGTATCCTTTCTACTTTCTGAGCATAGATTGAGGGATGGATACATATAAGAGAACAAAATAATTGCCATAAAGGATCTTATTGTAAGTTCATATCTGTAGCATATTTATATATATATCAGACACACATTTATTTGTAGTATATCAGGTATGATACATACATACCTGATAAATGCCATGTATATATACATATGTATCGCTTCCCAAGTGGCTCAATGGCTAAAGGATCTGCCTGCAGTGCAGAAGAGGCGGGCTCAATCCCTGAGTTGGGAACATCCCCTGGAGGAGGGCATGGCAACTCATCCCAGTATTCTTGCCTGGAGAATCCCATGGACTGAGGAGCCTGGCAAGGATACATACCACAGGGTTGCAGAGTCAGATGCGACTGAAGCCACTGAGCACCCTTGAACATCTCTCTCTCTCTCTCTTTTTCTATCTCTGCATTTGAAAGGGGTCAGAAGCAGTCTGACCAAACTCAGAGAAAAATTTAGGGTCACAGTGTTTTCAAGAGGCAGTTTGATTTTCTTTATGAAGTATGGGTGGAGAGTTAACTTCTTTAGGGGCAGTTTAGCAGTCTAGGACAGTTCATCTATCCAAATTCACATCTATATGTTCTCTACCTACTATTCCCCTTTCCTTCTCCCACAGTCTGGAATTAGCTTCAGCTTTTGATTCTGTTTCTCTGTTTGACTCTGGTTTCTAATCTTGCATATCATCTCCTTGACATTCACAGATAATTTGACTTATTTTGCCATAGGTCTTTGATCCTAGACTTCATAAAGGATATTCATGTCATCCGTCTTGCTTGATTTTTTCTGCCTCTCACCTTTACAAATCAAAATCCATCTTTCAAGTTAACCCAGCACTTTAATTTTCACCATAACTATAATTAGCCCCTATGGATTTTTTGACAATAAAAGAGATAGTCATAATAAATTAATCTTCACTAAATTAGGCTGTATTTCCTCTCTTCATGTGATTTTCTCAGCAATTGTCAGATTCCTAAAGTTTGAATTTCTTAAATCTCTTCTTAAAGGACTCATTTTTGTTCTACCTTTTTTCCCCCTCTTTTAAATAAAAAGTACAAAGCATGCTGGAAAATACCTGTGTATCATTTTCGTAGAAATTAACATGTTAGAATATTGTTACTGTCAATTTTTGTACAAGAATAAGCCATTTTATATGAAGTTGAAATCCACTATGAAAGTTATTCCTGGCCCATTCCATTCTCTCCTAGGTATATTATCTATACTCAGTGTTCCCATTCATGTCTTTTGTTCACTCTTAAAATTACTCTTGTTAGATTTTTGCCCCCATCACTTCACATAACTGTTCTTTTCAAGGTCACAATAACTTCTACATTGCTAAGCCAGTGGGCAAGTTTCAGTTTCTTTTTAAGTAATCTGGCAGCATCATTTGATCCATTGATCATATCTGCCTCCTTGAACACATCAATTTCTTAGCTTTCAGCATATCACACACTATTAGTTTTCTTCCTATAAACTAGATCTTGCTTCCTTCATTTACTTCTCCTGGATCTCTTAAAATTGGAGTTAACCTTGTCATTTTTTATAATTAAACTCACACCTTTGGTGATTCATTCAGTCTAATGGTTTTAAATAAAATTATAGACTCAAACTATTATTTTTTTAAATTCCTCCTTCTTTCCCCCAAACTGGACATCTACACATGGATATCTAATTGCCATCTCAAACTTGTGTACTAAGTGGACTCCTAATCTTCTCCCTAAGCCTGTTGTATCCACAAGCTTCCCCATTTCAGTTGATGACAACTTCCAGTTGCAAATTAGAAGTCAGATCTTAAATCTCTCTTTGACTTTTGTTTCTCTCACAACGCATATCAAACCCTCTCAAACAACTTGTTGCTCATCTCCAATATCCTTCTGACCGTGTCTTGGTACCTCCATCTCTGTTACTCTAGTCTAAAGAATCACTTTCTCATTTTGATAGCAATATCCGAACTTATCTCCCTACTAACACCATTTGTTTATTTCATCTAGTCACAGCAACTACTGTGATTCTTTTAAAATAAAAGTTAGGTCGCATTACTTTGTGCTCAAAATTCTCCCTTTACTCTAAAAGCCAAAGTCATTACAATAGCCTACAAAGCCCTATAAAATTGGGTTCCTTCTCCATCTCTGCACTTGACAACTTTCCAGCTTGCACGCTTCTCTCTATTCACCCTGGCCTCCATGCAATTTCGTGGACATGCCAGACATATTTCCACTTTTTGTACAGGCTGTTCATTATGCCTGGAATTTCTCTGCAGATGTTTGCATTGCTCTCTCCCTATGGCAGATCGTTATGGTTGCCAAACATTCCCTGCTTTAAAAAGATGGTTTTTGTTATCCCATTGGGATGTATGACTGATCTAGCTAATGAAATGATCAGAGTGATATATGCCTCTCCCAAAAAATAGAAGCTGTAAGAGCTGTTGTAGGCTCTCTCCTCTCTGCTATGAGATCTGCATGATCCAGATAGGGGCTGCTGCTCCTTTAGCATAGACCCTGCTATGAATCAATGGAGAGCAGAAACATAGCTGACTCATGAGATGCTTGTAACACAAGAAAGAAATAAATATTTGTTTTTGGAAATTGCTGAAAATTGGGATTTTTGTTACTGTATCAAACTTAATGAAAGCGAACATAAAAATCATTACCAAAAATTGGAGTTTTGATTAAACAAACACAGTAACCCTTCACATTAACTTTCCTTTTGATGGCACCCAGGGAACTGCTATTGGAGTCTCAACAAATGATTACAGTGCTATACAGGGGTGAATAAGAAGGAGAATATTGCTAGTCTGCCTTGGTCGGTATTGACTGCTTTGGTCAGGCACTACAAGAAAGACATAAAATTAGAAAATATTTGGCTACCATGTAAGCAAAAATAAATGGGAATATAGACAGCTCAGAAATTCCCAAAGCCTCCAGGTATGGAAACTGGCACTGCTTCTCATTTCCAACAGATAAAATGTAAAACTGAGGTAGTCTTTGAAAACAAACGCCAATTTAAGCTCAATCGCTTATGAAAGTATTAAACTAGAATCACGGTCATGAAACCCTTTGTTAAAATCTCCAAATTGATTAAGGTGGTGCCTGATGAAACCTTGTCTTTGTGCTCAGTCACGTCCAACTCTTTGTGGCTATAGTCCACCAGGCTCCTTTCTCCATGGAGTTTTCCAGGCAAACTAGAGTAGATTGCCATTTCCTCCTCCAGGAGATCTTCCGCACCCAGGGATCAAACCCCCGTCTCCTGTGGCTCCTGCATTGGCAGGCAGATTCTTTACCACTACCGCCACCTGGGAAGCCTGGTGAAAACCTTGTTAGACAAATTGCTCAAGGCAAAAAGAATAAAGGCTTGTCTTTCCCAGTATCTGCAATTAAGTATGCAATAAAAGATAATCTATGGGTAAGCTACTAATGTATGATTTGGGTAACAGAAGAAAAGCAAACTGTTTTTGAAAGAGTTGTACTGCCAAAGGAATCATTAGTCTAGATTTAAAATACACTGTGAATCCCTGAGACTTGGAGCCCCCACCTTCCACAGACAGAAAGATAAGTAAGCTGTGTAGAGCTCAAAATATTCTCTTCGGTATTCTTTTCAGATGAGAATTTAGGAGACGTAATGGAAAAGGAAAGATCTCTCAGAGAGGGAAACCCTTACCAAAAGAACAATGGACTAGGATTTACTTCAGGGGAAGGGAAAGAGGGCCTAAGGAACATTTTCTTCCTTCAGGGTGGGGGCCCTTTGCAATTTCTCCCTGGGGAGGTTTCAGTGTTGCTACATATTAGTAACGATGTTTGTTTTCCATTCTCATTCTGTTTTAAGGGAAATATTCCTTGTGGTCAGTCTGTATCCCACCACTGTGTGTGGTGTGTTGTTGGACAGATAACTTGACTTTTCACTTCTTGGATCTTTGGATCAATAAAAAGCCATATTTGGCCCTGACCTAAAGACTACCATATCATGGACTTTGAATACGATGGCATGTTTGGGTTGTTCCCTTTTGTGTGGGTGAGGAAAGTATATTTTATGTGAGGAGAGGGAAATAAGATGGTATTATTGCTTCTAATTATTCCTGACACTCCTGTGAGATGAGTACTCCTAATCCATAGCTATCAGGTTTGACCAAGTGATGCAATTTGGACAATTACAAAAGAAGTGGTTGAAATGTCCTCAAGAAGAGTGGGGATAACTCAGTCAAGGCCGATGGTGAATGGATTATCTTGATTTTGTTATTCTTTTTCCTTTCGTTAAAAATTGTGTTCATTTTTACACTTTATAATAAGGATATACCTTTTGAAAAAACAAATAAAAGTGACTAGGAGTGACAGGTCATTCCAAAAAGAATGACATTTAAGGGCATTTTGTTGTTCCTCGTTTGTTTTCTGTTTCTCTGACATGGGAATGGCATGCTCCAGATGGAGGCTGCTTCTCTGTTTCCTGGATTTGAAACAACTTGAAGCAGTACCACAGCTAATCCATAAAGGTCATCACATGAACCTGGGGAATACACACTAGTTTCCTAAACTGTGATAACTTGGGGGTGGATACCATAGCTAAGGGCTTCCCAAGAGACGCACAGGTAAAGAATCCAAGAGCATGTGTGTATCTGAAAAAAAAAAAAAAAAAAGAATCCATCTGCTAATGCTGGAGTTGCAAGAGATGTGGGTTTGATCCTTGGGTTGGGAAGATCCCCTGGAGAACAGAATGGCTACCCACTCCAGTATTCTTGCCTGGAGAATTCCATGAATAGAGGAACCTAGATAGATGCTTTTGGTTATACACACACACACACACACGTGTGCGCACATGTGTGTGTGTGTGTGTGTGTGTGTGTGTAGCATATTTCAATTGATAGAAATATTTCCCATGTAATGAACTTTTCTAAATCTAATCTCTTGTTTTCTAATTTTTCTATGAATTGGATGAACTAAACTTTAATTTCTCTATATGTATTTAACTTTTATTTTTTTTGCAGTTTCACTAAGCCTCTGCATAAAATGCTTTTTCCATATTTAGGTTTATTTCTTTGGTCTAAATGTATGACCATCTTACAGTCACTTTGAATGCAGTTTGTCTGATTACTTTCCAAAGGTATTGTGAAAATTCACCATGTCACAAACAATATATATCAATCAAACAATTGGAATTTCATAATTCTCTTTAAATTTCCTTTGGCCTGAGTAGATAATTTTTATATTAAGTGCCATGGATTAATTATATCCCCCCAAGAATGCTATCTTGAAGTCCTAATTTCCAGGACCTCAGAATGGGACATTATTTGGAAATAGAATTGTTGCAAAATATTGAATAATTGGTCAAAATGAGATCATACGAAGTAGAATGAATCCTAATCCAATGGGATTGATGTTCTTATAAGAAGACAGCCATGTGCAGATATACAAACACACACACAGGCGTGGAGAATATCATGTGATGACAAAGGCAGAGATCAGAATTATGAAACTGTAAACCAAGATAAGCCAAAGATTGCTGGCAAACTGGCAGAAGCTAAGAAGATGCAAGGGAGGATTTTCCCCTATCAATTTCAGAGGTTCTGTGCTTTGTCTTTTTCTGCATTTTCTCCCCTTTCTGTTTCTACTCAACTGAGGGAAATTGTTTTGATAACTCACACAGATGTGATCTCCCCCACTCTTTCCCTCATTCAGAATTTAATTGGTTATTTGTCTCTTTGTTTACTATATAATCTCTTGATATTGTCAGGATTTTTTTATTTCAATGTTGTATTTGTTTTTTTGGCTTGTTTTATTTTGTATCACAGTGCCATTATTTTTGCTGGTTTGCAAGACTTAGGAAGGCTGAGACTCTTTCACTTACCTTTATTTTCCTGAAGTGCTGGTGGAATATATAACAGCTCACTATATGTTGATTGAATTAAATAGGTTCAGTTCAGTTCAGTCGTTTAGTTGTGTCCGACTCTGTGATCCAATGAATTGCACCACACCAGGCCTCCCTGTCCATCACCAACTCCCGGAGTTCACCCAAACTCATGTCCATCAAGTCGGTGATGCCATCCAGCCATCTCATCCTCTGTTGTCCCCTTCTCCTCCTGCCCCCAATCCCTCCCAGCATCAGGGTCTTTTCCAGTGAGTCAACTCTTCGCATGAGGTGGCCAAAGTATGGGAGTTTCAGCTTCAGCATCAGTCCTTCCAATGAACACCCAGGACTGATCTCCTTTAGGATGGACTGGTTGGATCTCCTTGCAGTCCAAGGGACTCTCAAGAGTCTTCTCCAACACCACAGTTCAAAAGCATCAATTCTTCGGCGTTCAGCTTTCTTCACAGTCCAACTCTCACATCCATACATGACCACTGGAAAAACCATAACCTTGAATAGATGGACCTTTGTTGGCAAAGCAATGTCTCTGTTTTTCAATATACTATCTAGGTTGGTCATAACTTTCCTTCCAAGGAGTAAGCGTCTTTTAATTTCATGGCTGCAGTCACCATCTGCAGTGATTTTGGAGCTCCCAAAACTAAAGTCTGACACTGTTTCCACTGTTTCCCCATCTATTTGCCATGAAATGATGGGACCGGATGCCATGATCTTCGTTTTCTGACTGTTGAGCTTTAAGCCAACTTTTTCACTCTCCTCTTTCACTTTCATCAAGAGGCTCTTTGGTTCGTCTTCACTTTCTGCCATAAGGGTGATGTCATCTGCATATCTGAGGTTATTGATATTTCTCCCAGCAATCTTGATTCTATCTTGTGCTTCTTTCAGCCCAGCGTTTCTCATGATGTACTCTGCATAGAAGTTAAATAAGCAGGGTGACAATATATAGCCTTGACGTACTTCTTTCCTATTTGGAACCAGTCTGTTGTTCCATGTCCAGTTCTAACTGTTGCTTCCTGACCTGCATACAGGTTTCTCAAGAGGCAGGTCAGGTGGTCTGGTATTCCCATCTTTTTCAGAATTTTCCACAGTTTATTGTGATCCACACAGTCAAATGTGGTTAAATATTATTAAATGAGTAAAAGCAGTATATTTATGCCAACAACTATTTGTTATTAATAAGGAAAGAAATCTGACATTCCTTGTGTGACTCTTGTATGGAGTTGCATGATAATGTAATAGAAGTTATTAACTAAAATTGCCTATTTAAGTAAATTGACAGGACAGAATTTGCATTTTTTTAGTTTTTCTTGGGGGAGCAGAATATATCATACTCTCCTTGTCATAACCAAACCTCATTAATGCAGATTGCATCACCATGGTGTCTGTAATAATTTTACAAGTTGTAACTTAGTTTGCTGTTGCATATATAAGTCTTTCATTTTTCTATAGATTTGTATAATATTAATAGCCCCCTATTTTCGATAGAATCCCTATTTATAGAGAATCTTTAACACACACAAAAAATTGTTGAACATTCCTTAATGATGATGATGATGACAATAAGAATTCATCTACCCATAGTGTGAACAAAAAAATAATTTCTTGCTTGATAGTGGTGTCTATGCTGAAGATTTAATGTTTGTAAACATTAAAGTAGTTAATATTTAATTTATAATTACTGAATGATACATAGGTAGCTTGCTTTTAATTTTAATAAAGGTAGCAAAGTTATATTTTTAAAAGGAGTATTATAATTCAGATTTTGTTAATTTGGGTTAATCAGCATCAGTCAAAATTAGTGAGATAATGTAAGTATAATGCATTTCTTTGAATGAAATCTTAGAATGAGGCAGATATTGGATGCTCTTCTTATGAATTTCTCTCCTCCTCTCTCTCCCTCTATATATGCACGCATGTACATATTACACAAAGCACACACACATATATATGCTGTGCTTAGTCACTCAGTTACGTCCGACTCTTTGCAACCCCATGGACTGTAGCCCAGCGCACCAGACTCCTCTGTCCATGAGGATTCTCCACACAAGAATACTGGAGTGGGTTGCCATGCCCTCCTCCAGAGGATCTTCCCAAGCCAGGGATCGGGCAGATTCTTTACCATCTGAGCCACTAGGGAAGCCCAAGAATACTGGAGTTGATAGCCTATCCTATCCCTTCTTCAAAGGAACTTCTCAACCCAGGAATCGAACTGGGGTCTCCTTCATTGCACGCAGATTCTCTACCAGCTGAGCTACCAGGAACGCCCATATATGTGTATGCACATATATGCATATGTGTGTGTATGTAGAAATTTATTTGGGAGGTTATAATCCAACAGAAGTAATTAAAAGAATTCACAAAATATTTTTCACATAAGCTATTTATGTATAATAAATATATATCTGTGAACTATACACAGAGTATGTTAAAATGCAATAGCCAAAGTACAAATTCTACTGCTGTTGCTTTTGAATACTACTGCAAATTCTATCAGAACTAACCAATGTTTATTGGACACTTTTCTATGTATCTGGGACTGTTCTAAACTTGTTACCTCTATCATATGTTTAACCCTCACAACATGATGGGGAAGGTATCATCATAGTCTTCATTGCACAGATGAAAAAAACTGAGTTAGGATATTCAAATGACCAAGTTCATACAACCACTAAGTGACTGTGGTAGAATTTGAACTCATGCTATAAGATGCTGTTATGATTTGTCCTTGTCTTTCCTGCGAGATATAAGATATTAAAATATTGTCTTAGAAGCTCATTTGACCTCCAGATTTACTAGCATCTCTAATGCCTCCCATAAGAGATTGAAACAAATGCCCTTGAAAATCCAAGAAGAGCCTAGCATGTGCTAGCCACTTAATTATTATTTAGTAAAGTGAAAGTGAAAGTGAAGTCGTGTCTGACTCTTTGCACCCCCACGGACTGTAGTCTGCCAGGCTCCTCTGTCTGTGGGATTTTCCAAGCAAGAGTACTGGAGTGAGTTGCCATTTAGTAAACAAAGAAGTAAATGAATGGGGTTCTGAACCAGTTGTATTAGTCTGAGAACCACAGGATTTAATATTTTTAATACCTTAATAAGTATCTTAAGAAATAATTGAATTCAAAATATTTATTACATATGCCCTTCAACTTGTTGTCAGTTAATATGTTCCACTGCTAGGTATTTTATAAGTCTGTAGATTTTGCTTGCAATAGCTTCCTTGTAGAAATTGGGCTATATTAGAAATAAACCTTTGCAAAGAGCAACATAGTACAGAAAAATGTTCATTTTATGGAGAACAACCTGACAAGTTAGAGGTCTTTCTCTAGACATTGGGGTTCATTAAATCAAGAGTAATCATACAATCTAATGCTTGACAATTTGCATCTTTCATATTTAATTTGAAATTTTCTGCACCATCTATTCCTACTTGTATATAGTTATCTGATTTTCTATTAAATGAAAAGTGCGAGCTTTTAGTCCCAAGTTCCAACGATCAGGCATTATGTTTTTTTCTAACACCAGTCTTGAGGTGTCAACATTTTTCAGGCTGATTAAGTCTCTTGTCACACAACTAAGTAGTAAAACATAGCCTGGTTGTATGACTTGAGTTACTTACAGCATGTTTGCAGTGAAATACCTCTAAGGGAGGGGAAAAAAATGTACATTTTTACAGAAAACAGGCTTAATTTGTATTCCTCCAGACTACATTTAAAGTTAAAAGTTTATAAAAATTTAAAGTTTTACAAGCATTGCTTCCTCCAGGCTTAAAAGCCTAGCTGACATTTATGAACAAATAAATTTATCATAGAGTGAATATATTTTTTAAACACTTAACCTGTGTTCTCCAACCTAACAACATCTCCTGAGCATGAATGACAAGAATGTTTTAGTTTTAAAGAAAATCTATAATTTAATACTGTAAAAAAGTGAACAAACTGGTATGTAGGGTTTACATTTATTTCATCAGTAAGTGTAGCTTTTACTTTTTAGACTGTTAATGAAAGAACAGGAGCATATCTTAGCTTTCTAGAATAAAAAAATAAGAAAAACTATTCAAATATATAAGTAGGGCCAAATCTACTCCATGAAAATATTTTTCTAAATTTGATAATTTTCTGGACAATCATTCATATAACCAGATGACCAAGCTGACAATTCATTTGCCTTTGAGTTCTATGAACAAAAGACCAGCTTTTCCAAAAAGGAAATTCTAAAGCCCAAATATTTGGGAATCGCAAGGCTCGTATACCTAGACAAAAAGGTCGATCAGTTTGTCAACAAACCCATGACTCAAGCTTTGCCTTTTCTCTCACTCTGCCTTGTCTTATTTTCTAATGTTTACTTTTGTCATTTCTTCAAATTTGCAAACTCATAAAAATCTCAGCCTTGGACGGTGATTTTATTTTTCATTCTGAGTCTCCCTGGAATGCTAAGAAATGGCCATTTTGTAAGTACATACAGAGGAAGGTAATAAATTTGTTCAGGAAATAATAAATTTTTTTCTGGAGTGAGAGAGATGTTGAGAGAGTTTTTGGAAGCATAAGGACATAGGGGCATTAGATGGGACTCCAGTGGCCTGAATGAGTTGACCCTTCTCACCACACTACACAGATTTACTACTGCAGAGAGAACAAGAAATGAGGAAGGGATGGCGATTAAAATTTATGAGGAAAAACACTTCTCTTTTTCCCTTACCTGACACATCGTGTGCTTAACATGTGTTTCTCCAATAACAGTTGGTGGTATTTACATACATTGTAGAGAATGCAGATGGTTTTCTGCTGAGAATCAAGTAAGCCCAGGAGGTCACACTGGGAATAACTAAAGTCTTAAACTACATCCTTGTGAATGCTATACTTTTTAAATCAAGGCCTTATTATTTAGTACTGTAATATATTTTTTTCTGTGCTTAAAACATATGTGCTCTTGACCCAGTTAAGGAAAACAAAAACAAAACAACACCCCCCGGTAAAGCAAAGGCTAGTCGCATAAATGATTGAAGTGTCTGTAAAAACACCTTCCCAGGAGAACAGCCTGCTATTGAAGTCCGTATCAGCAGATATATATACGCCTCATTATTTTTGCATGCCTCACGTACCTGCTGCTATTCCAAACTTCTGCATGTTACTTTCTGTCTTTATAAGTACTGTGCTCTCATCTATTATTTTAAGAAATGAAGGAATTCAAACCTCTTGAAGAGATATACTAGCACATTAAAGTAAAACATTTATCTTGTTTCTAAAAGTGGTGCTAACTAATAAGAGCAGATATACTAGTGCAGTGGCAGTTTTGTTAGTAGTCCCATGGCTGGATTTGAATTGGAGGCAAGAGAAGTTAAGGACACAGAATTAGGGATATTTATATTAATTCTTATTTTTCCTGAAATAATTTATTGCTTTCAATCATAGGTGGGTAATTTAAATTTGTCAGAGAACATTTATCCCAAATGAGAATCATTATTTAGGTTAATGATATTTTGAAATGTATTTTTAAATGTTCATGTGTTCACTTTCTAAGTATATCTTTTTCAAATATCTATAATAGGAATGACACTATGTGGGCACTTTGCACGGATAAATACATTTTTTCTTGTAGGCTGACCTCTTCCAAGATTGTATTAGTAAATATAAACACATTTTAATGTGTAAAGTTATTTCAAAACATAGATCTCAAAATTGTAAAGAAAACAATATTATGCTAAACGTATCACTATCATGCAGTTAAACACGAAGCAAATATATTTAAATAATTCCAGGCAGTGAGGAGGGTAATGCAGCCATCTAAAGGGATGGAGAGTGAAGTGTGGGGAGAGAGAAAACCCTTGGAGAGAAGGTTGTTTCAGATAGGTTTCCTGGGGACTGTTGATACTTAAATAATTGAGAGAGTGAGTCATCCAAAGATCTGGGAGAAGAGTAGGAGGAAACCACAGTGTCACAAGCTGCAGAAGCTCTGAGATCGGTACAGCTTGATGCTATGAGAGGAACAATAAAGATTGAGGGGAAATGGTTGCAGTGAGTTGGAGATGTAGGCAGGGGCAAACACATGAAAACTAATGTAGACCTAAGTCATGGTAAGAAGGGTACATTTTGTTTGATTATCAAAAAATCAGATGTAGCAAAATAATACCAGATCAGTAAAATAGTATTTAGTAAGAGTTTATTATGCGTATAAGAGCAGTTCATGAACTGTGAGCTTTCAAATTCAAGACTCATATGCAGCCTGATATTATAGGATGTCTTACAGAGTGAAAATGAGGAAATTGTTTAATCTTTACAATGATTGATTATTACAGTGGAATTTCCCACAGGGGACAGGGATTGATTAAAAGTGGTCATCTTAAATCATTTTTTAGGAAGAGGACTTAAGTTTCTTTTGATTATCAGAGGCATTTATAAGAAATAGCTTAAGTTTCACTTAGGTTCATGAGAGAGTTATATTTAGTTTTGCTCACTGGCTTAATTGGTTTTGTCTGCTCAAGGAATTTTCAAGTCTGGTCTCTATTTTGTATTTTCCTTTAACACGATGGATGGTGAAAGACCATTGAATGGTTTTAAGCACAGGTGTGAGTGTATAACAGTGTGAGTTTAAGAAAGCAGGCTGCCTCAGTTTCAACTCCAGTCTGTCATTATTAGCTATGACCTTGGGCAAGTTACTTGTTTTTCTTATCTGTGAAATGGAAAAATAAATATCAACCATTTTTAATAAGGGGGTATTGTGAAAATAAATGGCCTAATATATGTAATGTGTTAATTATTCATATTTAATAGTGCTCACTCTTTGTTACTTGTAGAAAACAGACCATAGGAAACCAGATAGGAAACAGGCATTTAGGAGGCTACAGAGCATGGAAGTCCATTCTAAAGTCAGAGGAGCCATTGATGTTTAATATTTGAAGTGATTAAAAGTGATCCAATTTAACATAGATTATGACAGAAAACCTGAGAGGACTGAGTGAATTAAATGTAAATTATAAGATAAGAAGCAGAGGTGATAGCTAAACAAGTAGCACAAAAGTTGTAGCAATTTCTGAGATAGGAAATATTATTTGTGGGGATGAGTTGGGGTGGGAGAGAGTCTAGGCCTCATTGGATGTATTAGGGTTATTCTCTTTATTGGTAATTTGGAGATATTGGGTAAAAAGTTAGATATACAAATTTAGTGAGGCTTGTTGATGACTATAGGTGTACATTTCAGAGTCACAGATCAGAGTACATGTATAAAGCCTTGGCAATGGACAAGTGTATCCAGGCAAATAAGAGAATAATGGTGAGGACTGAAGACTGGGATACTATAACATTTAAGAGGAACAAAAAAAAGAAGGAGTTGCCAGAGAATTAGGAAGAGCTCAGGAGACTGTAGGAGACTTGCAAATTTTACATGCAACAGTCCTATTTCCAAATAAGGTCATGTTCTGAGGCCTTGGGGCTTAGGACATAAGGCATGTCTTTATTTTGCAGGGAGAGAGAAAAATTCAACTATAACAGTGTGTTAGGATGAGACCTACATGGACAGATTGTGAGAAGTCTTGTATAGAATGCTAAGTAATTTGGGTTTTATTCTAAAATTTTATGGAAAGACAATGAAAATATTTTAAGGGACATGAGTGGAATTAATATTTTTATAAAAATAACCCTAGTTGCTATATGGTAAATGAATTTTAGAAGGGCAGATAAAGAGGGTGAGAGTAAGGGAGTAAACTCAAAGACAGGAAAGTTAGTGAGGACTACTACAGTAATTCGGGAAAGAAAGGATGAGCACATGAATTTGAATAATGACATTGAAGTTGGAAATAGAATCCCATTACCTTTCCCACTACCACTGACACCTTCTCTAGAGGCCTGTCATGTTCTTAGGCTTAAACCTGTAACTTATCACTAGGATATTTAGCCTCTTACCTGGGTCTTCACACTTCATGACTTTCTTCACTCTAATCCCATCTATATTACTTCTAAGTATGGTTACTATATAGTTACTATCTTTATTACTACTAAATACAGTTCTTTAGTGACAACCTTTGAATATAGGGCATATTACTCCACTCAGCCTAGTATCTGTTTAAGTTGCCTTTGGCTACAAGGAACATTATACTTAACTCAGTTTGTACAAATCAATGAAAAACTTGCTATCTTAATTAATAGGGAGTCAGAGGTGGAACAGACACAGAGTAGGTTGATGCAGTAGGTCAGTGACATCATCATCATCTTGCTCTTCTGTGTTAGGAATCTCTTCATCCTCAGGCTATGGTCTAATACTTAGAGACAGGAAGGAAGAATCTGCCTTTGTTCTCTTATTGGTAATAAAACAGTCCCCCAAAGCATCCCCAGTATCTCATGTCTCCTTGGCCAAAAATGACTTAAGACAACCTGTCTATGAGTTGATCATTGGCAAGCAAGGGGCATCAAATTACCATGATTGGTTAAGATAGACCATCTGAAGTAGAATGTGGGTTGAGTAGTCAAGATACTGTCCTAAGTGGTTTTTATGTACTATATGTATCAGTTCACTTAACTAATTTATATTGTTAATACCCACATGCTGCTGCTGCTGCTGCTGCTGAGTTACTTCAGTCGTGTCCAACTCTGTGCGATCCCATAGATGGCAGCCCACCAGGCTCCCCCGTCCCTGGGATTCTCCAGGCAAGAACACTGGAGTGGTTTACCATTTCCTTCTCCAATGCATGAAAGTGAAAAGTGAAAGTGAAGTTGCTCAGTCGTGTCCAACTCTTAGCGACCCCATGGACTGCAGCCCACCAGGCTCCTCCATCCATGGGATTTTCCAGGCAAGAGTACTGGAGTGGGATGCCATTGCCTTCTCCATAACACCCACATACATAGCTTTATCTCCATTATTTGATATTTATGTTGCAAAATTGAATGAGGTATCTGTATTAGTTGGCTAGGGCTGCTATAAATATGTACTAGGTGGCTTAAACAACAGAAATTTATTTTTTCACAGTTTCGGAGGCAAGCTGTCAGCATGGTTGGTTTCCCTCCCTGGCTTGCAGACACCCCGCTTCTTGCTGTGCCCTTTCATCACCTTTTCTCTACGTGCATGCATTGCTGGTGTCTCTCTGTGTGTCCAGACTTCCTCTTCTTGTAAAGACACCAGTCAGATTGAGTTAGGACCACCCTATCAGCTTCATTTTAATTTAACCACCTCTTTTAAAGGCCCTATCGAAATATAGTTATATTTTGAGATACTGAAGGTTAGGTCTTCAACACATAAATTTTGAAGGAAAGGAGTTTAGCCTGTAACACTATCCGTGAGCATGCTCTGAATACTTTTATCTTCATACCTTGATTCATATTTCACTGGGAATATTCTGCACCTTATCTCTGATTTCCAAAATTATTGTGTTTTGTTCAAGATGTATCTCAGCTGTCATCACAAATGAAATTTTCCTCAATGGTAGATTTCAATATCCTCCCAGAATTTTTATGTACTTTTCTTAGGAAAAGGTCCTCACTTTTTTTTTGATTGGCAATCATTTGTATACTCGTCTAGTATCTCTACTCTATTACAGTATTATTCTTTACTGTAGTATCCCTTGTACTAACTGTCTTCGTGTGTTAAAATACAAATGTCCACAGGAACGTAATTCATATACAGCCTTGTAATAGGAATTGAGTTGAACAAAAAATTACTTCTTAGGTGATATGGGAAAGATTCATGGATGAGTTGAAATTTGAAATAGGTCTTGAAGGATGGGTAAGATTTTAAATAGGGAGATCTGACAAAAAGGGAGTGAGAGATTAAGTTAAATGCTTATTCAGTAAAGAAACAGCACAGGCTGAACTCAGAATTTAAAAGAAGAAGCATACATTTGTGCAATAACATCTGATTAACTCCAGGGTTTTGTTATATAGTATTGAGAGCTGAATGCAGAATGACAGTTTGAGACTAAGTCATAAATGATGCAAACAGCATTCTAAGGAAATCAGGATTCCTTTGGTAGACAATGGTCAGTCACTGAAGGATGTCATATACGGAAATAACATTAACCAAGCATTGGCTAAGGAACAATATGTAGACTCTAGAAGCATCAAATTTCATTTATAAAAGTAATGAGGAATGTAAGAGAGATTTGAGGGTAGAAAGGTGATGATGAATTTGAAAATATGGAAGGATATAAAAAATATCAAGAAGCCAGTGTGAAAATAAGAAAATTACAAAAGTAAATATTCTTGCTTTCTGACCTGAGATTAAATATTAGAAAACAGAAGGCTATTTGATTATTTGAATATATCTACTCACTTATGTGAACTGTGAACTTCCAGATGTTCAAGTTGGTTTTAGAAAAGGCAGAGGAACCAGAGATTAAATTGCCAACATCCGCTGGATCATGGAAAAAGCAAGAGAGTTCCAGAAAAACATCTATTACTGCTTTATTGACTATGCCAAAGCTTTTGACTGTGTGGATCACAATAAACTGTGGACAATTCTTCAAGAGATGGGAATACCAGACCACCTGACCTGCCTCTTGAGAAACCTATATGCAGGCCAGGAAGCAACAGTTAGAACTGGACATGGAACAACAGACTGGTTCCAAATACAAAAAAGATTATGTCAAGGCTATATATTGTCACCCTGCTTATTTAACTTCTATGCAGAGTACATCATGAGAAACGCTGGGCTGAAAGAAGCACAAGCTGGAATCAAGATTGCTGGGAGAAATATCAATAACCTCAGATATGCAGATGACACTATCCTTATGGCAGAAAGTGAAGAGGAACTAAAGAGCCTCTTGATGAAAGTGAAAGAGGAGAGTGAAAAAGTTGGCTTAAAGCTCAACAGTCAGAAAACTAAGATCATAGCATCTGGTCCCATCATTTCATGGCAAATAGATGGGGAAACAGTGGAAACAGTGTCAGACTTTATTTTTTTTTTTTTTTTGGCTCCAAAATCACTGCAGATGGTGACTGCAGCCATGAAATTAAAAGATGCTTACTCCTTGGAAGGAAAGTTATGACCAACCTAGATAGCATATTCAAAAGCAGAGACATTACTTTGCCAACAAAGGTCCATCTAGTTAAGGCTCTGGTTTTTCCAGTGGTCATATATGGATGTGAGAGCTGCACTGTGAAGAAAGCTAAGCACCGAAGAATTGATGCTTTTGAACTGTGGTGTTGGAGAAGACTCTTGAGAGTCCCTTGGACTGCAAGGAGATCCAACCAGTCCATCCTAAAGGAGACCAGTCCTGGGTGTTCATTGGGAGGACTGATGCTGAAACTGAAACTCCAATACTTTGGCCACCTCATGCAAAGAGCTGACTCATTGGAAAACCCTGATGTTGGGAGGGATTTGGGGCAGGAGGAGAAGGGGATGACAGAGGATGAGATGGCTGGATGGCATCACCGACTCGATGGATATGGGTTTGGGTAAACTTTGGGAGTTGGTGATGGACAGGGAGGCCTGGCATGCTGCGATTCATGGAGTTGCAAAGAGTCGGATACAACTGAGTGACTGAACTTACTGAACTGGCTCACTTATGTATTAAACTAGTCCATGGCTAAACATTAGTCTGTGGCTAAGCATTAATGTTCATTTTAGAATTTGTGCTTATTGTATATTCTGTATCAGGGTAGTGCAGACTATTAAAAGTCAACATTTAAATGCCATATTAGTTTGTTTTGTCAGATATTTAAGAAAATATTAATGTGAGCATAATTACATGGTACATGATATGTACATTGCTTTTCAAATATCCATCTTCTTAGTTACCTCAATTGTAATTAATTTGCAAAATGTAGATCAAACATAATGTTCCAGATATCTCTTCATTAATAAATATAAATATTAAATCAGTTTATATTGTGCTTTATTTTTCTAGCTGATAAAATTAGGTAACAGTTATACTGAATTTTCAATTTTTAATTAAAACCTAGACTAATTCATTGGTCCAATTACTTTTAACTTGAAAGAAACTATCTGTTTTTGATAAGGCACTTTTAATGAGATACTGTATATTAGTTCACATTTACCTTTTGGCTGTTTCTTTTCTATTACTAATTTTAATAACCAGCAATGAACTAAAATTTCTGTTGATTTACATAAATAACTTACTGGAAGTTTCTGCTCTATGTTTATTGAGCTTATATATAGTTTACAATATTTTTAAAAATAAAGGTTTACGTTTATCAAAATTATTGTTATAACTCAAGGTATATTTTTCATACATATTAAAATATTTATTTAGTATTTATAAAAATAATGCATGTATGTACACAAATATATATATATATATATATATATATACTTTTTAAGCAGGTGATAAATATGTAAATATATGAAGTGGAAAAAGATGCAATAAATCAGACAACCTAAGTTAAAAATAATATAAACAGAACATTGCTTTAAAATTGTGGTGAGAAGACACACTTAAATAATCTGGAGAAAAAAATGCAAATTGCAGTGATCTTGGCCACCCACTTTTATAGTCCAGTTTTCTTGTGATGTAGGGACTATGATTAGTAAAGATATGATGTGTTTTTCTCCATACCTTTTTTCCCCTGCCCATTCCCCATTTTCCAGAGAGTTTGTTTCTCTCTATTAAAAATCGCACATATTTTTTGCACTCTTTGGATTTAGGGACTGCAGTGGTATGACCTCCCCTGCAATCTCATCCTAACCCAGCAATTTGGAAATGGTTTAAAGACTGATTTTTCAGTCTTTAGACAGATTAGACTCAGAATATTTAACTACAATACATAGAAAGGATAACTAGATATAGAAGATATTTTAAATCAACTATCCTGGATTATATAGGTTTCCCAAGTAGCACTAGTGGTAAAGAACCCACTTGCCAATGCAGGAGACATAAGAGACGTGAGTTTGATCCCTGGGCTGGAAGGATCCCCTAGAGGAGGGCATGGCAACCCACTCTAGTATTCTTGCCTGAAGAATCCCATGGACAGAGGAGCCTGGAGGTTTATAGTCCACAGGGTTGCACAGTCAGACATGACTGAAGTAATTTAGCACTGCATTGTATCCTGAATTATAGAGAAAAAAATAGTGTATCTAAAGCTTGCATCTATATGAAAAGAAGTGGATGTTGGATGACCATGAAATTATAGAAATATAGTCACAGGGCAAATAAAGCAATGCCCATTTCAATGAATGTGTTGGGAATATAATGTGAGCAAGATATGATCCCTGTCTTATTGTCTGTCTCCTAGTGAAAGACAGAAAAATAAGCTGAAAATAATAATCTGCAGCCCTAACTGCATAGTTAGGAATATACAGGGTATACAGGACTAGAAAGTCCAAACATCGTACCAGTCTAGTTTATGTCTAATAATACTTAAATGAGTATGAATTTTTCAGTGATGAGGAAATGAAATTGCTGGCGGAAAGGCTGTCATAAAGAAAGACATAGGAATAGTAAACAGTATAGTGTATTCTAGAAAAAAAAGCAGGTAGTTTGGTGTAAAACTTTAAAACTGGTGGGGAGGTGAAGTTAAAATGGCAGGGAGGCAGGGAGGAGTCAGCCTATGGGGCATTTTGTGAGCAATGCTCTACCTCACCATTTGTTTCTAATCCTCAATTTCTTTTACTATTATACTATTATATTTTATATAGTATATTTTACTATGATACTATTTATTCCTCACCTTTTAGCATATTTACTTATTGTGTTTATTGTCTACCTCTTCCTCTAGTCCGTAAATTTCAAGAAGACAAATTTGAAGAGCTCAAACCTAGAAACAAATCAGGAGACTCTATCCTTTGAGAGAAGCAAGAATCAAGTATAGAGATGGCTGTGACTGGGAAAGAAAAGAGTGGGGAACAGGCAGAGAGGAGGGTAAGGGCAGGCCACTTTTTAAAGTAATAAAACCAGTAGAACTTACTTGGTGATGGGTGAGGTCTGAGGATGAGAGAAGGATGGTTAACGGTTGACAACATTACTCAGTTTAATAGACTGTTGGATATATGACTTTTAGAACCATAACAAATTTTGTGCTGGAGGTATAGATTCAGAAACGATTAGCATTGTGTTTCATGCTGAAAACCTGAGCATATAAGAATAGAAAGAGAACAGTTCTGAGAACAAAATCATGGAATGGATGGAGTGTGAGGAGGCTATCTAGGAATGAGGAAATGAAAGGTGTAAGATCCATCAAGAGATAGTGTGGACAAAGAAAAAAGGAAAGCAGATTTCAAGAACAGTGAAATGACTCACAAATTTAAAAAGTGGCTGTGAGTTTTTAACAAGGTAAGCAATATAATGTGCTTGTTTAATTTGGCATTTAGGAAGCAAATGGTGATCATAAAAGTATCTCTGCTGGTGTGGTAGGAACCAAAGCCAAATTCCAGAAGGCTCAGGAGAATGAATGGGAGTGAGGAGGTTGAGGATAAGCATATGCATTGTTCAAAGGAAAAGAGCTCATCTTGTCTGTTTCCTGGCTTGTTTGTTACTGACAAATTCTTTTGCTAACATATCACCTTTCTCTGATATACTTTGATTTTAAAAAGGACATTTTTGGAAGGACGACAACTTAGCTTGAAAGGCAAGGCATCTCATAATAGAAAATAGAGGTCACATGAAGTATGTATGCTAAGTCACTTCAGTCATGTCTGACCCTTTGCAAATCCATGGACTGTAGCCCCCAGGCTTCTCTGTGCATGGAATTTTCCAGGCAAGAATACTAGAGTGGGTTGTCATTTCCTCCTCCAGGGGATCTTCCCATCTTCCCAGGGACTGAACCTACATCTCTTAAGTCTCCTGCATTGGCAGGCGAGTTCTTTACCTCTAGTGCCACCTGGGAACATGTAGTATAAAACCTACAAATAATACAGCAGGTACCGTTAATACATATCAACTCTTTGCCCTTTCTGGTCCTCCCTCTCCTCCCCCAAACCAGCCTAATTCATGAAGACAGTAGTGATTTAGTAGGCAGTCAATAGGTATTCAGCCAAGCTTTGCAAAGGATTTTGGTTTTTGGCTTTTAGACCATGTCTCTGTAGCATGACTGAGTTGATCCTGGATTGCTTGATTTATTCTTCAATTTTTGCCTTGGTTGTATTAATAGAACAATCAATCAGACCTTGGCAGGGATCAGAATTGGGCATTAAAGAGCCCAATACAATGAATCATGCATAGATTTGCCTTTTTTTGGGGGGGAGGGGTAAACAAATAGACCTGACCTTGATTGTACAAATGTTATATGTGAATGCCCTGTACAGCTTTTTACTATACTTAAAATATCTAACTTTCAAAAGCATTAAATGATCTTTCTGCTTTATAATCCTTCTGAAAAATGATACAAAACATATTAAATATACAGTGTAAAATACACTTAAGCAGGTGGCTCTAAATTCCAGGTGCTTTAGACATTTATTTAGGTTGACAATTATTTAGGCAGCAGCTGGAAAAGAGATGATCGGGAATGTTATGTGTTTTGCTATTTTGTAATATTATCTTTGTTTTTAAACATACATTTCTACCATTAAAAAAATAAAATTGTATTATTTTATAATTGGAGGAGATGAGGCATACATTAAGAAGAGCAATATGATTGAATAGTTTGCAAGGAAAAAAACTGTTTTAAGTAGGATTTATTATTTTATTTGGGAGCTTAAACAAGAGAATGTTTTATATATGGACATAAGGTAACTGAGCATCTACAAAAAGACTTGAGGTAATTTAAGGCCATCCTGAAGATAAATAAAATAACTTTTCATTTCCCCAAAATATATGTTTTCAAAGTACATTTGGATCACAGTTTTTTTTTTTTTTTTTTTAATCTTTATAACACTAATATTCATTGGAAGGACTGTTCTGAAACTGAAGCTCCATTACTTTGGCTACCTGATGGGAAGAACCTTCTCAATGGAAAAGACCCTGATGCTGGGAAAGACTGAAGGCAAAAGGAGATGAGGGTGGCAGAGAATGAGATAGTTAGATAGCCTCACCGACTCAGTGGATATGAATTTGAGCAAACTCTAGGAGACAGTGGATGACAGAGGAACCTGGTGTATTGCAGTCCATGGGGTCACAAAGAATCAGACATGATTTAGCAACTGAACAACAAAAACAAATATGCTTGTTGTATCAAACAGGGCAGGGCGGGAGGGGTAAGGGGGCTTCTCTGGTGGATCAGTGGTAAGGAACTCACCTTCCAGTGCAGGAGACCTGGGTTTGATCCCTGGGTTGGGACCATCTCCTGGAGTAGGGCATGGCAACCCACTCCAATACTCTTGCCTGGAGAATTCCATGGAGAGAGGAGCCTGGTGGGCTATAGTTCATGGGGATGCACAGAGTCAGACATGACTGAAGTGACTAAGCAGCAGCAGCACGATGGTGAGAACTGGAAATTCCCATCCAGAGCTATGTTTGTTGCCGTGAAATCATTTCATACTGTGGATAAAGACATCCCTAAGGAATCAAATCTGATTGATTGTCTTGGTCCATTCACTTTGTCACTACTTTGTCCACTGAATAGTTGGTTTGAAAAGCATGGAGTTCTGAGGGGTTTTGTCAAAAGGGAGAAGTTCTCCAGATGATGATAATATGTATCTGGAATATTTAGGGTTTTTTGTTTTTTTTTTGCTTTCTTTTCAGTGATAAGCTTGATGATCATGTTTAACCAAATCCTCCTATATTTAACCAGTCCTTCCCAATATAAAAATATTTGAGTGGGAATGAGATTTGCCCTACATGTTTTTCCTACTCCTTGTATACCTTATATACCAAGATACTACTGCCTGTTGGGTTTCCCAAGGACTCTAATCTAGTCAAAAAAAATAATGTCTGCCTCTTCTTCCCACCACCCTTACAAGCAGTACATACTTAGTTGCTCAGTTGTGTCCAACTCTTTGAGACCCCATGGACTATAGCCTGCAAGGTCCTCTGTCCATGGAATTTTCCAGGCAAGAATACTGGAGTGGTTGCCATTTCCTTATCCAACCCTTATAGCCAGAACTCTGCTAAAGTCTTTGGATTTTACTCAACACTCATGTTACCCCAATTTCTCTGAGCTGTAACTGAATATAACTAGAAAAATATGGTCAAGATTGGTCTGGAGAGAAATTTGTTGATGGGTATAGGAAGTATTGTTAGAAATGTTCTTTGTCCAAGGTATTTGTAAAATGTTGGCAACGTTCCTAATTCCTCAAAATTATTATGAGTTTTGTTTTTATATAATTGTAAATGAAAGACCCAGAAGAGTGACTTGGAAGTGAAGATTCATTATTAAAGGGTTTTATAATATGTTGGCCAGACACAAAAAAGATTGCTACAGTTTTTAGTATCATCTTACTTGCCCCTAGGCCTTCCCTGGTAGCTCAGGTAAAGAATCTGCCTGCAATGCAGGAGACCCTGGTTTGATCCCTGGCTCAGAAAGATCCACTGGAGAAGGGATTGGCTACCCACTCCAGTATTCTTGGGCTTCCCTGGTGGCTCAGCTGGTAAACAATCTGCCTTCAATGTGGGAGACCTGGGTTCAATCCCTGGGTTGGGAAGATCCCCAGAGAAGGGAAAGGCTATCCACTTTAGTATTCTAGCTGGGAGAATTCCTTGAACTGTATAGTCCATGGGGGCTCAAACAGCTGGACACACTGAGCGACTTTCACTTACTTGCCCCTATTTTCCCTTTCCAATCCTTTTGCTTGGTTTGTATTTGCCAAACATTTTCTTCTTTTTACCACTCTGTTTCTTATGCAAATCTATTGAGAGATTTCATACTATAAATGTTAAAAAGAAACTCTGGTGAGTTTAGTACTTGTGACCCCAGGATGCTAAGAGCGTTAAACACTAGACAAGATCAACCCTAATATCAGAATGAGTAAACGGCTGAGTCTCTGGGACCTTTTTGTTTGTCTGTTTTCATGAAAAAGGTGTGTAAATAATACATTCTTCAACATTACCCTGAGGTGTAAAGCTTCCGAAGTGGCACAGTGGTAAAGAATCTGCCTGGCAGTTCAGAAGATGCAAGAGATGCAGTTTGATCCCTGGGTCAGGAAGATCCCCTTGAGTAGGAAATGGCAACCCATTCCAGTATTCTTGCCTGGAAAATTCCATGGTCAGAGGAGCCTGGTAATCTACAGTTCGTGAGGTTGCAAAGAGTCAGACATGACTGGGCACACGCACACACATAAAATGTCACATATATAACTGCTTTAAAAATATTAATTAACATTAATAACAGCATTATGGCAAAGCTAATTTATATTTGATTCAGCCTTGCAAAGATTACCAATGGTTATTTATGAAGTATGAGCATCTAATTTTACAGTCTGATCTGGCACACATAGATCAGAGGACACAGGCAGAGCCAGGGTGTGTAAAGCTAATATAGCAGTAGCGCCTGGACTTAGTAACTGTATGAAATTAGACAAGTTACTTGACTTCTCTGTACCATCATTTATTTGCTTGTTTGTTTTATTTTTCATTTGGAAAATGTATCTACTTCATAGAGTTGCTATAAGGATTAAATGCATTTCTGTATTTAAGCCCTACAGTGCCAGGGACATAGTAAATGCTCACTGACTTAATAGTCAATGTCTCATTAAATTCAAACTGCACTTATTAGGTACTTCATACATTTAAGGGCCTGTAGCAATATCATAAGAATCTTTTAATTAAGAATTTCTACTTAATACCTGGATAGTACAATTCAGTCATTGTTTAAAGCACATAATTGTAGTTTTGTCTTCTGGCAATAGCATTTTATTCTCATTCAATTAAATCTCAAGTTCAAGATTTTCCATTGTTGGGTCATCTGATTTAATTTTAAAATTTAATACCAAGACAGTTACTCCTTTTTGTCTTTCTGACTAGCTGTAGTTTAAATCCATTTATTTTGAAATGTAATAACAATTATTTTTAGAAAAAAGTGACATGAAGCCCCTATCAGAGAAAGAGGAGCTGCTTTTTAGCAGCGGAATGAAAAAAATAACCTGTTGACATAGCATATTCCAACATTCAAATTGATCCAAACATTCTAAAAATCATACTTGGGGTACACAGATTTCTACTTAGTTTCAGAGTTTCAGAGAGTTTGTACCGAATGAGCCTTGTATAGTGGCTAGCCTAACTGCCCTCACTTGGGGGGAAGTTTCTGACCTACCTAAGGTTATAGTCGGTAGTGGAAGTGACATCAGAAAGCCGCTGTCTTGATTGTCTGGACAAAAGGATTTCCTGCCTTGAGCATCACCTATTCTTTGAACAAGATGCAGAGGGATGTTTAAGAACTTTTGGAAAGGTGAATACTGATGTCAATTCACAACTCTGTCTCATGTTTCTCAGTATCTATAAATGCTTTAATATTACTCCAGGGTTTGATACTAATGCTATACCCAGGCCTATACCTATACTGCCCTTGGTTAGTGATTCCTAGAGGAGAACTGAGTGCCATTCTCCCGATTGCTTGGTGATTTGGGTCCTTTTCCATATGATACGTCTTTCTGTGGGATAATTCAGTTGATTAGCTATGGGTAACCTTTGGATCCATCTCTCCTAGTGTCTGTAATCCTTTCTTGTTTTCTTTGCCCTTCCTGTGACCTGACTCCCTATGAAGTCTCTTCAGTAATAGAATTCTTCTGGCCACTTTAATTCCAGTGACTGGGGTTTGCTATCAATAGCTTCTGCTGGGTGAAGCTTCTTGCCTGTTCTGGTCCTTTTTTAATATCCTATTACTTGAATCTCTCTGATCACCTCCTTCACTTTTGCTACAAAAGATAATCGAGGGATTTGACTCAGCTGGGAACATTTGCTGACAGTCCTCTGCCTGACTTTTCACCAGATTCTTTAGATGTCCTTTAAGTCTTAACTAGGATAGAACTTTGAAGTCTAAGACCTGTTTTCACAGATTCAACTTTTAAATGATTATCCATGAAATGAGAAAAAAAAAATGAGGCTGAAGAATCACCTAAAGTAATGGAAATTGGGTTTGAGTCAACCTGTGAAAGAATAGGTTACACTGTAAGGGGAAAACTGTTCTTTCTTGAGTTGAGGAACGATGACTACATGTGGGTGAGGAATTGTGTTGTGGTGGTGGCCGGACTCATCCTAGTGGCTATGGGTGGTATTGTCAATATTGTGTCTGCTGTATCTCCAGCTCTGAAAAACATAAATGTCTACTTAGAGAAGTGACTACATCAGTCAGTGAGCTTATCTCTAAATATTACTGTGGCTGAGAATCATTTCCTATACACTTGGTTTGGGGATTAAGCTGTCAATCACAACACTGACTTTATATACTATGTGACTTGGAACAGTTGTCTGTTCTACAAAATGGGACTGTTATACTCTCTGATTTGTAAGGTTATTGTGATGATTTATTGAATTAACATATCTAAAGCCTTTAGATCTATGCCTGATTCATGATGTCTTTAATAAATATTAATTATAATAAATGATAATTTATGGGAAAAATACCTAGTGTAAGTTATTGGTTTGAAAACCCAAGTTTTTCTTCACTGAATCAATTTAACAGTCAATAGAAAATATTCATAAACTACAACTTTCTTTTTTGTACAATATCAAAGGGTTTTTCCAGTTTTATTTCATAATCGGAATAAAGTAACCATGTTCCTGAGAGTTTGTGAAGAGACAGGACTTGGTGTAATATAACTTTAGATGTTTCAGATTCAAGTGGTAATGTTGAGAGCAGAAGTCACCGGTGCTAAGGTGAATTATTCCTAGATAGTCTTATCAGATATTTTGTCAAACAGCCATTGAAATAAGAAAATTATAGATAAAGAGAAGATGGTGAGTGCTAAGTATGGGTGAATAGCCAGGGAGAAACAAAACAGAAAAGGCCAGGGATATAAAAACTTGGCAGATAAAAGAAGAATAAACAATAATATAATGAGGGAAATGATCGATAATTGGAGGAGTCAAAGGAAAATTTTTAGTTCACACATCAGTGAAACCTCTTAGATATCTCTAGGAGAGGTAAGTTATCATGGCACTAACTGCTCCTCCCTTTTGGGAGGTAGTCTAGGTACCATCAGCCATAAGTGGATCTTCCTTCTTGTATCTACATGGCCTGCCAGATTCTCCTTTAAGACTATAATGATCGATTTTATGTGTAAGCTTGACTGGGTTAAGGGATGCTCGGCTGGGAAGATATTATTTCTGGGTGGCCCTGTGACCTGTACTGGTGTCTCTGAAAGAGATTAGTATTTGATTTTGTAGACCAGGTAAAGATCACCCTCACAAATGTGGGTGCGCATCATCCAATCTGTTGAGAGCTTACATAAAACAAAAAGTCAAAGAAAGGCAAATTAAAAAAAAATAAAAATAAAAATAGAAAGGCAAATTAACTCTCTCTGCTTAAGCTGAAGCATCCATCATGATGCCCATGAACATCAGGCTTTTGGATTCAGACTGAGACCTATTTTGTCAGAGCCAAGATTTTCAGTCCTTTAGACTCATACTGAATTACACTACCAGCTTTCCTGCTTCTTCAGCTTGCAAAGGCTTGCAAGAACTTGGAGCAGCTTGTGGGATTTCTTGGTGGCTTAACTGTGTGAACCAACTCCTGTAGTGAATCTCCTCTTCTATCTTACATTAATTCTCTTTCTCAGGAGAACCCTAACTAATTCAGAGGTACTGGCATAAAAGTTGTATATGAGATAGATTGCAACTGGAGAAATATTCAAAGTAACTTTTACAGCTATACAGTGGTAATTATAGAGAGGATAAAGAGAGAAAGACAAGTACTTAGATTTTTTGAAGAATCAGTAGACTTTCAAATTGTGAATGAAGGAGAGGAATTGATGAGTGAATTATTACGTGAATGGTGGTATTAATGCAAATGGTAAGTGATATGAAAGAACTGAATGGATTTACAAGTCTGCAGAAATGCAATCTGATTCACAAAGATTCCTCCTTCAAGACAGTTGCAACTTTTTTCACCACTAGAGTAACATGGAGGTGGATAAGTCAAAATCATGCAAAATTTATAACATATTGCATATGTGCAAGGGAGATGTTGCTGAACAGAAAGCTCTCTTTTAAGTGCATTTTGTTGCAGAAAATTTTCTCATTGCAATGAGTTCATTTTTTCTATATTTAGTTCCTAGCATATAAAAGCAAATACGGGTCTTTGAACAAGACTTTTTGAAATATTCATGTCTTCTCCCATCACAACTTGTATTATAAGCAAAATGTTATTTAGTTGCATAAAGCTTATATAAATGTGTTGTGAATAACTTTGAGAGGTTTCAGGAAGTTAGTGAACAGTATTGGAAGCATATTTGAAGTAACTAAAATTTCAGTACAAAAATATTAACCCACCTTTGCCATATTATGCTGCTGCTGCTGCTAAGTCGCGTCAGTCGTGTCTGACTCTCTGCGACCCCATAGACAGCAGGAGCCACCAGGCTCCCCCGTCCCTGGGATTCTCCAGG
Source organism: Bos grunniens (assembly GCF_055505025.1). Lineage (NCBI taxonomy): Eukaryota > Metazoa > Chordata > Mammalia > Artiodactyla > Bovidae > Bos > Bos grunniens. The sequence goes on from NC_141170.1 coordinate 68,643,527, forward strand.
CAAGAACACTGGAGTGGGTTGCCATTTTCTTCTCCAATGCATGAAAGTGAAAAGTGAAAGTGAAGTTGCTCAGTCCTGTCCTACTCTCTGCGACCCTATGGACTGCAGCCTACCAGGCTTCTCCATCCACAGGATTTTTCAGGCAAGAGTACTGGAGTGTATTGCCATTGCCTTCTCCACATAAGAAGCTTTAAAATAATACTTCACATATATTTAGTTGAACATTTTGATTAGAGATTGCTTTATAATTGAAAAAAAGAACACATTTGCATGGAAAAATGACAGCAACTACACACTCAATAAGAATTTACTGAGTATCCATAATATGCTCCCAATAGGTACTAGATGTGACAAAAATTATTGCTTACTCTATATCCCTTTCTCCCTATTCTTCTTATGAACAGAGCTTTGTTGTCAACCAGAGTAACTGTTTTAAGGCGTCTCTCAAAACTGTAATGTCCCAACCTCTTTACTCAGGGGAAAAGGCAAAGTTCTTACATAGGCATCCAAAATGTCCTACGGGAAGCATACCGTATTTACTTCTCTGACTCCATCTCCTAGAATTTTCTCACCTCAGTGTGTCCTGTTACCCACACCAGCTTCCTTGCTTTTTCTCACGTGCTTTGTGTTATTGTAATGCAGGACTTTTGCACTGGCCATTTCCTCTCTCTGAAATGCTTTACCTGCAGATATTGATAAGACTGTTTTCTTCCTCTTTGATAACTCTTTGCTTAAATGTCATCTTTGTAAGGAAGGCACTCTAACCATCTTTTCTTTCTCCCTCTTTTATTTAAACTATTATATTGATGTATGATCATCACACCAAAAGGTATACATATTTAATATATACAGTTTGATGAGTTTGGAGATATGTATACAACTGTGAATTCTTCATGCCATCAACACAATCTATGCCATCAACATATCCATCACCTCCAGAAGTTTCTTCCTGCCCTCTTATCTTTTTCTCCTTGTATTCTTCTTTTTATTATTGGAACATTTAATATAAGGTCTATCCTCATAACAAATTTTAAAATATATGATACAGTGTTATTAATCATAAGCCATATGTAGTATGGTAGATCTCTAGGCTTTACTCAGTTTGCATAGTCAACTTCTGTACCATTTCTTCCTCCTTCTAGGCCCTGCCAACCGTAATTCTACTCTATATGTTTCTTTGAGTTGGACTGTTTTTGAATCTTCATGTAAGTGGTAGCATGTAATGCTTATCTGTGACTGTTTTACATAGCATAATGTCCTTCAGGTTCATCTATGTTGTCACAAATGGAGGATTTTCTTTTTTTTTTTTTAAGGCTGAATAATATCCCATCATATCTATATCGTGGACATGTCTTTGTCCATTCATCTGTTGATGGACATTTAGGTTATTTCAATATCATGGCTATTGTGTGTAGTGCTTCAGTAAACAATGGAATGCAGATATCTCTTTGAAATTCTGTTTTATTTCTTTTGGATATATTCCCAGGAAGAGGAGAATTGCTGGATTTAATAGTTAGCTCTATTTTTTAATATTTTGAGGGACCTCCATGCTGTTTTCCATAGTGACTAAAGCGGTTTGCATTCCCACAGAGAGTTCCCCACCCCACTCCAGTACTCTTGCCTGGAAAATCCCATGGACGGAGGAGCCTGGTGGGCTTCAGTCCATGGGGTCGCTAAGAGTCAGACATGACTAAGTGACTTCACTTTCACTTTTCACTTGCATGCATTGGAGAAGGAAATGGCAACCCCCTCTGGTGTTCTTGCCTGGAGAATCCCAGGGATGGGGGAGCCTGGTGGGCTGCCATCTATGGGGTCGCACAGAGTCGGACATGACTGAAGTGACTTAGCAGCAGCAGCAGCAGAGAGTTTTCTAATATTTCTGTTCTTTACATCTTTGCCATTGTTTATCTTTTGTTTTTGTGATAATAGCCATTCTAACAGGTGATAAGTGATATCTCTTTGTGATTTTGCTTTGCATTTCCCTCATTTTCATTTCCTTTGAGTGTGGATAAATAGTTTTCACACTATTGAAGAAACTGTCCTTTTCTTTCTATATTATTGGCAATCTTGTCAAAAATTAGTTTATCATACTTGTGTTGTTTTATTTCTGAGTTCTCTATTTTGTTCAGTTGGTTTATTTATCTGTTTTTCTGCAAGTACATACTTGTTTGATTACTATAGCTTTGTGATGTAGTTTGAAATTAGGAAATGTGATGACTTGAGCTTTGTTCATCTTGCTCAAAATTGCTTTTTCTATTTAGGATCTTTTGTGGCTTTATAATAAATTTTAGGATTATGTTTACCATGTATGTAAAAAAGTTCCATTTGGATTTTAATAGGGATTATATTATGATGGTTTTGAGTTGTAGGGACATTTTAAAAATATTATTTCTTCAATCCATGAACAGCATGTATTTTCACTTATTTGTGTTGGGTTTGATTCTTTCAAAATTGATTTATAATTTTCAGTTTTTCAAGTCATTTATCTACTTGGCTAAGTTTATTCCTAAATATTTTATTATTTTTATGACATTGTGAAGGGAATTGTTTTCTTAATTTCCTCTTTGGATAGTTTGTTGTTGGTGTATAAAAATACAATAGGTTTTTGTATGTTGATTTTTGTATCCTGTTACTTTGCTAAATTTATTTTTGGTTCTTTGTGTGTGCATGTGTGTGTGGTCTTTACAATTTTCTGTCATGTCTTCTGTAGAGATAGTTTTGGTTCTTCCTTTTAAATTTGGATGTCAAATCTTTTTTTTTTTTTTTCTTGCCTAATTGATCTGGATAGTTATTCCAGTAAGTACTATGTTGAATAAAAGTGGTGAGACTATGTATCTTTGTCTCCTGCATGATCCTAGAGGAAGAATTTTCAGTTTTTCACCACTGAATATAATGTTAGTTATGGACTGTTCAAATATGGTCCTTATTATATTAAGGTACATTCCTTCTATGCCTAATTTGTTGAGAACTTTTATCATGAAAGGATGTTAAACTTTGTCAAATATTTTTTCTACAATTACTGAGACAATCATAAAATTTTATGCTTTAGTCTGTTAATGTGGTTTATCACATTTATTGCTTTGCTTTTGATAATTTATCTCACTAGGGATAAATCTCATTTGGTAATGGTGTATGATCTTTTTAATGTTGTGTTGAATTTTGTTTGCTAATATTTTGTTCAGGATTTTTGCATCCATGTTCATCAAGGATATTTTCCTGTAGTTTTCCTGTGTTGTCTTTGTCTAGTTTTGGTATCAGGGTTATGATGGCCTCATGTAATCGGTTTGGCAATGTTCTCTCTTCAAGTTTTTTGAAGGGTTTAAGAAAAGTTGCTATTAATTCTTCTTTAAATATTTGGTAGAATTCACCTATGAGTCACATGGTCCTGGACTTTTCTTTGTTGAGAAATTTTTAACTACTGATTCAATCTCCTTATTTATTTTTGGCCTGTTCAGGCTTTCTTTTTCTTCTTGATTCAGTCTTGGCATGCTGTATGTTTATAGGAATTTATCCATGTCTTAGGTTGTTCAATTTGTTGGTATATAACTGTTTGTAACTTTTTAAATGATCTCTTAAATTTCTGTGACATCCATTGTAATATATCTTCTTTCATTTCTACATTTGTTTTTAGTCTTCTCTCTCTCTCTCTCTCTCTCTTTCTTGGTTAGTCTAGTTAAAGTTTATTTTGTTTTTTATGTTTTTTAAATCTCATAGTCAATTTTTCCAAATGTCTTTCTAGTCTCAATTTCACTTATTTCTGCTATAATCTTATTTCCTTCCTTCTGCTAAATTTGGGCTTAGTTTGTTCTCTTTTATAGTTATTTGATTTATAAAGTTATATTGTATATTTGATATTTCTTCTTTTTAAATGTAGATGTTTGTAGTTATAAACTTCTCTCTTAGTACTAATAGGTTTTGGTGTGTTATATTTTTGTTTTCACTTGCTTTAAGATATTTTCTAATTTTACTTTGGATTTTTTTGACCCAACTGTTGTCCAAAAGTGTGTTGTTTAATTTCCACATATATGTGAAGTTTCCTATGCTTCTTTATTACTGATTTCTACCTTTAATCCATGTGGTTAGAAAGGATATTTGGAATGATTTCAATCTTCTTAATTTTTAAGACATTTTTGTAAACTAGCATATGAGCTACCCTGGAGAATATTCCATGTGTACTTGAGAACAGTGTGTATTCTGCTGCTTTGGGTGGAACATTCTATATATTTTAAGTTAACTTGTTCTATATTAGTGTTCAAGTTTCTTGTTTCTCTATTGAATTTCTTTCTGGATGATCTATACATTATTGAAAGTAGGGTATTGAAATCTATTAGTATTGTATTGCTGTCTATTTCTCCCTTCATATCTGTCAATGATTTGTTTTATTTATTTAGGTGCTCTAGTGTTGGGTAGAAATATTTCTTGAACTGTGCCTTTGCAAATGCTTCCTTTTAACTAAAACTACTTCTCTTGTTGTCTGTAAAATTCCTATGTATTTATATTGATAAAATACGTAGATTATGCTGCAATAGCATGCAAGTCCTAAATTCATAGTTTAACACAATTAAACTAGTGATGCTCAAAGTATGATCCATGGATATATAGGAATACCTAAGATCTCTTTCAGAGTATTGGTGAGGGCAAATTTACTTTCAAAATAATATTGAAATGGTATTGCCCTTTAACCTTGTTGACATTTGCATTGATGATGCAATGTTATGGATAAGACTGTGGTTTCAAATTGACCTACTATTAGATATCCTATTTTTCATTATACTTTTTGGCCAGAATGGGAAAAAAAAGGATAATTTCACTTAAAAGTATCCTTGAAGAAGTATAAAAATTATCAATTTTATTAAATTTGATCCTTGAGTGCACATCTTTTCAATATTCTATGTGACCCAATGGGAAGTATGCACTTCCACTACACATAAAAGCATGATGATTGTCATACAGGAAAAGTACTTGTGCAATAGAGCTGCAGGCTGAATTAGCACTTTTTAAAGAAATATCATTTTTACTTTAATGAATTACTGAAAATCTATGTTTATTTAAAATTGAGTATTTAGCATACCTTTTCTAAAATTAATGAATATAGAAAGTCTGTTGCTTCATGGAAAATAATTGAAAACTTTTATGACCAATGATTTGTATTAAGATTTCAAGTAAAAATCATTTAGAAAATCATAAATATCTTCCATAGTGAACTTGACAGCTCCCCATACCTAGAGATTTTGCAAATGAGATTTGTGATGTCAACAAATGTTATTTTAAAATATTGAATAAAAAAAATATCAAAAGCTGGAAGATCTGAATAACTCAGTAACCAGTTTTCCAGATGACCAATGCATGATATTATGTAATTATGCCTCTGTAAATATATCTATTTAAAATGAAGGATAGATGAAATGTTTTAATAATAACAAAGTATAAAAAGTTAATTGCTGTGACTTTAGATTCCTTATTAAAATTAACTCTTAAGAAACTGTGGTTTGTTGAGTATTTTTGTCTTATACCGAAGAGTAAGATCCATAATTATCTGAAAAACATTCAAACACTCCTCTTACTTTCAACTACATATGTGTGCAAGGCCAGATTTCCTTCATTTGCTTCTATTAAAATGTTTCAAGTTATTAAATCTAGAACCAGATAAGAAAATTCAATTTTAACCTACTAAGGTGAAAGTAAAGAAACAATGTTACTGGATGCAACTTTTCTCACTAAATTAATTTTTTGGAATATATGTTTTATATAAAATATGCTATATTAAATATCAACATTCAGAAAACTAAGAACATGGTATCCGGTCCCATCACTTCATGGCAAATAGATGGGGAGACAGTGGCTGACTTTATTTTTCTGGGCTCCAAAATCACTGCAGATGGTGACTGCAGCCATGAAATCAAAAGACACTTGCTCCTTGGAAGGAAAGTTATGACCAACCTAGACAGCACATTAAAAAGCAGAGACATTACTTTGTCAACAAAGGTCCATCTAGTCAAGGCTATGGTTTTTCCAGTAGTCATATATGGATGTGAGAGTTGGACTATAAAGAAAGCTGAGTGCAGAAGAATTGATGCTTTTGAACTGTGGTGTTGGAGAAGACTCTTGAGAGTCCCTTGGACTGCAAGGAGATCCAACCAGTCCATCCTAAAGGAGATCAGTCCTGGGTGTTCATTGAAAAGACTGACGTTGAAGCTGAAACTCCAATACTTTGGCCACCGGATGCGAAGAGCTGACTCATTTGAAAAGACCCTGGTGCTAGGAACGATTGAGGGCAGGAGGAGAAGGGGACAACACAGGATGAGATGGTTGGATGGCATCACCTACTCAATGGATACGGGTTTGGGTAGACTCTGGGAGTTGGTTATTGACAGGAAGGCCTGGCGTGCTGCGGATCATTGGGTCGCAAAGAGTAGGACATGACTGAGCAACTGAACTGAACAGATAAAAAGTTTAAAATTTAATACATTTCTGTTTTAATTTGAAACAGGAATTATTGATAGGTAAATTAATATAAACAAATATTTTTCAATTTCAGTTATTAAGAAAGCAAAGGCGTTCTGAGACCAACATGTTTGAGAACCACTACAAAAATATATTTTTCATTTATGCTGCATCTTTGACATGAGATGATAGGAAACTGTATTCCAATTTGGTATTCATAGACCTGGGATAACAGAGAATATGCTGTCTTGTATTTGTACCATCTGTTTATTGTGAATCCTATCAAAAAAAAAAAAACAGCAGGGAAGCAGACACATAGAAACATGCTAAATTCTGTGCAGTGGCTTAAAAATATTTAGATAGGGAAAACAAGTGAAGGAAAATGTAATTAAGAAGTTTTAAGCAGAAATTGACACTTAAGTTGGATTTCCAATTGAGTGACTGCATATAGACGAGAAGTGGTACAAGAGGATTATTCATAGAAAAACAACAGTAGGAAGATTCTTCCAGATTTGTCAAAAGTTGCCTTCATGATCATGAGGAACTTTGATTCCAGCTTTAATGGAGGGTCTACATTGGCCAGTAAGGGAGCATTATATATTCAAAAGCCAAGTAGCATTAGATTGTAATTGATTTTTTAAAAATGAAGCTGAAAAGTTGAGATTTGATTTACTTAACAAAAGGGTTTTGGCTTTGAGGAGGGAGGTGATATGTGCAGCATTTGAAGTTTAGATTGATGTTAATGGTTTATAGGATGATTAATTTGACAGTTCAGTTCAGTCACTCAGTTGTGTCCAACTCTTTGCGACCCCATGAATCACAGCACGCCAGGCCTCCCTGTCCATCACCAACTCCCAGAGTTCACCCAAACTCATGTGCATCGAGTCGATGATGCCATCCAGCCATCTCATCCTCTGTTGTCCCCTTCTCCTCCTGCCCCCAATCCCTCCCAGCATCAGAGTCTTTTTCAATGAGTCAGCTCTTCGCATGAGGTGGCCAAAATATTGGAGTTTCAGCCTTAGCATCAGTCCTTCCAAAGAACACCCAGCTTTAGGTGGAACTCTGTTAGAATTGGACATGGTTGGGACAAAAATTGGAAAGACCAGCTAAGGATTTTTGAACTAATTGTAAGTGTTAGTATGAATTTGTAAATAGTGCTGGGGTAGAGTTGGGTGGGGGATAGAAAAGATTAAGCGAGTAAAAATTTAAGACATAATTGGAAGAATAGCTAAATCAGTTTTGTTGACTTTCAGTATTGGGAATGAGATATTTGTCTGTTACTAACGTGCACTGTGAAGTTCCAGATGTTCAAGCTGGTTTTAGAAAAGGCAGAGGAACCAGAGATCAAATTGCCAACATCCACCGGATGATTGAAAAAGCAAGAGAGTTCCAGAAAAACATCTATTTCTGTTTTATTGACTATGCCAAAGCCTTTGACTGTGTGGATCACAATAAACTGTGGAAAATTCTGAAAGAGATGGGAATACCAGACCACCTGACCCGCCTCTTGAGAAACCTATATGCAGGTCAGGAAGCAACAGTTAGAACCGGACATGGAACAACAGACTGGTTCCAAATAGGAAAAGGAGTACATCAAGGCTGTACATTGTCACCCTGCTTATTTAACTTCTATGCAGAGTACATCATGAGAAATGCTGGGCTGGAAGAAGCACTAGCTGGAATCAAGATTGCCAGGAGAAATATCAATAACCTCAGATATGCAGATGACACCACCCTTATGGCAGAAAGTGAAGAGGAACTCAAAAGCCTCTTGATGAAAGTGAAAGTAGAGAGTGAAAAAGTGGGCTTAAAGCTCAACATTCAGAAAACTAAGATCATGGCATCTGGTCCCATCACTTCATGGCAAATAGATGGGGAAACAGTGGAAACAGTGTCAGACTTTAGTTTTCTGGGCTCCAAAATCACTACAGATGGTGACTGCAGCCATGAAATTAAAAGATGCTGGCTCCTTGGAAGGAAAGTTATGACCAACCTAGATAGCATATTCAAAAGCAGAGACATTACTTTGCCAACAAAGGTCTGTCTAGTCAAGGCTATGGTTTTTCCAGTGGTCATGTATGGATGTGAGAGCTGGACTGTGAAGAAGGCTGAGGGCTGAAGAATTGATGCTTTTGAACTGTGGTGTTGGAGAAGACTCTTGAGAGTCCCTTGGACTGCAAGAAGATCCAACCAGTCCATTCTGAAGGAGATCAGCCCTGGGATTTCTTTGGAAGGAATGATGCTAAAGCTGAAACTCCAGTACTTTGGCCACCTCATGCGAAGAGTTGACTCATTGGAAAAGACCCTGATGTTGGGAGGGATTGGGGGCAGGAGGAGAAGGGGACGATAGAGGATGAGATGGCTGGATGGCATCAGTGACTCGATGGATGTGATTCTGAGTGAACTCCAGGAGTTGGTGATGGACAGGGAGGCCTGGCATGCTGCGATTCATGGTGTCGCAAGAGTCGGACATGACTGAGCGACTGAACTGAACTGAACTATCCTTTAATATATATCCTTCTGTGAAGCTTTCTTTCTACTCCCCTACTCAAAACCATTCTTCCCAGCACTTAGTGTCCACAGAGAGTATCTGTCCTAATTTGTATTATGATTTGTTTCCTTGCATGTATATTTAGATGGGTAGATATCTTTTAGATAATTTCCATGTACTACTTGAGCCTAACACAATGCTTGACACAACCAATGTTTAGTACTGTTGGTTGAGTACATGATGTTAATGTATGAATATAATTAATGTATCAATTGAAGAAGAATGGTTTTTATTCATTTATCTAAACTTCAGAACATGTGGATAAGTAACATTAAATAAATAGTAAAAATAAGTACATTGGCTGAATTTTTCAGGTTCAACTTGGTCTTATTAAATTTTAAAGGCAAAACTGGAATATATATGTGTGTGTGTGTGTGTATGTGTGTGTATACATATATATACATATATAATATAAAATACATAGTATGACATTCTTCTTCCTTCTCTGTTACTTAATAGTGTGGCATATGTTCCTAACAAATATTCATGTGAGTCAATGTGAGAAATGTTCAGACAAAATGATGGTGAAATGTAATATAAACTAAGACATAAGCCTACAGTTACATATCACTGGACATTTGCCAGATACTTTTCTAACAGCTTTCCACATACTGATTAATTTTATTTTCAAAATAACCCTATTATCTCTGCTTTATACATGAAGAAAATGAAATGCAGGATAGCTAGGTAACCTGCTCGATGTCAGACATGTGTATAAAATGTGTATGCAGCAGAAGCAGTATTTGTTTGAGGCAGTCTGTACTCCTGACATCTGTCTTTGAAACTGAGATTTTCCTACTATGACTTTACAGAGTTTAAAAAAAACTCATTGTAATGTTGTTAAATTCTATATGATGGTATTTTATATTTGTAAAGAGTGATGTTTTTTCTTTCAAAAATAAGCAACTGGCTTTTGCCTAATGAAGAGTACAAAAATAATTCATAGTTGCTTAGAAGAATCCCATGCATTTGTAGATCCAAAATAGTCAAATACTTCTTATTTTACAATGAAAATTGAAAGATAAAGTTTTAAAATCAGAAGATAATAATGCATAACTCTCCTGTGTACATTTAGAAACCAAATTCTAGAGTACAAATACAGAGTTGGATATGTAAATGATTCATAGCCTATGTGAATCTTGGAAATAGCAAAAGGCTCTTACTAAAAGAAAAAGGAACATATACATTAAGAATTTCTCAAAAAAAATGTGAACATGAGAGCTACTAAAATCATGAACACATCATCATTAGCATCATTAGCATCATCATTTTCATCAGTTGCTTTTTTATATATAGATACTGGGTTCATGATTCTGAATTAAATGCTCTAAATCCATAAAAATATTTTTTAAATTGCAAAAGAGCTAAAAAGAGAGCCTCTATATTTCTAGAGACATTAGAACAGCTGCTTATTTATTGACCAATGCTTAATAGTTTCTAATAATCAGAAGTATAATGTTTAAAATTTTTATTTTTAAATTTTCAAAATAGTTTGTATATATATAAATCCTATATGAAAGAATTAACATAGATTTTAAATTATCTACTGAATGTTGGAGACTCTGACTCAATATTTCAAACCAATTAAGTCTCCCTATATATAGAGTTGACATTCGTACTTTAAAAGATCAAAGTGCCTTTTCTTTATTGTTTTGCTGTGGATATATTTATGATTTTTAGACAGAAAGTATTTTTTCCCACAAAAGTGTAGAGATTTGAAATAAAGAAGTAAAAATGATAATCTTTATATACTTAAGTGTATGATTAAATTCAGTGACATATTTGTTCTTTTGAAAAGAGAAAGTTTGCTTTTAAAAAAAAAAAGCATTCAGTTTACATTCTATGAAACTAAGAACAACAACAAAAAACAGTTGTTCTAATTTTAATTGGTATGTTGAGCAATAGGTTAGAATTCAAATAATCACTCTGATTGTTTTGAAAGTAAGTAAAATATAGTGGATCAGTTCCCAATTAACTTGAGAAATATATGATGCACAGGTATACTTTTTTATGTAGAATGGATATGCTTGAAAATTTGTCAGATATTTGAGTTTTTTTTTAATTGAATTAGATTTTAGTGGCTAGATGAGGTTAAAATTAAAATAGTTCTGATCTAAAAAATTTTTCTAGTACTTTCAGAATAATAACTATATAAATGTACATGTTTAACATAGTATAGATTTATGTATGTCTGTGTGTGTGTTTTGAGTACAAAATAGATGAGTATATACTAGTCACTTAATTTCAGTTTCCATTTGAATTATCCTTTTTTTCTGAAGACCTAAACAAAATCACATAAATATTTGTAAAGACATTAGATGTCTTACATGAAGATGTTCTTCTCTTTAAAAAATAGAACTAATATATTTTCCCTTCAAACGAGTACCTTAAGAGATAACGAATTACATCTCAAGACCACCTTGAGTATTTTTAAAATTGTGATTTCCCCTCCCTGGAGTGTCAGAATCATCTAGTTCAGTTATATGGGATTTAACCAAAATCCATAGATGATGCTGATACATGTAGAAACCAAAAATGTGTTGCTTTATTTCATTTCAAGTAACCCTAATTTACAGATAGCTTATAGTACATTCTGTACACTGTCTTGGATTCCAATGGCATTTGCCTCTAGCACCTTCAAACTCTGGCTTGCTGAGTAAGCAGCTCAGCTCTAGTCTGTGGGGCTCCTCCACCTGGAATAGGCAGTCGCACACCCAGAGGTTTTGTGTCCTCCTCCAATACTTGAATGACATGCCATAATCAGCAGGAACATGCAGCCAGATTTTGAGAGATTACTTAGCCAGAAGCAATCAGAAATGCAATGGAATTAGTCTACTGTCAGGAGTAATTTGATTAATGGAAATAAGCACCAGGGTAAATGTAGCCTCTCTCCTGTCCCTCTCAAAGACTACGCATCTGAGACATGGCCTCTCCATTTAGGATACCTGGATATGTACCATTTGGCTGAATTGTATTGTTTTGGCTGAACTGATTGTATTGTTTCATGGCTCATCAAGAGACCAATAAAGTGCTTCTCATCCTTCCCTGTTTCACTAATTTTTATGGTCACTTTTTTTTTTAAAGGAACTCAGTCTAGAACATTCTATACCCCATTTAGAAGAAAACCATTTATTGTATTATGTCATATATGCTTATATTGAGAAGACATCTTTAACTTATGTCTACCATAATGGAATGAGTCACAGGTAAAAACAAACAAACAAAAAACAAATCTTGTATTATAAGAGGTAAGAATGCAGAAACCAAAAGTTGTATACAGAACAAAACTTAGCTGCTCATGGTGTGTGATCCTCTAATGTGCTGTTGAGTTTGCTTTACCAGTATTTCCTAAGAATTTTTGCACCTCTATTCATTATGGATATTGGCCTGTAGTTTTGTAGTTGTATTTTCTTGTAGTTTCCTTATCTGACCTTGGTGTGAGGGTATTACTGGCCTCCTAAAATGAGTTTGAGTGTATTCTTTCCTCATCAATATTTTTGAAGAGTTTGATAAGGATTTCCATTCATTCCTCTTTAAATATTTGATAAAACTCAGTGAAACAATCTGGCCTATGCTTTTCTATGTTGGAAAATCTTTGATTACTGAGTCAATCTTATTATTAATCTGTTCTAATTTTCTATTTCTTCATGACTCAGTCATGGTAGTGAAGTGAAGTGAAAGTTGCTCAGTCATATTCAACTCTTTGAGACTCCATGGACTATACAGTCCATGGAATTCTCCATGCCAGAATACTGGAGTGGGTAGCCTATCTCTTCTCCAGCAGATCTTCCTGACAAAGGAATTGAACCGGGGTCTCTCCTGCATTGCAAGCAGATTCTTTACCAACTGAGCTATCAGGGAAGTCCTTTCAGTCATGGTGGGTTGCATATAAACAGAAATGCATCCATTTTTTCTAGGCTGTACAATATGTTGGCATATAGTTGTTCACTGTAGTCTGAGATCATTTGTATTTCTGTGGTATCAGGTGTGAGGTCTCTCCCTTCATTTATAATTTTATTTGGCTCTTCACATACCATGATCAAGTGAAATTCATCCCTGAGATGGAAAGCAGTGGTTTACCATCTGCATTTCAATAAATGTGAGACACCACATTAATAGAATGAAAGATGAAAATCATGTGATCATCTCAATAGATGCAGAACAAGTATTTGATAAATTTCAACATCCATTTATAATAAAAGGTCTCAACAACTTGAATTTGGAATGATTATATCTCAACATAATGAAGGCCATTTATGACAAGCACACAACTAATATTATATTCAGTGGTGAAAGATTGGAAGCTTTTCCTCTAAGATCAGAAACAAGACAAGGATGCCTACTATGATGGTTTAGTCACTAAGTCATGTCCTACTCTTGCGACCCCATGGACTATAGCCCACCAAGTTCCTCTGTCTATGGGATTTTCCAGGTGAGAATACTAGAGTGGGTTGCCATTTCCTTCACCAGGGGATATTCCCAACCTAGGGATTGAACCTGGGTCTCCTGCACTGCAGGCATATTCTTTGCTGATTGAACTACCATCTTATTCAGCACATTACTGGAAGTAATTGCCTATGAATCAGGCAAGGATGATGAATGAATGAATGAATGAATAAATAAATAAATAAATAAAAGTCACCTGATTTGGAAAGTAAGAAAGAAAATTGTATCTACTTGAAGATAACATGGTTTTATGTATAGAAAATCCTAAATATCACTGAAAATCTGTTAGCTCTAATCAACAAATTCAGTAAAGTTTCAGGGTAAAAATCAAAGTACAAGTATCAGTTGTGTTTCTATTCACTGAAAATAAGTTATCTGAAAAGTAAATAATCTCATTTACAATAACCTCAAAACCAATAAAATACTTAGAAATAAATTTATCCAAGGAAGTGAAATATTTGTACACTAAAACTATGACATTTGTGAAATGGAAGAAGATGCAAATAAATGAAAAGCTATCCCATATTCATGAATTGAAAAAAAATAATATTGACAAAATGTCCCACTACCCAAAGCCATCTATTGATTCGGTGTAATCTCTGTCAAGTTTCCAATGACTTTTTTTTGCAGAAGCAAAAAATATAATCTTAAATTATTTTGGAGCCACAAAGGTCCCCAAATAGCCCAAACAATTTTGAGCAAGAAAAAGAAAGATGGAGGCATCACACTTCCTAATTTCAAACTATTTTACTAAGCCTTGGTAATCAAAATAGTATGATATTGGTATAAAAATAGACACAGAAGCATCTAGAACAGAGTTGAAAGCCTAGAAATAAATCCATGCCTATACTGTCAACTAATGTTTGACAGGGGAGCCAAGAATACTCAGTGGAGTCTCTTTAATAAGCAGTGCTGAGAAAATTTGATATCACATATTAAAAAATGAAACTAGACACCTGTCTTACACAATTCACAAAAATTATCTTGAAGTGGATTAAAGACTCAAATGTCAGAACTGAAACTATAAAAATCCTAGAAGAAACAGAAATCTTCTTGACGTTGGTCTTCAGTCAGTCAATTCAGTAGCTCAGTAATATCCAACTCTTTGCAACCGCATGGACTGCAGCAGGCCTGGCTTCCCTGTCCATCATCAACTCCCAGAGCTTACTCAAACTCATTTCCATAGAGTCGGTGATGCCATCCAACCATCTCATCCACTGTTATCCCATTCTTCTCCCTCCTTCAATCTTTCCCAGCATCAGGGTTTTTCCAAGAAGTCAGATCTTTGCATCAGGTGGCCGAAGTATTGGAGTTTCAGATTCAGCATCAGTCTTTCCAATGAATAGTCAGGACTGATTTCCTTTAGGATAGACTAGTTGGATCTCCATGCAGTCCAAGGGACTTTCTTTCTTTTTTTAAAAAAATTTTTAAAAAAAATCTTACAGTATAGTAAGTACCTTGAAAAGTACATTAGCACAGTAGAATCACAACTGAAGCAACTAGCACTCACAGTAGAACAGCTGGCATACAGGGGCTGGCATCAAGTGAACAGGCAAGGAGAGTTATTGACTGGAGGAGAGAGGATATGGGAACTAAAATGCTTTGAAGAATCTTCTCCAACACCACAGTTCAAAAGCATCAATTCTTTGGTGCTCAGCTTTCTTTATAGTCCAACTCTCACATCCTTACATAACTACTGGAAAAACCATAGCTTTGACTAGATGGACCTTGGTTGGCAAAGTAATTTCTCTGCTTTTTAATATGTTGTCTAGCTTGGTTATAACTTTTCTTCCAAGGAACAAGTGCCTTTTAATTTCATGGCTGCATCACCATCTGCAGTGATTTTGCTGCTGCTGCTGCTAAGTCGCTTCAGTCGTGTCCGACTCTGTGCGACCCCATAGATGTCAGCCCACCAGGCTTCCCGTCCCTGGGATTCTCCAGGCAAGAACACTGGAGTGGGTTGCCATTTCCTTCTCCAATGCATGAAAGTGAAAAGTGGAAGTGAAGTCGTTCAGTCGTGTCCGACTCTAGCGACCCCATGGACTGCAGCCTACCAGGCTCCTCGGTCCACGGGATTTTCTAGGCAAAAGTACTGGAGTGGAATAAACTCAAAATGGATTAAAGATCTAAACATAAGACCAGAAACTATAAAACTCCTAGAGGAGAACATAGGCAAAACACTCTCCGACATACATCGCAGCAGGATCCTCTATGACCCACCTCCCAGAATATTGGAAATAAAAGCAAAAATAAACAAATGGGACCTAATTAACCTTAAAAGCTTCTGCACATCAAAGGAAACTATTAGCAAGGTGAAAAGACAGCCTTCAGAATGGGAGAAAATAATAGCAAATGAAGCAACCGACAAACAACTGATCTCAAAAATATACAAGCAACTCCTACAGCTCAACTCCAGAAAAATAAACGACCCAATCAAAAAATGGGCCAAAGTACTAATACTAAATAGACATTTCTCCAAAGAAGACATACAGATGGCTCACAAACACATGAAAAGATGCTCAACATCACTCATTATCAGAGAAATGCAAATCAAAACCACCATGAGGTACCATTTCACACCAGTCAGAATGGCTGCGATCCAAAAGTCTACAAATAATAAATGCTGGAGAGGGTGTGGAGAAAAGGGAACCCTCTTACACTGTTGGTGGGAATGCAAACTAGTACAGCCACTATGGAGAACAGTGTGGAGATTCCTTAAAAAACTGGAAATAGAACTGCCTTATGATCCAGTAATCCCACTGCTGGGCATACACACTGAGGAAACCAGAAAGGAAAGAGACACGTGTACCCCAATGTTCATCGCAGCACTGTTTATAATAGCCAGGACATGGAAGCAACCTAGATGTCCATCAGCAGATGAATGGATAAGAAAGCAGTGGTACATATACACAATGGAGTATTACTCAGCCATTAAAAAGAATACATTTGAATCAGTTCTAATGAGGTGGATGAAACTGGAGCCTATTATACAGAGTGAAGTAAGCCAGAAGGAAAAACATAAATACAGTATACTAACGCATATATATGGAATTTAGAAAGATGGTAACAATAACCTGGTGTACGAGACAGCAAAAGAGACACTGATGTGTAGATCAGTCTTATGGACTCTGTGGGAGAGGGAGAGGGTGGGAAGATTTGGGAGAATGGCATTGAAACATGTAAAATATCATGTAAGAAACGAGTTGCCAGTCCAGGTTCGATGCACGATACTGGATGCTTGGGGCTAGTGCACTGGGATGACCCAGAGGGATGGTATGGGGAGGGAGGAGGGAGGAGGGTTCAGGATGGGGAACACATGTATACCTGTGGCGGATTCATTTTGATATTTGGCAAAGCTAATACAATTATGTAAAGTTTTAAAATAAAATAAAATTAGAAAAAAAAAGTACTGGAGTGGGGTGCCATTGCCTTCTCCGCAGTGATTTTGGGGCCCCCCCCAAATAAAGTCTGTCACTATTTCCATTGTTTCCCCATCTATTTGTCATGAACTGATGGGACCAGATGCCATGATCTTCGTTTTCTGAATGTTGAGCTCTAAGCCAACTTTTTCACTCTCCTCTTTCACTTTCATCAAGAGGCTCTTTATTTCTTCACTTTCTACCATAAGGGTGGTGTCGTCTGCATATCTGAGGTTATTAATATTTCTCCCGGCAATCTTGATTCCAGCTTGTGCTTCATCCAGCCTGGTACTTCACATGATGTATTCTGCATAAAAGTTAAATAAGCAGGGTGACAATACACGGTCTTGATGTACTCCCTTCCCGATTTGGAACCAGTCTGTTGTTCCATGTCCAGGTCTAACTGTTGCTTCTTGACCTGCATACATATTTCTCAGGAGGCAGGTAAGGTGGTCTGGTGTTCCCATCTCTTGAAGAATTTCCCACAGTTTGTTGTCCACACGGTCAAAGGCTTTGGCATATTCAATAAAGCAAAAATATATGTTTTTTGGAACTCTCTTGCTTTTTCGATGATCCAACAGATGTTGGCAATTTAATCTCTTGTTCCTCTGCCTTTTCTAAATCCAACTTGAACATATGGATATTGGTCTTGGCAATGTCCTTTTGGATATGACACCAACAGCACATGCAACAAAACCAAAAACAAACAAGTGAGACAACATCAAACTGAAAAGCGTCTGCAGAGCAAAAGAAATGTTCAACAAAATGGCAACTTGCAGAATGGAGGAAAATATTTCAAAAACATATGTGATAAGGGTTAATATCCACAATATTTAAGGAGTTCATAACTTAATACCAAAACAATTGAACAAAGACAAATCATTTAATTAAAAATAGACCAAGGACTTGAATAGAACTTCTTCCAAAGAAGACATTCAAGTGGTCAATAAGTACATGATAAGGTGCTCAACATCACTAATTATTTAATCATCAGTAAGTGCAAATCAAAATAAGATATCATCTTATGCTTGCTAGTATGGTCATCATCAAAAAGACAAGAGATCGCAATTTTTGATGACAATGTGGTGAAAGTGAATCCTTAGTTAGTAGAAGTGTAAATTGGCACAGCCACTGTAGGAAACAGTATGAAGGCTCAGCCCCAAATTTAAAATATTACTCAGCCATTAAAAAGAATACATTTGAATCAGTTCTAATGAGGTGGATGAAACTGGAGCCTATTATACAGAGTGAAGTAAGCCAGAAGGAAAAACATAAATACAGTATACTAACGCATATATATGGAATTTAGAAAGATGGTAACAATAACCTGGTGTACGAGACAGCAAAAGAAACACTGATGTATAGAACAGTCTTATGGACTCTGTGGGAGAGGGAGAGGGTGGGAAGATTTGGGAGAGTGACATTGAAACATGTAGAATATCATGTAAGAAACGAGTTGCCAGTCCAGGTTCGATGCGCGATACTGGATGCTTGGGGCTGGTGCACTGGGACGGCCCAGAGGGATGGTATGGGGAGGGAGGAGGGAGGAGGGTTCAGGATGGGGAACACGTGTATGCCTGTGGCGGATTCATTTTGATATTTGGCAAAACTAATACAATTATGTAAAGTTTTAAAATAAAATAAAATTTAAAAAAAAATAGAACTGCCATATGATCCAGTGATTCAACTTCTGTCTATATATTTTAAAAAATTAAAAAAAAAGAAATCATGATGAAATATCTGCACATTCATGTTAATAGCCATATTATTTACAATAGCCAAGACATGGAAACAAGCAGTGTCCATTCATTAATGAATGATAACATATATATATATATATATATATTTTTTTTTTAATGAAATGCTATTCAGCAATAAAAAGAAGGGAATCCACCATTGATGAAACATGGGTGGATCTTGAAGACATTATGCTAAATGAGGTAAATCACACAGAGAAAGCCAAATGATTTCACCTATAGTTTGAAATTCTCCACCCCCACCAAATAATAAATCATAGGAACAAAGAACAGATAAATGGTTAGTGATTGTCAGAGTTGGGAGTAGACATGGGGGAAATGAGTGATGGTGGTGAAAGGATGTGAAACTTTCAGGTATAAGATAGATAAGTTTTGGGGATGTAATGTACAACATTGTGACTTTAACTTATTAGTATGTATTCTATATTTGAAAGTTGCCAAAAGAGTAGATATTTAAATTTCTCTCACAAGAGGAAAATAACTATGTGAGGTGATAGAAATTAACTAAAATTATTGTGATAAATCACTTTGCAATATATACAGGTATCAAGTCATCATGTACACCTTAACTAATACAATGTTATATGTCAACACTATCTCAATAAAACTAGAAAAAATAACTCATCGTATTTTTTGACCAGTACTTCCTAAAATTTTTAGTTCACAGTCTACTTTATGTGAGTATCTGAACTTCTTTTAGCTCTTTCTTTTATCCCATATGCCCACAAGATCTTACCAATCATTCAAAGGAAACTTTGTTTTTAGTTGCTAAGTCAAATCCTACTCTTTGCAAATTCCTTAGTAATAATTGTTTTCTGGGGGATGGAGGCTGTCAGATTTGTTTAGCTGCTATTATGAAGTACAAGAAGTCATGACATGTACAAGAAGTGGGAGTAAGACTGTCTATTTTGACCAGTGGAAGACATGGGGGACAAAGATAAGACAAGTTTAAGTTTGATTAGTACATTTCTAGCGTGAATCCCTCAATATAAGCATTCATCTTCTCTTATTTTCCCTTTTCTGAGTGGACATTTAACTCAAAGAAAATTCATCTTAGAAATCTGAAGCATCTTTTTCATGAGGCTTAAGCTGAGCCTTGAAAATGGGGAGTGTACTTGTTCTTTTCCCTACAAATATGTAACCCTTCTGCTTAATATTTAGGGAATTCTCAATTGTGTGTTTTTTGGCAAGAAGAAATGTCCTACTTCCCAAGGTATATGTTTCCATGCCAACTGGCCTGATGTGCGCTAGTGAATGATTTTGTCTATCAAAAGTTTCTACCTAGAATTTTTCATATGGAGAAGATTGGGCAAAGATGATGTATTTCTCTGTACTGATGGTATATGGCAATGTATTCTCTGCGGTTGGGCCCTCCAGATCTGCTTTGCTTTTCTCAGTTTTCTAGTTTTCCAGTCTCCTAGTAACTCTGTGGGCTACTAATACATTTATTTTTTTCTTAAGATAGCATCTGTTTATCATTTAGCTTCCATTCAACAACTTGGTTAACACAGCCAAATATCATGTAGACACAGAACCACTTGAAGTTTATCTCAGGTTAAGGAGTCAGCATGAACAGAGGGCTATATCCTTATACGGTATTATGGTACTTTAAAATGATTTTGTATTTTTCAGCGTAATTAATAACATGAACAGATGTGTATGTCTGATCTAGTAAGCATATCTGTGACAAGAACCATGAAGTAAACAGAGGATGCTAATTAGACAACACCTGTCTCTGATGAAGATGAATGTGCGTATTTTCAGTCTTACAATTTGAAAAAGCTTTGTACACCTTCATGGAATTAGGAACTGGAAGAAAGTGGTATTGTCAGGGCTTGCAATGATACTGGAAGAAGGCCCACCTGTTACACCGCCTGTCCTCCATGCCATAGCTTCTCTACTGGAAAGTGGAACTTGTTGTAATAGAGGAAAGATCAGCAAGAATAACCAGTTTTTCATGACTTTGGAGTATAGGTTAAGGGAGCAAAGGTGGGTTCAATCAATTTTAATTCAAGACTCCACTTCTCTCCTTGTCCTGTTTATTTTCCCTGTGAGAAGAATGAGTCTGCACAATACCTGGGGATGAAAGAGAATAATCATTTGACTTTGAGAAAGTTGTCTTCTGCCTATGTGTACTTGCCTCTTTGCAGATGGAATGATTTCTGAACTCTGCTAAAGGCCAGATAGTTTACTTCAGAAAGATACTTTGCTTGTTGCTGCTTTATTGCAGCAACAATAAAGATCTTATATATAAAAAATATTTTTCAGCTATTAACCCAGCCTTTAAAAATTATATCTTATTACTACAGCCTGAAACTAGATGGCTTTAGGAGGGACTATAAGACCAATAAAGCATTCCACATAGCATAATATGAAAGTCAAAGTAATGCTATTTTAATAAAAATTTAACTCCAGCTAAAGTCATCTGTATTTTAAACTATTTTACCTCTTTGCTGACCTGAAAGGGAAACTGCTATAGAGTGACACTTGTTTTTAATGCATATTATTGAGTAGTTGGCTTCTGAAGTTTGTAGAATCCATTTCAAAAATGAAGGCTGAAGTTTTAATGTGATTCCCTCGTATTCTGTTTCTGCTAGACCTGTAAGTACTAGAAGTGCAGAGTTAATTGTGCATTTCACTCTGACTTCATCATTTAATAGTAAACCTAAATAGCATTTTGAGAAGAGTACATAATAAATGCATTCAGACACTGCAGCTGTTTTTTGTCTGTTTTCCAAACACATAATGTGCTAATTTGGAAAAAAATCAACAACAGCTGCAAATACATGTCAACAGCAAGGTCTTCAAGGGAAGGCCTTAATAGGTTTTGTTAATCAGTGGTGAACCAGGCGTGAATAAATAATTAACACACTAGATAACAGAGCCCTGTTGCCCCTACTGCTATAACTAAAGTTCTGATAGCCTTTCCTCTAAGTTCGGGATTTACCTGCAGTATTTTAAAGGAAAAAAAAAAATCAATAAAACTAAAAATTCAATAAAACTAAAGTAAGTTTAAAAGTAAAACAGAATATTGGGTATGGATAACAGGAAAGTTATCTTACATAATTTAAATGCATTTTAATCTTATAAATAAAAGTAGATGTCAATCTATTTCATTGGTATACCTAACAGCAAGTGATTGTGAAATGCACACCAGAACTCTGTGGTTATTACACTTAAATCTAGTGCTGTGTCAATAAATCTACATGTATTTTAAAAAATACTTCATAGAAGAATAGAAAAAAGTGTAAAACATTAATTAAAATTCAAGTGTAAAATAGACTTGAAATCTTAACTTTTGTGAAGATTTAATATTTAGTTGGATATTAACAAACCAACATGATGGAAAATTTATCATCTTATGGGAGAATGTATGAGGCACTGGCTTTAGAATATGCTGGTGGTTCTCAAAGAGTGGTCCCAGCTGCAACAGCACTACCTAGGAATCGGTTTAAAAGGCAAATTCGCAGGCCCTATTCAAACTTACTAAATCAGAAACGTGGGGGCAGGACCCAGAGATCTATAGAATAAAAAGCCCTTCCAGGTGGTTTTGATGCTTTCTAAGGGCATTGTTCTATTCTTGTCAATAATTCATATTACAGAGTAGTGTTCATTGTCCAGTGTATGGTTTGGTGACTAAAGCCCACATCTGGGAACAAAATCTGTTTAGTATCCCACACATTGTCAGATAAAACACCAGCTGTTGGTGTCATGTCACTGTTAAGCTTGGTGAGAGGCACCAAACAGGAGAAATGCTATGCTACCAAATTATTTTTCTGTTACTGTAGGTAGTGGCCTGTGTGGAAGGAAGTCAGCTATTGCAGAAGTACAGTGTTCCCAAGGGAAGATTTTGCCGCACTTCTTCACCTCATGGGTGTTGAGATTAACTTCAAAGCTAAAGGTGGAAACTTCAAGGGATTGACTAATAGTTACCATTTTCAAAACTTTCACTCCTCCACCAGTAGTAGGATTGATGTTGACCTGTCAACTGATAATTGCAATCAGCAGAATGTTAGAGGAGCCCATGGCAAATGCTACTGCTTTACCAAGCTTTGAAGAAAAGTTCCAGGGTCTTCCATAGATGATATGAACATCTTAGAAAATGATTAGACTTGAACCATCCTGTCCCTTTCACTCACACCTCAGTGGCACTTGTCTAGAACATGCTTTCACAAGAGGATCATTCATTAATATGGTGGACAACTGGCATTGGAAGATAAGGAGGAGAAGAAAGGGCCAAAGTCATCAGGGGAAATTCAATCCTTGCCCACTGAAGGCTCCCACTCTGCAAAACTAATTCTTAGGAACTGAATGTTTGTGTCCCTGCAAAATTCATATGTTGAAGTTCTAGCCCCCAAGGTGTTGTATTGGAGACGGAGACTTTGGGAAGATTTACATGAGATAATGAGGGTGTGGTTCTCATGGTGGGAATAATGCCCTCATAAAAAGAGACACCAGAGAGCTTGCTCTTTCACTCTCTCCAGTGCAGGCACTGAGGGCACTCAGGAAAGGCCACATGAACACACAGTGAGAAGGCAGTCCTCTAAAAATCAGCAAGAGTGCCTTTGCTGGAACCCAGCCATAATGGCATTCTGATCTCAGATTTCTCACCTCCAGAACTGTGAGAAAATAAATTGCACTTATTCAAACAACTTACATTTAAAACTGAAGAACTACAACAATACTTTGCTTGAATTAAAGTCAAAAACTAAAGTCATAATTTAACTTGTATTCTATTAACTTAAACTTCCCAGAGTAAAATTCTTAGTTCAGTTCAGTTCAGTTGCTCAGTCGTGTCCAACTCCCTGCGACCCCATTTAACACAGCATGCCAGGCCTCCCTGTCCATCACCAACTCCCAAAGTTTACCCAAACCCATGTCCATTGAGTCGGTGATGCCATCCAACCATCTCATCCTCTGTCATCCCCTTCTCCTCCTGCCCTCAATCTTTCCCAGCATCAGGGTCTTTTCCAATGAGGCAGTTCTCATCAGGTGGCCAAAGTACTGGAGTTTCAGCTCCAACGTCAGTTCCTCCAATGAACACCCAGGACTGATCTCCTTTAGGATGGACTTGTTGGATCTCCTTGAAGTCCAAAGGACTCTCAAGAGTCTTCTCCAACACCACAGTTCAAAACATCAATTCTTCTGTGTGCAGCTTTCTTTATAGTCCAACTCTAAAATCCATACATGACTACTGGAAAAACCATAGCCTTGACTAGACGGAACTTTGTTGGCAAAATAATGTCTCTGCTACTTAATATGCTGTCTAGGTTGGTCATAACTTTCCTTCCAAGGGGTAAGCATCTTTTAATTTCATGGCTGCAATCACCATCTGCAGTGATTTTGGAGCCCCCCCAAAATAAAGTCAGCCACTGTTTCCCCATCTATTTCCCATGAAGTGATGGGACCAGATGCCATGATATTCGTTTTCTGAATGTTGAACTTTAAGCCAACTTTTTTACTCTCCTCTTCCACTTTCATCAAGAGGCTTTTTAGTTCCTCTTCACTTTCTGCCATAAGGGTGGTGTCATCTGCATATCTGAGGTTATTGATATTTCTCCCAGCAATCTTGATTCCAGCTTGTGCTTCTTCCAGTCCAGTGTTTGTCATGATGTACTCTGCATATAAGTTAAATAAGCAGGGTGACAATATACAGCCTTGACGTACTCCTTTTCCTATTTGGAACCAGTTTGTTGTTCCATGTCCAGTTCTAACTGTTGCTTCCTGACCTGCATACAGGTTTCTCAAGAGGCAGGTCAGGTGGTCTGGTATTCCCATCTCTTGAAGAATTGTCCACAGGTTTTTGTGATCCACACAGTCAAAGGCTTGGCATAGTCAATAAAACAGAAATAGATGTTTTTCTGGAACTCTCTTGCTTTTTCCATGATCCAGCGGATGTTGGCAATTTGACCTCTCGTTCCTCTGCCTTTTCTTAAACCAGCTTGACAATCTGGAAGTTCACGGTTCACATATTGCTGAAGCCTGTCTTGGAGAATTTTGAGCATTACTTTACTAGTGTGTGAGATGAGTGACATTGTGCAGTAGTTTGAGCATTCTTTGATATTACCTTTCTTTGTGATTGGAATGAAAACTGACCTTTTCCAGTCCTGTGGCCACTGCTGAGTTTTCCAAATTTGCTGGCATATTGAGTGCAGCACTTTCACAGCATCATCTTTTAGAATTTGAAATAGCTCAACTGGAATTCCATCGTCTCCACTAGCTTTTGATGCTTCTTAAGGCCCACCTGACTTCACATTCCAGGATGTCCAGCTCTTCCAACATCACAGAAGACTCTATACATCGACATCACCAGATGTTCAACACTGAAATCAGATTGATTATATCCTTTGCAGCCAAAGATGGAGAAGCTCTATACAGTCAGCAAAATTCTGTTAAGCTACCCTAAATTACCTATGTAATTTTCTTTTGGTAGCTTGAGCAGGTTAAGACATTAAATGATCTTTATTCCTTATTCATAAAGATGCTTTTGGCTTTGGGGAAAAAAGACATCCCTCTCCAAAATTCAGGAACACTAAATTCTTTCAAAGGCAAACTCTTTTACCCTCTGGATCCTAGTGGGGCTTCTCTTGGTCAGAGGATGGTGAGGATGTGTTTTTAGGAAGGGCAGTTCTCCGCTAGCCTTGTAGGGAGGTGACTGGAAGCTTTTTCTGTTTATTGAGGGATATAATGACCTTTTATTCTCAGCTCAGCAGCTTTGGCCCATGATTAGAAGTTGATATAAGGTGTCTTTACAAGATATCTTATATCTCTTTGAAAAATGAGTCTTAAAATATGAGACCCCAAATTAATTATAATCATAACCCCATATTTACTAAGAAGTTATCATGTGAAACACAATGTACTAAGACTTATAATAAATCACTAATCTTCCAAACCAGCCTGATGATGGGTATCAGTAATACTAGATGAATTGTGTCTTCCTAAAATTCATATGCTTAAGTCCTAACCCATAACAATATCTCAGAATGTGACTTATTTGACAATAGTACATTTACTTAGGAAATCAAATTAAAATAAGATTATTAAGGTGGGTCCTAATCCAGTGATTTAGGCTTTAGCAGTATGTGAAACTAGAACTTCCAGATGTACAAACTGGGTTTTGAAGAGGCAGAGGAACCAGAGATCAAATCGCCAACATTTGTTGGATCATGAAGAAAGCAAAGGAATTCCAGGAAAACATCTATTTCTGCTTCATTGACTATGCTAAATCTTTGACTATGTGGATCACAGCTGTAGAAAATTATTGAAGAGACGGGAGTACCAGACCACCTTACCTGTCTCCTGAGAAACCTGTATGGGGGTCAAGGAGCAACAGTTACAATCAGATATGGAACAACTGACTGGTTCAAAATTGGGAAAAGAGTACGACAAGTCTGTATATTTTCACCCTGCTTTTTTAACGTCTATGCAGTGTACATCATAGGAAATACCAGGCTGGATGAATCACAAGCTAGAAATAAGATTGCTGGGAGAAATAGCAACAACCTCAGATATGCAGATGATACCACTCTAATGTAGACAGTGCCAAGGAACTAAAGAGCCTCTTGATGAGGGTGAAAGAGGAGAGTGAAAAACCTGACTGGAAACTCAACATTCAAAAAACTAAGATAATGGTCTCCAGTTCCATCACTTCATGGCAAATAGAAGGGGAAAAAGTGGAAACAATGAAAGATTTTATTTTCTTGGGCTCCAAAATCACTACAAATGGTGATTGTAGCCATGAAATTAAGACACTTGCTCCTTGGAAGAAAAGCTATTGCAAACCTAGATAGCATGAAAAGAACAGAGACATCACTTTGCCAACAAAGGTTCATGTAGTCAGAGCTACGGTTTTTCCAGTAGTCATGTATAGATGTGAAAGTTGGTCCATAAAGAAGGCTGAGCCCTGAAGAATTGATGCTTTTTTATTGTGGTGCTGGGGAAGACTCTTGAGAGTCCCTTGGACAAAAAGCTAGTAGAAGACAAACCAGTTAACAAACCATTTAATTCTAAAGGAAATCAACCCTGAATATTCATTGGAAGGACTGATGCTGCAGCTGAAGCTCCAGTACTTTGGCCACCTGATATGAAGAGCAAACTCATTGGAAAAGACCCTGATGCTGGGAAAGATTGAGGGCAAGAAGAGAAGGGGGTGACAGAGGATGAGATGGTTCGATGGCATCCCCAACTCAATGGACATGAGTTTCAGCACACTCCGGGAGATAGAAGAGGACAGAGGAGCCTGGCATGCTACAGTCCATGGGGTCACAAAGAGTCAGACAGGACTTACAGCGTGAACAACAATAACAACCCCAGCATAATCAGGGTCTTTATGCAAAGGTGGAATTTGAACAGACAGGAACACCGGGAGAAGGTATGTAAATATGAAGGCAGCAATTAGGGTGATGCTTCTACAAGCCAAAAGACACCAAAGATGCCAGCAACCCACCTGCAGCAAGGGGAGATTCATGGAACAGAATCTTCTTCCCCGTCCCCAGAAAAAATAGGTCGGTTCACTTTGATCTTGGTCTTTTAGCCTCCAGGACTGAGTAAAGTCAATTTCTATTATTTAAGCCACTCTATTTGTGGTACGTAATACAGCTCGGGGAACTATTACAGTTAATATTCCTGTTTTATAAATGAGAAAATTGTATTAAACTCATTTATAACTCATTATTAAACTCATTTAAAAACTCATTAACAGGTGGTATAGTGGATGGTCTCTGGGGTAGCCCCATGATCCCCACCTCCCCATGTTCATTCTCCTGTGATCCCTACCCCTTGAATGTGTGTAGAACCTATGATTTGCTCCTAACCAATCCATTATGAGAAAAATGATGGGACATACATGATTGATGATCTGCACTGAATTCTGTTACATAAGATGGTAACATCTGTCTTATTAGGGGACTCTCTTCTACTGGCTTTAAAGAAGTGAATTATCATGTCTTGAGCACCCATATTGGGGGTGGGGGTGACAAGAAGCTTAATGTAGCTTCAGCCTGGCAGCAAGCGAGAAACTGAGGCGTCTCATTTTGGCAACCTTGAGGAACCAAAAGCTGCCAACATCTACAGTGTGAGAGCAGACCCTTCCTTGGGGGACACCCAGATGAAAACCCAGCCCTGGCCAACACACTGATTGCAACCTTGAGGAGAATCCAAGTAGGCCATGAGCAGATCCCTGAATACAGAAACTGACATAACAAATGTGCTCAAGGCACTTTTAAAGTTTATCGCTTTTAAATTTGTAATTTTTTTTTTTTCAGCACTAGATAGCTAATGCAGGTGGTACCTCCTTAAAACTCCATTGTTGGCAGATAAAGACAACTCCCATCCCTCCCATCCATGTTTTGTTGAATAAAAAACTTGGAGATTCCAGAGACTTTTTTTTTTTTTTAATCACTGCTCTGTTGTACGGAGCAAAAGGCACCACACTTCAAGACCATGGTGAATTTAGGATTCTGAATTTAGTGTTAGAAGACTTGCTTTTAATCCTTATCACTGCTGCTTATATGACAGGAGGACCTGAGGCAAATTTATTAACATGTTTTCTTCTCTATTGTAAAACAGGATTAATACTGTATGTGAAAGAACCTAGTACAAGGTGTGACATATACTTAGTTCAGTTCAGTCTCTCAGTTGTGTCCAACTCTTTGCAACCCCATGAATCTCAGCACGCCAGGGCTCCCTGTCCATCACCAACTCCCGGAGTTCACTCAAACTCATGTCCATAGAGTCAGTGATGCCGTCCAGTCATCTCATCCTCTGTCATCCCCTTCTCCTCGTGCCCTCAATCCCTCCCAGCATCAGAGTCTTTTCCAATGAGTCAACTCTTCGCATGAGGTGGCCAAAGTATTGGAGTTTCAGCTTCAGCATCAGTCCTTCCAATGAACACCCAGGACTGATCTCCTTTAGGATGGACTTGTTGGATCTCCTTGCAGTCCAAGGGACTCTCAAGAGTCTTCTCCAACACCATAGTTCAAAAGCATCAATTCTTCGGTGCTCAGCCTTCTTCACAGTCCAACTCTCACATCCATACATGGCCACTGGAAAAACCATAGCCTTGACTAGATAGACCTTTGTTGGTAAAATAATGTCTCTGCTATTTAATATGCTATCTAGGTTGGTCATAACTTTCCTTCCAAGGAGTAAGCGTCTTTTAATCTCATGGCTGCAGTCACCATCTGCAGTGATTTTGGAGCCCAGAAAAGTAAAGTCTGACACTGTTTCCACTGTTTCCCCATCTATTTCCCATGAAGTGATGGGACCAGATGTCATGATCTTTGTTTTCTGAGTGTTGAGCTTTAAGCCAACTTTTTACTCTCCTCTTTCACTTTCATCAAGAGGCTTTTTAGTTCCTCTTCACTTTCTGCCATAAGGGTGGTGTCATCTGCATATCTGAGGTTATTGATATTTCCCCCGGCAATCTTGATTCCAGCTTGTGCTTCTTCCAGCCCAGCGTTTCTCATGATGTACTCTGCACATAATTTAAATAAGCAGGGTGACATATACTAGGAATTAATAAATGCTTCTTTTTTCCTACTTCTCCATCTTTTAAAATTCTTGAACAGAGCCATATGTATATTATACACACACACACACACACACACACACACACACACCAAGAACCTAGAAGTGGATAAAGTTAGGACCTTTGAATGAGCTGGGATATAACTGGGTTAAATTAACAAGTGACACAAGGAGACTGGCCCCATTTTAGTGACATTACAGATTATAAAATATTATCATAACATACATAATTTCATGGCAATATTTCATGGTCTTCTACAAATCCTGGTCCACAAGAGGTCCATAAGAAACATGTGCACAGCTTACTCCCAGCAGCCACTTTGTTATTAATTATTTTTATCAATTATTTTTGCAAATAATACCTTTGCTCAACTGCCCTGCTTGCTTAAGGGTTATATATTCTGTGATGACTTTGGCATCATTTTAACTGTATAGCAACAGTGAATAATTTTGGACTCAAGGTAGGTAGAAAGTAAAGACACTCTTGCACTGGATACTCAAAACTTAGGGAATTATTGTCCCAGGAGGGGTGGGGTTATGAGGAAGTCCTTACAAAGCATACATCTGATACTTGACATGATACATGGTATATAGTAATTACTCAATGAATTGTGTTTCTTAAAAATCTATTATCAAGAAGCTAAAAAGTAAGAGTTTATCAAATCAGCTATCACTATAGATACACAGAACTGAAAGTAATTCTGGGGAACGTACTTTCTTTCTGAAGAGCTTTATGTTTTCTTCTGGATAAAGTTGGCCATATATACCCAGTTTTGTTTAAGAAATAATTGCTACTGTCTGGCAATGTTCAGGGAAGCTTCCTTTCAACAGGAAGCATATGTTCTGAAAGGTGACAAGGATGTTTATATTTATTTTAGCCAGCCAGAGGTATTTTCTCTCTGGTTTTGTTCATAGAATCCAAGTGCTTTATTTTCCATCAAACTGAGGAAGATTTCAAGTTCCTACTTATTTTTAAAGGCCCATATATATATTTTGTCTTTTTTTATACTCTTACAAAATGTAATTTCTGGAAAAGTGCACACGTGTATTACATTGAGCTAGAGCCATCTATCACGCAAGTGATACTTAGAAGATAAACAAAACACATTAACATTTAAACAAAAATGAGTTTTGCCCCATCATGTTTTCTACTTCTGGTAAAACAACAGTGAGAAAGAGCAACAGAACAAAAATACCTAAGGGGAAACGTGATTCAACCTGCAGTAAAGCTGGATTCTTGTGATGGGGAAACATTTTATAATGAGGTATGACTGAATTAAACACCTGGTTGTTGCAATATCAAACTAAATCACCTCTTTTGAACTCAATTTCACTCATGAAATAACTGTAGTTGTATTTTTTTTTAAACACATAGAGAAAATAAACTCATCAACAATAATTGTACCTAATTGGTCCTAAGGTAATAGGAAGCTGGCTTCAAAAAGGCCACATTATCATCTCTTCCTAATTAATAAGGCCACACCAACTTTGTATTTGTTCATCTCCATAAGTTAATTTTGATAAATGATTGCATAATGCCTGTCTTACTAACATATCTCCAAGTGTAGGTTACCAATTTATCTCATCCCTCTTCTATTCAGTTTCTTTTAATAGGTAGATGACTAAGTATGTCTGAGCTGCTATGACAAAATATCATACACCAGGTAGCTGGTATTTCTCATAGTTCTGCAGGCTGAGAAGTCCAAAATTAAGGTGTCAGCAGATTTAGTGTCTGGTGTGGGCCTGTGTCCTGGCTCATAGACAGTCATCTTCACTCTGTGTCCTCACATGGCAGAAGGGATTAGGGAGCTCTTGGGGTTTCTTTTATAAGGGCACTAATTCATCTCATGGAAAATAGATGGGGAAACAGTGGCAGACTTTATTTTTGGGGGCTCCAAAATCACTCCAGATGGTGACTGCAGCCATGAAATGAAAAGATGCTTACTCCTTGGAAGAAAAGTTATGACCAACTGAGACAGCATATTAAAAAGCAGAGACATGACTTTGTCAAAATAGGTCCATCTAGTCAAGGCTATGGTTTTTCCAGTAGTCATGTATGGATGTGAGAGTTGGACTATAAAGAAAGCTGAGTGTTGAAGAATTGATGCTTTTGAACTGTGGTGTTGGAGAAGACTCTTGAGAGTCCCTTGGACAGCAAGGAGATCCAACCAGTCCATCATAAAGGAAATCAGTCCTGAATATTCATTGGAAGGACTGATGTTGAAGGTGAAACTCCAATACTTTGGCTACCTGATGTGAAGAGCTGACTCATTTGAAAAGACCCTGGTGCTGGGAAAGATTAAAGGTGGGAGGAGAAGGGGACGACAGAAGATGAGATGGTTGGATGGCATCACCTACTCAGTGGACATGAGTTTGAGTAAACTCTGGGAGTTGGTCACGGACAGGAAAGCCTGGCATGCTACAGTCCGTGGTTCACAAAGAGTCAGACGTGACTGAGCAACTGAACTGAATTCAATTCATGACTTAATCACTTCCAAAGGCCCTACCTCTTAATACTATCACATGGGGGTGGAGGGTTTATGATTTCAATATATGAATTCAGGGAGTGGAAGACATAGCCATGTAGCCCATAACAGTAGGTGATCAAAATGATAATTTTGTAAAGCAGTACTACTATGCATAATGATGTGTGCTGTGCTTAGTTGTTCAGTTGTGTACGATTCTGTGAAACTTCATGGAATATAGCCTGCCAGTCTCCTCTGTCCTTGGGGATTCTCTAGGCAGGAAATCTAGAGTGGGTTGCCATGCCCTCTTCCAGGGGATCTTCTCATACATAACGATAGCCAATATCTAGTAAATATTTTCTTTAAATCAGATTTATTATCCTAGGAGTTTTATATACATTAACTCATTTAATAAGATCCTTCCTAAGGAAAAAAGCTAGAATCAAGATTGCCAGGAGAAATATCAATAACCTCAGATATGTAGATGACACCACCATTATGGCAGAAAGTGAAGAAGAACTAAAAAGCCTCTTGATGAAAGTGAAAGAGGAGAGTGTAAAAGTTGGCTTAAAACTCAACATTCAGAAAACTAAGATAATGGCATCTGGTCCCATCACCTCATCGCAGATAGTTGGGGAAACAGTGGAAACAGTGGCTGACTTTATTTTGGGGGCTCCAAAATCACTGCAGATGGTGATTGCCGCCATGAAATTAAAAGACGCTTACTCCTTGGAAGGAAAGTTGTGACCAACCTAGACAGCATATTAAAAAGCAGAGACATTACTTTGCCAACAAAGGTCCATCTTGTCAAGGCAATGGTTTTTCCAGTAGTCGTGTATGGATGTGAGAGTTGGACTATAAAGAAAGCTGAGCCGAAGAATTGAGCTCTTAAGCTGTGGTGTTGGAGAAGACTCTTGAGAGTCCCTAGGACTGCATGGAGATCCAACCATTTTATCCTAAAGATCAGTCCTGGGTGTTCGTTGGAAGGATGTTGAAGCTGAGGCTCCAATACTTTGGACACCTGATGCAAAGATCTGACTCATTTGAGAAGACCCTGATGCTGGGAAAGATTGAAGGCAGGAGGAGAAGGGGATGACAGAGGATGAGATGGTTGGAAGGCATCACCAACTCTATGGACAGGAGTTTGTGTAAACTCTGGGAGTTGGTGATGAACAGGGAGGCCTGGCATGCTGCAGTCCATGGAGTTGCAAAGAGTTGGACACAACTGAGCAACTGAAGTGAATAGAACTGAATCCTTCCCCTGGAGAAGGGAATGGCTACCCACTCCAGTATTCTTGCCTGAAGAATTCCATGTACAGAGGAGCCTGGCAGGCTATAGTCCCTGGGGTTTCAAAGAGTTGGACATGACTGAGAGACTTTCACTTCATTTCCTAATGCTTACCTCTCCAAGATTATAGGAATTCTCATTCTCTAAACTTATCCTTAAATCTTCAGCTTAATATAAGAAAGATCACCTGGCTGTCAAGAATGACTCAGCATTCCCTGAGACTACTATGTTCTTTTCCACCTCTGAACCTTGGCTTCCATGTTACTTTTTGCCTAGAATGCTTTTTTTTTTTTTAATTCTTCCACTTTGGTTCCAACCATCTTTAAGAACTGGTTTTGCATATCACTTTTTTTTTAGAGAGACTTCCTTAACCCACAGTAATTAGAAAGGGAACCCCATCTTTGGACTTGAGAGAGTTAATTCTTAGGTAGTTTGATAAGGAGTCAAGGGCCCTTGAGGGGGAAAAAGAGGTCCAGGGCTCTCAAGGTGGAGAAAAGGGACAAAGGTTTTTTTTCCTACATTGCTTTGTCTTAGTTACATAAGAGGTTTTTTTTTTTTTTTTTCTTGAACTCTGAGTTGTTATGATCAGTTCAGTTCAGTCACTCAGTCGTGTCCGACTCTGCAACCCCATGAATCACAGCATGCCAGGCCTCCCTGTCCATCACCAACTCCCAGAGTTCACTCAGACTCACGTCCATCGAGTCACTGATGCCATCCAGCCATCTCATCCTCTGTCATCCCCTTCTCCTCCTGCCCCCAATCCCTCCCAGCATCAGGGTCTTTTCCAATGAGTCAGCTCTTCGCATGAGGTGGCCAAAGTACTGGAGTTTCAGCTTTAGCATCATTCCTTCCAAAGAAATCCCAGGGCTGATCTCCTTCAGAATGGACTGGATGGATCTCCTTGCAGTCCAAGGGACTCTCAAGAGTCTTCTGCAACACCACAGTTCAAAAGCATCAATTCTTCAGTGCTCAGCCTTCTTCACAGTCCAACTCTCACATCCATACATGACCACAGGAAAGACCATAGCCTTGACTAGACAAACCTTTGTTGGCAAAGTAATGTCTCTGCTTTTCAATATGCTATCTAGCTTGGTCATAACTTTCCTTCCAAGGAGTAAGCATCTTTTCATTTCATGGCTGCAGTCACCATCTGCTGTGATTTTGGAGCCTCAAAAAATAAAGTCTGACACTGTTTCCACTGTTTCCCCATCTATTTCCCATGAAGTGATGGGACCGGGTGCCATGATCTTTGTTTTCTAAATGTTGAGCTTTAAGCCAACTTTTTCACTCTCCACTTTCACTTTCATCAAGAGGCTTTTGAGTTCCTCTTCACTTTCTGCCATAAGGGTTGTGTTATCTGCATATCTGAGGTTATTGATATTTCTCCCAGCAATCTTGATTCCAGCTTGTGCTTCTTCCAGCGAAGCGTTTCTCATGATGTACTCTGCATAGAAGTTAAATAAGCAGAGTGACAATATACAGCCTTGACATACTCCTTTTCCTATTTGGAACCAGTCTGTTGTTCCATGTCCAGTTCTAACTGTTGCTTCCTGACCTGTATACAGGTTTCTCAAGAGGCAGGTCAGGTGGTCTGGTATTCCCATCTCTTGAAGAATTTTCCACAGTTTATTGTGATCCACACAGTCAAAGGCTTTGGCATAGTCAAGAAAGCAGAAATAGATGTTTTGCTGGAACTCTCTTGCTTTTTCCATGATGCAGCAGATGTTGACAATTTGATTTCTGGTTCCTCTGCCTTTTCTAAAGCCAGCTTGAACATCAGGAAGTTCACGGTTCATGTATTGCTGAAGCCTGGCTTGGAGAATTTTGAGCATTACTTTATTAGCATGTGAGATGAGTGCAATTGTGCGGTAGTCTGAGCATTCTTTGGCATTGCCTTTATTTGGGATTGGAATGAAAACTGACCTTTTCCACTCCTGTGGCCACTGCTGAGTTTTCCAAATTTGCTGGCATATTGAGTACAGCACTTTCACAGCATCATCTTTCAGGATTTGGAATAGCTCAACTGGAATTCCATCACCTCCACTAGCTTTGTTCGTAGTGATGCTTTCTAAGGCCCACTTGACTTCACATTCCAGGATGTCTGGCTCTAGGTCAGTGATCACACCATCGTCATTATCTGGGTTGTGAAGATCTTTTTTGCACAGTTCTGTGTATTCTTGCCACCTCTTCTTAATATCTTCTGCTTCTGTTAGGCCCATACCATTTCTGTCCTTTATCAAGCCCATACTAGTAAGAGTGATTTAAAGCTAATGGTAAGGAAATTGAGTAAACAGAAAGAAACAAAAGACAACTCCAAAATAAAATAAAAATGCAAAATGAGAATTTACATTATGTGGTCCTTTAGAATGAGCAAACTGCTTACATTTTTGCAAGATAGATTCATCTGCTTCTTAAGAGTGAAATAATGTTAAAAACAAGGAGGCTTAGTTAAAGTTAGTTTTAATGTATTTTTGATGATTAATGATAACTCTAGTTTGACTACTTTGAGGACTGATATTTAAATAGGAATCAAGTAGTGTTTAAATAGCAAACAAATTCTTTGAATATTTAATCTATGGCTTTCAGAAGTCAGATACAGAAATAAAAACTATATATATTAAGATAAATATTGAAAACAAATCAAAATGATATGTACTGTAAATGGCATGCATTATTTATAGAATCGATTACAATCAGAAGTATTACATATGCACGTATATCAATTATGTTAAAGAAAATTTCAGATATTTAATGACTAAAGACTTTCATAGCAGCCTCAGAACTAATTATAAAATGAACAAGCTATTATCCATCTTTCTAGATGTTTCTGAAATAACTTTGAATATTTACCATTGTTTTGAGCTAGGTATTATATATTAGTTTTATACATTTGACAGGAATTAAATCTATTAGTCAAATATATTTGCATTCATTTTATTCACTAAATCCAAAGGAATTTTCTCAGGATGACAGACATTTTGAGACTCTGAAATACGATGTCTTGAAAGTCTTAGGGTTAGATATAATACCATTATCATAGCTAGTGCCCAAGAAATAGATGTAATAATTAATTACTTAACATTGATAAGACAACAGCTATGGTTAAGAGTTTAATCTGATGGTGTAAACAGAATTTGTTTTGATAAGTAGTTGATCAATGTGGAGATAAACATTAAAATTCTTGAATGAAAGAACCCCTCTGATTTTCTTGGCATTGCATGGATTTTGTGTGGTTGTGGAGGTCACTCTGAATTTTCTGATTTTATTTTATCTTTCCAAGTCATGGAGAAACTGACTTATTGGGATGAAAGTATTCACATAAAATTGAAGACCTTAGTCAAAAATGTGGCTTTCCTTCAAGGTAAAAACATGTCTTTCCTGTGTATAAAGATAAGCTCAGCAATTGCTAGCAGATATGAAAAACAAAATTGCTGTCATTTATTATGGCAGCAACTTTACATACCCGATATTATCTAATTTACAATCTGTTTTGAAACAAATACCTGCTTTTTTTCCATGAGGGTCACAAGTCTTAGAAAGTAAATAGTTTTCCCAGAGTCATACTGATGATGGGAGCTAAATTGAACACTGGAGCAAGGACTGCATAGACCAAGACTGTGCTCATTAACCATGGTACTATACTTGTCTAACAGATGGATGCTTCTTAGACTACATCCTCAGATTCCCTTTTGCTGACTCATTGGGAGATACCTCTGGTTGACAAAATTCTTAATAACACAACCACAAGAGAGGGTTAAAATGTCTTGGGTTAGATACCTCTTATTTCAACTTAAAGCTAATATCTTGAAAAATCAGAGGAAAAAGAACCAAGCATTTATTGTTAGATTTTTTTTCCCCCATATCTGTGCTTCAGTTTTCAGGCTTGTTTGCTTTGTTTTGTTCAGTTTTGCTGTAAAGTCCTCAAGGTTTTCTAGCACCTTGTTACTCTAAGGTAGGTCAAGCACTAGCACCAAGGGAAATTTATGGGAGCATCTTAGAAATAGAGACCTTAGATTACATCCAAACCTACTGAATCAGCACCTGGCTTTTACCAAGATTCTCAGGTGATTCATAGGCACATTAAAGTTTGAGGCTCACTGCCCTTGCAGGCCATCAGAATGCTTTTAAATAGCCCCGAGAACAAGAGAGTAGATGCAAGTCTTACAGTCTTTCAAGGATCAACAACTCTATTTTGATATTGCCTATGTGTTCAAATGAGGACAAGTGATTTCATAAATAATCAATCAGCTATCAGTCCCATTGTGATTCTCAGCTACGGCAGATTTTCTCTAACAGTTGACATCACTTGATTTCCATCTGTAGGACTTCCTGTGTTGCCTCCTGTTTCTGGAGTCACCCCTTTCTATGTAAAGGATGGTTTAACAACTCCAAATTTCTAATCTGTGGTTGGATTTCAAGTCATTCCCAAGTGCTGTCCTGGTTTCTTTCCTCTGTGTAACTTGGCTTCTCTCTTGTTCACTGCTCCTCTTATCTTCAGGCCAATAATGTCTCATGTTATTAGTCTTTGCCTCTGAAGATTTGTACTTCCTTTTCTTCTTTTTGGTGCCCAGTACCTGTTGAGCTATGCCCTACTTATTGTTTGTCTCTGAGATTTTCTGGTGGCTTCTGCCTGCTCAGACATTTTATGATTTGGCTTCATTGTCCAATTCTGGTAAGCCATGCAGGCACTATTTCCATATTTTACTTTGTCTAGGACAGAATAATATAGATCAACTCATAATAAAACAATCAGTTATTATGGGTATAATTTTTAATGTGCAGATTAATTATGAACTTGCAAGGCTTGTGTGTCTTACTCTCCTACAACTATATTTGTTTAGTTTTTGATGATCAAGAGTTTGATTTTCAAAATTACTGAACTTAAAAAGATGTCCATCAGCAGATGAATGGATAAGAAAGCTGTGGTACATATACACAATGGAGTATTACTCAGCCATTAAAAAGAATACATTTGAATCAGTTCTAATGAGGTGGATGAAACTGGAGCCTATTATACAGAGTGAAGTAAGCCAGAAGGAAAAACACCAATACAGTATACTAACGCATATATATGGAATTTAGAAAGATGGTAACAATAACCCTATGTATGAGACAGCAAAAGAGACACTGATGTATAGAACAGTCTTATGGACTCTGTGGGAGAGGGAGAGGGTGGGAAGATTTGGGATAATAGCATTGAAACATGTAAAATATCATGTATGAAACGAGATGCCAGTCCAGGTTCGATGCACGATACTGGATGCTTGGGGCTGGTGCACTGGGACGACCCAGAGGGATGGTATGGGGAGGGAAGAGGGAGGAGGGTTCAGGATGGGGAACACATGTATACCTGTGGTGGATTCATTTTGATATTTGGCAAAATTAATACAATTATGTAAAGTTTAAAAATAAAATAAAATTAAAAAAAAAAAACAAAACAAACCCAACAAAAAAACCAACAACAAAAAAAGAAGAGCATGTTTCTCAAAAAGACTTGAAAAACAACAACAACAAAAAAATGTGGTAACTTTAGGTCATTTAGACATTTTATTCAGAATCCACTAAGAGCAGCAGATATTATTAATTCATTATATGAAATGGAAGTTTTGGCAAAAGCAAAATCTATAAAACTTTAGAAAACATATCATTAAGGTTATTCAGAAAACTGCACTTAAAGAGTAAAGACTTGGTGTTAGGTTTATTATTTGAAAATGAAAAAAATAAAATGAACCTTAAGTCTACGCCACCTGGTCCTTTTCCTGGCGCAGGATTATGCCTATCTTCAGGATTCTGGTTTTGGATGTATGTGCATAGCCCAACTGTCTGCAATAAAGAGAGAGCACTATTTGTAGAAATCTACTCTGTGACTCACTTTTCCTTCACTGTGTGCTTCAGGACTATCTAAATGCTGCTTAAGGTCTAACATCTTGAAACAAAATGCATTCATTCCTCTCTGTTGCTGCTGCTGCTGCTGCTGCTGCTAAGTCGCTTCAGTCATGTCCGACTCTGCAATCCCATAGACGGCAGCCCACCAGGCCTCCCTGTCCCTGGGATTCTCCAGGCAAGAACACTGGAGTGGGTTGCCATTCCCTTCTCCAATGCATGAAAGTGGAAAGTGAAAGTGAAGTTGCTCAGTCGTGTCCGACTCTTATCGACCCCATGGACTGCAGCCTACCAGGCTCCTCCATCCATGTGATTTTCCAGGCAAGAGTACTGGAGTGCGGTGCCATTGCCTTCTCCTATTCCTCTCTGTTATGTTACATTTAACAGCTTCTGTTGTCAGTATGCTCTCTAGGATTCACAAAATCCTCTCCTTTTCCACCAAAAGAGTCTCCCTTTTGATTAGAACAAAACCATTTGCCATAATCCCATTCTCACTAGCTTCTCAGTGTCCGTTTGTTCTGTCTCCATATAGTTTTGTCTTTCACATAGTAGAATGCCTTCTACTCCCATCAGGACTGTTTCTTTAGTGAACTTATCCAACTTCCACAAAATTATAAATGAGTTCAAACTGTTCTACCTACCACTAAATAACAACAACAAAACAAAAAACTTTTAGAATTGTAAATTTTATGTGTATGTATGTATCTGTACATAGATATATTAAATTATAAGTATAGAGATCAGTACATTTCAAAAAATGAACAGACTCATGTAACAAGGTCTCAGATCAAAGAGAACACTTTCCTCACTCCCTTTAGCCACTTTGTACTAAGGCTAAGACTTCATTCAGAGTTGTCTTTTTTTCTTTGTTCCTCACCACCATCAGTCAGGATGAGCTAGATTATGCTGTAGTAACAAACAGCCAGATTCTCAGTGGATTAAAAGATTAGAGACTTTTTTTTCCAACTTTACGTATCTGTTGAGACCATTGCAGCTCTGCAGAACCTTATCTGTTATTTGAAATGTTTGTTTTTTGTTTCCTCATAGTAATTGAAAATTGAATTATGGAGAATTACACTCAAGTACTTGAAGGCTTACATATTCTCTTTTAATCATGTTTTTTGTTTTTGTATTCTACACAAATCATATATTTCCTTGAAGAGTTAGTCCAGTTTTCTAGTTTAAAGCTGTATAAATGATCATTCACAACACAATCAGAACATACTTGATTCCATATCTACTATTCCATATCTGCTGCTGCTAAGTTGCTTCAGTCGTGTCCAACTCTGGGTTTAGTCCTATAAATCAATCAGTATAAATAGGAGGTATAGATTTGAGACAAAGGGCATAAAATCACATTGGACAACAGTGTAGGGGTTTTACTTATAAGAAGCTACTTTTCCCGTTTGTTTTGAAAATACTACCAAATTGCACTCTTGGCTTGTACTGAGGTTTTTGGCCCACCCTTGAAGTTTCTCCTGATGTTTACAGAATTGTAAGGTAGTAGGTAAATATTTTTATTGTCCTCAATAATTTTATGCATCGTGTCTAAACATTTCTGCCTAATTCCAGTTCACAAAGATTTTCTTATATGTTTTGTAGAAACTTTGTTGTTTGAGGTTTTACATTTAGGTCTATGATCCATTTGATCCATTGTGAGTTAAGTTCTATATGTGGTATGAGATATGAATCAAAGCTCTGATTTGATTTGATTTGTATGTGGATATCCAATTTAAAATTGTTCCAGCACCAATATGTAGAAAAACTATTCTTTTCCACTAAATTATCTTTTGTAGCTTTGCCAAAAATCAGTTGTCCATATAAATATGGGTCTATTTTTGAGCTCTATTCTTTTTTTTAATCTATCTTAATACTCAGACTCAGCTTCTTAAATACTGTAGTTAAATTAAGTATTGAAAGCACATAAAGTTCTTCACATTTTTCTCTTAGTTCTTTTAGCTATTCTTGGCTCTTTCTATTTTGATATGAATATTAGAATTAGTTTGGCAGTTTTTATTAAAACAAAACTAGCAGTGGTTTTGATTGGATTATATCAGATCTGTAGATCATTGGGGAAAATTGATATCTGAACAATAGTAACTCTTCTGAACTAAATTTCACCTTTCATTTGAGTCTTTATCTCTATAGCACTTTCTCATTTTCATTTTATCAGTTTTGCACATCTTTAGTCAGTTTTAGACCCACATATTTCATTGTTTTTTGATACTAGTGAAAATGTTATTTTTTAAAAAAATCAAATGTTAGCATAACTTTGTTGTACTTATTTAAGTGATTGTTTCAGGATTTCTAGTATATATTTTTAGCATCATAGTCTGCCGTTAAGTGATATACTACTTCTCAACCAGCACGTAAGTCTGAAGACAGTATAGTTCTATATCTATCTCTTTCCAACTCACCCTCCCCATAAAACAAACAAAAATCCACAGCAAGATAAAACCCTGACTTCTGAGTTTGTTTTGTAATTCTAGCTCCTTGGTCTTTATGAACTCAGAGCTCTATCCTTTAATTCAAGAGGACTGTAAGCCTACCTCTTGTCCTCCTCCTTTTAGACTTTAAATAAATGCCTTGGACAATCATAGAGCTTACCTTATTAGTTTCCTGTGGTAGGCTGAATTAAAGCCCCCTCCCTCCCCACCCCAAGATGTCTACCTCCTGCCCTCCAGAATTTTTGAATGTTACCTTATATAGAAAAAGAAACTTTGCAGGTGTAATTAATTTAAGAGTTAGTCTTGTGGTGGGGCGCTTGACCTGCTATCCAGGTGGGCCCAATGTAATCACTATGCTCTTTAGAGGAGGAATGAAAGAACCTTCAGAGCCAGAGGAGGAGGTGATGCGATGCTGGAAGTAGAGAAGGGAGTGTTGTACTTTGAAGGTGCAGTTGAGGGCACAGGCAGATGAGCTCAGAGGAACCTAGAAGCTAAAAACGGTGAGAAAATCAATTCTCTACTCAGAACTTCCAGGGAGAATTAGCCCTGCTGGTATCTTTACTTCAGTTCAGTGAAACTGACCTCCAGAATTTCAAGAGAGCTTTTAAGTCTTTTAAGCCATTAAAATTTCAGTAATTTATTACAAAAGGAAGCTAACACATCTTACATCTTTTGAGGATCATTGTCTTTTGATTACTTATGTTCACTCCTTAAATACTA
This sequence comes from Bos grunniens, assembly GCF_055505025.1. Taxonomy (NCBI): domain Eukaryota; kingdom Metazoa; phylum Chordata; class Mammalia; order Artiodactyla; family Bovidae; genus Bos; species Bos grunniens. The sequence continues at coordinate 68,685,477 of NC_141170.1, forward strand.
CTATTTTATATATTGTGTTTGTTTCCTTTTGACTGTTCCAGCTTGTAGGGTAAATTGGTTCCCTGCTACTTTATTTGAAAGTGGAAATCCAAAAATGTTTTGTAATTTTCAGGGATTATAAAAAGCAATTCCTTGAAGATCCGTGTGTGGAGTTACTTGTTTGAGGGATAAAATTTAGTATTCTGAAGTGTAAAATGCTATGTGGGTAATGGATTGATGGTAAGGAAAGTGACTGGCATAAGATGGTGTCTTCCTCTAACAGAAAAAGAGAGAATTTCATATGGTTGTATGGAAGTAGCATAGTATGGAGCTTTGGAGTCAGACTTCAGTTTATTTCTTGATTTTACTCCTTTCTTCTTTGAAGTGAGGTAAGACATTAACCTTACTTATGCCTGCAATGCAGGAGACCCAGATTTGATTCCTTTGTTGGGAAGAGCCCCTGGAGAAGGAAATGGCAACCCACTCCAGTATTCTTGCCTAGAGAATCCCATAGACAGAGGAGACTGGCAGGCTACAGTCCGGGGGTCGCAAGAGTCTGACTAAACAACTAAATCACCATCACCAAGACATTACTCTAAGAGTTGATTTAGCCATCTGTAAGACCGGGATAATGTTCAATGATTGCTGCAAATCGTGAATGTAAAGGACTTAATCTGGCACTGGGCATATATTAATAGTGAGGATTTAATAAATGTTAATTTCTTGATTCTTAATGTTTTCTAATAAAGTGAAGTATTAGGCAATGGAAGAATTCTGGAAGCTGGCTATCAACTCCTCTTAAAAAATGGTCAGGAAGAGGGAAGGAATGTTTAGACTCACTGGTTAGTAGTGAGTAGCTCTTGGATGAGAACTGGAGTGTGAAGGAAGCAAATGTAAATTTTTGTAGAATTTTACATAGAAAGTGATATTCTGTAAAGTTGAGACTTGATCTAAGAACTTTTCATATTGCTACTGTCCTTTAGTTTCAAGACTGAGCTAAAATTGAGCCACCACTGACAGCCAAATATCTTTTATTCCAAAGAAAATACTTAGAATGATTAAGTTAATTAACTTTAAATCTCAGGGTGCCTCCCCTCCCTCCACTATGGAGCCACTGTTTCCCTACTGAGCTCTGGGGCTTACAAAAAAAGGAAAACAGTAAATACTAAATGTCTGAAATTCATAACTTGAGCTCTTGAGCCACAAGACTTCACAAACCCTACACCTTTCATCCTGGGTTTCCTTCTCCCATCCTCTGACCTCAACTCCATCCAGTTGTGACTGAGCTAATGTTTTTTATCTTCAGTTTACCTGTATCATTCCACACAAGTTGATCTTGGTAGCTTCTTTTTTTTTTTTAATTTTATTTTATTTTTAAACTTTACATAATTGTATTAGTTTTGCTAAATATCAAAATGAATCCGCCACAGGTATACACGTGCTCCCCATCCTGAACCCTCCTCCCTCCTAGCTTCTTTCTATGTCTGGACCAAGGACTTCTCCTGTCCTTTAAAACCTTCCTGAGAGGTGGGTCATAGAGGTTCCTGCTGTGATGTATGTCGGAGAGTGTTTTGCCTATGTTCTCCTCTAGGAATTTTATAGTTTCTGGTCTTATGTTTAGGTCTTTAATCCATTTTGAGTTTATAACAATAACCCTGTATATGAGACAGCAAAAGAGACACTGATGTACAGAACAGTCTTTTGGACTCTGTGGGAGAGGGAGAGGGTGGGATGATTTGGGAGAATGGCATTGAAACACGTATAATATCATATATGAAACGAGTCGCCAGTCCAGGTTCGATGCACGATACTGGATGCTTGGGGCTGGTGCACTGGGACAACCCAGAGGGATGGTATGGGGAGGGAAGAGGGAGGAGGGTTCAGGATGGGGAACACATGTATACCTGTGGTGGATTCATTTTGATATATGGCAAAACCAATACAATATTGTAAAGTGAAAAAAAACAAACAAAGAAAACCTTCCTGAATACAAATGAGCAACTCACACAAAAGTTAATTTACAGAATGAGGTAAAATTGAAATTTCATGTTACATGACTTTTCTAAAATTTTAAAATTATTTAAATTTCACATTGTGCTGACTTAGAGGTAAGTTACTGGTTTGAATCCTTATCCATTACTTTCTACTTGTGTCACTTTGGAAAAGCCACTTAATTTTTCTTAGCTTTCATTCTTTTATTATAAAAAAAAATTATGATATCTGCACCATCAGATACCTGTATGAATTAATTGACTAATATATGTAAAAGTGCTTACAACTGTCTGTGCATGATAAGTATTAGATAAATTTATAATTATCAATATTTCAAAATTATGCAAATATATTAGTATTAACTATGCTTTTATTATAGCACAAGTTTATATTTAATGTAGTTACTTTAAAAAAGCTTAAATAATCCAATATATTTACCAAATTTTGGGTTCTTTTCTCTTCAGAATGCCTAGATGTCTTACCCATATAATTCTATCTGTTGATGCCATCATCATAGGCATCAGAATGCTGTCAGAGGCAACAGACCTAGTGGCTGTTACAGAAATACTTTTGCAAACTCAGTGCCCTAAAGTACTGGTAGCTAAGAGAGTCAGACAACTTATAGACTTTGCAACGTTTGTTTCTGTTATTTGACCCATTTAATATAGAGAAAGTGATCATGGGAATAGGCTCTGTAAGCAATATATGTTGCTTATTTCTAATAAAGATTCTAAGAAAGTCTAGTGCTTTTCAAAATTTAATATACCTGAAAATCACCTCGAGATCTGTGAATATGTGGATTCCAAATCAAAGTCTTGAGTGGGAACTGAGCTTCTTCAAGTGGAGCCAGTTCCCAGGTAATGTGTCTTTCTTTGCTGCTGGTTCTTGAACTACACTGTGAATAGCAAGGTTGTAAGATGTGGAAGATTAGAACAATGGCAGGCTAATTTTGAAGAACTTCAGTCATTTTGACATCTACAGTTGTACATCAGGTACATCCCTTACATATGTGAGAGGAACATACTTTGTGGTTTTGAAGTTGGTTATAAATTGCATTCGTAAACTATGCCTCTTAGATGTCATGTTTCTCTTAATGTCCATTTCATCCCATTAGTCATTTCACTTGTGTGACAAATTCTGGTTTAAAACTAGGCTACCTAATATCCATTAGGAAGTAAAGATAAAATTGGCAATCTTCTGATTTTCTTAAGGTCATAACATAAACATGAGGTGAAAACTGGATCATTCTAAAATTATTAAACTAATTACAAAACTTTAACTTTCTTGATTGACAGAAAGATATTAACATTGGAAACCTTTGATACTGGTGATTTAATTCAAAACAATTATGCTAAACTTTTGAATTCACAAGCCTGGAAACCTCTAAAAAAAAAAAAATAAACTAATTACATTACCTATAAAATACCCAAAAGTTATGTCTTACTCCCACCCTCCACAAAACAGTTGTAATTGACAGAACTATTGCCATAGATAGTAATAGGTTCATATAAATGTCATCTAAAAAAATAAAGACAAAATGTTGGCTGAGAAATATCTGGACCCAAGAAAAATCTCTGAAACTTAAAATCAATAGCAATAATTAGGAAAGAGCAAATTGGTAACATACTTTAAGGCAAATATTTTGTGAAATAATGAATTTTCCAATCAAGGTTTATATTTAATTGAAAAATATAAAAGTATCAAAATATTCCATAGAATAGAATTAAATGTTCCTTAGCAGTAGATTCCCAAGTATAATTAACTTTGAATTATTCAATTTTCTTATCTCTTTAAAGAATAATTTACTTATCTCTGGTGGACAAGCATTCTACTTCTAAGTGATCTTGTTTTATCCAGTTCCCATTGGTGTCGTCTGTTTATTCACTGTTCTTCAGACTCCCTATTCTTAAAATTAAGATAGTGTGTATTAAAGAAACATGGCCTAAGGTTTGTGATGCCATGAACTAGTACAAATTTATTTTCTATAAAGTATTTAAACCAGAATAAAGCCAAAATAAAATTATACAAGATAGGTTTGCTTCTACAGAAGGCTTTTTGCTTTTTCCACAGTTTGCTTTAGTTTTCTTGATTGTTGTTTCTAATTACTGAAGAATTTTACATTTGGGTCCAATTGTCTTTTAATACCATTATTTCTTGCAGTGTTTATGACAAATTTCAATGTAACCATGGAAATCATTGTGCTACCACAAATTTTGCATTCTGATTTTGAAATAATATTAAGGTGCTTGTGGATTACAGTTGTTCAAAATTTAAACCATTTAGTAATAAGATAACAAGGAATAAAATGTTAAACATCAAAGGTTAACAGATTTATGTTGCAATAAACATTTCCAGGGTTCTCTTTTTCTGTTATGAATATATTCATTAGAAAGAATAATTTAATTTAATAACCTTTAAATGTATGAAGTTGTCATTTTATTACCAATTAAGCTAAAGAAGTATTCCTTCATTGAGAAGAGGTTTGGTTTACTATCATTATAAATGGAATCAATTAGGTTCAATAAGTATAAAGCCACTTGCTACCCTATAAAATCCATATTCTTGATTGTAACAAACCAGTGACTTTTCAGATACCTCTAATTCATTTAATGTGGATTCATTTAGCTTCTAACAAGTGCCTGAAGGATGTAAGTGACTGTGATGAGTGTGATTTGTCTGTATTTTAATTATTTGGAAGATATTGAGCTGGTTCCAGTGATAAAGAGTGGGAACTGCCCATTGTTCCGCTTAATTTCAGGAATTTTTAAAAATGATATATTTTGGCTTCAGAAAAAAAAGACCCACTCTCAGCATCAGAATAGTACAAATCCTAGTGAGCTAATCAAATGCTAGCTGTTGGATAGTAGACCACTTTCCCATATGTTATTTTTGGAGTAATGAAGAGATCTTTAAATAACTCTTTATGGATCTGTCATTTTGACTTGCTTCATCATTTCATTTAGCTATCTGCTAAAACTACATCCGAAGAGAGCCTCTCCTGAAGACTCTAAGTAAAACAGCAATTCCTAACCCTTGGTTCTTACACCACTTCATCTTCATAGCACGAGTTACTCCTTAGGATTGTATATCCTTTGTTTTTAAAAAGTCTAAAATGTAGTTTCAGTATTTTAATATACCCACTAGCATAAAATTTCCATGAGGGCAGAGGCCTTGTCTAATTTACTCATTGCTGACCTAACATCTGAAAGCAATAACTGATAAATAGTAAATGCTCAATAAATATGTTGTCTTGAATATATAAATGCATATATTAATTACTGTGGGCATTGCCCTTCAGCAATGTAATGCAGCTTAATATTTTATACCACACTTAGACATAGGCAGAGTGATCACAGTTGATTTTTTTTTAATTTATTTATTTTTAATTCAAGGATAATTGCGTTACAGAATTTTGTTGTTTTATCAAACATAAACATGAATCAACTATCAGTTCAGTTTAGTTCACTTCAGTCACTCAGTCGTGTCCGACTCTTTACAACCCATGAATCACAGCACACCAGGCCTCCCTGTCTATCACCAACTCCTGGAGTTGACTCAAACTCATGTCCATCAAGTTGGTGATGCCATCTAGCCATCTCATCCTCTGTCATCCCCTTCTCCTCCTGCCTCCAATCCCTCCCAGCATCAGAGTCTTTTCCAATGAGTCAGCTCTTCGCATGAGGTGGCCAAAGTATTGGAGTTTCAGCTTCAGCATCAGTCCTTCCAATGAACACCCAGGACTGATCTCCTTTAGGATGGACTTGTTGGATCTCCTTGCAGTCCAAGGGAAAATCAAGAGTCTTCAACACCACAATTCAAAAGCATCAATTCTTTGGTGCTCAGCCTTCTTCACAGTCCAACTCTCACATCCATACATGACCACTGGAAAAACCATAGCCTTGACTAGATGGACCTTTGTTGGCAAAGTACTGTCTCTGCTTTTGACTATGCTGTCTAGGTTGGTCATAGCTTTCCTTCCAAGGAGTAAGCATCTTTTAATTTCATGGCTTCAATCACCATCTGCAGTGATTTTAGGGCCTGCAAAAATAAAGTCAGACACTGTTTCCACTGTTTCCCCATCTATTTGCCATGAAGAGAGGGGACCAGATGCCATGATCTTAGTTTTCTGAATGTTGAACTTTAAGCCAACTTTTTCACTCTCCTCTTTCACTTCATCAAGAGACTTTTTAGTTCCTCTTCACTTTCTGCCATAAGGGTGGTGTCATCTGCATATCTGAGGTTATTGATATATCTCCTGGCAATCTTGATTCAAGCTTGTGCTTCTTCCAGCCCACCGTTTCTCATGATATACTCTGCATATAAGTTAGATAAGCAGGGTGACAATATACAGCCTTGACGTACTCTTTTTCCTATTTGGAACCAGTCTGTTGTTCCATGTCCAGTTCTAACTGTTGCTTCCTGACCTGCATATAGGTTTCTCAAGAGGCAGATCAGGTGGTCAGGTCAGGTATTTCCATCTTTTGAAGAATTTTCCACAGTTTATTGTGATCCATACAAAGGCTTTGACATAGTCAATAAAGCAGAAATAGATGATTTTCTGGAACTCTCTTGCTTTTTCCATGAACCAGCACATGTTAGCGATTTGATTTCTGGTTCCTCTGCCTTTCCTAAAACCAGTTTGAACATCTGGAAGTTCACGGTTCACGTATTGCTGAAGCCTGCCTGGCTTGAACAACTTTGAGCATTACCTTACTAGCGTGTGAGAAGCGTGCAATTGTGTGATAGTTTAAGCATTCTTTGGCATTGCCTTTCTTTGGGATTGGAATGAAAACTGACCTTTTCCAGTCCTGTGGCCACTGCTGAGTTTTCCAAATTTGCTGGCATATTGAGTGCAGCACTTTCACAGCATCATCTTTCAGGATTTGGAATAGCTCAACTGGAATTCCATCACCTCCACTAGCTTTGTTCGTAGTGATGCTTTCTAAGGCCCACTTGACTTCACATTCCAGGATGACTGGCTCTAGGTGAGTGATCACACCACCATGATTATCTGGGTCGTGAAGATCTTTTTTGTACAGTTCTTCTGTGCATTCTTGCCACCTCTTCTTAATATCTTCTGCTTCTGTTAGGTCCATATCATTTCTGTCCTTTATCGAGCCCATCTTTGCATGAAATATTACCCTGGTATCTCTAATTTTCTTGAAGAGATCTCTAGTCTTTCCCATTCTGTTGTTTTCCTCTATTTCCTTGCACTGATCGCTGAGTGAGGCTTTCTTATCTCTCCTTTCTTTTCTTTGGAACTCAGCATTCAGATGCTTATATCTTTCCTTTTCTCCTTTGCTTTTTGCTTCTCTTCTTTTCACAGCTATTTGTATGGCCTCCTCACACAGCCATTTTGCTTTTTTGCATTTCTTTCCCAAGGGGATGGTCTTGATCCCTGTCTCCTATGCAATGTCGTGAACCTCCATCCATAATTCATCAGGCACTCTGTCTATCAGATCTAGTCCCTTAAATCTATTTCTCATTTCCACTGTATAATCATAAGGAATTTGATTTAGATCATACCTGAATGGTCTAGTGCTTTTCCCTACTTTCTTCAATTTAAGTCTGAATTTGGCAATAAGGAGTTCATGACCTGATCCACAGTAAGCTCCCAGTCTTGTTTTTGCTGACTGTATGGAGTTTCTCCATCTTTGGCTGCAAAGAATATAATCAGTCTGATTTCAGTGTTGACCATCTGGTGATGTCCATGTGTAGAGTCTTCTCTTGTATTGTTGGAAGAGAGTGTTTGCTATGACCAGTGCGTTCTTTTGGGAAAACTCTATTAGCCTTTGCCCTGCTTCATTCCGTACTCCAAGGCCAAATTTGCCTGTTACTCCAGGTGTTTCTTGACTTCCTACTTTTGCATTCCAGTCCCCTATAATGAAAAGGACATCTTTTTTGGGTGTTAGTTCTAAAGGGTCTCGTCGGTTCACAGAACCATTCAACGTCAGGTTCTTCAGTGTTACTGGTTGGGGCATACGCTTGGATTACCGTGGTATTGAATGGTTTGCCTTGTAAACGAACAGAGATCTTTCTGTCATTTTTGAGATTGCATCCAAGAACTGCATTTCAGCCTCTTTTGTTGACCATGATGGCTCCTCCATTTCTTCTAAGGGATTCCTGCCCGCAGTAGTAGATATAATGGTAATCTAGTTAAATTCACCCATTGCAGTCCATTTTAGTTTGCTGATTCCTATAATGTCTATGTTCACTCTTCCCATCTCCTGTTTGACCACTTCCATTTTGCCTTGATTCATGAACCTGACATTCCAGGTTCAATATTCCTATTGAAAAGCAGAGACATTACGTTGCCAACAAAGGTCTGCCTAGTCAAGGCTATGGTTTTTCCATTGGTCTTGTATGGATGTGAGAGTTGGACTGTGAAGAAAGCTGAGTGCCAAAGAATTGTTGCTTTTGAACTGTGTTGTTGGGGAAGACTCTTGAGAGTCCCTTAGACTGCACAGAGATCCAACCAGTCCATTCTGAAGGAGATCAGCCCTGGGATTTCTTTGGATGGAATGATGGATGCTAAAGCTGAAACTCCAGTACTTTGGCCACCTCATGCGAAGAGTTGGCTCATTGGAAAAGACCCTGATGTTTGGAGGGATTGGGGGCAGGAGGAGAAGGGGATGACAGAGGATGAGATGGCTGGATGGTATCACTGACTCGATGGGCGTGAGTCTGAGTGAATTCTGGGAGTTGGTGATGGACAGGGAGGCCTGGCGTGCTACAATTCATTTGGCCTCAAAGAGTCAGATGTGACTGAGCGACTGAACTGAACTGAACTGATGCAATATTGCTCTTTACAGCATTGGACCTTGCTTCTATCACCAGTCACATCCACAACTGGGTATTGTTTTTGCTTTGCCTTCATCTCTTCATTCCTTCTTGAGTTATTTCTCCACTGATCTCCAGTAGCATATTGGGCACCTACCAACCCGGGGAGTTCCTCTTTCAGATCCTATCGTTTTGCCTTTTCATACTGTTCATGGGGTTCTCAAGGCAAGAATACTGAAGTGGTTTGCCATTCCCTTCTCCAGTGGACCACATTCTGTCAGACCTCTCCACCATGACCCTCCCGTCCTGGGTGGCCCCACATGGCATGGCTTAGTTTCATTGTGTTAGACAAGGCTGTGGTCCGTGTGATCAGATTGGCTAGTTTTCTGTGATTATGGTTTCAGTGTGTCTGCCCTCTGATGCCCTCTTGCAACACCTACCATCTTACTTGGGTTTCTCTTACCTTGAACATAGGGTATCTCTTACCTTGGACATAGGGTATCTCTTCACGGCTGCTCCAGTGAAGCACAGCTGCTGCTCCTTACCTTGGATGAGGGGTATCTCCTCACGGCCACCCCTCCTGACTGTGAATTGTGAGTAGCTCCTCTCAGCCCTCCTGCGCCCCCGCAGCCACTGCTTCTTGGATGGTAGTTATATATATGTTGCCTCCCTCTTGAACCTCCCTCCCATCTTTTGCCCCATCCTACCCCTCTAGATTGATATGGAGTCCCTTTTTGAGTTCCCTGAGTCATACAGCAGGTTCCCATTGGCTATCTATTTTACAAATGGTAATGTAAGTTTCCGTATTATTCTCTCCATACATCTCACACTCTCATCCCCCTGCCCTATGTCCGTAAGTCTGTTCTCTATGTCTGTTTCTCCACTGCTGCCCTGCAAATAAAAGAAACTATAAGTAAAGTGAGAAGACAAACCTAAGAATGGGTGAAAATAATAGCAAATGAAACAACTGACAAAGGATTAATTTCAAAATATACAAGCAATTCATACAAGTCAATGCCAGAAAAGCAAACAATCCAATCAAAAAGTGGGAAAAAGACCTAAACAGACGTTTCTCCAAAGAAGACATACAGACGGCTTACAAACACATGAAAGATATCAACATTGCTCATTATTAGAGAAATGCAAATCAGAACTACAATGAGATACCATCTCACACCAGTCAGTTTAGCCATCAAAAAGTCTCCAGTTGATTTTTAAAAGATACCAAAGTAGGAAATGGGCAAGTCAACTGCATGAATAGAATATGTAATATTCTAGAATATTCTATTCTAGAATAGAATAACAGACCCCCCCCACCCCCCCGACCATCTTCTCAGGGTTCTGGTTTTATATTTGTTTTGTGATCTCTAACTTTTCCTTTTTTTCTCACACTAGTCTATTTGCAATTCAAAATGGATTGATAAATAGTGAAATGGATAAAACCAAAATAAATGAATCTTTACTATACACCCACTAAGGTTTTCACAAGTAGTTAACTACAAGAAATGAGAGGAACAGATAAAGGAGCATGAGTGAGGTGGTTGTGGGTACATTTAATTCTAATTTCTGTATTCAATATATAGCATTTGGGAAACTCTTTTAGTAGGCTATCTTGTTGTTTTTATTTAAATCACGGTGTAGGAAAAGATGACTTTTCAGACTGTTGTATTTTTTAAAAAACAGTTTTAAAATTCTTAGTATTTCTTGAAAGAGAGCTCTCATTTAGCACAATGTCTTCGCTGTTAAAATGAAAGTCCATAGCACTTCCATGAGGACAAAGGGTGAATTCTAAAGAAAAAATAAATTTAGGAAGAGAAGCATCTTCCTGTATTTGTTTTCCATTATTTATGTTTCTGTCTATACACCATGTCGTTGCTCATGTGCCTCTGGGCACCGTTAGAAATGATCAAGACAATATTAACAATTGATCTTCCACATCTAACTCAGGATAAAAGCTAAAGTAAATCAATAATTTTACCATTGTATAACACTTTGCTGTAATTTACTTCTAGGGTGATTTACTGTGTATGTGCATGAATGAGTGAGAACTTTATCCCCAAGTGGGTCTTCAATTCAGCCTTAAGGCACTGTTGCAAAAATATCATTTTACCCCTCTCATATTTTACCTGCTCTGAACAGTTATAATTTTGGATTTACTAACAACAGTTAATTTCTACACATTTCAAGAAGGGAATGTGGTTCTACAGGTGGTGTTTGTATTCTTACACTAACATAAACTTAGGGATTTGTATTGGATTTACAGACAACTCAGTGTGAGAAAAATCACTTTACAAGCAGCTGGAGCCTTTTAGGGGGTAGATTATTCCCTGGGAATAAATGTGTGACTGTGTAAGAGAGACACAATCAGGGCTGAAAATTCGGTTGTCCATTTTACTACAGCACAGCTAAATGACTAAGGATTGTGGTAAGAATATGAAAACGGTTCCATTAAGAGAGTCCCCAGAGGATTTAGAAAATGAATCATGTGGTTATGTGATAGGATCATCTGCCTGTATTTCAGATCTGAGTTGGTCATTTGGGGACAGGTCTTAATTCTTCTCGGTCATTTAAGTAGTTGTAATAGATCATGATCTCCACCAAACAAAAATCATAACATAATACCAAAACAAAAATTGAAACTCCACAAACCCTAACTTACTATCAAGAAATAAAATATACTGGGTGAACCCAAATTCTAAGACTGCATGAGACACATGAGTGTTATTTGTGGCTGAACCCTAAGTGGATGGGGCAGGAGACTATGAGCAATGAATAGCTCTGTTTCTGCCTTAAGCTAATTAAGTTACATTAAGAAAGACCTTTGACCTTCCAGTGCTTCCCTGATTTCCTCATGTGTAAAATAGAGAAAATGATTCCTCTCTCAAAGCATATCTAAAATGATAAAATTATATTGCAGATACAAAAATGTTTAGAAAGGCTACGACAACCTTTGCAAAAACACTTATGAATAAAATTTTCTGTTTATGAAGATACAGGTTGTATATAGATAAATATATGTAGAAAAATTGACCTATATATCCATATATATATCAGATAAATTTATGGTATATATGCATTATATATTATTTGATTTATTTATTAAGCAATTATGAAAAAATAAGATAGGTAAATGTCTGTGAATGAATATAGAATAAAAGTACTGTAGTTAGATAACAAGTGAATCATGATAATTGCTGTAAGCTTAACCAGGTCAGTTTGATCATTTGTAATTATTGGATGATTTTTGATAGATATAAATAAATCTTCCATAGTTACATATTGTAGGAATTTTAGATTATTCTTCAACAAACTTACTACAAAATAAAGATGAAGGCAAGTCTCAAATTCATTCTACCTCATACAACAAACAAATAGCTAGAAAACACACAGTTATATGATGCCTCAGGTTTCTACTATTTAAGTCCTTTTTGACAGTTTCTTTAAAGCCTCATCACGACACGTGCAACAGTATTCTAGCTAAATTTTGTGTATGAGAAAGGTGATAAAATCTGCCTATAAATTTCTGGACACAGAATCTATCAGACTACTAAACTTAGCGAACTGTCTTGCAGTCTAGCCTACTTAACATGTTTGATTCTTCTACCTTATTTATGCACTAAGGAAGTATCTATATATTTCTTGCAATTTCACACATTCTACCAAAGAACACTATCTCTAATACCTATTATATCAATCAACAAAATTTCTATAGGGAGCTTGTTCAGTGAAAAAGGTATTGTTCATCTCCAAATATAGGTTTAGGGTGTAAGTATTTCCAATGAAAACCAGTTGTTCCTGAACAGCTCTTTCTGAATGAAAGTCTTTAGTAACTATCAATTGGGTGTAGATGAAAATGAATTTACACATACTTGTCACTTTACCTATACTGAAGAATTTAATGTGAATTACTGGTAGTATAAAAGTTCTCTCTGCAGATTTATGCTTATTTTTTTATTTCCCAATCCCAATCAGAGTATGAGTCAGTTAACCAATCTCAATACAGTCAGGTCTTCTTTAACCCTTGTTTTGAAAATGTAAATTTATTCCAACATGGTGGTTGATATATTAGGAACAATTTAGTTGAAACATTAATTTCACATTTACTTATGGAAACTTTGTCCTTGATAAACACTAAGTCATATAGGAAACTGTCCCTGCATGAAGCGAGCCTGTTAGGATATACAAATCACGTCCATGCACACACCTCAAAGATCTATCAGATACTGCCCTCAGTGTGTGTTCCATGAATCACACCCAACCACATCTGCTTTACAACTCCATCTGATCTCAGATAACCTTTCTTCCACCTTCTTCTACCATGATTCATGTTATGCAGACTTTTCTTTATAAAGAAAATGGCATATCAATTGTATTGTGGTATTTATGTACTTCTTAATCATTTAACATGTACAATTTTCACCATTGCTTTTTCGTTTCTATTTTCTTTAATATATAACTGATAAAGTTTATGAATGCTATGGCATAATCAAACTTTCCTCATAAGCTCCATGATTGACTTTTATGGCTTTATTTTTGCACAGCCCAGTGATTTCTGTAAACATATATATGAGGCTTTATTAGAGTACTCACTATGTTTACAATAAAATTTCCCTTCCTTCTTTCCCTCCCTCCCTCCTTTTCTCTCTTTCTCTTTCTCCTGCCCTCCCTCCCTCCCTCTCTCCTTCCTTCCTTCCCTATTTCTTTCCTTTGTAAAATGTGTTCAGTGGTCTAAGCATATCTGACTAAACTTGTGTTAGGGTAAAGGGATATGAGTGTGCTTCTAAGCACATGGGATAAACCATGGAACTAACTGAAGTTTTAAAAGGCAGGGTGAATTTTCTTCTGTCATGTAGCTTGGAATTTGTCCTGATTGTTAATTTTATTTTCCTCTAGTTCTCACATCACAGAATGTTATATAATGAACTCTTAGTATTGAATGAGTAGATATAAATACCCATAGAAGAAAAGCTGGAAGTTTCCCCCTTAAATATATATCAGTGACAGAGCCAGTGTTGTAAGAGGTGATGACAATATGAGTTAGGCAAAGGTTGATATAAATGGGCCAAAGGCATGGTCAATCCATAGAGATACTAGTATTCCTCTATTGTAAACAGAATATAGGATCTGCTTTTCAGGCTCACTAAAAGACCACTGCTTTTTAATATGTTTTCCTTCCAAGGAGTCAGTGTCTTTTAATTTCATGGTTGTGATAACCATCTGCAGTGATTTTGGAGCCCCCCAAAATAAAGTCTGCCAGTGTTTCCACTGTTTCCTCATCTATTTCCCATGAAGTGAGAGCACTGAATGCCATGATCTTAGTTTTCTGAATTTTAAGCCAACTTTTTCACTCTCCTCTTTCACTTTCATCAAGAGGCTTTTTGGTTCCTCTTCACTTTCTGCCATTAGGGTGGTGTCATCTGCATGTCTGAGGTTACTGATATTTCTCCCAGCATAATTGATTCCAGCTTGTGCTTCCTCCAGCCAAGCGTTTCTCATGATGTACTCTGCATAGAAGTTAAATAAGCAGGGTGACAATATACAGCCTTGACATACTCCTTTTCCTATTTGGAACCAGTCTGTGTTCCATGTCCAGTTCTAACTGTTGCTTCCTGACCTGCATATAGGTTTCTCAAGAGGTGGGTCAGGTAGTCTGGTATTCCCATCTCTTTCAGAATTTTCCACAGTTTATTGTGATCCACACAGTCAAAGGCTTTGCCATAGTCAATAAAGCAGAAATAGGTGTCTTTCTGGAACTCTCTTGCTTTTTCAATTATCCAGTGGATGTTGGCAATTTGATCTCCGGTTCCTCTGCCTTTTCTAAAACCAGCTTGAACATCTGGAAGTTCATGGTTCACGTATTGCTGAAATCTGGCTTGGAGAATTTTGAGCATTACTTTACTAGCGTGTGAGATGAGTGAAATTGTGCAGTAGTTTGAGCATTCTTTGGCATTGCCTTTCTTTGGGATTGGAATGAAAACTGACCTTTTCTAGTCCTGTGGCCACTGCTGAGTTTTCCAAATTTGCTGGCATATTGAGTGCAGCACTTTCACAGCATTATCTTTCAGGATTTGAAATAGCTCAACTGGAATTCCATCACCTCCACTAGCTTTGTTCGTAGTGATGTTCTCTAAGGCCCACTTGACTTCACATTCCAGGATGTCTGGCTCTAGGTGAGTGGGAGTGATCACACCTTCATGATTATCTGGGTCATGAAGATCTTTTTTGTACAGTTCTTCTGTGTATTCTTGCCATCTCTTCTTAATATCTTCTTCTTCTGTTAGGTCCATACCATTTCTGTCCTTTATCGAGCCCATCTTTGCATGAAATATTCCGTTGGTATCTCTAATTTTCTTGAAGAGATCTCTAGTCTTTCCCATTCTGTTGTTTTCCTCCATTTTTTTGCATTGATCATTGAGGAAGGTTTTCTTATCTCTCCTTGCTGTTCTTTGGAACTCTGCTTTCACATGGAAATATCTTTCCTTTTCTCCTTTACTTTTCACTTGTCTTCTTTTCACAGCTATTTGTAAGGCCTCCTAAGACAGCCATTTTGCTTTTTTGCATTTCTTCTCCATGGGGATGGTCTTGATCCCTGTCTCCTATACAATGTCACGAACCTCTGTCCATAGTTCATCAGGCACTCTATCAGATCTAGTCCCTTAAATCTTCTTCTCATTTTCACTGTATAATAATAAGGGATTAGATTTAGGTCATATTTGAATGGTCTAATGGTTGTCCCTACTTTCTTCAATTTGAGTCTGAATTTGGCAATGAGGAGTTCATGATTTGAGCCACAGTCAGCTCCTGGTCTTGTTTTTGCTGACTGTATGGAGTTTCTCCATCTTTGGCTGCAAAGAATACAATCAATCTGATTTCAGTGTTGACCATCTGGTGATGTCCACGTGTAGAGTCTTCTCTTGTGTTGTTGGAAGAGGGTGTTTGCTATGACCAGTGCGTTCTTTTGGCAAAACTTATTAGCCTTTGCCCTGCTTCATTCCATACTCTAAGGCCAAATTTGCCTGTTACTCCAGGTGTTTCTTGACTTCCTACTTTTGTATTCCAGTCCCCAGATGGACAAAGGTCCATCTAGTCAAGGCTGTGGTTTTTCCAGTGGTCATGTATGGATGTGAGAGTTGGACTGTGAAGAAAGCTGAGCGCCAAAAAACTGATGCTTTTAAACTGCGTTGTTGGAGAAGACTCTTGAGAGTCCCTTGGACTGCAAGGAGATCCAACCAGTCCATCCTAAAGGACACCAGTCCTGGGTGTTCATCGGAAGGACTGATGCTGAAGCTGAAACTCCAATACTTTGGCCACCTCATGCAACAGTTGACTCACTGGAAAAGACCCTGATGCTTTAGGGATGGGGCAGGAGGTGAAGGGGACAACAGAGGTTGAGATGGCTGGATGGCATCACTGACTGGATGCACATGAGTTTGGGCGGACTCCAGGAATTGGTAATGGACAGGGAGGCCTGGCATGCTGGAATTCATGGGGTCACAAAGAGTCAGACACGACTGAGCGACTGAACTGAACTGAAAAGACCACTTACGAGTTTGTCAAGTTACTTAAAGGAAAATATTTTAAAATCTTTATTTCTTTCTCATTCATATATATAATGAATGTCATATTATTACAGACTAGGAAAATTAACAATTAAAATTGAACAAAATGTGTAGATTCAGTGCTGATTTATAGTGAGTTTTAATAATAACCACGTGTGTGACTGTAATTCCCATGTTCAAGGCTGTAAGCCCAGAGAGTTTTCCACATCCACTGGTTCTCAGTGTGATTGGGCCCTTGTGGAAATAACAGGTAATTTTAAATACTTTCTGGTCAATCAGTTGTATTGTTTCAATGGCATTTCTTCTTCAGGCTACAGGTCACTGTCTCAAAGCTTTGCACAAATAACCATGGAGCTTTTGTAATGTTCAAAATTAGGGTTGTAGTGATATTTATTTCTAGATAAAGCAGAATCCTATTAAATAGAATTTGCCCAATTACAATGCTTTGTCAGAATTGTCCTACATGTATGTATAAGCCTTAATTACTTCTGTTTAAAAAGATGAACCTGAGGTCCTTTAAAACCCTAAATTGCCTATTGAGTTATCAGTATGCATTTGGAGTAATCAGTATATTCATAATCTACTGAATGCTAATAATTTGAAAATGTGTGATACATGGATTATTTATATCAGTGCTGAAACAGATCATTCAGTGAAAGAGCTCTTTGAAACAGAAACCTTCACAGATTTGAGTCATTCAAACCTGAGTTAAAATATTGGGTTTGCCAGTAATTACCTGTAATTTCTGTAATGTCATTTAACTCTTGTAAGCCTCAGGATATTCATATATAAAATGGATATTATGTCTACTTTACATAGTTGTTATAAGAATTCATTAAGGTAATATCATATTAAATGACTGATATATCCATTCTCTGTGCAAACATATTGGTTCCTGTCTCTTTACTTTAATTCTCTGATCCTAGTGAAAAACTTGGCTTAAAACTCAACGTTCAGAAAACTAAGATCATGGCATCTGGTACCATCACTTCATGGAAAATAGATAGTGAAACAATGGAAACAGTGAGAGACTATTTTTTGGGCTCCAAAATCACTGCAGATGGGGACTGCAGCCATGAAATTAAAAGATGCCTGCTCCTTGGAAGGAAAGCTATGAGCAACCTAAACAGCTTATTAAAAAGCAGAGACATACTTGACCAACAAAAGCTGAGCTCCGAAGAATTTATGCTTTTGAACTGTGGTGTTGGAGGAGACTCTTGAGAGTCTGTTGGACTGCGAGGGGATCCAACCTGTCAATCCTAAAGGAAATCAGTCCTGAATATTCATTGGAAGGACTGATTCTGAAGCTGAAACTCCAATACTTTGGCCACCTGATGTGCAAAAACTGACTCATTGGAAAAGACCCTGATGCTGGGAAAGACTGAAGGCTGGAGGAGAAGGGGATGGCAGAGGATGAAATTGTTGGATGGCATCACTGACTCAATGGACATGAGTTTGAGTAAACTCTGGGAGTTGGTGATGGACAGGGAAGCCTGGCATGCTGCAGTCCATGGGGGCGCAAAGAGTTGGACATGACTGAGCAACTGCTGAACTGAACTGAACATCTATAATTCAATAGTTGGTGTCATATCTAGACTATGCTTGATTTATAAAAATACTATTTTGTTAGGCTTGAAAGATCAACACCGTCATCTAAGTTATAGTGTAGAAGATAATGACTTTCTCCACTACTACTTGATAATATTAATGGCAAAAAATATAGGCTTTGGTAAATCTTGTAGTAATTCATATATAGCCATAAAAGTCCCACTGAAGCTTGTTCTGCTTGTGATATCTGAGTGGCTAGCAGCAGCACATTTCCCACAATATTAGCAGAATTGTAAAGTTTCCTCTGATTGAAAGAAGCTTCCATGGTTGGTCAAGGGTGGCAATTGCCCAGTGAAATGTGTAAATAATGAAATGCACTAGAGGAGTTGAGGTGTCTTCTTCATTTGGCCTGACAACTGGTTTTGCTTTTCCCTAGCTACACATTGACAACAGTGTACTGGGAAATCAGAATCAGTTTTATGTGATTATTATGTATATATCACCCAAGGAATGCCTGAATATCTTATTGGTGAACATAGATCTACTTTCAAATTTGATAGGGTTGCTTATAGAACACATGAGAATATGTAATATTTTTATAGGTCACACAGAATATGTAAATGATGTGAAAAGAGATTGTGTGGGTAATATTAAATTAATCAAGTCTACAAAAGTCTTAAATCAATGAATATTTATGCTTCTTAAGATAGTATTTTTGCCCTTGAGGTTTTATTTTTAAGAAACCACAATAAATAAGAGTCCCTGTTTGGGGTTTTTATGTTTGTGTGCTTATTTTTATTTTGTAGAAGTTATTACATACTTAAAGTTATTTTGTTGCTGGCAGTCTTATGAAGGACATGATAGAAATAAATTCTAAATGTACATCTAGGTTGTAGACCTCTACAACTAGACCTAATTAACCATTTTAGTGCCTTTGGTCAACTATACAGAATAGGTAAATTTACCTTTTAAAATGATATGTGCAAACTAATGTCATTAATATTCACTTCATATCCAAACCTGTATTTCTAATCTACTTTACATGTAGAAATAAACGAATATGAAAATAGGTGTATTGTAGAGAATTTAGGACTTTTCATGAAAGAAAAATAAAATTCCTCTTAAACTGTTTCATGTTAAATTTTCAAGCTTGAGACATCCCCCTCCCCCAATTTTTTTCCTCAATTAACTAGGCAAATTCAAGGATCTTCATGAAATACAAATTTGGTATTGAGAGTTTTCCAAGGAGAGGATAGCTTTGGTAAACAGTCTTTGGTTAAAAATACTAAAAAACTAAACCTTTTGAAGTGAGAATAAATAGAAATAGATGGGCTTCAAAGAGACTGACTCAGATGTAAATCGTCTTAGGCTGATGGAATTAAGGTGTTTGGAGAGTGCCGGTTTCCCTAGCATAGTCATTTATCAGAGGCAGATATAAGTTCTCTCTGAAAGAAATCAGTTGATATTAATTTAGCTTTGTAATATTTTATGCACATTTTCTAGTGTGCAATTAAAAATAATTATTAAAAATAATTTCAGGAGGCAGTGATGTATCACTGAAAAGCAAGGTTACAACAGACAACAGAAGAGACCTATAGAGAATCCAAGAAATGTAGATATTCAGAGTAAATAATAAGAAAGGTTATTGAGATTAATAAGATGTATAAAATATTTTAAGAAATAAATATAAATTGTTAATGAATATGTAATAAAAAATACTGTAACTGAATTTAAGAACTAAATCATTGAGTTAAACCACAGTTTCCACACAAGTAAAGAGAGAAAGTCTGTGAACTGGGACATGGGTCAAAAGAAAATATCGACTGAGATTTGAAGAAACACAAAGATAAAAAACATAAAAGGTCAAGTGGATATATGGAATGATGGTAATATGATTTACTTTTATACTGGAAGTAAAAGTAGTCACTAGGTTAATAAATAGTAATTGATGTTTATAGGTATAAATTCTGACAAATTGGTCAGACCAGGACACACACATGGTCACTCAACAGAGAGGCTATCATTAAAAGGTCAAATATTCTTGAAAGTATGATATTTCTCAACTGTTTATGAAATCAGCATTGCTTTGATGTCAAAACTTGACAAGTCCATGATAATAAAAATATAGTCTCATTAACAAACTTAGAAACAAAAATCCTAATCAAATATCAGCCAATTAAACAATGATTTAAAGAGGCTGTTACATCAAGAATCAAGGAAGCAGTATTTTAGGAATTGCTGATGGCTTACTATATGAAAATCTATCAATGCAGTACAATATATTAATATAATAATATGATATAATTCTTTCAAAATATTCAGAGAAATAATTTGATATAATTCAATACTCATTCATAAGCAACCGTTGGCAACAGAGTAGAGGATAACTTTATTAAGATGATAATTATATTTATAAAAGTCTTCAGATTATATCACATATATCTGTGAATTAAAAAAAGAACTGCTTTATTCACATAGTACACATATATCTTTTGTGTGCTTATGATTATACAGTGGAAGTGAGAAATAGATTTAAGGGCCTAGATCTGATAGATAGAGTGCCTAATGAACTATGGAATGAGGTTTGTGACATTGTACAGAAGACAGGGATCAAGACCATCCCCATGGAAAAGAAATGCAAAAAAGCAAAATGGCTGTCTGGGGAAGCCTTACAAATAGCTGTGAAAAGAAGAGAAGCGAAAAGTAAAGGAGCAAAGGAAAGATATAAGCATCTGAATGCAGAGTTCCAAAGAAGAGCAAGAAGAGATAAGAAAGCCTTCTTCAGCGATCAATGCAAAGAAATAGAGGAAAACAACAGAATGGGAAAGACTAGAGATCTCTTCAAGAAAATTAGAGATACCAAGGGAACGTTTCTTGCAAAGATGGGCTCGATAAAGGACAGAAATGGTATGGACCTAACAGAAGCAGAAGATATTAAGAGCAGGTGGCAAGAATACACAGGAGAACTGTACAAAAAAGATCTTCACGACCAAGATAATCACAATGGTGTGATCACTGACCTAGAGCTAGACATCTGGAATGTGAAGTCAAGTGGGCCTTAGAGAACATCACTACGAACAAAGCTAGTGGAGGTGATGGAATTCCAGTTGAGCTATTTCAAATCCTGAAAGATGATGCTGTGAAAGTGCTGCACTCAATATGCCAGCAAATTTGGAAAACTCAGCAGTGGCCACAGGACTGGAAAAGGTCAGTTTTCATTCCAATCCCAAAGAAAGGCAATGCCAAAGAATGCTCACACTACTGCACAATTGTACTCATTTCACATGCTAGTAAAGTAATGCTCAAAATTCTCCAAGCCAGGCTTCAGCAATATGTGAACCATGAACTTCCTGATGTTCAAGCTGGTTTTAGAAAAGGAAGAGGAACAAGAGATCAAATTGCCAACATCCGCTGGATCATGGAAAAAGCAAGAGAGTTCCAGAAAGACATCTATTTCTGCTTTATTGACTATGCCAAAGCCTTTGACTGTGTGGATCACAATAAACTATGGAAAATTCTGAAAGATATGGGAATACCAGAACACCTGATCTGCCTCTTGAGAAACCTATATGCAGGTCAGGAAGCAATAGTTAGAACTGGACATGGAACAACAGACTGGTTCCAAATAGGAAAAGGAGTACGTCAAGGCTGTATATTGTCACCCTGCTTATTTAACTTCTATGCAGAGTACATCATGAGAAATGCTGGGCTGGAAGAAGCACAAGCTGGAATCAAGATTGCCGGGGGAAATATCAATGACCTCAGATATGCAGATGACACCACCCTTATGGCACAAAGTGAAGAGGAACTAAAAAGCCTTTTGATGAAAGTAAAAGTGGAGAGTGAAAAAGTTGGCTTAAAGCTCAACATTCAGAAAACTAATATCATGGCATCTGGTCCCATTACTTCATGGCAAATAGATGGGGAAACAGTGGAAACAGTGTCAAACTTTATTTTTTTGGGTTCCAAAATCACTGCAGATGGTGACTGCACCATGAAATTAAAAGACGGTTACTCCTTTGAAGGAAAGTTATGACCAACCTAGATAGCATATTCAGAAGCAGAGACATTACTTTGCCAACAAAGGTTCGTTTAGTCAAGGCTATGTTTTTTCCTGTGGTCATGTATAGGTGTGAGAGTTGGACTGTGAAGAAGGCTAAGTGCCGAAGAATTAATGCTTTTGAACTATGGTGTTGGAGAAGACTCTTGAGAGTCCCTTGGATTGCAAGGAGATCCAATCAGTCCATTCTGAAGGAAATCAGCCCTGGGACTTCTTTGGAAGGAATGATACTAAAGCTGAAACTCCAGTACTTTGGCCACCTCATGCAAAGAGTTGACTCATTGGAAAAGGCTCTGATGCTCGGAGGGATTGGGGGCAGGAGGAGAAGGGGACGACAGAGGATGAGCTGGCTGGATGGAATCACTGACTCGATGGACGTGAGTCTGGGTGAACTCCGGGTGTTTGTGATGGACAGGGAGGCCTGGCGTGCTGCTATTCAGGGGGTCGCAAAGAGTCGGACATGACTGAGTGACTGAACTGAACTGAACTGAACACATATATCTGTGAATTAAAAAAAAAAAAAACTGCTTTATTCACATAGTACTCCATATCTTAATAAAGCTGTATGTAGTTTCCTTTTTCTTGGGAACCATGTTATACAATTAAGTTTGTATTTGTCTTTGGAAAATACAAATACTGGGAAAATAGTACATATCGAGTTAATTACAAAGTTAGTGCTTTTTCTTTTTTTTTTTGCTTGGAATTCTGTTAATTCATATCTTTGTATTGCTAGCTCCTCTTTTTTCTGATATACTCACTTTTGGCTTAAAAGTATGTGCTTCCAAAAAAGCAATGAAAGGAGATTATATACATATTTTATGGTAATCTTTACAACTAAATTAAAAATCAAGTCTATATATTTTTCATTCATCAATATTTTAAAATAATAGTACCACATATTTTAGGACTTTAAAGTGTATTTGAAACAATTTTAATGGATTATTTAGTAGAAGTTCTTTATTAATATTACCACTTTTCCCTTCCTTTAACCTCCAGAGTTTATCCTACAAATTGTGAAGCACATACTTTTTTATCAACCCTTGTCATTTTGTAGTAGTGCATTACTAATTGGATAATTATTTCCATACTGATAAAATATTACTTGAAGTATTTATTATAGCTGTTAGACTATTAAAGAGTTACCCAGTTCCTAATTGCTTATGTTATATCAGGTATCATTTGCCACACAGTTCAAAACTGCTTGTCCTTTCTCAAAGCAAGTGATGCATAATTATAGTAAGTGACTGCAATTATAAATACATAATTTTCAAGAATGACATTTATTAACTCAATCGTAGTAAATTTTTAATGAAAATTTTTTCTTCAAGCATAAAATTAATAAATACTGCCCTTTGGAGAAAACCTCAATCATGTACATTTTTTAATCTCTACCTCCTGTGTTCCTTTACATATTCTTCTGTTCAGTGAATACTTTTAGCTTATCTAGTATATGTTAAGGGTATGTGCACAAGAAAGTCAACAGAACCAGCACTTTAAGGTAATGGGTCTTCGTGAACTTGTCAAGCAAATGGCATTTGTGGCTTATTGGAAAAAAGTCTAAACACTTCTGTCCACTGCATTTGATATTGAAGGTGCCAGAGACAATACAAGGCAGTTAAGCACTGGATGGAACAATGATTTACTGACACAGACAAGAGACAGAGCCAGATTAGCTTCATTAGTGGGTATTGGTCCACCATGGCCAGCAGGTCCCTCCCAGCAGTGGACACAGGGCAGTTAACTTGTAGGAATCCCTCTTGTCCTGCAGCAAAAGGATCCTGTCTCCCCCTGGCATGGAATGGATATAGTAGTGGGGTTGGGTAGGTGCCATATAAGGCACATGCTTAAACAACAAAGAAGTACACATTGAGTCTGAACTGCGAAAGCTATTCCCACATAATGTGATAAATTTAGCACATGCTATGAGATCTCTTTATCTCTTGGTATTTCTACTTGGCCACATAAGAATGGGCCTTGGGACAGGAACACTTCTTTCAGTTCAGTTCAGTTCAGTTCAGTCACTCAGTTTTGTCCGACTATTTGTGACCCCATGAATCGCAGCACGCCAGGCCTCCCTGTCCATCACCAACTCCCGGAGTTCACTCAAACTCATGTCCATAAAGTCGGTAATGGCATCCAGCCAGCTCATCCTCTGTCGTCCCCTTTTCCTCCTGCCCCCAATCCCTCCCAGCATCAGAGTCACGGTTGACTCATTGGAAAAGACTCAGAGTCACGGTTGACTCATTGGAAAAGACTCTGATGCTGAGTGACTGAACTGAACTGAACTGAACTGAAAGAAGTGTTCCTGTCCCAAGGCCCATTCTTATGTGGCCAAGTAGAAATCCAAAAACTACATATAGGACATTGCCTTTCCTGACAGAATTCCTGTTGAATTCATGTTCAGTGGGAAACACCCAGGAGATTGGGCTGCCTATCTACAACCTTAGCCGGACTTGGTAAAAGCATGGTGACGGAAAGAGAGACATTCTATGATAACCCACAGTGGTCAGATAATATGAAATTCTACCTTATTTTTCAACGTTATATTTTAAAAGAGCATTTCCCTAAGATTGAACACAGAAAAAAAATATTCAGAACAATAAGACTGTAAACTAAGGAAATGGGGATGTCCAGTACTAGCCAAAGAAAAATAAAATGAATATGAAGGAAAGATAAAGAAAGTATCATTAGTGTTAAGTTTCTCATAAAAAGGGTGTAATTCTTAATAAGGTTCTATTTTCATGGTAATTTACATGGTAATTTTTTATTATGATAATGAAAATGTTTTATAGAGACAGAAAGAGAATTAGACAAAAGGACTATAAAACTTATAAATAATAGAATATTTCCAAAAGACGTAAATTGAATTCATATCCTGAAAACAGAAGTGAACTTTCTTTTCAAGGGCTAACGAAACTTTATAAAACTTTAATGGTGGCTAAATGGTAAACAAATCTGCCTGCAATGCAGGAGACCCAGGTTTCATCCCTGGTTTGGGAACATCCTCTGGAGAAGGGAATGACAATCCACTCCAGTATTCTTACCTGGAAAATTCTATGGACAGAGGAGCCTGGTGGGTTACAGTCCATGAGATTGCAAAGAGTTGAACATGACTGAGTGACCAACATGTAATGGATTAGAAAAGTTAATAACTGAATCTTTAATAGAAACCTAGGAAATAAGAATATCAGAAAAATAAATATTAAAAAATACAAACTGCACTTAATGATTATTTTGTGGTAAGAAAGAAAAATCAATCCTAAATTGCATATACTTTGTAAATAATAATAGACATGTCATAATTAACACTTTGTAAATTGAGTAAAACAGGCTTCAGAGGGATATTTTTATAGCTGAAATATTTATATTAGTAAAAAACATTTTAATTAAGTTATCTAATTATGTTAAATGGTTAGAAAAATGATCAACAAAACAAACCAAAGGAACCTGAAGAAAGAGCACAGTGAAGATAAAAAGAAATGTTAGTGAATTGAAAAACAGCAATCACATTTTAAATATCATTGTTTCTTTGAAAATGAAAGACATTTAAGTCTATCAAGAAAAAAATAATAGAGAAAGTGGTATTAAGTTATATATGAAAAAACAAACCAAGCTCTAAACTCTGAAAAACTAGAGAAAATGAAATATTTTGTAACAAATATAATTGCAAGAATGAACTCCAAAAATACTGGGATAGTAAACTGACCAAGTGTTCTGGAGGAAAATTAGAGCTCTGTACCTCCATGTCAACCCCTTCAAATCTTTCAGAAATACAAAATCCCGTTTGCACTTAAACAAGCCTGGTGTGCTGCAGTCCAGGGGGGTCACAAAGAGTTGGATGCAACTGAGTGACTGAACAACAACTTAAACAGTTTCAGAGTTGATAAGAGGAAAAATAAATAATTTTTAGAAAGCAAGTATTGTATCATAGTATTTAATTCCACAGTAACATGTAAATGAAAAATATTATATACTAACCTTACTTATGGCAGAAAGTGAAGAGGAACTAAAAAGCCTCTTGATGAAAGTGAAAGTGTAGAGTAAAAAAGTTGGCTTAAAGCTCAACATTCAGAAAACGAAGATCATGGCCTCTGGTCCCATCATTTCATGGCAAATAGATGGGGAAACAGTGGAAACGGTGTCAGACTTTATTTTTTTGGGCTCCAAAATCACTGCAGATGGTGACTGCAGCCATGAAATTAAAAGACGCTTACTCCTTGGAAGGAAAGTTATGACCAACCTAGACAGCATATTCAAAAGCAGAGACATCACTGCCAACAAAGGTCCCTCTAGTCAAGGCTATGTTTTTTCCTGTGGTCATGAGAGTTGGACTGTGAAGAAGGCTGAGCGCCGAAGAATTGATGCTTTTGAACTGTGGTGTTGGAAAAGACTCTTGAGAGTCCCTTGGACTGCAAGGAGATCCAACCAGTCCATTCTGAAGGAGATCAGCCCTGGGATTTCTTTGGAAGGAATGATGCTAAAGCTGAAACTCCAATACTTTGGCCACCTCATGCGAAGAGTTGACTCATTGGAAAAGACTCTGATGTTGGGAGGGATTGGGGGCAGGAGGAGAAGGGGACAACAGAGGATGAGCTGGCTGGATGGCATCACCAACTTGATGGACGTGAGTGTGGGTGAACTCCAGGAGTTGGTGATGGACAGGGAGGCCTGGCGTGCTGCGATTCATGGAGTCGCAAAGAGTCGGACACGACTGAGTGACTGAACTGAACTGAACTGAACTGAACCTTACTTAAAGGTTTTAAGTAAAGCTTAAAGCTTACTAAAGTTTTAAGTAAAGTTTACTAAAGCTTTTATTTGTGTGTGTATATTTGCATTTTTCTGGAGAACTTGTTCATAAATTTCACCACAATACACTCTCCTTTTCCTATCCTTTGCTGATCCCACACCAATCCCTTCCAGTACTAAAACTCACACTGGAAACTGACAATGCTGGTACTGTGTTTTGTGATAATATATGTAGCTTGATGTCAGTTATTTTTGAATTGTCATCAAATTTAATCCTCTAGTCAGCTACACATTTGTTACCCTAGTGGTTACCTCAGCTGCTTTTGGCAAAATTTTAATTTCATAAAGAGTGAGAATGATTGCATAGGTTTGGGAATTTTAGCTCTGGTTGTTTACTGCATAGTAGTTTATAGGAATTAGAATTGGAAACATGGTGCTAATCTCTGAAACTGGTCCTTGATGCCCCATATTAGCAAAGTTTCCAATATGCTTTACATCCTATCATTTTTTCAGAATGCATTAATGCACTTTTTTATTTCCTTAACTTTAGCTTTAGCAAATAAAAGATTTTAAGTAACAGATTGTGTTTGGAGAGTTTTGGAAAATTAAAGCATTAAACATTATTCCAGGTTAGTCTTTCCAGAAATGAGGCCAGTAAATAGGATAATAGGATTACCTTTTATGGAACAGTGAGGTGGGGTAGTGTGTAAAATAAACACTTTTTAAAATGTAGAATAAAACCCAGGCCTGGCCTGCCAAATTTATAGAATTACCAAATGAATTTATTTGCATCTGTAAACCAAGTATATCAATGAGGAAGGTAGAGGAAAAAGCAGGTGGGGAGGCGGGGTGGGGAGGGAGGAGAGAAAGCCCAGCCTTATTTTCTTTATTTATATTTTACTCAGATTGACAGTGTAAATTGTCCTGAAATCACTGGGTAATTAGGCAACCTTTTGCATGGCCCTGAAGTGGCAGTCTTGATACTACATAATTAACAATGTTCTCTTCAAAGTAGGAGCAATAATCCCTTGATTGAATGCTCCATTTTCATTACATTATGATATAAAATGAAACAATAATTAGAATAATGTGCAAGGAAAGAGAGGTCCATATCATTACGTGTTTGTATGTAGAGAAGCAGAAGAATTAATCAGATGAAATGTGAAATTATTATGGATAATTACAGGCATATGGAGATGATCAGCTTGCCTGCAATGGGAATTATGTAAAGAGACAATATATGTGCTCATCTTTCCTTGATAATGCCATGTACATTTTGGGTTGTAATTGAGTTTTGGTATCTAGGATTACTGTAAAGTCTTTATTCTTTTTGGAGATTTCTGTAAGATGTCTATTGAAAAGCTGAACATTTCCTATTAGTTAAATTCTATTCCCAGTTCTCTACACTTCCCAAATACCTTCATCATATAATTCCAAGCATTATCAATTTAATATGACCTTCTTTACCCTTACGTCATACCTTTTAATCCTCTTGGATGGAAAACCTATAGCTGCTTCATATCTTACATTTTGTGGTCTCTCCCCACACTTGATACTATGAACACAGAAATGATTGATGAATTCAACCAAATGGATGACATCATTGAAATAAATAATAAAAATAAACCTATGGCAAGCATTATCCTAGTTCCTGAGGGTAATGATTCAAAATGCAACAAGCCTTTACCTAATGAAAATATTGAAAATTACTTTTCCGGATTCACTTGGTAAGTAGTTTGTAATTATGGGTTCTGGTTAGCATAATGCCAGAAAATTCAATACATAGTGAAATAAGAGCTAATATTTGTGACATCACAATAGAAATTCTTAGTACCAATCACCTGTCAAACTCAGGTTCCAATGTCTTAACTGCTGATGGGATATCTTAGCCACTCAAGAAAAGAAAACAAACAAACAAAGGTTTGTTAAACACCTACTATTTGTGTGGGCCTACGCTGTATATTTCCACAATTCAAGGGATAAGAGAGTCATTGCAAATGGCCATGTGGTTGTACTGGAGGAAGGAGGAGAGGGATTTATACATATCACTGATTTTATTTCATCTTTAAGAGTTTGGTAGAATTCATCAGTGAACTCACCAAGGTTTTGGCTTTCTCTTTTAGAAAGTTCAGTTCAGTTTAGTTCAGCTCAGTCACTCAGTCTTGTCCGACTATTTGCGACCCCATGGACTGCAGCACGCCAGGCTTCCCTGTCCATCACCAACTCCCAGAGTTTACTCAAACTCATGTCCATTGAGTCGGTGATGCCATCCAACCATCTCATCCTCTGTCGTCCCCTTCTCCTCCTGACTTCAATCTTTCCCAGCATCAGGGTCTTTTCCAATGAGTCAGTTTTTCGCATCAGGTGGCCAAAGTATTGGAGTTTCAGCTTCAGCATCAGTCCTTCCAATGAATATTCAGGACTGATTTCCTTTAGGATAGACTGGTTGGATCTCCATGCAGTCCAAGAGACTCTCAAGAGTCTTCTCCAACACCACAGTTCAAAAGCATCAATTCTTCGGTGCTCAGCTTTCTTTATAGTCCAACTCTCACATCCATATGTGACTGGAAAAGCCATAATTTTGACTAGATGGACCTTTGTTGGCAAAGTAATGTCTCTGCTTTTTAACATGCTGTCTAGGTTGGTCATAACTTTCTTTCCAAGGAGCAAGAGTCTTTTAATTTCATGGCTGCAGTCCCCATCTGCAGTCCCCCAAAATAAACTCAGCCACTGTTTTTATTGTTTCCCCATCTGTTTTCCATGAATTGATGGGATCAGATGTCATGATCTTAGTTTTCTGAATGTTCAGTTTTAAGCCAACATTTTCACTCTCCTCTTTTACTTTCATCAAGAGGCTCTTTAGTTCTTCTTTGCTTTCTGCCATAAGAGTGTTATCATCTACATATGTGAGGTTATTGATATTTCTCCCAGCAATCTTGATTCCAGCTGTGCTTCATCCAGCCCAGCATTTCTCATGATGTACTCTGCATACAAGTTAAATGAGCAGAGTGATACTATACAGCCTTGACGTACTCCTTTCCCAATTTGGATCCAGTCTGTTGTTCCATGTCCAGTTCTAACTGTTGCTTCCTGACCTGCATACAGATTTCTCAATAGGCAGGTCAGGTTATTTATTTATTTAGTTTCTTAAATATATTGTACTCCTTTTTAGGGACACAGCCTATTGAAAATTCCAATCTAAAATGTCAGAGTGAAAGTTATGTAGCACTGAATTTTATCTCTTAAATAACTCCACCCTCTTGTGACACACATTTTATTGTCCAAATCAAACTATGTGGCCATAACTAACTTCAGGGAGAAGTGAATATGTGTTCCTTTTATATGCCTGCTATTTGCCTGGTAGGAATCTGAATTGGTAGATGTTCGGTGAATAGGACTAATATCATGATATCATTGACTTGAATGATCATGAAAGATTTTACACAGTCCTTCAATGTAAAAATAGGAGAATTTGGGCAAGAAAAGAGATATAGAGATGGAAGAAAAAAATATGAAGAACCAAGAAACCTATGGTAATAAATAAGCACAAGGTGAGTTAGGACTACCTGTGTGAATTCCTGTTACAACATACTAGATGTCTTTTGGTATCTTCCTTGCCATTTCAATCAAGATAACCAGGCCTGAAAACTTGGAGCTATTTAAGAAGCACTACTAACAAAATACATGATTTGGCCTACATATATTACTTTGGTATTGCTTGGTGAAAGTCGCTCAGTCGTGTCCAAGTCTTGGCAACCCCATGGACTGTATAGTCCATGGAATTCTCCAGGCCAGAATAATGGAGTGTGTAGCTTTTCCCTTCTTCAGGTGATCTTCCCAAGCCAGGGATTGAACCTAGGTCTCCTGCATTGCAGGTAGATTCTTTACCAGCTAGCCATAAGGGAAGACAAAGAATACTGGAGTGATTAGCCTATCCCTTCTCCAGCAGATCTTCCTGACCCAGGAATCAAACTGGGGTCTCCTGCATTGCAGGTGGATTCTTTACCAACTGAGCTACTAGGGAAGCCCCTTCAGTGACCTCCTTAAATCTAATAATACCTTTCTGTAATACATTGACTAGTAATTTTATTTTTCTTAAATTGTCTTTGGTCACTTTTATGCTTAAGAGAAATAATTATTCTATGTTGTCTCTTGGGTCAATTGCTTAGCTTGTGTCCAAGAATCTAAATATACTGATATTTAATAGAGTACATTTAAACTATTTACATTTTTCATGCATCGTTTTTTATACCCAAGGTGTTGGTTTCCTCATTTTAATAACAAAACAAAACATGTTCATGAATAATTCTTTCATATTGTTCTACACCTGAAATACTCATTTTGCTCTTTACTAGTATATGCTGGTCAGGAAGCAATAGTTAGAACTGGACATGGAACAACAGACTGGTTCCAAATAGGAAAAGGAGTACGTCAAGGCTGTATATTGTCACCGTGCTTATTTAACTTATATGCAGAGTACATCATGAGAAATGCTGGGCTGGAAGAAGCATAAGCTGGAATCAAGATTGCCAGGAGAAATATCAATAACCTCAGATATGCAGATGACACCACCCTTATGGCAGAAAGTGAAGAGGAACTAAAAAGCCTCTTGATGAAAGTGAAGGAGGAAAGTGAAAAAGTTGGCTTAAACCTCAACATTCAGAAAATGAAGATCATGGCATCTGGTCCCCTCTCTTCATGGGAAATAGATGGGGAAACAGTTTCAGACTTTATTTTTCTGGGCTCCAAAATCACTGCAGATGGTGACTGCAGCCATGAAATTAAAAGACACTTACTCCTTGGAAGGAAAGTTATGACTAACCTAGACAGCATATTCAAAAGCAAAGACATTACTTTGCCAACAAAGGTCCATCTGGTCAAGGCTATGGTTTTTCAAGTGGTCATGTATGAATGTGAGAGTTGGACTGTGAAGAAAGCTGAGCACTGAAGAATTGATGCTTTTGAACTGTGGTGTTGGAGAAGACTCTTGAGAGTCCCTTGGACTTCAAGCAGATCCAACCAGTCCATTCTAAAGATCAGTCCTGGGTGTTCATTGGAAGGAATGATATTAAAGCTGAAAAAACAGTACTTTAGCTAGCTCATGCGAAGAGTTGACTTATTGGAAAAGACCCTGATGCTGGGAGGGATTGAGGGCAGGAGGAGAAGAGGACGACAGGATGAGATTCCTGGATGGCATCACCGACTTTATGGACATGAGTTTGAGTGAACTCCAGGAGTTGGTGATGGACAGGGAGGCCTGGTGTGCTGTAATTCATGGGGTCGCAAAGAGTTGGACACGACTGAGCGACTGAACTGAACTGAACTGAGTCCAAAAAGTGATCTCATTCATACTGCAATTAATCCATGAAATAATTTCTATATTACCTTAGTATATTTCCTCTCAAAATCTATATTCTCAATCTTGCTCAGTCATGTCCTACTATTTGCGATCCCATGGAATGTAGCCATGCTAGGCTCCTCTCTCTGTGGGGACTTTTCAAGTGATAATACTGGAGTGGGTTGCTATTTTTATCCTGCAGGGGATCTTCCCAACCCAGGGATCAAACCCATGTCTCCTGGGTTTCTGGCATTGCAGGTGGATTCTTTATCTGCTAAGCCATCAGTTCAGTTAAGTTCAGTCGCTCAGTCATGTGCGACTCTTTGAGACCCCATGAACTGTAGCATGCCAGGCTTCTCTGTCCATCACCAACTCCCAGAGTTCACCCAAACCCATGTCCATCGAGTTGGTGATGCCATCCAACCATCTCATCCTCTGTTGTCCCCTTCTCCTCCTGTGCTCAATCTTTCCCAGCATCAGGGTCTTTTCCAATGAGTCAGCTCTTCTCATCAGGTGGCCAAAGTATTGGAGTTTCAGCTTCAATATCAGTCCTTCCAATGAACACCCAGGACTGATCTCCTTTAGGATGGACTGGTTGGATCTCCATGCAGTCCAAGGGACTCTCAAGAGTCTTCAACACCACAGTTCAAAAGCATCAATTCTTCAGCGCTCAGCTTTCTTTATAGTCCAGCTCTCACATCCATACATGACCACTGGAAAAACCAGAGCTTTGAGTAGACGAACCTTTGTTGGCAAAGTAATGTCTCTGCTTTTTAATATACTGTCTAGGTTGGTGATAACTGTCCTTCCAAGGAGTAAGCGTCTTTTAATTTCATGGCTGCGATCACCATCTGCAGTGATTTTGGAGCCCAGAAAAATAAAGTCAGCCATTGTTTCCACTGTTTCCCCATTTATTTGCCATGAAGTGTTGAGACCGGATGCCATGATCTTCGTTTTCTGAATGTTGAACTTTAAGCCCACACTTTCACTTTCCTCTTTCACTTTCATGCCGGGGTCCAGCCCCGGCTGATCCAGGGTATTCGAAGGAGAGACGGCATAGGCAACCTATTTATTTAAATATTTTATCAAAGATATAAAGAGAATTGGATGAGGATAGCTCAGTAGGAAAATTCAGTGGAGAAAAGAGGCTGAGTAGCTTGGTTTACGTGGGAGACCAATAAAACTTCAAGACAAGAAGTTTGCACCACTTATGTAGGCCGCAGGCGTCCTTCTGTTCTCCCGAAGGAGAGGAGACACTGAGGCCTCCCTGGTCGGATCTTAGAAGCCCAGGCATAATTAGCAAGCATGGCGGGTTCCGTGCTCCAGATGGAGACTCAGCCAGAATTTGGGAGAGAGAGCAACATGGGGAGACCAAGTTTCGGTGAACAAGGCCTGCACTTTATGTTCCAAAGTAGTTTTTATACCTTGAGTTGTGCATAGATGATAATGGGGGAAGGGGTGGAGTCATGCAAGGACAGCAATTCCTGGTCCTAATCGAAGCCAGGCTTTCAAACTTATCATATGCAAAAGTTCAGGTGAATTACATCATCTTCTGGCCAGGAGGCCTGTTAACATTTTAAGAAACTTATCTTTCTCTAAAGGTGATTATTCCAAAGTCAGGCACCAGCCTCCAAAAAAGCATTGGACAAAGCTGTATTCATATAGGGCAAAGGTGAGGTGGGCTCAATCAAGAAAAGACTTAACTCAAGGGTCCAAGTTTACAAACATTGAGGCTACTACTTACATTTCTATACACCCATTATATCAATCAATACACTGCCAAGGACACAGCAGGTAAGGGATATGGAGACTTAGCAGCAAACATTGGCCCAATAAGTGAAAAACCCTTCACCAATACAATTTCTAATCAATCTTTTAACTACTCAAAGGAGTCTGTGTTTAGACAGTTTAGAACATCTCCTGCCTCTCACAGTTGGAAGGCTCTGAACAATCACATGTGGCCGGAAAAACCTATTCAGGCAGGCTAGAGGATTTCCAAAGGAGTTTGTAGGTTAAACACTGTCACACCCAGGAATTATTAACTGGAGCTGTAAGCTAACTCTTTTTTCAGAGAGAGGTAGTGGGGGACAGCCCCCCGTAAAGTCAGAGGTGTAGGTGAAAGCACAAAGCAGAAAGTAGGCAGACTCTGGTTTTGGGGGTAGAATTTCCAGGGGGACCCCTGAGGCTCGATCCCGCCTTTGCGTATGCCAAGCCTCCTTCCTCATGATCTTTGTCATGGGTGGAGTTCCTCACGCTGGCTCCGGGCAGTGATAGAATTCCAGTTGAGCTATTCCAGATCCTGAAAGATGATGCTGTGGAAAGTGCTGCACTCAATATGCAATATGCCAGCTCCTGGCACTTTCAAGAGGCTCTCTAGTTCTTCTTCACTTTCTGCCATAAGGGTGGTGTCATTTGCATATCTGAGGTTATTGATATTTCTCCCGGCAATCTTGATTCCAGCTTGTGCTTCCTCTAGCCCAGCGTTTCTCATGATGTACTCTGCATATAAGTTAAATAAGCAGGGTGACAGTATACAGTCTTGACATACTCCTTTTCCTATTTGGAACCAGTCTGTTGTTCCATGTCCAGTTCTAACTGTTGCTTACTGACATGAATACAGGTTTCTCAAGAGGCAGGTCAGGTGTTCTGGTATTCCCATCTCTTGAAGAATTTTCCACAGTTTATTGTGATCCACACAGTCAAAGGCTTTGGCATAGTCAATAAAGCAGAAACACATGTTTTTCTGGAATTCTCTTGCTTTTTCGACAATCCAGTGGATGTTGGCAATTTGATCTCTGGTTCTTCTGCCTTTTCTAAAACCAGCCTGAACATCTGGAATTTCACAGTTCACGTATTGCTGAAGCCTGGCTTGGAGAATTTTGAGCATTACTTTACTAGCGTGTGAGATGAATGCAATTGTGCGGTAGTTTGAGCATTCCTTGGCATTACCTTTCTTTGTGATTGGAATGAAAACTGACCTTTTCCAGTCCTGTAGCCACAGCTGAGTTTTCCAAATTTGCTGGCATATTGACTGCAGCACTTTCATAGTGTCATCTTTCAGGATTTGAAATAGCTCAACTGGAATTCCATCACCTCCACCAGCTTTGTTCATAGTGATGCTTCCTAAGTCCCATTTGACTTCATATTCCAGGATGTCTGGCTCTAGGTGAGTGATCACACGGTCGTGATTTTCTGGGTTGTGATGATCTTTTTTGTACTGTTCTTCTGTGTATTCTTGCCACCTCTTAATATCTTCTGTTAAGTCCCTACCATTTCTGTCCTTTATTGTGCCCATCTTTGCGTGAAATGTTACCTTGGTTTGTCCAACCGATAATAAAAAAAGAAAGAGGACATGTCTTTATTTTTTTTTTTTATTTCTTTAAAGATTAAAGAAAAATTATTTCCCTTTGTGATGAGAACTCTTAGGATTTACCCTCAATGACTTTCCTACACATTGTACATAAGTTCTATTTATAGGTATTATGTGTTACATTGAATTCCAAGTATTTATTTATCTTATTACTGGGGGTTTGTACCTTTGACCACCTTCCTCCAGTTTCTCCTACTTCTACTCTTAATCTCAAGTAAGCACACAGTGTAATCTCTCTTTCTGTGTTTGTTTTTGGTTTATTTTTATTTTATTTTATTTTTTTATTTGGCTCTTCAGCCAGTGCATTTTATTTATTTTTTTAAATTTTTATTTTATTTTTAAACTTTACAATATTGTATTGGTTCTGCCATATATCGAAATGAATCCGCCACAGGCATACACGTGTTCCCAATCCTGCACCCCCTCCCTCCTCCCTCCCCATACCATCCCTCTGGGTTGTCCCAGTGCACCAGCCCCAAGCATCCAGTATCGTGAATCGAACCTGGACTGGCGACTCGTTTCATATATGATATTATACATATTTCAATGCCATTCTCCCAAATCATCTCACCCTCTCCCTCTCCCACAGAGTCCAAAAGACTGTTCTATACATCAGTGTCTCTTTTGCTGTCTCGTATACAGGGTTATTGTTACCATCTTTCTAAATTCCATATATATGCGTTAGTATACTGTATTGGTGTTTTTCTTTCTGGCTTACTTCACTCTGTATAATAGGCTCCAGTAGATTCCGCGTTAGTCTGTCTGACTTACTTCACTTAGCATAGGCATTATACCTTCAAGGTTTATCCTTGTTGTCATATATGGTAGGATTTCCTTGTTTTTTCTACAGCTTGATGTTTTCGTCATCCATCAATGGATTCTTGTTTCTGTATCTTAGCTATTGTTAGTTAATGATGCTTTGAACATGCGGTTTCAGATTTTCTTTTTTTTAAGTTGAATGGTTTTATTTCCTTTGGATAAATATCCAGTAGTAAAATTCCTGGATCATATGATAGTTCTGTTTTTATTATTCGAGAATACCCCTTCCTATTTCCCCTGGTTGCCATACCAGTTTACCCTGCCACCAACTGTGCACAAGGGTTCCCTTTTCTCCACATCCATGCCACTATTTGTTAATTCTTGTCTTTTTGGTGACGGTCATTCCGACAGGCATGGGGTAATATCATATTGTCATTTTAATTTGCATTTTCCTAAGGAGCATCTTTTCGTGGACCTGTTGACCTTTTGTAAATCTTCTCTGGAGAAATTTCTATTGTCTATTCAGGTCCTTTGCCCATTTTTAAAATTAAGTTACTTGGCTTTTTTTTTTTTTTTTTTGGTATTGAGTTGTTTCAAATATTGATATATTTTGAATTTTAACCCTTTATCAGATGTATGGTTTGCAATTTTTAAAATATTCCATAGATTGTCTCTTTGTTGCTGGTTTCTATCGCTGTTCAGAAGGTTTTTATTTGATGTAGTTTCATTTGTTTATTTTTTATTTTGTTACTTGTTTTTTAGGCATTACATACAAAAGGTCCTTACTAAGACCTATCTCAAGGAGCTTTATTTCTGTGTTTTCTTCTAGGAGGTTTATGGTTTCCTTCTTCTAAGAGGTCTTACATTTAAGCATTTATTTATAGTTAAATTTTTTTGAGTAATGTAAAATATAAGTCCATTCTTTTATATGTGAACATCCACTTATCCCAGACTATTCGTTGAAATGACTATTTTTTTCCTCCACTAGTATTCTTGGTTCCTTTGTCAAATATTAGTTGATTGTGTGTGTTTGAGTTTTTTCTGGGCTGTTAATTCTGTACCATTGGTGTATTTGTCTGTTTTTATGTACCATCCTCATTTGATGACCGTAGCTTCATAGTTCAGTATGAAATCAGGAAGTATGATGCCTCCTGCTTTGTTCTTCTTTCTCAGGGTATCTTTGGCTATTCAAGGTCTTCTGTGGTTACATATAAACTTTAAGAGTATTTTTTTCTACTGATGTAAAAAGTGGCATTGGAATCTTGATAGGAATTATGTTGAATTTATAAATGGCTTTTGGTAGTATAAATCTCCATTTATCAGTACTTTGTAGACTATTAATTATCTCACAGGACTGTTGTAAGAAATAGAGGCAAATTGAGAAGTTTAGAGGCCTCAAACACTGACTTGTTTATTAAGTTTCCTAATATGCAATTCAAAAATGAAAATATTTCTAAACCATTAATTATGATTCATGAAAAGAGTTCAACAAAGTTTTTATTTTCCCTGTGGTAAAATTGTATGCCATTTTATTTTATATTTTTTGTATTTTTTTAATTTTATTTTTAAACTTTACAATATTGTATTGGTTCTGCCATATATCAAAATGAATCCGCCACAGGCATACATGTGTTCCCCATCCTGAACCCTCCTCCCTCCTCCCTCCCCATACCATCCCCCTGGGTCGTTCCAGTGCACCAGCCCCAAGCATCCAGTATCGTGAATTGAACCTGGACTGGCGACTCGTTTCATATATGATATTATACATATTTCAATGCCATTTTCCCAAATCATCCCACCCTCTCCCTCTCCCACAGAGTCCAAAAGACTGTTCTATACATCAGTGTCTCTTTTGCTGTCTCGTATACAGGGTTATTGTTACCATCTTTATAAATTCCATATATATGCGTTAGTTCTTTTTTTTTTTTTTCTTCTTTTCTTTAACATTGTATTTTTGTATGCCATTTTAACAATATGACATATTAAATACTTTCCCTATCCTCTTTCTGGAGGAGGTTATTCAGGAATTGCTGGTGCCCTAAGTAAGCACATGTTTGCTTCCCTGTAGTTCAGATGGTAAAGAATCCGCCTGCAATGTGGGAGACGGGGGTTCGATCCCTGGGTTGGGAAGATCCCCAGGAGATGGAAAGGACAACCCACTCCAGTATTCTGGCCTGGAGAATTCCATGGACAGAAGAAGAAGAACCTGATGAGTTACAATCCATGGGGTCGCAAATAGTGGACATGACTGAGCGGTTTTCACATTCACATTCAAGCACACTTATATTTCTTATAATATTCATTGCTGGTGGTGATTAAAATAAGCCTTGCATATAAAACACTTAGCAATAAATAACTGAATTTTACATTAATGATTATAATATTATTATTGTAGTGTTATTAGTCTTTCAGTTACGTTCAACTCTTTGCAACCACATGGCCTGTAGCCTGCCAGGTTCCTCTGTCAATGGAAATATCAAGGCAAGAATATTGACATGGGTAGCTATTTGCTTCTCCAGGAGATCTTCCTGACTCAGAGATTGAACCTGGGTCTCCTGCATTGCAGGCAGATTCTTTACTGTCTGAGCCACCAGGGAAGCCCTACATCAATGACTAATTTCTTTATATTGTAAAGTTTCATGTGATCTTATAATAATAAGTAATAAATGCATAGGCATATAAATAAATATTATGTGTGGAAGTGTTTTAATGGAGTTCTGTTTTTTAAAATTTTCAGAAAAACTTCTCATGTTAACAGGTAGAATAGAGTTTCTGTTAAAACTGTTAATTTGGTAGAAAAATATCTGTTTTAAAATCAAAAGAATTTTTAAAGGTATTGAGAAATGCAAAAGGACTCATGACATTCTAAAGGGTCAAATCTGTCTTGAACCTCTTTTTAAAAATGCAAATTTATTTTTTTTTTCTTTTTAACCTGATGACTTGAACAGCTTGGTTAAAGATAGAAGGGTTATTTTATAAATGTAGAATAAGTTATAACAGTGATGTACAGAGTGACCAAAACACACATTACTCTGCATAAAAAGGAATTAAATGCAGAAAAAATGGGAAAGTTATAATTTTGGAATGGCCAAATTCATGTACCTTTAAAGTAATTTACTTCAAGAAAAAATTATTTTATTGTAATATTTTTTCAGAAACAGGAGAAAATAGTCTTAATTCAAGCTTTCAGGACAAATATCTTTTTTGGCTGTGTGTTCTTCTTTCTTTTCAGCAAGACCTTTTAGTTTTAGCACCCTTATTTAAATAAATGTAGTTTTTAAATTATTGATGCTGTGTATTTTCATTAATTCTTACACTAACTTCAATAATTCATCAATCTATATGTAATAGTATTGAGTATCTATTATATACTCATCACTAGGCTAAGCACTAGAGATTAAAATGTTGAATGCAACAGCCATGGTGCCTACCCTCCAAGATAATAGTTCAAACAGGAAACCAAAGTATAATGTGATTAGGGTTGTGATGGAGGAAGTCCCATGTGCTGTGACTTCACATGAGAGGACTCCAGTAAAAACAGTCTATGTGTGTGGAGATCAGGGGATAGAATGGGATTGCAGGTAGAATGCTTCATGGAGTTATGCCTCAAATTAGATGTAAAGCATGATATATGAAATTTTTGGGGAAAAGTGTTCCAGATTTAGGGGAACAAACTGTGAAAAGGCCCAAAGGCAAATGAGAGCAAAGAAGTAAATGTGAAGAATGAAATTTAAAAGTTTATTAAGAATCAATTTTCACAGAGCCCTGTATGACATTTAATCGGCTTGGGATTCGATTCTGTGATTAAAGGGCAGCTGTTAAGACTTTTCATTAAAGTACTTCAATTAAATGTTTAACTGATTTTTAAAAAATTTATATATTTATATATATATAATTATATTTAATTTAATTTATATATAATTTATATATATAAATCTGCCTGTGATGCAGGAGACCTGAGTTTGCTCCCTGGGTCAAGAAGATTCAAGAAGATCCCTGGAGTAGGGAATGGCTTTGTGGCTACCCACTTCAGTATTCTTGCCTGGAGAATCCTCATGGACAGAGGAGCTTGGTAGGCTACAGTCCTTGGGGTCACAAAGAGTAGGACAGGACTGAGATTCTGATTGAATTAAGTTCAATTAATATTTCAAATAGTTTGTTGCATTACTGATCAGTCTAGAAGTTAGGGCTCACCTTAGGCAGAGATGGAGTAGTCTATTACTTATCTAGTTTGATTCAAGGGCTAGAAAACTTACAAAGCTTAAAATATCCTTTATTGGAGTGCTGTGGAAACCCAAATACTTACTCTGGGTATTACCCAAATTCTTAGTCCTTTTGAAGATTTAATCAAAGTATTTTACACGTGTAGAAAAGTCTATTACATTAGGATCATCATTACTATAGGACACCATTGGCTTATAACATGTAATGTGTTGTGCTGTGTTTAGTCACTCAGTGGTGTCTGACTCTTTGCAACCCCATGGGCTGTAGCCCGCCAGGCTCGGCTGTCCATGGTGATTCTCCAGGTACGAATACTGGAGTGGGTTGCCATGTCTTCCTCCAAGGGATCTTCCCAACCCAGGGACTGAACCCAGGTCTCTCACATTGCAAGCAGATTCTTTACCATCTGAACCACCAGGAAAGCTCATAACATGTAATGGGTGGTGTCAATTGAAAGCAAAACACCAGAAATAATCTCTGTCTCTCTTTAGTCGCTAAGTCATGTCCGACTCTTGTGACCCCATGGACTGTAGCCTGCCAGGCTCTTCTGTCTATGTGATTCTCCAGGCAAGAATAATGGAGTGGGTTTCCTTTTCCTACCAGAAGTAATAGGGAAACTTAAAAGCTCACAAAGGAGTTATGGAGTCAAATTTCAAATATAGCATACCAAAATTATATTTGTTTCAAGGATACATATGTTATGTGTATTTTCAGATTCAAAGTCAATTTAAATACTATATATATAGAGAGATATATATATATGTGTGTGTGTATATATATATATATATATATATATATACCATTTATAAATAGCACTAGATGGTGATTACAGCCATGAAATTAAAAGACGCTTACTCCTTGGAAGGAAAGTTATGACCAACTTAGCATATTAAAAGGCAGAGACATTACTTTGCCAACAAAGGTCTGTCTAGTCAAGGCTATGGTTTTTCCAGTGGTCATGTATGGATGTGAGAGTTGGACTATAAAGAAAGCTGAGCACTAAAGAATTGATGCTTTTGAACTGTGGTGTTGGAGAAGATTCTTGAGAGTCCCTGGACTGCAGGGAGATCCAACCAGTCCATTCTAAAGGAGATCGGTCCTGGGTGTTCATTGAAAGGACTGGTGTTGAAGCTGAAACTCCAATACTTTGGCCGCCTAATGCAAAGAGCTGACTCATTGGAAAAGACTCTGATGCTGGGAGGGATTGGAGGCAGGAGGAGAAGGGGATGACAGAGGACGAGATGGCTGGATGGCATCACTGCCTCGATGGACATGAGTCTGAGTGAACTCCGGGAGTTGATGATGGACAGGGAGGTCTGACATGCTGCGATTCATGGAGTCGCAAAGAGTTGGACATGACCGAGTGATTGAACTGAAAAAAAAAAAAAAAAATATATATATATATGCAGTTTTAAAATCCTGTGCTGCTGCTGCTGCTGCTGCGTCGCTTCAGTCATGTCTGACTTTGTGCGACCCCACAGACAGCCCACGAGGCTCCCCCGTCCCTGGGATTCTCCAGGCAAGAACACTGGAGTGGGTTGCCATTTCCTTCTCCAATGCAAGAAAGTGAAAAGTGAAAGTGAAGTTGCACAAGAAAAATGCACTTATGTAAAGAATTGTTAAATGTAGAAGACTACTTTTGTAGCTGTGCTGTCAAGAGTAGCTCTTCAGAATGTTATGTTTGAAAGTTAAAAGCCCTGGAAAAGTTAGCATAAGGCACTACTGTGAAGGGCTATTTAGGAGGAAAGAAGAATATCATCCCTGAGGATTTTTATGTTCTTTAATAGAATAGTCACCAAAAAAAAAAAAAAAAAAATGGATCGAGAGAGACAGAGAGAGACAAAGATAATTTTTCCTTATTTCCCCCTACCTTTTTTTTTTTTTTTTTCCTTAAAGGTCTGAACCAAAGTATGTTAGTGGGAATTAGCAGAATATATCTTACTGAATCTGAATATTCTGTATATGTCCCGTAATTATATGGTGACTTTTACTTTTCAAATGAAGTAGGACTTATGTCACCAATGAGTTCATGTTTTATAGTGTCTTATTTATTTGAGGACAGTGTATGTGTGTGCATATGTCTGTGTGTATATATGTCAACTTTTACAGCAGTACGAACAATTATCCTGAGTAGCAGTATGATTGCATTGGAAGTATAGTTCTTTAAAAGCTGATGGACAACTGTTTTCCTCTTTAGCCTTGTTTTGAATCAATGGAACACTGTGGTGAAATCAAATTATAAAGAACTCGCTTTTGGTTAGTATTTTAAAAAGTAGAATATTTCTGCTTGGCACAAGTTTAACAATACAATCAATCTCCATGATTAAAGTGTAAGGGGAAACTGAAAACATCTGCAAATGTTCTATTAATTGCCTATTAAGTACATGTATATTCTGAGGGGAGCTGGGATATTTTCCCCATAGTTCTAAGTAGTTCTGAGTATCTGGCCTGCTAGACAAGAACAAGGGACAGATTCCCTTGGACTGGTAGGAGATAGAAAATGGTACTGATTTATGGGTACAGTTATAGAGTAAATTTCAGAACTATGAAAGTAACAGATATTTGTTAGTGAAAATTTGTTAGCAAGGAAGGGTGCTGAAAGCAGAGGAAGAGCAAATAAAACAAACATCACATATAGAAGATAACTGCATGTTATAGTTTTTCTGTGTTTCGTGAAAGTTTGTTTCTTCATGGATCATGGTCTAAAATTTCCTTTTGGAATAATCTGGGTTAATCCCATTAGCCTAGCACAGTCTGTTTCCCATTACACATATGTACTTTTTCTCATTCACCCACATATTCATTCATTCATTTCATGATTTTTCCGTGGGCAGTCATCCATGGGAAACAGTTTTTTCTAGGATGAATCTCAACTCTGTATGCTGCCAAAAAATTCTCCTAGGTATAAAATTATTCTTTATTCAGAATGTTAAGCCATAGTCAGTTTTCTGGTATAATTACAAAATAAATTAATGTGAATTATTTAGAATCAGGTCCCTGGATATAATCTAAGGGTGGATATTCAGTTATATATAGAAAATTAATTAAGAGACAATTTACAGCATTATAGAAATGCCCCTTTCAATTGTTCACAGGGTTTCTGGATTCATATCCAATGTACAGATTTTATGTACAGAATTCTAATTGGTTATGATAATGAAGGATTAACTGATCAATCAGCTACTGTTTATTAGTACTTACTAATATTATAAGTGACCTTATGTCCTTAACTAAAACATTTTTACATTAAACTGTGAACCAGCTCAGAGATTCAGTCACTCTTTAGACCAGTAATTGCACTAGACAATTCTCTCTTTGTGGCCAAATCATAATTTTCAGTCTTCATCTACCATAATCCTCTGAATATTTGAAACTGGTGACCTCATTCTATTTGGAACACTCCATGAGTTTCCACACACCAG
This sequence comes from Bos grunniens, assembly GCF_055505025.1. NCBI lineage: Eukaryota > Metazoa > Chordata > Mammalia > Artiodactyla > Bovidae > Bos > Bos grunniens. The sequence continues at coordinate 68,729,251 of NC_141170.1, forward strand.
AACACATTTTTGGCCTACACCTAAACTCCTTTCACGGTCTCCTCTTTTCTATCTGTGCCATACAATTTAGTTGTTCTTGGAGGTGCTGTTATAAGCCCTATTCTATGATTTTTCTATGTATTTTCTCTGTGGATCTCTGCTACTCTCACTGCTTTTCTTTGGCTAACAGGTATGTGCGGATGATGACACAAATTTTCATGCTCAATCTCGCTCTTGAGCTTTTATATATTAGTACAATGTAACACAATTACAATTAATAAAATGTATTGTTAAATATTTCTACCAAAAATGCACCTTGAGGACATCAAACCTAACATCCAAAACCAAACCTAACTACTCCTTATACTTCACCTCATTTTCCTCCCTTATTCTCTATCTTGTCTTCCCAAACCCTGAGAGTCTTTCTTGATTTCTTTATTTTCTGCCTCTAGATGCAATCAGTAATATGTATTCATTGTTATTTCTTGCATTTATCCACTTCTTTCCATCTAAATTCGTGCTTCAGGCTTCATATTTAATCCTGGATTTTATATTGACTTCAATAGATTCCAGCCTTGCCTTCCATCCTATTTTTCCCTATTACTAAAAATAGTAATATTTTTACTATTATATATTAGTAATCATTCTAGTATTTAATCTGATTAATTTACTTGCTTGTAATTGTGTGCTTGGCTCTATTTATTTTCTCTAACATGCATTCAAGAGCTTTCATGATTTCGTCTCTGCTTATACCTGTTTTATCCTCTGCCCTCTCTACTTACCCTATGGTCTTGTTAAACCGAGTATTTTGCAGTCTCATGAACAAGCATACCCTCTCTGGCTACTTGGATTTTGCATAGGATTTTTGCTGTAAGTGATATTTCTTTTATTCCTTCATGTGACTAATTCTTACTCAGTTTTGAGCTTTGATTTAAGGAGTAACTCCTCTGGGAACCTAGACTATCTCTCTTGGTACCTCCTAAGAAGAGTTCTAGAACCTTGTTCTTATCTCTGTATTAGCAATTGCAGGCATTAAACCCAGCGATTCCCAATGACCTAGGGGTATAGACTGGTGAGCAAAGGATGAGGTAAATTTCAGTCCCTATTCCCTAGCTCCTCTGGGAGACTGCACAGAGTATTGTAGGACACAGTTGGTACAACCAACAACACACTTTGGTCCTAGTATTGCCCAGTAGAGCTGGCACAAAGTAGGTATCTAACTTATGATAGAGCAATTAAAGTAGTTGAAGGATCAGCCTGAGTTTTTTTTTTTTTTTTCTTTTAATTAATTAATTAATTTTAACTGGAAGACAATCATTTCATAACACTTTGGTGGCCCCTGCCACATATAAACATGAGTCAGCCACAGGCACACATGTGCCTCCCCTCATTCTGAATCCTTTCCCACATCCCTCCCCCATCATCCCAACCCCATCCCTTTGGGTTGTCCAAGAGCACTGGCTTTGAGTGTCCTACTTCATGCATTCAACTTGCATGGGGTTATTATGAATTATACTGATTTATTTTTAGTGACTTCAGAGTTATTTTCATTACCATTTCAGGTTACTTTTGGTGTTTGTTCCATCAGATCCTACTAAGAAGAAATAACCTGAAATGCAGCTCTACTAAGGTAAATGTAATCAATAATCTTGAATTTATTTGAAAATGCTAATTATCTGTCAGTCCTCTTATTGATTGAGCACATCTTCTGGATTATTAAACTTAGAAATCCTGTGAAGCAGAAGTTAGCAATACAAACAAAAAAATTAGAGCCTTCTTTGGATAATTCCACCATATAAAATTCCCAGTGCTGTTGTAACAATGTACCACAAACTGACTAAAAAAAAAAAAATTATTCTCTCAGTTTGAAAGCCAGAATTCCAAAATCAAGGGACTCACAAGTCCATTTTCTAAGGGAGCAAACTTCCTCGTCCTGTCCTAGCTTCTGATGATTGCTGGCAATCCTTGGCATTCTCTGGCTTGCAACTGTGGAACTTTATTTTCTACCTGTCATCACATAGCCTTCTCTTCTCTGTCTGAACTTAAAACGTCTTTACAAGACTTTTTTTTTTTTTTTTTGGTAAGGATCCCAGTTATTGGATTTAGAGTCACCCTAATCCAATATGACTTTATGTTAACTTGATTACATCTGCAGTGACCCTATTTCCAAATAAGTTCACATTCACAGACAACAAGAGGGGTTAGCACTTGAACTTTTTTTTTTGAGGATGCAATTCAAATCACACCCACCATATATACTACTGCTTACTCTGTCAGTCTATAAGATTCACTTTGAAAATGGAATGAATACTTATCTTGGAGGACAGTGGGTCTGAGCCAATATGGTTCTTTTACTCTGCAACGTTCTTTGATTCATTTCTCATCTAACTTCTCCACTTATCCACTCATGATATTACCTAGCTAAAAGAAAGAGGCCCCTTTATCTTTGAACAATCCCTTCTTATCCTCTTACACTTTGGCCAGCTTCCAAACCCAGCTCTTACTCTTTTATAATTCTCAGTATCCTTTCATGCCAAAACTTGAAAATTGAGCTCTCAAAATATGTATTGGTTTGTACTCACTGTTCTCATCCTCTCTAAAACCACTTAAGTCAGATGTCTTCTCCCTCCTGCTATGATGTTCAGTTCAGTCACTCAGTCGTGTTCAACTCTTTGTGACCTCAAAAACTGCAGCACGCAGGGCCTCTCTGTCCATCACTAACTATCAGAGTTCATCCAAATCCATGTCCATTGAGTCAGCGATGCTATCCAACTATCTCATCCTCTGTCGTCCCCTTCTCCTCCTGCGCTCAATCTTTCCCAGCATCAGGGTCTTTTCAAATGAGTCAACTCTTTGAATCAGGTGGCCAAAGTATTGGAGTTTCAGCTTCAGCATCAGTCCTTCTAATGAACACCCAGGACTGATCTCCTTTAGGATGGACTGGTTGGACCTCCTTGCAGTCCAAGGGACTCTCCAGAGTCTTCTCCAACACCACAGTTCAAAAGCATCAATTCTGTGCTCAGCTTTCTTTATAGTCCACCTCTCACATCCATACATGACTACTGGAAAAACCAGAGCCTTGAGTAGATGGACCTTTGTTGGCAAAGTAATGTCTCTGCTATTTAATATGCTATCTAGGTTGGTCATAACTTTCCTTCCAAGGAGTAAGCATCTTTTAATTTCATGGCTGCAATCACTGTCTGCAGTGATTTTGGAGCCCAGAAAAATAAAGTCAGCCACTGTTTCCACTGTTTCCCCATCTATTTGCCATGAAGTGATGGGATCGGATGCCATGATCTTAGTTTTTCTGATTGTTGAGCTTTAAGCCAACTTTTTCATTCTCCTCTTTTACTTTCATCAAAAGACTCTTTGGTTCTTCTTCACTTTTTGCCATAAGAGTGGTGTCATCTCATATCTGAGGTTATTGATTTCCCCCGGCAATCTTGATTCCAGCTTGTGCTTTTTCTGGCCTAGTGTTTCTCATGATGTACTCTGCATATAAGTTAAATAAGCAGGGTGACAATATACAGCCTTGACATACTCCTTTCCCTATTTGGAACTAGTCTGTTGTTCCATGTCCAGTTCTAACTGTTGCTTCCTGACCTGCATATAGGTTTCTCAAGAGGCAGGTCAGGTGGTCTGGTATTCCCATCTATTTCAGAATTTTCCACAGTTTATTGTGATCCACACAGTCAAGGGCTTTGGCATAGTCAATAAAGCAGATGTTTTTCTGGAACTCTCTTGCTTTTTCCATGATCCAGCGGATGTTGGCAATTTGATCTCTGGTTCCTCTGCCTTTTCTAAAATCAGCTTGAACATCCGGAAGTTCATGGTTCATGTATTGCTGAAGCCTGACTTGGAGAATTTTGAGCATTACTTTACTAGCATGTGAGAAGAGTGCAATTGTGTGGTAGTTTGAGCATTCTTTGGCATTGCCTTTCTTTGGGACTGGAATGAAAACTGACCTTTTCCAGTCCTGTGGCCACTGCTGAGTTTTCCAAATTTACTGATGTATTGAGTGCAGCACTTTCACAGCATTATCTTTCAGGATTTAAAATAGCTCAACTGGAATTCCATCACCTCCACTAGCTTTGTTCTTGGTGATGCTTTCTAAGGCCCATTTGACTTCACATTCCAGGATGTCTGGCTCTAGACAGACACTCACAGACATCTCTAGATGGTGTGAGTGATCACACCATCATGATTATCTGGGTCGTGAAGATCTTTTTTGTACAGTTCTTAATGGCAACCCACTCCAGTATTCTTGCCTGGAAAATCCCATGGATGGTGGAACCTGGTAGGCTACAGTCATGGGCTTGCAAAGAGTCGGACACGACTGAGCGACTTCATTTTCACTTTCACCTTCTGTGTATTCTTGCCATCTCTTCTTAACATCTTCTCCTTCTGTTAGGTCCATAAAATTTCTATCCTTTATTGAGCCCATCTTTGCATGAAATATTCCCTTGACATCTCTAACTTTCTTGAAGAGATCTCTATTCCTTCCTATAATATAATAGGATCCCCGAGGAAGGCTTTCTTATCTCTCCTTGCTATTCTTTCGAACTCTGCATTTAAATGGTATATCTTTCCTTTTCTCCTGCTTTTCACTTCTCTTCTTTTCATAGCCATTTGTAAGGCCTCCTCAGACAGCCATTTTGCTTTTTTGCATTTCTTTTCCATGGGGATGGTCTTGATTCCTGTCTCCTATACAATGTCATGAACCTCTGTCCATAGTTCATCAGGCACTCTGTCTATCAGATCTAGTTCCTTAAATCTATTTCTCACTTTCACTGTATAGTCATAAGGGATTTGAGTTAGGTCATACCTGAATGGTCTAGCGGTTTTCCCCACTTTCTTCAATTTAAGTCTGAATTTGTCAATAAGAAGTTCCTGATCTAAGCCACAGTCAGCTCCCAGTCTTGTTTTTGCTGACTGTATAGAGCTTCTCCATCTTTGGCTGCAGAGAATATAATCAATCTGATTTCAGGGTTGACCATCTGGTATGGTGAAACTGCCTTTAAGGTCACTGATGGCCTTTATGTTATTATTTCTGGTAGTTATTTCTCTATTTTCAATATCTGTATCTCTTAAGAGCATTTACCATAATTGTATGCTCTTGTTTTCTCTACTAACTCAGTGGTCACTCTTTAAAATCTCTCTTGATTATTACTCTCCTGCCTCATAATGTAACAGGGCTTAGGCCTTGGTCTTTTTTCTTCTCACTAATTCACTCATATGGTGAGTTTTTATATCTCATTTCTTGAAAATACCAATTATATGTGGATGACTCTCATATGTATACATCCAATCCAGGCTTCTCTCTTGAATCCCATACATGTTTATCAACTGTCTATTTGATATTTTCACTTGAATATCTCATAAATATCTCAAAAACAGTATTTCTGCACTCTCAGATTGACATCTTTCTCCTCTTTTATTCCTGAGTCTCCCCCCTCCCCCCACAACCCCTAAAAGAAAACCAAAAATTATCCTGCTCTTGATACATTCATCCCAGATCTAATTTTGGACAACTCTTTATAGCTGCTCAATTCTAAGAATTTTGAATCAGTGTAGATCTTCTGTTTTTCTCACAACCTGCATGCTGTCCGACAGGCATCAACCTCCAACGTATATCTTATATCTAACCCTGTCTCTCTCTTTCCTGCTGTCACCCTCCTTGGGGTCATCAACATTCTTCTCATAGATTACTTGAATAGACTCCTAAGTAGCCTCTCTACCCTCCGACCCCTTGCTCTATTCTCAACAAAGCATCTAGAATGATCATTTACAAACAAATATAGTCATTACTCCTCTGAACAAACCCTAAAATTGTTCTACATTTTTCTGCGAGGAAAATTCAGAGCCTTTCCAATGCCTGAGAATGTAGTAGCTGATTTGGGCATCTTTTCATGTTATCCTTCTCTCTACTTTGCTGATTCTGCTCCAGTTACTCTTGTCTCTCTGCTGTCATAGGGTCTTTGTACCAGCTATTCCTGATGTGTAGCTCAAACCTCCTCCAAGCCTTTATTCAGAATTCACCTTCTCAATGCGTTGTAATTAAAATTGCACCATTCTCAATTCCCAGTTCTCTTTAATCTGATCTTTTTATTTTTTTCCATGTCCTCTTTGTCCTTTCAATATGTTATAGTATGTGTGGTATTTATGTACTATTGTCTGCTAGAATGCTAAATCTATAAGACTAGAGAATTCTGTCTATTTTATTTGACTGTTCCAAGTAGCTAGATTAATGTCCTGCACATGAAAGATGTTCAAGTTTGTACTCTTTGAGTAAATGAATGAATAAACTAGCAGCAATATAGTTAGTAGTGTCACAGTGGATGCCTGAAATCATGATATTTGTTCATTTTATATTCATTTAGGAATAAGATTACAAAGAAAAATAATGTTGTTACAATAGTCACCCTCATTGTTGATAGTGAGTCTTTAGATTCCTAGGGATTTTTTTACATTGTTGAATTTGATACATATCTATGTTATGTAAGTATCTATAAAAAAGACCACTGGAATTTACAAGATTAAGTAACTGGATCAGGCTTAAATAGCTTGTACAGTGGTAGACTCAGAGTCAACACCAGGTCTGTATGAGTTGAGATTCCACTTTAACCATTCTACCATATTACCACTTCTACAACCACTTAAAGAGAAGGTGGAAAGTATTTTTTATTTCCTCAAACACATATGTGCTCTTACATGTAGCTGAGTGCCATTTATTTATGTGAGACAGCTGCTCATCATCCAGCCCTGAATTTCTTAGTCTGGATTTGTTAAAACTATCACTGATATTGTTATTGTGTATTTTTTCTTTTTCCTGTTGTCATCAACTTCTTTTTAAAGCAATCTGTGACACGTTGAGAAATGCTTCTAGGAAATAGCTTTGCAACTCAACAATAGCACTTCAGAACTAAGTAATTTAATATTTCAGAGAGGAATGTACTGGATGCACCAATTTCCTCAGGGCTTTGTTTGGACTCACAGAAATGACAATGTGCTGCTCTGTAATAGGTCTTGAGCTTTCTTCACAATAGTCTTTTTATATCGGTGGCCCAGAAATCACTGTGACATTTGCCTTAAAGAGGATTCATTAACTCTGCCTTACTTATTTGGTCACTTTTTAAAAATGTAAGATGGCTTTCTGAAATAAATAATTTTCTTTCCTGTACATGGTTTTAGTCATATTTCTTATGAATTTGAGCTCCAATTCAGTTCCCATTTAAAAAAAAAAAAACTTTTTTAGTTTATGTCTAGTGAGACTTCAAATTCCTGGATAGAGAAGAAAAACCTAGGCTTTAATCTGATAGAATATCATATATCTAAATTCAATGAAAGCCATGTGGAGCTTCCCGGCAGAGAGACCAGAAGCAATAGAAAAGACTGAGGAAACTGTATTGTCACCTCAATTCAATTTCAAATGTTCACATTCTGAAGCACTCAGATTTTTTAAAAAAATCACTTTTTATAAGATAACACTTGCTAATTATAGCTTTCAAAACTAAAAAGGAAATGTTAGCTCAGGAAGAGTACTGACTGTTTAACAGTTGTAAATTTGGAGAATATTTGCTTAAGAAATGCAGGTCAGATAAATATACAACTTCTGTAGTAGAATTATTTACTAGTGATACCTTATGACAAGATGATTGAGAAATTCTTACATTTCTCAATTACAGCTTAATTATACAACTCAGTGTAAACCTATATGCCTTTGTGGGATGAAAGGGGAGAACTGAGGTTGGGAATGCAGATAAATGACTTTTTTCTCAAGAGAGCCAAAACTTTAGAATAGTTGTTAAACTGTTTTGATTAACTTGAGTCTTATATATCAAGAGCTGTGACTCTTTATGAATGCAATATTATTACTTAAAAACAGTAAAAGTTTGCAAACTTCCTGGGGAATTTTGATTCCATGTATCTTTAGTGTTTGGGCTCTGGAACTTGGGACCATTGGACATGTAATTATTTTATCTATACAGTTTGTGTTCTTTAGTTAAAGATTCTGTTTTTTTATAATAAACTTGTGTGGTGGTGGGTAGTCATGTGTTGAATACCCTGCACAATAAATTTGTGTGGTAGGTAAGTCATGTGTTGAATATCTATTAACCTTTATCCTGGAAACATATAGTCATAACACAAAAATCAGACATTAATATTACGCATATTTGAAGAACAATTTCATAAATGTAAATTCCTATGTATTTGTTGCTTTACTCAGAAAAATTTGCCCATATAAATGGGCAGCCTTCAGTTAATTTTGTATTTTATTATCTAGGGTTTCCAATCATATCTCATACCAATAAACAGGTGTTACTGAGTTTAGAAATATTTGATTGCTATATGTAACCTTCACGGGCTTCCCTAATGGCTCAGACAGTAAAAATCTTGCAATGGCAGGAGACTCAGGTTCAATCCCTGGCTTATGAAGATGCCGGCTACCCGCTCCAGTATGCTTGCCTGGTGAATTCCATGGACAAAGGAGCTTGGCAGACTACAGTTCATGGGGTCACAGAGTTGGACATGACTGAACAGCTAACACTTTGACTTTTTCAAGCTTCACACACCTATATTCCAAAAAGTCTCCAGTGGATTCTTACCTCTGACATTTAGTTTTTCTGAAGTCAAAAAGAATTAAGGGGATATTTCTGAAATATTTAAATTCAGAAGTGAAGTGAAGTGAAGTCACTCAGTCGTGTCTGACTCTTGACGACCCCATGGACTGCAGCCCAACAGGCTTCTCCAACCAGCACTCCGGCATGAGTGCTGGAGTGGGTTGCCATAAATTCAGAAGTCAATGTCAAAACTAATAGTGATTTTCAATAGGCATTTTATTAGGTACACACAAAGTTATTATTTGAAAGAAAAGCAGTTTAAAAAGTTGGCTTGTGATTACCGCTAGGGAAAGAAAGAAGGCAGGTACCTTGGTATAATCTTCTTGTAAACATCTTGGTAAGTGGACCTCCTAGAAAAGACACAAATGGTGCTTGCCAGGAGGCTAGTACTTACCTATGAAATGCTTTTAGCAAGATGTTTCTGCTTTAGGGTTGTTTACAATAAGCAAAAGTATTGTAGGAACTAATGAGACATGGCTTCCAGAAAATGTCATGTAAGCCATGTAACTGAGGGTATAAAATGGGTATGTTTCATAATAAACTCTGCTTACTCTTTAAGGTATCCCATAAACTTCATGGGACATTTCTTATATTACTCTGAGCCTGGGAGTGAATGCCTAGTGTTTACAGAAAGGACATGGTCATACAAAATTTTCACTGTCTCTAATTTACTTATACTCCTTGATTGCTTTATCTTTGAAGTTACTAGTAATGCTACTTTAGTAAGGTTTCTGATTTGTGTGAATTTGACTTTATTCAGTGTGACCCATTAATGTTAGCTAAGGAATCCTCAGCATTCACTTCTCCATTGATTACTAGTTCATATCTTCTATAGCAGATATGTGGTATTTTTTAAATAAAAAATTAACTTTGTATAATGCCAGTAGATAATAATTTAGTGAATCATTTAATAGCTCTTTAACAGACCTAGGACTCTGTTTCTACCAAATATGTAGATAGCCAGTGCTTCAGAAATTAACCCCCTGCCCAAATGTTGCTTGAGTAGGAATTAGATACTTTAGAATGGGTTTTAACCCACACACAATTAGATCATTATTCTATCGATCATAAAATATTAATAACATTATAGTTATTTGAATACATTAAAGATCTGAAATACTTGTTTCTTTTTAATAGAAAATTTTAGCTTATTATTGGTAACTTTCAACTGCATTTTTAATCTGCATAATCTTCTCAAAGCATGTAAAAGATTGAAACTCCCAAGCTTTCACTTCAAAAGCATAAAAATATTTTGGTATATTCTCTTTCAGATATCTGCTTATTTCTATTTATTTGTTGTAGCCTAATCTAACTGGAAGTATATGAGATATCTACATGAGAAATAAAGAGAATCTTTCAGTTGTCTTTCAAAATCCCAGAGAAGTATACAACCCAATGATCAGAGAGAAAACCCCAGACTGTGAATTCATTTCCCACCCAAACATAGAACAGACATTTAACTAAAAGCTGTATATATGAACAGTGAAATTAATGGGGAGGAAATTTCATGTAGAGTAGAAAATGAGAAATAGAAGTTGGAAAGGGCATTAAGGAAGATTGCTCTTATGTCTGGTTCTGATGAGTCAAATTCCTGTCATACTAAATTTATCTACTGAATTCTGTTGATGAGAGAAGTTTAATGAAATCCAATGTCTAGGGCTTGAGAATTTAGACCCAAAAGTATAATTCTTCCATGAGAATAAGACATTATTTTGGAACAACTCAAGAGATATGTAATTGCTAGAGAGCTTACCGGATAGCTTTTAATATAAATTCTGTGATATGATGACTGACACATATCAGCTTGTAGTTATACTAACAGATATTGCTGTTAGATATATATTAGCTCCTGGCCACCTCATGCAAAGAGTTGACTCATTGGAAAAGACTCTAATGCTGGGAGGGATTGTGGGCAGGAGGAGAAGGGGACGACAGAGGATGAGATGGCTGGATGGCATCATTGACTTGATGGACGTGAGTCTGAGTGAACTCCGGGAGTTGGTGATGGACAGGGAGGCCTGGTGTGCTGCGATTCATGGGGTCGCAAAGAGTCGGACATGACTGAGCGACTGAACTGAACTGAACTGAATGTAACAAAGATATATAACTCACTTTACTTGTATTATAGTTAGTAAAAGAATTTCTAGAAAGAATATTTAATATAAGAATTTAAATGAAATCTTAGACTTGTGTAGGGGACTAAAATCAGAAGAAACATAAATTAATTTTACTTAAGGAACCTAGGAGAATAAATAGAAATGTTTAATAAATATCAACAGGATGATCAGCTACTAAGCAAATAGATAAACATTCATAGGTTTATTAAGAAACTGCATGAACAGATATAGAGTGAAAATATAATTATCAACTGCTCCAAAATATAAAATTATATGTAATCATTTAGCAATAATACATATTATGAGATTTATAAGAAGAAAAAATATTTTTTTTCAAAGATATATCTACTTATTAAGGAACTAGAAATTCCTAGATGGAAATATTGTTGCTATAAAGATTTCTAATCTTTTTGAATTCATTTATAAATCTAATAATTTTCCAGTCCCAGGCCCCTTATGATTTTGTGGTGACTTGATTAAGTCATACTAAGGTTATTCTGGAAGTGTAACTAGTTTAGACACATGTTGGCACTCCACTCCAGTACTCTGGCCTGTAAAATCCCATGGATGGAGGAGCCTGGTAGGCTGCAGTCCATGGGGTTGCTAAGAGTTGGACACGACTGAGTGACTTCACTTTCACTTTTCACTTTCATGCATTGGAGAAGGAAATGGCAACTCACTCCAGTGTTCTTGCCTGGAGAATCCCAGGGACAGGGGAGCCTGGTTGGCTGCCATCTATGGGGTCGCACAGAGTCAGACGCAACTGAAGCAACTTAGCAGCAGTAACATTAAAATATATTCAGAAAGTTACAATAATTTTAAAGAAAAAGAACTAATGAAATCCCTCTCACACACACAAAATTTGTAAGCATAGCCTCATATATATATATTTCATTGATTATATAATGAAAGTAGTCAAAAAATCACTGGAGAAAAAGGGGTTAGTAATTGATACTGGGAATTATAATAAACACTTGAAAAAAATTAAGTCATTTCTATATGTCCTTTACATGTAGATTTAATTCCAGAGGCATTAACATTTAAATGTAAAATTTGGATATATAGAAATTCTAAGTTAAAAACTGGTGACTTGTCATCTTGGAATATGAGAGTCCTTTCCATACATAACAGCAATGAAGGAAAACATCCAAAACAACAAACAACCCCAAGAAAAGAAGTGAATCTGACTTAAAATTTTAAAAAATATTTTATTAATATACATAATAAATAAAATGCAAAAACTGAAGTCAGAAAAAAGATCTACCTAAATAAATCATATAAAGAATTAATATTTTCATAAATGTGTTTGTGATTCAGTGAGAAATGCATCATAACTCCAATAGAATAATGATTCAAGCACATGCAAAGTATTCATAGGAAGAAATGCTATTTTCTGTTTATTAAAAAAATGCCCCACAATATGAACTTGTCAGTATAATTTTGTGTATTTTCATTAAATTTCTGTAATAAGACAAAATTATCAATGTAAGGCATATTAAATATACTATAAAATATATGTTAATTTTGAATTATTTGTTTAACTCAGCAAAATATATTTCTTTCTTTACCCTTATATAAGATATTCACAGTGTTTTCTCCTCAAAACTAGTGAACCAAGAAGATGCACTTGGCATATTTTTTCATCCAGCAATATTTTCACCTGAAAACAAACACATCTTTTGAGGCTATAATAAATTGTAAAAATTTTCAGAAGGTACTAGTAAGGCCTTTGACAGAAATATCTGTCTCAGTCAACACAACCTTACTTTATCCTTAATTGACTTGATTAAAGCAGTATATCTGAATCATTTTTGCATATATATTATTATGCTTGAGAACTTTAAATATATGTAAAATTGATACTGCTAGTTATTATAAACACATCAGAGAAACAGGTATAAATCTGGCTCTTGCCTCTTTTCAGACATGATATTACTGTTTTAATTCCTTTGCAGTTTGTGAACAAGTATATGAGTTTACATTAAGCATAAGTATAAAAATTGCTACTATATTGTAATAATCTATAGTATTTATATACTGCATGTAACATATATGTTTCTGTGTACCTATCAAACTACAAAAGGTCAGAAGTACATATATCTTTCTTCTAATTATATATTTATTAGCATTAAACCAGACATAATAATAGTTCTTCACATTTGTAGTATGTTTTACATTAGTGACCTTCACAGTGATTAACCTCTAGAGTTAACTGTGATTGTATTAATTGAGGATTTCTCTAATTATCAGAGGAAAATGTTAAGGTTAGCAGAAGCTCTAAATCATAAAAATCCTGGGCAAAAGAGCTAAAATTCAAGTCTCCTTATTCTTAGTTTAGTGTTTGAAACTAATTTGTTGGTCAATTTCAAATAAAAGGTTTTATTTAATAATATTTTCATTTATTGCTATCTTTGATAGCAAGAAACTTAGCAGACTTACTTATTGAACTGCAAAGTGGTCTAATTTCTTTCCCATTGTTCCCATTGTTGCTTGAATGTGGTAACTGGAGATCTAGAGATACATACAGACTGAAAGTGAGGGATGAGTAAAGGTATTTCATGCAAACAAAAGCAGAGTAGCAATATTTATATCAGACAAAAATAGCCTATAAAATACTGTCACAAGAGACAAAAAAAGACACTACACAGTGATCAAAGGTTCAATCCCCAAAAAAGATGTAACAATTATAAATATATACTGCTGCTGCTGCTGCTAAGTCGCTTCAGTCGTGTCTAACTCTGTGCGATCCCATAGACGGCAGCCCACCAGGCTCCCCATCCCTGGGATTCTCCAGGCAAGAACACTGGAGTGGGTTACCATTTCCTTCTCCAATGCATGAAAGTGAAAAGTGAAAGTGAAGTCACTCAGTCATGTCTGACTCTTAGCAACCCCATGGACTGCAGCCTACTAGGCTCCTCCATCCATGGGATTTTCCAGGCAAGAGTACCGGAGTGGGGTGCCATTGCCTTCTCCTCAATATAAAAGGTAAATGTTAACAATCATAAAAGGAGAATTTGACAGTAACATAATAATTGTGGGGGACTTTAACAACCCCCACTTTCATCAATAGGCAGGTCATCCAGGCAAAAAAATCATTAAGCCTTAAATGACACATTAGACTGGATGAACTCAATTGACATTTATAGAGCATTTCATCCCAAAGCAGTGAAATACACGTACATGGAACATTTTTCAGGATAGATCACATGCTGGGTCATAAATTAAGCCTTGGTAAATTTAAGAAAACTGAAATCATAGCAAGCATCTTTTGCAACCACAGTGATATGAGAATATATAAATGATACTAAGAGAATACTATAGGCACCTAGAGGTAAATAAAATGGACAACCTGGAAGAAATGGACAAATTCTTAGAAAGCTATAATCTCCCAAGACTAAACCAGGAAGAAATAGGAAAAGTGAGCAGACCAATCACAGGTATTGAAACTGAATAAGTAGTTAAAAAACTCCCAAGAAACAAAAATCTGGGGCTAGAGGTGTCACAAGTCAATTTTGCCAAAAATGTAGTGAAGAGTTAACACTTATCCTTATGCAACTATTCCAAAAATTTGCAGAGGAAGGAATGCTTCTTAACTCATTCTATAAAGCTAGCATGACCCTGATACAAAAATCAGATGAATACATCACAAAAAAGAAAATTACAAGCCAATATCATGATAAACATAGATACAAATATCATCAGTAAAATGTTAGCAAATCAACTCCAATAATACATTCAAGGGGTGGTCCATTGTGATCAGTGGGATTTATTCCAGGAATGCAAGTGTTTTTTAAATATCTGCAAATCAATCAATGTGATATATCACATTAGCAAAGTTAAGAATAAAAACCATATGATCATCTCAGTAAATGCAGAAAAAACTCTTAATAAAATTCAACATCTGTTTATGATAAAAACACTTTCCAGAAAGTGGACACAGCGGGGTATACCTCAACAAAATGAAGACCAAATATTTAGCCTTGTGAGAAAGCATTTCTTATATCATTTATCCTCTTAAGGAGATTTTGTTGCATTCCTAGTATAAGTCTGGTATACTTTAGGTACAGAAGATAATGATAAACAACTGTCTATATTCAGAGATATTAACTGTTACTGAAGTCACTCTTTAAACAAAAATATTCTGTATTTTTGCTACTAGCTATAATAATCACAAGTGATTCGGAGGAGAAATACAGGATGTTATGAGAAATTGTGATAAAGAGACTAGGCTAATTTTATGTCAGAATGTTAATGTTGATTAGATATCAACCATGTGAATGAGATTTGGGGCTCATGAGATTTGGGGGATGGTGGGTAAGAGAAGGGAAGACTATTTTAGGCCATGGAAACATTGAAGCCCTAAAATGTGATGGGAAGCAGAGATTTCAAGAAACAACCAAAATGTCTTAGGTGTAACAAACAAAGGAAAATTTATGACAAAATAATAGAACATAACATAGTTAAGGGCAATGTCTTTTCACAAATTTTATGTTTGGACATGGGTAGAAAAAAAGATATGAATAAAATTCACCCACTTGTACTATACAAGGATTAGATTGAGTTATTCCGTAATCTGTTAGAGCACAAAGTTGAAGTTCCAAGTATGTACCAAGTGTTTCAGGGGCCATCTAGTTCTAGATCAGACACTGATCATAGGACCCTTTAGAAATGAGGTCTCTGCCACAGTCAACAGATGAGAAAGAAATATATTGAATATCCCACTCTTGCTTTAGCATAGATGAAAATAACCTTGAACTTTGGCAATGTCCCAAGACATTGGCTATAATGAAAGGTTAGTGTCAATCTCAAGTTGCTTGGAGATTGTCAAATCTAGGCCTGTTTTATGTGCCTATCATTGATTTTCAGTATTAGCTCAGTCTTCCATTCTTCCCCCTGACAGCCTGGCTGTTACTTCCCTTGTTAGATTATGAATTACTCTCCCCTATACCCTCATTTGAAATTGAAAAGAAAATCAAAATCCTACAGCAAGGCTTAATTTGAAGGGTTCAGTTCAATAACCCTGAAATGGCCACTCACGAAAATGTCACTTTGTCATATTGATGTTTTTTTTTCTGGACATCTGATTCCCCAAACCCTCATCTTGGTTCACGGGTGAAACATTGATTATTTGAAAGGAGAATGACAGTGAGAAGTATTTGTCAGCTGTTCTAAAGCTGTGAGAAATGGTGGCCCCTACTTACCCAACTTGAGTATTTAAGTCACATGGGGAGGGTGAGGGGACAAACCTTAGATAGATGTTATCTTGTGCTTTTTATCTTCACTTCATTCCTCAGCTCCCTTGGCTCTTCCTCTTCTAACACACAAAGCCTGTAGTTCTGAGTCATTTAATATTTCAAAGGAATTAATATTTTAGTTAGTGATGGACCAACCTACTAAATTGAATCTTGGCTGTAGACTGATGGATTGAATTCAGTCCAGATGAACAGTGACCAGACTTATTGTTCTCTTGGGGGGAAAAAAAACCATGCAGACAAAAGCTGCTACATAAATTGAGTCCTGGTTATGCTCTCACCCTCAGGAAAGCATGCAGTCATCATTTCATTGGCACTTTTGGATAATAATTTTGTTTGTTTGTTTTTCAAGGGCATCATTTACAATCATTCCTTTCCAAGATCATGTGTTTATTTAGAAGAGAAATCCATTTTTCCTCGGTTAGCCTCTAGTGAAAATGAGGGCATGTGTGAGATGGTGTTAACTTTCCACTCAAAACCAGTATTACTTGTAGAAAATTTTTCTCAACCTAACTTATGTTTAATTTCTTCTTTATTCCTCAAACTTCAGGCTAGAGGGGAGTCTGTAAACCTAGAGTTAACAATGAAAAGACTGATATTAATAATCACATTCCTTTTATTCTTAGTTACTGGTGATTTTTCTTAGTTTTTAAAGCTACCCCTAATTTTTAATTACATTACTATAACAACCCTCTAATATCTCTCTGTTTTGATCTTTCTTCTCTACTTCACTCTATTTATGACTGCTTTCTGCATAGGGTGACCACATGTCAATTTGCCTGGGATAAGACCTGTATTTGCCTGTTTCACTAAAAAAAAAAAAAAAAAAAAACCCCGAAAACAAAAATCACCCTGATCTGGATGATTAGGAAACTTATAAATATTTGAAAGGTCAAAATGCTCAGACTTGACTGCTGGCACTAGAGCTTACATTACCAACTAGGACATAGGGCAGTGCTCTGAAAATCACACTGCCCCTACCACTGGGAAAAAGTTTCTGACTTGCTGGAGCTGAAAATTAGATGTTTTTGCTAGAGCCTCTTCTGCTGTAGCCACTGAAAGATGAATCTTGCTAAGTACCCTTTCCAGAATGGATTTCTTGCAACACCTGTTTCATCATGCTTTCAAACCCGAGTCTAACAGGATTGCTTCTGACTACAGAACCAGGAGACAAGGAAGACTGTGTGAGTGAGTTTAAACTTGTACATTTGTATAAGTCATGCACATATAACATGATACTCCACAAGCGTGAAAATTGTTTCAAACCTGGGGATTGAATAATAACAACAGTTCACTGTTAGAATTGTTCCAAATTTGTGTTTGTGTCTATTATAGATAGGAAAAGAGAAATCAGAAAAGAGTACAAAGAATGCAATATATTAGCTGTAATGTTTTATTTTTTTTTTAAAGAAATGTCTAAAAGCAACAGAACAAACAGAAAGTCATGTGTAAACAGTAAATCCCTGCCTGTTAACAAAGAATCAAGATCTAATGTAAAGCTATGAGTTTGAACTTTATATTTCAATGGCTTAATAATAAAACTAGTTTCTATTTTTTTTTTGTAAAAATTCAGAGAAAACCACAAACTATTTCACAGAGTTCTTCAAGTAATTGACATGTCATGTACATATAAATTATAAAACTACTCTTGCCAATTGTTTGGATCCATGAAAAGCATTTGGGACTGATGCTCTTGAGAATTTTAAGTTAAATTCTTCCCTTCCTCTGGCTGACAACTCTCTTTGGCTTTTCAAAAAAATTTTTTTTCAGGTTTTGAAGAGTAGATGGCTTTGGGGGAAGTTTTATTATGAAACATGAAGATAACAAATCAAATATTAATAGTGTTAGATAATGATTTTAATAAAAAAATTTATTGAAGCATAGTTGATTTACAATATTGTGTTAGTTTCTACTGTACATCAGTGTGAATCAGTTATACAGGTATCTACTCTTTTTTATTCTTTTCCCATACAGATCATTACAAAGTATTGAGGAGAGTTCCTGTTCTTATTAGTTATTATATATATATATATATATATATGTATAGTAGTGTGTTTCTGTCAATCCAATCTCCCGATTCATCCTTCCCTATGTTCCCCTTGGTAACCATATCTGTTTTCTGGATCTGTGACTCTACTTCTGTTTTGTAAACAAGTTCACTTGTACTGTTGTTAGATTCCACATATAAACAGCATCATGTTATTTGTCTTTCTCTTTCTGATCGACTTCACTCAGCATGACAATCTCTAGGTCCATTCGTGTTGCTGAAAATGGCATTGTTCTTTTTTATGGCTGAGTACTATTCCTTTGTTTATATGTATCATAGATATACATTCATTCATTGATGGGCATTAAGGTTGCTCCCCATGTCTTGGTGGTTGTAAATAGTGCTGCAGGAAAGATTGAGGTGCATGTAACTTTTTGAATTATGGTTTTCTTCAAATATATGCCTAGGAGATAATGATTATTAAGGCAGACACTGCTAGATACCTAAATAATATCCATTTGCTCTTTTTTTTTTTATTGACAGAAATTGTTTGGGATGGCTATGTGCACAGCTTAAAAAAGAAAAAAAAAAAAAAAAAGGAACATTTCCCTACCTTTCTTCCCATTAGAGCCAGTTATGTGACATAGTCTTTCCCAATCAGAAATAAATGGAAAAGAGAGTTTATCCTTCAGGCCCTGGAGGAAGTAAAGTAGAGGCAGTGTGTAAAGCAGTGCCAGCTTTTTGTTTTAAAGTTTAATCATTTTCCCACTACAAAGCTTGGAAATCTGAATAAACCTGATGGGTAAGGAAAATAGTAAATCACAGACATAAACTCTATGGATTCTATACTACCTATAGGAATGGGAACTAGTGTTAATGTGTAATGTTTAGAAATTATGAGGGCTTTGTTAATATGATTTTTTTTAATGAAATCTGACTTGAATCTCAAGCTCTAAGCTAATGTACTTTCTTAGTTAAGAACATCAATCGCATATTCCAAACATTTGTTCAATGAACAGACATAAAAAAAATGAAGCTAATACTGCTGTATATATTTTTGCATCTCCTTTACAATAAATATTGGCAACAACAATTCAATATCTGCAAACAGTAATGGATTGGGAAATTTGCCAGAAGTTCTCAATATCAATTGTTGCTTTAATCTGGCTTAAACCATGAGTTATTTTTCAGGTTTCAGCAGCCTCTAAATTATTGCTCCATTAAGGTCATAAAGCTAATACCATGAACATACTTTTACAACCAATAAATATGACGTCTTGTGCATCATTTAGGACATTGCTGGAAGCATTTTCTATTTATAAAATAGCAAGATATTTCATCAGTATAAAGCAGTATCTCTCTAACATTTTTGCATATTGTTTAAAAAAAAGAATACACTATCTTGTGCTAGAATGTACTTCCTTATGGTGTTTTTAAAATTGTTTTCTCTCCAAACAAAGTCAGTATTATCACAGAATAAAAAATCGTTTTTTTCTTAAGTAAATCTGAATAACTCTAGTGCTATGACATATACTCTAGTCGTTTCAGCTGATGTTAAGCTGCATTAGAGTTTGATTTGGTTTTTAGGAAGATATATTTTGCTGATAACAACTTCATCAAAATCTAGATGAAATATGAAAATTTAATGTCTGAGGACTGTCTATATTAATGTTCCATTTATAAATATGCTGTTAAATTTACATACAGTTCTCAACAATGGTGTTTTTATTGCTTTATAAGAAGTGGAAAACAAAATGCTGCTGCTGCTGCTAAGTCGCTTCAGTCGTGTCTGACTCTGTGCGACCCCATAGACGGCAGCCCCCAGGCTCCCCCGTCCCTGGGATTCTCCAGGCAAGAACACTGGAGTGGGTTGCCATTTCCTTCTCCAATGCATCAAAGTGAAAAGTGAAAGTGCAGTCGCTCAGTCATGTCTGACTCTTATCGACCCCATGGACTGCAGCCCACCAGGCTCCTCTGTCCATGGGATTTTCCAGGCAAGAGTACTGGAGTGGGGTGCCATTGCCTTTTCCAAGAAAACAAAATAGTGACTACTGAAAAGTTGCGTCTTATGGAGAAGGTACAGTAGAACCGTATTTCATTATTTAGGATCTGCGTATGGCAAGACGACAGAGGATGAGATGGCTGGATGGCATCACTGACTCAATGGACGTGAGTCTGAGTGAACTCCGGGAGTTGGTGATGGGCAGGGAGGCCTGGCATGCTGTGATTCATGGGGTCGCAGAGTTGGACACGACTGAGCAACTGAACTGAACTGAACTGATGGCAAGACTAGGGAATATATGATGAAACTCATTTTCTACTGTAACGTATCTAGAAACAAATTCCATATGGGTTTATTAGGTTAAGCTTGTTTGCTCTTCACCTTCTTTCTACTTGCTTGTTTATTTAATTGATAAATCAACTTCTGAGATGTACCAAAAATCTACTGATGATAAATGTGCCAGTTTCTCTGTGCAAGTTCTATTAATATTTATTTGCTTTATAAATTTTAATGACTTACTAGGTTCATAAAATTATAAATTTATTATATTTTCTAATTAATTTAAAACCTTCAGTTTTATTAATTTGTTTAAATTCTAACTTATTACCTGGTACAAATATAGTTACACTAGTTCTTTTATATTAACCTTTGCCTAGAATATGGTTTTATTCATTTTTAATGTTTCTGTGAGTGTACTTTTTCTGAGGTTTTTATTAGCAGTGTCTTTCTCTATTAAAGCTGATTCAAAAAGAAATTGAAAATATGAATATACCTAGTATCCAAATCTGAAGCCCCATATCTAATTGAAATTGTTAACAAAACTTTCTTATAAAGAAAACTCCAGGCCATGATAATTTCATAGATAAATTCTATCAAAAGTTTAGAATAAGTAATATCAATCTTATAAAAAGTCTTTCAGAAAGTTTAGAAGGAGAACTAATTTATATTATAAAGCCCAGTGAAGATACCCATTTCTAATATTATACAACAGCAAGATTTTTCTGGACATGACAATAAAATTACAAACCAATGTTGCTCAGTCACATAGTTACAAAAATACTCAGTTATATATATGTATTATATATATATATATATATATATATAAATATATCATGACCAAGTGGGATTTATTACAGAAATGCAAAGTTCTTTATATATTAATAAATCAAACAATGTAATTTACTATCCCAACTTAATTTGTATCTCAATATATGCAGACATATTACTTGATAAAATTCCATACCCTTTCATGATCAAATAAATTAGCTAACCAGAAACTGATGACATGTTTCTGAATGTATTAAAGACATTTTGGATTGAATTATATTTCCTTCCAAATTCATATATTGAGGCCCTCATCCCAAATGTGGCTATATTTCAAGATAGTCTTGTAGATTATAATTTAAGTTAAATGAGATCTTGAGGTGGGGCCCTGATCAGATAGGATTGATGTCCTTATTAGAACATAGAGGGACCTGTGTGTGTGTGTGTGTGTGTGTGTGTGTGTGTGTGTGTGTACACAGAGGAAAGACAATATGAGGACACAGAATGTACCAGCTGTAAGCCAAGAAAAAGTCTTCATCAGGAACAAACCCTGCTGCATCTTGACTGCCTGCCTCTACAACTGTGAGCAAATAAGTATCTGCTGTTTAAGCCACCCAGTCTGTGGTACTTTGTAATGGCAGCCCAAATCAACTAATACAGCATCTAATAAGAGTCTACAATAACCTCATACTAAATGGTGATATAATGATTATTTTCCCTCTAAAATTAAAAACAGAGGCAAGGATGTTAATTCTTATCATTTTGATTCAACATGAGATTGAAAGACCTAGCCAGTAAAATAGGGAAAGGAAAAAAAAGAACAGAATTAAGGATTGTTTTTATTTGTAGATAGTAGATGCATTAATATTTTAAGTAATCATCTACAGTACTAGGACTAAAATGCTAGGACTAAGTATTAAGTAAATTTAGTAAGACTGTAAGAAACAAAGTCAGTATACAAAATTCAGTTGTATTTTTTATGATAGCAACAGTTGGAAGAAATATAAATAAACTAAATGATTTATAATAGCATAAAAATTTTCCTCACTACAAAAATAAAAGCTATTGTTGAAGTTAAGGACCTAAGTAGACACATATGTACATCTCATGGATTGGAAGTCTCAATATTGTTATCAGTTCTCCTCAAATTGCTCTATAAATTCTAAAATGCAATAAAAATCCCAGAAACATTTTAAATAAAATGAATAATTCTGAAATATATATGGAAATGCAAAATCTAGAACAGCCTAAACATTTTTGATGAAAGGTGTAAAATTTGAGGATTTATACTACCTGATTTTAAGACTTACAAAGCCACTTTAATCAAGACATTGTGGGATTTATGTACAGATAGACAAGTCATAAAAGTGGAGAGTCCAGAAATAGAGCTGCATATATGCAATTCAGTTGATTTTTGACAAAGCTTCTCAAGAAATTACACTACAAAAACTGGATAAACACATGAAACAAGATTAACTTCATGCCTTAACTCACACCAAACACAAAAATTAATTCCCATAGGATCCTAGACTTGCATATGAAAACTAAAACCTTAAAATTTATGGATAAACATAAAAGAAAATCCTTATAATCATGGGATAAAGTAAGATTCCTTAGTACAAAAAACCAAACCAAAATTACTAACCTAACAGTAAAAATGAAAATGTATGGATGAATTTCCTGTTTGTAGAGGCCTAATCCATGTCAGCCATTTTTATGAAATGTGCACAGTTGAACTATTTACCTCAAATGGGGAAACCTGAAGGAAATAAACTCTCATCTGTCTCTGCCTGAATCTGGACCCAGATCCAGTAGTCAAACAACCTTCATTCTGGCTTGCTCCCCTGAGTGTCTATGCATCTTCATATGTATACCCCTAGAGACACTATTTTGATTTATACAGTGCTGAATTTTCCTATTTTCAGGTACCTTAGTGTTTGAAGTAGAAGGGGAATAACAAAGTATGAGCTCAGAAAACCTTCTTGACTAGAAGTTTCAGCAATATTTTTAGACAAATTACATGACAAAATCCAAAGTAGAAAATGAATAAGGCACATTCTCTTCTGTGGATAAAAGCACAAAAACCACTTGTAGCACAAGAGTGTGGTTCCTGGGAGAGTCACAGAGGCAGCGTGAGGGCTATGGTTGCTAGGTTCCTTGGAGGTAGCCAGATCAAGGGGTGGGGGCATAAGAGGAAAACAAAACACATTTGTCAATTTCATAATTTAGTCCAAGGCTGCCTTTTGGTCATTCAAGGCACTTTGCATTACTCAGATATTTGGACCACATCCCCATCAGCTGCCACGACTTTGAATCCAGAATGACAGCACAGATTATAAAATAAAAGCAAGCAATAACAGCCACCAAAGACAAGCTAATTAGTAAAGAGCGCTTTATACAGAAGCTTTTTAGTGACTCAAAAATTAATACTGTTAAATTTAAAATGTTTGACTTCAGCCCCAAAGTAGAATTTCTTTTATGCTATCAGAGTAATCAATTGAATGATTTTAAAAAATATGTACTTTCTTCTACTTCAACAAGTTGGCATGCTGTTTCTGCATGCTGGCAGTAGAAAGAAAAAAAAAACCTCTAAGCTTTCCATGATCATAGGTTTTGGGGAAGAATGCTTCAAAACAACCATTTCTGAAGTAGGCTAAAAATATTTCCACTTACTTACTGTTGAATTTACATATCTTGGTAGAGACAAATATTACCAAATCACAAACTCCTGCCTTTGTGTTTTTTAAAAAGCAGGTAATGGCTGCATTTTCTACTTGGTAGGTCTGGGAGTAAATTATACTCATTTGTTCCCCTTATCATTTTTATTCAAACTAAAAATAATGATTAAAATGAGCTAGTAAAGTGAACTTAAAGGAAAAGATTGGAAAGGGACGACTTTGCTGATGTGATGGAGCATGTTCTGGAGTGTCCATATGTATGAGTGGTATAAATTTTTTTGTTACTGTCATTGGGTGCTGTAATACTACTTCCAGAATATCTTTGTATAAATTTTGGTATGCTTATCAAATGCCTGAACAAACAGGCTCAAAAATTTGTATGTGAACATCTCAAACTCTTTCCTCTCAACTGGATCTGGCTTTCCCTGGAGGCTGCCCCTGTGAGAAGATGGCATGTTGGAGGGGCCAGCTGTTCTCGGTCTGTCTCAATATTGATATCAGGGCCCCTCTGCTTCTGGCAGCCTTGATTTGACATTTGCTAAGACCTCATGCTCCCAGAGGCCACAGTGCGGACCAGGGAAGCAGTAACCTGAAAACTCCCTCCTCCACCAGCCATGCTCCCCGCCCACACCCCCATCCTCTCTCTGCTATGTGGATGCTGTTGTGATCACAGTTTATATATTAAAGGATTTTATATTAGATAGGTTCAGTTGGTCCAAAATTTAAAAAAAAATCACTTCATCTAAGAAAAATGTGATTTTAATACCCTTGTCCATGTAGGTCACTCTGAATATTGTTATTCTGTAAATGTCCTCTTGTGTGTGCATGCTAAGTAGCTTCGGTCATGTCTGAAGAGTTTTGAGATCCTGTGGACTATAGCCCACAGGGCTTCTCTGTCCATTGGATTCTCCAGGCAAGAATATTGGAGTGGGTTGCCATGCCTTCCTCCAGGGAATCTTTTCAATCCAGGGATCAAACCAACATCTCCTGCTGTTTCTGTATTGCAGACTGTTTTTTTTTTTTTTTTAACCACTGAGCCACTGAGAAAGCCCCAAATATCCTCTTACTTTGTCTTAATTTTTATATGGCGGGGTGGGAGGGGGTGGTGGGGGTGGTGGTGGTATTAGTTTCCTACTGGTGTACTAATAAATAACCACAAGCTTAGTGACTTAAAAAATCTCACTCCTTTATTATTCTACATTTCTGGAGGTCGGAAGTCTGGATGTATTGTCAGGGCTCTATATTCTGTCTGGCAGCTCTAGGGGAGAATCAGTTTTCTTGTCTTTTCCAGCTTCTCAGAACTGCCCCCATTTCTTAGCTTGTATCCCAAACTCTGCTTTTTTTTTTTTTTTATGACCCATATTGCTTCCCTCTTATAAGGACCCTTGTTAATAATAATTACATTGGCCCCAATAAGATAATCCAGAATAATCTTCTCATCTGAAAGTTTTTAACTTAATCACATCTACAGTGTCCTCTTGGCCTTGTAATGTAACATCTTTACAGGTTCTAGAGATCAGGATATGAACATATTTGAAGGGGAGGCATTATTTTGTCTAGAGTAGTCCCAGGTGGCTCAATGGTAGAGAATCTGCCTGCTAATGCAGGACACATGGGTTCCATCCCTGGGTTGGGAAGATACCCTGGAGAAGGAAATGGCAACCCACTCCAGTGTTCTTCCCTGCATAATTCCGTGGACAGAGGAGCCTGATGGGTTGCAGCCCATGGGGTCACAAAGAGTCAGACACAACTGAGTATACATGCGTGCATTATTCTGTCTGCATGCAGAGGGTTCAATATTAGAGTATCTGTGACTACATTTTTAAAAATACAAAATATTTATTTTTAAATAAAACCAGTGAAGTATCAGAGAAGGCAATGGCAACCCACTCCAGTACTCTTGCCTGGAGAATCCCATGGACGGAGGAGCCTGGTAGGCTGCAGTCCATGGGGTCGAGAAGAGTCGGACACAACTGAGCAACTTCACTTTTACTTTTCACTTTCATGTATTGGAGAAGGAAATGGCAACCCACTCTAGTGTTCTTGCCTGGAGAATGTCAGGGACAGGGGAGCCTGGTGGGCTGTCATCTATGGGGTCGTACAGAGTCGGACACAACTGAAGTGACTTAGCAGCAGCAGCAGCAGTGAAGTATAGATGTAAATCAATAATGAGGGAAATTAAAAAATAGCCTCTAATTTGACCACTTAGAGATAATCACCACTGATGAATCTGATATATCTTTTCAGATTATTTGTTGGGTACATACCTGCCCACACATATATCTTATATAGATGGAAAGAATTATTACATACTTACTATAATACTATTTTTGATTAACAATACTATTTGGAGTATCTTTCATTTTAATAAGTATTTGCTTTCAATATATTTACTGGACAAGTATTGCCATATTGTCCCTTTGTACATCTCTATACTTCTTAGCTCAATGGTTTAATGTGGAAATTTGTATTGGCAAATATTTACATCATTTTCTTAGACTAAATATCTGAATATAGAATTGCTATGCCATTTTATTTTTGAAAATTATTTTAAAATGCATAATCAAATTATTACTCACTAGTTGTATTTAAAGCACTTATTTTCTTGAACCATCCTGCATCTTAGTAACGTGAGTTTATCTTTGCCAATTAATTGGAAGAAAATTATATCTGAACATGATTTTAGCCTGATCAAATCATGACACAAACTGCTTGTAAGTCAAAATGTCAGAAAGTCCATAACAGGAACTTGGATGTAGATTGTGCAATTCGCACTAACAGAAGAGAAGAGATGAAAAATTCCATCCACTGATTTTTTCATTTGTGCCTTCATTCATTCATTTAATTTTTAGTCTTTACAGATTCTTTGTTACTGTCAAGAGGCGGGAGATGTAGCAGTGAACAAGACTATCAAGGTCACTGTTTTTATGCTTATAATCCTGTGTCTGTGTGTTTGTGTATGCATGTGTGTGTATAGGAGGGTCTCAGACAATAAGCAAACAGACATCTAATTGAATGAAATAATTTCATATAGTGAAATGTACTGAAAGATGATAAAACAGGGTGGTGTGGTGTACACTGTATTTAAAATGAGAATAGAATGAGTATGAAGTAGCCTGGTAGGTAGGGAGCTGGTGACTGAACACTAGGCAGAGAGTCTCTCTGGGTTACAAATGAGGGGACTGAAATGAGGTCTGTGTGGCTGGAGTATTACTCCTTGAGCTGGTTAGCACTGAAGGGCAGAGGACTTGGCATGGAGCCTTGCAGACCATTGTTTAAAAAAATGGACTTTCTCTTATTGCAATAAAAAGTGGGATTATAAGCAGCAAAGTATATGATGTAATTTATGACTGAAACATACCTTGACTGATATATAGAAAATGGTGTACTGTATTTCCAGAGAGAAAGCAGGAAGATCAGTTAGGAGCCTGTTTCAAATTGCTGCTGTATTGCTTTGGGGGAGTGGGGGTAGCAGTAGAGGTGGAAAAATCTGGTTGTTTGGAGATGTATCTTTGATCTATAGTGATATTCTTCTCTAGGCTAGGTACTATACTAAGGAACTGAAATAGGATTCTCTTGTTTTTTTTTCCATACTCTTCATACTTCCGTCTCCAAGCTGCAGAGGGTCTTCAGAATTCAGCTGACATTGATTTTAATGAAACAGAAACAGCAATGCTCTGAACCAGTAGCAGTCAGAGGGCTCTTAATGTGAATTAAAACCAAATAATTAGAAGAATAACGACAGCTCTGACCTGTAAAACAGTTTTAAGAAACCAATCTTCATGATTTTTTTCTTTTTCCTATTTCTGCTTGCTTCTTATGCTAAGTCACTTCAGTTGTGTCTGACTCTGTGGGACTCCATAGACGGCAGCCCCCAGGCTCCCCCGTCCCTGGGATTCTCCAGGCAAGAACACTGGAGTGGGTTGCCATCTCCTTCTCCAATGCATGAAAGTGAAAAGTGAAAGCGAAGTCACTCAGTCGTGTACGACTCTTAGCGACCCCATGGATTGCAGCCTACCAGGCTCCTCCATCCATGGGATTTTCCAGGCAAAAGTACTGGAGTGGGGTGCCATTGCCTTCTCTGTGCTTCTTATGGGTCCCTGAAATAATCACCAGTTTATTTCATAGTGAGGCTTTGCTTCCAGAATGCCATTGCTGCTGCTGCTGCTAAGTCCCTTCCGTCGTGTCCGACTCTCTGCGACCCCATAGACGGCAGCCCACCAGGCTCCCCCGTCCCTGGGATTCTCCAGGCAAGAACACTGGAGTGGGTTGCCATTTCCTTCTCCAGTGCATGAAGGTGAAAAGTGAAAGGGAAGTCGCTCAGTCATGTCTGACTCTGAGTGACCCCATGGACTGGAGCCTACTAGGCTCCTTCATCCATGGGATTTTCCAGGCAAGAGTACTGGAGTGGGGTGCCATTGCCTTCTCTGTGAACTTATCTAGATGTAATAACTTATTACAGTCTCTAACACTTCAGTATAAATTGATTACAGTAGGTCCCATACATATGAATCAGTTCCATTCATAGAGTGTGTTCATAAGTCCAGTTTGTTTATAAGCCCAACAAAGTTAGCCTAGGTTAGTTAACCCAACTAACACAACCAGCTATATAGTACTGTACTTTAATAGGTTTATAATACTTTTCATAGAAATAATACATAAAAAATAAATATAAAAAATAAAACATTTAAAAATCTTACAGTACAGTACCTTGAAAAGTACAGTAGTTCAGTCTACAGCAGGCATAGAAGGGGAGGCATCTAATGGACTGGCAAGAAGAGTCAATCACTGGAAAAGGGAGAGGAGGTGGGAGATGTAGAGCTGAAGGATCAGCACCAGGACGGAGGGCAAGCTTTGCAGTTTCATTTACTCCTGATGTTGATGGACTACAGATTCACATCTTTGAAAGTCTATAATGTGAAGGTTTTTGTATGTAGGGAACTTAGTGTATAAAGATGACTAATTTTAAAGTTAAATATGTCTTTAATATATTTCATATATCATGCTAGTAAAGTGATGCTTAAAATTCTCCAAGCCAGGCTTCAGCAATACATGAACTGTGACCTTCCAGATGTTCAAGCTGGTTTTAGAAAAGGCAGAGGAACCAGAGATCAAATTGCTAACATCTGCTGGATCATGGAAAAAGCAAGAGAGTTCCAGAAAAACATCTATTTCTGCTTTATTGACTATGCCAAAGCCTTTGACTGTGTGGATCACAATAAACTGTGGAAAATTCTTCAAGAGATGGGAATACCAGAACACCTGACCTGCCTCTTGAGAAACCTGTATGCAGGTCAGGAAGCAACAGTTAGAACTGGACATGGAACAACAGACTGGTTCCAAATAGGAAAAGGAATATGTCAAGGCTGTATATTGTCACCCTACTTATTTAATTTATATGCAGAGCACATCATGAGAAACGCTGGGCTGGAGGAAGGAAAAGCTGAAATCAAGATTGCTGGGAGAAATAGCAATAACCTCAGATATGCAGATGACACCACCCTTATGGAAGAAAGTGAAGAAGAACCAAAGAGCCTCTTGATGAAAGTGAAAGAGGAGAGTGAAAAAGTTGGCTTAAAGCTCAACATTCAGAAAATTAAGATCATGGCATCTGGTCCCATCACTTCATGAGAAAACAGTGTCAGACTATTTTTGGGGGCTCCAAAATCACTGCAAATGGTGATTGCAGCCATGATTTTAAAAGACGCTTACTCCTTAGAAGGAAAGTTATGACCAACTTAAATAGAATATTAAAAAACAGAGATATTGCTTTGCCAACAAAGGTCTGTCTAGTCAAGGCGATGGTTTTTCCAGTGATCATGTATGGATGTGAGAGTTGGACTACAAAGACAGCTGAGCATTGAAGGATTGATGCTTTTGAACTGTGGTGTTGGAAAAGACTCTTGAGAATCCCTTGGACTGCAAGGAGATCCAACCAGTCCATCCTAAAGATCAGTCCTGGGTGTTCATTGGAAGGACTGATGCTGAAGCTGAAACTCCAGTACTTTGGCCACCTGATGCGAAGAGCTGACTCATTTGAAAAGACCGTGATGCTGGGAAAGATTGAGGACAGGAAGAAAAGGGGATGACAGAGGATGAGATGGTTGGATGGCATCACCGATTCAATGGACATAGGTTTGGGTGGACTCTGGGCGTTGGTGATGGACAGGGAGGCCTGGTGTGCTGCCCTTCATGGGGTCACAAAGATTTAGACATGATTGAGTGACTGATCTGAACTGAACAGAACTGAATGTGGTGGTTTGGGCTCAATTTTCCAGAAGCAGAACTAAGAATAAGATTCACATGAATGAGAATAAACAATGTTTATTAGATTTTTTTTCCCAGGGAAAAGATTAGGGGAGTAAGAAGAAGGGACGGAAACCAAGCAAGGGTGCACAACCAGGCCATGTTGCACAGAGACAATACTGCCTCAAGACTTACCCCTATAGTTGTCCCATGTGGGAGCAAGAGAGCCGGAGTCCTGAGCTCAGCTGTCAATCATAAGGACTAAGGACTGGGACGGGGAAGCAGGAATCCCTGTGTGTGTAGGTAGCGTGGGCTCTCTGTGTCAGCCTGAGGGAAGCCCACTGATGAAGACCCACAAGCACAGGCTATTGGTGAATAAAAGCTTTCCCACCAGGAACTGTGTACACTAAGACAGCCAAAGGATCTCAAGTACTGATAGCATCTGGGTAGTGGGGTCAGGGATAGCAAAGATCAGGGTTTGGAAATATTATGAAAGCTTGCATCAGTTGACTTTAGTTAAAAGGAAGATCATCCTGGGTGGGCCTGACTTTGTCAGACAAACCCTTTGAAAGAGACGAAACAGCAGCAAAAGAGCCTATTGACCTTGAAGGAGCAAATTTTTATACTGTGAAGGCCAAATGGCAAGGAGCCCTGGGAAGCTTCCAGTAGCTGAGGGCCTCACTCCTGCAATTGTGAGGAACTGAATCCAGCCCACCACCAGTGAGCCTGGGCACTGCTCATCTTGGGACCCAGAACCCCAAATGAGATCACAAACCCTCCCAGCTTTGATGCTCTGTGCAGAGGGTGCCCCATTGTGCTGTATCCAAATGTCTGAGCCAGGAAATCTGTGAGATAATAATTGTGAGTTGTAATAAGTTGCCAAGTGTGTGGTAATTTGTTAGACAGCACAGAAGTCCAGTATATAAGAAAACAAATGCCTAATTAAAAAATGGGCAAAATATCTGAACAGATACCTCACCAAAGAAGATATATAAAATATAAATAAGCATAAGAAAAGATATGTCATTAAGGAATTGCAAATGACAATGGCCATGAGATATCATTACATACCTGTTAGCATGGCCAAAATCCACAGCATTGACTACACCAAATGCTGTTGATGACAGAGCAATACAAACTCTCATTCATTGCAAGTGGGAATGCAAAATGGTTGCAGCATGTTTGCAAGATGGTTTGGCAGTTTCCTAAAACATTAAATATATTCTTATATATGACTCAGCAGTTGCATTCCTTGATACTTACCCAAATAAATTGAAAGCTTGCAGGTAGCCAAAAAATTGCACATTTATATTTATACTGCTTTTTTACTCTTCAGTTTCTAAACTTGGGAGCAATCAAGGTGTCCTTCAGTGGATGGATGAGTAAACAAACTTTGGTACATCCAGACAATGGATATTATTCAGTGTTAAAAACAAAGGAGCTATCAAGCCATGAAAGACATGGAGAAAACATAAATGAATACAGCTAAGTAAAAGAATCCCATCTGAAAAGGCTATAGAATATGATTCCAACTGTATAACATTCTGGAAAAAGCAACACTCTAGAGACCTCAAAAAAGATTAGTAGTTACCAGGGGCATGAAGGGAGGCAGAGAAGAAAGGATGAGTAGAACACAGGGGAGGAGTAACCAACCTGCCTGACTGCAGGCTGGACTACAAAGCCACAGTCATCAAGACAGTATGGTACTGGCACAAAGACAGAACATAGACCAATGGAATAAAATAGAAAGCCCAGAGATAAATCCACACACCTGACAACTTATCTTCAACAAAGGAGGCAAGAATATACAATGGAGAAAAGACAATCTCTTTAACCAGTGGTGCTGGGAAAACTGGTCAACCACCTGTAAAAGAATGAAACTAGAACACTTTCTAACACCATACACAAAAATAAACTCAAAATGGATTAAAGATCTAAATGTAAGACTAGAAACAATAAAACTCCTAGAGGAAAACATAGGCAAAACATACATCACAGCAGGATCCTCTATGACCCACCTCCCAGAGTAATGGAAATAAAAGCAAAAATAAACAAATGGGACCTAATTAAATTTAAAAGCTTTTGCACAACAAAGGAAACTATAAGCAAGGTGAAAAGACAGCCTTCAGAATGGGAGAAAATAATAGCAAATGAAGCAACTGACAAAGAATTAATCTTAAAAATATACAAGCAACTCCTGCAGCTCAATTCCAGAAAAATAAATGACCCAATCAAAAAATGGGCCAAAGAACTAAACAGACATTTCTCCAAAGAAGACATACAGATGGCTAACAAACACATGAAAAGATGCTCAACATCACTCATTATCAGAGAAATGCAAATCAAAACCACAATGAGGTACCATTTCACGCCAGTCAGAATGGCTGCTATCCAAAAGTCTACAAGTGATAAATGCTGTAGAGAGTGTGGAGAAAAGGGAACCTTCTTACACTTTTGGTGGGAATGCAAACTAGTACAGCCACTATGGAGAACAGTGTGGAGATTCCTTAAAAAACTGGAAATGTAACTGCCATATGACCCAGCAATCCCACTGCTGTGCATTCACACCGAGGAAACCAAAATTGAAAGAGACACATGTACCCAATGTTCATCACAGCACTGTTCATAATAGCCAGGACATGGAAGCAACCTAGATGTCCATCAGCAGATGAATGGCTAAGAAAGCCATGGTACGTACACACAATGGAGTATCACTCAGCCATTAAAAAGAATGCATTTGAATCAGTTCTAATGAAGTGGGTGAAACTGGAGCCTATTATACAGAGTGAAGTAAGACAGAAAGAAAAACACCAATCCTGTATACTAATGCATATATATGGAATTTAGAAAGATGGTAATGATAACCCTGTATGCAAGACAGCAAAAGAGACACAGATGTATAGAGCAGTCTTTTGGACTCTGTGGGAGAGAGTGATGGTGGGATGATTTGGGAGAATGGCATTGAAACATGTATATTATCATATGTGAAATGAATCACCAGTCCAGGTTTGATGCATGATATAGGATGCTCAGGGCTGGTGCATTGGGATGACCCAGAGAGATAGGATGGGGAGGGAGATAGGAAGGGGGGTTCAGGATGGGGAACACATGTACACCCGTGGTAGATTCATGTCAATGTATGGAAAAATCAATACAATACTGTAAAGTAATTAGCCTCCAATTAAAATAAATAAAGTTATATTTAAAAAAAAGAACACAGGAGATTTTAGGTCAGTGGAACTATTCTGTATGATACTATAATGACAGATAATCATCAAACCCCATAGAATGTACTATACAGAATGAACCCTAGTATAAATTATGGGCTTTAGTTAATAATAATGTAGCAGTATTGGTTCACCAGTTGTAACAAATGCACTACACTAATTCAAGATGCTAATAATAGCAGAAACTGGGAAATAGGCATGTAGGAGTATAGGGAAAATTGCTATACTTTTCACTCAGTTTTTATGTATGCTTAAAATTACTCCAAAAAATCCACTTAAAAAAAAAAGAAGCAGGATTAATAAGCAGGACATCCTATTTCAAGATTCTCTTATTTCTCATTTACCAAATTTTGGTGGGATCCAATTTATCTTCATATACTAATATATGAGTTCATTTTAAAGAAGTTTTATTCTCATTTTTCTATTATGTATATATAGATATAAATATGCTCAAATTTATTAATTAAAGAGTTTAGATACTTTCTTCTAGATTCACAGAATATAATTAAAGTCTTTGATTATGTTATATAAATTTTCTGCTTGCATTTCTTGAAGTTTGGCTTGACTATTTTAATAATAAATGATTCATTACAAAAATATATTATGATAATTTTATTTAAACTTCAGTTCAGTTCAGTTCAGTCGCTCAGTTGTGTCCAACTCTTTGTGATCCCATGAATCGCAGCACGCCAGGCTTCCCTGTCCATTACCAACTCCCGGAGTTCACTCAGACTCATGCCCGTCGAGTCGGTGATGCCATCCAGACATCTCATCCTTTGTCATCCCCTTCTCCTCCTGCCCCCAATTCCTCCTAGCATCAGAGGCTTTTCCAATGAGTCAACTCTTCACATGAGGTGGCCAAAGTACTGGAGTTTCAGCTTTAGCATCATTCCTTTCAAAGAAATCCCAGGGCCGATCTCCTTCAGAATGGACTGGTTGGATCTCCTTGCAGTCTAAGGGACTCTCAAGAGTCTTCTCCAACACCACAGCTCAAAAGCATCAATTCCTTGGTGCTCAGCCTTCTTCACAGTCCAGCTCTGACACCCATACGTGACCACAGGAAAAACTATAGCCTTGACTAGACGGACCTTTGTTGGCAAAGTAATGTCTCTGATTTTGAATATGCTATCTAGGTTGGTCATAACTTTCCTTCCAAGGAGTAAGCGTCTTTTAATTTCATGGCTGCAATCACCATCTGCAGTGATTTTGGAGCCCAGAAAAATAAAGTCTGACACTGTTTCCACTGTTTCCCATCTATTTCCCATAAAGTGATGGGACCGGATGCCATGATCTTCATTTTCTGAATGTTGAGCTTTATACCAACTTTTTCACTCTCCACTTTCACTTTCATCAAGAGGCTTTTTAGTTCCTCTTCACTTTCTGCCTTAAGGGTGGTGTCATCTGCATATCTGAGGTTATCGATATTTATCCCGGCAATCTTGATTCCAGCTTGTGCTTCTTCCAGTCCAGTGTTTCTCATGAGGTACTCTGTATATAAGTTAAATAAGCAAGGTGACAATATATAGCCTTGACATACTCCTTTTCCTATTTGGAACCAGTCTGTTGTTCCATGTCCAGTTCTAACTGTTGCTTCCTGACCTGCATATAGGTTTCTCAAGAGGCAGGTCAGGTGGTCTGGTATTCCCATCTCTTGAAGAATTTTCCACATTTATTGTGATCCACACAGTCAAAGGCTTTGGCATAGTCAATAATTCAGGGGAGGCTAATTCCAGTGACTGGGGAAGCTCACTGTCTTTCCCTTGCATCCTTCTTTTGTCTCCTTTTACAGTCTAGCAAGAGCTGTTCTGAGTGAATTTAGTGTAGGTACAGTCTGATGCGGCTGCTGTGCTCCAAGAAAGTGAAAGTTGCTCATTGTATCCAACTCTCTGTGACTCCATAGACTATACAGTCCATGGAATTCTCCAGGCCAGAATACTGGAGTGGGTAGCTGTTCCCTTTTCTAGGGGATCTTCCCAACCCAGGGATCAAACCCAGGTCTCCCACATTGCAGGCGGATTCTTTACCAGCTGAGCCACCAGGGAAGCCTACTGTGCTCCATAGGTTCCTTTTTTCTAACAAGGTCATTTCTTGAATCAGGAATCTCCTTGTATCCCACTAAACATGTATGTCTTAGAGTGATGAACCTGTCCCACAACCTTAAAGACTGCATTTAATTTATGTTTATCACCCAGATTGTGTCTTACTCCTTTTTTATTTAGAATCATAGCATATTTTCATTATGTCATCTTATTATGTATTAATATATGCATATTCATACATATACAGTTAGCCCTCCATATCTTCAGATTTGAACTCTGCAGATTCAATCAACTGCAGGTTGAAAATATTAAAACACAAATTCCAAAAAGTTCCCCAAACCAAAACTTGAGTTTGCCTTGTGCCTACAATTTACATAATATATTGTATTTACAACTATTTATATAACATATGGATTGCATTAGGTATTGTAAGTGATCTGGGGATTATTTAAAGTATACAGGAGGAAAATGGTCCCCATGTTAGGTGGTTTTCACTTCTCTGTTTCTTGCTCCCCCTTAATGATTCTCATTTATAGAAGCGTACAGTGAATTAGGTCCATTTTTTTTTTTTCCCCCTGTGTTTTCTTTTCTCTCTCCATTCTACTGTAACTGCTTATCTGGGCAATGTTTAAATCATTGTTTTAGCGTTTAAGCTGGGAAGCTGCACATTTCTCATTTATGAACTAAGTTAATCCTGTGTTTCAGAAGAACCAGAGGGGTAAATCAGACAGCAGTTGCCCTACACTCTGTTGAATCCCAGCCTTTTCCCAAGAGGAAAAGAGGTTAAAGGGGGCTTATGGATATATATTTTCCTTGTTTTAGGTTAAGTATATATCACCCAACAGGAGTCTAGGTCTCTGTAAAGATCCTTGGATCAAGGGATCTTTTTTGATGGATCATCTTTTTATTTCTCTTGCCTTACTTTTGGCCAGCTGCCCTAAGTCATGTTCCCAGATTAATGATTCCTGCCTTGGCTCTAACTCAATTCCCTTCTTTTTTTTTCCCCCTCAACAGTTAGGAAGAGGTTGAGAAAAAATAAAATTCATATATTTTTATAACCTCTTGCAATGTTTGTGGACATGATCAACAACAGTTGACTGCTGTTCACTTTTTCTTGGTTTCTGCTCCCCTATCTTCTTCATTCCCTTCTTTTGCTCCTCCATTCCCACTCCCCCTTTTTATCTTTAAGAGTTGTTGATAAGTATTTCCAAATGACTCTCTTTTCCATTGTGGAAAGGCATATAGGATCATAAGGTACGATTTGGTTGAATTCTAAAATTTCTTTTCATCATTTGTATTTCAGAGTATATTTTGATTACTTTGCATTAATACACTGTATATCTCCTTAGTCTGACAGTTTTTTGTGTATTTATATTGCTCTCATTTGTGGAGTAGAATAAATATCTTTTTATTTCATCTTCTACAGATAATTCATATGAAATATCCACTGGAAGCCTCTGAGCAAGAGGGATCAATACGAGGACAGTAACAATCCTAAAAAACAGAAGTTGGGAAAGTTTTAGAATTTAACTCAATTTTATTTTAGTACCCAGCTACCAAGGTTCATTTTATTATTCTTATCTCTTCCTATGTTCAGTTGTACAAGCATTGGAATATGTTCTAAGTTAACACCCCTCATCCCTGACCCCCTGTCAAAGAACAACAACAAAAAAATAGAGACAAGTTGGATCTGTTCAGATATTCTTGTACTTGGGTTGAAGGAACTAATATTGTTTGAAAACATACTTTGCATCATGCACTGTGCTAGGTTCTTTGTTATGCAACTGAATTTTAGTCCTAGAATAATATTTTTTGGTTAAACATGATTATCCTTAGATACATTATGCAATGCACAACATACTGTACTACAAAATGACCTTGTTTGAATGGTAGAAAAGATACTCTGCTAGCTTTGGCTGTGGACTACTCAATTTTAATGCAGAGCATAATAGAGGTGATATAAATTTGAGAGAGTTTAAAATTACAGTACTTATATTCTCCAGCTGATGAGTGTCGGTTCCTTATTAAAAGGTATAAGATTATTATGATGGATTTAAGAATTCATGTTTATTTTTATTAAACTGTTTATTATTTCATTTCAGAACCCAAGGGAATGTAAACCTCAAGATGGTATATAGTGCAGGACACAAGGTTATACTTGAACTAACAAATATTTGTTGTCTAACGAAAAGAATGACATTGTATCAAGAAGTCTGCAGATGTGACATAAAATGTCTCATTGCACATAAATATGATACAAATATAAATTTTTAATGAACATTTACAGTGTGATAAGAATAATGAAATTCCATTGACAGAGGAGACTGGCAGGCTACAGTCCATGGGGTCACAAAGAGTTAGACACAACTGAGCAACTGAGCGCAGTAGGCATTATGGGAAAATATTGGGGATCAAGTAATGAGTAGAAATTAGCGTAGACAAGTATTATTAATTTAAACAATCTGTGGCAAATTCTAAACTTTGTTTCTCAATTAGCAAACACTTTCTGAATACTATGTATTTTTATGCATACTATGTATATTTCCATATCATTTTTCCCTATTGCCTCTCTCAACTATATGGAAGGAGATTTGATGTATTTTACTTAGTGCTAAATATAGCCCAACATATAGGGCAGTTTTGGGCACACAGTAGGTTCGTAATAATTATTTATTCCATGAATAACTGAGAGTAAATTAAAGATAAATTTGAGATGTTCAAAGCAACTAGTAAAGACAACTCTGACATAGCTGAATTCTGTGTTCTAAAGAACGGGTAGGCAATATTTAGATGAAAGAAGATGTAAGATTGTGTCAGGCATAGGGAAATGTTATATAAAAGCCCTACATTAGGAATAAGAAGAGTGAATATGAAGAACTAAAGAAGGTGAGGGGCAACATGAAGGGAGAAGGAGAGAAAGCATGGCACTGGGAAGGCATGTAGGTGGGGAGAGATCTTCTTTAAGACCTTTGTAGACCATGCTAATAAACACCATCTTTATTCTTAGAGTATTGAAAATCACTGAATAAATATAAGCAGTGGAGTGAAATAATCAGATTTGTGCTTTAAAACAGTCTTTGTTGGTAATTATTTATAATGAATGTGGCAGGAACACTCATAGAGTATGGTTGAAGAAGAGAGGACATTGGATAAAGCTTAGTTTTATTATTTAAAAGAGTCTATTAAAGGAGCATGAGTACATCATGAGAAATGCAGGGTTGGAAGAAGCACAAGCTGAAATCAAGATTGCTGGGAGAAAAAAAAAGATTGCTGGGAGAAATATCAATAACCTCAGATATGCAGATGACACCACCCTTATGGCAGAAAGTGAAGAGGAACTAAAAAGCCTCTTGATGAAAGTGAAAGAGGAGAGTGAAAAAGTTGGCTTAAAGCTCAACATTCAGAAAACTAAGATCATGGCATCTAGTTCCATCACTTCATGGCAAATAGATGGGGAAACAGTGGAAACAATGGCTGACTTTATTTTTTTTTTTTTTGGGGGGGGGAAGCTCAAAAATCACTGCAGATGGTGATTGCAGGCATGAAGTTAAAAGACGCTTACTCCTTGGAAGAAAAGTTATGACCAACCTAGATAGCATATTCAAAAGCAGATACATTACTTTGCCAACAAAAGTCCATCTAGTCAAAGCTACAGTTTTTCCAGTGGTCATGTATGGATGTGAGAGTTGGACTGTGAAGAAAGCTGAGCGCCGAAGAATTGATGCTTTTGAACTGTGGTATTGGAGAAGACTCTTGAGAGTCCCTTGGACTGCAAGGAGATCGAACAAGTCCATCCTAAAGGAGATCAGTCCTGGGTGTTCATTGGAAGGATTGATGTTGAAGCTGAAACTCCAATACTTTGGCCACCTGATGCCAAGAGCTGACTCATTTGAAAAGTCCCTGATGCTGGGATAAATTGAGGGCAGGAGGAGAAGGGGACAACAGAGGATGAGATGGTTGGATGGCATTACCGACTCAATGGGCATGGGTTTGGGTGAACTCCAGGAGTGGGTGATAGGGAGGCCTGGTGTGCTGCGTTTTATGGGGTTGCAGAGTCAGACATGAGTGAGCAATTGAACTGAACTGAAAGGAGCATGAGATATTCAGCCAGTCAGAAAGAAAAAACAGTGAGACAGGGAACAAACAGGAATGTGGTAATATAGTGGAAGGCCAACAAAGGAAGTACCTTAAAAGGGGGATCTACAGTGTTCAATGCTACTAAAAGGTACGTTGAACTTTAGAAGAATTAATCAACTATGCCCTAGGCATAAAGACCTGGAGATCATTGTTGATTTAAGCATGAGGAGGTTAAATGATTATGTGTTAAACAAACCACACGTACACACACACATAAACCAAAATAAATCTAATGCTGTTGGATAAAAAGAATAATATGTAACTGAGTCCAGAAGGAAGTAAGATTTCTGCCTGTAGCCACATTTCAGAAGAATGTGAAAAGTTTAAAACCTGAATGGTAAACCTGAATCAATGATGGAGTTTTTGAGAGAACATCTTTTCTTTGTACTTAAAACTATGGGTTTTAGTAGTTAAGCATAGGAGATAGGGCTTTGGGTGTATGCAAAATGGGGAGTTAAAACTGAGATACCATAATAAAGGCTAGACCTTCAAATGACTACCAGTGAAGAAAGAATAAACAAAAACAAAAATCCTACTCCCAAGAAAAGAGATAATAAAGTATGTTACATTTGTTATGCTCTGATCTTGTTTGGAAAGTATTCTATGCTGAGAATCAATAACTAGAGTTCAGCTCTCATCCATATACGATGTTTGAATATTTACTTTTTTAGAGTCTAGAAAACCCTGAGTCAAAAATTTTTGTTTAATATGATCATAAGCACCTTGGGAAACCCCACAGTAACAATGCCAATGCTTTTTGAAGAGAAACAGATTTTGAAAAGGCTCTCACATTTCTCATATAATATTTTGTGAGAAGTGTAATATAGATTTTGGAGAATGGCATTGAAATATGTATAATATCATATATGAAACGAGTCGCCAGTCCAGGTTCGATGCACGATACTGGATGCTTGGGGCTGGTGCACTCGGTCGACACAGAGGGATGATGGGGAGGAAGGATGGAGGAGGGTTCAGGATGGGGAACACATGTATACCTGTGGCAGATTCATTTTGATATATGGCAA
Organism: Bos grunniens; assembly: GCF_055505025.1. Classification (NCBI taxonomy): domain Eukaryota; kingdom Metazoa; phylum Chordata; class Mammalia; order Artiodactyla; family Bovidae; genus Bos; species Bos grunniens. The sequence goes on from NC_141170.1 coordinate 68,769,605, forward strand.
AACCAATACAATATTGTAAAGTTAAAATAAAATTTAAAAAAAAAGAAATAATAATAGAAAATCAAGATTATACAGACAACTTTAGAAAAGAACCAAGTAAAACTTACAGAAATGCAAAATAGATATATTTCAGTTTCATAGTCAGTGGGAGTATTAAAATTATATTGTTAATAATGAGAGAATGGCTTAATAGTCTGAAATATATAATGAAACATATGAGGAAAAAGAATTAAAGAGTAGTAGTTATAGATAAGATAGATAAGAGAAAGTTTGATATATTTAATGGGAATTCCAGAGGGAGAAATCCAGATGGTTTTGGATAGGCAGTATCTTAAGAGATAATTTTTTACACTTTTTTAGGATAGGTGAAAGACAGAAATGCTCAGATTTAGGAAGTGCAATAAAACACAAATGTGTTATACAAATGCAATCCACATTTAAGAGAATTTTGGTAAAGTTTTAAATTTCAAAGATAAAGAGAAGATCTTAAAAACATCTAAAGTGAAACAAAAATTACACATAAAGTAAAAGCTATGATACCAACAGGAGAGTTCTCTTGAGTACCAACTGAATTTAGAAAATCATTCAGAAAACTGAATTAATTTAAATAATTATAATGCATGACTTTTTTCTGTAGGTAAACCATGATTTATGAACAAGCACAAAATAAAGTCCTTTTATAGATACATTGTAGAAAGTTTACCATCAGTGCATTCTCACTAGCAGAACTTCTAAATAATATATATCAGGAACAGATAAATTGAATATAGAGAAAAAGACTTAAATCTAGACTTATATGACAACATAAAATGCTAAACATATGCAGAAATGGGAGAACAAAAATGTTGAATTGAATAATATCATAAGATTATTTTGAGAATTAAAAAGATTTAAGTGATTCAAGTAGTACTGTGAACATAGCAAGAATTTTATAATTGTTAAATAAGTAAGAAAAGAATAAAGGGATATATCAGTAACATAGAACTGAAATATTTGTTGAAGAAAGCATGAATGTTAGCAGTGTTGAATACTTTATAATCATAGTTAAGATATGCAAATTCTGTTTGTTTGGGGGAGAAATATATATTGTCTTCCTTTAGGGTTGATTTAGCGTGTTTAAACTTAAATGCAACCATTAAAATATACAATTATATCATTAAATATCAAAATGCATGTGGGGTATATTGAGAAATGTCCATCAGTTAAATATCAGTATTAAATATCAATATAAAAGAAAGCATGTTTTAATAATGAGAAAAATGTAAATGAGCAGTAATGGAAAGTAGAATGGATTGAAAGAAACAGCTATAAGGATGATCAGATTTTATTTTTAAAATTCCATCTATATGTAATTCACAAGAGATTCATGTAAAAGTTAAAGACCCGAGGAGGTTGAAAGAAAAAGCATAGAGTCACCTACTAATATAAAGCTGTTACAGTTATTTTAATATCAGACAAAATAGACCCGAAGGCAAAAAATCATTTTGTGGGATAAAAGCTTTCATTTCATGTGAGGAAGATAGAGCGATTTTACATTTTTTGCACAGAATAAGATAGTCAAAGATGTACTATAAAGAAAAAGAAGTGACAGATGGCAGGCATAATGCAATAAATCTACTATCATACAGGGAGATTTCATTCAACTCGCTACTATGAGAACCAAAACCCAAATTTAGTAAAGATATAGAAGATGTGAACAAACAACACAGTTGATAGTCTTATTCTCAATAATATACATTGAACCCTGAGTCTCAAAATTAAAGAGCATATCATTTTTTTCAAGAATACATAAGATACACATAAAACTGACGATGAAATAAACTGTAATGCAAATTTAATGAAACTCCAGATAACACTGAGCAAATTATATAAAATTACTGTAGTTTTATTGAATTAGAATGAGTATAATGAAAAGATAATTTAAAAATACCAAATGTATTTGTAAATTAGATATTACATTTCCAAATAACTATTTGGTCAAAGAAAATAACAAATATTTAAACATGAATAAAAAATAATAGTGTAAGGACTCCATTTTAAAACTGAGTTATATACTTATTTCTGAAAAAAAGAAAGACTGAAAATCAATGAGATAAGCATCCATCTTAAAAACTTAAGGAAAAATAGGAAAATGAACCCAAGGAAAGCAAAAAGGATAAATATACATAGACTACCAAAATTCATTAAAGAATAAAAATTAATAGTCTGGTAATCCAAGCCTATGCCCCAACCAATAACGCTGAAGAAGCTGAAGTTGAAAGGTTCTATGAAGACTTACAAGACCTTTTAGAACTAACACCCAAAAAAGATGTCCTTTTCATTATAGGGGACTGGAATGCAAAAGTAGGAAGTCAAGAAACACCTGGAGTAACAGGCAAATTTGGCCTTGGAATACAGAATGAAACAGGGCAAAGACTAATAGAGTTTTGCCAAGAAAATGCACTGGTCATAATAAACACCCTCTTCCAACAACACAAGAGAAGACTCTATACATGGACATCACCAGATGATCAACACCGAAATCAGATTGATTATATTCTTTGCAGCCAAAGATGGAGAAGCTCTATACAGTCAGCAAAAACAAGACCAGGAGCTGACTGTGGCTCAGATCATGAACTTCTTATTGCCAAATTCAGACTTAAATTGAAGAAAGTAGGGAAAACCACTAGACCGTTCAAGTATGACCTAAATCAAATCCCTTATGATTATACAGTGGAAGTGAGAAATAGATTTAAGGGCCTAGATCTGATAGATAGAGTGCCTGATGAACTATGGACATAGGTTGTGACATTGTACAGGAGACAGGGATCAAGACCATCCCCATGGAAAAGAAATGCAGAAAAGGAAAATGTCTGTCTGAGGAGGCCTTACAAATAGCTGTGAAAAGAAGAGAAGTGAAAAACAGAGGAGAAAAGGAAAGATATTCCCATTTGAATGCAGGGTTCCAAAGAATAGCAAAGAGTGATAAGAAAGCCCTCCTCAGGATTCAGCGCAAAGAAATAGAGGAAAACAACAGAATAGGAAAGACTAGAAATCTCTTCAAGAAAATTAGAGATACCAAGGGAACATTTCATGCAAATATGGGCTTGATAAAGGACAGAAATGGTATGGACCTAACAGAATCAGAAGATATTAAGAAGAGGTGGCAGGAATACACAGAAGAACTGTACAGAAAAGGTCTTCAGGACCCAGATAATCACGATGGTGTGATCACTGACCTAGAGCCAGACATCCTGGAATGTGAAGGCAGGTGGGCCTTAGAAAGCATCACTACGAACAAAGCTAGTGGAGGTGATGGAATTCCAGTTGAGCTATTCCAAACCCTGAAATATGATGCTGTGAAAGTGTTGCACTCAATATGTCAGCAAATTTGGAAAACTCAGCAGTGGCCACAGGACTGGAAAAGGTCAGTTTTCATTCCAATCCCAAAGAAAGGCAATGCCAAAGAATGCTCAAACTACTGCACAATTGCACTCATCTCACACACTAGTACGGTAATGCTCAAAATTCTCCAGGCCAGGCTTCAGCAATATGTGAACCGTGAACTTCCATTCAAGCTGTTTTTATAAAAGGCAGAGGAACGAGAGATCAAATTTCCAACATCCAAAGGATCATGGAAAAAGCAAGAGTTCCAGAAAAACATCTATTTCTGCTTTATTGACTATAGCAAAGCCTTTGACTGTGTGGATCACAATAAACTGTGGAAAATTCTTCAAGAGATGGGAATACCAGACCACCTGACCTGCCTCTTGAGAAACCTATATGCAGGTCAGGAAGCAACAGTTAGAACTGGACATGGAACAAGAGACTGGTTCCAAATAGGAAAAGGAGTACATCAAGGCTGTATATTGTCACCCTACTTATTTAACTTATATGCAGAGTATGTCATGAGAAACGCTGGGCTGGAAGAAGCACAAGCTGGAATCAAGGTTGCAGGGAGAAATATCAATTAACCCAGATATGCAGATGACAACACCCTTATGGCAGAAAGTGAAGAGGAACTAAAAAGCCTCTTGATGAAAGTGAAAGAGGAGAGTGAAAAAGTTGGCTTAAAGCTCAACATTCAGAAAACTAAGATCATGGCATCTGGTCCCATCACTTCATGGGAAATAGATGGGGAAACAGTGGAAACAATGTCAGACTTTATTTTTTTGGGCTCCAAAATCACTGCAGATGGTGATTGCAGCCATGAAATTAAAAGACGCTTACTCCTTTGAAGGAAAATTATGACCAACCTAGATAGCATATTCAAAAGCAGAGACATTACTTTGTCAACAAAGGTCCATCTAGTCAGTGCTCTTGTTTTTCTACTGGTCATGTATGGATGTGAGAGTTGGACTGTGAAGAAAGCTGAGTGCCGAAGAATTAATGTTTTTGTTCTGTGGTGTTGGAGTAGATTCTTGAGAGTCCCTTGGACTGCAAGGAGATCCAACCAGTCTATCCTAAAGGAGATCAGTCCTGGGTGTTTATTGGAAGGACTGATGCTGAAGCTGAAACTGCAATACTTTGGCCACCTGGTGTGAAAAGCTGACTCATTGGGAAAGACCCTGATTCTGGGAGGGATTAGGGGCAGAAGGAGAAGGGGTAAACAGAGGATGATATGGCTGGATGGCATCACCGACTCCATGGATATAAGTTTGGATAAACTCCGGGAGTTGGTAATGGACAGGGAGGCTCTGCGTGCTGCAGTTCATGGGGTTGCAAAGAGTCAGACACGACTGAGCAACTGAACTGAACTAAACTGAATCATTTAAAAATTTTGATTCTGTTTAGTAAATATCATCAATTCCAAATGATTTTAGGAGGACATATACAATATATTAAGTCATGGATAATTCCATTTCTATTCAAAGTCTTTAAGAAAAATAAATATAGTAAGTGTTATCAAGATTGTATTTTAAATGATAAGAAATAAGCAATATTAAAGTGACTGAAGATTGAATGGAGAAGGTGGAAATCAGTAGACTAAATACTAATAAAAACTTTTCAAAACTGCCTGAGAAAGGAAAGAGAGAGAAGGAAATAGTTTGAAGTAAGGTTGAAGGAGGATTTTCATGTTAGGAGAGACTTGAGTATATTGAAAAGCCATGGAAGAATATTATTTAGCTATAAAAAAGAAGGCTGTCTTGTCAATTATGACAATATGGATGAACCTTGAGGGCATCATGCTATGTGAAATTAGTCAGACACAGAAAGACAAATACTTAAGTTCTCACATGTGGAATGTAAAACAAACAGCAATGTAAGTGAATTTATAGGGAACACATAGGTGGTTGTCAGAGGTGAGGGAATAAGGGGTGGATGAAATGGGTGAAGGAATACAAATGCCCAAATATAACATAAATAAGTCCTGGGGGAGGTAATGTGCAGCATTGTGAGTAGAGTTAATAACAGTGTGTTGAAGATAAACAGGTGTCAATCTAGGTAGGATTATATATTTTTCATATTAGTAAAGGAAGTATTTTCTGTTTGATGGCTTCTGCTTCTTCCAGAAATTAGAATTTGAGGCCAGAAAGGGTATGTGGAAGAAGCTGTAGAGAGGCAGAGGTTTAGAGAGTTTAAACACTTGTGAGAGAGATGGCAGAGTAAGATGTTCTTAGATTGAAAATACAGTTCTGGGTAGAGTTGAGTGTACCTTTGAGGCAGGTGACAATGGTCAACAGTGAATCTGCCTGCCTTGCTTTATTCCATTCTGGTTGGGCATCCTTGACATCTTGGTCCCAGAGGCAGAGAAAATCAGACTTTAGATACATTGTTGCTATTGTTCAGTGCTCAGTCATGCCTGACTCTTTGCAAGCCATGGACTGCAGCACAGCAGGCTTCCCTGTCCTTCACAATTTCCCATAGCTTGTTCAAACTCATGTCCATTGAGTCAGTGATGCCATCCAACCATCTTGTCCTCTGTCATCCCCTTCTCCTCCTGCCTTCAATCTTTCCCAGCATTGGATCTTTCTAATGTGTCAGCTTTTTGCATCAGGTGGCCAAAGTATTGAGCTTGTTTCAGCATCAGTCCTTCTAATGAAGGTTCAGGACTGATGTCTTTACGATGGACTGATTTGACCTCCTTGCAGTCTAAGGGACTCTTAAGAGTCTTCTTCAACACCACAGCTCAAAAGCATCAATTCTTTGGCATCCAGCCTTCTTTATGGTCCAACTCTCACATCCACACATGACTACTAGAAAAACCATAGCTTTGACTAGACAGACCTTTGTCAATAAAGTAATGTGTCAGCTTTTTAATATGCTTTCTAGGTTTGTCATAGCTTTTCTTCCAAGGAGCAAGGGTCTTTTAATTACATGGCTGCAGTCACCATCTGCAGTGATTTTGAAGCCAAAGAAAATAAAGTCTGTCACTGTTTCCCTTGTTTCCCCATCTATTTGCCATGAAGTGATGGGACTGGATGCCATGATCTTCATTTTTTGAATGTTGAGTGTTAAGCCAGCTTTTTTACTCTCCTCTTTCACCTTCATCAAGAGGTTTCCTAATTCCTCTTCACTTTCTGCCATTAGGGTGGTATCATCTGCGTATTTGAGGTTATTGATATTTCTCCCAGCAATTTTGACTCCAGCTTGTGCTTCATCCAGCCCAGAATTTTGCATGATGTACTCTGCATATAAGTAAATAATCAGGGTGACAGAATACAGCCTTGACATACTTCTTTCCCAATTTTGAACCAATGTAGATGCATAGTTATAATGAATAAAACACAAAGTCTTTAAAAGCTTTGCAAAGAAGTGTGTTGTCATTACGCATTTTTCAGTCAGTAAATTCTGAGAAAGATTATCTTATGAAGTTATGAGAACATTTTTACTTTAATAAAAGGGTCCTTATGTTCTTAATGCAAACTACAGCATTATGGTCTTCTACATGTCCTCAGATTATAGCCTTGCTTCACTTTTCTAATGTATGGAAAGCCTGATGGAACCATATAAAATAAAAATAAAGACAAAAACTGTAAATGTCTGGTTGTAATTTAGTAACCTTTTCAGTTACTGAAGTTAAGAGTTAAGGTGTTACATACATTTGAGGCAGAAACCCATTATTCTAGGATAGATCTTTTAATTAAACAAATGTGTGTGTTTTAGTTGCTCAGTCTTGTCCAGCTCTTTGCAATCCCATTGACTGTAGCCTGCCAGCCTCCTCTGTCCATGGAATTCTCCAGGCACAAATACTGGAGCAGGTGGCCATTCCCTTCTCCAGGGGATCTTCCCAACCTAGGGGTCGAATCCGGGTCTCCAGCATTGCAGGCAGATTCTCCCATTTGAGCCACAAGGGAAAAAAAATGTAAATAGGTTGTAAACAATTGTTTTTGAAGACTTGACTTGGGAAAGGTATCTGAGTAAATATAGATCAGATGAGAATGTTGAATACGTTTGTCTATTGTGAATAATAGTAATGATATTTTTAATGCCTGTTGAACATTATTTGTTAAATTTATAATTAATATTATAATAATTTATTCTCAAAACCACCCAATGAGAAAAATACTATTATTAACCTCGTTACACTCATAAAACTGAGGCACAGACAGGTTAAGTAATTTCCCAAATATCACACAGCTGGTAAATGACAATAATAGGATGGAAATCTAGGAAATCTGGTTTTAACATGTGAACCCAGATTATAGTTTGAAGAGAGTGACATATTGTCATCAACGTTCATTCTTGCTGGTTAATAATAAAGACAAATAGGTTGGTAGCAGTAAAGTGAGAGAAAAATAAGTTGATTTCTGTCTGGAAAGGTATGACATTTCTGCAAAATGGATATCTGTTGGAGCTAAAGAGAAATATGCCCAATAGGAGACATATTCACTGGGATCTAAAAATAAGAAATCTGATAATATCAGCTCCGTGTTTTGTTGTTGTTGTTGTTGTTGATATAGTTCCCTCTACTACTTTCAAGCCTTTTAAAAAAGAGTGAAAATGAGTATGGTCTTGTATTAACTCTGTGTCTCAGTGGTGAAGAATCCTGCCAAGCAGGAGATGTGGGTTTGATCCCTGGGTTGGAAGATTCCCTGGAGAAGGAAACAGAAAACCCACTTCAGAATTCTTGCCTGGAGAATTCCATGAACAGAGGAGCATTGCAGGCTACAGTTCACAGGGTTGCAAAGAGTTGAACATGACTTAGTGATGAAACAGCAGCAGCAACAGCAAGAAAATGAAAGGGGAGTTTGTATCTACACTTTGGAGTGTCAAAAACTAGGGAAAACTTGACCACTGATGGCAAAATATAAGATGGCTAAGGTGGTCAGATGTCTGTGCAGCAGCAGTCCAAAGCACAGATAATAGGAAACAACCTAGCTGGAATTTTTCAATAAGGAGCTCATTATCTGAACCATGGTCCACTCCCAGTCTTGCTTCTGCTGACTGTATAGAGCTTCTCCATCTTCGGCTGCAAAGAATATAATCAATCTGATTTTGGTATTGACCATTCGAACTCTGGTGCTGGAAAAGACTCTTGAGAATCCCTTGAACTGCAAGGAGATCAAACCAGTATCCTGAAAGATATCAACCCTGAATAGTCTTTGGAAGGACTGCTGCTGAAGCTGAATCTCCAATACTTTGGCCAACTGATGCGAAGTGCTGACTCACTGGAAAAGATCCTGATACTGGGAAAATTGAGGGCAAGAGGAGAAGGGGGGTGACAGAGGATGAGATGGTTGGATAGCATCACCAACTCAAAGGACGTGAGTCTGAGTAATCTCCAGGAGATGGTGAAGGACAGGGAAGCTTGACATGCTGCAGTCCACGAGTCCAGAAAAATTCGAACATGACTTAGTGACCAAAAAACAACTAACTGGAATATGAATTGATGCTAGAGATTTGCACTTCAAATACTTGGAATTTATTCAATTTCCGTGTGTCTCTGGCAGAATAAGGCACCTACTCCTTCCTTCCCCTATCATATTAAACCACCCATTATGCTGCTATTTCTCCTATCTGTCTATCCATCTATCCACCCATCATCTCCTGTTAGAATTTGAAGTTTCTAAAAAGCAGTACTTGATTTCACGTATCTTTATTTCCTCAGTATCTTGCAGACTATCAAGCATAGTAGATTGTTCACAAATACTTGGTGAATGCCTAATGTTCCCACAAACTCAGTAGAATAACAATTTTATGGAACCCCAATTTCTTTCACCGTAAAGAATCTTCCTTGAAACCTTTATCTGATGGAAAGTCCACTGTGACAGTGGTGCCTTTGCTTAACTTCCTTAAGCTCCCTTCTCTTGTAGCTAATTGGCTGTGTTTAGTAAAATGCCCTCCTGACCTCTGAGTCAATCCACACTTAACACTTTGTTTTTTAGCTCCAAGGAGATGTATGACATAGCACAGTGAATGCTAAAGACCACAATACAACACGACTTCAAAGTCTTTACTTCTTGATGCCAATTTCCTTGGTTCTGTAAGATCTGTTTAATTTGGTAATGTCCTCAAGTCTTTTTTGCTTCATATGTTCTTCCCTCTAGGGTCTGGGGATTTCATGTGTTATTTTCATCTTCAAAATTTGTAGCAAACTGGTTACCGGTGGAAAGGTGGGGAGGAGCAATATATGGAGGGAGAAATGGGAGTAATAATAAATCTTATTTTGAATTATCTATCCTTCAAGGACTACTTTAACTTCCATATAGTTTGTAATATTCCACGTTTAATTCAATCTACTATGATCAGTTATTTCTTAGAATTTCTTTAGTTCAAACTGCCACTTTAAAAAATGTTTATTATGCAGTGCCTTATATTATTAATTAATTTTCACATGTAAAAGTGTCTTATGTTTCCAACATTATAAGAATTTGTTTTAGAGCATAATAGCTACAATAGTGTACCTATGGCTGATTCTTGTTGATTCTTGTTGATGGTGTACCTATGGCTGATTCTTTTTGATGTTTGACAGAAAACAGCAAAATTCTGTAAACAATGATCCTTCAATTAAAAAATAAATTAAAAAAACAAATTTGTTTTAGGGCATAATAGCTACAATCGTATCTTGAATAAATTATTTTGCTTGGCGGAATCCAGTAAGTATTTAAATGTAGTAATTCTTTCATTAATAAGTTATCTTTTTTATTAAAATATATTTGCCAATGAAATATTAATGGTAACATTATATAAAAACACATGTTAATCAAATTTAAAATTAAATTTCTCTTCTGTATGGAGTAATACACCACTCTTACAAGGTCTGCAATTTTATTTAGATTTTTAACTTCTTAAGGAGATATATGGTCATACTGTGTCTAGTCAAGCACTTAGGAAGAAGATTGTGGAATATTTTAATGATGATAATGCAGTCGTGATGAAATAGTAAACATGTATATTTAGTCTATGCATGATATTATTGATTGAATAGTAAATGGACTGGCCATATTATGTTTCAGATAGGATCTTCTTATATATTACAAGCCCAAATATGCATGGAGAGAATATTCTACATTGAAGGAATAGGCAATGAGCCAACTAACCCCAGACACAACAGACTATGATAGGGAGAGTATGTCACTCTGGCTGGTAAGAAAGAGAGAATTCCCAGCCATAAGGCTCTTTCTTTAGTATAAAATGCACACGAATAGGATGCACTGAGCTACTGACAGTTTATGTGAATAGTCTCTATCCTTTCAAATGCAAATATTTCAGAATCAGTCAGGTTCCCAGCACGTGCATTGTGAAACCAAGTCATTCTTCGCTGTGGAATAAAGTAATTGCACACTCGGGACATTATATATTTATGTAGATAATGGGTGCAGTTCAAGCATTTGCCTGCTGAAGTTAATGGAAGGTCTGTCTATTGAGAAGGGACTGTGTTATATATATGTATACTCACATATATTTGTGTATATGATTTTTATTCATTTTTTCACTCCTGGTTAGCCTTATTCATTTTTTTCTCTGAAACTGAATTCCAGTATGAACTTTACACTATCACTATTTTGATATATATATATCTTAATAATATTAAAAAATGTTCTTGGCAAGTGGTAAAGATATACATATATTATACATTACTGTACTGTAAATCTTATCTTCCCAACTAGGGTAAATTTTTTACAGAATACAAATGTTATTTTGTGCTATTAAAAGAGAACAGATTTCGGAGCAAAATTTTTAAGTTATAATCTTCATTCCATTAATTACCTGATAGTTTCTCTCCATAGATTACTTAACTCCCCTGAGGCTCAGTTTCTCATCTCTCAAAGTTTTTCTTGCAAAGGATTTGTCATGTTCTGAAAGTGAAAGTTGCTCAGTCATTTCTGACTCATTGTGATCCCATGGACTGTTGCCTACCAGGCTTCTCTGTTCATGGAATTCTCCAGGCAAGAATACTGGAGTGCATTGCCATTCCCTTCTCCAGGGGTTTTTCCTAATCCAGGGAAAAACCAGATCTTCTGTATTGCAGGCAGACTCTTTTATTGTCTAAGCCACTGGGGAAACCATCATATTCTAGGAACTCAAAACGTGGAGTTCCTTTAATTTTGTCATATTCTCAGTACATGTTGTCTAGAAGTATTAAAATTGCAATTCCTGATAAATAATGCATAATAGATTTTCCTATGAGTTCACTGTGGACTAATCCACAAAGAATCAGTTGCCATCCATACTCACCTTAGAAGCATATAGTCAGAGGCATCTTCACCCTCTGCTTCAGAAACAATCCTGTCTATGGAGTCTTCTAAATACTGCCCATCAGATTTGAGTAGATTTGGCAACGGGAATTGAATCCTTAAACAAATCAGAAGGTCTTTTGCCTCCTCTTAAGGTATTAGTTAAGCTTCTCAGGGGCTCTCTAATAAATAACATCTCTCTTCAATACAGTTCTGAGGAATTTGAGAACAAACAAAATCAAGGGGCAGTCTTTCTGGGGGAAAAAAACAACAACAATAATTTGTAAGATACATATACTCTAGTGTTTATAGCACCGTTATTTACAGTTATGAAGATATGGAAATAGCCTGTGCCCGTCAACAGATAAATGGAAAAAGAAGACATAGTGCATATGTAGAAAGGAATGTTACTCAGACATAAAAAAGAATGAAATTTTGCCATTTGCAACAACATGAATGGAGGATATTATGCTTAGTAAGACAAATCAGAGAAAGACAAAAACTATATGCTATTACTTATGTGGGGAATCTAACACATAAAGCAAATTAATGAATATAACACAAGAGAAACAGTCTCATAGATAGAAAACCAACTAGTGGTACCAGTGGGGAGAGAAGTGGCAGGAGCAACAAAGAGATAGGGGATTAAATTAAGAGGCACAATCTTCTATGTATAAAATAAATAATCTGCAATTATATAATGTACAGTACAGGGAATATAACCAATATTCTATAATAACTATAAGTTATACATCTATAAAATTTCAAATAACTATATTGTACAAATGAAACTAATACAGTATTGTAAATCAACTATACCTCAAGAAAAGTTATAAATGTATTTCTATGTTAGGAGAAATAATAGACCAATCAGTTAAAGAAAGTAAAGTTGACCTATTTATTTCTTTAACTATAGAAAAGTAAAAAAACTCATTATTAACATTTTTATTAACAATTCCAGTATTTTATTATATAGTTATGATCATATAGTATACTAATTTTGCATTCTATTTTTTTTCACTTGAATTTATTCTTCAAATACATGGTTCTTGTCAAACCTTTGGAAAATATTTTAAAATGTGAAAAAAAATAAATTTACTATAAGTTTTCTATGGAATATGATCTTTTGTAAAATTTAGATATATTTCTTTCCCATTGTTTACTATGCTTATTTTAATGAATATATTTATATTTAAAAATAAGATTATGCTACATTTATATTTTGATTTAAATTTTAAGAATTGATATTAACTTAAGAATTTGAAAAGAAGAGAAGTGAAAAGCAAAGGAGAAAAGGAAAGATATAAACATCTGAATGCAGAGTTCCAAAGAATAGCCAGCAGAGAAAAGAAAGCCTTCCTCAGTGATCAATGCAAAGAAATAGAGGAAAACAACAGAATGGGAAAGACTAGAGATCTCTTCAAGAAAATTAGAGACACCAAGGGAACATTTCATACAAAGATGGGCTTGATTTATGGACCTAACAGAAACAAAAGATATTAAGAAGAGATGGCAAGAATACACAGAAGAACTGTACAAAAAAGATCTTCACGACCCAGATAATCACGATGGTGTGATCACTCACCTAGAGCCAGATATCCTGGAATGTTAAATCAAGTGGGCCTTAGAAAGCATCACTATGAACAAATCTAGTGGAGGTGATGGAATTCCAGTTGACCTCTTTCAAATCCTGAAAGATGATGCTGTGAAAGTGCTGCACTCAATATGCCAACAAATTTGGAAAACTCTGCAGTGGCCACAGGACTGGAAAAGGTCAGTTTTCATTCCAATCCCAAAGAAAGGCAATGCCAAAGAATGCTCAAACTACTGCACAATTGCACTCATCTCACATGCTAGTAAAGGAATGCTCAAAATTCTCCAAGCCAGGCTTTAGCAATCCATGAACCATGTGTTTCCAGATGTTCAAGCTGGTTTTAGAGAAGGCAGAGGAACCAGAGATCAAATTGCCAACATCCGCTGGATCATGGAAAAAGCAAGAGAGTTCCAGAAAAACATCTATTTCTGCTTTATTGACTATGCCAAAGCCTTTGACTGTGTGGATCACAATAAACTGTGGAAAATTCTTCAAGAGATGGGAATACCAGACCACCTGATCTGCCTCTTGAGAAACCTATATGCAGGCAGAAAGCAACAGTTAGAACTGGACATGGAACAACAGACTGGTTCCAAATAGGAAAAGGAGTACGTAAAGGCTGCATATTGTCACCCTGCTTATTTAACTTCTATGCAGAGTACATCATGAGAAACGCTGGGCTGGAAGAAGCACAAGCTGGAATCAAGGTTGCAGGGAGAAATATCAATAACCTCAGATATGCAGATGACACCACCCTTATGGCAGAAAGTGAAGAGGAACTCAAAAGCCTCTTGATGAAAGTGAAAGAGGAGAGTGAAAAAGTTGGCTTAAAGTTCAACATTCAGAAAACGAAGATCATGGCATCTGGTTCCATCACTTCATGGGAAATAGATGGGGAAACTGTGGAAACAATGGCTGACTTTATTTTTCTCCAAAATTTTATTTGACTTCTAAATCACTGAAGATGGTGATTGCAGCCATGTAATTAAAAGATGCTTGCTCTTTGGAAGGAAAGTTATGACCAACCTAAATAGCATATTAAAAAGCAGAGACTACTTTGCCAAAAAAGGTCTGTGTAGTCAAGGCTATGGTTTTTCCAGTGGTCATGTATGGATGTGAGAGTTGGACTATGAAGAAAGCTGAGCACCGAAGAATTGATGCTTTTGAACTGTGGTGTTGGAGAAGATTCTTGAGAGTCCCTTGGACTGCAAGGAGATCCAACCAGTGCATTCTAAAGGAGATCAGTCCTGGGTGTTCACTGGATGGACTGATGCTGAAGCTGAGACTCCAATACTTTGGCCACCTCATGTGAAGAGTTGACTCATTGGAAAAGCTTCTGATGCTGGGAGGGATTGGGGGCAGGTGGAGAAGAGGACAACAGTGGATGAGAGGGTTGGATGGCATCACTGACTTGATGGACATGAGTTTGAGTGAACTCAGGGAGTTGGTGATGGACAGGGAGGCCTGGCGTGCTGTGATTCATGGGGTCGCAAAGAGTGGGCCTGAGTGACTGAACTAACGAACTAAGAATTTGTTATATTATTAAACAGTCTTTATAACTTTGTTTTTAAAATAAAAAGTAAAATAACATGAACAAAGGAGAGTCATAGGAGTCCTCAATATCACCTTTACTACTGGCAAAGCTAGGTAAGATGAATATACTCAGGGTAAAAGGTAGATTGACCTCCTATGTGAGTGCCTGATCTGGAGAGTTCCTTAGTCAATTCTAAGTAAGGCTGAACTGGGACAGCTCCTCACAGCGTTAGTGGTGGTAGGGGTATGTGCGTTCTCTATAGGAAATTAAGTAGGTAGAGAAAGGCTAAGGGGTTGGGGAGGGGAATCTCTCTTCATGGAAATCAGAGATGGAGTAAAAAACATTGCCTTCCAACAATAAATTGATTATATTTTTACCAAGCCCAAAGTTCTGATTCATACTTGAAGAGTTCAAGGTGTCTTAAAGTGTGAAAAAGACAAGCGTACAAATGATTTAACTTTCCTTTAACAAGGCTTAGATTCCATTCTGTAATGTATGTTGTCAAATAAATGCCCAGAATGAAGTTCAGGGTGAATTCCTAGAGGGTATTTAGTGACTGAAGAGTTACTTGCCATTTTAAAAGTGATACTTTACGAACATCCTAATTATTGTCATATATTCATAAATGTCTTATTGGATGAACAAACTTATGAAATAGATTGGCAAAATTATGACTGTGTAAAAGAAAGAAAAGCAAATGTATGCTATTAGCTCTAGCTCATTCAATTAGTAAAACCTGACCAGTAGTAAAAGTCACATGATTTAAGCTGTTCCTGGTTACCTACAAAAACAGCCACTGCCTTCTGTTATGTAAATTCATGTTTCTTCATGGACTTGAAATTAAATTGAATGTGTTTTCTACTCCTGCTGGTTTTGTTAAAAATATGCTAACATATAAGAAATATTTGAGCAGGTTAAAAGATAATAGAATGTTAAAAAAAACAACAACAACAACAAAAAAATCTTAGGTGTGTATCTCTGACTATTTAAGTATCAGGGAGGAAACTGCCATTGTCTTCCAAAATGTTTGCTTAAGTCACAGTCAGAAACAGATATCTTGTTAAAATGTGTATAGGAGGTCTCTAAATAATGTTTACCTTTACTTTGAACAATTTCTTATCAGGCAAAATGATATCTATCTTGCAGTTTCAGCATTTTGTTTGCTTTTGGCATTCATAATTTTATCTGGATGAGATTTTCCTCTGTGTGATAAAGTTTATCATTCTCTTCAACTGGCCTGGTTTGGAGGGCAAATTAAAACAACAACAACAACAACAAAAAACAGAGGAAAAGAAAAAAAGCAAAACTAGCACTATTGAGAATGGTGATTATCATTCTAACTTCTTTTTCCTTAAGAAATATGGGGGATGGGAAAGATATGGTTCATTTTCAGTTAACATGGAGGGAAAGTGCAAATGGAACATGAGGGGAGGAGCCAGGGCTCCAAGAGGCATGCCTAACGACACTGACTGCTGATTATCTTCACAGGAATAGACTACCTCTCTTTGGGCATTCTTCAATGAATGGAGGTAGTTTAAACAGAAGGTTCTGAAGTCCAGTATTAGTTGGATTTTTATTAGCTGTATGTCCTTGGGTAGTTAATATTGATGTTGTTCAGTCCCAAAGTCATGTCTGACCCTTTGCGACCCCATGGACTGCAGCACGACAGGCTTCCCTGTCCCTCACCATCTCTTGGAGCTTGCTCAAACTCATGTCCATTGAGTTGGTCATGCCATCCAATCATCTCATCCTCTGTCTCCCCTTCTCCTGCTGCCTTCAATCTTTCCAAGCATCAGGGTCTTTTCCAAGGAGTCAGTTCTTCACAACAGGTGGCCAAAGTATTGGATTTTCAGCTTCAGCATCAATCCTTCGAACAAGACTGATTTACTTTAGTATTGACTGGTTTAATCTCCTTCGGACTCTTAAGAGTCTTCTCCAACACCACAGTTCAAAAGCATCAATACTTCAGCACTCAACTTTATCATTCAACTCACACATTCGTACATGACTACTGGAAAAACCATAGCTTTGACTAGACAGACCTTTGTTGGTAAAGTAATGTCTCTGCTTTTTAATATGCTGTCTAAGTTTGTCATAGCTTTCCTTCCAAGCAACAAGTATCTTTTAATTTCATGGCTGCAGTCACCATCCACAGTGATTTTGGAGCCCACAACAAGCTCCCATGTCCTTCACTATTTCCTGGAGTTTGGTCAAATTCATGTCTGTTGAATAGGTGATGCTATCTGATCATCAAGGCCTCTGTCACCCCTTTCTTCTTTTGCTTTCATTCTTTCCCAGCACAAGGGTCTTTTCCAGTGAGTTGGCTCTTTGCATTAGGTCGCCAAAGTATTGGACTTCAACATCAGTCCTTCCAATGAATCATCAGGGTTGATTTCCTTTAGGATTGACTGGTTTGTTTTCAAAATTAATGTCCTTTCTTCTTTATCTTTTAGAAATGACTCTGCAGTAGGAATTTTGATAGGTAATGGAATTAAGAAAGTTAGAACCTGAGCACTTAAAGTACTGGTTACTCTAGAATATCATCTGTCAGCCTAAGAATAAAGATACAATTGTCTTCTTAGTACTCCTGGGTGATTCTCATTGACCACCAAGGCACATGTGTAATATTGTCCCTTCTTACTGATGAAAAGAGGCATCATCCTCCTCTTTGCCTATAGAGTGTTTGGTTCTCTGATTTTATAAATACCAGTCTTATTTTATGTTTACTATTTAAAAATTTTATTTATTTAAACATTTTTAGCTTATAAGTACTCTGGCTGTGGAGGTATACAAAGATACTAGCAGTAAAGAAAAAGAGACTTGAATCTGGAAGTCAGTAATTCTTCAGTTACTAGTATGTAAAATCTGGTCCCATCACTTCATGGGAAATAGATGGGGAAACAGTGGAAACAGTGTCAGACTTTATTTTTTGGGGCTCCAAAATCACTGCAGATGGTGACTGCAGCCATGAAATTAAAAGACGCTTACTCCTTGGAAGGAAAGTTATGACCCACCTAGATAGCATATTAAAAAGCAGAGACATTGCTTTGCCAACTAAGGTCCATCTAGTCAAGGCTATGATTTTTCCTGTGGTCATGTATGGATGCGAGAGTTGGACTGTGAAGAAGGCTGAGCGCCGAAGAATTGATGCTTTTGAACTGTGGTGTTGGAGAAGACTCTTGAGAGTCCCTTGGACTGCAAGGAGATCCAACCAGTCCATTCTGAAGGAGATCAGCCCTGGGATTTCTTGGGAAGGAATGATGCTAAAGCTGAAACTCCAGTACTTTGGCCACCTCATGCGAAGAGTTGACTCATTGGAAAAGACTCTGATGCTGGGAGGGATTGGGGGCTGGAGGAGAAGGGGACGACAGAGGATGAGATGGCTGGATGGCATCACTGACTTGATGGACGTGAGTCTGAGTGAACTCCGGGAGTTGGTGATGGACAGGCAGGCCTGGCGTGCTGCAATTCATGGGGTCGCAAAGAGTCGGACACGACTGAGTGACTGAACTGAACTGAACTTTGGAAAAAAAATTACTGAAGGCTGTTAATATAAAAAATGATTATTACGCAAATCACAAAGTTGGGGAACAGGATGTGAAGTTTTCTGTTACGTGGTCATGTACAAATGTAAAAATCATGGTGGGAGAGGGTATGGTGGATATATTAGTCTCTGCATATCTAGGAATTTTTGAGAGTTTTATTTAATAGCTTTATGTAGGTATAATTGAGATACAAAGAATTATACCTATTTGACGTGTGCAATTTGATGAATTTAGACATATGCCAACATCTGTGATACCATTACCAGAATCAAAATAATAGGCATAGGCAGCACTCTGCATTTCTGTGACTCCCTTAGGTTTGCTTGTTTTTGGTTTTAGTTTTTTTTTGTGTGTGTGGTAAGAATACTGTAGATGAGATTTAACTTAACAAAATTTGAATTGTACAATACCATTTTGTTAACTATAGTAGAGCAGATCTCTAAAACTTAATCATCTTTATATAACTTCAACTTTATACTCACTGATCACTGATTCCTCATATTCTGTATTTCTTAGCCCCTGGCAAGTTCTATTGTATTCTCCACTTCTATGAGTTTTACTAGTTTAGCTGCATCAAATAAATAGAATCATGCAATATTCTTCTGCCACTGGCTTGTTCTACTTAGTATAGTGGCTTCCAGGTTCATCCATGCTGTTACAAAGGGTAGGATTTCTCTCTTTCAAGAGCAAGTAATATTCTATTGTATGTATATACCACCTTCTCATTATCCATTCATCTATACACAACTTGGCTATTGTAAACAATACTGCAATCAAACTAATTGTAAATGTCTCTTTGGCATCCAAATTTTAATCCTTTTGGTTGTATACCTAAAAGTGAGATTGTTGGATCATAAATTAGTTCGACTTTTATTTTTTAGAGACACCTTCTTGCTGTTTTATGTAGTGGCTAAAAATTTACATTTGCACTAAGAGTTCACAAGGGTTTCCTTTTATCTACATGCTGGTCAACACTTGTTATCTTTTGTTTTGTTTAATAATAACTATCCTAACAGGAATGAGATATCTCATTTAACTTCTGATCTGCCTTTCTCTAGTCATTAATTAGGGAATCTTTTTAGATGAGCATCTTTCCATATACCTGTTGGCCATTTATATGCCATCTTTGGAGAAACATTTGTTCAAGTCCTTTGCACAGTTTAAAGCTTGATTGGTTTGTTTGCTTGTTTGTTTTCGTATTGATTTATAAAAGTTTCTTGTACATTTTGAAAATGTAGGCTTTCTCAGATGATGGTTTGTAAATATTTTCTCTGATTTGGTAAGCTGCCTTTTCATTCTGTTGATAGTTTGCTTTGCTGTGCAGAAGTTTTTAGTTTGATATAGTCCCTCTGGTCTATTTTTGCCTAGGAGTGTAAAGCATGGCAATACGGTTTCCTCGGCATTGCATTTTTCAGTAGTTTCTGATGAGCAAATTGCATAGGAAGATAATGACAATGTCTGTAAAGAAAGAGGAAGTCAGTTCAACCTCAGCTTCTCATAAAGCCAAGAAGTCAACCACTGAATAACGCAGCAGTCAACACAGTGAGGAGGGTCAGAAGTTGTCAGCCAAATTGCAGTTATAGAACTTGTATTCCTGCCATGCCAGGAGACTCCTCTAGTAATGGAGAGGTGTGGTGCAGATAGCCACATGGAATTCTGCTGTGAAAACTCAGGTGTCTAAATTACATAAATTTATTAATTATTCAACAAGTAATTATTGCGAATCTACTATGTCCATTGTACTAGGTGGACATTATATAGTGACGACAAAAACAAATACAAACTTCTTTCATGAGACTTTCTCCAAGTGGGAATTTGTGCGTGTGTGTGTGTGCTGTGTTTCCCATCCTTGTATTAGATGGGAAGTTGATACTAAAAGTGGTGCTGGGTTGAAGGTGTGGGGAGAGAAATACCTTCTTGCAGTAAATTCAAGAAAAACTCACTGACTTGAAGGAACAGAAGTTTTTTTGTACATGACTTTTTCTGTACCATCTCTTAAATATAATTCCTTTACAGAACTAACAGTATTAAGGGGAAACTAATAAAATATGGTATTATAGCACTCATTCAAACCATCCTCATCTCACAGAGATTCTAACTTCTACTATTTGGTTTTCTTTCCTGTCTTTCTAAGGGTCAGTTGAGCTTTTAGAGAACATCAATCCTTGTACATTTTCTTCACATTTAGTTTGGAAATAATTACTAGGGCAATCACCAGATTTTTTATAATTCTGGATTTGATTCTTCTGCTTCCCAGCTCTAGAATGTTTGGGTTGAATATTCTTGGAAAGAATGTGGAGAATCTTTTAACTGTATTCTCCCTGAAATTATCACTTGTCTTTGTAACTATTTTTACTACTTTTTAATTATTTTCATGTTAATTCTCTTTAATTTTGACCTTTTGGAAATTGATAAGATTTTCTGTTTATTTACCTGTTTATTCTAGTCTTGGCACAAGAACATGCTCCCCTAAAATTTTTTCAGTTAACAGTTTGCATGCATGCCAAGTCGCTTCAGTCATTTTCAACTCTTTGTGACTCCATAGACTGTAGCCTGTCAGTCTCTTCTGTCCATGGGGTTTTCCAGGCAAGAATACTGGAGTGGGCTGCCATTTCCTTCTCCACAGTAATAGTTTAGGAAGAGATTATCATTATTTGTGTGCTCAGCGTAGCAATACTGTTTCTTTCTTTTCCTTCTCCATTATCTTACCTTGCCATGAAAGAAAAAAGCCTCTACCACCCACTGGATATTCCAGGAAACTTTAGAGGAGAGGAGTTAGTCTCTATATTATATCAGTCTATTATAGGATTCACATTTATGCTGAGAGCTTAATTGCTATAAACAGTTCAGGGAGAATTTCTTAAAAGTGTTCCTAAATAATATTACTTAGTATTGACCTAGGTTGTATGGTACAGTTCTATGCATTTATATGGGTGTCTAACCATATGATAGCTAAAAAAAATGTAGTTTAAGTACATAACTGTATCAGTGTTATATATAACCATGTATAACTATGTAAATATATATATATATATATATATATATACATGTATATATAAATGAACATATGTATTCACTGAATATATATGAATGATTGTGTCTCCCCAAAATTCATATGCTGAGTTTCTAAACCCCACTGGTTGTAGCTTGAGATGGAACCTCTAAAGAAGTAATTAAGGTAAAATAAGAATGTTAAGAATGGGGCTTTATCTGATAAAATTAGTGTCCTTGTGAAAAGAGACACCAGAAAATTTGTTTTCTCTCTCTTCTCATGTGTGAGCAAAGAAGTCATGTGAACACATAGCCACGAGGAGGCCACTCAAAAGCTAAAAAGAAGGGGGTTTCAGAATGAAATATACCTTGCTAGCCCTGGATCTTGGACTTCCTTTACTCCAGATATATAAAAAATAAATTTCTGTTGTCTAAGCCTCCCAGTCTCTCCTTCTGTGGTATTTTTATTGTGGCACCCGAGAAGGCAATGGCAACCCACTCCAGTACTCTTGCCTGGAAAACCCCATGGATGGAGGAGCCTGGTAGGCTGCAGTCCATGGGGTCACTAAGGGTCAGACACGACTGAGCGACCTCACTTTCACTTTTTACTTTCATGCATTGGAGAAGGAAATGGCAACCCACTCCAGTGTTCTTGCCTGGAGAATCCCAGGGATGGGGGAGCCTGGTAGGCTGCCGTCTACGGGGTCACACAGAGTCAGACACGACTGAAGCAACTTAGCAGCAGCAGCAAGCCTAATAAAAATGTACTGTTTTTCTCTCTCTCCCTCTCTGTCTAAACACACACACACACGCGTGCGCACGCACACACACACACACACACACAGAATTTTCAAATACTAAGGATGTTATATATCAATGAATAGCATCAACAAGTAAATCTCTCTTCCTCACAGTCCTCAGTTTGCTTCCAAACCCACAGGCAATAACCAAGCTTATATCTTTCATATATTCTCTTAGCTATTTCTGAGGTATGCTTTTGTATGTTTTCTGTTTCCATAGATTAATTCTGTATATTTAAGTAATTAATTAATTCTGTCCATGAGTATTTTCAAAGTGATACCAAGTTTTAAGGGAAGAGATTCAATAGACTCTTAGAATAACAACGATGAAAACAGTAAATTTTCACAGTGACATAAAGGTTACAAAAATCATTGTGCTATATTCACAGAGGAATTGTAAACCATTATTTGATTAAGCTCAACATGATATGTATCCTGAATCAGGTGGAGAGAAATGCCAGTGAAGTTAATCAGTGCCAAAATTAGTTTGGCGCGAATCCTCTGAATGCCTTTTCTCAAGTCCAAAGGAAGGAACTGTCAGCACTGGACTATTTCTAGAGGTGAGTGGAATGTATATTATACAAGGAAAAAACAGTAAAATCATCTGTGTTTAGTTTCAAAATGTAATCTGAGGCCAACCCTGAATGTTCAAGTATTTCAAAGAAAGTATTCTGTTGAGCTTTTCTAGATATCTGTTTTTCTCAGGAAGCATCTGACTAGACTAACATAATTAGTGGACAAATAACCCTGTGTTTATCAGAATAAATCCCCCCATAGCATAGCTTAATTACACTACCTTCTCACTCCAGTAAAATAAAATGTAAGCCATACTAGTTGAGGTTGAAAAGAGGTTAAATGGAAGGAAAAGAAGTACAGAAAATGGTGACTTAAGGAAATTCCAGTCACCTTAGCTAATAAAGTTTAGTTTATTTAATAGCAAGTAGGTGGCTCAGTGTCATACCTTTTTGCCTTTTCATACTATAGAGATGTTATTTTACTAACAAAGGTCCATCTAGTCAAAGCTATGGTTTATCCAGTAGTCATGTATGGATGTGAGAGCTGGACTATAAAGAAAGCTGAGCGCCGAAGAATTGAAACTTTTGAACTGTGGTGTTGGAGAAGACTTGAAAATTCCTTGGACTGAAAGGAGATTAAACCAGTCAATCCTAAAGGAAATCAGTCCTGAATATTCATTGGAAGGACTGATGCTGAAGCTGAAACTCCAATACTTTGGCCACCTGATGCAAAGAAACAACTAATTGGAAAAGATCGCAATGCTGGGAAAGATTGATGTGGGAGGAGAAAGGGACAACAGAGGATGAGATGGCTGGGTGGTATCACCAATGCGATAGACATGAGTTTGAGTAGGCTCCAGGAGTTTGAGATGGACAGGGAAGCCTGGTGTGTTGCAGTCCATGGGGTTGCAAAGAGTCAAACATGACTGGTCAACTGAACTGAACTGATGTAGCTCAGATGGTAAAGAATTTGCCTGCAATGCCGGAGATTAGATTCCATACCTGGTTCAGGAAGATTCCCTGGAGAAGGCCATGGCAACTCACTCCAGTATTCTTGCGTGGAGAATCCCATGGACAGAGAAGCCTGTCGGGCTGCAGTCTATGGGGTCTCAAAGGGTCGGATACAACTGAGCAAATAACACAAACTAACACTATTGTGCCAGTTGCAGACCCAAATCCTATCCATCTGTTAGCACAGAATAGAGATGTTAAACAAATTGTACTATATTAATTATAATTAACAATAAGCTGAAGTGGAGAATGAGGAGAAACATAAGGTAGTGGTACATTTTGAACTGTAATTGACCGAGGTTCTGGGCCAGGATTAGGAAAATGCACTTCTCCTGTTTCTGAAACACTCGATGCTCACCTGGAAGCTAGTTGACAGGAAGAGGGAAACAGCAACTTCAAGACTGGTTATATGGTTAGAGAAATGGAATGGAAATTTATTTATAAAGAAGAAAAGCATTCTCCCTATTTATAACTTAATCAATACATTGATCTGGTAGCTTAGTTAGTTATGAATTAGTTTCTTATGAATACAAAGATGAATATAGGCAGAGTTCTTGACTTTATAGATACTTGACATTAATTTGGAACACTACTTGTTTTTATGCCCAATTGTTTGACATATAAATAGCACTCTACTAACAGGAAATCAAAAATATGAATCTAAAGCAGCTAAATAAAAGGCAGATCAATCAGGCAAACAAACCCCAGGATTAGGTTCCATTCACATTGGGTTCCCATCACGTCTGCACTAACTTGAACAGCTGTGGATTCCTAAATGAATTCCTTAATCCTCCTGTGTCTGAATTTCTCCATCTGGGTGAATGACATACTCACACCTGTCCATATCTAATTGGGTAATCTTAAGTGGCTCCCACTGTCTAATGGAGTCAATTTTCTCACCATAGGATGTGCTGCATGAAGTTGTTTGGTTTGTTATTTTAAAGTTTAACTGAAAATTCAAACACTTTGATTATAAGATTTAAACGTATCTCATACTTGTTTTCATTCTACTATAGAGTATTAAAAATTCAGTCATTTACTAAATTTGTCATTTTGAGAGCATCTTTTCTTCATTTGTACTCAACCTTTCACTTTTCAGGGCAAGATCTGTAAACTCATTATAAATTTTTACAGATCAAGTGGACACTTCAAGTGCAAAACCACTCACAAAAACAGATAATCAAGTTTTCATAGAATTGAAAAATCAGTTAGAGAATGTCTGTGTATTGACATGTACAGTGTTTTTGATAAATGTCTATGTGTGTATTTATATACATTTCTATATATATTAGGGATGGATGTATATATGCATATATGTGATTTTCAATTACATAAAATTCTATATGTGAAAAATAACCTCTAGTTTAATTTAAAATATATTTGCATTATTCATAATATCTGATATCTAGCTGCTTGCCTTAAAAAACATACCAGAAAAAGTCTTATTTCAATGTACAATTCTAAGAAATAGCCTGTCATGTTTAGAAAATAAATAGCTATGTGGTGATAGCTGATTAGAAAAAAATACAAAATCAAGGGACTTCCCTAGCGGTCCAGTGGTGGAGACGTTGCCTTACAAAGCCTGCAGCATACGGGGGTGTGGGATCAATCCCTGGTTGGGGGAGCTAATGTCTCACATGCCTTGGAGCCAAAAAGAACAAATCATAAAGTAGAAGCAATACTGTAACAAATTTAATAAAGACTTTAAAAATTGTCCACATCAAAAAAGAAAAAAAACTTTGAAAAACACAAAATTGATGTTCAAATAGCAAGATAATAAATTAGAATTTTCTTTTATCTTGAGCATAAACTAAAAAATGACATAATAATGGAAATTTATAGTTGTCAAGGGCAACTTTTGACAAAATTCATGGAATAATACATATATATGTAGAGGGTTGTTTTTTTTTTTTTTTCTCACAATTAGGGTAGAACAATGAATTATATCAAAATGGGCCATGAGTTACTTTGATTTCCATGATTTTTTGGTGAAAATCTTGGAATATATGAAATAATTATAAGATTCAGTGTTTCAAACTTTAAGGTTCCCTATACTTAGGAAAGTTTTGCTTGTTACAGTTGTAGACTGGTTTCCCTTAGCATCTGCATACTTTGTGAAAAGTCCTTTGGAAAGGCATGCAATTTGTCCTAAGAGATATCTAAAAATGTAAATATTAATGGAAGAGATGGAGTTATTTATATTTATTAATCTACCCCCCAAACATAGAAGAATAGAGTGTATCCAAATGTTAGATTATGAGCTCTATTCAATGGGCCTAAAAATAGAAAATAATGAGAGGAAAATATTAGTTTAAACAACAATTTTGAAGATTATGATATATACATATTTTTCTCATAATGAAAGTTATTAAACATCAGAGTGAAATACCAGGGAAATTTTAGATAAGTTTTTCAAAGTCTTTTTTTAATTTATTCAATGTCTATGCCAGAACCTGGAAATAATACTTTTATAAAAAAATACTAGTACCTACTAAAATCCCCCTAGGATTTTAGCATTGTCTGCCAAATAAGATATAAAGACCAAATAATGATGATTAAAAAGTGGACAGACTTCTTAGACTGTCCAAAGTCTAAAACACTAACAATACAGGCAAGAAACACTAACTCTCATTGCTAGTGGGGATGCACAATGGTCCAGTCAGTTTGAACATCAGTTGAGATGTTCCTTTCAAAACTAAAAACACTTTTACTTTAGGTCCCAGCCTTTGCATTCTTTGGTATATGTCCAAATGAATTGAAAACTTATGTCCATATTAAAAACTCATTCTCAAATCTTTATAGGCAATTTATTCATCATTGAAAAAATTTGGAAGCAATCAAGATGTCCTTCAGTGAATAAATGGATAAAGAAACTGTCATATATCTATATAATGAAATATCATTCAGACATAAAAAATGAATTTTCAGTCATGAAAAGAACTAGAGGTATAAGTAGGTGGAAAATAGGGATTTTTAAGTTATTAAAACTATTTTGTATGATACTGGAATGGTGGATACATGTCATTGTACATTTGTCAAAACCCATAGAATGTACAACACAAAGAGTAAGCCCTAATATAAACTATGGTCTCTAGTTGATAACATATCAATATTGGCTCATTAATGGTAACATATGTACCATCATAACATATGATATTAGCAATAGGAGTAACTGGTTGCTGGGGGAAAGGTTGTATATGGGAAGTCTTTATTTTCTACTTAGATTTTTTCATAAGCTTAAAACTGCTCAAGAAGTCTGTTAAATAATATAATAAATTTTATAGTATTATGTGCGGTTAAACATTTCCATACTAGAGTTTTAAACATGATAGTAAAAATTAAGCAAAACAATGATACTCTCTATGATGTAAAGGTTGGCTTTTCTGCCCTCATTTGCTTGTGACAGACAATAAGCTAGTACTACTTCTGCAGCTCAAGAAGTGATGATATACTCTAATGTATTAGCTGTGGGCTTTACATACATGTCCTTTACCAGTTTGATAAATTATAGTCTATTCCTACTTAATTTTTTTTGTCCTGAAAATGTGTTGGATTTTGTAAAATGTCTTCTTTGTGTACTTTGGGATTATCATTGAATTTTTACCTATATTTCATTTCTATGACATATTAATCCATTTTCAGATATTAAACCAAACTTATACTGTTGGGATAAATCCCATTAGATCATTGTGTATAATAATGTTATTGAATCCAAGCTCATACTATTTGCCACATGACAGGCCAATAAATCAAGAGTTTAAGAATTCAGACTTCTTTTATACTAAAAGAAGTGGTGGGGGTTTGGTTGTTACACATTTCTTGGTATTGGCCAGACCCTGAAAGGGATGTGATAAGCCTTTGATCTTGCAGCTGTCCACTTAGGTCTGGTCATGACATTCCTATAAACCTTCAAGAAGACAAATGTTATTTTCTGTTCTGCACATTTTTATCTCTATGCGAACAAAAAGTGATATGGCTTTAAATGTCCAGCCTGGGAGGCAAAACCTTGAGAAAGGACTCTTACGTACAATATATTTCAGGCTATAGGCAACATTCTTTTGCTGACTGGGGAGACAAAAGTGCAGAGCCCTTATGAGTAAGCCCAGGCAACAGGGCACAGAGGTTAGCACTAGAGAAATAGATCCAGTATGGAGTGAGGTTTGTTCTTCTTTGTGACAATACTTTTTATATGGTGCTAGATTCAGTGTGGTAGCATTTTATTTAGGATTTTTAAATTTATATTTCTAAGGGAAAGTGGTCTGAATTTTTCTTTTATTATGATATCTTTGTGTAGTTTTGTTGTCAGTGTAAAACTGACCTCATAGAATTGGATGCAATGTATTCCTTCCTATCATATATTTTGGAAAAATTTCTGAAGGAATGGTATTGATTATTTTATGAATATTTGGTACAATTCACTGGTGGAAGAGAAGTCTGGGCTATTTATTTATTTAGGCAGTTTTTTCTTAATTACTAATTCAACTACTTTATTTTTTATAAATCTTTAAGATTTTCTTTTTCTTCTTGAGTCAGTTTCAATAATTTGTCTTTCTAGAAAAGTGTCCTTTTCATCTGAGTTATATACTTCAATGATATCCATATATTTATGTAGTTGCCTTATAATATTTTAAATTATTTTGTAATTCTTGTGTGGCCATTAATGATGTTCTCTCTTTCATTTCCTTTGAAATGCTTTTTTTTCTTATTCAGTGTAGCTAATTTTTAAAAATTTGTTGATTTTTCAAATTAACATATTTTATATTTATTGATTTCCCTATTTTTCTATTCTTAATGTCATTAAGATCAATGATAGTTAATGATCATTGCAAATGATCATTATAAATGTTTACCTGGGCTTCCCTGATAGCTCAGCTGGTAAATAATCCACGCATAATGCAGGAGACTTGGGTTTGATCTCTGGGTTGGGAAGATCCCCTGGAGCAGGGGAAGGCTACCCATTTCAGTATTCTGGCCTAGAGAACTCCATGGACTGTATAGTCCATGGGGTCACAAAGAGTCAGAAACAATTGAGCAACTTTCACTTTCACCTTTATAGTAATATAGTTTATTTTAAATTTTATTTTGATATATTTATTCCAACTTGATACTTACTGTTTGTATTATATATAATGTACCTTTCTTTTAAAAAACAGTTACTTGAATCTTTAATGATAAATTGTGTTACCTGCACGCAACATATAATTGTATATTGTTTACTCATCCAGTCTAACAATCTCTGCCTATTGATGATATTGTTAATTCATTCAATTATGGATGAATTTGTACATATGGTACATTATGGATAAGAAAGCTGTGGTACATATACACAATGGAGTATTATTCAGCCATTAAAAAGAATACATTTGAATCAGTTCTAATGAGATGGATGAAACTGGAACCTATTATACAGAGTGAAGTAAGCCAGAAAGAAAAACACCAATACAGTATACTAACGCATATATATGGAATTTAGAAAGATGGTAACAATAACCCTGTGTACGAGACAGCAAAAGACACACTGATGTATAGAACAGTCTTATGGACTCTGTGGGAGAGGGAGAGGGTGGGAAGATTTGGGAGAATGGCATTGAAACATGTATAATATCATGTATGAAACGAGTTGCCAGTCCAGGTTCGATGCACGATACTGGATGCTTGGGGCTGGTGCACTGGGACGACCCAGAGGGAGGGTACAGGGAGGGAGGAGGGAGGAGGGTTCAGGATGGGGAACACAGGTATACCTGTGGCGGATTCATTTCGATATTTGGCAAAACTAATACAATATTGTAAAGTTTAAAAATAAAATAAAATTTAAAAAAATGATGATATTGTTAATTCATTCAAATGTAATGTTATGATTAATATGGTTGAATATTTCCCTGCCATTTGTCATTTTTTAAATTGCTGTGTTTTGCCAGAGAAAAGTAAATTTTCTCATGTAATACTTTAATTCCTTCAATATTTTTCACTACCTTTTTTGAATGATTTTCTTATTGGTTGCTCTAGGACTTAGTGCTCATATTAATGTATCAGAAATGATTTCAAATATCTGTGCCTGTTAGTTGTTCAGTCATGTCTGACTCTTTGCAACCCCATAGGCTCTAGCCCACCAGAATCCTCTGTCCATGGAATTCTCCAGGCAAGAATATTGTAGTGGGTTGCCATTCCATTCTCCAGAGATTCATCCCAACCCAGTGATCGAACTTGGGTCTCCTGCATTGCAGGCAGATTCTTTACCATATGAGCCATGAGGATTTTTCCTAGCTTAATTTTAAGTGAGATTTAGAAATGTAACTCCTATGTACTTTATGACCTCCTCTTGTGTTTGTGCTATTTTAATACCTTTTATGTGTATGTATATTACAATCCCCCGGATGTACTTTTATAATTTATATATATATATATACACATATATATATATATATTATATTCTTTAAAGAAACTGAGAAAGGAGACCAAATACACATACATATACTTATATATGTATGTTACATATATATATTGCTTCATTATTTCAATTTCTTATTTTCTTCACTTGTTCTTGTAGATTTGAGTTACCATCTGTTACTATCTGGTGTCATTTTTTTAATCCCATATAGTTTTGCTCCGTCTGACTCTTTTGTCTTGTAATTATCATAGGTATTATATGTGTTTGTTATAGGCCCAACAATATAATTACATACATTTGTTTCATGATACTCACTTTTAAATCAGTTAAGAATAAGAAATATATAGTGGTACAGTTTAACCATTACCTTCATAATCACTTTTGTGAATTCTCTTTTGTGTGTTTGTACATTAGATTGTTGTATAGTGTCATTTGCTTTCAGCCTGAAAAACTTTCTTTAAGAAAACTTTTCTTATAAAGTCGGTCTCTTAGTAATCAATTCTCTCATTGTTTATGTGGGAATCTTAACCTCACCTTCAATATTAAAAGATAAAGTTACTAGACATAAGGTTCTTTGTTAACAATTGTTTTCACCATTGTGAATGTATTATTTCTCTACCTTTGATCCTAGCTGTTTCTGATGAAAAGACAGCTGTAATTTTGCTTGAGTTCCTCTGTACTTGACCAGTTACTTCTTCTTCCTGCCTTAAAGATTTTCCTTTTTGTCTTTCAACATTTTGACTATAACGTATCTGGGTATGGATCTCTTTGTATTTGGCTTACTTGTATTTCATTATGTTGCTTGGATGTGTAAACCAGTATCTTTCATCATATTTGGGAAATTTTGGCAATTATTTCTAAAAATAAATGTTCTGCCCTTTTCTCTCTCTCCTATTGTACTCTTTAACTATATAGATATGTATGTATATATATGTTTTTCCAATTAATGGTGCCTTACATTCCTCTGAGGCTTGATCAGTATTCTCCCTTTCTTTCTCTTTGTTCTCTAGACTGTATAATTTCTATCCTTTTACTTTCAAACTTTCTGATGTTTCCATCTGCCAGCTTTAGTATACTGTTGATCCCCTCTAGTGAAATTTTTAGTCTGTTTATTATACTTCTCGTTTCAAAATAGTTATTTCTCTTTATTGGTAGTCTGTACTTGATGAGACCTCATTATTATATTTTTATTTAATTTTCAAAACATTATTTTCTTTAGTTAATTGAATACATTTGTAATGACTGTTTAGAAGTCTTTGTCCATTAAGTCAAAAGGCTCTCTCAAAGACAAATTATCTTTAGCCATTTTTTTCTTGTGTATGCATCACACTTTCCTATTTCTCTACATGCCTTGTGATTTTTGTTTAAAACTGGACATTTGAGATCATAATTGATTCACTGGAAAAGACTCTGATGCTGGGAGGGATTGGGGGCAGGAGGAGAAGGGGACGCCAGAGGATGAGATGGCTGGATGGCATCACTGACTCAATGGACGTGAGTCTGAGTGAACTCCGGGAGTTGGTGATGGACAGGGAGGCCTGGCGTGCTGCGATTCATGGGGTCGAAAAGAGTTGGACATGACTGAGCGACTGATCTGATCTGATCTGATCTGATTATTCAATTTGGATGATGATTCCCCCTTTGAGGATTAAATTTGTTATACATTTGCTTGCTTGTATTGGCTTGTGTTGCATTAAATTTTTCAGTGCAGTCTGTTTCCTCTGCAGTGTGTAATCTCTGATATCATTTCTCAAACGATACTGCTTTGGGTATACACACAATAATTCTAATCACTTCTTCCTCCCACTTCTTACCCCAGTGGATGATAGACTTCAACTCGGCTCTCTTTATCTCTTTCTCTCTTAAGCCTCTGGTTGGCCAGCCTTTATTGACATCTCTCCAAGCTGTTAGCATACACTAAGTGGTAGTTGATTGCTTTGTTGTTTCCAGTAATGACCTGTAGTATAAAATGCCCCACAATCTAAACCAATTAAAGTCCAAATTCTTTGCAGGGGTAGTTTTTTTAACCAGTCTTTAAGCTTTCTCTGACTGCAGACTTGTCCTTCTTAACTGTCTCTTTTCCTGATTTTCTTTATTAAACATATATTTGGTTGACTGTTTCATTTCTTGCTAACATGGAACATGTCTCCTCTTAATTGTTCAGCATGAAAATTTCATTGTTTTTGAAAGAACTGTTATGTTGAAACTTCCTACAATTTGTTCTCCATCAGCACCACCCGCCAACCCACCAAAAATCAGTTACCATGGGGAGAAATAGAGAACTCACTCTCCTTACAACTCACAACTTTTCCTGGACAGAATCTCTGTGACTGTGTGTCTGAGTTATAGGCCTAGACTAAGACCTGCTTTTCTTGCAGTGACAATCCTCTTAACAAAGGATGGTGGGTGGAGGTGGTAGCCTCTTGTCTTCATGGCTTGTGTCTCCCAGTACAGAATATCCATGCTATGAACAATTGGAGTAAGGTATATAAAGGCCCCGGATTCTTGCCCTGCCATGGTTGGATGAGAGCTTCCACTCTGCAGGTGGGTACTATGTAGCAGGAAGAAGCCCCAGATCTCTCTCTATGCTTTGCCTGGAAAGGATTCTACAACATAAAGGTGGAGGGCAGTGGGAATGCTGTTGCTTGCCCTTTCTATGGAGAAACTATCACCCTCAAATGGAAATGGGAGAAAAAGATCCCCATCTTCTTGGTTTCATTACCCATGGTAAAACTGACTACATTGAGTTGTGGGGGCTGGTGTAGGGAGTAGGTCATGGCTCAAAAGCCATCAAGTCTCTGTTCTTACAGAGATATAGTTAATTTCTTACATAAACATTTCTCTGCTATATGCCCTTAGGAAAGTTGCCAGAGATTTTTATGGTTATTTTTATACTTTTCACAAATTATGGTTGATATGCTGGGCAGCAGATTCACAGAGCTCACAGCTTCATTTCTGAAGTACTTCCTTATTTAAGTGCATATTATAAGCTTCATTAAAGAGAATATCATATGGGTGTTATAATGTCTGCATTTATCTTGCATGACTTCAATGTATGCAGTAAAACAATTACGTGTGTTACATAGACCAAGTTATAACTGTGTCATCATCAAGAAAGAATAGTGAAGAAGTTGTCAGTAGATGTCATATCAAGAAGGGCCCTATCATTTTCTACTTAATGACTTTTTAAGTAAAAAAAAAAAAAAGTCAATGTAGATTCTTATTGCCTAAAGTTATTTCAGTAATCCTCCTTCATCTTTCATGAGAAGGATGAAAAAAGGCTAAAAGCCTTCAATCTTAGAGATGTCACCCAGAATTTATTACTTAACTCTATGCATGTCCAGCCACTGATTTAGAATAATTTAATTGTCCTGATACAGACCAGGAAATGAAGACTCCTTCTGGGAAGTTAGACAGTTTGCCTTATGTGAACATTTCTGTCAGCATTCTGTCATTTCTGTGCTATGTTTCTGGTTGGAACTTAAAAGTTCAGAGAACTTAAACTTCATAGAACAAATTGTGTGCTCTTTTCTGTACCTGATTTGCTAATTGTTTTAAAAATATTGATTGCACTTTTATTGTATATGGTATTGAAAATATGTAGGTGACTCTTACCAGCTAAATCTTTGATGATTAGTTATCTCTGAAAACTTAAGAGCTATCATAACTAAATAGAATTAGATCAGTTTGCAACAATAGAAAATTACAACAATAATGAATTAATGCATATAGTCAATAAATATGCCTTCTGGACTCTCAAAAGTATCATTGTATGAGACAATCTCCTTGGATTATAAGATAAAATGAATAAATTTCCAAATGGATAATAAGATTCCTTTGTATTATGTCTTATGTAGAAAAACACTTCAGCACAATCAATCAGTCTGCACTGTAGTGTAAAAGGTTTATAGTGCCATGTGTAATTATATCTATTGTATTCAATTTATATGAAGTGATTATCTTTGAATGGCCCAGCTTTCTATTCTTTAATGCTATGAGGCATTATTGATAGAAAGATCACCTGTACTGAGAATAAAATCTCATTCAATAATCAGTTAACCAGTAAGTATATTAATGCCAAATACATGGTACAATAAAAAGCTTATAGTCTAGTTTGAAATATAAAACTGATATATGTCATCTCTATAATCATCAGACAGTATTGAATGTATGCAGCATCATGTACAAGGAATCTTGTATTCAAGAGGCTTAATTTTTGTAGAAGTTAGTTTATAAACCATCAGTAACAGTTTGAAGTAGGAAGAATATAATATATATGATAAATTCTATATATGTTTCTATTTTTTATAACATAATTCTCCACTGAACATAGACAAAGATTTTATTGGATTTCATTGTCATATCCCCAGTTTCTGGAAGAATACCATGGTGCATTGTATGTGTTCAATTAATAATTCTTCAATAATTGAATGAATGAGTATTAATTACACACATTGTGGTGTTCTATTATTAATGTGTGTCCCTTCTGTTGCCTCATGCAGTTTTATTCAGAAATTATCTTAGCAATAGTGAGCGGTTACAGCAAACCTAGGAAAGTGTTCAAGTGGGCTTGATCAGAAAGTGCTACTGATCCCTACTGATTTTTTTCTGGCTCACAGACTTGGATTGTGACCACATTTTTATAATTGTAACCAGTGTTCTTTGGAAAATTTTTGCATTAAATACTTCATTATGTATTGTTTTAGTGTTTGAGGGAATTTATTGTTACTCTCTTAAAAAAAATAGCATAGAGTCACTATGAGTCAGTATGGGAGGATGAACTTATCATGGAACAATATTACCTTATAGTAAAATTTCCAACCTTTGCTGAAATTCATATTAAACCCATCAGAGTTTTAAAGGCACAAGAAAGTGAAGTCACTTAGTTGTGTCCGACTCTTTGCGACCCCATGGACTGTAGCCCACCAGACTCCTCCATCCATGGGATTCTCCAGGCAAGAATACTGGAGTGCGTTGCCATTTCCTTCTCAAAAGGCACAGGGGTAGCTTAATTTGGTCTTTTTTTTTTTAAATGAAGAACTGTTTTATAACCTTAAAAGTCTTATTGATATGATGAGCTAAGAGATGAAGCTTATGAAACCTAAAGTGAAATGTTCTTCAATTTTATACCCTCTCCAAGGTCCTGGAAGGAAGCCTTGCAATGTGTTCACAGGATTGTATGTTTTTGTGCAAATTGGAAGAGTAAGATATTTTTAACTACAATTTGTGAAAGACTATGATCTGGTGGGAGAAATATCAATAACCTCAGATATGCAGATGACACCACCCTTATGGCAGAAAGTGAAGAAGAGCTAAAGAGCCTCTTGATGAAAGTGAAAGAGGAGAGTGAAAGAGTTGGCTTAAAGCTCAACATTCAGAAAACTAAGATCATGCCTGAAACATGTAAAATATCATGTATGAAACGAGATGCCAGTCCAGGTTCAATGCACGATACTGGATGCTTGGGGCTAGTGCACTGGGATGACCCAGAGGGATGGTATGGGGAGGGAGGAGGGAGGAGGGTTCAGGATGGGGAGCACATGTATACCTGTGATGGATTCATTTTGATATTTGGCAAAACTAATACAATTATGTAAAGTTTAAAAATAAAATAAAATAAAAAAAAAAAGATGATGCCATCCAGTCCCATCGCTTCATGGGAAATAGATGGGGAAACAGTGGAAACAGTGGCTGACTTTATTTTTTTGGGCTCCCAAATCACTGCAGATGGTGTTTGCAGCCATGAAATTAAAAGACACTTGCTCCTTGGAAGGAAAGTTATGACCAACCTAGACAGCATATTAAAAAGTAGAGCCATTACTTTGTCAACAAAGGTCCATCTAGTTAAGGCTATGGTTTTTCCAGTGGTCATGTATGGATGTGAGAGTTGGACTGTGAAGAAGGCTGAGCGCTGAAGAATTGATGCTTTTGAGCTGTGGTGTTGGAGAAGACTCTTGAGAGTCTCTTGGACTGCAGGCAGATCCAAACAGTCCACCCTGAAGAAGACCAATCCTGTGTGTTCATTGGATGGACTGATGTTGAAGCTGAAACTTCAATACTTTGGCCACCTGATGCGAAGAGCTGACTCATTTCAAAAGACCCTGATGCTGGGAAAGATTGAGGGCAGGAGGAGAAGGGGACAACAGAGGATGAGATGGTTGGATGGCATCACTGACTCAATGGACATGAGTTTGGGTAAACTTTGGGAGTTGGTGATGGACGGGGAGGTCTAGCGTGCTGCGGTTCATGGGGTCGCAAAAAGTTGGACACGACTGAGCGACTGAACTGAACTGATCTGTTTTCATACCAGCTTTTCTTCTTCAACCCCAGCATTTTTGAGACCATGTGATTGAAAAGTTATGTATACATTTAATTTGGGCTTAGTGGGTTATATATTTATGTAGCTCCATACTCACTCCATGTATATTGTTAAATTATTATTACCCATTTGAGTGAAAGAATGGCACACAGGAATGTCCTGCAGCTCATATGTCAGGTTAGTTGGTATCTGGGCATGGAGATGCATTGTCTGAACTCACAGTGCTGTTTGAACTGGAAATACGTGGGTAAGAGGAGAGAAACAAGTTTGGAAATGCATGGAGCCAAAAGCTCATATTTTGAAAAAAATCTTTCAAAATTGAAAGACTTTCTCCTCAAATTCCTCATGTTTAGTAATCATTTGCAAATCTGAAACTTCCTAAACTAATATTAAAAATAACAGAAATATTTCTACCAACCACGTAGAAGGTAAATGGAATTACCTTTCAGTACCTCTATAGAAAGTGAAATAAAAAAGCTATGTAATGTCAAGTTGAAAATACAAAGCCAGGTTTTAAAATTCATAATGTGTTATTTTTTATCTTACATTAATATTTTCTTAAGTAACTGCATTAATAGTTTTATATATTTTTTCTTAAAGAGACAACCTAAATTGAGAAAACTTCAGAGGCCACAAAGTAAGGAGCTGATAATTATAATTTTGAAATAGATTGGTAAATATTTTAAACAGAGGAAAAATAACAGATTAAAATACATTACTTTTGGAATACATTTATTCTAGAAAAATTGTTCATCACATCATAGAAATCCATTTTATTTTTTAAAATGAAGATAAGTCTGACCTCTGTGTAAGACCAAAGCTTACTCGATTTTAGTATCATTAAAGGCATTTAAAAAAAAAAAAGTAATGTTATTTATACATTTATTTTTTTGATACACTCTCAGAGGATAAAATAATCTTAAAGCTCTTGGAAAAATATAATTATGACTTGGCATCTCTATTTTACTGATTAGATAGCTCATGCATAGTTTACTATGCAATTGAATTTATTCTGTACTTTAATATATACAATTTATTGTGCATATGATATTGTGGCTATTTTGAAATTTTAAATAATATTAAAATAAAAAACCAAGTTTAGCAAATTAGAAAGAAACCAATGACTAATTATACATTTTTTATTAGAAATTACAACTTTTTTATTAGAAACTATGTTACTATATTATTGTTTAATTTGTAACATAGATTAGGCACTTCTGTTAATTATACAGTTGCCTTACCAATGGCTTTATCCATAATTCATAAATTCATAACTCTTAAGAATTTAATTTATATGTCAAGAGCCTGATTTGAGTTTATTCTTCTTATGTATATATGCTATCTTATGAGGTATAAACAATCCTTGGAGATTCTGAGAAGAAAAATGTCAAGGACTCAAACAACCATTTACTGGTAATAATTAAATGTTTCACCCTTAATTTGCTCTCATCCATTATGTCTGTCACATTTTATTACTCTTTTAATAGGCTTAAGATAGTATAAGGTTATTTTGTGGAAAGAATCTTGAAATACCAAATAAATTGTCACTTAAAGCCTAAGTGAGGAGTT
Organism: Bos grunniens; assembly: GCF_055505025.1. NCBI lineage: Eukaryota > Metazoa > Chordata > Mammalia > Artiodactyla > Bovidae > Bos > Bos grunniens. The sequence continues at coordinate 68,807,471 of NC_141170.1, forward strand.
TCCTCAAATGATGGAATTTATTCATGATGATGACTGTTGAGTTGGCAAAGAGAAAGAATTTGTGCACAGAAATTAGAGCAAAGCATTTAAGATAGGGTATTAAAAGTTACAGTTTACAGTATGTATTTATGCACTGAAGATATCATCTTCCATCACATCTTTTTTCACAATGTGAGATCATGTTTCTCACTGAAACATATGCAGATTCTTCTCTGCCACACTAGAAGACAAGTTTACATTAGGAATACTTCTTAAGTTGAAAAGGTTTAAAACGTAAAAAGGGCAAAAGTCTCAGTCATAGTGCTTTTGAGAAACATGTTTTCAAAATGTTTGAAGCAAGATCTTTAATGTTGTTTGTAGATCCTTTCTCACAAAATTCAGTTTCATAGCCTGTTTATGGTGGAGTGTGTTGCTAGAAATTTATGTTCTGTTCATTAATGATTGCATTTTATTTTTCAAATATTACTTGCACTTACATTTTTTTTTCCAGTGGTGACTTTTGTCCTATATAACTTGCTTGTGTAGTGATATTTAGCTTAAACAGAAGTTTTCACTGGCTTCATAATATGGAATTATAATGAGTAGCATTATAATTAAAAAAATATCCTGAGTGACAAGATGAGAAGTACTTCTAAGTTACCTGATACTATTTCCTTGAACATTTACATTAAAAAAATTTTTTTTTACTTAGTAAAGAATAGGATTCAGCATTGGCATACATTCAAATTGGTTTCTAATCATCTACAGTCATAATTTTTGCCTCAGCTCCTACAACTCTGCTTTGGTGTACAGGCCCCACAGATGAGGAGATTTGTATCTTAATGATATTGGACTTACAGAGCTTGCCTACCTGCCTCTGACTGTTGACAGACACTCACAGGGGCATTTGACTGTGTTTTCTCGAGTCAGTGCAGGCCAAGTGCTACTGACGTCAATGAGACATGAACATGCTAACCTGATGTCTGTTTTTTGAAATATGACACTCATTTCTGGCACAAGCAGTACATTTAATCTGTTAACTGATAACTAATCAAAGTGTTGGTGCAGAGTATTTGAGACATCAGGGCTACAGATCTATTAACACCCTGTTAGAACACTTGCATCAGGAACCCCCTCAGGATAAACTCTGTCCCGGGACACATGACAGGTAAACTGTTGACTGTTACTTTCCTACTTACCTTGTGAGGCAGTGCCTCCTCCTAAGGTTAGAAAACCTGCTCTTTGGTGACTATAGAGTGTGAAATGATTGTGGTACACAACCATAGAGGGAGGGAGAAAGGAGGCATAAATATGTGGGCTCTGGAACCAGTTGACTTTGTTTCAAATCCTGGCTCCATTACTACTTAGCTAGGTGATTTTACTTCACCTCTCTAGGCCTGTCTCTGCATTTTTCCCATAAGTATAAAATCACTCCAACATGGCAATCTATACTTTGCCATGAGTATAGATTCACATAGAGAGAATGCAGAGAGCTCTCAAATTTTTTAAATAAAAGAAAAACTTTAACTCATTTTGTGACAAAAACGGAATTTATTTATTCTGAGTTAGGGTGACTATTAATATGTTCTTTTTCCAGAAGCATCAATAAATTTGATTATGTTACTTCCTACCTCTATATGAAGCAGGTGTTATAATTTATAATATATATGTATATACATACATACACATACAAACTATACTGGCTTTCTGAAACCCAAATTTCCTATAATCCAACTCCCTGTTATTTGGAATAAATAACATATATATGGCCCCTAGGAGTTTGGAATGAGTTATTATATACTTGTAATAATGAAATTGGGCTTCCCAGGTACTTTAGTAAAGAATCCACCTGCTAATTTAGGAGATATATGTTTGATCCATGGGATTGTGAAAGAGTCGAACACAACTTAGCGACTAAACAACACCAATCATGAAATTAATGATCCTAAATTAGTTTGATATGAAATCTGAAAGATATTAATTCTAACATTAACTGAACACTTACTCTAGGACAGAGTTTTCTCATGGCAATCCAGCTCATGGCATCATGAAACTGAGTATGTATGAGGATAAAGACTGGAATAGATTCAGTTTAGATGACGTTGGGAAAGAAGAATCTAACAGTTCTTTATTTGCATCTAAATTCTATAGCTTTTTAAACCAGATATGATTAAGGGAACACATTCTTTACAAGTCTAGAAATCAAAATGTATAAAGCTTTGTGCTAGTGAAATGGAAATGCTCAGATTATTGTGATTTATTTTATTTTTTACTTGAAAATTCATGCATACTGATTTACCCTGTTTTTTTCTCACTGAATCTATGATTGTCTTGGCTCAGATTTTGTGGTGAAAATTATATTAAAAATCTCTTCCCCTCCAAGCAATTCTATTAATCATAGTCAGACTACAGGATTATTAAAAGGAGAGTGAATTAGAAATTTGGAGTATTATTATCTTTTTTAGAAATTTCTGGTTTATCTGTCTCTATTAGCTTTATTTAGCTGTAGCTGTAAATATATATATATATTCGCAGCTTCTTGCTAGAGTAAGCAGACACACAACAATTACTTCAGTTAGTTCATGATTATCTTAAACCACCACTGCCTCCGTACATGTATTAGTTTACATGATTGTATTTTAAGATTGCATCTTGATAATTCAAGATTTTTAAATAAAAAGAGAAGTACATTTTCATGTTTACAATCAAATTTTGAGTACAGAAGACACAGTTATTAATAATGAAGATATGATATTTGTTAAATATATCAAACTGGATGACAGCTGCACTAGTTATAACTAATAGCATATCCCTCTGGTGTAGCAGCACGATTTCCTTCTGGGAAAAGAGTCACCTTTCTGGAATGTGCTAAAAGATTGTTTGCTACACCTAATTGAAGGATACAGGTTTCAAGCTGTTTGTAGGTGGTACATGAATTTTTCACTCCTGCTGATGAGCCCATTGACTGCTGTGTAATTCTTTAAATTGATTCAATCAAACCCATGCTGTTTATGCTTTTAATTGATTGGATTAAAACAGCATTTTTAAACTTTTAATCATTCCATTAGACAGGGGTCCTCTGCTTGTTCATGCTCAAGCCCGCCCAGATGCGCTGTGGGTTTTTACTTTTTGAAGTCCCACCATAGAGCCCATGGTGCTCCAGGTTATTGGGCAGCAAGGAGAGACTGCTTGGAGGAGGAACTGGCACCCACTCCAGTGTTCTTGCCTGGAAAATCCCACGGACAGAGGTGCCTCGCAGGCTACAGTAGCTACTGCAGGCTACTGTTGCCTGGGCGGGCTATTGTCTATGGGTTGCAAAGGGTCAGACGTGACTGAGTGAGTAAGACACACACAAGGATAGACTGTAACATCATTATAAATGAAAGGACACTCCTGTGTTTGGGTGCACAGTGCAACTTTCCAGATGGGAGTGAAGGTACCTACTTTCCATGGCTCTTCCCAACTACACAGATCGTCTGATGTCACAGTTCCTTTTTGCCAGGGAAGTCATCCTACTGGAATCACAGATAGAAATCATTGCTGATCAAAAACTATAATCAACGTGTTGTTAAACTTGTTTTTGCTTAGTCATTAAGTCATTTTCAACTCTTTTGCGACCCCATGGACTGTAGCCAACTGGGATCCTCTGTCCATGAGATTTCCCAGGCAAGACTACTGGAGTGTGTTGCCCTTTCCTCCTCCAGGGGATCTTCCCAACCCAGGGATTGAGCCTGCTTCTCCTGGGTCTCCTGCATTGCAGATGGATTCTTTACTGTTGATCCACCAGAAAAAGCCTTGGGTATCACACAAACATACATAAGATGATGCTTTGGCCTGGAACTGGAGGCTCATATTCTAATCTCAAGCATTGCCTTGCCAAAGGCATGGCAGGAGGTATGATCTACAAGTGCTCCCAGTGCATAGGTGCATTGTTTGTAAGATTTAAACACCTTAGTCGAACTCTCTAAATGTTGTCCTGCTTCATTCCATTACCATGCACCAGTGATCTTCAATAATATCAATGATAAAGTATGTGTCTTAAAAATATTTTTTCTGGGCTGAGTTGTTAACAAGTTCTGTGGTTATTGTGAATTTTAATATTTATGTAAATGTCAAATTAGTTTATGCTTTATTACTCTTTAATTAACATTGGATGATTCGTAGACATTAATACAAAGAACCTCCATTTATATAGTTGGGTCATGACAGCCTTGGACTCAATTGCACCCATGTATTTAGAGGCTCAGTAACATTTTGGAATCATTCTTGTCTGTACTCTCTGTGTTACTTCACGTCTTTGTATTTAAACAGTAAGTTCAAGATAAATACTGATAGTACAAGCAAAACAATGATGAAGAGGCAGTGAAAACTTCACTTACTTCAGTTCTGTCTCTCTGTGTGAGCACTTGAACTTTTTATTTGTGTTTAAATTTTAACTTAGAAAAACAGTACAAAATGGATGGTGTGGCATTTTCGTTTATAAGTCAAACTGTAATTCACGCAAGCAATATTTCACTAAATATGAATAATACTTTGAAACAGATTTACTCCTTGGAAGTAGTTAATTGTTCATTGAATGAATCAAGGAAATAGTTATTGCTTTTGTTTAATGTATTAATTAATGAAAATAATTATGTCAAATTGGAGAAGAAGACTTTTAAAATTTCTTTTCTGAGTGTCAAGTGCTCTATGTACACTGTCTCAAGGCTGTAAATGAATTGAAAAGTGTGCTTAGAAAATATCACTTTTAAAAGAATCTCAGTGCCAGTTAAATGAAAAAAAATGCATTTTAATCCTTGCATAATATCTCACACAAAGGTAGAAACTGGGATGAATTAAACACAGAATTGTAAAAAATAAAATGTATAATTAATGGAAGAAATGTTATAGAATATTTCTGTGACCTAGGGGTGGAAAGTATTTTAAAATTTTCCATTCAAAAACCACAGAGCAAAAATAGTTAAATTCTATTTCATATGATTAATCAGTTTTGCTAAATAAGTAATACTGCAGACAAAGATAATAGGTAGATTACAGAATGGGAAAAAGATGTTTGCAGTATTTGAAACAAGGAAGAATTATCTGAAACCAATTAGTTCTACAAATAAAAGTAACTTCATGTACCTGGTACATTTGATCCTATTGTCTAATGCGTATTTATATTACTAGTCAAGAAAGAAAGCAAATCTTACCCTTTAACTATTGTGCTGGAAGGTTTAACAATTCATAGCATATGCATAAGGAGTCACTGAATAAGTGTGTGTATGTACAAATACATATTGAGACTTACTAATTCATAAACTCAAAAAGGCCTTTCCTAAATGCCTTATATAATCCTTTAAAGACACGATGTTATAGAACATAGGACTCTGTAAAACAAATTTCAGTTTGATTAAAAATCTTGTCACTGATTTTAGTAACTTTAGGTGACAGAACTGTTTGTGGAAATTGAAACAACTGCCTTTGTCTTACAAAGGTCTAAAAGAACAGAATGAGAATACAGGCCACAAGGATCTAAGACTAAGGCCAATTAGGCAGGCAGGACCTGGAACCAAAGAGAAAAAAGTGACAGTTTTAAATCCAAATCCACCAGGGCTACCCCCTTGGTGGCTCAGATGGTAGAGTCCGCCTGCAATGCGGAAGATCAGAGTTTGATCCTTGGGTCAAGTTTGGAGGGTCCTCTGGAGAAAGGAATGGCTACCCACTCCAGTATTCTCGTCTGGAGAATCCCATGGACAGAGTCTGGCAGGCTACAGTCCATGGGGTCACAAAGAGTTGGACATTACTGAGCCACAAACACACACAAACAGTCAAACACAAGAATAATAGAAAACTTGCAGTCGGGATTAGAAATTGGTACAACTGTTTAAGGAACAGTTTAACCATATGAATGATAATGATTTCAATGCAATTCTAATGCTAGGACTTGCCCCTTAGGAAAATGTTCCTCACAATATTATTTATGTATAGGAAATCTCCAAAAACAGAGTAATCGACTCTCAATTAAAGGTTGGTTAAATAAATTATATACTCCCAAATAGTAGAATACCATAAAACAAAATCTTTATTTACTGATATTATTACTAATATTTCATTATTAATGAAAATGTATGATTATAGACCATGTTTATAAGTTTATATGGTTAAATTTATCTTATATTTAGGTTTCTCTATTTTAAATAAAATCTTATAATCAAACTAAAAAACTATTTCTTTTTGTTACATATTCAGGTATTTTAATTTCTAAGACTTTTATTTGGCAAATTTATATAAATCAAAATGCTTTTTTCACAAAGTTCATAATTCCAAAACAAAACAATAATTATGCTTTCCATATATTATCAGGTTTTCAAAGTTTACATCATGAACCCATTTGTTATAAGTACTAAAGCATGTAATAGAAAATAAATATTTCATTTGGTTAACTGGAATCTATTAAAGGGGTAAAATAGTTAAAAAAATAAAAAAGCCATCCAATTCAATTTAACAAGGTAATAGACATTCTATGAACAGAATAGTAATAGTACTATAAACTACTCAATAAGAGTGTCAGAAAGAACATTTATGAATTATATCTGAACTTCTTTGACAATATTATTTCCTTTTTTGTTGTTGATGTTTATCACCTAATTTTTAAATTTATTTAGCATTGGGCATTTGCAGCTAGAGAACACATAGTATTTATTCCCATGGGGGACAGAGATGGTGAGCATGGAGGTATATATGTCATCACACAACATAGTCTCTTACCCATCTTTTCTTCCACTGTATTCTATGTTTCTCAGGGTCAAGAACTACTTTAGTTATTTCTTTTTCACCTAAGATCCAAGACAATGCTATATATATGGCAAATATTCTCCATCTGCTCTGAGTAATGTGTAAGTGAATAAATAAAAGTATGAGCAAAAATCCTTTGAATATCAAAACTGTGAAGCAAGAAACACTATGGTGGAGATGGCAGATGGAGCTGAGGTTATTTGTAGTTGATAAAAAACTTTTCAGTTCAGTTCAGTCACTCAGTCATGTCCGATTCTGTGTGACCCAGTGAACTGCAGCACGCCAGGCCTCCCTGTCCATCACCAACTCCCAGAGTCCACCCAAATCCATGCCCATTGAGTCGGTGATGCCATCCAACCATCTCATCCTCTGTTGACCCCTATTCCTCCTGCCCTCAATCTTTTCCAGCATCAGGGTCTTTTCAAATGAATCAGCTCTTCGCATCAGGTAGCCAAAGTATTGGAGTTTCAGCTTCAACATCAGTCCTTTCAATGAACACCCAGGACTGATCTCCTTTAGGATGGACTGGTTGGCTCTCCTTGCAGTCCAAGGGACTCTCAAGAGTCTTCTCCAACACCACATTTCAAAAGCATCAACTCTTCGGCACTCAGCTTTCTTTATAGTCCAACTCTCACATCCATGCATGGCCACTGGAAAAACCATAGCCTTGACTAGATGGACCTTTGTTGACAAAGTAACGTCTCTACTTTTTTTTTTTTTTGGTTGTCTCTACTTTTTGATATGCTGTCTAGGCTGGCCATAGCTTTCTTTCCAAGGAGTAAGCGTCTTTTAATTTCATGGCTGCAATCACCATCTGTAGTGATTTGGGAGCCCAGAAAAATAAAGTCAGCCACTGTTTCCACTGTTTTCCCATTTGCCAGGAAATGATGGGACCGGATGACATGATCTTAGTTTTCTGAATGTTGAGCTTTAAGCCAACTTTTTCACTCTCCTCTTTCACTTTCATCAAGAGGCTCTTTAGTTCTTCTTCACTTTCTGCCATAAGGGTGGTGTCATCTGCATATCTGAGGTTATTGATATTTCTCCCAGCAATCTTGACCTTTACATATTAATAATTCAGTCAAATTTGCTTCTTGATGCTATATCAAGAACTTTATTTTTCATTGTTCAGTGTCCAGACTGGGACACAACCAATAAAGATAGCTGGAAAATACTTGGAAAGAAATCAAAGAGATGGTGTGAAATTAATTAAATTCATTTTTAATAGAAATTGAAGAAAAGGAGAGAAGAGGAATTATAGACTTTGAAAGAGAGAAGACTGTATGGTTGTTAATTAATGACTTTTATGGGTTTAAACACAAATTAGGAAAACAGTCCTTTGTGTTAAATAGAAAATGATGTGAGTGAGTTATGTTAATTAAAATGACATTTTGAAAGATATGAATATGTTAGTTGTTAGTGTTCCATCAATAAAAGATGGCTGTGTACTTGAAGGATTTATAAAACAAAGAAATTCAAAGATGTATTCAAAAAGTAATATCTACTTTTTTTTCTTTTTGCTCTCATCTCGTGTTGCACAGCTTTCACAAATAACTTTCAAGTCTTGGTTTCTGTGTTAGGGAAAGAAAACAGTCCTTATTTGGCAACTATATACTCATAACTCTGTCATCCAATGAAATAAATCAGAAATACTTCTTTAATATTATAACTCTGTGATCAGTTTATAAGAAGATACTCATAGTTTAATAAAGACAGTGCTTAAATCATTAGTGATTACTGAGTTCCTAAAGAGAGAGACAATTTAGTATTCTTGGCTCTAAGAAGTCAAATCTGGTTCTCTTACTTCCTATCTGTGTCCCACCTTGGCCTAATTATTATTTACCCTCTGTTTCTGAGTTTGCTCATATGTAAAGTGAGAGTCATAATTATAGCCACTCTAGAGATAATACATATAGAGTCCTTGGAACATTTGCTGGGACAGGTCAGTAGTCTATACTTGTTAATGATTTTATTATTGTATTTTAGGCTTCATCCTAAATATGTTATATATTTAATCTCATGTACTTTAGTCTTAATTACATATGAGGGAATTGAAGCTGACACTAATTAAATGGCATGCCTAAAGTCACATAACCATTAGAGTAGAGTCTGCATTCAAATTTTAGCCTTATTTCAAACATGAACATTTTATATTTTGTCAATGTGCTTTTTTAATCATAAACCTTCACCCTTTTATTTTAAATTAAGTATTTTCTGATCAATAGAATAAAGGATTTTTTTTCACTACACTAATATAAAATAATGTCTTCACTGAAATACAGAGCTCTGAATCACTCAAAGAGAAGCATGAAATTATTACTGGGTGAAACTCCCTGTAAATATCAAATTCTTCCACATCTACAAAGTCAGGCTTTACTTGATAAGCATTAAATTTTGTTAGAGATTCTAGAAAAACATTTTAAAATAAATGCTACTTTCTGAATGATTCCATCTGTTTTCCTATGAAACACACTTAACTCACTCCCACATATATCCTAGAAAATCAATTGCCACTTGATCACAATAAAATTGATATCCAATTTCTCGAATAATTGACCAAGTTAAACCTTTGACACGTCTGTGGCTGCTGTGTTATCAGTGAAGTGTAGCACATCAAAGTTATATCACCAAGCATGGCATATTAATTAAATTGTGTAAGCAGTTTTGACTTGATTACTGAGGAAAGTTTCTTTTTCTGCTATTTTTAAGAGGAAAAGAGATAAAGTGCAGATATTTCAGTGGGCCTTTTTATTTAAATTCCTTTTCTACTGCAAAGTGCAGGCTATTTGTGTTCATCTGAGAAAACAAAATCTATAAACTAAAATTTCTCAGAGATCAGCTAAATGTGACTTAATGATAAAACAGGGCTTCCTTGGTGGCTCAGTGGTAAAGAATCCACCTGCCAATGCAAGAGTCACAGGTTGGATCCCTGATTGGGGAAGATCCCACATGCCTTGGAGCAACTAACCCTGTGGGCAACAACTATTGAGCCTGTGCTCTAGAACCCAGGAGCTGCAGCTACTGAGCGCACATGCCACAACTTCTGAGTCCACATGCTCTGAAGCCTGTGCTCTGCAACAAGAGGAGTCACCACAATTAGAAGCCCATGCACCACAATTAAGGAGTAGCCCTCCCTTGCCACAATTAGAGAAAGGCCCACGTAGCTATGATAACCAAGGACAGCCAAAAATAAATAAATAAAATTTACTGTCTCTATAATGTGCAAATAATGCCAGTGCGACTGCTAGGATGAAGTTGTTTAAAAATATGAATATGAAGTTTTTTAAAAAGAAAATGGGGGCTTCCCTGAGAGCTCAGTTGGTAAAGAATCTGCCTGCAATGTGGGAGATCCAGGTTTGATCCCCGGGTCTAGTCGGGAAGATCCTCTGGAGAAGGGAATGGCTACCTACTCCAGTATTCTTGGGCTTCCCTTGTGGCTTAGCTGGTAAAGAATCCTCCTACAATGTGGGAGACCTGGGTTGGATCCCTGGGTTGGGAAGATCCCCTGGAGAAGGGAAAGGCTCTCCACTCCAATATTCTGACCTAGAGAATTCAGTCCATGGGGTCGCAAAGAGTAGGACACAACTAAGCAACTTTCACTTTTTCACTTTAAAAAAACACATTATTGTCTGAAGTGATCCTGGAATTATTTTGTGAATTAGTTAAGACTCCAATCCAAGTGATGAAGAGAAGTTCGGTAACTTTATTCTTTGCATGAGTCATCTTTTGTCACCTTTGTCAACTTAAGCGCATCGCTATGTCTGTGAGTAGGGTTGGTCAGTGTGACAAATTTAAATCATATGGACCATTTCAGTCATGTGATTCACACAAGTAATATTTGTAAATAATGCAATCATGTATAAAATAAAATTCCTAATATGTTTCACAGGAACAGTTTGGGAAGGTATTTTTATATATTTGTTTTTTGACTTCCCCGGTGGCTCAGATGGTAAAGCGTCTGTCTACAATGCGGGAGACCTGGGTTTGATCCCTGGGATAGGAAGATCTCCTGGAGAAGGAAATGGCAACCCACTCCAATATTCTTGCCTGGAAAATCCCATGGACGGAGGAACCTGGTAGGCTACAGTCCATGGGGTCACAAAGAGTCGAACACGACTGAGTGACATTTACTTTACTTTGCTTTGCTTTTTGACTTTTTAGTCTAAATTGTTCACTGATAACAGTGTATGCATTTGCAAAAGGGGTGCCAGACAATTCGAAAGTAATGTTTATTGCTTGAGTAATAGAGTGACTAACGTAAGAAATCTTTCTCCTTTACTTTTTGCCCACCATATTATTAATACTTGTGCCAGTGTACATATTTGATCATATCATACATATTATTTTATGTATTTTCCCCCAAAGAATGGCACATCAGAGGTGTTATTCCATAGCATTATGATAGCAGTATGTAGAATCCTACTTAATTATTTTAAAATTCAAATGATATTTCCTATTTGGACATAATACGTTTTGTTCAAACAATCCTTTGTTAATGAACACTCTGGTAGCTGTTTATTTTTCTCTTCCTTTATTTGTCATTGTGAATAATATGATAACAGAGTCCTGGTACATATATCATTTTCAAGAAATAATAGTATTTTTGCTGAGGCCCCTTTGGACATTTTATTTCCCCCAGAGTTTACTCCCTTGGCAATTTTGAAATACAAATAAACTGATTTGGCTCTTACTCCCTCCCCTCCACCAGAGTCTCTGAAGGAGAGCACTGTAATAGGAGTATGAACAAGACAAATAGGACTACAGGTACACGGACAAAGTTGCACATTGCTAAAGGGTTATTAAGAAGGAAGAAGACCACTTTATCACTTTACTTACAGCTCTTTAGTATTATTGCATTTATTCTGTGACAGAAAAATAAGGTATACAAATTCTCAAATAATGTATTTTTATTTTTTTTGTTTGTTTGATATCCTTATTTTTTTTCTTATTTTATTTTATTTTGTTGTTAAACTTTACATAATTGTATTAGTTTTGCCAAATATCAAAATGAATCCGCCACAGGTATACATGTGTTCCCCATCCTGAACCCTCCTCCCTCCTCCCTCCCCATACCATCCCTCTGGGTCGTCCCAGTGCACTAGCCCCAAGCATCCAGTATCGTGCATCGAACCTGGACTGGCAACTCGTTTCTTACATGATATTTTACATGTTTCAATGCCATTCTCCCAAATCTTCCCACCCTCTCCCTCTCCCACAGAGTCCATAAGACTGTTCTATACATCAGTGTCTCTTTTGCTGTCTCGTACACCGGGTTATTGTTACCATCTTTCTAAATTCCATATATATGCATTTGTATACTGTATTGATGTTTTTCTTTCTGGCTTACTTCACTCTGTATAATAGGCTCCAGTTTCATCCACCTCATTAGAACTGATTCAAATGTATTCTTTTTAATGGCTGAGTAATACTCCATTGTGTATATGTACCACAGCTTTCTTATCCATTCATCTGCTGATGGACATCTAGGTTGCTGCCATATCCTGGCTATTATAAACAGTGCTGCGATGAACATTGGGGTACATGTGTCTCTTTCCCTTCTGGTTTCCTCAGTGTGTATGCCCAGCAGTGGGATTGCTGGATCATAAGGCAGTTCTATTTCCAGTTTTTTAAGGAATCTCCACACTGTTCTCCATAGTGGCTGTACTAGTTTGCATTCCCACCAACAGTGTAAGAGGGTTCCCTTTTCTCCACACCCTCTCCAGCATTTATTATTTGTAGACTTTTGGATCGCAGCCATTCTGACTGGTGTGAAATGGTACCTCATAGTGGTTTTGATTTGCATTTCTCTGATAATGAGTGATGTTGAGCATCTTTTCATGTGTTTGTTAGCCATCTTTATGTCTTCTTTGGAGAAATGTCTGTTTAGTTCTTTGGCCCATTTTTTGATTGGGTCGTTTATAGCAAATGAAGCAACCGACAAACAACTAATTTCAAAAATATACAAGCAACTCCTACAGCTCAACTCCAGAAAAATAAACGACCCAATCAAATAATGTATTTTTAAAGAATATTGCCATAAAATGCATAAAATGTGAACTACATGTGCTAAAGAAATCCTTTTAATATCTGGAGAAATAGTTGTAGTCCTTAAGTGGCTATAGCGTGACATAATAAAAACTACATAAAATGTGAACACTGAGTCAAAATTTGAAATTCTCTGGGTTTTTGTTTTCACATGAAAATATAAGGAGGTAAGAAGGGTTGGACTATAAAGAAAGCTGAGCGCTGAAGAACTGATACTTTTGAACTGTCTGTTGGAGGAGACTCTTGAGAGTCCCTTGGACTGCAAGGAGATCAAACCAGTCAATCCTAAAGGAAATCAGTACTGAATATTCATTGGAAGAACTGATGATGAACCTGAAACTCCAATACTTTGGCCACCTGATATGAAGAACTGACACATTGGAAAATATCCTGAAGGCAGGAGGGGAAGGGGATGACAGAGCATGAGATGGTTGGATGGCATCACTCACTCGATGGACACGGGTTTGATCAAGCTCTGGGAGGTGGTGATGGACAGGGAAGCCTGGCGTGCTGCAGTGCATGGGGTCACAAAGAGTAGGACATGACTGAGTGACTGAATTGAACTGAATGATGCTGGTGCAAGGATTGTATCTGGCATAGATTAAGTGCTCGGCAAATATTTGTTTATCAGTAAACATATAGAATGCTATAAGATAATGTGTCGAAAGAGTTAAGAATCCTAAAACCATATGCTTATAAACTACTGGCTCTTCAGTTCAGTTCAGTCATTCTTTGCAGCCCCATGGACTGCAGCACGCCAGGCCTCCCTGACCATCAACAACCCTCAGACTTTACCCAAACTCATGTCCATTGAGTCAGTGATGCCATCCAACCATCTCATCCTCTGTTGACCCCTATTCCTCCTGCCTCCAATCTTTCCCAGCATCAGGGTCTTTTCAAATGAGTCAGTTCTTCGCATCAGGTGGCCAAAGTATTGGAGTTTCAGATATAATATCAGTTTTTCCAGTGAACACTCAGGACCGATCTCCTTAGGATGGACTGATTGGATCTCCTTGCAGTCCAAGGGACTCTCAAGAGTCTTCTCCAACACCACAGTTCAAAAGCATCAATTCTTCAGTGCTCAGCTTTCTTTATAGTCCAACTCTTACATCCATACATGACCACTGGGAAAAATCATAGACTTGACTAGATGGACCTTTGTTGGCAAAGTATTGTCTCTGCTTTTTAACATGCTGTCTAGATTGGTCATAACTTTCCTTCCAAGGAGTAAGAGTCTTTTAATTTCATGGCTACAGTCACCATCTGCACTGATTTTGGAGCCCCCCAGAATAGAGTCTGTCACTGTTTCCCCATCTATTTGCCATGAAGTGATGGGACCAGAAGCCATGATCTTAGTTTCCTGAATGTTGAGCTTTAAGCCAAGTTTTTCACTCTCCACTTTCGCTTTCATCAAGAGGCTTTTTAGTTCCTCTTTACTTTCTGCCATAAGGGGGGTGTCATCTGTGTATCTGAGGTTATTGATATTTCTCCCGGCAATCTTGATGCCAGCTTGTGCTTCATCCAGTCCAGCATTTCTCATGATGTACTCTGCATATAAGTTAAATAAGCAGGGTGACAATATACAGCCTTGACATACTCCTTTTTCTATTTGGAGCCAGTCTGTTGTTCCATGTCCAGTTCTAACTGTTGCTTCCTGACCTGCATACAGGTTTCTCAAGAGGCAGGTCAGGTGGTCTGGTATTCCCATCTCTTTCAGAATTTTCCATAGTTTATTGTGATCCACACAGTCAAAGGCTTTGGCATAGTCAATAAAGCATAAATAGATGTTTTTCTGGAATTCTCTTGCTTTTTCGATGATCCAGCAGATGTTGGCAATTTGATCTCTGGTTCCTCTGCCTTTTCTAAAACCAGCTTAAACATCTGGTTTTTCACAGTTTACTTATTGTTGAAGCCTAGCTAGGAGATTTTTGAGCATTACTTTACTAGTGTGTGAGCTGAGTGCAATTGTGTGGTAGTTTGAGCATTCTTTGGCATTGCCTTTCTTAGGGATTGGAATGAAAACTGACCTTTTTTAGGCCTGTGGCTACTGCCAAGTTTTCCAAATTTGCTGGCAGATTGAGTGCAGCATTTTAACAGCATCATCTTTTAGGATTTGAAAGTGCTCAACTGAAGTTCCATCACCTCCATTAGCTTTGTTTTTAGTGATACTTCCTAAGGCCCACTGGACTTCACATTCCAGGATGTCTTCTGGCTATAGGTGAGTGATCACACCATCATGATTGTCTGGGTCATGAAGATCTTTTTTGTACAGTTCTTCTGTGTATTCTTGCCATCTCTTCTTAATATCTTCAGCTTCTGTTAGGTCCATCCCATTTCTGTCCTTTATTGAGCCCATCTTTGCATTAAATGTTACTAAAATAGCTAAATGTTAGTAAAATAGCCAATTCCTGTTAAATATACTATTATACTGGCTGGTTTTTACTATAATAGTATATTTATCAGGAATTTGCTATTTTACCAACAATATTAGTAATTAGTACCAATCTATTTCTCATCTAAAAAAAACAGTATAGCAATATAGATGTGATTTAAAATTCACAGTATCCAATATTTTTATCTAAATGTATTTTCTTACTGATTTATGAAAATAGAGAATTTCCAAAAAAATCTTCTAAATTCTTGGCACTATGCCCAAATAATATACAAAGAAAGATGCATGATCTTTACCCAAAACTTTTATTATTTCCTCTCTATTAGTATTGTACTTCTTTCTCTACAATTCTTTGAGTTCATGAGAACCATGTAGCTGACTTTCTTTTACTATCCCAATTCTTGCCTTCATTTGCTTCCTTTTGGAGCTTGGATCTCATGGTTTACTATTAATCATTCTTGTCCCCAAATCATACCCTCACTGATCTCTTTCATTCTGTATCATACACATGGCAAAACTCAACCCTTGTTTAAACTAAGAAATGACTTCTTCATTCCTGAAGAAAAACTGCAGAAAATAAAATGGATAAGGCTGACTGGCTGTTCTAAAATTTGTTGTATTGTTGTGTAGTCACTAAGTCATGTCTGACTCTTTTGTGACCCCATGGACTGTAGCCAGCCAGGCTCATCAGTCTATGGGATTTGGACATGAGATAGTGGAGTGAGTTGCCGTTTCCTTCTTCAGGGGTTCTTTCTGACCCAGGGATCGAACCTGCGTCTCCTGCGTTTGTAGGCAGATTCTTTACCACTGAGCCACCTGGAAAGCCCATAATAAAAATTAGTGAATATTAACAATAAATGAAATCTAATTCTGCCTAGAAAATATATTGTGTAACCCACTCATCTCGGCTTAAATCTATCCTCCCCACTAACCTCATATTTTGACAAATCAGGGGATACAAATTGGAATTTCTCTCCATCTCACCTGTACCTATCTTTTTCCTATTCATCTCACAATAGTCCTTTTCCTGTAAAAGATCAAGGTCTTCCTTTAAAGTTGAACGTCTTGCTAGTTCCTAAAGTGTGGTCCAAGAATCAACAGCAATAATGTTACATGTGTTATAATTCCATTTTGGAAAGTTGGTTCATATCAGTCTCATATTAACATAATTAGTTTATTTTAAGCTACTACAAAACACCATGGGGATTTTGCAGAATAAAGATACAAGACCACTGTCTTTGAAGTTGTCATGCTTAAAGAATAAATAACAATTAAAAACAAATTAAAAGAAAACTTGCAACTAGTGATTTATGGCTGAGTTTCTTTGTATTTTAAACTACAAGATTGTACAGAATCATTTCTAGTAGCATGGTCCTTTAGACTTTCCTGATCTGAAGTCCTGGAATTCTGAACGACTGAAAATGTGGGACACAAAAGTTACTGATTTAAGACGTAAACTCCAGGAAGACAGGTACTTTGCTGTTTCATCTGTTGCTGTATTTACACCACCTAGAACAGTACCTTGTGGATTATTAGCATTATGCAGTTTCAAATGAAACTCTGTGAGAGATAGTTTCAATAAAAACAAATGAAAAAAAAAAGTACAATTTTCTGTTGTATCTTTAGTTTAAGAATTAGGGTGTTGAGGGAGATCCCTTCTATTTATGCCCTTATGTCTCTCCCTTAGTAAAGAGAGAATGAAATTTTTTCCAACATTTTGACCCACCTATATTGCTAGGACACCAAGGGAGAAGTAATGATTTTTTTTTCTAATTATTGGAAAACTAACATGTTCTTGGCCCTCTTTCTCTACTCAGTTGGGTTTTTGAGTGGAAGGTCAATAGTTGTGCACTGACAAGATGTATTGACTTCAGCTCTCTACTAATTCATTTCTTGTTTTCCACTGAACCTGCACAAGCCCAAAGGCTGTGAGTTCTTACAGTTCCTGTTTTCCTGTAAAAGGCATACTAGATAGGATTTCTTTCTACAGGCTAACCTTTTTCTGCTTCACATGGGTGGGTAAAATGAGGTTGACTCGGATTCCTGAATGTATTCACTGTAGTGAAAGTAGACTATGCAGTATTACTTCATCCAGCATATTTCAGAGAGCTCTGGATATTGACTGTTTACTTGATGCTATTAATTTTACAGATATTTCAATTTTTATTTGGCTTTGCATCTAAATCTCCCAACAGTTAGAATCCAGAAGGGAAGAAGAAGTAGTGATGAATTACCAAAGCTTACAACAAGTTTTATTATATCTGAGGCCTCCTTTTAGGGTCATAGCCATGAGACAGATTCACTATATTTTTATCTATTAGTACACTGGCAATATTCAAGTTGCTATATGGATTTTCTTTCTAACTTAAAAAGGTAGAAATTTCTTCTCTTTTGATTGAGGAAGAGGACTATCACAAATGCATTGCTCTTAAGGATGTTTTTTCCCTCACAAAGATTCCTATATTATGCCCTTCTCTGAAGATGTACAGCAAGCAAAACTCTATGATCACTTATAGCATCAATTGAAGAGATGAAGTTATGTAAATGATTTCTATTCTCAGCTACATCATAGTATTCTCATTTCATTGGCTTCACTGATAATGGTCATTGTTGGTTTTAACATTTAATAGGATTTTAAAATGAAGCAGAAAGAAATTAAGTGCTGGAAAGTAAAAAAAAAAAAAAAAAAAAAGTGTGAAAGAAGCAAGTTAAAATCCAAGGCTAGTCTTTGTATTCTACAACATGAGTTCTAATAAGCAGGAAATAATGTTTAAATAACATCAAGGAAATATTTACAAGCAGATGCATAGTAGCTAGTTTTAGGTGGAATTAACAAATATAGACTATCCTTTTTTTTATAATTTTATTTTATTTTTAAACTTTACATAATTGTATTAGTTTTGCCAAATATCAAAATGAATCCGCCACAGGTATACATGTGTTCCCCATCCCGAACCCTCCTCCCTCCTCCCTCCCCATATCCTTTTTATGTTAAGATTACAACAAACAAATCCTTCTTTAGATAAGAATTGCTAGTATCCTTTGCAATGGGTATATGAGAAAAAATGAATACCTCTAAGTTGTCAGTTATTTTGAAGTGACAGAGTTGACAATACACAGTCTAGTGTTTCCCATATAGCTATGTCATCAAGTAAAGATGACTTATTAGTCATGAATTTCCTGCAGCAGAGAGGAAAAATGCATAAATCAGAGACTGAATCAATGAAGTAAATCAAAGTAATGTTTCCTTTATATTATCAAGGTGTGTTGGACAATCCTAGAAACGTACACTTAAAAGTATGTACATAAGAAGAGCTCCAACAAAATGAATAACGAAAATAGCCAGAAACAGGCTTAGTGATTAACACTGACTCAGTGACTTTAATAAACAAATCATGTAATTTCAAGTTTGTGACAATTGGTGAAGGTCTTGTGGTCCAACAAGCATATGCCCTGTGCAGGTTGACAGGATTTAAGACAGACAAGGGAATAACTATAATAAAGCCTCATCACTTGGCATATAATCAAAGTAAACATGAAGCAACTTCATTAAAAATTCTCTGCTCCCAATAGCAGAGAGCAAACGCTGATCTATAAATAGACAACTTGTTCTTACTGTGGATCAAAATGGGAAACTTAAACAAGCAATAATGAAAACACCAACAATGGCCATAGCAGAGAAAAAAATGTGACAAGTGACATAAAAATAAGCATTAATAAAAAATCCACATGTGTTTAGTAAGTTAGCAGTAGAAGAAACAGTTATGGGGATGTCAGAAAAATCATATAATTTATACTGATGCTGCATATATAGTTGTAAATAAGAGTAGATCTTAGATATGCATGCTATCTTGTATATATGTCTGTATAATTTTCTTGAAGACAGAACTGCCTTTGGGATATTGAAGAGTTTGACAACAGATAGAGGCTGAGGCAAATAGGAACTGATTTTTTTAAGGAGAAATCACCAAGATAGACCAACACTGACAGACACTAAAAAAATCACCCACAAATTTGTGCTTCCAGTTTTCAGACATTATTTCTTGGCTTGACTGTGAGGCATGACAGCAAGACAAGCTTTGTTATAGTGGACAGTCTAGATATTATGGTCTAGTTTTTCTCAACGATAGTAGTAATAAGCATGGGCTTTGAGTTTTGAAAGGGTAGCTGCCATCAAGTGAGGAAAAAGAGTTTCAGGGAGAAATAAATCACTTCAATAAAACATTACTCAGCTGATGGAACTCACTTTCCAAGTTGAAGAAGCATTAGTTATTTTTTGCAAAGCATCCATTTTTGCATTTTCTCATTTTTCTTTTTTTAACCTTGGTTACATTTCCCAACTTTATTGGGGGAACTACCTCTCTGTCAGTGTATATGGTGTTACTGACTGTGAATCAAAATACTCTTATACCTTAATCAAGGACTGGAAACCTGATGAAAGCTTGTTAGATATGCAGAATCTTAGGCCCCACTCTACCTTCATTGAATTAAAATCTACATTTTAACAAGATTCCTAGGTGATTCACATGTACATTAGAATTGAGAAACACTATTCTAAAATAGGTCAATAACACATCCTATTTCCTAAATTTTAAAACAAATTCTTCCCTCATAGCTCAGTCAGTAAAGAATCTGCCTGCAATACAGGAGACCCAGGTTTAATCCCTGGGTCAGGAAGATTCCCTGAATAAGAAAATGGCTATCCATTCCAGTATTCTTTTTTTTTTTTTGAGTCTGTAAATTATTTGACATGAAAATCATATCCATCTAGTTATATTTTTACAAGTTTAAAAAACAATAGTATAAACAAATGAGGGCAAGGGCTATTTCTACCATGGGTACATTGTGCTTTGATGGCAAGTAAGATAGATTAAAGAAAATTCTTACAAAGGCACCCCAGGAATGGTTACCATAATAATTGAAAGGGTTGTATGGTATCTCTAAGAAACCCAGCGCTGAGAACAGGGAATATTTGTAACTCTATTTTTGTGCGTGCTGTTATCAATATAAATGTGCACAAGTCACTTAAGTCCTCTAAGTTGGCCTTCCGAAAAATAGCTTTTTGGAACTCCGTGGACAGCACATGTTATGATGATAAATTCTTTGGTCCCAAATACTTTTCATATTTTACTATTTGCCATTGAGAAGATTTCAGAATCATGAAAAATATTCAGGATTAAATAATATATCCATGTGACAATACAATATGTACAATATTGACTCACATACAAATTACATTGTGGAGAATCAGGCACAGTCTTTCAGGGTACCGTGTCTATCACTTGATTTGACTTCTAGGTTGTTTTGAAATTGTTTTTTTTTTTTTTTCAACTAGCGTATTTTATTTATTTATTTTTTTAATTTTATTTTATTTTTAAACTTTACAATATTGTATTGGTTCTGCTATACATTGAAATGAATCCACCACAGGCATACATGTGTTCCCCCTCCTGAACCCTCCTCCCGCCTCCCTCCGCATACCATCCCTCTGGGTAGTCCCAGTGCACCAGCCCCAAGCATCCAGTATCGTATTCTTGCCTGGAGAATTCCATGGACAGAGGAGCCCAGCAAGCCACAGTCCATGGGGTTGTAAGAGTCGGACATAACTTAGTGACTAAACCACCACCACCAAAACAATAGTTCGAAGTTCAGGCTGAGATTCACTCTTTAGAGCTGTGTGAGTTTGCTTCAACTTTAGTCTTTATCTGTCATCTATATTTTTACCTACCTATCTATCTGTTGTGACCATTTTCCAGAAGTAAGATGAAACTCCACCCAAAATTCTTCTGATTTTGAGATTCATGATGCCACACATACATGCCAAGAGGATATGGAAAGATTATTAGTCACATGATGAAACTTACCTGGAAGAGCAGGTCAGCTCCAAACCAAGTTTAAACACAGCTTGAGATCTTAGGGAAAAAAAATAGTGGCTTGGGGGTTTTGTTGTGGTCAGTAGGTGGGATCAGGAGGAGGGTTCCCATGCAAGCAAAGGGATTGCTGTGGCTTGAACCTCTCATAAGGGCTAAAGGAGAAAACATCAATGATTTTTTAAAATCAGATTTCTTATCATTGTTTTTCTTATCAGATGTGGAGTGCAAGGGGGAAAGGTAGGGTTGAGGTTAAAAGCTCCATCAAAAAATAGAGTCAGGGACATTGCTGATTTTTCAGTTCAGTTCAGTTCAGTCGCTCAGTCATGTCTGACTCTTTGCGACTCCATGAATCGCAGCACGCCAGGCCTCCCTGTCCAGTACCAACTCCCGGAGTTCACTCAGACTCACGTCCATCGAGTCAGTGATGCCATCCAGCCATCTCATCCTCTGTCGTCCCCTTCTCCTCCTGCCCCCAACCCCTCCCAGCGTCAGAGTCTTTTCCAATGAGTCAACTCTTTGCATGAGGTGGCCAAAGTACTGGAGTTTAAGCTTTAGCATCATTCCTTCCAAAGAAATCCCAGGGCTGATCTCTTTCAGAATGGACTGGTTGGATCTCCTTACAGTCCAAGGGACTCTCAAGAGTCTTCTCCAACACCACAGTTTAAAAGCATCAATTCTTGGGTGCTCAGCTTTGTTCACAGTCCAACTCTCACATCCATACATGACCACTGGAAAAACCATAGCCTTGACTAGATGGACCTTAGTTGGCAAAGTAATGTCTCTGCTTTTGAATATGCTGTCTAGGTTGGTCATAACTTTCCTTCCAAGGAGTAAGTGTCTTTTTAAATTTCATGGCTGCAGTCACCATCTGCAGTGATTTTGGAGCCCAGAGAAATATAGTCTGACACTGTTTCCACTGTTTCCCCATCTATTTCCCATGAAGAGATGGGACCAGATGCCAGGATCTTTGTTTTCTGAATGTTGAGTTTTAAGCCAACTTTTTCACTCTGATTTTTAGTGACTGAAATTTCCCATTTTTCATTTAATTGCATTTGAAGTTGTTTAAGTAGATTTTGAGGGGTATGTATGAGGGCAGCCACCTCATACTGGTAAGAGAGGTGAACATTCTGTCTACTCTGTGCTGCATAATCCCAGCATTGTACAATCTCATTCTGGGAAATGAAGTGGTTGCTTTGGTCACTGTTAATGATATCTAGGACTCTGGAATGGAGAAAGAGTGTCATGAGGAGGCCTTGTATTGTAGCTTTTTTGGATATAGAGACATGCATAACCTTGATTTTATACTTTGGGTTCTGGTGAGGTCAGAGATTCCTAGAGTTTTTTTATCACAAAACACAACCTTAGAAAGCAATTAACATTGCTGCCATTGGCTTCATCAAACAGTCAGACCAATTGCAGTGGCTCAAGAGTTTGTAAAAAGGTACAAATGTGAAGATTGTGGACCAGGGCTTCCAGAACTAAGATGGCTGCCTGAAGTTCAGTCAGTTGTGCTGAACTTTGATTCCTGTCCTTAATCAGGGCATCCTAGATAAGGGATGAAAAGAAAAAAACATTCCACTTAGTTCCAATACATCTGATGGTGGCCATTTTGTAAAGGGAGGGTTTTCATTATTGTTTACTATATTGATGCTGAGATGCTCAGAACCCAAGGAGTGTGGGAGAGGAATATTCTCCTCCAGTGCTGTGACATCTGACAAGTGACTGAGACAAGCCCTTTCAGAGGTGGGAAATACCAGAGTGTCTAAGTCTGGCTCTATCCTGTAGACATTATTGGGTGTCTGTGATTGTCAGGGTATCAGGTCTTGGGTGTCAAGCTCATAGGATGCTGCTTCCATGACCCAAGGCATAATGAGCATCTGGGTATGGAGGGTCACAGGCTAGGACCTGTGAGAACCTCTGTTTCCAAGAGACCCAGCCAGCAATTTTCACTCTAATGGCATATAATGTAGAGCTGAGGGGAGCCGTTTCATGTGTCAGAAACTTAAGAACCACTTATGGGCATCACAGGTAGTCTGAAACTTTAGGAAGTATGAAAGGAGGTTGCTAAGACCTTTACAGTGAAACGGTCTCTTGGGGACACCTGTGGGAATGCTTGTTTGACAGACATAGAGCATTTTATTAGAAAGAATAAATGAGCCAGAATGAGTCAGTTTGCAAATGCATCATAAATGGTCTAAAGTAAAATGTGTAAATAAGAAATAAATTTCATCTTGGAACTTAACAGACGTTGTGGGAGCTGAGAGGATCAATAGCTGTTTTGATAGTGTCAGGACTGGAGAGGTCCTCAGTTTACCAATAATTTTCAGAAAGTTAAGTGAGAGGGCATATAGTCTTGCACTATGGGTGGCAGTGGGAGAGTGTAATGGGTAACCCTTTTTGTGAGTTCTGTGATTATTTTATATCTTGGATAAGTGTGTCAAATGAATTTCCTTGGAACAGATATTATTAAATTGATGTTATACCTGTAATCTTGGAGTAAGTTCAGTTCAGTTCAGTTGCTCAGTCGTGTCCGACTCTTTGTGACCCCATGAACTGCAGCATGCCAGCGCTCCCTGTCCATCACCAACTCCCAGAGTTCACTCAAACTCATGTCCATTGAGTCAGTGATGCCATCCAGCCATCTCATCCTCTGTTGTCCCCTTCTCCTCCTGCCCCCAATCCCTCCCAGCATCAGAGTCTTTTCCAATGAGTCAATGAGGTGGCCAGAGTACTAGAGTTTCAGCTTTAGCATCATTCCTTCCAAAGAAATCCCAGGGCTGATCTCCTTCAGAATGGACTGATTGGATCTCCTTACAGTCCAAGGGACTCTCAAGAGTCTTCTCCAACACCACAGTTCAAAAGCATCAATTCTTTGGCGCTCAGCTTTCTTCACAGTCCAACTCTCACATCCATACATGACTACTGGAAAAACCATAGCCTTGACTAGACGGACCTTTGTTGGCAAAGTAATGTCTCTGCTGTTGAATATGCTATCTAGGTTGGTCATAACTTTCCTTCCAAGGAGTGAGTGTCTTTTAACTTCATGGCTGCAATCATCTGCAGTGATTTTGGAGCCCCCAAAAATAAAGTCTGACACTGTTTCCACTGTTTCCCCATCTATTTCCCATGAAGTGACGGGACTAGATGCCATGATCTTAATTTTCTGAATGTTGAGCTTTAGGCCAACTTTTTAACTCTTCTCTTTCACTTTCATCAAGAGGCTCTTTAGTTCCTCTTCATTTTCTGCCATAAGGGTGGTGTCATCTGCATATCTGAGGTTATTGATATTTCTCCCGGCAATCTTGATTCCAGCTTGTGCTTCTTCCAGTCCAGGGTTTCTCATGATGTACTCTGCAAACTTCTAAGTACTAAATACTTAATTTAACTTTAATTCATTATTCATTAGATCAGTATTCTGTGACCCTTATGGGATATTTTAGGATAATAAGTTTACAACCATTAGGAATTTAGGCAAGTAGTTCTGGATAAAGTGAAGCACACTTGTTTTACGTTCAGTAACTCCCTTAAGACTGTATAGGATGCCTTGTTTAAATTCACTGGGATCCCCAGGTATAACTGTTAGTTGAGCCCCAAAGTTAAGTTCATTGAAATGTGTCAGTTGATTCCTTTCTGCTGAAAGTGTTGGTTGTTTCAGTCATGTCCAACTCTTTGGGACCCCACGGACCAGGGCCTCTTTGAGAGCCCACCCACCAGGCTCCTCAGTCCATTGAATTCTCCAGGCAAGAATACTGGAGTGGGTAGCCATTCCCTCCTCCAGGAGATCTTCCTAACCTGGGGATAGAACCCAGGTCTTCCACATGCAGGCAGTTTTACTGCCTGGGCCACCAGGCAAACCCATTTCTGCTGAAGTACAAATGAATTGAGAACTTATGTAGAAAAGGCACAAAAGCCTTTTAGAACCATCTTATTATCTTTTTGTTTTATAAATTATCACAGTAGATTTTTAATTTCCAATTGTGTAGAATTGTGGGCATTTGTTTGTTTTTTTATTTCCCCCCTATGTGTCTGTTTGTGCTGCCATAATAAATACCATAGACTGAGTAGGGTAGCTGAAATGACAGATTTATTTTTTGACTGTTCTGGATACTGGATGTTCTCTCTCAGGATGCCAGTATGCTCAGATTCAGTGAGAGCCCTCTTTCAGGCTTGCAGATGACCACCTTCTCACAGGTGTTCACGTGGCCTGTCTTCAGTGTGTGCTCCTGGAGAGACATATATCTTTCTCTCTTTCCTCTTTGTATAAAACTACTGATACTACTGGATTAGAACCCAGGTTTAGGACCTCGTGGGCATATCTTCAAAAAATCATGTTGGAGGTTAAGTCTTCAGCATATGAATTCTCAGGGAACATAATTCAGTTCATAACACCCTGCATCCTGTATTCATTTCTCTTTTTCCCCTTTCATCCTTCCTTTTCTTTCTTTTCCTTTTTCTTTTTTGGATGATTAGTTGTGGGAGGTGGAGATATTGGTAGGAGACTGAGGGAAAGATATCTGGACTTCTGCTACTTTGGAAATGTAAGAATATGTGGATATATAACTCTATGTTTGTATTTCAAATGTGAAGTTCAGAGATTAAAGCACATAAATGTGTGTCTTATTTTCCCTTCCATGGTATAAATTCTAAAAAGAGGGTCAGTATTTAACTAGATTCCCATATTAGGCAATTAAAACTACTTATTGGAAAAGTGAAACTATAAATGCTAAATAAAAAAAGCTTTAGGAAATCAGTTCTGAATTTGACTTTTCTTATTATCATTTAGATCTTGCCAATCTCATAAAAGGATCTTCCCATATGACTCAGCAAGTAAAGAATCACCTACCAGTGCAGGAGACACAGGAGATGCAGGTTTAATCCCTTGGTCAAGAAGATCGCCTGGAGGAGGAAATGGCAACCCACTTCAGTACTTTTGCCTAGAAAATTCCATGGACAGAGGATCCTGGAAGTCTTGCCATCCCTGGGGTCATGAAGAGTCGGATATGACTGAGTGACTAAGCATGAATCTCAAAAAGTTTATGAGTTTATCAGCTTTTAAAGTAGTCATAGTTGGTCATCTTACTCACTAAAATGAGAATTAAGGAGGAAGTACTTAGTAAATAAGAATTAGCTGGTACTTAGAAGTAAGTAATTAAAAAAAAAAACTAGCAGTTTTACTCTTCTGCCTGTTGATTTATAAAATTTTGCATAAGCCACATCCTCATGACAGGAAAGAATCACTCAAGAATTCTTTCACTCACATGCAAATTTTATATTCTCTTTCATTTGCCTTTTTTTTTTTCTTTTCCTCATTCTTTAATATACGAGATAGGAATTATCATAGTTGCATCTCTCTTAGGAAGCCTAGAAGGAAAGTGAGAAGCACTTTGTAATCAGATAGTCCGCTGATTGTGTGTCTACTTTGGCTAAGAAGTTCAATACAATGTGTCTTTTTGTCTTCTGAGTTTTAGCTCTGAGATGAAATACCTGGTTATACTACAAAATAGAAACTATTTCAGGTAAAATTTTCTCCTATTGTTTATCTTCAGATTGATCTAGGCCTTGGAAACATTTTGAATATACTATATGTACTCTGATTTCTTTGCACTGATTTTTAGCTTCTTTGAGAAAGTCCTGATTCTCAGTTATGATTCTCAGCTCCTCACATTCACATTTACCTTTATCTACAGCCATCTAACTTTGTTTCTCCCATTTTCAAAGGGTAGAAAAATGTCCATTTGCTTGTTAAGTACTTCACTTCTACACAGACACTATTTTCTTTAGCGTCCTCAGCAATGATGCTCCAACAATGAGCACTGTTCTTTTCTTTGTTCATTTCTCTCTCATTTGAAGTTCCTTCTGAGCAAATAAACATATCTAATTACTTACCCCTTAAAAATAAAAGCAAAAATGATATTCTTTTTTTTTTTTAAATGATATTCTAATTCCACTTACCTCTCTGTATGTTGTCTATGTTAACCAATAGGTCAGTTCTCTTACATTAAGATTCTTCTTTCAGGCATGTGGTAAGATTGATAATGACATTTTTTGAACCTTACATTTGAGCAGAAGCCTTATGAGCCAGCTCAAGTTCTCCATTTTTCTGTATACTTTTCATTTATCCAGGAGGCAGATGTTGGTCAGACTAGGTCCCTGAGTGACCATAATGTTGAGTGGATAGCCTTGCTGACTTGAAATGAAAACACTGTGGTATGAGTAGAAAATACGTCTTTATTTTCAGCTCTGAAATTGTGGGTTTTCTCTTTACCAAAGCATAATCTCTCTTATCTGCATTAATATAGAAACTGAGTCCTAGAATTTGGGTGCTAACATAACAAAAACTTAAAATATAAGATAATGTCTTACTATCCATGTGGTAAACAAAGAGAAAAATGCTATTTAAAGCTTAAAAAATAGTGCTACACATTAGTCACTAAACTTTTAGTAAAAATATTGTTGGTTATAATTAGAAAGCAGGCCATGCTGGTTGTGGATGTGAGTGTTGATGAAGGAAGTGTGAAAACTGGAGGCAGTGGCATATATTCAATAAATTTAACAAGGCATTACAAAAAAAGTAAGATCTCAAAATAAATCGGCCAGTTTTCAAGAATGAATAAAATGGAATAAACCATTTCCAGAATATGAAGTCTTGTGATATTAAAAAGACAACTGCTTTTAGGCCCTAAACAGTAGCAGGAGGAAAGTTTCAAGGATTAAATAAAATGTTGATTTAAACTGAGTCTTGCAAATAAAAATAAAGTGAATAATTTTCAACAAATTAAGTTGCCTCAGAACAAAAATCAAATTAAGGAAGTGACCATGACAGTCATACTCAAAACCACCCTGATTAAGATACAGATAATGACATCTGATAAATATTTTTAAATGGGCAACATGCCTCAGAAAACAGAGACTGTGTACTTGCCAACCTCAGCAATTTAATCTCCAAGTATTTGTTAAGTCAAAGTATTGAGAGACAGAGAGAGACTAAGAAAAGGAGAGAGACTAAGAAAGAGAGAGAAATATACTATGTATGAGATTTATGTCATGCAAAGAAATGTGCTTATGAATACTGACATATAAAGATAAAGCTGACTGGAATCAAACTGGTAAGAACCAACTAGGTTTTTAAAAAGAAAGTACTGTCAGAAAAACAAAAAGCAGAAATCAAAACTAACTTGGAATATTGTTGCCATTTGAGACTTGAAATGACTCTAAGCCTCAACTATCTATAGACAGATAATAATCTGAGAACTATTTGTAGTATTTAAGGAGAACATGGTCCATGATGTCAATTTCAGTTGTGGCAAAGGAAGATAGAAGAAAAGAATAATTGGTTTTTGATTTGTGTTGCATTCTTCTGTTTTCCAAAAAAAAATATTTATAGTAATTATCCAGACCCTGTTCTTCCAAATATTTATTGAGTTGTGTTTGTGGAAACAAATAATGTGCCTTTCTAAGTTCAGAGATCTCCAAGACTAGAATAGCCCCAGCTATGATTTATCTAAAATCTCTTTATCTGTCATTCTAGGAAAAAGACCTTTTCACTGAAAAAACTGGTACTTTTAGGTTGATGCCATGACTGAAAGGGATTTATGACTGAAGTAAGTAAACCCTGGATTCAGGAAGGAGAGTGAACAGAGTATTTGGTGACCAGAATAAATTGTAGTAGTATTTGCAGTTTTTATAAATATTTCTATCTTTTTCATTCTGATAGAAGAATAAATTGTACTTCTACAAACACAGGCAGTAACATGTAACTTGCTTGGTTATGATATGAGGGCAGAAATCTTCAAAATTCAGTGTACAATTTTCTGTTTCTTCTCCCTCCCGGCCACAATAACTCCAAATTTTAAAAGTTCAATTGGAACTGGAAATAGAACTGCCTTATGATCCAGCAATCCCACTGCTAGGCATACACACTGAGAAAACCAGAAGGGAAAGAGGCACGTGTACCCCAGTGTTCATCGCAGCACTGTTTATAATAGCCAGGACATGGAAGCAACCTAGATGTCCATCAGCAGATGAATGGATAAGAAAGCAGTGGTACATATACACAATGGAGTATTACTCAGCCATTAAAAAGAATACATTTGAATCAGTTCTAATGAGGTGGATGAAACTGGAGCCTATTATACAGAGTGAAGTAAGCCAGAAAGAAAAACATCAATACAGTATACTAATGCATATATATGGAATTTAGAAAGATGGTAACAATAACCCAGTGTACGAGACAGCAAAAGAGACACTCATGTATAGAACAGTCTTATGGACTCTGTGGGAGAGGGAGAGGGTGGGAAGATTTGGGAGAATGGCATTGAAACATGTAAAATATCATGTAAGAAACGAGATGCCAGTCCAGGTTCGATGCATGATACTGGATGCTTGGGGCTAGTGCACTGGGACGACCCAGAGGGATGGTATGGGGAGGGAGGAGGGAGGAGGGTTCAGGATGGGGAACACATGTATACCTGTGGCGGATTCATTTTGATATTTGGCAAAACTAATACAATTATGTAAAGTTTAAAAATAAAATAAAATTTAAAAAAAAGACAAAAAAAAAAAAAGAAAGAAAGGGTGTACTATATATAGGGTAAAGAAAAAAAATGATAAAAGTTCAATTGGCCTGAATTCTTTTTTTTTTTTTTTAATGGTAATTGGACTTAACAGCAAGAGTTAAAGCAAAATCCAGTTAAACTTGGATGACTTGCCTCCTGATTTTTCCATGGAAGCTCAAATGGATTTTTTTAAATTAATTAATTTATTTTAATTTTTTTTAGCTTTAAAATTAATTTATTTATTTTAATTGGAGGCTAATTACTTTACAATATTGTGGTGCTTTTTGCCATACATTGACATGAATTAGCCACAGGTGTACATGGGTCCCCCTGTCCCGAACCCTCCTGACACTTCCCTCCTATCCCATCCTCTGGGTTTTCCCAGAGCATTGGCTTTGAGTGCCCTGCTTTAGGCTGAATTCTTTGTGAGAATAATGTGGATCAGAATTGTCTACTGACATGAGATGGGCAAGAAACCTAAGAAGGAAATAACTTCTGGTGTTTTAAGCAGTAAGAAATTAAGGTTGTTTATTGTAGCACAGTCAAGGAATTCTGTTATATTACTTAATTTATGTCTCTGCCCCCACCCTGACAGATTTTGAAATATATAATTTATATGTGTTACTTCTTAATTTTTTCATTATTTTTAACTTGTCCAACAGGAGTCTGGCTTCTATTATTTTCACAGCAGTAAAACTGGTTAATTATGACCAACATAGACAGCATATTAAAAAGCAGAGACATTACTTTGCCAACAAAGGTCTATCTAGTCAAAGCTATGGTTTTTCATGTAGTCATGTATGGATATGAGAGTTGGACTATAAAGAACACTGAGCACTGAAGAATTGATGCTTTTGAACTGTGGTGTTGGAGAAGACTCTTGAGAGTCCCTTGGACAACAAGGAGATCCAACCAGTCCATCCTAAAGGAAATCAGTCCTGAATATTCATTGGAAGGACTGATACTGAAGCTGAAACTCCAATACTTTGGCCACCAGATGTGAAGAACTGACTCATTTGAAAAGACTCTGATGCTGGGAAAGATTGAAGGCTGGAGGAGAAAGGGACAACAGAGGATAAGATGGTTGGAAGGCATCATTGACTCAATGTACATGAGTTTGAGTAAACTCCGGGAGTTGGTGATGGACAGGGAGGCCTGGCATGCTGTGGTTCATGGGGCCGCAAAGAGTAGTACGTGACTGAGCAGCTGAACTGAACTGAACTAAGTTCACTAAAACCTGATTATAGTTAAATTCATTACAGGCATTTTAGTTCATATCTTGCTAACATAACTGCTTTATGATTTTATTGGATTTTTTGACTGGAAATTCTTTCCATTCCTGGATTCTGTGATATCATACATTTTCAGTTCATGCTTTCTCTTAGAGTCTCTATAATTTTCTCTTTCATTTCACATTCATTAGACTTAGTGTTCACCAAGGTTCTAAAACTTTCATTTCTGCTTTCTCTGGAAAAAGCAAATGAAACTTCAATGATGTCAGCAATGGGAAATGTTTGGGGAACTCCTAAATTAGTATATCCCTTGTCCATATAATTTTGTTGAGTTCTAAAAGCTATGTCTGTTTTTGTCTGAACATGATTACCACCTTTACCTGAATCTCAGCATGTCCAGAGTAAACTTACACTTTCCTTCAAACATGTTTCTCTCTGTAGTTTTCATTTTTGGTTAATGTTACAAGCATATCTTCTCCATTTGGTATTAAACCTCTCCATTTGTAGATATCCGTGATTGTAAGTCTTTCTCTACCACACATCCAAATAATTACTAAGTGCTGCTTAGTCTAACTCTTTAATGGGAACAACTATCCTATTTCTATTTCAATTAACACTATTTTAGTCCAGGATTTAATTATTTCTCACTTGATTTTCCAAGCAGCTGCCTTACCCTTTTGTTCCTATTCCTATTCCTATTTTGTTCCATGCCCTGCATTGTGGCCTAAGTGATCTTCCTAATGTACAAGTTGGCACCGGTCACTCTTCTTGATTTCTTCAAACCCTCTCTCATTTGCAAATCGGATTAAATCCATTCTCCATATTGTACTTACAAAGATATCTTATGTCTTCTTTAATTTCTTTTCAAAATTTATCTCTTCATATTTTTCCTTTGTAACATATGCTTAATCCATACTGAACTGTATATAATTACCTAACACCATGCCTTCTAACCTTGCTGCTCTTGTAAATGCTTTTTCTGCTAGTTGGTATTGATTTTTTCTTTACCTGAAAATAACCCCTTTTTTAATTTAAATACAAAACAGTTTTACCTCCCTGGTATTCCCCATTTTACTCTTTGCACATCCTTCAGTTCAGTTCAGTTCAGTAGCTCAGTCATGTCCTACTCTTTGCGACCCCACGGACTGCAGCACGCCAGGCTTCCCTGTCCATCACCAACTCCCGGAGTTTACTCAAACTCATGTCCATTGAGTCATTGATGCCATCCACCATCTCATCCTCTGTCATCCCCTTCTCCTCCTGCCTTCAATCTTTCCCACAGTCAGGGTCTTTTCAATTCTTTGCATCAGGTGGCCAAAGTATTGGAGTTTCAGCTTCAGTATCAGTCTTTCCAATAAATATTCAGGACTGATTTCCTTTAGGATGGACTGGTTGAATCTCCTTGCAGTCCAAGGGCCTCTCAAGTGTCTTCTCCAATTCTACAGTTCAAAAGCATCAATTAGCTTTTTTTGCTTTGCTTTCTTTATAGTCCAACTCTCACATCCATATATGACTACTGGAAAAAACGTAGCTTTGACTAGATGTACCTTTGTTGGTAAAGTAATGTCTCTGCTTTTTAATATGCTAAGTGGGTCATAACTTTTCTTCCAAGGAGCAAGTGTCTTTTAATTTCATGGCTGCAGTCACCATCTGCAGTGATTTTGGAGCCCCCTAAAAATAGTCTGTCACTATTTCCATTGTTTCCCAATCTATTTGCTATGAAGTGATGGGACCAGACGACATGATCTTCGTTTTCTGAATGTTGAGTTTTAAGCCAACTTTTTCACTCTCCTCTTTCACTTTCATCAAGAGGCTCTTTAGTTCTTTGCTTTCTGCTATAAAGGTGGTGTCATCTGCATATCTGAGGTTATTAATATTTCTCCTGGCAATCTTGATTTCAGCTTGTGCTTCATCCAGTCCAACATTTCTCATGATGTACTCTGCATATAAGTTAAATAAGCAGGGTGACAATATACAGCCTTGCACATCCTTGTCATTTCACTTATCCTACTGTGTTGTCATTTGGAATTTTTTGCCACTTTCTGCCAATCTCCTGTAGAGTGTCTGACTACAGAGACCACTGTTTATATTTCTTTTTATCCCTAGTGTCTAGTAGACTGAATAACCAATAGTAAGTACTCAGCAGGATTGAACCCAGATCTCCCACATTGTAGGCAGACAATTTACTGACTGAGCCACCAGGGAAGCCCAGTAAAACTGAAGTGGGTAGCCTATCCCTTCTCCAGCGATCTTCCTGATCCAGGAATTAAACCTGGGTCTTCTGCATAGCAGGCATATTCTTTACCAGCTGAGCTA
Organism: Bos grunniens; assembly: GCF_055505025.1. Lineage (NCBI taxonomy): Eukaryota > Metazoa > Chordata > Mammalia > Artiodactyla > Bovidae > Bos > Bos grunniens. The sequence continues at coordinate 68,840,640 of NC_141170.1, forward strand.
CCAGGGAAGTCCCAACTGTCATTTACTAATAAATAAATAAGGATACCTTGATGTGGAGGCTTTCACTGTGTTCTAATTCACACAAAACTAAAACTACATATTATTTGTATTAATTGTAATAAAATCATATTTATTTATCTATTGATGAATTCCTGATGAAAGACTTGAAATATTCAGTATTGAAATAATTGGACTGGCAGAATTCTCTAAAAAATAAAACATTTACATATTATTCATTTCTAGTTTTGTTTCTTTAACAAACGTGCTGTGGAAGTTAGCCTTAGGAACATATCCTCTGGCAAGTCATTTCTTCTCAGCTTTCTCCAGCACAGTCTCAAAGAAAGACTTCTCACTGTTCTTTGCAGTCCTATTCTAGCTTGTGAAAATTGTCTTTGTTCACTCAAAAAGCATGATATCCTAGGCTCATAAATGTGATGAAGCAGCTCTATTTAACAGACCAGAAAAAGCTTCATAGTTTTCTCTTCATGTTTTTGAAAAGCTTTTTGAGGAGAAATGTTGATTTCATTTAATTCTGCCTTCCTTCTTACTTGCTTCCCAGAGAGCAAAATGTGGTTTACCTAATAATATTTAAGATCATGAACATGATTATTTTAGTACATTTGAGAGATGGATTATTAACAGCTGTAAATAACTCGAGTACAAATTAAGTTATTGTCTGATAACCATAGTAAATATAGTTCTTAGTAAACAGAAATGGTGATTCAAATTTCAAATGTATCTAGTTGCTGTATTTATTCATAAAAAGTTTTTATATAGCTTATGCTATGATGGATTGATTAATTACACTAAGGTATAATGTTCACATTTTCTGTATAATACAATGAAATGAAATTCTGATGAATGAAATTCATTGGATTCTATGCTATGAATTATTTTGAATTATAAAATACTATCCTCAAATCCCAAAACATACTTAAAATATAAGTGGCATCAAATGGACTTTGGAAGAGTTAATTATTTCTTAGGAGTATTTTAAAATTAAATAAAAGTAAAAACACATGTGTATTAAAAATTCTCATAAAATGCCATAGAGTTAAGCCTGCAGACACATGGATCCTAACACTTCACCTGATTTAAGACTCTACAGATCTTCCTGACTGACAGGTGGCTGAATTTAGTTAAAAAAAGAAAATGTGATAAGTATTTGCAAATAAACCAGTGTCAATTTTTGAAAGTCAGTTGTCATCAATAGCAAAACTGAACTATGAACAAGCAGTTAATAGTTTTTTTTTTTCTCTCTCTTCTTTTTGGTATAAGCTGGAAAAAAATAATTAGAACAGATTCTTTCTAAGTACGAGCATTGATAATATAGAACTTGTATAGTACATGGAACAAGTTCTTTCTGAAGCATGTTTTATTATTTTTTCTGAAGCCACAGATGTTAGCTGTTTTCACATCAAAACAATGATGTTAGTCATGAATTTCTTGGAAAAGCATTTTTAAAAACCTTTGAGCAGATGAGATGGGAGATGTGTTCTTCAGAGTAAATAAAGGCTCTTGTTTTCAGTAGAATATCATGAGTAGAATTTCTTTGGCAGTAGCCTTTGAATAGACATTTTAAGTGTGCCGAAAAGTTGTCAGAGAGAGACTCAAAACTATAAACTAACCTATGAGAAGTGGGGGTATCAAAGAGCCCAAAAAACCCTGAAAAGTGACAGATTTTTAGGAAGCAAGAACCTAAAGAACATTCAAGAGAATTACATGAGCTTGTATTCACATATTTTACACTTTTCCCTGAAAAAGTACCCACATATAAAAAAAGAATATATTATAAAATGTAAAGCTCTATAATTTCACTCAGTGTGATCACAACTGTGCAACCACTACTCACATCAAAAATCAGACAAATGCCAGTTCACAGAAGCCCCTCTGATACCCCTCCCTAAAGATATTTACTTTCCAGAATTCTTTTCATGGATAGTGCCTGTTTTACAACACACACATACACACGCAGCGGGATTATTCTACTTGCATTTGACTATGTGTGTTTGTGCCGATATTTTTTCTCTCTACATAAAGTATAATTCAGACATGTTTTTGTGGTTTCAATATTATCTTTTTAATGGATAGTATTCTATTTTATGATTTTATTAAGGTGAATCAATTCTGATGCTTCTGGACTTTTGGTTGTTTTTAATTTATAGGCAATGTCAACCTTTAAAATAAAACAGCCAGTTATTTTACCAGCAAATTGGGTTTATTTGGGATAGCAGAGGAATTGCAGTTCTGGACTTGAAAGCTATGACAACACTATAGGAAAACTCCAGAAAAGGAGAGGATTGTTACTTCACAGAGGATAAGGTAGAAAGCTGAGAAGGACTGCTTTGAAACAAAGTCCATCCAGGAGAACAGCAAGAGTTCAGGTTAGTGACAGTTTCTCATTGGCTCCATGGTGGTAGTATCTCAGTGACTGGGGCTGTTGATGGGCAAGGAGAGAATTGTCTTTCCTTTTGCTGGAGTAATAAAGTGGTAACATTCTTGTCGGAGATGCAGGGCAGGTCTCTTCTTGTTTAGGGTATGCGAAGAACAAAGAGTGTAAGAGATTCCTCTTCAGGGCTTCTGGACTCCATTTTAATTTTCACACAGTTGGAAATAATATTGCTATAAACAGTATAGTGTGTGTCCTGTGATGCAAGTATGAGAATTATTGATCAATAGGGAATGTTTGCATTCAGTTTTAGTGAATACTGCTGAATATTTTTCCAAGATAGTTTTAAAAAATTGACACTGCCAAGAGTGTATAAGCATTCTAGTTGCTTACATCACACCATTTGTAGGTGATGCCAGTCTTTTTAATTTTAGCCATTTTGGTGACCGTATTTGTAGCACATTAGTTTTGTGTTTCCTTTATCACTAATAAGGTTGTATAACACTTTGTATGCCTGTTGACTCTTTGAACAGTCTCTTTTACCTGTTGCAAGAAGTTTTGCCATTATTTTCCTGAGTTGTATGTCTTTTCCTACGAAAACATGGAATTCTTTTTTATATTTGGACTTCAAGTATGTCATTGTTAATTAGTATCAAATATGGACTGCTTTTTTTACTTTTCAGTATTGTCTTTTAACATACAGAAATTTTGCTTAAGACATTTTTTTATACCAAAGTCAGAAAAATACTCTGCTGTTTCATTGTTTTAACTTTTATACCGTCTATAAGGGATAAGGAATTTGTTTTTCTGTATATCATGCAGATGGTTCATGTATTATTATTTTTCATTTGTATATGTCCCTTGTATTTTTTCACAATTTGTTATTAAATTCATCCTTAGCTCATAAAATGAATTGTGGATTTCCCCCATTCTTTCTAACAATTGGAAATATTTAAGATCACTGCAGATTATTCTGTAATATTTAAAGTGATTCACAGGTTTTACTTGGGTTAGGAAGTTTCTGATTGGATTTTTCTAGATTTAATTTATTTAATATATAATAGGAACAATCAGGTTTCCTATTTATCCTTGTATAAGTTTCATGTAGTTGTGCTTTTCAAAATTTGTATCATTTAAAATTTCAAATAAATAGGAAAATGAAAACATAAGTAATCCGGGGGTTCTTCTCGACCCAGGAATCGAACTGGAATCTCCTGCATTGCAGGCAGATTTTTTACCAACTAAGCTATCAGGGAAGCCCATAATATTTGCTGCTAAGTCACTTCAGTCGTGTCCGACTCTGTGCGACCCCATAGACAGCAGCCCACCAGGCTTCCCTGTCCCTGGGATTCTCCAGGCAAGAACACTGGAGTGGGTTGCCATTTCCTTCTCCAAATAAGTATTTAGGCCAAGGTCAAATACCTGGGTTACAGAAAGTGAAAGTGAAGTCGCTCAGTTGTGTCCGACTCTTTGCGACCCCATGGACTGTAGCCTACCAGGCTCCTTCATCCATGGGATTTTCCAGGCAAGAATACTGGAGTGGGTTGCCATTTTCTTCTCCAGGAGATCTTCTCAAGCCAGGGATTGAACCTGGTTCTCCTGCATTGTAGGCAGACGTTTTACCGTCTGAGCCACATGGACTTAAATTATGTTGTTTTATATCAAGTCCATTTTAATAGTAAGAATGCCCAAAATGTTTTTGGAAAAAAAATATAATGTAGTACTTTTAATTCAGTAAAACGACAGTAACTAGAGATACTTAGAGCCTGTGGAAAATTGGAAAAAACTTTTTATTATAACAAAGTTTGAAAGTTTAGTCACTCAGTCCTGTCTGACTCTTTGCGACCCCATGGACTGTAGACTACCAGGCTTCTCCATCCATGGGATTTTCCAGGCAAGAGTACTGGAGTGGGTTGCCATTTCCTTCTCCAGAGGATCTTCCCAACATAGGCATCAAACCTGGGTCTCCTACATTGTAGGCAGAGGCTTTACCATCTGAGCCACCAGGGAAGTCTATTATAACACATGTGGAGTTTTAATGTTGGTTCTGACACCAGCAGGCTCCAGGGACTTGTTTGTGATGACAACTTTGGGTGCAAATCCTCATTTTTAAATAGTGGATACTGAATAAGGTGATACTTATTGATTTTTCTGGTTAGGAAATTCTATGAAAATAATCTTATTTTAAGTAAACTCCTTTTTTGAATCAAAAGACTGTGCTTACTCAGAAACCAAGATCAGCAGACATCTAATCATGTTCTAGAGATGTGAGAAAAAGACTGCTATGAATGTTATCTTATTAAAAATATGCTCTCCAGATCTCTGAACATTACTGTTGATCTTTTTCAGAAATCTGTCTGGCTTTTCATATTTCATTAGAAATGAGGTGTCTAAAACTGAATGTAGTTTTCGAAGGGCAATGCAACTAAATTGGATAGCAAGGGTTTATTATCTTGCAGCTTCACAATATGACACCTTTGGATATATAATCCAGAATCACAAAAGTCCTTTATAGTGCTTTAGAAAATCTGAATATTATCTATACCCTTTGATCACATCTTACAGGAAGTACTTCTATTCATCACCCAATAAATTATTTAGCAGCATCTAATTTTGAATAGGTAAGGGATCTGCCAGCAATGCAGGAGACCCAAGTTCAGTCCCTGGGTAAGGATGATCCCCCGGAGAAGGGAATAGCAACCTATTTCAGTATTTCCTGGAGAATTCCATGGAGAGAGGAGATTGGCAAGCTATAGTCCATGGGGTTCCAAAGAGTGGAACATGACTGGGTGACTGACATTTTCACTTTCACTTTCAATTTTGAATACATTTGGAGGTCTTGGTGTTATCTATCTTATGACCAAGCTTCGTATGGAAATGTTACTTTTTTTTTTTTACATTTTCTTTTTTTTTTGTTTTGTTTTAAGAAATAACCAAATTTTATTTAAAATTTTTCTTATAATGGGACAAAATTATATAAATGAATCTTTTGTTAAGAATAAAAAAACTATATTTAAATTAAGCAAAATTTTTTTTCAAGTTTTTTACTGAGAAGTTGTGAGGTATTTTTTGAAGTATAAGCGACATAACATTATACTACTTTCAGATGTACAATGTAATGATTCAATATTTGTACAATGTACAATGTAATGATTCAATATTTGTATATATTGCAAAATAATCCCCACAAAAATCCAGTTAACACCCATCACCATACATAGTTATAATTTTTTTTTCATGTTATGTGAATATTCAAGTATCTCTTACTTTCAAATGTGTAATATAGCATTATTTTCAACAATTTTCAACAACATACACTTTCAACAATTATTATTATTATTTATGTTAGTACTTTTCATTTTTAAATTAAAAACATCTAGTTGTCTTGACATGATGCCAAGCAAGTCTTATTTCAAATAACACCACTTTTAGACTAGAAATACAGTAATGCTTATATTCTAAAGTGCAGCAGAAGTAAAAATCAACTTAGCATAGCAGTGTAATCCTAAGAGCAAATGGCTGATTGTGCTAACTGCTTCTCAGAGTTCAGTAATGTCTTTAATTTTCTTGTGCAAAATGCTAAATGAAAACAATAAGCAGATTGGAATTATATATGCATGGTTGTAAATGAAAGCAAAATCATTCATCTTTACTAAGAAAAACATGCAGCAATAGTAAGTTTCAATTTGATATTGTAGATAGTGAATTTTAAAAACTCAAATTTTCTTTTTATTACTTTCCAGCTTTCTCTGACAACTGTCCATATTTTGGAAATTAATATGTTAAAGTTGGATTTGGAATTTGAGTCATTAAAATGCCTTGCATATTTTAGTTTATATCATAATGAATACATTGAATCATTGTTTTATTCCATATTCTGTGCTGTGCTTAGTCGCTCAGTCACGTCCAACTCTTTGTGACCCCATGGACTGTAGCCTGCCAGGTTTCTCTGTCCATGGGGATTCTCCAGGCAAGAATATTGGAGTGGTTTGCTGTGCCATCCTCCAGATGATCTTCCCAACCCAGGGATTGAACCCAGGTCTCCCGAATTGCAGGCAGATTATTTGGGACTTTAATAACTTTGTTTCAGAGTGTTATTTTTAAATAAGAGATAACTAATTGAAAATTCATTATTCTTTTTTTTTTCAAATGGGAATAATTTAAGAAGATATATGTATACATACACACACACACACATAGGCTTCACATGTGGCCCTAGTGGTAAAGAGCCTGCCTGCCAATGCAGGAGACACCAATTTGATCCCTGAATTGCAAAGATCCTCTGGAGAAGGAAGTGGCAACCCACTCCAGTGTTCTTGTCTGGAGAATCCCATGGACAGAGGAGCCTGGTGGGCCCCAGTCCATGGGATCGTAAAGAGTCAGACACGACTGAAGCAACTTAACAATAGCAGCATATATATATATATATATATATATATATATATATATACATACATATATATTATATATATAAATGTATTATTTGGCAATACTAAAACATGTTCATCAATTGCTAAAGCTTCCAAGAAGATATAACCATATGACTACTGAGAGACCAGTTTATTGCTTGAGCAAATGAATGTCCAGCCTATTATTAGTCTACAAATGGTATATGCTGTTTAGAGCCTCATTTGATCCTAAATGTTAAGTGCTGTGTGTCTCAAAACCTACCTGCATAATCATAGATCTTGGGGGATCTGACTATTAAAATCCCATGGCAAGAAAAAGAAAAATAAGAGTAACTTTAAAAAATGGTGGCATGTTTGGCTTTGGAATGTCACAGTTTCTAATAAGGATCCTGAGTGGAGGAATCTTTTTATATAAATGTTAATAAAAGTTTCTAAAAATGGACCCTAAGGCAATGAAGATGTAATTTTTCTAGTTCAAATTCATAGCAATGTTTTTCCCCCATATATTTAATGATGACAGATTTTTTTTAAGTAATTTATTTTTTCTTGAAGGATAATTGCTTTACGGAATTCTGCTGTTTTCTGTCAAACCTCAATATGAGTCATCCATAGGTATACATATATCCCCTCCCTTTTGAAACTCCCTCTCATCTCCTTCCCCATCCCACCCCTCTAGGTTGATACAGAACTCCTTTTTGAGTTTCCTGAGCCATACAGCAAATTCCTGTTGGCTATCTGTTTTACATATGGTAATATAAGTTTTCATGTTACTCTTTCCATACATCTCACCCTCTCCTCCCCTCTCTCCATGTCCATAAGTCTATTCTCTATGTTAGTAAATTTTAACTGTGATCATCTAGAATCCCTAGTTCGAGCATTTGGTCAGTCAATTAGATTCTATATTTTGAGGAAACGATTCTCAAAAGTCTTATTGTCTACAACACTGGCTTTGAACATATCGTGCACTCTTTGAGTAATAATCATTTATGAGACCAAAAGTAAAAATTAGAAAAACAAGGAGGTTTTTAATGTTTGATTGAAAAAATATAATGATTATGTAAAGATGTATGATTTTAATACCATCTGTACAAGACTAATATTAATATAGTAATAACAAATCTAATATTATGTATTTCATAAAATATTTTTTATGTGAGAGTTGGACTATCAAGATGTGATGTGAGAGTTGGACTATAAAGAAAGCTGAGTGCTGAAGAATTGATGCTTTTGAACTGTGGTGTTGGAGAAGACTCTTTTTTTATGACATTATTCTTTTTATATATATATATATTTTAACTTTACAATATTGTATTGGTTTTGCCATATATTAACATGAATCTGCCACAGGTATACACGTGTTTCCCATCCTGAACCCTCCTCCCTCCTCCCTCCCCGTACCATCCCTCAGGGTCGTCCCAGTGTACCAGCCCCAAGCATCCAGTATGGTGCATTGAACCTGGACTGGTGATTCGTTTCATATATGATATTATAGATGTTTCAATGCCAGTCTCCCAAATCATCCCACTCTCTCCGTCTCCCACAGAGTCCAAAAGACTGTTCTATACATCAGTGTCTCTTTTGCTGTCTTGTGTACAGGGTTATTGTTACCATCTTTCTAAATTCCATATATATGCATTAGTATACGGTATTGGTGTTTTTCTTTCTGGCTTACTTCACTCTGTATAATAAGTTCCAGTTTCATCCACCTCATTAGAACTAATTCAAATGTATTCTTTCTAATGGCTGAGTAATACTCCATTGTGTATATGTACCACAGCTTTCTTATCCATTCATCTGCTGATGGACACCTAGGTTGCTTCCATGTCCTGGCTATTATAAACAGTGCTGTGATGAACATTGGGGTACATGTATCTCTTTCAATTCTGGTTTCATCAGTGTGTATGCCCAGCAGTGGGATTGCTGGGTCATAAGGCAGTTCTATTTCCAGTTTTTTAAGGAATCTCCACACCATTCTCCATAGTGGCTTACTAGTTTGCATTCCCACCAACAGTGTAAGAGGGTTCCCTTTTCTCCACACTCTCTTCAGCATTTATTGCTTGTAGACTTTTGGATCGCAGCCATTCTGACTGGCGTGAAATGGTACCTCATTGTGGTTTTGATTTGCATTTCTCTGATAATGAGTGATGTTGAGCATTTTTCATGCATTTGTTAGCCATCTGTATGTCTTCTTTGGAGAAATGTCTATTTAGTTCTTTGGCCCATTTTTTGATTGAGTCATTTATTTTTCTGGAATTGAGCTGTAGGAGTTTCTTGCATATTTTTGAGATTAGTTGTTTGTCAGTTGCTTCATTTGCTATTATTTTCTCCCATTCTGAAGGCTGTCTTTTCACCTTGCTTATAGTTTCCTTTGTTGTGCAGAAGCTTTTAAGTTTAATTAGGTCCCATTTGTTTATTTTTGCTTTTATTTCCAATATTCTGGGAGGTGGGTCATAGAGGATCCTGCTGTGATGTATGTCAGAGAGTGTTTTGTCTATGTTCTCCTCTAGGAGTTTTATAGTTTCTGTTCTTACGTTGAGATCTTTAATCCAATTTGAGTTTATTTTTGTGTATGGTGTTAGAAAGTGCTCTAGTTTCATTCTTTTACAAGTGGTTGACCAGTTTTCCCAGCACCACTTGCTAAAGAGATTGTCTTTAATCCATTGTATATTCTTGCCTCCTTTGTCAAAGATAAGGTGTCCATATGTGCGTGGATTTATCTCTGGGCTTTCTATTTTGTTCCATTGATCTATATTTCTGTCTTTGTGCCAGTACCATACTGTCTTGATGACTGTGGCTTTGTAGTAGAGCCTGAAGTCAGGCAGGTTGATTCTTCCAGTTCCATTCTTCTTTCTCAAGATCGTTTTGGCTATTCGAGGTTTTTTTGTATTTCCATACAAATTGTGAAATTATTTGTTCTAGCTCTGTGAAGAATCCCGTTGGTAGCTTGATAGGGATTGCATTGAATCTATAAATTGCTTTGGGTAGTATACTCATTTTCACTATATTGATTCTTCCAATCCATGAACATGGTATATTTCTCCATCTATTAGTGTCCTCTTTGATTTCTTTCACCAGTGTTTTATAGTTTTCTATATATAGGTCTTTAGTTTCTTTAGGTAGATATATTCCTAAGTATTTTATTATTTTCATTGCTATGATGGGAGAAGACTCTTGAGAGTCTTTTGGACAGCAAGGAGATCGAACCAGTGCATCCTAAAGGAAATCAGTCCTGAATATTCATTGGAAGGACTGATACTGAAGCTGAAACTCCAATACTTTAGCCACCTGATGTGAAGAACCAACTCATTGGAAAAGACCCTGATGCAGGGAAAGATTGAAGGAGAGAGGAGAAGGGGACGACAGAGAATGAGATGGTTGCATGGCGTCACCAACATGAGTTCGAGTAGGCTCCAGCAGTTGGTGATGGACAGGGAAGCCTGGCATGCTGCAGTCCATGGGGTCACAAAGAATAGGACACAACTGAGAGACTGAACTGAACTGAACTAAAAATATTTTTCTATTCTCTTAATTTAATCATCTTAATGATGGTGTGTGGAGAAGGCAATGGCACCCCACTTCAGTACTCTTGCCTGGAAAATCCCATGGATGGAGGAGCCTGGAAGGCTGCAGTCCATGGGGTCGCTGAGGTCGGACACAACTGAGCAACTTCACTTTCACTTTTCACTTTCATGCATTGGGGAAGGAAATGGCAACCCACTCCAGTGTTCTTGCCTGGAGAATCCCAGGGGCGGGGGAGCCTGGTGGGCTGCCATCTATGGGGTCTCACAGAGTTGGACATGACTGAAGCGACTTAGCAGCAGCAGCAGCAATGATGGTGTGACTAAGTCATTTTCCAGTTTTGAAAAAATAAAGAAAATATTTCATTAAAGAATGTGTCTAAAAAATTTCCCCTCTTTTCTTATTTTAAAGTGGTCCTGACTTATATGGAAAATTAAACATTAAAATACATGCCAAAATATGCAAATAAATTTTCTGCTACCATGTTTTTAGTGTAAGAACACAGAGTTGAATCACTGTTTAAACTTCAAGAAGTCAATATCCATTTGCTCAAGAAATTAAGCTTGAGATAATTATGTGTAAAGTAAAAAAAAAAACATACTCTGCATCCACATTTTGAACAGCTAAGACAAAGTAAAAAAGTGGATCAGGGATGAGGAACTGACATAGAAATCTGATGTAAAATCTATGCAGTTTGATTCCTAGGTTGTCCAAGGCATATGAATTAGTCATTCATAGTTATTAAATGTATTCATTACTAGAACATAGAGCTGTCTAGGACATACACACATGATGCCTCTGGGAATTTAAAGCCCATCTACACAGATGCATATTAAATAAATATTTACCAAAAAGGGAAGAAACATTGAGAGTGAATCCAATCGAGAGTTTACCCTGATCTGGTATCACAAAGTTTTCTTTCAGGAAGTAATATGTTAGCTGATATCTCAGAAATAGTAAAGATTAAATTCTTCATTGTTGTTTATTTAGTCTCTCATTGTGACCCCTTGAAGGCCCACAAGACTTCTCTGCCCATGGGATTTTCCAGGCAAGAACACTGAGTGGGTAGCTATTTCCTTCTTTAGGAGATCCTTCCCACCGATGGGTCAAACCCACGTCTTCTGCACTGGCAGGCTGACTCTTCACCACTGAGCAATCAGAGAAGCCTTGATTTGTAAATTAAAAAGAAAAGGAAAAGAAACAGATTCAGGTTTACCTTTATTTCTTGAGGCCGTGAAGTTTGAGGATCTTGGGGCAGATTACCATGGGCGAATGAAAGAGAGCAATGGGAAATGTGAAGCAAAGTGAGAAAGAATGAGGAAAGGTCACATTAAGCACGGCTATGTTAGGCATATCCTGATTTTATTCACATTTTAAAGTGAAATTAGAAGTTACTCCAAAAGTTTAAATAGAGAGGGATGGCTTTATTTGTTTTGTGATTTTAAAAGATCAGTTCAGTTCAGTCGCTCAGTTGTGTCCAACTCTTTGTGACCCCATGAATCACAGAACACCAGGCTGCCCTGTCCATCACCAAGTCTCAGAGTTCACTCAAACTCATGTCCATTTTAAAAGATATATTGAGCCAAATAAAAGGCTATTAGTAGTAGAGTTAGTGGCTCAGTTATGTCGGACTCTTTCTGACCCCATGGACTATAGCGTTCCAGGCTCCTCTGTCTAATGGAATTCTCCAGGCAAGAATACTGGAGTGGGTTGCCATTTCCTACTCCAAGGTATCTTCTCCACCCAGGTAGTGAATCTGGGTCTCCCACATTGTAGGCAGATTCTTTACCATCTGAGCTACCAGAAAAGCTATACATTGGAGGCTACTGGAGTAATTTGAGTGAGGAATACTGGTGTCACTGGGATGGTGTTGGTGAAAGATGGGGAAGTTGATAGGACCAAATAATTCATGAACTGAGTTGTAGGAGTGGTTAAGCAGGACCCTTAAAGGATATATTCTTCTCATGGTGATTGAAGAACAAGAGGCCAACTTCTATTACAAAAACACATTTCCTATTTTGCTTCAGTCACATCTGCTGACAACCCATTAGCAAAAGAAGTATATAGCTGATGCCAAAGAGGTGGGAAGTTTGCTCCACCCTTGGTGGGATAACTGCAGTCACATAGAAAATAGTATAGATACATTTTGTAGTTGAACAGTTTATTCAACTACATATAAGGGAAAAGATAAAGTTTTAGAAAATAGTTTCAGGAGTTCACCTGCAAATAGTAAGATTTATAGGTAGGCTGACTGTATAATTTATTATCAAAGCTGGACACGTTTGAGAGTAAAAGAGGATGGATATTAATCAGTTCAGTTCAGTTGCTCAGTTGTGTCCAACTATTTGCAAACACATGAATCACAGCGTGCCAGGCCTCCCTGTCCATCACCAACTCCTGGAGTTCACTCAAACTCATGTCCATCGAGTCGATGATGCTATCCAACCATCTCATCCTCTGTTGTCCCCTTCTTCTCCTGCCACCAATCCCTCTCTGCATCAGAGTCTTTTCCAATGAGTCAACTCTTTGAATGAAGTGGCCAAAGTATTGGAGTTTCAGCTTCAGCATCAGTCCTTTCACTGAACACCCAGGACTAATCTCCTTTAGGATGGACTAGTTGGATCTCCTTGCAGTCCAGGGGACTCTCAAGAGTCTTCTCCAACACCACAGTTCAAAAGCATGAATTCTTCGATGCTCAGCTTTCTTCACAGTCCAACTCTCACATCCATACATGACCACTGGTAAAACCATAGCCTTGACTAGACAGACCTTTGTTGGTAAAGTAATATCTCTGCTTTTCAATGTGCTATCTAGGTTGGTCATAACTTTCCTTCCAAGGAGTAAGCGTCTTTTAATTTCATGGCTGCAGTCACCATCTGCAGGGATTGTGGAGCCCAAAAAAATAAAGTCTGACACTGTTTCCACTGTTTCCCCATCTATTTCCCGTGAAGAGATGGGACCAGATGCCATCATCTTCGTTTTCTGAACGTTGAGCTTTAAACCACCTTTTTCACTCTCCTCTTTCACTTTCATCAAGAGGCTTTTGAGTTCCTCTTCACTTTCTGCCATAAGGGGGGTGTCATCTGCATATCTGAGGTTATTGGTATTTCTCCCAGCAATCTTGATTCCAGCTTGTGCTTCTTCCAGCCCAGCGTTTCTCATTATGTACTCTGCATAGAAGTTAAATAAGCAGTGTGACAATATACAGCCTTGACATACTCCTTTCCCTATTTGGAATCAGTCTGTTGTTCCATGTCTAGTTCTAACTCTTGCTTCCTGACTCTCATATAGGTTTCTCAAGAGGCAGGTCAGGTGGTCTGATATTCCCATCTCTTTCAGAATTTTCCACAGTTTATTTTAATCCACACAGTCAAAGGCTTTGACATAGTAAATAAAGAAGAAATAGATGTTTTTCTGGAACTCTCTTGCTTTTTCCATGATCTAGCAGATGTTGGCAATTTGATCTCTGGTTCCTCCGCCTTTTCTAAAACCAGCTTGAACATCAGGAAGTTCACGGTTCACATATTGCTGAAGCCTGTGTTGGAGAATTTTGAGCGTTACTTTACTAGCGTGTGAGATGAGTGCAACTGTGCAGTAGTTTGAGCACTCTTTGGCATTGCCTTTCTTTGGGATTGGAATGAAAACTGACCTTTTCCAGTCCTGTGGCCACTGCTGAGTTTTCCAAATTTGCTGGCACATTGAGTGCAGCACTTTTACAGCATCATCTTTCAGGATTTGAAATAGCTCAACTGGAATTCCATCACCTCCACTAGCTTTGTTCGTAGTGATGCTTTCTAAGTCCCACTTGACTTCACATTCCAGGATGTCTGGCTCTAGGTGAGTGATCATACCATCGTGATTATCTGGGTCATGAGGATCTTTCTTGTACAGTTCTGCTGTGTATTCTTGCCACCTCTTCTTAATATCTTCTGCTTCTGTTACGTTCATACCATTTCTGTCCTTTATCGAGCACATCTTTGCATGAAATGTTCCCCTGGTATTTCTAATTGTCTTGAAGAGATCTCTAGTCCTTCCCATTCTGTTGTTTTCCTCTGTTTCTTTGCATTGATCTCTGAGGGAGGCTTTCTTATCTCTCCTTGCTATTATTTGGAACTCTGGATTTAGATGCTTATATCTTTCTTTTTCTCCTTTGCTTTTCGCTTCTCTTCTTTTCACAGCTATTTGTAAGGTCTCCTCAGACAGCCATTTTGCTTTTATGCATTTCTTTTCCATGAGGGTGGTCTTGATCCCTCTCTCCTGTACAATGTCATGAAGCTCTGTCCATCATTCATCAGGCACTCTGTCTATCAGATCTAGGCCCTTAAATTTATTTCTCACTTCCACTGTATAATCATAAGGGATTTGATTTAAGTCATACCTGAATGCTCTAGTGTTTTTCCCCACTTTCTTCAATTTAAGTCTGAATTTGGCAATAAGGAGTTCATGATCTGAGCCACAGTTGGCTCCCGGTCTTGTTTTTGCTGACTGTATAGGGCGTCTCCATCTTTGGCTGCAAAGAATATAATCAATCTGATTTTGGTGTTGACCATCTGGTGATGTCCATGTGTAGGGTATTCTCTTCTGTTGTTGGAAGACGGTGTTTGCTATGACCAGTGCATTCTCTTGGCCAAACTCTATTAGCCTTTGCCCTGCTTCATTCTGTACTTCATTCCAAGGCCAAATTTGCCTGTTAGTCCAGGTGTTTCTTGACTTCCTACTTTTGCATTCCAGTCCCCTATAATGAAAAGGACATCTTTTTTGGGTGTTAGTTCTAAAAGGTCTTGTAGGTCTTCATAGAACCATTCAACCTCAGTTTCTTCAGTGTTACTGGTTGGGGCATAGACTTTAATTACCATGATATTGAATGGTTTGCCTTGGAAACGAACAGATATCATTCTGTTGTTTTTGAGATTGCATCCAAGTACTGCATTTTGGTCTTTTGTTGGCCATGATGGCTACTCCATTTCTTCTAAGGGGATTCCTGCCCACAGTACTAGATATGGTCATCTGAGTTAAATTCACCCATTGCAGTCCATTTTAGTTCGCTGATTCCTAGAATGTCAACGTTCACTCTTGCCATCTGTTTGACCACTTCCAATTTGCCTTGATTCGTGGACCTGAGATTCCAGGTTCCTATGCAATATTGCGGTTACAGCATCGGACCTTGCTTCTATCACTAGTCACATCCACAGCTGGGTATTGTTTTTGCTTTGGCTCCATCCCTTCATTCTTTCTGGAGTTATTTCTCCACTGATCTCCAGTAGCTTATTGGGCACCTACTGACCCAGGGAGTTCCCCTTCAGTATCCTATCATTTTGCCTTTTCATATTGTTCATGGGGTTCTCAAGGCAGGAATACTGAAGTGGTTTGCCATTCCCTTCTCCAGTGGACCACATTCTGTCAGACCTCTCCACCATGACCCTCTCATCTTGGGTGGCCACACACGGCATGGCTTAGTTTCATTGAGTTAGACAAGGCTGTGGTCTATGTGATCAGATTGGCTAGTTTTCTGTGATTAAGATTTCAGTGTATCTGCCCTCTGATGCCCTCTTACAACACCTACCATCTTATTGGGTTTCTCTTACCTTGGGCATGGGGTATCTCTTCATGGTGGCTCCAGCAAAGTGCAGCCACTCCTCCTTACCTTGGACTAGGGGTATCTCCTTATGGCTGCCCCTCCTGACCTTGGATGTGGAGTAGCTCCTCTTGGCCCTTCTGCGCCTGCGCAGCCGCCGCTCTTTGGATGTGGGGTTGCTGTTCTCAGCATTAATAGATTTGCTGTAACCACAGGTATAAACTAGGGCTGTGTGTGGCAAATCAGGATACATAGTTATGCTAGGCATGAGAAGAAAAAAGACACATGTGGAAAAGGGGTAACATTTGATCAAAGATACTAGAAAAATAATTCTTCTAATATAAAGATTCCAGCCAGTAGATTAAATGGTTCATTGAAT
This sequence comes from Bos grunniens, assembly GCF_055505025.1. Lineage (NCBI taxonomy): Eukaryota > Metazoa > Chordata > Mammalia > Artiodactyla > Bovidae > Bos > Bos grunniens. The sequence goes on from NC_141170.1 coordinate 68,856,911, forward strand.
TTCAGGAATGATTGTTGAGAAAAGAAATACAACAAGGTGTATTCTGATAATATCTTTACATTGTAAAAATTAGAAAAAATTTTATAAGCCTCTGGTACTAAATGTGTTACCTATAAATAAAAAAAGAACGATACGAAAGTTAGTGCAGTACATAAAACCAAAAACTAACGGACTAATATCTAGGGACAAGAAAGAAAATGTAATTAGAATCCTTTCATGATGCCTTTTTTATGATATAGCAAAAGAAAGTGTCTCAAAATTTTATTGTACTTTTATCTTATGAATGTGAGTTGGAGGAAGGGCAGTGTGAGGAGGGAAACAGTTCTTTTGTTGGAAAATATTAGTAAAAAGGTATGTAAAATTAAGTGTGAAGACAAAGAAAAGGGTAGTAGCCACTGAAGGAAAGGTAAGGACCACTTCAGAATTCATGAGGGGATGGCATAGAGCACAGTATTGTCCTTTAGTATTCAGTCCTTCCATTCCTGGTAAGAGAATTATCCATCTCCTATTGCCATGTGACTTGTAGTTCCTTCTGTAGGTAGATTTTTACTTGCTTGTACCACTGATAGTCTACTTCATTTGACTAGCTTTGACCAATGGGATCAGAGTAGATAAAACATACCCTCTTGGAACAAAGGCTTTAAGTACAGTTGTGGTTCAGCTTTCTCTTTTACTTTTTTCCTTATACCACTAGCATAACATATTCCAAATAAGAGCTGTATCTTCAGCCTGGGTAATAATATAAGCAGACTCATATGATAGGAATGCTGAAACTGATCTGTAACTGCCCATATAGCTGATCTGTAACAGCCCATATAGCAAAGCTGAATGAAACAGAATTGCTCCAAATAAAGAAAAGCAAACTAAAATTTGACATATTGGTGGTGGCAGTTAGTCTATTATAAGAGGCTGGAAGATAATCACCCATGTTGTACAGTCTTAAATACTTGGTAGACTTTTGCTTAAGTAAGTTAATATGAAAATAAAATGACCTAGATTGGCAAGGCCATAGGTCCTCTGGCAAACCCCTAAATGGATTAACATGGCCTTCATTAATGTTTCTCTATGGACAAATGGTTTACTGAATAGACGTTAAGAACATGATGTATGAGATTATATACTATGGTTATTTTTTGGTTGTTGCTAGAAAACCAGGGAATATTAGGTCGTTTGTTACTGCCTCTATCCTCTCAAAATATAATTGACTGAAACACAGAGGTTTTCCCTGGGGGTGGGGAATTGTTATCGAACCAACAAAAATATGGAAAATCAAAATGAGCAACTAATGAAGTAAAAAAAAAATGTTATGTGAGATGTAAGAAGAACAATTGTCTAAACATCATCATTGAATGTGAATGCATTGATTTCTTTCATTAAAAAAAAGAGAGGTCAAAAAATAGTGCTGGATTATATGTTCTTAAACAGCAGAAAGAGAAAAAATTAATATGAAAGAAATAAAAGGATATTGAAATAAAATGAACAAGGAAATAAGGGTTAAATACACATAATAATGAAGAGGAAATATATTTAGACAAGTTAGAATTTTTAAGGCTAGCTAAAGCATTAATAAGAACAGACAAATTTTTTGTTGATTTGAAAACACATAGTAGAAAAGAGTTAAAAATCCTTATAGAGCAAACAGTAGCTAAATACATAAAAGAAAATCTGGGAAATGCAAAAAATTTACAAAATTAAAAATGTAGATTTCAATAATCTCTTCAAAGACTGAGTGATGTAAAAGGCAACAAATATTAACACAAAACAAAAATGCAATTAATCAAATAAATTTGATAGGGATACTTAGAGTCATGGCTATCTCATACAGGATGCTTATGTTTTTTTAAATCTGTGGAAAATTTACAAAATAGTGCACATACTAGAACTCATAAATAAACTGATAAAATGAATCTTTATAAGTTCTATAATACTAAACATTTTTAGGCCCTGTGTTTTGGTCATCCCCAACTATTTTTGTGTTCAGAATAATAGTTATAGACTACCTTTGGACAGTCCATTGGGAAATTTTAAAATATACAAAAAGCAATAAATATGAGAACACTTCATATCAAAAACTATGGGATGTACCCATATGGGAAGTTTATGTACCAAGAGGAAGTTTATATACCATTAGTAAGTTTATAGTTTCAGGTACCGTTATTATTAGAAAGATGAATGACCAAATTTAATTAATTTATTTTTAAGCAATTAGTCAATGAACACCATTATTTAACAAAATAAATCAAGATAAAATAGGAAGATGAATTTAATAAAGATAGAATAAAATTTAAGAAAAAACAAGAGATAGTCATCAGTATGCATAAAATTCAGAAGCTCATATTTTTAAAAGTCAAATGATATTTATTAAAAGGCTGACAGAGTAAACATACATGAATGAGAGTGGAAAATGAGAAATAATAAAGTTATAGGAGAAATAAAAGCATTAAATATCACCTCACTTAAACCTTATAGAACACATTTGAAACATTTTGAGGAAATGGATGATTTCTAACAAATACAAATTACCAAAATTTATTCAAGAAATAGACAAATTGAAAATATGCATTACAATGGTAGAAACAGAATATATGTTTAAAAACTACAGTGTAAGGAACCTGGATCAACTAAGTTTTAACCAACTGTTAGGCAGCTTCATTCTCAGTTCATTTAAACTATTTCAAGGTATCAGTTCAGTTCAGTTGCTCAGTCGTGTCCGACTTTTTGTGACCCTATGGACTGCAGCATGCCAGGCTTCCCTGTCCATCACCAACTCCCAGAGTGGATTCAAACTCATGTCCATCTCGTCGGTGATGCCATCCAACCATCTAATTCTCTGTCATTCCCTTCTCCTCCTACTTTCAATTTTTACCCATCCAGGTCTTTTCCAACGAGTCAGTTCTTTGCATCAGGTGGCCAAAGTATTGGAGCTTCAGCTTCAGCATCAGTCCTTCCAATGAATATTCAGGACCGATTTCCTTTAGGATGCACTGGTTGGATCTCCTTGCTGTCCAAGAGACTCTCAAGAGTCTTCTCCAACACCACAGCTCAGAAGTATCAGTTATTCGGGGTTCAGCTTTCTTTATAGTCCAATCTCACATCCATACATGACTACTGGAAAAACCATAGCTTTGACTAGACGGACCTTTGTTGGCACAGTAATATCTCTGCTTTTTAATATGCTGTCTAGGTTGGTCATAGCTTTTCTTCCAAGAAGCAACTGTCTTTTAATTTCATGTTTCCAGTCACCATCTGCAGTGATTTTGGAGCCCCCCAAAATAAGTCTCTTGTTGTTTCCATTGTTTTCAATGTATAAAGAGAGATAATGCTTCAGTTTGTTTTATGAGATCAACTTAAGTTTCAAATCTCAAAAAGAAAAAAAGAGAGAAAAAGTGAGAGACAAAAACAAACACAGAGAAATTATTTATCAGTATAAAAATACATATTCTTAAATAAAATATCAACAAATAGAAGCAAGGAATGTATGAAAATATAATGTAAAATTATTAAGAAGGCTTTATTCCATTAATAAAAGTGTGACTCAATATAAAAAGTTTTATATATATAAATTTTACCTTCACATATTCAAGGAAAAAAAGTGAAAAAAATTCTATTGGTAGGTTACAATAAGGCATTTTCTAATATAAAAATTCATTCCTAATGAAAAGTATGAGTACAACAGAAACATAAGGAAGAAATCATTAAGCCATTTACCAGAATCTTTAAACAAACATTACCTTATAGGACAAAGTTCTAAAATTATTTAAAACAAATAAGTTAATGAGAACCTATCTATCATCATAGTATGTAATATTTTCTTGAGTTTTTACGAATATAAGAATTCAGAAGTCAATATAAACTTTGTAAAAGAGATAAAATTATGTTTCTTTGTGATAATATGATTAATATCTACAACCCTCATCTTTGTTCTCAACTACTAAAATGAGTAAGGTAACTTGATAAAGTGACTTGATATAAAATTAGTGATTACAAAAATCAGTATGTTGTCTTGAATTTAGCAGTAAACAACTAATAAAAGAAATGGGGAAATTAATCTATTTACAATGAACAACAATAATAACAAATCCATCAAACCAAAATCAGGAAACTTTATGAAATACTTACCCATAAATTTAATAAAAAATTCAGAGACTGCATATGAACAAAGTGAGAACACATTTATTGAAAGACAATGTGAGATCTGCAAAAAAGAAAAGTCATCCCATGTTCTTAGGCAGGAAGAAGCTATGTCATAATATATAAATTATCTCCCAATCAATAGGTATTTAATGCATTTAGTACGATTAGCTTAATCTCTAATGCTTTCTAAATCTACTTATTGAAAACTTTAGAAGTACTTCATGAGGTAAGAAGGTAATTAGAAAATGTCAGTACTAGAGCCTAAAGTAAAATGTTTTATATATTTTCTAATTATTGTTGAGCTACTTACAAAGTTTCCCAGATATTCTTATATCTTGAACTTCTGCTGAATTCTCGAACTTTTTGGTGACTGTGGTGAGAGTATTACTGCAATATATCATAAGTTATTTGCTTCACCACATATTATTTTGTATTGTTTTTTGAAAAATAGTAAAATAAGGGAAGAAAAATGACTTGAGTTTCCATATTGCTGCAAATATTCTTACTTGCAATATAATCTTTTTTATACTGATGAAACATAGATGTGATTCTCCAAACTATTTTATCAAAAAGTATATGAAATTTTAATCTAATATTTTAATTTGTATATTCAAAGCAATAATAAAAAAGGAAGCCAAAATAGTAATATGTGGTAAAAGTATCTACAGTAGATTTCTAAGAGCCATCTGTATTTAGAGAAGAGCATTTGTATAATGAGGGTCATACCTATGTTTCAATTAATGCTAGAGTCATTATTGACAGGAGTAGAGACAGCTTATTTAATGAGGCAAAGTTTTAAATTATAGATTTATTTTTTGAACACTCCCCCAAACCCTGGACTCCTTAAAAATGACAAGATAATTTGCATGCACATGTCTGTTCATTCAGTCATGTCCAACTCTTTGTGACCCCTTGAACTGTAGCCCACAAAGCTCCTCTGTCTGTGACATTTTCCAGGCAGGAATACTGGAGTGTGTTGCCATTTCCTACTCCAAGGGATCTTCCAGTTTCAGAGATTGAACTGGCGTCTCTTAGATCTCCTGCATTGGCAGATGAATTCTTTACCACTATGGCCACCTCAGTTCAGTTCAGTTCAGTCGCTCAGTCGTGTCCGACTCTTTGTGATCCCATGAATCGCAGCATGCCAGGCCTCTCTGTCCATCACCATCTCCTGGAGTTCACTCAAACTCATGTCCATCGAGTTGGTGATGCCATCAAGCCATCTCATCCACTGTCGTCCCCTTTTCCTCCTGCCCCCAATCCCTCCCACCATCAGAGTCTTTTCCAATGAGTCAACTCTTCTTATGAGGTGGCCAAAATACTGGAGTTTCAGCTTTAGCATCATTCCTTCCAAAGAACACCCAGGGCTGATCTCCTTTAGAATGGACTGGTTGGATCTCCTTGCAGTCCAAGGGACTCAAGAGTCTTCTCCAACACCACAGTTCAAAAGCATCAGTTCTTCGGCGCTCAGCTTTCTTCACAGTCCAACTGTCGCATCCATACATGACCACTGGAAAAACCATAGCCTTTACTAGACGGACCGTTGCTGGCAAAGTAATGTCTCTGCTTTTGAATATGCTATCTAAGTTGGTCATAACTTTTCTTCCAAGGAGTAAGTGTCTTTTAATTTCATGGCTGTAGTCACCATCTGCAGTGATTTTGGAGCCCATAAAAATAAAGTCTGACACTGTTTCCCCTGTTTCCCCATCTATTTCCCATGAAGTGATGGGACCAGATGCCATGATCTTAGTTTTCTGAATGTTGAGCTTTAAGCCAACTTTTTCACTCTCCTCTTTCACTTTCATCAAGAGGCTTTTGAGTTCCTCTTCACTTTCTCTCATAAGGATGGTGTCATCTGCATATCTGAGTTTATTGATATTTCTCCCAGCAATCTTGATTCCAGCTTGTGCTTCTTCCAGTCCAGCATTTCTCATGATGTACTCTGCATAGAAGTTAAATAAGCAGGGTGACAATATACAGCCTTGACGTACTCCTTTTCCTATTTGGAACCAGTCTGTTGATCCATGTCCAGTTCTAACTGTTGCTTCCTGACCTGCATATAGGGTTGTCAAGAGGCAGGTCAGGTGGTCTGGTATTCCTATCTCTTTTAGAATTTTCCAGAAGCCCATAGGATGTTTAATAATCACACATTTTTCCTCAGAATTAAAAATTTGTGAAGCAGGTAACACACCTTCCACATTTTAGGTATACACTGTATTCCCAAACAGATGACACAGTGTTTGTCAGAATGTATTTGATAGTTGATACACATATACATCAGACACATACACCATAAAATGCATTTAATTGGCTATTATCCATCTTATTCCATAGAAAAAATAATTAGTTATATTTTTATAGCCCCTGTGCATTCAGGAGAGTTGATATGGCTACTTTTAGAATTGGTTCTAAGCAGAAAATGATCATCTCTGAAGTATATAAATGAAGTATAACATAGCAAGTGTACTACAGCCTCTTTTCACCTATGATAATAAGAAATTAGGTCACTGGGTCCATATGTAATTATCAGATGGTAGAGGCTCAGTAAGCCTGAGTCTGTTAAGGAATGTGTGGGTAGAGAGACTTTCTCCTACTCTGACCAACATTAGCTATCTGCTGAGAGATAGAGACACACTTTTGTTTGTTTGTTTCTGTGTCAATTGAGTACAATTCTGTGATTGATCTGTAATTGCAGTTTAACATAGGCTTCTTAACTAATGCTTCTCAAGTCTCTGCATGCATGTTGCATGCTCAGTCACATCCGACTCTTTGCGACCTCATGGACTGTAGCCACCAGGCTCCTCTGTCTGTGGAATTTCCCAGGCAGGAATACTGGACTGGGTTGCCATTTCCATCTCTAGGGGATCTTCCTGACCCAGGGTTCAAACCTGCATCTCCGGCACTAAGCCAGCCAGAAGCCCCCTAAAGTCTCTATGCTGCTGCTGCTGCTGCTAAGTCGCTTCAGTCATGTCCGACTCTGTGCGACCCCACAGACGGCCTCCCACCAGGCTCCCCCGTCCCTGGGATTCTCCAGGCAAGAACAGTGGAGTGGGTTGCCATTTCCTTCTCCAATGCAGGGAAGTGAAAAGTGAAAGTGAAGTTGTTCAGTCGTGTCCGACTCTTAGCGACCCCATGGACTGCAGCCTACCAGGCTCCTCCATCCATGGGATTTTCCAGGCAAGAGTACTGGAGTGGGGTGCCATCGCCTTCTCCAGATGTGGTAGCAATAATTAATAATGAATACATATAGCTATGACACAAACTGGAATTTTGTGTTATTTTATTAGTAACATAGCAGAGTCCCTAAATAGAGAATTCAATCACTAGGGTATTTTTAAAAAGCAGCATGTAGAGAGAGTTAATAAGGATCCTCATTCAAACAATTTCTTTCAAAATCCTTAGGAATGTCCAGGTATTACCTGCCCTGCTTCTGCCCTCTCTCTGACTATTTAGTTTGATTCCTGAGCTTCAGTGATGGAGGAAAATGGTAGAGGTATTTCCTAAGATATACAGCCAATGCTCAGCAGGCATATCCAGGAGACTATGCACAGGGAATGGATGCTCTGATTTGAACTGCTTTCCTAGGGGCACATCCTATGGACCCTGTGTGATATTCAAGCATAAGTGCCTTTAGCTCGTTGAGCACAATGCAGGGCTGCTTTTCTTGCCAAACCTTCATCAAATTTTGATAGAGTCATTAGAAATCAACAAATAAATTCTCAACCAAGAGGGACTTTTAATAGGGGATTTACAGCTTGTATGATCTCTTTTGTTTTTATAGATTGCAGTCTGTATTTCAGAGTATAAACACATAGTGTTTGCTTAAACATGGTAGTCAATTGTTATTACTTTATTTACATGGTAAAGTCAAGTCTCACTCCAAGTTTAAGGCCATTATTTCTGGTGGTTTCCTATAGCTTATTACTCTTCAAAAATGAAATAAAACTTAAAATTTCCATTAACTTAAATACCATAGTTTTGAAATGGAATTGGCCAGTGATGGGAGTGATAAGCTCTAGGACTATGTGCTTGGAATGACTTTATTAGGCTCAACAAGATGGCCTGGAAGGTAGACTGAAATAAAATCCCTACTGACAACTACTGCAATCCTCTACTGAAGGAGGTGAACAGATGTAAGGCAGGGAGATGGAGGAAAGAGGCTGAGAAAATTATCAACACATAGAGCCTGAGATGTAGAGAACTAACCTGTGATTCACAGATTTTAAACAACAAATACACAGAAATGCTTTTTTTTTTTAACAAAATAAATATGTTGATATGGCATACCCTAATTAAAGCTGAGAGCTGCATTGTCTCACTCCACTTTATAATTTCCATAATCTTTACCAACAAATAATTGGCTCCATTAAAAGATGAGTGATAAGCAGGAAAGACTCAAGACATAACTTGTCCATTGGAAAAGAGAAAACACACAAGGCAAAGCATACAGAGACATTACATTTCGAGAATACTTATCAAGAAAACATAACATTTGTAATAGACATTGCTTCAAATGACCTTAATAATAAAAGAAACTCAAAGAGTAGGTGAGTATGATTGAAGAATAGATAATTGAAATGTGAAAGAGGTGAAAAAAATCTAGCAGAAAACGATAGCCCAGGAAAAGATAACAGAAATAAGTGCCATATTAGAAGCAAGGGACATATAAATGCAATGCAAAATCGCATAGTGAGTATGAGTGATTTTCCCATAACAGAAAATAAAAAATTGGAATATAAAATGATTAATGGCTGCTTTTTGAGAAGATAAGTGATTTGGAATATGCAATATTGTAAAGAATAACATAAGCAAAATTATGGCTCCTGACAAAAACAATAGAACATGAGGATTTAGGCATAAAAGAAGAAAAATGTTTCTGAAATAAATATTTCCTTTTAAAAAATTATGATTGAGTAATATTTACATAGTTCTGAAAAAACATAAAGCATCTAAGTAATTGTATACAGGATACATTTTCTTCAGTTACAAAGGCAACCTGAAAAATATTTTATGTATGCCAGAACCTCAGGAATAGAATGTTGATATTTGAGGTCCTTAGTAAAAGACAGCCAAATATTCAGTCAAATAATACAGAAACCTGGAATGGAGAAGCAAGGTGTGGGCATTACATCTCTTTTAAAAATGAATAAATAAACCTACTAAACCATTTCAAAATGTTTGTAAAATATAAATATTATAAATCTTATTTAAAAATAATAATGGGCAAAACCAATACAATATTGTAAAGTTAAATAAAAAAAAATAATAACTCAATTAACAAAACATTAGGAGATAAGGAATGAGAGTTGGCAGGAACTTCCTGTATGGTAGCAGCATTTTTCACAGAGGAGAGTCAACAGAGTATTAAGAAGCTTAAATTTTTAAAATAAAATCTCTAACATCAAAATTATTTCTAATATATTTTTAAGTTAAGTATAATTTTTGTAAACATATCCTTTGTAAACATGTCTGATTTTCAGTAATTTCTTCCCTTTAACTTCTGTTTCATTGTTTCACTAACTCTTAAATTTAATACATAACTGATTCAAAAGACATTGATAGTATAAATTCAACTTTGTCTGAAAATCTATCTGTTAATGCAAGTTAAACAAGATTTCAGGTGAAAATAACAGAAAACATGACTTCTGTTGCTTTAAACATAAATAATGTTTATTTCTCTAATATAATAAAAAAAATTGGGAGATAGGCAGCTGCTGAACCAATGACTCAGAAGTTTGTGCAGTTATTAATTGTTTTCTCCTGTTCCAAGAAAGAAGATGGAAACAGACAAGGGGTAGGGAGTGTGATCAGACTTGTGCTTATGTTTCACTGACCCCTCCTGGCTTCAGGGGAGTCTGGACAAGTGACTCATACAGACTTTCTAATGTGATTTAGAGTAGTTAAGGGTAAGAGGTTGCGTGATCAGAGCTAGGTGTCTACTACATGTCCCTCTTTATATAATAATGGAGGAGTCTCAGAAATAAAGTGCAACTTTTCCTTTTTTTAAACCACAGATAATATACAGGTTTTTTCAATGTTTTTATAGTTATTTATTTTTAATTGGTTGATGATTGCTTTACAATATTGGTTTGATTTCTGTCATACACCAACGTGTATTAACCATAGGTATACATATGCCCCCTCCCTTTTAAATCTCCCTCCCACCTCTCACCTATTCCTACCCCTTAAGTTACTATAGAGCCCCAGTTTGAGTTCCCTGAGTCATACAGCAAATTCCCATTGGCTATCTATTTACATGTGTTACTGTATACGCATCCATGCTACTCTCTTCATTTATCTCACCCTTTCCCTCTACTCTCCCACCCAATTTCTTTTTAATCTGATATTTTATATTTTAAAAATGAAAGAAGGTACAATCAAAGATATATCATCAATATCTATCCATGTTGTTGAAACCAATGAAAACATTCATTAAATATATAACATCATTTTGCATAGATGGAAACCACATGTGATAACTCTAGTAATGAAAATACATATAAAATATTATGTATGATTACAATATATGCTAAATATATTGTCACTGTAATAATTTAAAATGTTTATTTAACAAAGATATTCCCTAAGTTCCAATATGATGCTCAGCAACATTTTCCTAGAGAATTTGTAGTCATTAATAGCATTCTCAGTATCTAAGAGGAAATGACACATCTCTTGTGAAGTTCCAGCAATGTTATCTGTTACATCTTTGTTTTCAAACTTCTTTCGGCACGTTCTTCTGTTATACCTCTTTCTAGTCATAAATTGGCTTGGTTCAATGACATTTATAGTATTTTTACAACAAGAAATAGTTTTTGATAGAGTCATTTCTCAATAATTCTCTTACAATCAATATTGCTGCCCATGTTGTGAGGATCAAACCAGAACTAGCTGGTCATTTACAGCCTGGCAGGTAGCACACAGTCATAGTCCACACAATATAGCAAACCCTCCTTCAGTTAGTATACTGGCATTACTTTAGAAATTGTTGATATAAAGACTTTTCTTAAAATATTTCTACTCTCTGCTTCCTTTCACTAGACTTCTGGATAAATTACTTTTTTTATGCTTAGTAGCTTAATAAAAAGTTGAACTCTTTATTAAACTGTGTCAACAATTTCCTGTCTTTCAAGATTCCTTATTATCAGTTGAAGTGTCTGCAATTCTAAGACTGCTCAAAAGAACACAGGGCTTAGCATTCTGTCTTCTACTGTTTCAGGAAGGTGATCAAATGTTCTAATTTTCCCAGGACCAAGAAAGATACTGGGGCTTAGGAATTTTAAACACAGAGAAGTTCTTGGCAAAGCTGGGCAAGTTGTTTACTCCACCAAGGACTGAGCAATTTAGACTTTCAGTAATGAGCATTTTGGGAGAAGGCAATGGCACCCCGCTCGAGTACTGTTGCCCAGAAAATCCCATGGATAGAGGAGCCTGGTAGGCTGCAGTCCATGGGGTCACTGAGAGTCAGACACGACTGAGTGACTTCACTTTCACTTTCCACTTTCATGCATTGGAGAAGGAAATGGCAACCCACTCCAGTGTTCTTGCCTGGAGAATCCCATGGACGGAGAAGCCTGGTAGGCTGCAGTCCATGGGGTCGCACAGAGTCGGACACAGACTGAAGCGACTTGGCAGCAATGAGCATTTCACATAGAAAATAAGTTACGTTCAAGATGTTTTGGGTATACATAATGTTTTAAAAATATAACTAAGTAGCATTCATTATTAATAAATTGTGTTGTTGTTTAGTTGCTAAGTTGTGTCTGACTCTTTTGTGACCCTGTGGATCACCAGGCTCCAATGTCCTTGGGATTTCCCAGGCAAGGATATTGGAGTAGGTTGCCATTTCCTTCTCCAGGGGATCTTCCTGACCCAGGGATCAAATCCATGTCTCTTGCATTGGCAGGTGGATTCTTAACCACTGAACCACCAGGGAAATCTCATTAATAAATTGTTGTTTTTGTTCAGTTACTAAGTCATATCTGAATCTTTGTGATCCCATGGACTGTAGCCTGCCAGGCTCCACTATCCATGGGATTTCCCAGGCAAGCATACTAGAGTAGATTGCTGTTTCCTTCTCCAGGGGATCTTTCTAACCCAGGGATCAAACCCTCCTCTCCTGTACTGGCAGGCAGATTCTTTACCACTGAGCCACCAGGGAAGACCTGTTAATAAAATGTGAATACAAAACACTCAGGAGGACAAAAGTAGATAATTTTATATACTCATATTCACAAGAGTCAGAATTAGTTAACTAAACAGTGGATTTGGAATCAAAAGATCTATGTTTAATTTCTAATTTAACCACTCACGATTTGACCTTTGGCATATCCGTGAACCTCTCTGAACCACACATTTATCTGTTCTGTAAAAAAAGAATAATGATATTTATCATCTCTACCTTTACTCGACTGTTTTAAAAATCAAGTAAATAGGGTATAAAAGCAAATTGAAAACACTAAAGTGCTATACTAATGCTATTTATAGATTGATATATTCAAAATTATAAACAATTATCCAACATTACTTGGTTAGTAATTTATGTCATCATAGTATAAGACAACATCTAGAAGATTACTTATTCACACATCCAATATTATCCCTTCTACAGTGGCTAAAATTTAATAATACAACCAGCCTAAACATTTTCTTTTCACTAAAAATAAACTTTCAAAAAACTTAGCAAAAGAATAAACTTCCAGTACACACACACACACGTACACGCACACACATATATTCTTATGGCCACAAGGATAGAATTGACAAAACTTGCAAATGCTTAATGATATTAATCACATTATCACTTAAATATTTTCCTGTGTCCTCAGATTGAATATATCCTCAATTCTCAGCTCTGTTAATCACTTGTTCATAATAATGTAAGCACACACAAATGTTCACAGTATGATGTGAAAAAAGGAATGGTATTTTAAAATTTTTAACTTTTTATTGGAGTAAAGTTGATTTACAGTGTTGTGCCAATCTCTGCTATATGGCAAAGTGACTCCATTTTATACATATGGACATGTTTTATATTCTTTTCATTTATGGTTTATCACAGGATATTGAGAATAGTTTCCTGTGCTATACAGTCGGACCTTGTTGTTCGCCCATCCATATAGGATAATATATAATAGTATAATAGTTTACACCTCCTAATCCCAAGCTCCCACTCCTGCCCGCTCCCAACCCTGCCCCCATCACAGCCACAAGTCTGTTCTCTATGTCTGTGAGTCTTTTTGTTTTGTGGATAGGTACATTTGTGTCATACTTTAGATTCAACAAATAAGTGATATCATATGGTATTTGTCTCTCCCTTTCTGATTTACTTTACTTAGTACTATCATCTCTAGTTGCACCCATCTTGCTGCAAATGGCATTATTCTATTTTTTATGGCTGAACAGTATTAATATAAAGGAATGGTATTTTAAATGCATTTAAGAAGATATGAGAATGCTTGATAAAGTAAAAGATGCTTGAATTGACATCTAGGTAAAGAAGAAACTCAGCAGTTAAGAAGACAGAATTCTGCAAAGTAAAGTTATAGTGACTGCAACTATAAAACAAGAGAGAAAGTGCACGGATGATTCAAGGAATTAGTGGTTCAGCTAAAATTAAGTAGAGAGAAAATGAAGATTATGTCAGGACAAGAGACGGAACAATTTGAATAGGCTAGATTATATAAAATAAATTCTCTAAGTGGGAACAATAATAATAATTTCTAACCCCAATGACTAACATTTTTCCCAGATATTAGTCAAGTACCACTAGGTACAAACCCAATGTCTATTTAGTTGTCCTCCTTTAAACATAAAACTTTATTTTTAGTTTTCCAGCCTGTCTGTCTAAAGTCTATTTCCCAGCACTCCCCCCATACTAGAGGTGGTTTGTAAATAGTCCTATTCTACTAGGTAGTCTGCCTACATCTTTTTCCCTTGTAGGAGCATAATTTTCTCTCTGTCCCCATCTACCTAGCCCAGTTAGGCTGTTATGAAGGCAGAAGCCTGGAGAAAAATTTTCATCTTGTAACCAGGAGATGATAAGAGTGGGGACAGAGAACTATGGGCTAAGAAGAGTAGAGGTGAAAGATGAAAAGAACCTGGAATCATGTCTGATGATGTCATTGGATCACTGCACCATAACAATACACTACATGTCAATAGACATTTGCTGACTAATAAAAAGCCACACACTCAATGATAAAAGTCTTGGATTATATATTACAACCAATGGGAAGATATTTAAGTGCTTTAAATTGAGGATTAGTATAATCTCATTTAGGTATTAGAAACTCCTGCTGCACCCAGTGTCCAGAACAATGATTTGTCATGTAGGAAATTACACAAATAACACAGCATCCTGTGTTTAAGAAAACAGAGTTTTCAAAGTAAATGTAAGCAAAATTAGAACATTGCCCAATATCTTAGCAATTGGTTGAATTCTCAGAATTTCAACAGATTTGGTAAATATGCATTCAGTAAACATGTATCCAAGATTTATGTTACTCCTGAATGGGTATTTTTGACTGGAAAAATAACATTTGTCATTCCAGTCCTATGGCAACTTGTTTATATTTCCATCTTCTCCCTTCATACAAGAATATGGGGGAAGAAGTTAAACATGAATATAGACATAGGCAATATCTTTCAACTAGTGCCTTCCTGAGACGTTAAAACAGGATATGAAAACTTTGCAAATGTCATCTCATTGACATAATTGGAAAATACTTTAAAATCTCTAGTCCTTACTTTCTAGTGATGCTGTTTGGTATTATACAGAGAAACAAGCAAACAGTAAGAAAAAAACACCATAGAAGTTATAGAATAAATCTGGATTTTATCACCACATTTTATTGTACAGTCCCTGAAAGTCTGGGCTCTGGACTCACAGATGTTCAGGTATGGATCCTAGCTCTGCCATACATTAAATATATTACCCAGGAAAACCATGTTAATATTCTTTAGGATGGACTTTTCTCATCTTTAATGGGGGTTTTAGTACAGACATGTAGGAATGTTATGAGGATTATATGAGATACTATTTGTAAAGTGGCTAACTCAGTACCTGGCACATAGTAATCATTTAATTTAGTGGTAGATGCAAATAAGAGTCTTACTATTATTACCCTTATCATTATGGTCATCATCATTATTATTACCTCCTATTAGGAGGGAAAACAACTAATTTAAATGGAAATGAATTCCTGTATAGATTTTCTTTACTATGTGCTTTATATCTTGTTCATTCTTAATTATCCATGTGAGAATTTGGCTGCAAAGATCTATTTTAGTCTGTTTTTAATTCTGGGAAAATTTCTTCTACAAATCGCTGAGCCCTCTGCCTGTCTGCACAAATTTTTGTGAATTTAGGATATGCAGACTGATTTTAATAGTGCATGCATGCTTAGTTTCTTCAGTCATGTTTGACTCTTTGTGACACTGTGGACTGTAGCCCACAAGGCTCCTCTGTCCATGGGATTCTCCAAGCAAGAATACTGGAATGGGTTGCCATGTCCTCCTCCAGGGGATGTTCCCCACCTAGGATTTGAACCCAGGTCTCCTGCATTGTCGGTGGATTCTTTACCATCTTAGTCACCAGGGAAGCCCCCTTATTGAGATGTAATTAATATATAATATGACCTGAGTTTAAGGTGTACAATGTAATGATTTGATACATGAATGTATATATTGCAAAATGATTGCCACAATAAGGTTAGTTAAACATATTCATCAATTTTCATAGTCAAAATTTGTGTGTGTGGTGAAAATTTTAAAATTTACTTTCTTAGCAACTTCCAAACAACAATACATTATTGTTAACTATAATCACCATCCTGTACATTACATCCCAGAACTTACTAATTTTGTACCTAGTAGTTTGTACCCTTTGAGCAGACTTCCCTGGTAACTCAGACAATAAAGAATCTTCCTGCAATGAGGGAGACCCGGGTTCGATCCCTGGGTCGAGAAGATCCCCTGGAGAAGGCAATGGCAACCCATTCCAGTATTCTTTCCCGGAGAATCCCGTGGACAAATCCCTGGCAGGCTACAGTCCCATGGGGTCACAAAGACTCAGACAGAGTACGACACAACTGAGCGACTGACACTTTCACTTTCACCCTTGGACCACGTCACTCATTTGCACACCCCCAACCACTCACCCAGACCACCACTAATCTCTTCTCTATTCCTGTATGTTCAATTTATTTAGAGTCCACATGTAAGTGCTGCTGCTAAATCGTTTCAGCCCTGTCCGACTCTGTGCGACCCCATAGATGGCAGCCCACCAGGCTCCCCTGTCCCTGGGATTCTCCAGGCAAGAACACTGGAGTGGGTTGCCATTTCCTTTTCCAATGCAGGAAAGTGAAAAGTGAAAGTGAAGTTGCTCAGTCGTCTGACTCCTAGCGACCCCACAGACTGCAGCCTACCAGGCTCCTTCATCCATAGGATTTTCCAGGCAAGAGTACTGGAGTGGGGTGCCATTGCCTTCTCCCAAATGTTTCAGATCAGATCAGATCAGTCGCTCAGTCGTGTCCGACTCTTTGCGACC
Organism: Bos grunniens; assembly: GCF_055505025.1. Classification (NCBI taxonomy): domain Eukaryota; kingdom Metazoa; phylum Chordata; class Mammalia; order Artiodactyla; family Bovidae; genus Bos; species Bos grunniens. Next base: position 68,873,595 of record NC_141170.1, read on the forward strand.
CCAAGAATCGCAGCACGCCAGGCCTCCCTGTCCATCACCAACTCCCGGACTTCACTCAGACTCACGTCCATCGAGTCAGTGACGCCATCCAGCCATCTCATCCTCTGTTGTCCCCTTCTCCTGCTCCCAATCCCTCCCAGCATCAGAGTCTTTTCCAATGAGTCAACTCTTCACATGAGGTGGCCAAAGTACTGGAGTTTCAGCTTTAGCATCATTCCTTCCAAAGAAATCCCAGGGCTGATCTCCTTCAGAAAGGACTGGTTGGATCTCCTTGCAGTCCAAGGGACTCTCAGGAGTCTTCTCCAACACCACAGTTCAAAAGCATCAATTCTTCGGTGCTCAGCCTTCTTCACAGTCCCACTCTCACATCCATACACGACCACAGGAAAAACCATAGCCTTGACTAGACGGACCTTTGTTGGCAAAGTAATGTCTCTGCTTTTCAATATGCTATCTAGGTTGGTCATAACTTTCCTTCCAAGGAGTAAGCGTCTTTTAATTTCATGGCTGTAGTCACCATCTGCAGTGATTTTGGAGCCCAGAAAAATAAAGTCTGAGACTGTTTCCACTGTTTCCCCATCTATTTCCCATGAAATGATGGGACCGGATGCCGTGATCTTCATTTTCTGAATGTTGAGCTTTAAGCCAACTTTTTCACTCTCCACTTTCACCTTCATCAAGAGGCTTTTTAGTTCCTTTTCAATTTCTGCCATAAGGGTGGTGTCATCTGCATGTCTGAGGTTATCGATATTTTCCCGGCAATCTTGATTCCAGCTTGTGCTTCTTCCAGCCCAGCGTTTCTCATGATGTACTCTGCATATAAGTTAAATAAACAGGGTGACAATATACAGCCTTGACGTACTCCTTTTCCTATTTGGAACCAATCTGTTGTTCCATGTCCAGTTCTAACTGTTGCTTCCTGACCTGCATACGAATTTCTCAAGAGGCAGATCAGGTGGTCTGGTATTCCCATCTCTTTCAGAATTTTCTCCCAAATGTTTAGGAGTATGCAATTTTATCATTCTGGCCTCAAGTTTTACTATATGGTACAGATCATTTCTGACTAAGCTGTAAAAGTTTTACATGACTTCTAGAAGACAAACAAGCAAACATAACGAACTTAACCCTGTTTCCTTTTTTGTGACCCACAAAGTTTAATTCAATAAGTCTATCCCTACTTCCTGTATCTCAGCTTAAGCATGCTCTGTTTACACCCTATGCTCCTGTTGCCTGCACTGGCCTTCTTACTTGCTTGGATTTAACATGCCAGGCTTGTTCTGGACTGCAGTCCTTTGCTCTAATGATTCTCTTTGCTTCAAATGTTTTAGACCATGTTTTGATATCCCCAGGGTAGTTCCTTTTTTTTCAAAACATTCTTACTTGACCATTGTTTTTCTTCTCAGCAATTTTTAGTATAGGAAGATATTTTTGTTAGGTTTTGTTTTAATGTGCTTCTGCTCTCCTTTTCCTAGAATGTAAGTTTCATGATGGCTGAGCCTTCTACAAGAATTACATCTAGATAAGTATGCACTACAAGAGTGCTCAGCTTAGAATAAACATCTAATATATATAGATGGAAAGCAAAAGTAAACATGTTAATAGTTATGTAGTTCCATGGACATGATCTAAACTCATAGTAGTGTCAGGAGTGAATAAATTCTATCCATAGCCAAATTTAAATCCATTCCAAGGTTATTGTGTGTGTTTCTCAAATACTGTGACGTATACATATAGACCTAAGCCACGTTCCTTTAAAAAGGTTTTATTTGCTTCCATGTTCCTCTTGACATAATTGCTTTCAGCTTTTTCCTTTTTAAATTCTAATTTGACCCATCCCATTCCTTTCTTTCCTTGTTCCTCTTTGTCCAAATTTTACACTCCAAAAAGCAAAACACAAATAAAAACAAATGCAAGCAAACAATAACACTAATAAAACTCAAAAATAATTGGTTTGGCAAGCAGTAGTTTTCTTGTAAATTGGAGAAATAAGAAGAAAATGAGCAGGGCAAACAGTTTTCTCTTTTATGAGGGGAAGGAAGAAAAAGCCTGAGATTACTCATGTATTAGCAGTGGTGGGTCACACATGATACTATTTAGACAAAGAATTTCAACATTAATGTTAAAAGAAACCCTACCCGAATTTCAACACTTGGAGATAGCATTAAGGAGAATCAGAAATGGCTTGACAAATTATGTGTTGAATTATTTCTAAGTATGGGTTTTAAGATAAATAAAATTGTGTAACAGCAAATTGTGAATTTGCTGTTATTCACACTATGAATATTTTAATGTTTTTAAAATAATCTTCAAAGGCCAGGCACCATATCTTATATACCTTTGTATCACCCACTGTGCTGACCACGATATCCAGTGCTCATTGTTAAGACTATGAAGGATGATGAATTACAAGAGGTCAGGGTTATTTATGAAGCAGAAAAAACCTCATGTGATGGAAAGATAGTCAGGGACATCACCTCTTTTTAGATATTGATTTTTTAATCTGTAAGTGATTGAGCTGTAACTATTTTATTACTGTTGATTAAGCATGTCCAACTACCAAATACATGGGGTTTTCCAAAGAAAGAAGTCTGGGGAAAATGATTTCATGTGCAATATACTAGGATAGTATTGCATAATGAAAATACAAGGCTAAGAAAATATTGCTGAATAAACTGTATGAATTTTTAATTGAAATTTTAGCACATTTTACCATTTATTGCTCTGACTTTTCCACAAAGAAATTTAAATATCCATTAATTTAAGAAAATATTTTTTAATGTGAATAGAAATGTGAGAAGATTGTTTTTTATGGCAAAAAAGATATAGTTGGAAACTGAGATTGTCCACAAAAGGAAGGAATTTACTCCAAAACATACAATTCACTCATTTACCTGTTAATAGTTCTATTCAAGAGTATTTAAGAAGTATTTAATGATCATCTACTAGTTGTTATAGAAGTTGGAATTTGAGTTTAAACAATATCAAATATAGCTCCTTTCTCCACAAAACATAGATTCTGGACAAAGAAATAGCAGTTATTACAATAAATATATAAAATATATAATGTCAAAGACTTGTGAGTTCTAGGAAGAAAAATAAAGCAGAATGCATCAAATGTGAAAGAGGAAGATGAATTTTAGTTACTAAGAATCAAGGAACATCTCTCTTAACGTGTAAAATTTGGCTGTACGTGCACTTGGATATTTATGTCTCAGAAGTCCCCTTTTCCCACCAAGAGGACTGTTGCTACAAAAAGTAAAACATTATGAGTTTTTACACTTTCACTTTTACCAGTTCATCTGACTTAATATAGCAGACAAAGCTCCCAATGAGGTGAAATATATTCAAAGGCAGTCCAAATGTGAGCTCTGCATATTGGGAGTCAGGAGGTGGCACATTCAAGAGTAGAGAAGAGGCTTCTCCTCTCATTTTCTCCTCTTCTTCACAAGAGGGGCCTGTGAAGCTTTTTGATTAGCAGAGAGTTCTGCTGACTCAGGGGATGGATGGGTATAACATCTAAAGGAGCAAAGTGGTGGGCAGACAGCTGGGAGGGGATATTCTACTCAATGCTAACAAGGGTTGTAAATACAACTGAAATGGGTCTACTTCAGTTGCTATATATTTCTGTCAGTAACTTAGATTCTTTCTGTAGATATGCATCTAACCACAGGAATGTTTATTAAAAAAAAAAGTGCAATAGAATATACCATAGTTCAAAGCATAGGCATGATTGATGTTCACCAGATCTGTTCCTGACCAACCTTCTAAAAGTCTCAAATAGCACTTAAAATAGTGATACAGTCAACACTGGAATTAATCAGGGTTCTCCAGCCAGTAGTATCTATGGATGTATACATACAGAGAAAGATTATAAGAAATTTAGTTACATAATTAAGCAGGCTAGTTAAGTCCACAGTCTTCAGTGTGGGCAAACAGACTGGGAACTCTGGAGATTTAATGGTGCAGATGAGGAAGTCTGAAAGTCTGAAAGTGGCCTACTGGAGAACTCATCTGCTCTGGAAGGCAGACCTTTTTGTTTTACTCAAGCTTTCATTTGATTGGATGAGGCCCACACACTTTATGAACGGCAATCTGCTTTACCCAGAATGTACTAACTTGAATGTTAATCTCATCCCAAAACACCCTCCAGGGTGACTCATAAAGTTAACCATTACATGGTCAAGAAATATTCCTAAATTGATATATTGCAAATATAAAAATAACTGCATATTTGATATATTCATGTTCTAACACATAGAAATGATATTAAAAAGTCTACCCTTTTGTTCTACTGCTTTTAAATTGTTTCTACTAGTCATATTTAAATTCATACATCTAAGTTTAGCTTTGGAGAAGGCAATGGCAACCCACTCCAGTACTCTTGCCTGGAAAATCCCGTGGACTGAGGAGCTTGGTAGGCTGCAGTCTATGGGGTCGCAAAGAGTTGGACATGACTGAGTGACTTCACTTTCACTTTTCACTTTCATGCATTGGAGAAAGAAATGGCAACCCACTCCAGTGTTCTTGCCTGGAGAATCCCAGGGATGGGGGAACCTGGTGGGTTGCCGTCTGTGGGGTCGTGCAGAGTCGGACATGACTGAAGCGACTTAGCAGTAGCAGCAGCAGCAAGTTTAGCTTGCGATTGAAAATGATATATTAAATTTGAATAAGTAATAATTTAGAAATACAGTATTTATTATTATAAAAACAGATTTTCTTTAATAGGTAAAGTCAATGGCACAGCATTCAAATACTGATCATTTAAACATAAAACTGTGAAGACTTTATGATTCTTTCATAAAAGAAGGTATAATTAGTTTATTTTAGAAACTCTTTAAACGATTATTTTTAAACCAAAATACTTTTTGGTTTAAAACAATAGTTAAAAGTATTAAAAAAAACATATAAACTCAAAAGATTAAGAGACATTAAGCATCTTTAATAGTTATCACACAAGGATTTTATATCACTACTTTTGAAATATTTCCAAATAAATACATCATTTTTCCAAAACCTTACAGGTTAATATTTGATTATGTTGGAAATTTAATTAAGAGAAACTATTCATGGAAGCACTAATATTATTGAAGAATAATAAATATGAAGGAAATTTTCAGAATTTTCTTCTGTTAATATATTCCCAGATAAGGTTCTGATTGTCCCAAAACTGACATACCACTTTGTTTGAGCTAAAAGAAATGTAAAATTTATCTCCATAATACTGAGTATGTCTCATAACATTATATAATTTTTCCTTTTAATGTATTATATTTGAATACATGTTAAAATACACAAGCCATTTGATTTGACATTATAAATATTTGGCAGCATAAAATGTGTAGGAATTGTGATGTAATACACACACACACACATACACACACACACACACACATTGTAGAACTTAAAACTGAAATTGTAGTATCCAGTACAGCACAGAAGAGAGAAAATTTAGATCAGAACCCCAAGGAAATTAAATTGATGTTGTTCATAAAAGCTTACAAGAATCTAAAGAAAGCGGCTGTTCATGAAGAAAAAAAAAAATCACAGCATGAGCCATAAATTTGGAAAGATAGATTTCTGAGGAAAGTAACAGATGCAGCTTCTTTCAAATTATTTTAAAATGGGATACACATTTTTTAAAAGAAAAAGTGTGTTAAAAATTGTAGCTCTACTAAAACAAAGAATATAATAAACCTCCAAGTCTGCCACTGCTGTCAATCTATTTCCCAAAGGCACAAAACTGTTTCTTTCCATTTTTCTTACAATATTTTCTTATGATTTGACCAGTCAATTGTTAAGATTTCCAGAAAAGGATACTCCAGTACTTCATATGAGAAATTGATAGCTCTTGCTGTCAAGTCTCTACTAGAACTGAGGAAAATGATACCTCCTCCATCATCTTTCTCAAATGAGATCAAAGTCCTTTAAAGACATCACAAGCTCTCTTCAAGGTAGAGAAAGCCAAGAGCAGAGTAAACAGCAAAGCTAGGAATAAAAGCAATATGTTTTCACTACCAGACCATATTCTAACCACAAGCATACTCGAGTATACCTTTTTATTGCAACTGAATTAGTGCCTCATATTCTTCCTTCCCTCCCTCTCTGCCTCTGTTCCTTCCTTTCTTCCTTCCATCCCCCTTTCTTTCCTCTTTGTATTTTTCTCTTTCTCATTTTAGCTTTTTGTCAGCTTAACAATCAAAACCATCAACAGCTTCTTCATGGAGAGTTACTATCAATTAATCTTTGTTATGATTAGGCCACATTTCCACATTTCTTGTATGGTTTATAACTTTTTGTTTAGAACTGGACATTGTGAATATTTTAGTGAGGCATTTCTGAGCGTCACATCCTCTGTCTCACCTAGGATTACTGCTGTTTGTTCAGTGAATTTTCTAGACTTTTTTACAAAGATTGTGTTCCTTGTTGTATGTGGTCACTACTGTCTCTATTCCATTATTCTCTCAATTAACAGGCAAACCTGATGGAAATTTCCTTAAATGCCTGGCTTGAATAAAAGAGAGAGAGAAAAATTAAAAGTCTACCTCTTTAAATTTCATTTCATCAATAGCCAGTGTGCATAAAAATCAATGGCCAACCTCTGTGCTAGCTCTTCAGCAATCAGTAGCAGTGATCACAGAGGAAAAGGCAACTTTTTGGAGAAGAAGGTTTCTGTTTCCCTCCACAGACCTAGGAAAGCACATTAGGCCTCACTCACAGGGATAGGAGATGAGGAGATAGGGGTTTAGGGAATAGTAGCTACACAAGGAATTTCAAAATTCACTGAAATATATGAGTCGTTCTTCATCAAGCACTTCCCTATCACTGGCTAAAGTATTTGACTAGATTCTAGCATTAACAAGTGGGCTTCTCTGGTGACTCAGATGATAAAGAATATTTTTTCAATGCAGGAGACCCAGGTTTGATCCCTGAATTGGAAAGATCCCCTGGAGAAGGGAATGGGTACCCACTCCAGTATTCTTACCTGGAGAATCCCATAGACAGAGGAGCCTGGTCGGCTATAGTCCATAGAATGGTCACAAAGAGTCAGACATGGCTGAGTGACTGAGACTAGCATTCTAAAATAGCTGCTTCAGTTTTTACTAGTTGTTGTTGCTTAACAACTAGAGTTGTTAAGCAACCATTGGCGCTTACTCATTTGGGATCTTCTGTGATGTTCTGGTGTCATATAATGCCAATATTAAAATACTGCATTTTAGAGTTAATTTGGGAACTATAGATATATTTTAATGTCGCTTTGGGTTTTAGTCATTTCTAAATTGAAACCAGGGGTCTTGAATATTGGATGATTTGAAACTCAGAGTAAATGCTATTCCAGCTGTATGAGATGAGCTTGACAACAGAATCACAAGCAAATTTTTTTTTCTTTTTTCTCCTCTCTAGATATTTTTAGGCAACCAATTTAGTAAAATAGATATGTCTTTATTTTAGGCAATACTGTTGCATTGTGAATAGGGAAGCTGGGACATTGAGCACCAGAATGGGTCAGTATTAACTTCTTAATTTACTACACCAGAGAAATATGTTAATCATAAGACACTTGAGATATCAAAATATCTAGTAGTATTTAAAGTGAAATTTAGTAATTGAAGCAGTTGGGAATTTGTATTCTTTTTGTATTTAATAATTTAAAACAATATGAAATCCCTGCTTGATAGGGAGAAAGAATGTGGCTAATGCAGAACCCTTCTTATATCGTGGTTAGACATGCATTCATCAATCCTGATGAGAAATCTATAATTAATGTCTTCACTTTTATAATAGAATTCTCATATGTTTCTGTCAACTAAGTTACAACAGCCTAATAAAGTATCTTTTACATTCATTGTTTTATTTGAGATACTGTGATTTTGCTATTTGCTGTTGTGGGAAGTATTAGGTGAAATATTTTGTGAATATTTGATACTCTGACATTTTCTTTAAGAAAGTATTAATACATGGTTAGGAGATAAACTGTTTATTTTGATATTTGTTGATATTACTCCTCTTTCATTTTATATGTGTATGTATATGTTTATACACAGATACCACTATATATACTCTGGGGCACCATTTAGTATCTTGATTGCAGATAAAAATGGAGACTAAGCAGGGCTGGTTACAGTGATGTGAGTGAGGTGGGTAGGAAGTTACCTCAGGAACATTCAAGAATGTGCCCCACAATTCAGTAATCAAGATGAATATTAGGTAATGCATATTTTAAAATGAAAATTAATGCAAATGATTAATGAAAAAAAAATCAACATTTTAGATTCAGGCAAGATCCACAACTATAACTTGATAAATCGTATTTAAGCCTGAGGCAAATGGAACATTCAATGATATTGCATTAAAATATCTTACATAGATTACTGAGTATTTTTGTTTCTTCTTTAAATTTTATGCCTAAGGCAATTACCTCACTCTCTTCATATTAGTATTGCTGAATCTAAATTCTTATTCTCCAGACAAACTGTATATTGAAGCCATGAAGTAGCAAAATTAATCTTGTTACTCAGCCAGAATTTTATACTTTCGATTCTCTTCTAGCAATTGAAGTTGTTGAATATTTATAATTTAGTTTTAGAAATATATTTTATTAATGTTAGTAGGAAGTTCAATATGGACAACAGGGCCAGGAACCTAGTAAAAAGAAATTCTCTCAAGAGTGTAACTCTATGAAAGGACAAAAAAACAGGTATGGTACCTGCTGCTGCTGCTGCTACTAAGTCACTTCAGTCATGTCCAACTCTGTGGGACCCCATAGATGGTAGCCCACCAGGCTCCCCCGTCCCTGGGATTCTGCAGGCAAGAATACTAGAGTGGGGTGCCATTGCCTTCTCCAATGGTATCTGAGAAAGCTTTAAATGGTTTCAAGAAGCAGGCAATAAACAGAATCTGGAGGCACTAGGCCAGAGGATGAATCAATGAGGAAAACACCAGAATCTGAAGTATTTCTTCTCCCATCATCTCTTGTGACCTTTTGATCTATGTCTTGGACTCTGACTTTGTCTCTGTGTTTATCTTTCTCTCACCCTTTCTCTCACACACGTATGTAAATGCACCCGGAACACTGAGCAGTTACATGATCAAAAATGTTGAAAGAATATGACAAGTCACATCTGATAATCACCAAAACAGGTCAGTGATCTGAGAGACCAGACAGAAAAACTTTCCTGAAAAAAAATGTTTATGATCCATCTACACATCCATTTCTTCTATAAGCATAAATTCACATTTGTACAAGGGCCTTAGGAAGCATCACTGAGAACAAAGCTACTGGAGGTTATGGAATTCCACTTGAGCTATTTCAAATCCTGAAAGATAATGCTGTGAAAATGCTGCACTCAATATGCCAGCAAATTTGGAAAGAGCACTGGCCACAGGACTGGAAAAGGTCAGTTTTCATTCCAATCCCAAAGAAAGGCAATGCCAAAGAATGCTCAAACTACCCACAATTGCACTCATCTCACACGCTAGTAAGGTAATGCTCAAAATTCTCCAAGCCAGGCTTCAACAGTATGTGAACCATGAAATTCCAGATGTTTAAGCTGGATTTAGAAAAGGCAGAGGAACCAGAGATCAAATTGCCAACATCCATTGGATCATCAAAAAAGCAAGAGAGTTCCAGAAAAAATATCTACTTCTGCTTCATTGAATATGCCAAAGATTTAGTGTGGATCACAACAAACTGTGGAATATTCTGAAAGAGATGGGAATACCAGACCACCTGACCTGCCTCTTGATAAACCTGTGTGCAGGTCAGGAAGCAACAGTTAGAACTGGACATGGAACAACAGACTGGTTCCAAATCAGGAAAGGAGTACGTCAAGGCTGTATATTGTTACCCTGCTTATTTAACTTATATGCAGAGTACATCATGAGAAACGCTGGACTGGAGGAAGCACAAGCTGGAGTCAAGATTGCCAGGAGAAATGTCAATAACCTCAGATATACAGATGACATGACCCTTATGGCAGAAAGTGAAGAGGAACTAAAGAACCTTTTGATGAAAGTGAAAAAGGAGAGTAAAAAGTTGGCTTAAAGCTCAACATTCAGAAATCTAAGATCATGGCATCTGGTACCATCACTTCATGGCAAATAGATGGTGACACAGTGGAAAGAGTGGCAAACTTTATTTTTTGAGGCTCCAAAATCACTGCTGATGGTGACTGCAGCCATGACTTTAAAAGATGCTTGCTCCTTGGAAGAAAAGTTATGGCCAACCTAGACAGCATATTAAAAAGCAGAGACATTACTTTGTCAACAAAGGTCTGTCTAGTCAAGGCTATGGTTTTTCCAATAGTCATGTATGGATGTGAGAGTTGGACTATAAATAAAACTGAGTGCTGAAGAATTGATGCTTTTGAATTGTGGTGTTGGAGAAGACTCTTGATAGTCCCTTAGACTGCAAAGAGATCCAACCACTGCATTCTAAAGGAAATCAGATCTGAATATTCACTGGAAGGCCTAATGCTGAAGCTGAAACTCCAATACTTTGGCCACCTGATGTGAAGAGCTGACTCATTGGAAAAGACCCTGATGCTGGGAAACACTGAAGGTGGGAGGAGAAGGGGATGACAGAGTATGAGATTGTTGGATGGCATCACTGACTCAATGGACATGAGTTTGAGTAAACTCCAGGAGTAGGCAATGGACAAGGAGGACTAGTGTGCTGCAGTCCATGGGATAGCAAAGAGTCTGATACGACTGAGCGACTGAACTAACTGACAAGGCATGCTGCTAAGTCACTTCAGTCATGTCTGACTCTGTGCGACCCCATAGATGGCAGCCAACTAGGCTCCCCCATCCCTGGGATTCTCCAAGCAAGAACACTGGAGTGGGTTGCCATTTCCTTCTCCAATGCATGAAAGTGAAAAGTGAAAGGGAAGTCGCTCAGTCATGTCCGACCCTCAGCGACCCCATGGACTGCAGCCTACCAGGCTCCTCCGTCCATGGGATTTTCCAGGCGGGAATACTGGAGTGGGGTGCCATCGCCTTCTCCCACAAGGCATACTCTGTAGCTATGAAAAATCAAGCAACATGTGAGAAGAAATTAATGCACTTAAATGTAACATCTGAGACCACATGGACAAAGTATGAATGATATACTATATTGAAAGATGTAGAGAAAAACAGAACAACCGATGTTACTTTGGAAAATAGTGTTCTGCCTGGATACCGAAAGGCTAAAGACAAAAATAACTATGCAAAAATATTGTACAATAATAAATTTGTTTCTCAGAGATCATCTTTTCTGAAATTGTGTATGCTAGCATAGTACAAATAAGTAAATGTTTTGTGAATGATTAGAAGCAGATTTTTCACTTTCTTAGGATGAACTCTGTGGTTTTTGATGAAAATTAAACATATTCTGTCTAACTGTATGTAACAGTCAGTTCAGTCACTCAGTCGTGTCCGACTATTTGTGACCCCATGAATCGCAGCACGCCAGGCCTCCCTGTCCATCACCAACTCCTGGAGTTCACTCAGACTCACATCCACCGAGTCAGTGATGCCATCCAGCCATCTCATCCTCTGTCGTCCCCTTCTCCTCCTGTCCCCAATCCCCCCCAACATCAGAGTCTTTTCCAGTGAGTCAACTCTTCACATGAGGTGGCAAAAGTACTGGAGTTTCACCTTTAGCATCATTCCTTCCAAAGAAATCCCAGGGCTGATCTCCTTCAGAATGGACTGGTTGGATCTCCTTGCAGTCCAAGGGACTCTTAGGAGTCTTCTCCAACACTACAGTTCAAAAACATCAATTCTTCAGCACTCACCCTTCTTCACAGTCCAACTCTCACATCCATACATGACCACAGGAAAAACCATAGCCTTGACTAGACGGAACTTAGTTGGCAAGGTAACGTCTCTGCTTTTGAATATGCTATCTAGGTTGGTCATAACTTTCCTTCCAAGGAGTAAGCGTCTTTTAATTTCATGGCTGCAGTCACCATCTGCAGGGATTTTGGAGCCAAAACAAAAAAAAAACAAAAAAAAAAAAGTCTGACACTGTTTCCACTGTTTCCCTATCTATTTGCCATGAAGTGATGGGACCAGATGCCATCATCTTAGATTTCTGAATGTTGAGCTTTAGCCAACTTTTTCACTCTCCTCTTTCACTTTCATCAAGAGGCTTTTTAGTTCCTCTTCACTTTCTGCCATAAGGGTGGTGTCATCTGCATATCTGAGGTTACTGATATTTCTCCTTGCAATCTTGATTCCAGCTTATGCTTCTTCCAGCCCAGCATTTCTCATGATGTACTCTGCATATAAGTTAAATAAGCAGGGTGACAATATGAAGCCTTGATGTCCTCCTTTTCCTATTTGGAACCAGTCTGTTGTTCCATGTCCAGTTCTAACTGTTGCTTCCTGACCTGCATACAAATTTCTCAAGAGGCAGATCAGGTGGTCTGGTATTCCCATCTCTTTCAGAATTTTCCACAGTTTATTGTGATCCACACAGTCAAAGGCTTTGGCATAGTCAATAAAGCAGAAATAGATGTTTTTCTGGACACCTCTTGCTTTTTTGATCATCTAGCAGATGTTGGCAATTTGATCTCTGATTCCTCTGACTTTTCTAAAACCAGTTTGAACATCTGGAAGTTCACGGTTCACATATTGCTGAAGCCTGGCTTGGAGAATTTTGAGCATTACTTTACTAGCATGTGAGATGAGTGCAGTTGTGGGTAGTTTGAGCAATCTTTAGCATTGCCTTTCTTTGGGATTGGAATGAAAACTGACCTTTTCCAGTCCTGTGGCCACTGCTGAGTTTTCCTAATTTGCTGGCATATTGAGTGCAGCACTTTCACAGAACCATCTTTCAGGATTTGAAATAGCTCCACTAGAATTCCATCACCTCCACTAGCTTTGTTCATAGTGATGCTTTCTAAGGCCCACTTGACTTCACATTCCAGGATGTCTGGCTCTAGGTGAGTGATCACACCATCGTGATTATCTGGGTCATGATAATCATTCTTGTACAGTTCTGCTATGTATTCTTGCCACCTCTTCTTGATATCTTCTGCTTCTGTTAGGTCCATACCATTTCTGTCCTTTATCGAGCCCATCTTTGCATGAAATGTTCCCTTGGTATCTCTAATTATCTTGAAGACATCCCTAGTCTTTCCCATTCTGTTTTTTTCCTCTATTTCTTTGCATTGATTGCTGAGGAAGGCTTTCTTATCTCTTCTTGCTCTTCTTTGGAACTCTGCATTCAGATGCTTATATCTTTCCTTTTCTCTTTTGCTTTTTGCTTCTCTTCTTTTTTTTTTTTTTTTTCTTAAACTTCGTTTTTATTTATTTATTTATTTTTTAAATTAATTTTATTCTATTCTCAAACTTTACATAATTGTATTAGTTCTGCCAAACATCAAAATGAATCCACCACGGGTATACATGTGTTCCCCATCCTGAACCCCCCTCCCTCCTCCCTCCCCACACCATCCCTCTGGGTCGTCCCAGTGCACCAGCCCCAAGCATCCAGTATCGTGCATTGAACCTGGACTGGCATCTCGTTTCATACATGATATTTTACATGTTTCAATGCCATTCTCCCAAAGCTTCCCACCCTCTCCCTCTCCCACAGAGTCCATAAGACTGTTCTATACGTCAGTGTCTCTTTTGCTGTCTCGTATACAGGGTTATCGTTACCATCTTTCTAAATTTCATATATATGCGTTAGTATACTGTATTGGTGTTTTTCCTTCTGGCTTACTTCACTCTGTATAATAGGCTCCAGTTTCATCCACCTCATTAGAACTGATTCAAATGTATTCTTTTTAATGGCTGAGTAATACTCCATTGTGTATATGTACCATGGCTTTCTTATCCATTCATCTGCTGATGGACATCTAGGTTGCTTCCATGTCCTGGCTATCATAAACAGTGCTGCGATGAACATTGGGGTACACGTGTCTCTTTCCCTTCTGGTTTCCTCAGTGTGTATGCCCAGCAGTGGGATTGCTGGATCATAAGGCAGTTCTATTTCCAGTTTTTTAAGGAATCTCCACACTGTTCTCCATAGTGGCTGTACTAGTTTGCATTCCCACCAACAGTGTAAGAGGGTTCCCTTTTCTCCACACCCTCTCCAGCATTTATTATTTGTAGACTTTTGGATCGCAGCCATTCTGACTGGTGTGAAATGGTACCTCATAGTGGTTTTGATTTGCATTTCTCTGATAATGAGTGATGTTGAGCATCTTTTCATGTGTTTGTTAGCCATCTTTATGTCTTCTTTGGAGAAATGTCTATTTAGATCTTTGGCCCATTTTTTGATTGGGTCATTTATTTTTCTGGAGTTGAGCTGTAGGAGTTGCTTGTATATTTTTGAGATTAGTTGTTTGTCGGTTGCTTCATTTGCTATTATTTTCTCCCATTCTGAAGGCTGTCTTTTCACCTTGCTAATAGTTTCCTTTGATGTGCAGAAGCTTTTAAGGTTAATTAGGTCCCATTTGTTTATTTTTGCTTTTATTTCCAATATTCTGGGAGGTGGGTCATAGAGGATCCTGCTGTGATGTATGTCAGAGAGTGTTTTGCCTATGTTCTCCTCTAGGAGTTTTATAGTTTCTGGTCTTACGTTGAGATCTTTAATCCATTTTGAGTTTATTTTTGTATATGGTGTTAGAAAGTGTTCTAGTTTCATTCTTTTACAAGTGGTTGACCAGATTTCCCAAATCAAAAATCTTCCAGCTTCTCTTCTTTTCACAGCTACTTGTAAGGCCTCCCCAGACAGCCGTTTTACTTTTTTTGCATTTCTTTTCCATGAGGATGGTCTTGATCCTTGTCTCCTGTACAATGTCATGAACCTCCGTCCATAGTTCATCAGGCACTATGTCTATCAGATCTAGTCCCTTAAATCTATTTCTCACTTCCATTTTATAATCATAAGGGATTTGATTTAGGTCATACCTGAATGGTCTAGTGGTTTTCCCTGCTTTCTTCAATTTAAGTCTGAATTTGGTAATAAGGAGTTCATGATCTGAGCTACAGTCAGCTCCTGGTCTTGTTTTTGCTGACTGTATAGAGCTTCTCCATCTTTGGCTGCAAAGAATATAATCAATCTGATTTTGGTGTTGACCATCTGGTAATGTCCATATGTAGAGTCTTCTCTTGTGTTGTTGGAAGAGGGTGTTTGCTATGAACAGTGCATTTTCTTGGCAAAACTCTATTAGTCTTTGCCCTGCTTCATTCCGTATTCCAAGGCCAAATTGTATGTATAGGTAAGGATAAAAACATGTCTAGCTATCCATCCATCTATATACAGAAAATATATTTATATTTTCCAAGTTGAATTGACTCATTGGAAAAGACTCTGATGCTGGGAGGGATTGGGGGCTGGAGGAGAAGGAAAAGATAGAGGATGAGATGGCTTGATGGCATCACTGACTCGATGAATGTGAGTCTGGGTGAACTCCGGGAGCTGGTGATGGACAGAGAGGCCTGGTGTGCTGCAATTCATGGGGTCCCAAAGAGTCGGACATGACTGAGCAACTGAACTGAACTGATTCATTCAGAAGGCCTGGAAACAAGGACACTTTGTTAGGCGTGTTTCTAAATACAAGGTATCGGTTTATAAATATCATTGTTGAATAAGAGGAACAAGGCCTTATTCAAGAAATTATTGATTCCAGAGGCCAAACTGCAGCATAGGAAATACAAGCGTACCTGGAGCATTGTATGGCGCCAGAAAGTAAGAAAGTGCTCACAGGAAGAGGGGTACATATCAGAAGATTATAGAAAGAACTTTGAAATAGTTCTTCATGGTTAAAGCTAGAACATTTTGAAGAATACCATAATAATTTAGTGGCACCCCACTCCAGTACTCTTGCCTGGAAAATCCCATGGATGGAGGAGCCTGGTAGACTGCAGTCCATGGGGTCGCTGAGGGTCGGACATGACTGAAGCGACTTAGCAGCAGTAGCAGCAGCAAGGGGAAGATTAGGAAATATAATATTTTTATCTTCAAAATTGTCTTAAAACTTTAATGTGTAAATTGTCAAATAAAATGATTATTAATTAAATTCAGAGATAGAAAGATATGACAGTGTTAAACTAAGTGAAACAAAAGAATTTATAAAAAGAAGAAAAGTTCAATTTACAAATTTTAATATAGAAACAGTAAAATTAATAATAATCAATAATTTGTTCTTAAACATGCAGTTACATGACTAACTTAACTGAAAAACCAACCATTTTAAAACTGGACAAGGTGACTGTAAAAATCTCTACAAAGACTCTTAGGAGTGGATGAGCTTGATCATATATTAATAAGTAATAGAATGTTTCAGTAGAATAGTAGAATGTTCTAAGTGTTTTAAAATTGGTCTTATATTAAAAAATGTTTATTGAAATAAATAGAAATTCCAGTGATATAGTTTCTATATGTTTATTCTATCTTTTATAATATACCACTTTATTTTATTTTATTTTACAGTAGGTCTTTGTTGGTTATCTATTTTAAATATAGCAATGTGTGCATATCAATGTCAAACTCCTTATCTATTCCTTCCCCCCAACCTCCCCCACTGGTAATCACACATTCATTCTCTAAGTCTGTGAGTCTGTTTTTGTTTTATGAATAAGTTCATTTCTGTAATTTTTAAAATATTTTACATATAAGTGATAATGCGTGAAAATTTGTCTTTTTCTGACTTACATCATTTAGTATGATAATTTCCAGGTCCATCCACATTTCTGCAAATGGCATTATTTCATATTATCATATTCTTTTTAATGGTTGAGTAATATTCCATTGCTCTTCTTTACCCATTCATGTATCAATGGACATTTAGGATACTTCCATGTCTTGACTATTGCAAGCAGTGCTTCAGTGAACATTGGGGTGCATGCATATTTTAAAATTATGGTTTTCTCTGAATATATGCCCAGGAGTGGGATTATTGAATCATGTGGTTGCTCTCTTTTTAATTTTTTAAGGAATCTCCATATTGTTCTCCATAGTGACTTACATTTGGGGGATGGAGCTTATTTTATTTGACACTTCATTTATAACTGTAACATGTAAGATTTAATATTGTGTAATAGAAATGGGCAATGAATTAAGAGTTTAAAAATGTGAATACTAAATCTGGCTCTAATATTTATTACTTATGTGGTCATTGGCAAGTCACTTATGTATTTTGAGTGTGAATTGCCTATCTCATGTCTCATACCTTTATATCACACAAAATTTATTGTGGAGTCATATGCAATAAAATTGTTTGAAATGTAATTACAGGCTATGTTAGCCCCAAGGCTTCTGTGCTTTCCACTGGTCTGAAGAGTGTATGTGGGTCTTTATTTATGTTTAAAGTTAATACTAATGAGGCTATCTAGTGATACATCTACACTCCTTATTTTACCTAACCAAACTTGGGTTTGATTACCCACGGACAGTATAAAGCCAATCTACTGATACTGGGTTGTGCTGAAGCAAAGTGCAGCATTAATTGCAGGGTACCAAGAAGAAGTCCAAGTGGCTGGTGTTTAAAAGGCCCAAACTCCCTGATTACTTTCAGGGAAAGGTCTTTTGAGAGTTACAAGGTGCAAGAAGTCAACATCGTCAACCTTCTGATTCCAACTTATCTGGGGTCTACATACTTCTTGTGGTCAGCTATAGTTAACTTCTTCCATCTAGTGAGGGTTTCAGTATCTGTGAAAAAGCTCAAAGGCTATCTTTCATAATATCATCTATAGCCCCTGAAGAAGGTCTAAAGGTCTTTGACTTTGTTTAATGGCTAAATTATTATTATTTTGTCTTCTTTGAATGTTTTCCTTTTTTTTTTTTTTTTTGACATTTTCTTATTTCTCTGATTATATTTACTTCTTGGAACCTGGGGAAGGCCTAATAGTCTAAAGTTTTTCAGCAGATAAGAGGCAGGTGGAAGACACAGGATGAGAAGGGATATGGCAGGGGTATTGTTTCTGGGAAGGCCCCTAAGGTCCTGCATAATGGCACTTGTATATAAAAACCTTCTTGACTTGGAAACTCTGTCTTTCTGCTCTCCGGTGTTTGAAAGACAGTGTTTGTGCAATGAAAATTATTAATCCTGTATCATTAACTCACAATGTGTTTTCCTGTCTCTTTGGAGGTTTCCATCATTTTCAGTATAGAAAGATGCCGGAAGCTAGATTCATCAGTTTTAATTCTCCATAAGCATGTGTTTGTTTTGACAATGCATTTAGGCGTTTGAGTTTTCCAACAATATGGTGCATGTAGCCTATTTAGTTTCTGAAGGTGCTATTTTGCAGATTAGAGGAGATCAGAGACTTCCCAGAGCATGAATAAAATAGTGGAATTAATGAATTTTGCAGTAGTTAGACTGCACATATTTCATATTAGATGAATTATATTATTTGGTTACTTCAGTCACTCAGCTTGTCAATTCATTTCATCAATCATTATGTTTACTCTCCTGATTGACTTAGGGTGCTTAGGCAAATGGTCAAACTGTAAGTAATGTAAGCAGTGTAAGCAATGTTTTTTCCTCAAATTACAGACAATTACTAATATGCCTGAAATTAAAAAGCTTTTTTTATAAAATATATGGAATGCTTCACAAATTGGCATATGCAGGAGTCATGCTAATTTTTTTCTGTATTGTTGAAATTTTAGCACATATGCTACCAAAGCAAGCACTAGAGTGTTTTCTTTTTATGAAGAATCTGTATGTGGCCATCCTATGGAAAAATGCCATAATGTCCTATTGATAATGCAACTTTCCATGCACTGCTCCATTCACCTAAGAGAACCAATTTATAGTATTGAGTGGATTTGGGTAATTAAATTAATTTTTATATTTTATAATAAAATTTGCACTCTAAAGCTTCTCTCATATACATGTTTTTCTTTTTCATGTATTCAGTCAGCTCAAGGAAAATAAATGCATTTTAGATAGAATGATGATAAATTCCAAATGGTTGCTGCCATTGCTGTCTTCTCCTAACATCTAAGCAATTTTAGCCCTACAGATATTAAGAAAGTGAAGCCACAGGTTTTAATAAAAGTAAATATCCTAGGGATAATCTGCTATCACCAACATCATGACAAAATTTCTTCATCCTTATGCTTTTCTCTAAAAACCACCTTGAAAATTAGAACATTCAGATAGTTTCATTTTTTCCTCTTTTAAGAGAGAAAAACAGCAAAAGTATACAACTTTGTAGATAAGTATATTTTTAAGATTTAGGAAAATATGTGCCAGGATTTCTCCCAGGGGACAGCAGCAAGGCATATGGGAGCATAGTAAGCTTGGTGGAGAAAGAAGCTCCTTTCATAATATTTATTGATAGTTTCTGGTATTATATTAATTAAAATCTGCATTAAATTATGGATTCTCCTTTGGGAAATGCCTTGTTTCTTCCCACGTTTCTCTGCATATTTAATTAATAGGTTCTAACTTAGCATTTTCTTTCATAATCTAACAGCCTATTTTAACAGTCTTTAAATATTCCTTCCTGGAATAGCATAGCCAGCAGAGAAATTGGGTGTCTTAGAGATCATTTAGCTCACCTCTGATTTTAACTGTAGTGAAGTCTCAGCCTCAGAGAGATCTAATGAAGTTCTCTTCAGTAGTTAATCACTGCAGCCACAGGAACACAAACTTTTCCTCCTTCCCTCTCAAGTACCCTTTTCATTAAATAATTTTAAGAAATGCTGTTTAAAATATTTTTTCAGGTTTAGCTCAGGTAAATATTAGGGCAAGGGTCTATAGCTCAATACAGTTTTAGCCTCTGAGTAAGGAAGGGAAGAGACCAAACTGCCAACATCCGCTAGACTATCGATGAAGCAAGAGAGTTCCAGAATAACATCTATTTCTGCTTTATTGACTATGCCAAAGCCTTTGACTGTGTGGATCACAATAAACTGTGGAAAATTCTGAAAGAGATGGGAATCCCAGACCACCTGACCTGCCTCTTGAGAAACCTATATGCAGGTCAGGAAGCAACAGTTAGAACTGGACATGAAACAACAGACTGGTTCCAAATAGGAAAAGGAGGACATCAAGGCTTCATATTGTCACCCTGCTTATTTAACTTATATGCAGAGTACATCATGAGAAATGCTGGGCTGGAAGAAGCACAAGCTGACATCAAGATTGCCAGGAGAAATATCAGTAACCTCAGATATGCAGATGACACCACCCTTATGGCAGAAAGTGAAGAGGAACTCAAAAGCCTCTTGATGAAAGTGAAAGAAGAGAGTGAAAAAGTTGGCTTAAAGCTCAACATTCAGAAAACTAAGATCATGGCATCTGGTCCCATCACTTCATGGCAAATAGATAGGGAAACAGTGTCAGACTTTATTTTTTTTTTGGCTCCACAATCACTGCAGATGGTGACTGCAGCCATGAAATTAAAAGACGCTCATGCCTTGGAAGAAAAGTTATGACCAACCTAGATAGCATATTCAAAAGCAGAGACATTACTTTGCCAACTAAGGTCCTTCTAGTCAAGGCTATGGTTTTTCCAGTGGTCATATATGGATTCGAGAGTTGGACTGTGAAGAAAGCTGAGCGCCGAAAAATTGATGCTTTTGAACTGTGGTGTTGGAGGACTCTTGAGAGTCCCTTGTACTGCAAGGAGATCCAACCAGTCCATTCTGAAGGAGATCAGCTCTGGGTGTTCTTTGGAAGGAATGATGCTAAAGCTGAAACTCCAGTACTTTGGCCACCTCATGTGAAGAGGTGACTTATTGGAAAAGACTCTGATGCTGGGAGGGATTGTGGGCAGGAGGAGAAGGGGACGACAGAGGATGAGATGGCTGGATGGCATCACTGACTCGATGGATGTGAGTCTGAGTGAACTCCAGGAGTTGGTGATGGACAGGGAGGCCTGGCATGCTTTATTCATGGGGTCACAAAGAGTCGGACATGACTGAGTGACTGAACTGAACTGAACTGAACTGAAGGAAGGGAAGTAATCAAATTGAACAAAAGGCTGAAAGAACAGTAAAATTTTTTTTTCTTTCATACATTCTTTCTATTTATTGTTACCAGGTCTGAGAAATAAGGTTTAATACCAGTGTATATGTTTGTGGTTATGTGCTGATTCAATTTTTTGGCTAACTGATAATGAAATCAAGGATGTTCCCTTGTTGAGAAAATAGTTTGATTTTTTTTCCTATTTAACTATTAGTCATGGTAATTAGTTCAGCAAATGTATACCACATTATGTGTGAACAGGAAGTTAGAAAAAATGTGTGCATCAAAGAAAAAAGAAGTTCAAAGTGTGAAATTGGAGATAATTTCATGCTTGAGGGATAGTTATATTTACATATTCAATTATACATTTGGAGGTATCTATGGGTTTTAATTGTATACATTTTATATTTTATCAAATTTAGAGTATGGATAACACATTACTTTCTCAAACACCAGTAGAATAGATTCCATACGGAAAACTTACCATTCTTGCTGGTTTCTCTAACAGTCAGAATGCACTAAATATTATGAACAGAATGGGGTTTAATCCAGAGAACTATTGGAAGAATAGGTTCTGAGAAATATCTTAGAACATTACATACTGAATTGATCAACAAAGGGCTGACCTCTGATACAGTCAGAAAAGTGGAAAATCAAAAGGCCACCACTGCACCATGGAGTTTGACATGCTGTCTGGTTGAATCAGGAAGCTGCCCCCTCCAAACTATACTTAAACACCAGTGAAGCTGGAAGCTATATTCTGAACCAAAGCCACAGAACAAAACTGCATCCTCACAGCTTGCTTACAATAACAACAAACCAACAAAAATCAACAGAAAGATGGCTTCATTTCAATTTTTCTCTTAAAAAAACTTATATAAATGCATTTAACTGATAGAACCTAATTTGTATTCTTAATGAGTTGGAAATCTAGGGAACAAATATTTAGCTGTCTTCTTTTGCAGTACAGAAAAGCACCCTTCAAGGGTGCTGGATCCTGTTAACCAACCATATGCAGCATCCTTTTTGCAAAGTACTCCAGTGCTCCTATAGCCCTGAGGTCCATTTTTGGTCAGTTTGTCTAAATTATTGATATCCTGTTTAATTGTTTATATTTTCAAAGACCAGATCTATTCCTTATATTCAACCAGTCACTGTCCTAAAAGGAGTGGAAACATATCAGAACTACACATGAATTTATGAATTTAGGTTTTTCTGAATTCTGCTTTCAAACCCTGACAATCCATTTGAACTTTATGTATATATATTTTCCCATTATATCCCAAACCTCATTTTGCTTCATTTTTGGACAATGAACTGAAACATCTGGCTTTCCCATCTCAGCCATTTGTTTTGAATTAAAACTTAATACCTTTAAGATTTCAGGTAAAACCTTTGAATATTTAAGCAAAAGTACTAAATTATAGATTTCTGTATATAATATTTTCCTTGTCCCCAAACTTACAGAAGTTAAACAACTTGGTCTTAAAACTTCATATTACCTTACCAGAACTTAAATAACAGGCTGGGTGGAGTAAATGATTGAAATTTATTTTGTCACAGTTCTGGGGGCCAAAAGTTCAAGCAGAGTCACTTTCTCTTGAGGTCTCTCTCCATGACCTGCAGATGGCCACCTTCTCATTATGTCCTCACATGGTCTTCCCTTTGTCTCACACATTCCCAGTATCTCTTCCCTTTCTTAGAAGAATGCCATTTGTATTGGATTAGGGTTTCATTGGGCTTCCCTGGTGGCTCAGAGGGTAAAGTGTCTGCCTGCAGTGCGGGAGACCCGGGTTTGATCCCTGGGTCGGGAAGATCCCCTGGAGAAGGAAATGGTAACCCACTCCAGTATTCTTGCCTGGAGAATCCCATGGACGGAGGAACCTAGTAGGGTATAGGCCATGGGGTCACAGAGTCAGGCATGACTGAGCGAGTACATAGATAGGGTTTCACCCTTATGACATCATTTAACCTTAATCACTGTCTTATAGGCCTTATCTTCCAATGCAGTCACATTGAGGTTAGGGTTACAATATGTGAATCTGGGAGGTGCAGGCACAACACAGTTTATAAGAAATTTACATGGGATATTTGTGAGTAAAGTAAAAATATGAAGAATTATGGATATTGTATTTTAAGTTAAAAGACTTTAATTCTGAAATAAATTCTTTAAAAGCATAATTTATCATGATAAAAGATTGTATTGGATCGATGTTGCAGTGTAAACTGCAATTCTTATATTATTTAAGCTTACACAAAATTGACTGCTTTTACTATCACCATCTTTCAAATAAAATATTTACCCAATTGAAAAATTTTTATTTGAATTTAAGTAATAGAGCATTTTTAATGACTCAGATAAAAATAAGTGGATATTCCATATTTTCATCTTTATCATTACATCCTCTAGTATCATCACCACCTAACTGAAAATGATTACTAGTCTGTTTAGAAGAATCTCAGATGCACTCTACCTTTTGTAAATACTGACATAAATCAAGCATTTCCTATTGAATTACTGATGACATTCTGAATCAAATATTTGATTGGATTCATTTACCCACAGTAATTTTTTATTGCTTTCTTGAGACGCTATTTTTCCTGTTCATACACAAACACACCCATACATACATATATATAAACCTTATCTTTTTGGAGCCAAGGATTAAGATTTAATTATGTCATAAATATGGATTTATTTGTCCAGATCTCCTTAAGTGAAAATTAGTTGTAGATATATCAGAAAAGGAGCGGATTTACAACGACTTTTTGCTCTGATATTGTAACTTCTTGCTGAGTCCTGATTACAAAGTGTTCTCTTCGAGAGTAAGTTGCAATATCCTTGTTATCTCTGTTTAAGCATTGTGATTGAAAAAGAAACATATAGTGTGGTAATTTAGACTGGTAAATGGGATGTGAGAAAATATCCAGGTTATCTCCTCTTGTTCATAGTAGAAAAAGACAAATTGTCATATGACAACCGAGGATTAATTACTTTATTCTTGTGACTGAATCCAACTGAGTTCTGACATTTTTTCTGTTTTCACTCCACTAGGCCCAAGACACATCCATTTATTTATAAATAAATATTCAATTCAGTTCAGTAGGTCAGTCATGTCTGACTCTTTGTGACCCCATGGACTGTAGCATGCTAGGCCTCCCTGTCCATCACCAACTCCCGGAGTCTACCTAAACTCATGTCCATTGAGTCAGTGATGACATCCAACCATCTCATCCTCTGTCGTCCCCTTCTCCTCCTGTCCTCAGTCTTTCCCAGCATCAGGGTCTTTTCAGATGAGTCAGCTCTTTGAATCAGGTGCCCAAAGTATTGGGGTTTCAGCTTCAGCATCAGTACTTCCAATGAACACCCAGGACTGATCTCCTTTAGGATGGACTGATTGGATCTCCTTGCAGTTCAAGGGACTCTGAAGAGTCTTC
Source organism: Bos grunniens (assembly GCF_055505025.1). Taxonomy (NCBI): domain Eukaryota; kingdom Metazoa; phylum Chordata; class Mammalia; order Artiodactyla; family Bovidae; genus Bos; species Bos grunniens. The sequence continues at coordinate 68,897,954 of NC_141170.1, forward strand.
TCCAACACCACAGCTCAAAAACATCCATTCTTCAGTGCTCAGCTTTCTTTAAAATCCAACTCTCACATCCATACATGACTACTAGAAAAACCATAGTCTTGACTAGATGGCCCTTGGTTGGCAAAGTAATGTCTCTGCTTTTTAATATGCTGTCTATATAAAATAATATGCTGCCTATATAAATAAAATAATATACTAGTAATTAATTTTAATAAAAATAAAATAAAAGCTTTGAGTATTATAAACTTATAAAAAGTACCCAGAATTTATAATTGTAAATATTTCATAAATTGATAAAATGAAGTTAGGGGTTTTTATCTTGAGTACCACTCCTCAAATACTCCCCTCAGTTTAACTGTCTGTTTATATAAGAATAAGAATGAATAATTCTTAATTATATAAAAAGAGAATCCAGACTTATAAACAATATTACATGGCATAGCATGCATTAACTTTCCAAAATATAAATAAGAGTTTGAGATATGTCTTTGACTAAGTTGCAGTGTGCTTCAATATTTGTTTTATTAAATTTTAATTGCCTAGAAATGAGACTTGTGAGATTTAAATTTATGAAATACTTTATTTCCCTGTTAATAAATAAGATATATGATAGCTGGTAGGGGAAATAAATATTTAAGCTCATTTTAAAAGCCTAACCTTGCCCAAAAACAATGAATACACAAACAAGGTCTAGAGAGAAAAGAGTAAATATGAAAAATAAACATCTAGAGAGAAATGTTATGTATAGAAAATAGACATAGTGAATATCAAGTACAAATATTTGTAATCCTCAGAGAAAGAAAAATAATGGAAGAGAAAGTATATTTAGTGATATAATTTAATACATTTTTAAAAGAAATATAAAGAGGCTTGAACTTATCTTGGGAAAGACATCACAGTATGTCCATGAAAGTGTTCTTAAATGGTCAACAAATACGTATTTAATCTAGAAAATGTTTTGAGATCATTGCTCATCCAATTTGTTATTAATCTTTCTCTTCCATATGAAAGCATGATCAGGGTGTGTCTGTTTACCTAAAGACTGCTTTGAAAGATTGACTGACAATTTATATCTATACGGTGTAGTAACTAAAGGGATTTAATTTAGAGCCAGATTGTTTTTGCTCAGTGGTTAAGTCATGTCCAACTCTTTGTGACCCCATGAACTGCAGCACAGCAGGCTTCCCTGACTTTTACCATCTCCTGGAGTTTGCTCAAACTCATGTCCCTACATTGGTGATGGCATTCAACCATCTCATCTCCCATTGCCCCTTTCTCCTGCCCTCTGTCTTTCCCAACATCAGGATCTTTTCCAATGAGTCAGCTCTTCATATCAGATAGCCATAATATTGGAGCTTCAGCTTCAGCATCAGTCCTTCCAGTGAATATTCAGGGTTGTTCGCCTTTAGGTTGACTGGTTTGATCTCCTTGCTCTCCAAAGGACTATCAAGAGTCTTCTCTACACCACAATTCTAAAGCATCAGCTATTCAGTGTTCAACCTTCTTTATGGTCCAACTCTCACATCCAAACATGATTACTGGAAAAACCATAGCTTTGACTATACAGACTTTTGTGAGCAAAGAGCCAGATGACCTGGATTCAAATGCTAACTTTACCAAATACTACCTGTGTGACCTAGGGCAAGCATATCACCTTTCATGCCTTAGTTTCCTCATCTTGAAATTATGGAAAATTATGTCTATATTACCAATTGGCATATGTTGTATGTGTTTGTTAAATAAAAGAAAAAATACATGCAAGTGAATATGACCTTGTGAATATAAAAAATGAGGTAATATATCCAGGACAGCTTTGAAAAGTAAACTAGGCTAGGCAAAGTTAAATTCTCTTTCTATTAAGAATAATAAGTGAAATTACTTGGTATAAAAATGATTCCATCATTTTTGATTAAATGCTTTTATAGAAACAAATGGAAGAGAGAATACTAAGGTTGATTTAGAATGTCATATTTCTTCACATTGTGAACAGGACCTTAAGAAAAAAGCAGCTTGAATGTTATGAGTCTGTATTCATATGTGTAAAAAGTAAAAACTAAAATTGAATTGCAGCCTTCATTTAGCACATATTTTAAGAATGGGCAAATATATATAACCTAATTTTAGCAAGTTGTACAGAATTTTAAATTCTCTTTTAATTTTGGATGTGTGTCCTTCAAGGTATTTTATCCACAATCCTAACAGTCTTTCAAGAATCCAATCATCATTTTAAATGATGTGATACAGGACTCCTATAAGTAGAAGAGACAGAGAAAGTGGCAGAAATCTTACATGAAAAAATGACTGAAAAACTTTGCTAATTTGGGAAAGGAAACAAGCATCTAGACTGGAGAAGCCCAGAGAATTAAAATATATATATATATATATGTGTGTGTGTGTGTGTGTGTGTGTGTGTGTGTGCTCAGTCACTCACCTATGCCCAAATCCTTCCAGCCCTATAGACCTCATCCTGCCAGGCTCCTCTATCCATGGGATATTCCAGGCAAGGATACTGGATTGGGTTGCCATTTCTTCCTCCAGGGAATGTTCCAGACCCAGAAGTTGAACCTGTGGCCCTGCATAGGCAGGTGAATTCTTTACCACTGAGCTACCTGGGAAGCCCAAGGACACCCACACCAAAACATATTATAGTTAATATAACAAAAGTTAAAAACAAGCAGGTAACATTAGAAGCAGAAAGACTAAAACAATGTATTACATAGATGGCAGGACTGTAAGACTCAGCAAATCATTCAGTACAAACTTTGTAGGCCAGAAGAGAGTGACAATGATACATTAAAAATGATGAAACAGACACAAAAAACTACCAACCAAGAATATTCTTCCAATAAAGTTATTCAGAATGTAAAGAAAGATAATTTTCCAGACAAGAAAAACTAAAAGAGTTCATCACCACTAAGCTTTACTTATAAGAAATGGTAAAGTTTCTTATTGAACTTGAAAAGAAGGGGCACTGTTTTGTAACAAGAACACATCAGTCAGTTCAGTCGCTCAGTCATGTCCGACTCTTTGCGACCCCATGAATCGCAGCATGCCAGGCCTTCCTGTCCATCACCAACTCCCAGAGTTCATACAAACCCATGTCCATCGAGTCTGTGATGCCATCCAGCCATCTCATTCTCTGTTGTCCCCTTCTCCTCCTGCTCCCAAACCCTTCCAGTATCAGAGTCTTTTCCAATGAGTCAACTCTTCACATGAGGTGGCCAAAGTACTGGAGTTTCAGCTTTAGCATCATTCCTTCCAAAGAAATCCCAGGGCTGATCTCCTTCAGAATGGACTGGTTGGATCTCCTTGCAGTCCAAGGGACTCTCAAGAGTCTTCTCCAAACCACAGTTCAAAAGCATCAATTCTTCAGTGCTCAGCTTTCTTCACAGTCCAACTCTCACATCCATACATGACCACTGGAAAAACCATAGCCTTGACTAGACAGACCTTTGTTGGCAAAGTAATGTCTCTGCTTCTGAATATGCTATCTAGGTTGGTCATAACTTTTCTTCCAAGGCATGAGCATCTTTTAATTTCATGACTGCAGTCACCATCTGCAGTGATTGTGGAGCCAAAAAAAAAAAATAGTCTGACACTGTTTCCACTGTTTCCCCATCTATTTGCCATGAAGTGATGGGACCAGATGCCATGATCTTCGTTTTCTGAATGTTGAGCTTTAAGCCAACTTTTTCACTCTCCTCTTTCACTTTCATCAAGAGGCTTTTGAGTTCCTCTTCACTTTCTGCCATAAGGGTGGTGTCATCTGCATATCTGAAGTTACTGATATTTCTCCTGGCAATCTTGATGCCAGCTTGTACTTCTTCCAGCCCAGCATTTCTCATGATGTACTCTGCATATAAGTTAAATAAGCAGGGTAACAATATGAAGCCTTGACGTCCTCCTTTTCCTATTTGGAACCAGTCTGTTGTTCCATGTGCAGTTCTAACTGTTGCTTCCTGACCTGCATATAGGTTTCTCAAGAGGCAGGTCAGGTGGTCTGGGATTCCACAGTTTATTGTGATCCACACAGTCAAAGATTTTGTCATAGTCAATAAAACAGAAGTAGATTTTTTCTGGAACTCTCTTGCTTTTTCCATGATCCAGCAGATGTTGGGAATTTGATCTCTGGTTCCTTTGCCTTTTCTAAAACCAGCTTGAACATCTGGAAGTTCACAGTTCACGTATTGCTGAAGCCTGGCTTGGAGAATTTTGAGCATTACTTTACTAGCGTGTGAGTTGAGTGCAATTGTGTGGTAGTTGAGCATTCTTTGGCACTGCCTTTCTTTGGGATTGGAATGAAAACTGACCTTTTCCAGTCCTGTGGCCACTGTTGGGTTTTCCAAATTTGCTGGCATATTGAGTGCAGCACTTTCACAGCATCATCTTTCAGGATTTGAAATAGCTCAACTGGAATTCCATCACTTCCACTAGCTTTGTTCATAGTGATGCTTTCTAAGGCCCACTTGACTTCACATTCCAGGATGTCTGGCTCTAGGTGAGTGATCACACCATCGTGATTATCTGGGTCATGAAGATCTTTTTTGTACAGTTTTTCTGTGTATTCTTGCCACCTCTTCTTAATATCTTCTGCTGCTTCAAGAAAATTAGAGATACCAAGGGAACATTTCATGTAAAGATGGGCTTGATAAAGTACAGAAATGGTAGTGGTATACAGGTAGACAAAAAGATGAAGTTGGTCAAAAGATAAAACCTTCAATTGTAAAATGAATAAGTTATGAAGATTTAACATACAACATGAAGACTATGGTTATGATACTATTGTATATTTCAAAGTTGTTAAAGAGGGTAAAGTTTGAAGCTTCTCATCACAATAAAAAAATTATAACTGTGTAGTGATGGATGTTGAGTAGACTTATTGTAATCATTTCACAATATTTACCCATACTGACTCAATATATTGTACAGCTTAAACTAATATAATGTAACATGTCAATTATATCTCAATAAAAATAGGTCAAATAGGATTAAGCAATAGTTATGTGTCTTATTTTTGCTTTGCTTTGTAATACACAAAAAGCAAAATAATAATGCTTCCACTTTTATTAAAGCAGCCTTGGTAGATCAAGTAAACCAAATAGCATTTGAATAGGAAAGGTACTTAGTTCAGAATTGCCTTAATTGGACATTTATATTGATCAAGTTGAATGTATAATGGCTCTATTTTATAGGTTGAGAAGATAAATTTAATGACTCAATCCCAAGGGAGGATTTTGTTTAATACAGTTAACAAGAAAGAGAACCATGTTCATTTTATTAGAAAGAGCGCTCATCATTCAATTTAATCTGCTTAATGATATCCAAACTTAGTGTGATATCTAATGTATATTCACAACACAATGGGGTATCAACATGGGTTTTTAAAAGCAAGGAAAAGAAAGCCTCCACCTAATTACTCAAGTATCTGTAATAAATGAGAATGATTTGTATATTTATGGGATGAGTAGGAGTTTTTTCCCCTTCTTATAGTTAAATGTTCTAAGTAGTAATGATTTGTATATTTATGGGATGAGTAGGAGTTTTGTCCTCTTCTTATAGTTAAATTTTCCCTTGACTAACAAATTCAATTTCCTGTTTACATAACACATTTATGCTTTATAAAGTGCTTTATATTGCTAGAAATATTTATTAGATCCTTTACTTTTTTCATTTTTCTCTCCAAGTGTATTTGCTGACAATCTTTTTTAAAAAAGCAAGATTTATGACACTGAAGCACATGCATTTAAAAATAAAAAATAAGCAAATAGGACCTAATTAAACTTAAAAGTTTTTGCACAGCAAAGGGAACTATAACCCAAGTGAAAAGACAACCCTCAGAATGGGAGAAAATAATAGCAAACAAAACAAACGACAGAGGATTAATCTCCAAAATAACAAGCTGCTCATACAACTCAATGCCAGAAAAACAGACAACCCAATCAAAAAGTGGGCAGAAGACCTAAACAGACATTTCTGCAAAGAAGACATACAGATGGCTAACAAACACATGAAAAGATGCTCACCATTGCTCATTATTAGAGAAATGCAAATCAAAACTACAATGAGGTATCACCTCACACTGGTCAGAATGGCCAGCATCAAAAACTGCAAACAATAAATGCTGAAAAGAGTTTTGAGAAAAGGGAACTCTCTTGCACTGTTGGTGGAAATGCAAATTAATACAGCTACTATGGAGAACAATATGGAGATTCTTAAAAACAAAAAAAAAAGAATAAAACTACCATGTTGTTGCTGTTCAGTTTCCTAAGTTCTGTCTGACTCTGCGACCTCATGGACTGAGCACACCAGGCCTCCCTGTCCCTCACCATCTCCCGGAGTTTGCCCAAGTTCATGTCCATTGCACCGGTGATGCTATCCAGCCATCTCATCCTCTGACACTCTCTTCTTCTGCCCTCAATCTTTCCCAGCATCAGGGACTTTTCCAACGAGTCAGCTGTTCACATCAGATTACCAAAATGCTGGAATTTCAATGTCAGCATCAGTCCTTCCAATAAGTATTTAGGGTTGATTTCCCTTAAGATTGACTGGTTTGATCTTGCTGTCCAAAAGGCTCTCAAGAGTTTTCTACAGCACTATAGTTCAAAGGCATCAATTCTTCAGTGCTCCACCTTCTTCACTGTCCAGGTCTCACAACCATATGTGACCACTGGGAAGACCACAGCCTTGATGATACGGACCTTTGCTGGCAGAGTAATATCTCTGCTTTTCAGCACCCTGTCTAGGTTTGTCACAGCTTTCCTGCTAAGAAGCAAACGTCTTCTGATTTCATGGCTTCATTCACTGTCTGCAGTGATTTTAGAGCCCAATAAGAGGAAATCTGTCACTACTTCCACATATTCACCCTCTATTTGCCATAAATTAATGGAGCTGGATGCCATGATCTTAATTTTTTCAATAGTTTTAAGCCGGCTCTTTCACTCTCCTCCTTCATCTTCATCAAGAGGCTCTTTAGTTCCTCTTCACTTTCTGACAGTAGAGTGGTATCATCCACATATCTGAGGTTGTTGATGTTTCTCCCACCTATCTTGATTGCAGCTTATAACTCATCCAGCCCAGTGTTTCTCATGATGTGTTCAGTGTATAGGTTAAACAAACAGGGTGACAGCAGATAGCCCTGTCATACTCCTTTCTCAACCTTGAACCAATCGGTTGTTCCATACAGGGTTCTAACTGTTGCTTCTTGACCTGCATACGGGTTTCTCAGGAGACAGGTAAGATGGTCTGGTATTCCCATCTCTTAAGAGCTTTCCAGTTTATTATGATCCGCACAGTCAAAGGCTTTGGCATAGTTGATGAAACAGAGGTAGATTTTTGTTTTTTGTTTTTTTTTTTTGAATTCTCTAGCTTTCTCTATGAGCCAGTGAATGTTGTCAATTTGATCTCTGGTTCCTCTTCCTTTTCTAAATTCAGCTTGGACATTTGGAAGTTCTTGGTTCACATAACGCTGGAGCCTAGCATAAAAGATTCTAAACATTGACCTTACTAGTATGGGAGATGAATGCCATTGTCCAATGGTTACCACATACTTTAGTACTACCCTTCTTGGGAAGAATGACCCAACAATCCCACTGCTGGGCATATTTACCCTGAGGAAACCACAATTGAAAAAAGATATGCACCCCAGAGTTCATCACAGCACTGTTTACAATAGCTAGGAAAGGAAGCAACCTAGATGACCAGTGACAGATAAACTGATAAAGAAGTATGGTATGTATGCAAAATGGAATATTACTCAGTCATAAAAGGAACATATTTGATTCACTTCTAGTAAGATGGATGAACTTAGAGCCTATAGAGTGAAGTAAGTCAGAAAGAGCAAGACAAATATTATATATTAGTGCATATATTGAAAGCAAAGAAGAAGGGTGCAGCAGAGAATGAGATGGTTACATAGCATAACCAAAGTGATGGACATGAATATGAGCAAACTCCAGGAGGTAGTGAAGGACAGAGAAGCCTGGCATGCTGCCGTCCATGGGGTTGTAAAGAGTCAGGCACAACTTACAACTGAACAGCAATGGAATCTAGAAAGATGATACTAATGAACCTTTCTACAGGTCAACAATGGAGATGCAGACATAGAGAACAGATTTGTGGACACAGGTGGGAAAGGAGAGGGTGGGATGAATTGAGACTAGCATTGAAATATATACATTACCATATATAAAATTAGATAGCCAGTAGAAATTTACCGTATAATGCAGGGAGCTCAAATCCTGTGCTCAGGGACAACCTAGAGGGGTGAGATGGGGTGGGAAGTGGGAGTAGGTTCAAGAGGGAGGGGGCATATGTATACTTATGACTGATTCATGTTGATATATGGCAGAAACAAACATGATATTGTAAATCAACTATCTGCCAATTAAAAATAATTAAATTAGAAAAAAGTGATATGATAGACAAAGCCTTTTGTGTAAGCCATTTTGATCAAGTATTAACTAATATCATGCTTGTGCTCAGTCCGTAAGTCATGTCTGACTCTTTGTAGCCCTATGGACTGTAGCCCTCCAAGCTCCTATGTCCGTGGAATTTCCCAGGCAAGAATATTGGAGTGGGTTGCCATTTCCTCCTCCAATTAACTAATATATTCAGTTATTGATTCCATATTTACTGTGATCCACATCTTTAAAGAGTGTATATACGCCTTATATGACTGACATTTGATCTTCCCATAGTCATATCCACCTGTGAAACCTTCTTATAACAACAGTATTTTCATAGTAACTTAGTAACTTTTCTGATATTTATTATAGAGCTTATCATATTACATTATAATAGTTTAAAGGTATAGTTATTCTTAATGATCACTTTTATCCTTCCACTCTATAAACATTTATTGTATGAGCTACATGTCAAGTAGTCTTCTGGAAAGTTATTGAATAAAGAAAAAAGCATATTTGCCTCTTTAGTACTTATAATAATATTTTTGAAAAAGTGACTGGAGACATAGATAAATTTACAAATTCACATTATGTGTTAGCTTTCTGCATGGATATGAAGTTCTTTTTTTTTTTGTTAATAATCATTAACAAGAAGAAAAAATGTTTCTTGTTGTTGTTAAACAAAATATCATATGACCAATAATGAAATGGTAATGACAGGAAAGATCAAATTTATAAGATGAAATCCTTAACCCATAGCTAATTCTTTATTTCCCAGAAAATAGTGGTAGACTATTTTGGAATTTTCTATTTGGAATTTGATTTTTAACAATCACTAAAAGCAGCTGGCTTATCTATATCTTCATTTCCCCTTAATTCTACACACTTTATAGGCAACTTATTTCAGTGAAAAAAAAATTATCTGATTGCACAGTGTCTTTATTACATTTTGCAACTTAGATGTCAAACAAAGAATTCGTGGATCGGGAACCAAAAGCAAGCAAAATGTAAGGCAAAATGAAAAGATCATTTATATTGAGAAATGTAATTGGCAAAACTATTTACATATAAATATTTTTTTTTCAAATATATTTCTGACATTCATTAAAAATAAGACATTTCTCAAAATACTGGTTGTGTACAATTGCCAAGGTTAAACACAGTTAAAAATACCAAAACAGTTACTGAAATATTACTTTTGAATTAAAAAATATATATATATACACACATATATAGTCACAGGCAATGGCACCCCACTCTAGTACTCTTGCCAGGAAAATCCCATGGATGGAGGAGCCTGGTAGGCTGCAGTCCATGGGGTCGCTACGAGTCGGACACGACTGAGCAACTTCCCTTTCACTTTTCACTTTCATGCTTTTGAGAAGGAAATGGCAACCCACTCCAGTGTTCTTGCCTAGAGAATCCCAGGGACGGGGGAGCCTGGTGGGCTGCCGTCTATGGGGTCGCACAGAGTCGGATACGACTGAAGCGACTTAGCAGCATATAGTCATCAGATAAAGCCTGTAGTCTTCATTAATTATACCCATAACTCTATGTTGGTGTTAGTTAGACCTCTGTATTTAATCTCTTTAGAATAATACTTCATCTGTGCCCAGTAGCTTCAAATATTATATATTTTCATAAACGACAAATGTTTTCTAAAAATCTGTGCTGGGCAATCTTGGCATCAGCAGTCAATTTTCTCCTGAATCTCTCACTTGTGCAGGTTTTTCACATCCGTTAGTTCTTCCCATTTTCATCTCCTAAAATTTACCCTTCCATGACATTTTCTGTTTTACTAAATAGCTTCACTTTTCATATGAATACTCAAATCAGAAACCTGTGATTTACTAAATTCCCTTCCCTCAAGACCTTCACTAACACGAGGAAACTGGCCAAATAGCATTACACCAAAAGAGGTGCAACAGTACTGCAACAGGCATTAGATACAGAGTCGGAAACAGAACCCATTACTTTTATATGTAGCTCTAATCTTCCAATAAGCAACTGTGCAGATATAAATTCTGTTTCTCCTCTTCTAGCTCTTAAAATTTTGATAAAGTATTTGGGAACTTACTAATGACACATAGCACGTGGTGTCTATAAACAATGTATTACATCAGTTCTAAATCTCCTCACCACCTTCCTTGGTAGGACACCATGCTTGCTCTTGGGACCTAGGCAGTCTTGTGCTTCATGGCAAGCTGTGTCTCTTCATAACTTAATGTAGTAAATGAGGGTTAGTAAAGCCAGCGAGACGATCCCATCCTCCATCTGAGTAGTTTTGAAATAGGAATATACTATAGTTTTGATCTTGTGTTGAATTCTGACAAAAGATTTTGGGTAAAAAAAGTATTGCATTAATGGTTTGCATTATTGTAGAAGACTGTAAAGGAAAAAAGCAGGAATTGTATTTGAACCTGAAGTAAGAATTTTACATATGAAGATAATTTATGAAATATATTTATGTAAATAGATCATATCCATGTATCAATAATAGATAAATTTTTATGTAAATAAATATGTATATTTATTTAGATAACTAGAGAAATGATTTAAGGGGAAGGAGCTCTTAAACTAAGTTAACCTGCTTCTTAGATCAAAGAACACAGTGATGGAGTAGTGGGAAAAAAAAAGCTGAGGCAAAAAGTAAATTAAAAAAATATATATCATGAATCCAGTATAGATGTTTAAAAAAGAGCAGCTTCAAAAATGTTTATGGTAAGGGAGAAAATAGTGCTATCTTGGTAAAATCTCCTCCATTCCAAGTTGATGACACTAAAACTTAATGTTTTTAAGTGACATTTGGAAGGAATGATGCTAAAGCTGAAACTCCAGTACTTCGGCCACCTCATGCGAAGAGTTGACTCATTGGAAAAGACTCTGATGCTGGGAGGGATTGGGGGCAGGAGGAGAAGGGAACGACAGAGGATGAGATGGCTGGATGGCATCACTGACTCAATGGACGTGAGTCTGAGTGAAGTCCGGGAGTTGGTGATGGACAGGGAGGCCTGGCGTGCTGCAATTCATGGGGTCGCAAAGAGTCGGACACAACTGAGCGACTGATCTGATCTGATCTGAGCAAGGTCACAGAATGAGGAATTTTTTGTGAAACTCAGAACTGAATGTCACCATACTATTGTTCTTTGAATTTAACAAAAATCACAGGTGATGCAGACTGAGCAAATGAGAGATGAAGGAAAGAAAGCAAAGTGGACAAGTGACTTGATATAGTTATGCCTGATTTAGGGCCTTGATTAATTACATTAGTGGGAATTAGAGATGGAATATAAAGGATGACTTTTTGATACAAGCTAATGATGAAAAGGCAAGAGTAGAGAGACTAAATGCATTCAGAGAGTTTGGTTAGCACAGTCTATGATGTGAAAGATGATATTTCCAAGAAAAATGACTTATTGGGGGCAAGAATGATTGTATGGAATTTAGTTTTAATACATTTTGTCATACATGCAATAGAAACATATAAAAAATAAGAGATACATATAAAGATGAAAAAATTTATATTTTTATTTTAGTCTCACTTATCCAGTCACAATCAGACATGCCAAGAATAGTGCCTGACAAATACTATATCTTCATATTAGTTGCATAAAGGAATTTCATTACTAATAGTAACAGTGATTAAGCAACAGAGCTGGGATGTAAGTTTCTGCACTCCCAGAGGACACTTAGTAAAAATGATATATGACAATGAAACAAAATTCATGAAGAGATTACTGATTTTCTAGGGCCTTTGTGTAATTTGTATATGAGAAATTTGTCACGTGGACAGTTTATATATTACATTTTTAATTGCCTTGTAAAAATTATTTGTTCATTCCAAAAGAATGTGGAACTTTCATTGTAATCAAATTTATATCAACTATTTAGTGAGCAGTTTTGATCCCTTAATCATTTATGGATTACCTCTATGGTTAATTATTATTTATCATATGGATTGACCTGAGAGTATCTGGAATCTGAGAATGAAAAAGTGAAGAGGTCAGAAGAGGATAACTAGTGAGGAAAACAGTAGAAGGCTGTCTGTTTTCTCTTAGAAACCCATACTAATGACCTTTCATTTTGGGAATCCGGCCTTTCTTCTACTGAGGTGGTCAGACACTGCCAATTGCTCTTCTCAGGTGCCTCTTTTTCATTAAATGCTTTCAGAAACTACTTTTATTAGAGTTCAATCTAAAGTAGCTTCAGAAAATATGAATAGAAATTCACAAGAGGAAGAATGCAAATACTGTGAACTGAGATGCAATAAGACTTTGAATTCAACATTTTCTTAAAGCTCTTTACAAACATTAGCATCTGTAATTAATCCTCTCAATTTCCCCATAAGTCATATTTCATTATCCTTGATTTACAAGCATTAAACTAAAATATTAAGGAATGAATAGCCTGCATTGTCAGACAAATCTTTTTTTAAGCACTCCTTTCAGCACGTATTCTCCTTAGAAGCATATTTTCTCCCAAATAATTTCTAATTTTTTCATTTATGCCTCCCCAATTTAACTTCTGATGACCTAATCTATAGGTCCTAATAGTACCTATCACATGACTCTCAGTCTAAAAAAAGTCTAAAGTCTCTTATTGTTCCTTGGACATATTATTATATATAATATTTTTTGGTATCAACTTCTTTCAGCTTTCTACACTATCGTACAATGAATTTCCTGTATAAAAGAATCTGTTTCTAACATTTCCATTGATATTTTTCATTTATTGATTAAGTAGTCTTGGTAAGTAGGAAGGTATCTTTTTCAAATCAGCTCAGTATAATATTGACTATTGATTATATGGTGTTTCTACAAATACCTTTCTTCATTTTTACATAATCTCTAAAAGTAGGTATCATTGATTTACAAAAGAGAATAAATTTATTTTGTGTCAGATATGGAAATCTTCTAATTCATGGAATAGATAATCTTATAGCTTTCAAATCCTGTGCATACAACTGACTGCAATTACTGAAACTTCATAGTTTAGGAGTACACACAGATACTTGGACCAATTACATTGAAAGTAGTTACCAGTAAACCTCAAAATAGCAAGCTTTTTATTACAGATGTACTAGTGTCCTAGGGGGCCACAACAGAGTACCTCAGACTGGGTGGCTTATGCAGCAGAACTATATTTTCTCACAATTATGGAGAGTAGAAGTCTGAGATCAAAATATCTTTAAAGTTGATTTCTTCTGATGCCTCCTATAAAGACATCATTCAGAAGATTAGGGTTTTATCTAATGATCTTCTTTTCACTTGATGACCTCTTTAAACATGCTATCTCCAAATATAGGCACATTCTGATGTACTGAGGGTTAGGACTTCAACATATATATCTTGGGAGGATCCAACTGAGCCCATGCCAACTACAACAAAAAAATGTAGTAGTTAATATAAATTTAACCTTACACCAAAGAATAATTTATATACTGAGAGAATTTGGGTACATGTTCACAATAAAGAAGTTTGTAATAAAAATCATTCTGTGAAATAGAGATATGCCAGAGAAGATAAATTCAGAGAGAAATTGATGTAGTAAGAGTTAAATTTATGCCAGCATATATTTTTTTTCAGTTTTGTACAGAAATACAGTTCCATTTGGCAGAAGACCAAAAAAAGGGAGAAAACTTAGGATGTTATTTTGCTTTTGTTCATTTATCCATCTGTCTACATGAACCTTATGACATTGTTTTCCAAATGGAGGCCTTCTAATGCCAGAAACATGGTACTTGGACTGAAATTATCAATGCTTAGCCAGTTTCAGTTTAAGAGAAGATAATAATACTGGAAAATTCCATTTCTTAAATAAACAAAAAAAACTGAAATCTTTAGTAACATTGCTTTGCATAAACATTTTAGCCTTTTAGTCCATATTCTATTGTGCTTCATATAAGTACAGACATAGTCTGTGTTTTGTTTTGTTTTTTGGTGGGAGGTGGTTCATTCAAATATACCTAGCATTACTGAGGGTACTATATAGCATTTTGAAGCATTACTTTTCATACCAGTTCAATACAAAGAAAAACAAAAGGATTCATTTTGTTGTTGTTCAGTCACTCATTCGTGCCCGACTCTTTGTGACCCCATGGACTACCACACGCCAGGATTCTGCGTCCTGCACCATCTCCTGGAGATTGCTCAAACTCATGTCCACTGAGTTGGTGATGCCATCTCATCCTCTCTTGTCCCCTTCTCCTAGCGGCCTCAATCTTTTCTGGCATCAGGATCTTTGCCAATAAGTCAGCTCTTCGCATCCACGGTGATTTGGAGCTGAAGAAAATAAAGTCCATCACTGGTTCCATTGTTTTTCCATCTATTTGCCATGAAGTTATGGGATCATATGCCATGATCTTTGCTTCTTGAATATTAAGTTCTAAGCCAGCTTTTTCACTCTCCTTTTTCATCTTCATCTAAAGGCTCTTTAGTTCCTCTTCACTTTCTACCAGTAAGGTGGTGTCATCTGCATATCTGAGGTTATTGACATTTCTCTCAGCAATCTTGATTCCAGCTTGAGTTTCAACCAGTCTGCATTTTGAAATATGTACTCTGCATATAAGTTAAATAAGCAGGGTGACAATATACAGCCTTGACATACTCTTTTCCAAATTTGAAACCAGTCCATTGTTCCATGTCCCATGCTAACTGTTGCTTCTTAACCTTCATACAGGTTTCCCAGGAGGCAGGTAAAGTGGCCTGGTATTCCCATCTCTTGAAAAATTTTCCACAGTTTTTTTGTGATCCACACAGTCAAAGGCTGTAGTAGTCCATGAAGCAGAAGTAGATGTGTTTTTCTGGAATTCTCTTGTTTTTTCTATGATCCAGCGGATGTTGGAAATTTTGATCTCTGGTTCTTCTGTCTTTACTAAATCTAGCTTGAACACCTGGAAGTTCTTGGTTCACGTACTGTTGAAGACTAGCTTCGAAGATTTTGAGCATTACCTTGCTACCATGTGAGATGAGTGCAGTTGTTAGGTAGAATGAAACCTGTTCTTTTCCAGTCTTGTGGCCACTGCTGAGTTTTCCAAATTTGCTGGCATACTGAGTGCAGCACTTTCACAGCATCATCTTTTAGGATTTGAAATAACTCAGCTGGATACATTAGTTGTGCCTTATTTTTTCTTATATTTTATTTTGAATTAATTCATTTGAAAGTAACAAATATATCTTTCTTAACCAAAATTCAGCACTTTGCTTGACATTTTTGAGTAATATATTAATTCAAACTGTCAATATTATTGTATTATTATGTGGACAATTGATAATTTTATTGGATTCTTTTGTGTCTTGTTCAGCATGTCAAACCATAACGTTTACCAGTAGTATGGTTGCATTAATTGTTGAAACAACAATGTCTGCTAGTAAATAATACCTATTTATATATACATAATATATATATATATATATATATATATATATATATATTCAGAGAAGGCAATGCACCCCACTCCAGTACTCTTGCCTGGAAAATCCCATGGACGGAGGAGCCCAGTAGGCTGCAGTCCATGGGGTTGCTAGAGTCAGACACGACTGAGAGACTTCACTTTCACTTTTCACTTTCATGCATTGGAGAAGGAAATGACAACTCACTCCAGTGTTCTTGCCTGGAGAATCCCAGGGACGGGGGAGCCTGTTGGGCATCCGTCTATGGGGTTGCACAGAGTTGGACACGACTGAAGTGACTTAGCAGTTAGCAGTTAGCAATATATATATTAATGCATACATATTTTTTCTAAAAATAAATATATTGTGTATTTCTAATTTTTGCTTTTTAATTATTAAAAGGAATATATATATATCATATATGTAGTTTAATGAGACTACATATACATAATATATTATATGTATTTTTATATCATATTGCTTATATATGTATATATTTATATCATAAATATAAAGTATATATATATACAGTATATTTTAAAGTATTTAAATAACACTATTTTTCTTCATCTATATCTATATAAGATTTCTTAGTTCATAGTTCAGTTGCACAGTCATGTCCGGCTCTTTGTGACCCCATGAATTGCAGCATGCCAGGCCTCCCTGTCCATCACCGTCTCCCGGAGTTCACTCAAACTCACATCCATCGAGTTGGTGATGCCATTCAGCCATCTCATCCTCTGTCGTCCCCTTTTCCTCCTGCCCCCAATCCCTCCCAGCATCAGAGTCTTTTCCAATGAGTCAGCTCTTTGCATGAGGTGGCCAAAGTACTGGAGTTTCAGCTTTAGCATCATTCCTTGCAAAGAACACCCAGGGCTGATCTCCTTTAGAATGGACTGGTTGGATCTCCTTGCAGTCCAAGGGACTCTCAAGAGTCTTCTCCAATGCCACAGATCAAAAGCATCAATTCTTCAGTACTCAGCTTTCTACACAGTCCAAATCTCGCATTCATACATGACCACTGGAAAAACCATAGCCTTGACTAGACGGACCTTTGTTGGCAAGGTAATGTCTCTGCTTTTCAATATGCTATCTAGGTTGGTCATCTAGATTTCTTAAATCTACAATGTTTAACAACTTTATGAATTACACATTATTTAACTATTCATATAGCAGACAAAAAATCACTACTTATTTCTATTCCTAGCAAATAGTTTGATATAATTGAAATCATTCTTTATGCATTTTATTTTTATTTATTATTTTTCCTAAATACAAATAAATAATTGCTCTAGGACAATATGATTATAATGTAGCAGAGCATCATTTTCCTGTCTTTTTTGACTTCATGTTTATAACAGGATTATATATGTTATAAATACATAGCAATACATCGATATACATAGTAATGATATCTTACAGTGAACGATGTCAAATTCGTGATCTCCAAAGATTTAGCTTCGGTACCCTAGGACAATATGATTATAATGTAGCAGAGCATCATTTTCCTGTCTTTTTTGACTTCATGTTTATAACAGGATTATATATGTTATAAATACATAGCAATACATCGATATACATAGTAATGATATCTTACAGTGAACGATGTCAAATTCGTGATCTCCAAAGATTTAGCTTCGGTACCAGGGACCAGGCTAGATCACTGCTTTTGTGTAGCAGAGTTTTATTAAAGTATGAAAAGGGACAGAGAAAGGTTCTGACAGAGACATCAGAAGGGAGATGGAGAGTGCCCCCCTCTCTAGACTAAGCAAGGGAGTTATATATATTTTTAATTGTTTACTACAATAAATCAAAAGAATGTCTCAAGATTGTAAAGATCTTACTAGACCCACTCCCACAATTTACATTTTAAAATGACAGGATTAGTCAGAAGGTTCTCAAGAAGGACAAACTGTTTACAAGCAGGATACATTGTTGTTATATAATCTTACTAAGGAATGCAGAAAAAAATGTTTGTCCTTTGCTCCTCCTTGAGAATTCCAGACCCTTATCTCCTCCTTAAGAGCCCCGGAAGCCTTTCTCCTCCTCGGGGACCCTGGACTTCTTACCAACCTGCCAAGAAATTGGCTGTCTTAGTAATATCTATTACTAAGAGTGGCGAGCAGTGGCAGCATGGTGCTGGAGTGGCAAGTGGCTCCAAGGAGATACTCCACATCCAAGGTAAGGAGTAGCAGCTGAGCTGTGCTGGAGCAGCCGTGAAGAGATACCCCGCGTCCAAAGTAAGAGAAACCCCAGTAAGATGGTAGGCACTGAAAGAGGGCATCAGAGGGCAGACAGACTGAAACTACAATCACAGAAAACTAACCAATCTAATCACATGGACCACAGCCTTGTCTAACTCAATGACACTAAGCCTTGCCGTGTAGGGCCACCCAAAATGGACAGGTCATGGTGGAGAGTTCTGACAAAATGTGGTCCACTGCAGAAGGGAATGGCAAACCACTTCAGTATTCTTGCCTTGAGAACCCATGAACAGTATGAAAAGGCAAAAAGATAGGACACTGAAAGATGAACTTCCCAGGTGGGTAGGTGCCCAACGTGCTACTGGAGATCAGTGGAGAAATAACTCCAGAAAGAATGAAGGGATGGAGCCAAAGCAAAACAACACCAAGTTGTGGATGTGAATGGTGATAGAAGCAAGGTCAGATGCTGTAAAGAGCAATATTGCATGGAATATTAGGAATATTAGGAACCTGGAATGTTAGGTCCATGAATAAGGCAAATTAGAAGTGGTCAAACAGGAGATGGCAAGAGTGAATGTCAACATTTAAGAATCAGCAAACTAAAATGGACTGGAATGGGTGAATTTAACTTAGATGACCATTAATTATATTTACTACTATGGGCAAGAATCCCTTAGAAGAAACGGAGCAGCCATCAAGTCAACAAAAGAGTCTGAAATGAGTACTTGGATGCAATCTCAAAAATGACAGAATGATATCTGTTCATTTCCAAGCCAAATCATTCCATATCACAGTAATCCAAGTCATGTCCCAACCAGTAATGCTGAAGAAGCTGAAGTTGAACAGTTCTGTGAAGACCTACAAGACCTTTTAGAACTAATACCCCAAAAAAATGTCATTTTCATTCTAGGGAATGCAAAAGTAGGAAGTCAAGAAACACCTGGAGTAACAGGCAAATTTGGCCTTGGAATCCAGAATGAAACAGGGCAAAGGCTAATAGAGTTTTGCCAAAAGAACACATTGGTCAAAGCAAACACCCTCTTCCAACAACACAAGAGAAGACTCTACACATGGACATCACCAGATGGTCAACACTGAAATCAGATTGATTATATTCTTTGCAGCCAAAGATGGAGAAGCTCTATACAGTCAGCAAAAACAAGACCAGGAGCTGACAGTGGCTCAGATCATGAACTCCTTATTGCCAAGTTCAGACTTAAAGATAGTAGGGAAAACCACTAGACCATTCAGGTATGACCTAAATCAAATCCTAAATCAAATCAATTACACAGTGGAAGTGAGAAATTGATTTAGGGGACTAGATCTGATAGACAGAGTGCCTGATGAACTATGGACAGAAGTTCGTGACATTGTACAGGAGACAGGGATCAAGACCATCCCCAAGAAAAAGAAATGCAAAAAAGTAAAATGTCTGTCTGAGGAGGCCTTACAAACAGTTGTGAAAAATAGAGAAGCCATAAGCAAAGGAGAAAAGGAGAGCTATAAGCATCTGAATGCAGAGTCCCAAAGAATAGCAAGGAGAGATAAGAAAGCCTTCCTAAGGGATCAGTGCAAATAAATAAAGGAAAATAATAGAATTGGGAAAGGAGTACGTCAAGGCTGTATGTTGTCACGCTGCTTATTTAACTTATATGCAGAGTACATCATGAGAAACGCTGGGCTGGAGGAAGCACAAGCTGAAATCAAGGTTTCTGGGAATAATATCAATAACCTCACACATACAGAAGACACCACCCTTATGGCAGAAAGTGAAGAAGACCTAAAAAGCCTGTTGATGAAAGTGAAAGAGGAGAGTGAAAAGGTTGGCTTAAAACTCAACATTCAGAAAACTAAGATCGTGACATCTGGTCCCATAACTTCATGGCAAATAGATGGGGAAACAGTGGAAACAGTGGCTGACTTTTTTTTTTTTTTTTTTTTTGCGTTCCAAAATCACTGCAGATGGTGATTGCAGCATGAAAGTAAAAGACGTTTACTCCTTTGAAGGAAAGTTATGACAAACCTAGACAGCATATTAAAAAGCAGAGACATTACTTTGCCAACAAAAGTCCATCTAGTCAAGACTATGGCTATTCCAGTGGTTGTGTATGGATGTGAGAGTTGGACTTTAAAGAAAGCTGAGCGCCGAAGAGTTGATGCTTTTGAGCTGTGGTGTTGGAAGACTGTTTGTTGAGAGTCCATTGGACTGCAAGGAGATCCAACCAGTCCATCCTAAAGGAATCAGTCCTGGGTGTTCATTGGAAGGACTTATGTTGAAGCTGAAATTCCAATACTTTGGCCACCTGATGCAAAGAGCTGACTCATTTGAAAAGACCTTGATGCTGGGAAAGATTGAGGGCAGGAGGAGAAGGAGATGACAGAGGATGAGATGGTTGGATGGCATCACTGACACAATGGACATGGTTTTTGGTGGACTCCGGGAGTTGGTGATGGACAGGGAGGCCTGGCTTGCTGCAGTTCATGGGGTCACAAAGAGTTGGACACGACTGAATGACTGAACTGAACTAATAGCCATACAGGGGACATGATCAGGAAGAGGAAGAACATCATAGGATGAATTTTACTTATCTGAGGGAGATTTGATGGGGTTCTGCCTGAACAAGAGTCTGTGGTCTTCAACCGGTTCACAGGAATAGTTGTCCTCTGGTTTTGGAGTCTCAGTCACCATGTCCCCCTCCTGTAGGTCATAGGATTTTATTCTAAAATTATGGACCCAGGAAGACAGACCATTAACTTTTGCAGCAATTGAGGTTAATAGGACAACCTGATATGGCCCTATCCATTTTGGAGAGCTGGCTTGCACTTCCTATTTCTTGCCAGGTCTTTACCAATACTTGATCCCTCAGCTCTACTTGGGGATTTTTCAAGTCTTCCTGTGGTCTAGGGAGGATCTATTCTCCATATTGTTGGAGTTCTTGTTGAAACTTTCCCAGGTCAATTACATGTTTTAGGAGTGTATTGGTGTCCTCATTAGAAAACAAATCAAAGTTAAGAATGGACGTGCAACATCATAAGTCTGTTCATTTCATTAATAATAGTGGCCACTTGGGGGCTGCCCATACCCTCATGAGGCTTATGGGTAGCATATGGATCCATTTATTATGTGTTTCTTGACATAGTTTGGCCAGAGCTCTTTTAAGAGTCTGGTTGGCTCTCTCCACCTTTCCCAAGACTTGAGGCCACCAGGATGAATGGAAGTGGTATTTGATTCCTAAGCATGCGGCCCAGTTCTGGGATATTGTGGCTATAAACGAGGACCCATTGTCACTCGAAGTGATTGAGGCAGCCCAAACCTAGGCACTATCTCCTTCAGCAGAGCTTTACAGGCTTCTGTAGCTCTCTCTGTCCTAGTAGGAAATGTTTCAATCCATCTTGTGAATGTGTCAATAGGTAAGTCACTTCAGTCGTGTCTGACTCTGTGTGACCCCATATACGGCAGCCCACCAGGCTCCCCTGTCCCTGGGATTCTCCAGGCAAGAACACTGGAGTGGGTTGCCATTTCCTTCTCCAATGCATGAAAGTGAAAAGCGAAAGTGAAGTCGTTCGGTCGTGTCCGACTCTTAGCGACCCCATGGACTGCAGCCTACCAGCCTCCTCCATCCATGGGATTTTCCAGGCAAGAGTACTGGAGTGGGGTGCCATTGCCTTCTCCAGAATGTGTCAATAAGGACTAGCAAATAAGAGAACCTTGGGTCTTTGGCATGGCTGTAAAATCCACCTGCCAGTCCTCTCCTGGGTATGATCTCCAATGTTGGAGAGGTTTAATTAGAGGAGGTGGCAAGGGTTTGGTTTTTGGATTATTTCTTAGGTATCACAATTTTGTGTGACCTGTTGAACAACCTTAGCCAACTGGGAATGGTAGAGAATAAGCTTGAGCAAGGTTTACAGATTATCTTTTCCAAAATGGATACTTTTATGTAAGGAGTTAGTAATTTTCCAAACCTGAGAGCCAGGGAGTATTATTTGGGCCTGATCAGTCTGAAACCACCCATATGACCCAATCTCCCAGCCCTGCTTGGCATATCAGGAATGTTCCTCTGGGGTAGAATTTGGAGTCAGGGTTTCCTAGGGGAAAAGCAGGCAGATAGCAGTGACCAGAGCAGCTTTCCTAGTGGCTTGTTTTGCCTCTTGATCAGCTTTCCTATTTCTCTGGGCCTCCTTTTTTCGCCCCTTTTGGTGAACCTTGCAGTGGATGAGAGCTAATTTAGCAGGAAGTTTGACTGCCTCCAGGAACCTGAAAATGAGCTCTTTGTGTTTAATAGGAGAGCTTCGAGCACTGAGCATCCCTCTTTCCTTCCAAATTGCTGCATGGGCATGCAGGATGAGGGAAACATACTTACAGTCCATGTACACATTAATCCTCTTTCCTTCCCCTAATTCCAAAGCTCTTGTCAGGGCAAAAAGTTCAGCTTTCTGGGCTGAGGTGCCTGGGGGAAGAGACCCACTTTCCGAAGTTTCTTCTAGGCTCACTGCATCGTAACCCACCTTCCTCTCTCCTTTTTCTACAAAACTACCACCATCTGTGTACCATTCTTCCTGTGGGTCAGATAAAGTTGTCTCTGATAGGTCAGGGCAAGAAAAGTATAACTTGTTTATGATTTGCATGCACTGGCGATCCAGAGGGGGAGTAGGGATATCTGGCACTAAGGTGGCTGGATTTAAAGTCTGACAGACCCTCAACTTTATTTCTGGAGTGTCAAGGAGGAGGACTTGGTATTGGGTGATCCTTCCCCCTGTCATCCATCTATCCTCTTTAGTGTCCAAGACTGCTTGCACCTGGTCAGGTGTATACATTGTGGTAAGCTGACCCAGGGTCAGCTTAAATGCCTCTTTAACCATAAGAGCAGTGGCCACCTACTGCCCGGAGGCAAGTGGGCCACCGTCTGGCCATTTTGTCTAGTTGTTTTGAGAGATAAGCCATGGGTTGTAATACCTGTCCCATCATTTGCCTTAACATCCCAAGAGCAGTTCCTATCCTTTCAGAGAAATACAGCCTGAAAGTCTTTTCCAGGTTTGGGAGGCCTAAAGCTGGGGCTGTAGTGATAGACTCTTTCAGGGCATTAAAGAAAACCTTGCAGGTCTCATCCCAACCAAGTCTCTTCCTCTTTCCTCTTAACTTCTCATATAGCAGCTGGGCCAGATTTCCATAACCAGGGATCCAGATCCTGCAAAACCCATTTGTTCCTAAAAATCCCCTAAGCTGCTTTTTCATTTAGGGGTATCAGGTATTTAAGACGAGGGATGTCCTCTGGTGGTCGAACATTCTTTTTCCCTCCATTCTTATAAATGCAAGGTATTTTACTTGGGTAAAGCTAATCTGGGCTTTTTTGGGGGATAATCAATAACCCTTTTCATAAAGGAAATTTAAAGTTTAATAGTATCCATTTGAGAGCTGGTAAAATCTGCAATAGCTATGAGCAAGTCATCCACATACTGTAATAGATTACTGTTTGTTAAGGTTAATTAACCTTAGTTCTCTTACCAAGAAAGTCCCCAAAATATGAGGGCTGTACCTAAATCCTTGTGGTAGTTGAGTCCAGCAAAGCTGTATGGCCTCCCTTGTTCCTAGGTCCCACCACTCAAAGGCAGATTTTGGGATTCAGGATGGAGAGGAATGCAAAAGAAAGCAACCTTAAGGTCCAAGACTGAGAAGCATTTATCATTTCCTGGGACTTGGGATAGGAGGGTATAAGGGTTTGGGACTATGTGGTGGTTGGGAACCACAGCTTCGTTAACAGCTCTTAGATCGTGGACAAATCGATAAGATCCATCTGGTTTTTTAACAGGCAAGATTAGAGTATTTCAGGGAGACTCATAGGTGAATAGAATTCCAATATCTCAGTATTTGTTAACTAATGGTCTAAGGCCCTCAAGAGCTTCTGGTTTTAAGAGATATTGTCTTTTCCAGGGGTAGGAAGAATTTGGCCTAGAAGAATCTTCACTGGTGCATCATTTATGAGTAGGCCAGGGCTGGAGACATCCCACACCTGGGGACTGACCTCATCTAAGAAAGGGACAGACTCCTCCTTTTCTATGGCTGACTGCAAATGTTCAGACACTAGGCAAAGGAATTTATTGGCTTCTAGCTCTCCCCATGTCACTCTGGTCTGGAGGTGGGAAAGAAGGTCTCTCCCCAGTAGGGGAGCAGGGCAACCAGGGATGTATAAGAAGGGGTGGGTTCCTTGCCAATTGCCCACCTTACAATGGAGGGGCTTAGTAAAATTTCAGCTTTGGGGTTTTCCATCTACCCCCATCACCATTTTAGTCAGGGAGTCTAAAGGTCCTAGTAGGAAAGGAAGAACAGAGAAGGCAGCCCCCATGTCCAAAAGAGAGTTCACATCCTTACCTTCTACTTGTAGAGTCACTCAAGGGTTGAGAAGAGTGATCTGGACCTCACCATTCTCAGGGGTTTCTCGAGCCGCTGAGAATCATCAGTCCAGGTCGCCCAGGACTAACACAGAGGGAGCAGGTGTAGGGGTCTTCATACGCCTTCCCTTAGGGCAATATGGAAACTCCCCTTCCCAATGCCCATCTTCTCTGCAGTAGGCACACTGGGTGCGTCTCAGCTGTGGTGGATTTCTAAAATCCTTTTTTCTTCCTTGCTCTCCTCATGACTCTCGCATAGTGACAGGATGAATCAAGGCCAGGATTTTAGCCTGTTGTCAGGCCAAGGCTTGGGTCTGCCTCTCTACTTCCCTATCTTTTCATACTTCCTTTTGCTCCCTTTTGGCTTCTTCCTCCTAGTCCCTATTCAAAAATACCCTATTTGCCTCCTCCACCAAATTGGAGATTGGAGTCTCTGGTCCTTTTCCCAGTTTTTGCATTTTCTCCTTACATCTGGGGCTGCCTGGAATGGGCCAACAGGACTCTTGCTTCCATACTTTTTAGATCTGCCTGGGTGAAGTTTTTAAAGGCCTCTCCGAGTCTTCCCCAAAAAAGAGCTGGATTTTCATTCTCTCCCTGTGTAACCACTTTTATCTTATTATAATTAACGACCTTTTGGACACCCCGGGTCATTCCCTATAGTAGGCAAGTAGTGAGGTGTCTTAAGGATTTCTTTCCCACACTTGTATTGGGATCCCAATCTGGCTCTTTAGAGGGGATTTCCTCTTCAGCAAGGGCCAGACTGACATCCACCCACTGTCTTTCATCAGCCACCTTTCTAGCCTGATCTAGGATTCTAGCTTTTTCTTCATCATTACAACATTGGGTGAGGATGACCAGTATATCCAGGTGAGGGAGAAGTTAAGGCTAAGGTGCTCAAATTCATCCCTACATTTTTGGGGATTCTCAGAACATGAACCCAATTGCTCCGTACATTGGGTAATGTCTTGCATAGAAAAAGGAACATGAATGTGCATAGTTTTACCCTCCCTATCCAGTACCTCTCTTAGGGGGCAGATTTTGTCTGAGGATGAGCTTTCCTTCTGTAGAGGGCAAAGCTTACTTCCAGATCTTAATGCCATGGGGGAAGGGACAAATGGAGGCGGAGCCAAGGTGACTGTAAGCAACTTTCCTTCTGGTTCCGTGACTTCCAGGCTGGTCTGAACTTCCTTTCCCTGTGACCTTTCTGCCCAAGCTGAGGGGGATCAATAGAAGGTCAAGGGGATCTCCTGCTTCAGAGCTTGCCAAAAGAACTTTGAAAGACCATTTATCAAAGTCTTCAAGCTTATATTTTCTCTTTTTTCAGAATCCTGGTTAGAGGACCACAAAGGCCTGGACATTGAGAATCTGCTTCTATTTACCCTTTCATTTGCAGTATAGACTGAGCTGTAAAATGGTGTTGAATCCAAGTGACCCCGACTGGGGCCATTTTCCCCCTCTTCCCCAGGAGTAAGTAGGCCAGTATCGAGTACAGTATTTGATAATTTTTTTTTTTCTTTTTTTAGCCCTTCCAGCTGGTATCCCTCCCAGTGGACCAAAAGATATCCCAGCAGGGTGTTTAAAGGGAAGCTAGGCTTATTTCCCATTTTAATGGTGATATAGTTTATATCTTCGGAGAAGACAATGGCACTCCACTCCAGTACTCTTGCCTGGAGAATCCCAGGGACAGGGGAGCCTGGTAGGCTACCATCTATGGGGTCACACAGAGTTGGACACGACTGAAGTGACTTAGCATAGCATAGCATAGTTTATATCTAGTTCCCAGGGGACCAGTACTGGGGTGGATGTCCCATATCTGACTCTAGAGAGATTGTGAGCTCTCTCCTGGTCCCAAAGTGTCTCATTGTATATGCGTTAAAGGAAGTGTTCAGTAGTAAATATAATCAACAGGGCTATAGGACTAGTCCTGAAAGGTGAATTAACTCCTAAACATATGTTTAGTGTGTTCATTTTCATCCAAGATCAGATGAGACTATACTGAACCCCATCAATCACTTCCACGTGGAAGCATTCAGCTAAATGGGTGAATTTATAGAAACAGGGCACCCAATGAAGGGCTTCTAATGATCTCCCCTAGAACAGAAAGCACAATTGATGGGGAGAAGAGAGCATAGCCTCTCAGAAAATCTTACAAAGACCCAGAACTTCAGGCTGAGTATCGACAGTCAGAGTAAACGGGTCTTCAAAGAGAGCAAAAGAGGCCAGGTTGAGATAGAAAGAGTGGGGAGAGAAAAGAGGTCTAAGAGTGGGGGAGAGAAAGAGAAAAAAAGGGGTGGCCTTACAGACATCTCCAGCCACTTGCAGATAACCAGGCATTACAGGACATTTCCCTGGGCCTCCAGAGAATGGAGGACTGGAGCTCAGACCAACCAGAACTGAAATTCAAGTTCTCTGCCAAGAGGAGGTGCTCAGTCTCCAATCTTCAGCTCAGATTGAGGCCCTTCAACCAGATTCCTGCATCCAGGACCGGGGGACAGGAAAAAATAGAATAGGATAGGATGGGTTGAAAAGAGGGGTGAGATAAAAGGGGTCAACAAAATCTCTTTTTCCTTACCTGGTCAGGGCACTCTGGTCAGTTGTCTGTGTCAGGAGGAGACCAGGGACAAATGGGTCCCAGTTGCGGCCACTGGGTCAGGTCTGAGGCAGGCAAGATGGTCCTGGAGTACCCTGAGCAGTCCGGAAATCAGGGCAGTAAAAATGGGAGTCCCTTCATGGTTGCCAGTTGTTGTAGGAATGGGGGCCCCCTCCAGGGCCCCAAGAGTGGGCTCTTGTCTAACACTCAGAAAAGAATTGTTTGAGGAGACACGTGCTGACAAAACAAGAGACTATTGGAAGAAGGCACTTGGGCAGAGAGCAGAAGAGTAAGGGTAACCAGGAGAACTGCTCTGCCACATGGCTCGCAGTCTTGGCTTTAGTTTCCAGGTTGTCGTTGGCCAATCATTCTGACTCGGAGTCCTTCCTGGTGGCACTTGCATCACTCAGCCAAGATGGATGCTAGTGAGAGGGATTCTGGGAGGTGGACAGACATGTGGTGTCTCCTTTTGACCTTTCCCAAACTCTTGCAGTTGGTGGTGGGTTATTAGTTCCGTGTTCCTCCCAGGACCTCCTGTCGTAAAACAACTCATGCAAATGGTTACTAGAGAGCCTGGACAGGGTGGGCAGTTTCAGTAAGCATGCTTCCCCTAACAGAGGCATATTACAGATTTGATCTTTATTCTGACTCCTTGTGTTTTCTGGACTTTGTCTTTGATCTTTAGCTGTGTCCTAAACTGAGAATCTTCCTCTGGCTAGGGGAGTTAGAGGTGAGAAATAGATTTATTTTCTAACGTAGAAAGTCCGAATCCTCTAAATTTTACATACATATTCCCTAGTTGTTGTTGCTTTTAAGATTATCTGCTTTTTGTAGTAATTAAATACATACAAGTAAGAGAAAACAGCTTACATTTTCAGTGTTCTTCACAAAGATACCGTTGTCCAAGCGTAAAGGTTTTAGATGCCACTCTTGATTTCTCTTTTAATCGCTCTCTCTGAAGAAGACAGAAATTCTCCAGCAAGACACAATATGTGACCAAATGCAAACATGAAGAAACAACCTGATGAGAATTTTTTTTTTTTACCAAAAATCCTTTTCTTTTTCAAGTAGTTTAATGGAAAAAACAAACAAACAAATAGTGAAGTAACAAAATATTCATATTTTAAATATTTAAATCTTTTAAATCCAGCTTTATTTACATAACACTGAAAAGCTTACAAGTTTTCTCAGGTGTATCTTGTAGTAATAATTGAATTTAATTTATATGAATGGGTAAAACATGAAATATATGAATTTAGCTTTGAGCTTACAGCAAAAGAGGTTAATATAATTAATATTATATAATCTAAATATAGTTGTAGGACCTAACACACTCTGTAATTATTTATGAGTGTGAATTTGCACAAGACAGTGAATTCTCTATGAGGAATTTTGATGCTACTTTTCTTTTTAGGTCTCAAAATTTTGAATGTCTGTCACGTTAATGGACTTTATTTACATGTTTTAAAATGAGATGAATATAAAAGTCCTCAGCTATACATTCAGCTAATAATAATTCCATTTAGCCCAGACCAAAGAGATTTCCAGTATTCTCTCCTTTAGTCAGGTTTCTAAAAGAAGGATAGAAATAGATGATGGAGGTTTTTTCTAATTTTCTATAAACAGATAGTGATAAAATGACTCCTGTCAAAAAGTTGCAAATAATACTAAAAACAGCAAAGATCTCTGAAAATAGATCATTCTGATGACAAAGATTCCTAGTCCTTTTTTCCCCCCTTTTATAGTCAAGGCTATGGTTTTTCCAGTGGTCATGTATGGATGTGAGAGTTGGACTGTGAAGAAAGCTGAGCACCAAAGAATTGATGCTTTTTGAACTGTGGTGTTGGAGAAGACTCTTGAGAGTCCCTTGGACTACAAGGAGATCCAACCAGTCCATTCTAAAGGAGATCAGCCCTGGGTGTTCTTTGGAAGGAATGATGCTAAAGCTGAAACTCCAGTACTTTGGCCACCTCATGCGAAGAGTTGACTCATTGGAAAAGACTCTGATGGTGGGAGGGATTGGGGGCAGGAGGAGAAGGGGACGACAGAGGATGAGATGACTGAATGGCATCACTGACTCGATGGATGTGAGTTTGAGTGAACTCTGGGAGTTGGTGATGGACACGGAGGCCTGACGTGCTGCGATTCATGGGATCGCAAAGAGTTGGACATGACTGAGCGACTGAATTGAACTGAACTGAACTGACAGTGAATTTTAAGTAACTGCTTTTTAACACTATGAAGAAAATTCAGCTTATATATAACTTTTATGTAATGGCTTTGAATTCTGACCAAAATACATAATTTGTATCAAGGCTTAGCAAGGGTCATATTAGGATATTAGTGTACTTCATTTCATCAGCATCAGAATTAATCATTGATCAGCTGGGTTAACTTGATTTACATGTAAAACTGTGCAGAGTTCGTTTTATTCTTTCTGATGTGCACACTAGAAATTGTAAAGGCATTCAAGCTATGCTCAAGTGATTTCAGATTAAAACAAAATAGTTTGGGTACTCAAGCTTTAATCAAAAGCTCAGTCTTCACATATTTATATGCAGAATTTCAGCGATATTTATCAAATAAAGAAAGCAGCCTAGCTTGACGCTCTGTGATGACCTAGAGGGGTGGGATGGGGGTGGGAAGGAAGCTGAAAAGGAAGGGAATTTCTGTACCAACATGTTTGTCTATATCTACGTCTGTGTCTACACTTATGGCTGATTCATGTTGTTGTACAGCAGAAATCAACACAACACTGTAAATCAATTACCCTCCAATTACAAAACAACAACAACAAATCAATGTCTTTACTAACAGCTATTTAACGT
The DNA here is from genome assembly GCF_055505025.1 of Bos grunniens. Taxonomy (NCBI): domain Eukaryota; kingdom Metazoa; phylum Chordata; class Mammalia; order Artiodactyla; family Bovidae; genus Bos; species Bos grunniens. The sequence goes on from NC_141170.1 coordinate 68,927,756, forward strand.
ATATTTTGAGCTGAGAGCTGCCTTACAAACACAAATTTATCAGTTTAAACAAAGCCATCTCAAAAGACTACAGAAGCATTGGTCCACTCACCATGACAACATACAACAATACACTGGTTTCCCACCAGAGAGAGGAAAGTAATGGATAACAGACATACAAGAAAACAATGGTCATGATCCTTGTCATCAAGGAGATTAAAAACTGGTTGAACTGCAGGACAACACTTTTTACCAATAGGATAATTAAGGACTTGAAAATATTTGATTAACAATGAGCAATAATTTCTATCAGTGTATCAAGGGAGATTAAAAGGTTTTCTAATAGAAATACAAAACCAAAATTTTTCATTAAGTGATATGCTGCAAGTTCTTTTAACTGACATTAAAGACAATAGAGATAGATACTTCAAGCAGAAAAGCAAACTTGTGGTAGAAAGCTTAAAAAGGACAATCATCTACCTATCTCAATTGTCCATACCTGTCACTTAGGTGACTAAAACCTAAGGGGTGTGGCTCTTTGGAAAGAATGTATTAGGGAAGTGGGGAGACAAGTATCAAGACTTTAAGGTGCAGCATTTCTAGCCTGTTCCAGGAACAACATATGCCAGCATGGTTGTTACAAAAGGATAGTGAAATAAGGTTAGAGAGGAGGTGCTGAAGGACTGGAACTCTGCAGAACCTCATAGTATTTGTAAGACTGAATGTGAAACAATTCCTAATTTAATCCCTTGGTCATTTTTTATTTAATATATAAAATATTTAAATAAATAAAATTAGGCAAAGTTTATATTAAAAGTACTACTCCAGGCTAACTTTGTTAATGAGGTAAATCTTTAGCCACTGGTGAATGTCTTGGAAGAGAGTCCAGAGGAGGTAGCTTCCAGCACTCCAGAGAGGGAAAGAGTGCATAAGGGGAGTGAGCAAGTTGGTAAGAAACACATCCCTAAAAGAAGATTCAGAAAATGGACATAACCAGCTGAAGTGGTGGAAAAACCATAAAAAATCCAACATTGCTTGCTGATGATTTTTTTCCTCAAAATTAGTCCTTGCATTCATCCATAGATTTTTCTACAGTCTCTACTAAAAATGATCTCAACAGCTATATTTGCTGAGCTAGCCATATGCTACCAACCGATGATCTAGACTCTAGGAAATTTTTTGTATGTGTATGTGACTATTTTCAATTTTGAAAGTGTTTTTTCACACATTTACCATGAAGTGAGATTCATAATGTTCAAAATACCTTATAGGCAATAAGTCTGCATCTGCTAACATGTCCCAGTATTTCCTTTACTTATCAAAACTCTGTTAACCTTCTTAACACAATGATATGAAAATGAAAATAATTATCTTGTAAACATCCTTCAACTTATAAGCTATAAATAGTATGACTTAAAATGATTTACAGTAAATAATTATCTAATTATATAAAAGTGCCCTCCACATCTTAGATCATCTTTTAGAAAGCAAATAAGATTATTATTGTTAATGTTTATCCGTGTGGGTGAAGCTTACCCAAGGTGACCTTAGTCTTAAAAATTGGAGCTAAGGTATGCATATAAAAAGCTATAGAACTCTATGTTTGGATTATCTACTCAGTCCTTTATTCACTTATTGATCTGTTTCCAATCTTATATCTCTTGGTAATAAGTAGGTTTATATTGTAAATTGTCTATAACATTGTAAATTATTTTTCTTCTAATATTCAAGTTGTTGGTTCTTTTTGGGTTTTTCAATTTATTTTGCAGATAGCCAGAAAACATCAACCATGCCAAATCTTAATATTTTGACCCTGCAGATAGTTACAGTTCTATTAACATTGTAAAATGCTTAATTTCCTTGCACTATTTCCATATTTATGGTAGTTATGTATCAATAGGAATACCAGAGTTTTTGGTGCTTCAATTTCTTTGCTTTATGTATTATGAGACATTTTTTTCCTCCAGTGAAATAATTAAATGTATATTTTTTTACCAGGAGAAATGATAAGGTTGGAATAATGTTTTGTTCTGCATTGACTTTCTATATATTACCATTAATTATATTTTGCTGTGAAAAGGAATAACATTTTTGTACTTTTCAATTGTTATATATAATTTGGTAGCATTTTACTTTGACCTTTTTAAAAAATAAAACGTAAATGTTATATTAAAATGCTTTTGAAAACAAAGTGTCATATATTTAGCCATTATGAGGAATGAATTATATGTGTGTATATTACATTTCCAAATATATTTGGTTTATAAAAATATAATAAATTAACTAAATTTTGTTTTCATGTGAAACTCAATTACTCTAACTTTTAGAAATGAAAGGTTAAATATAAATTAAAGAGTTAGAAAATTCACTATGTTATATTTCAATGAATGTGGTATACCACAGCACGCATTTCTGAGCTCTCAGAACTGTGGGTTTGTAATGGTTCATGGCACTGCCAGTAATGAGTCTGCAGGGAGCTTTGCTATAAATGCCCTGATTCTTTCATTTGCTCTCTTCCTGGTGCATGATGGGATGCCTAACTGTGTGAAATCAAGCCATGGATTATCCATTTACTGCCACTTTATCCCAGGGGACATGAACTTGAAAATAAATAGGCCTTGCTCTTGTAATAAATTTGCAGCAAAATGTGTTTGTATCCCCAGTGAAAAAATGACAAGTCAAATTTATTTAGAATTTGAAAATGTCACTTTTTGCTAAAACATTGTAACTCTTTAATGACTGGGATTGTGCAAATACTAAAAATACACATAGTATATTTTTGATGCAGTGTGTTCTATAATAATTTGTATTTATATTTACCTTAGTGTATACTCATCTTTATAAATAAGGCTCAGTCTTCTTGGAAAGATTTTATATTAAACAGTGATTGTTGATGTGTAATGAGTTGATTCAATTATAAGAAAGCTTAACTCCACAGGAGGTTATCTATATAGGTAATATCAGGAAACTTCTTCCTGTGTAATTTTATTATCTGACTAAATTGTCACTGCTTTGAAAGTTTAATGTGATGTCTATTTTCTAATGGTGAATAGTGTTGCTATAATTTATATATAACTGAACATGACTATATTAATATGCAGTCTTTTAATTGGCTACCTGATGTGAAGAGCCGACTCATTGGAAAAGACTCTGATGTTGGGAAAGGCTGAGGAAAAGAGGAAAAGGGAGAGACAGAGAGTGAGATAGTTGGAAGGCATCACTGACTGATTCAATGGACACGAGTTTGAACAAACTCCGGGAGATACTGAAAGACGGGGAAGTCTGGCATGCTGCAGTTGATGGGGTCACAAAAGAGTTGGACACGAGTTAGTGATTGAAAAAGAACAATTGAATTAGTAAACTAGAATATTCAGAAATACTAATAAATTTATATTTAAGTACCATATTAAAATGTTACACATGCTGTGTTTTTTAGTTTAGTCATAAAGAACTTGAAAGACTAATTTTGTTCAGAAAGAACAAATTGAAGCAGAATAATCACTTTTCAGAAACTTTCATTAAAAACATGATGTATACCTGATGCTGAATTTACTTTTCCTCATTCAGGTGACCCTGTCACCCAATATTATGGCTTTAAGCAACAGTGTATAGTTTAGCTTTTCAAATAAGATCCTCTACAGATGTGATTTGACTTATTCAAAAACTAATTCTAAAGCATGGTGTTTATATACCAACTTCCCATGGTATTTTCTTAGGAAATTATATCTCAAAATGCCTGGATACAAATGAAATTTTGTTAAAACAAGAAGCACAATCTTTGGATTGCAGAGTAAACTCTGTGTGAAAGTTCTCTGTCAATTCTTCAAAAAGTCTCATAGATCCTGGGAGTCTGTGAAAACCTTTTGTGTCACAGAATTTCCAATTATTTAAAAATTATGCTGTGATATCTGCCTCTTATAGACAAACTTCCAGGAATGTGAAGAAATAAGTACCTACTTTTAAAGTTTTAAAATGTTATTTGAAAAAAAATAATTAACCTTATCTAATTTTCCCTGTATTAGAGTATTAGAAATATCAATACACTTTGAGATGATGAGGTATTTATTTCATCTCAGGTTAATTATCAATCATTAGTTTCCATGTGCTGGGGAACCTGACAAGTGTTGCCTTGCAAATGAGGGAAATGCTCTAAAGCTAAACAGCATAGCTCATTAATACCTGCTGTGTCCTCTAAGAAAAACTGCCATAGACCTTACAAAGAGAGGGCAGAACAGGTCCATATTATTATCCTTCCCTGTACCCCACCTCCATTTCCTCCCTGCCTATTTAATCAGAGTATAGAAACTCCAAGAGAAATCTCAGATGCATGGGCTTTTCAGGCAAGAAATATTACAGATGGTTGTCATTTCCTTCAGAGAAGGCAATGGCACCCCACTCCAGTACTCTTGCCTGGAAAATCCCATGGATGGAGGAGCCTGGTGGGCTGCAGTCCGTGGGGTCGCTAAGAGTCGGACATGACTGAGCGACTTCACTTTCACTTTTCACTTTCATGCATTGGAGAAGGAAATGGCAACCCACTCCAGTGTTCTTGCCTGGAGAATCCCAGGGACAGGGGAGCCTGGTGGGCTGACCTCTATGGGGTCACACAGAGTCGGACACGACTGAAGTGACTTAGCAGCAGTAGCAGTCATTTCCTTCTCCAGGGGATATTCCTGATCTGGGGATAGAATCTGTGTCTCCTATGTCTCCTGCATTACAGGCAGGTTCTTTATCCACTAAGCCATCGTGGCTCATTAAAACTTCAGATAATAGAGTCTTTAGATGGAGATATGCATGTTTATTTTTTGGTACTCCTTACAGAAGGAGTTGGTGAGAGATTGCTTACAATACTTCTTTGCAGAAAAGGTGATGCCTATAGTAAGAAAAACCAGTATCACGTGATCTGGTGGGAAAATACTTATCGACAGCCCTTGAACTTCATTTGTGCTAGGCATGGAAAGGGAACTTGAGTGAATTAGTCTGGAGAGAGGGTGAGAGGGTCAGCAGAATTTTATATCACATATTCTAATTGTTAATTCAAATCACAATAAAACCCTAGTGTTTCATTCCCTTAACTGTCATCCTAACATCCTTAAACATCCTCATTGATTTTCTCCCTTTGTTCTTCTGAGCAGTTACTAACCTTCCTTCTTTTCAAAAACCCACTTTAAGATATCTTTATTTTCCTTTTGAAGAATTTTTGACTTGAAAATACAAGACCTTCCCTGTTATATGCATATCAATTCTATTGTTTTAGAAAGAAAAATGAAGTTAGGTGTGGAGTGGATTTTTACAAGTTAGGCTGCAAAATCAATGCATGAAAAACTTGGTTTTGACAGAACGTGTATTCTGGTTAATGATCAATCTCTTCAATCTGTACGAAGATCTTTATTAAGAGAGTGAGCCTTTTTCAAACTGTTGAATCTGTGTTAATGTGTAGGACTAAGAGTACTGAGAGTCTGCAATTTAATTGTAAAGCTAATTTAAAAGTCACCTAATCTCATACTCAAAACCCATCATCAATCTATGGACTTCCAGTTGATCTGAGGCCAAACAGTATATAAAAGAATTAAAAAAAAATCACAAGTTCTGTACATTTAATAACTGACCATTAACTCTGAAATCTCCCTCTCTTAAAATTTAGATAAATAAAATCAGTCAAGACTCTTATATGTAATCTATCTCAGATAAAATCTCAGGTAAAAAAGTACTATTAACATATGCTTTTAATATATGTTAATAGTACTTTTTAATATGTATATATCAGTAAACTAACTGTCACATTTTTATAAAATTGTATATAAGTGGGAATGTCTGGAAAGCAGTTCAGTAAATACTGATAAACTCAAAAACTGTATTCAATATTTCATTTTCTTATGCTAGTAGACATTAGTCTAATATTAGTCACTGCTAATAGTGCCTTGAAAGCAGAGTAATTTTTAGGCTCTTGTGTCTGGAGGTAGAGTTCATCACAAGTTGCTTGTGTACTCTGTGAAGGACCCCTAGGTGGCAGTGTGGTAAAGAATCCGCCTGCCAATGCAGGAGATGCAAGAGACATGGGTTTGATCCCTAACAGGCATTGGGAAGATACCCGGGAGTAGGAAATCGCAACCCACTCAGTATTCTTGCCTGGAAAATTTCCATGGACAGAGGAATCTGTTGGGTTACAGCTCATGGGGTTGCAAAGAGTCAGACACGACTGAGCGACTGAGAAGACACATGGTCCATGAAATTAATGAAGCCTTGTGATCATAGAGTTTGTTATCAAAAACATTGACCATTTAAGATGACTGAATAGTAACAGAAACTTGCCAAGCATTTTACTATCAGTCATATGAATTCCCTAATCTAAGCAAGATTTGAGGCAATATTACATACTCATATAATATACTGGGTATTTTATCACCAAATACATCTTGGATATCTTATTTCATTTTTTTCCCTCTTTCTATACCAAGAAATCAGAATGTTTACAAAGGAAATTGCAATATAAATTTTTCTAAAAATTTTTGAATGAACTCATCCTAACTTCCTAGGATATTGTATTTAAATATTCCTCAAAAAGAGTTAGAAGTAAAACATTTAAGGTCATTTGGAATATGTCACATATTTTTATGAAAAAGTTCCCAAGATGTATTCTGTGTTCTGCAATATTCTAGGTGTCACACACACACACACACACACAAACACACCCCTGTTTTGTGGATAAAGTAGTCAAAAGTAAAATATACCATTGTTTGGAGCTTTATAACCACTCAATTCTACTTACGAGGCTGTATATGAATTACATTCCTATAGACATTTGCATTTTAGCACATCTCTAGCTCAGATGGTAAAAAATATGCCTGCAATGCAGGATACCTGGATTCTATCCCTGGGATGGGAAGATTCCCTGAAGAAAGGAATGGCTACCCACCTAATATTCTGTCCTGGAGAACTCCATGAACAGGGGAGCCTGGTGGGCTACAGTCCATGGTGTCACGAAGAGTCAGACATGAGTGAACGACTTTCAGTCACTGATCAGTCAACCAACTTCATATTTGCTAAAACTCTAACAAATTTCTCACTAAAGAAATCAGCTTAACGTTGATTAACTTGAAATTGAATTTTAAAAAATTGAGAGCCTTTTACTTATGCATTAGCCACATTAAAAAGAGTGAAACTGAGGAGCATCTTTGTTTAGATTTTTGTGTACCATTGAATGATCCACAATAGCAGGTTTGCTCATGGATGTTGCTTCTGGAAATATTTATTCTCGTAAAATTGTTGAAGAGAGACAAAATTCAGCTGTATGTTTTTTAGTTGAATTATTTGAAAATACTATCTTGAATGTGGTTCCTGCAGAAGTTCTATTTGTGGATAATAACGTTCATTTGTAATTTAGTTTTATGGTACTTTCTAAAGTGCCTGCTGTAGTATGACAACACCACCTGGGCCACACTTATAAAGTCTATCATATTGCAAGGTTTATAACTTTTGTATAGGTTTGTAACTCAATGGCAAAAATTTCATAATGGCAAAATCTTGATTTACAATGCCCCTGCCTGGGGACAAATCATGTTCATACATTTTTGTGTAAGAGAGATACATACTTTGAGATTTTAGAAGAGTTATCATTCTAAAGGAAAATAGGTCATTCTTTCCTCTGTACATCCATATAAGGCATCATATGAGAAACAGAACCCAAAGATATATGTTGAAAAACATTGTAAGTATGAGTCAGAGTAGGCAAAAATACATTAGATTCCCTAAAATAATATTTGAGATTATTTTATTTCAAATAATATTTGAGATTATTTTATTTCAAATAATAATTTGAGATTATTTATCATTTTTAGGCTAGGTTTTGGTTCTTTCTAAAAGAGAGTCACATATATAGAAATTTTCTTAATGTAAATAAGCATTAAATAACTCTGAAAATAGTTTAAGTATTTTCTACATGCTTTAAAGCATTTATTTCAATTCAATGAAATAATATTGAAAAAGAAAATTGGTAATAAAACCTGCAGTCAGATGGAAACTATTTGGCTGCCTTCAAATGTGTATACATTGTTTTCCTGAATGAAATTTACCATGATGATATGGGCCTTGAAAATAAAGTACAGGGTTCATGTTCTGATAGCATGTAAAGTCTTTGCTCTCATTAAATGAAACAAATGTACATTTTTATCCAAACAAGTTAACTTAAAGAAATGATCTTTTACTTCTCAGTTATATTCCTTAATACCACCCCTTTTCTATTATTTTATGTTTATTCAATTTTTAATCTTGTATCATAGTTCTCTTTGAATTCCTAATTGAGTTATGGTATAACCTATTAAATCAGGTAAATCTTCTCATCTACTGACTATGAATACTGTAACAGGTAAATATATTTTCTCTAAGTTAAATGACACAAAAGTAGCATTTCCTAGATGAATTCTATTTCTAGAAATCCTACTTTATGAACACTGAGTAAAATGTCATTTGATCTTACATTTTGCATTTTTCTATTACATGATTTCAGATTCTCTTATATTTGATTATTGATTATATAGAGGAACAGTAGGGAAAAAACCGTAAGGAAACTAATATTTTCTATCTGTAAAGAAGAACTTGACCACATTTTATGTACAATTGATCTCATTTTTTCACTGTAGTTGTTTTGTAAAGTTGCAGTCAATACTGACTTGGTGAATCCAGAGCCATTGTTCTTAGAGGAAACACAGAGGTAGTTTCCTGAGAGACTCTCATCATGACATTTTCATCAACCAGTCAAACATAAGCTTGTGTTTTATATGCTTTGGTTATAGACACCTAATATATATTTCTAAGAAATCATTAATGATAGGCAGTACTTATTTGTAAGAAAGCATTAACTGAAAAGAGTTTCATAGTTTCATGAACCTAGATAACATGATTACAAACATATTTGGCTTTTAAACTCACCGAGTGATGTGAGCAATGCTTATTTTCTCAGTTATCTCATAAATCCACAAATTTAGCACTTGTCCCTCTTTTCCATAGCTTCATCATAAACTATACATTTTATTTTAACACTTTGTAAAGCATCACCCTATAAAAATCAGTAAATTTTCTCCTCTCTGGAAGTACTACATTGTTGATTGACTAACATTGAACTCAGATAGCACAGTTCATGCCTGAATGTGTCTTATCACTTTTATTTTCTCCAGAGGGCACATCACAGCCTTCTTGTGCTTAGAAACAATAGACAGCACTTTAACGTTACTCTTGGGGGCCATTTGAAATAGCAAATTCTCTGACAAATAGCACTGAAATGCAAAAATGTGGGACTAAATATATGGGGGGGAAAGCTCTTAATTTCAGGAGACTTGAGACAAGATGGCAGGGCATACCCTTGTTTGACCTCAGCTCTGGATGCTCCTTGCTGCTGCTGCTGCTAAGTCGCTTCAGTCGTGTCCAACTCTGTGCGACCCCATAGACGGCAGCCCACCAGGCTCCCCTGTCCCTGAATTCTCCAGGCAAGAACACTGGAGTGGGTTGCCATTTCCTTCTCCAATGTATGAAAGTGAAAAGTGAGAGTGAAGTCGCTCAGTCGTGTCTGACTCTTAGCGACCCCATGGACTGCAGCCTACCAGGCCCCTCGGTCCATGGGATTTTCCAGGCAGGAGTACTGGAGTGGGGTGCCATTGCCTTCTCCTTAGGTGACTCTAATTTTTTGTCCCTTTGTGCATGTCTGTGAAAGTCCATGAATGCTGATTTTGGGGTTACAAATAAATTTTAGCCAGAAGGAAAATCCACAATTTTGTGATCTGTAGTTAATAAGAATCAACAATCTTGAAGATACTTTTTGAAAAAGATAGAGCCAACAGAAATCAGGGATCAACATTTCTTTCCAGAAAACCCTGGAGCTGCGTCTGGTTAACAGTTTCTGGGACTGAGATGTGCTTAAAATGGCTTTGAGTGTGCCTACATAATAGAGGAAGGAAACGTAAAAGCAGGAATATACAAGGATCAGATGAGATAGTACTTACCTTTGTTTTATGTAAAGAGTAACAAACCAAAACAGATACAGAAAAGAGAGCAAGGCAACTTATTTTTAAGTCTAGATGTTCTTAACAGAGATGGATGCATATAGAAATTAGAACAAAAGATTTTTAACTCACACTGTGAAACAAAATTAAGTAAACAGAATTAGGTGAGTAAGGACTTACTGTCCATGATGGATGCTGCTTGCTACAGCTTTTATTTTATCATGTCTATGTCTAACCATAAGCCTTTCAATTTATAGCAGCAAGTGTTTTAATAGTTGGGATTGAGAGTGGGGCAGTCTAGGTATCATAAAGTGCCAAAAAGACAATAGTTTTTGTTGTAAATTTAAAAGGAGAGCAGGCCAATAATTAAATAAGATGCATAATCACAATGTGTCTTTTAGTAGCTATAAAACCATTGAGTGTAAGTCATCTTTAAAAATTGTAACTTGCGAGAAAAAGCAAAAAAAATAAAAATAAAAAAAATAAAAAATAAATAAAAATTGTAACTTGCTATTTTGTTTTAGTCACAACCAGAAGATAATTGGACACTTTACATATATTGATTAAAAAATCATAGTACAGAGGGTTTTAAAGACTGCAATGTTAAAATAATTTTTAAAAGCCAAAAAAGTCATATGAGTATAACCTATTTTATAGCAAGTGGATTATTATGAAATTTATATCACACAAATTCCATGCCAACAAAGGTCCACCTAGTCAAAGCTATAGTTTTTCCAGTAGTCATGTGTGGATGTGAGAATTGGACTGCAAAGAGAGCTGAACCTCAAACAACTGATGCTTCTGAACTGTGGTGTTGGAGAAGACTCTTGAAAGTCTCTTGGACTGCAAGGAGATCAAACCAGTCCATCCTAAAGGAAATCAGTCCTGAATACTCACTGGAAGGGCTGATGCTGAAGCTGAAACTCCAATACTTTGGCCATCTGGATGTGAAGAACTGACTTATTGGAAAAGACCCTGATGCTGGAAAACTGAAGGCAGGAGGAGAAGGGGATGACAGAGGATGAGATGGTTGGATGGCATTACCAACTCAATGGACATGAGTTTGAGCAAGCTCAGAGAGTTGGTGAGGAACAGGGAAGCCTGGGGTGTTTCAGCCCATGGGGGCACAAAGATTTGGACATGACTGAGTGACAGAACGTGGTCCACTGGAGAAGGGAATGGCAAACCACTTCAGTATTCTTGCTTTGAGAGCCCCATGAACAGTATGAAAAGGCAAAATGATAGGATACTGAAAGAAGAACTCCCCAGGTCAGTAGGTGCCCAATATGCTACTGGAGAGAAGTGGAGAAATAACTCCAGAAAGAATGAAATGAAGGGATGGAGCCAAAGCAAAAACAATATCCAGCTGTGAATGTGACTGGTGATAGAAGCAAGGCCCAATGCTGTAAAGAGCAATATTGCATAGGAACCTGGAGTGTCAGGTCCATGAATCAAGGCAAATTGGAAGTGGTCAAACAAGAGATGGCAAGAATGAATGTCAACATTCTAGGAATCAGCGAACTAAAATGGACTGGAATGAGTGAATTTAACTCAGATGACCATTATATCTACTACTGCAGGCAGGAATCCCTCAAAAGAAATGGAGTAGCCATCACGGTCAACAAAAGAGTCGGAAATACAGTACTCGGATGCAATCTCAAAAACGAAAGAATGATCTCTGTTCGTTTCCAAGGCAAACCATTTAATTCACAGTAATCCAACTCTATGCCCCAACCAGTAATGCTGAAGAAGCTGAAGTTGAACGATTCTATGAAGACCTACAAGACCTTTTAGAACCAACACCCAAAAAAGATGTCCTTTTCATTATAGGGGATTGGAATGCAAAAGTAGGAAGTCAAGAAACACCTGGAGTAACAGGCAAATTTGGCCTTGGAATACGGAATGAGTTTTGCCAAGAAAATGCACTGCTCATAGCAAACATCCTCTTCCAACAACACAAGAGAAGACTCTACACATGGACATCACCAGATGGTCAACACCAAAATCAGACTGATTATATTCTTTGCAGCCAAAGATGGAGAAGCTCTATACAATCAGCAAAAACAAGACTAGGTGCTGACTGTGGCTCAGATCGTGAACTCCTTATTACCAAATTCAGACTGAAATTGAAGAAAGTAGGGGAAACCACTAGACCATTCAGGTATGACCTAAATCAAATCCCTTATGGTTATACAGTGGAAGTGAGAAATAGATTTAAGGGCCTAGATCTGATTGACAGAGTGCCTGATGAACTATGGAATGAGGTTCGTGACATTGTACAGGAGACAGGGATCAAGACCATCCCCATGGAAAAGAAATGCAAAAAAGCAAAATGGCTGTCTGGGGAGACATTACAAATAGCTGTGAAAAGAAGAGAAGTGAAAAGCAAAGGAGGAAAGGAAAGATATAAGCATCTGAATGCAGAGTTCCAAAGAATAGCAAGAAGAGAAAAGAAAGCCTTCTTCAGCGATCAATGCAAAGAAATAGAGGAAAACAACAGAATGGGAAAGATTAGAGATCTCTTCAAGAAAGTTAGAGATACCAAGGGAACATTTCATGCAAAGATGGGCTTGATAAAGGACAGAAAAGTTATGGACCTAATGGAAGCAGAAGGTATCAAGAAGAGGTGGCAAGAATACACAGAAGAACTGTACAAAAAAGATCTCCATGTCCCAGATAATCATGATGATGTGATCACTGACCTAGAGCCAGACATCTGGAATGTGAAGTCAAGTGGGCCTTAGAAAGCATCACTATGAACAAAGCTAGTGGAGGTGATGGAATTCTAGTTGAACTTTTCAAATCCTGAAAGATGATGCTGTGAAAGTGCTGCACTCAATATGCCAGCAAATTAGGAAAACTCAGCAGTGGCCACAGGACTGGAAAAGGTCAGTTTTCATTCTGATCCCAAAGAAAGGCAATGCCAAAGAATGCTCAAACTACTTCACCATTGCACTCATCTCACATGCTAGTAAAGTAATGCTCAAAATTCTCCAAGCCAGGCTTCAGCAATATGTGAACCGTGAACTTCCTGATGTACAGGCTAGTTTTAGAAAAGGCAGAGGAACCTTAGATCAAATTGCCAACATCCGCTGGATCATGGAAAAAGCAAGAGAGTTGCAGAAAAACATCTATTTCTGCTTTATTGACTATGCCAAAGCCTTTGACTGTGTGGATCACAATCAACTGTGGAAAATTCTGAAAGTCATGGGAATACCAGACCACTTGACCTGCCTCTTGAGAAATTTGTATGCAGGTCAGGAAGCAACAGTTAGAACTGGACTTGGAACAACAGACTGGTTCCAAATAGGAAAAGGAGGACGTCAAGGCTGTATATTGTCACCCTGCTTATTTAACTTACATGCAGAGTACATCATGAGAAACGCTGGGCTGGAAGAAGCACAAGCTGGCATCAAGATTGCCAGGAGAAATATCAATAACCTCAGATATGCAGATGACACCACCCTTATGGCAGAAATTGAAGAGGAACTAAAAAGCCTCTTGATGAAAGTGAAAGTGGAGAGTGAAAAAGTTGTCTTAAAGCTCAACATTCAGAAAACAAAGATCATGGCATCCGGTCCCATCACTTCATGGGAAATAGATGGGTAAACAGTGGAAACAGTGTCAGACTTTATTTTTTGGGGGCTCCAAAATCACTGCAGATGGTGACTGCAGCCATGAAATTAAAAGACGCTTACTCCTTTGAAGGAAAGTTATGACCAACATAGTTAGCATATTCAAAAGCAGAGACATAACTTTGCCAACAAATGTTCGTCTAGTCAAGGCTATGGTTTTTCCAGTAGTCATGTATGGATGTGATAGTTGGACTGTGAAGAAGGCTGAGCACTGAAGAATTGATGCTTTTGAACTGTGGTGTTGGAGAAGACTCTTGATAGTTCATTGGACTACAGGGAGATCCAACCAGTCCATCTGAAGGAGATCAGCCCTGGGATTTCTTTGGAAGGAATGATGCTAAATCTGAAACTCCAGTACTTTGGCCACCTCATGAGAAGAGTTGACTCATTGGAAAAGACTCTGATGCTGGGAAGAATTGGGGGCAGAAGGAGAAGGGGATGACAGAAGACGAGATGCCTGGATAGCATCACCGACTCGATGGACGTGAGTCTGAGCGAACTCCGGGAGTTGGTGATGGACAGGGAGGCCTGGTGTGCTGCGACTCATGGGGTTGCAAAGAGTCGGACACGACTGAGCGACTGAATTGAACTGAACTGAGTGACTGAACTGAAATGAAACTCCATGGGAAAATGATTCCTATAAATAGTAGAGAAGAATCTTTTAGTGTATGCATGAAAAGTTTTTAGTTTAAAGCCTGAAATAAGTGAAAGTGAAAGGAAGAAGTTGGGTCCGACTCTTTGTGACCCCATGGACTATACAGTCATGGGATTCTCTAGGCCAGAATACTGGAGTGGGTAGCCTTTCTCTTCTCCAGGGATCTTCCCAACCCAAGGATTAAACCCAGGTCTCCCACATTGCAGGAAGATTCTTTACCAGCTGAGCCACAAGTGACCTTCTCAACCTAGCAATAGAACTGGAGTCTCCTGAATTGCAGGCAGATTCTTTACCAACTGAGGTATCGGGGAAGCCCTGTGAAAGTGTACGTATGAAAAGTTGCTAGTTTAAAGCCTATACTCCCATTATTTCTGGCCACTTCTGTTCTTCTCCTGCTTCACATTTGGAATGCTATTACTCCCACTCCTTACCTGGCTAATACTTTAGGTACATTCAGGTGAAAGTTAGAGATAATATCCTGGAATTTTAATTTAACAAAACAAAACTAAATTGAAATCCATATTGCCATCTATATAGTTTTTCCTTAAAAGAGTAAATTATTTTTCTAATCACTACCTCTGAAAATTTACATGCTGTGGATTTTATGAACCACTGAAAGCATTCTACTCATTAAGTTTTATTTCACTTTTACTGTAAAGACAGCCCAACTTCATAGCCATATATATTTGACCTCTATTTGGTAATTCCCCCAGCTGGCACAGTCGTTAAGAATCTACCTGCCAATGCAGGAGTTACAAGAGATGTGGGTTTGACCCCTGGGTCAGGAAGATCCCCTGGAGGAGGAACTGGCAACCCACGCCAATATTCTTGCCTGAAAGATTCCATGGGTGGAGGAGCCTGGCAAGCTACAGTCCATGGGGTTGCAAAGAGTCAGACATGTACAGATGCTAGACTTTGCCTTTGATTCCAGAACATGTCATTTTGTTTTTTATTTATTTGATTACACATTTTCTTGCCTCTCTGAAACATGTACTGTGAAGCATGAATTGCATTTAATTTTTTTTTAATGTCTAGAATGATACCCAATACATAGTGTTAAAAGTTATAATGGCAGGAAATCCCCCCAAAATTAAGAACCTGCCTTCTAATTTTTAATAAAGTCTAAATTAAGGTCTAGGAGATGATAAGATGATTTTTAAATAGAATATTCTTTCTGTCCCCCCCCCCTTATTTTTCTAGTAGCAATGTTTATTTTGTCCATTGTTTCCTGGCACTTCTAAATACAGGGCATAATGCAAACAGCTGGGTTGTTTTTACTTGATTGTTCAGTGACTATAAGGACTCAACCAAGTGGACAGTCGGATAATTATGCAATCAATCTGGGTAAAAAAAGGGAGTGTAGAGAGTGACCACACAATTGTTCTTTCTTCAAGTCATGCAAACTAACTTTGAAACAAATCTGAAACTTGCTAATTATGGTTAATTCTTGTTTTTAATTTAAGATGTATGACATAGCAGCAAGAGTTCATTTTTAACCCTAGAGCTAAAAAAAGTTTCATTGTTATATATTTTAAACAGAATTTTGTAGGCTTAGAATAAAATTATGATTGATGCAGTGTTGGCAAGTTTTCACATCTAATTCTGCCAGGATTTAACTCCATTATAATAATTCTCATTAGAATAGTTATGAAAATTGAAATATATTCTCAACAGTTCACAAGGTGGTACATTTGCAATCCCTGTCAAAATATTATTTTTAAACATTGTTGTGAATACTTAATTTAACTTTAACCAGTAATGTTCATGAAATATGCATTTATAAATAGCAGACGTGTTTCTGTTACCTTCAACACAGCAATTCATAATGTAATTGGGTGAGGGTAAAATAATAATATCTAATCTCATTTTCTTGGTAATGTCCCATAGCCCTTTGTGTATTCTGTTTTATATTCAGAACATGAAGTAAAATGATAAGTTTCTTCTTGTCACTAAAGAGAAAAGGTGACAGAGGAAGAGAAGTAGTTTTAAGGAGTTACGTTTACAGAACTGAAAATGTCTACACAATGAGGACCATTTAAATATAGTAGTTCACAGAGATCTTCAAGTCAGTATCTTTCGGGCATATAGGAGGTTGATTTCCAGATAAGAGTTTTCCCCACACTTCTCAACTGTGGTTGACACACAATCTTTCTGCAACCCAATGTTCATAGTGAAATCTCTGTATGTCTTGAATTTCTTTTGCTACTGGACCTTACCTATTGACTTGGATTGGGCATGCTCTTCAGATTGCTTACAGTCAATCTTTATTTGTGAGTGAGTACTCACAAATATTCACTTTACTTTAGTGAGTAATATAAAAAAAAATTACCAACGGGTGGTGAAGGGATATATTACAACTGGGTGATTTATTAATGTTTGCAAAGAATTATTCAAGAAAAGACACCTGAAAAGTGAATATGAATTTGATGAAGGAATCAAGGCAGAAGGATGATGGCCACTTTCTCAAAAGAGTAAAATAAAAGATACCAACATCGTCAAGAGACAGGGGATCCAGTTATTGCCTTGGAACCTGCACACTTCCATGTCTCCATAATTACTTACCTGAGAAAGAGTATTTGACACTATGTACTTGGTGTTAGTCAAATACTCTTTCTCAATCAATAACTGTGGAGACATGGAAGTGTGCAGGTTCCATGGCAATAACTGGCTCCATTGTCTCTTGATAGTGTTTGACTAACTCCAAGTACAAAATAGGGACTTCCCAGGTGGCACACTGGTTAAGAATCTGTCTGCCAATGCAGGGGAAGCAGGAGGTGGGAGTTAATGGAAGAGGGCATGGCAACACACTCCAAGGTATTAGAAGAACCTGCCATCTAGAATTTTCATAACTAGGGAGGAAAAGGTAATGCCTGGCTTCAAAGCTTCAAGGGTTTGCCTTTGTGGCTCAGCTGGTAAAGAATTCACCCACAATGTGGGAGACCTGGGTTCGATCCTTGGGTTGGGAAGATCCCCTGGAGAAGGGAAAGGCTGCCCCCTCCAGTGTTCTGGCCTGGAGAATTCCATGGACTATTCAGTTCATGGGGTCGCAAAGAGTCGGACACAACTGAGTGACTTTCACTTTCGAAGTTTCAAAGGATAGGCTAACTCTCATCTTAGAGGTTAATGCAAGTGCTGACTTTAAGTTGAAACCAATATTCATTTACTTTTAAAATCCTAGGGCCCTTCTGAATTAGGCTAAATACTCTGCCTATGCTCTATAAATGGAACAGCAAAGCCCTGATGATAGCACATCAGTTTACAACATGGTTTACTGAATATTTTAAGCCCACTGCTGACAGCTCAGTTCAGTTGCTCAGTCGTGTCAGACTCTTTGTGACCCCTTGGACTGTAGCACACCAGGCCTCTCTGTCCATCACCAACTCCTGGAGCTTGCTCAAACTCATGTCCATTGAATCAATGATACCATCCAACCATCTCATCCTCTGGCATCCCCTTCTCCTCCTGCCTTCAATCTTTCCCAGCATCAGGGTCTTTTCAAATGAGTCAGTTCTTTGAATAAGGTGGCCAAAGTGTTGGAGCTTCAGCTTTAGCATCATCCCTTCAATAAATATTCAGGATTGATTTCCTTTAGGATTGACTAGTTTGATCTCCTTGCAGTCGAAGGGACCCTCAAGAGTCTTCTCCAACACCACAGTTCAAAAGCATCAATTCTTCAGCACTCAGCTTTCTTTATTGTCCAACTCTCACATCCATACATGACTACTAGAAAAACCATAGCTTTGACAACATGGACCTTTGTCAGTAAAGTAATGCCTCTGCTTTTTAATATGCTGTCTAGGCTGATTATAGCTTTTCTTCCAAGGATCAAGCATCTAAATTTCATGGCTGCAGTCACTATCTGCAGTGATTTTGTAGCCCCCCAAAATAAAGTCACTCACTGTTTCCATTGTTTCTCCGTCTATCTGTCATGAAATGATGGGACCAGATGCTATGACCTTAGTTTTTCAATGCTGAGGTTTAAGCAAACTTTTTCACTTTTCTCTTTCACTTTCATCAAGAGGCTCTTTAGTTCTTCTTCAATTTCTGCCATAAGGCTGGTGAAATATGAATATCTGAAGTTACTGATATTTCTCCCAGCAATCTTGATTCTAGCTTGTGCTTCATCCAGCCCAGAATTTCACATGATGTACTTTGCATGTAAGTTAAATAAGCAGGGTGACAATAAACAGCCTTGACATACTCCTTTCCCAGTTTGGAACCAGTCTTTTATTCCATGTCCGGTTCTAACTGTTGCTTCTTGACCTGCATACAGGTTTCTCAGGAGGCAGGTCAGGTGGTCTGGTATTCCCATCTCTTTAAGAATTTCCCACAGTTTATTGTGTCCACACAGTCAAAGGCTTTGGCATAGTTAATAAAGCAGAAGTAGATGTTTTTCTGGAACTCTTTACCTTTTTTCTATGGTCCAACGAAGGTTGGCAATTTTGTCTCTGGTTCCTCTGCCTTTTCTGAATCCAGCTTGAATATCTGGAAGTTTACCATTCATGTCCTGTTGAAGCCTGGCTTGAGAATTTTTAATATTACTTTGCTAGCGTGTGAGATGAGTGCAACTGTGTAGTAGTTTGAGCATTCTTTGGCCTTGCTTGTCTTTGGGTTTGGAATGAAAACTGACCTTTTCCTGTCCTGTGGCCACTGCTGAGTTTTCCAAATTTGCTGGCATACTGAGTGTGGCACTTTCACAGCATCATCTCTTAGGATTTGAAATAGTCAGCTGGAATTCCATCACCTGCACTAGCTTTGTTGGTAGCGATGCTTCCTAAAGCCCACTTGACTTCGCATTACAGGATGTGTGGCTTTAGGTGAGTGATCACACCATCGTGATTGTCTGGGTCATGAAGATCTTTTTTGTACAGTTCTTCTGTGTATTCTTGGCACCTCTTCTTGATATCTTCTGTTTCTATAGGTCCATACTGTTTATGTCCTTTATTGAGCCTGTCTTTGCATGAAATGTTCCCTTGGTATCTCTAATTTTCTTAAAGAGATCTCTAG
Source organism: Bos grunniens (assembly GCF_055505025.1). Classification (NCBI taxonomy): domain Eukaryota; kingdom Metazoa; phylum Chordata; class Mammalia; order Artiodactyla; family Bovidae; genus Bos; species Bos grunniens. The sequence goes on from NC_141170.1 coordinate 68,947,027, forward strand.
TCTTTCCCAATCTATTGTTTTCCTCTATTGAGGGCTACGGCTCAAAAAAAAGAAAAAAGATCCCTATCAAATATTACTGCTGATTGCCAATGCACCTGGTCACCCAAAAGCTCTGACAGAGATGTACAAGATTAGTGTGACTTTCATGTATGCTAACACAACAAGCATTCTGGTAGCCCATGGATCAAGGAGTATTTTCACCTTTCAAGTCTTATTATTTAAGAAATATACTTTATAAGGCAATGCTGTCTTAGATAGTGAGTCTTCTGATGGATCTGGGCAAAGTCAATTGAAACCTTCTGGAAAGGATTCATCATTCTATATGAACATTTGTGGTTTATGAAAGTGAAAGTGCTAGTTGCTCAGTCATGTCTGACTCTTTGCAACCCCATGGATTGTAGCCCACCAGGCTTCTTTGTCCAGTGGAATTCTCCAAGCAAGAATTCTTCAGTGGCTTGCCATTTTCTTCTCCAGGGGATCTTCTCAACCCAGGATAAAACCATAGGTTCCTGCGTTGTAGGTAGATTCTCTACAATCTGAGCCATGTGGTGTATGGGCAGAGGTCAAAATACCAGCATTAATAGGAGTTTAGAGGAAGCTGATTCCCTCCCTCATAAACGGCATTGAGAGTGGAGAATTTATGACTTCTCCATTTAGTGGAGAAGTCACTGCAGATGTGCTGGAAATAAATAGAGAACTAGAATTAGAATCAGAGCCTGAAGATATGACTGATTTCTGTGATCTCATTATAGAACTGGAATGGATAAAATGTTGCTTCTTATGGATGAGTAAAGAAAATGATTTCTTGAGATGAAATCTACTCCTGGTGAAGATGCTGTGAAGATTGTTGGAATGTAGAATATTACATAAACTTAGTTGATAAATTGTTGGCAGGATTTCAGAGGATTGACTCCAGTTTTGGGGAAAAAAAGTTCTATTCTGGGTAAAATGCTATCAAACAGCATTGCATGCTACAGAGAAATCATTTGTGAGAGGAATCAGTTAACTCAGTAAATTTTGTGCATATGTGCTCAGTTACATTAGACTCTGCGACCCAATGGACTGTAGCCCACCCTACTCCTCTGTCCATGGGACTTTCCAGGCAAGAATATTGGAACAGATTGCCATTTTCTATCTCAGGAGATCTTCTCAAACCAGGGCTTCCTGATGGCTCAGAGGGCAAAGTGTCTTCCTGAAATGCGGGAGACCTGGGTTTGATCCCTGGGTCAGGAAGATCCCCTGGAGCAGGAAACGGCAACCCATTCTGGTACTCTTGCCTGGAAAATCCCATGGATGGAGAAGCCTGGTAGGCTACAGTCCATGGGGTCATAAAGAGTCGGACTTGACTGAGCGACTTCACTTTCACTTTCCCAAACCAGGGATGGAACCTGTGTCTCTGGCATCTCCTCCATTGGCAGGCGCATTCTTTACCACAGCCACCTGTGAAGCGCCCAGCAAACTTTATTATTACCTTATTTTAAGAAACTGCCACAGGCACTCTAGCCTTCAGCAATCACAAACTTAGTCAGGCAGTAGCCATCAACACAGAGGCAAGACTCTACCAGCAAAGAGGTTACAACTCACTGAGGGTTCAGAAGTAGGTTAAAATTTTTGACAATAAATCATTTTTAATTAAATTACATACATTTTTTTAGACAAGATGCTATTATTGCATAGACTAAAAAAGTAACAAAAGCATTACTTTTATATGCACTGGGAAACCAAAAAGTTTGTGTGACTCTTTTTATTTCTATATTCACTTTATTAGGGTGGTCTTAAACCAAACTTGAAATACATTCCAGATATGCCTGTATGACTGTACCTTCATTATAATCCATATCACAAAAAAAATGCTTGCAGTGTTTAAAGAATAATGCTCAGATTCCAAGGCTGGAGGATTTTTTATTTGAACTAATGCATAAAAGTCAACCAAGTTAAATTAGATAATGCAAAATAACATTATATAGTATAGAAAATGTTAAATTATAGGTCATATTTTATTATATCATGTCAATGGATCAGACAAGTGCAGTTATATTTTGAATTAATCAATGTTTGAAAATTTTAACTGAAAGTCTTTTTTTATTTTGGAAAATAATTGAGTTGGGCGTATTCATTGCCAATTGGATACTGTCCCTAATATTATGTTTATTATAGACTATTGTCAACTGGAAATAAATTTCTATTGTTTTTTTCTAAATTCTTGAGGTAATTTAATTAAACACAATGGTGAAAAAGATGGGATGTGTGAGATTGAGCAAGTTAAGTTCCAGAACTTAGTATTGTGACTGATGAAATAAGGGTAAAAATAGCACCTACTTCATACAATTGTGGAGATTAAAAGTATATCAAGATAATTAAATAAGAAAAATATAACAAGTGTTTTTCTGTTATGATTAGTGAGGTTGCTGTTTGTTATGTTGTCATTATAAATGACAATTTTAACATGCCTATCAACTAAAGATATTCATGGAAATTACATTGGAAGAAGATAACTTGGAAAGGTTTCTCTATGAATCATCATCAAGAACCTTGGGAGCACTTTTGAATTCATAACCGAGCCAACAACTTGGTACTGTAAAAATAGTAGAAAAGGACTTAAAAAAGTGAGATGAATGTGTGTTTTCCAAGTGTATTGATGTTAATAACTCATAAAATAGAGAAGAGGTGGGATTTGTTTTAGGGTGAGGGGCTTCCCAGCAGGCTCAAGTGGTAAAGAATCTGCCTGCCAATCCAGGAGATGTAGGAGATGCAGGTAAATCCCTAGGTTGAGAATATCCCCTGAAGAAGGATATGGCAACCCACTCCAGTATTCTTGCCTGGAAAATTTTATGGACAGAGGAGCCTGGCAGGCTACAGTCCATGGGATAGCAAAGAATTGGACACAACTTAGCAATTGAGACATCAATTAGCCAAGATAAAATCATTCATTTTTGTGGTCAACTGATTTTTCAACAGAGGAACCAGAAGCAATACAAATGTGAAAAAAATATTTCTTCAATAAATGGTACTGAGAAAACTGGATATTCATTTTGAAAGGAATTGAACCTCACTTATGGTTCACATCACATACAAAAATCAAACAGGCTGATAAGACCAAACATTAGTAATGATTTGGAACAACTGATCTCTCAAATTGTTTTTGAGAAAGTAATATGTTGCAACCACTTTAGAATGTTCTAGCATTAAAAAAAAAAACAAAACTAAACTAAAATACACCTATCTTTGACTTAAGAATTCTGGTTATATTCTCAGGAAAGTAGGAAATATACTAATGCAAAAATTACTTGGAAAAGCTTAGTAACTTTATTCATAATAGCCAAATATGAAAGAATCTAGACTTGTCACTATAAAAATCACTAAATATATTTTATTCATATAATAAATCATTAGGCATAAAAAAAGAACATATCACTGACAAACACAATACAGAGGAATCCTGAAATGAAAATGAATAAAGCCAGTCACAAAATAGTTACATAACTATGTTTCTGTTTATTTGAATTTCTAGAGCTAGAAAAACTAATTGATGTTGATAAAAATATATAAGAGTGGTTACATTAGCTAAGATGCTGAAAGGATTTGATTGGAAATAAGCATGAGATTATCTTTCAGAGCAATATTCATGTTACAAATGTCTGGGTTATATAGATAGATGCACATATCAATACTCAGCAAATGTACACACATGTTTAATTTTAAGTAAATTTTATATCAAAAGAAAAAATGTAAATAAAGATTTAACTCTGTTTAGTGATGTGTATGCTGAAGTTTTGAAGGAGAACTAAATTTATGTCTGCAGTTTACTTTGAAATGTATTAAAAATTTAAATGAACTGATGTGTGTATAGAAATATGCCTAAATGAATAGATATGTGATGAAACAAGCATTTTAAAATATTAATGTTAGAATTTAGGTGGTGGGTATTGATGTTCACTGCAGACTTTTTTTCAAATTTGCTGTATACTTGATTATTTTCATAATAATGCATTGGAAAATTAAATGTACATTTACACTGACACAGTGATTCTATGCCTAGCTATTTACCTAAGAGAAATTAAAACACATGTTTACAAAGCATGCTGCACAAGAATATTTATAGCAGCTTTATTTATATTAGCCCAGAAATAAGAAAAATCCAGGTGTCCATCAAGGGGCAAATGCATAAACAGTCACATTTACACAATGAACACCACTAAGCAATGGAAATGATCAAACTGCTTATATGTGCAGCAACATGGAGAATAGCAAAATCATTATGCTGGATAAAAAAAACTAGCAGAAATTAGTATTATTGAATGACTTCATTTATATCAAGTTGATTACAGTCAAATATAGCTTTTGGTGACAAATAAGCACAGTGGGTACCTGAGAAGTGGGTCATCTTTACTTGATAATGGAATCATTCTATATATTGAATATGAAAGCTTGGGTTTCGTGGGTAAACAGATTTATCAACATTTATTTTACTGTACACTTAAGATCCCTCTTTAACCATTTAAAAACTATACCTAAGCAATCTTAAAAAAAAAAAAATACTGTGTGTGTGTCCATAACTGAAAGTTAAAAAGTTCAAAAGACTCTGATATACTTACAAAGATTAATTTAGGACCATGGTTATCAAATTATAATGTGTACATCTATAATGTGTATATAATCAATGTAAATATATAATGTCAAACAATTAGGTATTCTTAACAGTGAAACTCATTGTTTAAAAATAAAAGGCTATTTATGACTAGATTTAACCAAGCAATCCTTGTACATGAGTGTTTAAATGTGCATTGAGATCATATTAAATTGCCTCTCAATTACTATCATATCTGTGATTCTACAATGGTGGTGAGAAAAGTGTAACTCTTACAAAGTAAATGCTACATAGGAAGCCTATGTTTCAAAAGTTTTGAATCTTCAGTTCAGTTCATTTCAGTAGCTCAATCGTGTCCGATTTTTTTGTAACCCCATGAATCACAGCACGCCAGGCCTCCCTGTCCATCACCAACTCCCGGAGTTCACTCAAACTCACGTCCATCGAGTCAGTGATGCCATCCAGCCATCTCATCCTCTGTCGTCCTCTTCTCCTCCTGCCCCCAATCCCTCCCACCATCAGAGTCTTTTCCATTGAGTCAACGCTTCGCATGAGGTGGCCAAAGTATTGGAGTTTCAACTTTAGCATCAGTCCTTCCAATGAACACCCAGGACTGATCTCCTTTAGGATGGACTGGTTGGATCTCCTTGCAGTCCAAGGGACTCTCAGGAGTCTTCTCCAACACCACAATTCAAAAGCATCAATTCTTCAGCGCTCAGCTTTCTTCACAGTCCAACTCTCACATCCATACATGACCACTGGAAAAACAATAACCTTGACTAGATAGACCTTTGTTGGCAAAGTAATGTCTCTGCTTTTGAATATGCTATCTAGGTTGGTCATAACTTTCTTTCCGAGGAGTAAGCGTCTTTTAATTTCATGGCTGCAGTCACTATCTGCAGTGATTTTGGAGCCCACAAAAATAAAGTCTGACACTGTTGCCACTGTTTCCCCATCTATTTCCCATGAAGTGATGGGACCAGATGCCATGATCTTCGTTTTCTGAATGTTGAGCTTTAAGCCAACTTTTTCACTCTCCTCTTTCACCTTCATCAAGAAGCTTTTTAGTTCCTCTTCACTTTTTGCCATAAGGGTGGTGTCATCTGCGTATCTGAGGTTATTGATATTTCTCCCGGCAATCTTGATTCCAGCTTGTGCTTCTTCCAGTCCAGCATTTCTCATGATGTACTCTGCATAGATAAGATTATAAAAAAAAAATGAGTTTGGCTCTTTTAGTTAAGTAGGCAGACCTTTAGAAAATTCCATATTATATTTACACTTAATATTTAATTTAACCAGAAATACTTCACTGAAACAGTGTTTCCTCTGATCCTTAAATATAATTAAATAAAACTATCTGCAATAAAAGCTAATATTGCTATCAGGATTTTGACTCTAAGTAGAGTCTTTATTCTTTGAATTTTTATAGAATTAAATTTTATTAATATCATGAAACTTTCATGTACTGTGCTCATGATGCTATCAGGAGAACTTACTCTCCCCTTTTCTGGCAAAAGACAAGTTGTACTACATCCAAAATAGCCACATTTTGTTTCCCTTATCATGCCGAAACTAGGAATATGTCATTCAAAAGAGTTAAGTATTCAGAAGATGTGAAAAATTACAAAATTGGAACATTAGTCTACATCATTATTCACTGGCCATCATTTGATTTTAAGCATGGATTTTTAAAATTTAACTTTATTCAAATGCCCACATTAACTGCTCATTTTCAAATCTTACCAAACATAAAAGAAACAATATTTTGAAAAGATTTCTTTTGAAATGTTCAAATATATGATCACAAAATGCTTTCAAGTATATAGTCTTTAGCTGTCATGATTTGGGAAGTAATATTTAAGAATATTTAACTTACTATATACCTTCTTATAATAATACGATATAATGTAAGATTACATGAATAAGCTAAAGAATGCTCAAATTAGTAACTAGCCTTAAAAAATTATTATTTTCAATTCAGTTACTTAATATTGACAAAATACTATAATAATTAGTATGATTACAATTTTGAGGAAATAGGGTGATTCTCTCTTTTGTGTATAAAATCTTTGAGATTACCTTCTTATTTTATAATAATATTTTATCATCATCAATCATCTATGGTTTTACAATTTTCACTTTTTATTTGTCTGCCTGCTTTCCTAAAGACATTTAGGAATGGAATGTCCTAGTTTATAAAACAAACAAAGTCACTTAGGTTTAGATTTTATGGTCAAAAAAAAATGTTAAACTGGGTACTACACTAAGTGATATTTTTGATTTAACCAATTCTAATTCTGACTGTTTGTGTCTTAACAATGAAACTTATAAAGGTTAGCTTATGAAACAAATAAAATCAATGAATGCAATAGACATCAAGCAGTAGAGATTTAATGCCTTAAAAATTTAAAAAAGTGTTATGATTCCTTTGAATTTCTTCATAGTAAGAATATATAAAATTATATTCAAAATTATTAAACATTTTGTTGTGCTTCCTTCTACATCAATTATAGAAGCCAAAACAAACAAACAAAAATCAACACTACAAAATCCTTAGCCATTTTGGTCTATATTTTAGATCACGCTTCAAAAAGATGTTATTGGAGAAAATAAGACTAAAGTTATCAGTGTTTTCTTATGTTAAAGACAATTCAAAATATTCAAAAGGTACCACATTCAGTTTTGTTCAAGTAGAAGATTTTGGAATTAGTATAGTATTAACTCAAATATGCATGCATGCATGCTCAGTTACTTTGGTTTTGTCTGACTCTTTGTGACCCAGTGGACTGTAGCATGTCAGGTTCCTCTGTCTATGGCATTCTCCAGGCAAGAATACTGGAGTGGGTTGCCACGCCCTCCTCCAGGTAATTCAAATATATTGTTAAACAAAAAGGAAGATGCAATAAAATTTTCCCATTATGTAAAAACAATATTTCATGTATATATATTGACAAGATATAAAGCCTTGAAAAAGAAATGAAAATAAAAAGATATTAATTTGATGATAAATTTATTTAGTAATGCTAATGTTGGCAGTTATTCAATTTAAAAAGAAAGTGAGTAAAATTAAAAATAATTTGATATAACTTTTCAAGTCTAAATTTCTTGAACATATTAATAGCAGATAAAGTATATTTTAAATTACCTAGAAGAAAACCACTTTAGAGTTTTGCAGTTAATTTCTTTATTAGAAAATATGTGTACCCTGGAGAAGGAAATGGCAACCTACTCCAGTATTCTTGCCTGCAGAATCCCATGGACGGAGGAGCCTGGTGGGCTACAGTCCACGGGGTTGCAAAGAGTCCGACACGACTGAGCAACTTCACTTTCACATTCAAGAGAGTATATAAAAAAGAAAAACTAAACAGAAAACAAACAAACAAAAAAAATGCATGTAACATCAAATAAAATTCCTCAATGTGTCAAAATACTTTTCTTTGATAATAGCTTTTAACTTAGTCTTGTAGTTGTGCACCAATAATGTTTAAGAAGCATTAAAATGGCATTTGAAGAATGTATATTCCTTCACTGGACATTATTTATCATAAATGGATGGATAAAAAGTGAAGAAAACTCATTAGTTGTCATGCAATGTATGTTTTAAATTAGGCATCATCATTACTGAATCAATTTGGCCAAAAAAGGGCAAAAATCTAACTTAAAAAAGCTAGTTCAGAAAATATAGAGGCAGTTAGTTTGAAAATTCCAGGACAATTCAAAGAGTTGAAGGGCAAATCAAACAACTAAATCGGTAGAAATCTAAAACCAAGGTAGTCCTTAGAATTTCAGGGATTGGAACTGAATAGCCATCACTAGCCTCTTTTTACTTGTTATTACTCTTTATCAGTTCTTGTTTGTTCCCCCAAAATGCTTTTCTCACTGCTGTTGCTAAGTCACTTCAGTCATGTCCAACTCTGTGCGATCCCATAGAGGGCAGCCCACCAGCCTCCCCTATCCCTGGGATTCTCCAGGCAAGAACACTGGAGTGGGTTACCATTTCCTTCTCCAATGCATGAAAGTGAAAAGTGAAAGTGAAATCAATCAGTCATGTCTGACTCTTAGCCATCCCATGGACTGCAGCCCACCAGGCTCCTCTGTCCATGGGATTTTCCAGGCAAGAGTACTGGAGTGGGGTGCCATTGCCTTCTCCGGCTTTTCTCACTACTGTAGCACTAAAATCATTGTTACCATTTGCCTATATTTATTAAACGTAGTTAAAAGATATTAGATGGGTTCTTTGCTTGCATGGATAGAGCCACATGATGAAAACTGTACTTGTCAATGAGGTGAAGTGAAAAATTGAGACACATATCTAACTTTCAATATATTCTGGTGACTAGAGGAGGACATGCAATTTGAGTATAGTTCGCATTCTGACTGCATATAATCTTACAGGTTTTAGGGAAGCAGGAAGATGAGCAAGAGGAAATAAAGATGGTATTCTCAGAAAATAAGAGTAGATTTTGGAAGTCAAAGTAGTAATGTTAACAATCAATATTAAGGAAAATGAAATGAGCCCTAAAACTGATTTCTGTACTCAGGAAGAAAACTTCAAATACAGTTGAAGCTATAGCTAGGAAATATGTGTTAGCTTTTCAATTGTGTCTGACTTTTTGTGACCCTATGTGTAGCCCGCCAGGCTCCTCTGTCCATGGAATTGTCCAAGCAAGAATATTGAAGGGGGTTGTCATTTCTTTCTCCGGGGGATCTTTCCAACCCAGGGATTGAATCTGGGTCTCCTGCATTGCAGGCAGATTATTTACCACCTGAGCCATCAAGGAAGCCCATAGCTAGCAAATAGTAAGAGAAAAAGTAAGAACCTGTGGATAAGTAGCACATTTTGAAAGAGATTATAAATACTACAAGACTTAGAGAGAGGTGAATGCGGCTTATCCACAAGTAATGGATCACACATCACTGAGAGTGTGATATTTGAAATGTTCTAAAGAATGAATGCAATAATTTATGTTAAAAATGAGCTCTGCTGAATGGAACTCGTATCAAACCTGCATCCTGAGTATATACTTATGTATTGGTCTATTTAATTCTAATCTATGCACCTCCCCCATCTTCATCATCACCACCACCCTGAGAAATTATGTGACATCTGCTTCATTATATTTTAATCAAGGGATTTTACACTTATATATGTGAAACCTAAATGATCAGGTAAAAATAAATTAGAAAAACAAATGGACATGAAGACAACAATATAGTGAATTATTTTTACAAAAAATTAGAATTCAAATATCGTACATAAAGAAAGCAAAACAAAATATATGCATTGATTCCATCTTAATTGATGCTTGTACCTTTAAATTGTATACCCTTTAGTCAAATTTTAATTGATATTCATTAATTATATTTTTAAAGTTTTTTTTCTTTCAACTAGATTATAAAATGTTTTATACACATAATAAAAATAAACATGTCTTAGAAAAGCCAAAGCTAATGTTTAAAACTCAGGATTATGTGGGTACTTTTTGTATTTTCTACTCCATTTTGCTATGAACCTACAACTACTAACAAACATTAAAACTAACTTTCTCTATCCCCAAACTTCTTAATTCTGAAATAACTATGAGGGTAATCTTACTACCAACATTACAAGTCTTTATATAGATAGATGTATATAGTTTCTACATACATTACACAACATACATACACATTATAATTTTAAATAAGATTAAAAATGTTTTACACTTTTTATTTTTAACTTAAACCCAGTCTTTTGCAATTGTCACTTAAACTTTTTTGTTGTTAATAATCATATGATATTCTATTTATCAAATGTAGCATGTTATTGTATAATTTATAAATATACTGTTTTAATATTTATAAATATGTATTTTATTTCTATTTTAAAATTTCGTGTAGGTAAGCTACTTCTAGTTTTTTTTTTTTTTTTTTACTACATGTTTTTTAGGCCTGATAAACGTGTAGAATTAGGATTACTGATTTTAAATTGAGATTATCATGCTGTACACCAAAGTAGTTGCAATAATTCATATTTTTACCATGGATGAATGTTCCCTTATCTAAGTTGGAAAGAATCTTTAGTATAGCAAAAAAAAAAAAAAATAGAAGCTATGAAAACTTAGATACTTAGATAACTTTGGAGGAAGTGTGACTTAAAATTACTGAAAAACCAAAAGGACATCTTGAAAACTGTATTAGATGTTTTTCATAGCTTATCCTGAATTACAGTTCTATGATACCTATTTATGTAAATATAATAACACACTCTTGCCTGGAAAATCTGAGGGACTGGGGAGCCTGGTGGGCTGCTGTCTATGGGGTCGCACAGTCGGACATAACTGAAGTGACTTAGCAGCAGCAATAACACATTACCATTGAAAAAGGACTAACCAAGGCCATAATGCAAGAATTTTCCAAAGGTAATGGGGAAAGAGTGAAAACAGTGACAGACTTTATTTTTTTGGGCTCCAAAATCATTACAGATGGTGACTGCAGCCATGAAATTAAAAGACGCTTACTCCTTTGAAGGAAAGTTATGACCCACCTAGACAGCATATTAAAAAGCAGAGACATTACTTTGCCAAAAAAAGTCCATCTAGTCAAAGCTATGGTTTTTCCAATAGTCATGTATAGATGTGAGAATTGGACTATAAACAAAGCTGAGCACTGAAGAATTGATGCTTTTGAACTGTGGTGTTGGAGAAAACTCTTGAGAGTCCCTTGGACAGCAAGGAGATCCAACCAGTCCATCCTAAAGGAAATCAGTCCAGAATATTCATTGAAAGGACTGATGCTGAAGCTGAAGCTCCAATACTTTGACCACCTGATGGGAAGAATCGACTCATTGGAAAAAACCCTGATGCTGGGAAAGACTGAAGGCAGGAAGAGAAGGGGATGATGAGGATGAGATGGTTGGTTAGCATCATTGACTCAATGGACATGAGTTTGAGTAAATTCCAGGAGTTGGTGATGGAAGGGAGGCCTGGCGTGCTGCAGTCCACGGGGTTGCAAAGAGTTGGACGTGAATGAGTACTGAACTGAACTAAATGGAAAAGATGGAAAGCACTATAAAGAGGACATGTTTGGCCCTGGATGCCAGTCACAGCTCTATATCACTGGGTGATTTTTGACTTTAAATGAATCACTTAAAATCTCTGGGCCTCAATTTTCCAATAAGTGTCTGACTCTTTGTGACCACACAGACTGTAGCCTGCCAGGTTCCTCTGTACATGGAATACTCCAGCCTAGAATACTGGAGTGAGTTCAGTTCAGTTCAGTTTAGTCACTTAGTCATGTCTGACTCTTTGTGAGCCCATGAATCGCCGCACACCAGGCCTCCCTGTCCATCACCAACTCCCGGAGTTCACTCAAACTCATGTTCATTGAGTCAGTGATGCCATCCAGTCATCTCATCCTCTGTCGTCCCCTTCTCCTCCTGCCCTCAAATCCCACCCAGCATCAGAGTCTTTTCCATGAGGTGGCCAGCTTTAGCATCAGTCTTTCCAATGAATGCCAAGGATTGATCTCTTTTAGGATGAACTGGTTGGATCTCCTTGCAGTCCAAGGGACTCTCAAGAGTCTTCTCCAACACCACAGTTCAAAAGCATCAATTCTTCGGCACTCAGCTTTCTTCACAGCCTGACTCTCACATCCATACATGACCACTGGAAAAAACATAGCCTTGACTAGACGGACCTTTGTTGGCAAAGTAATGTCTCTGCTTTAGAATATGCTATCTAGGTTGGTCATAACTTTCCTTCCAAGGAGTAAGCGTCTTTCATGGCTGCAATCACCATCTGCAGTGATTTTGGAGCCCAGAAAAATAAAGTCTGACACTGTTTCCACTGTTTCCCCATCTATTTCCCATGAAGTGTTGGGACCAGATGCCATGATCTTCATTTTCTGAATGTTGAGCTTTAAGCCAACTTTTTCACTCTCCACTTCCACTTTCATCAAGAGGGTTTTTAGTTCCTCTTCACTTTCTGCCATAAGGGTGGTGTCCTCTGCATATCTGAGGTTATTGAGATTTCTCCCGGCAATCTTGATTCCAGCTTGTGCTTTTTCCTGCCTAGCGTTTCTCATGATGTACTCTGCATATAAGTTAAATATGCAGGGTGACAATATACAGCCTTGACTTACTCCTTTTCCTATTTGGAACCAGTCTGTTTTTCCACGTCCAGTTCTAACTGTTGCTTCCTGAACTGCCTCTCCCTTCTCTAGGGAATCTTCCCAACCCAGGGAACATACCCATGTCTCCCACAGTGCAGGTGGATTCTTTACCATCTTAGCCACCAGGGAAGTGCGCAGTAAAGATCGGACTATATATTATTAAATGTCCCTTGAACATCGATTTGTTATTGAAATTATTGGAGCTAAGAACCAGCTTGTTGTTCATAAAAAATTACTTTATATTGTGGCAAAAAATAATTAATCTTGTTATCACACAATTATCACAAAAATTCTGTCACTGAGATTTTTGATTCTTTTAATATGGAAATAAAATACACCAGCCAAAGTGCTTTGATTAGCTGAAGTAAATTTTCTCTAGCAGAGAACACATTCTACAAGAAAAAAGCTTTGGGTAAGATCAATTGATTGTGAGATGACATAAGTCCTATGAATATTTGAATTAAAAAGTTAAAGCCATAAATATACAAAGTTTACGAATGGAAAAGAAAGCAGTTAAAAATCAGTAATATTGTCTTTCACTAATGGCATTTGGTAATACTCTTTAGCACGTGGACTTAGATGACATTATTTACATATCCATTACTATATTTCTAAAAATGAATTATCATTCATCTCTAAGTCAGATAAACAATGTCTGAAGCATCAACCCAGTGTTCAGGCCACATGCTCTTTATTCCTATTAAATTTTTAAAATATGTTGAAAGTTAAATTAATAAATTTGGATCTAGTTTTAATATGACAGTAGCAAATGAGTTCCCTTCAGTTCAGTTCAGTTCAGCCACACAGTCGTGTCTGACTCTTTGTAACCCCATGAACCACAGCACACCAGGCCTCCCTGTCCATCACCAACTCCCAGAGTCCACCCAAACCCATGTCCATCAAGTCGGTGATGCCATCCAACCATCTCATTCTCTGTCATCACCTTCTCCTCCTGCCCTCAACTTTCCCAGCATCAGGAACTTTTCAAAGGAGTCAGCTGTTTGCATCAGGTGGCCAAAGTATTGGAGCTTCAGCTTCAGCATCAGTCCTTCCAATGAACACCCAGAACTGATCTCCTTTAGGATGGACTGATTGGATCACACTGCAGTCCAAGGGACTCTCAAGAGTCTTCTCCAACACCACAAATCAAAAGCATCAATTCTTCAGTGCTCAGCTTTCTACACAGTCCAACTCTTACATCCATACATGATCACTGGAAAAACCAGAGCCTTGACTAGATGGATTTGTTGGCAAAGCAATGTCTCTGCTTTTTAATGTGCTATCTAGGTTGGTCATAAGTTTCCTTCCAAGGAGTAAGTGTCTTTTCATTTCATGGCTGCAGTCACCATCTACAGTGATTTTGGAGCCCAGAAAAATAAAGTCTGACACTGTTTCCACTGTTTCCCCATCTATTTCCCATGAAATGATGGGACCAGATGACATGATCTTCATTTTCTGAATGTTGAGCTTTAAGCCAACTTTTTCACTCTCCACTTCCACTTTCATCAAGAGGCTTTTTAGTTCCTCTTCAATTTCTGCCATAAGGGTGGTGTCATCTGCATATCTGAGGTTATTGATATTTCTCACAGCAGTCTTGATGCCAGCTTGTGCTTCATCCAGCCCAGCGTTTCTCATGATGTACTCTGCATATAAGTTAAATAAGCAGGGTGACAATAGATAGCCTTGATGTACTCCTTTTCCTATTTGGAACCAGTCTGATGTTCCATGTCCAGTTCTAACTGTTGCTTCCTGGCCTGCATACAGGTTTCTCAGGAGGTAGGACAGGTGGTCTGGTATTCCAATCTCTTTCAGAATTTTCCACAGTTTATTGTGATCCACACAGTCAAAGGCTTTGGCATAGTCAATAAAGCAGAGATAGATGTTTTTTCTGGAACTCCCTTGCTTTTTTGATGATCCAGCGGATGTTGGCAATTTGATCTCTGGTTCCTCTGCCTTTTCTAAAACCAGCTTGAATATATGGAAGTTCACGGTTCACACATTGCTGAAGCCTGGCTTTGAGAATTTTGAGCATTACTTTACTAGCGTGTAAGATGAGTGCAATTGTGCGGTAGTTTGAGCATTCTTTGGCATTGCCTTTCTTTGGGATTGGAATGAAAACTGACCGTTTCCAGCCCTGTGGCCACTGCTGAATTTTCCAAATTTGCTGGCATATTGAGTGTAGTACTTTCACAGCATCATCTTTTAGGATTTGAAATAGCTCAATTGGAATTCCATCACCTCCATTAGCTTTGTTTGTAGTATTGCTTTCTAAGGCCCACTTGACGTCACATTCCAGGTTGTCTGGCTCTAGGTGTGTGATCATACCATCGTGATTATCTGGGTCATGAAGATCTTTTTTGTACAATGGCACCCCACTCCAGTACTTTTGCCTGGAAAATCCCTTGGACGGAGGAGCCTGGTAGGCTGCAGTCCATGGGGTTGCTAAAGTCGGACACAAATGAGTGACTTCACTTTCACTTTCTGTGTATTCTTACCTTAGAGAGCTAGAAAAAAATGTATGTAGTAATTATATTGTAATTAATAATTAAAATATTTAGAAATACTTTGGTTATTTGTATAACACATTCTTTATTTAGAAGTATACTCACAATATCAAGTTCTTTCAAAAATCAGAACAGAAAAAGGATATGTAAGTTATTGTCTATGTGAGAAACACAATGAAAATCATTCTTCATCTGTGTACCACAGAAAGGAAATTACACAAGCA
The DNA here is from genome assembly GCF_055505025.1 of Bos grunniens. Classification (NCBI taxonomy): domain Eukaryota; kingdom Metazoa; phylum Chordata; class Mammalia; order Artiodactyla; family Bovidae; genus Bos; species Bos grunniens. Next base: position 68,962,491 of record NC_141170.1, read on the forward strand.
GAAATTATATTCCGAAATGTGAATCCTAGGGTCAAGTAAATTAAATAAAACCACAAATATTATCATTGCACTAATATATAAAGTGTGACATAATTTCTATCAAGATGAAGAATGATTTTCATTGTGCTTCTCACATAAACAATAATTTACATATCCTTTTTGTGTTGTGTTTGTAAAGAACTTGATTTTGTGAATATACTACAATCAGGGAGACTTGATTTCGATCCTTGGGTTGGGAAGATCCCCTGGAGAAGGGAAAGGCTAAGCACTCCAGTATTCTGGTCTGGAGAATTCCGTGGACTGTATAGTCCATGCGGTCACAAAGAATCTGACATGACTGAATAACTTTCACTTTCATATACTCATAGAACATCTTATACCAGGTAATCTCCAGTCTCATTGTCAGTTTTGTCTTTTCTGTTTCCACAGTTATGTTACTGAAACAATATCATTTTCTCAATTTTAAAATTTCACTTTAGAAAATGATATAATTAAAATGGGTAAATCTGAACTCAGTAGTATAAAGGAAAAGTGAGAATAATAGAGAGTTTTTAGAAAGTTTAAAATGTCTGATATGCCATCAAAATAAACAATGGGCTTGATTGTGTTAATAGCATTGACTAGCTGACAACTATGGGAGTTTTACCATTTGGAATAGATTAATAGCTGTGAATCCTTATAATTAAATTCACTAAAGTTATGAGATTTATTTAATTTATAAAACCTGAACCTGTATTAAAACACTAGAAATTGTACTAAAATACTAGATTAACTTGGTCTGTCATGGGATTCTGATCATTGAATGCAGGCAATTTGAACTGTTTGAGTTGTTATTCACACTTAATTGCATGTTTACTTGATAATAAGATATGCATATGAGGGAGAAGTGATATTTGTCATTGTCACAAGGAGTTGAAAGTATCAAAGTCTTAGAGCCATTTATTATTTTTTTTAAAATTAATATATTAAGCATCTATGGTACACAATCCCAAAGAAGGGCAATGCCAAAGAATGCTCAAACTACCACATGACTGTACTCATTTCACATGCTAGCAAAGTCATGTTCAAAATCTTTCAAGCCAGGCTTCAACAGTGTTTGAATCGAAAACTTCTAGATGTGCAAGCTGGGTTTAAAAAAAGGCAGAAGAACCAGAGATCAAATTGCCAACATCTTTTGGATCATAGAAAAAGCTAGAGAATATCAGAAAAACATATACTTCTGCTTTATTGACTACACTAAAGTCTTTGACTGTGTGGATCACAACAAACTGTGGAAAATTCTTCAAGAGATGGGAATACCAGACCACCTGACCTGCCTCCTGAGAAACCTGTATGCAGGTCAAGAAGCAACAGTTAGAAACATACATGGAACAACAGACTGGTTCTAAATTGGTAAAGGAGTAGGTCAAGGCTGTATATTGTCACCGTTCTTATTTACCATCCAGAGTACATAATGTGAAATGTTGGACTGGATAAAGCACAAGCTGTAATCAGATTGTGGGGAGAAATATCAACAACCTCAAATGATACCACCTTTATGGCAGAAAGTTAAGAGGAACTAAACAGTCTCTTGATGAGGGTGAAAGAAGAAAGTGAAAAGCTGGCTTAAAACTCAACATTCAAAAAACAAAGATCACGGCATCCAGTCCCATCACTTCATGGCAAATAGATGCGGAAACAATGGAAACAGTGACAGACTTTATTTTCTTGAATTCCAAAATCACTGTGGACAGTGACTAGAACCATGAGATTAAAACATGCTTCCTCCTTGGAAGAAAAGCAATGACAAACTTAGAGAGTGTATTAAAAAGCAGAGACATTACTTTGCCTGTAAAGGTCCATGTAGTCACAGCTATGGTTTTTCCAACAGTCAAGTAGAGAAATGAGAGCTGGACAAAACAAAACAAAACAAAAAAACTAAGTGCCGAGGAATTGATGGCTGTGAACTGTGGTGCTGGAGTAGGCTCTTGAGAGTCCCTTGAACATCAAGGAGATTAAACTAGTCAATCCTAAAGGAATCAACCCTGAATATTTATTGGAAGGACTGAAGCTGAAGCTCCAATACTTTGGCCGCTTGATGAGAAGAGCAGACTTATTGGAAATGACCCTGATGCTGGGAAAGATTGAAGGCAGGAGGAGAAGGGGATGACAGAGGATGAGATGGTTTTATCACATCACCGACTCAATGGACATGAGTTTGAGTAAAGGATAGGGAAACCTGGCATGCTGCAAACTGTGGGGTCACAAAGAGTCAGACACGACTGAGAGACTAAACAATAACAACAGTACACAAAATATCACAATAAAATGATATCATTGAAAATTATTGGTAAGCCCTCTTGTCTTCAAGTACCTGGAATAACAGCATGAAAGATCAAAAGCTGAGTCAAGACTATAAAATAATCAATCATAGAATAGATCCATTGTTTAAAAAAGATTTTTATATAAAAAAGAAAAATTAGGATATTTGTGTTGAACTTAACAGGAATAACAGATAAAAATAGAAACATCTATATGACATGAAAGAAATCTATGGAATGAGTCTCTGGCTAACACAAATCAAGGTTTGCAAGTTGCCATGTGAGTGAAGTTGAATGTAAGTCTTTCATTCCAGTGAAATCTTCAGGTGACTGAAGTCCTGGCTGACAGCTTGATGGCAAGCTCATGAGAAACCTGAGCCAATCTTTGCAACTAATCTACTTTGAATTCCAGACCCAGAGATACTGTGAGATAACAAATGTTATTTTAAGTGGCTGTGTTTTAGGACAATTTGTTACATGGCAACTGATAACTCATTTATAACCCAAATGTCCACCAATGGAGGAATGGATATATAAAATCTGATCTATTTATACAGTGAAATTTTATCCAGCAATAAAAAAGAATGAAACAATGCTACACAAAATAATATGGGTGCATCTCTCAGGTCCAATAATGAACAAACTAAGCCAGGTCCAAAATAACACATAGGATTCTTTTTTGGATCATTTTTTAAAGTATCAGGTAAAATCAGTATATGTAGACAGAAGTCAAAGTAATTCTACCTTGAGAGTACTGACTGGGAAGGGGCAGGGAGGATCCTTCAGGATGCTTTAGGATTTAGGTTCCTGAATCCACAATCAGAGATCTGGAAATGTGTTATATATTAATCTTTTATATATTTATGTCAGATACATAGCAAAAATTGAGCAAGATTTATACATAGAGTTTGTATACTTTACTGTATATTGTTATTGTTTGTGCTCAGTCCTGTCTGACTCTTTGTGACATGGACTGAAGCCCACCAGGTTCCTTTATCCATGGGATTCTCCAGGCAAGAATAGTGGAGTGGTTTGTCATGCCCTCCTCCAGGGCATCTTCCCGACTCAGGGATTGAACCCACATCTCTTGCATCTCCTGCATTGGCAGGCATGTTCTTTACCAGCTGAGCAACCAGGGAAGCCCATACATTTTTGTATAGAATTAAGTTAATTTTTTCTAAAAAAAAAAAAAATTAGGAGGCAAGATATATTTTGAAAGTTGTGCCTATATTGCCTGTGTTTATTTGAAGTACAATTAGTGTCATTATAGTAGAATATATGGACGTACAATTTTCAAAGATCTGAAACAATAACTAAGATAGCATTATGGCTTTGTAATGATTAACTTTATGTATCAACTTGACAGGTCTGAAGAATAGCAATTAGTAAGACATATTTCTGGGTCTGTGTGTATTTGAGTGTGTTTCTAGGAAAGATTAGCATTTAAATTGGTGATCTAAGTAAAGCTCTGTCTTAGAAAAATATGAGAAATCATCCAATCCATTGAAGGCTTGAATAGAACAAAGTGGTGGTGGAAGGGCTAATTTGCTATTTTCTTGAGTTGAGTCATCCATCTTGTCTTGCCTTATACATGGGCACGCAGCCTGATATTCAGGCCTTCAGACTTGAACTAGGACTTTACATCACTGGCTCCTCTGGTTCTCAGATTTTTTGGTTTAGACAAGAGCTACATTGCAGGCTTTCCTGCTCTTCAGATTGTGGAAGACAGGTTGAGGGATTTCTCTGCTTTCATAATTGTGTGAACCAATCCCTCATAATATATACCTTTCTACATATCTATACAAATTCCATTAGTCTTGTTTCTCTAGAGGTGAAGTGAAATGAAGTTACTCAGACATGTCCAATTCTTTGTCACCAGATGAACTATACAGTCCATGGAATTCTCCAGGCCAGAATATTGAAGTGGGTAGCTATTCCCTTCTCCAGGGGATCTCCCCAAACCAGGGATTGAACCCAGGTCTCCCACATTGGTTCTTTATCATCTGAGCCACTTGATTAATACAAGATTTTCGAGTCATATCGAAAAAGCAAGAGAGTTCCAGAAAAAATATCTATTTATGTTTTATTGACTATGCCAAAGCCTTTGACTGTGTGGATCACAATAAACTGTGGAAAATTCTGAAAGAGATGGGAATACCAGACCACCTGACCTGCCTCTTGAGAAACCTTTATGCAGGCCAGGAAGCAACAGTTAGAACTGGACTTGGAACAACAGACTGGTTCCAAATAGGAAAAGGAGTATTTCAAGGCTGTATATAGTCACCCTGCTTATTTAACTTATATGCAGAGTACATCATGAGAAACGCTGGGCTATAAGAAGCACAAGCTGGTATCAAGATTGCTGGGAGAAATGTCAATAACCTCAGATATGCAGATGACACCACCCTTATGGCAGAAAGTGAAGAGGAACTAAAAAGCCTCTTGATGAAAGTGAAAGAGGAGAGTGAAAAAGTTGGCTTAAAGCTCAACATTCAGAAAACAAAGATCATGGCATCTGGTCTCATCATTTCATGGGAAATAGATGGGGAAACAGTGGAAACAGTGTCAGACTTTATTTTTCTGGGCTCCAAAATCACTGCAGATGGTGAGTGCAGCCGTGAAATTAAAAGACACTTACTCCTTGGAAGAAAACTTATGACCAACCTAGATAGCACATCAAAAAGCAGAGACATTACTTTGCCAACAAAGGTCTGTCTAGTCAAGGCTATGGTTTTTCCTGTGGTCATGTATGGATGTGAGAGTTGGACTGTGAAGAAAGCTGAGTGCCGAAGAATTGATGCTTTTGAATTGTGGTGTTGGAGAAGACTCTTGAGAATCCCATGGACTGCAAGGAGATCCAACCAGTCCATCCTAAAGGACATTAGTCCTGGGTGTTCATTGGAAGGACTGATGCTGAAGCTGAAACTCCAATACTTTGGCCACTTCATGCGAAGAGTTGACTCACTGGAAAAGACTCTGATGCTGGGAGAGATTGGAGGCAGGAGGAGAAGGGGATGACAGAGGATGAGATGGCTGGATGGCATCACTGACTCGATGGACGTGAGTCCCGGAGTGGACTCTGGGAGTTGGTGATGGACAGGGAGGCCTGGCGTGCTGTGATTTTTGGGGTCCCAAAGAGTCAGACACGACTGAGCGACTGAACTAACTGAACTGAACTGAAATATAAAGATGTACTTAGAACCATCACAGTAAATTTGATTGCTCATGCAAAACACATGAAGTTATGATGAAATAGAGCACAAATCACAGAATCCTGAGAGAAACCTACATAAAAGGGTCAGGAAAGGAAAAATGAGCTCAATGGAGGCCAAGAAGTGCCAAAAACAAAACAGGAGATGCTAGACACCAAAGTCTCTTGGTTGTTTTTCAATTTTGAAGGGAGACAATAGGATCATATACTACAGGATGGTCAGGTAAGTTAGGATTGAATACAAGTAATTTAAGTCTTTGCAAAGAGATCATTGCTGACCATGAAGAAAGTAGTTTCCTTAAGGAAGGATGGACTATGATTATACAATTTTGTGCCAAAATGATTTTCAATTCATGATATAAAATAGAATAAAACATAAGTAAGTTTCTGCTTACTACAATTTTTTTTCTCTACCTCAATCCATCTGAGCATGCAAAAAACTGTAATACCTAGATAAGTAAATTCAATAAAGTTGAATTCAGGAAAATAATTTGTTATTGTCAAATGATGCCTAATACTTCTTTAGATTGAATGCAGTACTTTTCAACTAGTTACTTTCGTGTAATATGGTTGTAGTTACAAAATTTCTATCTCCTAAGTTTAGGACCATAACAAATAAAATAATCCTATAGATATGTATTGTCAACTCCTCCTCACCCAAAAGAACTAATTTTCCGTATTTCCAGGTGGAAGAACTAGTTTTCCATATTTTTATATTTCCACCTTTCATCCAAGTACTGCTCACTGGACTTGTCTTTCCTTTCTTGGAACTGTACTGCAGTCTGGTACTCTTTTTATCTAATCCTCCTTTCTTCCCTCTCTCCTTCCACAGGTAGAGATCTTCACCACAGTCTGAAGTCACATGCAGTTGGCACTGAGAATGATCTGAGAACACAGATGGTAAGGTGGAACTGGCTCATCATCTTCTAGCAGTTGAATCTTGCAAGGTAAGTGGGGCACAAATATACCCTAGCAGAAGATGGTGCTAAGTTGGTAAAGATTTCATGGGGTGTTGGTGTGATAATTATTGCAATGAAATGCAAGTAGGGGAGAATGTCTGTAAAGACAGCAGAATTGACTACTTACTGCTGAGTTGTATTCCTTGCCTGCCAGTCTTGAAAAAAAGATGTTGATATTATTTGTGTGTGTTTTCATTAATTAGTTAATTACTTTGTTGTGCTAGGTCTTTGATGCTGTGCGGGGTTTCTCTAGTTGCAACGAGTGGGGACTACTCTCTACTTGTGATCTGTGAGCTTCTCATTTGGTGGCTTTTCTTGTGGCGGAGGATGGTGTCAAGGGTACATGGGCTTCAGTATTTGTAGCAAACGGGCTCAGTAATTGTTGCAGATAGGCTTAGTTGCCCTGCAACATGTGGAATCTTGCCAGACCAGGGACTGAATCCCTGTCCCCTCTGTTGGCAAGTGGAATCTTAACAACTGGGACAGCAGGGAAGTAGCTTTGTGTGTTTTTGTGCATGTGGAGAAAGGCGGGGGGGGGAGGTAGGGATATGATGAAATGCCCTCTAAGAGGCTGAGATGTATTCAGAACAACTGAAAGGTGGGATTTACTAATACTTCCTTCTCATTCTACTCTAGACTACTGAAAATGTATATGGGACTCTTCTAGAACTAGAAATCTGCCTTCAGAAAAGAGTAGGAAAAAAAAAAGAAAAGAGTAGGACCCAAGAACATGGTTAAGAGAATCGTTAGACCACTAGTTGATTCTCAAATTATTGATCTAATTTTAGAATGTTGTATTTAGTAGAAAATATTTTACCATGTCATAGATAATAGGTTGATTATTATTATTTTTTTCTTTATTGAGTTGTGTTTGCAAAGATCTCTAGCTTGAAGAAAGTGGTATGAAGTGACTAGAGGTGGTGCTTTGTGTCTCCCTGGCTTGAAATGAAAATAAGTCAAAAGTATCTTTAACCAAGGTGGTACTGCATTATTATTATTATTATTATTTTTAATTTTATTTTATTTTTAAACTTTACATAATTGTATTAGTTTTGCCAAATATCAAAATGAATCCGCCACAGGTATACATGTGTTCCCCATCCTGAACCCTCCTCCCTCCTCCCTCCCCATACCATCCCTCTGGGTCGTCCCAGTGCACTAGCCCCAAGCATCCAGTATCGTGTATCGAACCTGGACTGGCAACTCATTTCTTACATGATATTTTACATGTTTCAATGTCATTCTCCCAAATCTTCCCACCCTCTCCCTCTCCCACAGAGTCCATAAGACTGTTCTATACATCAGTGTCTCTTTTGCTGTCTTGTACACCGGTTTATTGTTACCATCTTCCTAAATTCCATATATATGTGTTAGTATACTGTATTGGTGTTTTTCCTTCTGGCTTACTTCACTCTGTATAATAGGCTCCAGTTTCATCCACCTCATTAGAACTGATTCAAATGTATTCTTTTTAATGGCTGAGTAATACTCCATTGTGTATATGTACCATGGCTTTCTTTTTTTTTTTTTTAATTTTTTTTATTTTTTTAAAAAAAATCACATGCTCCCCATCCTGAACCCTCCTCCCTCCCAACCTCCCCATACCATCCCCCTGGGCCTTCCCAGCGCACCAGCCCCAAGCATCCAGCATCGTGCACTGAACCTGGACTGGCATCTCGTTTCATACATGACATTTCACATGTTTCAATGACATTCTCCCAAATCTTCCCACCCTCTCCCACAGAGTCCATAAGACTGTTCTATACATCAGTGTCTCTTTTGCTGTCTCGTACACAGGGTTATCGTTACCATCTTTCTAAATTCCATATACATGCATTAGTATACTGTATTTATGTTTTTCCTTCTGGCTTACTTCACTCTGTATAATAGTCTCCAGTTTCATCCACCTCATTAGAACTGATTCAAATGTATTCTTTTTAATGGCTGAGTAATACTCCATTGTGTATATGTACCACAGCTTTCTTATCCATTCATCTGCTGATGGACATCTAGGTTGCTTCCATGTCCTGGCTATTATAAACAATGCTGCGATGAACATTGGGGTACACGTGTCTCTTTCCCTTCTGGTTTCCTCAGTGTGTATGCCCAGCAGTGGGATTGCTGGATCATAAGGCAGTTCTATTTCCAGTTTTTTAAGGAATCTCCACACTGTTCTCCATAGTGGCTGTACTAGTTTGCATTCCCACCAACAGTGTAAGAGGGTTCCCTTTTCTCCACACCCTCTCCAGCATTTATTATTTGTAGACTTTTGGATCGCAGCCATTCTGACTGGTGTGAAATGGTACCTCATAGTGGTTTTGATTTGCATTTCTCTGATCATGAGTGATGTTGAGCATCTTTTCATGTGTTCGTTAGCCATCTGTATGTCTTCTTTGGAGAAATGTCTATTTAGTTCTTTGGCCCATTTTTTGATTGGGTCATTTATTTTTCTGGAGTTGAGCTGTAGGAGTTGCTTGTATATTTTTGAGATTAGTTGTTTGTCAGTTGCTTCATTTGCTATTATTTTCTCCCATTCTGAAGGCTGTCTTTTCACCTTGCTAATAGTTTCCTTTGATGTGCAGAAGCTTTTAAGTTTAATTAGGTCCCATTTGTTTATTTTTGCTTTTATTTCCGATATTCTGGGAGGTGGGTCATAGAGGATCCTGCTGTGATGTATGTCAGAGAGTGTTTTGCCTATGTTCTCCTCTAGGAGTTTTATAGTTTCTGATCTTACTTTTAGATCTTTAATCCATTTTGAGTTTATTTTTTTGTATGGTGTTAGAAAGTGTTCTAGTTTCATTCTTTTACAAGTGGTTGACCAGTTTTCCCAGCACCACTTGTTAAAGAGATTGTCTTTAATCCATTGTATATTCTTGCCTCCTTTGTCAAAGATAAGGTATCCATATGTGCGTGGATTTATCTCTGGGCTTTCTATTTTATTCCATTGATCTATATTTCTGTCTTTGTGCCAGTACCATACTGTCTTGATAACTGTGGCTTTGTAGTAGAGCCTGAAGTCAGGCAGGTTGATTCCTCCAGTTCCATTCTTCTTTCTCAAGATCGCTTTGGCTATTCGAGGTTTTTTGTTTTTCCATGCAAATTGTGAAATTATTTGTTCTAGCTCTGTGAAGAATACTGTTGGTAGCTTGATAGGGATTGCGTTGAATCTATAAATTGCTTTGGGTAGTATACTCATTTTCACTATATTGATTCTTCCAATCCATGAACATGGTATATTTCTCCATCTATTAGTGTCCTCTTTGATTTTTTTCACCAGTGTTTTATAGTTGTCTATATATAGGTCTTTAGTTTCTTTAGGCAGATATATTCCTAAGTATTTTATTCTTTCCGTTGCAATGGTGAATGGAATTGTTTCCTTAATTTCTCTCTCTGTTTTCTCATTATTAGTGTATAGGAATGCAAGGGATTTCTGTGTGTTGATTTTATATCCTGCAACTTTACTATAGTCATTGATTATTTCTAGTAATTTTCTGGTGGAATCTTTAGGGTTTTCTATGTAGAGGATCATGTCATCTGCAAATAGTGAGAGTTTTACTTCTTCTTTTCCAATTTGGATTCCTTTTATTTCTTTTTCTGCTCTGATTGCTGTGACCAAAACTTCCAAAACTATGTTGAATAGTAATGGTATTAGAAATGAATGAAATCATCATTGTTTCCAAAGCTGAAGAAAGGTAGATCAGGGATAAATATTATCTAGGTGATGTGATTTAATTTTAAAATAGTAACTCTAAATGCAGATAGAGTTATATGAGTTTAACTTTTACAAAAACAAAATTAAGTCAAGCAGAAGAGAATATTCAGAGAACTTAAGAATATTTGTTTGGCTCAAGAGAATTAGAATTACTAAAATATTTTTTTAAAGCTAATTGTACAAAAGTAGTGTAAGATATGTCCAAATTTACAAGAATACATTTACATTTATATTAAAATATAAAGTTTGCTTATATTTAGATATACAAATATTTATTGACAATGTTTCCTATATACTCTTAACTTCTCTATGAAGTGGTAAGTATACAATTGTGAAAGACAAATATATATTATTCTAATAAGAATGATACAAGAAATTAATTAAAATGGTTAAGTTTACATTCATGTCATGAAAGAAAAAGCCATGGGGGAAAAAATTAAAATGATGTTGAGTAAAACATCTGTAGTATATACGAACATGTATAAAGTATTCAAACTGTGAAAACTTTAAATCATAAAGTGTAAATGTGAATAGGTTCTAATAACGCAATCAATAGGTTATCTCAATTCACTATTTGACAAACAGATGCAAAGCACTTAAATAATGATCATTATACTATCCAAATTTTTCACTGTGTGAACTCTGCTGCTGCTGCTCCTCCTAAGGCACTTCAGTCGTGTCCAACTCTATGCAACCCCATAGACGGCAGCCCACTAGGCTCCTCTGTCCCTGGGATTCTCCAGACAAGAACACTGGAGTGGGTTGCTATTTCCTTCTCCAATGCATGAAAGTGAAAAGTGAAGGTGAAGAAGCTCAGTCATGCCTGACTCTTAGCGACCTCATGGACTGTAGCCTACCAGGCACCTCCATCCATGGGATTTTCCAGGCAAGAGTACTGGAGTGCGGTGCCATTGCCTTCTCCATGTGTGAACTCTATAGGTACTATATAAAATATAATGAAAGACAGAGGCTGGATCATATTCACAAAGCAAATGCATTTTCAATGAGATTTAGTCTTTCTATGTTTTCAAAAAGGTAGAATACAACAACTGTCTTTCAAATATTGGTCATATTATGTCTCTAGTTTAACACATACAGGAAACTTGTGCTTTAACTATGTTTAGAGAAGAGTTTTATTTCAGAGTGCTATATGAGTTCTGTGTTCTTGTGTTCTCTGTTCAAAAATTGTGATTTTTTGCCCATATATGCTCAGTTTCCTGATGCTGCTAAGTCGCTTCAGTCATGCCCGACTCTGCATGACCCCATAGACAGCAGCCCACCAGGCTCCTCCATCCTTGGGATTCTCCAGGAAAGAACACTGGAGTGGGTTACCGTTTCCTTCTCCAATGCATGAAAGAGAAAAGTGAAAGTGAATTCGCTCAGTCATGTCCGACTCTTAGCGACCCCATGGACTGCAGCCCACCAGGCTCCTCCATCCATGGAATTTTCCAGGCTTGTCATTTCCCCAAATTTGTCTCTTGTATGCATATATTTTCATTTATATCTTTTAAAGAACATCCTTATAGATTCTGTCCCACATACCTAAAACTGTCCAATATGTTAGCAACTACCCACATGTAGCTATTTAAAATTAAATTTAGATTAATTAAAATTAAATTAAAAGTTCAGTTTTTTAGTCACACTAATCATATCTTAAGTGTTCAATAGCTATGCATGTCTAGTCTTCCATGATGGGTAACTTAGACATACAACATTTCCAAAACTAAAAAAAAAGAAAAAAAAATTAACGACTGATATAAACAGCAACATTCAAACAATTGTCATTCATCCATTTGTTCAGTCATTAACTAATATCTTAATGGATATCTATAATGTATCAGGCACTGTCCTTTGTTCCAAGGATAAGAAAATGAATAAAATGAATACAGTGCCTGCTTTCATCAGGCTGATATTCTTGAAATTGAGTCAGAAATAAAATATTAATGAACAAAACTATGTAAAGTGAAAAACAAATGAAGATCAGCCTTGAAAATTTCCTAAGTAGACAAAATCAGTTCAGTATAAAAGCAAAGCTTAGTTTAGCTTATTATGCAAGGCCAACTTGACCTGGTTCATTTCTTATTTATGCTGCTGGAAATCATAAGCAAAGCTTAAACCTTTTCCCAAGGATGATATGAGGTAACCACTGGCCAATTCTCTATCATTTAAGAAAATTCTAATACTATAACCAATCACTGGGGAGAATATTCATTTCTTCCTCACTGTAAAAGCTATGTTATAACAATACACCCCTGAGCCTCATTCTGTGCTTTGGTTTGAGTGCTATCAGTTAACACACTATCTTTTTAGTGTCTGAACAATAAACTTTTATTAATTGCTGTTTCTGTGATTTCATTGGCTTTCCTTTTGTCATTTCTGAGCTCTTGTCAGTGATGTCCATCACACAATGATCCATGAAGTGGTAGAGTCTAAACAAGAGGAATTACTCTAGATGAGTGAGAGAGAGTGGTAATAAAGAAACGCTTCCTTGAAGAAACATTGTTTCCTGAAACATAAGTGTGAGTTATCCAGGTAGATACATGCTAGGAATTACCACTGTGAAAGGTATCATGGTAGAAGAGGAGTTAACTTTCGGCATAGAATGCTGCATATGCAAAAAGGCTCTAATGCAGGAAAAACTTTCTTATGCTTAAAAATAGACATAAAGTTTTATTCCTAGACTATCTGAGAGGGGATGGCAGCAGGCCAGAAGGAAAAAAAGTGGACCATACCACACAGGCTGAGGTGGGTCATGGGTAGGCCTGCCATAATGAAAGAGACCCATTAAAGCTGCAAGAAATTAAACCTGATAGTTTAGCTGTGCAAAGTAAGAAAGGTATTATATTGCCATAATATAGACCTTTGCATGCTGACATGTACCACCCTCCAACCTTCCAACCCAGTGTGATAGACACAAGGTAAAGAATGAAACTTTCTTTATTCTCTTCTTCTCCATGGACACCATATGCCACCTACACTGCTAGGGCCTCTGCAATTTGGGTGTGCCTCTGTGAAAAGTAAAAGGGTCCCTGAGGAGACAGATACATGTATTCAAGCATATATCCCTGATCTTGGGCATATCTTCATTCTCTGGTTGTGTCAGTTAGGCTTAGACAGGGAAACAGAAGTCACATCAGTTATTTTAACAGAGAGAAGGTAATACAGATAATTGAGTGAGCAAGTATTGCATGAGCTGTCCAGTATAGCTGCTGCTGAAATCAAATATGGTACCTATGGGGCCACAAAGATTTCTAATGTACACAGCTCGTAAGGCCAGGACTTTCATGGGTTGTACTGCTTTATTTTGTCTCCATGTTGCACAGGTAATATTTGAAACTGACAAGGTGATCATATTTAAGTGAAGTCTTACTTGTTTGACCATCATCATTGCTAAGATATAGAACTCATTTTCTTAGTGTTGAAACTTTGTAAATTGGAGCTTGTGATTTTAGCAAATTTGGTATATCTCAACTTTGATTGCTTTTCAACCAAAAGGCAATTTTGGTCCTACTGACACCAACAGGAACAAGTACAACTGAGGAGTTTAATGGGTCAAGGAGCAGGGGCAGTTACAAGTGCCATTTTCAGAGATGGAGAAAATAGATATATGTTTTCTAGGGGTATAATAAGCTCATATTTCAACAAGTTGAGTTAAAAACTAGCAATACAAGACATTCTATAGAATTTCTATGTGGAGATAATCAGAAGATAATTTAGGTTTACTGATAAGTACAGAGCTCAAGGGAAAAAGTCTGTCTTGAATATATATATGCAAATAAAACCATTAGAGTGACGGAGATACCAGGAAAAAATGAATAGTTTTCCTACAGTATAGGGCACTGCTTCTGTGGCACACCAAAATTTAGAAGCTGTGATTGGGAAATAGTTCACATTAGAAAAAAGGAGCAACTAGAAAGATAAGAAAAAACTTTGAAATAGTTGCATCATGGAAATAAAAAAAGAAGAAATGCAATATACAAAGAAAATTGCCCCTAATATCAGGTGCTGCAGTGGTAAGAAGTGTCCTGATAAGGATCCACTAGATTTAACAAGGAGACTATTGATACATTAAGCATTACAGGGTGAAACAGCATTTCATTGGTTTTTGAGTGTTAATGTCAAATGAAGTAAAGCCAATGAGATGAGATCCCTCTTACAACTGCTATTTAAATGTTGCAATAGTTTGGATGTTAACAGAAGAGAGGAAGTTTGGCGATGGAAGAAGTACATGAGTAGAGAGGGAAGATGTCAGTCATTTGTACAACCTCATAGGCTAGGAATATTTAATCCTTAACCTACAGCATTCTTTCTTTTTTTTTTGAAGTGTATTCATTCTACAAGAAACAATTCTGGGAATAATGGTAAATTTGGCTATTAACTTAGATTTAGTGGAATTCTTGATGAAGTTTTGGAGATTTGTTTTCTCTCATCATGCTCTGTATTAATTGATTTGTATTGGAAGCTGACGAGTTAGAACTGCTAAATATAAACATTTTGAAAATAATTCTCAAAAATGTCCTTTTCATGTTCCAGTCAAAACCCTATTTTTAAGTATCAGTGTGACATACACTATGTTGTAAGGTTTATTTATACTTGCTTCCAAGGTCTTAAGAGTGAGGAACCCTGCCCACCCTACTGCCCCACCTCCCGCAAACACACTCACACATTCACTGTATCCTGTGCTCTCCTCTGCTTAGTCACTCAGTCATGTTTAACTCTTTGTGACCCCATGGGCTATAGCTTGCCAGGCTCCTCTGTCCACGGGGATTCTCCAGGCAAGAATAGTGGAGTGGGTTGCCATACCCTCCTCCAGGGAATCTTCCCAACCCAGGGATTGAACCCAGGTCTCCCTCATTGCAGGCAGATTCTTTACCATCTGAGCCACCAGGGCAGCCCACACTGTATCCTGGGGTAGATCTTCTAAGAGATTACTCATGGTTAGTTTCTATGGACACAATCTGATGCTTATATGCCCTGGGGTAAAATTATGTTTCTCCTTCTTTTATTAAAAATATTTAGAATAATAACCTAGAATTTCCATTTTAGTTTCCACTTATAAGGAACAGAGTTCAAGCAACAAGTAAAAAGCATAACAGGGAATTCCCTGGCGGTCCAGAGGTTAGTACTCCACATTCTCACTGCCAAGGGCCAGGGATCAATCCCTTGTTAGGGAGCTAAAATATCATAAGCTGCATGGTGTGGCAAAAAAAAAAAAGTGAATAAAGAAATATTTAAAATCTTAAGAAAAGCAGAACAGACTGAAAAATTAGCAACTTGGCTTGGATTTTATAAATGGAAGGACACAATCAAAATACTGCTATAAAATTGGAATGGCCAACAGATGAATATAGTTCATCAGCTTACTGAGACAAAGACTCACAGGCAGAAATGTCCCAGGGAACAGGGTCTAGGGTAGGAAAACCAGAACTATAATTGATGAATTGGATGTGTTTAGTGCAGACAAGTCTGCAAAAGTTAAAAATTTCTGGGGAACCCAGTCATAGAGACACCCCAACATTTTTGTGAGTGTTATCCCCAGGAGCTCAATCTGATGAATATCAGAGAAAACATCTCGAGATGCCTGCAGAAGGAGGGGGAAAAGAAACATTTTGAAATATAATTGACCCTTATCATGAGGGGACAAAGGAACCAAAATCCTACACTCTCAAAAATCTGAACATAACTTTTGACTCTCCAAAAACTTAAATAGTTATAGCTTACTGCTGACTGGAAATCTTACAAGTAACAAAAATGCCAATTAACACATATTTTGTATGTTACACATATGTATTATACGTTGTATTCATACAATAAACTAGAAAAAAGAAAATTTTGTTAAGAAAACCATAATGAAGAGAAAATACACTTACAATACATAAATTTATTTCTTGGAAAAAATCCACATAAAAACGACCCCACATAATTCAAAGTCATGTGGTTCCCTGGTGGCTCAGATGGTTAAGCATCTGCCTGCAATGCAGGAGACCCGGGTTCGATCCCTGGGTCGGGAAAATCCCCTGAAGAAGGAAATGGCAACCCACTCTAGTACTCTTGCCTGGAAAATCCCATGGACAGAGGAGCCTGGTATGCTACAGTCCGTGGGGTCACAAAGAGTCAGACACGACCGAGCGATTTCACTTTTGTGTTGTTCGAGGGTCAACTGTGCACCAGAGCATTATTTTCTTTTAAAGCCCTCCCTTAAGAGACTCTACTTAACAAGAGCTTAACCAGCTGGGTAATGTCAGATCCTAACTGACCTGGGGGAAGAGAAATACTCAACTTCAGGCAACACTAGCCATCTTGTTCCACCTAAGTGTGGAGGAAATAAAAAGTGAGAAACACTTGTGAAATTCACCATCCAGAAGCACATTTCAGTTCAGTCATTCAGTCCTGTCCAACTCTTTGCAACTCCATGGACTGTAGCATGCCAGGCCTCCCTGTCCATCACCAACTACTGAGCTTGTTAAAACTCATGTCCATTGAGTCAGTGATACCATCCAGTCGTCTCATCCTCTGTCATCACCTTCTCCCCCCGCCTTCAATCTTTCCCAGCATCAGGGTCTTTTCAAATGAGTCAGTTCTTCGCATCAGGAGGCCAAAGTATTGGAGTTTCATCTTCAGAATCAGTCCTTCCAATGAATATTCAGTATTGATTTCCTTTAGGATTGACTGG
The DNA here is from genome assembly GCF_055505025.1 of Bos grunniens. Taxonomy (NCBI): domain Eukaryota; kingdom Metazoa; phylum Chordata; class Mammalia; order Artiodactyla; family Bovidae; genus Bos; species Bos grunniens. The sequence goes on from NC_141170.1 coordinate 68,979,346, forward strand.
TTTGATCTCCTTGCAGTCCAAGGGACTCTCAAGAGTCTTCTCCAACACCACAGTTCAAAAGCACTCAGCTTTCTTTATAGTCCAATTCTCACATCCATACATGACTACTGGAAAAACCATAGCTTTCACAACATGGACCTGCATCAGCAAAGTAATGTTTCTGTTTTTTAATATGCTATCTAGGTTGGTCATAACTTTTCTTCCAAAGAGCAAGCATCTTTTGATTTCATGGCTGCAGTTACCATCTGCAGTGATTATGGAGCGCCCCACCCACCCAAATAATGTCTGTCACTCTTTCCACTGGTTCCCCATCTATTGGTGATGGAACCACATGCCATGATCTTAATTTTCTGAATGTTGAGTTTTAAGCCAACATTGTCACTCTCCTTTTTCAATTTCATCAAGAGGCTCTTTAGTTCTTCTTCACTTTCTGCCATATGCGTGGTGTCATCTGCATATCTGAGGTTATTGATATTTCTCCCAGCAATCTTGATTCCAGCTTGTGCTTCTTCCAGCCCAGCGTTTCTCATGATGTACTCTGCATGTAAGTTAAATAAGCAGGGTGACAATATACAGCCTTGACATACTCCTTTTCCTATTTGGAACCAGGCTGTTGTTCCATGTCCAGTTCTAACTGTTGCTTCCTGATCTGCATACAGATTTCTCCAGAGCCAGGTCAGGTGGTCTGGTATTCCCATCTCTTTCAGAATTTTCCACAGTTTATTGTGATCCACACAGTCAAAGGCTTTGGCATAGCCAATAAAGCAGAAATATATTTTTTTCTGGAATTTTCCTGCTTTTTTGATGATCCAGATGATGTTGGCAATTTGATCTCTGCTTCCCCTGGCTTTGAACAGCTTGAACATCTGGAATTTCACAGTTCATGTATTGCTGAAGCCTGGCTTGGAGAATTTTAAGCATTACTTTACTAGTGTGTGAAATGAGTGCAATTGTGCAGTAGTTTGATAATTCTCTGGTATTGCCTTTCTTTGGGATAGGAATGAAAACTGACCTTTTCCAGTCCAGTCACCACTGCTGAGTTCTCCATATTTGCTGGCATATTGAGTGCAGCACTTTGATAGCATCATCTTTTAGGATTTGAAATAGCTCAACTGGAATTCCATCACCTCTACTAACTTTGTTCCTTGGGATGCTTCCTAATTCCCACTCAACTTAGCACTCCAGGATGTCTGGCTCGAAGTGAGTGATCATACCATCATCATTATCTGGGTTGTGAAGATCTTTTCTGTATAGATCTTCTGTGTATTCTTGCCACCTCTTCCCATTCTATTGCTTTTTTCTATTTCTTTGCATTGATCACTGAGGAGGCTTTCTTATCTCTCCTTGCTATTCTTTGGAACTCTGCTTTCAAGTGAGTATATCTTTCCTTTTCTTTTTCTCCCTTGCATTTTGCTTTGCTTCTGTTCACAGCTATTTGTAAGTCCTCCTCAGATGATTTTGCCTTTATGTATTTCTTTCCTTGTGGATGGTATTGATCCCTGCCTCCTATACTATGTCATGAACCTCCATCTGTAGTTTTTCAAGCACTCTGTCTATCCGATAATCCTTTGAATCTATTTTCACTTCCACTGTATAATTGTGATTTAGGCCATACCTGAATGGTCTAGTGGTTTTCCCTACTTTCTTCAATTTAAGTCTGAAATTTGGCAATAAGGAGTTCATAATCTTAGCCACAGTCAACTCCTGGTCTTGTTTTTTCTGACTGTATAGAGCTTCTCCATCGTTGGCTGCAAAGAATATAATCAATCTGATTTCAATATTGACCATCTGGTGATGTCCACATGTAGAGTCTTCTCTTGTGTTGTTGGAAGAGGATGTTTGCTATGACCAATGTGTTCTCTAGGCAAAATTCTATTAGCCTTTGCCCTGCTTCATTCCATACTCCAAGGCCAAATTTGCCAGGTGTTTCTTGACTTCCTACTTCTGCATTCCAGTCCCCTATAATGAAAAGAACATCTTTTATGGGTGTTAGTTCTTGAAGGTCTTGTAGGTCTTCATAGAACCATTCAACTTCAGCTTCTTCAGCATTACTGGTAGGGACATAGACTTGGATTACTCTGATTTTGAATGGTTTGACTTGGAAACAAACAGAGATCATTCTGTCGTTTTTGAGAGTGGATCCAGGTGCTTCATTTCAGACTTTTTTGTTGACTATGATGGCTACTCCATTTCTTCTAAGGGATTCTTGCCCACAGTAGTACATATAAGGGTTAATTGAGTTAAATTCACCCATTCCAGTCCATCTTAGTTCGCTGACTCCTAAAATGCTGATGTTGACTCTTGCCGTCTCCTGTTTGACCACTTCCAATTTGCCTTGATCCATGGACCTAACATTCCAGGCTCCTATTCAATATTGATATTTATAGCATTGGACATTACTTCTATCACCAGTCTCCTCCACAACTGGGGGTTGTTTTTGCTTTGGCTCTGTCTCCTCATTCTTCTGGAGTTATTTCTCCACTTATCTCCAGTAACATACGGGTACCTACCAACCTGGGGAGTTCATCTTTCAGTGTCCCAACTTTTGCCTTTTCATACTGTTCATGGGGTTCTCAAAGCAAGGATACTGAAGTGGTTTGCCATTCCATTCTCCAGTGGACTACGTTTCGTCAGATATCTCCACCATGACCTGTCCATCTTGGGTGGGCCTACACAGCATGGCCCTTAGTTTCATTGGGTTAGACAAGGCTGTGGTCCATGTGATTAGACTGGTTAGTTTTCTGTGATTGTGGTTTTCAGTCTATCTGCCTTCTGATGGAGAAGGATAAGAGGCTTATGGAAGCTTCCTGATGGGCTAGATTGACTGAGGGTGAAACTGGGAAATGGGCTTCAGAAGCACAGGCTCACTAAATGATTCAGATGTAATCATAGGACTGTAGAACACTCCCCGCCTCCACACACACACACCTTACCACCACATTACTAAATTCTTATTTAAAGCAATTGCTTTTATATCATGTCTAGCTATCGCCTCCAACTACAATATATCCTGTCTCATTGGGAACTCTTCATAGGTTGTTTGATGATTTCCCATTGAGTTACATGGAAACTAATGACCACTAACTTTCTCATAACCTTATGTTTTGTTTTGCAAGGTGTAATTCTGTTTTTGGCCCAATTCTGTCAATAGCATGCTTACCTACTGACAGTTCATTAGTAGGCAAAATGTGGACTTCCCAGAGAAGAAAGATTTATCCCATGACAAGTAACCAAGAGTTCTCTGTGATCAGCAAACCAGGGTTTACAGTGGTTTCCTGGCCCATTTCCCTAACAAGAGAGGGAACGAGGTTCCAAATGCAAATATAGTGAATGGGTTCTTAGAAGTACACATGGAAATGTGAGGGACAAAGGAAAAAGAATCTTTGCCTACAAGAAATCCTAAAAAGTTTGTATAATGATGTAGGAATTAATGGGATGACAAATGTGACCTCTTTGATAAGTAAAAAGATATACTACATTAAAATATCAAAATTATGGAAATTGCTTTGACTTTGTATATTTTAGAAACCATAGATCAAAGCTTAATTGAATATAAATGAAAACACTAAATGATGTAATATTGCTAAAATAATATTCTCAAAGTTTAAGACTCTAATAATTGCCTTTTCAGATAACTTAAAAAAAGTTAGTGTATTAATAAATGTGCTTCACTCAACCCATATCAGAATCCTTCAAGCCTGTGTGATAAATGTGTTGTTCCACATAGAAGTATAATGATAAAAATAAATTAAGCCATTATACTTAAGAATTCTAGGTGATGTTTTTAATTTCTGTGCAACATCAATTATATCTGGGGGCACAGAAGGCTTTTAACCTAAATCTCAAATCTCTCTATGGCCTATATTTTTTTGATCTATGGACTCTAAGAAAATATGATTAAAAAAGAGTTTTTCCTCCTGATTACTTATAGTCTTTCTAATGAACTTTCACTTGTGGTAGAGCAAAACTGATTTTATATAGTACACATTTAAACTAAAAAAATATAATTTTTAAAAGATCTTATATTTTAATGTTTTGTGAAATAATATTTATTACATTATCTCAATTTGCTTTAAAAATTCATTTTGACATTCTAATTATCTTTAATAATTTTCAATAAAAACCTTAGTTTCTAGTAAAGGAATAATTATTTTCAATAAGAACACAAGGAAATACTCATGTTACTTAACTCATTTTTGGTAATTGAATTCAAAAAATATTTTCCCCTCTTCTGGAAGTCACACATTAGTTTGATCCTTGCATTCGATGGTTTGCTATACACCAAGTGAAGATAATTCTTCTGGCTCTTTTTAAGTAAAGCAAGCAGATATAAATATTTTCCCACCATACATCCTCATTTTTTATAAATTGACTAATTGCAAAACAAAATAAGAATCATTGTATTCATAAAATATAACCCAGATATCTGTCAATTTGGTGATGTCAATTCCTTTCCTTTAATATTTATATACTAAGCACATGAACCACCTACCTACTAAATGTCAAAACTCCACATTACATATGGTTGGAAACCAGTGTGTGCATACGTACTGAGTACCAAGTCTCTTCAGTCATGTCTCTTTATGACCCTGTGGGCTGTAGCCTGCCAAACTTCACTATCCATGGAATTCTCCATGCAAGAATACTGTAATGGGTTGCCATGCCCTCCTCCAGGGCATCTTCCTGCCCCAGGGATTGAATCTGTGTTTCCTGTGGCTCCTGCATTTCAGGTAGTTTCTTTATTGCTGGGTCACTAGGGGAAGGCCCCGGTTGGAAACCAGCATCTCCTAATAACATCACAGGTGACCAAGAGACTTAAATTTCTCTTTTTTTCCAATGTTTTGAGTCCACTGAATCTTTGTTTTCCCAACCAAGTGGTGTACCGAATTTGTTGCTGCCTCTTTCACTCTTTAAAATAACACAATTTACAGAAGTTTTGAGATAATAAAAGTGGAGTTTTCTCACAGTGTATAGTTTACCATGGGAATCACCTTAATAATAGATTATGTGAATTCCTCTGCACAGGAAGTGAAGTTGTATGGAATTCTAGCTTCACTAGATACAACATGTGTAAATATGGGTGATTTTCTTAATCTATCGGTGCTTCAGTTGACTTGCATAGGGATTGTGAGGATTCCATGAGTTAATATTTGCAGGTTTTCTTGTTGACTTATTTTCAATTTTATTTGCTGGCATATTGCTCCAGTCCCCTACACCTGCTGCTTTGTGGATGTCTCAGAGAATTAAAAGCTTGTGCCACTTTATTATATAGAAAAAAAGGTTTCTTCTATGTTTCTCTCCATGGTTCATTTTGGCTATGCCTCCTGAGCTATTCTTACCAATTAGTGTGAGTATTAAGATGTTGCATTGAATTAAAGGTTTGCAAAATTTTTGGTAAAGGACCAAATAATAAATATTTTAGATTTTTCAAACCATAAATTCTCTGTTGCAACTATTTACTTCTGCTCTTTTAGCTCAAATATAGCCACAGAAAATACATAAAAAGGGCAGGCTGTGCTCTAATAAAATTTTATAAAAACAGGTGAATTTGGATTATGAGCCATAGTTTGACTGTTCCTGCTCTAAATGAAACTTGAGTGTGGCTATTCCCATGGGCCATAGTTAACTGACCCCAGCACTAAACAAAAGCAGATTGATCTTTTAAAATAATGTTATTATTATGAAATATTCTATAAATGTAATTTTATATGTTATGTGTCATATGCCATAAATAGTAAAACAATACAAAATGAGAAGTTGAGGACCCAACATCTGAATTATCCAGCAGAGCATTACCAGCGCAGTTAAAAATTCCCTCTGTGACCCTTTCTATTGTATGACTTTGCTACCCCCTATCACCTCTCACTCCTCTCTGGGAAGAATTACTATTCATATACATTATTTCTTTGGTTTTCCTCATGCGTTTATTCTCCTTATTAATGGTATTTATGCTGCATAAGGTTGAGGTGAACACTGTATTAGCAAATACTTAACTATCGCTCCTAGAGGAAATATGGACACACACACATCCACACACCTCACATAGATTACAGTCTTGAATTGTAAAAACAGCTCACTCTGGTAGATTTGATTTTATCTCATTTTACAAAAGAGGAAATAAAGTTCAGCATGGTTAAGTGACTTGCTTTAGTCCTCCCCACTAACAGGTGCCAGAGCTGGAATTCAGTCCCTGTCCAACTCGCCCCAGAGCCAGAGCGGCTTGCTCTGCAGTACACCGCCCTCTCTTTCCTCTCATCTTTATGAGAGCTGAAAGGAGAAAGCTGAGCACCTGGCTTTGTTAGCAGTCAGCTGGGAGCATGGACCTCAGACTCAAATTTTTCACTGTTCTGAGGATGTCTGGACTATAGTTTTGAGGATTACAAATACATTTTAGCAAGTAAACAAATCACATGTATAGCAATTTAAACAATGATGCTTGACAGTCATTTCTTTAAATAAATATGCACATATACTTTTTTCACATAATTTTGTTTTCATGTAATTGATGCCATACAAGATGTGTTTTTTCCCAAAGTCATTGCTAAGCTGCATATATTTGTGAGTTTGATATATTTTAATTTGATTGACTATGGCTCCTTCATTAATACTCCTGTAATTAATTCTACTGTATTGCTATACTTGCTTTGCCCATTCTTTCATTTGGGGGATTTTTTGACTGTTACCTTGCTATCACAGACAATCCTGGCATAAATATCCGTGTTTATTGCTGTTGTTTAGTCACTAAGTTGTCTCCAACTCTTTGTGACTCTAATTTAGCATGCCAGATTCCTCTGTCCATGGGATTCTCCAGGCAAGAATACTGGAGTGGGTTGCCATTTCCTCCTCCAGGGGATCTTATGGACTTGGAATAGAACCTGTGTCTCCTATGTCTCCTGCATTGGCAGGCTGCTTCTTTACAACTGGGTCACCTGGGAAGCCCCATTGCTGTTCATTACTACTGATTAAAAAGATCTCCATTGGATATGTTAACATAATCTATTTTTATTCACTTGAATATATTTTATTTATCTTTAATCACTGTATGGAGTAAAAATATTAATAACTTTATTAAAACTTTCATCTAGGAAATAGAACTAATTTAGTTTAGATTTTAAAATATAATCTGATTATATTATCCATTGCATTGTTTAAATGTTTTGCTTCCATGATCATGAGTGCTTAATATATTTTATTAAAATTTTTTGGTCTTGTATCAGTAAAATGCCTTTTAAAATTAGTGTTTTTAATATTTCTGTGCTTTGTAAAATTTGTATCTGTTACTTAAAATTTGGTAAATTATTTTTGTAAAATTATATTGTGATTTTTTTTTCTTTCCTCTTTTATTACTTCAAAATGAAAAATTTATTCTGTAAATTTTCCTCTATAAAATTTGAAAGGTATACTCTCTGTTTTTGGTGGTTCTTTTTGAAATCTTCCCATAATCTATTTAGTTTCGGTAGAAAGTGCTGCACTCAATATGCCAGCAAATTTGGAAAACTCAGCAGTGGCCACAGGACTGGAAAAGGTCAGTTTTCATTCCAATCCCAAAGAAAGGCAATGCTAAAGAAAGCTCAAACTACCGTACAATTGCACTCATCTCACACGCTAGTAAAATAATGCTCAAAATTCTCCAAGCCAGGCTTCAGCAATATGTGAACCATGAACTTCCTGATGTTCAAGCTGGTTTTAGAAAAGGCAGAGGAACCAGAGATCAAATTGCCAACATCCGCTGGATCATAGAAAAGGCAAGAGAATTCCAGAAAAATATCTATTTCTGCTTAATTGCCTATGCCAAAGCCTTTGACTGTGTGGATCACAATAAACTGTGGAAAATTCTGAAAGAGATGGGAATACCAGACCACCTGATCTGCCTCTTGAGAAATTTGTATGCAGGTCAGGAAGCAACAATTAGAACTGGACATGGAACAACAGACTGGTTCCAAATAGGAAAAGGAGTTCGTCAAAGCTGTATATTGTCACCCTGTTTATTTAACTTATATGCAGAGTACATTATGAGAAACGCTGGACTGGAAGAAACACAAACTGGAATCAAGATTGCTGGGAGAAATATCAATAAACCTCAGATATGCAGATGACACCACCCTTATGGCAGAAATTGAAGAGGAACTCAAAAGCCTCTTGATGAAAGTGAAAGTGGAGAGTGAAAAATGTTGGCTTAAAGCTCAACATTCAGAAAATGAAGATCATGGCATCCGGTCCCACCACTTCATGGGAAATAGATAGGGAAACAGTGAAAACAGTGGCAGACTTTATTTTTTGGGCTCCAAAATCACTACAGATGGTGAGTGCAGCCATGAAATTAAAAGATGCTTACTCCTTGGAAGGAAAGTTATGACCAACCTAGATAGCATGTTCAAAAGCAGAGACATCACTTTGCCAACAAAGGTTCGTCTAGTCAAGGCTATGTTTTTTCCTGTGGTCATGTATGGATGTGAGAGTTGGACTGTGAAGAAGGCTGAGTGCTGAAGAATTGATGCTTTTGAACTGTGGTGTTGGAGAAGACTCTTGAGAGTCCCTTGGACTGCAAGGAGAGCCAACCAGTCCATTCTGAAGGAGATCAGCCCTGGGATTTCTTTGGAAGGAATGGTGCTAAAGCTGAAACTTCAGTACTTTGGCCACCTCATGTGAAGAGTTGACTCATTGGAAAAGACTCTGATGCTGGGAGGGATTGGGGGCAAGAGGAGAAGGGGACGACAGAGGATGAGATGGCTGGATGGCGTCACTGACTCGATGAATGTGAGTATGAGTGAACTCCGGGAGTTGGTGATGAACAGGGAGGCCTGGCGTGCTGCGATTCATGGGGTCGCAAAGAGTTGGACACAACTGAGCAACTGATCTGATCTGATCTGATCAGAGCTATATATTATAGATGTTAGAATTATATACATGTATGTAAAACAAATACTTATTTTTAGGGAGAGTCTATCATGGTAAGTTTTTTCAGTACTTATTTATTTTGTTCTTATTCTTGAAAGAGAGGTTGTAAGTTACATAACTGAAAATTGAGGATTCGTTTCTCTCAACATTTTGAGCACATTCTTCCATCGATTTTGTCTCTGAATATTGCTGTTGGAAAGTCTATTATGAGTTGAAATATACAGTTTTTATTTTGTTTGTAGATGAGTTTTGTTTCTAAATACCGATTATGTGTGTGTAAGTTTGCATTTCTTTTTATTAATCCTGTTTAGAATATATACTTTTGAATTTTAAACTTTATGTTCTTTGTCATTTCTGAAAATTTCTTAGCCATTATTTCTTTCTTTAAATGTTTCCTCATTGTTATTCTCAATTTTGGCTTTTCCTTGAACTTTAGTGAGAAGAATATTAGTCCTCATTATGTTTTCAATTTAATCTCTTTGTGGAATTTTCAGTTCCATTTTCTAGTTCACTAATTCTCTTTTCAATTTTGTCTAATCTGCATATTGACTCATGAAATGAATTTTAATTTCATATTTGTTTATATACATATTATGCTTGTATATAAAACACATTTCAAGTGGGATTTTGATTATCATAGTCATAAAGACATTTCTTCATTATTTAAAATCATTTTGTGCCTTGATGATTAATATTTTCAACTTTATTTACATATTGTATGCATAGATATTCTGCATATGCCACTGATATATTAGTATCTTAAATTTTATCAGTTAAAGCATGTTATTCTTTTTACTGCTGAGTCTTGACTGGGCTACAGATCCAGGGATAGGGTTAGGTGAGTGATTCACTCACATTAGAGTATGTGCCAAATATAGGTACCAAATAATCAGTAATCAAAATAAACATTATTAGTGTAACTTTAAAATCAAAATTACTGCAGAAAATTCATGATAAACAAATGTCAAAAATTTAAGTAAAAAGATCTGATCTTGAATTTCTACAATTCAGCCCATTTGTTTCACCCTAATCCATCTACAGCAGATCCTACTTTTGCTTAAATTTTTGTATTTTATTATCATAAATTTGGGCATTGATTATGATTTGTTAAAATAATGTAATAAAGTACTATTTGTTTTGTCTGAGAGATTTTCGGTGACCTTTTAAATTCTGTACCCATGATCAATGCTTCACTCACTTCATCCTACTTTCAGTTCAGTTCAGTTCAGTCACTCAGTTGTGTCCGACTCTTTGTGACCCCAAGGACTGCAGCACACTCGGCTTCCCTGACCATCACCAGCTTCTGGAGATTACTGAAACTCATGTCCATTGAGTTGGTGATGCCATCCAACCATCTCATCCTCTGTTGTCCTCTGTTTCCCCTTAAATCTTTCCCAACAACAGGGTCTTTTCAAATGAGTCAGTTCTTTGCATCAGGTGGCAAAAGTATTGGAGTTTCAACTTCAATATCAGTCTGCCCAATGAATATTCAGGACTAATTTCCTTTAGGATGGACTGATTGGATCTCCTTGCAGTCAAGAGGCTTCTCCAACACCACAGTTCAAAAGTATTAGTTCTTTGGCACTCAGCTTTCTTTATAGTCCAACTCTCATATCCACACACGACTACTGGAAAAAAACATAGCTTTGACTAGACAGACATTTGTTGGCAAAGTAATGTCTCTGCTTTTTTAATATGCTATCTAGGTTGGTCATAACTTTTCCTCCAAGGAGCAAGTGTCTTTTAATTTCATGGCTGCAGTCACCATCTGCAGTGATTTTGGAGCCAAAAAAAAAAAAAAAGTCTGACACTGTTTCCACTGTTTCCCTATCTATTTGCCATGAAGTGATGGGACAAGATGCCATGGTCTTAGTTTTCTGAATGCTGAGCTTTAAGCCAACTTTTTCAGTCTCCTCTTTCACTTTCATCAAGAGGCTCTTTAGTTCTTCCTCGCTTTCTGCCATAAGGGTGGTGTCATCTGTATATATGAGGTGATTGATAATTCTTCCTGCAATCTTGATTCCAGCTTGTTCTTCCTCCAGCCTAGCATTTCTCAGGATGTACTGTGTGTATAAGTTAAATAAGCAGGGTGACAGTATACAGTCTTGGCGTACTCCTTTCCTGATTTGGAACCAGTCTGTTGTTCCATGTCCAGTTCTAACTGTTGCTTCCTGACCTGCACACAGATTTCTCAAGAGGCAGGTCATGTGGTCTGGTATCCCATCTCTTTCAGAATTTTTGAGTTTGTTGTGATCCACATAGTCAAAGGATTTGACATAGTCAATAAAACAGAAGTAGATGTTTTTTTCTTGAACTCTTGCTTTTTTGATGATCCAGCCGATGTTGGCAATTTGATCTCTGGTTCCCCTGCCTTTTCTAAATCCAACTTGAACATCTGGAAGTTCACAGTTCATGTACTGTTGAATCCTGGCTTGGAGAATTTTGAGCATTACTTTACTAGCATGTGAGATGAGTGCAATTGTGTGGTTGTTTGAGCATTCTTTGGCCTTGCCTGTCTTTGGGATTGGAATGAAAACGGTCCTTTTCCTGTGGCCACGGCTGAGTTTTCCAAGTTTGCTGGTATATTGAGTGCAGCACTTTCACTGCATCATCTTTAGGATTTGAAATAGCTCAACTGTTATTCCATCACCTCTACTAGCTTTGTTCGTAGTGATGAGCAATGGCCTGCTTGACTTCACATTCCAGAATGTCTGGTTTTAGGTGAGTGATCAAACTGTTATGATTATCTGGGTTGTGAAGATCTTTCCTGTATAGATCTGTGTATTCTTGCCACCTCTTGTTAATATCTTCTGTTTCTGTTAGCTCTATACCATTCCCATCCCTTATTGTGCCCATCTTTGCATGAAATGTTCCCTTGGTATCTCTAATTTTCTTGAAGAGATCTCCAGTCTTTCCCATTCTATTGTTTTCTTCTATTTCTTTGCACTGATCACTGAGAAAGGCTTTCTTATCCCTCCTTGCTATTCTTTGGAACTCTGTATTCAAATAGGTATACCTTTCATTTTCTCCTTTGCCTTTTGCTTGTCCTCTTTTCACAGCTATTTGTGACAACTATTTTGCCTTTTTGCATTTCTTTATCTTGGGGATGGTCTTGATCACTGCCTCCTGTACAATGTCATGAACCTATCTCCATAGTTCTTCATGCATTATCTCGATCAGATCTAATTCTTTGAATCTATATGTCACTTCCACCATATAATTGTAAGGGATTTGATTTAGGTCATATCTGAATGGTCTAGTGGTTTTCCCTACTTGCTTCAATTTAAGTCTGAATTTGGCAATAAGGAGTTCATCATCTGAGCCACTGTAAGCTCCTGTTCTTGTTTTTGCTGACTGTATAGAGCTTCTCCATCTTTGGCTGCAAAGAATATAATCAATCTGATTTCAGTTGACCATCTGGTGATGTCCATGTGTAGAGTCTTCTCTTGTGTTGTTGAAAGAGGGTGTTTGCTATGACCAGTGCCTTCTCTAGGCAAAACTCTATTAGCCTTTGTCCTGCTTCATTCCATACTCCAAGGCCAAATTTGCCTGTTACTCCAGATGTTTCTTGACTTCCTACTTTTGCATTGCAGTCCCCTATAATGAAAAGGACATCTTTTATGGATGTTAGTTCTCAAAGTTCATGGAACCATTCAACTTCACTTTCTTTAGCATTACTGGTAGGGACATAGACTTGGATTACTCTGATTTTGAATGGTTTGCCTTGGAAACAAACAGAGATCATTCTGTCATTTTTGAGACTGCATCCAAGTTATGCATTTCGGACTCTTTTGTTGACTATAATGGCTACTCCATTTCTTCTAAGGGATTCTTGCCCACAGTAGTAGATATAAGGATTATCTGAGTTAAGTTAGCCATTCCAGTCCATTTTAATTTGCTGATTCCTAAAATGTTGATGTTCACTCTGGCCATCTCCTCTTTGACCACTTCCAATGTGCCTTGTGTCATGCACCTAACATTCCAGGTTTCTATGCAATCTTGCACTAGCTACATGGGATGGAGCAGTGGCTGTGACGTGCTGGAGTAACTTTGAGGAGATATCCCATGTCCAGGGGCAAAGGATAAGCCTTAGTAAGATGGTAGGAGGGGAAAAATCACATTTAGAATCAAATCCCATAGCCACCAGAGATGTTCAGAGGGCTCAAAAAGACCTTGTGTGCACCAGGACCCAGTGACCCCACAGAGTCTGAGACAGAACTGTGTTTGAGTGTCTCCTGTGGAGGTTTGGGCCAGCAGTGGACTGTTGTAGGGTCAGGGGCTCTGGGTGCAGTAGACCTGGGTATGACATAAGCCCTCTTGGAGGAGGTTGCCATTAACCCCACCACAGAGCTGCCAGAACTTACACAGGACTGCAGAAACAGACTCTGGAAGGCACAAATAGAACCTTGTGCACCCCAGGACCCAGGAGAAAGTGACCTCACCCAGGAGCAATAACCCCATAAGAGACTGACCCAGACTTGCCCATGAGTGTCCAGGAGTCTCTGGCAGAGGTGTGGGTTGACTGTGGCCTGCTGCAGGTTTGGGGGCACTGAGTGCAGAAGTGCCTGCAAGGGACCTTTTGAAGGAGGTCACCATTATCTTCATTACCTCCATCATAGTTTGGTCTCAGGTCAAATAACAGGGAGGGAACACAGCCCCACCCATCAACAGAAAATTGTGTTAAAGATTTACTGAGCATGGCCCTGCCTATCAGAACAAGACCCAGTTTCCCCCTTAGTCAGTCTATCCCATCAGGAAGTTTCTATAAGCCTCTTATCCTTCTCCATCAGAGGGAAGACAGACTGAAAACCACAGTCACAGAAAACTAACCAATCTGATCACATGGACCACAGCCTTTCCTAACTCAATGAAACTCTGAGCTATACCATGTAGGGTCACCCAAGAAGGACAGGTTATGGTGGAGAGTTCTGACAAAACATGGTCCAGTGGAGAAGGGAATGGCAAACCACTTCAGTATTCTTCCCTTGAGAACTCCATCCTGCTTGCAGCCCTGCTATAATAGTTTGTTTCTTTGTGGTTTTGATTATTTTTGCATTGTAATTAACATTTAGTTGAGATAAATCTATAGAAATCCTGAGAAATCTGTGTGTAGGGCATCCAAGGATGATAGGAATTTGCATCTGTTCTCGCTTTTGATATAATCAACAAATATCCAAACCTCAGCCCCAGTTGAGGGAAAGTGAAAGTGAAAGTTGCTCAGTAATGTCCAACTCTTTGTGACCCCATGGAGTATGCAGTCCATGGAATTCTCTAGGTTAGAATACTGGAGTGGGTAGCCTTTTCCTTCCCCAGGGGATTTTCCCAACTCAGGGATCGAACCCAGGTCTCCCACATTGCAGGAGGATTCTTTACCAGCTGAGCTACAAAGGAAGCCCTAGAATACTGGAGTGGGTAGCCTATCCCTTCTCCAGTGGATCTTCTCTACCCAGAATCAAACTGGGGTCTCCTGCATTGCAGGTGGATTCTTTACCAACCGAGCTATCAGGGATGCCCCCAGTTGAGGGAAGAGCTAGGTGATACATTGCAGCAGAAATTCTTAGATTTTTATGTTTCTTTTTCTACCTAATTTAGAGAAGATATCAATAAGTTTTATTCATTGTCTTTCTACACCTCAGTGGACTTTGTTTTCATTCATCCTGAGGCTGTGTGAGTCCTCTCAGGGTTAATGTTTTATAAAGGTGTTGATTTCAGTCCCATTCTCCTGTCTTCACCCCTGACATTGGCCTGAGACCTGTATCTTTAAGTTTCTTGTTCCCCAAACCTCCTGGTCCCTGAAATAGACACTAGCTTCCTACTTTCTACTTTTCTCTATAGTTTAAGTTTTGTATGTATATTTTCTGTGGCCCACTGGAATCTCACCTAATTCCCCATGAACTTGGCAATGTCCTTTAATATACGTGTTTGACAATGTATACAACATTTTGTATTTTTGATATTTTGCAGTGTTGGAGCTTTTCAAAACATTTACTTATCTCATTGCCAGAAAAAATTTACTCATCACCTATTTTCACACAGTTGTTTTTCTGCCCTATAGACTACAAGGTACCAGAGCCAAGTCCTAGGCAACTTTAGGGAAAACTGTATAATTAAACTTATGTTCTAACTTGGCTTCTAGAACTAAACTTTATTTTGTATGCATCTTGGGTTAATGACAAATTAAAATCTTGTTTTTGAGAGGCCTTTGGCTGTTTGCTTAGGATAAGTACACACTATTGAAGCATGAGAAGAAGAGCTATGCTAAAATAGCTTATATCTTTATACATATATTTGTTCCTTAATCAACTCTTACCCATCTCCCTTTTGCTCTTACATTTTAAAATTTAGGAAAACTTGAAATTTTATTTGTTTCTACCTACCTCACACTGATGGATGGATGACCCTTGGCGATGTTGCCACATTAAAACCCAAATGTTGGTCTCCACAGCTGGTAAGATGATCACTCAGCAGTAGCCACGGCCAGTTGTCCTTGGTGAGTAGAAGTTTATGTTGCTGTGTCCATGCATTATCTCTATCCCTGTCACCATGGCCAGTTTATCAACAAACCCACTGGACAATGACACGAGTTCCTGAGGAAGGAGGGTGACTGGTATCTACAAAACAAGTCATCTTATTGAAAGAGTCAGTTCCTATGCAGGTTGATAAGAGGTCCAGGGTCCCTGAGGAAGAGAGAGGGGTCTGAGGCCCTCAAAGAGGAGATAGGGGTCTGGAATTTTCAAGGGGGAGGAAAAGATAAATGTCTTTGTTGTTGCTGTTGTTTCTCTCTACATTCCTTAGTCTTATTCATAAAAAACGTTTATTTTCTTTAAGCCTAGAACTGATGATTACACAACAAACAGCACAGTTTAAACTCTGTTCATTTCAGGCACTCAGTCATGTCCGACTCTTTGTGACCCCATGAACCGCAGCACGCCAGGCCTCCCTGACTATCACCAACTCCCAGAGTTCACGCAAAATCAAGTGCATCAAGTCGGTGATGCCATCCAGCCATCTCATCTTCTGCCATCCCCTTCACCTCCTTCCCCCAATCCCTCCCAGCATCAGGGATTTTTCCAATGAGTCAAATCTTTGCAAGAAGTGGCCAAAGTACTGGAGTTTCAGCTTTAGCATCAGTCCTTCCAATGAACACCTAGGACTGAACTCCTTCAGAATGGACTGGTTGGATCTCCTTGCAGTCCAAGGGACTCTCAAGAGTCTTCTCGAACACCACAGTTCAAGAGCACCAATTCTTCAGTCCTCAGCTTTCTTCACAGTTCAACTCTCACATCCATACATGACAACTGGAAAAACCATAGCCTTGACAAAATGGACCTTTGTTGGCAAAGTAGTCTCTGCTTTTTAATATGCTATCTAAGTTGGTCATAAGTTTCCTTCCAAGGAGTAAGCATCTTTTAATTTCATGGCTGCAATCACCATCTGCAGTGATTTTGGAGCCCCCCCCCAAGATAAAGTCTGACACTGTTTCCACTGTTTCCCCATGAAGTGCCATGAAGTGCCATGAAGTATTTGCCATGAAGTGATGGGACCAGATGCCATGATCTTAGTTTTCTGAATGTTGAGTTTTAAGCCAACTTTTTCACTCTCCTCTTTCATTTTCATCAAGAGGCTTTTTAGTTCCTCTTCACTTTCTGCCATTAGGGTGGTGTCATCTGCATATCTGAGGTTATTGATATTTCTCCTGGCAGTCTTGATTCCAGCTTATGATTCTTCCAGCCCAGCATTTCTCATGATATACTCTGCATATAAGTTAAATAAGCAGGGTGACAATATACAGCCTTGACGTACTCCTTTTCCTATTTGGAACCAGGCTGTTGTTGCATGTCCAGTTCTAACTGTTACTTTCTGATCTGCATACAGATTTCTCAAGAGGCAGGTCAGGTGTTCTGGTATTCCCATCTCTTGAAGAATTTTCCACAGTTTATTGTGATCCACACAGTCAAAGGCTTTGGCATAGTCATACAGCAGAAATAGATGTTTCTCTGGAACTCTCTTGCTTTTTCCATGATCTAGCAAATGTTGGCAATTTGATCTCTGGTTCTTCTGCCTTTTCTAAATCCAGCATGAACATCTGGAAGTTCACGATTCACGTATTGCTGAAGCCTGGCTTGGAGAATTTTGAGCATTACTTTACTAGCGTGTGAGATGAGTGCAGTTGTGCGGTAGTTTGAGCATTCTTTGGCATTGCCTTTCTTTGGGATTGGAATGAAAACTGACCTTTTCCAGTCCTGTGGCCACTGCTGAGTTTTCCAAATTTGCTGGCATATTGAGTGAAGCACTTTCACAACATCATCTTTCAGGATTTGGAATAGCTCAACTGGAATTCCATCACCTCCACTAGCTTTGTTCGTAGTGATGCTTCCTAAGGCCCACTTGACCTCACATTCCAGGATTTTGGCTCTAGGTGAGTGATCACACCATCGTGATTATCTGGGTCCTGAAGATCTTTTTGTACAGTTCTTCTGTGTATTCTGCCACCTCGTCTTAATATCTTCTGCTTCTGTTAGGTCCATACCATTTCTGTCCTTTATTGAGCCCATCGTTGCATGAAATGTTCCCTTGGTATCTCTAATTTTCTTGAAGAGATCTCTAGTCTTTCCCATTCTGTTGTTTTCCTCTATTTCCTTGCATTGCTTGCTGAGGATGGCTTTCTTATGTCTCCTTTCTATTCTTTGGAACTCTGCATTCAGATGCTTCTATCTTTCCTTTTCTCCTTTTCTTCCACTTCTCTTCTTTTCACAGCTATTTGTAAGGCCTCCCCAGACAGCCATTTTGCTTTTTTGAATTATTTTCCATGGGAATGGTCTTGTCTCCTGTACAATGTCACGAACCTCAGTCCATAGTCCATCAGGCACTCTGTCAATCAGATCTAGGCCCTTAAATCTATTTCTCACTTGCACTGTATACTCCTAAGAAATTTGATTTAGGTCATACCTGAATGGTCTAGTGGTTTTCCCTACTTTCTTCAATTTAAGTCTTATTTTGCAATAAGGAGCTCATGATCTGAGCCACAGTCAGCTCCCGGTCTTGTTTTTGCTGACTGTATAGAGCATCTCCATCTTTGGCTGCAAAGAATACAATCAATCTGATTTCGGTGTTGACCATCTGGTGATGTGCATGTGTAAAGGCTTCTCACGTGTTGTTGGAAGAGGGTGTTTGCTATGACCAGTGCATTCTCTTGGCAAAACACTATTAGCCTTTGCCCTGCTTCATTCGTACTCCAAGGCCAAATTTGCCTGTTACTCCTGATGTTTCTTGACTTTCTTCTTTTACATTTCAGTCCCCTATAATGAAAAGGACATCTTTTTTTGGGTGTTAGTTCTAAAAGGTCTTGTAGGTCTTCATAGAACCGTTCAACTTCAGCTTCTTCAGCATTACTGGTTGGGGCATAGGCTTGGATTACTGTGATTCAGGGGCAGCAGCCGAGAGTACCAGACTGCCAAGGCGCAGGAACAGCCGAGAGGAGTTACCCTGCGTCCGAGGTCAGGGGCGGTGGCTGGGAGGAGCTACCCCACGCCCCTAAGCCCGAGGCCAAGGGTGGCAGTGGGGAGGAGCAACCCCAAGTCCAAGGAGCCGTGGCTGCGCGGGCACAGGAGGGCCTAGAGGAGCTATCCCATGTTGAAGGTCAGGAAGGGCGGCAGTGAGGAGATACCCCTGGTCCAAGGTAAGGAGCAATGGCTGCACTTTGCTGGAGCAGCCGTGAAGAGATACCCCATGCCCAAGGTAACAGAAACCCAAGTAAGACAGTAGGTGTTGCAAGAGGGCATCAGAAGGCAAACACACTGAAACCATACTCACAGAAAACTAGTCAATCTAATCACACTAGGACCACAGCCTTGTCTAACTCAATGAAACTAAGCCATGCCAGTGGGGCAACCTAAGACGGGCGGGTCATGGTGGAGAGATTTGACAGAATGTGGTCCACTGGAGAACGGAATGGCAAACCACTTCAGTATTCTTGCCTTGAGAACCCCATAAACAGTATGAAAAGGAAAAATGATAGGATACTGAAAGAAAACTCCCCAGGTCAGTAGGTGCCCAATATACTACTGGAGATCAGTGGAGAAATAACTCCAGAAAGAATGAAGAGATGGAGCCAAAGCAAAAACAATACCCAGCCATGGATATGACTGGTGATAGAAGCAAGGTCTGATGCTATAAAGAGCAATATTGCATAGGAACCTGGAATGTCAGGTCCATGAATCAAGGCAAATTGGAAGTGGTCAAACAAGAGATGGCAAGAGTGAATGTCGACATTCTAGGAATCAGCGAACTGAAACGGACAGGAATGGGTGAATTTAACTCAGATGACCATTATATCTACTACTGCGGGCAGGAATCCCTCAGAAGAAATGGAGTGGCCATCATGGTCAACAAAAGAGTCTGAAATGCAGTTCTTGGATGCAATCTCAAAAACTACAGAATGATCTCTGTTCATTTCCAAGGCAAACCATTCAATATCACAGTAAACAAAGTCTATGCTCCAACCAGTAATGCCAAAGAAGCTGAAGTTGAACGGTTCTATGAAGACCTACAAGACCTTTTAGAACTAACACCCCAAAAAGATGTCCTTTTCATTATAGGGGACTGGAATACCAAAGTAGGAAGTCAAGAAACACCTGGAGTAACAGGCAAATTTGGCCTTGGAATATGGAATGAAGCAGGGCAAAGATTAATAGAGTTTTGCCAAGAAAATGCACTGGTCATAACAAACACCCTCTTCCAACAACACAAGAGAAGACTCTACACATGGACATCACCAGATGGTCAACACCGAAATCAGATTGATTATATTCTTTACAGCCAAAGATGGAGAAGCTCTATACAGTCAGCAAAAACAAGACCAGGAGCTGACTGTGGCTCAGACCATGAACTCCTTATTGCCAAATTCAGACTTAAATTGAAGAAAGTAGGGAAAACCACTAGACCATTCAGGTATGACCTAAATCAAATCCCTTATGATTATACAGTGGAAGTGAGTAATAGATTTAAGGGCCTAGATGTGATAGATAGAGTGCCTGATGAACTATGGGATGAGGTTCGTGACATTGTACAGGAGACAGGATCAAGATCATTCCCATAGAAAAGAAATGCAAAAAAGCAAAATGGCTGTCTGGGGAGGCCTTACAAATAGCTGTGAAAAGAAGAGAAGCGAAAAGCAAAGGAGAAAAGGACAGATATAAACAGCTGAATGCAGAGTTCCAAAGAATAGCAAGAAGAGAAAAGAAAGCCTTCTTCAGCGATCAATGCAAAGAAATAGAGGAAAACAACAGAATGGGAAAGATTAGAGATCTCTTCAAGAAAATCAGAGATACCAAAGGAACATTTCATGCAATGATGAGCTAGATAAAGGACAGAAATGGTATGGACCTAACAGAAGCAGAAGATATCAAGAAGAGGTGGCAAGAATACACAGAAGAACTGTACAACAAAGATCTTCACGACCCAGATAATCGCGATGGTGTGATCACTGACCTAGAGCCAGACATCCTGGAATGTGAAGTCAAGTGGGCCTTAGGAAGCATCACTACGAACAAAACTAGTGGAGGAGATGGAATTCCAGTTGAGCTATTTCAAATCCTGAAAGATGATGTTGTGAAAGTGCTTCACTCAATATGCCAGCAAATTTGTAAAACTTAGCAGTGGCCACAGGACTGGAAAAGGTCAGTTTTCATTCCAATCCCAAAGAAAGGCAATGCCAAAGAATGCTCAAACTACCGCACAACTGCACTCATCTCACACGCTAGTAAAGTAATGCTCAAAATTCTCCAAGCCAGGCTTCAGCAATATGTGAACTGTGAACTTCCAGATGTTCATGCTGGTTTTAGAAAAGGCAGAAGAACCAGAGATCAAATTGCCAAGATCTGCTGGATCATGGAAAAAGCAAGAGAGTTCCAGAGAAACATCTATTTCTGCTGTATTGACCATGCCAAAGCCTTTGACTGTGTGGATCACAATAAACTGTGGAAAATTCTGAAAGAGATGGGAATACCAGACCACCTGATTTGCCTCTTGAGAAATCTGTATGCAGGTCAGGAAGCAACAGTTAGAACTGGACATGGAACAACAGACTGGTTCCAAATAGGAAAAGGAGCATGGCAAGGCTGTATATTGTCACCCTGTGTATTTAACTTCTATGCAGAGTACATCATGAGAAACGCTGGACTGGAAGAAGCACAAGCTGGAATCAAGATTGCTGGGAGAAATATCAATAACCTCAGACATGCAGATGACACCACCCTTATGGCAGAAATTGAAGAGGAACTCAAAAGCCTCTTGATGAAAGTGAAAGAGGAGAGTGAAAAAGTTGGCTTAAAGCTCAACGTTTAAAAAACAAAGATCATGGCATCTGGTCCCATCACTTCATGGGAAATAGATGGGGAAACAGTGGAAACAGTGTCAGCCTTTATTTTTCTGGGCTCAAAAATCACTACAGATGGTGACTGCAGCCATCAAATTAAAAGACACTTACTCCTTGGAAGGAAAGTTATGACCAACCTAGATAGCATATTCAAAAGCAGAAATATTACTTTGCCAACAAAGGTTCGTCTAGTCAAGGCTATGGTTTTGCCTGTGCTCGTGTGTGGATATGAGAGTTGGACTGTGAAGAAGGCTGAGCACCGAAGAATTGATACTTTTGAACTGTAGTGTTGGAGAAGACTCTTGAGAGTCCCTTGGACTGCAAGGAGATCCAACCAGTCCATTCTGAAGGAGATCAGCCCTGGGATTTCTTTGGAAGGAATGATGTTAAAGCTGAAACTCCAGTACTTTGGCCACCTAAAATGAAGAGTTGACTCATTGGAAAAGACTCTGACGCTGGGAGGGATTGGGGGCAGGAGGAGAAGGGGATGACAGAGGATGAGATGGCTGGATGGCATCACTGACTCGATGGACGTGAGTCTGAGTGAACTCTGGGAGTTGGTAATGGACAGGGAGGCCTGGCGTGCTGTGATTCATGGGTTTGCAAAGAGTCAGACACGACTGAGCAACTGATCTGATCTGGTCTGCCTTGGAAATGGACAGAGATCATTCTGTCGTTTTTGAGATTACATCCAAGTACTGCATTTCAGACTCTTTTGTCGACCATCATGGCTACTCCATTTCTTCTAAGGGATTCTTTCCCACAGTAGTATATATAATGGTCATCTGAGTTAAATTCACCTATTCCAGTCCATTTTAGTTCGCTGATTCCTAGAATTTCAACATTCACTCTTGCCATCTCCTGTTTGACCACGTCCAATTTCCCTTGATTCATGGACCTAACATTCCTGGTTCCCATGCAATATTGCTCTTACAGCATTGAACCTTGCTTCTATCACCAGTCAGGTCCACAAATGGGTATTGTTTTTGCTTTGGTTCCATCCCTTTATTCTTTCTGGAGTTATTTCTCCACTGATCTCCAGTAGCATATTGGGCACTTATTGACCTGGGGAGTTCCTCTTTCAGTATCCTATCATTTTGCCTTTTCATACTGTTCATGGAATTCTCAAGGCAAGAATACTGAAGTGGTTTGCCATTCCCTTCTCCAGTGGACCACATTATGTCAGACCTCTTCACCATGACCCATCTATCTTGAGTGGCCCCACCTGGCATGGCTTGATTTCATTGAGTTGCACAAGGCTGTGGTCTGTGTGATCAGATTGGCTAGTTTTCTGTGATTATGGTTTCAGTGTGTCTGCCCTCTGATGCCCCTCGCAACACCTACCATCTTACTTGGGTTTCTCTTACCTTGAATGTGGAGTATCTCTTCACGGCTGTTCCAGCAAAGTGCAGCCACTGCTCCTTACCTTGGACGAGGTCACCCGTTCTGACCTTGAACATGGAGTAGCTCCTCTCGGCCCTTGCACCCATGCAGTCACTGCTCCTTGGTTGTGGGGTTGCTCCTCTCAGCTCTACCCCTGACCTTGGACATGGGGTAGCTCCTCTCTACCAATGATTATATAACAATAATGTATCCTGCTTGAGAACAGTATCTCTTTCTTGAAAACCTCCTGACTAATCCTGTTATCTTAAAATATATAGTGTGGGAGTAGGTCTAGTAAGATCTTTACAACCTTAAGACAAAGACTCTGATGCTGGGAGGGATAGGGGGCAGGAGGAGAAGGGGACGACAGAGGATGAGATGGCTGGATGGCATCACTGACTCGATGGACGTGAGTCTGAGTGAACTCTGGGAGTTGGTGATGGACAGGGAGGCCTGGCGTGCTGCAATTCATGGGGTCGCAAAGAGTTGGACATGACTGAGTGACTGAACTGAACTGAATAACCAATTTAAAAATAAATAATTCCCTTGCTAAATCTAGTGAGGGAGGCACTCTGTCCCCCTTTTGATGTCTATGTCAGAAGCTTTCTCTGTCTCTTTTTATACTTTAATAAAACTGCTATGCAAAAGCTGTTGAGTGATCAAGCCTGGTCCCTGGTCCAGAAGCTAAATCTTCTTTTTCTTTGATCTCGAATCTGACATCATTCACTGTAAGCTATCACTATCTATTTGATTATTAATATCTTCTTCTTCTTGAGTTACCCTTTGATAAATACTCATATGGGACATGGGTTTCTTCATTTTATTTTTTCCCCTTTGCCCATTCAGAAAAGTTTATCAACATATCTTTTCTCAAGACCTTGTTGTGACCAGTTTGGCAATTATATTTCATCCAATTCCTTGATCATCCAGTCAAACTTTGGTCCACAGTACAAGAATTGGTACAAAATTACACATGTGGCCATTTCCCTTTCCAAGCAAAGGGAGCAGCTAGGTGCACTGGCAGAAGTTCTGACCACTAGTAAGATTTGCATTCACCACTGTCCTTTATGGATGTTTCTAAAAGGGGTTGTAGCACTACAGCTGTCTACTTTCTGGTGGTAACTATATATTGTGCAAAATTATCTGTAAACCAGGACTGCCTTTTCTTCTTATATCACCTGATCCCAGGAAACTCCCCATGATGTCATGTGTGCCAGATGAGCAGAAAAGGCAGTGTAGCAGGGGTGGGATTTGAGTCAGTTCCTCCAGTGACTCACTTAGGTCTTTAGGTCCTATTTGACCATGATCACATATATACCAGTCACCTTTGATGATAGAGTTTTGCTGTGCCTGCCCAACTTTATGACTTGATGAGTCAGGTAACCCAGTTCATAATGCAAAGCTCAGGTCACATGGTAATTTGGTGGCACATGATTAGGTGTTCAGTCTTCACAAAGGCACAGTTGTAGGTCAAGAGCTTATGGAGGATAGCAGAGCTTTGCTTCAAGTTCAAGTTCCTAAGGGCCTGCATATGTGAATACATATAGGAGTCTAGCTTAGGCTCCAAACAACACCCTTATCTGCTACTAAAATTTCAAGCACCATTGGATCTGTTGGATTGCATGGCCCAAGTGGCATATCAGCTTGAACAGTAGCCTGGACCTGTTCCAGAGACTTCTCTTCTTCTGGGTTCCACTGACAACTAGCAGTTTTCCAAATATGTCAATAAATAGGCCAGAGTAATAGACTCAAGTGAGGAACATTCTCTCTAAAGTCCAAAGAGGTCCATTATGTAGTGATCTTGTTTTTTCAGTTGTAAAAAGGGCCAGATATGACAACTTATCCTTTATTTATATCTTAATAATTTTTATTTTATCTTAAAAGGAGTATTTCAATATGCCCCAGTTTGCCCAGTTTACAAAAAATGTCACTGAGGTAGAAGACCCCTGAACTTTATTTTCCATCCTCTGGCATGAATCAATTAAGTTCAGTTCAGATGCTCAGTCATGTTCAACTGTTTGTGACTGGAGCACACCAGGCCTCCCTGTCCATCACCAATTTCCAGAGTTTACCCAAACTCATGTTCATTGAGTTGGTGATGCCATCCAACCATCTCATCCTCTATCATCCCTTTCTCCTCCTGCCCTTAATCTTTGCCAGCATCAGGGTCTTTTTCAAATGAGTCAGCTCTTCGCATCAGGTGGCCAAAGTATTGGAGTTTCAGCTTCAGCATCAGTCCTTCCAATGAATACCCAGGACTGATCTCCTTTAGGATGGACTGGTTGGATCTGCTTGCAGTCCAAGGGACTCTCATGAATATTTATTACCAATCAGTGTAGAGTAGTGTCTATTTCTTTCCCACTAGGTCCAATCAGCATAGTATCATCAGTACAGTGAAATTTTATGATATCTTATGAAAGGAAAAGATGATTAACTTCCCTGCAACATGTATTATGATTTGGGCTGGATTAAGGGTAGTAGTAAGCAAGTGAACTTCTGTCCTAGGCTGCTAAAAATATTATATGCAAGGTTATCTAATTACTTGCTTCTTATAAGTGATTGATGTATCCAGTGGATATATATTATGTCTCTCCATTGCTAGATCAAACCATGGGCTATCAGTGTTCTACTATTGGAGATTGAATCAGTAGCATTTTAATCATATTACAGAGTCAATTCCAAAAATTCCCAGAACCAATTCATAAAACTTATTGCTTTTTAGTTTTTGGCTGTGCTGCATGTCTTGTGGGATCTTAGGATCAGGGATTGAACCCATGCACTCGGCAGTGAAAGCACAGAGTCCTAAACACTTGACCTCCAGGGAATTCTAAGAAAATTCATTCTTAAAATTATTTTCCTCTAGAACCATTTTCAGTACCAAAATCTATATTACTCAGAGAAATAGAAGCCATAATATATATATATATATATATATATATATATATATAAAATTAGAAATTGGTTCATGTGATTATAGAGGTAGAGAAGCCACAGATATGTAATTGGGAAGCTACAAACCTAGGAAAGCCAACAGAATAGTTCTATTCTGAGTCTAAAGTCCTTTTATCTAGGACAATCAATAGTCTAAATTCTGGTCTAAAAGCCTATAGGCTGGAGAACCAAGTAGAGCTGATTTTTCAGTTTAAGTTCAAAAGAAAGTTTGTAAAGTTATCAGTATCTCCATTTAAGCAATAAGGCAGGAGGATTTCCTCTTGAGTCCTACTTAATTCTTCAGTTGATTGGACGAAGCCCTCCCACATTGGGAAGGATATTCTGCTACCAATTTAAATGTTAATCTCACTTAGAATACCTTCGTAGACACACTTAGAATAATGTTTGGACAAAAGTCTGCAGTCTGCATGGCCTAGGCAAGGTGATAGACAATTAACCATTAGAGAATTTTTTCAGGATTTTGAGACAAGATGCCATTGCCTCTGTTAAAAAAATATCCTCTAGGATTGTACTGAGAAAGACTGAAAAGCATGAGTAGAAGAAAGGAAGTCTTTTTGGAAAACCCAGAGATGATAGCTGTAGAGCTTATGAGGTACAATAGAATTTGAATGCAAAACCAGGAAAATTTGGATATGGGTTGCAAATGAGCTAAAGAAGTCAAGGACAAGGCCAAGGTTTTTATTTTGAAAATGGGAGGATGGAGTTGACATGACCTGCTTTGCTGTAATAACTAGGTAAGCAGATTTGGGAGAGAAGAGAACTAACTGGTTTTGCATTTGACAACTTAATGTGAGATGTCTATTAGACATTCAAGCTATTATTCATTTATTGAGGCATTTGCTAATAATGCATTAAATTTTGACTCTTCCAAGAAGTTTGACAATTTTCATAGACTCTTAAGAAAGACGCAAAAGTGAAAAATGTATAACCACATTACTATAGTTGAGACTTATGATATCATATCTTCAGTGGGGCTTTCTCTGGCACTTACAAATCACACAACATATTTGAGAATCCAGTTTGACTTTACATAGCTTGGACTTAACAGGCATTCTTTTCTGAGCACACAGATATGTGCAGGGAAGCGAGAAGAAGGGAACACTGATGATATACCTTTCAATGGAATGCCAATTTCCCTATGACTTTGTCCTAATTTGCTTTTCCATCCTCATTATTCATTGCCCTGGAGCATTTTTGTCCAATATTTCAGTTATTTCTGCTTGCTAAAGGCTTTTTTCCTGCTTCATATCTTTGCCCATTCTTATCTCTCAGTCTGAGAAGATCTGCTTTCCCATTTTCCAGTTCTTAAAATCATTCACCTGAAAAAATTAAAACAATTACCCTCTCTCCTCCAGGATATTTTCCTAATGTCAAAATAAACTATTTTTCTCTTACGCTTCAATCACAGATTTTTGGAAATCAGTACCTATTTTAAAATTCTGTTAGGTATAGCTTGCTATTACCTGCCTGCTTTTCCCCTCATAAGACACACTTACTATGAACCTGTGAACAATGTTACTATAAATGGTATTTTTTAAATCCTTCAACACCTTGCACATGATAAGTGCTTAACATCCAATGATTATCTCATTCAACTGAACAAATAGAATATTTGAGTGGCAGCAAATGAAGCAATGAACAATGCAGGTTTTTTTTTTTAAAAAACCATTCTATTATTTTATATAAATTTTAAATTATACCTTAAAAATCACCCTCACTTGTCCCCAATCAGTTCTTGGTACCATGTAAAAAATTGTGAAATCCATATCTGCAATCATCCTTATGCTCATATTCAGCATCATTCATTTATTTTCATCTCTTGCTTTCAGAGATTGACACATTATGATTATATAGTAAGAAGAAAAAAATCACAGATGTAACATCAATCAAATGTTTCAGGCTTCCCTGTGGCTCAGCTAGTAAAGAATACATCTGCAATGTGGGGGACCTGGGTTTAATCCCTGGGTTGGGAAGAACCCCTGAAGAAGGGAATGGCTACCCACTACAGTATTCTGGCCTGGAGAATTCCAAGTTCTGTATAGTCCATTGGGTCGCAAAGAATGGACGTGACTGAGCGACTTTCCCTTTCACTTCACTTTCAAAACATTTTAGGAGTGCAGTAATTAAATCATGCCTTCATTGGTGTGTGTAAACATTATTTAAAGCTGATAAATAAGTTTCTATTATGAAAGAGGAACAATTCATATGATTAGGCTGTAAGGGGACAGGGAATTGGTTTTTAATAATTTCTGATTTGCTCCATCTTTCCTATGTAAATCATCATGTTTTGAATTGCTTATGCCTTCTACAAAATTATTGTTTGACCAATGCTGAGAATGAGTAAATGGTTACTTAATTCTCTCCAACACCATTGTTACTATTTATACAACTACAGGAAGTCATCATTAAGGACTAAGTAAATTATTCAAAGAATCATTATAACTAAGTGTGTGTAAAAACAAGAAAAAATGCAATATTTTAATTATTTTCAAAATGTTAAAATAGCATCACTTTTATGATTTCTTAGAGATAATAAAGAAAACATAGTATTATATCACATCACCAAGATCATTGTATTTTTACACTGTGCAATCTTCAGTGAAGTAAAAGAACAATGAAAAAAAGTAAGTCTAATCAGCCAGAAGTAATGTCATAAAGTTGATTGTAGTAAAGCTGATACACATTAAGCACATTCATTTTCCAACTGCTTAGACCCCAGATGGAACCAACCTACTGTTATTTCAGTGTTTCTTTGGCATGATTAAATTAATTCATGATTCATTTAGAACTAGAAGTTGAAAATGGAGAGAGGTTATGAAAGTCAGATAAACATAGAGAGAGATTCAGAACCATAACGGAACACAAAGCCTACTAAGAAACTCTCAATATCTTTTCTGTAAAAATAGATTCTAAAGATGTAAATCTTAATTGAGCATGTATGTATTGCACCCTATTTTATATTGACAGGAATTACATTGTGAGTGAGAAAACTGAGGTTTACAAAGGTTAACAAAATAGTTTGTATTGGTATGGATTATTTACTGTGTGATCAAGCTGGACTCAGGATATTGTCTGAAAAACACAAATCTTTTCACCTTGAAAACTTTCTCAGAATCCATTTGAGATCCAAGAATGTTGGCATGGATTCACAATGACTTTGATGTGATCAACCATACTTCTGGATAAAGAGGAGACTCTGAAACAGGCTTTCTAAATTCTTTATGAAAAAAGATAACAATAATACCTAGTTTGTTGTAATCCAGATTGTCAGTGCTATAAGTAAGCACTGTGTTTATGAAGGAAAAAGGGATTGGCTTTCCAGTGAATAAGCTGGGAAGGTAGGAATATGTTCTTCCACAATCATATATGTTATTCATTGAAATGCAACAACATAGATTACAAATTGAATCTTTAAGTAAAAGTGACCCAAAGAGTTTCTGCTGATACTAATGTTTGTTTTTAAAGAAACTCAACTTGTGAAAAGGAAGACATTGCAAAACATTAAAGAATAGCTATAATTTTAAAGGCATCTCAAAGCGAGTTAAAAAATACCATAGTGTTATACCATTTAATATTATTTGTTAAAATTTTTCCAGAAAGAAATTATAACAGACACAAATGTCATGAAATGAATGACAGTTATCATTTATAAATAAACATAACACTTATAGTCACCAAACCTGCATCAAAGCTAACAAAATCTTCCTTGAAACTTGTATTCATAGTTGCTAACTATCACCCAAGGTAGATTTGGGTTTGCTTGCTTCTCTCTCTCTTCTCTCTCTCTCTCCCTGCTCTCTAATCTATCCATCATTCATCCATTCATCCACCTGAGTCTTTGGTATAATATTTAATTGTTGTTTTCATGAATCCTGATGACCAGTCTCCCTAACATTTACCATGCTTTTCCAGCATTTGTTTGCTCATGAAACCCTGAATCAACCCTTGCTCTTTTCTTTGCTGTGTGTTATGGAGTGTCTGGTGTTGTATTTCCCAAGTCAGCTGACTTCCAGCTAAGTATGACCCTTGGAAGGTATTTTTGGGAGACTTTTAGTCAAGGGTAGGAAAGGAATAAATGGATTCTATCCTTCTCTCTCTCTGACTTGGATTACATGGGAGTGGTTCTGTTTCCTCTTTGGATGCAACTCCTCCCAGAGAAACCCACTGTGCATTCTTCCTCCTCTCGTCTATCCTGTGTCTAGATCCCACTTCCTTCTCCCTATGAAAATATTTTCCCTTTATGTCTCCAGCCTGTAGGTTATAGTAGCTACACAATATCGCTGATCTCTGGGCTGTTCCTGTCTCTTAATTTTGGATTCTTATCTTTTCTGTCATTTGAATAACCAGTTCTCTACATTACTATATTCATATATTCTGATGATTTCTATTAAATGTTTAGACCCTGATTAACACAACAATCTAAACATTTACCTCTTCACTATAAAATGCTTTTTTATACAGTGTGAATAAAGTAATCAATGTTTGAGTTTATTCCTGTTTTTTTTTTTTTTGTATGGAATAAAGGGGCTTCTGGCTCAGCCAATTGGATTTCCACCACTTCCCTGCCCTCTAGCTTCCCTTGTGGCTCAGCTGGTAAAGAATCTGCCTGCAAAGCGGGAGACCTGGGTTTGATCCCTGGGTTGGGAAGATCCCCTGGAGAAGGGAAAGGCTACCCACTCCAGTATTCTGGCCTGGAGAATTCCATGGACTGCCTAGTCCATGGGGTCCCAAAGAGTTGGACATGACTGAGCAACTTTCAATTTCACTTACCTGCCCTCTATGGGATTTGTTTATTACCAGATAATTTCCTATGATGATAAAAATAGGACTAGTTATTAAGTTGTGTGACTAAGGATGTTCTGAGATCATTTTTGAAGAAAGAAGTGTGTGTGTAGCTGGTGAATGTATGGAAATTGATGACAGAGGGAAAAAACAAGATGAGTTTTGAGAAATCTTACTCTGTGCTACATTTATGGGGTAAAATAAGCAGAAAGAGTTATTTTAAAAGTATTGTTTATGGCACTGTATCTATTGGAATATATGTATCATAAGGGGGTTTCTAGAGGAAACAAGAGCTGTTGCTCAAAATGGAAATAATGATGGCACATTGCAAAAACCTTCCTCATTATCTTCCATCTATTTTGCCTTCCTCCTATTGGTTTCATTTATTTTCTCTTTCTTCATTTTGTTTTTCCCAGACATAAATTCTAAAACTGAAATTGTCATTGGTTCTGAAAATATATTTAACAATAACATTAGTATGTGATATGTATTTTCTGCTGATTATATGATAAGCACGGTACACATGCCTCATCAGTATTACCTTATTGAAACCTGACCAGAATTCTGTGAGTTCAGCATCAGTATTATCTGAATTTCATAGCAGAAAATACCATGTTTTGAAGTCAAATTGAAACTGTGCATTCTCACTTTGGATATTAAGCTTTTAACTCTTATGCTAAACAGAAAATACAGGCTTAATGGAATGTTATGAAAATATAGTGCAATTTGGGAATGATAAATTTGCAAATGCTTGGTTAATAGCAAATAGAAGTAAGTAAATCCTTAACTCCCATGTTTAATTGTAGGAGCAAATTTCATTGGTGAAAAATATTTAGAGTTTTCCAGAGACAAACATTTAAAGAAAAAAAAATGAGGGATGTATAGAATTCACAGAATTAAAATGAGTTCAACAATTATAGTTGACTGTTTTCTGAGAGGTTTCTTTTCAGAAACAAAAGGTATATACTTATTTGACTTTTTTAAGGAGTATAAATATCACAAAAATAATCTTATTGTATATTGCTTCCTTTGTATTCTACACATTGATCAAGGTTTACACATAAAACCTTAAACAATTAGTTATTTCTTTTTTTCTGAATTTGTTTGCTCCTATGATTTCTTTCACATATCTTTTATTGATGAAAATAAAACTCATTAGAAAATCGTTTATTGACTTGAAGAAGACAGCAAACTTACCTAAATTCTTGGTATCCTTTGGGGATTATATTTCATGCTGAGCTATTGGCCTAAGAATTCAAAGTGATATTTTCATAATTGGGCAATTAAATATCTGATTATCTGAGATACAATTTGTGCTCTGTGAAAAAAATCTATGAATTCATTGTTGCAGTTAAAAATTAGAATCATATCTAGTTTTTATCTAAATGTCCACTTTCATGTCTGCCTCTGATCCTTTTATTCTGCTTAGAGTTCTTTTTTTTTTTTTGGTTAAGATACATACTCCTTTCCTGTTTTCACCTGTGTCCATCCCTCCTTTTCTGCCTAATTACAACCTCAGCCTTTATGAATAATCTGAAGCTCTTTTTTATAACTTAATTAAATGTGTACTCATCCTTCACTCTTCTGTCGTAGTCATATATGTGTCATTCCCACTTAACTCTTATGCTAAACAGAAAATACAGGCTTCATTGAATGTTAATTGAATAATTAAACCAATAATAAAAAACTAGGACAGCATCAAAATGCAAAATAAAAATGCGCTGTTAAAGTTTTCATTCAGATATCTACCATATCAGGAATCTAGGGGTCATGAGTACCATAGTATCTAAACAGCTTTCAGTTTATTTTGTAATTCCTCTTCCAAAACCCTTGCTCAAGAATCACTCATTTGGAATCCAGTCCACCTTAAGAATATTTCTTCTCAGTTTTCCTTGGGACTTGTCTATCTCTCTTTTCATGAGTTGAATCGTGTCCTCCAATAAGATCTATTGAAGTCCTAATGTCCATATTTGTGCATGTGACCTTATTTGAAACTAATCTGTTTGGAGATGTAATCAAGTTAAGATGTGGCCATCAGGGAGGGTCCTAATCCAGTATGGCAAGTGTCCTTATTAGAACAGCCGTATTTGGGCACAGATATATACAGAGAGAAGAATGTCATGTGGAAACACACACAAAGGGAAAACAAGTTATACTGTCACAAGATATGGAACAACTGGGGCTAGCGGAAGTCGGAAGAGGCAAGGAAGAGGTAACTTTACAGGTTTCAGAGGAACCATAGTGAGCTGACACCTTGATACTGGACTTCTTGCCTGCAGAACTGTGATACAATATATTTCTGTTGCTTTAAGTCATCCAGTTTTTGGTACTTTGTTATGGCAGCCTTAAGAAACTAAACAATCCTTGACTTCAACCATGCAGTGTGCACAGTTTTTATTAATATACCCTCTATCTTGAACTTGACAATTATCTTAGTCAGTTTGAACTGCTATTAAAAAAAATTGTCAGAGACTAGGTGGCTTAAACAACAAACATCTATTTCTCTTAGATCTCCTGCCTGGGAAGTTCCAGATAAAGGAGCTGGCTATCTTTTATCTCCTGAAGGCAGTCTTCCTGATTTTCAGATGACTATCTTGTATCTTCACATGGCAGAGAGCAGAGAGAAAGAGGGCAAGCTCTTCTGTTTCTTCTTAGAAAGTGAAGTTGCTCAGTCGTGTCCGACTCTTTGCGATCCTGTGGACTGTAGCCTACCAGGCTTATCTATCCATGGGATTCTCCAAGCAAGAATACTGGAGTGGGTTACCATTTCCTTCTCCAGGGGATCTTCCCAACCCAGGGATTGAACCCAGGTCTCCTGTATTGGAGGCAGACACTTTAATCTGCCAGGGAAGCCCTTCTTCTTATGAGAGCACTAATTCCATTCATGGAGGCTTCCATTCTCATGATCTAAATACATTGCAAATCCTCCACATCCTAATGTCATCACATTGAAAGTTAGGATTTCAATATATAAATTTCACGGGGATATAAAGTCAATAACACTATATATTTAGCTTATTCAATAGGCTTGTCTGTGCCAGTACAGGCACACTACTAATAGATCAGTAGTGCTTCTAATTCTTAAAAACTGGCATAGTCCTTACATCATGAATATGGATATAAAAAGTTCATCCACTGAAGCTCATGAATTTCATTCTTAGATTGACCTTCATGTCCTCATTATCACTCTACTCTATTTTCATATCCAACTCTAAGAAAATTAGTTCTTTTGATTCCCCTGTTCCATAGATGATTAGAAACAGCAAATTGAGTAGGAAGGAAGGGATTCAAGAAATACTGTCAGAATGGGAATTATTACAGAGCCATGAAGTGGTAAGTTTAAAACTTGCCTTAGAATGCAAACTCTATCACTAATAACCTTCTAGAGATTGGGAATTTGCCTTAATGTTTCAAGACTTACTTTCCACATTTGTTTAATGGAAAATCATAACATCCATTATTACAACTAATGATGTAGCCTTTACCAAATACCCAGCCCAGATGTAGAGTAGGAACTACTGTCAATGTTTTTCCTTTTTTTTAAAATTTCATAGATATCTAGCATCACCAATTGTAAGGGAAAAAGCCAGTTCTTACATTTTTGCTTAGTGTTGTCATTACTAAGCATAGGGATGACTTTGATCTTTGATAAAATGATTAAATGATGATCAATATTAGCAAGAATTTATGAAATCCATGTTGGAAGTTATATTAGATTTCTATTGTAGCTGTACCAAAGTATCACAAACTAAGTAGCTTAGAAGAACACACATTTATTACTTGACTATTTGGTTAATCAGAGGTCTGACACAGATATTTCCAGACCAAGATCAAAATGTCAGCAGTTTTGTGTTCCTTTCTGAAGGATCTAGGGTACAATTTGTCCTTGTCTTTTCCAGTTTCTACTGGCTTCCTGCATTCCTTGGCTTGTAGTGTCCATCTTACATCTTCAATACCTGCAACACTGTAACCCTTGACCTTTCTTGTATAGTCACATTTTTTCCTTTGACTATATCCAGAAATTAGTTTTCTCTTAAGAACACATGTGATTACATTAGTTCCTCCTTGATAATACAGGGTAATCTCCTTGTTTCAGTGTCTTTAACTTTAATTACATCCTGAAAGTCCCTTCTGCCTTATGGAAGGTGACAAATTCACAAACCATGAATTAGGATGCTGACTTTGGAGCTGCTGGGGTAGGGTGGGAGTATTATTCTGCTTACGACACAACTGGGCTTTCCTGGTGGGAGACCTGGGTTTGATCCCTGGCTCAAGAAGATCCTCTGGAGAAGGAGAAGGCAACCTAGTCCAGTATTTGTGCCTAGAGAATTCCATGGACATAGGAGCCTGGTGGGCTACAGTCTATGGAGTCTCAAAGAGTTGGACACGACTGACCGAGTAGCACACACCACAGAACCTTTTTTTTTACACCTTACATGAGTTTTTTCATTTATCTTGAATATTAATTATATGGAATAATTAATTTCCAGAAATTCTTAATAAGATTGAATACTTTTTTGACATTTAGTCTACTCATAACAATTAGCAGAATCTCTGATACTCATTTATATTAATGAGAGTACACTGGACCCATCACATACCTAATTATTCATGTTAGTGAAGCCTTCTTAAATACTATACTCATGAAATAAATGTTAATTGCCTGTATTTGAACTGTTTTCAGTTTGGGGTATCTAGTCCCTATGACGTTTTCCAGAGTTGGTAAGTTTATTTGGTCCTTGCACCAATTTTAAATCCTTGTTCATTAAATTGCTTCCCAGGTGGTGTAGTGTAAATGGATTTGCCCTGCAGTGCAGGAGACTCAAGAGATGCGGGTTCAATCTCTAGGTCAGGAAAATCCCCTGAAGTAGGAAATGGCAACATACTCCAGTATTCTTGTCTGAATAATCCCAAGGACCAAGGAACCTTGTGGGCTACAGTCCATTGGGTCGCAAAGAGTCGGACAAGACTGAGCATGCATACACTGCATACTCATTAAAAGTAAATTTGTGAAATGCATTACTATAAATATCATAGCCTCAAAAAGGAGAGTAAAAATAAGAAAAAGCTTTCTGAATCAATATATTTTTTCAACGTTATTGTTACTGATTTAAAAAAAAATGGGAATAGCATTGTCTAATCCTAGAGTTCTAAATAGATTAACCAAAAAGTAAATCCACTATGAATTTTCTACAGTGCCTATAAATGTCATGTATTTGAACTGTAAGTGATTCACAAATATAAACAGAAGAACTAGTATCTAGATGTAGCTATATAGTCTTTGTGAATCAAAGATCATGACTCTTAAGAGTTAGACATAAAGAAACTGAGTTCTAGAATTATTCATTTACTTCAAAGTAGTCATAAAGTTAGATGATAAACGAAATTTAATTCCACTTTAAACTCACTAAAAAACTTAGAAGAAGAAATATACTGAGACTGGTCTGATTACAATGTATATGTATGAATTCACTTATAATTTACACAACAAATATTTATTTGATGGCAGACATTGTACTAATTGCTACAAACAGAGAATAAGCAAGATCATCTAATGTCCTTTAGAGTCTGCAAGTGAACTAATGCAAATTCATCATAGAAATGTATTTTCTTCCCTTTTTGAAACTTTTCTACTATTTTGAGTTTCATTGATAAACCCTTTTCCCTGATCAACCTTGCCCTCCTTAAATGACAATAATTCACCTAATTTAAGGGTTAACTTTAGCAATTATTATCACAAATATCCTTGGTATAATGCTACTGAAATAGAAAAATCTAGAAAATTAAATAAGCTTAAAAAGTTTAATGGAACATTCAGAAATGTATGATTTCCAGCAAGATGGGAGGTAGTTGGGATAAAGTGGCCTATAAGTATGTTCAAAAAGACCCTCTCTAATTAGAGTCAATACTAATTAAATTTAGAACTTAGCAATGTGTTTATTAAAACATGCAATACATTTACTGTTGTGAAATGAGAATTATGAGTAAAGAAAATAAATCTGCAAGATTTAACTTAAGTTTTCAAATCTTCTAGATTTCTTTGAGAATCAATGTCTCACTAAAATGAAAGACAAGAAAGTCATATGTTCTTTTATAAGTCTTGACTTTGTCAAACTGGGGCAACCCTTTCGCTGTCACCACCACTGCCATCAAAGATATAATTGTGAACAACTCGTTTTGTAAAAGTAAAGAGAGTTGAGATTCAAATATTTATTTCTAAATCAAATCAGCTATTCCTTGCTGACTCATTTTGTGAATTAAAAACAAATCACTCACTGATAATTTGTATTTACATGCCACTTTTCTTCTGTCAAGCTAAAAAAATTTAATTTCTTTATACTTCAATTTTTTTCCCAAAAGGTTAAAGAAAAAAGAATTATAATACCAACTGTTTCCCCACAGCATTATTAATAAAAGCCTTTAAACCACCTTGATCATTTATGATAAATATGCCAAGTATGAAATGTTATTATTAGCTATACATTGACTACCAGTTGCCCATCATTAAAGAATAACTTTAAAACTTTGAAATTGTCACTGCTGTTTTGAACAGAAACAGCATTTGGTTAGAAAGAAGGCATGCATTTTGAAACTTCAAAACTGAAATGTTGGAGAGTCACTGCATTTAGTTGGTACATAAATGCAAGAAGAGAAAATGTGCATTCCACTTACCACTACTCAATAATTCCTCCTCACTGCCTATTCTATTTTTTAATGCATTAAAATTACTCTTTGGGTAAAGTGTCCATTTAAATGATTGCTATGTTTTAAACAATTTTTAAAATGTGATGGGATGCCCATTCCTCATGCTACTCTGGTGTTCTGGGATAATTCTGATGGCTTAAGTGCCCTCAGTGGCAGGAAAAGAGACCACTGCTAATCATAGGAGACCGCAAAGCCTAAATTAAATGCTTTTTTTGTTGTTTTTCCCTTTCTTTAATTAAAATGTTTTTTCTATAACCAGATGTAAAGATATGAAGAATTTTCATTCAAGAAAAGTACACAGAGATACCCATGAAGTTGTCTTTTTACGTCTACTTGTGAGTGAGTGATAGTCACTCAGTTGTGTCTGACTCTTTGCAACCCTTTAGACTGTATGTAGCCTTCCAGGTTCCTCTGTCCATGGAATTCTCCAGGCAAGAATACTGGAGTGGTTTGCCATTATGTCTATGAATAAATCATAAGCTGGTTATGCTGCTGCTGCTGCTAAGTCGAGTCTGTTGTGTCCGACTCTGTGGGACCCCATGGATGGCAGCCCAACAGACTCCTCTGTCCCTGGGATTCTCCAAGCAAGAATACTGGAGTGGGTTGCCATTTCCTTCTCCAATGCATGAAAGTGAAAAGTGAAAGTGAAGTCGCTCAGTCGTGTCCGACTCTTAGCGACCCCAGGAACTGTATGTCCATGGGATTCTCCAGGCAAGAGTACTGGAGTGGGTTGCCATTGCCTTCTCTGAAGTTGGTTATAACATATCTTAAAATGCAACATGGCTTATAGAAGAATCAAATTGTATTTGTCATTTGCATTTTTTCTTTGATTTTTAAAAAAAATTTGTTAGATAATCTAAGGAATACTAATAAAGAAATAACACCTTTAATACATTAAGATTAAAATGGCTACTCTCTTTTTAGGGAGATAAGTTAAGCCAGAATGCTAACCAATGTTTCAGACTATGATTTTAGATCTAATTTTGAAAAGCAAAAAAGAAAAAAAAATGCAAGTAGCTATTATATTACTGAGGGAGATGGTATCTAAACAATATGTTGGTCTCATAACTATACTATTGAGCTCATTAACTTGTAAGTATTGAGGGTCTATTTCTTCTAATAGCCATCATTATTAGAAGTATACTTGCTAAAGCAACGCATAGTGGCCTGATAGTGACATGTGAATGGTTTTCAGGTTTTTGAGCCACACAGATCTTAGTAAGATAATTAAGACACACTCCACTTCTTTCAGTTAGTGTTGTTTTTTAACTTCAATCTCAGTCTCTAAACTTTATTTCCTTCTCTCCCCTAACTAAATATTAAAGTGGAGGTCCTGGCTGTTTGGAATGGAGGAGAGACAGGATCCTTGGGCTATAAAACTATCTTTACTCCCTCTTCTGATAACTAGCTCTTCCATTTATTGTGATAATGAGAAGGAAGGGTAGAAAAGACAAACATTTCTTTACTAAATAAGTTCATGGGACAGACCTCTCTCCTTGTTAATCATCCTATTTCTCTTGCTAACAATGCCTGGTACTCAGTGTCTTTTCTGGCAGAAGTATCCAAATGGTACTCTTTGATGGTACTTGCAAGAGATGTTCAGAGAGATTCAATAGACACCCTCCCATTTTAAGTTTTCCTAATTTTTCACACTCAGTACTGCTAAGCCAAATTCCCACCTTTTCCCACAATTTCCCAGTCAGTGTTCATGGCCAGTCATCTTCCCCATGGTCTTTTACTTCTGAGTTTCCTTCCTGAAGAGGGACATTCTGTTATGTGAGATATGGACCAACTGGCTCCAGCCCAAAGAAGTACCTCAGTGTACACTCATTCAACCTATTCAGATCAATAATAGGAGCACAGGCAGTTCCACTCGACCACCCTGTCAGCCCCAGGCTGTGTCCCCACTTACCTAAGATTCTGCACATTGTACAGAGAGGTAGCAGTAGGACAGATGACTACACAAACAATTTAGAAGCCAAGTATCAGGCTTAAATTCTTGGAGGTACAAATAATCTTTGCAAGTAATTTCCTGAAAGATTCTTCTCTGTTGCCTTTGAGAGATCAAAGGAATCCCAGATTCCCTCCTCTTTCCAGGGATGCTCTACGACCTAAGCAACTTTCACATGATTCTTTCCACTTTCTTTTTGAATAAAAGGAAGCCACTGTAATTAGCAGTGTTGATTCTATTGAATGGTTAATAAGAGCATGATCTTCTCATAGCAAGTCTTAAGACCATGCTATTCTTACAACTCAAAATTGATTCCACAAATATTTATTGAGCACCAGTACCATGGAAGGTGAACTTCCCTGGTGGCTCAGATGGTAAAGTGTCTGCCTACAATGCGGGAGACCTGTGTTCAATCTCTGGGTTGGGAAGATCTCCTGGAGAAGGAAATGGCAACCCACTCCAGTATTCTTGCCTGGAAAATCCCATGGACAGAGGAATCTGGTAGGCTATAGTCCATGGGATCTCAGAGAGTCAGACACGGCTGAGCGACTTCACTTCACTTCACTGTGGAAGGAATTGTTCTAGGTATTAGTAAAATAGCATAAAGTATTTTTTTTAATATTTTTCCCTATGGAGCAAACATTCCTATGACAACAACTAAAGCAGACAAAGATAAAGGACTTCAGAATGGT
This sequence comes from Bos grunniens, assembly GCF_055505025.1. Classification (NCBI taxonomy): domain Eukaryota; kingdom Metazoa; phylum Chordata; class Mammalia; order Artiodactyla; family Bovidae; genus Bos; species Bos grunniens. The sequence continues at coordinate 69,019,085 of NC_141170.1, forward strand.
GGGTTTGGAAAGCTTTAATGGTGGTGTTTTTGTTTAAAATAAACAGTAAAAGCAATGCTAGAAAGGAATTATTTGAATAGAGGCACAGGAAGCAAGTGAAAGATCAAGCCTTGGAATATAGGGTGGAGAAGCAGGAAGGAAGGGTTCCAGACAGATGAAAAAATAGGTACAGGGGCCCTGAGACATGAACATGGCAACTTGTCCAAGAAACCTAACATAATATGCAATTATTTCCTGCATTCATTTTCAGCTCTTTCCTCTACTCAAAATGCAGGTGCTTGATACTTAGAATCACTCTGCTCTACTGAATTAAGACTATGCAAGGTTTAAGCTGTCATGACCATGGCAAAACTATCTGAGCAGAACCCCACTGTCAATATCAAACCACATTCTCTAACACATTGCGAATTCCTTTTATATAGAAACTTAGGCTTAAAAGTATATATATTGGCAATGAGTGCCGATAAATGCCTGCTAAGTGAGTGAATGAAAACTATCAGGCCTAGAGAATGTGTTTTATGAATATGAACAATGTGACCATTTTTTAGAATCAAGTCTCCACAATTGAATTTTCTATGAATTTCCCATCTATCATTGTCTACCTATGAGCCTCTTAAAGGATGGAACCCACATATACCCAATAATCTGTCATAGCAAGTATGCTAAAATTGATGTCTTTTGTAAAGAGCTTACTAATTTTCAGTCACTATGGAAAATTGTATGTAGAAATTTGTAGAATTTTATCCTATAATTTGTATGTAGAAATTTATCCTAATTTTAGTTTGATTTTAATAGCTTCTAAAGACAGAAAAATGAGGTTTTGAGAATTGCTGTAGGTCATAATATTATTGGAAAGGAGTAGAGTGTTTAAACAGGGTATTGTATTACATCATATAACAATTAATCACGTGCTTAAGTTCAGAAAAAGAGTAAAGGAAAATAATTTGATGTTCCAAAAAAGTGGGACCTTGCATCATAATATTTTTGTGTGTTCTGTTGTTCTAATTTTTTTGATCTCTCCTTGGTTAACTAAGTCTTAGTATGTGTACATGTGTGCATGCTCAGTTATGTCTGATTCTTTGTGATTCCATGGACTGTAGCCTGCCAGACTCCTCTGTACATGAAATTTTCCAGACAAGAGTACTGGAATGGGTTGCCTTTTCCTGTTCCAGGGGTTCTTCCCAACTCAGAGATCAAACCCTTGTCTCTTGCATCACCTGCATTGGCATTTGAATTCTTTACCACCCTGCTACATGGGAAACCCTAAGATTTGGGAAGGAGAAGGTAACAGAACTTGTCTTTAACCTGGACTTTCCACTAACTAGTTCTGTGACGTTAAGCTACCTCTCTGAGTCTCAGTCAGATTTGTTATCTGTAAAACAGCAATAAAAACACCAATAGTATAAGTGAGTGTGTGGATAAAGGAGTAAATGCAAAGACTTTAGCAAGAACACATTAAAAACTGCATCAAAAAAGCAGATAACACTATTCTTGGTTAGCAAAAACAAATCTAGAATTCAAAATCAGACGTGTCTAATTCTAAAGCCTAGACATTAAACCACTGCATACAATGCCACCTACATTATTTTCCAGGAAGTTCACAGTGATTTCCTGCAGTCATACACATATGTCTATTTTTGCACTGCTCCTACTCTTTATTTTCTTGTGTCTTTTATAGAAAAGCAAGAGATAACAACTGCAAATAGATGTTCCATTAAGAGACCAAGACTGTTTACTTCTGGGTCATGAAAGCACTCCCTCTTTTTGTTTTTAATATCTTGTGAAGAAAACATTCAATAATCCATCCCCTTGGGCAATTTCAATTTATTCAATTCTTAAGGGACATTTTAAGCTGAAAACTTCACTAGGGTGCATTTCCCTTGAAAGAAACTGGTAAAGAGCAAGGTGTAGATTTCACCATCCGTACTTGCTAAGACACCTGCAGAAAAATAATTCTCACCATCCTTGGCTAAAGGATATAGTTTCTATGAATATAACATCTGACAATGGTTTATGCTGGCATCTATTTACAATGGAGAGTTAAGTTCTGGAGAATGGTTTATGCTGGCATCTATTTACAATGGAGAGTTAAGTTCTGGAGACACAATCAGTATTTACAGGTTTTGGCAAAGAGCATTGAAATAGTGCAAATGACAACCTAAATTACTTACCCATCTTATAGAGGACTAGTCATACTTCAAAACTTACAACTATGAATTGAAAAAAAATGAGATATCTAAATTCCTTAGCATGTTTTTTAACACCAATGTAAAATTTCAGAAAAATGGCTTGATAATTATTTTAACAACATAATTACAAAATCTTAGGAAAAACGTTATTTCCCTTCAAATGTCTTTCACAATTTATAAACTGGTACAGATTAATAGAAATTTAGAACTGTTGTAGCCTAAAGGTGTGAATTTCAAATAGTTTTAAAAGTAGAAACTTTTTTTTTTCATATTAAACCTAGCTGTGCTGTGTGTGCTCAGTCATTCGGTCATGTCTGATTCTGTGTGATCCTGTGGACTGTAGGTAGCTTGCCAGACTCGTCTATCCATGGATTTTTCCAGGTTTCCAGGCTTCCAGGCAAGAATACTGGAGTGAGTTGCCATTTCCTACTCCAGGGGATCTTCTTGACCCAGGGATCAAACCTGCATCTCTTGCCTCCAGATTCTTTACCAGTGTGCCACCTAGGAATCCCTAAAACTTAACTAGACATTTAATATTAAAAATTAGATTAAATGCATGCTTTATCAGCATGAGTTTATTGTATAAGTTAAGGTTAAACTATGTACATATGAAAAGTCAATCCATTTTGATAAATATATGTTAACATTGGCTGTTATGGGAGAAAATTGTAGTTTTATATCAGTTTCACTATCCAATTGATTTCTTCCTTTTTTTTTTCTTCTGATTACATACAAGTGAAAAATAGGAATTCACACAGACAAATCAAAGTATGTGCAAGTAATTATCGTAGGACTTCTGGTACTCTCAAGGGACCATAGATTTAAAAAATGGAGATGTTTGGAATAGAAGTTGGAGATTCTTGTATTCAATGTTCAGTAACTCTTCTCACTCATGGTCAATAAAAGCAGAGACTACTCAAAGATGCCAAATTAGCACAAAAATTATATTTTGATGCTATCAATTGAAAAAGGGTGAAGAAAAATTTTTGTTAATTTCAACTAAGAATTATGTGGTAGAGAGCACAGATTCCTGAGAATTGATTGCAGTCAATGTAGCAGGCTCTGCAGACTAGCAAGCCTTCCTGCACTTCACATGGAGCTTATCAGTGTAAGTTTAGAAGACCGGGCTTGCACACACCTAATTTCATAAAGAAAGTCAAATAAAGAATGTCACTCTTTATTTTCCATTATAAATATTTATAGTTGTGTCATATGAACAAAGGTATCAGAAGAAGCCTAATTTCTGAAGTCAGCACAAACTTAGTTGCATAAACTTTTATATTTGGTACATATCAGAGTTGACTAGAGGCTTTTCTGAACTTTTCACTTTTACACTTTTAATGTTACTAGGGTAATATTAATTTAAAAAATATATTATTTATTTAATACAGTGTTTAAAGTTACTGGGCCTTCCTTGTGACTCAGGTGGTAAAGAATCCACCTGCAATGTGGGAGACCTGGGTTTGATTCCTGGGTTGGGAAGATCCCCTGGAGAAGGGAAAACTCCATTTATGACTAAATATTGGCTATTTATTTGTGTTGTACAATACATTATTGTAGCCTATCTTACACCCAATACTTTGTACCTCACACTTTCTCCACCCCCTCTAATACACCTCACCTGAACTGGTAACCACTAATTTGTCCTCTGTATCTTTGAGTCTGCTTCCTTTTTGTTATATTCACTAGTTTATGTATGTTTTAGATTCTACATATAAGTGATATCATACAGTATTTGTCTGACATATCACTTAGCATAATGCCCTCTACTTTCACCTATATTGCTGCAAATGGCAGAATGTCATTCTTTTTTGCAGCTGAGTGGTATTCCATTGTATGTCTATGTGTATATGAGTGTGTGTGTACACATATCTCATATCTGACGAATACTTCGGTTGTTCCACATCTTGGAAATTGTAAATAATACTGCTATGAACATTGAGGTGTAGGTATCTTTTTAAATTTTTTTTTTCTTTGCTCTAGTCCATTGATATGACCTTCTAGGTGAAGCAACAAAAAGAGAAAAGAGAGATCGTATTCAAAGATTCAAATATTTTGACAAGAATTGATTGCCTTACGTTTATTTCAGCTTAAAAAATTATCCCATATTGCTTTATTCCAGTGGTTCTCACCTAGCATGGTTTTTTGACCCTCAGTAGAACATTTGGCAACGTCTGGAGACAATTTTTGTTGTCTGGAAGGCAGCTGCACTACTGGTCCCAGTAAATAAATTCCTGGGGTACCACTAAATATTGTAAAACACAGTACATGCACCCCCAACAAGAAAGAATAATGCAGCACAAAATGTCCAGGAGTCCGAAGGTTAAGAAACACAGAATTAGGCCACTAATGTTAAATTTAATTCTCATATATCACTATGGTTCTCTACTGAGAACTCTATGGAAAAAAATCTTATTTCCCTTCATCCTCACATTATGTAAATAGGAGTTCAGAATAATCCTAAAAACTATATAATATTTGATACTTAAATATTTTAAAATGACAGAGATTACACATACCACAGATGTTTCAAAGTTTCTAGGAGTGTTCAGAGTAATTTCCATGTAACCACAGAATCTAATGATAATGCTGTGGTTTGACAGAACAATAACACATAATCATTGTCTTTACATAATATTTGCCATTTTGCATGACTACTGTCATAGAGTTTCCAGCCACTCTACTCTGAAGCAAGGTTGTGAACTTCCATATACTCTGATACCTTATCTATACAAAAATTTTGACATAAATGTATTGTATCAGTAACATAAATTTATTCTGATTGTTCCCAACTTCAAAAATTATGTAGAGTATTTGACAACACTCTTCTTTGACATGGGGTTTTTAGGTAATTTCTTGTAAGATGTGTTTCTGCCCTGAATTATATGTCTAAAAATAATCTCCATTTTATGGTTTACAGGTCCCTTGATTTTTTTTTAAGGAAAAATAAGCCACTGCAAACATCCCATAAGTGTAGTTTTGTAGGATGAAGGTTTGTATCATCCATAATTATGAAGCTTCATAAATGCATATGCCTTGTTTCTCTTAATAGTAATTCATACAAGAGGCTTTTTAGCCATCACCGAGGTATGGAATACAAGAAGTTGAAATTTGAAAGTTAATGGCTTGCCCTTTTCTAACAGCACACTACATTTTCACACTGTAACTAACACTTTGCTTTATTCAACAACTGAACTGTTGACAAGGTCATTTGAGCTAGTCAGAACAGTAAAATATACCAGTACATCAAAAGCAAGTGAATATGAAAGGAAAATAATAAAATTAAAGAAAACAATGAGGAAAGAACTCTGGGGTTTCCAAAATGCTGTGTCAAACTCCCCAGTGGAGTTTTCCTATATCCATTATATTGTATACTAAATACAGTGTAAGTTTTCCTATCAAACAGTATATTTTAAGCTAGCTTAAATTGATACTTAAGACCAAAATCATTTTAAAGGAAATTCTAAAGTCTATGCTCATTATTTTAATCTTGTATTTACTAATTTATGTCATTAAAATATTATCAATGAAGCTATTGATTTGTATGAAAACAATAAGGAAGTATTTTTCATAAACTTTAAAGATACTTCTAGCAATTTTTCCAGAGCTGATCTCAGAAATGGGGCAGTGTTCTAGGCGGATTAGTAAATGTGCATTAGCTAATAACTTCTGTTTTAAAACCAAGCAGTCATTTCACTCACCTCAATGCAGATTCTGTGTTCCAAGCCAAGGACCATTTGTAATCTAGAATCACTGTTCACAATCTGTCTAGCACATTAGAAAATAAATCAAAAAAATAAAAATAAATAAATCCTTGTCATATAGGTATATGCTTTGGTTTATGCATTTGGGTCTTCTGTCTTGACTGTGTGGAATCACCATACCAAAACTATCATTGTTAAGAATCTATATAATTGGACATTTAAAAAATGTTTTATCACAAATAGAATATTTTAATGTAGTATGATGATTCAAGAAGAATAAGGGATCTTTGAAGTTAATGATATGAAGAAGGTAAGGAATATCCATATATGATGATAATTTATAAAGAGCTTAATATATTTAGTTCTTGTTTTATAAATCATTCTATAAAAATTACTTGGAAAATGTAAACTAAATATATGGCTTTGAGTGTTTCAAAATCTTGTGTATTGTATTCTATTTTCAGTTATAGAATGTAGATTTAAAAGACACCACAAGGTTGATAATATAAGGAGCAGGGAAGATTTTATGAAAATTAATTCCTTTCAGTGCATATTTAGAATTTCTAATCTTTAGGGCCCCTCTTATTCTTTCTGCATGACCCTAATTTTTCTTATCCAGAGCAAGGGTTCTGTATACTTTAGAAATGACTGCATTTGTAAATGCATTTTATTTTGCACAATTAATATTTTTTATTAATTTTCCTTTAATTTTGAGATGACATAGTACAATGATTAAAATACTGAGCATATATCGATTTATTTCCACTGTGTCACTGCACTGGGAGTTTCTTCATCAGTAGCATTACACTATTAATAGTATCTGACACATGATTTGTTGGCAAACAAGATATTGTTGAAAGCTGTACTTTGCTTCCACAGAAAAGGTTAAACAAACAATAGTTATTACTGTCTTGATTTGAAATTGTTAGTAAAAAAATTATTAGTGAATTAATGGTATTAAATAAGAGCTCAAAAAGTAAATACAACAAATTAAGTGAATAAATAGTACACTAATGATAATAAATAAGAATTATAATAAATCTGGGAAAATGGCAAATCCATTATTTTATGGGTTTCTCAATGTGAAGGAGAGAGCCTCTCCCCACCACTGCCCACTAACACAAAGTAATCCATAATCATACCACCAAAAACTACATTAAAACTTCAGAGGTCACAAAGAAGGAAGCTGATTTTTTTCTGAAAGAATATGAATACATCCAACATTATTTAGAAAGAAATGAAGTCTTATATAACCTCTAAGGGCTCAATAAAAAATAAAGAAAACATATAGAATTATATATAATTATTAGCAATGGCTACAAATTAACAAGAAATGTTTCTCTAACATATCAATCAATGTATCATGAAGTAAAATTACAATGTTAGAGAGAAGCTCTAGAGCCAATGATTATGAGACCAGACCTTAACTACACTTATTAAGCAATGTTTTTGTTTCTTTTTTTAATGAGTAGATTGATACCAGATGATGGCATAGTCTTTATTTTTTGCCATGGAAAATCTACATCCTATGCTATACTTTAGTCTCTATATTTTGGATATAGTTAATCACAAGGATTCTTTTAGTTATCTTCTAATCAATACATATTCATTGAGGTTTTAGTCTGTACCATCTACTATGCTAAAAAGCACCACATAAAATGGTAAAGGAGATAGAGAAGTTCTGCAATATAAATAAAAAAACAAATGTTGTTCTAGTGACTATAATACTTCTTCAGTATTAAAAAGTTAACAAATAAAGATTCTTTAAAGCTCAAAGATAAGGGGAGCAAGGAGATTGAAGAGCATGCTATACATAAAAAAAGTTGCATGGGGAAAGTCTGGAGTCAAGAGTGAATGCAGCTCCATGAAAGACCTGAAATAATCACAATGTATCTGCATATAGATATCCAGTAAAGTTTTAGTGAGGTAAGAGAGTTTGATAATAGACCACAGAAACAGATTAATTGTGAATCCAAAACCCAGTACTTGGATGCAATCTCAAAAACAACAGAATGATCTCTGTTCATTTCCAAGGCAAACCATTCAAAATCAGAGTAATTCAAGTCTATGCCCTGACCAGTAATGCCGAAGTTGAATGGTTCTATGAAAACCTACAAGACCTTACAGAACTAACACCCAAAAAAGATGTCCTTTTCATTACAGAGGACAAGTAGGAATTCAAGAAACACCTGGAGTAACAGGCAAATTTGGCCTTGGAGTACAGAATGAAGCAGGGCAAAGATTAATAGAGTTTTGCCAAAGAAATGCACTGGTCATAGCAAACACTGTCTTCCAACAACACAAGAGAAGACTCTACACATGGACATCACCAGATGGTCAACACTGAAATCAGACTGATTATATTCTCTGCAGCAAAAAATGGAGAAACACCATACAGTCAGCAAAAACAATACTGGGAGCTGACTGTGGCTCAGATTGTGAACTCCTTATTGCCAAATTCAGACTGAAATTGAAGAAAGTAGGGAAAACCACTAAACCATTAAGGTATGACCTAAATCAAATCCCTTAAGATTATATATGGAAGTGAGAAATAGATTTAAGGGACTAGATCTGATAGAAAGACAGGCCAGTGAACTATGGATGGAGGTTCCTGACATTGCATAAGAGACAGGATCAAGACCATTCCCAAGATACAGAAATACAAAAAAGTTAAATGACTGTCTGAGAAGACCTTACAAATAGCTATGAAAAGAAGAGAACTGAAAGGCAAAGGAGAAAAGGAAAAGTATGCCCATTTGAATGCAGAGCTCCAAAGAATAGCAAAGAGAGATAAGTAAGCCTTCGTCAGTGATCAGTTCAAAGAAATAGAGGAAAGCTATAGAATGGGAAACACTAGAAATCTCTTCAAGAAAATTAGAGATACCAAGGGAATATTTCATACAAAGATGGGCTCAATAAAGGACAGAAATGGTATGGAGCTAACAGAAACAGAAGATATTAACAAGAGGTGGCAAGAATACACAGAAGATCTATACAAAAAAGATCTTCACAACACAGATAATCAGGATGGTGTGATCACTCCCCTAGAGCCAGAGTTCCTGGAATGTGAAGTCAAGTGGGCCTTAGGAAGCATCACTATGAATAGAATTCCAGTTAAGTTATTTCAAATCCTAAAAGATGGTGTTGTAAAAGTGCTGCACTCAGTATGCCAACTAATTTGGGAAACTCAGCAGTGGTTACAGGACTGGAAAAGGTCAGTTTTCATTCCAATCCCAAAGAAAGGCAATGCCAATGAATGCTCAAACTACCACACAATTGTACTCATCTCACAGGCTAGTAAAGTAATGCTCAAAATTCTCCAAGCCAGGCCTCAACAATACATGAACTGTGAACTTCCAGATATTCAAATTGGATTTAGAAAAGGCAGAGGAACCAGAGATCAAATTGCCAACATCCTCTGGATCATAGAAAAAGCAGGAGAGTTCCAGAAAAACATCTATTTCTGCTTTATTGACTATGCCAAAGCCTTTGACTGTGGATCTCAATGAACTGTGGAAAATTCTTAAAGAAATGGGAATACCAGACCACCTGACCTGCCTCCTGAGAAACCTGTATGCAGGTCAAGAAGCAACAGTTAGAACTGGACATGGAACAATAGACTGATTCCACATAGGAAAAGGAGTATGACAAGGCTGTATATTGTCACCCTGCTTATTTAACTAATATGTAGAGTACATTATGAGAAATGCTGGGCTGGAGGAAGCATAAGTTGGAATCAAAATTGCCTGGAGACATATAAATAACCTCAGATATGCAGATCAGTTCAGTTCAGTTCACTCACTCAGTTGTGTCTGACTCTTTGCAACCCCATGAACCACAGCACGCCAGGCCTCCCTGTCCATCACCAACTCCTGGAGTCTATCTAAACCCATGTCCATTGAGTCGGTGATGCCATCCAACCATGACATCTTCTGTAGTCCCCTTCTCCTCCTGCCTTCAATATTTTCCAGCATCAGGGTCTTTTCAAATGTGTCAGCTCTTCGCATCAGGTAGCCAAAGTATTGCAGTTTCAGCTTCAACATCAGTCCTACCAATGAACACCCAGGACTGATCTCCTTTAGGATGGACTGTTTGGATCTCACATCTATACATGACCACTGGAAAAACCATAACCTTGACTAGATGGACCTTTGTTGGCAAAGTAATGTCTCTGCTTTTCAATGTACTGTCTAGGCTGGTCATAACTTTCCTTCCAAGGAGTAAGTGTCTAAATTTCATGGCTGTAATCCCATCTGCTGGATGTGAGAGTTGAACTGTGAAGAAGGCTGAGCACCGAAGAATTGATACTTTTGAACTTTGGTGTTGGAGAAGACTCTTGAGAGTCCCTTGGACTGCAAGGAGATCCAACCAGTCCATTCTGAAGGAGATCAGCCCTGGGATTTCTTTGGAAGGAATGATGCTAAAGCTGAAACTCCAGTACTTTGGCTGCCTCATGTGAAGAGTTGTCTCATTGGAAAATACTCTGATGCTGGGAGGGATTGGGGGCAAGAGGAGAAGGGGACTACAGAGGATGAGATGGCTGGATGGCATCACTGACTCGATGGGCCTGAGTCTGAGTGAACTCCGGGAGTTGGTGATGGACAGGGAGGTCTGGCGTGCTGTGATTCATGGGGTCGCAAAGAGTCGGACACGACTGAGTGACTGATCTGATCTGAATCCCATCTGCAGTGATTTTGGAGTCCAAAAAAATGAAGTGGCCACTGTTTCCACTGTTTTCTTGTCTATTTCCCATGAAGTGATGGACCAGATGCCACAATATTAGTTTTCTGAATGTTGAGCTTTAAGCCAACTTTTTCACTTTCCTCTTTCACTTTCATTAAGAGGCTCTTTAGTTCTTAAGAGTGAAGAAGTTGGCTTAAAGTTAAACATTCAGAAAACTAAGATCATGGCATCTGGTCCCATCACTTTGTGGCAAATAGATGGGGGAACAGTGGAAAAAGTGCCTGACTTTATTTTGGGGGGGTCTCCAAAATCACTGCAGATGGTGACTGCAACCATAAAATTAAAAGACGCTTATCTCTTAGAAGGATAGTTATGACCTACCTAGACAAAATATTAAAAAGCAGAGACATTACTTTGCCAACACAGGTCCATCTAGTCAAGGCTGTGGTTTTTTCAGTAGTCATGTATAGATGTGAGAGTTGAACTACTAAAAAAGCTGAGTGCTGAAGAATTGATGCTTTTGAACTGTGGTGTTGGAGAAGACTATTGAGAGTCCCTTGGACTGCGTGGAGGAAATCAGTCCTTAATATTCATTGGTAGGACTGATGTTGAAGCTGAAACTCCAATACTTTGTCCATCTAATGTGAAGAATGGACTCATTTGAAAATACCCTGATGCTGGGAAAGATTGAAGGCAGGAGGAAAAGGGGATGACAGAGAATGAGATGGGTGGATAGTATCACCAACTCAATGGACATGAGTTTGAGTAAACTCTGGGAGTTGGTGATGGACAGGGATGCCTGGCTTGCTGCAGTCCATGGGGTCGGAAAGAGTTGGTTACGACTGAGTGACTGAACTGAACAGAACTGATGAACAACGTATAAAAGCCCAGGGATAGGAGATCTTTAATGATAGTGATTAGTTTGAAGAGAATGAACTTGACATCATTCAAATACCAAAAATAGTAGAGTATATCACTTAAAGGGAGGTTTGAAGAAGAATGAGACTAGACTGGTAGGTAAGTGTCTAAAGGATTTGTGTTCAAATTTATGTAGTTGATATAAAATCTTAGAGGCAATGGGAAGACAGTGAAGTGCTTTCAGAAGATTGGAGATACACTCTAAAATTTTATTTTAGAAAAGATTGCCTAGTTTCTGTGTGGAGAGTGGAGTGCAGGGGAGCAATGCTGAGGCAGAAGATCTGGAAAAGTTTTCTGGAGCAAGACAGCCAAGTAGGCTTAGTCCGGTGTATGGTGGTGGCTAAGTAGAAATGTGTGAAATTTAAAAAGTAAATGAGACCTACACTAGAATTGGGAGACTGATAAAAGACTGTACAAGAGGGAAAGGAAAAAAAAAACATAATATTCAGTATTTGTACAATAACTTAGGCATTTCTATCTCCTTGCTTCTTTTTAAATAAAACATGTATATCTAAATAAAATATGTTTACTCATATAAATATATTCAACAATTTACACCTGTAATTTGAATTTCTAGGCATGGAAAAAAGTACATAACTTTTAAAACATGATATATCATACTATACTTACAATATTAAGACTCTAATTACCTGGAGAACCCACTCCAGCATTCTTGCCTGGAGAATCCCATGGGCAGGGATGCCTGGTGGGCTACATTCTATGGGTCACAAAGAGTTGGACACGACTGAAGTGACTTAGCATGAATGCACAAGATCCTAATCACATTAAAAAAAAAAAAGAAATAAAGAGAAATAGTCATTGTTAAGGACAAGCATGTGCTGTAGATGTGATATTTGTAGATAAATTTGCTGGAGTCAAAATTGCTGAAGAGTCAAATATAATTATAATGGTAGATTTTTATTACAATAAATATCAAAGTATAGTCTTAGCATATGAAACTTCAGAATCTTATACACTACTTTCAAAATTAAGTCACATTCATTAACTTTGTATTATGGCAAATATACATAAGAACATTTGCCATTTTAACCACTTTTAAGCATGCAATTCAGTGGCATTACTTAAGATGTTATATAATCATCTTGTGTGCATGCTTAGTCAGTCAGTCGTGTCTGACTCTTTGTGACCCCATGGACTGTAACCTGCCAGGCTGCTCTGTCCATAGGATTTTCCAGGCAAGGATACTGGAATGGGTTGCCATTTCCTTCTCCAGAGGATGGGTGTTTCCGTGGTAGCTCAGTTGGTAAAGAATCTGTCTGTAGTGCAAGAGACTTGGGTTGGATCCCTAGGTGGGGAAGATCCTCTAGAAGGAAATGGCAACCCATTCCTGTATCCTTGCCTGGAAAATCCCATGGACAGAGAAGCCTGGCAGGCTGCAGTCCATGGGTCATAAAAGAGTTGGGCACAACTGAGCAACTAACACTGGGTCACTGGTCTCCAGAGGATCTTCCCAACTCAAGGATAGAACCCATGTCTCCTGCATTACAGGTGGATTTATGTTTTAAATAATATGGTTTTTTTTTTTGTTTTAGCTAGTTGTACTAGGTATATTTTATTGATATTATTTATAAACAGTAAATTTAATATTCTGCTGCTGCTGCTAAGTCGCTTCAGTCATGTCCGACTCTGTGCGACCCCAGAGATGACAGCCCACCAGGCTCCCCTGTCCCTGGGATTCTCCAGGCAAGAACACTGGAGTGGGTTGCCATTTCCTTCTCCAATGCATGAAAGTTAAAAGCAAAAGTGAAGTCGCTCAGTCGTGTCCAACTGTTAGCGACCCCATGGACTGCAGCCCACCAGGCTCCTCTGTCCATGGGATTTTTGACTCAAGAGTACTGGAGTGGAGTGCCATTGCCTTCTCCATTTAATATTCTAATACAGTATAAATTTTGGCATCAAGTTACTCTGCTGCCTGTTTTTCTCCCCCTTTTCTTTTATCTATTTAATATAGGGTAATGCAGTATTCCAATAGTTCCATAACTGTCTCACCTCAAATGGCCAGCTCATCTGAATCACTCCAAGCCTCTTTGGAAGATATAAAAAAAAATAAATAAATAAAGTGTCAATCTGGACTTGTATCAAAGTGTAACTTCAAATGCAGCAGGGTTTATTACTTTTAACCACCCTTCCTGGGGTAAATTATGCTTCTTTTCTTTATTTGTGGTGGGTTCAGAGGACCAGTTGTCTCTGTTAATTGTACAAGGTTTTTTGGAAAAAAATATTTCTCATAAGAACTTTAGAAATATTATATGTCCTTTTTGTTAGCAAGAGTATAAAATTTATCTTTCTGATAAATAGTGGCTCATTGACCTCAAAATTGAAAAGCACTAACTAACTACAACTAAGTTTTCCTAGAGAGACTGAAAAAATTTATATATATATATATATATATATTTTTTTTTTTTTTTTGCAAAAGTTAGGTCAGAAAAACGGATTTGGGACCCACTAGTTTTTGTATAATATAATATTTGTTATTCAGCTTTACTTGGATAAATTGATACATTGATATTTTTAACATAGAAAAGTGGCTTTTGTAATTTTATTAATTTACTAAATTAACACAGAATAAGTTAAGCTATAATTCTTAAATAAATGTAGTAAATGATTTGTAATAACATTTGGTAGACTTCTAATACTAATCAGATCAGATCAGTCACTCAGTCGTGTCCAACTCTTTGCAAACCCATGAATCGCAACACGCCAGTCTTCCCAGTCCATTACCAACTCCCAGAATTCACTCAGACTCACATCCATCGATTCAGTGATGCCATCCAGCCATCTCATCCTCTGTCGTCCCCTTCTCCTCCTGCCCCCAATCCCTCCCAGCATCAGAGTCTTTTCCAATGAGTCAACTCTTCGCATGAGGTGGCCAAAGTACTGGAGTTTCAGCTTTAGCATCATTCCTTCCAAAGAACACCCAGGGCTGATCTCCTTCAGAATGGACTGGTTGGATCTCCTTGCAGTCCAAGGAACTCTCAAGAGTCTTCTCCAACACCACAGTTCAAAAGCATCAATTCTTTGGCACTCAGTTTTCTTCACAGTCCAACTCTCACATCCATACATGACCACAGGAAGAACCATAGCCTTGACTAGACAAACCTTTGTTGGCAAAGTAATGTCTCTCTTTTGAATGTGCTATCTAGGTTGGTCATAACTTTCCTTCCAAGGAGTAAGCGTCTTTTAATTTCATGGCTGCAGTCACCATCTGCAGTGATTGTGGAGCCCAAAAAAATAAAGTCTGACACTGTTTCCACTGTTTCCCCATCTATTTCCCATGAAGTGATGGGACCAGATGCCATGGTCTTCATTTTCTGAATATTGAGCTTTAAGCCAAATTTTCACTCTCCTCTTTCACTTTCATCAAGAGGCTTTTTAGTTCCTCTTCACTTTCTGCCATAAGGGTGGTGTCATCTGCATATCTGAGGTTATTGATATTTCTCCCAGCAATCTTGATTCCAAATTGTGCTTCTTCCAGCTCAGCATTTCTCATGATGTACTCTGCATATAAGTTAAATAAGCAGGGTGACAATATACAGCCTTGACGTACTCCTTTCCTATTTGGCAAATAAATTAATTTCTCTATTCCTTAATTTCTTCCTGTAAAAATGGTAAAAATCATAGTATGTAACTATCTTGATTGCTACCAGGATTTAATTCTTTAATCAGATACTTAACAATGTCATATCACTCAGTATATGTTAGTCATGATTAACATCACATTCAAGATCAAAATTAAAAAAAAATTAAAAGTAAGCATGTAAATTCTTGTCTTTTAATAAGACGACTACATTATTTTTTGGCTAATATAAAAGTAATTAATAAATTATGGCATGTTGTTTTGTATTTTTAATAATGACTTCAGTTCAGTCACTCAGTTGTGTCCGACTCTTTGCGACGCCATGCACTGCAGCACGCCAGGCCTCCCTGTCAATCACCAGCTCCCAGAGCTTACTCAAACTCATGTCCATTGACTCAGTGATGCCATTTAACCATCTCATCCTCTGTCATCCCCTTCTCGTCCCGCCTTCAATCTCTCCCAGCATTAGGGTTTTTTCAAATAAGTCAGTTCTTTGCATCAGGTGGCCAAAGTATTGGAGTTTCAGCTTCAGCATCATTCCTTCCAATGAAGATTCAGGACTGATAGCCTTTAGGGTGGACTTCAGTATTATTAAAATATGTTTCTACATGTTTGTTTTAACTTAGAAATCCATGGGTCCTTTATATCAAAGAGAATGTTCATCGCAAATTAATGACCCAAACTAAGATAGTTTGTGGTCATTTAGTTTCAGGGATTTAGTCCAAATGCAGCATAAAATTGAGAGAATGGAGGATTTGAACAGTGAGTGGCCAAACCTTTAAGCGTTTTTCTGAATTAGCTTTGTTATTTAGTTAACATTACAAAGACACAGGGTTTTCAAACTGTATTGATCAAAATAACATCAAAGTTTAAGTGGAAGTGATTTTTTGATGATTTCTGAGAAGTAGCCCCTAAATAGATATGCCCATATTTTAATCCCTGGAAACCATGAATACAGCTTTATCTGTTAAAAGAGTGAACGTTGTACATCACTTATGGCAAAATACAAGATTTAATTTATGGTCTAGAGAGGGGCAGTTTATTCTGAATGATCTAGTTAGGTTCTAAATATAATCACATATATCTCTGTAATAAAGAGGCAGAATGAATTTTGAACAGAGGCAGTGTGGCCATGGAGGCAGAGATTTAAATGACATGGTCACAAGAGGATGAGCATCTGTAGTCACCAGTAGCTGGAAGATTAAACGGTTCCCTTTTAGAGCGTATGGAGGGAGCATGGCCCTGTAGACCCCTTGATTCCAGATTTCTGGCTTCCAGAACTGTGGAAAAACTGTTGTGTTAAGGCAACCAGTTTGTAGACATATTTTACAGTAGCCTGAGGAAACTGATGCACTGTTCTTTAGTAGTGATTGCTGATCACTCTAGAGCTGTTAAATTAGTGTGATTCCAATAGGAATCCAACATTACATACTCACAGAGTTACCCTTTGATAGAAAATATGCATGTAACCATTGCCACTTTTGCTGTATTATTTATATGTAAATTCTACCTTTGCAGTAGGATATCATATTCTAAACTGACAGCATTTAATAATACACTTGCTATGACATGCGTTCTTCTGTTGGACCATTTTGATAGCAAGAAATATTAAGTACTAAAATGACCAAAATTGACAGGGAATTTATTAGAGACATACACATGGATGTAGTGAAATGTGGAATCTTTGACATGAGATAAGGCATCAAGGGAAAAAACAAAACTGAATAACCGAATCCTTAAGGAAATTGTAGCACTGGCACTAGCACTGCAACTGCAAGAGTGTTCCCCAGCAAGGCCAGTTCTAAAGACCTATTCTGGTGCTAGTTATTGCTTTTCTTTTGATTCTTTGTCTCCTCTTTGTTTCTGTTATTCTGCCACCTCAAACTCACACTCAAATTCTCTCTCTCTCCCTTTTTATTAAATTTCATTTTTTTGCTTTACTGCATAGCATGTGGGATCTTAGTTCCCTGACTAGGGATCAAACCCATACCCCTTACACTAGAAATATGGCATCTTAACCACTAGATAGCCAGAGAAGTCCATTAAATTCTCTTACAAATATAATTTTATTAACAAATTATACTTGATAGTCAAATGATGATTATTTTTTACATGTATAAACCTTAATTAACTAGTCATTACAAATTTTGATCAGCAGTCAATCATTCAGAAAAATTTAATAGTATCTTTGTCTTATCAGCAAATTAGTATATTGTCTGACTATTGAGACAAACTTACTGTATTTGCTATAAAATAATATTTCCAAAATAAACTGTTGAAAAAGATAGCAATTATATTCTAAGTATGTCCAAAATAAAATATGGTGGTAAGTCAAAAACAATATGTGGGGTATCACTTTCTAAAATCTGTTGTGATCATTTGAATGAAAAATGAAAAATAAGAAAAAGTATAAGGCACTGTATAGTAAGCATATAATTTTTAAAATCTTGAATTTCCCATTAGTTAATATAGTGCCTGACAACTTCCCAGTGGGTGGAATTCATTTGTTGTATGGTTTATCTGAAAGACAACAGCTGAAAGTAGATATGATCAAAGTATATAAAATGAAAAATGATAAGGTAATATGTACACATTTTGTATAAAAGACTCATTGAAACTAGAGAGTGGAAAGTTCAGGAAGGAGGGGAATATTAATACAAAACTTAGCAGCAAATTAAAACCTATCCTTTTCTTCAGTCATAGAATAGCTATATATTTTATCTGAGTTGAAATCAAGGAAAGAATGATTTTTGAACAACCTTTACCTTGGTGACCAAATCTAAGTCTGTCTAGATAAGATTGTAGACCTGATTTAGCATGCATAATTCTAATGAATATAAGCCAAGTCACCAATTCATTTGTTCAAGTGCAGTTTACTCATCGAGCACAATATGCATTGTGTGATGTTAGTAACTATTCTTATGGAACTTACTATTTAGTGAGAGTGATTGACAAGTATATAAAGAGTTAAATGTAAATCAAAATGAGACGATGTGAAAGTGACAAAAGTTCTACATTAGCCTGGAAGACAATGGAGCAGAAACGTCACTCACCATTCCTAAAGTACTAGGGTTATCAGTTTGTTGTTCATTCTGAGTCTGGAGGAAGTACGGTGGGTAGTGCAGTACATAGGTTTAGGGGCCAGATTTCTAGTTTTACACCCTGGGCTTCACTAGCTGTATGGCTTGTCCTAGGAGAAGCTGTTTAAACAGCTGGGGATTATTCTACCTGTAAAGTGAAAATAATAATTGTACCACTTTCTCACTTATCACACTTGTCTATTACTTAGTAGATTAAATAAGACAAAGACTATGAAGCACAACACTGTGTCTGCACATGGTAGGTCCTTAATGGAAGGTGAACACAACTCTGAGATAGAGATTAGCATGCAGGATGTCTGTTAGGAAGTACTTAACAAAAGCTGAAAGAAGGGGTTTTAGTCAGACAAAGTCCACGGCCTGCCACACTAGTAGGGGTTGTTATTTTATACCCCAATATCAGCTAGTCATCATGGGTTAGCTGCTCCTAGGACATGGATACAATGTTGGGCAAGGAGCATCTTCAGCACGAGCAATTCTTAGAACAGGTTGATAGCACGGAGGTATTATTATCAACATTCCCAGCAACTGGGGGATAAGTCTTGAAGTCCTAGAGGGAAGATCTTGGGGGCTTCACACACAACCAACTACAGAATTCAGTGAATGTTTATTGTTTAGTCTTAGGTATTGCTGTTTTGCTCATAGTTTAAGTGGACTTCAATTTGGTAAGAGTGAATTAAAATGCTGGTAGAGATGCAGGAGTGATCAAACTTTACTGGCAATGCCAGCAGCTATGAATGTTAGAAAGAAGCCCTGAAAATATTGATCCACTTTGACTCAATGGGCTTCCCTTGTGACTCAGCTGGTGAAGAATCTACTAGCATTTCGGGAGACCTGGGTTTGATCCCTAGGTTGGGTAGCTGCCCTGGAGAAGGGAACGGCTACCCACTCCAGTATTCTGGTCTATAGAATTCCATGGACTGCATAGTCCATGAAGTTGCAAAGAGTCAGACAGGACTGAGTGACTTTCACTTTCACTTTGACTCAACAATTGCATACTTAGAAGTGTATCCTAAAGAAATAGTAAAGATGAACAAAAATCCTTAAGTTTAAGATTGTTTCTTAAAGGATTATAGTAGAAATAAAAATTGAAGCAAATTAAGTGTCCCGAAGAATGAATGGTACATTCATTATTGAATATATGATGGTAAATTCATAGAGTAGAGAGTACTCTTCAGTCATTAAGATAAGGCTGTTAACAAGTGTTTAGTGAATAAGAAGAGGTTCAAAGCACAGAAAATGAAAAAAAGAAAAGCAGACTGAAAAGTCTATATACTGCATATTTTTGATACATGCACCAAAATACATATTTCAAAATGTCAGTGATATATTTCAAAATCTC
Organism: Bos grunniens; assembly: GCF_055505025.1. Lineage (NCBI taxonomy): Eukaryota > Metazoa > Chordata > Mammalia > Artiodactyla > Bovidae > Bos > Bos grunniens. Next base: position 69,038,617 of record NC_141170.1, read on the forward strand.
TACACTCTGGTGTAATGGGAAATTATGTGTTCTTTGTTTTCCTTGTTTGCATTTTTCTTTTATTAGTAACATAATTTTCATATTAAAAATGATTTATAATGTGTATGTATGGTCTATACTCAGAATAATCATAAACATATATACTCACCTCCAAGCCAAAATAATAATAATAATAAAATAAAGTCACATATTCTTTATAGTATATTATGCTAGCATAGTAAGGATTATAATATAAAATAAAGTTAATATAATCTTAATACGTTTAAAGGGCTTCCCACATGGTGCAGTGGTAATGAATCTGTCTGCCAATATAGGAGACTCAGGAGATGAGGGTTTGATCCCTGGGTTAAGAAGGTCCCCTGGAGTAGGAAATGGCAACCCACTCTAATATTCTTGCCTGGAAAATGTCATGGACAGATGAGCCTGGCGGGCTACAGTCCATGAGGTAGCAAAGAGTTGGACATGACTGAGCACACGGTGGGTGCGTGTGTGTGATATGCTTAAAGTACTGATATTTTCTCATCAAAATAAGAAATATGAGTATGGTAGAATGCAAACAGAAATTTTAAAGAAAACTCCCAAACTGGTCCCGAGGAAATTTGATTAAGGTTATATCTACAAACTTTACAAAGTTAGACTGCTCACCCTAAGAAGGCCATATGGTTTGGTAGTTATTAAGAATGCAGGCTCTAGAGTGACTTCTAATTTCAGATTCAGTTGCTTTCAAACTGCATCAGATATTCCATGTGCCCTAACTCAGGCAAGTTATATGAGCAGGGGAGCATTCCTTAATATGGATGCTGTATTGCTATTATGCAGTGCAAATTTATGGTCCAGTCTTTTGGTATCCTGTAGTTTTACAGGAGATTGTTTTGTTATGTGTTGAGTCATTAAACACTCTCATTTTTGTAATTTAGTTTTACAATCTAAGTATTACATTTTGCATTCACATTTATTGTTACATTACCAGCTTCAGCAGTGAACTATTAAGATAATTGCTTTTTTGTAATATTATCCAGTGTGTCCTGGATTAATTAATTAATTGATCCTCTGAGTTTTGCTGCATCAGAATGTTTTACAAATGAGATGTTGGAAAAAGGACAGGACAGAATCTTGGATGCCAAAATGGATGATATAGAGAGATTGTCTCTTTGATCAGCCCTTTAGGACCTAGACATTCACCAACCCCTATCCTCTCAGCTTCTAGGAGTTTCAGCTACAGACTGAGCTGAATCCCTCTCTAGGACTTATCTTCACCCAAAAGAGCTGCCTGTCTTATGGTTACAACCTTTCCTCCTAAGCAGCCCATATCCATAACTGGTTGATGTGGGATTTAAAAGATTTGACCCCTTTGTCTCAATTTAGATCAGTTATGAATGACCACTGTAGCTTGAGAGCTCCCTGTGGAAGTAGGCTGTAGCCTCGACTGCAACTCTACCACAGTTCTACTAACCCTTGTGGAACCTCACTCCTTCGAGCCTTGTTCCCCCTAAACACTCCCTAGGAAATCACCTGCAGTGAAGCCCTGTCTCAGATTGCCTCCTGGATAACCCAGCATAAAACAACTCTATCACCATCAGTCTACCCAAAGACTGATGTTGTTCATTCCTAAAGATAATATTCACAGAGATTTCTTAATACTTCAGTAAAATTAAGATGTGTGATTCTTGTAGCATGTCTCAGAACTTTTACTTTCATAACTCCATGAAGTGAAGTAGAAAGTGAAAGCTCTAGTCGTGCACTGTAGCCCGCCAGGCTCCTCTGTACATAGAATTCTCCTGGAGTGGGTTGCCATTCCCTTCTCCAGGAGATCTTCCCAATCCAGGGATTGAACCTGGTCTCCCGCATTGCAGGCAGATTCTTTGCCATCTGAGCCTTCAGGGAAGCCCATAACTCCATGACATGGTTTATTTAGATGGCTTCTTCTTGCTCAGTCCTTGCTATTGCCTAGGAATCACAGCCTTCATAAAAAGCCCACAATCCCACTGTGTCATCAACATACGTTTTCTGGGTGTAGTAATAATGGATTCACATTTTTTTTTAGTTTTTGTTCTTTTCTGAATATTGAGAGAGTATTTGCATAAATGACTTACATCTTTTATCATTTTTATGACTCTCCAACCACTCATTATAATGCTGTAACCATATGCTACTAGAACTACTACTCTATTACTGCTTCTTTAAAATTCTAAAATAATACTAAACCTCAAGTATTTTCGGAACATTTCTTTGCCAGACATAGTGTTGAGTGCCTGTGTGCACATTTCCTTTAATGCTCCAACATGTAAGTCACAATCGTCACTCCCATTTTGGGACTGAGGAAAACTAAAACACCAGAAGATCAAATCACATCTCAAGGTCACCAATATACCAGTTGACATAGCTGGGATTTCAGTCTGCAATCTTGATCACTATTGCATATCTGTCACTTAAAAGGTTTTCATGTACATCTGTGTTCATCTGGACCTAAAACTTGAGAAACAAATAGGTGTTTTCTTTTTTAGAGACTTGAGTATATTAAATTTCCCATTCTTTCAAAATTCCAAAATCAGTAGCTGGTGTTAACAGTATAAGCATTAGCCAGCTGTCATCTTCTATTTCTCCTTTTCACGCAAGTCCAGCCACAGGAATGTTCTGATTGATCCCCGACACACCAAGCAAGCTTTTGCCTGAGAGTTTGATATTTTTCTGTCTCTTTGCTTAGAATACTCCTTGCTAAGATATCACAATGGGTCAGCCTATTTTATTTAGGTGCTTATTCAGTGCTCTCCTACATTGTAAAATTTTGTCTCACCTTCCAAAAAGCCTGCCATAGAATCTCTTGTCCCCAGAACTTGCTCTCTCTGATTAATTTTCCTTCCTAGATGTACTATCACCATTTTTAAAAATGTGCTTTTGTTTATATTTGTTCAATAGATTTAAAATCCTTTGAGATGTTGTCAATTTAGCTATGTGTTATACCTTCGGGGGTCATAATAATGCTTTTCAAATTTACTTAAAATGGCTAAGAATGGGGAGAAAATGTCTAAATGATTTAGCAATAAGATGACTTTTAAAGGAAGATGTATCAAACAGTATTAATCAAACATACATTTGAGTGCAGCTTTTCAAGTAAATTAGAATTCACTAACATTTATTTGGCACTTCATGTATTTCAGGCAGTATTTTGGACATTAAGGATGCAAGATTGAACAAACTAGGTAAACTCCATGTTCTGAGAGTGATAACATTTAACTTTCTTTCTAGCAGTATGATTTTATTATTGTGCTGTCTGAACAGGTTTTGCAACTAATTTTCTTTGAAAATTTTTATTCTTAAGATTTAGAGCAAAGAACTCATACAATTATTTTCAGGATTTAAATCACAATATTTACTGACCATTGAAACTTCACAAATACAAAAGAAAATTATATTATGGATATTTTACTTCTACTTGAAAATGCTTCCAAATCTGAGAACTTTTCCCTTATGTCTCATATGATGAAGTGCAGCATTAAATCAAGCATTTACTACATATGTCAGCCATGTCCAACTCTTTGTGACCCTATGGACTGTAACTTTCCAGGCTCCTCTGTCCATTGGTTTCTCCAGGCAAGATACTGGAGTGGGATCTTATGCTCTGCTCATATATATATATATCTCACTACATTTTCTCCAAATAACAATGGTAAATGCTGGATTTTTAGAAGACTGTGCTTGCTAAAGAAATGAACATTTCAAAGGGAACATTTTAAAAATTATTATTTTAGTTGGCAATATTCATATTTGCATTAACTTAGCATAATAGATTAATTTAAAAATGTCTTGCATTGTTCACCCCATTTAACAATTTCTCATATTTTTAAAGGATAGTGTGGTGAATTAATGTGAGAATATTTGCATTATCTTATAAATAACATAAGCATTGTTAAACAGAGGAAAGAAGCCAAGTTCTTTAAAATTTTTGTACGTATCTATTAATCATTTGATTGTGTCTTTTCATGCTCTTTCTGCCTTGCTTATACTTGTAGAAAATGATGAATACAGAGATACATAGTGAATTATTACTGCTAAAAATAAAATGTTTCCTTAACATAGGATGTTTTCATCAGTATATTTTAATAACACATTAAAAAATTTTAATATACATTAAGAGTGCACTCTAAGTTTATTGATTATTTAATATAATAGATGTATAACATTATATATATGTGCATATATTTTTATATGCACATACACTTTAGGATTGCTGAGTTGAAAATTGCTATTAAAGACATGTAACTCAATATATATGAAGTTGAAAAGAAATTTTAGTAGACATAGTAATGAATATAAGAAAAATTTGTATTAAAGATAGCACATGAAAGATGTTTACATGCAATTTTTTTAAATTTTATTTTATTTTTAAACTTCACAATATTGTATTAGTTTTGCCAAATGTCAAAATGAATCCATCACAGGTATACATGTGTTCCCCATCCTGAACCCTCCTCCCTCCTCCCTCCCCATACCATCCCTCTGGGTCGTCCCAGTGCACTAGCCCCAAGCATCCAGTATTGTGCATCGAACCTGGACTGGCATCTCGTTTCATACATGATATTTTACATGTTTCAATGTCATTCTCCCAAATCTTCCCACCCTCTCCCTCTCCCACAGAGTCCATAAGACTATTCTATACATCAGTGTCTCTTTTTCTGTCTCGTACACAGGGTTATTGTTACCATCTTTCTAAATTCCATATATATGCGTTAGTATACTGTATTGGTGTTTTTCCTTCTGGCTTACTTCACTCTGTATAATAGGCTCCAGTTTCATTCACCTCATTAGAACTGATTCAAATGTATTCTTTTTAATGGCTGAGTAATACTCCATTGTGTATATGTACCACTGCTTTCTTATCCATTCATCTGCTGATGGACATCTAGGTTGCTTCCATGTCCTGGCTATTATAAACAGTGCTGCGATGAACATTGGGGTACACGTGTCTCTTTCCCTTCTGGTTTCCTCAGTGTGTATGCCCAGCAGTGGGATTGCTGGGTCATAAGGCAGTTCTATTTCCAGTTTTTTAAGGAATCTCCACACTGTTCTCCATAGTGGCTGTACTAGTTTGCATTCCCACCAACAGTGTAAGAGGGTTCCCTTTTCTCCACACCCTCTCCAGCATTTATTGCTTGTAGACTTTTGGATAGCAGCCATTCTGACTGGTGTGAAATGGTACCTCATAGTGGTTTTGATTTGCATTTCTCTGATAATGAGTCATGTTGAGCATCTTTTCATGTGTTTGTTAGCCATCTGTATGTCTTCTTTGGAGAAATGTCTATTTAGTTCTTTGGCCCATTTTTTGATTGGGTCATTTATTTTTCTGGAGTTGAGCTGTAGGAGTTTCTTGCATATTTTTGAGATTAGTTGTTTGTCAGTTGCTTCATTTGCTATTATTTTCTCCCATTCTGAAGGCTGTCTTTTCACCTTGCTAATAGTTTCCTTTGATGTGCAGAAGCTTTTAAGGTTAATTAGGTCCCATTTGTTTATTTTTGCTTTTATTTCCAATATTCTGGGAGGTGGATCATAGAGGATCCTGCTGTGATGTATGTCAGAGAGTGTTTGGCCTATGTTCTCCTCTAGGAGTTTTAGAGTTTCTGGTCTTACTTTGAGATCTTTAATCCATTTTGAGTTTATTTTTGTGTATGGTGTTAGAAAGTGGTCTAGTTTCATTCTTTTACAAGTGGTTGACCAGATTTCCCAGCACCACTTGTTAAAGAGATTGTCTTTAATCCGTTGTATATTCTTGCCTCCTTTGTCAAAGATAAGGTGTCCATATGTGCATGGATTTATCTCTGGGCTTTCTATTTTGTTCCATTGATCTATATTTCTGTCTTTGTGCCAGTACCATACTGTCTTGATAACTGTGGCTTTGTAGTAGAGCCTGAAGTCAGGTAGGTTGATTCCTCCAGTTCCATTTTTCTTTCTCAGGATCGCTCTGGCTATTCGAGGTTTTTTTGTATTTCCATACAAATTGTGAAATTATTTGTTCTAGTTCTGTGAAGAATACTGTTGGTAGCTTGATAGGGATTGCATTGAATCTATAAATTGCTTTGGGTAGTATACTCATTTTCACTATATTGATTCTTCCAATCCATGAACATGGTATATTTCTCCATCTATTAGTGTCCTTTTTGATTTCTTTCACCAGTGTTTTATAGTTGTCTATATATAGGTCTTTAGTTTCTTTAGGTAGATATATTCCTAAGTATTTTATTCTTTCCGTTGCAATGGTGAATGGAATTGTTTCCTTAATTTCTCTTTCTGTTTTCTCATTATTAGTGTATAGGAATGCAAGGGATTTCTGTGTGTTGATTTTATATCCTGCAACTTTACTACGGTCTTTGATTAGTTCTAGTAATTTTCTGGTGGAGTCTTTAGGGTTTTCTATGTAGAGGATCATGTCATCTGCAAATAGTGAGAGTTTTACTTCTTCTTTTCCAATTTGGATTCCTTTTATTTCTTTTTCTGCTCTGATTGCTGTGGCCAAAACTTCCAAAACTATGTTGAATAGTAATGGTGAAAGTGGGCACCCTTCTCTTGTTCCTGACTTTAGAGGAAATGCTTTCAATTTTTCACCATTGAGGATAATGTTTACTGTGGGTTTGTCATATATAGCTTTTATTATGTTGAGGTATGTTCCTTCTATTCCTGCTTTCTGGAGAGTTTTTATCAGAAATGGATGTTGAATTTTGTCAAAGGCTTTCTCTGCATCTATTGAGATCATCATATGGTTTTTATTTTTCAATTTGTTAATGTGGTGTATTACATTGATTGATTTGCAGATATTGAAGAATCCTTGCATCCCTGGGATAAAGCCCACTTGGTCATGGTGTATGATCTTTTTAACATGTTGTTGGATTCTGATTGCTAGAATTTTGTTAAGGATTTTTGCATCTATGTTCATCAGTGATATTGGCCTGTAGTTTTCTTTTTTTGTGGCATCTTTGTCAGGTTTTGGTATTAGGGTGATGGTGGCCTCATAGAATGAGTTTGGAAGTTTACCTTCCTCTGCAATTTTCTGGAAGAGTTTGAGCAGGATAGGTGTTAGCTCTTCTCTAAATTTGTGGTAGAATTCAGCTGTGAAGCCGTCTGGACCTGGGCTTTTGTTTGCTGGAAGATTTTTGATTACAGTTTCAATTTCCATGCTTGTTATGGGTCTGTTAAGATTTTCTATTTCTTCCTGGTCCAGTTTTGGAAAGTTGTACTTTTCTAAGAATTTTTCCATTTCTTCCACATTGTCCATTTTATTGGCATATAATTGTTGATAGTAGTCTCTTATGATCCTTTGTATTTCTGTGTTGTCTGTTGTGATCTCTCCATTTTCATTTCTAATTTTATTGATTTGATTTTTCTCCCTTTGTTTCTTGATGAGTCTGGCTAATGGTTTGTCAATTTTATTTATCCTTTCAAAGAACCAGCTTTTGGCTTTGTTGATTTTTGCTATGGTCTCTTTTGTTTCTTTTGCATTTATTTCTGCTCTAATTTTTAAGATTTTTTTCCTTCTACTAACCCTGGGGTTCTTCATTTCTTCCTTTTCTAGTTGCTTTAGTTGTAGAGTTAGGTTATTTATTTGACTTTTTTCTTGTTTCTTGAGGTGTGCCTGTATTGCTATGAACTTTCCCCTTAGGGTTGCTTTTACCGTGTCCCACAGGTTTTGGGTTGTTATGTTTTCATTTTCATTCGTTTCTATGCAAATTTTGATTTCTTTTTTGATTTCTTCTGTGATTTGTTGGTTATTCAGCAGCGTGTTGTTCAGCCTCCATACGTTGGAATTTTTAATAGTTTTTCTCCTGTAATTGAGATCTAATCTTACTGTACTGTGGTCAGAAAAGATGCTTGGAATGATTTCTATTTTTTTGAATTTACCAGGCTAGATTTATGGCCCAGGATGTGATCTATCCTGGAGAAGGTTCCATGTGTGCTTGAGAAAGAGGTGAAATTCATTGTTTTGGGATGAAATGTCCTATAGATATCAGTTAGGTCTAACTGGTCTATTGTATCATTTAAAGTTTGTGTTTCCTTGTTAATTTTCTGTTTAGTTGATCTATCCATAGGTGTGAGTGGGGTATTAAAGTCTCCCACTATTATTATGTTATTGTTAATTTCTCCTTTCATACTTGTTAGCATTTGTCTTACATACTGTGGTGCTCCCGTGTTGGGTGCATATATATTTATAATTGTTATATCTTCTTCTTGGATTGATCCTTTGATACATGCAATTTTTAAGTAATACACAAAAGATGAAGTTAATTATTATTAATATTTTGCAATAATATTATAGAAAAATATGTGTTAAATTGTTGCATATTATCAATAATATGGACAAAATTGTCACTGGCCTAAGGAAGCTTGCAATATAAGTAGACAAAGCTAAGACTGATGAAATAATTCCAGAATTTGAGGAGAAAATAGTTCATCTACTGGATCCCATCCACAGCCATTGCATGTTATATGGAATTATTAAGCCATTGGTAACTTCCTGTGATTCCATTGAAGATCTGCCACTCATTACCAAAAGCAGTGTACAGTGAACATTGGTGAAATTCTGACCTTATAGTTGACAAATGGGTCTGAGTTTCAAGTTTGAATGTGAGTTTTAAATTTGAATAGATCCCCCAACACCTGCTAAAGAAGATTTAGGAATAGCTTAACCAATGTACTTTTCTTCTATTTTCCTTCGTAACTATACATGAATAATATAATATAGGGCATTACTAAATACATATAAACTCTTTCAATCAAAATTTTTAAATGTTTTGAAATTTCTAAGTCACAATATTTTAAAATATTTTTAGATTTAAAATGATACCTAGAAAATGACTATTAAATTATTTTGAATACTAATAACTGTCAAAAGCCCTGGAGATACCATGGAGAACAAAATAAAGAAGAGAGTCAAGCCCTAGTGGAGCTTACATTCTATTAGGAAACACAGACAACAGACAAATATGTGACAGAGTAATTGGAAATTATAAATGTAATAAAGACAACTAAACAGAACATGTAGACAGATATTGATGATACAATGCTGATTTATTTTTCTAATATTTTGCATTAACTGAAGTAGGTGCAGCAGTCATCCATAATATAATGTATAGATAATGATTTATTTCTAGATATGACACTGTCTTTTCAAGAAGGAGCATGTAATATTGCTAAATATGTGTTTTATTTATTTGTTAGTGTGTGAGTATGTGTGTTTTTGTGTGTCTTTGAGGACTAAATCATTAAATACCAAAGGCTATTGTCAAGTATTAGAATTAGCTGTATTGTTAGAAATAAAGAAGTATTCTATGTGGGTAAAACATTTACCATAAAGTGTCCATCTGTGTCTTTTATGATGGCATTTTAATAATGTATTAGATAATTATACACCTATATATTTTATTCACTGTATAACTTATTATAATACCATAAACAATATATAGCTTATTATAATAATGTTATTTGTAATAGAGTTTATTATAAAATTTATTTAAGGTGCTCAAAAGATTTATTATTTTGATATACAAAACATAAACAACAATTATCATTTAATATAATTAAAAAAGCAAATAAAGATAAAAGTAAATTTTTAAATACTAGGTAGAATACAAATTGCATGTTGTCATGGTAACCCAAAATATCAGAGATGTTGGAATATCTTACTGAATTGGCAAACACAGCTTCAACACATTCACTTCAGAATCTGCCTCATGTAGTGATATTTTATGCCTTTAGCTACAATTTAATTCATGTCTTAACATCTAATGAGTAATATGAATGACTGTCAATGAACCAAATATGTTATTATAGAAAATATATTTTTAAAAGATATGAAATCAAAGTGAATACTGTACAAGTACCATCAATGCAGACTTCCTTGACATCACATGTTAATTAAAGAGTTATTTTAAAAATTCCGTCAAAGATTTTCAAACAGAACAACTTATTTTCAGTTCTTACACCTGTATGCTATGTCATTGTGGAATTTCCTGTTTCCATTTCTTTCTCGTCTTGCAGTTGTCAATTAGGGGTATATTTAAAATGTACAAGAGTATAGAATTCAAATGTACATTGTAAGACTTTTCCAAATAGCCTATTTGAACTAAAACAAAGAAATTATCATGGAATACTGCTTTTTAAAAAACAGTACAGAATATATTAAAAAGCAGAGACATTACTTTGCCAGCAAAGGTCCGTCTAGTCAAGGCTATGGTTTTTCCAGTGGTCACGTATGGATGTGAGAGTTGGACTGTGAAGAAAGCTGAGTGCTGAAGATTTGATGCTTTTGAGCTGTGGTGTTGGAGAAGACTCTTGGGAATCCCATGGACTGCAAGGAGATCCAACCAGTCCATTCTAAAGGAGATCAGTCCTGGGTGTTCTTTGGAAGGAATGATGCTAAAGCTGAAACTCCAATGCTTTGGCCACCTCATACGAAGAGCTGGCTCATTGGAAAAGACTCTGATGCTGGGAGGGATTGGGGGCAGGAGAAAAAGGGGATGACAGAGGATGAGATGGCTGGATGGCATCACCGACTCGATGGACGTGAGTTTGAGTGAATTCCGGGAGTTGGTGATGGACAGGGAGGCCTGGCTGCTGCGATTCATGGGGTCGCAAAGAGTCGGACACAACTGAGCGACTGAAGTGAACTGAACTGAACAGAATATATAAAATTATTTAATGGTAAATATATTCAAGTATAGTTTTGAGGCTTCAGAGTTAAATAATGGTTCAATTTGGAATTGTTCATATGCCCCTTAAGGCTATTTAATCTATGTGCATTTTAATTCAAATAGTACTTTTAATGGATAATGAACATTTCTTTTTCTCATAATCACGAGTTTGTGCTTACTACTATCTGAAAAGCAAAATCCAAATAGTCAAAATGAATGCCAAATAAATGCAAAATATTCTTTTTTTTTTTTTACTATTTTTTTGTCTCATTAGTCTATGCTTCCTCTGATACCAAAATTCTTTTTAAAATTACTGCATAATTTCAGTATTATTGAAAATTCTCCAGTTGATTCTAGATACATGAAATTTTAAACACACCTAACCAAGACAGGCCTTTGGGGGAGGAAAATGGGCATATCTCCCTCTCAAGGTCTTAAGGGTTGTAACTGCCAAGAAGCTGAACTCATTGTCCTGGATGAACAGTTCAGTTATTTGTTATATGACAATGTGTTTTCAACAACTTTTTGGGATATTGAGATTAAATGATATTGCATTTTTACATGAATGGAATTTCATTAACTTTTTTCTCCATCCCCCACATTCACAATCAAATAACAGAGGCAGACGTTGAGTCAGTGGTTATAGATTATCTTATTATATTTCATGAGTGTGTATCTCAAAAACATATGGTTCTGATACTCATCACAATTAATTCTTAATAAATACTCTATCCTTGGCCACATTTTGGAAAAAAAAAATTACCAAATTATTGTGAGAGAAGTCCTTGGCATTTGCTAATAGCACCTTTACAGATTGTTTTCTACACATCACTGTTTGCATTTTAATGTTAGTTTATTAACTACATTCTTAGGTAATGTCCTAAGGTTTAAATTTCCTATTGTTCAAAATGACTAATTTTTTGGCTTCAACCACCAGAATTGTGCTGCTGGATCTCTCATCTTTATCTCCAAATTAGAGAATGGTTGTATCCATCTTAATTTAATATAATTAAAATAAAGAGCAAGGTAAGTTTTCAGGTTTACCAAATTCTCAATAATGCACAGGTTATTAGTTTGGCAGATCATTTGGGGGGAAGAGAAGAGGGAGTTTGTTTTATCTGCATTATCTCCATTCTAGACAATGTGTTGATAACCCTTTAAAATAATAGCAAAATTGTAGTCTTTATGCTTGAGAGCTTGAACTGAATATAGACATAAATAAAGAAACATGATGATAATGAAGTTGTATGTATAAAAGTGAAGAAAATGATCACTTTTAAATTCTAATTTTAAGAACGATTTTGATGATAATACAATACATAAAAATATATATAAAATACAGCATAAAATCTGGACACTATTCTAATAATTTTATATATTTTATCATATTAAGCCTTCCTGATAATTCCATGATGGTGAGTATCATTGTTAATCCAACTTTACAATTAAAGGAAAACATCAAGAACTAGTTACCTGCTCAAGGTCATGCTGCTTATAAATGTCAAACATAGTATCAGAACCAAGGGAGCCCTGACTTTTTACACTATGTTGACACCTCCTCCTTGTAAATTTCAGTATTATTTTGGCAACCCAGAACCATAATTCTTTATCTGCTCTTTCTTAGTCTATTCATTGCTTTTGCCCTCCCACCTTTTGAATATTTGTGAACCAGAGTTTAGTTCTAAAATCTTATGATATTCTCATCTTTCACCTAGTTAACTTGTTAATGTTTAAAAAAGCAATGTGCTTCAAAGAGAGATTAAGGTAGATTAAGATGTTTCTACTACATAGAATTTTGTGGCTAATGGAGACATCTTCTTGTTAATGGGATCAAAACTTAAATGAGATTGAGTTCTGCAGTCGTCACTTAAGGAAATCCAGGCCAACACCAACATTTTCATGTTGTTGAATATTTCTATTTTGAACCATGCAGTTGCTGTGCTCTGTTTGTTATTAGGTGCTAAGTTGTTTCAGTTATGTGTGCCTCTGTGCAACCCTATGGACTATCGCCCACCAGGCTCGTCTGTCCATGGGCTTCTCCAGACAAGACTACTGGAGTAAGTAGCCATGCCCTCCTTCAGGGGATTTTCCCGACCCAGGGTCTCTAATGTCTCCCTGCACTGGCAGGCAGATTCTTCAAAACTAGCACCACCTGAGAAGCCCCTGAAAAGGCAGTAATTGATAATTATAGAATCTGATTAAAAAAAAATAAAATGTTCTGGATCTTAATCCCAGATAATTTACAAAGGCCTGATGTACAAAGGTCTTCCCTTTAGTGTGGGCTTCCCTTGTGGCTCAGCAGGTAAAGAATCCACCTGTGATGCAGGAGACCTGGGTTCAATCCATGGGTTGGGAAGATCCCCTGGAGAACAGAAAGGCTACCCACTCCAGTATTTTGGCCTGGAGAAATCCATGGACTGTGTAGTCCATGGGGTCCCAGTCAGACAAGACTGAGAGACTTCGACTTCACTCCGTTTACTGTATCATAGTTATAAATGTCATGGCAACATGCCTGATGGCATGCTGTTTTCCAAGGCAGAAGAAACTTATTCCATAGGGAAAAATCATTTTCCAAAAAAGCATAAAACAATAAAAAAGTAATTTTATAACATATCACCTTTATCAGACAGATAGAGGACTAAGTGCTGCTGCTGCTTAGTCATTTAGCCCACCAGGCTCCTAATTCTTCCTAAATATTTTCCTTTGATGAATGTGATTAAATTGTGTATCACAATTTTAAGAACCAGAAAGATGCATTTTCATTCTTTGATTTAGAGTAGCTATCATCTACCTCTCCTCTCCAACACATGCTCCACTTTCCTTTTCAAAAGACAATAAGGAATAGAAGTCTAGATCTAAATATATTAGATTATAGAGTGGTATTCCTACTTCAAAAAAATCAATAATTTCTTAACACACATAAGGGTATATATTGGAGAAGGCAATGGCACCCCACTCCAGTACTCTTGCTTGGAAAATCCCATGGACAAAGGAGCCTGGTGGGCTGCAGTCCATTGGGTTGCTAAGAGTCAGACACGACTGAGCGACTTCACTTTCACTTTTCACTTTCATGCATTGGAGAAGGAAATGGCAACCCACTCCAGTGTTCTTGCTTGGAGAATCCCAGGGACGGGGGAGCCTGGTGGGCTGCCATCTATGGGGTCGCACAGAGTCGGACACGACTGAAGCAACTTAGCAAGGGTATATATAACATCCTCTTTATTAGATGTATAATGTGTTTTAAAAAATAGGATACTACTAGGATAGTTCCCACAGAAAAAATGAAGCTTTGTATATAAGTTTATAAATACATATAATGGATGTTTTTGTGTTTGCTTGTGTGTGTGTAGACATGAAAATAAGTAAATGTATTTATATATACACATAGTTAAGTATTAAGTGATATTCCAGAAGGTAGATTATTACCTATATTTTTGAGACATAATGTCTGTACAAATACACTAAGAACTATTTTGTAAAAGACATTGGTTAATGGATAAAGCCTCTAAATATGGAAAGAAAGTTTAATGACTTGCTTACTTTGACCTCTTATATTATAGAGGGCTGCTGCATAGTGTTAGATATAGATGCAGTATCATCCATTATATCAGGCCACAGACACATAGGTCATATTTCCATTACTAAATATTCCCAGCAAGCTATCACCTTTCCAGAAAATTATGTTGTCATTATAATTCTCAACTACAAGCAAATATTAAGAGTTTACTTCTTCATGTGCATTGCTAACTGCAGAATAATTAGTTGAAATTAGTTGAAATAATTAGCTGAAAGGTTTTGTGTTTTACATAAAGAGTCCATGATCTTTACAGTTTCATGTATTATAGACACAATCATACAACAACCTTAGGAAATAAAGATGATGGTTAGTTGCTATGACGTGTACAACTTTTGCAACCCCAGGGACTGTAGTTTACCAGGCTCCTCTGTCTACGGGATTCTCCAGGCAAGAATACCAGAGTGAGTTGCCATTTCCTCTCCAGGGGATCTTCCTGACCCAGGAATCAAACCTGGGTCTCCTGCATTGCAGGCAGATTATTTAGGGACTGAGCTACTAGAAAATAAAGATAGGAAACATCAACTGAAAGCAAGTATTTAAATATGTGATCAGATCAGATCAGTCACTCAGTCGTGTCCCACTCTTTGCAACCCCATGAATTGCAGCACGCCAGGCCTCGCTGTCCATCACCAACTCCCGGACTTCACTCAGACTCATATCCATCGAGTTAGTGATGCCATCCAGCCATCTCATCCTCTGTCCTCCCCTTCTCCTCTTGCCCCCAATCCCTCCCAGCATCAGAGTCTTTTCCAATGAGTCAACTCTTTGCATGAGGTGGACAAAGTACTGGAGTTTCAGCTTTAGCATCATTCCTTCCAAAGAAATCACAGGGCTGATCTCCTTCAGAATGGACTGGTTGGATCTCCTTGCAGTCCAAGGGACTCTCAAGAGTCTTCTCCAACACCACAGTTCAAAAGCATCAGTTCTTCGGCACTCAGCCTTCTTCACAGTCCAACTCTCACATCCATACATGACCACAGGAAAAACCATAGCCTTGACTAGACGAACCTTTGTTGGCAAAGTAATGTCTCTGCTTTTGAACATGCTATCTAGGTTGGTCACAACTTTCCTTTCAAGGAGTAAGCGTCTTTTAATTTCATGGCTGCAGTCACCATCTGCAGTGATTTTGGAGCCCAGAAAAATAGTCTGACACTGTTTCCCCATCTATTTCCCATGAAGTGATGGGACCGGATGCCATGATAGACCAACATAAAACAAATATTCACATGTGTGTGTGCTAAGTTGCTTCAGTTGTGTCCTACTCTTTGTGATGCTAAGGACTATAGCCCACCAGGCTCCACTGTCCATAAGGTTCTCCAGGCAAGAATATTGGAGTGGGTTTCCATTGTCTCTGCAGGGGATCTTCCCAACCTAGGGGCTGAACCCACCGCTCTTATGTCTCCTTGTGTTGGCAGACAGGTTGTTTACCACTAGTGCCACTTGTGAAACCCCAAAGAGATTTGAAAGATTTGGTAAAGTGAGTTGGAATTAGACACACAGATTAAAAGAAGGAAGGGAGATTGATTTGGAAATGGATCAAGCATCTACTTTGATTATGTAATTTAAAGGATTTTTCAAGCATTATTTCTTCCATGATTTGATGAAATTACCAACAAAAATAATATCAGTATTCAGTAATTCCTGTTAATCCACTGAAGAACTTCCTTCTAACTCAGCCATAATCTTGTGTATATGTTTTAAATTTTTATTAGTTATTACTCAGCAACCTAGTCAGTCACTTATAATGGTTATGGTGCATTTTATGTTGATCTGGTAAATAAAGGACATGGGACAATGCCAAAAAAATTTTTTGGGAGGAAAACCATCAAAGCAGGAAGTGAGAAATACCTTATTAAAGGAAAATATCAAATGGGAAAATGTACATGGAAAAGAAAAAATTATATAAATATGTATATATTCTTCCTGTGTCAAATGTTTACTCTAAACAAGCTATGCAGATCCTCAGATACTTTTTAAGAATAAAGAAAACAGGCAAAAGTTTTGGTAAATAATTGATCCAAGCCCTGAGAAGACATTAATGAAAATGTGGAAATCAGGAAGAAACTAGAACACAGAAAATGTCAAATATACTTCCTTTATTTTATTTTTTTCCTCCAAATTTTTCTTAAGTGCATATTATGTGCTAACATCAGTGTGAAAATAAATAATAACCTAGGAAGAGCTGCTCAAGGAAATCACAGTCTATATTCAATACTAACAGTGGTTAAGTATTATTAATATTTGTAAATATCATGGAGCCCTACAAGAAGGAAGAAGACTGCAAAGTGAAGAGCCTTGAAAAGAAGCTTGGCAATGAGATTTGAAAGATATCTAGTAGGTAACTAGGTGGAAATGATAGATAAAAAGATAAAGATGAAAAAAAAATTGATACAAAGTTTTGAAAGAAAAAAATAAGAGAATGAAATAGCTAAATCACTCAATAAATATTTATTAAAGACCTACCATGTGTCAATTATGAGACATGCCCAACCCTGGGGCAAAAATTGAGGGCAAATACTTGATTTAGGGGGAAACACCAGTAGAGGTGGGGCAGTGATATTGAGAAAAGAGAGCTAATTAAGCTTCTTTACTAGATCAACTATCACAGCAATTTAACTCTGAGAAACACTATGATTTTTATGAAAAGAGTTAAGCTGTGTTCCAGTATTTGGTACAAGAGGATTTAGGTTCAAATGGTCAAAATTAGATAAAATTTTTCATGAAAAATACAAATTTTCTTTTTTGTTAGGTAGTCAGGAATGAGCAGGTTTTGTTTTGATTACCCTCCAAAAGGTAAAACAATGGTCAGCTTAGCTTCACAGGTGACTCTGTATTTTCTTCTGTTGCCCAGATTCCTGGGTATCATGGCACTTCTTTCTGTCACAAGCCACCATGATTATACTCTGACTTCAGTGAGGCAGTTAGCTTAGAAGTAAAGGCTACACTTTCCTTTCTACTTTGTTCCTAGTCTGGCTGAGGTTATTTTGGCTTCATTTTCAAAATATCTCCATGGCTCTTCTGTAATTTGGGAAGGAAAATGGACACAGTTTGAGATAATTGGAATCTTATTTTGGAGGTTGATCTCACATCATAGGAGAAATTGGAATATTTCTCTGAGTGCATACAAGAAAATGTTAAAGGATTTTTGGACACTGAATTTTGGTCTAGTGCTTATGTGGGTCTCCTTCTTATTTCATGTTTTCCTTATGAAGAAACATCAATTAGAATACTCTTTTGTTCTATCTCTAGCCTCTCAATCACTCCTTACAAGGAAAATGAATTATCATATTGGTAATTTAGGCTCAGGATTTGGATGTACATGAGTGAAAGTCACTCAGACATGTCCAACTCTTTGCAACCCCATGGACTATATAGTCCATGGAATTCTCCAGGCCAGAATACTGGAGTGGGTAGCCTTTCCCTTCTCCACGGGATCTTCTCAACCCAGGGATTGAACCCAGGTCTCCCTCATGCAGGCGGGTTCTTTAACAGCTGAACCACCAGTGAAGCCCTGGCTGTGCATAGCTCAACCTATTTTTTATTTTTTCCCTTTCACTCAGTTATGTCTGCCTAGGGATAACACATAATTCTTGGTCTTATAGTTAATAAAGAAGTAAATGTCCCACTTCTCTAGATGTGTCTGTCATCATCCATGGTTACCTCTAACCAGGTACATATGTTCTTATTACTGTACCATGAAGCTCACTGATACCATAGTTTAGCAAAACATCCTTTAGTTCTGTGTTTTCCATAATAAAGCTACCATTTGCATTTACTTTTCCTGAATCCTAGGTATATTTGGAAATTGGTTCCAAATGTGATGGGGAATAGGGATGACATTTATCCAGCTGTCTCCAACCCCCACTGTAGATGGTATCAGAAAAGACTTTTCAAGTTTCAACTTATAAGAATCTCAGCTGACCTGGTTCTGATCTGGGAAAATGGTTTAATTGCTAATTTGGTTGAAGTTAAGTTAGGAAAGGTGGGGGAAGAACACTAAGACTTCAAAGGATCCTTCTTTGATTCAAGTCAATTGAATTAAGGTATTAAAAAACTGAGTAAAATAGAAATTATTTGCACATCAATTGTCCTAACCCATCAAGTTCAATAAATATAAGCCTTGTCTCTCCTATAGCATACTACCATCAGTCTCCCTTATTCTAAAATCATGACCGGGAGCTATGGCACCAATATCAACTGATTGGTTGGTTGGACTTGTCTAGAAATCTTGTTTTGTTGTTGTTGTTTGTTTCTTTAATTTGATGTCTGGCATCAAAAAAGCTTTATATTCTACCCATTTGGGAGCCACTTCCCCTGTTAAATACCCAAGGCCAAGTTTTTGAACATGTAATTTTAGATAGGTGGGAATAAAGGGTTATCACTTTGACAACTTTGGGCACTGTGCTGGGTGCATACTTGAACAGAATGGCTCTGCCTAGCTTTTCATTTGGCTTCTTCTTGGTCCTATTTGTATTTCATATTTGAATAGGTGATTTAGAGAATAGTGAAGTCGCTCAGTTGTGTCTGACTCTTTGCGACCCCAAGGACAGTAGCCAACCAGGCTCCTCCGTCCATGGGATTTTCCAGGCAAGACTTTTCCGGAGTGGGTTGCCATTTCCTTCTCCAGGGGATCTTCCAAAACCAGGGAACGAACCCGGGTCTCCTGCATTGTAGGCAGATGCTTTACTGTCTGAGCCACCAGGGAAGTCAATTTAGAGAATGGGATAGGTAAATCAGCTATAACTAAAGAAGTAATTTTACAACTGTTTAGGTGTTCCTACATATAAAATGTTTTCAGTGTTACATTTGAACCTTAAAACACTGTTGTGAGTTAAGGAGGACGTGGTCTATTTTATCAGTTTTGCAGATGAGGTTTTGCATGTTGAATCAAACATACCTGATTTCAAATTTGGCCTTCATAACTTATCAGCAGTATGAATTTCCATGAATTCCTCAGTATTTTTATTTATAAAATGTTTTGAACAGTTAAATTCAGTATAAGAGTTAAAGCTATTATCCCAGTCTAGTAATTAAGAAATAGTAGTTACTTTATTTTAAATTTAAAGCCAACATTCTCTCACTCTATCAATTTGAACACTAAATCTCAATCATTCAAATATTTTAGAAATTGTATATTGAACAGTGTATTCATAAATATTCATGCAATTTAACTTTTAAACTCTAAGCCATAGGTTTTGGCACAAACTCTATTCCCTATGTAATGACAAAGATATGCCAGCTCCATTCATTAAATATAGTTAGGTAAGGCAGAAAGGGGAAATGGCACCAATAAATAATTCCATGTAATTTCTGTGAACCACAGATGTTTAAGTCGAGCTATATTAATAATTTAATAATTCATAGTAGATTAGTTTATTGTGGGTTACCACCTTTAGCACTTTTATAAATCAAAGTGTTAAGATTGTGTTTAATAAATCATTTTAATTCTCTGAGAAAATGTAAGAAATTTAGCTGTCATATTAACCTACATTGCAAATCCACAAAGGAAATTTTTATGAAATTTAACCCACTAAATATAATGAGAAATTTCATACATTGAAATACACAGCCTTTCAAAATATTTGTGCAGTGTTATTAGATAATATATTTAAAATAAATGTCATCTTTTCTACTTTATCAGTCTGACTGGGTTTGTCCAGATATTGGTCAAAAGAAGAATCTGGGTCCACAATCTTATCCCAACCTACTGCTCCTGCCAAATTTTAGTTGTTTTCTTTAGAGATCTCTGTTGAGTTACATATTTCTTAACAACCTTCTTTCTTTTTTTCTTTATATTCTCTTCTCTCACATTTTATGATTGCAGTTTTCATATTATCTTTGAAAAAAAATAAGAGCAGATTATTCAGAATGAACTTGTAATCAAGTAAGTTAATTATTCATGTTTGACCCTGAGTAAAAGCAAATCTAAAAACTAGAAATGCTGTTAAATAATTGACGTCTTATTTTAAGTGACATTTTCAAACTGTGATTTTTAATTTTGATGGAAATTTCAATTTAATCCCCTCTAAGATAGTAGCTTCTCCAGTGGCTCAGAGGTAAAGAATCCACCTGCCAATGCAGGAGATGCAGGAGACACAGTTTCTATCACTGAGCAGGGAACATCCACTGGAGAAGGAAATGGCAACCCACTCCAGTATTCTTGCTTGGAACGTCCCATAGGTAGAGGAGCCTTGCTGGCTGCAGACCATGGTGTCACAGAGTCAGACATGACTGAACACACACACACACTAAAATAGTAGGAAGTTATTTCTTATTTCTCCCTCATAAATTATTTTTTGACCGTATAACCTTTATTCAGAGGTCCTATTTTAATTGCCAAGAATTTAAGAAAAATGTCAAAAAACAATGCCATCATAAATTTTTTTAAATTATTTTTTAAATATATGGTTGACTAGCTTTATCTATGTCACCCTTCATCTCTGCTCTTCTCTTACTCTGTGATAGAATGAATTGTGTCTTTCTAAAATTCATATGATTTCATATGATGTTGTAATCCCCAAAGTGATTGTACTCCTAGATAAGATTGTTATGAGGTATTTCAGTTCAGTTCACATCAGTCACTCAGTCGTGTCCGACTCTTTGCGACTCCATGAATCACAGCACGCCAGGCCTCCCTGTCCATCACAAACTCCCGGAGTTCACTCAGACTCACATCTATTGAGTCAGTGATGCCATCCAGCCACGTCATCCTCTGTCATCCCCTTCTCCTCCTGCCCCCAATCCCTCCCAGCATCAGAGTCTTTTCCAATGAGTCAACTCTTTGCATGAGGTGGCCAAAGGACTGGAGCTTCAGCTTTAGCATCATTCCTTCCAAAGAAATCCCAGGGCTGATCTCCTTCAGAATGAACTGGTTGGATCTCCTTGCAGGCCAAGGGACTCTCAAGAGTCTTCTCCAACACCACAGTTCAAAAGCACCAATTCTTCAGCGCTCAGCCTTCTTCACAGTCCAACTCTCACATCCATACATGACCACAGGAAAAACCATAGCCTTGACTAGATGAACCTTTGTTGGCAAAGTAATGTCTCTGCTTTTGAATATGCTATCTAGGTTGGTCATAACTTTCCTTCCAAGGAGTAAACGTCTTTCATTTTCATGGCTGCAGTCACCATCTGCAGTGATTTTGGAGCCCCCAAAATATAAAGTCTGACACTGTTTCCACTGTTTCCCCATATATTTCCCATGAAGTGGTGGGACTGGAAGCCATGATCTTCGTTCTCTGAATGTTGAGCTTTAAGCCGACTTTTTCACTCTCCACTTTCACTTTCATCAAGAGGCTTTTTAGTTCCTCTTCACTTTCTGCCATAAAGGTGGTGTCATCTGCATATCTGAGGTTATTGAGATTTCTCCCGGCAATCTTGATTCCAGCTTGTGTTTCTTCCAGTCCAGCGTTTCTCATGATGTACTCTGCATAAAAGTTAAATAAGCAGGGTGACAATATACAGCCTTGACGAACTCCTTTTCCTATTTGGATCCAGTCTGTTGTTCCATGTCCAGTTCTAAGTGTTGCATCCTGACCTGCATACAAATTTCTCAAGAGGCAGATCAGGTGGTCTGGTATTCCCATGTCTTTCAGAATTTTCCACAGTTTATTGTGATCCACACAGTCAAAGGCTTTGGCATAGCCAATAAAGCAGAAATAGATGTTTTTCTGGAACTCTTGCTTTTTCCATGATCCAGCAGATGTTGGCAATTTGATCTCTGGTTCTTCTGCCTTTTCTAAAACCAGCTTGAACATCAGGAATTTCACGGTTCACGTATTGCTGAAGCCTGGCTTGGAGAATTTTGAGCATTACTTTACTAGCACGTGAGATGAGTGAAATTGTGTGGTAGTTTCAGCATTCTTTGGCGTTGCCTTTCTTAGGGATTGGAATGAAAACTGACCTTTTCCAGTCCTGTGGCCACTGCTGAGTTTTCCAAATTTGCTGGCATATCGAGTGCAGCACTTTCACAGCATCATCTTTCAGGATTTGAAATAGCTCCACTGGAATTCCATCACTTCCACTAGCTTTGTTCGTAGTGATGCTTTCTAAGGCCCACTTGACTTCACATTCCAGGATGTCTGGCTCTAGGTCAGCGATCACACCATCGTGATTATCTGGGTCGTGAAGATCTTTTTTGTACAGTTCTTCTGTGTATTCTTGCCATCTCTTCTTAATATCTTCTGCTTCTGTTAGGTCCATACCATTTCTGTCCTTTATCGAGCCCATCTTTGCATGAAATGTTCCCTTGGTATCTCTAGTTTTCTTGAAGAGATCCCTAGTCTTTCCCATTCTGTTGTTTTCCTATATTTCTTTGTATTGATTGCTGAAGAAGGCTTTCTTATCTCTTCTTGCTATTCTTTGGAACTCTGCATTCAGATGCTTATATCTTTCCTTTTCTCCTTTGCTTTAGTTAATTAGTTAAATTAACTAAATTAGGTAATTAGTGAAATTAATTCATTAGGGTAAGACCATAATACCACAAGACTTATATCTTTATAAAAAGAAGAAAATATACCTAGTCTTTGTCTCTATGCGTACACAAAGAAGCCATGTGACAACAGAGAGAAGTTGACCATCTACAAGGCAGAAAGAAAAGTCTAGCAGAAACCAATCTGTTAGCACCTTAATATGGGAATCCTAGCCTCCAGAACTGTAAGAAAATAAATGTCTATTGTTTAAGTCACACAGGCCGTGATATCTTGTTGTAGCAGCTTGAACAGACTAGTAAACCATCCTAAACAATTTCTACCACTCTTCCATATTTCTTTGTAAATCTTACAGTATTCAGAAGCCCTTTATATCCCATCCATTTTCATCAATACTACATTAGTAGACTAGGTGCATGCTTATCTGTTCTCCTATCTCATACTGTTTTGAATTTCTGTTGCTTCTGACTAGATTAGGAGCATCTTGTATTTAGAGACTGTTTTCCATCAATTCAACATCCTTAAGACAGGGATTGTAGGATATAGGAAGTGTTTGTTGAAGTATGTTTTGGGAGACAGAGCATAATACTGGGTTAGTTTATGCCAACCCAATACATGGAAGGCAAGCTATTATAAAGTTGTCAAATAATTTTATATGTTTAATTTAATTTGAATTGAAAATTGAATGTGCTGTTGTATATAATAAAACTGTGGGGTTTTTTTTCAATGAAGAAATAAATATTAATGAAAGCATAAATTATATAATGATATAGAAACTCAGTGGATATTTAGCAGGCTAAAATAATGATTATGATCTCTCTGCAACATTATAGAAAACTATAATAAAATGTGTGTGAATTGTACGTAACATAATGGGAAATTATAACAAAATATACAATGGAAAAGACAGGAGATGGATTTGCTCAGGTACTATAATCACAAGTGTTTATAGATTGAAGCATATGAGAACATTTAGAAATTAATAGTTATAAAAGTTTATGTCAATGAATATTTTCTCCATTTTCCAAGCATCCCGTTATTTATTATTTTGACAATTAAAATATAAAAGGGCAAAAAAGCATGGCAGCTAGACACAAAGGCATGGTCAGATATACAAGTGTAAATATCATGTTTAACACTTAACTAGCTTGGGTGATCTTGAAAAAGTGCTTTATATGCTCAGAGGCCTAGTTTCTTTGTCTTTCAGATGAGAAATAATATTAACATAGTGTCTACCAAAGTACTGAGAAGAATGCTGGAATATCATGAGTGCTCTTAAAAGCTATCTAATGATTTCCAATAGAAAGTAAGCACTGTGAGACTGAGGACCTCTTTAATTCACTGATATAGATTAGTGCCTGTCATTTGATAATTTCATAACAAACATTATTTATGGATAAATGAATAAAAGGGAGAATATTGTGAAGACAGTAGAAAAGACTTCATAGGAAGTCATTTAAAATTTAAAGAAAAGAAAATCCTTTAAGTTTAAAGAAAAGAAAAACAGTATAATATACGTGTGCCTTGTGTACACTGTTGTTTAGTTGCTAAGTCACGTCCAGTCTTTTGTGACCTCATGAACGGCAGCCCACCAGGCTCCCATATCCATGGGGTTTTCCAGGCAAGAATACTGGAGTGGGTTGCGATTTCCTTCTCCAGGGGATCTTTTCAACCCAAGAGTCAAACCCAAGTCTCCTGCATTGACAGGTAGATTCTTTATCTCTGAGCCACTGGGGAAGCCCCTTATTGTATATATACACATGTATGTGTGTGTATGTGTGTATAAACATATATATAAAATATTTCATTATTTGGATGATATCTGAAAGGTAACTAAAATAACAGTTAAAACAGCTTTTTTACTGTGTAAATTATTTCCTGAGTAAAATAGATAACTTTTTTCCAGAAACTACTTTGACCCATAGTAGTAGTAGTAGTAGTAGTAGTAGTAGTAGCAGTAGTAGTGTTAGTCGCTCAGTTGTGTTTGACTCTTTGCGACCCCACTGACTGTAGCCCGCCAGGGTCCTCTGTCCATGGGATTCTCCAGGAGCGGGTTGCCATTTCCTTCTCCAGAGGCTCTTCCCTACCCTGGGATCAAACCTAGGTCTCCTGTATTGCAGGCAAATTCCTTGCTGTTTGAGCTACATGGGAGACTTTGACCCTGTACCTTGTAGTCATTTACTGTCTCTGTGTTCAAAATTATTTCCTTGTAGTGAGTTAGTTCATCCTCTAGTAGAATCAGCCATGGTACATAAGCAAAATAAAGTTACTGTAAAAATGATGAATAGCATTTAATAAGATCATTTAAAAATTTTGAAAGAGAGTAAAGCAGAGACTGACTAAAGCTTAGAATACCCTTACTGAAAATTCTGTATTCCCTACTTTCAGAATTCCTCTTCCTAGATCTGCTTAGTGATGTCACTGAAATTCACTGATGCCTCCCCACACACTTTTTTTTTCCCCCAACCTCAGGCTATATTAAATTTGCAGTTTACTGTCTTAAAAACACACTTGGAATGCATCCCAGTGTATTGATTATCTCTCAGATTTAAATTGAAAAATATAACTGACTTGGAAGGCAATAAACCACAAGGTGGGCAGTTTTCTCTATCACTTTTTCTATCAGTAGCACAGTAGCTCTCTAAACATTTTCAGGATAAAAGGATATTTGAGTGAGCCACTCAGAGAAGTGATAATAAACTTCCTTCCCACCCACGCAGGGGAGTGTAATACCAGTTTAGATGTGTTCCAGAAGATGAACCACTTACTTGTTCTTTGCTTAAGAAATGTGAATGAAATGAGTCAGTCTCTCTACATTCACCCCCACCTATATGAATATATTTGTTCATTTATTTATTCAAAATATTTGTAATTCATATATATGAATATATATTATGAATTATATATATATGAGTTCATATATATATATATGTAATGCATTCACCAAGCATTTTTTTTGTATATCAAAGGGCTGTGGAATTTGCCTTCTAGGAGGCTACATTCTAATTGGCAGAGAGACACTCTTGAAAAAAAATTAAGTAAGGTAATTTCAGAACACACACAAAAGTTAGTAAAAAGGAAATAATGGGACAGGGGCATAGAGTGAAGAAGTTTGCACGGTTTCTTTGGAATAAGTGTTCTAAATGGCTTCTCTTAGGGTGTGACTAGTTAATAGTCAGCCATGACAGGAGATAGGAAGAATTCTTCAAGCTTAATTTCAAACAGGTTAGTGCCTTGAATTGAAGAAAAAGGAAAAGAAAGAAAAGGAAAGAAAGAAGAGAGAGAGGAAGAGAGAGAGAAAGGGAGAAAGAAAGAGAAAAAGAAGAGAAAAATGTTAGTGGGATTGAAGAAAACAATGAACAGCTTTATGGGATAAGGATGAGGGATAATGTGGGTTCAAATCGGCCATGAAAAAATACTTTAGGTTTTCTTCTAATTGCAGTTTATAGCCAGAGGAGTATTTTTTCCAATGCAAAGATATTATTTGATAGATAATTTCTAAAACATTTTACACACACACTAATACTGTATCTGTGTCTCATTAAAAAGTTTAACCTAGTATCTGAGTAGAGATGGGACACTATCTCTTAGTTATTGTCTCTATAACTGGGATAGAACTATCAGTTACTGTCTAGGATTATTTAACATGTTTGGCAGAACAGATGATAGATTGAGCTGAAAAATTAATGTGAGTTGTTTCTTCTTAAAACACATGTATACCTGTGGCGGATTCATTTTGATATTTGGCAAAACTAATACAATTATGTAAAGTTTAAAAATAAAATAAAATTGGAAGAATAAAAAAAAAAAAAAACATTCTATTAAAATGTAATGAATTGATAATGTAATTCATTGGCTTCTGAGTTAGATGCTATTAAAATTAGAGATGTATGTAAAATACAAAGGATTCCTGCTAGTTTTATATATTACACTGCTTGCTTCATTTCCTTCACTATGTTATAAGAGAAATTACTTAAAAAATACTATTTTAGTCACAAAAGTATAGTTTGCATTGCTGCCAGTAATTATAACTAGATTTTTAATCTGTCTTTGATGAATCAACTTTACACCAACATTTTTTAAACTCTTGATTTTGTAAAAAAAAAAAAAAAACAAAAGCATATGATCAAAATGCAACCAAAATTTATTGTTATTCCCAAAGTATTAAACAAGCTAGCCACACTTTGCTCAAAGAAAACATCAAGTATCTATGTATATTTTACTTACTACAAATATAAAAATTTCATGTACACCAGAGACAGAATAGAAGGTGGCTCTTCAATTTACAGAAATATACTAGTGAATATTTGGAAATATATTTATTAATTGGACTATTGTATTGTTCAGTACATATTTTAATTTTTCAAGAAAATTAAATTTTGTATCAATTCTAATAGAGTGCTCTTATCATGTTCAATTTCCTGTTGAAAGAGAATGAGTATCAGGAAGGCTCACCCAGGTTATCTCAGATGGTAAATAGGGTAGGAGTAGATCTGAGCTCAAGTCAATCAAATCACACCTCCGTCCTCCCCAATTTAAACCATGATCTTGTGATTCAGTGGTAAAGAACCCACCTGCCAGTGCAGAAGGTGTGGGTTCAGTTCCTGGGTTGTGAAGATCCCCTGGAGAAGGAAATGCAACCCACTCCAGTATTCTTGCTGGGAAATCCCGCAGACAGGGGAACCTGGTTGGCTACAGTCCATGGCTACAGTCTAATCCAAAAGATTTGGAGATGACAAAACAACTTTTAAAACATACTTCAGGATTCAGGAATATAATATGAATTTATTTTATTATGCAGCTTACTCTGGAAAGAATAAAAGCAAATAAAATTATGAGAAAGAGGAAATAAATTATACATATATTGCTTTTTAATTTTTTTACTACTTTATATCATTCCACTCCTCATCCTATTTTCTACTACTCTTTTTTTTCTTAATGGTTTAAGTCTTTCTTATGTCTCTTCTTCATGTCCTGTATTTTCTACTGTGCTTTATTTCTTTGTGGCATAAGTCTTTTTTCTTTGATCTATAATCTTATGGTACTTTGTAAATATATCTTGACTATTCAAGGGAATATTATGTAGTATACAACCTAGAATAACAAACTTAATGGGACTCCTCAATCTATAATTTCATACAGATATTTGATCATTTTTAAGCTTATAAGCAAAATTTTCATATTTGCAAACATGCAGATACCAAACACAAAATGATAAAATTTGGATTATTTTTTAATCTTCAAAACTATGGAAATAAGCCAGAAGCAAAGTGCTTATAATTGTTGGCATGTCAAAGAGAAAGTTATGCAGTTTACATAGCCTCAGAGCATCTCTTATCTGAATATGAACTAAAAACATTTTTTAAAAGATCCTGGACACATTAATTGAATCATGAATCCTTCTAAAAGGAAATGAATCTATAGATGACTATTACAAGAAACTGTGTAAGAATACATAGTAAAATATTTATTCAATTTCATGAAAGGAAAAATACCATTTCTGTTCTACCATAAGGCATTCAAATAGCAATAAATTGGGTAGAAAGAATAAAAGAAGAAAATGAAATAAGCAGAAAAAAGGCCTGCAGTTTTCCTAGAAGCAGTACCTGTTTTTGCCAATTGTTAAATACAATTGTCCTATTCTTCAGAGTGGGGCTTCCCTGGTGGCTCAGGTGGTAAAGAATCTGCCTGCTATGCAGGAAACCTGGGTTCAATCCCTGGGTTAAGAAGATACCATGGAGAAGGAAATGACAACCCACTCCAGTATTCTTGCCTGGTGAACTTCATGGACAGAGGAGCCTGGCAAGTTACAGCCCATGAGATCACAAAGAGTCATACACGACTGGGAAACTATAAACAATGTGCAATTATATATTGTAAATGTAATAATCTGAAAAACACCTAACTTAACTAAACTGGAATATAAATGAAATTCAGACACTTGTGAGAAATTATCAAAAACTGACTAAAATATATTATAGCACCTCCTATCAGGAGATGAAATCTACACCTCAGATCCTTGAATTTGGACTTGTCTGTGACTTGCTTTGACAAAGACAATCTGACAGAAGTACTGTGGGTATTTTCAACTCTGGATCAAAGACATCTTGCAGCTGCTGTTCTTGCTTGAAAACAAGCATAAGCTAAATTGTCAAATAATGAGAAACATGTGGTCCAGTTGCTCCTGTCACCCCCACTTCCAACAAGCCAACCCCTAGAAGAGGAGCTGGCTAACCTAGTACATGGCTGGAAATGCCTGAGAAAGTCCAGGAGCACCAGTAGAACAGTTGTTTAGCTGAGTACAGTCTAGATAATCAACCTACAGCACTTAGCACTCAGCTAAGGAAGTGGTTCTCTCTTTAAGCTGTTAGGTTTCCAAGTGGCTCCTTCACTTAACACAAAATAACCGATACAATAGCAACAAATAGGAATTGCACAAGATTATTTCAATAAGTTTTCCCTAAAAACTTAAATATCAAATAATATCTAGGTACTAATTTCACTAGTCATAGCCTTTGCCAGAATGTTGCTTTCTTCTCTCGTCGAGAAATGAGAGACCCAGAGCTGTGGTTGCTTCTTTAGTATGGGGTGGGTGAGAGTATGTTAGCCGGCTCCTTGACCTTGTCTTCTGTCATCCACTTTTGAAGGTGGCTGACTCATCTGAAGGTAGGATTCTGTTCTGTTCCTATTGATTATTTCCTCCAGGGTAGAAACTTTGAACCTATGGTGATATGTGATCGGAATTTTTGGACATAATTTGGCCTAGTGAAGGACACGTTACCATGGTCTGTTAAATATATATAAAATGTAAAAAAGTCCAACTTATTAACACACCATGCTGTGCTATACTAAGTTGCTTCAGTCATGTCTGACTCTGCAACCCTAAGGACTGTAACTCACCAGGTTCCTTTGTCCATGGGATTCTCCAAGCAAGAATACTGGAGTGGGTCACCATTCTCTTCTCCAAGGGATCTTCCCAACCCAGGGATCAAACCCATGTCTCTCAAGTCTCCTACATTGTCAGATCTGTTCTTTACTACTAGTGCCACCTGGGAAGCCCCATTAACACACAGGGATTTTATATAGACAATTAGGTAAAGATTGATCTTTTAACTTCAAAAAGGAAACAAGGAGCTGTTGGAGGTCATGGAGAGGATGTGACTTCATGAGTTGGGCCCACCAGTCAGAGGCCCCTCACCTCCTCCCTTGCCCTTTGAATGGGAGGTTTGATCATCTTCCCACAGCTGGAGCCATTTTCAAGGACAGCCTTGAGAGAGCAATGTGTTGCTGAGACCGTCTGGTCAATACTAGTGACTGAATCCTGTTAAGGCCTAAATATAAACTTTCAAGGTTCTGGTGGGCAGGTGTAAAGATCTGTTCATCTTGCAACCACCCAAAACATGCCTCAGATGTGAGTTACCTTCATGTACGGTGACCAGTTTGTGAACCGATAAACACGTTCATTTCTCTAATGTGTCTTATTAACAGAACACATAGATTGCTACTTCCACGTACCTTAGAAGATGAGGAAAGAAAATAAAGGATAAAGTTCTCCTGACTTGAATCTGTGATACTTGTAGAGGAGAGATTGGTCACTGCTTGGTAGTATGTTCATGAGTGCAGAAATTCAGCTTTGCTACTTTAGACAGAGCCAGCAATTTCATTAAGGGCTTTCAGGATGGGTGACTGCTGTGAACTGATAAGAAAGTATCACCCGTTTCCATAACGGTTCAAGAGACATGGCCTGAAGGCTTAAGTTTTTCAGTGGCAAAGTGGGTTGATGAACTTTTTTTTTTTTTAATTTTTTCAAGGCAGTGGGTCTCAAAATGGGCTATTTCTCCCTTGGGACATTTGCTAAGATCTGGAAAGATTTTTGTCATCCTAGGGTTGCAGTGCTATTGGTGCCTAGTTCAAGACGCTGCTGGTGTAGGTTTAGTTGCTAAGTTCGACTCTTGCAACCGAAGTGTCTGACTCTTTGCAACCCCATGGACTGTAGCCCACTAGGCTCCTCTGTCCATGGGATTTCTCAAGCAAGAATACTGGAGTGGGTTGCCATTTTATTCTCCAGGAGATCTTCCTGACCCAGGGCTCAAACCTGTGTCTTTTTGTGTCTCCTGCATTGGCAGGCAGATTCTTTATCACTGAGCCACCCAGGATGCTTGAAAGATAAGCTAAGTATCCTAAAATGTACAAGTCAGTATTCCCTGGCTCCTCCTCCCACCCCACCTCAGAGACACACACAATCCAGTAAAAAAATGGCAATAATGCCAAGGTTCAGAAGCCGTGCTCTAGGTGAGCCAGGCCCTCACAGATCAGGAGCATGCATGTACTTTATACTCTCAGTCTTTTAAATGGTATCACTAAAGCTCAATGACACTTTTATAATTGAAACAGAATGGTTCTGCTTAAATTTAAACTACTATGCTATAACAAAATTATGCTATCCTATTTAAAATTTACAGACTACAAGCTTCAAATGATTTAGGGAAGAAACTGTTATTCAAAGGGAAACAATAGGCTCAGGCCTCCAGTGCGGGATTCCATGAAATGATTGCATATTTAATTTACCTTTTAATTCAGTAAACCTTCTCTTATTTTACAGTTTCAGTTTTACAAAGAGACATTAATGAACCTTGTTATAGCCCCAAATCATTGCTTACAAATCTTATCTGTTCAGTTCAGTTCAGTTCAGTCGCTCAGTCGTGTCCAACTCTTTGCGACCCCATGAATTGCAACACGCCAGGCCTCCCTGTCCATCACCAACTCCCGGAGTTCACTCAGACTCACGTCCATCAAGTCAGTGATGCCATCCAGCCATCTCATCCTCTGTCATCCCTTTCTCCTCCTGCCCCTAATCCCTCCCAGTATCAGAGTCTTTTCCAATGGGTCAACTCTTTGCATGAGGTGGACAAAGTACTGGAGTTTCAGCTTTAGCATCATTCCTTCCAAAGAAATCCCAGGGCTGATCTCCTTCAGGATGGACTGGTTGGATCTCCTTGCAGTCCAAGGGACTCTCAAGAGTCTTCTCCAACACCACAGTTCAAAAGCATCAATTCTTTGGTGCTCAGCTCTCTTCACAGTCTATCTCTCACAGCCATATATGACCACTGGAAAAACCATAGTACTCAAGTCAAAAATGAATCATTTCATGGTGATTTCAGGGATCTTGGGACCTAAAAGGGAATTTTTCTAAAAGTTTCTATCATAGCACACCATAAAACACCTATTATTAAGGGTATGAAAAGCTATGTACTGCCATTGCTTTTTGAGAGGAATTAGAAGAAATTACATATTTTATGAAACCCTCATTGAGCATTGGAGAAGGAGATGGCAACCCACTTAAGCATTCTTGCCAGGAAAAGCCCATGGACAAAGAAG
Organism: Bos grunniens; assembly: GCF_055505025.1. Lineage (NCBI taxonomy): Eukaryota > Metazoa > Chordata > Mammalia > Artiodactyla > Bovidae > Bos > Bos grunniens. The sequence goes on from NC_141170.1 coordinate 69,070,677, forward strand.
CCTGAAAGTGAAAAGTGAAAGTGAAGCCGCTCACTCGTGTCTGACTCTTTGCAACCCCATGAACTGTAGCCTACGAGGCGCCTCCATCCATGCAATCTTCCAGGCAAGAGTACTGGAGTGGGTTGCCATTTCCTTCGCCAGGAGATTTTCCTGACCCAGGCTTCGAACCCGGGTCTCCTGCATTGCAAGCAGATGCTTTTACCGTCTGAGCCACCAGGGAAGCCTGCTGGGTTATAATCCGTGGGGTTGCAAAGAGGTGGACCCAACTGAGTGCAGCACAGCACCGAACATCACACTAAGATATGTGTAGCTTAATTAGGATTAAATTTACCTTTTTTTAAAGATTATTACTTAGCTCATGTTTTTATGTGAATTGTTTCCAAACCTATTTATATTTATTTATGAAACATATAGAATTGGAGGGGCACATAATTATATAAAATGTATTCCTTTAATCCTTTCTAAAATATGATCAGATTGAGAGTTGTTTACTATTTGAAAGGTAAAACCTAGTCTATAGATGATTATTTTGCATCTCATGATGTTCACTTTTTAGCCCCCTCTGTTGTAAATTGTCCAAAATGCAGCAGTTATTTTAGAAGTCTTTTCTATCGTCTCGTGGAGAGAATAGAAAGAAATACATGGGCTAGGAGAAGTTAGGCTAAAGCGTAGACTTTGAGAAAAAATAAATGCCAGAACTACTGTAGTAAAGTTTTATGGTTTGATAACTATTATATCAAATGACAGAAAACCAATCTGTATAAAAGCTTTACACCATCAAGTGTATACTTTTTTAAAAAATTCTGATTTTTCCTTTTGTTACTTACAATCAAAGTTTTAAATATGAGTGCTTTTCTTTCTTTTCTATGAAAGTCATTATAATGGTTAGTCCATTTATTACTGTGTTCCTTGATTTTTCAGTTATTTCAGGCTTCTTCATTATCTTGATTACATTATCTTATACAGTGACCCAAAAAAAAACCCTCTTGTTACCCCTTTTATTCACTGGCTGATAAGACAGTGAGTATACTGAGCAGGGATTTCATAAAAAATGAAGTGTCTCTACTCATGCATATGGAAGAAAAAATAGTTCAATTTTATTTATCTTGGAAGTAGATCCCAACATTGATGCTGCTATTCAAAATTAAAGTGTTGCCTTCTAAATTCTCCCGTATTTTTCAGCAAATATTAAACACATATAAAATGTCAAAATGCCCTTAGACAAATGAATATTATGGTAAAAAACAAAATGTGCTTGCCTCCATAGAGCTGGCATTATAGCATCCTCTATAGTTCTGCTTATGGAGTTTCTTTTGACGATTTTTCAGTCAATGTATTCATCTTTTTAACAAATATTTATGCTGCACCTATGTGTTTGGCTTTGTGCTGGGTGTTTGGTACATAATAGTGAGATGATTACTATCTTCACGGTTCTTAAATTATAATGGGGAAATAAATATTATATAATAAAAGCAGACATGAATAAAAACTAATGAGGTTTTAAGTGCTAAGAAGGAGAAAAATGCTCTGTAAGGAAACAATTTCTGGGAGAAAGCGGATTCCAATACAAAATAGATAGCTTAGTACTGTCCTTAGAGAATCAAAATTAACCTGAGAGCTGAATGAAAGAAGGAATTAGCCTTGTCCAAGAATTTAAATTTGTACTGTTTTTGATAGAACAGCATTAGGCATAAACAACAAGATGGATAATAGTCACAGTTATAAACACACAAGAGTCCAGTATAATTGGAAGTCAGTGAATGAAAAGAGACAAAGAAAATGCTGAGTGGTGGCCATGATGATAAAGATCAAGGAGATGAATTTTGGAAGTATCATTGTCAGGAGTTGGTGATATATTTTATGTGAGAAATAAGGAATAGAAAAGAATCAAGAATGACTCCTAGTATCCAAGCTTAAGAAGCAAGATAAATAAGGGATATAGCTTATGGAAAAACTGAGATGAGTTTATAAAATGTGGCCTTAGGGACCTCTGTATGGCACTTAAGCAGAGATGTCAGTTAGATAGTTGAGTATAGGTCAAACCTCAGAAAAGGTGGTCAACTTGGAGTCTGTGGTATAAAAAGAGATGTCTTAGACTGCAATTGCAAGTCATAGACCCAGACTCCCCTAGAGAAAGAGTGTAGAGAAGATAATTCCTGTCTAGATACAACAGTAGGGTTTGGGTAGGGGAGTAAAATCTGGGAGCATGTCCAATGTAATGAGGATCCAGAATAAATAGGACAAAACTCGCCTTTTAGGGAATTAGGGCCAAGTTGGAGAAATAGAACTTATCTGAATAGTTACACAGTAAAGGTATGTACTAGGTGCTAACTGAGCACAGTGAAGGAAACATTTAACTTCACTTCTGGGTAGACCAGAGGAAATTTCCAGAAGGATGACATGGAACTATTCTGAAAAATCTTCAAAATAAGAGATAATTTAATAGGGTATAGGGAAGAACTTTCCAGGCAAAGGAGTTGAGATAAGAAAAAATTCAAAGCATTTGAACAGTTGTAAGTTGTTCAGCTTAATTACATGCTTATAGCTTGTTTCACAAGTCAAGATTTAGGTTAACTTTCACGGATGCACTTTTTCAAATTTATTTTCATTCTTGTACTAATTAACAAATAAGACTGCTTTTGCCTTCTAATTGCCTGCATTAATATCTTCTCTCCTGACTTGCCCTTAATCTAAATGAGAAAAAAAAGGAGCTTTAACTCCTTTTTCAAATACAAGCCAAAGATCACACAGTTCTATGCACAGAGCAGATGGTCAATGAATGTATTATTCCCTAAACAACTGGATTCTTGTTCCTCTGTCCTTGGTGAAGATGGATAAATATGTTTTAACCAGTGTGAAAAAAAATGTATCCAAGTATTATAACATATCATTCCATCCTGGTTGTAATACTCTGATACAAGTAAAACAATTCAGTGACCTGAAATTAGCCTCTATTAAAGTGTCAAGAATCATTCCAAACAATTTAAGTTTCATTAAATTCTAACACACACAAAATTGAATCAATTTATTAAAGTTACTTATTTCCAGATATCCAATAGACCCAATAATACCAAATTATAACAATTTCAGACATATAAATAGTTTCACTACTCTACTTACTGAAGTGAGAATACTACTTCCTAGCTAGAATAAGATACACTCTAAATGCAAATTAAAAGCAAATCAAGGCACTCCAAATCAGTGAACTTCTTGCTGTTGGTTGGAGTGTCTTGAAGTATTGTTCTTGATCTCTATGCAAAAGAAGAGGGGAAACAAAAATAAAGATTGTTTCCTTTATCCCTTGTTAAAAAGGAATAGAGAGTTCAGTCTAACCAATCTATCTTGTATAGACTGATTATACAAGATAGACTGCATCTTCATTCAATATAAATTTAAAATGAATAAAGTATAAATTTAAAATGAATAAAGCATTTTGACCAGGAATTCAGCAATAAAATCTTAACTCAAAAACAAAAAGAAAGCCACCTGAAAGTGACACCTCCCCAGACACCCACCCCCAAATTTTGATGAGCAGATTCTCTGACCTAGACTTGGAGAAACTCTCCTAGAATCACAGATTGTGAGAATAAATTGAGCATAAAGGTGCTAGCATCCAAAGACCTTAAGTTTCCAAATGATACTCTACAAGACATTTAACTAAATACAACCACTGTATAAGTTGAAGGTAGTTGTTCATGTGGACATTTCAATATTGCAGAAGAAACCATGTAGGATTGTTTTGCATTCCATCATTTATTCTATGTTACATAATAGCACATAATCTATCAATTATTTGCTAACTACAACAGTTAAAGTTTGTTAAATTTTCTGGTAACACCACTGCCATAAACAGTAGTGACTTAATGTGCTCTTAAAGGGATCAAGCAACCAGTGCAATTTAATCCATGATGCATTAGAGCCCCTCTTTTCAAAAGCCTGCAGAGTTCTTTGACATGAGGAAAAAATGTATATTGTGTACATTATATACCAGGGATCTTATAAAATTTATTTTAATAAATGTCCACAAAACTATTGCATTTCATTGATAAATTTTAATATCAATATTCAATTGAAAAAGTCATTGTTGCATATCTCATTTAAGTGTTGGAAAGAATTCACAGTGATACTTAAGAAACAATGAACAATCTGAATTAAATAACTAGTTAACTTAAAGTCCAAATTAAAATAAATTGCATATTTTATAAAAAATGATCTTCTACATATGTGCCCATCACATTAATATAATGTAGAAGGAGATGGCAATAATAGTTCTGCTAGCTAGTAAATTAAATAATCAAAATCAGGAGGACTAAGAAGAGGCAAGGATGGGAAGGAAGGAAAAAGGGAAGGAAGAAAGGAAAAAGAATGGAGGGAGGATTTGAAGACAAATTGTTATGAGTCTAGAGTAAGTTCTTTCTTTTTCTTTCCTTAATTCTTCATCACTAGTGTCTCCATGTTGATTTAAAAAATGCACAATGTGAGAGTAACAAGTTAAGTTTTATTTGAGGCAATATGAGGACTGCAGCCCAGGAGGCAACACGTGAGATAGTTCTGAGAAACTATTCCAAAGTGATGGTGGGGGAAGGATAATATATATGTGATTTTGGTAAAGGCAGAGTACATGCAATTGAGCACATATTTTTTGTAGAAAGTTTCTGCTGGTCTTGTGACACTTCTGCTAGTCACCAGAAACAGTTGTCACCATGCAGGATTTTAGTGCTTTTCTAGGTATGAGATACAAGAACTGGGCTCATAAAATCAGCTCCAAAGAATATCTGTCTAAAGACCTGTCCTGCTTGTTTTTCCAGAGCACAGAATGTGGCATTTTTGCTCTCCACCCTGAACTCCTTCAGGGCTTGTTGGGGGTCAGCAGCTGCAGCAGCACGTGATTTAACCCTTATAGAGGTAGATGGCAAGTGCCCATGGCAAGTACCAATTTTTAGGTCACACCCAGAATCTAGTTTAGTTTTTTTTTTTTTTCAAGGTCAAAATACCACAATTTAGAAAGATTAAATAAATTGTCCATGAACACAAATAATAAAGGAAGAACCAGAACTTTAAGCCACTGACTTTTGATTAACTATGGACAATTCGCTTTACTTAAACATAGACTGACTAAACAAATACGTCAGCCACAAACTGGCACTTGTTGTGGTTGCTTGCCATCTGTCTCTACAAGGATTAAATTATGTGCCACTGCAGCTGCTGACCTCCAACACCCCTTGAAGGAGTTCAAGGTGGAGAGCAGAAATGAGGCACTCTGGGAACCTGGCAGGACAGATCTTTAGATGGTCAACACTCTCAGGAGCTGATTTTATGAGCCCAGTTCTTATATATCCTCATATCTAGAAAAGCACTAAAGTCCTTCATGGTGACAATTGTTTCTGGTGACTAGCAGAAGCTTCATGAGATCAGCAGAAATTTTCTACAAAAAAAAATATGTGTTTGATTCCATGTATTCGCCCTTCGCCATAATCACGTATGAACTGTTCTTTCCCCATTACCTCTTTGGAACAGTCTCTCAGAGTTTACTGAGGTGTTGTCTTCGGGGCTGCAGTCCTTATTTTGTCCCAAATGAAACTTAGCTCGAAACTCTCACATTGTGCATTTTTTTAGTCGACAAATACTTACTACTATTTATTTTTATCATTTACCTCCTTTCCTAATAAATATTATAATTACAAGCAAAAATTCAGCATGTATTGTCTCCTTTACTCTTCTTTTGTAATAGGAGAAAAAAAATGTCTATACAAAACATTTAATTTTAGGATATTTTCTACCCAGAATGCTGAATAGAAATTCAATTAATGGTAGTTAAAAATAATAAGCAATAAATTGAATGGGACAAAGGACCAAATTGTTCCTTAAAATGTTTATTTCAGTCTGTTCTAGATGTCATTTTTTTTTTACATCACGTCTTTTGGAACATCTCTTAATAATGAAAATAGTTGCATTTTTAGATATATTTTTGAAAGACTGTGATAATAGAATACAAATGAGATTACGCTGTTTTACTAGATTGTATACATGTAAATGCTAAAACATAGGCATGAGATCAGCTTTGTTTCTCAGTACAAAATTAAACTATGCTAAATTAAACTATACTAAAGGGAAGTGCTTGGCTAAGGGAGTTTGACCATCTCAGTAAATGAGTATGATTTATGCAGTTTGCTCATTTCCCTGCAATGCTTTTGCATGTTCAATAAAAATTGATATGAGTGAAAGGCTATGAAATTTCTACCAACAGAGTAGAAAGAAAAAATAACACACTAATTTAAAATATACTTCAGCTACCTGTCATGAGGAAATTAAAAAAGGCTTTAATGGAAAGAAGTGCAGCACTTGGCAACATTACTAACTTCTATAGATGATTCGGCTTATTCAAGCCTTATTCAAGTCTTAAAAAGGGTTCAGACATTTGTGTATCTCCATATCTGAATGCTATGTGATAAACTGAATTGTTTCAGTTTAGTAATTTTAGAAGCAAAGGATAGGGTATTCCTATATTAAATTGTATTTTTTGATATCTAAAATGGCAACTTTGCCATATCCTGACTTTGTTTTTTTTTTTTCCTGTTCATTTAGTTTTAATTTTGAATCATCATTTGCAGATTTTTGTGTGTGGCTGTTTCTTGTGAATAACTGAAAGAATCAAGCACAGGTATCCATTTGACTTATTTGGGGCTGAAAACTGAGAAAAAGAAGAAACTCTACCATTTTACCAGGGTTCACTCTGCAAGGCTGACTGCAGGAGACTTTCAATTGCTTACCCATGCAAGATTTTATCAGTAAACTGACAACTCCAAACCCTCTATTTACAAGTTCCTGTTGTTCAACATCGATTAACTCATTGATTGAATCCATGCAATTTTAAAGACTGCCATACAGCCAAGGCCATGGCTACAACTACAGGGAATGTCTTTGAGAAATTGAGATCAAAGATTGAAAACTTGCACTTTTAAGTGTAGATTCATTTGCCTTTTTTATGTCTCTTTAGGCAAGCACAGCAGTCTACGGTCACACAACTGCAATGCTCTTACAGTTGGTGTTATTTGTTAAAAGTATTTACCAATTAGGAGGCCAACAAAAATAATAAACAAAAAGAGAAAAATTGCTTTGGATCATTTTGAAGTACCCATTTATCTCATCATTTGTAATTCAGCCAATCCTCTGTTCAACCTTATAGCAGTTGATTATTGCTCCTGGCGGTCTCTAATCTACTTTCTGTCTTGATTGATTTAGCTATTCAGGACATTTCATATAAAAGAAATAATACTTAGAATGATGTTTTAAAGATTTAACCACATTGTAGCGTGAATCAGTACTTCATTTCAAATAATAGTTTAGTCTGCGGATGTACCATAGGCTTCCCTGGTGACTCAGATGGTAAAGAATCTGCCTGCAAGGCAAGAGACCCTGGGTTGGGAATGTTAGGTAGTTAGAATAGGAAACAGGAATCCAGAATGGCAGTGGCTAAAAGACAAGAAAGAGAAAAGTCTGAGAAAATAGAACAAAGGAAGGTCCGAGGACAGGAGTGAGGACCTCAGGTAGAACAAACAACACTCCTGTCTAACCCAGTTTACATAGGGCAGGCCCAGGGGGAGAAAAAACATACAAAAAGAGGAGCCAAAGGGCCGGGGGTCTTTTTTCTTTCCCACGCGCTGGGGCGCTCTTCTCTTCGGGTCTTTGGGTCAACATGCCCTCACGCCTCAAGGATGGATTTTCCTGCTATTTTCTAAATAAAATAGAGCTATAATACAGAGCTGTAACACTGATTTGTCTAAGAGCTGTAGTATGCTCTGTTCAAGACCTGAGAGCTATAACATGGTCTGTCCAAGACCCAAGAGCTGTGACACGCTTAGGGCTTTAATGTCCGTCACTCCAAATCTTTGTCGTGATGGGACAGAACTGAGGAGGATAAACTTCCCTGACAGGACGATCTCCTGGAGAAGGCAATGGCTATCCACTCCAGTATTCTTGCCTGGAAAATTCTATCGACAGAAGAGCAAGCGGGCTATAGTCCATGGGGCCACAAGGAGTCGGATACAACTGAGCAAGTGACACACAAACATGGATATGACATAATTGTTTAGCCATTAAGTAGCCGATGAACTTTGGCTTGTTTCCATTTGGGGTCTATTATGAATAATGTTTCTATTTGTACACAAATTTGGGGACATATTTTACAACTTTTCTTCATTACATTCCTAAGAGTGGAGTTGCTGGATCATATGGTAACACTTAACTTTTTGTGGAGCTAACTGACTTACAAAATGGCTTCATCATTTTACACAGCGCTGCCCCCCACCCCAAGGCAATGTATGAGGATTCTAATTTCTCCACAAACTTTCCAGTACTTGTTATTGCCCATCTTCTTAATGACAGTCATCCTAGTAAGTATGAAGTGGTACTTCAACAGGAATTAATTTTCTTAGCATTTACAAACTAAGTGATAAATGGATAGGTATGAAAATAGATTTATGGAGCCATAATTAGATGGATGATAGAAGAAGGTACATAGTATACCTCAGAGATATTGCAGGTTCAACTCCAGATCACCACGATAAAATATCACAATAAACTGAGTCACGTGATATTTTTTGGTTTCCAAGTATTTATAAAAGTTATGTTTACTCGACACTGTAGTGTGTTAAGCTTGCAGTAGCATCTTATCTATAAAACAACACACATAGCCTAATTTAAAAATTATTTTAATTAAGAAAAAATGCTAACCATCTTCTGAGCCTTCAGCAAGTCATAGTTTTTGCCGATGGAGGATCTTGCCTTGTTGGTGTTTGCTGAAGGTTGGGGTGTCTGTGACAATTTCTTTTAAAAATAATCTTTATTTATGTATTATTTTTGACTGTACTGGGTCTTCACTGCAATGCATGGACTCCTCATTACTGCACATAGGCATTCTCTATTTGTGGTGAGTGGAGATTACTCTCTAGTTACAGTGCATGGACATCTCATTGAGGTGGCTAATCTTGTGGAACATGAGCTCTACAGTGCACAAGCTTTGGTAGTTGTAACACATGGGCTTAGTAGTCATGTTCCTTGTGCTCAGTTGCCCCATGGCATGTGGGATCTCAGTTCTTGGACAAGGGATCAAACCTGTGTCCCCTGCATTGGCAGGGGGATTCCCAAACACTGGACCACCAGGGAAGTCCTGGTAATTTCTTGCTGTTAAGTCACTTTAGTCGTGTCCGACTGTGCGACCCCATAAACCGCAGCCCACCAGGCTCCCCTGTCCCTGGGATTCTCCAGGCAAGAACACTGGAGTGGGTTGCCATTTCCTTCTCCAATGCATGAAAGTGAAAAGTGAAAGTGAAGTCGCTCAGTCGTTTCCGACTCCTAGCGACCCCATGGACTGCAGCCTACTAGGCTTCTCCATCCATGGGATTCTTACCCCATGGACTGCAGCCTACTAGGCTCCTCCATCCATGGGATTCTTAAAAGATGGCAATAATGAAGTAAACTACCTTAATTTGCTCTTTCTTTCACTTTAACATGTAAAGGCCATTGTAAGGTTATCAAGTGGTCGAATGTCAATATAGTTGTTTCTCAGGGCATATCATGGAGAAGGCAATGGCACCCCACTCCAGTACTTGCCTGGAAAATCCCATGGGCGGAGGAGCCTGGTAGGCTGCAGTCCATGGGCTCGCTAAGAGTCAGACATGACTGAGCGACTTCACTTTCACTTTTCACTTTTCACTTTCATGCATTGGAGAAGGAAATGGCAACCCACTCCAGTGTTCTTGCCTGGAGAATCCCAGGGATGGTGGAGCCTGGTGGGCTGCCATCTATGGGGTCACACAGAGTTGGACACGACTGAAGTGACTTAGCAGTAGCAGGGCATATAAAACAACACACATAGCCTATGTGTGTTGGAGAAAGGAAGGTTCAAGGAAGGGAGAAAGGATGAGGGAACAGCCAGTCAGTGGAGCAGTCAGAACACAGAGAGCATTTGTCAATCAAGTTTGCATTTTATCTAGCAGGCTTTATGGCACCCCAAAACAATTAAAACAGTAGCATCAGAGATCCCTAATCACCATAACAAATGCAATAATAAGGAAGAAGTTTGAAGTATCGTAGAAGTTACCAAAGTGTGACAGAGAGACACAAAGTGAGCAAATTCTATTGGAGAAACTGGTGCTGACAGATTTGCTTCGTTCATGGTTGGCCATAAACCCTCAATTTCTTAAAAAAAAAAAAAAAAAAAGCAGGATCTGCAAGTGCAATAAAGTAAAGCATAATAAAACAAAACAAGGTATGCCAGTATATAAAAATCTTCAAAATACGTTACGGTATTTTTTTTTCCTGAGAAATAGCGTACACACAAGATCAAGTAGTATTTTATAGGAGGAGTGATTCTTTCAGAGTCACTGGCATTAACTAGCTTTCAAAGGATGAACATTATTCACACAGAGTGAGAAGAGAGAAAACACTTCAAATAGAATACTTAAAGTAATATTTCTGGAAGTCAAATTGTACAAGTTTTTGTGAAGCATTGAGTAGATCAATTTTGCTTGAGCAGACAGTTTAAAAAGAGAAGATAAGATTGGGAAAACATATAACCATCACAACGGAAATAGAGAAACAGAAATAGAGTGATTATACACATTCAATATTTTGAAACAATGCAAGGCAATTATAGGTTTAAGTGCCATAATGAGTAGAACATAATTAATATGACTGTGCACTGAACATTCATAAAATTTTCAGAAAGAGATGGGGTTTGAGTAGACAAGGACACATGCCGTGTTGGCATAACATCAGGGGAAATTATCTGGAATTAGATAAGAATGGGCAAAATTCTACCTCCTATTTGACTCGCACCACAAGACTCATGCTGTGCTGTGATATCCCACTGGATCCAGGCTTCCTGGGGACCCTAGAGCTCAGGTGGTCTCTGGTCTCCCTGTTTTTCTATTCTTTTGAATCCAGTGAGGCGATGTCATTATCAGAAATAAAAATTATTTATTAACTGAAACAGAAGGATTCAGGAATTGTGACACTGCAATTCCCATGCTCCTTATGGTAAAAATCACTGCTCCTCATTGAGAGAGCAGAGCCCTCACACCCAAATAACTGTTGACATTAAATTTCAGGGAAGTATTTCCCAGGATCATGTTCCTTGCATACAAGAGATGGGACTAGAAAGTAAGAGAACAGTTAGGATATTACAAGACTAGATAAAATGATGACAAATGGATGGAGATGCATTCAGAGCGGAATATTTAACATGAAAGATAGTGTGTGTGTTGAATTGCTTCAGTCATGTTTGACTCTTTGTGACCTTATGGACAGTAGTCAGCCAACTTCCTCTGTTCATGGGATTCTCCAGGCAAGAATACTGGAGTGGGTTGCTGTGCCTTCCTCCAGGGGTTCTTCCCAACCCAGGCATCGACATCTCTTAAGTTTCCTGCATTGGCGGCCAGGTTCTTTACCACTAATGCTATCTAAAAGTGACCCCTGAAGCCCATGAAAGACAGCGGACACTTCAAACAGCCCATGTCAGAAAACACAAGTTGGGAGGTGAATGTTTCACTTTCCAACAATAGATCACTAAAAAGGAGCTCACAAATCTTGCTTGGAATGTGTATGTCATCATGCCAAGAAGTCTTAGGTGATGTCATGAGGCTTGTCAAGTTCTGTATAGAGTGGAGGTGACTAAATCGTAATGACAGCTCCCCACATCACAGTATCAGGAACCAAGACTTTCTATCCTGTTGCTTTGCTGTTGAGAGGGACAGAAAGTAAGGGTGGGCTTCCATTTTCACATTCTACCAACATTCTACAGAATTTCACATTCTACAACTCCTTTCTCAAGCCAGTGTGCATGTATCTTGGGCAACTGAAAAGAAGAAGAAAGAAGAGGACTGAAACCCTTTACAATTGTTCTCAAAGAACAAGATAAAATGTTATTTTATATTTTACTGACTACAATTTAGTCACCAAACCGTGCTGAAAAGCATACTGGGAAATGGTCCAGGTACAAGCATTTGTCCTACCCAGAAAAAGAACTATGGATCTAGAATGATAGATAACTGCCAGAGACTCTTAAACATCTCCTTTGATCAAGAATCAGTGCAAATCCTCTTGTAAATCTGTTGTTTTATGACTCTTTACTTTTGTCTCACAGAAAAGAAAAATAAGTCTCAGAACCAGGCGTAAGCATTTGTGTCCTGCCTTCCACTGCCCCATGTCAATTGCTTTTAGTAAGTCAGATGCTCATTCAGAGGAGAAAATATTTCTCTGATGCCAAAAGCAAAGTTAATCTATTGTGAAAGGGTTGAAGTATGTTCTAAAGAAACTTCCAGCTTAGTCTTAGAGCCTGAAGGTCCTCAGGATGTTCTATGATTGTCATAATTAATATTGGTCCCTTTAGGGACACTATGCTTAGACAAGGAGCTTCACCAAGTGGCACTAGTGATAAAAAAAAAAAAAAAAAAAAAAAACACACACACACACACAAAACCCTCCTGTCAATGCAGGTAACTTAAGAGATATGGGTTCCATCCCTTGGTTGAGAAAATACCCTGGAGAAAGAAGAGCAACCCAGTCCAGTATTCATGCCTGGAGAATCCCATGAACACAGTTGCCTAGTGGGCAATAGTCCATAGGGTCGCAAAGACTCTGACATGACTAAAGTGACTTAGCACACACCTATGTGTGTAGACATGGAACATGTAACTATTTTTAATTTTAAGTATATTTGCATAATTATAAATATGCTTGGATCTGTTGACTATATATTTATTGATCTTAATCCATGTCAATAATTGCGTTAGTATTATCCAGAGAGAGAGAGCAAAGAGAGAACAAAATATAGGTAAAATTATGATATGTTTCAAATCCCTGTATGCCTGTAGTACAATGAGTAGATGAAAACTTTTTCAAAAATCAGCAAACATTTCAGTATGAACAGTTTTAGCACACACACATGCATAGCAAATATATTATGTTGTATGTTATGTTATATATGCTATATTATATATTGGGCTGTCCTGGTGGGTCAGTGGCAAAGAATGCTCCTGACAAAGAAGGAGACTCAGGAAACTAGGGTTTGATCCTTGGGTTGGGAAAATCCTTTGGAGAAGGAAACTGCAGTCCATTCCAGTACTCTTGCCTGGAAAATTCCATGGACAGAGAAACCTGGTGGGCTACATGTCCATGGAGTTGCAAAGAGTCAGAAACAGCTGAGCAAGTGAACATGAACACATATATTATATATTCTATTACATACTTTAGAGATAAATAAGACATTCTTCTTATTTTCCAGGAGATAAATTGTTAGTAACTTGCATTTGAAGGTAAAATAGAGGAAGAACAGCTTCTACCTGTTTTGGGAAATAGACTAGATATAAATATAGTCAATCAATAAAATAAATGAGCGGAGATAACTTCCTTTTTAAAGTATTGCTCACTAAGCGTACTTACTTGCAGCAGTATACCTGAATAGTTTGGTCACTAACGTGTACTTCCAAGGTGGACCTAGTGCTAAAGAACCCACCTGTCAATGTAGGAGATGTAAGAGACAGGTTTGATCCCTGGGTCAGGAAGATCCCTTAGGAAAGGGCATGTAAAACCACTCCAGTAGTCTTGCCTGGAGAATCCTACAGACAGAGGAGCCTGGTGGGCTGCAGTCCATAGGATCCTAAAGAGTCAGACATGACTGAAGTGAATAGTTACAACGTGTATACGTAAAGAAGATGGTGAATGGAGGTGTGTGTTTTCATTGGAAATTCTACATCATACTCAACTGGAGAGTACTGCCACTGACTAGAATGACAAGTGTAGGATCAATGTCTAACCACAGGATTCAGTTCAGTTCAGTCACTCAATCATGTCCGACTCTTTTCGACCCCATGAATTGCAGCACGCCAGGCCTCCCTGTCCATCACCAACTCCCAGAGTTCACCCAGACTCACGTCCATCGAGTCAGTGATGCCATCCAGCCATCTCATCCTCTGTCGTCCCCTTCTCCTCCTGCCCCCAATCCCTCCCAGCATCAGAGTCTTTTCCAATGAGTCAACTCTTCGCATGAGGTGGCCAAAGTACTGGAGTTTCAGCTTTAGCATCATTCCTTCCAAAGAAATCCCAGGGCTGATCTCCTTCAGAATGGACTGGTTGGATCTCCTTGCAGTCCAAGGGACTCTCCAGAGTCTTCTCCAACACCTCAGTTCAAAAGCATGAATTCTTTGGTGCTCAGCCTTCTTCACAGTCCAACTCTCACATCCATACATGACCACAGGAAAAACCATAGCCTTGACTAGATGAACCTTTGTTGGCAAAGTAATGTCTCTGCTTTTGAATATGCTATCTAGGTTGGACATAACTTTCCTTCCAAGGAGTAAGCGTCTTTTAATTTCATGGCTGCAGTCACCATCTGCAGTGATTTTGGAGCCCAGAAAAATAAAGTCTGACACTGTTTCCACTGTTTTCCCATCTATTTGCCATGAAGTGATGGGACCAGATGCCATGATTTTGTTTTCTGAATGTTGAGCTTTAAGCCAACTTTTTCACTCTTCACTTCCACTTTCATCAAGAGGCTTTCGAGTTCCTTTTCACTTTCTGCCATAAGGGTGGCATATGCATATCTAAGGTTACTGATATTTCTCGTGGCAGTCTTGATTCCAGCTTGTGCTTCTACCAGCCCAGCATAAGATTTAATTTTTCCTTTTGTATGTGAAATATTAAGGTGATATTCTTTACATGCAACATGCTTGCCAGGTTAATCAGAGCAGCTGATCAGGGTAATTGATTCCTGTGGATTGCTGAAGGAGATTTTGGACATAGAATGCTCTGGAATATGACATGATAGCTTATTACTCTTCTTGCCAAAATATGTACCCCAAAGTGAAAACATAAGCTACTTTTTATATAACATAATATATACCCTTATATATTGAGTTTAATGAAATAAAACCTAATAGTCTATCAGACAACCTGGTATTATAGGTAAACAGTATAAATTGACATATCTCTGTACACTGTATTGAGACAAATAGAGCATATTCAGATGAAAAACTGCATAATTTCAATATTAATCTTTAAATGGCATATCTGCTTTCAATTTGAGGAACTAAATACCTAGGGCTTATGTGACTGAGCACAACTGTGGTTTCCCATTTACTGTATGTTACTCACTCACATCTAATTTAATCAGTTGTTTTTATTAGAGTTTTGTTATTTTCAAAAGGATATAAAATTATGTTTTATTGAATTACAAGTGTGAGAATAATCGCTATTAATATTTCCTGAGATCTGGTGTCCATGTGCCAGAATGAGATAGTACTACTTTATTAAATTTGAACATGTTTTTGTTTTTACCACCCACTTCATTTTGCACATTCTGTCTTCACTGTTGTTCATAAAGATTTCTTAAGATGTGTTTCTGCCATTGCCATTATACAACAGATTTTTATAGTAATACATTCCTTTAGTATTTCAAAATAAAAAGATGTAGTATTTTGGATAGATGATTATGTTTCTAACAATACTTGCTATGCTCTTACAATCAGAGGCGATTTAATTCTGCATTTTCTAAACATTCAGAAATGCTTTATTGCTACCACAAATAATTTTGATAAGGGGGAACATAAGACTTGGAATAAAATGAAGCTGGCATATATAAAAATATATACCACGTAATATTTTGATATAAAGCACTTTTAGCAAACATAAACATATATGTTTATAATATTTTGGCGCAGGAATACTATTATCTATGATTTAGAGGTAAAAGACAAAACTCTGAGAGGTCAATAAACACATTCAAACTTACACAATTGAAAGACGTCAGATCCAGAACCACACAGTGAACTTGTGACAGCAAATCTCTTGCTCAATCTGCTGTACTGTGTTACACCCAGAAACAGATCCAGGCAGGTCAGGTCTATCTCCATAAGATACTCTCTCAAAAGAAACTTCAGGAAAGTGAACAATAAGGGAAACGTTCTCAGGGAATTGACG
Source organism: Bos grunniens (assembly GCF_055505025.1). Classification (NCBI taxonomy): domain Eukaryota; kingdom Metazoa; phylum Chordata; class Mammalia; order Artiodactyla; family Bovidae; genus Bos; species Bos grunniens. The sequence continues at coordinate 69,086,655 of NC_141170.1, forward strand.
TGTGTTGCTATGGTGACATCCTTCCCTGTGAATAAAGATGCTCTTTGGGGCAAAAAAAAAAGAAACTTCATGGTAGGTCAAATTAAACAAAAAAATCAAAACATCTCTCTTTTCCCCATGTTTTATTTTGAGACCAAACTCCCTCTTCTAACTGCTGTTTTATATTTGGTCTTTATTTCAAATCCAAATGTCTTGTTAAATAAGAGTTTAAATTCATTTCTAGTTCATCATTTAAACTGGATAAATGATTTTAGGCATCTGCCTCTAACACTAGCTGAAATGGGTTAGTAAAAATGACTTTCTTCATGATCTTATTGAATAGACAAAGTTCCATCTAGTCAAGGCTATGGTTTTTCCAGTAGTCATGTATGGAGGTGAGAGTTGAACTATAAAGAAAGCTGAGGGCCAAAGAATTGATGCTTTTGAACTGTGATGCTGAAGACTCTTGAGAGTCCCTTGGACTGTAACCAGTCCATCCTAAAGGAGATCCAACCAGTCCATCCTAAAGGAGGTCAGTCCTGGGTGTTCATTGGAAGGACTGATGTTGAAGCTGAAACTCCAATACTTTGGCCATCTGATATGAAGAGCTGACTCATGTGAAAAGACCTTGATGTTGGGAAAGATTGAGGGCAGGAGGAGAAGGGGATGACAGAGGATGAGATGGTTGGATGGCATCACTGACTTAATGGACATGAGCTTGTGTAAACCCCGGGAGTTGGTGATGGACAAGGAGGCCTGGAGTGCTGCAGTTCATGGGGCTGCAAAGAGTCAGACACGACTGAGCAACTGAACTGAACAGATAGATCTATGAAATATATATATATATATATATATATATTTACTTGAAAGCTGTCTTTTCAAAAATTCTGTTAGGGAGTCAATTGTGTACCTCTAAAATCTGTACGTTGAAGTCTTACACTCAGCTCTTGGAATGTGACCTTACATAGAATAAATAGGGTTGTTGCAGATGAGATTAGTTAAGATGAGGTCATGTTGGACTAGTGCAGCCCCCTAATCTAATATGACTGGAGTGTTAATATAAAGGGAACATTTGAACACAGACACCCATGGACACAGGGTGAGTGTCATGAGAAAATGAAGGTAGAGATGGGGTTGATACTTCACACCAAAGAGTGCTAGACTATCAAAAAAATAAAAAAGGCTGGTCCAAAGGTAGTGAGTTATCTCAATTGATTGTTCACAGTCAGTTACAGATCGAACTCCTCGTTCTATTCTTCCCCCCTTCTCACTACTGCACTTGACTAGTTAAAAAAAATAAAAACAAAACAAAACTAGAAACTGAGAGAGACACAGGGAGCAAATTCTTCCTCGTGACCCTCAGAAGGAACCAGCCCTACTACAGCCTAGATCTTAGAAGTTTAACCTCCTGAACAATAAATTGCTACTGTTTAAGTCACTCAATTGGTGGTATTTTGCAGCCTTTATCAAATAATACACTCTGTTTTCTTCTCCTCTAGCAAACTGTTTACTCTTTCCAGGCTCTTCCATCCTTTTTATAATTCTTTAAGAGTCCTTAATAATTTGGATTTGCCATCCCTTGTGGATGTCTAAAATGTTGGTCTTCTACCATAGTCTGTTCTTATGTATCATTCTTCCTACACATCTGGAATAATATAAAAATCCTGTGGTTTCAACTAGTACCCTCCTACATTGTTGGTGGGACTGTAAATTGGTACAGCCATTGTGAAGAACAGTACGGAAATTCATTAAAAAACTGAAACTCGAGCTACCATATGATCCAGCAATCCTACTCCTCAATGTATAGTCAGAGAAAATCATAATTCAAAAAAAATACATGCAACCCAACATTCACTGTAGCACTAGTTACAATATTGTAAAGTAATTAACCTCCAATTAAAATAAATAAATTTAAAAAATAATAATAAATAGCCAGGACGTTAAATCAACCTAAATGTACATCAACAGAGGAATGGATAAAGAAGTGGTACATATATACAGTGGAATATTAGACAGCCATTAAAAAAACCCAAAATAATGCCACTTACAGTGACATGGATGGACCTAGAGACTGTCATACTGAGTGAAGTAAGTCAGACAGAGAAAGACCGATATCATGGAATCTAAAAAAATGGCTATAAATGAACTTATTTACAAAATGAAAATAGAGTTCAGTTCAGTTCAGTCGCTCAGTTGTGTCCAACTCTTTGCGACTCCATGAATCACAGCACGCCAGGCCTCCCTGTCCATCACCAACTCCAGGGGTTCACTCAGACTCACGTCCATCGAGTCAGTGATGCCATCCAGCCATCTCATCCTCTGTCCTCCCCTTCTCCTCCTGCCCCCAATCCCTCCCAGCATCAGAGTCTTTTCCAATGGGTCAACTCTTTGCATGCGGTGGCCAAAGTACTGAAGTTTCAGCTTTAGCATCATTCCTTCCAAAGAAATCCCAGAGCTGATCTCCTTCAGAATGGACTGGTTGGATCTCCTTGCAGTCCAAGGGACTCTCAAGAGTCTTCTCCAACACCACAGTTCAAAAGCATCAATTCTTTGGTGCTCAGCCTTCTTCACAGTCCAACTCTCACATCCATACATGACCACAGGAAAAACCATAGCCTTGACTAGACGAACCTTTGTTGGCAAAGTAATGTCTCTGCTTTTGAATATGCTATCTAGGTTGGACATAACTTTCCTTCCAAGGAGTAAGTGTCTTTTAATTTCATGGCTGCAGTCACCATCTGTAGTGATTTTGGAGCCCAGAAAAATAAAGTCTGACACTGTTTCCACTGTTTCCCCATCTATTTTCCATGAAGTAATGGGACCAGATGTCATGATCTTTGTTTTCTGAATGTTGAGCTTTAAGCCAACTTTTTCACTCTCTACCTTCACCTTCATCAAGAGGCTTTTGAGTTCCTCTTCACTTTCTGCCATAAGGGTGGTGTCATCTGCATATCTGAGGTTATTGATGTTTCCCCCGGCAATCTTGATTCCAGCTTGTGTTTCTTCCAGTCCAGCGTTTCTCATGATGTACTCTGCATATAAGTTAAATAAGCAGGGTGACAATATACAGCCTTGACGTACTCCTTTTCCTATTTGGAACCAGTCTGTTGTTCCATGTTCAGTTCTAACTGTGCTTCCTGACCCGCATACAGATTTACAGATGTATAAAACAAACTTATGGTTACCAGGGGGAAAAAGAGAAGGGGAAGATAATTGGGAGTTTGGGATTTACACATGCTGCTGCTGCTGCTAAGTGGCTTCAGTCGTGTCCGACTCTGTGCAACCCCATAGACAGCAGCCCAGCAGGCTCCCCTGTCCCTGGGATTCTCCAGGCAAGAACAGTGGAGTGGGTTGCCATTTCCTTCTCCAATGCATGAAAGTGAAAAGTGAAAGTGAAGTCGCTCAGTGGTGTCCGACTCTTAGCAACCCCATGGACTGCAGCCTACCAGGGATTTTCCAGGCAAGAGTACTGGAGTGGGGTGCCATTGCCTTCTCCCAGGATTGACATATACACACTACTATATATAAAATAGGTAACTAACAAGAACCTACTGTATAGCACACAGAACACTACTCAGTACTCTGTAATGGCTTATATGAAAAAAGACTTTCAAAAAGTGGATATATGTATAACTAATTTACTTTGCTGTACACCTGAAACTAGCACAACATTGTAAATCAACTTGTTTGTTTAGTTGCTAAGTTGTTTCTGACTCTTTTACTACTTCATGGACTGTAGCCTGTCAAGCTCCTCTATCCATGATATTTCCCAGGCAAGAATATTGGAGTAGGTAGACATTTCCTTCTCCAGGGGATCTTTGTGAGCTAGGGATTGAATCTGTGTCTCCTGCATTGCTGGTGGGTTCTTTACCACTGAGTCAGCAAGGAAGCCCTTGTAAATCAATTGTACTCCAATAAAAATTATTTTAAAATCTAGTACCTGTTCATATACCCAAACCATACATATCTTCTAACATCAGTTACAAATTACTTAACATACTCAAAACTGAACTTACTACACTTGATACATTCCCTATCTTTTCATCTCCTCTCTTTCCTTAGTGCAATTGATTCCTTTGACTCATTGTACCAGAAAGAAACCTGAATGAAGATCAGTCTATATTTCTCACTTAGCCTCAAGTCCTACTTTTAAATAGTAAATAAGCTCACTCAATTCTATTTTCTTAATAGTTCTTATAAATCCATCTTTATAAACCCTTATATTCTCTCTTGGTCAACTACAGTAATTTCATGACTAGTCTTTCTGCCTTTTGATTTCTATACTCCTCCAATTCATATTCTTTGCTTGAGGACCATTCTGCTATGAGATATCACAGTGTGTTATGACTTTTTAGTTTTATTTGTAAGTTTTAGTCATGTATGGATGTGAGAGTTAGACTGTGAAGAAAGCTGAGTGCTGAAGAATTGATGCTTTTGAACTGTGGTGCTGGAGAAGACTCTTGAGAGTCCCTTCGACTGCAAGGAGATCCAACCAGTCCATTCTAAAGGAGATCAGTCCTGGATGTTCTTTGGAAGGAATGATGCTAAAGCTGAAACTCCAGTACTTTGGCCACTTCATGCGAAGTGTTGACTCATTGGAAAAGAATATGATGCTGGGAAGATTGGGAGCAGGAGGAAAAGGGGACGACAGAGGATGAGATGGCTGGATGGCATCACCGATTTGATGGACATGTGTTTGGGTGAACTCCGGGAGTTGGTGATGGACAGGGAGGCCTGGTGTGCTGCAATTCATGGGGTTCCAGAGTCGGACACAACTGAGTGACTGAACTGAACTGAACTGAATGAGAAAAAACTGACAAATATAACTGAAATTATGATTATTAATATACATTAATAAGAATAAAGGTTTTTCAGTGCAGTTCATTTATGTAACACATCTTTATACTTTTAGTATTTGTTTCTTTAACCTTAAAATATGATGTATTTCAATTTCTGTTCCTTTGTAATGATACAACATTACAGCTTTAAATAAATTTATATCAGCATTTTGATAATCCTTTAAGCTTAAAACACTCCAAACAATCTTTGTTCCCTACTTCACCCTCTTACCTCATGCCCCTTTCAAAACACACAATCACACACACACACACACACATACACACACAGAGTCATCTCTCTTTTTTTCTGTTCCCCCTCCCCCGCCCCCTCAACTGCTTTACCAACATGCCATGGATATAGCAAATATATTTCTTGATTTATCTTTTTGTGATTCTGGATGAGAATCTTATTTATTTGTAGGTGTATATTGTCACCCTGTTTATTTAACTTATATGCACAGTACATCATGAGAAACGCTGGGCTGGAAGAAGCACAAACTGGAATCAAGATTGCCGGGAGAAATATCAATAACCTCAGATATGCAGATGACACCACCCTTATGGCAGAAAGTGAAGAGGAACTCAAAAGCCTCTTGATGAAAGTGAAAGTGGAGAGTGAAAAAGTCGGCTTAAAGCTCAACATTCAGAAAACAAAGATCATGGCATCTGGCCCCATCACTTTATGGCAAATAGATGGGAAAACAGTGGAAACAGTGTCAGACTTTATTTTTCTGGGCTCCACAATCACTGAAGATGATGACTGCAGCCATGAAATTAAAAGACACTTACTCCTTGGAAGGAAAGTTATGACCAACCTAGATAGCATATTCAAAAGCAGAGACATTACTTTGCCAACAAAGGTTCGTCTAGTCAAGGCTATGGTTTTTCCTGTGGTCATGTATGGATGTGAGAGTTGGACTGTGAAGAAGGCTGAGTGCCGAAGAATTGATGCTTTTGAACTGTGGTGTTGGAGAAGACTCTTGAGAGTCCCTTGGACTGCAAGGAGATCCAACCAGTCCATTCTGAAGGAGATCAGCCCTGGGATTTCTTTGGAAGGAATGATGCTAAAGCTGAAACTCCAGTGTTTTGGCCACCTCATGCGAAGAGTTGACTCATTGGAAAAGACTCTGATGCTGGGAGGGATTGGGGGCAAGAGGAGAAGGGGACAACAGAGGATGAGATGGCTGGATGGTATCACTGATTTGATGGACGTGAGTCTGAGTGAACTCCTGGAGTTGGTGATGGACAGGGAGGCCTGGCATGCTGCAAAGAGTCGGACACAACTGAAGGACTGATCTGATCTGATTAGTTAAAAAGAGAAGTTTCAATTTTATAGCAAAAAGTTGTAGAATGCTTCTGAAAGTCTTTAAAAAATAGCATTTGTAATGCTTGAAGTGGAATTTTGACATTTTGGCTTTTAGCATTTTGCATTTTACCCACTTATTAAGCAAGTTAACGTGCTTTTTTTGCTTGGCCTTTTCTCTCTTATTCACATATGTCCAGATGGTACAAATTTTTTCCATAAAGAAAGTTCATAGTGGCAGATAGTTGCCACATTCTTGATTTTGAGTTCTGTAAATTTTTTTTGACTCATATAATTCTAATAACATTTTTTATTTTATTTTTTCTGGGGAAATGGGTGACCAAAAATTCATTTGTATCATTATGATTCAGATGCTACCTTCCCTTCAATGATTTATTGAGTATTTTAACATTAGCCTAATCTAGCCTATTAACAGTTTCACTTTTTAATTTTTTCTTATTCATTTTCTACCATTAAAATCCCTAAATTTTAGTAGAATACGCAAAATTTCCTTAGGTAACTGGAAATCACAAAATTTGTGGAAATCAGAAAATACATTTGCTCAGGCAACCAGAGCTTTACCCTATCAGTGTATTTCTGCCATGCTCATACAGTCATTAAGCTGGCACCTTTTGTGAAGATTTTGATTAATTACAAAATATCAATTAATTAGCAAATTAAGAAGAGGTAAATATGAAAAAGATATACCACTAGAGGAAACACAGTTGGGTACCTTCAGTCCATGCTTGACAGGAAGTTGTACTTTCCAAGGCTTGAGAACAAAGGACACTAGACAGAGATGTCTGGTGCCAGTTTTGCTAGGATTTGGGCCTGAGTAGGTCACCTTATTTTATGGGCATCTGTTTCCTCATAAATTAAAGGAATGAACCAGATTATGTAATCTCTAAAGTTCTTTCCAACTCTAATATTCTGTTTTTGTCAATATCTATCAGCCTTGGTGACACACTTTGTCAAGGGCTAGAGATATAGAGAATGATGATGATGATGCCAATGACAATGACTAATATTATTGAGTGCTATATGCTTGCATTTGATTCCCTAACTGTTCTGTTAGGTGAATATTATTGCCTTCCTTTTTATTAATAAGAAAATTGAGGAACAGATTATTTTACTGAAGTGCCCGATACCTACCATAAAACCCTATGCCAAAGTCAGTTATTTCAAATACTAGGTTATATAGAAATAACATTACCAGTGTTCACTAGTATCAAATATTTGTGTACAAATAAGACTACACTATTTATTCACTTGAAGATAATTTATGTCATGTGATTAGTTTTATCCAATGGCCTGGAGCAGAATTTGCTTACATAAGTTTTGGCACAAAGTGTGGAAAAATCATCAGTGGCCTGGCAGTTGCCTCTTTATCTGAGGTACCCATAAGATAAAGGAGGCAATATGCTCATGGATGGGATGCTGCTCCAAGACGGTAGCACTTTCCTCCTTCTGAATCACTGAGTTGCTGGTTTTAGAACAGTTTATCTTGCTTCTCATCTGATACAGACTTTGCTTGGATAAATTGTAAATTTTTGTTATTTAATCCACTAAAATGTATGTTTTATATATATAACAGGATATATAACACACCCTATCGAGGCAAAATGAGTGTATTTTTCTCTTCAATGAGTGTTAGGGGTGTGAAGCTTTGAAAGTTAGCAGTTATACCAGTATTTTATGATGTAATTAACCACATGGTAGATAGCATTGGCTACCATGAAAAGTCTTTAAGCATGAATCAGTTTCTCCTGCTAGATTATCTTCCTTTCCAAACTCTCTTCTAGCTCTCTTGAAACTTCTTATTCCTTGCCTTCAATTTCTTTTTACTAAACATCTATTTTAGCAACCCCACTTTTTAAAAATATTTTTTATTTGAAGATTGAGTAATAATAAGAAACATTTAATTTTTAATACTGACATTTAATAGCAGTGTGATCTCATCAAATGATATCTCAGTCAGATTCAATTTGAAAACCAAGTATGAGAATTATGTAAGAAGCAGTTACATATATGATAACACTTCCCCAAATTATGTATACTGCTGGAGTTACAAATTTCTAAAAGAGGGAATTGGAGGATCAGAGAACAGTTTATAACCAGCCCTTTGAAACAAGGCAATTTTGTCTGCTGAAGTAGATCTTCAAAGGAGACCTGGTGAAAAGATTATGAAAGGCTACTATCTACACATTTGATGGGCCTGAGTTCTTGGTCAGCAAGATTTTCACTTGGGAAGATGAGGTGGGTCTGGAGCCAAAAAGAGCAAGAACTAGCTAAAATCCACCAGTATGTCTTTATTTGTTGCTGACAGCCTGTAAAATAACAGCTTTCAGAAGTACTGCTTTACTTTCACCTACCAGAACTTATAAAAAATAGTTTCTTGTTTGGACCAATGAACAAAAGATCACATAGTATAGGAGATTCTAGTAAACAATTCTGGCTTAGCAAAGATGACAATTTCAAAAAGTTCTGCAAGTCAATTTTCCTGTACTTTATTTATTCTTCAAATGTTTGATTTTGCTTCAGTAACTTAATGGGAATTATACGTGAATATATACTGAAAATAAGAATAATAATAAAAATTATTGTTGTTTCCAAAATAATGGTGACAGCATATTTTGAAATGGTACTCCTAAACAAATCAACCTGTGAAAATAAATGTTTGTGTGTGCTTAGTTGCATCCAACTCTTTGAGACTCCGTGGATGCTAGCCCACCAGCCTCTTCTGTCCATGGGATTCTCCAGGTAAGAATACCGGAGTGAGTAGCCATTCCCTTCTCCAGGGGATCTTTCCAACCCTGGGATCAAACCCAAGTCTCCTGAATTGCAGGAGGATTCTTTACCGTCTGAGTCACCAGGAAAGCCCAGAAATAGAGGCTTCTTAAACCAATGTGTGCTTAATTTGTGATGTCTCCACCTGCTTGTGCTATAGTCTATGATTATAGATTTCAAATTTATACAGTACACACATGAAATTTTTAAAGTTTAATAATGATCTGTTAACTAAATCTTTACTGGTGACTTCTAAGATATGTTAATTATTTAATATCAGTGACATTTACACACAAAGAGCTAGATAGCTTACAAATTCTGTTACCTTGAATTCTGAAGTGTATATACCACCAAGAAAATTATGCACATAGCTTTGAATCTTGTATGATTGCTCCTCTGATAAAATTACTTGAAAGAAAATTCAGCACTGAGATTTTAATTCAGTTTAATTAAATTTTAATTTAATTAAAGAAAATTTAGAGTTGATTTTTAAAGTTATTGTTTTTAATATTTATTTATTTCAATTTTAGCTATTGAACACTGAAAACCAAAATACATTAAATCCAGTAATTTTGACTTCTGGCCAAAAATACATAGGAAGTGACTATAAAAAATGTTAACGTTATTCTTTGTAGATTTTTAAAGTTCTAGTATTTTGGAAAGAACTTTCTAAATTATATCTCTTGATCCTTTCATCCGATAGATTCAAAAAAGAAAAATACCCAAATAAAATAAGGAAAATTATATAGATTATAAGTAAAGTATTTATATAATTTACTAAGCTGTTCACATGCCTAATTTATTATTGTTTTTTGTAGCACACCTACTTACCCCAACTATCGTAGTACATGTTTTACCAATTGTGCACACATTTCTATGATTCAGAATTATACAAATTTGATTATTGTGTGTTCAAAATTAATTTTTGAAAAAGCATGGTTGCAAACCTGATCATAACTAAAGCAACTGAAAAATTAGAAATTCATTTCCAACAAAAATCAAAGAGACAATTCCAATCAAATAGATGGCTCTATTAAAAAAAAAGAAAAAAGCAGGTTTTAAACAAAACTGAGCTAGGCCTTGGAATGGATGGACATGGTACACAGATGTATATTTAAACCACAGTGCCTAAAATTTGGAGTATGTGGTCTTAAGATAGTTACACATAATCAGTAATTACAGAACAGGGTAGGTATTTGATAATGATTGTCTTAAAAGAAAGGCAGTGAAGACATTATTTCTGTAGCTTTATCAGATACAAGGAGATCAGAACAATGATGTTGGTCTTAAACTTAGGAGATTTTATATTATAGCAAATAGTAGTAAAGAGGGATATGTGGATTTAGTGTGTTTTATATATGTTTGCGTACACTCGCACACATATATGTGCATTGTGGGAAAAAATGTGTTATTGGCAGAGTGAATTCATTATGTTAATACTGAAGATTGGAACATAGATCATTTGTCACCTAGAGTTTTTGCTAGTAATAGTTGTAAGTAAAAACACTGACAAAACAACTACAAATTACAAAAGTTTTCAAGTCTCTAAATCAAAATTATTTTTTATTTTTTCAAGTTATTATTACTCTCAATTAAGGGGAATAACAGATCCTGTCTTTTACAGTGAAGAAATAAAGAGGATTCATGATGTGACCTTTCATTGAAACATGAAATTTGCCTTCTTTAAGGTCCTCAAAAATGAGTTATTCTACCTTGATCAAAAATGGTCCTCTGGGCATTGACTTATATGAGATAATTTAATAGGATTTCACATTCTGTAATTGAGACTATATATTCATCTAATGATACCAGATTTATTAAAAAAAAAAAAAAGACCTCAGTGCTCAAATCTCAGTCTCCTGCATGATTATTCATACCTCAGTTGATTAGTGATTCTAAAATGACAACTCAAATCAAAGTGAATTTTCATATTATGTTTATACCATTAGTGAAAATCTAATTAAATATCTAATAATTAAAGCAGCTCCTTCAAGGAAAGTTAATACATTGGAGGATGTCTGTGATTATTCAGTGGGAATCATCTTCATTGCTGTTTTTCAAAGAGACTGAATTACATATTTATTTATTTTTGAAATTTGGGGAAAATAACCCATTTCTTGGTACAAGAATGTCACTTTCTTTTAGTTGTACATTATTATATTAATGACATATCTATGAGTCACACACTATGTCACCCAGCCAAATAGGGTAAAACTTTATGGAAAGTTTTACCAAACTCAGTAAAACATTTTAGAATGCTTAATATGTGTCAGGTACTGTGCTGAAGTCAGTAATATAGAGAGTGTTAATACACAGACCTTTTGGTCCAAAGGCCATTTTTAAAAAATTATTAACCATTATAATTTATTTCGGAGAAGGCAATGGCACCCTACTCCAGTACTCTTGCCTGGAAAATCCCATGGACGGAGGAGCCTGGTAGGCTGCAGTCCATGGGGTCGCTAGGAGTCGGACATGACTGAGCGACATCACTTTGACTTTTCACTTTCCTGCATTGGAGAAGGAAACGACAACCCACTCCAGCGTTCTTGCCTGGAGAATCCCAGGGACGGGGGAGCCTGGTGGGCTGCCGTCTATGGGGTCACACAGAGTTGGACACGACTGAAGTGACTTAGAAAGCCTTTAAGTTTTAGTGGAAAGTTTTGAGTGGAATTCGGGAAGCTGATAAGGTGATAACTATGTGTTATTGCATATATTAGAAGACTCTTTGGCATTATATTTCTATGTAAGGTGTGTATTTATCTTCTCCTCATCTTTCGGCTTGAACATATGATGTGGGCCCATCGGCTATCAATAGATGTGACGTGATGCAAGCCTGGGCCTGAAATATGTGTATGCACTGAGCTTTCTCTCTTGCATTCTGCCTCTAACATGAGAACATGCTGAGCCCCATGACTGGTCTCAAAAAGCCAATGAATGGCATTTAGTGTAAACCTCAACTAAATACATGACCAGGAACTAAATCTAACGAGCCAACGGAGGTCAGCAGAACCAGATGAATGAATCAGCATTTTGAGGTAGAACCCCAGCTGAACAATTAACACGTTAGTAAGAATAAATCCTTATCTTTAACAGATGCATAGTTGATGGACACAAATTAATCTGCTTTGCATTATTAGTGATTGTAAAACAGATCCTTTATTTTTTAGGTCTTGTATTTTAAAATATGTATTTACAAGAGTGTAAATATGTGTTCTCTGTCTTAAGGAAACATAAAATGTAGAGTGTGGGTTTTATTATCATTTAATTATGATGTAAGAACCAGGTCATAAAAGTGGAAATACAGTAAAGATATCAATGGTATAAATATAATAAGAGGAATAATTATATTCATATGAATAATTATATAATAATTCTATTATGTAAATATAATAATATGAATAATTCTATCCATGACAGTCTCCTAAATGATCATAAAGTGATTGGCAAGTTATTCTTCTCAGAAGGCTCTAAAGCTCCACTCTGTGGTTAGTCAGTTTCCATAAACATGAAAGACAGTGATGGAGTTGTTCCTTAATTAAAAAAACAAACAAACAAAAAAACTATGTCTATAAGTATGGGTAATTAGTTAGAATTGTAACTGTGTTTCATTTAAGTTGGCTCCAAACATGACCATTAGGCAACAGTGATATAGACATTCAAGGTGACTAAAAGAGAGAAATATACACTAGAATTAAATTTAACATGCGATTGTTAACTCCTTAAAATAAAACACATTTACCTTTTTATATTATATATTTCTAGTGCTTCCAACTGAATGGACATGAATTTGAGCAAACTGGGAGATAGTGGAGTAAATAGAGGAGACTGGCATGCTGCAGTCCATGGGGTTGCAAAGAGTTGGACATGACTTAGCGATTGAACAAGAACAGTGTAATAGCACTGTCTTATATAATGTTGGTACATGATGCATGTTAAGTGATTAAAGCAATGCTCACACATAAATATGCTCCTAATAAAAAAGGACCTTCTCATCTTACCCGAAGGTCAGTGATGGCACCAATAAGTACAACAGTAGAATTTGATAAAATATTGGCTTACTCAGTGCCAAATGTGTCCTTCATGTTTTATGTTGAAGTTACAGATTCAATTTAGGGTTATTATAATCTTGACAAACTTGTAGAGAGTAAGACAGTTAGAGTAAAGGGAAATAGCTTAATCATATCTCAATGAATATATTGAAAATAATTGTTAGCTAATGCTGGGAGGGATTGGGGGCAGGAAGAGTAGGGGACGCCAGAGGATGAAATGGCCGGATGGCATCACTGACTCGATGGACGTGAGTCTGGGTGAACTCCGGGAGTTGGTGATGGACAAGGAGGCCTGGCGTGCTGCGATTCATGGGGTCACAAAGAGTCGAACACGACTGAGCGACTGAACTAAATTGAACTTGAATGTTGTGCTGGGTGAGCTGTTAGAAGACACTGTCATTTGTGTCTTCATCCCAGAAAAATAGAATATCATTGGGAACAGTGTGTATAAAAATTAAATTCCAAGGGAGAAAAAAGAAATTACTGGAAGTTGGAGATGTTCCCAGAAGAAAAGACCACTTTATGTGATTCCTTATTTGAAATATTAGCCCAGAGTCAGAGCAAAATACAGTAGCTCAGATATACTGTATCTTCATTTTATTGACAGTACAAAGCTGAATGAAGTCTTATTTTGTTCTAGGAAAAAAATTAAAAACTTGTAGCATGGAGATTAATGCCCCTAGTTTTCTTTAATTGTACTCCAAATTTTACCACTGAAGGGAAAGCCAGATGGCTTTATATTCAGTTTACCTAGGGAAGCCATGACCAAAAAATTCCTATTAATGCACTGACTGTGGTAAATGGTCTATAAATAATTCAAAGTTTCATCGATTTTACAATATCCACACTGACCAGAAAGTCCATAAAATTAATTGATGTATAATATACTTAAGCCAGAATTCCAATCTTCATGAGGATCAATGATTCTCTAAAAGGAGTTTGAACTAGTAGGAAAATTTTATCTATATTTAGCATCTTTCCCCTAGAAAATTCCAAGTTCACAGGGATAGTATAAAAAGAAATCACAGAAAAGGTGATGAAACTTGATGCAACTATTTTTTGGGGGTAGAGGTTTTGTGGGACTCCCCTTGAACAACAAGATGCTGAACTTCTGCAGCAGTATGTTCCCAACTCTTTCTCTGAGAGATCATTATGAGGGAGTGGCACACAAAAAGAGAATAATCCTCAAATACATAGCTTCTCCCAGATTTTGTGCCATTGTACCTGCAGATTTACCTGAATCCTTATGTATTATTTCTTTTTTTTAACCAGTGCTCTACACTTAGTCCTCTAGGATCTTATTTCTTTTACTCCCTTATTCACCTTTCATCAGAGATATACCTTCTTTGCACAACATCATCATGCCCTCTGCTTTATTATATCATTCGAATCACTATTTTTAGGTGCACACTTCTCCCCAAAAATAAGAGATAAAAATAGAAATAAGAATAAATAGAAAGAGATACTGCTCTCAGTTGTCTCTCTGTTTCTCTTTGTCTCTGTCTTTCTCTCTCTCTCATATATGACACAAAAGAATCTTTATATAGATTGATAAACTCTTTATTTTTCTATATGCAGTCATCCTTCAGTATCCAAGGGGTACTAATATCAGGAACTCTGTTAACACTCAAATGAATGGATGCTCAAGTCTCATAAAAAATGACACATCATTTGCATATATCCTATACATTTCCTATCATATGCCTTAAATCATTTCTAGGTTACTTAAGATACCTAACACAATGTATATGCTATGTGAATAGTTGCCTAAGCATGGTGCATTCATGTTTTGCTTTTTGGAATCTTCTGGAATATTTTTCCAAATATTTTCAATCTGCAGATATAAAACTTCCTGATGGATCAATTAATTGATAGATAGATATTATAGATAGATCTCTAGAGATAAATAAGAGAGAAAAGAGGGGAGAGAGAGAATGGAAAAGGGAGGAAGGAAGAGAAAAAGAGAAGGAGAGAAGAGAAAGCAGAAAATAAAACAGGAAAGACATGCGTAATGGTCAATGATAAATGGTAGTGAAAAAGAAGGGACAGACAGGTAGATGCAAGCCTAGATTGTATATGTGCAAATGGAAGTCTAGAATTTAGGGCCAATATTAAGGATAGAAATCTGGAAGAAGACTTGATAAATAGTCTTCAAAAGCAAACTACTGTGACTGGTGCCTAAGTTGAAAACAAAATACAACTTTGTCTATGTGGGAAGAATACCCCTTCTTTCACATAAAAGCATATGGCTATATTATTAATTTTAGCCCCTACAGTAAATAGAATTCTTCCTGGGATGAACTCAAATGAGAAAAACATGGCAAAAAGATATAAAAATATCTTGGGATAGTTTGAAATAATATTTGATGAAATAGATTTAAAACCTTCAAAGACACCCTCTGATGCACCTGCTATATGGTAGACATAGATGGACCTCCTATAACAGGGAGAGAATGGATCAGTACAAATGTACATTGTCAAAGTAAAGAGTACATTCAATAAATAGTTACATTCAAAGTAAATAATTAGATTCAATAATAATAAAATTCAAGAACCAGACTAGACTGTACTGTTCCTATACTCAAAGCCCTTCATTTATCACTGTATCCTTTTATTAAGTCACTTAACCTGTACTCACTGAAGTTCACTGTATGAAAAACACAAAGCAATGTATTAGGAATGCAAATGTGAATAAAACTTATCCCTAAACAAATGTAACTTACATCGTGGTAAGGAAAACAGACAAGAAAGGGGTGATTACAAAACTTTCATGAGTGTGACAATCAGGTACATACAAAGTATTGTGGGGATGTGAAAGCTGGGAACATAATTCAGCATGAAAGGTCAAGAAATGTATCTTAGTCAGAATGAGAGTTAAGATGAATTTTAAAGACTCTGTGAGAGTTCACCAAGAAGTGAAGAGGTAATAATAGCGTGAATTTAATCTAGAATGATTAAGCAACTCACTCATCTCAAATACAACTAAATATTTGAATTTCTGGTCCAGCATTATGTCCTTTACACCACAATTATGTAGCAAATTTAAACTGTGGGTAATTAATGCAGCTATTGAATTAGATAAATTAATAATAAAAACACCAGTAGGTCAGTATAAATTTTTAGTTTTCTCATTCTGCATGGGAGACACATGATAAAATCTTTTCTCTTTTGTGCAGTTCATTTCCCTCTCTCCCCTCCACCACTCACCCTGATATTCCAATCCAGTTGTTCCTTCACTACTTTTGTGTCTCAAGAGATAACCTTGAAAGAAGCTGGTCTCTGAGGAGACAACTTAATGGAGCAAAGAGTAAGTGTTCTCCCCAACTAGGGGAGCAGCGAATAACATTGTGCTATAGGTGTGCACTATTATCTTGACCTGCTGCTGCCAAGTCACTTCAGTTGTGTCTGACTCTGTGTGACCCCATAGACGGTAGCCCACCAGGCTCCCCCGTCCCTGGGATTCTCCAGGCAAGAACACTGGAGTGGGTATTATCTTGACCTAAGCATCTACAAAATGTCAAGAACCCTTTCAGGTCCTTGTGTGGATCCATCAAGCCTGTCAGGCCAATAGACAGCTCTTTGCACTATTATATTTCAAAAATAAGAAGCAATTAGCTGCCATATTTTGACCTGGAAATATTCTCTTGATATTTAAAGATCCAGGCACCAACTATGATTCATTCACTGACCCACTCGGCAGTATGGCATGTCTTTTCACAAATGTGAACACCATTTTCTTTTCTGTAAAATGAAGTTGGATTGGGTAATCTCTACTTTTCCTTCTATGTGCTGATATTTTGTGTTTCTATGATCTTATAATAGTAATATTAAGTTTCTATAAGTTTTATAATATGTATAATATATTATTATTTTGTAATATATTTAACATAAAATACAAACCTACTTTCAAAGTATTTAAACATTTCTTAATAATCAAGGATTACTAAGTAGTGGCCCATGGATCACACTTCAGTGAGACTTTATAATTATATTGAAAACTGCTGTGAGTATGTTTATGTGTATGTGTGTGTGTGTGTGTGTGTGTATATATATTCATATATAAACAGCTATGTACCCCTTCCTCAGCTAATAGAGGGGTCTATAACTACCCTCAGACTCTGATATGGATCTGTGATTTCCTCTACTTATTTATCCCACTTCCCCTCCCACCTCTCCAGCCCTCTACGCCCCACCCCAAGACAAATTATGAACCAATATTACAGTCTGTGTCTCCTATGATTTTATTTTTAGAGTTTGTATCTCAAAGTCCAACTAGGAAAGCAGAAAGCAGTCATTTCAAACTGAGGGAATTCAATGAAGTAAATTCTTTACACAGCTCATAAGAGAGCTGAGGAGCCCACAAGGAAGAGCAAAGCAGTCCGTGGGTTACATACATGCCGTAGAAGCCACTGTAACCACCTGGCTGGAGAGACAAAGAGGAGAAGCAGTGTCACCAGAGCCCAGGAGATGGAAGCACCCACCCAAGGCTGGAATCCGAGGGGTCTGTGTAGTGGGAACTGAAGCCACGGAAGAGGTGCAGCTGCAGACAGTGCCTGCAGACCTGAAGATAGCAGTCAGTCCTGTGGCACCACACAGAACAAGAAAACAGAACAGGGTGGCTCTGAACATAAAGAACGAACGGAAATTTAGAATTAACTCAAAACACAGAATTACTTTCATACCTAAGCCTCTTGCTCTTTTCCTTAGTTCTCATAATGATATTACAACATGTCTACAATTATTGCAGGCTCAAACACTTTAAGTTTTCCTTGATTTTTCCCCCTTTCCCTTCTCCCCCAAATCATAACCATTCATTTTAATTATATATCTCAATATTTTTCAGCAGTTAAAAATTTAAAATGTATCTTCTCCTAATCCATACTTGTATTTGGTGTTTAACCCCAATTCCTGACACAGAGCTTCCAAATCCCTTGGGATTTCCTGGGTGATAAGAGCATCTTTGTTTTAATGAGGTGACTCTAGGTGAGCTTCTGAATAGTGGCTGGTTACTTGAAAGACCAGCCATGATTAGAAGCTTAGAATTTTCAGCCCTAGCCCTCATCTTCCAGAGAGGGGTAAAATGTTGGAAAAAGATTTAATAACTGATTATGTGTATATGATGAAGTCTTCACTAATATCCCTAAAGTACAGAGGTGGGAGAGCTTCAGTTGGTGAATACACCAGTGTACTTAGAGGGTGGCAGTCTCCAACCTCTTGGGGACAGAGATCTTGCCCTTGAGACCATTATGGATCTTACCCTAGGTGTCTCTTCATTTGCTGTTCATTTGCATCTTTAAGATATCCTGTGTAATAAACTGACAGTTGTAAGTAAACTATTTTTCCATGTTCTGTGATATACTCTATAGCAAATTATTGAACGTGAGTAGGGGATTATTGAAACATGCAATTTTTCTCCAAGCCTCGTAGAAATTGTGGGTAAGATGAGGACTTAATTATTTGTGATTTTGTCTGAAGTGGAGACAGTCTTGTGAGACTGAAATTTTAACCTGTGGAGTCTGCCCTAACACATGTCTAAATTCTTATTCATCTTTGAAGATCAGATCAGCTTCAACTCCTTGTCATTGTGTTACCCCTTAGTCGTTTATGCTTAATTATTAATTCTATTTGCCTTCTGAGTGCATGCAAGCCTGAACTTTCTGCCCTTTAATGGCTAGGGAGAGTTTTGTGGGTTATGTCCACAAAGGAGATTGTGTTTTCTGTGTCAGATTGTTTAGCAACGTTTCAACAATTTTCACAGTTTTCTTGCTTTTTCTTTTTGGCTATGACAGGCAATGGTGCTAAGAAGTTTAGCAGTGTCAACACTGACAGCTTACTGTTGTCAACCTGGGTCCTGCAGTTGGAGTGAAAACAGGAGAATCCCAGCTGGCCCTCAGGAGAGTGAGAGTCTTCATTGTTTTATATAACTGAGTTTTTAAGTATTTTGTTATCATACTACAGCCTAACTTAACAAGATTATTTATTTTACTGTATATCTTTTGAACTGCGGTGTTGGAGAAGACTCCTGAGAGTCCCTTGGACTGCAAGGAGAGCCAACCAGTCCATCCTAAAGAAGATCAGTCCTGGGTGTTTATTGGAAGGACTGATGTTGAAGCCCAGACTGTAATACTTTGGGCACCTGATGCGAAGAGCTGACTCATTGGAAAAGACCCTGATACTGGGAAAGATTGAGGGCAGGAGGAGAAGGGGACGACAGAGGATGAGATGGTTGGATGACATCACTGACTCAATGGACATGAGTTTGAGTAAACCCTGGGAGTTGGTGATGGACAGGGAGGCCTGGAGTGCTGCAGTTCATGGGGTCGCAGAGTCAGACACGACTGAGTGACTGAACTGAACTGAACTGAACTGATATCTCTTACATAACGATTTATAATATAAATTATATTTTTATGTGTTTATAAGATTTTCCATGCTTGACTAGAATGCTTTCATGATAGAATTTATTTTTAAGAATAGGTACCTGATAGGTATCTTGTTTCTTACTCATAATCACAAAAATGCATAAATGAATTAGTATATGACTGTTGTTCTTGTTCAGTCACTAACTTGCGTCTGACTGTGGCGCTAGTGGTAAAGAACTCACCTGCAAATGCACGAGACATTAGAGACGTAGGTTCGACCCCTGGGTCGGGAAGATCCGTTGGAGGAGGAAATGGCAACCCACTCCAGTGAGTTGGATTCTCCAGTGGAGAATCCTAGGGACAGATGAGCCTGCTGCTGCTGCTAAGTCGCTTCAGTCGCGTCTGACTCTGTGCGACCCCATAGATGGCAGCCCACCAGCCTCCTCTGTCCCTGCGATTCTCCAGGCAAGAATACTGGAGTGGGTTGCCGTATCCTTCTCCAATGCATGCATGCATGAAAAGTCACTTCAGTCGTGTCCGACTCTGTGCAACCCTATGGACAGCAGCCCACAAGGCTCCTCCATCCACAGGATTCTCTCGGCAAGAATACTGGAGTGGGTTGCCATTTCCTGCTCCACAGAGGAACCTGCAGGCTACAATTCACAGGGTGGCAAAGAGTCAGGGGATGACTGAAGCAGCTTAGCATGCATGCACTAAAACTATATAACTAGATGACTGCTTTCTTTTGTTTATATCTTCAACCTAGAATTGTACTTTTCAAATGGGTACTTTGAATTGAATAATTCTGTATGCTCTTACTGAGGCAGCTGTACATTTTGCTTCCTAAGAGATTCTTTGTACTGTAAAGGGTACTGGCAAATCATTATCGATATACCCATAAGATTTTTGTACAACATTTCCGAGATGTGTTGGCTGGTACAGGATTGGCCTTGATTATACTTGGAATGAAAGCACCAATACAGATTTAGAAAGTGCTGACACAGTACCACTGGCTTATATATCTATAACCAGAGCCTGTTTCCAATTTTACAAGAAAGTCTAGTGGCAGTGTTAGCATTTTTCAAAAGTTGAAAGCAATAGGAAATAACCTTAGGTTTAATAGGCTTGCTTTGCTAACAATGAGATTTTATTCTATGAAAAGTATTGATTCATTTCAACATTCTACCATAGACAGCACTGTCAAAATTGTTTACTGTTTGAAAAATAGAATCAACACTCAATAACTAGTATAAAATAGAGGGGATATTGCTATAGATAATTCAAATATGCAGAGAATTATCAAATCAATGACTTCTTATTTGTGAGTATATATTTTTCTTGATAAGTACAAAACCAAACCAACCATGTTTCAATAAAATGACTCACAATGGAACCAGAATATTGTTTTAAAGCTACACAAGTTTTAGAAGATTTGCTTGCTGAAAACAGAAGTTCATTTGAATGATTCCATTACTGAATGGTTACAAAACTTAACTGGTCCTCATGGGAATAAGAGCTGTACTCCAGAAAATGATGAGTGGATAAGACAACTGTTCTTTAGCTTTTTCTTTGACACGAAATATACTAGTGCATTTTGTGTTTTTTCCATGCCTCTTCCCTTTTTCTTTCTCTCAGAACATGGTTCAATCTTTATTGTTGAAAATGACTTCTTCAAGCCTTATCTATGTAGCCTCTAACAAATGTAATCACAACATCTTGTCCACTTTTTTTTTTTTCTTTTTTGTTATCTGTTAACTCTTGTTACCATTTAACAACAAAAAGGCTCTGACTAATGAAAAGGAATATGAAGAAATAGATACCCAGATATATCAAAACTTTCTATATTTTTCCAGGTGCTCTGGATGGAACAGATTGAGCTATTAAAGGATATTAAATTGAATCACTTAGTGTGTGTGCATGTGTTTTAGTTTGGTTCAACTAAAATAACATAAGGATTCATAATTGATTTGAAGGAAGAAATAATTTCCTATTAATAGCTATTAAATGAAAAGCAGAGACATTACTTTGCCAACAAAGGTTAGTCTAGTCAAGGCTATGGTTTTTCCAGTGGTCACATATGGATGTGAGAGTTGGACTGTGAAGAAAGCTGAGCGCTGAAGAATTGATGCTTTTGAACTGTGGTGTTGGAGAAGACTCTTGAGAGTCCCTTGGACTGCAAGGAGATCCAACCAGTCCATTCTGAAGGAGATCAGCCCTGGGATTTCTCTGGAAGGAATGGTGCTAAAGCTGAAACTCCAGTACTTTGGTCACCTGATGTGAAGAGTTGACTCATTGGAAAAGACTCTGATGCTGGGAGGGATTGGGGGTAGGAGGAGAAGGGGACGACAGAGGATGAGATGGCTGGATGGCATCAGTGACTCGATGGACGTGAGTCTGAGTGAACTCTGGGAGTCGGTGATGGACAGAGAGGCCTGTCATGCTGCAATTCATGGGGTCGCAAAGAGTCAGACACGACTGAGCGACTGAACTGAACTGAAAGTTAAACAGAGTTAACTAAAATGCTATGACTATCATCCAGGGAAAATAATATGATATGAGAAGCCAATTTAGTATGAGTAAATATCATAAAAATGATTCTGCCTATATTTTTATAAATGAAAATTGACACAAAACGTTGAATTAATTTACCTTACCAATAGATGACATTAACAGTTGACACCATTATAAACTCATTTTAAACTCTCCTGAAAAGCTTGGTTGTAGGTGTTTCTTTTTATATATTTTATATATGTCATCAAATAATAACCTTTTATGTATAAATAAATACCAATGTTCCCAAAATGAATCATTGAAAAGCATTTATCAAGCACTCATAGTGATGTTTCATTGAAGATAAATGTGCTACTGTTGGAATTAATTTCAGTGTTAAACTTGGAGCATATTTTATTTATAAACAAATATGCATATATTTGTTTATAGATGAATACATATATATGTGTATTTCTTTCTGAGGGGGTCTTTCTAAATACTGAGCATTGTAATATGAGTGCATTCCGAAGAAACAGTGTATCTTGGAAATGGGCAATTATTTTGAAACTCCAAGTAGGTTTATATTTCTAAGACACTAACACAAGAAACACAGTAATAGCAATAATGTCTCTAATGTCACAATGGCATGAGAGAATATACATGATACATTCCTATTTTTGCTTTTTACCAGTTTTAACTTATCATGTTTAGCCAGGACCAAAGTCAGTGGCTCCCTGCAAGCACAGAAGGTCTGAAACAAAGCGAATATATTTGGTACTTCAAAGAAGGAATCTTTCCACTATGCAAAGAGGCTCAGGGCAATGTCTTGAACTGTATAATTAGTCAATGAATGTTTATTTTGATAGAATAATGACTGTATCAATTCACTGCAACACTTGAAAGCAGTGCTCAGTGAGAAAGCTGTTGAATTTCATTGCAACATGTACTCTGTTCTTGATAATGATATCTGAATTAAAACCTCATGAAAAAGTCAGTTATTTTTTTTAAGTCTAAGCTTCCCTTGAATTGCAAATTATTACTTTTCTCAGCATAACCATGATGGTTGCTTTCAATTTCTGCTGTGAAACAGCAGTTTCCAATGCCAAATTGACATTTTAGAGCATTGTAGAAATCTGCTACAGGTCTTTCAGAAAAAAAAAAAAAGGTATAGATTTATTCGGTTGGAATTTATACAGGAATTATAAAGATCCCCTTAGAACATTCAAAATTCCTGACACATCTCCCTTATATTGATGAGTATTGACCCATTACTCTCTTGAATGGCAGGAATGCTGCTCCTGTCATCTTTTTCATTTTTTCAAGTCTATAAACTGGAAACTTATAAGCAGGTTCACTAGACTCAGAATAACTTGTTTTTTCACTGAAAAATGCCTGCACAGGTACTGTAGCTAACAAATGCTTCCATTAAATGCAATACAAATATGGCTAAAATCCTTGTCAAACAATTTTAATTATTCTCACTTCTCACAGTATGTAGAGATTTTGCCTCTACCATTTTTTTAAACTACTTTCTGTAGTGCAGTTAAAGTCAGAGATTTTAATTTACTAAACTAGTAAAATCATGTATGGAAACTTCCCCCAAATTTTCCAATAGAATGAGCTATCATCTTAAAAAATATATATACTAAACTAGTAAAATCACATATGGAAACTTCCCCCAAATTTTCCCATAGAATGAACTATCATCTTAAAAAAACAAACAAACAAACAAACAAAACAAACAGAATTTGCTATATCACATACCACTGATCCAGGGATAGAATCCTCATGTCTTATGTCTCCTGCGTTGGCAGGCAGGTTCTTTACCACTAGTGCAATAAGGAAAGCCCAACTCTAATCCTTAGTGACTTAAAATAACTGCTAATCTAAGGGGGTGGTGATTTGGAAGGGAGGTTGAGGGGACAGCTAGTTACAGCTAATCTTTGCTGGACTGGGTGGACTGGGAGCTGGCTGAACTAGCTTGATGTATGGTGGAATGTCTCATCTTTGCTTCAAGAGGACTCCCATCTTCCATCATGCTTGCTTGGCTATTTTCAAGGCTGCTCCTTAGGTTTCCAAGTTATTGAACAGAAGCATGTAAGTTATTTTGAATCTTAGGAAGCAATCTGATATTACTTCCTTTGAATTCTGTTGGCCAAAGTAAGTCTCAAGCCCAATCCAGATTCAAATGGAGAAGAAACAGACTCTGCATTGGAGAAACTTTAAAGTCACATTCTAAAGAGGGTAGATACAGCAAAAATAAAGAATTTGGAGCCATTATGGCAATGTACAACTCTCTTATAACTCCAAAAGGATACTCTCAATATGGAAAGCACCAAACTACTCAGATTCAAATACCAAAACATCAACATTTAAAAGCTGCCCAGAGAGTGGGCTAAGATCTGAAATCATTGAAAATGGTTGCTACAATTCTGACTCCATAAATTTTGTTCTATGACTTTGGCCAACTCACAATTCCTCAAAGATTATTTTTTATTCTTAAACAAATGAGAAAGCTCATACTTGATCCAACCTGATTCTGAGTAATTTCTAGGCTTGTGAGAATGGATATTTTATAATAGCTATCATAAAAATGAGAAGTCCAGAACGAGGATACTTGTAGTCTACATGATGGAGTAGAAGAAGTTAGATTTAGAAAATAAATTATTGATGATAATTAATGTGAACTATAGAAAAGTCAAGCAAAAGCAGCTGGCAATGCCCTGATAGATATTATTTTTTAAAGTTAAGATCACATGTTGAGACCTCCTGTTGTAGCATGTTCCTACTTTGTGTGTCCCATTTCAATTATCAAGTCTTCTTAGACAGTGACTAAAAGCTCATTAGATCCCGGTTTACTTCCAGGAATAATCATGACAATGTAAAAATATTTGGTTAGTAATTTAACATCCAGTCCATGGAAAATATAATATTGTGAAACTCAAATTTGATTTTTGCAGGAGGGGAATCTTTTAACCTCCATGATATTTTCTTAAAAACACATGTATACCGGTAGCGGATTCATTTTGATATTTGGCAAAACTAATACAATTATGTAAAGTTTAAAAATAAAATAAAATTTAATAAATAAATAAATAAAACAAAAACAAATAAATATATTAAGTAACAATAAAAAAAAGCAAATTTTAAAAAATAAAATGTGGTACATACCAGCCTGTAAGAATTTCTGATTTTTTTCAAGTATAAATCATTCCTAGATAAAATAGAAAGATTGAAAACTACTTAGATGTTTACAGACTCTTTCTTTTGAATGAGGAGGAAATAAAGATTCAAAAGTAACTGATTTAGTCACATATACACAGCTAGCATGTTGACAAAGCTGAGCTAGGATTCTAGGTTTTCTAATCTCAAACAAAGCCCCTTCTACTATTCCATTTTGCAAGATACAGTTTTAGACATATAAAATTACATGATCTGTCCTTATGTTCTTATTCTGTGTAATTGAGTATGTGTGTGTGCCTGCTTCTGTATGTCTGTATTTGTCAAGTATGAGTCTTTTAAAAGAATAGAAATTAGATTTTTTAAAAAAAAATATTTGACTAAACATTACTCCAACATTCTAAGTTTTTTTACCTTAAGGACATAAGAAACTTACAGAACATAAATTCAACAAAAAGTTGAATCCATTCAATGTAGAACTAAACTTATAACCTAATATGAATAGCTCTCAAGACATCAGTGTATCACAATATTTATGTTACAGTACAGTTAGAGCTTCCCAGGTGGTACAGTTGTAAAGAATCCACGTGTCAGTACAGGAGATGCAGGAGAGTTAGGTTCCATCTCTGGATCAGGAAAGTCACTGGAAAAGAAAATGGCAACCACTCCATCATTCTTCTCGGGAAAATACCATGCACAGAGGAGCCTGGAGGGCTGCAGTCCAAGGGACTGCAAAGAGTCAGACATGACTGAGCATGCACACACAGGCTTCATTGCTAAAATCGGCCAACAGTTGCTCTGACTTAGTGACTAAACAACAACAGTGGAGAATGAACTCAAGTCTTTGTTTATTGTCAGTTCTTTACTAATTCAGGCCAGTGGGAGATGTGAGTACTAGATAATCTTTAATATACCCATGATTCATCTCCAATATAGAGACATCATTTCTATCCAAAAATATTATATAGTACCCTCTTCCATGTAATTTTGCTTCTTTTTTACATAGATTAATATTTTGCTGATTTCAGATTTCACTGGCTGTGTACATTTCCCCCTTTTTTTTTTTTCTAATACATTGATGAAAATAAATGCCCTGTGGCTCCAGCATCAGTGGCTTTTTACCAAACAAGAATTTCCACTGAGAAAAGTTACGGTTATTATCTTGAAAGAGATGTGTTATTTTTCTGACAACTGAAGGCTTCTGCAAGTCCAAAGTCACACACAATTATATACTACAGAGCAGAATAATAGAACACTGCACTAGGATAAATTTTGTGCCTACTTAATTGAAACACTTGCCAAGGAACTGGGTGAGAGGAATGTATTTCAATCACTCTAAACAATGCATAAATGAGACACATTCCTTCTAAATGACACATTTTAGCTGTCTGGAAGTCTATTCACAGTTGTGCATGGTAACATAAGTTTGCTGCTCTACTCCTTACAATCGGTCCTTTTCAAGCTGTACTTTGAAGCTGTTTATTCCAAGAGCCTTCTTAATATTAAGAAAAAAAAGAAAATGTTTTTAGATGTAGCACTAAATGTTTTTAGGTGTAGATCAGTATTTTTCAATTCTTTCTAGAATATATACGTTTGTATATTTGTGTCTTGATCTTTTTCTCTCTCTCTCTGTCCTTCTGTCTCTCTCTCTCCATATATGCAATATATACTTACTTATGCACATATATATATATATACATATGTAATATAAGGTATGAATAAATTTTCTTAATTTTTCACATTGAACCAAATTGGTCCAAGTTATTTTTATTATAATCTTTAGCTCAGCATTTATTAAACTGAAGTATAATGGTCCTATGCTAATAATTCAAAGAGCAAAGAATATAAATTTGCTTCAAAGCAATATTCTCATATAACTATATTTTTATATTTCTGGAAAAAGAATAACCTGACAAAAGAGAAATAAATAAAAGATAATTCACTCCTGAAAGAAGTCAAAATAAAAACAATGGAGAATAGAAACAGAGAGCATTTGTTTTAATGAGTTATGGGAAATATGGCTTATATAGTTAATCATCTTAACCATGACATTTTAGAGAATTAGAGAGGGTATTATTACCACCTAAACCAGAATCACTGATATACCTGGAACCCTCCCAGGTACACCAGGCCTTATGGTCACCCTAGTTATAGGTAATCAATCATAGATTTTTATTAAAATAAAATGACTTTGTTCAATCTTTCTTACCTTTGATCTCTAATTTTACAATTATTTTATAAAGCCAAAAGATTTATATTAATATATGATCTAAAGGATGGAAATTTTACCACAAGAAAGCAATATAAAACATATTTTCTCTAACCCTTGCAAACTGAAAGCTCCTAAGCAATCTCAGGATCTTAAAATTCCCAATAGATCAATTTAGACTAGGTTTCAGTCTCTAGATATTTAATGAGATCACGTATGAATAAGTCTCTAAGGCATTTTTAAATGTTTTTTCCTGGATTTTGGTTTTAAAAATATCTCTGATTTCTCATTAATTTGACAGAGTGCAAGTAAAGAGTTCTCCTGAATATGGAGGATAGAAAATAGTACCTCTTGATGTCTTCAGAAACCTATCCCTCTAAACCTGCTCTCCTTCCCAAATGTGTTAGAGAAAAATCTTCAGTATGGGTACACATCATATGTTTGTTTTTAGAAGTTGCATCATAAGGAAGTTCTATTTCCAGTTTTTTTAAGGAATCTCCACATTGCTCTCCATAGTGGCTGTACTAGTTTGCATTCCCACCAACAGTATAAGAAGGTTCCCTTTTCTCTACACCCTCTCCAGCATTTATTGCTTGTAGACTTTTGGATCACAGCCATTCTGACTGGCGTGAAATGGTACCTCATAGTGGTTTTGATTTGCATTTCTCTGATAATGAGTGATGTTGAACATCTTTTCATGTGTTTGTTGCTGCTGCTGCTAAGTCGCTTCAGTCGAGTCCGACTCTGTGAGACCCCAGAGACGGCAGCCCACCAGGCTTCCCCGCCCCTGCGATTCTCTCCATCCAAGAACACTGGAGTGGGTTGCCAATTCCTTCTCCAATGCATGAAAGTGAAAGTGAAAGTGAAGTCGCTCAGTCGTTCCCAACTCTTAGCGACCCCATGGACTGCAGCCTACCAGGCTCCTCTGTCCATGGATTTTCCAGGCAAGAGTACTGGAGTGGGGTGCCAATGCCTTCTCTGCATGTGTTTGTTAGCCATCTGTATGTCTTCTTTGGAGAAATGTCTGTTTAGTTCTTTGGCCCATTTTTTGATTGGGTCATTTATTTTTCCGGACTTGAGCTGTAGGAGTTGCTTGTATATTTTTGAGATTAGTTGTTTGTCAGTTGCTTCATTTGCTATTATTTTTTCCCATTCTGAAGGCTGTCATTTCACCTTGCTTATAGTTTCCTTTGTTGTGCAGAAGCTTTTAAGTTTAATTAGGTCTCATTTGTTTATTTTTGCTTTTATTTCCAATATTCTGGGAGGTGGGTCATAGAGGATCCTGCTGTGATCTTTGTCGGAGAGTGTTTTGCCTATGTTCTCCTCTAGGAGTTTTATAGTTTCTGGTCTTACGTTGAGATCTTTAATCCATTTTGAGTTTATTTTTGTGTATGGTGTTAGAAAGTGTTCTAGTTTCATTCTTTTACAAGTGGTTGACCAGTTTTCCCAGCACCACTTGTTAAAGAGATTGTCTTTAATCCATTGTATATTCTTGCCTCCTTTGTCAAAGATAAGGTGTCCATATGTGCGTGGATTTATCTCTGGGCTTTCTATTTTGTTCCATTGATCTATATTTCTGTCTTTGTGCCAGTACCATACTGTCTTGATAACTGTGGCTTTGTAGATGATCCAGCAATCCCACTGCTGGGCATACACACTGAGGAGACCAGAAGGGAAAGAGACACGTGTACCCCAATGTTCATTGCAGCACTGTTTATAATAGCCAGGACATGGAAGCAATCTAGATGTCCATCAGCAGACGAATGGATAAGAAAGCTGTGGTACATATACACAATGGAGTATTACTCAGCCATTAAAAAGAATACATTTGAATCAGTTCTAATGAGGTGGATGAAACTGGACCCTATTATACAGAGTGAAGTAAGCCAGAAAGAAAAACACCAATACAGTATACTAACGCATATATATGGAATTTAGAAAGATGGTAATGATAACCCTGTATATGAGACAGCAAAAGAGACACTGATGTATAGAACAGTCTTTTGGACTCTGTAGGAGAGGGAGAGGGTGGGATGATTTGGGAGAATGGCAATGAAATATGTATAATATCATATATGAAACGAGTCGCCAGTCCAGGTTCGATGCACGATACTGGATGCTTGGGGCTGGTGCACTGGGATGATCCAGAGGGATGGTATGGGGAGGGAGGAGGGAGGACGGTTCAGGATAGGGAACACATGTATACCTGTGGCGGATTCATTTCGATATTTGGCAAAACCAATACAATATTGTAAAGTTAAAAAATAAAATTAAATTAAAAAAAAAGAAGTTGCATCATTCATATAGGAAGTTTGATCACTTAATTGGTGTTGTGTTCTTGTCATTTGTTTCTGTGGGCATGTCTTGGGGAGAGGGAGTAATAGAAGAAGACCATATCCTCTGTGATGCTAGGACAAGAGTGACCCAAATATAAACAAGTGAAGCAGTTATATGGCAATGCTTTGGTCCCATTTTGTTGCCTGTAGCTATCTTGAACATCAGTTCTGAATCTGGGGATTGAAGGTAGAGGTGGTATATAGCGTCAGAGACTCAGTTCACAATGGAGAGTGGGAAGAGTTGAGGGAGGAGTTTCTGAATAATTACAGCAAGTCTTGCTGGTGAATCTCACTAGACTGGAGAATCAAAGCCCCAAAACCTAATTTATATCTAGGGACCCTTGGATTTTGAGTGGTTGCATAAATGTATCTAGAAAGAAGATTTTACAAGGAGCTCAAGAAGTAAACTTTTATGATTTGATATGTTCTTGGACCACCACACTGTCTTCAGTGTGGGGAGAGTGAGCAGAATTAAGTCACTGGCTACCCTCTTGCCTACTAAGTTGTTTCAGTCATGTCCAGCTCCTTCCAACCCATTGGACTATCACCCGCCAGGCTCCTATGTCCCTGGGATTCTCCAGGTAAGTATACTGGCATGGGTTGCCATGCCATCCTCCAGGAGATCTTCCAGACTCAGAGACAGAACCTACCTCTCTTAAGAATCTGTCATTGGAAAGCAAGTAGTTCTTTACTACTATACCACCTGGGAAGCCC
This sequence comes from Bos grunniens, assembly GCF_055505025.1. NCBI lineage: Eukaryota > Metazoa > Chordata > Mammalia > Artiodactyla > Bovidae > Bos > Bos grunniens. The sequence continues at coordinate 69,116,902 of NC_141170.1, forward strand.
GCCTGTTATCCACCACTTAAACATCCAAGCAACTTCCAGAAGCTGGGGATCCAGAGAATCAGGAAGCTAGCTTCTAGTAACCTTCACTGTCTTTCCACTCAAAATCTAGAGCTTTCCTTGCTTAACTTACTTCTTGAGTGAAAAAATAAACAAAACAGCTCACCGAATCTTCTCTTGCCTTATATGTGGGGACCGTGGTGATGGGACATGAAAGAACAATCAAAGGTGTGACACAAACTACATATTGTGTTGTAGTTAATTTTACTTCTTACATCACTATTCTTAACCAGAAATATATTTTTCCCTTCTTTAGGATATTGAAATTAAAATGCTAACTACAACATATTCCAAGAAAGCCTTTCTGTGGGCAGCATTTTTAAAGAATACATCCAAGTTGTTGTTGTGCAGCTGGCAATCATATCCAACCCTTTTTGACCCCATGGACTGCAACATGCCAGGCTTCCTGGTCCTTCACTGTTTCCTGGAGCTTGCCCAAACTCATGTCCTTTGAGTCGATGATGCCATCCAACCATCCCCTTCTCTTCCTGTCTTCAATCTTTCCCAGCGTGAGGGCCTTTTCCAATGAGACAGAACTTCCCATCTGGTGGCCAAAGTATTGGAGCTTCAGCATGAGTCCTTCCAGTGAATATTCAGGGTTGATTTCCTTTGGGATTGACTAATTTCATCTCCTTGCAGTCCAAGGGACTCTCAGCCTTCTCCAGCACCACAGTTCAAAGGCATCAATTCCTCAGTGCTCAGCCTTCCTTATTGCCCCACATTTTGATGAAAAAAGGTAGTGAATGTTACTAGAAATGTTTTTTATATAACTTTTACAGATAACATTTCTATGACGGATCATACACAGTGAATATTAACATTGAATAAATATAATTAGGACTTTTAAGGACAGATAGTAAAACAAGTTAATGCAGGATTCACACACATACATTACTGTTTCATGCATATTATTTAATTAACGCATACTATAGTACTCTATATTATGGACATTGTGAAAAACACAGAGGGTATGAAATTGTCCTAGCCCTCAAATAGATCCTGGAATCTTCTGTATTCCCTTGATCTAGATTTGGTTTCCTCTCTATAAAATACTTGAAATTATGTGAAAAGTTGAACTACTCCATGGTTCTATCAGTTTCAATTTATTATTTAGATTTTGAGCTGTGGTGTTGGAGAAGACTCTTTATTGTCCCTTGGACTGCAAGGAGATCCAACCAGTCCATCCTAAAGGAAATCGGTCCTGAATATTCATTGGAAAGATCGATGCTAAACCTGAAGCTCCAATACTCTGGCCACCTGATGTGAAGAGTCAACTCATTAGAAAAGACTTTGATGTTGGAAAATATTGAAAGCAGGAGGAAAAGTGGATGATAGAGGATGAGATAGTTGGATGACATTACCAACTCAAAGGACATGAGTTTGAACAAGCTCTGGGACATGGTGAAGGACAGGGAAGCCTGGCATGCTACAGTCCATGGGGTCACAAGGAGTATAATATGACTGAGTGACTGAAGTGACTAACTGAAACTGAGGCCAAATTTGTAGTCTCTCTCAGGTGTTTTACTTCTTAGTTCCTATGGGAAATAGTTCTCAGAAACTTGGAATCAACATTTTAAAAAATTATTTCTACCAAAATTTGTCAAAGCATAGCATATTCCATAAGCATTACTCTAACTTACTGGGGCCTTTGTATCTCTCAAGTAATATTGTGAAAAGACAGATAAAACATAGTGTACATATTTTTTCAGATAGTTCTTTACTAATGATCTATAGACCATGATCAATGGCATAAAAGTGTTTTAACAGGGAGTCTATATGAAAAACTAAAGAAAGAATGAACCTCAATAAGAAATGATTAATTGTGGCAAATCAATTTCAAACTGTGTTATAATGTTTCCCTAATATTTTCTGAAAATTAAAATTTATGTTTTGTGTATCTTTCTATAAATCATTAATTCTCTATGAAAAACAAATAGTTGATAATATGAAATTTCTCCCCAAATTTCCATAGAAGTATAATACTTACCTCTAATAAGGAATTTCCCCTGAACTTATTTTAGAGCTACTTACATTTACCGTATTTCTGTATTTTTACATAAGAATTAATAACTATGATAAAAATATTAGTAGGAGAATAGTAATAATAAATGAGATTGCTTCAGTAATTTAGTAGTAATTGTAATAGCTTTTTATCTTTGTATTTGAAAAATGCTATGAAGCTCATCATAAAGCATCTTCCTAGAGCCAGATTAATAAACAATGAGGAAACTTTGCTATAGTTTCATACTTGGCTTTATTCTGAGAGTTTAGGCTTAAGAAGCATTGCCCGTCTGTTAGCTTTCAAAAACACTAGTGGTCTCAATAATTAGTTTTAAACCACATTCTTCCCCAATGTTGTTTTAAATCTAGAGTTGGGATAATATATTTATTGAAAACTAACATCTATTAAGTGCAGCTTCCTCAATTCTGTGAGTGGGTTGCCATTTCCTTCTCCAATGCATGAAAGTGAAAAGTCAGAGAGAAGTTGCTCAGTCGTGTGTGACTCAGCAACCCCAGGGACTGCAGCCTACCAGGCTCTTCTGTCCATGGGATTTTCCAGGCAAGAGTACTGGAGTGGGGTGCCATTGCCTTCTCCGCATGTGACTCTTCAGTAGCACTTAATCTTAGATTCTGTTATTGTCAAGATTGTTGGTAATCATTCTCACTTTATTAAGTTTAAGAAATATTTCCTCCCAACTACTGTGAGTGCACACACACAAACACAGAGATGTACACACACGGAGAATTTTACTGCACTTCAAAGTAGGGGAACTGAAATAAGAGAGGGAGGCAACATCCGTAATAGAGACAATACAGACATCCCGCTACTGCTGCTGCTGCTGTCGCTTCAGTCGTGTCCAACTCTGTGTGACCCCAGAGACGGCTTCCCACCAGGCTCCCCTGTCCCTGGGATTCTCCAGGCAAGAACACTGAAATGGGTTGCCATTTCCTTCTCCAATGCATTAAAGTGAAAAGTGAAAGTGAAGTCGCTCAGTCGTGTCCAACTCCTATCGATCCCATGGACTGCAGCCTACCAAGCTCCTCCGTCCATGGGATTTACCAGGCAAGAGTACTGGAATGGGTTTCCATTGCCTTCTCCACAATAGAGACATAATTAATTATAAATTGTATTCTTTGTTGTATACTCTTGCTGCCCAAGGATGTGGAAAAAAGTGTAATATTCCAGAACTATGGATTTACATAAGTAAAGAATGGACATTGAAGACAATATAGCCAGACCATAATTAACTTAATATTACTAAGTTGCATTTGGGAACTGTAAAAGGAAAGAAAACAAGGGCTTCCCAGGTGCCTCAGTGGTAATAAATGTTTCTGCCAATGCAGGAGATGCAGGTTTGATCCCTGGGTAGGGGAAGACCTCTGGAGAAGGCAATGGCAACCCATTCCACTATCCTCGCCTGGGAAATCCCATGGACATAGGAGCCAAGTAGGCTTCAGTCCATGGAGTTTCAGAGTTGGACATGACTAAGCATACATGCAAAAAAAAAAAAAAATGTATCAGTATATTTGCTGTTATACAGAAATATTTAGAACACCAGTATCACTTCACCAGGAAACTCAACTAATAATTGATGGGAGGCGGGGGTAAAGAAGTTGTGGGTCTGAACAACGTGATTTCTTCAACATCCTAGAAATAATCTATAATTCTCTGTACCTTTGAGAAAATAAATATCTGCAAATTTCCAATTATAATCAAATTGGCATATTTTAGGGTTAAAAAATAACACATACAAGGCAATATAGTAGTATTCAAAATACCTAACTAATCAATAATATTGGTTACCACCTTTTTGGTTCAGTCTGTTGTTCAGTCACTCAGATGTGTCTGACTCTTTGAGATCCCATGGACTGCAACATGCTAGGCTTCCCTGTCCTTCACCATTTCCCAGGGCTTGTTCAGTCTGAGTGATTTGCTAGATACACTTTGTGTGTGTGTGTGTGTGTGTGTGTGTTAGTATATTTCTCTCTCTCTCTACTAATATGTCTACAAGTTTATAAAATTAGTCCTTGATTAAGATTAGTTCTTAAAAAATAAATTGAATAAATCCATGAGAAATATTACAAGTAGAACTGTGTTATTTCTTTAGTAAAAATATTAATGTTGCTATTTACAGTTTGCAAATCAATTTCACATATGAGATTTAACTTCCATCTCATGATGAATGAGCTGTTTTATCATCGTTTTTTTAGAGGAATAATTTTTTCTTCAAGCATTTTGTTCAGTTCAGTTCAGTTCATCACTCAGTCATGTCCAACACTTTGCAACCCCATGGACTGAAGCATGCCAGGCCTCCCTGTCCATCACCAACTCCCGGGATCTAATCAAACTCATGTCCATTGAGTTGGTGATGCCACCCAACCATCTCATCCTCTGCCGTTCCCTTCTTCTCCCGCCTTCAATCTTTCTCAGCATCAGGGTCTTTTCAAATGAGTCCGTTCTTCACATTAGGTGGTCCAAGTATTGGAGTTTCAGCTTCAACATCAGTCCTTCCAATGAATATTCAGGACTGATTTCCTTTAGGATGGACTGGTTGGATCTCCCTGCAGTCCAAGGGACTCTCAAGAGTCTTCTCCAATACCACAGTTCAAAACCATCAATTCTTCAGCACTCAGCTTTCTTTATAGTCCAACTCTCACATCCATACATGACCACTGGAAAAACCATAGCCTTGACTAGAAGGACCTTTGTTGGCAAAGTAATGTCTCTGCTTTTGAATATGTGGTCTAGGTTGGTCATAACTTTTCTTCCAAAGAGTAAGCATCTTTTAATTTCATGGCTGCAGTCACCACCTGCAGTGGTTTGGGAGCCCTGAAAAATAAATTCTGATGCTGTTTCCACTGTTTCCCCATCTATTTGCCATGAAGTGATGGGACCAACTGCCATGATCTTAGTTTTCTGAATATTGATCTGTAAGCCAACTTTTTCACTCTCCTCTTTCACTTTCATCAAGAGGCTCTTTATATCTTCTTTGCTTTCTGCCATAAGTGTGGTGTCATCAGCATATCTGAGGTTATTGATATTTCTCCCAGCAATCTTTGTAGAGTACTTTGTAGCAGAGGTCAAATAGCAAATAGATGACAGAGCTTTTACCCAGACTGAATAATTTGAATCCAAATATTATGCCAGTTACTCCAAAAGATTTTTTTTCTTCTTTAAAGTTTATGTTGAATATTAAGCCAGAATTTATCATTATATATACAATCCTATTGGAAAAAAAAACAGGTGATTGTAATAAAATACTCAGGTCTTTAGAGTTCTGTGTCATGAGTCAATGTTTTGGGTAATTAATTCATAACCACAGTTTCTCTATATGTTTTTTCATACCCTTTCTAGAGATAAATTATAACATAAACATTTGGTGTAATTTGCAAGTGAATGGAGTGAAATATCCATTTTGTTGTTTTTTGGACTTTCCTTTGATTCAAAATAAATTACTTATCTATCATTTCAGTTATGTTGATTCATAATCCTTGTTTTTGTTATTTTTTTTTTCCCCTGTTGCATGAGGAATCTCACTTACAAATCCAGGACCTATGAACTTGAAAACACTGACACAAGAAGTGAACGTTCTTCTAGGTACTGGAGACACAGCGGAGATACAAATACAGCTTCTGCAATCAGGGAGCTTATAGCCTAGAGAGCTCCCTACTCTCTCTAGTAGGCAGAGACAAACAAAACACATTTATGTGTTGGGGGATGATCATGATGTAGAAAAAAGAGAATGCAATTTAGGGAAATAATGGGGATGAGGAAGATGCTACTATGCTCTTATCTGGTATGGAAATCTATGATACTGCAACATTATGAAAGAGATCAATGGAAAGGTGAAGGAGGTAGTCCAGTGTTTATCTAAGAGCTTTTGAATAAGAGGACACAGCATTTGCAAAGTCTGTAAGTAGGAGAACAGTTGGTATGCAAAGGGAATATCCAAGAAGTCACTGCACTCAGAAGACAGTAGCAAAGCCTCAGTGATAGTGCATTAGGCCAGAGAAGGTGTTGGAGGCCAGACAAGATCAGGTCTTTTTAAGTTATTTTATCTAATATCATTTGAGAGAAGGTTGAATAATGCCACACCCTTCCTTCAGATATCAAGGTCTTCTCCCCTGGAATCTATGAATGTTTTACCTTGTATGACAAAAGGAACTTTCCAAATGTGACTCAGTTAAGGATCTGGACATGAGGAGATTATTCTAGATTATCCACATTGACCATAAATGTTTTCACAAGGGTCATTATAAGAGGGAGGAAGGGAGAATTTTGACACAGAGGAAGAAAGCAATGAGACTGCTGAAATAAGATGCTATATTTCTAGCTTTAATGACATAGGACAGAACTTCAAAACTCAGAATGTAAGGAATGTGATTCTAGAGCCTGAAAAAGGCTAGAAAATGCTATTGCCCTAGAGCATCTTGTTAACTCCTTGATTTTAGTCTAGTGTATTGATTTTGGACTTCTGATCTGCAGGCTGTATGAGAATAAATTTGTTTTTTAAAACAACTCATTTTGAGGTCTGACCTGGTGGCTCAGAGGTTAAAGTGTCTACCTGCAATGCAGGAGACCTGTATTTGATCCCTGGGTCTGGAAGATCCCCTGGAGAAGGAAATGGCAACCCGCTCCAGTATTCTTGCATGGAGAATCTCATGGACGGAGGAGGCTGGTGGGCTAGAGTCCACAGAGTCGCAAAGAGTCGGACACGACTGAGCAACTTCACTACTTTATGTTTGCGGTAACTTGTTTCATAGGTCATAGGAAATGAATATGGATAGGAAACTGTTGTAGAGTTTTGAGGAGGGATGTGACATGTTAGAGCAAAAATCAGCATGTGTAAAGATAAGCTAGAATTTCAAGATAATGGAAAGAAACTAATGATGCAGAAGAGAGAGGAGGAGTGCCTGGAGAGATACTTAAATTAGGCAACAGGGCATGTGATCCTGGGTACAAACAAAAGAATTGTCCTCCTTAGGCAGAACTTGGCAGGTCACTCTTTTTTATTTTTCGGCTGCTCTGTTGCGGCATGAGGGATCTTAGTTCCCTAGTGTTAGCTGCTCAGTCTTTTATGACCCTATTACTGTAGCCCACCAGGCTCCTTTGTTCATGGGATTCTCCAGGCAAGAATACTGGAGTGGGTTGTCATTTCCTTCTCCAGAGAATCTTCCCAACCCAGGAAATGAACCTGGGTCTCCTTCATTGCAGACAAATTCTTTATGGTTTTATCTAACCTGTGCCCCCTTGAAGCATGGAATCTTAAGTATTGGACCACCAAGGAAATCTCGGCAGTTCACTAAATTTTTATTGGAGGATAAGAAATCTCCTACCATAACTAAATCACCAATATCAACATTAAAAAGGCAGCAATAATTTATTAAACCTTTAAATTTATCCAAACACATTTTCCCTAACCCTAAGATAGATCCAGTAGTCTCAACCATCTAAGGGTAGGTCCATACTAAAAATGTTAATGCTGCCTTTTTTCTTTGAATCTTAAATAGTTTAGAAATTAAATTATTAGTCATAGAGATCTTGTTGCTTTTATTATAATTAACCAAGAGATTTCAATTTAGTTTGACATTAAAAAGGAAAGTATATAAAGATATACATAAAATAAAAACACAGTTTGCAGTGCTTTTTAGCCAAAATTTAAAAGAAATGATGCATTTTCAATGTTGATCATGAAAGACTCTATAGTCTAGAGTTCTAGATTATCTAAGCTTGTTCCCAACCCCTCCACTATCAGAGTTATGAACTGAGCAAGTTCCTTAAGCTCAACTGTGTTCTCATTTTTCAAATATGCACAATAAACGCACCTGGGTCATAAAGTAAAAAAACAAACAAAAATATAAAAATGTCTGGACGTAGTAAAGACATCATAAATGTTAGCCATGGTTATATTGTTACTATTATCTAATCAATATTTGTTTTCCAAGTACCCATAAAAGAGGTTTTGCTGGCAATGTGGTGAGAGTTATAATTCTTTAGGATGCTTGTCTTCTTTTTGTACTGTACACAGAACTCTTGTTACTAGAAATAAAAGATGCATACAGAGTATACTTTAACAAACCTGTCAATAACAAATGATAAAATTCATTAAAAATTTAAACCTTGACTTTGAAGGATTGTAATAACTTTCAGATACATGGAAAAGGAAAAAAAAATTCAAGGCACAAAATACAGTGAACAATAGAAGTAGAGCACACCATTTGCTGGGAGTAGAATACATTAATCAGAATATTATGATTTATTTTCCAAATGTGTCATTAATTTTGGGGGTATGATATTCTAGGAACTGGAACTTGTGATAACATCTGTAACTGTTTGAAAGAACACTCGATAGGATTATAGAAAGATTCTATTAGCCATCTATGTGATCCTGGAAAAGTATCCCCATGCTGTAACCTCAAATTATTTTGAGAATTTGAAAGAAGAAAAGTAACAGAATAATTAACCCAGTCTGCTTCAGCTTTCTGATTGATAAATCAGGACATTTAAAGAGCCCAAATTCTGATCAACTTCCAACACCCATGATTAACAGCATCTTTCCTTTCTTCTTTAGTGTTGCTGACAACATAGTATACTCCCAAAAAATATATCTGAGAAAGATATATCTTTATTAGATATATAAAAATAGAGTTCTACATCTGTATTTACACATATTTGTACAAAATTATAACCTAATGTCACTACACATATACATACACACAACTCATTTAAACGTCAACAGTTGTTTTTGTAGAAATTGCCATGCTGATTGCAAAATTGTAGGGAAATGAAATAATCTTGAGTTGCCAAAGTTATCTAGAAAATAAAGACAATAGAGTACCCACATTAGCTGATTTCACAATTGACTATAAAATTACTGTGTTTGAGATAATATGTCATTGGCATAATCATAGATGAATAGTTCAGTGGAAAGGAATAGAGTATTTAAAAATAGATTCACCATGTATGTAAGGACTAAAGAAACAAAATGAGAAGGAAAAAAATTTAACAAGTTATATTGAAACAAGTAGATAATTACATTGAAAATAAACCCACAACCCTCATCTCATAATATGCATCAAAGTCAATTTGAGATATTTCATAGACCTAAAAACATATCTATATAACATATCTACCAATAAAAGTTTAAGAGGAGAATATTTTCTCAGTCATGATAAGAGAAGGCATTTTACAGAGGATGCAAAAATAACTGATCAGAAAAGAAAAAATTGTATACCATCAAAATGGAAAACTTCTGCTCATCAAAAGTCACCATAAGAAAGTGAAAGAAGGCTACATATGGAAGTAAATATTCATAATACACATATCTAAAATTATTTTTGTTGAAATAATATAGATAAATCTTACAGTTGAAAAATAAAAGTCAAGGAATTTACTTTTTTCATGAGCGGAAGACGTGAACACAGAGTTTATCAAGGGAGATATACAAACGTCAAGTAAGTAAATGGTGGTCAACATATTCAATCATCAGAGAAATGAAAATTAAAACTATAATGGATACCACATTACATCCACTAAAATGATTAAAAATTTAAAGATTAAAAGCTTAATACAATTTTTAAGAATGAAAATATCAAGTATTGGGAAAGATATGGAACAAATGATATTTACTGAACAGAAGTGATACATACAAAAATGACTACCCTTGCATATTCATAGCAGCTCTACTTACTGTTGCCAGTGATTTCTCCCAAGAACTCTCTCCTTGGTTTGCAGATAGCTACCTTGTCTCTGTACCCTCGCAAGCTTTTACCTTTGTGTTGTTTGTGTTCTAATCTCCTCTTCTCCTGAGAGAAGTCATATTAAATAAGGGCTCACCCATGTGACGTGATTTTACCTTAATTGCCTCTTTAAAGGCTGTTCAATTCAGTAACTTTCTGAGGTACTTGGTGTGAGGGCTTCAACATATGAATCCAGGGCAGGGGGGTCGGGGGAACAATCCACCACATAACCTAGAGCACCGTTACTTCACAACTTTGTTCCCCTGTCTTATGCCTCACCACCCATCTCACATTCCATGACCCAATAGGCTTCAGGGAGGTGGTAGCTTTCTCCGGTAATCCTAGTGCTGACTTGAACTGTTCTCATATTTCACAACCTTGGTTCCATTTGAGCCTGACCTAAATGAGTTCCCATTAGTCAGCAATTGAAATAATCGCCACAATTTTGGATGACTTAAAGTGGAAACAATATGTTGTAATCTTTGTGCCAAATTTTGTTGAGCAGAAATCCAGCTCCTAAGGCTTATTTCTGTCTTGTTTTTTTTTTTTTTTTAAGTTACTTTTAAGGAAAATAAGAAATACTGAAACCAAAATTAAATCACACCTGGAATTAATACACTGAGCAACTGAACAATAACAATAAATCGTGAATATATATTGAAAAGCTGTAGTTGCTATGCTGTTTTTCCCTAGTTTTGATTATAAGGAATAATCAATAATCGCTTGTTGAATTGGTTAGAAAAATTATCTTCAGAGCTTAGTCATAAGTGCTGCCATTGTTCTAAATAAGAATATATATATATTTGTGAATTCATGTATTAAAACAAGATAGTCAAAGAAACATCAAGAAAATAGATTGGAATATATGGTACAGAGTTGAGAGAAAAGAAAGTTGTAAACAGTAAAATGGAGAAGAGAAGAAACCCAGTTCTAATTTGTTCTTATTTGATGGCTACCATCATTCTAGTAATCTAATATTTATCCTAATATTCAAGTTTACATGGTTACTTTTAGGAACACAAAATGTGAAATGATTGATCCCAAGTTAAATCACCATCAAATTAGTAGTAAATTAACTACTTGCAGCTTACTAAAAGCTTGTGGCTCAGCTGGTAAAGAATCTGCCTGCAATGTGGGAGACCTGGGTTTGATCCCTGGGTTGAGAACATCCCCTGGAGAAGAGAAAGGCTACCTGCTCTAGTATTCTGGCCTGGAGAATTCCATGGACTGTATAGTCCGTGGAGTCGCAAAGAGTCGGACATGACTGAGTGACTTTGACTCACTCTCACTCATACACTAATTTAATAGTACTCAACAAAAAGTAATATTTTTCTTCATATTAACAAATATATAAAAATATTTTGTAGTTTGACAGTGAACACTTTATATATACAGACCTAAAGTCATGATGATTATTTGAAGGGGAAATGTTTAAATAAGAATTGAAGATAAAAACAAATCAGTGTCTTAATTTTAGAACTTAAGAACAAATTTAGCAATGAAAATGGCTACTCCACTTTGTTGCAGCTTCTACATTTAAATCGTGCTTTTGTATACGGTGAATTTATCCACCTATGAATGGAGAATTTTAAAAACATGGGCTTATGTAATATTAATCACACAGAGACTTAATGTTTCTTCTCATCTCAGTTAAATGCCTCAGAATATCTTAACAACAAACTAAATATATTCTTGATTGCAGTCACATATGCATTTTTGAGAGTGAGTGAATACATGAGGAAATTCTTATAAAACTATAATTTCTTTATGTGTTACATAAAATTTATGTAATCTAAAAATGTTGATGATTGTCAGGGGCATATCAAGGACCTATTCAGAGACATGACCTATTTCAGATCAGATCAGATCAGATCAGTCGCTCAGTCGTGTCCAACTCTTTGTGACCCCATGAATCACAGCACGCCAGGCCTCCCTGTCCATCACCAAATCCAGGAGTTCACTCAGACTCACGTCCATCGAGTCACTGATGCCATCCAGCCATCTCATCCTCTGTCGTCCCCTTCTCCTCCTGCCCCCAATCCCTCCCAGCATCAGAGTCTTTTTCAATGAGTCAACTCTTCACATGAGATGGCCAAAGTATTGGAGTTTCAGCTTTAGCACCATTCCTTCCGAAGAAATCTCAGGGCTGATCTCCTTCAGAATGGACTGGTTGGATCTCCTTGCAGTCCAAGGGACTCAAGAGTCTTCTCCAACACCACAGTTCAAAAGCATCAATTCTTTGGCGCTCAGCCTTCTTCACAGTCCAGCTCTCACATCCATACATGACCACGGGAAAAACCATAGCCTTGACTAGACGAACCTTTGTTGGCAAAGTAATGTCTCTGCTTTTGAATATGCTATCTAGGTTGGTCATAACCTTCCTTCCAAGGAGTAAGTGTCTTTTAATTTCGTGGTTGCAGTCACCATCTGTAGTGATTTTGGAGCCCAAAATAATAAAGTCTGACACTGTTTCCCCATCTATTTCCCATGAAGTGGTGGGACCGGATGCCATGATCTTCGTTTTCTGAATGTTGAGCTTTAAGCAAACTTTTTCACTCTCCACTTTCACTTTCATCAAGAGGCTTTTGAGTCCCTCTTCACTTTCTGCCATAAGGTTAGTGTCATCTGCATATCTGAGGTTATTGATATTTCTCCTGGCAATCTTGATTACAGCTTGTGTTTCTTCTAGTCCAGCATTTCTCATGATGTACTCTGCATATAAGTTAAATAAACAGGGTGACAATATACAGCCTTGATGAACTCCTTTTCCTATTTGGAACCAGTCGGTTGTTCCATGTCCAGTTCTAACTGTTGCTTCCTGAGCTGCATACAAATCTCTCAAGAGGCAGATCAGGTGGTCTGGTATTCCCATGAGATCTGCAAATTGTGATGTGGCAAAGTTGATCAGAGAGTAGTAGGACAAGTTACACATTTGGAACTCTTCATATCTGTCTTCTATTTTATTGAATGAATATCAGTATTATTATGGGATCATAAAAAATTGTAAAGATTTTTAAAAAGTATTACATTTGTGTGTCTACAGACTTATTGTGAAATGTGACTAACTGATGTGGTTTGAACAGGACCTGTAGGAAATGGTTTAAAATAAATATCAATCAACTGTTACATTTTTTTTGAAAGAAAAGTAGATTAATTTTCTTGAATGAAGCCCTGAGATGCTAAATGTCCTCAGGTTCTGAAATGGTGAGTCCCGATGCTGGTAACAATATACATTAGGATATTTAAGGATTATGATGCATACCCTCCTATTAGCAAAATGTTTGAAATTTCTATTAATAGAATCAGATCAGTTGTGAAGAAATTAATTTTAGAAGGCAGAACATTAAATTAGACAAAGGGGTCATGGGTACATATCACCAGCAGCACACATACTCTGAGAAAACGGATAGGCAGAAAAGTCATTGAGTGGGCACAGTCGCTCACATTCTCAGCCTGCCACAGTTTAGTCTGGGCAAAGAATATCGACAGGTGTGTACCATGACTAAATTGCAACTAAGTTTCTGTATTGATGGTGGATAGAGATCTCTGCTAACTCCAGAACAACAGACGCCCTCTGGTTGGAAAACTGTCCCTGTAAGAAAGGCGTTGTTTAGTTGCTCAGTCATGTCTGACCATTTGAAACACCATGGACTGCAGCATGCTGGTCTCCACTGTCTCCTAAAGTTTTCTCAAATTCATGTCTATTGAGTCAGTGATGCTATCTAACCATCTCATCCATCTCATTCTCTGCCACCTCTTTCTCCTTCTGCCTTCAATCTTTCCCAGTATCAGGGTCATTTCCAATGAGTCAGCTCTTCACATCAGAAGGCCAAAATATTGGAGTTTCAGCTTCAGCATCAGTCCTCCCAATGAATATTTAGGACTGATTTCCTTTAGGATGGACTGGTTGGATCTCCTTGCAATCCAAAGGACTCTCCAGTCTTCTCTGGCATCACAATTCAAAAACATCAGTTTTTCTGTACTCAGTATTCTTTCTGGTCCTATTCTCACACCCATTGTATGAGTACTAGAAAAAGCATAGGTTTGTCTATACGGACCTTTGTTGGCAAAGTGATGTCTCTGCTTTTTAATAAGAAAGGAGAGCCCTCAGCAAACCACTGGCTAAAATGAGTCTGTTCTGCTTTTAGGCTCAAATCTGGTGAGCTAGTAATTCTCTGTTAAGCTATTGAAAGAAGGAAGCATTTTCTTTTTTCCAGAGCAAATTTGTCTTTAATCATCAATAAATATCAATAACAGTAACATCATGTGTGTGTATATACTTAAAACTGTTATTTAAGATGCATTTTTTAAATCCTTCATCCAATGAGACCCTATTATATATGGAAGTTTTTATGACATTGGTCACCCATAGGGGCTTTTAGTGAATCAAGTCTGTCATCAATGAGAGTAGAATATTTACCATGCAAAAATGCCTAGTGTCTTAGCCTGAACTGTTTTAATTAAAGATCATAGACTGAGTAGCTTAAAGAACAGACATCTATTTCTCACACTTTTGGAAGCTGGAAAGTGTTTTTGGTGAGTATTTTTTTTCTGGTTTACAGACAGTTATTTTCTCACTGTATCCTCACATGGAGGGGTAGATGAAGCCTTAATACCTCCATCTCTTCTTAGAAGGGTGCTAATCCCCTCATCAGAGAAGGCAATGGCACCCCACTCCAGTACTCTTGCCTGGAAAATCCATGGATGGAGGAGCCTGGTAGGCTGCAGTCCATGAGGTCACTAAGAGTCAGACATGACTGAGGGACTTCACTTTCACTTTTCTCTTTCATGCATTGGAGAAGGAAATGGCAACTCACTCCAGTGTTCTTGCCTGGAGAATCCCAGGGACGGAGGAGCCTGGTGGGCTGCCATCTATGGGGTCTCACAGAGTCCAACACGACTGAAGCGACTTAGCAGCAGCAGCAATCCCCTCATGATGGCTCCATCCTCATGATCTAATCTGAATCTAATTTCCTCCAAAAGATACCCACCTCCTAATACCATCACATTGAAGGTTAAGATTTCAATGTACACATTTGAGGAAGACATGTACATTCAGTGCATAACACCTAAGTACAAATGTCTAATATTTCCTCAGGTGTTGTGGAATATTATGAAAGATTCTAATATTAGCAGTGTAAGATTGATAGCACTAGTATTTATTTTTTCATAGTTTCTCTTGAAATTATGATGCAGACTCTATCCAAGATACTTTATAAACAAATCATCTTGCATAGCCCAAAATTTGTTATATTGATAAATTTATTAAATAAGAAATTTCATATTACTTTTTAGGTAAATGTGGGAATATATAGAAAGGGGATCTAAATGAGTAAAAGGTCAAAGCCTACGTTTGAAAACTGAGTTTTTGAAAACTCAGATTTACTTGAGAGAACTTG
The DNA here is from genome assembly GCF_055505025.1 of Bos grunniens. Lineage (NCBI taxonomy): Eukaryota > Metazoa > Chordata > Mammalia > Artiodactyla > Bovidae > Bos > Bos grunniens. The sequence continues at coordinate 69,132,099 of NC_141170.1, forward strand.
AAACTGAGATCTGAAGAAGCCTTCTGCTGTGCTTAGTAGCTCAGTTGTGTCCAACTCTTTGAGACTGCATGGGCTGTAACCCACCAGGCTCCTCTGTCCATGGAATTCTCCAGGCAAGAATACTAAAGTGTGTTTATCTGAAACACATAGTCAACATTATTCTTATTGATGATCATAAACCACTGCTTAGTAAGCAAGACTGGGAACCCACAATATCCCACTCAATTTATGATATTTGTGAATGTCCCAGTCACTGTAATTAAGACACAAAAGAAGCATGAATACTAGATGAGAGGTTTTGAATTTTATAAATAAAACTACCAAATATCATTGATGCAGTATTAGAATTAATGAGATATTTTTCATTTCTATGTCCTAGAAACAAAGTAAAATATAATTTTAAAGTAATAATTTATAAAAGAAAACCACAAATTTAAATTACTTAGTTAAAAATTACCTAGGAATAAATCTAACAAAAGTTGTACAAGATTCTTATGGAAAATTTTTAACATGCCTGGAAAAAAAATCTTGCAACTGTCACTATTTTAACAGTATTATTTCTTCAAAAATTGACTCGTGAATTTGATAGAATTTTAATCAAAATCCCAGCAGGATATTTGAGGAAATTGACAAAATAATTCTCAATTTCAAATGTAGATAAAGGGACTAAGTATAACTAAAATGCTCTTAGAAGAAAAAATTTCCTCCCAGCTATTACAACATTTATGAAACTAGTAATTAAATCTTTTTGGCGTTAAGTCAGAGGTAGAAACATTGACCAATGGAAAAGAAAATAAGCTTAGAAAAAGACAACATATGGAAACAATATATAGTCCAAATTGCATCATTTTGCACTGGGAAGGAAGTGGTCTATAAAATAAATGGTGGCAGGACAATGGTGGTGGGTATCCACCTGGGAAATTATTTTGAAATTGCATTTTTACAGTACCCAATACCCAAAATATCAATTCCAGATGGATTAAAGTTTTAAACATGAAAGCAAATCTGAAGCCAGTATTGACTACTTTAATGAGGATATTTTCACAAAGTGTACTATCCAAAAACAAAAGACATTGCCTGAGTAAACAGAAATATCAGAAGCTGCTTTTTGAAATAAATCATAAGGAGAAGAAAGAGACAAGCCATAAACCAGAAGAAGACTTTTGAAACATAACCAGAAAAGGAATCACTTTCAAGAATATCTTTACTCAGTAGGAAAAAAAAACAAAAATCAAGTACAAAAATAGGAAAAGGAAATTTATAATTATTTTAAAGAAACAAAAATATACATGTCTCTACAAATAAATAAAAACACGAGCTATTTTTGTTAACATCATGGAAATGAATATTCACACTGCAATAAGATACAATTTTATATTCGCTAGACAGGAGTGAGTGAAGAAATCTGACAATTACAATTTTTGGCAAGGGTGTGGATCAACAGAGACTTTTATACACTCTAGTGAGATGGAAAATTGCTAAAATTCACCCTGGGAAAAATATGGCTTTATCTTTAAAAATATGCATGACTAAAATTTAGGAATTTCATTTCTAAGTATACACATATGTTCCAGGAAGCTTCTGCTAAAATGTTCATAGCAAGAATCATTTATAATAGCTAACTAAAAACAACAAAAGTATCTACAGACAGGAGAAGAGAGAACTAAGTTTCGCCATATTCATGCAATGCAAGAATTGGCAAACTATAGAACATAAGTCAAAGCAGGCAAGCCTCCTATTATATTTTAATGGAACACGGCCACACTCATTGGTTTGTATATTGCATAAGGCTGTTTTTTCTCTATGACATATGAGTGGGTACTTGTGACGGAAAACATATGCCCTCTAAAACCAAACAGTTCATTATCTGACTATTTACAGAAGTTTGCTAATCCCTGGCCTGATGGAATATTACACAGAGGTGAAAATGAAAGAATTATAAACAACATGAATGAATCTCAGAAACATAATTAGAATATTGTACTATATTTTAATGAAGCTCTAATTTACTATCAAAATGAGACAATGTATTTTAGGAATATGTATATATTATATATTTATTCCCATGACTGGTTATCTGTATAATGGTGAGAGGAAACTGGGTAGAGTAGGCCTTGTGCAATAATAATAATTTATGTTGTGTGAAAAATACAAAAGTATTTGTTTTAGTATTTAAATTTTATCTTGTGTGTTCATTCTATTTGTTGTTTTGTGTATTAGAGTAGCCATAGGTAAGAGTAGGGAAAATACATGCACATCTGTGTGTCGATGAATAATCTAAAAATGGGAAGAGAAATGAAGAATTGCTTAGGAAAGAAAGACAGAGATATTTGAAGAAAAATAAGCTATGTGTACAGTTGTATGTGTACAGCTAAGTAGTATTAATGTTATCATCATTAATAATGACAATATTAGTTTGAATACTAATTACTATTAGTTTGAATAGTAATATATAGAAATTATTTGAGGGGGGTTTTGGAATAAGAATATGTGAATTTGAATTATAGATCACAACTTTCTAGCCCTTTAAACATGGAACATTTAACCCATCTATAAAATAAAGCTAAAATTATTTTACCTAACAGATTTATTAGGAGGATAAATGGAGATAGGGCTTTCTCAAATGGTAAGAAAAAAAACATTCAAAGGAGCTTCAAAATAATATATTTTATTGTTTTATTTCATTTTTTAATTTATATTATCGGAAATGTTATATTTGCAACTAGATCAACCTAAAGTAATTCTAGTTTGAGGAAATAGAAAATTGGGAAGCCAACTCCTAAGTACACAAAATATATAGTGACTTCCTGGTTGAAACATTTTTGAGGAAAGGGTAAAAATACTCCTGCTAAGATGGGCTTACCCACATGTGTGACTCTTGAGATTTTTTTTTTCATTAGTTATGCATGCATTTTTTAAAAGACTGAATGGAATTAGTAAGTACATGATAGTTTTATGAATCCATATGTACTTCAGGCATTCCAAAATGTTCTCCACCCTGCAGTGAAGACGGTCTTGCTGATTTTAAAATCTGAATTGTTCCACTAATGTTTAATCCTTCTAGCCTTTTTATAATTTGGGTAGATCTCATGGATACTTTTCCATCATATACTTTCAAGATTGGTTCTATTGGATCATACACATCTCACATCCGAGGTGATAGACTCAAAGAGGTCAGTCTACCAAATTTAAATGGCTAGTAGAAGACATTTTGAATAAATGGGGAGAGAGTGTTTCTAATTTTAAGTTATATATAGTTAAGACACTTATTTCTTTCAACTTAAAATTCCATCCTGCTTAAAGTCTTAAATATGTTTCACAGAAATAAAAAGTCCATACTTTACGGTCAATTTTAAAATATAATGTTATATATTACATAGTTCAATAACATTTTAATAGTATGTAATTAAAACTTGTATCATCTTTATATTTACTCTTTTCTACATGATAGAAAATTTTTCTTGCTTATTCTTTTTTTCAAATGATTTATTCTAAGCTTCACACTTCTATTGTATTTACTTGCATTTAAATGTGTACATGTGTGACTGTTTCACATGTTTAATAGGGAGTGTTTGCCTTTTCTAGACATTTGTTGTTTGAAAAATGAATGAATAAAATAGCCTTCACTGTGCAGAATTTGTGTATTGGTGATGTGTTAAAAGACATTTTAATAGTTTATTATTAGTTTCTGGTGTTCCAAAATTGTACATAGCCAAATATACCATTTTTCAAATTGGAGATTTCTTTCATTTCAGTACAGGTTCAGAAATGCTTTTCTTAGTCTTAAATTGAAAAAATATTACCTTATCTTTTGCCCCCATTCTTTTATAGTTGATTTCTTAAACTTTAATTGATTTTCTATTTTAACATTAAGAATTTTTTCTAGGCTGTACACATTGTTATTGATCTTCTTATACTGGTTACCCCTGGTATAAAGACAAAACAAAACAAACAAAAAATTCCTTCCTTGGATTTGGAGAAGGAAATGGCAACCCGCTTCAGTATTCTTGCCTGGAGAATCCCATGGACAGAGAAGCCTGGCAGGCCATAGTCCTTGGGGTCCCAAGAGTTGAACATGACTAAGCAACTAAGCACATAACTGGATTTGTCAATGATGTTAAAACTATGACATTATATCCAATTATATTTTCATTGAATATTTTGGCATGTTATCTATTTTTCCTTCAGTTTTTGTTGTTTGATATTTGGAGTAAAATATCAAAAATAGTGATATTTGTGACCCCTCCAATATAAAGTTACTCATTTAGGTTTTATATTTATTATATTTGCTAAAACATTGGGACATATTGATAACAGACAATACTGAAACAACAATTCTAGTTTCTAACTTGAGGTAGGGTAACTAACACATGGTTCACCATTAATTATTTGTTTGTATGTATGTATATTCTACAAATTGAAAACAATTCCAATAGTAACCCATAGTGCATGTTTGAATAAACATTATTTTACATCAGTTACTACTGGAATAAATTGCTCAATTTTTCTGAATATAAATTTTATGTCATTAACTGTAATTTTATAACCTTCTGAGATGATAACAACTACCTATCTTATCAATAATTTAGGCTTATTGTAACCTTTTAAGGAACTTATAGCTTTTCAGGACCTACCTGGAAAACATGACTCCAGTACACACTTCTCTTTTTATAGATAAGTAGACTGAATCTTAAAAAGGTTGAGTAATTTGTCTACAATGAGACAAGATAATTGAAAAACTTGTGCATATGATTTAACTCTACCACCAGTATCATGCATGATGTGGATAAAATCGTAATTTTAAAATTCTCATCTGTTTACTAAAATGAGACCTAGAGCAGTTAACTAATTGATGTGCCTATGTTAGTCAGGATTCTTCAAATAAACAGAACCAGCAAAACATATCTAAAAGGAGACTTTAGGAGTTGGCTTATGTATTTATGGAGGCCTAGAATTCCCAAAATCTGCCATATACAATCTGGAAAACCAGGAAAGCAGACGGTCTAATTCAGTCTAAGTCCGAAGGCCAGAGAACCTGGGGCCAAGAGCATTAAGTCCAGTTGAAAGACCCAAGAAATGAGGGACCAAAGGTGTATGTCCCAGTGTGAGTGTAAAGGGCAGAGAAATAAGAATGCCAGTGACCCCAGGGCAGAGGAAGATGAATGTCTCAGCTCAAGGAGAGAGAGCTAATTCACCCTTCCTCTGCCTTTTTGTTTTATCCAAGCCCTCAGTGGTTTGAATGATGCCCACCCACACTGAGGAAGGCTATCTTTTTTACTTAGTCTACTGATTAAGATGATAATCTCTTCTAGGAACACTCGCATGGACACATCCAGAGTTAATGTTTCCCCAGCAATCTGGGCATGCCTTAGCCCAGTCAAGATGATACATAAAATTAACCCTCACAGAGCCCAAGGACATTCTCTGAGTTTGAATTGAGATTTGACTGAAAGCCATGTATCTAGATTGATGCTTTGTTGGTCTTTCCACTTTACTATTGTACCAGAGTATAAGCAGATTGATGGTGAGGGGATGCTCTCTCTTATTCCAACATTCAAATTTAGTATGTGAAACTTGCTACTTTTTCCTAATCAAGTCTCTAAAATAAGTAGAAAGTTGTAAGTATAATTTCTTTGAATTGACTATCACCTTCACAACATGTGATATGAGATGCCTTTGCCCGGTAGGAAAATGTCAAGAATTCATAATCATTTTCATGTTCTTGACACCTTTGTTATCCATCAATTGAGGCATTGTCATCTCCTCAGCAATGTCAAATCCCTCTTTTTCTAGCAACACTACAACTGTAACTTTCCCAACAGACATCTTAGAAAATTCACATACTTGCTGAGTTTTAGACAGAGTAACTTGAAATCCTGAGTGTCAGGAATAAGAAACATTCTAAAGCATAGGGGTGGACAAAAAGCACCTGATATGCTTTAATAACATTGTTTTGAATAGCTGCACATCTTAAGAAAACTGTGGAGACTGGCAGAAGCAGGAGTCTAAAATGCTGAATGGAGACCAGCTCCTTTGGATCAGGAGCTGGATTAGGATCCAGCTCCTTTGGATCAATATCTCCTGCTGATATTGATTCAGCTAAATAGCCAGACACATATTTCAAATCTTCAAAGACTTGGAGGTAGATGACCTAGATTATTTTAACTAATGTTCATTTGACATTCAGTACATCTTAACCCTTCTTGCACTTACAACAATAAATCCATACAACAACCATACATTGCTGGAATTTTCTTTCTCCTCCATGTGAATATGGGTCCAGAAGATAACTATATACTCAAAGGAGGGGAACTGATTGTTTAATAAGGGAATCACTTTCATAGGTAGGGCTAGACTTAAGAAAAATTCACAAGAGATAGTGAGAGAACTCAGGTCTTAGCACTACTTGGCCTGAAAGTGTTAATGATGGGAATAGTTAGAGCACCCAGCAGGACCTGGAGTTGTAGGAGGAGATGTCCAGAGAGGAAAATCACCATTCTTCAGTCTTCAACCTGACACAGAAAAATCAACGGCATAAACATTAAACTTCTATTATTACCCACTTGTTGGTGTTTCCCATTCACTGAATGTCAGAAGGTCAAGATCCTTGATTGGTCCATCCCATAAATATCACCCCGCAGAGGAACAGAGCAGGATGGAGAGAGATGGAATGTAGGTCTGTGCAGGCAAGCAAAGACCATCCAGCATGTTCCCATGTCACACAAGAGGTATTATAAATGGACTTGCAGAGGTTAAGTAACTTGCCTCAGATAAAACGGTTGCTGAGATGGGACTTAATTCTTGATCCTCCAACCCAAAGCTTAGTGTTTTTGTTCCTATGCGGCCGTTATGCCACTTCTCATTAAAAAAAGAATTTATTCACTCTGCTTTCCATTTTTGCAACACAGATTTTTATTTTAGCTGAAGTCAGAGGAGTACAAAAACACATCTCAGAGTGATAAATGCTTATTTTAGCAATACAACCTACAGTTACTCTCTATCTACTTCAATCAACCAAGTTTCTTTCAGAGAACCTTGAATGCACTTACACATTCATATGCTTATACTGTGTTATGCTGTGCTTATACTGAGGGTACCTGTAAAATATGTTGATCATGATAAACCTTTAATATCATTTAAAAGTACATTCTTACACTAGTGCTAAAAATTAAATAGAATTTTTCATTAGCAATCATTTACATGGGAAGAACATATAACAATCCCCTTAAAGAGAATTTTAAAATATTTCCCTATAAATTATCTTTCAAAGGATTATGGTAAATTGCATAAGTTAACCTTCAATCACTCATTTTTATTTGAAACAAATAGTTATGAAATTTTTATGAGTCATATTATTTAATACTGTGAACAAAAATTTAAGTCCTATTGGAAGGTGGATCTTGATGTTTTGATGTATTTCTAAGTAGTGAATTGTGCCATACTTTGTATAGAACAGTTTTGTAGCAATGCATTTAACTAAAGGAATCAGGAGTAAATTTCCAGAAAGACAAATAGTTTTTACACGTGGGTTACCTTCCAAAATCACAATATAAAAATAATGTCTTGCAAAGTGCTATGTGTACAAAACTTACCTCTATGTATACAAAACTTTCAAGATAACCAGACACTTGAAAATTGAAAATTGATGTTGATTCCTTATGTAGATATTCAATATAAAGAAGAAATACAGAGCAGCAGCCTCCTCATGCATAGATTGCCAAGAAGTTGGTAGCCAACCACCCTGTGATAAAATTGAGGTATTAACCTGGTAAATGAGCCACTTCAAAAGCCCAGAGAACCTCTTAGGATAAACTTGTGGCTTCAGATATGATTTAACTCGGCAAATGGGTATACTAGTATAAGTATGAAAACTGTGCTGATATGTTATTGTTATTTTCTGACCTTCCCATCTAGAAGTCCATGAACTCTTTGATTCACAGCAGGTGAAATATAACTGTGGCAATAAGCTTTGAACATAATCATTGAGTATATAATTAATGAATACATTTTAAAATTATTGGCTATTTTTGATGTTTCTCTACCAGTATAATCCTTCCACAGTATCATCTGTCTCTTGGAAACCTATAGACAAGTTGAATATATACAATGAAAATATATAATCACAATATAAAACAAACAACACAGAGACCAGAGACCATCACTTTGTAGGAATTAGTTCCCTGACCCCCTTCTAGCCAAACATGATCTTAAGAATGTAGCAGGGATGAGTAATCTGAAGTTGTTTGACTTAAAAATTCCTCTCATTAATATTCATTAGGAGGTCTTAGAATTAGAGGTGTTTTTTGTTTTTTTTAATTACTTATCACAGTTAATAGTAAAACTCCTGGAAGAACTTCCGTTCCAAAGAAGCAAACAATTATTAGCTACATGATAATCAACTTTGTGGCTTTAAAGGAGACAATGAAAAATGTTGCATGACTGGGAAGCAGGAGACCCCGAAACTCAAGGTCTGTTTCCTACTCTCTGCATGGATAAAACACAGATATCATCAGTTATCCCCATTCTGCATAGTACTACTTTTGAACTGCCCTAGCATCCGGAAGAATAAAAACATTCATAATTTGAAAGAAGTATTTGGATATCAAGATGCAGTGAATAGTAAGCTATTCTCTCTCTATATATATTTTTTTCATGATGTGACGGGTGTGCCAAATCTAATCCCCTGTGTTAATTTTGATGCATCAACTCATTGAGACCATGCCAACAGTGTAATATCATGACACTAAGTTCCTAAATGAATGTAGCTAGGTTCAGAAGCAGCTTGTTATAAGTAAGATGATAATCTTAGGTATTGTTTTGCCTTGAAGAGTCCTTGTTTATATCTTTTATTCCTGGATAATGTTTAATAATACCCTTTCACTCTTAAAGAGTTCCTGTTTGGATGTTAAATTACAAGGCCATCCTAATTATAAGCTGACTTTGAAAAAAAGAGGAATTCTTTATTTTTATTATAGTTTAAAAAAGGGACTAAATTTTAGGAAGTTAGATTTGCTTTCATTGAGAATTCATTATGTACAAAATAACTCCATTTATATGACCAATATATGTAAATACTATGCATAACAAAAAATTGCTATGAGAATCTTAGGTGTGCTCATTATTTACATAATGATATGATGCCTTTGTCATTTGGTATAATTTTTTGAAATGAGTAATACCCAGCACCAAACCAATGACAATTAACTGAAAAGCAAAAGAACATGAAAGACACTGTGAAGTATTGAGCAATTTGCATTTTTTTCCTGGTATACAGAGGACACATATTCTTGATGTTGGCAGATTTTTTAAATATATTGCCTGAACTGTAAACATAATTTCATTTCTCAAATAATGTCTCATCTTTTTTTTGGCATTAATTTTAGAATTACCAGCCTGCTTATTTATGGTACTGGATAAAACTCTAATTACCTAAAAAGTATTTAATTTCAAATTCCATCTAGTTTTTTTTCTGTCTCTAAGATTTTTATGTAAGAATATTTTTTAATCTTCCAGAGCTAGCAAGTAAGTATATATATATATGACATTTAAAAAGTGACTCCTGATTGTTGTAAATGCCAAGAAATAGATTTGTAAACACAGTCATTTTATCATAAATGATAATTGAATCCTCTTTTATAAGGTTTAAAGCAAAACCATTTTAATAAACAGATTTTCCTTAATTCAAATAAAAGATGCAGGATTTTTATGTGTTACATTTTGAAAACAGAATTGAATTTGCTCAAAAATTATTTTAAAGAATTTGAACTTTATACCTTTAATCATCATATTTTAAAGCTATTTTTACAGGTAGCCCAAAGTGACTTTGGATTATCCTTTTTCAAATACAATAAAAACTTGATAAGATTAAAGTCTATCAAAGAAATTAATAAGTAGCCAGTAGGAGAACAACGGTAGATATACCAAAGGAAAAAATATATATAGAGAGAGCAAGCATATGAAGTAAAATCAGTGCTAGGGTTTTTGAAAAATCATCTAGTAAGGCTAGATTACTTGTAATTCAATGTGGGAAGAACATATTTCAAAACAAAATAACATGTGTAAACTGTTGCACAGCCTTGCTAAAATACATAGAAAAATGCTGCTTGATATTTTGTTTCATTTCATGTATTTAGTTAATGATAATTATATACATACACATATTCACATGAATACTTATACACTGTTTTAACTGAATTTTTTGCAGAAAGACTGCAAAAATTTATAATTCACATCAATTTCAATTAATTCTACATTATTTCAATTAAATGATATTTGTATTATGTACAGCCAAAGACTAAAATGGGGTTGTCTAGATTTTTTATACTAGGAAATCAATATAGTTCCATGGATTCAGTTTTGCTCATCAGATCTTTAACTTGAAAGAGACTGCACTCAGCATTATGTCACGGTAATTCTTGCAGACCAATAGATTCTTCATGCTGACTCAGATTTTACCAGAAATACATTGAATACACTTGTGGTTCATCAGTTACATTACACTTTGGCTCATTGGTCAAATGGAGTGTTTGGCAAAACACAAATAAACTGGAGGGTTGCAGGCAATGAGTAGTACATGATAGCATAAAAGCCATCGTTCAATGTATAAAATAAGTGCAAACATTTCAAATTATATTAACCTATAGAGACTCTCACATAACTTGAATGCTGTAGCAAAATAATGTTGATACTTGATTTTTCCTTTTTGAATGAAAAACTGATCAGATGATGATAGAAACTCTCATGGGCAGTTGAATTTGTGACCAAAAAGAATATAGTAAAAATGTTATTATGTAGCATCTGTATTATTTTTTTCTAGAGCCTCAAATTTATAAAGGGATAGCTTTGTGAACTGGCCAACAACAATCTGGCTCAGTTGGTAAAGTGTTTGTCTGCAATTCAAGAGACCCAGGTTGGATCCCTGGGTGGGGAAAATCCCCTGGAGAAGGAAATAGCAACCCACTGTAGTATTCTTACCTGGAGAATCCCACAGATAGAGGAGCCTGGTGGGCTACAGTCCATGGGGTCACAAAGAGTCAGACACGACTTAGCTACTAAACCACCAGCTTTGTGAATTAAAGGATCCACATAAATAGAACACTTGCTGGATATTGGATGATGCTAAAGAAATGTTGCTATTTTTTAGATTTAATAATTAATGGGTATATTTAAGAAAGGTAAGAATTAAATAGTTATGAGTGAAACACAAGCTTTCTTAGATCTACCTCAATCTACTTCTGGAGAAATGGGGAAAAGTAGAATAGAATGCAGGCAAACAAGATTGGCCCTGAGTTAAAATGGTTAAAGCTGTGTAACAGATCCATGAAGTTTTGTTGTACTGTTATCTCTGTTTTCATATGCTTTTGAAATCTTCCATAGTAAAAATATTTTCACAAGAAAGATAAATATCACCTCATATATCCTTGAAATTAAAAAAATAAAAATTGACCATAATCAAAACAAACAAGAAGAAAAAATGTGTAATATACAAGTTATTATTATTATTAGGTTTTCTATCATATAATAGACACTTCAATATACAATAAGTATTTGAGCAATATTCAGGATGTTGACACCAACAGTCTTGGATAACCTCCAAAATATGCTCCACATGTTTTTTAAATCTTCAGCTTTCTTTTTTATGCATTGTCTTATCTCTGCATGCAGTGCCTTCATTAAGCCTGTGGCTACCCTACCATTAACTCATGACACATATATCTCCCCTTACCATATGTAATAGCATTTCCATGTTTCCTTTCTCTAATTTCTTCTTCTGTCTCTCTCTTTAATTCTTCAAAATAAACCTCATTTTTTTATGTATTAGAACCTATCAAAGTGCAAGCAATTCAGCTTACACAATGATAGAAGTTTACTTAGTGACAGAAGTTTAGTATATAAAAACAGGGAAGAATACTTCAACAAAACTTAGCATTTCTACAATTGTAGTATAAAAATGAAATTCCATTTATTGCTATTTAGGATGCAATGATAACTCCATTTGGTTGTTCTCTGAGTTCAAACTATGCTAGCCATCTTGCTCAAAGCAGTCATTAAACCAGTAATTCCATAATTCCAGTTATTCAACACATTTCTTTCTGAGTCTGCTTCCTATTAGCTATTATCCTATTATCCAGATTCTATTATTCAATATTTTTTAAATTTTATTTTATTTTTAAACTTTACATAATTGTATTAGTTTTGCCAAATATCAAAATGAATCCGCCACAGGTATACATGTGTTCCCCATCCTGAACCCTCCTCCCTCCTCCCTCCCCATACCATCCCTCTGGGTTGTCCCAGTGCACTAGCCCCAAGCATCCAGTATCGTGCATCGAACCTGGACTGGCAACTCGTTTCTTACATGATATTTTACATGTTTCAATTATTCAATATTTTTATCTTTTCCTATTCTCTCTTTGGCTTTTCAGTCAAAACTCTGCAGAGGAAGTCATCTAGTCACCCCTCCAATGGAAATTGTTGCATTTAGACCATCCTTTCAAGTCAGAACATGATGAAGATTTTAGCAATCTTAAAATATTAGACCTAGCTCCAGATCCTTGATTTTTTTTGTTTTGTTTTGTTTAATAGAACAGAGTCCAAATTAGTAACTAAAGACTTTCAGTTCATAGCGGCATGGGGAGGAAGGTTTTGGAAAGTTTCTGAACCAGCCTGCTGAGCTCCCAGTTATGATCCAGATCTTATAATGAGTACCAGTGGTGCCACAAGCTGAAGTTGGATAGATTAGCATGAAATCAGATAGTCCTAGTCTAGAATTTTTTGTTGTTGTTTGTTTTATTTCTGGGAAAAAATTCATTCTTGGAAACCAGAATTTAATCATTGCCATTGGGTTGAAAAGAAAGAAAACATTGCTAAGTTTTCCACTTTCTTTTGGGTATTTCATGGTATCTGTATCTAAAATACATTTTTAAAAGATGGCATACAAATACTTTTCATTTGTCCCTTTGGATCTGTTCTCTACAATTTTTCATCTTGCTCAGATCCCAGGAGATGGCTCAATATTCACTGTGTCAGACGGCTCCATTTCAATTTAGCTTCTGAGTAGACTCAACAAATGAGAGATGGCTGCAGGAGATTATAGCATAGGAGGACATTATTTGACTTGCTAAGAGCTGACCGTGCTCTTGGAGGTCATAGTTTATTTTTCACATAGTTGCACTGTTTAGGTTTTGGTCCCTACCCTGCCCTGTCCCTTCATACCATTTTCCTATTGAACAGATCCACTAGTATTTTTTGTTTGTGTGTGTGCTTTCTTGTTTTTAAATTTATATATTCCAGCTTTTGAAAATATTAGGTAAGTTTTATTGCCTCTAAGATAAATACCAAAGTACTTAATTAACCATTCACCCTTATTTAATTCTACTTTCCTTTCCTATTCTTATTCAGTGTCAGTCCTCTATAGCCATACTGGTGTATTAACTGTCCTCAGGTATTTTCTATTTATTTCAACTTGAATAAATTCAATACAATTTAGGTCACCTCATATTTCTTAAACTTTAATAATTTTTAAAAGTATGATATAACTCCAGAGATCTGGGTGAAAAGGGATAGATAGAAGTTGAAAAGATTAAAACAGATAAAATAAAAATCTAAGCTCCTCAAATGGTGTCACAGGCTACTCTATAAACCTCCATAGAGCACACACGAGTGCATTTTTTAAAGACTAACTTTACTTAATAAACTGAATTCCAGGACAGGAAGAATAAATTGTGAAGGGTTTTTGAGGGACCTAAAGAAAATGTGTAAGAATGTACAGTTTTCATGTATTTTTTAATCAGTGTAATGGCTTCTTGCCCTGTTCACCTTGCAGTATAGTTTTCATCTTGAGAGTATCCTCTGGTAAGAGAAAAAAAACAAAAAACAGGCAGAGAGGTTCATTAAGTATATTTCATCTATCAGTCCATCCATCCATCCACCCATTCCGTAAAATACTCTTTCCCACTACTACATTGTATCACAAACCCTTCCAATGTATACAATCTGAAAATGTGTTCAGGTAAACTTGTCAGAAATGCTCACCCTGATCTTTGTAAACTGTTACCGCCACCCCCCCACCACCCTCAGGGATGTCTAAACTTGTTTTGGGCATCTCTATACTTTAATATATATATATATATATATATATATATATATATATATATATATACATATATAAAACAATGTATATTTAATTTAATATTTAATTCAAGCTTTTAATTTTGATGACAAGTTACAACAATTAAGTATATTCTTGATTGTCTGACTTACAAGTATATCAATAAACTATTGGTGTATGGTATAGAATTATGCCATAATAACTCAGTGGAATTCAAAATTAAGCACGTATTTCTCACACTTTGGTGAGTCAGCTAGTGCAGCTTCTTTCCACTTGTGTTCATTCTGGGTCCCAAGGTGAAAGTCCAATATTAAAAAGCTTCTTCTAAGACTCTGCTTATATCATCTCCACTAATGTCCCTTTGTTCAGAGCTACTTAGATAGCCAAGTTCAAAGCCAAGGGTCATAGATGTGCACTCAGCCTATCTGGTAGTGAAGGAGAATTTTTAAGGCACAGGCCACTGTGAGGGAATAATTATCAATGCCAATTATTCTATTGCAGCACGGTGATGTTGATGCAAACGTTTTAATTTGTTTTAATAAATGACTGTGTCACAGCAAAGTGATAATCAAATGATAACAAGGTTGCAATGGGAAAGGTTTTATCAATTGAATGGACAAGAATGTGATTCATGATTCATCAGATAGCCATTCAACTTTGGCCTGTCAGACACAGAAGATCTGTTCCTGAGAGGTGAGTTCACTACTACCAGGGTAAAATGATGCCATTTTGTAATTACCTACTCACAACGATCAATCCTGCACAAATGATCAATAATAAATGTGCAAGAAAAAAAATAGTTATTTTTTTCAGAATTCAGCAAAACTCAGAGAGAGTAGCTATTTCATACACATGTGAACAACACTAGAATGGTAAATTGTGGCAAAACAAAACATGAAAGCATTGTAAGACTGTCATATAAAATCTCTCCAAAATTGTCATTTTAGTATTCTATGCTATTACTTTTTATAAAGTTTGGAGTCTATTTATCCTACCAAACCAGTTTTTTAAATTATCAGTGCATTTTATATATCCTTATTTCAATATTGTTCTTTGTATTACTGTTATTGAAATAAAAATCCATAAACAGAGAAATACGGAGCCAAACCTAATTCTAAATCTTTCTGTTAAACTTAACATTGATGTTTGTTTCAACATTACATCATCACAAATTATATTTATTAGGCAAAAATTCCAAACTTGCAAGTTATTGCCAGAATACCAATTGTTGGCCAGTTGTTAGCCAGTACATACCATAGCTTGCCAATTTTCAGTACATACCATAGCTTGTTAAATTATCAATTGTTGGCCAGTACATTCCATAGCTTTCCAGTTTTCAGTCACCAGTATATCTTCCATTTTCTCAGTCTTTGCTCTTTCACTGCTTAGTCCCTGAAGCTATGTATTTTAGGTTTCATTTACATGGCAGCAGTCCAAGGCTAGGTATCAATTTATTTTTCAAACATTGCCATGATACTGCTACAAAATTAATCATCCAAAACTAAGGTGGAATATACCATATACATTTACAGAGATCACTATTGTACATATATGTGTTTCAACTGAGTTATTTCTTTTTAATTGAAGTATATTTGACATATTGTGCAAATTTATGGTGTTGCTGCTGCTGTGTCCGACTCTGTGCAACCCCATAGACTGCAGCCCACCAGGCTCCCCCATCCCTAGGATTTTCCAGGCAAGAATACTGGAGTGGGTAAATTTAAGGTGTACAATATACTAATTTAAATCATTTGCATGTTGTAATCCAGTTCCCATTATAAGGATAAATAGAAACAGTAACATATTACATAATCATCCTTTCTTTTTCAAGGTTGGAATCATTAAGTTCTAGTCTCTTAGGAAGTTTGATGATCATAATACAATCTAGTTTTCTGTATTCACTATATTGTACATTAAATCTCTAAGGCTTATCAGACAAAGACAAGTACTATATGATATCACCTATATGTGATATCTAAAAATGCCAAGCTCATAAATACAAAAAGTAAATGGTGGTTTCCCGAGGATGAGGTGTGGAAGGGTGGAGGGACAGGACAGAAGTTGTTTAAGGGTACCAGCTTGCAATAAGTAGTAGATAGGCCCTTGACAGTTACTTCTGATTTGAGCTAGGTTGGAAGCTCAGATATTACAGGTCAACTGTCTTGACTAAAGCAACATTGTTCAGCTCCACATTTCTCTATCTTCATCCAGCGGGTTACAACAGATTATTTTCAAAAAGCAGAGGTGCAAAAGCAGCAAAAGTAAGTGGAAATACATGAGTCATTTTGAGGCCTGTAATTCAGAGCTGTTACACTGTCACATTTGCAATATTTTACCTAACAGAAGCAGAAGATATTAAGAAGAGGTGGAGAAAAAAAGAAGAGGTGGCAAGAATACACAGAAGAACTGTACAAAAAAGATCTTCATGACCCAGATAATCACAATGGTGTGATCACTCACCTAGAGCAAGACATACTGGAATATGAAGTCAGTGGACCTTAGAAAGCATCACTATGAAGAAAGCTAGTGGAGGTGATGGGTTTCCAGTTTAGCTATTTCAAATCCTGAAAGATGATGCTGTGAAAGTGCTGCACTCAATATGCCAGCAAATTTGGGAAACTCAGCAGTAGCCACAGGACTGGAAAACGTCAGTTTTCATTCCAATCCCAAAGAAAGGCAATGCCAAAGAATGCTCAAACTACTGCACAATTGCACTCATCTCACACACTAGTAAAGTAATGCTCAATATTCTCCAAGCCAGGCTTCAGCAATATATGAACCATGAACTTCCAGATGTTGAAGCTGTTTTTAGAGAAGGCAGTGAAGCCAGAGATCAAATTGCCAACATCCGCTGGATCACTGAAAAAGCAAGAGAGTTCCAGAAAAACAACTATTTCTGCTTTATTGACTATGCCAAAGCCTTTGCCTGTGTGGATCACAATAAACTGTGGAAAATTCTGAAAGAGATGGGAATAGCAGACCACCTGACCTGCCTCTTGAGAAACCTATATGCAGGTCAGGAAGCAAAAGTTAGAACTGGACATGGAACAACAGACTGGTTCCAAATAGGAAAAAGAGTACATCAAATAGGAAAAGGAGTACGTCAAGGCTGTATATTGTTACCCTGCTTATTTAACTTATATGCAGAGTACATCATGAGAAACGGTGGGCTGGAAGAAGCACAAGCTGAAATCGAGATTGCTGGGAGAAATATCAATAACCTCAGATATGCAGATGACACCGCCCTTATGGCAAAAAGTGAAGAAGAACTAAAGAGCCTCTTGATGAAAGTGAAAGAGGAGAGTGAAAAAGTTGGCTTAAAGCTCAACATTCAGAAAACTAAGATCGTGGCATCTGGTCCCATCACTTCATGGCAAATAGATGGAGAAACAGTGGAAATTAGCTAACTTTATTTTTCTGGGCTCCAAAATCAGTGAAGATGGTGATTGCAGCCATGAAATTAAAAGACATTTACTCCTTGGAAGGAAAGTTATTACCAACCTAGACAGCATATTAAAAAGCAGAGACATTACTTTGTCAACAAAGGTCCGTCTAGTCAAGGCTATGGTTTTTCTAGTGGCCATGTATGGATGTAAGAGTTGAACTATAAAGAAAGCTGAGCACTGAAGAACTCATGCTTTTGAACTGTGGTGTTGGAGAAGACTCTTGAGAGTCCCTTGGACTGCAAGGAGATCCAACCAGTTCATCCTAAAGGAGATCAGTCCTGGGTGTTCATTGGAAGGACTGATGCTGAAGCTGAAACTCCAATACTTTGGCCACCTGATGAGAAGAGCTGACTCATTTGAAAACACCCTGATGCTGGGAAAGATTGAGGGTAGGAGGAGAAGGGGATGACAGAGGAGAAGATAGTTGGATGGCATCATCAACTCGATGGACATGGGTTTGGGTGGACTCCAGGAGTTTGTGATGGACAGGGAGGCCTGGCGTGCAGCAGTTCATGGGGTTGCAAAGAGTCGGACACAGCTGAGCAACTAAACTGACAGAACAAGTCACAAAGCCAGTTTTCTGTTCTTTGAGAGGAACTAAATAGTCATGGATGCTAGTGGAGGATAGCTAAGCATGGTGCACTGTATTTCATGGGGTGGCAGAGTCTGACATGACTTAGCAACTGAACAATAACAACAAATTGCCACATGGCAAAGAGTGCAGATAGGGGTGGGATTAAAACCTGTATACCTGTGGCGGATTCATTTTGATATTTGGCAAAACTAATACAATTATGTAAAGTTTAAAAATAAAATAAAATTAAAAAAATTAATAAAACCTTGGACATTTAAGGCAATCAGTCTTTCTTCCTTAGTTACATAATTCTGAAACTATCACTATGAATTATTCAATTAAATAACACATTGATCCCGGGGGTTTCTTTATCCTTTTATCTATTTTTAACCTAACATGGACTGTGTATATATATATATATGAGTTCCCAGATAACTCAGTTGGTAAAGTATCCCGCTGCAATGCAGGAGACCCCAGTTCAATTCCTGGATCAGGAAGATCTACTGGAGAAGGGATAGGCTACCCACTCAGGTATTCTTGAGCTCCCCTTGTGATTCAGCTGTTAAACAATCTGTCTGCAATATGGGAGACCTGGGTTTGATCCCTGGATTTGGACGATCCCATGAAGAAGGGAAAGGTTACCCACTCCAGTATTCTGGCCTGGAGAATTTACAAGAGTCCAACAGGACTGAACAACTTTCACTTTGAGAATCTGTCTTATGATTGAATGTTTTAAGAATATATAGGTAGGTAAGGAGGCAAATGTAAGCTTAAACTATTCATTGATAATACTATTCAGGATACCACAATAGATCTAATGGCTTAACAGGAAATATATTTAGGAGGTAGGAAAACAGTGTGGTTGAGAGCATCCTTACTAGATTCAGTCAGCCTGACTCCACTATCTCTTCTCTCTCTTAGGACTTCAGTTTCTTCGTCAATAATGGTGACAGGGATGAAAATGACACTTACTTGAAATGAGTCTTGAGAGAATTAAACAAACACACAGACACAGCAGTGTCTAGTATCTACTAGGTATATCAGCATTTTAATAAGTACTATGTTAACAAATTATCATTATGATAAATGATTTGTTGTTATGATGACTTGATTTTTCTTTGTGTGATTCTACTACTGTTGATGGTTGACAGCACATCTCACTAGGCTTCTTAATTTGTACTTAAAAATCTTTTTGAGAGAATCTGATAGAATTTAGGTCAATCAGAGTAACTATATCTTCTCACCTGAGTCCACTTACTACCCCAACCAGAGAACCTAGGGCTCACTAGTTGTGAGAATTGGATACTATGTTACAAAGCATCTGCTTCTCTCATAACTGACAGCATTACTCTTCCTTTAGTCAATAATGTATGTTTCTAATTTTTTTTAATTTATAAAGAGAAGAGTGTAATGCTTATAAATGTTTTCTTGCACATAAGTTTATTTTCCCAGCCTAAATGTGTGAAAGTGAAATTGTTTGGGGTTAGTAGGCTATGAACATGTATCTTTCATGTAAATTACCCAGCAGAAAAAAATGTAAATGACGTGAATAAATGATACGAGAAAACAAGTGTTAGTCACTCGATCATGTCCAACTCTTTTCAATTGCATGGACTATAGCACACCAGGCTCCTCTGTCCATTTAATTCTCCAGGCAACAAGACTGGAATGGGTAGCCATTCACTTCTCCAGGGGTTCTTCCCAACCTAGGGATACAACCCTGTTCTCCCGCATTACAGATTCTTTACACCTGAGCCACCAGGGAAGCTCAAACAACAATCCAGTAGATTAAAAGTGACACAATACAGCTTAACTCCTCCTTAATTACTACTGAGATTTATCATCTATTAAAATATATATAAGATATTTTATATTTTTTCCTCTTTATGATATATGTCAAAATACTTTGTCATTTATCTGCTTGTTGATGTCTTTTTTTCTTACTGGGGTGTGGTCAATTGCTAAGCTATATTTTCAGAAGAGAAAACTTGCTTATTGCAGGAGGATTTTTAATTTCTTTCTATCTTGATATATCCAAAGCCTATAATAGTAAAATAACATAAGCAATAATACATTTTGTGCAAGTTACAACTACAGCATTTAGTATTATGCCAGTTTGCATAATATTTTAATAAGGTTTTGTTCTAGTCACTTATGCATAATGACATCTTAATTTCAATGTACATGATTAAAGCTGTATCTTAAAGGCTCTTTAGTGTATTATGAAACTTTTGTGATGCTGTTGTGAGCTGTTTTATAAACTTTATCACTTCGGTACTTTTAAGTTATTACTCATTCTTTTTCTTTAAAAAATTATACGGACCTGAGTTTTTGCTTTTCTGATCATTTTGACTATAGTAAAATCATAAAATTTTTAAAAGTATGAAATCTATTTTGTAGCACGCAGATATTTTTTCCCCTAATTTATAAATATCAACCAAATAATTTTATGTGTCTGCATTGGGTTATCTATATAATTCCATAATATTACTGTAATATAATTTATAACATAATTATATACCTGTGTGTTATACTATACCAGTATAATATACACTGCTGCTGCTGCTGCTAAGTCACTTCAGTCGTGTCCGACTCCGTGCGACCCCATAGATGGCAGCCCACCAGGCTCCCCGTCCCTGGGATTCTCCAGGTAAGAACACTGGAGTGTGTTGCCATTTCCTTCTCCAATGCACGAAAGAGAAAAGTGAAAGTGAAGTCGCTCAGTCGTGTCCGACTCTTAGCAACCCCATGGACTGCAGCCCACCAGGCTCCTCCGCCCATGGGATTTTCCAGGCAAGAGTACTGGAGTGGGTTGCTATTGCCTTCTCAGATAGTATACACTAGAATGCTAAAATTAAAAGGACTATCAAGAACAACTGTTGGCAAACTTTAGAAAAAAAATCTGAATCTTTTTTTCTTTGTTACTGTTTTAGTTGCTAAGTCACGTCCAACTCTTTGTGACTCCACGGACTGTAGCCCACCTACAGTCCCACCTACCACTGTAGCTCCTCTGTCCATGGAATTCTCCAGGCAAGAATACTGGAGTGGGTAGCCATTCACTTCTTTGTTCTTTGTGCGAGTTTCAATTGGTACAATACTCTGGAAAAATATTTGACCATGACTACTAGAGGTATATATTGTCAATTCTTGTGACCAGGTACTCTCATTTCAGGGTTTTTACCCAACAGAAGTGGCTCTTATACACTAAATACCAAGAATGTTAGTTTTATCTTTATTTACTATAGCCTCAAACTTGAATCAGGCTGCATTCATTTTGTATTGCTGTGTAACATATAATCATAAATGTAGTAGCCTAAATAAGCAGGAGTTTATTATTATCACAAAGACACTTTTGATCATAAGCAGTGTACAACTTAGCTGAATACTCTGCTTTGATTATCTAAAAGCTGCAGCTAGGATGTTGTCCATGTTGACTTTTCCATCTGAGGCCCAGGGGCCTTTTTAATATTCACTTGGTAGGTGAGAGCATTCACTTAGGATTTCAAGAGAGAGAGAGAGTGAGGATTTATTTGCTCAGTCTCTGTGGGCACCCACAGTTTCTAGAGGGTACCAGAAGTTCTTTGCCATGTGCTCAACTCAACATAATGGCCTACTTCATCAGTCTAGGTAAGAAAAAACAGAGTTGACTAAGAATATGGAGTCATATATGAGTGATATCTATTCGTCTAAGGCAATGGCACCCCACTCCAGTACTCTTGCCTGGAAAATCCCATGGACAGAGGAGCCTGGTGGGCTTCAGTCCATGGATCGCTAAAGACTCAGACACGACTGAGCGACTTCACTTTCACTTTTCACTTTCCTGCACTGGAGAAGGCAATGGCAAGCCACTCCAGTGTTCTTGCCTGGGGAATCCCAGGGATGGGGGAGCCTGGTGGGCTGCCGTCTATGGGGTCGCACGGAGTCGGACACAACTGAAGCAACTTAGCAGCAGCAGCAGCCATGTTTTAGTGGTTAAAAGTAAATTAGGGAGAATTGACATCTTTATCATTATGTAATATCCCTTTTTATTCCTGGTAAGTTTCCTTACTCTGAATCTGCTTTATCTGACATTTATATAGGTATTTAACATTTTTTTAATTAGTGTCAGCATGTATGTCTTTCTTCATTTTCTTCACTTTTAATCCATCTGTGTCATTATGTTTAAAGTGAGTTACTTGTATACAATATAGAGCTACATCTTATTTTTTTCAATCCACTCTGATAGACATTTTTATTATTTTCATTCTTGTATATAGACTGTTCAGATTTAAAGTGAAATTTTATATAAATAGCTGGAATAATACATATCATATTTGTAAATGTTCTCTAATTGATGCTGTTGTTTCTTTTGTTTTCCACTATTTTCCTTTCTTCTCTGGTTCTTTTTTATTTTTAATTTTATTTTGAAACTTTACATAATTGTATTAGTTTTGCCAAATATCAAAATGAATTCACCACCGGTATACATGTGTTCCCCATCCTGAACCCTCCTCCCTCCTCCCTCCCCATACCATCCCTCTGGGTCGTCCCAGTGCTCTAGCCCCAAGCATCCAGTATCGTGCATCAAACCTGGACTGGCATCTCGTTTCATACATGATATTTTACATGTTTCAATGCCATTCTCCCAAATCTTCCCACCCTCTCCCTCTCCCATAGAGTCCATAAGACTGTTCTATACATCAGTGTCTCTTTTGCTGTCTCGTACACAGGGTTATTGTTACCCTCTTTCTAAATTCCATATATATGCGTTAGTATACTGTATTGGTGCTTTTCCTTCTGGCTTACTTCACTCTGTATAATAGGCGCCAGTTTCATCCACCTCATTAGAACTGATTCAAATGAATTCTTTTTAATGGCTGAGTAATACTCCATTGTGTATATGTACCACTGCTTTCTTATCCATTCATCTGCTGATGGACATCTAGGTTGCTTCCATGTCCTGGCTATTATAAACAGTGCTGCGATGAACATTGGGGTACATGTGTCTCTTTCCCTTCTGGTTTCCTCAGTGTGTATGCCCAGCAGTGGGATTGCTGGATCATAAGGCAGTTCTATTTCCAGTTTTTTAAGGAATCTCCACACTGTTCTCCATAGTGGCTGTACTAGTTTGCATTCCCACCAACAGTGTAAGAGGGTTCCCTTTTCTCCACACCCTCTCTAGCATTTATTATTTGTAGACTTTTGGATTGCAGCCATTCTGACTGGTGTGAAATGGTACCTCATAGTGGTCTTGATTTGCATTTCTCTGATAATGAGTGATGTTGAGCATCTTTTCATGTGTTTGTTAGCCATCTGTATGTCTTCTTTGGAGAAATGTCTATTTAGTTCTTTGGCCCATTTTTTGATTGGGTCATTTATTTTTCTGGAGTTGAGCTGTGGAGTTGCTTGTATATTTTTGAGATTAGTTGTTTGTCCGTTGCTTCATTTGCTATTATTTTCTCCCATTCTGAAGGCTTTCTTTTCACCTTGCTAATAGTTTCCTTTGATGTGCAGAAGCTTTTAAGGTTAATTAGGTCCCATTTGTTTATTTTTGCTTTTATTTCCAATATTCTGGGAGGTGGGTCATAGAGGATCCTGCTTTGATGTATGTCAGAGAGTGTTTTGCCTATGTTCTCCTCTAGGGGTTTTATAGTTTCTGGTCTTACGTTGAGATCTTTAATCCATTTTGAGTTTATTTTTGTGTATGGTGTTAGAAAGTGGTCTAGTTTCATTCTTTTACAAGTGGTTGACCAGTTTTCCCAGCACCACTTGTTAAAGAGATTGTCTTTAATCCATTGTATATTCTTGCCTCCTTTGTCAAAGATAAGGTGTCCATATGTGCGTGGATTTATCTCTGGGCTTTCTATTTTGTTCCATTGATCTATATTTCTGTCTTTGTGCCAGTACCATACTGTCTTGATAACTGTGGCTTTGTAGTAGAGCCTGAAGTCAGGTAGGTTGATTCCTCCAGTTCCATTCTTCTTTCTCAAGAAAGCTTTGGCTATTCGAGGTTTTTTGTATTTCCATACAAATTGTGAAATTATTTGTTCTAGCTCTGTGAAGAATACTGTTGGTAGCTTGATAGGGATTGCATTGAATCTATAAATTGCTTTGGGTAGTTCTAATTGAATCATTATTTGAGATTCTCTTTTTTTCCTTAACAAATGCATTATACTTCATTTATTATAAATTTCAGTGGCTGCCGTGAAGTTCATCAAATACATTTCCAACTAATCTATATCTACTTTCTATGGCTAAAATAGTTTCCTTTCTGTTTCCCAGACTCACACTTATCACCTATCAATCATCATTGGTTTTAGGCAATACAAATGGAGCTTCTTTTCCCCCCTACAGAATAATAGCTATAAATTGTATAGCTAATAAATGTCATTATTTTTGGAATAAGTATCATTTACTGAATATCTGTAATATACAACTCAATATTCTACAGATGTTAGATTATGGGGTAGGGAAAAGTTTGGGAAAGAATTTCATTAAGATTAGTAGTAATGAGTGGCTTTTTTGAATCTAAAATTTCTCTCTGGTAAAACACTCCCTGGCATTTTAATAATTATACAACTTACAAGCAACTTTGCTGATGGCAAATATTTGACATATTGATTTTTGTTTTGGAAAGTGGCACAAATAAATAGTAGCATCTCTTCTAGGGGAAAAGGAAAAGTATTTGGGGTTTATCACTTAATCAACTATTGCACAAACTCACCCCTGCTGACCATCTATGCTATCACTTTACTGTACTTTGCTTTTCAGGCTTTTGAATGACCTGAACTTATTCATATTGACAACATCCTGGTATTTAATGAAAGACTTATTGAAAAACTTATTTCAATAAGTATTTTCAATGGGTACCTGGTATCCAATGAAAGACTTACTGAATTATTTAAGACAAATAATTAAAATATGTAAAATTAAGAATAGGCTATGTAAGATTTATCTAATATTTGGAAGACTTGTTGTCCTTACAAATCTGATGCTCTTAGACAACAGGAATATTTCATTTAAATATATTTCCCAAACACCAAAGAGACAAACACACACAGTTATGTTTATTATACCTTATATTAAATAGTTATGTTTAGGTTGTTATGCATGTAGCAAAAATGTATTCCCAACCTTAATTAGGATCTCTCTCAAAAGCCTTTCTTAATATGTTCTCTAGTGAAAATTGTATTTTTATTTTAAAATAATGAATCAAGATCCAGAATACAGAGTACCTAGTGAGAAATATCAGTTTAACTCAGCTTTACTCAGTGGAGGTTCGGTGTATACCAATAGATACTTTTCCCTGTATTTAAGCCACATTAAGAATGTCAATATATTATACATAGTATTTTAATGTTAAAGTCATCCAAGCTGTTCTAATTATCCAGAGATAAGCCTGTAAAAAAAAAAAAAAGCACAAGCTAACAAAAATTTCTACAATATATGTTTTATTTTATCAGAAATAAACAGTTTCTGCTCAGCAATTTCAAGTTACCATGTTGGTTAACTTGTCCAAGCTCATTCAAATTCATTTATTTTTCCAAATGTCAGCAATAATCTAAACTGTTCCACATCACAGGCTGCCGACAGTTGGTATGTAAGATAATAAACAGAATTATATTCACTTGGGGCAGTAAAACTCATACATTTTCCTTTCTATGGGCCCCATGATCACATAATTTAGATATTAGTTTGTCAATGTGATTTTTCAATTCATTCTTCATAGAGTTAATGTAACTGAACGGATGTTTCTGCTCACAGGTGTCAACAGAAATGTTAACTCTCTCCATACAAATTGCTGTGTAGGCCAGTGCATTTTGCTATTCCAGAGGAGAATATATGGAGAAATAAAAAAAAAACAAACATATATATTGTCCACTTCAAAATAAATCTTTCACATTCCATTTTCTTGTGACATAATACTATTTGAATGGGTGGGAAAGGAACTAAGAGGTTTGTTTTTTTTTTTTTTTTGCCTTCCTCTCAAGGGAATTTTGGCATTAAAACACTTGAGCTATCAATCTCTTGTATTTCTAGCTTTATTAGTTAAAATACTATCAAAAGAAGAAAATCTAAATTGTTTTATTTTCCCTGAATAAAATATTTATGTGCAAATAAAGAAGCATAAAAGTAAAGACTGATGTTAGTTACTAATGTCAAATATTTTCCTATAGTCCTTTGTTCAGGAATCAAATGACAGTATAATTTTTTTAGAAATCCCCTGTAATGTCCCTTATGTGTCTTTATCTCTCCATCAATGTAATGTTGGACCTATTGCTTTCAGAAAAGTTCAGTCAGTTGTAAAAGAATGAAACTAGAACTTTCTAACACTATGCACAAAAATAAACTCAAAATGGATTAAAGATCTAAATGTAAGACCAGAAACTATAAAACTCCTAGAAGAAAACATAGGCAAAATGGTCTCTGATGTAAATCATAGCAAGATCCTCTATGACCCACCTCCTAGAGTAATGGAAATAAAAGTAAACATAAACAAATGGGGCCTAATTAAAATTCAAAGCTTTTGCACAAGGAAGGAAACTATAAGCAAGGTGAAAAGACAGCCTTCAGAATGGGAGAAAATAATAGCAAATGAAGCAACTGACAAACAACCAATCTCAAAAATATACAAGCAACTCCTACAGCTCAATTCCAGAAAAATAAACAACCTAATCAAAAAATGCGCCAAAGAACTAAATAGACATTTCTCCAAAGAAGAAATACAGATGGCTAACAAACACATGAAAAGATGCTCAACGTCAGTCATTATCAGAGAAATGCAAATCAAAACAACAATGAGGTACCATTTCACGCCAGTCAGAATGGCTGCGATCCAAAAGTCTACAAGCAATAAATGCTGGAGAGGGTGTGGAGAAAAGGGAACCCTCTTACACTGTTGGTGGGAATGCAAACTAGTACAGCCACTATGGAGAACAGTGTGGAGAGTCCTTAAAAAACTGGAAATAGAACTGCCATACGACCCAGCAATCACACTGCTGGGCATACACACCGAGGAAACCAGAATTGAAAGAGGCACGTGTACCCCAATGTTCATCACATCACTGTTTATAATAGCCAGGACATGGAAGCAACCTAGATGTCCATCAGTAGACGAATGGATAAGAAAGCAGTGGTACCTATACACAATGGAGTATTACTCAGCCATTAAAAAGAATACATTTGAATCAGTTCTAATGAGGTGGATGAAACTGGCGCCTATTACACAGAGTGAAGTAAGTCAGAAAGAAAAACACCAGTACATTAACGCATATATATGGAATTTAGAAAGATGGTAACTATGACCCTATATGTGAGACAGCAAAAGAGACATATATGTAAAGAACAGACTTTTGGACTAAGTGGGAGAAGGTAAGGGTGGGATGATTTGAGAGAATAGCACTGAAACATGTATATTATCATATGTGAAATAGATCGGCAGTCCATGTTCGATGTGTGAGACAGAGTGCTCAGGGCTGCTTTAGTGGGATGACCCTGAGGGAGGGGATGGGAAATGGGAGGGGGGTTCAGGATGGGGAACACATATATAGCCATGGCTGATTCATGTGAATGTATGGCAAAACCCACCACAATATTGTAAAGTAATTAGCCTCCAATTAAAATAAATAAATTTTAAAAAAAGTTCAGTCAGATAAACTAAATCATGCTAGTCTTATAACTTCTTTAATATCTTTCAATAAAATTTTTAAGTATTCTAAAAATTCTCAGGGCAATAGCAGTGAAAACCCTAAAGTGATGGATCTTAATTTTGTTCATTGATTTCTTTCTTATTCATTCTTCTTGCTCAGATAAGCGGTTAACTCATTCTTTAGTGAACTTCTTGCTCTTTTTCTTATCTGAATAGTGCAAATCCTACTCTTCTGAAATACTTCAGCACCACTTCTGTAATTCCGTTGCTGTACCTATCACATGTACATGTTAACATATCATGTTAAAAATTTTTTTGAGAATCTTCTCAGAATCTAAACTTTTTTTGATTTCAGCCTCAATTTCTGGAGAAAAATAACTGAGCACCTTATGGAGTACTTGCCAGGCAAACTCCTTCTGTGAATGTTTCATATATTGTTGGCTGTTCCCTTGATGATATATGACATTTCTAGGTTTTGATCTAGAGTTTTAAGGGAATAAATGTTGTCACTTTCACAATTCATATCTCATAGTTTTACTCTATAATTTTTGTTTAATATAGCATGTTAGAGGTTTGAAGAGCCCTTCATAAAAATGCCCAATTTTATAGATGATGAAACTAGGTCACTCAAAGGTTTAAACATCTTCTCTAAGCCCCAATTTCCTCATCTTCAAAAATGCAAACAAACAAGCAAAACTTAACTAAAGAAGTTATTCTAAGAAGTAAATGTATACTTAAGACATGGTAGGTAGTAAGCATTCAAGCAACAGTATGCACTTGGATTATTTTTCTAACAATGTGTCAATAGTTTTAGAGACTCTCATTTATTGTTTCTTTGTTGAATACATTCAGCATGTTTCCCCCAAAAAGAAAACCTTGCCTTTCCTGTTAACATTTATATTTGCCTGTCAATTCAATAATATCCTCCCAATCTGCTTTTCATGGAAATGACTGTCCCCAGGCTGCAGATCCTGCTGTGTTCTGCAGAGCTCTCCTGACTATTTGTGTCATATCCATAACGACCTTGTCTCCTGTGCAATGGCTGTGCGATCTAAGTTTGAGTCAATATGGAAGACTCATAGATAAAACTCACATAGCAGCTTAAACACCTGTGATAGCTTTCACATCTTGCTCTCATACTTTAATTTGTTAAAATTATCTTTTTCTTGAGGTGTTTCCGGTTGTCCATTGAATTATTATTACCTGATAATTAAGATTAATAGAGGATTGAGATCTGGGAATACATTAATATCGAGATTACCTAGTATATGCTTTGATTACACACTCTCTAAATTATATTTTGTACAATTCTGAAAGAGATGGGAATATCAGAACACCTGATCTGCCTCTTGAGAAATTTGTATGCAGGTCAGGAAGCAACAGTTAGAAATGGACATGGAACAACAGACTGGTTCCAAATAGGAAAAGGAGTTCGTCAAGGCTGTATATTGTCACCCTGCTTATTTAACTTATATGCAGAGTACATCATGAGAAACGCTGGACTGGAAGAAACACAAGCTGGAATCAAGATTGCCGGGAGAAATATCAATAACCTCAGATATGCAGATGACACCACCCTTATGGCAGAAAGTGAAGAGGAACTAAAAAGCCTCTTGATGAAAGTGAAAGTGGAGAGTGAAAAAGTTGGCTTAAAGCTCAACATTCAGAAAACGAAGATCATGGCATCCAGTCCCACCACTTCATGGGAAATAGATGGGGAAACAGTGTCAGACTTTATTTTTCTGGGCTCCAAAATCACTACAGATGGTGACTGCAACCATGAAATGAAAAGATGCTTACTCCTTGGAAGGAACGTTATGACCAACCTAGATAGCATATTCGGGAGCAGAGATATTATTTTGCCAACAAAGGTCTGTCTAGTCAAGGCTATGGTTTTTCCTGTGGTCATGTATGGATGTGAGAGTTGGACTGTGAAGAAGGCTGAGCACCAAAGAATAGATGCTTTTGAACTGTGGTGTTGGAGAAGACTCTTGAAAGTCCCTTGGACTGCAAGGAGATCCAACCAGTCCATTCTGAAGGAGGTCAGCCCTGGGATTTCTTTGGAAGGAATGATGCTAAAGCTGAAACTCCAGTACTTTGGCCACCTCATGCGAAGGGTTGACTCATTGGAAAAGACTCTGATGCTGGGAGGGGCTGGGGGCAGGAGGAGAAGGGTCGACAGAGGATGAGATGGCTGGATGGCATCACTGACTCGATGGACGTGAGTCTGAGTGAACTCCGGGAGCTGGTGATGGACAGGGAGGCCTGGTGTGCTGCGATTCATGGGGTCGCAAAGAGTCGGACAATGACTGAGTGACTGATCTGATCTGATCTGATCTGATAACAAAATAAATATTTATATAACCATTTTCTTGAGATCTGTCTTATCCATTAGGTTGTAATTTGTGGAGAGGACATATACCAGGCATATTCAGTTTATTCTAATCCTGACACATGGCTAGATCTAGAAAACAGCTGACAATTTGATGAATTTTTTTTCACATTATTTGCACTCTTTATTTCAACTTGAAAAATAAAAATTATTATGCAACCATGTGTCTTTTTTTATTTCAAACCAGTTATTGGTTTATTCAGTCATTGATAATTTTGTTTAGCTTTGGTTACTACTTGTCCTCATTATGTTATAACAGATATGTTGGTTTCTAAGCATAAGTGAAAATAGAATCTAGATGCATTATAATGAAAGATTTATAGTTTATACAAAGGAAAATATTCATATCAGGTATATCTATGTAGACTATTTTAAAAATATTTGTATTAATTATTAATATCTGCTTATATATGCATAATTACCTGTTTTTAACAAATTTCTGTTCAGTGTATAAGAGCTTTTATAATGTGGTTGTCTCCTAAATATTAACCTGAATATATAGCTGTATGATTGGCAAGCTACTCTTGTCCATATTTTCTAATGTATGAGAGATAACATATGTCTTTAGCCACTGAGGGCCAGTGAATGCTGTCAAAGGGGCACTTTTGATCAACATTGTTTAGCATCACACCGTAAATTCTTTCAACCAATAAGTGGTGCCTTCTCTTTTGAAGCAAATAGTGCCTTTTTTTGGTGGTCTCACTTTCTTCTGATTTTGAGACACTTTGACCAATACTGGGACACAAGAGTTCCCGTGGTAGTGGTAGACCTGCACCAAATAGACAATGAACAGGTATCAAGCTCAGTGGTAAAATACAACAGTTAGAGTGCTTAAAAAACACTTTGTAAAAACAAAAGAAAGATGAGCAAGCCAGTACTGAGGCCTTCAGGAACAACAGTGTGACAAGGGGAGAGCAGTAATTACACGGAACATTTATGGAAACATCTCTAACCTACAGCATATCATAACTCACAGAAATTTGGAGATGAGAATGTATGGATTACAAGCAGCCCTGCAACCCACTCTCTTCCTTTTATGCTCTGGGGGAAAAAAAAAATCCATTTACATTCCTTTGTAAACTTTTTAATAAAACCTCATGGAAAACATATTAATTACACTTACTAGCAGGAAAAGTTCTTATCTAAGGACTTTCTTTAATGGTATATACCTGGTCAGGCTACATTGACTGTTAGAAATAAATCTCCCATTTATAGATTTATTTGGGCATTTCTAGCTGAAGAATATCATAATGATTCTGGAACTAATGGGGTATAACAAAGGAGATGTTTTATAAAGATAATGGTTTCCTTTGTGCTAGCAACGTATCTTTCACAGAAATGTTAAAATTCAAGCAGAATGTTACCTGATGCTGGATTAGCAGAGTTGGGATGACAGTCTTAGATTTTTGTATTTTGCACATGCCTTAATATTGCCCCTGTCACTGAATTATCAGTGTAATGAACAGAACTATGATTTCTGTAAGTATGATTTGAGAATTCTATTCCTTGTGTTTTCCAGTGTAAGACATCTGGAAGACACGTCCATAGGCCTATGCTATAAGAAACATAGATTGAACTTTGTTATGGATTGAATTGTGACCCTGTTACAATTCATATGTTGAGCTCCTAACCCCAGTGCCTCTGAATGTAACCATATATTGAGATAAGTTATTTAGAGTTGTGATAAAGTTAAAATGGGGCCATGAGGGTGGAGCCCTAATCCAATATAGCTGGTGCCCTTATAAGAAAAGGAAGAGAGCCCAGGTATTAGTGTATACAGAGAAAAGGACAGTGGCAAGATAGATACTTGCAAGACAAGGATAACAGCCTCAGGACAAACCA
Organism: Bos grunniens; assembly: GCF_055505025.1. Classification (NCBI taxonomy): domain Eukaryota; kingdom Metazoa; phylum Chordata; class Mammalia; order Artiodactyla; family Bovidae; genus Bos; species Bos grunniens. The sequence continues at coordinate 69,164,091 of NC_141170.1, forward strand.
AACCTGAGACACCTTGACTTTGGACTTCCAGTCTTCAGACTGTGAGAAAATAAATTTTTGTTTAAGCCATCTGATCTGTGGTATTTTGTTATGACCACTTCAACCAACTAATATAAACTAATTTAGTTTGCACTCTCATTCCCAGGAACACATATTTTGCTTAAAAGTATCTGCATTTAATGGGTTTCCCATGTGGCTCTAGTGGAAAAGAATCCACCTGCCAATGCAGGAGACTTTAGAGACAAAGGTTCAATCCCTGGGTCATGAAGAGCCCCTGGAGAAGCACATGGCTACCCACCCCAGTATCCTTGCCTGGTCAATCCCATGGACAGAGGAGTCTGATGGGCTAAAGTCCATAGGGTCACAAAGAGTCGGACACCACACTAATGAAGCGACTTAGCACAGACATGTATGCACATATGCATTTAATATGGTATATTTTCTAATCAGTGATTTAACTTAAAGTGAAAGTTTCATGGAACCTTGAAACTTTAGTTATGATTGTCTGTTATTTTACAAATAGGGAAAGGAGGCCAAAGATGCAAGGTGACAGACAACCTGTGTGTTCCTAATTACGGTGGTGGTGCTGGTGAGACAGGCCAATACTTAACATATTTCTTTCTCACATTCTAAACTAAAGAGAAATATGAAAAAAATAAAAAGAATCACAGATAGAGGCCAAAATATCATCTCTTTTACAGTTAAAGGATAACTAGAGAAATGAGCCTAATGGAAAGAAATGGGCTTGCTAAATGCATTCCAGAATTCATCATGATAATCTACCCTATCAAGGCAGTGCCAGAACATGGAAGAGATTTCCAGTCATTTCTATTAACAGAGTCAGATGTTCCTCTTGAAAGAGAAGAATAGAATGCTTGTCCTTTTTGTACAAATAGTATTGGAGAAAAAAAGTAATTTGGAGTTGGGTTGCTTCCATTATCCATTGCTACATAGATCTTCAATTAGGATGGGGCTCATGGAGAAAGATTGTCTCAGACCCAGATGGCATACAGGATGGTTTCTTCCCTAACATGTCTGAATTCTAGCTGGGTTGGCTAAAGCAATAGGGACTGCTTGGCATTTTACTGTCTCCCCACACGATCTCCTGTGTAGCTAGTTTTATTTTTCTCCCAGTGTGGAAATCTCAGTTTAGCCAGATTTCTGAGATGGTAGCTTACTTCCCTCCAGTACACAAAAATAGAACTACTAGGCTTGCTTAGTGCCTGAAATTTGAAGTTCTAGAATGATATTTTCACCATAGTTTTGATTAAAATCATCAGAGAATGACACAAGATTCAAGGAGAGGGAAAATAGACTGCCTCTTCATGGAAGAGTGATGTTAAGAATTGCAAAGCCAGGAGATATTTTTATACCAGTTTTCAAAAATAGGAACCACTAGAGGATCCCAACATGCCAAGTTTATTCTTACTTAATTTCCATCCCTGATATGGAATGAATAAAGTGTCAGTGAAAAGCTATGGATGCTAAAATATTTGGGCTTAAACTAGTATGAGCTTAAGCTAATGTAAAAAGGAAAATGCAAGAGAAAGAAGAGTTTTACCCTAACAATATTAAGCTAGAGTACATAAGATTGTTAATTGCCTAATTACATTAAAGGAAGTAAATTTTGTATTTAAAATACTGTTCACATGAGTTCCTTTAATATTTATTGTCTTCTAATGCCACACTCCATTCTATGCTCTGGGGAGAAAGCAAATCAAGTCATGATCTCACAGACCTTACAATTTAATGTATATATGTGTGTGTGTGTGTGTGTGTGTAGATGGAGTGGCTTTGAGAAACAAATACATGTATAATATATAATAAAGAAACATAAGGTAAAGAAATATAAAGCCAAATGAGAGGAAGAACATTTTCCTATCCTTTTCCTTTCTGCACATTCTTTGATCATAGCACAATCACTATAATTAACAAATTACTCTTTTCCCCTTAGTGTTCCCCCAGGTGAAAGAGAACTCTAAGGAAAGAGATTGTATTTTGTGTTCCAACTTTATATTGCAGAGTCTGGATCTACTACTGACTCAGTCCGTGGTTAATTTTCATAGCCTATCAATCTGCCTTCTCTTCCCTATTTTTCTGTAGGAAAGAATGCACAACTTATGTATCAACCTGCTTTAAATGTTGTTTCCTAAAAACTAGAACACTAAGCCTCTATTTTTAATAGCATACGTCTTTACATGGAACAATGGCCTGGTTCAAAATTGGGAAAGGAGTACAAGGCTTTGCCACATTTTAGATTCTATATATAAGTGATATCATATGCTATTTTTCTTCCTGTTTCTGACTTACTTCATTTAATATGATAATCTCTAGTTGCATCCATGTTGTTGTGAATGGCATTATTTTATTTTTTATGGCTGAGTAATATCCCATTATATATATGTACCACATTTCTTTACTCATTCATCTGTTGATAGATATTAGGTTGCTTCCATGTTTTGGCTATTGTGAATAGCACTGCTGTGAACATAGGGATGCATGTATCTTAAACAGGCAGCCTTTAATTATTAATATGTTATCTCCATTTTCCTCCTTTCCATTTTCTACTTCATTTTACCCCATAATTATATGAATCCAGTATGTAATGTTGAACAGGATTAAATGGTTATAGTGTTAGTTCCACTGAAGACAGAATTTCCTCATAACAATAGGCGATTCTTAGAACATCAACCGAGTGTCCTACAATTCGGTTAAATTCTGACACTATGTACCTAGAGCTGGTTGAGATTTCACAGGTTAAGGGTTCAGTCCTACAAGTCTGTCCTCCCTTACTTTAGATGCCAGTCACAAACCCAGGTTGCCACCTGAACTCTGACCAACCAACTACAGATTGGAGGTTACTATGGCTTCCTCTTTGGATGTAATAAGTTTTAGTTGCTCAGTTGTGTTCAAATCTTTGCATCCTCAAGGACTGTAGCATGTCAGGCTCCTCTGTCCATGGGATTCTCTAGGCAAGAATACTGGCGTGAGTAGCCATTCCCTTCTCCAGGGGATTTTCCTGACCCAGGGATTGAACCTGGATCTCCTGCTTTGCAGGCAGATTCTTTACCAACTGATTCCAGACTGATAGCTGTACTGAGCCACTGGTTATGAATCAGAAGTTCCCCAAATCCCCTCCTCAAGTTTGACTAAATTGCTAGACAGGCTCATAGAACTCCGATAAAAATTTTACTTACTGGATTATTGATTTACTGTCAAGAATATAACTCAGGATCAGCGAGATGGAACAGATGCACAGGGCAAGGCATAGAGAAAGGGTGCAGAGCTTCCAAACCCTCTGCAGGCTCACCACTGTCCAGGTATCCATCATTAATGTCTCTCCAGGCACTTCTTGTGTTCATCAATCCAGAAGCTCTCTAAACCCTATCCTTTGGAGGATTTATGGAGGCTTCATTACATAGGCATGATTGGCTAAATCATGACCATTCAACCTCCAGCCCTCTTCCCTCCTCAGAAATCATGGGGATGGGACTGAAAGTCCCAACCCTCCGATTACATGATCAGTTTCTCTGGTAACAAGCCCACATCCTTAGATGACTGAAGAGCATTCCAGCTGTCAACTCTTTAACATAACAAAAAACATCTTTAACTTTCTCAGCACTAAAGAAATGCCAAGTGTTTTAGGAGATCTGTGCCAGAGAAAGGGACAAAGATCAACTATCCATTGCTTATTATAAATCAATATCACAAGGACTTAATAGCTACCATCTCTAATATATGCTTGATATGTACTAGACACTGCCTGTTGTGTTCTGACTTTAGTATATTTTTAAATTTCATCTAATAGTGACAATAATCTAGTAAAATAGATTATTAAACTGAGACTTAGAGAGTTCAAAGCCATGGCCATAGTAAGAGTTTGTATGTGAGCAAGCCCAGACTTTAAACCAAGCCTGGCTCATTCCATAATTTTATGCAGTTACTCAGTATGTTCTTGTACTATACTTAATGAAATGGAATATTTTGTATCTTTTTAAAAGTCTAGACTGGTTGATTTTCGTTACAAAATTCCCCCTGTTTTAGAGTAAATTATCTAATTATCTTTGGCTTGTAGTATTATGTCAGTCAATTCTTAATCTTTGTTAGGTCGAAAACCCTGCTGAGTATATGGAAAGAAAATATGGAAAAAATAACAACAAACTATGGACAGATGGATATCGATATATACAATTCGGCTTCAGAAGTTTTGCAGACTTTCTGAATCCTGTCCAAAATAGCCTTTCAAGTAATATTTTCCAAAGTACAAGGAGGCTACTATTTGCACACCCCGAATTAAATAGCATTGACTCATGTATTGTGTTGACCTGAAACAAATAGACTGACAGATATTTTTCTAGCAAAATAAGTTTATTCAAGATCATCTGAGAATTGCAATTCAGAGAATGCAGCCATGGCCAGCACCATGCAAGTCCCTATACAGCAAGGGAGAAAGACTGCTCTTATAGAGAGGAAAAGGAAGGATTTCAGTCAACAGAGTCCATGGCTTTCCACTCGCTGAGTCCTTGCCAGGAAAGATGAGTCTTTATCTTGTTAGGCTCTGCTATCTTCTCAGGGTATGAGAGTGCTCCTTTCTGGTCTCCTAACTCTAATTGAGGTTTTCCTTTATTACCTCTTCACAGTTGTAACATAGGGCTACTTTACATTTTGTATCCATCATTAATGTCTTTATCACCTCAAAAATTCAGTTTTAACTAAGTGAAACTAGGTCACAGGCTCAAAGCCTTCAGCAGGAAATGCTCTCCAGCTATAATTGAATATTGCTTTTTGTTTATACTCTTATTTGAGGGGCATTTGAGAGCTTTACAAATATTACCTCACTTACTAACAGTGTTCCATGTCAGTGATACAAAATTTTCTTATAAACAAATAATTTAAACTTAAAAAGTAGGTTAATTTAAAGAAGTAGTATAAAGTATTGTCAAAAGATTATTAATGTGGTCAGTCAGTTCAGTCACTCAGTCATGTCTGACTCTTTGCAACCCCATGGACTGCAGCATGCCAGGCCTCCCTGTCCATCACCAACTCCCAGACCTTACTCAAGCTCATGTCCATCTAGTCGGTGATGCCATCCAACCATCTCATCCTCTATCATCCCCTTCTCCTCCTGCTGTTAATCTTAGGTTATTAAAATTTGAGAAATATTTTCTTAATGAATGTTAAGTAATCTTGCATAAAATATATAGACCAGACTTTGGGTGATTTATTCTCTTTTTTTAATATTAATTATCATCTTGGAAAAGATTGTGTCTCTTGGTAATAGAAGATGGTTATTAGTTATATGGGGCTTCCCTGGTGACTCAGCAGTAAAGAATGCTTGCCAGTGCAGAAGATGCATGTTGGATCTCTGGGTTGGGAAGATTCCAGGAAGAAGGAAATGGAAACCCACTCTAGTATTCTTGTCTGGGAAATTCTGTGAACAGAGGATTCTGGTGGGCTAGAGTCCATGGGGTCACAAAAGAGTAGAACGCAACAGAGTGACAACAAAACAACAACTTATCTATATATTCCTGTGTTTTTGGCCTTAAAGAGAAGTATAGTGTGAAGAAAGCAGTGAGTGTGAACTATTTTACTGTAAGTCATACCAGTTATTCCTTGGTTGTTCCTATGCCATCTGTGACGTCCTCATGAAAGAATTTGAGAGAGAGAAGGAAAGTTGCTGAAGTGATAATACTGGCATATTTGTGGCCAACTCTTACAGACTGATAAAAGGATATTATATTCAGCTTCCCATTCTTAACACACATACCACAGTTTGCTAAAACTTAGCCATTTTCAGTTTTACTCTTTCAACTGTATTGTATTTACACATATGTATACACGCATAAATTGTATATTTAATGTGCAGTTTTATGTATATAACTAACAAAATGTTTTAAAAATCTAGAAAGAAATAAAAGTTGAGTGTATACCTGTGGCAGATTCATGTTGCTCTATGGCAAAACCAATACAATATTGTAAAGTAATTAACCTCCAATTAAAATAAATACATTTATATTTTAAAAAAAGATTTGAACAAAGTTTTAGGAGAGTTCTTAATTTGCAGACATCAGTTTTAGTTGAGATTATACTCCATGGAAGAGTTTGTTTCCGGAGGGAATTTGGGAAATGAGATCAATTTCTACAGGGGAAAGGTATGATGGAAGAACTGAAGTCTCAGGCCACCAAAGCAGCATCATTAAAGACATCAATAGAGGAAAAGTGAATGACATTCTTAGAAGCTCAGAATAAAATTTCATAACACCACTTTTTTCCCCAAAAGAATACCATGCATTTGGCAAGTAATCCATTTATCTTCATAATCATAGTTAAGGAGCCATGAACATTTAATTCATATCAGATCAGAGCAGATCAGTCGCTCAGTCGTGTCCGACTCTTTGCAACACCATGCATTGCAGCACGCCAGGCCTCCCTGTCCATCACCAACTCCCGGAGTTCACTCAGACTCACGTCCATCGAGTCAGTGATGCCATCCAGCCATCTCATCCTCTGACGTCCCCTTCTCCTCCTGCCCTCAATCCCTCCCAGCATCAGAGTCCTTTCCAATGAGTCAACTCTTCACATGAGGTGGCCAAAGTACTGGAGTTTCAGCTTTAGCATCATTCCTTCCAAAGAAATCCCAGGGCTGATCTCCTTCAGAATGGACTGGTTGGATCTCCTTGCAATCCAAGGGACTCTCAAGAGTCTTCTCCAACACCACAGTTCAAAAGCATCAATTCTTTGGCGCTCAGCCTTCTTCACAGTCCAACTCTCACATCCATACATGACCACAGGAAAAACCATAGCCTTGACTAGATGAACCTTTGTTGACAAAGTAATGTCTCTGCTTTTGAATATGCTATCTAGGTTGGTCATAACTTTCCTTCCAAGGAGTAAGCGTCTTTTAATTTCATGGCTGCAGTCACCATCTGCAGTGATTTTGGAGCCCAGAAAAATAAAGTCTGACACTCTTTCCACTGTTTCCCCATCTATTTCCCATGAAGTGATGGGACCAGATGCCATGATCTTCATTTTCTGAATGTTGAGCTTTAAGCCAACTTTTTCACTCTCCACTTTCACTTTCATCAAGAGGCTTTTTAGTTCTTCTTCACTTTCTGCCATAAGGGTGGTGTCATCTGCGTATCTGAAGTTATTGATATTTCTCCCGGCAATCTTGATTCCAGCTTGTGTTTCTTCTAGTCCAGCATTTCTCATGATGTACTCTGCATATAAGCTAAATAAGCAGGGTGACAATATACAGCCATGACGTACTCCTTTTCCTCTTTGGAACCAGTCTGTTGTTCCATGTCCAGTTCTAACTGTTGCTTCCTGACCTGCATACAAATTTCTCAAGAGGCAGATCAGGTGGTCTGGTATTCCCACCTCTTTCAGAATTTTCCACAGTTTATTGTGATCCACACAGTCAAAGGGTTTGGTGTAGTCAATAAAGCAGAAATAGATGTTTTTCTGGAACTCTCTTGCTTTTTCTATGATCCAGTGGATGTTGGCAATTTGATCTCTGGTTCCTCTGCCTTTTCTAAAACCAGCTTGAACATCAGGAAGTTCACGGTTCACATATTGCTGAAGCCTGGCTTGGAGAATTTTGAGCATTACTTTACTAGCATGTGAGATGAGTGCAATTGTGCGGTAGTTTGAGCATTCTTTGGCACTGCCTTTCTTTTGGATTGGAATGAAAACTGACCTTTTCCAGTCCTGTGGCCACTGCTGAGTTTTCCTAATTTGCTGGCATATTGAGTGCAGCACTTTCACATCTTTCAGGATTTGGAATAGCTCAACTGGAATTCTATCATCTCCCCTGGCTTTGTTCGTAGTGATGCTTTCTAAGGCCCACTTGACTTCACAATCCAGGATGCCTGGCTCTAGGTCAGTGATCACACCATCATGATTATCTGGGTCGTGAAGATCTTTTTTGTACAGTTCTTCTGTGTATTCTTGCCATCTCTTCTTAATATTTTCTGCTTCTGTTTGGTCCATACCATTTCTGTCCTTTATCGAGCCCATCTTTGCATGAAATGTTCCTTTGGTATCTCTGATTTTCTTGAAGAGATCTCTAGTCTTTCCCATTCTGTTGTTTTCCTCTATTTCTTTGCATTGATCACTGAAGGAGGCTTTCTTATCTCTTCTTGCTATTCTTTGCAACTCTGCATTCAGATGTTTATATCTTTCCTTTTCTCCTTTGCTTTTCGCTTCTCTTCTTTTCACAGCTATTTGTAAGGCCTCCCCAGACAGCCATTTTGCTTTTTTGCATTTCTTTTCCCCAGGGATGGTCTTGATCCCTGACTCCTGTACAATATCACGAACCTCATTCCATAGTTCAGCAGGCACTCTATCTATCAGATCTAGGCCCTTAAATCTATTTCTCACTTCCACTGTATAATCATAAAGGATTTGATTTAGGTCATACCTGAATGGTCTAGTGGTTTTCCCTACTTTCTTCAATTTAAGTCTTCCTGGATAATGTAAATAAAAAAATTTTTTTAAATCTAAGAAGCAAGAGGGAGAAGAAGAGAGAAAGTATAAGCATTAATTTCTTAATGGATGGCTAAAATTTTTTTGAAAATTCAATTTTAAAGGAATAAATAAAATTAAATTTCAGGCTTACTTAACATAGTGACTTCAGTTAATGACTTTTTGACAAAAGTTATCTTTAAAAGTTGCAAGTTTTTAATGATTCTTTTTTTTAAAGAATGAAATTGTAGCCTCCAAACACACTAAATAATATACAATTTGAAGGGGAATTTTGACATTATGATTTTAAGCAGAGATAATCATAAGCATAAGTTTCTAGTTTTAAATCATAATATAGAACATTTGAATTTTATATTCTTTCTTCCTCACTCCCTCATTTCTTTCTTTCTTTTCCCTGTCCTTCCTTTTCTCTTACTTTTTTATTTTCTTTTTTCCCTCTTCTACCTCTCTTCTCCTCCCTTCTCCTTTCCTTCCCTTCTCTTTAAATTTCTGTGTGTGTGTGTGTGTGTGTGTGTACGTGTGCATACTCAGTCATATCCAATGGTTTGTGACCCTATGTACTATAACCCACCAGGCTTATTTGTCCAAGGGATTTTCCAGGCAAGAACACTCGAGTGGGTTGCCATTTCTTTCTCCAGGAGATCTTCTCTGGGTGCTTTGAAAAGTCTGAATTATAGTCTCTTTCTCTTAGAACTGCTTTCACATTAAACCATTATTCTGGTTATAGTAATTTCAATTATTCTAACCTGACATTAACCACCTTGGGTGAAATCACTATACTATCCTTAGAGTGCCTTAAAGTCACTTTAAAGAGAGCAGCTTCCTATGGCCCATGTCACGGTAATTGGGGCAGATGGCTGAAAAAGAAAAGTACCATCTTTCATAACGGGATTACTATCTTCCTTCCTTTTGGTCATCTTTCATAAGGGCTTTCCTGGTGGTGCAGAGGTTAAAACGTCTGCCTGCAATGTGGGAGACCTAGGTTCGATCCCGGGGTGGGGAAGATCCCCTGGAGAAGGAAATGGCAACCCACTCCAGTATTCTTACCTGGAGAATCCCATGGACGGAGGAGCTTGGTGGGCCACAGTCCACCGGTCACAAAGAGTCGGACACGACTGAGCGACTTCACTTTCACTTTCATAATAGTAGCGATCTTTGCAAAATAGTCCCTTCTCCAGAACCTATTGTATAGCACCAAGACCTATATGCAATATTTTGTAATAACCTATAATAGAAAAGAACCTAAAAAAGAATTTATAAAGACCTTGTGTGTGTGTGTGTGTGTGTGTCTCAGTCTTGTCTGACTCTTTGCTACCCTATGGACTGTAGCCTGCCAGGCTCCTCTGGCCATAGGATTCTCCAGGCAAAAATATTGGAGTATGTTGCCATACCCTCCTCCAGGGGATCTTCCCAACCCAGGAATTAAACCCATGTCTCTTATGTCTCCTACACTAGCAGACAGGTTCTTTACCACTAGCACCACCTGGGAAACCCCATAAATATATATATATATGCATGCTAAGTCGCTTCAGTCGTGTCCGACTCTGTGCGACCCCATAGACAGCAGCCCACCAGGCTCCTCGGTCCCTGGGATTCTCTAGGCAAGAATACTGGAGTGGGTTGCCACTTCCTTCTCCAATATACAAATATATATATATATAATTGAATCACTTAACTTTATTATATGCCTGAAACTAAGACAACATTGTAAATCAACTACATTTCAATAAAAATTTTTGAAAGATTAGAAATTCCAATCTATCATCATTTTTGAAAAACACATTTTATGATTGACCAGGTTCAGTAATTATAAATGCTAACACTAAGAGCAAAATGTGCATTGATAAAGCTAAATATTTATAAAATAATCTTTAAATTAGTGCAGATTGTAATACTATTTTTATTTCCTGTGACACCAATTTTATCTCCTTTTATGTATGTTTCTTAAATGACAATGTAGATAAACTTTAAGCCTCAATATTTTCTGCATGTAAATTAATGATAATAATAGTACCTTTCAATTATGGTAGCAGACTGTTTTAGTCTACTAAGGCTGCCATAATAGAATACTCCAGACTGAATGTCTTAAATGAGAGAAGTATACTTTCTCAAAGTTCTAGATGCTAGAAGTCCAAGATCAAGGTGCCAGAAAGGTTATTTCTTTAGCGGTCTCCCTTTCTGGCTGCAGATGGCCTCCTTCTGGCTGTGTTTTCACATACCCCTTCCTCTGTGTGTATGAACGCCTTTGTTTCTTCCTCTTCACATAAGGATACCAGTTCTACTGGATTAGGTCCCTACCTTATCACTTTAATTAACATTAAGACTCTTGAGAGTTCCTTGGACAGCAAGGAGATCAAACAAACCAATCCTAAAGGAAATCAACCTGGAGTATTCATTGGAAGGACTGATGCTGAAGCTGAAGCTCCAATAATTTGGCCATCTGATGCAAAGACCTGACTCATTGGAAAAGACCTTGATTCTGGGAAAGATCGAAGGCAAAAGAAAAAGAGAACAGCAGAAGATGAGATGGTTAGATAGCACCACCAACTCAATGGACATGAATCTGAGCAAATTCTGGGAGATGGTGAAGGATAAATAAGCCTGGCGTGTTGCAGTCCATGGGGTTGCAGAGTCGAACAAGACTTAGCGGCGATACAACAACAAAAGCACCTCAAAAACCCTATCTAAAATAAAGTCATCCTGGGCTTTACGGTTTCAATATATAAATTGAGGAAGGGAAGGAATACAATTTAATCCATAACACAGACATGGTTGGCTATGCTTAAATTCCCTCAGATCCTTTTATCAATTCTAAATATGCACCTGAAAACTTCTCAGTGCTTTTGCTTTGGCTTAATAATAGAATGAAGTGGCATCTACCACTGTCTCTTCAAAACTGGATCCACTATACACAGTTGGTGCCTGAAAGTTTCTGCTATCCCCTTCTCCCCTATTTAGCTGATTGGCTTATTTTTAGATTGAAAATTTGCTTGATATTTTGACCTTTCCTGTCCTCCTTTCCACTTATCAACACCACACCCCCCATCACTTAACTTGGAAGACTTTCCTTAATCAATTGCATGCACAAAAATACTGGGTATGCTCATCTAAGAAAAAGATATTACAAGGGCTGAGAGAAGACCTTAAAAATAATTAGACTCTGCAGGGGGGAGGGGTAAATTAGGAGTTATAATTCAATGTCAAAAATTTTGTTCACAGATTTGCAAAATCATAAATACTTCAATACAGTTTTTTTTTTAAATAATTAGTCTGGTATTTGCAGACATGATATTTCCATACCTGATAGTTACTGTTTCTACCACTATTGTTATTGTGTTTGTTATAGTTGCTATTGTTTTGTTAATTTTATTATAATTCAAGGTTCATATCATGTGTCATGGAATTTATTGTACTTCAATATATTTTTACACTTCAGTATTTTCACCCAAAAATATTGATAAGGGTACTAAATTAAAATTTTTGTAAAAATTTAAATGAGAACATACAGTTTTTTTTAATCACAGAGAGTCTCATAGGAATTATTAAATAAATACTGGTCTTATAATGAGTATCTGTAGGATCCCCAATGTAGTTAGTGTGTTTGAAGTAATTAGTCTCAAAACATACGAAATGAAGATTTTAACTTACATATTCATCTCAATAAAATGATTTTCTCTGTCATTGCTCTTCATAACTTTTCAAAAAAATCTAAATGATATTTTTCAATTTGTTTTTTAATAGTGAACATGTAGTTTGGACTTCCTCCATTGCAAATTTATTTCATTTACAACCACTAAGAACTTCTTTAAGGTCAAACATCTTTCTTTATTCCAATAGCCCATCAAAATAATCAATGAAACATATACATTAGGTTAATAGGAGTTTTCTAGTCACCAAAAGAAATTCTTCGCCATTTTAAAGCAGTTTTGTTTTTCATTTTGAAATAAAATTATGTCTTAAGGATTTAACAAAATAAAATGTTTACATTTAGATTATTGTTTTCATTAAAGCATCAGCTTTAAAATATGTAAGCATCTTTTCAGTTTGGTTAAAGACTGCAGCTTACACTTAAAATGTCACAAGATTGTCTAGGTTGATAGTAAAGTCTTCAAAATGGATTGAACAAGGTGGAGATTGGGAAGAGGGAAAGAAGCAATTTACTGAAGCTAACAAAGTTGACTTATTTCAATATGCTTATTTGCTATGCCAGCAGGGAATAAAAATAGAGGTACTGTACTGTCAAGGTGAATCCTAAAGAAAAGGCCTTGTCCTTTGGAAATGAAAGCTCCCTGAATAGGGCCAACCTTGATGCATTATAAGAACTGTGCTATCAGGATTGCAATAAAAATGGTTCATTCAGAGGTTAGGGAAAAATATTATTTCTAGCAGTCATGAAAATAAGAATTTTCTGTTTTACAGGTCTTAAGATAAATCTTTGCAAAAAATAATAAAGTGAGATGAAATGCAAAGTAGATTATCTCTGTATTTTGCCATTTTTCTCAATATACCTCATTGAGAAAAATACTAAATTTCCATGTCTTCAGCACAATTGTTCCAAATTCAAAACTATTCAATGTTTTCTATGTCCTTAGCCCAGAAGGAAGTGCCAAAATTATTCTTCAGCTCTTCCATCTCAATTAAACCCTTGCATATTCATGATCAAAGGCTTTTACTGTACACATGCCAGTCCATTTGTGTGAATAAACTTTGTTTTCATTAATATAAATATTAATATGTGCTGAATGACCACAAATATTAAATAGCTAGATCTATAATATCATAGGGTTCTTCCATGGATGTGAGTGAAAAATGGGAGGAAAGATTTTGTTTTTTTCCATTTGCTGTGCTTGACATGTGTCAGGCAATTATGATCGTCATACATTAAAACACACTGGAAAACCAGACAGTTTATTAACAGATCCCTAGCTTGGTGAGAGATCTTAAATGCATACTATAAGAGACCTGGAGAGGATCTTGAAAAGTTTGCAGTTGCACTAGACAGAAAATAAGACACAAGACTCAGAAGTCTACATTTTGACCCACTTGAACTACATAAACTTTAGTAAGAGATAAATCAGAAATTTGCTTTGTGTTGCTCTACAGAGCAGAACTGAGGCTTGGGAGAATATTAAACAGAAAGATGATTATTATATCATTGGTTTATTTACCAAATAGTTTTTGAACACCTGCCATGTGTCAAACACTTATCTGGGAAGCAAAGATATAGCAAGCACAAAGCAAACAAGCACACAAACAAATAAAGCAGGTAAGAATCACTGCCCATGGGGAGTTTACATTTTGGTAAGGAAAAGTTGAATTAATGGGCATCATTATTAAAACTATTGAAGCAGAAGTATGGGTGATCATATTTAAGTATATTGAGGAAGGAATTTTATACTTGGGGTAAAAGTTGACTTTCAATGGTCCATCAAAGAGCCTGTGCATTTATATAACCATTTGAGCCACCAGGGAAGTCCATTTACATAACTAAATCATATATTTATGCTGCATTCAATTATTTCCTCATGCTTCTTTTGTTTTTAAAACACATTTATATTCAGAGATTCAACCAGTCTATTCTAAAGGATATCAGTCCTGGGTGTTCTTTGGAAGGACTGACGCTACAGCTGAAATTCCAATATTTTGGCCACCTCATGCGAAGAGTTGACTCATTGGAAAAGACTCTGGTGCTGGGAGGGATTGAGGGCCGGAGGAGAAGGGGATGACAGAGGATGAGATGGCTGGATGGCATCACCGACTTGATGCACACGAGTTTGGGTAAACTCCTGGAGTTGGTGATGGACAGGGAGGCCTAGCGTGCTGCAATTCATGGGGTCGCAAAGAGTCGGACACGACTGAGTGCCTGAACTGAACTGAACTGAACTGAACTGAATTTTATTTAGATCAAAATTTCTCAGTAAAACAGAATTACACTTACCTAAATTATTTATTTATCATGACAAAGGCTAATATACTATTTTTGTGGGTGATCAGATCAGATTAGATTAGTTGCTCAGTCATGTCCGACTCTTTGCGACCCCATGAATCGCACAGCATGCCAGGCCTCCCTGTCCATCACCAACTCCCAGAGTTCACTCAGACTCACGTCCATCGAGTCAGTGATGCCATCCAGCCATCTCATCCTCTGTCGTCCCCTTCTCCTCCTGCCCCCAATCCCTCCCAGCATCAGAGTCTTTTCCAATGAGTCAACTCTTCGCATGAAGTGGCCAAAGTACTAGAGTTTCAGTTTCAGCATCATTCCTTCTAAAGAAATCCCAGGGCTGATCTCCTTCAGAATGTTGGAAATGACTCTTGTGAAATAATTGAAAACCAGTATTCAGAATTGAGATATTATAAGAAGGAGTAAGTCTGTAAAAATAAAACTAATTTTATTTTTAAATAACCTATCTTCAGGAGATATCCATTACTGCTTAGTCGTTTGTGCTAGAGGAAAAGCAAAACTGCAATAGGAAAGGAAATAATAGAAATAATAATAGAAATAAATCTATAACATGGATTGTACATATCTAGTAAGATGGCCCAAGACTTCCATTAGAAGTGCTTAAGAAAAAAATATGACATGTTATTGTAAAGCTGTGAAGCTGGAAATTGTATGACTTACAACACAGTAACTCCACCTGTAGGCTTTTAGATATAGATAAGCTCTTTCACATGGACATTGGAAAAAAATTGGCATAAATATTCAAAGCATAGATTTTAAAATAGCGAATCAGTAGAAGCAACTCAGAGTTTTACTGACAAGAGAAGCACCCCCCCCAAAAAAAAATAGTTGTAGAAACAAATACCAGTTTGTGGGGAAATCAATTCTTATAACTACTTACATCCATGTTGAATGTTGAAAAATATATTTGATTAAAAAAGCAAGTCAGAGAAAATAGTTATATATATGCTACTGGTAAGTCACTTCAGTCATGTCTGACTCTGTGCGACCCCATAGACATCAGCTCACCAGGCTCCCTGGTCCTTGGGATTCTCCAGGCAAGAACACTGGCGTGGGTTGCCATTTCCTTCTCCAATGCATGAAAGTGAAAGTGAAGTCACTCAGTTGTGTCCAACTCTTAGCGACCCCATGGACCGCAACCTACCAGACTCCTCCATCCATGGGATTTTCCAAGCCAATACAATATTGTAAAATAAAAAAAATAAAATAAAATAAAGAAAATTAAAAAAATAAAAGTTAAAAAAAAGAGTACTGGAGTGGGATGCCATTGCCTTCTCTGAGTTATATATATATAAAATGTTTTATATAATATATATTTATAATGATACAAAATATATTAAAAATTGAGGAAAAAGAGGTAGGTATGACTGCTGAAAAGGAAAAATTATCTCTGTAAAACTAAAGGAACCACCCAATAGTGAAGTATTTACTATTATTATTATAGCTATATAGTAGTGTTTTTAAAAATAAATTTAAATGTGTACATATATGCAACATATAAAATGCACTTATTAATATACATCTATACTTATATGTATGTTTTTATTTCTAAGTTGTGTCCGATTCTTTTGTGACCCCATGGACCGTAGCCCTCAAGGTTCCTCTCTCCATCAGATTTTCCAGGCAAGAATACGCAAATGATTAGCCATTTCCTTCTTCCCCACCCAGGGACTGAATCCACATCTCTGGCATTGGCAAGTGGATTCTTTACCACTAAGCTACCAGGGAACCCCTTATAATGCATATTTTGAATAATATATAGCATTCAAAGTCCTTATTATGTTTTTCATTTTTATTTTATATGTTATTAGTTTTATTTGCATGCAATGTTAAATAACAGATCTAATCAATATTTGTGTTCTAAGGTGATATCTGACATGTGTAATTTAAATAATTTCATCAGTGTTTCTTTTGCATACAAAGTTTGAGATCTTGTGAGGAATGTATTCATCAGACTTGAAAATTAGAAGAATAGTTTTGGAAGGCACTTGATTGGAAAATTGGAGGCAGATAAAAGAAAACATAAGACTATCTGGAAGAAGTCTACTTTCATTTTTAGTAAAGAGATGGTAAATTTCTAGACTAGTTCTGTGACAAGGAAGTGAAGAGGAAGTGTGTCTATCTTCAATTAGAAAAGTTTACTGAATAATCAATTGGACAAGGGGATTATATTATTATTGGTGGATGGGGCTTCCTTGGTGGCTCAGCAGGTAAAGCATCTGCCTGTAATGCAGGAGCCTCCAAGTGACCCCTGGGTTGGGAAGATCCTCTGGAGGAGGGCATGGCAACCCACTCCAGTATTCTTGCCCGGAGAATCCCCATGGACAGAGGTGCCTGGTGGGCTACAGCCCATGGGGTTACAAAGAGTCAGACATGACTGAGTGGCTAAGAACAGCACAGTATGTGTGCATGAGAAACTTAGGAAGTTTAATGCTTTTCTAGATTATATCACCAATTATGTCACTAGATATCAAGTAGAGAATACTAAATAGGAAAAGTCCTAGAGAGAGATAATAAAGACGCTCTGGGATTGGTTCAGTGTGAAGTGTTTGGGGTAGATTTAGACATACATGGTCAGTAGGAAGTTGGATGCATGAGTCTGGAATTTTGGCAACAAATATGATCTAGATTTCACATTTGATGACTGAAGTCTTTCAAGAAAGACAATGTAAAATCAGAAGAGAAAAATATGGAAGGCTGAACACTTTGGGCACTATACCATCAGAAGAATGAGCTGAAAGAAGAGGAAACTAAAAGAGATGAAGAGAGGATTGCCTGCCACACTGTGAGCCAAAAAGCAGAAGGGAACAGGGAGAAATATTATCCAAAGAAAACATATGATATAGGGAGTTTAGAAAAACAGACTCTGGGACTGAGTTATGAAAGAAAGATGAAGAGCAGTGAGACCTGCAAATTGGATAGAATTAAGAGACTGCACCTATTTATGAGAAAAAAGCATAATTAATAAATATCTAAAATAGTCTAAATATACAAGAATGTGGGATTAAAACATATATATATTTATATATCTGCTTAGAGTTATAGATTATTAAAATTAAGTTATCAAATAATAAAACAGTATTTGTGATATATATAAGATTAAATGATAAAGTGATCTTTAAAACATTACATGCAATGGAATCCAATTCCTGTAATATACAGCTGCAACAGAATATAATACAAGGTTAAGAAAATCAATTTCTTGTTATGGAATAAAAATTCTACATTAGTACTTTTCCAAATTTATTCTATAGATATATTTATTTGTATAATCAGAAAAAAGTAAATTTATTTATATACTATCATTTCATCTTTCCATATTCCTCAAAATGCTTCATTCTCAAATTATTACCATGCTTTATATTAATAATAATTGTCTTTTTTGCAAGATTCTGGAGTTTTTCTGTTTTTATCTCTTTCAGTTCCTCTCCTATTCTCTTTTGAATATAATTCATGCAGGTCATCACATTCACTGAAGCATTATTTTTTCTCAAGTGTATCAATGACCTTCCTGTTACTGGAAGCTCAGCTTCTCCTTGAATCAAACCTAGAAGAAAGAGTTTTGAGTCAAGTCAGAAAGGACAAATTTATTACTTTGCCAGGACTGAAGAATTGATGCTTTTGAATCATGATGTTGGAGAATACTCTTGAGAGTCCCTTAAACAGCAAGGAGATCAAACTAGTTAATCCTAAAAGAAATCAATCCTGAATATTCATTGGAAGGACTGATGCTGAAGCTGAAGCTCCAACACTTTGGCCACCTGATGCGAAGAGCCAACTCATTGGTAAAGACCCTAATGCCGGGAAAGATTGAGGCAGGAGAAGAGGACAAGAGAGGACAAAATGGTTGGATGGCATCACTGACTCAATGGACATGAGTTTGAGCAAGCACTGGGAGATGGTGAAGGACAGGGAAGCATGGCATGCTGCAGTCCATGCTGCATGTCCAAGAGTAAGACATGACTAAGCAACTCTATAACAAGGCAAACAGGGACACACCAAGCTTCTGCCCTCACAAACCATGTGTCCCAACCCCAGAGGATTTGGTGAAGGGTTGTTAGTTGTTCAAAGATATGATATCTCCCTTAATCTCATCTCCTCCCAAAGAAAGGCAATGCCAAAGAATGCTCAAACTACTGCACAAATGCACTCATCTAAGGCAATGGCAACCCACTCCAGTACTCTTGCCTGGAAAATCCCATGGACAGAGAAGCCTGGTAGGCTGCAGTCCATGGGTCGCTAAGAGTCGGATATGACTGAACGACTTTACTTTGACTTCTCACTTTCATGCATTGGAGAAGGAAATGGCAACCCACTCCAGTGTTCTTGCCTGGAGAATCCCAGGGACGGGGGAGCCTGGTGGGCTGCCGTCTATGGGGTTGCACAGAGACGGACACGACTGAAGTGACTTAGCATTAGCATACACTAGTAAAGTAATGTTTAAAATTCTCCAAGCCAGGCTTCAGCAATGCATGAACTGTGAACTTCCAGATGTTCAATCTGGTTTTAGAAAAGGCAGAGGAACCGGAGATCAAATAGCCAACATCTGCTGGATCATTGAGAAAGCAAGAGAATTCCAGCAAAGCTTCTACTTCTGCTTTATTGACTATGCCAAAGCCTTTGACTGTGTGGATCACAACAAATTGTGGAAAATTCTGAAGGAGATGTGAATCCCAGACCACCTGACCTGACTCTTGAGAAACCTGTATGCAGGTCAGGAAGCAACAACTGGACATGGAACAACAGACTGGTTCCAAAAAGGAAAAAAAGTATGTCAAGGCTGTATATTGCCACCCTGTTTAGTTAACTTCTATGCAGAGTACATCATGAGAAACACTGGGCTGGAGGAAGCACAAGCTGGAATCAAGATTGCTGGGAGAAATATCAATAACCTCAGATATGCAGATGACACCATCCTTATGGCAGAAAGTGAAGAAGAACTAAAGAGCCTCTTGATGAAAGTGAAAGAGGAGAGTGAAAAAGTTGGCTTAAAGCTCAACATTCAGAAAACTAAGATCATAGCATCTGGTCCCATCACTTCATGGGAAATAGATGGGGAAATAGTGGAAACAGTGTCAGACTTTATTTTTCTGGGCTCCAAAATCAGTGAAGATGGTGATTGCAGCCATGAAATTAAAAGACACTTACTCCTTGGGAGGAAAGTTATGACCAACCTAGATAGCATATTCAAAAGCAGAGACATTACTTTGTCAACAAAGGTCTATCTTGTCAAGGCTATGGTTTTTCCAGTAGTCATGTATGGATGTGAGATTTAGACTGTGAAGAAAGCTGAGCACAGAAGAATTGCTGCTTTTGAACTGTGGTGTTGGAGAAGACTCTTGAGAGTCCCTTGGACTGCAAAGAGATCCAACCAGTCCATCCTAAAGGAGATTAGTCCTGGGTGTTCATTGGTAGGAACGATGTTGAAGCTGAAACTCCAATACTTTGTTCACCTGATGCGAAGAGCTGACTCATTTGAAAAGACCCTGATGCTGGAAAAGATTGAGGGCAAGAGGAATAGTGGATGACAGAGGATTAGATGGTTAGATAGCATCACCGACTCAATGGACATGGGTTTGGGTGGACTCCGGGTGTTGGTGATGGACAGGGAGGCTTGGCGTGCTGTGGTTCATGGGGTCACAAAGAGTTGGACAGGACTGAGCGACTGAACTGAAGTGAATCTCATCTCCATGGTCTTCTAATCTTGATGAGCTTCTCTGGTTCCTTTATTCTTGCCTCAGGTGGTTTCTGAGCTGCTCCTTCCTTGTGTGGCTTTGTGCTGCTGTGCTGAGTCTTGTCTGACTCTCTGCGATCCCATGGACTGTAGCCTGCCAGGCTCCTCTGTCCATGGAATTTTCCAGCCAAGAATACTGGAGTGGGTCACCATTTCCTTCTCCAGGGGATCTTCGTGATGCAGGGATTAAACCCATGTCTCCCACATCTCCTGCATTTCAGGTGAATTCTTTATCACTGATTCAGCGGGGAAGCCCTCCCTTGATTAGCAACTGTTTGAATTGCCCTTTGGAATATTGAAGGTCCTGGAAGGCTAGAGTCTTGCCTATAAAAAGTGGGGGACAAAAAGGACACAGTTCCTTGGAGCCTCACAGGGCCTTGCTCAAGTTTTAGTGGTGGCCAAGCTATAGACTGTCACAGTGGTCCAAGCAAACACCTGCCAATACATTTAGCTTGTGTCGTGGCAGCAGATGTATTTTGGAATTAGGTTAGATGTGCCATTTGGAAAGTCCCTGATGCTAGGAATGACTGAAGGCAGGAGAAGGGCATGACAGAGGATGAGATGGTTGTATGGCATCACTGACTCAGTGGACATGAGTTTGAGTAAGCTCAGGAGTCGGTGATGGACAGGAAGCCTGGCATACTACATTCCATGGAGTCACAAAGAGTCGGACACAACTGAACGACTGAACTGAACTGAACTGAACTGGTTGTGTCAAGTGAGCAAGAGTCAAGCATGGTTCCTGGAACACTGGAGTAACTGGGTGAATTATAAATTTAAATTACACACAGTGAAGAAAGGAACAGTTTCATTGGGATGGGGTGTTTTAGAAGCATTTTGTACATGCTAGATTTGACATTGCAATGAGGTTTCTGAAAGCAGATTTTGTGTAGCCAGTTAGTTCTATGAGTTTTAAGGTATCCTGAGAGAAGGAGAGAGAAGTTAAAGACATGAAACTGGGTAAATTATCCTAAAGACATACTATGAATAGAACAGAAAATTGTCCTTCAAGAAACTAACATTTGGTGTTTGGTTCCATGAGAAGGAAGCAGAATAGAAGATTGAGCTTGAAATGGAAGGACAAATTAGTAAAATGATAAAATAAACCATGAGAAAATATAATTTTGAAAAAGACAAGAAAGGGAAGTCATTAAAGTCTGTGGGTTGTATGTATTGTGCTGAACTTGAAAAAAAGTGTATATGCTGCTGCTGCTGCTAAGTCACTTCAGTCGTGTCCGACTCTGTGCGACCCCATAGATGGCAGCCCACCAGGCTGCCCTGTCCCTCGGATTCTCCAGGCAAGAACACTGGAGTGGGTTGCCATTGCCTTCTCCCATATATAGCATAACATAGTTTGAATAAGAAGAGAGGAAAATCGTTAAAAGAAAATTTAATTTTCCCATTGATTTGAATCAAAATAGGCTAACAATCAGAAAATAGGAATTTCCATCAGAATTCTAGACTTCTGCTGTGAAAGATTCTTCATATTATTGCTTTTTAGGTTCCTTATTATATCACTCTTGTCCTCACTATTAGAAGGACTCTTTCAGTCATAATCTTAAAACATGATTCATCTTTTCACAAACTACAGAATTTAGGAAGTGTAATATGCATAGACTTTTATAGTATATATATATATATTTCTCAAAACAGAAGGATTCTTATTATCAATCCATTATACAAATGGAGAAATGGTAGTCTTGTAAATTAAAATAACATGCATATATTTCCACTGTACAAAAAGTTGGAGTTTGAGTAAAACCTTGTCTGGTTGATTTCTGATCATATGCTCTAGACCATTTTGAGGTGTTTTTTAGTTTTCAAGTCATATCACCCTCTAAGATATATTTCCAATCTATGTCTTTATATTGGTCAAGTTTTAAGTCAAAACTTGTTAAATTCTAAGTTTGTTATATGAGGCAAAGTATTCCATCTCTTTTCTTCATTAACTCTGTAAATTTGAAAAAGAGCTCATCATTAGTTTGCGTAATTACAAACTAGCACATCAATATTCAGCTATTTGCTGAATAAGCTACCTAAACTATGCAATCTGAAGAATACTTTTTCTAATTTATATGTTAAGAATATGGCATAATTTTATTCCAGATCCTAATTTTGCATATATTATATTTTGACTGAGGTGGTCAAGCTATTTTTATTTCATCCACTTTATACACACTTCTAGAAAGTTAGATAAAATAATTATTCAATTGTCTTTACAGTACTTAAGTGATCACTAGTTTCTTGTATGTCAGAGTAGGAAATACATGTATGAAATTACCAATAATCTAAATAGATTTGTAAAGCTTATTCTCTAGATAGCTATATTCTTCTATTTAGTGTAGGTAAGTTACCATTACTATAGCTATCAGGGTATCTTAAAACAAAAGGAAGCTTTCTAAGAAAAGAAACAATATGATAATTGAAGTCTTTCCTACTCATTTGTAGATCTTTAATGTCTAAAATACTTGATTTTTTTTTTAATTTTATTTTATTTTTAAACTTTACAAATTGTATTAGTTTTGCCAAATATCAAAATGAATCTGCCACAGGTATACGTGTGTTCCCCATCCTGAACCCTCCTCCCTCCTCCCTCCCCATACCATCCCTCTGGGTCGTCCCAGTGCAGAATGTTAACACAAGCATTATATTCAATGTTAGATGGATTATGATCTGTATCTACCTGGTTCAATGACAAGAATAAAGTGAAACACTGTTTAGATACCAATGCATTTGTCACTCAATTGTTCATCTGTATTTTCCTCCACTTTTCATAGTGTTTTACCAAAAATCTTTTGGGGCATTAGAATTTAGCATATCATAATGCCTAACTGTGCCATTTTGGTAGCCTTTGTGTTTACCAACCTGTGAAGATGGAAGCTTTCATGTAGGTAGGTAGGTGAGAAACAGGGTATAGTGCTAGACAGTTTTTTCATCTCTAAAAGGGGGAAAACATGTATAACATTTAGGATGCTTGTGAGAATTAAATTATCCATATGAAATTCTTAGACTGGTTCCAGGCATGTAGATAAGTTATAGTAAAGCTAATTTTATTGCTGCTTGGTTTGTACTAAGCTCTATTTATTTTTTTAAGTATACAAATTGACTTATTTACAAAACAGACTCACAGACTTAGAGAACAAACTTGTGGTTACTGCAGAGGCAAGGTGGATGGAAATGGGTGGAAGGGGCAGTTAGGAAGCTTGGGGTTGACATGTACATGCTTCTGTATTTAAAATGAATATCCAACTGGGAACTGCTGCTCAATATTTATACAACACAGGGAACTCTGCTCAATATTTATACAACAACCTAAATGGAAAAATAATTTGAAAAATGATAGATTCATGTATATGTAAAAAAGTCTCTTATAGTTTTCTTCCACTGCAACTACAATCATGTTTCCAAGACTAATTCTTGTATCAAAATGTTGTGCCATTTTTCCTTCCTCCAACTTCTACAAATTTTGAATGAAAAATACATTGATCTCCCTTCCAAAAATCTTAACTGTGTTTTTTTCCCAGGACTCAAGGCAAGAGGAACATAGAGTGCCAGGTTTCTTTCACAACGTTTGTTCTCTTGAGATTCGTAGCCCAGCTTGCATGTTTTATTTTTCAATAAAGACTAGAAATACCCTTTTGTAGCCTACTTTTTCAAGCCCAAATCTCCATAACCTTTTCCAGTTCATAACTATTGGTACTGACTTTCATGTCCAAGTTCTGGAAATATTTCTAGTTATTTCTTTTCCCTAAAAATTGTAGTGTTTTCCTTGCTTTTGTTGGGGCTCCTATGCGAAGATTAGAGTTCATATTTTAAGAAATGGAGTGTACCAGAATTTTAATGACAGCTGCTTAAATTGGTATCACCTAACTGATCTGCCAAGCTCTGCTCACCAGGAAGAGGCACCTGGTAATTTATCTTTGAACTGTTTGACTTTGCCTGAGTTATGCTTGGAGGTTTTAAACCCATAGAGATATGTTATCTTGTTCATCTAATAGACACTCTTCTAGCAACTAGTTAGCCTCCTGGCATCTATACTATGTTTTTAGAATCTAAGAGGAAACAGAACTCTGTGTTTCTAAGTGGAGATTATACTTAGTTTGTAACTTGTAGGAGCAGCAGCATAGCCTCCATTTCAGACACCATCCTTTACTCACTCATTTTGTGAGAAGGTGCAGTTTCTTTACTTTTTGATATTCTGTTTTTTTGCATTTGTCAGACATAGCCCTTTCAACATACAAAGAACTAAAATGAGGCCATTGACATAAATGTTCCAAGTAAAACACAAAATAAAATAATAAGATGTCAATATGCCTTAAATACCAAACACACCAACAGACAATACCAATTGCTGGTAAGGATGTGGAGCAACAGAAGCTCTCATTAATTGCTGATGGGAATTCTAAATGGTATGGCCAGTTTGGAAAATAGTGTGAAACTTTCTTTCAAAGCTAAGTAGAATCTTGCCATGTGATCTAGAAATTGCACTTCCAAGTATTTACCCAACTAATCTGAATTCTCACGTCCACAAAAAATCCTGCATGCTGATAACTATAACAGTTTTGTTAATATTTGCCAAAAACTTAAAATAATGAAGTCTTCAATAGGTGAATAAAGATCAAAACTGTCTTACTATCTCTGGGACTTTATCTACTTACAAGAGATATGAGGTACTTTTCTAGGTGACTGATAACATTCTAAACTTGATTTATATTTTGCTTATCTGGATGTGTATATGCATGTAAAAATTCATTAATCTGTACATATAAGATTTGTGTACTTTGATGTCTAAAGCTCAATTAAGAAAAAAAGAGAAATTATTTGAAAATACTTTTTAATTATATAAATATTTGTATGTAGAGTTGTAATTTGCTTTGTTTTTTTTTTAATAGAAAACATTGCACTTTCTACAGAGCATTTTTTACTGATAAAATATCATTTTTGAGTCTGAGCTAATGACAACCATTAAATTAGCAATTCACTAAGCAGTTGAAAAATTACTTCATGCTGTTGTGCACAGCACATTGTGTCTAAGCCATTAGCCTTCAGTGTTAGAGTATAGGAGTGAGCGGTACACTGGGTTACGGAATTCCACGAATGAATCAGTAGTCTGAAGCCATCATGAGGAGTTAAGAACTTTATGTTGGAGTAGCCTATAAATCACCTCAGAAAACTTTGTCTAAACAGGTTGCTTACATTATTAGAAACATTTGAGACACTAATCCATTATAATTTCCTGCTTATTCTAGACCATCTTTTCACTGCATAAGAGTTCACATAGAATAAAAAGTTAAGGAATTGTTGCAACATCAAGATATTATGAAAGCCCATGATAACTGTGAAAAAATATATAGGTTATATAAGGTAATTTTTAAAAACTTCAGCTAAATGGATGTTTTAAGAATTTTCTCTCTTCTCACTGTCCCCTTCCAAACTACAACCCCCCCCCAAAAAAAAAAGATACTTTATTGGAATTTGGAAAAATTGGCTTAACTGAAAAGAGAAATAGTGACAGAATCCTTAACTCTGTGTGTGTGTGTGTGTGTATAAGACTTCTAAGGAACTAAATTTGGTTTGAGCCAGTGAAATGATCTGTTTATTCTTATATCATTTCATGTCATAAAGGTATATTTATTATTATGAATGTATATATAATATAATATATAATCATATACTATGATTTATTATATCCATTCTTTACACCTAAGTCAAAGACTGTGTAATAGATTCTTGATATTATCCTATGTATTCCCCAAAACTGTGTAGATGTTTAAAGTAGATCTGGGTTTTTCTGCCAGTAGAGTTACTCTCAACACCTACTTTGGATGCTCCAGAATTTTGTGTCATTATCTAGGTTCACAAGCCTTAAGAGAAATATTCAGACGTGTTCTACTTCATCATCATTGGTGATGTTAATAGAAAGAACATAAACTGTATTACAAAGCCAGATTTCATCTTTCCCTGATCAGAGTCTAAGGTAATACTTAAAACCAAAAAAAAAAAAAAAAGAAGAACAAAAAAGAAACATCTTAAAGAGACAAGCACCTCAAAACTAGGTGCTCTGCAGCAACAATGCAGAAAAGTATGTGATTAATGGTGAAAGCATCTGTAACCAAACTGAAACAGAATGGTTTGACTTGAACCTCGCTGACACAGAGATAGTGTACAGCTCAGGCTGTATGTAAGGGAGGGAGCAAAGGTCCTCAAACAGTATCATTAATGAATGTGGATGAAGCCCCACAGCTGGACATTTATTTCCTCAACATTTTATGTGAAGCAAAACTTTTTAAAAAAAAAAAAATTAACTTTACAATATTGTATTGGTTTTGCCATATATCAACATGAATCTGCCACAGGTATACATGTGTTCCCCATCCTGAACCCTCCTCCCTCCTCCCTCCCCATACCATCCTTCTGAGTGGTCCCAGTGCACCAGCCCCAAGCAACCAGTATCGTGCAGCGAACCTGGACTGGTGACTCGTTTCATATATGATATTATACATGTTTCAATGCCATTCTCCCAAATCATCCCACCCTCCCCTTCTCCCACAGAGTCCACAAGACTGTTCTATACATCAGTGTCTCTTTTGGGTCTCGTACACAGGGTTATTGTTACCATCTTTCTAAATCCCATATATATGCATTAGTATACTGTATTGGTGTTTTTCTTTCTGGCTTACTTCACTTTGTATAATAGGCTCCAGTTTCATCCACCTCATTAGAACTGCTTCAAATGTATTCTTTTTAATGGCTGAGAATACTCCATCGTGTATATGTACCACGGCTTTCTTATCCATTCATCTGCTGATGGACATCTAGGTTGCTTCCATGTCCTGGCTATTATAAACAGTGCTGCGATGAACATTGGAGTACACGTGTCTCTTTCCCTTCTAGTTTCCTCAGTGTGTATGCTCAGCAGTGGGATTTCTGGGTCACAAAAAAATGGGACCTAATTAAACTTAAAAGCTTCTGCACAACAAAGGAAACTATAAGCAAGGTGAAAAGACAGCCTTCAGAATGGGAGAAAATAATAGCAAATGAAGCAACTGACAAACAACTAATCTCAAAAATATATAAGCAACTCCTACAGCTCAAGTCCGGAAAAATAAACGATCCAATCAAAAAATGGGCCAAAGAACTAAATAGACATTTCTCCAAAGAAGACATACAGATGACTAACAAACACATGAAAAGATGCTCAACATCACTCATTATCAGAGAAATGCAAATCAAAACCACTATGAGGTACCATTTCACACCAGTCAGAATGGCTGCGATCCAAAAGTCTACAAGCAATAAATGCTGGAGAGGGTGTGGAGAAAAGGGAACCCTCTTACACTGTTGGTGGAAATGCAAACTAGTACAGCCACTATGGAGAACGGTGTGGAGATTCATTAAAAAACTGGAAATAGAAGCAAAACCTTTTAAGAGAAGGAAAAAAAAAAAAGGAAGAAAGCACTATTTGAAAAAAAATTAGAATAGCCCTTGTTAGCAGACTATGGAGGCAACAAAAGTACTTAAGAAACTTTCTTCCCAGGTTTCCCAGGAAAACTAAAATATGTGTATTCTTTCACTTTCAAGGGTTTCCCTTGTGGCTCAGATGGTAAAGCATCTTCCTGCAATGCAGGAGACCCAGGTTCGATTCCTTGAGTTGGGAAGATCCCCTGGTTAAGGAAATGGCAACCCACTCCAATATTCTTGCCTGGTAAATCCCACAAACAGAGGAGCCCATGGGCTCCAGTCCATGGGGTCACAACTGAGCAGCTAACACTTCACTTTCAAATATTATGTAATAAATCCATAAATTGAATTCCTTTCCTCTTCTGAGCTCTGTTTCATCTTTTCAAATCAAGTATCTCATAATCTTCTAGTAGAATTTTTCTGAGTCATTGCAATGTTTTCTTTGACTATAGTGCCATTAATACTGTTTTATGATAAATCCTGTGCTTATTTGAACACATCTGTTCTTCTATTAATCCGGACCAGAAGGGGAGGAACTTTAATAAAAATTATAAGGTAAAATTAGAAGGATACAAGTTAAATATATAGGACAGAGATGGAGTGATAACATGCTTTATTGAGAATACGTGTTTCTTGAAATAGAAAAATTGCTTTAATTCAACTTGGCCTGTCTGTATTTCGTATATCACAACTTTGAGTATCATAGTTGTACAGTAAATATTTGGTAAATAAGTGAAACTGTGTGACTGGTTGAACATCATCTCCATGGAAAATTTAATAGGGAATTACCATTTAAGCTTTACCACACCTAAAGTAAAGCATTCCTGTACTTCCTCATTTAACATTTGGCCCTTCTCTTTCTCTCCTATTAGACATAATCATTGTTTGATAACTTTATATTATTTTACTCTATCTTGACTACATTCTTGAGGTTGGAAAAAAAAAGTCTTAATGACTATCAGTATAGTACCAATAAAAAAAAAAAAAAAAAAGTTTAACATTGGAGTTTACCCTGGAAGGAAGAGATAGCTTTTTTACTGTAGCCTTTTTCTTACCTTTCTATGTATGCCATGATCTCCTGCCTGGGGAATGCATTTGTGTTGGCGTACATATACCCATAAACTTTGAATTACATCTAAGAAACTACTCTGGAATCTTTGGAATCTCTAAAAAACAAATAAATAAAGAACAAAAGACCCATTTTATTTTCAAAGTATTATTGGATTTTTTTATCATTAAAATATTAAAATTTGAGAGTAAGTTTTTTTTTTTATTGTGGGGTAGATGAGAGACTTATTAAAATTGTTTTAAACTAAACTTTGGCTGAATAATTTAAACTAAAATTATTTAATAACTTAAAAATAATCAAAATTATTGAATAAACCAAAAAAGTCACGGATATGACAGAAAGGAAAAATGCTACAAAAAGTAAAATAATGTAAATCATTATTGTAAATAATTGTCTATTTAAAGTACTAGAAGGCATCTAGGAACTGGATTCTATTGTGCTGTATATTCAGTTTGTGTGTATTTTTCCTTCATCTGGCTTGGGTGTGTGAAGACAAGATTTGAGGCTGTGTTAAGAGTATTAGGGTTAGTCTACTTATGGTAGAAGAATGAACCTGTAAAGGCTAAAGGCCATAATGATATTCAGATATTCTTTCTTTCTTTGTGTCTTCATCCTTTGAGTTATTAAAAATGTGGCTTTTAGAGGAAATAGACATTCCATCATGTGTGATAAAGAAATGAGAATTTTCAGGCCATGACAGTTAACAAGAAAGCCTTATACCATATAGCGAAATGTGTTCCACAGGGATTAGAAATCATGCAAATATTTGATTGAGGTTGGTTCTTTAAAAATCTCATTTATTAATTAAAAAATAAACTTAAATTCTTTACCTTCATCTGCTCACTTTCTTTTTACTCAAAGAGATTTGTACCAGTGCCATTTCTTCTTTACTCCGTTATCTTCTGGTTGGAGGAAGGTACCAATTACAATTCTATGCCATCACAACTGATAGAACTCTGGAGGGATAAGTTCACAGCAGAGTTTGCACATTATAGCTCTTTCAAAGCTCATGCTTTAGTCTTCCCAAAGTTGTGGAAAGCTCATTAAATTCAGTATTGATTATTTACACAGCCTAAAATGTATTGGTGAACAAATTGATTTCAGATGTATCTTTCAGGCCTAAAAACTTCTATAAGTTGCTGTTTTTTATATGTAACTATAGACTTTGAATATATGCAGTGTCATTATTTGCATAGTCTCACATCATTAAAATAACAGAAAAATTAACCTCAATGTGGTACTGAAAATGACATAAAAAGGCAGAAAAAGAGCCTGACACCTATATTCCATTCTTTTCTGTTTATTGAATAATCCTGGAGATAAGCTAAGCATGCAGTTAATGTAAAGGAAACTCAAGTTTTGTTTCTAGTCTATGGAAATAATGTAACTAAAGTTACCTGGGGAAAATATGATTGCAGGAGCAGGCTCTTGCCTGATTTTATGAGGAAGGATAGTTCAGTTAAATGAGAAGAAATGAGAAGGTGGTAATAAGCAGTAGCAGGTCCTGCAGGCGGAGTCAGTTGGGACCAACATCTGGTTGGTTCATGTCTGCAATCAGTATGGCCGTGGTTACAGCCTGTAGGTTGAGCTGTGTCTCCTCCACCTGCTCTCAAAAGTGGTTATATCAGTAAAAGAATATGTTCTGGTTACTGTTTTTGGAGAGAAGCTACATATCTGATAATTCTACTCTCAGCATGGTGGTAACTGGAGAACAATGAACTATCTGGTATAGAGTCACTCTACTTCAGTATTTTTGCTTTAAATAAAATAGATGAGTAACCTTGTCATATTATCACCTATTGTCACATTAAAGATCAACCATATATTTAATCTGCACAAGTACATGAACTAGTCATCTTTTTGTCCATTAACTGAATAATTTTTATCTAACGTATTCATACTGCTACTGAGAAGCAGGCCTTCCTCAAGCATACTCTCCTGGTGTCAACTATGTTCTTAAAGTATTTTGTCAACAGGTTTGATAAATTGGATTAAGAGGACAAACTTCTATAAAATATAATTCAGCAAAATTTGAGAGAAGTAGAATGAAAATATCTTAGTAGTAATATAACATAAACTTTAAATCTGTGATAAATTATTTCTTACAAAAAGCAATCCAGACTCAGATGGCATCACTAATAGTTTTATTCACAAATATTTGAAGAAGAGAATATATTGTACAAAAATTTTTACAGAGCAAAAAAAAAGGAATGCTTCCATACTTGTTTTATGAGGAAATATGTCTTTGATAATAACACTAAATCAGAACAATATCAAGGCTAATTCTTTTATTGAACATTAATACAAAATGGTAAACAAAATAATAGCAAATCAAACCCAGCAAAGTATAAAAATGATAATAATAATGAGTTTCTTAAAAGCATGCAAAGTTGGTTTATCCTATGACGATGAAACAATGTGATTCACTGTGTTAATAAAATAAATAAGAAAAGTATTATGATCACTCTATACATGTAGCAAAAGCACATGATAAAATTCAAAATATGTTTTTATAAAAAACATTTAGTAAAATTTAAAGTTAAAAAGGTAATAATCTGATAAAGGAAATCCAACACAAATGACAGCAATCTTTATATTTAATGGTGAAATACTGAAAGTTTTCCCAGTGAGATCAAATTATTGGCAAGGATGCTTGTCTCAACACTTTTATTTAATGCTCTCCTTTAAGTCATAGAGAGTGAAGTAAGAAAAGGAAAGTTTTAAAAGTGAAGATAGGTAAAATAAAATATTTAAACTGTTATTATGAGTAAGACCAAGAAATTTTCAGCATGACATATCTACTACATTCATGGAATCAAAGTAAAATTATCAGAATTCAGTAAGTAATATCAATAAACAAAAATATACATTTGATATAGAAGCAAGAGATCATTAGAATAGGAAGTTTAATACAGAATTATAACATCAATGAAAACATCAAATATCCATGAATAAATCTAATAAAAGTGTAAAAATCCCTATAGAGAAGTCCATAAACTATTACTGAGAAAAATTCAAGACCTAAAAATTGAAAAGATGTACTACATTCATTAATGCTGACATTCACTAATGTAAAAAGATAAATTTGTGTCAAATTGATCTGTAAAATTGTTATTATTCTAATAAAATCTTAGAGTATTTTTGTGATTATTAAGATAATTCTAAAAATTTATGGAAATGTGGCACTGCTATAAAAATAGACCCATCAAAGATAATAGTCAAGAGGAAGGAAAAGGTGAAGTGGAGTAGGTAGGAAATAACCCATTTTCTAATTCTACTCTGTGTGACCAGCTTGTTCATAAGGCACATAAATATATACTGGTGTGTGTATAGCTTTAAGTAGTCAAAAGAATTCATCATTTTTTCATTTGTAATTGCGAGTTATATAACTTAACAGAAGTTAACTTAGTGTAATCAAAACATAAGTGACAAAATAACAGTTGTTAGATATATAAGTATTTAATATTTGTTGTTTTTCATTCGCTCAGTAGTGTCCAATTCTTTGTGATCCCATGGAATGCAGCACACCAGGCTTCCCTGTGCATCACCAACTCCCAGAGCTTGCACAGACTCATGTTCATCCAGTCGATGATGCCATCCAACCACCTTATCCTCTGTCGTCCCCTTCTCCCGCTTTCAATCTTTTCCAGCATCAGGGTCTTTTCCAGTGAGTCAGCACTTCGCATCAGGTGGTCAAAGTATTGGAGCTTCAGCTTCAGCATCAGTCCTCCCAATGAATATTCAGGATTGATTTCCTTTATGATAGACTGGTTGGATCTCCTTGCAGTCCAAGGGACTCTCAAGAGTCTTCTCCAACACCACAGTTCAAAAGCATCAATTCAGAAGATAGATAGAAATGTAGTTTTTAAAATTGAAGCATCAACAAGTTCCAAAGAACTAGGGTTCTTTCTTGTTTAAAGTACTTTGGAATGTAAATATATCAACACCAGTTGAAAAGTAAAGGCAGTAAGTATATAATATCTTAAAGGATCATAGTATATGACACATCATAGAAAGCAGAGTTCCAATATTTGCTCTGCCAGTTGCTCATTGTAGGTTCTTAAATCACTTAGACTCACTGATTTCCAGTTTGGTAAAGAATCTGCCTGCCAAAGCAGGAGATGCAAGAGATGCGGATTCAATCCCTGGCTCAATAAGATCCCCTGGAGTAGGAAATTAAAACCCAGTCCAGTATTTCTTGCCTGAAAAATTCCATGGACAGAGAATCCTGGCAAGCTACAGTTCATGGGGACTCAAAGAGTTGGACATGAATAAGCAGGCACACTCACATATAATGAGAAGAAATACTGTCATGGGTATATAGGGTTGTTCTCAAGAGTAAATGAGAACACAATTCAAATACAGCCATTAACACTGTTATTCACCTATAGTTAGTATTCAGTTGCTGTTGGGTATTATTATTACTGACATTGAAATGTTCTGGGGAAAGTAAAATAGTGTTTAGTTTGATGTGCTAGCAAGTTTATTTGAAAGTTTTTTAAAAATATGACATAGTAGAACCAAGCAAGCTAATGAAAGAAAGCTGAGTCCAAAGAGATGGCTAGTGGTAGAAAATGGAGGAATCATCAAAGTGACAAAGTATGTAAAGAAGTGATGGAGGAAAGAAAACTGCAGTTGTAAGGCAAGTGAGGAGGAAGAATATTTCTTATTTGAGAGAGAGTAGGTGATACTTGGTGAGAATTCAAAGCAAATAGTTTTAACAAATATAAATTCCATGATATGTAGAGAAAGTTCATGAGTTCAAAACTGAGGACTCAGATAGCAATTAATTAGGAAGCAAGTGTTTGTGGAGAGGTAAGGAGGTGAATCAGAGATTTGGATCATGGGTGGTTGAGATGGAATAAAAATGACCATTAAGTTACCTCTCATGCTGAAAGGTAAATGGAGTTCATTGTCTATCCCTTGATTTCAGGCTGATCTTGTAACTATCTATAGAATACATCAGAAGTAACATTACCACAATTCTGTACCAAACTTTTTAAATGATTGGAAATGTCTGTTTTTTGCTTCTTGGAATACTCACTCTTAGAAATCTCCTTATAGCAGCCAACTGTCATATTGAGAGAAAGCACAAAAAACCATATGGAGAAATCTGCATGAAGGAGAATCAAGGCTCTGGTCAACAATCTTTGGCTTAGCTTTTATCTGATAACCAGCATCAAATTGTTTGAAGAGTGTAACTCATCTTTGAAATGAAGGTAAAGAATATTCTAGTTCTACCTGAACTGCTCAGGGTATGACCCATAAAGCACAAGCAGGTTGTCCCCACCAAGCTCTGTTCCAATAGCAAACTTCAGAATCATATGGCTGATTTTGTTTGCTTTACCTTACTATGTTTAGAGTATAAATATAGATAACTGAAACAAGTAGCAAGGGAAAGTTTGAAAGAATCTAATCTATAGTGTGCAGTGACTGATTATACATATATTATATATATTTCCCCAGATATTAAAGAAAAACAAAATAGGCAAACAACTGCAAAAAAACAGAGAATGTGGTAAGAAAGGGAGGCAGCGATATACCACTTCAATACCACTATCAATACAATTACTCTATCTGGGAAACAAAAATATCCAAGACTAAAGGAGAGATCAATAAAAGCTAAATTAAAGGAATTTCTGGGGAGATTGAACATTTAGAGAAAAAAATATCTAACTTCCACAAATCAGTTTGTTTACCTACACCTTCTGTTCACACATAAGGAACATAAATTATGATTTATGAGAGACAGAAGGTTACTTTACATATCTACAGAAGGCTTCCCTGGAGTCAAACCCATCTTATGGTAAAATTAAGGGCAAGTGCCCTGAAGCATTGTCACATAAGTTGGGGCCTGGCCCAAACAATCGCATGTACTTACAAACCTTTTACTAATAAATGACAGTAATGCTGAGAGAAAACATCCTTTTTCACTCACCAGTGCACATGGAAATTTAAGATGATAGCATTCTATTTTCCTTTCTATGAAAGTTTCTTGAAGTGACAAGTGTATTCTATAAAAACACATAGTTTAAATGCTGTCTTATTTAGAGAAATATCTCTGATATTATTCAAAATGACTCATTTTAAATTTTAATTAACAGCATTGAGTTGAATATTATGTTATATATACATACATTGCAAACATAGTAACATTCATATATATTTATGAATAATATGTACTTATAGGTATATATATAAGTATACATATTTATATATACACTTATTCATACACATATAAACACACATACTCTAACATATGTGTTAGAAGTACATCATTGAACAAAGGATTTAAAGGTAGTTGTAAAAGAGAGAAAAAAGAATCTCAGAGAGTCCAGGTTGATATACAGAGTTTGATTTTGCCTGATAAGCAGTTGGAACAATTAAGTCTTTTTAGTGAAGTAACATTTTTTTCTTTCTGATCATATAATGCATGCTAATTTAAGAAATGTAAAATAAGTTAAAGTTCATTCCATAATTTAATTTCTGTATCCTTCTTGTCTTCAAAATTTTTCAAACTTATTTTCAGTTTTTTTATGTTCATCATGATAAAAGAGCTTATAATATTTTAGGGGTCAAAACTTAAGATATATTTGGATAAATGGTATCTGAAATATAAAGTTTGTTACTTATGTTTTAGGCATACACAAAGATGCGCTACATTATATGTTTCCAGGGAAATGAAAATTAAAGCAACAATGAGATAACACTATACACATACTAAAATGACCAAAATCCAGAATAACCAAATACTGTCAATAATATAGAGCATCAGGAATTCTCATTCATTGCTGGTGGATGCAAAATGGTATAGTTACCATGGAAGTTAGTTTGGAAATTTCTTGAAAAACTAAACATAATCTTACCATAAGAGCCAGTAATCATACTCCTTTGTATCTAAACAAAGGAACTGAGAATTTATGTTCACACAAAAACTTGCACTGAGATGTTTCTATCAACTTTATTCATAGTTTTCAAATCTTGAAAGCAATCAAGATATTCCTCTGTAGGTGAATGGATATATAAATTGTGGTATATACAGACAAGGAAATATTTTCATCACTGAAAAAACGAGCTATCAAGACTTAAAAAGACATGGAATGACATTAATTGATATGACTAAGTGAAAAAAGTCAATCTAGAAAAGCTACATACTATATGATTCCAAGTATATGCCAGTTTGGAAAAGGCAAATGAGGGAGACAGGAAAAAATGCAGTTGTTTCCAAAAATTGGGATGGGGAGGAAGGAAGACTCTGTGAAAAGCAAAGGTTGTTGTTGTTTTTTTTTTCTTTTAAGGCAGTGAAATTATTCTGTATAATACTATAATAAAGAACACAGGTCATTTTACATGTGTCAAACCCATAGAAGTTTCAATATCAAGGTTGTGCATGCATGCTCAGTCATGCCCAACCCTTTGTGACCCATGGACTATAGCTCACCAGGCTCCTTTGTCCATGGGATTCTCCAGGCAAGAATATTGTAGTGGGTTGTTATTTCCTACTCCAGGGGATCTTCCCAACCAAGGGATTCAATCTATGCCTCTTGTGTCTCCTACATCGGCAGGTAGATTTTTACCACTGCACCATCAGGGAAACCTCAATACCAGGAGTTAACCTTAATTAAACTATGCATTCAGGGCATTAATGATGTGTCAATGTACAGTTCATAGTTTATAGCAGATGTCCTATTCTGGTGGGGAATGTTGACTTGGGATAGCTATGTATATGTGAAGGCAGGGAATATAGGATATCTCTGTACCTTCTCTTCAATACTGTTATGAATTTAAAATTGCTGAAAAACTAGTCTATTAGAAACAGATAAAACTTGTGAGATTTTAATCATGATAGAAGCTAATTTCAACACAGCAGGAAAATACTGATGGCTCCAAAATGTAGAAGATAGTAACTGAAATAGTAAAAATGCATGGAGTCACTGATGTGACAATATAGTAAGACAGTTGGTAACAAGAATGGAGATTCATGTTGGAATAAGAGATTCAGTTTAGTTCAGTCCCTCAGTCATGCCCAACTCTTTGCGACCCCATGAATCGCAGCATGCCAGGCCTCCCTGTCCATCACCAATTCCCGGACTTCACTCACACTCATGTGCATCGAGTCGGTGATGCCATCCAGCCATCTCATCCTCTGTCGTCCCCTTCTCCTCCTGCCCACAATCCCTCCCAGCATCAGAGTCTTTTCCAATGAGTCAACTCTTTGCATGAAGTGGCCAAAGTATTGGAGTTTCAGCTTTAGCATCAATCCTTCCAAAGAACACCCAGGGCTGATCTCCTTTAGAATGGACTGGTTGGATCTCCTTGTAGTCCAAGGGACTCTCAAGAGTCTTCTCCAACACCACAGTTCAAAAGCATCAGTTCTTCAGCGCTCAGCCTTCACAGTCCAACTCTCACATCCGTACATGACCACAGGAAAAACCATAGCCTTGTCTAGACGGACCTTTGTTGGCAAAGTAATGTCTCTGCTTATAAATATGCTATCTAGGTTGGTCATAACTTTCCTTCCAAGGAGGAAGCGTCTTTTAATTCCATGGCTGCATTCACCATCTGCAGTGATTTTGGAGCCTCCAAAAATAAAGTCTGACATTGTTTCCACTGTTTCCCCATCCATTTCCAGATTAGGACTATACACTTATAATGAAAACTGTATTCCTAAGAACTAAATATTGGAAAATTATATTTAAATAATTTGTAATTTATTATATCAAAATTTATGTAGTAAGTGACTCACAGGACCTCGACATTCCAGAGAGGGGAATAGGAAATTCATAAAAAAAAGACAGATAAATAAATCAATAAAATACCAATACAGATTGAAGAGACTTAGAAAATGATGGTAATGCCATTCTCCCAAATCATCCCACCCTCTCCCTCTCCCACATAGTCCAAAAGACTGTTCTATACATCTGTTTCTCTTTTGCTGTCTTGCTTACAGGGTTATTGTTACTATCTTTCTAAATTGCATATATATGCATTAGTGTAAAATAATTAACCTCCAATTAAAATAAATTTATATTAAAAATAAAAAAAGAAAATGATGGTAATATACAAGTAAAGTGGCATATACTGGACTCTATAGGTTATTTGGGGGGGCTTTGTTCCAATACGAAAGTAGTGAATTCTAACTGGGAAGTTAGGAGAGCATTTCTGGGGAAGTTGAAAGTAGTTGGAGATCACTGAGGAGAGATAATTGGTTGATGTGTTCAAGTAGGATGCCATTTCAATTAGAATTATTTCCATGGATGCAAGAGGTTTTTATCTGGAAAGAGAAATAGGCACTGTGTCAGAGACAATAACATGCACAGATAAGAATGCCAGATGGTAAATAAGAAAAAACTGACTATTGAATTTTTGTGGAGAAAGAGCAGGGGATTCATGCATACATATCATTTATTCATTCCACATATATTCATTGAGTGCTTACTATGTTTTAGGCATGCTGCTGTTAGTAAACAGAGTAGACTAAAGTCTTATCATGGAGCTTTTGTTAGAGGAGTGAGAGACAATAAA
This sequence comes from Bos grunniens, assembly GCF_055505025.1. Classification (NCBI taxonomy): domain Eukaryota; kingdom Metazoa; phylum Chordata; class Mammalia; order Artiodactyla; family Bovidae; genus Bos; species Bos grunniens. The sequence continues at coordinate 69,202,329 of NC_141170.1, forward strand.
TAGCATAAATCATCAATTCTTCAAAATGTGGTCAGGCTTTCCTCATAGCTCAGTTGGTAAAGAATCCTCCTGCAATGCAGGGGACCTGGGTTCAATTCCTGGGCTGGAAAGATCCACTGGAGAAGGGATAGGCTACCCACTCCAGTATTCTTGGGCTTCCCTTCTGGCTCAGCTGGTAAAGAATCCTCCTGCAGTGTGGGAGACCTGGGTTCAACCCCTGGGTTGGGAAGATCCCCTGAAGAAGGAAAGGCTGCCCACTCTAGTATTCTGGCCTGGAGAATTCCACAGACTGTATAGTCCATGGGGTTGTAAAGTGTCAGATATGACTGAGTGACTTTCACTTTCATCTATGGGAAAAGGTAATCAGCACATTAGAAAAGAAGAACCAAGGAATAGGGGAGGGTGTTGTCAGTACGAGATGCAGTGAAACAAAGATTTCAGGAAGGTGAGAGGATGAACTATGCAGATATCTAGGAAAAGATTAGTCTGATCGTATGATGTTCTATACTGTAGTCTGATCGTATGATATTCTGTACTTGAAGAGCATCAAGGAATCCAGGATTCCGACAATGGAGTGAACAGATAATAGTAGAGCATGTTGTCAGAGAAGTCCTGTGTGGTGGGCAGGACTGCATAAGAAACCTGGTAAATCGTTATTTGTAGGCGCAGGCTTCCCTTCTTCCCTTGAATCCAGAAATGAGAGGTCATTGGAGGGCTTTGTATTTCACAGGATGACACTGACTGTTCTATTGATAATAGATTGCAAATTTATATATTTCTGAAATGTAATAGTTTCATCTAATCTTAATTATAACATGATATACACTTTTGACTTTTTTTGTTTTTGTTTTTAACTAGTCCTGCTTCTCAAAGCACACTGCACAATTCTCTCTCCACCCATGTACTAATCCTCTAGGAGCCTGGCTTTCATCTAGCTTCGACTCTAGCACACCACTGATAATAACTCACACATTTTCTTCTTATTCATTAGTTACTTAATGTATTAATTTCCAAAAGTCAATCAGTTCAGTTGAGTTCAGTTCAGTCACTCAGTCGTGCCCGACTCTTTGCGACCCCATGAATCACAGCACGCCAGGCCTCCTTGTCCATCACCAACTCCCAGAGTTCACTCAGACTCATGTCCATCAAGTCAGTGATGCCATCCAGCCATCTCATCCTCTGTCATTCCCTTCTCCTCCCGCCCCCAGTCCCTCCCAGCATCAGAGTCTTTTCCAATGAGTCAACTCTTCGCATGTGGTGGCCGAAGTACTGGAGTTTCAGCTTTAGCATCATTCCTTCCAAAGAAATCCCAGGGCTGATCTCCTTCAGAATGGACTGGTTGGATCTCCTTGCAGTTCAAGGGACTCTCAAGAGTTTTGTCCAACACCACAGTTCAAAAACATCAATACTTCGGCGCTCAGCCTTCTTCACATCCAACTCTCACATCCATACATGACCACTGGAAAAACCAGAGCCTTGACTAGACAGACCAAAAATCAATACCTGATTGTTAATAGAAAATCTAATATTCATCCAGTGGTAATAGAAAATTTAAAATGGTACAATTGGTTCTATGATTTTCTAATGTAGCAAAAGAGCAAATATTTTGTGTTTCCTTTTTATGTTAACTTTAAGGTCTTTTATTCAGGTAGCATAGTATTATGTAAATCCAAACCTCCCTCTTAATGCAGGATAGCCTATTTCATCCTGTTGAAAAATTTTATCACTTCACTCAGGTAAAGTATAAACACACCCACATTGACTTGTCTTTACCTCTTGACTAGTTCTGTAATGCATAATTACATTACATAAGGACACTTGCTTATTTTACAAGCACACAGAAATGAACAAGTTTTTGCTCTAATGTTTTCTACAAAAGGAGCACATGTACTGAAAAAAAGCAGTAGAAAATCACTTTCATAAAAATATCATCAGAGAGCCAAGGGTTTTAATGGAACATTCAACCTCTCTGATAAATAAATGTTGTCAAATCAAATATGTAATTTAATAGAAATATGATAGCAAAGACCAACTGCCAAATGACTCTTAAGGGGAAAATTTTCTGACATTTAAGAAAATGCACTTTTTGGAAGGCACTTGTCATGGAGTCACATACTCAGTTTTAAGGTAATCACTAGTAAATTATAGTTACCCTGCATCTTGTTATACACTGCTCTTTTCTATAATTGATCATCACTTCTTTTGATATGTATGGAGTTGGACTCTTTATGTATGCAATCCTTGAATGTACAATTCCAGAAAGGAATAGTCAAGGAATAGAAGTAGATTCTAATAGAAACATTTTTAAAAGATTCATTTATTGCAAATATACCACATAAGTGCAAAAGGCATTATGGAAATAATTCTTTTTTCATAAATTAGATTCAACAGCTGTGTAAATCCGTGCATTTTACTGTCTATAAGAGACATAATGCTAAATCAGGTGTCCTGTGTCCCAAAGCATTTGAAATGTAAAGAGGATACTCTTTTCAAAAACAGTGGTTAACTATTTTTATTTCATCCATTTTTTTTGTATGAAATCCTAGAGTTGGGCATAGTAAAGAAAAGAAAAATGATGGGACTTGTTAAAAATTATACTTGAAGATATTGAATAAATGAATAAACAAAGTGCATTCATACATACAATAAACATATATATGTGTGAAACATATTCATATAAAATCATATAAGCTCTGCTGGAAAATTTAAAGCCTAGTGTTACTTCCAATATAAATGATACTTGTTAAAATTCATTCTTGACTTCTTTTTTCTAATTCAGGACATAACACAACTTCCTACTAAAATGAAGGTAAATCAGAAGTTTATTGTTCAGAGACACTCAGCTCTTGTTTCCTCTGCTGACACCACCAATATGAATAATGACAGTATCAGTGATGAGGGAGTTTTTGTGATGCAAATCTCTCCACAGGGAGAGGACTATAGTCATCATGAGTTTATTTCACAATTCACCTTCTTTCTCTAGCAAGCCACTATAATGAGATCAACTGTACCCTTTCTCTAGATTGAAAAGTCAAATTCCCATGGATCACAGCAGGACTGATTTGCATCCTTCAGCCATCATGGTCATCAATTCCTAAGGACTCCAGGTCCATGAAGAGATTTGCATCTCTTATGATGGTCAAAATGAGCAGGATGATTCCATTGTGGTTTAGTTCATCTCAAGAATGTAGAAAATCTGCCAGTTTGTGTTAGTAGCAGAAAATACAGGTCACATTTCAATATAGCTATAACTACTTCATAATCTATTAGGTTTTTACATTAACACATTTCTTTGATTAAGCTAATTTACCTTACCCTTCCTGACCTGCTCACTCCTCTTTAATTTTCTCATTAAAGCTAATCACTTCACATCATTTCTTAAGTATTAATAAACAATAGTTTTCTTAACTCAATTTTGATTTCTTTGAGGCTTGAGGTATCAAAGAGCTTTAGGAGTGTTGAGATCTACAAGATTGGCAAAGTGCTTGGGATATGACAAATGTTCAACAAATCTACCTCCCACAAAATAATACTGTATCAAGTGTGTCATAATGCCATTTGTTAAAAGACTTTTGGTAAAAATGAATTTTCTGTGTATTGTTTCTGTGACTAATATATCAGAAGAAGTAAATTGCATAGTCTGCCAGTGTCTAAAAGTTCTAACCAAATAGAACTTACTTCTATTTATCCACTGCATAGCAAAACCAATCTATTGACACCAGGTTGTGGTAAAGGAAAGTACATTTCTTACAGGGTGCCAAGCAAGGAGAATGGGCTGTTAATGCTCAAAAGTCCTGATCTCCCATTGGACTTAAGGCAAGGGTTTTTAAAAACAACATTTGGAATGAGGATTGCAGCTTGTGCACGTTCTTCTGATTGGCTGGTGGTGAGGTAAGAGGGTGATATTTCTGGAATCCTAATTATCAAGCTTCTGGCTCCAACCTGGTCTACATGCTTGTGATCTGCATGTTCTTCTCATCCTCTACCTGGGTGGGGATCTTAATTTCTGTTGAAAAAGTCCAAGATATGCATCAAATTGTTAAAGGCATCCCTTTAGGAGAAACTAAGATTCTATGTTATCACCGAACTTTTGTTTAAGCTATCATTACTTTATTTATTTATTGCTTGACTGCTTTCCCTTTATTTCTGTAATCCCACTCTTCCTTAATTAGCAACAGCTTGAGTTTGCTCTTTGGAGCTCAGGTAAGACCTAGGAGACTAAAGTATTTTCTATAAATGAGAAGTTTGGGAAATAAAGGAATTTTATGAAGCCAGGAGAACCTTGAGGGGCCCTGCTTGGTTTCAACAGGATATGTTGAAAAAAGTTTAAAGCAAATACCTAGCTGGATAATTTTCAAGTTCAGCTATTTTTATGAATTGATTTGTGAAATAAGAATTCTATAGAACATACTTTAGGAAACGCTCATCTGAGCATGTTTTAAGGATGTTCTTTTGGATAATATTGTACATGCAATGAATCACAATATTAAATATTCATTTTTATGGCAATCCACTATGAGAGATATATTTTAACCATGTTTCTCTACGGGTTATATACACATACACACAAAAAAGATAGAAAAAAGGCTTTATTGATACCACTAGGCATAATTTACATTTGGCAATTTTGTGTGGAAGTTTGGAAGTGGTTTGTTAACTGTGGTCACTATTTAGAGCACTATAATACTTGATTATGAAGCATGTTGCAGAATTTATTTCAGACACTGAATTTGTCAATTGTGTATTGCCTATTTTGTTTTTGCTTTTCCTTACTCTTTTTTGCCTTCTCTGTATTAAAAAATATTATTTCCAAATGTTAACTTTTATTTTTACTGATTAAATAACATTCTGTTCTATTTAAAGGCTTCCACCATCCCTTTACTTTGTTCTGCAACAATAAATCTCCAGTAAACACCCTATTCTCAGGAAAAAAGAATACACCATCAGGGTTGCTAGTGACAAAGAGAAAACAAATGAACATAAGCAAGCTTAAGCTCGATTAGATCCACAGGGAAAAATCAATGACATGGAAAAGAACAAAGTTACAGAGGAATGAGGTTGCGTCTTCCAACTTGTACACAAAGGAGCATAAAAAGGAAGAAACCACAGGATTACAAGACCGAGTTGATGCCAACACATGAAAAGTAAAGCACACAATGAAAGCAATTAACTGGATAATTGGAGCAAAACCAAACAATTTTGCCTCAATTAAATGGTTTACCTCACTTTAAAGTAATTTTGACTTGAATTATCCAGAATGGTTTGATAAAATTATTCAATAATCTGTTACCAGAGTGGGTAGGGTACTTTACTGCCTCCAAGTGCCTCTCCAGAAATGAAATGACAGACTTTTTTTTTTCAAAAAAAGGAAGTGACAGGTGGGAAACCTTATCCGTTTATGACCATATGGTTGTCATCTTTGTTCCTGTATCCTTGGCCTGACTACTTCTCAATCTCTGTCGATGTGTGTGTACTTCTAGCAGTTTATCCTCTGCCCTTTCTGTATTAACCAGTTGGGAAATCTGGAGATCTGGATATTCCCAGCAGAGTTCTATAGAATGAAGTTCATGATTTTTTTGTTATTTGAATTCTGTTCTTTTACCAACATATGTGGCCATTGGTAATAATGAGACATAACATTTATTGTTTTCCTGCTGTGATTTAGAGGCAATAAGCACTGCTATAATCCATACAGAAACAATCACGATGATAATTATTGTAATTTTACAGAGAAATGGAGGCTCCAATAACTCAAATAATTTACCAGAGGTCACAAAATTAGTCAGAGGCTAAGCTGGAACCAATTTTAAGTTCAGTCTGACCTTAAAGCACATGGTATTTCTATTGATATTATTTTTATATTAGTTCTTGGATATCATTAAAAAATCTTACTTTGTTCTGTTTCTCATAAGAACAGGTATAGAAAAAGGAAACATTCATTTCATTTTAGGATCGATAGCCTTCAAACATTTTTTTTTTCTTTTTTTAGTATGTTTGCATTAAAAATGAAAGGAGCATATTCCTCAACACATTTTTATTTCTCTCCATACAAGAGTCAAAGAGATCATTTAAAAAGGTAAATCAGATTGTGTCATTACCTCACCTGCTCAGAAGCTTCCAATGACCCATCACACATTGACTAATGTCCAAAGCCCCGACCATGCCAGAAAACCTGTCACCACCTGACTTTCCTCCATTTTACCTTTCCTCCAGTTTACCCCTCTTCCCCCATTCCAATCTCACACCACCCCCGTATGTTCTGGCATTTTTCTTTTCCTCAGACACGCCATGATTTTTCGCTTCATAAGACCCCTTTTGATAGGTCATCTCCTTGTTTCCTTTTGCCCTGTGTTAAAATTTTAGATTTGCCCTACCTCTCCCCATAACATCTTTCTCAACATAACTTCACTATTTTCTGTTCACTTTTTCTGCCTTATTAGTTTTTACTGCATTTATCACTATCAAGTATTAAATTGCATATTCATTTATTTACTCTCATATTTTATGAAACCTTGACATAAAGAAGCTTTTTAGTATTGTGGGTTTGGGGTTGTCTCTATTACCATTGGCTCCCCAGAATCTAAAGTGTGTCTTGTATATATTAATTGTTCATAAATATAGAACTCTCTTTCCTTGTATTAATATAACAATGCTTATTTCTCACATGTTTCGATTAAAACACTAGACATTCTAATATTTTAATACTCCCCACTGGAGTATCTTGCACTTCCATGGGAAAGGAAAGCAGTGTTTTGGAGAATACTAATTTGTATTATTGAAATACAGTATGCTAGTAATGATGTCCTTTTTTTTCATTGAAGTTGGAAACAATTTACAGGTACACTTAAGTGAACATATGGAAAATCAAGCATCATCTTTTTTTCCCCCTAGAAAAGCTGTACAGACAAGAGACTAACTTAAGTATGGTCCAATGGCCTGCTAAGATTGCACACTAGAAATTGACACACTTATCCAATTAGACACAAGCTGAGGTGCACCACAGAAACTTCTCTATCAAGAAATGTGTATAAAATTTAGAACACGGAGGACAGAAATATAGATAATAAACTTATGCAGGTAAGTTAATGCCAAAGGTAAAGTAGAACGACAAGTCTTGAGCCGGGCACACCCAAAATTTACTCTGAAACTTAGCAATCAGGTAGACAAGCTACATTTTCCTGCAGAAAGTCAGTGATGAGATGGTAATAGTCTAGTAGTATAACTATAGTGGAACTCCATCCACATGGAAACCTAAGGCCAAGGAAAAGAAATTCTTCTCCTATATCACGTTGTTATATTTTATTAATCATTTTGACTCAAGTATCAGACTTCTGCTTGACCAAAGTTGTAGATGCTGCTTCCAGGGAAGGAGATAAGTGTTTTCTCAGGACAGTCCACATGCATGACTAATAGCTGCCTTGTGCTGATATTTTTAGAAATGCCATCTCCAATTTGTGCCAATTTGTACTCCACACAAGGCACTAAAATTTGATCTGAAAATTTGTTAACTTTTATTATTTCCTAGTGTAAATAAAACTCTGTATATTTCTCCAGCATAGATCCTCCAAGGCTATGCAAGTAGATTGAATGATAATAACATTAGGAATCCAAGATTTCAATATAAGTCAACCTCAATATCAGGTTTCTAGGGAGACATTTTAAAATTACAGTCTTAGTCTGCTAATCTGCCACAACAAAATATTAAAGAGTGGGTGATTTAAACAACAGAAATTTATTTCTCCTAGTTGTGCAAGTTGGAAGTCTAAGATCAAAGTGCCTGTAGATTTGGCTTTTCCGGAGTTCTTTTTCCTTGGCTTGTAGATGAATGCTGTTTTATTGTGTCCCAGTGATACTGAACCTGGACTTGGCAATACTTGCTGACACACAATAAATCCAATCTACTGACTGAGTTGGGTTGAAGGAAAATATAGAGTTTATTGCAGGGCACCAAGCAAGGAGAAGGGGCAAATAATGCTTAAGAGACCAAAACTCCCTGAGGCCTTTCAGTGAGGGTGTTAAAGGCGATGTGAGGAAGGGGGCTGAAGGATACATGATCAGATCATGCACAATTCTCAAATTGGTGGCCATCAAGGTGAAGTTTTGAGTACCGCCATTCTTCTGGTTTCAACTGGTGGGGTCTACTTTCTTGAGGTCAGCACTTTACATCTGGTGGGTATCTGATTCCTGAAAAAGAACCTGGGAATGTGTGTCAGACCTTATAAAGGAGGTTTGACATATATCCATGGCTACTCCATTTCTTCTGAGGGATTCCTCCCCGCAGTAGTAGATATAATGGTCATCTGAGTTAAATTCACCCATTCCAGTCCATTTGAGTTTGCTGATTCCTAGAATGTCAACGTTCACTCTCGCCATCTCTTGTTTGACCACTTCAAATTTACCTTGATTCATGGACCTGACATTCCAGGTTCCTATGCAATATTGCTCTTTACAGCATTGGACCTTGCTTCTATCACCAGTCACATCCAAAACTAGGTAGTTTTTGCTTTGGCTCCATCTGTTCATTCTTTCTGGAGTTATTTCTCCACTGATCTCCAGTAGCATATTGGGTACCTACTGACCTGGGAAGTTCCTCTTTCAGTATCCTATCATTTTACCTTTTCATACTGTTCATGGAGTTCTCAAGGCAAGAATACTGAAGTGGTTGGCCATTCCCTTTTTCAGTGGACCACATTCTGTCAGAAGACCTACAAGACATTTGAGAACTAACACCCAAAAAGATGTTCTTTCATTATAGGGAACTGGAATGCAAAAGTAGGAAGTCAAGAAACTCCTGGAGTAACACGCAAATTTGGCCTTGGAATACGGAATGAAGCAGGGCAAAAACTAATAGAGTTTTGCCAAGAAAATGCGCTGGTCATAACAAACACCCTCTTCCAACAACACAAGAGAAGACTCTACACATGGACATCACCAGATGGTCAACACCAAAATCAGATTGATTATATTCTTTGCAGCCAAAGATGGAGAAGCTCTATACAGTCAACAAAAACAAGACCAGGAGCTGACTGTGGCTCCGATCATGAACTCCTTATTGCCAAATTCAGACTGAAATTGAAGGAAGTAGGGAAAACCACTGAACCATTCACATATGACCTAAATCAAATCCCTTATGATTATACAGTAGAAGTGAGAAATAGATTTAAGGGCCTAGATCTGATAGATAGAGTGCCTGATGAACTATGGAATGAGGTTTATGACATTGTACAAGAGACAGGGATCAAGACCATCCCCATGGAAAAGAAATGCAAAAAAGTGAAATGGCTGTCTGGGGAGGCCTTACAAATAGCTGTGCAAAGAAGAGAAGTGAAAAGCAAAGGAGAAAAGGAAAGATATAAGCATCTGAATGCAGAGTTCCAAAGAATAGCAGAAGAGATAAGAAAGCCTTCCTCAGTGATCAATGCAAAGAAATACAGGAAAACAACAGACTGGGAAAGACTAGAGATCTCTTTAAGAGAATTAGAGATACTAAGGGAACATTTCATGCAAAGATGGGCTTTATAAAAGACAGAAATGTTATGGACCTAAAAGAAGCGGAAGATATTATGAAGAGGTGGCAAAAATACACAGAAGAACTGTACAAAAAAGATCTTCACGACCCAGATAATCATGATACTGTGATCACTGACCTAGAGCCAGACATCCTGGAATGTGAAGTCAAGTGGACCTTAGAAAGCATCATTACGAACAAAGCTAGTGAAGGTGATGGAATTCCAGTTGAGCTATTCCAAATCCTGAAAGATGATGCTGTGAAAGTGCTGCACTCAATATGCCAGCAAATTTGGGAAACTCAGCAGTGCCCACAGGACTAGAAAAGATCAGTTTTCATTCCAGTCCCAAAGAAAGGCAATGCCAAAGAATGCTCAAATTACTACACAATTGCACTCATCTCACATGCTAGTAAAGTAATGCTCAAAATTCTCCAATCCAGGCTTCAACAGTATGTGAACCGTGAACTTTCAGTTGTTCAAGCTTATTTTAGAAAAGGCAGAGGAACCAGAGATCCAATTGCCAACATCCGCTGGATCATGGAAAAAGCAAGAGAGTTCCAGAAAAACATCTATTTCCGCTTCTTGACTATGCCAAAGCCTTTGACTGTGTGGATCACAATAAACTGTGGAAAATTCTGAAAGAGATGGGAATACCAGACCACCTGACCTGCCTCTTGAGAAATCTGTATGCAGGTCATGAAGCAACAGTTAGAACTGGACATGGAACAACAGACTGCTTCCAAATAGGAAAAGGAGTATGTCAAGGCTGTATATTGTCACCCTGCTTATTTAACTTATATGCAGAGTACATCATGAGAAATGCTGGGCTGGAAGAAGCACAAGCTGGAATCAAGATTGCCGGGATAAATATCAATAACCTCAGATATGCAGATGACACCACCCTTATGGCAAAAACTGAAGAGGAACTCAAAAGCCTCTTGATGAAGGTGAAAGAGGAGAGTGAAAAAGTTGGCTTAAAACTCAACATTCAGAAAACGAAGATCATGGCATCTGGTCCCACCACTTCATGGAAAATAGATGGGGAAACAATGGAACAGTGTCAGAGTTTATTTTGGGGGGCTCCAAAATCACTGCAGATGGTGACTGCAGCCATGAAATCAAAAGACGCTTACTCCTTGGAAGGAAAATTATGAAAAACCTAGATAGCATATTGAAAAGCAGAGACATTACTTTGCCAACAAAGGTCCGTCTAGTCAAGGCTATGGTTTTTCCAGTAGTCATGTATGGATGTGAGAGTTGGACTGTGAAGAAAGCTGAGCACTGAGGAATTGATGCTTTTGAACTGTGATGTTGGAGAAGACTCTTGAGAGTCCCTTGAACTGCAAGGAGATCCAACCAGTCCATTCTGAAGGAGATCGACCCTGGGATTTCTCTGATGACACGAAAGAGTGACTGAACTGAACTGAACTGACATATATCCGTCAGGGAACTGGAAGTTCAGTGACTCTGCTATGTGTCTAAATCGTTGCCAGTTTCCTTGCCCAACATCTGTCCTTTGTTTCCACATCTTCTCATTTGCTAATGATAATTCTTGAGTCAGCCTTTGGAAACTCAGGGCAGGCTTGAGACACTAAAGCAAAAGCTTCATTTCAAAATACAGGGATGTGGGGGCTTGCACACTCTTTCAGTAACATTACCTTTTTAAGTGCATTTTTTCCCACTTCTTATAAAGATACCAGTCATATGGAATTAGGATCCTACTGTAATAATTTAACCTTTATTATATCCTTCAAAGCCGCCTCTCCAAATACAGTCATTCTGGGGGTTAGGACTTAAATAAATGAATTTTGAGGGGAACACATAATGTCCAAAAATTAAGATACTTTGTAAGTAAAAAGACTAGAATTTTTACATTAAAGTTAAAAATTTTTTAGTTTTATAAATTTCATAACTCCATTGTGTCAGGAGGCATTGTGAATTTCTGCATCCAGTCAGGATCTTCCAGGATTTACTAACTGAATTGTATCTTATTGGAAATGTGTACTTTGTTTAGAATATTAGAAGTTGTGCTTGTCATTATCAGGATGTAGAAAGTAAAAAGCTCAATAGAAAAATATCTCATTATGCCAAACTGGCTCCAAGTCTACCAAATATTGAATAGAAGTCAAACATCAGTCTTTGAGAAAATTATCTAAGATAAAATGTGTTACCTACAGACCATTGCTTAATGTTTCCAAAGCAAAAGTTCAATATAAACTGAGGAAGCAGTTGAAAAAAATCTCGATTTAATATTTTCCAAAATGTAATTCTATTGCTGAAGAAAGAAAGAAGTTTACCAAAAAAATAAATAAATAAAAGATTAAATTATGTTTAGTATGTACTCTGTGATGGCTGGAGTTTGGCAGAGAGGAAGTAACTCCTATCAATCATTGCTATACACTTTGTACTTCATCTAACATATAATTTAATTTAAAGACTTTATGAGATCCAGGTAAAGCACATGTGGCAAAAAAAAGCTGGTGGTGTTTACTTTATAAGAGGTGAAGATGCAGGTGTCAGGTTGTTATATACCACTAGGAATGCTATACTTGATCACTTAGGTCAGGCAATGATGCTTACTGTTAGTATTAAAAGTAACTTTTCCTTTATCAATGAAGCATTAAAAAAAAGTCCTGTTGCTGCTGCTACTAATTACTAATTTGCGTTTTATTTATTTTTTCTTTTTTTTCCATTTGCTCTTTCCTTGCTTCGTTGGGTCTGACTCTTTGTGACCCCATGGACTGTAGCCTACCAGGCTCCACTGTCCATGGAATTTTCCAGGCAAGAGTACTGGAGTGGGTTGCCATTTCCTTCTCCAGGGGATCTTCCTGACCCAGGAATCGAATCTGGGTCTCCTGCATTGCAAGCAGATGCTTTACCATCTGAGCCACCAGGGTTTAAAAAAAAAAAAAAAATTAACCTCTCTCATTAAAGTTCCTTAGAAATGTCTTATTTTTGTGCTTTTTGCTTTATCCCCCCTTTCATTCTTAGTTTAATTAGCCATTACTGTGTTCATTATATAGTGCTTATTAACTGTAAACCAAAAGTGTGATGGCTTAGACAATACACATTTATTATTTCACAATGTTTGTGCTCAGGAGGCACCAAGTATAGGTGTTCCTGGCACAAAGTGTCTCATGGTTTTGCAATGGGAGTATTGGTGAGATTTGTGGTCTCATCTTAAAGCTTGACTGTGTAAGGATCCACTTCCAAGCTTATCATAGGGTTGGTAGCATGATTCAGTTCTTCCCTCAGAGCTAGCTGTTAAGTTCCCTTAGTTGTTTTCCTTTGAGCCTCTCTACAGAACAGCTCACAGTTGGCAGCTAGCTTCCTTCAGAAGTGATCCAAGAGATCTTGAAAGAGTATGTTCAAACTGAAGTCACAGAATGCTCAAACCTAAACTCAGAAATGACATCTTGTCACCTTCTGAATTCATTCAAACCGAATCACTAAACCTAGCCTGTACTCAAAACTAGACGAGCATACGAGACTATGAGTGCTAAGAGGTAGGGACCATGTGGGGATTATCTGAGTGGTTTCTTAACATAAGCAATTGGTCGGTTTACAGATTTTTTCTTGAGGTATTGCTTATTTATTTACTAGTTCTTATATAGTATTTTTGTTTTCTAATTCATACATTTTTTCTATATAATTTCCTGCCTTCACTTTTCTCTTGTTATTTTTTTCCAATATTTTCAGTTGGATATTTAATTTATATAATATCTTTTATTTTTATGGATATGAATATTTAAAGATTTGAGGATCTCTTCTGATTGCTATTTTAATTTATCCCATATATGTTATCTTATATACCCTTATCCATGTTTCTTCATTATCATCATTGTATAAAAATCTGCTTCCAGTGAAATTGTTTTTTGCACAATCCCACCTTGTCTCTGCTCTATTGTAGGCTTATAAAAGTGCCATTCTGGTGTAGCATATTTATTTTATTATGTACATATAAAGTGAAAGTTGTAGAATTCTTTCTCTATTTCAAGTTATAATTGGGAATTTTGGGTCAAGTGACTCTATGTTCCATTTTGTCCTAGACAGTCTCGGTCCATTGCTATTCCAGGGTAGGTATTGACAGCACCTCCTTTATGTCAATAAATTATTTTTTTTTACATCCAAGAGTATACAATTGTACCAACAATGGATTTTATTTGCCTTCTTGGTGTGTGTGTGTGTGTGTGTGTGTGTGTGTGTATTTATAAAGAGAGGGAGTCTAACTTACCCAGGTACGATTTTCTTATAAAAATATAGAACCCCCAAAATCTTTGGAAAGTTTTGAAATAAGAAAACTTCCAACAAATCATTTTCTGAGTAACATTTGATGCCTTTTAGACTCTCAATTCAGTTCAGTTCAGTTGCTCAGTTGTGTCCGACTCTTTGCGACCCCGTGAATTGCAGCACGCCAGGCCTCCTTGTCCATCACCAATTCCCGGAGTTCACCCAGACTCATGTCCATCGAGTCAGTGATGCCATCCAGCCATCTCATCCTCTGTCGTCCCCTTCTCCTCCTGCCCCCAATCTCTCCCAGCATCAGAGTCTTTTCCAATGAGTCAACTCTTCGCATGAGGTGGCCAAAGTACTGGAGTTTCAGCTTTAGCATCATTCCTTCCAAAGAAATCCCAGGGCTGATCTCCTTCAGAATGGACTGGTTGGCTCTCCTTGCAGTCCAAGGGACTCTCAAGAGTCTTCTCCAACACCACAGTTCAAAAGCATCAATTCTTTGGCACTCAGCCTTCTTCACAGTCCAGCTCTCACACCCATACATGACCACAGGAAAAACCATAGCCTTGACTAGACGAACCTTTGTTGGCAAAGTAATGTCTCTGCTTTTGAATATGCTATCTAGGTTGGTTATAACTTTCCTTCCAAGGAGTAAGCGTCTTTTAATTTCATGGCTGCAGTCACCATCTGCAGTGATTTTGGAGCCCAGAAAAATAAAGTCTGACACTGTTTCCACTGTTTCCCCATCTATTTCCCATGAAGTGATGGGACCGGATGCCATGATCTTCGTTTTCCCTGATTGAATATTCTTTGTCACTGGTGAGTTTTAACATAAGTGATAGTGTAAGAAGATGATTAAGGCCATCAAATGAGACTCGGAAAGCCTTGGATTTGAGAACTATTTTGCCAATATCCTTTTGCCTTTTAAACTCTGAGAATTAGTTTCCTATGTTGTAAAAGTGTAATAACTTCATAGGATTGTTGTGAGAGTTAAATGCTCAGTAGATAACAGATTAATAATGTGTAGTTATTAGCTTTAACTATTAATTATGTTGAATCAAAATCCTTTTTTGGAGCTCCTTGATTTGAGGGATTTTGGATTTTAATAGAAAATAAATGCTTGCAAATTGAGTTTTGCTCTGTATTAATAGTTTACAATGATAAAGAAATTTTAAAAAGCACAGAAACTACTAGAACATGAAAAATGTAAACATTATGTATAAAAAGGCATGATAAAATTCATGTTGCATTGAAAAAGGGAATCATTGACATACATTTTAAAGGCAATAAATTAATATAGTAAAATCTAAAATTTAATTAAACAAGTATTGATCCAGTAGGAGAAAATGGGAAAAGTTTTAACTAGAGATTTTGCAAAAGCAAAAAGCAAGCAAGACAGAAATTGTAGCACATAACAAATACATATAACACTTAAATATTAATAATGAAAATCTAGTGTGTAAGTAGAACCATGCTATTTTTCAGCGGTAATACTTATAATATTTAGAGTTAAATAGCAATACTAAAAATTTTTTTCTTTTTAGGATGCAGAGAGTAAACTTACTTAAATCCTGGTGACAGTAAAAATAACTACAACTGGTGTGAGAACTATAAACCTTTCAAAAACTTTGTTTACTATTATTGACTTCATAATTTAATGTGAGGATTTCATCTGAAAAGTATAACCAGAAAATATAATTAAGATATATGTGTAAACAGAAATATTGATCTCCAAGTTATATAATAATGAAATATTTAGGATCCAAATTACCAAAAACAAGAGAATATAAAGTACTATTTTGTTAAAGCAATGTAATAGAATATAATTTTAGAGTAGTTAAAAATTTGCTATTGTCGTAAAAGTACTCACAATGTTATTGCAAATGAAATAGAATTATGCACAACTCTGTGTAGAGTGAGGTCTGAAGTTTTAGCAGTGTACATGCTAACATTCACATATATTACAGTCACATTAAAAAAAAAAAAGACTGAGGAAAATAATATAGTAAATGTTATTCTCTTTGACATTTGTGAAATGATTTTTAAACTGTTTTCTTCCACAGTGTTACCCTCCTATTTCTCCTCAGATAATTCCTTATGTTCTATATGAATGCCCTTTCCTTTCTTTTCTTCTTTTAGCTCACCTTTTACTTGTAGGTAAGGTTGTTTATTGGCAGTATAACCTAGGAAAACTATCAAATCAAGGCTATAAGATGCTAAAATGATTTTCAACTTAAACCAATGGAAAAATTATGAGTAGACATATTTCCCTTTCCCAGTTTTTAGGTTTCCTTTGATGGAACAATGAAACTGGGAGAATTTGGTGAGGCAATTCAGACCTATGAATATTTCCTTTCCTACTCTAACTTCGAACCTGTCACAGATGATATAATAAATCAGCAGAAAGTGAAAATTCTTGTTTCCCAACTCTTCACAATACCACCTCAAATCACAGTCTTCATGATATCATTTAATGATTACTGAAGACTGAATGCCAGATAACTTCGTGAGGTAGTACTCTTCCAGGAATAAATGTTTTATTCATTTGCATGAAACTTACTCTCATTATAACATCTGCAATATCAGGAGAGGGGTTCTCTTGGATGAGACAGCTGAGAATTTGAGCTGTTTTCTCTTAAAATGACTAAAATTATATTATTGATACATTCCATTTTTGGTATCAAAGGAAATTAAAACTCCTACAGTTTACAAAAATTGTTTCACATAAAATCAAATAGTACCAGAGGATGGAGGAGGGGAAAACGAGAAGTCTTTAATCAAAGTGAAAAGTGAAAGTGTTGGTCATTCAGTCTTGCCCAGTTCTTTGTGACCCCATGTACAGTAGCCCGCCAGGCTCCTCTGTCCATGGAATTTTCCAGGCAAAATATTGTAGTGGGTTTCCGTTTCCTTCTCTAAGGGATCTTCCTAACCCAGGGATTAAACCTATGTCTCCTGTGTCTCCTGCATTGCAGGCAGATTCTTTACAATCTGAATCACCAGGGAAGCCCCTTTAAACAAAAGACATAGTCAAAAGACTTTTGAAGTCTTTAATCAGTTAAGCAAGAAGAGAAAGTTCTAGAGATATACTCTACAAGATTGTAGCTATAGTTAACAAAACTGTATTGTACACTTAATTTCTTAAGAGGGTAGATCTCATATTGTGTTCTTATCAAAATAAAATGAATTTAAAATAATAAAACAAAGATAATTATATCATAAATATATAATTTCTGACAGTCAACATAAGATTGTACAGCAAAGTAGTAAGTTAGAGAGACAGCCATGATCAAGAGAAAAAAAAAAAAGTCCTAAATTCTTTTCAACTTCAAGTTAAATATATTAAAAATCAAATGATTATTTTGTTGGGCAAAATTCTATAATGACTCTTAGTGACCATTGTAGCATCTTCTCCCTCTTGAGTGTTGTTATGAATTTTATGTAAGCAGATGAATACCAGATGTTAACTTAAAAATCAGTAGATCAAAAAATGTCACAGAAGACTTGAGGACTTCTTTGCCTAAACATGGTTCAGTTGTAAAAGATCCACTTGTGAATGCAAGAGATGTAGGAGGTGTGGATTCGATCACTGGGTCAGAAAGCTCTCCTGGAAGAGGAAACGGCAACCCAATCCAGTATTCTTGGCTGAAAAATCCCATAGACAAAGAAGCCTAGCAGGCTACAGACCATGGGGTTGCAAAGAGTCAGACAAAACTGAGTGACTGAGCACACAGTGCCTTTGCCTAAACAACCACAAAGTCATGTAGTCCCACACAAACGAAGAAACCATCTTTGAGAGGAGCAGGACATGAGGAGAAATATTAAAGATGAACAATTTTACAATGAGAGAACTAACATTACTTAAAGTGACTATATTGTTTGCTCAACCTAATATTATTGGAGGGAACTGTAATAGTATTCTTTTGATATCTAGAAAGTTAAGACATTTACAATAATTATAGGTAAAGAGGTGACACTATTTCTGCCACCTTAGTCATAACATTAATAAATATTTGATACCAGCATACACACATATATCTCTACTTAAAAAATAAAATTCTGTATATTCAAACTTTTAAGTAATCAATTTATGTTTTCACATAAAATAGTACAGTGAAAGGGCAGTGGTTACTTAGTGTTTTAAAGTCTAATAACATATTTTTAAATTTTGAATAACATTTTATTTCATTTATTCTGATAACATACTGCAGTCAAAGTGTAAGCAATAATGTAAATATTTTGCCCTATTTAGAAGACATTAATCTGAACAAGTAACTACTTGAAAATCATGATTGCATTACCTGATTATGGATAGTTGATACATTTTGTAATTTTCTAATATGCTATAGAGAGAACTGAAAAGTCAATCAAATTTAGTTGCAGTCAGTCTTCAGCCTTTTTTTTTTTTTTCCTGAACAGACATAGTAAGATGTCTAGTTTCTAATTCCAGTGGCATCTGGAATGAGCATGGAGTTCTGCAGCTCATTAGAGTGCTGGACCAGCTTGGGAGAAATTTTTTTTTTTCTTGTTTCTTGATACTAAGTTCAAGTGTTCATATTTCTCATCTTGTCAGTATTGGCATAATAGACTTCCAAATTTGGAGTTTTGGAAAGTAACCAGAAAGGTTCTTGATTTCATTAACAATAGAACATTTCACAAATTATCACTGAATAAGATGTTATTCCATCCATCTTATTAACCTGAAATGAAGATCTCAATATTTTCGTTTTTATTCTTTTCTTTTTTCTTTTTTGTACTTTTGTTGTATGTTTGTGAATGCTGAGGAATTCAAGGAAAAATAGGAGGCAGAAAACTCATATTGTTTACATATCTGATGATTCTTTATTTAAAAAAAGAGAGTAGAATATAAAACCAGACCCTAATATTCTGAAATGAATTTGAGAATAATTAACTTGTGTGACAAAAGTAAATTTTGTGTTGATTCATAATAACTATCCACTATTGTATTTTCAAATCTTAGTCCCAGATATAATTCATTTCAATCCCTGAAAGATAGAACTGAAGAAAGTATTATTCCATTTATATTCTAAGGATGATTCAGTTATTCAATCAGGAAGACCATTATGTTGAGATATATGTTTTACACATCTATTTATTAAAAGTTATTTTTCACCTACTTTCCAAATATCCAATTATTTATATAGATAAGAGATTTATATTTTTAAAGTTGCAACTTATATTTTATTTTTTTAATATAAATTTATTTATTTAAATTGGAGGCTAATTACTTTACAATATTGTATTGGTTTTGCCATACATCAACATGAATCTGAAACGGGTGTAAACGTGTTCCCCATCCTGAAATCCCCTCCCACGTCCCTCCCTGTCCTATCCCTCTGGGTCATTCCAGTGTACTAGCCCCGAGCATCCTGTATCATGCATCGAACCTGGAATGGTGATTTGTTTCACATATGATATTATACATGTTTCAATGCCATTCTCCCAAATCATCCCAACCTCACCCTCTCCCGCAGAGTCCAAAAGACTGTTCTATACATCTGTGTTTCTTTTGCTGTCTCGTATACAGGGTTATCATTACCATCTTTCTAAATTCCGTATATATGTGTTAGTATATTGTATTGGTGTTTTTCTTTCTGGCTTACTTCACTCTGTATAATAGGCTCCAGTTTCATCCATCTCATTAGAACTGATTCAAATATGTTATTTTTAATGGCTGAGTTATACTCCATTGTGTATATGTACCACAGCTTTCTTATCCATTCATCTGCTGATGGACATCTAGGTTGCTTCCATGTCCTGGCTATTATAAACAGTGCTGCGATGAACATTGGGGTATACGTGTCTCTTTCCCTTCTGGTTTCCTTGGTGTGTATGCCCAGCAGTGGGATTGCTGGGTCATAAGGCAGTTCTATTTCCAGTTTTTTAAGGAATCTCTACACTGTTCTCCATAGTGGCTGTACTAGTTTGCATTCCCACCAACAGTGTAAGAGGGTTCCCTTTTCTCCACACCCTCTCCAGCATTTATTGCTTGTAGACTTTTGGATCACAGGCATTCTGACTGGCGTGAAATGGTACCTCATAGTGGTTTTGATTTGCATTTCTCTGATAATGAGTGATGTTGAGCATCTTTTCATGTGTTTGTTAGCCATCTGTATGTCTTCTTTGGAGAAACGTCTATTTAGTTCTTTGGCCCATTTTTTGATTGGGTCATTTATTTTTCTGGAATTGAACTGCAGGAGTTGCTTATATATTTTTGAGATTAGTCCTTTGTCCGTTGCTTCATTTGCTATTATGTTCTCCCATTCTGAAGGCTGTCTTTTCACCTTGCTTATAGTTTCCTTTGTTGTGCAGAAGCTTTTAAGTTTAATTAGGTCCCATTTGTTTATTTTTCATTTCTAATATTCTGGGAGATGGGCCATAGAGGATCTTGCTGTGATGTATGTCGGAGAGTGTTTTGCCTATGTTTTCCTCTAGGAGTTTTATAGTTTCTGGTCTTATGTTTAGATCTTTAATCCATTTTGAGTTTATTTTTGTGTATGGTGTTAGAAAGTGTTCTAGTTTCAGTTTTTTACAAGTGGTTGACCAGTTTTCCCAGCACCACTTGTTAAAGAGATTGTCTTTTCTCCATTGTATATTCTTATCTCCTTTGTTGAAGATAAGGTGTCCATAGGTGTATGGATTTATCTCTGGGCTTTCTATTTTGTTCCATTGATCTATATTTCTGTCTTTGTAACAGTACCAAACTGTCCTGATGACTGTGGCTTTGCAGTAGAGCTTGAAGTCAGGCAGGTTGATTTCTCCAGTTCTATTCTTCTTTCTCAAGATGGCTTTGGCTATTCGAGTTTTTTTGTATTTCCATACAAATTGTGAAATTATTTGTTCTAGCTCTGTGAAAAATACTGTTGGTAGCTTGATAGGGATTGCATTGAATCTATAGATTGCTTTGGGCAGTATACTCATTTTCACTTTATTGATTCTTCCGATCCATGAGCATGGTATATTTCTCCATCTATTGGTGTCCTCTTTGATATCTTTCAGCAATGTTTATTAGTTTCCTATATGTAGGTCTTTAGTTTCTTTTGGTAGATATATTCCTAAATATTTTATTGTTTTAGTGGCAATGGTAAATGAAATTGTTTCCTAATTTCTCTATTTTCTCATTATTAGTGTATAGGAATGCAAGGGATTTATGTGTGTTGATTTTATATCCTGCAAATTTACTATATTCATTGATTAGCTCTAGTAATTTTCTGGTGGAGTCTTTAAGGTTTTCTACGTAGAGGATCATGTCATCTCCAAACAGTGAAAGTTTTACTTCTTGTTCTCCAATTTGGATTCCATTTATTTCTTTTTCTGCTCTGATTGCGGTGTCCAAAACTTCCAAAACTATGTTGAATAGTAGTGGTGAAAGTGGGTACCCTTGCCTTGTTCCTGACTTTAGGGGAAATGCTTTCAACTTTTCACCATTGAGGATAATGTTTGCTGTGGGTTTGTCATATATAGCTTTTATTATGCTGAGGTATGTTCCTTCTATTCCTGCTTTCTGGAGAGTTTTTTTTTTTTTTTTAAATCATGAATGGATATTGAATTTTGTCAAAAGCTTTCTCTTCATCTATTGAGATAATCATGTGGCTTTTATTTTTCAATTTGTTAATGTGGTGTATTATATTGATTGATTTGTGGATATTGAAGAATGCTTGCATCCCTGGGATAAAGCCCACTTGGTCATGATGTATGATCTTTTTAATGTGTTGTTGGATTCTGATTGCTGGAATTTTGTTAAGGATTTTTGCATCTATGTTCATCAATTATATTGGCCTGTAGTTTTCTTTTTTTGTGGCATCTTTTTCAGGTTTTGGTGTATTTTAAAATAAGTTAAATTTATCTGTACTTCAATATCAGTTGGTTTCATCATTCAATTCCAATGCACAATTTCATACCTTAATTGAAAAGTGGTTGTTTTTGTATTCAGAATTCATCTCAGCAATATAAATACATTTTTAAATTTGATATATATGTTAAAAATAATAAGAGCCACAAAAGATTTTCCTACCACATAGATGCCTTGATCCATTCATATGATCCAAAATTTTGGATCATGTGATGCCACATAGATGCCTTGATCCATTCATATGATCCAAAATGAAATCATTTTAGATCATGTGATCCATTCATTGGAAAAATGAATATTTTGTCCTATTACCATATACATTAAAAATAACCTGTAAGCATTAATGTATTAAAATTTTCTCAAAGTTTGATTAAATGATTGTGGTATAGATGTGGGTGTTAGAAAGAAGATATATACAAAATAAATGTGAGTAGAATTCATCTATATATCCATGTCAAATGATAAATAAAGCTTAAAGGAAAACAACAAGAAATATCAACCATAAAAAGTGAATAAAGTGAGTTGGTCTAGATTCTTTCCCCTTCTTCACCACCTGTCATATTCAATTATAATTTTCTATTCCCTAAACATTCTTATATCAGCCTCCATTTATTTTCCATCTATAATTTTCCAATTTTAAGGTATCTTGACATTTCCTGTCAATAATGAATTTAGCTTAAGTTTTAAAATTTAGACAATATATATATGAAGTAAATGTTTTTTGAGATTTTGCAAATCAACAATATAGGACATTGACAAATGAAAAGAAAGACAAAATTTGAACCATATGATTTCTCTAACTTACTAACTAAATACAATTTCTAGGCAAAAGCCCAAAGAGGTGAGACTCAGTTATAAAAGCTAACTGTATTTGTTAATTGAAGAAACAGTTCAGAGTGTACGGAAGCCAAGATGACTAAAATTCACAGGGCAGACCCTAAATCGAACAGACACACACACACAAAGAGAAAGAGAAAGAGAAAACACTGAAGTTATACAGTATCCCAAGTATACGCTGAGTGCACATCAGCACATGTTTATGAGAAAAATAGATCCAGGAAAAGATCACCAGAAGTGATCAGGTAGAATAATCGTGAAAGATGTGTGGTAGAGAATCATTCATATTCTCTCCAGTCACAATGGAAATATATGCTAACACACACTCTTTTAACTAGAGTCCATAAAAGATTATTCCCTCTTGTAGTGAGGCCAGGTTAGCTCTAGAGGGAAGACTATCCAGACTTTCCTAAGAAAGCTTGAAAGCAAGGTTCAAAAGGTAGAAACTGTTCCCAAATAACTCAGCTACATTTCAGAGCAAAGGGAGAAATATTTGTGTTCAGTAGCTCAGTCGTGTCTGACTGTTTGCGACCCCATGGACTGTAGCGGGCCAGACTCCTCTGTCCATGGAATACTATATATAAAGTATTCTAAATATAAAGAATACTAGATTGGGCTGCCATTTCCTACTCTAGGAGATCCTCTCGATCCAGGGATCGAACTGAGACTTCTGTGTTTCCTCCTTGGCAGGCAAATACTTTACCACTGCCCCACCTGGAAAGCCCCAGAAATATTTATAGGAGTGCAGAAAATCCCAGCAACCAATCAAGTAAAACTGATGTTTAGTATTTATTAAAAAAAAAAAAAACCCAGGTATGCAAAGAAGCAGAAAAATGTAATGCATAATAAGAATCATCAATCAATTGAACTATATTCCAGTAAGGTACACATGATAGAATTGGTAGAAAAGGACAAGAAATCATACATTGCATGTGGAAATTATGTTCTATATGTTCATAAAGTAGTGTGTAAAGATAACATACAGAAAAAAAAAGATAAAACAGAGATCCAAAATAAATGTCTAGAGATGTTCTTTAGATTTAAAATTAAAAGTACACTGAGTTGAATTAGGGGAAGCTTCCCTGGTGGCTTGTATGGTAAAGGATCCATCTGCAATACAGGAGACCGGAGTTCAGTACCTGGCTCTGGAAGATCCCCTGGAGAAGGGAATGGCAACCCACTCTAGTATTCTTGCCTGGAGAATTCCATGGACAAGGAACCTGGTGGGCTACAATTCATGGGATCTCAAAAGAGTTGGGACATGACTGAATGACTTTCACTTTCAGATAATATAACAGAAAAGTATTACTTCATTTAAATATATCATAATCAAGAAACTAGAAAATAACATGTAGATTTTTAAGTGTCTGGAAAGAATAAACAGAGTACTAGTGAATTATGAGCCATCAATGTCTCAGTGTAAGTGTAACTCAGTTATCAGGGAAAGAGGTGGGAGCATCAGAGAAAATATTTGAAAACAATAATAGAATTTTTTTCCAAATTTGAGAAAAATTATGTTAATAAATCAAATGTTCCAAGAAGCTCAGTTAATTTTCAGCATAGTTAAGAAGTAAAAAGCAGTACCAAGGGACATCATAATCATATGGCTTAAAGTCAGTGATAATAGAAAATGTTTTAGAACTGTGAGAAAAAAAATAATATTATATACATAGGAATGGAAATAAGAATGAGAGCAGATATATTGTCAACAACAATTCAAATCAGAAAAAGGGAGAAGTATCTTAAAAGTACTGAAAAATTGTCAACCTGAAACATTATTTCAGCAAAATATACTTTGAAATGAAGCCAGAGTAAAGACCTGTGAGATACAAATATATGATATGATAGATCATCAGTGTCACTCTAAGAAATGTTAAAGAAAGTCCTTAAGGCAAAAGGAAAATAATGAGAAATTGAAATGTTAGTCTATAAATAAAAATTGAAAATAATCATATGCAGTTAAAATGTTTTTTTTATTTTTTAAATTACCCTGAATGATAATTGTTTTAAGAAAAATGAATAATAAAGTACTGTGGGATTTATAACATATATAGAAGTAAAATACAAGAACACAATAGTATGATAGGAAGGAGGAAATGGAAGTATACCTTTTAGATTTTGCATTATGCAGAAAATTGGACAGTTTTATTTGAAGGGAGATTATGAGAGATTAAAATGTATATTTTAAATTCTAAAACAACCATTAAAATAATAAAACAGAGTTATAGATAATATGTCAAAAATGAGATAAAATAGAATCATTAAAATGAACTCAGTCCAGAAAAAGACAGAGAAAAATGGGAATAAACTACAAAAAGGGGGAAAAATTATACAAATAGTAGATTTAAGTTAACTCCATCAACAGTTTAATCAAATATAAAGGATCTGTATACTTAGTCACTCAGTTGTGTCCGACTCTTTGCAACCCCATGGACTATAGCTTGTCAGGCTCCTTTGTCCATGGAATTCTCTAGGCAGGAATACTGGAGTGGGTTGCCACTTCCTTCTCCAATAAAGGATCTAAACACCCTCAATTAAAATTCAGAAACTGTTGGAATGGATTAAAAAGACCCAAGTCTATGATGTCTATAAGAAACCCACTAAAAATTTAAGACACAGATTAGTAAAAATGAAATGACCAGAAAAATTATTTTGCACAAACACTAATCATAAGAAACCTGGGCTAATATCGTTTCCTTTCTGTATTTTTTCTCCTGATCCTTAGTTAGATCATCTTTATCTCAATTACTCCTGCTGTTTTACCCCTAAAATTCTTTTTGCAAAAGAAATTTAAGATGCATTTTGATCACGTATGTAGAATTGCTAACTAAATTCCTGTGAACATAAAAAATATATACTGAGATCTGAGTCTCATAGATTTACTTCCTTTCCATTTAAGTCTTTTAGCTTACATTAGTGCCATGTTGGGTAAATATATATTGAGTAACAAAAATCCTCTCCAGTATGTGTAAGATACAATTTAAAATTACATATATAACCTTGGGTGGTTTATGTCAATGTATGGCAAAAACCACCAGAATATTGTAATTAGCCTTCAATTAAAATAATAAATAAATTAAAAAAATAAAGTTAGTAATTACTTACAGTAGAAGACAATGACATGTTTCTTGAAAGTTTGTATTTGAAGAATGTGATTTCATTCCAAGCAAATATAATCAGAAAAGACTGATTGTAAGTTGTAAATTTTGAGCTCGATGGTAACATTTGAGCAGAACATCAACAGAAGAGAAAGAATATTTGAAAAAGAGGAATTGTACTGCTGAAAGTTTGCCAGGCACAGAAATTTTATCCTTAGTTTTTCTTTCTGATTTATTTTTATATCAATGTGGAAATATGAGTAGGTAACTTGATTGGAAGAAAGGGATTGTGTCATGAAAATATAGGAAACAGGATTTTGATATGAATTAAGAAAGAATAAAACTTTAAAGGCAAACAGAAGTGCAGATGCTATTTTAAAAGAAATTGGAAATCATAGGTTTATTTTGGCAAGGAAGTTATAAAATCACAGAGTTGTTTTCACAGGATTAATCAGGAAGTTATGAGATAATTTTTTTTGCAATTCTGTTATTAGTCATTCATTTATTTAGGTTACACAATCCTTCTTTAGACACCCTGTTTTAAAATAGAATGTTAACTTGAGATAGACTACATGCTTTAAAAAATGTCTTTTTTTAAATTATGAAATTCTAAAAGGAAAGAAAGTTTTTTAAAAAGGAAATTTTGCCATGTTTTATTTTGAAATAGACTTTACTTTTCAGAATCGTTTCAGATTTAAAGTGAAATTGAGTTTCCATATACCCCACACCCAGTGTTCACTATTTGTTGTTGTTCAGTTGCTCAGTCGTGTCCAACTCTGTGACCCCATGTACGCCAGGCTTCCCGGTTCTTCGCCATCTCCCAGAACTTGCTCAAATAGTTTCCACTATTAACACTTTACAATACTGTGGTTCATTTGTTGCAATTAATGAACCAGTATTGACACATAATTATTATTTTTTTAGTTATTATTTTTTAATTTTAATTTTTGTAATTGAAGGATAATTGCTTTACAATGTGTTGGTTTCTGCTATATATCAACATTATTAGCCATAGGCATGGATATGTCCCCTCCCTCTTGAACCTCCCTCCTACCCCTGACCCCATCCCACCCCTCTAGGTTGTCACAGAGCACCAGGTTGAGTTCCCTGTGTTATACAGCAAATTTCCACTAGCTATTCTCTTCTCCAGGGGATTTTCCCAAACTAGGGTTTGAACCCAGGTCTCCTGCACTGCAGGCAGATTCTTTACTGTCTGAACCATCAAAGAAGCCATAATATTATATAGAGTACATTTAAAATGTCAAAGAAAGATATTACTTTTCTTTGGAAAACTTTGTGAAATTTGGAAAAATCTATTTTATAACTTCTTTTATAAATAGCCTCTTTTATATGTGGGAACTTTTAAATCACTGATCCAAATCCTTTAATAATTATGACATTAATAGGCCTTCTCTTTATTTTCCATTTTACCATTTTGCATAAGAATGTGTAAATATTTCTTTAGCATCCCCTTGTATTTTTAAACATCTATGAATTTAAAATTAGCATTTCAATTTCAACTTCCAATATTATTTATCATTGACCTGCTCATTACATATTTTTTCTGTATCAATCTTGCCAGAGTATCACACAAGTTTCAGTGTTCAAAAAAAGGGACAGCAAAAACCTAACTGGAAACTTTCTTATATATTTTATCTAAATCTGTTCTGGTTTTCTTTTTTTTAATATAAATTTATTTATTTTAATTGGAGGCTAATTACTTTACAATATTGTATTGGTTTTGCCATACATCAACATGAATCTGCCACGGGTGTATACGTGTTCCCCAACTTTAAACCCCCTCCCACCTCCCTCCCCATACCATCCCTCTGGGTCATCCCAGTGCACCAGCCCCAAGCATCCTGTATCATGCATCAAACCTGGACTGGCAATTCATTTCATATATGATATTATACATGTTTCAATGCCATTCTTTCAAATCATTTCACCCTCTCTCTCTCCCACAGAGTCCGAAAGACTGTTCTATATATCTGTGTCCCTTTTGCTGTCTTGCATACAGAGTTATCATTACCATATTTCTAAATTGCTCTGTTTTTCTTATTGTCTGTTTTATTCCATCTTTCTGGATTGACCTTTAACTCAGACTTCAGCATCTATTTTCAGTCATGTCTTACTAGCTGTAACTTTTGCTTTAAGTACTATTTATAGCATCATTTTAATATGTAATATTTTAGTATAATTTACTTCTAAATCAATATTTAGGCTTCCCTGGTAGCTCAGAAGTTAAAGCGTCTCCCCCAATGCGGGAGACCCGGGTTCGATCCCTGTGTCCGGAAGATCCCCCGGAGAAGGAAATGGTAAACCACTCCAGTATTCTTGCCTTGAGAATCCCATGGACGGAGAAGCCTGGTAAGCTAGTCCACGGGGTCGCAGAGAGTCGGACACGACTGAGCGACTTCACCTTCAAATCAGTATCTATTTATTTATTTTTACTGAGATATAATTGATTCATAATATTATATTAGCGTCAGGTGTGCAACATAGTTATTCAAATTTTTTATAGATTATAGTTCATTTAAGGGTATTATAACATATTGGCTATGTTATCTGTCCTATAAAGTATATCCTCATAGCTTATTTTTTATATGTAGTACATTTTACCTCTAAATCTGCTATCCCCATTTGCCCATCCCCCTCTTTGTTGTCCCCACTAGTAGCCACTAATTTGTTCTCTATATCTGTGACTGTTTATTGTGTTATATTCAATCATTTATTTGGAAACCATCAGTAAATTGAAAAGTCAACCTACAGGATGGACCTGTGAGATAATTGAAGTGAACCTTGAATAATATGTTTTGGCAGAAGTGTGTGTGTGTGTGTGAAAAAGTAGAAGTGAGATAGTAGGAGGAGGTACCACCTAATAGTGGTAACAGCAGTGCACCATAAAGCTTGATGGGAAAAAATACATAGGAGTATACTTATTGACATACTGAGTAGTACTTGTCTTTACCTTTAATGAGAAAACAATAAAATATTTTAAACAAGGATGTGAGACATTCAAGACTTCACTGTGTGCAAAATTTGTAATAGATTATTAACTGACAGAAAAGCTATTTAAGAATACATTTGATACAGTAAGGACAGAAACAAAACTTGTTTGAAAACAAACAAGTTTTCAAACTTGAAAACTGAAATTTTCAAGACATGTGATGAAGATAAACTCTATAGAAATTGGCAACAGTTTAAATTTTGGGAGAGAAGATTGAAGAAATGAAGACAAATCAATCTGAAATCTGGAATATTGTGGTGTATTAAATATTCACCAACCTATAAAACTCTAGAGAAACAATTTGAAGAAACAATCACATATACCACACAGAGACGCATGGGCACACACCTACATAGGCTTTGTCCTTGTTGCATTTTATGGGTAGAATATCAAATAAATATCCATATTAATATATAAAAATGAGTTTTTTAGCTGTGTTTTCTATTAAGCAGCTTCTCTTATGAAAATACTACCAATTCTCATGTTTTTTATAACAGAATATATTGGTCCCTTATGGAAAATTGTTGAATTCAGACAGCTATGTAGTCCTGGAGAATTTTAAAATACATATTTAAATCTGAAGTTTTCTTTTCCTTTCTTTCTTTCTTTTTTTTTTTTTTTTGGTTAAGAGGAAAGGTGATGACTTTAATCTTGACCAGCTTGAGTTTGAAATGTCTGGAAGCATGCATAGGGTTTCGTTTCTATAATCAAATATTTTCTCTCATACAATTATCAAGTATTGTCAAGAAAAGAAAGAGATGTGTAAAATATTTGTTTTTCTATGTTGAGTAAAGAATGATAGTGGGGTAAGAAAGGGATTTGGAAAAGGTAATTGACATACTTCTCATTTTATTTAATATTTACAAAATTGTCTTCTATGACTAAAGGTTGAGATACATATTTACCGGTTTCCATGAAGCCAAGTCATAATCAAGGATTATATAAGCCAGACTTTACTCTTTCTTTACTGGTGTTACATAAACATAGAGGTAAAGATGAAGTACTCTGATTTTAGTAGTGAAACTTTATCAGGATAGTTAAAATCACTAGTTTCACTGTCTCTTATTTTCTCTTGTGTTTTCGCAACATTTTAGTAAAATAGATATCACTAATTCACACATTTTGCTTCTGATACATCCATACCACTTCCATTCTTTATTGTGCCCATCTTTGCACGAAATGTTCCCTTGGTATATCTAATTTTCTTGAAGAGGTCTCTAGTCTTTCCCATTATAACGTTTTCATCTATTCCTTTGCACTGGTCATTGAGGAAGACTTTCTTATTGCTCTTTGCTATTCTTTGGATCTCTGCATTCAGATGGGTGTATCTTTCTTTTTCTCCTTTGCCTTTCACTTCTCTTCTTTTCTCAGCTATTTGTAAGGCCTCCCCAGACAACTGTTGTGCCTTTTTTGCATTTCTTTTTCTTGCGGCACAGTAAAGGATAGAAATGGTATGGAGCTAACAGAAGCAGAAGATATTAACAAGGGGTGGCAAGAATACACAGAAGAACTATACAAAAAAGATCATCATGACCCAGATAACCACAATGGTGCAATCATCCACCTAGAGCCAAACATCCTGGAATGTGAAGTCAAGTGGACCTTAGGAAGCATCACTATGAACAAAGCTAGTGGAGGTGATGGTACTCCAGTTGAGCTATTTCAAATCCTAAAAGATGATGCTGTGAAAGTGCTGCACTCAATATGATAGCCGATTTGGAAATTTCAGCAGTGGCCACATGTTTGGAAAAGGGCAGTTTTCATTCCAATGCCAAATAATGCTCAAAGTAATGCACAATTACACTCATCTCACACATTAACAAGGTCATACTCAAGATTGTCCAAGCCAGGCTTGGAGAACTGTGAACTTCCAGAAGTTCAAGTTGTATTTAGAAAAGGCAGAGGGACCAGAGATCAAATTGCCGACATCCATTGAATCATTGAAAAAGCAAGAGAATTCCAGAAAGACATCTACTTCTGTTTTATTGACTATGCCACAACCTTCGACTGTGTGGATCACAACAAACTGTGGAAAATTCTGAAAGAGATGGGAATACGAGACCACCTGATCTGCCTCCTGAGAAATCTGTATGCAGGTCAAGAAGCAAAAGTTAGAACTGGACATGGAACAACAGACTGGTTCCAAATCAGGAAAGGAGTGTGTCAAGGCTGTATATTGTCATGTGCTTATTTAACTTATATGCAGAGTACATCATGAGAAATGTCAGGCTGAATGAAGCACAAGCTTGAATCAAGATTGCCGGGAGAAATATCAATAAGCTCAAATACACAGATGACACCACCCTTATGCCAAAAAGCAAAGAACTAAAAAGCCTTTTGATGAAAGTGAGAGAAGACAGTGAAAAAGTTGGCTTAAAACTCAACATTCAGAAAACCAAGATCATGACATCCAGTCTAATCACTTAATGACAAATAGATGGGGAAACAATGGAAACAGTGACAGACTTTATATTTTTGGGCTCCAAAATCATTGCAGATGATGACTGCCATCATAAAATTAAAAGACGCTTGCTCCTTGGAAAAAAAGCTATGACCAACCTAGACAGCATATTAAAAAGCAGAGACATTACTTTGCCAACAAAGGTCTGTTTAGTCAAACTATGGTTTTTCCGGTAGTCATGTATGGATGTGAGAGTAGGACTATAAAGAAAGCTGAGTGCTGAAAAATTGATGCTTTTGAACTGTGGTGTTGGAAAAGACTCTTGAGAATCCCTTTGATGGCAAGGAGATCAAAAAAGTCAATCCTAAAGGAAATCATTGAGTATTCATTGGAAGGACTGATGCTGAAGCTGAAACTCCAGTACTTTGGCAACCTTATGCTGACTGGCTTGTTGGAAAAGACCCTGATGCTGGGAAAGATTGAAGGTGGGAGGAGAAAGGGTCAACAAAGGATGAGATGGTTGAATTGCATCACCGTCTCAATGGACATGTGTTTGAGTAAGCTCCGGGACTTGGTGATAGACAAAGAAGCCTGGCATGCTGCAGAAAGTCAGACATGACTAAGCAACTGAACTGACTGAATTCACATGTTTGTCTGACCAATCTCTGTATTTCCTTAAAATTCTATGAGATAAAGAGAATGGTAGCAAAATTGAGATGTTGAGAAATATCCTGTGTTTTCTTAATAAATTTAAAATTGGATTGAAATATAGGAATACTTAATAGGAATTTTCAACTTTATAATACAGTAAGTCCTCTACATATGAAACATCAACTTGCAGAATTTCAAGATGTATGCATATGCACTTTCATGTTCAATCACCTGAGTTAGTTCATGTGTCTGGTGCATATTGTCATGTGTGTGCATCCTTTACAAGTAGGTGTAATTTTGTGTGCTTTACCATACAGTATTATGTAGAATATGTGGTATAGTATCTTCCTTTCAAGCCCAGGATGTCCAGAAGCAAGTGTAAAACTATCAGTGATTAACTGGAACTGCTAAGAAGCACCAAGCCATAACTATGGAAACAAAAGAGAAAATAATTGTGTGAGTGGCACAAGGGAAAAAATGGTAGATACCACTTGTTCTTATAGCATGACTCACTTAAACATTGCCAAGGTTCTAGTGAACAAGGACAAGATCATGGAACCTGTGAAGTCTGCTGTGCCAATGATATCAATAATAATGGCCAAGAAATGGGAGGAAATGATGGAAGAGATGGAGAAACTTCTCAAAGTGTGTGGATACAGGATCAGCATGAATGCGGAGTCCCATTCAGGTTAATGCTGATAGAAGAGAAAGTTGAAAACTTCTTTGAAGACTTGAAGAAACACAGTGAAGAATCAGAGGGTGTATCTTTTAATGCCAGCCTTGACTGGTTTCATCAGTTCAGGGCTAAAGCCAGACTTTACAACATGAAAGTAAGCGGTGAGGTGTGAGTGCAGATATGGTAGCTACCTGGGAATTCCCTGACACACTTTGAGAAATTACTGATTAAGGCATGTATTTTACCTGAGCTGTGTTTTAATGTGGATAAGACAGGACTGTACTGGGAAAGGATGCCAGGCCAAAGTTACACCTGTACAGAGGAAAAGTTGATGCCAGGCCATAAAGCGTCAAAGGATAGTTTAACTCTGTTGCTTGCTGGCAATGCTTCCAGTGATATCAAACTGAGACCTCTCTCAGTTTATCATTCAGACAACCCAAGAGCCCTTAGAAACATAGCCAAGCTTCTCTTCCTGTTGTATGGAAGAGTAACTCCAAAGCCTGGATCACACAAGGCCATTTTCCAAGACTGATTTTTCACCACAGTATCCCAGAGGGAGAGAAATATTAACTAGAGAAGGATGACCTTCAGCATTCTTTTGCTGCATTTCAGTGCTCTGGACCACTCCCCATTCATGGACAGCTTTTATCCCAACATCAAACTAGTGCATCTCCCACCAAATGTTACATCATTCATCCAGCCTATGGACTAGGGAGTTACAGGGACTTCCAAGAAATATTATTTTCATCACCTGTTTTGTCAGGTAATAAAGGCAAGTAGGAACAACTTTGAAAGAATTAAGGACTATAACATCTACAAGGCCATAAAATACACTGATTTCATTTGGCATGAGGTTATGGGCCATCACTGCAAATGGGGTTTGGAAGAAACTTCGTCCAGTTTGTTCACAATTTATGTGGATTTGGCTGTTTGTCTTTGAATTCGGCTTCTAATCCTCCTGGGTAATCTCTGAATTCTATGGTAAGGAAACAATCATTATTTACAATTGGTATGTGGGTTTTCTATTTTGAACAATGTTGAGAACTTCTCTTAATTTATACATGTTCTTAACAGGTTGGTATGGTTTCTGAAACAAATTGGCTAAAAAGATGAAAGCTTAAGGATGATGGAACATATTCGTTGTATTTAAAAAACAGAATTGCATAAGTTAATTTGTTGTCTCTTTAAAATATATGCAGTAAAGAATTATTTTTTGAAATTCATGCAGCACATAGGATCTAATTTCTCTAATTAGTTGCTGTGTTTCTGTTTCTGCTTTTATGGCATCCATCCACTAGCGACCATCACAATTTTAAATGAGTTTCTTTTTAAGTGACAGGCATATTACAGAAGACATCTAAAGGTGCTGAAGGAATATTGGAATGTATAGATAGGAAATTTTGTAACATTTCTGAAAAACAGAAAGTTTCTTTTATCGATTTCTTGAGATAGTGTCTTTTAGAGAGGGAGAGATCTGTCTTATTTTAAAATTTTAAAATTTGGTTGTCTATTTTTGTTCATTTCATTAATTTTATCGATCTATGCCTATATATTCTTTATACATATATAGCTTCCCCATGCCTAACCATATAATTTTACATCTACTTGTTCTATATCTAGACAGTTTTGTTGGTTGGACCTGCAAAAAATAATGAATTTTTAATTACTTAAACATTTTAATTTGTGTGTTGTATTTAATTGAAAATATTGTTTGACTTAATAGTCATTGATATATTTTCTCTGTTAATAATAGAACCACTGGTTCTTAGATCAGACTTTATGAGGTAAAATTGAGTGGATTTTCTAGATTTGTGGCTAGGTATGGGTATGCCCAAAGAAAGGCAATGCCAAAGAATGCTCAAAGAATGCTACCACACAATTGCACTCATCTCACATGCTAATAAAGTAGTGCTCAAAATTCTCCAAGCCAGGCTTCAGCAATATGTGAACCATGAACTTCCAGATGCTGGTTATAGAAAAGGCAGAGGAACCAGAGATCAAATTGTAAACATCTGCTAGATCATTGAAAAAGCAAGA
Organism: Bos grunniens; assembly: GCF_055505025.1. Taxonomy (NCBI): domain Eukaryota; kingdom Metazoa; phylum Chordata; class Mammalia; order Artiodactyla; family Bovidae; genus Bos; species Bos grunniens. Next base: position 69,236,651 of record NC_141170.1, read on the forward strand.
GAGTTCCAGAAAAACATCTATTTCTGCTTTGTTGACTATACCTGCTTTACTGACTATACCTACAGCCTTTGACTGTGTGGATCACAATAAACTGGGGAACATTCTGAAAGAGATGGGAATACCAGACCACCTGACCTGCCTCTTGAGAAACCTGTATACAGGTCAGGAAGGAACAGTTAGAACTGGACATGGAACAACAGACTGGATCCAAATTGAGAAAGGAGTATGTCAAGGCTGTATTTTGTCACCCTGCTTATTTAACTTATATGGAGGGTACATCATGAGAAATGCTGGGTTGGAAGAAGCACAAACTGGAATCAAGATTGCCAGGGGAAATATCAATAACCTCAATATCAATAATGGTAGGCAGATGACACCACCCTTATGGCAGAAATTGAAGAACTAAAGAGCCTCTTGATGAAAGTGAAAGAGGAGGGTGAAAAAGTTGGCTTAAAGCTCAACATTCAGAAAACTAAGATCATGGCATCCAGTCCCATCACTTCGTGGCAAATAGATGGGAAAACAGTGGAAACAGTGGCTGACTTTATTTTTTTGGGCTCCAAAATCACTGCAGATGGTGATTGCAGCCATGAAATTAAAAGACGTTTACTCCTTGGAAGTAAAGTTATGACCAACCTAGATAGAACATTAGAAAGCAGAGACATTACTTAGCCAACAACGGTCTGTCTAGCCAAGGCTAAGGTTTTTCCGGTAGTAATGTATGGATGTGAAATTTGGACTGTAAAGAAAGCTGAGTACTGAAGAATTGATGCTTTTGAACTGTAGTGTTGAAGACTCTTGAGAGTCCATTGGACTGCAAGGAGATCCAACCAGTCCATCCCAAAGGAGATCAGTCCTGAGTGTTCATTGGAAAGACTGACACTGAACCTGAAACTCCAATACTTTGGCCACCTGATGTGAAGAACTGACTCATTGGAAAAGACCCTGATGCTTCGAAAGATAGAGGGCAGGAGGAAAAGGGGGCGACAGAGGATGAGATGGTTGGATGGCATCACTGATTCAATGGAGATGAGTTTGAGTAACTCCAGCAGTTGGTGATGGACAGGGAGGCCTGGCGTGCTCTGGTCCATTGCATCAGGAACAGCCGGACATGACTGAACAATTGAACTGAACTGATGGATATGTCAAGAGAAAGGAAGTTTGAAAAGAAAGTAAGAGTAAAACTCATGCTAATTATGTTGAAAGGCAAATGGTAGTGAAGTTAAAACCAAGCAAAACAAAACAAAATAAGAAAACTTTCTGTATGCCAGTTCCTTCTTACCACTTTTAGCCTACTTCTATGAGAAAGGTATTCTTGGTCTTTAGGTAACTCCTCCATAAACAAAGAAGGGATAGTATAAGGTTTGGTTAAATCAGAATCTTTCTGTCTATGGCGGGCAACTGGAGTTGACTGAGTGCATCATCATATGAAGTCTCTAATTCAATAATTCTGTACCAGGAAACAGAAGTAATCACAAGTATTGTGCATCTGCAGAGTTAGCAGCATGCTACTGGTGTTCCATTTTAAAATGCTGTGAGATGACTAGCCAAAATTAGATTGAAGACATTAGTGTGTCTCTAGAAAACCCTTTAAGATGATCCCAAGGTTCTGTCCTCAATACGAGATACCTGGGTTCAATCCCTAAATTGGGAAGATTCCCTGGAAAAAAGCACAGCAAGCCACTCCAGTATTCTTGCCTGGAGAATCTCCATGGACAGAGGAGCCTGATGGGCTACAGTTCCATGGGGTCACAAAGAGTCAGACATGAGAGCAGCTAAGCACAGTGCAGCACAGCATTATGTTCCAGGGTAGCTGTTATTATATTGAAGTGTAGTGCTGTGGACCAGAAGGGAAATAGAGTCCAATAACTTTATTATTGGACTTAAATGCACTGTCTAGATAAAAGGTTTAGTTGTCTTAAATATACTGTCTAGATAAGAAGTTTAATTGTAATAACACATGTTAGAATTATCTTTGTTGCTATAAGTCACTGTTTGCAGTAAGTTGGTATGTTGTAATAGGTAGCCAATACACCATGAGAGTTTAATAATACACACAATTGGCACCGTGATTTGTTTTATTCCAATAGTAAAATATATAGTATAATATTAATATGCAATTAGACACACACAGAATCTTTATGTCTTAACAGAAGATCAGTTTAAATTATATGCTAGACAATGAGATAGATAGCAAAGCCCTGCTCCTCATGAATTAGTTTATTTCTCCAAGGCTTTCTGCATGCATGCTAAGTCACTTCAGTCACGTCCAACTCTTTGCGACCCTATGGACATGGCCCGCCAAGCTCCTCTGTCCATGGGATTCTCCAGGCAAGAAGACAGAAGTGGGCTGCCATGTCCTCCTCCAGGGGATCTTTGCAACTCAAGGATCAAATCTGCCTCTCTTACATCTTCAGCACTGGTAGGCAGGTTCTTTACCACTATTGCCACCTGAGAAGCCCAAGACTGTCTATATAATCTCTCCTATTTTTTAATCCAAGGAAATTATGGAAGCAAATTTTATTGCCATCTATTTTCCCTTGCTTACAGGTCTGTGTACATGGTTTTGTACAGTGATTTTATCAACAAAGGCATTTTTCTACCCATTTTTTAATTCACTGATGATATATTACGTTTTTTGTTTCAAAATGTCCTTCAAATTTTAACCCTGATGAATTATACAATTGATATGGATATCAAAATATGTTAATAGTTTTGGAATGTTAATATTGAGAAAAAGAAGTAATACAGGCTATAACATTTATTCCAGTTTCTTCTCTCTAAGTGGAAGCTGAGGCATAAAGAAGGGGAAAATTGATGATGATACAATTGCAGAAGGATGTGCATAAGAATAAATGCGTTTTTTCACATGGAGGCTAAAAAAATGCATCTATATTTAATAATGGTATTTAATGGTAATGATTAACTAAGAATATCAGGTTGCAAATGTAAAAAAATATAAAAATTAACAGTGAAATAAAATTAAATAAAGGATTAATTAAATTATAGAAGTACTGATATGTGCATGAAAACACTTAATTAAACAGATATAAAAAACTTTATGAGCAACTGAATATTAATAACTTGACTGAGAAAGACCACAGAACTGGAAGATAGGAAATGGAAGTTGGGTGTAGTTATTTATTAGCTGTGATCAAGATCACGTAACTCAATGTGTTTTGGTGTCTGATTTCTTGTATAAGATGATGGTAATTGTCTCTTGAATTTACATATGATTAAAGGATGTGAGATTATTGTTGTCTTCAGCAAGACTGAAAGCAAAATTAACCTGAACATTGATGAATCCTATATCAACATTATAAATCAGATTACGAACGAAGAAAGGACAAATAAAATCAATACAAACTAATCCATTGAAGTATATTACACTAGCTGTCATGTGTTCAGTTCAATTCAGTTCAGTTGCTCAGCTGTGTTTGACTCTTTGTGACCCCATGCACTGCAGCACGCCAGGTTTCCCTGTCCTTCACCAACACTCGGAGCTTGGTCAAACTCCTGTCCATCAGTTGGTGATGGAATCCAACCATCTCATCCTCTGTCTTTCCCTTCTCCTCTTGCCTTCAATCTGTTCCAGCATCAGGGTCTTTTATAAGAATCAGTTCTTCACATCAGGTGGCCAATTGTTGGAGCTTCACCTTCAACATCAGTCCTTCCAATGAATATTCAGGACTGATTTCCTTTAGGATTGACTGGTTTGATCTCCTTGCAGTCCAAGGAATTCTCAAGAGTCTTCTCCAACACCACAGTTCAAAAGCATCAACTCTTTGGTGCTCACCTATTTTATGGTCCAACTCTCATATCCATACATGACTACTGGAAAAAATGTAGTTTGACTAGATGGACCTTTGTTGGCAAAGTAATGTCTCTGCATTTTTAATATGCTGTCTATGTTGGTCATAGCTTTTCTTCCAAAGAGCGAGAGTCTTTTAATTTCATGGCTGCAGTCACCATCTGCAGTGATTTTGGAGCCCCAAAACATAAAGTCTCTCACTATTTCCATTGTTTCCCCATCTATGAAGTAATGGGACCAGATATTTCCCATGTAGTAATGGGACCAGATGTCATAGTCTTAGTTTTTGGATGCTGAACTTTAAGTCAGCTTTTTCACTCTCCCCTTTCATTTTCATCAAGAGGCTTTTTAGTTCCTCTTCACTTTCTGCCATTGGGGTGGTGTCATCTCCATATCTGAGGTTATTGATATTGTCCCAGCAATCTTGATTCCAGATTGAGCTTCACCCAGCCCAGCATCTCCCATGATGTACTCTACATATAAATTAAACAAGCATGGTGACAATATACAGCCTTGAAACACTCTTTCCCAGTTTAGAACCAGTCCACTGTTCCATGTCCAGTTCTAACTTTTGCTTCTTGACCTGCATACAGATTTCTTAGGAGGCAGGTCAGGTGGTCTGGTATTCCCATCTCTTTCAGAATTTTCCACAGTTTGTTGTGATCCACAGAGTCAAAGGCTTTACATTTTCAATGAAGCAGAAATAGATGTTTTTATGGAATTCTCTTTCTTTTTCAGTGATCTAACAGATGTTGGCAATTTGATCTCTGGTTCCTCTGTCTTTTCTAAATCTAGCTTCAACATCATGAATTTCTCAGTTCATGTACTGTTGAAGCCTAGCTTCGAGAATTTTGATCATTACTTCGCTTGCGTGTGAGATGAGTGCAACTGTGCAGTAGTTTAAACATTCTTTGGCATTGCCTTTTTGTGGGATTGGAATGAAAACTGAACTTTTTGTGTCCTGTGGCCACTGGTGAGTTATGCATATTTTTTGGCATATTGAGTGCAGCACTTTCACAGCATCATCTTTTAGGATTTGAAATAGCCCAGCTAGAATTTCATCATCTCCACTAGCTTTGTTAATAGTGACGCTTCTTAAGGCCTGCTTGACTTCACATTCCAGGTTAAGTGATCTAGGTGAGTGATCACACCATCGTGATTATCTGTGTTGTAAAGATACTGTTTGCGTAGTTCTGTGTATTCTTGCCAACTCTTAGTATCTTTTGCTTCTGTTAGGTCCATACAGTTTCTGTCCTTTATTGTGCCTATCTTTGCATGAAATGTTCTACTGGTATCTCTCATTTTCTTGAGGAGAATTCTAGTCTTTCCTGTTTTATTGTTTTCCTCTATTTCTTTTCATTGATCACTTAGGAAGGCTTATCTCTTTTTGCTGTTCTTTGGAACTCTGCATTCAAATGAGTATATCTTTCCTTTTCTCCCTTGCCTTTTGTTTATCTTCTTTTCTTAGCTATTTGTAAGGCCTCCTCAGACAACCATTTTGCCTTTTTTGTATTTCTTCCTCTTGGGGATGGTTTTGATCACAGCCTCCTGTACAATGTATGAACCTCCATCCATAGTTCTTCAGGCAGTCTCTCTAGCAGATCTAATCCCTTGAACCTATTTGTCACTTCCACTGTATAATCGTAATTGATTTGATTTAGTTCATACCTGAATGGTCTAGTGGTTTTCCCTACTTTCTTCAATTTAAGTCTGAATGTTTCAGTAAGGAGTTCATGATCTGAGCCACAGTCAGCTCCCAGTCTTATTTTTGCTGTCTGTATAGAGCTTCTCCGTCTTGGCTGCAAAGGATATAATCAATCTAATTTTGGTATTGACCATCTGGCAACATTTGTGTGTAGAGTCATCTCTTGTGTTGTTGGAAGAGGGTGTTTGCTGTGACCTGTTTGTTCTTTTGGCAAAAGTCTGTTAGCCCTTTCCCTGCTGCATTTTGTACTCCGAGGCCAAACTTGCTTATTACTCCAGGTATCTCCTGACTTCCTACTTTTGCATTTTGGTTCTCTATGATGAAAAGGACATCTTTTTTTGGTGTTAGTTCTAAAAGGTCTTATAGGCCCTCATAAAATTGTTCAGCTTCATCTTCTTTGGCATTAGTGGTTGGGATATACACTTGGATTATGTGATATTGAATGGTTTGTCTTGTAAACAAACAGTGATCATTCTTTCATTTTGAGATTGCACCCAACTAATCTTGTGTGTTAGATACCTGGAATAAAAATCCAATCATGTTTTCAAGCATGTGTACTCTAATGGGAAATATAGAGACTAAAATGCACTTACAATAAAAGTGTGAAGATAAATACTAGTTATTTCTTAAGTCTTCTTAGAAGAAAAGTTAGGAGTAAAAATTGAGTAAGAATTACACTTGAAAAGAGTAAGAAGTGGGACTGAGCATGAAAAGGATGGGAGCTGGTGTTTGTCTTTGGAAGTTTGAGATAGAGAAAGGAATTCTGGGTAGAATTAAGAACATAGGCAAAGTTTGGTGATAATGGAGAAGTGGTACTTTGGGAGAAAGTTCAGATATAAAGGATGGTAGAAGCATACAGTTCTTGGTGGAAATTGTTGAGATGTGAAGCATGAGAGTAAAACACAGGCAAAGTACAAGCAGTCATATAACATTTGGAATGAATGAAATAAGCAGGTAAAAAATAAATTCAACTCCAAAGAAAATATATCCAAACTCCAGGAGCTGGTGAAGGACAGGGAAACCTGGCATGCCTCAGTTCATGAGGTGGCAAAGAGTGAAACACAACTGAGCAACTGAACTGAATTGAAAAAATAAATAAATAAATTCAACTCCAAAGAAAAAATGTAGAGGTAGCATTTTAGAATATAATAGACCATATGGAATACATTTGCAGGGTAGGATATTTTTATTAATCAATATAAATTGAGATAATAGTTCTTTGTCAAATTGTATAGCACTTTTTTCTTAAAAAAAAAAAAGTAGTCCAAATGTTAGTTGTATATTACTTGACTTTTAAAAAACAAAAATTCATTCCAGATAGTTTGGTTTGGATGATCTATAGTTATGGTTTACGTTAAGCTAAGGAAAACCTTAATCTCTAAACCTGACCATATGTTACCTTAATTATAAAAGAATCTTTTTAGATATCATTGAATTAAGACTCGAGATAAAAATTATCCTGGATTATCATAAAGGTTTAATATAATCACAAGATAACTTCTACAAGAGAAACAGAAGAGGGTCAGATATACAAGGTGATGTGACAGTGGAAGCAAAGATCATTTTAGAGAGAAATTTGAAGATGCTATGCTGTTGACTTATGAAATGAACGAAAGATTGTGAGTCAAGTAGTGCAGGAGACCTCTAGAAGCTGGAAAAGACAAGGATGCAGATTTCCCAATAGAGTGTAAAGAAGGAATATTGAAAAAACCTTGATATTATCCTAATAAGACCTAGTTCAGACTTCTGACTTCCAGAATTATATGATAGTGAATTTTTGCTAAACCCTTAAATTGACGAAGGTGAAAGAGGAGAGTGAAAAAGTTGGCTTAAAACTCAACATTCAGAAAAAAGATCATGGCATCCGGTCCCATCACTTCATGGGAAATAGATGGGGAAACAGTGTCAGACTTTATTTTGGGGGGCTCCAAAATCACTGAAGATGGTGACTGCAGCCATGAAATTAAAAGACGCTTACTCCTTGGAAGAAAAGTTATGATCAACCTGGATAGCATATTGAAAAGCAGAAACATTACTTTGCCAACAAAGGTACATCTAGTCAAGGGTATGGTTTTTCTAGTGGTCACGTATGGATGTGAGAGTTGGACTGTGAAGAAGGCTGAGCGCCGAAGAATTGATGCTTTTGAACTGTGGTGTTGGAGAAGACTCATGAGAGTCCCTTGGACTGCAGGGAGATCCAACCAGTCCATTCTGAAGATCAGCCCTGGGATTTCTTTGGAAGGAATGATGCTAAAGCTGAAACTCCAGTACTTTGGCCACCTCATGTGAAGAGTTGACTCATTGGAAAAGACTCTGATGCTGGGAGGGATTGGGGGCAGGAGGAGAAGGGGACGACAGAGGATGAGATGTCTGGATGGCATCACTGACTCGATGGACGTGAGTCTGAATGAACTCCGGGAGTTGGTGATGGACAGGGAAGCCTGGCGTGCTGTGATTCATGGGGTTGCAAAGAGTTGGACACGACTGAGCGACTGAACTGAAATTTGTAGTAATTTGTTACAACAGCTGTAAAAGATGCATATGATTGGATTCCAGTTTATTTTTGTATCAGCCCTTGTTTTGGGTTTTACCTTGTCCTTGATCACCCCCACTTTACATTCATCTTTCTTGTTCCAACTGTCTGCCTTGAGAACTTCAAGCTCTAGCAACAGACATGAATAAAACTGCCTCACAGAGACCATTTGGCTCTTACAGTTGCATATGGCAGAATCCCTTTAATGAATTTTATTTAGTATGTCTAGGGGTTCTGATTCTTGAACAAATGTTTTGACTACTTGAACACCATTCCACAAAGTACATGGAATTTTGTATTAATGCTCATCTTAAAAAACTTTTCTCTACATTTATCATGATAACTTCTTGTACACAAATGTCTCTGCCATCATTAATAGGTTCTGGGTCACTAACAGACTCTTGCTATCTCTTATTCCTTAACTGACCATGGAAAAATAACTCCACATAGTTAGCATGCCCCAAAGGACACAAACAGTGGTATAATTATTTAGGGCTTAAGTAAACTATTAGCTACATACATATGAACATATTGAATTTCACCCATTCCAAAGGTGGTATTTGTGTATTTATTACACTAGAATCAACCCTGGGATTTTGACATTTTATGTATATAGTGTTTAGAGGATGATTGAGTTTTATGATATCAAGAAAAATGTGATATTTAAGGATTTTTTTCTTTTTATGATATTTGCAACTATATTTATTTTTAATTGGCTTTAATCAACTTAACCCAACATCTATGAATTTTTTATAGAAGATAAATTGTGTATTTAAAGGATAAGGAAAAAAGGATAAACGACTCTTTCAAGTACTGTTGGGAGTTGATTTGTTTAAAAATTTCATTTCCTTGCTTTATTGTTTATAAGGAGAAATTTGCCTATCAGGTATCAAACTAAGTTCAAGTGAAATTGTGATTGGAGGTCTCAGTTCCCTTGATCTATTCTCTGTGTAATACTGTAAATCATATAGACACATTCTACCTCTTGAAGCCAGCCAATCTTTTGCCTTGCAATAGCTTTGCAGGAGGCTCTGTAGAGTACTACCTGTGACTTCAAACTCACATCAAAGAAAGCTCACACTATACTAGCCCTGGGCCATGAGAATGTTCAGGCAGTTGGTGAATTTCATCTCAACCATGAATTTCTCTCATTTATGTTCCAAAACATATTTATAAGTGAATAGAATTCTCTTGAAGGTATGGGGAACTCCAAAAGTATTAGAGTTAGAAATATTAATATTAATTTCAAAACTGTTAGTGTATGCATGCATGCTTGACTCTTTGCAACCCTATGGACTGTAACCCACCAGGCTTCTCTGTCCATGGGATTTCCCAGGCAAAAATATTAGACTGGATTGCTATTTCCTCCTCCAGAGGATCTTCCTGACCCAGAGATGGAATCATGTCTCTTGCATTACAGGCAAATTCTTTATGACTGAGTCACTGGGAAAATAGATGATATTAAAGCTATGAGAGTGGATGCGGCAACATAAGAAACTTCCCCTTTACTCTTGAAAATAGAAACTACTCAAGAATAAAAATTAACACTTAAATGTGAGATACCAAAAGAATTTCAAAAGAATGAAAAAGTAGAATGTAAAAATCACCAGAAAATAGAGTCCTTCAGGTACTGGAAAAGAAAGATCTAATGTATAAATCCAGAAAATTAAGGTGATTTGGAGATATTATATACTACTCTATCAAAGACAAGTTTACATTATCAGACTTTTTTTTAATTTTGAAAATTAATATTTTTACTTAATAAAAAGTAAATTAGTTTTTCTCCTCCTAAAGAAAAAATAGAGATATTTTTAGTGTATAATATGTTTTGGAATTTTTTTAATGCCATTTATAAATATACATACACACAACTCAATGTATCTATTATTGTCTTTTCTATTAATAGATTTGTGGCCTTTTTCCTAATTATTTTCTGTAGTTCTAAGTCTTATGTTAATGTAATTTAGAAAGCTAATGTTAGATATTTTACATTAATGTTTATTTCAGATTTAACAGCATATTGTACATGTTGTTGCAATGACAAGAAATCCGCCAAAATTTAGTTTTTATAAATTTAAAGATAACAAAATAAACATTGCTATATAGATGAATAACTAGGAGAAATATTTGGAAAAACTATCACAAAATATTAGAATGCAGAATACATAAGGATTACAATTCTTTAATATTTATGAAATATTCATTTTAAGTAAATCCCTTGTTGTTCTTATCACATTTGGAGGCATTATTTAATTTTCTTCTGTTATGGACATTTCTTTGATTTTATTGTCTCTGAAATTACCCCCTACCTTCCCACTTTGATTCTCCCTTTGTTTTAAATACCTTCTTTGTCTTCATTCACTAAATATCTTGTCAATTATTTAAATTTTCCCACACATGAAAGAGAGTTGCTGACCATAGCTGTTTTTGTTTTCTTTTCTACAACAATCTTTAAAACTAAAGAGTTAGGCTCCATTTAAATACAAAAGAAGGGAAACTATAGAACATGTATTCTGAATATACTTGTCTTTTGGAAAACATGAGAAATTAAAGTGTTAGATACAATGAAAAATGATGAAGCAAGATAATAGTACAAAATCATTACTCATTACTTAATTTTTAGCTATCTAGAGAAATTTAAATTTTACTGACAGGAAAATTCAAGTGAATAAAGATGATGTGTAGAAAATGAGACATTTATTATATTTTCATATAAGTCAATGACTTGTATCCAAATAGCAATTGAGTCTGGATAGTGTTATTTGACTCATAAGAAACTAATTAGATTGTGGTTATTTGAACACACTCAAGTAATTATTACCAAATCAAAAGATGAACTGCAATTTGAATTTGTAACAAATAATTTAAACATAAATGCAAAGCAGTGTAAAAGTTTCCCAAGAAATTTATGTAGGTGTTAAGAAATAAGAAACAATATAAAATGATGAAGTTTTGATTGAAGAAAATGTAGAGATAAATAATTTAGGAAACACAGTTCTTTATTTTTAATTTTAATTTATTTATTTTTAATTGGAGGATAATTGCTTTAAACTGTTGTGTTGGTTTCTGCCATACATCAACATGAATCAGCCATAGGTGTACATATGTCCACTCCCTTTTCAAACTCCCTCCCACTTCCCACCTCATCCCACTCCTCTAGGTTGTAGGAAACACAATTCTTTAATAACAAATATGATAGTTACCTTAAGATTTTCAAAGCAAGAAATTCTACATTAAAAGAATTTCAATGAATTATGCATGCCCCTGAAAGACCGGATCATATTTGGTCAAAAGAATCAGTTCTCAGTTGATAAATCCTCCTATAAGTCCTTGGCTTACTGAAAACTGTAGGTGCATCTCTTTATAAATTATGACTGTTCACTCTTGATATGTCTTTTGCTTCCTATATTTTCCAAGATACATCAAATGTACTTATGACCACTGGAGAGATGGCACAGAACTCAGTCAAATTCATTGTTAGCTTTCATCAAAGCTTCAGAAGCATCTTCTTTTTCTCTAAACTTTTTCAGCCCTATACAATATGTGGATATGATTCTGATGTCTATATTTTTAATAGACACCAGTAAAACTGTATTCTACCACCAGGATATTTCATGATCATCTTAAGGGATTGTGTTTTTTTTTTAAGTATATTGTGTTTGAGTTAAAAAAAAATAAGACAAGCAACTCAACACTCTTTGAATGCAGTAGTCATCTGGGATTGTTTGTGACTACCTATTGCCACTGGGAGCTAGGTACCCTCAGCTGCCATATCTGAACATCCCTTCCCCTTCCAGCTGTTCCTGACTAGACCAAAATTGATTCCTTTCATTTGCTACCTACCAGACATTGAAAAAATGATTCATTCTCTGCTTTTCACTTTGTTAAAAGTCCTTGTAAATAATTACAATCAGACAGAAAAGTTTTATTATCAAGATAATATAACCTTTAAAAATATCTGTTATCTTTGAAGAGTTTTATTGAATACTTAATATTCTTTAAAAAGCATTACTTTTTATCACTGATCACACTATAAAACACACCTACATACATGAGAATTGCTTGAAATATTATATATTTACAGTTTAATCATTTTAATTTTAAAGGATTAATTTAAAAATTTTATTATACAGCTAATATTGCAACAGCTCTCATTGCTTTAAGAGATCTCTACTTGAGATATACCCTAAGACAGTGAATAGCAAATAGTAAATTCTCAAAAAAAAAGCAATCATTTTGTCAGCATAGTCTGAAATTTAATCTTTAGTAAAACACATGGAAAAACTTTTCAAAATCTTATTTGGCACTTTTGTACAATTCTAACTTGAAAGAAACACACACACACAAACACATATACCACAATATTCAAGCAACAATATTAAGTCTCTAGTAAATTTATTTATCATAATTGAAAACAATAATGAGTAATCCCACCTATGTTTACTTAGAAGAGTGAATTCTAGTAGTAGATAATTCCATAATTTATAAATGAGATTTCTGAAGGAATTTTCTTTTCTTTTCTTTTTTTTTTTCATGTTTTTAAAAGGTGAGTCACAAGAGTATACTGGAAGCACAAAGAATTTCCTGCAGTGCAGAAAGAGAGTACTTCTCAGGCCCTCAGGATAATTTCAGAATATGGTTCTTCATCATTAGAATTCAGTGCCAAATTTTTTTTCTCCAGGTTGAGTATATCTGATGATACTGAATCTGAACTCTGTGTGAGAGACTTGAAGAAACAATAATTTGTAGTGGTGATAGCAACAATCACATTCTAATTTTTTTCAGTTTTGTATACTGTAAAAAATATTCTTCTTGGGGTCATGTAAAAGTGGAATAAGTAGCAGCTGCTGGTGTTGGAGAAGGTCATTTAGAGGCCGTGAGTGCTGGTTAACCCACCAGCTGAAGCTGGGCTACCAGAGGCTCCTCACTCCCTTCTTTTTTCTTGGAAGGTAGATACCGTCCACAGTCCTCACACTAGGAGCTGTTTCAACAACACAGCCTTGAGAGAGCAAAGTACTGCTGAGAGTATCAGGACTGAATATGTGATTGAACCCAATTAAGGTCTCAAACTTTTAGATTCTGGTGGGGAGACATGGAGTTATACTCATTTTGTGGCCGCCTAAGACAAGTCTTGCGTATATAAGTCCCCTTGCTTATTAAACCTGTCACCTACCAATCTGGAGTAGTTTGCCTGTTTCTTTTGTCTCTGCTTGCCCTCCATGTATGGTGGCCAGTTTCAGAATTCACTCAGGAAATTTGCAAGGCTGTGAACCACCAATGAGAAATATTAAGCTAAGAAGATGATATTCTGCTTAACTGTATGAAGTAAAATATGTGATTACACAATGTCATTCATGTTCTGCTTTGTTCTCATCTTGACTCATCATTTTCACTTGAGCAAAAATGCAGCTTAATTGGTCTAGTGCCACCTCTACATAAATGACTACATGGAATCACATGTCTCCTCACTCTGTATTTTGAGTCAAACACATGGAAGATTGATATAAAAAATAAAATTCACGTTTCTCAAACACAGTTAATTGCTAAGTGAGAGAATAGGCGAAGACTGTATTTACAGAAATTGCCTCTAGACCAGCTCATGCTCTAAGATTTTTAATGACTGTAATTTTTCTCCAGATTTTTTTCCATTTAAAGGAGCAAATGTTTACCTCTTTTTACTGTTTTAATACACTGGCCTTCTAGCATTCATCTTAAAAAAATGACCAATGCTTTTAGAAACCATGTTTTGATATTTAAAAATAAAAGACAATTATATGATTGTGATTTTGTGCATGTAGACATGAAGATATTTGATATATATATATTTTTTACGGAAGGGTTAAGAGGTTTAAAATGATACTGTAAAATTCAGTTAATTAACTTATAAAGCTCTTAAACATAATTGACAAAATTTCTCAAAATTTAATTTGGGAGGGTCAAGCTAGAAGAATTCAAAGTGGAATACATGTGAGAAAGAAACTGAACTGTGTCACTGAGAAATCAGTACACAGCCTGCATCCCTTCATTTTATGTGACTCATATTTCATGTAATATTAAAATCATAAATATAGCAGGTGACACTAATGAGGACACTAGACAACTAGTCCAAATACTTTTTTGTTTAGCATATTTTGTCATTAATTAATCTGGTAACCTTGAACTAGTCCAGCACCGAAGTCCTCACATTTTCTATGTGTAAATTAAAGGATCTACCTTAGATCATATGTTATAAAGTTCTAAAATTTAATATTAAATAATAGAAAAAAAGACTGGCTTATATGAGTAAATTAGGTCAACTAAACGAAAATATATAGTTAGACCTAATCTAAGCCCTCTGATTATAAGATTTTTGTACACTAAATACCAGCAAATCTGGGTTGTCTTTAGTTTTCTCTTACCAATGTGAATTAACAGCATCTGAGAAACTGGCAGAATAACCCAGACACCACTTAAAATAAACCAATATCAAATCAAGCTTTCCTGTGCAGGCAAGCTTTCTCCTATCAATATGATTTTAAAAGAGAGAGCAACAAAGGTCATAAATAAACCTATTTGGGAAAAAAAAATGTTTCTTAAATGATTTCTTCCCATTTACAGTAAACTTACTTTAAACATTGATGGAGCCGACAAATGTAACTGTAAACAACAAACACATTTTGCTTGAGGGCCCCACAGCCTTACAGAAAAATTTCACATTTTGAATCTGCTTTCTTCCCCTTTCTTTCCTTCTCTTTCATCCATTATTGCATTTCCTTACAGCCTTACTTTTCATCCTATCAGATTTCTTTTTCAGTTGCCTTTCACATAGCTCTGCAAAAAATAAAATATTGCCTTGAATTTATTGTCCATTTTGTCTCATTTGTCTACAACTTTGTTCATCTTGAAAAATCATCAATTAAGTGGGCTGAGAGTTGCTTATTATGAGATAACATCTTTAAGAAGGTTACCACAGAGAATGCTGGGCACTGCTCTTTTGAAAAGTGCTTCTTTTAAAAATTAGCTCTGCTTAGGACCATCCGATGGTCCTTTGACTTGCTTTGTCAGGACTTTAGCTCCTGCATCACTTAGCTGTGTGTATAGCTGGAAGCAGGTCAACCTGTGACTTATGCCTTAATAAAGTGTTCCTGTTATTAGCTTACCTTGCCCCGTGTGTGTTCACTGCTGACTCAACGATACTTCTAATTAGAATTCTTAATTCTTGGCTATTTTAGTACCTGAATATTGTATTGCAGGTGCTGTTGTGAAGGAACTAATCAATAATAAATGAATTATGGAGAATTAATTCCCTTATTACTGTGCTTATACTCTCCAGGGTTTGGGTGTTTGTTTTTTTTTTTTTTTTTCCCTCTTCCTTCTTTACCTGGTCACCAAATTGTGTTAGATTGTCATGTTCCCTGAGTAACAAATCTTGAAAATAGCTCTCAAAGCATGGCTCTATATTATTTTCTAAGTGAGAACATCTTCTCATGGTGTAATAGGCAATTCAGACATCCCTGGGCATTCTAAGTGAGATATAAAGCAGGTCATCCTCTGAGTTTGAAGGAGATAAATGTGGTAAAACACTGTACCAATGATGCTTTAGTCTGCTGACCTTGGTGTGGGAATGAAAAGTGATTTTAAATTCAAAGAAAAGTTAGTAGAGCTTCACAGCAACTTACTAGGCTGATATCTTAAGCTTGCATTTTTCTACTTTTTGTGCCTGACCCCATCAGCCTCTGGAATTCATCACAACAATCTAAATGCACCCTCCATTGTCAGTATCTAAATACTTCCCCAAGTTTTTACAAGCTAACACAGCAGATTCCTAAATAGCCTGTAGATTCAGTCTTCCTCCTCTTGTCTAGGGGTTGGTGTATGTCTACTCTTGTTTCAGGAATGGTGTGTGCTCCTTCCTTTATGAAACACTTTCTGAAAATTTTAGGCACTTACCCAACACTCTAGTAGAGCTTCTTTATCATATTATGCTTCACACTGTAATGTATTCATCAATAGACTTTATTTTCCTTGTTAGACAGTGATATTGATGAAGGAAGAAGACTCTTTACCCTATTGGAATTTGTATGTTCAACACCTGGTATGATTCCTCATATATATTGGTAGTGGTTCAGTCACTAAGTGGTGTCTGACTCTTGGGAACCCATGGACTGCAACAGACCAGACTCTTCTGTCCAGGGGATTTTCCAGGCAAGAATACTGGAGTGGGTTGCCATTTCCCTCTTTAGGGTATCTTCCCAATGCAGGGATTGAACCCGGGTGTCCTATATTGATGGTGGATTCTTTTTTTTTTTAATATATTTATTTTAATTGGAAGCTAATTACTTTACAATATTGTATTGGTTTTGCCATACATTGACATGAATCTGCCATGGGTGTACATATTCCCCATCCTGAACCCCCCTCCCACCTCCCTCCCCATCCCACCCCTCTGGGTCATCCCAGTGCACCAGGCCCGAGCACCCTGTATCATGCATCAAACCTGGACTGGCGATTCATTTCACATATGATAATGTGTTTATGTTTCACATCACATGTTTATGTATCACATATAATAATGTGATACATGTTTCAATGCCATTATTCCAAATCATCCCACCCTCACCCTCTCCCACAGAGTCCAAAAGACTTTTCTATACATCTGTGTCTCTTTTGCTGTCTCGCATACAGGGTTATCATTACCATCTTTCTAAATTGCATATATATGTGTTAGTATACGGTATTGGTGTTTTTCTTTCTGGCTTACTTCACTCTGTATAATCAGCTCCAGTTTCATCCATCTCATTAGAACTGATTCAAATGTATTCTTTTTAGTAGCTGAGTAATACTCCATTGTGTATATGTACCACAGCTTTCTTATCCATTCGTCTGCTGATGGGCATCTAGGTTGCTTCCATGTCCTAGCTATTATAAACAGTGCTGCAATGAACATTGGGGTACACGTGTCTCTTTCCATTCTTGTTTCTTTGGTGTGTATGCCCAGCAGTGGGATTGCTGGGTCGTATGGCAGTTCTATTTGCAATTTTTTAAGGAATCTCCACACCGTTCTCCATAGTGGCTATACTAGTTTGCATTCCCACCAACAGTGTAAGAGGGTTCCCTTTTCTCCACATCTCTCCAGCATTTATTGCTTGTAGACTTTTGGATAGCAGCCATTCTGACTGGTGTGCAATGGTACCTCACTGCGGTTTTGATTTGCATTTCTCTGATAATGAGTGATGTTGAGCATCTTTTCATGTGTTTGTTAGCCATCTGTATGTCTTCTTTGGAGAAACGTCTGTTTAGTTCTTTGGCCCACTTTCTGATTGGGTCGTTTATTTTTCTGGAATTGAGCTGCAGGAGTTGCTTGTATATTTTGACATTAATTCTTTGTCAGTTGCAATCCTGAGAAAGAAGAATGGAACTTGAGGAATCAACCTGCCTGACTTCAGGCTCTACTACAAAGCCATAGTCATCAAGACAGTATGGTACTGGCACAAAGACAGAAATATAGATCAATGGAACAAAATAGAAAGCCTAGAGATAAATCCACGCACCTATGGACACCTTATCTTCAACAAAGGAGGCAAGAATGTACAATGGAGAAAAGTCAATCTCTTTAACAAGCGGTGCTGGGAAAACTGGTCAGCCACTTGTAAAAAACTGAAACTAGAACACTTCCTAACACCATACACAAAAATAAACTCAAAATAGATCAAGGATCTAAATGTAAGACCAGAAACTATAAAACTCCTAGAGGAAAACTTAGGCAAAATGCTCTTCAACATAAATCACAGCAGGATCCTCTATGGCCCACCTCCCAGAATATTGGAAATAAAAGCAAAAATAAACAAATGAGACCTAATTAAAATTAAAAGCTTCTGCACAACAAAGGAAACTATAAGCAAGGTGAAAAGACAGCCTTCAGAATAGGAGAAAATAATAGCAAACGAAGGTGGAGTCTTTACCACTAGGGAAGTCCAAATATACTCGGTCTTCAATAAACGTTTATCCGACTCTTTGTGACCCCGTGGACTGTACTCTACCAGGCTTCTCTGTCCATGGGATTCTCCAGGCAAGAATACTGGAGTGGGTTACCATTTCCTTCTCCAGGGCATCTTCCCGACCCAGGGATCAAATCCAGTTGTCCTGCATTGGAGGCAGATGCTTTAACCTCTGAGCCAGCAGAGAATGTATAATGAATGAATGACTGTCTCATGGAATGATGGTTACCTGAAGAATTTGTATATGATAAAAACTTAAGTTCATCTTTTGGCTTGGCCTCTGAATAACTCTGTGACTTTGTTCATATCACTTCTTTTATTATCCACGTGCTTCTTTGTAAAATGAGATAACGGTAGACTCAGTCTCACAGGTATATAGTAAAAAGCAATGACTACAGTTTGTCACAGTGCCTGACCTAATGACTGAACAATCGCATATGTGTGTGTACGAGTGTTTATATGGATTTTTCTGTAGCATGTTTTAAAGTATTCATAGACATTGAATAACATGAAGTACGCTATACAAATTGATTCTGTATAACATAGTATATAGAAACAAACAAGCACACATATGTATCATTGGTGTTAAAGAATATTGCACTTTCCTCTCCTTCAATTAAATGAGTGAATTTTTATTTTTGTTTTTGTCTTGTTTTTTTCTCCATCAAACATATTATGACAAACAAATGAACTCCACTGGTGTTTTGTCTTCTCTCTATTTCCATGAATCTAAATATTTTCTGTTTTATATTATAATTAATTTGTTTTGAGATTATTTGGAAATAAGTAATACATCCCCTTCAATTAATTACAATAGGTTACATTTTCTTCCCCTCTCTCAATATGATCTTTTTTTTTAAATAAGAACACTAAGTCTCACATCTCTCAGCTGTGAAACACAGGTGCCAAAATATATGGTTTCTTAATTCCCATTCATGTCAAAAAATTGATTTTTTGCTCGAGTGACTATTTATAGCCAAGGTACCATGGTGATTATTAAAATATTTATTAATTATACAATATGTAAACTAGTAATGTATACCAGGAAAGATAGAAATTTGAAGAGGTATTTCAAAGGTAAGAGCAGAGTCAGAATTGTTCATCATTCATTCATTCATTCTTTATTACCTTTATTTAATAAGTTTATTATTTGCCTCTTACTTGGTAACAAATGGTACCTAATATGTATGAAATGCTTACAGAATTCTAAATTCCAGGCTTTACATGAATTATATCATCTAAACCTCTACAACAAGGCTGTTTATTATTGTCAGTGTTGTTATTGTTATTATTATACAAGTGAGATAAAAAACTACTAAAGAATGTACTAAGATCACATAGCAGGTAAGTGGGCAACCTGGGCATGAAACTCATGTCTTTCTGAATCTGCGGCTATTCAGTGGCCTTAGTCCCAAAGTAGGATACCACTTTCTCTATGACTGGAGAGAATGGTATGGACTCTAAATTGAAAGAGGTCATATTTCAAACTCTAAGAAGGAAGCTCACGTTATATAATGATGAACTCCACAGTGCTGTGAGGTTGAAGGTTATATAACTAACTCCCTCCCTCTCTCAAAGTTATCACTATTAAACCTAAAGAGAAATTCATAATGTGACCTTCAGAAAGAAGGATACTGAGTGAAAAACAGCATTCATCCACTTGTCATTATAGGTATTCACTAAGCTCCTATGCTGTGTAATGCACAGTGCCTGGATGCTACTGATGGAATCATGAATTAAGCCAGGTCCTTGCTTTCAATAACTGAAGAACGTGTTGGTACTTATTTATTTATTTAGCTTTCTATTTCTAAGAGGCCCTGATCCTCTCCATGTTTGTTTGTTTGTTTGTTTTTTAATCCCTTGAATATATTGCCATGGCTTCTTGATAGGTTAAAATTTTCAAAATACTTTTCCAATGACTTTTTTTCACTATGCTTTCCTGTTTTATCATGTTTTTATTGCTGACATCTCTGTTTTGGTCTCCTTTGCCTTTTCTGTATTCACTTAATCTGTCTTTGTCCTCAACACTTGCCATTGCCTTCTAAGCAACACCTGTGATTTTTAAAATGTGATTTTTAAAATGATTTTTAAAATGTGCTCCCTCATAACAGGTTGTGACCATCACTCTCATCCCGTCCCAACTTCATCTTTAATGGCTTCATGTAGGAAGCTCAACATCAATTTTGCTAGTTTAACATCAAGAAAATTTTAAAAATTATTACAAATAAGGGTGTGGTTTTAATTTTCTAGCCTGTTGTTGATAAATCTCTTTATTTGAGCAGTCCAAGAGAGTACTTTTGTTCAATGTCAAAGTAAAATGCTTAGAGAAGTACCTGACACATAGTAGGTGATATTAAATTATTATTATATGAGTATTATTGAATAATGATGAACTCTTGAAACACTTGAAACTTATATAGTATTGTAAATCAATTATACCTCAATAAAAAAATAGCAAGCCCCAGAAATCAAAGCACATACATTACATTACCACAGGTAAACTTAGGTAGCCAGTGGAAATTTACTATATAATGCAGGGAGTTCAACCTGGTGCTCTGTGACAACCTAAAGGGGTTGGATGAGGTGGAAAGTAGGAAGGAGGTTCAAGAGGGAGGGGCGTACATGTACCCAGGGCTGATTCATGTTGATAAATGGCAGAAACCAATACAATATTGTAAAGCAATCATCCTCCAATTAAAAGTAAATAAATTTAAGTAAAAAATAAAACTGCTAAAAATCATTTATAAATACAGAAATTAATTGTGACTCTGAAGTGCTCTAAGCAATCATTTTTAAAAGATGGCAGTATATTATACCTTGGAAGTTGAACACATATTTTCTTAGAAATATAGCAAGTGAGATAAGTGAATAAAACTCACTTATGCAGTTATGCAAGATGACTTGCATACAAATGTTCCCTATCACTATGCCAAATTGTCCCTAGTGGAAAATAAAAGACTGAAAACACACTTTGGAGATCACAATCCAAATGCTGCCAGGTACTTAGGCTTCTTTCAATATAGCTGAGTATCCTTTTCACCTGCTGGGAAAGAACTGTAGAGAAAATATACAAGAGCGAGTAGACGATGAAACTAAAATCACATTAAATTATACAGAATTTAAATTTTAGCCACAACTCCATTTATTTCTCTAAAGTTTCTCCTCTTTTTGAAAGAAATAGAGGTCAATATGTCCCCATTACAAGATGAAACATTATTTTTAAATTTCACTTTGGCTGTCTTTCTAAATTAGTCACTGAAGTCTTATATTGAACCATATATTTAGTAAACAGCTGACATGCAAGGATTTTAGTTTGTGTCTTCCAAGTCTCTTTTGTAAGCTTTAAGTTGGAAAAGTAATATAGTATAATATAATGATTAAAAAAAAAAAAAAGACTCTAGACTCTAATATCAAACTGCTAGAATTTTGTCTAGACTCTGCTGCTTGTGATTAGCCTCTCTGTACTCATATTTCCTCAGCAGAAAAGATGGTTAGAATAATATTATTTTTACTTAGGGCTTCATTACAAAGATTAAATATATAAAACCCTATACAACACTTAGAACAAAACCTGAAATTGGAACTATTTAAATAGCATGTTTTCTATGAATATTTATAGCTAATGCTTTTTTCACATATATAAATTCCATAGTAAACTATTTAGTGTTTAGAAGTTTTAGTTCGGAAAATGTATTCATTTGAAGTAAACATATTATGTTGTATACTGTGAATTTTGGAAGATCACAAAATATTTGGTACCTGTAATGTTCTTGACAGAGAAGGCAATGGCAACCCACTCCAGTACTCTTGCCTGGAAAATCCCATGGACGGAGGAGCCTGGTGGGCTGCAGTCCATGGGGTCGCTAGGAGTCGGACACGACTGAGCGACTTCACTTTATTTTTTCACTTGCATGCATTGGAGAAGGAAATGGCAACCCACTCCAGTGTTCTTGCCTGGAGAATCCCAGGGATGGGGGAGCCTGGTGAGCTGCTGTCTATGGGGTTGCACAGAGTTGGACATGACTGAAGCGACTTAGCAACAGCAGCAGCAGCAGCAGCAATGTTCTGGAACAGCTAACAGTGAACAAAAGGTGAAAAAAATCCTTACTTATGTGGAGCTTAGATTCTGTCATTCTTACTCTTTAAAATCTTATGTTCTGATAGGCATATATATATCCAACAAATCACATCACAAATACTGTAGTCGGATAAGTGAACACTGGGTAGTAAATAATTATCAACTAAAAATCATGGTAAAAATCTGAGCTGCAACTTGAAAGATGAGTGATGCTACACTCACAGGAAAAAGCAAGGAGAACAATTCTTATCAATTTGGAGAACAATATGATCTAAGTAGAAAAATTTGAGTAGAGTCCCATGTAGCTTGAGAATCAGAAATAAGGCAAAGTGTGATGAATGTTGATGATGAAATGTATTGTTAAGAATAGGCTCTGAAGACCATGTGAAGGTGGGTAGAGTTTCTTGGAACAGACAATGAAGAGGAATGGAAGGTTTAAGCCTGTGTGCGCAAGGGCTTATGCTTATATGCTATATATTCCCACCCCAGAGACTTAAGATTCACCATTCTTTGCTCACTTCATGGCAGTAAAACAGCTGTTACAAAATGATTCAATACCTCAATTTCTGAATCCTAGAGAAATCATTCACAAACAATCTGTTATACTCATGTTCTCAATTTACAATCAAGAGGTTATTTTTATGAGAGAGATAAAGAGAGGAATATTTGCCTGACTCATTGACATCTACCAATATTCCCGTATACATTTATAAATTAATTTTTTCAACAGATATTCTATGGCAAAAAGTGTTTAGAAAATGATGACCAAAATTGAACACAGAACTTGATTTCAACGATCATAATAGGAAGGGCAATAATCAAAATACACAGACAACTATTTTTATGTTTGGAAATTAACTTTATGATAAAAGAAATTCAACAAAACATTGGAGTGGGATTCTGAGAAGTGAGGGAAGAAATATAATTATATTATCAATATAGACTGATATCAATGAAGATATTGATGACACTTTTTAATAAAGGTGGTGGAGTTTAAACTAGGCTCTGAAAAATCTGAGGATTTTAGCAGAGGACTCTGGATTCAAGGAAAAGGAATTGTATGAACAAAGATAAGTTGATCTATTTGTTTGTTTTCTCCAGGACACCATTTATATCTTTTGTGTTATAGGTTCAGATATGTTTAAGGAGGCTCATGAGAATGTTATATTCAGACTTTGGAGATGAATACTCCTTCTGGTATTAAAAGCTTTTTTAATCTCTGGATTACTTTACTTTGGATTACAAATACTCTGGATTACATTACTTTACTTCTAACCCTTGCTTCTTCAGCTGCCAAATAGGAATAATAACAGTAGCTACCTCATAAGATTATTGTGAATATCAAATAAAAGAATACATAGAATAACATTAAAATAGTGACTGAATGACAGATACTGGCAGTGTATTGCTCAAAAAACATTAGCTATTTTCTTTATTAAGGAAAATTAAAAGGTGGCATTTATTGTGAAATAAATTTATTGGTAAACTTGAAAACGTATACAATGACAAAATATAGAGGATGATGACATAATTTTGGATTTAATGGAAAAGACGTGTGAAAACAGTTTTTGACTGAAAGACCGACAATTTGGAATTTATTATTCTAATGCTGTGGCTTATTAGCAAGAATTCATAGGGGATGCAAACAGTCGGACACGATTGAGCAACTTTCACTTTCACTTTTCACATTTCATAATCCTGAAATTATGTGTTTCTGTATTAAAAGTTAACATATTTCACAACGGCTAAATGATTTAAAAAAATACAATTATCCCAAGGGAGCAAGTTGCTGCAAGATTACTTTGTAAACAAAGTAGTATTTATTTTCAACTCTCATTCTTCAAATCTCTTGACAGTCCTTATAGAATTCCTTTATTTCTCCCAATGATGACCTCCTTTCAAATCTTACTCTGAGGTTTAGAATAGTGTGAAATATTCACTGACAATGAGTTATAATCGGTGTGCATTACTCTGTCTTGAGTGGCATGGCTCTTTTTCTATTCTATAGGTTATCAGTAGAGTAAATGATAATTTTTATGATGAAATTTCAAATACTTTTTATAATGCAATATTTGGGGATCTGAGAAATTTACATTGTTATCTTTAAAAGCAAACTGCATCAAAAACTTCTTTAATTATCAAAATTGTAGTTTGTCTATGTTCCTTAAAGTTTTGTAATTTACTATTGGTATTTAACTTGCATTTATCTTTTTTCTTGTTGATGAATATAATAGAGGATTGTAATGTCAATCATTGCTTATCCAACAAATAAAATTCTAAACAATAATAATAATTATTATATTTATAAACTACTACATTAATTATGCCAAGAAAATCCTTCCTATGAAGTTATGATTCTAATTACTCCTTATTCCTAGTCATTTATTTAGTTAAATGAATAAGTTAAACATAAAAATCTATGAATTGATTGTTATGTGTACTGTACATCTACAAATGACGCAGTTGCTAAAGACTTTGACTGTACTTGGGGAGGATTATACTGTCACTACACCATTTCCACCCCTCATGCATTTAAAACAAACTCTGACATACACTATCTTGCAATGCTCTAAATAAACATCTAAAATTATTATCCTTCTGGCGTGTAAAGAGAAAATATCAAATGAAGTAAAACACAATATATTATCATCAAAATAACGAGTACCCTTACCAATGGATGAAGCTGATATTTGTAAAACCCAGTCAGTTCAGTTCAGTCACTTAGTCGTGTCTGACTCTTTGTGACCCCATGGACAGCAGCACACCAGGCCTCCCTGCTCATCACCAATTCCCGGAGTTTACTCAAACTCATGTCCATTGAGTCAGTGATGCCATCCAACCATCTCATCCTCTGTCATCCCCTTCTCCTCCTGCCTTCAATCTTTCCCAGCATCAGGGGCTTTTCCATTGAGTCACTTCTTTGTGTCAGGTGGTAAAAGTATTGGCGTTTCCACTTCAACATCTGTCCTTTAAATGAATACTCAGGGTTGATTTCCTTTAGGATGCACTGGTTGGATCTCCTTGCTGTCCAAGGGACGCTCAAGAGTCTTCTCCAACACCACAGTTCAAAAGCATCAATTCTTTGGCGCTCAGCTTTCTTTATAGTCCAACTCTCACATCCACACATGACTACTGGAAAAACTATATCCTTGACTAGACGGACCTTTGTTGGCAAAGTAATGTCTCTGCTTCCCAATATGCTGTCTAGGTTGGTCATAACTTTTCTCTCAAGGAGTAAGCATCTTTTAATTTCATGGCTGAAATATAGAAAAAAAAAAGGCCCTGCATAAAATAAAGGAAGTCTTAACATATACCGAACATATGTAAATTCTCCAGGAAAGTGCATTTACTGAAAATAAAGCATAGAATTATTATGTTAACTTAATTGAAAGTAGACTCATAAAATATCACTGAAGCTAGGATTTTTAGAGCATATGACTATCATTATAATTTCTAGAAAAACACATTTTCCTTCTGTCATGTCCTATACATTGTCATGGAACAAAATCTTCTCCTAGTATGTCAAGGTTTATCATCTTCAATAAGCACATTCACAGATTATAACAAATATAAAATTTTTATGTAACAACACAAAACTCTTAATAAACCTAGAATGTTAACTTTTTTTTTTCTTTACAGATCATCCCTTCTATTTCTGTTAATGTGGTATACTAAATATACCTCAATAGAAAGTAAAATTTGTGCAATTTTACAAATACACCAAAGTTGTTTTCATGCCCTCCTATCATCAAAACATAAAATTAATGACTTCAAGGTCTTATAATTTATATATTTTTATCACATATAAATGGTTGTATATAACATTTCCTCCTGAAATATTTTGAGCACATTAAACCAAGTCAATGAAAATTGGCAGTAAGTTTAATTCTTTCTATTTTAGCACTGAAAGAAACTTACTTGGAAAATCTGATTTCCATTTTCATAACACTGTCATTTATCAAATTATCTGTCTTTACACTAACCAGAGAAATCAGTTGTAATTAACAGTGCTTTCTTAGCCAAAGAGGATGCAATTGCAGACATCAGACTATAATTTCTAGAATTAAAAATATAGTATAAAAATGATAAATAAAGGCAAGTAACAAAAAGTTAAAGAATTATCACAATTATCCACACATATAATGATGAATTTGTCTAAAACACTCTGAGTTTTTGTCAATTTGTTACTTTCACGTATGTATTAAGAAAGTTCTCTCTGTCTCAATACTTACGTTTTAATGCAATTTCCTAGGTGGTACTAGTGGTAGAAAACCTGCCTGCCAATGCTGGAGATGTAAGAGATGTGAGTTCAGTCACTGGGTCTGGAAGATAACCTTGGAGGAGGAAATGGCAACCCACTCCAGTATTTGTGCCTAGAGAATCCCATGGACAGAGGAGCCTGGTGTTCTACAGTCCATAGTGTCACAAAGAGTTGGACATGACTACAGAAATACAGCACACATATAGCATACAGTAAAATATATACATATATATTTACATACAATACACATAATAGAAAACTGATTTAAATTGTAAAATATACAGATTAAAAATATTTACTGACCTGTAATTGAACACAATTTACATCATCATCATCACAATACACAGATTTGACAATAATCACTATTATGGAATCAATAGATGAATAATCTTAATAAGGAATACAAGCAGTATGTTAAATATTATTTCTGAATTAAAAATCCCTATAAGAAAGAAGTAGAAAACAACTTACAGTCTTATCCTGGAAATTAAATAAATAAATAAATAAAATAAATCAGAGCTTTAGCATGTTGACTATAGAACAACTGTCTGATTAATTTTGATGCTGTTTTTGAAATAAGATATTTACTTCACTATTGTAGATCCTACAGAAGAGACACACACAGAAATAAAGATGAAAAAAATGCAAGCAGGGTCGATAAATAGGAAAGCAATCTTACCTGGTCTTTTCACAGAAAAGTTATAAAGTAGTTTAGGACAACTGACCAAAAAATAACAAATTTGGGAGCTTTTTTAGAAGTGATAAGAGATGAAAAGCTGCCTTCTAAACTTACTCTTTTGTGAGCTACATAAAAATTAATTACACAACAGAAAATTGGGGAAATAGATCTAAATTTTGAGACATACATACATTTGTAAAAGAATAGAAGATGAAATTTTAATGATAGTGTTAGTTTATGTGATCTTCAAATTATAAGTGAAGATAAATAGTAAACATTTATAAACTGTCAATAGTCATATTTGCACATGTTATTTTTCCTAAAATGTTCTTGTGGGTCCTGTGATTTTAGAATAAAAATTCCTGAGGCTAATTTTATTGGATTGGGTTTACTCCTCTAATACCTTTCTCTTGAAAGGTAGACTTTCATAATAAGAAGTTTTAAGATGTTTGAAGATGTATGCATTTTTCTGTTTGCTGCTGATTATTTTCAATGTTTTTTTTTTTTTTTCCCTTTACAGAAAATGTACCAGCTCTTAAGCAACAGTTAGAACTGGAAATGGAACAACAGACTTATTCCAAAAGGAAAAGTAATGTCAAGGCTGTATATTGTCACCCTGCTTATTTAACTTATATCCAGAGTATATCATGAGAAACTCTGGGCTGAAAGAAGCACATGCTAGAATCAAGATTGCTGGCAGAAATATCAATAACCTCAGGTATGCAGATGACACCACCCTTATGGCAGAAAGTGAAGAAGAACTAAAGAGCCTCTTGATGAAAGTGAAAGAGGAGAGTGAAAAATTGGCTTAAAGCTCAACATTTAGAAAACTAAGATCATGGCATCTGGTCCCATCACTTCATGGAAAATAGATGGGGAAACAGTGGAAACAATGGATGATTTTATTTTGGGGGGCTCCAAAATCACTGCAGATGGTGATTGCAGCCATGAAATTAAAAGATGTTTACTCCTTTGAAGAAAAGTTATGACCAACCTAGACAGCATATTAGGAAGCAGAGACATTACTTTGCCAACAAAGGTCCGTCTAGTCAAAGCTATGGTTTTTCCAGTGGACATGTATGGAAATGAGAGTTGGACTATAAAGGAAGCTGAGTGCAGAAGAATTGATACGCTGGAACTGTGGTATTGGAGAAGACTCTTGAGAGTCCCTTGGACTGCAGTGTGATCCAACCAGTCCATCCTAAAGGAGATCAGTCCTGGGTGTTCACTGGAAGGACTGATGTTGAAGCTGAAACTCCAATACATTGGCCACCTGATGCAAACAGCTGACTCATTTGAAAAGACCCTGATGCTGGGAAAGATTGAGGGCAGGAGGAGAAGGGGATGACAGAGGATGAGATGGTTTGATGGCATCACTGACTCAATGGACATGAGTTTGGGTAGACTCCAGAAGTTGGTGATGGACAGGGAGGCCTGGCGTGCTGTGGTTCATTTGCGACCTCTCTGGGGTTGCACAGAATTGGACATGACTGAGTGACTGAACTGAACTGAACTTAATGGATAGCATTAAAAGCCCACTATGTTGTGGTCCCACCTTATTTTTACTGTTGAAATTCGCACATGTGGTCTCCAGTCAAGCAGATATATTAGCAATTTTCATATATTTTTAACATTTATTGGCATTTGTTAAGCTTGTGCTTTTGGTCTGGAATGATTGATTTCACCATAGTTAACCTTTCTATTATTTTTTTGCCACCAATAACATCCTTCCTAGGAACTCTCAGACCATGTTTTCTGTCTACCTGGCACACATTTGTTTTGTTTCAAAGATTTTATTTTTTATATCAGTTCATAGCAAACTGAAAGCACAGAGATTTCCCAGTACCTCTGCCCCTAGGTATGTGTAGCCTCTCCTGTTATCAACTTTGATCATCAGAATGATACATTCAGTATAATTGATGAGCCAATATTCAGTTTAGTTTTTTCGCTAGGTTGTATCTGACACTTTGTGACCACATGTAACAGCACACCAGGCCTCCCTGTCCATCACTAACTCCCAGAGTCTACTCAAACTCATATCCATTGAGTCGGTGATGCCATAGAACCATTTCATCCTCTGTTAGTCCTTTCTCCTCCTGCCTTCAATCTTTCCCATCATCAGGGTCTTTTCCAATGAGAAAAGACCTTCACAGAAAAGTCTTCGCATTAGGTGGCCAAAGTATTGGAAAAGTTTCAGCTTCAACATCAGTCCTTCCAATGAATGTTCAGGATTGATTTCCTTTAGGATGCACTGGTTGGACCTCCTTGCTGTCCAAGGGATTCCCAAGAGTCTTCTTCCAACACCTCAGTTCAAAAGCATAAATACTTCAGCGCTTAGATTTCTTTATAGTCCAAATCTCACATCCATACATGACTACAGGAAAAACCATAGCCTTGCTAGACAGACCTTTGTTGGCAAAGTAATGTCTCTGCTTTGTAATATGCTGTCTAGGTTGGTCATAAATTTTCTTCCAAGGAGTAAGTGTCTCTTAATTTCATGATTGCAGTGACCATCTGCAGTGATTTTGGAGCCCCCCAAAATAAAGTCTCTCACTCTTTCTATTGTTTCCCCGTTTTTTGCCATGAAGTGATGGGATCGGAAGCCATGATCTTAGTTTTCTGGATGTTGAGTTTTGAGCCTACTTTTTCACTGTCCTTTTTCATGTTCATCAAGAGGCTCTTTAGTTCTTCTTTACTTTCTTTCAAAAGGGTGGTGTCATCTGCATATCTGCGGTTATTGATATTTCTCCTGGCAATTTTTGATTCCAGCTTGTGCTTCATCCGATCCAGCATTTCTCATGATGTACTTTGCATATACCTGTGGCAGATTAATTTTGATATTTGGCAAAACTAATACAATTATGTAAAGTTAAAAATAAAATACAAATTAAAAAAAAAAAAAGCAGGGTGACAATATATAGACTTGACATACTCCTTTCTCAATTTGGATCCAGTCTGTTGTTCCATGTCCATTTCTAACTGTTCATTCCTGACCTGCATACAGATTTCTCAAGAGGCAGGTCAGGTGTTCTGGTATTCCCATATCTCTCAGAATTTTCCACAGTTTATTGTGATCCACACAGGCAAAGGCTTTGGCATACATAGTCAATACAGTAGAAGTTGATGTTTTCCTGGAATTCTCTTGCTTTTTTGATGATCCAACAAATGTTGGCAATTTGATCCCTGGTTCCTCTCCATTTTCTAAATCTAGCTTGAACACCTGGAATTTCATGGTTCACATACTGTTGAAACGTGGCTTGGAGAATTTTGAGCATTTCTTTGCTTGTGTGTGAGATGAGTGCAATTGTGGAGTAGTTTGAACATTCCTTGGCATTGCCTTTCTTTGAGATTGAAATGAAAATTGACATTTTCCTGTCCTTTGGCCATTGCTTAGTTTTCCAAATTTGCTGGCATTTGAGTGCAGCACTTTCACAGCATTATCTTTTAGGATTTTAAATAGCTCAACTGGAATTCTATCACCTTTGTCCGTAGTGATGCTTCCTAAGGCCCACTTGACCAACACTGGCACATAATAAATACCCAACACTGGAAGCTTACTTTAGTTTTCACAATTTGGTGTTATGCATTCTATGTTTGAAAAATGTATAATAACATGTATTCATCAATATAATATCATACAAATATTTTTACTCTCCTAAAATTCCTCTCTGTTCCCCCTATTCCAACACTGCAGTTCCCAACCCTTGGCAATCACTGATTGTTTTACTGTCTCAATAGTGTTGCCTCTTTCAAAATGTCATGCGATTGGAATAATACATTATGTAACCTTTTCAGATTGGTTGCTTTCACTTATTAATATGCATTTAAGATTCATCCATGTATTTTTAATATTTGGTATTTCATTTCTTGTTATCACTGGATAATATTCCATTGTCTGGATCTACCACAGGTTAATTATCCCATTCACTTGCTGAAGGAAACATTGGTTGTTTCCAGGTGATGTTAATTATGAACAAAGCTGCTATAAACATCTGTGTGAAGGGTTTCATGTGGGCATGTTTTCACCTTTTTTAGTTGTTATTTCTAGATCTTAGGAATAAATTTGTTTTGTAAGAAACCACTAAACTGTCTTCCAAAATTGTTGTACCATTTTTGCTTTCCCACCAGCAGTAAATGAAAGTTCCTGCCATTCCACATCCTCAACAGCATTTAATGCTGTCAGTGCTCCAAATTTGGTCATTCTATTCATTTTAATAGATGTGTAGTAGTGACTTCTTTTAATATGAATTCTTTTGATGACATATGATGTTAAGCATTTTTAATATGCTTATTTTCCACCTGCATATCTTCTTTGATGAATTGTTTGTTAACATCTTTGACCCTTTTTTTAAAATCAGATTCTTTGGTTTCTTATTGTTCAGTATTAAGTGTTTCTAGCATAATTTTTCAGACGTATATTTTGAAAACATCTTCTCCCAGTAAGTGATTGATTTGTCTTTTCATTCTTTGGATATTATCTTTCACAAATGGTTTTAATTTTAATAAATTCCAACTTATATTGTTTTTTATGGATCATGCCTTTGGTGCTATGTCTAAAGTCATCATCATAAACAAATCATCTAGGTTTTTGCCTATGTTATCTTCTAGAAGTTTTATGATTTTGTGCCTTACATTTAGGTTTTTAATGTATTTTGAGTTAATTTTTGTGAAGGGTATAATCTTTGTGTATAGATTTATTTTATGTTATTTTTTAATTTTTGCTTGTGACTGTCCTGTTGTTGCAGAGGAGTCTGGAAAGCTACAGTCCATGGGATCACAAAGAGTTGGGCATGACTTAAGAACTGAACCGGCACACACATCCTGTAGTTCCAGCATTTTTATGGAAGAAACTATCTTTTCTCCATTGTATTATTGCCTTGACTCCTTTGCCAAAGTTACTTAATATGTGTGAGGGATTATATCTTGGTTCTCTATTCTGCTCCACTGATTTATTAGATTTGGTGACTATAAATAGTTGGAATTGAGTGTACTTGCTTTTAGTAAGCATTGAATTTGGAAACTGTAAGTCCATTTTGTTCTTCAACTGCAATATTGTGTTGGCTAATCTAGATCTTTTCCATCTCTATATAAATTTTAGAATTCAGATTGTCAAATTCCATGAAATAACCTGCTGGGTTTTGTGTGAGATTACACTGAATCTATAAATCATGTTTGGAATAACTCTAATCTTAACAATTGTTGGGGTCCTTTAATGGACCGGAACCTGATGGTCTGGAGTTGATGATAAGAAAGTGAAAGAGAGAAAGAGGCTGATATTCCCTGGTTTATGCAGAGAACCAATAAAGCCCTGACACAGGGCTTGCATCGCTCATGAAGGCACAGGGCCCTCCTCGAGCAGGTGAAGGCACAAGGTGCCTTCTCGAGGGGGTCTTCGAAGCCCAGGCAGAAGAGTGAGCACGATGGGTTTCTATGCTCCAGAGAATTAGCCCGGGAGAGAGAGAGAGAGAAAGAAACAAAAAACACATGGAGACCTAAGCTCTGATGGAGCAAAGATGCTTTAATAATCTTTCTGTGAGTATATATAGGCTGTTGTACAAGAAATTTCTTTCAACAATAATAAAGATCAGAAAACCAAATGTGCAGCAACCATTATCAAGGGAACGTGAACGTGATGTGAAGTCGCTCAGTCGGGTCCAACTCTTTGCGATCCCATGGACTGTAGCCTACCAGGCTCCTCTGTCCATGGGATTTTCCAGGCAATAGTACTGGAGTGGATTGCCAGGGATTGATAATGGTCACAAGGTCGGGAGACAATTCATATCTCAAGACTAAGCAGTTTTGTCATAAAGAGAAAGTTTACTAAAGGATATTCAAGCCTGTCTCACATAATGACCTCAGTCCTGGGAGCAGCTTGCTGCTCCACTTGATAAGTGACAAAGGACTTATGAGAAATAGCATGTAGGAATCCTCCTGTTAAACACTCCCTGACAAACAACGTTGATACTTTCTATCCATTAACATGGAACAACTCCATTGCTTAGTTCTTTTTTGAGTTTGTTCAACAAGCTCAAAATTTATTTATTATGTATTTAGCTCTTTTTTGTTTCTTCATCAAAATTTTCTTTATTTAGTTTTTTTTTTGAGTTTTCTCATCAAAATTTTATACTTCACCTCATATATATATGTTGTTTGTATATATTTTGTTAAATTTATGCTTAAGTAATTAATTTTGGGATGCTAATAAAGTGTATTATGCTTTTAATATCAGATTTCACTTGTTTATTGGTGTTCTATAGGAAAGCAATTGACTTTGGTATGCTAATCTTCTATGCTTCAACTTTGCTATATTTATTAATTGCAGAATTTTTTAATAATTCTTTTGGATTTTATACATAGATGATTATATCATCTGTGATCAAAGACACTTCCAAGTCTTCCATACCAATCTGTATATATTTTAGTTCTTTTTCCAGTCTTATTATATTTTCAAGAATTCCAGTATGAGGGTATTATTAAATGGTGAGATGGGAGATTCTTATTTCTATCTGACCTGAGTGGGATATCTTCCAATTTACATTATTAAATATGATGTTAACCATATAACTTTTTGTATATAGTCTTTAACAAGTTAAGGAAGTTTCCTTCTGTTTCTAGTTCACTGAGAGATTTTTATCATGAATAGGTGTTGTGCTGTGTGTGAGTGTTCATTTTTGTCCAGTTCTTTGTCATCCCATGAGTTATAGCCAACCAGGATACTCTAGCCATGGGATTTCCCAGGTAAGAATACTGGAGTGGGTACCATATCCTTCTCCAGGAGATCGTCCTGACACAGGGTTTGAACCCACAGTCTTGCGTCTCCTACATTAGCAAATTGATTCTTTACCACTAGTGACCCCTAGGAAGACTTTGGATATTGGATTTTTTCAAATATTTTTTTTCTATAGCTATAAATATGATCAAGCTTCCCTGGTGGCTCAGATGGTAAAGAATCGGCCTGCAATGCAAGAGACCTGGATTCAATCCCTGGGTTGGTAGATCCCCTGGAGGAGGGCATGCAACCCACTCCAATATTCTTGCCTGGAGAATCCCCATGGACAGAGAAGCCTGGTGGGCTACAGTCCATGAGGTAGCAATGAGTTGGACACGACTGGACAACTAAGCACAGTATAGCATAGGTATGATCATATGATTTTTCTTTTATAGCTTATTAGTCTGAGGGACTACACTTATTGATTTTCAAATGTTGAACCAGACTCTCATAGCTTGAATAAATTTCACTTGGTGAAATTGGTTTATAGTTCTGTTTATTTATGGTTGGCCATGTTGATAACTTGCTGAGAATTGTTGCACTTATGTTTATGATAGGTATTGGTATGTAGTTTTATTTTCTTATAATGTCTTTGGAAGCTTCTAGTAGTAGGGCAATGTCTGTTTCATAGAAGGAGCTAGAGAGTATTCCCTTTGCTTCTATCCTCTGAAAGAGATTGTAGAAAATTATTATAACTTTTTTACCTAAACCGTTAGATAGAATTTACTAGCAAATCATCTAAGTAAGGTGTTTGTGTTTTAAAAGATTATTATTTAATATAGATTATCAAGATTGTGGGCATAGAGTTACTCATAGCATTTCTTTCTTATTTTTAATGCCTATGGGATCTGTAGTAGAGTTCCCTCTTTTATTTTGATATTAGAAATCTGTATACACTCTTTTTTTCCATAGTTACCTAGCTAGAGGTGTATAGATTTTATTGATATTTTTAATGAAACAACTTTTGGTTTCCTTGATTTTCTCTAGTGATTTTCTCTTTTCACTTTAATTGATTTGTTTTAATTTTTCTCATTAATTTTTTCCTATTTAGTTTGAATTTAATTTGCTCTTCATTTTCTTTAGTTTTCTAACATGAAAACCTAGATTCTTGATTTTAGATAATTTTCTAATACTTGCACTCAAGCAAACCCTCCAGGTTTTGCTTTTCTAACATCCCCCAAATTTTGATAAGTTGTGTTTTAATTTTCACTTAGTTCAAAATATAAATTCTCTTGGGATTTCCTTTTTGACACATGTTTCTCATAAGTATGTCTTAGAGTTTTCATATAATTTGGGATTTTCCGATTACCTTTATGTTGTTGATTTCTAGCTTAATTCCATTGTATTCTGAAAGAAGACCTTGTATGACTTCTATTATTTTAAATTTGTTAAAAGTGTGTCCTATGGCCCAAAATGTATTCTGTATTGGTGAATTTTCCATGTGACCATGAGAATAATGTGTATTTTCTTGTTGGATGAAGCCATTTAAAGACATCCATTTATATACAGTTGATTGATGGTGTTGTTGTGTTCAGTTACGTACTTTCTCATTTTCTGTCTTCTGGATTTGTTCATTTCCAGTACAAGGTTGCTGTACTCTCTAGATACACTTGTAGAGTCATCTGTCTCCTTGAAGTTGTACCAGTTTTTGCCTCAAGTAGTTTGACCCTCTGTTAGGCATATACACATTAAGGATTGTGACATCTTTTTGGTGAATTGATCCCTTTATCATTATGTAATGTACTTATCTATTCTTGATTACCTTCCTCAGTGTGAGGTAGGCTCTGTGTGAAATTAACATCTTTTCCTGTTTTCTTTTTATTACTATTGGCATGGCTCATATTTCTTCATCCATTTACATTTAATCTACATATGTCTTTATAGTTAAACTAAGCTTATTTTAGCAATATGCAGTTGGTTTTTATTTTCTTGGATCATTCTGACAAGTCTGCCTTAACTAATACATTTATTAATTACTTATATTTTAAGTAAAATAATATTTTCTATACCAGATATTTAGAAGAATATTTAGATGGCATTTTATTTATCAAGGTGCTTCATATTTAGTAATGTTCATTTTAGTTCTCCCAGATATGATTCTCAATTTCCATGCAGTCAGTTTTTGTTAATGTCTAATTGTTCTTCCATAATTCATTTAGAGATCTTTTTATTCACATGTTACATTTCAATCATATTATATCTAGGCTGCTTGGGATTGATTTAAAATAAACTCATTATGTGAAGAGATGGTAAAAATCAGCAAAATAAAATGTCATTACAAACTGCCTTATGCTTTTATAGGCAAAGATGATAAGATTTACTATAAGATCTTTTATTCAGTTTGACAAATCACTAGCCAAGCTTCTTGCAATCTCTGGTTTAAAATTACTAAAGTAATAAGCAATAAGTTAAAAACCACATTCAGTTATGTGTTTAAATATGGCAAAATATGTAAAACTTAATGATTAAATTAATGGGAATACCATGACTTGGACCACTTTCTTAAAAGAGTTTAAGAACTTCCCTGTTTATTCTTGGGGAAAAAATAAAATTTAGTATACAAAATAATAATTATATAATGTTTGCTGACTCTCAAGCCTCATTTCTTTGCAAGTGCCACTTTCTTCCAATCTTCCAATGTACCTTCTTTCTTATTTTCATAGGACTACCCCATCTGATTCTCATTCCAGAATTCTCTGCACAAGCAACATGAACCTCATCATTTGTCAAATGCTATTTTCTTAGTAAAGCCTTCCTTATCTCTCCATATCAGGTCACCTCTTAACAACCCACATCCTGATGCCCATTATTTATATAGATTGTTCTTTTCTTATGAAGCTTAAAATCTGATGTAGAAATCATTAATGAGTTATAATCATATAAATAAATATATAATTAAATATGGTAGATAGTACACAAGAGAATTACCCTGTGCTTTAAGTGCAAGAAGAAATAAAATTCTGAAGTTTAGGGGAAAATCCTCAAAGTAAGAAAAGTTAAATTACTTATTTGTAATAGCAGACGTAGAAAATCAGGTGACCAGAGCTCTTCTCTGTATGTAAACACAGCTATGCATGTGATTCATTGCAGAAGAGTAAAGATGGAAATATTACTTAGTTTTACCTGCCACTATGGTTCTATAATGTGATTTCTGTGTGTGTGATATTTCCTCCTTTCTCTTCTTTAACAAATTTTGTATCTCCGAATTATTTAAGACAATAAAGGTTTTGTTTACTTGTTTTGTGAAAGCACTACTCTGGTCCTTAGAGTTTCTATCTATAGAAAAACTTAAGGAGTAACTTAAGGAAAATCCAGTTCATTGAATCATCTAATAAGAAAAGTAGTACAGCATGTATAAAAATAACCCTCAAAAATGAATGGAATGACTCAAATTAAAATACAAAGAAACAAATGAGACAAAATATTATTGGCAAGAAAATCTCAGGAAAGAAATGAAGAAAAAAAAAACAAATGCAGATATGACATATGTTTTTGGTTTGAGGGCAAGGATTTCATTTTATATTATTTTCCATACTAATAATTCTTTATAATGTCTCTTATTATGTGACCCAGAAATTTTTACAGAAGAATTATAGCATACTTTTAAGAGAAAATATTGTAATTCTATTTGAAATAACTGAAATAAAATATAGGAATCATTAATTAATATTATTTTAAGTTCAAAATATTTGAAATATTCCAAATAAACTTAAAACTTTGGGAGATATATTTATTAATGTCAATGCAATTATTTAAAATAAAATAGTAACAAACAAAATCCAGAATTAATTAAAAAATATATAGTAATAAAGTAAAGATTATTTTAGAAATGGGCTGATATTTTACTATTAGAAAATTATTAAAATTTGCTATGATATTAAATGTACTTGTTGAAAATATAACTATTATCATAGTTGCTGAGAGTACTACTGTTAAAATTCAAATTTTACTTACTTAGGAAAATAAAAAATGATGATCTTAGCCCAAGCTGGAAATACTAGAAGATTCTCCACTGAATTGGAAAAAGGGAACAACACGAATTTCTCTTGGTAATTTTTATTGTTTACATTTAAACTGTACATTCCAACCCATGCAAGTGAAGAGAAGAAATCATTTATAAGTAAAAAGAAATGAAAAGGAAGTGATAAAATTATTGCTATTTTCAGACTCTAAAATTTTGTACCTCCCAAATGCAGAAATTGCAAACCCAAATGCAGAAATGCAGACTGCAAGTCATAGCAGATTATAGCTATATAATGAGTACAAACATTTGCATAGAAAATTCCATAACTTTCCAATTAAAAGCATCATGAATAACAAGAGATAGTGGGAGAAGGAATTTGTTTATTTTAACAACTAAAAACATAAAATGCTTTGAAACAAACTTATTCTGAAATATGTTGGCTCCATGTGTAGAATGTATGTATTCTGGACAAATGAATGACTACTTGAAAAAAATGAAACATATTATATTATTGTTTAGTGCTAAATAACATAAAAATGTCAATGTCCTTTAACTTAATCTACATATCTATGTATGTCATTAATGAAATCCCTTTAAAATATTATCATTTTAACTGGACAGGTAATAGCATAGTTCCTGTAAGATGATAAATAATGATAGAGTTATAACTTAACTGAGTATTATTAGCCAAACATTATTTGAGATCCTTAAGTATAAACATAACAATCCTTTGAGGTAGGTATTATTATTTTCTCAATTTTTCCACCTGATGAAACTGATTAAGGAACTTGCTAAAGATGTAGGAAATGAACTTTGATTTCACATGGTGTGGATATGCAGTTGGCACCCTTAGAAAATATACTATGAAAACAGCCAGAAAGCTGAATAAGAACAGTAAAGCAATACTTGTTCTCCAGAAGCAAAATATATCTTGAAGCTTTAGCAGTTGAGAATAGTAAAATACTGGCATATGCCAGGCAAATGAATAATTGATATGCAAATATAAAAACAGACAATAAAAAAATATTAAGCATATGCTGATAATGACATTTCAGTGCAGTGAGTAAAAGATGACTATTCAATATTTTGCTTTTTAAATAATTGAGTAACTTTCTGGAAATAAAAGTATATTGGATTTATAATCCAAACATAACCTAAGTGTAAATTCTAAATGATACAAAGATTAATAATAGAAAATAGCAAAACTATATTAAAATGATATAAATTTTTATTGTTTTAAAATTTCAGAATGTTGAAAATCATTCTAACCTCGATCTAAAATCCATATGATACAATAAAAATTGATATATATTCAACTGTCTTCAGTTTAAAGATAATGATGTAAAACACCATAAGCAAAATGTAAAGGCAAACTGATGAACTGAGAAACATTTCAATGTTCGTACCATAAACAGAAAGCTAAGCATCTCAATATATAAATAACTCATACAAAATAAGAAGTAAAATCAGATCAGATCAGATCAGTCACTCAGTCGTGTCCAACTCTTTGCGACCCCATTAATCACAGCACGCCAGGCCTCCCTATCCATCACGAACTCCCGGAGTTCACTGAGACTCACGTCCATCGAGTTAGTGATGCCATCCAGCCATCTCATCCTCTGTTGTCCCCTTCTCCTCCTGCCCCCAATCCCTCCCAGCATCAGTCTTTTCCAATAAGCTAACTCTTTGCATGAGGTGGCCAAAGTACTGGAGTTTCAGCTTTAGCATCATTCCTTCCAAAGAAATCCCAGGGCTGATCTCCTTCAGAATGGACTCGTTGGATCTCCTTGCAGTCCAAGGGACTCTCAAGAGTCTTCTCCAACACCACAGTTCAAAAGCATCAATTCTTCGGCGCTCAGCCTTCTTCACAGTCCAACTCTCATATCCATACATGACCACAGGAAAAACCATAGCCTTGACTAGACAGACCTTTGTGGGCAAAGTAATGTCTCTGCTTTTCAATATGCTGTCTAGGTTGGTCATAACTTTCCTTCCAAGGAGTAAGCGTCTTTTAATTTCATGGCTGCAGTCAAATAGCTCAGTAGAAAAATTATCATAAGATATGAACATATAATTCATAGAAATTCTCTAAAACAAAAGAAATTAAAATAGCACACTTTAAAGTATCAGATTGGTAAACAGATAAATATTTCTCAAGTTTTGTACTAACAGATCTGCTCATTCATTATTGATGAGGCCCTGTCTCCTATATGAAGAGCAATTGGGACACCTCTATTAGGGTGGCACAGTGGTAAGAATCTACCTTCCAATGCAGGAGCCAAAAGAGACCCAGATTCCTGGGTTGATCCAATCCCAAAGAAGGGCAACAACAAAGAATGTTCAAACTACCATACAACTGCATTCATTTCATATGCTAACAAAGTAATGCTCAAAATCCTTCAAGCTAAGTTACAGCAGTACATGAACCAATAAATTCCAGATATACAAGCTGTATTTGGAAAAAGCAGAGGAACCAGAGATTAAATTGCCAACATTCATTGGATCATAGCGAAAGCAAGGGAATTCCAGAAAAAAAATGTCGTCTTCAGCTTTATTGACTATGCTAAAACCTTTGACTGTGTGAATCACAGAAACTGTGGAAAATTCTTAAAAAGATGGGAATACCATATTGCCTTACCTGTCTCCTGATAAAACTGTATGAGGGTCAGGATATAACAGTTAGAACTGGACACGAAACAATAGACTGGTTCAAAATTGGGAAAGGAGTACAGCAAGAATGTATATTGTCACTCTGCTTATTTTACTTATATGCCAAATACATCATGTGAAATGCCAGTCTGTGTGAATCATAGGATGGAATCAAGGTTTGCCAAGAGAAATAAATGCAGACAACACCACTCTAATAGCAGAAAGTGAAAAGGAACCAAAGAGCCTCTTGATGAGAGTGAAGGAGGAGAATGAAAAATCTGGCTTAAAACTCAACATTCAAAAAAACTAAGATCATGGCATCTGGTCCCATCACTTCATGGCAATTAGGTGAGGAAAATGGAAATAGTAACAGATTTTATTTTCTTGGGCTCCAAAATCACTGTGGATGGTGACTGCAGTCATGAAATTACAAGACACTTGCTCCTTGGAAGGAAGGCTATGCCAAACATAGACAGCATATTAAAGGGCAAAAACATCACTTTGATGACATAGATCTGTATAGTCAAAGCTATGGTTTAACCAGTACTTATGTATGGATGTGAGAGTTGGATCATAAAGAAGGCTGAACCCCAAAGAATCAATTCTTTTGAATTGTGGTTCTGGAGAAAACTAAGAGTCTCTTGGACAGCAAGGAGATCCAACCAGTCCTTCTTAAAAGAAATCAGGACTTAAAATAATAAAGGACTGATGCTGAAGTTCCCATGCTTTGGCTACCTGATGTGAAGAGCCAACTCACTGGAAATGACCCTGATGCTGAGAAAGACTGAAAGCAAAAGGAAAAGAGGGCAGCAGACGATGAGATGGCTAGAGAGCACCAATGACCCAATGTACATGAGTTTAAGCAAACTCCAGGAGACAGTAGAGGACAAGGAAGTCTGGCATGCTATAATCCATGGGGTCACAAAGAGTCAGACAGGACTTAGAGCCTGAAAAACAGCATATAGCATTCTTTCTCAATATAAAAGCAAGGAGTTGGAAAAACAAAACAAAACAAAACATATATTCACATTGGATTTTGAACATTTTAAATGATCTTTTGGAAGATTATTAAAATTTGAAACAAATTACACAAAATTATGAGGAATATTTGCTCTTTTGTGCTATAAATCATGGGGTAAACTGGATGAAGGAGATCAGTTAAGGGAGACAAGTATTTTTTTTTTTTTTTCAGGATGGGGAACACGTGTATACCCGTGGCAGATTCATGTTGATGTACGGCAAGCAACAGTTAGAACTGGACATGGAACAACAGACTGGTTCCAAATAGGAAAAGGAGTACGTCAAGGCTGTATATTGTCACCCTGCTTATTTAACTTATATGCAGAGTACATTATGAGAAATGCTGGATTGGAAGAAACACAAGCTGGAATCAAGATTGCTGGGAGAAATATCAATAACCTCAGATATGCAGATGACACCATCCTTATGGCAGAAAGTGAAGAGGAACTCAAAAGCTTCTTGATGAAAGTGAAAGTGGAGAGTGAAAAAGTTGGCTTGAAGCTCAACATTCAGAAAACGAAGATCATGGCATCCGGTCCCACCACTTCATGGGAAATATATGGGGAAACAGTGGAAACTGTCACAGTTTATTTTTTGGGGCTTCAAAATCACTGCAGATGGTGACTGCAGCCATGAAATTAAAAGACGCTTACTCCTTGGAAGGAAAGTTATGACCAACCTAGATAGCATATTCAAAAGCAGAGACATTACTTTGCCAACAAAGGTTCATCTAGTCAAGGCTATGGTTTTTCCTGTGGTCATGTATGGATATGAGAGTTGGACTGTGAAGAAGGCTGAGCACCAAAGAATTGATGCTTTTGAACTGTGGTGTTGGAGAAGACTCTTGAGAGTCCCTTGGACTGCAAGGAGATCCAACCAGTCCATTCTGAAGGAGATCAGCCCTGGGATTTCTTTGGAAGGAATGATGCTAAAGCTGAAACTCCAGTACTTTGGCCACCTCATGCGAAGAGTTGACTCATTGGAAAGGACTCTGATGCTGGGAGGGATTGGGGGCAGGAGGAGAAGGGGACGCCAGAGGATGAGATGGCTGGATGGCATCACTGACTCAATGGACATGAGTCTGGGTGAACTCTGGGAGTTGGTGATGGACAGGGAGGCCTGGCATGCTGCGATTCATGGGGTCACAAAGAGTCGGACACGACTTAGCGACTGAACTGAACTGATGGCAAAACCAATACAATATTGTAATTAACCTTCAATTAAAATAAATAAATAAAAAAAGAGAAGTATTTTTTAAATAAATTTAGTTTATATGGGAAAATGAATGTTTCACATTTTTATGCTAGTTTATCTAACTGAAAGCAAATGTAAGTAAAATAATAAACCTTCAGAAAAGAACACAATGTATGATGGGAAATAAAATTGTAAACTACTGTAAAGGCACAAACAAATTATCTTTCTAGAACTATTTTGTTAGACAGCATTTATGATAAAGCAGAAATTAATTTCTTTTGGCTAGTTTGCATCTATATAGATTGGCTTTTTCTTCCTTCATAAAATAATGATGTTTTATCATGAAATAATCACCTTATAGACAGGTATTGTTAAGAATCAAATTTTCATGGTTTAATTTAGGAAAATAGAAGGTGTGATTGGAGAAAGAAGCCAAGATATGCAGTACCTAAAAGAAGATTTTTTTAAAATCAGAAAACAAAGTAGAATTTAAAACTAGAAGGGATGCTGTTTCCCTTTTGTTTTTATCTGACAAGAAAAATAAAATGTATAGTAAAATAAAGACACTGTAAATTGGACACTGGGAATTACAGCA
This sequence comes from Bos grunniens, assembly GCF_055505025.1. Taxonomy (NCBI): domain Eukaryota; kingdom Metazoa; phylum Chordata; class Mammalia; order Artiodactyla; family Bovidae; genus Bos; species Bos grunniens. Next base: position 69,279,886 of record NC_141170.1, read on the forward strand.
TTGGTCTAGTTAAATTAGTCACAGTGAAATTCAGACAGCTTTTCTTTTCTGAAATGTGAAATAATGAGGTAGTTAATAAGTACCAAGATTCGTTGACTCTTCAAGAATGTACTTAGTTTTCTGTTTTCAAGTGACAGTTCATGTCAAAATAAAAGGCATAAGAAAAGTATATATTAAAAGCTATGAAAAAGAGTATGCTTATCTATACCTATTATACATTATAATTACTGGTTGTGTAGAGTAAATAGGGAAAATGAAAGTGAAATTTGTTCAGTCATGTCCGGCTCTTTGTGACCCCATGAACTATATAGTCCATGAAATTCTCCAGGTCAGAGTACTGGAATGGGTAGCCTTTCCCTTCTTCAGGAGATCTTCCCAACCCAGGGATCAAACCCAGTTCTCCCACATTGCAGGAGGAGTCTTTACCAGCTGAGCCACCAGGAAAGCCCAAGAATACTGGAGTGGGTAGCCTATCCCTTCTCTAGGGGATCTTCCTGACCCAGAAATCAAACTGGGGTCCCCAACATTGCAGGCAGGTTCTTTACCAACTGAGCTATAAGGGCAGCCCAAGGTAAATAGGGAAATGTTTCCAAATGATTTATATGGCAAATTTGCAATCTGTTCTTTCATCGTAGTCCTGATTTTAAATATTCTGTTCCAGTGTCCTCATATATCATCAGATATTTCAGAAATAATTCTTTTCAAGATTTATTTTAACAAGAAGAAATGTCTCAAAAGCCACCAACCATAGATCTATGAGATTGCGTACATGTATACACGTATCTTACCTTGCTCAAATGAAGAATAAAGTGATTTTGATTATTTCATTTTATAAATAAAAATCATTGACTATTGTGTGTTACTTTGAAGAGTATATTTCTAAAGGACTACATAGTTGATATGAAAGGTTTGACATTCAAAATGTAAGGATTTTTTTTTTTTTCCTTCATCCAATGTGACACTTAGAAAATGTCATCTGTTACCTATGCTTGGATGGGACGAGAGGCTGGGGAGCCAAGTCAGGAACTCATAATCAACAGAAGGAAGCAAAAAATGCAAGATTAGGAGACTATTTGTTTTGAAAGTAATTTTTTGTTACCACCACAGGGCTTCCCTGGTGGCTCAGTAGTAAACAATCCACCTGCCAAGCAGGAGTTACTGTTGTTCAAATTGTAGCCCACCAGGCTTCTCTGTCCATGAAATTCTCCAGGCAAGAATATTGGAGTGGGTGGTTGTTGTTACTCAGTTACTGAGTCATGTAGGACTCTTTGTGACCCCATGAACTTCAGCACACCAGGCTTCCCTCTTCTTCACTAACTTCTGAAGTTTGTTCAAACTCATGTCTATTGAGTCTGTGATGCAACCCAACCATCTCATCCTCTGTCAACCCCTTCTCTTCCTGCCCTCAATCTTTCCCAGCATCAGGATCTTTTCAAATAAGTCAGCTCTTCACATCAGGTGGCCAAAGTATTAGTTTCAGCATCAGTCCTTCCAATGACTATTCAGGGTTGATTTTTTTTACAATTGACTGGTTTTATCTCCTTGCTGTCTAAAGGACTCTCAAGAGTTTTCTCCAAGTATTGAGATGTGGGTTCAATCTCTGAGTCGATAAGTTCCTCTAAAGAAGGAAATGACAACCTACTGCGCTATTCTTGCCTGGGAAGTTCCATGGGAAGAGAAGCCTGGCAGGTTACAGTTTATGGGGTCATAAAAGAGTCAGACACGACTTAGTGACCAAACAACAGCATCATTAGAATGCTCACATTAGAATGCACTTTCAAGGAAGAGAATGTGTGTGAATTGATCACTAGGTAACAAAGGAACTGTATGTCACGTGTCATTTTATAATTAGAACCGAATATCTGTACTTTAGTGTAATTCAGAAAGGTGCCTATCAAAAAGGAGTTCTCCCTGTTAGCATTGGTCAAGGAACTGTTGTTTTCAAGGGCAATAATGAGGCTTGGATAGGAAAGGGAAAATATGGAATCAAGGTAAAAGGAGAGTATGCTATGGATCAGATTTGATAAAGGAAAACTATCTCAAACTCTCTTAAAGGAGGGTATCAGCCTAGCATTTCTAAGAGAAAAGTGGTCATATCCCATCTATATGAATTTATCTGGTGATACCTCAGAAACTTATGTTTAGGGCTATTGTTACTGAATTAACTATATATAATTGTTTTTTATAAAAGCCTTTTTAAATTGTCAACTATTTCATTAATTAATTCATGATATATAATTCTACATACTGAGGAGTTACTTATGCAGTGTTTAACACTGGATGAAGAGAAAATAAATAAGACATCATACATGCTATTAAGTACCTCACGTACTATCTAATGAATTCTAGAATTAAAACAGCATATTCAATATTACTGTTAGGTTGTGATAATATAGCAGATAAAATTCTCTCATATTCTCTGAGTTTTATGCCATAGCATTTTAAGAGGAAATAGGAGTACATTTTTAAAACAAGTTTCACTGAATATACAGTTGAATATACATTGCAGCACACTCACCTCTAATACCATTCTCATAGTAGGACATTTTGACTAATATCACAGATATAATCTAATGCCTTGTAGAAGAAAGCATCAATAAATTAACAAACACATTTTCATTCTTATTTTGACTAGTTTTATTGTCTTTAAAATTTGACTGCATATAATACATACTATAACTAATCCAGAGAGATTAATGCAATGCTTGCTATGTGCAGTGTGCTGTCCTGATACCATGTAGGTAAGGTTTAAACAAAAGTGAAATATAGAAAATAACTTTACAAAGTTGTATAATATTAAATGAGCTGAAAGAATTGACTTTACAGGGCCAAGTATGTGTTTTCAAACAGTGGCACTTAGCTGGGGCCAGGTATGGCCATCACTACCCAAGTCTGGCTTTATTATTTATAACATTTGGTGTCTCCCAGTGTACGTTCATACTGAAACCCCTAAAATCTAATGTCAGTAACTATGATAATATAGGGAAGAGTTATGCTCACTATGAAAAGTTTATGCAGACCCTAATAAGAGTTTTCAGGAAGGAAATTTACTTCTGGTTAGATATCAATATATGTTTGATTGAAGACATAGTACACGTGTAGAGTGAATTGTCTTGCAATTGTATTAAAAATAAAACTCTGATATCTTCACACTTTCTGCAAGACATTATTTAAATTATCAATTGATTTTTGATCAATTATTGATCAAGAAATAGTTCTGCCAGTCACTTTGAGCTCAGAGATAAGACTATCATTCCTCCATGAGGAGTCTACCAATTTCTCATAGAAGACTAAATAAGTAACTCCACATGTTCAGAGAAACAGAAGGGAAATGTAGGACTGCTATGATATTGTCATGTTCCATTTGGAAATGACATTTAAGTAATATTTACAATTAAATTTTATAGTCACTGGAAATAAGAAAAGCTGAAAACATCTCAAATGCTTCATGGTGAAGTTACAAAAATATCAATATCATTCTGAGTCAAATCTTGATAAGTTTATTCCTGTGGGAAAATTAAGTGTTTTTAATAAAATTGTTCTTTACTAGATAACTTCTCCTAAAACGAGGAACTTAAAAGTAAGTATTTTGCTTTTGTCTTTTTGCTTATGTCTTTGCTTATCCCTCTAGGATCTCACACTTCTTATCTATCACTGTTTAGCTTTTCTCTTTCAAGGTGTTACTCTAACAGTCGACTAAATTTTTAGTGCTCTTTAGAACTTCAGCTCTTCCTGCAGCAACCTTCCATGACATAAAATTTCTTCCAACAAAGTCACAGTAGCCCCTATTGTTTACACAAACTGATATATCAGGTCCTGGAAAACAGCTGAAAATATTATGATCGCACTTATGTGAAATAACATAACAGTGGCAGAAAATATAGTTTACTAGTTCATAGCTCTGAAAGCAACAGATTCTTTACTTTTGGTATTTTATCAATAACAGATTTTATCTACTTTCATTTATCTTCTCCTCTTTATACTTGGGCTCTTGGGATAACATAGAATGGTTGGGATAATCTTGAATTCTAGGTAAGGTATACAAATAATTATAAATGAGATAAATATTAATGAGTCATAATTTATTGTCAACATATCTGTGTCTCAAAAATATTTCTTGGTTTAGTGAGCACTGTGACACATAAGGCACATTTCTGTCCTTCCAAAGCTTCCAAGCATCATGTGCTTCTCATGGCTTCAATTATAGTGTTACAGAGAAGTTAATTTCATAAAGTGTATCCTCCCTCTGCTTCATGTACAGAGGCACATACACACACACAAACTTATGTCCAGTGAACCAACCATCAAAAGATTATATTTGTGCAGATACTGTTCAAATTTCCATATATAAACTCTATGTATTTAATTAAATTAAGTGTTTGCTTTTATTTTTGGCTCCACTGGGTCTTTGCTGTTTTGGCAGGCTTTTCTCTGGTTGCAGCAAGCACAGACTACTCTTCATCGTGGTGCTCGGGCTTCTCACTGTGGGGGCTTCTCCTGTGGCAGAGCATAGGCTCCAGAAGTGCATGCGTCAGTAGTTATAACACAGGGGCATAGTTGCTCTGTGGCTTCTGGGATCCTCCTGGAAGAGGGATTGGATCCATGTTGCCTTCACTGGCAGGCAGATTACTATCCACTGCACTGCGAGGAACACGCAACTCTTTGTATTTTGAAAACATCAGATAAGAGGTCCACTCAGCATATAGATGGAGAATGCCATCTGGGAATATATAATGACCCCATGGACTTTTTTTTTTTTTTTTCAAATCCTGCTTCTAATCATCAACCTTCAAAATCATACATTCTTATTTATCAGGGCCTCAGATATAACAACTCTCAGGCCCACTAATTTTCTCTAATAAAGGAGACAAATATTATAGCTCAGTTCAGTTCAGTCGCTCAATCATGTCCTACTCTTTGGAATCCCATGGACTTCAGCACGCCAGGCCTCCCTGTCCATCGCTAACTCCCAGAGCTTACTCAAACTCATGTCCATTGAGTTGGTGATGCCAACCAACCATCTCATCCTCTGTTGTCCCCTTCTCCTCTTGCCTTCAATCTTTCCCAGCATCAGGGTCTTTTCCAATGAGTCAGTTCTTCACATCAGGTGGCCAAAGTATTGGAATTTCAGCTTCAGCATCAGTCCTTCTAATGAACATTCAGGAATGATTTCCTTTTGGATAGACTGGATTGATCTCCTTGCAGTCCATTATACCTCAATAAAGCTGAAAATGTAAAAGAAACAAATGGATCAAGCCAAAATTGAAACCCATTAGTCAAATACAAGAAACAATATCACTGTTTCATGAACTGCATATAAAGCTACCACATTTTCATTTATAGTCATGTTACCTGGTAATACAAATTACTGAAAACATGCTTTATGAATGAGAACTAAAACAAGCATTTTTTTGTGTGTAATTAGAGTGCTTAAATACATCAAATTTTGATGATTTGGTGTGTGTATGTACATAGGCATAATTTACCTTTAAGGCAACTAGATGCTAAGTTTGTCTTAATGTGACAGATACTTCACTGTACTGTGTCTAGATGGATATCTTCAATGTTTGCCTCTGTGCTTTACTGTCTGTATATTCCACTGTTATCCCAAACCTTCTTATTGACCTAGTATTTCATTAGCACTTTATTACCAATAATATGGTTACAAACACTTTTGGTGTCTTGGTAATCATTTGGTCTCTTTGAGGTGATTTTGCATATTTGATCTAACATTCATGTTTAGTTGATTTCATAAAATTCTCATAGGACAGCTATTTTCCTCATTTTAAAACTATACGTGAGGCCTCCCCAAGTGAGTCAGATGGTAAAGAATCTGCCTGTAGTGTGGAAGACCTGGGCTCAAGCCTTGGGTCAGGAAGATCCCCTGGAGAAGGAAATGGCTACCCATGCCAGTACTCTTACCTGGAGGATCCCATGGACAGAGGATTCTGGTGGTCTACAGTCCATGGAGTGACAAAAGAATTGGTTACAACTGAGTGACTAACACTTTCAATTTTTATAACTATACTTAAGTAAATCAAATTGTCCTCATGACCACCTACACAATCATTATATTATTTGCTTTTGGAAATTTTTTTCCTCCTTCAGTAATGATCACCTGGTCTTACATGGACAGTGTGCATTATTACACACTTCAGAGGTGTAACCCACCATTCTTGATATTACATATATATTGAAAGAAAATTTCTGAAAGTTTTCACAGAGGGGGTTACATAAGTAACATTATGAAGAGTTATCCAATGGAGTACAGTGTGGACTACATAATGATATGTAATTTTAAATTTTCTAGTAGCCACACTAATAAAAGTAAAGTAAAACAATTTAAATAATTATGTATTCATTTATTTAAGAAAAGTATCTTGTTATATCTTTTATTCAATATATACTCCATATAGAGTTATGAATAATGTATTTTCCATGTACAAATTCAACTGTGCATTTTACACTTAAAGTGTGTCACAATTCAGACTGGCCACATTCCAAATGTTTACTGTCCATAAATGGCTAGTGGTTGTCAGAAGGCTCAGAAGTTTTCTGTTCAGTTCAGTCACTCAGTTGTGTCCGACTTTTTGTGACCCCATGGACTGTAGCATGCAAGGCTTCCCTGTCCATCACCAACTGCTTGAGCCTACTCAAACTCATGTCCATTGACTCAGTGATGCATTCCAACCATCTCATCCTCTGTCCTCCCCTTCTCCTCCCATCTTCAGTCTTTCCCAGCATCAGGGTCTTTTCCAATGAGTCAGTTCTTCGCATCAGGTGGCCAAAATATTGGAGTTTCACCATCAGTCCTTCCAATGAATATTCAAGATTGAATTCCTTTAGGATGGACTGGTTGGATCTCCTTGCAGTCCAAAGGATTCTCAAGAGTCTTCTTCAACACTGCAGTTCAAAAGCTTCAATACTTTGGTGCTCAGCTTTCTTTATAGTCTGACTCTAACATCCATAGATGACCACTGGAAAAACCATAGCCTTGACTAGATGGACCTTAGTTGGCAAAGTAATTTCTCTGCTTTTTAATAGCTGCCTAGTCTGGTCATAACTTTTCTTCCAAGGAGCAAGTGTCTTTTAATTTCATGACTGCAGTCATCATCTGCAGTGATTTTGGAGCCTAAAAAAATAAAGTCTCTTACTGTTTCCATTGTTTCCCCATCTATTTGTCATGAAGTGATGGGACTGGTTGCCATGAACTTAGTTTTCTGAATGTTGAGCTTTAAGCCAAATTTTTCACTTTCCTCCTTCACTTTCATCAAGAGGCTTTTTAGTTCCTCTTCACTTTCTGCCATAAGGGTGGTGTTATCTGCATATCTGAGGTTATTGACATTTCTCCCAACAATCTTGATTCCAGCTTGTGCTTCCTCCAGTCCAGCATTTCTCATGATGTACTCTGCATATAAGTTAAATAAGCACAGTGACAATATGCAGCCTTGATGTACTCCTTTTCCCATTTGGAACCAGTCTGTTGTTGCATGTCCAGTTCTAACTGTTGCTTCCTGACCTGCATACAGGTTTCTCAGGAGGCAGTTCAGGTGGTCTGGTATTCCCATCCCTTTTAGAATTTTCCACAGTTTATTGTGATCCACACAGTCAAGGCTTTGGAATAGTCAATAATGCAGAAGTAGATGTTTTTCTGGAACTTTCTTGCTTTTTCCATGATCCAACAAATTTTGGCAATTTGCTCTGGTTCCTCTCCTTTTTCTAAATCCAGCTTGAATATCTGGAAGTTCACAGTTCACATACTGTTGAAGCCTAGCTTGGGGAATTTTGAGCATTTCTTTGCTAGCATGTGAGATGCGTGCAATTGTGCACTAGTTTGAGCATTCTTTGGCATTGCCTTTCTTTGGGATTGGAATGAAAACTGACATTTTCCAGTCCTCTAGCCACTGCTGAGTTTTCCAAATTTGCTGGCATTTTGAGTGCAATACTTTCACAGCATCTTTTAGGATTTTAAATAGATCAACTGGAATTCCATCACCTCCACTAGCTTTGTTCATAGTGATGCTTTCTAAGGCCCATTTGACTTCACATTCCAGAATGTCTGGTTCTAGGTGAGTGATCACACCATCCTGGTTATCTGGGTCATGAAGATCTTTTTTGTATAGTTTTTCTGTATATTCTTGTCACCTCACCAGTAACCTTAGATATGTTCAAATATCCCAATCCACAACTTCTAAATTTTCATATACAATAACTTCAATTCCTTTTTTATGATGTATATATTACTATTGGGGTTTCCCTGGTGGCTCAGATGGAAAAGAATCTGCCCACAACGAAGCAGACCTAGGTTCAGTCCCTGGGTGGGAAAGATCCCCTGGAGAAAGGAATGATTACCCACTCCAATATTCTTGCCTACACAGTTCTATGGACAGAGGAGTCTGGCAGGCTACAGTCCATGAGGTCACAAAAGGTTGGACATGAGTGAGTGACTAACACTTTCACATTGTTTCTTAATATGATTTTTTATATTTGCAGACTAGGTATCTATTCTTTTTTATTATTTTTGATTATTTGACAGCTTCTTTTTATAATATCAACTTTAAAGATGGGAAAACATTTATATATCACTTTTCACTTTTGTTAAAACTTTTTTTTAATATTTTAGTCCATGTGTGTGTGCATGTTATGTGCCAAGTCACTTCAGTCGTGTCTCTTTGCAACCCTATAAACTATAGTCCTCCAGGCTCCTCTGTCCATGAGATTCTCCAGGCGAAAATACTGGGATGGCTTGCCATTTCCTTCTCCAGGGGATCTTTCTGACCCAGGGATTGAAAATGCGTCTCCTGTGACTCCTGCAATGCAGGTGAATTCTTTACTACTAAGCCACCAGGGATGTCCATATAATGTGCTAAATTAAAAATGTAAGCATCAAAAATTGTATAAACTTACTTGACTAAAATATGTGAGCAATATATCTTTTCATATTAATTGTATATTTGAATGGTGCATTAGAATTAACTGGTTCTTCTTTTTTCAGCTGTAGGTTTTAAAGTATTCTCAATACATTCCAAATCTTCATTTTTAACTCCTCATTTAGGTGCATGTGACAATTTTTTAATTAAATGATTGTGTAAAGGGAAGACATTTTTTTTTTTCCTGACAGGAAGTCATAGGGTCATTTTTAAATTTAGGAAGAGTGTAGAATATAAATTTATATTCAAAATAGCCTATTCAATTTTCTCAAAGGTCTTTAAACTTTCCTCAGATAATAGAAATATTCTTTAATGGCTTTATAGTATTTGAACAATGGTCTACATCACAAAATTTAAAAAAAAATCAGGTATGTTGCACCTAGACAGATATATCTGATTTATACAGCATTTGGGTTTAGAAAAAATTCCTGTACCCTTGACTGGAACAATACATTTTTGATGGATATTCACTATCCAGTATGTATTAGTTAAAAAAAATTGTATTCACCATGAGAATTTCTAAGGATGGTAGAAAACACTTTTGCTCTACCGTGGTAGGTATATTTTTTGTCTGATGTAAATTAGTGTGATTGTCAGTCTTTGAATATATCAAAAATAGGAGTCACATTTTAGGTACATTTACATATCTTCTAATCTACTAAATAGCACTTTTTATATAACATATACCTCATAGAGTATAAATAAGTAACACATGACCAGTTAGATAACTAAATTATAAACTTTTAAAAAGTCACTTTATTGGATAAAGATAAATATTTGCTGTTGTCGGTCAGTAGCTCCGTCCCGTCTGACTCTTTGTGACCCCATGAACTGCAGCATGCCAGGCTTCCTTGTCCTTCATCTTCTCTCAGACCTTGCTCAAATTCACGTCCATCAAGTTGGTGATGCCATCCAACCATCTCATCCTCTGTCATCCCCTTCTTCTGCCTTCAGTTTTTCCCAGCATCAGGGTCTTCTAATAAGTCAGCTCTTCACATCAGGTAGCCAAAGCATTGGAGTTTCAACTTCAGCATCAGTCCTTCTAATGAATATTCAGGACTAATTTCCTTAAAGTTTGACTTGTCTGATCTCGTTATAGTCCAAGAGACTTTTAAGAGTCTTTTGCAACCACCACAGTTCAAAAGAATCAATTCTTCAGCACTCAGCCTTCTTTATGGTCTAACTTTCACATCTATACATGGCTACTAGAAAAACCATAGCTTTTACTAGAGGGACGTTTGTTAGTAAAGTAAGGTCTTTGTTTTTTAATATGCTGTCTAGGTTCGTCATAGCTTTTCTTCCAAGGAGTAAGAGTCTTTTAATTTCATGACTGCAGTCACCATCTGCAGTGATTTTGGAGCCTAGGAAAATAAAATCTCTCACTGTTTCCATTGTTTCCCCATTTATTTGCTATGAAGTGATGGCACTAGATGCCATGATCTTCACTTTCTGAATGCTGAGTTTTAAGCCAGCTTTTACATTCTCCCCTTTCACCTTCATCAAAGAGGCTGTTTGATTCCTCTTCACTTTCTGCCATAAGGGTGGTGTCATCTGCTTTTCTGAGGTTATTGATATTTCTCCCAGCAGTCTTGATTCCAGCTTATTCTTCATCCAGCCCTGATGCATTATGTACTCAGCATATAAGTTAAATAAGCAGAGTGACAATATACAGCCTTGATGTACTCCTTTTCCAATTTTGAACCTATCCATTGTGGAAAACATAAACAATAAGAAAATCATTAATTCTCATCTTTATTTTCTAAAACTGAGGCACAAGGACAAACTATCTCTGAAAATTTTATCAGGGGAAATTTTTGTTTTTAAAATACTTTCTTTTATGTTTTAATAAAACGCCTTTAAAATAATTTATAAGCTATGTGTTCTAATTGTGATTTTTATTATTATGCATCGTGGTGGGAAATTTTCCCGTTTTATTGACTTTAGTAGACAATTAAATAGGTGGCTCAGTTGTAAAGGCAGGAGATGAAGGTTCAGTTCTTCAGTAGGGAAGATTCCCTGGAGGAGGAAATGGGAACTCATTCCAGTATGCTTGCCTAGAGAATCCATGGACAGAGGAGCCTGGTGGGCTACAGTCCATAGTGTTGCAAAGAGTTGGTTATGACTAAGCTTGCATGCAGACAAAGTGCTGTTAAATGCTGCACTCAATATGTCAGCAAATTTGGAAAACTCAGCAGTCACCACAGGACTGGAAAAGGTCAATTTTCATTCTAATCCCAAAGAAGAGTAATGTCAAGGAATGTTCAAACTACCATAAAATTGCACTTATTTCACATGCTGCTAGCAAGATATGCTCAAAATCCTTCAAGCTAAGCTTCAGCAGTACATGCACCAAGAAATTCCAGATAAACAGGATGAGATTTGAAGAGGCAGAGGAACCAGGGATCACATTGCTAACATTCCTTGGATCATGGAGAAAGCAAAGGAGTTACAAATAAACAGGTACTTCTGCTTCCTAGGCAGAGGAGTTGGACGGGCTACGGTCTGCAGGGCCACAAGGAGTCAGACACAGCTGAGTGACCGAGCACACCCAGGTGGCGCAGTGGTCAAGAATCCACCTACCAGTGCAGGAGACACAGGTTCATGAAAATCTCCTGGAGTAGGAAATGGCAATCAGATCCAGTATTTTTGCTTGGAAAATCCCATGGACAGAGCAAATGGGCAGGCTACAGTTCATGGGGTGACAATGAATCAGGCCTTACTAAGCGACTGAGCACACACTGAGCACAAAATTTTCAAGAAAGCAAACTAAATTCTTTTTATTAAATACTATAGTAAGTTTTTATAATCCAAATTTTATCTTCTTTCAAAAATATAATGCATTCAAAATATAGTTCCTCAAAAATTTGAATACCCTTTTATATTAAATAATTAGCACACAAAAAAGGAAAAGATCAATCACTATGCTTTTCTTAGAACAGAGAGTAAAGATGTTGTTTGTTGAGAGAATGGATGATTAACATTAGCATATGTCTTTATGATACTAACTAGAAGCATAAATATATTGTCATTTATCAGGAAGTTATGCAGTGTTTTCTAGTCATGATAACTGATCTGTTATCAGATCCCTACTTCAAAGGTAGAGAACGATACCTAATTAATATTTATCTACTCTTTATTTTTTTTTAATTTTATTTTATTTTTAAACTTTACATAATTGTATTAGTTTTGCCAAATATCAAAATGAATCCACCACAGGTATACATGTGTTCCCCATCCTGAACCCTCCTCCCTCCTCCCTCCCCATACCATCCCTCTGGGTCGTCCCAGTGCACTAGCCCCAAGCATCCAGTATTGAGCATCGAACCTGGACTGGCATCTCGTTTCATACATGATATTTTACATGTTTCAATGCCATTCTCCCAAATCTTCCCACCCTCTCCCTCTCCCACAGAGTCCATAAGACTGTTCTATACATCAGTGTCTCTTTTGCTGTCTCGTACACAGGGTTATTGTTACCATCTTTCTAAATTCCATATATATGCGTTAGTATACTGTATTGGTGTTTTTCCTTCTGGCTTACTTCACTCTGTATAATAGGTTCCAGTTTCATCCACCTCATTAGAACTGATTCAAACGTATTCTTTTTAATGGCTGAGAATACTCCATCATGTATATGTACCACGGCTTTCTTATCCATTCATCTGCTGATGGACATCTAGGTTGCTTCCATGTCCTGGCTATTATAAACAGTGCTGTGATGAACATTGGGGTACACGTGTCTCTTTCCCTTCTGGTTTCCTCAGTGTGTATGCCCAGCAGTGGGATTGCTGGATCATAAGGCAGTTCTATTTCCAGTTTTTTAAGGAATCTCCACACTGTTCTCCATAGTGGCTGTACTAGTTATCAGAGAAATGCAAATCAAAACCACTATGAGGTACCATTTCACACCAGTCAGAATGGCTGCGATCCAAAAGTCTACAAATAATAAATGCTGGAGAGGGTGTGGAGAAAAGGGAACCCTCTTACACTGTTGGTGGGAATGCAAACTAGTACTCTTTATTTCTTTAAGCATCCATCTTAGGCAGAGATGGCATTTTTCGATAGGTTTCCTGGATGGTGCATCACACTCAAGGTGAGGATTTAGAAGGCAAGTGGATGAGAACTGCTGTGATATGGGAAAGCAATTTACAAATTTCAGTGTGGACTAGTAGAGGATACAAACAGGATTGTGGCAGATACCTATTCTGTTTCCCAGGTAGCTCAGTGGTAAAGAATCGACCTGCCAATGCAGGAGACATAGGTTTGATCCCTGAGTCAGGAAGATCCCCTGCGGATGGAAATGGCAACTTTATCCAGTATTCTTGCCTGGGAAATCCCATGGACAGAGGAGCCTGCAGGCTGCAGTGCACTGGGTCACAAAAGAGTAGGATACAACTTTGGGGTTAAACGACAATCTATTCCCCTATCTTAGTTGCTTTCTCACTCAGAAGGTAAGAGAACAAAATGTATGCCCTGAATGGTCAATTCATAATCTGTAATTTTGTAAAGTGCCTAGATTTTAAATCATATATCCTGCATTTGGTTCTTTACTAATATACTGACATCTTAGTAAATCTGTAATTAGTAAAATAAATATTTTATTACTGAAAAATGACACATTTTCACATAGATTTAAATAATTACATTTTAGCTATTTTCAAAGTTACTTATGTATTTGAATATTATATTGCTAGGTATAAGATTTGGAAATCATGATTTGCATAAATTCAGTTAACTGTATTAACTAAACAACTATTTAGAATATTTATTGAATTCTATTATAGTCTCTGTTCACTACAAACAAAACGATCATAAATTTCTAATTTTAAAAACTGTTGGATTATAAGATATACAGTTAGCAACAACAATAAAAAAGTAGCACATGCCATTATCTACTTATACAAAAATTAGACAAGATGATTTATGTTGTTTTATTGTAATTATGACATGAACAATGTGAATACTTTAGAAGTATGAAAGGTCAGACTTCAGCTATGAAAAAGCGATTTTAATGATACTAGAAGCAGAAAAGAAGGAATGGGGGAGTTTCTAAAGTATGAAAATAAGTAGATAAAATATGTTTAATTATTTCTACTCCATTACTTATACACACTTGAATATTTGGAAGAAAATGAGGAAACACAAACATTCATACTCACACTTAAGGTTACATGTTGTCTATTTTTTCTGTTCTGTTAAGTTCATTTCAGTCGTGTCGGACTCTCTGCGACCCCATGAAGCACAGCACACCAGGCCTCCCTGTCCATCACCAACTCCCAGAGTCCACCCAAACCCATGTCTACTGAGTCAGTGATGCCATCCAATTGTCTCATCCTCTGTCATCCCCTTCTCCTCCTGCCCTTAATCTTTCCCAGCATCAGGGTCTTTTCCAATGAGTCAGTTCTTCACATCAGGTGGCCAAAGTATTGGAGTTTCAGCTTCAACTACAGTCATTCCAATGAACACCCAGGACTGATCTCCTTTAGGATGGACTGGTTGGATCTCCTTGCAGTCCAAGGGACTCTCAAGAGTCACTGCAACACCACAGTTCAAAAGCATCCATTCTTTGGCACTCAGCTTTCTTCACAGTCCAGTTCTCACACCCATACATGACCACTGGAAACCATAGCCTTGACTATATGGACGTTTGTTGACAAAGTGATATCTCTGCTTTTTAATACGCGGTCTAGTTTGATCATAGCTTTCCTTCCAAGGAGTAAGCGTCTTTTAATTTCATGGCTGCAGTCACCATCTGCACTGATTTTGGAGCTCAAAAAAATAAAGTCTGACACTATTTTCCCATCTATTTCCTGTGAAGTGATGGGACCAGATGCCATGATCTTTGTTTTCTGAATATTGAGCTTTAAGCCAACTTTTTCACTCTCCTCTTTCACTTTCATCAAGAGGCTCTTTAGTTCTTCTTCACCCTTCACGCTTTTCTTTCAAAAGGGTGGTGTCATCTGCATATCTGAGGTTATTGATATTTCTCTGGCAATCTTGATTCCAGCTTGTGCTTCTTCCAGCCCAGCGTTTCTCATGATGTACTCTGCATATAAGTTAAATAAACAGGGTGACAATATACAGCCTTGATGTACTCCTTTTCCTATTTGGAACCAGTCGGTTTTTCCATATCCAGTTCTAAGTGCTGCTTCCTGACCTGCATACAGGTTTCTCAAGAGGCAGGTCAGGTGGTCTGATATTCCCATCTCTTTCAGAATTTTCCACAGTTTATTGTGATCCACACAGTCAAAGGCTTTGGCATAGTCACTAGAGCAGAAATAGATGTTTTTCTGGACCTCTCTTGATTTTTCGATATCCAGCATATGATGGCAATTTGATCTTGGGTCCTCTGCCTTTTCTAAAACCAGCTTGAACATCTGGATGTTCACGGTTCATGTATTGCTGAGGCCTGGCTTGGAGAATTTTGAGTGTTACTTTACTCAAAATTCTCCAAGCCATGCTTCAATTATATTAAAGTATTATTATTTTAATGTCTTCCTATTAAGCATTGTGAATTTATTGCACTTAAAAATGTATTTAGCTAACATAGGGTTTCCAAATTCACTATTCTTCAACACAGAATACTGAGTTACATTTGAATAATAAATACAATTAATTTAAGGGACAGAATGTGTTATTTTCTTCACATACATATTTATACCAAAAAAAAGCAACACCTAAAGCTTTATCTTTAAAGATTCTGCTCTGTGTAGAATATATATGAGATATACAATACACATTCTTATATATGTTAACATATATAATTTAGACATTCTTGAATAAGTGGATTTTGACAAGAATAGGGAATTTTCATGTGAATATGGGCTCGATAAAGGACAGAAATGGTATGGACCTAACAGAAGCAGAAGATATTAAGAAGAGCTGGCAAGAATACAAAGAAGAACTGTACAAAAAAGATCTTCAACACCAAGATAATCACAATGGTGTGATCACTCACCTAGAGCCAGACATCCTGGAATGTGAAGTCAAGTGGTCCTTAGAAAGCATCACTACGAACAAAGCTAGTGGAGGTGATGGAATTCCAGTTGAGCTATTTCAAATCCTGAAAGATGATATTGTGACAGTGCTGCCTCAATATGCCAGCAAATGTGGAAAACTCAGCAGTGGCCACAGGACTGGAAAACGTCCATTTTCATTCCAATCCCAAAGAAAGGCAATGCCAAAGAATGCTCAAACTACCGTGCAATTGCACTCATCTCACACACTAGTAAAGTAATGCTCAAAATTCTCCAAGCCAGGCTTCAGCAATACGTGAACCGTGAACTTCCTGATGTTCAAGCTGGTTTTAGAAAAGGCAGAGGAACCAGAGACCAAATTGCAACATCCACTGGATCCTGGAAAAAGCAAGAGAGTTCCAGAAAATCATCTATATCTGCTTTATTGACTATGCCAAAGCCTTTGACTGTGTGGATCACAATACACTGGGGAACATTCTGAAAGAGATGGGAATACCAGACCACCGGACCTGCCTCTTGAGAAATTTGTATGCAGGTCAGGAAGCAATAGTTAGAACTGGACATTAAACCACAGACTGGTTCCAAATTGGAAAAGGAGTACGTCAAGGCTGTATATTGTCACCCTGCTTATTTAACTTATATGCAGAGTACATCATGAGAAACGCTGGGCTGGAAGAAGCACAAGCTGGAATCAAGATTGCCGGGAGAAATATCAATAACCTCAGATATGCAGATGACACCATCTTTGTGGCAGAAAGTGAAGAGGAACTAAAAAGCCTCTTGATAAAGGTGAAAGAGGAGAGTGAAAAAGTGGGCTTAAAACTCAACATTCAGAAAACGAAGATCATGGCATCTGGTCCCATCACTTCATGGGAAATAGATGGGGAAACAGTGGAAACAGTGTCAGACTTTATTTTTTTGGGCAGTCACCAAAATCACTGCAGATGGTGACTGCAGCCATGAAATTTAAAGATGAGTTATGACCAACCCAGATAGCATATTCAAAAGCAGAGACATTACTTTGCCAACAAAGGTCCATCTAGTCAAGACTATGGTTTTTCCTGTGGTCATGTATGGATGTGAGATTTGGACTATAAAGAAAGCTGAGCACTGAAGAATTGATGCTTTTGAACTGTGGTGTTGGAAAAGATTCTTGAGAGTCCCTTGGACTGCCGGGAGATCCAACCAGTCCATTCTGAAGGAGATCAGCCCTGGGATTTCTTTGGAAGGAATGATGCTAAAGCTGAAACTCCAGTATTTGGCCACCTCATGCAAAGTGTTGACTCCTTGGAAAAGACTCTGATTCTGGGAGGGATTGGGGGCAGGAGGAGAAGGGGACGACAGAGGATAAGATGGCTGTATGGCATCACTGACTCGATGGACGTGAGTCCGTGTGAACTCTGGGAGTTGGTGATGGACAGGGAGGCCTGGCGTGCTGCGATTCATGGAGTCACAAAGAGTCGGACACGACTGAGCGACTGAACTGACTGAACTGACTGACTGACAAGAATAGTCAACTTGTTTTCCTGTGAATACTTAAATGTGAGTTAAATTTCTATATATCCAGAAGTTTCTTTTTATTTTCTTTAACTTATCTTAAATCTTTAAAAATTGTCGCAAGTAGTTCAGGTTCTCTCAATTATTTGTTTAAAATTTCAAAGAAATCTTATGTTATAAAAATATTAATATATGATGCTCAGATCAGAATAAATGATGCTATTTTACAGCAAATTTGTTTAAAAGATGAAAGGGATTTGGTAGTCATTTTCATCATGTTGAAATTCCAGATGGTGAAATTCTAACATATTTATTTAATAAGCACTATTAATATTATTGTATTTTACATGTGCCAAAGAGAATCGGTCATAATAATCTTATTGGTTAAACTACATTTGGGTACTTTCAAGTTATTAATATTTGATTAATTTAAAAAGCTGAGAGCACACAAAAAATAAATTGTGGATAATATAGTTAAAGCAAAAGAGAAAGGAATCTGCTTGAACAGATGAAATCATGGGGATTTATTTCAAAGATTGGCTTCTTTCAGTATTGTTTTCTTTTAATTCTTTGAGTTTTACACATACTAATGTCACATCACTAAAATGCAAGTGTGAAAAAAAAGTGTTTGTTTTTACTCACACCATGAAATTTCTTAAGGATTAAATTGATTTTGATTCACCACCTGGCTTATTTGATTTTGATTCACCACCTAGGTTTGTTTTATGAAACCAAGTCTGTATGTATGTGTACGCGCATGTATGTGTGTTTGAAAGCTCCAGTCAATACCTTATCACTGTTTGAAAGTTGACATTCCAAGGCCTCAACTTATACTTATTAATCATATAAATATATATTTGCTTTAATATATTATTTATATGTTCGATTATGACTACTAAATATTTTGGGTTTCCAGGTGGTGCTAGTGGTAAAGAACATGCCTGCCACTGCAGAAACTTTAAGTGACGCAGGTTCGATTCCAGGGTAGGGAAGATCCCCTGGCACAGGGCATAACAACCCACTCCAAGATTCTTGCCCAGAGAATCTCAGGGACAGAGGAGCTGGGCAGGCTACAGTCCATAGCGTCACACAGAGTTGGACATGACTGAAGCAACTTAGCATGGCATGGCCCTAAACCTAATATACCTAAGAGAAAATTAACAACTTCTAGGTTTGCTCAGAAGAAAAACACAATGTATAAATTATTTACAACATGTTATTATATAAATTAAAATGTCACTGAACCAACTAGGACAAAACACTTTTGCTGATATAGATATGTAACCTGTAGCTATTGTTGACTAACAAATCACATCAAATTCCAGTGGCTTAAACAAACATTTATTATTATGTCCCATGAGTCAGGAGGGTGTGGATTTGCACATCTCATCTGGGCTCCCTCAGGCTTCTGTGGGCATTTGGCTCATGCATTTGTGGGCTGGAGGCTTCACTCAAGGCTGGCTTGGTCAGAGTAGCTGTCAGGGGCACTTCTGCTCCATGTGGCTTTCACCCTCTTCTTCTGACCTGAAGACCAGCCTGGGCCTCTTTCCAGTAAAAGTGGTAGAAGTATAAAGAGATAAGCAGAATACACTGGATCCCCTGATATCTAAACTTAGAACTGGAAGCATCATTATTTTTGTTACTCAGTTAGCCAACTCATGACTGAATTCACTGGTGAGGATTGCTTCCCATGCATAGTAGGAGAACACTGCAAAGGATATAGATTCAGAAAAAGATGGCATGTTGGGACAATTGATGCAAGGTTACTACAGGATGAAAAGTTAATTTTTGTAGGTTTGGATAAATACATTATATATTTATATAATATATATATTCAACATATATGTATATATTAAAATATCTCATAAAGATTTAGTCTTACAATTAAACAGAGAGAAAAAAATTGCCATTAGATACCACTTTGTAATCAGATATGCAAAACCAAAAAAGAAATGCATAATAACATTATGAAGAGATGTCCTTTGCTAGGATATAAGTAAGTTCACACAATTTTGAATATTGTCAATATACAATAATACTGAAAAATTCAGAAAAGTTATGACTTACCAATTCAATCTTTAAGTACTTAAATATTGTGGGTCACCATACATCTGAGAAATTGACAAAACAAATCTGTTTTCCAGAAAAAAATCATATGGTACCTATAATAAAATGTTTGCATATTTGTAGATATTTAATTTAAAGCCTACAGCCAATATAATACCTGGTAAGAGTGTATGAGCTTCACTCGCAAGTATGTATGAGTTAAGGATGAAGATGTTTATGCAACACTGTCTGGAATAACAAAATTTGGTATTATCCCACAGGTCTAAAGAGAAAGAGCTACAGAATACAGTGTGGTTACTCAAATGGAGAAATATCTCAAAACCATATGAAGTCTGCACTAGATCCTTAGATTGTTGTTCAATTGCTCAGTAGTGTGCAACTGTTTGCAACTCCATAGACAGTAGCATGCCAGGCTTCCCTGTCGTTCACTATTTCCCAGAGTTTGCTTAAACTCACGTCCATCAAGTTGGTGGGACCGAGCAACCATCTCATCCTCTGTCTATCCCTTCTCCTGCACTCAGTCTTTTCCAGCATCAGGTAGCCAAAGTGTTGGAGTTTCAGCTTCAGCATCAGTCCTTCCAATGAATATACAGGGTTGATTTCGTTTAAGATTGACTCATTCGATCACCTTGCAGTCCAAGGGACTCTCAAGAGTCTTCTCAAGCACCACAGTTCAAAAGTATCAGTTCTTCAGTGCTCAGCCTTCTTTATGATTCAATTCTCACATGACTACTGGAAAAAAACATAGCTTTGAATAGACAGAACTTTGTTGGCTAAGTGATGTCTCTACTTTTCAATATCCTAAGTTTGTCATAGCTTTTCTTCCAGGGAACAAGTGTCTTTTTAATTTCATGGTTGCAGTCACCATACTCAGTAATTTTGGAGCCCCCGAAAATAAAGTCTGTCACTCTTTCCATTGTTTCCCCATCTATTTGCCATGAAGTGATGGGGCTGGATGCTGTGATCATCTTAAGCCATGTTTTACGCTCTCTTCTTTCAGCTTCATCAAAAGGCTCTTTAGTTCCTCTTCGCTTTTTGCCATTAGGATGGTGTCATCTGCATATCTCAGGTTACTGGTATTTCTCCCAGCAATCTTGATTCCAGCTTGTGATTCATGCAGGCTTGGCATTTTGCATGATGTACCATACATGTAAGTTTTAAATAAGCAGGGTAACAATATACAGCTTTGATGTACTCCTTTCCCAATTTTGAATATGTCCATTGTTCCATGTCTAGTTCTAACTGTTGCTTCTTGATCTGCATACAGGTTTTTTAGGAGGCAAGTAAGGTGGTCTGGTATTCCCATCTCTTTAAGGATTTTCCACATCTTTTTTTATCTACTAAGTGAAAAGCTTTATTGTAGTCAATGAGGCAGAAGTAGCTGTCTTTCTGGAATTTCCTTACTTTTTCTATGATCCTTAGATATCAATATGAATGAATTTCAGTAGTGAAATGAATGATAAAGATAAAATTGAGTGTTAGACCTTAAACACCGTGAGATTTTTCAGTTAAGACTTTCACAAAATGCATTATATGATTATGGATGCGTATGATTTTGACTTGGACTCACATTAACTATTGGGCTTCCCAGGTGGTGCTAGTGGTAAAGAACCCACTTGGTAATGCAGGAGACATAGGAGACACAGGTTCGATTCCTGTGTCAGGAAGATCCCCTGGAGGAGTGCATGGTAACCCATTCCAGTATTCTTGCCTGGAGAATTCCTTGGATAGACAAGCCTGGTGGACTATGGTCCATAGCATCACATAGAGTCAAACATGACTGAAGAGACTTAGAATGCATGCAGGCACATTAACTATTGAAGCAAGTGTGACTATCGCCACAGATTGCAGATTTTGTTTGAAATAAAGCATAGAAAAGGAAAAGAAAGATCTGAATGGATTATTATAATGAACACCTGACTAAGGATTATAATTGAAAAAGTCCAAAACTCTGACTTGATATCACACACAAATTTTGTGTTTTCCCCCAAGGAAAACAAATAATGCTTTTAATATTATATGTGTGTGTGTGTGTGCATACACATTATGTATATATACTTACATATATTCTATGATATATATTATACATATATATATATATATATAATTGAATACATTAGTTCACCTGTCTAAACTTCAACTTTCTCACTCATTAAAGACATGGTACCAGTCACCACTTGATAAATTTACAGAGAAAATTAATTGTAATGATATGGGCAAAGTAGTAATTATTATCAGTTTAATAGTTAAACTAACAGTTTGTCAGTTTAACAGTTGTTGGTTTAACACTTATTTATTGTTACTGTACATGAGGTATCAGTTTAAGTCACAGAGAAAGTAGTGAACACACAAATGATGTTTCTTCTTTCATGGATCTTGATTTTTAGATGACTGCTGTTCAGCTAATGAAAGAACATATGGTAGATGGATCAATAGATGAATGAATATACAAATACAAATAAATAGAATGATAAGTGCTATATTGAAATATTAAAATAAAATTGAGATGATCAACAGTGATTGGGTAGTCAGCTTAAGGAAGAGTTACTCAAAAGGCTATCTTTTAACTGAAATATAAGTGGTTTGATTCAACCATTGGAAAACTGAGAGAGATCATTACAGGAAGAGGAAAATCACTAAGATAGAAAACAATGTGTGTATTCAAGGAAGTATAAAAGACCTGAGTGGTAGGAATACTGTGGGGAAGGAGAAGAATGGTAAAAAAAAAAGTCATAGAAAGGTACTTGAACCGTATATGTATATAAAAATGAAGGCTGCTGCTGTTGCTGCTAAGTTGCTTCAGTCGTGTCCAACTCTGTGTGACCCCATAGACGGCAGCCCACTAGGCTCCTCTGTCCCTGGGATGCTCCAGGCAAGAACACTGGAGTGGGTGGCCATTTCCTTCTCCAATGCATGAAAGTGAAAAGTGAAAGTGACGTTGTTCACCCGTGCCCTACTCTTAGCGACCCCGTGAACTTCAGCATACCAGGCTCCTCCGTCCATGGGATTTTTCCAGGCAAGCGTACTGGAGTGGGTTGCCATTGCCTTCTCCAGAAAATGAAGGCAGGGAGCCATAATTTGATTCCAAAGGCATATGAAAAAAATTGCATGGTTTTCAGCAAGTGAGTGATATAATATGATTTACATTTAAAATAGCCTCTTGGCAAACTTGAAGACAATGCATTTCTGGGAATAAAGTATAAGAAAGATTTAGGACGATTTTGAAGTAATCCAGGTGTGATATGATAGTGGTATGAACTAAGGAGAGAGAAATAATGGAAAAACAGTAGGTTTTCAGATATTCAGGAGATACCAGAGAACTTTCTGATGAATTGGGCATGGTAACTAAAAGAAAGGGCAGAAACCAGAAAAATTCTAGCATGATAATTGCTAATTAATGTGAGGCAATTCCTAATGATTATTATATGGGTGTTGTTTTTGCCTTAAGTGGCTTTGGAATAGCAAATAAAGCATAAATGCAAATAAATACTTACATTATATACAAAACACTTATAGTTGATTAAAAAAATAATATTAGCAGTAGTATATTAAGAAAATCTAGCTTACTTATCATGTGTGGTGCTAAGTCGCTTCAGTTGTGTCCAACTCTTTGTGACCCCATGGACTGTAGCCCACCAGGATCTTCTGTCCGTGGGATTCTCCAGGCAAGAATACTGAAGTGGGTTGACATGCCCTCCTCCAGGGGATCTTCCCAACTCAAGGATTGAACCTGCATCTCTAATGTCTCCTGCATTGGCAGGTGGTTCTTTATCACTAGTACTACCTAGGAAGCCCTTACTTATCATAGTACGCAAAAGTATTCCTCATCAGAAAACAATACACTGAACAATAAATAAAAATAATTGCTATAAAAAAGTTAAGGAGATCCTTAAGTAAGAGGCAAAAAGTTAGGAAAGCTGCTATATTTTTGAGCCTCTATTAGCTAAAGTCAAAAGAGATATCTAATGAGTTAACAAAGTATAATTTTCTAATAGTTGGCTACATCTGAGGCAACAGTGAAAACACAACACTTTTTCTGGCTCTGAGCTGGGAGACAATTTAAACAATGTAATGAACAGCATACCCTCTTGGTTTCTCATATTATTTCAAAATAATATTTGAGCTTTGCATTTACATAAACAAGTGGCCCACTGAAGCAGAGCCAAATCCATTCTCCTTGTGGCATGGAAAGAGAATGCTGGCAGCATTAAAACCGCAGTTTGTCCCCAGTGAACTGACAATATTACTTATGGAAGAGGCTCAAGTTCCTTAAAATCCCAGCATGCAATTAATTATTTTATTCACTTAAACATTTGCTATTTTCATTTGGTTTAGAATAATTATGTCAGAACAACTGTGTGCAAGCAGTTACTTAAAATCACCTAAATAAGGATCAATTGTGTTCTTTATCCCTTTTGGGAAAACACACAAGTAAGAAGCAAAAATATAACATACAAGGGGTAATTGAACGAAGCCATTTGCAGGTATAGTCTTGTGAGAGGACCTTTTGTTTTATGAGAGATGGCGATTTGTATGTTGGTGTGTTTGCTTTCCTGATGGAACATCTTTCTGGAAGTGTTCAAGACTTCAAAAAGGGAACTTTTTTGGACATAGGAAATGGGCAAAAATGGCATCACTGGGAAAGAAAAAAAAATAGTGGAAGTGCAGCAAAGGGAAAGGGTGTAATGAGAAAAAATAAGGGTGAATAGTTAAGCATGGATTAAGGTTTTGTGATATAATGATGAATGCTGGAGATAAAGGTTAGAAGGTAGATTAAAAAATGGAATCTAGAGTTGCTTTCCTGTTTTCAAATGTATATGTCCTATAGAGAACATGGAAATCTATTGGCAATTAAGGTATATAAAACCCATGCTTTAGAAAAATCAATTGAACACCAATGAGAAGGAGAAAGATGGAGTCTCCATGGAGCTAATGTGGTGCCTTGCACTCACTGTCCAATACTCAGACATGAAACTGTTGGACTACTTTAGTTCAACAAATCTCTAAAAATGTACATCTCTGTGTAATAAAGACTAAGGGAGTTGAGCAAAAAGTTTTAGCATATCAAAGGTACTGCTTGCTACTTATTAAAGAAAGAGGATGGCCAAATTGTAACACAAAGTCTTGACAGATGAATGGATGGAGAAGAAACTTAACAGGCAGGAAATGAACATGATTCTCCATGCAACAAACTAGGAAAGCCTGCATTTATGACCTTATCATGTATATATTAATACTTATGGAATAAGAATCTAGCCCTGAATTACTTTACATAAAAAAAATCCACTGATAACAGAAAATTAAGTTAAAAAAAAAACAAAAAACAATCTGTAACATCATTAGAAATCAAGAAATCGCAAGCAGCAGGAGAGAAATAGAAAAATGCTTCATTCTGAGCTTTGCTTTAGCCCAGTCCATAAGAAACAACTATCTCCTCAACATTTTGCAATCATTGACAAGTAAAATGCATTGATTTGTATTTCCTAAAAGAATGCTTACTTTGTGTAATTTAAATTTTATCTTTTCAAAGTTGAAAAATACAGCAAAATCTAGCTTATTATGAAATACAGTAAAATAATAAATATAACAAAATATGAATATAATATATATAAAAATGTAATGTAAAAGATATAGTATAAATAAGTATAGAAATATTATGCACTAAATACATATAAAATATACTAAACTTTATTTATATTGCTATATGATTATAAAATAATATAAAATATAGTTTTGCGATTATAGGATTTCCCAATATAAGTATATGCATCTTTTCATGTTAAATTTAGTTGTTTTGTAAAAGTTATTCTTGATTATGTTTATCACAGACAAAATATGGGTCATTATTAAATTTTAATATTTATATATCTATTTTATTAATTGGCTAAAATATTTATGTTTTTATATCTTATTTTCATTGCATACATTTTATAGCTCTTCTAATTCTTGAAGTAAATTATTTTGTTTATTTTTTTTAATTTATTACACACCATTAAACATGTAACATATAACATTAACATATAAACACTAATAATATAGCTAAACACAAATTTTTGTCTGAGTACAGATTTTTGTCTCTATAAAGACTGATAAATAATGCTTTTGTTTTATTTATTAAATCTGATTAAATTGCAATTTCACATTGTGTTTCAAAAATATAAAAATTTAAAGAAACCATTATTGTTATTTTCTGGTTTTGTTGTGAAATGAAAATTGCTATACAGTCCATGGAATTCTCTAGGCCAGAATACTGGAGTGGGTAGCCTTTCCTTTTTCCAGGAGATCTTCCCAACCCAAGGATCAAACCCAGGTCTCCCACATTGCAGGCAGATTCTTCACCAAGTGAGCCACAAGGGAAGCCCAAGAATACTGGAGTGGATAGCCTATCCCTTCTCCAGTGGATCTTCATGACCCAGGAGTCAACCTGGGGTCTCCAGCATTGCAGGAGGATTCTTTCTGAACTGAGCTATCAGGGTAGCCCCTGATATCCAGTTTTCTTGAATTATGATAAAAGAATATGAATTTTATTTGTTCATTTTTATTACTGCTGTTGTGCCTGCTGCTGCTAAGTCACTTCAGTCGTGTCTGACTCTGTGCGACCCCATAGACAGCAGCCCACCAGGCTCCCCTGTCCCTGGGATTCTCCAGGCAAGAACACTGGAGTGGGTTTCCATTTCCTTCTCCAATGCATGAAAGTGAAAAGTGAAAGTGAAGTCGCTCAGTCGTGTCCGACTCCTAGCGACTCCATGGACTTCAGCCTTCCAGGCTCCTCCGTCCATGGGATTTTCCAGGCAAGAGTACTGGAGTGAGGTGCTATTAAATTTTGTGACTATTTCCAGGGCTTTGGAAAAATTTGCTCTTCATCTTTTGGTACTAATTTGATGTATTTTCATTGTGCTAAGCATATAAATTAAATTATTAATATCCTCTATGTGATTTATTTACTTTGCATTGATTTCTTTTTTCCAAAGACTGAAATATGTATGTCAACATCAAAAATCACTTGACAGGTTTTTCTTGTTGTTCTTTTTCCTTTATGATTAATCCTTTGTTGAGACCAAATTTTCAAATAAAGAAACCTGGGTGCACTCCCTGTAAGTTTGTATTATGTTTTTCAATGTAATTATCAAATCCTTGTCCTCTGAAAGGTTTGTCAATTGGCCCTTGGATGACAATGTCACTGTCATTGACTCTTTCCTCGTTTAATTTTTGTACTTTCTCTCCAATAGTACTCACTCCACCATAATCCTCACACCTCAGTCTTCCAGGGAATTGTTTCAGAGTTGTGACGTGGATAGCTTAGGTTAAGGGATGAATTAACATTCATTAAAATATTACGTCCTTTAGGAATAGAGCTACATTTCAGCTTAATATAGGCTTTGGATGCTTTAAACCAGAACAGATAAAGTATCTTTCAAAATGTTCTCTTATCTCTCACTTTCAGGGTACAGTACTTTGTGCATGCTATGAAGCAAAACTTCACCTGGTTTTCTTCATTCTCCATCTGCCTTCATATTAAAGGTGGATTACTTTCAGAATCTGGACTTATAATGCAAGTGTGTTTTTCCTGTGTCTCTGTGTGAATCCTACTGAGAAGTTTGGTGACACGACATTGGAGTCAGACAGCATATTTAACCAGAAATCATGTAGTTCACATATTTAACAAGAAAAGAGCAGCTAGCTATTTTCCTAATCATCATTCCCCCTGACCCCAAAGCTGGACACATTCTGTTTGCCCTTCCAGACCTGTTCTTTTCTTTCTCCATCCTGGTCTGTGACCTCCTCATCAGACTCTTGTCCTCTGGCTCCTTGTTAGATTTTGAGATGGGAAGCATGATAGATTGGAAGATGGGGAGAGAATGGGATTAGGTATCTCTCTACTCCAGACCAGGTCTCTACTGATTGACTTAGGAGTAATGCAAGTTTCCTACACTACTCCTTTGTAAATCTCTCCTTTATTAAAATATCCTATTATAAAGAGTATGTTATTTGTCCCCCGAGGGACACTGCACTGATTAAATTATGCTTATACAGCATTTGCTACATTCTGTTATTAATATATATCCCCAAACCAGGCTTCCCTTGTAGCTCAACTGGTTAAGAATCCCCCTGCAATGCAGACGATCCTGGTTCAATCCCTGGGTTGGGAATATCCCCTGAAGGAGGGCATGGCAACCCACTCCAGTATTCTTGACTAGAGAATCCCCATGGACAGAGGAGCCTGGCAGGCTACAGTCCATGGGGCCACAGATAGTCAGACATGACTAAGCACAGCACACAGTATCCCTAACCTATCTCTCCAATTTCCAGTATTGATAGTTCCTGATCTAGGTGAAAACCTTAAGCTTGGAGCTGTTATATTAAAAAAAGAACAAATATGACTCATGGGATGCCACCAAAATGGATATTTATTTTATCTACCATTGACACTTCATATGAGCTCAAAATGTCTGGATCTTCTACTGCTGCAAGATAGAACTTAGGAAAACTTCAATAAAACTTATTTCAACTTTGACTTTCTCACACACACACACACACACACACATATACTCCTACCTATTTCATTCAAACAACTAACATTCCAAGTCTGATTGTAATGGTTGAAATTTCATCTTCTCCATCTCAGTATCCTGTAGGAAGGAAGCCTGTTCTCCATCTTCATCTCTACAGTTTTTCAGTTGCTTAATCTTGTCCAACTCTTTGTGACCACATGGACTGCAGCACGCCAGGCTTCCCTGTCCTTCACTATCTCCCTGAGTTTGCTCAAACTCATGTCCATTGAGTCAGTGATGCCATCCAACCATCTCATCCTCTGTCATGTCCTTCTCCTCCTGCCTTCAATTTTTTCCATCATCAGGGTGTTTTTCCAATGAGCCGGCTCTTCACATCAGGTGGCCAAAGTATTGGAGCCTCAGCCTCAGTATCAGTCCTTCCAATGAGTATTCAGGGTTGATTTCCTTTAGGATTGACTGCTTTGACTTTGATATCCTTGCTGTCCAAATGACTCTCAAGAGTCTTCTCCGGTACCACAGTTCAAAAGCATCAATTCTTCAGCATCCCGCTTTCTTTATGGTCCAACTCTCACATCCTTAAGTGACTACTAGAAAAACCATAGCTTTGACTAAACAGAGAAGGGAATGGCAACCCACTCCAGTATTCCTGCCTGGGAAATATCATGGACAGAGGAGCCTGGTGGGCTACACTCCATGGCGTCACAAAGTCAGACACGACTGAGTGACTAACACTTTCACTTTGACTATATAGACCTTTGTTAGCAAAGTGATATCTCTGCTTTTTAACATGCTAAGTTTGTCATAGCTTTTCTTGCAAGGAATAAGCATCTTTTAATTACCTGACTGCAGTAACCATCTGCAGGGATTTCAGAGCCCACACAAAGTCTGTCACTATTTCCATTGTGTCTCCATCTATTTGCCATGAAGTGATGGGATTAGATGCGATGGTATTAGTTTTCTTAATGTTGAGTTTTAAGCCAGATTTTTTACTCTCCTCTTTTGCATCATCAAGAGGTTCTTTAATTTTTCTTTGCTTTCTGACACAAGGGTGGTATCATCTACATATCTGAGGTTGCTGATAGCTCTCTCAGCAATGTTGATTCCAGCCTGTCAGTTATCCAGCCCAGCATTTTGCATGAAGTACATATGCATTTTGCTTATAAGTTAAATAAGCAGAGTGACAATAAACAGCCTTGACATACTTCTTTCTCAATTTAGAACCAGCCCATTGTTCCATGTCCGGTTCTAACTATTGCTTCTTGACCTACATACAAGTTTCTCAAGAGGCAGGTAAGGTGATATGGTATTCCTATCTCTAAGAATTTTCAATGGTTTGTTGTGGTCAACACTGTCAAAGGCTTTTGCCTAGTCAATGAAGCAAAATTAGATGTTTTTCTGGAATTCTCTCTAGAGGAGGCATTCAATTTTGATTACTTCACAACTTTGGAAAAACTTTACCTCATCAGAATACATATCACCCTCATTTTGCCATTCTTTTTCTCTGCATGGTTCACATTTTCTCAATTTTTTCTTAGTAATTCAGTGACATTTGAGAGTTTAATATCTGACAATGTTGAACTTTGCCTGAGCCCTGTGTTCCTGGAAAACAGCAACAGTTAAGAAATACTCCCATCCTGTGTGTCTGGAAAAGAACTCCTTTCAAAGAAGCATTTTTCTCCCTTTGACTAAAATAAGAATCCCAGATGGACTGAACCCCTTCCTTACCTATGACAGAGACAGACAAGATCCCAAAATTCCCATTGTTTGTCTAATACATGATTAGCTGAATGGTCGCCTTCAGTAGCTATGCAGTACAAAATGCTTATTAACTCATCTGAACCAAAATTTAGCCAAGTGTTTCCTCTCTATGAAAGACACTGACTTGACCTACTCTTGAGTAGGCATATGAATGCAGAAAAATCTCCCCCTAATGGCATCTCTTGAGAATTTACTTATCTCAAGGAAAAACACTCACCTGTCAAATGTCTGAAGACACCATGTGTTTAATCCCACACTCCCACACCTGGTTATTCCAACCTTGTTCATTCTTCCTTGTAAAAGAGAAGACATTTTGCCTCATAGATGCTCAACTTTATATAACTTGGAGAAGCTTGCATGCCCTTTGTTCAGACTGTTGCAACAGTCCCTTTCCCTTTATTTCAATAATTCCCCTATCCCTGTTGTGACAGTGTTTCTAAGTCTGGATTTAATTTTTATTTGACATAATAATATCCTGAATTCTAGGCTAAGTAAAGACTCCTTAATACTGATAAGTAATCTCTATGATTTAAACTTTATCATTTATTAATTACTTATTTAAATGACAGTTCTATAAAATGTCTCCAGTTGCCCACATTTCCTACTTTGTCCTAGCCTCTTTTCATTTTTTCAAAAGTTTTCTTCTCATTTACTAAAATTGATGCCAACATACAAAACTTCATATATCTTCATGAAGCCATATCCCCTTTTTTGATAAAAAATAACCCTTCATTTTACGTTTGAATCTTAGTCCTCCCAAACACTATGCACCTTGCTCAACCAATTAGCTCTTCAGACTTGCTTCTTGTATCTCTTTTCCTCTCCATCTATGTTAGAATTTCTTAGAGGCCTCAGAATATATACTGATATTCTCAGAAAGCATCTCCTTCGCTTTAATCTCTTCTCACTTCAACTGCTCCTGGTTCCTGGTTCCAGTTATGTGGTAGTCAGTGAATTCCTCTCCCTACTTCTCTATGGGGTCTCAAAGCTGGACATAACTGAGCACACACACACATAGGTAGCCGAGAAAGTCCATAAATGAAGGCATTTCTTTAGAACATGCCTAGAAATTGCAAGACTGATGTCACCCTGTTGGTAGTGGTAGCACGCAGGGGGGCAACAGCTCAGTACTTATTAGAACCCAAAGATCATGAGCATCAGTATCTGTCCTTTACCAAACAAAAGTCCACCTGCCTGTAAAAACTGCAACTTTTGCCGTGAACTGTAGATAATATGAAATATTTTGAATACCACCACAATCTATAACGTTCTATTTCCTGACATAGTTAATTAAGTTCATACATGTAAAACGCTGAAAACAGTGAACAGTGAATGTTAATTGCTATGTAAGTGTGAGCTCTATTATTATTGTCATCATCATTGTTATTACTATTAACCTTGGTCCCCTTTAGATAACAGATTAGCTTATTTAAACCAATGTACCCTGGAGAACCCGTCTACTTTCTTTATATTACCTATTTAATAATAATACTTTTCTTAAAAATTAATTTTGAAATAAGAGTATAGGATTAATTCCCTAAATGTATTATAAAGCATTTATGTAACTATTTCTGTGTAGGACTACAAAAGACACAAAGAGGTATCATCTAAAAACTATAAAAGTATTGCTAAAATACATGGCCTCATGGCTTTATGCATGAAATGTTATATTTGAATTATTATAAAGTAACATTGTAATAAACTTAAAATAGTTTTCTAGTTTCTATTCTTTTGTGTTGCCCTACCTGTTACAGCAGAGAAGGCAATGGCACCCCACTCCAGTACTCTTGCCTGGAAAATCCCATGGATGGAGGAGCCTGGTGGGCTGCCGTCCATGGGGTCACTGGGAGTCAGATATGACTGACTGACTTAACTTTCACTTTTCACTTTCATGCATTGGAGAAGGAAATGGCAACCCACTCCAGTGTTCCTGCCTGGAGAATCCCAGGGACGGGGGGGCCTGATGGGCTGCCGTCTATGGGGTCGCACAGAGTCGGACACGACTGAAGCGACTTAGCAGCAGCAGCAGCAGCACCTGTTACAGCTAGTGGGCTCTAGAATAAACAGACAGATAAAAAATAAAACTGTTTTGGTAAATGAAATGGATGTAGGGAGGGTTCAACAAGTGATAGATAAAAATGTTCATCCTTACATTGAGTCGCATATGATTTCATCAGAGATTGGCTATTGGAAGTAAGTCTGTGAAAAAAAAATGTAGGAAGAAAACGGGTATGATATTAAGGGCAGAATGTTTTTCAATTTTATGAACTTCAATTGAGCATAAAGTCAATACATGTAGAGTGAAAAAACCCAAGCATGGCTGATCCTGATATTCAGATCATCCAAAAAGCATGGATTTAGAACAAGTGAAAATATTGATATTATAAATGCTGAACTATTGATCAGGCACACAATGGGCCTGTTAGCATAAAAGCATAGTTTAAAACTCACATGTGAGCAGTCCAAAATACAATATAATATGATGAAAAAGGCTTTGCTGACTACTGGTACCACAGACAAAAAGTCTGTTAGCCTCTGAATCTCATATTTCTCCCATCAGGAAAGTTCTTTAAATCTGATATTGATGACTTTACATGACAACAGAAGATCACTAGATTTTTACTTACCATTCCTTGTATCACCGAAATATTCATTTAAGTGGTTTTAAGAATTGAACCATGGTTGAAACAGCTCTATTTTTAGATGGCTGTAAAAAAGTTTGTTTTTTTTTTATTTTATTGATAGAATTGCCCTAAATGCTGTCACTAAAACAGTTTTCCATAACAAATTCCTGTGAAATATTATGATATGGGCTCATATTTCTTATTTTGTATATGCATAGTCTAGCACTGAAATAAAAATGTGTATCTTTGATTAAGACAATTGCATTTAAATTGTCTGCTTATTTTTTCAATGATAAATCAACAGCATCTTTGTACTATGTCACTTAGTAATTGCATCCTATGATATATGGCTCATTCAGATTTTAAATGTTTTGGTTTTATCTCTCCAAAGAGCTTAATACTTTTGTTGAAACAGTCATAAAGTACTGTAAAGCCCTAGACACATCAAAGTACTAAGAAAAATTTGTTTTACAGGCAGTTTTCTGAAACCATTTATATTTGGTTGAAAAATCTAGGAAAAGTCATCTCAGAATTTAATTTAAATAATGCCTTTATTTTATTATATTTTTAATTGTGAGAGAAAGTAGAGTTAATGGTATAAAACCGTTAAGCCACATGACTGATAAGTACAAATACAAAAAGATTAGGTGGATTAAAATTTAATAAAAATTACTAATAAAGCCATAAACATTTTCTCATATCTCATGAAAGAAACAAAAACAAAAAATACTATTACTTAACAGCTGGTAGTCTCATGGTATAAATAAGTGATTATTTTAATATCCAAGAGATGTTTGCCAAATATCTACTCTGTGCAGTCAATGTGAAATAATCTGAAGATGAAGGAAAGAAAATATCACATACCAATGTTTGCAATCTATTAGAATATATAAGTCATATGTACAATATATATGCAAATTAAATATAAGGGCTGCAAATATATTCAAATGTTCAACTTTAATAAATCTGGGTAAATGTTTTAATGGAAATATCCAAAAACATGAGTTAATATTTAAACTATAATGCTTTCTTTATTTTATATATATATATATAATAAATTATTTATTTTGTGAAAGTATAGTGAACAAACTATACATATCCACACAATGTTATACCATGATACATTAGACAGTCATGGTAGCTTCCTCGACTTCATGAATTGATACCCTACTAAATAAAGCAGAAGATTAGAAAATAGTAGCATAAAATCTTTGTCTATCTGTAAACATATATGAGTTATGCGTGTGTTTGTGTATCTGTGTGTTGTGTCTTACTATGTTTGAGCTAACAGACTGCCCTAGCTTGGGTGATTTAAACACTGTTTTAACATTTATTTCTTATGATTCTGGAAGCTGAGAAGTCCAAGATCAAAGTACCAGCCAATAAATTTTTTGGTCAGAGTTTTCATCCTGGCTTGTGGACAACTTACTTCTCCTGTGTCTTCACATAATTGAGCAATAAAAAGAAAAAGAGAGAGAGACAAGCTCTCTCTCTTGGAAGTGAAAACGTTAGTTGTTCATTCATGTCTAACTCTTTGCAACCCCATGGACTGGCAGGCTCCTCTGCCTATGGAATTCTCCAGGCAAGAATACTGGAGTGGGTGACCATTTCCTTCCCCAGGGGATCTTCCCGACTCAGGTATCAAACCTGGGTCTCCCACATTGCAGGCAGATTCTTTACTGATCAAGCCATCATGGGGGAAATCCCTGTGGTCTCTTACAAGGGTCTGGTCTCTTATAATCCCACCATGAGGACTCTATCCTCATGACCTGAACAAAACCTAATTATTTCCCATCCCCAAATACTGTCATATTGGAGGTTAGGGCTTAAGCATATGAATTTATGTTGTTGGAACAGCACAATACAGTCCATAGCAGAGAGAGAGAAACAAAGAAAGACACAGTGTGTGTGTGTGTGTGTGTGTGTGCTGATTAGACACTTCTCAGTTAACCTGCAGGATTTCCAGCTTGTAAACTGGCCTTTAAGATTTTGTTAAAATTGGCTCAGACTTGCCTCACCATTTCATGTGCTTTAATAAATGATCATTCTTCCAAAAATCTCTGAATTCTAACGATATTCACCTGTCACTTGGTCCTGCTGCCCCTGTCAATTACTCTGACTCTTTCATTTCCACCTCTGTGTTTAGGAAACAGCTGTTTTAACATGTCATTTCCCTCTTTCATCCCCCTTCCTTCATCAACCCCAAAATTAAATGTTTGTGTGAGCTAGCTAAATGCTATGGACATCGGGCACAGTAGGGAGATGTTACTCCATAACAGAGTACTTAATACTAAATGTTGTTCTTGCTAGCGCTTCAAAGTCACTCAGGAACTGAGTTGTGGACCTGAGTCTGTCTGCTACTCATTCTTCCCTTTGAAGCACCAAGTTTCTCAGCATCTTGAATGACTCCCTGTCCCCTTCCTCTTGTCTGATAATCTAAAAAGCAAATATTCTTCACACATTTTTATGCACAGAAATACAGCTTTCTCATGTTCTCCACTACAAACAAGGGTTTATCTTTCTAAATCTCAGAGTGTATTAATGCTTCTCACATTCTCCAGCATTTGTCAGCACTGGAAAACACTGTCATTCCACTTATGTTTATACGATGGGGCAATTCAAATTTTGTATTCGATTTTTC
Source organism: Bos grunniens (assembly GCF_055505025.1). Classification (NCBI taxonomy): domain Eukaryota; kingdom Metazoa; phylum Chordata; class Mammalia; order Artiodactyla; family Bovidae; genus Bos; species Bos grunniens. The sequence goes on from NC_141170.1 coordinate 69,314,893, forward strand.
TCATCATTGCCAATGAAATCTTTACCATCTGAGCAACAACGGAAGCCCCCCTCCCCTGTAGAGTAAAAAAGAGTGCATTTATCTCATGTATCACTGTTGGATGAACAAAAGCAATTATAATGAGAACAAGAAAGTGAGAGAGAGAGAGAGACAGAGAATAAGATCTTTCTTACTAGCATTTACTTTGCTTCTTATATACAATATACATATACAATATACATAATATACATGTATAAGAAAATGAAATATATGACAATGTACAAAAACATCAGTCATGATGGTACAACTGGAGGTTATTTCACTTACCTGAATTATTTTTTAGTGCATATATGAATATTATAGCCTAAAGTAAGTAATAAAAAAAGAGTGAGATATGGGACATAATAACAGTAAACGTTTTATACAATATCTTAAAAACACTAGCATTCATATATTTTCCTCAGCAAATTTATACTAGAATTCAATTTTTCATTCCTCACAGAAAATGTGCTTTTCACTTCCAGTTGAAATGGCAACCCACTCCAGTACTCTTGCCTGGAAAATTCCATGGACTGAGGAGCCTAGTGGGTTACAGTCCATGGGGTCGCAAAGAGTCAGACACGACTGAGTGACTTCACTTTCACTTTCTTATCTTGATCTACATTTCTATTAACGCAAACACAGCATTTTGTTTCCAAAAGAACACAATACACTAAAAAATGCAAAGTAAATAATTAATATAATGTATGTATTTGATAGAACTACCCAGAGAATCTTTCACTCACTGATAGCATTATGATGGTCCATTTGAAACACTATTTTTATTGTTTAGTCACTAAGTCATGGCTGACTCTTGGTGAACCTGTGGACTATAGTCTGCCAGGTTCCTCTGACCATAGGATTCCCCAGGCAAGAATACTGGAGTGAATTGCCGTTTCTTTATCTAAAGGATCTTCTGGACCCAAGGATCAAACCCATATCTCTTGTATTGGCAGGTGGATTCTTTACCACTGAGCCTGCAGGGAAGTCCAATTGAAATACAGTTAGGCTTTAAAGCCAAATATTACAGAGAATTCTCTGGCATCCCAATGGTTAGGACTCTGTGCTTTCACTGCCAAGGACTGGATCTCTGGCCAGGGAACTAAAATCCCATAAGCCATGTGGCTATATATATATATATACATATGGAAAAATTTACAAAGATTAAGTGCTTGACATTTTTGACTTAAGTAAAACTTTCAAATTTTTTAAAATATATAAAGTTTAAAAAAATAATTCTTGAATCTTTAAGTTATAAAACCATCTCTGAAACCCAAGGTAATTTGTTGTTTCTTTTTCCATTCTACCTCTTTGAACCATTAAACTAATTTTCAGTTTCAAGACTTGTTTTGTTATTATTTCAGCCTGTCTCCCAGAGAATTTGTTCCTTGAGGATAGGGGCCATGTCTAAGCCACGTTTTTGTTTCTGTTATTAAAATACGGCCTGAATAAGGGTAAATGTTGCATAAAAGCTTACTGAGTAAGTACATGAGCAAGAGCCCACTGGTCTCTATTGGAGAAAATAACTTTTCCCCCTAATGTTAGCTGACAATGGGCAGATAGTTGGGCTATTTCCTCCATCTGTTGCCTTAATTTCCAAGTCTCTCATGTTCTACTGCGAAAAATAAATAGTTCAGTGATTACCTTTTAAATTTGATGAATGCTAGCAAAAATCTTGATATTTCAAAGCAAAAAAAAAAATCTAAATGTATGCCAAAAGTTTCCTGAATTATTATATCAATTCTTGATTAACTTTGTAAATATTCATTAATCTTAGAAGAGAAAAATATAAAATTTTGATATATCAGTTCAGTTGGATTTTGAATAAATAACTGTACCTCACAAATATCTTCCCAGAGATGACTTTTATAGGAGCTAAATATAAGTGAGAGAAAAATAGAAAGATGCAGCATAATCTCAACTATGAACTAGCTGCCATTGTGCTGAAACCTAGTTTCAAATACTTTCAGATATTATCTTCCTTTGTAGCCTTTTCACTGTGAAATAAATTGGAGGCACTATATTGAAAAATTATCATACAAAGAGTTCAAATGTTTTAATTAATGTTAGACAGCAGTACTACTGAGTGTTGTACAAAATTGCAAGTGAGAACATGGCCTGAATAAGTCAACTGTACCATTCATGAAGAATTACACCTGTTTGGTAATACTGTAGTCCATAACTTGGTCAGCATTAAAATGCACAAACAAAAATTCTTGAGTATATAAAACTGTGAGAGAAAATGGCTTTGAATTGATTACCAGTCCAAGAATAATACTTGCATAGAGTTTACTTTATTGATGGTGTGCTTATCATCCCATTTCTGTAAATGATTGATAGCATTTTATTTAAAAATCTGCTAGGCTAACAATTTCATAAACTCTATTTGAAAAAATCAAAACACTGTATAAATTTCAGCTAGTATCTTATAAATGAGATCTCTTGGTAAAAATAGTTACCTGTTATGAATACATATATAAATATATATATATATATACTACTCCTATAATCATAAAAGTATAAAATTATATTTACAAATGCTTTAATATCAATATAGAAAATATGTTGATTCAATATTTAGTTTGTAGAAGTCTTTAAAGTTTATGAGAAAAAATAGTCATTATTTTAAGATCCTTTTACATATTTACTATTATAACCATTTCCCAAAGAGAAGGTAAAAAATACAGAAATTCTGGATAACCTTGCTATTTGTAAAGAGAGATTGACATTTTATTCGAATTGATGATTTGATTTATTTTCAAATAAAGTCAGTGTGTGTGTTAGAAGGTATGCATTTGTGTAGCTAATGAAATCAAGAATTGATTTAATTGATACTTATTCAAACAAATATACACACTTTGCTAAATTCTAAAAATGTCTCTAAGAGCTTGATGAAATTTCTTATTTTAATTGGTCTCACTTTCTAGTTGGTATTTTTACTAGTAAACCAAAAAATATCAACCATATAACCAGTATGGTTGTGTATACATTAAAGATATGTTGATGTATGGCAAAAGCCATCACAATATTGTAAAGTTATTATCTTTCAATTAAAATAAATAAATTTTTAAAAAAGAGATATGTTGGTGTATATATTAAAATTTTGTTGTTTTGTCATTGGTTCATTAGTAGTAAAAATACTAACCTATGAACATGGCTTAACTTCAGGGAGTTAAGACAGAAGACAGGCATAGGAAGTTTATTTAAGGTATTTATATACATCTATACTGTTTAAATTACTTTTTGTAAGAACACATTATTTTTAAAGAAATGTTTAAAAAGATATATAAAATAATACTTGAATGAAACAAAAAGATTTAGTGTGCTTCCCTGGTGGCTCAGACAGAAAAGAAACTGTCTGCAATATGGGAGACCTGGATCCAGTCCCTGGGTTGGCAGGATTCCCTGGAGGAGGGCATGGCAGCATACTCCTGTATTCTTGCCTAGAGAGGAGCAAGCCCACAGTAAAGCCTGGTGGGCTACTGCCCACGAGGTCACAAAAAGTCAAACATGGCTTAATGGCTGAGTACAGTGGTCCTCAAAGTAGTCAAGAAAGGTGATATCAAAAGACAGTAGAATTTTCAAATTTGGTGGAATGGGGAATGGTAAATTTGAGAAGAGTATTCTGACAGACGGCACAACATTCACTAGTCATAAATACCTTTAAGACAGGTACAAGATATCATTAATTTTTAACAGCATTATAAATTATATCTTTCATAGAATATGAGCTCAATAATTTTCTTCTACAAATGAAAGAATGCTTTACTAAATTATCCTACATTGGTTGTGACTTTTTTTTCCATTTTAATAGTGAAGGTAAGTATCAGATGAAAGTAAACTATTTTATGTGACACTGGAATATAGTAACAGACACACAACAGTCAGAAGACTAATCAATCAATGGGGAAAAGAGTGTATGAGTGATCCACATGGATTCACTACACACAGAGCTTACAGGGTACTTTAGCGTAGTGGAATGTACGGCATCTAGACTCCCATTGCTATGTATGAATCCAGTTCTGCTTTCATTAGCTAAGTACATTTGGACAATTTCATCTCTATGTCGCAGCTTTCTCATCAAAATCTGGGAGAATAAAAGTAGCATAATGGCTTATGTTTTTGTGAATATTAGATGTAATATTAAATTGAAGAAAGTAGGGAAAACCACTAGACCATTCAGGTATAACCTAAATCAAATCCCTTATGATTATACAGTGAAAGTGAAAAGTGGGTTCAAGGGATTATATCTGATACATAGAGTGCATGAAGAACTATGGACAAGGTACATAACATTGTACAGGAGGCAGAGATAAAAACCATCCCCAAGAAAAAAAAATTAAAAAGGCAAAATGATTGTCTGAGGAGGTCTTACAAATAGCTGAGAAAAGAAGAAAAGCAAAAGCTATGGGAGAAAAGGAAAGATATATCCATCTGAAGGCATAGTTCCAAAGAATAGCAAGGAGAAATAGAAAGCCTTCCTCGGTGATCAATGCAAAGAAATAGAGGAAAACAATAGAACTGGAAAGACTAGAGATCACTTCAAGAAAATTAGAGATAATAAGGGAACATTTCATGCAAAGATGGGTTCAATAAAGGACAGAAATAGTATGGAGTTAACAGAAGCAGAAGATATTAACAAGAGGTGGCAAGAATACACAGAAGAACTATACAGAAAAGATCTTCAGGACATAGATAACCACAATGGTGTGATCACTCACCTAGAGCCAGACATCCTGGAATGTGAATTCAAGTGGATCTTAGGAAGCATCACTACCAACAAAGCTAGTGGAGGTGATGGAATTCCAGCTGGGCTATTTCAAATCCTGAAAGATGATGCTGTGAAAGTGCTGCACTCAATATGACAGCAAATTTGGAGAACTCAGCTGTGGCCACTGGACTTTAAAAGTTCAGTTTTCATTCCAATCCCAAAGAAAGGCAATGTCAAAGAATGTTCCAACTAACACAAAACTGCCCTCATCTCACATGCTTCCAAAAAATTCTCAAAATTCTCCTAGTGAGGCATCAACAGTACAGGAACTGAGAACTTCCAGATTTTTGAGCTGGATTTCGAAAAGGCACAGGAACCACAGATCAAATTGCCAACATTCATTGGATCATCAAAAAAGCAAGAGAGTTCCAGAAACACATCTATTTCTTTATTGATTATGTCAAAGCTTTTGACTGTGTGGATGACAACAAACTGTGGAAAATTATTCAAGAAACGGGAATACAAGATCACCTGACTTGCCTCCTGAGTAATCTGTATGGATGTCAGGACACAACAGTTAGAACTGGACATGGAACAAGAGAATGGTTCCAAACCATGAAAGGAGTACTTCAATGCTGTATATTGTCACCCTGCTTACTTAACTTATATGCAGAGTACATCATGTGAAATGCTGAGCTGGATGAAGAACAAACTGGAATCAAGATTGCTGGGATAAATATCAATAACCTAAGATATGAACATGATAACACCCTTATAGCAGAAAGTGAAGAAGAACTAAAGACCCTCTTGATGAAAGTGAGGGAGGAGAGTGAGGGAGGAGAGGCTTAACATTCAACATTCAGAAAACTAATATCATGGCATCTGATCCCATCACTTCATGGCAAATAGATGGGGAAAAAATGGAAACAGTGACAGATTTTATTTTGTGGGGCTCCAAAATCACTACAGATGGTGACTGCAGCCATGAACTTAACAGACACTTGCTCCTTGGAAGAAAAGTTATGAACAAACCAGACAGCATATTAAAATCAGAGACATTCAGTTCGGTTCACTTCAGTCACTCAGTCATGTCTGACTCTGCGCGACCCCATGGACTGCAGCACCCCAGGCCTCCCTTTCCATCACAAACTCCAGGAGTTTACTCAAACTCATGGCCATTGAGTCAGTGATGTCATCCAAAATCTCATCTTCTGTTGTGCCCTTAGCCTCCCAACATCAGTCTTTACCAGTATCAGGGTCTTTTCTCATAATTTAATTTTTTGCATCAGATGTCCAAATTATTGAGTTTCAGCTTCAGCATCAGTCCTTCCAATGAATATTCAGGACTGATTTTTTTTTAGGATTCACTGGTTGGATCTCCTTGCAGTCCAATGGATGCTCAGGAGTCTTCTCCAACACCACAGTTCAAAGCATCAAATTTTTGCCACTCAGCTTTCTTTATGGTCCAACTCTCACATCCCTACATGACTACTGGAAAAACCATATTTTCACTAGATGGGCTTTTGTTGGGAAAGTAATGTCTCAGCTTTTTAATATGCTGTCTAGGTTGGTCATAACTTTTCTTCCAAGGAGCAAACCTCTTTTAGGTTCATGGCTGCAGTAACCATCTGCAGTGATTTTTCCAGCCCCACCAAAATAGTCTGTCACTGTTTCCCCATCTATTTGCCACGAAATGATGGGACCAGATGGCATGATCTTTATTTTCTGAATGTTGAGCTTTAAGCCAATTTTTTCACATTCCACTTTCACTTTCATCAAGAGGCTTTTTAGTTCTTCTTCACTTTCTGTCATAAGGGTGGTGTCATCTGCATATCTGAGATTATTGATATTTCTCCCAGCAATCTTGATTCCAGCTTGTGCTTTATCCAGTCCAGCATTTCTCATGATGTACTCTGCATAGAAGTTAAATAAGCAGGGTGACAATATACAGCCTTGACATACTCCTTTCTCAATTTGGAACCAGTCTGTTGTTCCATGTCCAGTTCTAACTGTTGCTTCCTGACCTCCATACAGGTTTCTCAAGAGGCAGGCCAGGTGGTCTGGTATTCCCATCTCTTTAAGAATTTTCCACAGTGGTTCATGATCCACATAGTCAAAGGCTTTGGCATAGTTAATAAAGCAGAAGTAGATGTTTTTTTCTGGAACTCCCTTTGTTTTCTTGATGATACAATGGATGTTGACAATTTAATCTCTGGTTCCTCAGCCTTTTCAAAATTCAGCTTGAACATCTGAAAGTTCACATTTCGCATACTGTTGAAGCCTGGCTTGGAGAATTTTGAGCATTACTTTACAAGCATATGAGATGAATGAAATTGTGCAGTAGTTTGAACATTCTCTTGCTTTGCCTTTCTTTGGAATTGGAGTGAAAACTGACCTTTTCCGGTCCTTTGGCCACTGCTCAGTTTTCAAATTTGCTTGCATGTTGGGTGTAGCACTTTCACAGCAGCATCTTTTAGGATTTGAAATAGCTCAAATGGAATTACATCACCTCCACTAGCTTTGCTGGTAGTGATGCTTCCTAAGTCCCACTTGACTTCACATTCCTGGATGTTTGGCTCTAGGTGAATGATCACACCATCATGATTATCTGGGTCATGAAGATCTTTTGTGTACAGTTCTTCTGTGTATTCTTCCAACCTTTTCTTATTATCTTCTGCTTCTGTTAGATCCATACTATTTCTGTCCTTTTTGTGCCCATTTTTTCATGAAAAGTTCCCTTGGTATTTCTAATTTTCATGAAGAGATCTCTAGTCTTTCCAATTCCATTGTTTTCCTCTATTTCTTTTCATTAATCACTGAGGAAGGCTTTCTTTTGTCTCCTTGCTGTTCTTTGGAATTCTGCATTCAAATGGGTATCTCCCATTTGTTTTTGGCTTCTCTTCTTTACACAGCTATTTGTAAGGCCTCCTCAAATAGCCATTTTGCCTTTTTGAATTCCTTTTTCTTGGGGATGGTCTTGATCCCTGTCTCCTGTACAATGTCACCAACCTCCATCCATAGTTCTTTAGGCACTCTGTCTATTAGATCGAATCCCTTGAATCCATTTCTCACTTCCACTGTATTATCATAAGTGATTTGAATTACGTCATACCTTAATGGTCTAGTGGTTTTCCCTACTTTCTTCAACTTAAGTCTGAATTTGGCAATAAGGAGGTCATGATCTGAGCTACAGTCAGCACCCAGTCTCGTTTTTGCTGACTGTATAGAGCTTCTCCATTTTTGGCTACAAAAAATATAATCAATCTGATTTCTGTATTGACCATCTGGTGTCATCCATGTGTAGTCTTCTCTCATGTTGTTGGAAGAGGGTGTTTGCTATGACCAGTGTGTTCTCTTGGCAAAACTCTGTTAGCTTTGCCCTGCTTCATTCTGTACTCCAAGGCCAAATTTGCCTGTTATTCCAGGTGTTTCTTGACTTCCTACTTTTGCATTCCAGTCCCCTATAATGAAAAGGACATCTTCTTTGGATGTTAGTTCTAGAAGGTCTTGTAGGTCTTTATAGAAACATTCAACCTCAGCTTCTTCATCATTACTACTCAGGGCATATACTTGGATTACTGTGATATTGAATAGTTTGCATGGAAATGAACGGACATCATTCTGTCATTTTTGAGATTGTATCTAAGTACTGCATTTCAGACTCTTTTGTTGACTATGATGACTACTCTACTTCTTCTAAGGGATTATTGCCCACAGTAGTAGATATAATGGTCATCTGAGTAAAGTTCACCCATTCTAGTCCATTTTAGTTCACTGAATCTTAAAATGTCGACGTTCACTCATGCCATCTTCTGTTTGACTACTTCCAATTTGCCTTGATTCGTGGACCTAATATTCCAGGTTCCTATGCAATATTGCTCTTTACAGCATTGGACCTTACTTCTATCACCAGTCCCGTCCACAACTGGGTATTGTTTTTGCTTTGGCTCCGTCTCTTCATTCTCTCTGGAGTTATTTCTCCACTGATCTCCAGTAGCATATTGGGCACCTACCAACATCGGGATCTTTCAGTGTCCTCTCTTTTTGCCTTTTCACTCTGGTCATGAGGTTTTCAAAGCAAGAATATGGAAGTGGTTTGCCATTCCCTTTTCCAGTGGATCACATTTTCTCAGAACTCTCTACCATGGCCTGTCCATTTTGGCTGGCTCTACACGGCATGGCTCATAGTTTCATTGAGTTAAACAAGGGTGTGGTCCAAGACATTACTTGCTGACACATGTCTGTCTTGTCAAAGCTATAGTTTTCTGGTTGTCATGTATGGAAGTGAGAGTTGAACCATAAAGAAAGCTGAGTGCCAAAGAATTGATGCTTTTGAAATGTGGTATTGGAGAAGACTTTTGAGAGTCCTTTGAACTGGAAGGAGATCCAAACAGTAAATCTTAAAGGAAATCAGTCCTGAATATTCATTGGAAGGACTGATGCTGAAGCTGAAACTCCAATACTTTGGCCACCTGATGTGAAGAACTGACTCATTTGAACAGACCCTAATGCTGGGAAAGATTGGATGAGAGGAGGACAGAGTATGAGATGTTTGGATGGCATCACCTGCTCAATGGACATGAGTTTGAGCAAGCTCCGGGAGTTGGTGATGAACAGGGAAGCCTGGCATGCTGCTGACCATGTCGTCAGAATGAGTCTGACTCTACTGAGACACTGAACTGAACTGAAGACATAATATTACACAAACAGTATTAACAACAGCATCTGGTATCTAGTAAACCCTAAATAAACTTTCCTTCTCATGACTACAAAAACCAATAGATTTGTTGCCCTTTCCCGTGTAGTTAAATTAAGAAATTCATTTCCAACTTATTATATATATTTTATTTCAATTAACAGTTTAATATACATTATTTTTATAGTCTATATAGTTTAATGTAAACATGAAATTATACTGTTGTTAGTCCCTACGAAATAAATATATGTCCAACACACAGACCTTTTGACTTGAAGAGGCACCCTGTGGATTACACTGCTTCTATTAATAAGTACATCTGAAGGTAATTTTAATGTGAATTATGTTATTATTATTACCTTATTTTAACAAGTATGAAGATGCATAAAATTGTAGGGCAGTTCTTTGGAGAATAAGGACATTCTACTCTTCTTTCAGAAAAAAAACAGCAAAGTACAATTCATTATTATAGGTATTATTACTTCTATTCTATTTTTCAGACTTTTATTTTTCTTTCAGGCTAGTATGTTAATGACCTATTTTTTTCTGTATCTTCCTCAAAATGCCTCAAGCATGTTAGAAGACTTGTCTAATATATTTTGAGGTACTTGAAGTGTTTCCTTGTGATTATGTAGCATAAGAGGTACAAAACTTGTTTTATAGAAGAGAAATTTTGTTCTCTATGGAATGATTCAATAATTAAGAATATCATGAGCTTCCTTGATATCTCAGATATTAAAGAATCTACCTGCAATGTGGGAGACCAGGGTTCAGTCCCTGGTCTGGGAAGATCCCCTGAGAGAGAATGGAAACCCACTCTAGTATTCTTGCCTGGAAAATACCATGGACAGAGAAGACTGGCAGGCAAAATCCATGGAGTCACAAAGCACTGGACACGACTGAGTGCCTGACAGTAACAATATCATAGAAACCATGTTATCACGTGCTGTTATGATGGTATTATTATTGTTTTTATCACCTTTCAAATAATTTCAATAGTTCACTAGATTGAGAATTATAAAAATCCACAAGTTTACCAGATATGCCATTTATATGTACACCATTTTATTAAATTTTAATATTTGTGACAGGATACTAAGTGATACATCATTTAAATTAGTGTTCATTATTTGAATGTTCTATATGATAACCTGAATTCCAATTAGCTCATTGTAGTGTTTTTTTTTTTTTTTTTTTACATAAATATTTTATTTGTTAGGTTTCTACTGCATCACACAGAGAAGAGAATTTATAACTCCTGGAATTATGGAATGTACTATTTTTACATTTCCACTGCAGAATTATTATGACCACTTTTCTTTCATTAGTTTTAAAATAAAAAAAGAATACCCGATTTAAAATTACCTACAATTTCATGTGACAAATTTGTCAAAACTTCTTTCTTTCCTTACAGTTCTTGTGGTGTTCTGGATTAAGAGTAAAATGTTTTGATGTGATATCTACTGTCACTGCATTTCATGTCTGGGATAATATAATTATGAAAAATAAAGCTTAATTTAGAGAAACAGGAACAAAAAACCTGAATTCTTTTTTTAAGAATGCTCAAACTACCACACAATTGCACTAATCTCACATGCTAGCAAAGTAATGCTCAAAATTCTCCAAGCCAGGCTTCAGCAATACATGAACCATGAACTTTCAGATGTTCAAGCTGGTTTTAGGAAAGGCAGAGGAACCAGAGATCAAATTACCAACCTGCTGGATCATCAAAAAAGCAAGAGCTCCAGAAAAACATCTATTTCTGCTTATTGACTGTGCCAAAGCCTTTGACTGTGCAGATCACAATAAACAGTGGAAAATTCTGAAAGAGATGGGAATACCAGACCACATGACCTGCCTCCTGAGAAATCTGTATGCAGGTCATGAAGCAACAGTTAGAACTAGACATGGAACAAGAGAATGGTTCCAAATTGTGAAGGAGTACTTCAAGGCTGTATATTTTCACCCTGCTTATTTAACTTATATGCAGAGTATATCATGAGAAATGCTGGACTGGATGAAGCACAAACTGGAATCAAGATTGCCCGGAGAAATATCAATAACCTCAGATATGCAGATGACACCACCCTTATGGCAGAAAGTGAAGAAGAACTAAAGAGCCTTTTGATGAAAGTGAAAGAGGAGAGTGAAAAAGTTGGCTTAAAGCTCACTATTCAGAAAACTAAGAGCATGGCATCCGGTCCCATCACTTCAAGGCAAATATATGGGGAAACAGTGGAAACAGTGAGAGACTTTATTCGGGGGGCTCCAAATTCACTGCAGATTTTGACCTCAGCCATGAACTTAAAAGAGGCTTGCTTCTTGGAAGAAAAGTTATGACCAACCTAGACAACATACCTGAAGAAGGAAATGGCAACCCACTCCAGTATTCTCCCTTGTAGAATCCCATGGACAGAGGAGCCTGATGGGCTGCTGTCCATGGGGTCGCACAGGGTTAGACATGACTGAAGCAACTTAGCAGCAGCAGCAGCAGACAGCATACTAAAAAGCAGAGACATTACTTTGCCAACTAATATCCATCTAATCAAAGCTATGGTTTTCTTTCCAGTAGTTATGTATGGATGTTTGAGTTGGATTATAAAGAAATGGTATAGTGGTGGTGATCAGTCATGTCTGACTCTTTTCTACCCTGTGGACTGTAATCTGCCAGTTTCCTCTGTCCACAGGATTTTCCAGGCAAGAATATTGGAGTGGGTTGCCATTTCCTACTCCAGAGGATTTTCCTGGCCCTGGGATTGAACCCACATCTCTTTCATCTTCTGCATTGCCAGGTAAATTCTTTGCCACTGAGCCACGTGGGAAGCCCTACTATAAAGAAAGCTGAGCACCAAAGAATTGATGCTTTTGAACTGTGGTGTTAGAGAAGACTCTTGAGAGTCCCTTGGCCTGCAAGGGGATCCAACTAGTCCATCCTAAAGGAAATCAGTCCTGAATACTCATTGGAAGGACTGATACTGAAGCTAAAACTCCAATACTTTGGCCATCTGATGCAAAGAACTGACTCACTGGAAAAGACCCTGATGCTGGGAAAGATTGAAGATGGGAGGAGAAATGGATGACAGAGGATGAGATGGTTGGATGGCATAACCGACTCATGACACATGTTTGAGTAGACTCCAGGAGTTGGTGATGGAAAGGGAGGCCTGACGTGCTGCAGTCCATGGGGTCGCAAAAAGTCAGACATGACTGAGCAACTGAACTTGAGCAGATTGATGAATGCTTCCTGTATTTGGAGTTCTTAGAGCGTTTTTTGTGCTTGGAGTTCTTAAAGCTTTTGGGTCTCTTTGCAAAAATTTTTCAGCCTCTATTTAAAAAAAATTTTTTTTTGCCCCACGTTCCCTGAAGACCTCAATTTTGCATATATTTGGCTGCTCCTAGTTGTGCCACAGTTCACTGATGCAATCTTCTTTCTTTTACAAGTTATTTACATGCATATTTCACTTCAGAGAGTTTCTGTTGTTATCATTCAAGAGTTTCTATTGTTATCCTTGAACAGATATATATATCTGTTGTACTTCAAACCTACTATTTTTTTCTGAAATATTTAGTATTAACCTCACACACAATGTTTTTCATCACTGACATTTTAGTTGTCATTTATATAATTTTGATTTGGTCTCTTTTCAAATGTTTTTTTAATGTCTCCATTTAACATATCCAATCCTTTCTGTAGCTTCTTCAACATATGGATTACAGTTATAATAACTGTTTAATGTTCTCATTCAGTATCTTCTGTGTCACTTATGGGTCATTTGTATTGAATTTCTTTCTTTTTGTTCACTGTAAATTACAATTTCCTGTCTTTTCATGCCTTGTAATTTTTATGAAATACCAAATATGAGAATTTTACCTTGTTTAGAGTTGGGTATTTTTTATGTTCCTTTATTACTCTGAAGGCTTGTTAAGGCATACAGTTATGTTATTTTTGCTGTTGTTGTATAGTCACCAAGTCATGTCTGACTCTGAAATACCATGGACTGGAGCCTGCCAGGTTCCTCTATCCATAGGATTTTTCAAATAAGATTACTGGAGTGGGTTTCCATTTCCTTCTTTAGGGGATCCTCCCTACAGACCAGAGATTGGATCTGTATATCCTGCACTGTCAGACAAATTCTTTACCATTGAGCCACCAGGGAAAGAGATTAATTCTCCTGGGTTTCTGTTTTTAAAGCTTTTTAGGTGAGTCCACAGTAAATTTTGAGTGAGTGAGTGATAGTCGCACAGTCGTGTTGGGCTCTGCAACCCCACTGACTGTAGCCTGTCAGACTCCTCTGTTCATGGAATATTCTCTAGGCAACAATACTGGAGTGAGTTGCCATTTCCTTCTCCAGGGGATCTTCCTGACCTAGGGATCAAACAAAGGTCTCCTGAATTGCAGTAAATTTTAGTCTAAAGTTAACTTCCCTAATCACAGATGCAAAAATCCTTAGTCTAATGGATTCTCTGTGAATTATGAGTTTTTCCCTTGGGCTAATGGGAATACTTTTTCCCCCCTACTTTGTCCCTGTATGAACTGGGGGCATACTCCTCCTAATCTTTCTATTAGTTTATTTTTCTAGCCATCGATAATATCCTCATATATACACTGACTAGTGTTCCGATGAATATTTGAAAGGAATACTGTGAAGATCACCAATATTCTCTGTCTTTGCTACACTCTCTCTTCTTGCTTCTGTGAACTCTAGCCATCTCGGATTCTGTGGATTCTCAACTCCACATTTTCAAGTCAAAGAGACTTCCATATTCTGCCTAAGCTTTCCCTCTCTTCACCATGGCCTGATAGCTTTTCCTAGGCTAAAGGCTGGGAAAATCATGAAGCTCATCTTCTCTTCCCCTGATTTTCTCAGCACTCACTATCTCTCATTGCTTAATGACTAATAGTTAAAAATATGCTTTTTCAGGCATTTTAGTCCAGTTTTTAAGTTGTTTCAGTCAAGAGGGTAAAACTGGTTCCTGTTCCTCCATCTTGGTTCAAAGTATCAGTGATCAGTATCAGTGAACTCATTATCTGTGCTAGTTCTACTCAATACTGATTTGTTGTTGTTCAGTCACTAAGTCCTGTCCAATTCCTTGCAATGCTATGGATTGCATCATGCCAGACTCCTCTGTCCACTGTCTCTCAGTTTGCTCAAATTCATGTCCATTGAGTTAATGATGCCATCTAAAGAACTCATCCTCTGTTGCCCCCTTCTCTTCCTGCCCTCATTCTTTCCTAGCATCAGTGTCTTTTCCAATGATTTGGCTCTTTGCATCAGGTGTCCAAAGTGTTGGTACTTCAGCTTCAGCAAGAGTCATTCCAATGAATATTCAGTTAATTTCCTTTAAGACTGACTGGCTTGATCTCCTCGCATTCCAAGAGACTCTGAAGATATCCTAAGAGAATTCATTAGCTACTTTCTTGATCAGTGTCTGGAGAATACTTGAAGATCACTATCTTTCCAACATTACAAACCAGTCTTTGATTTTCTGCTGTATGAAACTCTAAAAATGGTAGTCTTAATCCAGATTTTATCACCTCACAAATGCTTATTTTTAATTTTTCAGAAATGTAGAAAACCAGTTGTTAAATATCACCATTATTTTAAAATGCATAATATAATTTATAATTAAACAATATATTAAAAATATACATAATAAATATTCAACACACCACTTACTACATTCTGTTATAATCTACTGATGGTTAAGTACTGAGGTTAAGTATGTTTATCTTTCTGATGAAAATGCTGGAAAAATAGCCCCGTAATGTGCAGTTCTTCCAAACTTTGGATCCAGTGACATCATTAGTAGCTTGAAACCAACCATGATGTGAGTATTTATGCCCTAGAAATCAGGAAACACTAATAGAAACTTTGACTAATTTTTTATTTGTAATTGTCTAGAATTCAGAAAGTGACAGAAAATATCAACAATGTAGGTTAAACTTAAGAGTGTGTCATATCTATAGACAGTACATAATAAATACTACTCCCCCAGTTTTTAGGGGATAGTCTTGCAGCAATTGAAAACTGTGCTGTTGGTTTTTGCTTACATTTACTCTTAATTCTGTTAAAGAAGGGGCCTCCACAAATTCATAGTTTTTGGAGAGTATTTCATGAAAAATATTATTTGAAATATATCACACCTTTTTAATCAAGTTAGACATTTTTTAGTTGTTCTATAATTTACCTTGACTCTTAAGAAATTATATATATATATATGCATATATTTCGGAGAAATCTATAGCAACCCACTCCAGTACTCTTGCCTGGAAAATACCATGGATGGAGGAGCCTGGTAGGCTGCAGTCCATGGGGTTGCGAACAGTCAGACATGACTGAGTGACTTCATTTCAGTGTTCTTGCCTGGAGAATCCCAGGGACGGGGGACCCTGGTGGGCTGCCATCTCTGGGGTCGCACAGAGTCGGACGTGACTGAAGCGACTTAGAAGCAGCAGCAGCATGCATATATTTAAGCTCCCAATATTTTTACTATATGACTTTTTTTTAAATTCCATTTTGTAATATAGATAAATATAATAAATAAAAACACATTCTAGATGGTTAGGCTTAAAACAGATAATATTTCTGTAATTTATTTCCTTGTATAGTTATTTTCAGGTGAATATTTCACAGAATATTAAAATTCTCAATAACTAAAACTTCTGACATGCATTTTCCACTTTAATAGTCAGGTGAGCATCAGCATAGTTCTTTTTGCAATTTAATAGAATAAGGTTTATTTCAAACTCCTGAAGGAATTTAGAAAAGATAAATTACTTGGTTTGCATTTCTTCATAAGCCAAATAAATGTGCTGTTTTAGGTGTTCCAGGACAAAAGATGACAATTCCAGAGACTGATTGTCCTTCTGGATGTGATTTTTCTTTAGCTTTACTCACAAATAATAAGGAAATCAATTGCCATATATTTCATTATTAGACATCCATACCTTAGATTTTTTCATAATTAAAAGTATACATTAATTTACTAAATGTGTGGATCAGGTATCAGGTGCACAGCTTTGCTCAGCATTAAGGATATACCCCTGACAGAGAGAGCTTCTTTCCAGGTTTGCATATTCCATTTCAAGGAAATAATTAAATACAACTGAATAAGACTAAAATTTTATTAGGATGAGTAATAGTTGCATTAGCCACACAGAAAAGGGAGCCTCAGCCTCAATGTTTACATGAGTTATTAGAGAGTTTACATATTTGACGTTTTCTTCCTCTGTAGTATCCATAGTAAGTGAAATCTCAGGAGTCTTACCTGTGAGAACTAAGGTGAAAAACGTCAGGGAGGATGTGTAATTTTTCTTAAACCATATCATGGCTAACTACCTGCCTGCTACCAGTGACCCCATTCAAAGGATTCACTGCACAGAGAATTGTTCCCTAGAAAAAGAATACAGTTGGTAAAAGAAACTAAAAGAATGTTCAGATGAATGAGAGTCTACATTTGAGTTCAATCAGTGGTGAAACAAAGAACATATTCTTTAAGATTCTTGGGAATGACAGGGAAACTAGATGCAGTAAGAAAAGCACATCAAGAAAAATATTTACTTCAATAGAGCTTCTCTCTTTAAAAAAAATCCACCATATAAAGAAACTGAAAGCTGGGAGATTATTTTTGACACAAATTTTGGAATCTAAAACTCTTCAGATTTCATAAATAGTTTATATATAACACATAATCCTGACAGCAGTGAAAAACAATGTAAAGAATAATGATAACCAATTCATCTAACACAGTTATCAGTATGGAAAATAAAGATTCCAATTGAACTTGTATGCTTGCTTTCTGTAAAAGCCTTTTTTGAGTAAAGTATATAATGAAAGTGATGTTGCGATAGGTGTGTCCTAATGGGAAGGCATAACTTTGGTCTTGGACAAAATTTGGTTGAATTTTAGTTCTGCCAGTTCTAAGTGTAGGACTCAAAGCACGTGCATTCTCATCTATAAAAGGGACATAATAACTACTATTCACAATTGTTATGATGAATCAAAATAAACAGAATCATATATAAAATATTAGCACAATGAACAATTAACTAGCAGAAGAACATAATAAAAGCTAACTAAGCATTTTGTTACCCATATTATTTCTAGATGTCAGAATATTTATTTTGCATTATAACACTGCTGTATATTATATGTGATGAATTTTTCATTCTTTATCAGATTTCACCCGAGGAATAATATAATTGAATATTTCATATAAAGTCTACAAATAGTTGAAAATCTGATATTCTTTTAAATATTTAAACCTAACTTAGGACCACAGTTATTATTATTTTCTCCTATCCTTTTCTTTTTTTTTTAATTTAAATTCATTTATTTTAATTGGAGGCTAATTACTTTACAAATTGTATTGGTTTTGTCATAGATCAACATGACTCTGCCACAGTTGTACACGTGCTTCCCATCCTGAACCCCCCTCCCACATCCCTCCCCATACAATCCCTCTGAGTCATCCCAGTGCACCAGCCCCAAGCATCCTGTGCCCTGTATTGAACCTGGACTGGCGATTAATGTCTTATATGATATTATACATGTTTCAATGCCATTCTCCCAAATCATCCCACCATCTCCCTCTCCCACAGACTCCAAAAGACTGTTCTATACATCTGTGTCTCTTTTGCTGTCTCGCACACAGGGTTATCATTACCATCTTTCTAAATTCCATATATATCCATTAGTATACTGTATTGGTGTTTTTCTTTCTGAATTACTTCACTCTGTATAATAAGGTCCAGTTTCATCCACCTTATTAGAACTGATTCAAATGTATTCTTTTTACTGGCTGAGTAATAATAAATGGTGTATATATACCACAGCTTTCTTATCCATTCATCTGCTGATGGACATCTAGGTTGCTTCCATGTCCTGGCTATTATAAACAGTGCTGCAATGAACACTGGGGTACATGTGTCTCTTTCAATTCTGGTTTCCTTGGTGTGTATGCCCAGCAGTGGGATTGCTGGGTCATAAGGCAATTTTTTTTTTCATAAGGCAGTTCTATTTCCAGTTTTTTAAGGAATCTCCACACTATTCTCCATAGTGGCTGTACTAGTTTGCATTCCCACCAACAGTGTAAGAGGATTCCCTTTTCTCCACACCCTCTCCAGCATTTATTGCTTGTAGAATTTTGGATCGCAGCCATTCTGACTGGCGTGAAATGGTACCTCATAGTGGTTTTGATTTGCATTTCTCTGATAATGAGTGATACTGTTCATGGGGTTCTCAAGGCAAGAATACTGAAGTGGTTTGCCATTCCCTTCTCCAGTGGACCACATTCTGTCAGATCTCTCCACCATGACCCGCCCGTCTTGGGTTGCCCCACGGGCATGGCTTAGTTTCATTGAGATAGACAAGGCTGTGGTCCTAGTGCGATTAGATTGACTAGTTTTCTGTGAGTATGGTTTCAGTGTGTTTGCCCTCTGATGCCCTCTTGCAACACCTACCGTCTTACTTGGGTTTCTCTTACCTTGGGCGTGGGGTATCTCTTCACGGCTGCTCCAAAAAGTGCAGCCATTGCTCCTTAACTTGGACGAGGGGTATCTTCTCACCGCCGCCCTTCCTGACCTTCAATGTGGGTTAGCTCCTCTAGGCCCTCCTGTGCCCACGCAGCCTGAAAAGGCAAAATCATAGGATACTGAAAGAGAAACTCCCCAGGTCAATAGGTGCCTAATATGCTACTGGAGATCAGTAGAGAAGTAACTCCAGAAAGAACGAAGGGATGGAGCCAAAGCAAAAAGAATACCCAGCTGTGGATGTGACTGGTGATAGAAGCAAGGTCCGATGCTGTAAAGAGCAATATTGCATAGGAACCTGGAATGTCAGGTCCATGAATCAAGCAAATTGGAAGCAGTCAAACAAGAGATGGCAAGAGTGAATGTCGACATTCTAGGAATCAGCGAACTGAAATGGACTGGAATGGGTGAATTTAACTCAGATGACCATTATATCTACTACTGCGGGCAGGAATCCCTCAGAAGAAATGGAGTGGCCATTATGGCCAACAAAAGAGTCCGAAATGCAGTAGTTGAATGCAATCTCAAAAATGACAGAATGATCTCTGTTCGTTTCCAAGGCAAACCATTCAATATCACAGTAATCCGAGTCTATGCCCCAACCAGTAATGCTGAAGAAGCTGAAGTTGAACGGTTCTATGAACCTATAAGACCTTAGAACTAACAACCAAAAAAGATGTCCTTTTCATTATAGGGGACTGGAATGCAAAAGTAAGAAGTCAAGAAACACCTGGAGTAACAGGCAAATTTGGCCTTGGAATACGGAATGAAGCAGGGCAAAGACTGATAGAGTTTTGCCAAGAAAATGCACTGGTCATAACAAACACCCTCTTCAAACAACACAAGAACAGACTCTATACATGGACATCACCAGATGGTCAACACCGAAATCAGATTCATTATATTCTTTGCAGCCAAAGATGGAGAAGCTCTATACAGTCAGCAAAAACAAGACCAGGAGCTGACAGTGGCTCAGATCATGAACTCCTTATTGCCAAATTCAGACTTAAATTGAAGAAAGTAGGGAAAAGCATTAGACCATTCAAGTATGACCTAAATCAAATCCCTTATGATTATACAGTGGAAGTGAGAAATAGATTTAAGAGCCTAGATCTGATAGACAGAGTGCCTGATGAACTATGGAATGAGGCTCGTGACATTGTACAGGAGACAGGGATCAAGACCATTCCCATGGAAAAGAAATGCAAAAAAGCAAAATGGCTGTCTGGGGAGGCCTTACAAATAGCTGTGAAAAGAAGAGAAGCAAAAAGCAAAGGAGAAAAGGAAAGATATAAACATCTGAATGCAGAGTTCCAAAGAATAGCAAGAAGATATAAGAAAGCCTCCTTCAGCAATCAATGCAAAGAAAGAGAAGAAAACAACAGAATGGGAAAGACTAGGGATCTCTTCAAGAAAATCAGAGATACCAAAGGAACATTTCATGCAAAGATGGGTTCGATAAAGGACAGAAATGGTATGGACTTAACAGGAGCAGAAGATATTAAGAAGAGGTGGCAAGAATACACAGAAGAACTATACAAAAAAAGATCTTCATGACCCAGATAATCACGATGGTGTGATCACTGACCTAGAGCCAGACATCCTGGAATGTGAAGTCAACTGGGCCTTAGAAAGCATCACTACGAACAAAGCTAGTGGAGGTAATGGCATTCCAGTTGAGCTATTCCAAATCCTGAAAGATGATGCTGTGAAAGTGCTGCACTCAATATGCCAGCAAATTTGGAAAACTCAGCAGTGGCCACAGGACTGGAAAAGGTCAGTTTTCATTCCAATCCCAAAGAAAGGCAGTGCCAAAGAATGTTCAAACTACCACACAGTTGCACTCATCTCACACTCTAGTAAAGTAATGCTCAAAATTCTCCAAGCCAGGCTTCAGCAATATGTGAACCGTGAACTTCTTGATGTTCAAGCTGGTTTTAGAAAAGGCAGAGGAACCAGAGATCAAATTGCCAACATCCACTGGATCATGGAAAAAGCAAGAGAGTTCCAGAAAAACATCCATTTCTGCTTTATTGACTATGCCAAAGCCTTTGACTGTGTGGATTGCAATAAGCTGTGGAAAATTCTGAAAGAGATGGGAATACCAGACCACCTGATCTGCCTTCTGAGAAATCTTTATGCAGGTCAGGAAGCAATAGTTAGAACTGGACATGGAACATCAGACTGGTTTCAAATAGGAAAAGGAGTACGTCAAGGCTGTATATTGTCACCCTGTTTATTTAACTTATGTGCAGAGTACATTATGAGGAACTCTGGACTGGAAGAAACACAAGGTGGAATCAAGATTGCCGGGAGAAATCTCAATAACCTCAGATATGCAGATGACACCACCCTTATGGCAGAAAGTGAAGAGGAACTCAAAAGTCTCTTGATGAAAGTGAAAGTGGAGAGTGAAAAAGTGGGCTTAAAGCTCAGCATTCAGAAAACGAAGATCATGGCATCCAGTCCCATCACTTCATGGGAAATAGATGGGAAAACAGTGGAAACAGTGTCAGACTTTATTTTTCTGGGCTCCAAAATCACTACAGATGGTGACTGCAGCCATGAAATAAAAAGATGCTTACTCCTTGGAAGGAAAGTTATGACCAACCTAGATAGCATATTGAAAAGCAGAGACATTACTTTGCCAACAAAGGTCCACCTAGTCAAGGCTATGGTTTTTCCAGTGGTCATGTATGGATGTGACAGTTGGACTGTGAAGAAGGGTGAGCGCCGAAGAATTGATGCTTTTGAACTGTGGTGCTGGAGAAGACTCTTGAGAGTCCCTTGGACTGCAAGGAAATCCAACCAGTCCATTCTGAAGGAGATCAGCCTGGGATTTCTTTGGAAGGAATGATGCAAAAGCTGAAACTCCAGTACTTTGGCCACCTCATGCGAAGAGTTGACTCATTGGAAAAGACTCTGATGCTGGGAGGGATTGGGGACAAGAGGAGAAGTGGATGACAGAGGATGAGATGGCTGGATGGCATCACTGACTCGATGGACGTGAGTCTGAGTGAACTCCGGGAGTTGGCAATGGACAGGGAGGCCCGGCATGCTGCGATTCATGGGTCACAAAGTGTCGGACATGACTGAGCAACTGATCTGGTCTGATAATGAGTGATGTTGAGCATCTTTTCATGTGTTTGTTAGCCATCTGTAAGTCTCCTATCCCTTTCTGATAACTATATTAATTCTTGTTATAACAATTACATGCCTCTAGTATTTATTTGTAGACATAGCTAACATGTTAAACACTATAACCACAAATTTATGCATTCTATGTATATATTATTTAGAAATACTGTGGGTGATCCTACTCTGCCCCTGATGCTATGGTGAGTGATTAGGGACTTAAAATAATTAAGACACAATTCATAACATATAGCTACTAACTTAGTACCAAAGACCTTTGTTGTCACTTTTAGTAGAATATTTTCGTGTTGTAATAAAGTATAGCAGTGACATATATAAAGATAGGGTGACCAAAGTCTGTGAGTAGATACGTAAGAAAACACAGCCACAGTAAAAAGAGTCATGTCCATTCAGTAACGTCCGACTCTTTGCAACCCCATGGACTGTAGCCAGGCTTTTCTGTCAATGGGATTTTCCAAGCAAGAATACTAGAGTTAGTTCCCATTTCCTTATCCAGGGGCTCTTCCTGACCCAGAGATAAAACCCATGTCTCCTGAGTTTACTGCATTGCAGGTGGATTCTTTACCCACTGAGCCTTTGGGGAAGCCAACAAGTAAAGATACTAGAATTTTACTTTCTATGATTGGATGGAGTTAAGTGTAGAAATGGGGAATATATATTTATATCCCAACAAGAAAAGGAAGACATATGTAAAGCAATACCAGAACCTGCATCTAAGGTATTCCTAAGATAAAATTTAAAGGGTTTCAAATCACAATAAAAAACTGTCTTTTCAAAAAATTACCACTCATGGTTTTAACCACTCTACAGGTTTAAACTTGGCAAACTTCTGCACATATTCAGCAAAATATTTAATCAGTACTGATTTAATTTACTAGTACTGATTCTTTTATTACTGATTCAATACTATTTTCTTTCTTTTGTTGCTGTGTTTATCTACTGGTTATATATATATATATATATATATATATATATATATATATATATATCAGTTCAGTTCACTTCAGTTCAGTCATCAGTCGTGTCCGACTCTTTGTGACCCCATATATCACAGCACACCAGGCCTCCCTGTCCATCACCAACTCCCAGAGTTCACTCAGACTCACATCCATTGAGTCAGTGATGCCATCCAGCCATCTCATCCGCTGTCGTCCCCTTCTCCTCCTGCCCCCAATCCCTCCCAGCATCAGAGTCTTTTCCAATGAGTCAACTCTCCGCATGAGGTGGCCAAAGTACTGGAGTTTTAGCTTTTGCATTATTCCTTCCAAAGAAATCTCAGGGCTGATCTCCTTTAGGATGGACTGGTCGGATCTCCTTGCAGTCCAAGGGACTCTCAAGAGTCTTCTCCAACACCACAGTTCAAAAGCATCAATTCTTCGGCGCTCAGCCTTCTTCACAGTCCAACTCTCACATCCATACATGACCACAGGCAAAACTATAGCCTTGACTAGATGGACCTTTGTTGGCAAAAAATGTCTCTGCTTTTGAATATGCTATCTAAGTTGGTCATAACTTTCCTTCCAAGGAGTAAGCGTCTTTTAATTTCATGGCTGCAGTCACCATCTGCAGTGATTTTGGAGCCCAGAAAAAGAAAGTCTGACACTGTTTCCACTGTTTCCCCATCTATTTCCCATGAAGTGGTGGGACCGGATGCCATGATCTTCGTTTTCTGAATGTTGAGCTTTAAGCCAACTTTTTCACTCTCCACTTTCACTTTCATCAAGAGGCTTTTGAGTTCCTCTTCACTTTCTGCCATAAGGGTAGTGTCATCTGCATATCTGAGTTTATTGATATTTCTCCTAGCAATCTTGATTCCAGCTTGTGAGCTTGTGTTTCTTCCAGTCCAGCATTTCTCATGATTTAGTCTGCATAGAAGTTAAATAAGCAGGGTATAATATACAGCCTTGACGTACTCCTTTTCCTATTTGGAACCAGTCTGTTGTTCCATGTCCTGTTCTGTTGTTTCCTGACCTGCATACAGATTTCTCAAGAGGCAGGTCAGGTGGTCTGGTATTCCCATCTCTTGAAGAATTTTCCACAGCTTATTGTGATCCACACAGTCAAAGGCTTTGGCATAGTCAATAAAGCAGAAATAGATGTTTTTCTGGAACTCTCTTGCTTTTTCCATGATCTAGTGGATTTTGGCAATTTGATCTCTGGTTCCTCTGCCTTTTCTAAAACCAGCTTGAACATCAGGAAGTTCACGGTTCACATACTGCTAAAGCCTGGCTTGGAGAATTTTGAGCATTAATTTACTAGCGTGTGAGATGAGTGCAATTGTGTGGTAGTTTGAGCATTCTTTGGCATTGCCTTTCTTTGAGATTGGAATGAAAACTGACCTTTTCCAGTCCTGTGGCCACTGCTGAGTTTTCCAAATTTGCTGGCATATTGAGTGCAGCACTTTCACAGCATCATCTAAAAGATATGTATAAAAGATACATATACATATCTTTTATTTTTCTTAAAATATCTTTTATTTTACTCTTTCTTTTTGTAGCTTTTGTTTTACTACATTGGTTTTCAGTAGAACATACAGTTTTCTTCACCATCAAGGAATAATCTGGCAAATCATTTGATTTTTTTTTTCTGTCATATGGCACATATGGAAATTGGACTAGTAAAAAAGACAAGTTCTGGTGAATCTCTAATTACATTTTTAAAAAATCATTTATGCTCTCTTGAAAAGTTCAGTTCAGTGGAAGATACAAACATATACTGCATCTAAAATTATTTTTTGTTTTGAAACTTGAGATGCTCTCTTGCATATCTGTGAATTTTTCATTTTTCCAGGTGGGTTGTGGTTTCGTATGCTTATAACTTTTTTATAATTTGATCTCCTTATGGATGATATAAAACTGGCTTTTTCTTACTAAATCCTTCTCACTATATACAATACTACAAACTCTTTTTTTTTTTTTTTTCTAAACAGGTAGATCAACTATTTTTTGATAGTTTGGCAAAACTATGAAAAGCTTGATTCTGCCATTTTTTCCATTATAGTTAAAAATCATTTTCAGTATCTGTATTCATGAAAATCAGAAAATTTGGTGAATCTAATCTTTATTTTCTACCTTCTATGTTTATTGTTACTGTTAACTTTCATTTTAGAGAGAATAGTTACCTCCACCCATCTCCCAACAAGATATTTACATGCTGTTATGATTAAGTAATATGATATGACTTGAGAAGATTATCCAGGTGGGGTCAAAGTAACCACAAGGGTCTTTATACATGTAGTCAAGGTCAAAGGCAAATGAAATTGCACCTCTAAACAGTAGGTTTGGCCCCTATCAATGAGTTACAGACTACACTTCCTAACAGACAACTCTAAGGATTTTGCACTTGGCTTAGATAGCCCCCACTATTTTGTAAGCTAATGATGTGCTATTAATTTATTAATGTATATTTCTTATTGGTTCTGTTTCTCTAGTTGAGCTCTATGTCCACAGTTCTTATTATGATTACTACAGAATGATTGACTAATGGCCAACAGTCTAATGTAGCTCAGTCGTAAAGAATCTATGTGCAATGCAGGGCACCTGGGTTTGATCCCTGCGGTGGCAAGATCCTCTGGCAAAGGGAGTGGCTGCCCACTCCAGTATTCTTGCCTGGCTAGTCCCATGGACAGAGGAGCCCTGCAGCTTGGTCTGTGGGATCACAAAGAGTCGGACATGACTGAGCAACTAACACTACTACCACTAACCCACTATTGAGATCAGCATTTTCTCGAATTGACTATTTTGACCTAAATAAGCAAACTGGATAGAAAATGGTAAATGAGATTTCTTTCAAATAGTAGAATTGTTTCTGATTTAAATGATAAAAGAAAGTGACAGACCTCTCTTTCAACAACCTAGAATGAGTTTAGATGAAAGATTAGACACTATAGTCTCATGGAAAGAATTGTACTTGTTACAGCATAAATTTGAAAATTTTATACTTTGCCAACGGAGCTTTCAAAGATATAAATTAGAAAATAGCAGGAGTACCATATCTCTATTACTAATCTTCTTCCCTGAAATACACAAAAATATTTCAGTTTTTGCATTCTCAACCTCAGTACCATTTAGGATGTTCTTAAGAGTGCTCTAAATATTTACTTAGTCCAGGAATTTGGGAATGTAAATTTCTGCCTAAAATACTATTAAATCCACATTTCACCTTCTGTCCAGTGCACGCTCACTAAGCTTGAAAAGGAGGTGTAACTTATTTTCCTATTTTGCAGTTGAAAGAAAGTGAAAGTGTTAGTCTCTCCGGGCATGTCCAGCTCTTTGTGACTCCATGGACTGTGGCTCACCAGGCTCCTCTGTCCTTTTGAATTCTCCAGGCAAGGATACTGGAGTGGGTAGCCATTTCCTTCTCCAGGGGATCTTCCCGACCCAGGGATCGAACCCAGTTCTCCCACATTGCAGGCAGATTCTTTACCATCAGCTTTTAAAATATATGTTTCAAAATCTATTCTGTTCTTCCCAAATATCAAAAGTTACTTTTAGATATAGCTTATAGATTTAATTAAATTGTAAATTCACTTATATGATAAATGTTTTATTAGTACAACAAATGGACAATTGGTTTCAGATGAGTCTTGGTACAGTTAGCTAAATGATGATATATCAATGATGTAAACTGCCTATTTGTCTTTGCTATGCCTTTTACAAAGGGAGTTTTCTTCAGTCTCACATGGTAGCCTGAGGGTAATTCAGTACCTTCCCTCATAGCAGCAATGTGACCATAGTAAGTTTTGATTTTGAAAGCTCTCATTGTATAATTCAGAGATTCATATGATCTCTTTGCCATTTTCATGAATTGCTGCAACTGTCCAGCAATGAATCAGTCACTATTGCCAAAAGAATGGGATGTTCTCAGTGGCTTAAATTACTCAGAGTAGGACCATCTTTGGATTTGTGGAGTAGATTCAGTCTCATCTAAAACACATGGATGATCATAGGGATGTATGAATTGCACAAGGCAGGGAAAGACATGGAAAAAACAACCATCAACACTAATTCAGGAAATTGTGTGCTGAGATATGTCTGATAGTGGGATATTCATTTTATCAGAATATGTAAAATATGTAGATGAAGAAACCAATAATAATAATATACAACTAATATTTACTGAACATTGCTTAAAATGCTTTAGATGTGTCCATTCACCTAATCTTGAAAAACAACAGGCAACTAATAATGTTATTCTCCTTTTATTGATATGGGAACTGAGGCATTGAAAGGGTATTTGACCAAGGTCATTCAACTAGAAAATGAATTTAGAGTTTTCCAGATCCTGAAATCTTGAAAATTTAGACCATGTTGGAAAGATTAAAAAGCTTACCTAAGGAGAAGGAAATGGCAACCCACTCCAGTATTCTTGCCTGGAGAATCCCAGGTACGGGGGAGCCTGGTGGGCCGCCGTCTAAGGGGTCGCACAGAGTCGGACACAACGGAAGTGACTTAGCAGCAGCAAGGTCATAAGCAACTATATGTAAGAGTTGTGATATGAATCCAGGCTTCCTATTTATTTTCCATGTCACACCTAAAAATTTCCTTTCTAAATTAAATTATGTGTACCTATGGTTCAAATATAAACACAATTTATTTACAAGTTATTCTTTTCTTACTACAGTCATATACTCAATATTAAATATCTCCTGTGAATAGTGATGAGCTCAACCTTGACAGAAGATACTTTATAACTGTTTGGTTAATAAAAAAACAAATTAACTAATTAAGTGATACTTTAAAAATCATGATAGATGATAAACTCAATTTTTCTCACTAGTTGTATTCTTTGATATTAATTCTTTAATACTACATTTAATATCACATATTCCTCAAGTAAATGTTTGAAAATATCCACAGAAATAAACAAAAAGTTTTATCAAAATATACTTCTTCAAATATCCAGAAAGTACATCACTCTTCCAAATTCAATGTAAATAAATTACACGATTACCAAACACTGAGCCATTACCCTAAAGGCAAATTGTCTTTAATAGTTTTCAAGTACCTTTGAGGCAAAAATATTTCAGAAAACGTATTTTGCAAAGTAACTAGCAATCACCTCTCAGTCAAATAAATTAAATAAAATGACAAAAATGGATCTAATGTTTTGATTCCATATTTTTAATGAAATGCAAATCAGAGAGTATAATCTGGCTTAATGCATATATGAATGTCAATGATATTTCAGTGTTATTTTTCACATTACATTCTTTACCAAGTAATGTTACCATCTTGACATTAGAAAGCATATGAAATGCCAGAAATATATTTTCTTCTATTTTAAAACAAATCAACATTATTTAAGTAAAATCTTAGCTGTTTGTTTTAGAGAAGGAAATAGCAACCCACTCCAGTATTCCTGCCTGAACATATCCCATGGACAGAGAAGTCTGGCGGGCTACAGTCCAAAGGGTGGCAAAGAGTCAGACATGAATGAGCAACTAAAAATGTATAGCTGTTTGTTTAATTCATGTGTGTGCTTGTGTATGTGTGCCACATTCAAACCTTAGTAATTTCATATGCACATATCTATGTTTGACAGATTGGCATTTGCTTTTATTAAACCCTAGAATGGCATAAACAAATGCTGTTTTCCCTGTTAAATCTTTAATAACCTGATTCTATCCTAAGTTATACTCTAATATGACTTCATCTATTCTTTTTAATTCCTGCTGTTTTGGTTTTCACTATTTTGTCTTTTTTTTTTAATTTCAATCAATACTATAACAGTAGCAATATATAACAATCAATATTATAACAGTAGCCAACCCCAGGTTTCTCTGATGACGAATAACGAACTAAAATCTCTTTACAATTTCATTACATATTTTAACTAATGAATGAATATGTGGCCAAGTATTTTAATGTCAGCTCTCCAAACCCACAGACACTATCAAACTGTAAATAAACAAGGAATAGTTTAGTCAGAGGAGTACAAAGCCAGGTGGCACCCCATGATGAGAACATGACTTCTGTTGCTGTATTAAATAGCATTGGTGCTCCATTCAGATAATTTTCTTTTTAAGTGAGTACACTGTTCTTTAAATACTGTGTGGCTACTAATGCTTCTAATGGCATGTACTAAGGATTAGCCTCCACAGACAAGAGCTACCTAATCTGCTTGCCAGTGTGTTGATGGCAGGGGTAAGTCTCTGACCCACCACACCCCATCTGTATCCCCAATACTTTAAGAGTGTCAAGGCACCCTCCGGTGTTGCCTGTCTTTTCTGTGTTACAGCTGTGGGCTTGTGGGAAGTAGAGGGAGTCACCTGTCTCGTATTCCCCATCCTTGATGGAGTTCTGGCACATTGGTCTGGTGGATGGTGAGAAGAGTCCTGGCAGCAGAGCAGGCACCCAAATATGCTAAGCCTTAGGCCAGAGACATCTGTGGTGCTCTGTTCTCACTCAGAACTGAGGAAATATCTGTGTTAGAGGTCATATAACATGAAGTAGCTAATATAAAACACCACAGTCTTCCCTGATGGTTCAGCAAGTAAAGAATCCATCTGCAGTATAGGAAATGCAGGAGACAGTATCAGGAAGATCCCTGGATCAGGAAGATCCCCTGGAGGAGGGCTTGGGGAAACACTCCTGTATTCTTGCCTGGGAAAATCCCATGGACAGCGGAGCCTGTCCATGGGATCTCAAAGAGTCAGATATGACTGAAGCAACTGAGCACACGTGCATAAAACACCACTGCAGTTTGAGAGACCATAGAAGAAAGGTACAAGTTATAGTTTTGTGCTTTATTCTGCTTTTGTTCTTTTGTACAAGTTCCCTCTCTTCCTAAAAGGAAACATATAAACCTCTAGATTTTTTCTTATCTTGATAAGAAATATAGATGTTATCAAATAACTGTCAGTTTTCTTCTTCTCTTTTTTTTCGATTGTCTTCAATGCGACTGTCCATGGGGTCACAAAGAGTCGGACACAACTTAGTGACTGAACAATGACAACACTTTATATGCAACAGTGAGTGGTTGCAATAGAAACTCCCCTTTGGAAAATGAAAAGCTAGGAGGCACATAGGGGTAACTGGTTCACATCAAGGATTCCACCAGACCAACCATGCATTGTGAGGTCCCTTGTCAAGAATCATGAAATATCTGAAATGATACCCTACTCACAGTCTATTAACTTGACCAGATTTCTGGATGTTGGTAGACTAAATATTACTAGGTCACAGATGAAAGACAATTTAATATCACAGCAATGTCAGCATTTACTTTTCCTGGTTCTCTGAGCCCCAGTTCTCACAAGGAAACATGAAGACCTTGTGTATCACCTTTAAAAAAATAAGTTGTGTAACAGTAGATGAAACATGAGCTTAGGGAGTCTGAATCTTTTGTAATGGACAGGAAATGAACCTGTTCTTAACTTTAGCTTTCAAGGATATTTGACATAGAAATGTTTGATATATACAAAGTTTGCCATAAAAACAGTGTTAAAAAGATAGTCTGAAACAAAAGGGCAATTACTGTCATAAAATGTGCAAAAACATGACACCCATAGAGACGTGTCTCCCCAAATACCTTCCTCTTGATAACAGGTAAATGTATTGATTAGATGCTTATTCTGCTTTCTGGAATAAAGTGTCTAGTATTCTTTATGATCTATGATTTTTCTTTGTGTCTTAATTTTGTAATTATTACTACTTATAATGAAATTTTAATTTTAGAATAGTTTTTGATTTACAGTAAATTTATAAGATGATACAAAGTTTCTATATACCATGAGTTTCCTCTATTATTAATGTCGTGTTATTTTGGTATCATTATCATAGTGAATCAACTTTGATATTAATACATATGAAATCTAAATAAATTATGATGCTTACTTAATTAACTTTCACCTAAGGCTCTTTTTTTGTCCCAAGGTTCCAGTCACATGGGCTTACCTGCTAGCTTAGCTAGTAAAGAATCCACCTGCAATTCAGGAGACCCTGGTTCATTTCCTAGGTCAGGAAGATCCCCTGGAGAAGGAATTGGCTACCCACTCCAGTATTCTTGGGCTTCCCTGGTGGCTTAGATGGTAAAGAATCTGCCTGTGATGTGGGAGACCTGGGTTTGTTCCCTGGGCTGGGAAGATCCCCTGGAGGAGAGCATAGCAACCCACTCCAGTATTCTTGCCTGGAGAATCCTCACAGACAGAGAGGTGCCTGGCAGGCTACAGTCCATAAGGTTACATACCACATTGCTTTAGTCATTATATCACATTGTGTCATGTTATTTCTTTTTGTTATAGTTTCTCAAGACTCCCTTTTTAAAAAAATTATTTCATGTTTTTATTGGAGTATTATTGATTTATAACATTGTGTTAGTTTCTGTTGTGCAGCAAAGTGAGTCAGTTATACATATACATGTATCAACTCTTTTTTAGATTCTGTTCCCACATAGGTCGCTACAGAGTTAGTGGAGTTCCCTGTACTATAGAGTTCAGTTAAGTTCAGTCGCTCAGTCGTGTCTGACTCCTTGCGACCCCATGAATCACAGCACACCCGGCCTCCCTGTCTATCACCAACTCCCGGAGTTCACTCAAACTCATGTCCATCGAGTCGGTGATGCCATCGAGCCATCTCATCCTTTGTAGTCCCCTTCTTCTCCTGCCCCCAATCCCTCCCAGCATCAGGGTCTATTCCAATGAGTCAACTCTTCCCATGAGGTGGCCAAAGTATTGGAGTTTCAGCTTTAGCATCAGTCCTTCCAATGAACACCCAGGATTGATCTCCTTTAGGATGGACTGGTTGGATCTCCTTGCAATCCAAGGGACTCTCAAGAGTCTTCAACACCACAGTTCAAAAGCATCAATTCTTTGGCACTCAGCTTTCTTCACAGTTCAACTTTCACATCCATACATGACCACTGGAAAAACCAGAGCCTTGACTAGATGGACCTTTGTTGGCAAAGTAATGTCTCTGCTTTTGAATATGCTATCTAGGTTGGTCATAACTTTCCTTCCAAGAAGTGAGCGTCTTTTAATTTCCTGGCTGCAATCACCATCTGCAGTGATTTTGGAGCCCAGAAAAATAAAGTCTGACACTGCTTCCACTGTTTCCCCATCTATTTGGCATGAAGTGATGGGACCAGATGCCATGATCCTAGTTTTCTGAATGTTGAGCTTTAAGCCAACTTTTCACTCTCCACTTTCACTTTCATCAAGAGGCTTTTTAGTTCCTCTTCACTTTCTGCCCTAAGGGTGGTATCATCTGCATGTCTGAAGTTTTTGATATTTCTCCCAGCAATCTTGATTCCAGCTTGTGCTTCTTCCAGCCCAGCATTTCTCATGATGTACTCTGCATATAAGTTAAATAAGCAGGGTGTAATATACAGCCTTGACGTACTCCTTTGCCCATTTGGAACCAGTCTGTTGTTCCATGTCCAGTTCTAACTGTTGTTTCCTGATCTGCATATAGGTTTCTCAAGAGGCAGGTCAGGTGGTCTGGTATTCCCATCTCTTTCAGAATTTTCCACAGTTTATTGCAATCCACACAGTCAAAGGCTTTGGCATAGTCAAGTTAGTAGAGTTAAATCTAGTAGTTAGAGTTAGTAGAGTTCCATGTACTATACAGTAAGTTCTTATTACTTTGGAAGGAATGATGCTAAAGTTGAAACTCCAGTACTTTGGCCACCTCATGCGAAGAGTTGACTCATTGGAAAAGACTCTGATGCTGGGAGGGATTGGGGGCAAGAGGAGAAGGGGGCGACAGAGGATGAGATGGCTGGATGGCATCACTGACTCGATGGACGTGAGTCTGAGTGAACTCTGGGAGT
The DNA here is from genome assembly GCF_055505025.1 of Bos grunniens. Classification (NCBI taxonomy): domain Eukaryota; kingdom Metazoa; phylum Chordata; class Mammalia; order Artiodactyla; family Bovidae; genus Bos; species Bos grunniens. The sequence continues at coordinate 69,347,776 of NC_141170.1, forward strand.
TGGTGATGGGGACAGGGAGGCCTGGCGTGCTGCGATTCATGGGGTCACAAAGAGTCGGACATGACTGAGCGACTGATCTGACCTGATCTGATCTGATTTTATAGATTGTAGTGTGTATTTGTTAATCTCAATCTCTCTATTTATTCTTCTCTCCCTTTCCTTTTTTTGATGACATTTACAGTTTTGAGTAGTAACATTTCTCAATAGCCATTTGTCTGATAGGTTTCTCATGATTAGACTGTGGTTATGGAGAAGGAAATGGCAACCCACTCCAGTGTTCTTGCCTGGAGAATCCCAGGACGGCGGAGCCTGGTGGGCTGCCGTCTATGGGGTAGCACAGAGTTGGACACACCTGAAGTGACGTAGCAGCAGCAGCATGGGTTTTTAAGAAGATCATTAAGATAAAGTACCATCCATCACACTATATTGTTGTTGTTCAGTTGCTAAGTTGTGTCCTTCACTATCTTCTTAAGTTTGCTCAAACTCATGTCCATTGAGTCGATGATGTTATCTAACCATCTCATCCTATGTTGTCCCCGTTTCCTCATGCCCTCAGTCTTTTCCAATGAGTCAGCTCTTTGCATCAGGTTGCCAAAGTATTGGCCACATTATATTAAGGACATAGATTACCAACCCAAGTTACAATTGTTGGCATTAATCCCTTAGCTGAGATATTGTTTGGCAGTTTTCCCCACTTTAAAGTTATTGATTTTTGTTTTTTTTTTCCCTTTCCGTACCATACTTTTTGGAAGTAATCTCCAGGCCCAGCCAACATTTAAGAAGTTCTCCATCTCTCTGAAGGCAGAGTATGCATATAGGTTTTTAAAAATTCTTCTTCGTGGGAGATGTTTCTTTTCCCTTACTTATTTAATCATTTATTAATATTAATGCAGCCTCATGGATATTTATTTTTCACTTTGAGTTATGACCTAATATTTTTTATTTGCTTTGATGCTCAAATTTTTAGCCCATTGAGACTTAATCCATAGGGAGATCTTTCAGTTGGCTTCTGTATTCCTTTGATATTCCCCTTATATTTGTGAATATGTGTGCTTCTCACACTGGAAGATTCTTCAGGCTTATCTTTGATCTATCCTGCCAAAGGCCTAGAGTCAGTTATTTCTTCAAGGAGCCTTGGTTCCTAATTAGATAATAGAGTATATTATTACTTGCATATTGTTTGAATGAACAATAAAAAATAACATTGAATAAATTAAAAAACACAATATGAAATATATTTAGGCTTTTGTATATGGTTTGCAACTTTCAGAGGGTAAAGCTTGTAGTAATTATTAAAATCCAAAATTTAAATCCTCAAAAACACAACACTTCACTTCTTTTTCAGATTTTCAGGGGGTCTCTTCGCATCTCATAATAAGGAAACTGGGCTCCTCCCATCTGTAAGTTTTGCCGTCTTTAAGACTTCAGTTTTTGTTGTTGTTGTTTGTTTGTTTGCTTTCACTTAGTAGACAGTGTCAAAAATTAGCAAAAGGAAATTTGTTTCTTATCACTTGTCCTAATAACTGGACATGACGTTTGTCCTTCCACACATTTGACTATCTTCAGATGTTTAACTACACCTAGCTGCAGTGGGGGTTAAAAACTGCAGTCCCTGGCTGGATGCTGTTGTTGTTTAGTCCTTAAGTTGTGTCTGATTCTTTGCAACCCCATGGATTGCAGCCCAATAGGCTCCTCTTTTCATGGGATTTCCCTGGCAAGAATACTGGAGTGGGTTGCTATTTCCTTCTCCAGGGGAATCTTCTTGATTCAGGGATCTGAAGTGGAGCTGATATAATAATAATATAAATTAAGTGTACAATAAATGTCATGTGCTTGAATCATCCCCAAACTATTCCCTACCCTGGTCCCTGGAAGAATTTTCTTCCATAAAACCAGTCACTGGGGCCAAAAAGATTGGGGACCGTGGCTCTCTAGGACTCTCAGGATCCATCACCTGGAGGCAGTAGGGCAGCTCGACCTTGAGGTTGACCATTGCCAGTCTTCCTGATACAGGTGATCTGGGAAAGGAAGTCCCACTATCCCAAGAAGTTGGGGAACATGATGTCTCTCCATCTCTTGGGCTGAGACATCACCCCTTGAGCCCTTGATGCACTTGGTGTGGCCTTCCCTGGTGAAGACCCATGAAGGGCAGAGTGGCTAAGAAGCATCAAGTTCTGAGCAGATGCTGGAGGTTTGATGAAATTTCTGCTGAAGTTGAGCATATCCCTAAACTCCATCACATCAGAAGGGGTACATCTTGGTAAGGACATGGAGTGAACAAGATTGAGCCTCATGGAGACCCATCCACAGTGGTACGGATCCCGGGTGCATTCATGCGCTAACTGTAGGCACATCTTCTGCCTGCAGCTTTCAGAGTTCAGCCCATTAAATTAAGGTAGGATCATGACAGCCCAAAGCCACCAGCCAGCTGGGTCTGACTGGGTAACACTGGGGCTGGATGCTGCTTCTCAGTAAAAACTTTAAACTATGGAAGGTGAATATAATTATCATATGGATAGAAGGTCTTTATTTCCAAGTGCCATTTTAGTTTAAGCCTTCAGTATTTCTGCATCTCAGGCCACTATGTTAGACAACCCCTAACTAACACATAAATCTCAATGTCCTTTTGTAAACTCTTTTAAATATTTCTAGTATATTTGTCCTCCAAGTTATTCTACTTATAGTTGTCAAATTAACATACCCTAAATCAAAGACATTTTCATCGAATTTCCTTATCCAGAAACTCCTGATGATTACCCATTACACCCAATAATGTTTTAAACTCTGATCTGATTATTCAGATCTCTGCATGAGCTATATATTCCAAACTTTTCTCACACTGTTACTCAATATATGTTAACTGATGCAGCCAATCTGACTTGCTCATCATTCCTAGAACACACCATGTGCTTTCCCTCCTCCATATTTTAATACCCTCTCCCAGCCTTCTTATTGTGCTGCCTTTTTAACTTGCCTTTAAACCCTGAATTAAATGCCACCTTCCTTCAAGATGATGGAAGTGAATTTTCTATTTTTGAATTTTGATAGAATCTTGTAGCTTTTGAAACTACTTCCCCCAAATTTTTATGACAACAGCATTATTGTCATAATTACACTATATGGACCTGGGGAACAGATATTAAAATATATTCATCTTTATATTACTAGCAGTAAATAATAAATTATCTTGTAGATTTCTAATGTGCATGCTCAGTTGCTTCAGTCATGTTCAGCTCTTTGTCACCCTATGGACTGTAGTCTGCCAGGCTTCTCTGTCCAGGGGATTCTCCAGGCAAGAATACTGAAGTGGGTAGCCATTTCTTTCTCCAGGGGATCTTCCCAACCCAAGGATCAAACCCACAGCTCCTGCAGCTCCTGCATTGTAGGTGGGTTCTTTACCCACTGAGCTACCTGGGAAGCTCTATCATACTAGCAGGAAATAATAAATTATCTTCCATGAATTTTTCACCCAGTAAAAATTTAATTAATCATGGACAAATGACTTTAAGTTAAAAAAGCTTGCATTGTATAATTTATACAAAAAATTGTTCTTTCATGTTAAATTGAGACCAGTTACAAAGAGTCTAAAACATTTAAAACATGACCATTTATATTTTCTCTTATGATTTAAAAGACTTTATATAACAATAAAATTAGTAAAGATAAATTAAAATAGCAGGCTATTAAAATATTTAAACAGTAAATTATAATAAATATAGATAAATATATTATAGATTTGGAATTTAAGCATGTATACTTTTTGCATCATATAAAGATATAAAAATATTAATAGACAAATGCATTAAAATAGCTACTTATTCAACAAAAACAAAGATTTCTATTTTGCTACATTATTGCAATGTCCTTTTAAACAGAACTCTACTTTTTATTGTTATATTGAATATCTTTTGATATAGTAACATACAGTACAGAAGAAAAAAATAAGCTGTCATTTTATTTCTACAACCTGATACATTAAAACTTTAGGTTAATACTTTCTAATGTGGTAAGATTGAGACAAATAAGGAGATATTAGAAAGGTCAATGACTAAATAGCTAATCATTAACAATTTGTAAATTACAAAGATTTAGCAAAGCATTCACTGAAAATATAATTAGAAAAATAAGATGAGAGTTAAATCTACTCTGCTTTATGGAACTAGATACTACTGTCTTTCTCAGAAGTGAAGTGGTTTAAAAGAATTTCCAGAACAGTCCATTCTTTTAACTTAACTTCACACCAACCACTTAAATACATATTCCAAATTATTATAATCATGTTATAATCATTTTATCTATATTCTATTTAATATATTTTGTAATATTAAAATAGAAACTACTAATTTTAAGGTTGTATTTGTATTTGCAATAAGTGTCTGATAAACTGGAAGGCATTTTAAGTACTTTTCATTCATTCAATCAAATCATGTTTATGTAACCTAAGCTACTGTCCAGCACTGGAAGGAAAATATTGGTTTTATTGTCATTGCTCTAATTTTGGCAGTTTCCAAGCATTTGTCCTGGCCTCCTGGAATGTATAATGTAAGATATGGTCCTTCATTTAACAAACGAAAATTTGACTGAGACATATGTACAATACCAAACACCAGGACTTTATGATCAGGAGCATTCTTGTCGAGTAAAGAGTAACCACAGTTGATGCAGTTCAGGAGAACTGAGGGAATGGGAATTGATCGTGCATGTCTGAAGGGCCTAAGTATAAAATGTGATGGCTTCTCTGAAGTGAAGTTTTCCTAAGATTCTACCATAGTCCTTAATGTGCAGTTGCCAAGAACAGAATAAGATTCTAAGGCTATTTGGAATACTGTATAATTTGTTTTCTCACTATTTTTTTTTTTTTTGGCATTTTTAAAAAGTGAATGATCTTTATTACTTATACTGATGATGTCTGTTGAATGTGATGCTTGATTGTCATTCTGAAGACATTGATCATTGATGCTAATTAGAACAAAGTCAGCATTGTGGGACTGTATCAAATCTGAAATTTTGCAAGCAGCACCTGTGAGTGTGAGTCTGATTATATATGTGTTGACATTCATATAGTTTTGTTTTTTTGTGTCATTAGTCTATTTTAAGCTATGATGTTTCTAAACATTATCATTAAACAGTATTTTATCAGATGTTTTGGTGAAAGTGGTTTGCCTTTCACTGTACAGATCATCCCTCACTTATGGTTCAACTTTCAATTTTTAAACAAACAGTTCAATCACTCAGTTGTATCCAATACTTTGAGATCCCATGGACTGAAGCACACCAGGCTTCCCCGTCCATCACAAACTCACAGAGCTTGCTCAAACTCATGTCTATTGAGTCGGAGATGCCAACCAACCACCTTATCCTCTGTCATCCCCTTCTCATCCTGCCTTCAATTTGCCAGCATCAGGGTTGTCACATTAGGTGGCCAAAGTACTGGAGCTTCAGCTTCAGCTTCAGCATCAGTCCTTCCAATGAATATTTAGGATTCATTTCCTTTATGATTGACTGGTTTTAACTCCCTGCAGTCCAAAGGATTCTCAAGAGCCTTCTCCAACACCACAATTAAAAAACATCAATTGTTCAGTGCTCAGTTTTTTTTATGGTCCAACTCTCACATCCATATGTGACTACTGGAAAAGCCATAGCATTGGCAATAAGGACCTTTTTTGGCAAAGTAATGTCTCTGCTTTTTAATACGCTGTCTAGGTTTGTCATAGCTTTTCTTCCAAAGAGCAAGCATCTTTTAATTTCATGGCTGTACTCACCATCTACAGTGATTTTTAGAACCCAGAAAAGAAAGTCTGCCACAGTTTCCATTGTTTCCCCATCTATTTGCCATGAAGTGATGGGGCCAGATGTCATGATCTTCCTTTTTTGAATGTTGTGTTTTCAGCCAGCTTCTTTACTCTCCTCACTTACTTTCATCAATAGGCTCTTTAGTTCTTCTTCACTTTCTGCCATAAGGATGGTGTCATCTACATATCTGAGATTGTTGATATTTCTCCTGGAAATCTTGGTTCCAGCTTGTGCTTCATCCAGTCCAGCATTTCTCATGATGTACTCTGCATATAAGTTAAATAAGCAGGGGAACAATATACAGCCTTGACATACTCCTTTCCTGATTTGGAACCAGTTTGTTGTTCCATGTCCAGTTTTAACTGTTGCTTCTTAACTTTCATACAGATTTTTTAAGAGGCAGATAAGGTGGTCTGGTATTCCCATTTTTTAAAGAAATTTCCACAGTTTATTGTGATCCACAGAGTCAAAGGCTTTAGCGTTGTCAAAGAAGCAGAAGTATATCTTTTTCTGAAATTCTCTTGCTTTCTCTATGATCCAATGGATACTAGCAATTTGATCTCTGGTTCCTCTGCCTTTTAGAAATCTAGCTTACGAATTTGGAAGTTCTAGGTTCGTGTATTTTTGAAGCCTAGCTTTGAGAATTTTGAGATTACTCTCCTAGCATGTGAGATGAATGCAATTGTGTGGTAGTTTCAACATTCTTTGGCATTGAGATGAAAACTGACCTTGTCCAGTCCTGTGGCCACTGCTGTTTTCCAAATTTGCTGGCATATTGAGTGTAGCACTTTCACAGCATCATCTTTTAGGATTTGAAATAGCTCAGCTGGAATTCCATCACCTCCACTAGCTTTGTTGGTAGTGATGCTTCCTAAGGCCTACTTGACTTTGCACTCCAGAATGTCTGGCTCTAGTTGAGTGATCACACCATTCTGATTATCTAAGGTCATTAGATGTTTTTTTTTGTATAGTTTTTCTGTGTATTCTTGCCACCTCTTCTTAGTATCTCCTTGTTATGCTAAAGATCCATAACATTTCTGTCGTTATGTTATGGATATTGTGCTGATCTTTGCATGACATGTTCCCTTGGTATCTCTCATTTCCTGGAAGAGATCTCTAGTTTTTCCCATTTTATTGTTTTCTTCTATTTATTTGCATTGATCACTTAGGAAGGTTTTCTTCTCTCTCCTTGCTATTCTTTGGAACTCTGCATTCTGATTGATATATCTTTCCTTTTCTCCTTTTCCTTTTGCTTCTCTTCTTTCCTCAGATATATGTAAGGCCTCCTCAGACAACCATCTTGCCTTTTTTCATTTCTTTTTCTTGGTGAATGTTTGGATCACTGCCTCCTGTACAATGTCATGAACCTCCCTCCATAGTTCTTCAGGCCCTCTATCTATCAGATCTTATCCCTTGAATCCATTTGTCACTTCCACTATATAATTGTAAGGGATTTGATTTAGGTCATGCCTGAATGGTCTAGTGGTTTTCCCCACTTTCTTCAATTTAAGTCTGAATTTGGCATTAAGAGATTCATGGTCTGAGCCACAGTCAGCTCCTGGTCTTTTTTTTTTTTCCTGACTATATAGAATTTCTCCATCTTTGGCTGCAAAGAATATAATCAAACTGATTTTGGTATTGATCATCTGGTGATGTCCATGTGTGGAGTCACCTCGTGTTGTTGGAAGAGTGTGTTTGCTCTGACCAGTGCATTCTCTTGCAAAACTCTAATAGCCTTTTCCCTGCTTCATTTTGTACTCCAAGGCCAAACTTGCCTGTTAATCCAGGTATCTCTTGACCTCTTACTTCTACATTCCAGTTCCCTATGATAAAAGGACATCTTTTTTGGGAGGTAGTTCTAGAAGGTCTTCTAGGTTATTATAGAGCTGTTCAACTTCAGCTTCTTTGACATTAGTGGTTGGGGCATAGACCTGGATTACTGATATTGAATGGTTTGCCTTGGGAATGAACAAAATCATTCTGTCATTTTTGAGATTGCACCCAAGTACTGCATTTTGGACTCTTTTGTTGAGAGCTACTCGATTTCTTCTAAGGGATTCTTGCCCATAGTAGTAGATACACATGTCATCTGAGTTAAATTCACCCATTCCGGTCCATTTTAATTCACTGATTCCTAAAATGTCAATGTTCACTCTTGCCATCTCCTGTTTGATAACTTCAATTTGCCTTGATTCATTGACCTAACATTCCAGGTTCCTATGCAACAGTCTTCTTTTCAGCATCACACTTTGCTTCCATCACTAGTCACATTCACAACTGGGTGTTGTTTTAGCTTTGGCTCCATCTCTTCATTCTTTCTGGAGTTATTTCTCAACTCTTCTCCAGTAGTAATTTGGACAGCTACTGACCTGGGAAGTTCATCCTTCAGTGTCATATCTTTTTGCTTTTCATACTGTTCATTTTAAACATTATGATGGTGCCAATGTTATATGTGTTCAGTACAAACTGTACTTCAAATTTTGAATTTTTATCTTTTTTCAGGCTAGCAATATGCCTTGTGATACTCTCTTATGATGCTGGGCAGTGGTAGTGAGCTGTTCCTCACAGTTGGCCATATGATCACAAGGGTAAACAACTGATAAACATACAACAATTCTGTATCATACAACCATTCTGTTTTTGACTTTAAGTATATTATTTAATACATTCCATGAGATAGTCAACACTTTGTTATAAAACGGGTTTAATTTTGCCCAACTGTAGACTAATGTAAATGTTCTCAGCATGTTCTGGGTAGGCTAGGTAAACTATGATGTTCAGTATTTTGAATGTATTAAATGTATTTTTTATGTAGAATATTTTCAATTTATAGTAGGTTTATCAGGATGTAACTCCCTCATAAGTCAAGGAAGATCTGTACTTCTTAAGTTTTAGCACTCAGAGTAGAGCAATATAAATTAAAACATAAATGTAGAGGTTTATTTATACATTATGGATGCACTGAATTTATATACTCATTGTATGTATACGTTGTAAATGCATTGAATTTATACATTCAGTGCACTGTGAATGCACTGAAAAATACTGGTTCACTACTTCATGTATTTTACCTAGCTTGATGGTAATGCCAGGAGGTATTCCAAAATCTTTGATAGTAAGTATTTTGGATTTTATGATATAAATTAAAAAGCTTAATATGAAGACATCTCAAGGCTCAAAAATTACTTGTATTTATTAAATCTGTCTTATATAACTCATGTAATTTTGTTGTCATGAAGGCTGGACTTAATGAAATATCTCTAATATTTGAAAAATAAAGTGAAAGTCTTGAGTCACTGTCAAATACTATAATTACCATATACTCACAACAGCCCAAAGAAGACAGTTGAATGTGAAAAGGCTTGGCTTTATGATGAAATTTCAGGATGCAGCAATAAGCTTAACTGGAATAGTTTTTTTTTTTTTTTTTCATAAATTTGTTATCATTAAATGCATAACACAGTCTTAATTTTTATGAGTCTACATGTCAATTCAGATAAATTAACATTATGATCCATAGCCATACCCATCTAAAATTATCAGCTTCTACATATTTGTTCTGGAGAGACATTTCATATGCAAGATTGTAAGAATCCATGTTCAATACCTTTGTGAAAATACATTTCCAAAAGTGTCACTTTTTGATCATCATATCAATGCTCTAGCTTGCAATTATTTCATGTAATAAATAGATCCCAAGTCAATTAATTTTGAATCTGCTATATTCCAAGCACTTTCCTTTCAGGTGATTTTTGAAGTGGCTGGGACATTCATAGGTTCCTATTGCATCTTCATCATAATCAGATCAGATCAGATCAGATCAGTCGCTCAGTCCTGTCCGACTCTTTGCGAACCCATGAATCACAGCACACCAGGCCTCCCTGTCCATCACCAACTCCCAGAGTTCACTCAGACTCACGTCCATTGAGTCAGTGATGCCATCCAGCCATCTCATCCTCTGTCGTCCCCTTCTCCTCCTGCCCCCAATGCCTCCCAGCATCAGAGTCTTTTCCAATGAGTCAACTCTTCGCATGAGGTGGCCAAAGTACTGGAGTTTCAGCTTTAGCATCATTCCTTCCAAAGAAATCCCAGGGCTGATCTCCTTTGGAATGGACTGGTTGGATCTCCTTGCAGTCCAAGGGACTCTCAAGAGTCTTCTCCAACACGGCAGTTCAAAAGCATCAATTCTTCGGCACTCAGCCTTCTTCACAGTCCAACTCTCACATCCATACATGACCACAGGAAAAACCATAGCCTTGACTAGACGAACCTTTGTTGGCAAAGTAATGTCTCTGCTTTTGAATATGCTATCTAGGTTGGTCATAACTTTCCTTCCAAGGAGTAAGCGTCTTTTAATTTCATGGCTGCAGTCACCATCTGTAGTGATTTTGGAGCACAGAAAAATAAAGTCTGACAGTGTTTCCACTGTTTCCCCATCTATTTCCCATGAAGTGATGGGACCGGATGCCATGATCTTCGTTTTCTGAATGTTGAGCTTTAAGCCAAATTTTTCACTCTCCACTTTCACCTTCATCAAGAATAGTGAATCCTAATTCTATGCAATATATAACTGGAACCAACAAAACTGAACTAATATAACTGTTTTTCAGTTGATCACTTTACTGTTATATAAAATGGTTCCTTTAATTTTTTTCTTTGAATATTGCTCACCTTTTTCAAAAAAAAAAAATAGCTGAATGATTGCTATGGTGTAAAATGAATGTTGCATGTATTTTAATGTAGGAGCAAAGTGTCTTAACTGTAGTATTTCTTGTTTGAATTGATTTAATACAACATTTTAAAACAACTTTCAGATGCTCTGCTATGCATCAAAGCTGTACCAATAAATACCACACAATAAAAATCATAGAATGAATTTCATATAAGTTATTGGATGCTTAACCCAACCCTACACTGACAATCTTTATTAGATGTATTCTAACAACTTATTTATATTATAAATGTGCTTTACTTTTTTGTGTCAGACTGTGTGTTATAAACATAAATGATAATAACAATACTCCTTTCAGAATTTGCTCTTGTTTTTCTCTATAAATTTCAGCAAGAATAACCATATTCAAAAACTGAAGGCACATGTTAACTATTGTTAAATTTTCAGAAACATTTTTCAAGCATATTTTTTAGCAGAATAAGAAGTGAATTATGTTGCTTGGCCTATTGAATTATCTGTAGTTTGTGTGGTATAAGCTCTAAAAATATGACAGTAACATTTGGTCTGAAATATATAACAAAACCTGGAAAAGATATATATTGTGGGGATTTATACACGGATCAATGCACAGTGGAATAAGGCACATAAATCCCCAGATATCAATGGAAAAACAGATAGAATATTATTTGAAAGATATAGCTAAGGAAAAGAGGGAGTGTGCAGGTGGAATGTTGCTTCCTTATTATGTATGTAGCACTAAGTAATGGTAGTATGCACTGTGTAAGACTAGGGAAACAAAACACAAATCTTGGACTAAAATTTAGATTCAGTGCTCAGAAAGATATCTGGCTCCCTCCCCACATTAGTGCTACCAGGATTATTAGAAAGTAAAGCATTTGGAACTTCTTTTGGATAAGGAAGCAACATACTGAAGTACACGTGATCTGTTTAATAGTGCAATTTTGAAGAATTTATTTAAATAGTTTCCTATGAATATTTCCTATGGAGAAAATGTTTTATATATATATTTATAATATTAGTACTGTAAATTGCTAGGCAACTTTAACCTAATTATTCTTGACTGGATTTTACATTATGTATAACAAAAGAATGTTCTTTTCTACTTTAGCTTTTATTTATACTTTTAGGTATTAGTATGTGACTCTAATCTCTTTCAAAGGAAAGATGTATTTTGTATTTTGTTGAATCCAAGGCATAAACAATACACTTAAGAACTGTTTTAAAGAATTAATATATATAATAACAAATTATAAAGCTCTTAATTGGTAAAGAACTAAAAATAAGAAATGTTTATTGAGTGTCAGACATTGTTCTGAATTTTGTATACATGTTATCTCTCCCATCATGTAGCTATTATGAGATTAAGTTAGTTAATTTGAAATGAATGATTGTAAAAGTTAAAAAGATTGGATGAGAAATAGAGGAAATTGGGGAATGTCCCATTAATGTATAGGCATCTTTCTTAGAATTTGTTCTTTATTTTTCTAATAGAATTTTTAAGAAAATGATTAAATTTCATAGCATGGAACTTTTAGTAATTCTTAGCAATTTTGAGTTACTATAATGTCACTTTGGTGTGGAAATTAGGGGCAAAACATTGGCTGCATATTGAGAATGGAGTTCTCACAAGTGACCTGAAAGACTTTTGCTAGTAAAGGAAGCACACGCACGCACGCACACACACACACATTCAGAGTCAGTCAGAAAGGAGATATAATGTGATGAGGAGAAAAGCAAAGTTGAGATGGTACTGATAAAAAGTAGAATTTATCCAATGCATGTCCAATAAATTCATCCAAATATTATAAAAATGAATATAGATACAAAGGACATGAGGTTTAGTCTTGATCTAATCCTTATAACAACTTTGAAGTGTTCTTACCTCCCTAACTTTTATTTTTCTGTCTCTACAATGCCACAGTTCTTTCTTGACACCTCTTATTGATTGTTTTTGGTAATGAAATATTTTATAGAATATTTTGTTATATACTAGTGCCAAGTAGCAACAGTATTATACGTAAAGTATACACATTTACAATGACTGATTAGTAAAGTTAGTGTAGACAGCAGTAAGCATAAGTTCTAATTATAGAATATTTAGAAAAATGAACTGCAATTATCAAGTAAGATAATCCTACAAATGTAATGAAAAATAGCTTCTAATTATTTGCTTAAATTTCTAATCACTTTTTTGTAGGATACCATTTCAAAGATAAATAAAATACAAATTATTAACCTTTAATATGCTCACACTTTATAATTACTTGAGACACATACTAGTTAGTGCAATTTAATTATATATGCCTTACCTAATACAACTGGCCTTTTATATACAGGTTTAGTACGAGGACAAATTATTTTAGAATTGAAGCAGATTATAAATTAGTATATACTTTATTTTTTAAAAAAATAATTGCTTTCCTATAAGAAGATATATTGCAATTTCACATGAGGCAATATAATTTGTCTTAGTATGTTATCTTTACATTTCAGACCATTATATATCATTAAATTTGCCATGGTATATTGAATTTTAGAAACAAAACAAAATGTCCACATGCATTCCATTGTTGCTTAAGAGAAAGCTACAATTAGTGACCACATTGCTTAGTCATTATTTTTTTTTAGTTAGGGGTAAGTTTGTACTATGGGTTTTGGATTATTTTCTCTTTGTATTATCTCCTTCTGAAACTCTATATATGACCTATACTTTCTCAATCAATCCTCCATGATTCCTAAGTTTTCATTTATTTTTACCCCATCATTTTTCTTTATTTCCAAAGCTTATGTTGTATTTATTTTTTTATATGTAGATAAGAACATGGTAAAAATCCCACAGATATTAAAGATTCCAAAGCACAAGATCTTAATGACCAGGAAAACAACCTTACTTTACTTGTCTGGACTGTTGGCATAATTATTAACACATAGGGTTTGATCATGTGATGACTACTCAGAAAGCTGGAAGGGACTCAGAGCAAACTATAGGGCTTTCTGCTCTCATGACAGAGATCATTTCCCAGTAAATGAAGATATATTTAAAACTCTTCAATGTTTTCACTTCATCTTTCAGTAAACATATACACAGTCAGTTGTAATATCAGAAGGAAGATGAACTAGCTTATGAATTATTAAAACTAAAACTGAATGCCTTCTACAAAATTTTTAACTGCATTCTCATTTTCAATTAAATTAGTTATATTTAACAAGAAATATTACATGAGTATGTAATCAAAGGAAAATGAACAAGAGATAAAGTATTTATGAAAACACTCATGATGTATACTTCTACTTCATCATTTTGTTTTATTTATACAGCCAAGATTCCCTTAGTACCTTAAATAGGGCCTGTATTACAACAAAGAATAAAATATGGAAAGGCTATTGCTGATGTAATTTACAAAGAGGGAGCTAGGGAATAAACATAAGAAAATTAAATCACATGTGTAAAATTGATCTGTAGTATGTGGTGTTGCGCTCAGGAGCTTCAGTCCTGTCAGACTTTGGGAAGCCTGTAAAGAGTAGTATGGAAGAAATAAAAGAGGGAAGAGAGAAGGACTGTGAAACTGTGACAGTGGTTAAAAGTACGAACAGGGTGATCAGAGAAGAATAGTGAGGAAGGTCCCCATTAAGTAACATCTTGAAGAATGTGAAAAAATTAGTCATGTAGGTATCTAAAGGTGAAAGCATCCCAGTCAGAGTCAAGTCAGTGGAAACACCCTGAGATGGTACATGCCTGGCATGGTCAAGGAAAGAAGGAATGAGAGCAGTGAACCTAGACTAGTTTTAGCAAAGAGGAGAATAGTAGACAAAGTTAGAGGGACTAGAATTGTGGAAGTAGGTGTTGACTATTGTAAGGCCATTGGCTTTTGTTTGGCTTTAAATAGGATATAACTGAAAGCTTTTGAGTAGAGAGATGGCGTGGCCTGTGAAAATGAAAATCTCTCAGTCATGTGCGATGCTTTGTGACCCCATGGACTGTAGCCTGCCAGGCTCCTCTATCCATGGAATTTCCCAGGCAAGGATACTGTTCAGTTCAGTTCAGTTTAGTCGCCCAGTCGTGTCCGACTCTTCACAACCCCATGAATCACAGCACGCCAGGCCTCCCTGTCCATCACCAACTCCCGGAGTTCACTCAGACTCACGTCCATCGAGTCAGTGATGCCATCCAGCCATCTCATCCTCTGTCGTGCCCTTCTCCTCCTGTCCCCAACCCCTCCCAGCATCAGAGTCTTTTCCAATGAGTCAACTCTTCGCATGAGGTGGCCAAAGTACTGGAGTTTTAGCTTTTGCATTATTCCTTCCAAAGAAATCCCAGGGCTGATCTCCTTCAGAATGGACTGGTTGGATCTCCTTGCAGTCCAAGGGACTCTCAAGAGTCTTCTCCAACACTGCAGTTCAAAAGCATCAATTCTTCGGCACTCAGCCTTCTTCACAGTCCAACTCTCACATCCATACATGACCACTGGAAAAACCATACCCTTGACTAGATGTACCTTTGTTGGCAAAGTAATGTCTCTGCTTTTGAATATGCTATCTAGGTTGGTCATAACTTTCCTTCCAAGGAGTAAGCGTCTTTTAAAAGGATACTGTAGTGGGTTGCCATTTCCTGACTTATGTTTAAATAGAATGACTCTGTCTTCTTTGTAGGGAGTAAGTGTAAGTGGTCAATGTTGGAACAAGGACACAGATAGAGAAGTTATTGAAATGGTTCAAGTAAGGTATAATGATAGCTAGATCTGGATGACCACAGTGACGTATGACATGATAAGGTTCAAACCAGAGTCATAGCAGTTCAGTAAAGAGAAATGATTGCAATCTGGATCTATTTCCTAATGGAATATCTGGGTGTCATATAAGAAAGGGGATAATCAGAGATAAGATCAAAGTTTGGGGCAAGCCAACTTGAAGGATGGAGATGTCATTCACAGAGATGGAAAAACTGTTACTGCAATAAGTTTGAGAGGAAGGATCAAATTAATTTGGGGCATGGTAAGTTTAAGATGATTCTTAGACATTCAAATGGGGATTTAGGGTAGACATTTAGACAGGTGAATCTAGAGTTGCATATAGAAGTCTTGGATGCAGATATAAATTTAGGAGTTATTGCTTGACATATGAAAGTGTGAGCAATTAAAATCAAATAAAATGAATTGATGAACAAAAAAATCTACAACTATATATCTTAAACTGTATACTGGGTTTGACTCACAGGATATATTAATAATAAACATAGTTATTAGAATTATACAAAAATATTCAAGTCTTTTATATAAGGATGCTCTGAGCTGTAAAAACAAGCCAATGTAAATATCAACCCATGCAACACACATGAGGCTTCTGTGTTTAGTTGCTAAATGGCAGACCATGACTAATGCTGTCTTTTTCTCAGTAGTTTTTAGTATTTTGATTAGAAAGTCAGATATACATCTTTTGAAATTAGATCTGTATATAAGGTTTCTTAGATATCACACTTGTTTTCATTTTAAGCTTATAAAATATCAATTTAAAATGGCCCAAACAGTTTTAAGTGGACTGGAACGTATTGATTGAAAAATTCTTTAATTTGAAATGTTTCTGTCAGGTTAATAAATTGGAGTAATAAAATCACATTGAAAATACCTGCCTGTGCAAACGAGGCTATATGAAATCAATGGGGAGGAACATATGTACGTGACAAACTGTAAATTTTCTTAATGGAAATTAGTTTGATGTAAACAATGTTTGATTGTTGAAATGCTTTCAATATGAGATACGCTGAAGCAATCTTGCTTATCTATGCATTTATCTTGTGTACATGCTGTTAAGAGGAAAATGCAAATACTTTTATGGGGAGAAAAATATGTGTAATAGAATTTTATTAATTCTAAAAATATCAAAAAATAATTTGGTTTAGATTAGTCATACTCCAAATTAGGATAATGTATCAATAAGTTTCAGCATCTGGATTCAAGGACATATTCATATTATTATTCAAAAATAATAAAATTGATTCAGTTTTCTATTAATTTCAAATAGAAATAGGATTTGAACTATGTAAAATGATAGGATAATTCACATTTTTGAATAGATAAAGATGTCATAAAAATGGATTGGCTTATTAAAATTTATAATGAAATAAGATTGTATTAAATTTAAAATTCCTGAAAACTAAAGAGCAGCATTTAGTGATTTCTATTTAAATTACTGTTAAACAGTTTATTGCAGAAACCTCTGGATTATAAAGTAACAGAACGATATTACAGTGGCAGCAATGAAATATAAACTTCAATAGTGTACTAGTTAAATAGTCCTGTAAACTGTCTCAAGTTGAATTTATAATCCTAACTTAATGCATTGAGATGGGGGGGGGTGGGTTCTAAAGATTGAGCTTTGGATGTCTCTCAGACGGTAAAGCGTCTGTCTGCAATGCAGGAGACCCGGGTTCAGTCCCTGGGTTAGGAAGGTCTGCTGGCGATGGAAATGGCAGCTCACTCCATTATTCTTGTCTGGAAAACCCCATGGACGGCAGACCCTGGTAGGCTACAGTCCGTGGGGTTGCAAAGAGTCGGACATGACTGAGTGACTTCACTTCACTATACACATTTCTGAAGCCAAGACGTTTATTAGATAGAAAATAGAATAATATTCTATATATATTCTATTTCTATAGAAAATAGATCTATAGAATAACACTAAGCTAATATTGATAAAACCCAGATGGGTTTATTAGATCTAGTTAATTTTTTTTCTGGTCATCTTTATTCCTCCATTTCTACTCCTTTCTGCAGTGACTTAAGGATAAAAAAAGTAAATAAAACAGCTTTTGTGAAATTTAACTGTGGAAGAAAACATTTTTATTTTCTTTTTGTGGTCATTTCCCTATTGCAATATTAATATGTTGCAAAAATATTAGTATGTTGCAAAAAAGACATGTTTGTATTTTTATTGCTGTTGTTTTAACCAATCTTTATAAAAATTTAATCACAAAATCCAGAACTCATTCCAAGATCTATATCAGACATCTCTGCTCATAAATCTTCTTGTGCTTGATTTAATAAAATACTTATTAGTGTTTTTTGTTTTGTTTTTTTTTTTTAAAGAAACAGAGATTTCAGTCTCTGTTCTTGATTGTACCAAAACAAACCACAACAATGACTTCTGTAGGAATTTTTCAGGAATAAATATTGAGAAATCATACAGACATTTGTACTAAAACTTGTGACCAAACATTAACAAAGTTTAAATATGAAAAATAAAATATTTCTATCTAGTTACAATTTAATCACCTGATAAATGTATAGTCACTCTTTAGAAACCCCTTCTATGTGGCAATGGCAATGCTAAGAGCAAAGATAGAGCTCATGAAACATGAACTACTATCTAATGACCAAGTTATTCCTATCTGAACTTGCCCTTCTCAAAAAACAGACTGAACCTATGTAAGTGTCAAGAGCAATGTTGTGATGAAGTGCATAGGTCTGGAGTCTGGCTGATAGGGTTCAAGTTCTTGCTGCATGACTGAAACAGTATAAGAGGGTATTTGACTGTAATCAATCTGAGTTCCTTCATTTGTTAATTGGAGATAAAAATAGCCTTGTTGTGTAGTTTGATGTGAAATTTAAATAGCATGATGAAATTATATCTTCTATCAAATAGCTCACATGATTGTGTTAGCTGTTAAAGTTAACTCTTAATAGCTTTTAGAAATGCTTTCTAATATACTACTTTACTTGTAAATACATTTCCATAAGACTTGACTACGGGAGACATTTTGATTCCTGTTTAAGTGAAGTTTAAGGCTTTTGGCATAAAATACTAGATATAGTAATGGTGTTTGTAGTAATTGCAGCTGCAGCAGTAAATGTATATTAGACATTCTTACGGTGAAGTAAGATGCTTATTTAGCACATCAGTGACTATGGTGAAGAGCTGTGATATAAGAAGCAAACAATAGAGTAAACTAAAATTTAGAGTTTTTGAAATACCAATATTATTTTAAGACTTGTAAGGTAAATGCTAAAATATAATTTATCTAAAGAGCCAAAATGGAAAACTTAATGACCTTAAGTTATACTCTTCAATGAAAAGATTAATCTTAATTTTGTTAAGAATCTTATGTTTCACATATTATTTTACAAATATAAGACATTGACCAAATGATACCAAAATATATTTGGAAGTAAAAGTAGATAAAAGTAACTCAAAGTTTGAACAAAAAAGATTAACATTCAACTTGTCTCCCTAATAGCTTTTAGAGTAATGAAATGGCTATCTGAAAAAGAAATTATGGTATTTATATATCAGATACTTCAAATTATATATGAATATTTGGAATATGACAAACAAAGACCAAACATCAGATAAAAGGATGTAATTTGGTAAATGGTTTTAAGAAAATTGATTATTTGAAAAAGGATATGTTTACATATTTACTTCCAACAACACAATAAAACAGATTTCAGATAAAGCATTTTGTTAAACTACAAAAAAAAAAAAAAAGAAATAAAAGGTGATTTGAAATACACACACACACACACACACACACATATATATATATATAAATATATAAAATGAGAATCTTTTTCTACGATAAAATGGAAAGTGCCAGAATGGGAAATTTGATCAATTTTATCATAACAAATTAGATCTTCAGGACTTCATATAACGTTATGAAGATAAAAAGTTAAAGTGAAAGCCACTCAGTTGTGTCTGACTCTTTGCAACCCCGTGGACCATATAGTCCATGGAATTCTCCAGGCCAGGATCCTGGAGAGGGTAGCCTTTCCCTTCTCCAGAGGATCTTCCCAACCCAGGGACAGAACCCATGTCTCCTGCATTGCAGGCAGATTCTTTACCAGATGAGCGATAAGGGAAGCCCCTGATATATATATATATATATATATATATATATACACACATACATACATACATATATCAGTCAGTCAGTTCAGTCACTCAGTCGTGTCTGACTCTTTGCAACCCCATGAACCGCAGCACGCCAGCCCTCCCTGTCCATCACCAATTCCTGGAGTCCACCCAAACCCATGTCCTTCGAGTCAATGATGCCATCCAACCATCTCATCCATGTCGTCCTCTTCTCCTCCTGCCCTCAATCTTTCCCAGCATCAGGGTCTTGTCCAATGAGTCAGCTCTTCGCATCAGTTGGCCAAAGTATTGGAGCCTCAACATCAGCCCTACCAATGAACACCCAGGATTGAGCTCCTTTAGGATGGACTGCTTGGATCTCCTTGCAGTCCAAGGGACTCTCAAGAGTCTTCTCCAACACCACAGTTCAAAAGCATCAATTCTTTGGTGCTCAGCTTTCTTTATAGTCCAAATCTCACATCCATACAAAATAATTATAAACAAGATTAAAATACAAACATTACAAATAAAAAAATAATTTTTGAAAACACAGTGGATAAGAGGTTGATATTATTTAAATAATATTAAGGACTTGCTTTCTGAAGAGAAAATGATTGGTGATTTCAAATTAAAATGTACAAGGGATATAATAAAAATAAATTATAAAATATTACAATAACATTACTTCACTACTAAGAAAATTAGAGAACATCAGAAAAGTAAGACCAATACCTCCTTATAGTTTTGCTGAAAAGGCAATATAGTACAGCTTTCACGTGTTGACATACTATTGCATAGAAATTACAGTCTAAAACAGGTTCCTGAAGAGACAATCAGAGATAAGCACAAATATACAGGTAAAACATATAATTCCAAATAGTAATGGTATTGTAAATGAGTTTGCAATAGTCTTTTAAATTATGTCTTAATAGAATGTTTCACTTCATGGAAATTATGCTTATTGCTCATATTATACCAAACTATAATACAAGAATATAATGATAATATAAGAAGATAGCAAATAAAATATCTTGCTGACAAGTAGAGAAGAAATCACAATATTTAGCAGTGTTTGGGTCCCCAGTGAAGATTGGCCATTTGAGTCACCAATGAGAGACCTATTCAGTATAAGATATCTATTAGGGGTCAAATTATAAAACCCCAAATTATATTGAAATCCTAAACTCCAGTTCCTATAAATGTAACCTTTTTAGAAAATAAGATCTTTTCAGATGATCAAATTAAGATGAGATTGTTAGGGTGGTAGACCCTAATCCAATATGGTTGGTGTCCTTGTAAAAAAATGGAAAATTTGAACATAGACATGTGCACAGGGAGAAAAGCATAAGAAGATTAAGGCAGTGGTTGGAACAGAGTTTCCCTGTTCCATAAAGAATCTCTGGATGACAAAACTGTAAGTGTGAAAATTGTTAGTTTTTAAATTATACATTATATTTGTACACATTACAAAATGATTTGCTAGTAGAGATAGAGACAGATATAGATATGAAAGACACAAGCACTTCTGTATATTTCTGATATAAGGTGGTCATGCACCTCAACATCAAGTACACCAAATATGTAATGGCTGAGTTTAAAGCAATTAAAATTTCTTCCTTTTTTTCCTAGGTTCACTGAACTATGTTCATTGATAAGTTGGGAATAATAGATCTGCAGAGCCTTCTCTTTTGTTGAAGAGACAAACTAAACAAAGAAAAAGTAGATATCAGTGTAAAGCTGAAAATGCATGGAGATAATATATATGATTCAGAAAATGAAGCATTACAAGATGCTAGTGCAGTTATGGGAAAGGTCTAATGAAGGACACTTGGAACACAACTCTATAACAGACAGAGGAACAAGCACAAGCTAGTGAAAGAATAATGGCATTAGAAAAAAGTGTAGATAAAACTTTTTTTGTTTGTTTTTTTCCTGAAGATTAAAGTTTTGGTTAATTCTTTTCTATAATTTAATGGTGCATTTATTTTGCCAAAAAGTCAAGGGAAACAAAAAGTCTGATTTTAATGAATGATGGTCACCACGTTGGCCAACAGCCTTTCTGGGAAAAAAATTTTTTTTTTTCCCTTGGGAGAGTGGGAAAGATTGTTAAACACAGTTTTATCAGAATTTGTTAGACAGAGATGAACAATAGCCAGAGATGCCTATTTAGAGCTTGTAAAATGAGCTGTCTAAGCATGAGGTCACCAGGAAAACAATTGTGTTATTAGGCATAGTTATAGAGGATGAAGTATTAAGAAATAACTCAAAATCAGAATCAATAAATACTCCCCATTAATTAAATGGTGGAGTAAAATAAATTCAAAGATCAGAAACCACTGTTATTAAGGCTTAGAAAGTTTAGTGCTTTGCAAATACATATAGAAATTAGAAAGTAACACAGGTTCTTGAGGTAAGTTTTTGATCATAATGAGTCTAAGGCCATGCAGAATTTTTTTTTTAATTTTTATTGGAGAATAGTTGCTTTCCAATCTGTGCTTTCCATTTTTAATTCAAATAGTTGCTTTCCAGGAGTTGCTTTCCATTTTTAATCCAAAATGGATTAAAGATCTAAACCTAAGACCAGAAACTATAAAACTCTTAGAGGACAACATAGGCAAAACACTCTCCGACATACATCACAGCAGAATCCTCTATGACCCACCTCCCAGAATATTAGAAATAAAAGCAAAAATAAACAAATAGGATTTAATTAAAATTAAAAGCTTCTGCACAACAAAAGAAACTATAAGCAAGGTGAAAAGACAGCCTTCAGAATGGGAGAAAATAATAGCAAATGAAGCAACTGACAAACAACTAATCTCAAAAATATACAAGCAACTCCTACAGCTCAATTCCAGAAAAATAAATGACCTAATCAAAAAATGGGCCGAAGAACTAAATAGACATTTCTCCAAAGAAGACATACAGATGGCTAACAAACACATGAAAAGATGCTCAACATCACTCATTATCAGAGAAATGCAAATCAAAACCACTATGAGGTACCATTTCACGCCAGTCAGAATGGCTGTGATCCAAAAGTCTACAAGTAGTAAATGCTGGAGAGGGTGTGGAGAAAAGGGAACCCTCTTACACTGTTGGTGGGAATGCAAACTAGTACAGCCACTATGGAGAACAGTGTGGAGATACCTTAAAAAACTGGAAATAGAACTGCCTTATGACCCAGCAATCCCACTGCTGGGCATACACACCGAGGAAACCAGAATGGAAAGAGACATGTGTACCCCAATGTTCATCGCAGCACTGTTTATAATAGCCAGGACATGGAAGCAGCCTAGATGTCCATCAGCAGATGAATGGATAAGAAAGCCGTGGTACATATACACAATGGAGTATTACTCAGCCATTAAAAAGAATACATTTGAATCAGTTCTAATGAGGTGGATGAAACTGGAGCTGATTTTACAGTGAAGTAAACCAGAAAGAAAAACACCAACACAGTACACTAACGCATATATAGGGAGAAGGCAATGGCACCCCACTCCAGTACTCTTGCCTGGAAAATCCCATGGAGGCAATGGCAACCCACTCCAGTACTCTTGCCTGGCAAATTCTATGGGCGGAGGACCCTGATAGGCTGCAGTCCATGGGGTCGCTCAGAGTCCGACAGGACTGAGCGACTTCACTTTCACTTTTCACCTTCATGCATTGGAGAAGGAAATGGCAATCCACTCCAGTATTCTTGCCTGGAGAATCTCAGGGACAGGGGAGCCTGGTGGGCTGCTGTCTATGGGGTCGCACAGAGTCAGACACGACTGAAGCGACTTAGCAGTAGCAGCAACCCATATATATGTAATTTAGAAAGGTGGTAACGATAACCCTGAATGTGAGACAGCAAAAGACACAGATGTATAGAACAGTCTTTTGGACTCTGTGGGAGAGGGAGCAGGGTGGGGGGTATGATTTAGGAGAATGGCATTGAAGCATGTATAATATCATGTAAGAAACGAATCACCAGTCCAGGTTCGGTGCAGGATACAGGATGCTTGGGGCTGGTGCACTGGGATGACCCAGAGGGATGGTATGGGGATGGAGGTGTGGGGGGAGGTTCAGGATTGCTAACACGTGTACACCTGTGGTGGATTCATGTTGATGTATGGCAAAACCAGTACAATATTTAAAGTAATTAGCCTCCAATTAAAATAAATAAAAAATAAAATAAAATAAGAGAAGAAACATTAAAAAAAATTTTATTGGAGAATAGTTGCTTTCCAATCTGTGTTAGTCTCTGCTGTATAGCAAAGTGAATCAGGTATACATATACATATATCCCCTCTTTATTGGATTTACTGAAGTAGAATGGATTTGTGAATACTTCATGCTTAAGAAAAACTTCATGAAGGGAGGCAAAAACCTTGGCAGTATATTCTATCTCTTCTGTCTCTGACCAATCAGGAGTGACTTCTGGAAATAACCACTCTGTGGAATAGAACAGACTCTTGGCTTGCTCATTACTGAGCCGCGAGAGCAGTGTCACATAGGTCTAAGTGAAAAAAACAGAAATCCATTAGAAACAAGTCAGAAGACACTTGCACATAGTCATGCTGTGGAGTTATGGACCTGTTTTTGCTTAAAAACATTCCAAAAATAACTGCATCTTAAAAGTCACCAAGGAATACATAATTTTGAATGGTTTTCATGTTAAAAACTATTTTTTCTGGCTCTCATGATGTTTATTGCTGACATCTACAGAGATTTACAAAAAAAAATGTTTAATATTGACTTGTCAAATATAATATTTTCTCTGTCCTTTAATAATTTTCTGAGAACATGCTTGCTTTCATTTATTTCTTGAAATTATTATTTTTGATGGCAGTTAATCCAAAGAGATGAACAAAAATCAAAACACAAAACAAGCCAACACAAATCATTTCTTGAAGTGTTTTCTGGCCCACTTGAGAAAAAAAAAATCCCAGTAACATTTCAGAGCCAATATCCATTAAAATATAATTAGCTTGTTATTCATGAAGACATCTCCATGGGTACTCAGTATCTAAGGAAAGACATGACCCTAGCTGAGGTGTAGTGTCCTACAGGACTTAATAGATATGATGCTGCCTTTTATTTATTTGTATTTAAACTTTGTGTGTTAGCTTCTTAGTCATGTCCAACTCTTTGTGAACCCATGAAATGTAGCCCATGGGGGTGGCAGAACTTTATTTTGAAATAATTTTAAATTTCAGAGAAATTACAAAAAAACACAAAGAGTTCCTGTAAAACTCTTCCCCAGCTTCTCTTATTGTTAACATCTCACAGTACCAGGTACCTTGTCAAAACTAAGAGACTGACATTGATATATTACTATTAAAACTCAAGTGGACTTTATCACTTTTTCTATTGATGGTCTTTTTTCTGTTTCTTGATTTAATCAAGGTGCTATAGCCAGTTTGTGCTATTATAATAAAAATGCCATAGACTGGGTAGCTTAAACACGTCAGCTGATTCAGTGGTGAAGGTCTATTTCCTGTTTATAGATAGCTGTCTTCTGTCTGTGTCCTGACCTGACTGAGAAATGGAATATTGTTTGTCATATCTGTAAACAAGGGATGTCACAATCATCAGCAATTGTAGCCATCACCAAAGGTGAGCTGCTGAGCCTCAGCCATCAGACTACAGCTGCTCTCCTTTCTAGGCATTTTACGAATATAGCAGTAAAAAGGAAACAACAGCAACAAAGGGGGAAAAAATAATAAGCGTGCTATCACACAATGGAAGAGAGAGTTATACCAGATAGTGGAATGCACATTTGTTTAATTAATAAATAAATGAACACTGTTTCTGTGTCTGATATCCGTCTTCTCCCTCCCACTACCATTTTGCCTGGCTAAATCATACTCATCATGAAATGCAATGCTTTAACTTTACTTTTGCAAAAAATCTTTCCTAAACTATTCCTGACTATGCTAGGTTTGCTTTTCTTATTATTTGCTTGTTTGGACCCCAGCCTGTGTTTTCCTTCAGATCCCTTATGGTGATTATAGTGTTCACTGTTCATTGCATTCTTTCCCATAAGATGGAAATGAAGCTAAAGAACTATGTTTTCGTCTCTTGGTCCCATTGCTGCTATCCTTTTTAGCCCATACCAGGAAACCAGTAGTTATTTGTTGAATTAATGAAAGAAGGAATGGAAATGAGAAAAGATTAGATACAGAATATGTGCAGGTAATGGGGCAGCTACTGACAGTAAGGGCAAATATCTCTGAAGACTCTTTATTTGGTACCTTTAGCTGGAGGCAAAGGCTCCCTGGTATACTTCAAGGAACAAGGTGTAAATTGTGTGTGAAAATGTCATTAACTCTTTGAGGTAGTGAGAAGTAGTCTTGAGGTTCCAGAGCATTTTCAAACAATTCAACAGAAATTAGTAAGACATGGGAGAGGGTTTGAAAATGTACATATGAGTTGATTTGTGGAGGAAAGTAAAGCCCTTATCTATATCTTAGAAATCTGAGCTTCCCAGGTAGCTCAGTGGGTAAAGAATCCACGTGCAATGCAGGAGCTGCAGGAGCTGTGGGCTTGATCCTTGGGTTGGGAAGATCCCCCTGGAGAAGAAAATGACTACCCATTCCAGAGTTCTGCCTGGAGAATCCCATGGACAGAGAGAAACCTTGTGGATTACGGTCCATAGAGTCACAAAGAGTCAGACAGGACTGAAGCAATTGAGCGTGCACATAGAAATCTGCAAGAGAATGCAATCTCTGTTTTTTTGTTTTTTGTTTTTGTTTTTTTTTCCCCCACTCATCTTTCTTACATGGGAATGCTCTGAAAACCAAAAATTCTAAATCATGGCTTACTGTCTTCATTAATGTGATTTGACTATTTATTCCCTTCATTATCATGATTTTAATACTCTGAAGAGCAGAACTTTGCATGAGAAAATAAAAGTGGCAAATAATTTGATTACTTATCCTAGAAACTACCTGAAGCCCATAGACTCTTCAATAGCAAGCATCAAAGGACAGTTTACATGCCAACACTCTGACTCCATCCCTTGTCTCAAATCCCTCTCCCTTTTGTACCCACCAATCCTTAACTATTACATTATGACCCTATGGAATCCTAACCAAGCCCCCGCTGAATGTGTAATCTTAAAGCAGATTTCAAAATCTCATAAATATCTTAAATTTTGCCTCACTAAATATTTATGAATGTGGTTATTTCCTTTGCTACAGTAAGTGATAACTCGAGTTGTTTTGGTAATATTTTAGGGGAACCCACATTCAACACTATTCAGATTAATGCATTTGCTTCCAATTTTTATTAACCAACACGTTTAAAAGTCCATTGTTATATTTCATTTTTGAAGCCAAAAAAAAAAAACTTCTTAAAAAGGAAGATTATTTTTATTATCTTTCAGCTATCCATTTGAGAATTATTAAATTGTTTACTTTTGAAATATATTTTTAAATTTAATAGTAAATATATATATAATCCTAAACCAGAATGGTACTGCCATTTTCCTTGAATGACTGACAAATGCATTGTAACTTTATTACATTCCAACAATGTTTTTGACACCAACATATCATCACTGAAAACCCTTTGAAAATATTGTTTATGATATTTTTTAAAAAACAATATGTTTTAAATAATATTCATGTGGGCCAGGAGAATTAGGAAAGTGCATTTCATAGCTTCATAATTTTGGTTCTGTGGCATGGCCATTTAGAATATTGATCTATGAAATTTTTAATTTTATCCTACTTTGCAGAGTATTCTCATGATCATTTAAGATATGAATTAAATTTTATTTTACAAAGTAAAACCAAAGGACTACAGTCAATAAATTCCAACCATGAAAGAAGTGAATGAAGCAGTATGTAAGTGCCCAAAGCGGAACAAGTACAAGCACAATAGTAAATGCCACTGTCCCTGCCTCCCAGAAACTGTGGTACAATTCATATATCATGTTGTCACTGTCAAGCCCAGTGTCGTTATCATGCCTTTTACTTAGGAAAAGCACAGACCAGAGATCTAGGATCTTGGATTTTCCTCCTTTCTTTAACTTCCTCTGCAACTTTGTTGAAGTAAATTCATTTTTCAGCGTTTCTCTGTGAAATGAGACTGTTGGAATAGATAATTGGTTTTCCAATTGTTTTTCACAGAGCTACTTCAAGGATTCTATTTCTATATATAGAAATATATATATATATTATATATATATATTATAGAACTAATATTCTATTAGTTCTAAGCTTCTGCTCTTGTGAAATAATTCCACTTGTAATAATATTTTTCTATCCACTGATTTCAGAAAAAGAAGCAAATGCAATCCAGTGGAGCAAAGCAGTCTTTTTGACAAATAGTTCTGGAACAAGTGAACATCCATGTCCAATAAAAAAGTGAATCTAGACACAGACTTTATATTTTTCACAAAAAATTAATGCAAAATGAACCACAGACCTAAATGCAAAACCATAAAACTCTTAGAAGATGGAATAGGAGAACATCTTGATTGCCTTGAGTTTGAAGGTGTTTTTAAATATGTGTGCTCAATCTTGTCTGACTCTTTGGGACCCCATTGACTGTAGCCTTCCAGGCTCCTCTGTCCGTAGAATTTTCCAGACAAGAATATTGGAGCAGGCTGCCATTTCCTACTCCAGGGGACATTCCTGACACAGAAACTCAATGTGCATTTCTTATGTCTTCTGCATTGGAAGGCAGATTCTTTACCATTGTGCCATCTGGAAAGCCTGTCTTTATATATACAACACCAAACAACATCCATGAAAGAAAGAATTAATAAGCCGGGCTTCATTAAAATAAAACAAACAAGTATATACAACTACTGTTTTGTGAAAGACATTGTTAAAGTATGAAAAGGCAAGCATCAAACTATGAGAAATTTTTGGAAAACACTGTTGAATAATGAATCATTATCTAAAATACTCTTAAAAATCAATAATAAAAGCAAACAAATTAATGAACAAATGGTCCAAAAGCTTTGAGACACCTCAATAAAAAAATAGACAACACATAAACACGTGATAAAATGCTCCACATCATATGTCATGATGCAAATGAAAGTTAAAATAGCAAGGAGTAATATATTACATATCTTTATATAATTTATATAGATATAGATTATGTATCTCTGAATCCATGGAGCTAGAAGTTTGGTATAATTATTTCTCAGGTGTGTTAACTAAATAACTTGGAAATACTCAAAGAGTTTCTAACTGAGAGTCATAGCTAACAAAGATAAAACATTTTTTTCTTAGCTTGTAGCTGTTTAGTTTAACTGAGATATAGAAAAGTATTATATAAATTTAAATAAACAAAGTAATGTAAAGATTTAGAATGAAAACAACAACAACAATGAGATTCCACTACACACCAACTAGAATGGTCAAAATCCAGGACACTGACTACACCAAATGCTGGCAAGAATGTGGAGCAACAAGAACTCTCATTCATTGCTGGGAGAAATGCAGCATGGTGCAGCTGCTTTGGAAGACAGCTTGGCAATTGCTTATAAAACTAAAATCTCTCTTACCTGAGGACTCAGCAATTGTGCTTTTTGATATTTCCCCAAAGGTGTTGGAATTTATGACCACGCAAAACCCTGCCTACAGATGTTTATAGCAACCTTACCCATAATTGCCGAAACTTGGAAGAAATTAAGATGTTCTTCAGTAGGTGAATCTGCAAAAATATTGGAACATCTAGACAATAACTATTATTCACAAAGCTGAAGAAATGAGCTATCAAGCTGTGAAAAAACATAGAGAAAACTTAAACACATAATGCTAAGCCAAAAAAGACCATCTGAGAAAGGCAACATACTGTGTCCTTCCACCTATATAACATTCTGGAAGTGGAAAAGCTATGGACACAGTAAAAAGATTAGTAGTTGCCAGGGATTAGTGAAAAGCAATAAATAAGTGGAACACAGGGAGTTTTCCAGTAGTAAATAGACTTTGTATGATACAGTAATGATAAATACATGTCATTATAGAGTTCTCCAAGCTCATCGAATACACACCAGGATTAGATATACAAAACATGGACTTTGAGTGTTTTTATGCCAATGTATTTCATTACTTGTAACAAATTATCATTCTAATGGGGCATGTTGGTATCTGGTGAGATTATGCATTTGTGTGGAGATAGAAAAATGATGTCCTTTTCATCATAGGGTACTGGAATGCAAAAGTAGGAAGCAAAGATATACCTGGAGTAAAGGGAAAGTTTGGCCTTGGAGTACAAAATGAAGCATGGAAAAGGCTAACAGAGTTTTGCCAAGAGAACACACTGGTCAAAGCCAACACCCTCTTCCAACAACACAAGAGGGTCCATATCCATCTCTACACATGAACATCACCAGATGTTCAATACTGAAATCAGACTGATCATATTTTTTGCAGTCGAAGATGGAGATGCTCTATACAGTTAGCAAAAACAAGACAAGGAGTTGACTATAGCTCAGATCATGAACTTCTTATTGTAAAATTCAGACTTAAAATGAACAAAGTAGTGAAAATCACTAGAACATTCAGGTATGACCTAAATCAAATGCTTTATGATTATACAGTGGAAGTGACAAATAGATTCAAGGTATTAGATCTGATAGGCAGAGTGCCTGAAGAACTGTGGACAAGGTACATAATATTGAACAGGAAGGAGTGATCAAAACCATCCCCAAGAAAAAGAAATGCAAAAAAGCAAAATGGTTCTCTGAGGAAGCTTTACAAATAGCTGAGAAAAGAAGAGAAGTGAAAGGTAAAGGAGAAAGGGAAAGATATACTCATCTGAATCCAGAGTTCCAAAGAATAGCAAGGAGAGATAAGAAAGCCTTCCTAAGTGATCAGTGCAAAGAAATAGAGGAAAACAATAGAATGGGAAAGACTAGAGATCTCTTCAAGAAAATTAGAGATACCAAGGGAACATTTCATGCAGAGATGCACACAATAAAGGACAGAAATGGTATGGACTTAACAGAAGAAGAAGATATTTAGAAAAGGTGGCAAGAATACATAGAAGAACTATACAAAATGATCTTAATGATCCTGATAACCATGATGGTGTGATCACTCACCTAGAGTCAGACATCCTGGAATGCAAAATCAAGTGGGCCTAACATCAAAGCTACTGGAGGTGATGGAATTCCAGCTGAGCTATTTCAAATCCTAAAAGATGATGCTGTCAAAGTGCTGCACTCAACATGCCAGTATATTTTGAAACTCAGCAGTGGCCACAGGATTGGAAAAGGTCAGTTTCATTCCAATCCCAAAGAAAGGCAATGCCAGAAATGTTCTACCTATGGCACAATTGCACTTATCTCACAGGCTAGCAAAGTAACTCTCAAAATTCTCCAAGCCAGGGTTCAACTGTATGTAAACCATGAACTTCCAGATGTTCAAGCTGGATTTAGAAAAGGCGGAGGAACCAGATATAAAATTGCCAACATCCGTTGGATCATTGAAAAAGCAAGAGAATTCCAGAAAAACATATACTTTTACTTCATTGACTATGCTAAATCCTTTAATTGTGTAGATTACAACTGTGGAAAATTCTTCAAGAAATGTGTAAACTGCACCACCTAACCTGCCTCCTGAGAAACCTGTATGCAGGCCAAGAAGCAACAGTTAGAATGGGGCATGAAACAATGTACTGGTTCAAAATTAGTAAAGAAGTATGTCAAGGCTGTATATTGTCATCCTGGTTATTTAACGTCTATGCAGAGCACATCACATGAAATGATGTATAAGCTGGATAAAGCACAAGATGGAATCAAGATTGCCAGGAGAAATATCAATAACCTCAGATATGCAGATGACACCACCCTTATGGCAGAAAGCAGAGAGGAACAAAAGATCATCTTGATGAAAACTGAAAAAGGAGAACAAAAAAGCTGGCATAAAACTCAACAATCAAAAAATGAGGATTGTGGCATTCAGTTCCATCACTTCATGGCAAATGGATGGGGAAAAAAAAAGAGTGGCAGGCTTTCTTATCTTGGGCTCCAAAATCACTGCAGATGGTGACTGCAGCCATGAAATTAAAAGACACATGCTCTGTGGAACAAAATCTATGACCAATCTAGACAGCATATTAAAAAGCAGAGACATTACTTTGCCAACAAAGGTTCTATTTTCAAAGCTATGGTTTTTCCAGTAGTCATGTATAGATGTGAAAGTTGTATCATAAAGAAAGCAGAATGCCAAAGAATTCACGCTTTTGAACTGTGTTTTTGGAAAAGATTTTTGAGAGTCCCTTGGACTGCAAGTAGGTCAAACCAATCCATCCTAAAGGAAATCACTCCTGAATATTCATTGGAAGGACTGATGCTGAAGCTGAAGCTCCAATACTTTGGCCACCTGATGTGAAGAACTGACTCATTGGAAAAGATCCTGATGCTAGGAAAGAATGAAAGCAGGAGGAGAAGGGGACAAAAGAGGATGAGATAGTTGGATGGCATCACCGACTCGATGGACCTGTGTTTGAGCAAGCTCTAGGAGTTGGTGACGGACAGGGAAGCCTGGTGTGCTACAGTTCATGGGGTCATAAAGAGTCCACACGACTGAACTGAACTGAGCAGATATGAGAGCTTCCATGGTGGATCAGTGATAAAAAATCTGCCTGCAAATGCAGGAGATGTGGGTTTGATCTCTGGGTTAGGAAGATCCCCTTTAGGAAGCAAAGGCAAACCACTGCTGTATTCTTGCCTGGGTAATCCCATGGACAGCAGAGCCTGGCAGGTTATAGTCTGTGGGGTCACAAAAGAGTTGGACATGACTAAGCAACTAAACAACATCAACAGATGTTATATGATAACTGTCTGTGACTTCTGTTCATTTTTTCTATGAATCTATAGCTCCTCTAAAAAATAAACTCTATATATTAAAAATAAATGTTCAGCACCATTAATAAGTAGGGAAGTACAAATTGGTCCAGCTATTATGGAAAACAATATGGACATCTCAAAATACTAAAAGTAGTACTGACAAATGATCCAGCAATTCCACTCCTAGAGATATATCCTAAAATCACCATCTTGAAGAGATATTTGTGCATCCTCCTGTGAAAGTGAAAGTCACTCAGTAGTGTCCGACTTTTTGTGACCCCATGGACTGTACAGTCCATGGAATTTTCCAGGCCAGAATACTGGATTGGGTAGCTGTTCCCTTCTCCAGGGGATCTTCCCAACCCAGGGACTGTCCCTCTCTGCTGTTAATTGCAGCATTATTCACAATAGCCAAAATATGGAACCTCAACAAAAAGTAAATGTTATTGATAGATGGATGCATAAAAAATTCCATATACATAATGGAATATTTCTCAGCCATAAAAAGAATTTATAGTAACACAGGTGGAATTTGGGTGTTATGCTAAGTGAAATAATTCAAAGAGAGAACAGTAGCATATGATCTCACTTATTTGTGGAATAAAAGAAAAAGGAATCCATAAAGAAAGAAAATAGATTGATGGTTGCCAGAGGAAGGAAGAAGGAAAATGGGCAATGCTGGTCCAGGTTTTTTTTTTTTTTTTTTTTTTTAAATATACCTCCAAATAAAATAAATCAGTTTTGAGGATGTAATTATATATATTTTTTTTTCTTTTTTTATTTCCTGAAATACTTGTGGTGGAATTAGAGTAGCTGGAAGAAAGGAACTTTATAATAAAAGGAGTCAGTAACAGATACAAGGGCACATTTTAATAAGACAAGACAACCTCTGCCTTTCAGCTTTAATTTGGTGTTTCAGGGCCTGTGTATGCCTTAGTCAAGAAGCAGAAAACACAAGTCAGGACTTGTTTGTTCTCCCTAGCATATTCTTATAATAAAGCAGATTTTGAAAATCTCATGACTCAGATAATACTCATAAGCTCATTGCACACTACCATTCCTTTGCATGGGGCTTAAAAATAACACCTATTGGACAGTGTCAGAATTTTGGTTTCTACTGATTTTCTTGTTCAGTTTATACACAATGATCTTTACCTTGATAACTACTATACTAAAGATACTTTAAAATAAAACAAAGAATATGACTGTAGTCTAATAATTTATCATTGCATCCCAAATGGTGCTTGTGATAAAGAACCCACATGCCAATGCAGGCGACATAAGAGATGTGGGTTTGATCCCTGGGTTGGGAAGATACCTTGAAGAAAGGCATGACAGCCCACTCCAGCATTCTTGCCTGGACAATCCCATAGATAGAGGAGCCTGGTGGGCTACAGTCCATAGGGTCAAAAAAGTCAGGCATGACTGAAGCAACTCAACATGCACAGCCTAAATTAAGATGGTTCCCATAAAATCTGTAGTAGGAGGGTATAATTTTGCATTTCAAATACTTGCCTATACTTTAAGATTTGGCTACATAGTCTAATGTAATGTTAATTTTTCTCAATCCCTGGATTAGAATTACATCACCATCTCTTCTTCCTTATCACATTTGTCATTTCGCTCAGTTACTTTTTATCTGTAGCTTGGGTGTTATTCTATAAACTATAAATTTTTCCCAGGAAAATGTGCTTTATAATCTATACTGAGTTTCAAGACCAAAAATTAACTAGAATAATTAATTGAATGAGAAGTATTAAAAACTCAAATTACAGTTCCACAGAGAAATATACTTCATTCTTGATTACTTTTCTGCATGTATCAAAACATATTTTCTTAGAAATCTATTCATAAAACCATGATACATTTTGTTTTTATTCTGTCAGTTTTATTCTGTCAGTTTGTCATTTCTGCAAAATGAAAACTTGCAGAAAAATGTAAAAAGAATTGTTGAAAAAATTCAAGTTAGCGAATCTTTGCATTACAACAAATACATACATTTTCTTTGAGTAACACATGGTTTGGAAAGGTGTTACTAATAACAGGAGATTTGCATATTTTGCTAACAAATTTACATATGTACCATAATACATAACACAGTATACATAAATTTTCATAGATACATCTCTCTCATTTAAAATACTCTATCAATAATGCTTACTATAGCAAAACCCAGTACATCTATTCACAAGACCTAAAATGAAGAATATGTGATCAATTAAGTCAGTGGGAAATGAAATTCCACCACAGGATCAAAAAGGTAATGCTTTCAAAATTACAATTAAATAATATCTTTAAAATTAAGATGTTGAAAATAATAGTGGCATGCTTTTGTACTAAAAAAATCCTGCTGTGATTAAAAGCTCTTCTTTCTGTCTAGCGTTGTGTTGAGGAAGCATGGATATCTGAGACACACTTATTCTTCCCTTTGTATTTTTGGCCAGCAGCCAGTTAAGGCTGTAACTCTAGCCTGTGGAAATTGGTTGAGTAAATGGAGACAATGAACCAGGTGCAGTGCATGAAGATTAGGGAGGCTGAAATTATAGAGTTAGTGAGGTGTGATTCTATTGTTTCAGCGGGGACTTCCACTCCTACTGTGGGAGGAGGGATGTAGAAAGAAACATCACATCAATCAAAATACTTTTCCAGTATATAGGCATGTTTATTTCTATCTAAAATGCCTTCCAATGTATTAGGTTTACCTATATGAAGAGATATTAAAGAAGTTTTGTGTATGTTGGATCATATTTTTCTTTTTCTCTTACCAAATCTGCATGCCCACTGATGGATAGACTTGAAAAAAATATGTTGTGGGCATCTAATAACAGGAAGACACATTTATACATTTAATCTCAGGGTCACTTAAAAAGTATTCTATCAGTGGAGTCTTAAACTTTAGCACATAATTAGCTGCTTTTCTTGTGCATAATTTAAAAATCAGCTCAAGATGATTTGATTATTTGTCAATGACATATATTTTATTTCTGAACTTGTAGCATCTCTCACTGGAGAAGGACATGGCAACCTACTCCACTATTCTTGCCTAAAGAATCCTATGGACAGAGGAGCCTGGCAGGCTACAGTCCATAGGTCGCTAAGAGTTGGACATAACTGAAGCAACTTAGCAGCAGCAGCATCTCTCAAAAATGTAGACTACATGACCCTTACAAGAAAACATTTGACATTAACATGCTCTCAGTTCTCTGCAGAAACACAGACTATTATTTTTGGTTTATGATCTTTTCTCATTTCCTCAATTTGTATAAGATTTCTGACACTGATCAAGGAACTTCATCTGTGTTATGTTTCCCTGGGAAATGGTGCAGCTTGTCATTTTTCCTCCCTTACGTGTAACAGTACCGCATACCTCTACGCAGTTTACAGGGAATATCTTACATTTTGATACATAACCCAATGAAAGAAAAGGAAAAAGTCAAGTGACCTTGACATTCTTAATAAATTCAAGAAAAAATATTCTTCAGGTAGATATTAAAGTTATTAAATCATTGCTAATTAACTTTTAGCAATTATCAAGCCTGGCACTTTCTGTGAAACCTTCCATTTTGAAAACTTCATTAACACTGCTCTCACTTAAACCATGCTGAAATAATTCATCTATCTGATGTGTGTTACTAAAACAACTTACTCTATCTTGTTTAAGTTGAACATCAATTAAATAAAGTGTAGGAAATAACTCCCAGAATCTCAATGAAGCCTAGAGAATCAAGCTTAGAAAAGTCTATGAGACCAGGAAAAAATTCTAACTATGTTATACTTCCACCATTGATGGAATGGTGTTGCATGGTGGATGATATACCACCATCTTTGGTATTGCAAAGATACCAAGGTAAGGCAAATCTTGAGTATAAGATTTAACTTCTCATTCTTTTGAGATTCCTGTAGGGATAAACCTAGAAAAAAATTAATATTTCAAAAAGGTACTCTATCAAAAGTATATACTCCAAAATTAACTAGAAGTATAAATATTATTCATAATATTTATTTTTAAATAAAATATTAATTATTGACTTTATTCCTGGCATGTTCAATTAGGTCATTAAAATTATGACATACTTCTTAATATTTGTTGTTGTCCTTTAAATATTTTCTTCTCCTTGTTAGGGGAAGCACACTGACTGAAACTGCCCACCCAGGCCAGGCACCATAGTAACCATTTGTATGAATTGTTTTGCAGGAGGTCCTGGTAAGGAACAAAGAACTAATAAGCCACTACTAACCGAAAGAGTTCAGGAAAGGTCAAAAGGAGACACCCCAGTCTGACCACTTCCCAGAATCCTTCTCTTTGGGGTCCATCTTGCCTGAACAAGGCATGCACCACCAGGAAGGATTCTGAGTCAGAATGATTGGCTAAAGACAACTGGGAAACTAATCCCATTACCATAAAACCTAAGACTGCGAGCCACTTGGCAGAGCTGTTCTTCTGGGTTCCCTTACCCTACTGCAAGAAATTTTATTGGAAAAGAGCACCCAGGTCCCCTTTCCTAATAAAATTTCTTGCTGTGTTAGCACATGTGTCTCCTCGGACAATTCATTTCTGAGGGTTAGACAAGAACCCAGTTTCAGGTCCTGGAAGGGGTCCCCCCTTCCTGCAACATTATTACTCCTTCAAAATCAAAGAATGATTTTCTGCAGCATAAGCATAGACTTTATATACAGAATGACCTCATATCTGACTATTAGTACAGTCAGGACACTAAGAGATAGTGTTGATAGAAGAAATATTTGTAATCATTTGTTTTTTCAAAATGCAACTTCTTATCATAGAAAATAGGAATAGTAAAGTTTTCACTAACATGTGATACTAGAGCTAAGAACAGTTTTCATCTCTCCAATGTTATTGAGATAATAAAATATATTCTAAAATGGTGTCAAATAACTGAATATTGTAATTGTGTTTAAACAATGTCAGATTGGAAATCCATTTAATTGACTGTTGCTTTTAAAATATGAAATCAACATACAGAAATCCCTTGCATTCCTACACATTAATAATGAGAAAAGAGAAAGAGAAATTAAGGAAACAATTCCATTCAACATTGCAACAAGAATAAAATACTTAAGAATATATCTACCTAAAGAAACAAAAGACCTATATATAGAAAACTATAAAACACTGGTGAAAGAAATCAAAGAAGACACTAATAGAGAAATATACCGTGTTCATGGAGCTGAAGAATCAATACAGTGAAAATGAGTATTCTACCCAAAGCAGTCTATAGATTCAATGCAATCGCTATCAAGCTACCAACGGTATTTTTCACAGAGCTAGAACAAATAATTTCACAATTTGTATGGAAATACAAAAAACCTCGAATAGCCAAAGCAATCTTGAGAAAGAAGAATGGAACTGGAGGAATCAACCTGCCTGACTTCAGGCTCTACTACAAAGCCACAGTCATCAAGACAGTATGGTACTGGCACAAAGACAGAAATATAGATCAATGGAAAAAAATAGAAAGCCCAGAGATAAATCCACGCACCTATGGACACCTTATCTTTAACAAAGGAGGCGAGAATATACCATGGAGAAAAGACAATCTCTTTAACAAGTGGTGCTGTGAAAACTGGTCAACTACTTGTAAAAGAATAAAACTAGAACATTTTCTAATACCATACACAAAAATAAACTCAAAATGGATTAAAGATCTAAATGAAAGACCAGAAACTATAAAAGTCCTTAAGGAGAACATAGGCAAAACACTCTCCTATGTAAATCACAGCAGGATCCTCAATGACCCACCTCCCAGAATATTGGAAATAAAAGCAAAAATAAACAAATGGGACCTAATTAAACTTAAAAGCTTCTGCACAACAAAGGAAACTATAAGCAAGGTGAAAAGACAGCCTTCAGAATGGGAGAAAATAACAGCAAATGAAGCAACTGACAAACAACTAATCTCAAAAATATACAAGCAATTGCTACAGCTCAACTTCAGAAAAATAAATGACCCAATCAAAAAATGGCCCAAAAAACTAAACAGACATTTCTCCAAAGAAGACATACAGATGGCTAACAAACACGTGAAAAGTTGCTCAACATCACTCATTATCAGAGAAATGTAAGTCAAAACCACAGTGAGGTACCATTTCACGCCAGTCAGAATGGCTGCTATCCAAAAGTCTACAAGCAATAAATGCTGGAGAGGATGCAGAGAAAAGGGAACCCTCTTACACTGTTGGTGGGAATGCAAACTAGTACAGCCACTGTGGAGAACAGTGTGGAGATTCCTTAAAAAACTGGAAATAGAACTGCCATACAACCCAGCAATCACACTGCTGGGCCTACACACTGAGGAAACCAGAATGGAAAGAGACACGTGTACCCCAATGTTCATCGCAGCACTGTTTATAATAGCCAGGACATGGAAGCAACCTAGATGTCCATCAGCAGACGAATGGATAAGAAAGCCGTGCTACATATACACAATGGATTATTGCTCAGCCATTAAAAAGAATACATTTGAATCAGTTCTAATGAGGTGGATGAAACTGGAGCCTATTATACAGAGTGAAGTAAGCCAGAAAGAAAAACACCAATACAGTATACTAAAGTATATATATGGAATTTAGAAAGATGGTAACGATAACCCTGTATGCAAGCAGCAGGGGAGATGCAGATGTGCGGAGCCGTCTTTTGGACTCTGTGGGGGAGGGCGAGGATGGGGTGGTTTGGGAGGGTGGCATTGAGGCATGTATTGTCTTGTGTGTGAGGCGGGTCACCAGTCCAGGTTCAATGCATGATGTGGGATGCTCAGGGCTGGTGTTCTGGGATGACCCAGGGGGATGGTGTTGGGGGTGGGTGGGAGGGGGGTTCAGGGTGGGGGACACATGTGTACCCATGGCAGATTCATGTTGATATATGGCAAAACCAATACAATATTGTAAAGTGATTGGCCTCCAATTAAAATAAATAAATTTATATTTAAAAATTAAAATAAAATATGAAATTATTCTGGGAATTTTTTCTGGTTTTCACTAGAACATTTCCAGTGGCAAAGTGTAGATTTTATTATAAGCAACATGATACTGTACATCATTAAAATATACTCTTAAATTAGCATTTTTTATCCTACAATTTTATTTTTATAAGTTCAGTGAAGGTATAAAACATATTTAGAATATTAGAGGTACATCAATAATGTGTTACAATTGTCATATCTATGATAGTAACCTATAGAATCTTCTCATTATCTAAAACTATAAAATTCCAAAGGAGAAATTTCATCTTGATAACATATCCCCTTGTTTAACACCTGAAGAAAAACATGTTTTAACAGAATCAAGAGATAAATGCAAAAAAAAAAAAAAAGTTGGCTGTCTCCTAGGAAAATGCATACACATACACATGTGCCCACCCACACATACACACACAGACACACATACACACACAGAGTCCAGTAGCAACAGCAATATTAAATGCTTCAAGGTTGAAGGATAAAGCTGAGATACTATGATAGTTTTTGGCTGGATTAATTTTTTCCTATTATCAGTACTTTGTTCAACAGAATAATTTCCAGGACAAAAATAAATACATTTGGATTTAACAAAAAGTGGGCAAATGTATTCAAGTTCATATTTCAGATTGACAGCTTCTTTATATTCAATGGCATCATTTGGAAACTCTAGGATCTATTATTTTTTAATTTTGTCATATTATTTAAATACATTGTAGTGTATTAAATACTAGAGAAAAATAAAATCCATAGATATAAGAGACTGTTGTTAAGTATATGAGAAAAAATGTCAATAATAGCATTCCTATGAAAAGCTTCAGTTCCACATTTCATTATTGAATTGTCAGCTTTCTGGAATGTCCTTATTTGATTAAAACTGAAATTACTGATCAAATAGTATACACGTCATAGAGACAGGGGATGATATGACGAAATTTTCAAAAACTAAACTATGCTGGAAAACAAGAAAAAGGAATATGTTTTTCTTTCTTTGTTAAGAAAGAAGTAAATCATTGTCTTTTTACCAAAATCTACTTTAAAGTAAATGCCTTGCATTACATCCAAATTGAGTTAGATTCAGTGTAGCAATGTGGGGACATATAACTGTTGCTGAAACCTGAATGAGGCATCTATAAATTTGCCTAACACTAGTACAGCTTAGAAAAAATTCAAACTGACCATGATAGCGCTGCATGTTTATTTGCTCAGCCATGTCTGACTCCTTGTGACCCTTTGGGCTGTAGCCCGCCAGGGTTTTCTGTCACTGGGATTTTTCATGCAAGAATATTGGGGTGGATTGCTGTTTTCTCCTCCAGGAGATCTTCCTGACCCAGGGGTTGAAAGCATGTCTCCTGTGCTTCCTGCATCACAGGCGGATTCTTTACCTGCTAAGCCATCAGGAAAGCCTTGACCAGAAGAGTGGATAGGACTAATTGTATTCTGGAGCTACAAGTCTAGTATTTACCAGAATAGGAAGAGCAAAACAGAGCGGCAATTTTGATGTAAATTTAGGAAAGCCTGGAGATAATAAAGCAGGTGAAGAAAGCAATAGGATTGTTTGTGAGCAAATACACTTGGATGTGGCCAAGGTGGGAAGTACCAGAATAGGAGTTTTTCTCTCTCCACATCAGTCTGGGGATTAAATGCAACCTGGGTAAGAAATTTCCATCTAGACCAGAGTAGATTATAAGGCCAAAGTAAATCTGGCAATTTACAATGGAATGGGAAATTTAAGGCTGGCAGTTTAAAGGTTTTTGTGTTTAGTAGCTCAGTGGTGTCCAACTCTTTGCGACCCTTTGTACTGCAGTCCGCCAGGCTCCTCTGTCCTTGGGATGTTTCTGGCAAGAATTTAAGAGCTTTCAGAATAGGGTTCAGGATGGGGAACACATGTATACCTGTGGCGGATTCATTTTGATATTTGGCAAAACTAATACAATTATGTAAAGTTTAAAAATAAAATAAAATTAGAAAAAAAAATTAAAAAAAAAAAAAAGAATATAACAACAAAAAAAAGGCTTGTATATGTAATCAATGCCCTGTGGTTCTTACCCACAAAGACAGCTATTACTGTGTTTGTGTCATAGGGAGGAAAAAATGTAGCCCCAAATGAATTCCATTCTAAGTTGCACATACACTTAATGTAAAGCAACATACAATTTATAACAGATAATAAGGTAACAAAATAAATAGAACTAAATCTCAAGATAAATATACTGATAGAGTAAGAAAGGGAACATATTGCAAATGTAAATAAGTGACAATTATGAAAAAGAACAAAGTAGCTGCCTTGCTTGTGAAAGAATAAAATGTACTCTACATTTGAAAGAATATAAAGATCTCAGAAGAACGAAGGCAGTCAAAAGATAAAATTAATGACTGTCTTTTAAATTAGTGTGAAGATGAATGAGTTAAAGTTCTCAAGTACTGATTTGCATTTATTTTTGTTTTGAAAGCTTAAAACTAAAGAATCTCAAAAAGAAAATATGTGCTAACATTCCTTCCTGTTAATAATTTTTAAACTATGTACCAATGAAAAAAATTGGTGGAATTAGAGTCTGTTGTTTTATATGTATGTTGTCGTGTCAGCTATTTTAAATGGCACAGCAGTTTTTTCCTCTTCACCGGTGTGCAGCTACCAGAGAAAACATCCACAGGTCCTCTTGGCTTCCAATTTGCTTTCAAGGTGGAGATCACATGTAGTTAAGGTGATATTCCAGGTTCTTCCTCAATGGAACCTGCCCCTATCCCTTGTCTATTAAGCTGTTAATCTATGAACTGATTTAGAAACAGAACTAATTAAAATATTGTCACCTTTCACTGCAGAGGCTACCACCAGATATCTGCCTGCCAGATCTCAATTTAAAAACCTTATTGATACTGTATTTGATCAATATTGATCCAGTTGATAAATACTATATTTTGGCATCTGTCTATCTTGCCTCAAGGACACTAAATTCTATTAGCCATCACTATACATCCTTGTGGAACAAAGCGCCATAATCTTCATTCAGGCCTTAACTCTAATTCACAAGTGATATAATTGGGCTTCTGCCATTCCAGAAACCCAGAGTGCCCAATAAGCAATAAACACTACCCTCTTCCCTCAAACCCTGTGAGTTGCATATTTCTTTTTCCTGTAGGAAAATGATGTACATAGGCTTTCCTGTACATAACTGCATTAGAGAAAAT
Source organism: Bos grunniens (assembly GCF_055505025.1). Classification (NCBI taxonomy): domain Eukaryota; kingdom Metazoa; phylum Chordata; class Mammalia; order Artiodactyla; family Bovidae; genus Bos; species Bos grunniens. Next base: position 69,390,077 of record NC_141170.1, read on the forward strand.
ACATTTCAAAATAATCCCATTCTAAAATTGCTTAATCTGGATGTCCATGCCAAGGAAGTTCTAGCATCTCTACTTCAGTTTCCAGAGCTGTCTTTATATCAAACTTTGAGAAACAATCTCAGGAAAATATTAATATGGTCTACAGGTATGTATAAAAACCTTTATATCTAGAGAAATGATTTAGTGCCCTCATGTCAATATGTTCTGCTAACTGTGGTGACCCAAGGATGAAAGAGCAGATTAAACCAAGGAGAGTCTTGGAATGGAATGGGATGGAATGGATTGGAAAAACCAGACCCTTGTTGTCCTTCCCTCCCCCATGTTGTAACTATTAATGGAACAGTATAACCTGTCTCCCCTCCTACCTCATAGGGAGGAGGTATTTGCATTACTCATCCCCCCCCACCCAGTATACATGCTTCATCCAATCAGTGAATGACCCACAAGACCCCTATCCTACTCCTTGTACCCTCAGTATAAAAGTGGACTAAAGACCCCTGTTCAATGTCTGGCCTTGAGCTGGCCCACTGTTCTAACAGTGTCTCCCATTCTAATAAACTTTATTTCCTTCTCATTCTGTTTCATGTCTGGAAATTCTTTTCCAACCCGCACCCAGACTAGGACATTAACCATTATCAGATCTTCTCTATTCTCATGGTAAAACAACAATGTCATTAGCTACTCCAAATGTACTTACCTACCTACCTAGTAGACAGGTATTAGTCCCTGATAATGCCTATTAGTCCCTACATTAGCTAGCTCATGAAATTCTTTCAGTATGTAGATTATTTCTTGTCAGAGCAAGAGCTTTACTTTATAACTTGGGTTACTATAAGATTCACCCCTTACTTTTAACAAAGAGACAATGAAGATTGCAATTGACTATTTTGGAAAAATCTCAAGAAAAATCCATGAAAACACTTGCCCTATGTGAGCTCTTTATACAGTCCCAAGAAAAATATCTGCTGCCTTCTTCAGGAAAGTGGGAGAGAATTATGTTTCCCACCCTAGAGGATTCAGGAGAATCTGAAGGGTTCAAAATTTTCAAGCTCACTTATCCAGATGCCCTTGTCCTAGGTCTCAACCTTCCCAGGCTTTCCCAAGCCTTTGACACAGGAAACCTATTAAGACTGGACATAGAGTTTACACTGAAGTTTTGTGATCATTATTCAGAACCTTAAGCTTGATTTATAGTGGCTGCAGGTGATGTGGGTCTGCTTAAAACCTGAAATAGAGGCCCTCTACCTTTACAGCTTGCCCTAAGTGAACAAATGTATTCCAGAGAACTGTAATTTTCTTTTTACCAAACTTCAAATGCAGTTATTAAAAAGCTAAGCCATTTAACAATTGTCGTAATTATTACTCCTATACTGTTCAAGCAGCAAAGTCAAAGCTTATTGTGGCACACTGTGCTCCAGTGTTTCTCATACAAATTAATTGCAGATAGAAACTCAGCATTTATGTATTGAGCATACAGGAGAAATAGGAAACCTAATTACCACCAGTAATATGGTCCTTTTAGTTGTCAGAGTGAGGAGTAATGTAGGTCAAAAATCCATCCTGGACATCTACTATTTAGGATCCTTTCTGGTAGCCACTGTCATACACAGGTTCATCAGAAAGCAGAGTCTGAGGGAGATTCTCAAGAAAGATAATTTCAAAGAAATAGGGCAGAGTGAAGTACAAGGACAGAAACCAGCAAGGGCCAATTTAAGGATTCATTATCAAGATGGCCACAACTAATTGAGATGAATTGCTTGATATATTTGGACTGTCCACAAGCAAGCCATACAAACGCATCTCAGAACTGGCCCTCTTGGCAAAATGTATTCAATCCATCTTATCTCATTGTTTTCAGAAAGATAGTAAATATCTCTAGCATCTGGTAGCTGTTTCTACTAGTTTAGCTATGGCGTTCTTTTATTGACATGATTTTTTTTTTTTTTTCATAACATCAGCATCAGACAAGGGCTCTCTCTGACTGCCATAGAACAAGAGAAAAAAGGACAAAAGTAAATATACTTTGCAAGCATGAAAGTATGACCAAACATGCCCTTCTTCTCATAGTGTCTTCTTCAGTGACTATCCCAGCCCCTCACTGTTCCTCTGGCATTCAAGATTAGAAAAAAAAAAAAAAAACTTAATCTTAAAGTTATATCTGACATCTTACGATATTCAATCCAGAACAGCTTAAACTTCCTTGAACCTTCCAACAAATCTAATAGATGTCCAGAAGTCTATGGTAATATGGTAATTAATCAGAGTTTCCCTGAAAAATTGAAGCAATAAGAGAGATTAGACAGATATAGAGGTACATATATAACAGGCTGCTGCTGCTGCTAAGTTGCTTCAGTCGTGTCCGAGTCTGTGTGACCCCCTAGATGGCAGCCCACCAGGCTCCCCCATCCCTGGGATTCTCCAGGCAAGAATACTGGAGTGGGTTGCCATTTCCTTCTCCAATGCATGAAAGTGAAAAGTGAAGGTGAAGTCACTCAGTCATGTCCAACTCTTCGCAACCCCATGGACTGTAGCCTACCAGGCTTCTCCGTCCATGGGATTTTCCAGCTAAGCCTACTGGAGTGGGTTGCCATTTCCTTCTCCGTATATAGCAGGAGAGTTATTATAATATTTGGCTTACATAATTATGAATCTTGAGATGTCCCACAGTTAGCTGTTGGCAGACCAGAGAACCAGGAAAGCCAGTGTGAACAGTTCAAGTACACGTGACTGAGAATGGGGGATTGATGGTGCAAATTTCATCTGGGTCCAAGGTCCAGGAACCAAACGTATCAAGGCCTGAGTGCAGGAGGAGATGGATGTCCCAGCTTAAGTAAAGAGCACATTCACCCTTCCTCCATCTATTTTGTTCTATTCAGGTCCTCAATGGATTGTATGATGCCCACGCTCATTGGAGAGGGTCATCTTTCCTCAATTTGCCAATTCAAAAGCTTCTCTCTCCCAGAACACTCTCACAGACAACCATACAAATAATGTTTTATCATCTAGGAATCCTGTGTCCCAGTCAAGCTGACAAACCGAATTCATGATTATAACTTCCTAGTGGCTCAGACGGTAAAGTGTCTGCCTGCAGCGTGGTAGACCCGGGTTTGATCCCTGGGTTGGGAAGATCCCCTGGGGAAGGAAATGGCAACCCACTCCAGTACTCTTGCCTAGAAAATTCCATGGGTGGAGGAGCCTGGTGGGCTACAGTCTATGCGGTCGCAAAGAGTCGGACATGACTGAGCAACTTCACTTCAACAACAATTATAGGTAGGGTGCCAAATATTTCATTGTTTCCAGTCTTCTTTGCTACCAGCACATAACAAACCTAACTTTGAACATTCTACAGTCTTTGCCTGGTGAGCACAAATGGAGGAACAGGTTAAACTTTGAAACTGCCCATGTTTGGGTACCAAGTTACCATGGGAACCTCAACAGCACAGCTCCAGAACATAAGGTAAAGTGCTATCACATGTGTTTGCATGAATCTTTCCAGAGGCCATAGTAACATACTACCAGAGATGGGAGCCAACTGAATTTCATGTGAGATATATGCAATCTTGGATATAGTAAGTATCTACACAAAATTGAGAAGTTATTTGTAGTACAATGAGAAATGAACTCCTTAAGCTAATCAGCGCTTGCATATTTAAAACACACTATAGAAAGCTATATCAAGATAATAATATATTATAACTCTAATGATCATTGTATATGGTATATGATCAAATGGTACACTAGGAAAATTATACCAAGATGATGAGGATTAGTTAAAATGATTGCACAGTGAACATTTCAAAGTTATGACTATGAAATTTTAGATATTTCATGAACCGTTTTAATACATACCCATTTTAAAATTATGAATTTGCTTATAAGTTTAGCTGTAATGGACTAATATCTTCTTTGAAGTTACCTCTACATATTGAAAAAAAAATTGAATTTGAACTGTAAAAAATGGTCTCTAACTCACTACAATAGCCAGGATGGTCCTCTGGAGAAGAGGTGAGCATTGAGGTAACCATTTAAAGGGTTTATAGATTGTAGTAAATAACTGAAATGGCTCTCCAATGAGATTGTTGCTAAAATAGACTGTTAAGATTTGTGTAGACCTGTTGTCCTGTGAGCTCTAGATACTTCACATTTTCCTTCCATATGTTTCCCTTGAGGTTTGCACTAATATTTAAACAAAATAGCTGTCTGGAGATATTTTTCAGTTCTGGAAAAACAACACTTTTTCATCTAGGTTTCTTCTACCAGAGTGACCATTTACAGAATTCTTCTTCTATAACAATATGAGAAGAATATTTTCCTTTTCTTATTTCAGTAAATAAAATATTTTCAACTTTAATATTAGCTTTTATCTTCTATAAAATGTTGAAAGACTAGGCTTAACATTTTAAGTGTGCATTGTTACTTACTACTATAATATATTTTTTATTAATCCAGAACAAGACAAAGTTTCTTCAGTTTAAACCATATAATCGATATTAAAATCAGGTGTAAAAATCTCAGCTTTAGTTCAGATGTTTTATTGTCTTTATCCTTCATTCATGTATTCCTTTATTCAGCTAGTAAATATTTATTGAATATTTTTGTACCAGGCACCATGCCAGGTAGTTGAAAACAGTTGTAAACATGATGTCCTCAACCCCTGTTCTCATGAGGTCTATAATTTAATACCATTATGCTTAAGAATCTCACAGTAAATATGAAAAAGGCTTTCAGTATTGGGGATGACCTTTAGAAGATACTGAAATGCAATTTTAATATTATCTGCAAGTACATAGGTATTTTCTTATGCAGATTTGGAGAAGAAGACTTTCTTATCAATCAGAGAAGTTATTCTCTTTAGATGAGAAAGGTAATTTGGTAATACATATTCCAAAATAGTACTTTCCCACCATAAGCACTTTGGTTTTTTGCTTGGCAAACACTGAAAAGAAATGAGCATATATAGTTGAAGACAACTGAAAATAGCATGAGTGTTTCTGTTTTTTAAAATCTTGGTCACTTAATAGTTCATCAAGCCTGCTGCTGCTGCTAAGTCACTTCAGTTGTATCTGACTCTGTGCGACCCTATAGATGGCAGCCCACCAGGCTCCTCCGTCCATGGAATTTTCCAGGCAAGAGTACTGGAGTGGGGTGCCATTGCCTTCTCGGTTCATCAAGCCTGGGATATCTTTATTTTAGCATTAGCATCACTGTCTTCTTTGAGAAAACTGTGAGCAGTATTTGGTGGAAACTGCAAAATCAGCTGAAGGAACAACAACAAAAATACCTTCAAAATGGTTAATACCAAGAATTACAAATAAGAACTATTTTTCCCTCTTTATGCAAATTCTGACATTGCTAATAAGTAAAAACAATAAATAAGGCATTTTCTCATGTATAATTATTTTGAAGAAAAAGTTTCCAGTCGTTGATTAGTACAATTATTCTGTAAAAGGAGACTATAATGTAAAAGAAGCAAAGGAATAAATAAACAAAATGTGGAAGCATATTTACAGGGTGATATTAATTATGAGATTATTTACTGAAAGGTAGGTAGTGAATTACCTTAAATACATTAACAAATGAAATTCCAAATTTGTATGGTTTAAAATGTAAGTGAAAGGCAAGATATGATAAGTCAGTAATTATTATAGCCACTTTATGTCTAATTTGGGTTCTTTTAAAATTTTTATGAAAATTTACTTCTTTTTTTAAAAAATAAGTGAAATAAATTTAAAATCTAGTTTTTGTGTTTTTTTTTAACATATTGCTTTGAAAATTAATGCTTTGGAGATGATAACTGACTCAGTAACTTTTTTCAACCAGTTATATGTAGGGATATATTCTGCATATATACAGACATCATTAAAGAAATTTTGCAGTGATAATTTTATAACCAAATTTATAACAATGTTTAGAAAAGAATAAAAGCATGTGAGATCTCAAACTCCTGTTACAATATTTCATTTAATCTTTCCCTCCATTCTTTAATAGTTGCCAAATAGAAATATATATATTTTAAAAAATACTGAGCAGTAATACGTATTTAAGACTATCAAATGTATGCATGCAATATCAGTTACTGCCAGAAACAAGAAGTATTGGAAGGTTTTGACTGCAAAACCCCAGGAGGAAACTTTAGAGTGACGGAATTTTCTGTATCCTGACTGTGGTAGTGATTTTATGAGTGTGTTCATTTCTTTATACTCTCAACACTGTAAACTCCAGGAAAGTAAAGTTTTTTATTTGTAAAATTTTTAAAAAATGAATAAAGTAGATCTAAGTGTTTACTCTGTAGGCTTTTCATATAATATGCAAAAATTTTCACAAGATAAAAATTTCATGTTCTACAACCTACTATTTATACATGATCAAGTTTATATTTCTTATTATTCTAGATTAATGAATTCATAATCTTTACCAAAAATTTTTTGAAGAGTTTTATTTTTATACTTCAAATTATGCTTGACTGGTATTAAATTTTTTTAAGTTATGATTTTAATATGTTTTTATTACTTAAGTTTTCTGGAATTCTAGTGTTTATAGATGTCCCAGTTCCTATTTCCTTTCTCAAGAAGTCCCAGCCTAAGTATATCAAATTTGCCTAGGTTTTAAATTATTTCACTTTCCTGTGACCCCTATGAATTAACTTCTTAAACATCAGTACTCTCCCTTTCTGAGATACCTCTGACTTGCAAGCAACGTGCCTACACTAGGAACAATGTCCACCTACACCCTGGAAACCAAACCAACACAAGAGGATACATCTGCCAATTGATATCAAGAATGTTGAAAATTTAATGACTGTATTTATCAGAAAGTTTCTAATGCCAAAATTTACTGGAGGAGAGACAGAAAACACTAAAAAGAAATTCAATCATAGATAACACTTAAAAAACTTACATCCAAAATTTTTTATACTAGAAGTTGCTTTTTGTTTTGTTTTGTTTTTGATAGGTAAGAAGTAGATTTACTTAGAGAGATACATTCCATAGATAGAATTCCCTCTGCCTCAAAAGGCTTATATGTCAGAGGTTTAACAAGCCTTTATATTCAAAATAATATCTATGTTATTTGTGTTATTATAGACCAAAATCAGATGAAAATCCCACCTTCACATATTATCTGAATCTTAATTCCCAAAGCTGTTAACCAAATTAATGATAAATTCCATATTCAATCATATCAAATTTGAAAATATAAAGTCGATGAATAAACTTGACACAAATTGTCAGCAAATTTTTGCTAAAGTTTACATGAGAATTCCAAATTATTTTTAAAAGATTTTAACCTTTGGCAGGAAGCAGGAGAGAGCAGGAACAGGTAGCTATAGGAAGAAGTGTCCATGGAGTTCCCTGTGCTGTCATAGAACAACAACAATGGTAGTAGCATCAGAGTTGGCCTGTCACAGACCTTTATGCTTTCCAGAGACCCAACACAGTGGGAAGAGCACTGAAATGTTTTCCTATCCCCCACTTCTTGCTTTAAGAGACGTAGAGAACTCATTGGAGAGAGCAACCACGAACTTGTAGCCCTTGGGGTGAAGAGACTGCAGAGGGTCAGTGTGGAACTCAAGAGATCTATACTGACTGGGGACAAGATTTCATTCCACAGTGAAGTTTGAAAGTGAAAATGTTAAGTCAGTCATGTCCAACTCTGTGTGACCCTATGGACTGTAGCCAACCAGGTCATCTGTCTATGGAGTTCTCCAGACAATACTGGAGTGGGTTCCCATTCCCTTCTCCAGGGGATCTTCCCAACCCAAGGATCTAACCTGGGTCTTCTGCATTGCAGGCAGATTCGTTATTATCTGAGGTACTAATTCACTGCCACTTAAACTCATTAAAATTTCCTCCATAAAACTGTTATTTGCTCTGGTATAAACATTTGTGACTTCCCCAAATCCGCATGCTGGAATCCTAATGCAAACATGTAGGTGTTATGAGGTGATTAAATCATGAAGATGGAACCTTCATAAATGGATTAGTTCTCTTATAAAAGAGATCACATAGAGCTCCCTACGTGACTCATTGGAAAAGACTCTGATGCTGGGAGGGATTGGGGGCAGGAGGAGAAGGGGACGAAAGAGGATGAGATGGCTGGATGACGTCACTGACTCGATGGACGTGAATCTGAGTGAACTCCGGGAGTTGGTGATGGACAGGGAGGCCTGGCGCGCTGCGATTCATGGGGTCGCAAAGAGTCGGACATGACTGAGAAACTGAACTGAACTGAACTAAACTAAGACCTCCCTGACCCCTTCCATCATGTGAGGCCACATCAAAAAGTCTACACCTCATACGAGGGCTGTCCCAGAACCCATCATGCATGTAGGCACCCTAACCTCAGATCACCAGTCTCCAAAACTGTGAGAAATACAATTTTGATGTTAGTAAGCCAGCAGTCTGTGGGATTTTGTTATTGCAGTCCAAATGGACTAGGACAGCATTCAAAGCAAATATTAAATTCAGTATGTGAAAATAGACAAAATTTCATGTTGGCACATTTGATTTTATATTTTTAGGTACAATTTATAAAATAACATAACTAGAAAGAAGTAAAACCTGTTGCCTTTAACAGTTTTCTTCTAATTGATACTCACTTGTGGTTTCCACAAGGTTCTATACTATCTATGATACAAAATATTTATTTCTTCATTCATCTTAAATGCTTGTTCAAAAGTCCATTTTTTTTTTTTTATTTAGCAAGAACTTTCTCACACTTAGTTGGAGTGATTATACCCATTTATCAAAAATTTCTAAAGCTATGTAAATGAGATAAGATTTATCCATAAATACTGTTCAATATCACAGTATAGAAAATTAAATACTATTAATGATAGAAGAATATATCATAAGTTAATGATAAAACAATGTTACACAAATAAAATTCAATATCACTTGTAAATTGTAATTTTAGTTCACAAAAGAGTAAGTTCACTGACTATGTATAGGACAAGACTTTCAGTTTTTAAAATGTTAGAAACATATACATATATATATATATTTTAAACTGAGCTACATATGATAGTGATATATATTAAGAAGCACATGTTTATGTGTATTGGGGAAAGATTCTATATTATCAGTTCACTATTCATTTTCATTTTGATGGTCTTCTTAAGTTAACAGGTCACTTGTTGAATGTTAGAACACAGAATTATATTACTTAGTATAAAATCTAGCCCTCTCTTTTCAAACCTCATGCTCCAGAACTAAAAGGGACATGTGTGTGTGCTCAATCGGTCAGTCGTGTCTGATTCTTTGTAGCCCCATAGACTGTAGCCTGCCAGGCTTTTCTGCCCATGAAATTTTCCAGTCTAGTATACTGGAGTGGGAAGCCATTCCCTCCTTCAGGGGATCTTCTCAACCCAGGGATCCAACCACATCTCTGGCATTGGCAGGTGGATTCTTTAGCATTAGCGCCACCTGATATCCCTGAATATTAATACAATTATCTATTTTACGCTATATTCTAGACACTAATGCTTCTTACATGTTGGTAAGAGAACTTTATACATACAAAAGCAGTGCTATATTTGGGCAGCTAGATATGGCTTAATATATGACCTTATGAATTAAACCTTTATTTTTCTTCACTTGACTCAAAAATATTTCTATTATTTATTATAAACCATATACATTTTCACTGAATAAAATAAACAGTAAAGAAAACAAAACTACATAGCAATAAAACAGAGTCACTTTGAATATCTTGATCAGTATCTTTCCAGATAGAGGATAAAATGGGATCAGTACAGAGGACTAGATATGTATGTTTGTAAAAGACGCTTACTCCTTGGAAGGAAAGTTATGACCAACCTAGATAGCATATTCAAAAGCAGAGACATTACTTTGCCAACAAAGGTCTGTCTAGTCAAGGCTCTGGTTTTTCCAGTGATCATGTATGGATGTGAAAGTTGAACTGTGAAGAAAGCTGAGTGCCGAAGAATTGATGCTTTTGAACTGTGGTGTTGAAGACTCTTGAGAGTCCCTTGGATTGCAAGGAGATCCAACCAGTCCATCCTAAAGGAGATCAATCCTGGGTGTTCATTGGAAGGACTGATGCTAAAGCTGAAACTCCAATACTTTGGCCACCTCATGAGAAGAGTTGACTCATTGGAAAAGACCCTGATGCTGGGAGGGATTGGGGGCAGGAAAAGAAGGGGACTACAGAGGATGAGATGGCTGGATGGCATCACTGACTCGATGGGCGTGAGTCTGAGTGAACTCCAGGAATTGGTGATGGACAGGGAGGCCTGGTGTGCTGCGATTCATGGGGTTGCAAAGAGTCGGACATGACTGAGCGACTGAACAGAACTGAATATGTCTTTTACAGATGAAATATAATTTTGTGATCAATCTCCTTATTTAGAAGAAAATAGATTAGTAAATTTTAATGTTATACATAATTCATGAGAAATATCAATCATTCCATTTTATTTGAATAAAATGTACCTCAAAAACTTTTCTAGCAAATAACCACAGCAGGGAAAATATAGAAATTATATTTGTGTGGTGCTCACATATTTGTATCTAATTATTTCCTTGAAAAATCATATTAGAACTACCATTATTTTCTCAAAGAAAATATTTAAAAATTTTTCCGTATATTGCTAAATTATACTGAAAAAAATTTGAGCCAAATTAGAAACCCATTTAAATGTATGAAAGTAATCTATGTATTATTACTGCCATTGAGTGTTTTCTACAAATATTGATCTGTCAGTCACATTATGGGCTTCCCATGTGGCTCTGTGGGAAAAGAATGCACCTGCCAATGCAGGAGGTGCAGAGCCTCCAATTTGATCCCTGAATCAGGAATATCCCTTGGAGGAGGAAATGGCTACCCTCTCCTGTATTCTTGCCTGGAGAATACTATGTTCAGAGGAGCTTTGTGGGCTATAGTTCATAGGGTCGCAAAAAGTTGGCCATGACTGAGCATGCATGCACAGGTGCCTCATTATTTTAATTTAAATAATTTAATTTGGATAATTTAAGTTAATAATTAGATCAAGAAATGAATATACCTGCTGAAATTTGGTATTTTTTCTGGAGGCCCTAGGACATAATGATTAAAATCTTGAACAATGGTCCCAGACTGCATTTGTGTAAATATTAGGTCAGCCAAGTTTCACCCATATGACCTGGGCCTAGTTACTTAGTTACTGCATACCTCGTTTTCCCCCTCTTTAGGGTATAGGTTTAATAAAAAATGAGGATTAAATGTTATATATATATATATCATGGCCTTTGCTGGTGGCTCAGCAGTAAAGAATTCACCCTGCCGATGCAGGAGATTCAGGTTCAATACCTGGGTCAGGAAGATCACCTGGAAAAGGAAATGGCAACACACCCCAGTATTCTTGCCTGGGAAATTCCATGGACAGAGGCGACTGGTGGGCTACAGTCCATGGGGTTGCAAAAAGTCAGATGTGACTTCAGACACCGAACAACAAATGGTTAAAAGGAAGTTTTATTTGTGTTGAGAATTTTTTTCTGAATAAATAGAACACTGGGTGTTTTTGCCTCTATCTAGAAGGGTCTGCATTTTCTTGAGAGGTCGAGAAATAAATACATGGTGGTTAATAAAAACACAGATCTATCTTGCCTACGTTTTCAGGTAGATGATCAGTCATAAGGAAATGCACAAAAGTCACATTACAGGAGATTTCTGGCTGATAACTTTCAGTATACTGGTTTTGTGTAAATAATGACAATGCTTCAGAGGAGAACTGCTGCAGTTTCGTACTCAATAAAGGGTGGGGGCAATCACCTTGTCACTATTTATTGCTACTTGTCACTCCCAACTTTAACAGCTAGTTCCATTTTCCCATGAAAAGCAGACAACAAAGAGAAATGGCCCAAAGTTTCAAAATTTGGAAGGTAGAAAGGGCAATTGGTAAGGCAAACATTACAACAGAAACATTGACATGAAAAGTAATTCGGCAAAGTCAGAATCACCCTGAGTCCCTCGGCTCTTTAATGACAGGCCCACATGCTCCATCTCCATGTTGTCTCATTTCACCACGAGCTTCTGCATTTAGAGACATTATATTAAAAGTTTCTAAAAGACCTAGACCTAACCTAGTCCTCACCATCTGAATGGGAAATTGTGCCAGCTTTGTGTCCTCTTATTTCATACCAGGCAGTGTAATTAAAACTGAGTCTCACTTTGGGAACCATAGAAAGACATCTTTCCTTGAAACACAGGTATAGTGCTATTTCTGGTAGATTCCAGCAGTCTAATTCATTCAAATGTCCAATAATAACCCAGCAGGGACAGTGCCTAGGGTCTAAGCATGAAGTTTGTGTCTCTCAAACCTCTTGCTTATAATAAAAAAGCTACAGAAATTATTTTCCTGTGGCAGTTTTAGTCCTTCAAGACAATAAAGAGAGAAAAAGTTTCTTCCAGGTGTCTAAGTATGGTATCATTGTTATCTATACATTCTAAATACTCTACGTCCTTGTCTGTACTGGACCGTGCTCAATTCAGACAGGAAGGTCAGCATGATAAAGCAAAAAACATAGATAATCAAAATTGTAGGGAAAAATAAAACTCTTCCACAATCAACCTCTTATATAAACTTGCCTCAGCCCCTTTTGTCCGTATATACGTATGTATGTATGTATGTACTGTATAATGCAAAATAAGTAATAAATGGGGCTTCCCAGGTGGTGCTAGTGGTAAAGAACCAACCTACTAATGCAGGAGACATAAGAGACACGGTTTGATCCCTGAGTTGAGAAGATCCCTTGGAGGAGGACATGGCAACCCATTCCAGTATTAATCCCTGGAGAATCCCATGGACAGAGGAGCCTGGCAAGCTATAGTCCATAGGGCTTCAAAGAGTCGGACAGGAGTTAGCATTCATTCAAATAATAAGAAAATAATTATTACTATAATACATTAGCAGTACATATTTTATCCTTTGCAAACACATCTCCCAAATGTCTATTACTGATTCTTCTTTGAAGGCACTCAACAAATAATAATACTAAGACTAATTGGCATTCCTTAAAATATAACATGGCTGACAAACACAACCCCCAAGTAAAGAGATTCTCAAGAACACAGAGAAAGCAAGTGTATTGCTGCCTGCATTCAATTACTGTATTATAAAGCATTCATTCCTTTGGAAGAACCTATTATTTTTCAAAATAATGCAAAGTCTCAGCAGGTGTCATTGTAGTGGGTTGTGCAAACTGTATCTCTGCCAAACTCCAGTAATTATTTAGACCAGTCAGACTCTGCGTGTGCTTGACAACAGAGTCAGCATTCACTACATCACTTCAAATTGTTCTTTGGATCTTATTGTTAAGATCATGAAATTCATTACTGGGGACTAAACCCTTCATTATACATTTTGTCAAAGTTCTCAAGCAATACAGTATTTGAAAAAGAACAAGCAGAATTAATTTCCTATAGGGAGCATTTAGAAGCAAAACAATTAAATAAAGAAAGAAAGGAAAGGATTTACAAAATACATGTTACATTGTCACCAAATAGTGACAGCTCTTTTCTGCCCACGTCAGTCAGATCAGCAAAAGCACACAATATTTAAGAATACTCAATAAACTTCTTTTGAATGATACCATAGCTTTGAAAGTTCATTTTTTCAAAATATTATCTTTCTTAAAATCAAAGAATACCTATTGCTTGAAGTGGTATTTTTTTTCACAACTGATATTTAATTTGAGGAAATATTCAGTGATGTTAGAATGAGACATTAACTACCATATAAGGTTCATGTAATAACTATTTTATTTCAGGCTGTATTTTTGATGAATAATATTTATCATCCCATTGAAGTTCTGAGAGTAGAAAAAATCCACTAGATTTAACTGACTGTGGGATTTTCCTACACTTAAAAGGAATTCTGGAAATTACTTTCTATTTGTTAGTCATGTCCACTCTGACCTCTATCCTAAAACTTAAATAACACACTGCAAAGACCTTTGTAGATGCTTTTTTTTTAAATAGACTAAATCCAACTTTCTCTTCAATAGAGCATAAATCCAAAGAAACTTGGCAATCTCTGAGAGACAGAATATTTAATGCATACCAAATATGTTCACAGCCAAGGAAACCAACCTACATTATAGACAATGTGTTAGGATTTTAACTTCCTCAGATGACCATTTGCTCAGTGAATCATCCAGGTGTATCAAAAGACATCGCAGCCTGTCCACATAGCTTGAAGTCTACCTCTTTCTGGATGGGTTTGCTGACTGTTCTGTTTACTCTCCCTTAATTAAAACGTGTTCCTCTTGTCACAGGGTAAGGTGAATCCAATGAAGTTCAATACCTTCTTCTGCTTTTCATTTATTGTTAGCACTTTCACAGATGATGTTACTTCTTTGATGTTTTCATTATCTACCTGTATTCCTGAACTGTTCTGAATGTTCAAATGCAAATGTTCTGCAGGATGTCACATTTCTCCCATTCAACTTCATAGTCATCTTGCTTTTCCCCATCTATCTTCCTAGAATATTTATGAAACAATCTATTTATAAGTTATATATCATAAATTATCCTAGAAATGAAATACAGAATATGAAAATCAAGTTACCTATAAAAGATAACAAATTTGAGTCTATAAGGTCACCTGCGTGGTGCTGGGTGGTGTGCTATGAATTGTGTGTGGATGTGTGTGTGATTGCTTTATAAACAAGGGCCAATACCTTTTTTCCCCCAAATTTCCCCTATCGTTTGAGAACTTGGGTTTCTCTGTAACAGGTCTGTTTTCCCTGGCCTGGTGTTATTGATTTCTAAGATTTCATTTCAAACAGTATAAAATAGGTCATCCTTGTCTGGGACTTGTCTTTCACAATTCAGCCATTTCTGTTTCACAGGTATGCAGATTTAACAAATTGTCTTGGCCCCCTGCAGTTTCCAATTATTACAGTTTACATGATTTAAATTAAACTGTGGGCCTCAGCCAGCCCTAGGGAGAGAGAGAGTATAGGATTCCTTCTCTGACATTCTGAGACCAGGGAAATGTGGGTCCCAAGCCCAGCACAGAGCCAGACAGAGAACAAATCATCACAGCAGAAGAAAGTTACCTCAGTCCCAGGAGGAAATCCCTTGCAATCTGCCAGTAGTCCAATAACAAGAAGAAATCTGTGGAAGAGTTTCTGTTTTATATCTGAATGGACTGTAGACTCATGTTAGCAGTCCTGATACGAAGCAGTTTTAAGGCAGGAAATTAAAAAACTGCTAATGAAAGACTCTCAGTTGCTTGGTATTGAAAATCCACTCTGCAATAAGATACAGACACATCTGAAAGTTTTGGTATAGTAATTCCTGTCAAAATGTATTTGACCTATGACTCTAACATCTTTTCATTTGTGGTGATCTAGTATCAAAAAGCAGAATGCCCCTCCTGCCCACTAAGGGACAAATGGAATGTTTCCATTATAGTACTTCAAATATGGAGTATACTAAGGATCATATACAACAATACTCTCCTCTTCTGTCCCTGATTTAGTCCTTGGATCCACAACAGTCCCAAAGTGAACTGTCCTGCTGGATCATGAATGCTTCCGATGATGAACATTTTCTTTTGCTCAGTGATGTATTAATAGCACCAAGTGGCCCATTATTTCAAGAGAAGACTAAGGTGAAGAAAATATGGTTAAGAAAGAGTTTTCCATTTGATTTACATGGGTGATTTTATCAGTTAAAAAACTCATGGTGACTGCCTATGAGCAATCAGCTCTTTTATCATAAAAAGATGGCCACTTTCCAGGTTAGGTTAATATTCAAAATTCTTTCTAGTTTCTTCCCACCATTGTTCACTCTTCCTAACCTATCTCACTGCCAGACATTAGCAGAGGATAATTCTGTTTATGCCTGTATTGTTTTCTCACTGAGTTCCTGTATCTTTTCATATAATGATTTAATGTAAAATTAGAACCCAGTTGTATCTTCCAGCAACAAAAGTATTTATTTGTCTCATTCAATTTAATATGTAAGATCCTCCATGTTATACTAACAAATTCTGCTTTCTAAGTGTCCTTCATGGATATGTGGAAATATCTTCACTTTATTTTCTGATTGTCATTTACAGGAAAGGAGAGAGTATAAAGTTCTTACTCAGTGGTAGAGTTTAGGTGCTCCACATTTTTACTGAAAACCAGAATGACTGAAATCATCCAAAGGAAATTACTCAATATGAAGAGTAGTGAGAAAATTTCTTTTACATTAAAAAGAATTCTCAGCAAAGTAAGGAAAATATGAAGGGGATTTTAAAAAGTGTTGGCACTAATTGGTGCCACATTAAGCAGATAAAATTCTGGTAGATTATCCTTCTGGCCTGAGAATCTGAAGGAAAGAATGGGGGCAAAAACAAAAGGTAAAAAGTCTCAGGGAAAATTCTGAAAATAATTGAACTAGATATCAAGAATCTAAAAAAAAAAAAACAAAAAAAAAAACCCTGCAAGTATTGCCCAAGTCTCTGGCTGATATTCAAACCAGATAAATTCCAAGGAAGACAACATTCATCCTAGTTAAGAATGAAAAAATAATACTGAGATGTGAGCTGGCACCTACAAGTGAGTCCAACAAAGTTAATTGTGTATTAAAGCCAGATAGCAAAGAAACAGAGCAACACTCTTCAGACGAATAGAATTTAGAGTCTCACAAATTAACAATCACAATGTCTTTACTAATGTATGAACTAAGGAAACAATATCAAACAGACCATCAAAGTAAGGAGAATGGGAATACAATGTTGAAACTTGGTGGGGTATATAATGGGGAAAGACGAATTATATATATGGCTCTTCTTTCTATGGGATTTCCCAGGCAAGAATACCAGAGTGGGTTCTCATGCCCTGCTCCGGGGTATCTTCCCAACGTAGTAATCGAATCTGCATCTCTTATGTCTCCCGCATTGACATTTTATACATATAAATGTATTTGTGTATATGTATATAATATGGGCTTTGCTAGTAGCTTAGTCAGTAAAGAATCCACCTGAAGTGCTGGAGATGCGGGTTCAATCCCTGGATTGTTGGGATGATGCCCTGGAAAAGGAAATGGCAACTCACTCCAGTATTCCTGACTGGAGAATTCCATGGACAGTGGAGCCTGGAGGGCTGCAGTCCGTGGGGTTGCAAGAGTCAGACAGAAATTAGCGATTGAACCATACATATATATACATATATATGTATATATATATATATATTTAGATTGCATGAAATTGAAATATGACTAGGGAAAATAATGTCTGCCTTGGAAAAGATAGAGTATATGTTTTATTTCCTGGAAAAATAACTTAAAATTGAGCTGCAAAACAGCTTAAATTAATATCCCAGTGTTTAAATAGGATGTCAATGCAAAGAAGAAACCATAGCCAAGTGCATAGAAAACACTGTTACAAGGTGAAGTAAAGTAAAAGAAGGATGAGGTATATTTATATGATTTGCCCTTATCTTTTGTATCTTAGGTATAACTGATGCAATGGGAGTGGGGGAATGTTTTATTATTAGTTGAACAACTGATGTAAAATATCATAAAAATAAGATGGGTACCATCTAAGGCAAATCCCTTGGTATGCTGTGATATTTCTTATACTGGGGGAATGGCTCATGCTGGAATTGTTCCCTGCTTCTTAGAGAAAAGACAGTCACTATGATTGGCTCTTCAGAAACATAGTGATTATTATAATATAATTAATTCATAAGTAATCCTGAGACAATGTATAAATATTGACTAACAAAGTAAAACCACAAGAAAGGCATCTCTCAGACTGATTTTTTAGTGTATAGAAATTGTTTTAACTTGTGTTCCCCCCAAATCAGAGCTCAATACAAAAACTTAGGGTCAGAAGTTTTATAGTCACTATTAGAGTTACAGGACAAGGCAATGACAACCTACTCCAGTACTCTTGCCTGGAAAATCCCATGGACGGAGGTGCCTGGTAGGCTGCAGTCCATGGGGTCGCTAGGAGTCAGACACGACTGAGCAACTTCACTTTCACTTTTCACTTTCATGCATTGGAGAAGGAAATGGCAACCCACTCCAGTGTTCTTGCCTGGAGAATCCCAGGGATGGGGGAGCCTGGTGGGCTGCCATCTCTGAGGTCGCACAGAGTAGGACATGATTGAAGTGACTTAGCAGTAGCAGCAGCATTAGAATTACAAGCTTCCTGATGGCAGGGCCTTCTCTGGTGGGTGGATCTAGGTCTTGTCCCTCTGCTGGGCAGAGCTATGCTTAGGAAAACTTCAAGCAGCCTCTCTGCTAATGGGTGGGGCTATTTCCATTTTGTTGGTTGTTTGGCCTGAGGCATCCCAGCACTGGAACCTACAGATTGTTAAGCAGAGCTAATAGCAACCCCTGGGAGGGCTCACACAAAGGAGTACTTCCCCAAACTGCTACTCCCAGCGTCTTTGTCCCCTTGGTGAGCCAAAGCCAACCCTGCCTCTGCAAGAGACCCTCCAATAATCAGGTAGGCCTGATTCAGTCTCTTATGAGGTCACTGCTGTTTTCCCTTGGGTTCTGGTGTGCAGGAGACATTGTGGATGCCTTCCAAGAGTGGCATCTCTGTTTCCCCAGGTCCCATGGATTTCCTATGACCAAACTCCACTGACTTTCAAAGCCAGATTTTCTGGGGACTCCTCCTCCCATTGTCAGACCTCTAGACTGGAAAGACTTGACATGAGGCTCAGGACTTTAAGTCCTGTGAATGGGCTTCTATGGAACAACTGCTATCCAGTCTATGGGCTGGCTGTCTTGCCAGTATGGAATTTGATCTTATGACTGCACCCTTTCTACCATCTCATTGTGGCTTCTTCATTATCTTTGGATGCAGATTTTTTTTCTTTTTGATGGTGATGGATTTCAGTGTTTTTTGTTGATGGTTGCTCAGCAGTCAGTTATGATTTTGGTGTTTACCTAAGGAGGGTTAAACTCATGTCCTTACTCTTCCACCTTGAACTTGAGATCTATACTTATTACATTAAATGCAAAATATAAACCCCTCATATAGCACTCTGGACTTTATTTTATTTTGTAAAATACAACTCTCTGGAAAGGTCTTATAAAATCTCTTAATTTAGTTTATATGAATCCTAATCAAATTGATCCAGATTCTATCATATACAGTATCACTGAGCATGATTAAACAAAAGAAGTCTCTTACTCAAAATGTATAAAAACGATAAAAATAATGAAAAGTAGAAATTTTTGTATAGTTAAGCAAGCTTCCATTGAAACTCAGTGCTTTCATTAGTCAATCACAATGAGTGGGATTTGCTTATGACAAAACCAACATATTGGGCTTTCCAGGTGGCTCAGTGGGTAAGGAATTCACCTACAATGCAGGAGATGCAGGCAGATGAGATTTTCATTATCTGGTTTGGAAGTTCCCCTGGAGGAGAGCAAGGCAACCCACTCCAGGATTCTTGCCTGGAGAATCCCACCGACAGAGGAGCCTGGCGAGCTGCAGTTCTTAGGGTCACAAAGAGTAGGACATGACTGAAGTGACTGAGCATGCACGAAAGCATGCAAACCAACATATTAAAGTGTTGCTGCTGCTACTGCTGCTGCTAAGTCGCTTCAGTCGTGTCCGACTCTGTGCAACCCCATAGATGGCAGCCCACCAGGCTCCCCCGTCCCTGGGATTAAAGTGTTAACATTGTATTTTCCTTTATATTCCTCTGTAACATTTCTAGATCCATTGAAGTCATTCAAAACACCTGAACTTTCTGTTTATTAAAATGCATACCATCATTTAAGGGCCAGTTTAAATATCAATATCCACTTAAGACTTTGGCTGATTCATGTTGATATATGACAGAAACCAACACAATATTATAAAGAAATTATTCTCCAATTAAAAATAAATTAATTAAAAAAATGTTTCTGCCTACAAGTTTAAAAGTACATAAGTTTTAAAGAATTTAATGACATTTATTTTAAGAGACATCATTATCCAATGTTACCATCATCTTAATGATCATAATTACTTCTTATATTGCAGTTATTTCTGAATTTCTTATCTCTACTATTTATCAAGGTCTTTCCTATCCAGTAGTTTATGTTGCTAAAGTTTTTACCTTTGTAGTCAAATCATGGCTGATAAATTAACACTCAAACATTAGTAGATTTTTGTTCATATATTAACCATAACATTTCATTTGGACCAAATAATTTTATATGGTTTACAGACTATATTCTCACAGAAACTGTCATGTCTGCTTCTTTTCATTCTGAAGCCTATAAATGATCAGATGGCTTTATATGGCATATTTTTAAAATAATATTTTCCTCTATGTAGGTTAGAATCACAACCATAATGCAAAAGTAACAGTCATCCTGTTAAGAATCATTTATGCAGTTTCATGAAATAAGTAATACTTTTGAGTTAGAATATGAAGAGTTATATTTTGATACTGTTTTCTTTAGATATAATGTGAGGGAAATATCCAAGTATAAGGAGCAAAGCACCATACTAATTCTATTCACAAAATATATTATAATTTAAAAGCTTTTTCTGATGTACCTTGTTACCTAATAAAACCATTGTTTGTCAGATATCCTGTTTTCAAATTAAAGTGAGATTTTGCTTCATGTCTCTTCTGATTGTTTTTCATTTAATACTAATTGCAAACCTATAGCGGAGAAGGCAATGGCACCCCATTCCAGTACTCTTGCCTGGAAAATTTCATGGACGGAGAAGCCTGGTAGGCTGCAGTCCATGGGGTCGCTAAGAGTCAGACACACTGAGCGACTTCCCTTTCACTTTTCACTTTCATGCATTGGAGAAGGAAATGGCAACCCACTCCAGTGTTCTTGCCTGGAGAATCCCAGGGACAGGGGAGCCTAGCAGGCTGCCGTCTATGGGGTCGCACAGAGTTGGACACGACTGAAGTGACTTAGCAGCAGCAGCAGCAGCAAACCTATAGCATTCCTATAAAGATAAATTCAGTAATAGACAAAATTGTTCCACATAAAATGCTTACAAAATGAGAAAAATGTCTCAAAGAACAGGTACATATAGTTGATATTTTTCTCCATGGAGATTTCTAAGCTTCATATTCAATGGCAAGTAATGAATTTTGTTGATTTCATACACTGTAGATTTATAGTTGTGCTGATGCTGGCTGAAGGATAACCTATTACCCAATAACTTTGTTCTTTCCAGAGGGAGTAAAAATCATTTTACAAGAATCCCTTCCTTATTTTATATACAAACAAAGAGTTAAGCTCAGAGCCTGAAATCTGACTTTGTTTTATCTTTTCCTGTTTAGAACATTTTTCAGGACTTAGCAACTGCATTTCACCTGCTCTCAATCAGGATATGTTCTACATTATATCATATGTTGATGAAAGAAGCAGGAGACATTACAGTTCTAAATCCTCAAGTGTTTCAGCACGAGGGACAAAAAGGAGGAAAAAAAATCTTGCTTTATATAAGATTTCAGTGTTTCCACATATTGTGCTTTCACTTGAAATGTAATTGAGTTCCATGAGGGATTTGGCAGACTTTTAGAAGTAATAAAAATCATTAATGAACTTCACAATTAAGGAATGATATTTATTGAAAAACCTGTTTCCTGCCAAGCTGCTAAAGAGCACACACCCTTGTTTGGAAGATGTGTCTGCCATGTGGTACTTCAGCTTACAAAGCAGCTCATCATATTTCAGATTTGAAAGTACACAGAACAACAGGATAGAGAACACTTACATAGGCAAAGTGGAACAAAAGGAGATCACATTGTTTCTAATGAGTATTAATGACCTACATATTGTCAACTTGAAATAGTTCCATATTTAAGAGTTATTTTTAATGAACAACAGAATGGGAAAGACTAGAGATCTCTTAAAAAAAATTAGAGATTCCAAGGGAACATTTCATGCAAAGATGGGCTCAATAAAGGACAGAAATGGTATGGACTTAACAGAAGTAGAAGATATTAAGAAGAGGTGCCAGGAATACACAGAAGAACTGTAAAAAAAGATCTTCAACACCAAGATAATCATGATGGTATGATCACTGACGTAGAGCCAGCATCCCGGAATGTGAAGTCAAGTGGGCCTTAGAAAGCATCACTATGAACAAAGCTAGTGGAGGTGATGGAATTCCAGTTGAGCTATTTCAAATGCTGAAAGATGATGCTGTGAAAGTGCTACACTCAATATGCCAGCAAATTTGGAAAACTCAGCAGTGGCCACAGGACTGGAAAAAGTCAGTTTTCATTCCAATCCCAAAGAAAGACAATGCCAAAGAGCGCTCAAACTACCACACAATTGCACTCATCTCACAGGCTAGTAAAGTAATGCTCAAAATTCTCCAAGCCAGGCTTCAGCAGTACATGAACCGTGAACTTCCAGATGTTCAACTTGGTTTTAGAAAAGGCAGAGGAACCAGAGATCAATTGCCAACATCCGCTGGATCCTCGAAAAAGCAAGAGTTCCAGAAAAACATGTATTTCTGCTTTATTGACTATGCCAAAGCCTTTGACTGTGTGGATCACAATAAACTGTGAAAAATTCTGAAAGAGATGGGAATACCAGACCACCTGACCTGCCTCTTGAGGAACCTATATGCAGGTCAGGAAGCAACAGTTAGAACTGGACATGGTACAACAGACTGGTTCCAAATAGGAAAAGGAATTCGTCAAGGCTGTATATTGTCACCCTGCTTATTTAACTTCTCTACAGAGTACATCATGAGAAATGCTGGTCTGAAAGAAGCACAAGCAGGAATCAAGATTGCCGGGAGAAATATCAATAACCTCAGATATGCAGATGACACCACTCCTATGGCAGAAAATAAAGAGGAACTCAAAAGCCTCTTGATGAAAGTGAAAGAGGAGAGTGAAAAAGTTGGCTTAAAGTTCAACATTCAGAAAACAAAGATCATGGCATCTGGTCCCATCGCTTCATGGGAAATAGATGGGGAAACAGTAGAAACAGTGTCAGACTTTACTTTTTTGGGCTCCAAAATCACTGCAGATAGTGATTTCAGCCATTAAATTAAAAGACGCTTACTCTTTGGAAGAAAAGTTATGACCAACTTAGATAGCATATTGAAAAGCAGAGACATTACTTTACCAACAAAGGTCCATCTAGTCAAGTTTATTGTTTTTCCAGTAGCCGTGTATGGATGTGAGAGTTGGACTGTGAAGAAAGCTGAGTGCCGAAGAATTGATGCTTTTGAACTGTGGTGTTGGAGAAGACTCTTGAGAGTCCCTTGGACTGCAAGGAGATCCAACCAGTCCATTCTGAAGGAGACCAGTCCTGGGTGTTCTTTGGAAGGAGTGATGCTAAAGCTGAAATTCCAGTACTTTGGCCACCTCATGCGAAGAGTTGACTCATTGAAAAAGACTCTGATGCTGGGAGGGATTGGGGGCAGGAGGAGAAGGGGATGACAGAAGATGAGAAGGCTGGATGGCATCACCAACTGCCGGAGCTTGCCCAAACTCATGTCCATTGAATCAGTGATGCCATCCAACCATCTCATACTCTGTTGTCACCTTCTCCTCCTGCCTTCAATCTTTCCCAGCATCAGAGTCTTTTCCAATGACCCTGTTCTTCATGTTCATCATGTCAGGTGGCCAAAATATTGGAGTTTCAGCTTCAGCATCAGACATTCCATTTCAGGACTGATTTCCTTTAGAATGAACTGGTTGGATCTCCTTGCAGTCCAAGGGACTCTCAAAGAATTTTCTCCAACACAACAGGTCAAAAGCATTGAAAAACATTGGCATTCAGCTTTCTTTATAGAAATGTTCTTGGCTTTCACTGCCTGCATAGGTCCAAATGCACTGATTTATCTGTAAGACGTTCAGGGTAATAATAAATGCCACTTCTGCTCCAATGCCTGATCAATAATTTTGTGTAGTCTAAGATAAAAGAATCCCACCACTTTTACCTCAGAATCAAGACAAATTTAAAAGAAATTAATATGGCCAGCAGAATACTGTAGTTGTTTAGTCACTAAGTCGTGTCCAACTGTTTGAGACCCTGTGGACTGTAGTCCACCAGGCTCCTCTGTCCATGGGATTTTCCAGGCAAGAATACTAGAAGTGGGTTGCCATTTATTCCTCCAGGGAATCTTCTGGACCCAAGGACTGAACCCATATCCCCTGCACTGGCAAGTGATTCTTAACTGCTGAGCCATTGGGGAAGCACAGCAAAATATAGTTAATCTTATCAAGCCCTGACTTATCAAATCCTCACTTAAACCCCATCTCACCACATCATGTAGCCTAGTTTATGCTTTGTAATGGTTACAGGTCAAATGAATGGCATCAGTTTCTAATCATATCAAATATTTTGAAAGCATAGATCACACCAAGGTCCCTCCCTCCAGGTTTGAAGTGAAACAAATCAATATTTCGGCCAAAATGATGAGACTGATAGTTTCCACTATGTTTCTATTCAGCGTTCTCCTTTCCTATCTGCCACTTAAAATCCAAGAAGTTCTGTTAAACTGTTCTCTCCTTATTGATTGGTGACTTAGACGGTAAAGTGTCTGCCTACAATGCGGGAGCCCGGGGTTCAATCCCTGGGTCCGGAAGATCTCCTGGAGAAGAAAATGGCTACCCACTCCAGTTCTTGCCTGGAAAATCCCATGGGCAGAGGAGTCTGTTAGGCTATAGTCCATGGGGTCGAAAAAGAGTCAGACCTGACTGAGAGACTTCATTTTCTTTCTTTTCTTTAGAGGAACAAGTCTTATTTATTTTTCTATATTTAGACCTGCATCTGCACCTCTATTATAAACAAATATACCTTCTGGCTGATTTTTCACTGAACCCGTTTTGCTCCTCCTTTGGCCACCTGATGCGAAGAACTGACTCATTGGAGAAGACCCTGATGCTGGGCAAAATTGAAGACAGGAGGAGAAGGGGATGACAGAAGATGAGACGGTTGAATGGCATCACTGACTCGATGGGCATGATTTTGAGCAAGGTCCAGGAGTTGGTGATGGACAGAGAGACCTGGTGTTCTTCAGTCCATGGGGTCACAAAGAGCATGGAATTGCTCACAACTGAGTGACTGAAATGAACTGAACTGAATCTTTAATTGTAATCATGAGTTAATTTCCTTTTAACTAAACTAGTTAAGTTAAATGTACCTTTTGTTTTCATGAATCAAGGTTAATCTGTGGAAATTTAAGTAGAATGGGAGTACATACCTCTTGAAAGAAATAGCTCAGAGTTAAGCAGATGAGAGATGTCAGGGTTGCCAACACTTTAGCTCCAGGTTTTACATTTCTGGGTTCAAAGAAACTGCTTCCAATCTCATCATAGCCCTGCTATCAGGAAGGGAAAGAAGAGGGAAATCAAAAGTTTCATTTCTGCTCACATTGGTAAAACCAAAATATGGACATATGGGTTTGCCAAAGAATACAGAATGGTTTGTCTAGCTGAGCAGCCATATGGACAGCTAAATCTTAGCGGGTATCTAAAACTAAATAGAAGAAGGGGGTGATGAATATCTGTGCAGTTTTGTGTGTGTGTGTGCACGCGTGTGAGCGCACCACATCTTGTTTTCCCTGGAAATTTCTTATTTTCACTCACTACAAAACACAGAAATACTCTCCACTTATTCATAAATCAATGTTTTTGGCTAAGATCTCAAATCACTTTTGGTAGATCTCGAATTTTTCTGTATAGGATATCTGCATTATGCTGGTAAGAGTGTTAGTAACTCAGTCATATCTGACTCTTTGCAACCCCATGAACTGTAACCAGCCAACCGCCTCTGTCCATGGACTTCTCCAGGCAAGAGTACAAGAGTAGGTAGCCATCCCTCTCCAGAGAATCTACCTTACCCAGGGATTGAATTTCAGTCTCCTGTGTCTCCTGCATTGCAGGAAAATTCTTTACCGCTGGGCCACTAGGTAAGCCCCAAAGGTGACAAATTTTCATGTTTAATCTTTTTTAACTTTTTACGTATTTGACATGAATCACATGCTTTTACTTATTAAATTACTTTTTTTCTGAATTTATGTTATAATCTCCCTTTCATGGAAGAGAACTCTTCTGTTACCTGTTCTCAATTTGTACATCTGAACATTATGAACTTTAGATGGCAAGCAGTCTCTCAATCTTCTCCACAAATAGCTTTGCAAAAATAATAGCATTATCTGGGATATACCCTCAATACAAACAACTTATATAAATAAGTATATAGTTGTTGACAATAAATGAACTTCTCAGCATTGAACAACCTTGTGTACATTATAGACATTTTTACTTGAAAATCTAAAATCCTGAAACCTAATTATTGCAGTTGATTATTCAAATGTCTAACTCAAGGGCCTCTTGATTTATAAGAACACAAGTGGAATGAAGCAAATGTCTCATGTAGGGTTTTTTTTTTTTTTTTTTTTTCTGAACTGTTTGCAGAGCTCAGTCAGTTCTTTTAGAGGTTGTTTTTTTTTTTTTTTTTTTTTCCCCTTTACCCAAAAGTGATAAACAGATTCAACAGATTAGATCTGAGAGACCGAGTGCCTGAAGAACTATGAACAGAAGTTTGTGATACTGTAGAGGAGGCAGTGATCAAGACCACCCTCAAGAAAAGAAATGCAAAAGGGCAAAATAGTTGTCTGAGGAGACATTACAAATAGCTATGAAAAGAAGAGAAGCAAAATGCAAAGGAGAAAAGGAAAGATATACCCATTTTAATGCAGAGTTCCAAAGAATAGCAAAGAGAGATAAGAAAGCCTTTCTCAGTGATCAATGCAAAGAAATAGAGGAAAACTGTAGGGTATAGTTCAGGCTGAGGCAGAAAACAGGAAAGAGGACCTCAACAGAAGTAGGTTACCTTTATTCAGGCAAGGAGGGGTGACAGTCAGCCAAAGGACCAGGCTGAGCACTGAGAGGGATCAGGGAGGCTCCATATTTATAGGGAGATTTGTGGAAGCGATAAGGGAAACGTTAATCAGGAGGGATGTATTCCGTATTCTTTAGTTGAGATGGCATTTGTAATTGGGCAGGGGGTGATAAGTCTTCTGGGCAGGTGTAGGGGGTGGAAGGTTTCTGGACAGGGGGTGATAAGTCCCAGATAGATGCAAATGGCCTGGAGCATCAGGGTGGTACCTGAAGTTCTGTTTTGTTTTCCCTGAAGTTAGATGATTCAGCAACAGCCTTTGAGACTGTTGTTTTCTTTTCTAGGCCCAAAAAGCTCCTTCAAAAACAACAGTATGGGAAAGACTAGAGATCTCCAAGAAAATTAGAGAACTCAAGAGAAGATTTCATGGAAAGACAGGCACAGTAAAGAGCAGAAATGATTTGGAACTAACAGAAACAGAAGATATTAAAAAGAGATGGCAAGAATACACAGAAGAACTATACAGAAAAGACTTTCATGACCCTAATAACCAGGATGATGTGATCACTCAACTAGAGCCAAATATCCTGGAATGCAAGTCAAGTTGGCCTTAAGAAGCATCACTATGAACAAAGCTAGTAGAGATGATGGAATTCCAATTGAGCTATTTCAAATCCTAAAAGATGGTGCTATGAAAGTGCTGCACTCAAACATGACAACAAATTTGGAAAACTCATCAGTGGCCATAGGACTGGAAAAAGTCAGTTTGCATCCCAATCCTTAAGAAAGACAATGCCAAAGAACTTTCAAACTACTGCACAATTGCACGCATCTCACATGCTAGCAAAGTAAAGCTCAAAATTCTCCAAGCCAGGCTTCAACAATACATGAACTGTGAACTTCCAGATTTTCAAGCTGGCTTTAGAAAAGGCAGAAAATCAGAGATCAAATTTCCAACACCTGCTGGATCATTGAATAAGCAGGAGAGTTCCAGAAAAACATTTACTTTTGCTTTATTGACTGCCTTTGACTGTAGATCACAATAAACTGTGGAAAATTCTGAAAGAGTTGGGAATACCAGACCACCTGACCTGCCTCTTGAGAAATCTGTATGCAGGTCAGGAAGCAACAGTTAGAACTGGACATGGAACAACAGACTGGTTCCAAATAGGAAAAGGAATATGTCAAGACTGTATATTGTCACCGTGTTTATTTAACTTATATGAAGCATACATCATGAGAAATGCTGAGCTGGATGAAGCACAAGCTGGAACCAAGATTGCTGGTAGAAATATCAGTAACCTCATATACGCAATGACACACCGTTATGGCAGAAAGTGAAGAAGAACTAAAAAGCCTCTTAATGAAAGTGAAAGAGGAGAGTGAAAAAGTTGGCTTAAAGCTCAACATTCAGAAAACTAAGATCATAGCATCCGGTCCTATCACTTCATGGCAAATAGATGGGGAAACAGTGGAAGCAGTGACAGACTTTATTTCTTGGGTCTCCAAAATCACTGTAGATGGTGACTGCAGCCTTGAAAGTAAAAGACACTTAATCCTTGGAAGAAAATCTATGAGCAACCTAGACAGCATATTAAAAAGTAGAGACATTACTTTGCCAACAAAGGTCCATCTATCAAAGCTATGATTTTTCCAGTAGTCATGTATGGATGTGAGTGTTGGACTATAAAGAAAGCTGAGCACTGAAGAATTGATGCTTTTGAACTGTGGTATTGGAGAAAACTCTTGAGAGTCCCTTGGACTGCAAGGAGATCAAACCAGTGGATCCTAAAGGAGATCAGTCCTGAATATTCATTGGAAGGACTGATGTTGAAGCTGAAACTTCAATACTTAGGCCACCTGATGCAAAGAACTGACTAATTTGAAAAGACCCCAGTGCTGGGAAAGATTGAAGGTGGGAGGAGAAGGAAACAACAGAGGATGACATGGTTGGATGACATCGATGACTCAATGGACATGATTTTGAGCAAGCTCCAGATGTTGGTGATGAACAGGGAAGCCTGGCATGCTGCAGTCCATGGGGTCACAGAGTTGGACATGACTGAATTACTGAACTGAACTCCCCTGGGTCTTACTGCCATTATGGACTGTGGAAATAACCACCAAAGGTGGGGAAAATGTAGCTACAGAACAGGGATACAATATTTATTGACAATCATTGCGATCTGAAATATAACTTCTCTGTTGATATATGCTTCTTCAAGATTTAGTGGGAAATGAAAGTTTTTGGTGATGCAGGGGAACTGAATATATTACCCAAGAATGTGCCACTTCTGCATCTGGATTATTCTGAGCTGGAGACATAAAGGTCCCAGCAGACTCATAAAGAACCCTTCATTTCCCCCTAACTGTCTAAAAGAATTGGGATAGGGGACCTATAACACAAGTGTTTCCCGGGTGGCTCAGCAGTTAAGAATCCACCTGCAATGCAGGAGACATGGGTGTGATCCCTGGGTCTGGAAGATCTCCTGAACAAGGACATGGAAACCCACTCCAGTATTCTTGCCTAGAGAATCTCAAAGAGAGAAGATCCTGGAGACACAGTCAGACATGACTGAAGTGACTGAGCACACACAGCTGTACCAGGAAGACAGCTATTACCACACAACATTTCTTATATCAGAAAGACTTATCTGCATGGCATTGCAAATATTTGCTCTTCTCATCTTCCTGTGAATTGTCTTCCTCCCCCTTTAAGTAAAGTCCCAGGTCCATACTCAATTCTCCTTAGCTCAGAATGGCTCAATTAGGTGATTGCTGTGGAGTCTCATATTTTTATGGGACTCCCATACATACAAATGGCATCCCACTCCAGTATTCTTGCCTGGAAAATCACATGGATGGAGGAGCCTGGTGGGCTACAGTCCATGGGGTCGCTAAGAGTCGGACACCACTGAGCGACTTCACTTTCACTTTTCACTTTCATGTATTGGAGAGGGAAATGGCAACCCACTCCAGTGTTCTTGCCTGGAGAATCCCAGGGACGGGAGAGCCTGGTGGGCTGCCATCTATGGGGTTGCACGGAGTCGGACACGACTGAAGCGACTTAGCAGCAAATATACAAACTTTGTGTTTCTCTTGCTAATTTGCCCTATATCAATTTAATTATTAGATAAGCTAAAAAACCTTCAAGTGAAGAAGTGAGCGTTTTCCTACCCCTAGGGTCTCTATCAGAGAAGGCAATGGCACCCCACTCCAGTACTCTTGCCTGGAAAATCGCATGGAGGCAATGGCAACCCACTCCAGTACTCTTGCCTGGCAAATTCTATGGGCGGAGGAGCCTGGTGGGCTACAGTCCATGGGGTTGCTAAGAGTTGGACACGACTCAGTGACTTCACTTTCACTTTTCACTTTCATGCAATGGAGAAGGGAATGGCAACCCACTCCAGTGTTCTTGCCTGGAGAATCCCAGGGACAGGGGAGCCTGGTGGGCTGCTGTCTATGGGGTCACACAGAGTCGGACACGACTGAAGTGACTTAGCAGCAGTAGCAGCAGCAGGGTCTCTATGGGAACTACACTGAATAAATTATTGCCTAAAATCTCTTTCGTTTCTTACCTATCTTCACCACTTCTCATTTCCTCTTTACTTCCTGTGTTGCTGTGCTGCTCTGTGCTGTGCTCAGTCATGTCTGACTCCTTGAAACTCTTTGGACTGTAGCCCACCAGACTCTGTCCATGGGATTATCCAGGCAAGAATACTGGTGTGGGTAGCCATTCTCTTCTCCAGGGGATCTTCCTGACCCAAGGATTGAACCCAGGGCTCTGAGGCACCAACTGAGGCACCAAGGAAGTCCATATATGTTTTTAGTATTGAATATTCCCTCTTTCTTTCTACCCCACTATCTCTCTGTATTTGTTTATACAGTGAGTAGAACCCGAAGTAAAGAAGTTGGCATCTTGATTCAGGGATGTCTTGGCACACTGCTTGTTTCCTACCTCTGACTTTTTGAAAATCTTCAGTTTCCCATTTCACTAGGATACTCTGAGGATAAAATAAAATTGTGCATGTTCAACACCGCTCAGACTCCTCCTAAGGTAAGAATGGTATAACGATAATGCACATAGTTTGTAGTTATGCTGCTGTTGCTAAGTCGCTTCAGTCATGTCTGATCTGTGCGACCTCATAGACAGCAGCCCATCAGGCTCCCTCATCCCTATGATTCTCCAGGCAAGAACACTGGAGTGGGTTGCCATTTCTTTCTCCAATGCATGAAAGTGAAATTGAAGTCGCTCAGTCGTGTCCGACTCTTAGCAACCCCATGGACTGCAGCCTACCAGGCTCCTCCGCCCATAGAATTTGCCAGGCAAGAGTACTGGAGTGGGTTGCCATTGCCTCCTCCGTGTTTGTAGTTATAATGGACAGCAATTATGTGTTGATACTGAGTTCTTTCATGAATATCTTAAATATCTCAATCATTATGCTTTTTTATTAAAATTTCAAGATTGTTAGTTTTTAAAACTTTATTTTATTATTTCATTATCCAACACAGTTATATAAAAATTATAGAATTAATACTACTAAAATAAGCATCAGACAGCCAGAAAAGAAATATTTGACTCTTTCCTTTAAACAAGTTATAATTTAGTGATGAATGGACTTTATACATATACACATACATGACCAAATAATATTAGAATAAACACAAGTACAGGACTTTAATAATTTTTGAAAATGACAGGAAAAGACATTGAGTAACAAATGAAACATTAGTGGAAGACAGAGGCTTTTGAAGAAATGATCCTCAGTACTGTTCCCATCTATAAACTTAGACTTTATGCTCATCAAGATTCTACTCACCCAGAAAGAAACACTTACAAGCTGAAATAAAGCATACCTTCAACAGAGTTGGTGCACTTTGTTTATTTATTATCTCTTACTATTGGGAACAGGATTAAAGATTTTGGGGCAGCTATATTAGCTTCCATGGGTATTAGATGAATGTTCTCTTGCTGTTTTCGCCCATTTTATTGAAAGTTCCCAAAGGGCAGTCTTGATTAGAGGTTTGCAATATACAATTAAATTTGAAAGTAAGCTGCCTAAATTCTCCATCTTATTCCCTTCACTTAAACTAATTCAGGGGAAAAATCAGTGAGATTATTTGAAGCTAATTTTCTTGCCAATTGTTCTGATAGTGTATGCACCACAAAGAATCCAACTTGATAGTGTTTAATTATTAACCTTTTATTTGAGTGTGAGTCTTGAATATGAGGACTCATTTCTTGAGTAGTGCTAGTCAGGTCAAAATAGAAATGTCAATTTAAGTTCCTACTTTGTTCCAAGCTCTTTAAAAGATTACAGGGAGCAAAAAGATAAACAAAAATGTCTGGACTGATTCAAAGGTATGAGTATACCACACATCTTTAAATATCATTTCCATGGTCTGTGAAGAATGAATGGCCATAGAAATTTTGGACAATCTCCAAGATGTAGAAATATGTGAACCAAAAAGCAAATTATTTTATGATACTGTATTAATTCTTACTTTCAGACAGTAGAGCAGCAAATAAAACTAGCAGAGTTCAAATTTAGCATCCAAATTATTAAACAGGTGTCTGATATATGTGATCACTTATATAAAATTGATTGAGGTTCAGATTAAAGAATTATCACAATTTCCAGTTTGAAGGGATCTTGAAAATCATGAGGACCTAAGTCTAGTTCTACTATAAGTATTCAGTTCAGTTCAGTCCCTCAGTCGTGTTTGACTCTTTGTGACCCCATGAATCACAGCACACCAGGCCTCCCTGTCCATCACCAACTCCCGGAGTTCACTGAGACTCACATCCATCAAGTCGGTGATGCCATCCAGACATCTCATCCTCTGTCGTCCCCTTCTCCTCCTGCCCCCAATCCCTCCCAGCATCAGAGTCTTTTCCAATAAGTCAACTCTTCACATGAGGTGGCCAAAGTACTGGAGTTTCAGCTTCAGCATCATTATAGAATTGTAGAAATAAACAAGTTTTGGAGTCAATTTTCCAAGGTTAAAACCCTTGCTCAAACTCATATTTTGACCTGAAATAAACTCATTTTTTTTTCACCTTTGCATTTCTAAAATGGAGTCTCTTCCTCAAAAAATGTGTTTATTGGTTAATTTAATATATACAAAAAGTAAATGGTAGTGACTCATATATACTAAATATTCAGTACAACTCAAATGTCATGAAAGTTATAAGGATTGTTTCCTTTATTACCTGGTATAGAAAAAAAAAAAAAAAAAACTTCTTCTGGAAAAAAACAGATTATCAATATCTTGGACTTTGTTGGCCATGTGCTTTCTCTCCTAACTGCTCAGATCTGCCACTCACAGTGAATCACAGAAAATATGTAAATGAAGAAGGGTAACTGTTTTATTTAAAACTTTATTTATAAGCACAGAAATTGACATTTTACATATTTCATGTTATCGCAAAACAGTATCTTTAAATTATATGTTTCAGTCACTTTAAAATGGAGAAAAGAAAAGAAAATCATCCCCATATTGTTGGTTGCACAAAAGTAGAGAGAAGGCTACATTTGGCCCATAGACTCTAGTTCTCTGATTCTTATATTATGTCAGGCAAGACTCATGTAGTGTGGCTTGTTGGCCTTGTATGTACAATGGGATCTCAGGGTCTCCTTACCTGATGCATTATGTTATATCATACTAATAAAGTAATGTTGTAATATTTGTCAATACTAACAATTGGTGACATTTATTTGATGCAGTTGTAAAATTGCAGAATATAACTATAAAGTGTTATATTAAACTCTATATTTTTTCTCATTTTAAGCAGTTATCACACCTTTAATTAGCAGAACAGTGTTTTTTCTTACTGGACTGAGTATAAGCTTCAAAAGGCAGAAAGTCTGCCTATTCTATCTACCCTAATCTCAGTATTTACTGGTATATAGTAGGTTATCAACAATATTAATTGACAATAGAAATAAAATTAAGCATATTCCATTATTTAATCCTATCTCTTGTACTTTCTGAGGGTTTAAACTTAACTGGATTGAAATAAGTGAGAATTTGAATTACAGGACGGTAGACTATTGTTGAAACAATCATTATTGTTCCTTTCTAGATCATATATTATGCCTCAGTCGGCTGTGACGTTGAGTATGTGACTCTACTATAGCTTGCTTAGAAGCCCACTAACCAGTTTCACTTTCCTTTTAGCCATTCTCAGCCATTTCTAATTATTATGATTATTTAATTTTTGATCAAGCTTACTGTTAAATGAGTTAAATAAGCAGGGTGACGGTATACAGCCTTGATGTACTCCTTTTCCTATTTGGAACCAGTCTGTTGTTCCATGTCCAGTTCTAACTGTTGCCTCCTGATCTGCATATAGGTTTGGGCTGAAAGAAGCACAAGCTTCAAGGCTGTGTATTGTCACTCTGCTTATTTAACTTATATGCAGAGTACATCATGAGAAACGCTGGACTGGAAGAAACACAAGCTGGAAGCAAGATTGCCGGGAGAAATATCAATAACCTCAGATATGAAGATGACACCACCCTTATGGCAGAAAGTGAAGAGGAACTCAAAAGCCTCTTGATGAAAGTGAAAGTGGAGAGTGAAAAAATTGGCTTAAAGCTCAACATTCAGAAAATGAAGATCATGGCATCTGGTCCCATCACTTCATGGGAAATAGACGGGGAAACAGTGTCAGACTTTATTTTTCTGGGCTCCAAAATCACTGCAGATGGTGACTGCAGGCCATGAAATTAAAAGACACTTACTCCTTGGAAAGAAAGTTATGACCAACCTAGATAGCATATTCAAAAGCAGAGACATTACTTTGCCAACAAAGGTCCATCTAGTCAAGGCTATGGTTTTTCCAGTGGTCATGTATGGATGTCAGAGTTGGAATGTGAAGAAAGCTGAGCGCTGAAGAACTGATGCTTTTGAACTGTAGTGTTGGAGAAGACTCTTGAGAGACCCTTGGACTGCAAGGAGATCCAACCAGTCCATTCTGAAGGAGATCAGCCCTGGGATTTCTTTGGAAGGAGTGATGCTAAAGCTGAAACTCCAGGACTTTGGCCACCTTATGCGAGGAGTTGACTCATTGGAAAAGACTCTGATGCTGAGAGGGATTGGGAGCAGGAGGAAAAGGGGACGACAGAGGAAGAGATGTCTGGATGGCATCACCGACTCGATGGATGTGAGTCTGAGTGAACTCCAGGAGTTGGTGATGGACAGGGAGGCCTGGCATGCTGTGATTCATGGGGTCTCAAAGAGTTGGACATGACTGAGCGACTGAACTGACTGACAGACTGATGACTGTTAAAGAACAGCAAATAATCTCAAGTACTGACTTTTTTGATCTCTTTTAAAAATGAAAATGATCATATAATTGCATCTGTGACATCTGACAGGTTATATGTTGAACAAATTTAGTAGGGAATATACAGCTTTTCAGGGGTATTTTAAGAAGAAAATTAATAGGCTCTATTGTTATCATTGAAATATCCTTCTTCTTCCTTCCATTCTACAATTCTGTTATCTTGACTTGTTTGTTCTGCATTTTTGAGCACCTCTCTTCTGAAGATTAATAATTAATTCTATGTATTTTCTACTTCTCACATTTTCAGTTTCTCTTTTTTTAATAGATCATCTTTAACACCTACCTGTCTAAGATCTTGTGGGCGTGCATGAGTGTATGCTCAGTGGCTTCAGTCCTGTCCAACTCTGCAACCACAGGGACTGTAGCCTGCCAGGTTCCTCTGTCTATGGGATTTCTGGCAAAAATACTGGAGTGGGTTGCCATGAACTCCTCCAGGTGAGCTTCCCGACGCAGAGATTGAACCTGTGTCTCTTATGTCTTCTGTATTGGCAGGCAGGTTCTTTACCACTGTAGCCACGAGGGAAGCCCACTGTGGAAAGACTCTCTCTTAGTAAACCACCCATGTTGCTGAAGCCTCAGGTAACAACCAGAGCAACAATCAGCTCCAAAATATGTAAAATAAGATTCCACACTTTTTCTTAAATGAGACTAAGAGAAGTTTCATTTGTAGTCCACAGAATCATCTGGCATTTCCCCATAGATTCACAGCAGGAAGGTGATTTGGAGCTTCCACCAATGTATTCCCCAGAGCTCCTTGTAGAAACAATAAAGAGCTTTGAGGGTGTGAGATCACTTCCCACATCTTTTTAACATCCCTACTTTTCCCACTGGATTCATCATTCTTATCTAAGTAGGAAGGAAGATTCTCATTTTCCATGCTTTTACTCTACCACAGTGTCCTCAAGAGTGTAATATGTGGGAATATGGGCTCCAGAGTGCCTTTAAATTTTCTAGCAAGTGCAATCAGCACACCCTCTGGAAGGCATACCATATTTTGCTACACCAGAGGTTGGGCATTTGGCATCTTGCCGTTTGCTTAATATGCTAAGCAGTACAATGTAATTCATTTTATGTCATTTGTTATTCTTGGGTAACATATTTAGAATGTTTTCCCTTCAGTTGAAAGCCAATGTTATACTTAAATACTGCATTCTGTGCATCTAGACTTGGACTAAATTACTATTCAATCAAAATACCAATTTCTAGACTTGTAGTTTAATGTCAGTGTTACACCCACAGGTATTGTATCATTGCAAAAGTACTCATGAATCATTTAAATCAGTGTCATAGGTCAAGGGTTGTCCTAGGATATAGTTGTAACTGTAGGATATTAGTGTGAAAGGATAAAACCAGTGACCAATAAAGTCATGATATTTATAAGGAGCATGAAAGATGTGATTTACAATTTATTTTGCATAGTTAATAGGGAGAAATGATTTTTTGTTTGTTTTAAAGAGTTCACATTCAATGAATCTCTTTAAACAATATGCACTTTAATTTTATAATTAATCTATATGAATAATTTCAAATACATGATTTAGTTAATCATTTGAAATTATACTAATGCTTCAACTAAATGGTGTGGTTAAAATTAACTAAATGCTTTATCCCAAACTCATACCTAGAAAGAGTATATTTTCAGTAGCACAGATTTATTTGAATATTCTGTCACTCAAGGCCAGTTGCTGGCCTTCATAAACTTTATACACAGGGTCGTTCTCCAGTGTGCCTTTATGTTCCTATATTATTTCTTGTTTGGCATTCTTTACTAGTTCTAATTGCTATCTGTCTTTATCTCCTTTTTTTCCCTGAAACACACGCACACACATGCACACATACTTTACTGCTGTCACCTCTTTGTCATTGTTTTCTAGTTTGCATATTTTACCATTTATCTGACAACAAAGATCCATTGTTGAAAAGCAATAGTAAGAAGAAAGAAAAGTAATGTTTGTTATCACACCCTAATTTGATTTCCTTGATGGCTTTGATGCCAAAAGTGCCTTATGATTATCAGTAGAACTAATAATTATTTCACCATAATTATGGCTGTGTATGAGGAAAGTTGAGGTGATTGACAGAATAAGATTAAACTAGTGTAAAACTATAAGTGAAGTGATTTTATAATGTAAGGAAGTATAAAGGCAGTATCTGTGTTTTATATTCTCAAAACAGGTGGCCAAAAGGAAGAAAAAGGTCATTATGTTCCTTCTTAATCAGACTTGAATAAAATATATATAAATATGTTGTGAAATGAAGTTACTGATTCATTATAATTATTATAGTGGATAACTAATCTTCAATTACATCATCAAAATATCCACTCTGAAAAACTCATTAAATTCCCTTCATTGTTAAAATACTCAATTGTTATAAATTGCCTAATATTTTGTTACTTTGGTGAAGAAAGTTTGAAAAATTTATTTACCTTCTGTGCTGAAACCAATCTAGAACAACATACACAGATTCCCATTTATGTATCTATTCTGTGTTTATCTCATCTGTAGAAATGTGTAGCTGTTACTATATTATATGGAGAATTTTGGTGGTTTACATAAATCTCTACTTGCAGGTTGGAGAAATTGAACAAAATAAAGATGTCAGTTTCCAAAGATAAGTCAGAAATCTCTCACAGGGTTGTCAGTGTCCATCGAGGAATAAGGGAAGGCTGGAATGGGGAACTAAAAGGCTGATAGGGAAATGGGATGTGCTAACCTCCCTCTTTGTTTCTGCTTCTCTTGTCCTGTGCTCATTCTCTCTTTCTGTATATTGTTTCCCTCTGTTTTGCTGCTCAGTGGAACTGGCTCATTTTTTTTTTTTCCAGCTTTCTGTCTCCCCTTGTCTCTCATAGACTCTCTCCTCCACCCCATTTTGTTCCAAATACCTGGGTATCAAATGATGGTTATTCCAACTTAGACTAGGTCAATATCTGTAGCCCAGTCCATTTTGAAGGAGGAAGCAAGCTGGAACTTTGTTCAGAATGGTTGGGTTAAGGATAGGGGTAGGCTATTACCATTAATGAAGTTCAATTCAGTCCAGTTCAGTCGCTCAGTCGTGTCTGACTCTTTGCGACCCTATGGACTGCAGCACTCCAGGCTTCTCTGTCCATCACCAACTCCCGGAGTTTATTCAAACTCATGTCCATTGAGTCGGTGACACCATCAAACCATCTCATCCTCTGTTGTCCCCTTCTCCTCCTGCCTTCAATCTTTCCCAGCATCAGGATCTTTTAAAATGTGTCAGTTCTTCACATCAGGTGGCCAAAGTATTAAGTTTCAGCTTTACCATCAGTCCTTCCAATGCATATTCAGGGCTGATTTCCTTTAGGATGAACTGGCATAGACAATAAAGCAGAAGTAGATGTTTTTCTGGAACTCTCTTGCTTTTTATATGATTCAACAGATGTTGGCAATTTGCTCTCTGGTTCGCCTACCTTTTCTAAATCCAACTTGAACATCTGGAAGTTCACGGTTCATTTTGAGCATTACTTAGCTAGCATGTGAGATGAGTGCAATTGTGCTGTAGTTTGAACATTCTTTGGTATTGCCTTTCTTTGGGATTGGAATGAAAACAGACCTTTTTCAATCCTGTGGCCACTGCTGAGTTTTCCAAATTTGCCGACATATTGACTGCAGCACTTTCACAGCATCATCTTTTAGGATTTGAAATAGCTCAACTGGAATTTCGTCTCCTCCCCTAGCCTTGTTCATAGTGATGCTTCTTAAGGCCTACTTGCCTTCACATTTCAGGATGTTGGAAACAGATAATTTTATTTTTTTATTTTTTATTTATTTTTTATTGTTTTCAGTAATCCTTTTTTTTTACATTCTTTTTTTAATTTTATTTTATTTTTAAACTTTACAATATTGTATTAGTTTTGCCCAACATCGAAATGAATCCGCCACAGGTATTCTCATGCTCCCCATCCTGAACCCTCCTCCCTCCTTCTTTCTCCCTCCTCCCTCCCCATACCCTCCCTCTGGGTCGTCCCAGTGCACCAGCCCCAAGCATCCAGCATCCTGCATCGAACCTGGACTGGCAACTCGTCTCATACATGATATTACACATGTTTCAATGCCATTCTCCCAAATCGCCCCACCCTCTCCTTCTCCCACAGAGCCCACAAGACTGATCTATACATCAGTGTCTCTTTTGCTGTCTCGTACACAGGGTTATTGTTACCATCTTTCTAAATTCCATATATATGTGTTAGTATACTGTAT
The DNA here is from genome assembly GCF_055505025.1 of Bos grunniens. Classification (NCBI taxonomy): domain Eukaryota; kingdom Metazoa; phylum Chordata; class Mammalia; order Artiodactyla; family Bovidae; genus Bos; species Bos grunniens. The sequence goes on from NC_141170.1 coordinate 69,429,437, forward strand.
TAGTGTTTTTCTTTCTGGCTTACTTCACTCTGTATAATAGGTTCCAGATAATTTTAAAAAGGTGCTGAAACCCACAGGAACTAGAGACTGACTCATTTCTCTTCTTTTATTCCTTTCTGGTGATAACACTTTCATTTAAAGTATCAGAATTTGAGTAGTTGTTATGATTTTACCAGCATGTTAGTCATATCTTACAAATTATTTTTTTTTAAACACAGAAATACAACAAAATTTAAATAAGTTGGTAGTAAGATTTAACTGCCGAACATGTTCTACTTATTGGCTCTAATAGTGCAGTTTGTCTCCTATTAAATAATTTTAACATATTTTACATGATTCAGCTAAAGAGGGAATATAGACACATTAGCATATTTGAGTTTATTTTCTAGTTTTATTTGAAATAGTATAAATATTTTCATGTATGAAACAATTTCATAAGTTCATATCTGAAGCAAAGTGATTTTTAAATGATGCAGATCAGGTTGTTGAACTCTGCTACTCTGACAGTAAACAAAATTCGAATCAATGTAAGGTTGTAATATATGTGTCTTCAAATTTTGGCCCCAGAGGCAAGTGTCATTCCAGGTGACAAAGAAGATTGTATTAGCTGAACTCCTCAGAACTCTAATTAACTCATCAGATTGTTCAGTTGTTACTTCCTATTATTATGCAGTAGTAAGACACAATAGGTGATGCATGTAGAGACGATTACAGCCTGCCTCTGGTGAAGTTCTAAGACCGAAGTCAGAAGAAAAGATTCCTATTTCTTACCAGAATTGCAGTAATGACTCCAGAATTCACTGTCTAGAGTATCTTCTTGCTATCATTATACAAATAACAAAAATAAGTCATGACAGGCCTGACAACAAATTATAAAGTTTGAGTTGTTTATCTTGAGTTGTAATCTCAGTTCTTATTTAATAAAATCTCTCCCTATGCCTATTATTGTTAAAGAGTACATGCTGTATAAAAAATTTTCTCAGAGATCAAGTTTTGTTATTGTCCTGGTCATCAAAAGTCCTTTTTTTCTTTCTTTTACTTTGTAAAATCTGAGGCTATAAGGAAAAAAAAAAAGTGCCTGTCATTATTACTGAATATAACCCCCAATTGACCAGAAAATTCTTGGATAAACAGAAGAAACCCAAAATGAAATAAAGTTTAAAAGAGTCTTCTATTTTATTGCCAGCTGAATATAAAATAGAAAAAAAAATAGGAAAGGTATATGAGATATAATATTATTCAAATAAAATTTCTATAAGGACATAGAGGAAAGAATATAATGCACTTACCTGAATCCTATCCAGAAAACTGGGTTTAGCTTCACTAATACCAAAGCAAATTATCACTATATTTTTGAAGTCATGAAATTTGCCTCTTGTGAAGGAAAGATATTAACATTAGGACATTTCCTTTATAGCTTTAATTGTACATTTAATCTGCCTTCCTGACTTTACTTAATGGTTCTAAATAATTTCATTGTGGTTAACAAAATAGAAAGTAAAGTAGTTCTTCTATTATAAATTAACTATTTCTAACATCTGGAGAGTTTGGAATGCTTTCACAAATTTTGTAGTAAGAGATAGACTGACTTCAGTTCATAGCATCACAATAACATAAGAATTATTGCCTGTCCATACAGAAAAGGCAACATTTTTATTATAATCACATTTCAAATGTAAAAATATAGTTTTATCCTGTATTTTCTGTTAAAATAGGGCTTACTTAGGATAATATTCTCATTAATCATTCAGTTCAGTTCAGTTGCTCAGTCGTGTACAACTTTTTATGACCTTGTGAACCACAGCATGCCAGGCCTCTCTGTCCATCACCAATTGCCAGATATCCAAACCCATGTCCATTGAGTTGGTGATGCCATCCAACCATCTCATCCTCTGTTGTCCCCTTCTCCTCCTGCCCTCAATCTTTCCCAGCATCAGGGTCTTTTCAAATGAGTCAGCTCTACGCATCAGGTGGCAAAAGTATTGGAGTTTCAGCTTCAACATCAGTCCTTCCAATGAACACCCAGGACTGATCTCCTTTAGGATGGACTGGTTGGATATCTTTGCAGTCCAGGGGACTCTCAAGAGTCTTCTGCAACACCACAGTTCAAAAGCATCAATTCTTTGGTGCTCAGTTTTCTTTATAGTCCAACTCTCACATCCAAATATGACTACCGGAAAAACCATAGCCTTGACTAGACAGTCCTTTGTTGACAAAGTAATGTCTCTGCTTTATAATATACTGTCTAGGTGGGTCATAACTTTCCTTCCAAGGAGTAAGTGTCTTTTAATTTCATGGCTGCAGTCATCATCTGCAGTGATTTTGGAGCCCCTCCAAAAAAAGTCAGCCACTGTTTCTAGTTTCCCCATCTATTTGCCATGAAGTGATGGGACCAGATGCCATGATCACAGTTTTCTGAATGTTGAGCCTTTAAACCAAATTTTTCCACTCTCCTTTTTCACTTTCATCAAGAGGCTCTTTAGTTCTTCTTCACTCTCTGCCATAAGGGTGGTGTCATCTGCATATCTGAGGTTATTGATATTTCTCCCAGCAATCTTGATTCCAGTTTGTGCTTCTTCCAGCCCAGCGTTTCTCATGATGTACTCTGCATATAAGTTAAATAAGCAAGGTGACAATATACAGCCTTGACGTACTCCTTTTCCTATTTGGGACCAGTCTGTTGTTCCATGTCCAGTTCTAACTGTTGCTTCCTGACCTGCATACACGTTTCTCAAGAGGCAGGCCAGGTGGTCTAGTATTCCCATCTCTTTCAGAATTTTCCACAGTTTATTGTGATCCACACAGTTAAAGTCAATAAGCAGAAATAGATGTTTTTCTGGAACTCTCTTGCTTTTTCAATGATCCAGCAGATGTTGGCAATTTGGTCTCTTGTTCCTCTGCCTTTCTAAACCAGCTTGAAAATCTGGAAGGCCATGGTTCACATATTGCTGAAGCCTGTCTTGGAAAATTTTGAGTATTACTTTACTAGCTTGTGAGACAAGTGCAATTGTGCAGGAGTTTGAGCATTCTTTGGCATTGCCTTTCTTTGGGATTGGAATGAAAACTGACCTTTTCCAGTCCTGTGGCCACAGCTAAGTTTTCCAAATTTGCTGGCATATTGAGTGAAGCACTTTCACAGCATCATCTTTCAGAATTTGAAATAGCTTAACTGGAATTCCATCACCTCCACTAGCTTTGTTCATAGTGATGCTTTCTAAGGCCCACTTGACTTCACATTCCAGGATGTCTGGCTCTAGGTTAGTGTGAGTGATCACACCATCATGATTATCTGGGTCTTGAAGATCTTATTTGTACAGTTCTGTGTATTCTTGCCACCTCTTCTTAATATCTTCCACTTCTTTAGGTCCATACCATTTCTGCCCTTTATGGAGCCCATCTTTGCATGAAATGTTCCCTTGGTATCTCTAATTTTCTTGAAGAGATCTCTTGTCTTTGTCATTCTGTTGTTTTCCTCTATATCTTTGCATTGATCACTGAGGAAGGCTTTCTTATCTCTCCTTGCTATTCTTTGGAACTCTGTTTTCAAATGGGTATTCTTATACATATTGAATATATATATTCAAATAGTTATATATATGTAAATATATATTAATATATATAAAAATCATTATAATGATATAAATATTTTGAGGTTATAGACCTTCTTTTAAATGATTAAAACATGATTTTACTGAAACAAACCATGCAAAACACTGTAAAAATTTGGAGTTATCTTATATTTAGTCAAAATAATAGATGTTGATGGAGATGAGTAGAATTATCATATCCACAAACCACATTGTTTATGTTCTTTGAACTCTGATTTTTGCATCATTATCTTTTTTCCCCCCTCATCACCAAAAATGGTTTTTCCAACATTCTTGCTCCTGGCTCCAATTTTATTCTAAATTTCGTAATTATAAAGAAAAAAAAAAAAAAACAGAAAAAGGTGCTTGTCAGTGAAACTATCATTAGTCTGTCCTAAGAGTCTCTTTAAGATAATAATATTGACAGAAAAACTTATGAACTCAATTAAAAAGCAGATTAGTATTTCCAACACCTTGGAGATACAAGTAGATCTGGGTAAAACTAAAAGGCTGGTGATTTTTTTTTTTTACTAAATTTATAATATTATAATAGTTTCAGGTATACACACAGTGATTCAATATCTGTATAAATTATACTCCATTTAAAGTTACTGCAAAACAATGGCTATATTTCTCTGTGCCATACAATATATCATTGTATGTATGTAAATACACCTTATTTATTTTATATATAGTAGTCTGTATCTTTAAATCCCATACCCCTATCTTGCCCCTCTGCCTGCTGATAACTATGGTTTCATTTGCTGTGCAAAACCTTTTAAGTTTAATTAAATCCTGTTTGCTTACATTTGCTTTTATTTATTTTGGTTAAGGGATAGATCCAAAACAATATTGCTATAATTTATGCCAGAATTCTGCTTATGTTTTTTTCTAGAATTTTTTTTTTCAGGTCTTACATTTAGGTCTTTAATACATTTTGACTTTATTTTTGTAGACTGTGTGAGAAAATATTCTAATCTTATTGTTTTACATATAACTATCCAGTTTTTCCAGCACCACTTACTGAAGAAACAGTTTCTTCTCCATTGATTTTTCTTGGCTTCTTTGTCATAGCTTAATTGAACTTAGGCGTGTGGGTTTATTTCTGAGCTCTCTATTCTGTTCCATGACATATGTGTCTAATTTTTTGCCAAAAATTTCTGTTTTGATAACTGTATCTTTGCAGTATAGTTTGAAATCAGGCAGCATGATACCTCAAGTTTTGTTCTTCATGCTCAAAATATTTTGGATATTCAGGGTCTTTTGCAGTTTATACATTTTTCAATCAGTTCAGTCCAGTCGCTCAGTCATGTCTGACTCTTTGTGACCCCATGGACTTCAGCTTGCCAGGTCTTTCTGTCCATCACCAACTCCTGGAGTTTACTCAGACTCATGTCCATTGAGTCGGTGATACCATCCAACCATCCCATCCTCTGTCATTCCCTTCTCCTCCTGCCTTTAATCTTTCCCAGCATTAGGGTCTTTTCGAATAAGTCAGTTCTTCACATCAGGTGGCCAAAGTATTAGAGTTTCAACTTCATTATCAGTCCTTCCAAAGTATATTCAGGACTGAAGTCCTTTAGAATGGACTGGTTGGATCTCCTTGCAGTCCAAGGGACTCTCAAGAGTCTTCTCCAACACCACATTTCAAAAGCATCAATTCTTAAGTGCTGAGCTTTCTTTCTAGTACAACTCGCACATACATACATGACTATTGGAAAAACCATAGGCTTGACTAGATGGACCTTTGTTGGCAAAGTAATGTCTCTGCTTTTTAATATGCTGTCTAGGTTGGTCATAACTTTACTTCCAAGGAGTAAGTGTCTTTTAATTTCATGGCTGAAGCTACCATCTGCAGTGATTTTTGGAGCCCCCAAAAATAAAGTCTGTCACTCTTGCCACTGTTTCCCCATCTATTTGTCATGAAGTGATGGGACCAGATGCCATGATCTTAGTTTTCTGAATGTTGAGCTTTAAGCCAACTTTTTCACTCTCCTCTTTCACTTTCATCAAAGGCTCTTTAGTTCTTCGTCACTTTCTGCCATAAATTTGGTGTCATTTGAGTATCTGAGGTTATTGATATTTCTCCTGGCAATCTTGATTCCAGCTTGTGCTTCCACCAGCCCAGTATTTCTCATGATGTACTCTGCATATAAGTTAAATAAGCAGAGTGACAATACTCAGCCTTGACATACTCCTTTTCCTATTTGGAACCAGTCTGTTGTTCCATGTCCAGTTCTAACTGTTGTATCCTGACCTGCATACAGATTTCTCGAGGCAGGTCAGGTGGTCTGGTATTCCCATGTCTTTTAAGTATTTTGCAGAGTTGTTTGTGGTCCACACAGTCAAAGGCTTTGTCATAGTCAATAAAGCAGAAGTAGATATTTTTATGGAACTCTCTTGCTTTTTTGATAGTCCACCGGAGGTTGGCAATTTGATCTCTGGTTCCTCTGCCTTTTCTAAATCCAGCTAGAACATCTGGAAGTTCATGGTTCACGTACCATTGAAGACTAGCTTTGAGAATTTTGAGCACTACTTTGCTTGCATGTGGGTTGAGTGCAATTGTGTGGTAGTTTGAGCATTCTTTGATATTGCCTTTCTTTGTGATTGGATTGAAAACTGAACTTTTCTAGTCCAGTGCCACTGCTGAGTTTTCCAAATTTCCTGGCATTTTGAGTGCAGCACTTTCACAGCATTATCTTTTAGGATTTCAAATAGCTCAAATGGAATTCCATATAAATTTTAGGATTAATTCATTTTAGCTTTGAGAAAAATGTTATGGTTATTTTGATAGGGATTGGATTACATCTGAGGTACAGTTTGTGTAGCATGTACATTTTAACACTATTAATTCTTCCAATTGAAGAACAGAGCATACATTTCCATTTTTTTTTTGTGGTTCAGTTGCTCAATCATGTCTGACTCTTTGTGATCCCACGGACTGCAGCACTCCAGGCTTCCCTGTCCATCATTCTCTTCTGGAGCTCGCTCAGATTCATGTCCGTAGAATCAGTGATGCCATACAACCATCTCATCCTCTTTCATCCCCTTCTTTTCCTGCCTTCAATCTTTCCCAGTATCAGGGTCTTTTCTAAAGTGTCGGCTCTTCTCATTAGTGGCCAAAGTATTGTAGTGTCAACTTTTAGCATTAGTCTTTCCAGTGAATATTCAGGGTTGACTTCCTTTAGGATTGACTGGTTTTATCTTGTTGCGGTCCAAGGGACTCTCAAGTGTCTTCTCCAACAAAACAGTTCAAGAGCATCAATTCTTCAGTGCTTAGCCTTCCTTATGGTCCAACTCTCACATCCATACATGACTACTGGAAAAACTACAGCTTTGACTACATGGACAATTGTAGGCAAAGTATGTCTCTGCTTTTTATTATACTGTCTAGATTTGTCATAGCTTTTCTTCTAAGGAGCAATTGTTGTTGTTGTTGTTGTTGTTTTAATTTCATGGTTACAGTCACCATCTGCAGTGGTTTTGGAGCCCAAGAAAATAAAGTCTGTCACTGTTTCCATTTTTCCCCATATATTTACCATGAAGTGATGGATACAGATGTGATGATTTTAGTTTTTTGAATGTTGAGTTTTAAGTCAAGGGCTGGTGATTTTTAATGATATTACTGAGATCCATATTTACTCTTAACAGGAAAATAAGCAAAAATTCAAGTGAAAATTTTAATAACAGACTATGTGAAATTTTTCCTGTGCAATCAGTTAATTCTAAATTGAGGCTCTACTACAAAGCCACAGTCATCAAGACAGTATGGTACTGGCACAAAGACAGAAATATAGATCAATGGAACAAAATAGAAAGCCCAGAGATAAATCCATGCACTTATGGACACCTTATCTTTGACAAAGGAGGAAAGAATATACAATGGATTAAAGACAATCTCTTTAACAAGTGGTGCTGGGAAAACTGGTCAACCACTTGTAAAAGAATGAAACTAGAACACTTTCTAACACCATACACAAAAATAAACTCAAAATGGATTAAAGATCTCAATGTAAGACCAGAAACTATAAAACTCCTAGAGGAGAACATAGGCAAAACACTCTCTGACATACATCACAGCAGGATCCTCTATGACCCACCTCCCAGAATATTGGAAATAAAAGCAAAAATAAACAAATGGGACCTAATTAAACTTAAAAGCTTCTGCACAACAAAGGAAACTATAAGCAAGGTGAAAAGACAGCCTTCAGAATGGGAGAAAATAATAGCAAATGAAGCAACTGACAAACAACTAATCTCAAAAATATATAAGCCACTCCTACAGCTCAACTCCAGAAAAATAAATGACCCAATCAAAAAATGGGCCAAAGAACTAAATAGACATTTCTCCAAAGAAGACATACAGATGGCTAACAAACACATGAAAAGATGCTCAACATCACTCATTATCAGAGAAATGCAAATCAAAACCACTATGAGGTACCATTTCACACCAGTCAGAATGGCTGCGATCCAAAAGTCTACAAGCAATAGATGCTGGAGAGGGTGTGGAGAAAAGGGAACCCTCTTACACTGTTGGTGGGAATGCAAACTAGTACAGCCACTATGGAGAACAGTGTGGAGATTCCTTAAAAACTGGAAATAGAACTTCCTTATGACCCAGCAATCCCACTGCTGGGCATACACACTGAGGCAACCAGAATTGAAAGAGACACATGTACCCCAATGTTCATCGCAGCACTGTTTATAATAGCCAGGACGTGGAAGCAACCTAGATGTCCATCAGCAGATGAATGGATAAGAAAGCCGTGGTACATATACACAACGGAGTATTACTCAGCCATTAAAAAGAATACATTTGAATCAGTTCTAATGAGGTGGATGAAACTGGAACCTATTATACAGAGTGAAGTAAGCCAGAAAGAAAAACACCAATACAGTATACTAATGCATATATATGGAATTTAAAAAGATGGTAACAATAACCCTGTGTATGAGACAGCAAAAGAGACACTGATGTATAGAACAGTCTTTTGGACACTGTGGGAGAGGGAGAGGGTGGGATGATTTGGGAGAATGGCATTGAAATATGTATAATATCATATATGGAATGAGTCGCCAGTCCAGGTTCGATGCACGATACTGGATGCTTGGGGCTGGTGCACTGGGACGACCCAGAGGGATGGTATGGGGAGGGAGGAGGGAGGAGGGTTCAGGATGGGGAACACATGTATACCTGTGGCGGATTCATTTTGATATTTGGCAAAACCAATACAATATTGTAAAGTTTAAAAATAAAATAAAATAATAAATTGAGCTGGGGCAACTATGTATGTCTTACAAAGAGACTATGTATTATAGAGCACTTCAATCCTCTGGGAAATCAATAACCAAACAACTTGTCTGATCATAGGACAAGTGTCAGACTCCCACATTGGTGCTCATGGAAGCCTGAAGTTATTCTGCATTTGAGCTATATACTTTGGAGCTATACCACTAAGACTTGGAAAAAAAATGTTCTCTGTCATTTCAGGTGAAAGGAAAAAATCCTTAGGTATTAGTATGAGGCAGCACTTTACTATGACAACTTGGAAGAAGCAGGTTCAGTACCAAGTGTAGACAATAGCAAACTTGGTTGCCTAATAAGAATGTCCAAAACTACCAATTTTCCTATTTTATTTATTTAATGAACATATATAAGTGATGTACTATCATCAGGAATTACAAGACATAAAGTGATTAAGTAGCAGATGGCATTCATTTGATGAGTGGCAAAGCCAGGAAACTTAATAAGTCTGTAATTTATCATTGTGCTAAAGCTCTAATGAATAGATAAAGATATTCAGCAAATAACTTTTTCTAACTTTTACTTATAAATTAATCAAAGACTCCAAAAACATGCCCTATTTATCTCTCTCAGTTAAAATAATGTATGTAGGTGTACTTCATAAAACACATATTATTGTTCATAATAACAATTGATCATAATGGGGAAGATTTATTAATATCATAGTGTACAAGGTACACTGAAAAACATTGCCCATTGAGTATTTTGTCTACTAAAGCAACCTATGAGCTTGAAAGGATCTGTTATCATCCTGTTAACATATAATGACATTTTGCTATAATTGCAATTAATATTTATGATACATACTTGGACTACTAAAACAGATATTTTCAAGAATGGTATTATAATATACTTGTGTCTCACCATTAGTTTTTCAGTATGGTAATTTAGTTGTTACTATAAATTATTAAAATTCTGAATTTATTGAGGAATTTACTGTTAACAGTGCAAAGTAGAAATAAGTTTATTCCTATAATAACCTCAAACTTTTAAATTTGCGTTCAGATATGCTTTTTTAGGGGACTTCCCAGGTCACTCAGCTGGTAAATAATCTGCCTTCAATGCAGGAGACCCCGTTTGGATTCCTGGGTGGGGAAGTTTCCCTGAAGAAGGGAATAGGCTACCCACCCCCGTATTTTGGGGCTTCCCTGGTGGCTCAGACAGTAAAGAATCTACCTGCAATGCAGGAGACTTGGGTTCAATCCCTGAGTTCAGAAGACCCTGTGGAAGAGGGTCTGGCAACCCACTCTAGTATTCTTGCCTTGAGAATCCCCATGGATATAGGAGCCTGATGGGCTAGAGTCCAAGGGATTGCAAAGAGTCAGACGCGACCAAGCACAGCGCAGCACATGCATTTTTGAATGGAAGAAAAATAATGGAAGATGCTGGAAATTACATACTTTAATACATCTCAACAGAGGAATTACTCTGTAGAATCAGTGAACAAAAACAGAATGAAACTATATAGATGTCTTCTCTGTCTCCTTCTTCTACATGCTGAAACCTACAGACAATTGTATTGTTACTTCAGCCCTGTTTCTCTGGTATTTATATGCCTAAAAACTATCTGTTACCTTAATTAATTCTTAGTAATACTCAACATATTTAATTAGATTAAATTTCAGGCAGTTTTTAATCAAACATAAGCTATATTAACAGTCAAAATCCTAATATATCCCAGTATGTTTTTATTTAAATGTTTAAAATTATAAAGTATAGATATCATAAATATAATATATTTTATATATTTCTAGGTACAATTTTCAACCAAAATTTTAGGGATCACCTTTTTTATGTGCCATAAGTTCTGAAAATGTGCTCACGTATTCATATTCTAATTGGGAAGACAGGTTTATATTTCACAGTGTGATAAGGACAAGAATAGACGGACTATAATATTGAGTTAAGCCCAGCAAAGGGATGAGTAACTCTGTTTGGAGAGATCATAGCATGCTTCCCTAAGGCAATGATATTGGGATGAAATTCAGTGAGTGAATAGTAATTTCACATATAGTTAAAACTATAATAATAGTAATAGGAAAAAGAATTTATAGTTTTCTGTATTTTTAGAATATAATTATATTTCACAGTGTTTTCCACTATCTTCAAAGACCACTAAATCTTAGAATGATCTTATAAAAGTTAAGAATTTCACTCACCCCCCAAATTGCATGAGCATTCATGAATTTAAAATTTACACTCAGGTTGAAGGAGTTTATGGACTGGCTTATGACACCTGCACAGGATACTCTTTTCAGTCCTTAAGTTCTTGACATTTAAAGAAAGGTCAAAAAGACAATGGCAGGAAAGTAAATGAGATAGAAAACAGTAGGGTCTTCTTAATTTTCATACATCTTGATCCCTTCTTCTCCCTTAAAGAACCTAAACCAAAACACATTCTCAGATTATTCTTTTGTCTACCATAATTCAGCTGTCTTGAAAGTTTATTTCCCAGAATTCAAATCAATTCATGCTGCTAAGCTGCACAAAGACCTATACTAGCTCCTTAGCGCCCTCAGGTTTAAGTCTGAACTTAAGAACATGGTGAACTGTTTACAACCTGATTCTGAGCATCATTTTCTTCTCCTCTCACAAATTCTATATTATAATCACATTAAATTTTAGATTCTTTCCTCTATGTGTCAGATCTTCTCCAAATTCCATGACTTTGTGTGCATGCATGCTGATCACTCTGCCTATAATGCTCTGACTAGTTTTTTTATCTAATGCCTTTACAGTATTTTAAGCAGAGATCTCAAAGATTGCATTTTATGACTTTGGATTCTCCACCAGTTGCTGCAGTTATGTTCTGTATCCTCCCCCCCCTTTTTTTTTTTAATTTCAGTTTTGGAAAATTTTTAGCCTGATTTTTTTGTAGTTCCATCAGTGTGTGCTCAGTTTGTGTCCAACTCTTTGTGACCTCCATGAACTGTAGCCAGCCGGGTTCCTCTCTCCATGGAATTTTCCAGGCAAGAATACTGGACTAGGTTGCCTTTCCTACTCCAAGGAACCTTCCTGACCCAGGGATCAAACCCTTGTCTCTGTATCTCCTGCATTGGCAGTGGATTCTCTACCACTGTGCTACTCGGGAAGCTTGAAGTACTCTTTATTCTTCTTACTATGGCTTTGATTTCTAGCATTTCCTTTGCCTTTTTTTTTTTTTTTCTTAGAATTTCCATCCTTCTTTCTGCTTACAATACTCATCTCTTTTACACGTTGTTTACTTTTTCCATTAGAGAACCTCATGTGTTAATCATAGTTATTTACATTCCCTGTCTGGGATTCTCAGCGCCTGGTTCTTTTTTGCTCTGGCAAATCCCTTTCCACCACAGAGTAGGCTTTAGCTATGGTGAAGGCTTTGGGCATATTTTCCAAATGGTCATTTTCCTCTTCTGCCTCTTAGGATCACAAGGATATTTTTCTTGAATCTCAACTTGGTGGAACTCTAAGACTATAGGAGCTTATATATCTTATGTTAGTTCACACACAATCTTCAGCAATTTGTCAGAATTACCATTGAAGTGTTCCTACCATTCTGACATCCATTGACTTCTGCTCTTAGTAAATAAATCATGGATGCTGTTTCTCTCTCTAAGCAACAGATCCTCCACATTTTTGAACAGTAGTTTTCCCATGACAGACTAAGAAAAATCATTCATTTTCATTTTGTTCAGTTTTTTTTTTTTCCCTTATTGTAAGCTTGAGAGTGATTACCTTCAATCTCTTCATACCCTGGAGCTGAAATTGGAAATCCATTGTTGCCTTTTAATCTTCCTTAGTTTCCTTGTAAAGGTCATTATCCACCATGAAGTGAAGTGAAGTGAAGTCTCTTAGTCATGTGCAACTCTTTGCAACCCCATGGACTGTAGCCCACCAGGCTCCTCTGTCCGTAGAATTCTCCAGGCAAAAGTACTGGAGTGGGTTGCCATTTCTTCCTCCAGGGGATATTCCCAACCCAAGGATTGAACCCAGGTCTCCTGCATTTCAGTCAGACACTTTACCGTCTGAGCCATCAGGGAAGACCCATTATCCACCATAGTCTACCATATTATTCACACTAACAAATTCCCCCTTAACATTGCTCAGTTATTGATATAAGATATGTCTTTTTGTGTAAAGCGGAAATAAAACCACTCAAATGAGAAAAAGCAGAGGAAACCTATTCTGAACTTGCAGGGAGTAAGCCCTGATCACTTCCATTTGGAAGAAACTTGAAGGCTGAGGAATGTAGACTCTTCATGGTGAACAAAGGGAAGGCTGTACATAGGCTCTGGTTGGAGGTTGTTGGCTGGGGATGTGGAGGTCAGGCTTGTCAGTGAGGCAGCCTATGTGATTGGTTTGAGAAACATATCTGGCTTTCTTTGATTGGTCCTGGATTAAATGTGAGCGCAAAAATTAAGAAGCTAGCAATTACTGACCAACTGCGAGACTTGGACTGTGAAGAAAGCTGAGTGCTGAAGAATTGATGCTTTTGAACTGTGGTGTTGGAGAAGACTCTTGAGAGTCCCTTGGACTGCAAGGAGATCCAACCAGTCCATTCTGAAGGAGATCAGCCCTGGGTGTTCTTTGGAAGGAATGATGCTAAAGCTGAAACTCCAGTACTTTGGCCACCTCATGCAAAGAGTTGACTCATTGGAAAAGACTCTGACACTGGGAGGGATTAGGGGCAGGAGGAAAAGGGGACGACAGAGGATGAGATGTCTGGATGGCATCACCGACTTGATGGACGTGAGTTTGAGTGAACTCCGCGAGATGGTGATGGACAGGGAGGCCTGGCGTGCTGCAATTTATGGGGTCACAAAGAGTCGAACACGACTGAGAGACTGAACTGAACTGAACTGACCCCAAGTGGGGTAAATTGTTCTAGAAGTTTGATTTGGCTTACAACTCATTGATGCAGCGGGTTGTAGGCTAGTGTTCCATTTTTACATATATTCTGGTCATTATCCTTTGGTCTATTTGGTCTCTCTGTAAACATTATCCATCTCTCGTTGGCAGGATCTTATGACCTTCCTAGTAATTAATCCATAAATGGAACAAAGTTTATGCATGCCCAACACAAATTAGTTGAAGGAAGGAATTTGTTTATTTTAACAGTAAATTGTATTGTCACAGTAACTTTGCAAGTTTATCAAGGTTAGTACTAACATATCAACCTCTTTTAGACTAGGAAACTGGGACATAGAAAATAATATTAAGTTATATGGGTCAGTTCAGTTCAGTTCAGTTCAGTCACTCAGTCATGTCTGACTCTTTGTGACCCCATGCACTACAGCATGCCAGGCCTCCCTATCCATCACCAACTCCCAGAGTTCACCCAAATTCATGTCCATCAAGTTGGTGATGCCATCCAGCCATCTCATACTCTGTCGTCCCCTTCTCCTCCTGCCCCCAATCCCTCCCAGTGTCAGAGTCTTTTCCAATGAGTCAACTCTTCGCATGAGGTGGCCAAAGTATTGGAGTTTCAACTTTAGCATCATTCCTTCCAAAGAACACCCAGGACTGGTCTCCTTTAGAATGGACTGGTTGGTTCTCCTTGTAGTCCAAGGGACTCTCAAGAGTCTTCTCCAACACCACAGTTCAAAAGCATCAATTCTTCAGTGCTCAGCTTTCTTCACAGTCCAACTTTCACATCTATACATGACCACTGGGAAAAACATGTTATGTTTCATTTTTATCCCTGATATGTTAACTTTACAATTATTGTGTACATACTATGTGCCAGTCCCAGCAGCAGATCTGTTCACTTTCATTATTTAAATTAATCTCATAAAATCTTAATGATGTTTCCATTTAAAAACTACTTACAAATAAATCAAAGGACCTTTACATTTCACCAGATGCTGCTGCTGCTAAGTCACTTCAGTTGTGTCTGAATCTGTGTGTCCATCAGCAGCCCATCAGGCTCCCCCACCCCTGGGATTCTCCAGGTAAGAACACTGGAGTGGGTTGCCATTTCCTTCTCCAATCACAAGATGCTCTATCCATTTGAATTAAAAGGTATGTCATTATTTATATTAAGTATTTTAAGCATTAATACAAAGCAGTGTTGCATTTTGGAGAAGGAAATGGCAACCCACTCCAGTGTTCTTGCCTGGAGAATCCCAGGGACAATGGAGCCTTGTGGGCTGCCGCCTGTCGGGTCACACAGAGTCAGACACAACTGAAGTGACTTAGCAGCAGCAGCAGTGTTGTGTTTTATTCTTGACCTAAATATCTTTAGTCAAATATTTATTTAGACTTTTAAAAAAGGAAATGTTATGTATTATAGTAAGTGTTCATAAAATCATCTACTCTGTAGTTCCTTTTTATTATATAATCATGCCTTTTCCTTCCCATTTTTCTCTCCTTTCTATCCTTTTATATTCCCTTAAATGTAATATAACTTCCTATGTGCATGCATGTGTTCAGTCATGTCTGACTCTTTGTGACCCCGTAGACTATAGCACACCAGACTCCTTGATCCATGGATTTTTCCAAGGAGGAATACTGGAGTGGGTTGCCATTTCCTACTTCAGGAATATAACCTCCTAGATCCCTCCATTAATGCAAAGACGTTACAGATTGAGAAAATCTTGTCATCACAGCATACTTAAAAACATTAATGACAATCACAAACATAACACACTAGTAAAGACTATATGAGCCTTGCTATTAGCTCCTTAGTCTCCAAACACTGTTCGTTCCTATTTTTTTTTTTTTTAATATTAAGACTGATGTAAGGTTTTGGGGTTTACTTATTCATCTTTTGTATAACCATGACTTAAAACACTACAAGGGCTTTTCTTTTATTAACTGAGTTTGTAGAAGATGTCCCAGGAGAAAAGAGATTTGTAATACTAATAGCAAATACAGACCAATAAATTCTCATATCAATTGATTTATTTTTCTGATCTATAAAAATCACCCATTCTGTGGCACCCCAGGGCAAGCAAGTGATATAAAAACACAAACATTTTGAGCCAAAACAAATAAAAACCAGCTTTGCAGCTCCATTTCATTCAAAAGGCTTCCTCTATAAATTAGAAAAATCTGGTCTAGAAGAAAGCTTGTGCTCCACGCTCAGAGGTTAAATGACATTAAATTTCAACAATAGAAGAAACTATAAGGCCTGAGGACTGTCTTTGATCAAATACCCAATATCCACTCCATTTATTGTAAACATGTAAATTCTGGTTAATCCTAGATGGATTGAAAGCAGCAGGAAACTTGAATATGCAATTCACGCTGAGAAGACTGCTGCTGCAGGCACATTCAGAAAAACAAATGTATTTACTTTCAGCAGGCTTAATATTGGTTATAGGAAAGCAGAAAAATATACATGTGAATGAACTACATAGACTCTGAGAATACTTGTTTTCAAAAAGGTTGAAACATTAAGGGCGACGTTTTGAAAAATGTAGATTAATTGTCCCCAGTTCATCAGAAAGCTCAAGGGTATTTGAGTCTACTATCCCTGATAGAAGAATCTGGTGACCTCTTTCCTTCTGAAAGAAGTCTGCCCTTCTTTCAGATTGAGCCATGGGGAAGGTGTGACACTTGGCTTCTTATGGTAAATCTTCTGGGCCATAGAATAAAAGAACAGAATTCAAATATATATGTGGAATTTCAAAGTCAAAATAACAAGTCTGAAACTCTATATAATAAGAATAATGTAATCTACTTTAAAACGTATTAATATGTTAAAGTATAATAACAATCCCCATTTTATAGATGAAGAAATAAAGGCTTAAATTACTGAAGATCACATATGCACAATATAATGATCTGAGTGACCAAGAATGAGCCATATTAAAGAAAGAAAAGAGGTTTTGAAATTACATAATAAAGGGCAAAATAAAGTAAAATTAACCTGCAGTAATTCTGGAAATACAGGAACTTAGAAGGCTATTAGCAACTAGACAAAAAAGTGATATTTTAGTAGCAAAGTTTTTTCATGACATCCTATTGTATTTATCACCACTTGAAGATAATATACCTATAAATGATGAATCAGGGTCATGGAGAAGCCTCTATTCCATTTTTGTGAGTTTCTTAAAAGTGTAAAAGTAATACAATGATATGTGGAGGTAAGAGCACCTATCCTTTTTCTGTTCATGGGAAACAAAAACAAAACATTTTGACTAGTCCATTCTAGCAGCAGAACAGTCTCAAGATCTGTAGATATTCTCAGTTTATTTATCTATTGTGAAATGGTTCTGAGTGCTTGTTCTGCAGCCCAGTTGAATTTACTGATACTTGAATCCAAGATGCCTAGAAAAAGATGTTATGTAAAATTTAAAATATTCATTCCTTAGGAGTATTTCAAATGATAGTTTTTATGATTTCTGTTCCAGATTTAGTTTAGACATTTATTGGCTATCTGATTTTGAATGATATGTGTGATCTGTTGGAGATGCCCCTTTTTGTTATATATAAGAGATTATGATGGTCTCTATCAGATGTAAGAATAAGGTGAAATAAAACAAGTCAAAAAATTCTACGTTTTAAAGAATAGATAAGACTCTTGAGAGTCCCTTGGATAGCAAGAAGATAAAAACCAGTCAATCCTGAAGGAAATCAACCTTGAATAGTCATTGGAAGTACTGATGCTAAAGGTGACCCTCCAATACTTTGACCACCTGATGCAAAGAGTCGACTCCTTAGAAAAGAACTTAATGCTGGGAAAGAGTGAGGGCAGGAAGAGAAGAGGGTGACAGAGGATAAGATGGTTGGATGGCATCATGGACTCAATGGATATGAGTTTGAGCAAACTCCAGGAGATAGTAAAGGACATGAAAGCCTGCCATACTGCACTCTATGGAGTCGCAAAGAGTTGGATACAACTTATTAACTGAGCAACAACAAGTTATTACTACACTGAAAATCAATACTTTTACTAATAGTTCTGGAAGCATCTCAAAAGCAAATTCATTATTTAAAGAAACAAAGTAGAATGGAAAAAGAAGACATGTAAAAGAAAGATGTGTCTATATATAAACTATCCTGTTCATCTGGTTTATCTGTACTGAAATGCAGTTGGTCACAAGTAAAATTTTAAAGACCTTAGAGATATAAAGTCCTCTTAATGGTGTGCTAAGAGTCAGACACGACTGAGCAACTTCACTTTCACTTTTCACTTTATGCATTGGAGAAGGAAACGGCAACCCACTCCAGTGTTCTTGCCTGGAGAATCCCAGGGACCAGGGAGCCTGGTGGGCCGCCATGTATGGGGTCACACAGAGTCTGACACAACTGAAGTGGCTTAGCAGCAGCAGCAATGGTGTGCTATTCCACAATTGAAAAATTTATTTTAGAGAACTAAACTGAGTAAGTAAAGAAAGTGTGAATTTACAAAGAATAGAGAATGAAGTAAGACATAAATAAGCAGTGAGGCAACTATTGATTCAATATTTATACGGAAGAGAAAACAAGATACAGAAAGTCCATCCAAAGTCTCCTTGGCCCTGTGATTGTTGTTTCAATTCAAAAGACATTCTATTCTGTGAATGTTCATAAGTAGAATGAGTTTGAAATCTTAGGCAGCTCATTCTTAAGAGCAAAACTTTTTTTTTTTCAAGGTCTAGTCCTCTATTCAGTCACTGGTGAATAGTGGAGTAGGGTTTGTTCTTTCAGTTACAAAGAAGCAAACATACTTCTCAACCTCATAGTTTGTACAGCTACGTTTGGTGCTCAAAGATTATGTTTTGCAGAAGAGTTAGATGAAAGTTGAAAAGTTACTGAAAAAAATTACACTTCCACCCCCTGCAACTGTAGTCAGATAGGAAATATTAAAATGTTCACTAAGAATTAAAGTGAAAGTCAATGTTGATATTAAATTAGTGTTTTCAGGTTGAGTGAAATTTTTTTGGATGAAACTTGAACAGGGAAATTATGTTGACCTTCATTGAGAAGAAATATTGAGTCTAAACTCTCAAAATGTTAACTTTTGAACCAAATTAGTGTTTAGAATGATTATAATAATTTGATGTTTCTCCTAATAGTTTTTGTATAACAGCAGCATATTTGACCTTTTTAAATGTCAGAAATAATATTTAATATTAATATGCTCCTCAGCCACTTTAAACACTCAGGTAATATTTAATTTTAAAAATAATAATCTTGATATTTGTGCTCAAAATGTCATCATATATTGCTTGAAGGATGATTCAATGTCTCTCTAAAATTATGAATTCAAATATTTCTTCTGCAAAGTTGTTTAGAAACTAGAATAGATAAAGTAATTTATTTTGTAAAAATTGAGTAGGATCTACCCCACCTAAAGTACAATGACATCTTGCTACATTAAGGCCATTTTTATTGTGGGACTAACAATAGTTTAGAAAATGAATAGTTGGGAAGAAAAAATCTATATTTTAATGTTGGCAACAGGGCCCCTAAGTAAAAATTTCAGGGAAGCACTATACAATGAAACTTAGGAAAACACTATTAAACTGAAATGTCAAGTGATTTTTGTCTTTATATAAACAATATATTGCCTGAGCTCAGATTCTGTAGGTTAGAGTCTGTTCCTCTTTCACTAGATATTACCATAAACTGAAATTGTTCAGTGATATCTGGAATAGATTGGAATATTTCTTACAATATGGATCATTTTCACAGGCAGCTTGATCTTATTTTAATACTATTTTGAGTGGCAGGCACTTTAGAGAAACAGACATATAATATTTTAAGACATTCATACAAAGCAGTCAGAAATATTCCTCTCATATATCTGACATAAAGAGGTTTTTTTTTTTTTTTCCAAGAGAACTTCTTTGCAGTTTCTTTTATTTCTAGAAACATTATAGCAGAAGACATCTACGTGACATTTATATATCTTTCAAGTAGGACTATTAGCCAGTGTGTCTCAGGGTCTGAGGACTAAATGGAGACATGTATAGCCACATTTGGTCTAGAACTTGGTCCATTAGGATACTCTGAAAAAAAAAAAAGGTAAAATTTTTGACAGGCAGTGTTGACTACCTTGAAAGAATTCAAGCTTGAAACGGTGCACAGGTCTGTGTTTGCAACATCTTTACAAATTGGTGATAGTGTGGTTCAGGTAACATATAAAATGTATATCTTAGAAAAAAAAATTTTGATGATAGTGTAGACAACTGTTGAAGAGGCTTTTGTGATCATTAGGTTTGTTCACTACTATTTTGGGTTCTCCTTCTCTGGACATATTATAGGACTGCATTCCCTGATAATGCATGGAATGATGCTGTTCCGCTATGAGTGGAATGATTCCATCTACTTCCCAGTGGAAGTCACTTAAGTTCCAAGCCTCAAGTGTCCACTTTCTATTCCCCCTCCATTGACTGCAATGCTCATGATTTTTAGAGAGCCTGTGAATATAAATTCCCATGTGAAAACATGCAGACCAGACATTACTGTGCTGGTGCAGACATTTATAGGATTATCTTAAGAACTGGGCACTGGGCACCAAGAAAATTGGTGTTAAAATTAAAGATATGCCAACCCATGATATTGTGTGCATGCTAATTCATTTCAGTCGTGTTCAACTCTGTGCAACCTTATGGACTGTAGCCTACTAGGTTCCTCTGATCATGGGATTCTCCAGACAAGAATATTGGAGGGGGTTGCCATGGCCTCCTCCAGGGAACCTTCCTGACCCAGGGATCACACCCAGGTCTCTTATGTCTCATGCATTGACAGACAGGTTCTTTACCACCAGCACCACCTGGAAAATCCCTCCACGCTATTGGCAGAAACAATTTTATAACCCATCTGTAGGAATTTGTGGTTCTGATGGTTATCTTAAAGAATTAATTTGGAGAGTTACAATAATTCAGAAATCACAGTTCAAAAGTATGAGAGATTATGTTGGCTGTGGGTGGCAAGTAATATAAGTAAAAGTTGGGTGCAAAAAATAATTAGCCAATTAGCAAAGCAAATAGGAATGAAAAGGATGGAGAGGGTCCACATGTTTAGAGACCTCTAGGATCAAAAGAAGCAGTGGATTTTTAACTCTCGTAGCTAAAAATAAAATAATTAAAGCTTCTAGTTGGAAAGAATAATTTAAACTTAGACTTCAGGGGAAGGTTTAAATTAAGGGTATTGATTTGTAAGCAAACTACATATAGGAAGCAGATCAGGGCCAAAGAGACAAATGTTCACTACCCAAGCCAGTTCACTACCTCAGTCCTCTGCCTGTTGTGAACTGTCTATTCTTATTACTTATGAATCAGGAATGGTTTGTTTGCCTTATTAATATCCCATTCTACCTGCCAGGATCCTTACTCTTAGTAGTCTGTTTGTGCATCCATCTTTACTCTTTAGTTGATGAGTTTCTTAAATACATCTCCTAGAGATCCCAGATTTAACCTTGATCCTGTGACTAAGTAAGCATTTGGGTTGTTACTCTTGTGTTTGGTGAGACTTTACATTGATATATAAAGAAGTTAGAAATCATATGATCTTTCTGACTTATTACACTTAGCATAATATGCTCAAGTCCATCCATGCCATTGCATATGACAAGAATTCAATCTTTTTATGGCCAAGTATTTAAAAAGCAAAGACATCACTTTGCTGACAAAGGTCCATATAGTCAAAGCTATGGTTTTTCCGATAGTCATGTAATGGTGTGAATGTTGGACCATAAAGAAGGCTGAGTGTCAAAGAACTGATGCTTTCAAATGGAAGTGCTGGAGAAGACTTCTGAGAGTCCCTCAGACTGCAAGGAGATCAAAGAGATCCAACCAGTCAATCCTAAAGGAAATCAACCCTGATTAGTCATTGGAAGGATTGATGCTAAAGCTAAAGCTAAAGCTCCAATACTTTGGCCACCTGGTGTGAAGAGCTGACTCATTGGAAAAGACCCTGATGCTGGGAAAGGTTGAAGGCAAAAAGAGAAAAGGGCAGCAGAGGATGAGATAGATAGATGGCATCACTGACTCAATGGGCATGAATTTGAGCAAATTCCGGGATACAGTGAAGGACAGGGAAACCTGGTCTGCTGCAGTTCATGGGGTCACAAAGAGTTGGACACTACTTAGTGAACGAACAACAACAATAACAGTATTCCATATATATCTTCTTTATCTATATATCCCATGAAGCACATATAAGTTGTTTCCATATCGTGGCTATTGTATTAATAAATAATTCTGTGATGAACATAGGGAGCATATATCTTTTTGAAATTGTATTTTAGAAATCTCTGGATAAATACCCTCAAAGTGGGATAACCACATCATATGGTAGTTCTATGTATTTTGAGGAATATGCATACTGTTTGCCATAGTGCCTGAACCAGTTTAATTACTACCAGCAGTGTAGAAGGGTATCTTTTGCTCTATGTCTTCACTAATACTTGGTATTTCTTGTGTTTTTGATAATAGCCCTTCTGACAGATATGGAGTGATATCTCTTTGTGACTTTTATTTGCATTTCTCTAATAATTAGTGAGGTTCATCTAGTCAAGGCTATGGTTTTTCCTGTGGTCATATATGGATGTGAGAGTTGGACTGTGAAGAAGGCTGAGTGCCAAAGAATTGATGCTTTTGAACTGTGGTGTTGGAGAAGACTCTTGAGAGTCCCTTGGACTGCAAGGAGATCCACCCAGTCCATTCTGAAGGAGATCAGCCCTGGGATTTCTTTGGAAGGACTGATGCTAAAGCTGAAACTCCAGTACTTTGGCCACCTCATGCAAAGAGTTGACTCATTGGAAAAGACTGTGATGCTGGGAGGGATTGAGGGCAGGAGGAGAAGGGGACAACAGAGGATGAGATGGCTGGATGGGATCGCTGACTTGATGGACGTGAGTCTTAGTGAACTCTGGGAGTTGGTGATGGACAGGGAGGCCGGGCGTGCTGTGATTCATGGGGTCGCAAAAAGTCGGACACGACTGAGCGACTGATCTGATCTGATCTAATCTGAATGATTAGTGATATTAGCAACTTTTTGTGTGCTTGTTGATTATCTGTAGATCTTTGGAAAATGTCTATTCAGTTCCTCTGCCCTTATTTTAATTGGGTTGTTTGTCTTCTTTTTGAGTTGAATGACTTAATGTATATTCAGAATATAAAAAGCAACAAACTAAATATAACATTAAATACAGAGAACACAGTCGTGGTTACCAGATGAAAAGGGGTGGGACAGGGTATATGCTGATGAATGGAAGCTAAATTTTTGGTGGTGAGCATATTATAGAGTTGGATGGCATCAGCAATTCGATGGATATGAACTTGAGCAAACTCCAGGGGATGGTGAGGGACAGGGAAATTTGGTGTGCTGCAGTCTATGGGTCGCAAGAGTTGGACATGACTTGGTGAAGGAAAAATAGCAATGTTACAGGGTTATAGAATCAGAAATATTATGATGTACACATGAAACTTATACAATGTTATACACCAATGTTACTTCAACAAAACATAATTAGGAAAAAAAAGCTAGACCTACTTAATTGTTAAAAAACAAAGTGTGCTTTGGAGGACTGCACTCCACCACTCACTAAATGCTAGCTTGAAAAAGTGAGTCACCAGGACCAGAAGTGGTGTGTGTGGTTGTTGGGCAAAAGCCTGACAGGGTTCGTGCCTTAACATCTATATTTACTCCTTCCTCTACACAGTGATTATACATGAGGAGTTAGAGCTTTTACCATCTTATGCCCTGAAATAAAGATTATAAATATCTGGGTGTCACAGAAATATAAGATAGAAAGCACAGATGGGAAATAAGCCTTTATTGATTTATATCAGTAAGAAACTAGTATTGTTTGTTACCATGGTGTAACATATAATTTCCTGATGGAAAATGGGGTGAAAAAAGGATGCAAAGAAAGCAGCCAAAAAAACAAAAAAAGAAATCTAGAAAGATGTTACAAGAAAGAGATGGAATGACCAACTAGAACAATGACTACATGAAAAACAGCGGAAGTTATCTAAAATGTAACATTAAATGAAATGATGTAATTTGTTGAATATGGGTAGAAAAGGACAAAATCAAAAATAGTATCTAAATTTATGACTAAGTAACAGGGGTGAATGTTGAAACCACCCTTAGAGAAGAGTAGCAGAGGAGACATTTGAGACATGAAGATGGAGTGGGGAGGAGGAAGGGAAGATTTATGTACGTGTAAATTTAGCCATTCAAGGAGAAATATTTAGTAGACATTTGGATATAACATCTAAATCACAAGACTGACAACAGTGTCAGAAATATGTATCATCAATTTAACTGTGATAATTAAGATATAACCATTGTTGAGTCTGCAGAGGAAACTGCAAGGTAAGAACTTAACGATAGACTGTGAAAAACACCTATATTTAAATGATAGCTATAATAAAAATGCACTTATAAGATGGCTGAAGAGCAGCCCTCCATAGTAGAAAATGTGTAAGACTGCACTACTGAACTAAAGAGAGTGTTTCAATTTTGTTTATCCTTTCAAAAAACCAGCTTTTGACTTTGTTGATTTTTGCTATGATCTCTTTTGTTTCTTTTGCATTTATTTCTGCCCTAATTTTTAAGATTTCTTTCCTTCTACTAACCCTGGGGTTCTTCATTTCTTCCTTTTCTAGTTGCTTTAGGTGTAGAGTTAGGTTATTTATTTGACTTTTTTCTTGTTTGTTGAGGTATGCCTGTATTGCTATGAACTTTCCCCTTAGGACTGCTTTTACAGTGTCCCACAGGTTTTGGGTTGTTGTGTTTTCATTTTCATTCGTTTCTATGTAAATTTTGATTTCTTTTTTGATTCTTCTGTGGTTTGTTGGTTATTCAGCAGCGTGTTGTTCAGCCTCCCTATGTTGGAATTTTTAATAGTTTTTCTCCTGTAATTGAGATCTAATCTTACTGCATTGTGGTCAGAAAAGATGCTTGGAATGATTTCAATTTTTTTGAATTTACCAAGGCTAGATTTATGGCCCAGGATGTGATCTATCCTGGAGAAGGTTCTGTGGAGCCTATTATACAGAATGAAGTAAGCCAGAAAGAAAAACACCAATACAGTATACTAACGCATATATATGGAATTTAGAAAGATGGTAACAATAACCCTGTATATGAGACAGCAAAAGAGACACTGATGTATAGCACAATCTTTTGGACTCTGTGGGAGAGGGAGAGGGTGGGATGATTTTGGAGAATGGCATTGAAATATGTATAATATCATATATGAAACGAGTTGCCAGTCCAGGTTCGATGCACGATACTGGGTGCTTGGAGCTGGTGCACTGGGACGACCCAGAGGGATGGTATGGGGAGGGAGGAGGGAGGAGGGTTCAGGATAGGGAACACATGTATACCTGTGGTGGATTCATTTTGATATATGGCAAAACCAATACAATATTATTTAGTTACTATTAATAAGTTAAATAAAATATTAATAAGTTAAATAAAATAAAATTAACAACAAAATAAAAAATAAATAAATAAATAAAGAGAGTGTTTCAGAAAAGTAGTGTAGGTCAACAAAGGTAAATGTTTTTAGAGGCTAAATAACATAAGATAAACATGTTTGGATTTAGTCACAAGCAGGTCATAAGTGTGCTTCATGAGAGGATTTTTTCCCAAAATTGAAGTATAATTGACCTACAATATTGTATTAGTTTCAGGGGTACCATATAGTGATTTGATATTTTTATAGATTATATACCATGTGAAGTATAATACTGTTGACTATATTGCCTGTGTTGTACATTAAGTTTCTGTGATGCTTGTTTTAAAATTGGCAGTTTGTACCCTTTAATTTCTTTCATCTATTTCACCCATCCACCATCTCTGTCTTCTCTGGAACCACTAGTTTGTTCTTTGCACTCCTGAGAAGTCTTTTACTAGAGTGATGTTAGTGAATGCCAGATTGAATTTGATTGAAGTGTAAAAGGGAAATGATCAAGTGGCACCAATATGTTGTAAGTAACTCTCTCAGGCAGTCTGAGTAATAAAACAGACCAGAGAGCATTAGACAGAATGAGATAGAGGTCAGGATTGAGATTTTTGGTTTATATTTATTTTTTGTGTGTATAACCAGAGAGTCTTAAAAGTTTTCAAATGATGAGATGAAAAGTAGTAAAGACTAGAAGAAATGGATTTGACACATTTGGGAAGGAGTGAATCCAGACCCAAGGTAAAAAGATGTATCTGGGATAATAGGTTGATTATAGCTTTCCTTTAAACAGAAGAGGGGAAAAAACATGAGTATGGATATTTTTATGTTTCTGGATAGGGTAAAAAGAAGTTGATAGATTATTCTCAGATAGTTTCTATTTTCTCTGTGAATTTAAATGCAAGGCCATTGTCTCAGATTGAGTGAACAATAGTCAGGTCTCATGTTTGGATAGAAGTGCAACTGGTTTAAAATAATGAGTAGGAAATGTGGGAGAATATCCAGGCTGCACAGAGGGCTTGGATAAGGAGGAGACGTGTTTATGCACTGGTCCAAGTATGCATAACTTAAGGTTTTCTGTAGCCCTATTCAGAATCCTGGGTATTAATCCAAAGAGTATAGCCTGTCTAATTGCACTGGTGTTGTGCCTATACTAGATGGATATGGCTGGAGGCCAGCAGAATGAGACTTTCAATTATGTTGGAAATTGAGCTTTAGAACTGAAGAACTATGGAGTCTCAACTTTTTACAAAAGAAAGGAGGGGAGGATAGAAAGTCCAAACATGGAGTGATTGATGGACTTAAACCTAGGCATAGTCTGATTCCAGCTATATATGATTTATTGAGAGAGGTGTTTAAAAATAAAAGACCAACAGGCACATGAAAAGATGCTCAATACCACTAACCATTAGAGAAATACCAATCAAAACCACAATGAGATATCACCTTACACCTGTCAGAAGGCTATTATCAAAAAGACCACAAATAACAGTCGTTGGCGAGGATGTGGAGAAAAGGAAAGCCTCATACACCATTGGTAGGAAAGTTAATTAGTGCAGACACTGTGGAAACACTGTGGAAGTTCATTAAAAAAATAAAATTGAACTACCATATCATTCAGCTATTCCACTCACTCCTGGGCATATATGCAGAGAAAATGAAAACACTAATTCTGAAAAAAAAAAGATACATGAACCCCAATGTTCACAGATGTATTATTCACAATAGCCAAGATAGGGAAGCAACCTAAGTGTCCATCAACAGAAGAATGGACAAAGAAGATGTTTTATATGTGTTCTGTGCTTAGTAACTTAGCTGTGTCCAACTCTTTGTGACACCGTGGACTGTTGTCCACAAGGCTCCTCTGTCCATGGGGATTCTCCAGGCAAGAATAGTGGAATGGGTTGCATTGACCTCCTTCAGGGGATCTTCTCAACCCTGTGATGGAACCCAGGTCTCCTGCATTGCAGGCAGATTCTTTACAGTCTGAACCACTTAGGAAGCCCAATTATATATATATATATATACACACATATATGTATATATACTAGGTTTATTTTGAAAATCACTGGAAATATCTAGATATCACCCTTCACTACCATTCATTCCTTTGGAACAATTTAGCTTAGCTGTGGAGTATGTCTTCAACTTCACAGATGCAAGGTGACTGTTAACAGTATACAAACAGAATCTCAATACTTCTAGACTATAAGTCATAAACATTTTTATTACATACATACATAAGAATCATAGGTTTTCACTTATAATTATTGTTAATGAAAAGAAATTTTTCTTCTGTCACACATTTGAGATTTTATTCAACTTGTTTTCATCAAAAAGATTTTAAAAGACAGATGACAGTGAACATTAGGGGGCAAATAGCATAAAATTATTAAATGTGAAGTATTTAAAAAGGGAGAATGCAAAGGTAGAGAGACCTATTCATTTTGCCTAAAAAGCCTGGGGCAAGACACCTTATGTCCAAATTTGAAAAAGGAGTCCTGAGAAGATAGCAGTTACAATCAAATTTACTGACGGCAAAGTTTGTACATAAACTTTCCTATGCAAACAACTTGCTAAAAGGTAGAATTCATTACTTTCCTATTTGAGAACCTCAAAAATGAGCACAAATTACAACCAACTATAAATTAATTTTATTCTGTCCATCAACACATACCAGCATATTTTTGATTGCATTTATTATATCGACTGCATGTTGTTTGTCCTTGAGGCTATCAGCTCCAAGTGGGTAGGCATATTTCTGCTTCCAAGTTATCATTATTTATCTGGTTTGTCTCATCATATCTAAGTTTCTCGTGACTTGATCCAATGTCAGTTGTGACATAATCTCTATGGTTTCTAACCAACTTCACTTGTACACAACTCAGTTGTGACCCATTTTGTCCACGCTAAACTCCTCTCACATCCTGCTCCAGAGACTCTCTATTGCTTTGCTTTCAGAATGATTTCTTGAATGTGTGGAATTAAATGGTGTGGTATATTTTTGGGTGGAGTTGGGGGTGAAGTGATGGGAGGCAGTCTGGGACTTGGGGTAGAAAAAATCCTGGAGATAAGTCCTTCTCCATTTCTAAGTACTGAAAAACAGTTACTAGAATAGTTTTCAGATGCTTGATACAATGCGATTGGCTATCTTTACTTCCCCCTCCTTGCTTCTGTTCTTTGAGATTAAATTCTCTAAATCACTTGAACTTTGTTTAGGTTCTGCCCTCTGGGAAACTAGACTAAGGTATTTAATGATTTCCAAAGCCTAGAAAATTTTAAGGAGCATAGTAGGAACTCAGTAAACATTTGCTCTGTGTGTGTGTGTGTGTGCGCGTGCATCTGACTCATAACCCCATGAACTGTAGCCCGCCAGTCTCCTCTGTCCATGGAATTTTCCAGGCAAGAATACTGGAGTGGGTTGCCAGTGAGTGACAGAATAAGATCATAAATGATTCTACAGTGGACTTCACTATTGTTGCTTTCTTAACATCTATTCTAATGTCTTCTGGCAAATGTATTCCAAAGGCTCTAAGCAGATATATCTCATCCAGTCTTTTAGGAAAGGAACTTGGATTGAGGCTATCCTCATATATACTCAATGAAGAATAAATGACTTAGCCCATACCAATCAGTGAATATGTCTCTTGACATCAACAAGCAGCATATTTCCTCTTAGCACTTAAAATTCCCTGAAACAATATTTACAGTGAAATAATTTTCTCTACTAGCTATCCTTCAGGTATAGTCCTACTAGAATATAAACTCAAGGAGACCAGAATATTTGATGTTTTGTTTACTGCTGTATCTCAAATACTTAGAACACAGTACAAAGTAGATAATAAGGAATTCATTCATTCATTAATTCATTCATTCCTTGAGCAGAAACTATATGTCAGCACTCTTCTGGGTTCTGGAGAAAAAGCAGTCAGTATATAAAACAGACGAAATATTCTTCTACATGGAGTTCTTATTCTAGTTAGGTGAAATAAGCAACAAAACAAATTTTATTTGTGTATATATACATTTTCCAGTATATAAACTAATATAAAAATCATGTGTAAGATGGTTATGAGATGAAAAACAATGTCAGAGAAGGGATAAGGAGTATCTGCAAAGTGAGGAGTGGAGTTACATAACTAAATTTAAAATAAATTCGTAAGAAAATAAATCATTGGCTCAGGATGGTCAAGGGAACAAAGCCTGCTCAGATTAAGCTGGGTACTCTCTTTCCTTTTGCCTTAAATTTGAGGATAGGATATAATTGTTCCACTGCAGCAATCAACTTGATTCCTCAGTGGAGACTGCCTGAGGGTCTATGCATAGAGGTAGATGGACATAGGGGAAGGAAGCACAGCACCTAGTGATGAAATGAGAAGCTGTGGACCTAGACCAATATTATATCCCCTGGCACTATTTAGCTATATGAAACCATAAATATCTGTTTTTAAACAGATTGATAATAGATTGTGTATCATTCGTAACTCTAAAAAAAAATCGGTTAAGACAGACACATGAAAAAAAAGGTCTACACTGAATGTTAATTTTTCAATAATTCAAGTGTATAATTTATGAAGAGGCAGACACATTAAAATGATGGTATCACAAATAAAAAATAATATTTTTAAAAAGAGTACATTGAAAAATTTAAATCCTTTCACATCTTTGGATTACTTAAACGCTATTAGTTTTAGCTTTAATCTTCCCATTCTCCTTCTCCCAGCTCATTTCTTTTTCACTATCACAACTGTTAGTTTTCTATATCTGTCTGCCATATATTTACTCTTTCCTACAAAAGAATACATATTTTCAAGATTTTCAGATTATTTAGCAGATAAAAGCATTAAAATGAATAATACATCTAAAATAGAAATTTAAAGGCACTAGTAAGCAGAATTTATGCATCAATAAACATAAGGCTTGGAAATTTTTATTTAAAACGTCTATAAGTAAAAACTTGATGAGGAGAAAGAGGAGAGTGGAAAATGCTGGCTTAAAATTCAACATTCAAAAAACTAAGATCATGGTATCTGGTCCCATTGCTTCTTGACAAACACGGGGAAAAAATGGAAACAGTGACAGACTTTATTTTCTTGGGCTCCAAAATCACTGCAGACGGTGACTGCAGCCATGAAATCAGAAGACACGTGCTCCTCAGAAGAAAAGCCATGACAAACCTAGACAGCATATAAAAAGCAGAGACGTCTCTTTGCTAACAAAGGTCCATATAAGTAAAGCTATGATTTTTCCAGTAGTCCTGTACAGATGTGAGAGTCAGACCATAAAGAAGGCTGAGCGCTGAAGAATTGATGCCTTTGAACTGTGGTGCTGGAATAGATGTTTGAGAGTCCCTTGGACTGCAAGGAGATAAAACCAATTAATCCTAAAGGAAATCAACCCTGAATAATTCATTGGGAGGACTGATGCTGAAGCTGATGCTCCAATACTTTTGCCACCAGATAGGAAGAGCCAACTCATTGGAAAAGACCCTGATGCTGGAAAACATTGAGGACAGGAGAAGAAGGGGATGACAGAGGATCAGATGGTTGGATGGCATTATCATTGATTTAAGTTTGAGCCAACTCTGTGAGATAGTGAAGGGCAGGGAAACCTGGAATGCTTAAATCCATGGGGTTGCAAAGAGTTGGACATGACTGAGTGACTGAGCAAGAACAACAACAGTAAGTAAAAACTAATGTACAAAATTGAACTTGCAAATTATGACAAAATATATTATAATTTAAGATAAACAAACATAGATTTGGAATCAGACAAGAGTTTGAAATCTATTTTTCCCACTTTTTTGCTCTGTATTTTTTTCAGACTACACCTATTTCAAAGAGTGGTTAGAGAATTAACAAGTAAAATAATATCAACATATTTTTTGTCTTATCTCTTAAAAATCTGTTTAAAGTGTTGAAATTATGCTTTTTTGTTGTTTTTGTTTCTGTAGTGTTAATATCTTGAAGTGTGTGTGCTCAGCCGTGTCCAGCTCTTTGTGACCCCATGGATGGTAGCCCACCAGGCTCCTCTGTCCATGGAATTTTCCAGGCAAGAGTTCTGAAGTGGGTAGCCATGCCCTTCTCCAGAATATATCTTCAACCCAGGGATCAAACCTGTGTCTCTTTCACTTCCTTCATTGGTAGGCAGATTCTTACCACTGTGCCACTTGGGAAGTCCACTGAACAATATCTTAATCTATCATTACATTGATGTGTGTATTTTTCACAGTTCTTTTGTCTGTAGAAGAGAAATCCAATTATTTTAAAAATTATCCTAGAATTTTAGAACCACTTTCTCTTTCCTTTCTACAGCATATAATATTTAGAGCTATTGTTTATGTTACAATGTGTGACACTGATGACATTGATAATACTGTAACAACATGAGAAGTTTAACACAATTTTTTTCAAGCTGTTGGTTCAATGGCCAAGGAAGGAACTGAAAATTGCTCTCATGGAATAACTTTGAGGGATACTGAAAAGATGTTTTGTTCTTGATTTTTGCTACTTTCTTTCTTGGTAAAGAGGTAAGTAAGTAGCTCTCATGCTACTTTTCTATGTATTTCTTTAACGATTTCTCATTTGGGAATTAAATTTTATAGGAAAAAAGTGGTTTGTGAATGGTGTATAAGAAAATAGCCTTTGCAGTTTAATCAAGAAATATTAAAAATCATTAGAAATATATGTTGATATTCCAGAAATGGGTTTTTTAGAGACAGGAAATTAGCAGCTTCTAGAATAAGGTTGAAATACATGTACTAGATGCTAAAGATACTTGAATTAAAATTTGTGCTAATAAAATGTGGACAATATGATAGACTCCTAGCAATAGCTTGAGAATAAGAGATTAAAATTGTATGCAGAAAATAGACTAAGATTACTACATTAAATATTGAATCTGCATTTTGAACTTTTGAAATATTGTTTTGCTTTATAATATTACAGTTTCCTTATATTTATAAAATTATGTTTTGAAAAGCTGTAGTTTGGCTACAATTCATGGATGGTAAATTTTATGTTGCTGAAAATAAAGATTGAATGTGTCATAATTTCCCATGTCCTATATATTAAGTTCAGAAAAAAAAGTCACTTACATTTTAACTGCAGGTAAAAAGAAATCAGTTACATGGTAATGGCCCCATGAGCAAGCAGTCATCATGCAAGTGCATTTTATGGAAACAGAAGCATAAAATGGAGACACAAATCAAATGGCATTACTATCAAAAAAAAAGAAAGAAGATAAAGAGACTATAGATATGGTAAGAAATTAGAAATCAAACAGACCAAATAAAAGACTGAATATTACAGGGTATTTCCTATCAATGCAGTAAAATTAATATATAATCATTGTTGATTTACTACTTTAAACAAAATTTCTAGTGGAAGGCTATGTCTTAGTGATTCATTCATTTTCTTCAAAGACACCAGTATCTTCTTAAGGAAACTCCACTCATTGTAAATGAAAAGATAAACTCCCAATTAAACATCAAAAAGAGAAAACTGCTATATTTCAAATGAGTACTTCTCATAAATTCATTTTTAAGTTTGAAAGTCACTTAACAGAACATAATGTAGTTCATTACAGGGAAAAACTGTTTAATTATAGTGATTCAGTATCTAGAAAAAAAGATTTACTTTAGAGAAAAGGCATGCATAATGTTATCTGAACAATCATTTTAAGCCTATATATTGGGGTGAGGACCTCAGAGAGTCTATAAAATTGGTAAAACTTTGAAAAATTGAATAATTTGATGGAAATGGAGATAAATATATATATATATATATTTTTTTTTTTCTATACCACCAAAGCATTTTAATAGCTCTAATACTAAACATCACTACCAACAAAGCTAGCGGAGGTAGGTGATGGAGTTCCAGTTGAGCTATTTCAAATCCTGAAAGATGATGCTGTGAAAGGGCTACACTCAATATGCCAGCAAATGTGGAAAACTCAGCAGTGGCCACAGGACTGGAAAATGTGTTTTCATTCCCATCTCAAAGAAAGGCAATGCCAAAGAATGCTCAAACTACCAAACAACTGCACTCAGCTCACATGCTAGCAAAGTAAGGCTCATAATTCTCCAAGTCAGGCTTCAGCAATACATGAACCATGAACTTCCAGATGTTCAAGTTGGTTTTAGAAAAGGCAGAGGAACCAGAGATCAAATTACCAACATCCCCTAGGTCATAGAAAAAGCATGAGAGTTCTAGAAAAACATCTATTTCTGCTTTATTGACTATGCCAAAGCCTTTGACTGTGTGGATCACAATAAACCGGAAAATTTTGAAAACGATGGGAATACCAGACCACCTGACCTCCCTCTTGAGAAACCTATATGCAGGTCAGGAAGCAACAGTTAGAACTGGACATGGAACAACAGACTGGTTCCAAATAGGAAAAGGAGTACATCAAGGCTGTATATTGTCACCTTGCTTGTTTAACTTATATGCAGAGTACATCATGAGAAACGCTGGGCTGGAAAAGCACAAACTGGAATCAAGATTGCTGGGAGAAATATCAATAACCTCAGATATGCAGATACCACCCTTATGGCAGAAAGTGAAGAGGAACTAAAAAGTCGCTTAATGAAAGTGAATGAGGAGAGTGAAAGGGGACAGTGAAAAAGTTGTCTTAAAGCTCAACATTCAGAAAACTAAGATCATGGCATCTGGTCCCATCACTTCATGGGAAATAGATGGGGAAACAGTGGAAATAGTGTCAGATTTTATTTTTTGTGGCTCCAAATTCACTGCAGATGGTGACTGCAGCCATGAAATTAAAAGACCCTTACTCCTTGGAAGGAAAGTTATGTCCAACCTAGACAGCATATTCAAAAGCAGAGACATTACTTTGCCAACAAAGGTCTGTCTAGTCAAGGCTATGGTTTTTCCAGTGGCCATGTATGGATGTGAGAGTTGGACTGTGAAGAAAGCTGAACACCAAAGAATTGATGCTTTTGAACTGTGGTGTTGAGAATACTCTTGAGAGTCCCTTGGACTGCAAGGAGATCCAACCAGTCCATTCTAAAAGAGATCAGTCCTCGGTGTTCTTTGGAAGGACTGATGCTAAAGCTGAAACTCCAATACTTTGGCCACCTCATGCGAAGGGTTGTCTCATTGGAAAAGACTCTAATTCTGGGAGGGATTGGGGGCAGGAGGAGAAGGGGACAACAGAGGATGATATGGCTGGATGGCATTACCGACTTGATGGACAAGAGTTTGGGTGAACTCCGGGAGTTGGTGATGGACAGGGAGGCCTGGCATCCTGCAATTCATGGAGTCGCAAAGAGTTGGACATGATTGAGCAATTGAACTGATCTGAGCTGAACCCCTTCAATCATGTGAGGCCACATCAAAAAGTCTACACCTCATATGAGGGTTCTTCCAGAACCCAATATGCATTTAGACACCCTAGCCTCAAATCACCAGTCTCCAAAACTGTGAGAAATACAATTCTGATGTGAGACTGAACTGAACTGAACTGAACTGGCATCAATGTATCAAGTCATTTAAAACTTGTACAATGTATGTATCAATTACAGCTAAATAAAGAATAAGCAAAAAATAATAATAACCCTTGCCTTGGGGCTGATGATCTTTTCTGATTGAGAACATTATCACCACCACAACCATCTCATCATACTCATTTCCTAAAAAGCACTTCATGAGCAGTTCTATGAACATATAATTTTTGCATGCTGACCTTTCTTTCTGGGGAGGACTTACCAGTTGTTTCTCAGATAATCTCTTTAAAATATTCATGATTTAGTTATTTTACTTCCCTAAAACTCTGGGCATGCTCTGAATAATACCAGTCTTTGAGAATTAATGAACTAGAACAGTAAATGAGTGGATCATGTTTACTGATATGTTACAAAGATTTACAGCTTATATCTACTTTTGAATTCCCAAAAAGGTTTTTTCCAAGAACTCAACATAATTTATATCCTCAGTTTCTCCACCTGAATATAATATCAAATTTCACATGTAAAAGAAGATTAGTTATAGCAACAACACACAAAGCATGTCAAAAAGGGGATTTTGTTAATTCTGACTATGCACATCAAACAGCTGAAGAAAACGTATGCAATTATAAAAGTTGTAAAGTTGGACTAAAAATTTTATAAGGAAAAATACCCTTTCTGAAGTCACTTAATATGATATAATTGACAACAGTTAAAAATAACATTTAAATTGTAGTATGTCACATGAAAACGATAGAATAGGAAAGACTAGATATCTCTTCAAGAAAATTAGAGATACCAAGGGAACATTTCATGCAAAAAGGGGCTCAATAAAGGACAGAAATGGTATGGACCTAACAGAAGCAGAAGATATTAAGAAGAGGTGGCAAGAATACAAAGAAGAACTGTACGAAAAAGATCTTCAACACCAAGATAATCATGATGGTGTGATCACTCACCTAGAGCCAGACATCCTGGAATGTGAAGTCAAGTGGGCCTTAGAAAGCATCACTACAAACAAAGCTAGTGGAGGTGATAGAGATGCTGTGAAAGTGCTACACTCAATATGCCAGCAAATTTGGAAAACTCAGCAGTGGCCACAGGACTGGATAAGGTCAGTTTTCATTCCAACTCCAAAGAAATGCAATACCAAAGAATGCTCAAGCTACCGAACAAGTGCACTCATCTTACACTGTAGTAAATTAATGCTCAAAATTTTCCAAGCCAGGGTTCAACAGTATGTGATCTGTGAATTTCCAGATATTCAAGCTGGTTTTAGAAGAGGCAGAGGAACCAGAGATCAAATTGCTGACATCCTTTGGATCATCGAATAAGCAAGAGAGTGCCAGAAAAACATCTATTTCTGCTTTATTGACTATGCCAAAGCCTTTGACTGTGTGGATCATGACAAACTGTGGAAAGTTCTTCAAGAGATGGGAATACCAGAACATCTGATCTGCCTCTTGAGAAATCTGGATGTAGGTCAGGAAGCAACATTTAGAACTAGACATGGAACAACAGACTGGTTCCAAAATGGGAACAGAGTAGGTCAAGGCTGTGTATTGTCACCCAGCTTATTAACTTTTATGCAGAGTATTATCATGAGAAATGCCAGGCTGGATGAAGCACAAACTAGAAGCAAGTTTGCCGGGAGAAATATCAATAACCTCAGATATGCAGATGATATCACCCTTATGGCAGAAAGTGAAGAAGAACTAAAGAGCCTCTTGATGAAAGTGAAAAAGGAGAGTGAAAAAGTTGGCTTAAAGCTCAACATTCAGAAAACTAAGATAATGGCAACCAGTCCCATCACTTCAT
Source organism: Bos grunniens (assembly GCF_055505025.1). Lineage (NCBI taxonomy): Eukaryota > Metazoa > Chordata > Mammalia > Artiodactyla > Bovidae > Bos > Bos grunniens. The sequence goes on from NC_141170.1 coordinate 69,465,949, forward strand.
GGCAAATAGATGGGGAAACAGAGGAAAGAGTGACATTATTTTGCGGGGCTCCAAAATCACTCCAGATGGTGACTGAAGCCATTAAATTAAAAGATGCTTGCTCCTTGGAAGGAAAGCTGTGACCAACCTAGACCGCATATTCAAAAGCAGAGACATTTCTTTGCCAATAGAGGTCCATCTAGTCAAAGCTATGGTTTTTCCAATAGCCATGTATGGATGTGAGAGCTGGATTATGAAGAAAGCTGAGTGCATAAAAACTGATGCTTTAGAACTGTGATAGTGGAGAAAACTCTTGAGAGTCCCTTGGACTGCAAGGCGATCCAACCAGTCAATCCTAAAGGAAATCAGTCCTGCATATTCATTGGAAGAACTAATGCTGAAGTGGAAACTCCAAAACTTTGGCCACCTGATGTGAAGAACTACTCATTTGAATAGACCCTGATGCTGGGAAAGATTGAAAGTGGGAGTAGAAGAGGACGACAGAGGATGAGATGATTGGATGGCATCACTGACTCAATGGTCATGAGTTTGAGTAAACTCTGGGAGTTTGTGATGGACAAGGAGGCCCAGCATGCTGCAGTCCATGGGATCGTGAAGAGTTGGACACGACTGAGTGACTGAACTGAACTGAACTGACTGATGTCATATGATGGTCTTCTCTGGTATCTCAGGTGGTAAAGAATCCACCTGCAATACAGGAGACCCCAGTTCAATTCTTGGGGCAGGAAGTTCCCCTGGAGAAGGGATAAGCTACCCACTCCAGTATTCTCGGGCTTCCCTGGTAGTTCATATAGTAAAGAATCAGCCTGCAATGCAGGAGACCTGGGTTCAATCCCTCAATTGAGACGGTCCCCTGGAGGAGGTCATGGCAACCCACTCTAGTATTCTTTTTTTTTTTTTTCTGCTCTTTTAAATTAATTTTTAATTTATATTAAAATACACTTATTTTACAAAATTGATAGTTTAAGATATAATAAGAAGTGATTCATTTATACATTTACATATATCCATTCCTTTTCTGATTGTTTCCCATATAGGTTATTGCAGAATATCGAGAGTTTTCTATGCTAAACAGTAGGTTGCCTGGAGAATCGTCATAGACAGAAGAGCCTTGAGGGCTACACTTCATGGTGTCACAAAGAGTTGGACATGACTGAGTTACTAACCACAGCATAGCTTATCAATGATATGATGGTGAGATGCTGTGGATGAAGATGTCCCAAATTTTGCCTGGAAGTTCTCAAGGGGATGCATGCCATTTGACCTAGTTATATGGCATATAATAAAAGTTTCCAAGGAGTGGTCTTATCTATTTTAGTCCTAATTAATTCTCAGCAGCCACATTCCCATCATTATTGGTCTCTAGAAGGACTGGTTTTCTAGGTTTTTGGTTAACTATTGAAGTGATATCAGATTTTAGTGACAAAGATTACCCTGGAAGTCTTGCAAATTTTTGTTGTTGCTTAGTCCTTAAATCATGTCCGACACTGAGACCCCATAGACTGAGCCTGCCAGTCTCCTCTGTCCATGAGATTTCCCATGCAAGAATACTGGAATGTTTGCCATTTCCTTCTCCAGGGGATTTTCCCAACACAAGGATCAAACCTGCATCTCCTGTGACTCCAGCAAAAACAGGCAAATTCTTTACCACTGAGCCACCTGGAAACTCCATAATACAGTTTGATAGTAGGTAAAAATGGAAGCAGAAGTATAAGTTGAATAAATTGATATAATGATCTAAGAAACAGATGTTGAAGGCCAAACCACAGCAGTGGATGTAGAGACCACATGAGAGATACTAGAAGCCATATTTGATGTGATTCAGTGGTAAACAGAAAGTTGGAGTAAAGAATGAGAAAAATAATATGGTCTGTCTTCTCAGTTTCTTAATTGGCTAACATGATGGCTATAATACTACATACATCATGCTATTGCTATGAAGGCTATAAACAGTGGAAATATTTCTTTATTCATAAAAACCTCAATCATGATGATCTACTTAATTCTTTTTAAGAATCATTTTTTAGTTAAATATGGTGATGGATTATTGAGGGTTCATGTTTATATGCTTATGTTAACTATGAAGCTTAGTCTCTCATTTAAATCAACTGATTGTTTCATTTAGACATAGGAGGGAATATGCAGCATTTATTTGAAATGTTTTTCTTTCTCCTCTAACTTGTCTGTATTCCTTTGTTGAAAATAGCTTTTCCATAGCTGTGGTTCTATTTTTCAATTCCCTATTTTTCCTGTTGATATATTTGCTCATCTTGATCCCTGTAGTTTCCTAATAAGTCTTGAAATGAGGTCGTATAAGTCTTCAAATATTGTTCTGTTTCTCAAAGTTGTTTAAGCCATTTGGGATTTTCCAGATTAATATTAGAATTAGTTCACAAATTTCTACAAAGAAAATCAGTTGGAATTTTGACTAGAAGTTTGTTGTATCTCTGAATCAGTTTGTAAATAACTGATGCCCTAATAATATTGAGTCCTCTGACTCATGATAACAGTTTATCTCCATTTTTTTAGGTCTCAAAATTCACTCAATAATGTCTTGTAGATATTCATATACAAATCTTTCACATCTTTTGTCAGAATAACCTGTAAGTTATTTTTCATATATCTTTAAAGCTATTGTAAGGATATGATATTATAAGTTTTAATAAAAATTTTGCTTTAGAATGATTTTAGATTTGTAGAAGAATTGTGAAGATGGAACATGCAGAGTTACCATACACCCTACAACCAGTTTCCCTATTATTCACATCCTAATTTAGTATATTATATTTGCCTAAGTAAATGGGTCAGTACTTATACATTATGACCAACCAAAGTTCATATTTTATATTCCTTAATTTTCCTTATGTATACTTGTATTGTAGGATTCCATCTAGGAGACCACATTACGTTTACTCATCTTGGCTACTTAATCTACCTTTACTCTTGGCTGGGTCCATTCCTGAGACATTCCTTGTTTTTGATTACTTTGACAGTTTTGAGGAATAATATCAGCTATGTTTTTTTGTGAAATGTCCCTCAATTAGGGCTTGTCTGGAGTTTTTCTCAAGATTAGTCTCTACTTAACATTTTTTGGAGGGGGAGTTCAAAAGGTAAAATGGAATTCCCATCACATCAGATTAGATCAGTTGCTCAGTCTTGTCCGACTCTTTGCAACCCCATGAATCACAGCACATCAGGCCTCCCTGTCCATCACCAACTCCCAGAGTTCAACCAGACTCATATCCATAAAGTCAGTGATGCCATCCAGCCATCTCATCCTCTGTCGTCCAATGAGTCAACTCTTTGCATGAGGTGGCCAAAGTACTGGAGTTTCAGCTTTGGCATCAGTCCTTCCAAAAAAATCCCAGGGCTGATCTCCTTTAGAATGGACTGGTTGGATCTCCTTGCAGTCCAAGGGACTCTCAAGAGTCTTCTCCAACACCACAGTTCAAAGCATCAATTCTTTGGTGTTCAGCCTTCTACACAGTCCAACTCTCACATCCATACATGACCACAGGTATAACCATAGCCTTGACTAGACAAACCTTTATTGGCAAAGTAATGTCTCTGCTTTTGAATATGCTATCTAGTTTGGTATAACTTTCCTTTCAAGGAGTAAGCGTCTTTTAATTTCATGGCTGCAGTCACCATCTGCAGTGATTTTGGAGCCCAGAAAAATAAAGTCTGACAGGGTTTCCACTGTTTCCCCATCTATTTCCCATGAAGTGATGGGACCAGATGCCATGATCTTCGTTTTCTGAATGTTGAGCTTTAAGACAACTTTTTCACTCTCCACTTTCACCTTCATGAAGAGGCTTTTTAGTTCCTCTTCACTTTCTGCCATAAGGGTGGTGTCATCTGCATATCTGAGGTTATTGAGATTTCTCCTGGCAATTCTTGATTCCAGCTTGTGTTTCTTCCAGTCCAGCATTTCTCATGATGTACTCTGCATATAAGTTAAATAAACAGAGTGACAATATACAGCCTTGACGTACTCCTTTTCCTCTTTGGAACCAGTCTGTTGTTCCATGTCCAGTTCTAACGGTTGCTTCCTGACCTACATACAGATTTCTCAAGAGGCAGGTCAGGTGGTCTGGTATTCCCATCTCTTTCAGAATTTTCCACAGTTTATTGGGATCCACACAGTCAAAGGCTTTGGCATAGTCGATAAAGCAGAAATAGATGATTTTCTGGAACTCTCTTGCTTTTCCCATGATCCAGCGGATGTTGGCAATTTGATCTCTGGTTCCTCTGCCTTTTCTAAAACCAGCTTGAACATCTGGAAGTTCACGGTCCACATATTGCTGAAGCCTGGCTTGGAGAATTTTGAGCATTACTTTACTAGCGTGTGAAATGAGTGCAATTGTGTAGTAGTTTGAGCATTCTTTGGCATTGCCTTTCTTTGGGATTGGAATGAAAACTGACCTTTTCCAGTATGTGGCCACTGCTGAGTTTTCCAAATTTGCTGGCATATTGAGTGCAGCACTTCCACAGCATCATCTTTCAGGATTTGAAATAGCTCAACTGGAATGCCATCACCTCCACTAACTTTGTTCGTAGTGATGCTTTCTAAGGCCCACTTGACTTCACATTCCAGGATGTCTGGCTCTAGGTCAGTGATCACACCATCATGATTATCTGGGTCATGAAGATCTTTTTTGTACAGTTCTTCTGTGTATTCTTGCCATCTCTTCTTAATGTCTTCTGCTTCTTTTAGGTCCATACCATTTCTGTCCTTTATCGAGCTCATCTTTGCATAAAATTTTCCTTTGGGTCTCTGATTTTCTTGAAGAGATCTCTAGTCTTTCCCATTATGTTGTTTTCCTCTATTTCTTTGCATTGATCACTGAGGAAGGCTTTCTTATCTCTTCTTGATATTCTTTGGAGCTCTGCACTCAGATGCTTATACCTTTCCTTTTGTCCTTTGCTTTTCGCTTCTCTTCTTTTCACAGCTCTTTGTAAGGCCTCCCCAGACAGCCATTTTGCTTTTTTGCATTTCTTTTCCATGGGGATGGTCTTGATCCGTGTCTCCTGTACAATGTCAAGAACCACATTCCATAGTTCATCAGGCACTCTATCTATCAGATCTAGGCCCTTAAATCTATTTCTCACTTCCACTGTATAATCATAAGGGATTTGATTTAGGTCATACCTGAATGGTCTAGTGGTTTTCCCGACTTTCTTCAATTTCAGTCTGAATTTGGCAATAAGGAGTTCACGGTCTGAGCCACAGTCAGCTCCTGGTCTTGTTTTTGCTGACTGTATAGAGCTTCTCCTGTCACATATCGCTATGTATACTCTCAACAGGACTAATCTCTCTTGATGTTTACCTTCATCACCTGATGGAAGTAGCATTTATCATCCTCCACTGAGAATTGCCATTTCCCCCCTTTCCAACCTGTACTCTTTGAAAGTCTTTGTGGACAGATCATACCTAAGGCGTGGAGACTTATGCCCACTTCCTTTATGGAAGTGTATCTACATACAGTATTTAATATTTTTCTGCACAAGAGACAACTTTTTTCTCTTTATTTATCATCTATTCATTAATTTGCTTACATAGATATGGATTTATTTACTTATATAGCTATGGATTCATGGACATTTGTTTTATACTTTAGGTAATAGTCCCAAACATACTTTTGGGAAATAGTCTTTTCCTAATTAAGTTGCTCAAATTGTTCCAGCTTTGGCCTGTGAGAATTATTTTAGTTAGCTGCTGTGTCACTTTACTGTATGCACACCATTGTGGGATTTACTTTTTTTAGTCACTTTCTTATTTTAGGGCTGCTAGAATTTCCAGGCTGTCAATACCAAATTTGGTCTAAATTTCTCTAAAGATTTCCAGTTTCTTTTATTGGTGAATGGGATATGATCCACAATCTGGGTATTGGGGGAGTTTATTGCTATTGGGATGTCACTGATACTAGTCTCATTTAGCTGATAGTCAATCTGTTTACATATAGTTTTGTAAATATTTCTATACGTAACCATATGTATCTGTGTTAAGACAAACATGAGCTTATACTGATGTCTCTAACTCTAACCTGTTATCACATGATTCATGATAGCCTTCTTCCTTGCTTATCACTGACTTCAACACAAGAAGCCTGGTTCCACCCACTTAAGCATTTGAGATCCACTTACTTAGTTGTTCAATTCTAATAATAACCTAATATAGTTCTAGAACTACTAATCTGTACCCTCGTGGGAAATCACCTTATCAACAATTGCAATGGTTAAGTGCAATTCCCTTTCCTTTAATTTTAGAGACTCCACTTCTTTCTGATTGTCCTTAGGTCAGCATTTTTTCCTTCATTCTTTACAGAGGGATGGTTTCACACATCCATAACAAAGCTAGTTTTGTTTGTTACAGTCTGCCTTCTATCCTGGAATTCTACAAGCTCTTATTTTTAATTTGCATATGCTTTATCAGTCTTTGTGCATTAAATTCTAGAAATTTTAACAAATATGTAGTGTCACGTATCCACTATTACTGCATTATAAAGAAAATCTTACTGATCTTAAAAGTCTGCTCTTATTTGCTTTATCAAGCCACTCTCTCACGAATCCCCAGAAACCATTGATTTCTCTGCTGTCTGTATAGTTTTGTTTTGCATTGCTTTTTAGCTCATTCCTTTTGGTAGCACAATAGCATTTCATTATATGAAAGTAGTGCCTCTTGCTTAACCATTGACTTGCTGAAGGATATCCTCTTTGTTTCTAATTTTGGCAATTCTGAATAGGCTACTATAAACATTCTTATAAGGACATCATTCCTGTAGGATTAAAACTTTATCCCATGACCTGATTTAATCTTTATCACCTCTTCAAAGAATTTATCTCCAAATCTCCAGATTGAGACACACTCTAAGATACTAGGAGTTTGACTTCAGTGCATAAATTCTGGGGGTACACAATTCAGTCCATAACAAGTATGGCATTTTCTGAGCTGGCATTAAATAGTTTTTTATTATCTATGTATATTTTTGTCTGTGTTGGGTCCTGGTTGCTACCCAGACTTCTCTCTAGTTGCAGCGACTGGGGGCTACTCTATATTTGCAGTGTGTGGGCTTTTCATTGTGCTGGCTTCTCTTGTTGTGAGTGTGTCTCACAGGCTTTAGAATGTGCAGATTTCAGTAGCTGCAGCATATGAGAGGTTCTGAGAGTTTAGAACACAGGCTCAACAGTTGTGGCACACAAGTTTAGTTGTTCCTTGGCATGTAGGATCCTCCAATGTCAAGGATCTAACCCCTGACTCCTGTACTGGCGGGAGGATTCTTTACCACTGAGCCACCAGGGAAGCCCATATTAAAATTCTTGAAGATACTTTGGAGTGCAAAACGTTCTTCCTCATTCATTTCTCTTATTTTCTTTGCTTTTTTCTCCTGCTGCTAAGTCATTTCAGTCATGTCCAACTCTGTGCGATCTCATAGACGGCAGCCCACCAGGCTCCCCCGTCCCTGGGATTCTCCAGGCAAGAACACTGGAGTGGGTTGCCATTTCCTTCTCCAATGCAGGAAAGTGAAAAGTGAAAGTGAAGTCGCTCAGTCGTGTCCGACTCCTAGCGACCCCATGGACTACAGCCTACCAGGCTCCTCCGTCCATGTTATTTTCCAGGCAAGAGTACTGGAGTGGGGTGCCATTGCCTTCTCCTAGACCATTACAAACCTTAGTGTAAGGAGTAGCATTTGTTGTTCAAAAGAGTTCTCTTATGGCTAGAAAATTTATTCTGAGATTTCTGATTGCTTCTCAGATTATGATTCATAAACTCAACCCAAGAAAAAATGAGGAGAAACCTGGGAGAGCAGCTCTGTCTGAGATGGTTATTGTCTAACTTGATTCGTACCCTGTCTGTTATGCACTCTAGGTGACAAAGGCATTCAGTTTCATTATTTTGCTGGCCTTGTCTTTTTGTATAACTACCATGAGTTTACTCTGTTTAATATGTAAACATAGTGTTCAACTACCATGAGTTACTTTGCAATTGCAGCCATATAGTTTACCTGGTGGTCTCAAAACCTGGGCTGGAGCTTAAAGAAATAAAACAACAACAAAAACATCCCCATTTCAAAACAAACTTTATGGCAGTATAGTTCATTTGTTATTCACATATAATAAAAATCTACTTTCACATGCTCTTGTTGAGCAGTGGAATACAATATTTGCTAAAATGACTACATTTTGCTATCACACAAAAAGATATTGGGTGAGTTTATTTTTTAGAAGCAAGCATGGAGTGCTTTCATTTCTACTTTCACCCCATACAATAAAGAACCTTGAATAGAATTAAGATGTGTAGCTTGTCAATTTTGAGGTCTTAAACTTTTCTATGATAATATCACCCTACAATAATATTTCATACAATACTAAGAGAAATATTTCTGAAATTTTTGAAATACTCTTCTTGCCAGGAAAAGAAACATTGTGGGGGTTTTTTTTGTTTGCTTTTAAAATTTCCTAACTAGAATTATTTTCCCAGCAAGAAGAGGGCTTATACTGTGGAGCAGTTTTGTCTAACTTGGATCCTGAGTGGAAAAGGGAATGGCCCCATTGACTGTGCTAGTTATTTATGTTAGACTTTCTAGGACAGTCTGACAATCATTCACAGCAACTGTCAGGGTGAGTTCTGATTTGGGGCTAAGAAAATATATTTACTGTGGCTTCTTAAGACATGAACTGAATGTTTGAGATTTAAAAGGAAATCTAGAGATGGACAAGCATTTTAAAGTCACATCCACATGAAAAACAAGGAAAAAGTTTAGTTCAAAAAGAGCAATATCTTGAAAGGATAAAATGTATTGACAGTATAAGGCCCACTATTTAAAAATATGTTTTCAGAGAGGAGTGCTAATTGAAAATCACAAATCAAAACACAGGAGTCTTTAAAGATTCATGCAATGTGAACCAGGTAAGTCTGTCAACAGGTATCCTGTCACCTGACTGTAGTTTGGCAGCAGAGCCTAAATATCTGGGACAATGAATAAGCCAAATGAGGTAAATTCTATCAGGTAGAGGTTTTTGTTTGTTTGTCTGTTTTAATGCAAAGTTCCTAGACTAGGCCCTATCCACAAAAATGGAAATAAAACAGTGAGAAAGAAACACCCTTCTCACCCTTGCTGACCATGGATTTTATAATTTACAGTATAATCAGATCCAGATTAGCAGCTGAAACTGAGTGTTGGGCGTGATGCAGTACAGATGAAGAATTAGGGAGAGTAGTCTTTGGCAGATATCAAGGTGAAAGAAGCAAAGATAAGAAAAATCTAAGGGTTTTCCAAATTTTGACATGCGCGTGGCACTTTCAGGAGTTTTGCAAGTTTTGTAAAAGTATTGTAAATAAAGTGCCCTCCAGATGTTGTCTGTGGAACACAGCAAATGTTACAGAGATAAGGGTTTAGTTTAAGCAGAAGCCCTTTGATGTGATAACATCTGCCTTTCATCTGAGAAGTGAAAGAGAAATTTCTGATGTGAAGGCCATTCATACTGTGTTGGCAAAGAGGATTTTTCAATGGTGCCAGCAGAACAGAAAAAAATAGCAGCTAAATAATGGTGCAAAGATTTTCATTCATAGAACTTCTGCTCCCGGCATGAAGTTTATATCTGTGCACTGATTACAGAGACATGGAGGGCAAATTCTTCAAAGTGAAGTGTGGTTTTGAGAGAGCACACTGTTCAAAACTTCAGTGGTTGGCTCAGAGATGGTCTTAATAGTTCACACCATAGGAATTGAGGTTAGGAAGATTACAAAAATCTCAGTGAAATTAAACTGTGGTATTCACAAGTTGAGAGCAAGGCGTGCTAGAGTGTGTCTTTGAGTACACAACAGATTCTCTCCAGGTTAATGACCTTAAGACTGATTATGGTATATCAGCATGGTCAGAAATAGTCTCCTTCATACCTTGTGCCATTGTGGCTGTAATCCACAGAGCCTTGTCATTTCTTTCTCTTCCCAGAGCTACTTAGAGTTTTCTAAACTGCTGTCCTCTTTGATCCTGACCCTTGACAGATCATTTCCACAGGGTAGCTAGAGTAAATACTAAAAAGGAAGATTAGACTGTGTAACTCTACAATGAGAAACAGTTTATTGCTTCTTCTGTGTTACAAAGTTCTAGGTAAGGGGAAGGGTTGGAGGAGGCCTTGATTGAAGGAAGGGGATGGCTCTTACAAAAGACACAAAGTTATTTAACGAATGATCACTCCTAGTCATGGTGATTTATTTTCTTTGGATCCATGACCAAGTTTTGATCAGTACAATATACAGGAAGGTGTTCTGAATAAGACATTCATTGTTTACATACACACACACCAATATATCAAAAAGGGAAAGCTCTTCACTTTTCTGTCCCTTATAACTCACCAAAGTGCAATAGCTATCTTCTAATCATGAGGAGAAAGGTCAACTTGCCAAGAGTGAAAGAACACAAAGATAGAAGAACATGGATTGTTAATGACACTGTTGAACTGCTAAGCCAATATTGGAAATATTTTCTGTGGTTACATATGAAAATACATATATGCATGCATATATATCAGGCCATGGTTCAATGATTCGCTTCACTGTATTTTCTATAACTTCCAGGTTTTTCATTCTAAATTGACATAACTTTTGGCATTATTGTGAGGATGAAGAAAGTTGTTCTTTCATGCACTGATTTCCCACAGGCAGGCAGCAAGCTCAGCCATCTGTTATTACTCAAGAATCTTTGAAGTAGATGTAGGTGTAGAGTTAACTTCATTACAAATGGTGTACTACCTGATGATTTTATAAGATCCCTATCAGTTACCATGTCTTGGGAATTAAGGACACTTTCTAGTTTTCCATAGGTTATTCTAGAAAAAATGTTAGGAACTTCAGACCTTCGAATGTTTTCTTTATATTATGCCTGCAAAAGATTATTGGTCCTTATATGTAATTATTGCTTACTGATAAAAGAGCTAATGTGAATGTAGTTCACCAGTAAAGTGAAAAATTAAGTTCCATTCACTTCAGTTCAGTTGCTCAGTCATGTGTGACTCTTTGTAACTCAGGACTGCAGCACACCAGGCTTCCCTGTCCATCAACAACTCCTGGAGCTTGCTCAAACTCATGTCCATCAAGTCGGTGATAGCATCCAACAACCTCATCCTCCATCACCCCTTCTCCTCCTGGCTTCAATCTTCCGCAGCATAAAGGTCTTTTCCAATAGTCAGTTCTTTCCATCAGGTTGCCAAAGTATTGGAGCTTCAGTTTTAGCATCAGTCCTTCCAAAGAATATTCAGGACTGATTTCCTTTTGGATTAACTGGTTTGATCTCCTATCCAGGGGACTCACAAGTGTCTTCTTCAGCACCACAGTTCAAAAGCATCAATTCTTTTGTGCTCAGCTTGTTAACATCAGTATTAATATTAATGCATGACAAGAAGTAGCAACCATTTGTCACTGCACAATTGATGGTTAAACCCATTGTGTCACTGCCATATTTAGACACATTGTGGCAAATGGCCCTGGGCTTCAATTAAGTAGTATTGAAAGATATTATAGTCCAGAGAGTATAATTTTACACAAATTAGTAATGATACATTATTATCAACTGAGAACATTAACAACTGCTTCTACAATGATGCCCTCATACATTCAATATCTCTCTTCTGTTCTGCAATTTACAACATTTTTGTCTGTAGGGAAACAACCGATGTGCTACTTTAGCTGCCCATCATTGTAGTTTGCAGATTTTGTTTTGCCTTCTCTATAAACAACTTAATAAGTGACAATTCATCCATTGCCTTTGTTTCACACACTTTCATTGAAGAAGATGCTTTATAGAAGGACCTGATTATTTTGTGTGTGAACATTTTTCAAATAGATTATTAAAGGGTGAGGGTATTGCAATGCTTGTGGGAATCTTTAGCACATCCCTAAATCAATTCTGCCCATTTTTTTTTCTATACTATAGAAACTTTGTGCATCCTTGATGAAGAATATTTTGTAATGGCAAGGGCAAAGTAAAAAATCAGACAATAAATTAAATTAACTATGCAGAAATGGATGTGTCATCTGAAATTAACTTCTTTAGAGTCAAGTTCCCATTATGCCTTTTTTTTTCTTTTTTAATGGAAGATAGTTGCTTTACAATATTGTGTTGATGACCAACAAACACATGGAAAGATGCTCAGCATTGCAAAGCAAATCAAATCAAAACAATGAGGCATCATCTAACTCTAGTCAAAATGGCCATCATTAAAAAAAATCTACAAATATTAAATGCTAGAGAGGATGTGGAGAAAAGGGAACCCTCTTACACTGTTAGTAGGAATATAAATTGATACAGCCACTATGGAGAACAGTATGGAGATTCTTTTAAAAACTAGAAATAGAACTACAATTGACCCAACAATCCACTACTGGGCATATACCCTGAGAAAACCTATTATTTATTTTGTTTCTGAATTACTTTCTCCTACTCTAATGCGCTTCCCAGGTGGCTAATTAGTAGAGAATCTACCAGCCAATACAGGAGACATGGGTTAGATCCCTGGGTTGGGAAGATCCCCTGAAGAAGTGAAGGGCAAACCACTCCAGTATTCTTGCCTGAAAAATGCCATGGACAGAGGAGCCTGGTGGGCTATAGTCCATGAGGTTGCAAAAAGTCAGGGATGACTGGGTGACTGAGTACACACACACACACACACACACACACACTAACATTCAATAACTTTCTCCCTTGACTTACTGTGTCATTACATTTGCATCATATCATCCATCTTTTAGTTTTATGTTTACTTCATTTGTCTTTCCAAATACTACATTATCATTGAAGCAAATAGTTGGGCCCTGATTTCTCTGCTATCTTTATTTTTCTCATTCAAAATTAGCAATCAATAAATGCTCAATATAAATAGCTTCATTGAGCTATGTATCTTGTAAATTAATAACAACATTATCTGCTTTTTCTTCCTAAACTTCCTGTTTTTCCTTTCCAATGTGAGAAACTTAGAATTGCTTTCACTCTTAGCTATTTGGACAAGTTGATACAAATTGCTTATTCATGTACTTTCTGGAACTAGAGTGGGGATTCATCTCTAAAATGCTTTTATGTCTTATTTCTCTGTGTCACAGGAATATTTTTATTTCAATGAAGTTCAGGTTCTTGTAGTGTAGAAAAAAATAAAGATAACCTAAAACTGGAACACTTTTAAAACTCAATAAATATAATAAAGAAATGGCAGCACAATCCTTTTTACTTAATCAAAAGTTGAAGCTACTGAATTTCCAAGGAAATGAGAGTGATTTAATAAGCTAAGATCTATATAATATAGTCATTTAATGTGATGCCTCAAAAATACTTAATGGTTTAGAAAATTGTATTTCATTCATTATTAAGTTAAAAATTGGTGACACAGAGAATATTGTATGAAGTCTCATTTTTCTGGAAATGTATACATGTAAACATGAATAAGAAAAGAGTTATTTGCACTAAAACATCATTATTGGTAACCTGAATGGGAGCTACTTGATTTTTTCCACTTATTGTCTTTTCTGGATATTTGAATTTTCTAAATATTTGGTAATAAACTATAGGAAAGTTATGACCAACCTAGATAGCATATTCAAAAGCAGAGACATTACTTTGCCAACAAAGGTCCGTCTAGTCAAGGCTATGGTTTTTGCAGTGGTCATGTATGGATGTGAGAATTGGACTGTGAAGAAGGCTGAGCGCCAAAGAATTGATGCTTTTGAACTGTGGTATTGGAGAAGACTCTTGAGAGTCCCTTGGACTGCAAGGAGATCCAACCAATCCATTATAAAGGAGACCAGTCCTGGGTGTTCATTGGAAGGACTGATGTTGAAGCTGAAACTCCAATACTTTGGCCACCTCATGCAAAGAGTTGACTCATTGGAAAAGACTCTGATGCTGGGAGGGATTGGGGGCAGGAGGAGAAGGGGACGACAGAGGATGAGATGGCTGGATGGCATCACTGACTCAATGCACATGAGTTTGGGTGAACTCCCAGAGCTGGTGATGGTCAAGGAGGCCTGGTGTGCTGCGATTCATGGGGTCACAAAGAGTTGGACATGACTGAGCGACTGAACTGAACTGAACTGACATTTATACTAAGGAAATAAAAAGGAGCAGCCTTTATTATCAAATATCTGAATGGTCAAAATGAAACAATCTGTAAACAATTCCACTGATATGCAATTTTTATTGACCCTTAACTTTAATTCCTAAGATAGCAGATTATGGAGCTTCCCAGGTCCTACTAGTGATAAAGAACCTGCCCACCAATGCAGGAGACATAAGAGACACAAATTTGAACCCCAGGTTTGGAAGATCTCCTGGATGAGGGCACAACAACTCAAAAGTATTCTTACTTGGAGAATCCCATGAACAAAGGAACCTGGTGAGCTACAGCCCACAGGGTCACAAAGAGTCAAATACTATTGAACCAACTTAGCACGCAGCAGATTTATATATTTTTTTTTCAGATTTATATTTTAATTTATGCTCTCTGTCTTCAGATTTAGGCTAAGTTTTCTTGTAACAAAATATTGAACTGTATTCCCTAGGAAATGTATACTGAAGAAAGATAATTTCAAGACTGAGAAAACATTTGGGAAATGCAAGGATTTTCTGCTTTCATAGTGAATAGAAAATTTTCTTCAGTGTACCAGCATTGAATCAGCATTCACTTCAGGCTACATCAGTCTATGGCTGCAATTTGATCATTAGATGGAACTCTTTCATTGATTTATATTGCTCGAAGCCACTAAAAACCATAGGCTGCCAAATGTTTTGTTAGAGATCACATTTGAGAGGTGGAGTCTTAGTTCAGAGTATAAAAAGCAGTTGTGACTTGGGGATTTTGTTTTCTTTTCTTTGCTTAAAGCAAACACTGTAAGATCTGCTAATGGATATGATTTATTGGTGAAGTGTTAAGAAGTAGTCATTTTGTCTTCGTCTATAGACTTTGTAGTGATTTTTTTTTTTTTTACTTTAAATTTCATCAGCTTCCTTTCAATATATCAGGAGTCAGGAGGGATGTTTTTCGTTCAGTTCTCCCTAACTAGGAGCAGAACAGAATAGGTCCAACAATGATTAGGCTGGTTTCTAATAGGAAAGAATTGTTGGCTAAAACCATTTATCCTCCCAGTATATTATTTTTGTTATCTTACGTGATTTTCAATATCTAACTTTATTAACTATCATTCTTTTGCCACATCTATGGTTGTGTGAGTTTTCCTGTAATAAAATAACCATGTCCTAATCTGTGTTATGTTACAATGTGTGCTGGTACAATATTTCATATAAAGAGTTGAAACTTCATTTATTGCACATTGACTATGTCAGGACTACTGTGGGCAAGAGTCTGCTTGTGTTTACCCTTTCTGTAATTCCATGGATAATTTTCACACACATCTCTATATGAGTATTTAAGCCATTCAATACTGATAATCACTGCAGTATTCTGATCCAGTAAATAAATTTTACTTCTAAAGATATTTTTAGTTTAAAATGGCACTTGTATATTACTATATACATTATATATTATTACTATGATTCTTCCAATTAATTGAATAGTTAAACATGCTTTTTTTTTAATAAGAAGTAGGATTTATTGGTGAGCATGGTTAACGAGGGGCTGGCGCTGACGATCTCATGAGTGCTTAGGGGATGTACTTGACCCCACAGCTATCTCGGAAGAGCAGATTTTCTGCTACCACGTTTTCAAATTCATCCTCATTAAACTTAGTAAATCCCCACTTCTTAGAGATGTGCATCTTCTGACTGCTAGGGAACTTGAACTTGTCCCTGCTGGAAGGCTCAATCACATGCGCCTTGTTCTGCAGCTTGGTGTGGATGGACATTATGACTTGGTCAATGTGGCTCCTGGCCACTGTGCCCTGGGGCTTTCCAAAGGCATGGCAAATACCTGTCTGGAGTCTAGACTGGGGACAGCAGACCAGTCAAGAATGCCCACTAGAAAGAGTTGTCTTTAAGATACTGTAGGGCAACCTGTACAGGCAATAGGTTGCAAACCCTACCTAGGATGCTTCTGTTTGCAGCCATTGCACACTGGGCCCCCATGGGGAAAAAGCACAGTTGGCTTAATTGGCTGCAAATAAATATGCTTTTTATATCAGCAGTTATTGTAAAGTGGCTACTGGTGAAGTGACTCTTATAAGGGATTCTGTACTGGTCATATTGTAAGTAAACAGAAAATAATCCAGCAATTCCAAAGTTGAAACTCAGCAGAAATATTCAGAATTTAAAAAAACAACCCTGTCAATTTTGACTACATCTTTGACCGTCACAAAATACAAAATACTTCATGTAACAGAATTAAAGTGTTAACTACTCTAAAATTGAGAGGAGAGTAAACGGTTTCATGAGAAAATACACAGAATTATAAAATGCTTGTGATTTTATTATATTCACCTCTGATATAAACCAAAGAGAAATCAAAGATAACAAAAGACAATTTTGTTCCTCATAAAGTGTGACATATTCATGCATTTATCACTGATATTTCAGGATTGGATGAGATACTATCTTGCTCAAAGTTTTAGTGACTGAGGAAATGTCAACGTGGCTGCCATGCTGTGAGACAGACTTGCTATTAAATCTGATGTATTATATTGTAGGGATAAACTGGGGATAAGTTTGACTGGCTAATTAAAACTTTATTCTGTATAAAAGTAAAAAAATAAAAGAGAGTCACTCTTCATTCTTTCATGTTGTTTTCTGACAGTGTGTAGATTACTTCAGACACTAACTTAATCCAACATATGTATATTTTTTTCAATGCAACTCAAGAGGAAGACAAAAATTTGCTTTGAATATGACATTTATATTGCCGGTCCTTGATTTAGATATGCAGAGGTAGCAAGACATGTTAGCTGAAAGTAGAGATCCAGTGCATTTCTAAACATGATGTCCCATTTATGTTCAAGATGACACGGATAGAGTCAATTAGGATAAACAAGTGAGTTCCAAGACAGACTTTTAAGAAAGCTGAAGAGTTGCTTAGTAACCTAATGTTATACTTTATTTCCCAACAGAGCTGTGAGGCTGTCAGAGTAGGTAATGGAATACTCAGAAATGAATCGTCTCATGTGCTCTGTCAAGATTATACTCATTTTTAATATGTTAGACCCCCTCCACTGTCAGAAGTTGTATATATATGCTCAGTAAAACATATAGTAGGACAGTGATCAGGGAATACGACCTCAAGTTGTGCTTTGACATAAAAATCTTGTTTATTTTCTTTGCATACATTATATTGCTGTAAATCACTGAGCCACATATCTACCAGTACTTTAGGGAAATGTACATTCAAGTTTTTTATCCTACAGGTTTGCTTGCTATCTCCTTGGGTCCTCTCTGGCAGCACTTACTGCTGTTTGCACCTCCTATACTCTACATTTGAAGAGTCACACGTGGAGTCACAAGAAGTGTTGTTTTTCCTTCACATTGTCCAGACAGCAATATATCCACTCATGTAAACTATATTCTTCCAGAGAAACTATATTCTTCCAGAAAAAATACTTAGTGAACACTTCAAATAATTTTAAAATCATCTCTGAAGATAAAACCAGATTGATGCATATACATAAACTAAACTGTAAATATAACTTAACAAAGTATTATTCATGTTAATGAAACATTTGAACTTAGGTCCTCTAATAGGTCCTCTGAACTGAACTGAACAGAAACTCTTAATTGTTCATTTCAATTTGTCAGGATATGAAAATGCCAGAGCCCCTTTCCTGAATTGCAATAATTGGGATTTGAAAGTTCACAAGAAATAGAAAAAAAAGGAAGGTAGAGATGCATTAAACGATTACCATCATTGATAAGAACATTGGTATGATAAGTTTTGATTTTCAAGTTAAAGATCTAAAGAGAAGAAAATCCCCCATATCCTCCTCAGAGTTAGCTGACACATAATCATTAAATTATTAACTATTGTATCATCTTTGTGAGATATATTGGGAACAATCACTTTTCTCATTTTTATAGGTAGATTTCATAAACTTTTTGTTAATAAGCTGGGATGTGGCTGAATCTTAGGGAAATCATAAAAAATTACATGTAATTTGTTTTGGAATATTTTATCAGTAGATATTACAGCTAATTAGCTGTTAATAACCATGAATATGATTAGTAAAAAAATTAAAAAATAAGTAAATAAAGCAACTCTATTGTTTTATATGCAACATCCCTAACTGTGTTTGGGCCCACTTCCAACAGTCCCCACCAAATATATTTTAGGACTAGAAATGTAACAGTAATATTGCTTTCATCAGGACACATGGAATGAGCCTACAGGTCATTCCTTCTGAAATAGAGAAAAACAAATATTGTATATTAGCACATATTTGTGGAATCTAGAAAAATGGTACAGATGAACCTATTTGCAGGGAAGGAATAGCGACACAGACATAGAGAATGGACAAGTGGAGACAGGGGTGGAGAGGGGTTGAGATGAACTGGGAGACTGGGATTGACCTGTGTGCACTGCCATGAGTAAAACAGGTAGCTAGTGGCAACTTGGCGATAAAGAGGTGAACAATTAAGAGTGAATCACACATTCCCAGATTTATCTAGGATTGTTGCCATATAATGCTTCTCCAAGGAGAAAACCATTTTTTGAGTTGCTGCCTAGGCATGTTACAGTATGACAACTCTGCTCACACCCAGAGTGTGGACATTTAGATAAAGATCTGAGTTTAGGATTCTTCTACAGTTTCCTAGTTTGCTTTACCTGGGGCATCACCTAAAGTGACCACTCAGTGTTGAATCCCCCAAATATTAGTAACTTTGACTCCAGCCACCTTATAAGTAATCTGTTTCCTGCTGGCTGATGATCTCAGACAGAGTACTGCCCTTCCCAGGTTCATCACACCTCCCCTTCTGGAAAGTGATGCATTTGTGACCTTACTTCCATCGTGTGGAAATTTCATGTTTCAATCAAAACAGGCCCCAGGATTTTCTCTTCCCCAAAGTGGACACTCCTTCTAATGCTCAGGGAGTTACATGCTGCATCCCCACCCCCACTTCAACCCTTACTCCTGCTTCTGGCTTGTGCCACCTTACTTAGTGGGTCAAACTGCATAATCTGCATTGTTGTTGTCTAGTCACCAAGTCCTATCTGACTCTTTGCAACCCCATGAACTCTTCTGTCCATAAGATTTCCCAGGCAAGTGTACTGGAATGGGTTGCCGTTTGCTTCTCCAGGGGATCTCAACCCAGGGAACTAACCTGTGTCTTCAGCTTGGCAGGTGGATTCTTTATCACTGAGCCATCAGGGAAACCCCATAATATGTATGTTATTAGCTTAATACACCAGCTCCAGGGTTTCACACATGGCTTCATGTTATGATCTTCCTTAAAAATAAAGAAAAATAATCAAGAGATATAAAATAATGTTTAATACTGAGCTTATTTTTATTTTCCTTTGAGTATCAAAGAATGCATTAATATTGAAGTATTTGCTGATGCCCAAAATGAATCAGGATCATAGTGGTCCAACAGGCTAGAAGTCATTGATTCTGATGTTATTATAGTTTCTTAGAGTGATTTAAAATCTTATCATAGTGTTATAGAGTCTACCATAAGACTCTGCAACCAGCTAGTAATTCATGTATGATTGCTATTCCAATATTTGATTTGACCATTCAGGCC
The DNA here is from genome assembly GCF_055505025.1 of Bos grunniens. Lineage (NCBI taxonomy): Eukaryota > Metazoa > Chordata > Mammalia > Artiodactyla > Bovidae > Bos > Bos grunniens. The sequence continues at coordinate 69,485,619 of NC_141170.1, forward strand.
CCAGAGAATATAGTCATGTAATCTGCAAAACCAGAATGAGGAGAAATCTCTCCATTAGTTGATCTTATAAAGCAGATCAGTTGTTTGTCGGTTGCTTCATTTACTATTATTTTCTCCCATTCTGAAGGCTGTCTTTTCACCTTGCTAATAGTTTCCTTTGATGTGCAGAAGCTTTTAAGGTTAATTAGGTCCCATTTGTTTATTTTTGCTTTTATTTCCAATATTCTGGGAGGTGGGTCATAGAGGATCCTGCTGTGATGTATGTCGGAGAGTGTTTTGCCTATGTTCTCCTCTAGGAGTTTTATAGTTTCTGGTCTTACGTTTAGATCTTTAATCCATTTTGAGTTTATTTTTGTGTATGGTGTTAGAAAGTGGTCCAGTTTCATTCTTTTACAAGTGGTTGACCAGATTTCCCGCACCACTTGTTAAAGAGATTGTCTTTAATCCATTGTATATTCTTTCCTCCTTTGTCAAAGATAAGGTGTCCATATGTGCGTGGATTTATCTCTGGGCTTTCTATTTTATTCCATTGATCAATATTTCTGTCTTTGTGCCAGTACCATACTGTCTTGATAACTGTGGCTTTGTAGTAGAGCCTGAAGTCAGGTAGGTTGATTCCTCCAGTTCCATTCTTCTTTCTCAAGATCGCTTTGGCTATTCGAGGTTTTTTGTATTTCCATACAAATTGTGAAATTATTTGTTCTAGCTCTGTGAAGAATACTGTTGGTAGGTTGATAGGGATTGCGTTGAATCTATAAATTGCTTTGGGTAGTATACTCATTTTCACTATACTGATTCTTCCAATCCATGAACATGGTATATTTCTCCATCTATTAGTGTCCTCTTTGATTTCTTTCACCAGTGTTTTATAGTTTTCTATATATAGGTCTTTAGTTTCTTTAGGTAGATATATTCCTAAGTATTTTATTCTTTCCGTTGCAATGGTGAATGGAATTGTTTCCTTAATTTCTCTTTCTGTTTTCTCATTATTAGTGTCAGCTCAACTCCAGAAAAATAAACGACCCAATCAAAAAATGGGCCAAAGAACTAAATAGACATTTCTCCAAAGAAGACATACAGATGGCTAACAAACACATGAAAAGATGCTCAACATCACTCATTATCAGAGAAATGCAAATCAAAACCACTATGAGGTACCATTTCACACCAGTCAGAATGGCTGCGATCCAAAAGTCTACAAATAATAAATGCTGGAGAGGCTGTGGAGAAAAGGGAACCCTCTTACACTGTTGGTGGGAATGCAAACTAGTACAGCCACTATGGAGAACAGTGTGGAGATTCCTTTAAAAACTGGAAATAGAACTGCCTTATGATCCAGCAACCCCACTGCTGGGCATACACACTGAGGAAACCAGAAGGGAAAGAGACACGTGTACCCCAATGTTCATCGCAGCACTGTTTATAATAGCCAAGACATGGAAGCAACCTAGATGTCCATCAACAGATGAATGGATAAGAAAGCTGTGGTACATATACACAATGGAGTATTACTCAGCCATTAAAAAGAATACATTTGAATCAGTTCTAATGAGGTGGATGAAACTGGAGCCTATTATACAGAGTGAAGTAAGCCAGAAGGAAAAACATAAATACAGTATACTAACACATATATATGGAATTTAGAAAGAGGGTAACAATAACCCGGTGCACGAGACAGCAAAAGAGACACTGATGTATAGAACAGTCTTATGGGCTCTGTGGGAGAGGGAGAGGGTGGGAAGATTTGGGAGAATGGCAATGAAACATGTAAAATATCATGTAGGAAACGAGTTGCCAGTCCAGGTTCGATGCACGATGCTGGGTGCTTGGGGCTGGTGCACTAGGACGGCCCAGAGGGAGGGTATGGGGAGGGAGGAGGGAGGAAGGTTCGGGATGGGGAACACATGTATACCTGTGGTGGATTCATTTTGATATTTGGCAAAACTAATACAATTATGTAAAGTTTAAAAATAAAATAAAATAAAAAAAATAAAGTAAAAAAAAATAAAGTGATTATTGATATTAGAAAAAAAAAAAAATAAAGCAGATCAAAAAAGCACCATTTATCCATCTGGAAATACATGAGTGCCCTGTCATGAGGTTTGCACACGTGATTTTCTAAGTCATAAGTTTTAAAGAATTGAACCAGTTTTTGATAAATAGACTTACAAAAAATGAGTAAATAAGTAACGCGAACTGTTCAATTTGAAGACCTGGCAGTTGTTATTCAACTAGTGAGAGAAAACAAGCTGTTGTTTGTGGTCACTTGCAATCTACAGGTTGACTTTGTCTCAGCTCAGGACTTCCCAAGTGGTTCAGTGATAAAGAATCTGCCTCCCAATGCGGGAGATCAGGAAACTCAGGTTGGGTCCCTGGGTTGGGAAGATCACATGGAGAAGGAAATGGCAACCCACTCCAGCATTCTTGCCTGGAAAATCGTACGGACATAAGAGCCTGGTGGGTTACAGTCCATGGTTTCACGAAGAGTCTGACATGACTGAGTAGCTGAGCACACGGTCAAACAAGAGGCAGAGATCTCATGGGGCTTCTCAGGTGGTGTTAGTGGTAAAGAACCCACCTGCCAATGCAGGAGATGTAAGAGACATGGGTTCCATCCCTGAATCAGAAAGATCCCCCGAAACAACTATAACAACAAGAAATCCAATCATACTGGCCTTTTATAATTTTTTTTCAGAGGTTAGAGGTTTTAATTCTACATTTTAGAGTGCATGCATTTCCATGTCTCTGGAAGTTAATTATTTTTATCCAACCTTCTTCTTTGGGAATACACTATCTCTTTCTTCCTCTGATACTTCCATCATGAACTAAAACACATGCAAGGGATTTCCATAGACGTGGAATTTGTTTTGGATGGTTCAGCATGTAGACAGCATTAGAAGTTTTCATAAATACTATATCTGTTGCATTTACAGTGTGCCTTATACTGTAACCATCATATAGATTATTTTCAGTCTCCATAAAAGGTATTCAAACATTTTTAATCCCATTTTACAAAGCAGGGACATTAACACTTCTAAGTCCTAAGTAGTACTTATGGAGAGAGAATTGCCACTCTTATTTGTCTGAAAGCAAAGTGTGCATGGTCTTTCTTTAATCTCACACTGCTTCTCTGAGGGTTGGGGTGGGATAAAGGGAAGAAAAAGGCATTGCTAATATATGTACAAAGTTGGGGTGGGGGAGGGAGGCTTTCTTAATGTGTGACATTTCCAATGAAAGAATAAAGTTAGGACATTTCCATCACACATATCTGTGTCATTTTATATCTGATGTTGATACTTAAAACCCCACTCTGACACTTAAATGATATGAACTTGATTTTAATAAGCTATTGTTTTCTCATCTGTCAATGACAATGACTTCTAGGGGAGAATTTAAAGAAATAATTAGCATAGTGTCTAGCTAGCAAAAAAAGTGGGCTTCCTAGGTAGCACAGTGGTAAAGAATCTACCTGCCAATGCAGGAGATGCAAGGGATGAGGGTTCAATTCCTGGGTCGGGAAGATCCCCTGGAGAAAGGAATGGCAACCCAATCCAGTGTTCTTGCCTGGATAATTCCATGGACACAGGAGCCTGGAGGACTAAAGTCCATGGGGTCTCAAAGAGTCAGACATGACTCAGTGACTAGCACTAACAAAATAAATGTTTGTCTGCATATATGATTATAAAATAAAGATATGTTTATTCATAATGCAAAATAAAGAAATATAGTTTCAGTAACTATTTTAACATAAATATCTCATATCTGAACCCACAGAGCAATAATGTACCTAGATAATTATATGCCAATGTATGAGAAAAACAGCTGCTCAACAGGCAAAAGAATTAGTTATTAGTGTGAGAACAGACTAAAAGGTGAGCAGAGGAAAAGAAGAGCAATTCTATCAGCCCTGCATTTTGGCAAATATTATAGGCTACATTGTCCTAAGATAATCTTGAATTTGGGATTATCTAGAGGAGGTCATAGGAAAACAAAGTTGAAATAGGTTTTTGATAAATTTTGCTCAAATCATGATACACATTTTCTGTTAAAGTTTAATTTTTGGTTATACGTTTATTAATTATGAAGAAGCAAAAGAGAGGCATACTTGGGATAATTAGTAATGATTTCATTCTCTGTGGTGTCATAAATCTCAAAAGTTGTCAAACATGGATATTTGATAGTGACATGTAGGTTCTGTTCAGTCTGGTATTAATAAATAGGTCTAATAATGTAATTCATATATATTAACTGTGATTTGAATATAAGTATAAAAATTGATATTTATTTTTACAGTTTACAGCATCCGTTAATGCCAAAGAGAGAGTATCTGCACTGATTTCAATCTTGTCTAAGCATGTAAGTTCATGTTTATTTTTACTAATTCATATGCAAACTTCTGTAAATTCAAAGCTATATCTCTTGTATTTGGTCTTGAAGAAAAAAATTCAATTTTTTATATCTCCTCCAAATTCTCATATTAAGAAGCTTGAAATGGGAATTGCTACAAGTGTACTATCCAAGTTTGTGTGTGTATTTGTGAGAGAGACAGGAAATGTTGGTTTTGCTTCTATCATCTCTCCTCTCTCCTTTTTCTCTTTCTCTCTCTCCCCCTCCATATTATGTGTGTTTATATGTAAAAATCTCGTGTCTTCTTATTTTAAAAGAAGACTTTCAGTTTAGTTCAGTCGCTCAGTCATGTCCGACTGTTTGAGACCCCATGAATTGCAGCATGCCAGGCTTCCCTGTCGATCACCAACTCCCGGAGTACACTCAGACTCACGTCCATCGAGTCAGTGATGCCACCCAGCCATCTCATCCTCTGTCATCCCCTTCTCCTCCTGCCCTCAATCCCTCCCAGCATTAGAGTCTTTTCCAATGAGTCAACTCTTTGCATGGGGTGGCCAAAGTACTGGATTTCAGCTTTAGCATCATTCCCTCCAAAGAAATCCCAGGGCTGATCTCCTTTGGAATGGACTGGATGGATCTCCTTGCAGTCCAAGGGACTCTCAAGAGTCTTCTCCAACACCACAGTTCAAAAGCATCAATTCTTCAGTGCTCAGCCTTCTTCACAGTCCAACTCTCACATCCATACATGACCACAGGAAAAACCATAGCCTTGACTAGACGAACCTTTGTTGTCAAAGTAATGTATCTGCTTTTGAATATGCTGTCTAGGTTGGTCATAACTTTCCTTCTAAGGAGTAAGCATCTTTTAATTTCATGGCTGCAGTCACCATCTGCAGTGATTTTGAAGCCCCCAAAAATAAAGTCTGACACTGTTTCCACTGTTTCCCCATCTATTTCCCATGAAGTGATGGGACCGGATGCCATGATCTTTGTTTTCTGAATGTTGAGCTTTAAGCCAACTTTTTCACTCTTCACTTTCACTTTCATCAAGAGGCTTTTTAGTTCCTCTTCACTTTCTTCCATAAGGGTGGTGTCATCTGCATATCTGAGGTTATTGATATTTCTTCCAGCAATCTTTATTCTAGTTTGTGTTTCTTCCAGTCCAGCATTTCTCATGATGTACTCTGCATATAAGTTAAATAAGCAAGGTGACAATACACAGCCTTGACGAACTCCTTTTCCTATTTGGAACCAATCTGTTGTTCCATGTCCAGGTCTAACTGTTGCTTCCTGACCTGCATACAGATATCTCAAGAGGCAGGTCAGGTGGTCTGGTATTCCCATCTCTTGAAAAATTTTCCAGAGTTTATTGTGAACCACAGAGTCAAAGGCTTTGGCATAGTCAATAAAGCAGAAATAGATGTTTTTCTGGCACTCTCTTGCTTTTTCAATGATCCAGCGGATGTTGGCAATTTGATCTCTGGTTCCTCTGCCTTTTCTAAAACCAGCTTGAACATCAGGAAGTTCATGGTTCATGTATTGCTGAAGCCTGGCTTAGAGAATTTTGAGCATTACTTTACTAGCATGTGAGATGAGTGCAATTGTGTGGTAGTTTGAGCATTCTTTGGCATTGCCTTTCTTTGGGATTTAGCAACTATGAAAATAGCTATATTGTTGTTTGTTTATTAAGATAAATATAATATAAATAAATACTGAAAATAAAGTGTTCTATGCAAAGTGTGTTTGTATTTAGTCACTCAGTTGTGTTTGACTCTTGGCGACTCTGTAAACCGTAGCCTGCCAGGTTCCTCTGGCCATGGGATTGTCCACAGGCAAGAATACTGGAATGGCTTGCAATTTCTTCCTGAAAGGGATCTTCCCAGTCCAGAGATTTAACCCCAGTCTCCTGTATTGCAAGTAAGATTCCTTACTGTCTGACCACCAGAAAGCCCGCTATACAAAGTACCAAACACAATTGAAAAATGTGTAGATGGTGCCATTAGGATACATACACTTTATTAACTTTGAAGTCCTTGAAGAAAAAAAATAAAATGTTTTAAGGCCAGAGCTGTGGAGAATCACCAGGTAGTAAATCTGGCTTATAGAATGTTATTTAACTTAGTTACATGCCTGTGCTTTTAAAATTCAGTGCTGCACTATTTACAATAGCTAGAACATGGAAGCAACCTACATGTCCATTGACAGATGAATGGATAAAGAAGTTGTGGTACATATACGTAAGGGAATATTACTCAGCCACAAAAAGGAATGCATATGAGTCGGTTCTGATGAGGTGGATGAACCTAGAACCTATTATACAGAGTAAAGTCAGTCAGAAAGAAATACATATATACAGAATCTAGAAGAATTGTACTGAAGAACTTATTTACAGGGGAACAATGGAGAAATAGACAAAGAGAATAGACTTATGGACAAGAGGAGGGGGCGAGGGGGAGATATATGGAAAGAGTAACATGGAAACTTACATTACCATATATAAAATAGATAGTCAATGGGAATTTGCTGTATGTCTCAGGAAATTCAAACAGGGGCTCTGTATCAACCTAGAGGGTGGGATAGGGAGGGAGATAGGAGGGAGGTTCAAGAGAGAGGGGATATATGTACATCTATGGCTGATTCATGATGAGGTTTGACAGAAAACAACAAAATTCTGTAAAGTAATTACTCTTTAATAAAAAAATAAACTAAAAAGAAAAAAAAATTCAGGGCTGCAAACATATGATTGTAGTAAAACACAGAGCCATGGAATTATTGGCCTTGTCTATTCTAATCACTAGTCATTGATATGATTAACACATTTTAAGCAAAATATGATATTTAAGTTGTTATAGATGATATTATATCTATAATGCTAATGCACTGTGGATTAGCAATAGACCTGGTTGGAAATAGTTAGCTTAGGTCATTTTTTTTTTTTTTTACAACAGAGAATATCCTAATTTTAATTTGAGTTATTAGATTTTTGATATACCTAAAGCAGTTTAGCTTTTAGGCTTTAAAAGTAAATCTCCAAAGTTGTAGACTATTTATATTCCTTTTTATATTGGTAATGTAGTACCAGGTGGTGCAGTGGTAAAGAATCTGCTTGCCAGTGCAGGAGAAGCGGGACACCCAAGTTTGATCCCTGGGTCAGGATGATCCCCTGCAGGAGGAAGTGGCAACCTACTCCAGTATTCTTGCCTCTTGTGGTCTACAGTCTAGGAGATAGGAAAGATACAAATATGACTGAACACAGAATAGCAAAAATACATATTTTAACCTATGTTTATTATAAATTTGTATGATTATAAGGGCTGTGTGTGTGGCCACTAAGTATTAAGATACTATTTGCTGTTTGATATCACATGAGCTAATAAATTAAGGGAATACTTTATATTCAGGACTTTTGACACTTTCAAATAAATACCGTTATTTACTGTAGCTACTCCTGAATTATCAGAGAAGGCAATGGCAACCCACTCCAGTATTCTTGCCTGGAGAATCCCAGGGACAGAGGAGCCTAGTGGGCTGCCATCTATGGGGTCGCACAGAGTCGGACACCACTGAAGTGACTTAGCAGCAGCAGCAGCACTCCTGAATTATAACTTGTTTTTGTTTACATGATGAAATTTTTATATGTATTATACTTTTTTATATACTGTGATTTTATATAGACTACAAAATTTAAAATACTATTAAAACAAGGTATCTTTAAAGTTTTCTCTTTTCTTTTCCACAGTATGTAACATGTGTGTAAAACATATAGAATGAACAGGTATACCATAATGGTATTACACGTTTTGTTACAGACCATCACAATAAAGTGACTCACACAATTTTTTTTAATTTCTCAGTGCATGTAAACGTTATGTTTACACTGCACTGTAAACAATAAGTGTGCAATAGAATCATGTTTAAGAAAACATTTGTCATCTTGTCTCACGCTCAGTATATCCAACTCTTTGCAACCCCCTGGACTGTACCCTACCAGGCTCCTATGGAATTTTCTAGGCAAGAATACTGGAATGGATTGCCACTTCCTTCTCCAGGGGATCGTCTTCACCCAGGGATTGAACTCCCGTCTCCTGTGTCTCCTGTATTGGCAGACAGATTATTTACCACTGAGCCACCTGGGAGGCCCAAGGAAACAATGCAAACACCTTAATTATAGATGTGTGCTGAGTTGCCTCAGTCGTGTCCGACTCTGCAATCCTATGGACTATAGCCCACCAGGCTTACTCTGTCCATGGGATTCTCCAGGCAAGAATACTGGAGGGGGTTTCCATTTCCTTTTCCATTAAATAGATACTCATCCCTAAAAAAAAAAAAATGCTAACCATTATTTGAGCATGCACATATTCCCATGCATATTATCTGTGAAGCACAGTAGAAGTAGGCACAATAAAACAAAGTATGCCTGTATAAGGTTCTAATATGAATTTTTCTAAAAGTTAGTCTATTGGTGGATTGTTGGTCCAAATCTTTGGGAGGAGTTTCCCAGTAGTAATGTGGAATATCAACTGAATCAGGGACTTCTTTGTGGCCAGAAAATGAAGAAGCTTCACTGTAGTTATTTACAGGTATAAGCCAAAGAGATAATTTAATTTTAGATCACCATTGAGAAGGGGCTTCCCTGGTGGCAGATGGTAAAGACAATGCGGGGGATCCGGGTTCCATCCCTGGGTCAGAAAGATCCCCTGGAGAAGGATATGGCAACACACTCCAGTATTCTTGCCTGGAGAATTCCATGGACAGAGGAGTTTGGCAGGCTATAGTCCATGGGGTCACAAAGAGTCAGACAAGACAGCGACTAATATGCACATGCATGCGTGTGCCCGCACACACGTGCCTTTGTGAAACTTACCTGTCAAATTAGCACTAATTTCCAACAGTTGGAATATCATCAGAAATGCTTGCCATTCAGTGTCAAATGTAGACAGGACTCTCTCTATACCCAAGTATGCCAGATCAATCTTCTTCCTTATTGTTCTTTTTATTTCTATCACAGCATTTCACCTCTTCCCTCAATCCCCTTCCTTCTTTTTCTGTTCACTCCATTTCCCTCTATGCTTTATCTCTTTTAAAATAGGAGTTAAATTCACATTTACCGAACAACTAAAAACAGACTGCGTGACTATCGTGAAACATTTTATCAACAAGGATATTATTACATGGCAGATGCTTTTAGTATTCCAGAATTCGTAGTTTTGAATAAATAACTTACTTCTAAAATTATGTTGCCACAAAACTTCATATTAGATCATTTGAGAGTGGTTCTGGGTAGATATCTTTATATATGGTAAAAGTAAACTTTAAGTGAAAATCTCAAAATATGTATTCATATCTATTTGATAAAATCAATAAATAAAATTATGGGTAAACTATTTGTTACTTTTTTTTCGTTAAAGTTAACTGAGAAATAGAAAATTGTTTCTAACTGTAGTGTAACTTTTAAAATTTCAAAGTACACAATGTGAATAATTTGAAATGCAATATGTTTATCCCATTATACTTTTGATCATATCTTATTTCACTCATTGTAATTTTAGATAGGCTATCGCTTCAGTATTTTCCACTTTTCAGAAATGTTGATAATAATTTTCTACTTCAACAGCCAGAAAAAATGATACTTGCAAAGTCAACCCACAGATGGTGCTCACCGTCAGTCAGTCAGTCAGAGAAAGTGGCTCAGTTGTGTCCGACTCTGTGACCCCATGGACTGTAGAGTCCATGGAATTCTCTAGGCCAGAAAACTGGAGTGGGTAGCCTTCCCTTCTCCAGGGGATCTTCCCAATCCAGGGATCACACCCAGGTCTCCCGCATTGCAGGCAGCTTCTTTACCAGCTGAGCCATAAGGGACGCCCGACCATGGCATCTGGTTAAGCACTGACAAGTCTGTTAAAACACTGAGTTCTATGGAAATGGATTTAGTCAGCTTTTAGTGACTGTCATAATAACCTCAGTGTAATGCATATCTTAAATCAGTAGTCGTAGAATGTGTTCTAAAACTCATCAAGTTTTATTGGAACCTGATAGGTTTTATTTCCGGCTGTACAGGTACAGTGAATCATAGGGAAACGTGTAGGAAAAAAAAATTCAATGAGGATTCAACCTTGAGTTTTCTGTTCATTGTAAGTGTCAATTAGGGATAAGGCACATATATAAGATTTATGTCTTTCCCTTATAAGACCTAAGGTGACTTATACACTACCTATTAAACAACATCATTAAACAACATCATTAACAAACAAACAACATTAAAACAAACAACGAAAGCTTAACCATAGCTCTTAACAAAAGGGTAAAGATCAGAAAAACTGACTTGCCTAAATTAGTCCTTTGGAAAAAGATCAGTTGACATTATGAAATACTGTTTTGAAGGAAAGAAATATGCTAATGTGGTTAGTTAAAATTCAGGAAAGAATGTGGAATAGCAGATTAACAGAATCTTGGCAGAGGTTTCTAAATGCCCTTGTGCTATTACCCCTGCTCTAGGCATGATTCACTGCTAGCCTATAATATATATATGAAGCAAATAGATGTTAACTGTCTTTCAAAAAATACTTATTTAAAAATTGTATGTGTGATTCTGCACAAAATTGTACTTTTCTTTGTTATGTAAGAACATATGTCATGAAAGTTGAGATAGCCAATTCAGAGAACATTGGCTTAATTTTGAAAAACAGATTGGCTCAATTTAGAATAAAGTAAACTAATTTACTTAAAATAAGACTTTGTATTTTGAATATTTTAAGTAGCTTATTACTAAGCATATCTTGTTATATATTATACAATAGAAAATACATACATATATTTCCATTCAAAAGATGAATTCATCTTTTCTTCCCAGTACAGGAATTTAAAGCAAAGAACAAATTATGGAAAAGTAAACTTTATGTGTTATTTCCTCAGGAAGCTTCATTCATCACTAACATCATCAACTATGCTAGTATTCTAGATGCTGGACTGGAAGAAACACAAGCTGGAATCAAGATTGCTGGGAGAAATATCAATAACCTCAGATATGCAGACGATACCACCCTTATGGCAGAAAGTGAAGAGGAACTAAAAAGCCTCTTGATGAAAGTGAAAGTGAAGAGTAAAAAAGTTGGCTTAAAGCTCAACATTCAGAAAATGAAGATCATGGCATCCGGTCCCATCACTTCATGGGAAATAGATGGGGAAACAGTGTCAGACTTTATTTTTCTGGGCTCCAAAATCACTACAGATGGTGACTGCAGCCATGAAATTAAAAGACACTTACTCCTTGGAAGGAAAGTTATGACCAACCTAGACAGCATATTCAAAAGCAGAGGCGTTACTTTGCCAACAAAGGTTCGTTTAGTCAAGGCTATGGTTTTCCCTGTGGTCATGTATGGATGTGAGAGTTGGACTGTGAAGAAGGCTGAGCACCGAAGAATTGATGCTTTTGAACTGTGGTGTTGGAGAAGACTCTTGAGAGTCCCTTGGACTGCAAGGAGATCCAACCAGTCCATTCTGAAGGAGATCAGCCCTGGGATTTCTTTGGAAGGAATGATGCTAAAGCTGAAACTCCAGTATTTTGGCCACCCCATGCGAAGAGTTGACTCATTGGAAAAGACTCTGATTCTAGGAGGGATTTAGGGCAGGAGGAGAAGGGGACGACAGAAGATGAGATGACTGGATGGCATCACTGACTCGATGGACGTGGGTCTGAGTGAACTCCAGGAGTTGATGATGGACAGGGAGGCGTGCTGCGATTCATGGGGTCGCAAAGAGTCAGACACGACTGAGTGACTGATCTGATCTGATCTGATTTATTTTTGAAAGTGATTTTAAGAAAGCAGTTTAGTATTCCTTTCATTAGAGTATGAGGGTTGAAACATTTAACTTAACAGAAGATACAGCAAGTATTAAAGTGGTCCCAGATTTCTGTTCCGATGCTGCTGCTGCTGCTGCTGCTAAGTCGCTTCAGTTGTGTCCAACTCTGTGCGACCCCAGAGACGGCAACCCACCAGACTCCCCTGTCCCTGGCATTCTCCAGGCAAGAACACTGGAGTGGGTTGCCATTTCCTTCTCCAATGCAGGAAAGTGAAAGTGAAGTCACTCAGTCTTGTCGGACTCCTAGGGACTCCATGGACTGCAGCCTACCAGGCTCCTCTGTCCATGGGATTTGCCAGGCAAGAGTGCTGGAGTGGGTTGCCATTGCCTTCTCTGTCTGATGATGATACTCAGCTTTAAATATAGAAATGAATGTTGATTGAGGTGAAAATTCTTTCCATCAATGCAAAGTAGTGAAACATGGCAGCATTCCTTTAGTTTATTCTTTAAGTGCCCTGAATCAAAACAAAGTTCATTTTATTGATGTGATTCCCACATGTCCAAATATATAAGTTTGGAGCCAGAGGAAATTGGGGCACATAAGTGGAAAAAGCTATGACTTATGTCTTAAGAGTATATTCTCTGCCTCCAATACCCGTGACAAAATCTTGCTTCTATGAATGACTCCCTTTGCAAACTGCAAACATCCTCTATTCTTTAGTCTTCTGTATCTTTAAATAGTGAACGTTGCTCAGTCACATATGACTCTGCGATCCCATGGACTATACAGCCCATGGAATTCTCCAGGCCAGAATACTGGAGTGGGTAGCCATTCCCTTCTCCAGGGGATCTTCCCAACCCAGGAATAGAACCCAAGTCTCCCACATTGCAGGCAGTTTCATCTTTAAATAGGAATAATAACAATACCCATTTCTTGTTGTAACATGTGGTATGTGATAATCTGTAACTTTGTATCCTAGTTAATTACTATTATATTCTTGATATTTTTTCTCTGGCAAAATCTTTAATGTATAGATTTAGCATGATTTTGCATACCGGGGAACTGGACTTGCTCTGTATTTATAAGGGATGCTAAAAGTTACAGTCTCTCATACCTTATTAGAGCTGGCAAATTGTAGAAAGGACTACATTCTTATAGTCTAGGGTGCTGAAACTAATGTTGTTTTTGTATTTTTTAAATTAACTGACAAAAGCCTACATGTTAATTTTCAGGAAATGTGGTGAGTATGGTCTTGAATTAGCTAAATCAATTTCCATCATGTCTCTCTCATTTGACTGAACAGAAATAGCATGGTACTACAATGCTACTCATACATTTGAGTTAAATTCACTGAGCCTGACTACTAGGCACGGCAGGATCAATTTATTCTTTCTATAGCTCTAATTGGTACTTGGATTAACTAATTGCTCCACCAGGTTGAATATTTACAAAGTGGGTTGGTTTTACTCACCTAGTTTCTCCTTAGTGTTAATTGAAATATTATCATGTTAAGTTACCATTTCATTATTATCAGGAGACAAACCTGATATACAAAAAATTACCAAAACTCACCCATTGGTTAGCTTGTTTAATTCTCAGAAGAGTTTTGTGCTGGTTCTTAAAGTTTCTTATAATGGAATTTGAATTTTCCTAACATAATTGAGCATCTTATGAGAGGCTAAAGGAAAAAGATAAAGGTGAATAAGGTCAAATTAGAGGATACCTCAATATGAGGTACATACTCTGTCACTGGAAGTCTAAATTATCAATGACTGTTATAAATGGAATAAATAATGTTATCTTAGAGTTAATGAGCAACCATTATATTTGAACAATAATATGCAAGAAGATTGGTGACATACAAAAATATGCACAGATAATAAAGGATTGTGAGATGTACTGGAAGACACATGCTATCATTTCATGTAATCTCTGAGTTAAGAAATGACCCTGTAGTACTTTCATTGTAAAAGTTAATACTGTATAGAGCAATATGTGTAATAAAGAGTTAAATGCAAAAATTACAGAGACAGTACTTAAGACAGACCACTTTATTGGGGTCAAAGGATGCTCAGAAGAGATGAAGGAGTAAGCACCATGGAGGAAAGTTTGTTTCGTCTATGGGGTTAAGGTATAGGGCGATTGCCCTAAACTCTGAAATTTCTTTTCCTGAAAGAGTGTTTCATATGGGGTTTAGGAAAAAAGAGAAGAAAAGTATTTTCCACCAAAAGAGAAATGAAAATGAACAAAACAACAGTGAAAAAACTTGTTTTATAGTAAGTATCATTTAGGTTGGGTTGAAAGGCTGGCAAAGAGTTAAAGAAGTTGAGGAAAAAGAGAGCATCCCTTTAGACAGGCTTCAACAGAGTGTGAATCGTGAACTTTCAGATGTTCAAGCTGAATTTAGAAAAGGCAGAGGAACCAGAGATTAAATTGCCAACATCTGTTGGAGCTTCAAGAAAGCAAGAGAGTTCCATAAACATCTATTTCTGCTTTATTGACTATGCTAAAACCTTTGACTGTGTGGATCACAACAAACAGTGGAAAATTCAAAAAGAGATGGGAATACCAGACCACCTGACCTGCTTTCTGAGAAATTTGTACACAGGTCAAGAAGCAACACTTAGAACCGGACATGAAACAACCAACTGATTCTAAATTGGGAAAGGAGTACGTCAAGGCTGTATATTGTCAACCTGCTTATTTAACTTATATGCAGAGTACATCATGAGCAATGCCAGTCTGGATGAAGCACAAGCTGGAATCAAGATGGCCGGGAGAAATATCAATAACCTCAGATATGCAGATGACACCATCCTTATGGCAGAAAGTGAAGAAGAAGTAAAGAGCCTCTTGATGAAAGTGAAAGAGGAGAGTGAAACACTGGCTTAAAATTCAACATTCAGAAAACTAAGATCATGGCAACCAGTCCCATCACTTCATGGCAAATAGATGGGGAAACAATGGAAACTGTGGCAGACTTTATTGGGGGGGAGGGGGCACGGAGCTCTAAAATCACTGCAGATGGTGACTAAAGCCATGAAATTAAAAGATGCTTGCTCCTTGGAAGAAAAACTATGACCAACCTAGACAGCATATTAAAAAGCAAAGACATTACTTTGCCAACAAAGGTCCATCTAGTCAAAGCTATGCTTTTTCCAACAGTTATGTAGGGATGTTAGAGTTGGACCATAAGAAAGCTGTGCACCAAAGAATTGATGCTTTTTTAAAAAAAAATTTTATTTTATTTTTAAACTTTACAGTATTGTGTTAGTTTTGCCAAATATCAAAATGAATCCGCCACAGGTATACATGTGTTCCCCATCCTGAACCCTCCTCCCTCCTCCCTCCCCATACCATCCCTCTGGGTCATCCCAGTGCACCAGCCCCAAGCATCCAGTATCGTGCATCGAACCTGGACTGGCGACTCGTTTCGTACATGATATTATACATGCTTCAATGCCATTCTCCCAAATCTTCCCACCCTCTCCCTCTCCCACAGAGTCCATAAGACTGTTCTATACATCAGTGTCTCTTTTCCTGTCTCGTACACAGGGTCATTGTTACCATCTTTCTAAATTCCATATATATGCGTTAGTATACTGTATTGGTATTTTTCTTTCTGGCTTACGTCACTCTGTATAATAGGCTCCAGTTTCATCCACCTCATTAGAACTGATTCAAATGTATTCTTTTTAATGGCTGAGTAATACTCCATTGTGTATATGTACCACAGCTTTCTTATCCATTCATCTGCTGATGGACATCTAGGTTGCTTCCATGTCCTGGCTATTATAAACAGTGCTGCGATGAACAGTGGGGTACACGTGTCTCTTTCCCTTCTGGTTTCCTCAGTGTGTATGCCCAGCAGTGGGATTGCTGGATCATAAGGTAGTTTTATTTCCAATTTTTTAAGGAATCTCCACACGGTTCTCCATAGAGCTGTACTAGTTTGCATTCCCACCAACAGTGTAAGAGGGTTCCCTTTTCTCCACACCCTCTCCAGCATCTATTGCTTGTAGACTTTTGGATCGCAGCCATTCTGACTGGTGTGAAATGGTACCTCATAGTGGTTTTGATTTGCATTTCTCTGATAATGAGTGATGTTGAGCATCTTTTCATGTGTTTGTGAGCCACCTGTATGTCTTCTTTGGAGAAATGTCTATTTAGTTCTTTGGCCCATTTTTTTTGATTGGGTCATTTATTTTTCTGGAATTGAGCTGTAGGAGTTGCTTATATATTTTTGAGATTAGTTGTTTGTCAGTTGCTTCATTTGCTATTTTTTTCTCCCATTCTGAAGGCTGCCTTTTCACCTTGCTAATATTTTCCTTTGTTGTGCAGAAGCTTTTAAGTTTAATTAGTTTATTTGTTTATTTGTTTATTTTTATTTTATTTGTTTTATTTATTTTATTTTATTTGTTCCATTTGTTTATTTTTGCTTTTATTTCCAATATTCTGGGAGGTGGGTCATTGAGGATCCTGCTGTGATGTATGTCAGAGAGTGTTTTGCCTATGTTCTCCTCTAGGAGTTTTATAGTTTCTGGTCTTACGTTGAGATCTTTAATCCATTTTGAGTTTATTTTTGTGTATGGTGTTAGAAAGTGTTCTAGTTTCATTCTTTTACAAGTGGTTGACCAGATTTCCCAGCATCACTTGTTAAAGAGATTGTCTTTAATCCATTGTATATTCTTGCCTCCTTTGTCAAAGATAAGGTGTCCATATGTGCGTGGATTTATCTCTGGGCTTTCTATTTTGTTCCATTGATCTATATTTCTGTCTTTGTGCCAGTACCATACTGTCTTGATAACTGTGGCTTTGAGTAGAGCTTGAAGTCAGGTAGGTTGATTCCTCCAGTTCCATTCTTCTTTCTCAAGATAGCTTTGGCTATTCGAGGTTTTTGTATTTCCATACAAATTGTGAAATTATTTGTTCTAGCTCTGTGAAGAATACCGTTGGTAGCTTGATAGGGATTGTTCATGGATTGGAAGAATCAATATAGTGAAAATGAGTATACCACCCAAAGCAATTTATAGATTCAATGCAATCCCTATCAAGAATTGATGCTTTTGAATTGTGGTGTTGGAGAAGACTCTTGCGAATACCTTGGACTGCAAGGCGATCCAAGCAGTCAATCCTAAAGGACATCAGTCCTGAATATTCATTGGAAAGACTGATGCTGAAACTGAAACTCCAATACTTTGGCCACCTGATGCAAAGAATTGACTCATTTGAAAAGACCCTGATGCTGGGAAATCTTGAAGGCAGAAGGAGAAGGGGACAGCAGAGGATGAGATGGTTGGATGGCATTACAGACTCAATGGACATGAGTTTGAGTAAACTCCAGGAGTTGGTCATGGACAGGGAAGCCTGGGGTGCTGCAGTCTATGGAGTCACAAACAGTCAGACATGACTGAGTTACTGAACTGAACTTTAGGCAGAGAGAAACCCATGGTAATGTAAAGCAGCATGGCACATTCAGGGAATGGCCAAACATTGTTTGTGGTTTGAATTGTTCCCAAATAATAGTCTTATCTAAATTTTCTATCTAAGAACCCAACTAACTAGTGTTTGTATTGGGAGGAACAGCATCCCAAGGGACAGCAAAGTTCATGCTTAGGCAAAAAGAACCAGGGGTTAATTTAACCACACTCCTATTTAATGCAGAAGATATAGGTTACCATTTATTACAAAATTGCTATCCAAATCCAGATGGCTACTTACATATTCAATATATTTGTTGGTTCATTTAAAAGATTTTTTATTTTTTAAGTTAAGCAGAGCTTTGCATATGATAACTGAAAAATAAACTATACATGAAATGTGTTTGTGAGGAAACATTCAGTTGAGGCTACTGTCTGTTATCTTCTTGAAAACTCATTTTACATGATGTAGAAAGAACAGCAGAAGAGAGAGACAGAATGAAAATATCTATTGTAGATTTAGGTAAAAAGAAAAGAGTGATGAGATGGAAAAACATAGTATGGACCTAAAAGGATTGGGCATCTGGTTCAAAAACAAGGACATGTTTTTCAGTTTTGAAAAGTACAGACTAATAGACATGAAAAAAAAAATCTGAAGCACATCGACTGGAAGTACAACCTGCAAAATTGTAATGTCAGATGAATGTGTCTGTGCCTTGCTGTAAATGTACCTCCTGGCAGGTGTCTGCAGGTACTTCCTTTTTAAAATTTGCCTACAGATAGGTTATTAAAGTCATTGCAAATCAGAGCATGTCTTTCCTGTGGCACAAATTAAACTATACACAAACAGAGGCAAAGGTAAGGACGAGAGCATTTAGGGGTCAAAGAGAAAGCTTTTTTTGTTCCACATGAACACTGAGATATGGTTCTATACAGTTATATTTGATTTGAAGCAAAATTTGATTTTAAAAATGCTATGATGCCGTTTCCTTCTCCAATGATGAATTACCTTGAAATAAATATGTCTGTAAGGTAGTTTGATGCAAAACTGTGAATGATTTGGTTGATTTGAATTAGTGCTGTTAATAGGCTGGAGAACTTGCTTATAATTTATGCAGGGTGATCGTTCTCTGCAGGTGCATAGGGTCATCCTAGTTTATGCCTGATGTTATGAACTGGTCTGAATTAATATTCTGATCTCATTCAGCTCAAAACATCCCACTTGTAGGATCTAATGTGTGTGTGTGTGTGTGTGTGTGTGTGTGTGTGTGTGTGTGATTAGTTCTCATTCACACCAGTATCAGTTCCATCCACCTTGTCTTCAGCAAAATAATTTTTCTGATTTCCTTGCTATTTTGTCTTTTTCTTGCCAATTCTTTTGAAGTATAATTTCAAACTTAGGGAGACAGGTTAAAGGTAACAAATGAGTACCAGGTGGTAATCATTGCCCTCCCAACTTCCTGAAGAATTTCTGTCTCCTTTGTTTCTCTATTACTGTAGTTTCTGGAAAATATATTCAATAATCTATAGTCTACCTAATTTTCTAGAGCACATGAGCAGCAAATACTGCATACGAGTTTATTTCTTGGCTACAAACCACTTTTCTCCATTTAGTTCTTGCTCTCTTACCTTCTCCTGTTCTTCAGTTTTCAATAAATTTTGATCAGTGACTCACCATCCCTGACAGCTTTTAAATTGCTTGAAAATACCCTGTGCTTTATAAGAACACAAAATATGAATACTAAGCAATGCTTCTTCCAGAGTTCCAGATGTGTTAATAATCATGAAAGATGCTTATTGATTTATATAAACCTAAATAAATATGGAGAACTATCCAAATTAAAAAAGGGTGTCTGGGAATACCAGAGTCTCTCATGTGGTGCTTAATAATGGTTGAAGGGGTAAGCTGAGTAGTGAGTTCTCTTGAGTTCTTCGGCAGATCTATGAAAGTTTGTTTAGCATACAGAAAGAAATCACTCTTAAGATATTACAGCTAAACTTCCAATCCATCCATACTTTAATATTCTCACACATTTTAACATAATTCTAGCCTAACAACTAGCCTTAGCAAATGCAAATACAAACTATATAATAAGAAATATTAAAGATTAGTTTAGTGGAAATATTAATAGAGAAAGGATAAACTGCCATTGTTCTATCCAAGGCAATGGAAATTTTGCCAAGAGGAAAGAAATTTCAGCAAATTCAGGAAGCAAAGGCATTACTGATATGCAAATGACCTAAAGATGGAAAGTTGAAAGGGTGTAGTAGTCCAACTTTTGATAAATTGAATATCTATTAGGTTTAGCTGTGGGTTTCACATTTTAGATATGTGAAAAATATCCATAATGTTGCATTTACCTCTATCCATGTAGGACCCTGCAGTGATGTTCCTCTGGGCCTGGCGCTGTGTCCACTGTGAGCTTAGTCCTTTGTATGCAGTGCATAGAGGTGACCTGTGCATATACTGCTCGCTGACAGCAGGAGATGTAAAACATAAACCAGAGATTCTCAGTTCAGCAAACCCTTTGGACATCTGTGTAAAGAATGATGTACAAGATAAGCATAAGTCTTTAGAAGAGAAAATGAATGTTGTAAAGTCCTTTTTTCAGTCCTTAAAATTGTTTAAAATAACATTAGAAACTCAATATTATTTGATACTTTTTATACAGTTTCAGTTTATGGTTAGGTTAGGTTCTGTAGGGAGGAAGGGGAAAAAACTGAACTTCATTAGGAAACTCATACATTTATTTAGTACTATCATATAAATTGAATGAATACGCATTTTGTGTGAAAACAACATTATTAGACTATAAGGTAAAAGCAGCCATGTCTTAAATACTGGTATTACCAAATTGGCCTTTATGTTTTCAAATGCACAACCAATATGTGACCAATGTTTTACAGGTGAGGAACAAGTCAAATTCAAGGGTGCCCAGAAAATCTCTTGCAAATATATTAACCTTAGAAATATAGATATTTTTTTAAACTCTGTGCTCCTGTGACTCTCTAGGACATATTATAATGCACTAAGAGGATCTTGCTGCCTATGTAGGGGCTACATTAATAATTTCATAGTTTATAATATGTAAACATTGATAATCTAATAATTTGTATACAATGGATGCTGCACAGTCTGTCTTAAAATGAAAGGCTGTAAAAAGCAAGAACAAAAACAGCATCGAAAATAACATTGTGATATTTATTAAGCAGTTTCTCTGTATTAGATATCAGACTAAGTAATGGATATAGCTACTTTCATTTAAAAATCAGATTAGCTGGATAAATATATAAGTATAATCTTTATAAATTTAACATTTAGAGATAAAACAATAGATAAAATTTTGAAAATGTTTAAAAAGTAGTTGCATAATTTGGCCACTGTAAGTTATAAAATGGCAGAACTATGTATTTTGACTTAATGCCCATATTCTAAATGTGAGGTCAACAAATTTTTTGTGTAGAGGCCTGGGTAATAAATAGTTTATGCTTTTGGACTATATGGTCTCTGTGATAAAATACTCAGTTCTCCCCTATTCAACTCTAAGTCTTGGTTAGAGAAGTGTTAGGGTTGGGGTTAGGTTAATCTGTGAATCAATTCTGAGTGTATAAATGAACAATATGTAAAGCAATGGGAATGGCCAAGTTCTAATAAAACTTTAATTAAGAGAAAAGACAATCAATTGGCCTGAGGAACACAGTTTGCCAATCCCTCCTACAGGTCTTTGTGCTATGTGGATTCCACTCTATACTAAGATGAAAAAATGCAAAAAAAAAAAAAAAAATCCATATTCTTGAACACAATTGTAGTTAAGTTACTTAAAATTATGCCATAGTTTTTTAAAGCAAATTTCAATTGAAATTATTTTATATAATGACAAAGTGCTAAAATAGTAGAGTAAATGTGTCACATAAGCTAGACTCACAATTTCTAATCTGTTGTGTATATTGCCATGATTACATTTGTACTCTGTCTGTGATGTTTTTATTCCAACTAGTTTAACACTTATTTTAAAATTGCTTTAAAATTAAGCATTTAAAGAATAATAAAACCTAGTTTTTACTTCTTTAGCTTTGTATAAAGGGAGCTGAGGATTATTCACTAAGGATTTTTAAGTGTGAAATCAAAACCTCATTGCACTGTAGGTTAGCACGACATCAAAAATCAAGAGGATATATAATTAATTTGTATTTTTGCTGCTATAATTATCTACATTATGTCTGACAAGATCAAACTAAGCTACAAAGAAATAAGTGAGCTACTAAAAACAATTGCATATTTAAACACATCTTTTTGTCATAACAAATTCTAGCTGCACACAGTATTTTGAAACTTGCAAATCAGGCCAGGGGAAAAAGAAAGTACAAATGAAGGCCACAGATAAATCAAATTATGTATAAGAAGCATGAAAAAAATACACCCTGGAAATTTTGACTCCAAAGCATCTTGTAAGTTGATTTTCAGGTGGAAAATATGAAGTTAATGTGCTTAAAATGTTTCTCTTGCCACAGCACAGTCAGAAAAGGTAGCCAAGTATTGTCTTAAAGCATAAAGTGATAGAGCCACATCTGATTCCAGTCAATTAATATTGGAAAAGGTATCAATGTTGTCTATTACAGTAGTTTTTTTTGTTGTTGTTCTTGTTGTTGTTTGCTTGTTTTATTTTTATCTAAACAAGGAGCATAGGCCTGGACCTCTGACAGATGGAAGTGAGCATGACAGATAATGCCTTCTACCTAGAGAGTGACATGTGTCTTTTCCTCACAGCTATTTGTCAGATCAATTTACGGGATTACACTCAAATATAAAGTATATTTTTGCCATCTTGCCATGCCTAAAAATGGAGGTTCAAACCTTTGGTGAACTATGCTTGTGTTTACCACCACAGCATCTGCCTATACTGGACAATCTAGTGTGTACAAGATAGGGGAGTCAAGACTCTATATTTAAAAAAATAAATGATTAGTACAGCACAAACACTTCCAATAAAGAGCATTTGGAAGAATAAGGTAGATGAGCAGTACATAAAGTCACGCTGCTGCTGCTGCTGCTGTTAAGTCACTTCAGTTGTGTCTGACTCTGTGCGACCCCATAGACGGCAGCCCACCAGGCTCCCCTGTCCCTGGCATTCTCCAGGCAAGAACACTGGAGTGGGTTGCCATTTCCTTCTCCAATGCATGAAAGTGAAAAGTGAAAGTGAAGTCGCTCAGTCCTGTCTGACTCTTCAAGACCCCATGGACTGCAGCCAAACAGGCTGCTCCATCAATGGGATTTTCCAGGCAAGAGTACTAGAGTGGGGTGCCATTGCCTTCTCCACATAAAGTCATGAAGGAAGCTAAAATAGGTAACAGGGCAATATAATTAAAACTCTGTATACACTTGAAGAAGTATGTGCTGACTACCTCAAAAGTCTCAGGGAAGATTTACGAAAGAAATACCTTATAGACTGATTATTAAATTATATGTACAAAGTTGACATGTGATATTTGAAAGGGAAGAAGCCTTTTCAAAATCTGGCCTGTAAAAGGGAGGTACCAAATAGCTGATTTTGGCTGGAATATGTGGTAAGGGAGATAACTGACATAAGCTTTTGCTCACATGCCATAAATAAATACCTTGAATAAATATTTATTTATGTCATAAAATCCTAGTAAGCTATATATGCATCTCTTAGATGTCATCATAAAGTCATCATCTTTGAGTTTCATATATCATCATAAATCTTTTCAGGAAATAAAGTCTTAAAAAAAAAAGTAATGACTTCCAGGTCATTCAGATAAAAATTAAGGTCTAGTATTAGCTGATGTATGGCATTAAGCTATAGAAGTCACATATCTGCTATAAGTTTCATGTTTTTCACTTGAGTACTAAAAATATTAAAATGCCATTTTTAGGAAGGTTTGTAAGGGAAATTGTGTGAAAATGTAAAATGATTTCTATTCTGCCTGCCATGTAAGAAGCATACCATAAAATGGTAGCTATCATCATTAATGCAAGAAAAAACATGTACTTCACTACCATTTATATTATTTTGCACTTTTTAAAATAAGTACCATCTGCAGGAGCAAATTTCCATAGGTCATTATTAAAAAAGTTATTCTTACATTGAATATTTACAATATTGTCTAAAATATTTTCCTCATAATCCCACTCTCTCTCTCCCTTTCCTTCTCTTTATTAGAGTGAATAAATAAAATGAATGATTTATATTTAGCTGTTTTGTACTGGTAGATGACATGAGACTTTTATTGCATTAATTTCCTTTCATTTTATTTGAAAATTAAAATCATCCAGGAAAGCACAATAATCCTATTTATATATGCACATACAAAGGTCATTTTAGGAATAAATTAGGGTCTTTCCTTTCACTTTGTATCTTCGTTATTTATACTGCTGCTGCTGCTGCTGCTAAGTCGCTTCAGTCATGTCCAATTCTGTGCGACCCCATGGACTGCAGCCTACCAGGCTCCTCCATCCATAGGATTTTCCAGGCAAGAGTACTGAACAACCACTAATAATTCCAATTCTGTATTACTTCAGGAACACATCAGGTGGTGATGTCTGCTTCTTTTCATTGACTTCCAAAAAATGCAGAGATGACCTTCAGGGACCCCCAATCAGCATAGTCTACCCTGATGTGCTGTGTTTCCTGGAGGCTAACTTGAGCATAGGAGAATAAAAATAAATCAGAGAATAAACTGACATTTACTGATTCCACAGTATGTACTTCTTGCTTGAATTGTGTTTTAAAAATTCAATAAAGCTTTATTAATCTTATTATGTAAAATCTGTAGACCCTAAGCATTAAATAACTTTCCCAATTTCACACCATAACCAGCAAAATAAACCTCAGCTTTCAAGGTCTGTCCTCTTTCTACTCTAACAAAACTCCCCGCTTTTGAACTCTGAAATATCTTTCCCTCAAACTCTTCCTGAACTCAGTATTACTTGTTTTAAGAGATTTTTTAATGGAAAGAAAAAACATCAGAAAATCTGTAAGACACCAAGCATTTTTTTGTTCTTTCAAATCTAAGTGCCAAACAGTGTATTCAGTCTACTCACTCACATGCTAAGGAACAAAATAGCATAGCTCCTGGGTAGGAGAGTTTTGTGTACATCTTGGGCAGTAGAGAACAGAAATGTAGTCTAATTTTCATGGAATATATACTTCAAAGTTTCTCTTCAAGAAGTTACAGTTTTGACTTTGATAACACTGAATATCTATGACCTTGTGCTTGGGCCGTCCTATCCTTTTGGGCACTGTTCATTTGCTGATCAATAAACATGAGCCTGGGGAAATTGAAAATAGTAACTTAAATTCCCTTAATTTACTCCAGCCTCTGCTGTGATTCCTCATTTCATTTTAATGTACACCCGGGTTTTGACACTTTTACATTGAGCTAGACTTGCGAATAGGAGTCGAGTTCTGTAGTTTTAATTTTCAGTACATGTCTTCCCCTCTAGACTTTCCCCCACTTCTACTTGTTTCTGGTTGCTGTCCTGCTCTCATCTCTAACTCCCTAAACTGAAAAACAGTATCAGTGAAAGAAAAATAAGACAATGATCTTGCCTGTGTTTTCACTCCTTCATAGCACTGAAATCTCCATCAGTAGTTAAGAGATCCCAAGAGGCATAAATAATCTGATGGAGGATGTTCCTTCCAACTTTTCCATCTAGATAGCATATTGCTTGCTTTCTCCTTAACACACAGGTGCACACACACACAACAAAGAACATCAAATGTATTGTGTTTAGAAAACAGCAGATTGTCAAAGATGGCACAGATCTGTAAAACTTAGACCTGTAATGAATATTATAAATATCTCATTGACTAATTTCTGGTGTCCCCTGGAGCCCAACACTTTCCTTATCAATATCTAGTGATGTTTATATATCACCTACTTGGGTATCTTTTTTTTTAAAGAATGATGAAAAAGTTCATAAAAGACTTGGATCCAATATTTATGATAAGTGTTTTCTTTATAGAATACATAATACTGCCATAGTGACCAACGTTAGAACTCTGGCTGTCTTCAAATCACTGACTTGGATGTTAATCACTCTTCTGATCCAAACTGAAACCTTTTTTTTTTAATATTGTTGTTTGTTTTGATGCACTGCTTGAGGGATCATAGTTCCCTGGCCAGGGATTGAACCTGTGATCTGGCAGTGAGAGTGTAAGTTCTAATCACTGGACCACCAGGGAATTGCCACATACATAAACATTTTAAATGATAGGCTTTGAAGTCTTTTTTTCCTCCTTTTTTTCTTCTACTCTATCTTCACTTCTTTTGTGTATATAGATATAGATAAAGATACAGGTATAAAATCTTCATATAGCAAGGGACAAATCTGAAAAAATAGAATTAACAGAACATCACTCCTTTTCAGAAATTGTGAACAAATTTGAAAAGACCAATAAACCTCAGTCTGTAGTATAAATACCATTTTTATTTTTTAATGTTTTTGGTTGGAATCCTTATGCAGGTAAACATATAAGTAAAGTTGTAAAAGTCCATGGCATTTTAATGCACTAAAGATGAAACCAAAGCTATATTCTGAATTCATTTCAAACTTCATGGAGATGACATTATAAAATTTCTATTGAAGAAAGTTTGATAACTAAAACCTCTGTTAAAATCATGAGGTAAATTTAAGAATAACTTAGAATTCCCTGATAGTTCAGTTGGTAAAGTATCCACCTGTAATGTAGGAGACCCCAGTTCGATTCCTAGGTCAGGAAGATCCCCTGGAGAAGGGGTAGGCTACCCACTCCAGTATTCTTGGGCTTCCCTTGTGGCTCAGCTGGTAAAGAATCTGCCTGCGATGCAGAAAACCCCAGTTCAATCCCTGGGTTGGGAAGATCTCCTGGAGAAGGGAAAGGCTACCCACTCCAGTATTCTGGCCTGGAAAATTCCATGGACTGTATAGTCCATGGGGTCGCAGAGTCGGACATGACTGAGCAAATTTCACTTACTTACATATAGTTTTCTAAATAAATCCCCTCTTGGGCATTCTTTTGAGCAAATGCTGCCACAAACACACACTGGGAGAAGCATTATTATGGCAGTTCCAGGTCAAATTTTTAAGAGGACTAGTAGCTTACAGTTTGGTTTAAGGGATCCCTAATCCAGCATGTAAGAAATGTGAATATCCTGCTAAGAGATAATATGGAGAGCTGGATACTGCATGGTGGGCGGGAGAGCTGAACCCAGTCTTCCAGCCATCTCCAACAACATGCCAGATGAACAGATAAACAAGCTGTTCAAGATTCTTCAGTGCATCTCAGCTGCCCTCTGAAATCTGACATGTAACTCCAGTTGACTCCCAAAATTGCCCAGTGAAATATTGGGTTGGCCAAAAAACTCGTTTGGGTTTATTCAAAGATGTAATGGAAAAGTCCAAATGAACTTTTTTGGCCAACCCAATACCATCTGGATTCTGATTCCATATAATAATATAATTAATTATCTCTAACTCATATTTTACCATATTATATTGTCAAGGATGATCAGGACCTCTCTACAACATAAACAAAATTGAACAGTGTATGCATAATTAATATGTGGTTAGATAGATAACGAAAATGTTTAACAATTCAAAGGAAAGTACCATGTCCAGAAAGTAAGATGATCTGGTAAGGCTTCAAGAATGTATTAGAATAAAATGATGGTGTGTTTTGTAATATTAGAAAATGGAAAACAAGTAAGCAAACCCAACATAATCTAGTCATATAAAGAAAATAATTTTATTGTTGATCTCCTCAGGTTTTATTTTTCTATGTAGACCACCTTAAACCTTAGATCTTCATCACATTCTTTTTGATAAACTTTTAGTTTTACTTTTTCTTTTATAATATAAATAAACAATTTTTAGCAATGTTATCAAGAAACATTTCATGTATTTATCTTACAGTTTCTAATGACTGTTAAATTTTCCATTATGTGACTATAAGAAAAATTCATGTTTTAGTGATAAAATGTTATTCTAACTAAGCAATGACAATGTCATAATTAATATTCCTTTAAACTTTTTCTATAAATCAGGCTCATATTGATAAAAATGATATTCTATAACATTAATCAAGCATTTATGATATGTAATAATAACACTTTGATGAACAATTTAGATCCACCTTTAATTTTCATAACAGAAAGCAAAGTGTATAATATCATTTCTCTCTTTCGTAGATAAGAAAAATAAGGACCAGAGAGATTATTCATGCAGTAAGAATTTTAACTAATGAAGGAAGCCCAATCACATTTGACCTAAGGTCAGAAAAGATCAAAATGTGTTTACATTTATATTTAAAGTCATATTCGACTCTTTGTGACCCCATGTACTATACAGTCTGTGGAATTTTCCAGGCCAGAATACTGGAGTGGGTAGCCTTTCCCTTCTCCAGGGGATCTTCCCAATCCTGGGATTGAACCCAGGTCTCCTGCATTATGGGCGGACTCTTTACCAGCTAAGCCACAAGGGAATCCCAAGAATACTGGGGTGGGTAGCCTATCCCTTCTCCAGGGAATCTCCCCAACCAAGGCTCTGAACTGGAGTCTCCTGCATTGCAGGGGGACTCTTGACCAACTGAACTATCAAGGAAACCAAAAATCTGACACTTGTAGTTTGTTTCCTCCTGCCACTTAAGAGAGAGATAAAAAATGTCTGACACTTGCAGCCTATTTCCTCCATTTGGAAACCCCTAGCCTTCCTGACGGTTACCCTCGCATTCCCCTCTTTTCTTTTAGTAGAATTATGCTGTTGAGGGAGAGGGGTGTCATTTTCATTCTGTAACTGCTTCCTAGCTGATAAGGGGTGTAGTCCCTAAATTGGTGAGGCAGCATATTCGTCTAACCCTCATATTGAGGGTCTCTGATCCAGGGGCCCCAAGTAGTAGTTGGAGGAAGCTGCCACAGTGGCAGGAGTTTGAGCAACCATTTGTAACTTAAAAGCCTTCATGTGGCTAGAAACAAATCTGGTTACACAGTTATAGATGCAAGGAGCAATCAGCAAAGTTTAAAGTCACATTATGTCCACAGTTAAGGTAAAGTGTTACACCAATCCATTTTAGGATTGTTAGATGTCATCAGATTAAGAAGAGGCATCACATATGATTGCTGTGGTCAAAGGTATTCACAGACTTGGAGAAAGTCTTTTCCTTGAAGTGGAGATGCCCACCATGGAAAGACTACCACTGCTGAAGAGGGGAGTGCTTTGCAGACCCAGCAGTTAGACCGATTGTGGAATGCAGCCTAGGAGTGAGCCCAGGATATGAAGGCATTGTTTTCAGGATCAAATGGTAGACTCAGGATTTTTGGAGTCAGCAGAAGCAGACTCACGTAGGTTATCAGGCCCTTCCAAATCAAGTTCAAGGGAAGTTGTGATGCTCATTGTCCTTGTAGGAGCCCACATGGTATGAAGAAGCACTGTGGGAAGAGTCTATCAGTAGCCACAGTGTCTTGGGTCCTCTGGATGATCTTCTCCTTCAGTGGCACTATCTCCCAGCAGGTCTTGAGAAGACCAGCTCCTCTTGGTGTGAACTGGATGCCACAAGGTACCAAAGTTGAAGTCCCAGAAGGTCCTGAGGACACCTGACTTCCACTGGTATCAACTCCACCTGGGGTTGTCTTGAAGCCCAGGCCCCAAAATGTGTTTGGGAGATAATGAAGGAAGAGATTTAAATAGATTATAGAGGTTTCATGAAGGTGGGGAATGAGACTGAAATATTGTTTTAGCTAAAATATAGAGTCATTTAAATATTAGATTAAGTGAGCAGTGTGACAGCATTTGATGCTGAAATTCTCTCTTCAAAGATCAGATTTTGGAGTGACAATCTCCAAGGGTTTACCTTGGAGAAATAATCTATGCCTTTCTCAAAACAGTATGGGAAGGAAGCACTGTTGGTTCTTCTACTTGTGCTTTCTTAGTTGTCTGGGTGCCTCAATGAAGATCACCCTTGGCATGATATATACAGGACAGAAATCAACTCATGAGGAATTTCCACCTCTTAAAAGATCATTTGCTGACATGCAGTGATATAAGTCCTAAAAGTAAGACCCAATATAATTTGCACCTTGATATGTAGTGAAAATCAGGAGGACCTGAAAAAGCCTAACCACAAGCTCCCCTTCTTGCCTTGTTTACAAACCTAGGTCCCCTAAGCCAACCAAACTTCCTAACCATGGGGACCAAACACAGTTTGTATTTATCACTGAGAAGTGGGCTTCAGCTTCTCTGCCTGACCATGGAATTATTCAAACTAATCAGATCCCAGCATGAGAACCGGAAGTCCCTGACTCTCTTGACATTACAAAGTTTGCCCTTGATTGTTTACTCTGTTCCCAAGTGCAACCCTGACGGGGCCCTTTGTAGCATGTAGTGTTCTTGTCACCAGGGTTGAGAGTATATGCGAATAAAAATATCAGTCTCATCTGTCCAGTATCTGAGGTCATGTGTTTGGCCATCCCCCTAACCATAGGACAGTAATCTATCTGTTACCAATGGTGTGAAGGGAGATTGACACATCTATAGGCACTTGACAATGACAGGAACCATCTATGAGTGTATGGCAGGAAACAGTCAGCACATATACCCTCTCTACATACAAATAAAAATAAAAAATAGTATTTCTATAGAGTGTGCAATCTACTTAAGGAAAAGCAAACTGTCATTTGATGAATAGATAAGCTAACAAAGTGAAACTGCAAAATTTCAAATATGTGATCATATATTGTAGCAACTGATACAATTATAATATTAGATTTCAGTTATTTTGCAGAAGTAGTTATATACACAATTACAGAACACTCTTCATAATTATTGGATACTATCTTTTAGAAGCCATTTTCCTCTTGAAGCTAAAGCTGAATTAAAGACATAGTTAAGTCAGTATGGAAAGGAGACTGCATTAAGAAGGATCTGCATTAGAAAGAAAAACAGAAAAGGCAAATAATGGTCAATTGGCTACGTATTATATAAGAAAAGTTATGACCAACCTAGATGGCATATTAAAAAGCAGAGACATGTATGGAACAGTCTTATGAACTCTGTGGGAGAGGGAGAGGGTGGGAAGATTTGGGAGAATGGCATTGAAACATGTAAAATATCATGTATGAAACGAGATGCCAGTCCAGGTTCAATGCACGATACTGGATGCTTGGGGCTAGTGCACTGGGACGACCCAGAGGGATGGTATGGGGAGGGAGGAGGGAGGAGGGTTCGGGATGGGGAGCACATGTATACCTGTGATGGATTCATTTTGATATTTGGCAAAACTAATACAATTATGTAAAGTTTAAAAATAAAAAAAAATAAAAAAAAATAAAAACACACATTTTGAAAGTTGAAAAAAATAAAAAATAAAAAGCAGAGACATTACTTTGCCAACAAAGGTCCATCTAGTCAAGGCTATGGTTTCTCCTGTGGTCATGTATGGATGTGAGAGTTGGACTGTGAAGAAAGCTGAGCGCCGAAGAACTGATGCTTTTGAACTGTGGTATTGGAGAAGACTCTTGAGAGTCCCTTGGACTGCAAGGAGATCCAACCAGTCCATTCTAAAGGAGATCAACCCTGGGATTTCTTTGGAAGGACTGATGCTAAAGCTGAAACTCCAGTACTTTGGCCACCTCATGCAAAGAGTTGACTCATTGGAAGAGACTCTGATGCTGGGAGGGATTGGGGGCAGGAGGAGAAGGGGACGACAGAGGATGAGATGGCTGGATGGCATCACTGACTTGATGGACATGAGTCTGAATGAACTCTGGGAGTTGGTGATGGACAGGAAGGCTTGGTGTGACGCGATTCATGGGGTCGCAAAGAGTCAGACTGAGCGACTGAACTGAACTGATGCCTTATATGAGTATGTAAAATATGTAAGAATAAACATAGTGTTATAACATAATTTTTTAAAGCATTACCTGCCAGTTAAAAGAAAAGAAGTATTATATAATCTTGAAATAATCCATGGCCAACAGATTCTTTTTTTAAAATTTATTTATTTTAACTAGAGGCTAATTACTTTATAATATTGTATTGGTTTTGCCATACATCAACATGAATCTGCCACGAGTGTACACGTGTTCCTAATCTTGACCCCTCCTCCACCTCCCTCCCCATACCATCCCTCTGGGTCATGTGCACCAGCCCCAAGCATCCTGTATCCTGCATCAAACCTGGAAAGAGACACAGATGTATAGAACAGTCTTTTGGACTCTGTGGGAGAGGGAGGGGGAAGATGATTTGGGAGAATGGCATTGAAACATGTATAATATCATATAAGAAACAAATCTCCAGTCCAGTTTTGATGCCAACAGATTCTTAAACTTCACTTTCAAGAACCACCAACTTTCTACCTAAACTTGTCCCCACATTCCTATGGAGTATACCATGATAGGCTTCTCCTTTTTGTAGAACTACTTCAGAACACAGTTCTGTTCTTTGAAGTAGTTTATTTTAGATTATATTAGATGTATTTGTTGTCATCTACCTACCCCTAGACTCTAAGATGTTTTTGAACGGACCTTTGTTCAAAAGTCCATGTTATCTGATAAAACACCCTTAACATATGAAACCATTTGAACTCCCAATGACAATTATGAGTACTATTCTTAAAACATATTCCAAAGTTCATTCATGAGCTTTCTACTGCTTTGTCACTGCTGTTATCAACTCTGATTACCAGTATTGTATCTGTCCAATCCTGATTGATTAGAAGGATGTTTATCATCAGTTGAGAAACCTTTTCTAATCACACTTACCAGATATAGTGCTACCTTCTCCAAAATCCTATGGTCTTACTGTTTTATGTATCTTCATGAAACTTACAGATCATATCATTTTTTTCTAAGGTTGGCTTGGGTATATAGTCTCTAACTCAACTGTAAATTTTTTGAATGCAGAAAATGTACTCTGTATAATTTTATATGTTTCAAACACTTATTAATCAGTTCATTAACTCAATCAACACATCTTTATTCAATTTCCAGACCTTGGTTTGGTGCTTTGTATATAGTGGTGAACAACAAAGACAAGATTTCAGGGGCTAAAATAAAACAAATTAACCCATAATATGTATTTAATTGCAATTGTAATAAATTCTAGGAAGATTCTCTCCTTCTCTCCCTCTCTCTCTCTCTTCATCTATTTTTCTGTCTGAATTAATCAACATTATAATGCATAAAAGATGGATGAATTAGCAATGAAAAGTATAATAATGGGTTAAATGTGTTGTCTAAAATTCCAAAGAAGTTGTCTGGGTTTTCTGGGTTTTCAGGATGTAATGAATTACAACAAACTTAAAATATTAAAAATTTATTATCGCAGAGTTTGCATGTCAGAAATTCAGTGGGCTCTACTGGGTTATCTGTTCTAGGTATCTCAAAGCCTAAATCAACATGTTCTTTTCTGAAGGCTCTAAGGGAAAATTGTTTCATTGTTTATCCAGTTTGTTGGCTGAGTTCAACACTATACTGTTATTGTAGAACTGATCTGCTGTTTCCTTGTGAGCAATAGACTGGTAGTCATTGCTCAAGAGACTTCCTGCTTTCTTTGGTTTGTGGCCCTTTTTTGTCATCTTCAAAAGCAGGGTCAAGAACCTCTTAGCCTCTGAATTTCTCTGAACTCCTTTTCTGCCTCATCTCTCTCCCTGCTTCCCTCCTCTACCACATCTCTGAGTCTCACTCTATTGTATTTCTCTTCCACTTTTAATGACTCATATTATTACATTGGGCCCATCTGGATAATCCAGGATACTATCTCTACTTTAAGGTCAGCTATTGAGCAACCTTTCTTCTCTCTGCAAAGTCCTTCACAATCCCACCTATATTAGTGAATAACTTGGGAAAAGAGAAATCTTTAGAATTTTGTTAATCACATTGGGATCATTTAGCTTATACTAAAAGATGTGATTAAATGTGTGATTTAATAAAATATTATATTCTATATACAAACCATAAATTGAAAAAAATAAAACAGGCAACTGATTTGTGTTATGAAAATCCATTTTGTCTATGCATTTAATATTTCCTAAAATAATTGTATTTTTAAATATTGCAAAAATAATGTGAAATCTTGATAATCGCTTTCTGAAGACCAAGTTCTCTATGGGGGCTGGAAGTTTCTAATCATAATAATAAATATATTATTACTCTTCTGCTATAGGACTGGGTAAGATATTATAGAAGCAACAGGCTTTCCTTCAAATATAAATATTATAATCCAATAATTATTTCAAAATCTTACACTAAAAATAGAAAGTATAAATGAACACATGTATATCCCTGGCTTTTCCATCCCCTGCTCCTACATTTTCATTAATTTGTTGTCATACAGGTGAGTTTTTCTTTCCTGGTTTCCATGGTACACATTCAAACTCAGCAACGAGGTTACTTCCAAGAGTTGGTTTCCAAGGTAACTAGATGGCAAAGAAAATCAAGTCTTCCTCAACATCAGTATGTTTAGTTTCTTTAGGAAGTGAAGATTTCATTTTAATAATTTTGACAAGAAATTTTAAGGAGAATGCAGAAATTAAGATAAAATCTCTACCAAAACACTTTAAGATGATTATATTTTGATATAATGCAAACTATGAACAGTATAAGAAATGCTTAATTTAAAAGTTAATTTTTAACATTGTCTAATATCAATGAGGTAATGAAACAGAAACAATCATGTTAATTGGGTTAGTTTTGACTTCATTTATTTGAAATAATGAAACTTTGAAGAACATGAAGGAAAAGAAATAGATATTTAGGATTCTATTTGTAAAGTAAGAATGTGAATATGATAAATAATCATCACTTAATAAGAAAAAATTGCATAGAATTTAAATACATTTTAGGTGCATAGTTCAAAATATATAAATATATTTTACTTGTAACATACGATTCTAAAATTAGGTGATCATTGAGAATGGTTAATACCTCACTAGTGTTTTCTACAAAGTTAAAAAAAAACTATTACTGCATTATGAAGGCACCATTATTTGAACATTAATTTTTTTTTTAATTCCACTAATAATCTACACTTAGATAGCATCATGGATGATATGGACATGAATCTGAGCAAACTCTAGGACATAGTGAAGGACAGGGGAGACTGGCATGCTATGGTCCATGGGGTTGCAGAGTCCAGTGTGGCTTAGATTGAATGACAAATACAACAAGAGTAAACTATTATTTTTTGTATCTTAAGATGATGATTACTTTAGGGAAATGAGAGATTTTGAAGCAAATTCTTTTTTAGAGAAAACAATTGTTGCATGTAGTAAATTGTAAAATTTAATGTAATCCATGCATGTAATCCAAAGTACTTCCCCTCATTCATTCATGTCCTTGCACTGTGATTTCATTTAACCTCTTATATTGAAAAAGGGCATAGTCTATTCCTGTGTTTTTATCTTTAGTTTTTGTGAATTTATCTTTTAGTTTTCAAATTAAGTGATGATTTTTTAGTCATGCAAAAATTGTGTAACTCCTAAATCATATATTTTCATCTTGTCTATTTAATAAAAATCTTTATTTTTTTTTTTGTGGTGGAGATGACAACTTTTCTACTTTTCATTATTGCATGAGCTATGTACAGTGATATAAAAGAAAGTATTGATAGAATATGAATGCTGTATACAGATTTTATAATTTTTAAAAGGCAATTATTTTCCATCAACTTTGTGTCTTTCTGACTTAGAAGAAACAGAACACAAAAAAATTTAGATCATATTTTACCATGTTGACAAACACAGTAATATAGAAGGAAAGTCTGTCATGAATGGCTTTGTGGGTGGAAATACCCTGATTTATATATATACAGTAGACTGTTACATGAGTAAAGAAACATAACACAGCAAAGTGCTTCTACAAACATAAACAGTGAAATATTTAGAAAACTGGTGATTTCTTATGCCAAACCAAAAAATCTAATAAAACTGTTGCTTGCTGTATTTTAAAAGATGGACCATTGAGCCTATAGCTCTTAAGAAAATGGCTGGAAAAATCAGAATGTTAGTTATGCTGGCTGTTACTTTAGCAATACTTTATACAACAGTAGGAGGAAATATTAGAGAAAATGTAAAGTCAGAGGAGATACTAGAAAAAATGGAAAATGTAAGCCTGAAGACATATTATTCTCTAATGGCACACTCTTGCTCAATGTCTCCCAGTTTTGTTTTGTTTTGTTTGGATTTTTGGTTTTTTCATTTTGGCTGCACCATGTAACTTGCAGAATTTCAGTTCCCTGACCAGGGACTCAACCCAAGCCACAACAGTAAAAATGTTGAATCCTAAGCACTAGACCTCCAGAGAACTCCTGAGTCTCCCAAATTTAATTGCTTGAGATACTAGTGATTTGGAACTTGTCATGCTATAAGGAAACACTGCTCTTGTACCATATCAACTAAATAAAGTGCCTACCCTTTCTGAAGCATGTCCCATTAAGAAGTCTTGATTAAGTAAAGAAAAATAGCCCAGTGGCAAAAAACTATCAACGTTCATGTGTATGTATTTGTGCTCAGTTGTGTCTGACTCTTCACATAATCAAGAATAATTGAGTCTCTCTTTCTCTTTAATTATGCATTCAATTAATCAGAAGAGTTTATGAATTTCACCTTCAAACTGTTCATTATATGAGCACTTTTCATCAGTTTCATGGGTTTTGGCAGCAGTATACATAAAATCAGAAACAGAATTCATATACAATGAAAGTAAGTCAATAGAAAGTATGTAAACAAATCAAAGGAAAAAATATGAAACCATATACATACATAGCAGACATGTGAATAGGTTGGTAAAAGCATACCTTGAACTTTTGTATTAAACTGTCATTATTTAATGATACATATTATTATATAGGACAACTTAAAAAAGAATGTGAAACTAATGATATGATAGAGGATAAAACTGAACTTTCAAATAATTTTATTAGCACAAAAGAATTAAAAAAAAAAAAGAGAGACTCAAGGGTATAAAAAAGGTGAGCCAGACTGAAAGTTAAAAAGAAGAAAATGATAATTAAAGTTCAGTTCAGTCAGTCAGTTCAGTCACTCAGTCGTGTCCGACTCTTTGCGACCCCATGAATCGCAGCACGCCAGGCCTCCCTGTCTATCACCAACTCCCAGAGTTCACTCAAATTCACATCCATCGAGTCAGTGATGCCATCCAGCCATCTCATCCTCTGTCGTCCCCTTCTCCTCCTGCCCTCAATCCCTCCCAGCATCAGAGTCTTTTCCAATGAGTCAACTCTTCGCATGAGGTGGCCAAAGTACTGGAGTTTCAGCTTTAGCATCATTTCTTCCAAAGAAATCCCAGGGCTGATCTCCTTCAGAATGGACTGATTAGATCTCCTTGCAGTCCAAGGGACTCTCAAGAGTCTTCTCCAACACCACAGTTCAAAAGCATCAATTCTTCGATGCTCAGCCTTCTTCACAGTCCAACTCTCACATCCATACATGACCACAAGAGAAACCATAGCCTTGACTAGACGGACCTTTGTTGGCAAAGTAATGTTTCTGCTTTTTAATATGCTATCTAGGTTGGTCATAACTTTCCTTCCAAGGAGTAAGCGTCTTTTAATTTCATGGCTGTAGTCACCCTCTGTAGTGATTTTGGAGCCCAGAAAATATAAAGTCTGACACTGTTTCCACTGTTTCCCCATCTATTTCTCATGAAGTGATGGGACTGGATGCCATGATCTTCGTTTTCTGAATGTTGAGCTTTAAGTCAACTTTTTCACTGTCCACTTTCACCTTCATCAAGAGGCTTTTGAGTTCCTCTTCACTTTCTGCCATAAGGGTGGTGTCATCTGCATATCTGAGGTTATTGAGATTTCTCCTGGCAATCTTGATTTCAGTTTGTGTTTCTTCCAGTCCAGCGTTTCTCATGATGTACTCTACATATAAGTTAAATAAGCAGGGTGACAATATACAGCCTTGATGTACTCCTTTTCCTATGAAGACTAAGTGTGACAGATATGGAAAAAACTCCAAATATACTCAATTACATGAGATACACTGTAATAAAAATATATATTGCAAAACTTAAAAAGCCAGAGGAGACAGGAAAAGCTAGAAATTTTGTCCACTAGAAATTATGTACTGACAGAAAAGACAATGAAATCTATGGTAGGGAAAGCTGTACTTTGATATTTTTTCCTTGAGCTTGGGTGTTATTGAACAGAATTAACTGAGTTGAATTGGAATCAGCATCTAGAGAAACAATCTCTCATCCTGATATGATTATTACATTTTTAGTGTCTTGGACAAGTCACCCTACCTCTGTAAAATTCAATTATCTCATTTTTCAAACATCAAAAATGCATTTCATCAGTATCACCCATTTCACAGATATGAGTAAACTAATTAACATGTAAGTATTTGGCAAATGATGTCAAAGTACTCTCAACGAGGAGAAAACTTCCCTCTACCACTGTGTTCTTTTGGCTGGTTTTAATAATTAAATTGACACAAAGCATATTAGCAGGAAGAAAAATAATAGTTTCATACTCACAGAGGTTTCATAATGCCGAACCCAAGAAGTAACCACAGTAGGTTGTCTGTAAACCTTTCAGACAAAGAAATAATACATTGGCGAAAAACGAATGAGACAAAGAAACTTAGGCTTGGGTATTAATTAGTGAAGAAACTGAGTAGAGTTTGTTTACACAGCCTCCTTGGCCCTTAATTCCCTATATCTGGTTATAAGAAAGTCTCTCTCTTCTGGTGCAAGAATGGAGATATATTTCCTGCTTTCAAGGGAATAGAGTGTAGGATCCTCTTTGTACTGACTGTTTCTCAAATAATTTTAATTCAAAACAATTGATACACCACTTTGCCTTATTTTGGGACACCTTCCCTGAGCCTCATCAGTAACAATGTAAATACAAAATATTATTTTTACAGGGTTTAACGTATGGTAGTCACTTAAAAGAGAACATAACTGAAAGGATGGCTAACTCCTGCTCACTAAATCCTCCAAACTCCCTGAGGTTATAGGAATATCACAAATTGAAGAACCAGAAGTCAGAGGTGTTCTTATCGAAAGAGCCTTTCAGGAATGGAAGAGAAGAAAAAGAAGATAAAGATAGGTTGATAGGCTGAAGATAAAGATAGGAAAAAGAAAAAGCAGTGCCAGTCCATTCTAACTATCTCTGAATCCTGAAATGTTTCCTCCAAGATGGAGTACAAAATTTCATAGAAATGTAGAATAGAGAACGTATATGAGGCCTGTATAATCAAAGATCTGTATGAACATCCTCTCATGGGAGACTTAAACTGAAATTCTGATAACTCTATTTTGAAAATGTAGCTTTATTATTTGCTGTCCAAAATGTAAGATTATCTTGTATTTCTGTTTTTGAGGAGAAAGGGAAAGTATTTACAAGAGTGATGCTGTGAGACTCTTTCTAAGTTGATTTAAACACATTAAACCTCCCTAAGGGCCAAAGAGAAAGAGAGAGAAAGACAGAAAGAGAGGTTAATCTTATTGATTACTCATAGATTCATAAATTTATTATCTTTAATCATTTGAGTCTAAACATTTATTTAAAGTAAAATTACTTCAATGATTTGTTCTCTGAATTATAAATCAAGTTAATCTTCTTCTTAAGTACAAGTGGTTGTTTAATAAGATTTATGGGGTGATAGTGATGATGGCATTTAAAACATAAAAGATCACTTTTTACACTTAAAAAAAAAAAAAAATATATATATATATATGTTAGATCTTCCAAATGGAAAAGGTGATGTGATGTTGCATTTCTTGGCAACTACTTATATTTTTACTTAGGCAGCCAATTTAATTCACATTTTTGAAGGAATCCTGAATAGTTATAATTGAAGAACGTACCTGACCATTTCAAATTTTACCATTTCCTCCATTTTGCAGCACAGTTTTCTCTGCTGTTGAATGAATATCCAACAGAAATAAACTTATATTTGTTGTTCATTATGTATAATCTCCTGCTGTTTCTTTAATTTTTCACATCTGAAAACCTGCAGTAATACATAAGTGAATAATACAACATAGCTTATGAAACTGGATCATGGACTCTGTGATATTCTAAAAACAATTTGGGAATTTTATAAATTTGTTTGTGTAGAAATCAGGAGAGGAAGAATTCAGGGAGATATTCTGGGTCACATTTTGTGTTGGTCTCAGGTAATCTGAGGTCAGTGTGGTGTGTAATATACAACAACACTCGGAGACTATATTATCAAATAGTAAGTAGGAGGAATGTATTTTCATTGTTGTCAAAAATGGATTTATTTGAAATCACCTCATAAATATTATTTACTTATTTTCCATGTTCTTCAATTCAGTTCAGTTCAGTCACTCAGTCTTGTCCGACTCTTTGCAACCCCATGAACCACAGCATGCCAGGCCTCCCTGTCCATCACCAACTCCCAGAGTCCACCCAGACTCATGTCCATTGAATCAGTGATGCCATCCAACCATCTCATCCTCTGCTGTCCCCTTCTCTTTCTGCCCTCAATCTTTCCCAGCAACAGGGTCTTTTCAAATGAGTCAGCTCTTTGCATCAGGTGGCCAATGTATTGGAGTTTTAGCTTCAACATCAGTCCTTCCAATGAACACCCAGGACTGATCTCCTTTAGAATGGACTGGTTGGATCTCCTTGCAGTCCAAGGGACTCTCAAGAGTCTTCTCCCACACCACAGTTCAAAAGCATCAGTTCTTTGGCACTCAGCTTTCTTTATAGTTCAACTCTCACATCCATACATGACTACCGGAAAAACCATAGCCTTGACTAGACAGACCTTTGTTGGCAAAGTAATGTCTCTGCTTTTTAATATGCTGTCTAGGTTGGTCATCACTTTCCTTCCAATGAGTAAATGTCTTTCAATTTCATAGCTGCAATCACCATCCGCAGTGATTTTGGAGCCCAGAAAAATAGTCTGACACTGTTTCCACTGTTTCCCCATCTATTTCCCATGAAGTGATGGGACCGGATGGCATTATCTTCGTTTTCTGAATGTTGAGCTTTAAGCCAACTTTTTCACTCTCCTCTTTCATGTTCATCAAGAGGCTCCTTAGTTCTTCTTCACTTCCTGCCATAAGGGTGGTGTCATCTGCATATCTGGGGTTATTGATATTTCTCCCGGCAAGCTTGACTGTAGCTTGTGCTTCTTTCAGCTCAGTGTTTTTCATGATGTAATCTGTGTATAAGTTAAATAAGCAGGATGACAATACAGCTTTGATGTACTCCTTTTCCTATTTGGAACCAATCTGTTATGTCCAGTTCTAACTGTTGCTTCCTGACCTGCATGCAGGTTTCTCAAGAGGCAGGTCAGGTACTTTTTCTTTACAAAGAAATATAACCTGAACTAGCTCAATTATTAAAGGGAATCTATTGGTTCTTATAAATTAACCAAAGAAGGTCAATAATATCTCTGACCTTGTGAACCACTGGGATAGCAGACCAGAATGTGTTTATAATTTCATATTTAGGTTCTCATTATTTTAGCATTAGGTGACTGGAAATATGCCAATGGAAGTGGTTGCCTAAAATTTTATTTCTTAAGTTTCCAGGAGAAAAAATTAAAACAGCTTCTTTTCTTACTTATGAGTTAGACACTGCCGAGGGAGATACTGTTCACCTTTTACAGGTATACTGATGCATCATAGGTCTGAGCTACTGACATATTCACACAGATAATGCTCTGTGTAGATCATATGACCATTCCATCGACCAACAGGTCAAGTAAGTCTTTAACAATAATGGGTGCAGGCAGACCACAGTCATGACTACTAGAGATGGTGTACCCAGCCAGATACTCTAAATTGTGTCTACTGAAATCTCATATCAAATAGCTTCCATGTTTTTACAGCTCAGTTAATTAGAATACATTCTTTTAAAAAGTCTAAAACAAGTAAATGCAATATCTGTAATTGAAAGCTTTCTGTACATATACAAACTAAACATTTCAAACATTTTGCTGTTTGATTTTTTAAAAATATATAGAATCTGCCCACACCAAACCTCCTAGTATATCCCTGATAGTATTTTGTCTAATCTTCTACAAGTTCTTTATTCAATAATATCTCTCTGGCATTGTGAACTACAGAGAAATTACATATTAATCCATACTCCCAACAGCATGATTACTGTTATCATTTATACTGTTATTATTTACAACTAATATTATTTATTCCATTGCTTTTTTATTTTTTTATTTTTCTAATTTTCCCATTGCTTTTTTAACCATCAGAATTTTTTTTGTCATTCCTTGCTTAATAGTTCTGGGAAGCAGAATAATGTTCCCCTAAAGATGTCCAAGTCCTAACTGCTATGACCTAAGAATGACCTAAATACCACTATTTAGCAAGTAAGAATTATGTCTTCTTGTGGAATTGAGGTTGCTAAGCAGTTCACCTCAGTAAGGAGTGTATCCTGGTGGGTGCAATGTAGTAACATAATTCTTTAAATGGGGAAGAGTGTGGTAGAAAAGTGAGCACTAGAAAGTTCATACAGGCAGCTGTTTCTGGCTTTGAAGTTGGTTAAAGAGGACTATGTGCCAAGATATATGGGCATCTTCCAGAAGATAGAAAAGGCAAACAGATTCTCACCTAAAGCCTTGAGATACCTTGCTTATACCTTGAATTTGGCTCAGAGTGACCCATTTTGATATCTGACATCCACAACTCTAAAAAATTAAAGTGTGTGTTAAGTCACTAAGTTTACAGTAATTTGTTATAGCAGAAATACGACACTAAAAACAACAGACTTCTGTGGCTTTTATTCTGTTTTTAAAACTATTTTTCAAGTACTCAAATCTTATCATTACTATTCCTTCACTAAAATTCTCATGCATACCTGAAATCAAATATTCTTATGGCATACAAAGCATTTTTTAGCATGGTCCCAATCGATTTACTGGCCTGTCTTCCAATACTCCATCTTTCCTTTCTTAATTCATCCTCCTTAATTCACTCTTAATTCATCAAACAGACCATGCTGCTTTCACCTTTACACATTTACT
The DNA here is from genome assembly GCF_055505025.1 of Bos grunniens. Taxonomy (NCBI): domain Eukaryota; kingdom Metazoa; phylum Chordata; class Mammalia; order Artiodactyla; family Bovidae; genus Bos; species Bos grunniens. The sequence goes on from NC_141170.1 coordinate 69,528,173, forward strand.
TTCCCCCTGGAATGTTTTCCCACCATTATCGACTTGATGTACTCTCCCCACATGACCCAGCTCAAATGACAGAGTCTCAGGGAAGTCTTCTTGAATGCATATCTCTAGGAATATATTTCTTTATAATACATATTAGCATATATATACACACACACACACACACACATATATATATATGGGGGGAGTACCTGGTGGCTTAGATGGTAAAGCATCTGCCTGAAATGGGGGACACCCGGGTTTGATCCCTGGGTTGGGAAGATCCCCTGGGGAAGGAAATGGCAACCCACTCCAGTACTATTGCCTGGAAAATTCCATGGACTGAAGAGCCTGGTAGGCTACAGTCCATGGAGTTACAAAGAGTCAGACATTACTGAGCAACCACACTTTCATAGGCTAATTTTATATTTGAGTATATCATATTTAAAATGCACTTGATGTTTCTGGAAATGTCATATTCTTTTCCATTTCAAAATTTTGTACTTTTTCTTAACACTACTAAATTTCTTTTCTCCTGGATACTTATTTTGTTCTTGCTATTCAGTTGCTCAGTCATGTCCAACTCTTTGAGACCCCATGGATTGCAGCATGCCAGACTTCCCTGTCCTTTACCATCTTCTGGAGTTTGCTCATATTCATATCTTCTGAGTCAGTGATGTCATCCAACCATCTCAGCCTCTGTCGCCCCCTTCTCCTCCTGCCTTCAGTCTTTCCCAGCATCAGGGTCTTTTCAAATGAGTTGGCTCTTTCCATCAGGTGGCCAAAGTATTGGAGCTTCAGCTTCAGCATCAGTCCTTCCAATGAATATTCAGGGTTGATTTCCTTTAAGATTGATTGATTTGATCTCCTTGCTGTCTAAGGGACTCTCAAGAGTCTTCCCCAGCGCCACAGTGTGAAAGCATCAGTTCTTTGGTGCTCAGCCTTCTTTATGTTCCAACTCTCACATTTGGTCATGACTACTGGATAGCCCATAGCTTTGACCCTATGGACCTTTGTTAGCAAAGTTGTATCTCTGCTTTTTAATATGCTGTCTAGGCTTGTCATAGGTTTTCTTCCATGGAGCAAGCATCTTTTAATTTCATGGCTGCAGTCACCATCTTAATGATTTTGGAGCCCAAGAAAATAAAGTCTGTCACCGTTTCCATTTTTTCCCCATCTTTTTACCATGAAGTGATGGGACAAGACGTCATGATCTTTGTTGTTTTGAATGTTGAGTTTTAAGTTAGCTTTTTCACTCTCCTCTTTCACCTTCATCAAGAGGCTCTTTAGTTCCTCTGCACTTTCTGCCATAAGGGTGATGTAATCTGCATATATGAGGTTATTGATATTTCTCTCAGCAATCTTGATTCCAGTTTGAGCTTCATCCAGCCGGGCATTTAGCATGATGTACTCTGCATATAAATTTAATAAGCAGGGTGACAATATACAGCTTTAATGTTCTCCTTTCCCAGTTTTGAGCCAGTCCATTGTTCCATGTCTGATTCTAACTGGATGCTTATTAGTCACTTAATATGTTATATATTGGACTCTGTATGATGATAGGAAATGCATTTTAATTTTATTACTCCAGAGCCTACAGCAAAATTGTACATTCTTTCTTATCTCTGAATAAAAATTTGGGGAAATCACCTAAATTTACAATTTTTAAGTAATTTTTATTTTTTAATTTAAATGCCAAAGTCAAACTAGTGTAGGGACTTCTACTCAATTTAAAACCTTCTACTCCCACTCTGTGTGTGCCTTAGACCTAGAGTCACTGTGGAGAATGAGAAGGAAGTGTGTGGTTGATTTCTTTTCTGTTATAGATTCCAGCTAATGCTTCTTTCAATATTTGCTCTTTTCAGTCTCACTAAAGGTGAACTGAGGGAGAGTGAGATGACACACAGAGATTAAAAGACTTTTCATTATTGTTGTTGTTATAATCTGGCATTGATATCTCACAGGAGTAGCAAGTATCAAGATATGGCACATTCAGTCATAAGACACTTTTGTTAGTTCTTTAATGATTCTCTCTCTTTCCGGGAATCTCTCAGCTCTACACATGAACACCTGCCAATGGGAGAAAGGAGATCCCAATCCAGCATGTACTTTGCATGCCAACCTAGGCACCTTGTGATTTGATTTGATTTTTTCCAAGAGGACCATATGCTGTCCAAACCTAGTCTGCATGGTACTTTATCCAACTGGAGAGTACACAGTTTTCCAGTTTGAGAAAAAAAAAAAAATTAAATCAAAATAAAAGGAGCTTCACTAGCTAGAAATCACTTAGAAACTCTCAACTGCAATTTCTTTGATGTTGGTAGTGTGTCTTCTGCCTGACCTCTGAGGCCTATCATATTAGATCCAGCTATACTAGTGATTGTCACCCTGTTTACTTAACCTGTATGCAGAGTACATCATGAGAAATGCTGGGCTGGATGAAGCACAAGCTGGAATCAAGATTGCTAGGAGAAACATCGATAACCTCCAATTGCAGATGGAGGTTTCTGCATCATATCACTTTCTATCTCTAATGGCAGAAAGTGAAGAGGAACTAAAGAACCTCCTGATGAAGGTGAAAGAGGAGAGTGAAAAAGCTGGCTTAAAACTCAACATTCAAAAAACAAAGATCATGACATCTGGTTCCATCACTTCATGGCAAATAGATAGGGAAACAAAGGAGTGGCAGATTTTATTTTCTTGGGCTCCAAAATCACTGCAGATGCTGACTACAGCCCTGAAATTAAAAGACACTTGCTCCTTAGAAGAAAAGCTGTGACAAACCTAGACAGCATATTAAAAAGCAGAGACAACACTTTGCCGATAAAGGTGGTGATGGTGGTTTAGTCTCTAAGTTGTGTCCGACTCTTGTGACCCCATGGACTGTATCCTGCCAGGCTCCTCTGTCCTTGGGATTCTCCAGGCAAGAATACTGGAGTGGGCTGCCATTTCCTTCTCCAAGGGATCTTCCTGACCCAGGAATCGAACCATGTGTCTCTTGCATTGCAGGCAAATTCTTTAGCACTGAGCCAGTAGTGAAGCATCTGTATAGTCAAAGCTATGGTTTTTCCAGTAGTCATGTTTGCATGTGAGGGTTTGACTATAAAGAAGCCAGAATGCTGCAGAACGGCTGCTTTTGAATTGTGAAGAAGACTCTTGAGAGTCCCTTGGACTGCGAGGAGATCAAACCAGACAATCCTAGGGGAAATCAACCCTGAATATTCATTGGATGGATTGATGCTGAAGCTCTAATACTTTGGCCACCTGATGCAAAGAGCTGACTCATTGGAAAAGACTCTGATGCTGGGGAAGATTGAAGGTAGGAGGAGAAGGGGATGACAGAGGATGAGATGGTTGCATGGCATCAATGATTCAATGGACATGAGTTTGAACAAACTCTGGGAGATAGTGAAGGATGGGGAAGCCTGGCATAATGCAGTCAATGGGGTTTCAGGAAAATTTTATGATAATGGAAAAATTCAGATGATCCTGCTCTCTATGAATTCACAAAAATTTAATTGTTTATTAATTTTGCAATTATGATAATGTATATAGCTTTTATTAATAACATGAAATTAGCAATCATTACAGCCATCATTAATTGATCATCACCTAGGGAGAAATGGTTTAAGGCATATTTCAATATTATTCTTTTTAGTCTCACAACAGTTCCATAAAATAAATCTTATTGTCAACATTACACTGACTTGGATATGGGGCTTCATGTTGCTTATTTAACATGACAAAATGTATACATAACTCAGGAGAAAATATAACCCAAGAGCAAGTATGGCTGATTCTAATGACCATGATCTTTGACACTGTTTGACAGCTTTAAAAATAGAATTTTTCCAGATCATTTATTTTTGTATACCACAAGATTCTGTTCTAATTTTTAATTTTAACTACAAACCTGAGTTTTATTATCTTTCTTCTGTATTCTAGTTGAGCTTATGCTTTATATCAGTTACTAGTTTTCATCAGTCCCCTAAGATAGTATAGGCATCACAGGAAAATAGTGTTTTAAAATATGATTTTATCTTATAAATATATCAAATATAAATTTAGAAATAACTTTCATTTATATCACATAGTCATAGAGAGAAAAAAAATCACAGAGAAATTCTCAAATAATTATGGAAGTGTGTTCTTAAAACTCGATATGATAAGTTCTTGCTTTTTTAGCAATATATATTAAAAATTAATGCATTAATATTATTGATTAATATTTTTGAATGCTGACTAGGAAATTTCAGTTCTTTCAAATATTACAAGTACCTGTGCCTGGCCTGATTTTTCCTACAATGGGTCCCCATACCTGTGAGAAATTTAATAGCATGCAAAATCAATTTAATTTCAATTAATTTGACATTTTAAAAGCCCTAACTTTATGTCAGATTCTGAACTCTGTGTTGGAAATGAACAATATAAACTATCCCTATCCTAAGAAGAATATTTTAGCTTAAAATTCTTACTTTGTCTACTGCCAGAAAAACATTTTATAATCAGTTGAAAGTTAACCTAGTTAGTTAATCTAATTAGGTTTAATTTTTTATTTTTAATTAATTTATTTTAATTAGAGGCTAATTACTTTACAATATTGTATTGGTTTTGCCATACATCAACATGAATCTGCCACGGGTGTACACATGTTCCCAATCCTGAACCCCCCTCCCTCCTCCCTCCCTTACCATCCCTCTGGGTCATCCCAGTGCACCAGCCTCAAGCATCCTGTATCCTGCATCAAACTTGGACTGGCAATTCGTTTCTTATATGATATTATACATGTTTCAATGCCATTCTCCCAAATCATCTCCTCCCTCCCTCTCCCACAGAGTCCAAAATACTGTTCTATATATCTGTGTCTCTTTTGCTGTCTCGCATACAAGGTTATCGTTACCATCTTTCTCATTTCCATATATATGCATTAGTATACTGTATTGGTGTTTTTCTTTCTGGCTTACTTCACTCTGTATAATCGGCTCCAGTTTCAACCATCTCATTAGAACTGATTCGAATGTATTCTTTTTAATGGCTGAGTAATACTCCATTGTGTATATAATTTTTAAAAATTTTCTGATATCTATGGATTGGAGTAGGAAATGAAAACCCACTCCAGTATTCCAGCCTGGAAAATCTCATGGACAGAGAGCCTGGCAAGCTACAGTCTATGGGGTCACAAAAAATCAGACACGACTGAGTGGCAAACCACCACCAGGATCTATGGATAACCATGTTCTTTTCAGGCTTAACCCCAGAGGGGTATCTCCTATATCTTTCTTTCTATAACCTTTATTCAGTTGCCTTACTGATCTCCTTTTCTTTATAGTGTCTATTTTTTTTTTTTGTATGTTTTCGATGCATGCCACAAAGATCTTTTCATTTGGTTGTATAGTTTTAGCATCACTATTCAATCATTTTTATATAATACTCTTACATTTCCACCCTGAGATTGAGTTCTGACAGTGAGAGATTGAGACTGGAAAAGACCAATGGGAACCACTGGATCCTTAAAAATTATTCTTAATATCATACTCTTTGGGTAGTACCTGGAATCTAGAGGTTTCTTAGTCTAACCTTTCCATTACTCACACACCTACTATAAAATCAAACTCTCCAGAAACATCTTCATTTAATTATAATTAAGTCAGGAATGCATCCATGTTAAATAATCTAGTTATAATAATTTCACGATTAAGATAAATGCACACATATAAACTCTCTGTTTGTTGTCTCATTCTGGTTCATTACATACTAAGTTGATGATTATAATAGAATGGAAATAGGCCCATTAAGGCAATAACTTACAAGTACATCAAATATGGTACAGCTTCATTTGTTCATACCAAACTGAGAATTAATACAAAAAGTCAGATCCTTTTAAGATGGATACCTCAATATGTTAGGAGGGATGACTATTTTCTGGCTCTTTAAAAACAAGTACAAAAACCAAATTATTTAAATATATATAATCAGAATGCATCCATGTTAAATGATCTAGTTATAATAATTCATGATTAAGATAAATGCACCTGTACAAACTCCATCCCTCAATGGACTTGTGGCAACTTTATTATCTATATAACACTATAAAATATATGTAAATTAATCAAAACTCAAGTAGATTTGTGTACATACAAACTCCTGATTTTTGTCTAACCTGGGAAAATTTAGTCTTCCATGACAGTTGCTAACATTTATAATATCATTTTTCAACTGGCAAAAATAAACTCAATGTGTTTTGCAAAACATATTGAGATATCTAATGTCAACTATAATACCACTCACATTTAACAGATAAGGAAACTCTGAATGTAGTAAATTAATTTGCTTGATGAAGAAAACAATTAACAGAAAAGAAATTGGGATCAAAATTAGGCATGATATGGAAAATCTCATGTGTTTCTTCCCTATATCATTCTGCCCTGGACAGTTTGTGCAGTTGGTAGCACAAATGCATGTATTGAAAGGAATGTGTCTTAAATTCTGATCTTCCTTCATCTGTTCTACCTCCTAGGATGTGTTATTCAGGATTTCTCTGAATGTTATGCTTTCTTTGCATTCTTATTTTTACTCTAATTTATGCTGCTAAATCCTGACTCCTGCTCCTTATCAATTCAAACAGGACCAATCTGCAGCATTCTCTCTTCTACATCTAAACCCCTGTTCCTTTACACAGGATTTTCAGTGTTCCCAATGCCCCCTGGATGCAAAAACACAGCGTCTAACTATGAGGAACAAAGCTGTTCACCTTCTGCCTCCATTCGTGTGCAGCCTCTCAGCCCCACTCAAACATGACCTGTATCTGCAAGCTTACCATTCTGTGTTCTAAATCTTTTTGTTTGTTCTTTTTCCTCTTCATGTTTGAGTTTTATCTTAACTCTTCATGTTTATGAAATAACTGCTAGTCAATGTCAAATTAAATGCTTTCTTTTCTTTCTGTTACCTGGTGAATAGCAGTTGTTTCAAGCACATTTCATAGATTATCCATATTTTTGCCAGATATGGTCAGTTCGGTACCCATTTTTTTCTATATTTTATTTACTCTTGAATTGATTTCATACATGAATGCTTTTATTACATATTTCAATGCCTTTTTGCCACCCTTATTTTAAACTTCCTATTTACAGATGTAATATCTGTTTATATATGTGTGTGTGTGTGTATACCAGATATTAAAGATTACTTGCCATCAAAGCACAAAGTCACAGATATCAAAAAACAAAATAAGAAATGCAGAATATAGATATATAGTTTAAAATTGCATTTTTGGGCTGACACAGAAATTTTAAATGCACTGTGCTATGCTTAGTTGCTCAGTCATGTCCAACTCTTTGTGACCCCATGGACTGTAGCCCTCCAGTCTCCTCTGTCCATGGGGATTCTCCAGGCAAGAAAACTGGAGTGGTTTGCTATGCCCTCCTCTAGGGGATCTTCCCAAGCCAGGAATCGAACCCTAGTCTCTCACATTGCAGGCAGATTTCTTTACCATCTGAACCACTGGAGAAGCCCAATGCATTAAATGCACTGGGGATTATGAAATAAGAGAAATTATTTTTAAAGTTTTTTGTGTATCTAGATATTATCTTTTGATTGCTTCCAGTTAACAATATGTTGAGTATTGTTACTACTGTCAAAATCATTAGGATATTTATGTAATGATGATATATTGCATTCTATTCTTTGATGCTCACAGTGCAGAAACACCCTGTCTAGTGTTTTATTTAATAGAGACAGTACTTTGTTCTCCAGGTGTGTGTCACTTAGAAAGCTAATTGCATGGTTTGAAACCAAAGTAAAATATTTGCTGAATAATTGGCAGAGAAGAGAATGGAAATAAAGAGAAAGTTTCCAAGGAAATGTTTACATATGTATCTGAGAACTAAAAGTGACATCCGAGCATTTAACCACTTTTCTTTTCTCTCAAATATTTAAAAATTCTCTCAACATATATCAAATATACAAGAGCATTCTAGTTGTTCTACTGTTTTAGCACTCCCAGGGTTTTAAAAGATAGAATATGTATGAAAACAGATAAGTCATTTTGAAAAGAATGATCTCAGAAAATATGACAAAGAAGAAGAAATGTCTTTGTCAATTAGCCGTTCATCTCGGGGTACACATAGCTTGCATATATATTTTGTGTCAAGCATTACGTCTTCATATGGTGCATGCATGCATGCATGCTAAGTCACTTATGTGTTGAACTTTCTGGACTATACTCTACCAGGCCTCTTTGTCCATGGGATTCACCAGATCAGAATATGGAGTGGCTTGCCGTTCCCTTCTCCAGGAGATCGTCCCAACCCAGGGATCAAGCCCACATGTTTTATGTCTCCTGCATTGGCAGGCAGGTTCTTCATCACTAGTATCACCTGGGAAACCCCTTCATATGGTACATTCTTTTTTTAAACTTTTTATTTTATATTGGAATAGAGTTGATCAACATGTTGTGTTTTAGGTGTACAGCGAATTGATTCTGTTATACATTCATCTATTCTTTTTAAAATTCTTTTCCCATTTAGGTTGTTTTTACATTTCTAATACTTACTATAGATGTAAAATGAAACTTGTCATTACTCTACATCCAATAACTCTAGTTAGAAAATGACTTTCCAAAGACAAACCTTGTTCATCTAAGTTTCCCATTGGGAGTGGGGGTGGGTAGAAGAAGAAACTTGTGGAACAAAAAATTAAATACAGAAGTTAATTCTCTTTTTCCCTTAGCAAGAATTAAATCTATAGAAATAAAGTATTTCCAGAATACGTTTTTCTGAATAGAGAAATGATCTTATCTTTTTTCCTCATGTTTCAAGTCATAACTTAATAATTAAAATATTTAAATTTTATTTTAGTAATTATAAGATATAGTATATTTCTAATGACTTTCATGAACATATAATTTGGGGGAAATAACTATGTAAATGATTTGCAGTTCAAATAGCCTTCTGCAGGAATCATAAATAAAGTCAAATTTTAAGTCAATATGACCCCCAATTAGTACATTTGGAAATATCTTTAAATGGATCATTAGGTTGCTACCACTGGTTATTGGTTTGTTTGTTTGCCTTTTTAATAGTGTGATCATTCTAGATTCTTGATTAACTGATGATGCACTGCTAATTTTTTATGTCAAACACATTTAAGAAAGATAACCATATATCAAATTAGAGAAAATGTTTTTCATATCATTCAATCTTTTCCCTCCCCTCTTCTTTTTTTAATATAAATTTATTTATTTTAATTGGAGGTTAATTACTTTACAATATTGTATTGGTTTTGCCATACATCAACATGAATCCGCCACAGGTATACACATGTTCCCCATACCGAACCCCCCTCCCACCTCCCTCTCTGTACCATCCCTCTGGGTCATCCCAGTGCACCAGGCCCAAGCATCCAGTATCATGTATTGAACCTGGACTGGCGATTCGTTTCATATATGATATTGTACATGTTTCAATGCCATTCTCTCAAATCATCCCACCCTCTCACTCTCCCTCAGAGTCCAAAAGACTGTTCTATACATCTGTGTCTCTTTTGCTGTCTCGCATACAGGGTTATTGTTACCATCTTTCTAAATTCCATATATATGCGTTAGTATACTGTATTGGTGTTTTTCCTTCTGGCTTACTTCACTCTGTATAATAGGCTCCAGTTTCATCCACCTCATTAGAACTGATTCAAATGTATTCTTTTTAATGGCTCTTCTCTTTTTATATCTCCCTTCCATTCTCTCTTCTCTGGGTATATACGTTTGGAGGTTAGAAGCATCTGGATATATGTTAGTAGAAGTAAAGCATTTTGTAAAAATATTAGAGTTCATTAATAACTGTGTCTTTTTGACTAAAAATATGAACTTTACACCTCGCAAAGCTACATCCTTTGATATGTAGATATATAGAAAGAATATGTGTCTGTGTGTTAAATGTTAAGTTTCAAGTTAGGATAGGAAATAGAGCAGAAAGAATTGAAGTCTCTGGAAAAAGCTGTCTTTTGCTTTAAATATACACAAAAACAAGCCTGAACTAATCATGAGTGGTTACATCAGCCACTGCCATTATCATGATTAACCATCATTAAAGCCATCAATGAAATGAATGAGCTCCTAGTTAAAAGGGGCACTATTTTCTTTTTGTTAAATGACAAGAAAAAATCAATCTGAAATGATATGTTTCCTTATTCCTAAGTGCAAACTAGCACATTTACAAAATATTTCATTGCTAAGCTAATTGTTACTACACTAACCAGTGTTTGAAGACAGTGTTTTTCATTATTCAGTGCAATTCTCATTCCCCTTTCTATCTTTCATTTATCATATTTTATTTTTTACTCATTTGGGATTTTCATTATGTATCATTTATAAGTATATCCACCCCATTGGTTTCAAAATGCCTCTCTTTTCTCCATGTGTTTTTCAATTGAAATGTATAATAGAAACATATATTTCATACAAGACAAAAAACTTCTAGCATTTTGAAATCTTTATTAAATCTTCATCTCATCACAGAGACCATATAGCCCAACAGTGTTTTCTTTTAATGGTATTTGTTATAGTAATTTGAGGATGCATTGATGTTACTATTATGCCAAATATTTATATTTTTATATTTAAATTTATTCTGTTAATTTATTTTTTCCTGACTTCACTTTCTTAAACCTTTTCATTGGTGAATGACTATCATGTTAACAGATTTGCTAAATACTAGATGAAAAGCTTCGCAGGTGGCTCAGTGGGTAGTGAACCTGCCTGCAATCCAGAATACACCAGAGATGTGGGTTCAATTCCTGAGTCACGAAGATCCCCTGGAGGAGGGCACAGCAACACACTTAAGTATTCTTGCCTGCAGAATCCCATGGACAGAGGAGCCTGCATGGTTCTTCAGTCCTTGGGGTCGCAGAGTCTGACATGACTGAAGCGACTGAGCACAGCACACAGAGCACAGAGGAAAACAACACTTAATGATAAAGTATTTACCTTTTCTTTTTGTTTTCTTATTGGAACGCACTGCCTTCACTCAGCCCCCAGACTTCCTCCTCAAGTACTGCCAAGCTATATATTCAATATACTTTGTGGTAGTGCCAGTTCTTAGCCAGTCATGTATGTGTGTGTTTGTATTTCTAATTAGTTATATTTTTGTATCTATGTCTTTTTAAGTTAGAGTCTGGGTTAATGATTCTCCCTACTTAAATATCTGTAATTTATTTCATTTTTTGACATTTTATTTTATAGATATATTATTTCATTTTTTGCCCTCTTATTACATTTATATTTAACTCTCCTAAGATTATTGTATTATTTTAATTTCAAGGGCAGTAAATTAAATTCTTAGGTTTTGAATTTATTGGATGCCCACCTTAGGGCCAATTTCTTCACTTGTTTCGGAATTCTGCAGTCTCTCATGTTTGGATATCACATTTTCTGTCTTATTTTCTTCTTCTTGGCACCTTTGGGGCCCTGTCTAGAATTAGGTTTGATAATGGCATCTCAGATTGTCTAAAAAGTAGATTAAAGAATCAGAGAGGTAGCAATCGGATCGTGGTTCAAATCATGACCTTAATCGTCTTCTCTGCTTCCTTTCCTATGTAAGAACACTGATGTTCTGTAGCAGCTTTTTGGTTAACATCCATATAAAACCAGGAGGATACCAAGTCAAAACCCTAGCAAGTAAATGAAATGGAACACCTTTCATTACGCATTTGAGCCATATTCCCTATTTTCTTGGCTAATTCTGATTCAATAGGATATATATATTAAGATTTTCACCCAGGCTCACCACTTTGGTTTTGGGCTCTTCTTTTTCCTTCTTCTATTGTTCTTAATTTTTCAATATTTTTGTTATAATATCTCTTTATTTTATATCTCTCATTGCTACATGCTCAGAACCAAGGAAAGGCTAAAAAACATGAACTTCAACACCACCATGACTGAAATAATATTTATGGTATTTTTTAATAGTAAGTTAAGAATAAAGCATCTTAGTTAATAGAGGTCTTTTGCTTGGAAAGATGAGGTGTCTAGAATTTTATCACCTTATTGATCTTCAAAATATAGTTTAGTTTCAAAATTAGTAGGCCAAATTTAAGAAAAGATAAAGAGAATAGCTTAAACTTTCCTAAAAGTCTCCATTTGTACTATGTCTAATTAGTTATTCTCTTTTTCCATTTTATTATTTGCCAACTTTTTTTAAGCTAGGTAATGAGTTTGCCAATTCTATTGTAGATTTGAAGGTGTGATTGCTGATCACCCAGGGGAGGGCTACTCCTTTGTCTTTGCTTCATGAGTTATACTGAACATCCATCAGATCAAGCACTTCTGGCCTGTGCTAAAATCAGGTGGATTTGAAGTAACCACTATGAAAGGCTTTGGTTCTAATTATCAAAGATCTTTGCCATTCTGTTCCTCAGAGACTTAATTTTCTTACTTTATCTTCACTCCTGTCATTTTCTAATCACAGTTATGGCATTGAACCACACTAAAAATTTTTTTTTTACTGTTCAAAAGTCAGGAGTTGTAGCAATATGTAAATTCAGCTTTTTGTTTCTTCCTTGATGTTTCTGAAAAATGCCTTAAGTCTAATGAACAACATACTTGTGATTTAATTAAGATATCAATCTCTTAATTACCCATCATCCATTTATATATTTATCCCATTTATACTTTTGTTTTGTCATTAGACAAAGAGAATATAGTATGTTGTAATATACCTTGAATGCATGTACTCATTAGGTTAATTAGCACTAAATAGCATAAAATGTTAAATCCATTACAGCAGTCATACTGTTAGTCAGAGACTAACAGATGTAGGTCATACCACAGTGGGTGAAAGTCAGCCCCAAATCTCAATGTAATACATTTTGATTTAGGCTTAAGCATGAAGCAAACTTACCTCATGGTCTAAAGGAATCTTAAGGTCTAGAAACAAAGCAAGGTAAAACTTCTAATTTCTATTCTTTACATTAAATAAACTTTGAATCTTAACTCTAACTACTCTTCAATAATTAATGCTAATCTATTACTATTCAAACTGAGATAGAGTATGAGCTTCTGTCACACTTCTTTAAATAAGGTCATATCAGGTTTTCAGAGAGGAAAAGAGGGGCGATGATGACACAGCATTGGAGGGAATTCTTCTGGATAGGAGCACATATGAACATCCCAATTAATAGAGAATAGTGAAAAAAGGAAAAACAATAAAGAAAAGCAAGTTGGACCCTTTTTGGGAGAAGCCTGGCCTTTGCTTACATGTAGACCATATCACAACACAAAGGTTATCCCACATTGGTTGAAATCTCCACCCCTGAGATTATTGGCCAGTACAACCCAATTTGGGGCTTACCTGGTGGCGATGGCTCAGTGGTAAAAAATCCATCTGCAATGCAGGAGCTTCAGGAGATTCCTGGGTCAGGAAGATCCCCTGAAGAAGGGCATGGCAACTCACTCCAGTATTCCTGCCTGGAGAATCCCATGGCCAAAGGAGTCTGGTGGGTTACAGTCCATAGGGCCACAAAGAGTTGGCCACAACTGAAGCAAATTAGCACACACAACCAATTCTTGTATTTTTTTTTTTTTATTTTATAATGCAAATTCTGGAAAGGAAAAGTGGCCCTGGATCTTTGTCAATCTGCCATAGTGAAGACCATGTGAGGCTAATAGGAAGTGATAAATGCATACTAGTTAAATGCTTTGATTGATAACCAGTTATCAAGCTATCTATAACTTAAAAAAAATTTCTATCCTCTTAACTCACTTTTGTGCATTTACACCTTGGTGAAATAAGACAATAATATACACCTTCATAAGATACGATTATGCCATTATATGATTACTTTTGGCAATATGGTATAAATTGCTTTCAAGTTGCTTTCAAAAGTTTTGGTAGTGGCCAGATATTTCCTTGACTTTTAAATAATCTCCTTAGGTCAAACATATTCATTTCTATATTTGGAGTATAGAACTTGAGGCATTCATTCTTTGAAAACTTGAATACTCTAACAGCACACTTACTTATTTGAATATAGTTGTTGTTAATAAATACATAAAAAAGAAAGAATGACTAGTTAGACATATTTCTATATCAGGATCTCTTATTAAATTTATGGGTCTATCAGAACATCTCTGGTATATAGTTTAATGTTTCTGATTGTGTGTTTCATAGAAATTTATCAAAAGAAAAAAAAGACAAATCAGCTCCAATTTCCTTATAATGATTTTCTAGTAAGGCTCAGACCATGTGAAGAATTTCAAAAGATTCTTTAAAACTCTAAGGTGGTGAAAACCAGATTGTTGTCAGTTAATTGCCGAATATTTATGATGGCTGCCATGCCATATCAGATTGCTATCAGGATCACTAAAATGTAGAATTGTATTTACTGCTACTTTTACATTTGTCGTTCATCAGTTGCTAAGTCATGTTCAACGTTTTGTGATCCCATGGACTGTATGTAGCAAACCAAGCTCCTCTGTCTTTCATTCCTCTGTTGGAGTTTGCTCAGACTCATGTCCATTGAGGAAAACAATAGAATGAGAAAGTATAGAGATCTCTTCAAGAAAATTAAATATACTAAGGGAACATTTCATGCAAAGATGGACACAGTATAGGACAGAAAAAATCTGGGTCTAAGAGAAGGAGAAGAGATTAAAAAGATTTGGCAAGAACACACATAACTGTACCAAAAAAAAGGTCTTAATGACACGAATAACCACTATGATGCAGTTACTCACCTAGAGCGAGATATCCTGTAGTCTGAAGTCAATTGAACCTTAGGAAACATTACTACAAACAAAGATAGTAGAGGTGATGGGATTCCAGCTGAGCTCTTTCACATCATTTGAGCTACAACAGTAGTCATGTATGGATGTGAGAGTTAGACTATAAAGAAAGCTGAGCACCAATTGATGCTTTTGAACTGTGGTGTTGGAGAAGACTCTTGAGAGTCCCTTGGACTGCAAGGAGATCCAACCAGTCCATCCTAAAGGAGATCTGTCCTGAGTGTTCATTGGAAGGACTGATGTTGAAGCTGAAACTCCAATACTTTGGCCACGTGATGTGAAGAACTGACTCATTTGAAAAAACCCTGATGTTGGGAAGGATTGAAGGCAGGAAGAGAAGGGGATGACAGAGGATGAGATGGTTGGATGGCATCACCGATTCAATGGACATGAGTTTGGGTAGACTCCGGGAGTTGGTGCTGGACAGGGAGGCCTGGAGAGCTGTGGTTCATGGGGTTGCAAAGAGTCAGACACGACTGAGCGACTGAACTGATTCTTCCTGGGACACTTTCAAAGCAAGTCTTCATCTTTTTATGATTTTCTTTTTGTCATCTATTTCATAAACTCAATTCTAATTTTCCTTTTTCCTTTGTTTGGTCAATTTATGTTTTTAGAGTTCTTTTATTTTTAAATTTAATCTTTTATCAAAGCAACATATTCTTGTGTGAATATAATTTACAGCTGCAACATATTCTATCAAATTGATAAGTTAATTCTTTACTAAATTCCATTTTTGGAAGGATGGAAAAAATTCCATTTTGGGGGGAAGAATTTGAATGTCTTGATTTCTTATGTTCTTTTAAATTTTTTTGAAAGACAGTTTCTCCTTCCCTCTTCCTTTGTCAGCACAGTTTTTATGTGTTTGACGTATTTTGCCTTCAAGTTATAGTAAAGATATATGTTTAATTTTCTCTTCATCTTAATTTTTTTTAAAGATTACTTGGAAAATTTTGATATAAACGGATACCATTCTCCACAAGTATCCTTAAGAAAAAAAACAGTGCCTTTGTTTAATTTTTATTTGTGTTCTTTTTTCTACTGAAATGTTCATCTCATAACAAAAATCCACAGCCCAGGAAGATATATTGTGTCCTAAATCTGGAGAAAAATAATGTACTAACATTTCTCTTATACCATCAGTCTCTACTTACAAGATTATATCTTTACTTTCATATGCTGGACATTAATAAAGATCTTCATAATTAAATTAAGAAAAAATGAGGGAGAGATAGAATATGTGCAGAATGTCAGTGTAGGCTTTATATTAGAAAGTGAGGAAATCATAAGCATTTTCATTCTTCCAAATATTTTTTGAAATTGATTGTACAATGGTATACACTAAGAATGGGTTTTACATTTTGAATTTTTAAAAAATTTTAAATACATCTTCATTTATAAACATGCATATATATTTCTATACAAAAGAAGGAGGCATTTTGAGGCAATTTGTACCCAGAGGAAACATCAGGAAATTCATTTTTTAATAGGGATACACAAATGATGGAAGAATCAATATTTGTGAACGACAAGTTAACAAAAGTTTCTAAAAAGAGTAAACAAAACAATATGGTAATGGTCCAGAAAGAACTGGGACTGGTTAAATGACTATTTAACTCATGTTTGAAGGAGAAACAAAAACATGGTAATTCACATTTTATACAAGATAGAATAACATTAATAGGCACATCTGTTTAGTTTTTCCATATTTATATTTTATACCCATTTTGTTTCATGCACTTTATGAGGCACTTGTTCTGTAGTTTTCACTATTACAAAGATCATCAAAATTTGTTACACACTAAATACGTTTATTAAAACACTTTGCACTGATAAATGGATTAGATATGAATACAAAATATGGAATTTTGTTCTGAATTCGCTAGGAGGAAATGTGGTTAAAGCTCCTATATATATTTCAATCTCTTAGTTTATGGCCCTTGGCAATTTATTTCAGGGAAGTGTTTATTGTTTTTGTTTTTATATATAAAAGATATTTTTTTAAAAAGTAAAATAACATTTTTCTGATTAGTCTTGGTTTATTTATAAGTTTGCTCTTGTTTTTATCATATGCAAAAAGAAATTTCTCCATAAACCTTTACATATGACTCTAACTGAAGCACTAGATCTACATGCAGTAAGATTTTTATCACAAAATAAAATACAAAATAATAAAATATTATGTTTACCATAGCTAATCTTCAGATAGAAGGGTAAAAATTTTAACTTGTATAAATGTACAACATAAATAACATTTTGACATTTTATAAAATCTCATGATTCATATTTATATGGATAATATGAAATTTTAATAGAGCTTTTCAAATGAAGTAATTATTTTCAATTTTACTTGAAAACATCAGCAAATATCTATACAGTCTTGGTTTCTAAAAGCCTTATGATTCAAATTCAGCTTAGTTTCTTTCCACAGGATTTTTTTTTCATTTGCTTTCTTTTTAATAATAGCTGAAGACTGGAAAAACAACAAGTGCTCATCAGATTAATAAAGGAGTTAAACAAGTTAAACATTCAAGGGAATAATTTGCATTTTTGAATAGTCATTTCTTGGTATACCCTCTGCCATGTTACAGGAGAGAAATACCTAATGGGATTTAAATATCCATGGATTACAATTTGCCACATACTAGTTACCTGCTTTTGCAGGATAGTGAAACTAATTTGCTCTTTCTTTACTAAGTACAGTCTCTTGCTATTTACTGTAAAAGGCTTTCCAGAACCTAACTTATAGTCAGCAACCATATATTATCTTACTCAAAACTTTTTTTTTTAATATCATGAGAATTATATTAAGATATTAAGTGTTTACCTATCTTCCTATAGAGAATTGGAGAGTTGTTTTTAAAAAGAAAATAGTCTTTTGCTGCTGCTGCTGCTGAATCATTTCAGTCGTATCCGACTCTGTGCGACCCCATAGACGGCAGCCCACCAGGCTTCCCCGTCCCTGGGATTCTCCAGGCAAGAACACTGGAGTGGGTTGCCATTTCCTTCTCCAATGCATGAAAGTGAAAAGTGAAAGTGAAGTCTCTCAGTCGTGTCCGACCCTCAGCGACCCCATGGACTGCAGCCCACTAGGCTCCTCCGTCCATGGGATTTTCCAGGCAAGAATACTGGAGTGGGTTGCCATCGCCTTCTCAGGTGGTTGTAATACAGTCCTGCCTGGAGGAGGCTTCCCAGGTGGTGCTAGTGATAAAGAACCTGCCTGCCAATGCAGGAGACATAAGAGAGGTGAGTTCAAACCCTGGATTGGGAAGATCTCCTGAGGAGGGCATGGAAACCGACTCCAGTATTCTTGCCTGGAGAATCTCTTGGACAGAGAAGCCTGGCTGGCTGTAGTCTGTAGGGTCACAAAGAGTTGGACACAGCTGAAGCGACTTAGCACACATGCAGGTCTGGAGGCAAGGCATGGAAGATATAGTCTTTTGGTATTTCTTTGACCTATATGATCAGAACAATGGCCTAAAGGTTACTGATTTTTTTTTTTTCATGCATTGTAATAATTGCATATAACTTTGATACAAAGTATAACTATGCTCAAAGGCCAAGCTTCATTTGAAGAAAATTATAGACTTGTACTGCTGAATGCATAGAGACTGGGTTCGTAAATGCACTTCAGCAAATTCTTTTTAAGTGGGGCATTTTTTATGTGGTCCCTAAGGGTATTGAAATCTTCTACCAGGTAAAAATGTGTCAGGAGGCTCTGAAATAAGCCTACTCTTGCAGTTGTTAAAATTTGAATGAGAGTTGAAATGAGGTGAACATAGTAATAGAAAAATAGAAAAGTTGGGAAAGAACTAGCTTCCCTGGAGATTCCATATTGACTTTCCATATGACTTAAAAATCTGATGGGTCTGCAATTATAAGAAAGGGCCCTTAGGGACAAAACTCTCCTGTCCTAGCAGGGTTTGTGTTTTGATGGATTTAACTGGGACAACTTCTAAATACTACGTGAAACTAGGTTGAAGCTAATGGGTATTAGCTATAGTTATTTTAGTTTTAATACACTTTTATGCTTTTTTTCGGGGGTAGCAGAAGGCAAGGCTTGTCAAAATGCTTCACAGCAGTGTTAGACTGTCTCAGAGTTGTAGTTTTATCAGCTGTATTTCTGAATTCTCTCATTATGTTAAGATGTTAAGAAAATCAATAATGAAAGAATATAAGCAAGGTTAAGCAGATTTCTGTAGATGTGATATCAAGAATTTTAAAAATGTCATTTTGCTTTTATTAGAGGAATTTATGTAGCTCATTTAATTCAAAGCAGAAACACAATAAAATAGAATTATTCTCTCAAATCGTATGTCAGGATGAAAGAGCATCTTTAAATAATAAAGTCAGAATTATAAGTATCATTAAAGTGAAATCCGTTTACAGAAGGGTAGATAATTTATGGCAGCAATGACTTGCTTTCACATTGTTACATGTGGTCTGTCTAAAATTATAAATATGAGGTTGATTCATTCCTTTGTTATCATTTTAGCTCTAGATATTTTGTTTCAGAATTTTGGTTCTGTAATATGAAGATGGATAGATAGATACAGATGTATATAAAACAGAAGCATACATACATTTACACACATATTATTTCATATTTTTTTCTGAAGAACATTATTTGCTTGCAGTTGTTTTTCATATTTCATGTTCTGTATTTTTGTGATATCTTTATATATTCACAATCTATTTCCATCTTCAGTATTCATCTTTGAAACATGGGTTTCACACAGATGGAATTGTAGGTTTTAATTGATCACTTTCTCCACCTTAGAGCAATATTAAACTAGAGAGTATTTACGGTTTGAAGTCTTACATTGGCCTCACCATCACACAGATAAGTGGCCTCCTGGAATTATAACTTGTTTGTGAAACCTACATTTAAACTGCCCCCTTGGTATTCATAAACAAGGAGACTGGAGAGCATCTGTTATTAAAGCATGTTAACATACTTGTTGCTCCAAATAAGGCATTTAAGTTTTGCATCTCAGACTGTCCTCCTGACCAGCAAGGGGTATTTGTTTATGGATATCTTTGAGGACAAGCTCTGACACCATCTAGACTTCACTTCACATATAGATCTTTGTGTTTTTACATTTTTGTTTGTTTGTTTTTAATTTTTCATTCTTTCTGCCCCTTTAATTACAGTATTTGGAAGTTTAAATCACAGATATGTATGTGTTGGTCGCTCAGTCATGTCCGACTCTGGTCGTTCAGTCGTGTCCGATTCTTTGGAACCCCAGGCTCCTCTATCCTTGAGGTTCTCCAGGCAAGAATACTGGGGTGCCATTCCCTTCTCCAGGGGATCTTCCCAACTCAGGGATTGAACCCAGGTCTCTTGCACTGAAGGCAGATTCTTTACCATCTGAGCCACCAGGGAAGCCCTTGCTTTTAAATCACTTGCAGTTTCATAAAGATAAATTTTATTAACTTTTAAAAATGTTCAGTTGGTTTGGGGAAGGGGATGGTGGAGGAAGCAGGCCTTGGCTTCTGAAGTTGTTGCTCAGCACTGTGGCCCATACAGGCTAAGGATTAGGATGTCTTCCTTAAAAGGAATAATAATAAAAAAGTTTTATTCTTGTTATTATACAGTTTGCAGGAAAAGAGTAAAGTGTCAACTTAATACCATAGTCTTAAAATGAAAAAGGATAATTTATGTGTATTTATATTATAGAGTTGAATTAATGAACTTATATAAATGTGTATATTTAATATGTATATCACAAAGCATTGGACAAAAATGTTTTCATTGTAAAGGTCACATTCCCTGATAATAACTCTCCAAAGCTTAAATTTAACAATAATAATTTAAGAAGACATGAAATATATATAATAATAACAACAAAATGTATCTTCTTAAATAAAAATTAGATCAAGAGAAAAGAGATATACTATTTACTTGATACTGGGTTTACAACCTAGAGAAAGGGATAAACAGAATATTTTTTAGAAAGACTTATAAATGTGAATTCAAGAAAAAAACTCTGTAAATGAAACATTTTTCAAATTGAGAGAAATGGTCTGTTTTTAATGAAGAAGCTAGAATGAGCATCCACCAAAATGTGCAATTCACACTGGTATAGAATAATGAACTGAATTTCCAAGGTTGAGGAAGCATACAAGGAAATACAAAACTTGACTTCTATTTTAAAAAATTGAGCCATATGAAAAAATAAATGATATCTAAATAAAGTTGTTTGAAGTTACCTCATTATGTTTTTTAAATGTTAGCTTAAAGGTTCACTGAACTATATAAGCAATGTTGGTGGCCTTTGGGGTATTTTGAATCCTTTCAAACAACTGAGACTAGATCCATGTTCCTCACTATGTCTTTCTTTGTTTCTTTCATTATTGCCTTAGTTTTTTTTTTTTTTTTTTTTACTGCAGTAACAGATTATACACATTTATGAATGAAAACAACACAAGCTCGTCATCTCACAGTTCTGCGGGTCAGAGGACCAAGCGTGGCGTCGCTCAGTTTGCTCACTGAACAGTGTTTCACGAGACAGAGTAAAGACATGGGCAGGGCTGCGCTATGTTCTGAAGGCTCTAGGGTAGGATTTATTTTCAAACATTTCAGGTGGTGTGTGAATTCAGTTACAGAACTGAATTTTTCTCCTGGTGGTTAGCAATGAGACAATCTTTGTTCATAAAGACTGCCTCAATTAATTCTTTCTAGTGTTTTCCATATGGCAAAGGTGGGGAAAGTCTTTCTCAGTCTTAGGGTCCCTCTGATCTTCCCTGCTGTCACATTTTTCAGCACTCCAAGCAGAGAAAAATCATTGCTTTAAAGGGCTCATGTGAATAGATTGAGCCCAGTTGGAAAATCCAGTATAATTTCCCTAGTTTAAAGTCTCTAAAAGGTCTTAATTTTTTCTACAAAGCTCTTTCTGCCATATCATGTATCATATTTCTTGGTTCCAGGAACATCATCCCAAGTAGGGAAGGAGGAAAGGGAAAGCGGAGGAGGATGCCTTCTAAATTGCAATGTTTATGTATTTATCCAGCTTTAGTATTTATATTTACTTTTCATGGGTCAATGTCATAAAGCAACGATATTGACTCTCAGACCCCAACTTCATATTTTCTCTCTACCATAGAAAAATAATTTGAAAATCAGCCATAAGATAGCATGAAATAAATTAATTATATATTACATATTTTAAAATATCTTATAGACATTCTACAATTTATCCCAACCACATTTTAAACTAAATGCATTCATTTATGATTTATCTGTGCTCCAATCCTCACGAGATCCCATGCCTTCCTCACACACACACACACACACACGCACTGGATTTTTATGTAAAGTGATAATATCTTCAAAGAAGCATTTCCTCAGGGGCTACACATCAGCATCCAACACTTCTTTCCAAGCACACAATGTTAAAAGTTGAATTAACTGATTGCCTGGATGGCTGCTTGCCTGAAGTTTTCACTATTCATTTTAATGGCCAATGTTACTTAATCTTACGAAATGGGTTTAATGCCATTCATCCATATAACTCATATAAGGAAAAAGATAGCCTTTCCTAGATTGTGTGTTCAATAAGCTCTCTCTCTCTATTTCCAGCACTTATGCAGTTAAAAGTAGTGTGGCACAGAATACTGAGCTGCTCGCCACTTCCTTTGAGGTATTCAGCTGGCCTATATTATCTAGTTGCTATCACGCTTAACTTTAGCCATTTTTCTTGGAGATCTAACAAAATGACGTGGGAATACTTTCAAAATGTGAAACTGTGCACGTTTCACCAAATTGTTTCACAAAACATGTGAAACACATTTTACAAAACTATGAAAATGTGAAACTTTCCTTTTCTTAGTCTTAATGCAAACCAGCTTGATGAACATGGAAGCCACATGGTGAAGATAGAGGTACCACCAAATAGTAGTTCTCTGGCATTTTTTATCATTGCCTTTAGGCAGCTCTCCATACACTGGTCATGCCCTACCTGCTCTACACTTACCAAGAGCAATATATGACTCAGTGACTGAGAATTTGTGGTTTATATATTGTAACAAGTATCTTTGCAATGATTTCATACCAATAATGTGATAATAAAAAGAAGCTCCATCTTCTCCATGCGTATTGAACATGCATCCCTGAACACAGCCTGTATGTTAAAACATAAGCTTTACAATATAAGGGACTGCATTAGATCTGAAGCCTGTATGTTAGTGGTAGCTCCTCCTATGGCTTGGTCAACATAAGTATAATCCTGTCTTCATTGTGTGGCAAGTTTAACCTTTCCACAAAGGGATCACTCTCACCTGCTTCATGTCAGTAGTTTGGCTGAGATTCTGAATTTCCTGAAATTCTTCTCCTTCTCTTTCTCCTGAGATGTTTCCTGGGGAGAAAATCCCTCCAGTAACACAAAGAACTGACTGAGTTCTAGAAGAATTGGAAGAAGCCAGTAAGACATAAACTATTCCTTCATGTGCGGCCTAAAATCAAGGGGAAAAAAAGAAGAGCACCACACACTGTTTGCCTTCATACAGAAGAACAATTGCAGTAGTTAATACTTTTCAAAAATGAGTATTAAATGAACAAAAAACCATCTAATGCCCCATGATTCAAACTTTTAGGAAGAAATCATTATTTTAAACAATACATAAGTGAATAAAAATAATTTTAATGCTCTATTATTCACTACTCAGGGGAAGATACATCATGTAATTTAAAGTAGTGCAAAAGAGGGCAATTGTGAAAAAAATTGGTAGAAGAGAAAATAAGATGTGAGTATGGGTATAGTATGAGCTGCAACTTTGATAAAGGAAAGTAAAAATGACTGTCAAACAGCATAAAAGGAAAGTTTGAACAATGAAAGTATGACCATGATAACTGTGTTAGAAAATGACCAAAATATAGAAAAAGCAAACTCATCAGACTTGTAGATGGAATGTGCAAAGGTAACTGTTTCTCGTCACAGTCGATTTTCACTTGGACTGCAGATTTCAAAGTAATTTAGCACAAATCATCTTTGTAAAAGAGCCAAGATGAGATCAATTCTTACCCATAAGTCTTCAATTATTACTTTTAATTAGAAAAAACCTACAAAATTTTTACTCTGAAAATGCTAAGCTACTTATAGGGGTAGAAATTGTTCTTGAATATTGCTCATCATCAGAGACATATTTCTTTCACTTCACCTTGTACCCATGGAGCCATTATACTTGTTTGGTTTTTTTTTTTTTTTTTGAGTCACTCAGTCGTGTCTGACTCTTTGCGACCCCATGGACTATATAGTCACTGGAATTCTCCAGGCCAGAATACTGAAATGGGTAGCCTTTCCCTTCTCCAGAGGATCTTCCCAACCCAGGGATCCCAACCTAGGGATCAAACACGGGTCTCCTGCATTGCAGGTGGATTTTTTACCACCTGAGCCACAAGGGAAGCCCAAGTATACTGGACTGGGTAGCCTATCCCTTCTTCAGGGGATCTTCCTGACCCAAGAATCGAACCAGGGTCTCCCACATTGCAGGCAGATTCTTTACCAACTGAGCTATGAAGGAAACCCCTATACTTGCTTTAGGGACATTGATTAGTTCAAAATCAGTCAGACATGGTGTGATATGTAGGTATGAGAGAATATCAGAAAAACCCTTATACATTTCTCTTGAAACACCCAAGAATTTTAAAAAAAAAAAAAACTTATGTTTTAGAGAATTATAATTCCATGTGCTTTGTATAATATTGTGTTAAAATTATGAGATAGTCATTCTCCTGAACTTTTTCTTAAGGAGGGATTTTTTTTTTTTTAATGGCATTCCTAGTATGAATTGAAATGCTCTCTTCTCAGTGTATTTGATAATCTTGTTAGAAGAGACTCCAAACATAAAGTTAGAAAAATCTTTAAAATACCCCACATTTCACTCCTTTTCAAAACCAAATTTCAAAGTAAAGACAATACAGGTAAAAGCTAGAATCTCAGAAGATAACAGTAATCAGGCTGTGCTCACTCCCAGGAGAATTTTGCAGGAGCATAAGAGAAGGAAGAGGAAACTTTCATATAAGTCAATAGATAAATGCTCCCCTCTTAAAAACTCTTAACTTTAGTTAATAATAAACACAAAGATTAAAACTTGTCCTAAAATATGCAGAAAATTGTATCAAGAATGGGACAAAAACAAAATATATTTATAAAAAAGCAATGGCAACCCACTCCAGTATTCTTGCCTGGAAAATCCCATGGATGGAGGAGCCTGGTGGGCTATAGTCTATGGGGTCGCTAGGAGTCAGACATGACCGAGTGACTTCACTTTCACTTTTCACTCTCATGCATTGAAGAAGGAAATGGGAACCCACTCCAGTGTTCTTGCCTGGAGAATCCCAGGGACGGGGGAGCCTGGTGGGCTGCCGTCTATGGGGTTGCACAGAGTTGGACACAACTGAAGCGACTTAGCAGCAGCAGCAGCAACGTAAATATATTCTTTTACATTATCCTTAGTATAATCCAATTAAATCACTTGGAAATAAATATTAGAACTCATAATAAAAACTTTATTGATTGTAAATTGTATTGTTAATACACCTACATGAATACATTTATATAATGTTGCTAACAAGATCTAGGTTTATGTATTCACCTCAGACTATTTTGAAATATTTTTATAAAGCTCATAGTTAAAAAAATACATGTGACTGATTATTTCATCTATGTAATTGTGTATTAAATAGTTGCTTTCATATTTGCATTTATTTATTCCTTTGTTCATAATGCACAGAAGCTCTTTAGTCACCATTGCAAAGCCTTCTGCTTGAACTTCACATTTCACACATTTGAAATCAATGCCCATCTAAAAAATTATTGGAATATAGTTGATTTACAAAGTTGTGTAACAGACAGAGTTGGTGATGGATGGGGAATCCCGGCTTTTTGCAGTCCATAGGGTAACAAAGAATTGGACAGGACAGAGTAACTGAACTGACTGACAAAGTTGTGTTAGTTTCAGGTGTACAGCAAAGTGAATCAGTTATTCTGCTACATATATCCACTCTTTTTTCAGTATATATATTATTCTCTCATATAAGTCACTACACTGAGTAAAGTTCTCTCTGCTATAAAACAGGCTCTTAGTAGTTATCCATTTTACATACAATAGTAAGTATATGTCAATATCAGTCTCCCAATTTACTCATTTTTATAATATTCAAAAAATAAAATAAAACTATGTCATTAAAGTTTAAAAAAGTCAAATTCCCTAAGAATTTTAAATTTTACTTAGAATTTAATATTCAATGCCAGTCATTATTCTCATGTTAACTGTTATGTTTGCTAAATGGCATATAATTTGAAATCAAAGAAAGAGATTCAGGGAAATACATGAAATATTGGATTATATGCAAATATTTGCATTCTTATGTACCAAAAGTATACCTGGAAACTAGTACAAAATCTTGCAAAATTCCATCTTGTACCCAACTAAAAGTAAATATAGGTATATCTTTAAAAGGAGCATATAAAATTAAAAATAATTTACTATTAATTTCACCATTATTTCAAAATAATTTACTATGATCAATTAATTGAATATTCAAATAAAATATATGCAATAATATAATAATTCATATCTATAAATTAAGTTATTTTAATTTGTATTGTTTACTATAAAGAGAGAATAATTCTTCAACTGGTATGTCATGATAAAATATACTCATCTATATAGTCATTTTCTATAAAATTTAAATTTCTGCATAAATAAGTTACATATATTTGATTTATAGCCTATTCTCCCATAATATTTTTTGAGAGGTCCAGCTATCAAGAACATTTTAGAACTTAACTAATAATACTTCATCATCATTTAATGTTCCATGTCAAGATTTAATAGTTGTATTTTTGTTTATTTTTTATGGTAAATCTCAGCAAAAGAGTCACCTTTAAGGTTTCCCAGCTCACAAACAAGCAGAATAAAAGTGCCTAAGAAATATTAAAGCAGAGATCATGTGTTCCTTTCTGTCAAATTAATCATCAGTGAATAAATTTCTGATAGCTAAAAGAGGTCAAGAGAATCAGGGGGAAATTTAAAATATTCAAAGCCAAAAAAGCTGTTGATTTTTTTTTCCCCTTAAAAAATGCAGCTACATTTTTTGCCACAATCTTTTAATGTATTTAAGAGCAGAAATTAGCAACATCTGCATGCATTGAATAGTATGCTATAAATTTGACATGATAAGCATTTTTATGAATAATAATAAAACTCAATTGGGTCTTTCTTTTTCCTGTCGTGCCTTCAGCCTTCTATTCTTCATTTCAATAAAGTTTTGAGATGTATGATTATTTCAGTGGGAACATCGTTCCTACAGTGAGCCTGCTTTCTAAAGTGCAATGCACGATACTGGATGCTTGGGGCTGGTGCACTGGGAAGACCCAGAGGGAGGGTATGGGGAGGGAGGAGGGAGGAGGGTTCAGGATGGGGAACACATGTATACCTGTGGCGGATTCATTTCGATATTTGACAAAACTAATACAATATTGTAAAGTTTAAAAATAAAATAAAATTAAAAAAAAAGGGAAACAGCCCTTGAAATGTGACTCAGATTGAAAAAATAATAATAATAAAGTGTATTGACTCCCAGGGTATACTAGTTTCCATTAGGTATTAAAGTTACCCAGAACTTTTATTTTATCTCTTCTCACATCTCATTTTCTCCCTTGACATTCTCACTCTTGCCCCAGTATCAATTAGTTTCTACAAACAGCTATCTTCAAAATATATAGTTACCCATAGGCCTTTCTATCATCTTCTAACACTTACATGACATATTTATTTCAACGCCTGATAGAATTTTCAAACTTAGGAGCTATGTATTTAATTAATTGTCTTCTGGTCAAAAAACTATTCCTCATTGTGTTTGCATGCTCAGTCACTTTAATCGTGTCTGACTTTCTGTGACCCTGTGGACTGTAGGCCGCCAGGCTCCTTTGTCCATAAGATTTTCCTGGCAAGAATACTGGATGGGTTGCCATGCCTTCCTCCAGATTTTCCTGACCCAGGGATCCAGCCTGTATCTCTTGTGTCTCCTGCATTGCCGACAGATTCTTTTACTGCTGAGCCACCAGGAAAGCTCATTCTTCATTACTGTTCCCTATTTTAATACTACTGTATCAGTTAACAATTACTGTGAACCAAAAAGGCACTCAGAAGCCTAGTGTCTTAAAACAAACTTGTGAGTCTAGTAATCAGCTGGGCAGTCCTCTTTTACTCCTTCTGGTCCCAAATCCAAATTTTCAATAATTACTGGGCATTCAGATTAATTCTACTGTCACAGTTTTCATTGTATTTGATCAAAAGAGCATTATCTTTCTAATGGATCAGAGCAATTAACTTCTTCATAATCTCCAATTTCATCTTTTGGTTACCTCCAATTATTCTCTATTGTCATAGATATCTCTAGAAATGTAATAATGTTTATGACACCAATAAAAATCTTTATAGTCATTCTCATGCTTTTCAGATAAACTATAAAATGCTTAAATTTTGGCTGTCTTCATTATCTAACATGTTTGGGAATATTTCTTGTTACTCTTTCACTTACTTTGTTGAGTCTAATAACTGTAGAATCACATGCTGTTTTCTCTGGCAGTAATACTTTGTACTATATTCATTTCATCTTTATGCTCCAGTCTCAATCAGCCTAGTAATTTTTGGTTTTATCTTCAACATAATTTTCTCAAGGAAGGTTTTTTTTTAAATATACGTTTCATATACTCATGGTCTTCCCTCGTTGTTGAGTCGGTAAAGAGTCTGACTGCAATGCAGGAGACCTGGGTTCGATGCCTGGGTTGGAAAGATCCCCTGGAGAAGGAAATGGCAACCCACTCCAATATTCTCACTTGGAGAATCCCATGGACAGAGAAGCCTGGCACGCTACAGTCTATGGGGTCACAAGAGTTGGACACAACTGAATGACTAAGCACACACATACTCATACCAGCTACAGATGAATTATATTTTCTTGAACTGTTACTATACTCCCCAAATGTCCTGATATTTCTATTTCAATTTGTTAATTACTTACAACTGCAATTTTGAATATCATTCCTGTATTGTCTTCTACTCCATTGATGTTCAGTAACCTTTCTGCAGTGATGGAAATATTTTATAATCTTGGCTTTCCAAAACAGCAGTCACTAGCTACAAGTGATTGCAGTGCCTTTGATATAGTCATATATTACGGCCAATGAACTGAATGGCTAGTCTTATTTTATTTTAATTGATTTAAGTTTAAATAATCACATGAGTTAGTGGCTAATGTGCAGCACAATTCTAGCCTATTTGCTTTTGTGGGTGGAATTCAAATATATACTTTAATAGCTGTATTGCCATACTATCTGTTATAATACCTGTTAATACGTAATGAATGTACAAACGTGTTGCCCTTCTTTATGACTTAAAGATATCTGAAAGGACATGTAGGTACAGCCCATCTTCCAAAAAAATTGCAATCTTTTCTGTATGTTACCGTGAATACACTTAGAATTCTTTCTAATGGCCTTTCTTAATATGTAGAGTGTATCACTTGGACTATTAGGTATTTCTAGTTTTCTTTTCCTTTATATTATATACTCCTCAGTGTTCTTACTCTCACGCCCCATACCTTCCCACCTTGAATCTTTGATTTGTACCATTCATGATATAGATTGTCAAGACTAAGAAACTATTTTCCTTGCCTCCATTTTGAAGAATTCTTCTGAATCTTTGCAGAAAATAGCTCTTTGTCTTTTCTCTTGGAATGCAAGTTTAGGTTTTTCCTCTATCAAAATTAAAGCATATTATTGACACTATTGATCGTTTGTAGCAAACTTTTGAAGTATTTATATGCTAAACACAGGTATTTTCACCGTAGATCAATATGTGAAGAAAGCAAGGAAATCCAGCGGGTGTTATGTGCAAAATAAAGGCAAAATGTAGAAGTTCATCCTGACTTTGTCACACCATATCGGATAGCATAAAATGCAACATTAGAATTTAAAGTGTAAAGATCGATATTTTACTTTTACCATTAAAAAATTTCAGCTAAATGTGTACATGTAGGGTACATACTAAATATATAGTCACAATAAACAGAGCTAATCTGACAAGTGTCAGGGATACCTAGTAAACTGACCATCCCTTCACACTGCCCAAATATTGGGTTGGCAAAAAAAGTTCATGGGTTTTAAGTAAAAGCAGAAGACATATTTTTTATTTTCACCAAGAACTTTACTGAACAATAAATTCACCAAATAAGATCTTTTTGACCAACCCAATCAAACAATATTCAATTTCAAAACCTAGGGCTTGTGGTGCGCAATTTAAAAATACTAACCACAGCAACTTCCTCATCTGACAAGCTAAGAAATAAAAGCAAGAGGTCATAAGATTTGCCCAAATCATTATATTAATGCCATATCTATGATTAGCTAGCACTCAGTTCTTCTGATCCCTAATGGAATCTCTTTTGTCAACTTGGTTTGTTTTCTTTTATGGCTTATACTTTCCCTATTAAAAATAGCCTCTTCTCATTTTTAACACAAAATGTACAGAAAGATAAAGGAAAGATACCTGATATAGTGTTGCTATAATGAAAATCTTAAAAATAAATCTCTTTCATTTTTTTAGGTTGTGTATTTCACATTAGTCACTCTGCTTCCTGATTTTCCTTTGAGTATTCTTTTTAAATATTGTATTTTTAATATTTTTTGGCAGTTGGTTTTTCATTTCTGTTATCCTCAAAGCCAAATGGTTATATCATGAAAGAAAGACCCATTTGTTTTGATGACTGTGGATTCCTATCATCTTAATAGAGTCTCTGGTTCATAATACTCGACCAGTGGACTGGAGTTAGATTGAGCCAAAAATTTCCCAGAGGTAGGGAGATGCGAAAGTGAAATTTTAAAATTGTTTTATAAATTAAACAGGAGAAAGTGGATAAAATAACTTCCAATTTGCAAAAAAAAAAAAAAAAGAGAGGTTATACATTTAATCTTCTTGAGCATCTGAAAATTTTGTTCCTTTGTCCAAAATAATTAATAAATAAGTAGAGCTGAAAGGATGCTCTTTTTTTTGATTGTTTGTTTGTTTTAAAATAATGGAGAGTCTCCTATAAGAGCATTTTCAGCAGTGGAAAGTAGAAAACTATTATTTTTTTTTAACTTGGAGAGAGAAGGAAATAGAGATTTTCTATTGAATAGTAAGGGAGAGAGGGACTCTAAATTGTGAATCCAGTAGTGAAGACTACACAGTATATAGTAGACACATTTTGTTTGTTTTGTGCCTCTTGAGGCATTGAGTGTTTTGGTAAGGTATGGAATGATAGAAAAAAATCATGATAACAAATGTTATTTGAATGATATGGATGAAAATAATAGAGAGCAAAGTAAATCATTAATTTGGTAATTACAGAATATATATTCTATTTATAAAGATAATACTGATGAATAGTCACAGTAGTTCATGTTTTGTAACCAGAAGGGAAGCATCTTGGTCAGCTGGGGCTGCTGTAACAAAAAACTATAAGGTGGATGTATTAAATAATAAAGATTCATTTCACACAGTTCTGGAGGCTGGGAAGTCTAAGATTAGGGTTCCAGCAATTTTGGTGTCTGGTGAAAGCCAGATTTCTGGTTTACAAATGGCCAACTTCTAGCTATGTTCTTCTGTTGCAGAGAAAAAGAGAACATTGGACCTTTCATCTTTTTATAAAGGATGTTAATTCATTCATGGGACCTCTACCTTCATGAGTTCAACTAAACCTAATTACTTCCCAATGGTCTCAACTCCAAATATGCCAAATTATAGACCAGGGTTTCAATACACAGAAATTATTTTTTTGGGGGGAATGGACACAACATTTGTCTAAAGCAGGGAAAAAGTATTATTTTTATTCTTTGATAATCCTGTATCTTCACTAATCTCTTTTTAGTACACATGAAGTATCATTTTGTACTAGCTGAAGACTGGCAAAAGACATGAGAAAATCTGGTAATGGTTTCTTCTCTCGGTTTAGTTTAGACTTTCTTAGCTTATTTCAGAACAATAAATGTATTAAATGAAATAATTCTGAGTTTGGAAAAATCATTTTCCCAGAAATTTGGGAAAGTTAAACTGGATCAAAATTTACAATGCTTAAAGACTTTATTGGTATACTTGAGAGAGCTAATGTACATTCTGAGAAATATAGAGACTTCTGGGAAGCATATATGAATTGAAGAGAATAAAATGTCCATTTGTAGATACACTGTCATGTAGTTAGGTCATAGGGAGGAGCTTTCATCCACTCTCTTACCAATTCTGTTTATTTGTGTAATTAAATGGAAATATGTTTATTGATTTCCCTCCAAAATGAGTCTGAATTTTAGATATTCAGTATTCACAATCAATAGAGGAGAGAATTGATTACTCTGAAATAGACAACATTGTATTTTTCAGATATGTTACTGTGAGCATTTATGGCTAACAAGTTCTAGTTCAGATCATATTTATCGACTTCATCAAAATTTTGAAAGATGTAATGCTCTTATCATTTTAGCAATATATTCTGATGGCCCAATTTTAGTCTTTATATAAAGTCAGGCAAAGGGAATATATTATTAAATAGCTCATGTTCTCACTGTTACTCTTATTACCAATTTATAAATAATTATTTTCTAACAAAAGAGGATTAATCAATATAGTTAATGTAAACACATATCAGCACATTGTCACCATCTTCCAAATGATTAGATAAAACATTAAGAAATTATAAATAATATTTCTTTACTGATGATGTGACAGAATTAGAGAACTAATTCCTTTCAATCTAGTCTTTTCTAACATCTGCAGCACTCACAACTATTAATATGCTTTCTTGCTTCCTTCTTTTGTACCCTGTGAAATGACCAGGTCTGGAAATAAGAAACAGTCCTGTAAGTATACATCTTTATTAGAGAATGACCACAGCCCATCAGGGGAGTAGAGGGAGGTGGTAAGGAATTCATAAAGCAAGGTGATTCACTATAAATTGTGGTGCAGGTAAACTATACCAAAGCAGTTGAGATGGATCTTCCCTGGTGGCTCAGACTGTAAAGTGTCTGCCTACAATGCAGGAGACCTGGGTTCAATTCCTGGGTCAGGAAGATCTCCTGGAGAAGGGACTGGCAACCCACCCCAGTATTCTTGCCTGGAAAATCCCATGGATGGAGGAACCTGGTTAGGCTACAGTCTATGGGGTCGCAAAGAGTCAGACAAGACTGAGTGACTTCACTCACTCACTCAAAGTGGTTGAGAAGGCATCAAAACACAACTTAGTACTGTAATGAAGTGATAGACATGGGAATACAAAGTCTAGCAGAAGACAGTATAACTGTATGCAGCAAGACTCCAGCTGTCATTGAGAACATCTATCACAAGCTACAGAACTTCTGTAACAGAAAATGTTCTTGCATAATAGAGTTATCCAGTTCAGTTTTTGAGACTGGCATTAAAGGAAGTCATGAGAGCACTGATATTAGAAGATATAAGGACTCAAGATAACCATCCATATAAGTACTCAGGTTTAACTTTCCTAAAGCAATATTTGTTTTGGGAGCAACATTATCCACAAAAAGACTGTCTTGACTTGAAGAGACAGTCAAAGAGAATTAGACTAGTTGTTATTAAAAATTTTAATCATTCCTGGTTCCCAGTTATAGTAAACCATCAACTTTCTCATTTTATGAGGGCTTCCCTCATAGCTCAGTTGGTAAAGAATCTGCCTGCAATGAAGTAGACCCCTGTTTGATTCCTGGGTTGGGACGATCCCCTGGAAAAGGGGTAGGCTACCCATTCCAGTATTCTTGGGCTTCCTTTGTGGCTCAGCCTGCAATGTGGGAGACCTGGGTTCGATCCCTGGTTGGGAAGATATC
Organism: Bos grunniens; assembly: GCF_055505025.1. Classification (NCBI taxonomy): domain Eukaryota; kingdom Metazoa; phylum Chordata; class Mammalia; order Artiodactyla; family Bovidae; genus Bos; species Bos grunniens. Next base: position 69,561,797 of record NC_141170.1, read on the forward strand.
CTGGAGAAGGGAAAGGTTACCAACTCTAGTACTCTGGACTGTATAGTCCATGGGTCACAAAGAGTTGGACACGTCTGAGTGACTTTCACTTCACTTCACTTCTCATTTTATGCTTGGAGCTATTTCTGAGCAAAGTCCTTCAATTGTAATAGTCCAGGTGCATCCTACTCATGGATATCTCTGGCAGTAGTAATATTTAAAAATTATTCAACAGTAAAGTTATTTCTTCTAAATTTATCATCCCACCAAAAGCTAAAGTTATCAAACTGTGTTTCTTTCAAACATTTATTGTCAATTATGCAGTCAGTATACATATATGCAGTGTATATGCTTTCTCCTACAATTTCTGGCTATAGAAACAAGCTCCTGATATCAGCTATTACAGAACAATGGAACTGAGTTATACATTATTAGTATATAGTTTCTGTGATCTACTGTTTTCACTTAAATGCTTATTGAACAAGTCAACTGTATACATTGCTTTCCAATAGGGAAAACTTTCACAATTTATTTTTTTTAAAGAACAGTACACAAAAAACTTGAACCCAGAAAGTATATATAGTCATTTGGGTGAAACTTTCGATGTATGACACCCACACTCTGAGGGATGACTTTTCCAGTAGTCAAATAAAAGAGAGAACAGTGGTTTCCGTAAAAGGCCAGACTGGATGAAACACAAGCTGAAATCAAGTTTGCTGGGAGAAATATCAATAACCTCAGATATTCAGAAGACACCATCCTTATGGCAAAAAAAGAAGAAGATCTAAAGAGCTTCTTGATGAAGGTGAAAGAAGAGAGTGAAAAAGCTGGCTTAAAACTCAACATTCAAAAAACTAAGATCATGGCATCCGGTCCCATCACTTTATGGCAGATAGATGGGGAAACAGTGGAAACAGTGAGAGACTTTATTTTCTTGGGCTCCAAAATCACTGCAGATGGTGACTGCGACAATGAAATTAAAAGACGCTTGCTCCTTGGGAAGAAAGGCTATGATCAACCTAGACAACATTAAAGAGCAGAGACATTACTTTACTGACAAAGGTCCATATAGTCAAAGCTGTGGTTTTTACAGTAGTCCTGTACAGATGTGAGAACTGGATCATGAAGAAGCCTGAAAGCTGAAGAATTGATGCTTTTGAGCCGTGGTGCTAAAGAAGACTCTTGAGAGTCCCATGGACTGCAAGGAGATCAAACCAGTGAATCCTGAAAGAAATCAGTCCTGAATATTCATCGGAAGGACTGATGATGAAACTGCAGTTCCAATACTTTGGCCACCTAATGCTAAGAACCGACTCATTGCAAGAGACCCTGATGCTGGGAAAGACTGAAGGCAGGAGGAGAAGGGGATGACAGAGGATGAGATGGTTGGATGATATCACCGGCTTGATGGGCATGAGTTTGAGCAAGCTCCAGGAGTTGGTGATGGACAGGGAAGCCTGGTGTGCTGCAGGCCATGGGGTCACAAGGGTTGAACACAACTATGTGACTGAACTGAACTGAACTGAACCATTTGTATAATGAACCTAAATCAATCAACCTCAGAAGCAGAGAGTGGAATAGTGATTACCAAGAGCTTCAATGCTGAAAAACAGGAAAGAATTAGTCAAAGATATAAAGTTTCAATTATACAAAATGAATAACCTCTGGAAATTTATCACATAGATTAGAGACTAGAATTAAGAGTACTACATTATATATTTACATAAGGCTTACCTGGTGGCTCAGTGGTAAAGAATCTACCTGCCAAGGCAGGAGACATGGGCTCCATTCCTGGGTCAGGAAGACCCCCTGGAGAAGAAAATGCAACCCACTCCAGTATTTTTGCCTTGAAAATCCCCTGGACAGAAGGAGCGTGGCAGGCTTAGCAACTAAACAACAAGACATTTACTTAAAAGCAAACAGATACGGTTATCTTTTGACACACTGTTTTAAAGGTTTAAGCGGTTCTATCAATTACCATTCTCCCTTATATGGAACAATTTTTTTTTTTTCCATTTAAAATATTGGGGAAAATATAACAAGGTTTAGAAACTTAAACCTTGTTGGTCAGTAGCTAACTCATGTTTGCCTCTTTTCAACTCCATAGTCTGCAGCACCATAAACTTCCCTTTCATTATCTCCAAGCTTGCTCAGACTCATGTCCATTGAGTCAATAATACCATTCAACTATCTAATTCTCTGTCACCTGCTTCTCCTCCTTCCCTCAATCTTTCTCAGCATCAGGGTCTTTTACAATGAGTCGACTCTTTGCAACAGGTGGCCAAAATATTGGAGCTTCAACTTCAGCATCAATCCTTTCAGTGAATATTCAGTTTTGATTTCCCTTAGGATTAACTGTTTTGATCTCCTTGCTTCATCTCTTTCAAGAGTCTTCTTGAAAAGAGTCTCTTTCAAGAGTCTTCTTGAAAAGAGTCTCTTTCAAGAGTCTTCTTGAAAAGAGTCTCTTTCAAGAGTCTTCTCCAGCACCACAACTTGAAAGTTTCATTTCTTTGGCTCTTAGCCTTCTTTATGGTCCAACTCTTACATTCATATCTGACTACCGAAAAAAACCATAGTTTTGCTCTGCTTTTAAATATTCTAAGTTTTGCATAGCTTTTCTTCCAAAGAGGATGCATCTTGTAATATCGTGGCTGCAGTCACCATCTGCAGTGATTTTAGAGTCCAAGAAAATATAATCTGTTATTGTTTCCACTTTTTATCCATTTATTTGCCATAAAGTCATGGGACTGGATCCCATGATCTTAGTTGTTTTTAATGTTGAGTTGTTGAGCTTGAACCTAACACTTTAATTTAATGTTAACACAAAGTTATAACTACTGAAAGTGAGAGAAGGCAAATCAAATTGAGGTGGCACTGACTCTGGGTGAGTGATCACACCATTGTGGTTATCTGGATCATTAAGATCTTTTTTTGTATAACTCTTCTGTGTATTCTTGCCACCTCTTCTTAATAGCTTCTGCTTCTATTAGGTCCATAACATTTCTGTCATTTATTGCATGAAATGTTCCCTTGGTATCTCTAATTTTCTTGAAGAGATATCTAGTCTTTCCCATTCTTTTGCTTTCCTCTACTTCTTTGCATTGATCACGGAGGAAGGTTTTTTGGTTGTTGTTGTTGTTTTGTCTCTCTTTGCTATTCTTTGGAACTCTGCATTCAGATGGGTATAAATTTCCTTTTCTCTGTTGCCTTTTGCTTCTCTTCTTTGCTCAGCTAATTTAAGGTTTCCTCAGAGAACCATTTTGCCTTTTTGCATTTCTTCATCTTGGGGATGTTTTTGATCACCACCACCTGTACAATGTTATGAACCCCAATAATTAGTTCATCTTACATGCTAGCAAAGTAATGTTCAAAATTTTTCAAGCTAGGCTTCAACAGTATGTGAGCTGAGAATGTCCAGATGTTCAATTTGAGTTTACAAAAGGCAGAGGAACCATAGATCAAATTACCAACATCTGTTGGATCATAGAAAAAGCAAGAGATTACAGAAAAACATCTACTTCTGCTTGTTTGACTATGCTAGAGCCTTTGACTGTGTGGATCACAACAAACTGTATAAAATTACTAAAGAGATGGGAATACCAGACCACCTGACCTGCCTGCTGAGAAATATGTATGCAGGTCAAAAGCAACAGTTAGAACTGGACATGGAACAATGGACTGGTTCCAAATTGGGAAAGAGTATGTCAAGGCTGTATATTGTCACCCTGCTTTTTAACCTCTATGCAGAGTACATCATGTGAAATGCCAGGCTGGATGAAGCACAAGCTGGAATCAAAACTGCAAGGAGAAATATCAATAACCTCAGATATGCAGAAGATATCACCTTTACAGCAGAAAGCGAAGAGGAACTAAAGAGCTTCTGATGAAGATGAAAGAAGAGAGTGAAAAAGCTGGCTTAAAACTCAACGTTCAAAAAACTAAGGTCATGGTATCTGATTCCATCTCTTCATGGCAAATAGATGGGGGAACAATGGAAACAGTGACAGACTTTATTTTGTTGGACTCCAAAATCATTGCAGTTGGTGACTGCAGCCATGATTAAAAAACTCTTGCTCCTTGGAAGAAAAACTATGACAAACCTAGACAGCATATTAAAAAGCAGAGACATCATCTTACTGAAAAAGGTCTATATAGTCAAAGCTATGGTTTTACCCGTAGTCATGTACAGATGTGAGAGTTGGACCATAAAGAAAGCTGAGCACCAAAGAATTGATGCTTTTGAACTGTGGTGTTGGAGAAGACTCCTGAGAGTCACTTGGACAGCAAGAAGATCAAACCAGTGAATCCTAAAGGAAATCAGTCCTGAATATTCATTGGAAGGACTGTGCTGAAGCTAAAGGTTCAATACTTTGGCCACCTGATGCAAAGAACTGACTCATTGGAAAAGACCCTGATACTGGGAAAGATTGAAGGCAGGTGGATAAGGGGACATCAGAGGATAAGATGGTTGGATGGCATCACCAACTTGATGAACATGAGTTTGAGCAAGGATTGGTAATGGACAAGGAAGCCTGGCATGTTGCAGTCCATGGGGGTGCAAAAGTCAGACATGACTGAGAAACAATGCAACAACAACACAAGCTGCTATGAATATTTGCATGAAATTCTTTGTGTTGGAGATATGCTTTATTTTGCTTAAATACCTAAAATTGGAATTTCTGGATAATATAGTATATTTAACTTTATAAGGGATCTCACATTCTCTTCGAAAGTTGTTATATAATTTAATACTCCCACGAGCAATATGTCATTTCAGTTATTCCATATCCTCTCTGACATTTGGGATATTCATTGTATTTAATTTTAGACATCTGAGTTTGTTTAAGCAGTGGCACATTGTGGTTTTACCTTGCATTTTCTTTATGATTAATGCTAATTAACATTTTTCAATGTAACTTCTGGTCATTTTTATATTGTCAATCGTTACTATCCTTTTAAGGACTTTTACTTATTTTTCTTAAGCTATATGTTTTAAAATTACTACTGATATTTAAGAGTTCTTTACATATTCTGGGTTAAGGTTGTTTGAGAGTTAAAAGCACTGTATTTTTTCCAAATATGTAATTTGGATTTTCATCTTCTTTTCTTTTTCTCTTTTTTTTAAAAAAAAAATTAGTTATAATTGACAAATAAAGTGTACAATGCTGTGTTTGATACATATACACATTATGAAAATATTCCTACCATAAAATATATTAACACATCCATCACCTCATATAGTTCTCTTTTTCTTTTTTTCTCCTTTTGGTGAGCTCACTTAAGATCTTCTGACTTAGTAAATTCAGTTATACAAAGCAGAATTGTCATTTTATTATTAATAACTTTTGAAATTAAGGTTTCTAACTTTGATGAAACAAATATATCAAAATTTTTCTGTAGTTAATATTTTGTCCATTTGAAACATCTTTACATATTCAAAAGTAAAGCTTTATTTCTGTTTTTTCATTCCATAGAAGTACTATAGTTTTAGCCCCAACACTTGTGTTTTTAATTCATCCTCACTTAAATCTGGTGTGTGGTATAACATGTCAAAATTATCTTTTGTTGTTGCTCCAAATATCTAGAGTTGTTTCTATGAAAATTGAGAAACTTTCATTTCCTCATTGGATGCCTTGTTTCCTTAGCCAAACAACAATTAAATATGCCTGCTTATCCTCACCATAATTATCAGTAATATGATGGTCTTCTTTTGAACTCTTACCAGGCTCCTCTGTCCCTGGGATTTTCCTGGTAAAAATATTGGAGTGAGTTGTCATTTCCTCCTACAGGGGAACCTCTAATAATTGCCCCTTGAGAAGGAAATGGCAGCCCACTCCTCATGTCCGGAGAATCCTATGGGCAGAGGAGCCTGGCAGGCTACAGTCTATGGGGTCACAAAGAGTCAGACATGACTGAGTAACTAAACAGCAGATCATATATGTTGCCAAAAGAACAAATATGGAAGGTATAATTCTTACAGGGTTTTATAAATGTATGCAAGTAGAATACAATTAATAAATGATATAGAACTGAGAGCTCAATTTAGAAAAATACTTCTAGAAAGCTACAGATAATTGAAGGAAAAATAAAAGATCAAGAAAAAATAATGAAGAAGTATATGTTCTCTGATTCAGCTGGAGACATCTGTTTTAATTCTGCTCTTTTCTGTTGGTAAAAGCAAAATTCCATGCATATGGTCTATTGGTGTAGCACCTTCAAAATTGTTTAATATTTGAAAATTTTTATCCGTATTTAAGAAAGATCATCCAATGTTTTGCATGAAGGATTTGGCTTGGTGCCACTTAAGAAAAGCTTAAAAACTTTTAATTGCTGCATTTAAATTTTGGATGCCACACTAGTGTTAATGTAATGCGAAGTAGAGCTGATGATCCTCTTATCTAAACAAGGGCATGAGATCCATCCAGTGGATTTGACAGATCAGTGGTTAGCAAATGTTCTACCAGCTAGGATATTTTAGCACATGACACTGTATTGTCTGACTAATTATGGGATAACTCAAAGTAGAGGTTTGTGCTGATAATCAGGAACCAGAATCAGTGGAAAGCTAATTGTAGGGTCAGAATTGAACATTTGGAGGTGGTAGCTGTGTCCTGATTTATTAACTCAGACAAGACCATAGTGAGAAAGGATCAATCATGCTATTTAGCAGATAAATTGCATCCTTGATTTTGCAAAGGAAAGAAAGAACATAGTCGTTGAGTATGTTATAAACTTCACATTGATTCTACTGAATCACAAATGAACTAGTTACTTCAATTTTGTATTTTAAAATAGAAGATATGGTTCAGAATAAAAGGAATTTTTTCCAAAGTATAATTTTTTCAGTGATTAATGACATGTTGTAAATCTTAAGGAAAATGTGGTAACTTTTTGATGAAAGTGTTGGGGAGAATACTTCAATTTTATTTTTGTAAGCTATATTAGGCAATAGTCCTCAATTCCACTGTTACCATTAGAGTTGTGTTACGATGCTTGTTTTGTAGGTGGAAAATGCAGCTTCTTGTTACTATATGTAAGAAGCATATGTGTCTCATTTCTTTTGAATGATATTATACACTAGATTAACTGAAAGTGTAGTATAGCTCAGATATAGTTTACTGACTGATTAATAACACCTAGATTGAGATCTTTAATGAAATGTGTTCAGAAACAGAGAAAGCGAGACCAAAATGACTGTACTTTCAAACCTGACTCAGAAACTGAGGAAGCTGAGAATATTTTAAATGAAGAAAAATAGGAAAATAAATTTCCAAAGTATGAGAATGATGAGTTTTTTCAAATACTAAAAGAAAAACTGTCATAAAGTATCACCACTAGATTAATCAACAGTTTCTTGAGAAAGTGGAATAAATACGGAATCCTTAATATCCAGTGTGACTCTATTTGGAGATAGGACCTTTTAAGAGGTAATTAAAATTAAATGAAGGGCCTTCTCAGGTGGCTCAGTTGTAAAGAATCCTCTTGCAATGCAGGAGATGTGGGTTCAAACTGTGAGTAGGGAAGATCCGCTAGAGAAGGAAATGGCAACCCACTCCAGTATTTTGCTTGGGAAATCCTGTGGATAGAGGAGCCTGGTGGGCTACAGTCCATGGGATTGCAAAAGTGTCAGACATGACTTAGCAACAAAATAGCAGCAACAGGTTAAATTAGTTCATGAGAATGGGGCCCTAATCCAATATGACTGGTGTTTTTTTAAGAAAAGAAAGATACACCAGGGATACACACATAGAAGAAAGGCCATGTAACAGTCTGCAAGCCCAACATGTTGATCTTGGACTTCTCACCCTCAGAACCAAAAGAAAATAAATTTCTTTTGTTTAAGTCACCCAATCTGTGACATTTTAATATAAAAGCCCTAGAAAACTAACGCATCTACATAAAATGTGACAGTTGTTTATTCAGACATGAAAAATTGCATTTTGAAATATTGCTGCTGGCTTGAGAGACTTTGGAAGATGAACAAGGTACAGGGATAAATCCTAGACTGTATTCTTAGTAATGGGTATAGAGAACTGGATTCTAAAGCATGTGTATTGGACTGACTGTAAGTAAATGGCATGTAGAACAGGTTGAATATGTTAAGTTGTCATATTTGATTTATTTGCTGAATTTATTAGCAAACTTGTGAAAATAAATTATTTGGACTCTGCTGATTCATATTTTACTCTTCTAACATTTAGCTTACCATAATTAATTTAAAAAGAACTGGTATAAATTTGACTATAAATGTTTAGAAATAATTTGAATTTTCTTAACTCTGCAGGGGGCTTCCCAGGTAACATTAGTGGTAAAGAACCTGCCTGCCAATGCAGGAGACATAAGAGACTCAGGTTCAATCCCTGAGTCAGGAAGATCCCCTGGAAAAGGAAATAGCAACCCACTCCAGTATTCTTGCCTAGAGAATCCCATGGACAGAGGAGCCTGATGGGCTCCAGCCATGGGGTCACAAAGAGTCAGACATGACTGAAGAGCATTTGAAGCATATATATGAAATCCATTGGAACAGTGTCTATATGCATATTATATTTATGAAACTTTACCTATTACAACTTAAATTTATCTTCTAGTTGCCATACCATCAAATGCATTTACCAAATAAAATCCATCGGCTGTTCAAACACTCAAATAATTGTTCAACAATGCTAAGAAAATATGTAAGGCAATGGAAGACTATTAGCCAGCTTAATATCTTATTTTCTCTTTCACTTATGATTTACCTTATACTTGAAATATATTTAAGCTGGTTTCAGTATAGTGTTAATATGTGTGTTTGTAAATATATGATTAGCAATAGATATATGCCTGTGTGAATATAAAAACATTTGTTGATCATAGACTGATGCCAAAATAATGAATAAGATGGTTTCTTTCTTGTCAGCCAAGTGACTCATCACCAAAAGTATATTCTCTAAACACTTTTCAAATGTTTTTTGCAGTTGTTAATAGTGAAAGAGTTCACAAACTTTGGTCTTGTAATTCAGTAAACACCTTTCTCAAGACATTGAGCTATGTCACAATAAAGAATTTGTTTCTCAAGAATTAAAGAGCATTTCGAATGTGAGAGTACCGACTGTCCTTCTCTCATCCTACTGTTCCCCAGCATGCTGGTCTCTCACAGATATGCCCAGACACAGCAGGAGCAATGGAACCATAGGCAGAGAACTATCAAGATCCCCAGGTCTGCAATCACCTCTAGCAGATAGGTAGATGTTTACACATCTCTGGAGTAGTGACTACCTCAGAATTCTGTCTGGCTGAGGATTTGGTTCGATATTCAAGTATCTCCTAGCAGATGGCAGGATGTAGTGTAGACATTTTGCCAAAATTACTTTTAGCCACTGACACCTTGAGAACTTTTTGGCTAAAATCCTTGTAGAAAATAATTAATATCCTTTAGAGTGCCTAAAACACATTTTGATGAAAGAATAGAACCCACAGGTCATGTGAATTATCCTGATCATATATTTTATTTCATATGAAACTTGATTATATGTTTCTGTGGAACTTCAGAGGTCCTAGACTCCCAAAAGTTCTTGGAGAGTCTCTCACTGAATCATGATTTTATATCCAGATGAAATAAAACTATGTCCATCCCTGAAACTCACTGCATTGTAAACCACATTTGAATTCCCTGTTTATTCAGTACCTGATTCAGTTCTTCCGTATCTAAGCACTTCATTGACTCTTTCAAAAATCTCACCCTAATTTACAGTTAGAGACTTCCCTTAAGACCGTTGTTTCACCTCAAAAAAAAAAAAATGTAAAATTTAAAGGAAATTAAAGGCTTCTTTCTGCTCAGCTTTCACTTCCTAAGTTATAACCTACCAGCGTTCATAGTTAGGTAACTTTGTGAATACAAATTAGTACAAACATCTTAATCATTAGACAAGTATAGTCCTACTTTTCTTAGTATTCTGTTAGGCTATATGTTGAGACATTTTCTTACCTTTTGCAATGTTTTAATGATAAATTGTAAAACTATTTTAAAATTATTTTACCTTAAACCTATGAATTTACTGCATCATGTGTGTACATGATTGAATGTGCATGGGGCAAAAAACAAGGAAGGAAAAAGGCTGCACTTAGTAGGCTAAGGAAGACTACATTTAAAATTGATGGTAAAGGGAGGACAGATTTCTATAATTAAAAATTATAATGTTAAATATTTTTTATAAAAGTATTTTAAGAATGTTATAGTGTAACAACATAGATGTGAAAATCACTCCATCACAAACCCCAATCCACTAATAAGTTTTATGTGAGAACTTCACTGAAAATCAATGCAAATTATATTAATAAAAGGAAACCAGAAACTATTTACACTTTTAAAAACAAAAATCTATACTAAACTTAAACATCAAATTTTGTTATCTTTAATTGATATACTTTATATTAATCAAACAATTATGTTGAAAATATATATTGTCACACAGATACCAAATTGGCCAATATATGTTTCAAGAAGGAATTTGATACTAACTAGCAAAGATGAGTTACAAAAGAAATATATTTTTAAAAAAGAAAGTTGGTAATGCTGGGTTTTGTTTTGCTCTGTGTGTGTGTGTGTGTGTGTGTGCGTGTGTGAACATGTGTGCATGCATTTCCCTTTCTTTGGCACATTTTTCAAATGTGACTATGGTCAGCACTCTGGCTTCCTTTCTACATGTCCTAGAATGTGGCGAAAGGAGAACACCATGTGGAGACAGAGGCAGATATTGTAATGATGTGTCTACAAGCTAAGGAACTCTGACAAGCTATGGATTGCTGACACCCACCAGAAGGTGGGTGGGAGTCATGAAACAGATCAAACATTTATAGAATAAGATCACAAAAATAATATTAAAACTGTCTAGAATTGTTAAAGAAAACCTATCACACTTTACTGAACATAAACAGGGTGTGTATTTACTTTGATGTGGAATTATAGCTTTAATGTCAAATCTTAGTTTCTCCTTTTTGCCACCAAACTGATCTTACTTGAGAATTTAAATACTAGTGATAGATTAAGAAAGAGGAAGATTTAGGATGATAGGTTCAAGGGGGGGGAGGTAGAGACAAACAAAAATGTTAAAAGCATGACTTGTGGACATGGCAAGGAACACAAGTCTAAGGCTTTCACTTTCCACCTTCTCACCCCTCTATTGAATTTCAGGGTCAATGTTATATCATACATGTTTCAGGTTAGTATGGGTCATCTAAATAAATGATGAAATCAGGGGCCAGTTTTGTTATTTTATTATAGGACACAGAATAATAGGTTGATTTTTTTGAAAGAAATGAATAAAGAGGATGAACCAACACAATGACAAGAGGAACAGAATCATTGCCCTCTTCTCATCCCCATCCACTGCCCATCCAGAAAGTATTCATAAATGAGTGAGTATCTTCCCAGTTCGTTCTTCTGTGCACCAACAGGAAAGTGCAATACACCTAAGTATCTACACAAAGGTATGTTTACAGTAAGATTTGTGTAAGCTGGGCAAAGGGCCAAGACATAACTGTGCATCTTAGTATTGTCATTATGAACCAAAATATCTGTGGTTGGCATATGAACTTGTGTTTTAAAAAACCTTTCCTGTAATGGAACCAGAGTTGGAGGCCATTTAGGCAACCACTCATTAAGTGTTCCATACTATTTCCTCTTCCCATTCTACACTCTGATGCAACAACTATTTGAACAAATCTATACTCATATTATTAGATGTTGAATAAATTAATAAAAGAAAAATATGACTCATAACTAATTTTTGGAATAATTCTTAAAGTAATGAATGAATACACTATTTAAATGTGAATAATGGTATCATTTATTAAAATTTAACATCAGATCTGGTACAGAGGCCACATACTGTATTAGGTGACAAATATATACACTATATATGGGCTTCCCAGGTAGCTCAGCTGGTAAAGAATCCACCTGCAATGCAGGAGAATCCAGTTCAATTCTTGGGTTGGGAAGATCCCCTAAAGAAGGGATACGCTACCCATTCCAGTACTCATGGGCTTCCCTAGCGGTTCAGATGATAAAGAATCCAGCTCCAATGCAGGAAACCTGGGTTCCATCCCTGGGCTGGGAAGATCCCCTGGTGGAGGGCATGGAAACCCATGCCAGTATTCTTGCCTGGACAAGGTGGTGGGCAGAGGTGCCTGGTGGGCTACAGTCCATGGAGTTGCAAAGAGTCAGACATGAATGAGGGACTAAGCATAGTGCAGCATATATACTATATGCATATTAGTTTAACACTCATAACAATGCTATGAGTCCAGTATTACATTATCAGTTTAATTTCTTATGATGTTATGTAGCTTATAAGTAGAATAACCTGGATTTGGCTCCAAACCAAGTATTTATTTTTCTACTTGCTGAAATAGTTTATTGAGTCAAACAATTAATAATCAACACGCCTGGATATAGAGATCAATTTCTTTCACTTAAAATTTACCATCCTACTAAAATTAACTTCATATTGACTGCTTTGCCAGTGCAATACACTGAGAGCAAAAAAAAAAAAAAAAACCTTTCAATAGAAAATAAAAATTAATCTCACCTCTGAACAAAGCAAAGAATCTCATTTGCATGGATACTTATATAATGATGACATAACCTCTGTTCCCAAGCTTGCTATGTTAATGATGTGTGTCAATATGAATTCATTTTCAAACCCATAGTTACATGCAGCTAGTTTAATGACAGACATCAGTCTGGAGCCACATAGAAGCTGTAATTATACCCTAACTTTCTGCTTTTATAAATGAAAGAAATGTGCTCATTCCAAAAACGTATCCAATTTGACATGAGGCCTCTACTATCCTTCCTCACAAAGGACTTATGACCTAAAATTTACTCGACCTCACTCCCAAAAGTTAAATTTTCAATAAATAGTCACTAATGGATGTAATACAAATTTCTATACAAATTTTCCATAACAGTCTTAATTGCCTCATCATAAATCTAGTGTAAGATGAGATCAAATGACACATAAACAAGTATATGCCACAGAATTACACAAAAGAACTGCTAGCAAGAAACATTGAGTATGTACCCTGACCAAGATCAATTTTTTATACTTTTGAATGTCTATAGTCTTCTATAATGCCAAATTTCAGAATAGCAGCTTTGAACAACTGCAAATCCTCCAATTTCTTTTGACTTCCAAAGATTATTAATATCTGAATAGCATATAGAATTATTTTCTGCTAAGATATTGAGGTGTTAACAATATTTTATTGTAAATTTAGAAATACAATATTTATTAGCAGTAAGTTAATTGCTAATACAGATTATTGTCAGCCATATATCTGACAAACAAAAGAAATTTATTTCCTGAAAATCAGATGAGGAAGATTTTTGCCAGGAGGAAAACTTCAAGAGCCAGATACTTGACTGAAAAAATTAGTTTGAACAGAACCATTAATAATGCAAACCTGGCAGTAAGTGTCACCTGAAATCGGGCCATAGCATGTTCGTTCCCACAATACTAGCTTTCTGTATGCTTCTCTGACTTTGAACTTGGCATGCAATTATGCACTAATTTTTCCATCCAAGGTTTCTTGAAGGGTGGAGCAAATAGATCAAAAATTGTGAATGAGGGAAAGAAGAAAACAGCAGTAAAAATACTCAGAGAGTATGTAAAAAGAGGTAAAGAAAATAAACGGGTCAAAAAGGTAATAAAAATGAAATCTTACTACTGTAGTAGTCACTTTGCTTCTCTCTTTTTTGCACCCATTGTGACAGGTGTCCTTATTTCTAAAAGAGTTTATTACCCTCATAATGTAATGGTTTCTTCTAGAAAAAACAAAAAAATCACTATGCCTCATTACTTTCAATCTCATTTGTTTCTCCATGTCACATTTAAGAAAATGAAAACATATTAAAATGCTCACATATCAACTTCACCAGCTAGGGAAGTTCTAGCTGGATTATGCCTGAGGTAGTGCAATATATTAAATCAATTGAAGCAAGAAAATTTATTGTGTAAATGCAATAAAAATATCTAGAATTTCTTCTGCATTTATTTTTTACAATATTCTATAATGAATATGTGCTTCTTGGAATTCTTTTGTAAACAAACAATATAAATAATGCAAAGGAAAATAATGAAGTATATTATTAACTAAACTATCTTTCTAATTTGGTAATTGCAAAAACTTCAAACAGCCATTCTGTTTTGTGATGTTTCAAGTTACCAGAAAACCAAATTTGCTTGTAAATTTATAATAGCATGTTTTAATATTTTTCTCATATTTTGAATTATATCAGATATTATATTTGGTAATACATTTTAAAGTTCAATGGAGCCAATAAACTACATACTTGTATTCACCAAAGTTCAGAACATTTTGCAACACACAAATGATCAATTAAACAGATAGGAAATATAAGCTTTAGTATGAGTGCTAAGACGTTTCAGTCACGTTCTACTCTTTGTGATCCCATGGACTGTAGACCACCAGGTTCTTCTGTCCACGGAATTCTCCAGGCATGAATACTGGAGTGGATTGCTATACTCTCATCCAGGGGAATCTTCCCCACCCAGGGATCAAACCTGTTGTGTCTTACATCTCCTGCATTGGCAGGTGGGTTCTTACCACTACCACCACCTGGGAAGCGAGGTTAATTTGCAGAATGTGGCTTGATCTTTGGCCACTTTTAGGCTCCCAATATTCTTCATGATTTATTTATTCATTTTTTAATGTTAAATTAAACTTTTATTTTTTTTAATTTAATTTAATTTTATTTTATTTTTTGAGCTTAGTTTTTTTTTTATTTTTAAACTTTACAAATTGTATTAGTTTTGCCAAATATCAAAATGAATCCGCCACAGGTATACATGTGTTCCCCATCCTGAACCCTCCTCCCTCCTCCCTCCCCATACCATCCCTCTGGGTCGTCCCAGTGCACTAGCCCCAGGCATCCAGTATCATGCATCGAACCTGGACTGGTAATTCGTTTCATACATAATATGATACATGTTTCAATGCCATTCTCCCAAATCTTCCCACCCTCTCCCTCTCCCACAGAGTCCATAAGACTGTTCTATACATCAGTGTCTCTTTTGCTGTCTCGTACACAGGCTTATTGTTACCATCTTTCTAAATTCCATATATATGCGTTAGTATACTCTATTGGTGTTTTTCTTTCTGGCTTGCTTCACTCTGTTTAATAGGCTCCAGTTTCATCCACCTCATTAGAACTGATTCAAATGTATTCTTTTTAATGGCTGAGTAATACTCCATTGTGTATATGTACCACAGCTTTCTTATCCATTCATCTGCTGATGGACATCTAGGTTGCTTCCATGTCCTGGCTATTATAAACAGTGCTGCGATGAACACTGGGGTACACGTGTCTCTTTCCCTTCTGGTTTCCTCAGTGTGTATGCACAGCAGTGGGATTGCTGGATCATAAGGCAGTTCTATTTCCAGTTGCTCGCTCAACATGGGATATTTCCTTTTAGAGGAGTATATTTGTCTTTATGAGCATTCTCTATAGAGAGATTTATCCAAAAGAGAATATAGAGGAACAGAAGAAGGAATGCACATGCTATCATCCAGAGAAGCAACCACAGAAGATTAAAAACTGCCATCATTCGCTCCTGATATTCTTTCTTATAAACTTTAAGCTTAATAAATATTTTAAATCAACCAGATGTGGGGACGTTGCAGTTTATTATATCTGAAGTTTATTGTAATTTTCAGAATTTGTGGGTTGATCTTCTAGTAGCAAATGCCTATACTGTCTACTTTGTACATCCTCCCAGGTACCTTGCCTGCTCTCTGAGCATATCTAACAGATGGGCTGAAGAAGAATAAAGGCATATTTTTTTTTGTTTATTACTTTGCATTGATTTGGCCTCTAACCTCTGTGTAAGCCTAGAGTTATTATTCCAGAGGTTGAAAGAAAAAACTGAAAAGTCACTTTCCTGGACAAAATCTTTGAGATACTGTAACATAAGCACCACTAACATGAGAACTATATGTCAGACAGAGATGAGTTCTCCATTTGTGGACAGAATACAATATAGATTAGTACATTAAGCGTTCTGAGACCAGCACTATATTGATACTTTGAGGATTCAAACTATATGCATGTCATGATGTATCACCCACTGATGCTCTCAGCATGGGCCCTGGCCTCAGCAGATGCAGTGTGGCAGCAGACACAAAGCAGTGATCAGAAAGCAAATAAAACAAGAGAATGTGAGGAAGCCTACAAAAAAAAAATTGTTAACTCATTTAATATGATTACAGGATGCAATACCTTTTTGAGATGGAAAAATGACTACAGGGGTAGATAGATGTAATATGGAAACAAGTGATGTGTGTGTCCATAAGAACAGAAGTCAGCAAACCATGACCCATGGACCAAATCTGGTTTTGTACCTGTTTTTTTTTTTTTTTTTTTTTTAATAAGTAATGTTAATTGGAACACAAACACTCCCATTTGTTTATGTATTTTCTGTGGATGGTTTCATGCTATAACAGCAGAGTTGTTCAGTTGTCAAGGCAAAGAATAAAATATTTACTCTCTGACATTTTATAGAAAAAGTTTGCTAATCCCTGGTCTTAAGAAGAACACCTGCCAGAGCCAGGCAACATTATATTGACTTAACTTAGTGCCTGCTATAGTTTAAACAAGACAAGGCCAAGAATGGTTTTCATTTTCAAGAAGTTTATAAAAAACATTTTTGAAGAGTGGAGAGTTACAGAGGAGTATATCAGAATTATCTGTGTCCCTAACAATGACATTAATTTAAAAACCTCTCCAGAAGAAAGCAAGTCTGCAAATATACAATAAGTACCTCCTCAGCTCCATGCCCCATCCTTAGCCAAGAGTATGACAGTAGTGAAAAAGTCCAGTACTGTTCATGTTTCAATATAGCTTTTACCCAGGGAAACATAGAAGAAAATAAACACAAAAGTAATTTGCATTTACATGGAAATAGGTTCAGAGTAGGAATAGTAAAATGTAGTAATCTGAGAAAGTAGGAAACATTGAGTCTACTGGATCTAACTCATCATTTGGGACCACATCTACTGAGCCCATCTGGTCCCAGCCAACCTTCAGACATAGAAGGGAAACACATATGCTAATTTGTGCATGCTACTGATCGTGTGGTGGTTGATTACTCACAATTGTTGTGGTAATAACCATCACACATCACTTTTAGGTCAACATATAAAGTCCTATGCCTTACAAATGTCTATATCTATTCTTAATTCTGTTTCGAGCATCATCAAATATGCCTCTACTTTTTGTTCATTATACTCCAGTTACCCCTCTATGCTTCATGTCGCTTAAATAAGCCAAGCATCCTTCTGACTCAAACCTTTAATCATCTCTCTGTAAAATGCTTTTTACCTATATATCTTTCTGTCTCTTCCTCACCTCATTCATATATGAGACTACATCTCATTGCTGTAATATGTAATCTTTCTTCTTAGTTCTTTTGCATATCTGATATTTTATTACACATTTTATTTACTTGTTTATTCATTGTCTCTTCCACCAGAATTTTAACACCATAAAGGCAAGGACTTTTCTTTGTTATATTTTCTTCTTGACCTCAGAGTTATAGAATAGTGGTTAACAAGACTATGGTTGTTCATATATACACACATATATTATATATATATATATATAATATATATATATATAAAATTTATAAATATATAGTTTTGGTTGTTTTCTACAAAATGGTACAAAGCTTAATGCATAGTGAGCTTGCTTATACTGTCCTAGATTTAAAGGCAACAATTTATGATCATGCTTGAGATTAAAATAAAGCACAAAAAAGTCTATGTAAATTATATTCAGAAATGTTTGAGGTGGGGAACTGGAATATCTGCAATTAAATAAGGTCAGAAGTTATTTGTTATCAGAGAATAGCAAAAATATATGTGTGTGTGTATATATGTGTATATATATATAATGTATACCTATTATCTGCTGTGAAAAATGTGAGAAATAATTTTGTTAGGATGCAATAGCATGTGGTCTAATAAAGGATGATCTTGGGACTTCCCTGACAGTCCAGTGGTTAAGACTCTGTGCTGTCAATGCAAAGGGTGTACATTCAATCTCTGGTCAGGAAACTAAGATCTTGTGTGCTGCGCAGCATGGCCAAGAGATTAAAAAATAAAAATAAAAAATAAAATAAAAAGGATAGTCTTTTTGAAGCTCTTTAATCTTCATTCAAATATACCATAAAGATATAACATGTTTATAAACTTGATGCTCTAAGAGACATAGTAGAACGCCTAGTGAAGCAGTGAACAAAAAATAATTTTAAAAGAAATACAAAGATTTTGGAAATAGCCTAGAAAATGAACGAAAATAATATTTTTAAAAAGTCCCAAAAGCTACAGAGAAAAAATTTTTAAGCAAATATAAATAAACTAATCATATGATTTTTTACAGTTCTCCAAACATCTCTGTCGGTCAGTCAGTTCAGTCGCTTGGTAGTTTCTGACTCTTTGCAACCCCATGGACTGCAGCACGCCAGGCTTCCCTGTCCATCACCAACTCCTGGAGCTCACTCAAACTCATGTCCATTAAGTCGGTGATGCCATCCAACCATCTCAACCTCTGTCATCCCCTTCTTCTCCTGACTTCAATCTTTTCCCAGCATCAGGGTCTTTTCCAATGAGTCAGTTCTTTGCATCAGGTGGCCAAAATATTGGAGGTTCAGCATCAGTCCTTCCAATGAACATTCAGGACTGATTTCCTTTAGGATGGACTGGTTGGATCTCCTTGCAGTCCAAGGGACTCTCGAGAGTCTTCTCCAACACCAGTTCAAAACCGGTTCAAAGCAGTTCAAAAGCATCAGTTCTTCAGTGCTCAGCTTTCATTATAGTCAATTTAGCAATGGAGACAATATTTCAGCATTTTCAGATCAGATTAGTCGCTCAGTCGTGTCCGACTCTTTGCGACCCCATGAATCACAGCACGCCAGGCCTCCCTGTCTATCACCAACTCCCGGAGTTCACTCAGACTCATGTCCACCGAGTCAGTGATGCCATCCAGCCATCTCATCCTCTGTTGTCCCCTTCTCCTCTTGCCCCCAGTCCTTCCCAGCATCAGAGTCTTTTCCAATGAGTCAACTCTTCACATGAGGTGGCCAAAGTACTGGAGTTTCAGCTTTAGCATCATTCCTTCCAAAGAAATCCCAGGGCTGATCTCCTTCAGAATGGACTGGTTGGATCTCCTTGCAGTCCAAGGGACTCTCAAGAGTCTTCTCCAAAACCACAGTTCAAAAGCATCAATTCTTCGGCACTCAGCCTTCTTCACAGTCCAACTCTCACATCCATACATGACCACAGGAAAAACCATAGCCTTGACTAGACAAACCTTTGTTGGCAAAGTAATGTCTCTGCTTTTGAATATGCTATCTAGGTTGGTCATAACTTTACTTCCAAGGAGTAAGCATCTTTTAATTTCATGGCTGTAGTCACCATCTTCAGTGATTTTGGAGCCCAAAAAAATAAAGTCTGACACTCTTTCCACTGTTTCCCCATCTATTCAGCATTTTAGGAGACTATAATTAGATGCATTATTTTTTTTACAATACTGAACCTGTTTTATATTTTGGGACAGTCTATTGTTTAATTTATAGATTATCAGATTTTAATGTGTTAGGTGTCAAGTTAGATATTTACAAGTTTTGGAAGGTAGAATATTGACAGTAGAAAATGATGGTTAACAATTATTAAAGGTGGGAAGAAACAAAAGCCTTAATTAAGATCTATTCAGTTTATACCCTCATAAATGCCACAGCACTATGGCTTAGTTATTGGAGCAGTCTGCAATTGGCTGTCTTGCTGACTGATCCCAGGGCCTTGGCTTGGATGTTATAGGAATTCAAAATAGGTGGAACAGACTGAGTCAGTGAAACTTATTGATCCCATTGCTGTTCCTTCATCCATTTGCTGCAGGCATATACACATAGTTCATGCCTGTATGACCAAAACACTGGATTGTAGCAAGGTCGATTCACTGTTTTCATCCATCGTAATGACTGATTTAGACTGTCACACAGTCAATGTGATTGATTATATAAAAGTTGGCCAACAAAACTCAAAGTTGCCTTTCCATAGCTGCTCTCATTATGGTCTGAAAACAGCATTGTTTTTTATCTCTCCAAAGCAACATTTGAAGAGGAGTTTTGTCAATCACTTTGTTCATTCTAAAGCAGATGTCCAAACCAGGTATTTCTTCCTTTATCTACCATCACAACTTACTCTCTCAGTACCACTGACATGATCATGTTTAGGGCATTGAAATGCCTGCAGCTGCTGTAAGTTCTTACATTTAGATTATGCCCAGGATTCATACAATAGAGCACTTTTTCCAAGAACTGCTATGTGGGCCTGCTGCCTTTTGACAGAGTGCCTTTTATATTCCCACAATACAATACTACCATGTTTGCCTGTCATCAAGGATGTGATAGTGGGTTATCAATGAGTACTCTTTCTTCTAGTCACAGTCTTCAAATTCTACTTTAGGGCTCAAGTATACCCATATCAAATAAACAAACTATATGAGAGATATTAAATTTCAGTTTCACTGGCCCAGTCTGTTCCACCTATTTTGTAAGTATTTATCTTGACACCTAACAGAACAAAACAAAGCATTGGACTAGTTTTGAAGGAAACTGCTAAATGTCTTTCAAAATGATTCCACCAGTTTACATCCCCATCAACAATCTGTGAGACTTCCTTTGGCTCCACTTCCTTATCAACATATGATGCTGTCAATTTTTCGATTTCAACCACTATACTAGCTGTGTAGTGGTGTCATATTGTTGTTTTAATTTGCATTTTCCTGACCACATATGATATGGACCATATCCTTACATGTTTATTTTCCCTTTGTATATTTTCTTTGGTAGGATGCCTGTTAGGATGTTTGCTGCTTTTTCTAATCAGGTTAGTTGTTTGCTTATTATTGAGTTTTAAGAATTCTTTGTGTATTTTGGAAAATAAACCTTAAATCAGTGAGTCTTTTGCAAATGCCTTCTCCTAGTCTGTGGTTTGTCTTTTAATTTTCTTGATATTGTCTTTGAATATTTCACTCCACTCTCTTTAGTTGGCATGGTTTCTGAGAAGTCCAATGCCTTTTTTTGTTTTGTTTTTCTGGCTTCTTTTGGAATTTTTCTTTTTTCTTTATTTTTTTGTAGTTGGAAATATATATGCCTAGGTGTATTTTTTCTTTTTTTTTTTTTCCTCCATTTATTCTGCTTTGCATTTTCTGAGCTTCCTTGACTTGGCTTGTCCCTTTCTTTCTTCTGATATTCCCACGTACGTTACAACTTCTGTAGTTGTTTCAGTTTTTGGACAATCCCTTTTATGTTTCCCCAGTCATTTACTCTTTGCTTTTTGAGGTTCTTTTTTTTTGTT
Source organism: Bos grunniens (assembly GCF_055505025.1). NCBI lineage: Eukaryota > Metazoa > Chordata > Mammalia > Artiodactyla > Bovidae > Bos > Bos grunniens. Next base: position 69,583,196 of record NC_141170.1, read on the forward strand.
TGTTTCTAATGATTCGATTGATATATACTCTAGCTAGTAAATGTTTTCCTCAGTGATGTCCAGTCTACTGTTAATAGTAAGTCCATCAATGATGTTTTTAATTTCTGTTACAAAGAGTTTAATCTCTAGGATTTCTTTTTAGTCCTTTCCTAGGATTTGCTGCCCTCTGCTTACATTGTCCATCTGTTGTTGAATGATGTTTACTTTATTCATTAGAGTCCTTGTCATATTAATTATAGTTGTTTTAAATACCTAATCTGATAATTCCCATACCTCTATGACATCTGGTTCAGGGTATTTGCTTGGTATTCTTTTGGTAGATAATTTTCTGTTTATATCTATACATGATGTACCAGGTAAAATGAAGTGCTCCAGATAAGCTTTAGTAATGGGATAGTAGGACTTCACAGGTAGCACTTGTGATAAAGAACCCTCTGACCAATGTAGGAGACATAAGAGATGTGGGTTTGATCCCTGGGTCAGGAAGATTGCTTGGAGGAGGACGTGGCAACCCATTCCAGTTTTCTTGCCTGGAGAATTCCATGGACAGAGGAGCCTGGCAGGCTACAGTCCATAGGGTTGCAAAGAGTCAGACATGACTAAGCAACTTAGCACAGTATGATGGTAAGATGTGGAAAGAAAGGAAGCACTCTACAACTCTATGATTAGGTCTTAATCTTTCAGTGAGCCAGTCAGTGCCTCTGGACTGTGAGTTTCACAAGTGTTTCTCAGTTTTTTCTCCCAAATTAATTGGGACAGTTAAGCTAGAGTGGGCTGAAGTAAGGTATTTTCTTTGTCCCATGTTAAAGACTAGTGTTGAATGGAGTTGAGTGTTTCTCTTCTAAATCAGTTATCCTCTGATAATGGGCCAACCGGTTAGTCTCTAGTTAACTAGATTTTCCTGAAGGCATGCCTTTTCTAAGTAGAACAGAGTAATCTGAAATATTTCAAAATGTTTCCTTTTGCCTTCCCCATGCTAAAAACCTGAGTGGATTTCTCTCTGGTTATCAACATTTATTGTGGGAATCTAATGAACTTCATGGAGGTAAATCTTATAAAACCGTGGGAATTTTACTATGGCTGGGTCTTCCTGGAGTTTTTACTCTTAGACTTGCATACATACGAGTCTTGGATACTCACTGACCACATTTCTGGTTTTCCAATTCCTGCACTGATTCCTCTGGAGATTTCCATCTGTGAGTCTCTGTTCTGGTAAATTGTTATTCTCTGCTTTCACTTGTCAGTCTCTCCAGTCTCAAGGGGAGTGGTTTGTTCTCTGTCCTTCCTTTTGTGTCTCTTTTTTTCTCTCATCTTAGCTTACCCAAGAAGATTTGTTACACTGGAGTCTGTTAACCTTTATTTGTTAGAATGAGCTGGTGATTCCAAGATACTTACATGCAAAAGCAGAAACTTGAGGTCTATGTTATTTTTTTAATTCAATGAAAGACATAAGATGTGAAAATGTTAGTATTTTATTTTGTAATAATTAATAACAAGTGTCTTAAGAAGTTGTTTAGATACTCTCTACAGATGTGAAGTGTACACTTTCATAAAACTTGCTAAGCTGTGTCTGACTCTTGTGACTGCACGGACTGTATCCAGCCAAGCTCCTCTGGCCACAGGATGTCCTAGGCAAGAATACTGGAGTGGGTTGCCATTTCCTTCTCCAGGGGGTCTTCCTGACCCAGAGATCGAACTATGGTCTCTTGCACTGCAGGCAAATTCATTACCAACTGAACCACCAAGAAAGCCCCTTCATAATACTTAATAAATAGCAATGAATCTCATTACATTGGACCACTAAAGCACCTACTTATACTGATAAAAATTTTAAAGTGCATAAATAAAACTAATAATTTTAAGGAGTTGTACAAATTACCTTTCCTCAGCAAAAAATTTTCCTATTATCTTTATTGATAGTTCACTTACATTTGTTAGTCCTTGGAGAAGCAAGGTTATAATTTGCTTTTTTTGAGGGCCAATGTTGATAATTAACATGTTATATTTGATTGATAAATAACATGCAAGGTTACACACATGCACACATTAATAACACGTGTTGTTAAAATCTGAAATTATGGATAACGTTCATCCCAACACTTCATACAGACACTTGAAGAGTAAAAGATTAACTGCCTTAGCATGATCTTCAAAATAAAATCCTAACTGTGGCTAAATTTTCTAACTTTCCTACTCTAATGTAACTGCATTTAATTTCTAATTTCTAGGAATTCTATGCTCCAAGCTAATTTATACAATATTAAAACAGCTAGTTTTATTGTTTCATATATGCTATGCACAACCCATGATTATTTATTTAATGACACATCATTACATACTAACAGAAGCAGAAGATATTAAGAAGAGGTGGCAAGAATATGCAAAAGAACTATACCAAAAAGATCTTCAACCCAGATGATGATGATGGTATGATCACTTTTCAAGAGCCAGACATCACAGAATGTGAAATCAAGTGGGCCTTAGGAAGCGTAACTATGAACAAAGTTAGTGGAGATGATGGAATCCCAGTTGAGCTACTTCAAATCCTAAAAGATGACGCTGTTAATTAAAAGTGCTGTACTCAACATGCCAGTAAATTTGGAAAACTCAACAGTGGCCACAGGACTGGAAAAGGTCAGTTTTCATTCAAATCCCACAGAAGAAAAATGCCAAAGTATGTTAAAACTACCACACAATTGCACTCATCTCACACGCTAGCAAAGTAATGCTTAAAATTCTCTAAGGCAGGCTTCAACAGTTTGTGAACCATGAACTTCCAGATAGTCAAGCTGGATTTAGAAAAGGCAGAGGAACCAGAGATAAAATTGTGAACATCTGTTGGATCATAGGAAAAGAAAAAGAATTCCAGAAAAATACCTACTTCTGCTTTATTGACTATGCCAAAGGCTTTGACTGTGTGGATCACAGCAAACTACAGAAAATTATGAAAGAGATAGGAATACCAGACCACCTGACCTGCCTCCTAGAAATGTGTATGTAGGTTAAGAAGCAACAGTTAGAACCGGACATGGAACAGCAGACTGCTTCCAAATTGGGAAAGGAGTACGTCAAGGCTGTATACTGTGACCTTGCTTATTTAACTTATATGCAGAGTACATCATGAGAAACACTGGGCTGGATGAAGCACAGCTGGAATCAAGATTGCTGGGAGAAATATCAATAACCTCAGATATGCAGATGATACCTCCCTTATGGCAGAAAGTGAAGAACTAAAGAGCCTCTTGATGAAAGTGAAAGAGAAGAGTGAAAAAGTTGGCTTAAAACTCAACATTCAAAAACAAATATCATGGCATCTGGTCCCATCACTTCATGGCAAAGAGATGGGAATACAATAGGAACAATGAGAGACTTTCTTTTCTTGGGCTCTAAAATCACGGGAGATGGTGACTGCAGCCATGAAATTAAAAGACGCTTGCTCCTTGGAAGAAAAACTATGACCAACCTAGACAGTGTATTAAAAAGCAAAGACATTACTTTGCCAACAAAGGGTCTATCTAGTCAAATCTATGGTTTTTCCACTAGTCATGTATGGATGTGAGAGTTGGACTATAAAGAAAGCTGAGCATCAAAGAATTGATGCTTTTGAACTGTGGTATTGGAAAGACTCTTGAGAGTCCCATGGACTGCAAGGAGACCCAACCAGTCAATCCTAAAGGAAATCAGTCCTGAATATTCATTGGAAGGACTGATGCTGAAGTTGAAACTCCAATACTTTGGCCATCTGATGCGAAGAACTGACTCATTGGAAAAGACCCTGATGCTGGGAAAGACTGAAGTCAGGAGAAGAAGGGGATGACAGAGGATGAGATGGTTGGATGGCATCACCAACTTGGTGGACATGAATTTGAGCAAGCTCCGGGGGTTGGTGACGGACAGGGAAGCCTGGTGTGCTGTAGTCCATGGGGTGGCAAAAAGTCGTACATGACTGAGTGACTGAACTGACCTGAACTGTTCATTACATAATTATGTCATACATTACATAAAATTTCAGGGACAGAAGCTGTGTGTTTCCTCCAGTATTCACTTCGTACACGGTACATAATATGTTACATAAGTGCATATATATAACTAATAAATAAATCAATAAAGAAGAGATATTTAGCTAAGCCTATCAAAATCCTAGTAAACGTATGTTTTATTTTATAGTTTATATTACATATTGATGGAAAAATATGAAATTGGCTTGACTAATGCAATTTGTACAAAAGACATTAGTCTGTTAAATTCCAAATTTATATCTCTTTTCTTTATTTCAGGTATAAAAATCAAATGACTGTAAGTCCTACATGTCCGATTTAAAAAGAATAGAAATTAATTAGCTTAAGCTCATTGTTGTCACAAACAAAGTTAGCTAATATGCCAACATTTTCCTATTTTACAAGAGAAGGTGAAAATCACCATTTTAATCTTTCTGTAGCTCTAAATGCCAATTTTTAGTAAGAAAAATATATATTAATACTCTGATCTTTACTACAACAAGGCTTATAGATTTAGATTTGGGACACACAAATATAGCCAAAATTGGATTCTACATAGACCATATGAGACGAGATTATAGAGTAAGAATCAAACAAACATCTTCAAGAAGAGTAAAAAAATTAAAGGATGAACAGGGAAAGAGAAGCCCTATTGGAGAGGCAGCTAGGAGAATAGGAAATCAAGTTATTATAGAAAATGAAGGAATGAAAGTGAAGTCGCTCAGTCGTGTCCGACTCTTTGCGACCCCATGGACTGTAGCCTACCAGGCTACTCTTTCCATGGGATTTTCCAGGCAATAGTACTGGAGTGGGTTGCCATTTCATTCTCCAGGGGATCTTCCTGACCCAGGGATCAAACCCGGGTCTCCTGCATTGTAAACAGACCCTTTACCGTCTGAGCCACCAGGGAAGTCCTCAGATGAAATGGAGTGATTCAAACTCAGTGGTCTATACTGGTAAAGAAAATAGAAAGTTGGAGAGAAATTTTTAAAAAATTTATTTTGTAAACCAGAGCTTGTTACACATATTCAGAACAGTTTCACTTATGTTAAGTAGAAGCTGCTTTGTAGCAGGCTGGGGAGAGAATTTGAGCTAAGAACTTGTGAACATACATAAAAAGGATATTAGGAGCTTGGCTGCAAATTTTAGAAAAATAATAGTTGAGATTTTCTTGTGGATAGTGGTGATTTTATTTGTTTGTTTTAGTTTTTGCGTGTGAAAATATATTTAAATTCTGATGGTAAGAAGACTGTGAATGAAATCTTACAATTTTAGTTGAGAGTAGAGGTCATAGATGGGACTTTCCTGGTGGCTCAGAAGGCAAAGGATTTGCCTACAATGCGGGAGACTAAGGTTCAGTCCCTGAGTTGGGAAGATCCCCTGGAGAAGGGAATGACAACCCACTCCAGTATTCTTGCCTGGAGAATTCCACGGACAGAAGAGCCAGGTGGGCTACAGTCCATGGATTTGCAAAGAGTCAGACACAACTGAGTGATCTTGGCTGGCTGAGGGTTCATAGATGAGCCTCCAGAGGAAGATGCAGGCTATATCACAGCCCAAAACATTTATAGAAGAGTAACCCAGAAGAGAAGAAATGACACATTTTCTGTTATTTTAAGATGACTATCACATACAAGATAGACTTTTCATCTAGAAATGTGTATAAAATGGCTGTGACAAGAAATTTGGTCTTTCCAAGATACAAACAGCTTAAACATTTGACAATTTCATCAGTATCTCTGAAAATTATTTTTAGCTTTAGGGTTAAAAATAGAAAGTATTTTGTATATAAGTAATTTAGCAATATTTACCTAAAATCAAATGGAAAAAATAAGTATGCATTACTCCAAGACAGACTTTTATTGATTGACTATGTTTATAAATTTGAGTATAGTGGGAAGAATTGATGCTTTTGAATTGTGGTGCTGGAGAATTCTCTTGAGAGTCCTTTGGACAGCAAGGAGGTCAAACCAGTCAATCCTAAAGGAAATTTTCCCTGAATATTCTTTGGAAGGACTGATGCCGAAGCTCTAATACTTTGGCAACCTGATGCGAAGTGCAGACTCATTAGAAAAGACCCTGATGCTGGGAAAGATTGAGGGCAAGAGGAGAAGGGCGTGGCAGACGATAAGATATTTAGGTAGCATGACCAACTTAATGACATGACTTTAAGTAAACTGGGAGGCAATGGAGGACAGAGGAGCCTGGCGTGCTACAGTCCATGGGATCATAAAGAGTTGAACAAGACTTCATGACTGAACAACACAACAACAAATTTACAAATATTGGCTATTCTATTTACTTCTCCTCTGCCCCTTTTCCAGCTCTGGATTAATATCCTGTTGATTCAAGTTACCTAATATATAGCGTAAGAGGAATAAAATATGTTGGGTACTGCTGTCTGATTAGGTATTTGAGATTGCCCAATTTCTGTTAAATTTCTGAATCATAATTTACTACAAACAAATATTTTCAAGAAGAAAATAAGTTAGCTGGCCTCTTAGTTGTCACATATATAATATGACCTCTGTGAGTTTGTAGTAAAGACAATTGAGCATTATGTTCCTTGTACTCTTTTCACTATCCCAAAATTAGCAAAATTATTCACCAAAGTTTCGCTTATTCCTTAAAACTCTAGCAATAGAATTTGCTTTGATTTTGTTACTATGAATTTCTGATAAGTGAAAAATACTATTAGTAAAAATAGCATTTTCATTTACTTTATATAAATCTGAAAGACTTCTTTTTCAGATTCTTCATGTTCATGGATGTCTGGATTGATCTATAACAATCAGTACTCCGTTTATACTCTAAACAAAACTAGATGCAGCTGTAATACTGGTATGATGTCATGAGTTAACTAAAAATTTAAAATTACATGTAAATTAAACTTTGACAATGGCTTAGAATGTTCTCCATTAATGTCTATTTAAGGAATCACTTTCCAAAAGGGCTAAAAGTCAAGTAAAATAAAATGAACATTTTTGAGTGATGGATGTTCACCTTGTGTGCTGAGATAGAACAAGAATAAATGACTTGCTTTCTACTAATAGATATTAGGAAAACTTTCCAGGTAATGATATACAGTAGTTACTAAAAAGATGATTGCTATTTAAAGATTTGGTAGGAGATAGGAAGCTATATTTTTTAACATCATTTTTGTACTGAATATCTTTGCATATATATATATACACTATGCTTAGATATTTATTTTAACAAGGATGTATCCTGCCTTCACAAATATATCATAAAGTATTTGAGGCCAATTGTATCTTTAAGTTCTTAATAGCCTACATGAAGATTTTAACATAGTGTGGTCAAAACTGCATTTGCTAACAAATAGTTAAATATTGGGAAATATATATTTCAAGGTACACACATTTTCTCTAACCAAACTTTTCTTTCTTTCTTTTTGACTTTTAGTAAGATTATGTGTGACTCTTTTGTTTATATCTTTTGTAAAGACCTAGGCCAGATCCATTCATGTCTCCTGAGACATTAAAATTTGTCCTAAGCAAAATTAGTAGTGGCAACCTTAGTAGTTTTCACTTACCAAAAACCCAACAATGTTTACTCTGAGATTTATTTTACACAAGTCTTTAAAAAGAAAAAAAAAAAAAAAAAAAAAACTATTTCCTCAAATGTGTGAATCCATGTTTGAATTAGAATTCAAGCTAAATAATGATATATTTGAATTATGCAGAATATTTATTTAAACCAAACTGCTGCTGCTGCTGCTAAGTCGCTTCAGTCATGTCCAACTCTGTGCGAACCCATAGAGGGCAGCCCACCAGGCTCCCCCATCCCTGGGATTCTCCAGGCAAGAACACTGGAGTGGGTTGCCATTTCCTTCTCCAATGCATGAAAGGGAAAAATGAAAGTGAAGTTGCTCAGTTGTGTCCGATTCATAGCAACCCCAGGACTACATCCTACCAGGCTCCTCCGTCCATGGGATTTTCCCGGCAGAGTACTGGAGTTGGTTGCCATTGCCTTCTCCATTAAAACAAATTAGAAGTTGGTATATATTGTAGATATATAATAAGCAAATGTCAAAAGAAATATCAAAACACACTCAGGGCACACAGATATAAATTATTTTTTAAAAATTCATTTAAGCAAATAAGAGATAATGTTGTTATTAACATAGGGTACTGGGCTCTTCGATCTGATTTTCTTTCCTAAAGCCCCTAGAAAACCTGCTACACATTTAATGATTTTCCCCACTTTTATGAGAGAATTTTTTAAAAGATTAAAATAATAAATTATGGTTTAGCCATTATTCTCAAACATAGTATAAAGTAAATATATATCATTTTCCTGAAAGGTACACTTTAAATAATTAAATAAATGTGACATTTAATTCTGTATACTGAATCTACTTAAGCTGTTACCACAATATTCTGTTTATTGCTATTTACAGTGGAAACAGTGTTAGACTTTATTTTGGGGGGCTCCAAAGTCACTGCAGATGGTGATTGCAGCCTTGAAATTAAAAGATGCTTACTCCTTGGAAGTAAAGTTATGACCAACCTAGATAGCATATTAAAAGGCAGAGACATTACTTTGCCAACAAAGGTCTGTCTAGTCAAGGCTATGGTTTTTCCAGTAGTCATGTATGGATGTGAGAGTTGGACTGTGAAGAAAGCTGAACGCTGAAGAATTGATGCTTTTGAACTGTGATGTTGGAGAAGACTCTTGAGAGTCTTTTTGACTGCAAGGAGATCCAACCAATCCATTCTAAAAGAGATCAGTCCTTGGTGTTCTTTGGAAGGACTGATGCTAAGGCTGAAACTCCAATACTTTGGTCACCTCATGTGAAGAATTGACTCATTAGGAAAGACCCTGATGCTGGGAGGGATTAGGGGCAGGAGGAGAAGAGGACGACAGAGGATGAGATGGCTGGATGGCATCACTGACTCAATGGATGTGAGTTTGAGGGAACTCTGGGAGTTAGTGATGAACAGGGAGGCCTGGCGTGCTGTGATTCATGGGGTCGCAAAGAGTTGAACATGACTGAGCAACTAACTGAACTGAACTGAACTCTACAAAAAGAAAGAGGACTATGAACACACATCTGTAGAATCAGAGTGGTAACTGAATAATATCTATAAAGGGCTAAACATCACAGCCACTCTCAGTCCATTTTTAATAAATATGGAGTTGTGTGCAGAGGCCCAGAGACTGAAGACAGTATTCTGAGATAAAGCACTGAATCAAGTTTCAAGAGAAAATACTTGAAAACTAGATATTCTGTAAAACTTATTTTTATTATTTTTAATTTCTTTTTAATTAAATGGTAGTTGATTTACAATATTTCAGATGTACAGCAAAGTGATCCAGGCATGAGTGCATGCTGAGTCACTTCAGTCATGTCTGACTTTTTGCAACCCTATGGACTGTAGCCTTCCAGGCTAGGCTACTAGAGTGGTTTGCCATTTCCTATTCTAGAAGATCTTCTTGACCCAGGGAGCAAAACCACATCTCCTGTGGCTCCAGCATTGCAGGCAGAATTCTTTATCGCTGAGCCACCAGGGAAGGCTGATTCAAGGATATGTATGTATACATACATATGTAGTGTTGGCTGTTATTTAATTGCTAAGTCATGTCCGACTCTTGCAACCCCATGGACTATAGCCCCTAGCCTTTTCTGTCCATGGGATTTCCCAGGCAAGAACACTGGAGTGAGTTGTTGTTTTCTTCTCTGGTGGGTCATTCTGACCCAGGAATTGAATCCATATCTCCTGCATTGTAGTTGGATTACTTACCATTCGGCCACCAGGGAAGCCACATACACATATGTGTGTGTATGTGTGTGTATTTTTTTTTATATATATTACAGATTATTATAAGATACTGTGCTATGTGCTGTGTACTTAGTCACTCAGTCATGTCCGATTCTTTGCAACCCTTTGGAGTGTAGTCCACCAGGCTCCTCTCTCCATGGGATTCTCCAGGCAAGAATATTGGAGTGGGTTGCCATGCCCTCCTCCAGGGGATCTTCCCAACCCAGGGATCGGACCCTAGTCTCCCGCATTGAAGGCACATTCTTTACCATCTGAGCCACCAGGGAAGCCCACGAGATACTGAGATACTGAATATAGCTCCCTGGGCTATACACTAGGTCCTCGTTTATCTATTTTTGTGTATAGTATTGTGGTATCTGTAAAACCTAAATTCCCAATTTGTCATTTCCTCTTCTTTCCCTTTTGTTTTCACAGTTCAGTTCAGTCGTTCAGTCATGTCTGACTCATTGCAACCCCATGAACCACAGCACACCAAGTCTCCCTGTCCATCACCAACTCCCAGAGTCCATCCAAACCCATATCCATTGAGTCGGTGATGGCATCCAACCATCTCATTCTCTGTCATCCCCTTCTCCTCCTGCCCTCAATCTTTCCTAGCATCAGGGTCTTTTCCAATGAGTCAGCTCTTCGCATCAGGTGGCCAAAGTATTGGAGTTTCAGCTTCAACATCAGTCCTTCCAATGAACACCCAGGACTGATCTCCTTTAGGATGGACTGGTTGGATCTCCTTGCAGTCCAAGGGACTCTCAAGAGTTTTCTCCAACACCACAATTCAAAAGTATCAGTTCTTCGGCTCTGAGTTTTCTTCACAGTCCAACTCTCACATCCATATAGGACCACTGGAAAAACCATAGCCTTGATTAGACGGACCTTTGTTGGCAAAGTAATGTCTCTGCTTTTTAATATGCTGTCTAAGTTGGTCATAACTTTCCTTCCAAGGAGTAAGCATCTTTTAATTTCATGGCTGCAATCACCATCTGCACTGATTTTGGAGCCCAGAAAAATAAAGTTAGCTAATTTCCACTGTTTCTCCATCTATTTGCCATGAAGTGATGGGACCAGATGCCACGATCTTAGTTTTCTGAATGTTGAGCTTTAAGCCAACTTTTCACTCTCCTCTTTCACTTTCATCAAGAGGCTCTTTAGTTCTTCTTCACTTTTTGCCATAAGGGTGGTGTCATCTGCATATCTGAGGTTATTGATATTTCTTCCAGCAATCTCGATTCCAGCTTGTGCTTCTTCCAGCCCACCGTTTCTCATGATGTACTCTGCATATAAGTTAAATAAGCAGGGTGACAATATACAGCCTTGACGTACTCCTTTTCCTATTTGGAACCAGTCTGTTGTTCCATGTCCAGTTCTAACTGTTGCTTCCTGACCTGCATACAGATTTCTCAAGAGGCAGGTCAGGTGGTCTGGTAATCCCATCTCTTTCAGAATTTTCCACAGTTTATTGTGATCTACACAGTCAAAGGCTTTGGCATAATCAATAAAGCAGAAATAGATGTTTTCCTGGATCTCTCTTGCTATGTCACGTCTATTTCTGTTTTGTAAACAAGTTTATTTGTATCATTTTCAAAAAGGTACCACATAAAAGTGATATTATATTTTGTTTGTCTTTGTCTGACTTTCTTCACTTAGTACAATAATCTCATAGCCAAGACACGGACGCCTGATGTCTGTCAACAAATGAATGCATATCACCACTTCTTTGATGGCTCAGTGGTAAAGAATCTGCCTGCAATTCAGGAGACCCAGGTTAGATCCCTGGGTTAGGAAGAGACCCTGGAGAAGAGACTGGCAACCTTCTCCAGTATTCTTGCTTGGAGAGTTCCATGGACAGGGAAGCCTGGCAGACTACAGTCCATGAGGTCATAAAGAATGGGACACGACTGAGTGACTTTCACTTTGATACTATTATTTACTATATGTAGCATTCTATCAGTGTTTTTAAAAACAATCTTGTAAAAGTAAGTCAGGATGAAATTAAGTCAAGGACTTTCCTGGTGGTGCAGTGGATAAGAATCTGGCTGCCAATGCAGGGAACACAGGTTTCATGCCTAGAAGATCCCACACGCCACAGAACAACTAAGTCCAAGTGCCTAGAGCTAGTGCTCTGCAACAAGAGAAGCCACCGCAATGAGTAGCCTGTGCACTGCAACCAGAGGGCAGTCTTCACTTTCTGGAAATAGAGAAAAGCCCATATATAGCAAAGAAGACTGAGTGCAGCCAAAAATAAAATAAATAATTAAATATATTTTTTTAAAAGAAGTGAAGTCAATATTGCACTATGACCCTTTTAAAATGGCATCTCATGCCCAAACTCTCTAATGAAAAGCTGGCATCCTGAGTCAAGTAAAAAAGCCCCCCATCAAATGATTAAAACAGTTTACAACTACTGGCAATATGAAAAGTGTGAATTAACTTTTCTGTACATAATAGTAGCAGAATCATAGATTTAGGAATCAAGTATTCTTATTTGAAATCCTTGTTTTACTGTGGGAAAAAGGACAACTTGTTGAGGTTTTATGATGATTAAATTAGGTAGTACATATGAGAAGCTGACAAATAATGGATACTTTTTTAATGATGTTTCAGTAACTTCACACCAGAAAAAAATTGTCTATTTCAGGTCACCTTGTTTACTTCTTTATACCATCCCCTGTGATGACAACTTCCCCACCTGATGAAATTGGTGTTAATGATGGAAAAGTGTGATTAGATCTTTCTAACCATCATTAAAATTTTGCTAATGAAGTCTGAACTTGTTCCATCAAAAATAGATTTTATTTTATTTAGACATTTAATTTTTAATTTAATTTTTGAATATAGTTAATATACAGTATTGTGTTAGTTTCTGTTGTACAGCAAATGAATCAGTAATACATATACATATATTGACTCTTTTTAATATTTTTTCGCATATAGATCATTACAGAATATTGAGTAGGGTTCTCTGTGTGATACAGTAAGTTCTTATTAGTTATCTATTTTATATATAGTAGTGTGCATATGTTAATCCCAATATCTCATTTTTATCCCTCCATCATTCCCCCTTGGTAAACCTAAGTTTCTTTCTATATCTGTGATTCTATTTCTGTTTTATAAATAGGTATATTTTAAATAACCATTTTATTTTTCAAGTGGATTAAAAATGATAAACAAAATGAAAGCTTTATCCATAAAATTATCCTGAAAAATGACAAGAATGATGCTAAAATTAGTAAAGGCATCTTTGTATGTTAATATTTTTATGTTCTACAGGATTAATTTGTACTTAACTTTTATTCAGTGAGTCATTATACATGTAATTATGTATTAAAATTAATTTGCATTATTACACTCTATTATGTAGTTTTGTTTTCATGATCAAGGATAAAGTATGAAAATACAGTCTGGTTATAAAAGAAAACTATTATGGCAGTATGATATACAATGCTGCCTTTGTACATTAAAACCAGAATGTTTTTCTCAAAAGATACATTAACTCTGCAAGTAATACTTCACTCTGTTGAAAAGTAAAAGCGAAGAGATTTTTGATGTAAATTTTCTTAAAGAAGAGGAAATTACATTCATTATGCTTCTATATTTAGATCAGTGTTTTGTTTTGATGTAACATTATCCTATCCACTTCTTTTTTCCTCAAATCAGGCTGCAGATAATTTTAGTTTTACTGGTAGTTTGTCTATTTCTCTTATAGCTATGACTTTTTAAATTACATATTTCTAATAGGGAGGTGGGGCAAGGAAATTCCAATCTAACCAATAACTACAATTATAGATTTGATACATGGTCTTCTAAATATAGGATATAAGCTTAGTTAGGTTTTTCTCTAATAAAAATGACATTTTGTGCATTTCTATAAAACACTTTAAAAGCTGAAAGTCACACAAGATGTATTTTATTTTTTAAATTGAAGTATAGTTAATTTAAACTATTATATTAATTTCAAATATACAACATAGTAATCCTTTTATTTTTTATTTTTATAGATTCTATTCCATCTAAAGTTATTATAAAATATTGACTATACTCCCTGTGTACAAAATCTATTTTAAAATAGCTATCAAAAGACAAGGACCCCTGAGAGATGGAAAACAAACTGCATAAATCCTACTGTGATGATTCATTTTAATGTGTCAACTTGTCTGAGCCAAGATTCCCAGATATTTGGTTAAACATTATTCTGGAAGTTTTCATGAGGATACTTTTTGAATAAAATTGAGATTTAATCTGCTGGACATTGAGTAAAAGCAGATTATTATCCATAATGTAGGTGGGCCCCATGCAATAAGTTAAGTACCTTAACAGAACACAGACTTTCTTGAGCAAGAAGGAATTCTGTTAGCAGGTTGTCTTTAGATAGAAATTGCAAGTGTGTTCTAGGTCTCCAGCCCTCCAGCTTACTCTAAATATTTTGGATTTACCAAAGCCTCCACAGTGCATAAGGCAGTTTCTTAAAATAAATTCTTGTCTCTGGAGAACCCTAGTGAATACAGCTATATCATTATAGATACTGTCATGAAAACAGTTTATAGGCACATAGCAGAAGGATAACAATCAGAATATGGTGGTCTTCATTAATTGAAAAGACTGAGGAAAGTGTCCAGGAAAGCCAGGTTAGTTAAAGTTCTCAGGGCAAGATAGAGAAGTAATAGTAGGGACCTGATTTCCTCTTAGACCAAAAATGATCAACAGGTGAATGCAGGAACTGGAACAATAGATTTCAAAACACTGGGCTTCAGAAAATAAAAGGTAGTAATCACTGAAGATAAGGAAAAGGTAAGTCTTCCTCCTGTCCAAGTTTAGTGCCTTATGACAATTTATGGCCATTGTTTAGAAAAAGCAAACTGTAGAGGAGTCCATGAGACTTCCTTGTTGAGGAGGTTGAGTTGTCATACTTGGGAAAAAAAAAAAAAGGGCTGAGGTTCAAGGGATAAATTACAGGTGAGGAATAAATAACACTGTGAGAACCTCAGAGATGCAATTTTTTTAAATATAAAATCACATCAAAAATTTCTTCATTTAATGAAATCTATGAACTTATGGGTCCAAAGAGCTCAACCGAATCTAAGTAAATGAAACATAAAAAAAAAAAAAAAATGCACTAACACGTTATAAATCAAATTTCTCAAAACCAATAATAAAGAGAGAAAAATCTTAAAAGCAGCTAGAAGAAAACACAAACACACATTATTCACCTAGCAACAAAGAATGACAGAAGATTTACATGCAATTTTGAAAGATAGTAGAACAGCATTCTTAAAGTACTGGGGGGAAAAAAAATTAGGATAGAGGTATATAACTACAGAAAAGAGTTTTCGAAAACTAAGAGCATATAAAGAGATTTTAGACATTTAACAGCTGCAGAATTTATCATTAGCCAATTCTCACCTGAGGAAAGGTAAAAGAAGTCCTTCAGACAGAATGATAATGCTCAGTAGAAATATAGATGAAAAGAGCAACAGAAAGAAAATATAACCATAAGAAATTTTAATTCCCAAATCTCCTTAAATAGGTAATTCTCTCTAAACATACTGTTAACAAAGTGTATTAATTTTCTTAAACAAAAATAATGGCAATTTAGTCTGAGTCTTTTAAGATATGTAAAAATGTATAATGGCAGTAAGAAAAAATTAGAGGAAAGGAAAGGAAGTGTATTATAGCACATTTTTATACTGTAAGTGAAGTGATGTAATATCACATGAATATGGACCATAAATTAAAGATTAAAACTATAAGCCCAAAAGTAATTAGTAAAATATCAAACCAAAGAGTCACAGCAATCAACCAAAGGAGATAAATAGAATATATTTTAATAAAACAAAATTCATAACATATTAAAAAATGTGGGATTCTGATACTGCAGTACTTATCAAGAGATTTGTTGTATTAAAAATATACCCTAAGAAGGAAGCATGGATTCAAATAATGCTGCTTCTCTCTTAAGAAATAGCAGAATAAATTAAACCCAATCAACTCAGACAACAGAAATCCAAACAAAAAAAAGACAACAGAAAATAATAATAAAGGTCAGAGTGTAACTCAAAATAGAAGCAAAAAATAGTCAATAAAACAGATCATTCTTTGAGAAGTTATGTTTAATAATACCCTAGTCAAAATGACTAGAAAAGAAAAATAATTATCATTATCCAAACTGAGATGGGAAGATTCATTATAAATGATATACAAAGGTGGCTCAGATGGTAAAGCGCCTGCCTGCGATGCAGGAGACCCGGGTTCAATTCCTGGGTCCGGAAGATCCCCTGGAGAAGGAAATGGCAATCCACTGCAGCACTCTTGCCTGGAAAATCCCATGGACGGAGGAGCCTGAAAAGCTACAGTCCAGGAGGTCGCAAAGAGTCATACACAACTGAACGACTTCACTTTCATTTTCACTTTCATAGATGACTTTGAAAATGAAAGTGTTAATCACTCAGTCCTGTCTGACTCTTTGGGACTCCATGGACTGTACCCCACCAGGTTCCTCTGTCTGGAATTCTCCAGGCAAGAATGCTGAAGTGGATAGCCATTCCCTTCTTCAGGGGATCTTCCTGACCCTGGGACTGAACTTGGGTCTCCTACATTGCAAGTGGATTCTTTACTGTCCGAGCCAAGACTTTAGGCTAATAAATTTGACAAGTTAGAAAAATAAAAATAAAAAAGTGAAATTCCTTGAAAGACACATACTAACAAGCTCACTTAAGAAGAAATTAATGCCATGAATAGACCCATATTAAAATTTAGTAGGGGTAGGAAACGGCAACCCACTCTAATATTCTTGCTTGGGAAATTCATGAGGTTGCAGAGTCAGACACGACTAAGCACACACACACAAAATTTAAAGAAATTAATTTATACTGAAAGTCTTCCCTACAAGCAAATCTTCAAATCCAGATGACATAATTGATGAATGGCACAAAATTTTTACAAAGAGACCAACACAAAATGAGATACTTAATCAGGTGACACTCTAGAGAAAGACATTCCAGGAAGAGGAATAGCATTTTGTAACAGTTTCAGATATCTTTTCTTCCTAGGTTCATGAAACTCTCCTCTAGTACAGGATGGTTTCCTCAATGCATATTTTACCTTTAAGCTGTCTGCATTATGAGAAATCATGGCAATATGGATAATATAGAAAGAACTGCAGTATTTCTCAGTTTTTTTTTTTTTTTTTTCTTACTAGATTTCAAGCTTCTGTGATACCTAGGAGAGTCTGGCAAGGAAATTGCTAATAATGTAACTGGAGAAATATTCTTTGTCAACTAATTCTTCAGAATTGTTGACTATAAGGCATAGAAAAATCCATCCCATTCTGAGATACATCAGAGAAAAAATGAACTTAAAAAGCTAGGAGACAATATATCTTTTATAGTATCTCTATTAGCTTGATACAATGTTAAAGTGCTCCTGTATTTATTCTAAAATCTAATGTACATGATAGTGGGATATTAATCACTGAGCAGTCCCAAATGTTGAAAATAATGGGCATGGTCTAGAGCTGGATGTTAAAGTATCGTCTGTTTTCTACCGAATGTCAATCCTATTCTCTGTCCATTTTTCTGCTACTTTAAACACAATTTTTTGCTTTTTTATTTTGTCTAGGGGTATAGCTGATTAACAATGCAGCGATGATTTCAGGTGAACTTTGAAGGGACTCAGTCATACATATATTCATTGTATTCTTGCCATTAGCACTGGTGCATATTGTTTCAGTGTCAGTCTGATCATTTTGATCTTAATCAGCACTGTTGCTTGTTATGTTGGAGTCTAATCATAACTCATCTCACTCCCAACACTAGAACTTAGAAATACATAGAAGAATTGGAATCAGGCCAAACACTATCTACTTGAAAGAAGGTAGAGGACTTTGAAATTACCTTCCAAATCACTTGTGATTCCATAAATATACAATTTAGACTCCACCCTAACTTCAATCATCATTTTTTTCCCTCAATTTTCTGTCTTTCAGTTTTAGGCGTTATGTGGGTCAGCTTTTTCTTTTTTCTTAAAGAAATCTTCATTTTTTTCAAGTAAACAAAAGCACAGCATAGTGTAAATGGTGTCTAAACAGAAGTGGCTTTTTTTCTGAGTATTTGTGAAAATGAATTAAAATTCAGGCTATTTTGTGGTCTAGGAAACTACAGCATTCTTGCAAATGCAAGCAAAGGGTCAAGTAAATGAACAATGCTTTATATCATTATTCTGAACTCCCTTTTCTATGCTGGCTTCATTAAAGTAAACAGTACACTTGGCCTGCTTGATCCTCACACAAATGATAAATAGCTAAGCTTCTGCCAAAGCAATAGATATAGATTTCCTACATCCTGTGCCTTTGGCTAAAGGGAAATAATAGTTAAGTAAATCCAACTGGCAGTGGCAGTCAAGTAGTCCATTTGAAGACAGTTCTAAGTTGAAGCTGTATCAGTGTTGGCATACTAAGCTTCTGGAAGAAATTTGCATAGCCTTCTTTTCATTCAAGTCCTAATAGACAACAACATTCAAATGCATTTGTATAAATAATGATAGTTTTCTAAAAAGCCTCCAAACTAAGCTATTAAAACTGCAATGAGGCCTACAGTTACATATCCAGGAGTGAAACATGTGCATTTGTTGATTAAATTCAAACATTCTCTCACCCTAAATGTGACTAAAAGCAATGCCAATTTGATTGATGAATACTTTACCATAAATCTAAGTCTTGGATCAGAAAGAGCACTAAAAGAATAAAATGCAAAGTGACTGGTGCTTGGATACCAGGATGCAGAAGGCAAATAATCACAGAATACATATGTTGGTGCTTTTCAAGTAACACATTTCAGTAATAGGTCACATTAATTTTGCCACAAACAGGAAATGACCATGCATTTTAATTGGGGCAGCCTCATTTATGTTGGTAACAAAATCATGGCTCACATTTTCTTGTCAAATAATGATAAAGCAACAATATTCGGCTTCATCAAATTTATATTTCTGAAGTCAGTGGTGATGATGACTCTGGAAACACCACCCTATTACCATCCATGCAGATAAGACTTCTGTTCTAGCTCAAATCTCTCTCATACAGACATACTAAACATCCCTTTTTAATTACTTTGGCAATCTATCTAAACAATATAAAGTAGAAACTAAAGTGTAACTCATGGAATTGCAAACATTCAGACATGACTGAGTGACTGAACTGAAAATGTAACTGGTTTAGCTTTATAATTACTTTTCTATGTATTTTTCCTTATTAGTCAAAACAATCATATTTTAATATAAACATTTATAAAAGATTCAAGGTAAGATATTGTTATTTTATACTATTATAAAATTGTCATTTTTGAGTTATTTCCATGATCTAACAGCCGTCAAAGGATTGTTTTGTCCCCAAAATCTCTACATTTGTTAAGTTCAATTCAGTTCAGTAGCTCAGTCATGTCCAACTCTTTGCAACCCCATGGACTGCAGCACGCCAGGCTTCCCTGTCCATCATCAACTCCCAGAATTTGCTCAAACTCATGTCCATCAAGTAGATAATGCCATCAGGCCATCTCATCATCTGTCCTCCCCTTCTCCTCCTGCCTTCAATCTTTCCCAGCATTAGGGTCTTTTCCAGTGAGTCAGTTCTTTGTATCAGGTGGCCAAAGTATCGGAGCTACAGTCTCAGCATCAGTCCTTTCAATGAATATTTGGGACTGATATTTAGGATGGACTGGTTTGATCTCCTTGCAGTACAAGGGACTCTCAAGAGTCTTCTCCAACACCACAGTTCAAAAGCATCAATTCTTCAACACTAAGCTTTCTTTACAGTCCAACTCTCACATCTATACATGACTACTGGAAAAACCATAGCCTTGACTAGATGGACCTTTGCTGGCAAAGTAATGTCTCTGTTTTTTAATCTACTATCTAGGTTGGTTACAGCTTTTCTTCCAAGGAGCAAGCCTCTTTTAATTTCATGGCTGCAGTTACCATCTGCAGTAATTTTATTAGATAACAATAAAAACAATCATTAGTATTACTAATTTTTTAGTAAAATTTCTGCAAATATTACCTCTATGATGTTGTTAAACACTAGTAATTTATAAATACACATATAAATACATTTTATTTTCAGTTTAATAAAGGATATAGTGCAAATTCCAAATATTCAATCATTAAGATGCTCACTATATACTTTTTATGAATGTATATAGATGCCTTTGATACATTCTTCTTTGACTGAGATCTAATTCAAAGTAATCTGTATGATGAGGAGAGAAGATCACAAAATAAAAATATAAATAATTGAGATTAAAATTAGATTTGCTAGCATTTTACACTTAAAAATAAGAAATATATCATTTTTGGAGGTACAGACTGGATTAACAAGAGATGTCAGGAATTAGTTATTTCTTTAAGGCCTACGTGAAACAAAAGTAAAGAGCAATTATTATCATTTTTAAAACCCTAACTGTTACATTCTTAGAGGGCTGTCCTGACAAGTTATGGGTCAATTTTTCTTTCTTAATGAATATGTATTTAACCGAATTCAATAGTATAAAATTCCTATTTAAGTGTACTTCTGATATATGCAATGATAAAGAAAGATTATTTTATAGTGCGTAGCTATTCATATATTACAGAAAAATGAGACAGAATTTTCAAGTTGTAATAGTCCTGATTATTTAAACATTTCTCCAATTACATAGGTGTGCAGACTATACTGTCTAGAAATAATAGAACCTAATTAATATTGGGCATTCCTAAAGCTGTTGACTGTGAACTTTGTTAAATATATATTTTATAAATACATTTGGAATTTTAAATGCTATAATTTTAAAACAGCCTATATTGGTATAATGGTGTACTTCCTCTATATGCTTCTGATTTAAAATCTGAACTACTCTAAAACTACATTTTCAGTAGTAATTTTTAGGGATTATATATATACAGGCTTCCCTGGTGGCTCAGATGGTAAAGTATCTGCCTGTAATGTGGGACACCTGAGTTCGATCCCTGGGTCAGGAAGATCCCCTGGAAAAAGGGAATGCCTACCCACTCCAGTATTTTTGCCTGGAGAATTCCATGTACAGAAGAGACTGGCAAGCTACAGTCCATGGGGTCACAAAGAGTCAGACACGACTGAGCTTCTCTAAATCACTCATTCATACATATAGAGATAGAAATGTGGAAAAGCAATCGTCTTAGTAGAAAATTACTTTAGAATTCTATTACAAACACAAGATAAATACATATATCTTTTAAAAATTTGTCCCTGATTTTTTTTTCTGATCTTGTTTCCATGATTTCATTGTCAGTTATTTCCTGTGTCATGCCATAGAACTTTCCTTCTTCTCAAGCATTTTGACTCCTATCAGTAGAAGGAAATGGCAACCTACTCCAGTACTCTTGCCTGGAAAATCCCATGGATGAAGGAGCCTGGTAGGTTAGAGTCCATGGGGTCAGAAAAAGTCAGACATGACTGAGTGACTTCACTTCAAAGCAAACAAATAGGTAATGTCTCTAGCTTTTGATTGCATTCTCTTTAATTTTTGTTCCTTCTCCCTTCATTCACAGAGAGTTCTAGTTATAAAATGATTGCCTCTCAGCCACAGATTTAAATTTCACTGCCTGTTCTGTGAAAATGAAGCTTGATACTATCAATATTTGTTTTCTTTGTCAACTAGAATGATGATGATCTTTGTCAGTGGCAGACACCAGAGAGATGCTGCAAGGGGGAAGTGATTTCTTTTCTTGCTCTGCTGTGCTCCTTGTCATCATCTCCTGGAGTCACCTGGCTTCTTCAGTATTTGGTTACTGCTACGTCTGTGCTGCTTTTGTGGGACTAGACTTCTGAAACAAGTTCTTTGGTTTCAGACAAGTTCTTTGGTTCCAGGCTTCTTTCTGTAGCACCAGTGGCTTCTGAGAGGCAATCTCCTATAGTGCATTGATTTTTCTAGTGCAAATCTCCTTCATTGTGTGAGCATTGCCAGGACCCAGTTTCTGTAGTGCACACCAGCTCCTAGTGTCAGATTCCTGAATTCCATGGCAGTTAGCAGCATTAATGTGCCATAACTTTTCATAGACTCCCCCTCCAGTGTCTCCTAGCCTAATGCCTCTGGTGAGATGCCTTCCCATCTACAGCTTTTCTCAGCTCCTAGAGAATAAATTCCCATCAAGTTCTACCAGTGAGTTCTCTGCCACTCAGTGAGTCATGGATGTACACTCCTGCTTGGATTCTCTATGTCAGCTCTAAAATTAGTGACTTTATAGCTGCTAATGCTCAAAATTCTCCAAGCCAGGCTTCAGCAATATGTGAACCGTGAACTTCCCAATGTCCAAGCTGGTTTTAGAAAAGGCAGAGGAACCAGAGATCAAATTGCCAACATCCGCTGGATCATGGAAAAAGCAAGAGAGTTCCAGAAAAGCATCTATTTCTGCTTTATTGACTATGCCAAAGCCTTTGACTGTGTGGATCACAATAAACTGTGGAAAATTCTGAAAGAGATGGGATTACCAGACCACCTGATCTGCCTCTTGAGAAATTTGTATGCAGGTCAGGAAGCAACAGTTAGAACTGGACATGGAACAACAGACTGGTTCCAAATAGGAAAAGGAGTACGTCAAGGCTGTATATTCTCACCCTGTTTATTTAACTTATATGGAGAGTACATCATGAGAAACACTGGACTGGAAGAAACACACGCTGGAATCAAGATTGCCAAAGAAATATCAATAACCTCAGATATGCAGATGATACCACCCTTATGGCAGAAAGTGAAGAGGAACTAAAAAGCCTGTAGATGAAGGTGAAAGTGGAGAGTGAAAAAGTTGGCTTAAAGTTCAACATTCAGAAAATGAATATCGTGGCATCCAGTCCCATCACTTCATGGGAAATAGATTGGGAAATGGTGGAAACAGTGTCAGACTTTATTTTTCTGGGCTCCAAAATCACTGCAGATGGTGACTGCAGCCATGAAATTAAAAGACGCTTACTCCTTGGAAGGAAAGTTATGACCAACCTAGATAGCATATTCAAGAGCAGAGACATTACTTTGCCAACAAAGGTTTGTCTAGTCAAGGCTATGGTTTTTCCTGTGGTCATGTATGGATGTGAGAGTTGGACTGTGAAGAAGGCTGAGTGCAGAAGAATTGACACTTTTGAACTGTGGTGTTGGAGAAGACTCTTGAGTGTCCCTTGGACTGCAAGGAGATCCAACCAGTCCATTCTGAAGGAGATCAGCCCTGGGATTTCTTTGGAAGGAATGATGCTAAAGCAGAAAGTCCAGTACTTTGGCCACCTCATGCGAAAAGTTGACTCATTGGAAGTCTCTAGTGCTGGGAGGGATTGGGGGCAAGAGGAGAAGGGGACGACAGAGGATGAGATGGCTGGATGGCATCACTGACTCGATGAATGTGAGTCTGAGTGAACTCCGAGAGTTGGTGATGGACAGGGAGGCCTGGTGTGCTGCGATTCATGGGGTCGCAAAGAGTCGGACACGACTGAGCAACTGATCTGATCTGATCTGATCTGATTCCTGTATACTTTAGATTTATCTTTACTTCTTACTGGTCAATACATTTTACTCTCTATTATAGAGAATGTTTTTTTTTATATTTAACCTTTCTCCATGAAAATAAGCATGAGGTTTGTCTTTCTTCATTGGATCCTGACTAGACAAACTTTCTGAAAGAACCAGAAATAGTTCGATTATTTCTATTTCCTTAAATAGAATATTTAGAATATTTCCTTGTATTTGAGGAAGTTACTCTAATCACTTTGCTTAAACTGATATTTAGCTTATTAACTCATTCATTCGTTTACTTAATATTGCATCAGTGTTTGCAATGCAACAGGTGCTATGCTGATGGAAGTGTAAACAAATTATGTAAACTCAGCAATGAATCACACAATTAAGTAAGTGTTAGTCGCTCACTTGGTTGACTAAAACATACTCTATGTGTAGTAATTTTGAAATTGAAAATGCTAATTGTTCAATCATGTCCGACTCTTTGCAACCCCATGAACTGTAGCCCACCAGGCTCCACTGTCCATGGAATTTTGCAGGCAAGAATACTGGAGTGGGTAGCCATTCACTTCTCCAGGGGATCTTCCTGACCCAGAGATCGAACCCTGGGTCTCCTGAATGAAGGCAGATTTTTTACCCTCTGAGCCATCAGGGAAGTTATTTTGTTTCATTTTAATTTATATCATCAATAGTTTTTTGAACATTAACTTTTCTAAAACTCATCAAAGGAGCACATGTAAAGTAGGAAAATAACAGATAACATTGCTGTCTTTCTGCTTCTAAGTAGGAGAGAAATGTAGATCTATCAAAAACAAAAACCTGATACGCACTGCAAATATTATCTGAGCCCTTCCCAGTTGTATTTATTGTACCTTTTAAACTTCTAGGCATTTATTTTTTAATAGAAGTAGTCCCTTCCCCCTCAAGCAGTTCAGTCAACAATTATATTAAATGTTTCATTTGTATCTGGCAAAATACCATGCTCTGGATTGTCAAAGACACATAAGTTCTATATCTTCTTTTTGCTTAAAGAGGTCATATTCTGATGAAGGACTTTCATGGTTTAGGCAACACCTCAAGAGTACTCTCCAAAATGAAAAAAGGAAATAAAAGGCATCCCAGGTAGAGCAGATAGAGGAAATAGTGCATGCCAACATTCAAGGATATGAAAAGACAAACAAAAATAGTACAGAATGAATGTAAAGAAAATGAGTAGTTTGTTGCTGCTGCTGCTGCTAAGTTGCTTCAGTCGCGTCTGACTCTGTGTGACCCCATAGACGGCAGCCCACCAGGCTCCTTCGTCCCTAGGATTCTCCAGGCAAGAACACTGGAGTGGGTTGCCAGTTCCTTCTCCAATGCATGAAAGTGAAAAGTGAAAGTGAAGTCGCTCAGTCGTGTCTGACTCTTAGCGACCTCATGGACTGCAGCCTACCAGGCTCCTCTGCCCATGGGATTTTCCAGGCAAGAGTACTAGAGCTGGTTGCCATTGCCTTCTCTGGAGTAGTTTAGTGATCTTTAAAAGACGAAAGATGACCTATGGAAAATGCATTTGGAGAAGTTAGCAGGGCAGATTTCGAAAGATTTTATGTCATGTTCTATTTAAAAGTTATAGAGCATAACCCTGTGACTATGGATCTTAATTTTTCCAATGATTAATGTAACTTGGAGAGTCCTATTGTTTGTAGTAATCTGTTAAAAGTAAATATTGTGATTAATCAGAAAAAAATTCTATAATACAAAATGAGTATAATACAAACTGCTAACTACTTATTTACTTAATTTTTGGTAAAAATCAATTCATCTTAAATAGCAAAATTACTATAGGTGCCTATAGTGCCTAAACACAGCAAAACCGCAAAGAAAATAAAAATGTAAAATAGATGTGTGAACTACTTCTTTCTTAAAATAGCTTTTAAAAGTAGGATAAAAGAATTAAATAGCCCTTGTATTACCCCACAGATTATAAAGTAGTTCTTGAATACCACTTAATCCTCCCTTAATCAGTGCCTTGAATTTAGTAGACCAATTTGAGGAAGTTTATGCTGGGACTTAACCTACATCTAATCATCGGTTCACCTTATCAAATGCCTTATAAATTACTTCAGTGCATATTTAAGACTCCAAGTCTCAGTGCAGAATTGTCAAATGCTAATTATTATTTTGTCCCTATCATACAGAGACAAGCATATATTCTTCAAAGAGGGAGGCTTTCAGAAAAGTAGATATGATTCACTTCTAAGTTGAGAAAGGCTAATTGAGGCATTTTCTTTTTTATTGCTATCACTTATATAAGAGATAATAAAATTGTGTGCTTTTCAAATCATGCAAGTAAACTATGGAACACTATGTCAAAAATAAATCATGCTACTTTGTTTCAATGTTGTTAAACATATTAACATGGAGCCTTAGCTTTACTATGTCACTATATTCAGCAATATTTAAGAACCAAGTATATGGATAGCAACTGTCTGCCTTCCAGGGACTTGTAGTAAAAGACAGTCAAGAGTTAATTACAGTGAAAAAGAATGTCACAAGTTTTATACACTTTGTATTGATCTTCTGGAAGGTTTAACACACAAGCCATACCTTGAAATATAAAAACACATAATGAGAACTGAGTGAGCCAAGCCAAGGGGATGTGGAAAACAAAACTGTGTTTTAAGAGATATTTCATTTTGGCTGAAATAGAGAATGGTATAAAAGATTGGAACTTTGACACTGCAAATAATCTTGTATATTAGAACTATGTGTTTTTTACTTTGTTCAATAGGAAAAAAAAAAAAAAAAGAACCAGAAAAATCCACTGGGAAGAAAGTTGTAATATCCAAACAATGCCTTATAATGACTGATATTCAGCAGTTTGAAGATATACAAGACCGTGGAGATCATGAAGGCATTTTGCTTATGTGGCTGATACAAATCTATGTAGTTTCAGAAATGGCTTAGGATAGCCCCCAACACTCTGAGAATTAAAAGCACAGAACAATATGATACACATTTTAAGAGAAGAACCTTGATGACTTAATTACCACCTGTTTTGAGGGAAGAAGGAAATGTCAACAAAAACTAACACATTTCAGTTTGAGTGTTAACAAACTGAGTACAGAAAAATGGAGAATGACACCACTTAGAATAATCTTTGAGAGCACAACTGGTGCATTAGATGAATTAAGAATAATTTTCACCAGGAGGTAAAATGTTACAAAAGCCCAAGGAAAGGAATATTTTTTTTAATTTAATTTTTATTTATTTATTTTTTAACATTACATTATTGTATTGGTTTTGCCATATATCAACGTAAATCCACCACAGATATACACACGTTCCCCATCCTGAACCCTCCTCCCTCCTCCCTCCCTGTACGATGCTGGGAAAGATTGAGGGCAGGAGGAGAAGGGGACGACAGAGGATGAGATGGTTGGATGGCATCACTGACTCAATGGAAGTGGAAAGGAATGTTTTTTTAAAAGTCAACAGTGACCATTTTGCAATCAATACTATCTCATGTATTACAAAGAACAAAACAAACAAAAATGGTGGATTTTTTTCACTTTAAATAGTTTATATAATGAGTATTAATTTATTACTGTATATTAATTTTCCAGGTGATGAAGTGGTAAAGAAGGGCCTGTCAATGCAGGAGATGCAAAAGACAAGGGGTTCTCTCCCTGTGTTGGGAAGATCCCCTGAGGTAGGAAATGGTAACCTGCTCCAGAATCCTTGCCTGAAAAATTCCAGAGACAGAGGGGCCTGGTAAGCTGGAGTCCTTGGGCTCGCAAGAAGTCAGACATGACTTAGCGCACCCTTGATTTGACTTAAATGGCCTAATAGTCTGAATTTCACTTGTCTTCTTTATGTTATATATAGTAACCTGCACTTTTTCTACCTAACTATCCAATTATATATTCTAAAAATGAACCATTAAACTAAAATTAATATTACTGGTAAATTAAGCATAAAGAAAAAAAAATAATATATGTTAGGATAAACTAAGCTATCCTAAGAGCTTTAAGACAAAACCCTCAGATTTTAGTGGCGTAAACTAACAGAGGCTTATTTTGCACCCTTGTGGAGACTGGTGTAACAGTAGGTGCTCTAGTGGTGACTGTACTGTGCTCAGCTGCTTCAGCGTGTCTGACTCTGTGTGACCTATAGACTATAGCCTGCCAAGCTCCTCTGTCCATGGGATTCTACAGGCAAGAATACTGGAATGGGTTGCTGTGCCCTCCTCCAGGAGATCTTCCCCAACCATTGAATATTCATCTCCTGCATCTTCTTTGCAGGTAGATTCTTTACTGCTGAGCTACCTGGGAAGCCCCTAGTGGTGACTAAGAGACGCTGATTGTTCCTCTGGCTTTATCCTCCCAACTACAGGGCAGGAGAAAGAAGCAGAAGCTCTCATATCAGCAATTAAATGTTTCCACAAGAAAGCGACTATTCACTTTACACCAACAGTTAAATGTTCCAGTATTCATAGACTATTCAAGTCTACTCCCAGCCCATAGTATAACCTGTGGAATACATCAGCCTTAGGACAAAGTATAAAGGACTGTCATCCTCACTTAGAGGGAAAGAGCACCAGACTTCATTGAGAAGAATTTATATTTGCCAAAATTATAATACTGAAAAGTACTAAAGAATCATCCCAAGAGTCACACTATAATCAGTTGGCTCATTTATATTTATTTGTATTATTTATATAAAGATTAGTTTTTCCCAAACATTATCTGGGGTATTATAATACATTCATTCTCTGATCACCATGTACCTCCTGTAATGAGAATTTTTGCCAAAGCAAAGAAATATATTGTGTACAGAGTCTTCAGCATTTTATGAGCCATTATTTTGGAAATGCTAAAAATAGTTTACAAGTTTTAATTGCTTCATTGCACAATTCTTAGACTGCTTTACAAGTATCCATTAGGAAGTTATCTATGAGA
This sequence comes from Bos grunniens, assembly GCF_055505025.1. NCBI lineage: Eukaryota > Metazoa > Chordata > Mammalia > Artiodactyla > Bovidae > Bos > Bos grunniens. The sequence continues at coordinate 69,611,437 of NC_141170.1, forward strand.
GGTTAGTTGTGTGTGAGTGTGTGTGTGTGACTGATCTTTTAACTTTCTCACTTAGATGGCCTAGTATTCTTAGGTTAAAGTTCATAAAATTTAACGATTCTTTTTATATCCATCATAATTTTGCCTTTACACATTTTTTTTTATTCTTGGCCTATTCTCCTCCTTCCTTATTAAACTTCTCTTTAAATATGTCAAGCATCTTCCATCTCAAGATCCTCAGAGTATTTTGTCAGTTCCTACTTTCATAAATTTGCTCAATCAATTTCAATTCAATCTTTATGTTTCAGATTAAGCCATTCAGAAGCTTTTTATCTCAACATAGCCCAACTTGCATCAAAAGATCTTGATATTCCCATATGTTGTTAAAGTAATGGAGATATTTTCCCACTATTAAATATGTCTTTGTCTGTTTCATATTTACCTTTCTCCTATTTAAACACCCTGAAAACTGGGTAATGGTTACTACATCTAAAGCATCTATCAGAATGGCCATTCTAAATAATGATATTCTTACATGAAGGATTACATGAAAATATTTAAATTCCATATGAGTTTTTCTAATATATCACATAAGCTTTGTACTTTAAATGTTAATCAAGATAGTATACTGGGTTATTTCCTCACACGTTTATAAGATGAACATACTCTCCTCTTCCAATGTGTTTAGAAAGGTAAAACAAGTCTTTGAAATTTGAATACGTAAAACAATCCTAATTGCATTGGTGTTTGAATATATATACATACAGAGCTGTACAATATTTAGAGGGAAGATGAGGAGGACGAGAAGGAGGAGGAACAGAAGGAGGATGAACAAAAATGACCCTTCTGAGAAGGAAGAAGCAGCAGCAATTGCCAGTTGACATATCCGTGTTCTATGAAAAGGACATTCAAATCTGAAAAGACTCAATTTCCTCAAGATTCAGGGTAGGAATTAAGCTTACAATAGAATATGTCCACTTGCAATATGTGAGTATTCTGCCTGCTTCCTTTGATTGTGGCCACAGTCCAGACTTCTTTTGGATATCTAGTGCTGGCTGGACTCCCAGAATTGGCTCCCAGCCCTGGTCTATCTTGTTGGTCTGTGGAATACTCCTCTGAGAGGTTTTATTTGGATACACAAGCTCTCTAGTTAGTATCACAGCACTTAGATTTTCAGGTATGACAACAGTGTATGCAGTTATAAAACTGTACTTCCCCAAATCATTCCTAGAGTAAGAAGGTAAATGCCATAATTTCAAGTGTCTGGGATTCCATTTGAAGTGGAAATGTGGGACATATTTGGGAATACTTGGAACCAGAAAAAAAAGAACCATAGAAAACAATAAGAATATAAACTGTTAAGTAACAGACTTGGGATCAGATGCAGTCAGAGACCAAATATTATGCTAGAACAGTTTGTTGAATGTTTCGTTTCCTATTGCTCCCATAAAAATTACCACTAATTCCATCTCTTAAAACAAGAGAAATTCATTATCCCACAGTTCTATAGGTCAAAATCTGATAGATTATCTTGATTTCTCTGCTTAGGGTGTCTCACAAGAGCAAAATCAAAGTGTCAGCTGACCCAGGTCCTTGTCTATACATTCTGGAGGATAATTTACTTTAAGCTTATTCAGATTTCTGGTTGAATCCAGTTTCATGCAATTGTAAATCCTGTTCACTTGCTAGTTCTAGGCCCAGGAGTCATTTTCAGTTGCTAAAGGCTGCCTGCGTTCTCTGGCACATAGCTTCCTCATCTTCAAGGCCAATAATGGCAGATGAAGTCCTTTCCATACTTTAGATCATTCTTGTACCACATCAGTCTAACTAGGATAAACGTTTCCTACTTTTATTGGTCCATGTAATTCGAATTACTCCAGTCTGGTTAATCCAAGATAATTTTTCCATCTCCAGGTTTGTAATCTTAACTACATCTATAAAGTCCTTTTTCCCATGTAACCTAAATATATTCACAGCTTCCAGAGAGGAGAGTATGATTATTTGGGGGAAACCATTGTTCAGCAGTTATTAGCCTACATTAGTCTAATAGAATGGAGTAATCATACCTGCATTCTTTTGAAATCAAGGATGAAAAAAGGATCAGAAAAGCAGTCAAAATAAACCATGATTGAGCTATGTTAAAACTGAAACAACTTTCTTTTACTAATATAAGTGTACCAAGATTAGATGCCTAGAGTTTTAGTGAAACTGTTATTTCAAACGTATGGTTTAGAGATGTCTTTAAAAAATATGTTTCTGAGAGAAAAATGCAATTACAAAACAAACCTAATCCTTTCTACTTTTCCTAGCCATAATTATTATATATGGTATGATATGGTCAAAAGCTGGCCCTTAGTGCAGACCTTTGGAATGTACATTCTGGACTAACTTCTTCAGTAATACAATATTAAGGTATATTAAGGACTAGAATGAATGTGCACTACTTATTCAAAGTTGCATTAGGGAACTGAGTTATACTGGATTTTTAAAAAAAATTTATTTCTCAATGTCTCTTTTGTCTCAATGAAATGGCAGTGGTATATATATTGATATATTAAGGTGCTGAAGAATTTCATGCTGACTTCTCTCCAAGCATTAGCACAAAAGGCACCTTAGAGTTCTTTAAGGGAAATACTGACCTAATGAATCTCTTCTTAATGACAGATAATGTGATAGAGCATGAATTCTGGCAAGCATAGGGTTTGTATCTGCTTGACAATTTGTGGTAAATCTGGTATTCCTTATTAGAAATGGAGGCAGTATTCTTTCGGCAGTGTGTACAATGTCCAACTACCTGTAAATTCACTTTGGCATTGATACCACTGTATTTTCCACTTGTCTATTTTCGGGAGTTCATAAACACAGCTTGACTTGTTTATTAGAGTTCAAAACCTGGCAAAGTACATCACTGCAGCTCTTTTTCATCTGCTGGGTTGACATGAAGATCAGTGACCCTTTTTGAATGATCGAGACTTTGACAGCTTAATTTCTATGTCATGAGTTGCTAAGGTAACACTATTTTTGTGAATTTCACAGTTAATAAATCCTTAAGAAATGTCTTCCATTTTTAGTATTGAAAGTAATTTAAAGTTAAAGTTAAAAGACTATTTCTTGGTTCACCTTGCATTCACTGAGGAATCTCAATCTACTTATCAGCTATTGCCCTCTTCCATGGAATATCTGATTCAACTGGACAGAAAAAGAAAACACAACGACATTACCCAGAAAGAAAATAAGATATCTCTAAGAAGAAAATAAAGCAACATCTTTTTGATAGCTGAAAAAGGTTTATGAGAGGAGAGTATGAGAAAGTACAATATTCAAAGCTACATTTAGATTTCAGAGTTTGCTTTTTATATTCAAATTTTGATACAGCTCTCAATTTTTATTTGCATATACTCAAAGTTGCAAAGAAAGGTGAGTATTCACTTTGTGATGCTATTTAACAAACTACCACGCATTTAGCTATTTAGCATTCATTTATTATCTCACAATTTCTATAGGTCAGAAATCCATGCATGGCTCAATTGAGTTTCCCACTCAGGGTCTCAAGGCTGAAAGCAAGCTGTTATCTGAATAACCTTTTCTGGAGCTCCTGGTCTTCTTTCAAATTCAAATCATTTTGGGAAGAATCCCATTCTTGTGTTTGCCTAACCATTTTCTTGCTGTTTGTTTGACAGGAACCATTTTCAGTTCCAAGAGGCTACATGCAGCTCTTAGCTACCTGCCTTCTTTACAGTGTATTTCAACTGCCAGTGTCTGAAATGAGCAAGAACCTAGTTTTTTAAGGGTTCCCTTGATCAAATCAAGCCCAATGGGATCATTGTTTTGATTAAATTAAGTTAACAGGATCACAGGTGTGACATCCCCCATATTCACAATTTCTGCCAGAACTCAAGAAGAGAGGGCATGCAAGATTATGCAGCAGAGGGCAGAAATCATGGGGACCATGTTAAGATCCTGTCTACCCAAAGTACTTTCAAATATAGAATATTGCTATTCATAAGAGAAATCTTTCCAAGTCCATTTTGGGTTGGTTGAAGCCATCCTAAAGGAAATCAGTCCTGAATATTCACATTGGAAGATGATAAAGATGAACTCCAATACTCGGGCCACCTAATTCAAAGAACTGATATTGGAAAAGACCCTGATGCTGGGAAAGATTGAAGGCAGGAGGAGAAGGGGACAACAGAGGATGAGATGGCTGGATGGCATCACTGACACCATGGACATGAGTTTGAGTAGGCTCCGGGAGTTGCTGATGGACAGGGAAGCCTGGCATGTTGCAGTCCATGGGGTTGCAAAGAGACGGACACTACTGAGTGACTGAGATGAACTGAACTGAAGCCATCTTAAAAGATAAAATTGTCAATTTTTTGCAAAAGTTCTTACTGTTTTCCTATTGTGAGTCTTTACACTTATAAAATAGAAAATGATATTCTGGCACACCTGCCTGCTATTAGCTAATAATCTAGACAGATAATTGAACTATCAATATTGCAAGTTAATATTTAAGTAATAGCCATAATAACATCTTTGCAACTATATGTGTATATATATATATATACACATATATATATCAATTTGGTACATTTAAAAAATTATTTCATATATTTCTGGACTTTCAAAAAATAAAATATTCTGAGAAAAATTTCAATTTCCAGGAAAACATTGAATTTCTAAAAAGTGTATACAGTATGAAACAGAAATATAAAATAAGTACACAGCTTGAGAAATGTACACCAGGCACAAGCCATTTCAAGCGTTTTATAGAAATTAGATGCCTTGCTGGAGAAAAAAAAAAAGATAATTGATTAGACATGTAAATCCAGGGAGATTTATGAGATGACAGTAAACATCATTGAGAAATTATATTTGTTACAGGCAATGAGCAGCATTATCCTGAGGATTCAGAATAGAATCATGTCACTTATATCAAATTTGGAAGTAAGTTACCTGTCAATTCAAAGTACTCAAATGGACTACCAACTCAGTGATAAAAAATATTAAAATAAACAACACAAATATCTCTATGAATCTCTTCTAGGAAAATGAAAGAACCATTTTTGGTCAAAATATCATGGAAACTGCAATATCACATAAATGACACCAGTAGCATATAAAAACTTTTACATGAAGCATAAAGCTGTGCCTCTTAAATCTGTACAAATGTACACAGATGATGAAGAATCCATAGGTGAGTTAAACAAATTTGTAAATTATTATCATGATGAAATATAGTATCTATATATTGAAAATTGAATTTCCTTTCTACTATTTCATAGATTTTCCCCTCCTGTGTTCTAATATGTTCAAATGTTGATATAATTGCTATCTACTTAATTATAACCAACACAGAATTATACTTCAACCACTAGAACACATCAAAGTATATTGATTTCAGTTTGTAAAAGTGTCTTGAATCTATTCCTGTCTTCTGTGTTCACTGTAATTATCCAATGGTTCTTTACAAATCATGGGCATCAGACAAAAGTATTGAAAATTTTAATATACACATGATCAGATCCCTTATCTTAAAATCTTGATTCAGAAAACATGAGTTGGAGCTCAAACATCTATCTTTTCTAAAAGCTTCAGATGTTATACTAATGAGGCTTTTTGGTGAAAATTATTATTGGTTTCTGGCTTTCACCAAATGCTCCTAAATGGCTTTCTTTTTAATAATTTATTTCCTCATAAGCATATATCTATAAGTTTCTCAGAATACCCAAACTTAAAAACATTGTCATATTAATTCTTGATTTGCACATTTCTATATTACCCCATTCTTAGATGACAAAGCTAAAACTCATAAGTATGGTACCTGTGATCTATTAAAATGTATTGTTGTTGGTCTCATCTTGCACCTATTGTAGCCTTTCTTTCAGTAGCATTGAACTCTCATTATTTGCTGGCATAGTATATACATTTTCAGACTCTCATGACATTTTTATACTTCTGTAGAAGTTGTTTCCTTTCTCAAAATATTATCTGCCACATTTTCTGTCTATGAAAATTTCTATTCATTGTTTAAGATGTGGCTTAAGTGTTATATTCTGCATGAAATCTTACCTTATATGTCCAAACTAAATTGGTTTACTATTTCTCTATGGTTCCCTCCAAGGTTTCTTTATTTTTTAATTAAGTGCTTATATTTTAACAAATTTGTCTTACACCAAATTTTTACTTATTCAGATAGAAGCTATGTATTTTTATCCTTTTGCTAGCCATGCTTCTTATAATTTCATACAGATCAAGACACACAGACTTTCCTCAATACATGTTTATTTGATGTATAATGAATGAATAAATGCATGTGCATGTCTGTATTAGTGGGAAAAGTACATTTCTTTCAATCGAATTTTTTCCAGGTCTATTTCAATAGAGTTGAAATGATGGTGATAAGTTATGATAATTTGATTAAGCACAGAAAATACTTGTTCAGTTGCTCAGACGTATCCAACTCTTTATGACCCCATTGACTGTAGTACCCAGCTTCCCTGTCCTTCACAATCTCCCAGACTTTGCTCCAACTCATGTCCATTGAGTCAGTGATGCTCATGCTCCACTAGCCACTTCTCCTGCCCTTAATCTTTTCAACATCAGGGTCTTTTCCAAGGAGTCGGGTCTTCACAACAGGTAGCCAAAGTACTGGAGCTTCAAATTCAGTATCAGTCTTTCCAATGAACATTCGGAGTTGATCTCCTTTAGGATTGACAGGTTTAATCTCCTTGCTATCTAAGGGACTCTCAAGAGTCTTCTCCAGCACCAAAATTCAAATGCATCAATTCTTTGACACTCAGCCTTCTTTATGGTTCAACTCTCACACCCATACCTGACTACTGGAAAAACCATAGCTTTGACTATACAGACCTTTGTCAGCAAAGTGATGCTTTTGCTTTTTAATATACTGCCTAGATTTGTCACAGCTTTCCTTCCAAAGAGCAAGCATCTTTGAATTTAGTGGCTGCAGTCACCTCTGCAGTGATTTTAGAGCCCAAGAAAGAAAAATCTGTCACTGTTTCTGCTCTTTGCTCCCATCTCTTTGCCATGAAGTGATAGGACCAGATGTGATGATCTTAGTTTAAGCCAGTTTTTTTCACTGTCCTCCATCACCCTAATCAAGAGAATCTTTAGTTCCTCTTTGCTGTCTACCATTAGAGTAGTAGCATATCTGAGGTTGTTAATATTTCTCCCAGCAATCTTGATTCCAGCTTGTGCTTCATCCAGCCTGGCATTTTACATGATGTACTCTGAACAAGGTGACAATACACAGCCTTGATGTACTCCTTTCCCAATTTAGAACCACTCAGTCATTCCATGTCTTGTGCTGTTGCTTCTTGACCTGCAAACAGGTTTCACAGGAGGCAGATATGGTGTTCTGGTATTTCCTTCTCTTTAAGAATTTTCCACAGTTTGTTATGATTCACACATTCAAAGGCTTTATTATAGTTGATGAAGCAGAAGTAGATGTATTTCTGGAATTATTTTGCTTTTTCTATGACCCAGTGGATGCTGGCAATTTGATCTTTGGTTCCTCTCCCTTTTCTATATCCAGCTTGTACATCTGGAAGTTCATGGTTCACATACTGTTGAAGCCTATCTTGAAGGATTTCGTATTTGACCCCAAATTAGTTGTGGAAGTATATATGTGGACCTTTATCAATTTGTCTGAAGTGAGAAATATTAAAAGCCCTAGTGTAAAGAAGTGATCAGGCCAATTGCTTTGACTTAAAGAAGTATCATTGTAATTAGCCTCTATATTTTGTCAGGAGCATAGCTGAGTCAAAAGAGAAACTGAGCTGCGAGTATTAGAGTAGCTGATTAAAGCATTGAGTCAAAAATGAATGAGGTAAGTTTTCAATCATTTAGGGCAATGCTACAAGCAAGAGGCTAAAGCCCAAGAAAGCTCCAGTTCCCCACTGTTGAATTTTCTCCCACAGAACAGCACGCCAGTAGAAGGTCACACAGATCAGCACAGAGGTGAAGGCTGTGGCAGTTTTATGGACCTTGGGATTGGACTAAAGAAAAAGAGTAAGGATAAGATGGCAGCTACTGAGCAGTGAGTCACAGTGGGAAAAGTTGTCTTCAGTGTTTTCCCGCCTCCATCTCACCAAGGAGAAGCCCTCAGCAAAGTCTCCTGGAAGACTTCTGGCCAGGGCCTCAGGTAAGGGAATGAAGGAATGAAATCAGGAATAAAGACTCTGAGCTAGAAATCCAAATATGTAAAACAGCAACACCTGCCAGAGGTCCTTTACTGCAGTATATTGCCTGTCCATTGTCCAGGGGTAGAGTGTAGCTTTCCCTGCTAAGGCCTTCCACGTAAAACCTTTGGTGATTGCTTATTATCTAACCTGAGAAATCATGTAGCGTTTTGGCCTCAGGCTGGACTCCTCACTCCTCACTCCTGTCATATGACAAGAAATCAAGTGACAAATAAATGTACTTGGTATAAAAAAAAAAAAAATCAGCAATATGTATTTAGCAGCAAATTCATGTTTCATATGATGAATATTGTCATCCATTAGTTAATTATGCCTATTTGCATCATAACTTAGATAAATCTTCAGCTGGTAAAAATCTAGAAGGGACTGAGGAATGAAGTGGAAACATTGGTTGAGAAAATCCAGTAGGATCCGTGACCAGAGCCAGAAATCAGAACAGTAGCTAAATAAAAAACAAACCTGAATACTTTATTTGTGAGGGATGTTATAGGTTGTTAACATCATATATCAGATATTAAAAACAAAAGATTTCCTATGTATCAGAGACATATCTCTAATTTCACAGACTTTAAATGAGATCCCATTAGGACAAAAAATTTTATAGGTGAGGAGGACTGTAAAACTGAGTTGAATGCTTAGGGGGAAAATGGTATGATACAGTGAACAGAAATCTGAGATCTAGGTACTTGTAATATTTGTTACTCATTTATTTTAAAAGTTATTTGTAGATAAGTTTAATAAAAACAGTAAATAATAAGATAATCAGTTACATCATTTGGGCCTCTAAGGTTTCCTTATTCCAATATGCAACTAAGCATTACAATCTTGAGCTACTGACTTGCAGAGAGTTTGCAGGCAGTGGACTAGATTTTAGATACTCCTTTCAGATGAACATTCTTGAAATTAACTTAAAATACACCATTTGTGATGACTAATCTTGTGTGTCTAAGTTATTAGGCCATGGTACCCAGATGGTTGGTCAAAAAGTCAGTCTAGATGTCAGTTAAAAACACTGTGAAGGTGTTTTTAAAATGAGGTGAAATTTTAATCAGTAGACTTTGAGTAAAGCAGAGGACCTTCCATAATGTAGATGGGCCTCCTCCTGAAAGTCAAAGGCCTTGCAGAGAAAAATCTGCGGTTCTCTAATGAAGAAGGAATTCTGCCTCTAGATGACTCTTCAGGCTCATGCTGCAACATCATCTCCTCCCTGGATCTCCAGCCTGCTGAACTGCCCTGTAAATTTTATACTTGTCAGCTTCCTCTGCCTCACCCACCTTGCCACCCTTCAAATTTCTTAACCTCTTTCTTTCTGCTTCTCATCCTATTGATTCTCTTTCTCTGGAAAACCATAACCAATATACCATCTAGTCTTCATTTTTTCCTAAAAATTATTGGCCATACTCTCTCCTTCCATCTAATCAAATTATTTGCTCTGCCAGTAACATTTAAGCATATGTTACACTAGTCATTTCTTGATCTATTACTTAAATGAATTTTAAATTTCTAAACTTCTTCAAATTTCTCCAAGCCAGACTTCAACAGTACATGAACTGTGAACTTTCAGATGTTCAAGCTGAGTTTTTAGAAAAGGCAGAGGAAACAGAGATCAAATTGCCAACCTCTGTTGGATCATCAAAAAAGCAAGAGAGTTTCAGAAAAATCATCTATTTCTGCTTTATTGACTACACCAAAGCCTTGGACTGTGTGGGACACAACAAACTGTGATCACAACAAACAAAATTCTTAAAGAGATGGGAATACCAGACCACCTTACTTGCCTCCTGAGAAATCTGTATGCATGCCAAGAAGCAACAGTTAGAACTGGACATTGAACAACAGACTGGTTCCAAATCGGGAAAGGAGCACTTCAAGGCTGGATTTGGGCACCGTGCTTACTTAACTTATATGCAAGTACATTATGCAGGGCTGGATGATTGCTGGGAGAAATATCAATAACCTCAGATATGCAGATGACACCACCCTTATGGCAGAAAGCAAAGAAGAACTAAAGAGCTTCTTAATGAAACTGAAAGAAGAGAATGAAAATGCTTGCTTAAACTCAACATTCAGAAAACTAAGATCATGGCATCTGGTCCAATCACTTCATGGCAAATAGATGGGGAGAAAATGGAAACAGTGACAGACTTTATTTTTTTGGGCTCCAAAATCACTGCAGATGGTGACTGCAGCCATGAAATTAAAAGATGCTTGCTTTTTGGAAGAAAAACTATGACCAACCTGAACTTCTTTTAACCTCTTTTTGTTTAGTCATTTTTCAAAAAAGATAAATGCTTTTTATAAGGAGATATTTCATACTGTTTCTTACAACACTTGGCAAATTAGTTTTATGTAAAAAGCATTCAATATGTGGATTATAATTCACTTTAGTAGCAGTTTAGAAGTAATTTTGCTTCTATTCATTTTTCTGATGAGCCTTGCTATTCTATTTAGCTGCCAAATACAGCTGTGTGGGGTCTTATTTATGTGCCCTATATGATGGCTCTCATAAACAAAAACAGCAATGATACATTAAAAAAAAAGTCTAGGAATGCACTTGTGATCCATCCACCTTGACCAATATATATCCTTAAAGTATACCTAATTCCAAAAAGAAACAGTGTCTTCTAGAGAAATTCTAGACTTAAAAACATTAGCTTGCGACAAAGCAAGTTATCACAATTGCCTGGTTTAGGTTATAATCCCTTATTTTAATAGAAGAAAAACAATTTTATAAATTTAATTACTCTTTTTCCCTCTGTTTTTATAGGGTTCCTTTTCATTATGTATTTCATAGATATATACTCAATTAATGAAACCACTGATTCTCTACGAGTTACATACTTCGGTTATAACAAACTCCAATTCAATATTTATTGATCCAAATATTGGTTATTCCTGAATAACAACTTTAGAAAAGTTTATAAGGTCCTTGAAATCTTTACTTCATTCAATCTAGAAAATGAAATAATGGGTTACATATTTCATATTAAAACTTTTAAATGATTCATAGAAGATTTTTTTCTCCCTTCATAGTGTTTATAATGTTTTCATGGGCTATTAGACTTCTAGGTACTTGTTGAGTATGTAAGAAATCCCATGAATACAGAATAAACTATTGACCTATATTGTATTTAAATTATTTTACATATAACTCACTTCTAAAAAATATAGATTTATATGTATTCAATGCATATTAAAACACAATTTATATCTTATATGCTATATATTAATATGATGTAAAAACAATTATCCTGGCTTAGTCTCATGTTTCTAGTTTTTCAAGAGTATATAAAATACTGAATAAAATTCTAATATGCATATGTCTGACCATGCCCAGAAAAAAATACATCAACCTTGTAGTAAAAACACAGATTGGCTTCTATCATAAAGGAATTAATGTAAAGTAAATTTTCTTGCATATTTATTTTTTGATAACTGTAATAACCATCTTAACACAATTAAGTAGGTTCACTTTCTTTTGAGATCCAATTATTGCCAAAAGCAGCTTATCTTTATTTAAAAAGAGAAATAATAGAATTTGCCACACACATTCATGGAAGATAAGTACAAGAAATACAATTTGGGGGCTTCCCTGGTAGTCCAGTGGTTAAGAGTCTGTGCTTCTACTGCAGGTGGAATCCCTGATCAAGGAACTAAGATCTCACATGCATAGCCAAAAAAAAAAGGAAATGCTGTTTTAAACATATAAATATATTGCTTAAAAATGTGCATCATTTATTATCAAATATTTTATTTGATTATATATATGATAATATTTCATTATCATATATACTGAATATGCTTTCTTGGATTCACACATATTTAAGGTATATGTCAAATAGACATCTACTTAACATAGTTATTATTTACATCAATTTATTTTCTTTTACATATTGTCAATAGAAAATAAACTATCCAAAGAATAAATTTGATACAAATATTAAAAGTGAATCACATAATGACATTTGAACATTGGTTGGCTGAATCTGACTTATCCATCATTTTGTTTACAGCAAATTATGCTCAGAGACTGAGACTGTCTTTGCCAATACTTAATTAACACAGATTCACTATGGGAATTATAATTTATAAGTCCATAGCATATAAAATAATGTCTTTTAATAAGCCAAAAAGAAAATAACACACTAAAAACAATGACTGATTAATAACACTATTGTTCCAGGAAAAGGGTAGATTAAAGAAATAAGTCTAAATTCATTTGCGGCATACCTTTCTACAAGTTGGTTCTTGGAAGAGTTAGTTTAACCAACCAAGAGCTGCTGTCCAGCTGCCAAAGCAGACCCAAAGCCCCTTGTTATTAGAGCACAATGCTAGTGGAAGAAAGGCACCACTGATGGCTGCCAAGACCATCTCCTTCAGGAAAACTCTGCGTGATTTTCATCCCTGCCAGCAGAGTAGCCTTGCCACAGCAGGATCTAATGTCTCAAGGTCTTTTGAGAGCTATTTAAATTAGCAAAGAGTAGCCTTGCCCAGACTAAATGCTCTCCCTAAACCCTCACAATTTCTTGGTATATTATTATATTAATGTCATAGTCTGTCCTTTGTATGTTCATATCCATAAGCACTCAGTGGTTGTTTAGTCAGTAAGTCATGAACAAAGCAATTTTGATGACATCATCTTAAAAAGCACCCCCCTCTAATGTAAACTCGTGTGTGTGTGTGTGTGTGTGTGCGTGTGCGCGTGAGTGTGTGCTCAGTCACTTCAGACTCTTTGAGACCTCATGAACTGTTGCTGGCCAGGCTCCTCTGTCCGTGGACTCTTCCAGGCAAGAATGGGAAGGTTGAGATTTCCTACCCCAGGGGATCTTCCTAAGATAAGGATGAAAATTGCATCTCTTGTCTCTTTCATTGGCAAGTGCATTTCTTACCACTACACCATCTGACTGCTTCCCTTGTGGCTCAGCTGGTAAAGAATCCACCTGCAATGCGGGACATCTGGGTTCGATTCCTGGGTTGGGAAGATCACCTGGAGAATGGGAAGGCTACCGACTCCACTATGCTGGCCTGGAGAATTCCATGGACTGTATAGTCCATGGGGTTGCAAAAAGTCGGACACAACTGGACGACTTTCACTCACTCACACCATCTGAAAAGCCCTGTAAACAACTTTACTTAAAGGTCAATACAACTTCACTTAAGCCATTTTTACTGTTATTCTTTATTAGCAGAGTTATGCCTGACTCTTTTGTGACCCTGTGGACTGTAGCCTGCCAGGCTCCTCTGTCCATGGGATCCCCAGGCAAGAACATTGGAGTGAGTTGCCATTTCTTTCTCCAGGGGCTCTTCCTGACCCAAGGATGCAACCCTTTTCTCCTGCATTGGCAGGTAATTCTTTACCACTGAAGCCCTCAGGTGCTTCCCAGGTGACTCAGCCATAAATAGGTGGATTTGTAATCATGACAGGATTTCCCAGGTGGCACTAGGGGTAAAGAACCTGCCTGCCAATGCTGGAGACACGAGATGCAGATTTGGGATTCTTGGGTCAGGAAGATACTCTGGAGGAGGGCATACAACCCATTTGAGTATTCTTGCCTGGAGAATCCCATAGACAGAGGAGCCTCGTGGGCTATAGTCCATAGGGTCGCAAAGAGTCAAACAGGACTCAAGCAACTTAGCATGCATGCATGTAATCATGACAAACAAATACACACACCCTTTACCTTTTTCCCTGGTGTTGTGGTTTGAAAAAATATTCCAAGGAGCTTCTGCTAACTGACAACTACCTGAATCACATGTACTGAAAGACGCCTTTCTGATCAATGATTCTAAGTCTGGCTGGCAGACTAACATTTTATGGAATCAAGAGAGTATTGAAGTAGCTTCAAACTTGTGTAAGCAGAATCTGTGCCTACAGCACATTCTGAGCCATGGCAAATGTTTCCAAAACCTCTTCTCTAACAAAAAGAGAAAAGCACAGATTGAAGTGTGGAAAGGGATATTTTATAACGAAAAATTTGAAAAGAGCTAAGAAAGAAACAAGGAAAGGCACCAGGTACAATTTCACAAAACTCAATCACATACAAACAGTGGAAAATTTTCTGAATTTAACACATCTTTAGTTCCTTTAGTGCTTCTCATTTCTCAGCATACTCTCTGCCATCATATGATCTTTTTGATTGTTTTTAAAACTATTGCCCTAGTTTTTCTAATCCTATAGAAGTTCCCAACAAAAATACTCTTTTAACCACGTAGAGTACAATCAACTAGATTCATACTTAGACTACAAAGCACACAAAACCTAAGTGTTCTTTATTTTACACTTTTTTGTTGTTTTTATTGTCCCTTATTTACTGTGAACATACTTGTAATTGTTTATATATCTGTTCATTTATTATACAATAACATATATATCCTTAGTGCAGAATAATATTACTAGTATTTAGTAACTTACCAGTATATTTTTGTTGAGTGAATATTTCTCTAGCACATCTAGAATATTGCCAAAAGCTACTTTTCTGTTTTATTTGCTTTGCTTTGAATCTAAATAAACATTACGGTTGTTGTTGTGATGGGTTCTCAAAAGAGTCAGACACAACTTAGCAACTAAACAACAACAACAAGACGTTAGGGTATAATTTGGAAAGTAGGGAAGTCTGTCTTCCAATCAAATAACTGCCATTTTTTGTTTGTTGGGTTTCAGTATAGTTTGGAAGACATAGAGGAAAAAACATAAAAAAAAAAAAAAAGAAAGAAAACCAAAAACCCTAAAAAAAACTGTACAATATAGGGCTGGAAGGTTTTGTTGTTGTTTTAAATAAATAAACTCTTTGAAAAGTGAGGAGAAATCTATTGTTTTTCTCCATTATGTAAATTGACAGTGGTGCATTAAGCAAATATCGTGTCTCTTTGGAGTTACTCACAAAATTAGTGTCTCTTTGGATTTACTCACAGTTCACTCTTATGCAAGTGAAAATAATGCAAAAACAACTTTTACTGAACTGTTCAACAGGCCTACAGCTAAATGACTCAGTTTTCACTTTAGTTGTGTGACTTTGGGATAGTTCATGTTTTATAATTGAACAATTCTTGCATTTAGATGCCTTGAAAAACAGTGCCTACTTTGGAAGGAGGAAAAAAAATGGTTTAGGTTTTGCTTTTAAAAACAATAGGAATAAGAGAATAAAAGCAATGGAGATCTTTTTCTTTTTTGAAGCTCAAAAAAGACCTGAAGAAATGAAGAAACTGCCACAAGAATGCTAGAGATCCTCAACATAGGATATTGATTAATGTTATTTTGGAAAATCAAGTTCAAAATATCCAAACAGACAAAAATCTTGAATTTTCAAGATAATTCTGAAAAAATGACCGGTAAAATGATCGATTTCTACAATTAGTTTCTGGGCTTCTCTAGTGGCTCCGACGGTAAAGAATCCGCCAGCAATGCAGCAGTCCCGGGTTTGATCCCTGGGTTGGTAAGATCACCTGGAGAAGCGAATGGCAATCCACTTCAGTATTCTTGCCTGGGAAATTCTATGGACAGAGGAGGCTGGAATGCTACAGTCCATTGCAAAGAGTTTGCAAAGGACTACGTTTGCAAATGCTACAGGGATTACAAAGAGTTGGGCACAATGGAGCAATTAACACTTGTGTATGTATGTTTCACTTATTTATTTTCAGACTATGTACTATAGAAGCAAACTCACTTAATCATCTCAGCATGAGGATGCATGATGAGAATTAATATATATTTTTTGTCATTAAATATTATCTGTAAGATGAAACATGCCATCTACATTCTTTTAAACTATAGCAATTTTATACTTTTAAATAGTGTAAAATAAACATTTCAATATAAAGACATTTAGCAACTAAAATGTTGTGGCATAAATTCTAAATGTTAATCTAACAAAGATCCCGTTAAGAATAATCTGAAGATTTTCAAGCAGTAGTGTACCCATGCTCAGTCATGTCCAATTCTTTGCAACTCCATAGACTGTAACCTACCAGGCTCCTCTGTCCATGGAATTCTCCAGGAAAAAATGCTGGAACAGGTTTTCCTACTTCAGGATATCTTTCCAATCCAAGGATTGAAACTGCATCTCCTGCATTGGCGGTTTTCCTTGATAGCTCAGTTGGTAAAGAATCTGCCTGCAATGGAGACCCAGGTTCAATTCCTGGGTTAGGAAGATCAGCTGGAGAAAGAATTGGCTGCCCACTCCAGTATTCTTGGGCTTCCCTTGTAGCTCAGCTGGTAAAGAATCTGCCCCCTATGCAGGAGACCTAGGTTTGATCCCTGGGCTGGGAAGGGCCCCTGGAGAAGGGAAAGGCTACCTACTCCAGTATTCTGGCCTGGAGAATTCCAATGGACTATAAGGCTACCCACTCCAGTGTTCTGGCCTGGAGAATTCCAATGGACTATACAGCCCATGGGGTCACAAAAAGGCAGACAGAACTGAGTGACTTTCACTCACTCCTGCTTTGGCAGGCACATTCTTTACCACTAGCACCACCTGGGAAACCCAAGCATAGCTCCTATTCTCTCTTGACATCCTTTTCTTTACAAGGGAAATCTAATTTCTGTTTATTACTGAATATAGATTTAAAAAAGTGATGCATTTGTTTGCTCTCCATCAAGTTATAAAGAACTATGTCATCACAAGTCTTACTCTAAAAGCATAAACACATAGGACCTGTAGACTATTTGGGACAGTGATTTTTCTCATGCTTATGATCTTCGCTGGATCATACAGATTCTAGCAGTGAATGCTGTACACAATTTGACAAAAGTAAATTATCAGTGGGCACACTAGTATATGGTAGCAAGCTATAGAAATTAGAACTAGTTGCAAATTTTAAAGTACTAATAAAATACTTGACATGCACAGCCTGGATAGTGAAGAGAGGTAATAAATGCTTGAATATTATTTTCTTATCATTAGAAAAATGTTAAAACACTAATGTGATTGTATAACTAGACAGCCTTAAAGCAATGAAAAGAGAAAATGATGTTTATTGAAATAATTATTTGTATCGTGCATTTGACATTATTCCATCAGGTCTTCAGTAGCCTAAGGCAGAATCCTACACAACGTTTCACAGACAGAAGAGTATTTTTAAATTATGAAAACATCACAATGGCACAGAAGTATGCTAAGTTCAGTTATTTGAAGGAATAAGAGGAGTACTTAGTCGAGGAGCACAATGGTGGTAACTTTAATATGAAAGAGTCTTTGACAAACTAGTTCTCATCAGAACCTCTTTTACTGAAAGCATTGTAAGATGCATAATGCTAACCAATGAATAAACCTAAATTAGAAATATTACATGGTACATTTTAAAAGCCAAAGAAAGAAGTATCATATAGGCAGTTTTGCTCTTACAAGGGGGACAAAAAGGGAAAGAACTTAGGACAATGTAAATTATCACTTTTCTACTATTAGGTCCAAGCCAAGAGCATGTCTATATAGATGAATAAAGGCCTGATTTCCTTACCACTTTTTTTCCTTTGGGTGGCTATTTTATGATAACAGTGGGATTAGGCAACCTGATAGCTTTACTTATTCTTCAGCTTTTCTAACTTGCAATGACTTGATGACAGTAAATTGTCCAATTCTTTGTGTCCTTCACCAGGACTAAAAAGCTTCTTTTGTGAATAAGTAGTTAAAATATTTGCTGAATGAAATAGTAATAATCCAACTAGGAGTGCTTAGGAAGAATGTTCTTTCTTGTGTCCGTTTTGTTTGCCCTTGACTTTATTTAATTTTATTTTTCTCATTTCATTTTTGTTTATAATTTTTATATTATCATGGTATATTATCATTTTGGAAGCACTGTTTAAGTAGCTTGCTACTTTTGCCTTTTGTATTATTTTACATCTCTCTCTCTATATATGTGTGTGTGTGTGTATAATTCATAGACTGAATATACATATTGTGTGTAAGTGTGTAAATCTATTTTGATCATGTGATTAATGAGTGCTTATTATATATTGTTATCTGTTCAAGATACTAGACAACAGATTAGATAATAATACCAAATAATAGATAACAGCTAATTAGCAATTTATTTTTTACCTGAAAGTCTTTCATATGTATTATCTCATTTTCTTATAGTGACAGTCACTCTTTGTGACCCCATGGAGTGTAGTCCACTAGGATTCTCTGTCCATGAATTCTCCAGGCATGAATACTGGAGTGAGTAGCCATTCCCTTTTCCAGGGTATCTTCCCAACCCAGGGATTGAAGCTGGTCTCTTGCATTGCAGGTAGATTTTTTACTGTCTGAGCCACCAGGGAATCTTATTTATGCATGTAAATATTAGATGAATTTTTACATTAAAAGATATTATAGGTTCTTCAGATTTTTGTTTCTTATAAAGATGTGTTCAAGGAAATGGAACATATCATGAAAAACAAGGATTCAAAAGTTGAACGATCGATATTAAAATTAATGCAGCTGAAAGTTTACCCAGAACTTCCCCCCAAAAATTAAGTGAAGATTTTCTCAGTTCAACTAAAGTGTCTACATTTCTTGAAATGTGTTTTCACAAAATACATATAATATTTTTACTTTTAGTAATTGTATCTATCTATCTATATACATATATATAATATGTATTAAAATATGTGTGAATACTATATGTATTTCCACACATGTATTGCAATATGTATGAATACTATGTGTGTGTGTATATATATATAAGGATTTGGCTTATGCGATTATAAAGACTAATGAGTCCTAAGATGTGCAGAATGAGAGTGAATAAGTAAAGTAGATACCCAAGTGACCCAGAGGTATAATTACCATGCAAAGGCCAGCAAGCTTGTGACTGAAAAAGCTAATAATTCAAGGATGTCAGGCAAGAGGAATTTCTCATACCCAGGAGAGGATATTTGTCCTATTCAGCCTAAAACTAATTGGATGAGGCCCTGTCACAGTAAGGAGGGCAATCTGCTTTATTAATTCTACCAATTTAATGTTTATCTCATCACAAACACTCTTACAGACATACCCAGAATAAGTTTGGCCAATTATTTAGGAAACCCATGGCTCAGTATAGTTGACGCAGAAAACTAACCTTCACAGTAATGAATGGCTATTTCTTCATCCATGTAGATTAAAATCATAACGTAGTAGTAGATCTCTTGCTCTCTTTCTTCCTCTCTTCTTTGTTCCTCTCTTTCTCTTTCATTTGTCAAAATCCAGTTAGAATGTTATATAATTTTTCAATTGACATAATTGTATCAAAAATTATTTATTGCCTTGAATTTACATGATTATTATATGTACACTAGAATAAAATATGTATTTGCATGGTAGAATATAGCTACTAAATAAATAGTAGTTGAAAGAAGTAATTTTTCTTTGTATCAGCAAAAGATGGACACACCAAAGACTAGTTCTGACTGACCATATATGAGTTTGTCTATGAAATCATCCCCCTTAAAAAATTAAATAGTATAAATATGTAGAGAAAACATACACACATTAATTCAATTATAGTGGACAAGGCATCATCAAACAGACAAATGACAACCAAAAAATACATAAACAAATATACAAAAAATTAGTGAAAAAAGAGAGAAGGAATAGATAAATATATACCTAAGGGATAGAGATGAAAATGTCAGAAAATAAAATGTCATAAATCATCTCAATAATAAAAATGGAAGCTAGAGTACACTAACACAGCAGATTTAAAAATTTTGAAATACTGGTTTCCATTAAAGGATTTATTAAGAAAATTTATTTTCTCCAAATAACATCTAGGTTAGAAAGTGAAAAAGGTATTAAAATATGCATAAAATCTCAAAACAATTACTTCCACTTGATTATTCTATGGACACTAGTGAAGAATTTGTATGCACCAAAGAGAAGTAATAAAGGGAAGGGGGAGAATGTTATAAAATAATTAATTAATTTAATACAGAAATGTTATATCTATCTACCTGTATATATTCTAATTCTGTAGAAAATTATACCACCAATACAAATATCAGTAGTACATAACTTTGAATACTAATCAGCTATTATAAGATGAAATCATCTGTTCTATAAAGTTTCAGAAGTATATTTATCACTATATGTATGGTGCAATTAAAAAAATAGTAATAGAAAGAATGTTTATACAATGACCTTTCAAGTTTTCACACTTTCAGCATCATGAAGCTACACAAAAATGATAAAATGTCTTCCATAAAGCATTCATAGTGAATTCATATATGTTATTCAAATTAAAAAGAGTGCATTCAGACTCTGGGACTTTTCTGCATTAAATATGTTATCATATTAATACAGGCATATTAGAAATTTACATAAAGAAAATAGTGTAGCTGATTGTGGCTATAAATTAAAGAATAAAGGGAATATCTAAGTTACATTTGTGAAAATGATTTTATTTGTATTAAAATCACTCATGTGGATGGTTATAAATAAGCCAGAAATATAAAATATGTATCCAGAATCCACAAGATGACCTCCACCTAGCACCATCCTTTTTCTAAGTGCCATCAATTTGACAACTTTTTCAAATTTTTTTTCTTTCTTTTCATGGTTCTAAAAATGTATTTTTCTAAATAATATAGATTTCTGCTATTTTTACTTGTTAATTTGATATGATGATTTGTTTTCTACTACTGATGATGAGATTTTCATTTCTTTTTCACACCCATATCTGTATTTTCTCAAAACTTATTCCATTTTAATTCAATATGTAATGCTTAATTACTCTGTATATGAAAGCATTTCATGTTAAACTAAGAGATACTTTGTATTGTTGGTTACATATGGGTTTTACTTTCTTTCTAGGGTTAATTATTCATTTGCCATTTTCCCACTTAATTGTCAAGTCCCTTAAATGCCTGGAAATCTGTGCCTTAATAAGCTATTTGGTGATTCTAATGCAAGCTAAAGTTTAGGATTCATTGTTGTAATATTATTAGGAAATAAGTGATTTTTTTTTAATTGTAGTATCCCAATTAGTAACCCATGATAGTCTTTCTCTCAGTGGTCTTATGTCAGATTCTCTGAGTGAGTCATGTTACACATGTAGTCATGTGGTAAATGGAATTCTCCAATGAAGTTCAAAGTTCATCAGGTAAATTTCTGATTAAAACTCTGTTTCTTTCTCTGTGCTTATTTTATCTAGTTTTCTTGACTCCAAAGTTTCCTTATGCCATTTCTCCAGAAAGTAAGCCTTCTCTCTACCTTTAAAGATGTTCAAGGGAGAAGACTGATGCACACTGAGGAGGTGTTGGGACTACTAACATGTGAAATTGTTTTCACATTTCAACCCATACTTTCACTCCTGTTTTCTGAAGTACCTAGTGTTAAAAAAACACTTGGAAAAATTTACATTAAGAGATAATTTTTCTTTCTTTTTCCCCTTATAAATATATGGTAATTGATTTTCTTATTGTTTTGGGATTTGTGATGATAAAATGTTGAAAATTAACCCCTAGAAACTGGAGAAGGAAATGCCAACCCACTTCAGTTTTCTTGCTTGGAAAATCTCATGGACAGAGGAGCCTGGAAGGTCACAGTCCATGGGGTCACAAAGAGAGGACACGACAGAAGCGACTTAGCAAAACTGTTAAAAAAGTTATTTTTCATTGTCTGATTGTTCCTTTGCTAAATAAAAATTACTCTGTCTACCAGATTTAATTTGATTCTGGAAAAATAATTTCTTTGAGACACTTAGGTTTGTGAAGTTAAGATACAATAGTTCCTACACAAATAATTGCAACCCCATGGACTATACAGTCCATGGAATTCTCCAGGCAAGAGTACTGGAGTGAGTAGCCATACCCTTCTCCAGAGCATCTGCCCAACCCAGGGATCAAACCCAGGTCTCCCGCATTGCAAGTGGATTCTTTACCAGCTGTGACACTACGGAAGCCCAAGAGTACTGGAGTCGGTAGACTATTTGGTCCCATCACTTCATGGCAAATAGATGGGGAAACAGTGACAGATTTTATTATCTTGGGCTCCAAATCACTGCAGATGGTGACTGCAGCCATGAAATCAAAAGACACTTGCTCCTTGGAAGGGAAACTATCACCAACCTAGACAGCATATTAAAAAGCAGAGACACTACCTTATTGACAAAAGTCCGTCTAGTCAAAGCTATGGTTTTTCCAATAGTCGTGTATGGCTGTGACAGTTGGACTATAAAGAATGCTGAGTGAAAACGAATTAATGTTTTTGAAGTGTGGTGTTGGAGAAGACTCTTGAGAGTCCCCTGGACTGCAAGATCCAACCAGTCAATCCTAAAGGAAATCAGTTATGAATGTTCATTGGAAGGACTGATGCTGAAGCTGAAATTCTAATACTTTGGCCACCTGATGCAAAGAACTAACACATTGGAAAAGACCCTGAGGGAGGAGTCTGGTAGGCTACAGTCCATGGGGGTTGCAAAGAGTCGGACACAACTGAGCAACTTCATTTTCTTTCTTTCTATACCCATTCATAAGAGACCAAATAATATAATTAGTACTATTATGTTATTTTGGAATAGGTAGATATTAGTGGGAATTACAATTACTAAAATGGTTTATTGAACTGGAATGAAGATTTGGGTGGAAAGGAGCAAGAACATGTTCCAGGCAGGTTAAATTATTATCATGTGATGTAAAGAAACTGAAAAAAAATCATGTAAATATCTTTCTAATACTTTTCCTCTCTAAATATCCCCAGATATATTTTTCTAAAATAACTCACATTGTATCTATATTTATGTCTACACATATGTGTCTTTATGCACATTTATGAGTATATGTCTAAAGACATAGGGCACTGTACTAAGCTTTAATATTTTTTTCTCATTTAATCAACACAATCTTATTGGTTAAGTACTATTTTTATCATAGTTTTTGTCAGATAAAAAACTTTAAATCTGATGTTACACAGTTAATTAGTTAATGGAAAAGGAGGATTCACACCCAGATGGTTCAATGTGAGTCCAATAATAAAAGAGTCTGCTAACCAGAACTGCCTCTCATTCCAATTAACCATATTAAATAAATGCATAATTTAAATACATTATTCCCCAAGGAACCAGAGTGACTCATGTTTTGAGGAAGTAGAAAAATTGAGTTTTCTATCTAGTCAGAGCTAGATGAGAAAGTAAAGCATAATTTTTTAAGAACTGTTGAGCAGGTTGAGAAGTATGTGCCCCAGAAGGCAATTACTTGGGGAGCAGCCAAATTAAAAAGGATAAACCTGAATAAGTCATAAATTGAAAGTGGTAGGCAAAGAGGGAGAATCTGAGTAGGAGCCAAAGAAATAGAGAATAGCATATAATAGAAAAACTCTGTACAGCCAGGCAAAGGCAGGAATGAGCAAATTCCCAAGGAGGAATTATACTCAGCAAAAGCATCTGGAGATTATTTATAAATTATTCTTTTTGAATAATTAAAAATGTACCTCATATATTTCCATTACTATAGATTTATTTCAAATACAGATCATTTCCTGATTGTAAAATAAATCAATGCCATTAATTTTAACCAGAAAAAAAATAAGTAAAATCTGAGATATTCAATGCCTGTTAAGGATTTACATCACCATAGCTGGCACCCCACTCCAGTACTTTTGCCTGGCAAATCCCATGGAGGGAGGAGCCTGGTAGGCTGCAGCTCTTCCCAGTCGCGAAGAGTCGGACACGACTGAGCGACTTCCCTTTCACTTTTCACTTTCATGCATTGGAGAAGGAAATGGCAACCCACTCCAGTGTTCTTGCCTGGAGAATCCCAGGGATGGCGGAGCCTGGTGGGCTGCCATCTCTGGGGTCACACAGAGTCGGACACGACTGATGTGACTTAGCAGCAGCAGCAGCTGTTACCTCTTGGAGACGTCGCTGTAGCTCCAACAGTAAAGAATCTGCCTGTGAGGCAGGAGACCAGGATTCAATCCCTGAGTTGGGAAGTTCCTCTGGAGAAGGGAATGGCAATCCACTCCAGTATTCTTGCCTAGAGAATTCCATGGACAGAGAAGCCTGGCAGGCTACAGTCCGTGGGGTCACAGAGACCGAGTGACTAACACAATCCAACTGTTACCTCTCTTCAACTTGTTTTTTTTTTTTTTTTTTTCGGTACATTATTTCTTAAAGACTAATTAAAATGAAAAAAAAAAAATAGGATAGAATTCTTATTTCTGTTAATATGGCACACTGACTATTCTCTCTCAACATGCTGAATATTTTTTTTTAAATCTTTAAGTGCATAGCTTAGCTATCAAGAAAGTTTTAAAAGTTAAAATAAGTTAAATTTAAAAAATAAATCTAGAAGAAAGCAAAAATTCAAAGAGGAAAGCCCACAGAAAAGCCACAGTTGCTATGAAGAAAGTTGCAAATCTAGAAGGTATTAGGCCTATGCTTTTAATCTAACAAGTGTAAAGATAATAAAAATCCTCAGACTGATAGAGTCAAACTAAGAGCCCCTCAATATAAGTCATGATCCCAAGATATCAACACTCAATAAAATATACAAGTGGGGGAAAACAGCAGTCCCAACACAATGATTAAACTTGACAATTGAGGGAGTTTGATGATTTATAACCTCTAGTTTGGCCTGAAGCAAGTTTGAGATCAGAAATCATATTTCCTACAGAATCCAAAGTATCTAAAATAGAAATTTTGTTTAGAATTTCTGTATTGTTAATACTCCAGATACACTGTATAATTAAACACAGCTATAATATTTGTATGTAAAACATTACAGCAACACATGTTATCATACCCCTCCAAGTTTTCTGAATAATGTAATGCAATAGTCATTAAGATTCTTATAAATTTTGTTTTCAAGAAAATAAAATCACCAAAGGAACAGCCTACTGTAAGCAAGAATTAGTAGAATATACACAAACAAAAGAATCAGACATAGAGTATCAAAAATATGCATATCAAACAAATTAATATGTTTTAATAATAAAAGTGAAAGTTCAAGCAGGTAAAATAAAGATATAAAAATGCTTATTTTGATCTGGAAAAGTAACAAAGTTAAAATTCTAGAAATGATAAAAGAGCTCACAGAGTAAATAAATAAAGACTATACTTTCAGGGATCATTTCTATAGGTTGCTCACAGATGAAATAAATAGAATAAACACCATGAGGAAAGAATGAATGAACTAGAATACAGATTTTCATAGAATTACTCAGAATACAGCATAGAGAAAAATGGAGATAAAATTAAAATGAAGTCAAGAGATTTGAGAATAAAATAAAAGATTTTAGAATTTATATACTAGGAAAACCAGAATAAGATGGTGAATAAGCTAGATATAAAGATGTAATGGATGAGAAAACATCAAATTAATTTCATATAAACCTTCTCACGTTCTGGAAATTTCATGAGTCTTATGCAGGGTAAATTACTGTATTAGTAATTCCTCAACTAGAGTCATCCTAACCTAACTACATTATGGAGAGAGAAGACCTTAAATGAATTAGGGAATAAATACATATAATCCTCAAAGGAACAAAGGTCTGAGTACTTCCACCAACAGTATCAGTGAAAATCAATGGAATAATATCTCAAAGTATTAACTTCAAAAACTTTATCTAGACTTGAATAAACATCAAATATGTTAGAAATCAAAAATAAAACACAGTCACTGTGGAAAAACAAAACTTGAGAAAAGAGTGCCAATATGTCTTTAATCAATAAGAGTGAGACAAACAACTTAATGGGAGAATGAGTTCAAAACAAGAATACAGAAAAACAATTATGGCTGAAGCATAGGAAAAGATAGGAATAATAGGCAAATTGTAAATGACTGCTTAATGGGTACAGACTTTCCTTTTGGGAAGAAGAAAATGTTGTGGAACTAGATATTGCTGATGTTTGCCCAACACTGTGAACATACTAAATCCTATTCAAGTATATATACTAAAATGGTTAAAGCAGACAATTCTATGTTATGTGTATCTTACCTCAATAAAAATTGTTTACAGATATATATTTCCAGAAGAGTGGTAGTATATCATTGCTTAAAGTTTAATTTATAAGCTATAGCATTTTATGAGTTTTTGATTTCATGACCTGGCTTCACAACTTGTTAGCTGGGTATTTTTGTGCTGTTTGTGAGCCCTTCTTTTACTCAGTCATCTTATATTACAAAACAGAGGTGATTATAATGGTAACTGTACTGTGAAGATGAATAATTAAAAAGGCTTGAAAACCACTATCAATTTGTTTTATCTACTGTTAATTATGATTTATTGTTATCATTGACATCATCATTATTATTACTAAGATCTTGGTTCTAATATTTTCTCAGCTTAAGGTTTTGATCCCAAATTTTTGTGCCTTCCTTCACCATTCAGGTTTTGGATCAGTCGTCTAGAATGCCTTTCATTGCTGCTACTACTGCTAAGTCACTTCAGTTGTGTCCGACTCTGTGCGACCCCATAGTCGGCAGCCCACCAGGCTACCCCGTCCCTGGGATTCTCCAGGCAAGAACACTGAAGTGGGTTGCCATTTCCTTCTCCAATGCATGAAAGTGAAAAGTCAAAGTGAAGTCACTCAGTCATGTCCGACTCCTAGCGACCCCATAGACCGCAGCCTACCAGGCTCCTCCGTCCATGGGATTTTCCAGGCAAGAGTACTGGAGTGGGGTGCCATTGCCTTCTCCGTGCCTTTCATTAACCCTCAGGTTATATGTATGTCTTTTCTCTCCACTTCCCTGAGTTGCTGAATATAACAGCTCCTTAAGATTTATGTTATATAGAAATTATTAGTTTTGTCTAGTTTTTCCATTGGGCTTCCCTGGTGGCTTAGTCAGTAAAGAATCTGCCTGCAGTGCAGGAGACTCAGCTTCAATTCCTGGGTCAGGAAGGTCCCCTGGAGAAGAAAATGGTAACCCACTCCAGTATTCCTGCTTGGGAAATTCCATGTACAGAGGAGCCTGGTGGGTACAGTCCATGGGGTCACAGAAGTCGGACACTATTAGCAACTAAACCACCAGCTTCACAGGGTCAAAGTATTGTTCACCTTTGTCTCGTGAGCACATACTGGAACATAACGTACACACACACACACATGGTCACATGTCCTGAACTCATATTTGCTCATTTGAGCAGTATCATCTGTATAATTGGCACATATTTTGTTTCTTTCATTGAATATATTTTGTCATTTAAAATATGCCAAATTATAGCACTGAAAATGTATGAACCTCTTGAGATTTCCCATATTAGAGAACAATTAATGCATTAATTTAACAAAAGTAGCACTAACTGTTTGCACAGCACAGGGCTGTGATAAGTATTTCAAATATTAATTCTCAAACTGTTTTATAATTCTACAATTTGTATGTAAGTTTAGATATAAGTACTTTATGAGCCAAAATGAAACTTCAGATACTAGCTAAAGTCTTTTTGCATGCTGGCTAGGTGTTGCACTGATTCTCAGCCAGTTATTTTATTTTTTTTCCCTCAGTGGGGGTGGGGGTAGGAATTTCTTAAATAACAAGAAAAGATGAAAAATTAGAAGTTAAAGCAGACACATATGCTTTTTGCAAAGCGCTTCTGTCTAACTATATGCTTGTCTAGTTCTTAGAATATGACTGAAATACCTGGCATGATTAGAATGAGAAGAGCTATGGTACAATCAACCTGGATAGCCATTATGTGATCAGTTTTGCAGAAAGAAACAGAGAAATGGTGAGTTACATCAGCATGCCATTAATCTATTAGGAAATAGAAAGAAAGCACAAGAAACTATCATTCATGACCTTGTTAATTCTGAGGATGGAAATAAACATATATTAGCAATTGCTTTTTATCCAGATACTGAAAATTATAATGACATATAATAGTATGTATGACTGATTTCATTCTAATTTTTATTTTGAATAGTGGTTGACAATTTCAGCAGACACTAACTAAATTGTTGTCAACACATTTTAATTATTATATACATACACAGCAGTCAATTCATGAAGCTTTAGGGATTAAAGGTGCATCAATTAGTGATCCTGGTTCTACATTATTTAAACAAATGATTTTCCATTTTGAGATACATTTAATGCAGAATTTGTACTCTCCTTCCTGCATTTGCTTTTAGAGCTTATTAACTGGGATATCAAATATTTTGCCTTAATCATATATAATAAAATCAAAGCAATAAAGAACAATGTGATAAAGAGGGATCCTGAAAGTTCTTTCAAAACCAGCATATATTTAAAGATATCTCCACCAAGCTAGTCAGTCAGGAAACCAATTTACTTCTTTAGAGTCAGGCATTTGAAAAATTTCAAACAAAATGGAGAAATCATTTTTATCTGGCAAGTTTGAATTAAAGATTCACACCCTAGGAGGACTTATATTTTGGGAATGGTTTACAGGTCTACAAAGATATCAGCTAGATTAGGAAATGTTTTGGATATCCAGAGGATGCTTAGATGGCAACGTCATGACTCAGGAGGTTTGTTAAACTGTCTAGACTTTTGTATAAATAATGTAGTTTCCTTTGTGAGAGATTATGCTGAAACCTGTGGGAATTATCACAGCTACTGTCTTCTGCACAAAATAAACTGGTAAAATGAGCAAGAGGGGACACAAATCTAATTCCAGATATTTCATCCACCAAGAAAAACAGGTGTTTCAATAATTTATGTGTGTATTTTACTTCTACTTCATGTTCAATGCCCACAAAGGGTGTATCTGCCATAATATGAAGATAAAAAAAATAGTGAGACTTTAGGGACACAATAAACAATGCAAATTATAATTATGATAGCCAGAATTTGAATATTCTTCTTGTTAGACATTAACATATATTTATCTATTTAAATTTTACTACTATTCAAAAAGGCAATTACCATTATTTATTTCTAACAATAAATATTATCAGATATCATGATGAACTATGTACATTTTCAACTACATTGTTGAAAAGTGTAAAAAAAACCACATCATCAACAACAACAACAAATCAACCAAACAAAACCAAAACAAAAACCTGATCTCCTTTCAAAGAACTTTCATTCCAGTAGCGGAGGCAACTAATAGAATGCCAACAAATAGAGAAGGTTTATAAATGTAGCAGCAGAGGAAAAAGCATCATAATGTGAAATAACAACAAAAATTTATAGTAAATGATTCTGATTGAGTACTCAAGGAATATTATTTTAACTAAAATTAAAATCCCTTGTCACTTACAAGCACATAAATTATGTGAGTGAAGTCAACACAGAACAAAATGAAATGTGAAATTATTTGAAACTCAGCTCAAAATCAATGGTTAAACTGAAAATCAGTTTTATTGTCACCAATTTTATTCTTCAAGCCAATTCCATTCAACAAACTTGTCACCAAAGTAATCCTAAAGGACAGGTTGCTGACTGTAAATGTCAGTAAATGTAAATAACACAAAATTACCTTTCTTCTCTTAAATTCTTTTTTATTCCTCTGTATGTTGCACACATTTACAGAGGTGAGTTAAATTTTCATGTTGTCTTCATACTCTTGAAATAAAATCTTTAGGTCATGAATTCTTTTTAATTGCTGGATTAAGTTTGTTATTGGTTTAATTAAAACTTTTGCATATAGATGCATAAATGAAATTGGATTTACTCTTACATTTTGGTTTGTTATTGTATTAGTTCAATACTATTGAATAGCAAATTTCTACAAATTCAGCAAGTTAAAAGAATATCCATTTATTGTGCCACAGTGACTCTTGGCTGGTTCAGCTGGATTCTCTGCTCAGGATCTTACATCAAGATGCCATTAATACTGTCATCAAGATTTAGGGGAGGTTGAGTTCTTATCTTCCAATTTGCCTTGATTCATGGACCTAATATTCCAGGTTCCTATCATCTACATTTTAGGAATCAGTGAACTAAAATGGACTGGAATGGGTGGATTTATATCTACGACTGTGGGCAAGAATTCCTTAGAAGTAATGGAGGAGCCATCGTGGTCAACAAAAGAGTTCAAAATGCAGTACTTGGATGCAATCTCAAAAATGACAGAATGATCTCTGTTCATTTCCAAGACAAGCCATTCAATATCACGGTAATCCAAGCCTATGCCCCAAACAGAAATGATGAAGAAGCTGAAGTTGAACGGTTCTATGAAGACCTACAAGACCTTTTAGAACTAACACCCAAAAAAAGATGTCCTTTTCATTATAGAGGATTGGAATGCAAAAGTAGGAAGTCAAGAAACACCTGGGGTAACAGGCAAATCTGGCCTTGGAATACAGAATGAAGCAGGGCAAATGCTAATAGAGTTTTGCCAAGAGAATGCACTTATCATAGAAAACACCCTCTTCCAACAACACAAGAGAAGACTCTAAACATGGACATCACCAGATGGTTAACACCAAAATCAGATTGATTATATTCTTTGCAGCCAAAGATGGAGAAGCTCTATACAGTCAGCAAAAACAAGACCGGGAGCTGACTATGGCTCAGATCATGAACTCCTTATTGCTAAATTCAGACTGAAATTGAAGAAAGTAGGGAAAACCACTAGACCATTCAGGTATGACCTAAATCAAATCCCTTATGATTGTACAGTGGAAGTGAGAATTAGACTTAAAGGACTAGATCTGATAGATAGAGTACATGATGAACTATAGACGGAGGTTTGTGACACTGTACAGGAGACAGGGATCAAGATCATTCCCATGGAAAAGAAATGCAAAAAAGCAAAATGGCTTTCTGGGGAGGCCTTACAAATAGCTGTGAAAAGAAGAGAAGCAAAGAGCAGAGGAGAAAAGGAAAAACATAAGCATCTCAATGCACCATTCCAAAGAATAGCAAGGGGAGAAGAGAAAGCCTTCCTCAGCGATCAATGCAAAAAAATAGAGGAAAACAACAGAATGGGAAAGACTAGAAATCTCTTCAAGAAAATTAGAGATACCAAGGCAACATTTCATGCAAAGATGGGCTCGATAAAGGACAGAAATGGTATGGACCTAACAGAAGCAGAAGCTATTAAGAAGAGGTGGCAAGAATACACAGAAGAACTGTACAAAAAAGATTTTCATGACCCAGATAACCACAATGGTGTGATCACTCACCTAGAGCCAGACATCCTGGAACGTGAAGTCAAGTGGGCCTTAGAAAGCATCACTACGAACAAAGCTAGTGGAGGTGATGGAATTCCAGTTGAGCTATTCCAAATCCTGAAAGATGATGCTGTTAAAGTGCTGCACTCAATATGCCAGCAAATTTGGAAAACTCAGCAGTGGCCACAGGAATGGAAAAGGTCAGTTTTCATTCCAATCTCAAAGAAAGGCAATGCCAAGGAATGCTCAACTACCACACAATTGCACTCATCTCACACGCTAGTAAAGTAATGCTCAAAATTCTCTTTTCAGCAATACGTCAACTGTCAACTTCCAGATGTTCAAGCTGGTTTTAGAAAAGGCAGAGGAACCAGAGATCAAACTGCCAACATCCGCTGGATCATGGAAAAAGCAAGAGAGTTCCAGAAAAACATCTATTTCTCTTTATTGACTATGCCAAGTCTTTGATTGTGTGGATCACAATAAATTGTGGAAAGTTCTGAAAGAGATGGGAATACCAGACCACCTCACCTGTCTCTTGAGAAACCTATATGCAGGTCAGGAAGAAACAGGTAGAACTGGACATGGAACAACAGACTGGTTCCAAATAGGAAAAGGAGTACGTCAAGGCTGTATATTGTCACCCTGCTTATTTAATTTATATACAGAGTACATCATGAGAAATGCTGGTCTGGATGAAGCACAAGCTTGAATCAAGATTGCCAGGAGAAATATCAATAACCTCAGATATGCAGATGATACCACCCTTATGGCAGAAAGTGTTTGTGATGAGATAAACATTAAATTGGTAGAATTAATAAAGCAGATTGCCCTCCTTACTGTGACTGAACTGAACTGAACTGAGTTCTTATCTGGAGACCAAAGGATAGAAGCACTTTTATATTTATCAGATTTCCTTGGGTTGGAAAGCAGACGACCTGATTTCCTTGTTGATGATCAACATGGGGACAGCTTTCAACTTTTTGAAGCTTTCTTCATACCTCATCAATGTTTTCCTCATGGTCTTTGAGCCAAAAGTAATGCATAGTATCCTTCTAGTAATTCAAATCACTCAATTTTTTCTGTTTTTAAAGTGCTCATGGAATTAGGTTCAATTCAGTTGAGTTCAGTCACTCAGTCATCTCCCATTCTTTGTGACCTCATGATTTGCAGCAGGCCAGGCTTCCCTGTCAATCACCAGCTCCCAGATTGTGCTCAAATTCATGTCCAGTGAAT
This sequence comes from Bos grunniens, assembly GCF_055505025.1. NCBI lineage: Eukaryota > Metazoa > Chordata > Mammalia > Artiodactyla > Bovidae > Bos > Bos grunniens. Next base: position 69,643,857 of record NC_141170.1, read on the forward strand.
CAGTAACACCATCCAACCACCTCATCCTCTGTTGTCCACTTCTCCTCCTACCTTCAATCTTTCCCAGCATCAGGGTCTTTTCCAGTGAGTCAGTTCTTCCCACCTGGTGGCCAAAGTATTGAGCTTCAGCTTGAGCATTAGTCCCTCTAATGAATAATTTAGAACTGATTTCCTTTGGGATTGACTGGTTTGATCTCTTTGCTGTGAAAGGGATTCTCAAGACTCTTCTCCAACACCACATCTCATAAGCATCAATTATTCAGCACTCAGCTTTCTTTGTTGTCTAACTCTCATGTCCATACATGACTACTGGAAAAACCATAGCCTTGACTATATGGACCTTAGTCAGCAAAGTAATGTCTTTGCTTTTTAATATGCTGTATAGGTTTGTCATAACTTTTCTTCCAAGGAGCAAGTGTCTTTTAATTTAATGGCTGCAATCACCAACTGCAGTGATTTTGGAGCCCCCAAAATAAGGTGTGTAACTGTTTGCATTGTTTCCCCATCTATTTGCCATGGAGTGATGAGACCAGATGCCATGATTTAACTTTTTGAATGTTGAGTTTTAAGACAGGTTTTTTTAAGTTCCTCTTACATTTTCACCAAAAGGCTTTTTAGTTCCTCGTCACTTTCTGCCATAAGGGTGGTGTCATCTGCATATCTGAGGTTATTGATATTTCTACTGGCAATCTTAATTCCAGCTTGTGCTTCATACAACCCAGCATATCACATGGTGTACTCTGCATATGAATTAAGTAAGCAGGGTGACAATATATAGCCTTTACATAATCCTTTCCCAATTTTGAACCAGACCATTGTTCAATGTTTGGTTCTAACTGTTGCTTCTTGACCCACATACAGTTTTCTCAGGAGGCAGGTCAGGTGGTCTGGTAGTCCCATCTCTTTAAGAATTTTCCACAGTGTGTTGCAATCCACACAGTCAAAAGCTTTGACATAGTCAATAAAGCAGAAGTAGACTTTTTTCTGGAATTCTCTTGCTTTTTCTATGCTCCAAAGGATGTTGGCAACTTGACCTCTGGTTCCTCTGCCTTTTCTAAATCCAGCTTGTTCATCTGGAAGTTCTCAGTTCACGTACTTTTGAAGTGCATCTTGGAGAATTTTGAGCATTACTTTGCTAGCATGAGAGATGAGTGCAATTGTAGTAGTTTGAACATTCTTTGGCATTGTCTATCCTTGGGATTGGAATGAAAACTGACCTTTGACCACTGCTGAATTTTCCAAATTTGCTGGCATATTGAGTGCAGCACTTTCACAGCATCATCTTTTAGGATTTGAAAGAGCTCAACTGGAATTCCATCACCTCCACTAGCTTTGTTTGTAGTGATGCTTCCTAAGGACCACTTGACCTCATACTCCAGGATGTCTGGCTCTAGGTGACTGATGACACCATTGTGGTTACCTGGGTCATTAAGATTTTTTTGTTCAGTTATTCTGTGTATTCCTGCCACGTCTTCTTAATAGCTTCTGCTTCTGTTAGGTCCATATCATTTCTCTCCTGCATTTTGCCCACCTTTGTGTGAAATGTTCCCTTGATATCTCTAATTTTCTTGAAGAAATCTCTAGTCTTTCCCATTCTATCATTTCCTTCTGTTTCTTTGCATTGATCACTGAGGAAAGGCTTTCTTATTTCTCATTGCTATTCTTTGGAAGTCTGAATTTAAATGAGTGTATCTTTCTTTTTCTCCTTTGCCTTTCTTTTTCTTCTTTTCTCAGCTATTTGTAAGGCTTCCTCAATCATTTTGCATTTCTTTTCCTTGTGGATGGTCTTGATCACTGCCTTCTGTACAATATCATGAACATCTGTCCATAGTTCTTCAGGCACTATCTCTATCAGATCTAATCCCTTGAATCTATTTGTCACTTTTACTGTATAATCTTAAGGTATTTGATTTAGGTCATACTTGAATGGTCTAGTGATTTTCCCTACTTTCTTCAATTTAAGTCTGAATTTTGCAATAAGGAGTTCATGATCTGAGCCACACTCCCAGTCTTGTTATCTTTGCAATTTAAAGCCAAGTGATTTAGGGTTTTCTCTGCAAAATCTCTTTGTAGCACTTAGATTACCATTAGAATATCAGGGATTGAAATCTTAGAAACCCATCTTTAGAATTCTACCTACCACAGGTAGCAAGGTTACTAAGTTTTTCTAAAATGAGATATAGATTTGAGCAAACTCCTCTGGGAGATGGTGAAGGACAGGGAAACCTGATGTGCTGCAATTGGGTCACAGAGTTGGACAGGACTTAGTGAAAACAAACAACAAGCATAAAGTTAGTTACCATCTTTTTACTTTCTGAAAGTATTTACCCATGCTCTAATCTTTGAATATTCAAAATACTTACTGGTAAAAATCCATTTATTGAGTATAGGTAGAATTTACTACCTATAAATAGCTGTAGTTTGTGTTTTATTATTTTGTCTTGTATTCTGTGGCTAGATTTTGTTTCTTTTATTTTTTTATGATTTTATTTATAGATTTATTTATTTTTGGCTCTGCGGGTCTTAGTTGTTGTGCCAGTTTCCTCCAGTTGCGGAGAGTGGGGGTTACTGTCAGTCGTGCTGTGTCGGCTTCTCATCGCAGTGGCTTCTCTTGCTGTGAACCAGGAGCTCTAGGGCATGCCAGTTTCAGTAGCTGCAGCACATAGGCCCAGTGGTTGTAGTTCCTCGGCTCTAGAGCACAGGCTCAATAGCTGTGGCACCAGGGGATTAGTTACTCTGCTGCACGTGGGATCGTCTAGGATCAGGGACCGAACCTGTATCTCTGCATTGCGAGGCCAATTCTTTACTTGTGAGGCACCAGGGAAGCCCTCCATTTCTTTAATCATTGTTTTTCTTGTGCAGGTTTACAATTCTTGTTTTAGTTCTGGCAAGGTTTTGGTTTAGTTGGCATAAAGTTACTGAATATTCACTGATTTCTAAATTACTTCCTCGTATGTAATCATGCCCCCTTTCAGTTCTAATGTATATCTGTGATGTTTTTCTCTCCTCTTCCTCTCTTGATTAAAATCTATATGGGGTAAACTGTTTTTTATTTTTCAAATAAAATACTTTGGCCTTTGTTGATCCTCTAAAATATGTTAAATATTCCTTTGATTCTGAACTTCTTTGGCTATTTCTTTCCTTTCAATTACTTGGATTAATTTATTTTATTTTCAAAACTTTTACATTGGGTGATTAGATCATTCATTTTCAAACTTTCTTTTTTCCAAACATAAACTTTAAAAGATATATTTCCCCTGCATTTTATATGCATTTTATACATTTTACACATTTTACAGTGTTGAAATGATGTATCAAAAATATAAGTATTTCTAATATATTTAAAGATTAGTTTTTGATGCATGAATTCTCTGTTGTTTTGTTTTAAGTTCCGAACATATCCAATTTACATTTGCAATATGGTAAATGTTGCCAAAATTAATTATTCTTTATGTTCAAGATGTCTATATATGTATTGATAGTTGTTTTGTGACCAGTCTACCTCCACAAATACCCCACAATATCTCAAGGACAGTGACTATTTTACCATTTTTTAAATATAAGATTCACTATGTATTCATTGCATCAAGCTTATTACTTGTTTCTACTTGTTCCTATTCTTAATATTCTTTTCTTTATTTTTCTTTTTTACTAATTAGATTTCTTAGAAGTTTTATTTTAATTAAACAAAATTTTAATGAAAATTCTTTTGCAAATTTTATCCATTCATCTTGCATATGTTAACTATATTTAAATTTTCATTTAAAATGACTTTCCATAAAATGTATTTTGCAGTTATTAAAATTGCTTTCAAGAACATTTCATGTTATGGAAAATGGAGTATAATACTAAGGAAAAAAGAATGATGCAAAACTTTATATGTAGTATAGCAATTTTAGTATATCAAATTATCACCAGCAATTATCTTTAAAATACAAGTGTTTCTTCTTTATAGGTGGGTCATACTGCAATTTCCTAAAATTTATTTTGGCTTCCCAAGTGGCGCTAGTGGTAAAGAACCCCCTGCCAATGCAGGAGACATAAGAGATGTGGGTTGGATCCCTGGGTTGGGAAGATCCCCTGAAAGAGGGCATGATAACCCATTACAGTATTCTTGCCTGGAATATCCCATGAACAGAGGAGCCTGGAGGGCTATAGTCCATGGGGTCGCAAAGAGTCAGACACAATTGAAATCACTTAGCATGCACATGCAGGAAAATATTATTTCAATAAGGCATTGTTGAACCTAATTTGTAGATTATTTTCTGTAGGAAACTTTTTTTTTACAACTTTTTTTGTTTATTGTGATAAAAACTTTAAAAATCTATTTTTTAAGCAACATTCAAACATACAGCACAGTATTATTAACTATTGTCAATACGTTGTACATAAAATCCTCAGGACTTATCGTATGCCTGGAAGTTTGTATCTTCGACCACATTAATTAATTTTACCTATTTCACCCACCTGCTTCCCCATTTCTCTGGCAACCAACAGTCTATTCTTTGTTTCTTTTCTTTTTTTTTTATTATAGTTTCCAAAAAACTCTGTAGACTTCAATTTAATTATTTCAGGCTGGAAAGGAAATGATATTGTTTTACATACTGAAAGTTATCAGTGGAATACATAATACATTAAGACTCAGACACCTAATAGCTTATCCTTAGTCTTAACATTTACTGTTACTAAACTTTCCCTAAGATATTTCACTCTTTTAGCCTACCTTCTTATATGATTGGTTTAATTCTACTGATAAAGTCATGGTTATTTTAAAATCATGTAATGTAGTATACAATGTGGTATATACTTTGGTCATTAAATTTCTATATCTTGGTATCAATGATATCTGAAGTAAGTTCTTTTTCCAGGTCGTTCTTTAAAAACTTGAAACTAACTATTCTAATTTTGTGTTCTCTTTCTGCCAATGAATAATTGGCCTACCTAGAAAAAATGGCAAATTTTTCTTTGACTCACTCCCTTCCTCTCTTTATGATATAAGCCCTGGCCTGGAAAGAGATTTTTTAAAAAATACATAAAAATGTTTCATGTTGTGTTAAATTTGCAAAATTACTGTGGGTATGTCTGTAGGTAAATCTACCAGATAAGTCTTAATGTGAGAATTATGTGTTACTGATCTTATGAGGGTTGTGAGTGAAACAACTGAATTTTTTTCCAGTATGTAGAGATATGTAGGAAATATCACATTGTTCTTAAGAGAACAATTCACTTTCAATATAAGTGTGAGTCAAAATCTTGTCACTTTTGAACATGGGAAGATTGTAATTAATTTTGTTGAATAAAGGAAATATTTCCTCTGCCAACTCTGATGAGATATAGTCCATAATCATGATCAAACTTTTTTTTTTCCAAGCATATATGTTGCTTTTAACTTAGCAACTGCCAGTAGTTACATAGTTAAATGTTTTATACAAGATTGGTTCCAATTGTATGACAAGACACCTAAACAAATAAGATTATTATATAGGTATTTAGAGCTACAGTTATTCATTTAACGTCTGTGATCCAAGAGGTCTGACTGGATGATTGTATTTTGCCAGACATTATGCTTGTCACTAAGGAGTCAGTTAAAAGACATTTCTCCCATAACCTCTGCCACTACAGAACCGACCCACCTCAAAAAATAAATAAAGTGGAGAAATTGTACAGATCATTTGGATTATGTATACACATTCCTAAAACAGAAAGTGATATTCATGGAATATATGATTATTAAAAAAGCCATGAAGTATCATCTGTTTTATGGTTTTAAATGTCTGCATGTTTAAAGAATAATTCATTTATGTGTTTTAAAATGATCATGGGCTCAAATAGCTTATTTAAGAAAACATATACATGTATTGACATAAACATATAGATATTTATCTGGGGCTTCCCTGGTAGCTCAATTGGTAAAGAATCTGCCTGCAATGCAGGAGATCACATTTCGATTCCTGGGTCAGGAAGATTCCCTGGAGATAAGATCAGCTACCCACTCCAGTGTTCTTGGGCTTCGCTGGTGGCTCAGATCATAAAGAATCTGCCTGCAATGCAGGAAACCTGGGTTCAATCCCTGGGTTGGGAAGATCCCTTGGAGGAGAGCATGGCAAACCACTCCAGTACTTTTACCTGAGGAAAACCCACGAACAGAGGAGCCTATTGGGCTATAGTCCATGGGGTCGCAAAGAGTCAAACATGACTGAGTAACTAAACACAGCACAGCACACACACACACACACACACACACACACACACAATATATATATATATATATATATATATATATATATATATATATATTCAGTGTGAATATTTTATTTAGTTACAAATATTTTTACCAGAAAGAAACTTTAACCAAAACAGGAAAGTATTTTCCTATGACCCAAAGACCCAAAGATCAAAATACAGGATAGGTTTTTTGTTTTTGTTTTTTTTTTAAATTGGAAATAAGTCTTGAGAGATTCAGGAAATAAAACATAAATTAAAGAAGTCAATTTTGTTGGAAGCAGTGCCTTTGACAGATTCATGATGAGATGGAAGAATAATTTTTGTTTTGAACAGTAGGTTGAAAGATTAATAGTAAGAAATAGAAAATTGGAAGAGGTAAAGCTTTGAGATTTGTGATTTAAGAATCTTATTTTTCTTTATTTTTGGAAACAGAATTTACGAGATTTATTTAAATACATCCTTTTAATTTTCCTAGTTTTTTTTTTAAAGATCTCAGCTAAAGGCAAGTTTACTGATCACTTTCTTTGCATGAAGGTTATGTTAAATCTATCATAAGAAAGTTAATTTACTAATGTATCTTTATTTCTATATGTTTATATCAAAGCAAAACATGGGAGACTTAAGTCATTGAAAGGTCAGCATTTGTGCATATGGTATTAAATTCTGTATTTTTCAAGGTCTGGTTTCTTATATTAAAAAACGTGCCTTTGCTGATAGGTAAGGCATACATAAAGTCTCTGGATTTAAGTGGTACAAATTTTTGTCAGTAAAAAAATAAAAATTAAAAAAAATGTAGACATATTTATCATCAGCATTGTCTGCAGTCAATTCCTCAAATTCCAGAGAGTTATTTTCCTCAAAATACAGTTGAGAAATAATGTTTGAGTCCCTGCATAATTTAAAGATATTAGAATCTGAAGTCATTGGATCATACCAATTTAGAATTGAAAGGGGCTATATTTTATTATTCAAAGTTTTCCATTTATAGTAGTGGCTCAAAAAGAAAAGTTTTAACATAGTGAATATGTTCACACTACACTTTAGTTGCTATATTTAGACTAAGTACAAATGAACTTGAATCCTGACTCTTCCAAGTTCTTCCTGTGGGAATCTGACCAGGTTTTTGAACTTTGTGAAGTCTCTTTTTCCATATGTAAAATGAAAATAGGGGTAATTCATAATTCATTTCCTTGTTATGAGCCTCAAATTACTCATTGCTTTGAAAGTGGTTATTGTGATGTCTACCATAACCTAAGAACCCATTAAGTGGTAGAATTATTTAGTAGCAGTTCTAGTCAGCAATACTGCAGTAGTGATAGGTAGTTAATAATAACATGGAAGAGAACCAAGATTTCCTGTTTCCCCCTAAATGGCTCCTTGTTAGATATGTCATTGAGCTGAATCTTTCAAAGGACATTTTGAACATATTATTTCTTATTACTATTCTGGCAAAAGGCTGCTAATTCAGGAAATCCCTCCATATGACAAAATTTTTAGTCTTTTTTTCTGTCCCTGCCCTAAAAGGGTCTTACTGCCTACAATGTAAAATTATAAACCTGGCATCATTCTTACCACATCTTTTGGCAAGACTAGTCTCACTTTGCACATCTCCCCTACATAAACTGCTTAAGACAAACTGTAGTTACTTGAAAGACATTCTACTAGTTCTGTATTTCAGGTTGTTTATGTCATCAAAGTTTTGTTACTATTATCTTTGCTTGCTGAAAATATTCCTATGGTGCTTTTCTTCTTCTCTTCTCCCAAATAAATAATGTTACATATCTTTGCAGGTTTCCATTAGTTCTAACTTTTCCATTTATGTTGCACTGAACCCTTTGCACGCTAAGTTTTGCTTCAGTCATGTCTGACTCTTTACAACCCTACGGACTGTAGCCCTCCAGAATCCTCTGTCTATGGGATTCTCCAGGCAAGAATACCGGAGAGGATTGACACGCCCTGCTCCAGGATATCCTTCTATAGTAGCAGGCAGGTTTTTTACCAGTAGCACCACCTGGAAAGTTCACTGAACCTTTTAGTTTATACCAATCCACATATTCCTCTGGAGATCTTTATGAAACATAATTTATTAATCATTGAATCATTTCCTGTATAATCTCTCACCATGAATGATGAAAACTGGTAACATTTTCAGTTATAAGTGATTCTACTTCGACTAAATTTGTAATGTTTTAAAGATATAAACCTTAACCTGAATGAAGTCAACCTGGATGTAGCTTAATTAGGCAGATTTACAATTTAGAGTAGAGTTCATAGACCAGAGTAGATGACTTGCTTATTTACACTCTTGTTAGAGAATACCCACTCATGGATTTATTAATTTGCTTTAAAAATTACAAAATATACATTTCTGTTATTGTCTATGCCTTTGGAGATGAAACAGAAACAAGATTTGAAAAAGTATCTGCTCTCATGAAGATTATGTTTACATGAGCAAAACGGCAACATGTCTGTGATAAATAAACAAATTTATTTATATTTATGAAGCCTCTGTAAAGACAAAAAAGGAAAAGAAAATGTCCTGTGAGAGTGATTTTTTTCTTGATTAGGATTGTCAAGGAAAAGAGAAGGTGTTTTTTTGTTTTGTTTTGTTTTACCAAAAGCCAAATAAAGAGGCTTCCTGAGAACATCACTCCTGAGCCTGAGGTTGTCTGAAAGAAGTTGAGGCCAAATCTCACTCCCAAGGACTCAATAACCTGGAAACATCAGTTGAACCTTGGCATTCCCCACTCAATATCTGTTGAGAAATTGGTGAGAGAGCTTGACCTGTGTCCCTAGAAATGTGTTGTCATATGAAAAAATAGGGACTGATAATTGTTTCTTCCCTGTTCTCTTCTGATGTCATGAGTTTGTGGAGCCATTTTTTGCCATCAGGGTTAGTAAGAACTGTGGTGAAGGGAGGCTGGGAAGAAATGGATAAGAGTAGTAGGTTCCATCCCTCTAGGAAGACAGAATGAATCTCATAGGTTCCTGCAACTACTGTGAAAGAGCATAAGAAAAAAAGAAAGAAACAGCCTAAGGATATTCAGCATTATTTGAAAAGAATATTTGAAGTCTCAGATATTTTTGTAGCACTGGGGGAGACAGGGTTATAAACTTTATAGAGTCATCAGTGAAGGAGGGACTTGACATGAGACCCTGCATTTCCAAGGGGACCACACACCCAAGAACATATTATCTTTGTGCAATCATATCAGTAAAGGACAGCAGATGGAATGAAATGAGGATGACCCAGAGAGTTCCAAAAACACGTGGGACTACTGACTGATAATAATCTCAAGCTGCTCAAAATGCGTTTGTTACCCAATAAAATATTCAGGCACTTGGAATTTGTAGAAAATGTCCACCTACAATCCAGCCCATTAGCAGGACAGGATTCACAGTGGGTTCAGAACCAGTTCAGACAATACTGAGGGCTAATCCATTCTCTGAAATAGTTCAGGGAATACATACATCTCCCCCAAATGCATTCACTGAAGGAAAATAGAAGAGGTTGAAAGAGTATCAATGGATTAGTGCAACTCATTCCAGTTATTAGAAAAACAACCCAGATATTTGAGATGGCTCAGTAGATAATCCCAAGATGTTAAAAATAATTCCTAGGGAAGTACAATTTCTTAATTAAATTTGGACTTGTCTAAAAAAGTAATCTCTAAGATTATTTTATTTAATTTATAATTCAGTTTTGATTTTTAATTCAACTTCATATGGCCCAATTGCTTTTCATGTTAATAAAAACTGTTTCAAGACACTAGAGCCTCAATATAAAGAGAAAACTTTTTTGCTTCTTATAGTTTTTTTTTCAGTTTTTTCTATTCATATTACAGTTACAAAAGAAAGAAGTCTCAGCCACTAATTTTTATGTTCAGCATCTTGAATTTAAAAAGAATGGTGGAGGTGTAAAATTATGTATGCTTTTTAAGATATGATAGATACAATAGAATCCATTTTGCTTTTCAAATAATTTTACTGTCATTCTGAAAGTAAAATATCTGAATTATTTTATTGGAAAAAGAAAAGTGATCTTGGTAAAAATTTTACTTTATAATAACTGTAAAGTGAAAATATGAGATAAAGTCACAACTGTATTGTTAAGATATCTTGGTAAATTACACAAAAATATTAGAAATCATTACACATATAGTAATCAAATGTAATAAGCTGTATATCCAAATAGTGCTCTGGTCAAGGAAGAATAGGTAAGAACCATAGTAGAATTCTTTGTCCCCTCTCCATTTCTTGTTTAGTTTCCAACAAAATCAGTGATTTTTTTTTTAACATTGTTCTACAGTAGGTCTTGAATGAGAGAGTCATTATTTTGAAATTGTTTAATGTGATGCTTCCACTTCAGTGAAAGAACTAAGCAGGAATAATGAGCAATTAGAAGATTCATATTGGTATTACATCAACCTAAAACATTTCACAAGGAAAGTAATGATTTAATTTGGGCTCCAGAGACTAGAAATTAGACTCTGTCAGAATTAGGTAAGTTTATCTTTCAGTGTCTAAATTATCATCATGTGCTCTTTCCTAAATGTGGTAATTTTAGGTCTCTAACATATGTTCTATAGAGAAAAAAAGAAAGAAAAAAGTAGGTAGATATTCTAAAGTAAAACCAAGATTATTTCATAAGAAAAGTGACACCAGAGACACTGACATGTAAGAAGGAATATATTTCTTTTTTCCCCCAGTAAATTTAAGTGCAATCTGGAAGGAAACTGGATGAGCAAGCAAATTCTTGCTTGCTGGACTCTTAGCTAGTGTACTTTTCCTCTCAGGGGATTTCTCCCACAGTGTCATTACTTATCAAATGGAAGAAGTGACCAAGGAGATCTCAGAGAGATGATGTGTGTGCTCATAAATAAAAAGTAGAAACATCCCAAAGGTGACAAGACAGAATAAATAAGTTTGAAGTGTATCATAGAGTAATAAAAGAGGAATTCAAAGTGAGAAGCTAAGTGAGATTGCTCAGAGAACAGAGGTAAAATTTTTGAGACTATGATAAATCAAGCAAGTTTAGAACGACATTTATCAAGTCACAAACTGAAACTAGCATAGTGCCTAAAAAATCCAGTGGGAGAATAGGCTGTTCCATTGAAGAATGATGATGCAGAAAGAGTCAAAAAGAGGATAGAATATGATTTCTGCCACAATTGCACATTCCGTCAAAAATCTGATGTACTCAGGAGAGTACTGTGATTATCTTAGCTTTGCTATAAATGGGAGAAACAGCTATCTGTTTAGTTTACTTCAATCTAATTCAATTTACATCTCATCTGTTAATTCCCTGAAGAATTCATCTTCCTGCATTCCTTGTCCAATGTCTGGAAACAATTGCTCCATATTTTTATTTGCTATTCTGGTTGTTTATAGTAGAAGGGTAATTTTAGTACCAATTCCTCTATTATCTTGGGAAACAGAAATCCCATTTAACAGTGTTTAAATAATAATGCTGTTTTGCTTCATCATACAATGATATATGTTAACTTTAGAAAGAATTCATTTTGAAAACAGGTTTTGAATATAACCTCTTTATAATTCACCAATATAATAAAAAAAGTCAATCAAAAAATAAGTATTTTGAAAAATATTCAATACTAATTTTTAATGCTTCCTTTTACTATCAAGAATGTTCCTATTTTAAGTGACAGATATGATTATCCTACCTCTAAGTCTTTTAAAACTAGCTTCAAATCTCCACTATTATGTCTTTGAATGTGACAACTCAGATACTAATGCAGGTTTTGTACGTTAAACTAGCAACCCAAATACCAGAAGAAAGACTACTAGATATGCTTTAACTGGTGAATAACAATTTTAAATGATGTTCTGATGGAAGCAAAGCACAGTCTCTTTTCCATTAAATTATATCATCACAGGAAGATTAACTGTGTATAAAAACATTAAAGTACTTAGTCATCTTATGTTAAAAACAATTGGATTCTGGGCTCAGATAATTATGAGTGGTTCTGGTGTTTATGATTCTATTTGTTTTGCTTTGTCTTACCTGATTATTTGGTGAGATTGCTTCCATCTGCATGGAAAATCAAAGTTGTAATATGCAGGATGCTCTATTTTTTTTTTCTTTTACTTTGTAGTATTCTTCCATGTAGAAAGGAAATCATAGAGCCCTGGTTCCACATACTGTGGGTTCCGCATACTGAATGCTGTAGAATTTCCCAATTATTGTTGGGAAAAAAAAAAACAATCATAAAATAGTTTATGAAAGTGGTTCTGTCTCCTATGAAAACCACTGCATAGCGTTTTATGGGGTTTACATTAACTTTAACGAAGTAGACTTGTTAAGGGACAGTAACTTGTGTGGAAATGTGGCAGAATGTGACATAAACAAGTAGGTATTTTAGTAGATGTGTGCCGGATTAGGAATGGAAGTTTGGCAGGATAATGGCAACAAGGAGAGAATAGATTGACTAGGAAGTTACTGCAGAAATTTAGCTCTGAAGTTATGAATATCTACATACCCTGTCTAAATATACCAGCATGGAACAGAAGGTAAAATGAAAACAAAAGATATGCTTTCTGGGCTGACTCAAACTACACAGAGGAAGAAAAGTGATGATCATAGATAGAAGGAAAGTTGGAAGAGGAAAAGGAGAAGGGCAACAAAGATAAACTGAGAGCTTGCTCAGGTATTAGAGGAAATCTACTGTCCTCACCAAAGAAGTAGAATGACAATGTCATACTTTGAACAGAAAAAGGAAAAAGATCAAAAGTTATAGTATATTTAAAAGAGCAGTCTTATAGAAGGACTTAGATAAATGTAGGGAAGTAATTTATATATTAAAATAAGGCAGCATTTGGATGGGGTTTAAAAAGGGCTATTGATGTTTTTGTGAGTATTAATAGCTGACATGTTTCCCACTTTCTTGTCAGTGATACCAAGAAAAGTAAATGGAATGATTCAAAATTAATTAACAGACTTTTCAGTTCCAAACCAAATGTTACTGTTTTTAGGAATAAAGAAGTTGTACAAAATCTTGGGCTTTATAATAAATGTTACTCTGCAACATATCTTGAATTCCATACAATTCTGAGAAGAACTTAATCCATATTTCTTCTAACTTATTGTATAGTCCAGGTTGCTGGGTTCAGTGAAACATTCTAAGATTCAGTTCCTCAGGATGGGGATGTGGTAACATAACCTAAGATACATACTTCTATTTATTAAAAATAAATTTTGAGAGAATACTGTTGCATTATTATGGGTGCAGGATTTTAAATATTCACTGTTCAGTTTATCAGTTATTGTTAAGAATCTGAAATCCTAGAAGAAGAGAAGAGGAAGGAGGAAGAGGAGAGGAAGGAGGAAGTGGAGGAAATATAAGAAGGAAAGACACTTAAGGATAAGAGAGAAGATGGAAATGTTCAGATCATAAAATAAATGGACAAAGAAACCAAAACTCCTAGAAACTGATCTACTAGAATGTAATATCTACATGATATCAGCAGTATATCTCTCAAACAGACTCACATCTATACCTAAGACCTGTATATTTGTGAAAATAACAAAACAAATACTGTAAAAACAAAACAATGATATAATATTTATAAAGCATTCACTATGTTCTATGCATAGTTTAATGATCTTTACAAATGCTAAAACATTGAATTCTCATGTAAAACTTTGAGGTAAATATTTTTTATTATTTTTACATAGGCACATAAATGCTGTTCTCATTGCTCATCTTTGATCAGTGGACATCTTTATTGATTTCAAGTAGTGCTTTTTCAGGTAATTTTTAAAGATGCATAAAAAATGATAAATGTTTGGGTTTCTTGAGTTCATTATCTTTGGGTTTTATAATGCTTACATATCCACCACATTAAATTTGATGGGCTTCTCTGGTGGCTCAGACGGTAAAGAATCTGCCAGCAATGCAGGAGACCTGGTTTTGATCCCTGGTCAGGAAGATCCTCTGGAGAAAGGAATAGCTACCCACTCCAGTATTCTTGCCCAGAGAATTCTATGGACAGAGGAGACTGTTGGGCTACAGTTCATGGGGTTGCAAAAAGTCTGGCAGGACAGAGCAACTAACACACACACACATTAAATTTGAAGTCGTACAGACTTGGGTTCAAACTATGTCTTCTTCAATGCTACATAAAAAATTTGCCAATACTTTCTTAGTTTAGAATAAAATTAGAATTAAAATATCTATTTCACATGTTTTAAAAAAATAATTTTATCGAAGTACAGTTGATTTACAATGTTGTGTTAGTTTATGCTGTACAGCAAAGTAAGTCAGTTATACGTATGTCCACTCTTATAGATTCTTTTCTATATAGGTAATTATGGATAAATCAGCTTATTAAAGAAATATTTATTGGTCCTTAAAAGCCATACAAGGATCATTATAATATTTGTTTAATAAACTTATTTAATCATTCAGAACATTAATAATTCTATTTAAATTGAGATATGAAAATGCACAAACAGCTCATTATTGAAAACCTGCATAATTTCTTCTGTAAGATAGACACAAATTAAGAAAATCCGTTTTAAAATCATGAGGATTATTTTGAATAAAAAACAAGAAGCTATTATAAAACAGTTGATAAAGCATTTTAAGTTCTCACATTCACATATATATGTGTTTTTGTTGTGTACTTCTGCCCATTCAGGCCACTATAACAAAATACCATCAACTCAGTGTCTTATAAATAGGAGAAATTTATTTCTCACAGTTCCAGAGGCTAGGGAGTCCAAGACCATAGCGCTAACAGATTCAGAGTCATGTGCAGTCCTGTTTTCTGGTTCACAGGCAGCTGTCTTCTTACTGTGTCTTCACATGGTGGAAGGAGCAGGAAAGTTGTCTTGGCTTTCTTTATAAGGGCACTAACCCCATTCATGAGGCCTTTATCGTTATGACTTGATCTCCTCCCAAAGGCCCCACTTCCAAATCTCATCACATGGGGGATTAGTTTTCAACATATGAATTTTAGGGAGGCACAAACATTCAGGCTTTATCAGTATTTAATTACTTATGTCATGTGGTACCTTAGTAAAGCTAAAGCAAATATTAAAAATGCATTTTTATTAATATAAAAGCACTATCAAGGAAACTGAATATATAAATGAATAAGGGATCAAAAATGCCTCCAGTTCAGAGATACATGACTCAAAATACACTTTAAGAATTTGCAGGAGATCTTGCATTGCCATAAGTCAGGGCTTTCAATACTCAAAACATTTTTTTTTAATTTCCATAATGACTTTATTCATATTTTAAAAGGTACTTTATTATTGCTTCTTTTATAGCTTTTTTTTTTTAAGTGATTCTCTCTTCATTTGCATGTCTAACTCCATAAAAGAGTACATTATAAGAAATGGCCCACAGCCAAACTCTACATTCCATTCCTTTTCATTCTATTCCGAGAGAGAGTCAATTCCTAGGTAGGTTGATAAGAAGTGCGGGGATCCCCAGGGAGAGAGGAGTCTGGAATTTTCAAGGAGGAGGGAAGGACAAACATTTTTTTTTTTTTTTTCCTCTACGTTCCTTAGTCTTAGTCACAAAAAATGTTTTTATGTTTAAGCCTGGGACTGATGATTACACAACTAACAACTCGGTTTGGACTCTGTACTAAGGATTATATAGCAGCAATGTATCCTGCTTGAGGACAGTTTCTCCTTCCTGAGGGCCTTCTGGCTAATCCTGTTATCTCGAAAAGTGGATTGTGGGAGTGGGTCTAGTAAGATCTTTGCAACCTCTGGACATTTCTTTTGATTCATTGTAATAACTAATTGGAGAGTATATAACTCCCTTGCTAACACTGGCAGCGGTGGGTGGGGGGGGCACTATTTCTGCTCCCTTCTGATGTCTATGTCAGAAGCTTTCTCTATCTCTTTATACTTTAATAAAACTTTATTACACAAAAGCTCTGAGTAATCAAGCCCCGTCTCTGACCCTGGAGTGAATTCTCCTCCAGAGGCCAAGAATCCCAGCAGTGTCTTTTGTGCTTCAGCAACAACCTTTCATTCCATTCCACTTCACTTTGGTGTGATAATATTTTGAGAAATATTATTTAAAAGATAAGGTGAATATTTTTAGCATGAATTGAATAGTGTGAATGATTTTTATGAATAGCAAAATATGTGTGGGAAGTTAGTCATTAAAGTAATAAAAAATAAACTCTGTTTTTAAATATAACAGATATAATTCAAATTTTTTCTTAGCCTTTGTTTTCAGCAAGGGAACTACAGTCTCATATTATAGCATCATATGTCATCCCCTCATCAATGAAATCTCTCAGTACTCCATATGTGACATAAATATGGCTTTTAATCAGTTGCCTTTTCTTGAGTGTATTCTAATGAACTTCATCAACTAGATTGCCAACTCTCAGGAAGGAAGGGTTAGATTTGGTTTGTTTTCTAACTCGGTGAATATTAAGAGAGTAACTTGCCCAGAGAAGTGTATAGATTTGCAAATGTTTGGGTTATTTTTCCTTAGAATATTTAGCAATCTATTATATAAACATCTAGAATCAAATTGTATGTCAGCCACATACAAAAATCAATAACTTTTTATTACCTCATAGACTTAGAAAATAATCACAACCTAAAAGTTGAGATATGTTTTTTTTTTTTTTTTTTTTTTTGGTGGGAATGTTTAGTATTTCAAGCCCAGGAGACAGCATCTCAGGTAACCCTGAGAAAACTGCTCCAGGAAGGTGAGTGGAGAAGCCAGGTATATAGGAATTCTGTAACAGAGTGCATTGTTAAAGAAAACAAGATATCACAAGTTAAGGAATTTAACATTTTTCTATACATGCAAAGATGCCAGAGCCTAGGCTCACTGAAATTATTCCTTTCATATGCATATCAGCTATCCTGGACCAGTACCCTGTGTTTTTTCACATCCCATCCTGAACTCCCTGAGGCTCATTGTAGGGGGTGGCTGAAGTCCTGATGGCTGCTAGATCCCAGGAACTCTTCTCTTTCCTGAGTGCTCTTAGGGCTCACCAACTTGTACTGATGACTGGAATCCCTGATGATTGTGACATCTTTGTTTTATTGACACAGCAGGAAACACTCCATTTCTCAACCTATGGCTACTTAGAAACACACATAATTCACATACCATTTTACCATAATTCATATACCATTTTACCAATAAATTGGCCACACTCCATTCCATACACTGGACAATTGAAACCCAAGATAAACATTTTCAATATTAATATAATGATGAAAGTAAATTTTATTTTTTCTAAATCAACAAATTATTACTACATTTTCTAGTACTTTCTAAATTACTAATATAGCTATATTTCCTTCTTCTTTAGAACATGTCAAAGTAGTCTAAATTATTTCCATTTTACACTGGACTATCTTGTTTAATCTTCGGCCATAGCATATCTTTTCCATATGCTCTTTTCTCTACTGCCACATCCTTAGCCATGCTATATTATCATAGCAAACATATACCCATCATTCCAGACCCATATTCATTGCCACATCTCTAAAATTTTAAATCCTGAAGCCAAGATCATCTTTACCTTCTATGAACTTTCACATAATTACCTATTTTGTATAAAGGAATTACTTTATATCTCTTGGTTCCTGGAGAGCAGAGTTCAAGTTCTATTAATCATTTCCATGATGTGAAACTGCACCTGACATGAAGTAGGTTCTTGTCATCATTGTTGTTGTTCAGTCGCTAAATCATGTCAGACTCCTTGTGACCCCATGAACTGCAACACACCAGGCTTCCCTGTCTTTCACTATTTCTGGGAGCTTGCTCAAACTCATGCCCACTAAGTTGGTGATTCCATCTAATCATCTCATCTTCTGTCACCCTCTTTTTCTCATGCCCTCAATCTTTCCCAGCATCAGGGTCTTTTCCAATAAGTGGGCCCTTCACATCAGGTGGCCAAAATATTGGAGCTTCAGCTTCAGCATCAGTCCTCCCAATTAATATTCAAGACTGATTTCTTTTAGGATTGACTGGTTTGATCTCCTTACAATCCAAAGGACTCTCAAGAATCTTCTCCAGCACCATAATTCAAAAGCATCAATTCTTCACACTCAGCCTTCTTTATAGTCCCACTCCCACATCCATACATGACTACTGGAAAAACCATAGCTTTGATAAGATAGACCTTTGTCAGCAAAGCGATGTCTCTGCTTTTTAATATACTGTCTAGGTTTATCACAGCTTTCCTTCCAAGGACCAAGTAAGTGTCTTTGAATTTCATGCCTTCTGTCACTGTCCATGGCCATTTTGGAGCCCAAGAATAGAAAATTTGTCACTGTTTCCATTTTTTCCCCAATTATTTGCCATTAAATGATGGGACTGGATGCCATGATTTTAGTTTCTTAGTTTTTTTTTTTTTTTGGAATGTTGAGTTTTAAGCTGGCTTTCCACTCTCCTCTTTCATGCTCATCATGAGGCTCTTGGGTTCCTCTTCACTTTCTGCCATTAGAGTGGTATCATCTGCATATCTGAAGTTGCTGATATTTCTCCTATCTTGATTCTAGCTTGTGAGTCATGGATGCCTAACGTTTCACATGATGTATACAAATTAAATTAGCAGGGTAGCAACATAGAACCTTGATGAACTCCTTTCTCAATTTTGAACCAGTTTGCTGTTCCATCTCCAGTTCTAAGTGTTGCTTCTTATCCTGAACACAGCAGACAGGAGTGTCCTGTTTTCTCAGGAGATAGGTAAGGTGGTCTGGTATTCCCATCTCTTTAAGAATTTTCCACCATTTGTTGTGATCCACGGTCAAAAGATTTTGTGTAATCAATAAAGCAGAAGTAGGTGTTTTTCTAGAATTCCCTTGCTTTTTCTATGATCCAATGGATGTTGGCAATTTGATTTCTGGTTCCTCTACTTTTCTAAATCCAACTTGTACATCTGGAAATTCTTGGTTCACCTACTATTGAAGCCTAGCTTGAGGGATTTTGAGCACACCTTGCTACCATGTGAAATGAGCACAATTGTATGGCAATTTGAATATTCTTTGGCATTACCTTTCTTTGAGATTGGAATGAAAACTAAGTAGAGTAACCATACTGATTCAGAATGACTACAAGTTCCCTTCAGGTAATAAGTAAAATAAAATTGTTAACTTCTAAAATAAAAATTAAGCAATTATTAATAACCTACAACAAACACATTTCTTTTGTAGTAAAGGTCTGTTGTAGTAAGAGAAAGATTGCTTGAAAATGAGTCGCTCAGTCGTGTCTGACTACTTGCAACCCCATGTACTATACAGTCTATTGAATTCTCTAGGCCAGGATACTAGAGAGGGTAGCCTTTCCCTTCTCCAGTGGATCTTCCCCACCCAGGAATCTAAGCAGGGTCTCCTGCATTGTAGGTGAATGCTTTACCAACTGAGTTATCAGGGAAGCCCAAAGAAATGGAAATTTCATATTTTTAAGTATATAAGACAGATGGGGAACATCAATGATAGGAGAAGAATTGGATGTGCAGATAATAAAATGTGTAAGCGTTCTTCTTCTCCTTAGGAGACAGACTCTAGTGCATTGACTTAAGAGAGACAGATATGGAATAAAGAGAAGAAACTCAAAATATGAGAAAATCACTGAATTTACCATTGAAATAAATCTATCTTTAAATCACCATATGACACTATTATGTGACTAGAGGTTTAAAGTAGCAAATGCAAAGCCTTCATTCCAAATGATAATTTAAAAAATAATAGGTTTACCCTCCAATTTCTTTTTTTTTCTATCAAAGTACCAAGTATATTTATCAAATGAATGGAATCTTGTATTTTGTTCTAGAAGTTTTAGTGTAAATAAAATTTGAAGAAGAACATGGTTAGTAACTATTTGGATAAAAGTAACAGGTTATTTTGGAGAAGGCAATGGCACCCCACTCTAGTATTCTTGCCTGGGAAATCTCATGGACCGAGGAGCATGGTTAGGCTGCAGTCCATGGGGTCTCAAAGAGTCGGACACGACTTCACTTTCACTTTCGTGCACTGGAGAAGGAAATGGCAACCCACTCCAGTGTTCTTACCTAGAGAATCCCAGGGACGGGGAGCCTGGTGGGCTGCTGTCTATGGGGTCACACAGAGTTGTACACGACTGACTTGACTTAGCAGCAGCAGCAGCAACAGGTTATTTATAGTGATGGTACTATATTCTAAGTTTACTTTTTATTTATGTACAGTAGAGCTTATTCTCTTTGATGAACAGTTTTATGAGTTTAGATATATGTATGCAGTCATATTAATAAACACGACCACAGTCAAGATAAAGACTTCCCAAATTCCCTCATGGTGCTCCCTTTGTAGTCTACACCTCCCCTGAAATCAACTCCTGGAAATGACTGATCTGCTTTTTTTAACCTATATTTTACCTTTTCCCAAAATGTCACATAAGTGGATTAATAACATATGTAAGCTTTTGGATTATCCTCTTTCATTTAGGATGATACTTTTGAGATTCATCAATGTTGCTCCATCCATTAGCAGTTCTCAAACAGAACTCTATTGGTGAGCATTACATTCTGTACTACAATTTGTATACTCATTCATCAAGAATTTTTTCACTAAGTACATTTCAGATTCTAATATCAAATTATTTCTAGGATTAAAAACAAAAATTTGGAAGTATTTAGGACATACAGCATATAAGGTAGTTTATTTTGTATTTATAATTATTTAAATATTTGATAATGAAATCTAATTTAACAATATTTTGTTTTATACTTTTATTTATTATAATTTTTTTGGCTATGCAATTCATTTTATAGAATGTCAGTTCCCTCACCAGGGATTGAACTTGTGCCAAGACAGTGAAAGCTTGGAGTGAATCACTTGGCCACCTGGGTACTCCCAACAATTTTTTAATTTTTTAATTAATTTTTTACTGAAGTTATTTCAGTACATTAAAATAGTGTTAAATATTATATAAGAAAGGATAAAAATGATATATAACTACATAGATGATATAAAAATATATAGAATATATATATCATATGTAACTATTACTCAATATATATATGTATATTTATATACAGTGTACATACATATTTCACCAACCTTCTTATCTATTAAATTCATAATTTTTTATTATAATCTTGTTTGTTTTATTTCTTTAGAATGTTTATTCAATTCTTTAGAAGACATAATTATTAAAGATTCATTAATATTATATGTGTAATACTATAACATTTTAATCTTCCTTATTAAACTAACTGAAAGTCTTCAGGACTTAAGTGCCTTCAATTTAATGCACACTAGTTAACAGAATTCCCATCAAAAAAATTATTTGGGACCATTTAAAAATGGCAACTAGCCAATAATATACTTAACCAAGTTGTTTTTTAAATTAATCTATCCATCTCTCAAGTTAGATTAGACAAGTTAAACAATAATACAGTACTGCTATCTGCCTGGAATTTGAGCTTCTTTAGAGAAATGCATATAGATGGATATTTAGACATCTAATATTAATTGTTTGCCAAATTCTGTTATCCCCAATAGATATTAGTATATTATGCAGATGTGTCACATTCCTCAATTTATATTGGCATTATACAATTAAAAATATAACATATGTTTTAAAATTATTTTATTTGTAAATTTTAAAGTAAATAAAATAAATTAATAAGGTTTAGATCAATTTTTTTAACATTCATCATCTACAAGGTAAGTGTGACATGTATAATCATATATAATATAATCACATTAAAGAGAAAACATGTCAAGTTTTAATGGAATTAAATACTGGATTATCACAGCTGGTTCCTAAGATTAATAGTAGTGCAAAGGGGAAAGAAAATTGAGTAACACTGTGCATTGATATTAATAAAACAATTTAGGACATAGCACCTGCTAAGTATGGATGGGAGCTCATTTCTCAATTTTTTTCAACTACATTATTTCAAGGCTCTTTTACCAATCAAAACAAAACACTGGAATTGAAAAATAGACAAGAAATATTAACACAGCAATTACTCTTGAAAAATGAGCAGTTCCTAAAGTTGGAGTCAAAAACATTCACCAAAACTTTTAGAGGAAAACAAAATTATGAACATATTACTTATCTTATTCACTCTATTCTTTTCATGTGTGTATCAGATTCTGTGCTAGAAAATTAATATTATTGAAGAAAAATTTAGCAATATTATTAGCAATATTACTGAGGCAAAACTAGCAAAGTTTTGATGTTGTAGGATGAATGCTTGGGAATCATGAGATTATAAGAGAAGAGCATAAACCATTCTAGAAATAGGTGGAGGAAAAATAGAAAATATTCCCCAGAAAGACTAGGTGTGAAGATGAAGCCATGAACAGCACTTAGTCAAAGAAGGAGGAAGGAGAAAGTCATTTCAGAAAAAGGTAAAAGGATATGAAAGTTATGGAGATATAAGAAAAGCCGAGTGAGTTCAGGAATTTCAGTTAATTCAATGTGACTGAAGGTGCTCATATTTAAGCATGAATAGTGGAATTAAATGAGATAAATAGAAAAAGTTCAGTTCAGATAGGACTTTGGAATTTATCTTAGAAGCAATAAAGAACCATTTAATGCTTTGAGTGCAGGAAGTAAATAATCAGAATTACAAATAGGATTCAAACCTTCTTAAAATGTTTTGGAGGAAGTCAGTCTGAAGAAAGAGCAAGACTGATGCTATTGCATTAAATTCTGCTGCTTAGAATTTCACAGTGAGTGTTCAGTAGAATTATTTACCAATGAGATTCTCAGCATGGAAGATTTTGTTAAACACTATATACTTTCTAGTACTACTGGAAATTCACAAAGTATTCTGAAGGATCCTACAATTAAGAAATGTATATGTTTAATGCAGTCCCCCATTTTACATATTTTTTCTCTTTCTTTTTATTTTTTAACAAGAAATCAGATGGAACCCTGATTCCTCCTTGAGCTACAAAATTGTATCTCTAAGCATCTACTGCTCATATCCCTGTAGATGTTTCTCATGCTTCATATGTTATAAATGTACAACTGAAACATGTTTTTAGAATGAAAGATCATCTCACTCCACTGGTGAAAATCATCTAATTGCTTCTCAACTTAAACTCCTCTAAACACAGAAGCCCTTAGCTAGGAGCAAGGTCTGTAAGATCTCAAAAGCTAATGCCTTTCTGACCTCAACCTCTGTTAGGTCTTTTATTCTCTCCTCTAAGCTACTTTCAGACTCCAGTTCAATCCCTGGGTTGGGAAGATCCCCTAGAGGAGAAAATGGCAACCCACTCCAGTATTCATGCTTGAGAAATTCCATGGACAGAGGAGCCTGAGGGGCTACAGTTCATGGGGTGGCAAAGAGTTGGACAGACAGAGCACAACAGCAAAAGCTACTTTGTCTTCCACATTTAAACTATAGCTACTTCTACCTCATCAGGCCCAAAAGATTTTCCCTCGCTGTGTGTCTTCTCTGCAATGTTGTGGGCACTTATGTGACTGCATGGCTCACTCCTTTATGTCATCAGATTTGTCCACTTTATCAAAAAAGCTTTTCCTCAACCACTCATTGGAAACTGGCATTCCTTCCTCCATACTCAAGAACTCTCTACCTTTCTTTATTATTATATCTCCTAATAACCATCAAACACACTATATGTTATATATATATTTTTTAACCAGCTATCTTTTCTTAATTGATTGTAAACAAGCTCATTGAGGGCAGTTCTGTCTCTTAGTACAGTATTAGAGCATTGGCACACAGAGCAAGCTCTGACTTCTAAAAAATGTTCAAAATATTTATTAATTAATATTTAAATGCAATTTCAGTAAGGGAATTTACAAAGTTCAATAGATGTGAGATAATTTGATTCTTTTAGATATTGATTTAATTTATTAATTGTCTAAGGTATTTCAGTTCAGTTCAGTTGCTCAGTCGTGTCCAACTCTTAAGGTATTTACTGGGATGAATAAAATATCAAGTATTTATTTTATCAATAAGGAACTGGGGATAAAGAAAAAACTGATAAATTTAAAAATCTGTGATCACATTGGAGCCTAAATAATCATTCATTCACTTTAAAGAATTAGAGATAGGGTTCATTATGTTGATGTGAAAAATAAGGTTAAATTAAAGTAATGAGTTATGAGAGAAGAGTAGTTTAAGTTCCTTTGATGTGGCAGAATGCTAGAGATACTGGTTACTTTCATGTTAAATGAAATACCTAACTTCCCAATCAGGAAGAAAATAAAATACAGTTCATATGTTTGTTCAACAAATCAGTGTTTACTGAGAATCTCCTATGTGCAAGGCACATATAGACACTCGTTTGTATGATTATGACTCCCCTAAACATGGTATCAAGTCTGTATTTTTCCAGATTATCTGTTAAAGTTTAATGAGATATTTTGTAAGCTTCAAAAAAATGCAGTTTTAAAAATTAAATTAATACAACTAGATTCAGCATATAATAAAAACATAAAGAACTAAATATCAGGTGAAAAGATAAGTTTGATAAAAGCGATAAAAATATATTATTAATCATAACTATTTAGTGAAGAAAGTTATTCTAAACATCCTAACCAGTAGGATAAGAGAACAAACAATGAGGAAAAAAATCATTAGATTTGGAAACAAAGAGACAACATTATTGTTATTTGTAGAAAATGCAACTGCATATATAGAAAGTTCAAATGACTATATCAGTAAATACTAGAAAACATACAGAGTTCCACAAGTTGGCTGAATGAAAACAACAACAACAACAAAAAAAGATCCACAGAAACAAAAGTAATAGCATTCCTTTAAATATAAAACCACAGTGTATAAATAGAATAATATAATTGCCCCCAAAGTTACTTGGGGCTTCCCTGGTGGCTCAGTTGGTAAAGAATCTCCCATTATAAGACCAGGGTTTGATCCCTAGGTTGGGAAGATCCCCTGAGAAGGAAATGATAACCCACTCCAGTACTCTTGCCTGGGAAATCCCGTGGGCAGAGGACAGAAGGGCCTGAGTTAGCTACAATCCATGGAGTAGAGTCAAACATGACTTAATGACTAAATCACCACCACCATCACCAAAGTTACTTAAGTATAAATCTAACAAAATAATTTCAAAATGACATTGAAGTAACTATAAAAAGTTATGAATAAACAAACCATATTATACTCAGGGATGGATTCAATGCTTAAAAAAAAAAATTCTTCCTACATCAGCTGACTATAAATACTTCACTATCAAGCTACCTAAAATACATATAACAATATAACAGATTCTTGCAGACATTAAAAATAAACAAATTTTCAAAAATAAAACATTTTATAATATATAATATTATTACATATGGCTTAAAATTGTGTATGTGTGTGTGTTTATTGTCTACATATTGTCAAGAATAGTAGTAATGGAATCAAAGACTAATTCCAATTAGTCTTTAAGGAACTAAAGGGTAGTAATTAACTAATTTCAAATCATAGTAATGGGACTCTATCAGACTACTGCATCTCATTCTGGCAGCAAAAATTAGACAAAATATCATGAAAATGGTATTATATAGAAAATTGTGCATGAAGACGACTTTTTTCTACTCTTGCCTTTGAACACTAACCAAGCACAAAGAAGCCTTGAAATCTATCATGTTGACATCAGCATTGACAAAAAAATAGTTCTTAACATTTTTTTTTAATAATAAATCTCCTGGAAATACTGATAAAAACCATTGATTCTTGGGTTGAAAAATTTCCGGGCACCCAATTTTGAACAGATTTCAGGGTGTATAGTTCCCTCAATTGAAAAGACTGATTGAAACATGTATAATTTTTTTTAATTAAAATTGAATAAAAAAAATAAAAAATAAAATATTTCATCAATTAAAAAAAAAAAAAAAAAAGAAAAGACTGATTGAAACAATTTTGATGATAATTCAATACTGTATTAGGTAATAGGTAAATAAATATAGCCAAATTTTAACAGTGATTATACCCACTCCAGTATTCTTGCCTGGAGAATCCCAGGGACGGGGGAGCCTGGTGGGCTGCCGTCTATGGGGTCGCACGGAGTCGGACACGACTGAAGCGACTTAGTAGCAGCAGCATATGTTTGCATTATGCTCAGTCACTTCTGTCTCCTCCTGATTGTATTTTCCTCTCTTGTAATAACTGCGATCATTGTAATAGTTTTGCTCTGATTTATTTCTTATGCAACAAAAATACTCAATCAAAAGCAAATTAGATAACCCAGCATGGTTACCTATTTAATTGATATGAGGACTTTTTTATGTTTTTCAAAAATTTAAAATATGAATGAATAAAAATAATTCTAGTCAGATAATTGTACCCTCTGACAATAAGTACCTACTTTGTAACTATTTTCTATTTTAATATTACACCTATACTTACTCTAAGATTATGCCACATGCAGAGCTTCTCTGAGGGAAGATCTTTCTTTTGTTTCCCACACCTAGAACAAAAGACACATTCTGTGATTCTCATTTAGAAGTTTCATATATTCTATGACTCTTTGACATACGTATAAAACAGTCTCACCATCATGTTATCTGCATAATACAGTCATCCAATAAATATTTATTAAATATCCATTGTACCAGGTCTGGAGATGTACACAAAGATGAACCAAACAGACATTTGTCTGTCCTTAAGGAGGTACAGATTAGCAAAAATACACATCAAAGAAATAATTACCTACCTCTTACTAGCCTTGTCACCTTGGACAAGTAACTCCAATTAGAATCTAATACATGTTTGAAATGGGGATAATAAAGGGGTGGTATCTACCTCATGGAGTTGCAGTAATGACTAAAAGAGCTAATGATTATCTGATATGCAGTGTGTGAGTGCATGCTGTCTCTTCAGTCCTGTCTGACTCCTTGAGGCCCTATAGATCCTATTCCTCCATTGAATTCTCTGGAGAGAATTGTCCTCTGTCCATAGAATTCTCCAGGCAAGAATACTGGAGTGGGTTGCTATGCCCTTCTCCAGGAGATCTTCTGGACCCAGGGATGGAACTCATGTCTCTTATGTATCTGCATTGGCAGGCAGGTTCTTTACCACCAGTGCCACTTGGGAAAGAAAGTGAAGTCTCTCAGTCATGTCTGACTCTTTGCAACCCCATGGACTGTACCCCACCAGATGCCTTCATCTATGGAATTTTCCAGGCAAGAAAACTGGATTGGGTCGCCAACACTTGGGAGGACCCTATATTTAGTGAGAGTTCAGTAAATATTATTTGCTCAGTTCTAGGGCTTCCCCGGTGGCTCAGAGGGTAAAGAATCTGCCAGCAATGGAGAAGACCTGGGTTGGGAAGATTCCCTGGAGATGGGAAGAGCTACCTACTCCAGTATTCTGGCCCTGAGAATTCCAGGGACAGAGGAGCCTGGCAGACTACAGTCCATGATCTTTCTCATAAAAAGGCTTCAGGATTTTAAAACAAATGCAGATGAATCCAGATTAAAATAAGGCTTCCTGAATAAGTGACACTAAAGTTGAGACCTGATGACGTAATGGAAATGAGATACAGACTTCAGAATATCTCAGGCTGAAGAAGCAATGTGTCTGAAGACCCTGGGCTCTAAGAAAATATGGCGACAACCAGAAGGGAACTTTAAGAGTCCAGTGAAAATAACAAAAGGAAGGAAAGTGAACAAATTTCAGGACATGTCCATTCAAAGTTTTGACATCTTGAATGCCCCATAATGCCTTTGTGTTTCATCCAAGGGAAAATGAGATTCTGGGGAAGAAACTTCCTTGCCTTCACGTCCATGACTTCTAAGCACTTCACGTCCAGTGTATGTTGGCAATGGTATTGCAAGCATTGGAACCCTGGCAGTGGCCTGGGGCAGTGGCCTGGGGCATTGCCCCTTTAACTTCTTTTCAGAAGAATATTAAAATTAAAATGACGTTATCCTAAGGAGTCTGTGGAAATTCTGTAAACTTGGCTTCTTTTCAAGCAGAATTTTCTTTGGCAACTACTTACAGTAAGTAGCCCAGGCAGCTCACCTCGTTTTGGCAATGACCCTGGTCCCTGGCATCCTTCTTTGCTGTGTCTATAATCTGACTAGGAGTTATTGATATGATCTGAAGGCCATTGTCAGGTGGAGAAAAAATAATAAAAAATGATGATAATAAATATGGATAATTATAGTAAAAACAGAATCTCATGACCAAGCTGAAACAATTTCTAAACTTACCAATGAATATGATATTCAATTTCCATAAATATTTTCCACATGCGTATGATTGTTAGAAGTTAAATCACACTTCTTATATATTTTCTAATTTATTTTATAAGAAGGAATAAAGTGTTGGAAAGAATTCTTTTATTTCATAAACGTATGAGTGAATAGGAGGTTCTATAAAAATACTGACAGCCAGATTTCAAGATACTTAACATCATTTAGTAAATAAATACATTTACAGAAAAAAATGTATGTTAAATAAACTAAAGGCTCTAGAAACTTTCTGGAGTCATTTTAAAATGCGAACTTTTTTGGTATGGTCTGTTAGATTTAATATAAAAGCTATTATAAACATGGGACCACAGCCTTCCTTCTGATTCTATAATGGTAGTAAAAATTAGTGTTCTATTTGAATTTTTGACATATGTACTTTCCAAAGGAATTATATGTCCCATTCATATTTTTGGCTTAACATTTAAAATTTAATTTGAAATACAAATCTAGGTGATTTTAAGATATTTCCATTCAACTTCCCAACAGAATTTTGTCTTAATAAAATGCAATACTTGCCCAAAAGAGTATTTACTACCATATCAATTTTCTCTTCAAATATATACACAAAATATATATTGTTTTTAACATTTCTTGTGACAACAGGTATCTTACTGTACAAAATAAATCTTACACAAGACATGTTTATTTATTTATATTGATCGATGAGAACAGTATTATAAAACACCCATACACCAATTTTTTTAAAAAAAATGATTTTTTTCAATGTCAAATTTTGTTAGAAAAGCTTCTTTTAATAAGATAGAAGAGATTCCCTTCTTTAATTATTATTTCTTGTACTTGTGAATGAAGCTTACTTATTGTTGGAATGGGGCTGAACTTAGTATCCTTTTTATTTTATTTTTCCATATTTTAGATGTAATTTCCTAGGCAATCTATGAAAATAAGAAAATGATGAAAACATTTGGAACTGGGCTTTCATTTTTCTGAAATCCTTTTGAGTCATAGAGCAAATATCATTGAATAATTAATTATTGAAAAAAATCTTAAGGATATGTCAACCAAAGATTTAATTAGGCACTCCTTGATGTGTTTGGGCTTCCATCTTGGCTCAGACAGTAAAGAATCTGATTTGATTAAGGTAGACATTTGGAAACCAACTAGTTGTAAAACCCTTTGTCACCCAGTCCATATTATTTCCATATATTTCTATGTTTGATGACCTAGAGAAATTCATATTTACACCAATGGTCCAGAGTTAAGATTTAAGACTGTTGAGAGGTGTGTTTATAATTGCAAAGTTGAAGAACACAGGAGAAAGAGAGATGGGTGAGGAGAAGTTGCACCTCATTATGGAGTGTGTTCTTAAGACACTGAGTTTTGAAAAAAATCATACATGAAGTTTGAGAATCTGGAAACTGATTCTCTTTAAAGTAATTGTGTGCAAAGTATGATTAGAAAGCTCTTTTTAAAGATCCCTTGTTCAGTTGCTGTCGACTCCATGAACTGCAGCACAGCATTCCTCCCTGTCCTTCACTATCTCCCTGAGTTTGCTCAAACTCAGAAAGAATACTTAGAAAATATTATTATTTTTTATGATTAACTCAAAAAACTTTGGTCTGAAAGGAAAGATATAGCTTTCTAAAGAGTGTGTGTGCATGCTCAGATGTGCCCAACTTTTTGCCATCTCCATGTACTATAGTCCACCAGGTTCATCTATCCATGGAACTTTCCAGGCAAGAATAAGGATCAAGTTGCCATTTCCTACTCCAGAGGATCTTCCTGTACCACGGAACAAACCCACATCTCCTGGTGTCTCCTGCATTGTAGGCAAATTCTTTACTACTGAGCAAACGGAGGCCACAGTTTGTGACTGTCCTGTTGCTGTAAAACCCTCCCATCACTGTCACTTGCTTAAGTTTGGGATAGATTTCATTTGTGTAATGCATTTGTCCTATCTTCACCACAAATTCTAGGTAAAAGGTAGTTCCATGAAGCTATAGAAGAAGTTGAGGAATGAGGTAAAGATACCATTGCCAACAGCCTCAAGATCCTGCTTTAACTCTCTCCTGAAATTGTGTATACTTAATTAAGCAACAAGATTTTTATTCTTAAAAAAAAAACAACAAAAAAGATGAGCTCTAGTTCCTTTTAGCTCAAACATGCCTGGATAAAGACAATCACTAAGATCCTTTTTTGACATGTTTTATTTCAGTAATTTCAACAGAAGAACATAATGCCAAAGAAAAATTGTACCAAAGTGAAACAAACAAGAAAGATTTTATCCAGGAGTTTTGCAATAGAGGAGAGGGATTGAACTCAACTTTGTTATAGCCAAAGTTAAGAATGTTTTTAATCACTGGTTTAGGTTGGGGGCAGTGGAGAGTAGGGGGATAGAGTGGAGGTGATCAGGTAGAAAAATACTAGAGGACATTAAGAGAAGTGTTGTTCAATGTGATTAGACCCTCTGTGTTTGCTAACTGATACTTATCTGTTTGATCACTACCTTCCCACTGAAGCTAGAGTACAGGAGTTTTACCTTTCTTGAAAGTTAGGCTTAAACATGATGGCTCCGAGGTCCTTAAAAAAAACAAAATTGTCAAGAGGATAGGAAAGATTTACATCTCAAAGAAATAAAGAAATAATTTACAATTGTTAGTTTTCTAAAGCAAATGCTCTAAGAAAAGGGAAGTCAAAGGATAATATTCTGGAAGAAACCTGTCTAAAGTTTAATCAAGCTGAGACGAATGCTAAAGATGTCTTATTAGTAAGCAGCGTGGAAAATAGGTGTAATAGCTGAAGTTTCACCTTTGATACTAAATAACAATAATAAGAAATGACAAATGTTCTTTAAACAGGTAAAATTAAAGGTTAGGAAATAAGTTTGGATACAGTTATGTAGATTTGAAATAATTTGGGTTAAATTATTAAATTAAAATATGTTAAAATGGTTTATCGGGTTTGGCTTTGGTTCCGAGTGAACAAAAGGTAGGTAAGAAGACAAGACCGTCAAAGAAAACTATTGTCTTTTAATACAATAGACAGCAAAAAGACTATCAGAGAAAACTAGATTTTAATACAATAGTGAGGGTAATCAATAGTTCAGTTAATTATTATTCCATGCTCAAAAATTCAGTGGAACTTAATGCTGTTGTATTTAAACATGACAATCTATTTCCTTTATATTGATGGTGTATTAATTAGAAATACTTGGTTGCAATCTTTGTTAGAGCTGGAGTTTAAACTTTTGAGCCTAATGGAACGTTTTAAGATTCATCCTCACTTTAGCACATAGGAAAGCACATATACTGTTCAAAGAACAGTAAGTTCTTTGAAATGAAATCAAGATCATTGTATTAATAGAAAGGTAGTTCCACAGGTTTTCAAAAATCTGTCTTCAGTGAGATTCATATACAAGCGATAAAACAAAGCCAGGATGGAATATGAAGAGTATTTAAAATACCCACTCAGTATGCTTCATTGGACACTATTACAGGCCTTTTATTTCTTAAATTACTTTAAAAAGAAAAAGCTGATTTAGAGATCAAAAATTAAAATATTTATTGGAAATCTGTTAATATTGAATACAGTTCTACTCTTAAAATATAAAAATTGTACCCAACAGATTTTTACTATCATGAAAACAAATACTAAATCCTATAGTAAAATAATACTTGATGAAGCACTGCCATCTTTTGGTTGTATAAATTAAGGATATGGACACTATAAAGAAGTTAAATATAAGAATGTGACATGCCATCTTAAATGTTCAGAAATTAAAGTGTTCATAAATGGCAAAATAATATAGTAGGTGATAAAAATTAGATTTTGGTCAATACAAGCACAAATAGCAGAAGAATTCTCAAAGGAAACTTAAAGAAATACCAATTTCTAGCCTGTTGGTGTGGGTAGAAAATAAGATAGAGCTAAAGTTATTTAGAAATCCTGTTATATAACTCTTTGCTCCACATGATGAAAGTTGCTTATAATTGAAAATAAACAACTTTTAAAATAACATATCTATAAAAATATGTGATTTGGAAGTAGATGTGTGACACAGTGCTTACTGAAAAACAGTTATTCAGCAAGTGTCAACTTTTTTAGAAGCCAAATTGGTGCCACTATAATAAACCAATAATAATATTTTAAAACATTTATTAAATCCAGGCTATGTTTGCTTTACATGTTATAAATCTAATATAAATCCTTGAAAATCCACATTTTTTCATTTTTTTCCAATTGATAATGTAGAATTAAGCATTCTAACAGTTACTCCAGAATTTATTATTGTTTTCAGTATTTTGATTATGTTTTTACAAGAACAACAATTGGGAATCTTAAGTTTCTTGCTAAGTTATAATGGTAAGCATATAGTAGCTTCACATCTATATTTGAGAAATCAAGGTGTCTGTCTAATAGAGCTTATATTTATAAGAAAGTCAATCTAAGCAGATTGCCTAATTCTATTTTAACTGAATCTTCCCTACACAAACTAGTTTGCTGTACAGAGTATGTCAATTAATTACTTTATATTACACACTTAATTGGTTATTAAACCTAAATTATATAAAGTGAGGACTTGCTGAGAAATTTTGTAGATTATATGGCTGTTGGTATATATAGTGTGTGTGTGTATGTGTAGTTCCTCAGTCGTGTCTTGCTCTTTTATGACCTCATGGATTACAGCCTGCCAGGCTCCTCTGTCAGTGGGATTTTCCAAGCAAGAATAACGCAGTGGCTTACCATTTCCTTCTCCAGGGCATCTTCCTAACCCAGAGATTGAACCCAAGTCTCCTGCATTGGCAGGTGGATTCTTTATTGCTGAGCCATGAGGGAAGCCCATTTTTTAGAATCAGATCAGATCAGATCAGATCAGTCGCTCAGTCGTGTCCAACTCTTTGCGACTTCATGAATCGCAGCACGCCAGGCCTCCCTGTCCATCACCAACTCCCGGAGTTCACTCAGACTCACTTCCATTGAGTCAGTGATGCCATCCAGCCATCTCATCCTCTGTCGTCCCCTTCTCCTCCTGCCCCAATCCCTCCCAGCATCAGAGTCTTTTCCAATGAGTCAACTTTTCGCACGAGGTGGCCAAAGTACTGGAGTTTCAG
Organism: Bos grunniens; assembly: GCF_055505025.1. NCBI lineage: Eukaryota > Metazoa > Chordata > Mammalia > Artiodactyla > Bovidae > Bos > Bos grunniens. Next base: position 69,677,341 of record NC_141170.1, read on the forward strand.
CTTTAGCATCATTCCTTCCAACGAAATCCCAGGGCTGATCTCCTTCAGATTTTTTAAAATTTAAAAATAAAATTTTTAGTATAGCACCCTAAAAATCTCAGTGCCTAGAGCAGGGCCTGAGATATGAATAATTCAACTATCAAATGAATGAATGGCTTAATTCAGGCCTACGACCTCATTTTTAAGCTAAAGAATTGAGTAAATCTGAAACCAAACTTTCTTCCTGTTTTCCTGCTATGAACTATCTTTGTAACCTACTTGATTCTGATTTTCTTATAGTTAAAACCAACCTAACTTGTAAATGGATTATCAAAACCCAGTGTATCTCAGATTAACAAAAATATGCTGAAATTATTATCTATACTCATTGTTACTTAGCCTCTAGGCCACGTCCAACTCTTTTCAACCCCATGGACTGCAACATGCAGGCAGTGCTCATTAAACTTGTATACTCACTGAAGTTGCCTAAATCTCTCAACCTTCTCCTTTCAGGTAAGTCTTATCTAAATGTGACTTCTGTGTGTGTGTGTGTGTGTGCATGTGCTGTCAATCATGTCCAGCTTTTTGCAACCCTATGGACCATAGCCCACCAGGCTCTACTGTCCATGGAATTTTCCAGGCAAGAATTCTTGAGTGGGTTGTCATTTCCTACTCCAAGGGATCTTCCCAACCGAGGGATTGAACCTGCATCTCTGGTGTTTCTTGCATTGGTAGATAGGTGTTTTTACCACTGAGTCTTACCAAAAGTTTATCCTGATATTACCTCATTTACCTGAATCACAGAACTGCCAAATGATGATATGGATGTTAATTTTATAGTACCTTATTTGTGTGTATGTGTTAGTCACTCAGTTGTATCTGACTTTTTGTGACCCCATGGACTCCTGTCAGGCTCCCCTGTCCATGAAATTCTTATTGTATTTTAATTGTAACAGCTGAAAAAGCATGCAAAGGAGATACATAGGTGATAGGGGTTATCTGTTGTAGGGTAAATTTACACTCAGGATTATAGCTGCTGCTGCTGCTGCTGCTGCTGCTGCGTCACTTCAGTCGTGTCCAACTCTGTGCAACCCCATAGATGGCAGCCCACCAGGCCCCTCCATCCATGGGATTTTCCAGACAAGAGTACTGGAGTGGGTTGCCATTGCCTTCTCTGACAGGATTATAGCTGGTATTCATATATAATCTCTTTTAACCAATAATATCTTATCTGGACAGTTCTATATCATTCACTGATTTTTGGCTTCCCTGGTAGCTCAGCTGGTAGAGAATCCACCCGCAATGCTGGAGACATGGATTCAATCCCTAGGTTGGGAAGATCCCCTGGAGAAGGGAACAGCCACCCACTCCAGTATTCTTGCCTGGAGAATTTAATGAACTATATAGTCCATGGGGTTGCAAAGAGTCAAGGCACGACTAAGTGACTTTCACTTTCTGTTCCATATACCAAACATATCACCACTTGCTGAACATATCACTTCCATAAATCAAAGCTTTTTACATCATTTGCAGAAAATTCTCTGTTTTGTGTATGCTGGATTCATCAACTATTTCTATTAATTAGAATAGAATTTCATCCTAATATGTTCCTTCACAGAAGTGTGTAATGCTATAAATAAAGGATAAGTTTACTCCAATATCTGCCATGCAAAATACCTTCTTAGGTGCTGAATGCTTGTGACAGACTTCTTGATGCTGTGCAGAGATGAGTGATACCTGGACTTCCATAACAAATGACAAGAGAAAGATTCCAGATTAAATGGAGCCAGAAGAAATATTTCAAAGCCCTTACCCTGATACTTCTCAATCATTTTTATCCTAAGATAAAGTTCTTTGAAATCTTCTAATGTTAATAATATAAATGTTCTTATTAGGGTATTCCTTATAATTATTCAGAAAAGAACTTAAAAAAATCTTCCTTAAAAATGATTTTCAGATCTTTCAGTCTATTTTCTGTAATATGCTCCAGTGTGATAATTTGTGGAAGGCATTTAATTTGAGGAAGTAACCAAAGATTAATCTGATCAAACTCTGTTGATTATTGATTTAATAAAAATAGACAAAGAAATTTTATAAAAATGCATTATTACTACCATTTTGTTTTTTCTGGTCACACCTTGCAGCATATGGCATCTGAGTTCCCCTACCAGGGATCAAACACTCACCCCCTGCCTTTGGAGAGTGCAGTCTTAACCACCCCACTACCAGGGAAGTCCCCTACCATTTCACATGGTAACTATACAGTATTTCAACTGAGTATCCTCATTGCAATTGAATAAATCAATTTACTCAATCCTTTGAGCTGGAAATGTTGCTTGTCTCTTCTTCTGCTTTTGCTCATGACCAAATAAATGACATAGAGAAAAAGTTAAAAGTTATGTTCTTTGGTTTCTAAATGTAGAAAATGAGAACAAAGAAAGTAGAAGATCTGGTTGATGCTGTCACTGTTTTCAGTGAACTTGTGGCTAGACTGACAGAGAAGTATATCTCTAGACAACAGACAGGAAATAGACATAGATATGATCTGCAGAAAAGTCATGGTAGCACCTAGCACCTTTGATTATTAAAAAATGTGACAATGGCAGAAATAAGAAAATAGGTTTTACTAAATGAAGAGTAAGTAAAAGAAAATTATGCTACGGTTAAATTTTTCCTATGAGTTAAATGAAAAAGAAAGATTATTTCATCTTGTTTCAAAAATGGAAAAAGAATACTTTCAACTACTAACAAAACATTTGAAGGTGAAAGTTTTCATCAGTACACCTTGGGTTTATTACTATCTATCATGCATTCTCTGAAATTCAAATAATTTAATCCATTTGCTTCACCTACTTTTAATTCAGTGCTTAATTTTTTTCCAGCCTCTAGAGTTGCTATTTTTTTAATATCTAATTTCTCTAGGGTTTGCAAATCACTTATCATAAACTATGTGTTTCACTCCAAGATAATTTTAAATCAACCAAGAATACTGAAGAGATGCTTTTAAGGTTTAAATGGGCTAAGATCAATCTTAGGAGCAAAGGCTAGACATGACAATGTTCATAAATGGTGCAATTTAAAGGTTGCAAAGGTGATCTAGGGTCTGATTTCCAATACAGCTGCTGTTTTAGAGTGTGGTTCCTTGAGGACCAAGGGCGTTTTTTAAAGCATGTTAACTATCCTTCAGTACCATCATGAGGGAGGCTGAATCTATTATATCCAATTTGCAGGTAATAAAAATAAGTCAATGAGAGGTTAAGTAGTTTGTTCAAGGTCACCAGGCAAGTTCTAGTGGAAATAAAAATGAAAGTCACACCTCATCCACTTGAAGTGATGTCATCTGATCAGGGGGCCTATTCAGAGTTCATTATGCTAAACAAGACCTGATTAGAAATACTGATTTCACTGAAACAGAACCAAAAAAGATAAAATACAACTATATTTCTCATGAGAAAAAATTTAATTTGCCGCATTCCTGTTTAAAATTCCTAATTCCAGAGGACTTCATTTCAAGAAAGAATGATCAAGGTAAACTCAAATGACAAAGAAGTTTTTATTACCACACAGCATCACAAATTTGCAGACATTTATGAAAACTGGGGCTCTGATTGCTTGATCTATAAATGTACTTCTAGGACATCAGTAGTTGTCTAATCTATGTAGCCAAATTATTAGTCTTTGTGAAATTAAAGCATGATGATTTGAATCAGGCCCAGAAAATGAGATTGCATTGCTATGCTATTACAGGAAAGAGAGAATCACTAAAAGACATTCCAGCTGTTCAAGCAGCAACGAGACAGACAAACAAATGAAAGTGCCTTGTGGTTTCTCATGCCAATGTCTAAAATGGTCACTTATCGACAGTTTTCAAAAGACAAAGGCCATTGCAAAGCAGCTAATCAATTTTGTGTGTCTCTTTTACCCAGCCAAATAAATTATTTCCCACTGAAGTCATGTTGACAATTTAGGAAAAACAAAGAATATCGCAACAGCTAGTTCAGTAATTGGTTGCATTTTAGTCAGTAAAGCATTTATTTTCTTATTTTTCTTCTGAGAAAATTCAAATATCCCTTCCAACAATTGAATTGTATGCAGTAGATGATTTTTAAAGATGCAAACTATGTTAAATACTCTAACAGTTATAAGAAGGAACATTTTAACATGTAAATAATAACAAATAAGAAATTTAATGAGAAAAATAAAAATTGGTAACATCTGTAAACCTTGGGCTTCTCAGGTGGTACAGGGGTCAAAAATCTGCCTGCCAATGCAGGAGACACAAGAAATGTGGGTTCAATCCTTGGTTTGGGAAGATCCCCTGGAGGAGAAAATGGCAACCCACCCTAGTATTCTTGCCTGGAAAATTTCCATGAACAGAGGCGCTTGGTGGGCTGCAGTCCATGAGGTCTGGTCACCAAGGGTTGAATATGACAGAGCCACTGAGCACAGCACAGCACACAGTACACCTTAGGTGTTTTCACAGTCAAGCGATTAATTCCTGTAAGATATAATGGTAAAACTCCACATACATTTAGAGCAAAGAACATCCATAAGCATTTTTGTCACTTCTCAGCCATTATCATAGATTTTATGGAATCTTTTTGGAATGCAAACTCCTCCAGAGAGCTAATAAATTTCTATCTTTTGTAGATATCTGAATTGGTAATGAAGCTCTCCTTTCACATTAAACACCTTGGGGGTTTAGCAGAGTTGAGATTTTTACCCAGTGTTCTGGACAACATTCAGTTTCAAAATAAACTGTTTCTCTTGTGGCTGCTGTACTCAATGGCATCTGCATTTGCCACATGACTGGAAGCAGTGTATTTTTGTCCTGTGACAAGCTAAGCCACCATGAAGACATTTAATTTCTCCTTATCCTTTGGTAATGATATACCTGGGGTTTTTCTTATATGATAATATGTTGAATCAGTTTAGTAAAGTAAAAGAGCAACTCTGTCCACTCTGGTTATATATTTTCCAATGGCTTAAATTACAGTTAGCATATTTTACCAATCAGGACATATTTTAGTCCCAAAGTATTACCATATTGCTTACCATATTGCCAAATTTTCTAATACTAAAAAGCAATGCCAGATGCTTTATACTCCAGAGATATAAGACTTCTAATTGGAATAAGTTGCCTTTCTCATGAATTATTATTGTCAGAATTATTTGTGAATCAGCCAATAAATAACACATTCCAGCAGTGATGAAAGCCAGTGCTGCTCCCCTATTGAAAGAAGGTATATGAAATCTACTTCCAATTTGAATGGGCAAACGAATCATTTACAGAAGTGCCAGAAAGATCTTTCAATTTTTTAAATTGTTTTTTAATTAAATATGTCCTCCTTAAGCTGGTGTGCAAGGCTTTCCACAATCTGTGTATTACATACAGTCTCTTTATATCAATCTTATTTTTGAGTCACCTGCTTGAGAAAGCAAGGTTAACCTTAAGAACTTGATGAAATCATGTTCTTAATCTTTTTAAAATTTTTATTTATTATTTACTTTTGACTCTGCTGGGTCTTCATTGCTTTGTGAATTTTTTTCTAGTTGTGGCAAGTGGGGGCTACTTTCCAGTTGCAGTGAGCAGACTTTTCATGGCAACGGTTTCTCTTATTGTGGAGCATGGGCTCTAGAGCATGCAGGCTTCATTAGTTGTGGCATGTGGGTTCAACATCTGTGGCTCCTGAGCTCTAGAGCACAGGCTCAATAGTTGAGATGCATGGGGTCAGTTGCTCCATGGCATGTGGAATTTTCCTTGATCAGGGATAAAATCCATGTCTCCTGCATTGGCAGGTGAATTCTTTACCACTGAGTTACCAGGGAAGTCCTGAAATCACATTCTTATACAACTTAGTTTATGCTCTTCCTTTTCATTTCCCTTCCGCTTATCTAATCCTGAATAAAGCCTTTCTTAAAATTCACCATATTAAATTATCCTGATGTCTGTCTTCCTTTCCTCTCATTCTTCTTCATTGAAGAAATAGGAATGATAGAATCTCCTTGAGGATTTTTCAGGATAAAGGAAAATAATGATTCTTCTTCATTTTAAATGTACATTTTAAATTGTACATCCAGTAGTTTAATCATGGTTAAGTAACTAAAATCAGACTTCCATTAAAAAAAAACAAGAACAGTAGAAATTGGGTAAAATACCTAGAACTCTTTCAAAAATTTAAAAGAGCAAATAAGGATTATGACACTGAGAGGACAAAAACAAGCAAAGTTAACCTATCAACCCAGCCTTCTGTCTGAAGGAAGTTTCAGCAACATACTACAGGCAAGAAGAAACTAAGCAGATCATGAAACTTTGTTCAGGCAAGAAGAGAAGATTGCACTTCAGGGAGAAGGGAAAGAAGTGGCTGAATTTTGCAGGTCATAATAATAAAAAGAACTTTATATGAAGTTTCAGATTAAGAGCTCTATCTAAAATAATGTATAGGTATTCCCTTGAATCTTCGTCTTAGTCTGAAGCTATGCATGCTTAGGGAGAGAATCTAATAAGATAACAAGGGAACATCTAGGAAATCACCAACTGCCAAGGAGCTATAAACTGAAGTTCGACCAGGATTCACACATGATTGAGAGGTGTTCATATTCTAAATAACTAGGGAAGAAAGACATCCTTGAACATTTAATGCATTCAACAGAAACACCAGGGAGGCCATGTCTTAGTAGTAGGACTGTCAGAGCCCTAGAGTAAAACACCTACAAGCAGTTTTAAACTAAGAATGTTTAAAACAATCGTCAAAAATGATGAAGATAATCCATAATTACATCAATTGTCTGAGTAAAGAAGACTGAAAATTTTTGAAAGAAAAGAACAGTTATAATTCAACCATACAGGACTCACAATATCTATTACTCATTATAAATTATTAGAACATGTGAGATAGGAAAATTATAAAATGAGAAGGAAATGGATTAATAGAAATAGACACAAAAGTGGTAATTATGATCAGATTAACATATAAAGACTTTAAAATAACTACTGTAAATATATTCAAGAATCATAATGTATAAATTAAATAAGAATTTGAATTTTTATAACTGGAAAAATATCTGAAATGAAAATCTATTGCTTGCTTTTAGCAGATAATTAGACATTGTAAAACTAAAGATAGGCAAATTTGAAGATAATGTGAAAGAAATCATACAAAGTAAAGAACAGAAATAAAAAAAAATAGTATTGAATAAAACTTAACAGACCTTGAGCAGCCTATGAGAAAATAAAAACTAGTAGACTGTACAAATTATTTTACCTGGGGAAAGAGGGGGGCAAAAAAACCACTTAAATAGATAATAGATAAAATCCATTCATTTTTTATTAAAAAAAAATATAAACTAAAAGATTCAAGAAGCTCAAAGAGAACATGCATGGTAGAGTAAAAAGAACATCATTTGAGATAACAGTATTTAAACATCAAGGCTGATAATAATTAAGTTATTCAAAACCACTGATAATGATAAAAAACATAAAAGTAGACATAAAATAGCAGAAAGAAAATACATTACACTTGAGTGAATAAATAATGCCACAAGAAGACAATGGATTAAAATTTTCAAGGCCATTGAAAGAAAGAAATGTGAATGTGACATTCTTTAGTCAATAAAAGTGTATTTTAAAATTAAAGCAACACTGGTCAAACAATGTGGGCCAAGGGCTGAAACTTAAAAAAGAGAGTTTTTATAAGAAAATGGAAAAGAATAAATGAAACTAAAAGTTCTTTGAAAAATACTCAAATTCTTAAACATATCTACATTAATAAAATATAAATTAAAATAGATTAGTAGTATTAGAAATGAATAAGGGACATCACTATGGATATTATATATATATTTGAAATAAAAATTAGGAAAGGCTATTTACAAAGTTATGCCTATAAAGTTAAATCAAGATGAAATGTATCAGTTGCTTGAAAGATGCAAATTGCCAAAGTGAACCCAAGAAAAAATAAAAATTTGCAATAACCTTGTTTATTAAATAAATTATATTGTAACAAAAACCTACCTACAAAGAAAATCCTAAACATAGATTTTGTTGCAGGTGAATTCTATTACAAACTAAAGCAAAAATTGCAAGTTTACACAAACTTTCAGGAAACAGAGAAGTAGAGCAAAACTCCCAAACTCATTTTATGGATTCAACAAGATACTAAAATTTAAACTACATGAAAATATTCTCACCATCAAAATATAAAACTATATATATTGCAAACATAGAAGAATCTTTAACATGTAATGAATCAAAAGCAATAGTGAATCAAAAGGATAAGACATCATGATAAAATAAGGTTTATCCAAGAAAATTAAGGTTGGTTTAATATTTAATAAAAATAATAGATCCTGGAAAATCCCATATGTCATGAAGCAGCTAAGCCTGTGTGCCATAACTATTGAGCCTGTGCTACAGAGCTCAAGCTATGCAACAAGAGAAGCCACCATATGAGAAATCCATGCACTGCAACTAGAGAGTAGTCCTTGCTTTCCACAACTAGAGAAAAGCCCATGCAGCAACAAAGACTCAGCACAGCTAAAAATAAAATAAAAAATAAACAAAATTATTTAAAAAAATTAAATTAATTTATAATTAAAAAAAAATCTTAAACTCAGAAAATAAAACCCAGAAATTACTTCAACCTGATAAAGGTCACCAGGACATGGAAGCAACCTAGATGTCCATCAGCAGATGAATGGATAAGAAAGCTGTGGTACATATACACAATGGAGTATTACTCAGCCATTAAAAAGAATACATTTGAATCAGTTCTAATGAGGTGGATGAAACTGGAGCCTATTATACAGAGTGAAGTAAGCCAGAAGGAAAAACACCAATACAGTATACTAACGCATGTATATGGAATTTAGAAAGATGATAACAATAACCCTGTGTACGAGACAGCAAAAGTGACGCTGATGTATGGAACAGTCTTATGGACTCTGTGGGAGAGGGAGAGGGTGGGAAGATTTGGGAGAATGGCATTGAAACATGTAAAATATCAGGTATGAAACGAGATGCCAGTCCAGGTTCAATGCACGATACTGGATGCTTGGGGCTGGTGCACTGGGACGACCTGGAGGGATGGTATGGGGAGGGAGGAGGGAGGAGGGTTCAGGAGGGGGAGCACATGTATACCTGTGATGGATTCATTTTGATGTTTGGCAAAACTAATACAATTACGTAAAGTTTAAAAATAAAATAAAAAAAAAAACAAAAAACAAAAAACTATAGCTAGCCTCATACCTAAGTGAAAAGCAGGTCATTTTTCTCTTATGGGAAAGAACAACATAAGTATGGCTGTCCTCATCATTGTATTAAAATTTTTAGTGCAGGAAGATATGGATCAGAAGGACAAGTATATACTTTTGCAAGGAGAAAATAAAATTATGTTTACAGACAATATATTTCAGTATGCAGAAATTGTTAAGGAATCATTTAAAAAATTTTCTAAAAGTAATATATAATTTAGAATGACTGTTATGTAAGGCTGATTTAGACAACTGATTGTATTTTTATCTACCATCAGTAAATAATTTCAAAACAAATGTATGTGATATAATATTAAAATACAGAAAATATCTTGAGATAAATTTGATAAACTATTAGAAGAGCTCTATTCTAAACAAAAAATTAAGATCAAACCAATAAAAAAGCAAAACTTTTCTGCACATATACTGTAGAATATAAAAAAAGAAATTTATTTCAATCATTGATCAAGAACTCAACATAGTTAAAATGACAATATTACCAAAATTGATCAATAAATTTACCAAATTCCCAATTAAATCCATAAGTTTTTTCCCTAAAGTTAATGCCAAATTATCCTAAAATTTTTATGAAAATGAAAGACTCAGACTAGAGAAACATATTTAAAACACTAAAATAAGAAATTAAAAGAGATACATATAAATAGAGAAACATTCCACATTTATGGATTAGAAGAATTAACACTGTTAAATGTCCATATTATCCAAAGCAACGTGTTAACTCAGAGAACTTTCTATCAAATAACAATGGTATTTTTCACAGAAATATATATATATATTTAAATCCTAAAATTCATACAGAAGTCCAAAAACCCCCTATTAATTAAAATGAATTTGGGCAAGAAGAACAAATCTGAAAACATCACATTTCCTGATAGCAAAATATATTATGAAGCTAGTTTTATCAAAACAGAATGACCCTGGGATAAAAATAGACATAAAGACAAATGGAGGATTTCCCTGGTAGTTCAGTGGCTAAGAATCTGTCTGCCAATGGGGACATGAGTTCTATCCCTGTCAGGAAGGATCCCATATGCCATGGGACAGCTTAGCCTGTGCATCACAACTGTTGAGCTCCTGTTCTAGACCCTGCGACCCAAGGGCCTGCGCTCTACAACAAGAGAAGCCACCGCAATGAGAAGCCTATGCACAACTAGAGTAGCTCCCACTCACTGCAACTAGAGAAACTCACATTTAGCAACGAAGATCCATCACAGCCCCTCTCCACCCAAAAAAGACTAATGGAACAGAACAGAGACTAGGAGTAAGGACATCCTTACATGCTAAACTGACCTTTGAAAATGTCACCAATGATAAACAATGGGGAGAAGAGTGTCTCTTCAGACATTACTGAATGTTCTCTGAGGGACATAATCGTCCTGGGTAGAGAACCACTGGTTTAGAGGACTCCACATACTCACTAGGCAGAATAAAGAAAACTTACATGTACAAGGAAAAGAGAAAAACTCCTAAGACTTTTATTCCCAATGCCACTCTTGGTTTACTGCAAGAAGGTCTTTGTATATATTTCCAGGTAAACTGCAATTCCTATAAGCTAAACTTAATAATCATGCAATGTTTCTGTCTGTAACTCATGTTGTTTAATATGCATCTAATACTGATACTGATCTTGAAACCATTTTTTTGTCTCATGAAAATTCCCCTTTCTATTTCAGCTGCTCATGAATTTTTGTCTTTGGCTTTGTTGTTACTGGAAAGCAAGAGTAGATGCTATTCCTTTTCTCAAAGTACTAGAAATCAATGATCCTTGTTTATAAATTTTAGCAAATGAATTGTAATGATATTTTCTCAACATTTTATGGAAATATATACCATGTGCTTCATTTGTTTAAACCAGACTTCATACACTGGAACAGAAAAAAGTTTTTAAGAAAATATATCTTAGCCAACAGTAGCAAGTATCTAGATAAAAGGTGAATGAAAAAAAAAAAAGTTATAGGATTTATGAATATAGAGTAAAGGAATTCTTGCATTTTGGACAAATTTATATATTTATAGAAGATAAGGCAAGAGATGGGAAACAAGGATTTGGACAAGTGCAGAAACAACATATTTATTGGAGAAGTAGTTAAGTGGGCCTGAGGAAGCATTGCTACAAATAAAGCTAGTGGAGGTGATGAAATTCCAGCTGAGCTATTTCAAATCCTAAAAGATGATGCTGTGAAAGTGCTGCACTCAGTATGCCAGCAAATTTGGAAAACTCAGCAGTGTCCACATGACTGGAAAAGATAGGTTTTCATTCCAATCCCAAAGAAGGGCAATGTCAAATAATGTTACTACTGCACAATTGCACTCATTTCACATGCTAGCAAGGTAAGCCTCAAGATCCTTCAAGGTAGTCTACAGCAGTACATAAACTGAGAACTTCCTGATGAACAAGCTGGATTCAGAAAAGGCAGAGGAACCAGATATCAAATTGCCAATATCCACTGGATCATAAAGAAAGCAAGGGGATTCCAGAAAATACATCCATCAAAACAAGCTGTGGAAAATATTTAAAGTTCTGAGAATACCGGACTATCTTACCTGTCTCCTGAGAAACCTGTATGCAGGTCAAGAAGCAACAGTTAGAACCAGACATGGAACAACAGACTTGTTCAAAACTGGGAAAGGGGAAAAACAGGGCTGTATATTGTCACCCTGCTTGTTTAATTTTTATGCAGAGTACCTCATGGGAAATGCCAGGCTGGATGAATCACAAGCTGGAATAAAGATTGCCAGGAGAAATATCAACAACCTCACATATGCAGATTATACCACACTAAAGGCAGAAAGTGAAACAGAACTAAAGAGTCCCTTGATAAGGGCAAAAGAGGAAAGTGAAAAAGCGAGCTTAAAACTCAATTTTAAAACAAAACACATACACACTAAGATCATGGCATTTGGTCCTATCACTTCATAGTAAATAGAAGGGGAAAGGTGGAAGCAAGGACAGATTTTATTTACTTGGGCTCCAAAATCACTGCAGACAGAGACTGCAGCCATGAAATGAAAAGACTCTTGCTCCTTGGAAGGAAAGCTGTGGCAAACCTAGATTGTATATTAGAAAGCAGACGCATCACTTTGCAACAAAGGTATTAATAGTCCAAGCTATTGTTTTCCAGTAGTCATGTATGGATGTGAGAGTTGAACCATAAAAAAGCTGAGAACCAGAGAATTGATACTTTTTGTCTGTGGTGTTGAAGAAGACTCTTGAGTCCTTTGGTCAGCAAGGAGATCATATCAGTCAATCCTGAAGGAAATCAGTTCTGAATATTCATTGAAAGGACTGATGCTAAAGCTGAAGTTCCAATACTTGGCCACCTGATGCAAAGTGCTGACACACTGGAAAAGACCACGATGCTGGGAAAGATTGAGGGCAGGAGGAGAAGTGGGTAGCAGAGGATTAGATGTTTAGATAACATCACGTGACTCAGTGGACATGAATTTGAGCAAATTCTGAGAGACAGTGGAGGACAGAGGAGCCTGGCTGCAGTCCATGAGGTCACAAAAAGTAAGAAGCAATTTGGTGACTGAATAAAAACAACAAATTTATTTGGCACATACACTTATGTTACAAAGAAATATTTCCCCTAAATCAGCATAGAACAGTTCTGACTCCTGACAAAAGACAAAGGACTTAGAAAAAAAATTTATAAACTTGTTTTGATAAATTGTTTTTAATTAAGAAACTTTATTTTGAGATTGTCTCTCCTAATGTGGCAGAGTTAAATATTTTTTCTGGTTGACTTTTAATGTTAGAACTTTGTCATTTTTCTTGTACATTCGATAATTTGGTGTATATGTCCTTTTTAGCTGTTAAAACACCCAAAATTCTATGTTGATACCTATAAATTACTTTTTTTAAGTTTAGCGTTTTTAAAAATTATAAACTTTGAGAACCTACATTTTAAAAAATTACTGAAAACACATACCATGTCTCTTGGAAGTCAGCTTCTCCTCATTTTAAGAAACCAGTTAAAAAGAACTTTTGAGAGGAAGAAATTTGCTTTCCAATCAGCCTTTGTGAGATGCATCTATCCCTTAAGTTAAAGGATAATGACTCTTACATGTATTTAAATGTTGAAAAGGTGAAAGAATGTTATTAGAGGAAAAGAAAGCTAGGATGTTATAAATTGCCATAAGAATCACCTTTTTGGATATTGTTCTTGGCAAGCTTCTAGAGTCATTAATATTTCCATTGAAAGAGCTAAAATATGTGAATTGGAATAATAGTCCCTAATTAGACCATAAAATGATCACTGTAGGCAAGGTAAAAACTCTATGTGTTCAATTATCTCAGATAATTTTATTGGATATATTCTATCACATATCATGTTTCTATAATGAGTAATGTAGTGAAATAAAAAAAGAAAACAAAGAGTTCATTTTCAGAAAACTTAATCAAAATATTAGGTAAAAAGTGAATGAAATGGATATAACAAAGATTTTATTTAAATTTGTAAATTCAAGAAGGCAAATGTAAAATCTGTACTTTTCCCTCAGTTTCAGTTATTTATACTTTTTTGAGCTTCCCTGATGGCTCAGATGGTAGAGAATCTGCCTGCAATGCAGGAGATGCAGCTTCGATACCTGGGTTAGGAAGATATCCTGAAGCAGGAAATGGCAACTCACTCCAGTATTCTTGCCTGGGAAATCCCATGGACAGAGGAGCCTGGTGGGCTACAGACCATGGGGTTGAAAAGAGTCAGACATGACTCAGCAACTAACACACACATACTCGTTTAGTTATATTAGTTTTCTGTTACAGAAGGAGGGAATCACAGTATTAAGAAATCATGATACTGTTCCAAACTCTGGATTTTAATAATACCTCCAAAATTTTAGAGAAATATGGAGATGTATCTGGATGTATTTAGAGAAATAGGATAGAATTAACTAACAACGTTGCATGATATACTAATGTTTAGCTTGTATCATTAGATCCATAAGAATTTGGTTCAGTATGATTTGAATCTTAGCAACTTCACTCTAATAGCAGTGCTTAGGATGAAAAGAATAAGTCTAGTAAGATACAAAATGAATTTTAAAGGTTTGTAATGATCCAGCTGAAAAGAATCAGTTCATGTCAGTCACTCAGTTGTGTCCCACTCTTTAAGACCCCATGGACTGCTGCATTCCAGGCTTCCCTGTCCATCACAAACTCCCAGAGCTTGCTCAAACTCATGTCCATTGATTCAGTGATGCCATCCAACCATCTTATCCTCTGTCATCCCCTTCTCCACCTGAATTCAATCTTTCTCAGCATCAGTGTCTTTTCCAATGAGTCAGTTCATTGCATCAGGTGGTCAAAGTATTGGAATTTCAGCTTCAGCATCAATCCTTACAATTAATATTCAGGACTGATTTCCTTTAGTATTGACTGGTTTGATATCCTTGCTGCACAGGGACTCTCAAGAGTCTTCTCCAACACCATAGTTTAAAAGCATCATTTCTTCGGTCCTCAGCTTTCTTTATAGTCCAACTCTCATATCCATATATGACTACTGGAAAAAAACATAGCTTAGACTAGACAGACCTTTGTTGGCAAAGTAATGTCTCTGCTTTTTAAAATGCTGTCTAAATTGGTCATAGCTTTTCTTCCAAAGAGCAAGCGTCTTTTAATTTCATGGCTCCAGTCACTGTCTGCAGTGATTTTGGAGCTCCCCAAAATAGTCTGTCACCATTTCCATTGTTTCCCAATCTATTTGCCATGAAGTGTGGGACTGGATGCCAGGATCTTTGTTTTTTGAATGTTGAGTTTTAAGACAGATTTTTCACTCTCCTCTTTCAATTTCATCAAGAGGCTCTTTATTTCCTCTTTGCTTTCCGCCATAAGGGTGGTGTCCTGTCCTCTCCATATGTGAGGTTATTGATATTTCTGTAAGCAATCTTAATTCCAGCTTGTGCTTCATCCAGCCCAGCATTTCGCATGATGTACTCTGCATAGAAGTTAAATAAGCAAGGTAACAATATACACCCTTGACATATTCCTTTCCCTATTGCTGTTCCATGTCTGGTTCTAACTGCTTCTTGACCTGCATACAGATTTCTCAAGAGTCAGATAAAGTAAGGTGGTCTGGTATTCATATCTCTTTAAGAATTTTCCAGAATTTGTTATGATCCATGCAGTCAAAGGCTTTGGCATAGTCAAAAAAACAGAAGTAGATGTTTTCCTGGAATTATCTTGCTTTTTCTATGGTCCAAATGATGTTGACAATTTGATCTCTGGTTCCTCTGCCTTTTCTAAATCTGGAATGTTCATCTGGAAGTTCACAGTTCACATACTGTTGAAGCCTCACTTGGAGAATTTTGTGCACTATTTTGCTAGCCTGCAAGATGAATGCAATTGTGCTGTAGTTTGAATGTTCTTTGGCATTGCCTTTCCTTAAGACTGAAATGAAAATTGACCCTTTTCAGTCCTGTGATCAGTGCTGAATTTTCCAAATTTGCTGGCACATTTAGTGCAGCACTTTCACAGCATCATCTTTCAGGATTTGAAATAACTCAGCTGGAATTCCATCACCTCCACTAGCTTTGTTTGTAGTGATGGTTCCTGGGCCCACTTCACTTTGAACTCCAGGATGTCTGGCTCTAGGTGAGTGATCACACCATCACAGTTATCTGCATCATTAACATCTTTATTGTATAGTTCTTCTGTGTATTCTTGCCACCTCTTCTTAATATCATCTGTTTCTGTTAGGTCCATACCATTTCTGTCCTTTATTGTGCCCATCTTTGCATGACATGTTCCCTTGGCATCTCTAATTTTCTTGAAGAGATCTCTAGTCTTTCACATTCTATCGTTCTCTATTTCTTTGCATTAATCATTGAGGAAGGCTTTCTTATTTCCCCTTGCTATTCTTTGAAACTCTGCATTCAGATGGATGTATCTTTCCTTTTCTCCTTTCCTTTTACTTCTGTTTTTTTCCTAAGCTTTTTGTAAGGTCTCCTCAGACAACCATTTTCCTTTATGCATTTCTCTTTCTTTCAGATGGTTTGGATCACCACCTCCTGTACAATGTCACTAACCTCCACCCATAGCTCTTCAGACACTATGTCTATCAAATCGAATCCCATGAATCTGTTTGTCACTTTCACCGTATAATCTTAAGGATTTGATTTACGTCATACCTGAATGGTCTAGTGGTTCTCCCTACTTTCTTTAAGTATGAATTTTGCAATAAGGAGTTCATGATCTGAGCCACAGTCAGCTCCTGGTCTTATTTGTGCTGTCTGTATATAGCTTCTCCATCTTCAGCTGTGAATATAATCAATTTGATTTCGGTATTGACCACCTGGTGATGTCCATGTGAGGAGTCATCTCTTGTGTGTTGGAAGAGGTCGTTTGCTATGACCAGTGTGTTCATTTGGCAAAACTCTGTTAACCTTTTCCCTGCTTCATTTTGTACTTCAAGTCCAAAATTTTCTGCTGCTCCAGGTATCTCTTGACTTCCTACTTTTGCATTCGAGTCCCATACAAAGGACACCTTTTTTGGGTAATAGTTCTAGAAGAACTTATAGGTCTTCATAGAAACTTTCAACTTCAACTTCTTCAGCATTAGTGGTTGGGACATAGACTTGGATCACTGCGATATTGAATGGTTTGCCTTAGAAATGAACAGAGATCATTCTGTCATTTTTGAGATTGCACCCAAGGACTGCATTTCAGACTCTTGTTGACCATGAGGGCTACTCCATTTCTTCTAAGGTATTCTTGCCCACAGTAGTAGGTATAATGGTCATCTGAGTTAAATTCACCCATTCCAGTTCATTTCAGTTCACAGATTCCTAAAATGTCAATGTTCACTCTTGCCATCTCCTCTTTGATTAATTCCAGTTTGTCTTGATTCATGGACCTAACATTCCAGGTTCCTATACAATATTGTTCTTTACAGAATCAGACTTTAATTCCATCACCAGTCACATCCACAGCTGGGTGGTGTTTATGCTGTGGCTCAGCCTCTTCATTCTTTCTGGAGCTATTTTTCTACTTTTCTCCAGTAGCATAGTGGGTACCTACTGACCTGGAGAATTCATCTTTCTGTGCCATATCTTCTTTGCCTTTTCATACTGTTCATGGAGTTCTCAAGGCATGAATACTGAAGTTGTTTGCCATTCCCTTGTCCCGTGGACTGCATTGAGTCAGAGCTCTCCACAATGACCTGTCTGTCTTGGGTGGCCCTACATGACATGGCTCATAGTTTAATTGAGTTGGATAAGGCTGTGATCCATGTGACCACTTTAGTTAGTTTTCTGTGATTGTGGTTTTCAATCTGTCTGCTCTCTAATGGATAAGGATAAGAGGCTTCTGGAAGCTTCCTGATAGGAGGGAGTGGCTGTGGGAGAATCTGGGTCTTGTTCTGATGGGCAGGGACATGCTCAGTAAATCTTTAATCCAATTTTCCATTCCTGGGCAGAGCTGTGTTCCCTTCCTGTTGTTTGGCCTGAGGCCAAACTATGGTAGGGGTAATGGCTGTAATGGTGGCCTGCTTCAGAAGAACTTATGCCAGCACTGTTTAATTCAGTGCCTCTGACCCAGCAGCAGGCCACTCTCAAACCATGCCTCTACTGGAGACTCCTGGACATTCACAAGCAAGTTTGGCTCTATCTGTTTTGGGAATCACTGCTCCTTTCTCCTAGGTCCTGTTTGTACAGGACACAAGATTTTGCTTGTGTCCTGATAGAGTCTGTTTCCCCAGTCCTGTGGAAGATTTGTAATAAAATCCTACTGGCCTCCAAAGTCAAATTCCCTGGAGGTTCTCAGTCCCTTTGCAAGATCCCCAGGTTGGATAATCTGTTGTGGGTACTAGAATTTTTATAACAGTGGGAGAACTTCTTTGGCATAATTGTTCTCCAGTTTGTGGGTCATCAGCTCAGTGGCTCTATGGTGGGGCTAGTGGTGACCTCCTCTAAAAGGACTTATGCCACACATGGTGCCTCTCAGGTCTGCTACAGCCTGAGCCCTTGTTCCGACACTAGGCCATTGCTGACTCATGCCTTTGCAGGAGACACTCAAACACTCAAAGTCAAATCTGGCTCAGTCTCTGTGGGGTATCTGGGTCCTGGTGTGCACACAAGGTTTTGCTTGAGCCCTCTGAGCATCTCTGGTGGGTATGGGTTTTTATTCTAAATATGATTTTTATTGGAGAAGGCAATGGCAACCCACTCCAGTACTCTTGCCTGGAAAATCTCATGGGTGGAGGAGCCTGGTAGGCTGCAGTCCATGGGGTCGTGAAGAGTCAGACACAAATGAGCGACTTCACTTTCACTTTTCACTTTCATGCACTGGAGAAGGAAATGGCAACCCACTCCAGTGTTCTTGCCTGGAGATCCCAGGGACAGGGCATCCTGGTGGGCTGCCGTCTATGGGGTCGCACAGAGTTGGACACGATTGAAGCAACTTAGCAGCAGTAGCAGCAGTGATTTTTATTAGGGCTTCTCTTTGCCCTTGGATGTGGGATATCTTTTTCTGGTAGGATCCAAAATTCTCCTGTCGATGGTTGTTCAGTAGTGAGTTGCAACTTTGGAGTTCTCACAGGAGAAAATTAGTGCACATCCTTCTACTCTGCCATCTTAATTTGGGAAAGAATAGGGTCATAAAATTTATAAACTGGAGATAAATCATATATGGAAGATGCAAATGATGTAAGTCAGTCTTGGTATATGATAACTGATAATGAGGGTCATGAAGGAAAGGATAACTTGTGGGGAGTCTGTGTGGAACTATTCACTATGATGACAAAAAAAGGAAAGAATATTTTGATGAGAGAAGAGAGTGAGATTCTTGTGTGGGAGTGAATAAGAGAAGAAAAAGTGAAGGCAGCCAAAGCAGAGTATTCTTTGATGAAGTATGACTTAGAGGAAAGAATCAATAACCCACATTTAGCAAATAATTTTCCAGTACCAGTTAATGTTCCAGGAGATCTTGAGTAATGACTAGAAAGGCACTTACTTCAGGATGTGGAATTATTTTCCTTTAAATTAGAGAAAACAGAATAATGCTAAGATCCAAGGGGAAGGGAAGCTAAAAATGCAGAAGACCTGGGAAGTAATAAAGGACTAAGCCACTTACCTCAGAGGTCTAATGTTATGGGGAAACAAGAACACAGCTGGATGCATTGTCTTTGAAATACAGGAAATATTTCTTTACATGGTTGTACCATATTGAATTTCATTTGTATATGCATTTGGATAAGCTGCCCAATTAGCATAGCCTGAAAGGTCTCAATTTTTTAAAATTTTATTCTCATTGAAATACAGATCAAGTGATGTGAGAGATGAGGGGTGAGCTTTGGAAGAATTGTAATGGCTCTAAAATGCAATATTGTTTCTTATTACACTAGATGAACCAGGTTGGTGATTAGATACATACAAGTTTGTTACTGGGAAGGAAGTTTTACATGCGATTTATAAAGAGGAAAGGGCATGATTAACTGAAAGATGAAGAAAAAACAATATTTTTAATGTCAACAAGCTCTATTTTGCCAAGATTGTTTATATAATGGAGTATGCCTGTTATCAAAAATTGGAACATTGACATGAATTAAGGAATACTGTATTTCATTCATTGTCATAAGTTGTTAAAATTTCTTTTATTTAACTATAACATTGCAAGTTCCTTTTAAAAAATATAGTAGTTGCTTTACAATATTGTGTTAGTTTCTGCTGTAAAACGAAGCAAGTCAGCTAAATGTATACACATTCCCCCTCCCTCTTAAACTTCTCTCCCACTACCCACCATCCACCACCCCCAATCCCATCCCTCTGGGTCATCACAGAGCAACAACCTGAGCTCCCTGTGCTATACGGAGGGTTTCCACTAGCTATCTATTGTCTACACATCTATTCTATTTGTCTATGTCTCTATTTCTGCCCTGCAAATATGCTGATTTGTACCATTTTTCTGGATTCCACACATTTGCACACATTCCACACATTTGGTTTGGGAAAATCCCCTGGAGAAGGGAAAGGCTACCCACTCCAGTATTCTGGCCTGGGGAATTCCATTGACTGTATAGTCCATCCGGTCGCAAAGAGTCAGACACGACTGAGTGACTTTCACTTTTACACATTTGCGTTAATATATGATATTTGTTTTTCTCTTTCTGACTTACTTCACTCTGTATGATAATCTCTCATTCCAGAGTGGGTTGCCATTTCCTCCAGGTGATCTTCCTGACCGAGGGATCGAATCTGTGTCTCTTAATTCTCCTGCATTGGCAGGTGTGTACTTTATCACTAGGGCCACCTGGGAAGCCCTTAGATATGACTGGTTTAGATTTTTTTTTTTCTCTTTGATCCCTAACAATATCGTTGTCTTATGGTTTTGGAAAGTCTTAGTTCAGTTCACTTCAGTTGCTCAGTCGTGTCCCACTCTTTGCATCCCCATGAATCACAGCACGCCAGGCCTCCCTGTCTATCACCAACTCCTGGAGTTCACCCAGACTCACGTCCATCGAGTCAGTGATGCCATCCAGCCATCTCATCCTCTGTCGTCCCCTTCTCCTCCTGTCCCCAATCCCTCCCAGCATCAGGGGCTTTTCCAATGAGTCAACTCTTCACATGAGGTGGCCAAAGTATTGGAGCTTCAGCTTCAGCATGTCCTTCCAATGAACACCCAGGACTGATCTTCTTTAGGATAGACTGGTTGGATCTCCTTGCAGACCAAGGGACTCTCAAGAGTCTTCTCCAACACCACAGTTCAAAAGCATCAATTCTTCTGTGCTCAGCTTTCTTCACAGTCCAACTCTCACATCCATACATGACCACTGGAAAAACCATAGCCTTGACTAGACGAACCTTTGTTGGCAAAGTAATGTCTCTGCTTTTGAATATGCTATCTAGGTTGGTCATAACTTTCCTTCCAAGGAGTAAGCGTCTTTTAATTTCATGGCTGCAATCACCATCTGCAGTGATTTAGGGGCCCAGAAAAATAAAGTCAGCCACTGTTTCCACTGTTTCCCCATCTATTTGCCATGAGGTGATGGGACCAGATGCCGTGATCTTAGTTTTCTTAATGTTGAGCTTTAAGCCAACTTTGTCACTCTCCACTTTCACTTTCATCAAGAGGCTTTTGAGTTCCTCTTCACTTTCTGCCATAAGGGTGGTGTCATCTGCATATCTGAGGTTATTGATATTTCTCCCGGCAATCTTGATTCCAGCTTGTGCTTCATCCAGCCCAGCGTTTCTCATGATGTACTCTGCATATAAGTTAAATAAGCAGTAATAATCTCACCTCACTCTGAAGAGCAAACAGTTCTGTCACAACTACCAGCACCTGTGTAAGCAGTAGGAGTAAGGCATGGCTCAAAGATGGCAAAGGAAGTAATGCTCTTGACATAATATCATTGAACTAGAAAGAATTCACTGGACTTCAGCAGTTTTCTATTGGACCTATAATCCATGGAGCCTATTTTATTGGCAGTTACTAAAGCTCACCTAAATGTTAGATATTTTTGGTTTTAATTATTAAGCAGACCAATTTGGCATGAAATACATTCAGCCATGGGCTTCCCTTGTAGCTCAGTTGGTAAAGAATCTGCCTGCAATGCAAAACACCTGGGTTCAATCCCTGGGTAATGAAGATGCCCTGGAGAAGGAAATGGCAACCCACTCCAGTATTCTTGTCTGGAAAACCCCATGGACAGAGGAACCTGGCAGACTACAGTCCATGAGGTCACAAGAATCAGAAACGACTTAGCAATTAAACCACCATCACCACATTCACACTCTTGAGAGTCCCTTGGACTGCAAGGAGATCCAGCCAGTCCATCCTAAAGGAGACTAGCCCTGGGTGTTCTTTGGAAGGAATGATGCTAAAGCTGAAACTCCAGTACTTTGGCTACCTCATGCGAAGAGTTGACTCATTGGAAAAGACTCTGATGCTGGGAGGGATTGGGGCAGGAGGAGAAGGGGATGACAGAGGATGAGATGGCTGGATGGCATCACTGACTTGATGGACGTGAGTCTGAATGAACTCCAGGAGTTGGTGATGGACAGGGAGGCCTGGCATGCTGTGATTCATGGGGTCGCAAAGAGTCGGACACGACTGAGCGACTGAACTGAACTGAACCACATTCAGTCATATCTTCATTTCCTGAAGAAATTAATTTTAATTTTATTTGTTACTTGAAGGATTTTACACATTTGCTTTAGTATCTTATTGTAATGTACAGAAATACAGTTAATTAAATATTAGACAAGCAATATTTTCTCACAGGTGCAGTTAACATTTCTAAAATTAATAAATCAGATATTTAAAAAATGAAATAAGAACTCTTTTGCCTCTTCAGACCTACTCTGTATCCTTCTCCTGTCTTGCATATTGGAAGGATGATCTGTGTGGAGTCCAACCACAAGTTCTTGACACTGGTTTCTAGTTGGGTCAGTCAGTGAAGAACTCTAGTAATCATAGGGGGATGAGGAGAGTGAAGTCCAGATGTTTATTTGCTTGACTGCTTCATGAATAGATGACCCTGTAGAACATCTTCAGGCCTCAACAAAACTTTTCCTGCACTAACTATCCCCAGCCCTAGACCTTTGAACTTAGAGGTTTATGAGTTTCACAGATACTAACTCCTTGTTATTGCTCTATTCCTTGAGCTTTCCTTATACACAATTTTTAAGATGCCATTTAGAAGTAAACCCTCCTGAAATTCTCATAAGTTGACATGCCATTTGTGTTCTGTTTGAAATTTTATTGATAAAATTGGAGAGGCCATTACATTAACTGTGGTTTCTGATACTTGTTTTTTGGATATATTTTTATTTCTATTTTTCAGATATATTTTTATTTCTACTTTATTGTATGCCTTCAATTGCCCACTTTACTTTCTCTTCTTTCTTACATTTTACTTTTATAGATTGAGGCAGTTCTCTCCCTTTTTTTCTCATTACATTTATTCTTTTTACTTTTTTGGAAGTTAGAGACTCTTACCCTAATATTCCCCTGATAACCCTAATTATTTTAACATGAATATTAAATTAAAGAAAGTTTAAATTTACCAACATTTTACTCACATTGTTGATAATACAAACAACTTAGAATAATTGTATTCTGGCCGCCCTTTAAAACTTTTTTTTAAATTGTCATCCAGTATTTCATTCTATATCCTCCCCTGCCCCCAAAAACCTTATATTAATATCATGTTTTCATATGATAGTTCTTTAAGTACTTCTGTCAATCTACTTACCATTATAATTATTTTCACTTTTCCTATTAGCATATCAGTTCTCTTACCTGGAATAATTTTTCATAGGATACAGTTTAAGATTTTCTTTTAGCACCATAAGCTCATTCTTTGTTTTCTGAAAGTATTTATTTTTGCCTTCATCCATAAAACATACTTTTGCTCTTTATGAAAATCTAGGTTGAAAATTTATTTTCCCTCAGCTTGCTGAGAGTATTCTTTTGTTCTGGCCTCTATTATGGGAGGCTAGAGATTGGGAGAGATTGAGAGAATGAGATAATTGAGAGATTATCCATCAAGTTGTCATTCATTAGTAAATAATTTACCTTTTCTTTTTGGTAAATTTAATATCTTCCTTTATTTTTTTTTTTTTCCTTTTGGTCTTCTATAGGTCCCTAAGAGGAATATAGATCTCTTGTTGTTGTTGTTGTTGTTGTTGTTGTTTTAACTATCTTGCTTGGTATTTGTTGAATTTCTTAGTTGTCATTATTGGCTGCTTGAATAATTCTGGAGGTTTCTTAGTTCTCAAAAAGCTTCTTTTGGAGTCTCTGTATTATCTCATTTCCTCATTGATTAGATGCACATTAGATCTTTTTCCTCTATCTTCCATATTTCAGAATCTCTTTTTTTCATAGTTCCAATTTTTTAATTCTTTTTTTCTTCTCTCTGGTTCCTTTATTTGGATCCAACTTTCAGGCTTGTAAATCTGTCTAGCTATATCTGCTAATTAATCTATCCTCTGATGTTTGTATAATTATTTTTATCATTGTTAGTTTTACTTCTAAGGTTCTTTCTGGTAATATTCAGATAAACTCAATCATTTCTTTTTGTTTATTGGTCCTTATTAATATATTTAAGCTGTTTTATTCCTTTAAGCATATTAGTCCTCTGATTTTAGTTATCCTATAAGCAGAGAAACTAATTGTATCAAATTTGTATTTATTATATATAACTTTCTTTACCACTGTTTATCTTTTTGTATTATCAGTCATATGGAATTGCCCTCTATCTACTTAGATTCTTAAGCAAAATCCAGGATTTAATTCTTACCTCTACTTTTAATCCTCCACCCTTAAATAAAGCTTAATCAATTCTGAATTTTTAATACTACTTGAGCTTGTCTAATTCTCTTCATATGTACTGACAATTGTACTTCTTTCTTCCCAATTCTGATGCCTTTTCCTGAACGTGTGTTTCTCCCATCCCTACACAAACCTGTGCACTCATTCTCATTAAGCTAATTCATATGAGCCAGCAAATTTACAGAACTACCTCTAATTTCACAGATGTTGGCTCTGTTAGGTGACTTTCCTGCAAATTATCAAAACATTTTGCACTTTATCTGTCACTATATGTACCTGAGGTTAGGTTTTGTTTTTTGATTCTTTACTTATCTCAGTGCCTTCCCTCCTGTATTCTGTGCACCTGAGAAGAGTAGTAGTATTATATTATATAAACTGGACATTCTGAAAGTGAAAGTGTTAGTTACTCAGTCGTATCCAATTCTTTGCAATCCCATGGACTGTAGCCTGCCAGGCTCCTCTGTCCATGGCATTTACCAGAGAAGAATACTGGGAAGGGTAGCCATTCCCTTCCCCAGGGAATCAAACCCATGCCTCCCGCATTGCAGGCAGATCCTTTACCCACCGAGCCACCAGGGAAGCCCCTGTATTCTGGGCACCTGAGAACAGTAGTGATGTTATGTTACATGAGCTGGGCATTTTAAAAAAGAATACATAATTAAACCCAAATAATCTGATGAAGAATACAGAAATTTGTTAGAAGCAGTCAGCCTCCAGATATAATACTATTTCATGGCTCACATCTGCTGTATACATAAAATTAAGTCAAAATAACATAACTGAGTTTGCTTTCAAACACATGGGAAGGGAAATGGGAATAAGGTATATAAATAATGCAGTTTGAGTTAGTATCTGTTACCTCCTGTCACCCCCGCTTGACCTCAGCACTTCAGATTTTTGTGTAGAAACAGACTTCTTGAATTGTTTTTCTCTAGTGTTTTGTTGAAGTAAAAAGTGGTATAATCTATTTCAGAGACTGCTACAACAACAGTCTACACCTTGGCACATAATTTAAATTGGTAATGTAAGCATTGATGTGTCCTCTGAATTTTCTTTCTTTTTTTTTTTTCCTTTTCGAAGCCTGCCTAGCCTTCGCTTTTAATAAATATGCAGAGAACAATCAGGAGATGGCTAAACAGACAGTTGTATTTTTAGATGGGAAAAATGTCATTTGCAAAATTAAGTTTAAGGGTAAGAAACATGAATTCAAGTCACAGAAAATTGATTAAAATACATCCTAGCCTGTTCTTACTAATCTGACTATCATGTCACTTCAAGCATTCTGAATTGGCTAAAATCTAACTATAAGCAAGGTAGATGGAAAAGAAGTGAGTTTCTTCATGGAAAAGCTGCAAGTAACTTCTCATCTTCTCTTTATTAAACACAACATTAAAATCCTATGGAAAGACTTTGGTTAAAGAAGGTATCCTGAAATTAATTACAATAACCAAAAGAATAAAAATATATAAAGAGTGAAAAATTTGCATCATTTCTAGAACCCAGAGCATGATGTCCTCTAAATTTCATATTCTTTGAGAAACCTCTGTTTTATACAGCGTTGAAATAAATAGTCTCACATTAAAAAAAAAATACAACCTTTCTTTTTAATAAACAGGCACAGAAATAGAGAAAATAGCAGAGAAAAAAACTTACTGGGCTTCCTATGTGGCACTAGTGGTAACCCACCTGTCAATGCCGGCGAAGAAAGAGACGCAGGTTGGATCCCTGGGTCAAGAAGATCCCCTGAAGGAGGGCACAGCAACCCACTCCAGTATTCTTGTTTGCAGAATCCCATGGAAAGAAGGACCTGGTAGATTACAGTCCACGGAGTCACAAAATCGGACACAACTGAGCACCTAAGCACAGCACAGGTAAAGATCTAGTTGACAAAAGAACATAGTGAATGAATTTTGTGAGTAGAAGGTAAAATGTGGATTTTAAAGCAAATTGTAATAACTCCCATAATATGTCCACATGTACTTATGCACTCAATACATTATATCCATCAGAACTAGTACCAGTTGTTTTTAAACAAAGAGACAAAAATGTAAGAAAACTTTATAATATAATCTCTATTCTTTTTATATAAACACTCATTTCCAATAATAAGAGCAAAAGAAGAAATGAGGAAGGAAAATTGATATTTTAATTTTACCATTATGAATAACAGTTATAGATTGAAAGCTATAAAATTAAAAGACATAAATTAATTGCAAAAGAGCTTGCTCATTATATGACAGGACAAAGAGTTATGTATTTTCTATGTAAAATACCACTAGAAAATTTTAAGAAAAATATAGTCATAAAAATTTTATATACTTGAATTCACAAAAGAATTTTAAATGGCAAGCAAATCCATAAATACACAAATAGCACAGATATACCATACTTTTCAGATTACATTGTTTGTAAAATGGTACATACCCAATAGTGTTAATATGGAAGAGGAAATAGAGTTAACTTGTGTGCTGCTGATGGGAATAAAAATTAATCCAGACTGTCTAGAAAAAAATTGGTAATGTTCATCAAAAGCCTTAAGATTGAGTATATTCCTTTGTTTATAAATCCACTTTATAAGAGCTATCAAAAGGAAACAACCATGAAAGGATATCAAGATTGGCTATATTGGTATTTGTTGCAATTCACTCCTCACCATTCTTCTAATATCTAATGTTTCTTCTTCCCATGTACTAAAGACCAGGAGTTAATGACAATCACTTATTTTCCAGTTATATTTCAAAGGACTTTCTCTTTTTGTCTTTCTCTCTTCAGTGATGTATTACCAAGCCTGAGTAACACTCAACACAGACCCAGATTTGATGTTTGATGACAGCCTGCTTCCTGGTTCACGGACAACCAACTTCTTGCTGTGTCCTCACATGCCATAAGGAGCAAAGGAAGTCTCTGTGGCCTCTTTCATATGGGCACTAATCCCATTCACGAGGGCTCTTCCTTCATGACCTAATCACCTCCAAGATTCCCCAGTTCCAAATACAAATACACTGAGGATTAGGTTTCATTCAAAATACGGATTCAGGTCAGGCATAAACATTCAGTCTATGGTATTACCTCACTAGTTCCTTGTGAAGATATAGTGAAATAATATATTTCAAGAATTTAGCACAGAGAATGTCAATACTGAATTTTTAATGTTACAATGGAGTTAGATAAATGAGAGAGGGAAATAAAGATTTATCCTGAGAAGTCAAGCATAACCAAATGGATCAATAATTAATTATCAATATAATTATTGAACTCCCTCACAAGTTTAAGTGTGATGTTTTAAAATTTTCTGTCCCACTCATTACCTTTGACCTCTGCATAACCAAATGGATCAATAATTAATTATCAATATAATTATTGAACTCCCTCACAAGTTTAAGTGTGATGTTTTAAAATTTTCTGTCCCACTCATTACCTTTGACCTCTGCTCTCCATATCCTTGTTACAAAACCTGTCAATTTAAGACTTGAAGACAAGATCAAAATAAATTTGTCTGGTTAGTTGATGGGAAAAAAAAGACAGAAAATTCTCCCAAATGAAAGAACATTGGAATTTATTGTCTTCCTATAAAATGTATTTTAATGTTTATATTCAAGAATTTTTACCTAAGGAGATAAATATACTGTTGGCAATTTCATGGAATATTTGTTAGTGAATACCTGAGAATTCTGATATGCATAATTAATATAATTTAAAATTTTGATTATATTTTACTATTGGTAATAAAGACTAAACTACCTGAAAATTTAGTCATAAAGTGGAGACTAACAGAGGAATGTCATTCCATCTGCAATAGTCTCTCTGACAAGTAATTTGTGTTGACCACGCAACATTTTTCTAACAGTGTTCTTGCTGTAGTGTCTGTCAAAGGCCCATCATACTTCTCTATAATAAACTCTATTGTCTAGAGCTTATGCATTGGTCAGACAAATAAACAGTGGCATGACATTTTTCTTGCAGAATGTGGTCTTGTTCTGAAAGCAATTTTCCTTGTATAATTTCTATTTGAAAATCCATTCATTTGTGACAGCAGTGTAAAAAGAACATTAATTTTAGTAGTTTGGGGATTGTTTTCCTTAGTGGGCTATGCGGCATTGCCTATGACAGTGTAGAAAGAGTGAAACTGCTCGATAGCAGCCTCTCAGGAACAGGGCTATCAGAGAGACTAAAAAATAGGCTTCAGGACATT
Organism: Bos grunniens; assembly: GCF_055505025.1. Classification (NCBI taxonomy): domain Eukaryota; kingdom Metazoa; phylum Chordata; class Mammalia; order Artiodactyla; family Bovidae; genus Bos; species Bos grunniens. The sequence continues at coordinate 69,706,056 of NC_141170.1, forward strand.
TGATATGGCCACTCGGAGATCCCATCTATCAAAAACAAAATATGTTTTAGAAATAACATGTTGGGCTTCCCAGGGGTAAAGAATCTCCCTGCCCATACAGGAGATACTAGAGATATGGGTTAAATCTTTGAGTTGGCAAGATCCCCTGGAGTAGGAAATGGCAACCTGCTCCAGTATTCTTGCCTGGAAAATTCCATGGAAGGAGGAGCCTGGCAGGCTACAGCCCATGGAGTCACAAAGAGTCAGACAAAACTGAGTATACACACACACTCACACACACCATAGTAGGGGCAGCCACCTTTATAAAGTGCCAAACTCTCTCTATGAAGTAGGCTGCTTCCTTTAACATAGAAGGGTTTCTAGTTGGAACTTGGGCATTTACAAAGATTGAAAATGGTGGATACAGCCAGGATTTTCAATTTTCTTAATCCTATAAAGGCTCCCCTTCCATATACAATTACACAGAGACATATTTCTTCAAAATTGCATTTTCCAGGAATCAGGGAGATCATGTTGTCTAAATAAATTATCTTGAACTACCTGTGCAGAATATTCCAAAGGTGACTGTGAAAGGACAGATTCTTAGGGTCCAAACTGGTCTCTCTGTAAAGAATGGAGACTATTTTTTCAAATGGAAATTTTGTGTTACTTACAATGGAGTAATTTGGAAGGGAGGATAGAACAATGATTAAAATATATGTGTTTTTCTAAAAATACATTATGAATGAATGCCATTTTTACAACTTACTACTCAATCACAGAAAAGGATTTAATCTTTCTTAATCTTATTTTCCTTTGTACAAAGTATACATCCAGTGAATTTTCCAGTGCGTTAGAGTTTTAAGAAGCTGGTTTTCATACAATATTCCAATGTATTTTATTCTCAAAACTGTAGGATTAGAAAAATATTTAATTCCTTGAAAAACTAGATATTCCATAAAATACACTTGAGAACTCTCCTTGGTATTGGTAATGAAGGAGTGGTTGTAGGCAGGGCTGAGGTCACAAATATAATTTTTATTCAGTTCAGTTTAGTCGCTTAGTCGTGTCCGACTCTTTGCAACCCTATGAATCGCAGCTCACCAGGCCTCCCTGTCCATCACCAACTCCCGGAGTTCACTCAGACTCACTTCCATCGAGTTAGTGATGCCATCCAGCCATCTCATCCTCTGTCGTCCCCTTCTCCTCCTGCCCCCAATCCCTCCCAGCATCAGAGTCTTTTCCAATTAGCAGGCTTAAATTATTCCACTATATTTAAAGCAAGAAATGTGATGTTTCAATTTTTTTTCCTGCAATAAATTAGATCTAAATTGAAGCCATAAATACGAAAGTTTCCATGGAATTTTTAAAAGCTTTCTCTTCCTTCCATGTTCCTTGTCCAAATCTAAGGATTAAGTGATCATAGGAAGCTCCCTAATACACTATCCTTGGTATAAAAAGCTACTGTTATAGAATCTTTCCCAATTCCAGATTGCTCATTGTGGACAACAGAATAATATTTCTTTCCCAGGATGTCTATGCCATACTCCGTGGAAGCTGTGAATATGTTCTGTTACATTTCAATGGGGAATTACATTTGAAAGTAGTGTTAAAATAACTGATTCAAAATGATTTATCCTAAGTTATGTGGATGAACTCAATGTAATCCTAAGGGTTCTTTAAATGTAGAACAGGGAAGCAGAAAAGTTAGAGTCAGAATCTGAATGAGAGAGAGAGAGAGCAACCCTTCATATAGTAAAGCCATGGTTCTCAAACATCTCTCTGTGAAGACACATAGCATTGCCACAGGTGTCACAGGACATCATTTGCAGAAATGAGGGATACAAATAGACAGACTGCTTCCTCAGAAGGAAGGAAAAATAAACCTAGTTTTATTTTAATAAAAAAAATAGTTTTATTTTAATAAAAAATAGTTTATTTTATAGCAAAAATAAATCAGAATGTTCATTTTTAGCTAGATGTTTTGAGAAGTCTCCTATGCTAGATTTCAATTATGAATGAAGAATTAAAAAAAAAGCAACTGGCCTGTGATTTCAAATTAAATGAGTGTGTGTGTGTGTGTGTGTGTGTGTGTGTGTGTTAGTCATGTCTGACTCTGTGACTCCATGAACTGTAGCCCACCAAGCACCTCTGTCCATTGAATTCTCCAGGCAAGAATACTGGAGTGGGTTGCCATTCCCTTCTCCAGGGGATCTTCCTGACCCAGGGATGGAACCTGGGTCTCCTGAATTGCAGGCAGAATCTTTACCGTCACCAGGGAAATCTGGTAACTTAGGCACAATTTGGTTTATGCATAATTAGACCTATGCACAATTACTGACAGACCAGTCCCTAGTTTATATTTTAGACCATACCTTAATCCAAACTGAAATATTCATATGCTATATAAAATTCAGACAACTTCACTACATTTACTATCATAAATTTGCTTCCCTTTTTTTTTTTTATCGGTGCTTTCATAGTATATTTCTTTTATCTAGACTTTCCTTCTTTTTAATCCAATCAATCAAAGGGATGACTTATACACACTGCCTCTTTTGAAGCCTTCCAGAAGCCAAATAGTTTGACATACTTTTATCCTATTTCATCCTGACTTCCCATAACACTTTTGGGGCTCTTACTTTATTCTATATTATGTAATTAATTCTATATTATGTAATTATGTTTCTATTAATTTATCTCTTTCATTTTACTGCAATATTTCTCCAAGAAGAGAATTTTAGATTATTTGTCATAAATTAAGATTTACTTCACATTGGATTATTGGTGCCAGTAGATTAGATGATGTGAGGAAAATTCTAGTCATGCAACTGTGGTCAAGGGAGCAAGATTTCCAACTACCTCCTATCTGAACATGTACATTGAAGACATGAATCATAATTCCAGTTGACTTCAGCCCTTGAGAGGGAAATTGGCATAATTAACAGAAGGCCTTCGTCATGGAATGGTCAATGGGTTTTTAGAGGTTATCTGAATGGTTGTATGCCACCAGCATCTGGGCCAAACAGTAACTGTGAGAACAAGTCTAACAAAGAAAAAACAACTCAGAAATGAAGCTATAGCCCATTTATCAGAACTGAGAATTAAAACCACTATTATATTAGTAACTAGAGTAATTCAATACTGATTACATAGCTCTGTAAAATTCTCTCTTTGGTTCCATAAAGTGAGGGAAGGCTAGATCCCCAAGATACAGATCTTATGGAAGAATTGAAAAGTGGTCTTTTCATGTTTATGAAAACATTCCTCTCTATGTATCCCTTGGCAATTAAAAAGAATATTTCTATAAAATTAATAATTAATGAACTTAGAATAAAGATGGCTCCACCATCAGGATTACTAGTAGGGAAAAAGAATGTTCACCAAAGAAATAAGTGAAAAGACACGTACTGTTAACAATGATATATATTTTGATCATTTCAGATTGCATTATCTTACATGGAAGAGATTTTCTTCCTCTATCTCTCCTTCCTTTTCGTTCTTTCTTGCTTCTTTATTCTTTCTTTTCCTTTCTTTCTTTCTTGCAAGTTTGTCACTTAACAACCCAAATAACATAGAATATTTATTGAGTGCAAATTATATATAATCAATAGCTCAAATCATGTGTAATCAATATTAGAAATACAGCATTGATGGTAAGAGCAGTCTAAAAGATTAAAAGTAATTGAGTTTCATTGCACATTTTTTTTGAACATGTTACAGATATCTGTGTGGACATTTGTAGAGATTTTCAACAGTTCTTACTTCTTTCAGTATGTAATATAAAGTGACAGGACAAGTTTCTCACCAATAAGGTCATTCACATTGAAGATATCATAAAAAAAAAAAGAAAAGAAAAACTCAGTTTTGTTGAACAGGGCAACGTGAAACAATGACAGCAGAAAACTAAACAGTGGGCCAACTGATAATGAGATGAAGAGGGGTGTTTGAGAGTGCTAGAGACAAAAGTGACACTTAGAGAGCATGTAGAAGCCCAAATTCAAGGTATTAGCTTTCTGAAAGGAATGAACCCGATGTGCCATCCCAATATAAAGCCTCCAGAAATGAGGAAACTGTTTATCAACAAAGTCATATTGCAGGCCACAAGGTGAAGAAGTGAGGAATTGAAGCTGCCAACTGTGACAAGAGATAACATATCTAACTTTTAATCACAGTTCTATACATGGATATTTGCAGTGCCAGGAAAGTGATTTACTCAGTGTCTTCTATAGGAAGATTCTTTAAATTCACCATGACATGGATTCACTTTCAGTTGAAACAAATTGATATTTTAGGCTTAATTATTATTATCATCTCTATTGGCCATTAGACAAGAATATCACAGCCATCAAGAATACCTGAACCATCTAAAGTCACTAAAATCAATAAAATATTTTGTTATGAACATAATATAGAAATATAAAACTAAAAAATTAACTCCATTAACAATTCGTAGTAAACATGAAATTTAAGATGACTGGAAAATAACCTTTTTAATGCCACAAACAACAAATCCTTAATATAGCTATAACCATATTTCTTTCTCAGAAAAAAAACAATACTACCTGATACAGTCTTTCTTATCTATCACGTCAGTTTTGCTTGGATTTAATCAGAGAAAAATATTAACACCTAACATTACTGAATACTTTGCATGCATTAGCTATTTACTCATTTAACCTTCATAAAAATCATAGAAGGTAAGATGATTATTCTCCCATTTTACTGTCAAGTATACAGACATTAAATAATTTTCAAGGGCCAAACACACATGTAGCTACCTACAAACCCAGGAATTCTGATTCCAGCATTGACAAATACATGCAATACATTCCTCTAAACTCTCTGTTGGACGAGATGGAAAACTTCTTGGAAAACAGAAATTACATAAACACAATGGTTTATTTTTCAGACACATTATCTACCATTAAAAACATGTAGTAATAGCTAGGCCAACATCCTTTAATGTGATGCTTTATGGTAAGATATGAAAAAGAAATTGACTTGAAATAAAAATCTAATTTTAAAATATGCATTCAGTTCAGTTCAGTTCAGTCACTCAGTTGTGTCTGACTCTTTGCGACCCCATGAATCGCAGCACGCCAGGCCTCCCTGTCCATCACCAACTCCCAGAGTTCACTCAGACGTCCATCGAGTCAGTGATGCCATCCAGCCATCTCATCCTCTGTCGTTCCCTTCTCCTCCTGCCCCCAATCCCTCCCAGCATCAGAGTCTTCTCCAATGAGTCAACTCTTCTCATGAGGTGGCCAAAGTACTGGAGTTTCAGCTTTAGCATCAGTCCTTCCAAAGAAATCCCAGGGCTGATCTTCTTCAGAATGGACTGGTTGGATCTCCTTGCAGTTCAAGGGACTCTCAAGAGTCTTCTCCAACACCACAGTTCAAAAGCATCAATTCTTCGGTGCTCAGCTTTCTTCACAGTCCAACTCTCACATCCATACATGACCACTGGAAAAACCATAGCCTTGACTAGATGGACCTTTGTTGGCAAAATAATGTCTCTACTTCTGAATATGCTGTCTAGGTTGGTCATAACTTTCCTTCCAAGGAGTAAGCGTCTTTTAATTTCATGGCTGCAGTCACCATCTGTAGTGATTTTGGAGCCCAAAAAATAAAGTCTGACACTGTTTCCACTGTTTCCCCATCTATTTCCCGTGAAGTAATGGGACAGATGCCATGATCTTTGTTTTCTGCATGTTGAGTTTTAAGCCAACTTTTTCACTCTCCTTTTTCACCTTCTTCAAGAGGCTTTTTAGTTTCTCTTCACTTTCTGTCATAAGGGTGGTGTCATCTGCATATCTGAGGTTATTGGTATTTCTCCTGGCAATCTTGATTCCAGCTTGTGCTTCTTCCAGCCCAGCATTTCTCATGATGTACTCTGCATATAAGTTAAATAAGCAGGGTGACAATATACAGCCTTGACATACTCCTTTTCCTATTTGGAACCAGTCTGTTGTTCCATGTCCAGTTCTAGCTGTTGCTTCCTGACCTGCATACAAATTTCTCAAGAGGCAGGTCAGGTGGTCTGGTATTCCCATCTCTTTCAGAATTTTCCACAGTTTATTGTGATCCACACAGTCAAAGTCTTTGGCATCGTAAATAAAGCAGAAATAGATGTTTTTCTGGAACTCTCGTTTTTTCAATGATCCTAGCTGTTGATTATTAAAAACATTTGGTGATGTCTTATTTTTTACCATAGAAAAGGAAGAACAGATCTTTTTAAAGGAAAAGAGAATGAATATAAATAGTTGTCAGAAACCCAGTTATTTCTCTGTGATGACCTAATTTATTCTTCTCTCTGCATATATGTTTTCTTGACTTCTCAAGCCACACAGTATTCATAAGATGACACATCCAGAGCCCCAAATTTAAATTGAAGTCATTTAGTCTCAAACTAGAATAGTCTGTATTCAATTCTCAATCATAAGAGCAAAAATTTTCTTGTCCCCTGTCTGATTTTACTCTTATCCAAGCAACTGAGTCATGGGTAACACACAAACAATTTTGGTTTATTTCCTGAAATTGGAAAATAGGCCACTTGCTGTCTATAACAAAATGGAAATATTTCTAGATAATGATGGACATCAGTCACCATCTTCAGTAGAAGAGTAAAAGGCATCAATACTCTTTTTTCCAGATGCTCTTTTTCATCTTAGATAGGTATTTCCTAGTAGAATCAAGTATCAAGTATTGGTTATAATTTCAGACCAGCCCATAAAATTTCTTTGTCTGTATCTTACATATGCAAAAATAGTGATATAACTTTAGAAAAGAAGAAGAAAATTAACCCTAACAAAGAGCTTTCCTGGTAGCTCAGCTGGTAAAGAATCTGTCTACAATGCAGGAGGCCTGAGTTCAATCCCTGGTTTGGGAAGGTCCCCTGGAGAAGAGAACAGCTATCAACTCCAGTATTCTGACCTGGAGAATTTTCATGGACTGTGTGGTCCATGGTATTGCAAAGAGTTGAACATGACTTTCACTTTCACATGTGGTGTTATAGATTGATATCCCTAAATCCAATCATTTTGTGTATTTTTTCTTCCCCTATTTCCTACCCTTGAATATGCTTTCTTCTCTTTATTTTAATACTCTGTGATCTTGGTTTAGGGAAGATAGTATTAACTCTCTTTTAAGAAGCTGAAAATGATTTTCACTCATTTATTCAGAGCTGTAAATGGCATGAACCACCTGTGTCTCAATAGCATTAGAAGGGCAAGGGAAACAGGAATAGCTTTGAAGGAAAGGATGAAAAACACAGGGTACTGTATTTACATACTTCATTCAGTCTATATTTATTTTATGTTTTAACTTCTATATTTCTGTGGTTTGGAAGCACACATACGTTTGAGGTATCTTGGTATCAATCTGCCTGTTAGTCCAAAAATGTGAAAACACTTTGCCTGCATGCCTAGCAATCAAATATAGAAAAGAGAACTATTTCAGAAGTGAATTGAATGTGATCTTTGAGGGGAAACTCATAGATATTGAAGGATCTTGGTATTAATATTTCTCTCTTTCAGTTAACAGCCTCGTTCCCCACATCCTTGTCCTCATTCTCACCCAATTCAGCACAAGAAATAGGTTGTGCACTTTGGAGAAGAAAGCACAATGAGAGTAAGAAAAGGTGTTAGTTCAGCTGACAATGTAAATAAGATGGTGGAATTGCAGAAGTAAATTAATTTCCTTGGAAGATGCATATGGAGTATGGCATCCAAACTCTTAAATGCTCTATTATGAAGAAAGACAGAATTGAACATTCTCCCTAAGTGCTGACTATGTGAGATCAAGCCTTGTGGCTGAGGTACAGGTTTTGGTTCAGTTAGTTACTTGTGTATCAAAATGAACCAAGCCATCTGTGAAATAAAAGGAAAACCAAACTGTAGATGTGAAGTGATGCTCACCTGATACTCTAATAACCACTTATATCAGAGACAAAACTAGTTCCCTGAGGAGAGAAACGTTACATGAGTCATTGAATATAAATTCTGAAAAAAGTAATATGCACTTTATTGCAAAGGGCTCTTGTAATCTTGAGAGGCTGCTGCTTACTCTAATTTTCATCTTCCATTCCTCACTTTAGGAATTTAATTGAAAAATATCAAGAGATGAAAAAAAGTCAGTTAGATAAACACAATTGAATGGCAAATAAATTATGAAAATCAAATCAATCATAGCCAAGATGCAAAGTCATATGCAAGAATTAAAGCCACATAACAGATATAATTTACCATGGTTAGAAAACAACTTAATTAAACATATTGTGGCAGAAAGTTAGAAATTTGTTTGATTTTTTTTTGTAATAAAAGTGTGTGTATGTGTACAAGCATAATATATAGTACTTTTTTTTTAATTTGATAGGAAGATGGGAGTAACATTCATACAGTTCTGACTATAATTTTTCATATAAATCATAACTGCTAAAGTTCTTCATCTTAATTTAGTTGTTCAGGTCAACTAACATGCATTGATTCTCTAGGGAGGAATGGCACCAGGTAATAATTGTCTGGGTCCAGTGACAGGTAGACATAGAGATTGTATATAATACAACAAAAAATGTATTAGAATCTCTAACCTCCAAGCCCTTAAAAATCACTGATTATGCATATAAGTGTGCGTGTGGGGTGACCCATAGATAGACAAGAGGAGGTATTAAGAATAATAGATAAATAGCTAAAATAGATGGTATGATTTTTTTAAAATCCAAAGAAAATCATCAATTAAACAGAATTTTAAACTGGGAACTGTACAGAACAACTTTGACTCCACATTCACCCACTTCAACTCACCTTTTTCAGCTTGTTTTATTCAGTTCAGTTCAGTTCAGTCACTCAGTTGTGTCTGACTCTTTGCAACCCCATGAATTGCAGCACACCAGGCCTCCCTGTCCATCGCCAAGTCTTGGAGTTCACTCAGACTCATGTCCATCGAGTCAGTGATGCCATCCAGCCATCTCATCCTCTGTCGTCCTCTTCTCCTCCTGCTCCCAATCCCTCCCAGCATCAGAGTCTTTTCCATTGATCAACTCTTCGCATGAGGTGGCCAAAGTACTGGAGTTTCAGCTTTAGCATCAGTCCTTCCAAAGAAATCCCAGGGCTGATCTTCTTCAGAATGGACTGGTTGGATCTCCTTGCAGTCCAAGGGACTCTCAAGAGTCTTCTCCAACACCACAGTTCAAAAGCATCAATTCTTCGGTGCTCAGCTTTCTTCACAGTCCAACTCTCACATCCATACATGACCACTGGAAAAACCATAGCCTTGACTAGACGAACCTTTGTTGGCAAAGTAATGTCTCTGCTTTTGAATATGCTATCTAGGTTGGTCATAACTTTCCTTCCAAGGAGTAAGCATCTTTTAATTTTATGGCTGCAGTCACCATCTGCAGTGATTTTGGAGCCCAAAAAAAATAAAGTCTGACACTGTTTCCCCATCTATTTCCCATGAAGTGATGGGACCGGATGCCATGATCTTCGTTTTCTGAATGTTGAGCTTTAAGCCAACTTTTTCACTCTCCTCTTTCACTCTCATCAAGAGGCTTTTTAGTTCCTCTTCACTTTCTTCCATAAGGGTGGTGTCATCTGCATATCTACATACAATTATAATTTATTTCAGCTTTACATCTTCTGAATGAGAAATGGATTGGGAACTCAAAGGCAGAGAGATTATATTCTGTAATGAGAAATTTAGAAAATATATCATAATGATGCAGTATTTAAAAAGTACTTTGAAGTAAGGTTATTTGAGTGTACATTTAAAACAACTTAAAAACAAACCTTGAAAACATGTCTAATTTGCAAGTATAACTTTCAACAATACCAGAAATAAAACACAAAATCTTCCATGAAATATAACAGAATTCAACATTGAATATATACTAGAACTGGAATACATGCTGGATGATTTAATGAAGTTTATTGTAAACCTTGAAATAATCACCAAAATATTAAAACACAGCTGCTTATCTAAAATCCAAAAACATTTTTAAAAGCCATAAAAATTGATCCATAGAAAGCAGAAAAAAATAAGATGAAGAGGACAGATGGGACTCAAAGAAAACAAATAGCAATATAATATGTTTTAAACCCAACTCTATTGTTAATTGGGGGCTCCCCTGTTAGCTCAGTTGGTAAAGAATCTGGTGGTATTGTTAATTATGTTAAATTTAAACATAAAAAGTCAAATTAAAATTAGAGATTATAAAAATTGTATTAAAATACACAAATATATGCTGTCTACAAACCATATTTTCATTTTAAAGTTATTAGAAGGCTGAAAGCTAAAGATGTAAGAACATATACCATCAAAGAAATAATTAGAAGCAGATTGCAGGATTTCCCTAGTAGTCTTGAGGTTAAGACTTTGCCTTACAGTGCAAGGGATATGGGTTCAATCCCTGGTCAAGGAGCTAAGATCCCACATGACTTGTGGCCCCCAAACCAAAACATGAAACAGAAGCAGTAGTGTAACAAATTCAATAAACTCTTAAAAATAACAATCCACATTAAAAAATCATTAAAAAAAAAGCAGACTAGAATGGTTAAATTAATAATAAGTAGACCTCAAAATATGGAATATGGACAGCTAACAATTACAGATATTGCTTAATGATAGTGTGTCTTAATTATTCATGAAAATAGAAAAATTCTGAATTAAACACATGATAACAACTTTGAAAATGTAAATAAGATATTGATAAAACTTGAAAGAAAAAATATAGAAATCCACAATGATTATCATAGAGTCAGATTTCAAAACTCCTTCCTCAATGATTGATAGAACAGGTAGTCAGTAAGATAGTTACAAAAGAGTGGAATAACACCATTAATCTACCATAATATGAGCTAGCATACCATATACCCATTGAATACACCTTTTTTTTTTTAATGGCATGGAACATTTACCAAGGTTGATCTTAATCTGGGCCATACACCAAGCCTTGTATTTTAAAATATTGAAGTTTTCATCGTACGTTTTCAAACAACAATGGAACTAAGCTAGACTTTAATAACAGAAAAACAATCTGGAAAATGTCCAAATAGTTGGAAATGAAATAACACATTTGTAAACTAAGGATCAAAGACAAATCACAAGAAAAATTAGAGATTATTTGTGACTGACTTAAAATGAAAATCCAACATATAAAATTTTGTGACATGCTAAAGTGTTTAATACTTTATATGCAATCCTATAATTACCTAGTGGGCAACTGAAACATAAATAAATAAGCACACTGCAAATAACCTGAGTAATATTCACCCATTCCTGTCCATTTTACTTCACTAATCCCTAAAATGTCGATGTTCACACTTGCCATCTCTTGTTTGATCACTTCCAAATTGCCTTGATTCATGGGCCTAACAGTCCAGGTTCCTATGCAATTTTGTTCTTTACAGCATCGGAGTTTATCTCCAACACCAGTCACATCCACAACTGGGTGTTGTTTTTGCTTTGACACCGTCTCTTCATTTTTTATTGAGTTAGATCTCCACTGACCTCCAGTAGCATATTGGGCACCTACCAACATGGGGAGTTCATCTTTCAGTGTCCTATCCTTTTTGCCTTACAAGAAATGGAGTAGTCGTCATAGTCAACAGAGTCTGAATAGCAGTACGTGGATGCAATCTCAAAAATGACAGAATAGTCTCTGTTCATTTCCAAGACAAACCATTCAATATCACAGTAATCCAAATCTCTGCTCTGACCAGTAATACTGAAGAAACTGAAGATGAATGGTTCTATGAAGACCAACAAGGACTTCTAGAAATAACACCCCAAAAAAGATATCCTTTTCTTATTCCAGTCTAGGGGACTGGAATGCAAAAGTAAGAAGTCAAGAGATACCTGGAGGAACAGGCAAATTTGGCCTTGGAGTACAGAATGAAGTAGGGCAAAGACTAACAGAGGTCTGCCAAGAGAATGCACTGGTCATAGCAAACACCCTCTTCTAACAACACAAGAGAAAACTCTATGGACATCACCAGATGGTCAATACAGAAATCAGATTGATTATTTACTTTCCAGCCAAAGATGGAGAAGCTCTGTACAGTCAGCAAAAACAAGACTGGGAGCTGACTCTGGCTCAGATCATGAACTCCTTATTGCAAAATTCAGACTTAATTTCAAGAAAGTAGGATAAACCACTGGATTATTCAGGTATGACCTAAATCAAATCCCTTATGACTATACAGTGGAAGTGACAAATAGATTTAAGGGACTAGATCTGATAGAGTTCCTGAAGAACTATGGACAGAGGTTCATGATATTGTACAGGAATCAGTGATCAAGACAATCCCCAAGAAAGAAATGCAAAAAAGCAAAAAGGTTGTCTGAGGAGGCCTTATAAACAACTATGAAAAAAACAGGAGGAAAAGGCAAAGGAGAAAAGGAAAGATATACCCATTTGAATGCAGAATTCTAAAGAGCAAGGAGAGATAAGAAAGCCTTCCTTAGTAATCAGTGCAAAGAAATAGAAGAAAACAATAGAATGGGAAAGACTAGAGATCTCGTTAAGAAAATTAGAGATATCAAGGGAACATTTCACACAAAGATGGGCACAATAAAGGAGAGAAATTGTATGAACCTAACAAAAACAGTAGATATTAAGAAGAGGTGGCAAGAATACACAGAAGAATTGTACAGAAACAATCTTCATGACCCAGATAATAACGATGGTGTGATCACTCACCTAGAGCCAGATATCCTGGAATGCGAAGTCAACTGGGCCTTAGGAAGTATCACTATGAACAAAGCTAGTGGAGGTGATGGAATTCCAGTTGAGCTATTTCAAATTCTAAAAGATGATGCTGTGAAAATGCTGCACTCAATATGCCAGCAAATTTGGGAAACTCAGCAGTGCCCACAGGACTGGAAAAGGTCAGTTTGCATTCCAATTCCAAAGAAAGGCAATGTCAAAGAATGCTCAAACTACAGCCCAATTGCACTCATCTTACACACTAGTAAAGTAATGCTCAAAATTCTCCAAGTCAGGCTTCAATAGTACATGAACTGTGAACTTCTAGATGTTCAAGATGGATTTAGAAAAGGCAGAGGAACCAGAGATCAAATTGCCAACATTAGCTGGATCATGGAAAAAGCAAGAGAGTTCCAGAAAAACATCTATTTCTGCTCCATTGACTATGCCAAAGCCTTTGACTGTGTGGCTCCCAACAAACCGTGGAAAATTCTGAAAGAGATGGGAATACCAGACCACCTGACCTGCCTCTTGAGAAATCTGTACGCAGGTCAGGAAGCAACAGTTAGAACCAGGAAAGGAGTATGTCGAGACTGTATATTGTCACCCTGCTTATTTAACTTATATGCAGAGTATAGCATGAGAAATGCTGGACTGGATGAAGTACAAGCTGGAATCAAGATTACCGGGAGAAATATCAATAACCTCAGATACGCAGATGACACCACCTTTGTGGAGTAAAGTGAAGAAGAACTAAAGAGCCGCTTGGTTAATGTGAAAGAGGTGAATGAAAAAGTTGGCTTAAAACTCAACATTCAGAAAACTAAGATCATGTCATCTAGTACCATCACTTCATGGCAAATAGATAGGGAAACAGTGACAGACTTTATTTTCTTGGGCTCCAAAATCAGTGCAGATGGTGACTGCAGCCTTTACATTAAAAGATGCTTGCTCCTTGGAAGAAAAGTAATGACCAAACTAGATAGCATATTACAAAGCAGAGACATTACTTTGCCAACAAAGGTCTGTCTAGTCAAAGCTATGGTTTTTCCAGTAGTCAGTATGGATTTGAAATTTGGGCTATAAAGAGAGCTGAGCCTCAGAGAATTGACGCTTTTGAACTGTGGTCTTGGAGAAGACTCTTGAGAGTCCCTTGGACTACAAGGAGATCCAACCAGTCCATTCTGAAGGAGATCAGCCCTGGGATTACTTTGGAAGGAATGATGCTGAAGCTGAAACTCCAATACTTTGTCCACCTGATGTGAAGAACTGACTCATTGGAAAAGACCCTGATGCTGGGAAAGATTGAAGGTAGAAGAAGGGGATGACAGAGGATAAGATGGTTGGATGGCATCACCGACTCAATGGACATAAGTTTGAGTGAACTCCAGGAGCTGGTGATGAACAGGGTGGCCTGGCGTGCTGCAGTCCATAAGGTTGCAAAGAATCAGAGACAACTGAGCGACTGAACTGAACTGACAAGTAACCTAGATTCAGTGGCCTCAAGGTAAACTAGATTGGGAATGTGCATACCCACCTGGGGTTTGGATTTCTTGAACTTATTTCTATTATTAACTCCTTCTAACACTTCCTTACATCATGCCATCCTCCTGATCAGTAGTCATCTGTACTCCTCTGATGCCAAAAGCTGTAGAGTTCTTTTTCTCTCTTTGTCTTTCTCTCTCCCACCACACACCTACACTTTTCTTTTACTTCCACATACTGGTATCATTGCTTACTGGGATCAGAACAGAAACAAGTGACTCTGGTCCATGGATAAGAATTCTCCCCTTTATTTCACTTTGGGGGCATCTTTTAAAACCTAGCAGTAAATTGGAAACTAATGATCTAATTTTAAAACATACTGAAATCAGCCATCATGTCATCACAAATTTTACTTCATTATGTTTCACATAATAAATATGACAAAAGGAAAATATTTTTTGTTATAAATAAATATCTCTGTAACTTAGAACTAAATGTTCTAAGATTTCTCTATCATATCATGATAAGTCTCCCTGGACAAGACTCAGGTCTAATTACTTTATGAATTTTTTTTTAATTGTGGTATAATGAAAACAAATTTTCTCAGGTGGCTCAATGGTAAAGAATCTATCTGCCAATGTAGGAAATGCAGGTTCATTCCTTGATTCAAGAAGATCCCCTGGAGAGGGAAATGGCAACCCACTCCAGTATTCTTGCCTGGAAATTCCCATGGACAGAGGAACTTTGTGGACTACAGTCCATGGGATCCCAAGGAGTCAGATATGATTTAGTGACTGAGCATGCCCACTCACACATGCACACACACACACACACTATGAAAATAGCACTATATTCATGTTAAGAGTACAATGTAATGATTCAATATTTTTTGTATTGCAAAGTGATAATAGTTTAATTAACATCCATCACCATACATAATTACAAAAATTTTATTTTTCTCCTGATGGGAATATGACCAACCTAGACAGCATATTTGGATAAGGCAATCGCAACCCACTCCAGTGTTCTTGCCTGGAGAATCCCAGGGACGGGGGAGCCTGGTGGGCTGCCGTCTCTGGGGTCGCACAGAGTCGGACACGACTGAAGCAACTTAGCAGCAGCAGCTGCAGACAGCATATTAAAAAAGCAGAGACATTACTTTACCAACAAAGGTCCATCTAGTCAAAGCTATGGTTTTTCCAGTAGTCATATATGGATGTGAGAGTTGGACTATAAAGAAAGCTGAATGCGGAAAAATTGATGCTTTTGAACTGTGGTGTTGGAGAAGGCTCTTGAGAGTCCCTTGGTCTGCAAGGAGATCCAACCAGTCCATCTTAAAGGAAATTAGTCCTGAAAATTCACTGGAAGGACTGATGCTGTAGCTGAAGTTCCAATACTTTGGCTACCTGATGTGAAGAACTGACACATTTGAAAAGACCCTGATGCTGGGAAAGATTTAAGGTGGGAGGAAAAGGGGATGACAGAGGATGAGATGGTTGGATGGCATCACTGACTCAATGGACATGAGTTTGAGTGAACTCTGGGAGTTGGTGATGGACAGGGAGGCCTGCCATGTTGCAGTCCATAGGGTCACAAAGAGTCAGACATGACTGGATGACTGAACTGACTGACTGACTAATTTTCAAGATGCACTCTCTTAACTACTTTCAAATATGCAATATGTTTGGATTCTGTGCTGATGGACTCCCTTTACTTTATCAGGTATACTTTATCCCTTTATAGTATCTCAGATTTGAGGAAATGTCTTCTGGTGGAAGTTAAAAATTTTGAGCAAAGCTGACCTATTTGATAAAGGGTGATTTACTGAATGATATATGAGATTTTATCAATATCAGTTAGAAAGAATTATTCTGAGGTGGTGCTAGTGGTAAATAACCCTCCTGCCAATGCAGGAGACATAAGAGATGTAGGTTTGATACCTGGGTTGGGATGATCCCCTGGAGAAGGAAATGGCAGACCCAATATCCTTGCTGGAGAATCCCAGACAGAGGAGCCTGGCAGGCTACCATACATGGGGTACCAAGGAGTCAGGTATGACTTAGTGACTGAGAACACACATGCACACACACACACACTCATACACTTAGCACGTACAACACACAGAGGAAGAGACCTAGGGAGAGAAATAAAAGAGCAAGATTAGAGGTGTGTGCATGCTAAGTCACTTCAGTCATGTCCAACTCTGTGTGATGCTATGGACTGTAATCTACCAGGGTCCTCTGTCCATGGGATTCTCCAGGCAAGAATACTGGAGTAGTTTGCCATGCCCTTCTCCAGCAGAGGACTGGAGGTAATAGTCACTATCTTGTGCTCAGTGCTGGATTAGGGATCTACCTTCGTATCTTTTTAAATTCTCACAGCAATCATATTGACATAGAGGGTATTAATGAGTAGATGATATGATAGAAAGTTTTTATTTTGAGGAGTCCATCCAGGAATTTAGATGATGAGCAGAAAAAAATGAATGTCCATGGCACAGATGTGTAGATCACAGTAAACCAAAAGGTTCTGAATATATCTAATAGAAACTCTAGTCTTTTCCTACTGAATCTCAGTAAAAGTATAGTCTTAACTGGAAATGGAAACACATTTGTAGTTAAATTATATAGATATTGAATTCAGTTGAAATGTTTTATTTCTAGGTAAACCCGGAACTAATTATTAGTTTGTTATTCTGCAGCAGGAGGAGATATGTAGGAAGATGGGTATTGGCATTTTAACACAAACTTTTAAACAAACAAACAAACAAAAAATACATAGAAAAACAGGAGGGTACTAAATGTATTATCAGATTCATGTTTCAGGGCTGGTGATACCCAAAACTGTGATATGACTAAAATTAATTTTAATCTTTCTAAACCTTGTCTCTGTAAACATTTTAGAGAGTTATTATTTTTTTATGGGCCCTTTCCTCAGTTATCTTTTTAAAATTCCCTTTTGAAATACTTTGCAGTAATTAAAATAATAATTCACACTCCTTTATATTTTTATCAAATACTGTCTTTCAATTTAAGATTTATATTAAGTTGGGTAAGGAGAGATTTTGCCTCCATTAATGAAATATACAGTTACAACAAACAAGTTGGCTAGGTTTGACTGTAATGGCCCTAAAATCTGCATTTTGATGTCAACTATGTAATTCTCATGATGTCTAGCCATAATTAATTAATATATTTTCAGTTTAAAATCTCTGCTTAACTCATTGTTCTTCAGTTCTTACTGAATTTCTCCGCATTCCTCTTCTATCTTTCTTGAAATTCTTTTAGAAGTGTGAACCGAAGATGTTCTCTTTACCATTGTACCTCTTTACTAATTTTGAACCAATTCATTGTGCCATCTCCAGTTCTAACTGTTGCTTCTTGACCAGCATATGGGTTTCTCAGAAGACAGGTAAGATAATCTGGTATTCCCATCTCTTTGAGAATTTTCCACAGTTTGTTGTTATCCATAAAGTCAAAGACTTTAATGTAGTCAATGAAGCAGAAGTAGGTGAGACTGGGTGTTATCTCTCTAGTGAGCAGTCAAGGGTTGTGTTTAGAGATAGTTGTGCTCTCATGATGACTTTATGCAATCTGTCTGTTGATGGGTGGGGCTATGGTCCCACTCTGTTGGTTGTTTTTGGCCTGAGGTGTCCCAGCACTGAAGGATGTAGGCTTTTGGGCAGGGCCAGGTCTCCATGCTAAAATTGTGACCTCTTGGAGAGCTCATACTCATGAATATTCCCTGGGGCTTCAACCACCAGTATCTTTGCTCTTAGTGAGCCACAGCCAACCCTTTTATCACAGGAGACCCTACAAGACATGTGGGTAGGTCTGGCCCAGGCTACTATGAAGTCACTGCTTTGCCCTGGGTCTGAACTTGTATGCATCTTCCAAGAATAGAGTATCTGTTCCCCCCAGTTCTGTGGAGCTCCTGCACTTAAGCCCTACTGGCCTTCAAAGTCAAATGCTCTGGGGGTCCTCCTTCTGATGCCAGACTCCCAGGCTGAGGAGACTGAGATGGTGCTCAGAAAACTCAATCCTATGGAAGAACCTCTGTGATGTAATTATTTTCCAGTTTGTGAGTTGCTTACCTTGCAGGTATGGGATTTGATGATACTGTGAAATTATTAGAACCATGTGACACACATCTTAAACACAAAGCACACATCCCGACCTTGTGGTATATTATTGCTACTTCATACTCTCTTATTTTGTAAAACAATTGAGCTTGGACAATGTTCAAGGGCATTTTCTTGAAACTCTAATGTTATTTACATTAGAAATGTCTTCATAGAATCAAAACTTTTCTAATTCAATTTCATGTTTTACTTTTAAACTATTATTACAGTTAAAACATCAAATAGGAAAAGGAGTATGTCAAGGCTGTATATTGTCACCCTGCTTATTTAACTTGTATTCAGAGTACATCATGAGAAACGCTGGGCTGGAGGAAAAAAGCTGGAATCAAGATTGCCGGGAGAAGTATCAATAACCTCAGATATGCAGATGACACCACCCTTATGGCAGAAAGTGAAGAGGAACTAAAGAGCTTCCTGATGAAGGTGAAAGAGGAAAGTGAAAATGTTGACTTAAGGCTCAACATTCAAAAAATGAAGATCATGGCAAATAGATGGGGAAACAGTGGCTGACTTTATTTTGGGGGCTCCAAAATCACGGCAGATGGTGATTGTAGCCATGAAATTAAAAGACGTTTACTCCTTGGAAGGAAAGTTATGATCAATCTAGACAGGATATTAAAAAGCAGATATATTACTTTGCCAACAAAGGTCCATCTAGTCAAGGCTATGGTTTTTCCAGTGGTCATGTATGGACTGTGAAGAAAGCTGAGCCCTGAAGTATTGATGCTTTTGAACTGTGGTGTCAGAGAAGACTCTTGGAAGTCCCTTGGACAGCAAGGAGATCCAACTAGTTCATCCTAAAGGAGATCAGTCCTGGGTGTTCATTGGAAAGACTGATGTTGAAACTCCAGTACTTTGGCCACCTCAGGCGAAGAGTTGACTCATTGGAAAAAACCCTGATGCAGAAAAAGATTGAGGGCAGGAGGAGAAGGAGATGACAGAGGATAAGATGTTTGGATGGCATCACTGACTCAATGGACATGGGTTTGGGTGGACTCTGGGAGTTGGTGATGGACAGGGAGGCCTGGCGTGCTGCGATTCATGGGGTCGCAAAGAGTTGAACACGACTGAGTGACTGATCTGAAATGAACTGAACCATAAACTTAAAAAAATGCATGACTTTAAAAATGACACACCTGCCATTTATCTTGAATAATTAGTAAGCAACAAAGCATGTGAAAATATTTTTGTCAGATAGTAAATTCGTACACTATTCAGGGAAAGACAGTTATGAGCCAGAAAAACTAGAAAACAAAGTCTGCTGATTTCAGCTAAATGGACCGTAAGCTAATAACCTTGACAGAAGAAAATTATTTTATGGTTACAATAATATCCATGAACCCAAAGCCTAATATATGGATGAAAAGATAGAAGAAATTGTATTAGAGCAGTTGCATTTAAATAAGAGCAATCCTTATGTGACTCTGGACATGACTGGAACATATTGTAAAATACTGGTTGGCATATAGCCACTCAACAGCATAATTACCCTTGAGGGAGCAGAGCACACAGTGTATCAGAATCAATGATGTTATTTAAGAGAAAAGTTTGAGGAAATTGGGCTTATTCATTTTAATAAACAAGCATTAACCTTTCATGACCTTATTGAAGTTACAGAATTCTGAAAGCAATAAATAAAATTGATCCTAATAAATTCTTCTGTCTACTGTAAAAATCAATATGAAGAGAAAATGATCTCAAAATTGGGAAACTGGGGCCAGAAATGAAATTGAGGTATAGGCATTTCATTCACGGCATGGGATAAATGGCTACTAAGGTAATCAGAGCAGGGCAGCAGTGTGTGAGTATGTGAGTGAAATGCAGGAGGATGGGAGAGACAGAGGACTTTGAAAGGATAGAAGGCAATAGCTTATAATGGATTAACCCTCTTAAAACATCACTGTCAGGATATACCATGTTAAAAATTTATGTTAATATCTGGATGTGATCAAATTAATAAAGAAAGAGCTTCAGTTGTTACAGTAACTTCCTTGCTTCTCTCTAAAGCAAGTCTCCTCAGCAGTTTTCTTTGAAAACTGTTGGTGAAAACATCACTTTCATTACTCTTCTCTCTTTAAATGGTACACTACTGCCAGCATAATTAAACTGAAACTCTTTATCTGGTCATTCAAACATACTAGATCTGACCGCTATGTGCCTTTCTAGAATCACTTCTTTAGTTTCTCTACTGAAGCGCGTAGCAAAATTCATATTTTGAAACACTGGTCTCCAGAGAGACTTAAAAAAAAAAAAAAAGGATGAAAATAAATTTGCAAATTGCTACAAAGTAAATAAATCTTCAATATGAAAATATAGTATATATAATACTTCAAATTTATTTGACAGGAGCCTTTTTTTTTTTTTTTTTTTGAGGGAAGGTAGAGTGGGAACATATCCATGAATTAGTATTCTTTGGAACAATTTTGGTAATTATAACTTTGGATAGAAGCCTAGATCAATATTTACTAACCTATTTTAGTGTCACAGAGCCAAGAATAATTTGCAGGAAAGAAAGTTCTGGACTTCACTTTGAGAGAAGTAATTCTTAGGTAGGTTGATAAGGAGTCCAGAGCCTTCAAAGAGGAAGGGGTCTGGGGCTCTCAAGAAGGAGAAAGGAGTTTGAAGCTCTCAAGGAGAAGAAAAGTATAAATATTTTTTTCTACGTTGCATTGTCTTAGTCACATTTTCTCTTTAAGCCAAGAGCTAATGGGTTACACAACAAAACTCATCTTGCTCAAGGGTATGTTGTCCCTTAAGCTCTGTAGTAATGATTATATAATAATAATGAAACTTGTTCGAGGGTATGTTTCTCCTTCTTAGTAAGAATCTTCTGATTAATCTTGTTGTCTTACGATGTATGTTGTGGGAGTGGGTCTGGTAAAAGTATATAAGGCTTTGATAAGACTAGCAAGTGCGGCACTCTCCATCCCCCTTCTGATGTCTATGCCAGAAACTTTCTCTGTCCCTTTTATTACTTTAATAAAACTCTGCCTCACAAAAGCTCTTGAGTGATGAAGCCTTGTCTCTGGTCCTGAAGCTAAATCTTCTTCAGAGATCATGACTCCAACTATAAATTGTCAAGTTCATCCCCCCAAATTCACATACTTTAATTTTGACACAAAGTAGGGGAGTTCAAAGGCTTCCTCTGACAATACCCAATTTCACAATTCCTGTGTTTTATTATGATGCTTATGCATAGAAAATGAATATTATTGTATTCTAATCAATTCTTATTTAAAATTACTTGGCAACATTAAAGATAATTAAATAAAAATAAGTACATTGCTACAATTAATTTTCTTCATAATGACCACTGAAATTAAATTTAAATAAAATTTAAATTGTTTATGAAATATCAATTTTAAGCAGATTTTATATTATGATTAAAAATACCTACAAAATTATTTGACAAGTTTTGCCCAAAGATTGCTAGACTATCTTAATTAGAGGAAATATTATTCATCGTAGGTGCCTATTTTAAAATGTTTTCTACTTTTCCCAGTATTCTTCCAGTCTTCAGGTTGAGTGTCTCTTAACTGTACTCTTGACTGGTATAAGAATTTTGGAAATATGTGGATTCTCTAGAAGCATGTCATTTTCATCTAAATCAATGTTGGTTTATTTAATCACAATGAAAACAGTGAGAGACTTTATTTTTTGGGGCTCCAAAATCACTGCAGATGGTGACTGCAGCCATGAAATTAAAAGATGCTTACTCCTTGGAAGAAAAGTTGACTAACCTAGACAGTATATTATAAAGCAGAGACATTTCTTTACTAACAAAGTTCATCTAGTCAAAGCTATGGTTTTCCTAGTAGTCATATACTGATGTAGAGTTGGACTATAAAGAAAGCTGAGCGCCAAAGAACTGATTCTTTTAAACTGTGGTGTTAGAGAAGACTCTTGAGAGTCCCTTGGACTGCAAGGAGATCCAACCAGTCCATCCTAAAGGAAATCAGTCCTGAATATTCATTGGAAAGACTGATGCTGAAGCTGAAACTCCAATACTTTGGCTACCTGATGAGAACTGACTCATTTGGAAAGACCCTGATGCGGGGAAGATTGAAGGCAGAGGAGAAGGGGGTGACAGAGGATAAGATGGTTGGATGGTATCACCGACTCAATGGACATAAGTTTGAGTAAACTCTAGGAATTGGTGATGGACAGGGAGGCCTGGTGTGCTACAGTCCATAGGGTCACAAAGAGTTGGACATGACTGAGCAACTGAACTGAACTGAACTGAACTGAAATGTTGGTTTTTAAAAGATAGAAGCCAGTAACCTTATATGGAAGAAGAAGATTTAACATCTTGAACTTTTATTGATTTCAATGGCATTTATTTTAATATCCATCCTTCTGAAAGCTTTTCAATATTGTTACTGCTTCAGAAATAATTCAACATTTATAAGTGTGTTTGGTAAATCTGTTTATGATTTTCTTCAAAATCTGTTGTCAGTACATTAAAAATCAAATTTATAGTCAGATTTTCACAGTCCCTAGAGAAAAATTACATAGTGCTTTTCAATGCAACTGAGAAATATCTTGGAATATTAAATATATTAATATAATTATATTGTATAGATTTGTTTCTACATAAGACAGAGTGAGTATTTTTTATAACCTATAGAAACTTTTCTTAGTTTATAGAATGTTATAGAAAAGGCAGAGGGACCTGAGATCAAATTGCCATTATCTGTTGAATCATAGGAAAAGCAAGGGAAGGGAATTCCAGAAAAACATCTACATCTGTTTCATTGACTATGGTATGACTTTGACTGTGTGTATCACAACAAACTGTGGAAAATTCTTAAAGAGGTGGGAATACCAGACCACCTTACCTGCCTCCTGAGAATCTTGTATACAGATCAAGAAGGAACAGTTAGAACTGGACATTGGACAGGGAAGAACCCACTGGTTGAAAATTGGGAAAGGAGTACAGTCAAGGCTGTATACTGTCAACCAGTATGCTAAGTCGCTCAGTCGTGTCCAACTCTCTGTGACCCTATGGACTGTAGCCTCCAGGCTCCTTTGCCCTTAAGATTCTCTGGGCAAGAATACTGGGCTAGGTTGCCATGACATTCTCTAGGGACTCTTCCTGACCCAGGGATCAAACCTGCATCTCTTATGTCTTCTGCCGAAGAATTGATTATTTGACCTTAATGATAGAAGCAACAAAAACTTCCTTAAACTGGGCACTTAGTTTCAGGACAACCCCATATTTACTCTGGATTTTTAAATTTTGATAAAGAAGCCCACTTGCCAGGCCATCATAACTGGGCCTGATCAAGGAAAAATAGCAAGTTGATATATACATAAATGTTATTAGAAGCAATCAGGGCAGGCAATTGAATTAAAAAGCAGCTGAATACAGAAAAGGCTAACTGGCATAGACAGAGGTCAACAGACTTCAAGTTCCACCTTTTATAATCCACTTTTATATAAAGCAAACTTTAAAAAATTATTTTGTGGTTACTCCAGGACATAAATCCACTTCCCAAATGATTTTGGTCTCTGTATACTATGGAAAGGATCATTCTTGATGAGTAGAATTTGGATGACTGGGTGCGATTTCACTGTCATCCGTCTTATACACTCCTCTTCCTGTAGTTCCAAGAGCCAGTGTCTTGAATATCTCTGAAGTTTTATGTCTTTCTGGACTCATCTCTTGACCAATTCAAACTTTACTGTTTTTCTCCTTTGTCCTGTTAATAAAACAGCAGTTAATTAAATGCTTCAGATTCAAATATTACATTTCATTAGTTTGAAATAATTCAAATTTAGGTGCAGAAAAGAGTTGGGACTACTTTTATGATAAAACTATATTGTGAGAGTAATAAAACAAAGCACTATTAGGATAGTGCAGAAGCATCAGTTTTATCACCATAGTTCTTCTCACAGACAATGTTTTCTCATTAATTTATTTACTTCTTTTGACTCTGGTTTCCCATAAAACTATAAGGTCCATGACAGTGGAACTCCTTTGAAGCTGGTTGTTGTTGTTGCTGTTGTTTTGTCTTCTTTTGTTATATTTTGCATCTCTATTGCTAGATCAGTGCTTGGACACAAGAAACTGAATTTGGGGGAACAAATAAGCAGATTATTGAAAACTGATTTAATTAACTCATCTGTGAGTCTAGAAAGTGTTTCATATGAATCAACAAGTATAAAAAGGATATAAGAAAAAGTATTAAAAATTTTCAGGTGGAATCCATTTTTATTTAGGATCAATTTTCCACATAATTTTATGCAAAAAATTATTTTATAGTCAAAATTTGAATGATAGATGAAAATTGTTATAGATGAGGAAGCCAAGGCTCTAATTCTCCCCTTTTTAAAAGTAGAATAAATATGTGCTCTAATATAGTTCTGTTAGGTAGTTAGAATAGGAAAAAGGAATCCAAGGGAAAAGCCCATGAAAATAGAACAAAGGAAGGTCTGAGGACCAGAGTGAGGACCTCAGGTAGAACAAACAGCACTCCTGGCTAGCACAATTTACATAGGGCAGGCCCAGGGGGAGGAAAAAGCATAAAAAGAGGAGCCAAAGGGCCGGGGGTCTCTCTCCCACTCATGCTCATTGTCTCTCTCCCTCTGTCTCTCTCTCTGGCTGTTCTCTTCATGTCTTTTGGGTCGGCATGCCCTTATTTTCTAAATAAAACTGATATGTCTGAGAACTATAACACGGACTGTCCGAGAGCTGTGACGCTCCAAGGGCTTTAATGTCCATCTCTTCAAATCTTTGTTGTGATGAGACAGAAGCAAAGAAATTACACTCCCCTGACAGTTCCATTTCATCATACTGGTATAAATTCAGGAGCAAACCCCAAAGTGTTTGATAACTTCTGGTATAAAATAGGCATCCAACAATCAGAAAGGACCCTTGTCTTTGTAGTGGAGTTGAAGGCCTCTTCTTTATAAGGAATAAATCCCTTCATCAGTAAATCATAGGGACCTCCAGGGAGGGGCCAAACTGTGGCAGCTGGGGCTCAGAGCAGTAGCTAGGTATAAATATGTGTATTGGTATTCTAATATTTTGCTAATTAACATAGTAATACCAGTATATCATTTATGTAAATAGTTATATAAAATAAATCATTGTGCTTATTTTGTTTTTTATTTCCTTAGAATGTTTGCAAAATCTTGAGAAAATAGTATTAAGTCTTTATTTCAATGATACCATAATAGTACTTGATATTAAGTACTTTTCTCTAAGTGCTTAAAAAGTGCTTTGTATCCATGAAATAATGTCTTAGTAGTATTTCTTTTGAGTATTCTTACAAGTTTATTTGAAATTGGCTCAGTGGGTAAAGAATCCCTTGTAATACAGGAGATGGCCTGTAATCCAGGAGATTTGAGTTTGATCCCCAGGTGGGGAAGATCCTCTGGAGAAGGAAACAGCAACCCACTTCAAAATTCTTGACTGAAAAATCCCATGGACAGAGGATCCTGGAGGGATATAGTCCATGGTGTCACAAGAGATGGACATGACTTAGTAGCTAAAACCACCCACCACCACTGTGACTATCAGAGAAAAATTCAGAAAATACCGTATCTATGCTTGTTATCAGCTTGTCTCATTTGAGGGTGTCTAATTGAAACATTAATGTTCAAATCTCGATGAGATGGTTCACATGAACACTTTTATAAATCACCAAAGTCAGCAAAGTAATCTTTGCATTTGAGGAAACAATAAGAGTAAAATCCTTTATCACTGAGAGTATGCAAACTCCTGCATGTGCTTATCTTTATGAAGACTGCTTACATGTTTGAATACAGAAAAATTATGTCAAATTATACCCTAGCATTGATTTATTAATGAAACATCTTCAGTGGTTCAGATATAAGATAAATGCTTTTAAATCAGATTGACATTCTAGAAAATTGAAAACATGAGAAGAAAACACAGTTCATGACAAAACTGGTTCAGTTTTCAAATTGTTTCTAATATCTGAACCAAAAGGTATAGTCACTTGCTTGTTTTTCTTCACTAAATATTCCCACACCTGAAACGCAGCTTTAATGTACAAAGTTTAGATTTAAAACTTTGCTGGTTAATACAATATTCAGGATAATTTTCATTTATCAACAACATTATATAAATTAGTGATTTTGTATTTTTTTCATGTAATATGAATTTATTTTACATAGTAATAATGCCAGTTGTGATTTATAAACTAAAAAATAACTCAAAGTCAACTGGAATAATGGATAATTCCATTATTTTCTAATTGGAAACCACTTTTTCAAATGAAAAACAGCAGAAATTATATTAAATATTTTCAACTGTTTAGTTTGTACATTATTCACTTGTTTTTATTCTAAACCTTATAGAAAGTTATTTTCTTGCATATATGTTCTTTTGAGCTAATCTATATTTTAGTCCATGAAGGGTCTGAGATGTGTTTACTTTTATATTCACAGAAGTAAAAATACTGGTAAAAAGATATAAGCACTAAAGTACGTTTAAAACTGAAGTATTTTAATTAAATTTGTAATATAATACTGCTAACTATAGACATCTCATCAGGGAAATAATTTAATTAACAAAAATTCAATAAAACAACACTGAGCCTAAACTCAGTTTAGTGATAATAAAGCATATATATATATAAATTAAAAATATAAATATATACATATATTATATATAATATATATTTTTATATATTATATATATATATTTATCTAATTATCTGCCATTATATATATATATAATGGCATATATATATATAAATATATATATATATAATGGCAGATAATTACATAAATAAGCAAGTAATTTGACATTTATAATTTTTATAAAATGTGAATTAGTTATGGAATATTTAGTTGCATTTAGTCATATTGACTTTAAAATTGGGAAGTAATAAAGCAATAAGATGAATGGAATCCAAGAATATTCTACTATGAACAAAGTTTGCATAAAAAATATGTTCCACTTATTATTCATTTGAATGTGGAGAAATTTTTAAAGTTTTATAGAAAAAGAAAAATCTTATTAGAGTGAGCATTGATAAATGATGGATGCATCCATCAAGTATCTTGGCAGTCACCAAGCAGCAGGAAGAGTTTACCCTCAAGTTCAAATCAATACGTTTGTGTTGTAAGGTACAACACAAAGGAGTAAGTGTTGTTTTCAAAACTCTGGAAATATATTAGTTTACAATAAACTTTGTAATTTCTTGGTCTGCAATATAAGAACAGACATAATTCTCTAGGAATAACATGTGCCTACTAGATAATAGAAGGTTGAACACATAGTTATGGAGGAAATATTGGTAGAATTAGTCACTAGAAACTTTGTTTTGATATTTGTGTATAGAAAGTACATGCAAGTAATGTCTGAGATAATAAAAGAAGACACTTGTAAAACCTTTACATGTATCAAGAAGATGATGTGGACAGCTTAAAGTTTAATGCCAAGCACTTTTATAAACTCAGTCTTCTTTTCCACAAAGGAAGGTGTTAGTAACATGATTTAGAGTGTGGAGGGGAGGTGATAATATTTGGCATTCTTTTTGGACAGATTTTCATGGCCCTGAACAATTCTAATATTGATTCAAACATTGTTTGTTATTGACACATGATATGTGATCAATTAATTTTTTGAATGAAAGTAAGCATGGCACCCCACTCCAGCACTCTTGCCTGGAGAATCCCATGGACGGAGGAGCCTGGTAGGCTGCAGTCCATGGGGTCGCGAAGAATCGGACACGACTGAGTGACTTCACTTTCACTTTTCACTTTCCTGCATTGGAGAAGGAAATGACAACCCACTCCAGTGTTCTTGCCTGGAGAATCCCAGGGACGGCGGAGCCTGGTGGGCTGCCATCTATGGGGTCGCACAGAGTCGGACACGACTGAAGTGACTTAGCATAGCATAATACTGATACTTAGGATAGTATCAGTTACTATTCATGTATGGTGCTTGATGAGTTTTTAATCTTCATTTTATTCTGGCTTTATGTGGACTTATTCTCATAAAACTTGTTAAATGCAAGGTTTAATGTGAAATATAATTTTAAATGCTACAATCATTAACACACTCCAGCTTTGTATAATATTAAATTATGTAACAAAATGATTAGTCACCATAAAATATCTAGGGTTTTTTTGTGTAGCTCTTTATCTTGCTGGATTTCTAAGGACATGATTCAGTTTCCCTTAATGCTGAGAACAATGAAGCAATTTGGTTCCTTCACCCTCGTTTTGATCTTCTCTACCAGTATTTCAACTTCTGAATCAAGTATGTGCAGACATGAGATGGTTAGATAGCTTTACCAACCCAATGGACATGAATTTGAACAAACTCTGTGAGACAGTGGAGGACAGGGGAGCCTGGGATGCTACAGTCTATGGGGTTGCAAAGAGTCAAACACGACTGAGCAACCACCAATGCGCAGATAACAAGATAATGAAGCTACAAGAACATGGAGGTTTTTTGACTTTTGTTAGTTCTCTACCTTGGTAACATCATTATGTCTTCTAAGACAACTTAGTGTTTTCAGTCATTCAGTTTTATAACATTTTAAATAAACACTATTGCTGACTCATAGACATTTTATTGCTTATCATGAGCATCACATAAGAGATATGTGAATCACAGCCGAGAGCTCTAAACAGCTATGCTGGGAAAACAGCTTGCCAAAGAATAGCATTCAGAATGTACTTTTCATTCCTCTAGCATCTACTCTTGTCTTATGCCATATATACAGTTACTTTATTTTTTTTTTTAAGTGCTCTCAGCATTCAGGAATTCTGCATGTGTATCAGCCTACTGGAAACTGGAAGTATATTAAGATGCAACCAGATGTCCAGCTGGATAGGAGGCAAGAGACAGAGGAGGATTCTGGTCTAACAAACCAAATTAAAAGTACCAGGAAATCGCCTAATTTAGGTTTCCCTCTCAATTGACTTTTATATTATTCTAATATTTTACCAAATATTTCTTTTACTAAAACAGGACATGTAAGGCTTTTTATGCAATTATGTATCCAAAATAAAACTAAATGATAAAAAATCATATTTTATTTTAATAATAGTATATTATAATAAATAGATTTCCTGCCATATTTATGTTTTTATGATATCAAGAAAATGTGATGAAATTTTATTATTTGGGATATTCAGTCACTGGGAACTTTATATCTACCAGCTACTTAGAGCGAATATTTTATCTTCACAACAATTTTATAAAATTGGTTCAGTTATTCATAGTTTATAAGTGAATTTTTAATTTCAAAAGGTGAATAACTTCCTTTTCAGTATTTAAACTGAAGCCCTACTGATAGCAAAGGCTATGTGCTAATAACCTACCACCTTTTGAAATCTTATGATATTTATATTTAAGTTTATTTTTTCTCGAAATAGTTTATTTACTTTTCATTAATTTCTTATTTGAAATTTAATTTGATTTGAGGAGAGTGTCCCTCTACCTTCAGTCTCAGGTGGTTTGAAAGAACATGTAGAACCTTATAGATGAATTGGTGAATGCCTACTCAGGGAAAAGACAGAATGAAGTCCAGAGACTTGCTCCAATAGGAAAAACAAAAAAACTGAGATGTAGGATAAATTCCGTAGAT
Source organism: Bos grunniens (assembly GCF_055505025.1). Taxonomy (NCBI): domain Eukaryota; kingdom Metazoa; phylum Chordata; class Mammalia; order Artiodactyla; family Bovidae; genus Bos; species Bos grunniens. The sequence continues at coordinate 69,735,943 of NC_141170.1, forward strand.
GTGACATCATGGAGGTGGACTATTAGTGTCTCCCTACAAAAGAGACCCTTTTAACTGACTAGAAGGAGTGCATTTAACTGACAGTTTTTGGCTACAAAACATTTGGAAGTCATGGCAGCAGTCAAGTTGAGGTCACGCTCTTCCCAAACAGCTGCCAGGCAATGACGACCAAAGATGGCAATGCTAGTTTAGGCATTTCTCATCAGCGTGGACCTCCTCCACAGCAGTTGTCCCAGGGCTCTCTGATAGCCCTGCCCAAACCTTCTCAGAGCTGCACTGCTGTCTGAGGCTATTTCTACCTATCTTTTTTCTCATGCTCCTTTCACAGATATCAGACCTGCATTGCAGTGTGCAGACTTACCCTGCCTACACTTGCTCCCTCTTCCTTTTATCTTTCTTAGGCATTTATCTACATTTTTTTTTTTTTTTTGTACTTTTTACCTGGTCTCAGTGTTTCCTTCCAAAAGAACACAATTAACACAATACCGTTTCTGAGGTAATGCTGCTGCTAATTCGCTTCAGGCGTGTCCGACTCTGTGCGACCCCATAGACAGCAGCCCACCAGGCTCCCCGTCCCTGGGATTCTCAAGGCAAGAACACTGGAGTGGGTTGCCATTTCCTTCTCATAGAAGGGTCTAAATATAATTTCCTGATTCTTGAAAGAGTAAATGCTAATGTATTATGTACTTTGGAAGTAATAACGTATTTCTGGAAGACTGAATGCTAAGTTTATGTCTACTGCATTGGCAGGCAGGTTCTTTTCTACCAGTGCCACCTCTGGAAGACTGTCTATAGACAACTGAACTTATAAATGCTCAACATAAAAATAACAAGCTGAGAGGAGACCCTATCAGAGATAAACTTGATGCCAGTTGAAGCATCATTTTCTCTCTCTTCATGGCATTGGTTTTCAAGGGTGTTTCTCTAGGAAGTCACCGTATCAAAAGTACTTGTTAAGATGTGACTTCTTTTGGGATATGATTCTTATTCATTTTGTGTGAAGCTGATAGGACTTAAGCTAAGTTATATAATTCAAGAGGGAGTCACCATAGCCAATGTGAACTTCCATATTAACTGTTTTGAAATGCCCAGTGTAAGATAGTGAGTATCTTAGAGTGATGAATTAAGAACGTTACTTTAGAGGAAGAATTTGTTTAGTAATTTTTGTTGAAAGATTTCACTTGGAACAGGAGGAGCAATGGACAGGGGTAACTGACAGAGCAACAGATGTAGTAGGGTGTAACTATAACAATCCTATTGGGGAGAGCTAGTGACTTGAAGGTTCTTTACTGGAGAACCTGACTCGACCCAATGAGATTATTCTACAGGGATACTGCCAAGGGCTATATTAGAGCAGAAGGAGGCTTCCTCCTCGTATTTTGTTGTTGTTGCTTAGTTGCTTAGTTGTATGCAACTCTTTTCAACTCTAAAGATTGCAACACACCAGGTTTCCCTGTGCTTCACATAATATTTGTCATGAGATAATTTCCTAGACCTGAGGTCACCATGAGATGGCTGTTCATGCTAAGATGACTCTTTCTCAGACTTCTCAAAGTAGTCTGTTACCCGCTTCTCTCCTTTCTTTGACTAATTGTGTACAATAAACTTTATGATTTGTGAATTGAATACTGGTTACATTTTGTATATCTCCAACCCCCTGGTTCTTACCTGAAGTACAATGGAATTTGAACTCTTAACTCTGAACATTTTGAGTTACAGCCTGTATATTTTGCCAATAGATATGAATAAATATACACAATTGAATATACAAAGTGAAGAAAGATAGACAAAGTGAAGACAAAGTGTCTTTACCTTTGATAGACAAAGTGAAGAAAGCTGGACTGGGCAAGCCTGGGACTAAGTTCTTTCCTTGAATATAAGGCTGGCAATGTGAGAGAGTCAGAATCCACATTAGATTATAAATGAGAACACAGCAAGCACATTTATTTTAAATTTGAACTGGGAGCCATTGCCAAGGAATTTCTTATTTTATAAAAAATACTCTCAAAGCTCTTCAGAATGACATATAGTGAAAGTGAAGTCGCTCAGTCATGTCTGGCTCTTTGCGACCCCATGGATGGTAGCCTACCAGGATCCTCCGTCCGTGGGATTTTCCAGGCCAGAGTACTGGAATGGGTTGCTGTTTCCTTCTCCAGGGGATCTTCCCAACCCAGGGATCAAACCCGGGTCTCCTGCATTGTAGGCAGACGCTTTACTGTCTGAGCCACCAGGGAAGTCTGTATAAGGTACTCCAAACAGCTTACCTTTCCATGAAGCCATAACTAACATTTTACTTCAAACTTTACCTTTTAATAATATCTACTTTAATCACTTTCCACAACTAGCTCATTTATGCCCATAGGCCTTTTAATCATGTTTTTTGGTAAGAAGTCATTAATCAATATTATGTCAGTCTAGTTAATATTGTTTAATGAAATAGATGGATCTAGCATATATACAAATGGCAACCCACTCCAGTGTTCTTGCCTGGAGAATCCCAGGCATGGGGAAGCCTGGTGGGCTGCCGTCTATGGGGTTGCACAGAGTCGGACAAGACTGAAGCGACTTAGCAGCAGCAGCAGCAGCATATCTACATAACTCCCTGGTGGCTCAGCGGTAAAGAATCTGCCTGCCAACGCAGGATACCGGGATTCGATTCCTGGGTTAAGAAGATCCCCTCTTGGAAAAGGAAATGGCAACCCACTCCAGTATTCTTGCCTGGAAATCCCATGGACAGGGAAGCCTAGAGCGCTACATACAGTCCATGGGGTCACAAAGAGTTGGGCATGACTTAGCTACTAAACAACAACAAAGCATATATACATGCACGTACATATTCCAATTACCCTTTTATTTTCGTGTCAGTTGTTTGGAAAAGCTATTTGTAATATTTTTTTCTCATATAAATTATTTGTATTGTAGATCTATGTTCAATAGTGAAAATGGATACTTAATTAAGGATGACAGTCCTAACATTCTTCAGTTCTGTTCCATGTCAAGTGCACTTAGTTCGTGTCAGTCTCAGAATCTATTCTAATAAATTGTGGGAGTATAGGAGCAAATTCTATGTCACCAGTGAGGAATAAGAGATATGTGTGTCAGAAGTTAAAACGAGAATAAGAATTTAGCCCTTGTGTTATGAAGCAAAATGAATGAAAGCTGGTTGGGGTAAACATCTAGGCATGCTTGGAATTGCTGAATCTTTCTCCCAAATCCTGCCTTATTCTTGACACTATAAAAATAGAGTCCTAATTCCATTTTGGATTTAACATTTCATATTACTTTCTCAAGATCTTGTTTACCTGCACACTTATTGCCGAAGTTAATCAGCCTATGGTCTTTATCTTTATCAGCCTATGGTCTTTATCTTTAATTTAGCAATGCATGAAAGCCAAACTACTGCCATGAAGTCAAAATATACACACCAAAATTTTCACAGGACAAACTAGCTTCTATGTCATGCCAAATCATTGATAGGAAATTGAGTTTACACTTTGTAATAGTATTGTGCATGCTGGTGGGTTACAAAGTTCAGTAAAGTTTAGATGCTGCTCTTAAAGATCTTTTGAATAATTGGCACATAAACCTGTATATCTTGAATCAATACTTGAAGTGTGAAGTGTTTTTACCTTCATTTGTAAGCATGTGCAGAACTGATGTTGAACAAAGAAACATTCTCTCTGCCTTATTATTTCAGCTCTCATACTCTAAAGAATTGTGCTTTTTCAGGCTATTTAATGCCATCTGTGTTAATTTTTGTGATTTTTGTTGATGATTGTACTGTTTAAAATGGCCCCCAAGAAAAGCACCAAAGTGGTATCTATTATCCATAAGTACAAGGAGGTTGTGATAAACCTTGTAAAGAAAATATGTGTATTGGATAAACTTTGCTCAGGTATGCATCATAGTGCTGTTGCCACGAGTTCAATGATAATGAATCAAAAATATAGTACACTGAGAAAAAAGAAATTTGCCAGTCTGCACATGAGGCTACTTAGAAAATGCTTAATTAACATACATAGTGTGTAATTAAGTTATAGAAAAATGGAAAAGTGGGTAAATTTTTGGGTTCATAAGATGACAACTTTTTTTTTAAAGTAAAGTATAGTGAACCATATTCTTATGAGTCTGAAAGTCTGTATACACATGCTACATGCTCTTCCAGGTCTTATTCAAGGCATAAAAGAAATGACTTAAAAGATTCCTGACTTCATGCAATTTATCTTCCAATTCAGGGAGAAATGCAATCATCTAGTAAACTAATAAAAAAAAAACCAAGATGGTAACATAGTTATACCCTTCAATGAAAGAACTAAGACAGTATAATAGTGGATGTAGCAACTTTATATAGAAAAAAAGCCACTTTAGGAGGACACATTCCAGCCAAGATATAAAAAAATACGTTGAAGCCAGCCATGTGAAAGACTTCTCTGAACCTAATTTTTCCTGTATGAGATTTGTAATTATTTTTGTAAAAACATATTGCTAATTCTGAAATGAATGAAGATAGAGTCATCTTAAAGTGAAATAAAAATCAATTTCTGTATATTTTAGCAAAAGAAAACAAAGAATATGTTTGTCATACCAAATACACTGTGTACATAAGTAATGAGACTATCACATCATACAGAAAAAGGAAGACATTTATGAAAACTCTCCCAGATTTGAAACTTCTTGAGGCTGAAAATCTGGAGATTTGCACATGTTATTTGTAGCTGTATAGAATCATCATAGAAACAGCTTTTCTGACACTGCTCACAGTTCTGCTTCTAAGGCAAGTTAGAAACAGGAAGTAAAAAGATACACAAAGAGGAAAAGTAATGAATAAAGTTAACCAAATTTCAAGTCTCTCACTTTTGATGTAGGTCAACCTTGAATTTTAGATGAATACTTGAATCACAATTCATCTAAATTAGGTCATCCATCCCTGGTGACAGATGTGTTTCAAAAATTAGCATTGACTTTCAAGTCATTGAAAAGGTTTCTATGAAACTTTGGAAGAGTTTCAAAAAAATTAAATATTTGACTTCTATTTTAAGTAAGAAATAGAAGACTATACTGCAAATTTTAAAAAGTCAGTTAATCTGAATATATTCCAAAGGGCAATATTTTTTTCCTCCCAAAATTAAATTAATGACAAGCATCCCATTATCTATTTATATTATATTTTGTTATATCACTGACTCAATAGACATGAATATAAGCAAACTCCAGGAGATAGTAAAGGAAAGAGGAACCTGGTGGGCTACAGTCCATGGGGTCACAAAGAGTCAGACATGACTTAGTGACTGAAAAACAGCATATTATATTACATGGTAATTATTAGGATCTTACATTAAAACAATCTGAGCTTAAAAGTAAACCAAACTCCTTATTCAAGCATTCTTTAAAGATAGTCAAACTTTGCTGGTAATACCTGTGAGAGCACCACAGCAAAGGTCCTCATTTTTCTATGTTGAGGTGAGTACCTGCCTTCTCTTCCACCCTTCACTATACCTGACCCAGGAGAGGAAAATGAATTGTCTAGTTGGTGAACTTGAGAGACAAAAATGAGGGGAGCACCCTTTCCTTATCTTATTGATGAGGTCAATCTGCCTGCATAGAAAGTAGATTGTACAACTCTACACCCTGTGCAGATTTTAGTGGGGAAGCATTCCCCCATTGCTCAGCAGTGAAGAATCTACCTGCAATGCAGGAGATGCAGGAGACATGGGTTCTATCCCTGGATTGGGAAGATCCCCTGGAGGAGGAAATGGCAACCCATCCAGTATTCTTGCTTCTTGGGATATCCTATGGACAGAGGAGACTGCTGGGCTACAATTTGTAGATTCAAAAAGGATCCATGATTCATTTTGATATTTGGCAAAACTAATACAATTATGTAAAGTTTAAAAAAAAAAAAAAAAAGGATCCAACAAGACTGAGCCACCAAGTGTATTAAGGAAGGACACACAGTACACTCTCCCTTATGAAGGCCACTACTATCTCCCATTCAGTTTGAGAATCTCTCTACTTGGGAGGTGAAATTCAAAGGAGCCTATTTGACCATACTTACAACCATATTTCCCAAAGCTGATATACTGATCTCCATTTTTCTACCTGTTGTGCTTTACTACTAAAATGATTCTAAATCAAAATGCAAAGAAGAGGTATTCTTTATTGACCTTTAAAAATCCCAGAGGCATAGAATAATTTTACAAAGGGAGAAAATGTAATAGCAGGAGAAGTCAGTTTTTGGAGTCAGAGAATCTTACATTCAAATCTTATGTCTTTCCCCTCCTGGGTAACAACGGGCAAGTTATGTATCTTTTTAAAGCCCATGTTCTCCCAGTTGCTGTTGTTCAGTCAGTAAGTCAGTCCTGTCTGACTTTTTGCCACCCCCCATGGACTGCAGCATGCAGGGCTCACCTGCTTCACTATCCCCTGGAGTTTGCTCAGATTCACGTCCATTGAGTTGGAAATGCCATCCAAAGATCTCATCCTCTGTGACTCCCTTCTCCTTCTGCCTTCAGTCTTTCCCAGCATCAAGGTCTTTTCTAATAAGTCAGCTCTTCTCATCAGGTGGCCAAAGTATTGGAGCTTCAACTTCAACATTAATTCTTCCAAAGAATATTCAGGGTTGATTTCCTTTAAGAGTAACTAGTTTGACCTTCTTTGCAGTCTGAGGGACTCTAAAGAATATTCTCCAGCACCACAATTCAAAGGCATCAATTCTTCAGTGCTCAGCCTTTTTTATGACCCAACTCATACGTTCTCCTAGTACAAAATAGAATGCAGGGCTTAGATGAAAATTGAAGATAGTGGAAATAAATTCTACAAGACAAAGAAGGTTCTAAATGAACATTTATCATCAATATTAATATTATATTTTCATTTACTATTGATATTTTACAAAATCAAGGTTAATTAAAAGTTATGATGTGGTTAAAGATTTTTTATGTTCGTTATTATAATTGGTATTTTTGCACTATTAATAGTAATTAATTCTTATTGATATCTTGAGAAAACCTATGGCACTACGTTAAGAAACATATAATGATAAATTTCATTTCACTTCATAGAATTATTATGAAATCCAATTTATTTTAAATAGATGAGAATGGTAGACACTTAACTAAATTGTCAAATAATAAATATATATATAATCTATTAAACCTTCTTGATATGTCTTATATCAAAATTTTCTTAACTTCTCATTCACTCTTATTCCTTTACCCAATCCCGAAGGGCCTAAATAGAACTAAAAGATGGAGAAATGGATATATACTCTCTACCAAATTGAGTGGGTTTTATTCTGCTCTTGGAATGAGACTTAAACCATCAGAATTCCTGATGGAATTCCTAAATTTTCAACTTTAGGACTTGAACTACACCTTATACAATAGGCTCTGCTGGTTCTCAAACCTTCAGATTTGAACTGGAAATGTATCACCAGCTTATCTGGGCCTTCAGCTTGCAAATGGCAGATCATGAGACTTCTCAGCTCCTACAATCTCATGAGTTAATTTCTTATAATGAATTTCTTTATGTATATATTACTGGTTCTGTCTCTCTAAGAAGTCTTATTAATACAAAAATCAATTCATAGCTTATTTTGACTCACTGAAGATGTAAACATGAATTTCCTTTGTCATAATGCAAAATAGAAATAATAAAATGCATTTTGCAGTCATGGGGAGAGAAATAAAATATTCAAAAACCTTGAAATATTAACATACTTATTATTAAGAGTTAAAGTTTTGATGAAAAATAATTATTAAATGTAATTGGTTTTTTTCTTGAAAGCAACAAAAGAGTCTAGCATTTAGAAAGGTAAACTCTAGATCATTAATTCCTGACAACACTTTTCCTTACAGTATATTGGTTTAAAATATAATGGTATCCCCAAAATTACCCAATACAAAGAGAAAACATAAAAATATGAGATAATTTAATTCTCCTGTATGTAAGTGAAATATATAACTGATCTTTGAAGGTTTAAGCAGCCAGCCTCCTGGCTACATATTGCTTTTTTATTGGTAGCTTGAATATTGATTTATTGGATTTCACTGTGTATTTTTTTTTCTTAATTTGAAGGATAATCACTTTACAGAATTGTGTTGGTTTCTGCCAAACATCAATATGAACCAGCCACAGGTGGGTTCCACTATCTTTTAGCTGCTACCAGGATGACACAAACTGACCTTAGGTTTTGGAAAGAAAGATCTTGGGGGAATGTGGGAAGCTATAAAAATTATTCATGAAGTAAATTCATGATTTAAGTGATTTTCCCCAATCATTTCCTACTTAACTATATTACTATGCATTTTACTACTCAGGAAGCAGTAAATTGTATAAGGAAGGATTTTCCCTGCTCTGAAATAGCAAATTAAAGTATTTGAGGTATTCATGCCCAGGTAAATGGAGCTAACAAATAATAATAAATAAATTTTTAAAATCACTGCTTGAATCTAAAATTTTGCCAGTAAAGTAGGTGGCTTAATTATAAAGTGTATGTTGCATGCATTTGCAAATTTCATAAAATCTTATGATTAGATTTATGTTTCAAAAGTGACATCCAAATATCTTAACATTTTTCAGAATTATACATTTAATTCAAAGTAGCACTTTTTCACCTAATGGTGTTCAGCCTCCCCAGAAGTGATTGGTTCATTCTAAACAGAAATATATTTTTGCTGTTGTTCTATCCTCTTCCTCTAGCTGCTTTTAGAAGTTCCTCATTATTTTCCAACATAGGTAAGGAACAACTTTACATTGCTTTTTTTAGTTGTGAGAAAGATTGCATGGCTTGGCTAAATTGCACGTTCTTTCATTCATACTTTTGGCTTTGCATTTCCCCTAAAATACTGCTCTAATTCTTTATCTCAAGCCTCTCTTGAATGTATTCTCAACACTCTTAATCTAAATTTCTTCAATTTTCTTTTCCAAATCCCTGATGTGTTTTTGCTTTATCAAAAGTACTCAGGAAAAAAAAGCAACCATAACTCGAACAACCTATAAAGAATTAGAGGGCTACTCGATTTAAATAAAGAAGTAATTGAATAAATATTATTATATTTTTTAACACAAAGCACGTGACATTTTCTGTCATCAAACATGTCATTTTTCTAAGCCAGTTATCCAATTATCTTACATCAGTTGGCTGTCCAATTATTCAATTCAGTTTTGACACTAAAACAGAGGTTAGTGCAAACTCCACAGGTTAAGGTCTCAGTCTTGTGAGACTGCTTCTATTACAAAGGCAGTTGTAAATGAAGTGCCAGCCTACACACACTTCTGACTCATAGAATTCAGGAGAGTGTTTTATTTACTGCTTCAGTTTATTATAGAAGATACAGCTTAGGCACAGCCAGCGAAAGAGAACTATAGGGAAAGGTATGGTGGAAGAGGGTGGAAGTACACCATCCTACCAGAACTTTGTTGTGTTCACCAACCCTAAAACTCCCCAATCTGTTTATGTGTGGTTTCATTATAGAGGATTGATTGATATCATTGGTCATTGGTGATTTAATTCAATCTCCAGGCCCTCTTTATTCTCCAAAAGTTGAGGGATGGGGAATGAGACTGAAAATTCTAAGCTTATAAATCACATGATTATTGACTCTGGTTACCAGTTCCTGTTAGAAGTCATCCAGAGGCCCTTTTAAGGGTCACTTCACTAACACAATCTATAAATAGGTATATTTGTTTACACATATAGATATATTTGATCAGATTGAAGCTCAAGCTCCAATACTTGGGCCACTTGATGAGAAGACCTGACTCATTAGAAAAGACCCTACTGCTGGGTAAGACTGAAGGCAGGAGGAAAAGGGGAACACAGAGGATGAGATGGTTGGATGGCATCACTGACTCAATGGACATGAGCTTGATCAAGCTTCCGGAACTAGTGATGGACAGGGAAGCCTGGTGTGCTTCAGGCCATGGGGTCACCAAGAGTCGGACACAACTGAGTGACTGAACTGACCTAATCACATATATATGTGTGTGTGTGTGTGTGTATGTGTGTGTGTGTAAGTTTATATATATACAGAGAGGCTTCCCATTTTATATATATATAGTGCTAGTAGTAAAGAACCCACCTGCCAATGCAGGGGGCATAAGAGAAATAGGTTCTATCCCTGGGTCGGGAAGATCCCCTGAAGGAGGGCATGGCAACCCATTCTAGTATTCTGGCCTGGAGAATCTCTTGGACAGGGAAGCCTGGCAGATACAGTCCATAGGGTTTCAAAGAATTGGACATGATTAAAGTGACTTAGCACAGCATATATATACACACACATATGTGTTATATAATTATACTACAGTTATAAAGGTGAATTTTTTGCAATTTTTCCTCTCCATGTCTTTCGTGCTTAACTCTTGAAGGGAACAATTTCCATGGACTCCTAACACTGGAGGATGATTAGATACCTGAAGAATTATTTAGCTCCCCATTATCTTTCTCTTCTTTATATCTTAGGATAATGACAGTCTGGCCTGTCACCTAGATGTGAGGGAAGAGAACAATATTTCAAACAGATACACAAAGGAACAAAGAGGTAGACATGACTGAGCTTGTATGCAGGTACATACCATAGGCACTCTTTTACTATTATGTTAAAATATATTATATTAATAAACAAACTGATTCCTCTATGCATAAAAAGGTGACATAGAGAAAAATTTGGCACCAAAAAAATGCTTTCATGTATGTATGTCTATAAGTAGTGACCTTCTACAATGAATTATATCTGACCTATATGGTAAACATTTTGAAAGTGAAGGTGTGTAACTTCCCAGGAGCAGTAATTAAAGATATTGTAACTCTCACCTGTTTTCTTGGCTTGCTCATTTGGAGGAAGCCAGACCCCATGCCATGAAGATACTCAAACAGCCCTACAGAGAGGCACACAAATAAAGAGGAACTGGTGCTTCCCACCAGCAGCCAACACAGGCAACAATAATTTGTGAGTGATTAGAAAGAGCCACCTTGGAAGGAAATCTTTCAACCTCAGGCAAGATTTCTGATGGCTGCAGCTCTAACTCACACCTTACTGCAACCTCATTCAAGCTCCTGAGTTAGAAGAACCGGCTAAATTGCTACTCAGTTTATCATCCACAGACACTAAACAAGATGATAAACAAAAATTGCCTAAAGTCACTATTTTTGAGTTAATGTGCTATGCAGCAATAAAGGGAGCACATTCTTTGGCTTATAATTTTCATAATTTGAAAGTGAAAATATTTAAAATGACAGATTTTAAAAGAATTTATCTCTATGGCTTAGAATTCCTAAGACAATAAATGGGTTAACAGCATATGTAGATACATTTAAACATATATATTTACTTTTTACACATATTGAATAGGAAAAAAATACTTAAATCTCCATACATTCTATCCTAATCAATGTTAAAACTCTTCTGTAATTATGAGATGGCTCCATTTTGAGCCCAATTATTCCAATTTGTATAGAATCTCACTTATAATTACCTGCTTTCTCCTGTGTCCCAGGTTGATGCTAAAAATATTTGATTTTGCTATAAATTATAATAATGCTTACAGTCATAAAAATTGCCTGGTATTTTCAACTAATTATCACATACTAAAATATAATTAAGCAGAAATTATCAATCATTACTAATAATTATATATTTCCATAAAATATTATTATATGTATACTTTTTATTTCTTCATTTCTTATTTTAAAAAAACAGAAAATATATTTTTAGAACTGAAAATAGTTTCTGTTCTCTGTGATGTAACTTTCTTCAAACATGAGAGCAAACACTTTTTGAATTTGACTGCCTGTGTGGAAAGACTTGAAGAAGAGACAGAATAGTGACAATTAATATTTCATTTTCTTTTAATGATAAACGTTTTTATTTAAGTTTTCCAAAAATAATTAATTTCTCACAATCTTAAACTGAAATATTAGTTTTGCCTCTTTTAAATGTATTTTCTCCACAACTGACATATTTCTGATTTATAGCATATATTTAATTTTAAAAATAGTAACTGACTTAGAGGGAGTTTGTACAGCCAAGGAAAGTGGATTTTCAAGTTGAAATACATATATTATAAAGATGAGAAAAATATAACATGTTACACATTTAAAGTTTTACAGAAAAGCAGAGTCAAATATATCCTGTTCAATTCTAAGCAAACTCTATTGTTACAGAATCCCAAGAAATTTTCTCTACAATGCTATACATGAAGGAAGGCAGCTAACATAGAGGTACTCAAATGGCAAAGTTGAGGATGAACAAGGACTTATATGCAGGGTTAAGGGATATAATTCTTATTTAGTTTATGTAAGTAAATAAGGGGAAAATATGTAAATAAAAGTTCTTGGAGTAGATATTTTTTTTGTTTGGGTGCCCAAACTATTTTATTAAGACCCAGCATTTTTCTGTTACTCTAGCTCTTTATTTGTGCTGTCACTTTCGGTTTACATTGGTTTATTGCATTGGTTTAATTTTCAAGTTTCCTCTCATTTTGTTGGTGCCAAAATGGCCACTAGTGTCCCAGACTCACCTTCAGTCAGCTTGCCAAAGGCAGTACCTAAAGAGTGCCAAGGAATATTGTGGATTATCTCTTTGGACCAACCAGAATCACTTGCTCTTCCCTGAGTTGATAACTATGGACACAGTGATGGAACACAGAATGAGCTGACTTAAATCTTACATTATTCTAAAGAACCACAAGTGTAGAGTTAATCCATTCTTAAAAAACACATGGTCCTGTGGAAGGTGTTTCCCTATCAAAAAAGAAAAAAAAAAATCAAATGAAGTCGCTAGAAGATAAAGATAAATATTACTTATATTGATATTTGGAAATAAGAAACAAAATAGATATTACTGACTACACTTTCTCTGTTCCTAAGATAAGTACTATGTATTGGAAAATATTTCTTAGCTTTTAGAGAACATAAGTGTACTGATTGCAAACTGGTCTCTTTTTTTGGCAACACACACATACATACAAACACACGCACATATGTGTGTGTTCATTTATGTGCATGTGTGTGTGCTAAGTCATTTCAGTTGTGTCCAACTCTTTTGCAACCTCATGGACTGTAGCCCACCAGACTCCTCTGTCCAAGGGATTCTCCAGGCAAGAATACTGGAGTGGGTTGCCATTACCTCCTTCAAGGAATCTTCCTAGCCCAGGGATCAAGCCTGTGTCTCTTATGTCCCTTGCACTGGCAGGCAAGTTCTTTACCAGGTGTCATAAAAAGTTTTTCCAGAGATAATTACTCAATTTGAAAAAGTTTCTGAAAAGATAAGACTTTTGAGTTTAATAAAATTGTCCACTGAAGCAGAGACGTAGGGGTAAATTGAAGTCTGCAGCTGCCTCTCCCTGTCTACTCCCACTCTTGTCTGAAATCATTATTAAGCATACTCCACCATGATTAGAGTTCTAGGTACCCTGTCTAAACCAGTAGCCTAGTAAAAACTTTGTAAAGAAAATTAATAACAAAAATTTCAAGGACACAGTAAATATAAAGCAATCTGAAAGCAACTTTTCTGCAAACAAAATATGTTAATTCTTCCCTGATAATTATTTCCTCACTAATGCCTTTGAAGGGCCTCCCAGGTGGCTTGGTTAGTAAAGAATCCACCTGCCAACGCAGGAGATGCAAGAGATGCAGTTTCAATCCCCAGGTCAGGAAAATCCCCTAGAGTAGGAAATGGCAACCCACACCAGTATTCTTGCCTGGGAAATTCCATGGACAGAGAAACCTAGTGAGCAACAGTCTGTGGGGTCGCAAAAATTTGGACAGAACTGAGCATGCATGCACATACATATAATACCTTTGAACATTATATTTCCTTTGTAAAAATCCCCTCATAATATTTTAACCACTCTTATTCAAATGATGCTTCTCAGTTGTCTGCTCTTCTTAAGGAAACTAGTAGGTGTGTGGATAATGTTGCAAAAAACAGAATAGCAACAGGAAACTGTAAAGAGATTGTTGTCATCTGCCAAGAAAGAATTTAAATTTTCTTACCATCTTCTGTCTCTCTATCCAAAATTAATCTCCCTTTCACACTTCAAAATGTCAGCACTGTCTGTTTTAAGAGCTGATACAGCACTTTAAAAAATATTTATTTTCTTGTTGCTTTTTAGTTCTTTCAGGCAGTCTATGAAAAAGAATGCATATAGGCCTTTCAGAAGAAAACTAACTATTATGATGTGTATTTCCCATTTCTATATTTCAGGTAAATTATATATAATTTAAAATAAAAATCAACTAAATTGAAATTTGCTTGTTTAATATCTGTCACTTTTTTTCCCTTTTTCTTATATTTTTGCTTTTTTATACATAGTACAGATTGTTTACTCTGAGCAACTTCAATCTCATCAAGTTTTCAAATATTTCCTCCATACTTAAAATAGGATTAGACAGTGGAGAAAATAAGGAGATATCAAAAATTAAAACTAAAGACTAGCTAGAGTGAGGCTGACATACTAAATATTCAGTGAAGAGAAATTCTCTGTTCTAAGCCCATCTGCTAGAAGTCATCTCTTCAAATTGTAAGAAAAATGCCTGCAGGAGAAATTTTACTGTATAAGTCTATAAATACTTAAATGGTAATGACAAACTCAAGACTTTAAAGTAAGTCCCAATTCATTATCCAGTATAAAAAAAAAAAAAGTCATAGCAAATAATGATGTCCAATGTAATATTACTTAAGTTAACAATATTTAGGGTTAATTGAATGTGTTTTATACAAATTAGAGCTAAGTACCAGTCTATAAGTTGTTAGCTAACATTTGAAGTACTTTAATCAATAATTCACATTAAAGGGTTTTGGTAAACACTGGAAATATTCCAATACGGAATCAATACCCAAAATGTTATAAAAGAAAAATAAACTAAAAATGTTATTCAACTCAGCACAGAAGTTTCAGTAATTAGCATGAGTAATGTTAGATATATTTTAGGGGTGGTAAAATAAATTCACAAAAGTAGTTTACATAGAAAATGTATAGGAACCCTAATATTGTTATGTAAGTATAAGAATCCATCAGACCCTGCAGCTTGAAACCTATGGAACTAATATCTAGGTCAAGAATTCTGGTTTGTCCTAAATGTCCCACCCTCCAGTTTTTCATAGGGTATTGTTGTGTTTGATTTCACCAGATGTTTGCCTGACCTGTTATCAGAATATGATTCTTTCTGACTCAGAGTGATCTTCCCCTACAAGATACACATCATAATGCCTGAAGACAGGGAGCTGAAATAGTTTAGGAAAGCAGGTTATGTAATAGATTTGTGATTTTTTGCTAGGAATGTTCATATATCCCTGTATTTGCTTAAAACTCATTTTTGCTTAAACATATCACCTTCTTACGGGAGACATAATCCCATCTATATTTAATTTTGAGAAGTAATGACATTTACCTTCAGAATTAGAGACTTGTTTAAAAGCCAAATTGCTTAGGTACTTAAAATAATTTTATTTGCTGATTTGAGTATTTAAAAGTAATCATGTTGTTTACATCAACTCATGTAGTTTTTTTTTTTTTTTAATATGAAACAATGTGTGATGTATTACCATGTGAAAAATAGAATGCACCAAAAAATTAAGAAAATTATTTTTAATGAGAGCAGTTATTAATGAGGAAAGTCCCAAAGAAAAGGATGGGGGTCTTGGGGTTTTACGAAGGCTGATACAGAAGGAAGTCATCTTGGATTCTTATGGCAAGCAAGAGAAAGAAAGAAGCTTCTTATCTGAGTCATTGAAGAAAGATAGAGATAAGTTTATCTCAGGATAAACAGAATACACTGGGTCACCAAGACAATCTTATTATTCTCCTTAGCTTAATTACTCTTTAGACAGCTTTTACCTTGATTATAGATCTTGACCTTCCTTTCATTAGAGCATTTACTTTAGAAAAGTCAAAATTTTTAATTTTTTGTTTGCCACTTTGAGATGTAAATCTTGCAGATTGTTGCCAGTTTTTGTTGTTGTTGTTGTTAAAGAAAGACTCTTCCCAGGAATTTCTTTCTCAAGGACAAGAAAACCATCCCCTTGAAGTGTAATCAAAGTCATTCTGCTTAAATCAAATGTAAGAATTATCAATGAGACCTATACTAGGTCTCTGTGTAAGGGTAGAAGCTTAAGCATCAATTAGCAAACTTGGAAGGCTTAATCACATTGAACAACTTCTTCCTAACACCCTCCAATAATTTTTCACAAGCTTATCCAAAACCAAAAATCTTTCCTACCTTTTATTTCAGTAAAGTGTGTTCAATCTCGCTCCCCTTTTGCGATAGTCTTGAACAAAATCTTCCTTGCCTGATTAACTCTGTCAGGTTCAAATTTTCTCTAAGGGCAAGGAAGCTTCTTTGGAGCACAAAGAGGAAGTGGTATTTCTTAACTATTCATTTTGCAGTTTTCCTGGGAACAAGGCTCAGGAAAACATCAACTTTGTCAAACTTTACAGAGAAGTGTGAAATAAAAAACAACCTAGACTTATGCAACAGAGTCAGACATGACTGAAGCGACTTAGCATGCATGCATGCATTGGAGAAGGAAATGGCAACCCACTCCAGTATTCTTGCCTGGAGAATCCCAGGGACAGAGGAGCCTGATGGGCTGCCGTCTATGGGGTCGCATAGAGTTGGACACAACTGAAGCGACTTAGCAGCAGCAGCAGCAGCAGACTTATGCAATGAGTTTTTTTTTTTTTTTAACAGAACTGCTCTTTTATTTAAATATTTATTTATTTCTTCGGCTGTGCTGGGTCTTAGGTATGGCATGTGAACTCTTAGTTGCAGCATGTGGGATCTAGTTTCCTGACCAGGGATTGAACTTGGGCCCTCTGCCTTGGGAGCTCAGAGTCTTAGCCACTGCACCATGAGGGAAGTCCCTGCAGTAAGAGATTTATTTGAAAGTGCTTAAGTTGGAAACTTCAGCAAAGACTCCAGCTATTAATGTCAGTTAATTTTTATTTTGTCTAAAGTCTGATACCTTTCTTCCTGCTAAGTGATCATGCAAGTCTTCAAAAATTTTAAGACACCTACACAACTTTTCTTATCTCTTTCTTTGATGACTACATTGCCTTGGCATCATTAAGTACTTTGAGAACATCTCATATCATCTCCCTCAATTTTACATTTTCCTTTATCTTTCACATGCATCTATATTTACATTTTCTGACCCTTTCCTTTAGTAAGTCTCTACATCTCTCCATTCTTAGAAAATAGGATACAAATTAAGGACATGTCTATTCTATCCACTGTACAATCATACTAATCTCTCTTTCTGTCAAGAATTTTGTGAAAATAAGTGAGGGAGTGAGTATAGAGACAGATGAGAAATGCACCGATCTCAGGACACATCGGCATGTAAAAATACAGAAGAGAAGAAAGATCTAGAAAATCTACCTTATATAAAATTGATACTGTTTCAACAGGGAACTGAGAAATGCAGATTTTAGAAAGATGAAAACGAGAAAGGGGAAATAATAATGACAATAATAAAGGCTTCAATCATTAAACCCTTATAGGGCATCAGGCAGGCACCATATTGAAAGCTTAGCAAATAGTCACACAGAAACATCCGTAATTTATTTAACAATTTAATTCATAAAAATCAGCTGCATTTTTTTCTAATGATAACAGTGTGAGATAAAAGAGAATAATAGGTTGTCTCTTCACCCACCCCCACCCGCCCAACTCAAGACCATAAACTGGGAGATAAACCTATATTTATTACAAAGCAAATGTAATACATAAGCAGATATGAACTTAAATGATTCATTGCTGAATTTCATGAGGGCAGATTTTAATTTCTACTGAATTCTGGGAAATAAAATATCCAGTAGAGTAGCCACTGCTGCTGCTGCTGCTGCTGCTAAGTCGCTTCAGTCGTGTCCGACTCTGTGTGACCCCATAGACGGCAGCCCACCAGGCTCCCCCATCCCTGGAATTCTCTAGGCAAGAACACTGAAGTGGGTTGCCATTTCCTTCTCCAATGCATGAAAGTGAAAAGTCAAAGTGAAGTCATTCAGTCATGTCCGACTCTTCGCGACCCCATGGACTGCAGCCTACCAGGCTCCTCCATCCATGGGATTTGCCAGGCAAGAGTACTGGAGTGGGGTGTCATCGCCTTCTCCACAAATGATTCTAAAAAAAATGAAACAAAAGATCTTGAAAAATTCAGTTTAGTTCAGTCGTTTAGTCGTGTCTGGCAAGATCTTTGTGACTCCATGGACTGCAGCATGCCAGGCTTCCCTGTTTATCACTTGAAAATTAGCCTGACTTAAAATTAGTGTGTAGGGAATTTTAGGCAAAAAGAAAATGTGTGTATGAGAATGGAAGCTAGAATGATCAGAATCCAGAATCATTGTGCTGCATGTCAGAGTTTCTAGAACTGAGAATCTCATGGGGGTTAAAAAATGGTTAAAATAAATATGAATAGTTTGAGTGGGGCCAGACTGCAGAGACAGTTAAAAATTCACGTAACATCTATTCTTTGTGAAAGTCAGACAAAACTTGAGACTTGTGAACTTGTTTTCAGACAAGCTAGAACTAACTTATTTCAGATATAGTGCCAAGATATGAGTCATATTTTCAATAAAATATGGCTGGGAACTAACAAATGGAAAGAATTCAGAACACAATTTTCTTAATTTATCATAAGAAAGGGAACACTGGGAAGACTTTTTTTTTTTTTAATTTAAGAAATCAGAGTTTGGTGTTTTTATTACTTACCAGATGAGCACACTACATTTCTTATAAAATATAACTTAATTATAAACGATTTGAAGTTTTAGTACAATAATAACTGCACAAACCAATGTGGAATTTCATTATGTGTTATATAAAAAGAGTGTTGTCTTCGATATTTCCAACTTAAAAAAATAACAAAACCAGCAGCAAACAATATTTTTAAATTTCTTAGTCATATTTTCTTGTCCTTAAAGAAATATGAAAGAGAATTGTTGTTTTATGTTTAATGATTAATATAAAGAACCAAACATAAAACTAGATATTTGAAAATTTAAAAATTTAAATTGAGGTTGCTGCTGCTGCTGCTAAGTCGCTTCAGTCGTGTCCGAGTCTGTGCGACCCCATAGACGGCAGCCCACGAGGCTCCCCCGTCCCTGGGATTCTCCAGGCAAGAACACTGGAGTGGGTTGCCATTTCCTTCTCCAATGCATGAAAGTGAAAAGTGAAAGTCAAGTCGCTCAGTCGTGTCCAACCCTTAGCAGCCCCATGGACTGCAGCCCACGAGGCTCCTCCATCCATGGGATTCTCCAGGCAAGAGTAAGGGAGTGGGGTAAATTGTGGTTAGCTTTTTTCAAATGTTTAAGAATTATTTCTATATACAACCAACTTAACCAAAAATGAATATATAAACCTGGGAAAAACTAAAAGAATATATTATTTTGACAAAAAAATTAAAAAATAAAAAAATTTACTGTTTTTAACTAAATTCTAAATGTATCATGAAGCTGGTGTCTTCAGTTATTTCTATGTAGCCTGCTGCATATTTTCCCTAAACTGAATGTACTATATTTTTAAGAGAAAACACTGTGTTTTTGAGTGATGGTGGGAAGAAGTTATGCATCTCAGTTCAGTTCAGTTTAGTTGCCCAGTCGTGTCCTACTCTTTGAGACCCCATGGACTGCAGCATGCCAGGCCTCCCTGTCCCTCACCAATTCCCGGAGTTTATGCAAACTCATGTCCATTGAGTCGGTGATGCCATCCCACCATCTCATCCTCTGTTGTCCCCTTTTCCTCCTGCCTTCAATATTTCCCAGGGTCTATTCAGATGAGCCAGTTCTTCCCATCAGGTAGCTAAAGTACTGGAGTTTCATCTTCAGCATAGGTCCTTCCAATGAATATTGAGGACTTATTTCCTTTAGGATGGACTGGTTGGATCTCCTTGCAGTCCAAGGGACTTTCAAGAGTCTTCTCCAACACCACAGTTCAAAAGCATTAATTCTTCAGTGCTCAGCTTTCTTTAGGGTCCAACTGTCACATTCAAACATGAGTACTGGAAATACCATAGCCTTGACTACTTGGACCTTTATTGGCAAAGTAATGTTTCTGCTTTTTAATATGCTGTCTAAGCTGGTCATAATTTTTCTTCCAAGGATCAAGAGTCTTTTAATTTTATGGCTGCAGTCACTATCTGCAGTGATTTTGAAGAAAGTAGGGAAAACCAATAGACCATTCAGGTATGACCTAAATCAAATCCCTTACAATTATATAGTGGAAGTGATTAATAGATTTAAGGGATTAGATTTCATAGACGGAGTGCCTGAAGAACTATGGATGGAGGTTCATGACATTGTACAGGAGATAGGGATCAAGACCATCCCCAAGGAAAAGAAAGGCAATGTGGTTGTCTGAGGAGACCTTACAAATAGCTATGAAAAGAAGAGAACTGAAAGGCAAAGGAGAAAAGGAAAGATATATCCATTTGAATGCAGAGTTCCAAAGAATAGCAAGGAGATAAGAAATTCCTCAGTGATCAATGCAAAGAAATAGAGGAAAACAATAGAATGGGAAAGACTAGAGACCTCTTCAAGAAAGTTAGAGATACCAAGGGAACTTTTCATGCAAAGATAGGCACAATAAAGGAAAGAAATGGTATGGATCTGACAGAAGCAGAAGATATTAAGAAGAGGTGGCAAGAATACACAGAAGAACTGTACAAAAAAGATCTTCACAACCCAGATAATCACAACGGCATGTTCACTCACCTAGAGCCAGATATCCTGAAATGTGAAGTTAAGTGGGCCTTAGGAAGCATCACAAGGGCAAAGCTAGTGGAGCTATGCCATAAGGAGAAGCAAAGAACTATTACATGTAAATATTAAGTACCATTTTTATGTGATAAGTTTGTGGGATCAATATTAATATAGAGAATTTCATCACAATGAAGTGTGTTTCACAGAAGCTACCTACTTAAACTGACAAACATGATAAATTTAGCAGGATAAGAACTGTGTGACATTATAACTTCTACAGTAAGTAGTCTACACTCCATCTTTAAGACAGCATTTTAAAAAGTCATATTGACCAATTACACATGAAAAAATAATTAAAGCAAAATATATGAGTTTATAATTAAGTTCTTATATGATTTTTTCATATATTTTAATGCAAGTTGGTTAGACTCACAAATCTAAGCCTAGAAATCATACTTAATTAGCTCAGAGATGACACACTAAGTCATCAGAATTTTTTCTATTTTTTATCAATAAAGATGAATATCCCATGTTTCTTTCTATTCTTTTTTTTTTTTTCTCTGAGTTTTGCATTTTATTGAAATCTCATACATACATTGCTTGGATGTATAATTCTAAAACCATGTTTTTCCAAAAAACATTTTTATACTATATCATGGAATAATGAATATACCAGTGGAATACATAAGTCACTCAATTTGCTTCTCAATGTGTTAAACAGAGAATTATTTGCTCATTTGGTAAACTTTACCTCATTTGCTTCTTCACCTTCATCATAATCATCATCATCGTCAATAGCTTCTCCAGTAAAGTATAACAATGATCTTGGGGTTATATGCTCACATAAAAAGTGACCAATTTCAAAGTCTGCAGCGAGGATACCTTCAGAATCATCATCCAGATCTCCACTCTCAGGAACTTCAGGAGGGGCAAAAAAAATTAGAGAAAGAGTCATCAGAAACTGTTTTGGTCACAGTATGAACTGTCCCACGTCCCCTGTGTTTCTGCTTCTTAATCATTTTCAAAGTGATATTCTTCTCTTTTTTCCAATCTATCTGGCACCCTGTACAACCCACAATTTCTGGTCCATCAAAAGAAAACGGATCAGAATCATCTGGTTCTGACCCCATGTTTCTTAATTACTATGTTCATCTGGTATTTTCTATTTTTAGCAGTACTTCCCTTGAAACCCTTGCCCTGCATTACCTTCTTCCATGAATTATTTGTCAATCAGCAATAAGGAACTTCACTGAAATCCCACAACAGAAGTTCAAAAATCTGTTAACTTCAAGATTTTTTCTTATCCTCATGTAAAATGTTGTTTGTCTTTCCTATTTATAAAAAAGGAGAAAGAGTGGAGGGAGTTAAAGAGATTTTAGGTGTTAAGACTTGGATACAACGTAAGCCAGGGGATTCTCCAGTTTGATACTTTTGGGAGTCTAGATAATTAGAAATTGGGTATAAAGATTTTTTTTTTTTCTCTACAAGTTCATAACAGACAAAAACCTGAAATGGCAGCAGTTATTTATCATTGACTGAGTACACAGGAGAATTTGCACAATATCTGCAACTACTGTCTGCAGAAAACTTGTTTTTTCAACTTCTTAAAGCTAAATGTTTAAAAGCACTTTATAAATAAAAAGAGGAGACTATTTTTGAAATAGTGTCTCCACACAGCACTTTTTTTTTTTTAACCTAAGACCATTCAATCTGACATATGTCAGGGGTAATTAGCAGTCTTAGCAGTCTTCTGCTAACAGAATACCTGGTGTACTTAGCAGGCATTTCTTGTTCCTCATTAACCAAATTATGTTCAGGTCATATATCAAATCTTTGACAATAATGCCACTTTCATGCTTAATTGGTTAAATAAATGTGTGATTTTGGTAACTGTACTGAGATACTACTGTAAATTCTTGTAACCATGGCATTTGCCTGATGTAGACTGTGATGTCATTTGATCTATTGTATAGATTTAATAACACTAAAAATTAATGTAGCATTTGTTCCATATCAATGAAGATTCCTCCAGATGTTAATAACATTTTAGGTAAAATTCTAGTCAATATTTTGAACATTCTATTAAATGAAGTCATAGTATTTTTATGAAAAATATTATATCTGGCATTAAGCACAGAAAAATAAATTGATAACTTGTTTCTGAGAGGGGAGATCGAAATCTTGACATACGGTAATTAGCAGAATTTATATCTTGCTATGGGATATTTACAGTAATGACTGTGTTCTTAGAATACTTTTGGATCACAGCAAATATTGGCTCATAAAAAATCAAGAAAATCATGTTAGGGGAAGAGGAAAGATATTAATAGTAGTCTTAAAATTCTTGCTCTATGTTTTCTACTAATTAGCACTTTTCTAATGAGTGCTAACCAAATGAGACTTTGACATAAATTAGCAAAAAAGTTCTCAAAACCTTTAAAAGTAAAATAAATGACATATGGCAAAATGTTGATGTGGTAAGCACTTAAATGTATTAGTTATTAATATGAAGAACTTTAAACATATTAGATATCAAACCTACGTTAATACCAGGTTTATCACTAAGGATTACATTTGGCTGAATTTATCAGTAAAAACATGAATATAATATTAATAAAAATAAAGTTTACGAGTGGTGTGAGCAAGTTGTAAGTGTGTTCCCTATTCATCGGAAAGAACCCTGGAAGTAAGTAGTCCAGGGCTATATAGAAGTTCCACATTTACCATGAATACAGACTCATTCTCTTTTCTCTCCCATTATTCTAGATCAAGGATAGAAGACTTTTTATTAAGGGGTCAGGAGTGAAATATTCTAGGATTTTCAGTCCACACAATTTCTCCCACAACTTACTAATTCTATTTCTGCCACAAAAAGTAATTTGCCAGTGTAGCATGAAACTACTAAATACCTACTAAAGTAGATATGATGGAAGGAAAGTCATGACCAACCTAGACAGCACATTCACAAGCAGAGACATTACTTTGCCAACAAAGGTCCATCTACTCAAGGCTATGGTTTTTCCTGTGGTCATGTATGGATGTGAGAGTTGGACTGTGAAGAAGGCTGAGCACTGAAGAATTGATGCTTTTGAACTGTGGTGTTGGAGAAGACTCTTGAGAGTCCCTTGGACTGCAAGGAGATCCAGCCAGTCCATCCTAAAGGAGATCAGTCCTGGATGTTCTTTGGAAAGAATGATGCTAAAGCTGAAACTCCAGTACTTTGTCCACCTCATGCGAAGAGTTGACTCATTGGAAAAGACTCTGATGCTGGGAGGGATTGGGGGCAGGAGGAGAAGGGGACGACAGAGGATGAAATGGCTGGATGGCATCACCAACTCGATGGACGTGAGTTTGAGTGAACTCCGGGAGTTGGTGATGGACAGGGAGGCCTGGTGTGCTGTGATTCATGGGGTCGCAAAGAGTCGGACACAACTGAGCGACTGAACTGAACTGATATTCCAGTAAAACTGCTGTCAACTACAAATTGGCATTTGCCAAGGATATTTGCCATCTGCCTCAGCAGAGATTGAATCCCGTACTTCTGCAGCTGTTGACTTTCAACATGCCCTTGATGGCAGTTCAAGGTGGAGAGTGAGGCACTGTGTGCTCCATGGAAACTGGTGGAGTAAGTCTTTATGTAGTTAGATATTTTCATGAACTGATTTCATGATCCCAATCCTTGTATTTCCTCATACCTAGAAAAGCACTAAGTCCTTTCATGGTGATAGCAGCTTCTCCTGACTAGCAAAAGACCTTTTTTAAAGCAAGCATGTGATTACATTGAACTCCCCCTTCACTAATATCTTATACATTGATCTTCCCTCACTGCCTCTTTGGAGCAGTCTCTCAGAGCTATCTGAGGCTGCTGTCCCCATTTTGCCCCAAATTAAACTTAACTCACAACTCTGGAGTTGTGCATGTTTTTTGGTCAACACTGTATAGAGAAAAACAAATGATGGGATGGGTTTATCTCATGGATGATAATTATACTAAGCTCTCCTTCAGAATGTGGCTTTCATCCTCAAGGTCAATTCATGATTCAAGATGGCTGTCAGAGGTCTAAATGTAATATTCT
The DNA here is from genome assembly GCF_055505025.1 of Bos grunniens. NCBI lineage: Eukaryota > Metazoa > Chordata > Mammalia > Artiodactyla > Bovidae > Bos > Bos grunniens. The sequence continues at coordinate 69,760,718 of NC_141170.1, forward strand.
AAGTGAAAGCTAGAAGAATTGCGGATACTAAAGGATCCAATGGGCTTCCTTCACAGAGAATAAGCTCTTTTTAAATTGAGTTTCAATGAGGACCTGCACAATATTTTTATTTATATCTCTGTTTAATAAATAATCTGAAAGATCTTTATTCTTGATTCCTAAAAACATAAGCACTACATGCTTAAAACTGAGAATTGGTTGGCTGTTGTCTCCAGTTCCTGGGAAGTAACCTCTAAATCCTTGGAATTTCCCCAGGGAAGTGTTTTTGTTACTTATGGTGGGTCCCTGGGACCAAATCTGATGGTTTATGTTAATGAGATTGCCTAGGGTGGCGGCTACCCATTACAGAAAGAATAAATATATGGTTAGAGATTTGGGGCTTTGAGCCATATCAGCCAACCTCCAGGAAAAAGAGAGAATTGGAGATTGAACTCAGCCATATAAACAATGATTCAATTAATCTTGCCTATAGAATGAAACCATAATAAAAACTCAGGACACTGATGTTTGAGTAATTTTCCTTGGCTGGTAATTCTCTGCATATTATCACACACTGGTGTGTCCAAAGGCACATCATGAAGACAACAAAGTTGTATATTTTGGACCTTCCCAGACCACATCTTATGCATTTCCCCCTCAGACTGGTTCTGATTAGTATTATTTTGTTTTAATAAATCTAATCATAAGTACAGTGTTCTCCTGAGTTCTGTGAATCATTCTAGAAAAAGTATTAAATTTGAGTGCATGGTAAAAACTCTTTAATTGTAGCTCGTGATCAGAGTGGGGATCTCTGAGATTGTGTCTGGCATCTGAAGTAAGGCAAAAGCAGTTTTGTGGAGGATGATGCCCTTAATCTGTGAAGTTTGGCCTGGATCCAGGTAATTAAGTCTCAGAAGTTATTGCAATCTCATTTGCCAGAAGTTAGTCATTTGACTACATCTAGATTTAAATCCCAGGGACAGGGGAGCCTCGTGGGCTGCCGTCTACGGGGTCGCACAGAGTCGGACACAACTGAAGCGACTTAACAGCAGCAGCAGTAGCAGCAGCAGCAGATTTAAATTAGATTTTTAGACTCATATCTTCCATACTACCATTAGGCTTAGAATACTGCCCACATATCCTATAATTAAGCTAAATATTTGGGATTCTAGCTTGAACTAAAGGAGATCAGTCCTGAGTGTTCATTGGAAAGACTGATGTTGAAGCTGAAACTCCAATACTTTGGCCATCTGATATGAAGAGCTGACTCATTTGAAAAGACCCTGATGCTGGGAAAGATTGAAGGTAGGAGGAGAAGGGGACATCAGAGAATGAGATAGTTGGATGGCATCACTGACTCAGTGGACATGAGTATGGGTAAACTCCGGGAGTTGGTAATGGACAGGGAGGCCTGGCGTCCTGCAGTCCATGGGGTCTCAAAGAGTCAGACACAACTGAGTGACTGAACTGAACTGAACTGAAGCTTGAACTACTTGGACATCTTCCTTCTAAAAAAGGTCATCTTTCTTTTTTTTTTTTTTTAATTTTATTTTTTTTCTGAAAAAAATTTTTTTAATTTTATTTTGTTTTTAAACTTTACAAATTTGTATTAGTTTTGCCAAATATCGAAATGAATCCACCACAGGTATACCTGTGTTCCCCATCCTGAACCCTCCTCCCTCCTCCCTCCACATACCCTCCCTCTGGGTCGTCCCAGTGCACCAGTCCCAAGCATCCAGTATCGTGCATCGAACCTGGACTGGCGACTCGTTTCATACATGATATTATACGTGTTTCACTGCTATTTTCCCAAATCTTCCCACCCTCTCCCTCTCCCACAGAGTCCATAAGACTGCATCTTTCTTTAATAATTAACTTCATCATGTTTCACTTTTTGGTTTGCCTCAGCTATCACAGTAACAGCAAGACTACATGGTCATCTAGCAACTCCTTTCATTTACTTCTCTTCATAAGTCTGTTGAAAAATTAAGAAATTTCTCATCTTCCTACTACCATATCTAAAAACCTCCTTTGGTCTGTACTCATATTTTCCTGTGATCCTTTGAATTACAAAAGTAACATAAGAAGTATTTGCTCTATCAAAAACAAGTTATCTTCCTAGTTTCCATGTTCCATTATTTATGACTTGTCAAGGACTTTGATTTAATTAGTGCATATATTCTCTTTATTACAATAATATTTTTCCAGCATGCAAATGTCCTTACTCCCTTCCATTAAATAAAAGATAACTAAATGAAACCGTAAACTTCTAGCCTTATTCTGCTCTAATTACTCTCCCAATCATCTGGTCCTGTTCTTAGTAAAACTTTGCAATATATGTGCCTGAACTAGCTGTTTACATTTCCTTCTTCCTACTTTACTGTGGTTTTTCTTCCTATCAATCCATCAGACTGTTCTTGGTAACACTGTTAGTGTCAATTACAAATTGGCACTTGCCGTCTACCTCTACCAAGATTAAATCATGTGCTGCTGCAACTGCTGATTTTTAACACCCTCTTCTGAAAAAAGTTCAGGGTGGAGAGCAGAAATGAGGTACTCTGTGCTCAGGGAACAACTGGCAGGACAAGCCTTCAGATAGATATCTTCAGGAGCCAAATTTATGAACCCAGTTCTTATATCTCCTCATATCTAGAAAAGCACTAAAATCCATGATGATAACTATTCTTCATGACTAGCAGAAAACTTCTGGAAAAATAATGTGAATGCATGCACTCTCCCTTCACCAAAATCACATATATACTCACCTTCCTCCCTACTTATTTGAAACAGTTTCTCAGAGATATTTGAGGCATTGTCACCTGGGCTGCAGTCCTCATTTTGCCCCAAATAAAACTTGCAACTGTCATGTTGCGCACTTTTTAAGTCAACGTTAGTGATCCCCATTATGCCAGCAGTGAAAGTAACCATTCTCTTCTATCTTGTATTTTATCAGCCCTTGACAGTGTTGATCCAGTTCTTATCTCTTGAGTAAAGTAGCATATATGTATGCTTTTCCTCTAATTTCACTTGTATGTCTGCCTAATTTCCAATGCTTCTGCCTCTTCCTCATTTACTTATTCTGTGGATCCAGGGAAACCCCATGATTTGTTCAGAATATATTCTATTATTTCTAGACATATGATTTTTAATAGGGAATTTCATCTATGCATCTGGCTTTGAAAACAATGCCAGCACAAACTGATCATCACATTTCAGCTATAGCTCTGACTTCTCCCCTGAACTTGAAACTTATTCCAAGCTTTCCATTAACTATCTTCATTTCTTCATTTGTAGTTCTGACAATATCTTAAATTTTACATGTTCAAAAATGGAGTATTTTTTTTCCTTTTTTAAAATTGAAGTTCAGTTGGTTACAATATTGTATTAGTTTCATGTGTACTGCAAAATGATTAAGTTATATATATTTTCAGAATTTTTTTTCCATTGTAGGTCATTACAAGATATTGAATATAGTTCCTTGTGTTACACAGTAAATCCTTGTTGTATTTATTTTATATATAGCAGTGTGTATCTCTTAATCCCATGCTCCTAATTTATCCCTCCCTCACTTTTCTAGTGAATAATGATGTTTATTTTCCATGTATATAAGTCTGTTTCTATTTTGTAAATACATTTTTATTATATTTCAGATTTCACATATAAGTTATATCATATAATATTTGTCTTTCTCTGTCTGACGTACTTCCTTTAATATGATAATCTCCAGGTCCATTCATAAAAACGAATTTCTTGATAACTTCACAACCAAACCTTTCTTATTCATTCTTTCATTCTTCATCTCAGGGATATCAGAATCATCCTACCAGTTGGCTAAACCCCAAACCTGAGAGTTCTGTTTGATGTATCACTTCATGTCTCACATTCAGTTAAAGTCCTGTTGAAATAATGTAAAAAATGTTGAATGTTTCCAGTTCTCCCCCACTTCTACTGCCTCTATTGGTGCCCAAACTACTCTTGTCTTTTGCCTGAGAACTAAAATAAACTCTGTGCTTCCAGTTATTTAGGCCTATAAGCAATTATCCACAGTTTGTAATTTTAAAAGTTAAATTATATTGCATTATTTTCTTGATTAAAATCCACTAATAGTTCTTCCAAATGAAGCTAGTATAAATCAATGTTCCTATTTAATGGCAGGTTCATGCTTAGCTTTCTGACTTTTCCATTTTTTCTTTACTTACCTTATTCAAGTCAAATAACTTTTCTATTTTCTGAACATGTCAAATCATTCCTTTTTCAAAATCTTTGTGGCTAAAATATGTCTGAAATATTCTCCAGACATTCTCATGACTAAACTCTTAAGACCCTACCACCTCTGAGAGGTCTATATTGGCAAACATATTTAAAGTAACATCACCCCACCCCCATCACTCTGTGATAACATCATCTCCTTTATCATCTCCTTAGCAGTTATCACTAAAGTTATTTGTTTTACTCCTTTATTTTATCTCTTTCTCCAATGGAAAAAATATTGAGAATCTGTAGTAAATTTGTTGAACTGTAGATTCTGATTTAGTAGGTCTTGGGTTGCATCTGAAATTTTGCATTTCTAACAAGATCCCCATTGAAACATATTTATCTAGGGATTTCATGACTCTCTTTTTTTTTTTTGCTATATCTTTTCTTAAAGGTTTATGATAGTTTATTAGTTAAGGGGTTACTTGTAGAACATAACTAGGTTAATTAACCATTGGGTTAAAAGCAACTTACAGATTCACTCACTCTAAACATACAAACTCTATATGGAACCCTTAGGAATGACTTCTAGAAGATTACCTAAGAAGTGCACCCCAAGGGAACTTAGTGTACTGCTAAGGTCAGAATGTTACCTTTGGAAAGAGGAAATAACAGTACAGTGGTTGACTCAGGAATCATGATCCAGAGTCATGATCTGCAAAGGGGAAAGCCATAATCACTGTTTCTGGCAATGCTGCTATGCTAATCACCTGAATAATGAATGACCCACGCTCTGTTTCTCATCTGTTTAATCTATTCTAATTCAAGATTTACCCAGTTATATCAATGTTACATTTAGGTTTCTTCTAGTTGTAAGGGAATCATAAAATTTGGCTTTTGGTTTTATAAGTTCTACAGTACCAAAAGACATTGTAGGAGGAGGTCAAAATGAATGTTAGCTAATATAACTTATCTGTTTAAAATAGCCCCAAGGCAGTGCTGTTTGTGTTTCAAGAATTTAGTTTCCATTGAAAAATTTCTTACAATTTTTAATTTACTGTGCTTCTAGTTTCTCCCTCTAGTTTCAATATGTCTCAAATTAGAATGGAATATGGGTCTGAATACCAAAAAAAAAATATTGGGTATAAAATGGGATATTTTGTTCTAAGTACATCCATTCCTTCCAACAGTCTAGAGGTTTGTTATGTCAAGCTCAGAGTGGATTATTTCACAGGAGGATTACCCATATTCCATGTGAATATCAATTGAGGTACCCGACTTCAAAAGTCTATCCATTAAAGTTTAAATGTCACAGTTATGAGATATGCTTTTGGCTTAGATCAAGTGTTGTATAGGGGCTTCCTTGATGGCTCAGTGGTAATGAAATCACCTGCCAATGCAGGAGGTGCAAGAGACACAGGTCTGATCCATGGGTCGGCAGGATCCCCTAGAGTAGGAGATCACATCCACTCCAGTATTCTTGCCTGGGAAATCCAACAGACAGAGGAGCTTGGTGGGTCCATGGAATTGCAAAGACTCAGACAGAACCGAGTGCTATACAGTATTCAATTCAGTTCAGTTCAGTCACTCAGGCATGTCCGACTCTTTGTGACCCCATGAAGCACAGCACGCCAGTCCTCCCTGTCCATCACCAACTTCCAGAGCCCACCCAAACCCATGTCCATGGAGCCAGTGATGCCATCCAACCATTTCATACTCTGTCGTCCCCTTCTTCTCCTGCCCTCAATCTTTCCCAGCATCAGGGTCTTTTCAAATGAATTAGCTCTTCACATCAGATGGCCAAAGTATTGGAGTTTCAGCTTCAACATCAGTCCTTCCAATGAACAGTCAGAACTGATCTTTAGGATGGACTGGTTGGATCGCCTTGCAGTCCAAGGGACTCTCAAGAGTCTTCTCCAACACCACAGTTCAAAAGCATCAATTCTTCAGCGCTCAGCCTTCTTCACAGTCCAACTCTCACATCCATACATGACCACTGGAAAAACCATAGCCTTGACTAGACGGAGGTTTGTTGGCAAAGTAATGTCTCTGCTCTTTAATATGCTGTTTAGGTTGGTCATAACTTTCTTTCCAAGGAGTAAGCATCTTTTAATTTCATGGCTGCAATCACCCTCTGCAGTGATTTTGGAGCCCAGAAAAATAAAGTCAGCCACTGTTTCCACTGTTTCCCATCTATTTGCCATACAGTATTATGTTTATAATTACAGAATGTAAATTTGAACTAAAGTCTAGTTTGGTTCAATAAAAACAACTTGTGTCTTCAGGAATGAAGCATGTTATCCTTCTGACATCTATGTATGAGAAGAAGCAAGAAGTATTCCAACTCAGTTGCTGAATTGAACTTTGATATCCTTCGCTTTTATTGGAGCTTCATTACCTAGGCACAATTGTTTGGAGTCATTTCCCTTGTAACTTTCCAATTCATGGTTGTTCTTTCTGTTACAGCCATCTCCTAACCTGAGTCATCAGGTTAGCATAAACTCTCAAGCATCATCTAGGAACCCACCATGAATAACAGAGACACTTCTATAACCCGTGAGATTTCAAGGGTTTAGAGGTTATCTCCCAGGATCTGGGACACAGAACATAACTCTCACTGGGTAAAGCTCATTCTTTACTACAGAGCCACATTTTCTGTGAAGCCCTTCCTGATTTTCTTTCTTATCCCTAGGAGAAGTTACTGTGCCCTTCTCTGTGCTACTAAGGTATAGCGTATCATTCTCATATTACAGATAACCTTAAATGAAACCAACAGTTAATAGTTGCTTGTTCATGCCTCTGTCTCTTTTGCCAGATGGTGGGTTCCTAGAGAGCAAGAACTGGTTGACCTGGATATTCTCAGAACCTACTATGGTTCCTGGAACATGAAGTAACCTTTTTGTCTCTCTTTCTCCTTGTTCTTTCTATGTACATGCTTGCACATGAACAAACACATGGGAGAATGTAGGCTGTTCTGAAAAATTTTACCATTCCTACATGTGTGAATAAAATAAAATTCTTAAAAACTAAGCCTTGTTGCAAATTGTATCATTCAAAATGATGTTTTTCTTTAGTTTGGGCATTTAAATCGATAGCTCCCATTCTACTGATGATGTTGATTAAAGGAGGCACAGGTATGGAAAAACGGAAGAAGGTACATGCGTCAGGTGTTCCAGCGATGCCTGAACCACACAACTAGCTCACACTGTAGAGCATGCGCTGAAGCTTCTAAATACAAATAAGTTCTTTCTCTAGAGTGCTTTCCTTTCAGAGCACAATTTGACCGGGATAATTGACTTACTGGCAAAGAGTTTTGATCTAAAAATTGAGTGCGCTTTTCTATAATTGGCTTTAATATAGTTGTAAAACAGAAAGGTAAAAGCTTTCTTTCAAGAAGACTTGGAAAAGTACTAATGCAGTAAACAGCACACTTGATACTTTTATTAAAGCTCTTTGCTTAAATGGAAATTGACTATATAACCATGTTTTCACACTCTGAGCTTTTTAACATCTGAGTAGTAACACAGACAATAAGATTTTGCATATTGAGGTTTTATGGAAATAGAACACTATTCTATTCTATTTTGAACTATTCTATTCAGTTCAAACATGAGAATATCTATAAATGGGAATTTAATTACAGTAAGATTATGCCAACACATTTTGTAGTTTTTGTGACTATGGAAAAAACAATCTATACCTAATATTATGAGAAAATTCAAACCTAAGTACAGATACCCAAAGAAAAGCTAATAAATTCTGATGCTTAAGTCATTATAAAAGAGTTCAGTTCAGCCTCTCAGTAATGTCCGACTCTTTGTGACCCCATGAATCTCAGCACGCCAGGCCTCCCTGTCCATCACCAACTCCCGGAGTTCACTCAGACTCACGTCCATTGAGTCAGTGATGCCATCCAGCCATGTCATCCTCTGCTGTCCCCTTCTCCTCATGCCTCCAATTCCTCCCAGTTAACACTTACTATATAATATAAAATTAGAATTAATTTATGATACATTTTAAATTATGTTTCACAATTTCCTTGCTTTCAAGGTCTCATATGACCCAAATATGGATTTTTTTTAAATAAAAAAAAAAATAAGCATCCATCTATAGACTGAATCGTACCTCGCCCCCTCCAGAAATTCATATTTTGACGTCCAACCCTCAAGATGACTATATTTAGAGATAAGGCTTTTAGGAGGTAATTAAGATTTAGAGGAGGCTATAAAAGTAGGGCCCTGATCGCATATCTTTAAAGGCCTTGTAGAAGAAGAAAGATCTCTTTCTTTCTGTGTTTCTCCCTCTCTGTCTCTCTCTTCTCCCCAGATCCATCAAGGAAAGGTATATAAAAGAATAGCAAGAGGGAAGATATCTGCAAGACAGGAAGAGGAATATCATCAGTAACCAAATAGGCTGGCACTTTGATCTCGGACTTCTCAGTCTCCAGAACTTTGACAAATAAACTGCTGTTTCTTAAGCGACCTAAGAAAATTATATGTCAATATCACTGATGATCATAGATGTAAAATTCCTCAACAAAATGCTACTTATCCAAATTCAACAATATATCAAAATGATCACACACCATAACTAAGTGGGATTTATGCCAGGATGCAAGGATTTTTTAAATATGGGTAAATTGAGCATATTTCAAAATAAATTTTACAGTAGTAAATATCCTTTCATGTGTTCTTAATTTGGGTTTAAACCTGACATGGGGTTAGGAGGCTGAGTTAAAGATAAAAGTATATACTGTTAGATATATGACTCGCAATGGTACGGAGGTTTTTAGGAACATTGTAGTGTGATTAAGCAGTGGAATGTGCTCTCTTACTGTCAAACAGACATAATTTAAGAAAAAAAAGAAAAACATGCAGTGAAGGGGGAGATCATTTATAAATGTATTGTCTCATTTAATTCTTATAAATAATCTTACAAAAGTAGTATGTGGCTCATTGAATAGTAGCTCAATGCAGAATCAAGATGTCTTCTATTTGTTAGCTATGTCACCTGGAGGAAATTATCCAACCGTCATAAACCCCAGGTTTCTAGTAAAGTAACGGAGAGAATAATAAGCTTAATCTGCTTTTTATATGTAACTATTTTACAGAAAGGAAATGTAACTCAGTGTGTCAGTTACTTTGTGACAGATCAAAAATTCAGTACCAAACATTCTGAATTCAAAATTCTGAATTTCTATTAAAATAATTACTAGTCCTCTCAGATAGGATACATAGATAAATCCCAAGCTATAAAAATTTAGACCTACCTTGGGATCTATGGATAGGGGCTTCCCATTTGGGACAGTGGTAAAGAATCTTCCTGCTAATTCAAAAGGTGTAAGAGATGTGGGTTCGATCCCTGTGTCAGGAAGATCCCCTGGAGGAAGAAATGGCAACCCTCTCCAGTATTCTTGCCTGGAGGATGCCATGGATAGAGGAGATGTTGGGGGGGGAGGGCTAGAGTCCATGGGATTGCAAAGAGTAGGACATGACTGAGCAACTGAGCACTTGACCACAGAAAGAATAACCTACATACTCATTTAGGTATGACCTAAATCAAATCCTTTATGATTATATAGTAGAAGTGACAAATAGATTTAATGGACTAGATCTGATAGACAGAGTGCCTGATGAACTATGGATGGAGGTTCATGACATTGTACAGGACACAGGGATCAAGATCATTCCCAAGAAAAAGAAATGCAAAAAATAAAAATGGCCATCTGAGGAGGCCTTACAAATAGCTGTGAAAAGAAGAGAGGCAAAAGGAAAAGGAGAAAAGGAAAGATAAACCCATTTGAATGCAGAGTTCCAAAGAAGAGCAAGGAGAGATAAGAGAGCCTTCCTCAGTGATCAATGCAAAGAAATAGAGAAAAACAATAGAATGGGAAAGACTAGAGATTTCTTCAAGCAAATGAGAGATATCAAGGGAACATTTCATGCAAAGATGGGCTCAATAAAGGACAGAAATGGTATGGACCTAACAGAAGCAGAAGATATTAGGAAGAGGTGGCAAGAATACACATAAGGACTGTACAAAAAAGATCTTCACAACCCAGATAATCACGATGGTGTGATCACACACCTAAAACCAGACATCCTGAAATGTGAAGTCAAGTGGGCTTGAGGAAGCATCACTACAAACAAAGCTAGTGGAGGTGATGGAATTCCAGTTGAGCTCTTTCAAATCCTAAAAGATGATGCTGTGAAAGTGCTGCACTCAATATGCCAGCAAATCTGGAAAACTCAGCAGTGGCCACAGGACTGGAAAAGGTCAGTTTTCATTCCAATCCCAAAGAAAGGCAATGCCAAAGAATGCTCAAACGACCGCACAATTGCATTCATCTCACACTGGCACCCCACTCCAGTATTTCTGCCTGGAAAATCCCATGGATGGAGGAGCCTGGTAGGCTGCAGTCCATGGGGTCGCTCAGAGTCAGACAGGACTGAGCGACTTCACTTTCACTTTTCACTTTCATGCATTGGAGAAGGAATGGCAACCCACTCCAGTGTTCTTGCCTGGAGAATCCCTGGGACGGTGGAGCCTGGTGGGCTGCCCTCTATGGGAACGCACAGAGTCGGACACGACTGAAGTGACTTAGAGCATCAGCAGCAGCACACCCTAGTAAAGTCATGCTCAAAATTCTCCAAGCCAGCTTCAAAAATACGTGAACCATGAACTTCCAGATGTTTAAGCTGGTTTTAGAAAAGGCAGAGGAACCAAAGATCAAACATCCGCTGGATCACGGAAAAAGTAAGAGAGTTCCAGAAAAACATTTACTTCTGCTTTATTGACTATGCCAAAGCAGTTGACAGTGTGGATCACAATAAACTGGAAAATTCTGAAAGAGATGGGAATACCAGAACACATCTTGAGACATCTATATGCAGGTCAGGAAGCAACAGTTAGAACTGGACATGGAACAACAGACTGGTTCCAAATAGGAAAAGGAGTAGGTCAAGGCTGTATACTGTCACCCTGCTTATTTAACTTATATTCAGAGTACATCATGAGAAACGCTGGGCTGGATGAAGTACAAGCTGGAATCAAGATTGACGGGAGAAATATCAATAACCTCAGAGATGCAGATGACACCACCCTTATGGCAGAAAGCTCAACATTCAGAAAACTAAGATCATGGCATCCGGTCCCATCACTTCATGGCAAATAGATGAGGACACAGTGGCAGACTATTTTTGGGGGCTCCAAAATCACTGCAGATGGTGACTGCAGCCATGAAATTAAAAGACACTCCTTGGGAGGACAGTTTTGACCAACCTAGACAGCATATTAAAAAGCAGAGATGTTCTTTTGCCAATAAAGGTCCATCTACTCAAGGCTATGGTTTTTCCAGGAGTCATGTATGGATGTGAGAATTGAACTACAAGAAAGCTGAGTACTGAAGTATTAATGCTTTTGAATTGTGGTGTTGGAGAAGACTCTTAAGAGTCCCTTGGACTGCACAGAGATCCAACCAGTCCATTCTGAAGGAGATCAGTCCTGAGTGCTCTAGCTTGTTTCTTTTCTTGAAATCTTGGCAATTAGAAAATAATATTGTTTGTATCAGTTCTGAGGAAGAGGGGCAGAATGTCTAGAATGTGTCTGGAGGAGACATAGAGGATGACCAGGAGATAGATTGGAAGGATATTGAGATGGTGGAGTGAGGGAAAGGGAAGAAAGAAAAAAGGTAAAGGAATGTGTCAAACTGAGGGAGGAATGTGGTGTAAGTTCAATGGGGTAGGTTTTGGAGCCATACTTTCTTGTTCCAAATCCCTACTATTTGAACTTGGGGTATAAATTTCATGAGCTTGTATAGGTAAATTGCATAGCAAAATGCATGACATATAGTAGTAACCATTATATAAAGAGTAGTTTTAAAAATAATCTTTTAAAAATGAGGTCAAATTAGTTTTTAGTATCTTATTATGGGGAAAATGTTTATTTCATAAAAAATTACATTATGGTTTGAGTTGTGTTCCCCCAAAAGACATGTTAAATTCTTAAGCCCCAGTACATCTTAAAGTGACCTTATTTGGAAGTAAGATATTTGCAGATTTGATTAAGATAAGGAGGCTCCTTAAGACTGAGCCCTGACCTGACATAACTGGTACTTTTAAAAGAAGAAGGAAATATGGACACCAAAACACACAGCAAAAGTAACAAGTAAAAAAAACAGAGGCAGAGATAAAAGTAATACATCTACAAGACAAGAAATGCCAGTGATTGCTGGTTGTCACCAGAAGCTAGGGAAAAGGCATAAATCCCCCCTTCAGAAGCCCTCAGAGAGAACCAGCAGTGTCAAAACTTTAATTTTCAACAACTTCTAGCTTAAGGATAACTTCCATCATTTAAGTTTTCTATTTTGAGATACTTTGTAAAAGAAGCCCTAGGAAATGAAAGCAATGAACTAACATTAATCACTGAATCTGATATGACTAATATTTTTTATTCCAAGACAATCTTTTAAATGATCAATGTGCCTTACAAATTTAAAGAAAGATATGAATAAAGATATATTTATGGCAAAAGTCAAAGGAAAACTACTAAGTTTAAAAGTTTGCTTCTATTTTCAATGAGTTGCAGAACATGTTGATTATGTTTGGTACATTAACTCTGACAAAATGAAAAGCTTGTCCTTGAATTAAAAGAAAGATTCTGAGTTATGACTCTTTTTCTTCTATTTGAAATTTAAGATGGCACTACAGGTAGTGCACATGGTATGTGGTAAGGTTTTCTTAAATACCAATTAGTGTAGAATTTTATTTGGAAGTATGTGTGTAAAGAAGGAGTCTAATAAGTAGAGATGACTGGCAAGTATTTGATCTTGGAAGTTTTATTACCTTGAGCAAGTTAACCTGTCTGTGCTTCAGTTTCATCTTTTATTAAAAGTGGTGGTCCTCAACTTAGGATAGTTCAATTTGTGATTTTTCAACTTTGCAATGCTGTTAAAGCAATACTCCTTCAGTAGAAAACATACTGTGAATTTCAAATTTTGATCTCTTCTCAGGGTAGCAATATGCAGTATAATATACTCTTGTGATACCAGGCAGGGGCAGCAAGCTGCAGCTCCGAGTCAGTCACATGATCGTGAGGGTAGATAAATAGCTGATACACTTATAATCATCTGCACCCACAAAACCATTCTATTTTCAATTTAAGTACAATATTTAATAAACTGCATGAAATAGTCAACATTGGGTTATAAAATAGCCTGTGTTAGATGATTTACCCCACAATAGGCTAATGTAAATGTTCTGAGTGTGTTTGAGGTAGACTAGGTGAAGCTACGAGAAGGCAATGGCACCCCACTCCAGTACTCTTGCCTGGAAAATCCCATGGATGGAGGAGCCTGGTAGGCTGCAGTCCATGGGGTCACACAGAGTCGGACACGACTGAGCAACTTCACTTTCACTTTTCACTTTCATGCATTGGAGAAGGAAATGGCAACCCACTCCAGTGTTCTTGCCTGGAGAATCCCAGGGATGGGGGAGTCTGGTGGGCTGCTATCTATGGGGTCACACAGAGTCAGACACTACTAAAGCGACTTAGCAGCAGGTGAAGCTAAGATTGGTAGGTTAGGTGCATTAAATGCATTTTCAACTTATGATAGTTTCAATTTACAATGGGTTTATTGGAGCATAATCACATCCTAAGTCTAGGAATATCTGTATTTCTTTCCCACCCATGGACAAATAAAGAATGACTCTTTGAAAAAGAGAAGGCTGGCTTTATCATTAATGAGCAAGAGGGTTTGTTTGATGCTTCATTCATTAATTCATATATTCAACATATTTATTGAACTTCTAGCTACATGTTCAGCATTTTGTAGACTGGAAATAGATTAGTGAATGAAACATAAATATATTTGATGCCATATGGATTATAGTTACCTACACTAAGTAGAGGGGTATTAAGGAATACCCCTTGTCCAAGGTAAGGAGCAATGGCTGCCCTTTGCTGGTAGCCGTGAAGAGATACCCCATATCCAAGGTAAGAGAAACCCAAGTAAGACGGTAGGTGTTGCAAGAGGGCATCAGAGGGCAAACACACTGAAACCGTACTCACAGAAAACTAGTCAGTCTAATCACACTAGGACCACAGCCTTGTCTAACTCAGTGAAACTAAGCCATGCCCATGGGGCAACCCAAGATAGGCGGGTCATGGTGGAGAGATGTGACAGACTGTGGTCCACTGGGGAAGGGAATGGCAAACCACTTCAGTATTCTTGCCTTGAGAACCCCATGAACAGTATGAAAAGGCAAAATGATAGGATACTGAAAGAGAAATTCCCCAGGTCAGTAGGTGCCCAATATGCTACTGGAGCTCAGTGGAGAAATAACTCCAGAAAGAATGAAGGGATGGAGCCAAAGCAAAAAGAATACCCAGCTGTGGATGTGACGGGTGATAGAAGCAAGGTCCGATGCTGTAAAGAGCAATATTGCATAGGAACCTGGAATGTCAGGTCCATGAATCAAGGCAAATTGGAAGTGGTCAAACAAGAGATGGCAAGAGTGAATGTTGACATTCTAGGAATCAGCGAACTGAAATGGACTGGAATGGGTGAATTTAACTCAGATGACCATTATATCTACTACTGCAGGCAGGAATCCCTCAGAAAAAATGGAGTGGCCATCATGCTCAACAAAAGAGTCTGAAATGCAGTACTTGGATGCAATCTCAAAAACGACAGAATGATCTCTGTTCGTTTCCAAGGCAAACCATTCAATAACACAGTAATCCAAGTCTATGGCCCAACCAGTAACAGTGAAGAAGTTGAAGTTGAACAGTTCTATGAAGACCTACAAGACCTTTTAGAACGAACACCCAAAAAAGATGTCCTTTTCATTATAGGGGACTGGAATGCAAAAGTAGGAAGTCAAGAAACACCTGGAGTAACAGGCAAATTTGGCCTTGGAATACGGAACAAAGCAGGGCAAAGACTAATAGAGTTTTGCCAAGAAAATGCACTGGTCATAGCAAACACCTTCTTCCAACAACACAAGAGAAGACTCTACACATGGACATCACCGGATGGTCAACACCAAAATCAGATTGATTATATTCTTTGCAGCCAAAGATGGAGAGCTGTATACAGTCAGCAAAAACAACACCAGGAGCTGACTGTGGCTCAGATCATGAACTCCTTATTGCCAAATTCAGACTTAAGTTGAAAAAAGTAGGGAAAACCACTAGACCATTCAGGTATGACCTGAATCAAATCTCTTATGGTTATACAGTGGAAGTGAGAAATAGATTTAAGGGCCTAGATCTGATAGATAGAGTGCCTGATGAACTATGGAATAAGGTTCATGACATTGTACAGGAGACAGGGATGAAGACCATCCCCATGGAAAAGAAATGCAAAAAAGCAAAATGGCTGCCTGGGGAGGCCTTACAAATAGCTGTGAAAAGAAGAGAAGCGAAAAGCAAAGGAGAAAAGGAAAGATATAAGCATCTGAATGCAGAGTTCCAAAGAATAGCAAGAAGAGATAAGAAAGCCTTCTTCAGTGATCAATGCAAAGAAAGAGAGGAAAACAACAGACTGGGAAAGACTAGAGATCTCTTCAAGAAAATCAGAGATACCAAAGGAACATTTCATGCAAAGATGAGCTTGATAAAGGACAGAAATTGTATGGAGCTAACAGAAGCAGAAGATATTAAGAAGAGATGGTAAGAATACACAGAAGAACTGTACAAAAAAGATCTTCACAACCCAGATAATCACGATGCTGTGGTCACTGACTTAGAGTCAGACATCCTGGAATATGAAGTCAAGTGGGCCTTAGAAAGCATCACTACCAACAAAGCTAGTGGAGGTGATAGAATTCCAGTTGAGCTATTCCAAATCCTGAAAGATGATGCCATGAAAGTGCTGCACTCAATATGCCAGCAAATTTGGAAAACTCAGCAGTGGCCACAGGACTGAAAAAGGTCAGTTTTCATTCCAATCCCAAAGAAAGGCAATGTCAAAGAATGTCAAACTACTGCACAATTGCACTCATCTCACATGCTAGTAAAGTGATACTCAAAATTCTCCAAGCCAGGCTTCAGCAATATGTGAACCATGAAATTCCTGATGTTCAAGCTGGTTTTAGAAAAGGCAGAGCAACCAGAGATCAAATTGCCAACATCCGGTGGATCATGGAAAAAGCAAGAGAGTTCCAGAAAAACATCTATTTCTGCTTTATTGACTATGCCAAAGCCTTTGACTGTGTGGATCACAATAAACTGTGGAAAATTCTGAAAGAGATGGGAATACCAGACCACCTGACCTGCCTCTTGAGAAATTTGTATGCAGATCAGGAAGCAACAGTTAGAACTGGACATGGAACAACAGACTGGTTCCAAATAGGAAAAAGAGTTCATCAAGGCTGTATATTGTCACCCTGTTTATTTAACTTCTATGCAGAGTACATCATGAGAAATGCTGGACTGGAAGAAACACAATCTGGAATCAAGATTGCTGGGAGAAATATCAATAACCTCAGATATGCAGATGACACCACCCTTATGGCAGAAAGTGAAGAGGAACTAAAATGCCTCTTGATGAAAGTGAAAGAGGAGAGTGAAAAAGTTGGCTTAAAGCTCAACATTCAGAAAACGAAGATCATGGCATCCGGTCCCACCACTTCATGGGAAATAGATGGGGAAACAGTGGAAACAGTGTCAGACTTTATTTTTCTGGGCTCCAAAATCACTACAGATGGTGACTGCAGCCACCATCTGCAGAAATTAAAAGATGCTTACTCCTTGGAAGGAAAGTTATGACCAACGTAGATAGAATATTGAAAAGCAGAGACATTACTTTGCCAACAAGGGTTCGTCTAGTCAAAGCTATGTTTTTCCTGTGATCATGTATGGATGTGACAGTTGGACTGTGAAGAAGGCTGATGCCAAAGAATTGATGATTTTGAACTGTGGTGTTGGAGAAGACTCTTGAGAGTCCCTTGGAATGCAAGGAGATCCAACCAGTGCATTCTGAAGGAGATCATCCCTGGGATTTCTTTGGAAGGAATGATGTTAAAGCTGAAACTCCGGTTCTTTGGCCACCTCATGAGAAGAATTGACTCATTGGAAAAGACTCTGATGCTGGGAGGGATTGGGGGCAGGAGGAGAAGGGGAGACAGAGGATGAGATGGCTGGATGGCATCACTGACTTGATGGACATGAGTCTCAGTGAACTCCGGGATTTGGTGATGGACAGGGAGGCCTGACGTGCTGTGATTCATGGTGTTGCAAAGAGTCAGACACGACTGAGCGACTGATCTGATCTGATCTGACACTAAGTATTGAATCAATGATGTCCTTTCTTGTGATTCAAAACTTTGTGGAAACAAAGTACATGATTCCTCACAATTTATTCATCAATGCAATAACCTTAGTAAAATGATGTTTCCTAATAGAGTCAAGAATACTGAAGACATAAAATTTCTTGTCAAGGGATTTTGGCAGGAAATCATCTAGTTCAATTCCCTAATTACACAAGCCAGAGTTGAAGCCCAGAGGAATGAACTGTTCTGTATCAAAGCTAGTCAATGTTAAAACTGGACCTAACACCAGACATTACTGATGCCCAGTTAAGACTCTGCTCTCCAAGATGGGCAACCACATCACTATTCATTGACGGTAGTGAGCCTGCCACTTCAATCACCAGTATGTTCTGTTAGACTAGATTAGCCAAGTGGATTTCCCTGGATTCATGCTAAGCAGGATACTTATATCATCCTAGAGAGAGGGATATAATGCTGTGATTCTAGTTCAGTTAAGTCTGTAGATCCATGCTACCTTTTCCACAAGCAGTTCAAGAATTATTGTGAGTAGTGTACACAACATTGAAAAGTTTATGCCAGCAAAGAATCATGCTTTGAAGAGATTTTTCTTGGTTAAACTATAAGTGCCTTGTGTTTGGGGTATAGAATATGTGAAAATTATCATTCAGTTGACAGAATTTTAACTAATGAAACAAGCATAATGTTACTAATACTCCCTTAGAAGTTTTTTTTTAACAGTACCCTGCTGAATTGTCCAGGACAAAAATAAAATACAGCTTTCTTTAAAATGAAAAATGAATTCCTTGTATCACTGATAGGTTTATTATATGTATTATAGAAACAATGAAATGAAGTATGCTATTATATATTAGTGAGTCCACTACAAATGTCAAGAAAAACAATTTTAACACAAAATGTGCAAAGACCAATCAAAAATCTGAGAAAGTGAAACTAAAAGCCTATGAATTTTAGTAATATTAAATTAAAATATACATGTGTAAAACAAGGCCTTAAAGCATCATGTCATATCATATCAACACATTTCTGTATATGTAGTCAGTTTAATTTTCATTAATAGAAAGTCATGCATATTTATTCATATTTTGAAAAAACTTCTCTAGTAGATTGGATTGTGTGATTTTTAAAAATATGATTATGTGTTAAGTTAAAAAAAAACTTTACAAAAATGTTTATACCACTGTCATGTTCCCCAAAAACTGTCCTAAGAAGCACCCCAACTTTTTTCAGAACTTATATTGTTTGAAAATGCTACCATAATTAATATCAAGAATACAATGACTTCTGTTAAAAATAAGTAGTTTTATACATAAAGCAAAAATTGGCAAGTATGAACAAGTTTGCTGGCGTTGCAAAAAAATGTAATAAATCATTTTGCATTGCTGTAGAATGCTCATTTTCGCCATAAAGAACAAAAATTTCCACCAGAAAAATTCTTCCAATGAATTACACCTGAGTACTCATTAGTGCAATAAGGTCCCCAAAGAAAATTCAGACAAGCTGACTCTCAACACTGTGAATTGGAACACCCAAGGGGAGTAAGATGAATGAGGCTTCTTCACTTTTGGTTTTATTAAACAATAGACACAGAACACAGTTAGAAAGAGGAATACATAAACTTTTCCCCCTACAAGTTAAGACACAATAAGATAATAATTATAATATTGGGGGGAAAAACGAATCCAAAACCCAAACCAAAAGGCAATAATAAATCTCATTGGTTAGAAGTATTTTTCAAAACTTTGGATAGGAATTTAAAAGTCACTGAATTAATTAAGATTAATAAATGGCTTAAGAAACTTTTTTCCTGATTGTACTTTTTATAGACTTTGTGAAAAGAAGTAGTGGTTCTTTTTAACTTTTCATTTGATTAAGAACCCATACATCTTGATTATATAAAGAAAAATACATCATTTTGTCTAGATAATCAAAATTATTTAGAATCAACATATGGCATACAATGACCGCAGAGCAATTTTATTTGGTTTGATAATTTGATAGATTATCTGAAGAACAAACTTATTACTTACAGAATTGTACAAATATTGGAGAAGTGATGTTAGAAGATAGGGAGTAGAAGGAATAAAACCATTATATTCACTCTCAAACAATACATATTTGTATAATTAGCTACACAAAATGGTGCAGTGGTAGAGAATGTACTTGCCATTGCAGGAGGTGCAAGAAACACAGGTTTGATCCCTGGCTCCAGACAAGGCAATGGTACCCACTCCAGTACTCTTGCCTGGAAAATCCCCTGGTTGGAGGAGCCTGGTAGGCTGCAGTCCATGGGGTGGCTAAGAGTCAGACACGACTGAGCGACTTCACTTTCACTTTTCACTTTTCACTTTCATATATTGGAGAAGGAAATGGCAACCCACTCCAGTTCTTGCCTGGAGAATCCCAGGGGTGGGGGAGCCTGGTTGGCTGCCGTCTATGGGGTCACACAGAGTCAGACACGACTGAAGTGACTTAGCAGCAGCTGCAGTAGCAGCAGTACATATATCGGAGAAGGCAATGGCACCCCACTCCAGTATTCTTGCCTGGAAAATCCCATGGATGGAGGAACCCGGTAGGCGGCAGTCCATGGGGTCGCTGAGGGTCAGACTCGACTGAGTGACTTCACTTGGGAAGATCTCCTGGGGAAAGGAATAGCTACCAATTCCAGTATTCTTGACTGGAGAATGCCATGGACAGAGAAGCCTGGCATATGGTTGGAAAGAGTCAGACACAACTGAGCACACACACTTCAAAACTATTCAGTTCAGTTCAGTTCAGCTCAATTGCTCAGTCATGTCGGACTCTTTGTGATCCCATGAATTGCAGCATGCCAGGCCTCCCTGTCCATCACCATCTCCTGGATTTCACTCAGACTCACGTCCATCAAGTCAGTGATGCTATCCAGACATCTCATCCTCTGTCGTCCCCTTCTCCTCCTGCCCCCAATCCCTCCCAGCATCAGAGTCTTCTCCAATGAGTCAACTCTTTGCATGAGGTGGACAAAGTACTGGACTTTCAGCTTTAGCATCAGTCCTTCCAAAAAGCACCTAGGGCTGATCCCCTTTAGAATGGACTGGTTGGATCTCCTTGCAGTCCAAGGGACTCTCAAGAGTCTTCTCCAATACCACATATCAAAAGCATCAATTCTTCAGCCCTCAGCTTTCTTCACAGTCCAACTCTCACATCCATACATGACCACTGGAAAAACCATAGCCTTGACTAGACGGACCTTTGTTGGCAAAGTAATATCTCTGCTTTTCAATATGCTATCTAGGTTGGTCATAACTTTTCTTCCAAAGAGTAAGCATCTTTTAATTTCATGGCTGCAATACATATGTATAATCAAGAGAATTATTATGGGCCTCTGCTGCTGCTGCTAAGTTGCTTCATTCGTGTCCGACTCTGTGCGACCCCATGGACTGCAGCCCACCAGGCACCCCCTTCCCTGGGATTCTCCAGGCAAGAACACTGGAGTGGGTTGCCATTTCCTTCTCCAATGTATGAAAGTGGAAAGTGAAAGTGAAGTCGCTCAGTCGTGTCTGACTCCTAGCGACCCCGTGGACTGCAGCCCACCAGGCCCCTCCATCCATGGGATTTTCCAGGCAAGAGTACTGGAGTGGGTTGCCATTGCCTTCTCCTTATGGGCCTCTACTTTTATATAATTATGCATTTCTAAGTATATATGTGAAAGTGGAAAATGTAGAGGTCAAAAATTATATTTACTTACTAGAAAATAGCTTCTATTAACAATGAAGTAAACATCACATAAAATTTATATTATATTATGTATATTAAGTGCAAATGGTAGTTATTTTAATGTTTCACATACCGTTTTAAATTGAATTATTTTTCTTCATATTTGAACAAAGAGTTGATCAACTATGCTTAGCTACGGTCTTGATTTCAGCACTTAACTTAAAAAATCTTTACAGCACTTAAAAAATCTTTACAATTTTTACCCTAACTGGTAATTTCCATCTTTGTCTAAATTAAGATGTATTTATGAACACTAAAAGCAAGGTTAACCCTGATCAAAAGAAGTGTTAGTCAAAATTTTAGAAGCAGAGACTTGATTGAAATAATGAAGTATTATTTAGAGCTTTGTCAGAATTAGAGCCCAGAAGATACATATTCAAGAAGCACTTGAATTGTGTTCCACCAAACTACAAAATGGAAAACTACAAACTACAAAATGCAGCAAACTACAAACTGCAAAATACAAACTACAAAACCACTATAAAGGTAAAACTCTCAAGGCCACCATTAACTGTATGCATTATATAATTCTTTTCTGTCAAGAACTATAATTGGAGCTGGCTAGAAGTCAGGGTGCTTAGTAAGCAAGGATTATTTGGGATCAGAAATAGTTGCATCCTTCCAGTGGGGGACCATCAGAATATAAAACTGCAGTTGGTGGATGAGGTGCTCAGTATGGCTGGTGGTGTCCTTAGGTTTGATAAAGTTCAGAGAAAATTCAAGTTCTCTGTGGTAAAAAGAAGTGTCTGAGATCAGACCCTTGATTGCCACCAACTCCATTTTTGTATGCCTGACCTGTGTAATCACAGGTCATTGTAATTTTGTAATTACATTGTAATTTTCATCTGTCATCAGAAGTATAAAGAATGAGGAAAGATGTACTTACTCATGTATGAAATCTTGAAGTAGGGCACACCTAAGATTATTTTTCTGTAGCTCAACAAAATCCGTCCATTCATTATGAGCCCATGTATGATTTTTTTGGCACTTTCCTAAAGCCACATGATGGCTGCAGCTGTTTTCAACCAACATATCCTTTCAGAAAATAGTATGTCAGAAAAAAGGAGTGCTTGTACATCATTTCCATTTTCCCATAAGTCATTCAGAAGATTTTTAAATCACATATTGTGGGTTCATCTGGTTCATATGTCTGAACTACCATTTGACACAGAGAATGAGAACTCGACTTCTGGCTCCTATCAAACAAGATTTGCACTTGACTGCATGCCCCAGTTCTCCTGAAAGATAGAACTTTCAGTTTTTACAAAATCTAGTGAGTCTATAACAGTACTTAGATCTACGATTGTTGGCATCATCAAGATCATTTTTCAACAGAAATTTTATGAGGTAGTAAAAGCAAAATATAGTGAAAATCCAAGTAATTACATAAATAAACATAGACCAAGAAGGCAATATTGTGAAATTGAAACTTTGGCTGACAGAAAATATCATTTCAGGTTGGCTTGAAATTTTGTATATATGATCCATACATAAGTTTAAATTTAATTTATGGCAGTGAGTTACAAATTGTGTATTGTATAATATAAAATCATAAAAGAAAATTTATTATATTAGTAATTATGCTAAAGTCATCTGTTATTTTATTAAAATATGTTATTAATTTTTTTTTAAAAAGTTGAAGTCAAATGTCAACCCATGCTGTTTTTAACATCTTAAATAAATTTCTATGAGTAAATAGAACAATGTACTCTGGGATTCTATTGTGTGCTAAGTCACTTCAGTCATGTCCAACTCTTACAACCCCACAGACTTTAGCCTACCAGGCTCCTCTGTCCATTGGATTCCCCAGACAGAATACTGGAGTGTGTTGCCATGCCTCCTTCAGGGGATCTTTATTTCCTGTTCCTGCAACATTTTAGTTTTCTTTTTACACTTATGTCTTTATGAACCAAAGAAATACATACTAATTGATCATTATGGGTGAGATAGAGAATGGGGCTACAGGTGCAGCCTATGTTTTTATGATCCACACAGTCTATTAGAAGAAACAGAGAAGGATACCATTTGAATAGAATAAATTAATGTGGGTATTACCACAGGATATATAGATATGCTGTGGAAACACCGGATAGAAGCCACTCATTTGGTCTGCAGGGCCTCTGAGAAGGTGTCTCAGAGGAAACATGATGTATAAATAAATCTTAAGATAGAGTTGCCAGGTGAGTGGGGGAGATGAATAGCATTTCCAATAGATAGAATAGCACAAGCAATGTTCTAAAGGTAGAAAAGAACATTGCTGTTTATGAAGACAATTTAATATGGCCGGAGAGCAGGGTTTTGAAGGGAAGATGTGAAAATATATCTGGAGATACAATATATTTGCAGTCAGATAAAATAAGGCTTTTGGAGCTCTTAAAGCATTTGGACTTCATTCTAAGGACAATGGGGGCATCATGTAACAGTTTAAATTAGCTGAGTGGTATAAGAAAATTTGTATTACAGAAATAGTCCTCTGACTGTATGAGGGCAGGATTATGGTATACAAAGCTAGTGGCACAGTGGTAAAGAATTGGCCTGCCAATGAGGATGACACAAGACACATAGGTTCAGTCTCTGGTTCAGAAAGATCTGCTGGAATAGAAAATGGCAAGCTACTCCAGTATTCTTGCCTGGGAAATTCCATGGACAGAGGAGCCTGGCAGACTACAGTCCATGGGGTGGAAAAAAATAGGACAAAACTGAGCAACCGAGCACACGCAAATTTAATAGGCTGTTTTAATAACCCAGATTAGGCATTATAGTATTCTAAACAAGGGAAGAGATCATAGAAGTAAATATACTAGAGAAAAGCATCTTTAATATAGAGTCAAGCATCCTAAAACTTTAGAGGTTGAATAGACATAAAGGGTGAAGAAAAATGAAGAGTTAAGACTGACTTCAAGCTTCCTGGTATGGCTTACAGTTGAATATTCGTGTTAGTCATCAAGATATGGAACTCAGGAGAAGTCTGCTGAGTATAACTCATCTTCTTTTTAGTATATGAAATTTATGGTACTTGTGTGCACACATGCATGCTCAGTTGTGCCCAACTCTTTGTAACCCCATGGACTGTAGCCTTCCAGGCTCCTCTGCCATGGAATTTTCTAGGTAAGAATATTGGAGCATGTTGGTATTTTCTCCTCCAGGGGATCTTCCTTATTCAAAGACTGAACCGATATCTCCTGCATCTCTTGCATTGGCAGGCAGATTCTTTTACCACTGCAACATGTGGGAAGAGGTGATTTCAAAGTACAGACTTCCGGAATTTTTTAAATATAAAGATCCAGGGCCTAAAAGAGAGGTCAGGGATAAAAATTCAATTATGAGCCAGCTGGTATGGACATATTTCAATATTAAAAATTTAGATCACATTGTCTAGGAAAGATGTGTGGTATATCTAAGAAGAGAAGAGGAGAGCAGAGAAATGGCTGCTAGATAAAATTACAAAGACATCAAATATTTGCCTATTAAAACAAAACGAAAGATATTTGTCTACTACATAGTTTCCTTCTTTTGCTGTTAAAAATATGGCCACAAATTTGGTGGCAAAAAATAATATAAATGTATTCACTTATAGTTCTGAAGGTTAAATTTGAAGTTAGGATCACTGGATGACCAGATAATCTTTTATCAAGATATATGCTTGACATATTACATGTACTCCCAAGCCTTAAAAACCATATTTACTGACTCTTCTCCCACCTATGGAGTAGTTCATGAGAAATGAGAGGCTGTCCTCAGTAGGCTATAGTCCTCAGTAAGGTCCCTAAATAAAATGGAAACTCACAGTTCTCACATTCTGCATGTTTTTTTAATTTCAGTAGACATAGCCAATTAACATTCCAAAGAATGTCAAGTGATTATGCTGTATTTGTATTTGAAATTAAGAATTGAAGTTAAAAAAAAAAGGCATTGAAATATCAAATTGAGTGATTTCATTAATCTTTAAACTAAAATGTCCTCTTCATTCATGAGGACTATGATATTTGTAGCAGGAAAAAAAATGTCAACTGTATTTTCATTTGAATTCTAGAAAGATAAACTGAATTCTGTGAAGAAGGAAAAATAATTTTCCTTTTACTGCTCCAAGTTCTTGGCTGAAATTACTGTATCATAAAAGACAGATTAATGGGATAAAACACATAGAAATTTAATAACATGAGTACCTCCTGTATACATGCTACTGCTGCTGCTGCTAAGTCAGTCGTGTCTGACTCTGTGCGTCCCCAGAGATGGCAGCCCAGCCGGCTCCTCTGTCCCTGGGATTCTCCAGGCAAGAATACTGGAGTGGGTTGCCATTTCCTTCTCCAATGCATGAAAGTGAAGTCGCTCAGTCATGTCTGACTCTTAGCGACCCCATGGACTGCAGCCTACCAGGCTCCTCCGTCCATGGGATTCTCCAGGCAAGAGTAGTGGAATGGTTGCCATTGCCTTTTCCTTCTGTATCCATGGAAGACAGTAAAACTGAGTATCTCATAGAAATGGTCCAAGTGACCACCTTAAATATCAACTGTAGCTAAAGACAAGAGAAGATATTAGGGAAAGGAGGAGGCCAGCTATGGGAAGTTGCCTGGCAAAGCATGATAATCAGAGTCATGGTTGTTATGTAGCTTTAATGCCTTCTCCATTGATAAGAATTTCTGTTGGTGTTGTTCAATCACTCAGTCATGTCTGACTCTTTGTGACCCCATAGACTGCAGCACGCCAGGCTTCCCTGCCCTTCACCGTCTCACAGAGTTTGCTCAAACTCATGTTCACTGAGTCAGTGATGCCATCCAGCCACCTTATCCTGTGTCATCCCCTTCTCCTACTGCCTTCAATCTTTCCCAGCATCAGGGTCTTTTCCAATGAGTCAGCTCTTCGCATCAGGTGGCCAAAGTATTGGAAGCTTCAACTTCAGTATTAATCCTTCCAGTGAATATTCAGGATTGATTTCCTTTAGGATTGACTGATTTGATCTCCTTGCTGCCCAAAGGACTATCAAGAGTCTTCTCCAGCACCACATTTCAAAAGCATCAATTGTTTGGTACTCAGTCTTCTTTATGGTCCAACTTTCACACCCATACATGATTTCTGGAAAAAACATAGCTTTGACTATACGGAACTTTGTCAGCAAAGTGATGTCTCTGCTTTTTAATATGCTATCTAAATTTGTCATAATTTTTCTTCTGAGAAGCAAGTGTCTTTTAATTTAATGGCAGCAGTCACCATCTGCAGTGATTTTGGAGCCTAAGAAAATAAAATCTGTCAGTGTGTCCACTTTCCCCCTTCTATTTGTCATGAAATGATGAGACTGGATGTCATGATTTTCATTATTTTTTTGAATGTTGAGTTTCAAGCTAGCTTTTTCACTCTCCTCTTTCACCCTCATCTAGAAGCTCTTTAATTCCTTTTTACTTTCTGCCATTAGAGTGGCCTCACCTGCATATCTGTGGTTTTTTATATTTCTCCTGGAAATCTTGATTTCAGCTTGAGTCATCCAGCCAGGTATTTACATGATGTACTGTGCATATAAGTTAAACAAGCAGGGTGACAATAAACAGCCTGGATATTCTCCTTTCCCAATTTTGAACCAGTCCATTGTTCCATTTCTGGTTCTAACTGTTGCTTCCTAACCAGCTTTCAGAGAGACAAACAGCCTTACAAATGGAGATGTAAGGCTGCTACATGTAAATGACTGTTACAAAAGGGTAACTTCTACTTGGCTTCAGATCTTCTTAAAAATAATCTGCCTAAAATAATTATTATACCAAACAGACACGTTTTGGAATAATATGTTATTCTGTCCCCTTCAGTTCAATGCTTCCCTGAACTCATGGTTCTTGAATAGAATCCACGTCTTGTTTTATTTCTTTTTTTAGTTCCACTAAAACATATAGTCCAAACGCAGAGATATTATTGGTATCTCATGAAAAGGATGTCTTTTCTTATCAACATTTTATCTTCTTTAACCTTAGGCTTTTTTCTTTAACCCAGTGCTTTTTTCTTCAACCCAGTGCTTTTTTCTTCTTTTCCTGTTGCTCAATATTCTGTAATGAGTACTCAACTACTTGTTGAATTTAATGGTGATTGTCAAATACAGCGCATCAAAATGTGTTTTAATTGCCTGTTAACATGTTGGATAATAATGATTTTCATTTACTTGTGAGAACTCCTAGAAATGCAATGTTCTCTCAAGGAATGCATTTAGAATCTGCTTTTAAAAAAAAGGAAAAACACCAATACAGTATACTAACACATATATATGGAATTTAGAAAGATTGTTAACAATAACCCTGTGTACGAGACAGCAAAAGAGAAACTGATGTATAGAACAGTCTTATGGACTCTGTGGGAGAGGGAGAGGGTGGGAAGATTTGGGAGAATGACATTAAAACATGTAAAAGATCATGTAAGAAACGAGTTGCCAGTCCAGGTTCGATGCACGATACTGGATGCTTGGGGCTAGTGCACTGAGACGACCCAGAGGGATGGTATGGGGAGGGAGGAGGGAGGAGGGTTCAGGATGGGGAACACATGTATACCTGTAGCGGATTCATTTTGATATTTGGCAAAAATAATACAATTATGTAAAGTTTTAAAATAAAATAAAATAAATAAAAAAATTAAAAAATTAAAAAAAAAAGAGATAAGGAATAAATCTGAAGCAGAGAGGCTTAGATGGAGGGAAGGCAGTGAATGGTTATTTATGGTCACCTGAGTGTTGAATGGATAAGGATTCAGGGAAATGAAAGCAAGATGAAGAATAAAAGGTGGGAGGGAGAAGTGAAAATGGTTGGAAAGAGTGGTTTCCCCTGGAAATCAAACAGTAGGAGTCATAGCACTGCTATGTCTCTCTTACTTAAATTTAGGGCTCCTTCTGTAAAGCCTCCTGGGTTTTCCCTACCTGCACTGATGTTTTCCCCATTAAAACTCTCAATCTGTTCAAGCTGTGGGGTGAAGGAGAGTGTGTTATTACTCTGCTGCTTAAAGGGAAATTAAATCGGCAGTTGCTTCCAGAAAAAAAGCAAACCAAATAGTTTTCTACCACAAATGAGAATACAAGTGAAATAAGTCAGTATAAGACTGCTCTGAGCACAAACATCCCTCTGCTTATACCTTTTAAAAACAACCATAAAAGAGTATTCATTCACCAATGCAACATTCTTTGGGATTTAGAAATTGAGTTTGTACTACTTATTATGATGAAAGAATCTAAACATAAATCGAGTTTTTAATAATCATTAATTTAATCTTTCTTTGATAGATAAGAATGATATCCTATGGAGATTAGGAATATGAACTCCTAGCTCTCTGTCCTGTACTCTTCACTGCATGAAAGTGAAAGGGTTGGTCTCTCAATTACAGCCCACTAGGCTCCTATGTCCATGGAATTCTTCAGGAGACAGTATTGGAGCAGGTATCTAGTCTCTTCTCCAGAGGATCTTCTTGACCCAGGAATTGAACCCATGTCTCCCATATTGCAGGCAGATTCTTTACCTTCTTTGAGAACATGGAAGCATGCAATAGGCTATCACAATTTTCCAATGTTTTATTTATACTACTTCTGTGTCTAGATAATTACATAATTGTTTCATGAAATTTTATAGACTTTTAATATTTTTGGACTTCGCTGGTGGTTCAGATGGTAAAGCATCTGCCTACAATGTGGGAGACCCAGGTTCAATCCCTGGGTTGGGAAGATCCTCTGGAGAAGGAAATGGCAACCCACTCCAGTACTCTTGCCTGAAAAATCCCATGGATGGAGGAGCACGGTAGCCTACAGTTCATGGGGTCACAAAGAGTCGGACACAACTGAGCGAATTCACTTCTTCACTTTAATATGTTTAGATATTTTATTCTCATGGATAATATAAATGTTCTTTTTTATATATGATTGTGACCTAGGCAGTGTCATTCACTTAATAATCTCCGTGTGTTACATCATCTAGTGTATTACATCATCTGCACTATCTGTGCAACTCTGTGGTAGCCCTGCTACATCTTAATTTTTTATTTTGCAAACCCAGAGGTATATAAAGATGAACACTTCTGGGTGTGTGATTGAAGCAGACTAAGTATATGCACAATTATTGTATGAAGGAAATACTTGTAGTTCACATGAAAGTTGGTGGTACTACTTATCCCCAATAGATATATTACTAGTTCCACGTTACCAGATCTACACATTTCTCAATGGAGTACAAAAATCTGTGATTTTATTTTTATTTATTTATTTTTTAAAATCTGTCATTTTAAAACTTGATTCAGTTAGTAAAATACTGTATTGGTCAACATAAAATACTTATGAAATAAAATCTGCAAAAGGAATTCAAAATATATGCTTTGAGTTTGCAACCTCTGATTCAGCCATTTTTCTGGTATTGTTTTACCTGACACAAGCTGACATTATGAAGTGTTGAATAACTTTGAGGGAGGGGAGCAAAAGAGGTAAATGTTAAAGAAGGGTCAGAACCCCATCACTAAATATGATAAGAGGCCTGATGATTTCAGGAAGAAAGCTCTAAACTTTCTGGAATGGAGTAGAACATCTGAGAGGGATGCCTACTCGATAAACTTTGGAAGGTTAAGCTATAAATTTTAAGTCTGCTTTGTCAAAGATCTGTAAATACTAAAACCACTAGGCAGCACGCTCTCAAGAGATGATGCAGATGTCATAAATAATCATAAAGAAATGATTCATGTTGATAAAAATCCTCAAGATCCTTCATAAAGTGTCTCTTCTATCTTAAATTAGTTACATTATGCTGAATGAGATGGAGGAATCCCCCAATTATGACTGAGAATTGTGAGTGAGATGCTTAGTTTATTAATAAATTGCATTATATTTAATGAGCAATTGTATTACTTTGCTAGGGTTGTCATAATGAAATACCACATACCGGGTAGCTTACACAAGAGAAATTTATCTTCTCACAGCTCTAAGGCCACAAATCCAAGATCAGGGTGCCAGCAGCATTGGCTTTTTATAAAATTTTTGATAAGGTCTGCACTTTGTAGACAGCCTTGTCTCTGTCTACCTCTTTTTTAATTAAAACATCAGTCCTGTTGGATTAGAGTCTCACCTTATGATTTCATTTAAACTTAACTTCTATCTTAACAGTCTTATTTCCAAATACAGTCACACTGGGGTTAGGGCTCTGAACTTTACACTTTGGGAAGACACAATGTAGTCCATAATGCCCATAGTAGTTTGAATGAAAGAAAGCATTTAGCTTGCCTCCACCCTCACACACACACACACACACAAACGTTTAAAAATAATTCTGATACAATAAGAACAGAGGTCCTTATTGTATAAGAACAGAGGTCTTATTGTAATAAGACCAGAGGTCCTGAATATTCATTGGAAGGACTGATGCTAAAAATGAAACTCCAATATTTTGGCCACCTGATTTGAGGAACTGACTCATTGGAAAAGGCCCTGATGCTGGGAAAGATTGAAGGCAGGAGGAAAAGGGGACAACAGAGGATTAGATGGTTTGATGGCATCATTAACTTGATGGACATAAGTTTGAGTAAACTCCGGGAGTTGGTGATGGGCAGGGAAACCTGGTGTACTGCCGTCCATGGGGTTGCAAAGAGTCAGACACGACTGAGCAACTGAAGTGAAGAACAGAGGTATAAGTACAAACAGAACAGAAGAATATTATGGAGGTGTAATGAATGAGTAGTTCTATAAAAGTTGGAAACTATAAAAACTATAAAATTTGGAAAGTAAAGAAATGTATAATAATTGACAATACAGCATGAAGTGATCAAGTTCAACTTCCTGTAAGGCAGGTGTCAATAAGACGCAAGAAAATTTTCTACAGAAGCCTCAAAGCCTCCACATTTGGAGGCACCAGTACTTCTGAAGGCAGAAGTTACGGATATAAGGAGGCTGAAAAAGTAGGATTCACTATACAATTTTACTACATGAGAAAGTATACAAGTACATGTTCAAAACATTATTCTTTATTCATGAAGTCAAATTCCTACCTCTCTTCTGACAAGGTTAGGGAATTTTTGCATTTTATTAAATTTGAGAAATTTCAGACTTGAACACACATGTCATCATCAAGAATGACATTAGGGTATGAGACTGGAACATGGTATTCTTTTCTGAATAATGATAACCTGCATTTAAACAAAATAATTTTATGTATTTATTTTTGGCCACACTGGGTCTTTGTTGACTTATTCAGGTCTTCCCTAGCTGCAGTGAGGAAGGGGTACTCTTCATTGTGGTGCACAGACTTCTCATTGCAGCAGTTTCTCTTGTGGAGCGTGGCTCTAGGCACACAGGCTTTGGTAGTTGCAGCACCGTGGGCTCAGTTGTTGTGGCTTATGGGCTTACTTGCTCCAAGGCATGTGGAATCTTATTGGACCAGGGATTAAACCTGTGTCCCCTGCATTGGAAGGCAGACTCTTCTTCACTGAGCCACCAGGGAAGTCTCAATAACCTGCATTTTAATTCTCCTTTTCTTATCCCAGAATAATGACATACAGAATTATACTCAAGACAGGAAACTGAAAGTATACGTTCTGAAGTAATGGACTGACCTAAGAATATAACCCCCACACCAAAATCAGATAATTTGTGCATCCTACAATAAAATGATTGAGACACACTA
The DNA here is from genome assembly GCF_055505025.1 of Bos grunniens. Classification (NCBI taxonomy): domain Eukaryota; kingdom Metazoa; phylum Chordata; class Mammalia; order Artiodactyla; family Bovidae; genus Bos; species Bos grunniens. The sequence continues at coordinate 69,792,555 of NC_141170.1, forward strand.
ACAAAGAAACATCATTATCACAAAGCATCCACTCAACTTTTGGATGCCTTCTTAAATATTAATATGGAATAAATTACCAGGGATTAGAGGACAATTCATAGGAGAACTTTTTGTTTCTTCACCATCCCTTAGCAGTGGAGTGTTTGGCTAGAATAACACTGCATTTCTGCACAATTATTCTCACTTCTCTCCACGATAGGAGAGGAGGCTTTTATAAGTGATTAGCTAGAAAGAGAAATTGTCAATAAGAATACTTTTTTTCCTCATTTGTTAGAAGAGAAAACTTGTATTATTCCTCAGGATTTTAGTCTAGGTTGAGATAAGATTGTGTATGTTAGTTGCTCAGTCATGTCCAACTCTTTGCAACCCATGGACTGTAGCCTGCCAGGCTCCTCTGTCCATGGAATTCTCCAGGCAAGAATACTGGAGTGGGTTACCATTCCTTTCTTCATGGGATCTTCTTGACCCAGAAATCAAATCTGAGTCTTCTTTACTGTGGGTAGATTCTTTACCATCTGAGCTACCTGGGAAGCCTAGGTAGAGATAAGATTAGATACTTTCAAATATGAATGTGCAAATTTATATTTGCCATTTTTTAAAAAATACAAAGCTGCTGATTTTCATGTGAGCTACAAAATGGTACAAGTTCTTGGTATTAAGCCTGGTAATCAGCCCTACATCAACTTCTGAAAATTAATTACATCTTCCAAAAGATAATTGTCATCAGCCCAAGTCATCCTATGGCAAAAGGTAGTAGAAATAGCTACTGTGGCACACTAGTGAGAATGTCTTCTCGGAGCAGAGTGTAGCTGCTCTGTCACTAGATCCATCTTCTAACAAAAATAATGGAAAATCAGCACTGGAGTGCCAAACATATGGACCTCATAGGGAAAATGCATGATGAATATTAAATAAGCTCTATGGGGAGAAAGGTCAACTGCAGTAAGGCCTGGGACCTGGGATTGCAATCAATAATACAGTCAAAATTTGTAAAAATATACGAGCAATTAGAAAATCACCCTGTAACTCTTAAGCTGGTTTTTATAGGTATATTCCCCTCCCCCCCATTATTCTACACTTTCCCAAAATGATATAGTAAACACAAAAACGCAAAATACCTCTCAAAGGCTATGGTTTTTCCAGTGGTCATGTATGGATGTGAGAGCTGGACTATAAAGAAAGCTGAGTGCTGAAGAATTGATGCTTTTGAACTGTGGTGTTGGAAAAGACTCTTGAGAGTCCCTTGGACTGCAAGGAGATCCAACCAGTCCATCCTAAAAGAGATCAGTCCTGGGTGTTCATTGGAAGGACTGATGCTGAAGCTGAAACTCCAATACTTTGGCCACTTGATGTGAAGAGCTGACTCATTTGAAAAAGACCATGATGCTGGGAAAGATTGAGGGCAGGAGGGGAAGGGGACGACCGAGGATGAGATGGTTGGATGGCATCACCAACTCGATGGACATGGGTTTGGGTAGACTCCAGGAGTTAGTGATAGACAGGGAGGCCTGGTATGCTGTGGTTCATGGGGTCACAAAGAGTCGGACACAACTGAGCGACTGAACTGAACTGAACTAAAGAATGTTCTACACAGAGCTGAATCTAAAGTAATGGACTCTCACCAACTGGTACACATTGGTTGATAATCTGCTGAAGCTGAAAATTACATTTTTTCATCTGTCTTTTTATACTTTAATATGACTGAATCATTACTTCACACTTTGGCAACTATAAGTATTGCGTTCTGAGAACATAAGTTTACCATGAAAGCCTGCTCCAAGAACAAAGCATTTATTTTTTCTGAATGGGTTGCATAAAAGGCCAATGCTAAATAACATCCTGTAAACTGTTTCTACTATTTGAAAGTAAAGTTTGTAAAAGATGATGCCTTGGTTTACCACAGTACTGGGTTCCTTGAATTAGCTGCCCTTTTTGGTGATAGACAGTCCAAGTTACACATCTAGAAACAATCAATTTATGCCTGAAGATTTGAATCCCTTTTAAGTGAGATTAAGTAGAAATGGAAATTGGGAAAGATAGCACTCAGCCTTTATTTATTTTATTATTATTATTATTATTTTGTTCAATTTTTAAGCATCAAGTATATAATTTAAGATTTAATTTCAGCAGAATTTATTTGTACTTAAATTGAAGAAGGTTTAATTTGTAAAGTTTATCTTTTTTTCTTGTATATTCCACAATAGGAATTGGTTAGCATTCAAGTTTAAAGGATCTCTGTAATACTGAAGATTTATTTCATTGCTTCTTCTAATAGGCTGTATTGGATAATTTAGCTGGATTCAATCTGGGCTGCATAACAGAGTGAATTTTCAGATTAGGTACAGGGTTGACTAGAAGCTAATATATTTAATGTCCAATCCTGATCCATTTCATAGGCAAAATCTATACTTCCAATCAGTTTCTTGGATGCATATCCAAAGCACATTTGTCACGGATGTAATTTGTTATGAAGCTTATAGAGCTTCATGTTAAGGGACCTTCAATTGCATGGCTCCTTTCCAAAGCCTTGAGAGGAACCCAGCAATGTGTTCACCTGGACAGATATTTTGGCAAGATTTTCAGCATTAAATATATAGCCTGAAACCAGGGAAGACCATTTTCTCCTTTCACTTTGACTCATTTTCATTCTAGGTTCCCTTCTATTAAGTAGTATTTAAGATCTTGGCATTTGGTCCCATCACTTCATGGGGAATAGATGGGGAAACAGTGGAAACTGTCAGACTTTATTTTTTTGGGCTCCAAAATCACTGCAGTTGGTGATTGCAGCCACAAAATTAAAAGGCACTTACTCCTTGGAAGGAAAGTGATGACCAACCTAGATAGCATATTGAAAAGCAGAGATATTACTTTGCCAACAAAGGTTTGTCTAGTCAAGGCTATGGTTTTTCCAGTGGTCAAGTATGGATGTGAGAGTTGGACTGTGAAGAAAGCTGAGTGCCGAAGAATTGATGTTTTTGAACTGTGGTGTTGGAGAAGACTCTTGAGAGTTCCTTGGACTGCAAGGAGATCCAACCAGTCCATCCTAAAGCAGATCAGTCCTGGGTGTTCATTGGAGGGACTGATGCTAAGGTGAAATTCCAATACTTTGGCCACCTCATGTGAAGAGTTGACTCATTGGAAAGGCTCTGATGCTGGGAGGGATTGGGGGCAGGAGGAGAAGGGGACGACAGAGGATGAGATGGCTGGATGGCATCACTAACTCAATGGACATGGGTTAGAGTGAACTCCGGGAGTTGGTGATAGACAGGGAGGCCTGGCGTGCTTCATGGGGTCACAAAGAGTTGGACACGACTGAGCGACTGAACTGAACTGAAGGATCCACAGGTATTTCTTCCATCTAAATACAAAGAAAACAATTTTGAAATACATTTAGTGTAAGTTTAGAGAGATTATAGGTGTGGGGTTTATGGAAATGTTTTTGCAGCATTAAATTACTGCTAGATGCCCTGCTACAGAAGTGACTTCCAGGAATACTGGAACTGCCCACAGAGCTGACTCACTAGGCATGGTAGCAAAATACAGAGTGAGAGGTAATACAATTCAAGTGCTTCCAGGGATGTCAATACCAGAAGCATATAGGTGGAGGAGTAATAGATTCAGATACATAGAACACAACCAGTGCTGACAGTTCAATTATTAGATACAAGGGGAATTTGCTTACCACTGTCTATTCAGAGTTGAAGCTTTCTCATGTCAGTTAAAATAATTGATAATGAAGCAAAATCAATTATATTTACAGTGTATAGTTTATGTTTTAAATATAAATTGTGCAAATAAATTAATCAAAATTCATGTTTTTTCTTTAGCTATAAAAACAACTGGTTAACAGCACATGTTTTATGTATCTCAAATATAAATACTCAAAAAATCCATTCCTATCAACCATGAAAGCAAAATAAGGTTGAAAAATTTTCCTTTATTTCTATATAAAATTATACTACAATTATTGCCATAGAAATGGGAAATGAAGGAGAACAAAAGAAAAATTCAATGTGATAACTTATAATATCTCTTTAGAGATATACTAGAATATATTTTCATAATAAAAAAGAATCAAATTTTATATAAATATACAGAAAATAAGAAATATTAGAAATATTAATACAGTAGGAACTTCTGAAGATGTTAAACATGAAAGGGGAAATATAAATGGCAAAGGAGGATTTTTAAGATAAATGAGAAAAATCTTAAAGCAGAACAAAAATGCATATATACGTAATAGAAGATAAATATTGTAAGTATTTTAGATATTAAGAGAGAACAGAAAATGAGAGAAAAAAGTATAAAATAATTTAAAAAATTTTCCCAGAATGGATGAACATAAATATTTATTTTTAAAGCACCAAACAAATAGTAGTCACATTAGATGGAAAATGTAAACACAGTAAAATACAATTTATGAAATTTCTAAGCACTGGGGATGAAAATAATGGCTTACTGAAAAGAGAAAAGCTTCTGGAGAGAGAGGAAAAAATGTTTTCCTATAATGGTAGAAGCATCAGAGTGGCATTGATCTTTTGAAAAAGGCTAGATACTACTTTTAAAAATCCTGAAGAGATACTGTTTCCAAGCTAGAATTCTATATCTGAACAAATTTTCAATCAACTTATTTCATGGATTGATCAAAAGTGTTTTCATACAAAGTTTCAAAAATAAAGTTCTTTTAAGGTACTCTTTCTCTTTCAAGAAGGTATCAAAAGATGCTCTCCAAAAAACGAACGAAAAAAAAAAGGTTCTGGGGTCCAGGGGAAAAATAGATTCAGCATGGAAAATATAAAGGAAATGATGATGGTAATTTTTGTATGGTAGGTGTAAAAATAATCTGAGTTTAGAAGATTTACTAAGTGAAAAATAATCACACTGTATTTGTGTCTCAAGAATGAATGTATCAGATATCTATTTCTGCTATAACAAATCACCACAATCTTATCAACTCAAAACAACACCCATTTACTATTTTTCAGCTCTGTAAGTAACAGTGCTTGAACTAGGTTAGGGTCCTAAGAATCTATCTAGGATCTCTGTAGGCTAAAATCAAGGTGCTTATTTGTTTGAACTCAATCTAGAGGATGTGGGAGAGAATCAGCTTTCAGGTTCTCATGCTGTTGGTAGAATTTAGTTATATGCTGTTTGTAGAATTGAGGTGCTCACTTCCTTTTGATAGGTTCCATTCTCATCTTCTTGAGGCCACTTTCATTGCTTAGTTCCTGGTACTCTGTGGTCAAGCTGGTAATGGTGGCTTGAGTCCTTTGCACACTTCAAATTTCTCTGTTTTCTACTTCTGTCTCATTTTTTATGCCTTCTTGTCTGCTGTATCTCTTTGAGTAAGTATTCTACCTTCCTTTTTTGGCTTTAAAATCTCATATAGTTCCTTGTGTTTATCTAAATAATTCAGTATTATCCCCCTGCTTTAATGTCAGCTGATTAGCAACTTTGCATGTTGTCTACAAAAACATTTCACAGCAGTAGCTAGATTAGTACTTGATTGAATAACCAAATGAAAGGATTCTTGGGGGAACATCTTTAGAATTGATTCTGCCTGCCGCAGTGAATAGCAGTTGAATCATCATCATAATAATATAAACACTGGCTACTGATTTTGGTAAAATTCATATGTAACATTTTGAGAGGATTAGATAGGAAATAGTTTTACATAGATTCATCATTTGGGGGATGGAGTAAGTGGAGGAACTGTAAGGTACTCTCAAATAAGAAATTACTAAATTTAAGAACACTTGAAATAGAAGTAAATCAATTATTGATAGAAATATGGAAGTAAATACTAAGGCAAATTAGCTAGTTACTCTTACTAAGGAGTAAGAGGGTGTCCCTGATAGCTCAGTTAGTAAAGAATCTGCCTGTGATGCAGGAGACCCCGCTTCAATTCCTGGGTGGGGAAGATTTGCTGGAGAAGGGTTAGGCTACCCACTCCAATATTCTTGGACTTCCCTTGTGGCTCTACTGGTAAAGAATTTGCCTGCAATGCAGGAAACCTGGGTTTGATCCCTGGGTTGGGAAGATCCCCTGGAGAAGAGAAAAGCTACCCACTCCAGTATTCTGGCCTGGAGAATTCGCAAAGAGGTGGACGTGACTGAGTGACTTTCACTTTCACTTTCAAAAGAGTAGGCCAATAATGGTGAGGGTTAATGGACAGAAGACTACTTTTATAATTATAAACCATATAAAACTATTTTAATTTTGTAAATTAAGTATTTTATTTTGTAAATTATTATGTTAATAAAAAAGCAGAAGATACATTGGAAACTGTTAATTCTTTTAATAGTTACCAACCCATCTTTTTAAACCATTATATGTGGGTTTCTTTTGAAAGATTATGGGCTATGTTTTATCTCTTTTCAGATATCCCATTTTGCTCATGAAAATTGGCATGTGTTAGTAAAAGTGGATGATGGTGGTCAGTTTATATGTGTACAAAATTTGCATGCTCAAATAAAGACTGAAATCTTGGTTGCATTAGCTTTCTTATAAATGAGCTATACTCTAAATTGGTTGACTGAGTTTGAGAGCACTGAGTTAATGAGCCAAAGTGATATATTTAACTAGTTTACTTAAGTAATACAATTTGCTTAAAATATATTTGAAAAGACATTTAGCATTAATTGGTCCAAAATTTAAGTCCTAGGACTGATTACTATTTTGTAAGTGATAATAGCTGCTATAGCTCCATGATAAGTAGATCATGCCTCTTAAGGGAAATAAAACCCAGTCCAGGCTCTATCAGGAGACCCTTTTATAATCATGAACATTGTTTTCTAAGAGTGGTTTTGTTGTTTAGTCGCTAAGTCATGTCCAACTGTTTTGTGACCCCCATGGACTGTAGCCCATCAGGCTCCTCTGTCTGTGGGATTTCCCAGGTGAGAATACTGAAATGGGCTGTCATTTCCTTCTCCTGGGGATTTTCCTGAACCAGGGATCAAACCATATCCCTTGTATTGCAGGTGGATTCTTTACCACAGAGCCACCTGGGAAGCCTTTTAAGAGTAGAAGATTATTATGGTAGATTTCACAGAATGAGAACTTTTATTAAAAAAAGATAAATTTACTAATTTTGGGGGCATAATCTCTTGAGCAAGGCAATAACATTTTTTGAAAATGATTATTTTATGAGGAAACCAGAGAACTGATAATTTTCCAAGGTTATATAGCTGAAGAATATTTAGATATTTTTGAAAAGCATTGCTTTGCAAAAGTATTTACATGTAATTTATCTCTTTTATTTTTAAATTTTCAAAATTCATTGAAGAGTTGCATATGCTTTCTTATTGACAATTAAAGCAAGCCAATTTATTCTAGAATTATCAGATATTTATTATTCATGGTTCCAAGCAAAATTTAAATTACTAGAGATGCCAGAAATTTCTTCAGGTAAATTTCTGCAGTAAATATTCAATGTTTAAAATGAGCTATTAGTCATATTTAGTAAAAGAAAACAGATGCAGCAATTAATTCCTTGTTTAATGTGTATTGAAATAGTAACATAAAATGTAGATGAGTTCCATTGTTTGGTGTCTCAGTAATATAGAAACTATGAAAAACTCAGACTAAGCATTAATCGTTCATGGGGCAATTAATTTTAATTAAGGCAAGTACAGAATCCCATATGGTTTTAGACATCATCTATTCATTAATGCAAACAGTCTGAGAGGAACCATTTGGAACGTTTTGGTTGATAGCAATGGTGGACAGCCCTAAAGAGACCTGGTTAAACATCCTCTAATTTTAATCCTGCTGTGCATCAGTGGGCAAGAATCCATGTAAGTCTTTGGCATGATGATGTGTGTTGAGAGGAATTTATCATGTCCATTATTCTTGAAAATTCATAACACACCTTGCTTTCTTTTCACACATGCACTTTTCACACGTTTTTCTGATATATACTGTCTTAGCATTGCTTTGAATATGTATATATTCTTTCCCATGCATCCATAGGTATACATATGAACTCATTTATGTTACTAATATTACCTGAATTCTACGGTCTCTCCTTTTTTTTTCATATGTGCTGTTTTGTGTGTATTATTCATTGCTGTGTAACAAATTACCCCCAAAATATAGAGACTTAATCCAACTATCCTTTGTATTATGTCACTTATTTTCTGTATATCAGGAATTCAAGAATAAAGTAGCTTGTTAGTCCTGGCTGGGAGACCTCTCAGGAGGTTGAAGTTAAGATGCTCACTAGGACAGCAGTCACCTTAAGGCTTAAATATGCCTGGAAGATCTTCTAGAGATGGCTCATTCACATGGTTGTTAGAAGAAGACTTCTGTTTCTTACTTGAAAGTAAAAATGCTACTCTGTCATGTCCAACTCTTTGTGGCCCCATGAACTGTATGTAGCCTACCAATCTCTTCTGTCAGTGGAATTTTCCAGGCAAGAATATTGGAGTGGGTAGCTATTCCTTTGTCTGGGGGATCTTCCCAATCCAGGGATCGAACCTGGGTCTCCTGCATTGCAGGTAGATCCTTTACCATCTGAGTTACCAGGGAAGACCTATTTCTTACAGGAATTGTCAAAAGGTCTCAGAACTTTGGGATGCAGATTTATCTTTAGTGGCTTTCTACCATGAAAGTGAAAGTCACTCAGTCACATCCAACTCTGTGACCCCATGGACTATACAGTCCACGGAATTCTCCAGGCAAGAATACTGGAAAGGGTAGTCTTTCCACTCCAGGGGATCCTCTCAACCTAGGGATCAAACCCAGGTCTCCCACATTGCAGGCGGATTCTTTACCAGCTGAGCCACAAGGGAAGCCCAAGAATACCAGTGTGGGTAGCCTATCCATTCTTGAGCAAATCTTCCTGACCCAGCAATCAAATTGGGGTCTCCTGGATTGCAGGAAGATTCTTTACCAGCTGAGCTGGCTTTCTACCAGGCAGCTAGATTTTCCTAGAGCAAGTGATCCCAAAGAACAAGAAGATGTGATACCTTGTATAACCTAGAATTGCATGTTCACAGTAGCTTATTGACAGACCTATTCAGTGTGGGAGGGATTGTATGGAGGCATGAATATCAGCAGTTAGGAATCATTGTAGGCATCTCAAGAGTATGACTAACACAATGCTGAAATGTATGGACTTACAATGAGAACTTTAAGCCTGAAAGTCATACATTCTTCCTCTCTCTACCAAAGCATGTATCACCAAATAACATCATATAAATGAGGAGCTTTTCACAGTAGATAAATTACTCTCAGTTAATATACCAATGTGTAGCCTGAACTTCTTCATTCTGTAAGTTTGTAATGAGTAAAAAGGAAAAAGCTCAATACCAAGCATAAGTATCATATTAAAGAGAATGCATTTTAGATGGTTACTTTGCAAAAGATATTGGATTTTTGGCTATACCAGCCTAAAATACATTGTTTATTAAGATTTCTGTTAATTTTGAGATATTGTTTAGTTATTAATGGTCTTTTATTTGAAAGATACAAAAGACCATCAACTTGAAATAGCTAAATTCTTGTACAGAATAAAAACACTTGAGAAACATTTTCTGATGTGTGGAGGTAAGGTTAAAAGTACTTTAATAATAATAGCAGCTTTTTTTCTTAGTAAGTCATGTATTAATAGACTTTATGCCAGCTTGCCCTGCATATCAGTAAGCACTGTTAGCATTGCTTTGATGCTATTACTTGGGACTTTATTATTTCTGAGAGTTTAACTCTAAAATTTCATAAATGTCATTTTTTTAGTATTACAGTTAGAAAGTGTTACTTTTGAACAGTAATTGCCTTTATTCTCTCAGTCTCCTGACTAAAGTGATCCTTTTATACTCAGAAAAAATAATAAAAAAAGAAAATAATCCAATGACTGTTGAAGTGTTTTGAAGCATAAAATGTAGTAGGCATTTTATTGAATGCTTTTATTCCATTCAGTTAGGTTTAGTTCTTTCAAATGCTAATATGAAAGTGTACTAACTCAAAAAATCCACAAAAAATTTGGAATTACATAAGAGAAAATTTTTATAGATTAATTTCAGTAACTAACTAGTCTAGATTACTTAGGTGAATTTTGATGGGGTTTATTAGAATAGTTGAGGTAAAAATACATTTCATTTAAAAACAAAAATAAAAATTACTTGATCCCTAATTTTAAATATTTTTTATTTATCTATATTTACATTAAAATGACCCCTCCATTATTTTAACACATCTATTAACACTTCTTACCCAAGAACTCTGTTACTCTGTGAATGTGAGTACCATAAATGTACTCTTTAGCTGGTATAAAACTCTCAAGATCCAAGGTTAATTTCCTTGTATCAAATTATGATGCTTGTATACATGAGTATAGAAGCTTTAGCACTAATAAAAGAATGTTTATTTTGATATTGTGGCTTTTTTCCTTCTAGTTATATAAGGTAACTATATTAAAAATATAGACAGATCAGATCAGATCAGTCGCTCAGTCGTGTCTGACTCTTTGCGACCCCATGAATCACAGCACTCCAGGCCTACCTGTCCATCACCAACTCCCGGATTTCACTGAGACTCACGTCCATTGAGTCAGTGATGCCATCCAGCCATCTCATCATCTGTCATCTCCTTCTCCTCTTGCCCCCAATCCCTCCCAGCATCAGAGTCTTCTCCAATGAGTCAACTCTTCGCATGAGGTGGCCAAAGTACTGGACTTTCAGCTTTAGCATCATTTCTTCCAAAGAAATCCCAGGGTTGATCTCCTTCAGAATGGACTGGTTGGATCTCCTTGCAGTCCAAGGGACTCTCAAGAGTCTTCTCCAACACCACAGTGCAAAAGCATCAATTCTTTGGCACTCAGCTTTCTTTATAGTCCAACTCTCACATCCATACATGACCACAGGAAAAACCATAGCCTTGACTAGACGAACATTTGTTGGCAAAGTAATGTCTCTGCTTTTGAATATGCTATCTAGGATGGTCATAACTTTCCTTTCAAGGAGTAAGCGTCTTTTAATTTCATGGCTGCAGTCACCATCTGTAGTTACCTTATAGGACATTCTAAATTTCTGAAAAAAAAATTTACTTATTTGAATATAATATTTGAATATTCTGGTTAATTGGAAACACTAATCCTAAATTTTATTATTTAATAATTTTAATAACAATAGCCAGGAAATAATATTAGAAATATTGATAGGCATTGTATTAATCTTCAAGCTAGGCTTCCACAGTACGTGAGAACTTCTAGATGTAAAGCTGGATTTAGAAAAGGCATAGGAACCAGAGATCAAAGCGCCAAATGTTGTTGGATAGTAGGAAAAGCAAGAGAATTCTGGAAAAACATCTACTTCTGTTTCACTGAATACACAAAAGTCTTGACTGTGTAGATCAAAACAAATTGTGGAAAATTCTTAATGAGATGAGAATACCAGACCACCTTATCCGCTTCCTGAAAAACCTGCAAGCAGATCAACAAGCAATAGTGAGAACTGGACATGGAACAATGAACTGGTTCCAAATTGGGAAAGGATTACATCAAGACTGTATATTGTCACCCCTCTTATTTAACTTATATACAGAGTACATCATGCGAGGTGTTGGTGCTGGATGAAGCTCAAATAGGAATCAGGATTACTGGGAGAAATATGAGTAACCTCAGTCATGCAGATAATACTACCCTAAAGGCAGAAATTGAAGAGGAACTAAAGGGCCTCTTGAAGAAGGTGAAAGAGAAGAGTGAAAAAGCTGGCTTACAACTTAACATTCAAAAAACGAAGACATGGCATCTGGTCCCATCACTTCATGGCAAATAGAAGGGGAAAAAATGGAAACAGTGACAGACTTTATTTTCTTGGGCTCCAAAATCACTGAAGATGGTGACTACAATTATGAAATTCAAAGACACTTGTTCCATGGAAGAAAAACTATGACAAATCTAGACAGTGTATTAAAAAGCAAAGGTATCACTTTGCAGACAAAGATCCACATAGTCAAAGCTATAGTTTTCAGTAGTCATGTACAGATGTGAGAAAGTGAAAGATGCTCAGTTGTGTCTGACTCTTTGTGACCCCATGGACTATACAGTCCTTGGAATTCTCCAGGCCTGAATACTGGAGTGGGTGGGTAGCCATTTCCTTCTCCAGGGGATCTTCCCAAGCAATGGGTCGAACACAGGTCTCCCACATTCTGAGTGACTGAACTGAACTGAACTGATATTAATATTGTTTATGTGTATATGAGAAAGCCAAATTTTTAAATACAGAATTAAGTTTCAGTTCAGTTCAGTCACTCAGGCGTATCCGACTCTGCTACCCCATGAATCACAGCACGCCAGGCCTCCCTGTCCATCACCAACTCCCGGAGTTCACTGAAACTCATATCCATTGAGTCAGTGATGCCATCCAGCCATCTCATCCTCTATCGTCCCCTTCTCCTCCTGCCCCCAATTCCTCCCAACATCAGGGTCTTTTTCAATGAGTCAACTCTTCGCATGAGGTGGCCAAAGTACTGGAGTTTCAGCTTCAGCATCAGTCCTTCCAAAGAACACCCAGAACTGATCTCCTATAGGATGGACTGGTTGGATCTCCTTGCAGTCCAAGGGACTCTCAAGAGTCTTCTCCAACACCACAGTTCAAAAGCATCAATTCTTTGGCACTCAGCTTTCTTCACAGTCCAACTCTCACATCCATACATGACCACAGGAAAAACCATAGCCTTGACTAGACAGACCTTTATTGGCAAAGTAATGTCTCTGCTTTCAAATATGCTACCTAGGTGGTCATAACTTTCCTTTCAAAGAGTAAGCGTCTTCTAATTTCATGGCTGCAATCATCATCTGCAGTGATTGTGGAGCTTCAAAATGTAAAGTCTGACACTGTTTCCACTGTTTCCCCATCTATTTCCCATGAAGTGATGGGACCAGATGCCATGATCTTCATTTTCTGAATGTTGAGCTTTAAGCCAACTTTGTCACTCTCTTTCACCTTCGTCAAGAGGCTTTTGAGTTCCTCTTCACTTTCTGCCATAAGGGTGGTGTCATCTGCATATCTGAGGTTATTGATATTTCTCCTGGTAATCTTGATTCCAGCTTGTGCTTCTTCCAGTCCAGCGTTTCTCATGATGTACTCTGCATGTAAGTTAAATAAGCAGGGTGACAATATACAGCCTTGATGTACTCCTTTTCCTATTTGGAACCAGTCTTTTGTTCCATGTCCAGTTCTAACTGTTGCTTCCTGACCTGCATATAGGTTTCTCGAGTTTCAGTACTAGAATGAAATTTTTACTACTATAATTGTGAAATTATTGTGGCATCATCAACTCAACGGACATTAGTTTGAGTAAACTCAGGCAGGTAGTGAAGGACAGGGAAGCTTGGAATGCAGCAGTTCATGGGGTCACAAAGAGTCAAACATGACTGAGCGATTGAACAACAATAACTGTAATTTAAAGTAATTAGTTAATTCAATTTAAACTTTTGAGTATACAGAATATAATTGAAAGAAACAAATTGGCAATGATTTATTATGTACCATAAGCTAATTATATTAATCATTTTCTTAGAAACAATAAACTCCAGGAGCTTAGAACAGTTAGTTATCTTAACTATACCTGTCCAAGTTTCCAACAACTTTATGCAGGTAACTTTAAAAATAAATCATCAATATGAAATTAAGCTGCAGAACTTAAAACAATGTTGCCAAGCATATAACAGAAATCTATTATCCACTTCATATATTTGAGACAACACAGTTGTGTTTGAATTTCAGAAAAATTTAAAGAAAAATGTATGCATATGTATGTTTGCCATTAGCTTTTATTTCTCAAATAATAATTTTATATGCATTTTTAAAATATTCTTTTCCATTTTGGTTTATCACAGGATATTGAATATAGTCCCATGTACTCTATAGTAGGACTATGTTTTTATTTACCCATTCCAATGTAAGAGTTTGTATCTACTAATCCTAAATTCCCAGTCCATTCTTCTCCCTTCCCTCTTTCCCTTGGCAACCACAGGTATGTTCTCTATGTCCTTTTCAATGTCCAGAATTTTAGAAATGTCAAATGCTAAATTTGGTCTTTTGCTGTGTTCAGAAAAAAATTTAAGATTAAAGTACACTTTTTAATATATGAGTTTGCAAATGATCAATAATTCACATAAAAGCAAGATACCTCAGAGTGTTATGAATTTTATTAACCTTATTTCATTTAGAATGTTGGAGCTTTAAGTATTTTATACTGCCACAGAAGGAAATTTTATATTTATGCCTGATTTATCAAAAAAATTAACTAGCTGTAGGTGAATTATTATTTTCTGAAATATTTTGACTTTTAGCCATATAACTACTGCATTTATTTTAGGTTTTATGATAAGATATTGAATATGAAACTATTTGTCATTTGAAATCAACAGCTAAGCAATCATGCTGTAAAAATTCTGTTTATTGCATTTAATACTACAAAGAGGGCCTAAATCAAAAAAATATTTTTCATTGTAAACTTGTTTTATTGTGTTGGCAACTAGTATCAAGGATATAATGCTTTGTCTTTAAACAATTTATTTGAAAAATAGAATTTAAGTAGGTAACAGTTCTTATGATTTGGAAAAGTTTTTGTAATTATATATTGTGATGCTGCTTTAAATTATTCAGCATTTTAAAAACTATCTTTAAAGTATGTATTCTCAATTTGTACTACTTATCAATTTGTTTATAAAAAGCTTTTTCTTGAATGTTTGTGGTTTAATGATAAAAAGAGTGTTTTATCATTTTTATGTTAATTTTACTTGATATTAAAGATTAATAAGGAATAATATTAATGAATAAGGATTAATAAGTTCAGTTCAGTTCAGTCGCTCAGTCATGTCTGACTCTTTGCAACACAATGGACTGCAGCAAGCCAGGCTTCCCTGTCCATTACCAACTCCTGGAGTTACTCAAACTCATGTCCATAGAGTCAGTGATGCCATCTGAATATCTCATCCTCTGTCATCCCCTTCTCCTCTTGCCTTCAATCTTTCCCAGCATTAGGGTCTTTTCAAATGAGTCAGTTCTTCACATCAGGTGGCTAAAGAATTGAAGTTTCAGCTTCAGCATCAGTCCTTCCAATGAATATTCAGGACAGATTTCCTTTAGGATGGACTGGTTGGATCTCCTTCCTATCCAAGGGACTCTCAAATGTCTCATCCAACACCACAGTTCAAAAACATCAGTTTTTCAGTGCTCACCTTTCTTTTTAGTCCAACTCTCACATCCATATAGGACCACTGGAAAAAGCATAGCTTTGACTAGATGGACCTTTGTTGACAGAGTAATGTCTCTGCTTTTTAATATGCTGTCTAGGTTGGTCATAACTTTTCTTCCAAGGAGCAAGCATCTTTTAATTTCATGCCTGCAGTCACAATCTGCAGTGATTTTGAAGACCCCCAAAATAAAGTCTGTCATGGGACCGATCTTAGTTTTCTGAATGTTGAACTTTAAGCCAACTTTTTCACTCTCCTCTTTCACCTTCATCAAGAGGCTTTTTAGTTCCTCTTCACTGTCTGCCATAAGGGTGGTGTCATGTGCATATCTGAGGTTATTGATATTTCTCCTGGAAATCTTGATTCCAGCTTGTGCTTCTTCCAGCCCACCGTTTCTCATGATGTACTCTGTCTGTAAGTTTAATAAGCCGGGTGATGATATATAACCTTGACATACTTCTTTCCCTATTTGGAACCAGTCTGATGTTCCTATCCAGTTCTAACTGTTGCTTCTTGATATGCATACAGATTTCTCAGAAGGCAGGTCAGGTGGTCTGGTATTCCCATCTCTTTAAGAATTTTCCACAGTTTGTTGTGATCCACACTGTCAAAGTCTTTGGCATAGTCAATAAATCAGAAGTAAATGGTTTTTTTTCTGGAGGTCTCTTGCTTTTTTGATGATCCAGTGGATGTTGGCAATTTGATCTCTGTTTCTGCTGCCTTTTCTAAATCAAGCTTGAATATCTGGAAGTTCACATTTCATGTAGTGTTGAAGCCTTGTTGGGGAATTTTGATCATAACTTTGCTAGTCTGTAAGATGAGTGCAACTGTGCAGTAGTTTGAGCATTCTTTGGCATTGCCTTTCTTTGGGATTGTAATGAAAATAAGGTAAGGTCTTATGAAAAAAATAAGATGAAAAATAAAGTTAGGGTTCTAAATTTGATCTCTCAATGGAATATCAACATCAGTCTTTGGAAATACAATTTGTTAAATATTGCTGTGTAATGAAGATATTAAATAAATATTAAAGAAAATAGTTTTCTATTAATTATATAATATATATATATATATATATATATAATGTATATAAATGTCCTAAAATAGACAAACCTGGATACATATGTATTTGAAAAACATAATTATTTAATTATCAAAAATTGATCATATCACATCCAGACTAGAAATCAAAACAGAAACGTTCAAGGTTAATAAGGTAGCCGTAGGAGAATGACAAGGGGAAAAGGAAAATGGTAAGGTCAGTGTGATGTATGAGTTTCCTTTTGCTGCTAAATTACTGAAAACTTAGTGGTTCAAAAGAGTACATATTTATTTCTTACAGTTCTGGTAGCCAAAAGTCCAAAATGGATTTGGCCAGAGGTCAGGAGGGGTGGTGGTGAGGAGACAGGCCTTGTCTAAGGTAAGGAGCAGCAGCT
This sequence comes from Bos grunniens, assembly GCF_055505025.1. Lineage (NCBI taxonomy): Eukaryota > Metazoa > Chordata > Mammalia > Artiodactyla > Bovidae > Bos > Bos grunniens. The sequence continues at coordinate 69,809,190 of NC_141170.1, forward strand.
GCACTTTGCTAGAACAGCCGTGAAGAGATACCCCACGTCCAAGGTAAGAGAAACCCAAGTAAGATGGTAGGTGTTGCGCGGGGCATCAAAGGGCAGACACACTGAAACCATAATCACAGAAAACTAGTCAATCTAACCACATGGACCACAGCCTTGTCTAACTCAATGAAACTAAGCCATGCCATGTGGGGCCATCCAAGATGGGCGGGTCATGGTGGAAAGGTCTGACAGAATGTGGTCCACTGGAGAAGGGAATGGCAAACCACTTCAGTATTCTTGCCTTGAGAACCCCATGAACAGTATGAAAAGGCAAAATGATAGGATACTGAAAGAGGAAATCCCCAGGTCGGTAGGTGCCCAATATGCTACTGGAGCTCAGTGGAGAAATAACTCCAGAAAGAATGAAGGGATGGAGCCAAAGCAAAAACAATACTCAGTTGTTGATGTGACTGGTGATAGAAGCAAGGTCTGATCGTGTAAAGAGCAATATTGCTCAGGAACCTGGAATGTTAGGTCCATGAATCAAGGCAAATTGGAAGTGGTCAAACAGGAGATGGCAAGAGTGAATGATGACATTCTAGGAATCAGAGAACTGAAATGCACTGGATTGGGTGAATTTAACTCAGATGACCATTGTATCTTCTACTGTGGGCAGGAATCCCTTAGAAGAAATGGAGTAGCCATCATGGTCAACAAAAGAGTCTGAAATGTAGTACTTGGAAGCAATCTCAAAAATAGCAGAATGATCTCTGGTCGTTTCTAAGGCAAACCATTCAATATTACAGTAATCCAAGTCTATGCCCCAACCAGTAATGCTGAAGAAGCTGAAATTGAACGGTTCTATGAAGACCTACAAGACCTTTTAGAACTAACACCCAAAAAAGATGTCCTTTTCATTATAGGGGACTGGAATGCAAAAGTAGGAAGTCAAGAAACACCTGGAGTAACAGGCAAATTTGGCCTTGGAATATGGAATGAAGCAGGGCAAAGGCTAACGGAGTTTTACCAAGAGAATGCACAGGCCATAGCAAACACCCTCTTCCAACAACACAAGAGAAGACTCTACACGTGGACATCACCAGATGATCAACACCGAAATCAGATTGATTATATTCTTTGCAGCCAAAGATGGAGAAGCTCTATACAGTCAGCAAAAACACGACCAGGAGCTGACTGTGGCTCAGACCATGAACAACTCCTTATTGCCAAATTCAGACTTAAATTGAAGAAAGTAGAGAAAACTACTAGACCATTCAGGTATGACCTAAATCAAATCCCTCATGATTATATAGTGTAGGTGAGAAATAGATTTAAGGGACTAGATCTGATAGATAGAGTGCCTGATGAACTATGGACGGAGGTTCATGACATTGTACAGGAGACAGAGATTAAGACCATCCCCATGGAAAAGAAATGCAAAAAAGCAAAATGGCTGTCTGGGGAGACCTTACAAATAGCTGTGAAAAGAAGAGAAGTGAAAAACAAACGAGAAAAGGAAGATATAAGCATCTGAATGCAGAGTTCCAGAGAATAGCAAGGAGAGAAGAGAAAGCCTTCCTCAGTGATCAATGCAAAGAAATAGAGGAAAACAACAGAATGGGAAAGACTAGAGATCTCTTCAAGAAAATTAGAGATACCAAGGGAACATTTCATGCAAAGATAGGCTCAATAACAGACAGAAATGGTATGGACCTAACAGAAACATAAGATATTAAGAAGAGGTGGCAGGAATACACAGAAGAACTGTACAAAAAAGATCTTCATGACCTAGATAATCACAATGGTGTGATCACTCACCTAGAGCCAGACATCCTGGAATGTGAAATCAAGCGGGTCTTAGAAAGCATCACTATGGACAAAGCTAGTGGAAGTGATGGAATTCCAGTTGAGCTATTTCAAATCCCAAAAGATGATACTGTGAAAGTGCTGCACTCAATATGCCAGCAAATTTGGAAAACTCATCAGTGGCCACAGGACTGGAAAAGGTCAGTTTTCATTCCAATCCCAAAGAAAGGCAATGCCAAAGAATGCTCAAACTACTGCACAATTGCACTCATCTCACATGCTAGTAAAGTAATGCTCAAAATTCTCTAAGCCAGGTTTCAGCAATGTGAACCGTGACCTTCCAGATGTTCAAGCTGGTTTTAGAAAGGCAGAGGAACCAGAGATCAAATCGCCAACATGCACTGGATCATAGAAAAAACAAGAGAGTTCCAGAAAAACATCTATTTCTGCTTTATTGACTAGGCCAAAGCCTTTGACTGTGTTGATCACAATAAACTGTGGAAAATTCTGAAAGAGATATGAATACCAGACCACCTGACCTGCCTCTTGAGAAATCTGCATGCAGGTCAGGAAGCAACAGTTAGAACTGGACATGGAACAACAGACTGGTTCCAAATAGGAAAAGGAGTTCGTCAATGCTGTATACTGTCACCCTGTTTATTTAACTTATATGCAGAGTACATCATGAGAAATGCTAGGCTGGAATAAGCACAGCTGGAATCAAGATTTCTGGGAGAAATATCAATAACCTCAGATATGCAGATGACACCACCCTTATGGCAGAAAGTGAAGAGGAACTAAAAACCCTCTTGATAAAAGTGAAAGAGGAGAGTGAAAAAGTTGGCTTAAAGCTCAACATTCAGAAAAAGAAGACCATGGCATCTGGTCCCATCGCTTCATGGGAAATAGATGGGGAAACATTGGAAACAGTGTCAGACTTTACATTTTGAAGCTCCACAATCACTGCAGAAGGTGATTGCAGCCATGAAATTAAAAGACACTTACTCCTTGGAAGGAAAGTTATGACCAATGTAGGTAGCATATTGAAAAGCAGAGACATTACTTTGCCAATAAAGGTCTGTCTAGTCAAGGCTATGATTTTTCCAGTGTCATGTATGGATGTGAGAGTTGGACTATAAAGAAAGTTGAGCGCCAAAGAATTGATTCTTTTGAACTGTGGTATTGGAGAAGACTATTGAGAGTCACTTGGACTGCAAGGAGATCCAACCAGTCCATTCTAAAGGATATCAGTCCTGGGTGTTCTTTGGAAGGACTGATGCTAAAGCTGAAACTTCAGTACTTTGGCCACCTCATACGAAGAGTTGACTCATTGGAAAAGACCTTGATGCTGGGAGAGATTGGGAGCAGGAGGAGAAGGAGACGACAGAGGATGAGATGGCTGGATGGCATCACCGACTCCATGGACGTGATTTTGAGTGAACCCTGGGAGTTGGTGGTGGACAGGGAGGCCTGGCGTGCTGCAATTCATGTGGTCACAAAGAGTCGGACACAACTGAGAGACTGAACTGAACTGAGACTAAAATCAAGGTGCTGTAAAGGCCATATTCCTTCCTGGAGATTTTAGGAGGAAATCCATCCTTTTTGTTTTACGTGTTTTCTAGAAGATCTATGCATTCCTTGGTTTATGGACCCTTTCCGTATTCACAGTCACTGATAGCTATTTATTTCTCTCATCTCGTCATTCTGGCGCTCTTCTTCTGCTTCCCTCTTCCATATTATGGACTCTGATGATTACATTAGGTTCCTTGTCATAATCCAGGATCATTTCTCCAACTCAGCATTATCTGATTACCCACCTTAATTTGATTTATGTTAATTTGATTAATCTTAGCTGTCCCCTATCATGTAACCTAGTATATTTATAGGCTCTGGGTTTAAGCTGTGCAATTATTTTTGAACAATTTTTTTGCTTACCATAAGTGATGGACTATAAACACTAGCATCATTAGGCACAGAAGAAAAACAATAAAAGGCTGAAAAATTGTATATGTTAAATTCTAAGTGCCTTCAAATATCTTGAGATGGGAAAATATAAAAATTCTGGGTTAAAGGTGACTTTTCATGTTTCTTAGGTTTTCATTTTTGTTTTCCTCAGTCCAGTGATAATCGCTATGTTTTAGTGTCTGAAACCTAAAATTCCATCATTATTAATCTGTGAGTCCGTCTTCTACCATCTTCCTTTGCTGATCAAGGTTATTAATGTTTAAAGCAGCCAGAGAGAAAATAAAATATATGTGATCACTCTGGTGTAGAATAGTTTGAACTGTTCATTTGTCAGCTTCTTTGTCAAAACTTTGACCTAATTAGTTGGCTACTTTAACAGATCTCAAAAACTAATGAAATTATGGCCACATCTTGATAACAACCTTAACTTATCGCCAGTAGCTTATTTAAGCATTCCTTATTTGCATATGGTTGAAATCTAATATTTGATGTAGACTATATCTACTTTACTTCATAATTTTTATAAAATCAAGTTAAACAGGATAAAAAGTTATGTCTTTTTTTGGATTACCTTAATACCTCCCCCAAAGGTCTCATTCTTTTATTGCATTAGAAACCATTCTGTATCTGGAAAATATGTACAGCATTTTGTCCCTACACTTAATTATAAACCATTAACCATATATATATATATATATATATATATATATATATATATATACACATACATACATACACACACATACGCATACACATGCACACATGCAAGCAAACACATATATTATCTTTTACATAATCAGAGAATTTCAGAATTTAGGTACTGAAAGAGAAATAATGGAGTAAATAAGCCAAATCTAGAGAAGAAAAAATGTCTACATCAAATTAAATTTAAAAACCTGTGCCTCACTTTCTGAGCCTATATTGCATTTTATTCTCAGCTCACCTTAATAAAATAATATCATTCTGAAAAGGGAACCCTCCTACACTGCTGGTGGGAATAAATTGGTGCAACTACTATGGACAGTAACAATGGAGATTCCTTAAAAACTAAAATTAGAGTTACCATACGATCCAGCAATTCCACTCCTTGATACTTATACAGAAATGATGAAAATTCTAATTTGAGATACTCTGCTCAATACTCTATAATAACCTAAATAGGAAAATAATTTGAAAAACAATAGACATGTATAACTGAATCATTTTTCTGTATACCTGAAACTAATATAGCATTGTTAATCAAATATGAAAAGTTAAGTGAAAGTCTCTCATGAAGAAAGAATCATGTCTGATTCTTTGCATCCCCATGGAGACCTCCAAGGCTCCTCTGTCCATGTAATTGTTCAGAGAAGAATACTGGAGTGGGTTACCATTTCTTTTTCCAGGATGTCTTCCCAGCACAGGGATTGATCAGGGTCTCCTGTCCTGCAGGCAGATTTTTTAACCCTCTGAGCTCCCAACTCCAATATAAAATAAAAATTAAAAACAATTTAAGGGATAGCAAAGACACTTGTGCCCCAATGTTCATAGCAGCACTACAGTACCCAAAACACAGAAACAACCTAAATATCCACTGACACATTAATGGATAAAGAAGATGGGGTATGTACTTACAATAAAACATTGTTTCTCAGTGGTTGTGTTCAACTCTTGGTGACCCCATGAACTGTAGCATGCCAGGCTCCTCTGTCCATGGGAATTTCCAGGCAAAAATGCTGGAATATTATTCATCTTTAAAAAGGAATGTAATAACACCGTTTGCAGCTTCATGGATAGACCTAGAGATTAGCATGTCAAGTGAAGTCAGACAGAGGAAGACAAATAACATATGATATCACTTAGATAAGGAATAAAAATGGGCTTATTTATAAATAAGCTATGAACTTATTTACAAATCAGAAATAGACTCAAAACAAACTATTAGTTACCAAAGCAGAAATGAGGAGAAGAATAAATTAGGAATTTGGGATTAACAGATACAACTACAATACATAAAACAGATAAATATCAAGGGCCTACTGATGTTAGAGTGTGGGTGTCTGAAACCATTTTAGATTTTTGCCTGTGTTTGGTTTAGGCTCCTGGAATTAGATTATAGACAACAAAAAAGTGAAAGCATTCATGTTTTCCCTTGCTGCCTTAGATATTGATAATTTACGGTTTCTAATGTATAGATGCTAGAAGGAAAGATTTAGAAGAAATCACATTTAATATTGGCTTTCTGGAAGGCACAAGTCTCATAGGTCTCCTGAATTTTGTAGTATATACTTGTGATTTATCAGATAATGGAATGGCAATGTGAATCTAGGGACCTCAGAAAAGGCAAACTTTTGTGTAATTCCAGTTTCTCACTATGAATTGTACAAAAACAAAACAAAACACAACAAAGCACAGAGGTGAGATGGGACATTTGGAACTGAGAGGTAGCTAGGAAAACAGTTTAATACAGGCAAAAGATCATTTATAAAATTCCATGTTATATTTCTTGTTCTCAGTCAGGTTTGAGACAGAGCAAAGCCTCATCTATTAGTAGACTGTCAGACATATGAGATCAATTACCTATGCTAAGGTTTTCTTAGAAAAATCCTCTTCACCATTGTACCCCAATGTCCCAAAGGGCAGTGGTTATAACAGCCAGTCCTAGTGTTGCTAATAAGGTAGTGCAATGAGATGTTCTTTTCAGAAAAAAAAATGTGTTTTAATGGAAATACAAATACTTCATAGCTACGTATCCATGGTTAATTTACAGATATACTCTAGGCCTCAGTTCTTTCATACAGAGAATAGAAAAAATACTACTGTTCTCATACAATTTGTTAAGAATTAAAGTTACTAACTATATAAAATGACGTGTTCTGAGTACTTACCCAGTATTTATTTGCCCATTTTCTTTTCTCTTTTTCTGAATAAGTGATTGTTGTAGAGCACGTCACATGTATTGTGTTAGTCACTCAGTCATTTCTGACTCTTTTTGACCCCATGGACTGTAGCATGGCAGTCTCCTCTGGCCGTGGAATTCTCCAGGCAAGAATACTGGGATGGGTAGCCATTTGTTTCTCCAGGGGATCTTCCTGACCCATGGGTCATTGCAAATGGATTCTTTACTGTTTCAGCCACTTGGGAAGCCCAAAATATACCAAGGTAGGGCTCAGTGATTTCACAGCTTATTGAAGAGTCATTTGTGAATAAACAGGGGGACATGGAACAACAGACTGGTTCCAAATAGGAAAAGGAGTACATCAAGGCTGCATATTGTCATTCTGCTTATTTAACTTATATGCACAGTACATTATGAGAAATGCTAGGCTGGAAGAAGCACAAGCTGGAATCAAGATTGCTGGGAGAAACATCAATAACCTCAGATATGCAGATGACACCACCCTTATGGCAGAAAGTGAAGAGGAACTAAAAACCCTCTTGATGAAAGTGAAAGAGGAGAGTGACAAAGTTGGCTTAAAGCTCAACATTCAGAAAACGAAGATCATGGCATCTGGTCCCATCACTACATGGCAGATAGATGGGGAAATAGTAGAAACTGTCAGACTTTATTTTTCTGGGCTCCAAAATCACTGTAGATGGTGACCGCAGCCATGAAATTAAAATATGCTTACTCCTTGGAAGGAAAGTTATGACCAACCTAGATAGCATATTAAAAAGCAGAGACATTACTTTGCCAACAAAGGTCTGTCTAGTCAAGGCTATGGTCTTTCCAGTAGTCATGTATGGATGTGAGAGTTGGACTGTGAAGAAGGCTGAGCGCTGAAGAATTGATGCTTTTGAACTGTGGTGTTGGAGAAGACTCTTGAGAGTCCCTTGGACTGCAAGGAGATCCAACCAGTCCATTCTGAAGGAGATCAGCCCTGGGATTTCTTTGGAAGGACTGATGCTAAAGCTGAAACTCCAGTACTTTGGCCACCTCATGCAAAGAGTTGACTCATTGGAAAAGACTCTGATGCTGGGAGGGATTGGGGGCAGGAGGAGAAGGGGATGACAGATGATGAGATGGCTGGATGGCATCACTGACTTGATGGACGTGAGTCTGAGTGAACTCGGGGAGTTGGTGATGAACAGGGAGGCCTGGCGTGCTGCGATTCATGGGGTCGCAAAGAGTCAGACATGACTGATTGACTGATCTGATCTGATCTGATGATCAACTGTCCCAGAATTATACATAGTAGGAACCCATCCCAAATACTTATACATGGCTATTTCAGCTTACATTTAAACTGATTAAGTTTAAAAACCAATCCCTAAATTGCATTGGCCACATTTCAAGCGTTCAATAGCCACATATGCCTAGTGTTTACTGTATTTGAAACTTTATATAACACTTCCTTCCCTAGAGAAAATCTCACTGGGTAAGGCTGAATTTAGTATAGCTAATCTTATGAGGCACTGAGGAAGGCCCAGTGCTTTTGAACTGTGGTTCTGGAGAAGACTCTTACAAGTTCCTTGGACAGCAAGGAGATCAAACCAGTCAATCCTTAAGGAAATCAACCCTGACTGGTGACTAGAAGGACTGATGCTGACCCTGGAGCTCCAATACTTTGGCCACCTGATATGAAGAGCTGACTCACTGAAAAAAAACTCATGCTGGGAAATATTGAGGGCAGGTGAAGGTACTACAGGATGAGGCAGTTGGATGGAATGATTGAGAAAATGGACATGAGTTTGAGCAAATTCTGGGAGATAGTGTGGGACAGGGAAGCCTGGCATGCTGCATTCCATGGGGTCACAAAGAATCAGACAAGACTTAGCAACTGAACAACAACAAATCTTATGTAAGTGTGCTCCATTATGCCCCTTAGGAAATTCTTTTACCCATTTCTTTGTTCACTCATCTGTAGGATGACCAACTTGTCCTGATTTCCCCTAGACTTTCCCTGTTTTAGCAGAGAAATGACACAAATCTTCCCAGCTCTCATGGAGATTTACATTGGGGATTTTACAGTGATTAATTCTTAAGTATGTCCTTGTTTATGTCTGTGATAGTTTACTCTAGAGTACTAGGATTTTACATTGATTTCCTACCTTGCACCTTGATCTTTCATGTGTTTGCTACTACTTCATTTCTTCATTGTTCTATGAGAAATATGGTCTTTCTTCATGGACGGGATTGTGCTTGTAATGTAAAATCATTTTCAGCCTCTTTCTAACTGGACTACAAAATGCAGACATTTCATAGAAAAATTATATATTGTCTTTTTGTGAATAAACTAGTATTTGTAGATTTGACCACTTGCTGGTGTTTACCTTGATTGTTCCGTGCTCATGTGCAGCTTGATTGACAACTCTTATACAGATGATTGCCTGAGTAAACCAAAGTGACTTATTCTCATGGATATTAAGGCATCAGAATTTCTATTTGATTTTTCTCCATAAATGTTTTCAATCTTTCTGGTATCAAATCAAACTAAATCTTTTTTCTATCCCATTTTGATGTGACAGAGGCAAAAATGTTCTGTCACTGTAACATTTAAGTGGGCAATTGCACAATGATTCTCTTTTTTCCACTTTGGCCACAGGTAAGAATTTTCTTTATAATAGTAGTAACACATAAGGTGTTCAAAGGTTCATAACCTATATTATTGGAGAGGAAGAAAATTTTGAGATGTCCTAAATCACCAGAAAGCAAACTGCATATTGGAATGGGATGGACAATGGCTGAGCAAAATTTGTGATATAAACTGATCATCAATAGTAGGAGCTTATATCATTTAGAATAGACTAAGTTGCAAGAAAATAAAATAGAACTACATATATTGTGACTCAATAGGACAATATTTTAATTTTGCTTTCATAACTCTCTTGGGGGATGTCTAGGTCTATAAGAATTGGGGTGGGGCTAGAGCTCATCATCAGTTCATTTAGGCACACAAGTAGATAGAGGTTCATCCATCTTCAATGACCTTTCAAGGTAACCATGTTTGCTCTGGTTATCTACTACTACATAAAACACTATTTCAAAACTTAAGGGTTGAAAAAAGAAACAAACAAAAACAAATTCACAATATACCAATAGCCTCTGGATTCACCTGGTCGATTCTTCCGCTGGTTTCATCTAAGCTCACTGATGTGACCGCTGCCATTTGTAGTGTCAGTTTGGTCTTCATTCACATGCCCAGTGGCTGAGATGGAAAAGCTAGGATAGTTCAAGGCCGGCCAGAAACCTATGATGGCTGCATTCATGTGTCTGACAGCTCAGATGGCATTGCTGGACCAGCTGAAGGATGGCCAAGGATTTCACTTTCTTCACACTGTCTCTCCAGTAAGGCAGATGAAACTCTTTACACAGAGGTGGCAGATTCCAAGATGGTAAATGTTGGAGTTAATGGAATTCCTAGAGGCTAAATATTGAAATAGGACACACCATAGCAGTGATATTTTTATTTGCCCAAGCAACTCACATGCCCATAAGAAGTGTTCATCCTGATGGAAAGAGTTGCAAGAAATCTGTGACCAGATTTAATACCCAAAGCAACTGTCTCTACTCTGCTAACTGAATGGAAAATGATGATGAGAAGAACATAATGAGTTTTAATGAGTAGGTCTAGAAGTGGCACAAATTATTTCTATTCATATTCTGTGGCCACAGATTCTTCCCATTGTTGTCTGCATGTCACATTTGTAATGAAGATTATCAGTTTCTCCCATGGTGAGGTCAATTATATTTCTGTGGATCTTAAATTTGGGTTTGGTTACTGGATTATATTATGGGGCTTCCCTGGTGGCTCAGATGGTAAAGAATCTGCCTGCAATATAGGAAACCCAGGTTCAATCCCTGGGTCAAGAAGATCCCCTGGAGGAAGAAATGGCAAGCCACTCCAGTATTCTTGCCTGGAGAATTCCATGGACAGAGGAGCCCAATGGGCAACAGTCCATGGAGTTTCAAAGAGTCGGATATGTCTGAGTGACTAACACTCTTCATTGGGTTATATTATATTTTTTTGAACAAGGGATACAAGGAGAACCTGAAAACCTGACTGAGCTTTGAGGTTTATCTTCTCTTGGTTCTCTTGGAAGATTCTGCTTACACTATTATCTGAAGTCCCAGATAATCTGTTGGATTCTAAGAGAAAGGTGACTCAGAATTTCCCCTTATACCAGAAGACAGCTACAAAACCTTCAGAAGGAGATTCACAGAGCAATGAGTGAACTCAGCAAAATCAAGAAAGATTCACAGTTGAGTCTTGTCTAATTCATTAACTTATAGAATCATGAGCTAAACAAATGATTGTCTTAAGCCACTAAATTTAGGAGTGTTTGGTTGCATACCAAAAGCTAACTAATACATACTCTATTATTTAGGACTCAGTTCAACCTAACTTACAAATGAAGCTGAAATGTGTATATTTTGATTGTGTGCTATGGACAAAGAGAAACTCTCATTTAGATAAAGCAGGCTGCCACAATGCAAAATCTTATTCATCAAATATCTATCTGTACCCTTCTTTTCATGCATTCACAAAAATGCACTCAGTCTTCTCACCAGTTCCATCCAATTACTGCATTAATCTAAAATAAAGAAAGGCAAAGCAGAGTTTGCTGGTACTAGCATGTTCTTCACATATTGCCATGATATGGTTTTAATAGTAGGAAAACTCATAATATAAAAAATGCAGATTATCTTTCTCTGCAAATTTCCCACTTCTGATATATAATTGCAGAGCAATAAAAATAGTATATAGTAAAAAATCTTATTTATAAAGGGAATCAAAATAAATACATAACAGTCATTCACCCATAGAAGTGACATAATAAAGCTGAAAAACTGAGAAAATATTATGTGACCCAGATTTTTTTTATACCCTGGATCTTCTCCTTATATGGAAGTTGCTTGTTCATGCTTTTATGTGGCACAGGCTCCATACTCTGGGTAGTTATTTCTTGTCCATTATTTGTAGGATCACATTTGAAGTAGTCATTAAGGAATAACTTGTGCTAGTTTTATTCTATCTAAAATGCATGTTTTTGCAGTCACAAAATTTCAAAAATCAGGCTCATGGTTTGTCTCAAAAACATCTCATGTTTCTGATCTTCTTTGCTTACTTTTAGTATCATATGCCAGTAATTTTCTTTGCATTTATTTCCAGGAAGAAGTTCTTAGAATCATTCTTGTATTTGCCTCTTTTTCCTCTTGCCTGTTTCACTTTAACAGCAGTCATTCAACTCTTACACCATATAAAACAATATAACTGGATAGAAAACTTTCTAGCCTACCATTGAGGATCCAAGAGCAGTTATTAACTTTACCACCTTTGCAAAACTGTTAATTCCATGATTCTTATTTCCTATAGCTCGGCTCTGAAATAACCAATTCTTACCTGGATAATTTGTCTTTATTAAAACCCTACTAAATGCAGCAATTGAGTCAACATACACTAAAATTTTATCTGGATGAGTGCTATCTGATCACTTATCCTGAACTACAGAAATGGTAGACTCTGAGTTACTGAAATCATAGTTTTACAAAGCGTTTTAAATCAATGTATGCCATTTTAATTCCTTCTAGTCTTTGGTATCATGTTAATAATTGCCTGCCATAAAACAACAAATACTTAAATATAGATTTAAATATTAATTAGTGTAGGTTAGGTAACACCAATCAGATTCAAACTTATAATGGTTCTATGCAATAAAAATGTATTTCTTGCTTACGTAAGAATCTTGGGCAGTATCCAGGTATTGAAGTGTTCTGTTTTACATATTCAGAGACTCAGGATAAAGACTGTATTATCATCTTCAACATGTTACTTCCTACTTCACCATCAGTTTCTCTGCCCATTCAGAAGAAAGAGGAAGTAGCAAGAAGAAGTTTAATGGGAAGTTTACTTGGGGAAAGGGGAGAGAAAAATCAGCTTTTATTTTTCATTGGCAAGACCAGGAGTACATGATCACACCAAACTTTAAGAGGGCTTGAGAAGTCTAGTCAAACTGTTTGTCCACAAAGAAGAGCCATGTTTAATAATTGTTAATCTCAATTAAGTGGCTCAGATCGTAAAGAATTTGCCTGCAACACAGGAGACCTATGTTGGATCCCTGGGTCAGAAAGATCCCCTGGAGAAGGGAAAGGCTACCCACTCCAGTATTCTTGCCTGGGAAATCCCATGAACAGAGGAGCCTGGTGCGCTACAGTCCATGGGGTCAAAAAGAGACATACATGACTGAATAACTAACACTTTCACTTTTTTTTCAATCTTGTCCTGTTTAGGGAAAATATAGGTCAACTCAACATTTGTTCTTTCCATTTTCACAGCACCTATCAAATAGTTCTTACCAGGCTTTTCCTGCTTTGGTATAAGGTCATAATTGCTCAGTCTACTATTCCATTTCCCACATTCTCCTCCTCCCTTTAATTTCTTCCTATGATAATTGCAATCTTGTACTTGAGGTAGTCAGCTTCTTCTGAACCCTTTTATCTTGGGTTAGATCAGGCAATTTTGCTAATAGATTCCATCATATGAGTTTATTTATGGTTTCACTGTAATTAATTTATCTTCCTCCTTACTCTGAGGGAGTATTTGAATTGAGCTTGTTTAACCTGAAATGATTTGGAGAAGGAAATGGCAACTCATTCCAGTGTTCTTGCGAATCCCAGGGACGGGGGATTCCGTCCTGGGAATCCATGGGCTGCCTTCTATGAGATCGCACAGAGTTGGACATGACTGAAGTGACTTAGCAGCAGCAGCAGCAGCAAGCTGAAATGATATCCTCACACACTGCTTTTATCCTCACTGGTAGAAGCAGTGATGCTATTCCTAAGCAGAAGACTCTGCAAATCTTATCCACTCATAAGCTATGAATTAATGTATCTTGTAACACAGGTCATGTGCATCCCCAGACTACACTATTAGGAGTCTTATAGGACAATTTCACACCTGGTGGAGTTTGTTGGCTACTTATTGAATCTTTTAGCAACTTCTTAGAATTAAAAAAAAAATGTTACACTAAAGAACTGTACACTGAAATCATCAGTAAAGAAAATATGGCTTTGTCAATGAATTTTTTTCTACTTGAAACTGTAAACAAAAGCAACTGAGTGAACTAATGTGGAAGCTTTCAAAGTTGGAAAACTGTATAAAGTAGGAATTTATAAAGGGATAGTTTAGGATTCCAGGAGAAGCCTAGCACCATAAATCATTCACAATCACCTAATAATGCTTTCTGCTTGATAAATACCAATTTTTTTTATGGTAAACAGGTTCATTTTGACAATAAAACCTGAATGCCATGTAGGGACAGATGCAAATTACTGACACTTAATTCAAATTTTCTCTGAGCAGAGCCTAAAATAGCAAGCTCCAGAAAAATGAAGTCTGAAGGAACAGGCAAAGAACAGAAATCTAACGCTTCAGTTCAGTTCAATTCAGTTCAGTCACTCAGTCGTGTCCGACTCTTTGCGACCCCATGAACTGAAGCACTCCAGGCCTCCCTGTCCATCACCAACTCCTGGAGTTCACTCAGACTCACGTCCATCGAGTCAGCGATGCCATCCAGCCATCTCATCCTTTGTCGTCCATTCTCCTCCTGCCCCAATCCCTCCCAGCATTAGAGTCTTTTCCAATGAGTCAACTCTTCACATGAGGTGGCCAAAGTACTGGAGTTTCAGCTTTAGCATCATTCCTTCCAAAGATATAAATTCAAAAGCCTTATCTTGGCTAAAAATTACAGTTGAATACCTCAGAAATTGATCAGAAATGAATAGAATAGAAACATATTCAGTTTTTCAGATTTTATTGTCAGAGACAGCTGAGTTCAGGCTGTTAAAGTGTGTGATTTCTTCATTCTTAAAACAATCCCTAATCCTAAAATTTAAATAAACAAGAATAGGCCTATGAAACAGAAAGACAGGGGAAACACACACACACACACACACACACACACACAATGGCATGGAGATTGAGGCAGTTATTCAAAAAACTTATTTAGAAAAGGAGAATCACTGAGAATGAACTGCAATGGGCAAGGCAAATTCTTTCCCAAAACAATAAAAGCCCCAAATTTTAAAACAAAATGGAAAAAAAATAAAAGACTTAAATAGCAACTCAGAAATAGCTTGTTTTTCCATTCTGACACATAATGATACCTGCTATGAACTAGTGTCCATTATGTGTTTAAAAATGGGAGCTTTTATTACACTTGCCTTAAACATTGTCCATATAAATATATTGGATATCCTGGGCTTAGTTTATCACTTAATGATAAGTTATCAGCTTTTGGGTAATTATGGTCAGATTTTACAAAGGATCCTCCCTATCATTCAGAGATCATGGGTATGAAATTAAATCAAATAGCAGCTCAAATTTTAAAAGAATTTAAGTATATATATTTATGGTGGTTTAGTTGCTAAATTCGGAGAAGGCAATGGCAACCCACTCCAGTACTCTTGCCTGGAAAATCACATGGATAGAGGAGCCTGGTAGGCTGCAGTCTATGGGGTCGTGAAGAATCAGACACGACTGAGTGACTTCACTTTCCCTTTTCACTTTCATGCATTGGAGAAGGAAATGGCAACCCACTCCAGTGTTCTTGCCTGGAGTATCCCAGGGACGGTGGAGCTTGTGGGTTGCCGTCTATGGGGTCACACAGAGTCGGACATGACTGAAGCGACTTAGCAGCAGCAGCAGCAGTTGCTGAGTATGTCCAACTCTTTGTGACCCCTTGGACTGTAGCCTCCTAGGCTCCTCTGTCTGCAGGATTTCTTAGGCAAGAATACTGGCATACATTGCCATTTCCTTCTCCAGGATACATACTTATATCCATTGACATATTGTTAAGTCACTAATGAGAAGTATTATTTTTAATTGGGTAATTAAAGAATCAGACTGAGATTAATATTTATTGGTTGCTTTTCTCTTAATAATAGTTCGTATTTTCCAGCCATGTAGTTTTACTAAGATTAATCCTTCCCACCATGTTCAGAAATATGACTGATTGGCATAATCTAATTGAAATACCCCATCCCATGATTACAAACCCAATAAGATTCATGAAACTTCAGTATCTCCTTACTGCTAGATTTGAATATGTGAGTATGCAGCCTTAGGAAATATTAGAAAGATACCTATCAGAAGTAAGATGGGAATTTTCCAAGAATGGATCCAAAATCAGTTGTTGAAAAGATATCAAGATGCCAAGTAGGAGGACATTGGACTCACTTCCACTCACAAACATAACAAAAGTACAACTAAATGTGTAGAGTGAATCTTGCTAAAATCTACCTGGGGACTAGCAGAACAGATGTTCTACCACCAAGACTGTAAAGAAAGATCAATATAGAATGTAACTGAAAAGAAGCAGAAGCAATCTAATTGGGGTCTGCAACCCTAGAGAGGGACACAGAACAGGAGTATATCAGAGGCTACATGATTCAACTTCTATTACAGGATCAGATCAGATCAGATCAGTTGCTCAGTCGTGTCCAACTCCTTGCGATCCCATAAATCAAAGCACTCCAGGCCTCCCTGTCCATCACCAACTCCTGGAGTTCACTCAGACTCACGTCCATCGAGTCAGTGATGCCATCCAGCCATCTCATCCTCTGTCGTCCATTCTCCTCCTGCCCCAATCCCTCCCAGCATCAGAGTCTTTTCCAATGAGTCAACTCTTCGCATGAGGTGGCCAAAGTACTGGAGTTTCAGCTTTAGCATCATTCCTTCCAAAGAAATCCCAGAGATGATCTCCTTCAGAATGGACTGGTTGGATCTCCTTGCAGTCCAAGGGACTCTCAAGAGTCTTCTCCAACACCACAGTTCAAAGGCATCAATTCTTCAGTGCTCAGCCTTCTTCACAGTCCAACTCTCACATCCATACATGACCACAGGAAAAACCATAGTCTTGACTATATATCCAAAGGAAAAAAAAATACTGATAAAAAAAATGCATGCATGTATCTCAGTGTTCATAGCAGCACTATTTATGATAACCAAGAAGGCAGCAATCCACATGTTTATCAACAGATGAATGGATAAAGATTATATATATATATATATATATATATATATATATATATATATATAAAGAAGGAAATGAAAGAATGAAATTTTGCCTTTTGCAACAGCATGAATGGAATGGACCTAGAGGACACTGTGCTTAATGTAAAAAGTCAGACAGAGAAAATAAAATACCTTATGTTTCCACTTATATGTGGAATCTAGAATATAAATCAAATTAATGAAAGCAAAACAGAAGCACTCATAGAGAACAAAATAATGGTTACCAGTTGGTAGAGGGCTATAGAGAGGGAAAAGCTAGGGCAAGGGGTTTAAGAGGTACAAACTACTAGGAAATACATTAGTGAGTGAAGTGAAGTTGCTCAGTCATGTCCGACTCTTTGTGACCCTGTGGATCGTAGCCTACCAGGCTCCTCCATCCATGGGATTCTCCAGGCAAGAATACTGGAGTGGGTTGCCATTTCCTTCTCCAGGGGATCTTCCCGACCCAGGGATCGAACCCAGGTCTCCCACACTGGGGGCAGATGCTTTAACCTCTGAGCCACCAGGGAACTACATTACACCAGGGAAGTAAATACATTCAGTTCAGTTCAGTTGCTCAGTCGTGTCCAACTCTTTGCGACCCCATGAATTGAAGCACGCCAGGCCTCCCTGTCCATCACCAACTCCTTGAGTTCACTCAGACTCATGTCCGTTGAGTCAGTGATGCCATCCAGCCATCTCATTCTCTGTCATCCCCTTCTCCTCCTGCCCCCAATCCCTCCCAGCATCAGAGTCTTTTCCAATGAGTCAACTCTTCACATGAGGTGGCCAAAGTACTGGAGTTTCAGCTTTAGCATCATTACTTCCAAAGAAATCCCAGGGCTGATCTTCTTCAGAATGGACTGGTTGAATCTCCCTGCAGTCCAAGGGACTCTCAAGAGTCTTCTCCAACACCACAGTTCAAAAGCATCAATTCTTCAGTGCTCAGCCTTCTTCACAGTCCAACTCTCACATCCATATATGATCACAGGAAAAAACATAGCCTTGACTAGACCGACCTTTGTTGGCAAAGTAATGTGTCTGCTTTTGAATATGCTATCTAGGTTGGTCATAACTTTCCTTCCAAGGAGTAAGCATCTTTTAATTTCATTAGGAATATGATTGAAGTGAAAGTGAAGTTGCTCAGTCGTGTCTGACTGTTTGCGACCCCATGTTCTGTAGCCTACCACCCTCTTCCATCCATGGGATTTTCCAGGCAAGAGTACTGGTGTGGGTTGCCATTTCCTTCTCCAGATGATCTTCCCACCCAAGGATTGAACCCGTGTCTCCTGCATTGTAGGCAGATGCTTTAGCATCTCAGCCACCAGAGAAATCAGGTGCCTGAAGAATATTTGTGACAAAAGGAAGAGAACAGGAGAGAAACTAAGATTTAGTGACAGCTCCCAATTACCATGCAGTATGTTACTTTATTTCTCACCCTTGATTTCTGCTAATCTTCACTATTACTCTCCAAGTAGGTGTGAAGATTTTCTTTGTTTGCATATATTCAACAAATATTTGAGTCTTTACTTGTGTCACATATTTTTAAGGATATATAGTTGGGTACACCGGGGAAGGCAATGGCACGCCACTCCATTACTCTTCCCTGGAGAATCCCATGGACAGAGGAGCCTGGTGGGCTGCAGTCCATAGGGTCTCTAAGAGTCAGACATGACTGAGCAATTTCACTCTCATTTTTCACTTTCATGCATTGGAGAAGGAAATGGCAACCCACTCCAGTGTTCTTGCCTGGAGAATCCCAGGCACAGGGGAGCCTGGTGGGCTGCCATCTATGGGGTCACACAGAGTCGGACACTACTGAAGCGACTTAGAAGCAGCAGCAGCAGCTGGGTACACAAAAGTTACAGTCCCTTTTTTTGCATATTAAACTTCAGATGGCTAACTACCTCGCCCTGGATTTTGGAAAATAGTGTCCCTCCCTATACCCTTCTCCAAATAGAGGTAGGAGAATCTTGTGGGCAGAGGAGCCTGGTGGGCTAGAGTCCATAGAGTCGGAACGCAAAGGGTCAGACACAACCGAAGCGATTAAGCATGCACACATGCAGACTGTAGAGTTAGTAATTATAGAGCTGAGATTTAAAGCCAGATATCAATAACTCCAAAGCTAAACATCTTTTTACTCCACTTAAGATACCTTCCGGCAGCATATGGATACCATCCGGTAGGAATGGAGCCAAGGCAAAAACAATACCCAGCTGTGGATGTGACTGGTGATAGAAGCAAGGTCCGATGCTACAAACAGCAATATTGCATAGGAACCTGGAATGTCAGGTCCATGAATCAAGGCAAATTGGAAGTGATCAAACAAGAGATGGCAAGAGTGAATGTCAACATTCTAGGAATCAGCAAACTGAAATGGACTGGAATGGGTGAATTTAACTCAGATGACCATTATATCTACTACTGCGGGCAGGAATCCCTCAGAAGAAATGGAGTAGCCATCATGGTCAACAAAAGAGTCCTAAATGCAGTACTTGGATGCAATCTCAAAAATGACAGAATGATCTCTGTTCATTTCCAAGGCAAACCATTCAATATCACAATAATCTAAGTCTATGCCCCAACCAGTAATGCTGATGAAGCTGAAGTTAAACGGTTCTATGAAGACCTACAAGACCTTTTAGAACTAACACCCAAAAAAGATGTCCTTTTCATTATAGGGGACTGGAATGCAAAAGCAGGAAGTCAAGAAACACCTGGAGTAACAGGCAAATTTGGCCTTGGAATACGGAATGAAGCAGGGCTAAGACTAAAAGAGTTTTGCCAAGAAAATTCACTGGTCATAGCAATTACCCTCTTCCAACAACACAAGAGAAGACTCTACACATGGACATCACCAGATGGTCAACACCGAAATCAGATTGATTATATTCTTTGCAGCCAAAGATGGAGAAGCTCTATACAGTCAGCAAAAACAAGACCAGGAGCTGACTGTGGCTCAGACCATGAACTCCTTATTGCCAAATTCAGACTTAAATTGAAGAAAGTAGGGAAAACCACTAGACCATTCAGGTATGACCTAAATCAAATCCCTTATGATTATACGGTGGAAGTGAGAAATAGATTTAAGGGCCTAGATCTGATTGACAGAGTGCCTGATGAACTATGGAATGAGGTTCGTGACATTGTACAGGAGACAGGGATCAAGACCATCCCCATGGAAAAGAAATGCAAAAAAGCAAAATGGCTGTCTGAGGAGGCCTTACAAACAGCTGTGAAAAGAAGAGAAGTGAAAAGCAAAGGAGAAAAGGAAAGATATAAGCATATGAATGCAGAGTTCCAAAGAAGAGCAAGAAGGGATAAGAAAGCCTTCCTCAGCGACCAATGCAAATAAATTGAGGAAGACAACAGAATGGGAAAGACTAGAGATCTCTTCAAGAAAATTAGAGATACCAAGGGAACATTTCATGCAAAGATGGGCTCGATAAAGGACAGAAATGGTATGGACCTAACACAAGCAGAAGATATTAAGAAGAGGTGGCAGGAATACACAGAAGAACTGTACAAAAAAGATCTTCACGACCCAGATAATCACAATGGTGTGATCACTCATCTAGAGCCAGACATCCTGGAATGTGAAATCAAGTGGGCCTTAGAAAGCATCACTACGAACAAAGCTAGTGGAGGCGATGGAATTCCAGTTGAGCTATTTCAAATCCTGAAAGATGATGCTGTGAAAGTGCTTCACTCAATATGCCAGCAAATTTGGAAAACTCAGCAGTGGCCACAGGACTGGAAAAGGTCAGTTTTCATTCCAATCCCAAAGAAAGGCAATACCAAAGAATGCTCAACTACTACACAATTGCACTCATCTCACATGCTAGTAAAGTAATGCTCAAAATTCTCCAAGCCAGGCTTCAGCAATACGTACACTGTGAACTTGCTGATGTTCAAGCTGGTTTTAGAAAAGACAGAGGAACCAGAGAGCAAATTGCCAACATCTGCTGGATCATTGAAAAAGCAAGAGAGTTCCAGAAAAACATGTATTTCTGCTTTTTTGACTATGCTAAAGCCTTTGACTGTGTGGATAACAATAAACTGTGGAAAATTCTGAAAGAGATAGGAATACCAGACCACCTGACCTGCCTCTTGAAAAATCTGCATGCAGGTCAGGAAGCAACAGTTAGAACTGGACATGGAACAACAGACTGGTTCCAAAAAGGGAAAGGAGTACATCAAGGCTGTATATTGTCACCCTGTTTATTTAACTTCTATGCAGAGTACATCATGAGAAACGCTGGACTGGAAGAAGCACAAGCTGGAATCAAGATTGCTGTGAGAAATATCAGTAACCTCAGATATGCAGATGACATCACCCTTATGGCAGAAAGTGAAGAGAAACTCAAAAGCCTCTTGATGAAAGTGAAAGAGGAGAGTGACAAAGTTGGCTTAAAGCTCAACATTCAGAAAATGAAGATCATGGCATCTGGTCCCATCACTTCATGGCAAATAGATGGGGAAACAGTGGAAACAATGTCAGACTTTATTTTTGGGGGCTCCAAAATCACTGCAGATTGTGACTGCAGCCATGAAATTAAAAGATGCTTACTCCTTGGAAGGAAAGTTATGACCAACTTAGATAGCATATTCAAAACAGAGACATTACTTTGCTAACAAAGGTCCGTCTAATCAAGGCTATGGTTTTTCCTGTGGTCATGTATGGATGTGAGAGTTGGACTGTGAAGAAGACTGAGCGCCAAAGAATTGATGCTTTTGAACTGTGGTGTTGGAGAAGACTCTTGAGAGTCCCTTGGACTGCAGGGAGGTCCAACCAGTCCATTCTGAAGGAGATCATCCCTGGGATTTCTTTGGAGGGAATAATGCTGAAGCTGAAACTCCAGTACTTTGGCCACCTCATGTGAAGAGTTGACTCATTGGAAAAGACTCTGATGCTGGGAGGGATTGGGGGCAGGAGGAGAAGGGGATGACAGAGGATGAGATGGCTGGATGGCATCACTGACTCGATGGACGTGAGTCTGAGTGAACTCCGGGAGTTGGTGATGGACAGGGAGGCCTGGAGTGCTGCGATTCATGGGGTGGCAAAGAATCGGTCACCACTGAGCGACTGAATTGAACTGAACTGAACTAAGATACCCTAAGTAAACCACGAAGAACATTGAGGTTCAGTCTACTCTACGAACCCCAGAAGGTCAGAGGACTGATCTTAAGGCTGCAAGAACTAATGCATAAGCTTTAAGTGTATAGACTTCAAAAGCAGAGATAAATTATGAAAATTAAATTCACATAAATTTTTTTAAATTTTATTTTATTTTAAAACATTACATAATTGTATTAGTTTTGCCAAATATCAAAATGAATCCGCCACAGGTATCCAAAAATGACTCACAATTTTTATTTTAACCTAATAATTGAAAGAGAGTTCAGGCAAGAAATCTAAACATTGGTGTTTTTACCTACTGTATAAATTCTTTCTGCAAGGTAGCTGCATATATATTTATGTGTGGTAATTAGTTATTCTCTCAGGAATAACATGAGTGCTGAACATTGCAATTGAACTTTATGTACATTTTCATATAATAAGTTCACTAATATCCCCAATGACAGGTATGCTGTTATAAATATATTTAGAGGTAAATTATTCAAATAGTTCCTATAGGCACTGAGATGTTAGAGAAAATTACAAAAAAAATCATGAATTTTTAAATTTTTGGAGCTTTTATTTTTGTTTTTGGATATTTGATAAACAGGTGAATATTATTAATATTATGCTATATATGAATGCCACTGACTCAGCAATGCCCAGGCAATGAAGAACTTCTTATATTTGTATTTTCAATTTGATTACATTTTCAATCTAGTAGGAAGTGAAAACCAAAAACTAACGGTTATCACCTTTGATGTACCTTGGGAATTTGTTGTAGAAAGCTTTCCAAAAGTAAGTAATAACAAATTGTTTCTGTCCTGTATTCTTTAAAGTTGGGTTTCTCAGGTGGTGTTAGTGGTAAAGAAACCTCTTGCCAGTGCAGGAGATATAAGAGATGCGGGTTCCATCCCTGGGTCAGAAGATCCCCTGGAGGAGGGCACAGGCAACCCACTCCAGTATTCTTGCCTGGAGAATCCCATGGACAGAGGAGTCTGGCAGGTTGCAGTTCAGTGAGTCGCAGAGTTGGATGTGACTGAAGCAACTTGTCACACATGCACACATTCTTTCAACTATGATAAAAATAATCCAGTATTTTAATTTCAAGAGTTTATTTTACCTGAGTCAGATCTAATTTTCTTAAATTTTATGAATTTAATCAGTTATCTTATAAAGGAGAAAATCAATTTAAGGAAATAGAATTTTAGAATTCAGACAATATATTGAGTATTTTTATTATTAATACTCAAGGAAACTTGAGTAGATTCATAATTAATTCTATAAATATATTTGCTTATCTAGAAAGCTGCTCATGGGTTATGTACATGTTTATTTAACTTCTGGATAACATAAACTTTCTTGCATAAATTCAGATTAAGGTAGAAATTCTCAGTGAACTGACACTTAAATATGAACTGGTAGTATAAGGTGTTTATTAAGTGTCAAGATGGTCATTAAGAAAATGAATGTGCAAATCTTATGTTTGGTACTTAGTAGGTATATATTTTTAGACATGTGACAACTTTTTTAAGCCTCTGTCTCCCCATGTGTTAGTCATCTTAAAGATTTTGTGTTGAGAATAAAGAAGGCACATATCTGGCACAATGCTGGGACTAAGGAACACTCAATGAGTTTATTTTCACATTTATATATAGAGAATTTGGGTATATATTTAATTTCTTTTTAAATTGAAGTATAGATGATACGCAATATTTTATAGCTTACAGATGTACAATATAGTGAGTCACAATTTTTAAAAGTTGTATTCACTAGTTTATTGGATTTATATTTTTAAATGATTTAATTTTACTGGGATAAAGTGAAGAAAATAACAAATATTGCCTTTAAATATTTTATATTGAATTAACCCAGACAATAGAATTATTCTGTATCCCAAGTCAGTAAAATAAATTATACTTTAGTTCAATAGTAAAAGGAATTCATTTCCAGTTTGATAGCTTCACATAAATTATATGAAAGCATTCTAGGGCATACAAATGACTGAAAAATGTGAGAACTTTCATAATTATAAATAAAATTTTAGGTATATTTGAACCAGAACATGCAGCTTTTTCACTGACCAGAGGTCAATGAATAACAAATGCCCTAAGAAAAGAGCTATACTTGATTTATTTTTTTCTGTTCTAGGAACCATTATTTCTAGCTGCTTAATGCTGAACAGAGAATAGTGACTCCTTTTGCAGATGAGTGGGAAAATTTATACATCTGAAAGGTTAATATTTCCATTCTCTTGGAATCTGCCTCTATGTAGCCCTGAGCATCCTTGTCTACATTTTCTTTACTACTCCTAGATTGCCATTGTTATCTGTGTCAGGGATGTGGAATTCATAGAATGAAGCCTTTTCCTTTTAAAACAGGAAGTAATTGCTTTCTTTTCTGTTTTAGATGTCATTCATCATGAGTATAAAGGAAAAATGCAAAACTAAGGTCATTGATTTCTGCATTGAAGAACTATCAGTACCAATGATTTATATCACAGTATTATTACTTGAAAGATGTCAAATGATATCTGTGAAATAATTCAGAATGGTTTAGTCATTTTCAATTGCCAGCTGTATGAGAGTTATGTTCTTAGGTAGCATAAAGTAGGCCACACAGATTTCCTGTTTCAGGAAAGCTTCTTTTCTAACTCCTCTAAGTCATCATGGTAAGAGAAAATAATTTTTTTGATAGGAAATAATAACAACATCCTAATTAAGACACTGAATGCTGTTTAATTCCTAGTGTCAGCTGGTGCTATTTGCCCTGTGCCTGCGTCACAGTTTCTACTAGTTGATACTCTTTCCTATTTATTAACTTTGATCATTCATATCCATTTGGCAAGTTGTACTGTGGACTGATCTGTGATACAGTTTGGCACCTTGAATAAATATACTCACGTTAATCTCTGATGTGATAAAATGATCTGTTTTTTATATCACATTCCAATGAGACTGCATGCCATTCTCAGAGAGATGTGATTTTGAACTGGTAAGACATGAGAAATTGGCATTGGGAATAAGTAGCTCTCAGGTCAAAGTCATCAAACCGGTTTTATTTATTTATTTTTTTGCCACTTTTTGGCTGTAATTCTTCTTTACTCCAGATGGCTTTGTTTTTTAGATGTTTGTGAAAATAATAGATAAGTATTTCCCATCTGAAATTTTTCTTGCATCTTATCCTGTAATGTACCTTGTCCAAGTTTCTAAACAGGTGAGGATAGTTAATTTGTTCTTATAAAGAGTTTGTAGTTTATTTTGTACTAAATTAAATAAATTAATTAAAATTAAATTAATTAAAATTAAAATTAATTAAATAAATTAAATTGTACCATCATGGTATTTGATTTAACCATAAGTTTACCTTATTCATTTCTGTAGTAGTTTCTGTTGTGCTAGTCTATGGAAATGTAAAGATGAGATGATATAGTCCCAGGTTACAAAGTTTGTGCATATGAAGCCCAGTAACTATAGTACGTGTAATAATTCTACATTAGCACTCTGCATTGGATTTAATACACATATAGAAAAGTACAAAGATATATTTAGGTATAGAATAATGAAGAAATGCTTTATTGGAGGGAAATTAAAAGATTTAAGGATGAAGGTGTTTGAGCATCAAGAATGTGAGAGGAGTTGGAAAGGAGAAGAGTTAGAAACATACGAAGGACTAAATAAAATCATAAATGTGTTAATAAAGTTTTTGTTTTAACACTCAAAATTTGCATATTAATTTCTTATCAAAGTCTTCATTTTAATATGGAAATGCAATTAGATATTTAAGAATTGAATTAGATACTTTAGATTGAAACCTTCAAACTTATTAATATTTGGGGACACATTTATGACTCTAACTTTATTATTAGAAATTTACAGAAATGTGACATATATCAATTATTATGCTGGGAGTAAAAATATCCACAATAATCTAACCATGTGTGCATGCATGCTCAGTCATGTCTGACTCTTTGTGATTTCATAGACTGTAGCCTGCCAAGCTCCTCTATTCATGGAATTTTCCAGTAAAGAATTCTCCAGTGAAGAATACTGGAGGGGTTGCCATTTTCCACTCTAGGGGATTTTCCTGACCCAAGGATCAAACCCGCATCTCTTGCATCTCCTGCATTGGCAGGCAGATTATTTACCACTGCACCACCTGAGAAGCCCCAGTAAGGCCATAAACATCTATAAAATGAACAGTATATTGAGTATGGCCGTTTATGAATGGACATAAGTTCTTGCCCTATTCCTGGTAAAATTCTCCTGAATCTCTCCATTCAGGCTGAGTCTGATTCAGCTCTACTGGTGTTCATATGCAGTTTTGTAATTCTAGGTTTATATGAGATATATAATGTAAACTTTAATAGCTGAAAGTGCTATTTTTTCCAAATGTTTTCCAAATATCAAATTTCTTATTTATTCCAGCTAAGGGTTCTAACAATTTTCTAACAACTTTCCACATATTCATAAAAAATTTAAAGAAAGGAATGAGGAACTAGGGATCTGTAGGAATTTCCACAAAATATTTTAAGAAATTCACCCATTTACTAAAAAAAAAACTTTCTACAGATCTTGTATATTCCCAGTTACCTACCAAGCTAAGACTCTGTAAAGGTTATGTTCTCTATTACTAGGACAGGTTTAAGGTATTAATAAATCTTATTTTATTAACAAATTCCCTGGTGATAATCTCGAGAGTTCAATACAGGAAATGTTATAGCTGTGGTGTGGCGCATATCTGATTTGAATGATCTGTTTGACATCAAGAGGTACTTGAAAATGTGTGTGGAGAGCTCAAGAGTTGATAAGATGATATAATAAGGCTTCCAATAAACCAACATCATATCATTTAGATAGACAAAGTATGGGTTCAAATAAAAAAAATTGTAAACTAATAATGAATATATTTTTTATAACTTTCCGTACCAAACTTCATGGACAACTTTCCTCTTTGTACATCCTCTACTTTATGAAGGCCTGCCTTGTCAAGCTCATTATCAGTTTATCAGTTCCATGATTTGGCTATTAAGAAAAAAAGCATTCTGTATCTATCTATGCTTGTATAAACTTGCAGCTTCTTCTCTTATATGTATTAAAATACAGTGCTATTACTCTTGTTTTTCATACTCAGATTGGCCCAGATGCCCAGTGAAAGCCACTTTAAGCTGGCTTCTGTGTCCTTTTTATGTGACCCCAAGATTATTTGAGTACTTCCTTAACATCTGGTGCAGTTCAATGATAAGGATCATGTTATAGTTTTCGTGGGATAGCATTGGAGTTCTGTTATGTTTGGTTGGTGGTGGTGTTTTTAGTGGAAAAATGTATTTGGAAACCAAGATCAAGGTGCTAGTAACACTTACATTATTATTTAATTGATTTATGATATAAGAGCTTGGGTACTATTCTACTGTATATATGTAACATGATTTATAAAGCCAGCCTTCTGTTAATAGACACTTGGAGTGTAATAGTGCTTCTCACTATTACAAACTGTGCTGCAGTGAATATTTTTGCATATATATATAGCAGTATTATTAA
The DNA here is from genome assembly GCF_055505025.1 of Bos grunniens. Taxonomy (NCBI): domain Eukaryota; kingdom Metazoa; phylum Chordata; class Mammalia; order Artiodactyla; family Bovidae; genus Bos; species Bos grunniens. Next base: position 69,836,573 of record NC_141170.1, read on the forward strand.
CGTCATAATTGAGAACTAAGCTAAAAAATTTCATCAGGTGCAACCTGATATTTCCTCATGTCATCTAACTTAATCTATTCTGTACTAATCTTTATCTTTCAGGGAAATTATATCTTGGCACTGTTCATAAGGCCCCTAACCCAATTTTCTAGTGTTTATAGTCTGGTTATCCTTGGTATAATTGTTTTTAAGATAAAGGGGAGACTTAAAACTTAAATGACCACAGCCTGGTGTCAACCATGTAAATCCATCCCATAACTATGGGAGATTTTATTCTCTGGCTGAATTTTTTCTTGTTACTCAGATTGAACTTAACATCAGAGGAAAATTTTCATTTTTGGCCAGAGTCAGAACAAGTATTATTAATTGGCCAGGTGAGAGGATCCCACCTAGTAACATCAAGAGTAGCCTGAATAGAACTGAACTTTCTTTTTTCTAAAACAAATTCCCTAAGGGCCATCCAATTGGAGCCTTGAAGTGGAGAAATCCACCAAGTAATCTAGAAGTGCCCAGATACAGGTAAGTGCCCACAAACACAACAATTGGACTGATTTTTAAAACTAGCATAGGATTGTGTCCATGATAGAAAAACATTTAATTTACATGCAAAGGTCCAAGAAGACAAGAAAACAATGATCATAGGAATCAGGTCCAGCATCTTGGGTAATTTGTCTATTTCCGATGTCATCTTCTTCTCATCCTGGTGTATGTGTAGGTTTCTCTGTTTGAGCATTATTTTAAGGCGAGTTTGAGGTTGGTAGTTCTCTCTATAGATCAGTCCTGTGTAGGGGACTTGGAAGTGGGAATTAATCCAAGAGTCAATTTTCCCTTCAATTTTACTGTGAGTGAGTAGTTAAGAGTACCTAATAAAGGTCCTTCCATTCAGGTTGGACTGAGTCCTTTAAATTATGCTTTTCCTAGAACACATAATTCTGTGGTTGCAGGTCATGGGGCATCTGATCTTTATCCAAAGATTAATGAGATAAGCTTCAGAAACAAGAGTGTCTTTTTAATAATTTGATGAAACTTTACGTTAATATAGTATAACAGTAAGGAGCTATCCAGGAATGAGTCAGTAAATGCAGACCTCCATTAACAAAATTTGGATTTAACATTCATTGAAAGATAATCTTTTTTTTTTCCTCTAAAGTTACCTTTATTTCTGCCAAATATATCCAAATTAAGACTAATTTGTTGCAGAATAGTCTGGTCTCAATAAACTTGACCTGATTAATTTGGCTATAACTATATGATTAAATAATAAATAAAAAATATATGATTAATTGTAGTTATATCCAAATTAATCAGGTCAGGTTTATTGAGACCAGACTTATTCTGCAACAAATTAGTTTTATATGACACCACCCTTATGGCAGAAAGTGAAGAGGAACTAAAAGGCCTCTTGATGAAAGTGAAAGAGGAGAGTGAAAGGTTGGCTTAAAGCCAAACATTTGTAAAACGAAGATCATGGCATCTGGTCCCATCACTTCATGGGAAATAGATGGGGAAACAGTGGAAACAGTGTCAGACTTTATTTTTTTTGGACTCCAAAATCACTGCAGATGGTGACTGCAGCCATGAAATTAAAAGACGCTTACTCCTTGGAAGGAAAGTTATGACCAACCTAGATAGCATATTCAAAAGCAGAGACATTACTTTGACAACAAAGGTTCGTCTAGTCAAGGCTATGGTTTTTCCTGTGGTCATGTATGGATGTGAGAGCTGGACTATAAAGAAAGCTGAGCACGGAAGAATTGATGCTTTTGAACTGTGGTGTTGGAGAAGACTCTTGAGGCTCCCTTGGACTGCAAGGAGATCCAACCAGTTCATTCTGAAGGAGATCAGCCCTGGGTGTTCTTTGGAAGGAATGATGCTAAAGCTGAAGCTCCAGTACTTCAGCCACCTCATGCGAAGAGTTGACTCATTGGAAAAGACTCTGATTCTGGGAGGGATTGGGGGCAGAGGAAAAGGGGATGACAGAGGATGAGATGGCTGGATGGCATCACCGACTTGATGGACGTGAGTCTCAGTGAACTCCGGGAGTTGGTGATGGACAGGGAGGCCTGGCATGCTGTGCTTCATGGGGTCCCAAAGAGTCAGACACGACTGAGGGACTGAACTGAACTGAACTAATAATTAATCATATAGGCTTTTGCTTTACTATATTTTTAATTGAATTTATTTTTATTTAAAGGATAATTGCTTCATCCTTTGGTTAGTTGGTTTCTACCATACATCAACATGAATCAGTCATAGATACACATATGTCCCCTCCCTCTTGAACTTCCTTCCCACCCCCAACTACTTCCCACTCCTCTAGGTTGTTATAGAGCCCTCGTTTGGGTTCGCTGAGTTTTATAGCAAACTCCCATTGGCTATCTCTTTTATATATGGTAAGTGTATATGTTTCTATGTTACTCTCTCATATAAGGAATCTTAGACTGAGCTTTTAAAAGTTGTCTCAGGGCTAGGAAAGTCACAGCAAGTGGGCTTATTTCTTTATAGATGTAGGTCAATTAATTCCTTTTAAAGTCCCCAAAATACCTTAAAATTTCTATACCTGTTGATGAAGTAGCCTTCCTAATTTGTCTGTGAAGAATCTGTATATTTCACAATTGCAAAGTATATATGGAATATAATACTTTTTCTTTAAATTTGAATTTTTATTTCTGGCTTTATTATGCTAAATTTTTATGTAAGAAAATAATGATAACCTTAAAATAACTGCTTTCTTCCTGGGACTTTTAAAATAAATATATACTTAGCAGTAGTTCTCAGGTTCCATATACATTCTGTTTCAAGTGCAACACCAAAAAAAATACATTATATATTCCCTTTGGTTTTAGCTTCCTGCTAATTTTTGTCTCTCTTATATATTCAATTTTATTTAGCTTTCATTTTATGTCAGATATTTTATACAAATATTAGGTTACAGCTCATGGACACTTAGCATTCTCTGAACGTATTTCAAGAATTTAGCAAATGATGTGATATTTAGAATCTTTGCTTTTCCCATATGTCTGTACACATAAAGATGTTTTCTTAGAAGAATTAGCTATAACTTTGGATTTTGTGCTCTCTCTCTCATGTACATGTATCCCCCCATCCCAAACACCCCTCCCACCTTCCTCCCATCCCATCCCGTCCCTCTGGGTCGTCCCAGTGCACTGTCTTTGAGTGCCCTGTTTCATGCATTGAACTTGGACTGGTCATCTGTTTCACATATGGTAATATACACGTTTCAATGCTATTCTTTCAAATCATCCCATCCTTGCCTTCCCCACAGAGTCTGTTCTTTATATCTTTACATCAAAATTTGATGATTTGGAGCTATTATATTCTATGGTTTCTGAGTTTTTAAAATTTTATTCCAAAATGAACTAGTATTTTCAGGAGATGGAAAATGTATAAATTACTATTGTGGCTGTGACATATAAGCAAAAACTTAGCTTACGGTAACATAGATCTGGCTTTCAGGCTTTCAAAATAGGTTTCATAATGCTAAAATGAAGATTTCACTAGGGCTTCATTCCTTTTTGGAGGCTCTAGAAGATAATGTTTCCTTGTCTTTTATAGTTTCCAGAGATTTCCCACATTCCTTAATTCATTATCTCATTTCATCTTTAAAGGTCACAAGGATCATTTATTGATAAGTTTTTCTCCTATCACATTGAAAGTGAAAGATGTTTAGTTATGTCCAAATCTTTGTGAATCCATGGGCGATACAGTCCATGGAATTCTCTAAGCCAGAAGACTGGAGTAGGTAGCCTTTCCCTTCTCCAGGGGATCTCCCCAACCCAGGAATTGAACTCAGGTCTCCTGCATTCAAGGTGAATTCTTTACCAGCTTAGCCACAAGGGAAGCCTTATCATATTACTCCTACACAGACTCTTTTCAGCCTCCCTCTTCTACATTTAAGGATTCTGCCATTACATTGGACCAAGCCAGATTATCTTTGATAATTTCATTATGTCTGAAGAACTATGGACAGAGGTTCATAACAGTGTACAGGAGGTGTTGACCAAAGCTATCCCCAGGAAAAAGAAATGCAAATGCAAATTGGTTGTCTGAGGAGACCTTACAAATAGCTGAGCAAAGGAAAAGTGAAAGACAAAGGAGAAAAGGAAAGATATACTCATCTGAATGCCAATTCCAAAGAACAGCAAGGACAGACAAGAAAGCCTTCTTAAGTGAACAATGCAAAGAAACAGAGGAAAAAAAATAGAATGGGAAACACTAGAGATCTCTTCAAGAAAATTAGAGACACTAAGGGAACATTTCATGCAAAGATGGGCACAATAAAGGAGAGAAACAATATGGAGCTAACAGAAGCAGAAGAAATTAGGAAGAGGTGGCAAGAATATACAGAAGAAATGTACAAAAAAGGTCTTAATGACCCAGATAAACATGATGGTTATCACCTAGACCCAAATGTGAAGTCGTCTGGAAGTCAAGTGGGCTTTAGGAAGCATTACTACAAACAAAGCTAGTAGAGGTGATGGAATTCCAGCTGAGCTATTTCAAATCCTAAAAGATGATGCTGTTAAAGTTCTGCACTCAATATGCTAGCAAATTTGGAAAATTCAGCAGTGGCCACAGGACTGTAAAATGGTTTCATTCCAATCTCAAAGAAGGGCAATTGCAAAAAAATATTAAAACTACCACATAATTGTGCTCATTTTACATGCTAGCAAGTTAATGCTCAAATCATTCAAACTAGGCTTCAAGAGTACATAAACTGAAAACTTGCACATGTAGAAGCTGACTGTAGAAAATGCAGAGGAACCAGAGATCAAATTGCCAACATCTGTTGGCTCATTGAAAAAGCAAGAGAACTCCAGAAAGAAATCTACTTCTGCTTAATTGAGCATGCTAAAGCTTTTGACTGTGTAGATCACAACAAATTGGAAAATTCTCAAAGATTTGAGAATACCAGATCACCTTACCTTCCTCCTGAGAAAGGTCAAGAGGCAACAGTTAGAACCAGACATGGAAAAACAGACTGCTTCAAATTGGAAAAAGAGTATGAGAAGGCTTTATATCACTCTGCTTATTTAACTTAAATGCAGAATACATCATTCAAAATTCTGGGCTTGATTAATCATAAGCTGGGATCAAAATTGCTGGGAGAAATATCAATAACCTCTAATATGCAGATGATACCACCTTAATGGCAGAAAGTGAAGATGAACTGAAAAAACTTCTTGATAAATGTGAAAAAGCAGAATGAAAAGGAGGGCTTAAAACTCAACATTAATAAAAACAAAAAACAAAGGAAACTAAGATCATGGAATCTGGTTCCATCACTTCAAGAAAAATAGATTGGGGAAAATGGAAACAGTGACAGACTTTATTTTCTTGGGCTCAAAAATCACTGTGGACAGTGACTGCAGACATAAAATTAAAAGACACTTGCTCGTTGAAAGAAAAGCTATGAGAAACCTAGACAGTGTATTAAACAAACAAAAAACAGACACATCACTTTACTGACAAATATCCATAACTCAAAGCTATGTTTTTTCCACTAGTTATGTACGGATGTGAGAAGTGGACCATAAGGAAGGCTGAAGCTGAAGAATTGATGCGATTGAACTCTGATGTTGGAGAAGACTCCTGAGAGTCCCTTGACTAGTAAAGAGCTCAAGTCAACCCTGAATATTCATTGGAAAGACTGATGCTGAAGCTGAAGCTTCAATACTTTGACCAGCAGATGTGAAAAGCTGACTCTTTGGAAAAGACCCAAATTCTTGGAAAGATTGAAGGCAGTAGGAGAAGGGGCTACAGAGAATGAGACACTTGGATGGCATCAATGAATCAATAGACATTATTTTGAGCAAACTCCAGGAAGATTGTGAGGACAGGGAATTCTGGTGTGCTACAGTCCATAGGTTTGCAAAAATCAGACACAACTCAGAGACTGAACATCAAATCTCCTTATGTTAATGTCATTTGGTTAGTATCCTTAAATCCCTTTGCCAAAAAAGGGATAGAATTCACAGATTCTGGAAATTCAGTTCAATTGAGTTCAGTTCATTTGCTCAGTCATGTCCAACTCTTTGCAACTCCATGGAGCATGCCAGGCCTCCCTGTCCAACACCAACTCTCGTAGCTTACTCAAACTCATCTCCATTGAGTCAGTGATGCCATCCAAATATCTCATCCTCTGTCATCTCCTTCTCCTCCAACCTTCAATCATACCCAGACTCAGGATCTTTTCAAATGACTAAGCTCTTTGCATCAGGTGGTCAAAGTATTGGAGTTTCAGCTTCAACATCAGTCCTATCAATGAACACACAGGGCTGATCTCCTCTAGGATGGACTGGTCAGATCTCCTTGCAGTCCAAGGGACTCTCAAGAGTCTTCTCCAACACCACAGTTCAAAAGCATCAATTCTTTGGCACTCAGCTTTCTTCATAGTCCAACTCTCACATCCATACATGACTAGTGTAAAAACCATAGCCTTGATGAGATGGACCTTTCTTGGCAAAATAATGTCTCTGCTTTTTAATATGCTGTCTGGAAGTTAAAATGTGAATAGCTTTGGGATGCCTTTAATTCTATCTCTAGCAGAAGAAACCTAGACATCATGTTAAAAAGCAGAGATATTACTTTGCCAACAGGTCCATATAGTCAAAGCTATGGTTTTTCCAGTACCAATGTATGGATGTGAGAGTTGGACCACAAAGAAGTCTAAGCACCAAAGAATTGATGCTTTTGAACTGTGGTTTTGGAGAAGACTCTTGAGAGTCCCTTGGACTGCAAGAAGATCAAACCAGTCAGTTCTAAAGGAAATAAATCCTGAATATTCATTAGAAGGACTGATGCTGAAACTGAAGCTCCAATACTTTGGCCATCTGATATGAATAGCTGACTCACTAGAAATGAGTCGAATGCTGGGAATGATTGAGAGCAGGAGGAGAAGGGGGCCACAGAAGATGAGATGGTTGGATGGCATCACCAACTCAGTGAACATGAGTTTGAGCAAGCTCTGGGAGATGGTGAAAGACAGGGAAGCCTGGCGTCCCAAAGTCCATGGGGTTGCAAAGAGTTGGACACAACTCAGCGACTGAACAACAACAACAGAAGGAAGTGATTATTTTTCTATCTTCTAAAATACATATTCAAACTTTATCCTAAAACTATTTTAAATATACCATCATTTGGATGAAAATATTTAATAAAAATGAGTCAGAACAGCTGGAGGGAAGAGGACTTATAGAATGGCAGTGTAAATAGCTCAGTAACTCTCTCCACAGCAAAGCAACAATTTAATCAGTGAATTATAATTTTAAAAGATCTTTCAATTGGCTCAAAATGGGGAATTTTATATATATGAGAAATATATTAGTGCTTATGTAGGCCGAAGTTTAGAGTTGGACAGAAATGGAAATTGACTGCTAAGTAGCCCAGGATTTCTTTATAGAAATGAAAATGTTATAATATTTGATTGTGGTAATGTTTGAATAATCCTGTGAATTTGCTGAAAATATTGAATTACATAAACTGACAGTTACATGGTATAAAATTTATATCATTCTATTTCCTTCCTTACCAGGATACAACTCCTGTATGTTTAATTTTTTGCCTCTTATCTCTATATTTGATATTAAATTTTGACAAAATTCATTTCTGGTTCTGTTATAGAGAGTTTTTTATTTTAAAATATTCTATTTATTTCCAAAAATTCAATTTTGAACCAGTTTGATTTAAAAGAACAGATAAAAGGCAACAATCAGATCAGATCAGATCAGATCAGTCGCTCAGTTGTGTCCGACTCTTTGCAACCCCATGAATCACAGCACGCCAGGCCTCCCTGTCCATCACCAACTACCGGAGTTCACTGAGACTCATGTCCATCAAGTCGGTGATGCCATCCAGCCATCTCATCCTCTGTCATTCCCTTCTCCTCCTGCCCCCAATACCTCCCAGCATCAGAGTCTTTTCCAGTGAGTCAACTCTTCGCATGAGGTGGCCAAAGTACTGGAGTTTCAGCTTTAGCATCATTCCTTCCGAAGAAATCCCAGGGCTGATCTCCTTCAGAATGGACTGGTTGGATCTCCTTTCAGTCCAAGGGACTCTCAAGAGTCTTCTTCAACACCACAGTTCAAAAGCATTAATTCTTTGGCACTCAGCCTTCTTCATAGTCCAACTCTCACATCCATACATGACCACAGGAAAAACCATAGCCTTGACTAGACGAACCTTTGTTTGCAAAGTAATGTCTCTGCTTTTGAATATGCTATCTAGGTTGGTCATAACTTTCCTTCCAAGGAATAAGTGTCTTTTAATTTCATGGCTGCAGTCACCATCTGCTGTGATTTTGGAGCCCAGAAAGTGATATTTTATATAAATATGAATAAATTCTGGACTAATACAAAGGCGATTATACTTTTTACATTATGTATGAGCAATTTAAATGCAAGTGAACCAGGTTCACAATACCTTGGAATGGAGAGAAAGTTTGAAATAGCTCAATTACCAGAACTTACACAAATTTTGCTTATTTTGCCAAAAATTCCCAAAATGAATCCTACAAAAGTCTTGTGGTCAATGTTTTATTGTTAGAATAACTACATATTTAATAGATAAGTAAAGATAATTATTACATAAAAATATTTGGTAATGTTCATTTTAATGCAAGTATCTCATCCCAATAATTTTCAGTTTTTGTTAATGTTAAAGCTACCTTTTTTCTTATTATACTCAAACTTCTTAGCTCTTCATATGAGGACTTCTGAAGCAAAATTTCATGTAATCAGCAAAAATAGCATAATTTAAAAACACATGATATGGCATATAATATTAAATTAATCTGAGACCTGAAATAAATATAAATAAACAGAGGTTAGGAATTATTAGATATTTTCCAAGCACTATTATTTGGTAGTATTTTTAGAGCATAACTATACTGGTTTATAGGTCAGCATCCTACTCTTCATTTAATTAAAAGATAGTTAATGATAAAAATATTATGAGAAAATTCTTAGATTGTTATTGGTAGCTTTTATATTAAATAAAACATACTGAGCAATGAAAAATATTATATTTTTTCTAATAGTCTACTTGTTCCTTATAAAAGATTTTACAGAAGAAAAAAATAATTGGAAACATTCTCAGAAGAAACCTACCAAAGAAGTTTGAATGAATGTTTAACCAGGAAGGTCAAGTTTTGTTGTTATTGTTTTGTTGGTTTACTAGAGTTAACTGTTCGAATTTATTTAAAATCTTCAAGAGCACATAGCAAAAAAGAACAATAACATCTAAAACATCTCATTTGAATATACATATTGATCATTTATGTTTTCCAAAAAATCACTGAAAATGTACTCAAAGATGAAAAAAGCATTAGACATCAATATTAATAATCACATCAGAAAAATATTTTTTTTTTAAATAAGTAATCCAGGACTTCCCTGGTGCTCCAGTGATTGAGACTCCAAGCTTCCAATGCAGGGAGTGCAGGTTGGATCCCTGTTTAGATAACTAAGATCCCACAAGCCATGCAGCATGGCCAAAAGATACACACACACACACACATACACACATATATATATATACACACATATACATATATATGTATATGTAGTAAAATTAAATAAGTAGCACAGACATGAGTGATAACTGACTTAGGCATGTAGGGGAAGATATAATTTAGTTGACTACAGAGGAAGAAAAAATTGTGAACTCAATCAAACTGTCCCACAAAACCTCTTTAGAAGCTCAACTTTTAGACAAACCAGGCCCCACAGACAGCAGAGGAGGATATCAGTTTTCAAGTAGAAAGATCAACTGAAACTAGGTGTTCTCAACACAGTCCTTCCAATGAACACCCAGGACAATCAGGGAAAATCAACTCAACTGTAGAAAACCATGATCTGCTGCTTTTTTATATCATGCAACCAAACCACCACTATTACCCCTCCCCACACACTCAAGTCACTTTCTAACTTCCCAGTCACAGACTAGAGACACATTCTTTACAGAAAGTGAACCAGAGTGGCACAGCAGAACTTTTCCAGCAGAAGTTTAGAAAGAGGCATGGGATTGAAAGGCAGGGGATTCAGAAGAGTAAAAATGTTAGTTGCTCAGTTGTATCTACTTCTTCGTGACCCCATGGACTGTAGCCTGCCAGGCTCCTCTGTCCATGGAATTCTCCAGGCAGTGGGTAGTGGGTAGCCATTGCCTTCTCCAGGGGATGTTTCTGACCCGTGGATTGTACCGAGGTATTCTGAATTGCAGGCAGATTCTTTACCATCTGAGACACCTGAGCCATCAGGGAAACCCAAGGGGATTAAGAAAGGCTGACTATTTAAATGAAGGAAACATAACCTCCTTGCTTTTCATTGTACTTTCAGAATGCAGCTAAATATATACCAACTTGTACACACAAACATACATACACGCACACACAGATAACAATGAAAGCAAGGCAGAGAAATCTTCTTTAAAGAAACTGAAAGTTCCATCACCAGTGTCAATATTTGCCAAATTGCCAGCTCTACAACTGTCTCGTGCCTTCCTGGAGTTGCACATATATGTGGGAATATGACTCTCAAAATAAAGTAGTAATTCTAGACAGGGAAGATGGTATGCATTTTCTGTATTCTTGGGTGGTTTTGCTTAACCTTTATCAAGTCTACAACTCTTGCCTGTACCACATTTATTATGAGTGTCTCATGCATGGCTTCATGTTGCTTCTCAATTTCCTTTGAAAATGCTGTCTGCTCAGCCATGGAAGAAAAATCTAATCATTTTCTTTACATATACATGAAAACCAATTTTATTTCCATGTTATCTTTTGATATATGCTAAGAATGTGACTTCTTTTTAGTGGACTCTGTACAGGATACATGTCCTCAACATAATGTCCCTGTGTTTTAGGGTCAGCAGTAAACCATGCAGAGTGGCAATGCAAATGTTATCCTATCATGTTTGTTTTAGGACTAAGAAAAAGGAAATTTACTAGATATCAGTATTTCCATGAATAACAATTATGAGGAAGAAGTCAACAGAAAAATTGCTTTGGCATGGAACACATGACTTTAATTTCATGAAACATTCATTATTTTAATTTCATGAAAATTAAAATACCCTGAACTACAAGGGGAGTGGAATCTGTGCAAAGAAAGTAATCACATATATGTAGCTAATTGCCTCACTATTTAAACCATATACTGTTCTTTTTCTCCTTTCAACACATGGTCCTCTTGCAGCTACACAATTAAAAGAGTCTCAAATACTTAATGCAGTAGCTAGTTTCCAAAAAGTGTCCCCAATGAAACAATCACCACTAGTGCTGTTGTTGTTCAATCACCAAGTCATATCTGACTCTTTGCAACCCCATGGACTGCAGCATGCCAGGCGTTCCTGTTTCTCATCATCTCCTGGAGTTTGTCCAAGTTAATGTCTATTGAATTGGTGATGCCATCCAACCATCTTATCCTCTGTCACCCCCTTCTCCTCTTGCCTTTAGCCTTTTGCAGCAACAAGGTCTTTTCCAGTGAGTCACCTCTTTGTATCCGGTGGCCAAAGTATTGGAGTTTCAGCATCAGTCCTTCCAATGAATATTCAGGGTTGATTTCCTTTAGGATTTACTGGTTTGATCTTCTTGCTGTCCAAGGGACTCTCAAGAGTCTTTTCCAGCACCACATTTCAAAAGCATCAATTATTTGGTGCCCAGCCTTCTTTACAGTCCAGCTCACACATCTGTACCTGACCACGGGAAAGACTCCAAAATCACTGCAGACGGTGATTGCAGCCATGAAATGAAAAGATGCTTACTCCTTGGAAGGAAAGATATGACCAACCTAGATAGCATATTAAAAAGCAGAGACATTACTTTGTCAACAAAGGTCTGTCTAGTCAAGGCTATGGTTTTTCCAGTAGTCATGTATGGATGTGAGATTTGGACTATAAAGAAAGCTGAGTGCCAAAGAATTGATGCTTTTGAACTGTGGTGTTGGAGAAGACTCTTGAGAGTCCCTTGGACTGCAAGGAGATCCAAGCAGTCAATCCTAAAGGAGATCAGTCCTGGGTGTTCATTGGAAAGACTGATGTTGAAGCTGAAACTCCAATACTTTGACCACCTGATGCGAAGAGCTGACTCATTTGAAAAGACCCTGATGCTGGGAAAGATGAGGGCAGGAGGAGAAGGGGATGACAGAGGATGAGATGATTGAATGGCATCACTGACTCGATGTACATGGGTTTGGGTAGACTCTGGCAGTTGGTGATGGATAGGGAGGCCTGGCGTTCTGTGATTTGTGTGGTCACAAAGAGTCAGAGATGACTGAATGACTGAACTGAACTGAACTGGAAAGACCATAGCCTTGACTATATGGACCTTTGTCAGCAAAGTGGTATCTTTGCTTTTTAATATACTATCTATGTTAGGGTCACAAAAATTTGTATATGACTGAAGTGACTGAACACACACACATGCTGTTTGTTATAGCTTTCCTGCCAAGAAGCAATCCTCTTCTAATTTCATGGCTAAAATCTCCATCCACTGTGATTTCAGAGCCCAAGAAGAGGAAATCTGTCACTGCTTGCACCTTTTTGGTGGCAGCTTTCCTAGTGGCTCATATAGTAAAGAATCTGCCTGTGTTGTGGGATACCTGGGTTCAATCCCTGGGTTGAAAAGATCCTTGGAGAAGGAAATGGCATCCCATTCCAGTATTCTTGCCTGGAAAATTCCATGGAGAAGAGCCTAGTGGGCTACAGTCCATGTGGTCGCAAAGTTTCTGACACAGCTGAGAGACTAACACTTTCACACATTCACATCCAGTTGCATCATCCTCTTTCATGATGATTGTTGCATGATTCTGTGACTTATTTTAATCTCTAGAATGTTGTGATAAAACACTTTGTCAGTTTTTGTTTTTAAATCTTAAAACCTTATATCCTTTTGCTTTTGTGCTTTTGGAATCTCTGAGTTACCATGCAAATTGTTTAGCTGTCATACATAGAGGGGTGACATGAAGAGGTTATGATGCTACATAGAAAGGGAGAGAGGACCAGCTGCCCAGTGTTCAGGTGGCCCAAAGGAGCCTCCAGATGACTCCAGCTTCAGCTGCTAGCTGACTGAGTCAATAAGAGACTCACTCAGTGAACCCTTCCAAGTTCAGTCAGCCATTGCACTTTGAGACAGTCTCAGTACATAACTGCCATAAATCCAAAAATCATATTTGCCCTCTTAGGATCTTAATATCTTCCCAATTACTTTATAACAAATATACCCTTACAATTTAAACAATCATTTTTGTAATTTTATCAAATTACCAAAAAAATGTAATACAATTATGCTATGCTCCCTAATGTATATTTGGGGCACTTAGCTAACCACTCAATTTCCTTCTCTCTGTAATAGTGTTCATTTTAACAGTGTTTTTGGCATAAACAACAAGCATGTCTAATTTAGCCACTATGTGGATTGAAAAATAGAAAGGGAGGAAAGGCAGGGGACATTTGATTTTGACATGGCTATTCTTACTTTTCCCCATGCCTCTTCTTGCAATTATAGACAGAAAAGAATTATTATTTGATTTATGTGTAGGATAAGCCAGATTAAACCAGACTCAACATTCTGACTTGATTCCCATCATCTCATAGGAACAAACTTCCTAGTGTAATGTTCTCTTGTTAGAGTCAATTCTGGACTTCGATCCAAAGTAGCAAATATTTACTGAGAATTTATATATGTTTGTCCAAATTTGTATTCAAAAGGAAATTCAAATGTGAGTATTACATCATCAGATCAGATCAGTCGCTCAGTCGTGTCTGACTCTTTGAGACCCCATGAATTGCAGCACACCAGGCCTCCCTGTCCATCACCAAATCCCGGAGTTCACTGAGACTCACGTACATCGAGTCAGTGATGCCATCCAGACATCTCATCCTCTGTCGTCCCCTTCTCCTCCTGCCCGCAATCCCTCCCAGCATCAGAGTCTTTTCCAATGAGTCAACTCTTCTCATGACGTGGCCAAAGTACTGGAGTTTCAGCTTTAGCATCATTCCTTCCAAAGAAATCCCAGGGCTGACCTCCTTCAGAATGGACTGGTTGGATCTCCTTGCAGTCCAAGGGACTCTCAAGAGTCTTCTCCAACACCACAGTTCAAAAGCATCAATTCTTTGGCACTCAGCCTTCTTCATAGTCCAACTCTCACATCCATACATGACCACAGGAAAAACCATAGCCTTGACTAGACAAACCTTTGTTGGCAAAGTAATGTCTCTGCTTTTGAATATGCTGTCTAGGTTGGTCATAACTTTCCTTCCAAGGAGCAAGCGTCTTTTAATTTCATGGCTGCAGTCACCATCTGTAGTGATTTTGGAGCCCAGAAAAATAAAGTCTGACACTGTTTCCACTGTTTCCCCATCTATTTCCCATGAAGTGGTGGGACTGAATGCCATGATCTTCGTTTTCTGAATGTTGATCTTTAAGCCAACTTTTTCACTCTCTGCTTTCACTTTCATCAAGAGGCTTTTGAGTTCCTCTTCACTTTCTGCCATAAGGGTGGTGTCATCTGCATATCTGAAGTTATTGATATTTCTCCCAGAAATCTTGATTCCAGCTTGTGTTTCTTCCAGTCCAGCGTTTCTCATGATGTACTCTGCATATAAGTTAAATAAACAGGGTGACAATATACAGCCTTGACGAACTCCTTTTCCTATTTGGAACCAGTCTGTTGTTCCATGTCCCGTTCTAACTGTTGCTTCCTGATCTGCATACAAATTTCTCAATAGGCAGGTCAGGTGGTCTGGTATTCCCATCTCTTTCAGAATTTTCCACAGTTTATTGTGATCCACGCAGTCAAAGGATTTGGCATAATCAATAAAGCAGAAATACATGTTTTTCTGGAACTCTCTTGCTTTTTCCATGATCCAGAGGATGTTGGCAGTTTGATCTCTGGTTCCTCTGCCTTTTCTAAAACCAGCTTGAACATCAGGAAGTTCACGGTTCACATATTGCTGAAGCCTGGCTTGGAGAATTTTGAGCATTACTTTACTAGCGTGTGAGATGAGTGCAATTGTGCAGTAGTTTGAGCAATCTTTGGCATTGCCTTTCTTTGGGATTGGAATGAAAACTGACCTTTTCCAGTCCTGTGGCCACTGCTGAGTTTTCCAAATTTGCTGGCATATTGAGTGCAGCACTTTCACAGTATTATGTTTTGGGATTTGGGATAGCTCAACTGGAATTCCATCACCTCCACTAGCTTTGTTCATAGTGATGCTTTCTAAGGCCCACTTGACTTCGTATTCCAGGATGTCTGGCTCTAGGTCAGTGATCACACCATCGTGATTATCTGGGTCATGAAGATCTTTTTTCTACAGTTCTTCTGTGTATTCTTGCCATGTCTTCTTAATATCTTCTGCTTCTGTTAGGTCCATACCATTTCTGTCCTTTATCGAGCTCATCTTTGCATGAAATGTTCCTTTGGTATCTCTGATTTTCTTGAAGAGATCCCTAGTCTTTCCCATTTTGTTTTTTTCCTCTATTTCTTTCATTGATCGCTGAAGAAGGCTTTCTTATCTCTTCTTGATATTCTTTGGAACTCTGCATTCAGATGTTTATATCTTTCCTTTTCTCCTTTGCTTTTCACTTCTCTTCTTTTCACAGCTATTTGTAAGGCCTCCTCAGACAGCCATTTTGCTCTTTTACATTTCTTCTCTATGGGAATGGTCTTGATCCCTGTCTCCTGTACAATGTCACGAACCTCATTCCATAGTTCATCAGGCACTCTATGTATCAGATCTAGGCCCTTAAATCTATTTCTCACTTCCACCGTATAATCATGAGGGATTTGATTTAGGTCATACCTGAATGGTCTAGTGGTTTTCCCTACTTTCTTCAATTTAAGTCTGAATTTGGCAATAAGGAGTTCATGGTCTGAGCCATAATCAGCTCCTGGTCGTGTTTTTGCTGACTGTATAGAGCTTCTCCATCTTTGGCTGCAAAGAATATAATCAATCTGATTTTGGTGTTGACCATCTGGTGATGTCCATGTGTAGAGTCTTCTCTTGTGTTGTTGGAAGAGGGTGTTTGCTATGACCAGTGCATTTTCTTGGCAAAACTCTATTAGTCTTAGCCCTGCTTCATTCCATATTCCAAGGCCAAATTTGCCTGTTACTCCAGGTGTTTCTTGACTTCCTGCTTTTGCATTCCAGTCCCCTATAATGAAAAGGACATCTTTTTTGGGAGTTAGTTCTAAAAGGTCTTGTAGGTCTTCATAGAACCGTTCAACTTCAGCTTCTTCAGTGTTACTGGTTGAGGCATAGACTTGGATTACTGTGGTATTGAATGGTTTGCCTTGGAAACGAACAGAGATCATTCTGTCATTTTTGAGATTGCATCCAAGTACTGCATTTCAAACTCTTTTGTTGACCATGATGGCCACTCCATTTCTTCTGAGGGATTCCTGCCCGCAGTAGTAGATATAATGGTCATCTGAGTTAAATTCACCCATTCCAGTCCATTTTAGTTCACTGATTCCTGGAATGTCAACATTCACTCTTGCCATCTCTTGTTTGATTTTGTATTACATCATATATACCCACAAAAATTTCAATACTTAGCCTAATATTTCCTAAACCAGTGAGCCTCATCACATGACTTTTCCATAGATTCTCAACATTCCAGATTGCCAGAGTAGATGTAGAAACTTAAATGAGGTGGGAAAATTTGCTTGATGTTGGCTTTACATGTCTTTATAACTCCTGGTAGCTCAAACAGTAAAGAATCCACCTGCAGTGTGGGAGACTTGGGTTCGATTCCTGGATTGGGAAGATCCCCTGAAGCGGGGCATGGCAACCCACACCAGTATTCTTGCCTGGAGAATCCCCATGGACAGAGGAGCCTGATGAGCTACAGTCCATGGTCTCGCAAAGAGTCAAACATGACTGAGTGACTAAGCACACGCATAACTACTCTGGGGCTTCCAGATGGCTCAGTGGTAAAGAATATGTCTGTCAATGCAGGAGATACAGGAGAAGTGAGTTTGCCCCCTGGATCGGGAAGATCCCCTGGAGGAGGAAAGGGCAACAATCTTTGGTATTCTTCCCTGGAGAATCCCATGGATAGAGAAGCCTGGGACCACAGTCCATGAGGTCACTAAGACTCTGACATGACTGAGTGACTGAGCATGAATGCATAGCTATTTCTGCACAGGAGTTAAATTTTTCCAAGTACTACTACCATAGATAACATGATCAGAGTGCAGTTACTGACGTTAACTATTAATCAAGACTAATGGAAATGGATGAATACTATACTGAAGTGCACGCTCTTTTACACATTGCATGCATGCTATGCATGCTAAGTCGCTTCAGTAGTGTCCGACTCTGTGCGATTCCATGGACAGCAGACCACCAGGCTCCTCTGTCCAAAGGATTCTCTAGACAAGAATACTGGAGTGGGTTGCCATTTCCTTCTCCACTTTTACACAAAGTCACTTTAAATATTGATATGAGGATTCAAAAAAAAGTTGGGTAAGGCCTTCTTTTGTAGTCCAGTGATTAGGACTTTACCTTTTAATGCAGAGGATGCAGGTTCAATCCCTGTTTGGGGAACTAAGATCCCACATGCCTCATGGCCAAAAAAGCAGAACATAAAAACAGCAAAAACAATACTGTAACAAATTCAATAAAGACTTAAAAAAAAAGATGGGCAAGAACCATAAGGCAGCACAAGTATACATTAAAATCTTTCAAGCAATTCAGATGTATGAAAAGTTGGATATAAAATTATTATTGTACAACTCAGCTTTCATATATTATAGATGCTTTCTTGGCATTCAGCCTGGGGATGGATGGTCAATGGGATGTGAGTCATCCCTCAATGATGTATTATTTGGCCAAACACATAAAAGTAATTGCTGAAACCTAAGACACTCTGAGTTCCATTATTTTCCCCCACGAGAATTTTGGCAGACTCTCCAACTTATTCTGTAGTGGTCAGCACAGTCAATGACTGAAATAACCACTGGAGTCACCTTGAGTTCACAGTGGCACTCTTCCCCATGAGGCCACTTTCTTTCCTGGGTCTTCACTGAAACCCCTGCCATTGTTGTGCCATCTTAGCTTTTTATTTACTTGGTGGAGTTTCTCTGTACTCTGTGGTGAGAGAGTCTCTCCTCCTTTCCCCACTCTCCCCACAAGAGCAAACCCCATCAGCTCTCGCTTTCCCTCTTGAAGAAGAAAATAACGTAGAAAGGCTGTTCTTGCCTAGGGAGAAATAGTTACTTTTGTTTCTTTTCCCCTTTCCAGTTTTTGTGTCTGACTCTTTGCAACCCCATGGACTGAAGCTTGCCAGGCTCCCCTGTCCATGGAATTTTTCTGGCAAGAATACTGCAGCGGGTTGCCATTTCCTACTCCAGGAGATCTTCCTGACTCAAGGATTGAACCTGTATCTCTTGAGTCTTCTGCATTGGCAGGTGATTCTTTACCACTGTGCCACCTGGAAACCTTAAAGGGACTAAAATATTTCCTTTTTGAATGATGGAACAAATCCTCTCTCTGTCTCTCTATCTCCATTTCTCTTTCTCTCTCCAACTCTACCAAGGGAATTTTCCATCTGCCTCACTCCATTTTCCTCTTGCTCTTTCTCTCTCTCTGTTTCATATTCATGCACATGAATATTTCTTGCATTCTCATGTACTTTGTGGCAAACATCAGGTGAGGTACATTCACATATATTAATCTCAGTTAAACCACACAATCTTGTTGAACTTTATGAAGGATTATATTACTGAGAATCTTTAATATCAGAAATAGAGCAATCGAACACTTTATGGTATGCAGTCTGGCTCATGCTAGGAAGTATTTGTTGTTGTTCAGTCACTCCTTCATGTCCAACTCTTTGGATCCCATGGACAGCAGCAAGCCAGGCTTCCCTGTCTTTTTCACCATCTCCTAGAGCTTGCACCCAACCATTTTGTCCTGTTTTTCCTTCTCCTCCTAGGGAGTATACTATCTACTAAGAAAATATATAGTTTGCTTGAAATTTTAAGAGTGTGAGTGGTTCAAACCAGTGTTATTTCGTAGTTTAGAAAAGGAGAAATCCGTCTGAGCAAAGCTGTACCATAGCTATCATGACAGCTTGAGTTAGGTCTTGAAGAATTGGTAAGATGTGATAGAAAAAAAAGGGACACTGAAATGAAGTGAAATGTGGCATGAATCAGGTTGGGGATGAAGAAGTTGCAAAGAGTTAGGGTAGCATAATGCAGTGGGATAAGCTCTAGTCTTAAAAGGAAAAGATAAAATATTGATGCTGCTGTGTCAATAGAAGGACTAATAAAATTATTTATCAATCTGACCCTTCTTCACCTGTTATATGAAGTATAAACAATTTCATAAATACTAATTCTCTTAACACTTCTTGGGGAACATTATGATCATAGCTCTACTCATTATTTTAAAATATCAGAAAATATCAGCTTTGTTAAATTGTTTTTGTCTTGTTTTTGTGTTCTACCTTGTCTGATGAGTACAGAGAATAGCTGAACTGTTGGGAATATTGTGTGAAATGTTTGCCATAAGGAGACAGCTTGTGAATGAATCTCTTCACTGATTTGCCCCCAACAAACTCATCTTCTTTATGGCCCTGCATATTGTTTCTGAACTTCCCAGGTGGCTCAGCGGGTAAAGAATTTGCCTGCAATGCAGGAGATACAGGCAGATGCGAATTCGATCCTGGGTCCAGAAGATCCCCTGGAGGAGGGCATGGCAACCCACTCCATTATTCTTGCCAGAAGAATCTCATGGACAGAGGAGCCTAGTGGGACCTGCCTATATGGTCGCAAAGAGTTGGACATGACTAAAGTGAATGAACACACACACATTCATTCAGATGACAGACAGATGGATGGATAAATTCATTCTGTGTGCTGACCAGGGCAGATATCCACAGAAAAGAAACTGGAAAGCAGACCTTCTGTTTTTATGTATTCTATTATCTCTTTATCTGCTGTCTCTAAGAACCCAAACTTTAGAAAAATTTTGCTACCCACCTCACAAAAACACACAGCATGCTACATTCATAAAAGTGTGTTCTTATAAATATAAGATATAAACTGAATAAAAGGAATTGGAAAATAAAGGTAGAAATAGGTGAAAATAAATGAGGAGATGTCACCCCTTTAAAATTGTGTAATCCTATTATAATATCAAGTGAACAATTAAAATTTTCTTTTTTTCCCCTCAAGCTACTTTTTTTTTTTTTATGGAAAACTGGTTTTGTTGTTTCCTATTTTCTATACTGGTCAGATCAGGTCAGATCAGTCGCTCAGTCATGTCCGACTCTTTGCGACCCCATGAACCGCAGCACACCTGGCCTCCCTGTCCATCACCAACTCCCGGAGTTCACTCAGACTCACATCCATCGAGTCAGTGATGCCATCCAGACATCTCATCCTCTGTTGTCCCCTTCTCCTCCTGCCCCCAATCCCTCCCAGCATCAGAGTCTTTTCCAATGAGTCAACTCTTCGCATGAGGTGGCCAAAGTACTGGAGTTTCAGCTTTAGCATCATTCCTTCCAAAGAAATCCCAGGGCTGATCTCCTTCAGAATGGACTGGTTGGATCTCCAAGACAGGGTCAAAAAGCTTGTGTGTAATCCAATTGAAATTCTAGTTATAGAAGAAATACATGTAAATTCTCTAATTTTTATCCTTTTATGTTTCTTTACGGCCAATATTCACCTGCCCCAAATTTCTTTTAAGTATTGAGAAGATACACTTGGTTATGAAGATAAAAATCTTATCTGTAGGTGAACTAAATCTGGCAATTATTTTTTATTTCCAACTAAATCTTGACCTTCCCAATTAGTATAACACAGATAAACTGCTGACTTTCTTGTTCTGAACAGTAGAAAATCCCTGACTTCACCAGAGCCTCTTAAGAAATACTTCTTTATGGTAATATTTTCAAAACATTTAGGTTAATAAAGACAATTTTTTGAGCCATAGCTAATAATATTTGAAAATAGGTTGAAACCAGAGGACTGATCATGTTCTGTGTTTTTTTTTTCTTGATATTTTTCATAATATTCAGTGGTGAATTTAAATCTCTTTCATATAGTTCCACTATAGTGATCATTTGGTACCTTAGCATCTTAAATAGCTGCAAGATAATTGCATAAGGCATATTGTTTCAAAATTACTTTGAAATAAATACATATCTTGAGGCAGACTGTATTAATATGGGGTCCAAGTATGCAGACCTGAATCCAAGATCATGAAAAGTTCTTAGGTACTATCCTTACTTCTGCCATATATCAATCTTTTCTGCTGATGAAGCAGTTAGTAGGATTATGGTTCAGGTTTGATCATGGATGTTAATAAATAGAAAGTACTATATGGGAAAGGCAGGTTACTACAGACATAGCTGACTAATTATCTGTTAAAGAGTTATGGGCTTTTCCTGCATTGTCTGAACAGAGTATTTGTGGATCCACCATTAAACTATACTGGGTGTCACAAATAGGTGATCAATTTTAGAAAACATAGCTAGTATCTCAGAACTGTCATTATAAAACATTGCTCTTTCTGTTGCTTTCTGTCTAAAAGTTATACAATTGTTTGTCCTATCATAATTTTATTTTCTCTTTAGCATGGTTTATCAATGGATAACTTATTATCCGGGCTTCTCACCAGCTATTTGATGTTTTGTTATCTATACCTTTCAATGGGCTTCCCAGGTGTTTCAGTGGTAAAAAAATCTACCTGCCAATGCTGGAGACCCATGTTTAATCCTTGGGTTGGAAGATCCCCTTGAGAAGGAAATGGCAACCCACTTCAGTATCCTTGCCTGGGAAATACCATGGACATAGGAACCTGGGAGGCTACAGTCCATGGGGTTGAAAAGAGTTGGACATGACTGAGCAACTAAAACAACAACAACATACTTTCTAATACATTCTATGAGTTAGGTTTATCAAAAGCTTGAAAATGAGTATACTACCCAAAGCAATTTATAGATTCAATGCAATCCCTATCAAGCTACCAACGGTATTCTTCACAGAGCTAGAACAAATAATTTCACAATTTGTATGGAAATACAAAAAACCTCTAATAGCCAAAGCTATCTTGAGAAAGAAGAACGGAACTGGAAGAATCAACCTACCTGACTTCAGGCTCTACTACAAAGCCACAGTTATCAGGACAGTATGGTACTGGCACAAAGACAGAAATATAGATCAATGGAACAAAATAGAAAGCCCAGAGATAAATCCATGCACATATGGACACCTTATCTTTGACAAAGGAGGCAAGAATATACAATGGATTAAAGACAATCTCTTTAACAAGTGGTGCTGGGAAAACTGGTCAACCACTTGTAAAAGAATGAAACTAGAACACTTTCTAACACCATACACAAAAATAAACTCAAAATGGATTAAAGATCTCAATGTAAGACCAGAAACTATAAAACTCCTAGAGGAGAACATAGGCAAAACAGTCTCCGACATACATCACAGCAGGATCTTCTATGACCCACCTCCCAGAATATCGGAAATAAAAGCAAAAATAAACAAATGGGACCTAATTAAACTTAAAAGCTTCTGAACAACAAAGGAAACTATTAGCAAGGTGAAAAGGCAGCCTTCAGAATGGGAGAAAATAATAGCAAATGAAGCAACTGACAAACAACTAATCTCAAAAATATACAAGCAACTCCTACAGCTCAACTCCAGAAAAACAAATGACCCAATCAAAAAATGGGCCAAAGAACTAAGTGGACATTTCTCCAAAGAAGAAATACAGAGGGCTAACAAACACATGAAAAGATGCTCAACATCACTCATTATCAGAGAAATGAAAATCAAAACTACTATGAGGTACCATTTCACGCCAGTCAGAATGGCTACGATCCAAAAGTCTACAAGCAATAAATGCTGGAGAGGGTGTGGAGAAAAGGGAACCCTCTTACACTGCTGGTGGGAATGCAAACTAGTACAGCCACTCTGAAGAACAGTGTGGAGATTCCTTAAAAAACTGGAAATAGAACTGCCTTATGATCCAGCAATCCCACTGCTGGGCATACACACTGAGGAAACCAGAAGGGAAAGAGACACGTGTACCCCAGTGTTCATCGCAGCACTGTTTATAATAGCCAGGACATGGAAGCAACCTAGATGCCCATCAGCAGATGAATGGATAAGAAAGCCATGGTACATATACACAATGGAGTATTACTCAGCCATTAAAAAGAATACATTTGAATCAGTTCTAATGAGGTGGATGAAACTGGAGCCTATTATACAGAGTGAAGTAAGCCAAAAAGAAAAACACCAATACAGTATACTAATGCATATATATGGAATTTAGAAAGATGGTAACAATAACCCTGTGTACGAGACAGCAAAAGAGACACTGATGTATAGAACAGTCTTATGGACTCTGTGGGAGAGGGAGAGGGTAGGAAGATTTGGGAGAATGGCATTGAAGCATGTATAATATCATGTATGAAACGAGTCGCCAGTCTAGGTTCGATGCACGATATTGGATGCTTGGGGCTGGTGCACTGGGATGACCCAGAGGAATGGTATGGGGAGGGAGGAGGGAGGAGGGTTCAGGATGGGGAACACATGTATACCTGTGGCGGATTCATTTCGGTATTTGGCAAAACTAACACAATATTGTAAAGTTTAAAAATAAAATGAAATTGAAAAAAAAAAAAAAAGCTATGATTTATTTACCTAATATTTCCTGTAAGTTTCATCTCTTGGTAAATTTTGCTTTCTTTAACAAGATTGACTGGTATAAAAAAAAAGTCTTGCATTATAATCACTCCAAAAATAATAATAAATGATAATAATAACAAATTTTGGTAGAAAATTATCTCACAATGTTGGCAAATAGTAACATTTGTAGAGGATTCAGGTCCATTTGTAAACAAACTAATTTTTGTTTCGCTCAATGTTACTCTGATATATTACATTTTTAAACAAGGATCACTAAAATAAATCATAGTAATTTATCTCTGGGCTTCCTAGGTGGCTCAGTGGTAAAGAATCCAACTGCCAATGCAGGAGACTCGGGTTTAATCCTTGGTTGGGGAAGATCCCCTTGAGAAGGAAATGGAAAACCACTCCAGTGTCCTTGTCTAGAAAATCCCATGGACAGAGGAATCTCACAGGCTACAGTCCATGGGATCACAAAAGATTCGGACACAACCTAGAGACTAAAACAACAGCAACAAATTAATGCAACATAGCATAAAATAGAATCTGATAATTAACTACTTCATGATCTCTGAATATATATATATATATATATATATATATACATTCCAACAAAGCCTTTTTCTCAAGGTTTTCTTCACTTCTACTAAATTTTAGACAAACTTCTTTCTGACTGTAGGTCTCAGCTTCCCTCTTCTGAGAGTGTTTACTCTACAAAACTTATAAATTCTTTCTTTGCCTCTTTACAATGTAAATCTTCTTAGAAGCCTGAGGCCAGTTCTACCACCCAAGGAAGGCTTTGTCAAGGGGCCATCTTGCCAGTACATGAACCCTGAATTTCCAGATGTTCAAGCTGGATTTAAAAAAGGCAGAGGAACCAGAGATCTAATGGCCAACATCCATTGGACCATTGAAAAAGCAAGAGAGTTCCAAATAAGCATCTACTTCTATTTTATTGACTATGTCAAAGCCTTTGATGGTGTGGATCACAGCAAACTGTGGAAAATTCTTCAAGAGATGAAAATATGAGACCACCTTATCTGCCTCCTGAGAAATCTGTATGCATGTCAAGAAGCAACAGTTAGAAGTAGACATGAAGCAACAGACTGGTTCCAAATTGGAAAAGGAATACGTCAAAGTTGTATATTGTCACTGTGCTTATTTAACTTTTATGCAGAGTACATCATGTGTAATGCTGGGCTGGATGAAACACAAGCTGGAATCAAAATTTCCAGAAGAAATATCAATAACTTCAGATGTGCAGATGATACCACCCTTATGACAGAAAATGAAGAGGAACTAAAAAGCCTCTTAATGAAAGTGAAAGAAGAGAATGAAAAAACTGGCTTAAGTTCAACATTCAAAAAACTAAGATCATGGCATCTGGTCCCATCATTTCATGGCAAATAGATAGAGAAACAATGGAAACAGTGGCAGACTTTATTTTGGGGGGCTCCAAAATCACTGCGGATGGTGACTGCAGCCATGAAATCAAAAGATGCTTGCTCCTTCTAAGAAAAGCTATGACCAACTTAGATAGCATATTAAATAGCAGAGACAGTACTTTGCCAACAAAGGTCCTTCTAGCCAAAGCTGTGATTTTTCCAGTAGTCATGGGTGGATGTGAGAGTTGGACTATAAGGAAAGCTGAGTGCCGAAGAACTGATGCTTTCGAACTGTGGTGTTGGAGAAGACATTTGAGAGTCCCTTGGACTGCAAGGAGATCAAACCAGTCAGTCCTAAAGGAAATTAGTCCTGAATATTCATTGGAAGGACTGATTCTGAAGCTGAAGCTCCAATACTTTGGCCACGTCATGCATAGAGGTGACTCATTGGAAAAGACCCTGATGTTGGGCAAGACTGAAGGCAGGAGTCGAAGGGGATGACAGGATGAAATGGTTGGATGGCATCACAAACTCGATGGATATGAGTTTGGGCAAGCTCCAGGAGTTACTGATGGACAGGGAAGCCTGGTGTGCTGCAGTCCATGGGGACGCAGAGTCTGACATGACTGAGTGACTGAACTGAACTGGGAGCTATCCCTCTGAAATGGAATTCTCAAAGGTGATAGTGCATTTAATGGTAAGTTTCTGTGTGGGTTCACGGGTGGGAACAAGGACTCAAACAGAATGAGCACTCTAAGTTGTAAAGCTGCTTCTTGTTCTGAGAGAGTTTGTTTTTCCTCTCAGAAATTCTCATTAGCACACACAGAATGGCTTAAGATTTTCTCATTCCACCCCATCCCACCTATTCAAGACTCTCCATAACAGTGATGGATCTAGAGACTGTCATAGTGAATGAAGTAAATCAGACAGAGAAGACAAATATCATATGATATCACTTATATGTGGGATCTAAAAAAAATGGTATAAATGAATGTATGTACAAAACATAACTAGAGTCATGTATAAAGAAAACAGTTTTATGGTTACCAAGGAAGAAGGGGGAAAGAGATAAATTGGGAGACTGATATATATACAATTATTATTGTTCAGTCACTCAGTCATGTCCGACTGCAACCCCATGGACTATAGCAAGCCAGGCTTCCTGTCCTTCACCAACTCCCCGAGCTTGTTCAAACTCATGTCCATTGAGTCAGTGATGCCATCTAACCACCTCATCCTCTGTTGTCCCCTTCCCCTCCTGCCTTCAATCTTGCCCAACATCAGGGTCTTTTCTAATGATTGGCTCTTTGAATCAGGTGGCAATTGTATTGGAGCTTCAGCTTCAGCATCAGTTCTTCTAGTGAATATTCAGGACTGATTCCCTTTAGGATTGACTAGTTGGATCTCCTTGCAGTCCAAGGGACTCTCAAGAGTTTTCTCCCAACACCACAATTCAAAAGCATCAATTCTTTGGCACTCAGCCTTTTTAATGGTTCAGCTCTCATATCCATACATGATTACTGGAAAAAAACATAGCTTTGACTATACAGACCTTTGTTAGGAAATAATGTCTCTGCTTTTTAATATGCTGTCCAGATTTGTCATAGCTTTTCTTGCAAGGAGCAAGCATCTTTTAATTTTGTGTCTGCAGTCACCATCTGCAGTGATTTTGGAGCCCAAGAAAATAAAGTCTGCCACTGTTTCCATTGTTTCCACATCTATTTGCCATGATGATATGCAACTGGATGCCATTATCATTTTTTGAATGCTGAGTTTTAAGCCAGCTTTTTCACTCTCTTCTTTCACCTTCATAAGAGCTTCTTTAATTCCTCTTCACTTTCTGTCATAAGGGTGGTGTCATCTGCATATCTGAGGTTATTGATATTTCTCCATGCAATCTTGATTCCAACTTGTGTTTCATCCAGCCTGGCATTTAGTATAATGTACATTGCATATACTTTAAATAAGCAGGCTGACAATATACAACCTTGAGGTACTCCTTTCCCAGTTTGGAACCAGTCCTTTGTTCCAGGCCCAGTTCTAACTGCTACTTTTTGATACACAGTACTACATATAAAATGGCTAACTAATAAGGACGTACCGAGTGGCACAGACTTTATTTTCTTGGGCTCTAAAATCACTGCAGATGGTGACTGCAGTCATGAAAATAAATACTCTTTGTCCTTGGAAGAAAAGCTATGACAAATCTGGAAAGTTTATTAAAAAGCAGAGATATCACTTTGCTGACAAAGGTCCATAGTCAAAGCTATGGCTTTTCCAGTTGTGAGAGTTGGATCATCAAGAAACTTCAGTGCCAAAGAACTGATACTTTTGGACTGAGGTGTTGGATAAAGTTCTTGAGAGTCCCTTGGACTATAAGGAGATCAAGATAGTCACTCCTAAAAGAAATCAGTCCTGAATATTCATTGGAAGGACTGATGCTGAAGCTGAAACTCCAATACTTTGGCCACCTGATGTGAAGAACTAACTGGAAAAGACCCTAATGCTGGGAAATATTGAAGGCAGGAGGAGAAGGTGACAACAGAGCATGAGATGGTTGGATGGTGTCACCGAGTTGATCGACATGAGTTTGAACAAGCTCCGGGAGTTGGTGATGGACATGGAAGCCTGTCATGTTGCAGTCCATGGAGGTGCACAGAATTGGACAGGACTAAGTGACTGAACTTAACTGAATAACACAGGGAACTCTACTCAATACTCTATAGTGACCTACACTGTATATTAATGAAAAAGAGTTGATATATGTATATGTATAACTGATTCACTTTGCTGTACAGCAGAATCCAACATGACATTGTAAATCAGCTCTTAGGAGAACCGCTGACTGAAGCTGCCCACCTTGCCCAGGCACCACAGTAACAATTTGCATGAGTTATCTTATAACAGGAGAATAGGAGGTCCCAGTAAGGAACCTGGAACTGACAAGCCACCACCAATGAGAATAATTTGGGAGCGGGCAAAATGAGACAGAAGATGCCAGTCCATAGATCCTACTGACCTCCCAGAATTTTTCTGATTGGAATCCATCTTTGCTGAACAATGAGCAAGCCACCAGTAAGGACTTTGATTAAGGATGATTGGTCAGAGACAACCTGGAAAGTAATAGATAACTTGGTAGATAGACAGAAAATAATATTAGATACAGAAAGTGAGAAAATGCCAGGGGTTCAACATTCCCGAGTTCACATCAAAAAGTAGGATTACAAGCATCAATTCTATCTAACTGTTCTTTGACCAGAAACTGATAGAGTGACTCAAGGTTTGCCTCTCCTCCACTGACTGCATATCTTCAGGCAAAATCTAGTGGATGTTTTGAGAAGCAGTCCTAAGACCAATTGATCTACTGACATCCACTACAGAGGCAGAATTGCACAAGCCATTCACCACAGAGAAGCTCACCACTGCTAGCTTATGCACTCAGAATGGTCCCCAGGATGAAGGAGATCTTGAATGATGCAGCCCTGAGCACTGCTGAGCCTAGCATAAATTCATCAATACTATTTATACTACCACAAGACATTCTGAAATGCACATCCCAGGCTTTTCTCCAACAAATTCAAGCTAATGGGGCTCAGAAACAGTCAGCTCAGGTGACTAGACACTCAACCAGGGTAGAAGAAATGGTTACAGCTCCTCAAGTGTCTGTGGAAGCCGAACAACTGTCATGAAGTATTTTCATGTTGGAACAGAAGCCAGTGTTCATCAGGGAAGTAGACTGGTCCATTGCAATCAGGTATTTCACCTCCTTGAGACCTGCATGAGAGGATAAGCAAATGTAGCTTGTTTTCAGACTGAGATGCTCTCAGATTGCCTCAGTCTCTGTCTTCCATTTACATCTCCATCAAGCTGGACAAGTCTGCCAATTTCATGGACATTACTATGCTGCTAGGTTTCTTTGCTCATTGACCATGGTCACATGAGTGAACATCTGGGCTGGAGACTCACCAACCTGGATCCCAATCTATGCTTTTTGTCAATGTAATATACTTTGATTTTCCCTTGGTCAGAGTTCCCATGAAACTTAAAGATTAGAATTGAGTCCTGGGTTATAAATTACAGAAGGTGTTCCTCCAGTTATGGTGAAGTGTATGTCTCATAGAGTTCCTGTACAAATGTTGATATTAAACTTGTTACTCAGTTCAGTTCAGTTGCTCAGTCATGTCTGACTCTATATGACCTCATGGACTGCAGCATGTCAGGCTTCCTTGTCCATCACCAACTCCCAGAGCCGACTCAAACCCATGTCCATTGAGTCAGTGATGCCATCCAACGATCTCATCCTCTGTTTCCCCTTCTCCTCCTGCCTTCACTCTTTCTCAGCATCACGGTGTTTTCCAGAGTCAGTTCTTCGCATCAGGTGGCCAAAGTATTGGAACTTCAGCTTTAGCATCAGTCCTCCCAATGAATATTCAGGACTCATTTCCTTTAGGATTAACTGGTTTGATCTCCTTGCTGTCCAACGGTTTTTCTTCTCCAACACCACAGTTCAAAACCACCAACTATTTGGCACTCAGCTTTCTTTATGGTCCAACTCTCATACCCATACATGACTACTGGAAAAACTATAGCTTTGATTAGATGGACATTTGTTGGAAACTTTTTCCTATTGGTGTTCAATATGGTGAAAAATGGCAGGGTGAAAATGTAAGATTTAATCTTATTTAATCCTTTGTCTTTTCATTAGAAAAGACACTGTTGCTGGAAAAGTTTGAATGCAAAAGGAGAAGAGGATAGCAGAGGATGAGACAGTTAGATTGCATCACCAACTCAACGGACATGAATTTGAGCAAGTTCTGGGAGGTAGCTGAAACTCCAATACTTTGGCCACCTCATGTGGAGAACTGACTCATTGGAAAATATCCTGTTTCTGGGAAAGATTGAAGGCAGGAGGAGAAGGGGATGACAGGATGAGATGGTTGGATGACATCACTGACTCAATGGACATGAGTTTGAGCAAGCTCCGGGAGTTTGTGATGGACAGGGAAGCCTGGTATCCATGTGGTTGCAGAGTTGGACACAATTTAGAGACTAAACTGAACTGAACTGGGAAATAGTGGAGGACCGGTATGACTATGGGGTCACATTGAGTCAGACATGACTTTGTGACTGA
Organism: Bos grunniens; assembly: GCF_055505025.1. Classification (NCBI taxonomy): domain Eukaryota; kingdom Metazoa; phylum Chordata; class Mammalia; order Artiodactyla; family Bovidae; genus Bos; species Bos grunniens. The sequence goes on from NC_141170.1 coordinate 69,866,767, forward strand.
ACAATAACAAATTTTAGTTTGAAATTTTTACTTCTCTTATTACTTAATTGAAACTCGTTATGATCATCTTAGTCCAAATTATGTAAATTAATTATTCCTCAAACTCCAAGAGTCAAATACTTCAGGAAGAGAGTAATTTTTTTTAATGTGTTGTTTTTTTTTCTCTTTTCTCTATCCTTGTATCCAAGCTGTGTATTGGCCACAATAATGTAACCTCAATTCATCACCTTGTATTTACTATTAGCATAAAGGCCTAAGTCAACAATTAATATCTAATATGAAAATATTATTTAATTTGTCCAAAATATATTCTATCATGGTGACTTTCTATAACACAGCAAAAACTTGTTATTTCACATGACTGTAAAAATGTTATACTATGACCCCCTCCTGTTCAGCATAGTGAATCAGTATACTTAGCCACAGCCCTAATGAGTGCTTACAATTAGGCTATACAAAACAAGAGACTTTATCAATAAGGGGCACCCAGGTGGAGAGTAGGAGGGTAAGGGAACCCAGGAAGACTGCTCTGCCACATGCCTCACAGTCTTGGATTTTATAGTGATGAGATTATTTTTCCAGGTTGTCTGGATGCTGGGCAGGCTGCTTGCACTTATCCAAGTTTCAGAAAATAAAATATGCCTTTGGAACTCCTCTTTACTAGTATATCTGAATAATGATTGCATCACTGAGATGAACCACTCAGTTATTTATAGTTTGTGTGTCTGGTTCACCCCTCAGGAATTTTCAGTGTAACACTGTATATCTATCTTATGAATTATATAGATAAAAATATTGGCAAGAAGTGGAGAATGTCCTTGGCATCTTCCACAGTAATGTAAGCACAAGACCTTTGCCAAAGGAGAGTTAGGAGAAGGCTGCCAACAAAAAGATAACTCTGACATTTCCTCAAAATGCTGAAATCCTGCCTAGAATAAAGCAATTAATCATCCAGCTCTGCATTAAGCATCTATTTAATTGCATTCACCATTGCACTGAACACAGTAAGCAAACTGGAAAAAAGAATGAAGTAAGCCCTCCATTGAGATGCTTAAAATTGAATTCAGGAAACATAATGCATTCAATAACTGCTGCTGCTGCTGCTGCTAAGTCGCTTCAGTCGTGTCCGACTCCGTGCGACCCATAGACGGCAGCCCACCAGGCTTCCCGTCCCTGGGATTCTCTAGGCAAGAACATTGGAGTGGGCTGCCATTTCCTTCTCCAATGCATCAAAGTGAAAAGTGAAAGTAAAGTCGCTCAGTCGTGTCTGACTCTAGCCATCCCATGGACTGCAGCCTACCAGGCTCCTCTGTCCATGGGATTTTCCAGGCAAAAGTACTAGAGTGGGGTGCCATTAGCCTCACTTATACCATCCTGAATATTTCAGCATTAGGTGCAAGAAAACAGACATCGGTGTGCTCCAAAGTAATTTTCTGAAACATTAACTTTATAGTAGTGTAGAGTATGGACTGACAGAAAGAAAAAAAATCTGTGGAAGAGACATACCTTCTTATAAAGCAGACTGGTGAGAAGTTCCTGGGAAGAGATAATGAAGGACTGAACTAGGGCACTGGCAGTGGAAATGGAGAGGAAAAGCCAGATTCAAGAGATATTTATGGAGAAGGATTAGTAAGTGAATAAGTGGATGTGTGAGATGGGAGAGACTTCAAGAGTCAAGGTTAGCGCTGAAGTTTCTATCTTGGGAAACTGGGTATCTGTGATGCTTCCTGAGATAGAAAGACCAATTGCTCTCTTCAAGATTCCGTGATGTGCAGGTTCTCAAGCAGTTCTACTGTGCTCTTGGGTGAGTTCATCCCGATACCTCAATTACTGTAAGTAAGGCAGGATCTGTCAGTTACAGGAAAAATGATGGCTTCAGTCCCAGGGTCTCTCCTTAAAGGAGAAAGCATATTTTCACTCTGCTAGAGCTTTAGGTAAGCATGGAGCAGAAAGTTTCACATCATTTAACATGAATCTTCATATTTTATTCTTCCTTTCCTTGCCATGCATGATTCCATAGTTTTAATTCTTTAAATAGATTTGCTAGTCCTATGTCATTTTATTTTATAATTACAGGGGCAGATTAAACCAAGGCTGTAGTTTTACAATTATATGACTACTATTATATGATAATTTCTGCTGAAAGGCATTTGTTCATTTTAAGGATTACTTATAGAACAAATAAATGAGCTATTCAGATTAATTTATGATAAAGGAACAAACTGAAACTTTTTCAGCACTGGAATAAGAGGACATTTTAGTGCAAGTGTCACTTCTTTTACAAACTACCTGTGCCCTTTGGGTCTGTGGCCATGCCACCCTGAATGCACTCAATCTCATCTGATCTCAGAGACTAAGCAAGATCAGGCCTGGTTAGTACTTGGATGGGAGACTGCCTGGAAATACTGGGTGCTATAGGCTTTGGAGACTTCCACAACAACAACAAAAACTTTCCTTCCATTCTTCTTATGTTCCCAGACCTTTTAATCTCATGTTACAAACAATCTACTTCCCTCTTCCTTATCTGTCATCTTTTAACTCCTAGGGTACTCTCCCTAACACTTTTAAGATTTTATCTCCTGGCTCAATCATGTTTCCTCTCCAATGCCATGCTTACATGGTCACTTCAGTCGGGGCTGACTCTTTGCAACCCTATGAATTGTAGTCTGCCAGGCTCCTCTGTCCATTGGATTCTCCAGGCAAGAATGCTGGAGTGGGTTGCCATGCCCTCCTCCAGGGGATCTTCTAGACTCAGGGATTGAACCTACATCTCTTATGCCGCCTGCATTGGTAGGTGGGTTCTTAACCATCAGCACCACCTGGGAAGCCCCCTCACCAATACCATTTCTTCAGTAATCAACGTCTGGATCCCTAGTCCCAGAATCTCCTCCTCTCCTTATATTTTGTCCTTTATCCCAGTTAACTCACTCAGTCCCATGCTGTACCATAAGCCTGGTGATCATTCATAAAATTGATATCTCAACTTCAAGCCTTATATTTCTGACACTATCTCCTATAGTTTATCTCACTCTCTCAGAACCTCAATCCATAATCCTCTGCTCAAAAATATCACATCAATTGATGTAACCACTTTTTAACCATACTATGTCCTCTCTAGCTTTGCCTTTCATGGATTTCCTATTAAATAATTCTTGTGAGTACTGACTCAGTTCTTTGTTCCCATCTTGTTTTTGACATTTTTTGCTTAGTCATAATCCTGGTCATATCAAAGTATAATCCTGGTCAAATCAAACTCTTTCCTATTATGCATCTTCAGCTGTGGAGATGCAGATATTTGGAGGAAAAAAAAAAAAAAAAAAGCACAGACACACTGACCAGGCTCAGCTAAATAGTGAATCAATAACAACAGTGGGATGTTCAGTGATAATACTGGATTTCCCTGCCTTTTTCTTTCCCACTTTCCCAGTGGACTGCTTCATGATGTCCAGTCTTCATTCAGACTTCCTGTACTTCCTCATCCTTTCTCACATGTAGTAAATTGGAGTCATAATTCACTGAAACATGCAGAAGAAATCTTGCCAGTGTTACTAGGACACACCTAACAACTCAGCTGCATCCCTGACCCTTTTATGGTCAGTAGTACACCATTCATTTTCTTAACTAGTGCTAACCCTGCCTTCAGTGAACTAAAGCACATCCTAAATCACTCATTTTGGATTCCTGTTAAAAAAATTATTTTCTTCATCTTCTCCTGCTTATAGTTTAGACACAAGAAAATATAGTATAATTTCTCCTTTGTTAAACAAAATAACACAAATAGAACTTCTCCCTTGGCACCAAGTCCCCGATGAGGTATCATCCTATTTCTTTTTATGACAAAATTCTTTAAAGTGATTGTTTCCATTTTATCTTCTCTCATTTTCTCTTGAACTTGTGCCAACTAGGTTTCATCTTAATCTATTCAACAAAACCTGATCTATTTAATGATACAAAATGACTTTCATCTTATTTGACTTTCAGCCCTACTTGCATAGTTGATCATGCTCGCATCCTGGAAATGTTTTCTTCATGTGGTTTCCAGTATGCTTCATGTTTTTTTTTTTTTTTCAATTTTTTTCTATTTTATTGGTAAATAATCTTCATTTAGTTCCTTTTGATATTTCTTCTTGAATGAATTGATATTGTAGTGCTATGAGAATCTGTATTTGAGCCACTTGTCTTTCTATAAATCATTATTTCTTTGGTTATTTCATCCAGGTCCATGCATTTTTTTTTTTAAACAGGGTACAGTTGCTTTGCAATGTTGTGTTAGTTTTTTCTGCACAGTGAAGTCAGTCAACTATGGTGGTGGTTTAGTCACTCTGTCTTTTCCAACTCTGTACAACCCCATGAACTGAAGCCTGCCAGGCTCCTCCATCCATGGGATTCTCCATACAAGAATACTGGAGTGGGTAGCCATTTCCTTTTCCAGGGAATATTTTTGACCCAGGAATCAAACTCATATCTCTTGATTTGAAGGCAGATTCCTTACTGACTCTGCTACAAGGAATTAAGCTATATGTATACATATATCCCCTCCATCTTGGACCTCCTTCACATCCCCAATTGAATCCATCTAGGTCCTTGCAGAACACTGAGCTGAGCTCGCTGTGCTATACAACAGGTTTCCATGCCTATAAAAATATGTGAGTGAGTGAGTGATAGTAGCTCAGTTGTGTCTGACTCTTTGTGACCCCAGGGACTATAACCTGTCAGGCTCCTCTGTCCATGGAATTCTCTAGGCAAGAATACTTGAGTGGGGTGCCGTTTCCTTCTCCAATAAATATATGACTAGATGGTATTTGTGAAACTTCAGCATGTACTAAGTTATATGTCTTTAAAGATAGAAATTTTCACTTTTGTTACCTCTAATTATTGATTCTCAAATTTAGAGCTGTGTAATTGACCTTTCTCATGGATTCTAAATTTGATTGTCCAATTTCCTATTAAATATCTCCAATGTATGTGTAATAAACATCTCAAATTTAAACACCCAAAGCCTAGCACTTGATAACAATGATAGTTCCTACCCATATAATGCTTACTAGATACCAAAAATATACTGCAATGATTTTACATATATTAGTTGACTTATCTCTATGAAGTATTTGCTATTATAAATGAAGAAATTGAGATACAAAGTTGAATAAATCACCCAAGGTCATACAGATTATAATCAATGTTTGGCACAAGTAGATGCCAGAGAGCATGTATAGTGTGCTGCTTCTCTGATATTTTCCCATAACCCTCATTAGTATATATTGTTCCCCATATCAGTAGATGGGAGCATCCATCCTTCCAACTACTCAAGCCCAAATTTTGGAGCCTACTTTGACGTAGTTTCACAGCTCTTAATCCCATCAGTTTTTTGTTCAGAATCTGTTTATTGTTATTTAGTCATTAAGTTGTGTCTGGCTCTTTTGTGACCCATGGAATAGAGCCTGCCGGGCTTCTCTGTCCATGAGATTTTTTATGCAAGAATTCTGGAGTGTTGTCACTTCCTTCTCCAGTGGATCTTCCTGACCCAGGGATCAAACCTACATTTCAGGCATTGGTAGACAGAATATTTACCACTGAGCCCCATGGGAAGCCCATTCAGAACCCCTTTGCTTCTCATGAACAAAGCTAGTGGAGGTGATAGAATTCCAGTTGAGCTATTCCAAATCCTGAAAGATGATGCTGTGAAAGTGCTGCACTCAATATGCCAGCAAATTTGGAAAACTCAGCAGTGGCCACAGGACTAGAAAAGGTCAGTTTTCATTCCAATCCCAAAGAAAGGCAATGCCAAAGAATGTCAAACTACCGCACAATTGCACTCATCTCACACGCTAGTAAAGTAATGCTCAAAATTCTCCAAGCCAGGCTTCAGCAATATGTGAACTGAGAACTTCCTGATGTTCAAGCTGGTTTTAGAAAAGGCAGAGGAACCAGAGATCAAATTGCCAACATCCGCTGGATCATGGAAAAAGCACGAGAGTTCCAAAAAAACATCTATTTCTGCTTTATTGACTATGCCAAAGCCTTTGACTGTGTTGATCACAATAAACTGTGGAAAATTCTGAAAGAGATGGGAATACCAGACCACTTGATCTGCCTCTTGAGAAATCTGTATGCAGGTCAGGAAACAACTGTCCGAACTGGACATGGAACAACAGACTGGTTCCAAATAGGAAAAAGGAGTACATCAAGGCTGTATATTGTCACCCTGTTTATTTAACTTCTATGCAGAGTACATCATGAGAAATGCTGGGCTGGAAGAAACACAAGATGGAATCAAGATTGCCGGGAGAAATATCAATAACTTCAGATATGCAGATGACACCACCCTTATGGCAGAAAGTGAAGAGGAACTCAAAAGCCTCTTGATGAAAGTGAAAGTGGAGAGTGAAAAAGTTGGCTTAAAGCTCAACATTCAGAAAACAAAGATGATGGCATCTGGTCCCACCACTTCATGGGAAATAGATGGGGAAACAGTGGAAACAGTGTCAGACTTTACTTTTCTGGGCTCCAAAATCACTACAGATGGTGACTGCAGCCATAAAATTAAAAGACGCTTGCTCCTTGGAAGGAAAGTTATGACCAACCTAGATAGCATATTCAAAAGCAGAGACATTACTTTGCCAACAAAGGTTTGTCTAGTCAAGGCTATGGTTTTTCCTGTGGTCATGTATGGATGTGAGAGTTGGACTGTGAAGAAGGCTGAGCGCCAAAGAATTGATGCTTTTGAACTGTGGTGTTGGAGAAGACTCTTTAGAGTCCCTTGGACTGCAAGGGGATCCAACCAGTCCATTCTGAAGGAGATCAGCCCTGGGATTTCTTTGGAAGGAATGATGCTAAAGCTGAAACTCCAGTACTTTGGCTACCTCATGCGAAGAGTTGACTCATTGAAAAAGACTCTGATGCTGGAAGGAATTGGGGACAAGAGGAGAAGGGGACAACAGAGGATGAGATGGCTGGATGGCGTCACTGACTCGATGGACATGAGTCTCAGTGAACTCTGCGAGTTGGTGATGGACAGGGAGGCCTGGTGTGCTGCGATTCATGGGGTCGCAAAGAGTTGGACACGACTGAGCGACTGATCTGATCTGATCTGATCTGAACCCATTGTCATCACTTGGGCCCAAGCCATTTTTGCTTTTCATTTGGATGACAGTAATGACTCTTGTGAGCTTCCCAGGTAGCACTAGTGGTAAAGGACATGTCTACCTATGCAGGAGATATAAGAGATGTGAGTTCAGTCCCTGGGTAGGTAAGATCCCCCTGGAGGAGGTCATGGCAACATACTCTGATATTCTTGCCTGGAGAATCCCCATGGGCAGAGGAGCCTGGGGGCTACAGCTCATAGGGTCACAAAGAGTAGGACATGACTGAAGTGACTTACCATGCATATATGCAATAGCTTTCATACTAGTCTCCTACTCTCAAGTTTATCTTTTACTAGTCTTTTCTCATCACAGCAATGATATTGGGACATTCCTATGAATGTAAAAGGTCACAGTATTTTTGTGTTTAAATCCTTTTAATGGCTTACCATTTGGCTCAGGTAAAAGTAAATACAATTATTGTGTCTTTGAGAGGTCTTAAGTAGCAAATTTAAGGGAAAGTTACAGATATTTTCAGTGTACTCCATGCCTCCAGCTGACTCTGACAATATCAACATCCCACATCAGAGTTATATATATTACAATTGATGAACCTATATGGACATATCATAATCATTCAAAATCCAAAGTTTAGCTTAGGTTTTACTCATTGTTGTATATTCAATGTATTTCAACAAATGTTAATGACATGTAGTATATAGTATTACACAGAGTATTTTAATTGCCCTAAAAACTCTCTGTATCCTCCCTATTCAGGTCTCAAGCTCCAAACTCTGGCAACCTCAGATTTTTACTGACTTTTCTACTTTTTTACTGTCTTTCCCAGTTTTGTTTTATCCAGAATGTCACATAGTTTGAATGAAAATTTTTAGCCTTCTCACATAGATGTATTTCACTTAGTACTATACATATATTTCCTTTTAATGATATAATAGTTTTTGTCATTGAATACTATTCCATTATCTGATTTTATCACAGTTTACCAATCTCCTGAAGCATATTTAGGTTGTTTCCAAGTTTTGGTAATTATGAATAAAATTGCTATAAATAGCCATGTGCAAATTTTGAATATGAATTTTTAGCTCATTTGGATAAATATGAAGGAGTATGATTGCTGGATTGCATGGTAGGAGTATGTTTTACTTTTTAAGAAACTGCCTTTCAGAGTGGCTGTACCATTTTGTATTCTCACTAGCAATGAATGAGAGTTCTTGTTGCTCCACATCTCATCAGCATTTGGTGTTGTCAGTGTCCCAGATTTTGCTATTCTAATAGGTGTGTAGTGAAAGAGGAGAGTGAAAAAGTTGGCTTAAAACTCAACATTCAGAAAACTAAGATCATGGCATCTGGTCCCATCACTTCAAGGCAGATAGATGGGGAAACAGTGGAAACATTGTCTGACTTTATTTTTTGGGGCTCCAAAATCACTGCAGATGGTGTTTGCAGCCATAAAATTACAAGACACTTACTCCTTGGAAGGAAAGTTATGACCAACCTAGATAGCATATTCAAAAGCAGAGATATTACTTTGTCAAAAAAGGTCCATCTAGTCAAGGCTATGTTTTTTCCAGTGGTCATGTATAGATGTGAGAGTTGGACTGTGAAGAAGGCTGAGAGCCGAAGAATTGATGATTTTCAACTGTGGTGTTAGAGAAGATTCTTGAGAGTCCCTTGGACTGCAAGGAGATCCAACCAGTCCATCTTAAAGGAGATCAGTCCTGGGTTCATTGGAGGGACTGACGTTGAAGCTGAAACTCCAATATTTTGGCCACCTCATATGAAGAGTTGACTCATTGGAAAAGACCCTGATGCTGGGAGGATTGGGGGCAGGAGGAGAAGGGGACGACAGAGGATGAGATGGCTGGATGGCATCACCGACTCCATGGACATGGGTTTGAGTGAGCTCTGGGAGTTGGTGATGGACAAGGAGGCCTGGTGTGCTGTGATTCATGGGGTCACAAAGAGTCAGACACGACTGAGCGACTGAACTGAACTGAACTGAATAGGTGTGTAGTGAGGCCTCATTTCAATTTGCATTTCTCTGATGACATATGATGTGGAACATCTTTTCATATGTTTATTTCCCACATGTGTATCTCCTTTGATGAGCTGCCTGTTAAGGTTTTTGGTCCATTTTTAATTGGGTCATGTATTTTCTTATTGATTTTTAAAAGTCTTTGTATATGTTGGCCAGTCATTCATTTTCAGTTGTGTCTGAAAATATTTTCTCCCAATCTATGCCTGTCTTTTCCTTTTCTTTACAGTGTTTTTCTCAGAGCAGTTTTTGATTTTAATAAAGTCTAGCTTATCAATTAGTTTTTTCATGGATTGGTCTATGAAATGTGGTCTATCTAAAATGTCATCACCATACCCAAGAGTATGCTGATTTGGCCTTTTGTTATCTTATTCTATTGCATTTTATATTTAGATCCATTTTGAGCCAATTTTTATGAAGAGTAGAAAATTTGTGTTTAATTTTTTTTTTTTTTGTATGTATGTCCAGTGGTTACTTTTATTGAAGACTATCTTTGCTCCATATGGTATTTGCCAAAGACCAGTGGAATAAATTGATGTGGGTCTATTCTGGGCTGTATATTCTATGCCACTAATCTATTTGCCTACTCTTTCACTAATATCATACTATCTCAATCACTGTAACTTTTTGGTCCATCTTACAGTGGGGTAGCATTAGCTCTCCAACTTTATTCTTTTCCTTCAATATTGTATCTTTTGCCTCTTTATATTAAACTTTTGAACCAATATGTTGATATGCATAAAATAACTTGCCAGGATTTTGATTAAGGTTTCATTGAATCTATAATTAAAGCAGAGAAGAACTTAAAGCTTGTCAATATTTAGCATTCTTCTCCATGAAAAATTTCATTCATCTCCTTTATAATTTTTATTTTTTTGCTCACTGTGCTCTGGTTCCTCAGACTCTCTATTGGGTGCTGAATATGTGATGTGTGCTCTTACCTCAGGATCTCAGTCCTTACTCTTCCATCTTCTTGAAGAGTCCTATCTCATACATCAGCACAGTCTTTGATCACAAGTCATCCTCTCAGTGAGACCTTTGTTAATGCCCTGTGATACTCAGCACAACTGATTTAAATATTTAAACAGAAAAGAATTTAACACATGGGAATAAGTTTAGAAAAATAATTTTGAGAGGCTGTAGTCTGTGCTTGTAGATTTGCTACATAGTTGATCTTCCCAGAAGATAGGGAGAATAGTCTGCCAATACCTTAAGATGACACAGTCATGCTTTTAAAAGATACAGATACAAGCCAAAGATTTCAAGTCCAGTGCCAATGTACAAACTGTGGTAGTGTGTGAATTGTAGCTGAGTCCAAATTCCACTGGAAAGAGTGCATTTATGTTAATAATATTTTCAAAGACTTGGGAAAGAAGAGTGGCAACCATCGTTTTTATAAGCTTTGTATTATTTTCCAAAACATTATATCACATTTTTCATGAGGACCCTATAGTTTCTTGAAGCTTAAGTAATGACTGGATTAGCCAGATTTGTATAGACAAAAGATCAATGCCTTAATCTACTGTAGGCCAAAAGTCTAATCGATTAAGACAGTTTCCAACTTGTCAAGTAGAATGTATGGAATAAGACAATTCAAAAGGGATCATTCAGATGAGTTTTTAAAAGTTTTTATTTTGAACTGTTCCTCAGAAGAATCCAAGAACCAAGACAAACATGAACTGGAAATCATGAAGTTTATAGATTTCAGTGGGCTTCCCAGGTGGCGCTAGTGGTAAAGAACGTGCCTGCCAATGCAGGAGATTTAAGAGTCATAGATTAGATCCCTATGCCAGATCCCTTTCTGGATCCCTGGGCCAGAAAGATTTCCTGGAGGATGGCATGGAAACCCACTGCAGCACGCTTCCCTGGAGAATCTCATAGACATAGGAGTCTGGCAGGCTGCAGTCCATAAGGTTGCAAAGACTAGACATGACTGAAGTAACTTAGCGTGCATACACACAGTTCAGTGAATCTGTCCTCTCAACATGCTTTCAAAATCTGTTTTTCAGTTATGTGAGTTTTGGTAGCCCCTATTACCTGATATGGTTATGATGCTCATTTTCTACCTTGTGTCTTATTCTTTGCCCTTGGCACTGACTATTTTGCATTCTCCCCATGTTTCTGCTAGCAATAAGCTTAAACCTTTGCTGTCCAGTGGAGAATCTGGCCAGTGAGCTCAAATGTTGTTTTTCTCTAGATTTGACCTTGGGAATCTGCTTTACTTGGAGTAGGAGACTGCAACCAGAAGTCAGATGACATTTCCCATTCTTATTATTGTGGTCTTACTTACTTGGAGGTTGTTTGTCCTTTGAAGAATTCCTGTCTGAAAGCTCTCTGGAAGCTTTGCTTAGTTAATTTTTAACTTTTATTTCACTTTCAATTGGTTTACACCTCTGTTATTTCTTTAGACCTTGAATGTCAACAAGGATAACATTGAATCCTTAAGAGGATAAGATAAAAGCAGTCTTCAGTTGAAATTATTGATATAGCCTTAAATTTGTGGTCTTAATAATTGCATTGAAAGACATAGTTAGATGATCATGGTCATAATCAAAAGGAACATGAGGCCAAGTATTACAAACATTAGGTAGTTGGAACTTAAATTAGAAGTGGTTAAAAGAGAGGAAAAAGAGTTCCGAGGTATACTCATTTTTTTTTTCCCCCGTCACTGAAAGCTTCAATTTACCAATGGATAGATAACAAAGTATTAGCTACATTTTGGTTTTGCTTATTTAGAAAAGAAAATTTTTAGAATGCTGAAAAGGGTAAACAAAAAACCATAGATTTCAGCTTGCAAACCCAAGAGATTTGCATCAGGAAGTGCTAGTGATAGGAAATCTGAGGTCATGTTTTTATTCTTTTTTCTTAATGCAACCAACCTTTTCCCAATGGAGGGTGGAGGAGGTGGGGGGGGGTGGGGGAAGCCAGGTATCTAAACAAGGGATTTGAGGAACTGAAGAACAAAAGCTGTAGGATCTTTCATCATTTGGCTCTTCGATAGTGTCAGCAATATGAAAGAATATGTCCCATTTGCCCCAAGCTAAATGGATTTCTGAGTGAACAAGGATGAATGTGAAATCTGATGTCACTCCAGACACTTCTAGACTGTTACAATAGAAACTGAAAATATCTCAAAATCATCCCCTGCATTACAAAAGCACACTACAGTCTCCAGCAAAAGATTATTTCAGCTGTTTTAAGGGCATGCATATGTAGTAGATAGGTAAGATAACAAATAACAGATGGAAAATTCATTAACTACATTGATCCTGCATAATACAGAGTAACTCCAAATAAGTTCAAATGAATTTGCAGCCAAACATACATTTTTATCTCCTTCACTTTTTCAGTCTGTTCAAGAATGGAAATTGATAACAATAGATTGATGTGTCCTGTAGAAATCTGTGGCTTCCTATGAGAATTCTTGATTATGACATTTTATGAATTTAATTAAATATAATAAACTGCTGGTGCCTGATGCCTGTGTGCTCAGTTGTGTTCAGTCATTTCAGACCCCATGGACTGGCTTCTCTGTTTATGGAATTTTCCAGGCACGAATACTGTAGTGGGTTGTCATTTCCTCCTCCAGGGGATCTTCCCAACTCAGAGTTTCAACTCGCATTGCTTTGCCTCGTGCTTTAGCAGGTGGATTCTTTACCACTGTGCCACCGATATTTATTGTTGCTGTTCAGTCTCTAAGTTGTGTACAGCTCTTGGTAACCTCATGGACTGAAGCATGCTAGGCTTCTCTGTCCTTCACCAACTCCCAAAGTTTGCTTAAATTTGTGTCCTTTGAATTGGTGATGCCATCCAACCATATCATCCTCTGTCGCTGCCTTCTCCTCCTGTTCTCAATCTTTCCCAACATCAGGGTCTATTCCAATAAATCAGATCTTTGCATCATGTGGCCAAAGTACTGAATTTTCAGCATCAGTTTTTCCAATGAATATTCAGGGTTTATTACCTTTATGATTGACCAATTTGATCTTCTTGCTTTCCAAGAGACTTAAATAATATAAACTGTTCAGTTCAGTCACTCAGTCACGCCTGACCCTTTGCACCCCCTGGACTGCAGCACACCAGGCTTCCCTGTCCATCACCGACTCCAGGAGTCTACCCAAACTCACATCCATTGAGTTGGTGATCTCATCCTCTATCGTTGCCTTCTCCTCCTGCCCTCAATCTTTCCCAGCATTGGTGTCTTTTCAAATGAGTCAACTCTTTGCATCAGGTGGCCAAAGTATTGGAGTTTCAGCTTCAACATCAGTCCTTCCAATGAACACCCAAGACTGATCTCTTTAGGATGGACTGGTTGGATTTCTTTGACCAACCTAGACAGCATATTAAAAAACAGAGACTTACTTTGCCAACAAAGGCCCATCTAGTCAAGGCTATAATTTTTCCAGTGGTCATGTATGGATGTGAGAGTTGGACTGTGAAGAAAGCTGAGCGCCGAAGAATTGATGCTTTTGAACTGTGGTGTTGGAGAAGACTCTTGAGAGTCCCTTGGACTGCAAGGAGATCCAACCAGTACATCCTAAAGGAGATCAGTCCTGGGTGTTCTTTGGAAGAACTGATTTGAAACTGAAACTCCAATACTTTGGCCACCTGATGTGAAGAGCTGAGTCATTTGAAAAGACCCTGATGCTGGGAACAATTGAGGGCAGGAGGAGAAGGGGGTGACGGAGGATGAAATGGTTGGATGGCATCACCGACTCAATGGACATGAATCTGAGTAAACTCTGGGAGTTGGTGATGTACAGGGAAGCCTGTCATGCTGCAGTTCATGGGGTCACAAAGAGTCAGACATGTCTGAGCAACTGAACTGAACTGAACTAGGTTGGTCATAACTCTCCTTGCAAGGAGCAAGCATCTTTCAATTTCATGGCTGCAGAGAGAGTGGGGCAAATTGAGAGGAAAACATGGAAACATATACATTACCATATGTAAAATAGAAGCAAGTGAGACTTTGCTGTGTAAAACTGGGAGCTCAACCCAGTGTTTTGTGACAATCTAAAGACTGTTTTTGGTAGGGAGATGACAGGGGGCTCAGAAGGGAGGGGACATTTGTATACCCATGGATGATTCATAGTGCTGTGTGGCAGAGACTAACACAATATTGTAAAGCAATTGTCCTCCAATAATCGTGTCTTGTTCCATACATCTCAATATTGTACAATTATAATCTTTGATAATTAAAAATACAGAAAAAAGAAAAAAAACTACAGTAGACAGAATAATAGCCTCTTAAAGATAGCCATATCTGAATCCCTAGAATTTATGAGTAAGTTATCTAATGTGGCAAAGGGAAACTAAATTTAGAGATGGAATTAACTTTGCTAATTAGCTGACTTAAAAATAAGGAAATTATATTGGATTATGTAAATAGGCCCTGTGTAGTTCAAGAATACTTAAAAGTAGATAAGGGAGGTAGAAGTGGAGGTCAGATTACTATGATGTAAGAACTGAACTCACTATTGCAGGTTTTGAAGATAGAGGAAGGGAGGCATCAGTCTTGAATATTCATGGGAAGGACTGATGCTGAAGCTGAAACTCCAATACTTTGGCTACCTGTTGCAAAGAGCTGACTCATTTGAAAAGATCCTGATGCTGGGAATGATTGAAGGCAGGAGAAAGGGATGACACAGGATGAGATGATTGGATGGCATCACCAACTCAATGAACATGCATCTGAGTAACCTCCAGAAGTTGGTGATGGACAGGGAAGCCTGGTGTGCTGCAGTCCATCAGGTTACAAAAAGTTGGACATGACTGAAAGCCTGAACTGAATTGAACTAAAGGGATCCATGAGTCAAAGAATGCTGGCAGCCTCCAGAAAAGGTCAAAGAAAAGTTCTCAAGAGCTTTTGGAAAGAAATGAACCCTGTTGACACCTTAATTTTAGCCCAGTAAGACTCATGCCTATCTTCTGATCTATAGTAATCTAAAACAATAAATTTATGTTATTTTAAACCACCAATTTTATGGTAATGTTTTGCAGCAAATTGGTACAGTAGTAGGAAGCTAATACTGAACAAGGAAGCTATATGTGTTTGGTTTTATTGTCATATGTTCATTTGCAAGGAATAAACTAGGTTATATCAGAACTTAAATCTGAAATGAATGCAAATTATTTAG
Source organism: Bos grunniens (assembly GCF_055505025.1). Lineage (NCBI taxonomy): Eukaryota > Metazoa > Chordata > Mammalia > Artiodactyla > Bovidae > Bos > Bos grunniens. The sequence goes on from NC_141170.1 coordinate 69,882,042, forward strand.
GGTGATATTTATTTATCAAATGTACACTTTTAGGACATTCATCTATTTGTTCTACCAGGTGAATTGTAAATTGATCATGCACTGTACCAGGAATCATGGAAGACAATCTGGATACAAAAATAAAATGAATATGAACTGTACCTACCTTCCTGGAAGTTAGAATTTTACATTTTTATCAACAGTTGAGAAAAATGTTGTCACAAATATGCCATCAAATATTAGACTTTAAAATTAAAGTTAATGGCTTATGTTTGCAAAGTGAGTACATATTAGAAGGCTCTTCTAGGTATTCCCCTCCAAGCTGTCATTCAATTATTCAGTCTCCTTCTGTTCTGTGGCTCCATCATCAGTGAATGCACCTCCTCGAGTAGGCAAACCTGAATCTCTTTCTTGGCTACAAACAGTTCTAATATAGGATGTACTGAAACATTCAATCCCCTTCACTTATTAAATTATCCTAAAATATAAGAAAAAATTTACTTACTCCATCTCCCTCCCAATAGTGGAAAAGGTACAGTCTAATAACCTGGTTTTAGAAAACACAAGGAACCAGAAATCAAATTGCCAACATCCTCCGGATCATCGAAAAAGCAAGAGAGTTCCAGAAAAAAACATCTATTTCCGCTTTATTGCCTATGCCAAAGACTTTAACTATATGGATCACAATAAACTGAGGAAAATTATGAAAGAGATGGGAATACCAGGCCACCTGAGCTGCCTCTGGAGAAACCTGTATGCTGATCAGGAAGCAACAATTAAAACTGGACATGGAACAATAAACTGGTTCCAAATAGGAAAAAGAGTATGTCAAGACTGTATATTGTCACCCTGCTTACTTAACTTATATACAGAGTATATCATGAGAAATGCTGGACTGGATGAAGCACAAACTGGAGTCAAGATTGCCAGGAGAAATATCAATAACCTCAGATATGCAGATGACACCACCCTTATGGCAGAAAGTGAAGAAGAACTAAAGAACCTCTTAATGAACGTTAAAGAGGAGAGTTAAAAAGTTGGCTTAAAGCTCAACATTCAGAAAACTAAGATTATGGCAACCAGTCCCATCATTTCATGGCAAATAGATCGAGGAACAGTGAAAACAGTGGCTGACTTTGTTTTTTGGGGCTCCAAAATCACTGCAGATGGTGATTGCAGCCATGAAATTAAAAGACACTTACTCCCTTGGAAGGAAAGTTATATGCAACCTAGATAGCATATTAAAAATCAGAGACATTGCTTTGCCAACAAAGGTCCATCTAGTCAAGGCTATGGTTTTTCCAGTGGTCATGTATGGATGTGAGAGTTGGACTATAAAGAAAGCTGAGCACTGAAGAATTGATGCTTTTGAACTCAAACAACTAATCTCAAAAATATACAAGCAACTCCTACAGCTCAACTCCAGAAAAATAAATGACCCAATCAAAAAATGGGCCAAAGAACTAAACAGACATTTCTCCAAAGAAGACATAAAGATGGCTAACAAACACATGAAAAGATGCTCAACATCACTCATTATCAGAGAAATGCAAATCAAAACCACTATGAGGTACCATTTCACACCAGTCAGAATGGCTGCGATCCAAAAGTCTACAAATAATAAATGCTGGAGAGGGTGTGGAGAAAAGGGAACCCTCTTACACTGTTGGTGGGAATGCAAACTAGTACAGCCACTATGGAGAACAGTGTGGAGATTCCTTAAAAAACTGGAGATAGAACTGCCTTATGATCCAGCAGTCCCACTGCTGGGCATACACACTGAGGAAACCAGAATTTAAAGAGACACATGTACCCCAATGTTCATCGCAGCACTGTTTATAATAGCCAGGACATGGAAGCAACCTAGATATCCATCAGCAGATGAATGGATAAGAAAGCCGTGGTACATATACATAATGGAGTGTTACTCAGCCATTAAAAAGAATACATTTGAATCAGTTCTAATGAGGTGGATGAAACTGGAGCCTATTATACAGAGTGAAGTAAGCCAGAAAGAAAAACACCAATACAGTATACTAACGCATATATATGGAATTTAGAAAGATGGTAACAATAACCGTGTATACGAGACAGCAAAAGAGACACAGATGTATAGAACAGTCTTTTGGACTCTGTGGGAGAGGGAGAGGGTGGGATGATTTGGGAGAATGGCATTGAAATACATATAATATCATATATGGAACGAGTCGCCAATCCAGGTTCGATGCATGATATTGGATGCTTAGGGCTGGTGCACTGGGATGACCCAGAGGGATGGTATGGGGAGGGAGGAGGGAGGAGGGTCAGGATGGGGGACACATGTATACCTGTGGCAGATTCATTTTGATATTTGGCAAAACCAATACAATATTGTAAAGTTTAAAAATAAAATAAAATTTAAAAATTAAAAAAAAAAAGAAGACTCTTGAGAGTTTCTTGGACTACAAGGAGATCCAACCAGTCCATCCTAAAGGAGATCAGTCCTGGGTGTTCAAGGGAAGGATTAATGTTGAAGCTGAAACTCCAATACTTTGGCCACCTGATGCAAATTGCTGACTCATTTGAAAGACCCTGATGCTGGGAAAGATGGGGGGCAGGAAGAGAAGGGGACAACAAAGAATGAGATGGTTGAATAGCATCACTGACTCAATGGACATGAATTTGGGTAAACTCCAGGAGTTGGTGATGGATAGGGAGGCCTGCCATGCTGCAGTTTATGGGGTCACAAAGAGTCAAAAATGACTGAGCAACAGATCTGACCTGACCCACATTTATGTGGAGGATAAGTGAAAATAATTTTGACCATCTATTATTGGCTATTTAAGATCTTTGATATAACTTTTATGGGAAAAATATAGCTAAAACACATGTATTAAAATATATTAGCCTATAAAATGCTTCTTAATATAACAGCTATTTTGGAGATAAACATGGTTATGGAAGCTTAAAAAATCTTCTACTTGTGAATTTAAAAATACTTTTTTTTCTACTTCTATTAATTTATTTTGATTCATTTTGAGTCCTTGCAAGCTGATATTATGCGGTCAATAATATTCACATCACACAAATAACTATATACAAAACTTGTTTTATTATGGGTAGTATGTCAAATCTAATATAAAATTAACCTGGATATGTGGGATCAATAGAAATTAAACTAACTAAATATCTTTATGAAATTCATAAGATTAGAAATCTTTTAAAGAGACTAATATATTTCTGGCCTTTTCCAAGTTTCTTCGGAACAAATGGAACATAGAAAATCGGTTTTTTTCAGTGGATAAATTTTGCCACCATGTCTTTGGCTTTATAAATCTCTTAAATAAAGTTCTGAATACTTGTATATGATTATGCTGTTACAGTGTTTCTTATCACAATATATTAATATTGTGATATTGTTCTATATGTTTATTTATATGTTTAATATTCCTGTTATTTTTTTGCATGTAACCCTCTTTTTTGTAAGGTAAATGTGATATGTACTCCTTATGAAGGCAAATGAGATTGTCAAAGTGTTTTTGAAGAGATGTGGAAGTTGCTTAAAGTGGTTTTTAATCCCTTTAGGCTCACAATCACATCATTCTTAGTAGGTGTCAGTGTGTGTATGTGTGTGTGTGTATGTGTGTGTGCGCGTATGCATGTGCATGCTCAGTTGTGTCCAACTCTTGGTGACCCCATGGACTATACCCTGCCAGGCTCCTCTGTCCATGAAGTTCTCCTGGCAAGACTGCTGTACTGGGCGCCATTCCCTTCTCCAGGGGATCTTCCTAACCCAGTGTTCAAACTAGTGTCTTTTGCAGCTCCTGCATTGACAGGCAGATTCTTAACCACTGCACACGTAGAAAGTCCAGTTGGTGTCTGAGAAAGTAGTCAAACACAAGTTTGTTTGTCTTTGGTGCATACAGTGTTCTTCTTGTAATTCCAAACTGCCTGGGCAAAATCTTTAAACATTAATCCTTGAAGAATAAAAGAGTGTCAAAAACTTATTGAAAACCAGTATTTCAGATACCTATTTACAGTTATAATTTAATACTCAAAAAACTCTCATATTAGGATGACTCTGTTAATAACTCTCAAACCACACTTGAGATTAAATATAAACATTGAACATGTCTGAGCTCAACTGCCATTTTTTTTCCTCTTTTTTGTCTAATTACCACAGACAGCATATTTCTGCCTCAAAGATCTTACTCCCTGCTCCCTGCATCTTGAAAGCTCTTTTTCCATAGTTTTTGTGTCTGCTTGGTCCTCATTTTTCCAGCCTACATCAGTTTCTCCTTGGAGAAGCTTCACCTGACTTCCCTAAATACTCTTCCCCCTTTCACTTTTTATTTACCATATGGGAAAAATTGTCTCTCTATCCATCTATGTATTTAATTATCTACTACCTGCCAATCTACCTACTCTATGCAATTTCCCCCACAACTGGGGTAGAAAACCCATGAAGCAAAACCTTTACTTTTTTCTTCCATATCCCAAGCATATAGAACAGTCAAAATATATTTGTTTAGAGGAGGAAATTTGTCCAGATGGAAAAAAAAAGAAAGGAATTTCAATAAAGCTCAGGAGCTGATTGAATGAATGAATGACTGTTGTGATAGCTATTTACTACTGTCTGACTCCAAATACTTCTTCGTTTACTATTTCATTGACCTTTTAAAAGTTTAAGATTGTTTTAGATAAAGTATATTGATTTGATATTCATTCAAAAAGGAATATGCTATGAATATAGGAAGAAATATTTTCCATATTGATTAGGCTAGTGTTATGAACAACACACTACCCCTCCATACATGATATTATAGAGAAGAGCTTGTATTCTTCTCTTGTTAAAGGATTTACATTTGATTATAAAATGTATAGTGAAAATTTTAATTTTTTTCTTTAAAATTCCATGCATGACTTGTTAAAAAATAGTCATTTGGTAGTCACTAAATAAAATTTTCATATTGATAATGTGGTTGGTAAATGGTAGTGAACATCAAAGAGGCTTGAAAATATAACAGTTTAATACATTCATGTAATGAAAATTCTCTTTCAATGGCTATGTGTCTCCTCTTTTTCTTACCATTTTTATCATTTAAACTTTAAAGCTTCTTGTGGTGTAGTGCCTCAGGATATGATTTTTTCTTTTATAAATAAATGATGCCCAGCCTAAAGTGATGAACTATTGGGTAAATGAAAAGAGACATGATAGACCACTTGACTCTTAAAAGTGCTGGGAGCTAACAAAATGTATAATGACATGAAAAAAAAATAGTCCTATAGGAAGTATAATTGGTCTAGAATAAACCCTGACATTTAAAAATTATTTTTAGTCATCAAAATACTGTGTTTTGTTAAATAACTGCTGTTGCTAAGTCGCTTCTGTCGTGTATGACTCTGTGCAACCCCATAGATGGAAGCCCAACAGGCTTTTCCATCCCTGGGATTCTCCAGACAAGAACACTGGAGTGGATTGCCATTTCCTTCCCCAATGCAGGAAAGTGAAAAGTGGAAGTGAAGACTCTCAGTCATCCCCGACTCGTAGCGACCCCATGGACCACAGCCCACCAGGCTCCTCCATCCATGGGATTTTCCAGGCAAGAGTACTGGAGTGGGTTGCCATTGCCTTCTCCGTTTGTTAAATAAAGTGATACGTAAAAGAATAAATACTTTCTGCCAGTATGTCACAAGAACTATAAATGGGGATACTGGAAAATAAAATGAATAATAACAAATTGAGCAGATACTCCTTTGGTTTATAGGCAACCTCTTGCTTCACTGTAGTTTTTGTGTGTGTGTGTGTGTGTGTGTGTGTGTGTTTGTTAATGATTGTAGTGAAGATTAGAGTGTTTTTATGGGTTTTACATGCCTTGAAATCACATCATAGTAAATCATAGAAATAGCATAGTGAGGTCACAAAAATACAAAGCAGAGTATTTCTTTTTTATATGGGTACTGGCTGAAGGCAGTTGAATTTTTTTGCTAAAATTTTAGAAATATTTTCTAGTTTTCTCAAATCTTAATTTTTTTTTAATGGAGAAATAAATAGTCCAATTACTTGTCAACTACAACTAAGATCATGGCATCCAGTCCCATCACTTCATGGCAAATAAATGGGGAAACAAAGGAAACAGTGAGAGACTTTATTTTTGGGGGCTCCAAAATCACTGCAGATGGTGACTGCAACCATGAATTTAAAAGATGTTTCCTCCTTGGAAGAAAAGTTATGACCAACTTAGACAGCATATTAAAAAGCAGAGACATTACTTTACTAACACAGGTCCATCTAGTCAAAGCTACGCTTTCTCCAGTAGTCATGTATGAATGTGAGAGTTGGACGATTAAGAGAGCTGAGTGCTGAAGAATTGATGCTTTTGAACTGTGGTGTGGTGTTGGAGAAGACTCTTGAGAATCCCATGGACTGCAAGGAGATCAAACCAGTCAATCCTAAAGGAAATCAGTCCTGATTACTCATTGGAAGGACTGATGCTGAGACTGAAATTCCCATACTTTGGCCACCTGATGCAAAAAACTGACTCATTGGAAAAGACCTTTATGCTGGGAAAGATTGAAGTTGGGAGGAGAAGGGAATGACAGAGGGTGAGATGGTTGGATGGCATCACTGACTCTCTGCTCATGAATTTGAGTAGGCTCCGGGAGTTGGTGATGGACAGGAAAGCCTGGTGTGCTGTAGTCCATAGGGTCGCAAAGAGAAGGACATGACTGAGTGACTGAACTGAACAGAGAGAGGATTTAATGTTCTTTCAAAGCACATAAGCACTATGCACAATAAGTCTTCAAAAGTTTTTTCTGTCTACAGTGTTCTGGATATCAATCAGAATACAGAGTGATATATTTAACAGCAATTTAAAGAAGAACAGTCCTCTTAGCAAAGATTGCTGAAAATATGTGTCTATATCAAATAACTGTATATCAATTTTCATCTCCCTAATGACTGGACATGAGTTTGAGTGAACTCCAGGAGATGGTGATGGACAGGGAGGCCTGGCGTGCTGCGATTCATGGGGTCGCAAAGAGTCGGACACGACTGAGTGACTGAACTGAACTGAATGATTTATATTGCTTCAAACAGCCTTGTTTCTAACTGATCTCCATCTAATCTCCAATAGTGTTTTAGCTCCAAGTTTTTGTTCTTTTACTTTTCTATGCTCTTACGTGTGTGTGTGTGTGTGTGTTTCCCTCTTTCTTTTTTCGAAATTACCAAGCATTTAACTTGATTCTAACACTATCTACTTGGAGATAACATCACATCCTACAGGTTAAGGGCTAAGTTCCACAAAATTCCCACTTCAAACACCAATTGTAAATCCAGGTTCTCATCCATGCTTCTATCCAACTGAATAAGCCTTTTTTTCAGATTTAATTAATTTTTTCAGAGAACTCAGAGAAATGGGTTACTTTCTAGATAACCAGTTTGTGGTGTTGGAGAAGACTCTTGAGAGTCCCTTAGACTGCAAGGAGATCAAAGCAGTCAATCTTAAAGGAAATGAGTCCTGAATATTCATTGGAAGGGCTCATGCTGAAGTTGAAGTTCCAATACTTTGTCCACCTTATGCAAAGAACTGACTCATTGGAAAGATTGAAGGCAGGAGGACAAGGAGAACAGAGGATGAGATGGTTGGATGGCATCACCAACTCCATGGACATGAATTTGAGCAAGCTCCAGGAGTTGGGCATGGACAGGGAACCCTGGCTTGCTGCAGTCCATGAGATTGCAGAGTCGAACATAACTGAGTGACTGAACTGAATTACACCAGTTTGTTATAAAATAATATAACTCAGGAAGAGCCAAATGGAAGACATGCACAAGGCAAGGTATGTGGGAAGGAGCTTGAACTTTCCCAGCTTTGTGTCTCCCAGTGGGTCATTCTTCCTGTTTATCCATTAATTCTAGGAGATTCTGTTTTGTGGCCCTTCTTGTTTCTGGAATCCATCTGTATTCCTTGCCTCGTGGCCCTTTCTTTCTTCAAGGCCAGCACCAGCAGACTGAGTCATCTCCTATCACATTATTCTGACCTTATTGGGTAGATCTGCATAATCCAGGATATTCTCTATTTCTTAGGTTAGCCACTTAGCAAATTTAATTTGATCTGCAGACTGAAGTCTCGTTTGCAGTGTAAGGTAACATACTCCTATGGTCTGGGAATTTGGATGTGCATATTTCTAGAGGGCCATTATTGTGCCTACCATAGCATTCACAATGTGTGTTTGATAATGTCTGCTTGTCATATTACACAGTACTTTAGGGAGATGATCTGAGCCCAGCTGTTTATTTGAAGTTGATGGGGAAGACAGAACTATATGTTTGGCACCATTAAAGAATCTGCCTGCAATGCAGGAGATTCAGGTTCAATCCCTGGGTCAGGAAGGTCTTCTGGAGAACAAAATGGCAACTCTTTCCAGTATTCTTGTCTGGGAAATCCCATGGACAGAGGAGCCTAGTGGGCTACCATCCATGGGGTTGCAAAAGAGTCAGACATGATTTAGCAACTAAACAACAACATAGCAAGATAAGTTAGCAAATGTATTATTTTGAATTCTGAGATATTGGCTGCTGTTTTTATTAAAACTTGGATTTTTACATCATTTTAAGTTTCCAATAAAATTCAGATGAAGGTATGGAGATTTCCCAAATAACCTCTGCCCTCACACATGAAACCATAGAAAACAGACACAGTAGATTAAAAATAATAATAATGATAGATTAAGAGACCTGACTTTTCATTAGATAGAATACATGCCAGAAGTCAGCGGAACAAATATCTTTAAAGTACAAGTTAGAGGAATTCCTTCATATGGGAGAAAAGTTATGCCAGATGAAAATCTGTATTTTACAAAGTAATAAAAAACACCACATAAAAGTAAGAATGTGTGGAAATACAGACTCTTTTTTTCCAGGGCTATTATCAATTTGAATATTAAAGAATGATAATTTCATTAGTTGGAAATGTTTTAATTGGCCAACATCAATCCATTTATTCTTCTATATAAGTTCATTTTTAATGAATTCAACTTTCTTCAGGGATCAACAAATTTACTTAATTTAAGAGATTCTTAAAAGTCAAGCTTTGATGAAAATATATTTCACATTGCTAGCCATCTTAAATGTAAAGAAGACATATTAAATGTGATTCAAATCAACTATACTTCAATAAAAAATAGATTAAAAGTGATATCAGTCATATAAGCACCCCATTAACACCATAATTTATTTTTAAATGTCATAGGACTGACTTTCCATTAAGTGCATGTGCACGTGTGCTCAATTGCTCAGTCTTGTCTGACTCTTTTCAACCCTATGGACTGTGGCCCAGCAGGCTCCTATGTCCATGGGATTTCCCAGGCAAGAATACTGGATTGGGTTGCCATTTTCTTCTCCAAGAGATTTTTCCAACCCAGGAATGGATCAAACTGGCATCTGCTGCATTGGAAGGCAGATTATTTACCACTGAGAAGCTCCCTTTACATTAAGATGTTAAAGTATATAAGTTTACTTGGATTTAGGTTAAATGCTCTAAGATTATTGAAGTATTTGTGTATTCTTTGAACAGTTTATTCCATACTTGTCTAATATTTTTTTTATTATGACTATTACCAATCTATAGAAAGTGAAAGTGTTACTCACTTAGTCATGTCCAACTCTTTGTGACCCCATAGACTGCAGCCCTTCAGGCTCCTTTTCCATGAGATTCTCCAGGTAAGAATACTGGAGTGGGTAGCCATTCCCTTTTCCAGGGGATCTTCCTGACCCAGGGATGGAATCCAGGTCTCCTGCTATGCAGGTAGATTCTTTATCCTATGAGGCACTGAGGAAAGCTAATATAGATCTAACAACTCTTCAGATCTCAAACCTCTTTCTTTTTCCTATGTACAATTTGCTTTTGACTTGAAAACAAACTAATCAGACATGTTAAAATTTTGTGAAAGATGAATCACCTTTAAGTATGTATGTTCTTATGAAGTCTTCAATGGTCAAAAATGCAGGGACTCTGCAACAGACAGTCCTGACATTTAGAAACTTTTCTTTTGTAAGTATCTAAGATTCTTGATCATAGTTCTGGGCTTTATAGAAATCTGAAAGAGTTAGAATTACATTATTTTGTATAAGCAAATTCTATACACAGAAGAAATCAGCATTTACAAGTTTTTATTTGTGTTCTACACACTTTTATAATCCTTTAACCAGTTAATATTTCTGGAGTTAACAGAGGTTACATGTTGTTATTACCTAGCTAACATGAAAATACTACATTATGATACACTTAGCTTCTAAAAGAAATAAATGAAAATAAGAAGATTGTCCTTCTCTACAAAGATTAGATAATTTAGTACTGTTATTATTGTTTAGTTGAAGGCAAAAAATAGATTACAGTGGTCCTAAGTTGAATCCATGTCTTCTAATTTTCCTAAATTTGTTTCCTAAGACATAGTTATCTACTTAATAAGTGTATGTTGATATACAGACATTTTTTCTAAGGCAAGGTTTTAAGCTTGGTTTTTATAGTCAGAAAGCCTGAGATTCCCTTTCTCAGTTTTAGTTTTCTTTAACTATACAATGGTTAAAGTAAATGGGAGAATCAGTACTGGATATTTTGATGTTACTGCCTGTGATGTACTTGACAGGGAACATGGAGCTGAGTTTGTTAGCATTAAGCTGGTGGAAGTGACTTTCAGAGGGATGCAACTACATGTGGAAACCCAGGGCTTCCCTGATGCCTCAGAAAGTAAAGAATCTGCTTGCAATGCAGGAAACCTGGATTTGATCCCTGGGTTGGGAAGACCCCTTGGAAAAGGAAATGGTAACCCCCTCCAGAATTCTTAACTGGAGAATTCCATGGACAGAGAAGCCTGGTGGGCTATAGTTCATGGGACTGCAAAGAGTCAAACAGGGCTGAGAGACTAACGCTTTCAAAATAATTCTACTCATTGCTTTCCCATGAGTCTTAGTGTTTTTTTTTTTTAAATACAGAATTGTCTCTAATATGAATAATATATATAAATGCCTAATCAAAAATAGAATCAAACACAGTCTTTTCTTTCTGCTTATTTAGGATGCTGTCCAATTGGGAAAAGCAAATAATTTTATTCCTTTACTTCATTTTTACCTACACTTTTAAATTATTGTCTGAAAAGTTTATTGACTTTATTGAAACTATGGAGTTGAACAGGTCATAGCAAGAATTGCTCTTACTGCCTATAATAGCTTGAGGCTTAGGACATAATGATTTACAAAGACATGATTGGATCAAAGGTAAAATAACGACAAGTGAAAAAGTGAATGGGATTCAAGCACTGATTGAAACTCTTCTTTCTTTCATTTTTTTTTTTTTTTCAAAATTATATGAGAGTTTCTGGTTTCTATGAAGTTGATTTCAGTAAATCCAGAAGGTCAAATTGGAGTGAGAGTAAAATAATTCTGGCTAGATATATATCTTTGTACATGAATGTCTAGTTATCTTAGCGTAATATTACACTAAAGTGTTTTTTTTTTCATTTTAACCTCAAATTGTAATATTGCTTCTTCAGTAACTTCCTGAGTACCTATCTATCACTATTATATCTAGCAAAGTAACATATGTAGGTTTTATTAAAATCTATAAGAGTTAAGTACATTATGAATAGACTCATTTTTGAAAAAATAACACTTTACTTCATGATTCCGAGATGCAGAATTTATGAAAACTAATGAAAAGACTTAGACTAAAGAATTGATAATGCTGGTCTAATCAGATTTTTTCACATGATAGAAACAGCAAATTATTATACAGAGAAGAGGCGTATATACAAAGTTTACTTGTAAATGTTAAATGCATGTTATATATATTAAATACATTGTATAGGTTAGATATACACATACATGCCAAATTTCTAGTGACAGCATATATTACAAGCTTTAAAGCATTTTGTTGTGACAAATTTGATTTATTCAAAATAGACTTATATGCAAGTGTATGCAGTATTGTGCAAAATGTTTTTACCTTTTAGAATGAATGCTCATGAAATGTAAAGGGGGGAAAAAGGAGCGCTGGAGTAAAGGTCCAGATACCTGGAATCATGAACAAGTTTACATATATTTTGATATTTTAAAAGGTGGCTTCCTTATTAGCCCTGTGTCTCTCAATAGATGATAGTATTTGTGTCATTTTATTTTTTCATTGTTATTATTTGCAATTTGGGTAATAATGAAAATACTTTTAAGAGTGTTCATAGGATTCTCCAGGCAAGAATACTGAAGTGGATAGCCATTTCCTCCTCCAGGGGATCCAGTAAATAGTTTGGAGAATCCAGAGACAGTGTTGTTAAAGCAAAAGTTAAGCTGGATAAAGTTAAACAGAATATTGAAATCTGGGAGAGAGAAGATATCTCAACTGGAACTCAGTTGAAACAGAGACTGGGAGAATTTTTAAGGTCCCGGGACGAGCAGAAACACAAGCCACCTGTTTGCTAATTAACATTCTGTACAGAAGAGGTACATTTTCTTGTGTCTTTGTGACAGGAGGTAGTTTGCTGTACAATTTGGAACAAGATGCCCACAAAAGTTAGGCTCTTACATTTCAACACAAAACTGAAAGATTAGGGGGTTATCTCCCTCAGTATTTAGGTTTCCTTGATAGCTCAGTTGGTAAAGAATTCACCTGCAATGCAGGACATGCCTGTTTGATTCCTGGGTTGGGACGATCCACTGAAGAAAGGGAAGGCTACCCATTCCAATATAGTCCATGGGGTCGCAAAGAGTGGAACACGACTAAGTGACTTCCACTTTCCTTTAATATTTACATTCAAAGAAATGTATCTCAGATCCTTGTGGAAGGCATGTAGGGATTGTAAAACTCTAAGAGATCTTTAAAAAGAGGTCTCTCAAAGAGGGGGAAGGGAATTTACAATGACAATTTATTAGAGAAAACACTCTATGAAAAGAGAGTTTAGGACTTTGAATCAGGAAGAAAGCTGTCCCAATTTTAATTACCTCAAGGGGAACTTTCAGTAATTATAACCAGTATTATTGGTGTAGACCATTGGCTAAGATTCTGCTGGTAGCTTCGCTGGTCGCTGGTAGAGACCACTCATAAGTTGAGGCTATATTAGGAGAGAGATAATAGTATGATATAGTATGATATAGAGAGATAATAGTATATATAGATAATATACTCTGAGACTTTGTGTTGACAGACAATCTTTTAGACTTACAGTGAAACACTCTTTGGGTACTTCCAGGAATAAGTAGGGCAGAGAATTACTAACAACTCAACAATTAAACCAGACAAGAGCTGTGCTGATATACTTTGTGTCTAAAAAGAAAACCAAGTTATTTCACAGTCATAAGCTAGGTAGGCCTGGAATTTGTATAGTAAATCACACTGTTCTATGTTCTTCTATTAATGTTGGATTGTGTAAGGTGAATTATGCTCAGCAAAGCTGATTTCTTTATTATCAAATCATGGATTTCCAGTTACAATTACGTAAAGTGGGCTTCTCACATGGTGCAAGTGGTAGAGAATTCACCTGCCAATGTAGGAGCCTCAAGAAAGCTGGTTCAATTCCTGGGTAAGAACGATCCCCTGGAGTAAGAAATGGCAACCTACCCCAGTAATTCTTGCCTGGAAAATTCCATTGACAGAGGAGCTTGACAGGCTACAGTCCATGGGTTTGCAAAGAGTCAGACATGACTGAGCACGTGCACATGCGCAGACACACATGGACATTATATAAAGAATCTTCTTATATAGTTATTACTTGTCTGCTAGAGACTACATAGGGGTACTTGTATAAGTAAACCCAACAATTGAACTTCCTCCATCATTTAAATCATTCTTTCTCAGTTATTCTAATCCTTTTTTAACATAGCATGAATTAGAAAAGAATTGTCTCTTTTTGTTAGAGAAGCAAGAACTAGACCAGATTTAAGGGACATTGTTAATTGCTGGGTAAAGAAATAAGCCGTTCTTAGTGGAAATGTCTTTCTTGTTTAAGAACTGAACAACAGTCTAAAATAGGTTTCTTTTGCATTGTGGAATTTCTCTGTGTATTTAACATACTCTTTAAATCTCCAAGAGAGAAATTTAAGATAAAATTTCTTAACTTATTTAATCACAACATTTGTTGTCTTAAAGGAGGCTTAATACACTGTAGAACCAGGATTATGTGGCCCACATTTAGGAAAATGATGTAGTTCAAATCCCTTAGCATCAATCCATAGAGAGAAATTTTTAAAGTTTAAGTAGTGGAGCTGACACAGCAAGTAACTTGCAAATAGAAAAAGCAAACCCCGACATATCAACGGCCAAGTGCTCTTGCCTCCTTCTGTATTAAAGAAGCTGGTCTGTAATATAAAAGAAAGAAAGATGCTTACGTTTGGAAAGGAAAGAAGCAAAAATCAGAACCCAAAAGACTCATTGATGGTCAAGTTCCAATTGATGGCCTTTTTTTTTTTTCTTTTCCTGTTTGGGGAACTTCTAAATTTGTTCTACATGTTGCTGATTTGAATTTCTGCAGCAAGAAATTACTTTTTTTTTTCTGCCTCTGCTGATGGCTTAATTTTGCTACTATGTGTTCCTTGCATTTCCAACTCATTTTTTTAAATCCCTGAATCTCTTTGAATTCACACTGAATGTTTATAGATGATTTCAAGTACTATAATGTTTTGCCTTAAAATGTTTATAAGAAGTATCCATTGTCAGTTTGATCTCTTAGAGTTCAGGATACATTACAACAAAATAAAATAAATTCTACATTTTATTTATTCTAAGATGCACATTTTGCAGTTTATGATATACAATTGCTCTGCTCTGGTGGCAGTCAAATATAAATGGGTCTATGAGTGTATGAATATCAAAACCATCTGTATCCAAATATTCAAATTACATTCCAATGGTTTCGAAAAAATCATATGGTTAATAGTGGAATTGTCTTTCCTCAAATAGGAATCATTGGTTTCTGGAGGTGATAAATCAGACCTATTTAGAAACATGTCAAGGTTGGAACCAAACGGTAATGAAATCTCCTTAAAGACAAAATTAGCTAAGGACACAGGAATAATGGCAGCAGCCCTTTTACGGATTATTTTAAGAAAAGCTTTATCCTAGTGGTCTTGATAGCATTCAGGATGGCATTATGTTTAAAAGTATGGATATGAAGTGCATGAATTAAAGATTTTCAGAAATTTGTACGTTGATGGTGAGAGTTTTCGGAAATCTTAATTAAGTTAATTTGCTTATATTGCCTTTTTAAAGCAAGTGCAACAGTCTTATACGGTATGGTGCTGTGTGTTCAGTCATGTTCTACTCTTTGTGACCCCATGAACTGCAAGCCCATCGAGCTCCTCTGCCCATGGAATTTTCCAGGCAAGAATACCAGAGTGGATTGCCATTTCCTGCTCCAGGGGATCTTCCTAACACAGGGATTGAACCCATATCTCCCTGTGTCTACTGCATCGGTAGGCAGATTCTTTACCATTGCTCCACCATATGATAACTATATAATTAATTATCTTTCAGAAAATAAAATATATGATAAAAGAGACTATTTCATAGTTCAGTTGGCAGAAGTTTTTCCTTTGTTCAGTTGTTTTTAAAATAGTATTGGCCATTAAAGTTAATGTTTACTTTAAAGGCAATAAAATGTATAAATTGTAACAAAAATCAGCATGTTTATTTTTTATAAAATATGAATTAAAAAAAATAATATATCTTCTCAGTTCTTAGAATATTGATCAAAATGAGAAAATCTTTAAAAATACATTAAATATTCTAATTTAGACTATTACAGGCTAAATAAACTTTTTTCCTGTTCAGTTACTATACAAATTAAATGCTTCATCAATCATACCTCCAAATTATTTTCTCTAGAACTCCGGTGCTTCTTATAACATTTAAAAATTTTTATGTATGAGCAAATATTTCTATGCAAAAGTAAATAACAAAATTGTATTCAAATACAATTTTTTTAAGAGGGGAAGCAAGAAGTAGGACTTGCATAAATGCATCATGCATCTATATAAAATTACATAGTGTTATTCTGGTGGTAGGATAAATATAAAGATCAGTGAAGCAAAATTTAAAAAAAAATTAAATATTATATGATAAAGTTGGTATCTTAAATTAGTGCAGAAGGAATATACTATCCAGTAAACTTTTTTTAATTACTGTATTTCTTATGTAAAAGTAATTCATATCAGTAGCTCATATTATTTTCAAAAAAATTTGCAAGATCTCAGCATATAAAAAATTATAAAAAATAAATATATAAAAATATATTTGGGGGGCAGGCCATCTAAAACAAAACAAAAGAAAACAATACATTCAAAAGCTAGAAAGGAGACAACAAAACTTAATAAATCAAAGCTTCAATCCTGTAAACAACCCAATTTTGGAGAAACTATTTGCATTGTACATCAGGCAGAATACATAAAAAATTCTTATAAATCAAAATATAAATTGGAAGACATTTGAAAAGCTTATCTTAAGAGGAAATGCAAATGACCAGTGAGAGAGTGAATGTTAGTAGCTCAGTCATGCCTGACTCTGCGACCCCATGGATTGCAGCCCACCAGGCTCCTCTGTCCATGGGATTTTGCAGGCAAGGATGCTGGAGTGGGTTGTCATTTTTTTCTCCAGGGGATCTTCCTAACCCAAGGATCGAACCCAGGTTTCCTTCACTGCAGGCAGATTCTTTACCAACTAACTTAGGAGGGAAGCCCCTAATGACCAGTAATGATATGAAAATAAGTTCAACCTAAATATTAATGGAGAAAGTATAATTAAAACTAAAGCAGTTGGAATTTTTCACCAGTCAGATTAGCAAATAATTTTAAACGTGATGATGTCAGATGCTGACTACAGTGTAGAAAAATCTGAACTTTCATATACTGCTATGGAATTTGCAATTTTTACCAATTTGGATTGCAATCTATTAGTATCTATATTTTCTATGCTGCTGTAACAAATTACCAGGAACTTGGTGCTTTAAAACAACAGAAATTATCTCACAGGTCTGGATGCTAGAAGTCCAAAATAAATATTACTGGGCAAAATCAAGGCCCCCAAATGGAAGAATGTGAAATTCCTTTTCCAGCATAGCACATATGATTCACCTAATTCTATACGGTTTATTGGTAGGGAAATATACCCTCTAGAGGCTCTCAGAGAAAACCATTTCTAGGTCTTTCAGCGTCTCTGGCTGCCAGCATTCCTTGGCTTGTAGGTGAATCTCTGCAGTCTTTCAAGGCTAGCATCTTCAAATTTCTCTCTGCTTCATCTTCACTTCCTCTCTGTGTGTTTGTGTGTAAAACTCTCCCCTTTTCCCCCCATTTTAACAATAGATGCCTTTAGGTCTCATCCAGAAAACCCAGGATAATTTTCTCATCTCAAGATTCTTAATGGAATATGTAAAATATACAAAACCTTTCCATATATATGCTGACATTTATAGGTACCAGTTGAGTACCTATATATACCTATATATACCTCGAGTCACTAAATTTAAGACTGGAGTCACTGGAATCATCTTCAGTTTCCCTGTCTCTCATGTTTCACCTTTAGTGTGTTGGCAAATTATTTTGGCTCTACCTTCAAAATAATTCCAATCCTCTACTGCACTGGTTTAAGCCACTATCAATACTTACCTGGATTACTGCAGTAGCTTCTTAACTGATCTTTCTGTTTGTATTCTTGTTTAGAGGTAATCAATTCTAATACACAAAGTCATCCTTTAAAGTTTTAAGGCAGGTTGTGGCAATATGCTAATTAAAAGTTTGCAAGAACTCCTCTTCCTAATGGGAATAAAAACAAAGTCACTACTGCTGCTGCTGCTGCTAAGTCACTTCAGTCGTGTCCGACTGTGTGTGACCCCATAGACGTCAGCCCAGCAGGCTCTCCTGCCCCTGGGATTCTCCAGGCAAGAACACTGGAGTGGGTTGCCATTTCCTTCTCCAATGCATGAAAGTGAAAAAGTGAAAGTGAAGTCGCTCAGTCGTGCCCAACTCTTAGCGACCCCATGGACTGCAGCCTACCAGGCTCCTCCATCCATGAGATTTTCCAGGTAAGAGTACTGGAGTGGGGTGCCATTGCCTTCTCTGAAAGTCACTACAGTGGTCCATAAATCTGACATAATCCTCTTCTCATTCCATAACTCTGATCTCCTTTCTTACCACCCTCCCCATTCATTCCACTCATTTCACTCTTAGCTACACGTCCTTGCTGATTCATTTCAGGCATATCCTTGATTTAGAGCTTTAAATTTTATACTCTTCTGCTCAGAATTTACTAACACCAGCTATCCACTTGAAAAACACCCTCACTTACAGAAGCCCTGACCCAATTGTCACTCTATGATGATATCAACCTATGGCATCATATTTAAATCTGAAATTCCTTTCCTGACATAGCACATATGATTCATATAGCGCTTCTTTTTTCACCTTTATCCCACCATTCTTTCCAGTTTCTAGCAACTGAAAATTTATATCTTTGTTATTTTAATTGTGGATCATCTAATTTCCACTAGCAGAGTAAAATTTCCATTAGAGCAAGGATCAATTTTATTTTACTGGCATATGCCCCCAAAGGAGAACAATGTTTCATATAGAGTAGATTTTTAATATGTGTATAAGTTAACAGATTGTTCAGTGTTACCATGTGACTTACAGTGGCATGTCATTTCATTTTGTGTCTTCTTATTAAAAATATTTGTACTTTTTAATTCACAGTTGTAGCTTCTTCTCACATTTGAGCCATTCTTTGATGTAAATCTCCAATGACTCAAGCTACACAGGAGCAGTACTCAGAGAAATGTATTTTCTTTTAAAGCTTCATAAGTGATTCTATAGTAAACTCAGATTAATTAGTTCTTTTAATTGTAAAATTCTAAGGTGATTTCCTCTTTAAACTGCTCTACTTTACATATATACATATCAAAAAGTACTTTGGAATTTCTGTTACAGAAATAAACAAACATGTTTGGACAAGAATATCAGTGAAACTATAATTAGAAAGAAAATTCACAAAATTTTAGGATAAAAAATATAGACAAGGAGGCTTCCCTGATGGCTCAGATGGTAAAGAATCTGTCTACAAGGCAGGAGACCAGGACACCTGGGTTGGGAAGATCCCCCACAGAGGGGAATGGCAACCCACTCCAGTATTCTTGCTTGGAAAATCCGATGGACAGAGGAGCCTGGCAGGCTACAGTCCACGGGATCTCAAAGAGTCAGACACGACTGAGAAACTAACAATAAAGATATAGAAAACTAGTATGTGTAGACTTTCTTACTTAATACTTTTACTATTGATATTTTACTTAATATACTTACTTTATATATTTTCTGTAAGATAATTCAATATATCAAGGTGATATAAGTTAGATGAGCATATACCATTTCAGACATAAATAATGACAAGGAAGATTTGTTCCCTTTTCTCAAGGACATTATAATTCATTGGAGGGAAGTGCTTTAAATAGAAGCCTCATATGAAATAGGCGCTCTTACAATGTGGGCATATTCTGTTGTAATATCAAAGGTGACAGAATTGTTTTATGTAAGCTTACACATTAGGAAATTCATTGTTAAAATAGTTACAAAAGAGGGCCAAAGGCATTCTGAGAGAAAATAATCTGAGAGTGCAATAATCGTTGAACAGAGGTCAATATAGCTTAAAGATGGGATATATATATATATATATATATATATATATGTATAGGATACATGTTGACATATTGAGAGGAGAGAGAAAATTGGGACCAGGATTACCTAATTGGGAAGTGAATCTGCTATAAAACTCTGCAAGATTTTAGTTCTTTTTTTTACAGCTTTAGAAGCAATATTAAAAGTTGAATTTCAAAAACCTCTTAATTATAAATCTTTTCTTTTCTCCATAAACATATAATTATTTCTCTGAACAAAAGCTTAATAATTGCTGACAACTGTCAACCAAGCAGCACATTTTGCTATTCTGTTTTCTGTCAACAAAGAATGGAGATGTTTGAGCAATAATATTTCATATAAAATTATACTCTTTCAGAATTGCAGACTCAAATCCAGAGACAACCACCTTGAGTTAAGAAAATAAAGCATACATTGGAACCAATTTCAACTTATTTAATGCGCAAATTGTTTAGCATATTGCCCAAACATCAAGAAATATCAGTACACAAATATCAGTATATGTCCACATATGAATGTTCTGAGCATTTTCTACTGTTTGTAAAAATTAAGCAGTAGAGAACAATTACTGAGAGTAGGACATAGAAACCTGAAACAGTATTTCCACTGAAAAATACATAAATAATATTATAAAGACTTCTCTCTTTCTCTTCCCTTCTTTCCCCTTCCAATCTAATGCTACTGTCACACTGACATCACAAAGATGTTCAAAATAGCAAAGTGTATTAGCAGTTTGTTCTTCTTTTTTTTTTTTACTTAAATGTTCTGTATTTTTGAGATCAAATGGTTTTACCTTTTTAAAATCATTGAGCTAAAGAATCTTTTGTTGAGCTCTTGTAAGTCAAAAAAGTTTTTGGTATAAAAGTGATAGCATTTGCTGGAGGGTAGCCACTGGGGATGGGGCTAGAAACCACAACACTAACTGATCCAACTCCTAAAAAAATGGTTCTATAAGTTATCAAAAAAGTATTTTGAGAGCAACTGGGGATACAGTTTTATAGGCACAAAATTGTGTGCAAGAGGATCTTCTTAATCAAGACCCAGGGGGAGACGAAGACTAGTGAGAAGTTCTTTGCTAAAGGCACAAAGGACAGAAATATTACATCTCACCTTGCTGGAAGGCACAGGGAAGAGAAAATGTGGACACTGATACAGTGATTTTTATCATGAACATACTGGACTGTAGCAAAGCATGCAATTGTATTATTCAAGATTCTCCAGATAAACAGAAATATGATAGAAACAGAACCTATAGGAAAAAATTATACATATGGAGACAGAGAATTTATTTTAATATATTGGCTTAGTAATTATGGGGACTGGCAAGTACGAAATTCATAGGGAAGGCATATTTCCATCACAGGTTGGATATTCAGGAAATTATTAATGCTGCATTCTTAAATATGAAGCCAGAGGGTGCCAGTCTGGAAACTCAGGAAGGGGTCCTATGTTACAGTCTTGGGAAAATTCCTTCTTTAGGAAACCTGTCTTTATTCTTCAGGTTTTTGACTGATTGGATGAGGCCCACCAATATTATGGAGGATAAGCTGATTTACCAAAGGCCACTATTGAAATGTTGTTGTGGTTCAGTCACTCAGTAAGTCCACTCTTTGCAAGCTCATGGACTCCAGCACACCAGGCTTCCCTGTCTTTCACTAACTCCCTGAGTTTCCTCAAACTATGTCCGCTGAGTCAGTGATACTATCCAACCATCTCGTCCTCTGTCATCCCCTTCTCCTACTGCCTTCAATCTTTCCCAGCGAGTAACTTGTTCGCAACAGGTGGCCAAAATATTGGAGAGTCAGTCTCAACGTCAGTCCTGCCAATGAATGTTCAGGACTGATTTCCTTTAGAATTGGATGGTTTGACCTCCTTGCTGTCCAAGGGACTCTCAAGAGTCTTCTCCAACACCACAGTTCAAAAGCATCAATTCTTTGCTGCTCAGCCTTCTTTAAGGTCCAATTTGCACATCAGTACATGACTACTGGAAAAACCATAGCTTTGATTATATGGACTTCTGTTGGCAAAGTGTTGTCTCTGCTTTTTAATATGCTGTCAGGGTTGGTCATAGCTTTTCTTCCAAGGAGAAAGTATCTTTTAATTTTAGGACTGCAGTCACCATCTGCAGTCATTTTGGAGCTGAAGAAAATAAAGTCTGTCACTGTTTCCTTTTTCCCCCCATCTATTTTCCATGAAGTGATGGAACCAGATGCCATGATCTTAGTTTTTTGAATGTTGAGTTTAAGCCAGCTTTTTTTCACTCTCTTCTTTCACCTTCATCAAGAGGCTTTTTAGTTCTTGTTTACTTTCTGTTATTAGGGTGGTCTCATTTGCATATATGAGAATATTGATATTTTTCCTGGCAATCCTTACTCCAGCTTGAACTTAATCCAGCCTGGTATTTTGGATGATGTACTTTGCATAGAATTTAAATAAGCAGGTTGACAATATATAGTCTTGACATACTACTTTCCCAATTTTGAACCAGTTCATTGTTCTATGTCCAGTTCTAACTGTTACTTCTTGACCTGCATACAGGTTTCTCAGGAAGCAGGTAAGTGGTCTGGTTTTCCCATCTCTTGAAGAATTTTCCACAGTTTATTGTGATCTAATCAGTCAAAGGCTTTAGCAAAGTCAATGAAGCAGAAGTAGATGTTTTTTTCTGTAAATGTTTTTCTGGAATTCTCTTGATTTTTCTGTGAACCAACTAATATTGGCAATTTTATCTCTGTTTCCTCTGCCTTTTCTAAATCCAGCTTGAACATCTGGAAGTTCTCAGTTCATGTACTACTGAAGCCTAGATTAAAGGATTTTGAGCATTATCTTGCTATCAAGTGAAATGAGGGCAGTTGTGTGGCAATTTGAACATTATTTGGCATTGCCCTTCTTTGGAACTGGAATGACCTTTTCCAGTCCGGTGGCCACTGCTGAGTATTCCAAATTTGTTGCCATATTGAGTGAAACACTTTAACAGCATCATCCTTTAGGATTTCAAATAGCTCAGCTGGAATTCCATCATCTTCTCTAACTTTTTTTTTTTTTTTGTAGTAATGTTTGAAATGTTAATTCTAACTGAAAACTAACTTCAGAGCGACATCCAGACTAATATTTGGCCAAACAACTGAGCACCCAGCCTAGCTAAGCTGACAAATTAAATTAACCATCATGGCATTAAAATTTAAAAGATCTAAGATTCAAACTAACATTTCCTGACTTATCCAGCTTGATATAACCAATTTATCTAATAATTCACCCATCATTTGAGTCAGCTAGTTCAACTTAACTCTTTCTCTGAGCCTCAGGGTAGTCAATAACTCAAACAAAGTTTCCACTATCAGTTATAAAAAGTCGGGTTATTTCTTCAATTTGATTCCCAAATTCTACTTTCTCACACTTGGATTTACATACTCCTTATACGTATGACACCACCGTTGTGGCAGAAAGTGAAGAGGAACTCAAAAGCCTCTTGATGAAAGTGAAAGAGGAGAGTGAAAAAGTTGGCTTAAAGCTCAGCATTCAGACAACTAAGATCATGGCATCTGGTCCCATCACTTCATGGGAAATAGATGGGGAAACAGGGGAAACAGTGTCAGACTTTATTTTTCTGGGCTCCAAAATCACTGCAGATGGTGATTGCAGCCATGAAATTAAAAGATGCTTACTCCTTGGAAGGAGAGTTATGACCAACCTAAACAGCATATTCAAAAGCAGAGACAATACTTTGCCAACAAAGGTCCGTCTAGTCAAGGCTATGGTTTTTCCAGTGGTCATGCATGGATGTGAGAGTTGGACTGTGAAGAAGGCTGAGTGCCGAAGAATTGATGCTTTTGAACTGTGGTGTTGGAGAAGACTCTTGAGAGTGTCTTGGACTGCAAGGAGATCCAACCAGTCCATTCTAAAAATCAGCCCTGGGTGTTCTTTGGAAGGAATGATGCTAAAGCTGAAACTCCAGTACTTTGGCCACCTCATGCAAAGAGTTGACTCATTGGAAAATACTCTGATGCTGGGAGGGATTGGGGGCAGGAGGGAAAGGGGACGACAGAAGATGAGATGGCTGGATGGTATCACTGACTCGATGGATGTGAGTTTGAGTGAAGTCCAGGAGTTGGTGATGGATGGGGAGGCCTGGAGTGCTGAGATTCATGGGGTCACAAAGAGCTGGACACGACTGAGTGACTGAACTGACCTGTACACGTGGTCTTCCCTCCTAGGTTTCTAATCGCTGTTGCTTTAACTGTATCTTGACCAGAGGACACACCATGAGCCTGATGAAGACCAGGCTTTTGCCTTTCTTGGATACAACTCCAACTCAAATGTATTCATACCTCAGAATGAATGCTCAGTACATGTCCGGGTAAAGATTTTGTGTTTTTTCTGAATCATTTGTGTACCTTTGCTACTGAATTATTATAACGTTGCTTTTTATTTTGAAAACTTGTATTGAAATTATGCAGTAGCATCAGTTTGAATCCTTTTTCAAAAGCCACTTTCTTTAGCCTTTCAAATGTAAACTGAAGCCTACTTGAGGCACTATTTACCATGTTTTGGGAACAGGATGTACTTTAAAATTTTGCTGCAGCCTTTCATTATGAACAATTTCCTCTAAGTAATGTTTGAATCATAGGATAATTATTTGAAAAAGAGTTGGGAGAGTGGAAAAAGCTTTGTCTTTTTAAGAGCAATTCTCTTCATTTTAATTTTGAAATATCTCCCAAGCTCCAATTTTTATTGTGTATATTACATATATATAATGCAATCTTATTTTTACATTATACATGTTAGGTTTATATCATAAATATTATATTTACAACTTATATGTGCACATATATGTACATTGCATAAAATATATTTGTTTTTAGTGCTAGGAGATGAATATATGTTCCTTAGATAGCTAAAGAAAATTTGTTTTTAGTGCTAGGAGATGAATATATGTTCCTTAGATAGCTAAAGAAATGCTTGTGAAAGAATGAAACTAGAACACTTTCTAACACCTTACACAAAAATAAACTCAAAATGGATTAAAGATCTAAACGTAAGACCAGAAACTATAAAACTCCTAGAGGAGAACATAGGCAAAACACTCTCCAACATACATCACAGCAGGATCCTCTATGACCCACCTCCCAGAATATTGGAAATAAAAGCAAAAATAAACAAATGGGACCTAATTAAACTTAAAGGCTTCTGCACAACAAAGGAAACTATTAGCAAGGTGAAAAGGCAGCCTTCAGAATGGGAGAAATAATAGCAAATGAAGCAACGGACAAACAACTAATCTCAAAAATATACAAGCAACTCCTACAGCTCAACTCCAGAAAAATAAATGACCCAATCAAAAAATGGGCCAAAGAACTAAATAGACATTTCTCCAAAGAAGACATACAGATGGCTAACAAACACATGAAAAGATGCTCAACATCACTCATTATCAGAGAAATGCAAATCAAAACCACTACGAGGTACCATTTCACGCCAGTCAGAATGGCTGTGATCCAAAAGTCTACAAGCAATAAATGCTGGAGAGGGTGTGGAGAAAAGGGAACTCTCTTACACTGTTGGTGGGAATGCAAACTAGTACAACCACTATGGAGAACAGTGTGGAGATTCCTTAAAAAACTGGAAACAGAACTGCCTTATGATCCAGCAATCCCACTGCTGGGCATACACACTGAGGAAACCAGAAGGGAAAGAGACACGTGTACCCCAATGTTCATTGCTGCAATGTTTATAATAGCCAGGACATGGAAGCAACCTAGATGCCCATCAGCAGATGAATGGATAAGAAAGCCATGGTACATATACATAATGGAGTATTACTCAGCCATTAAAAAGAATACATTTGAATCAGTTCTAATGAGATGGATGAAACTGGAACCTATTATACAGAGTGAAGTAAGCCAGAAGGAAAAACACCAATACAGTATACTAACGCATATATATGGAATTTAGAAAGATGGTAACAACAACCCTGTGTACGAGACTGCAAAAGAGACACCGATGTATAGATCAGTCTTATGGACTCTGTGGGAGAGGGAGAGGGTGGGGAGATTTGGGAGAATAGCATTGAAACATGTATAATATCATGTATGAAACGAGTCGCCAGTCCAGGTTCGATGCACGGTACTGGATGCTTGGGTCTGGTGCACTGGGACAACCCAGAGGGAGGGTAGGGGAGGGAGGAGGGAGGAGGGTTCAGGATGGGGAACGCGGGTATACCTGTGGCGGATTCATTTCGATATTTGGCAAAACTAATACAATATTGTAAAGTTTAAAAATAAAATAAAATTAAAAAAAAAAAGAAATGCTTGTGCTTCAATTCACATTGATTTTACTCTAATTTTAAAAACATAATAGTATACAGTGACTACAGCACACATTGCTATATTTAAAATGGATAACCAACAAGGACAGGAAAATATGTTCAATATTCTATAATAACGTAAATGGAAAAATAATTTGAAAAAGAATATATATGTATATATATATGTATATATCACTGAATAACTTTGCTATACACCTACCTGAAACTAATACAACATTGTTAATCTACTATACTCCAATATAAAATAAAAATTTTAAAGCTGCTGATAAAGTTCTTGTGATTTTACATTTCATTCAAACCTCTTAATAACTTTTGAACATTCCAGCTGTGAACATTTATATTTATCTGTCTCTGGCCTAGGTAAAAAATAAAATAAGTATAAACACCAAGATTTAGAGACTTATTTTATTTCTTTTCTTGTGATACAAATATTTAACACCATGCTGAAATAGGAACTTTTCTACGACATGAGTTTGGAGAGGAATAAATGAGAAAAATCTTGGAAATATATTAGACTGTTGCTGGTCATTCAGTTAGTATTCGTTTAGCTTAGCTCAATTTAGTCACTCAGACATGTCCAACTCTTTGTGACCCCATGGATTGAAGCACACCAGGCCTCTGTGTCCATCACCTACTCCCAGAGATTACTCAAATTCATGTCCATTGAGTCAGTGATACCATCTAACCATCTAATCCTCTGTCATCCCCTTCTCCTCCTGCCCCCCATCATTCCCAGCATCAGGGTCTTTTCAAATGAGTCAGTTCTTCACATCACACAGCTAAAGTATTGAGGTTTCAGCTTCAACATCAGTTTTTCCAATGAGCATTCAGGACTGATCTCCTTTAGGATAGACTAGTTGGATCTCCTTGCAGTCCAAGGGACTCTCAGAGTCCTCTCCAACACCACAGTTCAAAAGCATCAATTCTTCAGTGCTCAGCTTTCTTTATAGTCCAACTCTCACATCCATACATGACTAGTGGAAAAAACATAGCATTGACTATATGCAACTTTGTTGGCAAAAAAAATGTCTCTGCTTTTTAATATGCTATTTAGGTTGGTCATAACTTTCCTTCCAAGGAATAAGTGTCTTTTAATTTTATGAATGCAGTCACCATCTACAATGATTTTTGAGTCCCCAAAAATAAAGTCATCCACTGTTTCCACTGTTTCTCCACCTATTTGCCATGAAGTGATGGGAACAGATGCCATGATCTTAGTTTTCTGAGTGTTGAGCTTTAAGCCAATTTTTTCACTCTCCTCTTTCACTTTCATCAAGAAGTTCTTTAGTTCTTCTTCACTTTCTGCCATAAGGGTGGTGTCATCTGCATATCTGAGGTTACTGTGCTTCTACTGACAATCTTGATTCCAGTTTGTGCTTCATCCAGCCCAGTGTTTCTCATGTTGTGCTCTGCATATAAGTTAAATAAGCAGGGTGACAATATATAGCCTTGACATTCCTTTTCCTATTTGGAACCAGTCTGTTGTTCCATGTCCACTTCTAACTGTTGCTTCCTGACCTGCATATAGGTTTCTCAAGAGGCAGGTCAGATGGTCTGGTATTCCCATCTCTTTCAGAATTTTCCACAGTTCATTGTGATCCATGCAGTCAAAGGCTTTGGCATAGTCAATAAAGCAGAAATAGTTTTTCTGGAATTCTCTTGCTTTTTTGATGATCCAGCAGATGTTGGCATTTTGATCTCTGATTCCTCTGCCTTTTCTAAAACAAACTTGAACATCTGGAAGTTCATGGTTCACGTGTTGCTGAAGCCTGGCTTGGAGAATTTGGAGCATTACTTTACTAGTGTGTGAGATGAGTGCAACTGTGTGGTAGTTGGAGCATTCTTTGGCATTACCTTTCTTTGGGATTGGAATGAAAACTGACCTTTTCCAGTCCTGTGGCCACTGCTGAGTTTTCCAAATTGCTGACACATTGAGTGCAGCACTTTCACAACACCATCTTTTGGGATTTGAAATAGCTCAACTGGAATTCCGTCACTTCCACCTGCTTTGCTTGTAGTGATGCTTCCTAAGGCCCACTTGACTTCACATTCCAGGATGTCTGGCTCTTGGTGAATGATCACACCATCATGATTATCTGGGTCATGAAAATCTTTTTTGTACAGTTCTTCTGTGTATTCTTGCCACCTCTTCTTAATATCTTCTGCTTCTGTTAGGTCCCTACCATTTCTATCCTTTATTGAGCCCATCTTTCCATGAAATATTACCTTGTTATCTCTAATTTTCTTGAAGAGATCTCTAGTCTTTCACATCCTATTGTTTTCCTCTATTTCTTTGCAATGATCGCTGAGGAAGGCTTTCTTATCTCTCCTTGCTATTCTTTGGAACTCTTCATTTAAGTAGGTATATCTTTCCTTTTCTACTTTGTTTTTGCTTCTCTTCTTTTCACAGCTATTTGTAAGGCCTCCTCAGATAGCCATTTTATTTTTTTGCATTTCTTTTTCTTGGGGATGTTCTTGCTCCCTGTGTCCTATACAATGTCATGAACCTCTGACCACAGTTTATCAGGCCATCTGTCTGTCACATCTAGTCCCTTAAATCTACTTGTCACTTCCACTGTATATTCATAAGGGATTTGATTTAGGTCATACCTGAATTGTCTGATGGTTTTCCCCACTTTCTTCAATTTAAGTCTGAATTTGGCAATAAGGAGTTCATGATCTGAGCCGCAGTCAGCTCCTGGTCTTGTTTTTGCTGACTGTATAGAGCTTCTCCATCTTTGGCTGCAAGGAGTATAATCAATCTGATTTCAGTTTTGGTGATGTCCATATGTAGAGTCTTCTCTTGTGTTGTTGGACGAGGGTGTTTGCTATGACCAATGCGTTCTCTTGGAAAAACGCTATTAGCCTTTGCCCTGCTTCATTCTGTACTCCATGGCCAAATTTGCCTGTTACTCCAGGTGTTTCTTGACTTCCTAGTTTTGCATTCCAGTTCCCTATAATAAAAATGACATCTTCTTTGAGTGTTAGTTCGAGAAGTCTTCTAGGTCTTCATAGAACCATTCAACTTCAGCTTCTTCAGCATTATTGGTCAAGGCATAGGCTTGGATTACCGTGATATTCAGTGGTTTGACTTGGAAACGTTTTGGGACTGCATCCAAATACTGCATTTCGGCCTCTTGTTGACTATGATGGCTATTCCATTCCTTCTAAAGGATTCTTGCCCACAGTAGTAGATGGTCATCTGAGTAAATTCGCCCATTCCAGATCTTAGTTCGCTGATTCCTAAAATGTCAACATTCACTCTTGCCATCTCCTGTTTGACCACTTCCAGTTTGCCTTGATTCATCGACCTAACATTCCAGGTTCCTATGCAATATTGCTCTTTACAGCATCAGACCTTGCTTCTATCACCAGTCACATCTACAACTGGGGGTTGATTTTGTTTTGGGTCTCTTCATTCTTTCTGGAGTTATTTCTCTGTTGATTTAAAGTAGCATATTGGGTACCTACCAACCTGGGGAGTTCATCTTTCAGTGTCCTATCTTTTTGTCTTTTCATACTGTTCATGGGGTTCTCAAGGCAAGAATACTGGAAGTGGTTTGCCATTCCCTTCTCTAGTGGACCACATTTTTTCAGAACTCTCCACCATGATCCATCTGTCTTGGGTGGTCCTATACCACATGGCTTATAGTTTGACAAGGCTGTGGTCCATGTGATTAGATTGGTTAGTTTTCTGTGAAGGTGGTTTTCAGTCTGTCTGCCCTTTGATGGAGAAGGATAAGAGGCTTATGAAAGCTTCCTGATGTGATAGACTGACTGAGGGGGATACTGGGTCTTGTTCTGATAGGCGGGGCCATGCTCAGTAAACGTTAATCCAATTTTCTGTTGATGGGTAGAGCTCTGTTCCCTCCCTACTGTTTACCTGGGGCCAAACTATGGTGGAGGTAATGAAGATAATGGTGATCTCCCTCAAAATATCCCAGGCATGTACTGCTACATTCCATGCCCCCAACCCTGTAACAGGCCACCACCGACCCACGCCTTCACCAGAGACTCCCGGACACCCACAAGCAAGTCTTCTGTGGGGTCATTGTTCCTTTCTCCTGCGTCCTGGTGTACAAGGTTCTGTTTTGCCCTCCAAGTGTCTATTTCGCAGTTCTATGTAAGTTCTGGCAGCTCTATAGTGGGGTTAATGGCAACCTCCTGCAAGATGACTTATGCCATACCCACACCCAGAGCCCCTGTCCCTGCATCAGACCACTGCTGACCTGTACCTCCACAGGAGATGCTCAAACACAGTTTTGTCTCAGTATCTGTGGGGTCCCTGGGTCCTGGTGCACACAAGGTTTGTTTGAACCCTCTGAGTGTCTCTGGCAGGAATGCGGATTGATTCTAAACACGAATTCACCCCTCCTAGCATCTTGCTGGGTTTCTCCTTTGCCCTTGGACATGGGGTGTCTCCTCACAGCCACTCCAGTGCCTACCATCTTACTGGGGTTTTTCTGACCTTGGACATTGGGTATCTCCACATGGCTGGTACAGTGAAGTGCAGGCGCTGCTCCTGACATTGGACGTAGGGTATCTCCTCTCGGTCGCTCGCCGCTCCAGTGCCACACAGCTGACACTAAATATTATCATTCACTAAATATTATCATTTGTTAAATATTATCATTAACTTTGTTATTGTAGACTTTATTAAATTTTTTTTGTTAGAAAGTAGCATAAAATATCATGGTCTAACTTAAACGCTGAAGTAACATTGTTATAAAGATTTAAAGGATTTCATTGGAAAATAAAGCAGGTGCACTCATCTGGCTTCAGAAACCACAAGAACCCACAAGTGTTAAGGACATTTTCCTTTATTGCGTTTTTCTGTTTATCCCCTTGGGCCTTCTTCAGTCTTTTCTCTTTGGGCATTTTCTCAGCTCCTATACATGTTTTTTGGTTATTCTGTGTCACTACTACAAACTCTCACTTAAGAAGCACTGATTGGCCCTATGTGGCTTAAAAATTTAATCCTTGACTAAGAGCTACTGTGGCCTCCTGCTTAGGGTGTTTGTGAGGATCATTTAAGCAGATGAAATAGATGCATAAAGTACTCAAAGACATATATTTTTTGGCATTTGTACTATAGACACTGAAAGCTCCTGAGCTTCAAAATTCCTGTCCTTCAAAATCTTTACTTCTTTCCATGCCAAACAAAGCTAATTGTCATAGGAGATGGGTGAAGGTTATACCACTTTAAATTTAATAATGAAGACAGGTAAGGAAAAAATTCAGTGTAGTATAACAACACAGTACCAGTGACATTAAACCGCATTTTAAATAAAAATCTAGGTAGTTATGCGTTTCTATAATCCATGGCAAAGTCCCAAGCCTGGATTTCAGATCAGGAATATGCCTTTATCATCAAAGTTTATCTCAGAATAGAATAATAAGTTGCTCTTTCTCTCTCTTCATGCAAACAAGACATATTTCCCCCCTATTAATTGTATATTTGTGTGCAATTTTGAATTGTCAGCTTAATCTTGCTCTCTCTTTTTTTTTTTTTTCAGTTTACTCAAAGAGGAGATAGAAGGAAAATGAATTGCATTTTTGTAAATAAAGACTAATCTTGATTTTTTCCAAGTAACTACATCCTTATTCATAAATTGGATTTTAATAAAAGAGAGGAGGGCAACTTGACTTTTTTGTGATTTAAATAAATCATCTATCCTATAAAAGTTAAAAATCACACACACCATGTAATCACACAGAAAAGAAAAGCAAATAAAAAATGCAAACAGTGGTAGCAGACAGCACAATTATTCATTGCCAACCCACAGAAAGAAAATGTTAGACACTCAGTCATGTCCAGTTATTTGCAACTCCATGACTATAGCCCATCAAGTGCCTCTGTTCATGGAATTTTCCTGGCAAGAATATTGGAGTGGGTTGCCACTCCCTTCTCTGGGGCATTTTCCTGGATTGAACCCAGTCTCCTGCATGGCAGGCAGTTTCTTCACCATCTGAGTTACTAGGGACCCACAGAAAGTAAATACTTATTCCAAAAGGGTGAGGTCTTATTTCCATTCTTCAGGTTGTCTTCACAGCTAAGACCCAGGGTCATTACATATATCATAATGGTCAGGGAAATTAGAAAGGATAAAGTAGCATGACTAATCAGCTCATCATAAGTTGATGCTAATGCAAGAATATACAGAAAGGATAGTTTTAAATGAGATTTTAAATTTTATCATGCTTATAGACTGTGTTGAGTGAGATACTCTTGATCAGACTTTAAACATTGGCACTATTGACATTTAGAGATAGATATTTCTCTAGTATGAGGAAATGTCCTATTCATTATAGGATGTTTAGCAGCATCCCTGGCCTCCACACATAGATGGCAATAGCAACCACCCCTTTCCTCCCTCCACACTTGTTATAACAACCAAAATTTTCTGTATACATTACTAAACTAACCCTAGGGGGAAAAATTAATCCATTGTAGAATCACTTTTTTAGAATAATTCCAAAATTAATCTTAAAAGTTAAGCCATGTGACTAAGGATAAAATTATGAAATTAATGTTATCATTAAATAAGAAATTATGATGAAATTAATGTTATGTTAGATTTGTCAGAAAACAGATATGATATATACTTCTTCAACAATCATTATTTTTTGAGACGATTAATATACAGGTCTAAATCTACCATGGGCTTCTCAGGTGACTCAGTGTTAAAGAACCCACATGCCATGCAAGAGACACAGGAGATACGAGTTTGATGAGTTTGATGCCTGAGTCGCAAAGATCCCCTGGAAGAAGAATTGGCAACCTACACCAATATTCATACCTGAAAAATCCCACGGATAGAGGAGCCTGGCAGGCTACAGTTCATGGGGTTGCAAAGGAGTGGGACGCAACTGAGCATGCACCATGCAACATCCACATAAAACCTGCCAAAAATCTCTGAAAAACACTACAATAAAAATTTTCAAAATTTGTATGAATGTTTCACTAGCATATGAAAAGCTGAAAAACTTCTGTAAGTAAACTTTAAAACCCAGAGAACGTGCTTTCTCCAAAATATAAAAGAGCTTGTCAAATATTTCAAGAAAGAGAACGCAAAGAAGCTACACATTTTTCACAGTATTATCAGTTTAGAAAGATAAATGACAAAATATACTCTAATTATATCAATTAACCACAAATTGAATGATGAGTCTTGTTTGAAACCATTTATTTTCTACTTTATATAAAGGGCAGTGGTTAAACAATAACTATTCTGACATGAAAACCATGAAGAAAAGCTTGTTTATAATTACAACTCTGGACTTAAAAAAATAATCAATAAATTATATGTTGAGAGAGTTCGTGTTTATGGACAGATTGGGAAGAAGTTCATTTATGAGGGACATGGTGAGGAAGACATTGTAAGTTATTATTTGCAACATTTTTAAGGATTTTTCCATTCCCAGCCAATATAATGACCAATCCAGTTAACAGAGATTGAAGACATATTATTAATTTCAGATATACATATATATGTTTACATAGCCAAGTTAGCATTTTCATTCTGAAAAAAAAGTTTTTTTTTTAAAAAAGCAATACAAGCTTTGTTTATCTGTTTTTTAATCTAATAACAAATAGTTTTAATGGATTGACATTACAAAGAATCAAGGAAAAAGAATTTTTGTTTCATATATGATGTTCATCAGCAAGTAAATTATTTTGAATAGAACTATTCAAAAGATAACCTATTTCTCTAACTGTAAAAAGTTCAAAGAAAGTGGATAAAAGACAGTAAAATCCTTTCCAAAGAATTTATAATCCATGTACTGATTTCTTATTTCTTTTATGCAAGCCACATGTCAAGTCAATTCTTCAATATGTTCTTCTCTGGTTAGATCTTAAAAAAAAAAAAAAAAAACAACTTTATATAAGCCTTTAACAAAACTAAAGATAGTTCAACTTGGTCATGACTTGAAGAATTCTTCAACAATAAGAGCGGTGTCTAGTATGGTCATGTATTTTTGCTATTAACATAACTAATCATAAGAGATAATAACAAGGGGGGATGGTTGCTCATCGTAGAACAAAAAAATATCAGTCAATTATTTATGACTAGATTGAAAGATTTTTCAATTCATATAAAACCTGAAGTTTGCCTTTCACCAAAAATTCATGGGCTATAAACCCCTTCTACCGGTCCAGCACTACAAAGATCAATTCCTTCAAATCATACTTCAGACCAGAAAAATATTTTTGAAAAAGATGGAAAAACACTCTGAAGTTGGCATTTTGAAGAGTACAAACTAAAAATTTTACCATGGATAATAACTGTGTTAATACAGAAGATGAATAATTAGAACTATCAAAACAAAATTCACATTTGAAATATAAAAGAATAACAACTGAAGAAAGAGGAAGATAACTCTGCAATCAAATAAAAAATATCTTATAAAAATAAGAAGGGAATGAGGCAGGAAAAACAATAAAGAGATCATTACATTTTTAAGTAGCTACTCAGATCATGACATCAATGTATTATCCAGAACCAGATGAGAAAACGAAAACTGATTAGCTTATAGGCACAACTTAAATCACATCTAACTGAGCTTACAATTGAAATAAATTGCACCAATTTTAGATTTGATAATTTTTGAAAAACATGCACGTGTTTTTTATATATAAATATATGAAATTATATTTATAAATATTATACATATATATGCATATGCAATACATATATACATACATACATATATATATATATATATACAATATAAGTTCTTAAACAGATAAATCATACATTCTAACTCGATTGTGAGGATTTGACAATATGTGAAGAACCCATTTGAAATTTTATAGATATTTGAATGAAGTACACTAGTTGAGGCTATTGCACCAAAGACTGTGGTACTCAGAATGGAAAATTCAAGGATATTATCCCACAGAATTATTGCATAATAAAATAATCTTTATGTGTTTTCTGTATTATATCAATGTTTCTCCAATTGTGCCACCACAAGCAACAGTGGCACCTGGGGAATTGTTAGATATATAAATATCAGGATTCACTCTGGTCCTGCTAAATCAGTAACTCTGTGGTCAAGGTCCAGTGATCTGGGATTTAATGAACACTTAGGATGACTTTGATACATGCTACAGCTGGATGGTATGATCACTAACCTACAGCCAGACATCCTGGAATGTGAAGTCAAGTGGGCCTTAGAAAGCATCACTACAACCAAAGCTAGTGGAAGTGATAGAAATCCAGTGGAGCTATTTCAAATCCTGAGAGATGATGCAGTGAAAGTGATGCACTCAATATGCCAGCAAATTTGGAAACCTCAGCAGTGGCCACAGGACTGGAAAAGGTCAGTTTTCATTCCAATCCCAACAAAAGGCAATGCCAAAGAATGCTCAAACTACCACACAATTGCACTCATCTCACACGCTAGTAAAGTAATGCTCAAAATTCTCCAAGCCAGGCTTCAGCAATATGTGAACCATGAACTTCCAGATGTTCAAGCTGGTTTTAGAAAAGGCAGAAGAACCAGAGATCAAATTGCCAAGATCTGCTGGATCATCGAAAAAGCAAGAGAGTTGCAGAAAAACATCTATTTCTGCTTTATTGACTATGCCAAAGCCTTTGACTGTGTGGATCACAATAAATTGTGGAAAATTCTTCAAGAGATGGGAATACCAGACCACCTGACCTGCCTCTTGAGAAACCTATATGCAGGTCAGGAAGCAACAGTTAGAACTGGACATGGAACAACAGACTGGTTCCAAATTGGAAAAGGAGTTTGTCAAGGCTGTATATTGTCACCCTGCTTATTTAACTTCTATGCAGAGTACATCATGAGAAACACTGGGCTGGAAGAAGCACAAGCTGAAATTAAGATTGCCGGGAGAAATATCAATAACCTCAGATATGCAGATGGCAGCACTCTTATGGCAGAAAGTGAAGAGGAACTAAAAAGCCTCTTGATGAAAGTGAAAGGGGAGAGTGCAAAGGTTGGCATAAAGCTCAGCATTCAGAAAACGAAGATCATGGTATCTGGTCCCATCACTTCATGGGAAATAGATGGGGAAACAGTGCAAACAGTGTCAGACTTTATTTTGAGGGGGCTTCAAAATCACTGTAGATGGTGACTGCATCCATGAAATTAAAAGACACTTATTCCTTGGAAGGAAAGTTATGACCAACCTAGATAGCATATTCAAAAGCAGAGACATTACTTTGCCAACAAAGGTCCGTTTAGTCAAGGCTATGGTTTTTCCAGTGGTCATGTATGGATGTGAGAGTTGGAGTGTGAAGAAACCCGAGTGCCGAAGAATTGTTGCTTTTGAACTGTAGTGTTGGAGAAGATTCTTGAGAGTCCTTTGGACTGCAAGGAGATCCAACCAGTCCATTCTGAAGGAGATCAGCCCTGGGATTTCTTTGGAAGGAATGATGCTAAAGCTGAAACTCCAGTACTTTGGCCACCTCATGCAAAGAGTTGACTCATTGGAAAAGACTCTGATGCTGGGAGGGATTGGGGGCAGGAGGAGAAGGGGACGACAGAGGATGAGATGGCTGGATGGCATCACTGACTCGAGGGACATGAGTCTGAGTGAACTCCGGGAATTGGCAATGAACAGGGAGGCCTAGCATGCTGTGATTCATGGGGTTGCAAAGAGTCGGACACGACTGAGCGACTGAACTAAACTGAACAGTTGGAAACCAAAGGTTTATAAAATAGTTTGTGACATACTAATCCCCCAAAACATATTATAAAGAAGCTTGATGCAAAACGTGCAGTATCACATAAAGTAACCTGCAACAAACATAATAGTTCTGCCCTTCTGTAATGCTCTAGTTCATGGTTTTTAGCATATTTAAACTAAAGAGCTCCTCCTCAGTAACAAGGGTTCTTAAAATTTCCTACAGAAAGATGTTTTTGGGTGGAATCTTTATAAAGTACCCCAAAGGTAACACATGACATAGGTTGGGCATCACTTCCATTGAGTAGATGGCTGGGTCAAAGAACAGTTTGACTAAACAAATGAGTTTTCCACTCACAACAAGAATAGGCATTTAGTGCCATTCTATTAGATTCCAGGCAA
The DNA here is from genome assembly GCF_055505025.1 of Bos grunniens. Taxonomy (NCBI): domain Eukaryota; kingdom Metazoa; phylum Chordata; class Mammalia; order Artiodactyla; family Bovidae; genus Bos; species Bos grunniens. The sequence goes on from NC_141170.1 coordinate 69,919,068, forward strand.
GTTAATTTTCCATGTTTTTGAGTATAAGGAGATTAGCTGGAATGGATGCTGAGCCAGCAAGGTTCAAGCAGTGGTTACTCTTCTTGGCAGCTTAACTGGATGAGATCCCAGGCTGAGATCTCCTAATATTGGGGCAGTTCATTTCTTTTTTATTTATCCCTTGAATACCTATAATATCCATTATATACATCTATCAGAAAAGCCCTTCATGTTCAGTCAAAGAGCTCCTTAATGGCCCACTAAAATCAGGGCATTTTAACACACTGAATCTTTAAGAACAGCCAAAACAAAACAAAAAAACCTATATTTCCCTTCTTGTATTATTGGAAGTATTAAGTCTTCATATTACACATTTGGTTATTCAGTGTGGATTCATTCTGCACTAGAAAAAGTCACTTTTATTATAAATTGGGCAAAGTCAGTCTTTTGAATGAAACAAAGGAAAAGGAAAAGTGCCTTTATATATATATATATATATATATATATATATATATATATATATAATTGTGCAAAAGTAGTTTTGTACACAGTACTGTATAAAGTACGGAGAGGGTAATGGCACCCCACTCCAGTACTCTTGCCTGGAAAATCCCATGGATGAAGGAGCCTGGAAGGCTGCAGTCCATGGGGTCACGAAGAGTCGGACACCACTGAGCGACTTCACTTTCACTTTTCACTTTCATGCATTGGAGAAGGAAATGGCAACCCACTCCAGTGTTCTTGCCTGGAGAATCCCAGGGACAGGGGAGCCTGGTGGGCTGCCGTCTATGGGGTCGCACAGAGTCGGACACGACTGAAGCGACTTAGCAGCAGCAGCAGCATATAAAATAGAATGTAATATGCGGGATGTTCTTGGAGATCTACTGTATAGCACAGAGGACTATAGTCAATATTTTATAATAACCCATAAGGGAAAAGAATCCAAAACGGTATGCGTGTGTGTGTATATATATATATATATATATATATATGTATATGTAACTTTATTGTCTGCCTGAAACTAACACAACATTGTATATGAACTAAACTTCCAGTTAAAAAAAAAAATGGCTCTTCATACTATGCATGAATAAAAGCACATGTTATAATTAAATACAGTCATTTAAAGTTAGCTTTGGCATGAACTTGGGCAAATTCTTGAAGTTGGTGAGGGACAGGGAAGTCTGGCCTGCTGCAGTCCATGGGGTCATGAAGAGTCAGACAGGTCATGGTGACTGAACACCAAAGTTAGCTAGAAGAGGAAAGAGAATGGAAACAATAGAAGGATATCCAGTTAGTTGTTACAAAGTTCCAGACTTGAGGTATTTGTGCCATGAGATTGTCTATTGTGAACAATACAAAAGAACATTAAGTTAATTAAATAACACTTTCTAAGTGTCCATTATGTACCACACTGTGGTGTTTGGATTCTTGCACACATTCTCTTATTTAGTGTTCATAGCAATTCTTTTAGATAATATTATTGCCACTGTGTACAGAGATCAAGCAAAGTTCAGAAAAGTTAAATGAAATAGAAAGGGTTTTAGTATTTATTAGAACCAAATTTTTTGTTTTGTTTTGTTTTTTAACCATAATGGCCTGACTTGAAAGATTATACTCTTCCTCTAAATTAGAGTTCTGCAGACGTTTCCTATAGAGGGTGAGATAATGAATACTTAGACTTTACAAACTATATTGTAAACTATATAAAACAAGCTGTAAGCCATATTTGACCAATGCAGCACAGTTTTCAACCCTGCTTCAAAAAATATTGTATATATCAAGCTTGGAGTGAAAACAAGCAGTACCCTATCTAGATTTCCATCACCAGCCACTGCACTCATCTCCCAATTCTTAATTGGTCACAACTTCATCCTTCCTTGGGGTATTTCTTGGGGTTGGAACACTTCAAACTTTAAGTTCAAGAAGTACTGTGAATGCCAAGTAAGCTCATCATTATGCCAAAAATCAAAAGCAGAGGGAAAAATCATAAAAGGCATTTTATTACCAAGGAGAATCAGTAATATTAATAGCTGGCATCAATAGAAATGATGAAAATGGGCAAACAATAGAGTAAAATGTTTTAAATATGGAAAGAAAATATGTATCAAACTAAAATTTTACATCTACAACAAATAATGCTGAAAAGTGAAGTCAAAATAAGGATGCATGTATGTAAACACAAACTTAGGGAATCACTTACCTGCAAAGCTTCACCTACAGAAATATTGAGACAAATTTATTTTTAAATTAAACATCTGAACAAATCAGGAAATGAGTCATGCAAATATCTTGGGAAGAGTACTCTAGGCACTGGAACCTAGCCAGTACAAAAGCCTTAAGGTGAGTTTATGAAAGATTATGGTTTGAATGGAATAAACAATTGGGAGATTAATGAAAGATGAGGTTACAGGAGAATTTTGCCACCATGATGTTTGCTCCAATTACATGGAAGACAGAAGAGGGTTTTGATCAAAGGGATCAAACAATCTGGCTTATGTTTTAAAAATTTTTCCTTTATTATTGGAACTAAAGGTGAGATGTATCTTTCAAAATTTTAAACTGATATGGACAAAATGTAGCTTGTTAATAAGACTACACCCATATCATCACATGCAAACCACACATATTATACAAACACACACAAAACATAGTACTTAGTATGTCATGTCAGCTGGTAAACTGACATGCAAATTCATGTAATACCTAATATTTCAAATAATTCCATGTGTACCGATCTATTTTTCCAAGTAAGTTTTACTGTGTTAATTTAATAATGTAAAATGGAGAGTTTTAATGTGATCTGTTAGAGACAACCAAACTAATGGAAAGACAAAATGTAATATTTGTTATGAATGTTGTCTAATTCTATTTCCACAAAGTCATATTGCCATATATTTGATATTTATAAAATATTAAACTATATTATGTAAGTTGAAAGAAATGAGGAAATATATAGTCAACCATATTTGAATTTTAAAACCTTTTTGAAGACTTTACTATTTAATCATACAATGAGAATGCACATATGATAAAATCTGAACCAATGTTTTATAACTGACATTACATTTAAATTTTACCAAGGACTACTAAAGTTTGCAGTATAATTACACAAAAGTGAAAAATATCAAATTATTAATTATGTTTCAAAGTAGCCATTTATTTTTCTCTTTAAATTTCAGAGACTGAATTTAAAATTCCTTGTTTGATTTTCATTTTTAAACATATTGATCTATGTAGTCATACATTATTAAACAAGTTACAAAGTAATAATAATTGTAGAGATACTCATAAGGCAGGGCTCAGCAAACATTTTCTGTGAAGGATCAGTTATAAGGTAGCTGTTTCAATGACTCAATTCTGCTTTTATAGCACAAAGCATCATAAAATAGGTGTAAATATATTACATTGCTGGTTTTGACTACAAATTATTTTAAACAGCAGATGACAGGCTGAATTTGACCAGTGGGTATAATTTGGAAATTGTACCATGTAGCATTAAGAAATAACCAATCAGTGTACTTGACTAGAACTCTTATTGTGCAATAGGGATTTGTTTTTGCAATAATTGTGATACAATTTGATGGAGATTGAACATTTTATGGTCATTGACTTCAGAAAAACCTCTTAAAAATGAAATTAATTTAAATATTTTATTTTTGAATTTGAATCATGAAATTTTTGTAATATTTTATCAACAACATCAAGCATTAACCACCAAAATATTTTCCATATATTTGTCTAGCTTTCAAGGAAGATACACACAAAAGTAAGCTGGAAAACAAAGTAATTGAATTAATATTCATGTTAAATAAATTTGTATTAATCAGATATATGATATCTTGACCAAACCTAGCCTAAATAGATTATTAGCAATGATTAAGAAGGAATGGGTTAATACTATAAAAATATTCACTCACAATCAGTTTATACATGATTCAATGCCATTCTCTCAAATCTTCCCACCCTCTCCCTCTCCCACAGAGTCCATAAGACTGTTCTATACATCAGTGTCTCTTTTGCTGTCTTGTACACAGGGTTATTGTTACAATCTTTCTAAATTCCATATATATGCGTTAGTATACTGTATTGGTGTTTTTCTTTCTGGCTTACTTCACCCAGTATAATAGGCTCCAGTTTCATCCACCTCATTAGAACTGATTCAAATGTATTCTTTTTAATGGCTGAGTAATACTCCATTGTGTATATGTACCACAGCTTTCTTATCCATTCATCTGCTGATGGACATCTAGGTTGCTTCCATGTCCTGGCTATTATAAACAGTGCTGCGATGAACATTGGGGTACACGTGTCTCTTTCCCTTCTGGTTTCCTCAGTGTGTATGCCCAGTAGTGGGATTGCTGGATCATAAGGCAGTTCTATTTCCAGTTTTTTAAGGAATCTCCACACTGTTCTCCATAGTGGCTGTACTAGTTTGCATTCCCACCAACAGTGGAAGAGGGTTCCCTTTTCTCCACACCCTCTCCAGCATTTATTGCTTGTAGACTTTTGGATCACAGCCATTCTGACTGGTGTGAAGTGGTACCTCATAGTGGTTTTGATTTGCAATTCTCTGATAATGAGTGATGTTGAGCATCTTTTCATGTGTTTGTTAGCCATCTGTATTTCTTCTTCAGAGAATTGTCTATTCAGTTCTTTGGCCCATTTTTTGATTGGGTCATTTATTTTTCTGGAATTGAGCTGTAGGAGTTGCTTGTATATTTTTGAGATTAGTTGTTTGTCCGTTGCTTCATTTGCTATTATTTCTCCCATTCTGAAGGCTGTCTTTTCACCTTGCTTATAGTTTCTTTTGTTTTGCAGAAGCTTTTAAGTTTAATTAGGTCCCATTTGTTTATTTTTGCTTTTATTTCCAATATTCTGGGAGGTGGTTCATAGAGGATCCTGCTGTGATGTATGTCAGAGAGTGTTTTGCCTATGTTCTCCTCTAGGAGTTTTATAGTTTCTGGTCTTACGTTTAGATCTTTAATCCATTTTGAGTTTATTTTTGTGTAAGGTGTTAGAAAGTGTTCCAGTTTCATTCTTTTATGAGTGGTTGACCAGTTTTCCCAGTACCACTCGTTAAAGAGATTGTCTTTAATCCATTGTATATTCTTGCCTCCTTTGTCAAAAATAAGGTGTTCATATGCACGTGGACTTATCACTGGGCTTTCTATTTTTTTCCATTGATCTATATTTCTGTCTTTGTGCCAGTACCATACTGTCTTGATGACTGTGGCTTTGTAGTAGAGCCTGAAGTCAGGCAGGTTTATTCCTCCAGTTTCATTCTTCTTTCTCAAGATTGCTTTGGCTATTTGAGGTTTTTTGTATTTCCATACAAATTGTGAAATTATTTGTTCTAGCTCTGTGAAGAATACTGTTGGTAGCTTGATAGGGATTGCATTGAATCTATAAATTGCTTTGGGTAGTATACTCATTTTCACTATATTGATTCTTTCAATCCATGAACATGGTATATTTCTCCATCTATTAGTGTCCTCTTTGATTTCTTTCACCAGTGTTTTATAGTTTTCTATATGTCGATCTTTAGTTTCTTTAGTTAGATATATTCCTAAGTATTTTATTCTTTTCATTGCAATGGTGAATGGAATTGTTTCCTTAATTTCTCTTTCTATTTTCTCATTATTAGTGTATGGGAATGCAATGGACTTCTGTGTGTTGATTTTATATCCTGCAACTTTACTATATTCATTGATTAGTTCTAGTAATCAATGGTGGAGTCTTTAGGGTTTTCTATGTAGAGGATCATGTCATCTGCAAACAGTGAGAGTTTTACTTCTTCTTTTCCAATTTGGATTCCTTTTATTTCTTTTTCTGCTCTGATTGCTGTGGCCAAAACTTCCCAAACTATGTTGAATAGTAATGGTTAAAGTGGGCACCCTTGTCTTGTTTCTGACTTTAGAGGAAATGCTTTCAATTTTTCACCATTGAGGATAATGTTTGCTGTGGGTTTGTCATATATAGCTTTTATTCTGTTGAGGTATGTTTCTTCTATTCCTGCTTTCTGGAGAGTTTTTATCATAAATGGATGTTGAATTTTGTCAAAGGCTTTCTCTGCATCTATTGAGATAATCATATGGTTTTTATTTTTCAATTTGTTGATGTGGTGTATTATATTGATTGATTTGTGGATATTGAAGAATCCTTGCATCCCTGGGATAAAACCCACTTGGTCATGGTGTATGATCTTTTTAATGTGTTGTTGGATTCTGATTGCTAGAATTTTGTTAAGGATTTTTGCATCTATGTTCATCAGTGATATTGGCCTGTAGTTTTCCTTTTTTGTGGGATCTTTGTCAGGTTTTGGTATTAGGGTGATGGTGGCCTCATAGTATGACTTTGGAAGTTTACCTTCCTCTGAAATTTTCTGGAAGAGTTTGAGTAGGACAGGTGCTAGCTCTTCTCTAAATTTTTGGTAGAATTCAGCTGTGAAGCTGTCGGGACCTGGGCTTTTGTTTGCTGGAAGATTTCTGATTACAGTTTCAATTTCCATGCTTGTGATGGGTCTGTTAAGATTTTCTATTTCTTCCTGGTCCAGTTTTGGAAAGTCGTACTTTTTAAGAATTTGTCCATTTCTTCCACGTTGTCCATTTTATTGGCATATAATTGCTGATAGTAGTCTCTTATGATCCTTTGTATTTCTGTGTTGTCTGCTGTGATCTCTCCATTTTCGTTTCTAATTTTATTGATTTGATTTTTCTCCCTTTGTTTCTTGATGAGTCTGGCTAATGGTTTGTCAATTTTATTTATCCTTTCAAAGAACCAGCTTTTGGCTTTGTTGATTTTTGCTATGGTCTCTTTTGTTTCTTTTGCATTTATTTCTGCCCTGATTTTTAAGATTTTTTTCCTTCTACTAACCCTGGGGTTCTTTATTTCTTCCTTTTTTAGTTGCTTTAGATGTAGAGTTAGGTTATTTATTTGACTTTTTTCTTGTTTCTTGAGATATTCCTGTATTGCTATGAACTTTCCCCTTAGGACTGCTTTTACAGTGTTCCACAGGTTTTGGGTTGTTGTGTTTTCATTTTCATTCATTTCTATGCAAATTTTGATTTCTTTTTTGATTTCTTCTATGATTTGTTGGTTATTCAGCAGCATGTTGTTCAGCCTCCATATGTTAGAATTTTTAATAGTATTTCTCCTGTAATTGAGATCTAATCTTACTGCATTGTGGTCAGAAAAGATGCTTGGAATGATTTCTATTTTTTTGAATTTACCAAGGCTAGACTTATGGCCCAGGATGTGATCTATCCTGGAGAAGGTTCCGTGTGAGCTTGAGAAAAAGGTGAAATTCATTGTTTTGGGATGAAATGGCCTATAGATATCAATTAGGTCTAACTGGTCTATTGTACCACTTAAAGTTTGTATTTCCTTGTTAATTTTCTGTTTAGTTGATCTATCCATAGGTGTGAGTGGGGTATTAAAGTCTCCCACTATTATTGTGTTATTGTTAATTTCTCCTTTCATACTTGTTAGCATTTGTCTTACAAATTGTTTTGCTCCTATGTTGGGTGCATATATACTTATAATTGTTATATCTTATTCTTGGATTGATCCTTTGATCATTATGTAGTGACCTTCTTTGTCTTTTTTCACAGCCTTTGTTTTAAAGTCTATTTTATCTGATATGAGTATTGCTACTCCTGCTTTCTTTTGGTCCCTGTTTGCATGGAAAATCTTTTTCCAGCCCTTCACTTTCAGTCTGTATGTGTCCCCTGTTTTGAGGTGGGTCTCTTGTAGACAACATATGTAGGGGTCTTGTTTTTGTATCCATTCAGCCAGTCTTTGTCTTTTGGTTGGGGCATTCAACCCATTTACATTATTAATTATTGATAAGTATGATCCCGTTGCCATTTACTCTATTGTTTTGGGTTCAAATTTATACACCCTTTTTGTGTTTCCTGTCTAGAGAATATCTTTTAGTATTTTTTGGAGAGCTGGTTTGGTGGTGCTTAATTCTCTCAGCTTTTGCTTGTGTGTAAAGCTTTTGATTTCTCCTTTGTATTTGAATGAGATCCTTGCTGGGTACAATAATCTGGGCTGTAGGTTATTTTCTTTCATCACTTTAAGTGTGTCTTGCCATTCCCTCCTGTCTTGAAGAGTTTCTATTGAAAGATCAGCTTTTATCCTTATGGGAATTCCCTTGTGTGTTATTTGTTGTTTTTCTCTTGCTGCTTTTAATATTTGTTCTTTGTGTTTGATCTTTGTTAATTTGATTAATATGTGTCTTGGGGTGTTTCACCTTGGGTTTATCCTGTTCAGGACTCTCTGGGTTTCTTGGACTAGAGGGATTATTTCCTTCCCCATTTTAGGGAAGTTTTCAACTATTATCTCCTCAAGTATTTTCTCATGGTCTTTCTTTTTGTCTTCTTCTGGGACTCCTATGACTCGAATGTTGTAGTGTTTATATATTGTCCTGGAGGTCTCTGAGATTGTCCTCATTTCTTTTAATTCATTTTTCTTTTTCCCTCTCTGGTTCATTTATTTCTACCATTCTGTCTTCTAATTCACTAATCCTATCTTCTGCCTCTGTTATTCTACTATTTTTTGCCTCCAGAGTGTTTTTGATCTCATTTATTGCATTATTCATTATATATTGACTCTTTTTTATTTCTTCTAGGTCCTTGTTAAACCTTTCTTGCATCTTCTCAATCCTTGTCTCCAGGCTATTTATCTGTGATTCCATTTTGATTTCAAGACTTTGGGTCAATTTCACTATCATTATTCGGAATTCTTTATCAGGTAGATTCCCTATCTCTTCCTGTTTGGTTTGGTGGGCATTTATCCTTTATCTTTACCTGTTGGGTATTCCTCTGTCTCTTCATCTTGTTTATATTGCTGAGTTTGGGGTGTCCTTTCTGTATTCTGGCAGTTTGTGGAGTTCTCTTTATTGTGGAGTTTCCTCGCTGTGTGTGGGTTTGTACAGGTGGCTTGTCAAGGTCTCTTGGTTAGGGAAGCTTGTTTCAGTGTTCTGGTGGGTGGAGCTGCTGGATTTCTTCTCTCTGGAGTGCAATGAAGTGTCCAGTAATGAGTTATGAGATGTCTATGGTTTTGTAGTAACTTTGGGCAGCCTATGTGTTGGAGCTCAGGGCTGTGTTCCTGTGTTGCTGGAGAATTTGCTTCGTATGTCTTGCCCTGGAACTTGTTGGCCCTTGTGTGGTGCTTGATTTCAGTGTAGGTATGGAGGTGTTTGATGAGCTCCTGTAAGTTAATGTTCCCTGGAGTCAGGAGTTCCCTGGATTTAGGGTTTGGACTTAATCCTCCTGCTTTCAGTTATTGGTCTTATTTTTACAGTAGTCTCAAAACTTCTCCTTCTATACAGCACCATCAATAAAACATCTAGGTTAAAGATGAAAAGTTTCTCCACCATGTGGGTCACCCAGAGAGGTTCACAGTGTTACACGGAGAAGAGAAGAGGGAGGAGGGAGTTAGAAGTGACCAGAATGAAATGAGGTGGAATCAGTAGAGGAGAAAGTGGGCTAGCCAGTAATCACTTCCTTATGTGCACTCCACAACTGGACCACTCAGAGATGTTCATGGAGTTATACAGAGAAGAGAAGAGGAAGGAAGGAGACAGAGGTGGCCAGGAGGATAAAAGGGGGGAATGAAAAGGGGGGAGACAGATCCAGCCAGTAATCAGTTCCCTAAGTGTTCTCCACTGTCTGGAACACACAGAAATTCACAGAGTTGGGTAGAGTAGAGAGGAGTTAGGGAGGAGACACAGGCGACCTGGTGGAGAAAAAGGAGAGTCCAAAGGGGGAGAGAGCAGTCAAGCCAGTAATCTCGCTCCCAAGTGAAAAATGGGTATTGAAGATTGGGTTCTTAAAGGTACAAAATTGGTAACAAATACCTAAAAGCAAAAATTAAAAATCTAGAGTAGAGTTTGCAATTTCAAAAATACAATGTTAAAGAAAGGAAGAAGGAAAAGAATGAGAGAAAAAAAAAACAAAGTCACAAAAATTATAAAGAAAACATAGGGAGAAAATTGATAACAAATATGAAAAAGCATAAATTAAAAATCTAGAGTAGAGTTTAGAATTTCAGAAATACAATATTAAAGAAAAGAAAAAGAGAAGGAAAAAAGTCCCAAAATTATTAAAAAAAAATATAGGTACAAAATTGATAACAAATACCAAAAAGCTCAAATTAAAAATCTAGAGTAGAGTTTGGAATTTCAAAAATACAATGTTAAAGAAAAGAAGGAAAAAAAAAAAGAGAGAGAGAGAAAAAGAAAAAAAAAACAAGGTTACAAAAATTGTAAAGAATATATATGAAGTTTGCTTTAAAAAAAAATAGGGTCTTTCTTTTTTTTTTTGCATAGTAATAGTAGGTTATAAAAGTGAAAATTAAAGGAGTAATAGAGGACTTAAAATTTTTTAAAAAATTTAAAAAAGAAAGAAAGAATGATTGTAAAAATAGTAAAAATATATCTAGGACTTTCTCTGGTGTTGTGGATATTGTGGGGTCAGTTCATTTTCGGCCAGTTCCTTGGTCCAGCTTATATTTCTCAAGATCTATAGGCCCCTTCCTATGTAGTCGGTACTAACGACAGGGTTTTAATCTATTTCCTGTGGCTTCCAAGGCGGTTCCCTCTGTTATAGCTTCTTCTGTTTGCTGGTCTCTTCAGTGTCTGATTTCTGCCCTGATACAAAGGGGGCGGTGGTGGACACTTTTTTTTTTAGGCTCACTTGTTCAGTCGCGCTGTGGGGAGGGAGGGACGCTGCAAACAAGTAACACTGGCGTGTGCTCACAGTGCCTCAGCCACACTGGGCCTGCCCCCACTCACTGCACGTGTAGCCTCCCTGCCCACACTGCTCAGGCTCTAGGTTGCTCTGCCGGGAACCATCCGAGGCCGGCCCTGGGCTGCTTGCACCTCCCAGGTCTAAGCCGCTCAGGTTCAGGCACTCGGGTAGTCCTCAGAGGCGCAGACTTGGTTGGGCCTGCTTTTTGTGCCCTTCTCAGGTCCGAGCGGCTCAAGTGATGAGGTGTTTGGTGAGTGTGGGTGCTGTCACTTATCGCCTCCCTGCCACTCGGTTTTCTGGGTGTACAACCGGCACACCTTCTCAGGCAGATGTTGACTGTCCAGAACCCCAAGAAGTCTTAGCAAAGAAGCCTGCTTACAGTTTTGTAGATAATGTCTCTCTGGGGCTGCGATTGCCCCCTTCTGGCTCTGGCTGCCTGTCACAGGAGGGGGATGACCTGCAGCTGGCTATCTCTGTTCAGTCCTTTGTTCTGTGCACGGGCCTGGCAGTGTCTCAGGTTAGGGCTGGCTTTTCGGGTGGTAGTTATCCCACAGTCTGGTTTGGTAGCCCAAATTAGTTTGCTCAGGTAGCGCTCGGGGCATTCAGGCCAGATCCTTACTCTAAGCGATGCATCCCACGCCTCCCCGCCCAGTTCCCACTTGCTAGTGGTGGGTGCCGGCATCTGCGCTGCTTCTCCGCTAGGGGAGTTACTGTGGGGCTCGTAATCTGTGGGTTTTAATTGTTTATTTATTTTTCCTCCCTGTTATGTTGCCCTCTGTGCTTCCAAGGCTCGGCACAGACCTGGCCGTGAAAGTGTTTCCTGGTATTTGGAAACTTCTCTCTTTTTAAGACTCCCTTCCTAGGACTGAACTCTGGCCCTCCCTCTTTTGTCTCTTTTTTGTCCTTTATATTTTTTCCTACCTCCTTTCAAAGACAATGGGTTGCTTTTCTGGGTGCCTGATGTCCTCTACCAGCATTCAGAAGTTGTTTTGTGGTATTTACTTGGCGTTTAAATGTTCTTTTGATGAATTTGTGGGGGGAGAAAGTGGTCTCCCCATCCTATTCCTCTGCCGTCTTCCATGCAAGGACCTCCTCTTTCACTTTCATCAAGAGGCTCTTTAGTTCTTCACTTTCTGCCATAAGGGTGGTGTCATCTGTATATTTGAGGTTATTGATATTTCTCCCAGCAATCTTGATTCCAGCTTGTGCTTCAGCCCAGCGTTTCTCATGATGTATTCTGCATATAAGTTAAATAAGCAGGGTGACAATATACAGCCTTGACAGACTCCTTTTCCTATTTGGAACAAGTCTGTTGTTCCATGTCCAGTTTGAACTGTTGCTTCCTGACCTGCATGCGGGTTTCTCAGAAGGTGGTCTGGTATTCCCATCTCTTTCAGAATTTTCCACAGTTTATTGTAATCCACAGAGTCAAAGGCTTTGGCATAGTCAATAAAGAAGAAATAGACGTTTTTCTGAAACTCTTACTCCTTCGATGATCCAGCAGATGTTGGCAATTTGATCTCTTCTTCCTCTGCCTTTTCTAAAACCAGCTTGAACATCTGAAAGTTTACAGTTCATGTATTTTTGAAGCCTGGCTTGGAGAATTTAAAGCGTTACTTTACTAGCGTGTGAGATGAGTGCAATTGTGTGGTAGTTTGAGCATTCTTTGGCATTGCCTTTCTTAGGGATTGGAATGAAAACTGACCTTTTCCAGTCTTGTGACCACGGCTGAGTTTTCCAAATTTGCTGACATATTGAGTGCAGCACTTTCACACCATCATCTTTTAGGTTTTGAAAAAAAGCTCAACTGGAATTCCATCACTCCACTAGCTTTGTTTGTAGTGTTGCTTCCTAAGGCCCACTTGACTTCACATTCCAGGATGTGAAATTATGGAGCCACAAAACAGAAGCATTCTGAATTGCTGGAGGAATATTACCCTATAGACTCCCTTGGACAAGCAGTGCAATTTGCACAAGTGAGAACTAAATTTTCCTTATATTGTGATCATGGTCTGCCTGCTACCACGTTATAGTCTCTTCCATCATAACTAGTACGGTGTAGATATTGAAGAAAAGATTTTTAAAGCAGTGAAACAGAATTAAAAAAAAAAAAATAAAACACCCTAAACATGTGATACATATGAATTAAATGACATTTTTGTTTACACAGTAATATTTAATCTGCTTCTTTGGTTAACATTGACTCCTGATCATTTTCCAAGCCATTAAATATCATTCTACAATATAATGTTTGATAATTGCATAGTCTTATATAGAACAGTCTATGAAAATTTATTCAATCATTTTCTATTCTTAGACAGTTAGGTGGTTCACAAAAATTTTCCATTGCAAACTGTATTGGGATGAACAATATGGTTAGATCTTATATCCACAATCACTTCTATGAAATAAATGCCTAGAAATAAAATTTCTGACATGAATGCTAAAGAAATCGTGACTTTTATGTAGACTATTTGTCATAAATGTACTAATTTAGACCACCACTTATAATTAAGAGCAATTTTTGTCACTACTTTAAGTCAATTTAAAAAATTTAATTTCAATAATGCTAATTATGTAAGAAACTGAGCACTTTATTTTTTCCATGTGCAAACATTTTTAACTCTGCATCTTATATGTATTTTTAATTATATTTATTTTTAATTGATTGATGATTGTTTTACAATACTGGTTTGATTTCTGTTGTACATCAACATGTATTAGTCATAGGTATACATATGTCTCCTCCCTACCTGAACCTCCCACCTTCCACCCTTTCCCACTCCTCTATGCTGTTACAGAGCCCTGGTTTGCATTCCCTGTGTCATACAACAAATTTCTGCTGTCTACATATTTTACATATGGTAATGTATATGCTTCCATGCTACTCTCTCCATTCACCTCACCCTCTTCTTCCTCTCCCCCACTCTTGTTCATAGGTCTGTTCTCTATGTCTGCATCTCCATTGCTGCCTTGCAAATAGGTTCATCAGTATCATCTTTCTAGATTCCATATATATGCATTTATATATGATAATTGTTTTTCTCTTTCTGACTTACTTCACTCTGTATAATAGGCTCATAGTTCAACCACCTCATTAGAACTGACACAAATGTGTTCCTTTTCATGGTTGAGTAGTTTTCCATTGTATATATGTACCACGGTTTCTTTATCATAGGCATATAGGTTACTTCCATGTTATAGCTATTGTAAGCAGTGTTGCAATGAACATTGAGATGCATGTATTTTTTTCAGTTTTGGTTTCATCCAGGTATATACCTAGAAGTGGTATTGCTAGGTTATATGGTGGTTTTATTCCTAGTTTTTAAAGGAATCTCCATACTGTCTTCCATAGTGGCTTTATCAATTTACATTACCACCAGAAGTGCAAGAAGGTTCCCTATGCATCACACCCTCTCCTGCACTTGTTGCTTGTAGATTTTTTATGCATACTTTAAAATTCAAATAAACATGCCAAAAATTTTTCAGGAATGTTGGGAATTGGCTTCAATTTAATTCAACTCAATATCTGTATATTAAGTACTTACCAATGTTTGGTCATCTCCAAAGCACTGAGTGACTCAGTGTTAGAGTATTGTATGAAAATTTCAACTCAAAATCTTCAACTAAACTTTCTTAAAATAGACATTTTTAAAATTGGGTCAATCAAGTTCTAAGTCATTTACAATTCAATTTGCTCTTAAAATTATATATTAGAATCTGTAACCAAGCAATTATATGTATAATGCCTATAAAATTTTTTGAAAACTCCTTTTTTTATATATTTAAGTTATATGACTGTCAATACATTTATTTTTATTTTTATCTACACGTACTAGGCTTCTCAGGTAGCTCAGTGGTAAAGAATCTGCCTGCCAATGCAGGAGATGCAAGTTCAGTTCCTGAGATAGGAAGATCCCCTGGAGAAGAAAATGGCAATCCACTCCAGTACTCTTGTCTGGAAAATCCCATGGACAGAGGAGCCTGGTTGGCTACAGTTCCATGGGATCACAAAAGAGTCAGATAGACTTGGCAACTAAACAATAAAAACAACTAATCTCAAAAATATACAAGCAACTCCTACAGCTCAACTCCAGAAAAATAAATGACCTAATCAAAAAATGGGCCAAAGAACTAAATAGACATTTCTCCAAAGAAGACATACAGATGGCTAACAAACACATGAAAAGATGCTCAACATCACTCATTATCAGAGAAATGCAAATCAAAACCACTATGAGGTACCATTTCACACCAGTCAGAATGGCTGCAATCCAAAAGTCTACAAATAATAAATGCTGGAGAGGGTGTGGAGAAAAGGGAACCCTCTTACACTGTTGGTGGGAATGCAAACTAGTACAGCCACTATGGAGAACAGTGTGGAGATTCCTTAAAAAACCGGAAATAGAACTGCCTTATGATCCAGCAATCCCACTGCTGGGCATACACACTGAGGAAACCAGAAGGGAAAGAGACACGTGTACCCCAATGTTCATCGCAGCACTGTTTATAATAGCCAGGACATGGAAGCAACCTAGATGTCCATCAGCAGATGAATGGATAAGAAAGCTGTGGTACATATACACAATGGAGTATTACTCAGCCATTAAAAAAATACATTTGAATCAATTCTAATGAGGTGGATGAAACTGGAACCTATTATACAGAGTGAAGTAAGCCAGAAGGAAAAACATCAATACAGTATACTAACGCATATATATGGAATTTAGAAAGATGGTAACAATAACCCTGTGTACGAGACAGCAAAAGAGACACTGATGTATAGAACAGTCTTATGGACTCTGTGGGTGAGGGAGAGGGTGGGAAGATTTGGGAGAATGACATTGAAACACGTAAAATATCATGTATGAAACGAGATGCCAGTCCAGGTTCAATGCACTATACTGGATGCTTGGGGCTGGTGCACTGGGACGACCCAGAGGGATGGTATGGAGAGGGAGGAGGGAGGAGGGTCTAGGATTGGGAACACATGTATACCTGTGGCGGATTCATTTTGATGTTTGGCAAAACTAATACAATTATATAAAGTTTAAAAATAAAATACAATTAAAAAATAAATAAATAAATAAACAAGAAAAAAATCAGGTGTCTAGTATTGTCAACTTCATTTCAGAAACTGAATACTTGAACAAAATCTGTAATCAATGTTCAGGGAAAAGTTTTTGATTGTCTCAGGTTGTATCAAGTTTCTGTCTCTGATGGTATCAACTGTGGCTACAAAGCTGGGTTGTATTGTATGAAAGCAACTTTCCTTGAGGTGTTTTTCTCAAAACTGATGCATGCACAATGAGCAAGAGAAAGCATTCCTGACCATGTGCCACAAAACCCAGCACCATGGATGTTTAATGATCATCCTTCTAATGTATTATATATCTTTCCTCTCATTACAAACACCATGTTTTGTATTATTAAGAATACACAGAAGAACTGTGCAAAAAAGATCTTCATGACCCAGATAATCACGATGGTGTGATCATTCACCTAGAGCCAGACATCCTGGAATGTGAAGTCAAAGGGCCTTAGGAAGCATCACTACAAACAAAGCTAGTGGAGATTATGGAATTCCAGTTGAGTTCTTTCAAATCCTAAAAGATGATGCTGTGAAAGTGCTGCACTCAATATGTCAGCAATTTGGAAACTCAGCCATGGTCACAGGACTGGAAAATGTCAGTTTTCATTCCAATCCTTATGAAAGACAATGCCAAAGAATGCTCAAACTACAGCACAATTGCACTTATCTCACATGCTAGTAAAGTAATGCTCAGAATTCTCCAAGCCAGGCTTCAGTAATACATGAACTGTGAACTTCCAGATGTTCAACCTGGTTTTAGAAAAGGCAGCGGAAGAAAAGATCAAATTGCCAACATCTCTTGGATCATCAAAAAAGCAAGAGAGTTCCAGAAAAACATATATTTCTTCTTTATTGATTATGCCAAAGCCTTTGACTGTGTGCATTACAATAAACTGTGGAAAATTCTGAAAGAGATGGGAATACCAGACTACCTCTTGATAAACCTGTATGTAGGTCAGGAAACAACAGTTAGAACTGGAAATGGAACAACAGACTGGTTCCAAATAGGTAAGGGAGTCTGTCAAGGCTGTATATTTTCACCCTGCTTATTTAACTTATATGCAGAGTACATCATGAGAAATGCTGGGCTGGAACAAGCACAAGCTGGAATCAAGATTGCTGGGAGAAACATCAGTAACCCAGATATGCAGATGACACCAACCTTATGGCAGAAAGTGAAGAAGAACTAAAGAGCCTCTTGATGAAAATGAAAGAGGAGAGTGAAAAAGTTGGCTTAAAGCTTAACATTCATAAAACTAAGATCATGGCATCTGGTCCCATCACTTCATGGCAAATAGATGGGAAACAGTGGAAACAGTGGCTGACTTTATTTTTTTGAGTTCCAAAATCACTGCAGATGGTGACTGCAGCCATGAAATTAAAAGACACTTCCTCCTTGGAAGGAAAGTTATGACCAACCTAGACAGCATATTAAAAAGCAGAGACATTCCTTTGTCAACAAAGGTCTGTTTAGTCAAGGCTATGGTTTTTCCATAAGTCATGTATGGATATGAGAGCTGGATTATAAAGAAAGCTGAGCACAGAAGAGTTGATGCTTTTGAACTGTGGTGTTGGAGAAGACTCTTGAGATTCCCTTGGACTGCAAGGATATCCAACCAGTCCATCCTGAAGGAGATCAGTCCTGGGTGTTCATTGGAAGGACTGATGCTGAAGCTGAAACTCCAATACTTTGGACACCTAATGTGAAGAGCTGACTTATCTGAAAAGATCCTTATGCTGGGAAAGATTGGGGGCAGGAGGAGAAGGGGATAACAGGATGAGATGGTTTGATGACATCACCAACTCAATGGACATAACTTTGGGTAAACTCCAGGAGTTTGTGATGGACAGGGGAGCCTGGTCTGCTGTTGTTCATGTGTTCGCAAAGAGTCAGACACGACTGAGTGACTGAACTCAACTGATCCTTGTCATTTAACGTCTTTATGCCTTATCTAGCAAACAATCATCTACCTGATGGTGTCACCTGTGGACGTCTTTTTTACTAATATATCTCTTAAGCCAGGTATGCATGTGTTCTCAGTTGCTCAGTCATGTCCAATTCTTTACAGCTCCATGGACTGTAGCCTACCAGACTCCTCTATCCATGGAATTTCCCAGGCAAAAATATTGAAGTTAGTTGCCATTTCCTACTCCAGAGGATCTTCCCAATTCAGGGATTGAACCCTTATTTCCTGTATTGCAGGTGGATTCTTTACCACTGTGCCACCTGGGAAGCCCAAAGCCAAACATACCATCTGACAAATGGTAAGTTCTTGATAAATATATGTCAAATGGATGAGTAAATAATTGTTGGATATCATTATAGTAAAGCATATAGGTGCCTGCATTTTTTACATTTTCTCATTAGCATATTTTGACAGTAAGTAGTATTCAAATAATTCAAATAGATTAAGTGTATATTTAATGAGTACTCACTATACATAATATTAGAGCCTTACATACTAAGGATATAGAACTAAATAGATACTTTCTCTGCTCTTAGGAGGGGAATAGCCCAGTAGGGGATAGAAACTTTTAGATACACATACTGTATGTGGTGATAAGGAAAGTTGAAGGATGCTGTGCCAGATAATCAAAAAGAAGTTCAACTCAAAAATGGTTTATTCAATGAGCTAGTCCAATCAGCCAAGTAAAAGACATGGTCTTATAATAATTTTTATTTTAAAAAATGATTTTAATGTGTCAACTTAGCTTCCAAGTTCTTTGCGGTGAAGCTACACAGAAAAAGTAATATACCAAGAGTACCACATATGTCTATATCCGTCACTCTGCATTTTTTATGTCCAAAATATATGTATTTTTGAGGAACTGTATTTTAGTTCTTGAGATGACCTTGCCAATTGTTCTCATTTTTGTCAGACTTTGCATTTTGATGAAATATGTATAACTCTGCCCAATTCCGGACCACTATACTGCATATAAAGTGACTGAGGGCAAGTTTGTATACAGAGAACAAAATTTTCTTCTGTTCAAAGTTATCTAACCCTCTGAGTTTGAAGTAAGTTTATATTCAGCAAAACTATAACTGATCCAAATTATCTACTACATTACAGATGTCCACTGTCAGAATTCAGTTAATCAAAGCAAGGTGTTTTACTCTCCTCCCTCATCAGTGGAGTGTGTGTGTGTGTGTGTGTGTGTATTATATATATATATATATATATATATATATATATATATATAATATCAAAGCAATCAGCAATCACGAAAGGAGAAATAGAGTGGTTTCATAAGAATCTGAGGGTCTCTAATTCTGAGACTCATTCACTAAACAGATTTCTGTATGCTTTTTAAATAGTGTATAAGTTTTGTCTGTAAATCAAATACAGCAGGCACAGTAGGTTTGAATCTTGATATAAGATGTAAACTAGGAACAAACATTGCTTTAGCTTTAGTTAACAGGGAGTTCTCATCCTCTCCCTTTACTTTTCCTTCCCCTATCCACCTCTTCCCTCTACTTCCCCTTCTTTTTCCCCTCCACTCCTCTCCTCTCCTCTTTCTTCCTCCTCCTCTTCTTCCTCCTACACTTCCCCTTGTCTAATAATTTTTCTAAATCCTAGCCAAATAAATTATTTAAAACAATTTCTTTTTTAATTAGGAAAATATATCCACAAATCCATAATCATCACCACACCATGACAAAAGTATCTATTTAATACTTTAACATTTGTTCATTAGAACAGAGACTATTTTGTGGTGAGAAAAAGATTTTTAACCCAAAGCTCTGGATTCAGAAACTGCCTCTATTAGTTGTTGGCTCTTATTTAGGAAATTCTAATATCTCCATACTACAGTTATCCAGCTCTAAATAATATCTATATTATAAGATTGTTTTGCGAATTAAAGTTAATAGACAGTAGACATCTAGAGACTTCATATCATATTTACAAAAAAATGCTTTACCATACTTATATAAACAGGAAAGGATTTTATTTTTTTTTTGAGCATGTAAGTAAAATATCTACAAATTATTCTGCATAACATTGATGATTCACAGTAAAAAGAGCCCAAAGGACAAATGATTACCCAGAAAGAGAAAAAGCTAAGAAGTAGACAAAATTCTACAGTATTCTAGAGGACTTCTTTCCTTTTCCTTTCCTCACAAATGTGAATTCTGAGGTCAGAATATTAATCTCCTGATTTAATAGATAAGTGCTTTCATGAAAATGTTAAAATATTAATTTCAGAGACACTGTGATAAGGGCGTCAATAATTTTTTACCATGTGAATCAATATTCTCTAGTACAACAGAGAGATAGGAATCAATACATATTAGTTTAATGTCAAAGCTAGACATGCAGTTTTAAAAATAGGAAATTGCCTTCTGAGTGCAAAATAAATTTATTTTTTCTTAAAGTGAAAGATCTTTTCAGAGCCCAAGTCATGCCCTGGTGATTCTCTCAGTATTAACATTTTGAATTGTTAGTATTTTTGTTTCTGTCATTTATAATATTCATTTATTAAGATTTTTATTCTTCCTTTGTCACAGAACTTTCTTTTTCACAAGAAGCTCCCAGTGATAAAATGTGTATAATTGTTTGTTATATTTGTGACATCATAATGTGATAAATTAACTGATTATATAAGCCACATTTTCCTTTAAGGTAATTTGCATTACAAGTAACCTCACACTTTACCATTATAAAAAGATATTCGATGGAGGTTTGACACTAATTTGGACTACTACTTAAAGAGAAAAAAGGAAAATAATAGTCTTCCAAATTGAGCCCATACAGACTTGCCAACATCAAGGCCAGATGACTTTCTCTAAGAATTAGCAACATGTGTATGAAGAGACTATCACTGGTCACCAATTCAAAGCCCACCCTCCCTGTTCATGTAGAGAAATACGCAAGGGAAGGGCAGTTCTGTAGCAATATTTCACTCTTTCCCCATCCAGCTGGAGGTGGGTGGCTCTGAAAGGCAGTCGACATGATGATCTATGTTTGTACTTAACTATGAATTGAAGAGAAATAGCAAACTGAATGTAGCTGCCTGAGCCTGAAAGGTTGATATCCCTCCATTTGAGATATACCAAGAATGTGTGGAAATTCTGTGAATCAATAGTTATTACTGCAGAATCTTGTTTTTTTGTTGTTGTTCAGTCACTAAGTCATATCTGTGGAGTCAATTGTTACTCCATTGACTGCAGCATTCCAGGCTTCCCTATTCTTCACCATCTCCTGGAGCTTGCTCAAACTCATGTCCATTGAGTCAGTGATGCTATCCAACCATCTAATCCTCTGTCATTCCCTTCTCCTTCTACCTTCAATCTTTCCCAGCATCAGGGTCTTTCCTAATGAGTCGGCTCTTCGAAACAGGTGGCCAAAGTATTGGAGCTTCAGTCTCAGCATCAGTCCTTCTGATGAATATTCAGGACTAACTGATTTGATTTCTTTGTAGTTCAAGGGATTCTTAAGAGTCTTTTCTAACACCACAATTCAAAAGCATCAATTCTTTGACTTAGTTGGAAACTTATATCAGTATCTGTCTCAGAATTTTGAAAATTAAAGTCTTACTTAGTTGGAACCTTTTATCAGTACCTGTCTCAGGACCACTGTCTACTTGCCCAAGAGACAAATACATACATATACAAAGATGATGCTTGTAGCTGAGACAGTAACACTGATTGGAAGAATAAATCAGACCTCGACAAAGACATTGAGACTGGGGAAGCCTTGAAGAACTTACACGTACTTCTAAAAATATTCCAGCATTTGGACACTTGCCTCACAGAGGGTTCTGACAGTGAATCATTATTAACCAGAGATTCAAAGAAAAAAAAAACTGAACGAGAGAATTGCAAGGTTTTCTAGTTAAATAAAGAAATAGTGCACCTATAAATGCCCCTCAAATCTTCAAGTAGGGGGCAAGGTCAAAAATAAACAGCCAAATAAAACACATATAAGTGTTATCAAGTCATAAACCAGGGTTGTTGCTGTTCAGTCACCAAGTCATGTCTGACTCTTCATGACCCCGTGGACTGCAGCATGCCAAGCCAGGGTAACAAATTGTTAAATATCATTTGTCCTATTTTTCTACCTGATAGGTATACCTTCATAATGATAAAATTTTAAAATATGGATGAGGCTATGTATTTCACAAAAGAAACTGAATTTAATCATTATTGTGCCTGTCTAAATAGTCTATAAATGGCAAGTTATGTTTAATATAATAAATTACACACATAATTCATAATTTCTGTATTTATTTCACATGTTCTGTCATTTGCCTCTTTTCAAAACAACAGTAAATATGTTATTATAATCAAAATTTTCCCACTTATTTTAAAATAATAATAAAAGTATAAAATAATTTAAAAATAATATGTGATAGTATGAAGAGTATAAAATGTGAATAAGTATACAAATGAAAATTAGGCTAAAAGTGAGTAATTAAATCACATGTATATGTTTCAAAAGGTTGTTTTTCTTTAAACTTGTTCACAATTTTCTATTATTGTTAAAAAACTAAATATCAGTAATGAATATGAAAATGTTTTATTTTAAAACATTAATTATAAATTTAAAAAATTCCTCTCAAATATTTCAAATAATTAAAACATATAGCAAACTAGCAATGCATTGCCAAGTTTAATAAATTGACATTTTATAAATAATGCTTATTTTTAGACACACACATAAATATAAACAAATGTAAAGGCAATATGTATTTTTAATATTAAAATGTTTCTAACTCTTTATTTGTTATCTTTGAATGTATCTTGTTAATTCTGAATAGAATTCTATTCACAAGTCTATTCACAAATAGAAACACCAAGAGAACCTAGAAAACAGAAATTTTTCACTGTTGGGGAAGGATTCATTAAGCAATAATCTATTGCACTCATGCTATTTGAAACAAAGAGTGTGACAGGTTAATAAGTCTTTTTTGCTTACCGAAGCATTTCCATTATGCAAATATCTGAAATTCAAACTATTCATTGAATAACTCTGACACTGGAAATAGAATATATAAACTTTAAAGGCACTGGAATGTAGGTACCTTTACCTTGAAAGATACACAGCAACAGAGATGGAGAAGTGTTTCTTTGAGTTCTCAGCAGTGTTAGAAGTGTAAATGCCTTGAGATACAGGTTTTGCCAAGTCAATATTGAGCCAGATCTTGCATAAGCAGGCTGTATATATTCTGTAATATGTTTGTTGCATTTTTAAATTATTTTGTGTATATTTTGTATGGTATGCAAGGCACAGGACAGTTGTCCTAATTGTTAAGTCCTGATTGTGAAAATGGTGTTGGTTGCCCCCTTTTCCTTTATTCTTGCTCTCTGCTCCTTACGCTATTGTGGAGATTGAGAAATGGAATGAGTGGAAGAACGGTCAGGTTCCTCCCTCCTCCCCAAGTCTATCAGGGCACAATCTCAGCTGATAATTGGCCAAATAGAAGCAAAGTTGAAGTATTTTGTTATAAAGGTGTAAGAAATAAGATGTAATAAGTCATGGTTCAAAGCAGGAACTAGTGCACTGTAGAGAGAAATCTTCTGAAGGCTCTCTGAAGAACTCACTTATGAACCCTCCTAGACAGCCAACATTCAGACCAGCACCTGGACAGATTGCATGTGATAAGCAGAAGAGAAATGTTATTAACCTCTACTAAGTAAAAATCAAAATGAAATAAAACACCTGGTTGACATTTTCACTTTCATTCTTGCTTTCCTAACCCCAAATACCTTCACTATAAAAGAAACAGAATTGAAGAGTTTTGAAAAAAGAGTAATGTCAGGACTAGGCAGACATCAGATGACATCCTTTTCTTCTCTTGTTGGCTGATCTTGAATCCATGATCAGACTTGAATTTGAGGAAAGGCAAAAACTTAATGCTGAGTTTGAATTTAAAGTTGAAATTTAAGCAAACTGTTCTTTTCCACAGTATGAAATATTTTGAAATTTAAAAATAAAAGTTATTCCACTTAACAGCAAGAGGAATCTGATATATCATGTTTGAATAATTCTAGATAAATTTGTTTTTCTTATTATGCCCATTCAATAAAGCAGTGACATACTTAGTTAACTCCCAGACAGTTAGACTTTTCTCAATGTTTTACCATTACTATGATGATATGATGAATATCTCTTTTACTCAGTGTGTTTTCCTTGATAATCAAAAAAAATTCTGAAATAATTTTCTATAATATTTAACTATCTTGATGATATTACCAAAAGGATTCTGA
Organism: Bos grunniens; assembly: GCF_055505025.1. Taxonomy (NCBI): domain Eukaryota; kingdom Metazoa; phylum Chordata; class Mammalia; order Artiodactyla; family Bovidae; genus Bos; species Bos grunniens. The sequence continues at coordinate 69,943,108 of NC_141170.1, forward strand.
TGAACTAAGGGAAGAAAAAAATTAACATAAGGTTAAAAGTAAGCAAAAAATAAATGAAATATCCAAAGAGAGAGAGCTAGAAGAAACATGGAGTGGATGAATGGTTATAGATTTTGAAATTCCACATAGGTAGCTCACTCTACAGTTTTTGCTTCAAGAAAAAAACTAATATTTTAAAGATGTTTCTCTCTTAAATACATAAGGATACATACCAAATTGTGTGCAAACCTATAGTAACACACACTCGAACACACACACACACATATATATATACACACACACACACATATGTATACACACACACACATACATACACATAGTGGGCTATTAAAGATAATAACAAATACTGGGGATAGCACCTCAGGGGGAAGTACAGTAAGTTTCTATGTAAATAAGATCTGCATTTTTCACTTATCCATAGGGAAATCCCAGAAGTATCAGTTTTCTTTTAATGAGACATATACCCTTCTACAGAGAAAAGAATAATCAGCTAATGAGAACCATTCTATAAATCTGACTCAGTGCTTCCATATATGACTTCCTACAGGGGGTGAAAGAACAGGTCAGCTGCTTGACTTGCAATCAAGTGACCAAGACACATTTGTCTCTCTACTATTAATTCTGTGTGGAACTTTGGTTGCACATTAGCTACTTTGAACCCAATTTCACTTAAAATGAATTTGATTTTATGGAAAAGTTAGAAATTACATATAGTACTAATTGTTTCCGTGAGGGATATTTGGTAAACAGGATTTAGTCCCTGCCAATTAGGAAGGTAGACATGAAAAATAGATAGAGAGTAATACTAAAACATTTTTCTATGTCTATACCCGAGCAGTAACGCTGAAGAAGCTGAAGTTGAACAGTTCTATGAAGACCTATGAGACCTTCTAGAACTAATACCAAAAAAAGATGTCCTTTTCATTATAGGGGACTGGAATGCAAAAGTAGGAAGTCAAGAAACACCGGAGTAACAGTCAAATTTGGCCTTGGAGTACAGAATGAAGCAGGGCAAAGGCTAATAGAGTTCTGCCAAGAGAATGGATTAGTCATAACAAACACCCTCTTCCAACAACACAAGAGAAGACTCTACACATGGACATCACCAGATGGTAGACACTGAAATCAGACTGATTATATACTTTGCAGCCAAAGATGGAGAAGCTCTATACAGTCAGCAAAAACAAGACTGATAGATGACTGTGCCTCAGATCATGAACTCCTTAATGCCAAATTAAGACTTATATTCAAGAAAGTGGTGTAAACCTCTAGAGCATTCAGGTATGACCTAATCAAATCCCTTATGACTATACAGTGGAAATGACACATAGATTTAAGGGACTAGATGTGATAGACAGAGTGCCTGATGAACTATGGATGGAGGTTTGTGACATTGTACAGCAGACAGGGATAAAGACGATTCCCAAGAAAACAGAAATGCAAAACAGCAAAATGGCTGTCTGAGGAGGCCTTACAAATAGCTGTGAAAAGAAGAGAAGCGAAAAGCAAAGGAGAAAAGGAAAGACATAAGCGTCTGAATGCAGAGTTCCAAAGAATAGCAAGGAGAGATAAGAAAGCCTTCCTCAGCAATTAATGCAAAGAAATAGACCAAAAGAACAGAATGGGAAAGACTAGAAATCTCTTCAGGAAAATTAGAGATACCAAGGGAATATTTCATGCAAAGATAAGTTAGATAAAGGACAGAAATGGTATGGACCTAACAGAAGCAGAAGATATTAAGAGGGGTGGCAAGAATACACAGAAGAACTATACAAAAAAGATCTTCACTACCCAGATAATCACAATGGTGTGGTCACTGACCTAGAGCCAGACATCCTGCAATGTGAAGTCAAGTGGGCCTTAGAAAGCATCACTACAAACAAAGCTAGTGAAGGTGATGGAATTCCAGTTCAGCTATTTCAAATCCTGATAGATGATGCTGTGAAAGTGCTGCACTCAATATGCCAGCAAATCTGGAAAACTCAGCAGTGGCCACAGGACTGGAAAAGGTCAGTTTTCATTCCAATCCCAAAGAAAGGCAATGCCAAAGAATGCTCCAACTACCACACAATTGCACTCATCTCACAGACTAGTAAAGTAATGCTTAAAATTCTCCAAGCCAAGCTTCAGCAATACGTGAACCATGAACTTCCAGATGTTCAAGCTTGTTTTAGAAAAGGCAAAGGAACTAGAGATTAAATTGCCAACATACTCTGGATCATCAAAAAAGCAAGAGAGTTTCAGAAAAACATCTATTTCTGCTTTATTGACTATGCCAAAGCCTTTGACTGTGTGGATCACAACAAACTGTGGAAAATTCTTCAAGAGATGGGAATACCAGACCACCTGACCTGCCTCTTGAGAAATCTGGATGCAGGTCAAGAAGCAACAGTTAAAACTGGACATGGAGCAACAGACTGGTTCCAAATAAGAAAAGGAGTACATCAAGCCTGTATATTGTCACCCTGTTTATGTAACTTATATGCAGAGTACATCATGAGAAATGCTGGGCTGGAGGAAGAACAAGCTGCAATCAAGATTGCTGGGAGAAATATCAATAACCTCAGATATGCAGATGGCAACACCCTTATGGCAGAAAGTGAAGAAGAACTAAAGAGCCTCTTGATGAAAGTGAAAGAGGAGAGTGAAAAAGTTGGCTTAAAGCTCAGCATTCAGAAAATGAAGATCATGGCATCCAGTCCCATCACTTCATGGCAAATAGATGGTGAAACAGTGGAAACAGTGGCTGACTTTATTTTTTGGGCTCCAAAATCACTGCAAATGGTGATTGCAGCCATAAAATTAAAAGATGCTTACTCCTTGGAAGGAAAGTTATGACCAACCTAGATAGCATATTCAAAAGCAGAGACATTACTTTGCCAACAAAGGTCCATCTAATCAAGGCTATGGTTTTTCCAGTGGTCATGTATGGATGTGAGAGTTGGACTGTGAAGAAAGCTGAGTGCGGAAGAATTGATGCTTTTGAACTGTGGTGTTGGAGAAGACTCTTGAGAGCCCCTTGGACTGCATGGAGATCCAACCAATCCATCCTAAAGGAGATCAGTCCTGGGTGTTCATTGGAAGGACTGATGTTGAAGCTGAAACTCCAATAATTTGGCCACCTGATGTGATGAGCTGACTCATTGTAAAAGATCCTGATGCTGGGAAAGACTGAGGGCAGGAGGAGAAGTGAATGACAGAGGATGAGATCGTTGCATAGCATCACAGACTCAATGGATATGGGTTTGGCTGGACCCCCGGAGTTGTTGATGGATAGGGAGGCCTGGTATGCTGTGGTACATGGGGTCACAAAGAGTCAAACATGACTGAGATGACTGAATACTAGAATTAGAAAAAGCAGTAGCATAGGCCTCAAATTCCCTAAAGTGTGACTAAACCAGCCTGAATACAAATATGCAGGAAATGCAGGGTTACTAAATATAAGAGAGTAAAGAAGAAGAGGGGCAGATGGGAAGGTCAAAGAGGGGAATAGCATCAGTTCATATTGGGGATGAGACGGTAAAGAATTCACTTGTAGTGAAGGAGTTCATTTCAGTCATTCAGTCGTGTCCTACTCTTTGCAACTCCATGAATCGCAGCACGCCAGGCCTCCCTGTCCATCACCAACTCCCAGAGTTCACTCAGACTCATGTCCATCGAGTCAGTGATGCCATCCAGCCATCTCATCCTCTGTCATCCCCTTCTCCTCCTGCCCCCAATCCCTCCCAGCATCAGAGTCTTTTCCAATGAGTCAACTCTTCGCATGAGGTGGCCAAAGTACTGGAGTTTCAGCTTTAGCATCATTCCTTCCAAAGAAATCCCAGAACTGATCTCCTTCAGAATGGACTGGTTGGATCTCCTTGCAGTCCAAGGGACTCTCAAGAGTCTTCTCCAACACCACAGTTCAAAAGCATCAATTCTTTGGCACTCAGCCTTCTACACAGTCCAACTCTCACATCCATACATGACCACAGGAAAAACCACAGCCTTGACTAGATGGACCCATGTTGGCAAAGTAATGTCTCTGCTTTTGAATATGCTATCTAGGTTGGTCATAACTTTCCTTCCAAGGAGTAAGCATCTTTTAATTTCATGGCTGCAGTCACCATCTGCAGTGATTTTGGAGCCCAAAAAATAAAGTCTGACATTGTTTCCACTGTTTCCCCATCGGTTTCCCATGAAGTGACGGGACCAGATGCCATGATCTTCATTTTCTGAATGCTGAGCTTTAAGCCAACTTTTTCACTCTCCTCTTTCACTTTCATCAAGAGGCTTTTGAGTTCCTCTTCACTTTCTGCCATAAGGTGGTGTCATCTGCATATCTGAGGTTATTGATATTTCTCCCGGCAATCTTGATTCCAGCTTGTGCTTCGTCCAGCCCAGCATTTCTCATGATGTACTCTGCATATAAGCGGGGTGACAATATACAGCCTTGACGTACTCCTTTTCCTATTTGGAAGCAGTCTGTTGTTCCATATCCAGTTCTAACTGTTGCCTCCTGAGCTGTATATAGGTTTCTCAAGAGGCAGATCAGGTAGTCTGGTGTTCCCATCTCTTTCAGAATTTTCCACAGTTATTGTGATCCACACAGTCTAAGGCTTTGGCATAGTCAATAAAGCAGAAATAGATGTTTTTCTGGAACTCTCTTGATTTTTCCATGATCCAGCAGATGTTGGCAATATGATCTCTGGTTCCTCTGCCTTTTCGAAAACCAGCTTGAACATCTGGAAGTTCACGGTTGACGCATTGCTGAAGCCTGGCTTGGAGAATTTTGAGTATTACTTTACTAGCATGTGAGATGAGTGCAATTGTGTGGTAATTGGGGCATTCTTTGGCATTGTCTTTCTTTGGGATTGGAATGAAAACTGACCTTTTCCAGTCCTGTGGCCACTGCTGAGTTTTCTATATTTGCTGGCATATTGAGTGCAGCACTTTCAAAGCATCATCTTTTGGATTTGAAATAGCTCAACTGGAATTCCATCACCTCCACTAGCTTTGTTTGTAGTGATGCTTTCTAAGGCCCACTTGACTTCACATTGCAGGATGTCTGGCTCTAGGTCAATGATCACACCATCATGATTATCTGAGTCATGAAGATCTTTTTTGTACAGTTCATCTGTGTATTCTTGCCACCTCTTCTTAATATCTTCTGTTTCTGTTAGAGACCCTGTTTCTATTCCTGGGCAGGAAAGTTGCCCTGGAAAAGGGTGCAGTTACCCCCTCCAATATTCTTGCCTAGAGCATTCCATGGACAGAAAAGCCTGATGGGCTACAGTCCATGGAGTCGCAAAAAATGGGTCATGACTGAATGAGTAACAGTTTCATTTTCAAGCCTTATTCAAACATTGGTCTTTGTTGTCATTGTTGTTGGGTGAATAGGCATGTATTTGAAGGCTTTAAAAGAATGCTGCTGCTGCTACTAAGTCGCTTCAGTCGTGTCCAACCATTTGCGACCCCATAGACTGCAGCCCACCAAGCTCCCCGTCCCTGGGATTCTCCAGGCAAGGACACTGGAGTGGGTTGCCATTTCCTTCACCAATGCGTGAAAGTGAAAAGTGAAAGTGAAGTCACTTAGTCACATCCGACTCTTTGTGACCCCATGGACTGCAGCCCACCAGGCTCCTCCGTCCGTGAGATTTTTCAGGCAAGAATACTGGAGTGGGGTACCACTAGCATGCTCTAATCTATGTTTTATCAGTCTTATTCTTTCCGCCACCAAGGGCTAAATTGAACAGTAAAAAAAAAAAAAAAAAAAGACACATTAAGAGGTATATTTAATAGTATAGTTAAGAGATGATGGTAGCTTAGACCAGCATTATCAGAAGTGGTGACTGTGAGCTGTGGTCAGATTCACAATTCACTTTGAAGTCAGGGTGACAGGATTTGCTGATACATTGGATTTACTTATTGACAGAAAAGAGTGAAGAATACATTCAAGAGTTTTTGATCTGCTATATTAAAAGGATGGAATGGTCGTTAACTGAGATGGTACAAACTGTGGGAAGCTTGTTTCAATTGACAAAAAAAAAAAAATCAGAAGGGGGAGAAAGAAATGGATACAAAAAAGGAGATTCTAGGCAAAGAGAAAAATAGAGTAAATATGGAATAAATGGTAGCATGGTAGGAAAGATAAAAATACAGCTTATTTTAAAATCTAAGTGAGATGTTATATCAGGAATGCATAATGCATGTGGAATGATAGTGTCTGATACTGATAGTACATTATGAAGAACCCAGAATATTTCCAAAGGACTTCCCACTTTTTGAAAGCCACTGAGAGCAATTGGCTTTTTGAGAATGAATGATCATGGTTTGAATTTCAGAGAGACAGTCTCTCAATATCCTGTCTGAAACAGGCCAAATGTTTTTGATGACTAAGATTCTAAATGTTAAAAGATTCAATAAATGCTATAAATAATTTTAAACACTGATGAGTATTGATAAATTGACTCTCTGTGATTATTCCAATAAAAATGTGTACATGGTACCCTTGAATATTGGACAAGATTTTTTTAAATCACAATTCATTGTCATCTTTTATACAAATTGTGTAAGTGCTCATACAATTGAGTGTCAGCATATAGCCATATATCTGAATTAGACACTTTCCAATTATTGTAAATTGTTTTGATATATATTTTAATCTCTTTTTCTGCTGGTATGATTAATCATTTTCTTTTTTTGTTTGTTTTTTAATATACATTTATTTATTTTAATTGGAGGTTAATTACAATATATGAATATATCGTACATATGGAATATATTTTCTGATTAATTTTTTCTTTCAATTTTTCAAATGTTCATAGTCAAATCTACTAATTTGTTGCTAAGGACATTTTTTTGTCTTTAGGGTTATGCTTATTGTTACTAAAATAGATGTGTGTTTAATAGTAATTAACCCAGAAAAAATTCAGTTAAAGAGAACAAAGAAATGCCTACAAAAATACCTCTATAGAGGTATACACGCAAACATAGAAAGAAGAAAAAAAGAAAGAAAAATGAAAAAAGAAGGGAAGGGTAAAAGAAAGGGTAAGAAAAGTCTTTATATTCAGTCTTCCCAGGTGACTCAGTGTTTAAAAATCTGCCTGCCAATGCAGGAGATGCAAGAGTGGTTGGGAAGGAAATGGCAACCCACTCCAGTATTCTTGCCTGGAAAATCCCATGGACAGAGGAGCCTTGTGGGCTGTCATAAAGAATTGGACATGACTGATGTGAATGAGCATGAAGCAAATATGCAACATAATATTTTTTAAGTTAAACCTTATAGGAATATGAGGAAGCATAGAAAAACATTGCAGGAAAATCCAATTCAGCTCTCTCAGCCACATAGCAAGTGAACAAAAAGTGTTGAGAAGATATACATAGCATAAAAATAAATTTAGACCCTTTCACATTCTAAATCCTGAGAAGCTACCATGCATTGGACACAACTTTGTACCATATTTTAAATCCTAAGCAAACCTAGGAGGTAATTGAGGCTTATAGCAATTATGTAAATTACTCAACATTCTTAATAAGTGCAATAATATGAACACCAATCTGAGTCTTCTCAGTCAATTGCGCACAATACTCTGTCTTGCCTTTGGATGGAGTAAAGCAAAGAAATGCATTTTACTCACATGGATAAAGATAAAACATATTAACTTATACTCTCTTAAAGAAAAAAATATAGAGAGTTTTGAGTTTGAGTCATTTTTTCAGTAAGTTACTCCTAGCATATTTTAACCCTAAAACAGTACATGAAAGAGTTCTACTTAGTTTTTTTTCTAAATTTATTTTCAAAAATACACAAGTTTCTTTTAGGATGAGGTATTTCTTAGCATATGTAATTTAAACACAAATATATTAGATATTAAGTTGCCATTTCTAACAGAATACTACATGTAAGGTATAAGGAAATTATACTCTAATATTTTCCTGATGAAAGGTTGAGGAGAAATAGTAAATTGAAAAAAAAACGAATCTTTGTTCAGTTCAATTCAGTTCAGTTGCTCAGTTCTGTCTGACTCTTTGCTACCCCAGCCGCAAATTGCAGCACTCCAGGCGTCCCTGTCCATTACCAAATCCCGGAGTTTACTCAGACTCACGTCCATCGAGTTGGTGATGCCATCCAGTCATCTCATCGTCTGTCTTCTCCTTCTCCTCCTGCCCCCAATCTCTCCCAGCATCAGATTCTTTTCCAATGAGTCAACTCTTTGCATGAGGTGGCCAAAGTACTGGAGTTTCAGCTTTAGCATCATTCCTTCCAAAGAAATCCCAGAACTGATCTCCTTCAGAATGGACTGGTTGGATCTCCTTGCAGTCCAAGGGACTCTCAAGAGTCTTCTCCAGTACCACAGTTCAAAAGCATCAATTCTTCCGCACTCAGCTTTCTTCACAGTCCAACTCTCACATCCATACATGACCACTGGAAAAACCATAGCCTTGATTAGACGGACCCATGTTGGCAAAGTAATGTCTCTGCTTTTGAATATGCTATCTAGGTTGGTCATAACTTTCCTTCCAAGGAGTAAGCATCTTTTAATTTTATGGCTGCAATCACCATTTGCAGTGATTTTGGAGCCCAAAAAATAAAGTCAGCCACTGTTTCCACTGTTTCACCATCTATTTGCCATGAAGTGATGGGACTGGATGCCATGATCTTAGTTTTCTGAATGTTGAGCTTTAAGCCAACTTTTCCACTCTCCTCTTTCACTTTCATCAAGAGGCTCTTTAGTTCTTCTTCACTTTCTGCCATAAGGGTGGTGTCATCTGCATATCTGAGGTTACTGGTATTTCTCCCAGCAATCTCGATTGCAGCTTGTTCTTCCTCCAGCCCAGCATTTCTCATGATGTACTCTGCATATAAGTTACATAAACAGGGTGACAATATACAGGCTTGATGTACTCCTTTTCTTATTTGGAACCAGTCTGTTGCTCCATGTCCAGTTCTAACTGTTGCTTCTTGACCTGCATCCAGATTTCTCAAGAGGCAGGTCAGGTGGTCTGGTATTCCCATCTCTTGAAGAATTTTCCACAGTTTGTTGTGATCCACACAGTCAAAGGCTTTGGCATAGTCAATAAAGCAGAAATAGATGTTTTTCTGAAACTCTCTTGCTTTTTTGATGATCCAGAGTATGTTGGCAATTTAATCTCTAGTTCCTTTGCCTTTTCTAAAACAAGCTTGAACATCTGGAAGTTCATGGTTCACGTATTGCTGAAGCTTGGCTTGGAGAATTTTAAGCATTACTTTACTAGTCTGTGAGATGAGTGCAATTGTGTGGTAGTTGGAGCATTCTTTGGCATTGCCTTTCTTTGGGATTGGAATGAAAACTGACCTTTTCCAGTCCTGTGGCCACTGCTGAGTTTTCCAGATTTGCTGGCATATTGAGTGCAGCACTTTCACAGCATCATCTATCAGGATTTGAAATAGCTGAACTGGAATTCCATCACCTTCACTAGCTTTGTTTGTAGTGATGCTTTCTAAGGCCCACTTGACTTCACATTGCAGGATGTCTGGCTCTAGGTCAGTGACCACACCATTGTGATTATCTGGGTAGTGAAGATCTTTTTTGTATAGTTCTTCTGTGTATTCTTGCCACCCCTCTTAATATCTTCTGCTTCTGTTAGGTCCATACCATTTCTGTCCTTTATCGAGCCCATCTTTGTATGAAATGTTCCCTTGGTATCTCTAATTTTCTTGAAGAGATTTCTAGTCTTTCCCATTCTGTTCTTTTGGTCTGTTTCTTTGCATTGATCGCTGAGGAAGGCTTTCTTATCTCTCCTTGCTATTCTTTGGAACTCTGCATTCAGACGCTTATGTCTTTCCTTTTCTCCTTTGCTTTTCACTTGTCTTCTTTTCATGGCTATTTGTAAGGCCTCCCAAGACAGCCATGTTGCTTTTTGCATTTCTTTTCCCAGGGGATGGTCTTGATCCCTGTCTCCTGTACAATGTCAAGAACCTCAGTCCATTATTCATCAGGCACTCTGTCTATCAGATCTAGTCCCTTAAATCTATTCCTCACTTCCACTGTATAATCATAAGGGATTTGATTTAGTTCATAGCTGAATGGCCTAGTGGTTTTGCTGAATCTTTGTAGAAGTTTACTAATTCTGTAATTTCCAAGTAAGAGAATGCTGATACAATATATGATTTTTTAACTTTTCCAACCTAATAGTGAAAAGGAGTTATTTTATTTAGTTTTATTAAAATTAAAATCCAGTCTATAAATTTTCCAGTGAGTACTGGTATGTCTGTATGCTGCATGCTTTTCTTATTATTTAAAATATGACTTTATGAAATTTTCAGTTTAACAATTAGTGATTACAATTTCTTTGGAACATTTCTCTTGAGAGCTTTCCAAGTAAGTAGAAGCATGAATCAAAGATTTAGTAGTTCTCCATGTGCTAATGTCCATAAATCTTCACAACATATTAATGAATCTTGAAAATCACCAAGTAGATCTCCCATCATATTTAATGTGTGGTAGAGTATAGACAAAAATCCAAGAGCTATATTTCTGGACTTTTGTTCATACATATTGCATGATTTGGATGGTCTGGAATCTGATTCATTTATTTTATTCTCTTACAGAGGCAATTGGGTGTCTGGTAAGTGAATTTTTCTATGGAAATATTTATTGTGAAACAGAAGCATGAAAAATATCCAAAAAATCATCCAGATTGGTATTTGCATGTGGGCAGGCTTAATCCCTTCAGTCCTGTCGACTTTTTGCAATCCTATGGACCACAGCATGCCAGCCTCCTCTGTCCATGGGATTCTCCAGGCAAGAATACTGGAGTGGGTTGCCATGCCCTCCTCCAGGGGATCTTTCAGACCCAGAGAACCGAACCTGCATCTTCTGCATCTCCTGCATTGGCAGGCAGGTTCTTTACCACCACCACCACCTGGGAAGCCCAGATTGGTATTTACAATCAATTAAATCATTTCCTACAATTTCAGGCTGATGCTTAACAAAGGAAGGAAACTCCATATTTTTATGGACATTATATTGGCAGTTGAGATGGAAAATATGTTAGCAGTGTATGGCTAAATTCATGTTTTCTTATTAAGACTGACAGACATTTCTAACTATAATTTGCATTGATTAGTTATTTAAAAGGAAAGTGTTGCTGGGTTTAATTATTACATGTATAATTGGAAGTTGCATGAAAGACACCATATATCAAACTTCGAGTTCAATTTGGCAATTTTTTCTCATTTCATCAGGTTTTCTTATTTAAATCTCCATTTTCTTTCAGGTATCTAATTAGCTATAATTGGAGTCATCACCATTCAAATACTCTCAGAAGACCTTGAATATGCACAGTAGAAAGAAAATAGTTTCAACTTGACAGTTCTAACATAGTGTAAATTAAAATACATGTTGCAGCCACCTTATCTGGGAGTGGGAAGTAGGGAATTCATTCATCCTGTAAAGATATTACTTATAGGAAATTATATAATTATAAGCATAATAAAATAATGTAAATATGGGAAAATAATTTTCAACCAGTCCATACTAAAGGAGATCAGCCCTGGGTGTTCTTTGGAAGGAGTGATGCTAAAGCTGAAAGTCCAGTACTTTGGCCACCTCATGTGAAGAGTTGACTCATTGAAAAAGACTCCGATGCTGGGAGGGATTGGGGGCAGGAGGAAAAGGGGACGACAGAGGATGAGATGGCTGGATGGCATCATCGACTAGATGGACGTGAGTCTCAGTGAACTCCGGGAATTGGTGATGGACAGGGAGGCCTGGCTGCTGTGATTCATGGGGTCGCAAAGAGTCGGACACAACTGAGCAACTGAACTGAACTGAATTTTTAATAAACACAGCTTCTAGATACATCTAGTCTGTTCAGAAAAGAGAACAGTATCCTGTCAACTTATAATTGCTGTTCAAACTGTGATTAGTTTTATATTCAAACTCATCTCTAATAATTTGTATGTAATTACTCCTGTTATTTATGGTCAAATTTTTACATACATATTGTATCAAATGTCTCATTATTTTAATTTTCACATCTAGGAGATGGTATAGGTGTCAGAACTGTGTAAAACTTTTTGAAATCTCTCCTGTTTCTCAAAAGTCCAAATTCCGAATATGGAGGTGAAAACTTCAATTCATACAGATCAACATCACAAAAGCAATGTTATGAGCTGTTTATATTTATCTTTTCTTCAGATTATTTTTTAAATTTAGCCGTGGAATTTCTGGATATTCTCTTGTGAAACTAGGGTGAATGTGTGAAATCCTTAGGCCAGTTTCCATTGCTCTGTGTTTACTTTGAAGCAGAAGTTCCTTAAGTGAGTTATGGGACCACATTAGAATCATGGTTTCTAGATGGAACAATCTTCTGAAACATAATCCAGTAATTTCCACCCTGAAGACAAAAGACAGGATAACAATGGGGGACATAGCCAGACTTTAATGGTTTTAGAAATCTGGATCACTTTCATCCAGACATAAATTTTCTTGTTTTCACTTGCCTCTCTGTTTTACCTCTCTATATACACTATTCACTCTATTGTCTTCTTAAGATCTCTGTTTTAATTTTTGCTCTCTAGTGTTTTCCCCTCCTAACATAAGAAATCTGATTGTATGCCATTTTTCTTGGTTATTGGTATAAATAGGGATCATATTCACCTCTAAACTTTTCATCAAGATTTTTAAAAATTATCAGACTGCAGAATAAAAGAAGTAAAATCCCCTTCAAGCTTAAATTTTCATTGGTTCAGTATGATAAATTGCTATGAAGCTACTGGGTCAGAGTTGAATTTAGAAAAAAAAAAAATATATATATATATATGTTTTTTTTTTTTTATTATATAAATGTGGCACGCTGGTAAAGAGTCTGCCTGCCAGTTCAGGAGATGTAAGAGACTTGAATTTTGATCCCTGGTTGGGAAGATCTCCTGGAGTAGGAAATGGCAACCCACTCCCATATTCTCGCCTGGAAAATTCCATGACAGAGGAGCCTGGCGTGTTACAGTCCATAGGATTGCAAAGAGCTAGACACAACTGAGCACATACACACACACTTACATAAATATATAAATAGAAATACATTTAATTTCCAACTTAATTGTCCTCATTTAACAAAAAACAATTATATTCAAGTATTTAAGAGGATGTGTAAAATTGAGAAGTAGGCATAACCCAGCATTGAGAGAATTTTTTATGATTCCTCAGTTTCAAGCTATGATCTTTCTCTCGTTTCATGTAGCTTTGGCTGAATAACTTACCCTGAAGCTTCATCACTTTTATTGGCTAAAGAAGAAATACATCTAAGGAGGAAATACATACCATCCTTGTATATTTCACCTATTAAGAAAACATAACATTGTAGAGCCAAAATAACTATATTCAGCATCCTATAATAAACCATAATGGAAAAGAAAAAAAAAAAGAAAATGCAACATAAATTTATATAGTCTATAATTTTATATGTTATTCAAATATTTTCAAATTATAAGTTAATCTTTTTTCCCCCAAAGAAAAAACTGTTTCTTCAGAGTCACAGTGACTGAATCTTCGAGGAGGAGCAGAGAATTAGAACTTGTACAAAATTATCTCTTTCCTACTCAGACATCAAAGAGATAATGTCTTTCCCAACTAAAGAATGAGAGAGAGGAAGAGAAACATAGAAAGAAAAAATGAAGAGAGAAAAGAAGGAGAAAGAGAGAACAGTGAATTGGGCTATAATATAGTCAAAGTTTTTTGAAAAAAAAAGTAACACATCTTGGTTTGAGAGAAACCTGCTAACAAAATAATAGGTTCTATTCAGAAATGATTTATCTATTGTACAAATACTTTATTTCTTATGAAAAAACTGTATTTTCTTTTTATTCATATAAAATATACTTGTTATTTTGAAGTTGTCATTATATGCTGATTATTTGACCCCATTTCAAAAAGGCAATTTAGAAAGATATTCTTTATACAATAGTCTAATTAATCCAATTGACATAGCCATGTTAAAATATTAAGGTGGAATACATAGAGCAGAAAAATGAAATATTAAACTAAGGGATTTACATAATCTTGGGCACAGATGCCAGATTTCAAAAGCCAACATCACCTTTCATAATTGAAAGCAGAATACCTTTGTGAAGAATCATCTATTAAAACCAAAGTACTATTTCAATAAAGCATTAAGATTGCTGCATAGAAAGCCCCTTGAGTAGCTCTCTGAAATAACAGTGGATTGCTATTCTAATCCACAGTGGAACATGTTAATAAGTGTGATAAATGACTCACAGGGAGCTTCAGATTTCAATGTCATTGGAATTAGAATCAAGCAAAGGCTGGCCCTGGGTGATGGATGTAGAGGATTTTCGTGGTAAACACTTGCAATGTCAGGACAATACCGGCTTATGGAACACTCAGAGGCAAAATTCATGTCCATTTGTCAACTTGTTGCCTAAGGATAAAAATGTAGACAGAAAACTAGTCTTGAACAAGTAATACACTCCCTCACATTTCATAATCCTTCAAAATGATACAAAACAGAGAAATTAAAGGACATAATTTATCAAGTTAAACCACTTTACACTTAGAGACATAACCTTGATAATAGAGTGGATTAGGAAGATACAGTACAATCAACTGAATTGATATTATTGCCATATTTTCCTTCTTACTTTTTTTTTCTTTAGTTGTGCAAGCTTTATGAAGGTGTAAATGTATGTGCTGTGCTGAGTTGCTTCAGTCATGCCCAACTCTTTGAGACCCTATGGACTGTAGCCTACCAGACTCATGTCCATGGGATTTTCCAGGCAAGAATACTTGAGTGGGTTGCTGTGTCCTCCTGTATGGGATCTTCCCAACCCAGGGACTGAACCTGTGTCTCTTACATCTCCTGCATTGGCAAGCAGGTTCTTTACCACAAGTGCCACCTGGGAAGTCCATATACATGTATATGTGATGCTATTTTTGGTTTTATTTTCTAAAGAGATACAGATCACATATATACAGACAAAATTTCTTTTGACTGTTTCAACTGAGACAGATGCAGAGTAAGGATATTATGAAATTTTTAAAAATTCATGACACTCTATAGAATAGTGGAGTATTGTACTTTAGTATTTAAATAAAAGAAAGACTTGCATTATGTATATTATATTTTCAATGATGTACTTGGATATTATTGAATGTTCCTTAGGAGACATGCTTCTGATTTATACTTCATTTTCTAAGTTAACATTTTCCTCACTATTTTTCCAACATGTAGTCTATATCACAGAAATACACAAAGTACCTAGATCTGTATGAAACTGAAAACAAACAAACAAACGTAGAGGGCTAAACCGAACAACAACAACAAAAAAAGGGTTGATAAAACTAAATAGAGAAAATGCCTTCTCAAATGTTGTTATTCATGAAATCACAAAACACCACCAATTTCAAAAATAGTATGATGAAAATATTATTTACCTTTATAAATAACATTCACAAAATTGATCAAAATAAAATAACTTTAAAATATTTTCTTTAATATATGGGCAGTTTTCAACATTGTTTTTGGTCATTGCCATTTCACCAAGGCAGTGCTTTCCAAACTGTCACATGCATAGAATCTTAGTCAAATAAAGATTGTGATGCAGTTTATCTGCTTGGTGGGAACCCAGGTGCTAATTTCCACACAAGATTTTTTGGTAAAACTGTTTTTCCTATAGTGCTGGTCTCATCTTGGTGAGCTAGTCACTAAAGGCACATCCTTGAATTCAATCAGAAGGTAATATTCAAGAGAGTTTTCAAGGAGAGAAAAGCTATTGCTCTATGGTGGCTACAATTACATGAATAAAGAATATACTAATGCTGAGTCCCTTTTGGTTTCAATTAATGTCCAAAAGTGACAGAAAGTGGGGGTCATGGTTATAGGTTTTGACTACACAATCAGATATTTGGATTTGAGTCCCATCTTCTCTCTTAACTAGCCTTTGGACTCATGCTTATGATTCCTCTTCTGTAAGCCTATAATACCACTAAAAGTTATTTAATTTAGTGTTTGTGATGGTTAAATGAGGCAAAACCTATAAAATACTTAACTCCTGGCATATGATAAACCCTTATTATTATTTGTATTAAGAGGTAATGCTACTGACTTTGTAAAAAGAAAACTTGTATTTTAATTTTTGCTATTCCACTTAAGGATTAAAAGACCCTTAATCCTTTAAAAGTATTTTAAGTCTTCTGATCTCAATTTCATCAGTTATAGAATGTGAATAATTATATGCATTTTAAGGTGACTGCCACCTGACATTAGTTGTAAAGAACCCAGCTGCGAATGCAGGAGATGTAAGCAACATGAGTTTGATCACTGAGTCAGGAACACTCCCTGGAGGAGGGCAAGGTAACTCTCTCCAGTACATTCTTGCCTTGGAAATACCATGGACAGAGTGGCCTGGCAGACTACAGTCCATAGGTTTGTGAAGAGTTGGACCTACCTGAAGAGACTTAGCACACACGTGCATTTTAAAGGGCTAATGAGATGAATCAGTTCAGTGGAGTAGGTCAGTTGTGTCCAACTCTTTGTGACCCCATGAGTTGCTGCATGCCAGGCCTCCCTGCCCATCACCAACTCCCGGAATTCATTCAAACTCACGTCCATTGAATCAGTGATGCCATCCAGCCATGTCATCCTCTGTCTTCCCCTTCTCCTCCTGCCCCCAATCTCTCCCAGCATCAGAGTCTTTTCCAATGAGTCGACTCTTCACATGAGGTGGCCAAAGTACTGGACTTTCAGCTTTAGCATCAGTCCTTCCAAAGAACACAGAGGACTGATCTCCTTCAGAAGGGACTGGTTGGAACTCCTTGCAGTCCAAGGGGCTCTCAGGAGTCTTATCCAATACCACAGTTCAAAAGCATCAATTCTTCAGCACTTAGCCTTCTTCACAGTCCAACTCTCACATCCATACATGACCACAGGAAAAACCATAGCCTTGACTAGATGGACCCATGTTGGCAAAGTAATGTCTCTGCTTTTGAATATTCTATCTGGGTTGGTCATAACTTTTCTTCCAAGGAGTAACCATCTTTTAATTTCATGGCTGCAGTAACCATCTGCAGTGATTTTGGATCCCAAAAAAATAAAGTCTGACACTGTTTCCACTGTTTCCCCATCTATTTCCCATGAAGTGATGAGACCAGATGCCATGATCTTAGTTTTCTGAATGTTGAGCTTTAAGCCAACTTTTTCACTCTCCTCTTTCACTTTCATCAAGAGGCTTTTGAGTTCCTCTTCACTTTCTGCCATAAGGGTGTTGCCATCTGCATATCTGAGGTTATTGATATTTCTCCCGGCAATCTTGATTCCAGCTTGTGCTTCTTCCAGTCCAGCGTTTCTCATGATGTACTCTGCATAGAAGTTAAATAAGCAGGGTGATAATATACAGCCTTGATGTATTCCTTTTCCTATTTGGAAACAGTTTGTTGTTCCATGTCCAGTTCTAGCTGTTGCCTTCTGACTTGCATATAGGTTTCTCAAGAGGCAGATCAGGTGGTCTGGTATTCCCATCTCTTTCAGAATTTTCCACAGTTTATTGTGATCCACACAGTCAAAGGCTTTAGCATATAGAACACTACATATGAAAATATTTTATAAACCCTAAAATTATGAAACTTTTAAGTATAATTTCTACTCCTTGAGTATTAAAGTTTTTGAAAGAATCGTTTAAATTCATTAAGTGTTGGTAGAAACACAGTAACACCATGTAATTTTATTGATACAATATAAAGATGGGCTTGATAAAGGACAGAAATGGTATGGACCTAACAGAAGCAGAAGATATTAAGAAGAGATGGCAAGAATACACAGAAAAACTATACAAAAAAGATTTTCACCACCCAGATAATCACGATAGTCTGATCACTGACCTAGAGCCAGACATCCTGGAATGTGAAGTCAAGTGGGCCTTAGAAAACATCACTACGAACAAAGCTAGTGAAGGTGATAAAATTCCAGTTGAGCTATTCCAAATCCTGAAAGATGATGCTGTGAAAGTGCTTCACTCAATATGCCAGCAAATCTGGAAAACTCAGCAGTGGCTACAGGACTGGAAAAAGTCAGTTTTCATTCCAATCCCAAAGAAAGGCAATGCCAAAGAATGCTCCAACTACCGCACAATTGCACTCATCTCACATGCTAGTAAAGTAATGCTCAAAATTCTCCAAGCCAGGCTTCAGCAATATGTGAACCATGAACTTCCTGATGTTCAAACTGGTTTTAGAAAAGGCAGAGGAACCAGAGACCAAATTGCCAACATCTGCTGGATCATGGAAAAGCAAGAGAGTTCCAGAAAAACATCTATTTCTGCTTTATTGACTATGCCAAAGCCTTTGACTGTGTGGATCACAACAAACTGCGGAAAATTCTGAAAGAGATGGGAATACCAGACCACCTGACCTGCCTCTTGAGAAATCTGTATGCAGGTCAGGAAGCAACAGTTAGAACTGGACATGGAACAACAGACTGGTTCCAAACAGGAAAAGGAGTAGGTCAAGGCTGTGTATTGTCACCCTGTTTATTTAATTTCTATGCAGAGTACATCATGAGAAACGCTGGACTGGAAGAAGCACAAGCTGGAATCGAGATTGTCGGGAGAAATATCAATAACCTCAGATATGCAGATGACACCACCCTTATGGCAGAAAGTGAAGAGGAACTCAAAAGCCTCTTGATGAAAGTGAAAGTGGAGAGTGAAAAAGTTGACTGAAAGCTCAACATTCAGAAAACGAAGATCATGGCATCCGGTCCCATCACTTCCTGGGAAATAGATGGGGAAACAGTGGAAACAGTGTCAGACTTTATATTTTGGGTCTCCAAAATCACTGCATATGGTGATTGCAGCCATGAAATTAAAAGACGCTTACTCCTTGGAAGGGAAGTTATGACCAACCTAGATAGCATATTCAAAAGCAGAGACATTACTTTGTCAACAAAGGTTCGTCTAGTCAAAGCTATGGTTTTTCCTGTGGTCATGTATGGATGTGAGAGTTGGACTGTGAAGAAGGCTGAGTGCCAAAGAATTGATGCTTTTGAACTGTGGTGCTGGAGAAGACTCTTGAGAGTCCCTTGGACTGCAAGGATATCCAACCAGTCCATTCTGAAGGAGATCAGCCCTGGGATTTCTTTGGAAGGAATGATGCTAAAGCTGAAATTCCAGTACTTTGGCCACTTAATGCGAAGAGTTGACTCATTGGAAAATACTCTGATGCTGGGAGGGATTGGGGCCAGGAGGAGAAGGGGATGACAGAGGATGAGATGGCTCGATGGCATCACTGACTCGATGGACGTGAGTCTGAGTGAATTCCGGGTGTTGGTGATGGACAGGGAGGCCTGGCGTGCCGCGATTCATGGGGTCACAAAGAGTCAGACACCACTGAGCTATTGATCTGATCTGATATATATATTTTGTCTCACCCTATTAGAGTTCCCTAATAAAATTGTGACAAAATATAGGCAAATGAGAAACTAGCAAATATTACACATATTTTATTGCTAATTAGAAATCGATATTGGAGAAGGCAATGGCACCCCACTCCAGTACTCTTGCCTGGAATATCCCATGGATGGAGGAGCCTGTAGGCTACAGTCCATGGGATCGCAAATAGTCGGACACGACAGAGTGACTTCACTTTCACTTTTCACTTTCATGCATTGGAGAAGAAAATGGCTACCCACTCCAGTGTTCTTGCCTGGAGAATCCTGGGGATTGAGGAGCCTGGTGGGCTGCTGTCTAGGGGGTCCCACAGGAGTCAGACATGACTGAAGCAACATAGCAGTAGCAGAAATAGATATAGAAGCAAAAACATGCCCAAGTAAATGTCTTTACTCATAAATAAAAATAAATCTATGCTAGTAATACTAGATGTCTCTTTATGTGATTACAAATATACCATGCATTTATTTGGGAAAAATAAAGGAAATTGTTTTTTTCATATTTGAGCCCTGACAAAGGAGACACTCAGTAAATAGCTATTGAAGAATGAGTTCAAAAGTACAAACTTCAGTTCAGATCAGTTGCTCTGTCATGAGCAACTTTGTGACCCCATGGATTGCAGCACGCCAGACTTCCCTGTCCATCACCAGCTCCTGGAGCCTACTCAAACTAATGTCCATCGTGTCGATGATGCCATCCAACCATCTCATCGTCTGTTGTCCCCTTCTCCTCCTGTTCGATCTTTCCCAGCATCAGGGTTTTCTTCCAGTGAGTCAATTCTTCACATCAGGTGGCTAAAGTATTGGAGTTTCAGCTTCATCATCAGTCCTCCCAATGGATAGTCATGACTGATTTCCTTTAGGATGGACTGGTTGGATCTCCTTGCTGTCCAAGGGACTCTCAAGATTCTTCTCCAACACCACAGTTCAAAAGCATCAATTCTTCGGTGCTCAGATTTCTTTATAGTCCAACTCTCACATCTATACATGACTACTGGAAAAATAATAGCTTTGACTAGATGGACCATTGTTGGTAAAGTAATGACTCTGCCTTTTAATATGCTGTCTAGGTTGGTCAGTACATCATGAGAAACTCTGGGCTAGAAGAAGCTCAAGCTGGAATCAAGATTGCCAGGAGAAATATCAATAACCTCAGATATGCAGATGACACCACCCTTATGGCAGAAAGTGAAGAGGAATTAAAAAGCCTCTTGATGAAAGTGAAAGATGAGAGTGAGAGAGTTGGCTTAAAGCTAAACATTCAGAAAACGAAGATCATGGCATCTGGTCCATCACTTCATGGGAAATAGATGGGGAAACAGTGGAAACAGTGT
This sequence comes from Bos grunniens, assembly GCF_055505025.1. Taxonomy (NCBI): domain Eukaryota; kingdom Metazoa; phylum Chordata; class Mammalia; order Artiodactyla; family Bovidae; genus Bos; species Bos grunniens. The sequence continues at coordinate 69,963,864 of NC_141170.1, forward strand.
CAGACTTTATTTTTTGGGTCTCCAAAATCACTGCAGATGGTGATTGCAGCCATGAAATTAAAAGACACTTACTCCTTGGAAGAAAAGTTATGACCAACTTGGATAGCATATTGAAAGGCAGAAACATTACTTTGCCAACAAAGGTCTGTCCAGTCAAGGCTATGGTTTTTCCATTGGTCATGTATGGATGCAAGAGTTGGACTGTGAAGAAAGCCGAGCACCAAAGAATTGATGCTTTTGAACTCTGGTGTTGGAGAAGACTTTTTTTTTTTTGGAGGAATTTGTTTTATCTTTGTGTTTTAAAAGAGCATGTTGACATACAATAAAATAAAACAAGTAATAGGGAAGGGATTGAATGATAAACAGGTAAAGGTGGTAAATTTATAATAAGAAGCACAGACTTGCTTTCAACTGTGGTGAGAGTCCCTTGGAATGCAAGGAGATCCAACCAGTCCATTCTGACGGAGATTAGTCCTGGGTATACTTTGGAAGGAATGATGCTGAAGCTGAAACTCCAGTACTTTGGCCATCTCATGGGAAGAGTTGACTCATTGGAAAAGACTCTGATGCTGGGAGGCATTGAGGGTAGGAGGACAAGGGGACGACAGAGGATGAGATGCCTGGATGGTATCACCAACTCGATGGACATGAGTTTGAGTGAACTCTGGGAGTTGATGATGGACAGGGAGGCCTGGCTTGCTGCAATTCATAGGGTCACAAAGAGTCCAACACGACAGAGCAACTTAACTGAACTGAATGCATACATATAAATTATGTTTCTTGCAATATTATTTACAATAGTGAAAAATACCAGTAATGTATTACCTAATATATTACCTAATTACCTAACTACCTAAATGTTCCTTCAAAAGAAGGTGAAGGGAAGATGCTCAGTCATGTCTGACTCTTTGCGACCCCATGGACTATAGCTTAAGACCTTCATAAGGAACTTATGGTATATTTGTCATATGGGATATTATGCAGGAGCTAAGAAAATGATATGCCATTTGTTGTGCTAGTTTGATGAGTTATAGAGTGAAGTGGATCTATAAGTCTAAAATTATCGTTTAAACTCTGTGTGTATTTGTGTGTTTGTGGAAGAAGATCTGAAATGATATAAATAAAATTTTTCATTGTAGAGACTTATAGTGGAAATGGTTGAAGCGCTGAAAGGACCAGTGGTGACAAAAATGTAAACATTATTAACATTCTTTTTATGAAGTGTTTTTATGACTTGAGTTTTCTTATGCATTACTTTTATTATAAAATATGGATAATTATGATACTAAATCTATATCAGTGATTTTTAAAGAATTATACTTGGACACATACTTGGCAGAAATTGAAAAATAATTCATATAATGACGAATTTATCCAACCTGAATGAAATGCACACAGTGGAAACTGTCCTCAGTACAAAAAAAAATTGTGAAAAATAAAATTTGCAAATATAAATGAAAAGGAAAAGTGTTGATTATGAAAATAAAATATTAAATAAAATAAAAATTTTATTTCAATTATTTTTAATAAATATATTTAAAAAACTATAGCTCTTCCCCAATGGACAGTATCAAATCAGCTGATATCACTAATAAAAAAATTTGATTCTCTGTCAATATGCAAAAGTTTACTTATTTAGAAAATAAAAGATTAAATCTTATCATTTAATATAAAGATTTTGCACTTCTATGAAGAAAAGCATGATAGTTTCTAATAGACCTGAGTACATCCATCACTTGAAATTTCCTCACAGCATTACTGACATTAATTGGAATTAGTTCTCTGGAAAAGCAAGAACTAAGTGTCTCGTGCCAGAAGATACAGAACATAGGAAGATTAAAGAGAGTGCCCATAAAATGTGAAGTAAGGAATTCTGCTTTTGCCATAGACTTAGTTTTGCAAAATGAATAGGCTAAAAAAAAAAAACATTATTTTATTTTGAAAGAAAATAATTGGGGAAAAAGAAGCAGCTTGACATACTAACTTTTTATAGTAATCTAAAAGATTGCATCTTTAGAGCAGAATAATTTAAGCCTGGGCTTCTTGCTTAGCCTTCATTAATTAAACCCTTCACCATCCTACATAAAGTATCTTAATTTATTAACTCAGTTTGTGTGGAAAAATTTTTCCAGTACATCCAATTGAGTGGAGTATGTTATTCCATTAATCACATATTTTAAAAATTTTACAATAAAAGTTTTACTGTTCATGTAAAACTAATTTACTTTGCTGCTGTTAAGCAAAGTTTTTTGGTGAAAACCCAGAATATAATTGTAATTACACACTCATTTCATACTTCATTTCTTCTTGTTGAGATTTATTTTCTGTGAAATTAACCACTTCCCTCAAAGAGGTGTGATGTTTGTTTGTCTTTCATCATTCACATTTAGAATCTCTCTTTCTTTCTCACTCTGTCTCCCTCTCTCTCTCCTTTCCTACCTTGTAAACTCTCCTTTATTCAATCATAAATTTTTTTCAGGTTCTTTTTTTTTTTTTAATACAGATTTGTATCTCATGTAAGGAATATCAGATCTCTAGAATGAAGAATACAAAATTATCAGCTAAATGTAAATAAGGAAGAAATCAGATATTTATGGTAATCATTGAAATAATTATTAAATATAAATATATAATTTATAATATCAATTTTTGATAAACAAAATTTTGAGTTCTTTTCTCCCACATAGAATAGATTTTAAGAATCACAAGATTCATAAAATAATGTTTTGTGGCAACTGGCTCTAAGAATGTGCAACCTCCCCTTTAGATGGATACTTACCATCATAATCAGATCCATTTAATAACAGAAAAGGCAAGATAAAAATGAACTGAGTGTTTAGGACTTGCTATTTGGAATATCCCATGTAGAAAATATGTAAAAGTGCAAATGTCCTTAATAATATTAAAATATGACTTAAAAATTACTGCTATTATTATCAGCACTGCTAGATCATAAAAACAGCTAGAGAATTTCAGAAAAAATATCTACTTCTGCTTCATGGACTGCACTGAAGCCTTTGACTGTGTGGATCACAAAAAACTGGAAAATTCTTCAAGAGATGGGAATACCAGACCACCTTGCTTGCCTCCTGAGAAACCTGTATGCAGGTCAAGAAGCAGCAGTTAGAACCATACATGGAACAAGGGACTTGTTAAAAATTGGGAAAGCAGTATGTGAAGTATGTCTAGCAAAAGCTATGATTTTTCCACTAGTTATATAGGGATGTGAGATTAGACCATAAAGAGAGTTGAGAACTGAATAATTGATGCTTTTGAACTGTGGTGTTGGAGAAGACTCTTGAGAGTCCAGCAAGGAAATCAAACCATTCAATCCTGAAGGAAATCAGTCCTGAATGTTCATTGGGAGGACTGACGCTGAAGCTGAAACTCCAATACTTTGGCCACCTGATGGGAAGAACTGACTCACTGGAAAAGACCCTGATGCTGAGAAAGATTGAAAGCAAGAGATAAGGGGACAACAGAGGATGAGATGGTTGGATGGCATCACCAACTTGATGGACATGAGTTTGAGAAAGCTCCAGGAGTTGGTGATGGACAGGGTAGCCTGGCATGCTGCCATCCATGGGGTCACAAAGAGTCAGACATGACTGAGCGAATGAACTGAAGAGTATTAAAGTTTTTCTTTTTTTTTTTTTTTCTTCTGATATTGGTATAGCTGATTCAGTTCTCTTATTAATTTTATTTACATGGGGTATTTTTTCCCACCCTTTTGCTTTCAATCTGTGGGTTTTTCTGAATCTAAATTTTATCTCTTACAGACAGCCTGTATTTAGATCTTGGTTTTTTTTTTTTTTTCCATTTTTTTATCCTGACAGGATTGCATTGTATAGAATTTCACATTTAAAACACTTATTGATACAGTTAGAGTTACATTATGTATGTCTTTTGCTTTTTGTGTGTTTTTAAAGACTTCCTTAACTGGGCTTTCCTGGTGACTCAGTGGTAAAGAAACTACCTACCAGATGTAGGTTTGATCTCTGTGTCAGGAAGATTCTCTGGAGAAGGAAATGGCAACCCACCCACACAGTATTCTTGCCTGGGAAAGCTCATGGACAGAGCAACCAGGTGGACTACAGTCCATGCGGTCACAAAAGAATGGGACACAACTTGGTGACTAAACAGCAAGATAAGGCTTCCTTAACAACTGGCTTTTATACTAAATGAATATTATTTAATGTTAAATTTAATTCTTTTTTAAAATTATATTTTTATTAGTTATTTTCTCATGGTTTCTATTGGGATAATGACATGAAGCTTAACTGATTAGATTCACTTCATATTAAAGCTAACTTGATTCCAGTATAATATAGAAACTTTGTTCTTACCTAGGACCAGTCCCCCATGTATGTATATATGTGTGTGTGTGTGTGTGTGTGTGTGTGTGTATATATATAATTGTCAATATATATATTTGCATGCAATATAAACCCAATAATTCAGTGTTATGATCATTGCTTTATAAAATTTAATAATTTTAAGATATTAAGAGACTAAAATTTTTGTAGAATCAAATATATTAATTGATCAGTTTATTTTTTTTTTATTTCTTGTGATTGAAGTATGTTCTCACATAATTTCCTATAGCCTGAAGAAGTCCCTGTATTTTCTTGTAAGGCAGGTGTACTAGTAACAATGTTTTTCATTCTTTGTCTAAGAGTATCTGAATTTTACTTTCATCTTTGAAGGCTATTTTGCTATATATATATTTCTGTGTTGACAAGCTGCTTTATTTGCTTGCTTTTCTTTCTGTCCTTTGAATGTGTCATTCCACTGTCTGAAGGTTTCCATGGTTTCAGATGAAGTCATTCATTAATTATATTGAGTTGTCCTGGTACACAGTGAGTCATAATTCCCTTTCCTTTTTACAAATTTTTCTCTTTCAACAGTTTGACTATGATTTCTTTGGATGTGGATTTATTTGCAATTGTCCTAATTTAAAGCTCTCTTCAAGTGTACATTAACATGTTTTTATCAAGTTCTTGATCATTATTTTTTTTATATTTTTCTGCTCTATTTCCTCTTCCTCCAGGTAGCCCATCACAGATTCCTGTTAGTTTAATTGAAGGTTCAGTATTTATCCAAGTTAGATAGCTTTCATAGAAATATATGGTCTGTTTCCTGGGCACTGAAATGGTTGTTTGTTTATCAATTTTGTCCTGCTTTATAAGCTGCTTTTAGGGACAGGATTTTACAATGTATGATCATAGCAATAGCTAACATGACCCACTAAAAATGTTTAAAAATATTTGTACAAAGAAATTCTTTGGTTGTATATACATATGTGTGCATTTCTATATGAGTTTAAATTGTCAAACTAGAAATGATTTCTTTTGAAGATTTACATAATGAGGAGAGACAATATCAAATGTTGATGTTTTCAACAGATTGTAGCTAAATGAAGATTATGAGTGAAGTGAATCAGAAAGAGAAAGATAAATACCGTATTCTAATATGTAATATGGAATCTAGAAAAATGGTACTGAAGAATTTATTTACAGGGCAACAATGCAGAAATGTGAACCATGAACTTCCTGATGTTCAAGCTGGTTTTAGAAAAGGCAGAGGAACCAGAGACCAAATTGCCAACATCTGCTGGATCATGGAAAAAGCAAGAGAGTTCCAGAAAAACATCTATTTCTGCTTTATTGACTATGCCAAAGCCTTTGACTGTGTGGATCACAATAAACTGTGGACAATTCTTCAAGAGATGGGAATACCAGACCACCTGACCTGCCTCTTGAGAAATCTGTATGCAGGTCAGGAATCAACAGTTAGAACTGGACATGGAACAACAGACTGGTTCCAAATAGGAAAAGGAGTAGGTCAAGGCTGTATATTGTCACCCTGTTTATTTAACTTCTATGCAGAGTACATCATGAGAAACGCTGGGCTGGAAGAAACACAAGCTGGAATCAAGATTGCCGGGAGAAATATCAATAACCTCAGATATGCAGATGACACCACCCTTACGACAGAAAGTGAAGAGGAACTAAAAAGCCTCTTGATGAAAGTGAAAATGGAGAGTGAAAAAGTTGGCTTAAAGCTCAACATTCAGAAAACTAAGATCATGGCATCCAGTCCCATCACTTCATGAGAAATAGATGGGGAAACAGTGGAAACAGTGTCAGACTTTATTTTTCTGGGCTCCAAAATCACTGCAGATGGTGACTGCAGCCATGAAATTAAAAGATGCTTACTCCTTGGAAGGAAAGTTATGACCAACCTAGATAGCATATTCAAAAGCAGAGACATTACTTTGCCAACAAAGGTCCATCTAGTCAAGGCTATGGTTTTTCCAGTGGTCACGTATGGATGTGAGAGTTGGACTGTGAAGAAAACTGAGGGCCAAAGAATTGATGCTTTTGAACTGTGATGTTGGAGAAGACTCCTGAGAGTCTCTTGGACTGCAAGGAGATCCAACCAGTCCATTCTGAAGGAGATCAGCCCTGGGATTTCTTTGGAAGGAATGATGCTAAAGCTGAATCTCCAGTACTTTGGCCATCTTATGTGAAGAGTTGACTCATTGGAAAAGACTCTGATGCTGGGAGGGATTGGGGGCAGGAGGAGAAGGGAATGACAGAGGATGAGATGGCTGAATGTCATCACTGACTCGATGGATGTGAGTTTTAGTGCACTCCGGGATTTGATGATGGACAGGGAGGCCTGGTGTGCTACGATTCATGGGGTTGCAAAGTTTTAGACACGACTGAGGACTGAACTGAACTGAACTGAACTGAAGTTTCCTTAATACTCTTTTCAGCAAACACTGCTAACTGATTTCTTTACTTTGGTTCAATTTAAGATCCTCATTGCAATTCTCCAGATTTAGCATAAAATTTGGAACCAATTCCATTCCTTGCATAGTTATGATAATATTCATGAGTAAAAGAAAACTAGCTACCATTACTGCCTGCTCCTTACTTTCTTAGTATTAATTTGTTTATAGACAAAATTGGCTTTGGGGACAATAAAAAAATAAGGACATCAGAAGAATATTAGGATTTATTTTATTGGTGACTAAAAGTGCCATAGTTGTGTGTAGGCATCTATTATTTGTTAAAATAATTTCTCATAGTTCTATGAAAATAGATGTACATATTACTTAATATTATATTAGATGATTATTAAAATATTTAACAATGCTAAAATAGAGGCAATATATTGATACATGCTATAAATTAAAAACTATCAATGGAGTTTATAAGGTCCAAGCAAATTCTAACAGTCTTTCCATCTTTCACGACAACATGTCCTCAGTTCTTCAGATGATGAAAGGCCATAATCTGAGAAATGTAACTCAGAGCTTTTACTTTGATTACCAAGATTTTTAACTGGCAGTACATGAGCAAAATCCCTCAATTTTTTTAACCTAGTTTTTCCATGAAAACATGACATATTGGTCAAAATTGAGAGTTCAACTTTAGAGAATATATTAATAATTTAAAATTGTATATATATATATTAACTTTCCATGCAATTTTCATCCAATGAAGAACTTAGAAGAGATATTTATGGAAAAAAATCTAAAACTGAATAATTCTGCAGAGTTGCTAGCTCATACTTTACACTTATTTTGCATTTAATATCATTGCAAATTAGAATAATCTCCCTACAGCCATAGATATAAAGTTGAAATTATTTGCATTATAAAATCACCTTTAAATATCTTAATAGATGGTTCAAGGCAAAATAAACCTATTAGCTCTATAAAGGGTGATAAATGAGACTGTGTGCATATTATAATCATGTAATTGAAAGGGTGTATTAAGTCTATGCTTGGAGAACTACTGAGTTGGAACCTTAAGATATGAGAGAAAAATGAGAAGGGATTCTGGGAATTCAATTTGCTTGGGGGAAAAACAAGGAAAATTTAGTTAAGATAGTTGTGCTTAACTGCAATTTAAAAATGATTCCTAGATTTTAAATCTTAATAACATGTATAATGCGTGCTTCAGTAATTCAACATACACACATTCTCCAATACATCACCAGGTATGTAAAAGGAGTTTAAAAAATGGAATTTTTTTAGCTGCAATTATTTAATAATAAAAAGCTAGTATTTGTATTGTGCTCAAATTTTGTTAACTCTGTATATTACATTGTCAAACCAAACTCTCCCTATTAAACTAAGTGGTTAGTATTTATTATCATGTTTACTTTAGAGGTCAGAGACTGGAGGCCTATTCAGGTCCTCAATAGGTGATAAATTATGCAAAAACATGATGAAATAAATACAATGCAGTCACTAAAAATCACATTATAAAGGTATATTTAATTCTTGGAAAATATTTCTAATTGGTAAATAAATAATTAAAATAAATTAACAATAGTTATTAGTGAGTTTTGACATTATGAATAATATTTGACACTTTGTGATCAATCATTCATTTGTGTTTGACTCTTTGTGACCACGTGGACTATAGCCTGCCAGGATCCTCTGTCTGTGAGATTTTCTAGGCAAAAACACTGGAGTGGGGTCAATTTCCCACTCCAGGGGATCCTCCCCACCCAGGGATCAGGAATTCATGTTTCCTGCGTTGGCAGGTGGATTCTTTTTCACTGAACCATGTGGGAAACCCCTTTGACTCTACTATTTTTTATTTTCTAAATTGTCTACAATTGACTTGTACACCTTTCCTAAGCAGGAAACAATTTCATTTATTATTTCACAAAAACAGCCTTGTGGATAATGTTTTAGACCAAAAAATAAGAACTTTTTGCCCACTATATTCCAGGTGCCATTTTAAATGCCTTGCTCTTCTCTTAACTTTCTGTGCCTCACAATAATTTGATGGAGTAGATACTATCATTTTTATTATTATCATTATTTTGCAGTTGACAAACTAAGGAACAGAGAAGTTAAATGACTTGTTTAAGATCACAGCTAAAAAGCAGCAATGGAACTTCAAACAATGAAAACACTTTTATACTACTCGACTAATCTATCCAGCACTAAAATATTATCAATCTTTATCTCCACTCTGGTTTTTTATACACTATTTCAATCAGACTTGAATACTTGTCTTTAAAATGCTACTTTCACACTTGCAAGTGGCAGAGTACAAAATGGAAGCAGTGTGATGCAGGATATGCGTCAAGCACAAAGAAAAGCTACATGAAAATTAGAATCATCATTACTTTTTCTTCTTTCCTGCTGAACGCTGGATTAACTTATCGTACCTCAGTGGCACTGCCAAGAAGAAGGGTCATAACATTGTGAGTCTCAGTTGACTGATATCTCAGCCCTTTTGCCCTTTTAACACAATCACCCTTTCCATTACTTAGGGATTTCATTTGATATTCTCCACTGTTAGAATCATTGTAACAACAGGAGGAGGCAGAATTAACAGTTATTGATAGATATCTGCTCATTTCTCAAGTTATTTTTCCTTAAAATTAAAGGACATTTCATATATGTGAAAAAAATGAATATCTTATTCTATATGTTTAAATGGATTTGGAATCTGCAGTTTATTTCATTTCTTAACAAGTCATTCAGTCCAACCTATGATATGATTAAAAGAGCAAAATTACCAATAAATCATAAGCCCTTGACTTTGTAAAGTTACTTAATGTTTTATTTTTGCTGATGCTTCTGAGAGCTAGTTAATGTGAAAGTTGGTTTTAGAGTTGTTAATTTATGAGATAGAAATCTACAGATTTTTAAAGAACAAATGCATTGTTATCACATATTTAATTCACTAAAATTAAATAGTATTAAATATTACCAATTTATTAAATGAGCATTAAAAACTGTTTTATGCTTGTGCAAAAAATTTAAAGGAAAATTTTAATAGAGACATATTTTAGTTAATGTTCAGAATAAATTCAAATATTAGTTCTGTGATTACTAGTTGTTAGTCACTCAGTTCTGTCCAACTCCTTGTGACCCCATGGACTGGGGACTCACCAGGCTCTTCTGTCCATGGGATTCTCCAAGCAAGAATACTGGAGTTGGTTACCATTTCCTTCTGCAGGAGATCTCTTGGAGAAGGTTTCTTCCTGATCCAGGGATAACACCTGTGTCTCCTGCATTTCAGGCAGACTCTTTACTGTGTAAGCTTCTAGGGAAACTTTGTGATTACTAGTTAAAATCAATCAATAAACACTGTCAACTTTGTCTTAAATGAGTATTTATATGAACTGTCTCTCATGCAATTAAATCTCAACTGTGAAAATAGAATACTTAAAATATCCACAAACCAAAAATTAAATTTTTGTAATTTAAGTTTAATAATTTCATTATAAATAGTAATTTCTTGAAGGTTAAAATTTGCTTGTCAGTCATCTCTATTATCAAGAAGATGAATGAAAATTTTAATTAAATAGCTAATTCCAAAAAATGACATGATATTTTATTTTAGCTCAACTACAATTTTCTTAAAAGTTTAAGATTAGTATCTTCAAACTATCAATCTCAATATTTGAAGTAAAATATATAGCAAAAGGTAATGTTTCAGACTTGCCCTAGAAAAAGTTAACTCTTTCTGAGAAGGTTTAAAATAGTCTTTTCACAAGATTTAGATGTATCCATTTCATAATGAAATGCCATAAATCACCTTGATGTTCATCATCATACAAAATAGAACATTCTTATACTTTTCCTTCTTCAGTGTTAATCATATTATATTTTATATTATTAGAATTAACCTAAAGAGAAATTTTATACTGATTCAGTATAATTAAAATAGATGCATATCAGCTTAGAAAAAATAAGAACTATTATTAGTATATTGGTATAATTATTAGATTATATCAATGCTCCATTTCACCATATTTTAATATTTAATGGTTGGGACAAAAATATTTGTAGGCAAGAAGAAGGGAAAGGATGAAATTAGCGTAAGATTAAAGCAAGGAAAGTGTGAAATTATGTAAATGAGACTTTTTTTATTTGAGGAACCCATAAAAAAGTTGTTTGATAGTCAAGTATAGAAAAATGTGAAAGTGAATCTGCTTTTAGATATAAAGTTAATGACCACATTGAAGCAATCAGAGCCTTACTCTATTCAAATATATATTGAAATCAGAAGCTAGAGGCAAGTCACACTTCCTTAAAGATGCACATTTAGAATCAGGCATCTTACCTTATAATATTTGATTATCTTTTACCACTAATTATGTCATTGGACTAAACATAATAGATAAACCTTCACTGAAATGAAAATCAATATTTCAGATAGTCCCTTACTTTCTCATTAGCTGGAACTATCCATATGGCTGCCTCACAGCATGACATCTGGATCCTCTTTGAGCCAGTTAGAGACAGAGAGGAAGTGAATAAGAGAGAGGGAGGGTCCAAGATGAAAATTGCACTGTTTTATAAACTAGTCAAATAAACAATGCCCTACTGCTTCTTTTATGCTCTATTTAATTATTAGTAGTGAGACACCAAATCCAGACCAAGCAAGCAGAAGGGTTACCAGTAGGTGGAAGTCACTGGGGGTCATTTTATAAGATGCCTGCCACACTAATCCTTATGTCTGCTTCTACCAAACCACTTGACAAAAATCCAAGATCATGGCTTAGCATAGTTTAAATTTTATACATAACATTTGAGAATACAAAAGAAAGCATCACAAGTGAATTACCTTATCTCTACATTTTACAAATCAGGAAGCTGAGAATCGGAGAAGAAACACAAGTTGAAGTAGAGCTAAAATGAGAATAACTTGCCAGTGGTTTTCTTCATTAAACTGTCCTATCAGTTGTCAACCTCTAAAAATTATTTTGAAATCATTTTAATTTACTCAATAATTGTCAAGATAGTTTAATGAGTTCCCATAAAACTTTTACCCAACATTCCTTAATACTAACCTTGTCTGTGAAAGTCACTCGGTCGTGTCCGACTCTTTGTGACCCCATGGACTATATAGACCATAGAATTCTCCAGGCCAGAATACAGGAGTGGATAGATGTTCCCATCACCAGAAGATTTTCCCAATCCAGGGATCAAACCCAGGTCTCCCACGTTGCAGGCGGATTTACCCACATTGCAGGCAGATTCATTACAGACTGTCAGCAATGCAGACAAATACTTAAAATTATAAACTTATCAGACTTTATTCACATTTTGTTAGCATTTAAATACTTTATTTAGGGACTTCCCTGGTGGTCCAGTGGTTGGGACTTTGCCTTCCAATGCAGGTAGTGTAGACTCAATCCCTGATCTGAAAGCTAAGATCTCACATACTTTGCAGTCACAAAACTAAACATAAAACAGAAGTGATATTGTAACAAATAGAATCAAGACTAAAAAATGGTCCATATATAACAAAAAAACTTTACTCAGATTTTATTATATTTCCCACTAATGTACTTTTACTATTAAAGCATGCAGTCTAGGACACCCTATTGTGTTTAGTAATCATATCGCCTTCATCTCCTCCCATCTGTGATGAAATCTCAGCATTCCCTTGCTTTTCATGACTTTGAAATTTTTGACGCCTTCTTGTATTTTGTTGAATATCCTTTGATATGCGTTGGTCTACACTTTCTTATGATTAGTCTTGGGTTAGCATTTGCAGGATATGATTCAGCAGTGGTGAAATGATATTATCATCACACATATCAGGTAATATATAATAACATTATGACTTATGACTTGATATCTTCCACCACACACACAGCACAGACACACACACACACACACACGGAGATGATTAGGGTAAAAACATTATTTATAAATACTCACAGAAAGTTGTGGCATTTTACTAACCAAATGTAGCTGTCAATATTTATAAGCATATTATGTATACACAATTAGAGTGTTTGAACTGAAAATAAATAGTAATAAAGCTGCTGTTGATTGTGCACACTTTGACTTTGACTGCCTGTGATCAGACATTAGACATAGCTTTGGAATAACTATATTTTAAATGGGTCCTCCACATATAGACTAAGAAGAATTTTTGTCAATAAATCCTCTGAAATTTAAATATATTTTGTTTAATTCAAGTGGGATCTATTAATAAAATTGTTCAATAAATTGAGTGGCATGAAACTTGTGTTTTGGAAATACCAAACAAATAAAACAATAAAAATTTATGTGGTATACAGATTTAATTTTGAACATCTACATGTGTGCTTTGGCATATCTCTACCTGTAGAAAGACTTTTTGATGGGATACTTCATATTTAATTTATATTCTACCCTGACATGGGATCAAATAAAGATATTTTATGATTTTGCACTTATGTTTGGCAAAAGGCATAACAAAAAACATTTAAGTAAGTCATTTTATGGGGTCACAATAGACAATTTTGTCTTATAAGATATTAGTTAAAAACAGTAGTGTTCTGAATGAAGAAGACAGTACATATGAAATTGTTGGGACTTATTCACCTGCCATTGCAAAAAAAAAAAAAATGAAATTGAAACTGCTCTTCATTTTTTAAATGTTTGGTTCAAACTGGTTTTAGAAAAGGCAGAGGAACCAGAGACCAAATTGCCAACATCCGCTGGATCATGGAAAAAGCAAGAGAGTTCCAGAAAAATATCTATTTCTGCTTTATTGACTATGCCAAAGCCTTTGACTGTGTGGATCACAATAAACTGTGGAAAATTCTGAAAGAAATGGGAATACCAGACCACCTGACCTCCCTCTTGAGAAATTTGTATGCAGGTCAGGAAGCAACAGTTAGAACTGGACATGGAACAACAGACTGGTTCCAAATAGGAAAAGGAGTACCTCAAGGCTGTATATTGTCACCCTGCTTATTTAACTTCTATGCAGAGTACATCATGAGAAACACTGGGCTGGAGGAAGCACAAGCTGGAATCAAGACTGCTGGGAGAAATGTCAATAACCTCAGATATGCAGATGATACCACCCTTATGGCAGAAAGTGAAGAGGAACTCAAAAGCCTCTTGATGAAGGTGAAAGAGGAGAGTGAAAAAGTTGGCTTAAAGCTCAACATTCAGAAAATGAAGATCATGGCATCTGGTCCCATCACTTCATAGGAAATAGATGGGGAAACAGTGGAAACAGTGTCAGACTTTATTTTTTGGGGGGCTTCAAAATCACTGCATATGGTGATTGCAGCCATGAAATTAAAAGATGCTTACTCCTTGGAAGGAAAGTTATGCCCAACCTAGATAGCATATTGAAAAGCAGAGACATTACTTTGCCAACAAAGGTCCGTCTAGTCAAGGCTATGGTTTTTCCTGTGGTCATGTATGGATGTGAGAGTTGGACTGTGAAGAAGGCTGAGTGCCGAAGAATTGATGCTTTTGAACTGTGGTGTTGGAGAAGTCTCTTGGGAGTCCCTTGGACTGCAAGGAGATCCAACCAGTCCATTCTGAAGGAGATCAGCCCTGGTATTTCTTTGGAAGGAATGATGCTAAAGCTGAAAGTCCAGTACTTTGGCCACCTCATGTGAAAAGTTGACTCATTGGAAAAGACTCTGATGCTGGGAGGGATTGGGGGCAGGAGGAGAAGGGGACGACAGAGGATGAGATGGCTGGATGGCATCACTGACTCGATGGACGTGAGTCTGAGTGAACTCCGGGAGTTGGTGATGGACAGGGAGGCCTGGCGTGCCGCGATTCATGGGGTCGCAAAGAGTCGGACACGACTGAGGGACTGAACTGAAGTGAACTGAAGAGAAAGAGAGTAAAATAGAAAGAGAAAGAATTATCTCAGTTAAAAGCGTTTTGGTATAAATAAAATCGGTAATTAGATATAACAGCATTTTCAATTTTATTAAGTAAAAAGCAATTTTGGAGAGATTATGGATGATTTTGTAAAAAGAAGGAGAAAAACTATATTTTAGAAAGTGTTTTTCAGAAAAAAAATGACAGTTGCAAGGCATACTGGGGAACTGAAGTGTGTTAATATGTAACTATGAAAAAGTATATGCTTATTTCACTTTTAATATAAATGGACACCTTTTGCTTTAATTCATATACAACTGTAGCAATGTATACATAATTAACATGAATATATATTATTTAAAAATGATAGCTGACCACCAATAAAATAAGACCAAATAGTCAGTGAATAAATACCTTAATTAGAAAATTTCACTTGTACAATATCTTGGTTTGAACAGTAAAATATACACCTGCTGTATATATAATTATTAACTTTTATCATTTTATGTAGTTACAGGTCTTTATGATTCTCCTTTCAATGATTAACATTTTCCTTAGAACGTTTTATTATTAGATTCTTCTCATTATTACAACCTTACTCAAAGGTCACCTCTGCCTTTCATCAGTCATATTGTATCACATTGTCCTTTTTTTTTTTTTTTTTTCATTACTAGTCTTCTTATCTGAAATCATCTGACCATGTTTTTGTGTATTATCTCCTTTCACTGCCATGGAACAATGGCAAAGGATTTTTCAGTACCATTCCATGATCTGTTGCTCTACCTGGAATAATTATTACCTGAGAGAGAAAATAAAAGTTGCTCATCTACTCCAGACCATCATTATCTATGTAAATGAATGGAGAATTTTCTTAAAATTTTATTACTGATTAATCTACTTACAAAGCAATAACTTAGTAATATTTTATTATCTATTTGCATTCCATTTATAGATACACCACTGGAAAGTGTAGATTTCAGAAATCTTACCTCTACTGCACCTTGATATTTTTACAATTTTGTGATGCTTTTTCCTCATTCTACTCCCTGTGCTCACATGCCATTAACCCAGTATTCCCAACATTTTCATCTTAAATTAATTTTACTCCTTTTTAAAGAATTTTGGTCTCTATTAATCTTACTCATCTTTAAATTTTAATCGCTCAGGGTTTTAATTGGAGAATAATTACTTTACAATATGGTGGTGGTTTTTGCCATACATTGACGTGAATCAGCCACGGGTGTACATGTGTCCCCCTATCCTGAACCACCATCCCACCTCCCTCCCCACCGCACCCCTCTGGGTTGTCCCAGAGTATATAAGGATAAAAAGCATCAAAAAAGTAAGAGAGTTCCAGAAAAACATCTATTTCTGCTTTATTGACTATGCCAAAAACTTGACTGTGTGGATCACAACAAACTAGAAAATTCTGAAAGAGATGGGAATACCATACCACCTGACCTGCCTCTTGAAAAATCTGTATGCAGGTCAGGAAGCAACAGTTAGAACTGGACATGGAGCAACAGACTGGTTCCAAATAGGAAAAGGAGAACGTCAAGGCTGTATATTATCACCCTGCTTATTTAACTTATATGCAGAGTCCATCATGCGAAATACCAGGCTGGATGAAGCAAAAGCTGGAATCAAGATTGCCGGGAGAAATATCAATAACCTCAGATATGCAGATGACACCACCCTTATGGCAGAAAGCGGAGAAAAACTAAAGAGCCTCTTGATGAAAGTGAAAGTGGAGAGTGAAAAAGTTGGCTTAAAGCTCAACATTCAGAAAAAGAAGATCATGGCATCCGGTCCCACCACTTCATGGGAAATAGATGGGGAAACAGTGGAAACAGTGCCAGACTTTATTTTCTTGGTCTCCAAAATCACTGCAGATGGTGACTGCAGCCATGAAATTAAAAGACGCTTACTCCTTGGAAGGAAAGTTATGACCAACCTAGATAGCATATTAAAAATCAGAGACTTTACTTTGTCAACAAAGATCCATCTTGTCAAGGCTATGATTTTTCCACTAGTCATGTATGGATGTGAGAGTTGGATTATAAAGAAAGCTGAGCACTGAAGAATTGATGCTTTTGAACTGTGGTGTTGGAGAAGACTCTTGAGAGTCCCTTGGACTACAAGGAGATCCAACCAATCCATCCTAAAGGAGATCAGTCCTGAATGTTCATTGGATAGACTGATTTTGGAGCTGGAACTCCAATACTTTGGCCACCTGATGCAAAGAGCTGACTCATTTGAAAAGACACTGATGCTGGGAAAGATTGAAGGTGGGAGGAGAAGGGGATGACAGAGGATGAGATGGTTGTATGGCATCACTGGCTCAATGGATATGAGTTGGGTGATGGACATGGAGGCCTGGCATTCTGCAGTCCATGGGGTTGCAAAGAGTAGGATACGACAGAGTGACTGAACTGAACTGAAGGACAAAACTCACTCAGGAGTATCTGGTGGGATATTTATACTCTATAAAACCTATAAAGTGAGAGTTACCACTGAGCCACCACTTGAAATAAACATATAAGTTATTAAATATTTAAAGAATCCCTCTGCAATGCAGGGAATGTGGGTTTGAATCCTAGGTCTAGAAGATCCTCTCAGAAGCAAATGGCAACCCACTCCAGTATTCTTGCCTAGGAAATCTCATGGACAGAGGATCCTGGTGGGCTACAGTCTAAGGGGTGCCAAAGAGTCAGACATGACTGAGCACACACATTTCAACCAACATTTTGAACCTGGCATAGAGGAGGAGCTGCTCTTAAAAATGATTTCCTTCATAAATGTAAATGTCTCTTACAAAAGGATAACTCTGTTTTCAGAGCTTCTTCTGTGTCTATAGTTTCCCAAAAATAATCAGCTGAAGATCATATGCCAAAAGGACATACTGGCATAATTTGCTACTTTACGTATATATATTTTTTTCCATATGTACTTTTATTTTTTTCTTTCTTACACACACCTAGCTATCATCAGATTTTGGGCTTGGTTAGTTTTTCACCTATCTGTGCTTAATTGGACATTAGTTTGTTTGTTTATTTTTAAAGTTTAGGTTCAGGTTTTCTTGTTTTTTAAAAAACGATATTTAAAAATTTTTTATTTATTTGGCTGTGCTGGGTCTTCATTGCTGTATGGACTTTTCTTTAGTTGCAGCACATGGATTTCTCATTGTAGTGGCTTCTCTTGGCTCAGTAGTGTGCTTCATGGACTCCAGAGCACTGGCTCATGAGTTGTGGTTTGTGGGCTCTAGGGTGCTGGCTCAGGAGTTATGGCACATGGGTTTAGTTGCTCTGCCACGTGTGAGATCTTCCTGGATTAGGGATTGGATCCATGTCTCTTGCATTGGCAGGTGGATTCTTTACCATGAACTATGAGGGAAAACCCCTGCTACCTTTCTGATGAGAATAAGACTCATCTGACTACTGTGCCATTGCTGTCTTTGAAAATGGAAGGGGATAATAAGTTGTTGAACTTGGGCAGCCTTTAGAACCTGAAAAAAACAATAAAACAGATTCTTTCATAGAGCTTCTAGAAAGCAGAACAACATTGCAGACACCTCTATTTTAGTCTAATGAAACCATTTCATGCTTTTGATGTCTAGGAATGTAGGATAATACATTTGTATGTTTCAAATCACTGTGCATGCATGCTAAATGCATCAGACTTCAGTTTTGTCCGACTCTTTGTGACCCTATGGACTTTAGCCTGCCAGATTCCTCTGTCCATAAGATTTCCCAGGCAAAATACTAGAGTGGGTTGCCATGCCCTCCTCCAGGGGATCTTCCCAACCCAGGAATTGAACCTGGGTCTCTTATTTCTACCTGCATTGCCAAGCAGTTTCTTTGCCACTACTGCCACCTGGGAAGCCCTTAAACCACTGAATTTGGGCTGATTTGTTACAGCAATGATAGGAAGCTAACAAAGTACTAAAACAATAGTCAGTAAATATAATCCCACTGAGAAGCCTCACTTTTTTGCATTTTTTTACTTTTATGTTACCTTGAAAGTGCTTATCAAAGGTTAAAACTATTTTCCTCTTTTTGCTTTGCCAAACAACTTATCAACATTCAGTATACTTTAAATAACTGACCCAATAACTTTTAAGGATAAGCAGCTTTATATTGATGATGCTTTGTTCTGAATTACTGGTTAGAGTTGAATGGTCATAGATATTTTAAAACAGCTCGCTCTCTCACTGTCACACACACACAATTTTGCCAAATATTAAATGTTCTTGATGTTAATACATACATATATGTTGAGGAAAATATTGTAAATGTGATAAATTATTGCCAGTGAAATTGTTGATTTGTGATTCAGAAACTAGCAAATTGGAGATAACATAGCTCGTCAAGAAAAATAATATTGTCCATCAACTTTCCAATAGCAAAATAAAATGCTGACTAACATCCATGGAAATAGTTGAGAGCATTTTCCCTCCTCTCTTTGCCTCAGAAAATGATGATTCAACTCATCAGTAAAGTGAGAATTGTTCTTTCTCCTCACTAAGAGATAAGGAAGAGAAATGATGAGACAACACAGCCATGTTTATTTTGGCAGAAAAACACAGCTGCAAACTGTAACAAAAATTGCTATCACTTTTTTATTTTTTTTAAGTAACAGTACTTGCTACCTATTCCTTTTCCTCTAGAGCATAGATTTTTCTATCCATTTTTTTCCCCTCACTGCTAGCTGACAAAGGCTGTGGGCAGAACTAAATTCACATCTCACAATTCTCATCACCCCTCCCTGACAAAGATGCACACTCCGTATGTTTGATGTATTATTTCCTCCACAGAAAACAACCCTGCCTCAAGAAACAAAATATGATACAAAAGGCTCAGCTTTGCCTGGCAGACAAGAAACAAAACTTTATGAAAATGAGGCCAGTTAGGGAAAATAATAGCAGCTCTATACACATTGGGATAAAACTTTTTAAAAAAGATGTATAATATCTAGCTGAGGTAATTAGTAAAAACAAAAAGTAAAAACTTTTGTTTCTACTAATGACACTGGAGGTAATTGATAAAAACAAAAGCTCTTTAGATATATATGTGTGTATATATATATATATACACACACATATATATTTATTTTATATAAATATATAAATAAATATATATATATATATATATTTCTTGATGACTCAGTAGTAAAGAATCTGGCTACAATGCAGGAGACACAGGAGATGCTGGTTTGATCACTGGGTTTGGAAGATCTTCTGGAAGAGGAAATGGCAACCCACTCTAGTAATCTCACTTAGAAAATTCCACGGACAGAGAAGCCTTGAGGGCTACAGTCCAAAGGGTTGCAAAGAGTTCACATGGCTGAGCATACAGCATATATATGTATATATGTGTGTGTATATATATATATATATATATATATATATATATATATATATATATATATTTGTTTTGAAAACTCACTCCTTCCGACAAAGGGCAAGGAGAGATTAAAGAAAGAGGCTGGCTACTCCAGATTGGTAGGTGACAGAGTTAATATCAAGGCAACTTATAAGATGCACAGATCTCTTCTCCTGGCCTCCAGAATATTAAAAGTTCACATAGAGACCTTAACTGGATTCAATCACATATACTGTTCAGATAGTATCAACACTTTGCTCTCTCATGGCTTCTTGCTTAAAAATGGCTCCTACTGTGGGAACAGTGGGTAGAACATACATTCCAATGGCACAGAGTAAGGAGCCCCCAATTGCTCAGGTCCAACTCAGAGAGGTCATGTCCTCTGGATAATTTCCTCCAACACCCTATGCCTCCTAACTGGCTCTTGCAATCTTACACATCTCCCATCTTCTGCAGTGTGCCCTGAGTGCTTGGCAGTGGGGTTCATTAACTTGGAGGTGGCTTTTTTGGCATCTATCTAGCTTCATAGCAACAATATAGGCACCTGAAAGAGGAACACAGATCTAGATGATTCCCCAAATAAGTAACAGTCCTGAGGGCAAACTAGAGTATCTTGGCTCTCATTCCTGCTGTGAATATGGTCCCATCAGAACCTTTCAAGACAGTCGCATTGGTGGTTTGTTTCACCCCCAAATCCCTAAAAGAGTGTTTACTTTCTCTATAGTGCACTTTCTCTATAGATTTCAAGTGCATCATATCCTCAGGGAGACTGTCCTCATTGGGTCAAGCTTTCCTGCAGTCTAGAATAATCCAGTGTATAAGGGAGTGAGTACCTTGAAGCCACAGAATACCATGTAGATATTGTAGGAGGGCACAGTAAGTGGTGATGTTGCTCATTTTTTTTCTATTTCTTGCCCAATCAGATAAATGTCATTGCTCCCCTCCCACCGCATAGCCAGGACAACCATTCAGGGGTCCTAGTCCCTATCTTTTGCTGGAACATTGGAGATATTTCAGTATACTCAGTGGGTATATAGTCTTTCATGATTGTCTCCTGAATTGGGGGCTGCACCCCTGACTGGGATTGCTGCTGCTGTGCTTTTGCTTTCCTCTGTATCAGTGGTCAGATGGCAGGGGGATTTCTACCATTTAATTGTCAAGCACCACAGCATCTTCCCCTTCACTCTCTTCACTTTCCCAGGGATTCTACCCGTTAACGTCCTGATCAGAGTTTATCACAAGCACTTGAACCTTAATCCATTGCATTTTGTTCCCTCCTAGATTTTCAAATGATCTAAGTTCTAGGGTCTCCAATTTATTATCCTGCTCTCCCACCTTGTCTGTTAGTCCTGAAGTCAGCAGAGCAGTAGACATGTGCACATCCATCTCTATCCTCAGCTCTTTTTCCAACTTTCTAGCTGGAACTTCAATCTCTTATTGGGCCTAGGTGTGCAGCTGGTCTGACCGCAGTAGAGGCCATCCTTGCACAGCTATTCTTTTCTTTTTTTTGCCCAAGTGCTGTGTGTTGTGCTCAATTTCTCAGACAAGTGCATCAAAACAGCCAGCATGTTGAGGACATTCCCATGCTCATAAAGCAGCCCACAAGTATCTAATACACAGGCCTCCTCTCCCTACATAACAGTCAACATTCAACTTGGAATTTCCCTCATGGATGCCTCTTTCTTAAGGCCCATTTCTTGATATCCTGACTGCCTCAACATCTGTTGGCTTGTAAACTAGCCCCAATACACAGAGGGTAAGGAAATATTGAAGGAAGAGGCAAGCATCTAGATTGGTAGGTAGCAGAGTTCCCCTCCCTAGTGCCTCAGGCAGTAAGAACTCTGCCTGCAATTCAGGAGACCTGGGATCAATCTTCAGTTTGGTAGGATCCCCTAGAGAAGTGAATGACAACCCACTCCAGTATTCTTACCTGGAGAATCCCATGGATAAAGGAGCCTAGAAGGCTACAGTCCATGGGGTCGCAAAGAGTTGGACACAACTGAGCAATTAATACTTTCACTTTTCAAGGTAAATAGTAAGGAAACTTACAAGATGAGTGTGTCTTCCCACCATCCCAGCAGAATATTATCTGTTCAGTCATATGTAACCAACAAGAGGGCCTCAACAACATCAGTTCAAATCAGTTGCTCAGTCGTGTCCGACTCTTTGCAACCCCATGAACCACAGCACACTGGGCCTCCCTGTCCATCACCAACTCCCGAAGTCCACCCAAACCCATGTCCATTGAATCAGTGATGCCATCCAATCATCTCATCTTCTGTCATCCCCTTCTCCTCCTGACCTCAATCCTTCCCAACATCAAGGTCTTTTCAAACGAATCAGCTCTTCACATCAGGCAGCCAAAGTATTGGGGTTTCAACTTCAACATCAGTCCTATCAATGAACACACAGGACTGATCTGCTTTAGGATGGACTGGTTGGATCTCCTTGCAGTGCAAGGGACTCTCAAGAGTCTTGTCCAACACCACAGTTCAAAAGCATCAATTTTTTGGTGCTCAGCTTTGTTTATAGTCCAACTCTCACATCCATACATGACTACTGGAAAAACCATAGCCTTGACTAGATGGACCTTTGTGGACAAGGTAATGTCTCTGCTTTTTACTATGCTGTCTAGGTTGGTCATAACTTTCCTTCCAAGGAGTAAGCATCTTTTAATTTCATGGCTGCAATCACCATCTGCAGTGATTTTGGAGCCCAAAAAATAAAGTCAGCCACTGTTTCCACTGTTTCACCATCTATTTGCCATGAAGTGATGGGACCAGATGCCATGATGTTCATTTTCTGAATGTTGAGCTTTAAGCCAACTTTTTCACTCACCACTTTCACTTTCATAAAGAGGCTCTTTAGTTCTTCTTCACTTTCTGCCATAAGGATGGTGTCATCTGCATATCTGAGGTTATTGAAATTTCTCCCGGAAATCTAGATTCCAGCTTGTGTTTCCTCCAGCCAAGCATTTTTCATGATGTACTCTGCATAGAAGTTAAATAAGCAGGGTGACAATATACAGCCTTGATGTACTCCTTTTCCTATTTGGAACCAGTTTGTTGTTCCATGTCCAGTTCTAACTGTTGCTTCCTGACCTGCATACAAGTTTCTCAAGAGACAGGTCAAGTGGTCTGGTATTCCCATCTCTTTCAGAATTTTCCAAAATTTCTTGTGATCCACACAGTCAAAGGCTCTGGCATAGTCAATAAAGCAGAAATAGAACTCTCTTGGTTTTTCAATGATCTAGTAGATGTTGTCAATTTTTTTTAATTAATTTTATTTTATTTTTAAACTTTACATAACTGTATTAGTTTTGCCAAATATCAAAATGAATCCATCACAGGTATACATGTGTTCCCCATCCTGAACCCTCCTCCCTCCTCCCTCCCCATACCATCCCTCTGGGTCATCCCAGTGCACCAGCCCCAAGCATCCAGTATCGTGCATCGAACCTGGACTGGCATCTCGTTTCATACATGATATTTTACATGTTTCAATGCCATTCTCCCAAATCTTCCCACCCTCTCCCTCTCCCACAGAGTCCATAAGACTGTTCTATACGTCAGTGTCTCTTTTGCTGTCTCGTATACAGGGTTATCGTTACCATCTTTCTAAATTCCATATATATGCGTTAGTATACTGTATTGGTGTTTTTCCTTCTGGCTTACTTCACTCTGTATAATAGGCTCCAGTTTCATCCACCTCATTAGAACTGATTCAAATGAATTCTTTTTAATGGCTGAGTAATACTCCATTGTGTATATGTACCACGGCTTTCTTATCCATTCATCTGCTGATGGACATCTAGATTGCTTCCATGTCCTGGCTATTATAAACAGTGCTGCGATGAACATTGGGGTACACGTGTCTCTTTCCCTTCTGGTTTCCTCAGTGTGTATGCCCAGCAGTGGGATTGCTGGATCATAAGGCAGTTCTATTTCCAGTTTTTTAAGGAATCTCCACACTGTTCTCCATAGTGGCTGTACTAGTTTGCATTCCCACCAACAGTGTAAGAGGGTTCCCTTTTCTCCACACCCTCTCCAGCATTTATTATTTGTAGACTTTTGGATCGCAGCCATTCTGACTGGTGTGAAATGGTACCTCATAGTGGTGTTGATTTGCATTTCTCTGATAATGAGTGATGTTGAGCATCTTTTCATGTGTTTGTTAGCCATCTGTATGTCTTCTTTGGAGAAATGTCTATTTAGTTCTTTGGCCCATTTTTTGATTGGGTCATTAGCCAAAGCGATCTTGAGAAAGAAAAATGGAACTGGAGGAATCAACCTACCTGACTTCAGGCTCTACTACAAAGCCACAGTTATCAAGACAGTATGGTACTGGCACAAAGACAGAAATATAGATCAATGGAACAAAATAGAAAGCCCAGAGATAAATCCACGCACATATGGACACCTTATCTTTGACAAAGGAGGCAAGAATATACAATGGATTAAAGACAATCTCTTTAACAAGTGGTGCTGGGAAATCTGGTCAACCACCTACAAAAGAATGAAACTAGAACACTTTCTAACACCATATACAAAAATAAACTCAAAATGGATTAAAGATCTCAACGTAAGACCAGAAACTATAAAATTCCTAGAGGAGAACATAGGCAAGACACTCTCTGACATACCTCACAGCAGGATCCTCTATGACCCACCTCCCAGAATATTGGAAATAAAAGCAAAAATAAACAAATGGGACCTAATTAAACTTAAAAGCTTCTGCACATCAAAGGAAACTATTAGCAAGGTGAAAAGACAGCCTTCAGAATGGGAGAAAATAATAGCAAATGAAGCAACCGACAAACAACTAATCTCAAAAATATACAAGCAACTCCTACAGCTCAACTCCAGAAAAATAAATGACCCAATCAAAAAATGGGCCAAAGATCTAAATAGATGTTGTCAATTTGATCTCTGGTTCCTCTACCTTTTTTAAAACCAGCTTGAACATCTGGAATTTCACAGCTCACGTATTTCTGAAGCCTGGCTTGGAGAATTTTAAGCATTACTTTACTAGCTTATGAGATGAGTGCTCTCTTAAGGTTGTGTCCTTGGAAATGGCTCCTGCTGTGAAAGAGTAGGTAGAATGTGTATTCCAAGGTCAGGGGAGGGCATAAGGAGCATCTGATTACCTCAGTCCAGCTCGTGGGTCAATCAATAGTCATGTTCTCTTGATGACCTCCTCTAAAAAGAAAATGATTTAATAAAATACAAATTCTTAAGATTTTTCATGTCAAAAGTCCATTTGACAATCTGATAAAGTTTATGAATACTGTTTCTGCAAGTCACACAGTTTTATAAACACACACATACACACACATTTGGCAGATTATTTATACATCAGTTCTTGGAACATCAGTGTTTTATCTAGAGAATTTTTAGGTATCCAACAAGCCTAGACTAAGACCACTAGTTGAAATAAATGTGTTACTGTTTTTTTTTTTAATTGAATGTTATTCTAGATCTAAAATGGTTTGCTATTCTAGTAAGCTAAATTCTAAATAATACATTAATCTGAATTATATTATAACCTATGAGTGTTTCATATTAAAAAGAAAAAGAAAAAACAAAGTAATCACTGAAGAGAATGTGAAGAGGCTCCAAACATTTTGTCAGTATCAAAATAGTGTCTTCTTTAATATGAGGGAGAGATCAAAAAGAATGAGATGCTGCCCACGATGCATGATACAGGATGCTCAGGGCTGGTGCACTGGGATGACCCAGAGGGGTGGGAAGGGGAGGGAGGCTGGAGGGGGGTTCAGGATGGGGAACACGTGTACCCCCGTGGCAGATTCATGTCAATGTATGACAAAACCAACACAGTATTGTATAGTAATTAGCCTCCAAAAAAATAAATAAATAAAGTGAAAAAAAAATCACAGGTTGGAAATTTTTGAGGTTCTGGATAAAAGGACAGAACCATTGATTGAGACGATTTTAATAATGCGAGGGTAAAGTATGACTCATCATTGGAAATATCAAGATCATATGCAGATTAAAATGGATGCAGCAAAAACGAACAGAATATGTTCTTGAGAGTGTTGATAAGGTTCAGATGAAGCACTACTTAAGGATTTGGGAAAATAGTTCATGGATTTGCCACATGCTATTTGGTACAGATTATAATTCCAGACAGATCTATACAATACCACTTAACTGAAAACATCTGAACTGTGGTTGGAGCAGTACAGCATGAAGCAGATTCTGGAATCAATTTGACATGCTTCAACTCTGCTGTGTAAGCACTTTCTTAACCTGAAAAGATAATTTCATCTTGCTAAGTCTTGGCTTTCTCATCTGTAAAATTGGTCATAATTGCACCTATGTCATAGCATTATTCAAAGATAAGTAGAACAATGCTTATATAGGATTTAACATAGTACCTTGCAACATAGAAGGTAGAAGAAATATATAGCTATTAATATAATCATTATATAAGAGGGATGAAACTAATCTACAGCAAAGGAGATTATCTTTTTAATCTATTTACAATTGTTAGGATAATTATATTTTTCTGGCAATTTAATCTTGGTACTATGTTCTTAATTTCATTCACTTATTCTACGGATGGGCTTCCCTGGTGGCTTAGCGGTTAAAGCGTCTGCCTGGAATGCCGGAGACCCAGGTTCAATCCCTGGGTCGGGAAGATCCCTTGGAGAAGGAAATGGCAACCCACTCCAGTACTCTTGCCTGGAGAGTACCATGGACAGAGGAGCCTGGTAGGCTACAGTCCATCGGGTCACAAAGAGTCGGACACGACTGAACGACTTCACTTTCATTCTACTGGTATTTATTCAGCACTTATAATGAACCTACAAGTTTCTAGGCACTGTAAACTAGTGAAGAAAATAAAGCCCCTGACTTCACTCTTCCTTTATATTTTAGAAGACAAATAGTAAACAAACAAGTACATAGAAGTGTAGGATGTCACATGGTTATGAGTGATTTTGAGAAGATTAAAACACCGAAAAGGGTGTTTGGAGAGTGAGTGAGTTTGGCAATGCCAATTAGTTTATAATGTTCAGAAAAAAAATTCATTGTTGCCTTGTATCAGAGGAATAATATGATCCAAAATATTTTAAAAGGATCATACTGGCTACTGTGCTGGAAATAGATCGTTTCAAAATTAGTTATGAGGCTATTGCAAGAAATACTAGGTAATCTGATGCCACCTTAGACCCAAGTGGTAGCAGTGAAGGTAATGAAAAATGATAAGTTATGTATATACCATAAAGGTAGAGCTGAAATTATTTGATTTATATTGGTCAGATACATGTGTGTGAAAGAGAAAGGGAAGTAGAGAGAATAATACATTCAGTCACTTGGAAAATGTAATTTGTAGCCAATTACTTATACTAATGATGACGTCTATAATCAAGTCAGTGTCCTAAGCTATAACAAAATATGACAGTATCAATTAAAAGTGAGCACAGTTATCATAGTCAAATCAGAAAATAAGTGCATGAGTGGGCTTCGCCTGTGGCTCAAACGGTAGAGAATTTCCCTGCAATGCAGGAAACTCAGGTTCGAATCCTTGGTCAGGAAGATTTCCTGGAGAAGGGAATGGCAACCCACTCTAATATTCTTGCCTGGAGAAGTCCATGGACAGAGAAGCCTGCTGGGCTATAGTCCATGGGATCACAAAGAGTGGGACACGACTGAGCAACTGTCACTTCACTTCACTTCACTTGTACTATTAGTGCAAAAAAGTTTGTGATTGTTTATGCAGACTTTTCCACCGTGTGACTGTGAGTTAGAGCCCATTCTTCTTGCATTTCCTGGGGTGACATTCTCTCTGATTTTAAGTTTCTTTAAATATATTTAGAATGTACAAATTTTATCTTTATGAAAACTAATGTTTAGATAACCAAGTTGAACTAAGAATTTATTTTTCCCTTATTATAATTTTTTTTATCTCACATTTCTTGGGAGGTGTGCTGAAACATACAATATTAACAAAAGCTTGTGACAAACTATTAACTTGTCTTTAAAAGAAGAAACCAGTGGAAGAAAGATGTTACCAAGAAGCAGTGAAGAATGCTCATTATAGACAAAGAAGGGACAGTCTGTCCCACTACAAATATATATTTAATGTTTGTGTGTGTGTTAGTCAGTCAGTCATGTCTAACTCTTTGCGACCTCATGGACTGTAGCCCATCAGACTCCTCTGTCCATCAGATTCTCCAGGCAGGAATACTGGAGTGGGTAGCCATTCCATTCTTCAGGGAATCTTCTCGATCCGGGGATCAAACCCAGATATCCTGCATTGCAGGCAGATTCTTTACTGTCCAAGCCACCAGGGAAGACCTCTATTATCTTTAGTGAAATATTTCCAAAATTCACCCAAGATTTATTGTTGTTGCTTAGTCACTCAGTTAAGTCTGATATTTTTGTGACTCCATGGACTCCTCTGTCCATAGGATTTTCCAGGCAAGAATACTGAAGTGGGTTGCCATTTCCTACTTCAGGGGATATTTTCAACTCAGGTATCGAACCCAAGTCTCCTGCAAGTCTCTTGCACTGAAGGCAGATTCCTTACCCCTGAGCCACATGGGAAGACATATCTAAGATTTCCCTCAACCTATTTCAACCTGTTTTCATTTGCCAATTCCATCCTATTAACAGTATTAGGAAAAATCATCATGTTTACATCTGGAAGGAATAGGTAATGTATTCTGTGAATTTATTTGGATGGAAAAACTATTACTAAGCTCTTACACAAGACAGCACTTGCTTTATTATTTTCTAACAAATGAAAAAATACATTGTTTTCCTTTTGCCTCTGTGGTCTCTCTTAAATAACTTTGCTTCTTCCATTTGTATGGAGATTTCAATTTAGCTTTCAAATCTCACACTCAAAATTATGAAAAGGGATTGCTATCACTTGTTCTAAATATCTTTAGCTAGACAAACATATGAAGAAATCTGACATGGACCAAAAAAGAGCAAAGATAAAAAAAAAAAAAAAAAAAAAAACTCTTTTAGAATCCTTATTCCATTGTCTGCTCTGCTATTCTAATATAAAGTGTTTGGAAAATTTACTTGCCTGAGTATTCACAATGTGTTCTTTATTTAATTTTTCCCTTTCAGAAGGACTTCCAAAAGTTGGAGTAGAATGCTGATTTTTTTTTTTTTTTAACCTACCACTGGAAAGATACTAAATGCCTGACTGCAGCAGGAAAATTCAGCATTTTGCTGGAAATGTGATATCTGTTATGGAAGTACTCAAAAATACTGATAGATTTGCTTCTGGGCTTTCAGGGATTTTGATCATGTTTCTAGTATGTGCTTCCTTCCTTGTACTTAGAACTTCTCCCATGGCTCTGAGAAGAACATTTGCAAACTCAGTGTCTTTCATGATAATTTTTCAGCCTTTCTACCCTAAAACATTTTTAGCAAAGTGTGCAATATCTCCTTTTTTCAATTATCAATGTAGACAGTACAAGCTTTTGTGTTCATACTGCCTTATTGATGCCTAGAATCTCTTTGTTTTATAAAAGTAGTATCTACAAAGCAATTATTGTGTTCAGTTCAGTTCAGTTCAGTCGCTCAGTCGTGTCTGACTCTTTGTGACCCCATGAATCGCAGCACGCCAGGCCTCCCTGTCCATCACCGACTCCCAGAATTCATTCAGTCTCATGTCCATGAAGTCAGTGATGCCATCCAGCCATCTCATCCTCTGTCATCCCCTTCTTCTGCCCCCAATCCCTCCCAGCATAAGAGTCTTTTCCAATGAGTCAACTCTTCGCATGAGGTGGCCAAAGTACTGGAGTTTGAGCTTCAACATCAGTCCTTCCAATGAACACCCAGGACTGATCTCTTTTAGGATGGACTGGTTGGATCTCCTTGCAGTCCTAGGGACTCTCAAGAGTCTTCTCCAACACCACAGTTCAAAAGCATCAATTCTTTGGCACTCACCTTTCTTCCCAGTCCAACTCTCACATCCATGCATGACCACTGGAAAAACCATAGCCTTGATTAGATGGACCTTTGTTGGCAAAGCAATGTCTCTGCTTTTTAATATGCTGTCTAGGTTGGTCATAACTTTCCTTCCAAGAAGTAATTGTCTTATATTTTGCCTATCAGAAAACTGAAATCCAAAAGGAAGTGTGTTAACTTCTATTTTCGGTGTTAACATTTTAAAAGAACTCTAAAGTGAAAAAATAGAAAGCATTTAAAACATAAATCAGCCTATTGAACAAAATCAATGAGTGATCCTCCTCTATGTATAGCAGCAGTACAAGTACAAAAATCATAAATAGAGCATTTAATAGATTAAATACAGATTTTTGTATTTTCTAATCATTTAAAATAACTCAGGTACAAATTGATTTCAGCACATTTTAATGTAAGAATGAGTATGAAATTAATTCATGAACATTTAAATCACTATAATCATGAAATTAAATAATTTTTTAATGCTTGACATCTCCTCTAGACATATCTTGATATCTTTAAGTTAAATCAAGCATATTAATAACATAATCATTCAGCACTGTGATTTTATTCTGTGAGGTGTATAAAAAACTTTTAATTCATATTCATATTTTAGCTTTGGGTTTAAGTTTAGAAGTTTAAGGAAAAGTGGGATTTTTTTGTCTAGTTTTTCCCCCTTGAGATAGTTCTTTGAAGAAATGTATTGGTTTATAATTGTACTTTGTAAACTTTAGTAACTTGTCTATTTACTTTTTGTCAAACTTAATAAACTATAGAGGTTAGGCTTCTTTGGTGGCAAGTAACAGAATAAATGGGCTTTCCTGGTGGCTCAGATGGTAAAGAATCCACCTGCAATGCAAGATACCTGGGTTCGACCCCTGGGTTGGGAAGATATTCTGGAGAAGGGAATTGCTACCTACTCCAGTATTGTCTCGAGAATCCTGTGGACAGAGGAGCTTGCTGAGCTAGTCCACAGAATCGCAAAGAGTCAGACACAACTGAGCAACTATAGATATTTAAAGAACAAAATAAACAAACTAAGAAAACTACCTATCTTAAGAGACAGTAAGATTTATTACAAAGGTTTTGGTCAAGGTCAAGGAAGAGATGTGACTTGTAGAAATGAAGTAACATCTCTCTCTCTCTCTCTCCCATTTATTTATTCTAATACCCCTCACAGAACACTGGTTGAATCACTATTCATTTACTTTAGATTACTCAGATGATAAAGTTTAGTTTGTTTACAGATTTAACTTTTGTGATGGCTAATTTTATGTGTTTAGGCCATGGCACCCAATTCTTTGGTCAAATGCTATTCCAAGTGATACTGTGAAGTTATGTTTTAGATATGATTAACATTTAAACAGGTAGATTTTGACTAGAACAGATAGATTTCCATAATATAGGTGAGCCTCATCCAATAAGTTGAAGGTCCCAAGAGCAAAGACAGAATCCTCAAAACAGACGAAATTCTCAAGTCTGCAAAATGGAAACCCTGCCTGACTTTCCAGCCTACTGGAGAATAGGTTTATTTATATATCTACTATTTGTTTTCTTTTCTTAAGAACTTAAAACACATCTAGCCTAACTTGCTCCTGAGTACTAATGCAAGGCTATTTCTGACTACTTTGATTAAGCATTAAAATTTAAAGAAAAAAATATTGTGTCTAATTTTAATTGTTATACAATGAGATTATCCAAGCAATATTGTTCAAAATTCAATTTCTAAAAAGAAATTTCTTGAATGTAAACTCTAAATTCTCTACTTACTGGTTGTCTATTTTGGATAAATCTCAGTAATCTTATTATATAATAGTGATAATAACAATAATGCAAACTTTATGAAGTTGCTAAAACTTTTAAATGAAATAGTGCATATGAAGTGATTATTAGAGTAATAAAATGAACTGGGAAATTTTCAGTAAATATTTACTTCTATAATTCTAAGATGCTTTCTCTATAAGTCAATATTAGGATAAGAATAAATATAATAAGAAATTTATGTATTTTATCAAGGTTTATCTTATATGCAATAACCATTTTTTTCATTTAAAAATGTTAGAGTAATCTGCCTGTAATATACAAAATAAAAATTGCTTTAATTAATTTTACCATTTTAATTTTACACATTTTTACTTTTATTTAAATTAATGAACTAACTGCTCATAAGTGTCCATGCTAAAATCTTTATTTTTTATTGACCGTGTGATCTTATAATAAATAGAAAATTCTGTCTCAAAAAAGTCATCATACTATATTCTTTTACTATAAAAGCATCCTTGGTGTTTCAGATGTGTTTAATAAATGTTTTCTCTTTGTGTCATGCTGTCTTTCTTAACATGATGTTATTTAACTAGAAAAAAATGATTTTGCTTATTATATACTTAAGCATTCACAGAAAAGAAGATTTATAAGGTAGGTTTCTCTTGGCCTATACCTAGATTAAAAAATTGGAAAATAATTCTTTGGTCATTTATTTTTATTTTTATCATTAAGATTTGTTTTTCTAGGCACTAAGTTCTAAATTCTCTTGTTTCATCTCTTGACCAAGTGATGTATCTTTTAACATCAGTTGGGTTCACAATACCTAGATTTCATTTTCACAGTTAACATTCACCCCAAATTACCTGTGATATGTCAAATATTCACAACTAGGATTATGTTGAAAATGGGTTATAGGCAGACATTAATTCTAGAACTGTCATTAATCTACTCTAGAGCTCATTAACCTTTAAAAGTTTGTACATGATTTCATAATTATATTGCAATGGGATTTTTATTTCTCTTCTATTTCATCAGGTTGCCCCTTCCTATGTCCCACTATGAGAGTGAATTTTTTTTTAAAACTCCTTGACTCAGCAAAGCATTTGACAGCACAGAAAAGTAACATATGAAGCAAAGAATATTTATTTTCATCATCCATATCTTTAGCATTTCTTGAAGACATGGGAACAAAGAAATATGCATTTTTGTGCTTAGAAAATCATATAAAATAACCAGAAAAATAAAGGACAGTAGAATAATATACAACTTGCATAATTAGTTTTCCAGTTTATTGAAAACCTAGTTCTCTTATAAAGTCCATTCATGTTTTAAATCATCTATAAAGTTTTACTCACTTGTAGGATTTCCTTTGTGACTCAATGGTAGAGAATCTGCCTGCCAAGCAGGAGATGTAGCTCTGAGCCCCAGGATGGGAAGATCCCCTAGAGAAAGAAATCGCAGCCCATTCCAATTTTCTTGCCTGGGAAATCCCATGGACAGAGGAGCCTAGCGCTCTACAGTCTATGGGGTCACAAGAAGTTAGACATGACTTAGTGACTAAACAAAAACAACATCTATACATTAAACTTTTGAGTTTTTTTTTCTTAAAACATTAGTTTCCAATATCAGGATGATCTTTTAATCCTCTAGAGCTCATTTGAATATGTTCTAATGGAAGATTTAATTCCCTAATCAGAATATCACAACAGTAGATTAGACATTCTGTAAGTCCACCGACAGTAGAATGGCAGAAATATTTCTGGCAGAGAAGGCAAGTCAATGTACAGAGTAAGTTCCATTTCAGTAAGAACAAAACACTGTTCCTTCCATGATGCAAACAGTTCAGTGTAATCAACCTAGTAGCTAACTGACCACCTTGGAGAAAATGTAATTTCAGGAACTCAGTGTTTTTCTCAGAAGCTGGCAGGCTGGGCACTCAGCAGCAGATACAGCCCAAGTGTCCTTGGTGCCACCATGGCTAATTTATTCATGAGTCCATTTGGGGATGACAGGGTGACTGTGAAAAGTGGTATCCATAAGATGGGCCACTCTGTCCACTTGATTATTAAAATCCTCCTCTCCTGAGGTCAGTCTTTGGTGAACATTCACACGGGATACAAATATAGTCACTTATTTCCCCATTCAGAGAAATATTAGGTTGGTGCAAAAGTAACTGTGGCTTTGCATTGTTGAATTTTGCCACTTGATATTGCAATACATTCTTAAATAAATGTGGTTATGTTATACATAATTTTAATGCATATGTCTTGCTTTGTTTTTATACTAGTGACGTAACTTGCTGTTCATTTTATTTTAGACTACCAGAATTATTTTAGACAAAAAAATAATTTCAAGTGACTTTTTTATTAAAGTTCAAAATGGGTCATAAAGAAGCAGAGGCAGTTCACAACATCAAAAATACATTTGGCCCAGGAAATGCTAATGAATGTATGGTGCAGTGGTGGATCAAGGAGTTTTACAAATGAAGTGAGAGGCTTGAAAATGAGGAGCTCAGTGGTTAGCCATTGAAGTTGACAATAACCAATTTAGAAGATCATGAGAAGTTGCCAAAAATAAAAAATAAAAAAAGAACTCAGCATTGACTATTTTACGGTTATTCTTCATTTGAAGCAAATTGTAAATGTGAAAAACCTTGATAAGAGGGTACCTCATCATGACCACAGATCAAAAAGTTGTTTTGAAGTATTGTCTTTTCTTACCCTATTCAACAACAATGAACCATTTCTTGATCAGACTGTGACATGAGACAAAAAGTGGAGTTTATACAACTGGAGATGACCAGCTCAGTGTTTAGACCAATAAGAAGCTCCAAAGCTCTTTGCAAAGACCCAAACTTGCACCAAAAAATAGGTCATGGTCACTCTTTTGTGGTTTGCTGTTGGTCTGATCCACTACAGCTTTTTGAATCCCAGAGAAACCATTACATCTGAGAAGTATGCTCAGCAAATCGATGAGATGCACTCAAAACTGCAGTGTCTGCAGCCAGCACTGGTCAACAGAAAGGGCCCAAATCTTCTCCATGACAACACCTGACCATGTGTCACACAACCAACGCTTCAAAAGTTGAACGAATTGGGCTATGAAGTTTTGCTTATCCACCATATTCACCTGACCTCTCACCAACAGACGACCACATCTTCAAGCATCTTAGCTCTGTTTTTCAGGGAAAGCACTTCCATAACCAGGAGGAGGCAGAAAATGCTTTCCAAGAGTTCACTGCATTCCAAACAAACTTATTTCTTGCTGATAAAAATGTGTTGATTGTAATGTTCTTATTTTGATTAATAAAGATGGTTTGAGCCTGGTTATAATGATTTAAAATTCACAGCCAAAACCACAATTACATTTGCACCAACCTAATATATTCAAATATCTCTTTCTTAAATTTCATTGTCACTAATTTTCATGCCTCTTCCACTTCACTGATCATCTAGCCAAATCATGGGCTATAGTCCAGAAATCACTATGTAATCACACACGTGGCCATTTTACATCCAAGCAAGTGATCACTTTTGTATGTTGTTGTGACATATGAAAGAAAGTCCTAACTCTTAGGTCATACCTTCTGTCTTCACAACAAATTCCCTTCCTCGCTCAGCTTAATTCCATGACTCTTAAAACCAACTGACATACTTATGATTTAAATTCCCAATCTGATAATTGTTCTGTCTTTATTAGAATCTAAATATTACACTGCAAAGAATTCCTTTTTTTTGTTTTGTTCACTATTATGCTATCAATATTTAAAGTTTGGTATGTAGTAAGACTTTTTTAAAAAAAGTATTTAATCAATGAACCTCAAAGCTTTAATATCTACCACTGTGTTCTAAAAGTCTCGGTGCTTTCAGTTTTACCTCTTCAAGAGCAAGATCTGATAGCTTTTCAAGACAACTTTTTGAGGTAGATGCTCATCTAATAAATTGATTGCAATCCCATTGAATCAAGTGCTTACTCTGATTCAATCAACTCATGCCCATAGTTAAAGCAGTAGTTTACATAGTACCTAGAATACTTCTATTTTCTGCACAGTTAAGTAACACTTCTCTAAAAGATTCTGTCACCTAGTAAAAAGATATTAAAAATATTAGTTAGCTCTTAACTATGCCTGTTCCATCCTATTCTGTGTTTAAAGAGTCCCATTTCATTAGAAAATAAAAAGATGGGTAGAGGAAGCATCATGGGAAGGAATGGTGACAAACACACTCAGACGCACATATTCTTTTTAAATCCAAAATAAGAATTCTTGAAATTCCCTTAAAAATATTGAAACTATAGTGATTAATTTTATAATAAACATCTCCAAAAAATAATTAATGTTATGTCATTAGATAGTTTATGGCAAAACAATGTTTGTCTTGATACTCTTTTGAAAAGAATGAGATTATCTCTCCTAGGTATCTTGTAGGAATTTTTGAAAATGAATTCCTA
This sequence comes from Bos grunniens, assembly GCF_055505025.1. NCBI lineage: Eukaryota > Metazoa > Chordata > Mammalia > Artiodactyla > Bovidae > Bos > Bos grunniens. The sequence goes on from NC_141170.1 coordinate 70,000,025, forward strand.
ACATTCTTTAAAAACATTAGATTATATTTTATAAGTCACTTATGAATGTATAACACAAAATTTGGAACACAAACTTTTGATACTGCTTTCAAGTAAGAGTTAATGACTGCAGTTATAATTATAAATGAATAGCAAAATTAAAATATTTTTACTTACATATCTGTTCACTTAGGATGGATAGCATAAGTTTCAAATAAATTAACATTTAAAAATAGTAAAACATCAGTTATATTCCCTATTCAAAATATTTCAATATTACTTTAAAATATGTGATTGACAGTATGAATACAAGGTATTTATTGAATACCTACTATGTATTAGATAATGTTTGATACACTAAGGAAATATCAGGATGAAGACAGACAAAAATCTTTACCCTACATGACAGTATTATTTTTGGAGTGGGAGTGCTGAATGCATGTGTGCATGCTACGTTACTTTAATCATGTCTGACTCTTTGTGACCCTGTGGACTGTATCTGCCAGGTTCCTCTGTCCATGGGATACTCCAAGCAAGAAGACTGGAGTGGGTCTCTGTGTCCTCCTCCCAGTGATCTCCCCAACTCTAGGGATCAAACCAGCACCTGTTATGTCTACCTGCATTGGTAGGCTGGGTCTTTACCACTAGAGCCATCTGGGAAGCCCCAAGAGTGATGAACAGATGATATAAATAGATGAATAGATAAATGTCTTCAGAGAGCATTAGGGATATTGGAAAAATTAAGTAGGGAGATGTGGTTAAAAAAAAAATGATATCTACTATGCTTTTTATATGTGTCCTGTGCATAGTCGCTCAGTCCTATCTGATTCTTTGCAACCCCATGGACTGTAGCCCACCAGGCTCCTCTGTTCATGGGGATTCTCAAAAGCAAGAGTAGTGGAGTGGGTTGCCATGCCCTCCTCCAGGGGATGTTCTCAACCCAGGCTTTCAACGCAGGTCTCCAGAACTGCAAGTGGATTTTTTACCACCCAAACCACTAGGGAAGCCCATTTTTTATATATAACATAGTCCATAAAAGTCTTTATGAGAAAATAATGTTAAACAGAATTTGGAAAGAAGTGGGAGGGCAAAGGATGAAGGATATCTGATGGAGGTGTCATCTGGGCAGAGCAAACATGGGTTCAACCAAGACTCAAGCAGGCACTATATGTTTTTAGGGAAAGAACAGAAAGAATGAGATCTCAATTTTTATATTAAGAATAAAAATACAGTTATTGACTGTGTTCTGAGTATGCTACCCTGAGGTAGCATAATTATGAATAAATTACTAAATTCTTTGTTATGGGGAGTTTGATACTTAAAGGTTTGTTAATATGGTGGCAGGTGAAAACAGTAATTGAATCTCTTTTTTGTCCAAAATTTCAGAAGACCATTCATTTAAAATATGTTTGAGTGAGCATGTAATAAAGTGTTGTTTTGAGGATCATAAGTAATATCAAATTAATAATACCCATTTATTGTTATTATAGGATCTAAAACATCATTATAAAGATGAAATGTATGCAGATGGTTGTATAGCCACACAGAAAACCATATTATAGATGCTGAATAGTAGCTATATATAACAACTGTATTGAATATAAAGAGAACAAACATATAAAGCAAAGATAGTCAAGGAACAGTGTATCAGGAAAAGTGACAATGTCCAATATTATTAGAAGAATGTAGGCTCTCTAAGAATTTTCTTGAAACAATAAATTTCAAAAGAGGAGGAAAGAAGATCTTTCACTTACTAAATCAATTTGTGTAGTTCTAGAAATCATCTTAAAAGTGAGAGAAAGTTTATGAATTGTTATAGAAATTTCCAAAAACTGTCTTTCAAAAACAGTTTTAGAAACTGATGAAACTACACGAAACTTTAAAAATCATATAAAGTTAATCCCTACTTCTGGTTATAAAGAGCAAACAGAAAAACAAGATTCATTGCAAAATATTTGCCTATATAAATTGGTCCTTTCTTTATCATGTAACCTTATAAACACATATCTGAAGGTGGAACATGTGAATTCACGGGTAGCCCTCTATGTCAAAATGTTCACATCTTTCAGCTCCTTGATGCTAAGGACCAAATGTTAGTTACCTTTTTAACCACAGTCTCACAGTAAAGTCTGCACAAATTGACATTTAAGATGCTTATTGAACAAATGAATACAGTGAAGCTTAAAACTAATTTTGATTTCATAGGAATCCTGACTTTCGCTCCTCTAATTGTGTGAAGTGATATTTTTTCTCGGAGGTTGGATGGTTTTTCAAATGAAAACTTGTATCCACCTCACACCTGTCAACACTTTTTAATATTGTGTGAAATAAAGTAGAATGACAAAGGCTGGAATGTGATATTTACACCTTGTATAAAAGAAAGGGAAGGCTGGGCATTTGAGAAGGTCTCTTTTTGAGGGACTTCTAATGATAATTTTAAAATATACCACTTGTCTGCTTTTACCATTTCAAGAAATGTAAGTATAATATTCTATATATACTTATAAATATTTAGGTTCAAAATTATTTTTAGCATAGCTAAATTTAGACTACAGTAAAATCAAATATTTGTAGAATAACTAGCAAATTCTGAGTTAGTCACTGTAGACAAAAATAAGACAAAATTTCAGTATTTAATAAACCAGTTTTTAAAAGTTACTTGGGGGGGCACCATATATATATATATCTATCTATCTAGAAAACTTAGGTTAGAATATAACAAAATGTTTGAACTAATAATAAAATTATAAAGAGATAGAGAATTTAAACATATATTGCATGTTTTATTTTTTTTTATTCTTAAATTTTCAAACATACTGTTTATTTTTATGCTTTTGGTTCTTTTACTTTTGTGTCTCATTGAGTGTTTTACATCAACAGTGAAACATTATCTTTAGGTGTTCTCTCCTTAAGACTAAAATTCTAACATTCTGTTACTCATTTTCATCCCCAATCCATTTCAACACACCTGTCTATGGTGTTCTTTAGTCCTCTCTCATTTTCACCTCTTTGCCCTTTGCCTCTAAATTCTATGAGTACTTCTCAAATCTGTCCTTCATGTTCTATAATTTAAAAAAAAAATCCATCTTTTTCCTTTTACAGTTTGATTCTCAGTGACACAGCTTGTCTGGCTCCTATTTCTGGTTATGACTATACAAGCAGACATACTAGATCTCACTTCTTTACAGTTTAGGTGAGACATCCCCCATTTCCTGCCCACCAAAGTGGTTTATAATGTCTCCTTCCATAAATTCATTCATTCTAGTAATTACTTGCTTCATGTTTGGTTTGTTTCCCGAAACTGACAGATCTACAAGTGTAGGGTCTTTGTCTATTGCATGTTTTAGATTGAAGTAAATGGAAAAAGATTTAAGAAAAAGAGATGAACTTTTGACTTGAAAGTACAATAGTTTTGAAGGGGAAAAACATGAATATATTCATATAGATAAGAAAAATCTTCCAGTAGTAAACTCTAGTATGGGAAAATATATCTATCAAGTCATATAATAAACCTATATTATATTTGAAAATATTTTCAAACTGTGTTATGTTGTCTTCCTCAAAATTCTCCCTCTTATGTTACATTGACTTGGACCAAAGTATTTACAACAGTATTAGTTTCTGGATATGTACTAGAGAGGAGCAGGCTAGAGAAGTCATTCATTCAGAAACTATTAATTTGCTTTTCCAGACACTAGAACATACCAAAGAACAAAAAATATCTCTCAGCCCTCTTAAAGTTTACATGCTGACAATGAATCAGAAAAGATTTTCTTTAAACATTAATATAGTAAATATTTTCAGCTTTTTGAGTCTTATACTGCTGCTTTAAATACTCAATCTGCCATTGTATCACAAAAGGAGCCCTAGCTAATAGATAATTAAATGTGTACAGCTGTGTGGATGCGTGCTAAGTCACTTTAGTCATGTCTGACTCTTTGCAACCTTCTGGACTGTAGCCTACCAGGTTCCTCTGTCCATAGGATTCTCCAGGCAAAAATACTGGAGTGGATTGCCATTTCCTCCTCCAGGAGATCTTCCCAACCCAGGGATCCAACCCACATCTCTTACCTCTCCTACATTGGCAGGCAGATTCTTTACCAGCAGCATCACTTGGAAAGCCCATGTGTGTGGCTATGTTCCAATGAAATTTTCTTTATAAAAACAGACCTTGGGCTGGACTTGACCTATTGGGATACAGTTTGCTGACATCATGGCTCAGACGGTAAAGCGTCTGCTTGCAATGCAGGAGACCTGGGTTCGATTCCTGGGTCGGGAAGATCCCCTGGAGAAGGAAATGGAAATCCACTCCAACACTCTTGCCTGGAAAATCCCATGGACGGAGGAGCCTGATAGGGTACAGTCCATGGAGTCGCAAAGAGTCAGATGCGACTGAGCGACTTCCCTTTCACTTTCACTTTGCTGACCTCAGTTCTAGCAATATATTTTATAATATTATAATATGCTGGAGAAGGAAATGGCAACCCACTCCAGTGTTCTTGCCTGGAGAATCCCAGGGACGGGGAAGCCTAGTGGGCTGCCATCTATGGGGTCGCACAGAGTCGGACATGACTGAAGCGACTTAGCAGCAGCAGCAGCAGGAGGTGACAAGTCATAGGAAAAAACAGAATGGACAGTTAGGAGAATGGAGGTATGAAAGTAGATGAAAATAGTAAATATAATGGTCAAGGTGGGCTTCATTAAGAAAGTACTGTATGTGCAAAGAATTGAGGGAAGTGACTGAAGAAACCATGCATTCACTGGCAGAATTGTTCCAGGTGGATGGAAACCTCAGTGCACCGGGGTATTGCCTGTCTTGTTTTGGGATGAGCAAGGAGGCCATAGTTACCATAGTGAAGTGACAGAAAGGTAAAACAGAAGATGCGATCAAAGAATTTTCTGTGTGCAAGACTACATCTTCATATGCCAGTGCACAGTTGCTTGTTTTTATGCTAAGATAAATTAATAATAAAAATAAAATTGTGCTTATTCATAATTTTATATCATAATTTTATTTTCTTCAATTGCTAAGGTAAATAAATTAGATAACGGTAGTATATAGTATGGTGGTGGTTTAGCTGTTCAGTCATGTCAAACTCTTGCAACCCCATGGACTGTATGCAGCCTGCCAGGCTCCTCTGACCACAGGATTCTCCAGGCAAGAATACTGGAGTGGGTTGCCATTTCCTTCTCCAGGTAAATAGTAACCTGTTCCAGTATTCTTGCCTGGAGAAGTGACCCTCCTTGTGAAGAAGTCCTGGCTACTCTAAAGGAGAATAATTGACACGTGGTCTCCCCATGTTCCCAGGTGATAGGAAACCAACTACCAGTATGTGAGCAAGGCCCTCTTGGGCAATCCAGCACTCAGTCTGCTGTAGCACAAGAGGGGAACATCAAGGTTACAAATTTTATTTCAAGTAATTACAAAAATACCTTCCTGTCTTTATGGTGGACCTTATAATTATTGTGTTGGGAATCTAAACTAGCACTTTTTTCCCTGTCATGTAAAACACTTGATTAGGATAGTCTCTTTCATGGAGTTTAATATCTGTGGAAAGTGAGTGAAGTCGCTCAGTCGTGTCTGACTCTTTCCAACCCCATGGACTGTAGCCTATCAGGCTCCTCCATTCATGGGGTTTTCCGGGCAAGAGTGCTGGAGTGGATTTCCATTTCCTTCTCCAGAGGATCTTCCCAACCCAGGAATCAAACTTGGGTCTCCCACATTGCAGGCAGACGCTTTGCTGTCTGAGCCACCAGGGAAGCCCTGTGGAATATTTGTGGAAAATGGGGACAAATTAAGATGATAAGTGTAGCACTTTTTATTTATGTTGTCAATTATTGTTTTAGCTAAAAATTTCATTTGGGTTTTTCCGTGTTCGTGTGTGTGTGTGTGTGTGTGTGTGTGTGTTTGGTCACTCAGTCATGTCCGACCCTTTGTGACCCTGTGGACAATATCCCACTTGGCTCCTCTATCTATGGGATTTTCCCAGCAAGAATGCTGGAGTGGATTGCCATTTCCTCTTCCCAGAGGATCTTCTCAGGAATCGAACCCACATCTCTTACTTCTCCTGAACTGCTGGTGAATTCTTTGGCACTGAGCCACCAGGGAAGCCTGGGTTTTTCCATTAGCTGGTTCAGAAAAAAACAAATGAACCTTTTGGCCAACCCATCCAAAATTTCATGTAAAGAAGTTCAAACGTTATGTTTCTTCAAAAGAAATAATTTTAAAACACACTATTCTAATTTTTTATTCAGAAAAGATACTGTGAATGCTATATATGGAAAATTTTTACTGTTTTCAGTAAATACCAATATCAGCATAAATGTGCTATGTTCTGATTATGAAGATTTTTATATATAATTTAATAGTAATTAATACCTTAGGACTGTTACTCTTTATCACTGAATATCAGTGCTATTTCCTATGTTTCCCAGAAGGAAAACACTGTCATAATAGAGGTAAATGCTTGTTTAGGGAATTTTTAATGTGAAATGCTGCAAACTATTTACAATTTGAAACCACAATCAAGTAACAAACAAAAGGATATATTTAAAAAAGACTTCATTCACCCAATTCAACTTGAGCATTTTACTGTTACCAGAACAGAAATTCCATAACAGCCAGGTCCAGGATCTCTGTTTGTATTACTCACTGATATATTTCAGGCAGCAACACTTAGGCCTGTTCTACAGAAAATGGTGTAGCAGGTGTTTTCGGTCACATCCCTTTGGACAGTTTCTGATTTTATCTCAACTGTATAAAGATATTGTTTCACTTTGGCTATAAGTATCAACCTCAAGCATATCAGTTTTTACACAGTGTGGCGCAGTACCCAAAGCCGAATCTCTAGACCATGCTGAAACTGCTGGCCCAGAAGTGCAGGACAACTCTCTAATGTTAGCAAGTGAAAACTGTTTGGATAATTCTCCAACCTTGCATCTTTCAACTGGATGCTTCTGGAAAGCATTCAGTGTGCTTTTCAACAAAACACACTATCAGTAAAGCATATGACACCACCTTCCCACACTTCACCAAGTCTTAGTGTTAGGTGCTTTATATTTGGGGGCAGGTATGGATGTGAGAGTTGGACTATAAAGAAAGCTGAGTGCCAAAGAATTGATGCTTTTGAACTGTGGTGTTGGAGAGGACTCTCGAGAGTCCCTGGCACTGCAAGGAGATCCAACCAGTCTATACTAAAGGAGATCAGTCCTGGGTATTCATTGGAAGGACTGATGCAGAAGCTGAAACTTCAAAACTTTGGCCACCTGATGTGAAGAGCTGACTTATTTGAAAAGACCCTGATGCTGGGAAAGATTGAGGGCAGGAGGAGAAGGGGACGACAGAGGATGAGATGGTTGGGTGGCATCACCGACTCAATGGACATGAGTTTGGGTAGACTCCAGGAGCTGGTGATGGACAAGGAGGCCTGGCCTGCTGTCATTCATGGGGTCACAAAGAGTTGGACATGACTGGGTGACTGAACTGAACTGAACTGAACCTGAACTTAGTAAACATTTTGTCTTATTTTGAAAATGCATTTAAATTACATAGGAAACTCTTCATTTCTGGAATGCATTCCCCTAGTCAAACTGGCCATCTTCAAATTCACATAAAGAGAGAATCTCATAAAACATATACTCTAATAACTGCAGTAAAAGTTTGGGATAAGTGCTTCTCTTTATACTTTTAAAGGAGAAACAAGTTTAAAAGAATAATGGCATGGGAATTTTCAGTTTTCCTTTTTCCAGTTATTTGGAAAATACTATATAGGTCAGCTATTCAGCAATTGAATATATGCCAACAATATAGCATCTATTGGTCAAATGAAAGTATAATTGCTACCTCTCTCTTTACATTTTAATGAGTGTGCTAATTATTTTTTAAGCAAATGTTAATTGAACGCTTTTCTTTTTTTTCTAGACACTGGGATTGATAGATATCACCTAATACTCAAGAATTTATGACAATGTGAGACTGGAACACATTTTTTTTAATCAAAATATAATAAATGAATAAATAATTTATTTACAATATATAAATACATATTCACATTTTATGAATATTTATCCAAATAAAGCTGTCAGTTTTATAAGTATAAATGTATAGAATTATTTTATTAGTGGTTTATTTAGAAAAATAAGTGGATAAAAATTGCAACTTATTATGTAGTAGAGATATAATACATGTACACGTAATTAAAATTTAGCTCAATACGGAGAAAACTCACTGGGAAGGAAACAAACATATTTAGACATAGATCATGGACTGAAAAAATCAAAAGAATTTTCATTGACACAAGGTGAGTAGTCAGTGAAACCCAAATGAAGAGACTTTATTGAGACTGAGCTTATACTTCAGTGTTATATTTCAAGATAATGTATCCTCAGTTGGGACTACAGATTAATTCTCCATAATGAGTATCAACAGATTAATCCTTCCAGAATCAGTGTACAGATCAAATTTATTTATTGCTAAAATTAAGTTTTTTACATTTGTACATTATCATACTGTTAAGAATATGAAATAATGTGTTTGTTTAAAAGTGCATCAATTGATTTGTCAAGGATTGGTATTCTCTTTGGATTAAAAAAAAGAGGAAACAATATGGTAAGCCTAAAACTGCTTTCAAATCTTACTAGGATCGGCATATATTTGAATTAGTAACCGTAACTATCATATTCTGCTGTGATCTCTTGTTTAGCTGGTTAGCCACATAAAATTATTTTTAGGTACTTACCTAGCATTCTCACATATAAATTTCTTCAGCACATCAACATAAAAATAATTTCATCAATCTCTGCAGTAAATTGTGTGTGTGTGAAAAATTATATTTACTATTTGTGGAATGTTGAGTACCTTACATTCTGCTATTTTCTGGGGATACAAACTTGAATGAGGTACAGTTGCTTGGCTCAATATTTTTTCAGTCTAGTAGGGTAGTGCAGACAAGGTAATAGGAAATTTTGGTGGTTGAAATGTTACGATCTGTCCAAATACTAAATACTGTGGGACTATATAAGAGAGACATTGACCCTCATTTCAGCGTATCTGCAGGACAATTGTTGAAACCTAGGTGATTTGTGGATATGGACAGGGTGAAAGAGAAGAAAATGATAGTTAAGGATAATTGAACATATTTTATGAAAGTTGGAGGCAGGATTATGGAATATTTGGTGAGTTAGTAATTTAAAACAGTTAAAGCCAAGAATTTGAAGTGGTGAGTGGTGAGACAGGAGGCTAAAAAATCAATGAAATCAATTATAGATAGATTTATGACTATTCAAAATGTTCTTATTCTGTCCTGAAAGCAAAGAGAAAACACCAAAAGATTTAAATATTCACTGAGTGTATTTTAGTAGCAAGTATTTAGCATTTAGTCTATACTTTCATCCAGGGGATAATTTTATCATTTCTGAGAAGTGATATTCTGGTCTTGCCTTGAATAATTCCAAGCATTGTGCATGTGTGCTCAGTTGTGTCTGACTCTTTGCAGCCCCATCGACTGTATGTAGCCCACCAGGCTCCTTGTCCATGGGCTTTTCCAGGCAAAATTACTGCAGTGGATTGTCATTTCCTTATCCAAGGGGTCTTCCCAACTTAGGGAAGAAACCCAGAGATCGAACCCATGTCTTCTGCATTGTCAAGCAGATTCTTTACCATTGTCCACCCGGGAAATCCTACAGGCAATCACAATAATACAATGCAGCCCAACTGACTTGTGCAAAATTATTATACACCGTAAGCAGCAATTAGAAAGGTTTATACTTGGAAATAGTTCATAGAGTAATTTCTTTGAAATACAAAGGAAATTTTACCAATTATTGCAATTGATATGTAAATATGATCTTTCTCAAATCTCTTTTTTTACTGTATTTTAAGTTTATAATGCCTGGAAATATTCAAAAAAGCACTAAAGAATTTTATTTTGACATCATAAGCTTTTACTAAAGTCATGTTCTATGTCTCGAGTGATAATTCTCTTTCCAGGTCTATGCCAGATGCCATGTTAAAGAAATAAAGCCATGAACAAATACCATGCACCATAATTAGAGTATACATAGTTTTATAGGGAACTTGCCAAAAGATAAATCTTTGCATAATCTAGACTTAGTAATGCATCACAGGTAAATACGTTAAACCAGAATGTTTATAATCTGTGAATTTAAAATTATCTTCTAGAGACAAGCAAAATCAGAAGAAAAAGCACTTTATAAGTCATAGCGTTGAAATGACGTTTTTGTTTTTTTTCTTCAAAATCTAAAAGCAAAAAAGACATAAGACAAACATTTGTTTACTTCTAACGGATATATTAAAATTGCATTATAAGATTACTGGTGACAATATCTTAGGTTTAGAATGTTGCCCAAAGTGCCTACTACAATGCCTTATACAACTGCATTATTATAGATGCTCCATATGTACACACATAATTTGATAAGGAATAAGAAGAAGAAGAATCAATTTAAAAATTAAGGAAGAAGAGGAGAAACAATTTAAGATGTTTGGTGCATATAAATTGCTTTATGAATTAACAATGCATATGGAAAAGTATTTGCTCTTCCAGGAAAACTCATTGAAGTCTAAGAAAGTAAAGATAATTGTGGAAAAGTGTTGCTTTTCTGCATTTAAAGTCAGCGTAGCATAGTGACAAAATCCCTTTTCTCTTTCTTCTTTTTCCTCTTTAGGTATTGGATTAGCAACTTTAAAATATAGAATATTGTTTTCATGAACCTCTTACTCCTGTGCTGTTAGCACTGCTGAGCAAGTCTCCTTTGAAATCAACAGGAGGGTCAAGTACAAAGAGACATATGAACGTGTGCTAGGATATAAAAATGTGCTGCATATTCTTTCATTTGATTAAATACTAAAATGTGAGATATTCTAAGTAGAAATTTTGATACAACTATCACATGATTCAACAAATTTTTGATGTATAAATTAGGCAAATTAGAAAGCTTCATTAATTATCTATGCCTTTTAAGTTTTATGTGTGTGTGTACTTACTTTTAATTACTCTACATATATTTGCTGCTGCTGCTCCTAAGTCGCTTCAGTCGTGTCCGACTCTGTGCGACCCCATAGATGGCAGCCCACCAGGCTCCCCCATCCCTGGGATTCTCCAGGCAAGAACACTGGAGTGGGTTGCCATTTCCTTCTCCAATGCATGAAAGTGAAAAGTGAAAGTGAAGTCGCTCAGTCGTGTCCGACTCTTTTCGACCCCACGGACTGCAGCCTACCAGGCTCCTCCGTCCATGGGATTTTCCAGGCAAAAGTACTAGAGTGGGGTGCAAGCTAAGAGGCGTAACTAGCTTGAAAGCTCCCTTCTGGTCTGCAATGGGGCTGAAACTGGGACTTTGTCGAAATTACTTGACCTCTTGGGAGCATTTCCTTAATCAATTGCATGCATGTGAATATAAATATGTTCTATTTCAGAGAAACCAGACATTGGCATTTTTATATATCATCTATAAAGTTTGGGAGACTACTAATGATGAGGCAAGATATTTATTCAGCAATTCTTTGCAACACATTCATCCCTAAAAGTGTGAACTCCAGCCATAAAAAACAATTCAATTCACATTTCACAATAAAGTAAATATATCTAGATACGGTTTACACTTCTATACCTATAAGCATCTTATCTACAAGGTGGGAAATTTTGTTATTTTTGTTTTCAATTCAATTTTTGTTTTCAATTCAATGATTATCACATGACCTTGAGATGGATAATCCCAAAAGACCTTGGTCTGGGACCCTCCTCCTGGTACTAGTAGCAGAAAGTCAGATTTTATGAATGAAAAGTTTTATAGAGTGGTTTCACTGACCACATTTTTAAAAAATTACTTATTGCCTAAATTTTTATTGTTCTTATTCTATTCAAGAGACAGCATTATAAAATGATTTTTTTTTAATCTCTAAAGAAAACTTTTATACCTTGTAAGTTTCTAGAATAGTTTAAGTGTGATTCTGGTTAACTTTGTCACCATCTCTCCAAATTGTAGGTTCAATCCCTGGGCCAGTAAGATCTTCTGTAGAAGGAAATGACAACCCACTCCAGTATTCTAACCTGGGAAATCCCATGGACAGAGGAGCCTGGCAAAGTGCAGTCCATGGGGTCACAAAGAGTCAGACACTACTTAATGATAGACTTTAACTTTTTCTAAATTATAGCTGCTTATAAACAAACAAGAGAAGGCAATGGCACCCCACTCCAGTACTCTTGCCTGGAAAACCCCATGGATGGAGGAGCCTGGTAGGCTGCAGTCCATGGGGTCGCAAGGAGTTGGACATGACTGAGCGACTTTCCTTTTACTTTTCACTTTCATGCATTGGAGAAGGAAATGGCAACCCACTCCAGTGTTCTTGCCTGGAGAATCCCAGGGATGGGGGAGCCTGGTGGGCTGCCGTCTATGGGGTCACACAGAGTCGGACACGACTGAAGTGACTTAGCAGTAGCATAAACAAATGAAACAAAAGTGGGGTCTACTGAAATAAATGGATAAATTGTATGAGTTTCTTTAAAGTTTATAAAAGCATAAGATAGTGTTTCATTCCATATTATCAATATACAACATTACTGAGAGTTTCTTTTTTACTGAAGTTGATTTACAATAATGTGTTAGTTTCAGGTGTACAATGAAGTGGACAGAGGAGCTTAGTGGGCCATAGTGCAAGGAGTTTGCAAAGGCTTGGACATGCTTGAGCATGCATGCATGCATGCATATCATGTACAGTAAAGTGCAGAGTAAAGTGAATTATACATTTTTTCAGATTATTTTCCAGTATAGATTATTAGAAGATGCTGAATATAGTTCTCTGTGCTATACAGTGAATCATTGTGGCTTATTGCTGTATATACAGTAGTTTGTATCTGTGAATCCCATACTTCTAATTTATATCTCCAGCCCCCAGCACTTTCCCATTTGGCAATTATAAGCTTGTTTTCTACATCTGTGAGTCTGTTTTGTATAGATTCATTTGCATTAATTTTTAGATTCTACATATATGTGATACAGTATGAATTTGTCTTTCTCTGACTGACATTATTTAGTATGGTATTCTATGGGTTCATCCATGCTCCTGCAATATGTAATTCTCTTAAATGAAATGGCACAATTTCATTCTTTTCTATGGTTGACTATTCCATTATGTATATGATTTCTTAAGCCAATCATCTGTTGATAGGCACTTGGGTAGTTTCCATGTCTTGGCTATAGTAAGCAGTGCTGCAATAAATATTGGGGTTCACATATCTTTAAAATTAGAGTTTTCTTCTTTTCTAGACATTCAGGTGGATCTAATGGTAAAGAACCTGCCTGTCAATGCAGGACACATAAGAGACACGGCTTTGATCCCTGGGTCAGGAAGATCCCCTTAGGAGGGGATGGCAACCCACTCCAGTATTCTTGCCTAGAGAATCCCATGGGCAGAGGAACCTGCAGGGCTACAATTCATGGAGCCACAGAATCAGGCAAGACTGGAGCAACTTAGCATGCGCACATCCATCTCTTGCCATATAAATTTTGTGCTATTTAATATAGTTGTTCCAACATGTTTCATCTAGTACACTATATGTTTAAGTTGATACAAATAACCAAGTTACTTTTCTACATGAAATTTCTGTGCTACTTTTATGCATTAAGTTACAGTTTGACCAGTAATTTCTTGAGGATATAAAAGCTATGAGCACACAGAACCTTAAAAATGCAACTGGTTATTTCACTTATTGAATAATTGTATAGTGAAGTTTTGCTTTTATTTCATTTATTTTTATAATTGTTGTAATCTCATCACTAAAGATCAGAATTTGTATCTAAATATGGTGATTATTCACTGAAATTCATACAAAAACAGAAAAACAAAAATAATTCCCTTCCATATCTTCCAAAGAAACTACCAAATTTCATATAGGACACTGTACTTTAACATTTATGTAATCTTCATTAAGAAATATTTTAAGTGAAAATAGAGACTCCATTTTCTTTTTTTCATTTATCTTATAATTCATCTCATAGGGAAAAAAAGGGGGAATGGAAGATAAAATATTTTAGCATATTTTAAAATGTTTTTTAGCTTAATATGTTGAATTTTAGAGTAAAAATAAGATACTAGTCTACAGATTTCACAAATAACAGATTTGTGGGAAAGAAAAATAGATTAAAATCTTTAAACCTTTGGCAGGTCACACAAATCCTAGTTAAAACTGATACAGTCAGAGAGAATGGATGTATATTATATGCAAACTTACATGACAAAAGGAAACTCAACCATAAAACCCATAGCAGGGATTGCCAGCACCCATCAATAATAGTTCTGAGAGCTAATCTTGGTGCTTAGCTGGAAAGTACTGCATCTCTAACTTTTTAGATGTAGCTATGTGACTCAATTTTTGTCAATTGTCAATAGAATGTATGAGTGAACTTAATGGGCATTATTTTCAGAACCACCTCCCACACACTTTCCTTCCATTCTTGGCTCTCTTTCTCTATTGGCTGACTAAATACAGAGGACACTAAATACACTTAGAGGGGTGGAGATACAAAATGGAAAAAAAAAAAAAAACTTGCCCATATATAAAGCAGAGGCTGGCCCCCTGAATACTTCTTCTTTCTACTTACATTAGATGGTATATTAAATTAAAAGTACATCTTCATGGCAATAAGCCAGTGAAATACCAGAATATTTGTTACTGCAAATAACTCTGTTAAAAGTTACCACCAATCTCTGACAAAAATGCTCTTAGATTTTGGCCTGGTAGAATATACATGTGGATAATATAAATTCATGAAAATGAGCCTAAAGTCCCAAATTCTAACCTCTTATCACTCTAAATAGGCTCCTTTAATCCATCTTCCACAGATGGTCTACAGAGAGATTCAACAAGATGGGTATCAGCATAATCATGACCATACAAACTCTTTTCCACCATTCCCTTTTAAATAAGAAATAAAGGCAATGGAAGACAAATATGAAGAAAAGTATGCTCAAATGACTCTTTGCTCAGAGGTACTAAGCAGAGAATATCCCATGTAATCACACAGGCAAGTCAAAAGATAAATCTTTTTAAATTTGGATTTTTAAATTTGGGTTTCAACAGTACAGATGCCTTGAACAATTATGCCTTATCTTTATAAAGATGTTTGAGGTTTGAGATATTGTTCCCTATAAGGATGTATTTGGTCTCTATAAGGTTTTTTGAATAAGCTGAGCAGGAAGTGTTTGCTATCATAGAAGGCTGCCTTGGCTCATAAAACCTTTTTAGACATCTGGGTTTAGTAGGTTCAAATCATTGAATGATAGCTATAGTACAAGCTGGGTCTATAGCTGGCAACAACATTGCAGATTTGCCAGACTTGAAAGGAGAAGTATTAACATCTAGAAGAAATCATTCCATAAAATATAAAATCCCTGAGGAACTAGAAGATGTTTACCTTAAGCTTTCAAAGAAAGAAAGGGCAGTGAATTCAAGAGAATTAACTCAGGTTTAACTCAACCTAAATTAACTCAAACTTTAAAACTAGGAGACCTTTCGAAAAAGAGTTTGGTATCAGATTCTGTACCCACTGGCAGAAATTAAGTTTTTAAAGATATCATCACTAAATTCTAATTTTAAAAATGAAATATAATGAGTTTTCAAAATAGAAACATTTATTTGATATCGCCTGATGTAAATGTGTCAGAAACTAAGTGTATATTTTCACAAGGTTTATATTTTAAAATGCCATCTTTTTATGATCAGAGCTTATAAAACACATGTACCCTAAATTCAGAAAATCAAATTGAATTAGAAGAGCCAAGATACAAAGAACTAAATGTTGCAAGTAAAACTGGTGTTCAAGAAATAAATATATTTAACATTCTGTTTGTGAAATAATAATTTTGCTAATGTTATCTAACCAGATAAAATTAAAGCTAAAATTTGAATTCAAGAAATAATGTATGGTAGCATGGCACAACTGGATATTTTTCAGTATTTGGTATCCCATAAAATATATGATTCAACAAAAAGATGTAAAGATCTGAAAAGAAGATAAAAGAAGAAAGATATATGAGGGTAATTTTGAATAGGAAAAATGTCATAGTTCCAAGAGAATCACTCTTTATTCAATTCTAAAAACTGACCACGACCATGATCATTTATCATGTAAACTTTAATATCATTCACTGTCTTTATGCTACATAATTATATTTTCTACCAAGGGGAGAAATTGGTTAAATGTATTGTTGCAAAGATATTCAATAGTATTACTCTTTTAAAATGAGGCTTTTAGTGTTCCATAAGCACCAATGATAAAAAATATTACACATTTTCTATGCCACATTATTTTGGAAATGGCAATGGCAACCTGCTCCAGTATTTTTGCCTGGAAAATTCCATGGACAGAAGTGCCTGGTGAGCTAAGCCCATGGAGTTGCAAAGAGTTGGATAGAATTCAGTGACTGAGAACATGCCACATTATTTATCAAATGAAGAAATTATAATAAGCTATTTTTTAAATGTCTTGCTACTTTGTAATTTTATTTTTGCAAGATTTATAGTGAAAAAATTATTGGAAAAAAGTTGCATTCCATTATGGTAATATGACTTGGCAGTGATTGGTTTATCCAATCTGATTATAATAAAAGTGTGAAAAATCTATGCATTGGGCCCAAATGAAGAAAGTCTACTAATACACACACACATATATATATTGCTTGCTTATTACCTGTAAGCTAGCTACATTTTTCTTTTTAAAGGTCAATCAATGACAGCATGAACTTTTTCTTTTCCAATACTGAAAAGCAGCAATAAATTGCTTTTACTATCCATAGTGGAACTGTATACTCTTGGATAAGTTTTAATTCCAAAAATCACAGCAAGTGACCTTCTTTATAATATCACTATTGTTTGTCTAGTTTCAACGATAGTCTTGTGACAATATCCTCAAGTTTTCACAATTCTGGTATTTCTTGTCAAGTTGTCAGTCACAACATGAATTTACATTAAAGCAGATTTTTCTTCAAGAACTTTGAGTTAAAAGTTCAAATACAATCTAATATGACAGAACTCTATAAAATGCAAGATGTGTCACACAGATTTTTTTTTTAATTTAGATAGGTAAACACTTGAAGAAATTGAATAGAACAAATACATACTTAATCCATTTGAACTTTTCTAAATAGAGTTTGGAATATTCTATTTCCAACATGCAGACTCATTCTTCTTCTTCCTTGGTCACATCACATAGCCTGTCAAATAGCATGTATGCTGAATGCAATTTGTAAGACTGATACTGTCCAATCAGTATGAACTATCTGCAAACACTCCGCAAAGGAAATTGCCTACTACCTAGGTCAGAGTTGATAAAGAGTTTACGAAGATAATTTAGCTTATTTATGTATTGGCCAGTGCATTGTCCTTAAAAGAAAAAGATGTGAGCGAGAATTCCAACTAATCTTGTCTAAGTTAATTTCCCCTAAGGTGAAATTGCTTTAGGATGATTTTGATCAGACCCTTTAAAAATGTAGCCCAATGATTGTTAGATATGACATTTATCAGAATTGCTTACAAAACTTTTGGTTATAAAATGGATACCTGAGCTTCCAAATTGAATTTAATGAATTTAAAACAATAAGGTTGTGGGGTGGGGAGTGACATAAGGGTTTAAAAAAAAAAATCTTCACAGTTTATTCTTTTTTTCATCTAAGGGCTAACATTGCTGATTTAAAAGACAATATAGTCAGTATTACACATAAGCCATTTATTCAACTCTGTAAACAATTTAGTGAAAGTAGCTCAGTCCTCTCTGACTCTTTGCGACCCCGTGGACTATACCCATGGAATTCTCCAGGCCAAAATACTGGAGTGGGTAGCCTTTCCTTTCTCCAGGGGATATTCCCAACCCAGGGATAGAATCCAGATCTCCCACATTGCAGGCAGATTCTTTACCAGCTGAACCATCAGGGAAGCCCAAGAATACTGGAGTGGGCAGCTTATCCTTTCTGCAGTGGATCTTCCTGAACCAGGAAGCCAACTGGAGTGTCCTGCATTGCAGGTGGATTTTTTATCAGCTGAGCTATCAGGGAAACAAGTTAAGTTTCTAATAATTCTTTCTTGAGCCAGTAATATAATCATACTTTTCAACTTATTAAGAAATTAGACTCTTTGCTTATCTTCAAATTAAATCAGATCCTAGTTATGAGGAGTTTATAGCCAGAAAAGTAGAGGAAATATCATGGACTTTTGAAACAGATGGACTTGGCATTTAAATTTTGATTCCTGTATATTAATGTTAAGCTATATGAAATCTGAGTGTTATCCAACTTCTCTGAGACTCAGTTGCCTCAAAATAATGTTTATTCAGGGCTTCCCTTGTGGCTCAGTTGGTAAAGAATCCACCTGCAATGCGGGAGATATGGGTTTGATCCCTGGGTTGGGAAGATGGAGAATTCCATGGATTCACAGAATCTGGACATGACTGAGTGACTTTCACTAAACTAATGTTTACACAGTAGAGCTGCAATAGTAATTAAAGGAGATAATACATATAAATCAATTATCATAATAACTGCAACTAACAGTCATTTGAAGGATGGTAATTTCTGCTAATATATTATTCTTTCTCTGTCCTAGAAAGTAAAGCTAACCAAGCATTCTAGGCTTAATATAAAATATATAATCACATAAATTGTTTAATTTTTTCCCTTCCAAATATCCATTTAACTTGCTACCTCACTTTTTACTGGAATTTATTAAAATAATAGCCTTTTAGTAAGAACTTCCTTAGTCATCCTATCTGAAATTATACCTCATTCCCTCCCTCTCCTTTTCTCTAAACTATTTTACTCCATGTTTTTACCATTGCCTAACATTCTAAATGGGCTCCCCAATTGGCTCTAGTGGTAAAGAACCATTTGCCAGTGTAGGATACGTGCGGATCCTTAGGTCAGGAAGAAGCCTTGGGAGAGGTAATGGCAGCCCACTCCAGTATTCCTGCCCAGAGAATCACATGGTCAGAGAAGCCTGGCAGGCTACAGTGCATAGCAAAGATTTGGAAATGACTAAGTGACTAACAATTTCACTTTTCTTTCTTGAGGTCCTAGAAGTTATAGTTTACATTGATACACCAAGAATAACCTATAACATGTGGTTTCTCAACTTCATGTGCTCATGAATTATTGGGACATCTTTTTAAAAATGAAGATTCTTATCCAATGAATTTCATGTGGCAGTTAAGATTCTGCATGTCTGTGAAATCTCATCAATGCCACTATTACTGGCCCTCAGATCTCACTCCGAGTAGCATGATTACAAAATATTGCAGATTGTTTAGAAGAAAGATATGTGAAGGGTATCTTTTGAACAACCACTGATTTTTAAGTTAGAAAAATGATCCAGTAATCATTAAGTCTAATCTTTTTATTTTTTCTTTAGTTTTGATTTCCTTCAGTATTGATGTGTTTTACCTAATAAAGTAAGTCGTTTGAGGTGTTATTAGGTCAATAGAGTAAGTCCATAGCTAACCTTTAAAGAGCAAGGTTAGCTATGGATTTTGTATATCTACAAGTCTCCTAGTATTTCAAGTAGGAGGCTTTAAATTCAACAAGGCTGAGAAGACAAGGATATATAGGCAATGCTAAAAGTTAATATGCTTAAATTTCCAATGGAGTACTATAGCAAAAGGAAGTTGGAAATTATATCACAGTTGCAGGATAATGTAGAAGTAGAAATAAGAAAGTATATCTGTTCCTGGTAAAGTATTACCAAACAAGCACATATTAAATTGTCTATTTTTGTTTTAAAGAAATATGGTGTGGAGCCCAATTTCTCTGAGATTCCTTAGGGCAAACAGATAAGATTTTCTATGCCACATCCCTAATAAAATGAATCTATATGTATCTGAGCATTTGTGCTAAGACACTTCACTTGTGTCCGACTCTGTGACCCTATGGACTGTAGCCCATCTGGTTGCTCTGTCCATGGAATTATTTAGGCAAGGATGCTGGTGTGTGTTTGGAGAAGGCAATGGCAACCCACTCCAGCACTCTTGCCTGGAAAATCCCATGGATGGAGCCTGGTAGGCTGCAGTCCATGGGGTCGCGAAGAGTCGGACACGACTGAGCGATTTCACTTTCACTTTTCACTTTCATGTATTGGAGAAGGAAATGGCAACCCACTCCAGGGTTCTTGCCTGGAGAATCCCAGGGATGGGGGAACCTGGTGGGCTGCCATCTATGGGGTTGCACAGAGTCGGACATGACTGAAGTGACTTAGCAGCAGCAGCAACTGGTGTGTGTTGCCATGCTCTCCTCCAGGGCATTTTCCCTACCCAAGAATCAAACCTACCTCTCTTAACTCTCCTGCATTAGCAGTCAGGTTCTTTACCATTAGGGCCACCTGAGAAGCCCCCTATATGTATCTACTTCTTCTTATCTCGGTTTGTAACAGGATGCTTCCAGAAGGAACAGGATATTTCCTTTGCTCCTACCTTTGTATTCCCACCTGCCAGCAGATGACTAAGATTACACAGTCCAGAGTTATGTGGCAATGAATTTATTGTCTCAAATCACTGCAGATGGTGATTCCAGCCATGAAATTTAAAGATGCTTACTCCTCTGAAGAAAAGTTATGACCAACCTAGATAACATATTCAAAAGCAGAGACATTACTTTGCCAACAAAGGTCCATCTAGTCAAGGCTATGGTTTTTCCAGTGGTCATGTATGGATGTGAGAGTTGGACTGTGAAGAAAGCTCAGTGCCGAAGAACTGATGCTTTTGAACTGTGGTGTTGGAGAAGACTCTTGAGAGTCCCTTGGATTGCAAGGATATCCAACCAGTCCATTCTGAAGGAGATCAGCCCTGGATGTTCTTTGGAAGGTATGATGCTAAAGCTGAAACTCCAGTACTTCGGCCACCTCATGTGAAGAGTTGACTCATTGGAAAAGACTCTGATGCTGGGAGGGATTGGAGGCAGGAGGAGAAGGGGACGACAGAGGATGAGATGGCTGGATGGCATCACTGACTCGATGGACATGAGTCTGAGTGAACTCTGGAAGTTGGTGATGGACAGGGAGGCCTGGTGTGCTGTGATTCATGGGGTCGCAAAGAGTCGGACATGACTGAGCAACTGAACTGAGTGACCACTATGAAGTCTTCTTTGCTCTATCCTCCAAATAATGATGTTGTTGTTGTTGTTTTTCTGATGGTAACTCGTGTCTGACTGTTTGTGACCCCATGGACTGTAGCCTACTAATCTCCTCTGTCTTCCACAATCTCCCAGAGTTTGCTCAAATTCATGTCCATTGAGTCAGTGATGCTATCTAACCATCTCAACCTCTCTCACCCTCTTCTCCTTTTGCTTTCAATCTTTCTCAGCATGAGGATCTTTTCCAATGATGTATTTTTTCCTTTTATGCAGCCAATTTACAGTTCTTTTTTCCTTCTCAATCTTAACTTTCCAAGTGCTATTTCTATAAGTAGTAGTTAGGAGGGATGAATTATGATTCTCAAACTCAAGTATATAGCCTAACTTCTGATTCCATGCTTCCTTTTTTATTTTCTGGAAGAATCCTTCATCCCTTTCTGTTATCTTCGATGGCTGTGATTGTGCCACAGTTCTGTGATCGTACTGCCAAAACCTAGATGGGTAGAGGTCATGAAAGCACTAGTTTCTCTCTGGGGCTCTCTTTCTACACAGACTGCTTTTGTACATTTTATGTCCGTTCCGCATAGCACTTAAAAGTTCATTTATTTTTATTTTTATTAAAAAATATTTTTCGCCTGTTGTCCTCAGTTTTTATTCCAGCTTCCTTAAATACCTTGAATTTTATGTATACTTCTTAATGGAACTTGGTACAGCACCAGGTTGTAAGTTGATAAAACAAATTTGTAAAAGTTTAAATGTCTAGAAATAGTCCTGTTTAATTATTTATTAAATATATATTTTATGTAAATTTTATTAAAGAAATATAATGACATTTGGATGTTGAATAAAATATATCACAGATAAAAGTATCTCTACTTAATTTCAAATCCTTAATTATTTAACATTAAATATGAACAACCATCTTTTTAAAAGCAGTATAATCAATTTTGCATGTTAATATGACACAAAATTATATTTCTTTTGAATTAGAAGGTAAAAGAACAATAAAAAATGAGCAATTATATCTTTGGGATTTACAAAATAAAACTAATTAAATAGTTGGACTTAACTATGTACAATATATTAAAACAATTGATTCAAAATGTCTACATCACAGAAATTCATATAAATACAAATCTGGTTTCTGACAAGCAGCTTAACAATGGCAAAGGAAATCAAATTTCTAACAATTATAGTGTCTTATATTGTAGTATTAGATATTTGAGTACATCCATTGATTTTCTTTTAAGGCACTGACAGTCACAGAAGAGCAAAGAAATTGCAGGTGAAAACTAGCTCCTTAAAATTGTTCAAGGTCATCTCTGAAAATGGAGAAGCTGAGTAGTAAGTTCAGAGGGCTGAAGCAAATTTTTAGAATGGTCTGGCCACTATGTCTTTTGAATAGGATAGCAAGAATAGGATATTAAAAATTATCTTCTCTTCATATTTTATTTACATATTTAGTTTATTTATTATTCCTTTATCATTAGTTTAATTGTGCTAGAAACAATTTACCTAATGCCGTCAGGTTATTTGCTCTTGGATTTACCTGATGCAGAGTTTAAAATGTCTGTGAAATAGGGTGAGAGACGTGCTTTAAGACACATTCTTATTCTGAAGGATCTGAGTCTAGTGTGTATCATTTATTATTCCCCATCCTGATGTGGTTGTGGTGATACACTTGCAATATTTATAAGGCTCAAATCAGCAATGGAATAGATATGAGAGAATGGCTTTCTGACCCCTTCATTTATCTCTTTGATTCTTCCCAATTTCTTAGGAGCAAAAAAGATTTCTTCCTCCTCCCCACTTCTCTCTTCTTCTGGGTAAGTTAGTAGGAATTAAACATAGACTGACTATCAATGCTAATTTTGTTAACATGGAAATTAAATTTAAAATTAGCCTTCTGTTTTATTCTTGTATAAAATGTCCCAACAATAATCCTTTGTTCCCAGGGGCAGATGAGTTCCTTCAAGATCTAGGAAAATGTTTTCATGAGGACAAGGATTTTGTTTTGGTCACTGATTTAAATGCTTTCTTGGTCACCCAAGTAGAGTAGAGACGACTATTGCTCACATATATCCTTTTCTCCTCCTGGGCATATCAGTAGCCCCACATTCAAACCAGTTGGTGTAGGCAAAAGTGATATGTGTCCTTTCCAGGAGAAAAATACTATAGGTTTATAAGACCAGTGCTTTTTATCTTGCTGTGGCAATCTTGGAGAGAGGCTTTGCTGAGACTATGAAGTTACAAGATTAAAAATACATCATTACACACTAGAGCTGCTGCATCATTGCACACTCTACAGTTGCCTTAGAGATTTGCATAAGTAAGAACAAACTGTTGCAGTGTTAAAGTTGGAGTTTTGCTGTTGTTTTTCTTTTTTTTTTTTTTCCACAAGATAAGATAGCATATTCTGACTCTCATTCAGTTCAGTTCAGTCTTTCAGTTATGTCTGACTCTTTGTGATCCCATGGATGGCAGCATGCCAGGCCTCCCTGCCCATCATCAACTCCTGGGGTTTACTCAAACTCATGTCAATTGAGTCAGTGATGCCATCCAACTGTCTCATCCTCTGACGTCCCCTTCGCCTTCTGCCTTCAATCTTTACCAGCATCAGGGTCTTTTCAAATGAGTTAATTCTTCACATCAGATGGTCAAAGTATTGGAGTTTCAGCTTCATCATCAGGCCTTCCAAAGAATAGTTGGGACTGATTTTCTTTAAGATGGACTAGTTGGATTTCCTTGCAATTTAAGGGACTCTTGAGAGTCTTCTCCAATATTACAGTTCAAAAGAATCAATTCTCTGGAACTCAGCTTTATTTATAGTCCATCTCTCACATCCATAAATGACTACTGGGAAAACCATAGCTTTGACTAGAGGGACCTTTGTTGACAAAGTAATGTCTCTGCTTTTTAATATGCTGTCTAGTTTGGTCCTAACTTTTCTTCCAAGGAGTATGCATCTTTTAATTTCATGGCTGCAGTCACCATCTTCAGTGATTTTGGAGCCCCCCAAAATAAAGTCTGGCACTGTTTTCACTGTTTCCCCATCTATTTCCCATCAAGTGATGAGACCAGATGCCATGATCTTAGTTTTCTGAGTGCTGAGTTTTAAGCCAACTTTCTCATTCTCCTCTTTCACTTTCTTTTTTTTTTCTATTTAGTTTTTTTTTTTAATTTTATTTTATTTTTAAACTTTACAAATTGTATTAGTTTTGCCAAATATCAAAATGAATCCATCACAGGTATACATGTGTTCCCCATCCTGAACCCTCCTCCCTCCTCCCTCCCCATACCATCCCTCTGGGTCATCCCAGTGCACTAGCCCCAAGCATCCAGTATCGTGCATCGAACCTGGACTAGCAACTCATTTCATACATGACATTATACATGTTTCAGTGCCATTCTCCCAAATTTTCCCACCCTCTCCCTCTGCAACAGAGTCCATAAGACTGTTCTATACATCAGTGTCTCTTTTGCTGTCTCATACACAGGGTTATTGTTACCATCTTTCTAAATTCGATATATATGCGTTAGTATACTGTACTGGTGTTTTTCTTTCTGGCTTACTTCACTCTGTATAATAGGCTCCAGTTTCATCCACCTCATTAGAACTGATTCAAATGTATTTTTTTAATGGCTGAGTAATACTCCATTGTGTATATGTACCACAGCTTTCTTATCCATTCATCTGCTGATGGACATCTAGGTTGCTTCCATGTCCTGGCTATTATAAACAGTGCTGCGATGAACATTGGGGTACACGTGTCTCTTTCCCTTCTGGTTTCCTCAGTGTGTATGCCCAGCAGTGGGATTGCTGGATCATAAGGCAGTTCTATTTCCAGTTTTTTAAGGAATCTCCACACTGTTCTCCATAGTGGCTGTACTAGTTTGCATTCCCACCAACAGTGTAAGAGGGTTCCCTTTTCTCCACACTCTCTCCAGCATTTATTGCTTGTAGACTTTTGGATCGCAGCCATTCTGACTGGTGTGAAATGGTACCTCATAGTGGTTTTGATTTGCATTTCTCTGATAATGAGTGATGTTGAGCATCTTTCCATGTGTTTGTTAGCCATCTGTATGTCTTCTTTGGAGAAATGTCTATTTAGTTCTTTGGCCTATTTTTTGATTGGGTCATTTATTTTTCTGGAGTTGACAGTTATCAAGACAATATGGTACTGGCACAAAGACAGAAATATAGATCAATGGAACAAAATAGAAAGCCCAGAGATAAATCCACGCACATATGGACACCTTATCTTTGACAAAGGAGGCAAGAATATACAATGGATAAAAGACAATCTCTTTAACAAGTGGTGCTGGAAAAACTGGTCAACCACTTGTAAAAGAATGAAATTAGAACACTTTCTAACACCATACACAAAAATAAACTCAAAATGGATTAAAGATCTAAACATAAGACCAGAAACTATAAAACTCCTAGAGGAAAACATAGGCAAAACACTCTCTGACATACATCACAGCAGGATCCTCTATGACCTACCTCCTAGAATATCGGAAATAAAAGCAAAAATAAACAAATGGGACCTAATTAACCTTAAAAGCTTCTGCACACCAAAGGAAACTATCAGGAAGGTGAAAAGACAGCCTTCAGAATGGGAGAAAATAATAGCAAATGAAGCAATGGACAAACAACTAATCTCAAAAATATACAAGCAACTCCTACAGCTCAACTCCAGAAAAATAAATGACCCAATCAAAAAATGGGCCAAAGAACTAAATAGACATTTCTCCAAAGAAGACATACAGATGGCTAACAAACACATGAAAAGATGCTCAACATCACTCATTATCAGAGAAATGCAAATCAAAACCACTATGAGGTACCATTTCACACCAGTCAGAATGGCTGCGATCCAAAAGTCTACAAGCAATAGATGCTGGAGAGGGTGTGGAGAAAAGGGAACCCTCTTACACTGTTGGTGGGAATGCAAACTAGTACAGCCACTATGGAGAACAGTGTGGAGATTCCTTAAAAAACTGGAAATAGAACTGCCTTATGATCCAGCAATCCCACTGCTGGGCATACACACTGAGGAAACCAGAAGGGAAAGAGACACGTGTACCCCAATGTTCATCGCAGCACTGTTTATAATAGCCAGGACATGGAAGCTACCTAGATGTCCATCAGCAGATGAATGGATAAGAAAGCTGTGGTACATATACACAATGGAGTATTACTCAGCCATTAAAAAGAATTCATTTGAATCAGTTCTAATGAGGTGGATGAAACTGGAGCCTATTATACAGAGTGAAGTAAGCCAGAAGGAAAAACACCAATACAGTATACTAACGCATATATATGGAATTTAGAAAGATGATAACAATAACCCTGTATATGAGACAGCAAAAGAGACACTGATGTATGGAACAGTCTTTTGGACTCTGTGGGTGAGGGAGAGGGTGGGAAGATTTGGGAGAATGGCACTGAAACATGTAAAATATCATGTATGAAACAAGATGCCAGTCCAGGTTCAACACACGATACTGGATGCTTGGGGCTAGTGCACTGGGACGACCCAGAGGGATGGTATGGGGAGGGAGGAGGGAGGAGGGTTCAGGATGGGGAACACATGTATACCTGTGATGGATTCATTTTGATATTTGGCAAAACTAATACAATTATGTAAAGTTTAAAAATAAAATAAAATTAAAAAAAAAATGGGACCTAATTAAACTTAAAAGCTTCTGCACATCAAAGGAAACTATTAGCAAGGTGAAAAGGCAGCCTTCAGAATGGGAGAAAATAATAGCAAATGAAGCAACTGACAAACAACTAATCTCAAAAATATACAAGCAACTCCTCTTTTACTTTTGTCAAGAAGCTATTTAGTTCTTCTTTGCTTTCTGCCATAAGGGTGGTGTCATCTACATATCTGAGGTTATTAATATTTCTCCTGGCAATCTTGATTCCAGCTTGTGCTTCATCCAGCCCAGCATTTTGCATGATGTACTCTGCATATAAGTTAAATAAGCAGGGTGACAATATACAGCCTTGACATACACCTTTCCAGATTTGGAACCAGTCTGTTGTTCCAAACAAATGATTTTGTTTTTATTTCTAAGTGTTTCTTTAAATTCTATGAGCCTAATGTCTCTTGCACACAGATTTCCTCACTCTTGAATAATAAATAATCTTATGGTCACTGTATATCACAAAAGTGAGTGAAGTCACTCAGTTCTAACTGTTGCTTTCTGACCTGCATACAGATTTCTCAGGAGGCCGGTCAGGTGGTCTGGTATTGCCTTCTCTTGAAGAATTTTCCACAGTTTGTTGTGATCCACACAGTCAAAGGCTTTGGCACCATTAATAAAGCAGTAGTAGATGATTTTTCTGGAACTCTCTTTCTTTCTCAATGATCCAGCAGATGTTGGCAATTTGATCTCTGGTTCCTCTGCCTTTTCTAAATCCAGCTTGAACATCTTTGAGTTCATGGTTCACATACTGTTGACTCTCATTTCAAGGATCTAAAATAGTGCTTGACACAAGTAAGTATGTGCTAGTTTACTATATCTACATAACAAATTGCCGCAAATTTGATGACTTGGAGCAACGTTCACTTATTAGCTCACAGTCTATAGGTCAGTAGTTCAGACTGCCATTAGTAGGTTCTCTGCTCAGAATATTATCAGACTGAAATCAAGATGTTGACCAGGCAGAGTTTTCATCTGGAACCTCTGGGTAAAATTCAATTAAAAGCACATTCTTGTTGAAGTAATTCAGTTTCTTGTAACATGAAGGTGCCTGTTTCTTTGCTGCTAATCAGGATCACTCTTAGATCCCAGAAGTTATTGCATTCTTATCCATGTGCCCCCTCCCCTCATCAAATCAGGAATGATGTATCAGGTATTTCTTGTACTTTGTGTCTCTGAATTCCCTTTTCTCTAGTCTTTAGGTGCATATTTAAATGGCCCATGTAATTAGGTCATATCAACCTGGATAATCTCCTTTTAATTAGCTCAAGGTCGACAGATTAGTAAACTTCATTACAATCTCTTTTGCCATGTAATGTAATATAACCATAGTAGTTGCTGCTGCTGCTGTAATTCACTAAGCTGTGTCTGACTCTTTGTGACCCCATGGGCTGAAGCCCACCAGGCTCCTCTGTCCATGGGATTTTGTTGGCAAGAATACTAGAATGAGTTACCATTTCCTTCTCCAGAGGATCTTCCTGACACAGGGATTGAATCCTCTTCTTCTGCTTAACAGGCAGATTCTTTACTAGTGAGTCACCTGGGAAGCCCATGACCACAGTGGTTATAACCTCTTAAATTCAGTTTCCAACACACTCAAGGGAATAATGAGAATATATTAAACAGAGAGTCATAATGAGAATATATTAAAGAGAGAGTCTTTAGGGGTCATCTTAGAATATTTCCTACTGCAAAGTACATGGAGATTTTTTTCTTGGAGGAATAAATGAAATGAAAGAAAATGATAGAATAAGTGTATGGCCATGCACCAAAAAATCAAACAGGGAAAATATACCTGCAAATGCATATACACACACATGCACACACACATACATATGCACACACACACATATACCCATACATATAAAATGCCATTAGGATTACTAAAAAATCAATTCTGTTCTAAGAAATACTGCATCTAAAAAATAAATTTTTAATAAAAATGTTCTCTGAAAATCAGAGAATTTCTAAAATAATTTTTAGAAAATCATCTCTAAAAATTAGCTCTGAAAATCACTTACAGGACTGAATACAAGTTCCAAGGTGATCTCTCCTATTAATAATTCAGATCTTATGTAAAAGTCACTTCCAGGAGTCCTTCTGAAACCCCAAAGACTCAGATGTTATGAATTTATGCCATAGCATTCTGTACAACTAGACTTATAACTAACTCATCACACTTTGGACATGACTTCTTAATCATCTGCTCAGCACTGTATCCCTGATTGTTGCTAAGTCACTTCAGTCGTGTCCGACTCTCTGTGACCCCATAGACGGCAGCCCAACAGGCTCCCCCTGTCCCTGGGATTCTCCAGGCAAGAACATTGGAGTGGGTTGCCGTTGCTTTCTGCAATGCATGAACGTGAAAAGTGAAAGTGAAGTCATTCAGTCATGTCCGACTCCTAGCGACCCCATGGACCACAGTCCACTAGCCTCCTCCGTTCATGGGATTTTCCAGGCAAGAGTACTGGAGTGGGGTGCCATTGCCTTCTCCGTCCTGAATGTTAGCACATTGTATTTATTGGATACATCATGTCATGGTTTTCATAAAGCCTTGATTTTTTGCCCTTTTTCTTAACTTCCTCAATATTAGTTCTTAAGTTCTTATTATTAAGGTTTCATGCTATACTGCAATTACTTTAAGAGTGCTATTTTTTTTCTCACATAGATTATATGTTCTTTGAAGACAGATATTATTTCTTTTTTTCTCCTTTCTAGTCTCCACAGAATCAACATCATCATTAGCAGATATATTCCCTAGGGATTTGTTGTTTGGTTGATCAATGAACAAGAGAGCATTTAACAAAGCAAATTTTATGTCTCAAAATAATTTACAAAATTAGATGTTATATAAGTTGTTAATTATGGAATAGAATGCAAAATTAGTAAGAGAAAGTAGAAAATCTGTATAAGCTAAAGTTTTAGGGAAGATATTTTGTAAATTTTTATAGCATAAATATCTATAAATCAAACAGATGAACATTTTTTAAAAAGTCATCCACTTAAAAAAAACCTGGTGCCCAAAGCTGGAAAACTTAAAAGATTGAAATAATTAATGTAATATTGGATTCTAACTCAAAGCATGTCAAATATATATGTGCCTATGTTTATATAAGTAAATTATTGATAAAATAAATATATGAGGAGAGGGAAATGTTTTCTTTTCAGAGGATATCTAAATAATACTCATAGGTATCTTGCCTCTTCCAGTAAGTGATACTCAATTTTCTCCTTGATTGTGAGCTCGACTTCAGGACTTGTTTGCAGAGAATATACTATGCATCAAGCATTGTACCAAGCATTTTATGTAAGTACATAGCAACTTCATAACAAGGAAATCTAGAAGACACTGCCATAACCAAATAATCACCAGTAGTAAGTCCTATAGATGACATCAGAGTGTGTTGGAAGGGCACTTTAGCTCTGATTTCTGCCCCCAAACATAGAACACTAGCCTAATTATGAGAAATTAAATGACATTCTGCAAAGTAAATTGTCAATATTCTTCAAAATTCTCCAGGTCAGGTCAGGAAAAATGAAAAGACTCCTAAACTGTTGTAGACAGGAGGAGAACACGGAAACATGAAAATGGAATGTAATGTAGTATCCTAATCCAGATGGTGGAACAGTAAAAGGATATTATTGGGAATATCGCTAAAATCTGTTTTAAAATCTGAATAAAATCTGGTGTTTAATTAATACTAATGAAATAGTATTATTTTCCTAGTTTTGAAAAATGTAGAAGGTTATGTAAGATGTTATATAACAGAGGAAATTTGTCAGTGGGCATATAGAACTTTCTCTACTCTGCAAATCTTCATAAATCTAAAATTATTACAAAGCAAAGTCTAAAAGTTTACTAAAATTATATATCTATCTCTAGCCATATGTATGTATTATTTTATATATCAGTTCAGTTCAGTCACTCAGTCATGTCTGACTCTTTGCAACCCCTTGGACTGCAGCATGCCAGGCTTCCCTGTCCATCACCAACTCCTGGAGCTTGCTCAAATTCATGTCCATTGAGTCGGTGATGCCATCCAACCATCTCATCCTCTGTCATCCCTTTCTCCTCCTGCTTTCAATCTTGCCCAGCATCAGGGTCTTTTCTAATGAGTCAGTTCTTCGCATTAGGTGGCCAAAGTAATGGAGTTTCAGCTTCAGCATTAGTCCTTCCAGTGAATATTCAGGAATGATTTCCTTGAGGATTGACTGGTTTGATCCTTTAGGATTGACTTCTTTGTCCTGATAATATATATCGAATATCCATAAATATGTATTTTTTGTAAAATATATTTTAAACATGAATATATATATGTATCTATACATATCTAATCTAACTCAGGAATTGTTCATCTTAAACTCGAATTATGGAAGGTGTTTTGTTAGCATTCTTAATTCTGAAAAATCTATCTCAGGTACTAGAGAACTGTGACTTTAAATAGAGATGGAAGCAGACATTCCATAATTGATTTGTGATAATTACAGTTTTTTATAGCCTTTTGTTGAAAAAGACTCCCTTAAAAGAGCCTTGCAGCAAAAGTACATGACCACACAGTGTACACACTTGCACATACCTACAGAATTAACTCAATAAAACCTAGGAGACTTACTGAACTAGAATCCCTGTTTCTCATAGCAGCAAAGTGCTCATTAGCAAGGTCTTTCTTTAAGCCTCAGGTTTATTATCTTTAAATGGAGACAAGGATATTTCCCACATCACAGTATTATTCTAAGATATAAATGGGATCATACGTGTGGAATGCTTAGAATTTTATACATAGGAAGCACTTGTTCAAAGGTTAGATATTAATATAATTATTTTTGGCATCTAATCTGGGTGTACTATGTAATATTTTTTTTCCATTTTTTCATAGAATAAGACTGGTAATTAATATGCTCTGAGAAACAATTAAATACCACATATTATGCCAAATAAATTCTTATTTAATTCTCTTCACAAACAAATAAATTGGTATAGCTCCATTACATGCATGAAGAACAGTGACTTAGAGAATTTAAGTAACATATTCAGATTTGGAACAGCAGTAGAGAAAGGAGATGGATGCTTAATTTGGCCTGCTTAACTCTGAAATCCACATGTACTACAGCAACTTTATTTTACTGATAATATTTTATTATCTTTGGATTCAAGGTAATTAGGTTAAATGAAAACTAAATAACTAAAATTATGACTGGCATATAGAATACCCTCAGTAAAAGTTTGTTATATTTTTTATTTATAACAGTTAATATAGCCTAAATAGAATCAGATTATTTTCATATAAAATGATATTGCTATCTCATAAAATAGTTTTTCAGCTCCATATATTTGTTTTAGAAAGTTTTAGTATTTCTAATCGCCTTCAGTCTTATTTTGTTGTATTAAAAGATAGCTTTTGGAGCTTGCATTCTTGTCATTTACTGAATTCTTCTCCTTTAAAAAATCGAATTATATTATCCATAAAAAATAAAGAATACGCAGTAGAAAGCATAAAGACATTTAAATTAAAGGTTGATAAAAACTTTATAGATTGTGAAAAGTAATTTTTCCTGAAAAATACTTTATCGTAAAGAAAATAGATAAATATGCCATATAATGGATAGTTTGTGTAGTATATATCACAACTAGGAAGATTATTCAGGAAAAAAATGGAGCTTATTTTAAGAATAGCACTGGTTTGTTTTGAGAATTCATACATGCTCTGGAAGTTTTGGCAGAAGTAGCATATAAGACATTAGGAGAGAGAGATCTCTGGAGCCCTTTCCAGCTCCCCAGTTTTCAAGTGTGGTAGCTAATGAGTAACTAATCGGGTAGCTAATGTTCTCTTAAGCACTCTTTTCCAAGGGTTTCATCCAGAATGATTTTCACAATACGCAAACCCAAATCCTGTGGGATTTGCTTGCAATTTGTTCACAGGGTGTCTCTCCCATGTGTTCAAATGCAAGTCCTTCAACTACTACATAAAAGCTACTATTTTCTTCTTCTCTTCCGGAGAAACTGGATGCTGAAATTTGACTTGCTGATAAGTCCAGCTATGGGGGCCATGAGAGAACTCTTCAGCATCAGGGCTTCCCTGGTGGCTTAGCAGTAAAGAATCTGCATGCCAATGCAGGAGACACTGAGATGTGGATTTGGTCCCTGGGTCAGGAAGATTCCTTGGAGAAGAAACTGGCAACCCACTCCAGTATTCTTGCCTGGGAAATCTCATGGACAGAGAAACCTGGTGGGCTACAGTCCATGGGGTTGCAGAGTCAAACATGATTTAGTGAGAAAACGTGAACAACTAAGTCCAGCAGTGGGGGCCTTGAGAGAATTCCTCAGCATCTCTAGGCTGTGGGGAAACACTTTCTATCAGTTTCGTATTATGCGTCCTCACATGAGAACCATCCTATTTTTTTATGTCTCTGACATCACAGAGCTTATTAAACTGTCACTTAGCTTTCAATTAATTTTTTTTTCTTTAATAGAAAATTATTTAATTAGTATACATGTGTTCCCCATCCTGAACCCTCCTCCCTCCTCCCTCCCCACACCATCCCTCTGGGTCATCCCAGTGCACCAGCCCCAAGCATCCAGCATTGTGCATTGAACCTGGACTGGCCACCATCACCCTAATACCAAAACCTGACAAAGATCCCACAAAAAAACAAAACTACAGGTCAATTAATTTTTTAACTCCTCCCAAATTTTTGTTTCTCCACTTTTCATGACTCAAACATAGCATCATGACTGAAATTTATGAAATTTCATAAATGTATATGTCTCCTGTGCAAACAGGAAGAGAAATTTTTATGTCTCCTATGCAAGCACATAGATGGTCTTTTAAGATGAGAGGCACTAATAACTGAAAAATACTTTTCTTAATTTTTCTTATATGCAAAAGCCAAGATGAAGCCAATTGTTCTATGCAAAACTAAATCAACAAATTTAAAATTTTAAAGTGCTTAAGAATAATTCCTAAGTGAAAATTAAAGAGGAGGAGGAAAGAAGAACCAAAGAACATGTAAATGTGGAAAACACAACTAGTTCAATTCTTTCTCTGTTTATTGTCAGGTTTTTAATAGAAACATCCCTTCTCAGTTTCTCAGATAAAAACTACAGAAAATAACTATTATTCAGCTGTGTTTTGGTGAATGGATTTTTTTTAGGAACACCTGCAAAGGTGCTGAGTTTTACATCTAGGCATATACAAAGGACTCAGGTACATAAAAGCTGCAGAGAGAGGAGAATTGATACATTTTATAAAAATGACAGATATAAGAAATATCCATCTTCTCCAATGAATAGGATTTTTATAATCAGGTCAGCTGTGTTTTCTTGATCTCTTCATTTTGCTTGTGTTCAATAACAGGAACTGGAGAAGAGAATGGCTACCCACTCCAGTATTCTTGCATGGAAAACTTTATGGACAGAGGCCACAGTCCATGGCATCGCAAAAAGTTGGACACTACTGAGTGACTAACAAATAACAGGAAACTCATCAGTCCCATCTTCAAATAGATTCATGTGTACACCTGTGTTCAAATAGAAGTCATGCATGTAGTTTAAGCTCTAGTGAACCTTGCTCAAAGAAATAAGTATTATGAACAACTATAGTTGTGAACAGTTTAGTTCACAGACAATATTTAAGGTATTTCTTACACAGAATAAATTCTAAAATACTTAAAAATATATCTATATGAAACATTTCTGTTCATACTATAGATTTTACAAATAAGCAATAATAAAGTAATGAAAGAATTAAAAAAACATACACACAAGATCTGTTTTCACATAAGTACACATACCCCAAATTTAAAAAGTTAATACTATTAGTTTAATTTTGTTTTTGCTAGATAGTTTTTAAAGTGTTGCGGGATTGTCTCTGTTTTATTTTTTCAGAATAGACAGTTATGTCATGGACTTATGAACAAAGATATGTGCAGTACTGTACATTCTCAGCACAATGTGGTTCAGAAAATGTTAGAGGAACGAGACTCCCACTCCCCCATTCCATGTAGAGTGGCTGCTCTCAAGGCACACCTGTTACCCTAGCTAAGAGGAATATATGGAGGGCTAAGGCACTAGGTGTAAGAGAATCTGGGCTGTGAGATGGTAATGAGTCCAGGATGTAGACAAGGAGAATCTACTTAACCTTCAGTGGAGAAATGGAGAGAAAGCAAGCATCCCATTAGGTTCCCCATATTTAAACACCTTCCTATAGAGAACAGTAATAGTTGGACATGTGCATGTATGGTAAGTCACTTTAGTCATCTGTGACTCTTTGCAACCCTCTTGACTGTAGCCTGTCAGGCTTCTCTGTCCATGAGATTCTTCAGGCAAGAATACTGGAGTGGGTTGCCATGCGCTCCTTCAGGGGAATAGTTGGACAACATTATACAAAAAATAGTGTCCACCAACAGAGGAAGGGCTAACAAGCTTTATCTGTAAAGTGGCAACACACATCTCATCTCTTTCCTCTCCACTGCAACAAAGTGAAGACACTGAACCTTAAAGAAAGAGATTCTCACCTCAATTCACTAAAGATCCTGGATTTTGAAGAGGAAACAGGAGGCATCTTAGGCAAATCAAAGTTAGACTGAACTCTTCTTGTCCTTTCATTCAATCAACTGTTGCTCTGGAAAATTTCTGTGATTATACAAGATTTAAGTTAGTTCAGTGCTCGAATTTCAATAGATAACATGTTACATATCTCTGTCCTTTTTCTTCTCATCTCATTGTGTTAGCTTTCTTTATTCTACATTGGAAAATACTTTTGGGGAACCCTCCTACACTGTTGGTGGGAATGTAAACTGGTATAGTCACTATGGAGAACAGTTTGGAGGTTCCTAAATAAACTAAAAATAGAGTTACCATATGATCCTACAATGCCACTCCTAGGCATATATCCAGAGAAAAACATAGTCCTAAAGGATACACACACTCCAGTCTTCATTACAACACTCTTTACAATAGCCAAGACACAGAAGCAACCTAAATGTCCATTGACAGAGGAATGGATAAGGAAGATGTGGTACATTTATACAATGGAATGTTCCTCAGCTATTAAAAGGAATAAAATAATGCCATCTGTAGCAAGATAGATGGATCTGCAGTGAAGGTCACTCATACTGAGTAAAGTAAGTCAGACAGAGAAAGAGAAATATTGTATTAATATGATACCACTTATAATTGGTACACACAAAAAATGATACAAATGATCTTATTTATAAAACAGAAACAGACTTACAGACTTAGAGAACAAATTTATGGTTTTCAGGGTGAAG
This sequence comes from Bos grunniens, assembly GCF_055505025.1. Classification (NCBI taxonomy): domain Eukaryota; kingdom Metazoa; phylum Chordata; class Mammalia; order Artiodactyla; family Bovidae; genus Bos; species Bos grunniens. The sequence continues at coordinate 70,036,119 of NC_141170.1, forward strand.
AGTGTGGGGGGAATGGATAATTAGGGAGTTTGAGAGTGACATATACATGCTGCTATATTTAAAATGGATAACCAACATGGACTTACTGTATTAAGAAAGGAACCCCTGCTAAATACTCTTTAATAACCTAAATGGGGAAAGAATTTGAAAACAAATAGATACATGTGTATGTATAACTGAATCACTTTGCTGTACACCTGAAACTACTACAACATTGTTAATCAATTATATTCTAGCATAAAATTAAAAGTTAAAAAATAAAGCAAAATAGATTAAAACCAAAAAAAAGAAAAGACTTTTTTCTTTTCTCAGTTATTGTTCAGTACCTTTTGCTTCTACTTGACTTTCCAAGTTCTGCCAGGGCTCCCTCCATGCCAATCACCTAGTATTCCTGGACACACATTCTCAGTGAGACACTGCTTTATCCACAGAAACTAAAAGATTGATGCAGGATAGACAAATTACCCTTCTACTCTATTTTCCTATTTCTTTATTCATGACAAGTCCATCAATCAAGAAGCTTTGCCTGTGTTTCATATTGATTTTTTGAAGGATTAGAGTTGTTTAATGAACTTTTATAAAGAAATAGACACAACTGTAGGCAGTGTGACTTTTTTTATTCTTTTAAAGGCAATACTTCAGGAGATTAGAATAGAGGTTTAAGCAGTGAAATAACATGGTCAAATTTCACTTAGGAAATAGAAACAGTAATAGAGAAATGACTGTATTACCAAGTGTAAGAGTAAAGTTAATGAAAGATAACTTTGTTCATAAGGAAGATGCATATTTGCAAGTAATAAATATGTCAAATCAGTACATTTTAAGAATTTATTACTACAAATAAATTTATTAATATTAACAAATTCTTAAAATGTGATCTTTTTTAATATCTAAGATCACAAAATCTATTCCCAGAAACATTCACAATTTTACAATTTTAATGTTGTATCCATCTCATTTTCCTTTGGAATCAATGAGGATAACTTTGGCTGAAAGAAACATCAAATTGAAATAATTCAAATAAGATTAAAAACTCATTGTCATACTTAACATTAAATTCCAAGGTTGGTGATATGATCTCTCAAGAATATTACAATGGACATCAGTACTTTTTGTCTTTCTTTTCTGCCATCCTTGGCATTCCAATTTTCCTTCTGGAATAGTCCTCTTTATGGTTACAAGGTAGATGCATCAAATTCCTTAATAGCATTCATATCTGAAAAGGTCCAGCTAAAGAACAATGATGATTTTTCTATGTGTGTCTTTTCTTTTTTTTTTTTTTTTAACCAGGGAAGAAACATTTTCTAGAACCATTCTTCTCCTCCTCCAGACAGGTAGGTAAGTAAGTTACTGTCACTCAGTTGTGTCTGACTTTCTGCAACCCTGTAACCTGCAGCCCGCCAGGCTCCTCTGTCCATGGCACTCTCCAGGCAAGAATACTGGAGTGGGTAACCATCCTCTTCTACAGGCCAGACAACTTTATCCCATGTTTAAGTGCTAGAATTGGCTCATATACCCATTTTTCAATTGACCTTTTAGAAGAGGAATTAAATTTTTATTAGGGAGTTAGGATGACTCATATAGAGCTGTGCAAAAATTTAAACAAAATTGAGACACTTCTAGCCAAAAACAAGAATAAATAGTGAGTAAATTGATACTCAATAGTTACTGTTAAGCCATGTGAAAACAATATTTTAAGAAATCCCCAGCAGAGAAATGCAAATCAAAACCACTATGAGGTACCATTTCATACCAGTCAGAATGGCTGCGATCCAAAAGTCTACAAGCAATAAATGCTGGAGAGGGTGTGGAGAAAAGGGAACCCTCTTACACTGTTGGTGGAAATGCAAACTAGTACAGCCACTATGGAGAACAGTGTGGAGATTCCTTAAAAAACTGGAAATAGAACTGCCTTATAATCCAGCAATCCCACTGCTGGGCATGCACACTGAGGAAACCAGAAGGGAAAGAGACACGTGTACCCCAATGTTCATCGCAGCACTGTTTATAATAGCCAGGACATGGAAGCAACCTAGATGTCCATCAACAGATGAATGGATAAGAAAGCTGTGGTACATATACACAATGGAGTATTACTCAGCCATTAAAAAGAATACATGTGAATCAGTTCTAATGAGGTGGATGAAACTGGAGCCTATTATACAGAGTGAAGTAAGCCAGAAAGAAAAACACCAATATGGAATTTAGAAAGATGGTAATAATAACCCTGTAAACGAGACAGCAAAAGAGACACTGATGTATAGAACAGTCTTTTGGACTCTGTGGGAGAGGGAGAGGGTGGGGAGATTTGGGAGAATGGCATTGAAATACGTATAATATCATATATGGAACGAGTCGCCAGTCCAGGTTCGATGCACGATACTGGATGCTTGGGGCTGGTGCACTGGGACAACCCAGAGGGATGGTATGGGGAGGGAGGAGGGAGGAGGGTTCAGGATGGGGAACATATGTATATCTGTGGCGGATTCATTTTGATATTTGGCAAAACCAATACAATATTGTAAAGTTTAAAAATAAAATAAAATTAAAAAAAAATAAAGGATAAGCAAAGAATGAGAAATGAGATATAGAATTATAATAAGAAGAAAATGGAGTGGTGAATGGAAATCAGATAATACAAGATCTCTCAACTTCATGGTGAAGAGTGTGTTCAGAGTGGTCATGTGCTTTAAATCCTTCAAATAAAATAATAAATATGAGCAGAAGGAAACTCTACTAAAATACTGCTGCATAAATACAAATTTTACTTTTTTATATTATTGAAAGTAAAAATATTTCACCAAAGAAATACTCACTCTGTCTCCAGGAAGTCCATCCTCCCTACTCCTCTACACTTCAGTATTTGGTGTCACATACATGCCCAGTTATGTCAGACCTCAAGATTTATTTATACCATTAGTGAAAGCTCGAATACTCCCCTTCCTTTATTACATTTATTTAAACTCCAGTCCTTTTTTAGTGACAACTGTGAGTTCCAATTCTCTGTATACAAAGTCTAAAATGAGTTGCTGTTCCCAGTGAAACTTTCTTTGATTACCACAAACCACATTATCCTCTCTGGGGTGGCGTAGAAACTGAGAAATTAAAGAACAGTGACCTGATTTTTGAATTTCTCATCTGATGACTGTTCTTATTATCTTAGTCAGTTCAATAACTTGTCCTGGCCTCAGTTTCTTCATTGGCAAATTAGGGATTCAAAATTCTGCTTTTCTAGAAGAGATGTTTTATAGATTTAAATTGGGTACTGTACGTATTAATAAAATGCTTGGTACAATCACTGACACATAGTAAACTTTTGTTAAGTGTTATTAATAAACAAAATACTGTGCATTTAAGGACAACTTACTACTTTTCAGTTTTGTACTATTTATTCCTCCTTTCTTTCCAGTCCTCACTAGCAGTTTCACAAATGGAAGTTCATCTCTCTAGCTAAGATGAATGGATTAACACAGCTAAGAGAAGTGGTTCTCATGCTTCATTGTGCAGAATTATGGCCTAGAAACTTGGTTAAAATGGAGATTTTCCTGGCTTTCCCCTAGAGATTTTGACAACAGAATAATTATGTTTGTGGCCAAAATATGCATGTTTAACAAATAGTCTGGCTGCTTCCAAACAGGGAATCCATGGATGGCATGCAGAGAAGCACTATCTGGCAATGGGATAAGGAATATGCTTTGATAAAAACTTGCTGTGAGGTATAAAACAATGAACTCAAAGGTTTTCATGCATGTCATGTTATAAACCACAGAGTCTTGAAGTTAAAACATGTCAGGAAGATAATCTCTCCCTTTCGTATGTGAAATCAAATTGTATATGCTAAAATGATGTCCAAGTTTGAGTTACTATAATTCTAACGTCTTTGAAGAAAGTCATGGGGTTTTTTTGTGTCACAAAATAGTAGATAGTTAATAATAATGTCTTTATCTATTGATTTATCATCACATCACAAATAAAGCAGACAAACTTCACTTTAAGAAAACCTCATATTGAAGTGTCAACATATTCTAAAACAAAGAATAACAGAGAATTAAACAAAGATATCGTGTAAATATCCCAGTATAAAATGATCCTTTAGTGTAGTTTTTGGTAGTTTGCTTGGTTTCTTTTGTAAATGCAGAGTAATAGCCTTTCTAATACTTCTCTAAAATATTATGAACCATTTTTATAGGTTTTCGTAACCAATCATAGAAGCAAAGACAATACAAATTTAACATAGTGAGTAGGTCATACATTCCCTCCTGAGACACATTATTCCCTGCATTACATTTGTTTAACTCTCCAGGGCTACATTTTTCCAATAATATGCATGGATAGTTCCATTATCATCCAAGGTAGTTGAACATTAATGAATCACTCAGCATAAGAAGAATAATGTCCCATATCTTTCTGAATTTTCTAGGAATTCATCTAATAGTAGCTGGGTAAGCATAAAATAATCTTCCCTGAATGATTATTTCTTTCTTTTTTTTTTTTTTTTTATGCTCTGGCTCACATATATGCATCAGTGTGCAAAGTACTACTAAATATTTTGGATTTTTAAGAGAATGTCTTCATCTGAGAAATATGTTTGTTTGTTTGTTTTACTGCCATGCTGTGGAGTACGTGGATCTTATTTCCTTGTCCGGATATCAAACCCATGTCCCCTGCAGTTGTAGCACACAATCTGAGCTACTGGATCACCTGGTACATAGATTCTTGTTCTAGTATTTTCTTTGAATGTAAACAGTTAACAGTGATATGTTTTATTTTCTCCTCTGTGCTTTGTGCACAGTCAGATAAAAGAGATATAGGTAAAAATCTCTGGAAATCATGACAAATGTAAGAATGGAGTTTGTTTTTTATTAATCAGAGAGAACTCTTGATTTACAGCACTGAGTTTAGAGAACGACTACCATTAGAATGTGCCTTTACTTTTGACATACTGTGATCATGAGTTTCTTCATAAAGTACACATCAATGTATTTTTCAAAGAAGAATTAGATGTAACATTTGAATGGATAAAGAACACAGTTTCCCATTTTCTTGATGTCTCACAGTGATTGAGATTTCTTACTACAGAATATTAGGAAAGTTTCTCCAGCAAAAAATGTACTTACACATCCCTTGACTTACTTCAAGGATGATCTTCAAAGATTTCTGCTTAGTGATATTATTGTTGTTCAGTCACTCAGTCATGCCCAACTCTTTGTGATCATATGTACTGTAGCATGCCAGGCTTCCCTGTCCTTTATTGACACCTGGAGCAAGCTAAAGCTCACAGTTATTGAGTCAGTGATGTCATCAAACCATCTCATCCTCTGTTGTCCTCTTCTCCTGCCTTCAGTCTTTTGCAGCATCAGAGTCTTTTCTAATGTGTTGGCTCTTCCCATCAGGTGGCCAAAGTATTAAAGCTTCAGCTTCAGCATCAGTCCTTCCAATGAATATTAAGGATTGATTTCCTTTAGGATTGACCAGTTTGATCTGCTTGCAGTCCAAGGGACTCTCAAGAGTCTTCTCCATCACCATAGTTTAAAAACATAAATTTTTCAGGCTCAACCTTCTGTATGGTCCAACTCTCACATCCATACATGACTACTAGAAAAACCATAGCTTTGACTGTATGGACCTTTGTTGGCAAATTAATGTCTCTGCTTTTTAATATGCTGTCTAGGATTTTCATAGTATAATTCCTTCCCTTTCAGTGTGAATTAAATGAGATATCACCTCCCAAAGCATTCCAACTTCAGTTTCCACATAAGTCCTTCTAATGAATATTCAGGGTTGATTTCCTTTAGGATTCATTGGTATGATCTTCTTGCTGTCTAAGGGACTCTCAAGAGTCCTCTCCAGCATCACAGTGGAAAAGTATCAATCCTTTGGTGCTCAACCTTCTTTATGGTTCAACTCTCCCATCCATATGTGGCTACTGGAAAAATCATACTTTTGACAATATGGACCTCTGTCAGCAAAGTGTTGAGTCTGTTCTTTAATATGCTGTCTAGGTTTGTCATAGCTTAATTTCCAAGAAACAAACATTGAATTTCATGGCAGCAATCACTGCATCACTGCAGTGATTTTGCAGCCCAAGAAAATAAAATCTGCCACTGTTTGCACTTTTTCCCCATCTATTTGCTATGAAGAGATGGGACGGTATGCCAGGATCTTAGTTTTTTTAAAGTTGCATTTTAAGCCAGGTTTTCCAGTCTCCTCTTTCACCCTCATCAAGAGGCTGTTTAGTTCCTCTTCACTTTCTGCCATAAGGGTGGTGTATTCCACATTTATGAGGTTGTTGATATCTCTCCCAGCAAATTTGATTCCAGCTTGTGATTCATCCAGCCTCGCATTTCACATGATGTACTCTGCATATAATTTAAAGGTGTTTTATTAAAGTTAGTTCAGCCAGATGCAGTATTATTTCTCTGAACTTCATCCCATGAAAAAGTAAAACATGCTTGTATTCCTGTGCTTTAGTTTCTATATTTTTCTGTTCATAAGTTACCACCTCATTTCTCTACGGTTTTATGATCATCCAAACCTGCATTTTTTTTTCCTGTATTGCCAATCAGAAAAAAATAATGTAACACCTTTACTTCTATCCATATCATTCCAAGTATCCCTTCTAAGCTTCCAAAAACCTTTCTAGAGAAATCCCCCACATGCATACAAACACACACATATGCACAGTTCAATGAAAGTGTTTTATTTTAGCAAATACAACATACACACAGAAATTTATAGGTGGAAAGAGTCAAAGCATGTGTTAAATAAAGCTGGAAACCTCAGGAAGGAGTGCTCACACATGGCGTACACCAAGGAAGACTTGATTTTTCCATCACACTTATATGATAGAACATTGTCTCAAAATTGTTGTGTTTTTTTTAAGAGTTTATTTGAACAAAAGTCATTTTCAATTGGGCAGCACCAAACTAGAAGTTGTTAGTGCTTCTAGTAGCTACCAAGTGCTCTACCAGTAGCAGCCAAGTATAATCCATTATGGAGAGGGTAGAGAAACAAAGAAAAGAAATTGATGGACTATTATTTGAAGCCTAGTTGGCTACTTGTGACTGATTGCCCTTATTGTTTTGATTTTGTAACCTGGAGGAAATCACAGGCATGGATTTTGGTTTGTTTATGCAGGCCATAGGCAGCATGAGAGCAGCCTCATTCTAATGATCCCTTTGTTGCTAATTTTAATGTGATCTGCTGATATAGGAACTATTACAGACATCAGACATTACACAAATGTGTAAAGATCTATCTTTACACCACCATTCAGTTCAGTTCAGTTCAGTTCAGTTGCAGAGTCATGTCTGACTCTTTGCCATCCCATGATTCGCAGCACGCCGGGCCTCACTGTCCATCACCAACTCCTGGAGTTCACCCAAACTCATTTGCATTGAGTCAGTGATGCCATCTAGCCATCTCATCCTCTGTCGTCCCCTTCTCCTGTCCCCAGCCCCTCCCAGCATCAGGGTCTTTTCCAATGAGTCAACTCTTCGCATCAGGTGGCCAAAGTATTGGAGCTTCAGCCTCAACATCAGGCCTTCCAATGAATATTCAGTATTGATTTCCTTTAGAATGGACTGGATGGATCTCCCTGCAGTGCAAGGAACTCTCAAGAGACTCCTCCACCACAGTTCAAAAGCCTCAATTCTTCGGCACTCAGCTTTCTTTATAGTAAAACTCTCACATCCATACATGACCACTGGAAAAACAATAGCCTCGACTAGATGGACCTTTGTTGGCAAAGTAATATCTTTGTTTTTTAATAGTCTATCTAGGTTGGTCATAACTTTTCTTCCAAGGAGTAAGTGTATTTTAATTTCCTGGCTGCAGTCACCATCTGCAGTGATTTTGGAGACCCAAAATATAAAGTCTGACACTGTTTCCACTGTTTCCCCATCTATTTCCCATGAAGTGATGGGACCAGATGCCATGATCTTCGTTTTCTCAATGTTGAGGTATAAGCCAACTTTTTCACTCTCTACTTTCACTTTCATCAAAAGGCTTTTGAGTTCCTCTTCACTTTCTGCCATAAGGGTGTTGTCACCTGCATATCTGAGGTTACTGATATTTCTCCCGGAAATCTTGATTCCAGCTTGTGCTTCTTCCAGCCCAGCACTTCTCATGATGTACTCTGCATAGATGTTAAATAAGCAGGGTGACAATATTCAGCCTTATAAAGACATAATTCGTAGGTTATAGTACTTCCCCAAAGGTGCACATACACAACTCTATCATGGTTCTAGGAGTTCAGGCTCAGAGATGTAATGGTCATATAATTGCACAATATAAATGACATCATTGGTGCCTATTGAAAACATTTCCATGAATTCCTATTGTATTTAAGTTTTAATCTAAATCATTTAGCATTTTCCTTGCCTCCAAGCGTGATATCAGTTCAGCAATCCCATCTGTGGCAGTTGACTCATCATTGTGTTCTGACTACGCTGTTTGTTTCTCAGTTTCTTGAAAAAAAATTTCTTTCCTTACCATTTCTCATCTGATATTTTCTGAATATTTAGTCTTCTCAAAACTCTGACTCTTTGCTTATCATATAAAATCCCTGTTCGCTGTTCAGATATAAGCATAAATACCAGTTTTTAGAGAAGCAGGGAGCTCATTACTGTCCTTAGGTACACAATTGCTTAGTATATTACAGCTGCCTTTCACAGTATTATTAGAAAACTACTAGCAACTGTTTCCTGAATTTTATTTTGTACCTCATTTACTTACAGTTTCCTCTTAGCCTTATATTTCTATTAGTAGATAACACTTCTATATACTATATACACTTCTATATACTATGTTCTTTTTTTTTTATTTTAACTATGTTCTATATACACTTCTATATACTACATACTATATACACTTCTATATACTATTTTGAATAAATTGAAAAATACAGTTAAAATTTTCTTTTATATCAGTTTCTTGATAGTCATAGTAAAAGACACATGACTTTCGAATTTCCAGTGCCATATATTTTTGAACAATAAAATGACTTAAAATTTCAAACTTGACTTTTTAATAAAATGCATTTAATTGTTGTTCAGTCACTCAGTTGTGTCTGACTCTGTGTCTCCATAGAGTACAGCATACCAGGGTTCCTTGCCCTTCATTATCTCCTGGAGTTTGCTCAAACGTATATCCATTGAGTTGATGATGCCCTCCAAACATCTCATCCACTGTCATCCCCTTCTCCTCATACCCTCAATCTTTCCCAGTATCAGTGTCTTTTCCATTGAGTCAGTTCCTTATATCAGGTGGCCAAAGTTTTGGAGCTTCATCTTCAGTCCTACCAATGAATATTCAGGATTGATTTCCTTTAGGATGGACTGGTTTGATCTCCTTGCTGTCCAAGGGACTCTCAAGAGTCTTCTCCAACACCACAATTTGAAAGCATCAATTTTTCAGTGTTCATCCTTTTTAATGGTCCAACTTTCACATCTGTACATGACTACTGGAAAAAATATAGCTTTGACTATACAGAGTTGGATGGTGAAGAAGGCTGAGCGCTGAAGAATTGATGCTTTTGAACTGTGGTGTTGGATAAGACTCTTGAGAGTCCCTTGGACTGCAAGGATATCCAACCAGTCCATTCTGAAGGAGATCAGCCCTGGGATTCCTTTGGAAGGAATGATGCTAAAGCTGAAACTGCAGTACTTTGGCCACCTCATGTGAAGAGGTGACTCATTGGAAAAGACTCTGATGCTGGGAGGGATTGCGGGCAGGAGGAGAAGGGGACGACAGAGGATGAGATGGCTGGATGGCATCACTGACATGATGGACGTGAGTCTGAGTGAACTCCGGGAGTTGGTGATGGACAGGGAGGTCTGGCGTGCTGTGATTCATGGGGTTGCAAAGAGTCGGACACGACTGAGCGACTGAATTGAACTGAACTGAGTAACTGAACTGAACTGAACTGATACAGATCTTTGCTGGCAAAGTGTTGTCTCTGCTTTTTAATACACAGTCTAGGTTTGTAATAGATTTTCTTCTAAGGAGCAAGAGTCTTTTAATTTCATGGCTGCATTCACCATCCACAGTGATTTTGTAGCAAAAGAAAATAAAGTCTGTCACTGTTTCTGTTTTTTTCCCCCATCTATTTGCCATGAAGTGATGGGTTCAGATGCCATGATTTTAGTTTTTTGAAAGTTGAATTTTAAACCAGATTTTTTTACTTTCCTCTTTTGCTTTCATCAAGAGGTTCTTTAGTTCCTCTTTACTTTCTGTCATTAAAAAACTCTCTTAAACAACAGTCTTAGTAGAACTTGAAAAATGAAAAATGATGTAAGGTAAGTTTCCTGCTCCAAATATATATATTCTGCGGTGGGTTGGAGATCACAGAATTGAGGAATCATATGTTTGGTTCACTGACAATTGACCATATACATTGGCCCTGCATGTGTGTGTGCTGTCACTTCAGTCATGTTCGAGGCTTTGCAACCTCATGGACTGTAGCCCCCACCAGGCTCCTCTGTCCATGGAATTTTCCAGACAAGAATACTGGAATGGGTTGCCATGCCCTCCTTCAGGGAATCTTCCCAACCCAGGGATCAAACCCACATCTCTTATGTCTCCTGAATTGGCAGGTGGGTTCTTTACCACTTGTTCCACATGGGAAGCCCATACATTGGCCCTATCTAGGGCCCAAAACTGTAGATTGAAAGATGACGAGTGCAGTAGTAATTAAAAAACGGTACAAGAGCCCAAGAGCCCAGTGTGAGACTCAGACCTATCACTCCTGGGGAGAATCTCTGCAATTGTGATTACTGTTCTGTTTATTGGTATCATACCCCGGGAATATGGATACTGACCATAGTTTCCCCACCTCTTCTTCCCCATATCATTATGTTTCCATCTTTATAACCTTTATAGGGGCAAATTTTTTTGGCCAGTGCTCAAGTCATTCTCATTGATAGTTGCTCTGTAAATAATTCTAATAGCAGTGTGTTCATGGGAGGAGGTGAGGTCAGCCAAGTCTTTATATGACTTACTAAAGAACACTGAACCTGTCCATATTACTTAGAAAAATCAGAGTGATATGTTTTAATATCTTAAAGGAAAATTTGATAGATCCCCTTTACTTGGATACCCTAATTATAACTCTTTCTTCTTTTGTATATGGAAAGAAAGGAAATGCCCTTAGGGTGTTCACCTAAAAACATGAGGATCACCATCAAGCAGAGTATTGTAGCTAACAAATAGACCCTTTGGCAAGAGGATATTCCCTTGCCTCAGAGCTAGTCCTACTGCTGTAATTTTAATGCTGCTGGAGAAATGATCATAGGGTGACCTTTAACCATTTTGTAACCCATGCAGGAAAAGCCCTCCTAAATTCTCATCACACTCAGTGCATTTTGCCCAGTTGCCTTACCTCCTATGAGATTCTCTTACTAACTGTTCCTCATTTAACTGTTTGTCACCCTAATAAGTTTATTCCTGCTGCCTTTCTTCCTTCCCCTACAAAGGAGACTACTCATGACTGCTCAACACTGACAGATCACCCTTTGACTATATACAACAACTACTGGAAAAACCTTTAGACAATGCCGATTTCTCAGGGTTCACTGATGGTTCTCATTTTAAAGATGGAAGTGGCAAATGTTATGCTGACTATGCAGTATCAACTCTTAAAATAACTGAAGAGGAACATTGCATTTGGCTACTTTGGTCCAACATGACAAGCTATATGCCCTCTCACTGTCCTGTATTCTGTTGTTCAGTCACCAAGTTGTGTCCGACTCTGTGACCCCATGGTTTGCAGCACACTAGGCCTCCCTATGCCCCATCATCTCCCGGAGTTTGCCCAAGTTCATGTCCATTGAATTAGTGATGCCTATATTCTAGCCAAGGGAAAAATAGCCAATATTTACACTGAAATTATATAGGCCTTTGGAGTATCACAAAACTTAAAAATGTTATGAAAACAAGGTGGATTTTTTACTTTCAACAGGGATAAAATTTTCAGTTCAGTTCAGTTCAGTCACTCAGTCGTGTCCAACCCTTTGCAACACGATGAATTGCAGCACGCCAGGCCTCCCTGTCCATCACCAACTCCCGGAGTTCACTCAGACTCACGTCCATCAAGTCAGTGATGCCATCCAGCCATCTCACCCTCTGTCGTCCCCTTCTCCTCCTGCCCCCAATCCCTCCCAGCATCAGAATCTTTTCCAATGAGTCAACTCTTCACATGAGGTGGCCGAAGTACTGGAGTTTCAGCTTTAGCATCATTCCTTCCAAAGAACACCCAGGGCTGATCTCCTTCAGAATGGACTGGTTGGATCTCCTTGCAGTCCAAGGGACTCTCAAGAGTCTTCTCCAACACTGCGGTTCAAAAGCATCAAGTCTTCGGCACTCAGCCTTCTTCACAGTCCAACTCTCACATCCATGCATGACCACTGGAAAAACCATAGCCTTGACTAGACGGACCTTTGTTGGCAAAGTAATGTCTCTGCTTTTCAATATGCTATCTAGGTTGATCATAACTTTTCTTCAGAGGAGTAAGCGTCTTTTAATTTCATGGCTTCAGTCACCATCTGCAATGATTTTAAATGGCTCCAAAATTCATTAGATGCCATACTCCTACCCTTTGGCTATTAAGAAGCCTAGTGATGCTAATGTTGATTATAGAGGTGAATAGATGTTCAGTTTCTTCCTCTTGAATTATGCTGTAAATTAGAAAACATTATCTAAGAGGAACTATGAGTCTAGTGAATAAATATCCCTGTCTCCTTCAGTTCATTTATCCACTATCTTTCTGTGATAGTGGATAAAGCAAAAGAACAAATTTGACACACACATGAAATCCTGATTAGATGGGAAAATGCCATTCAGATTTTGCAAATTTCCTTCAAACTTCTATGATAAGCAAAAATAGAAATACTTTGAAAAACTAAAATGGTTGTTAGAGAAGAAGGATATTTACCAGTTCTTATTTTCATTATACATGTACATCTCCCAGAGAATAAATGTGAAAGATGCATCAAAGATTTTTATTTTACCATTTGAAATACAAAATTATTCTCAAATCAAAGTTGAAATAGAAGAAATACATGTAGTTTCAGCTAAACTATCCTTTTTTACCTATCCTCTTATATCAAGATAGCTGTAAAAATGATCTTTTTTGGAGTTTTATTTATTTAGCTCTTCTAAATTTTAATTTTTCCAACTCTTCCAATCTAAAAATACTCACTGTCTAATTTTAGTCTTAATTCTTAGAATATATATAAATATTAGCTAATTGTATATTTATAAACATATATTTTCCCTTAATAATTTTTTTCTTCTCTGTCCGAATTAATTTTATCTTGAAATAACCATGGTAGACAGCAAAACTAACCACAGAATCTTCTCTTTTCTTAAATATATGGAGCTTTTCTCCACTCATTTAATCTGGATAGGACTTGTGACTTACTTTGGCCAAAGTATGGTAGAAGGGACAATATATGAATTTAGAATCTAAGCCTCAGGAGACTTTGTACAGTTGCCTTCTCTTTCTCAAAACTCTAGTAAGAAGCACTAGACAGCCCTGTTTGAGGGTGATAATCATCGTTGAGAAAGGCTGCCCCATTGCCTCTCCATAAAACTATAGAAGATCTCTGAAAAAAATCTAGTCCATCTGATCACAGCTAATGTCCAGCTGATCATACCTGCATATGAAACCCCAGTAATATTCCATATGAAGAATCACTTAGCTGAGCTCATCCTTGCAGGTTCATGAGATTTACAATTTGGTTATGACAAGCAGGATTTCTCACTTGTCTGATATACACACATTTCATCCCTGGGATTTTAAATTTGATGGATTTTCCTTCCATAATTAAGTTTTGCTGTTTGACAGCTAACCTTCAGAAATTATCTGGATAAGCCCTTTAAAAGTTTTCTATAGCTATTCTCAAAAGAGAATGCTTAATAAGATCAAAGCAAGAGAGGATTTTAATTCAGGGGAGTTGCTTAATGGCTAAGTCAGAAGGGACTGCAAAGCAAAGAACTGAGAACGACTTCTAGAAATTGGAAGCAGTAACTAATCAATAGCTCGTAAGAAAATGGGGGCCTTGGTTCTGCACCTACAAGGAACTGATTTCTGCCAACAACCTGAGACATCTTGAGAGTGTATTTTTCCTGAGTCAAGCCCCAGGTGAGGACACAGTCAGTCCATAATTTCCTTCAGCCTTGTGAGACCTTGATTAGAGATATAACACACTGGACTCCTGACATGAAAATTGTAACAAAATACCATTGTGTTAAGTTGCTAAATTCCTGATAATTTGCTGTATAGCCATAGAATCCTGATTCATGAATTGCTTTAAATTTCTAAATTATATTCCTCACTGCAAAACAAAATCTAACTGATATACACAGTAAAAATGATAAGCTTGGAATAGTTGGAGGCTAAGCTTTGTATTAGCTAGGTGAGAACTACCTCTCTGACGTAGGACTATCAGATCAGATCAGATCAGATCAGTCACTCAGTCGTGTCTGACTCTTTGCGACCCCATGAATCACAGCACACCAGGCCTCCCTGTCCATCACCAACTCCCGGAGTTCACTCAGACTCAATGTCCATCGAGTCAGTGATGCCATCCAGCCATCTCATCCTCTGTCATCTCCTTCTCCTCTTGCCCCCAGCATCAGAGTCCTTTCCAATGAGTCAACTCTTCGCATGAGGTGGCCAAAGTACTGGAGTTTCAGCTTTAGCATCATTCCTTCCAAAGAAATCCCAGGGCTGATCTCCTTCAGAATGGACTGGCTGGATTTCCTTGCAGTCCAAGGGACTCTCAAGAGTCTTCTCCAACACCACAGTTCAAAAGCATCATTCTTCGGCACTCAGCCTTCTTCACAGTCCAACTCTCACATCCATACATGACCACAGGAAAAACCATAGCCTTGACTAGATGGACCTTTGTTGGCAAAGTAATGTCTCTGCTTTTGAATATGTTATCTAGGTTGGTCATAACTTTCCTTCCAAGGAGTAAGTGTCTTTTAATTTCATGGCTGCAGTCACCATCTGTAGTGATTTTGGAGCCCAGAAAAATTAAGTCTGACACTGTTTCCCTATCTATTTCCCATGGAGTGATGGGACTGGATGCCATGATCTTTGTTTTCTGAATGTTGAGCTTTAAGCCAACTTTTTCACTCTCCACTTTCACCTTCATCAAGAGGCTTTTGAGTTCCTCTTCACTTTCTGCCATAAGGGTGGTGTCATCTGCATATCTGAGGTTATTGATATTTCTCCCAGCAATTTTGATTCCGGCTTGTGTTTCTTCCAATCCAGCATTTCTCATGATGTACTCTGCATATAAGTTAAATAAACAGGGTGACAATATACAGCCTTGACGAACTCCTTTTCCTATTTGGAACCAGTCTGTTGTTCCATGTCCAGTTCTAACTGTTGCTTCCTGACCTGCATACAAATTTCTCAAGAGGCAGATCAAATAATGAATTCTTAAATGTTCATGAAGAGGTAGTAATTCTTCTGTCCTACCTCTCTTTTAATGAAACAAATGTTCTCTTCTTGGATATGTTTTTCTCAATCATTACAAAGACAAAAATAGTTATTAATAACATAGTTAATATTAACTGAAAGGCAAATAACCTGTTTTTTTTTTAATGTTTTTCATTTTATCCTCAATATTTCCTCTGAAGTTAATCATGGTAACTGTCATTCTAGTGTCATCTGTAAGTCACTTCAAAAGATTCCAATTGGCCATTCACATATCTGGCTTCTACCTCCATTAAGATTCTTGTTTCTCCTTTGCCTTTCAAGTATCAGCTTAGGACAGTAAGTTAACAATAAAGTTAATCAATAAAAATGTTGCTAAAGTAATTTTGAAATTTTTTTTCAGAAAAGAAAAAAAATGAAATAGTAGTTCTTGGCTTTCTGCCAAGAAACAGCAACTAATATATGTAATATAATGTAATAGAAAGGAAATGAAAATCAGTGATTTTAGCTTATCCATGTCTTTTGTCTTGGAATACTCTAGATGACTGAGCATAAATCAATCTAATCTAGTGAGACTAAATTACAAACAAATGTTTAAAAGGTTTATTAAGGCTATTCTGTGAGAGATCTTCATAATAAATACTTTCTCCTTAGTATGTCCATCTTTGCCCATTAACCTCCATAGAAACAAATGTTGGGAGCACTAAGAATAAAAACAGTGAGAAGTTCTTAAAAACATTATATGCCATACAATTTAGAAGTGAGTCCCAGAGTAAAATAGCACAGGTAAATTGGGGTTGTAGGAAATCCTGAGAAAATATCGAATGTTACTTATTATTTTAGAGGCAAAAGATGATTTACATATATCTCTCTCTATATATATTATATACGTGTACATATATATCCTGTGTTACATGAGTCTGAAAAATTTCCTCTTCTAATGTCTGTTATTATACCCTAGAAATATGCCTATTTTATTACTGCTTATTTACTCTTGCCTGAAAACACGCCTTTAACCCCAGCTTACAGCCTGATACAAGATTTCAAATTTATGAACTTAAAATTCATAAATATAGGAGAATTTCTTTTGTTAGCTTAATTATAACTGTGAATATTCTGTTAAATGCTCAGAATGATAAAATGAGAGTTAGAATAAGCCAAATGAATACTTCTTTTTGGTAGACAGTCTATTATTACAAACAAGTTTTAACTGTATTTCTAACTTACAGTGCAGACAACCATCTATGGCCCAGTAGGCAAAAACTAAAACAGCTTATGTTTTTTACTTGTTCAGGTTATGCCTAAATAATCTGTGTCATTATATTTCCAGATGCATATAATTTTCTGGCTCTTTTTTTTTTGTTTTTCCAAAACTGACCACAAAAAATGTTGTAACATATACAAGAGAAATACTCATTCAAATCTAAGAAAAAAGTGAACTCAAATTTAACTCAGAATTTTTTCCAGTGATATGTTGAAATAATTAAAGAAAATGAATCATTAGAAGACAAGACAGCATATATCGTAGTCTTCAAAATTTGTGTGGGAGGGAAGCAAACCAAGGAAAATTAAAAAATGCTTCACTATTTATGAAATTATTTTCTTAAAATATCATATTAAATAAAGAACATAGTTTCTGTCATATTAAGAAGACTGACCACAATTCACCTGTTCTACAACACATGAAAATATTCCAAATAAAACCTCAGTAATTTAGAAAAGTGCTTTAAAAAATTGAAGATAGAATTATCATTCTGAAAATGGCTAGAGTGGGCTCTGGGAAGAAGATATCAAAGAGTTCTGTATAGAAATGAGACAGAAATATTTCACATTATTGGTAAGCATACTGTTTACATTTTAATAATAAAGATGATGATGGCAGTGTTTAGCATTGCCAGCCACCATTTCAAAATCCACACATATGGATTATCTTTAAGCAAACAAACAAAACTGAGAGTACCTGGCCACATCGATCGGTAGCATTCTCAGATAACACAAGTAAACCTGTATTGAAAAGCTGCTTTGCCTTTAAAGAGGGCATGCTCATATTCATCAGAGCCCTCAAATTTCCTTTTGAATTATTTAGGTAATTTTTATTTTGGCTTGTCCCAGATCCATTTGAGTATGTCATTCTTAAAGGAAAATACTTGGACTAGGAGTAAAGGTATGTGATTTCTAGTCTAGTCTTTCTATCTTTCCACCATCTGATCCTACTTTAATTTCTTTAAAAAAATTAACTATTTAATTCATTCATTCATTCATTTATTTTTATTTTTGGCTGTTCTGGGTCTTCATTGCTTTCTCTAGTTGTAGTGAGCTGAGGCAACTCTCTGGTTGTAGTGCACAGACTTCTCATTGCAGAGCACAGGCTCTAGGGCATGTGGGCTTCAGCAGCTATGGTGCACAGGCTTAGCTGCCTCATAGTATGTGGGATCTTCCAGGATCAGGGATCAAACTGGTGTTCCCTGCATTTCAAGGTATATTCATAACCACTGGGTCACCAGGGAAGCTCTAATCATGCCTTTATTTCTTCAGGAAAAATGAATCAAGCTTCTCTTGTGTGTTAGCCATTGCACTTGGTGGTATGTATACAGCAGTGGACAATATATAGCATTTGTCCTCAATCAGACTACAGTTTAGTCGGGAATAAAGACTGATACAAAACACTAATAACACAAAGTGATGGTTACCATGTAACTGTCCTGTGTTAAAGTTTCAAACAAGGGACAAAAGTCAATATTTTGGCTTAAATTTTGTTGTATCCAAAACTAAGAAATAGATGCATAGGAGAGGAACAAGACAGCCAGATGAAGATTTCAATACAAAAATAACAGTATGTAAAGGTATAATGATAAGATAATAGAAGGAATTTTCAGAATGTGTGTATTTGGTGAAAGATGAGCACAGAACAAAAAGAGGAATAAGTCATTATAATGAATTGAGATCTTATCCAGAGGGTATATAGAAATAAACCAAGGACCTTAAGTAGTGGAACATCATGTCAGCTCATTAATAACTGTGTTCGTAAATTTCCTAATGAACAAGTCTTCACTTGCTTCATATATAATCTGTTTTCTATTGAACAGTAGCTTTATACTATTCTCCACAGAATAGTATGAATGCCAACATTTTAGAAAATTCTTTGGTTTAAAAAAAAATTATTTCAATTGTCTGATTTGTCTCTTAATCACTTGGTAAGGTCCTTCCTGTTAAAACCTGAATAGTGCTGCTCTTTGGAAGATCATCTATCACCTAATATGTGCTTAAATGGTTGTTGAACTACTACAATATACTGTGGTGTTTCCATTCTAGGATCTAGATTCGGAGGCTGCTCTACTCGTAATGATTTATTTCTCCCAATGTCTGCCTTAGCTACTTCTGCTGGTACTTAGAGGTATTTTTTAATTTGTTTATTGTAAAGTTGTCAAAGTTCAGTTCAGTTCAGTTCAGTCACTCAGTCATGTCCAACTCTTTGCAATCCCATGGACTACAGCATGCCAGGCTTCACTGTCCATCACCAACTCCCAGAGTTTACTCAAACTCATGTCCACTGAGTCGGTGATGTAATCCAACAATCTCATCCTCTGTTGTCCCCTTCTCCTCCTGCCTTCAATCTTTTCTAGCATCAGGGTCTTTTCAAATGAGTCAGCTCTTCGCATCAGGTAGCCAAAGTATTGGAGTTTCATCTTCAGCGTCAATCCTTCCATGAATATTGGGGACTGATTTCCTTTAGGATGGACAGGTTGGATCTATTTGCAGTTCAAGGGATTCTCAAGAGTCTTCTCCAACACCACAGTTCAAAAGTTTATTAATTAAAGTAAAGTTTAATAATTAAAATAAATAAATTTTAAAAAGAAAAAAGCATCAATTCTTCAGTGCTCAGCTTTCCTTATAGTCCAACTCTCACGTCCATACATGGCTACTGGGAAAAACATGAAGTGAAGAAGTGAAGTCACTCAATCGTGTCCGACTCTGTGACCCCATGGACTGTAGCCTATCAGGCTCCTGCATCCGTGGGATTTTACAAGAAAGAATATTGGACTGGGTTGTCATTTCCTTGTCCAGGAGGTCTTCACGACCCAGTCTCCTGCATTGTAGGCAGACATTTTATTGTCTGAGCCACTTTTAAGACTCATAAAAACCATAGCCTTGACTAGAGGGACCTTTGCTGGCAAAGTAATGTCTCTGCTTCTTAATATGCTGTCTAGATTGGACATAACTGTTCTTCGCAAGGAGTAAGAGTCTTTTAATTTCACGGCTGCAGTCACCATCTGCACTGATTTTGGAGCCCCCCAAAATAAAGGCTCTCACTATTTCCACTGTTTCCCCATCTATTTGCCATGAAGTGATGAGACCAAATGCCATGATCTTCATTTTCTGAATGTTGAGCTTTAAGCCAACTTTTTCACTCTCCTCTTTCACTTTCATCAAAAGGCTTTTTAGTTCTTTGCTTTCTGCCATAAGGGTGGTGTCATCTGCATATCTGAGGTTATTGATATTTCTCCTGGCAATCTAGATTCCAGCTTGTGCTTCCTCCAGCCCAGCATTTCACATGATGTACTCTGCATATAAGTTAAGTAAGCAGGGTGACAATATACAGCCTTGATGTACTCCTTTCCTGATTTGGAACCAGTCTGTTGTTCCATGTCTGGTTGCTTCTTGACCTGCATACAGATTTCTCAAAAAGCAGGCATCCTGTTTACTCCTTTATCCTACAATAAATTATTATTTTAACACCATAAATTATTTTGTCCATTTTTGAGCTTCTTACAAATATAATCAGATAGTAATTTATCTTGTTAAACATTAGGTTTAAGTGACTTGTCCACATTGTTTATGTTCTACGTTGTGCATGTCTTGTCACCGTGGCCTTAATTATTTTTTCCACAAAGAAAATCCCTTAATATTGTATTTATAGCCATTTATATTTTTATTTTTAGATTATTTACTCATCACTAGAATATAAATGTTTTGAGAACAAAAGATTTTTTAATTTTTCCAGCTATATGGCCTTCTTAAAGATCATTTCCATACCCACTGAGATCCACGTCCATGTAAATGAATGAACATATAAATGGTGTAGTTCCAAAATTTTTACATTCCTTTCTTTACCAAAATACCACTCTCATAGGGAGAATCTTAAAGTGTTGGAGAACAGGACAATGAATGTTCATGATTGTCATGCTCAAAAAGTTAGAAGGCTAGATTTAGAAAGCAGAGAACCAGAAATCAGAAAGCACAGCAGTAAACAGTAGTGACTAATGGAATATAAGTATGCATAGGTAGAAAAGGCAACATACAGAGTGATAACAGCACAGAGACAACAGAAGACACTGAATTGGTCCCTATTAGAGTAAAACTTTGTTGACAACTGATACAATTCCTTAAAAATTGTATTTTATAAGTTGAAAAGTGTTCATTGCTCAGTCATGTTTCTCTCTCCATGGAATTCTCCAGGCAAGAACATTGGAGTGAGTTGCTATTTCCTTCTCCAAGGGATCTTCCTGACCCAGGGATTGAACCTGGGTCTCCTGAATTGCAGGCATGTTCATTACTGTGTGAGCCACCAGAGAAGCCCTTTTGTAAGTTGTTGTAAGAACAAATACCTAGAGGAAGAGGGGAAAGGCTTAAAAGGATGCAGAGATCCAGGAGATGGTAGAGTGACCAAAATGTAAAGGCCAAGAAAAAAATGCTGTCAGCGTCATGCAACTTTGTCATATTGTTATTGTTTGGTCGCTCAGTCTTGCCTGACTCTTTGTGACCCCATGGATTGTAGCCTGCCAGCCTCCTCTGTCCATGGGATTTCCCAGGCAAGGATTTTGGAATGGGTTGCCATTTCTTTCTCCAGGGTATCTTCTCAACTCAGGGATGGACTCTCTGTCTTCTACATTGGCAGGTGGATTATTTACCACTGAGCCACAGGGGTTTCCCTGAACTGAATCATGGTACCATTATAACATTCAGTTCAGTTCAGTTCAGTTACTCAGTCGTGTCTGACTCTTTGTGACCCCATGAATTGCAGCACGCCAGGCCTCCCTGTCCATCACCAACTCACAGAGTTTACCCAAACTCATGTCCATCGAGTCGGTGATGCCATCCAGCCATCTCATCCTCTGTCATCTCCTTCTCCTCCTGCCCCCAATCCCTCCCAGCATCAGGGTCTTTTCCAATGAGTCAACTCTTCGCATGAGCTGGCCAAAGTACTGGAGTTTTAGCTTCAGCATCAGTCCTTCCAATGAACGCCCAGGACTGATCTCCTTTAGAATGAACTGGTTGGATCTCCTTGCAGTCCAAGGGACTCTCAAGAGTCTTCTCCAACACCACAGTTCAAAAGCATCAATTCTTCAGCACTCAGCTTTCTTCACAGTCCAACTCTCACATCCATACATGACCACTGGAAAAACCATAGCCTTGACTAGATGGACCTTTGTTGACAAATTTTTTAATATGCTATCTAGGTTGGTCATAACTTTCCTTCCAAGGAGTACATGTCTTTTAATTTCCTGGCTGCAATCACCATCTGCAGTGATTTTGAAGCCCCCCCAAAAATAAAGTCTGACACTGTTTCCACTGTTTCCCCATCTATTTCCCATGAAGTGATTATAACATTAGAGCTATAAATTCTCTCTTATGGGGTGGGGTGAAAGGTATTTATAATGTTTAATACATGGCACAGAAAGTGAAAGTGAAGTCACCAGTCATGTCTGACTCTTTGCAACCCCATGGACTGTAGCCCACCAGGCTCCTCCATCCATGGAATTTTCCAGACAAGAGTACTGGAGTGGGTTGCCATTTCCTTCTCCAGAAAGGGCTCAGACCCTGCTTTCAAACTAGAAAATGTAGGTTTGGCTCTTTTATCTAATTGGTTTGGTGGTCAAGGCCAAATAATATTTCCTCCTTGAGCTTCAATTTTACCTTGGAATTTTTTTTTAACAATAAATTCTCTGAGAGCCTTTTCAACTTTAACTGTCTAAAATTCATGTATGAATAGTCAAAGTCAATGCATATCTTCTCTTCTAGTAATTCTTAGGTGCAACATATTCTATGATATCAAACTTAATACCTTCCATATAAGCCTGAAATACTAGAGTTTCCACAGGGGAATCAATAGGCAATGATAGATAGAGCAGGATGTCACTGGCATAACAGTGATGAGTCAGGCTATTCTGTTGGAAAATTGAAGTCCATGATAGATAGACAGTGAGGAATTTCTTTGGTGAGCAGGCAATATCTCATGAAAAACAGATATCCCAGTCAGATACACTAATATTCTGAATTCTAAAACCTTAAAACCTTATATTTTTCTGGCCACTTATCCCCAAGCTAATTAATATGTATAAAAATATAATGTATGAAAATGGGTTAAAATATGATCCTAAAAAAGACTGCAATTATTTGGCCAATCTATTTAAAATTTGTCAGTTTAAATTATTCATTTAAAAGGTCAATATCAGAAAAAAAAATAGAAACTTGGCTTTGTTAAACTCTTAGTAATTAATAGTCTTTTACTCTGTTTGTTAAATAGACCCATGTCCACTGTGAAATATATAGAGATAGAAATGCAATTAAATAAATTAGACTAAAAATCCACTAAGAAGAGTCATAAACTTCATCGGTAAAATTTTCTCAATCTTTCCTTTATGGCAGAAGAATATCAATTATATACACACACACGTGTAATCCTCTTGCCTTGAATGTGAGAAGGACTTGTAATTTCTTTTCAATCTACTAAAGATGGAAAAGGTGATGGGATGTCACTCCCTTTATGTTCTATCATATTGTACGGGTATCAGGATTTTACTTCCATGGTCAAATTATGACAACTGCAACAATGTTAAGAAAAATAAATTCTCTTCTTGGCCTTGAGGGAATAAACTGCCATATTGTGAGAAGGCCATGTGGTAAGGAGCTGTGGGTACCCTCTAGAGATTGAGAGTGGCCTTCAAATAACAGCCAGCAAGAAAACAGGATTTGCATTTCCCCAGGGCCAAAGAAACAGATGTTGCCAATAGCATGACCGAGCTTGGAAGTAGATTCTTCCCCAACCAAGCATCCCAATAATCTTGCTCACCTGGTTAACATCCTGATTGCTGCCTTGTAAGATACAGAGCAGAGCACTCAGCAGTCATGCCCAGTATTCTCTCCCACAGAAACTGTGAAATAGTGTGTAGTTTTTAGCCCTGTTTGTTGTCATTATTTATGCACCAATAGAAAATTAACACATCCATGTCAATAAATGTTATTTTAAATATATCCCATTGTCAGGGTGTAAGGTAAAAGGGTTGTATAGAAACAGGATATACATAATGGTGACAACTTGTTTACATCTGCATCTGAGACTATTTCATTAATCCACCCAATTTTATTGTCTGCTGCTGGTCCAAAATCACTGTGTATCAAACAGGTGATGAGGTGTGTCCAAGTAGAAGGTATTTGTTCATTGTTTCAAAGATCTTACAGTGTGGTGAGAGGATAAACTTCCAATTATGGAAGAAAAGATAATATACCAAAGAGGAAATATGGATAAATGATAAAGTATAATTGAGGATGGGTTGTCATCTACATGCAAATATGTTATTAGTTTGCCACCATTGGTTGTAAAATGTCACAGAACCTATTTAACAGGATATTTATTGAAAGTGATTATCTTAAACTCATGAACTAGGATAAAAATGTCTGTTGCATGCAACCAAAATTCAGTTTAAGTTTTTGCCTTTTTTTTCATTTTAAAGGTGAGATTCCAAGTTAAATATGACAGGAATTCCTAATAGTGTAGATTAGATATGAGGCTGATCAGTCTAAATATTCCATCTGCAACCTGTTCATATATAATGAAAACAAATCACTCCCCACTTAGGTTCAGTACACTTCAGTCGCTCACTGAAGTCTGACTCTTTGTGACCCCATGGACTGCAGCACACCATGCTTCCCTGTTCATTACCAATGCCCAGAGCTGCTCAAACTCACGTCCATCTAGTTGGTGATGCCATGTAACCATCTCAATCCTCTGTCATCCCCTTCTCCTCCTGCCTTCAGTCTTTCTCAGCATCAGGATCTTTTCCAATGAGTCAGTTCTTCACATCATGTGGCCAAAGTATTAGAGTTTCAGCTTCAGCATCAGGCCTTCCAAAGAATATTCAAGGCTGATTTCTTTTAGGATTGACTGGTTGGATCTCCTTGCAGTCCAAGAGACTCTCAAGAGTCTAGCTTGGTCAAAACTTTCCTTCCAAGGAGTAACCATAGTTCAAAAGCATCAATTCTTCAGCATTCAGCTTCCTTTATACTCCAGCTCTCACATCCATATATGACTACTGGAAAAACCATAGATTTGACTAGATGAACTTTTGTTAGCAAAGTACTATCCCTCTTTTTAATATGCTGCCTAGGTTGGTCATACTTTTCTTCCAAGGAGCAAGCATCTTTTAATTTCATGGCTGCAGTAACCATCTGCAGTAATTTTGGAACCCAAGAAAGTAAAGTCTGTCACAGTTTCCATTGCTTCCCCATCTATTTGCCCTGAAGTGATGGAACTGGATGCCATGATCTTAGTTTTCTGAATGTTGAGTTTTAAGCCAAATTTTTCACTTTCATCTTTCACTTTCAAGAGGCTCTTAGTTCTTATTCTCTTTTTGCCATAAGGGTGGTATCATCTGTGTATATGAGGTTATTGATATTTCTCCCAGAAATCTTGATCACAGCTTGTGCTTCATCCAGCCCAGCATTTCACATGATGTACTCTGCATATAAGTTAAATAAGCAGGGTGGCAATATACAGCCTTGACATATTCCTTTCCTGATTTGGAACCAATCTGTTGTTCCATGTATGGTTGTAACTGTTGCTTCTTGACCTGCATACAGATTTCTCAAGAGGCAGATCAGGTGGTCTGGTATTCCCATTTCTTGTAGAATTTTCCACAGTTTGTTGTGATCTACAGAGTCAAAGGCTTTGATGTAATCAATAAAGCAGAAGTAGATGTTTTTCTGGAACTCCCTTGCTTTTTTGATGATCCAACAGATGTTGGCAATTTGATCTCTGGTTCCTCTGCCTTTCCTAAATCTAGCTTGAACATCTGGAAATTCACAGTTGACATACTGTTGAAGCCTCCCTTCATGAATTTTGAGCATTACTTTGCTAGTATGTGAGATGAGTGCAGTTGTGCTTAAATTCTTTGGTATTGCCCTTTTTCGGGATTGGAATGAAAACTGACGTTTTCTAGTCCTGTGGCCACTGCTGAGTTTTCCAAATTTGCTGGCATATTGAGTGCACCACTTTCAAATCATCTTTTATGATTTGAAATAGCTCCACTGGAATTCCATCACCTCCAACAGCTTTGTTAGTAGTGATGCTTCTTCAGGCCCACTTGACTTCACATTCCAGGACGTCTGGCTCTAGGTGAGTGGTTAGATATCTAGTGGCTCTAGATAACCATTGTGGTTATCTGGGTCATGAAGATCTTTTTTGTACAGTTTTTCTGTGTATTCTTGACACCTCTCCTTAATATCTTCTGCTTCTGTTAGGTCCATACCATTTCTGTCCTGTATTGTGCCCATCTTTGCATGAAATGTTCCCTTGGCATGTCTAATTTTCTTGTAGAGATCTCTAGTCTTCCTCATTCTATTGTTTTCCTCTATTTCTTTACATTGATCACTGAGGAAGCCTTCCTAATCTTCTTGCTATTCTTTGCAGGTTTGTATTGAAATGGATATATCTTTCCTTTTAACTTTTGCCTTTTGCTCCTCTTCTTTTCTCAGCTATTTGTAAGGGCTCCTCAGAAAACCATTTTGCCTTTTTGCATTTCTTTTTGTTGGGGATTTTCTTGATCACTGCCTCCTGTACAATGTCACAAACCTCTGTCCATAGTTTTTCAGGCACTCTGTCTATCAGATCTAATTCCTTGAATCCATTTGTCACTTCTGAAAGGTTGTTGTTGAATCACGCGAATACACCGGGATTCTTGGCCCCCGGAGGAGAAGAATTCAATCTGGGGCCAGAGACGAGGCTTGATCACTCAGAGCTTTTGTGTAATAAAGTTTATTAAAATATAAAGGAGATAGAGAAAGCTTCTGACATAGGCATCAGAAGCAGGCAGAAAGAGTACCCGCTTGCTAGTGTTAACAATGAAGTTATATAATCCAGAGAATGTCTGGAGGTTGTAAAGACCTCATCAGACCAACTCCCATAATTTACATTTTAAGATAACACTGTCTTCAGGCAGGATACATCCTTGTAAAGACCAGGTCTACTCCCATAATTTACATTTTAAGATAACAGAAGGTTTAATCCAAAGACTGTCCTTAGGCAGGATACATTATTGTTATATAATCCTAAGGAATGTAGAGAAAGGAAAAAAAAGTTTGTCCTTTCTTCCTCCTTGAGAATTCCAGACCCCTCTCTCCTTGGGACCCCTAGACTCCCTATCAACCTGCCTAGGAAATGACTCTCTCAACTTCCACTATATAATTGTAAGGGATTTGATTTAGGTCATACCTGAATGGTCTAGTGCTTTTCCCTGTTTTCTTCAATTCAAGTCTGAATTTGGCAATGACAAGTTCATGATCTGAGCCACAGTCAGCTCCCGGTCTTGTTTTTGCTGACTGTATAGAGCTTTTCCATCTTTGGCTGCAAATAATATAATCAATCTGCTTTTGGTGTTGACCATCTGGTGATGTCCATGTGTAGAGTCTTCTCTTTTGTTGTTGGAAGAGGGTGTTTGCTATGACCAGTGCATTCTCTTGGCAGAACTCTATTAGCCTTTTCCCTGCTTCATTTTGTACTCCAAATTTGCCTGTTACTCCAGGTTTCTTTTGACTTCCTACTTCTAGTCCCTTATGATGAAAAAAGAACACTCAGAGGGATCAAACAAAACCTTGTGTGTACCAGGACCAAGAGACTCCACAGAGACTGAGTTAGATCTTGTTTGAGTCTCCTGTAGAGGTAAGGGTCAGCATTGGCCAGTTGCAAGGGGCAGGGGCTCTGGATGCAGCTACCTGGGTTACACAACCTGTGGCATAAGCTCTCTTGGAGGAGATTGCCATTAACCCCACCACAGACCCACCAAGCAGACAACCCACAAACTGCAGAATAATTATATCAAAGAAATTCTCACACTATTAAGAAAGTTCTAGGACCCACAACAATAAACTGTGGAAAATTCTGAAAGAGATGGGAATACCAGACCACCTGACCTACCTCTTGAGAAATCTGTATGCAGCTCAGTAAGCCACAGTTAGAACTGGACATGGAACAACAGACTGGTTCCAAATAGGAAAAGGAATGTCAAGGCTATATATTGTCCCCCTGCTTATTTAACTTATATGCAGAGTACATCATGAGAAATGCTGAACTGGAAGAAACACAAGTTGGAATCAAGATTGCCGGGAGAAATAGCAGTAACCTCAGATATGCAGATGACACCACCCTTATGGCAGAAATTGAAGAGGAACTCAAAAGCCTCTTGATGAAAGTGAAAGTGGAGAGTGAAAAAGTTGGCTTAAAGCTCAACATTCAAAAAACGAAGATCATGGTATCCAGTCCCATTACTTCATGGGAAATAGATGGGGAAACAGTGGAAACAGTGTCAGACTTTATTTTTGGGGGCTCCAAAATCACAACAGATGATGACTGCAGCCATGAAATGAAAAGATGCTTACTCCTTGGAAGGAAAGTTATGACCAACCTAGATAGCATATTAAAAGCAGATACATTACTTTGCCAACTAAGTTCTGTCTAGTCAAGGCTTTGGTTTTTCCAGTGGTCATGTATGGATGTGAGAGTTGGACTGTGAAGAAGGCTGAGTGCTGAAGAATTTATGCTTTTGAACTGCAGTGTTGGAGAAGACTCTTGAGAGTCCTTTGGACTGCAAGGAGATCCAGCCAGTCCATTCTGAAGGAGATTAGCCCTGGGATTTCTTTGGAAGGAATGATGCTAAAGCTGAAACTCCAGTACTTCGGCCAGCTCATGCAAAGAGTTGACTCATTGGAAAAGACTCTGATGCTGGGAGGGATTGGGGGCAGGAGGAGAAGGAGATGACAGAGGATGAGATGGCTGGATGGCATCACTGACTCGATGGACGTGAGTCTGAGTGAACTCCAGGAGCTGGTGATGGACAGGGAGGCCTGGTGTGCTGTGATTCATGGGGTCTCAAAGAGTCGGACATGACTGAGTGACTGAACTGAACTGAACTGAACT
Organism: Bos grunniens; assembly: GCF_055505025.1. NCBI lineage: Eukaryota > Metazoa > Chordata > Mammalia > Artiodactyla > Bovidae > Bos > Bos grunniens. Next base: position 70,064,756 of record NC_141170.1, read on the forward strand.
GATGACCCACAACAGATTTCCCAACCTGGGGATCTGGCAAAGGGGCTGAGAACCCCCAGAGAATTTGACTTTGAAGGCAATGGGATTTGATTACAGAACTTACACAGGACTGGGGAAACAGACTCTTGGAGGGCACAGACAAAATCTTGTGCACATAAGGACCCAGGAGAAAGGAGCAATGACCCCACAGGAGACTGACCCAGGCTTGCCTGTGAGTGTCCAGGAGTCCCTGGAGGAGGCATGGGTCAGCAGTGGTCTGTTGCAGGGTGGGAGGCACTGAGTGTGGCAGTGCGAGGTGGGAACACAGTCCTGCCAAGCAACAGAAAATTAGATTAAAGATTTACTGAGAATGGCCCCGCCCATCAGAACAAGACCCAGTTTCCCCTACAGTCAGTCTCCCCCATCAGGAAGCTTCCATAGGCTTCATAGTCTTCTGTCAGAGGGCAGACAGAATGAAAACTACTCAAGTTAATTCACTTATTTTAAAAATACTTTTTTCTCATACTGTATAAGAATAAGGGAAATCATGCATGCAGTCATTTGACCTGTGCAAACAATCCCTTACCAAGAGATAAAGAGACCACACAGCTTGTGCTGGGGTTATCAACTTTGTGCCTTGTTTTATAGTCAGTGGGTGTAGCTTTGTTCTGCTTACTCATATGCCTCAGTGGCTCTCTGACTTTTAGTATTTCAGACTTCATGGGGAAGGAAGAGGTGTCCCTCTTTTCCAGCACTGAGGAGTGCATATAGACCAATTGCTCTGCATCAGTTTGAAGGGGTACTGGGACAACTGATGTATATTTGGGTGTTGCTAGTCACGAGGGACCAATGAACCCTATCAGAGTTGATCTTGCTCTTTCACTTCCCTGTGAGTAAAGGCATTGTTCCATCCAATGCTTGACTGTGTTGTGTTTTCTTTGGACATTGTGATGCCAAGATGTAATGGGTAGGCATAGTTGGACTTCTAATCCTGGAGGGTGCTACTGTGATGATGTTTGCTATACTTCATGTAGTTGAAGTCCTTTCCTGGCATTGGTAATCAGTCCACGTGTTCTGCTTAGTTAAAAAAAAAATCAGGAAAATTGTGACAAATCTATTTGAGATACAGTTTGATCCACCAATCTGTGAAAAGCAATAGCACATCCATGGGAAGAAGAGTTACATGAAAATAATATTATTGAATGAAAGACGTACTTATGAGATAGTCCGGATTGGAATCCAAGCTCTTTCATTGTCTTGCTGTAACCACTGTGTAATTTAAAATATGTTCAGTCATAAAATAAGATTATTTTTAATAAGCTCAATACTTAGTAAGAGCTCCACAATTACAAACTCTTTTGTTTTTCCCAAAGTAAATAATCTGAATGCATATAATAAAATATATCATATACAATAAAAATTATAAACAATTACATTGTTTTTCCAAAAGTAATATAAATATATAGTATTACATATGTACACATAGGCTTCTCTGGTAGCTCAGTCAGTAAACAATCTGCCAGCAATGCAGAAGACCTGGGTTTGATCTTGAGTCAGGAAGATCCCCTGGTGAAGGGAATGGAAACACTCTAATATTCTTGCCTGGAGAATTCCATGGACAGAGGTACCTGATGGCCTATAGTCCATGAAGCTGCAAAGAGTTGGACACGACTCAGTGACTAACACAGACACACATGTACACACAAAGATTTTTCAAGAATAGCGTTTTCTTGATTTTATACTCTTTTTAAAGCTTCTTCTAACCTTTCTAATTTATAAACATTTATGAGGAGAAAAACAAGTTAGATAAAAAGTGTTATTCTAATAGCTGGGTATATTCTATTAGAATATGTTAGTAGCTTTAAACAATCTCTGAGGTTATTCTAATTCACACTAAATAAGTGGCATCTTCCAATGTGTGAGTTGGTCTAAAATCATAAGTTTCAGTAATTTTTTTTGTCAGAAAAGTGTAAATTGAACATTCACATCCTCTCTCTTTTAAAATCATTTCCAAAAGGTGAATTTGTATAACATAAACACTACATCTCTGATGATATCATTTCCATTTTACAAATATGCAGAAAGGAACATGGCATCTTTTTTTAATTCAGGCACCCTGCCTCAGCTCTTGGAACCTGTTGAGTGTAGCCATGCACCAATTCTAAAATCATTGCCTTTGGTAGGAAAGTAAGCCTTTGCCTTCATATCTGTGCAAATACCAGAAACTGAATCTTCAAGCCATTGACTTCTGAATTGAAAAGCAATGTGGATCACAGACTTGGAATGGTCTGCCTGGATTTAAGCTCCAATTGCAGCATAGGAACCAAATATTTCCTTTGCTGTGTTGAAAATTGTGAGCTATGCTCTATGACAAATATCATTTTGATTAAACACCCACTCACATTTGTCAAGGTTCTGTCAAGTGAAAATTTCAGATTCTAAGGGGCCTCTTATCCTCCAATTATTTTGTTCAGAACATTTGGTGTTTTGATTTCTGGGAAAGTTTGCTTTCCTGCAGTATGAATGAGTCTTGCCAAGTACTGAGATGATTAGTACCAACAATAATAATTGAGCCATCATGAAAGGGGAACATTTGAATATGGATAGATTCTCAGTCCTTGCTTTATTAAAACAACAACAACAACAACAACAACTCTTCTATGGAAACCAAGAAACGATCACAGCTGTTAAACTGAAAATTCTGTTTTGTTATTAGAAATTTCAAGAAAATAAAATTCTGACATAATAATCTAGGGCTTTTTAAAAATGTAAGGAAAATCATATCATGATTCTGGGCTTGGCCACTTAAAGTGAGCAATTAATTTCATAAGATAGAGCTTCCATTAAGTATTTCTTGAATTAGTGTTAACATAGACATAGATGCATATAAAAGGGAAAAATGTTCAACTCCACAAGGTGAACAGTATAGTGTTAGTTTCTAATTGATTTATTGGTATTTGGCAATCATTTTCAAGTTATGCTATGATGATTAGAAACTGAAAGAATTCTTTTGTTTATGTTATAGTCATCTGCAATTTCTTGAGTTCATTTCCAGGATTTCTTTTTCCATTTTTAATTCTACCAAGTATTTAAATAGAATAATGTTTTCTTGCTATGTTTTCAGGAAAGAATACATCCACAAAGACCAAAAATATATTCATTTATATTCATTCATTAACTCAATAAACATTATCATGACTATATACAAAGACTGTGTTAGGTAAAATAAGTATATTGTGACTCTATCCTCTATGGAAGTTTATACTCTGATGGGGGCATATAAATAATAACAAATGTATGCAGTGGAAGTATAAGAGACCATGAGAGTCTATGATACAAAATCTTAGTATGATCTTGGGGTTCAGCAAAAGATTATTTAAGGAAATAGGGCTAATTTTTTTTTTTTTTTTTTTTTGTGGAGTACGGTAATAGAAAATTGTCTGCATGGCAGGATATAAAGTTCTTTCAAAGAGCCTGAATCAAGTAGAGATATGGTCAAGTCAAGGAATTATTGATTTATTGACTTGACATCCAGAAAATCACATGAGAAGTTCATATTAAAATATAGAGAAAAATATTTTCTGTCAAATTTCCATCTTTCAATGATACTGCCATCTATGGTTCCAGCAGTTATTTTTATTCTAAGCAACCAAGAGTCCCTCTTGGTATCTGCTTCCTTGGGATGTAGTTGCTATGGCTGGTTACAAGAACCCTAGGTAAGCACAGTCTCTCTTCTTTTTCAGTAAACATAGACTCTTATCATGAATTCTTGTCCACTAGGACAACTCTTAAATGATCAGTTCTGTTCTAGTCCTTCTAAATAGCAGTTTTGAAGAGAATTCAAATTTTCTTCTTGTCCAACCATAGTAGTAAATTATTTAGAAATTTTTCAAGACACTATATGGTGTGATCACTGACCTAGAGCCAGACATCCAGGAATGTGAAGTCAAGTGGACCTTAGAAAGCATCACTACGAACAAAGCTAGTGGAGGTGATGGAATTCCAGTTGAGCTATTCCAAATCCTGAAAGATGATGCTGTGAAAGTGCTGCACTCAATATGCCAGCAAATTTGGAAAACTCAGCAGTGGCCACAGGACTGGAAAAGGTCAGTTTTCATTCCAATCCCAAAGAAAGGCAATGCCAAAAAATGCTCAAACTACTGCACAATTGCACTCATCTCACAGGCCACTAAAGTAATGCTCAAAATTCTCCAAGCCAGGCTTGAGCAGTATGTGAACCGTGAACTTCCTGATGTTCAAGCTGGTTTTAGAAAAGGCAGAGGAACCAGAGATCAAATTGCCAACATCCGCTGGATCATAGAAAAAGCAAGAGAGTTCCAGAAAAACATCTACTTCTGCTTTATTGACTATGCCAAAGCCTTTGACTATGTGGATCACAATCAACTGTGGAAAATCCTGAAAGAGATGAGAATACCAGACCACCTGATCTGCCTCTTGAGAAACCTATATGCAGGTCAGGAAGCAACAGTTAGAACTGGACATGGAACAACAGACTGGTTCCAAATAGGAAAAGGAGTTCGTCGAGGCTGTATATTGTCATTCTGTTTATTAAACTTACATGCAGAGTACATCATGAGAAACGCTGGACTGGAAGAAACACAAGTTGGCATCAAGATTGCCTGGAGAAATCTCAATAACCTCAGATATGCAGATGACACCTTCCTTATGGCAGAAAGTGAAGAGGAACTCAAAAGCCTCTTGATGAAAATGAAAGTGGAGAGTGAAAAAGTTGGCTTAAAGCTCAACATTCAGAAAACGAAGATCATGGCATCTGGTCCCACCACTTCGTGGGAAATAGATGGGGAAACAGTGGAAACAGTGTCAGACTTTATTTCTCTGGGCTCCAAAATCACTACAGATGGTGACTGCAGCCATGAAATTAAAAGACGCTTACTCCTTGGAAGGAAAGTTTTGACCAACCTAGATAGCATATTCAAAAGCAGAGACATTACTTTGACAACAAAGGTTCGTCTAGACAAGTCTATGGTTTTTCCCGTGGTCATGTATGGATGTGAGAGTTGGACTGTGAAGAAGGCTGAGCGCCAAAGAATTGATGCTTTTTACTGTGGTGTTGGAGAAGACTCTTGAGACTCCCTTGGACTGCAAGGAGATCCAACCAGTTCATTCTGAAGGAGATCAGCCCTGGGATTTCTTTGGAGGGAATGATCCTGAAGCTGAAGCTCCAGTAGTTTGGCCACCTCATGCGAAAAGTTGACTCATTGGAAAAGACTCTGATGCTGGGAGGGATTGGGGGCAGGAGGAGAAGGGGATGACAGAGGATGAGATGGCTGGATGGCATCACATGGACGTGAGTCTGAGCGAACTCCAGCGGTTGGTGAGGGACAGGGAGGCCTGGCGTGCTGTGATTCATGGGGTTGCAAAGAGTAGGACACGACTGAGCGACTGATCTGATCTGATCTGATATCGATATATTGGGGCAGGCTTTACACATTCACAATCTGTGGGCTAAAAACAATTTGCAAAAATGTTCAATATGGACTATATGGTGTTGGGATACACAAAATTAAAAATAATTACTTTCTAAATATGTAAAAGCATATTGATTTGGCAAAAGACCACAATAGTCAGCATAATATTGAACAAGAAGTACCAAGTTTGAAGATTGATACCGCATGACCTCAAGACTTACCATAAAGCTATAGTAATCAAAGTGGTATGGTACTTTCAAGAAGATAGACACATAGATCAAAAGAAGTGAATAAATAGATGAGAAATAGATGCACATACATAGCCAGATGATCTTTGAAAAGGGATAAATGGCAGTTAAATGAGTTAAATGCAACAAAGATAGTCTTTTCAATGAATGTTGCTAGAACAACTGCACATCCACCTTAAAAAAGAATCTAAGCACAGATCTTACACTTTTCATAATAACTAACTCAAAATAGATCATAGATCTAATATTATAAAGTTCAAAACTGTAAATATCCTAGAAGATAACATAGGAGAAAATCTAAACATCTTTGGGTATGGCTATGACTATTTAAATATAACACCAAAGGCATGAACCATGACAGAAAAAAAAGTGTTAAGCTGGATTTCATTAAAATTAAAAACCTGCTCCGTGAAATACAATGTCAGGAGATTAGAAACTAAGCCACAGGTTGGGAGAAAATATTTGCAAAAGAACATCTGATTAGCAACTATTATCCAAAATATACAAAACTGAAAGTGAAAGTCACTCACTTGTCCAACTCTTTGACAACCCATGGACTATAACCTGCCAGGTTCCCCTGTCCATGAAATTCTCCAGACAAGAATCCTGGAGTAGATAGGCAATCCCTTCTTGAGAGAATCTTCACTACCCAAGGATCAAACTTAGGTCTCCTGCATTGCAGGCAGATTCTTTACCATCTGAGTCAAAGGGCACTTCAAACTAAACAATAAGAAAATAGATGGCCCAATTAAAAACGGGTAAAAGACATGAACAGACATTTCATCAAAGAAGACAGAGCAGATAGCATATGAAGTGGTGCTCAGCATCATATGGCATTAGGGAGCTTCAAATTAAAACACTAGGGTGATATAATTACACGTTCATTAGAAAGAATGAGATTGAAAACACGCAACTACGGTGAGCATTTAAAATACAAGAACTCTCATTTATTCATTGTTTGTAAAAAAAAGCAAAATGATAGAGCCCCATTAGAAGACAGTTAGGCTGCAACTGCTGCTGCTGCTGCTAAGTTGCTGTCGTGTCCGAGTCTGTGTGATCCCAAAGATGGCAGCCAACCAGGCTCCTCTGTCTTTGGCATTCTCCAGGCAAGAATACTGGAGTGGATTAAATTTCTTTCTCCAATGCATGCATGCATGCTAAGTTGCTTCAGTCGTGTCCAACTCTGTAAGACAGAGTCTTCTGTGGGACAGAAGCCCAACAGGCTCCTCCATCCACAGGATTCTCCAGGCAAGAATACTGGAGTGGCTTTCCATTTCCTTCTCCTTACAAATGTAAATATTCTTTACAAAAAACAAATGTGCTTCTTGATATTTACACTAAGGAGTTGAAAACTTTGTCTACGCTAAAACCTACACACATGTTTGCTGTAGTTTTATTTATAATTTCCAAAATTAGGAAGCAACCCACATGCCCTGAAGTAAATGAATGTTCAAACAAACTGTGGTACATGCAGATAAGGAAATATTCATTCAGTTCAGTCGCTCAATCATGTCTGACTCTTTGCGATGCCGTGAACTGTAGCACGCCAGGCCTCCCTGTCCATCACCATCTCCTGGAGTTCACTCAAACTCATGTCCATTGAGTCAGTGATGCCATCCAGCCATCTCATCCTCTGCCATCTCCTTCTCCTTCTGCCCCCAATCCCTCTCAGCATCAGAGTATTTTCCAATGAATCAACTCTTCACATGAGGTGGCCAAAGTACTGGAGTTTCAGCTTTAACATCATTCCTTCCAAAGAACACTTAGGGCTGATCTCCTTCAGAATGGAATGGTTGGATCTCCTTGCAGTCCAAGGGACTCTCAAGAGTCTTCTCCAACACCACAGATCAAAAGCATCAATTCTTCAGTGCTCAGCTTTCTTCACAGTCCAACTCTCACATCCATATGTGACCACAGGTAAAACCATAGACTTGACTAGATGGACCTTTGTTGGCAAAGTAATGTCTCTGCTTTTGAATATGCTATCTAGGTTGGTCATAACTTTCCTTCCAAGGAGTAAGTGTCTTTTAATTTCATGGTTGCAATCACCATCTGCAGTGATTTTGGAGCCCAAAAAAATAAAGTCTGACACTGTTCCACTGTTTCCCCATCTATTTCCCATGAAATGATGGGACCAGATGCCATGATCTTCGTTTTCTGAATGTTGAGCTTTAAGCCAACTTTTTCACTCTCCATTTTCACTTTCATCAAGAGGCTTTTTAGTTCCTCTTCACTTTCTGCCATAAGGATGGTGTCATCTGCATATCTGAGGTTATTGATATTTCTCCCGGCAATCTTGATTTCAAATTGTGCTTCTTCCAGCCCAGTGTTTCTCATGAAGTACTCTGCATATAAGTTAAATAAGAAGGGTGACAATATACAGCCTTGACATACTCCTTTTGCTATTTTGACCAGTCTGTTGTTCCATGTCCAGTTCTAACTGTTGCTTCCTGACCTGCATATTGGTTTCTCAAGAGGCAGGTCAGGTGGTCTGGTATTCCCATCTCTTTCAGAATTTTCCACAGTTTATTGTGATCCACACAGTCAAAGGCTTTCGCATAGTCAATACAGCAGAAGTAGATGTTTTTCTGGAACTCTCTTGTTTTTTCTATGATCCAGCGGATGTTGGCAATTTGATCTCTGATTCCTCTGCCTTTTCTAAAACCAGCTTGAACATTTGGAAGTTCATGGTTCACATACTGCTGAAGCCTGGCTTGGAGAATTTTGAGCATTACTTTAGTGGCCTGTGAGATGAGTGCAATTGTGCAGTAGTTTGAGCATTCTTTGGCATTGCCTTTCTTTGGGATTGGAATGAAAACTGATATTTTCCAGTCCTGTGGCCACTGCTGAGTTTTCCAAATTTGCTGGCATATTGAGTGCAGCATCATCTTTCAGGATGTGAAATAGCTCAACAGGAATTCCATCACCTCCACTAGCTTTGTTCGTAGTGATGCTTTCTAGGGTCCACTTGACTTCACATTCCTGGATGTCTGGCTCTAGGTCAGTGATCACACCATCGTGATTATCTGTGTCGTGAAGATCTTTTTTGTATAGTTCTTCTGTGTATTCTTGCCACCTCTTCTTAATATCTTCTGCTTCTGTTAGGTTCGTACCATTTCTGTCCTTTATAGAGCCTATCTTTGCATGAGATGTTCCCTTGGTATCCCTAATTTTCTTGAAGAGATCTCTAGTCTTTCCCATTCTGTTGTTTTTCTCTGTTTCTTTGCATTGATCGCTGAGGAAGTCTTTCTTATCTCTTCTTGCTATTCTTTGGAACTCTGCATTCAAATGCTTATATCTTTCCTTTCCTCCTTTGCTTTTCACCTCTCTTCTTTTCATAGCTGTTTGTAAGGCCTCCCCAGACAGCCATTTTGCTTTCTTGCATTTCTTTTCCATGGGGATGGTCTTGATTCCTCTCTCCTGTACAAGGTAAAGAACCTCCATCCATAGTTCATTAGGCACTCTGTCTATCAGGTCTAGTCCCCTGAAATCTATTTATCACTTCTACTATAATCATAAGGGATCTGATTTAGGTCATACCTGAATGGTCTATGGTTTTCTCTATTTTCTTCAATTTAAGTCTGAATTTGGCAATAAGGAGTTCATGATCTGAGCCACAGTCAGCTCCTGGTCTTGTTTTTGCTAACTGTATAGAGCTTCTCCATCTTTGTCTGCAAATATAATCAGTCTGATTTCAGTGTTGACCATCTGGTGATGTCCATGTGTAGAGTCTTCTCTTGTGTTGTTGGAAGAGGGTGTTTGCTATGACCGGTGCGTTCTCTTGGCAAAACTCTATTAGCCTTTGCCCTGCTTCATTCTGTATTCCCAGGCCAAATTTGCCTGTTACCCAGGTGTTTCTTGACTTCCTAATTTTGCATTCCAATCCCCTATAATGAAAAGGACCTCTTTTTTGGGTGTTAGTTCTAAATATTATTCAGTACCAAAAATAAATGAGCTGTCAAATCCTAAGAAGATATGGAGGAAATTCTGATGTATATTACTAAGTGAAAGAAGCAAGGTAAAAGACTTACATACTGCTTCATTCTCACTATACAACTGGCATTCTTGAAAAGGCAAAAGCTGTAGTTACTGGGATTAAGTAAACAGAAGGGATGATTATGCAAAACACTGAGGATTTTTAGGGCATTTTAATTTATTCTGTATATTATAATAATGGATACATGCCATCATACATTTGTTCAAACCCATAGAAAATCAAGACTAAGAGTGGAAGCTAATGTAAGCTATGGACTCAGGTTAATACTGAATGATTTACCAATTGACTTTCTTTTTTTTTTTTTTTGATTTTTTTTCTTTTTTTTTAATATTTTATTTTATTTTTTAACTTTACAATATTGTATTGGTTTTGCCATATATCAACATACATCCACCACAGGTATACACGTGTTCCCCATCCTGAGCCCTCCTCCCTCCTCCCTCCCAATACCATTTTCTTGATGATTATGTTGTTGTTGTTGTTGTTCAGTTGTTTAGTCCATGGGGTTGACTCTGCAACCCCATGGACTGCAGCACACCAGGCTTCCCTGTCCTTCCCTGTCCTTCTCCCAGAGTTTGCTCAAACTCACATCCACTGAGTCAGTGATGTCATCCAACCATCTTGTCCTCTGTTGTCCCCTTCTCCTGCCTTCAATCCTTTTTTAAAAAAATTTTATTTTATTTTTAAACTTTACAAATTGTATTAGTTTTGCCAAATATCAAAATGAATCCGCCACAGGTATACATGTGTTCCCCATCCTGAACCCTCCTCCCTCCTCCCTCCCCATACCATCCCTCTGTTGCAGCTGTTTAGCTGCTAAGTCATGCCCGACTCTTTTGGATCCCTTGGACTGTAGCCTGCCAGGCTCCTCTATCCATGGGATGCCCCAGGAAAAGATTACTGGAATGAGCTGCCATTTCCTTCTCCAAGGGATCTTCCTGACCCAAAGGTCAAACCCACATCCCCTGCACTGCAGGCAGATTTTTCACCCCTGAGCCACCAGGGAAGTCCTTTCCATCTTATTAAGTGATCCTAATTCTATTCTATTTGTGCCTATAGTTCATGTTTACATTATGACATATTTATTTATGACCTGCAATGTCTCTCCTCTTCATGTAAGTGCTTGAGCACTGATTTTATATTGATTTTAATCAAATATTTAATTTATTTCCAGATTTTCCCCACCCAATCACATGCTTCATAAGTGAAGGTTTCTAAGGCATATGCACCCAGCATAGTGTTTGATATGCTAGAGTCTTCCAAGATAGAAGCATAAGTTAAGCTTTAAAGTAACATTGGACTATACTATCTTCTTTATTTTTTATTTTGTCACTTTCCATATAATAAAATACAAATATGTCTACTAATGAATATTTAATTATATTTTCACAGGTAGGAGTGCTACCTTTCTTATATACATGAAGAAACCTAGAAATACAATAGATGCATTACTGAAGATTAAAGTGTTAGTTGTTCAGTTGTGTCCAACTCTTTGTAACCCCATGGGTTGTAGCCCATCAGGCTTCTCTGTCCATGGGATTCTCCAAGCAAGAATAATGGAGCGGGTTGTCATGCCTTTCTCCAGGGGATATTCCTGACCCAGGATTGAACTTCTGTCTCTTGCATTGCAAAGGGATCCCTTACTGTCTGAGCCACCAGGGAATCTCCACTGAGGGTTAACAGATTGGTAACTGACAAATTGGTAACTGAAGGAATGATGCTAAAGCTGAAACTCCAGTACTTTGGCCACCTCATGCGAAGAGCTGACTCATTGGAAAAGACTCTGATGCTGGGAGAGATTGAGGGCAGGAGGAGAAGGGGACAACAGAGGATAAGATGGCTGGATGGCATCACTGACTCGATGGACGTGAGTCTGAGTGAACTCCAGGAGATGGTGATGGACAGGGAGGCCTGTCGTGCTGCAATTCATGGGGTCACAAAGAGTCGGACACGACTGAGCAACTGATCTGATCTGATCTGAACCATGATCAAAGATCTGGTATCAGACTTGAAACTCTGAGATCAGAATTTTGTAATGGAAGGTGAAGTAAGGATCACTGCCTCACAAGAGAACAACCTGTTCTTTTCAGTTTTCTCTAATGGATTGAATAATGAACCATACGGTGTTTCATATTATGAAGGTTGTTATGAAATATTTCCTTTTTTCTATGAGAGAGGAAAAAGAGAAAATCCTTAAAAATATGAATATAATTAGATGAAGCACACTGCTACATTTTTGCATTTGTTTATAATTCTATGCATGTCAATTAAACATTAACCTAACACATAAAATAGCTTTGTCTTAATAAGCAAACGGCTATAATTATAATAACACAATTTGCATACAAACATGAATTACAGAATAGAAATGACAAATTTAATCTTCTCATTAGTGACTCTGATAATTGCTGATGTCAAATGTTATTAGTATCTTTTAAACTAGCTTTTAAAAAAGAAATTTTCCAAAATTATTATTATTGCTACTTCACTACTACTATCCTGATTTCTATTTTACACCATTAAACATGTTAAGGTATGTTTCAAGATTGATGTGAAGAGTTTTATAAGTATTTTCTTATTTACCTTCAAACTGGAATGATGATGTAGCATTTTGAAAATCATTGTGTATAGTCTCAAATAGGAATAAAGCTAAAATTTGGTATGGGTTTCATTCCATGATTTCTATAGTGACTTTACAGATATCTTCAGATATTTTAAACTCTAATATTCTTCTATTGAGGTCACTAAAATTAAACCTGTTTTGCAATGTATTCTAGGCATGGGATCATAACCGTAATACAAGAGAAAAAGCTAACTCATAGTTAATTTTTTAAACTGTGGATTGCATAGTCTTAACAATCATTTTTATTGTGTCACGGTTTTTTGAAATGTTAAAGGTAGTTTTCTGCCTATTTTCAAGGATTAAACCCTCAAGATTTATCCTTTAGATCAAAAGTTTCCAAGGACAATTTTGTTGCATATGCAAAATTGTTTTCTTATGGGAAATAAAAAGAAAGTGACAAAAATAAGATCTCTTTGAAAATTTCATCTGAATGTGAAACTTATCGTTGAGTTCTTACTTCCTTTACAAGTCTCAAAGTTTATAGGAACCTATATATTATGAAACAATCCTTTTGGGATATAAGTAAATCCTCTAACTCAGCACAACCCCACTGAAAATTCTGGACTGTTAGATATGTGCAATTCTTTTGTTCTTTCTTCTCAGCAGTTATCCCCACTGATACCGTCAGCGTTTCATCTCAGCGTGAAATAACATCTGAAATAACATCAGATAATACTGCACTCTGAAAAGTAGATAAAATGAGGACTCTCAAATGAGAATGAATTAGAAAATTCCCAACAGTAGCAGTCAGAAGTTAAAAACATGAAACTGACAAATGTACTGCAGAGGGGGTTTACAAAGGGTTTTCCACTCCAACTTCTTATTCATCACATATTATTAGTACTGGAAAGTGTCAGTCAGACAGCAAAAGATAAAGCTGGCCATAACGGGTTTATTATTTGAAGGAAAATCAACTGTGTAGTAGATATGCATCTGATGATAGTTTTTAAATATAAAAACAAATAAACAAGGCATTTTCTCAAATTGTCTGAAAAGTTTCTGCCTCATTAGTTGGGTGGAGATGAAAGGAGGTCTTCTTTTATTTCCCTATGATACTGAGAATTTTCTGAGAGTTTTTTGTTTTTTCAAATACCTGGGGAAGAAGTTGTGAGAATATTTTGTAACATATACAACCTTCCTGTTTAATATTTATTCATATAATATACTAAAATATTTTCCTGAAGGATATATAATTAATTATGGGATTATCTTTTTTACCAACTTTATTGAGATATAATTGACATATAACAATGTATACATTAATGTGTACATGTTATAGGATTCTTTTAAAAACTTTAACAAAATTCCTCTTAAACTGTGATTCATGTATTTTAACCCTTGGTATAATAGTTGAAAACCAAAGAAAATTTGCCCTGTGTATTTAATTTACAACTTTCCAGGCAAAGAATCCACCTGCCAATGCAGGAGACTCAAGAGACAAGACTTCGATCACTGGGTCAAGAAGATCCCATGAAGCACGAAATGGTAGACCGCTCCAGTACTCATGCCTAGAAAATTCCTTGGGCAGAGAATCATGGCAGGCTACAGTCCATGTGGTCACAAAGAGTCAACCACAGCTGAGCAACTGAGCACATTTGCTTCATAGTTGATTTTTTTCCCCTGAAAGCACCATTATTGATTCATGTCTATTTCAACAGCTTGAGAAGATGCAAACATATACATATCAGCAGGATCCAACCATTTAGTACCAAATATTTTATCCACAAAACATAAACAAGCATAATTCACCTTCATTTTTTAATGAGTTGAAATTTTTTGGTTTCATCACTATAAGTGTGATTGAATAGCCCAACACATCTCAGTTCAGACAGTGGCTTTTCTGGAGTTCCTTCTCTTGATCAGACACTGTAAGAGTAGCACACACACAGAAGATTTATGCCATAAGTTCAGTTCAGTCACTCAGTCATGTCTGGCTCTTTGCAACCCCATGGACTGTAGCGTACCAGGTGCCCCTGTCCATCACCAACTCCCAGAGCTTGCTCAAACTCATGTTCATCAAGTCAGTGATACCATCCAACCATCTCATCATCTGTCATCCCCTTCTGCCTTCAATCTTTCTCAGCATCAGGGTCTTTTCTAATGAGTGTGTTCTTCATATCAGGTGGCCAAAATATTGGAATTTCAGCTTCAGCATCAGTCCTTCCAATGAATATTCAGGACTGATTTTCCTTAGGATTGACTGGTTTGAACTCCTTGCAGTCCAAGAGACTCTGAAGAGTCTTTTCCAACACCACAATTCAAAAGCATCAGTTTTTTAGCACTCAGCTTTCTTTATAGTCTAACTCTTACATCCATACATGACTACTGGAAAAACCATAGCTTTGATTAGGTGGATTTTTGTTGGCAAAGTAGTGTCTCTGCTTTTTAGTATGTTTTCTATGTTGGTCATAGCTTTTCTTCCAAAGAGCAAGCATCTTTTAATTTCATGGCTGCAGTCACCATCTGCAGTGATTTTGGAGCCCCCAAAAATAAAGTCAGCCACTGTTTCCATTGCTTCCCCATCTATTTGCCATGAAGTGATGGGACCAGATCCTGTGATCTTTGTTTTTTGAATATTGAATTTTAAGCCAACTTTTTCACTCTCTTTAACTTTCATCAAGAGAGTCTTTAGTTACCCTTTACTTTCTGCCGTACAAGTGGTGTCAACTGCATATTGATATTGAGGTTATTGATATTTCTCCTGGCAATCTTGATGCTAGCTTGTTTGAAGCCATCTTGTGCTTTATGCCATTTGCCACATTTAAAAAAAATGAATTTTACATAATTAAGCCAGTATTACAATTAAATGTAAAATGTAACATGATTATACAGAGTGAAGTAAGCCAGAAAGAAAAACACGAATACAGTATACTAACGCATATATATGGAATTTAGAAAGATGCTAACAATAACCCTGTGTACGAGACAGCAAAAGAGACACTGATGTATAGAACAGTCTTATGGACTCTGTGGGAGAGGGAGAGGGTGGGAAGATTTGAGAGAATGGCATTGAAACATGTATAATATCATGCATGAAACGAGTTGCCAGTCCAGGTTCGAAGCACGATACTGGATGCTTGGGGCTGGTGAACTGGGACGACCCAGAAGGATGGTATGGGAGGGAGGAGGGAGGAGGGTTCAGGATGGAGAACACATGTATACCTGTGGCTGATTCATTTAGATATTTGGCAAAACTAATACAATTTGTAAAGTTTAAAAACAAAATAAAATTTAGAATAGTCTCAAAAAAATAAAAAAATAAATAAAATAAAATGCTCATAGTATTCTGGGAGCCCAGAGTATTAGTCAATATTCTAGTGTAAAACAGACAAGAGAGAGAATTCTATGGAATGTGAAGAATAAGACAATACATAAATTATATATCAAATTAGTTAACAAAATGTAAGTTCGGTGAACTCCCTTGGTGCACACTGGATAGGAATCTGCTTGTCAGTGCAGGGGATATGGGTTCAATCCTTGGTCTCGAAGGATTCTGCATGCCTCATAGCTGCTAAGCCGTGTGCCTCAACTACTGAGCCTGTGCTCTGTAGCTCACATGCTGCAATTACTGAAGCCCACATGCCTCGAGCCTGTGCTTCAAAACCAGAGATACCACTTCAGTGAGAAACCTGTGCACCACAATGAAGAGTAGTCCCTGATCTCTGCAACTAGAGAAAGCCCATGTGTAGAAATCAGGTAGATACCTTAAATAAAGTTATATGAAAATTATATAATATACATATAATAAGCTAAAATATATTGCCATATTTTAATATTATGTATCATCTGTAATGTTTCTCTAAACAGTTAAGCCGAATAATCTGTGTGTCCTAAATCATTGTATCACCATTATTTATTTAACAACTACCTCAAGCATCATACTGCATTATATATTCCAATTGTTTATTTAGGCTTCATGGCATATGTATGAAACAGATGCTTTCTTCACTCTTTAGAAGACAAAATTGAAGATGCTCAGTGAGATTAAAATCAAATGCCCTCTGAAAAGCAGAGCCAGAACCTTCTCTAGATTTGTCTAACTTCAAAACTCAGAACACTAACACTTTTTGCCTTTTACTTTCACTATGTAGATACATAGGACTGAAGATTTCCTAGTTCTTAACAATTGTAAATGTACTTGATAGATCTTTACACCTGCTAAATCTACCTGGAGCACATATAAATGGACTTGTTTCCCCAGCAATACTTCTATTGCTTCAGGACTCTCATAGCACTACTTAAGTTAATATATTGTTTTAATTCCAAGGATTTATATCTAAGAGCATTCAGTTTAGTAGTTCATGGAATGTCTCCATATTCTGATAAATTCAAGTAAAACTATTCTTTATACTTATTACACCTGTAAACTATGAAAGATAAGCTTCTGTTGATTTTAAATTTAGTATTTAATGTGGGCTAACTGAATTTGAAGGAAGGGTGGAGAAAGTAAACAAAATGGTATATTGTCACCCTATCATTTCCAGGAGATTATGCTTTCTACTTACTCCCTGGTGGTGTGCTGCAGTCCATACAGTCACAAAGAATCGGGCATGACTTAGCAACTGAATAATTCTCAAGGATCTTATAAAACATTATTTTTTTAATGGGAACACTATAGATTACACAGGTTAAATTACCTTAGGTCATAAGTGGTACCCAACTAAGTCTCAAAATGACCTGAAAACTTAGCTGATTTAATTGATAAATAATTTAGAAGCACAATAGAAAATAGAATACTATATACTTTTTGGAATTCTTACTGTATTTGTGCATACATGACAGACCAGCTTGATAAAAGTTTGTTCAAAACTCACAGATATTTAATAATAAATATTCCCTTTGAGGGTTCAATGCAAATACCACCCTCTGCCAGCAGGTTCCTCTGCTAAAGCTCAAAGGCTCAAATCTAGATTTTACTGTTTTTAAGATTTCTACCTCTTCATCCAAACACAATATTTCTAAGACTTGTAGACAGGCCTATAAAAGTGAACAAGAAAAGGGGATTATTATTTTATAGCAGTTATAAATAGAGCTTGGAGGAATGGTGAATACCTGCCTCAAGAAATCTTATAGATTTTGCCCAGTTTTTAAAAGATTGATTCTCTCTTTCTCTCTACCTCTTTTCTCCTTTTTCTCAGGTACACACACTGACTTTGCTGACAGTATTTTCTGTGGTGACTGAAAGTACTTCTGGAAAGATCTAAAACAAAAAGAAGACTATAATTGCTTTTAAAATGAGACTTTAGAAATAATTATAAACTAATTTCCAAGTAAGACAACAGGACACTATCACTCCTTTCCTTAAAATGGATCTTAAAGATGCTTTTACATGTTTTTGTAGATGATAGTAATGTCACCCTTTCCTCCTTCCAGCTCCAGCTCTGCTGTCTGTGTTCTACAAGATATCTTTTCCAGATATGGCCCACATCTTCTCAGGAACCTTCCAGAGAACATTTTAAATAGCTTACCCTTTTAAACTAAAATAGTTAGTTTTCATTGTCTTGTATATCAAACAAAAACAACAAATCATTAATATACCCAAGAAAAAGGCAGATTATTGAATGTTTGCTCCATTGTCTACATGGATTGGACTCATAAGCTTTCTTATCTAATGGAAGGTAAAGTGTGATCCTTGGTGGATTTCTTCCTGAGTCACTTCAGGAATCTTCTTTTGTATTGCATTTGGGTAAACCATGCTGTCTGAGTAATGATTCTCTTCTTGCTTTTATTCTTTATCTCTGAATTTTATTCATCTCAACCTTTACTAATGCTTATATCCTCCAAATGTTTACTAAATCATCACCTGTTCTACATATTCTGGTTATAACTGAACATTGTCCCCAATCTTTGGGAACTCAGTGTCAACCCATAGTAGATGTGGTTTCCAAGAAGTATACTTAACTTATGAACATGTTCTCCAGGGACTAGTATTTTCTTTTATTTCTGCCCATGAAGTAGTGTAATCATTTTCCAATGTCAATGATAACAGAAAGGCTAAATGAAATGTAAAGGTTAAAATTTTTTTTAAAGTTATTTGACAGTAATTATAGATTCTTAATTCTAGAATCTAGAATTATAGAAGCAAAAGGCAAAAGAGAAAAGGAAAACTATACCCATTTGAATGCAGAGTTCCAAAGAATGCTTTCTTCCATGATCAATGCAAAGAAACAGAGGAAAAAAAATAGAATGGGAAAGACTAGAGATCTCTTCAAGAAAATTAGAGAAACCAATGGAACATTTCATTCAAAGATGGGTTCAATAAAGGACAGAAATGGTATGGACCTAACAGAAGCAGAAGATATTAAGGAGAGGTGGAAGAATACACAGAATAACTATACAAAAAAGATCTTCATGACCCAGATAACTACAAATGTAATCACTCAACTAAAGGTAATCCCTCAACTAGAGCCAAACATCCTGGAATGCGAAGTCAAGTGGACCTTAGGAAGCATCACTACGAAGCTGGTGGAAGTGATGGAATTCCAGTTATTTCAAATCCTAAAAGATGATGCAGTGAAATTGCTGCCCTCAATATGAGAGCAAGTTTGGAATATGCAGCCATGGCCACAGGACTGGAAAAGATCAGTTTTCAGTCCAATCCTGAAGAAAGGTAGTGGCAAAGAATGTTCAAACTACCATACAACTGTAGCCAAATCACACGCTAGCAACATAATGCTCAAAAATCTCTAAGCGAGGTTTCGACAGTATGTGAACCATGAAATTCCAGATGTTCAAGCCAGATTTAGAAAAGGCAGAGGAATCAGAGATCAAATTGACAACATCTGTTGGATCATCGAAAAAGCAAGAGAACACCAGAAAAAGCATCTATTTCTGTTTTATTGAATACACCAATGCCTTTGACTGTGTAGATCACAATAAACTGTGGAAAATTCTGAAAGAGATCGGAATATCAGACCACCTGAACTGCCTCTTAAGATATCTGTATGCAGGCCAAGAAGCAATAGTTAGAACCAGACATGGAACAACAGACTGGTTCCAAATCTGGTAAAGAGTACATCAAGGCTGTATTTTGTCACGCTGCTTATTTACCTTATATGCAGAGTACATCATGAGAAATGCTGGACTGGATGAAGCACAAGCTGGGATCAAGATTGCCAGGAGAAATATCAATAACCTCAGATATGCAAATGACACCACCCTTATGGCAGAAAGTGAAGAACTAAGGAGCCTCTTGATGAAAGTTAAAGAGGAGAGTGAAAAAGTTGGCATAAAGCTCAACATTCAGAAAACTAAGATCATGGCATCTGATCCCATCACTTCATGGCAAATAGATGTGGAAATAATGGAAACAGTGAGAGACTCTATGTTTGGGGTTCCAAAATCACTGAAGATGGTTACTGTAGCCATGAAACTAAAACAAACTTGCTCCTTGGAAGAAAAGCTATGACCAACCTGCTGCTGCTGCTGCTAAGTCGCTTCAGTCGTGTCCTACTCTGTGCGACCCTATAGACGGCAGCCCACCAGGCTCCCCCATCCCTGGGATTCTCCAGGCAAGAGTACTGGAGTAGGTTGCCATTTCCTTCTCCAATGCATGAAAGTGAAAAGTGAAAGTGAAGTTGCTCAGTCATGTCCCACTTTTAGCGACCCCATGGACTGCAGCCCACCAGGCTCCTCCATCCATGGGATTTTCCAGGCAAGAGTACTGGAGTGGGGTGCCATTGCCTTCTCTGATGACCAACTTAGAGAGCATATTAAAAAGCAGAGGGTGGGGAGATTTGGGAGAATGGCATTGAAACATGTATAATATCATGTATGAAACCAGTCGCCAGTACAGGTTTGATGCATGATACTGGATGCTTGGGGCTGGTACACTGGGACGACCCAGAGGGAGGGTATGGGGAGGGAGGAGGGAGGAGGGTTCAGGATGGGGAACACAGGTATACTTGTGGCGGATTCATTTCGATATTTGACAAAACTAATACAATATCGTAAAGTTTAAAAATAAAATAAAATTTAAAAAAATTAAATAAAATAAAAAGCAGAGACATTTCTTTGCCAATAAAGGTCTGTATAGTCAAAGCTATGGTTTTTCCAGTAATCATGTAGGGACATGAGAGTTGGACTATAAAGAAAGCTGAGTGCTGAAGAATTGATGCTTTTGAACTATGGTGCTGGAGAAGACTCTTGAGAGTCCCTTGGACTGCAAGGAGATCAAACCCGTCAATTCTAAAGGAAAGCAGTCCTGAAAATTCATCAGAAGGACTTATGTTGAAGCTGAAACTCCAATAATTTGGCCATCTGATGTGAAGAACTGAGCCATTTGAAAAGACCCAGATGCTGGGAAAGATTGATGGCAGGAGGAGTAGGGGATGACAGAGGATGAGATATTTGGGTGGCATCACTGACTCAATGGACATGAGTTTGAGCAAGCTCCAGAAATTGGTGATGGACAGTGAAGCCTAGTGTACTGCAGTCCGTGGGGTCGCAAAGAATCAGACATGACTAAGTGACTAAACTGAACAGAACTGATAGAATCTTAAAAAGCTGTATATATTTTTAATATTATTAATTATAAATTATCCCAAGATAATCATTCAAAATAGAATAAAACCATAGTATCTGAAGATATCCATTCCAATTTTATCTTCTGTTTAGAAGCAGCTAGCCCTTGAACAATATTAACATGGTTAAAAAAATTGTATTACAGTAATAATATCTATTAAGATAATGTAACAATGTAAAAACATTTGATCTGTGACTACTTCCAAATAAACCATAAATTAATGCATATAGGCAAAAGCACATTAATATGAACAGTGAAATCTAGAACAGAATATTAGTAAAAGTGAATAGTTGGTATGACAAGGTGCAATTGTGATTAAGGTTTTTAATTTCAATTCTGTTGGTATAATGTCATTTATGAATATTAAATGGAATGATTAACAAATTCAACTGGGTAAATTACTTTAGAGAAATATTCCTTAAGCAAATTTTAACATATAGTGTGTACAAGCTAAACACTGACTACAAAGATAATCATCTAAAATAAAATCATAGCAAACATACAAGTAACTAATTCTGAACCACTGCATGAAATATCTTTATAATAAAAACCTCAGAATCTGTGGTGATTTATCCATAGTACATACCCTTGAGCAGTTCTTGTTTTTCTTTAATCATGTTATTTGTTTATTTGTAACAACTTAATTCAAAATTGTTTATTTCTGTTGGGTTTTTGTCTTTTCAAATTTTGAGGTAACATAACAAGTGTAAGTAGATTTGGTTGCTAAATAAGTATAGTACAGTCTTTTGTACTTCTATAAAAATCACACGTCCACTTATGCTGAAAGAAAATGGACATACAATTTTATATATAGGATTTGCTCAGTGTCTTGATTGTTTTATGAATCCTCATGAAGCTACACAGATTCCAACTTAGTCCATGAAAACGGCTATACCAAAATAACATAGACTGAGTAATTTAAACAGCAAACTTTTATTTCTCACTGTGTGGAGGCTGGAAAGTCCAAGATCAATCACCAACAGATTTGGTGTCTGATACCTGCTTGCTTACTGGTTTGGAAACAACTATTTTTTTAAGATATCCTCACATGGTGGAAGTAGCAAGGGAGCTTTCTGGGGTCTCTTCTACAAGAACACTAATCCCATTTTGAGTATTCTACCCTTATGACTTAATCACCTCCCTAAGGCCCCATCCCTAATACCGTCATCTTGGGGTTGAATTTCAGCTCATGACTTTCTGGAAAACACAAACACCCTGACCTTAAATCAAGTTTACTTACTCTGGGTGTAAAAACTGAAGTACCTTTCATCATACTGTTCCCTGAATATCTGTTTTGGGCCCAAAATTATTCCAGATTCTGGTTATTCAATGGTTAATATGACAAACAAAATGATGGCTTTATGAAACTTATACTACATTAATGGGACAAATAATAGAGAAATGCTCCAAGTAAATAAACATGACTTCAAAGAGTGGTAACTACTATGAAAAATAAAACTATACAATATGTGGAATGATTTTCTTTTCATCTTTGAATTAATAGGCTAAAATCACATCAAGTAATGAATTTACACTAAAGTGTTATTGCAGTCAAAAGTACATGGTAGAAGTTTAGAACATCTTTTTTCACTTTTAGAAAATTACTTATGTTTGCCTCAGCTTACAGCAAATTAACAATGAGATACATAAAAAAAGACAAATGTATTTAATGATTGCAAACTTAAAAATATCTGTGGAATGGATACAAAGAAAATCCTTAAAGTTGTTTTATATGTCATTAACTTGCAAACATCTTAAGATATTACAACTGAACATTGAAGATCATTAATATGCATATTGCAATTTGGAGTGGACATAATTTGAACCATCCATCATACAATTTGATTACTGTTTTAATATTTCTCCTTTTTCACTAGGCCTATTGGTGTATACTAGTCATATCTAACACTATCTCTGAATTTATTAAGTACGACATCATTCATTTGACATCAAAAATATATTGTGGTATAGCTGCCCCACTTTAATAAATACCAAAAGTATCCTATCTTCACAGGTTTCATAGAAAGCACTGCCTCATTTTTGTGTAAGTCAAATGAAAACAGAGTTATGAGGTACAGTAGTTGAACTTTTACCATGATTAAAATAAGTTGTACACTTCAGTGTGGTGTACACTTCAGGTGTACACTCATGTGGGAACCCAGTAGAAGGACCAGTCTAGCTTGTGATTTCTGAGTATGCATTTTGGGTGCAAACATTCTGAATCTGAATAACAAGGAGAGATAAGAAAGCCTTCCTCAGTGGTCAGTGCAAGGAAAGAGAGGAAAACAATAGAATAGGAAAGACTAGAGATCTCTTCAAGAAAATTAAACGTACCTGTGCATGAAAAGGGAACATTTCATGCACAGATGGGCACATTAAAGGACAGAAATTGTATGAACCTAACAGAAGCAGAACATATTAAGAAGAGGTGGCAAGAATACACAGAAGAACTGTACAAAAAAGATCTTCAGGACCAAGATAATCACGATGATGTGATCACTCACCTAGAGCCAGACATCCTGGAATGTGACGTCAACTGGGCCTTAGGAAGCATCACTATGAACAAAGCTATTGGAGGTGATGGAATTCCAGTGGAGCTATTTCAAATCCTAAAAGATGATGCTGTGAAAGTGTTGCATTCAATATGCGAACAAATATGGAAAACCCAGTAGTGGCAACGGGACAGGAAAAGGCCAGTTTTCATTCCAATCCCAAAGAAAGGTAATGCCAAGGAATACTCAAACTATTACACAATTGCACTCATCTCACACGCTAATAATGTAATAATACTCAAAATTCTCCAAGCCAGGCTTCAACAATACATGAACCATGAACTTCCAGATGTTCAAGCTGGTTTTAGAAACTAGAGAAATCAGAGATCAAATTGTCAACATCTGCTAGATCATTGGGAAAGCAAGAAAGTACCAGAAAAACATCTATTTCTGCTTTGTTGAATATTCAAAGCCTTTGACTGTGTGGATCACAAAAAAAATGTGGAAAATCCTTCAAGAGATGGGAATACCAGACCACCTGACCTGACTCTTGAGAAATCTATATGCAGGTCAGGAAGCAACAGTTAGAACTGCACATGGAACAACAGACTGGTTCCAAATAGGAAAAGGAGTGCGTCAAGGCTGTATATTGTCACCATTCTTATTTAACTTATAGGCAGAGTACATCATGAGAAACACTGGGCTGGATGAAGCACAAGCTGGAATCAAGATTGCTGAGAGAAATATCAATAACCTCAGATATGCAGATGACACCACCCTTATGGCAAAAGAGAAGAAGAACTAAAGAGTTGATGAAAGTGAAAGAGGAGAGTGAAAAAGTTGGCTTGAAGCTCAACATTCAGAAAACGAAGATCATGGCATCTGGTCCCATCACTTCATGGGAAATAGATGGAGAAAGAGTGGAAACAGTGGCAGACTTTATTTTTTGGGCTCCAAAATCACTACAGATGGTGACTGCAGCCATGAAATTGAAAGACGGCTAATTCTTGGAAGAAAAGCTATGGCCAACCTAGACAGCATATTAAAAATCAGAGACATTACTTTGCCAACAAAGGTCCATCTAGTCAAGGCTAGATGGTTTTTCCAGTGGTCATGTATGGATATGAGATTTGGATTTTAAAGAAAGCTGAGCACCAAAGAACCGATGCTTTTGAACTGTGGTGCTGAAGAAGACTCTTGAGAGTCCCTTGGTCTGCAAGGAGATCCAACAAGTCCATCCTAAAGGAAATCAGTCTTGACTATTCATTGCAAGGACTGATGTTGAAGCTAAAAGTATAATGCTTTGGCCACCTGATATGAAGAGTTGACTTATTTGAAAAGACCCTGATGCTGGGAAAGATTGAAGGAGGGAGAAGACGGGGACAACAGAGGATGTGATAGTTGGATGGCATCACCAACTCCATGGACATGAGTTTGAGTAGGCTCTGGGAGATGATGATGGACAGGGAGGCCTTGTATGCTGTAGTCCATGGGGTTGCACAGAGTCGGACACAACTGAACAACTGAACTGAACTGATTTTGAATCTGAACCCTGATATTGCTATTTAATTCTTGAAAAATCTTGAGCAAATTCTTTGTTCCTCAGTATTCTCACTTATAATTTGGATAAAATGTTAATATCTGCCTCACAAATATTGAACCTAAAACAGTTAGGAAGTTATATGAAGAATAGAAAATGGTTTATGTCTTAGTGATTGTGATGGTTAATTTTGAGTGTTAAGTTGACTAGGTTGTAAGCATGGTCTAAGGAGATGTGTGTAAGTATGGAGTTGACTAAAGGACTCAGTTAATTTTCCTTGTTTTTTTTCCAAGTTAATTTTCCAAGGCTAAGGGATAACCAGACAACTGGTAAAATGTTATATGTGGGTGTGTCTGTGAGGATGGTTCTGTAAGAGATTGGCATTTGAATCAGTAGACCTAGTAAAAAAAGGTCCACCCTCACCAACATGAATGAGCATCATCCAATCTTTGAGGGTTCAAATAGAACAAAATGGCAGAGGAATGGCAAATCTCTATCTTCTTGAGTTGGAAGTCCACCTTTTCCTACCCTTAGACATTGCAACTTCTGTCTTCAGAATCTGAGACTTAAATTAATCACTCACCCTCATTTGGTCTTGAACTGGGACACCACTTGTTCCTCTGGTCCTTCAGCCTTTAGAGGACGTGACTGAATTACACCACCACTTTCCTAGAGCTTGCAGATTACGTACAGCAGACAATGCAAATTTCTAGCGTTTTTAACCACATGAGCCAATTCCTGCAATGTCTCCTCCTATTTATATCTACTATATGTCTACCTATTTATATCTACTATAACTACATACATATAACACATT
Organism: Bos grunniens; assembly: GCF_055505025.1. Lineage (NCBI taxonomy): Eukaryota > Metazoa > Chordata > Mammalia > Artiodactyla > Bovidae > Bos > Bos grunniens. Next base: position 70,090,426 of record NC_141170.1, read on the forward strand.
GTTTCTCTTTTTCTGGAGAACCCTGACTAATATGGGGATTATTATTCTTTAATTCAGTCTGAGTATCTGACCAAACTTCCATGGGTAATTATACATAATACTGTGTCATGCTGATGATGCAGAGTTCTGTGTATACCACAGAATAATGGAATGAGAAATAAACCTAGAGAAATAAACTAGGGTCAGATTAAAGCTGTTTAGAATATTTAAAAATTAAATAGTCAAAAATTGAATATGTGATATATTTAAGTTGCTACATAGAAACAACAACTACAGCTGCTGCTGCTGCTAAGTCACTTCAGTCGTGTCTGACTCTGTGCGACCCTATAGACTGCAGCCCACCAGGCTCCCTCGTCCCTGGGATTCTCCAGGCAGGAACACTGGAGTGGGTTACCATTTCCTTCTCCAAAGCATGAAAGTGAAAAGTGAAAGTGAAGTTGCTCAGTCATGTCTGACTCTTAGCTACCCCATGGACTGCAGCCTACCAGGCTCCTCCGTCCATGGGATTTTCCAGGCAAGACTACTGGAGTGGGTTGCCATTGCCTTCTCTCAAATATAGCTACTACTTAGCTATAGAAAAAAGGATAAATTAAAAATTCTTAGGGACTTCCTTTGTGGCTCAGACAGTAAATAATCAGCTGAAGTGAGGGAGACCTGGATTCAATCCTTGGGTTGGGAAAATCCACTGGAGGAGGGCATGGCAACCCACTCCAGTATTCTTGCCTGGAGACTCCCCACGGACAGAGAAGTCTGGCAAGCTATATTGCATGGGATCACAAAGAATCTGACATGACTGAGCGACAAAGTATGTAAAGTATAACAATTTTTATAAGGAAAAACTTAGAAAAAAATAATTTGGCCATGGTATGAAGGTTTAAAGACTGAGAGCTAGAATCTAAAGTCACAGCTATTAAAATCATCTAGGCAAATGATAAGAATATGAGCAGGGCAAAGGACTGAAGTGATAGAAGTGGTGATAACAGAGACATTTCAAAAGAGTGTGGCTAGAGTACAGTATTTTATACTTTATTACATTTTCAGCCCTGAGCATAATGCATGTTCACATCATTTTAGTTGTCATGCTGAATTGTGAGCATTGACTATCAGAGATGAGAGAGAAAAAAAAAACCTTATAGATAGATCTGCAGTCTCTTCCTGGGCATCTAGGGGGCCAATGGTGTCATTGATATAGATTCTGAACACAGGCAGAAGAAAAGCCTTTTCGAGAGAAATAAGAAACAAAGCTTTTGAGTTTTAGGTAAGTTTAAAACCAAATAATTTGGTATATCACATGTGATGTATGTACTGTAAGTAGCTTTGTTTAAATAGCTAATTTAATTTACTTCAATGAGCTAAATCAACTTAATTTAGCAATGTGTTGGTGATATAAGTCCTCTAATCTTTGCTCTTTTATGAGAAAAAATGGACATATTTATTAACTAATTTTAATTTGGTGAGTACCTGTTTTAATGGAATATATTACAAAGTTCTATAAAAACCCACCCTGTTTCAGGCGCTAGTGATATAGAACCCACCTGCCAATGAAGAAGACATAAGAGAGGCGGATTTGATCCCTGGGTCTGGAAGATCCCCTGGAGGAAGGCATGGCAACCCACTCCAGTATTCTTTCCTGGAGAATCCTATGGACAGAGGAGCCTGGTGGGCTACACTCCGTAGGGTTGCAAAGAGTCTGACACAACTGAAGCGACTTAGCACACACTCACACTTTCGATGGGAGAAAAAAGTTGGAGAGCCGAGAACATCAGGAAGGACTTTTTTGTTTAAAACCATGCTTTTAAGAATGGCTTGAAGAGTACAAGGTCAGAAGTGGTGGAGGGGAAGAGGACCAGATGGATTTCAAGAAAGCTAAGTTTTAAACATAGTGTACACTAGGGTTATAATGAGAAGAGTAAAATTTTGTAGTGTCTGCATTTATTTTTGTGGTGTATTTTTCATTTCTATTTTCTTCTTAAATAAAAGGAAGAATTTCACTTTGATCCACTAAAAAGCTAGTTAATGATTATAATTCAGTTGCTAGTGCAGGGCAATAGCTATTTATACAAATTATTACCCTAAACACCTGCTCCAGTTTTTCATGTATTATGCTAACAGTGTTTTTTGTCTTAATTAAAAATGTTAATTAGTGGTGATATAAACAACAGAAGAAGAGCTGGTAACATATGCACAAGAATTTTACAATATGTGCATAACTTTTTTCAAACTGATGAACTAAGCATGAAAGCAATCTAAAACACTTATGAACAGTTGCAAATATTCAAGTGAATCTGAGAATATTCTCTGAGCATCAGGCTAGGTTAACATATGATTGTTCTCTGCTTTCACATATTTTGTTTCTAACCTAATTATTGTACATTTATGAAATTGAACACTACTGTCCCCATTTAAATGTTTATATTTAGATTCCTAAGTTGATTTCTCAGCATGTTTTTTTTTTTTTTTTGCATGTTCATTTTTACCAATCTTATCAATTCATCTGCAAACCATTTCCTAGGATATTTAGAAATCTCACTTTAAAATTCTCCCACACAAACATTGGCAGATGCCTACTTTATTGATTAATTTAAAAATAGGAGATAGGGAAATGGGGGACTGATGGTTTCTAATGGCATAAATAATCTTTTGTTCTGTTCCTTGTCCTTTGAGAAAAGAAGTCACAGGTGGCAAGCATGATTTTCTATGCAATTCAACTACAGTTAGAATAATGCTAAATGAAGAAAATAAATTAAATTTCTGATATTCTTTTTCAAGTATCTTAACACAACTTTCCTCCAATAAGGCCACCCTATCAAAATATTTGTGATTGCTTTATAATCATCCCAAACCAAATAAACAAGCAAAACTTAAAACTGAACAGTTAAAAAAGAGTGGGGAATTAAGTTACAAATTTTGTCTTTCTTATCTACATAGTGACCAACATATATATATTTGATATGTCTTTCAACTGTACAAATTAAAATATTTTCTTTGTTTCTTTTAGAGAATTTGTATCCTATAGCATTTATTAAAGGATGAATAACTGAAATAATGAATATGGCAATTCCATATTTTTATTTCAGCAATCTCCCCTTTCACAACAATTTGAGGAACTACAAAATTAATGTATTTTGTAAATGTATTTTTTTTACATATTTCCAAATTATATTTGTTTTTCAGTTACTTAGTTGTGTCTGATGGAGAAGGCAATGGCACCCCACTCCAGTACTCTTGCCTGGAAAATCCCACAGACAGAGGAGCCTGGTAGGCTGCAGTCCATGGGGTCGCTGAGAGTCGGACACGACTGAGCGATTTCACTTTAACTTTTCATTTTCATGCATTGGAGAAGGAAATGGCAACCCACTCCAGTGTTTTTGCCTGGAGAATCCCAGGACAGGGGGAGCCTGGTGGGTTGCCGTCTATGCAGTCACACAGAGTCAGACAGGACTGAAGCAACTTAGCAGCAGCAGCAGCAGCAGCAGCAGTCATGTCTGACTCTTTGTGACCCCATAGGCTGCAGCATGACAGGTTCCTCTGTCCTCCACTATCTCCTGGATTGCACTTAAATTCAAATTCGTATCAATTGAGTCAGTGATGCTATCTAACCATCTCATCCTCTACCATCCCCCTCTCCTTTTGTCTTCAATCTTTCCCAGCATCAGGGTCTTTTCCAATGAGTTAGCTCTTCACATCAGGAGGCCAAATTATTGGAGCTTGAGCATCAGTCCTCCCAATGAATATTCAGGATCGATTTCCTTTAAGATTGACTGGTTTGATCTCTATGTAGTCCAAGGGACTTTCAAGAGTCTTCTCCAGCACCACACTTCAAAAGCATCAATTCTTCTGCACCTAGCCTTCTTTATGGTCCATCTCACACAATTGTACATGACTAATGGAAAAACTATAGTTTTAACTTTATGGATCTTTATCAGCAAAATTATGTTTCTGCTTTTTTATACACTATCTAGGTTTGTCACAGATTTCCTTCCAAGGAGTAAGCATCTTTTAATTTTTTGGCTGCAGTCTGGGTCCACAGTGATTTTGAAGCTATGATCTATCCATCTTGGGTGGCCCCACACAGCATGGCTCATAGCCTCACTGAATCACACAAGCTGCTTCACCATGATAAGGCTGTGATCCTTGAAGGGGAAACTCCAAATACAATAAGTTAAATAAGTAAATTAATGTATGGGCTCTTTTTAAAACAGAAATATCCCATCTTATTGGAGACCGTGAACAGTGATAGAAAGCACAATGGAGTTTATGAGTTCAAGCCTCCGATCTCTTGTGGGTCTTCCTGTGGCTGGGTTTCCTTTTCCATTGGTTTCCACTCAAATATTACATTTGTACTGAGTCTTTCTTCATAACCCAGTTCCAAGTACTTCCCTCTTTGCTATGTATCCATACATAAGCCTCCATGTACTTACTATCACATCCCTCTGTGCCATTTTTCTCTGTAGCCCTTCCCAATTTATGAAATGGTTGTGTTTATTTGTTGGCTGGTTTATTAAAATGAAAGATCTATGAGAGCACAGACCTTCTCTATTCCCTTTATTCTAGATTTTCAGTTCATAGAACTGTGCTGGCTCCTAATTGAATGCTTTTTTTGAACAGGAGAACTGCCAATTACGTATTGATGAAGTAACAGAAGCTGATCTGATGGTGAAGTTGGATGGATTCATCTTGACCATATTTACCCACCCAGATTTAGATTTATGAAAAATTAAAAACAGAGCTCTAGAATCCTAAAGTCCTTTATTCTTAACTGTAAACTGTTTTTTTTTTCCAATTATAGATTAAGATATAAAATTCATATCATTGATTACAACAAAGTTGAGAGTAATATAGATTATTGGAATCATGAGTCCACAAAGCTTGAGCAGGTATATGAGGGAATGAGAACAACAGGGTAGCATGAAATGAAAAAGGGATGCAACTGGCTTTATGCTTAAGGCTCTAAAGTAGAAATAACTCATTTCTTATAACATTATATGTATATGTAAATATGTAAATATAAATATAATTGGAAAATATATATGTAATCTAAATTTCTGCATATAATTTCTACATAAAATTTTGTTGTATCTATGATGTTACCATTTGTCTTATTCTTAATTTTTACATATAGTACTTTATAATATATTTTATATTTTGTATTATACATAAATCAAATTTAAATATGTATACATATATATATATAATGTTCTTTCATACACAGAGAGAGGAAAATAAAAACATTTTAAATATAAGGATGCTATTTAGAAAACAGATATACCTAGATTATGGGAAAATATATACTGGCTTTCGTGAATGTTAACATGGTAACTCCGATAAATTACATGAACTAGAAAACTTGAAAATAAGTGAAGATGTCTTAGTTTTCCAATTTCTTCTGCCCTTTGACTCAAAAAGTCATATGTATCATGAAAATTTGGGAGATGATGTCTGTTTTCTTAATAATTCATTCAATGTTTTTCAATAACTCACAGTAATTATTCCTTCTCTTAACTCATCTGATTAAGAATCCAGACAAGGGTCCCTTAGTTTTCTACATTTTGTGAGAAATAGTAAGAAAAATATACCTACTTTGTGGGAATTTGTGTATTCTTAGTTGTGTAGGACTTTCTAGGACATGTGACCAACTTGTAAAGGAAGTAGGCAATAGAACAGATTTTGAAAGCACAGCATACTTGGTATTGTACTTTCTGTTTATTACACTTTGGAGGGTACCAGAGGACAAGCAAATAGAGATACAAGAATGATAAAATGATAGTATGCAATTTGAACAGAAACAATGTACACTGTAGTTTATTCTAGCTATAGGTATAATAATGTGATTGGAAATATAAATGAGTAGGCAACTTAAATCCAAAGGAGGGAGTTGGCCAGGAAGATATAAATACATGACATTTACAAATGACATAGAACAAAATTTCCTACAAGAAAGGCATTTTGTGGATCACAATAAACTGTGGAAAATTCTTCAAGAGATGGGAATACCAGACCACCTGATCTGCCTCTTGAGAAATTTGTATGCAGGTCAGGAAGCAACAGTTAGGACTGGACATGGAACAACAGACTGGTTCCAAATAGGAAAAGGAGTTCGTCAGGCTGTATATTGTCACCCTGCTTATTTAACTTACATGCAGAGTACATCATGAGAAACACTGGACTGGAAGAAACACAAGCTGGAATCAAGATTGCCACGAGAAATATCAATAACCTCAGATATGCAGATGACACCACCCTTATGACAGAAAGTGAAGAGGAACTCAAAAGCCTCTTGATGAAAGTGAAAGCGGAGAGTGAAAAAGTTGGCTTAAAGCTCAACATTCAGAAAATGAACATCATGGCAGCTGGTCCCATCACTTCATGGGAAATATATGGGGAAACAGTGGAAACAGTGTCAGACTTTATTTTTCTGGGCTCCAAAATCACTACAGATGGTAACTGCAGCCATGAAATTAAAAGATGCTACTCCTTGGAAGGAAAGTTATGACCAACCTAGATAGCATATTGAAAAGCAGAGACATTACTTTGCCAACAAAGGTCCGTCTAGTCAAGCCTATGGCTTTTCCAGTGGTCATGTATGGATGTGAGAGTTGGACTGTGAAGAAGGCTGAGCCCCGAAGAATTGATGCTTTTAAACTGTGATGTTGGAGAAGACTCTTGAGAGTCCCTTGGACTGCAAGGAGATCCAACCAGTCCATTCTGAAGGAGATCAGCCCTGGGATTTCTTTGGAGGGAATGATGCTAAAGCTGAAACTCCAGTACTTTGGCCACCTCATGGGAAGAGTTGACTCATTGGAAAAGACTCTGATGCTGGGAGAGATTGGGGGCAAGAGGAGAAGGGGACGACAGAGGATGAGATGGCTGGATGGCATCACTGACTCGATGGACTTGAGTGTGAGTGAACTCCGGGTGTTGGTAATGGACAGGGAGGCCTGGCATGCTGCAATTCATGGGGTAGCAAAGAGTTGGACACGACTGAGCGACTGATCTGATCTGATCTGATCTGATGATGTAAGTTTCTGATTTAATAATTAAATATTATTATATTATTTCTCTCAACCCACTCCAGTACTCTTGCCTGGAAAATCCCATGGACGGAGGAGCCTGGAAGGCTGCCGTCCATAGGGTCTCTAAGAGTCAGGCACAACTGATTGACTTCACTTTCATTTTTCACTTTCATGCATTGGAGAAGGAAATGGCAACCCACTCCAGTATTCTTGCCTGGAGAATCCCAGGGACAGAGGAGCCAGGTGGGCTGCCCGTCTATGGGGTCACACAGAGTTGGACATGACTGACATGACTTAGCAGCAGCAGCAGCATGCATTTTTTCTGTTTTTCAAAAAGCATTATATATCTATGATTTCTCCATTATGCTTATGCATCTAAGTCACAACTTCTAACTTCTTTATAACATTCCATGGTGTCATCTGCCATATTTTATCCATCCAGTATCCAAAAGATGAGCAGTCAATTTGCTTCCAATTCTTATCCCTGGCAAAGAAAACTGCTTCAGTGAATAACCTTGCACATGTCTCTGTATGGAGCTTTGTAGACTGACTGCCAATGCCCACAGTCTTACCAGCAGTGAGAGTCACATCCCCACTAGTGCTTGACATTTTCCAGCTTTTTTATTATGGCCAGTCCAATAGGCAAAGCCATATTTTTCTGCTTTAATTTTCTTTCCTCTGCTTACTTATAATTATGAACATTTTCATATATTCATTAGCTCTGGCAGGTTTTTCTTCTGTATTTTTTTTTTTTTACTTCTTTGCATTTTTAAAGTATTTTTATTTAGTCTTTTCTTTGTTGATTTGCAGAAGTTCTCTGTCTATTCTGGATGAGAATTTGTTGTCATTTATAGATAGCTAGAGCATATTTTCATATTTTCTTATATATCTTTTCACTTTCACCATTCTTCTATCCTATGAACAGAAAAATAAAAATCTGATGTAATCTATTAATCATCTTTGGCTTCAATTTTGTGTTTTGAAGTTTCTTTTAAAACAATCTGTTTCCAATCTAGGACAGAAAAGTAGTTTACATGTTTATTAATTATATAGTAAGTCTTTAATCCAACTAGAATACACTTGCATGTAGAAAATAGAATCCAGTATCATTCAGAATTTTAGAAAATAATGCAGTGTTACTTTTCTTGGTATGCTAATCATTTTTCTAATACCATATGCTAAACTTTATAAAATTTCCCTAGTATACAGCATTGGTGCCCCTTTAGGATATTATAAATTTGCACTGTGCATCTGTCTACTGTTTGCTCTTTGTTTTTCCAATAGTTTTTTTTTTTTTTACTGGTTAAAACAGTTTATTATTGCTGTTGTCATTAATATTATCACTGTTCTGATTTGAAAGTATTTGTCACATCTCCAGAAAAGTCACCGTCTTTATTTCCTTTTACAAAATTGACTTAGTTACCCACTGTTCTGTATTTCTATGTATATAACTGTAAGTTTATAAAGGATCTTACAAATACAAATGTAATTGATTTTGGGATTGCTTTGTGTAGATAAATCATCTTTTTATACTATTAAGTTATCTTCTCTAAAAATATGAATAATCTCCTCATTCTTTTAGATCAGTGGCGGTCTTGTCCTTTTGGAGACATTTGGCAATTTCTGGAGATATTTAGTATTTTTGTTGTTACATCTGGAGAGATACTACTGAAACCTAGGCAAGGATGCATATCCTACAATGCACAGGGCTATTCTACCTGAAAAAGAATTATGCTACAAAGTGCCATTAATGCTAATATTGGGAAACCTTAATTTAAATCATTGTCTTTCCTTTATTAGATATTTAAAGGTTTTTCATGAAATGTCTATTAATTCTTAGTAACATAGTTCCTAAATATTTTACATTTTTACTTGCTCTTTGTATATCTTACTCTCATTTGTATTTTCCAGCATGTAATTGCTGCTGTAGAGAAACAGTACTGAGTTGAGCATGCTAAGTTTTTATTTCATTTCTGAAGTCTTGTTAAACTTTTAGTTAACTCTAATAGCTCATTGATTCTATTGGCTTTTCTAGGTAAATTAGTCTATCATTTTCAAATAAATTAAATTTCTCTTTTGCTTCTTTATGGATAAGATTGGTTAGGATCTTTATTACAATGTAGTAGGAAAGTAACATTAGACATTCTTTTCTTTATTCCTGATGTTAAAAGAAATACATATAAAGTATACTTATTAAGTATAATGTAATATTTGTTACCAGGTTTTGGTAAATAAAGTCAACTTCTATATACTTAAGAAGTATCTATTCTTTTACTAAGCATTTGTATCACAAATAAGTGAAGAACTTATTTGTGTTATTTTTCTGAAAGAATTTATTAGTGCACTTTCTTTGCTTCTAATAGTCTAATAGTCCATATTAGATTTTTTGCAATAGTCCAAAATAGATTTTCTTCCCTAATCTGTTAAGATTATCAAACACAGTAATCCATTTTTTTTCCTGCTATTGAAACATTTTCACATCTGTGGAATAAAGCTCTTTAACCATAAAGTATAACTATACTATTAGAATCAATTACTTAGTAATTTCCTTTGAATTTTAATATCTGTATTTCTCAGTGAAATGGGCCTGTACTTGTTTTTGTTTGTTTAGCCTTGATCTAGTTTTGGAAACATAATTGTAGGGCCTTTTAAATTAATTGATAAATGAAAATTTTTTAATATTATTGGTACAATTTAATTAAAATTAATTGTACCTTGAAAATTTTATAACTCAAAATTATCTGTTTGAAATGACTGAATGAAATTTTGAGATATCTAATTTAATTTCTTTCACATTTACTTATTCATCTTCTATTATGCACTAATCAATATTATACTAACCATGATCCCCAGATTTTGATAACAGTTTTATTATAATTCAGTTTTAAATAGTTCTAGATTTCATTTGTAACCCTAGTGTGCTTTTATATGTTATTTTGTTACCAACCACTGAGACCTAGCTGAAACACATAAAGTCAGGTTATGGACTATTAGAAGCAAAGAGAGTGCCTTGGCTTGAAAGCAAGGGGAAAGAGGCAACTCGAAATAGCGCTCCTCAGTATTGGGAGTCAAGCAGTTTTCATAATAGAGCCGCTTTGCCAGATGAATTCTTAAAGAACTCAAGCGAGTGCATGTTAAGGCTTTAAAATATGCTAAATTGACTGACAAAGAACAGGGAAAGAAGGAAATTCCAGGTCAATTCCTAGATAGACTACAGGGCTTGGTGGCTCAGCTGGTAAAGAATCTGCCTTCAGTGCAGGAGATCTGGGTTCTATCCCTGGGTTGGAAAAATCCCTTGGAGAAGGGAAAGGCTACCCCCCAGTATTCTGGCCTGGAAAATTCCATGGGCAGCATAGTCCATGGGGGTCCCAAAGGGTTGGACACAACTGAACAACTTTAACACACAAAGGGAATGATTTTCATTAAGCTGGAAAGAGTAAATGTTCATTGAAGAATTCTAAGACTAAATATTGATTAGTGACTACAAAGGGGAAGAGAGGAAGGAGATAACATTGAGATGTTAGTAGATGCCATCTATTGTATTTTATGATACACTTGTAAGCACTAACTGCAGAAGACACCATTAAAGAGATATGTGTTAATAAAGGTACAAATGCTTTATATTTTGAAAACTTTGATTTGACTCCTGTTTTGTAGTAGGCATGAGATATGGTGCTTAGATCACCCTTTAGGAAACAATTCTAGCTTCAAGGATTAGTCAACAAACAGCCTCCACCTATCAGCTCCTTCTGGATCTCCAGAGGGCCACTTCATTTGAAATGGTAGCCTTTTTTGGGTAGTCCATAGCCCAGGGGCAGGAAGACCTAGATGTTTCAGCCAACAAAGGAGAAATTCTACATGCAGTATTCCTCTAGAACTCCTATGTCAAGTGCTTGTTCCTGCATCACAGTTGAACTTCTTCCTTGATGCAATCTTGCATCCTCCTACAGCTTTTCAGATGTACCAATTCCTTATAAACACCTTACATCCCTAACTCTGCCTGGGAAACCACCTAGAGGAAACAAACCTGCTCTGTGTTGGACAATGAATTATAGAGGACAACAGCATCTGTTAGGAGATCATTATAATAGGCTGCTGCTGCTGCTACTGCTAAGTCACTTCAGTCGTGTCCGACTCTGTGTGACCCCATAGACGACAGCCCACCAGGCTCCCCCGTCTCTGGGATTCTCCAGGCAAGAACACTGGAGTGGGTTGCCATTTCCTTCTCCAATGCATGAAAATGAAAAGTTAAAGTGAAATCGCTCAGTCGTGTCCGACTCTTAGTGACCCCATGGACTGCAGCCTACCAGGCTCCTCCGTCCATGGGATTTTCCAGGCAAGAGTACTGGAGTGGGGTGCCATTGCCTTCTCCGTATAATAGGCTAGATGGAGGCAAATACGTGGAAGGGATCTACTTTATTGAAATTTTCAGTTCTCAATTCTAAAAGTTGATATTTGCCAGAAGAAGAAAATCAAGTCATTAACCCATGTTTTAATCATATGACAATTTTTTTCTTTTTTTTTTTTAATGTAGAATAGACCTTTATTTTCTGGTGATGATATTTTATTTTATTTTATTTATTTTTATTTTTTTTATTTTAATTTTATTTTTTAACTTTACAATATTGTATTGGTTTTGCCATATATCAAAATGAATCCGCCACAGGTATACATGTGTTCCCCATCCCGAACCCTCCTCCCTCCTCCATCCCCATACCATCCCTCTGGGTCATCCCAGTGCACCAGCCCCAAGCATCCAGTATCATTCATCGAACCTGGACTGGCGACTCATTTCATATATGATATTATACATGTTTCAACGTCATTCTCCCAAATCATCCCACCCTCTCCCTCTCCCTTGGACTTTGGACAATTTTTTTCTTGAGTTTTGGCTCAGAATTGGTGGCTCACATTTGCAAGATTCAAGTGTTCTGTTTTAGATAGAATTTTACTTATGTGATGCTTATGTCTTACGCTAGTTTGATCTCTTTAAAAACAAAAGTTGAATATCTTCAATGTTTGGTTTATGGCCAAAGTAGAGCTGGTTTCCTTTCATCCTCTGTTGTATGAAATACATCATATTGACCATCTTGTTTATATTAATTTTTTATTACTCTACCAGGGAAAGGAAAGTTTTGTAAGTCATTGGCATGTTATTATTTTCCTTTACAAATAAGTAATATCTTTGTATAGTGACAAATTACTGTAAACAATTATACTTTTGTATCTGTTTCAGTTCAGTTGCTCATTCATGCCCTGACTCTTTGGGATCCAATGGATGCAGCATGCCAGGCTTCTCTGTACATCACCAACTCCTGGAGCTTGTTCAAATTCATGTCCATTGAGTCGGTGATGCGATCCAACCATCTCATCCTCTGGCATCCCCTTCTCCTCCTGCCTTCAATCTTTCCCAGCATCAGGGTCTTTTCCAGTGATTCAGTTCTTTGCATCATGTGGCCAAAGTATTGGAGTTTCAACTTCAGCATCAATCCTTCCAATGAATATTCAGGACTGATTTCCTTTAGGATGGAATGGTTGGATCTCCTTGCAGACCAAGGGACTCTCAAGAGCCTTCTCCAACACCACAGTTCAAAAGCATCAATTCTTAAGCATTCAGCTTTCTTTATAGTTCAACTCTCACATCCATACATGACTACTGGAAAAAACATAGCTTTGACTAGATAGACCATTGTTGGCAAAATAATGCCTCTGCTTTTTAATATACTATCTAGGTTGGTCATAGATTTTCTTCCAAGGAATAAGCATTTTTAAATTTCATGACTACAGTCACTATCTGCAGTGATTTTGGAGCCCAAAAAAATAAAGTCTGACACTGTTTCCATTGTTTCCCCATCTAATTTCCATGAAGTGATGGGAAGGGATGCCATGACCTTCATTTTTAGAATGTTGAGATTTTAAGTCAACTTTTTCACTCTCTTTTTTCTCTTTCATCAAGGAGCCCTTTAGTTCTTCTTTGCTTTCTACCACAAAGGTAGTGTCGTCTGCATATCTGAGGTTATTGATGTTTCTCATGGCAATTTTGATTCCAGCTTGTGTTTCAGCCAGCCTGGGATTTTGCATGATGTACTCAGCTTATAAATTAAGTAAGGAGGGTGAGAATATACAGCCTTGACATACTAATTTCTATTTGGAAATAGTCTGTTCCATGTCTGGTTTAACTGTTGCTTCTTGAACTGCATACAGATTTCTCAAGAGGCAGATCAGGTGGTCAGGTATTACTATCTCTTGAAGAATTTTCCACAGTTCGTTGTGATCCACAGAGTCAAAGGCTTTGGTGTATTCAGTGAAGTAGAAGTAGATGTTTTTCTGGCATTCTCTTGCTTTTCTGATGATCCAGTGGATGTTAGCAATCTGATTTCTGGTTCCTCTGCCTTTTTTAAATCTGGCTTAAACATCTGTAAGTTCATGGTTCACATACTGTTGAAGCCTGGCTTGGAGAATTTTGAGCTTTACTTTACTAGCGTGTGAGATGAGTGCAATTGTGTGATAGTTTGAGCATTCTTTGGCATTGCCTTTCTTTGGGTGATTGTCTGAGCATTCTTTGGCATTGCCTTTCTTTGGGATTGGAATGAAAACTGACCTTTTCCAGTCCTGTGGCCACAGCTGAATTTTCCAATATTGCTAGCATATTGAGTGTAGCACTTTCACAGCATCATCTTTTAGGATTTGAAATAGCTCCCCTGGAATTCCATCACCTCCACTAGTTTGGTTTGTAGTGATGCCTCCGAAGGCCCACTGAACTTTGCATTCTAGGTTGTCTGGCTCTAGTTGAGTGATCACCCCGTCGTGGTTATCTGGGTCATGAAGGTTTTCTTTGTATAATTCTTTTTTTTTTTTTTTAATTTTAATTTTATTTTATTTTTAAACTTTACATAATTGTACTAGTTTTGCCAAATATCAAAATGAATCCATCACAGGTATACATGTGCTCCCCATCCTGAACCCTCCTCCTTCCTCCCTCCCCATACCATCCCTCTGGGTCGTCCCAGTGCACTAGCCCCAAGCATCCAGTATCGTGCATTGAACCTGGACTGGCATCTCGTTTCATACATGATATTTTACATGTTTCAATGCCATTCTCCCAAATCTTCCCACCCTCTCCCTCTCCCACAGAGTCCATAAGACTGTTCCATACATCAGTGTCACTTTTGCTGTCTCGTACACAGGGTTATTGTTATCATCTTTCTAAATTCCATATATATGCGTTAGTATACTGTATTGGTGTTTTTCCTTCTGGCTTACTTCACTCTGTATAATAGGCTCCAGTTTCATCCACCTCATTAGAACTGATTCAAATGTATTCTTTTTAATGGCTGAGTAATACTCCATTGTGTATATGTACCACAGCTTTCTTACCCATTCATCTGCTGATGGACATCTAGGTTGTTTCCATGTCCTGGCTATTATAAACAGTGCTGCGATGAACATTGGGGTACACGTGTCTCTTTCCCTTCTGGTTTCCTCAGTGTGTATGCCAGCAGTGGGATTGCTGGATCATAAGGCAATTCTATTTCCAGTTTTTTAAGGAATCTCCACACTGTTCTCCATAGTGGCTGTACTAGTTTGCATTCCCACCAACAGTGTAAGAGGGTTCCCTTTTCTCCACACCCTCTTCAGCATTTATTATTTGTAGACTTTTGGATAGCAGCCATTCTGACTGGTGTGAAATGGTACCTCATAGTGGTCTTGATTTGCATTTCTCTGATAATGAGTGATGTTGAGCATCTTTTCATGTGTTTGTTAGCCATCTGTATGTCTTCTTTGGAGAAATGTCTATTTAGTTCTTTGGCCCATTTTTTGATTGGGTCATTTATTTTTCTGGAGTTGAGCTGGAGGAGTTGCTTGTATATTTTTGAGATTAGTTGTTTGTCAGTTGCTTCATTTGCTATTATTCTGAAGGCTGTCTTTGTATAATTCTTCTGTGTATTCTTGCCACCTTTTCTTAATATCTTCTGCTTCTGTTAGGTCCATATCATTTCTGTCCTTTATTGTGCCCATCTTTGCATGAATGTGCTTTTGGTATCTCTAATTTTAATACTTTTGCATAATTGATATATGTATTATTAATTATGCTACAAAAACAAGTAAGCAAAAGTGATCATATTTGTATTTACCAGAGGCAGAGGTTAAGGGGGTGGGGAATTGAATGAAGAAAGTCAAAAAGTACAAATTTCAGATTATAAGATAAATTAGGATTGTAATGTACATGATAAATATTATTAACAGTGCTAGTGTTGCTTAAGAAAGTTAAGAGAGTGGATTTTGGAAGTTCTTACCAAAAAGAAAAAGTATTTTTTTCTTTTATTTTTTATCCATATGATATGATGAATTTTCACTAAAATTATTGTGGTAATCACAACACGATGTATATAAGTCAAATTATTATGCTGTACACCTTAGATTTATGCAGTACTGTATGTCAATATCTCAACAAAACTGGGAGGAAAAATAATAAGCAGTATATTACTCAAATTACTTCCTTTCTTAATTTCACATTATTATATCATTTTATATACTTTGTCTCAGTATATTAAATCAATTAAAATAATATTTATGTTTCTAGCAATATATGTCCTCTTGGAATCCTGATGTCAACATCATACTTCTCTGGAATAGGTTCAAGTTTATGGCTACCTTGCTTGAAAATACTTTATGAAAAACAAAATCAATGCACTCGTAAGAGTCTTGTCAAGAGTCAGTTAAGTGGCCAGAAAAAAAACTGCTTCTGAATACCAAAAGCTGAGTAAAAGTAAACCATGATCTCATGCCAGAGTAAGGCAGTAATAGCTTAATGATGCAATCTCCTAAGACATTCTTGATTATTTTACCATAATAGAGCATCATGTCCATAGCTTTCAAAAGTGACTTCCCAGAATTGCTATCAAGCTCACAAAATTTAGCTGATGTTAGTAATATGCAACAATCTTCAAGTTCTATAAATATAAGAATGTGTAGGGATTATGTCATAGAATGAGCCCAATAAACTTAACTCAAAATAAGTAGATATCCATTGGGCCTAACCACTGAAACTAAAATAGTAGTGATCACCAGTTGAAACTAAAATAGTAGTGATCCTATAACTTTGAACAATCATGGATAATGTATATCCTTGAAGAAAACTTTTCAAAATGAACACAGAATTACTAACTTCAAGAATATACATTTAATTATGGAATATGAAATATATTTATAAACAATCATGGCATCAGATAGATGAATATAGATAATCTAAGAGGGATTCCAATAGCTGTAGGAAAACAAAGTCAACTGATGGTCCTTGGGATTATTCTTTGCTCCTTAAGATACAGCAACTTGTTAAACACGTGATATAGAGACAGCTCTACCAGAGACATCTGTTCTGTAGTGTAAAGAAAGATAGTAAAAGAAAGTGAAATTGCTCAGTCGTGTCCGACTCTTTGAGACCCCATGGACTGTAGCCTACAAGGCTCCTCCGTCTATGGGATTTTTCCAGGCAAGAATACTGGAGTAGGTTGCCGTTTCCTTCTCCAGGTGACGTCCTGACCCAGGGATCAAACCCTGGTCTCCCGCATTGTAGGCAGAAGCTTTACTGTCTGAGCCACCAGGGAAGTCTGTAGTGTAAAGGAATTGCTAAAAAGTGACTGCTTAGCCAGAAGCTATATTTGCAAACCATGTGGGACAGTGTTATGAGTTTTTTTATAAAACCTCTATACTCTTAGCTGCTATTGACCAAATGTTAACACTGAAGATTTCCTTAGAAATCACAGTTTTGAGATGGCAGAAACATAGCCCCATTGAGTTCTTGAACCTCACTGAGTTCAGCACACTGCACCACAGGAACTTCAAAATTTAAAGATTATAATTAAGAATAAGGTTAAAATAAATTGTCAAGTGATTCTACCTGTTTATGAGTGTATATGTATACATAGAGAGATGAATGTATATGTATACATAGAGCGATGTATATCATAGCATAAATATGATTGAATATATATATATGTTGAATACACACACACACACACAAAAGATCTGATTGCTTCTTCAGTATTTCCCAAACTAACATTTTTGTGTGTGAAGAATTCCTAAGCTTAAACTTCTTCAGAGATGTTTAATATACCTTGGAATGAGAACAAGCGATCCTTCCCACTTGCTTTTATCTTCCTCTTGTTCTCATCTACACTTTCATCCCCTTACCACACATCTTGTTAATGCAGAGAACTACATATGCTTCACAACAAAAGTCTTTTCATGCAACTCTGTATCCTCAACAGCTGGCATACCATGGTCCCTAGTAATTTAATGAATGTTTTGATTAAATGAATAAATTTGTGAATAAATAAATCATAAGATCAGTGAGTTTCTAGTTGTTCCCATTTATCTCTATATGTTTCTTGACATTTTCTGCTCACTGGGATTGCAGATATTTTCCAAAAAGTTTGCTTGCACTGTTCGTATTGGCAGAAGGGAGGCATGCCTTAAGTATAAACTTTTAAGGACACCTGATGAATTCACTCTTCATCTTGACTATTTCATGGCATCCTTTCTAAGAATCGTATCTTTCTTTCTTAGTATTCTTAAAAGCAAGAACATCTTTCTCTTAATGGTGTAGTCAGTTGAATAACTCAGCTTGTATTAATAGCATGAAAAACAGAAGAGGTTCTACAGTTCTCTGGTTTTTGAACTTGCTGAAAGAGGAAACACAACTATTGTGTCTATTTAGTTTCATTTGTGGCTGGTCAGTCGGAAACACTATTGCTGCCTCTCAACTAGTAACATTTCCTAATAGCACTCAGTCTATAATAACATCCTTACAATATGCTTCTATACCTTTTAATCAAGATAAGTTGTTTTATAGGGCATTTGTATAAAATGTTTATAATATAATTATGCAGGTGGATTACACAAATAATAAAATCTCAGTAGACCACTTCAGACTCAGGGGTCAGCAAAACGTTTCTGTAAAGGACAAAATACAAAGTATTTTAGACTTCATAGGTCATATTGTCCCTGTCACAATGACTCAACAATGTCATTACAGTTCAAAAATAGCCAAAGAAAATGAACAGGTTTGGTTATATATCAATGAAACTTTATTTCTAAAGATAGGCAATACATTAGATTTGGCTCATAGCCATGAATTGCCAATCCCTGCCCCAGACCATTTTATTAAACTAGGAAATGATTATTGTTAGATACAGTTTATAAGTCGTAAAACATATCTGAGCCTAAGGTCCAAATAGATTAGGTTTAATTAGTAGAAGTAGATTTTGTTGTACCAGCAATTTAAGGAAAACATGTATAACTAACAAGATGTTCTGACACATAGAAAGCAAATAAAACCTGTAGTGTTTTGACTCTGTCAAAACCATAGGAATGAGGTGATCAAATATCACATATGACATCCTATAAGAAGAAGCATGGAGTCTAGTTGAGAATACTGTTTTCCAGCCTCAATTCTCTTTGTCCTGATTACAAAGACTTTTATATATGTTAATGCTACTATAGTGAGGAAAGCTTCAGGCAAATTAATTAAACATTAATTAAAGGGAGAAAAATACATGGTATGACAAACTCTACCTCGGGGAAGCTTTGTGGGTTTGTTTGAAGAGGCCATTGGAGTGGAAAAAGTATATCATAAAAGATGATAAATTGAGTATAAAAGATAGTAAACTTAATATGTGAGTTTATGAGCATCTTAGACAGATCTGCCAGAGCCTCTATTGAAATGGTCTTCATATAGCCAGTTTAAGCCACGTATCAGTGCATTCACTTTGCTCAGCTGTTCAACACAGTACTAGTACTATATGAGGGGAATCTCCAGGAAAGGCCCATTCTCTTGTTTGGTGGCTTTGGTGAATTAGCTTGGAACATGCAAGAGTAGAAGTTTGTCACCTTGTTGTTTGTTCTATTGCTGCTATCAGGAAAGGTCAAAGCATCCTAATGAGTAGAGTGAGTGAATGAGTGAGTGAGTGATAGTCGCTCAGTCGTGTCTGACTCTTTGGGACCCCAAGGACTATAGTCTGCCATGCTCCTCTGTCCATGGAATTCTCCAGGCAAGAATACTGGAGTGGGTTGCCATTTCCTTCTCCAGGAATGAATAGAAGGCAGATTGAATAGAAAATCAACAATAAATAATTAGCTTCCCATTTAGAGTTCAAAATCTCTGCCTCTCATCTAGTTCCTCTGCATTAATAAAATGAGAAGTCACTGGGATAAAAATCTAGAAATTGAATTGCTAAAGGAGCTAGGTTTTTTATTAAAGGCCAAATATATGTGATTCAGGGAAAGTCTTCTTAATATAAGTCTTTTCAAGCGCCCATGCTACTTCTTCTTTCAAGAGACAGTAAAAAGTTCTTGCCCACTAAGTTTCATTTTTATGTAGTGATGATTGAATAAAGATTCATTTCAGGTCAGACAGAGTTCCTCCTTGATAACCTGTCATGAATCTTGGAGGCATGGATAACATTATTTCCCACTGAAATAATATGATCATGTCTCCTTTCAAAACTTCATGTTGTACCAAAATCTCATTCAGGAAGTGGCATGCTACAGTATAAAGAGTACTGCATTGAGAATCATAAAAATGTCTTTTTCTCCCCTTACTGTGGAATCTTGTGAAAATTCAATCACTCTTCAAAATCCAAGTCTCTCATTGACTGATTAAGTCAGCCAACATTTTATAGTGCCCCTATGTCCTGGGTAATGTGCCTTAGTCACTGCCTTCAAGAAACTCAACATCCAGTAAAAGGCATAAGTAGAAGTGACAATCTTAATTCAAATTATTATATATCCGTGAGTCTAGCAACATATTATTTTTTAAAGATTTTTTTTTTGCAGTGAAAACAGCACCCGCATTTATTTTACAGATTTTAAAAGTGCTATCATAAAAAGAAAATTCTGATGAGTTCATGTTACAAAGAAACATTATTTTGAAATCATGATGTAGCTAACCACATAAAAACAGAGGAAACTAAGGTGTTGCCTTTAACCACAGGAATGGTAAAAATATGGCAAAATTCAAAATTGAATGAACTGAAAAAAGAACAAAACCCACCAAGAAAAGTAGGTTGAAAGGGATAAACTCATGTTTATAAAAATAAGAGGTTATGTTTTTATGGCACAAATATGCATGTAGAAGAAAATTATCAAAACTTTGCTAAGCTATTGTGCATTATTATTATTATTATGAAACATGTTTTCTAGCTGAAAATCATCCTTAAAAAATAGCATGCATAAACATCTGAAAAGCTTGGCTTTACCTCTGTTTATAAAGCCAGGCTTTTCAGATATTTATGCAGAGAAATTATTTTACCAACAAAGGTCCATCTAGTCAAAGCTATGGTTTCTCCAGTAGTCATGTATGGATGTGAGAGTTGGACTGTGAAGAAAGCTGAGCGCTGAAGAATTGATGCTTTTGAACTGTGGTGTTGGAGAAGACTCTTGAGAGTCCTTTGGACTGCAAGGAGATCCAACCAGTCCATCCTAAAGGAAATTAGTCCTGAATATTCATTTAAAGGACTGATGCTGAAGCTGAAACTCCAATACTTTGTCCACCTGATGTGAAGAACCGACTCATTGGAAAAGACCTTGATGCTGGGAAAGATTGAAGGCGGGAGGAGAAGGGGACAACAGAGGATAAGATGGTTGGATGGCATGACTGACACAATGGACATGAGTTTGAGTAGGGTCCAGGAATTGGTGATGGACAGGGAAGCCCGGTATGCTGCAGTCCATGGGGTTGCAGAGAATTGGACACGACTGAGTGACTGAACATCTGTTTACATTTTAATCCACCATTATAGTCTGGAAGATTTAGTGTTCCGTCAATTTTTTAGAGAAGGAAAAATGATATGAAATCTAAATGATTTTGTTAAAGAATCAAATACATAATTGCTAGGTATCCCCAAAAAGAATTACATAATGTTCTTGGTTCAAACACTAAATGCATATCTCACATCCTCAAATAGTACACACCCTGAAGAACTAAAAACACACGAGATCTAAAAATTACTGGTTCCTCTTGCTGTAGGTTTCTTTTCTTTTAAGTAAGAGTTTCTATCCTGTCTTGAGACATCAAAAAGTCGTATATATATATATTACAGTCAGAGATATATTATAGAGGTATATATTATAGGAAGTATAATTGTAGTTAGAAACTTTGAGTTACTTCAGGGAAATTGTGTTGAAATGGGATTCTCTAGGTATTTCATTGCTTATGGGCTAACAGCATATATTGTATAGACTTGCATAGATATCATAAATACTAAAGTACTAATGTAATCTGCCTTGTGATGTTCTGTTATCAGGTCTAATAAGGAAGTGTGGAGATTCAGTGTGAAACACATGATTTTTCAATTTACAAAATTAGTGTAAAATACAATTATAAAATGTCATATTTTCCCTTCAAGTTCTCTATATATTTGTATCTGACTTTTTAAAAAGTTATATTGTGATAGAAAACCTGTGTGCATGAAGAGATATGGGTGGTCGAATGGAAAAGAATCTGTTGATCACTTTTAAACAGAAATAGAGACATTTTAGGAATAAATTCAATATTGGGCTATAATAATTGAGTGTGCATGCATGCATGCTAAGTTGCTTCTGTAGTGTCCAACTCTTTGCAACTCCATGGACTGTAGCCCATGAGGCTCTTTTGTTCATGGGATTCTCCAGGCAAGAATACTGGAGTGGGTTGCCATGCCCTTTTCCAAGAGATCTTCCTGACCCGGGGATGGAATTCCAGTCTCCTGCCAGTCATGTGTTGCAGGTGGATTCTTTACTGCTGAGCCACCAGGGAAGCCCTTATTAAGAGTAAGAGTTTGTTTAAATCTCCCTGGGCTTAAAATTAAAGAACATTTTGCACCTCAATTTATTCAGTTTCCAATGCCTAAGAATTCTGTTAGAATGTTTAATTAATACATAATATCTCTTAATCTTTAAATCATGGGATTAATTAATATTTATACCCATTTACAGACAAGTAAAATGAAGTTTTAAAGAGCTAAACAGCTCAATACTAGGCTTCACAGCCAATAAATTACAGAGTTGGAATTTTAACTTCAGGTAATCCTGACAATAAAGGTGATGCTCCCCAAAATATGACTATTCTGTCTCAGAAATTGGGGCAAATAAAGGAGGCTAAATATCTGGTGAAAACAATTTATGTCTTCCTGTTGCTTGTATGGGGTGGTGGTAACATGTATCTCCTACAATAGAACTTCCTCTGAGACAGATGCAGAGAAATAACTGAGTCCCAGATTTTCTGTACAAAATTTAAGATCATCCTCTGAAAGAAGAAAATCTAAACTCAGATACAGGTGTGAGAACCTCCCAACCTGTTTGATAAAGACACTTTCCTAATCAAGTGTTGAGGGAATGGTTAAAACACCAGCCAGTTGGAACAGTGACTGAACAGGTGCAGCAGCAAATAGCCTGAAAATGAGCAGGACTCATTTCAGAAGTTTTTGATTATCCTGAGTGCAGGTCATTTCCAAAGTTGATTTTTTTTTCTCAAATTCCTTGTGTTGCTATAGTTTTCCATAGAGATAAACCTTGCAAATGGCAAATATGAAAGGTCAATTTAGTTGAATGGAAGTCATTTTACTTGCTTACCAATTATTTCAGATCAAATCCAGGAAAGATAAAAGAGTCTAATACATTTGGTCCCAATCCATCTTCATGATCTTTTTGGAATGATTTGTCCCCATGGTGTAATATGGCCAGTGTCTAAAAGTAAATATTTATTATATAAATATAATATATTTATATTTAAATATAATTATAAATTATATTTAATTTATATATTAAATATATATATAATTTATTATATATTTAATATATAAAATATATTAAATTTATAGTCTATTTCAGTCTATTATCAATATGAATCAGGAAATTTGAGTCCTTGTTCAAGGCACTGCAATATTTGCTCTTGTAAAAGTAATAATGTTTTTACTGATGACAGCTGTATTCTCTGACTCTGGCAGTCTTAGAGTAGGATATTATTCATGCTATTTCCTGTCCATGATTTTAACAATGATAAGGATTCACCCAAACTGATCAAATACTGCAATGAAAAAAGGAGAAAATTCTGACAAGGAGTTTTACCTCTCAAGCACACTTCAGACACACTGTACATTGAAGATTTACCTGGTCTGATTGATAATGTAGTATCACCTCACGCCTTAAATATTGCACCTCAGACAATCTACATTGTCTAAATTGCCATGTATACTAAGAGGAAGATTAAATAAATTGCCCACTCTTTGCAGTCCTATCTCAATTCTCAGTGTTAAAACACTCTGTGAGATGCTGGCAGTGTGTGTGTGCACACAAAAGAAAACGAATGCTGAACTAATGGAACAACAACAACAAAAACATGGAGCGGTGGATTTAAATTTTTATCCATTTTACATTTTGTTAACTTGAGCTTCCAAAGATCAATGAACTTCCTACCCTCCCCAAAAGGACAAACAAATTACTGAACATAAATTTATTTTAACCAAACAAAGGAAATACCTATAAATCTGTAGAAGTGTTTTAAAGTGTCTTTTTTTGAGGACTAAAAATATTGGGCTTCCCTTGTAGCTCAGACAGCGAAGAATCTGCTTGCAATGCAGGAGACCTGGGTTAGATCCCTGGGTCCGGAAGATCCCCTGGAAAAGGGAATTGTAAGCCACTCCAGTATTATTGCCTAGAGAGTTCCATGGACAGACCATGGGGTCACAAAGAGTCAGACATGACTGAGCAACTAACACACAAAAATATTACACCATTTGAATTACGTTATTCCCTTGAAGGATCATTATTTTTTGCTCTGTTTCACATGACCATACTTTAACATTTTTTTAAATAATTTAACTGATTCCATAAACCCTACATGAGGAAACCTGAGCATATTAGCATGATATATAACTGTGCCCATCTCAATCCGGTTGAATGGATTAGTGGAAAGAGATTGAATCTTGAAGTCACACAGACTAAAGTTTAAATTTAGTGATGATATTTAATGAAAATTGACCTTGAAAAAATGACTTAAAATCCTTGGATCTCAGGTGTATTATTTATAACACAGACTGAAAATCCCCTGTGTAGGATTCTTGTAGAGAATACACCTCATGCAAATTTGATGTTCCTTAGAATTGTTCACTTTTCCTTACTACTGCTTCCCTCATTTTCTAGTTTTTTTCAGCTTCAACTCCTAGTCTCCAATGATTTTGCTCTACACTCTAAGAAATAATTACGTTTTCATGGACATGATAAATGTTTCTATATCTCTCTGAAGTTACTCTACTTTCTTCTTTGGATGAAATAGCCTTCAGTATCTAGTAACCTCTACTTTTTCCAATGTCAAGATGAAATGCCAGTCCTTCAGTGAAATCTTTCTTGAACCTGCAAATATAAGTAATCTTTTCCTTTTAATTGTTCCCATAGCATTTATATTTCTACTTTTAAAATTTTATTTTATTGAAGCATAGTTGATTTATAATGTTATATTAATTTCTGCTGTGTAGAAAAATGATTCAGTTTATATGTATGTATATATACATACACACACATATGTATATATGTGTGTGTGTGTATATATATATATGTATATACATTCTTTTTCATATTCTTTTCAATGTCTGTGTGTTGCTTATGACAGCATATTGAATATAGCTCCTTGTGCTACACAGTAGGACCTTGCTGATTATCAATTCTATATATAATAGCTTGCATCTGTTAATCCCAATCTCTCAACCCAACCCTCTCCCACTCTTCCTCCTCCTTAGCAACCAAAAGTCTGTTCTTACCATAGTATTTTTAAATACCTCTACTACACCACTAATGGTACTACAAAAACAGTACTTTATTTTCAGTCCATAATGTCCAGTTATAAAGTAAATTTTAAACTATAGGAATAGGATTTTTATTGTATATTTACTTATACAAACAAAAATCCATTGTACTAAGAAGAAACTGCTTTTTAATGTTTGTTCACTCAGTAAAAAAGTTATTGAGAATAAGCAGACTGTTTAAAACTATTGATTGTCCATAATTTGTGTAGTTCTTCAATGTTAAAGTATTTTGCAAAATAATTTTTATAATTAGACATAGTTTAAAATACACAAAAATATTAAACAATTATGTTTGCTTCTGAATTTTCTGATTTAATTGTGAAAATCTAATTCTTAGTTTTAATAAATAATTACTCTCTCTTTCTGTAACTATTATGAATACATAATTAATCATTAAAAAATTCAATTTTTATCTTCTTCTGAATTTTTCATAGGTTATTAATACCACTCTGTTTTTGTTTCTAACATTATAATACTTAGCATCCTCTGTACTGAAAGAAGACTCAGGTGTAATAGAATACCATCCTTGTTTGTAATAATTGAGAATGAAGAGTTAATAAGAATCTTTCCATTGTTCTGTATATTTTCTGGGTAATTTTTAATCTCGGAAACAGATAAGATGTTTTGTGTCAACTATGTGACTCTGCAATATTCAAATTAGATCAGATCAGTCGCTCAGTCGTGTCCGACTCTTTGCGACCCCATGAATCGGAGCGCGCCAGGCCTCCCTGTCCATCACCAACTCCCGGAGTTCACTCAGACTCACGTCCATCGAGTCAGTGATGCCATTCAGCCATCTCATCCTCTGTCGTCCCCTTCTCCTCTTGCCCCCAATCCCTCCCAGCATCAGAGTCTTTTCCAATGAGTCAACTCTTCACATGAAGTGGCCAAAGTACTGGAGTTTCAGCTTTAGTCAAAGTCAAAGGCTTTGGCATAGTCAATAAAGCAGAAATAGATGCTTTTCTGGAACTCTCTTGCTTTTTCTATGATCCAGCGGATGTTGGCAATTTGGTCTCTGGTTCCTCTGCCTTTTCTAAAACCAGCTTGAACATCAGGAAGTTCACGGTTCACATATTGCTGAAGCCTGGCTTCAAGAATTTTAAGCATTACTTTACTAACGTGTGAGATGAGTGCAATTTTGCGGTAGTTTGAGCATTCTTTGGCATTGCCTTTCTTTGGGATTGGAATGAAAACTGACTTTTTCCAGTCCTGTGGCTACTGCTGAGTTTTCCAAATTTGCTGGCATATTGAGTGCAGCACTTTCACAGCATCATCTTTCAGGATTTGGAATAGCTCAACTGGAATTCCATCACCTCCACTAGCTTTATTCTTAGTGATGCTTTCTAAGGCCCACTTAACTTCACATTCCAGGATGTCTGACTCTAGGTCAGTGATCACACTATTGTGATTATCCATGTCATGAAGATCTTTTTTGTACAGTTCTTCTGTGTATTCTTGCCATCTCTTCTTAATATCTTCTGCTTCTGTTAGGTCCATACCATTTCTATCCTTTATCGAGCCCATCTTTGCATGAAATGTTCCTTTGGTATATCTGATTTTCTTGAAGAGATCTCTAGTCTTTCCCATTCTGTTGTTTTCCTCTATTTCTTTGCATTGATCGCTGAAGAAGGCTTTCTTATCTCTTCTTGCTATTCTTTGGAACTCTGCAATATTGCTTTAGTTAAAACAACATCTTTGTTGGGAAAACTATAAGCTCCTGGCAGAGGCTCCTTGTTTTGAATCTCTCTGAGAGTAGAGTCCTTTATAAGTGGGCACAAACCTTTTAAATAGTTACATAAAATTAGAAGCTGTATCTATGGAATTGTTTCAAGACATATCACCCTTCATGGCACCTGAGGCTTTTAAGCATAGTGGCTTCCATGCCCACCACTGGATTTTAACATTTTCATCTGGGTCAGAGCTTCTAAACAGGTGGCTCCCAGATAGCCCTATGCTCTCCTGTGGGATACTGCAAGGACTGCCATTCAGACAGCATTTGATATTGCCTTGTTGACAAGATGTAGCTCCTATGATTCATACTTCTGAGTATACTGGTCCCAAGCATAGTCCTCTGATTTTTAAAGTCATTGTTGTGGCTCTAATGACTAACATACCACATAATAACATATCACATAATTATCAACTGGAATCAATGTACTTTTATCAAATGATTTAGCAAATTCTGAAACAAAAGTAGAGGTTTTATTTATATGATTCATTCCATATTCAAAATTTTCTTTTAGATTCCATAGTTTCTCTTGATTATAAGTGTTACTTTCATTTTTGAAGAAATTTAGCATCTTGACACTTTAAAAAATGTATCCTTAATTTAATGTCTATTACTTCAGTATCCAGTCAAGTTTCAGCATTCAAATTTCCAAAATATTTTCCAAATTTTGATTTTCAAATGACTATAAAAGGAAAACACAGTGATAGAAACAGCTATTATATTTTAATTATTGTGTTTTCTTTTATTCATGAGTATAAAAATCACAGATCTTTTCATGGAGGAAAAAGAAAGTCCAACAAGTATCATAACAGAAAAAAGCCAAGGGTAATTCATTTCAAATGAAATTTCAGTGGTGAACAGAAGCAAGGAAACAGACATATAAAAGCCATGCTTACTAAGAAATGATGGTAATCAACTTGACATGGACTATGAGTTGTATAATAATGTAAAGGGAAGTAAAGACAAGGACTTACATACTTACTTTGCAATAAATTAGCATTCAATATCAGACTAAAAAGTTTGCATATTATCTTTTGTAAATGTTTTCATCACTAAATCATATTTTGAAAGATTGAAGTAAGAAGCTTATAAGATTAGAAATAATTTATTAATAATATTTACAGGATATTGAAGACAGATTTGACTATGTGGATCACAATAAACTGTGGACAATTCTGAAAGAGATGGGAATACCAGACCACCTGATCTGCCTCTTGAGAAATTTGTATGCAGGTCAGGAAGCAACAGTTAGAACTGGACATGGAACAACAGGTTCTAAATAGGAAAAGGGGTATGTTAAGACTGTGTATTGTCACCCTGTTTATTTAACTTATATGCAGAGTATATCATGAGAAACGCTGGACTGGAAGAAACACAAGCTGGAATCAAGATTGCCAGGAGAAATATCAATAACCTCAGATATGCAGATGACACCACCCTTATGGCAAAAAGTGAAGAGGAACTCAAAAGCCTCTTGATGAAAGTGAAAGTGGAGAGTGAAAACGTTGGCGTAAAGCTCAGCATTCAGAAATCAAAGATCGTGGCATCCGGTCCCATCACTTCATGGGAAATAGATGGGGAAATAGTGGAAACAGTGGCAGAATTTATTTTTCTGGGCCCCAAAATCACTGCAGATGGTGACTGCAGCCATGAAATTAAAAGACGCTTACTCCTTGAAAGGCAAGTTATGACCAACCTAGATAGCATATTCAAAAGCAGAGACATTACTTTGCCAACAAAGGTTCGTCTAGTCAAGGCTATGGTTTTTCCTGCGGTCATGTATGGATGTGAGAGTTGGACTGTGAAGAAAGCTGAGCGCCAAAGAATTGATGCTTTTGAACTGTGGTGTTGGAGAAGACTCTTGAGAATCCCTTGAACTGCAAGGAGATCCAACCATTCCATTCTGAAGGAGATCAGCCCTGGGATTTCTTTGGAAGGAATGATGCTAAAGCTGAAACTCCAGTACTTTGGCCACCTCATGTGAAGAGTTGACTCATTGGAAAAGACTCTGATGCTGGGAGGGATTGGGGGCAGGAGGAGAAGGGGACGACAGAGGATGAGATGGCTGGATGGCATCACTGACTCAATGGACGTGAGTCTCAATGAACTCCGGAAGTTGGTGATGGACAGGGAGGCCTGGCGTGCTGCGATTCATGGGGTCGGACATGACTGAGAGACTGAACTGAATTGAACTGAAGACAGATTTGTAGCTGGAATAATTTTAATAGTATAAATAGTAATACAAATTTGAAGAGTTGCAAATAGAAGGCATTTTCTTTCTCTCTCTCAAAAACTGAAGTACTAAATGGATATTCTGCTCTGAACTTTATGAGAAATCTTGCTGTTTTCATTTTGCTTTTTGGGTTCTATTAAAACTCTTAGGAAATTGATATGTGGGCCTCGTATATTTAGATAAAAATATGAACTAGTGACAAATATGTTCCTTTGGACAAACTTAATCATGATTCCTCATTGTTGATTCTGCTGAAACAATTTTAATTGATTGGCTATTTCATTGAAATTATTACTTCCTAAAACAATTGTCCTGATCAGAAAACTTTGCACAGTGTCAGGCAGAAAGGAAATGTGGTTAAGTTTTAATTATCTATGTGTTGAACTTGCACAAACACATTTTTTTTTTCTCATTAGAGACTTGACTAGGAATTCTCAAGTTTTGATGAGTTTTTGCAATATCTTTTTCTTATTTCTTGCATCTGTCATCTTCTTTATTCTCCAAACTTTATCAAACAAAACAGAGTATTTTTAAAATCAATATTCAAATGTCAATTAATGCATAAATTATAGGTATACAATCATGTTAAATTATTTTTGTTTTGAAGTTCGTTAAATCTGATTTTTAATATGACTGAGTTAATATAAATATATTTTTAAATTGTGTACTTAGAATATTTTAAATGGGTAGGTTTCATTTATAAATTTTTCTATAGTCCTCCATTGGACTATATGGGGGCTTCCCAACTGGCACCAATGGTAGACAATCTGCCTGCCAACACAGAAGATGCAAGAGATGCAAGTTCAGTCTTTGGGTTGCAAGATCCCTGGAGAAGGAAATGGTAACCCACTCCAGTATTCTTGCCTGGGAAATTCCATGGACAGAGGAGCCTGGTGGGCTACAGTCCATGGGGGTCACAAAAGTTGGACATGAATGAACTACTGAGCATGCACATACACATTGGACTATATAGTTTTCTCATATATGTTACAAATATAATCTAGACATCAATACATCGCCACTCTCAAAGAATAACATTTGGTATGTTAATAACTTTTGCAAAGAGTATCATCTTGATGAATTAAATATATAAGACACTGAATATTTAGCAGGATAAAAAATAAAATGCGTAATCTGCTAATTTTAAAATTATTTTTTCAAGATAATCATCATCATTTGTCAGAATACTAAAAGTAGAGATGGAACTCAGTACTAAATAATAATCACATATTCAGTATCTTCATTTGGGTGGTGGTATTGTAAACACAATGAATTTCCACCATAGAAAAAATGAAAAGTATTTAAATGTCAAGTTAAAACCGTGACTTTAGTTGGAATTTGGTGAAAATCTTAATCAAATTTAAGAAACTTTATGATTTCTACTTGTTTAACTGAGGTTGTCTTAGTCAAACGTAATTCTGTGAGATATAGAATTCTAAATAAAACTTCAAAACATAATTACCTCTGTATCTTTCCTTAAAATAACATTAATTAGTTTTTAATATGGTATTTATTTTTTAATTTAAATTTATTTAAATGGGGGCTAATTACTTTATAATATTGTATTGGTTTTGCCATACATGAATCAAAGTCAAATGAAGATTTAAAATTGCAAAATGTAATTTCTGTTCAAAATGGAAATATCATTAAGTTCATTCTACCTAAAAGTAGAATAATTTATTGTTTCAGTTTTAGCTTATTTTTTATTAACTGGTCCTACAAGTTTCCTACTGGATTTTATTTATTACTGAAACTTGCTTATCTACTCCCATTACAGCATTCATGAACTCATAAAATTCTAGGGGCTACCCAATATAGACAAATTTCCAAAGTGAATGAATGCATCTGAAAGGTACATAATGGAGGTGTCATGGAGAAGTCCACAAGAAGTTCATTCCTAGTCATTCTTTAGCTTTCCTTTTAATCTTGCTTTCCAACAGAGAGGGGAGTCAATCTTTTATTCCTCATGCTTTTCCTCACAACTTCCACTGGCCCTTTTGTTCTGGCATGTTCACCTCTCCAGAAATGTTGATAAACACTGGTCTCTCATGTGCCTGATACAGTATGACTTAGACCTCAGATTTCCTATTTTATAGCAGAATAGAACTGTTTGCATTCCGAATAATATAGCATTATATTGTATCAGTTCAGATCAGTCGCTAAGTCGTGTCAGACTAGTTGCGACCCCATGAATCACAGCACGCCAGGCCTCCCTGTCCATCACCAACTCCCAGAGTTCACTCAGACTCATGTCCATCGAGTCAGTGATGCCATCCAGCCATCTCATCCTCTGTCATCCCCTTCTCCTCCTGCCCCCAATCCCTCCCAGCATCAGAGTCTTTTCCAGTGAGTCAACTCTTCGCACGAGGTGGCCAAAGTACTGGAGTTTCAGCTTTAGCATCATTCCTTCCAAAGAAATCCCAGGGCTGATCTCCTTCAGAATGGACTGGTTGGATCTCCTTGCAGCCCAAGGGACTCTTAAGAGTCTTCTCCAACACCACAGTTCAAAAGCATCAATTCTTTGGTGCTCAGCCTTCTTCACAGTCCAACTCTCACATCCATACATGACCAAAGGAAAAACCATAGCCTTGACTAGATGAACCTTTGTTGGCAAAGTAGTGTCTCTGCTTTTGAATATGCTATCTAGGTTGGTCATAACTTTCCTTCCAAGGAGTAAGCGTCCTTTAATTTCATGGCTGCAGTCACCATCTGCAGTGATTTTGGAGCCCAAAAACATAAATTCTGCCACTGTTTCCACTGTTTCCCCATCTATTTCCCATGAAGTGATGGGACCAGATGTCATGATCTTCGTTTTCTGAATGTCGAGCTTTAAGCCAACTTTTTCACTCTCCATTTTCACTTTCATGAAGAGGCTTTTTAGTTCCTCTTCACTTTCTGCCATAAGGGCAGTGTCATCTGCATATCTGAGATTACTGATATTTCTCCCGGCAATCTTGATCCCA
Source organism: Bos grunniens (assembly GCF_055505025.1). Lineage (NCBI taxonomy): Eukaryota > Metazoa > Chordata > Mammalia > Artiodactyla > Bovidae > Bos > Bos grunniens. Next base: position 70,122,204 of record NC_141170.1, read on the forward strand.
GCTTGTGCTTCTTCCAGTCCAGCATTTCTCATGATGTACTCTGCATATAAGTTAAATAAGCAGGGTGACAATATACAGCCTTGACGTACTCCTTTTCCTATTTGGAACCAGTCTGTTGTTCCATGTCCAGTTCTAACTGTTGCTTCTGGACCTGCATACAGATTTCTCAAGAGGCAGGTCAGGTAGTCTGGTATTCCCATCTCTTTCAGAATTGTCCACAGTTTATTGTGATCCACATAGTCAAAGGCTTTGGCATAGTCAATAAAGCAGAAATAGATTTTTTTTTGGAACTCTCCTGCTTTTTCGATGATCCAGCGGATGTTGGCAATTTGATCTCTGCTTCCTCTGCCTTTTCTAAAACCAGCTTGAACAATAGGAAGTTCACGGTTCACATATTGCTGAAGCCTGGCTTGGAGAATTTTGAGCATTACTTTACTACTGTGTGAAATGAGTGCAATTGTGCGGTAGTTTGAGCATTCTTTGGCATTGCCTTTAGCTGAGGCTAAATTTTGTTACTTGTCTCTGACCCAGAGACTGGGAAAATAATTGCCTTCATTTGGAAAGCAAATGACTAGGTTCATTTCATGTGGTGGAAAAGGTGCAGGAGGCAGAATTCTAGATTGTAATACACCTAGATTTCAGTCTCCAAACCCATAAAACAGGTTTTTAGAAAATCATATTTATTGAAACTTTATGTATCATCCTAAATTATTTCTGTAATCAAGGATGATATAATTAATTTTAACATAATAATATATGTTTATGGTAAGCTAAGTAAGGATGCTCTGCTAGTGGTGGTATAATTTCCCTCTTTAGTTCTGTATTTATGGTTGAGGATGATGCTTGTTTCCCATGGAAAAGAACACCTAAATCATATCCTGCTGGAGGAACAGTTAAACATCCCTAAGAAGAAGTGAGCAAAATCTAAGGCCATGTATAATAATTATGCATTAGTTATGTACTTAAAAATAAAATGTCATATTGAACTTTGTTAATTTAAACTCCAAAACTTTACTATCACTAAAAGTTCTACTTCTTTTCAACATATAGAAACACTAAAATTAATTAGCTATTTCAAATGACAACAAATATAAAATTGTGTCTACATCTAATTATTTACTTTTCTTACTATAAATTTGCTGTCATTTGTTGCTTTCTACTTTATACATATCTCACGACACTTTTGAAAACCTTTCATTATAAAAAAAATTCAAACATATACAAAAATAGAGAGTATTTTTTTAATTTTATTGAAATAGAATTAATTTACAATCTTGTGAGTGGAGAGCATTATAAATGAACTTCCATATGCACATCACCCATCAGTTGCCAATTCAAGGTTAATTTTGTTCCATTTCTATCTTTACTTAAAGCAAATTCTCAGACATTGTATCTTTTTATCCACAAATGTTGTAAAACACTTTTTTACAACCAATAAACTTATTAAAAACATAATAATAGTATCATTATTAAACTTTCAGTAGACTAAGAATTTTTTCATATTATCAAATATGATAGCGGTCAACTTTTTTCATTACCCTAAAAGTGCTTTTTGAAAAAACAGCAATTTGCTGGAATCAGGAAGGATATACAGATTGGATAAATCAATACAGCACGTTGAATTTTGTTAATATATCAAGAAAATCTCTAAATATATAAATAACTCCTCATCCCCTTTTGGTTTTCCTTGCAATCTATTTACTAAGGAAACTGGGTCATTTTTCCTGAGGAGTTAGTATATTCTGAATTTCACAAATTGTTTCCCCATAATATCATTTAACATGTTCTCTTGGCTACCATATTTCTGTGGAATGGTCAAGGTCTAAAAACTTGGTCTATTCAGTTGGATTTTTTCTTTCTTGGTGTGTGTGTTGGGTAGGGGTGATATTGTGTCCTTCCATCATAAGGATACATGGTACAGTTGTCTGTCTCTGTATTGGTCACCACTACGCCCACTGCCGACATGCACTATTTCTCTAGGAGTTTGAAAATGTCACATTCTAATTTCATGAAATTTTCCCTTACTATATAAGTTGAAATATACTGAAGAGTGAGTTTTTTATCATAAAGTATTCAGTTATGGTGACATACAGGTTGTGGAGGAAATGCAGTGAAATGCCTGATTTTCCCATTTTCCCTTACTTATCATCTTAGAATAATGATTTACTGTTTTCATCTCTTTAAGGTGAAAGGTTATTTTAACTTGGAATTGTCATTGTGAAATCATGGATTTTTATATGCTTTATAGGTTTTAGTCACGATTCTTATTGATGCTTTGTGGAATGTATTATTTGTTTGTAATTATTCATTCATTCCCTTTCATTGGTATCTTTGTTATTCCTGCCTGGGCTTCCCTCATGGCTCAGCTGGTAAAGAATCCGCCTGCAATGTGGGAAACCTGGGTTTGATCCCTGGGTTGGAAAGACCCCTTGGTGAAGGAAATAGCTACCAACTCCAGTATTCTGGCCTGGAGAATTCCAAGGACTGTATATCCATGGGGTCGCAAGGAGTGGGACACGACTGAACGACTTTCACTTTCACTTTCTCTGTCTCACTGACTTTAAGTTTTGCCTCCTAGCTTACTCTGGCCAGTGGAATGTGAATAGATTTGAGTTTTGCCATGTTCTACCATATCTTTTAGAAGCAATGGAAGCTTCTGCCATTTGTTATTTTCTTTTCTCAGTCTTGAAGGACTAGAACAAACATGGATTCATTTCTAATTTTCTGGACTTATAAGTCAGTGCCATTCCCAATGGATTTCTTGGACTTTGTTATCAAAAATAACACAACAGTTGCCTTTTGTCTATGAATACATACTATATCTATCTCTATATAGTATGAACATTTAACAATTGAAGTATCAAAATTTATCTACAAAAAATGCTTATTTTATATTTATATATGTGTGTGTATATATATATATACATTCAGCAATAAAATATGACATCATCTTTCCTCCTAAATAATCTTCAACAATGCTATAACCACACTTTTTAGCTTAATCAATTTAATAAGTGAAAGATAGTCTCTTCTTACCATTTTAACTTGTATATTTCTAACTACAGGCAAGTTTGTAATAAGTCATATTTAAAGCATGTAGGATGTGTGTATTTGTTTTTAAGCAATCATCTTCTGTACTAGAATATTTCTATTTCACAATAAAATTTACTTTGGTGTGCTTTGCAAAAAAACTTTTCCGTGTTCATAAAGAAAAATAAATAAATGACATAATTTTAATAAAGAGGAAAGTATCAAGGGACTCATACTACTAGATATTAACATGTTTCATGAAACTACAGTAATGAAAATTTTCAGCATCTAGAGAGAAATAGAAACAATAAAATAATATAAGATCAGATACAGGAAAAAAGTATAGTTCAAAATTTCACACATTGACAATGCCTTCTAAAATAGTGGGGGAAAAATGGAACTTTTAAATTAATATTGAAAGTGATGCACCTAAAAATACAAAGAAAAAAATTAAATAGATAAAACATGGTGAATATAGAATTAAATGTAGGTAAGTATAAATAACCTGGAGGAGGACATGGCAACCCACTCCAGTGTTCTTGCCTAGAGAAGCCCCATGGACAGAAGAGCCTGGAAAACTATAGTCCATGGAGTCGCAAAGAGTTAGACACAACTGACCAACTAAACAAATATAGGTAAACTAATAAATTTATTAAATATTCAGTTTAAGTTTGGGGACTATCTAAGTTTAAAATTAAGAAATCCTAAAAGGAAAAATGGTTCAATCTACTGATTTTTCCCCACCAGTGTATAATTATAATTTATTACTTTCTATTATAATAAACTAATATAGCATCATTGACTTTTCACTATCTTTCATCTTTCATAAACTCCCTCATCCTTCTTCCCTCCACAGGAAAAGATTTTTCAGTTACTTTCACTTTCAGTCTCTATGTCCCTTCTCTTCCCTCAACTATTTATCTATTCTCATTGATGTTTTAATAACACCACTGTCCTGAAAGTGTTCTTTACAAAATTTCCAATGATATCTATCTGACAAGCGCAAAGGACACTTCTCTGTTCTAAAACTTTGCTTTAGTTTCACTGACACCATACTCACCAGAATTATTCCCTAAGTTTATAGTCAGTCCTTTTCAGTTTCATTTCTTTGCTCTCCCTCTTCTACCTGAGCTCCAAATATTGAAATATCTTAGGAATCAGTATTGGTCCTCTTCTCTAACCAACTATCATGGAGGTAGTCTATTCTTTTTCCGTACTTTTACACATCATCTATATGCTAAAGACTCCCTAATTCGTAACTCTACACTTGGCCTCTTCCTTGAGTTCAATAATTTTATATCCAACTTCTCATTTGACATATTAATCTACATGTCTAGAAGGGATTTCAAAACTTATACCTAAATTAGAAGCCCTGATTTATGCTTCCAAGTCTGCTGTAATCTAACTCATTTCAGGGACAAAAATAATCAGTATTCCAAATAGCTCAAGACACAAACTGATTTCCGGCTTTGATTCTTTACTTTCCCTCATTTTATATATGAAATACATTTGCAAAACTATTATTTCTACATGGAAAATACATTTTATATTTTTTTCCTGTTTTTCTCTATCCCCACTGTTAACGTCATTCCATATCTAAACAATTGTTGCTAAAATTCCTCAATCTTTATGCTTTCATGGAGAATTGTCCTTTCATTAATGGAGACAATTTTATAAAAGATGCCAGTAGCTCTATAGGATGGTATGGCCCCATGCTTCAGGATAATACAAATATCATGGTGCCGTTTACAGCCATAGCTATCTCTGGAATTAGAAAGACTCTAATCTATACTTGGAAACACCTCTTTACCTATTGTCTTCCCTGTCCTGTCTGGTTTCACAAGTTTTTTTTACAGTTTTCTCCAAAATGTACTCCGCTAAGAAGTCACTTGTGTAATAATCATCTATAATCCCTGGCTCTGTTTCTAAGCAAACTGGCTTGGACCTCATCCTTAACAGTGTAATTAGATAAAGTTCAAAGTGACAAAGCAGCATGAAATTGGAAATGGTTTTTGACTCTTTGCTTTTTATCATTTTTTAAAATTAATTAATTAATTGTTGGCTGTGCTTGGTCCTTGTTGCCACATGGGCTTTTCTCTAGCTGCTATGAGCTGGGGCTACTCACTAGTTGCAGTGTGTGGGTTTCTCGTTTCCATGGGTTCTCGTTGTGGAGCACCGACTCTAGGGACCGCGGGCTTCAATAGTTGTAGTTCCTGGGCTCTAGAGCACAGGCTCAATTGTTGTGGCTGGGCTCTTCCTAGATCAGGGATCGAACCTGTGTCTCCTTCATTGGCAGGTGAATTCTTTACCACTGAGCCTCCAAGGAAGCCCTTGTTTTGTTTTTAATAAAGGCTCCAGATATATGACTGTTCTTCATTTAGCCAAATGAAAATTATTACCTAAAAGAAATAATATTTTAAAAGTTATAGAGGCAACAAAAATATTACATTTGGGGAAAATTAATGTTTAGTGGATCAGGAAATACCATGGTAAGAAATAGCAGGAAGAGGTGGCACTAGAGTGGAAATTAAGGGAAAGCTAGGTAAGCTGTATGGAGCAGAGACTTAGCAATTGCTTAAATTGTTATTGACATGATTAAAATTTTAAATTAGAATGCTATTTCCATTGTTCCTTTCTGTTCTGGTAGAAATTCTTCAGAAATATTGACATCCTGAATCAGAAACAACCTTGCCTTGTCCCGAAGCTGCCTTTGACAATATCATTAAAACTCTTGCTTTCAACATTTCTATTTCTTGTTTAATCTGGATTTATTTACTTTATGCTCTACCTTACCCCATAATTATCATACTGTCTTTGAGGAAGAGAACTTGCTATCTAAGTTTTTATTTTGTATGTTTAAATAGTATTCCCAGTGTCTGAGATCTCATACACTGCATACTAAACAATCAGTAGAAACATATGGGTTTTGTAACTATTTTGAGCACTTGAAATTATAACACATTATTAATAGAATGCAATTAAGTATTTCTTATCCAGCAATCTATTTAAAAATAAAACAATATTGGAACAAGAATTAAAGATATAAATTAATTAGAGTTTTCTGACAGAATTATAACTATCACCAAAAGAGTCATTTTTTTTCTACCCCTTAAAATATATGCTTATGTATTTTTTTACATTGATTTTGCACTAGAGACTTCAAGTTTCAGAGTATATTCTGTTCTCCAGAATGGAAGTTAAAAGTCCCTAAGAGGCTTGTCTTGATAGCTGAGAACTTTATAGAGGTTTGAATTTTGTTTAATCCTGAAGAAGCCAGGGGTTATTTTCATCTATCAACTGTATGATCTTTCTGAGCAGTAGGGCCTTTTTGTCTTATTTTTATTAAAAAAAACAAAGATGATATTTAAATTTTCTGTGAATTTCCTGGTGACTCTAAATACTCTTAATTACTTCTATTTTTATTAGTAATTACTTGAAATACATAAGTTGTCTGTGTTTAGACTACTTTGGATATAGTCTAACAGTCATCCCAAGACAAGACATAACAGTAGAAAAAGTGGCTTTTAAAAATCAAATAGAAAGTACATAGAGAAGTTTTGCATACCATCTGCCTTGCAGAAAAAGTATAAGAAAATGATGGACAAATTAGAATTTAAATTAGGTAAAATTCCAAAGAAAAATGTTCTTATTTATGATAACTTTTGCCTTTTCTTTCCCAAGCTTATTAACTTTCACTCAGCTCACTGTCTGTGCACATATCTCAAGTCTGATCTGTTCAAATGTGAGCAATGAAAAATATGTATCATCTTAATATGTTTACTTATTCCAGATTTATTATAAAAGCAAATGCACACAACATTCAGACAGGAAATGTATATTCCAGAGCATGTTGGAAGAACTGGGGAGTTTTCTTTAGATTAGCACATTGACAGTGAAAGAATAATAGGAACACAGAAATGTAGAAGCCTGTCATCTTTTTAACGGAATAAAAAGAGGTTTACAAACATCAGTAATTGCCCTCAAAATTTGCTATTCTTTTTAACAGTATCTGTTGATTACACTAAACCTAAATCATCATGAAAAGATATATTCATATGGATTTTAATATATTTTATGGAATTTCTTTGCAAATTATTTATGTCATCCTGTGGAATAAGAACAATTTATTTACAAGTTAAAAAAAAACAAGAATACTTCATCTTTTTTAGAAAGTTATAATCTATGTATTATTAACATATAATGTTTATGGCCCCATAATTTATTTTTCAATGAAATAAAACTACAAAAAAATTAAAAGCACTCAAGAGATGGAAAATATATGTGGTAATATATAAAATTATATCAGAAGTTATACTTTTAAAGTAGCATTTTTTTCTGACATTGTAAACTTGTTTGAATTATATAGTTTCAAAGTTTCCCCAAAGATTATAGGTGGTAATTAATTCAATTTAGCTTGCTAGAGTTACACACAAAGCACCACAAACTGAATGGCTTAAACAACAAAATGTATGGTCTCACGGTTCTGAAGGCTAGGTGTCTAAGACCAAGTTATTGACAGGACTAGTTCCTTCTGAAGACTTGAGGGAAGGGTCTGTCCCAGGCTCCTCTCCTTGGTGTCTAGATCACTGTTAGGCTTTGTCTCCACTTCATGTTAGGCTTTGTCTAAGTGTACCTGTTCCCTATTTCCTCTTTTTATAAACACAGTAGACATATTGCCTCCACTTGGTTTCTTTGTCTCCACTTGGTTTCTAGATCACCGTTAGGCTTTGTCTCCAATTCACCTTAGGCTTTGTCTAAGTGTATCTGTCCCCAGTTTCCTTTTTATAAACACAGTAGACATATTGGTTTGGGACCACCTCCTCCTTTTGTCACTTCAGTCATGTCTGACTCTTTAAGACTCTATGGACTGTAGCCTGCCAGGCTCCTCTGTCCACGGGATTCTCCAGGCAAGAATATTGGAGTGGGTTTCCATGTCCTCCTCCAGGGGATCTTCCCGGCCCAAGGATCAAATCCACATCTCTTGACTCCTTTGCATTGGAAAGCAGATTCCTTACCACTGAGCCACTGGGGAAGCCCAACTAATGACTTAATTTTAACTTGGTTACCTATATAAAGACCTTATCTATAAATAAGGTAAATTCTGAGGTACTGAGAGTTAGGACATCAACATATAAACTGGGGAGATCAGATCAGATCAGTCGCTCAGTCGTGTCTGACTCTTTGCGACCCCATGAATCACAGCATGCCAGGCCTCCCTGTCCATCACCAACTCCCGGAGTTCACTGAGACTCACGTCCATCGAGTCAGTGATGCCATCCAGCCATCTCATCCTCTGTCGTCCCCTTCTTCTCTTGCCCCCAATCCCTCCCAGCATCAGAGTCTTTTCCAATGAGTCAACTCTTCACATGAGGTGGTCAAAGTACTGGAGTTTCAGCTTTAGCATCATTCCTTCCAAAGAAATCCCAGGGCTGATCTCCTTCTGAATGGACTGGTTGGATCTCCTTGCAGTCCCAGGGACTCTCAAGAGTCTTCTCCAACACCACAGTTCAAAAGCAGCAATTCTTTGGCGCTCAGCCTTCTTCACAGTCCAACTCTCACATCCATACATGACCACTAGAAAAACCATAGCCTTGACTAGATGAACCTTTGTTGGCAAAGTAATGTCTCTGCTTTTGAACATGCTACTAGGTTGGTCATAACTTTCCTTCCAAGGAGTAAGCGTCTTTTAATTTCATGGCTGCAGTCACCATCTGCAGTGATTCTGGAGCCCAGAAAAATAAATTCTGCCACTGTTTGCACAGTTTCCCCATCTATTTCCCATGAAGTGGTGGGACCGGATGCCATGATCTTCATTTTCTGAATGTCGAGCTTTAAGCCAACTTTTTCACTCTCCACTTTCACTTTCATCAAGAGGCTTTTGAGTTCCTCTTCACTTTCTGCCATAAGGGTGGTGTCATCTGCATATCTGAGGTTATTGCTATTTCTCCCGGCAATCTTGATCCCAGTTTGTGCTTCTTCCAGCCCAGCATTTCTCATGATGTACTCTGCATATAAGTTAAATAAACAGGGTGACAATATACAGCCTTCACTTACTCCTTTTCCTGTTTGGAACCAGTCTGTTGTTCCATGTCCAGTTCTAACTGTTGATTCCTGACCTGCATACAAATTTCTCGGGAAGCAGATCAGGTGGTCTGGTATTCCCATCTCTTTCAGAATTGTCCACAGTTTATTGTGATCCACACAGTCAAAGGCTCTGGCATAGTCAATACAACAGAAATAGATGTTTTTCTGGAACTCTCTTGCTTTTTCCATGATCCAGTGGATGTTGGCAATTTGGTCTCTGGTTCCTCTGCCTTTTCTAAAACCAGCTTGCACATCAGGAAGTTCATGGTTCACATATTGCTGAAGCCTGGCTTGGAGGATTTTGAGCATTACTTTACTAGCGTGTGAGATGAGTGCAATTGTGTGGTAGTTTGAGCATTCTTTGGCATTGCCTTTCTTTGGGATTGGAATGAAAACTGACCTTTTCCAGTCCTGTGGCCACTGCTGAGTTTTCCAAATTTGCTGGCATATTGAGTGCAACACTTTCACAGCATCATCTTTCAGGATTTGGAATAGCTCCACTGGAAATCCATCACCTCCACTAGCTTTGTTCATAGTGATGCTTTCTAAGGCCCACTTGACTTCACATTCCAGGATGTCTGGCTCTAGGTCAGAGCACCTGATTAAATTCATAGCATTTAATCTTTTCTGTAACTAAAGGAATGTGTGGTATAAGTCATTCTTTATTTTAAAGAAATTTTATTTTTAGCAGCTGAAATAAATAATACTCTTTGGTCTTATATGGCAGAGTGGTCAAAATGTACCTAAGAGAAAGGAGAGAAACCAGACAAAACTGAGAAATCTAAGAGATAAAACACTGCTGCATAAACTTACAATTTGTTCTTTAAAAATCCCATTTTTAGTGGCCAAAGAAATTTTACTTTCTGTGCATAAATTAATTCAAATAAGAAAAACAATAATTAAAACAATTCAGTATTGGAATACCCATTTTGAGTTGGTTTAGTAAGTAATTTTTTAATGGTCAAGCATAATTTTTTAAAAAATGCACTTTTACCATATATATGTCACAATAAAGGCATGTTATTAATATTTAATCTTGACTACTGATTTGTATTTGGATAAATCATTGCATGTAGCATATTTTATCACAATAATTCTGACGGTAGAATCAGAGTTAATTTTTAAATCTGTTTATAATTAAATGTTTTTATAATAAAGTCCAAGTAACACTAACAGTTTTGGTGTTTTACTATAAATATCACACATTCAAAGTCATAGGTTTTTATAGCAATAGATTATGCTTTCCTTAGTCTTATCATGCATGTTTAATTGCACATTGCAAACATGCTTTTTGTACTGTCAGTGAAATTCTCTTCATATCTTACAAATCAAATGTTTAGTCAAAGAAAAATAATGCTTGACAAGGAATGTCACATAGATATGCTGTTAAATGAGACGTTATGTAATTCAACCTTGATGAAGGGCTTTATGCAAAATTCATAACCTCCATTTGAGTCAAGCACTTGTATATTCATTCATCAGATAAGTACCACCTTAAGCAGTCTATTTTTTATAGCTATGATCTCTGACTTACTTCTCATCTTTTTAAATAGTGATGATAGAAAATGCCTCCCAAATACTTAGAGCATTTTATCCTTGGTGACATTGTATCACCAATTCACTATTGAACAGTAGCTAAGTAGACTGTAAGAGAGAGGGATATAAGAAACTAAAAGTAGTGAAATCTAGGATCAGATTTGCATGTAGGTCAGTCAAATTCAACTACAGCAGCACCACCTATTGGTGATATTTATCAGTGTAAATTCTAAATAATTCTGCGTGTGTTAAAATGTATTTTCAATTAATATACATATATTTTCTTATACTTATTGCATGGATTATTGGCTAAACAATAATTGTCAAGTGTGTTACTTTTTATGAAGAGGTATACCTAAATATTTCTCTCTCCGTATGACCTTCAGTTTTGTATTCTGAAAGAAGTATTCAATGTGCATTCTTACACATTAAATATTGTTGGATGAACATTTCATTGTGGATTCCAGCATGAATTTTTTCCTTAATATAATATCATTTTTCCACTGCTTTATTTTTTTAGGAACTAATGAATTTCATTTAGAATTAGAGTTTTCTTATCTTTTTTATTTTTCAAAATTTTTTTTTTCCTTTTCAGGTCTAAAATCATTGTAAACTCACAGGATAAGTCTGTTGTATTAAGAAACATTCTGACTATAAACAGCAGAAGCTGAACTGAATGTAATTGTTCCTGTTAACATAGGAAATAATACAAATGGCCCTTACTTGTGAGAACATAGTTAAAATAAATACAAGGCTTGAGACTCTTTTTTGGATGTCCATATATGATAAACTATAGTACAAAATACTATTTAATATTAAAGAAGGAAGTTTCAATTGTATAAGACACCTAGAGTCTGCTAGACATTTTTGAAGCACAGGAAATATGGGAGTTGCAGGGAATAAAGTGGGACAAAATCTTTGATAACATTTGTGAGAAAACTCAAAAATGACCATTAATGATTTTAGGCTATATAATGGAGCCCCTAACACTTTTTCACACAATCTAAGCTGAGCAAATTAGGTTTAATTTAGTAATCACAAGTTGATTTCATAAACCCTCATTATAGTAATGTGCAAGTTTAAAATAAAGTACCTTTTTTTGTATGGTTGAAAGTCATATAAAATATAAACATTTTCTTCCATAATTAGAAAATAAAGGTCCAATATGTAAAAATGGACTTCCTAGGTTTCTCAGTGGTTAGAATTTGCCTGCCAAAGCAGGAGATGCAAGAGACACAGGTTTAATCTCTGGGTCAGGAATATCCCCTGGAGAAGGAAATGACATCCTGCTCCAGTATTCTTCCTGGAAAATCCCGTGGACAGAAGAGCCTGGTGGGCTACAGTCCCTGGGGTTGCAGAGTGGGACATAACTGAGCTACTAAACAACAAAACAACAATATGTAACAAAGCTCTTAGTATTCAATACTTAGAATTTTAGCTGAAGCATAATCAGAAAACAAGTACAGATAATTGTTTTTAGGATCATTTTTCTTTTGGTAAGAATACAGAATTAGTAAAATGGCTATGAAGTTTGTCTAAAATAAGAGGCATAAGTTTGCATAGAAAAGATTTAAAAATTGTTGAGTGAAATGACTAATATGAAAGTCTTTAGTCCAAGAGCGAGAAAAACCCAAAAATTATTTTTTTTTCATTTGCTGCAAATGCAGGGTGCTACACTTGACATGGCTTGCATGATATCTGAATGTTTTATTCACATATATTTGTTTATACACAAAATCTCTGTTTGCTAAGGAACAAAAGCCTGCAACATTGATTATTTTTCAACAAAAGAGAAAAACAAAATGATACTGTTATGAAATGAATTTGTGTTCCCCTAAAATTCACATGTTGAAATCTTAACCCTCAATGTGACTATATCTGGAGACGGAGCTTTTAAACTTTAATGTATCCTTTTATTTTCATGTTTGGTTATCATGAAGTCTGTTAAACTGAGTCCTTGTCTCTAATTACACATCCTGTAAAATTCAGATATATTCCAAACATGTAATTCATTAGATATTCTTCCACAAAATGGACAAGACCAAGGATTTTTGAGACAAATCAGTTTGGAGGTATGAAAAGGTATTAACACACACACACACAGAAATTTAGCCTCATAATTAAAAGAATTAGTTGGATGATTTGGGAGAATGGCGTTGAAACATGTATAATATCATATATGAAATGAGTTGCCAGTCCAGGTTTGATGCACGATACTGGATGCTTGGGGCTGGTGCACTGGGATGACCCAGAGGGATGGTATTGGGAGGGAGGAGGGAGGAGGGTTCAGGATGGGGAACACATGTATGCCTGTGGAGGATTCATGTTGATACATGGCAAAACCAATACAATATTGTAAAGTTAAAAAATAAAAATAAACAAAAAACAAACAAACAAAAAACTAGTTGGGATTAAAGATTAGGAATGTTTTTCTGTTATCTTGTTTTTTTTTTTTTTAAAGTATAGTTGACATAATTCTTGTTAGTTTCAGATGTACAGCAAAGTGATTCAGTTATATACCTATACACATACACATATATAATTTTCAGGTTGTTTTCCATTATAGGTCGTTAAAAGACATAGATATAGCTCCCATGCTACATAGTAGGTCCTTGTTCATCTATTTTTAATTAATTTTATTGGAGTATATTTGATTCATAATGTTGTGTTAGTTTCTGCTATACAGGAAAATGAACAAGTAAAGACTGAGCTTTTGGTTAATAGTAAAAGTTAAAAGTCTGCTACTTCTCACTGGGTGATCATGGGGCACATTTTCAAGTTTGAGTCTCATTTTTTATCAGGAAAAAAATGGCTTTTCTTGATACATTTCTCTTCTTTTTTTAATTTTGGGGAAGAAAAATGATATGGCAAGGAATATTTTTGAGTCTTTCATTCAAGAATGAGAATAAATGGCTCCAGGCTGCCTCTTACTTCATTCTCTAGCACTTTCAGAATTGGATATTTCTAAAAAAGAATCAGACATACTATTTTTTGAACCAAACATTTCCTCATAACGTAAAAATTTCTATCATGATATTTTGATCCTGATTATACAATTTATTTGACTCATAGTATGTAAGTCTCATAGATATTACATTATGCTAACTATAAGTTTAGTATATTGTGCCTATATTTGTATCAAACAGAACACAGATATTGACAGCCTTAACCCTAGATTGTGGCCATTCATTTATTCCTGAAAAATATTTGTGCTTTTAATTTTACATCTTTAATTCTTGAGTAGTCATTAATCTGAGAACGAAAATGTCTCTCTCTTCAGAGAAATTAATGTGAGAGGGTACTTTATTTCTGTAACCTGTGCATTTTAGCTCCAATTGCATTAAATGTATTTTCGTTCTCAAATAAGGATCCTCTGGTTTTCAGTGTTTCTTGGTATTAATGTCACATTGATGTTTTTTGAGACTAAGTCAAATTTTTCCAAGCATTTAATATTTGGGTAACTTTGAATCTATCATCCTCTTTTAGTGAGTAAATATGTTTCAACCATTCTTTGCTCTCAAAATTCTAATTCAAGTCATTTTCATGAGTACATTTCACCAAGCACCCCATATAATAAGCATGAACTGCCAATTCCCTGTAATTTTCAGACAATTTCCATATGTTATACCATTATTGGAGAAGGCAATGGCACCCCACTCCAGTACTCTTGCCTGGAAAATCCCATGGGCGGAGGAGCCTGGTGGGCTGCAGTCCATGGGGCCGCTAAGAGTCGGACACGACTGAGCGACTTCACTTTCATTTTTCATTTTCATGCATTGGAGAAGGAAATGGCAACCCACTCCAGTGTTCTTGCCTGGAGAATCCCAGGGACGGTGAAGCCTGGTGGGCTGCCATCTATGGAGTCGCACAGAGTTGGACAAGACTGAAGTGGCTTAGCAATACCGTTATTATGTTCTTGTAGGCTAATTGGTAATTATACCCAAATTAGGGTACTTGGAAAAGTTGCTCTTAAGAAAAATTATCTTTAATTTTTCTTGATAACCTTTTTTCCATTAGATATTTTATAATTCATTTACATCATATACAAGACCAGTTAGTCTCTTTAATAATGTATTCAGGACACAATAACTAAAATTCTTAGTGATATTGATATTACATGGATCTAAAAAACATGACCAGTCTGGAAAAGATTCTCATTTCCTCCCCTTCCCCAGATAAAAGTTGTAAAAATAATTCAAAATATGTATTACCAAGAAAGTACATCAGCAAATAAAATCCTTGTCTACTCTTGGGTTTATATTCTGTGTAAGAAATGGATGTAGTTGTATAAATGCCCTCCAGTGAAAGACCACTGGGAATAAACTGGTAGTTGAACACTTTGGGTTTATTACGCATTACATATATGGGAGCGAAGACTTAGAATTAGGGTTTCTTTGCTCCTAAGTGATGTCAATCAGAAAGTGTTCCCCTCCCCTACTCAGCTCTGCCAGGAATTGAAGGTCTCATGGAAAGGGCAGTATAAGGAGATTCTCACCAGCCGTGTGACTGTAGAGAGCCTCGGTTTCCTCATTTAAACATGAATCTTCTTCCCAGGTGATGCTAGTGGTAAAGAACCTGCCTGCCAATGCAGGAGATGTAAGAGATGCAGGTTCAATCCCTGGATCTGGAAGATCCCCTGGAGGAGGACACAGCAACCCACTCCAGTATTCTTGCCTGTAAAATCCCATGGACAAAGGAGACTGGCAGACTACTGTCCATAAGGTCCCAGAGAGTCCTAAACACAAAAACACAACTGAGGTGACTTAGCACATACTCCCAAGGTGAATCTAAATGTGGACTACCCACAGTTTGTAAATACCCACTTTACATAGTGAAAGACCCATAGTTTATGCGTTCAATAAAAGATACTAATCACTGTTAGAGGCAGCACCTGCTTCTCAATGAAGGCCACATCCCACCTCTACCATCCTTAAGCCCCATATGAGAGTATCTTCCTAGATCCCCAAATCTCACACCAGAAAGACAAATAAAAGCTTGAAGACTGTGACAGAAGAGTGAAACATTTGAGGGCTGGGATCAACTTCATTCTATTTGCACATTTGGTTTGGCTGTGGCTTATGGGTCTCAGGAAAAGAGGCTTGCTGCCTTGGGAGGTACTGAACTCTGCATTGAACTAAATGATGGTCACAGTGTGACTTGCATGGGAAAGTTTGGGATATCTCAGTAAGTGGATGTTACAAAAGACTTACTAGATTTTGCTTTGTGTTAGGTTATTTGGGAGAAAATATTAGGATAGATCTCTGTTCTGGCTTTGATGGTGTTGCGAAGCAGGGATCATACTTCAGTTTGGTATCATAACAAATATTACCTAGAAGATAGAAAAGTTAAAGTTGTAATTGGAAAAGAAGCTGCAGTCACTCAAATAAATTGGGATAAAGGGATGTTTGGTCTTCTTGTCTGTGTTCATGAGCAATAGTGGAGAAGTTTTATTTTTATCTTGATCCACCAGGGTTAGAGAATGGCCTAGCTTGATGTTGATGTTGTGTGAAATTGTGTACGTTCAACAGGTAGACGCCAAGATCTAACCATGAGTACCAGGCCAGCTCACAGCAGCACTATGGTCTAGCAAGCAGTACCAAGCCAGCACCAGGTGTCAGGGAGTTTTCTCTTTCTCAGTAACTACAATGGCAATAAGTTTTCAGCCTTTTGTACAATAAGCTCAAACATGTTTGTCAGAACCTAGAGACAAAATAAAGAGAAAGTTCTCATTTGGTAAACCACTGTTCCCAAAAATTTTAGAGCAGTCATACTGACTTTTTTCTGTCTCTCTGTAATGCTCAGCCATTTCCCAAACTTAGGACATTTTTATTATCTCTACCATAATTCTCAAATTCTATGCTTGTATTTATTACTCATGTTTTGCTTAAATATCTCAACAATATTTATTTCATATACAATCAAAAATACACTATTGATGTATGTATGTGAATGTGTTAATCACTCAGTAATGTCCGACGCCTACGACTCCATGGACTGTAGCTCACCAGGCTCCTCTGTCCACAGGGATTCTCCAGGCAAGAATACTGGAGTGGGTTGCCTTCTCCACACTGTTGATACTATGTATAACATACATAATTAATGAGAACATACTGTATAGTACAGGAACTCTATCCAATGTTCTGTGGTGACCTAAATGGAAAGGAAATCTAAAGAGGAGATATATATATATATAAGTATGGGCTTCCCTGGTGTCTCAGGCAGTAAAGAATCTGCCTGCAGTGCAGAAGATCCAGGTTCAATCCCTGGGTCAGGAAGATCCCCTGGAGAAAGGAATGACAATCTATTCCAGTATTCTTGCCTGGAGAATTCCATGGACAGAGGAGCCTGCTGAGCTACAGTCCATGGGGTCACAAAGAGTTAGAATTGACTGAGTGACTTTCACTTTTCATGTACATGGATAGCTGATTCACTTTGCTGTATAGCAGAAACTAACACAACATTGTAAAGGAACTATACCTCAATAAAAAGTAATTTAAAAAGGAAAAAAAAATAGCCCCAACTTTCATTTCCTATCCATTACACTTTCTTTTCATTATCTTAATAATCTCAGAAAATGTCTCATTTATTTAGTTTTTACTTATTTTGGGAAGGTCACATTTTCCCCAAAGGATAAGTTTCATGCATTCAGAATTCATGTAAATTGTGTTTACTATGCTTTCCTCTTGCACATTACAGGTTCTCATTAGACATTTGATGAATAAATCAATACAAAAAGCAGATTTAATTGTTAAGTATATACTTTTCTGAAGAAGAAACTTTTCTGAGTTAAAAGGAAAGTTTTCTGTGTAGCAAATGAATATATAAATTCCACCACCCTAACTTGAGTTTTTAGAGTCAAATATTTTCTAGGAAATAGAGTGCAAGGAGAGAGAATCATTGAAGCTGAACCATGTGAGCATAATTTTGAACACTAACCTATATTCTCTTATTTCTCTTCCAGGGTTATGTATCAGAAGCAATTAAAGTTAATTAATTTATATTTAAAGGAAAGAGTTAATCTCATGGCACTCTCACAATTACAGGCTACAGATTTCCACCTAGGGGTATTCACAAGCAAACTTGAGAAAGTAATTCAGTTGATTATGTATAATACATCCAACAAATGACATTCTAGGACAATCTGACCTGCCTAATCCTGCTGCAGGCAGCTCAGACTTAATGTAAGGAGAGATAACAAGACTAAAGGGCATTTTCTTTCCTATTTGCCATAAGAGCCTACCACGAGCTTTCATCCCAGTGCCAAAATCAAGCAGGCTCTTACAGTCCTTAGAAGTCTGTAGGCACAACTAATATTTCTGTGATTATTTAGCTGGAGAGTTGACTACGATCATGGTATTGTAGTCATGTGATGGACATATTTTACTTAGACTCTCACATTAGGACTTAATCTCATCCATAGTTTGCAGCTCCCTTGAAGACCGTGTTGCAACAGAGTTCTGTTAAATGACATTTTTCTATGACATTTGTGCATGGTCAGTTCATGTTTGTAACTATCTTCCCAAGATTGTTTATATAACAAGCATTCTTAGAGGGTACAAATACAGTCTCCCTCTGAGGAGTAGGACAGATTTGATTTCTGACTAAAATGATAAAGATAACGTCTTCCTCTGGGGTAATGGTTGGACAGGTTTGCTGGTAATTCTTTTTAAAGAGTCAGGATTCTCTGTTTAGCATTCAGTGGCTGATACACACTCATTGTACCTGTGCCTGCCTCCACATCATCCCTGTGGGACCTGGTGAAAGGGTGCAAGGAAAACCACTGCAAACAGGAAGTTCATGCACTTTATTGTGCCATGAGTAATAAAGCCCTTTGTCTCATATTTAGTACATCCATGCCTTCTGTTACTACCTAAGAAACTGTAGGAAGATCATACAGGGTAGATAAAAACAAATATGAAACAATTAGTCAGAGAAATATATTTCAGCTGTGCCTTAGGCTTCCTTCTTATCTGTCTGGATTTTTTCATTATAAATATTTGTTAATATTTAATAAATATTATAAATGTATAATATATAATAAATATTTGTATAAAATATTATTATTCATTATATAAAAGTGAACATGTGCTTGTGCACAGTCGTGTCCGACTCTTTGCAACGCCATGGACTGTAGCTCACCAGACTCCTGGGTCTATGGAGTTTTCCAAGTAAGAATATTGGAGTGGGTTGCCATTTCCTGCTCCAGGTGATCTTCCTCACCCAGGGATCAAACCTGTGTCTCTTGCATCTCCTGAATTGGTAGGAGGATTAGTTACCACTGTGCCATAAAATGCTGGTCATATATATTGCCTCAGTATAGGTAAGATCATTTGGTGACTGTTTATATTTCTAGACAATTTTAGCTATAACTGCATTGGTTTTTTTCCTCATTCAGGTAAATAAGGAGATATAGATGATTAAGTGAGATAAGATATTATTGACAATCTTGAATTATTTCTAGTCATATAATGAAAAAGTAATTGAATTAACATTCAATACTTTGATGACTTCTGGGTACAGATTATTTGTTGCTAATCTTGCAACTAGGTACGACACATGCTACAAAAGTTCAATTGAAAAAATATGGACCAGGCAATATCTAATGTTTCTCCCAATACTGTAATTACTCTGTGCACTAGTTTCTAGTAGAAATGTACAGTCTTACTATGTCCAAAGTGCAGAAGCAAATGCATCTTTTCTACTTAGTTATCTACTTAATTTGGGACATATCTTGCTTATTTTTGTAGCTAATGTCAAACACATTATTTAAGTCATCACATTTGTCTTTGTTAAAATATACATGGAAGAGTCCTATACCTAGCCATAAAAATGAGCCTCCTTATTATTCCATATATTTTCACAAATATTCATTTCTTATAGATGCTGTAAGTGGGACCTCCACTTGTCACTTAAACAATTATTCATGGAATCCTGAGCTCCTCCTCTAAGACTGGGGATTAAAAATAACTTTAATATTGGACAAAAGAGTGTTGATGCACAGTGGGCAGTGCACAAAAAAAGTCACTGAAGATGGTTTAATTGCTGCTGTATGGCCATGTACCACAATTCTTATTTTAATGTAGGAGTCACTATGTGGTTATATTTTTGAAATAATGGAATTTTGAAAGAAAAAAAAAATACTGAAAGCTGAGGTTTGAAAAAACCCATAACTCAGTTTTAAATATTGTCTCTATATGATTAATCATTGAGAAGTGGTTATAAGTTAAAAAAAAAAAAAAAAAGTTAGCCATGGCCATCTGCTTACAGAATGAATGTCAAACTATGAAGACTACAAATTTTGTTTCTTTTAAAAGAGCTTGTAACTCTATGCTATGCTGTTAACATAAAGTTCCTAACAATGAATTATGTCTGCTAAAATATCAAATATATTTATATATTCAACATCATCATAATAGGAAATTTAGCTCTCAGTTTGATATGTCTGACACCAAAATGGAATTTGTGATGACCTAGAACATATATAAGAAAATATCAATAGCCTCTTTGCAAATAAACACAGGTCATCATATTTTAAGCCATTAAAATTTATAATGCATCAAATATACCTTAATATGATTACTTATAGCTGAAATAAACAATAATTTGCAACCACATTTGTGTGTGTGTATAAAGATGAAGTACAGAAAGAAAAATTCTATTAAAATTCTGTAAATGTGAAATACAATAACTTTTCATCAATATAGAAATTTGCATTTAATTATTATTTAAGAAGAGTGCTTAGAAGCAACAGCTTCCTATGTTGGCTTTGTCACTAACTGTAAGATATGGAGAACTAGAAATTACATTTGGTTCTACATAATACAAGTCTGGAAAGAAAAAACATAAGCTTCATTTCATTTTCTGCAAATCTCTTTTAAGTGATTAGTTGTTACTTACTTCATGGATACCTTCTGGAGATTTTTGATAATAATAGTATCTTTAAAATATCTCAGTTCAGTCGCTCAGTTGTGACTGACTCTTTGCGACCCAATGGACTGCAGCATGGCAGGCTTCCCTATCCATCACCAACTCCCAGAGCTTTCTCATACTCATGTCCATTGAGTCAGTGATACCATCCAACCATCTCATCCTCTGTTGTCCCCTTCTCCTGTCTTCAATCTTAACCAGCTTCAGCGTCTTTTCAAATGAGTCAGTTCTTTACATCAGGTGGCCAAAGTATTGGAGTTTCAGCTTTGGCATCAGTCCTTCCAATGAATATTCAGGACTGATTTCTTCTAGCATGGACTGGTTTGATCTCCTTGCAGTCCAAGGGACTCTCAAGAGTCTTCTCCAACACCACAGTTCAAAAGCATCAATTCTTCGGTGCTCAGCTTTCTTTATAGTCCAACTCTCACATCCGTACATGAGTACTGAAAAAAAACCATAGCTTTGACTAGTCATCAAAGTAATGTCTCTGCTTTTTAATATGCTGTCTAGGTTGGTCAAAGCTTTTCTTCCAAGGAGCAAGTGTCTTTTAATTTCATGGCTGCAGTCACCATCTGCAGTGATTTTGGTGCCGGGAGCCAGCACGGGAGTCCCCATCCATGAAAAGGTCATGTGGGAGAGTTCTGGTGGGCACGGCGAGCCAGAACTCAGGGGGTGCCCCTCTGGGCCTGCCTGAGTGTCTACCTCAAAACCAGAGTCTGTCTGTTTTACTGCTTCATGACTTTCACCAACTCCTCTGACAGTCACGGGGGCTATCCCTGACCACCTTTTCTCTGAAGGAAATCAACAGAGCTCTAGCTAATTAGCCTCCTGGACGTAATAGGAGTGTTTCAATCCAATCCCTTCAGATGGCTCTCTAATTTCCCTGACAGGTTTACCCAGACTCCTACAGCTACGCATATGATTGTTTACAGTCTCCCAACCGCGGGAGGCACGGGAAGCTTAAGATATTCAAATAGTATAGAGCCTCTCGGAGAGTTAGAAATTGTTAGAACTAGTAGAAGATTTCACTGTTGAGCCAATGCTTGCTGCCAAGTTTCCACATCCCCTGTATTGTATCCTTGGAAGTGTATTAATTAATATAGTTGGTACATAGAAAAAATAAGTAGTGGCCTTGGTGCTAACAACTATAGACCCTTAAGGTAATAAATTCTTTCCTTGCTGTAAACCCATTGCGCCTCTGCCCTATAGGAATGCAACTTTATCTAACACCTTCGGAGGATGGTGCCAAACTTTAAAATAATTACTCTTAGAGAAAATAAGTCTTATGGTTGACAAACCTTTATCAGAGTCATAAAATGTTAACAGGCCTTCTGGCCAGAAGATGATGTAAATCACCTAAACCATTTGTATACAATAAGTTTGCAGAAAAGAAAGCCTGGTCTCAATAAGGATCAAAGACAGCTGACTTTGCATGATTTCACACCCCCTATTATCCTCTATGCACAACTTAAGGTATATAAGCTCCCTTTAAAAATAAAGCTATGGGCTTTGCTCAAAGCTTGGTCTCCCCGTGTTGTTCTTTCTTTTTCCTTTTCCTTTTCAGGCTGATTTCCCTGAAGCGCAGGGGCCCTCTGCGTTCACTTTCCTGCCTGGGCTTCTAAGACCCACTCGAGAAAGTGCGTAAGGTGGGGCACCTTATGCGATTCAAGAGGGCGCCTGCGGCCTACGTGAACAGGGCAAGTCCCGTGCTGGGGCTTTATTGGCTTTCTGTGTAAACCAAGAAATATAAGCCTCTTTTCTCTCCTCTATTTTCTTAACTGAAAAATTCTTTCCCTGTCTCTTTCTTCTTTTATCTATTATTTATCTTTTAATCGCTGACACCGTCCTCCTGAGGGAATCCCTGGATCCAACCGCGGCTGGACCCCAGAATTTCGGATCCCAAGAAAAGAAACTCTGTCATTGTTTTCATTGTTTCCCCATCTATTTGCTCTGAAGTGATGGGACCAGATGCCATGATCTTGCTCTTCTGAATGTTGAGCTTTAAGCCAACTTTTTCACTCTTCTCTTTTACCTTCATCAAGAGGCTCTTTAGTTCTTCACTTTCTGCCATAATAGTAGTGTCATCTGCATATCTGAGGTTATTGATATTTCTCCTGGCAATCTTGATTCCAGCTTGTGCTTCACCCAGCCCTGCATTTCTCTCCATATAAGTTAAATAAGCAGTGTGACAATATACAGCCTTGATGTACTCCTTTCCCAATTTGGAACCAGTCCTTTTTTCCATGTGCGCTCCTGCTGCTGCTATGTCACTTCAGTTGTGTCCGACTCTGTGCGACCCCATAGATGGCAGCCCACCAGGCTCCCCCATCCCTGGGATTCTTCAGGCAAGAACACTGGAGTGGGTTGCCATTTCCTTCTCCAATGCATGAAAAGTGAAAGTGAAGTCGCTCAGTCATGTCCGACTCTTAGCGACCCCATGGACTGCAGCCTACCAGGCTCCTCCATCCATGGGATGTTCCAGGCAAGAGTACTGGAGTGGGGTGCCATTGCCTTCTCTGATGTGCGCTCCTAAACAGGGTCAAAGTTTGAAGTAAGAAGGGGTTCAGTAAGTTACGTACCAGGTATGAAACAGTTCCCTCATACTTGTATTTTTCTCCTCTTCTCTAAGAAGCCAATGCTCAGCTGATACCACTAACTCTACTCTCAGTTTCCAAGTGGTCTCACTTTTATGGAAGCCACCTATCCAGTCTATATATTTTTATATTCATTAACCTAAATTTATCATTGTTGCTATCATCCTTTTTTGTTTTCTTTTCTTTTAAGCTTCCTTTTAAATCAATTTCCATATGGATAAAGAAAAGTGTGCATGTGTGTTCAGTTGTTTGGGACTCTTTTTGACCCCATGGACTGTAGCCCACCAGGCTCCTCTGTCATGGAATTTTCTAAGCAAGAATACTGGAGTAGGTTGCTATTCCTTTCTCCAGGGGAATCTTCCTATTAGTGTCATTAGCAATTCCTCCTAAGATTCCATTGAAGAAGAGGATACTAGTAACCTTAGATGAGAAGTAAGCAAGTAAATGAATGATCCAAATCATCAAGGGCTTCCCTGGTGGCACAGGCGGTAAAGAATCTGCCTGTAATGTGGAAACTCCACCAGGGTATCTTCCCTACCTCTTCTGCCAAGGGATCTTCCCAACCCAGGGATCTAACCCACATCTCCTGCATTGGAAACTGGATTTTTTTTTTTTTTTCACCACTGCACCACCAAGGAATCAAAGAAAAGTTAAAAGAAACTAATTCCCAGAAGGTTTGTAATCTTTTAGTTCAATTATAGGGATATTAAAGCCAATCATAAATGAAGAAAAAAGGAACTGATATTAAAAAAAAAAAAATTTGAACAATAGTGAAGTACCACTTCATTACAATATGGCAAAGTAATCATTCATGTCTAAATTCTGTCTTTGATGGGTCATTCATGGGCCCTCCATGAAGGATACAGACTTTAATTAGTATTGTTCTAGGTCCATGAAATAGATCCAACCACTGAAACATGTGAACAGAGGAGTGTCTTCCTAAATGAGCTGAAAGCGAAAGTCACTCTGTCATGTGGGACTCTTTGCGACCCCATGGACTGTACAGTCCATGGAATTCTCTATGCCAGAATACTGGAGTGGGTAGCCTATTCCTTCTCCAGAAGATCTTCCTGACCCAGGAATTGAATCAGGGTTTCCTGCATTACAAGTATATTCATTACGAACTGAGCCATCAGGGAAGTCCGAAATTCACTGGCAGCCTTTCAAAGAGTTTAAAGCCATGTTGGACACTCACCTTAATGTGCAAAGGCCTATGATGGATACTATTACTAAGTACAACTCTGTGTGTGTGTGTGTGTGTATGTGTGTGTGTGTGTGTGACTCAGTTGTGTCTTACTCTGCAACCCTGTGAACTGTAGCTTTCCAGGCTCCTCTGTCCATGGAATTTTTCAGATAAGGATACTGGAGTGGGCTGCTACCCGCTTCTCCAGGGGATCTTTCCAACACATGGATTGAACCTGAGTCTCTCACAGTACAGACAGATTCTTTATCATCTGAGCCACCGGGAAAGCCCACAATACTTTGGATCACTCATTTACTTGCTTGCTTCTCATTCCAGGTTGCTAGTACCCTTTTCTTGAATGGGATCTTAGGAGGAATTGCTAATGGCAGTCGTAGGCCACAGGTTATAGAGTGTTCTCCAATAGCATTTAATAGCTATGTGGACCTCTTATCAGGCACTAGGCCTTTGTACAAATATGAAGAATCACTGGTCAGAGATATTTTGCTTTTATTTTATTGATTATGCTGTGTTCACCTTGAATGGATACTGAATTTGAATGGAAAAAATAATTCTCATTAAGGAAAATCTTATATTTCAATTTAAACAATATTTTCCCCCAAAACAATAATTATGTGTTCTCTTTTCATATCTCAACTGTATTAATATGAGAGCCCTATTTTGAATACTTCAATGAAATGGATTTTAATATCTTACTAACCAAGTTTTTCTGTGACTCCCAAGGTGATAAATGTAAATCATAAAATACTTTTTTTTTATGCCTTATCTTGTTCCAAGAAAAATATATTATCGCAAAGGTATAAGCAATTGACAATGTGAAAAATATTTTACAAAATTAAAAAATGATGAAACACTAGAAGCCCAAACATAGGGAAAAAAATGTTCATTGGAGGTTATCTACAAATCGTATGTTATGGACCATTATGCTCCTATATGGAAGATAGGCCAAATTTTCTAATAGTCTTAAGGAAGGAGAAAACCCAGTAAATGATAGAATTGACAGGATTCATGAGGTAAAACAAAAGTTCATGAAAAGTCTAATTGTTCATGAGTGTGAGAAAAGGCATAAATGATTCCCAAGAATTCTTATAGGTAGGTATTTCATAAGTTAATCATATAAAACTTATATGATTCATTTATAATTTAGTATTAAAAATTCTTAACAGATAAGGGAGATCCTAGCTCAGCTTTTCCTGCCAAAACTTAAGTAGTATTAATTTAAATATGATGGTTCTAAAACTGATGATTTCAGATTAGTTAGGCTATAGATGAATTGAGTTATAGTCAAACCTATGGTTTTTCCAGTAGTCATGTATGGATGTGAGTGTTGGGCCATAAAAAATGCTGAGGACCAAAGAATTGATGCCTTTGGACTATGGTGCTGGAGAAGACTCTTGAGAGTCTATTGGACTGCAAAGAGATCACATCAGTCAGTTCTAAAGGAAATCAACCCTGAATATTCATTGGAAGGACTGATGTTCAAGTTGAAACTCCAGTACTTTGGCCATCTGATGTGAAGAGTTGATTCATTGGAAAATACCCTGATTCTGGGAAATATTGAGGACAGGAGAAGGGGACACAAGAGGATGAGATGGTTGGATGGCATCACTGACTCAATAGATACGAATTTGAGCCAACTCAAAGAGATATTAAAGGACAGGCAAGCATGATGTGCTGCAGTCCATGGGGTCACAAAGAGTCAGACACGATTGAATGACTGAACTGAACTGAGATGTATTGAGTTAATATCTATAGGTAGAAACAAGGAATGCAACTGTCTGTGTTTTTATCATTTTTCACCAAGGATAAATTTTTTTTTAATTTATTAACTTTTAATTGAGGACTTCTCTGGTGGCTCAGACTATAAAGAATCTGCCTGAAATGGAGGAGACTCAGGTTTGATCCCTGGGTTGGGAAGATCCCCTGGAGAGGGGAATGGTAACCCACTCCAGTATTCTTGCCTGGAAAATTCCATGGACAGAGGAACCTGGTGGGTTACATTCCATACAGTCACAGAGAGTCTGATATGACTGAATGACTAATACACACACACACACTTTTAACTGAAGGAACATTGCTTTACAAAATTATGATGGTTTCTGCCATATGTCAACATAAATCAGTCATAGGTATACATATCTCCCCTCCCTTTTGAACTTCCCTCCCACCTCCCACCCAATGCCACCTCTCTGGGTTGTCACAGAGCACCAGTTTGAGCTCTCGGAGTCACACAGCAAATTCCCACTGGCTATCCCACTGTATCTATTAAAATAGTGTTCTATCACCATCTTCTCATTGTTTTACTTAGGATGACAAATTCCAGTTTTTCTAGGACTTTCCTGTTTTATTCTTGCAAACTCTGTACATTTGGACAAGTAAGGATGTTGCCACATTGGCAGTGACCCTTAACAAACTGTGCTCTTTGCCTGGAATATTTTTTCTAAACTTTTTTTTTTCTTTTATCATGCACCATAAAACCACTGCTATGCAGATATTTACTAAAATCCAAGAACTATTTCTTTATACTCCCACACCTGTATTTCATAGATATAGCTTATAAATCTCTTGAACACTTGTTTCTTTTTTTTCTCTTTTTAAAAATTTTATTTTATTTAACTTTACAATATTGTATTGGTTTTGCGATATATCAAAATTAATCTGCCACAGGTATACATGTGTTCCCCATCCTGAACCCTCCTCCCTCCTCCCTCCTCATACCATCCCTCTGGGTCATCCCAGTGCACCAGCCCCAAGCATCCAGTATCGTGCATCGAACCTGGACTGGCGACTCATTTCATATATGATATTATACATACTTCAATGCCATTCTCCCAAATCATCCCACCCTCTCCCTCTCCCACAGAGTCCAAAAGACTGTTCTATACATCAGTGTCTCTTTTGCTGTCTCGTATACAGGGTTACTGTTACCATCTTTCTAAATTCCATATATATGCGTTAGTATACTGTATTGGTGTTTTCTTTCTGGCTTACTTCACTCAGTTTCATCCACCTCATTAAAACTGATTCAAATGTATTCTTTTTAATGGCTGAGTAATACTCCATTGTGTATCTTCCTTGTGTTTCTATATCTAACTTTCCATCTGGCTGAGTTCAAGTACTATGACTTACCTTGAGAATTCCAGGGAGTGTTTCACAGAGAAAAATTATTTCACAAATGAATTTTATAAGCAATGTAATTCATCAATTCATTCTAGAATGTATTCATATTTTAAATGTATTAAAAACTGTTTTGAAGCAATTTGGGGAGAGCAGGCTGATCTAGTCATATAATCTATGTGAAAAGCTCTAGACTTGCAAGCATGTATGCAGATGTATGATGAACTAAGAATCCATAAATAGTACTGTATGGGATGAAAACCACTGTGTTTGATAACACATACTGCATAGATGGGATAGTGAGGAATTACATCAAGAAATAGTTAGACACTGACTTTTCCTAGGTGGCCCTAGTGGTAAACCTCCTGTCAATGCAGGAGACATAAGAGACATGGATTAGATCCCTGGGTTTGGAAGATCTCCTGGAGAAAAGCATGGCAATCCACTCTAGTATTCTTGCCTGAAAAATCCCATAGACAGAGGAGTCTGGCAGACTACAATTCATAGGGTCACAAAGAATAGGATATGACTGAAGTGACTTAGCACACATGACTTGTAGAAAAGAAGTTACAGTTACCTGTAGGGAGAAAAACAAACAAACAAAAAAAGATCTATCTGAACAAATCACCCATGCATTCTTTTCTCCCAAACAGGACCAGAGACTACACCTGAAAATGTGTAGATTCCCTATAAAGCACATAAAAATATTAGGGAGCAATGAATCACTCTCATGGCCTGGCTGTACTGTACTTAGTCACTCAGTCGTGTCCAACTCTTTGCGACCCTATGGACTGCAGTCCATTAGTCTCCTCTGTCCATGGGATTCTCCAGGCAAGCATACTTCACCTTATAATTCACGTAATGTAAAAATATATAAATTAGCAACCAAATTAATAATTGGAGTGTAGGGGACTGTATTGAGTCAGATGGGAACCATTCTCTATTTTTTAGTTATAAATTTGTCATAATTTACATTAGAAAAATATTTCCTATAGCTCTGACTTGTTTTTGCATTTATCAAATTGATTCAGTAAGCTTTGAGTATCACATATCTGCCAGACAAATTACTGAGTACTGTAAAAACAAAGATAATAAGAAAATATCCTATTTAAATGAACAGAGGTATAATAAAAATACACACTTATGAAGTGCATCCATAGTACTCAAGGATGATACACATGATGACATAGTTCTGTATGCATAAATAGTTTTTGAGATATTTATCACTGTTGTACTTTTCATATTGTTGAAGAAACTAGAACATTGAAATTTAAACAACAATAAAATGTTTAGATAGCTATTAATTGGTAGAGCCAAAATTTAACCCAGATATTTATGTTTCAAAGTCTGCCTACACACTTAATTACAAAAATGGTATGTATAATAATGACTCTGAGCCTCTCAGCTGTGGGACTGAATCAGCTCCTAAGTCTGTACTCAGTCGCTTAATTGTGTCCAACTCTTTGCTGCCCCATGGACTGTAGCCCACCAGGCTTCTCTGTCCATATAATTTTCTAGGCAAGAATACTGGAGTAGGGTGCCATTTCCTATTCTAAGAGCTCTTCCCCATTCAGGGATCAAACTGGTGTCTCTGTGTCTCTTGCATTGGCAGACAGATTCTTTACAACTAGTGCCACCCGAGAAGCCCCATATATAATAATCAGATCAGATCAGATCAGTCACTCAGTTGTGTCTGACTCTTTGCGACCCCAGGAATCGCATCATGCCAGGCCTCCCTGTCCATCACCAACTCCCGGAGTTCACTTAAACTCACATCCATCGAGTCGGTGATGCCATCCAGCCATCTCATCCTCTGTTGTCCCCTTCTCCTCCTGCCCCCAATCCCTCCCAGCATCAGAGTCTTTTCCAGTGAGTCAACTCTTCGCATGAGGTGGCCAAAGTACTGGAGTTTCAGCTTTAGCATCATTCCTTCCAAAGAAATCCCAGGGCTGATCTCCTTCAGAATGGACTGGTTGGATCTCCTTGCAGTCCAAGGGACTCTCAAGAGTCTTCTCCAACACCACAGTTCAAAAGCATCAATTCTTCGGTGCTCAGCCTTCTTCACAGTCCAACTCTCACATCCATACATGACTACTGGAAAAACCATAGCCTTAACTAGACGAAACTTTGTTGGCAAAGTAATGTCTCTGCTTTTGAATATGCTATGTAGGTTGGTCATAACTTTCCTTCCAAGGAGTAAGTGTCTTTTAATTTCACGGCTGCAGTCACCGTCTGTAGTGATTTTGGAGCCCAGAAAAATAAATTCTGCCACTGTTTCCACTGTTTCCCCATCTATTTCCCATGAAGTGATGGGACCAGATGCCATGATCTTCATTTTCTGAATGTTGAGCTTTAAGCCAACTTTTTCACTCTCCACTTTCACTTTCATCAAGAGGCTTTTGAGTTCCTCTTCACTTTCTGCCATAAGGGTGGTGTCATCTGCATATCTGACGTTACTGATATTTCTCCTGGCAATCTTGATTCCAGCTTGTGTTTCTTCCAGTCCAGCGTTTCTCATGATGTACTCTGCATATAAGTTAAATAAACAGGGTGACAATATACAGCCTTGACGTACAGGTATGTATAATAAAATATTATTATTTTCAAGTGAGAAGCATATAAAATAGAAACAACTATGGAATACATTGAGGCATCAGTCAGGTAATCCAAATGAGTAAAATGAACTGGCTATGAATCAACAAATTATTATAGTACTAGACCTCACTGTAGAGGATTCAAGTGATTGTGGTTTCAGTTCAGTTCAGTTCAGTCACTCAGTCATGTCCGACTCTTTGCGACCCCATGAATTGCAGCACGCCAGGCCTTCCTGTCCAACACCAATTCCCAGAGTTCCCCAAACTCATGTCCATCGAGTCAGTAATGCCATCCAGCCATCTCATCCTCTGTTGCCCCCCTTTCCTCCTGCCCCCAAACCCTCCCAGCATTAGAGTCTTTCCAATGAGTCATCTCTTCACATCAGGTGGCCAAAGGTTTAGACAATGACAATTAAAGGAATACAGGCCTAATCTTATCAGAACTTCTAATTTTTCAAGACAAGTCAGAAATTCAGATTTTTATATCAGCTCCCTTTATGTTTAACTGTAGGAAATTAATTAAAATTAATGTGTCTCAAACAATATTAGAGAATGCATCTGTGATCCAGAGATAGTTCACAAATAACCAGATTGTTTCCTTTGAGATAAAAGGCACAGGCCTATGTGTATGTATGTACTTGCAGGAGGCATAGAGGTCAGAGAGTTTGGTCACATCTACTGAACTTAAGAAGTTATGGAATATCTGGAGTGATACTTTCAGGGAGGAGTGAAAAAAAATGTTAGAAAGGCCACCAGAGGTAATTTTATGCAGATATTTTCTTTCCTGGAGAATATCTAATACTGTCTAAGATGGAATATAAGAGGAGGAATAAGAAAGGATTGGACGTAATTTTTTAAGTTCTTTAGTAATCCCTAAATATATTTAAAAAAGTGTATTTTCATAGTCTTCTGAATATTTCCCTAAGGCTGCTGTTTTGTTTTGATTTCAGATTTATAACTCCTGGCAACCTTTATCAAAGCAAAACTATATGATATTTTTATTATTCTTAGAGTTAGTCACAACATGTGCCACCATCATTTAAATTACTTGGGATAAATAGAATTTTGGAAATGTCATTTCTAAAAAAGAGACTCTAACAAAATTTCCAATAATCTAATTCATAATTTTTGAGTATTTGCAATAGTAAAATATTTCACTCAACTTTAAAAAGCTTAAGTTGTAAGTTAAATGAAGCTGTAGTTTGACTCATATTTCTTCAGAAGTACCCTGATATTACAGCATTTCAGTTTCAACATTTAATTCCAGTGCTACTGCTTGAAGTCTTGTTGAAATCACCTTCAATTGTTTGTCCTCTTCCTCCCCTTCAGATGAATATAGAAACGGTTATGAGCTTTCTCTTGAGATTTTTCATGAAAAGGATCTAGAGATAAAAAGGCTCTTGTTGTCCCATATATCTTCTTCTTTAGCAAAGTTTTATAATTGTTAAAGTAAAACTTTCAATGTATTTATGTGATAGGCCAGTAAAATTAATAATTTTTCCCTTCCCCTTGGTGGTTATACATTTTCCAGTGACATATGGAAGGTGATTTAAATTGTCTTTAAAGATATTTAACTTTAATATATCAGGCTTTACTTTAATGAAAAGGTATCTTATAAGTTGAAAGAAAATTCTAGGGAGAACAAAAATAATTGAGGCACTAGATAATTTTTAAACATAATTTCAAAAATGAGGACGGTTATTCAGACATTAGTGGATAATTAATTTGGAATGTAGCACTTAAATGGAATAATTTCCTTTCCACAAAACACCTAAGTGCTATTCAGAAGATGTACGGTTAGCAGAACAGGTAGCAGAAATAAACTGAAGACAAATCAGAAAAGAAGATATTTTCTGAAATAAATGAGCTTGCTCTTGACTTATGTTAATAGACCTATGTCTATTGCCAATATATCCTAAATAAACTGCATTTTCCACATTAGTTTTTCTTCAGACCAAGTGATATAGAATTAAAATATTGATAAGGCATATTTCAAGTGTAGTTAAAGAAAATAATCCAGAAAAGTATGGATGATTTCCCTTGGTATAGCAACCCTTATTTGCAATCTATGTGATCCAGCACAATTTCTCATGTGTATGTTTGAGGCTGCAGTACAATACTCAGGGTAGCCTGTAAGTAGCTACAACAAGTGGCATAAGGTTGGGAGTTAATTCCATATGTGTTGAAGTCAAATAACCCTGGTCTAAATTTGATAGCTATGTGATCTGGGACAAGTTGTTGGTCTCCCTTCTTCATATCCTTATATCTAAAATACTGATAATAATTTTATCTTCTCTTTAGATTTTGCAGAATGGGATAGCACAATGCTTACACAATAATATTTATTTACTATGCACTGGAGAAGGAAATGGCAACCCACTCCAGTGTTCTTGCCTGGAGAATCCCAGGGACGGGGCATCCTGGTGGGCTGCCGTCTATGGGGTCGCACAGAGTTGGACACTACTGAAGTGACTCAGCAGCAGCAGCAGTGGTTACTTCAGTTAGTTTTAATAGAAATATTGACTTCCCTGATGACTCAGCAGCAGAGAATCCTATCAACGCGGGAGAGGTGAGTTAGATCCTTGAGTTGGGAAGATCCTGGGAAGGAAATGGCAATCCACTGCAGTATTCTTGCCTGGAAAAATCTCATGGACAAAGAAGCCTGGTGGGCACAGTTTATGGGGTAACAAAGAGTTGGACATAATTTAGCAATTAGACAACAATAAATATTATGTATGCACATGTTTTATAATAGTTAATATATAATATAATCAGTTCACACCTATTAGAATGTTATCATCAAGAAGACAAGAAGCAGTAAATGCTGACAAGGATGTGGTAAAAAGGTAATCCTTATACCCTATTGCTGAGAATGTAAGATAGTCCAGCCTTCATAAAAAACAACATGGAGGTGCCTCAAAAATTGAAAATTGAGCTACCATATGATCCAGAAATTCTGTTCCTGGGTACATAGCTGAAGGACATGAAAACAGGATTTTTATAAAATATATATACACCATGTTTATCACAGCATTATTCATAATACCCAAAATATGTGAATAACCCATATCTGAAGACCTATCAATCGATAAGAAATGTAAATATGCATAATAAAATATTCAGCTATGAGAAAGGAGGATATCCTCTCATTTACAATGACATTAATGTATATTAAGCACATTGTGTGAAGTGAGACAGAAAAAAGCAAATACTATATGATATTACTTATAAGTGAAATCTAAAAACATCAAACCTCTAAGAAAGCAGTGTAAAGTGGTGGCTACGAGAGGATGAGAAATGAAGGGAGAAGATTGATGAGGTTTATGGGTACAAACTTGTAACAAGTAAGAAAAAAACCATAAAGATCTACTGTACAGTATAATGAATATAGACAATAAGATTATAATGATATAATATGATAGATATTACTTCAATGACAATCATTACAGTACACAAATGTATCAAAGTAACATGTTGTACACTTTAAAAAATGTTAACATTTCAAATTTGTCAAATTAAAAAATGAGTAATGTTATGATTATGTCATCAGTATTCCTCTCAGAGTAATCCCCCACATTCTCACAGGATCATATTTCTAAACTTTTGGAATCCATATTTTTTGTACAATTTGATCAGTTATGACAAAATTCTGTATGATAAAAATATTTTAGTAGGAGAGATAAAGGGGGAGAGATGCTACAAACTCCAAGGAATATTGAAAGATTAAGAATGACACTCTAAACTATGAAGCAGGACCATGAGCTATTTTATTTTAAAATACTGTAATACAATTTTAGCAATAACTTATAATTTTAACTTTATGTTGAAGTACAATAAAAATAGAAAAAAGAGCAAAGACCCTACATCAACAGCTTAGTAAATTTTTACCAATTAGATCAAGGAACAAAATATTGCTGCATCCTAGAAGTCACTATTTTTTCTCCCAGATTACCTTTAACAGAAGTTATAATAATAGCACAATGTCTAACATAATGGCTTAGATTAACTTGCCTTTTTTAAATATTAGATAAATAAAATCACACAGTTTGTGTTTTGTGTGTTGGTTGATCTGGTTGCTTTTCACTCAACATTACACTTGTTCATGATATATGATCTTGCCTGGAGAATCCCAGGGACATGGGAGTCTGGTGGGCTGCCATCTACAGGGTCACACAGAGTCAGACACAATTGAAATGACTTAGCAGAGACTTAGCAGATGAAGCTTTGAGTTGTTCATTTCAATTGTTATAGTATTTCATTATGTGAATATATTACAAGTTATTTTTTCATTTAACTTTTTATGGGGCTTTTGGATTATTAAAAAGATGTGATATTACACATAGTACCTCAATGTACATCTTTGTTCATGGTTTTGAATGAACACATGTGTATATTACTATTGGACAAATACCTAGAAGTATTGTCTAGGACAAATACCCTAGAAGAATCTCTGGGATGATAGTGTCTAAATTTCTGTACAGAGATTTTTTTCTCTTTCTTCATTAGACCTCTTCTGATATACCATCAAAGTAGGATATAGTTCTGAAAGCATAGATTAGGGAGTTAGCAAAACTATTCAATTTATGTACTCATTTATTCATTCAAATGTTTATTTAAATAGTTAACAAATAATGAATATTTTCTAGGTCTGATTCATATCTCTTAATACCAGGAATATGAAGCTAAATGCATGTAGAACTAGACTTTGATGGTCCCATTGTCCTGTTAAACAAAGAGAAAAATTCAGATATTATTGTAGCTCAGGGAGATAAGTATAATATTAAAAGTATAAGTAACATGAAATGAAGGTAAAGAATATTCACTTTTGGTTTAAGGGAGTCAAAGAAGGCATAGTATAGAAATCAACTTTCAGTTGACAAGGTTGTCTTTGGAGTGAGACAAACAAAGGAAGGGGATCAAGGGCATTTAGCTGAGAGGAATAGTACATAAAAATTGCATCTATATAGAGGCCCTGTTGAAATAGTGATAAAATTTAAAATGATCATTTTGTACATTCTAAGAGAATAGTGCTAGATAGAGCAAAAAAGGCAAATTATAAAGGATTTAGATATTGTCCCATGAGCAAAGGAAAGACAAGATTTTTTTTTCTTAGTAATTGAGGGACGTGATTAGATTTAATTTTCAGAGACAATAATTCAAACAAGCAAGTTCGTGGGAAATGACTTTTCTGAATATGTATTATTACCTATAGATGCATTCAGGCATTCAAAATATCACATTATTATGAAATCATATTCCGTTATATGTATTTCTTATAGAACAATTATCAAAAGAATATCTTAAATTGATCTCAGAATCATCTTTTATAGAATCTTCAAACTATTCAAAACATCAGCCAAGAAATAATGTATCTGAAATTCCTCCTCGCTGCTGCTGCTGCTGCTGCTGCTAAGTCGCTTCAGTCGTGTCTGACTCTGTGAGACCCCATAGACGGCAGCCCACCAGGCTCCCCCATCCCTGGGATTCTCCAGGCAAGAACACTGGAGTGGGTTGCCATTTCCTTCTCCAATGCATGAAAGTGAAAAGTGAAAGTGCAGTCGCTCAGTCGTGTCCGACTCTTCGCGACCCCATGGACTGCAGCCTACCAGGCTCCTCCGTCCATGGGATTTTCCAGGCAAGAGTAGTGGAGTGGGGTGCCATTGCCTTCTCCACTGAGGTCTTATTTTAACTAATGAAAGTACTTTAGTAAAATTTTGTCATTCAAAAATCTTAAGAATAAATTCATCATCAGTACCTTGAGGTTATCATACTGATTCAAACCATAGCATCGGGCCTGATGAATACCTGAATGCAATAACCAATAAAATAACATTTGGAAAATCAGAAAGTTCTATAAAAATGGAAGGTTTTAATCTATTACTGTAATGGATAATTAAATAGGTATTTACACATAACAATTGTCTACTGAAATAGTGACATAAGCCAGAATATTTAGAATCAAAAACTTTCTGAATAAAAAAAAAAGAAAGTAAAAATGTTCAACTGTGTTACAAAATATGGATTCTTCTAAGTTCTTGTAATTAAGTGTGTGTGTATGTGCTCAGTTGCTTCAGTCCTGTCCTATTCTTTAGGAAGCTATGGACTATAGCCCACCAGGCCTCTCTGTCCACAGGATTCTCCAAGCATGCCATCCTCCATATCTTCCTAACCCAGGGATCAAAGTCTCATCTCCTGTGTTGCTGGTGGAATCTGTACTGCTGAGCCAATGGGGAAGCCTGTAATTAAGTATAACTAAGTTCTTTTAGTATCACATGACATAAAAAAACTCCAATTAATTTAAACTAAATGATAAATTGGTTTCTACTATCATAATATATAGAGGCTTCCCTGGTAGCTCAGCTGGCAAAGAATCTGCCTGCAATGCAGGAGACCCCAGTTTGATTCCTGGGTGGGGAAGATGCACTGGAGAAGAGATAGGCTACCCATTCCAGTATTCTTGGGCTTCCCTCATAGCTCAGACAGTAAAGAAAGTGCCTGTAATGCAGGAAACCTGGGTTTGATCCCTGGGTTTGGAAGATCCCCTGGAGGAGGGAATGCCTACCCACTCCAGTATTCTGGCCTGGAGAATTTCACGGACAGAGGAGTCTGGCAGGCTACAGTACATGGGGTCACAAAGAGTTAGACATGATGGCAACTTTCACTTTCACCAGAATATATAGTATCAGAAAACTAAATGTAGTTAAATCACTGTAAAAACTCCAGTGATTCATTAATGTTGTCTCTCTCTTCTGCTTTCTTCTTTGTATATTTTGTCTTCTGCAGCTCAGGACCTATATGAGCATCTACATTGTCCTCAATGAAAATAATTTTAGGAGGAAATCTCTTTTTTCTTTAGAGATCCAGGAAGGTTTTAACTGGCCTTGCTTCGTCTGAGAACTTCACTAAACCAATCACTGTGATGGGAACAATACCTTGTCATAACTGGACAAATCTGAAGCATGTGCTTTCTCCTAATCCAGGGGATGATAGGGGCCTGACCAGAGCCACACTGATTGGATATGGTGGATGGATGATAGACCAGAGTGATGTCAAAAATGTATACACACACACACACACACGCACACACACACACACACACTACACACACTACAGTAGGATAAGCACATAATAAAGTATAAAATAGAACAGCATAATTTGAGTTTATATTATCCCCAGAATTATACAGATCTCAAGATTTACAATTAGAAAACCCTTGCTTTAAATTCCACTCTGTCATGGTATGAAGCAGGTTTCTTTTTCTCTCCCCATCTATCAAGAGTTTAAGAAATTGGCTCATGACGGTTGTAGAGCCTGGCAAGTTCAAAACTCTGCAGAGCAGGCTGGCAGGATGGAAGTTGGGAGAAGAGCAGCAGTTCAAGACTGGAGGGAGTCTGCTGGCAGGCTTCCTTCTTCCTCAGGGGATGACAATCTTTCTCTAAAGACCTTCAACTGATTGAATGAGACTTACCCACATTATGGAGAATAATCTGCTTTACTAAAGTCTACCGATTTACATACTAATCCCATCCAAAATAGAACTTCACAGAAACTTCTAGAATAGTGTTTTACCAAATAGTCAGGTACTGTGGTTTAGTCAAGTTCACATAAAATTAATCAATTTAGTCACTATATAGACTATAGGGAAAATTTATTTCACTTAGCTTCAGTTTCATTTCTTTTGTAATGTGCTTGATATAACTTACTTGTAGGACTATTAGAAAATTAAACAGAGGTATAAGTCCTATTAGCACAGTGCAACCAATAAATTTTTGCTATTGCTGCATTTGAATTTAATTAACATACTTTTTACTAGCTAATCTAATGCCATACATTTTTGTGTGCACTAGGTAATCTATGGTTTCTATGGTTTTTATTTCAATACAGAAGTCAAAAAAAAAAAAAAAAAACTATTGATGACAAAGACACAAAGTGATAGTATTTGTTTATCAACTTAAAGGGCCATTAATTGTGAGAAAACCATTTATAATACATTCCCAGTTGCAATCCATGGTGATGTATTGTAAACAGACACCAACATAGTTTACTGGCTTTAGTATCCATGACTGTGTACAGGCTAGTAAAAATCAATGAAGAAGAAAGGGAAAAAAGACCTGATTAATAACAACTATGACATGTATTGATTATAATGACAAACGCTGTAAAGAACTTTTCAAAGGAGATAATTTTAAAAATAAGTAAAATTGCATAATAATAATGTAATATTTACTTAGCTGACACATTTTCTAGCACATTTACTCTATCACAGTATTTTCTTAGGCCATTATAGTATATGTATTCAGTTAGCAGATATTTATTGAACAGCTACTTTATATTAAACCTACAAGCTTCCCCAAAACAAAAATTAAGCCACAAAGCATCTTGTCCTTAATACTCCCAGAATTCTATGATATACACTTGGTGATTTATCAGACTTTTTTTTTTTTCTAATGTAATAAGACTTGTGAAGTAACACATAAACAAATCCCCAGTGCTTTTCTTTACATGATAAGACAGGCAAACTTTCTATAAGTTATAGCAACTTAGAGGCTATCTTTTCCTCTTAACACAGCCTAGAGGCAAGGTTATGAAAGCAGAGAACAACTAAAGGCATTTCTGTCCTTAGGCAGTTTTTAACTATTGGGGTTAAAGACCAAACTTTCCAGAAGCCCCAAGGAAAGAATGCTTGCAAAACAGACCTTCAGAAAAAATTCAGTACTTATTTTGACACTCTAAATGTTAGAAAATGTCTTCTCCTTCATGGAATGGAGATCTGCTAGTTTTATGAAGTTTGGTGATCTATTAATAATTTTCAGTATTTGGAAACATAAATTATCTGCAGATAAATAGAAAAAGACCACAGATGAAAATTTGTGTAGTAAGTCTTATACTTGTTCTTTTATTCAGCATAGTTTCTGAACATTTATTCTGTATGAAGCCAGTACCTCTGCTTTAAGGATTCTTCTTCTCTTTGTTTATGAGTTAGGGATCCTCCCTCCTCCAGGGTTGTAGGGATAGCTGAATGTAAGACTCATGACCCTGGACAGGTGAGATAGACAGCAGTTTATTTGTTACATGTAATAATGAAATGGGAATCTGAGATCTTTGTCCACAAAGCTGAAGAATGGAATCCACACACACACTCACACAGGCAGTTTTGTTTTAGAGACTAGAAGTACAAAATTCTCAGCATAGACACTGAGAGTGGGAACAGTGTCCTGAAACAGTGGGAATCACAATTTATAACTTTGTCAACTACTGCACAATTGCAATCATCTCATACGTTAGTAAAGTAATGCTCAAAATTCTCCAAGCCAGGCTTGAGCAATATGTGAACCGTGAACTTCCAGACATTTAAGCTCATTTTAGAAAAGGCAGAGCAGCCAGAGATCAAATTGCCAACATTTGCTGGATCATGGAAAAAGCAAGAGAGTTCCAGAAAAACATCTATTTCTGCTCCATTGACTATGCCAAAACCTTTGACTGTGTGGATCACAATAAACTGTGGAAAATTCTGAAAGAGATGGGAATACCAGACCACCTGACCTGCCTTTTGAGAAATCTGTATGCAGGTCAGGAAGCAACAGTTAGAACTGGACATGGAACAACAGACTGGTTCCAAATAAGAAAAGGAGTACGTCAAGGCTGTATATTGTCACCCTGCTTATTTGACTTATATGCAGAGTACATCGTGAGAAATGCTGGACTGGAAGAAGCACAAGCTGGAATCAAGAATGCCAGGAGAAATATCAATAACCTCAGATATGCAGATGACACCACCCTTATGGCAGAAAGTTAAGAGGAACTAAAAAGCCTCTTGATGAAAGTGAAAGAGGAGAGTGAAAAAGTTGGCTTAAAGCTCAACATTCAGAAAACGAAGGTCACAGCATCTGGTCCAATCACTTCATGGGAAATAGATGGGGAAATAGTGGAAACAGTGTCAGACTTTATTTTTTTTGGCCTCCAAAATCACTACAGATGGTGATTGCAGCCATGAAATTAAAAGATGCTTACTCCTTGGAAGGAAAGTTATGACCAACCTAGATAGCATATTGAAAAGCAGAGACATTACTTTGCCAACAAAGGTCTGTCTAGTCAAGGCTATGGTTTTTCCAGTAGTCATGTATGGATGTGAGAGTTGGACTGTGAAGAAAGCTGAGTGCCGAAGAATTGATGCTTGTGAACTGTGGTGTTGGAGAAGACTCTTGAGAGTCCCTTGGACTGCAAGGAGATCCAACCAGTCCATTCTAAAGGAGATCAGTCCTGGGTGTTCTTTGGAAGGAATGATGCTAAAGCTGAAACTCCAGTACTTTGGCCACCTCATGTGGAGAGTTGACTCATTGGAAAAGACTCTGATGCTGGGAGGGATTGGGGGCAGGAGGAGAAGGGGACGACAGAGGGTGAGATGGCTGGATGGCATCACCGACTCGATGGATGTGAGTTTGAGTGAACTCCGGGAGTTGGTGATGGACAGGGAGTCCTGGTGTGCTACAATTCATGGGGTCGCAAAGAGTCGGACATGACTGAGCAACTGAATTGACCTGAAGGTAATGTGTTGGAATGTATCTATATGTTTCCCTGGGTTATCTGTATAGCTTCCCACATCTTGTTTGATCCATCTTAGTTCTAAGAGGGAGAAGGGCTTATGGACGGGC
Organism: Bos grunniens; assembly: GCF_055505025.1. Taxonomy (NCBI): domain Eukaryota; kingdom Metazoa; phylum Chordata; class Mammalia; order Artiodactyla; family Bovidae; genus Bos; species Bos grunniens. The sequence continues at coordinate 70,162,939 of NC_141170.1, forward strand.
TTGGTCCAAATTCTCTTCCAGTTTCTACTAAGGGACATATTCAAGTTGGCTTTTGTGGAGGGGTGCTCGCAGATATGGGGGCAAGTTTGAATACAAGTAAGTGAGAGGGTAATAGGCAGAAAGGCCAGGGGTCTCCAAACGGAGGAAATAGGCTGCAAGTGTCAGATATTTTTATCTCTCTTAAACGGCTGCTGCTGCTAAGTCACTTCAGTCGTTTCTGATTCTGTGCCACCCCATAAACTGCAGCCCACCAGACTCCGCCATCCCTTTGATTCTCCAGGTAAGAACACTGTAGTGGGTTGCCATTTCCTTCTCCAATGCATGCAAGTGAAAAGTGAAAGTGAAGTTGCTCAGTTGTGTCCAACCCTCAGCGACACCATGGACTGCAGTCTTCCAGGCTCCTCCGTCCATGGGACTTTCCAGGTAAGAGTTCTGGAGTGGGGTGCCATTGCCTTCTCTACTCTTAAACAGCAGGAGGAAACAAACTAGGGATATTTGGATAATTTTTTTTTTCCCTTCTCTATACAAATTTAAAAGGAGGTTTCTCTTAAAATACTGTGTTGCCTTAATGACACATGGTTTCACCAGAAGTTAACTATTCTCAATCCTTGAATTAACCAATGCATTTTTCATATGGAAATGTTTGTCTTAAGCTATTTTAATGTACTATGCATTTACCTCAGACTCTATCTTCAAGTCAGTTCCACCTAATGGTTCAGAACCTACTTGACAAACCATTATGTTATACTCAGACATTGTTTCCCTAATCTATGTAAATGAACCTATTTGTATAGTAATCTGCCTTTCTACAAGATTCAAGTCAATTGTTTTATGGCCCGAGATGAATCATCTGGTGCCAAGATTATCCTAAAATACATTTTATGGATGAGGGGCCTGGTAACATTCTGAGTTTTAAGATATTCCTTTCTTTCATTAACAGACTGCTAGTGACTATATAACATCCAGCTGAAGACTAGCAGGGGGGTACTCTTTCTGCCTGCTTCTGATGCCTATGTCAGAAGCTTTCTCTATTTCTTTTACACTTTAATAAATCTTTATTACACAAAAGGTCTGAGCGATCAAGCCTCATCTCTGGCCCCGGATTGAATTCTTCTGTTCCAGAGGCCAAGAACCCCAGCATCTTTTCATGGGTCAGCAACAACCTTTCAGAAGGAGCACCAGGAGAGCCATGGGAGGTGAGCCTTCATGGGCGGCTTCCTTCTCTTGGTTGTCTGTGCCTAACACCATTTGGCTAGTAGGCTCACTTTTAGGGCATACAACAATCCTGTACTTAAGACAGAGTTCTTTCATATTTCTTAGTCGGAAGAAAATCTGGACATAGGGGATCTCTGTCCATTTCTCTTGTCTTTTGCAGAATAAGTCTAGCTGCAGGATGGTATTGTAGTTTAAACTCCCATCCTCAGGTGAGTGTTCCTTGTCCTCCAGAGGATATGGTGACCATGCAGTGGCAAACAATAATTTTAAGTCACTTCTCCTTAGGGTTAAAGAATCAAATAACTTCCAGTTATGAAGGATGCATCTCAAGGACATCTGTTGGAAAGTGGATTGGTTATTTCCCATCTGAAAGACAGTGATGACAGGGAGGAAAAGAAAAATACTAATAGGCCTCCTTCTATTTCCATGGGTGGACTTCCTTAGGGGAAAGTTTTTTGAAGCTTATCCTATCCAGTACTGTTGCAACCTGAGAGCCAGGAGTCCTCAGGTCAGGATGTAGATCCCCAAGCATGAGAGCCTCCTGGAGAGTGAATCCCCAGGCAGGTTGAGGCAGGTCAGCCTCCTGAAAATTGTGTACCCGGGCAGTTGAGGCATGTTGACGTCCTGGGACCCCTGGATTGGAGGATCCCTGAGCAGGCTGAGGCATAATAACCTTTTGAGGACCAGATTTCTAGGCAGATTGATCTACTGGGACCTCAAGACTGGAGTTGGGAATCCCCAAGGTCTCCAGCATGATCAGTGCTGGGGGCAGGGAGGCAGAGGGATTAAGGGGTTGCAAACTTAACTCAATACTGGTTTGTGCACAGCAGATGGGAAGAGCTAACATGATGTAAAACAATCCAAGCCTGTGCTCTGAGACTGGGAACCTGGGGAAATAGCCATAAGCCTTATCCTCTTATTTCTCTGAGGGAATGTAAGTTACTGATTTCCTCCCTTAGTCCTCCATAAAACAGCTTAGGGTATTTCCAATGGTAAACATCTCATTGTCATAAATCTGCTTTAGGAAATAACAGAAGTAATGACAAAGGAGAGGGTTATCTGGTCCTGTGTAGAGTCTTCTCTTGTGCTATTGGAAGAGGGTGTTTGCTATGACCAGTGCATTCTCTTGGCAGAACTCTATTAGCCTTTGCCCTGCTTCATTCTGTACTCCAAGGCCAAATTTTCCTGTTGCTCCAGGTGTTTCTTGACTTCCTACTTCTGCATTCCAGTCCCTTATAATGAAAAGGACATCTTTTTTGAGTGTTAGTTCTAAAAGGTCTTGTAGGTCTTCGTAGAACCGTTCAACTTCAGCTTCTTCAGCATTACTGGTTGGGGCATAGACTTGGATTATTGTGATATTGAATGGTTTGTCTTGGACCGAACAGAGACCATTCTGTCATTTTTGAGACTGCATCCAAGTACTGCATTTCGGACTCTTTTGTTCACCATGATGGCTACTCTATTTCTTCTAAGGAATTCTTGCCCACAGTAGTAGATATAATGGTCATCTGAGTTAAATTCACCCATTCCAGTCCATTTTAGCTTACTGATTCTTAAAATGTTGACGTTCCTCTTGCCATCTCCTGTTTGACGACTTGATTTGTCTTGATTCATGGACCTAACATTCCAGGTTCCAATCCTCTGTACAGCATAGAACCTTGCTTCCATCACAGTCACATCCACAACTGGGTATTATTTTTGCTTTGGCTCCCTCTCTTCATTCCTTCTGGAGTAATTTCTCCAGTGATATCCAGTAGCATGTTGGGCACTTATCGACATTGGGAGTTCATCTTTCAGTGTGCTGTCTTTTTGCCTTTTCATACTATTTGTGGGGGTCTCAAGGCAAGAATACTGAAGGGGGTTGCCATTCCCTTCTCCAGTGGGCCACATTTTTTCAGAAGTCTCTGCCATGATCCATGCGTCTTGGGACATCACCAGATGGTCAACACTGAAAGCAGATTGATTATGTTATTTGCAGCCAAAGATGGAGAAGTTCTATACAGTCAGCAAAAACAAGACTGGGAGCTGTCTGTGGCTCAAATCATGAACTCCTTATTGCCAAATTCAGACTTAAGTTGAAGAAAGTAGAGAAAACCACTAGACCATTCAGGTATGAACTAAATCAAATCCCTAACGATTACAGTGGAAGTGAGAAATAGATTTAAGGGATTAGATCTGATAGACAGAGTACCTGATGAACTATGGCAGAGGTTCTTGACATTGTACAGAAGACAGGGAACAAGACCATCCCCAAGAAAATGAAATGCAGAAAAGCAAAATGGCTGTGTGAGGAGGCCTTACAAATAGCTGTGAAAAGAAGAGAAGTGAAAATGAAAGGAGAAAAGGAAAGATATACCCATTTGAATGCAGAGTTCCAGAAGAATAGCAAGGAGAGACAAGAAAGACTTCTTCAGTGATCAGCGCAAAGAAATAGAGGAAAACAATAGAATGGAAAAGGCTAGAGATCTCTTCAAGATGATTAGAGATACCAAGGGAATATTTCATGCAAAGATGGGCACAATAAAGGACAAAAATGGTATGGACCTAAAAGAAGCAGAAGATATTAAGAAGAGATGGCAAGAATACACAGAAGAAGTGTAGAAAAAAGATCTTCATGACTTATATAATCACGATGGTGTGATCACTCACCTAGGGCCAGACATCCTGGAATGGGAAGTCAAGTGTGCCTTAGGAAGCATCATTGTGAACAAAGCTAGTGGAGGTGATGGAATTCCAGCTGAGCTATTTCAAATTCTAAAGTATGACACTGTGAAAGTGCTGCACTCAATATGCCAACAAATTTGGAAAACTCAAGTGGCCACAGGACTGGAATTCCTTCCAATTCCTTCCAGGCCACAGGAATTCATTCCAATTCCAAAGAAAGACAATGTCAAAGAATGCTCAAACTATGGCACAATTACACTCATCTCACATGCTGGTAAAGAAATGCTCAAAATTCTCCAAGCCAGGCTTCAACAATATATGAACCGTGAACTTCCAGATGTTCAAGCTGATTTTTAAAAAGGCAGAAGAACCAGAGATCAAATTGCCAATATCAGCTGAATCATCAAAAAAGCAAGGCAGTTCCAGAAAAATATCTACTTTTGCTTGATTGACTATGCCAGAGCCTTTGACAGTGTAGATCACAATAAACTGTGGAAAATTCTGAAAGAGATCAAATACCAGACCACCTGACCTACCTCTTGAGAAACCTGTATGCAGGTCAGGGAGCAACAGTTAGAACTGGACTTGGAACAACAGACCAGTTCCAAATAGGAAAAGGAATATGTCAAGGCTGTATATTGTCACCCTACTTATTTAATTTATGTGCAGGGTATATCATGAGAAATGCTGGGCTGGATGAAGCTCAAGCTGGAATCAAGATTTCTGGGAGAAATATCAATAACCTCAGATATGCAGATGTAACCACACTTACTGCATAAAGTGAAGAGGAACTAAAGAGCCTCTTGATGAAAGTGAAAAAGGAGAATGAAAAAAGTTGGCTTAAAGCTCAACATTCAGAAAACAAATATGATGGCATCTAGTCCTATGACTTCATGGTAAAAGATGGAGAAACAGTGGAAACAGTGACAGACTTTATTTTGGGGGTCTCTAAAATTACTGCAGATGGTGACTGCAGCCATGAAGCAAAAACCACTTATTCCTTGGAAGAAAAGTTATGAACAACCTTGGCAACATATTAAAAAGCAGAGGCATTACTTTGCCAATAAAGGTCCATCTAGTCAAGGTGATGGTTTTTCCAGTAGTCATGTATGAATGTAAGAGTTGGACTATAAAGAAAACTGGGCACCGAACAACTGATGCTTGTGATATGTGGTGTTGGAGAAGACTCTTGAGAATCCCTTGGACTGCAAGGAGATCCAACCAGTCCATCCTAAAGGAAATCAGTTCTGAATATTCTTTGGAAGGACTGATGTTGAAGCTGAAACTCCAATACTTTGGCCACCTGATGCAAAGAGCTGACTCATTTGGAAAGACCCTGATACTGGGAAAGATTGAAGGTTAGAGGAGAAGGAAACGAAGGAGGATGAGATGATTGGGTGAGATCACCGACTAACTAAACATGAATTTGAGTAAACTCTGGGAGTTGGTGATGGGCAGGGAGGCCTATTGTGCTGCATGCAGTCCATGGGGTCACAAAGTCGGAAACAACTAACCTGAACTGAACTGATCTGGTCCTGTTAGGGGTGTTAGGAATAGAGTAATAATAAGTGGGGTGGACCGATGTTGCCTAGAAGGGGCAGGGTCCTGCTTGTAGTAGTTAGTAAGTGGCTTAAGAACAAATTGTTAAGAGGAAACAGAACAGATTTTCCTTAATAGTACAGTGGAGATTTATTCCAGGGGCCTGCAGGGCTAACACCCACATTGGCAAACATTATCCTTGGAAGCCCAATTGCCCTTGAAGGGATGGACCAACAGATGGACTTCTAGCAGGCATTGTGTGCCTGTCACCTGCCTTAGCATGTTCACTGAGAGATGGTTTTGTTGCACTTGTTGTAGGAAACATGGAAGATGAAGGCCTGAATGTCTAGAAGGATTGGATATTATATAGTATTTCCCTCCCAAGGGCCAGCTATTTTCTGGTTGTCCTTCCAGAAGATTGTAGAGGTAACATTGTGGACAGGAAGGAGCTTAGAAAAAGAGCATGAAATAGTAGGGGCAGTGGGCGGGGGGCACAACTTTTGAAAGAATCAATTGCCCAAGTCTACAACATAAACCAATTAAAATCAAATGGGTCCCAGATGACAAGTCAAATTCAACTAAACTTTGATCCTCAATCTGCAAGCTAAATGATATACCCAGAGGTGCCAGGACTGTTCCAAGGCACTGTCAAAAGATCAAGGAGTGGATGATTCCCTAATTGTTGGAATGATCCTCCCGCTCATTAGCATATGAAATCACCTAGCTAGCAAAATCTAACCACACCACCTTCCATGACTGCTGTGTAAAACTTGGCCCTTAGAAATATAATAAGTGACTCCACTTAGGGTTTTTACTTTGGATGATAATCTCAATTTTAAGATCCAGGGTCTTTATCTTCTAAGGGCCTCTGTGATGGCCCACACTCTTGGAGTGAGTTTTTCTCTGAACCCAAACAAATCTACCTCTTACTTATCCTTGTGTCTCTCACTGAATTTTTGCAATGAGCCATCAAGAACTTGAGCTTCATTAGGTCCTGAAGTCAAGCACTGAGGGTTTTGGCTGGGCTCAAGTCCCATGAGAGAGGAACTGAAAAATGGAAGGAAAAAGCAGTAGGAAAAACGTGCTGAGGAATCACCTTCATAACCTACCAGAAAATCTGCTAAATACATGAACTGTGCTCACAGTTTTCATTGGCCTGATCCTTGATGCAAAGATGATTAAGGACAGAAGAACTCCCATCTGCTTGGACAACAGCTACTAAGTAGCCCCTGCCAGAGCCCCTCAATTACACCTACTGCTGCTCACCTGTTCATGGGGGGTTCAAGGAAACAAGAAACAGGAGATTGTAAAGGAATTGAGATTTTGTTAGCCATACGTTCTTCTAGCGATAGGAGTGAGGACCTCCTACCTTAACTTGAGATCTGGAATCTGAAACCGAGCTGCATGAGCTTTCTGCTGAGTTTGTTTTTGCTGTCCCAGTTTCCACCATGCTGGGCTTCTTGTTGCTCCTTGTCGCTTCCCCTGCACTGGGTTTTCCTTGTGTTCAGCTTCCATGGCTGGAGCTTTTGCAGAGTTTGTCTTCTGCTGTGCTTGGCTTCTGCCTCACCAGGGCTGAGCTCACCAGGTTATTTCAGGCAGGTTAAATCCGAGTCATGGCACCATATATGTCTACAGAATGTGTGATTTACTCGGTTCTTTCTGGCCACAGGAAAAATTTGAAGCAACGGATGGACCAGTGTTATAGCTCAGTTTTGTTTGGCAAACAAAGGAAAATATATCCTCAAGGCATGAGGGTGGGCCGACCCAAAAGATGCAAAGAGAAGGGAAACCCCCAGCTCAATTTTGGCTCCTCTTTTTATATGTTTTTTCTCTTCCTCCTGAGCCTGCCCTATGTAAATTGGGCTAGCCTGCAGGGCTGTTTGCTTTACCTGAGGTTCTCACTCTGGTCTTCTGACTTTCCTTTGTTCTATTTTTGCAGACTTTCCCCTTCTTGTCTTTTAGTCACCGCCAAAGGCAGTTGACTGGACTCCTTTTTCCGATTCCAACTACCTAATGGGCCTGCCCTCGTTTTAAAGAGCTTCCCAGGTGGTGCAGTGGTAAAGAATCCTCCTACAAGCTGGAGACCTGGGTTCAGTCCCTGGATCTTCTTGCCTGGAGAATCCCATGGACAGAGGAGCCTGGTAGCTTCCAATCCATGGGGTTGCAGAGTCTAATACAATTTAGTGACTGAACATGCATGCATCTTTTAAAAATCTACCTAGTTCTTGTGCCTATTATTCTTCTGTGTCCTTTTACAAACTACTTAGCAATGACCCCTGAAGAATTCAGAATTCTTTATTTCCAAGGAATTAGCAACAATGTTGAACTTTCTAAGAGACTGGCAGGAGATCACACAGAATAACGAAATTTTGAATCCTTAGAAGCAGAAGAAAAAACCCTGCATTAACTTAAAAGTTAATGGTGAGGGTGGCTTTTGGTGTTTAATAATTATTTTAATTGGTTTGTGTTAGGAGCTGTTTTTAATGCTCTCAGAGGTAAATGAAGGTCTTAGAGGCTCTCAGATTCTTAGGAGAGTCAAAGGTAAGAAAAAGAAAAATAGAGGAAACAAAAGAACAAAGAAAAGGCAAAAATAAAAAGAATAATCATGTGAAAACTAAAGAACCACAGTGTAAGAAAGCACAGAATAAATAAAGTTTCAATACCTTTTCCCTGCTTTACAACTGAGAAATTAAATGAAAATCTTTCAAATGCAAATGTTACTTTGTTCCCACCACTTTACATCCCAAATCAAGTCCTGAGGAAATATAAGGTGTTCCTTTTTTCTAAGAGTACATTTAAAAGACACTATAAACTCTCCTAAAATATTTTATGGAATTCAAGGTGTACATCCTTCATATTAAACATACATGAAATCCAGGATATTTTTACAATTACAATCATCCAGGCCAAAGTTGTTGATGCTACTGTCATTGACCAAGCAGATGCTTGCAAATTCAAATTTGCAAGGTAGATTTTATCAGTTTGGAAGAACATCTCGAAGAAAATGGTGGAATACTCATTTAAGACATGAGTATTCTACTTTGTAGATGCTTTGATGGCACAGAGAATCATGCTACATGGAAAAACTTACATTGATGACTCTGAAACAATGTAATTCAGTAATATCAAACTCTGAATAAGAAGATATTTTTGGAATGCTTTAACCACTTTATTTCACTTATGTGTGTGTTTCTGTGCTCAGTCCTTCAATAGTGTACGACTCTTTATGAACCCTTGGACTGTAGCTTGCCAGGCTCCTCTGCCCATGGAATTTTCCAGGTAGGGATATTGGAGTGGGTATTTCTGCTTCAGTGATTCTTCCCAACGCAGAGATTGAACTCAAGTCTCTTGTGTTTCCTGAACTGGCAGGTAGATTCTTTACCACTGAGCCATTGTATTTGTTTTATATGTACTCAAGTTTGGTATATGATAAATGCAAACATAAAAATGAGTCTAAAAATAGAAAATAAAAATTCTAAATAATAAGAAAACATTGTGTTCTATTTTGATTGGCCCTATTTTTTTCTTAACACCACTTAAAATAATGCTTGGTCACAAAATTAACCTTATATTTGACGAGAGCTGGTTTTTTGAACCTTCATTTTGTAACTACCTTCCTTCTTTTCAGATCAAGCATAAGATATTGTCATGCTATATGTATGACAAGAGAACAATAAAATATCTACCATTTTTGAAACATACATTTTTATATGAGGCATAAACATGAGTAAGTATTTTCAAAACATGCTGTGTTTAGTTACTCAGTTGTATCCAACTCTGTGACCCCATGGACTGTAGCCTGCCAGGCTCCTCTGTCCATGGGATTCTCCAGGCAAGAATACTGGAGTGGATTGCCATGTCCTACTCAGAGGATCTTCCCAACCCAGGGATCGAACCCAGGTCTCCCAAATTGTGGGCACTTTCTTTATCGTCTGAACCACCAAGGAAGAAGAATACTTGTCCTTACTATATATATATAGCAATTATCCTATCTGTAAATAACCAGAAAACTCCCATTTTGTTATCAGTACTTGGGGTGGGGGTGGGGGAACTCATTATTTTAAATATTTGCAAACAGATAGAGATGCCTTAAGGGAAGGCAATGGCACCCAACTCCAGTACTCTCGCTTGGAAAATCCCATGGATGGAGGAGCCTGGAAGGCTGCAGTCCATGGGGTCACTGAGGGTCGGACACGACTGAGCGACTTCACTTTCACTTTTCACTTTCATGCATTGGAGAAGGAAATGGCAACCCATTCCACTGTTCTTGCCTGGAGAACCCCAGGGACGGCGGAGCCTGGTGGGTTGCTGTCTATGGGGTCGCAGGAGTCGGACACGACTGAAGTGAATTGGCAGCAGAGATGCCTTGCATATTTGTTACTTTTTCTTTTTCTTTCTGGTTTTCACTTAAATGCTATGCTAAGTTACTTCAGTCGTGTCCGACTCTGTGCGACCCCATAGACGCCAGCCCACCAGGCTCCCCCGTCCCTGGGATTCTCCAGGCAAGAACACTGGAGTGGGCTGCCATTTCCTTCTCCAATGCATGAAAGTGAAATGTGAAAGTGAAGTCGCTCAGTCGCATCTGACTCTTAGCGACCCCATGGATTGCAGCCTAACAGGCTCCTCTGTCCATGGGATTTTCCAAGCAAGAGTACTGGAGTGGGGTGTCATTGCCTTCTCCTTGGCCAATTATTAAATATTGTCTTTAAAATGTGCTTTTTGTTATGTTTATTTGTTTTAGGATGATTTAAGAAATGTGGTTGAAAAGTAGAGATCATAATCACAAGTGTTGGGGAAGAAAGGCACTTTCTCTAGCCTTCTGGATTCTTTGGCTGATGTAAATAATTAAATTAATATAAGACAGATGAACAGAAAAAAACTAACTAAATTTTGTACATACAGGATACCTAAAATATAAGACCCAAAGGCAAGTCAGGCACTTGAGGCTTAAATGCTGTCTTGAGCTAAGTACTAGCATATGGCCTAAAGCTTCAAAGGAGAGGAGGGTAATTCAAGGGATGGTAGGAAAAACAGATATTAAGAAATTAGATGCTTGCCCTGTGGCACAGATAGGTCATACAGATAAAAGTTATCTTTGGTAATCTCTCTCTCTCTTTCTGAGTCAGGCCACCATCAGTTCAGTTCAGTCACTCAGTCGTGTCAGATTCTTTGTGACCCCATGGACTGCAGCACGATAGGCCTCCCTGCCCATCAACAACCCCTGGAGTTTGCTCAAACTTATGTCCATTTAGTCAGTGATGCCATCCAACCATCTTGTCCTCTGTCGTCCCCTTCTCCTCCTGCCTTCAGTCTTTCCCAGCATCAAGATCTTTCCAAATGAGTCAGCTCTTCACATCAGGTGGCCAAAGTATTGGAGTTTCAGCTTCAAATCAGTCCTTCTGATGAACATTCAGGACTGATTTCCTTTAGGATGGACTGGTTGGATCTCCTTGCAGTCCAAGGGACTCTCAAGAGTCTTCTTCAACACCACAGTTCAAAAGCATCAATTCCTCGGCACTCAGCTTTCTTCATAGTCCAACTCTCACATCCATACTTGAGCACTGGAAAAACCATCACCTTGACTAGACGGACCTTTGTTGACAAAGTAATGTCTCTGCTTTTTAACATGCTGTCTAAGTTGTTCATAATTTTCCTTCCAAGGAGTACACGTCTTTTAATTTCATGGCTGCAGTCACCATCTGCAGTGATTTTAGAGCCCCAAAAATAAAGTCTGTCACTGTTTCCACTGTTTTTCCATCTATTTGCCATGAAGTAATGAGACTAGATGCCATGATATTTGTTTTCTGAATGTTGAGCTTTAAGCCAACTTTTTTACTTTCAGGCCAACTTATCTACATTATTTTAGGTAACTGAGGGCTAGGTGAAAAACTCTTCCTGCAGTCTTCTCATCCTTGATGAACTGTCTTCAGCCCAAGATAATCTCCAAATCAAAGTGGAATGTTTTAGGGAAGCTCATTCTGAATCCCTTCACAGGATATGTCTTCAACACTTCTAACATATTCTCCAAGTCTGTAGAGGTCAAACTGGAAGTAATTCTTCATCCTTTCAAATGTATGTTTTATTTTCCTAGCTGACATCTGTTTCCTTCTTCCAGTCCCACTCAACTCCACTCCTACTCCTCCAGTCCCTGGCATGTTTTCATAGCTTTCCTGATTACCACAGATAAAAGGTTTATCTTTTTGCCTGATACAAATTTCAGTCCGGAAGTATAAAATCTTCACAGTCTCATCTGTATACTTATCCCTTGTGTACCTTGAGCCAATTTCACCCCAAGAAACCTACAGTTGGAAGAAAGCAAAGTTGTCACCTCCCTTACTCTATTTCCCAGTTCATCTCCTCTTTTCCCCCCTTAACAGCAGTTTGATGCAGTGTTTCTACAGAAGGGAAAGAAAAAGGAGATAAATGTTTTTAATGAACTTCTACAGTTGTAATCTGGGAGTGCCTGATACCAAATATTTATTGAAGGTTTTATTCAAGGGGAGCTTGTGCTATTTCACTCATGCGTGCATCCATGCCCACAAACACACACACATACATACATACATATTCACTCTTGGGGATCTCTTGCCTGCAGTTCTTTGGCATTCGGAGTACCATCCAGCTGGCACCAAACAACCCATCAGCTCTGTACTGATTGTTCCACCTCAAGTCACTTTTTGAAGAATTCATGAAGCATCATGAAAATGTTATGGATAGACCTACTATTTTTTCTTCCCAAAGTCAGTTCAGTTCAGTTCAGTTCAGTCACTCAGTCGTGTCTGACTCTTTGGGACCCCATGAATCGCAGCACACCAGGCCTCCCTGTCCATCACCAACTCCGGGAGTTCACTCAGACTCACATCCATCGAGTCAGTGATGCCATCCAGCCATCTCATCCTCTGTCATCCCCTTCTCCTCCTGCCCCCAATCCCTCCCAGCATCAGAGTCTTTTCCAATGAGTCAACTCTTCACATGAGGTGGCCAAAGTACTGGAGTTTCAGCTTTAGCATCATTCCTTCCAAAGAAATCCCAGGGCTGATCTCCTTCAGAATGGACTGGTTGGATCTCCTTGCAGTCCAAGGGACTCTCAAGAGTCTTCTCCAACACCACAGTTCAAAAGCATCAATTCTTCAGCGCTCAGCCTTCTTCACAGTCCAACTCTCACATCCATACATGACCACAGGAAAAAACATAGCCTTGACTAGACAGACCTTTGTTGGCAAAGTAATTTCTCTGCTTTTGAATACGCTATCTAGGTTGGACATAACTTTCCTTCCAAGGAGTAAGCGTCTTTTAATTTCATGGCTGCAGTCACCATCTGCATCTTCCCAAAATAACCCACAGTAAATTCTGTCTCAGACAATGTTGTTTAACCTGGTAGAATCTGTAAGTGCAGCCTTTTACTAATGCAGTTAATGTTTCTCTTTGTTCTTTTGTCCCAGGCTGAGCTAATCAATCTACCCAATTGAGAATTTTACTTGGCATATTCCAAATATCACTTCTTGCTTCCTCAAACTCTACAAAGGGGTCATGATGGACTTCCATATCTCTAATGAAATTTTTGCTATCAGTTTATTCAACACTCCAGTGAATTTTTCAAATTAAGTAGCCTGCTGCTGCTGCTGCTGCTAAGTCACTTCAGTTGTGTCCAAGTCTGTGCGACCCCATGGACGGCAGCCCACCAGGCTCCCCTGTCCCTTGGATTCTCCAGGCAAGAACACTGGAGTGGGTTGCCATTTCCTTCTCCAATGCATGAAAGTGAAAAGTGAAAGTGAAATCTCTCGGTCGTGTCTGACTGGTAGCGACCTCATGGAGTGCAGCCTACCAGGCTCCTCCGTCCATGGGATTTTCCAGGCAAGAGTACTGGAGTGGGGTGCCATCGCCTTCTCCTTTAAGTAGCCTGCTGCTGCTGCTGCTGCTGCTGCTGCTGCTAAGTCACGTCAGTTGTGTCGGACTCTGTGCGACCCCATAGACGGCAGCCCACTAGACTCCCCCCGATCCTTGGGATTCTCCAGGCAAGAACACTGGAGTGGGTTGCCATTTCCTTCTCCAATGCAGGAAAGTGAAAAGTGAAAGCGAAGTCGCTCAGTTATGTCCGACTCTTCGAGACCCTGTGGACTGCAGCCCACCAGGTTCCTCCCCCCGTGGGATTTTCCAGGCAAGAGTACTGGAGTGGGTCACCAGTGCCTTCTCCAGTTGTAGCCTAAGTTATTGTAAAAAATATTCTTAGCGAAACCATTCACTATCTGTATTCTGTTCTTTGTAACATCCATTCAAGTACCTAGTTTTAGAACGTGTGATCATTTATCATCTAACCAATTATTCTGATCTTTGTAGGTTTCTCCAGAATTAATGAAACACCCCAGAATACTCTGATTTACATGTCTATCTTCATTTACCTATCTCTATCCATCCATTTATAATCTATCAATCAATTTTCATATCTCTATGGAGATTTATAGATGTGCATGTATGTTTGGTTATAAATAAGCAATTAGAAATAGAAAGATGAAAAAAGAGGAGAAAGAGGAAAGGCACAGTAGGGGATTAATGAGAAGAAAAGAAGAAAAATGTAGAGAAAGTGTTGGGGGCCAGCGTGAGGCACTCCGCCCGTGGCAAAGGTCATGAGGAAGGAGGCTCGACATATGCAAAGGTGGGATCGAGCCTCAGGAGTCCCCCTGAAAATCCTCAAACATCTACCCCCATAACCAGAGCCTGCCTACTTTACTACTTTGTGCTCTCACCTACACCTCTGACTTTACGGGGGGCTGTCCCCCACCACCTCTTTCGGAGAAGGAGTTAACCTAGAGCTCCAGTTAATAAAAACTCCTGGGTATGACAAGAGTGCTTTAACCTACAAACTCCTCTGAAGGTTCTCTGGTCTGCCTGACAGGCTTGTCTGGCCACATGTGATTGCTCACAGCCTCCCAACCATGAGAGGCACAAGATGCTTTAAACCGTCTAAAAACAGGTTCCTTAGAAAAGTTAGAAAACCATTAGTATAAGTATAGTGGGCTGATTAGAAATTGTATTGGTGAAGGGTTTTTAATTTGTTGAGCCAATGTTTGTTGCTAAGTCTCCACATCCCCTGCCCTTACACACGTTAATGAATATATAGAAGAAATAAGTATTAACCTTTGATATTAATCACGTTAGACCTTAGCCTAAGTAAATTCTTTCCTTAATTAAAACCCACTACACCCTCACCCTATAGGAATGTAACTTTATCTGGTACCTTCGGAAGGTGGAGTCTTTTTTAAGAATAATCACCCCTGGAGAAATAAGTGTCCTGGTTGACTGACCACTGTCACAAGGAGAGGGTCATAAATTGTCAGCAGGCCCCCTGGCCAGAAGATGATGTAACACCCCTAAGACCTCTGTATACATTTGTATGAAGCACCTGACTTTGATAAAAATCAGGACTGCTGACCCTGCATAACATCTCAGTGTATAAAAGTAGACCATGGAAAATAAAGAATTGGGATCAGTTTCTCAAAATACTGGTCTCCCCATGTCGCTCTCTCTCTCAAACTCTGGCTGAGTCTCCATCTGGAGTGTGGAACCCACCAAGCTTATTAATTTTGCCTGGGCTTCTAAGATCCGACCAGGGAGGCCTCAGTGTCTCCTCTCCTTTGGGAGAATGGAAGGACTCCTGAGGCCTACATAAGTGGTGCAAACTTCTTGCCTTGAAGTTTTATTGGTCTCCCACGTAAACCAAGCTACTCAGACTCTTTGCTCCACTGAATTTTCCTACTGAGCTGTCCTCATTCTATTAATCTTTACATCCCTAATTAATATCTAATTGAAGCTATTGTATCCTGATCCTCGCCAATGCTGTTCCCGCTTCGAACTCCCTGGATCAGCTGGGGCTAGACCTCGGCAAGAAAGTGCTGTTGTTTAGCTGCTAAGTTGGGTCAGACTCTTTTGCTACCCAATGGACTGTAGCTCATCAGGCTCCTTTGTCCACGGGATTTCCCAGGCAAGAATACTGAAGTGGGTTGCCATTTCCTTCTCCCGGGAATCTTCCCTATCCTGGGATCAAACTTGAGACTCCTACTTGCACACAGATTCTTTACTGATGAGCCACCAAAGAATGTCATAGAAGGGTGATTTTTCAGCTTCCCTCTAGTGAATGCTTTTTACACCCTCTTGACTCTGAGTTTTATTCTTTTCTCAAGAAACATGGAAAATATTTGTTCCATTGCCAATAGGTTAAAAACTAAATTCTGCTTCACAAGCATAAAGTTATTAAACAGTAATCACAGGAAATCTAAATTCTGCTTCAGAGTTGTAACATGATTAAACAGTAATCCAGGGAATCTGAAAAAGTGGCAAAATAAGCTCCCTGAATTTCTGGAGCCCTCACTGGGCTTCAAGATACTTCAGTTTCTTTTGCTCCACTATGAGATCTAGAGTCTCTCTTCAACTAGGAATTAGGAATTTCATGATCAAACTAAAGGAAAAGACAGTGTGCTGGCTGACAAAGCTAACCAGCCAATGCGAAACTGCAGGATCCAGGAGAAAACGCCAACCACCTTGTGGTAAAAGGCCTGGTAAAATGAGACAGAATTAGCAGCAGAACAGATTACTGCTGAAGGACTGAAACACCTTCACAACTGATCACTGAGAGATAATCAGAGGTCATTGTAAAGCAAATCGTTGAAAATGCATAACCGTTGAGGAAAAAATGTTGAAAACTCCCACCAATAGATTATTATGAACTATGAATTTTACAAAGCATTCATTATTAAGTATGCTGTGCTGTGTTGAGCTTAATTGTTCAGTTGTCCAGCTCTTTGCAACTCCATGGACTGTAGCCTACCAGGCGCCTCTGTCCATGGGATTTCCCAGACAAGCATACTTTTCTTCCCCAGGGGATCTCCCTAACCCAGGGATCGAACCCAAGTCTCCTGCATTGCAGGCAGATTCTTTACCCTCTGATCCACCAGGGAAGCCCAGTATTAAGTATGTTAAAGATAAATAAGATTTAGTCCTTCACTCTAGGAGTTATAGTAAAAGTGTTTTAAAAAAACCCTTGTTTTGCAGTAGTAGCTGTTTTAAGTTTGGACTGTGAAGAAAACTGGGTGCCGAAGAATTGATGCTTTTGAACTGTGGTGTTGCAGAAGACTCTTGAGAGTCCCTTGGAGTGCAAGGAGGTCCAACCAGTCCATTCTAAAGGACATCAGTCCTGGGTGTTCTTTGGAAGGAATGATGCTAAAGCTGAAACTCCAGTACTTTGGCTACCTCATGTGAAGAGTTGACTCATTGGAAAAGACTCTGATACTGGGAGGGATTGGGGCAGGAGGAGAAGGGGACGACAGAGGGTGAGATGGCTAGATGGCATCACCGATTCAATGGATGTGAGTTTGAGTAAACTCAGGGAGTTGGTGATGGACAGAGAGGCCTGTCGTGCTGCGATTCATGGGGTTGCAAAGAGCCGGACACGACTGAGCGACTGAACTGAACTGAACTCCTAACACTGGCTAACCTGATTAATTTTGGAATCCTTATTTGGAACCGCTTCAGACTCATGAGACTTATCCTTGTGAGAAATTTGTCAAGACATTGCATCATATTTCTAAGAGTTTATTTCTCCAAATCAAATGAAGAATATTACCTATTCTATAAACAATTTAGATCTTTCAATTTGCTTTATATGTATTTTTTTCAATGTCAGAATCTTATCTATTTTGCCATTATACTAAATTCAAAATAATGAAGTGCATATACACAAGAAAATAAATTGAACTAGATTATAAGAGGATCAATCTACACACATTTACTTTTCCCTTTAAATTAAACATTCTAATGTTTCTTAGCAGTTACCAAAATTGATATGAGTCATCCTAATGGTTTTGCATTTAAAGCATGTTCACCAATATTCAACTGACATAGGTGATTAGCTTACCTGAGGAATACGAATAATAATATGCTATGGAACTTGAGAAGGTGAAGAAAAAGTGTATTTCTTATAAATAAATTACTTAGTTATGTATTATTTATGTTACACAAATTTAAACAATGTATAATACATGAGGAGAAATTTACTATATTTGGAGCAAAAATAACTGAACAGTCTCTTAGGACCTTTATTAATATTTCAATATCAGTATTATTCTCCTGTATAATTGATTTTTGGGAGAGAATTTTGCATATGTTTTCTGAAATCTAGGACAGAAGCTCAAAATCCTTAGAGTATGCATGAGTTTGATATCACTTGCTTTGGGACAATTTTCTGAGTCTCAGACCAAGATAAGTGAAGTTGCTCAGTCATGTATGACTCTTTTTGACCTCATGGACTGTAGCCTGCCAGGCTTCTCTGTCCCTGGAATTTTCCCAGCAAGAATACTGGAGTGGATTGCCATTTCCTTCTCCAAGGGATCTTCCTGACCCAAGGATCGAACACTGGTCTCCTGCACTGCAGGCAGAATCTTTACCATCTGAGCCACTAGGGGAGCCCTTAGCTATTGTTAAACTGGGAGACACTTTCAACAACTTTCAAAATGACCTTTTCTAAGAGTCTTTACACAGGTTCATATCCTTTACTTCATATACAGACATATGAAAAGAGAAAAGGATCAAAGCCTGCTGCTTTCCCTTATATTCCAGGTCTCATGGCTTTTCCATTTCTTGTTTGAGGGGAGGAAGAAAGAGGGGTTAATTCCAATTTCTATTACAGGAGACTCTTGGATAATTACTTTTAAAATGAAAGAAATCCCAAATAATAATGCTTTGATTAATGATCTGGAGCACTGAATTTATAAGCAATCCCAAGAAACATTTTTCTGCTTAAACCAGTATTTTCATCTCTGTTTTGAAAAAGCAGGAAATGAGTGACAAAGATTTGCAAAGCTAAGATGAAATGCTTTGTGGGCAAAAATGTGTTTAGTAAATACTTGTGAAAAGAACGTTGAATTACAATAATTTATTGGATTTCTATGAATGAGAGGCATAGGTATTTAACAGATATAAAAGAAAACAACTAGGATACCAATTCAGTACTATAAAACAGTAAGTGGATCAAGAATTGTAACCCAACTCTATTCTACTTCCCTGATCATTCCTTACTTCATTGGCATAATTGTAAGGGCATTAGAGATAAGGTAAACTGCTCTTCTAGTGTATCCTAAAATTTTCAATCTTAAAATTGTAAGTGATAAATCTAATTCTCTAATTATAGAAATAATTATGTTACCGAGTTCAAGCTCATACTGTGCTCCACCAAAAAATCAAGTGCCAATAGACCAATTAATCAAGAGATGAGCTGTTGAGGCAATAGTGACTTTATTCAGAAAGTCAGCAGCTTGGGAAGATGGTGGACTAGTGTCCAAAAGAACCATGTTGCCTGACCTTGGATGCTAGTATTTATAGAACAAAGAAGGGGAGGTGAAAAGGTCAAGTAAAAAAGGGGACATATTGCAAATATTTCCTGTTTCTGGCCAGGTTCTGGAAGGCATGTGTCAATTTCTCCTCTCCTGTGGCCATTCACAATGCATTCATAGGTGGGCCTCATCAGGATGTTTCTTATGAGCTAAACAAAGATATTTTGGCTTAAGGCTCAGGCACGGGAGCTAGAGTTCGTGAAGATGGGCAGTCACGTATAATTTAAGCCATAGACAACATCTCTTTAGTGATTCAGTTCAGTTCAGTTCAGTTCAGTCGCTCAGTCATGTCTGACTCAGTCTGTGCGACCCCATGGACCACAGCACTCCAGGCCTCCCTGTCCATCACCAACTCCCAGAGTTTACTCAAACTCATGTCCATTAAGTCAGTGATGCTATCCAACTATCTCATCCTCTGTTGTCACCTTCTCTTACTGCCCTCATCTTTCCCAGCATCAGGGTCTTTTCAAACGAGTCAGATCTTCACATAAGGTGGCCAAAGTATTGCAGTTTCAGCTTCAGCACCAGTCCTTGCAATGAATATTCAGGACTGATTTCCTAAATATGAGGTTTAACCTCCTGTCCATCACCAACTCCCAGAGTTTACCCAAACTCATGTCCATTAAGTCGGTGATGCCATCCAACATCTCATCCTCTGTTGTCACATTCTCTTACTGCCATTATCTTTCCCAGCATCAGGGTATTTTCAAATGAGTCAGATCTTCACATCAGGTGGCCAAAGTATTGGAGTTTCACTTCAATATCAGTCCTACCAATGAACACCCAGGACTAATCTTCTTTAGAATGGACTGGTTGGATCTCCTTGCAGTCCAAGGGACTCTCAAGAGTCTTCTCCAACACCACAGTTCACAAGCATCAATTCTTAGGCACCCAGCTTTCTGTATAGTCCAACTTTCACATCCATACATGACTACTGGAAAAAAAAAAATAGCTTTGACTAGATGGACCTTTGTTGGCAAAGTAATGTCTCTGCTTTTGAATATGTTGTCTAGGTTGGTCATAACTTTCCTTCCAAGGAGTAAGCATCTTTTAATTTCATGGCTGCAATCACGATCTGCAGTGATTTTTGGAGCCTCCCCCCCAAAATAAACTTAGCCACTGTTTCCATTTTTTCCCCATCTATTTGGCATGAAGTGATGGGACCAGATGCCATGATCTTAGTTTTCTGAATGTTGAGCTTTAAGCCAACTTTTTCACTCTCCACTTTCACTTTCATCAAGAGGCTTTTTAGTTCCTCTTCAATTTCTGCCATAAGGGTGGTGTCATCTGTATATCTGAGGTGATTGATATTTCTCCCGGAAATCTTGATTCCAGCTTGTGCTTCATCCAGTCCAGCGTTTCTCATGATGTACTCTGCATATAAGTTAAATAAGCAGGGTGACAATATACAGCCTTGACGTACTCCTTTTCCTGTTTGGAACCAGTCTGTTGTTCCATGTTCAGTTCTAACTGTTGCTTCCTGACCTGCATACAGATTTCCCAAGAGGCAGGTCAGGTGGTCTGGTATTCCCATCTCTTCAGAATTTTCTACAGTTTATTGTGATCCACACAGTCAAAGGCTTCGGCATAGTCAATAAAGCAGAAAGAGATGTTTTTTATGAAACTTTCTTGCTTTTTCGACCACCCAGCAGATGTTGGCAATTTGATCTCTGGTTCCTCTGCCTTTTCTAAAACCAGCTTGAACATCTGGAAGTTCACGGTTCACATTTTGCTGAAGATTGGATTGGAGAATTTTGAGCATTTCTTTTCTAGCATGTGAGATGAGTGCAATTGTGCTGTAGTTTGAGTGTTCTTTTGCATTGCCTTTCTTTGGGATTGGAATGAAAACTGACCTTTTCCAGTCCTGTGGCCACTGCTGAGTTTTCCAAATTTGCTGGCATATTGAGTGCAGCACTTTCACAGCTTCATATTTTAAGATTTGAAATAGCTCAACTAGAATTCCATCACCTCCACTAGCTTTGCTCATAATGATGCTTTCTAAGGCCCACTTGACTTCACATTCCAGGATGTCTGGCCCTAGGTAGTGGTCACACCATCGTGATTATATGAGTCATGAAGATCTTTTTTCTACACTTCCTCTGTGTATTCTTGCCACCTCTTCTTAGTATCTTCTTTTAGGTCCATACTATTTCTGTCCTTTATTGTGCCCATCTTTGCATGCAATGTTCCCTTAGTATCTCTAATTTTCTTGAAGAGATCTCATCTTTCCCATTTTATTGTTTTCTTCTATTTCTTTGCACTGATCACTGAAGGAGGCTTTCTTATCTTTGCTTGCTATTCTTTGAAACTCTGCATTCAAAAAGGTATATCTTTCTTTCTCTTCTTTGCTTTTTGCTTCTCTTCTTTTCACAGCTATGTGTAAGGCCTCCTCACACAGCCATTTTGCTTTTTTGCCTTTCTTTTTTGAGGGGGTGGTCTTGACCCCTGTCTCCTGTACAAGGTCATGAACCTCCTTCCATAGTTCATTAGGCATTGTGTCTATCCTAGTCACCTATATCTATTTCTCACTTCCACTGTATTATCACAAGTGATTTAAGTCATACCTGAATGGTCTAGTGGTTTTCCTTATTTTCTTCAATTAACTCTGAATTTGGCAATAAGGAGTTCATGATCCGAGCCACAGTCAGCACCTGTTTTGGTTTTGTTGACTGTATAGAGCTTCTCCATCTTTGGCTGCAAAGAATATAATCAATTTGATTTCAGTCTTGGCCATCTGGTGATGTCCGTATGTAGAGTCCTGTCTTGTGTTGTTGGAAGAGGGTGTTTGCTATGACCAGTGCATTCTCTTGGCAAAACTCTACTTAGCCTTTGCCCTGCTTCATTCCGTATTCCAAGGCCAAATTTGCCTGTTACTCCAGGGGTTTTTGGACTTCCTACTTTTGCATTTCAGTCCCCTATAATGAAAAGACATCTTTTTTGGGGGGTTAGGTCTAAAAGATCTTGGAGGTCTTCATAGAACTGTTCTACTTCAGCTTCTTCAGCATTACTGGTTGGGACATAGATTTGGATATAGTGATATTGAATGGTTTGCCTTGGAAATGAACAGAGATCATTCTGTTGTTTTTGAGACTGCATCCAAGTACTGCATTTTGTACTCTTTTGTTGACTATGATGGCTACTCCATTTCTTCTAAGGGATTCCTGCCCTCAGTAGTAGATATAATGATCATCTGAGTTAAATTCCCCCATTCCAGTCCATCTTAGTTCGCTGATTCCTAAAATGTCAACGTTTGCTCTTGCCATCTCCTGTTTGACCACTTCCAATTTGCCTTGATTCATGGACCTAACATTCCAGGTTCCTATGCAATATTGTTCTTTACAGCATCGGACCTTGCTTCTATCACCTGTCACATCCACACCTGGGTGTTGTTTTTGCTTTGCCTCCATCCCTTCATTCTTCCTGAACTTATTTTTCCACTGACCACCAGTAGCATATTGGTTACCTACCCACCTGGGGAGTTCATCTTTCAGTGTCCTATTTTTTTGCCTTTTCATAATGTTCATGGGGTTCTCAAGGCAGGACTACTGAAGTGGTTTGCCATTCCCTTCTCCAGTGGACCACATTTTTTCAGAATTCTCCACCATTACCTGACTGTCTTGGGTGTCCCTATACCACATGGCTTAATTTTTTGCATTAGACAAAGCTGTGGTCCTTGTGATCAGATTGGCTAGTTTTCTGTGATGTAGTTTCAGTATGTCTACCCTCTGATGCCCTCTGTCAGTGCCTACTGTCTTAGTGGGGGTTCTCTTACTTTGGATGTGGGATGTCTCTTCACTGCTGCTCCTTACCTTGGACGTGGGATATCTCCTCACAGTTCCCGCTCCTAACCTGGGACATGGGGTTTCTCCTTTCTGCTGCTGCTCCTGACCTTGGACGTGGGGTATCTCCTCACAGTTGCTGCTCCTGACCTTGGACGTGGGGTATCTCCTCACAGCCCCCACTCCTGACCTTGGACATGGGGTTTCTCCTCGCTGCTGCCACTCCTGACCTTGGATGTGGGGTATATCCTCTTGGTCACTCATCTCTTGAGTGCTACGCAGCCACCACTGGCTGCTCCAGCAGCAGGCAGACGCCACGTGCCACTCCAGCACCAGGTCTAGTGATTAACTTGTTGGAAAACTTCCCTGGTGGATCAGATGATAAAGAATCTGCCAGAAGACCTGAATTCCATTCCTGAGTTGGGACAATCCCCTGGAGAAGGGAATAGCTACCTTCTTCAGTATCTTTCCTGGACAATTCCATGGACAGTGGAGCCTGGCAGGCCCCATTCCATGGGGCTGTGAATAGTCAAACATGACTGAGCAACTAACACTTGTAGAAAAAGGAATAAGGATTAAAGTATAAGAAACTGATCCAATGTGGAGTCAGATTTGTTCTTCCCTATTACAATTTCATTTCTCTGAGGAAATATTTTGGCATTTATAAATCACATCACTGAGTATGCAGGTTATATATATATATATATATATATATATATATATATATATACTTATAAGTTTATGTCTGAATACATTGCTTCAACTGGGATATATAAGTAGAAATAAACTCACAAAACAGTACAGAATAAATACCTAAACATGCTTAAGAGTGCAAAGAATTTTGTCATAATTTTTTTCATGAGTTTTGAAGAATAACTGTCTGTAGATTCAGAAGTACCCAAATTGTAGCTTTTCCTTTTTCATTTTCTTCCACCATTATTTATCTTGGTATAATTCATTTATTAATTCATATATTCAACAGATATTTATTGAGCACCTACTCTCAGCTAAGCTTTCAAGTGAGTGTTGGGAAAGTCAAGAATTAACCCTACAGAAATTTCATTTCTGCTAGAGATACAAATAAATCTTGTTAGATGTGAGAATAGAGCTAGAATAGGTTCAAGTTCAGAAGTACAGAAATTAATTGGGTACATGGGCAAAGAACCCTGAGCTTACATATGTGAACAATAATTTGGATCAAGAAATGAATAGTTATCCTAAACCTATCTTGGATACAGAATATGAAACTTTGTAATGAGAATATGTCTATGGTGACAAAAGCAATAATGGCATGTCAGTTTATAAATGACTGAGAACATAAATGAATTTCAAAAACCAGGAATTTCTAATAAAATATTGCTTTTCATTAAACTTTTTTTTAATTTAACATGGCCAATAGTTTTCTTAACTCTATTATGAATCCTAGATGAAATCTGAAAGAAGAATAAAGTTATAACTTGTTTTAAAAATCACAAACACCATTTCTTTCAATCTTTTATATTATCTCCTGAGATCTCATTCAAGCACTAAGAGGAACTGACCCTACTCAGCTGCTAAGAATTGACAAGCTCACAGCTCAAGATGGTATGTCTTTAGAAAAATGATACTTTATTACCTTTATATTCTTAGTACAAATGTCTCAATAATGTTCTCCAAGTTTCCATCCTTCTCTTCGAAACTCCTCAGTTCTCCACATAATTTTGAAGAATGGTTGTGTTAGATAGGCAGGCCAAAAGTCAAAATGTAAGAAAAAAAATGTTCCACACTTCAGTATGTCATTCTTACCAGCTTATGATCCTGGTGTTTAAGTGTTTTTGCTCTAGATTGTTAGCTAGAATTTAAACAATAGATAAAGGGGAAAATGTTGAATAAATAGTATTACAGATATTGCATAGTATAAAATACTTTTGTGTTAGCAATAATTTCCAATACCAGATGTAGTAACATATTTATGGGATTTCTATGATCTGTCCAAGTGGGTTTCTGTTGGACAGGGATTAGGATGGGGGCTGGGAACTAGAAAGTTCCCCAGATCCGTTAGAAAATATTGGGCAAACACAATCTATTTTAAAAACATAGTTAAGTGAGACACCTTTACATCAAGGCCCCATTCCAGATTTTTTCAATGTTGAGTCTATAGCTTAACATTGATTACAGACTCACCTTTTTGTTGGAATTGCACTTCATTTATCCACAAGCAAAGTTTTATTGATCTAAGAAAATATATAGGAAATAAAATTATAACAAGAAAACTCCAACCATTTATATTTGCTTTTCTAAATATAAATTTATTTATTTTAATTGGAGGCTAATTACTTTACAATATTGTATTGTTTTTGCCATACATTGACATGAATACACCATGGGTGTACATGTGTTCCCCATCCTGAACCCCCCTCCCACCTCCCTTACCATGTGTGTTACCTTCTTGCCCTTCTATTCCATCAGGTAATTTGCTTAGAAAATCAATTTTTTAAAAACAAAATTTCTGGATTGAGAGAGGTGCTCCTCTTATGATTATGCGTTATATTTAGGTTATAAGTTCAGAAATCTTGGACACTTTGAAAGCAAAAAAAAAAAAAAAAAGTACAATTCCATAGATTCTGTGCTTATTGGTAAAGGTTTGAATTCATCCTCGTGGGCCTGAAAGTTCTCTTATACAGAAAAATGCATTAGGGATCCCTTTGGCCTTTTTAATGTGAAATAAGCTATTTTTATGACACAGATCAATGAGATGTTAAATATATTTTATATAAGTGTGACAAGTTGTTTTCATTGTGAGCATATTTGCATCTCTACAGAAAACTATATTATCTGAAACAAGGCCTAAGAAATGGAATATGAAGAAGTCTTGTATGATCACCGTCTTGAGATATGAAGCATGAACATGGATCATCCTGTTAATGAAGGCAATTTCCACAGACTTTGTCATTATTTTCCTGTGTCTGAGTGCATGAGAATTAAAATAAAACACCATATTTTGTCTACACTGAATGAAAATATACAATGACTGAAACGAAGCTAGTACTGGTCAACATCATCTGCCATATATATTTAATTTCTAAATATTACCAAATGTGTCCATCTGTAATGTTTCAACAATATGAGGCAATTATGACTAGGCATCTTTCATTTTTGAGTGATTATTAGAGTAAAAAGCAAATGAAAAATAAATTCCCATTCTGCTTTAATAGCTTTGTGGAAAATGGCCAGAGGGAATCTACTAAGATTTGTTATATGGGAACAAAGTACATAGGCAGAAGTCAATGAGTATGCAATAAAAAGTTAATCCCAGAACAGAGAGGAGGAATAGGTATTGGGTTGCTCATCAACTTCATGAGCATACTGCAGCCAAAATCAAAACCTCAGACTTTCTGTAGGCAAGAGCCTTCCCAGGTTCACAATGATACCAAGCCACAATCCAAGGGTGTCACTAATATTATGTCCGTTGTTAGCTCTGGAACTGGAAGATATTATGACTTGTGACCAGCAGTAAGTATAAAGAAGGGTAATTAATGTCTATCTATAGTTTCTGTTTATATCACACGACAAATTGGTCTAAAACTGACTTCTAAGTAATAGAAGCAAAACTATCTAAAGGGGATGTCATTTTGTAATGAGCTGAAGAGTGAGAATATTGCCATTGCTATTTCTTCTTATTCTCCTTGAATTTCATAAATAGTTATGTATGTGTCTAAAAAGAAGGTCAGCACTGGCAGTGAAAGTGTCTATCACCTTTAGATGAAATTAGTGTTTTGATCAGATCAGTCTTGTTGGAGATGAACATATGTAGCTCATGGACAGATATTTAGGTGAGAGGTGGATGAAAACTATAAAAGACAATCAGGAACATTTAGGGCTTAATATTTAGTACCTAATTTAAATCATTGTTATATAATACAAAATTAATTCAAGTATGTTATGAGGCACAAACCATAAGAGTTTTGCATATCAAATTCTTATGTCAATTTTTACAAATGAATATATTACATGCTTTTGAATCTTTATTAGGTCAATATTAAAGTATTACAAGCATTTTTTTCCTGATAAAATACTAATTATGCAGTGTGAATAATGGCTTACATAATTATTTATATGAATTCTACCCAAATCATCCTCAGATTTCACTGGAATTGTGCATACATTAAAACATACATTTTAAAAAGTGGGAGGAAGTCCCATGTATTGGGTGGTAGGACCAAAACACTGAAGTTTCCAATCATCATTTGTCCCCATATTCTCCCTCTTCAGATTAACCAAAATTTTTGTTAATGGCTCCTTGTGAATAGGTATTCTACTTCAGTTTTCAAGTTTCCTCATTGGAAAGTTTGAAGGACAC
Organism: Bos grunniens; assembly: GCF_055505025.1. NCBI lineage: Eukaryota > Metazoa > Chordata > Mammalia > Artiodactyla > Bovidae > Bos > Bos grunniens. The sequence goes on from NC_141170.1 coordinate 70,189,857, forward strand.
TGGGTTTCATAATACCAAAAGGAAAGAAAATTGAATATACCCATCACTGCCATCTGAGATTAGGTTTAATATCCACTATCTGGCTCCCTCCCAATCTAGCTCCTATTCTTCAGAGTGGAGTCAGCTGGCCCAATCAATTTATTTGAGAAGTGCTTTATTATGTTATTTAAAAATAAATCAATAAATATAGTTAGGAGAATTTGACTTGTTTTTTAAAGATTTCTTAGATTACTTAAATATTCTGATACAGATCATAAATATATAAAAGGGAAAAAAATTGTGAGTGTTATCTCCCCAAATTATTTCCTTGTTAGACTCTGTTTTCCCTTTTTTTTTTTTTTTTCCCATTTTTAACAATTTTTCTAAAAATATCCTTAAGGTTAGTGATCTGTGAAACAAACTTCTGAATGCCATGCCATAGGTAAATATCGAGTCTATAGTAAGTTATCTCTCTTTCTTTCTCTCCTTCCTCTCTATTTATCTAATATCATGTCCAGTAATTTGATAATTTGAATCCAGATAATGATCAAGATCATAATATTATGGACATCAGCTCCCTGTGAACTGCAAAGTGTTCACACAATGACGTTTACCCCATCTCCAGAAAGGATGTTACAAGATGACATCATTTAGTCATATTGCTTTGGAAGAGCCCCAGCATTTAAAAACTTTGTAGGGACTGTATGTCATCCAACTTCCCAGTAAGGATTCCCCATGTTTCAAATTTATGATTTATTAGGGAAATTAATGTGGACATAATTCAATGGATTCCTGGAAATTCTGCAGAGAAGTTTAAGCATATCCCCAGGTCAGTAGGTGCCCAATATGCTACTGGAGATCAGTGGAGAAATAACTCCAGAAAGAATGAATGGACAGAACCAAAGCAAACACAACACCTAGTTGTGGATGAGACTGGTGTTAGAAGCAAGGTCTGATGCTATAAAGAGCAATATTGTATAAGAACCTGGAATGTTAGGTCCATGAATCAAGGCAAATTGGAAATGGTCAAACGGGAGATGGCAAGAGTGAATGTCAACATTCTAGGAATCAGCGAACTAAGATGGACTGGAAAGGGGAAATTTAATTCAGATGACTATTATATCTACTACTGTGGGCAGGAATCCCTTAAAAGAAATGGAGTAGCCATCATAGTCAACAAAGAGTCCGAAATGCAGTACTTGGATGCGATCTCAAAAAAGACAGAATGAGCTCTGTTCATTTCCAAGGTAAACCCATTCAAAATCACAGTAATCCAAGTATATGCCTCAACCAGTAACATGGAAGAAGCTGAAGTTGAATGGTTCTAAAGAAGACCTACAAACTTTTTAGAACTAACACCCCGCAAAAATTTCCTTTTCATTTTAGGGGACTGGAATGCAAAAATAGGAAGTCAAGAAACACCTGGAGTAACAGGCAAATTTGGCCTTGGAGTACAGAATGAAGCAGGGCAAAGGCTAATGGAGTTCTGCCAAGAGAACACACTGGTGATAGCAAACACCCTCTTCCAACAACACAAGAGAAGACTCTACACATAGACATCTCTAGATGGCCAAGACTGAAATCAGATTGATCATACTCTTTGCAGCCAAAGATGAAGAAGCTCTATACAGTCAACAAAAATAAGACTGGGAGATGACTGCGGCTCAGATCATGAACTCCTTATTGCCAAATTCAGACTTAAATTGAAGAAAATGGGGAAAACCACTAGACCATTAAGGTATGAACTAAATCAAATCCCTTATGATTTTACAGTGGAAGTGAGAAATACATATAAGGGACTAGATCTGATAGACAGACTGCCTGATGAACTAAGGAGGTAGGTTCATGACCTTGTACAGGAGACAGGGATCAAAACCATCCCTAGGAAAAACAAAGGCAAAAAAGCAAAATGGCTGTATGAGGAGGCCTTACAAATAGCTGTGAAAAGAAGAGAAACTAAAAGCAAAGGAGAAAAGGAAAGAATTACCCATTTGAATGCAGAGTTCCAAAGAATAGCAAGGAGAGATAAGAAAGCCTTCCTCAGTGATAAATGCAAAAAAATAGAGGAAAAAAATAGAATGGGAAAGACTAGAGATCTCTTTAAGAAAATTAGAGATACCAAGGGAACATTTCATGCAAAATGGGCAAAATAAAGGACAAAAATGGTATGGACCTAACATAAGCAGAAGATATTAAGAAGTGGTGGCAAGAATACACAGAAAAAGTATACAAAAAAGATCTTCACACCCCAGGTAATCATGATGGTGTGATCACTCACCTAGAGCCAGACGTCCTGGAATGTGAAGTCAAGTGGGTCTTAGGAAGCATCACTATGAACAAAGCTAATGGAGGTGATGGAATTCCAGTTGAGGTATTTCAAATCCTAAAAGATGATGCTGTTAAAGTGTTGTACTCAATATGCCAGGAAATTTGAAAAACTCAGCAGTGGCCACAGGACTGAAAAATGTCAGTTTTTCCAAAGAAAGGCAATGCCAAAGAGTGCTCAAACTACCACACAATTGCACTCATCTCACACACTAGCAAAGCAATGCTCAAAATTCTCCAAGCGAGGCTACAACAGTATATAAACCGTGAACTTCCAGATGTTCCAGCAGGTTTTAGAACAGGCAGAGGAACCAGAGGTCAAATTGCCAACATCCACTGGGTCATCAAAAAAGCAAGAGAGTTTGAGAAAAACATCTCTTTCTGCTTTATTGACTATGCCAACGCCTTTGACCATGTGGATCACAATAAACTGTGGAAAATTCTGAAAGAGATGGGAATACCACACCACTTGACCTGCCTCTTGAGAAATCTGTATGCAGGTCAGGAAGCAACAGTTAGAACTGGACATGGAACAGCCGACTGCTTCCAAATAGGAAAAGGAGTACATCAAGGCTGTATATTGCCACCCTGGTTATTTAACTTATATGCAGAGTACATCATGAGAAATGGTGGGCTGGAGGAAGCACAAGCTGGAATCAAGATTGCTGGGAGAAATATCAATAACCTCAGATATGCAGATGATACCACCTTTATGGCAGAAAGTGAAGAGGAACTAAAAAACCTTTTGATGAAAGTGAAAGTGGAGAGTGAAAAAGTTGGCTTAAAGCTTAACATTCAGAAAACTTAGATCATGGCATCTGGTCCCATCACTTCATGGCAGATAGGTGAGGAAACAGTGGAAACATGGCTGACTTTATTTTTGGGGGCTCTAGAATCACTGCATATGGTGATTGCAGCCATGAAATTAGAAGACACTTACTCTTTGGAAGAAAAGTTATTACCAACCTAGACAGCGTATTAAAAAGCACAGATGTTACCAACTTTGCCAACAAAGGTCCTTCTAGTTAAGGCTATTTTTCAGTAGTCATGTATGGATGTAAGAGTTGGACTATAAAGAAAGTGAGTGCTGAAGAATTGATGCTTTTGAACTGTGTTGTTGGAGAAGACTCTTGAGAGTCCCTTGGACTGCAAGGAGATCCAACCATCCCATCCTAAAGGAGATCAGTCCTGGGTGTTTTTTGGAAGGACTGATATTGAAGCTGAAACTCCAGTACTTTGGCCACCTGATGCCAAGTACTGACTCATTTGAAAGACCCTGATGCTGGGAAAGATTGAGGGTAGGAGGAGAAGGGGATGACAGAGGATGAGACTGTTGGATGGTATCACTGACTCAATGGACAATAGTTTGGGTAAACTCTGGGAGCTGGTGACGGACAGTGAGGCTGACATGCTGCAGTTGATAGGGTCTCACAGAGTCGGACATGACTGAGTGACTGAACTGACTGACAATGCATAAATACATCAAGAAGAAAGAAATGAGAATACTGGTATGCATTCTTCAACTCTCAAATACCATAAGATACTTTCCCTTTCCAAAAATAAATATCATTTTTCAAATCTTTTTACTGTATTTAACTCAAAGATGTGTTTAGACTAAGAAGATATTATAGAATTACTAAGCCGAATAGATTTCCCCCCCTAATCAGTAGTTTAAAAAAATACACAAATAATAGAATAGCGTGAGACAAGAGCATTTCATCTCTAGGTAGAAACTGTGAAGATAAGACTGTGCTCTGAGAGCTGCAAGAGAAAGGCAGAAAAGTAGGAGAGTGACCATCAGAGATTTTCAACTGAACCCAAAGCACAATAGTTTCACTTCACTAGCATACAGTGCAGGCTACAAAAAATGGTCAAAAAAATTTACCTTCCATATATACATGTCCTTTTGCAAAGTAATTTTAAAGCTGTTCCAATCAAGAGATAAAGATTATTTCTTCACTTTTTATATCTGGATGTTTCCACATATCTTGTCTTGCCTCATGGATAATAGCAAATGTGATACAGCAAAGGTTTGAAAAGAGTTCAGAGCTCATTTTGTCTATGCTTAAACTGCCGTGTAGGGAAGGAAATGGCAACCCACTCCAGTATTCTTGCCTAGAAAGGGACAGCAGAGCCCAGCGGCCTATAGTCAGTGGGGTCATAAAGAGTTGGACACAAATAACCGACTAAAGGGGCTTTCCAGGTGGTGCTAGTGGCAAAGATCCTGCCTGCCAATGAAGGTAGACCTAAGAGATGCAGGTTTGATCCCTGGGTTGGGAAGATCCCCTGGAGTAGGAAATGGCAACCCACTCCAGTGTTCTTGCCTGAGGAATTTCATGGACAGAAGATTCTGGCAGGTGGCAGTCTATAGGGTGGCACAGAATCAGACACGACTGAAGTGACTTAGCACACATGCGAGTGACTAAAAGCAAAACGGTCATGTAACCAAAGCAGACTTGGCTCATTGGAGGTTGAGAGACCACCAGTAGTTTAGATGAACGATCCCACCTGCAGATCCACTATTCCTGGCTTGTCAGTCATGTGACTGAAGTGCTATGAGATCTAACAACCAGCCAACCTGACAGCTGACCACACGTATGTGAGAGACCGACATGACCAGCAGAACTGGCTTAGATCATGAGAATATCAAGACAATCCTTGAAAGCATGAGCTAAATAACACTGTTACTATTTTAAATCATTATATTGGAGGGGGGTAGTTTGTTAAACATCCAAAGCTAACTGCAATGCTTGTTTAGTCAATACAGCAATGACAGTGGCTGTGTTTACTAAATCCTGTTTTATTTTTGTTTTCCATAATTCACAGGGAGAGTAAATTGCTCACCTGCTCTTGTTGTTAGTTTGGTGCTAGATGAGAGATTCTGGCAAATATCTTCCACTGCTGCTCAATTTGGAGAAGGCGATGGCACCACACTCCAGTACTCTTGCCTGGAAAATCCCATGGATGAAGGAGCCTGGTAGGCTGCAATCCATGGAGTCGCTAAGAGTCAGACACGACTGAGTGACTTTCCTTTCACTTTTCACTTTCACGCTTTGGAAAAGGAAATGGCAACCCACTCCAGTGTTCTTGCCTGGAGAATCCCAGGGACGGGGAGCCTGGCGGGCTGCCGTCTATGGGGTCGCACAGAGTCGGACACGACTGTAGTGACTTAGCAGCAGCAGCAGCTGCTCAATTAAATTAAAAGTTACATTTTTATGGTTAGATTTCAAATTAAAAACCTCTGTTTGGAAGGAGGGTAAAGTTAGATACCTTTTAGGCTATTGGCTACAAAATGTAAAATACACTTAAGAATAGATTTTAATATGATAATTGATCCTTCCAAGGCAGTACCTGCTAAAATGACATGTAATTACTACCTAGAGACTTAGCTCCAAGCTTTACTGCAAGACCCAGAAATTTTTGTTGAATATATTAGGAGAATAATTTACTCAACTAATAATAATCCTTAATGGTTAAGAAATAAATCAGGACACATGATATATTTTCTTTACTTCTCCTAAATTCAAAGATGAGTATGTTTACTTCAGCACTAAGTTGCAAAGAGTCAGACACGACTGAGTATGTGTGCTCACACACACACAGACACATACAGCATAGTAGATCAACCAAATTACTAAAAGTAATCTCAAGGATTGATGCTTTTGAACTGTGGTGTTGGAGAAGACTCTTGAGAGTCCCTTGGACTGCAAGGAGATCCAACCAGTCCCTCCTAAAGGAGATCAGTCCTGAATATTCATTGGAAGGACTGATGCTAAAGCTGAACCTCCAATACTTTGGCCACCTGATGTGAAGAACTGACTCATTTGAAAAGATCCTCGTGCTGGGAAAGATTGAAGGTGGGAGGAGAAATGGATGACAGAGGATGAGATGGCTGCATGGCATCACCAACTCAATGGACATGAGTTTGAGTAGGCTCCTAGAGTTGGTGATGGACAGGGAGGCCTGGCATGCTGTGGTCCATGGGGTCGAAAGGAGTTGGACATGACTGAGCCACTGAACTGAGCTGAACTGAAGTGAATCACAAGGAATCTGGCTGGAATAACGAAGAGGATGCTGTTCTATTCCAGACTAATATTCTTCTTGGAGGGTGAATCTAAAGGGGCCAAAGAAGAGTTTTGATTTCCCCTATTCTCCACTGAAGTCTAACTTAGAATGACCCCTTAAGAAATTTAAACTTGGTCCCTAATAATCATTAAAAACATTCATTTAATTCCTTTTTAGAATCCAAAGGAAGGGGGAAAGACTTGGATATGTGGAAAACAAGAATTTAGAAAAATAATGGGACTATAAAAATTGGAAAGTTGAACACTCATGGGGAAATAAAAATTGATTTTGAGAAAGATAGAGTTTCTATTCCTTTAATTCAAATAAAAAATGTGCAGGCTAGATATTGGCAGTGGTAGGAGTTTATGGGAATGAGCGGGTTTTAATTGCTAGGAAATACAGCCTTCCTAATTCCAGGGTTTCTTGCACACTAGGTAAAGTATTGCATTTGGGACTTGGTCAAGTACAAACAGCCTGCTCTTGTCTCCTCTTTTATCAAAAAGTATTAGTTTCTCATCATTTCTTAAAAGGTTAAATTCTAACTTCTTTTCCAGTTTTTAGATTGCTTTAGATTTGTATTTCATTTTCTAAATAGCTGTCCAGAGATGAATGTTCCCTGAGTTTTTAATAAGTATCTGGAACAACCATTGAAACATTCACTTTAAAACAATAATAGAGATGTTTAAAAAACCGTAATTGGGTGCTCGTCTTTCAGAATATTTTTTTTTTTTAAGAGTTTTATTCAGGGCCTCAGGGGGCAGCTTGAGTACAACTTGGGATATACACGTTACAGTTTACAATTTTTTTAATTAAAGAAATTCCCATTTTATTATTTTTATAGATTGATGTTTAGTGAAGTCTATTAGGAACAAATCCAAATAAAATGTATTCCATATGAAAATTCTATATTTAGTATAAGATTTACACTAATGGTAATAAAGATTAATTTTCTGGGCCTCTCACTTGTACAAGCCATTCGCGAGACTCTGAACTTCACTTTGTAGTTTTAATTCTTTATTCATTTGTTAAAGGAGGATACTAAGAATTGCATCACCCTGCAGAGGCTTGATCTGCTGGGGTAAATAATCACTAATTATCAGTGTTCTTATCCATTCCACAGCTAATATTCCTAACACCTCTGTATAGATCCCTTTGTCACTACTAACTTTAGAAATATATATATACATATATATATATATATATATATGTATATATACATACTTTGAGGTCCAAAGTCTGGACACCATTACCCTTTTTTTATTTCTATATGATGCCCCCTTGTCTCCTCAGTCTACAGTTCTTATTCCCCATTCCTTAGATCCTACATTTTTTTGGTAGAATATTATCCTTACGGATGGTACCCATACTACAGAAAGAATAATTCATTGAAAATCATGGCTGTAAAACTTCTCAAAAATCAAGTTTAAATTCAGCTATCATTGAAAAACCTCTTACCATGTGACCCATACTCTGCTACCTGTTTTCATTGCCCACAGAGTTAATCTGCACAACTGCAGGAGCAACAATAATTGGGAGGGTGCTCAGTTATGGCCAACTCTTTGTGACCCCTTGGATTGTAGCCCACCAGGCTCTTCTGTCCATGGAATTTTCCAGGCAAGAAATACTGGAGTGGGTTGCCATTTCCTATTCCAGGGTATCTTCCCAACTCAGGGATTGAACCAGCATCTCCTGTCTCTTGCATTGGCAGGCAGATTATTTAACACTGTGCCACCTGGGAAGCCCCAAATTTGTGTGTGGGGGTATTGATAATGTCACAGTAAGTAACTCTCAGCCTTACCATGGGCTTGTATTCAGAGTCTAATTTGTCACCCTGTTTATCTGACCTAAGGCACTGTTAGGGAGAAGGCAATGGCACCCCACTCCAGTACTCTTGCCTGGAAAATCCCACGGACAGAGGAGCCTGGTGGGCTGCAGTCCATGGGGTCGCTAGGAGTCAGATAGGACTGAGCGACTTCCCTTTCACTTTTCACTGTCATGCATTGAAGAAGGAAATGGCAACCCACTCCAGTGTTCTTGCCTGGAGAATCCCAGGGACGGGGGAGCCTGGTGGGCTGCCATCTATGGGGTCGCACAGAGTCAGACACGACTGAGCGACTGAACTGAACTGAACTGAAGACACTATTAAGTCTTTTCAGGAATTTTGCCCTAGTCCACTAGCATCCCTGCTTCTGCCCTTGACCTTCCACAGTCTCTTTCCCACCCAACACTGGGAAGTGATACAGATATAAATTGAATTAGTTTGTGTCCCTCTTATGTTAACAATCATTCAAAGGTTAGTTGTCTGATCCAAGTGAGACCCCTCAAGTCCCTAAAATGGCCTACAGACCCCTGCCTCTGTATGACATTACCCTCATGCCCTGTTCCCTTCCACCAAGAGTTTCCTTGGTGGTTCAGCGGTAAAGAATTTGCCCAGAATCTGCCTGCCAGTGTAAGAAATGGGTGTTCCCTGGAGAAGGAAATGGCTATCCTTTCCAGTATTCCTGCCTAAAGAATACCATGCAAAGAGGAGCCCAGTGGCCTGTAGTCCTTGGGGGTCACAAAAAAGTCAGATACTACTTAGCACTTAACAACCGCCCAACCACATGCACTTCTTCTAAACATCAGAAATATGCACCTGCTCCAGAGCTTTGTAGGAGAAGGCAATGGCACCCTACTCCAGTACTCTTGCCTGGAAAATCCCATGGATGGAGGAGCCTGGTAGGCTGCAGTCCATGGGGTCGCTAAGAGTCAGACGCGACTGAGCGACTTCACTTTCACTTTTCACTTTCATGCATTGGAGAAGGAAATGGCAACCCACTCCAGTGTTCTTGCCTGGAGAATCCCAGGGACGGGGGAGCCTGGTGGGCTGCCATCTATGGGGTCGCACAGAGTCGGACACGACTGAAGCGACTTAGCAGCAGCCAAAGCTTTGTACTTCCCATCCCCCCCTTACCGGAATTCTCTTTCCCTGGTTTTCTGTATGCTTTCTGTTCAGTTCTTCGCCAAAATGTCATCATCTTGCTGAGGATTTTCCTGGTTCACACATAGGTTTAACAATGTACATCACTTCCTCTCTCTCTCTTTCTCTCTCACACACTCACATATTCCCTAACACCTTTTCCCTATAAACTTTTTCCACAGCACTTATCAGTATCTGACTCAGTTTTAGTTAATATTTTTGTTTAAAGTACTAGAATAAAAGCTCCCGTCTATCCTTCACCATTTTATCTCTATCACATAGAACATAACCTGACTCACAGTAGGGACAAAATCAATCTTTTACGATTAGATGAATGTTACAGCTAAGTATTTCTGTACAGAGTGGAATAGTTTTTCATGTTTAATCATTTGAAAATTAATTTTTTTTCTGATGAGTTTTATTAATAAGTTACTGTACATTAATTTTTAAAAGAGAGCCAGCACTAGAGATAAAAATAAGGGGGAGAGAGAGAAAGAAGAAGAAAAAAAAAAAAAAAAAAGGAAGAGGAGGAGGAGGAGAAAGACTGAGGAAGAGAGAAAGATTTTCACTAGGAGGCAAGAAAAGATATGTGAGGATTAAGAACATGGATTCCAAATGTATGAGTTCAAATCCTGCCTCTGATCATATTGCTTGACTTGGAACAAGTCATTCACCTTTTTATATTTCAGTTTCCATAAACTTAAAATGCGGATGATCTGGGTACTTCTGTTTTAGTTATGTATTTATTTGTTTCATAATTCAAGGCATTAATACACTGACATATGGTAACTACAAAACAAATGTTAAACTATTATCTTCAGAATAACATCTTGAAGAATATATAATGAAGAAGGACCCAATCTCTCAAAGGTCAGAATCCTAAATAAGTGTGTGTATTAGCAATAAATCAAATACAACTCCCTCGAATATTGTTGAATACAGATCTCCAGAATGATAGTTCTTTACTAACACTTGCAGTAAGATGATCCTTGTGTGTGTTATCATTAGCACACGCTCAGTTCTATAATGAGGACAAGTACTAATTTGCTTTATCCCTACAAAAAAACCTAAGGGGTAACTGCTATCATTTTCCCTCTTTTTACAAATGAAGTAATTGGAACATAAAAGGTACTTAACTTGTCTGAGTCAGGATTGAAACTCATGTATTATATGTAACTTTTTAAAATCTACTACATTCTCAATTATATTATATTTGATTCTTTGGACAATTACAGAGCAGTGATTTAAAATTGATTGCATCTGTTTATATGTGATACACCTACTCTTTTACAAACATTGCATATTCATTCTGCCCTTATCTGATGATAGCAGAGTTTTAAGTGGAATTTTCAAAAACCATCTTTAGAAACTTCTGCAAAAAGATATAAAGACATCTTAAGAAATTCTATTTGGATAATTTCCATTTCTTATCATTTTCCTACTTTTCTTTTGGTATAATTTTCAATATTAATGGGCACAATGTCAATGCATTGAACATACTCTTCTGACTACTTTATACTGTAAACACATGCACATTTATTTTGTTATTGCATTATTGTTTTCTAAGATTAAGGATATAATTCTGTCATCTTTCATTACATGGTCCAGAAAAGTTTGACCTCTGTGTATATTTTTCAAATACAGATCTGCTACCATTATTCATACCAGAAAAACATCAACTTGACACTTTTTTTGATTATTCTCACCTCACTCTTTCTTGTGGCTCCCCACTGGTTAGGCTTACAAACTGTAGAGTAGTATAGATACCTGGGAAAAATCATTTCTATCTACATAACTTCACCAAAGATGTGTGTATGATCCTAATAACCTCAAACTCTATGTAAGTTCTAAAGAAACTATTTAAAATGCCTCGTCTTTCTGTATATTCACTTGCAGGGCAAAAGTAGACATATATTTCCTTATTTTGAGGGCATTATAGAACCCCCGTGTTCTTCATTCAAAATGCAATTGGGTAAATGGATCTATTAAAGAAAACTAAATTGACAGTCCCTGAATTTAAAATATTAGGGGATTTTGGTTTTAGTGATTTATTTATCCAGTCATTTTATCTATATTATTATGAACCCCACGCTACACATAGATGCTTCCAGATTATTAGAGGTTAAAGTGAATCTTAAAAGATAGAAAAGTATGATTACTGTGAAATACATAGAAAAGTCAACTATTCATTTCGGAGAGAATGAAAATAAAGCTTTCTGCAGCTAGAAGATGAATAGGAATTTACCAGATAAAGGCATTTTGGGATGGGAGTGAGACGTTATAACCAAGCAGAATATGAAAGAACCTGCATAAGAGAAAGAACAAAGTAGAGGCAGCTGAGAAAGAGAATGTCAAGGTCAAAAACCAGTTTATTAAATCCTACAGTGTAAAAATAATTCATCTACTCTATCAGTTCCTGAAATAATTCTGGCTAAAGTGGGAAAGATATTGAGAGGCCAGTGTTAACCAGGGCGGATGTGGTCTAGTATACATTTTGTTGCCCTAAATCCAGTTCCTAATGTTTCTAACGTAAAGTAATTAGCATTCACATGCCACCAAGTTTCCTACCACAAACACATGTGTCCAGTTTTCACATTTCATCCATTGATTCTCTACCTGCTTTTTTTTTATTTTTTAACTTTACAATATTGTATTGGTTTTGCCATATATCAACATGAATCCGCCACAGGTATACACGTGTTCCCCATCCTGAACACTCCTCCCTCCTTCCTCCTTCCTCCCCATACCATCGCTCTGGGTCGTTCCAGTGCACCAGCTCCAAGCATCCAGTATCGTGCATCAAACCTGGACTGGCGACTCATTTCATATATGATATTATACATGTTTCAATGCCATTCTCCCAAATCATCCCACCCTCTCCCTCTCCTACAGAATCCAAAAGACTGTTCTACACATCAGTGTCTCTTTTGCTGTCTCGTATACAGGGTTATTCTTACCATCTTTCTAAATTCCATATATATGTGTTAGTATACTGTATTGGTGTTTCTCTTTCTGGCTTACTTCATTCTCTATAATAGGTTCCAGTTTCATCCACCTCTTTGCATTCAGTTATCAACTCATCTTATGAGTAAACAAAGCAAATACCCAGTGAATTCATGCTATGAGCCACAGAAGAGATAAAAATCCTGGCTATGGTGGAATATTTTAGTTATAAAGACTAACATAAGCAGGTATACAAATTATATGTATATAAGTATATGATATCATTATAAACATGTACATATAAATATATAAATTTTACTGTCCCATTTCCCATTGATAGAGGACTGTCTTGAATCCCTGGAGCCAGAATAAGACATTTTCTGTTCCCAGGATAATTTTTTTTAGAATATTGAGCTTCTGGAGTAAACAGACACCACAAAGGGACATTCTAAAAACACAATTTCCAATTGGTAGAAACGTTTCCTAGTTTGTTCTTCCTTGCTTATTGACATGGATTTGGTTTAGCTTCTGGTGATTCCAATACTAATCACACCCCTCTGGGAACCAACTGACTTTAAAATATGTCATTTTAACCACTTCTACTACAATTTCCTGCTACCTATCTAGTCAGTTCTTGTGTTCCTTGAAGTTCAAGCATGCTTAATATCCACACTTGGTCAGGTTACTTCCACATGATTTCCCTCTGGCCAATAAAATCCAAGAGCTTTTTCCCTGGTATTAAGGATGGTATTGCTCAGGAAAGTTCAGTTATTATGCTGCAAAGCCAAATTAACTTCTAAATTTCTATTTTTTTAGTTCAATCTTTCATCATTAAGTAAATTAACTGTAGGGTTGTTTTAATATAATTTTATTTATCCATTTATTATTTTTGACTGTGCTGGGCCTTCACTGCACAGGCTTTTCTCCATTTATGATGCTCACACTTCTCATTGTGATGACTTTTCTTGTTGTGTAGCACAGGCTCTAGGGCTCATGGGCTTCAGTACTTGCAGCATGTGGGCTCAGGAGTTGTGGCTTCTGGGCTCTAGTGAAGTCAACTGGAGTGAAAGTCACTCAGTTGTGTCTGATTCTTTGCAACCCCATGGACTACAGAGTCCATGCAATTCTCCAGGCCAGAGCATTGGAGTGGGTAGCCTTTCCCTTCTCCAGGGGATCTTCCATGTCCAGGGTTTGAACCCGGGTCTCCTGCATTGCAGGCAGATTTTTTACCAACTGAACTCTGGGCTCTAAAGCACAGGCTCAATGGTTGTAGCACATGGGCTTGGTTGTTCCACAGTATGTGGGATCTTCCTGAATCAGGAATTGAACCCATGCCTCCTTCATTGACAGGTAGTTTCCTTACCACTGAACCAACAGGGAAGACCCTAACTTCCAAATTCCTGTGGCATAATAGTCATAGAAAGATTTACTTCTCACTACTTTACCAATCTAATTCAGGTTGCTGAGGACATTGTTAGTCAGTCAGGGTCTCAGGATAACAGAGGATCCACCATCTTTTAATGCTAATACCTTAACACACAACAATATCCCTGACAGTGGAAGAGAAAGCAAGAAAAAGTCATGTCTGTTCTTCATTGCCTGGAACTAAGTGTATGTATTCTGTTTTTAAAAACTTAAAAGGTCTAAGTTTAGGCAACCCAATTTAATTTGAGACCCAGTATGACCAATGTTATATATAGCTGCCCACTTCTTACATTTATATAGTCTTCAGAAAGTGTGTCTCTATGTTTTCTTCCTTTTTTTTTCTTTAATAAAATCATTTTCAACCAATAATTTTTATGCCTATTTTGAAGAAAAGACTTCGCATACACACATATACCTCAAAACCAGGACTATTTTCTGTTGAAATAAATTTACTTCTTTTTCCATTATACTATATCTACTGTACTTTGAGTCTGATCATTAAACATATGTAGAGCCATAGATTTTATGAAGCTTGATGAGACCTTTCAAATAATCTAGTCACCCTCATTTTACAGATGAAAATACCAAAGGCGAGAAAGGTTAAGTGACTTACCTATTGTACTCACGTGCTGACTTCCACTCATCTAACTTCAAAATCCGTGCTCGTCCTACTACTCCACAATAACAGTAGGTTAAGTGCTATGAGGTATAAGACACTCAGTATATATATATATAGTCAAAAGAGGTTTTATAACTGATGTATTATCTAACATCCTCACTAGCTTGGTTGGAGACCTTCATTCACACTTTATGGGATTTCCATTATTACTTTAGTGTCAAGGTTACGGACCAAATTAACGTGAAAACATGCTGTTCTTCTCTTCTATCCTTATACACCTCAGAAGCCTCTGCCCTAAAGTTAGCAGCTTGCATGCCCATTTCTGTTTCAAATTGGCTCCTCAGCAAGAAGTGGTTCATCAATGGTGATATTTCCAGGATTTGAGCTTGCTAAGAAATTGGCAGCCCAGTCTTTTTATAAGGCAGCTTTCCTAAAGAGCTTATACCATGGAAGGCAGGAATAAGTGTTTACACAAGGCACATTTTGAAAAATATCTACTTGTTCACTCTTACATTCCTGTACCAAAGTCTTCTCAAGTTCAGGCTCATTGCAAACTCTTGGCTCCTGGTGTATACAGAGTTACATTAAGAAAGTTAAAATCCTCTACCTGAAAATTCAAATGCTCTGAATTCTAGTATTCTTCAAGTGTAACTTTGTTTCAATTAAGGGTGCTGAGGATGACATATCCAGAATGAAGACTCATTTTCGCACTTTCTCTTTTTTCACTTTTCCGTGATTGACTCCTTCTTACTTAGATATATTAAAGTCTTACCTTTGGGCAAAAATTGATGCATAATTTGCAATTTTTCTCATGAAATTGTTCAGTTATAACAAGCTAATACTTACAGTGTATTGAAAAAATAATAAGAAATTTCTACATAAGTTTTTAAGGATATCAGTGGTACACATAAGAGGCACAGAAAACAACACTTTTTTTTCAGAGAAAGCAGAGAAACAATTATACAAGTAAGAAATTTGAAAGCAATTAGTGATATCTGTTGAAAATTTAATGTACCAAATATTTGCTATGGGTAAAATTTGATATTTAGTCTTCAGTGAGGATTTTAGTAGCTTTATAATCTACCTTAGTTCTACTGGATGTTACTTCATAGAAGTAATATATTATTATCCTTACGAGGATAATAATGCAAATCCATTATTTGCATTATATAAAAGTCACTTTTCTAGAATTAATGTTACTTACTATTGGGAGGTCTTCTCCACATCTTTAGAAACCATACCTTAGTTATATTTAGGAAAGTTCAGTAAACTTAAGTAGAGTACAAGACAGTGTTCCCTAAAGGATGACTATGTATACAATTAGCAATGGCTCAGACAGTAACGAATCTGCCTGCAGTTCAGGAGATCCAAGTTCAATCCTTGGGTTGGGAAGATCCCCTGGAGAAGAGAATGGCTACCCACTAAAGTATTCTTGCCTAAAGAATTCCAAGGACAGAGGAGCTGGGCAGACTACAATCCATGGGGTTGCAAACAATCATACTTGACTGAGGGACTAACACTTTCACTAAACTTTTTGAGATTTTTGTAGGTGTTACACATGAATATTTTAAATTATTAATTATCATTCTGAATTGATTTTATGTGTATTTGAAAAAATAGTAATATACAGTGTTCAGGTTGTGACAGGTGATTACCAGGTTTTTAAAAAAACTGTTTAGTAAAAGAAATATAAAGATTGTGGATGGAGTTCTAAAAATGGAATGATGAAACACACAGGGTTAAGCAGGAGAGAGAAAGTCATTCCTACCCTGAGGCTGAAGAGGCAAGTGGAAGGAAAGACAGACAGATCAGTGGCAGTAGAAGGGAGCTGTGGCCTTGGGTGTAGAGAACTGGCCATTGACTTCTTGAGAACCAGTAAAGCAAACCAGGACAAAAAGTATTCAGACCTTGCCTTTTTCCCACTTCTGCTCTCCCAAAGCTGAAGTCATACAAAAACTGGAGAAAGAGGGGGTTTGACGGATGTGGTCCATGGCTGTATAGAGAAATGTATAAAAGAGTAGAGAGCTAATTAATATTATCTCAGTTTGCCTCTTGAGCAAATATTCTTAGTTGGCTCTCTACACATATAAAGGAATCTTTATTAGTATAGTCAGAAAGAAATTTTATTATATAAAATTATAGTCAGAACTATTATAGTAGTTATAGTTAGAAAGTAAACTTTTTTCTAAACATTTCATTGAAAACTCTGAATGTGAAATCACACACACACAAAAAATGTGTGTGTTAGATGGAGAAACAGTGGAAACAGTGTCAGACTTTATTTTTGGGGCTCCTAAATCACTGCAGATGGTGACTGCAGCCATGAAATTAAAAGACGCTTACTCCTTGGAAGGAAAGTTATGACCAACCTAGATAGCATATTCAAAAGTAGAGACATTGCTTTGCCAACAAAGGTCCGTCTAGTCAAGGCTATGTTTTTTCCTGTGGTCATGTATGGATGTGAGAGTTGGACTGTGAAGAAGGCTGAGCACCGAAGAATTGATGCTTTTGAACTGTGGTGTTGGAGAAGACTCTTGAGAGTCCCTGGGACTGCAAGGAGATCCCACCAGACCATGCTGAAGGAGATCAGCCCTGGGATTTCTTTGGAAGGAATGATGTTGAAGATGAAACTCTAGTACTTTGGCCACCTCATGCGAAGAGTTGACTCACTGGAAAAGACTCTGATGCTGGGAGGTATTGGGGGCAGGAGGAGAAGGGGACGACAGAGGATGAGATGGCTGGATGGCATCACTGACTCAATGGACGTGAGTCTGAGTGAACTCGGGAGTTGGTGATGGGAAGCCTGGCGTGCTGCAATTCATGGGGTCGCAAAGAGTCGGACATGACTGAGCGACTGAACTGAACTGAACTGATGAGTTATTTTATATGTGATGGTGGGAATATTTTTATAATTCCTTTTTAAATTGTCAAATAACACATGGAAAATCTTAAACAGGGTGTAGATCTTTGACTTTATTACATCTTTGCTTCCTTATAACCCTTTTTCCCCCTGAAATTTACTAATTTATATATAGGACACTTTGCACAACAACTATAGAAAATATATAATTTTCCAGCACCCATGGGAAAGTTATAAAGATGCAGTACATGTTTTGGATAACTATAGAGCCTGATTTGCTCAAACTGTTTTCTGGAGGGTTGGCTGGTTAGTATCTCTTTCACAATCAAAAGTGTAACCAATCAGAAATTAAGTAATATTATCACCTTATAGTTACTGAAACATGTAGTAGGTTTAATTTCTTTTTCTTTTTTTCAAGTATCTAGGCCACACTCTCTAACCATGATTCAGGGAATGCAGAAATTGATAAACAAAAGATAATTTAAAATTTTCTTGTAAATAATCCATACTCTAATAAAATGTTTAAAATAATAAAAAATAAAATCCAAAATTCTGAAAATTAGTGAACACTTCTAAATTACAGATAGTTTGAAGAAAAAAAAATAACAGTGCAAGTTAGCAAGTATTTTGGAATAAATGATAAAAATATCATATGTCAAAACATCTATTGATTGTTTTTAGTGACTAAGCATGAACAACTCTTTCATTACCCTAGGGACTGTAGCCTGCTAGGCTTCTCTGTCCATAGGATTCTCCAGGCAAGAATACTGGAATGCATTGCCATTTCTGTCTCCAGGGAATCTTCTCAACCTGGGGATCTAACCTGCATCTCCTGTAGTGGCAGGTGGATTCTTTACCACAGGGCCACCAGGGAGACTTAGAAATAAGGCAGAATTTAAGAGGAATACATAGTCATAAAGCTTATACAGGTAACTATAAAAGTAAAATTATAGATTAAACATTCATTCAAGAAATTAGAAAAAACTATTATAGAAAATGTTATAAAAGCAAGAAAAATTAAGAAGAGAGTGCAAAGAAATAACAGAGGATAAAAGAGTTGGCACAGAATTTAGTACAGGAATAAAAAGGAAAAATACCTCAGATATTTCAAACATTAAAAGTGTGTTAAAATAGAAAATTTTAGAAATTATAAAGCATTTTGAATATTTAAATTAATATACAAAAACAATTGAAATTTTAAGATTTAAAATATATCAAATTTATCATTAAATCAGTGGACTCATGTATTTGCATGAAATAATTTATAGCTGATAAGATTTCACCAGTAAGGTTTTCCAAACTTGCAACAACAATTTATTTCCAATGTTATAAAAACAATTTAAAATTAAAACATTAAGAGGCCTTTTCAAACTAATTTTAGGCTACCTTGATATCAAAAGTTGATGCAAAGGCCTCAAATAGTGTATCAATAAATGGTTGTAGCAATACATAAAAGGATATTATATCATAATTAAATTTATCTGATGAGGGAAAAGTTAATTTAACATTAGAAAATTAAAGTTTAACCATATTAAAGACTAGTGTTAAAAAAAAATGAAATAGCCTTTTGAATTGATGCCATAAAAATATTTAAAAATTAAGTAAGCATTCATGCTTGTTCTTTTTAAAAAGTGAAAACCTGAGAGACTTTTTCAAAAAGTGATAGAAAGTATCCTCAAAAGTTATAACAAATAATATTTAATGGTAAAATGTTCAAACCTTTCTTTTTTATATCCAGTTTAAAGCCCAAATATCTGCTGTTACCATTTTTATTTGACATTTTACTTCAAAATATAGCCAGCACATTAAATGTAAGTAATTAAAATAAATGTTATAGAAGTTTGAAAGGAAGAAATAGTCCTTTAATATTCACAGATGATATTAATTCATACATACAAATTCCCAAAGCAAAGAATAGATAATATTAGAATTAATGACTGAACTCAAAAGTATTGCTGGGCATAAAAGAGTAAAGAATCTCCCAAAAGAATATTATTTTCCAGCATCAAGTGGTCAGAAAATAAATGGCTAAAAAATAAAATTTTTATAATGACACCATTACCATTGTTGCAAAATGATTGAGTATCCAGGAAAAAACTTAAGGCCTTTATGAGAAAATTATAAAAATATTTATGCAGTATACAGGAAGCTTGGGGCTGGTGCACTGGGATGATCCAGAGGGATGGTATGGAGAGGGAGGTGGGAGGGGGGTTCAGGATTGGGAACACATGTACACCCATGGCAGATTCATGTTGATGTATGGCAAAACCAATACAATATTGTAGAGTAATTAGCCTGTAATTAAAATAAATAAATTTAAATAAAGAAAAATTCTAAAAATAAAAAGAAATTTATGAATTAAAATATTCATTAAACGTGTTATTTGAAAAATTGTCATAATTCAATATGTAACCTGATTGTACTATGCATTAAAATAAATATACCAGTATTTTGTGTGCCTTGGAATGCTGATTTTAAGTTTTATTTCAAGTATAAAAGAGCAAGAATAGCCCAAGATATGCCTAAAGAAGATCAAGTGAAAAGACCTGTCCTATCAAGATACACTGAGTAACTAAGTTTGTGAGACAGAGCTATAAAGATTTTCAGAGATAATAAAATATACAAAGATATTTTCATAACCTCATTCTGAAAAAAAGACTTCTTAAGCAGGGCAAAAAACATCAACCATACATCAAAGAATTATGATGTATGTAACAAAATCTGATTATGTTACAAGTAAGTACTTTTGGTAAAAATCATTATAAAGGAAGTTAAAAGACCTAATAATACATATGGTGGGAGAAGACAAATATTGAAATATAAAATGACTCTCACGATAAGACAAAGAATCCTTTTTAAAAAGAGGGGCAGAAAACTTGACCAATCACTTCACACAAAGGGGACATATAAAAGGCCAATGAAGGTATAAAAATATGTCCATTCTCATTTATGATCTGATAAATACATACTGAGCCTTCCAAGATAGCCCTAGTGGTAAAGAACTCACCTGCAAATGCAATAGATAAAAGGGACCTGTGTTCAAACCCTGGGTTGGAAGATCCTCTGGAGGATGAAACAGCAACCCAGTCCAGTATTCTTGCCTGGAGATTCCCATGGACTGAGGAGCCCGGCGAACTATATGGTCCATAGAGTCACAAAGAATCGGACACAACTGAAGCGACTTAAACACAAATACATGTTGCAACCACAGTGTAAAACCTCCACAAACGATTTTAAGAAGTTTGAAAATACCAAGTGTTGATGTGAATGCAAAGGTACCATAAATTACAGGTCCCAGTTCTTTGCTCCTCCCTATATACATGTCTTTGCCATAACCAAACAGTATTTCCCACCAAAGGTGAACTATCTTTCCCCACTTCTGATTTTTGATTAGCCTGATGCCTTGCTTTGGTCAGCGAGATGTTAGTAAAAGTTATGTTAGCAGAAGTTTGAAAGTGTGTGTGCTATTGCCTTGCTCTCTCGTGCATCTGCCATCACTATTGGAAATGGAAATGAAGAACACACGAAACAGATTTAGACCCACAAAACTACAGTGGGAAGCAGAGATAACGCACTGAATATAATGAGAATAAATGATTGCTGGGCTCAGTCACTGTGTTTGAGGTGGCTTGTTTAGAGCATCCTTGCGGCAATAACGAACCAATGTAGGTGCAAGGGGATCTTGCACAAAATTATTGTGGCATTATGAAGTGGTATAAATATTTTAGAAAATAATTTTTTACTATTTATCAAATATAAATACATAAGTATTCCTCTAAAACCCAGAAATTTCACCCCTTTGGTGAATACTCTGGAGAAAGTCAGAATACATTGAAAAAAATGTTCAAAACATTATCTGCAGTAATTAAAACTGGAAAAATTCTAGATAAAATAAATAAATATATACCTTGAAATACATTATAAAATGAAATACAATATCATTCAGGAAAAAAACCTCTTTGTTATGCATATAACTATGTATCCTATAAACATAATATTAAATAAAAGAATGTTACTCTACAGAACATTTTGATTCAATTTTATAAAATAAAAAACACATAAAACTATCATTCTCAGGAATGCATATATAATGCATGTATATAAATAATATTCATCATTTTATTGGCTCTTCTGCATCTTGGATGCCTTCTCTTCAAGGAATGGAACTTCCACATTAAGAATTTCTAAGTACCCGACTCTCAGTTGAGAATGTACTTCTCAACTATCTATCACTATCCTGACTTCGAGGTCATGAGTATCTAATCTAGGCTCAACCAGCATGACACTCTGCCTGGAACTTCCAGTTTCAAGTTGCATGGGTGTGTGCTAACTCAGTCACGTCTGTCTCTTTGCGACCCTAAGGATGGTAGCCTGCCAGGCTCCTTTGTCTTTGGGATTCTCCAGGCAAGAATATTGGAATGTCTTGCCATTTTCTCCTCCAGGCGATCATCCTGCCCCAGGGATTGAACTGATGTTTCCTGCCTCTCCTGCATTGGCAGGCAGATTCTTTTTACAACTGAGCCACCTGGGAAATCCAAAGTAAAAACAGGGCAGTGAAAAATGTATGCTGTTACAAAACCAGTATTTCCAGTGACAGTAGTTTCCATGACAGCGTCTTTCTTTGGCAAGGTTTTGGCTGGCATTCTAGTAATCTAAAGTCCTTTGAACTTTGTAATTTTGTTTGTTTTGCTTTGTTTGTCACCATAAGTCATCAGTCTCCTAGAACTTTTCTGTGTAAAACACTACACTTCCAATAAAGTCTTCTTTTACAATGAGCCTGGGGTGATTGCTAGGGACTGCCACTAAGAAACCCATGAGATATTATCTTACAAGACTTTAGGATGGGAAAAGACTGCTTGGGATCTTTCTTTCAAGTTTGGGTCAACAAGGTACTTAGAAAAGAATATGTCCAGCTAAATATATGCCACCTCACTACCAGGTATCTGAAGCCCTGGATAAACCTAGGTCAGTGATTCAATTTTTCTTTATTAGACACTATTCTCTATATTAGTTTGAAACTGTAATCCGAAGTGAGCAAAAAGGCCTTTGTTTTTCTGTTCAGAATGTGCCATGAGGTTTGCTCTGAGCCATCTTCCACATCACAAGGAATTGCCTCATTAACTTCGATGACATTATAAGAGCAACTGTATTACCTCATGATGCTGGAAAATATACTCAATAATCATTCTACTGCTTTACTTTAGCATCTGTGATTTCTGAAAGGAAATGTGTCCCTTTGAAACTGCTATATCCTTCTATTTCTCATGTTTAGTAATACAAAACCCTTTGAAAGGCCTGGAAGGGTTTATAAACCATGATAATTTGTAACAAACACAAACATAAAAGAAACATGTGTTGCAGAACAGAGTAAATTCACATGAGACACTGGTTTCACATCTATTTTGACTATAGCAGCAAAACAAGAGCATCAGAGAATCAACAAAGGGAAAACAAACGGCAGGGGAAAAAATACAAGCTGACAAACAAGTCTGAACATGGAATAAATGCAGCAACACAGAAAAAAGCAAACTGAAGTAAGACAAATGAGGTCTAAAATAAACAAAGGTAGCCCATCATGAAAACAATTGATAAAAACAAAAACTAAATAATCTAGCCAAGCTGAATAATACAAACGAAAAAAAGAAAGAAAATTTAAATTTCAGATTTAATTTTCTCAAGCAAGAAAGGACACACTAGAAGAAGAGGGGAAAAGAGACACTAGGAAAAGAAAAGGGATATTATATTGTGTGCAAGTTCTACCCCATAAATCTTAAAATACCTGAGAGACTTGAAATATTCTCACTCTTTAATAAACACATATAGAAACATATTTTGCTGTTCTCAAACTGTACTTTCTCACTATTACTGCCTTTGGGAATAAGGGGCTCAAAGCAGAAAGAATTTCAGGTTTAGTTTTCAGGGTTAAGTTTCCATAAGTACTTACAGACAGAAAACAGGTCAAAGAAGAAGGGCATGGCATGGTAGCACATTCTGAAAGTAAATGACCCCCATAATGAATAAATATTTTCAATAATAAATTTGGTCATATATTTAATTGGTGAACACTTTCCTTTAAAGTAGTGGAGGCTACTCTAACCATAGGTAATTTCTAAGAGGTCTAATAAACAACAATAAACATGAGTATTTATATTCAATGCTTGAGAATTTTCAAAGCAATCTCACAGATGCTAATAGTAACCTCATTATTACAGGTTCTCACATTGTTTCCACATAGCTGATAGAAACAGATAAGTGGTATTTCACATAAATACTGTGACATTTTTGGCAAACTTTCTCAAGTGAAATTTATGAGAAATTAAGTCACAGAGGAACCAGAGATCAAATTGCTAACATAGGCTGGATTATTGAAAAAGCAAGAGAGTTACAGAAAAACATTTGCTTCTGCTTTACCGACTATGCCAAAGCCTTTGACTGTGTGGATCACAATAAACTGTGGAAAATTCTGAAAGAGATGGGAATACCACATCACCTGACCTGCCTCTTGAGAAACTTGTATGCAAGTCAGGAAGCAACAGTTGGAACTGGACATGGAACAACAGACTGGTTCCAAATAAGAAAAGGAGTACGTCAAGGCTGCATATTGTCACCCTGGTTATTTAACTTATATGCAGAATATATCATGTAAAATGCCAGGCTGGATGAAGCACAAGCTGGAATCAAGATTGCCGGGAGAAATAGCAATAACCTCAGATATGCAGATGACCCCACCCTTATGGCAGAAAGTGAAGAAGAACTAAAGAGCCTCTTGATGAAAGTGAAAGACGAGAGTGAAAAAGTTGGCTTAAAGCTCAACATTCAGAAAACTAAAATCATGGCGTCCAGTCCAGTCACTTCATGGCAAACAGATGGGGAAACAATGGAAAAAGTGGTTGACTTTATTTTTCTGGGCTCCAAAATCAGTGCAGATGGTGACTGCAGCCATGAAATTAAAAGACGCTTACTCCTTGGAAGGAAATTATGACCAACATAGATAGCATATTCAAAAGCAGAGACATTACTTTGCCAACAAAGGTCCATCTAATCAAGGCTATGGTTTTTCCAGTAGTCATGTGTGGATGTGAGAGATGGACTATAAAGAAAGCTGAGTGCCTAAGAATTGATGCTTTTGAAGTGTGGTGTTGGAGAAGACTCTTGAGAGTCCCTTGGACTGCAAGGAGATCCAACCAGTCCATCCTAAAGGAGATCAGTCCTGGGTGTTCATTGGAAGGACTGGTGTTGAAGCTGAAACGCCAATGCTTTGGCCACCTGATGTAAAGAGCTGACTCATTTGAAAAGACCCTGATGCTGGGAAAGATTGAGGGCAGGAGGAGAAGGGGATGACAGAGGATTAAATTGTTGGATGGCATTACCAACTCAATGCACATGAGTTTGGGTAAACTCCGGGAGTTAGTGATGGACAGGGAGGTCTGGGGTGCTGCAGTTCATGGGGTCGCAAAGAGTCAGACACGAGTGAGTGACTGAACTGAACTGAAAATTATTTATAAGAACTTTATCTTTTTTAAGATTTTTTTTTATGTGGACCATTTTTGATGTCCTTTATAAAATTTGTTATAATATTGCTTCTATTAAGTTTTTTTTTTTTTTTGGCCTCAAGGCATATGGAATCTTAGCTTCCTGAACAGGGATGGAACTTGTACCCCCTGAATTGGAAGGTTAAGTCTTAACCACTGGACCACTAAGGAAGTCCCTTGAACTTCGTTCAATAATACTATTCTAGATGTAAAGGATAGAAGAAAACTAGTTACATACAAGAGCTGACTTAAGACATGTTTCTCAAAGATTCTCATCATCATGTAAGAACTTGTTAGAAATGCAAAATATAAGTTTCCGTCTCAGACCTAATGAATCAGATATTCTGAGGGGTAGAACTAGGCAATATGTGTCTTCATGAGAACTACAGAAAACTCATATGCTGAAATTCATGTATTGGTTTATGTTTAATCTTTTATTAATGTTTACAATATTTATTAAAGATTTATAATATTATATTAGTTTCAGATGTACAACATAGCAATTCAACATTCTACAGATTATACAGCATTTAAAGTTATTGCAAAACAATGGCTGTGTTTCCCTGTTCTGTATCTTTTGAGCTCATTCCTCTGTCTTGCTCCTCACCCTTTCCCACTCCTTACTGGTAACCACTAGTTTGTTCTTTACATCTGTGAGTCTGCTATATGCTTTTGTTTGTTTTATTTTTAGATAACATATAAAAGTGATACTATTCAGAATTTATTATTTGCCTGTCTATGTCTAGAAAGTCCATGTTCATTTTACTGCATTTACCCCTGAGATTATGTCATTTAACTAGGTGTCAGAAAGAGATGATATGAAGACTACTAAAACCAATGACACTGGGGTACATATACCTTTTCAGATTAGTGTTTTCATTTTCTTTGGATATATATGCAGGAAGTGGGTTGTTAGATATATGATAGCTTTATTTTTAGCCTTTTTGAGGGAACACTATATTGTTTTCTGGGCTTCCCTGATAGCTCAAACTGTAAAGAATCTGCATGCAATGCAGGAGATGCAGGTTTGATCCCTGCATCAGGAAGATTGCCTGGAGAAGGGAATGGCTACCCACTCCAGTATTCTTTCCTGGAGAATCCCATGGACACAGGAGACTGGTGGGCTACAATCCATAGATGTCCCAAAGAGTCAGCCACGGCTGAGCGACTAAGCACATACTGTTTTCCATTGTGGTTACACCAACTTATATTCCCACCATCAGTGTACAAGAGTTCTCTTCTCTCCATATCCTGGTCAACTTTTGTTATTTGTGAATTTTCGATGAAACCCATTCTGACAGGTGTGAGGTGATATATCATTCAGGGATGGACAATACAATTTATGTCAGAGAGTGTTCTACCATGTTCTTTTCCAGGAATTTTATGGTTTTAGGTCTTATATTTAGACCTTTAATCTACATTGAGTTTATTTTTGTATATAGTGTAAATAATTTTCTAATCTCTCATTCATTACATTTACATGTAGCTGTCCAGTTTTCCCAACATCACTTATTGGAGAGACTGTTTCTCCATTGTAAATTCTTGTTCCTTTGTCATAGATTAATTGACTCCGAGTGTATGGGTCTATTTCCAGGTTCTTATTCTATTCTATTGATATATCTATTTTTGTGCCAATACCATACTGTTTTGATTACTAAAGCTTTGTAGTATAGTCTGAGGTCAGAGAGAATGATATGTCCAGTTTTGTTTTGTTTTTCCTCCAAGATTGTTTTTGCAATTTTGTGGTTTCTTATAAATTTTAGGATTATTAGTTCCAGTTCTATAAAACAGTATATGGGTATTTTGATAGGGATTGCATTAAATCCTTAGATTGCTTTGGGTAGTGTGTACATTTTAGCACTAATACTTCTAATCCAAGAATATGGTATATCTTTTAATTTATTTGAATAATTTTCAAATTCCTTCATTAATATTGTATCATTTTCAGAATATAAATTGTTCACAAACATGGTTAAGTTTATACCTAGGTATTTTCTTCTTTGTGATGTGATTTTTAAATGGATTTTTTGCCTCTGCATTCTCTCTCTAATCATTAGTAGTGTACATAAAGGCAACATGTTTCTACCTATTAAACATGTAAAGAAGAGCTAATAACTATCCTAAAACTGTTCCAAAAAATTGAAGAGGAGGGAACATTCCCAAAGTCACTCTAAGAGATCACCATCGCCCTGATAACAAAACAAGACAAAAACACTACAAAAAGGAAAATTACAGGCCAATATCTCTGATGAATATTCATACAAAAAAAAAAAAAACTTCAACAAAATGATAGCAAAACAAGTTCAATAATACATAAACAAGATAATATACCATGAACAAGGTGTATTTATCCCAGGGATGCAAGGACAGTTCAATATTCTCAAATAAATCAATTTGATATACCACATTAACAAATGGAAATATAAAGATCACATGATCAACCAAACACACACAGGAATAGATCATCCTTTTGAAAAATTCAACATTTATTCATGATAAAACCTGTCATCAAAATTGGTATATATAACATAACTATTACAATAAAGGCCACTTACGACAAACCCACAGCTAATGTCATACTGAATGATGAAAAGCTAAAAGTCTTTTTCTTCTAAAATCAAGAACAGGCCAAGAATACCTACTCATCACTTCTACTTAACATATTGATTGTATTGATCAGTGAGCTGGAAGACAGGACAAAAGAATTTTCCCTAACTGAAATCCAAAGAAAAATAATAATAATAAGAGAAGAGGGAATTACTTGGTAGTCCAGGGGTTAGGACTTGGTGCTGTCACTGCCACGGGCCTGGGTTCAATCCCTGGTCAGGGAACAAAGATCCTATAAACTGCACAACACTGCCAGAAAAGTAAATAATAATAAAATAAAGACAGAACAAAAGAAAAGAAAAGAATAGAATATTCAAGAACTATGGGACCATTTCAAAAGGTCTAACATTTGTCTAATTAAAATAGAAGGAGAATAAACTTCACATTGTCTTTTAAGAGTTTTGTAGAGTGCATACTCAACACTTCTGCATTTTCTCTGTTGCCAAAATTTGATCCTATAACCTGCAAAGGAGATTGAGAAATACAGCCTTTTAGCTGGGCACATTGATCAGTGCTCTATTACACAGGAAATTTTAGATAATAAATGTTGCCTTTGGAAAAGTCTATTCCATTTAGCTAGAAGTAATGAAGTGGGAGTCAAACAGTTAGTTTCTAGAAACAACCTTTGCCACTCTCAGGTTGAAGAATTTTATACTGTTATGTTTATCTTCTACTATTACAAATAGCTGTGAAAAGAAGAGGAGCGAAAAGCAAAGGAGAAAAGGAAAGATATAAACATCTGAATGCAGAGTTCCAAAGAATAGCAAGAAAAGATAAGAAAGCCTTCTTCAGCAATCAATGCAAAGAAATAGAGGAAAACAACAGAATGGGAAAGACTAGAGATCTCTTCAAGAAAATCAGAGATACCAAAGGAACATTTCATGCAAAGATGGGCTCGATAAAGGACAGAAATGGTATGGACCTAACAGAAGCAGAAGACATTAAGAAGAGATGGCAAGAATACACAGAAGAACTGTACAAAAAAGATCTTCACGACCCAGATAATCACAATGGGTGATCACTGACCTAGAGCCAGACATCCTGGAATGTGAAGTCAAGTGGGCCTTAGAAAGCGTCACTACGAACAAAGCTAGTGGAGGTGATGGAATTCCAGCTGAGCTATTCCAAATCCTGAAAGATGATGCTGTCAAAGTGCTGCACTCAACATGCCAGCAAATGTGGAAAACTCAGGAGTGGCCACAGGACTGGAAAGGGTCAGTTTTCATTCCAATCCCAAAGAAAGGCAATGCCAAAGAATGCTCAAACTACCGCACAATTGCACTCATCTCACACGCTAGTAAAGTAATACTCAAAATTCTCAAATCCAGGCTTCAGCAATATGTGAACCATGAACTTCCTGATGTTCAAGCCTGTTTTAGAAAAGAAAGAGGAACCAGAGGTCAAATTGCCAACATCCGCTGGATCATCGAAAAAGCAGGAGAGTTCCAGAAAAACATCTATTTCTGCTTTATTGACTATGCCAAAGCCTTTGACTGTATGGATCACAGTAAACTGTGGGAAATCCTGAAAGAGATGGGAATACCAGACCACCTGACCTGCCTCTTGAGAAATCTGTATGCAGGTCAGGAAGCAACAGTTGGAACTGGACATGGAACAAGAGACTGGTTCCAAACAGGAAAAGGAGTACGTCAAGGCTGTATATTGTCACCCTGTTTATTTAACTTATATGCAGAGTACATCATGAGAAACGCTGGACTGGAAGAAACACAAGCTGGAATCAAGATTGCTAGGAGAAATATCAATAACCTCAGATATGCAGACGACACCACCCTTATGGCAGAAAGTGAAGAGGAACTCAAAAGCCTCTTGATGAAAGTGAAAGTGGAGAGTGAAAAAGTTG
Organism: Bos grunniens; assembly: GCF_055505025.1. NCBI lineage: Eukaryota > Metazoa > Chordata > Mammalia > Artiodactyla > Bovidae > Bos > Bos grunniens. The sequence continues at coordinate 70,219,032 of NC_141170.1, forward strand.
GCTTAAAGCTCAACATTCAGAAAATGAAGATCATGGCATCCGGTCCCACAACTATTTTCTATGGGAAATAGATGGGGAAACAGTGGAAACAGTGTCAGACTTTATTTTTCTGGGCTCCAAAATCACTGCAGATGGTGACTGCAGCCATGAAATTAAAAGACGCTTACTCCTTGGAAGGAAAGTTATGACCAACCTAGATAGCATATTCAAAAGCAGAGACATTACTTTGCCAACAAAGGTTCGTCTAGTCAAGGCTATGGTTTTTCCAGTGGTCATGTATGGATGTGAGAGTTGGACTATGAAGAAAGCTGAGCTCTGAAGAATTGATGCTTTTGAACTGTGGTATTGGAGAAGACTCTTGAGAGTCCCTGGGACTGCAAGGAGATCCAACCAGTCCATTCTGAAGGAAATCAGCCCTGGGATTTCTTTGGAAGGAAAGATGCTAAAGCTGAAACTCCAGTACTTTGGCCACCTCATGCAAAGAGTTGACTTATTGGAAAAGACTCTGATGCTGGGAGGGATTGGGGGCAGGAGGCGAAGGGGACGACAGAGGATGAGATGGCTGGATGGCATCACTGACTCGATGGACGTGAGTCTGAGTGAACTCCAGGAGTTGGTGATGGACAGGGAGGCCTGGCGTGCTGCGATTCATGGGGTTGCGAAGAGTCAGACATGACTGAGCGACTGATTTAATCTGATCTGATTATGAGAGATGCCTAGTCATTCCTTCTATATAAATGAGGTTGGTCTGGTAAGTGCATGCGTGCTAAGCTGCATCCATCATGTCTAACTCTGTGCAACCCCGTGGACTCTAGCCGACCAGCTCCTCTGTCCATGGTACAGTCATGTGCAAATCTGTATGAACTGCATAAAGATGAGTATATCTCTCTCAGTTGTGTCTGATTTTTCGCAACCCCATGGACTGTAGTTTGCCAGGCTCCTCTGTCCATGGAATCCTCTAGGCAAGAATACTGGAGTAGGTATCTGTACTCTTCTGCATGGGATCTTCCCAACCCAGAGATCAAACCTAGGTGTCTCGTATTGCAGACAGACTCTTTACTGTCTGAGCCACCAGGGAAGACCATATCTCACCTTAGAAATACTGATTTCTATTCCTCATATCAACATGGTTGATACTGAGTGGAAGTCATACTACAGTGCTGAAAAAATTCAGAGGATTAAGTTGTATTGGGGGACCAATCCCAGGCATCCAATATGTAAACATCGAGAGTAGGATTTGTTGTCAAGTCTGTTGAACCATGGGGCTTCCCAGGTGGCTCAGTCGTAAGAACCCACCTGCCAATGCAAGGAGACATGAGAAATGCTGTTTCAATCCCGTGGTCAGGAAGATCCCCTGGAGAAGGGCACGACAACCCACTCCAGTATTCTTGCTGGGGAATCCCATGGATAGAGGAATCTGGTAGGCTACAGTCCATGGGGTCACAGAGTTGGGCATGACTAAAGCAACTTAGGATGTGTGCATGCACTGTTGAAAAACATGGGAGGAAAACTTTTTTTTTTTTTTGAGACCACTTAATTTAATTTTATTTATTTATTTTTCATTAGACTTAACTCTATTCTTTATTTTTATTATTTTAATATAAATTTATTTATTTTAATTGGAGGCTAATTACAATATTGTATTGGTTTTACCATACATCATCATGAATCCACCACAGGCGTACATGTGTTCCCCACTTTAATTTGGGTGGAATACCAAGTGGATTAATGGGAGAAAAATATTTAAAAGGGAATAAAGAAAAAAAAAAGAGAATGTTTCAAAGCTAGAATTCATAAAAATGCAGGCAACCTTTCAGTTCAGTTCAGTACAGTTGAGTCGCTCAGTTATGTCCAACTCTTTGCAACCCCATGAATCGCAGCATGCCAGGCCTCCCTGTCCATCACCAACTCCCAGAGATCACTCAAACTCACGTCCATCGAGTCAGTGATGCCATCCAGCCATCTCATCCTCTGTCGTCCCCTTCTCCTCCTGCCCCCAATCCCTCCCAGCATCAGAGTGTTTTCCAATGAGTCAACTCTTTGCATGAGGTGGCCAAAGTACTGGAGTTTCAGCTTTAGCATCATTCCTTCCAAAAAACACCCAGGACTGATCTCCTTTAGAATGGACTGGTTGGATTTCCTTGCAGTCCCAGGGACTCTCAAGAGTCTTCTCCAGCACCACGCTTCAAAAGCATCAATTCTTCAGCTCTCAGCTTTCTTCACAGTCCAACTCTCACCTCCATACATGACTACTGGAAAAACCATAGCCTTGACTAGACAGACCTTTGTTGGCAAAGTAATGTCTCTGCTTTTGAATATGCTATCTAGGTTGGTCATAACTTTCCTTCCAAGGAGTAAGTGTCTTTTAATTTCATGGCTGCAATCACCATCTGCAGTGATTTTGGAGCCCCCCAAAATAAAGTCTGACACTGTTTCCACTGTTTTCCCATTTCCCATGAAGTGATGGGACCAGATGCTATGATCTGGTCAAATTATTTAAGTTTGCATTTTATGGGAAATGTGAAGCTATCCAACTTTAGAGTAGGTTGAAAAAGCTGAGAAGTTTTCACAGTAAATAAATCACAAAAACTGGCTTTAAAAAGAAGAAAACTGAAGATAGAAAATTCTGTTGGGGGAATGGCACATTTATAGTAGAAGTAGTAGATAAAGTAATACATAAATGTGAATCATGTTTAAGGCAACATCTGTCTACTTCCCTAATTTAGCTATAGACAATGTTTGAAAACAGCCAGGGCACCCAAAATCTATACCTCACTGGAAGTTACCTTGAATTCCACATTTGACTGTATACTGAAAAATATATTCTAGAATTTTAGATGCACTGCAAAATTTACCTTATTCTTACTAAATTATTTTTTGGAGGGAAGAAGTTATTCATTTTATTCCTTTCTTTGCCTGAGATTGGAAAATATCAATTAATCAATCTGAAGTTCAGATCCTCTTTGAACAGTTATTTTGAGAGTATGCAGTATACTGGGAAGAAGAGAGCTCACTGTCTGCTCACTTACTCACCAGAAGTTTAACATGTTGAGAAGCATCTTGTAGTATTTGGAATTTATCCGTCATTAAACATAAATGAGAAAGAGACTGTGATACACAAATGTGCCAGTGCCAAATGGATGCATGTATTAAAGACACTGTAACCATCTGGACTCAATATGGGACCCAGAATGTTCCCATTTATCAAATTATAATTCCCATACAATATTTTATATCTGTAATTCAATGTTGATGAAAACAGAATTATTTTCAATTTGTCCAAGTGGTTTTCAGGAGTAGTGTAGAAACTTAGGGCTTTGCTGGTTTCTCAGATGGTGAAGAACACACTTTTCAGCACGGGAAAAGATTTGTGACCCATAAAGAACTTTACAAAAATGCCTTTGACTCTGTAGAATGAAGAAACATAGGGACAAATGTTAGTCACCATCAGAGAAGCATGCAAAACATTTAAGAATTTACATATTTGATGATTATTTTTACCTTCAGCCATCTGAATTCATTCTCCCAACCTTTAAAATGCTTCCCCTTATTAATTATTTGAATATGAAGTAGATTGCAAAGTTGAATTCAATTTTTCCATATCCATACAAATTTATCACTTTCTCAGTGGCAATCATGTGTTTCATATCACATGTGTTTTATTATCACTGCAATCCCATTAAAAAAATATTATTTATCCACTTTTAACAAAAATGAAAACTATGTCAAAGAAGTTAAATATCATTCTTAAGATAACACATCTTTTTTTAATAGAACAGTTGGAATTTATTTCTAATTTAGGATTTTCCAAATTTTATATCCATTTTACTGCATTTACCCTCCAGATTATGTCATTTAATTTGGTGTCAGTTAGAAGTGAGGCAAAGCTTACTAAAAACAATGAGCTTTTACCAAGAAAAGGCTCTTCTTTCAAGCAATGAAATGAAAGGGTAGGATCAGAGATCTTGTTGAGGAAGTAGTCATCACTCTCCTTTGTTTTTTCCTTTTTGCCAGCACTTTAACTTTTGTAACAGAGAACAAACCTGACTCCTTTATCTCCAAACCTTGTGCTCCTTTACCTGTGCCTAGTCATGCTGACTCTACAATGTTTCCCATCATGCTGATTCTCCAATGGTTTCCCATCACAGGTAGAAAAATACTCAGATTTTCTCTTGAGCTAACAGGTTCTGACATGAGCTGTTCTCTGATTGCTCCCTTACTCACTTCTTACTTCTTTCCTTATTGAGTTCTTGCCAAAAATTTAACATACCAAAAAAGCATACTTTGGGGTCATGGTGCTTACTTATATCCATCCTCTTCTAGCTAGCTCCATGACTGATTCTTCTTTCATATACATGTCAGATCAAATTTGTTATCATGAGAAAAGACTTTTCTGGGGGCTCAAATTAAAGAGAAATTCTCCATACATGAATAACTTCTAACCCCATGTCCAAGGAGCAGTGGCTGTATGGGCGCAAGAGGGCCTAGAGAAGCTATCCCACGTTGAAGGTCAGGAAAGGTGGCGGTGAGGAGATACCCCTCGTCCAAGGTAAGGAGCAGTGGCTGCGCTTTGCTGGAGCAGCCATGAAGAGATACTCCACGCCCAAGGTAAGAGAAACCCAAGTACGATGGTAGATGTTGCAAGAGGGCATCAAAGGGCAGACACACTGAAACCATACTCACAGAAAACTAGTCAATCTAATCACACTAGGACCACAGCCTTTTCTAACTCAGTGAAACTAAGCCATGCCCATGGGGTACCCAAGATGGGCAGGTCATGGTAGAGAGATCTGACAGAATGTGGTCCACTGGAGAAGGGAATGACAAACCACTTCAGTATTCCTGTCTTGAGAACCCCATGAACAGTATGAAAAGGCAAAATGATAGGATACTGAAAGAGGAACTCCCCAGGTCAGTAGGTGCCCAGTATGCTACTGGAGATCAGTGGAGAAATAACTCCAGAAAGAATGAAGGGATGGAGCCAAAGCAAAAAGAATACCCAGCTGTGGATGTGACTGGTGATAGAAGCAAGGTCCGATGCTCTAAAGAGCAATATTGCATAGGAACCTGGAATGTCAGGTCCATGAATCAAGGCAAATTGGAAGTGGTCAAGGAAGAGATGGCAAGAGTGAATGTCAACATTCTAGGAATCAGCGAACTGAAATGGACTAGAATAGGTGAATTTAACTCAGATGACCATTATACATACTACTGAGGGCAGGATGCCTCAGAAGAAACGGAGTAGCCATCATAGTCAACAAAAGAGTCTGTAATGCAGTACTTGGATGCAATCTCAAAAACGACAGAATGATCTCTGTTTGTTTCCAAGGCAAACCATTCAATATCACAGTAATCCAAGTCTATGCCCCAACCAGTAATGCTGAAAAAGCTGAAATTGAATGGTTCTATGAAGACCTACAAGACCTTTTAGAACTAACACCCAAAAAAGATGTCCTTTTCATTATAGGGGACTAGAATGCAAAAGTAGGAAGTCAAGAAACACCTGGAGTAACAGGCAAATTTGGCCTTGGAATACGGAACGAAGCAGGGCAAAGACTAATAGAGTTTTGCCAAGAAAATGCACTGGTCATAGCAAACACCCTCTTCCAACAACACAAGAGAAGACTCTACACATGGACATCACCAGATGGTCAACAATGAAATCAGATTGATTCTATTCTTTGCAATCAAAGATGGAGAAGCTCTATACAGTCAACAAAACCAAGACCAGGAGCTGACTGTGGCTCAGATCATGAACTCCTTATGCCAAATTCAGACTGAAATTGAAGAAAGTAGGGAAAACCACTAGACCATTCAGGTATGACCTAAATCAAGTCCCTTATGATTATACAGTGGAAGTGAGAAATAGATTTAAGGGCCTAGATTTGATAGATAGAGTGCCTGATGAACTATGGAATGAGGTTCATGACATTGTACAGGAGACAGGAATCAAGACCATCCCCATGGAAAAGAAATGCAAAAAAGCAAAATGGCTGTCTGGGGAGGCCTTACAAATAGCTGTGAAAAGAAGAGAAGCAAAAAGCAAAGGAGAAAAGGAAAGATATAAGCATCTGAATGCAGAGTTCCAAAGAATAGCAAGGAGAGATAAGAAAGCCTTCCTCAGCAATCAATGCAAAGAAATAGAGGAAAACAACAGAATGGGAAAGACTAGAGATCTCCTTGAGAAAATTAGAGATACCAAAGGAACATTTCATGCAAAGATGGGCTCGATAAAGGACAGAAATGGTATGGACCTAACAGAAGCAGAAGATATTAAGAAGAGGTGCCAAGAATACACAGAAGAACTGTACAAAAAAGATCTTCACAACCCAGATAATCATGATGGGTGATCACTGACCTAGAGCCAGACATCCTGGAATGTGAAGTCAAGTGGGCCTTAGAAAGCATCACTACGAACAAAGCTAGTGGAAGTGATGGAATTCCAGTTGAGCTGTTTCAAATCCTGAAAGATGATGCTATGAAAGTGCTGCACTCAATATGCCAGCAAATGTGCAAAACTCAGCAGTGGCCACAGGACTGGAAAAAGTCAGTTTTCATTCCAATCCCAAAGAAAGGCAATGCCAAAGAATGCTCAAACTACCACACAATTGGACTCATCTCACATGCTAGTGAAGTAATGCTCAAAATTCTCGAAGCCAGGCTTCAGCAATATGTGAACCGTGAACTTCCTGATGTTCAAGCCTGTTTTAGAAAAGAAAGAGGAACCAGAGATCAAATTGCCAACATCTGCTGGATCATGGAAAAGTCAAGAGAGTTCCAAAAAACATCTATTTCTGCTTTATTGACTATGCCAAAGCCTTTGACTGTGTGGATCACCATAAACTGTGGAAAATTCTTCAAGAGATGGGAATACAAGACCACCTGACCTGCCTCTTGAGAAATCTGTATGCAGGTCAGGAAGCAACAGTTAGAACTGGACATGGTACAACAGACTGGTTTCAAATAGGAAAAAGAGTACATCAAGGTTGTATATTGTCACCCTGCTTATTTAACTTATATGCAGACTACATCATGAGAAACGCTGGGCTGGAAGAAGCACAAGCTGGAATCAAGATTGCCAGGAGAAATATCAATAACCTCAGATATGCAGATGATACCACCCTTATGGCAGAAAGTGAAGAGGAACTCAAAAGCCTCCTGATGAAAGTGAAAGCGGAGAGTGAAAAAGTTGGCTTAGAACTCAACATTCAGAAAACAAAGATCATGGCAGCTGGTCCCATCACTTCATGGCAAATAGATGGGGAAACAATGTCAGACTTTATTTCTGGGGGCTCCAAAATCACTTCAGATGGTGACTGCAGCCATGAAATTAAAAGACGCTTACTCCTTGGAAGGAAAGTTATGACCAACCTAGATAGCATATTCAAAAGCAGAGACATTACTTTACCAACAAAGGTTCGTCTAGTCAAGGCTATGGTTTTTCCTGTGGTCATGTATGGATGTGAGAGTTGGGCTGTGAAGAAGGCTGAGAGCCGAAGAATTGATGCTTTTGAATTGTGTTGTTGGAGAAGACTCTTGAGAGTCCTTTGGACTGCAAGGAGATCCAACCAGTCCATTCTAAAGGAGATCAGCCCTGGGATTTCATTGGAGGGAATGATGCTGAAGCTGAAACTCCAGTACTTTGGCCACCTCATGCAAAGAGGTGACTCACTGGAAAAGACTCTGATGCTGGGAGGGATTGGGAGCAGGAGGCGAAGGGGACGACAGAGGATGAGATGGCTGGATCGCATCACTGACTCGATGGACGTGAGTCTGAGTGAACTCCGGGAGTTGGTGATGGACAGGGAGGCCTGGCGTGCTGTGATTCATGGGGTTGCAAAGAGTTGGACATGACTGAGCGACTGAACTGAACTGAATCAATAAACTATTAGTACCTTGGGAGCAAGTATATTATTTATACTGACTATGGTACCTGACATGTAAGAGATGCATAATAAAGTTTTCAACCAATACACAATTAATAGTGAATATAAAAGCTCTATGGGCTGCCTAGGTGGTGCAGTGGTAAAGAATCTGCCTGTTAATGCAAGAAGAGGCAATAGTCATCTAATTCCTGGGATGGAAAGATTCCCTGGAGGAGGAAATGGCAGTCCAATCTAGGATTCTTGCCTGGAGAGTCCCAGGAGAGAGGAGTCTGGCAGGCTACAGTCCACAGCATCTCAGAGACTTGGACACAACTGAGTAACTGAGCACAAACATACATACAAGTTCTATATAGCAAAAAAAAAGGAAAGGAAAATGAAAAAAATCCATTATGAGTCACCAGTCCAGGTTCAATGCACGATACTGGATTCTTGAGGCTGGTGCACTGGGACGACCCAGAGGGATGGTATGGAGAGGGAGGAAGGAGGAGGGTTCAGGATGAGGAACACATGTATACCTGTGGCGGATTCATTTTGATATATGGCAAAACCAATACAATATTGTAAAGTTAAAAAATAAAATAAAATTTAAAAATTTTTTAAAAATAAATAAATAAAACAAAAACATTCAATTTAGTTCAGTATCTCAGTTGTGCTCAACTCTTTGAAACCCCATGGACTACAGCATGTCAGGCTTCCCTGTCCATCACCAACTCCTGGAGATGGCTCAAACTCATGTCCATCGAGTTGGTGATGCCATCCAACCATCTCATCCTCTGTCATCCCCTTCTCCTCCTGCCTTCAATCTTTCTCAGCATCAGGGTCTTTTCCAAAGAGTCAGTTCTTCATATCAGGTAGCCAAATTATTGGAGTTTCAGCTTCAGCATCAGTCTTCCAAGGAATATTCAGGACTGATTTCTTTTAGGATTGACTGGTTGTAACTCCTTGCAGTCCAAGGTATTCTCAAGAGTCTTCTCCAGCACCACAGTTCAAAAGCATCAATTCTTTGGCACTCAGCTTTCTTTATAGTCCAACTCTCACATCCATACATGACTACTGGAAAAACCATAGCTTTGACCAGATGAAACTTTGTTGGCAACGTAATGTCTCTGCTTTTTAATATGCTGTCTAGGTTAGTCATAACTTTTCTTCTGAGGAGTAAGCATCTTTAAATTTCATGGCTGCAATCAGCATCTGCAGTATTTTGGAGCCCAAAGAAATAAAGTCTCTCTCTGTTTCCACTGTTTCCCCATCTATTTACCATGAAGTGATGAGACCAGATGCCATGATCTTAGTTTTTTTGACTTGTGGTAAAGGTGTAAAAACAACAACCAAAAAGATACTATCATTCACAGAAACTAAAAGAGGAATTTAGAATTCAGATATTTTCTGGATTCTTTCCCACATGATTCCTTCTTGAAAGGAAGGTATTACAATATTTTCGTTCATAGTCTAGGACAAATATTTAATCATGATTGTGATTTGATGTGCTTATCTTATGGTAAAATGTCATGAAGGGGATAGAACCTTTTCTGATGTCTCTATTTCCACTGCACCAATTCTTCAGAAAAAGTCATCTGACCTATGCTCTTTGCAGCAGATTTGCTAATTTCTACTCCTTTTTTTCCCTCCATTGCACCAAAGCGGTAAAGGGCTAGTTGTACCCTGTTTGTTTTGGGCCTTGCAGTTTCCCATGACAGGTCTTTGTTAAATTCCAAAGTTTATTTTGGAGGTTGGGAGTGGTAAAATAGATAAACAACCTTATGTTTATTCAATGTGGGGTGCATATGTGGCCCAGTGTTCAATGCAGTCCAATCTAGCTCACCAGGAAGACTGTGCATTGATATTCCAAATACATATGTAGAAAGGATAAAATATTATTGTCTTAATGCTGTCATTTTCTCTTATTTTTTCATTTCTTTTCTTACTGGGGGAGCTATGGTTGAAAATAGCATTCCAGTATTTCAAAGTTTTCCTCAAACAGTATATAATAGAATTATGAACTCTCCTATCAAACCCAAGCTCTCTGTGTGTGTTTGTTCCCTGTGTGTGCTTGTCTGTTTGTATACTCAAGAGAGAGAGAAAAAAAAAAAAAAAAGATCTTGTGACATAAAATTTTTGGTACATTAACTGATTGAAAAGTTGAAAATTACTTTGAGAGTTACATGTATTAGATATACAACTAAGAAATGAATATTGAGAAAGAAAGAAGCACAAAAAAAGGAAAAAAAAAAGACTGGTAATACCAAGGGTATCTTTATCAGACTAATTTGTACCATTCATAATGGCACCTAGCCATACTCTGCTGCTGCTAAGTCGCTTCAGTCATGTCAGACTCTGTGCGACCCCAGAGACAGCAGCCCACCAGGCTTCCCCGTCCCCGGGATTCTCAAGGCAAGAACATTGGAGTGGGTTGCCATTTCCTTCTCCAATGCATGAAAGTGAAAAGTGAAAGTGAAGTCGCTTAGTCGTTCCTGACTCTTAGCGACCCCATGGACTGCAGCCTACCAGGCTCCTCTGTCCATGGATTTTCCAGCAAGAGTACTGGAGTGGGGTGCCATTGCCTTCTCCGTGCCATACTCTACTCTCGAAGAATTCAGTTTATCCTTTAAGTCCTGACTCAGTTACTCTAAAACTGTGTCTAATTTCTCCAAAAGTATGTGCATCATACAAAATAATTCCAATACTCCCTATATTGCATCTGACTTTGATCCTTCCTTTTAAAGTTAATTTAAATTTTTCTTATGTAACCAAATTAACTGGCAATTTTGGGGCCATTTAGTCTACAGATAGATTATAAACATCAATATCTATATAGATATGTTAATAGATACAATTTACCCTCAAACAACATGGAGGATTAGGAACATGAAGAGAGTCAAAAAACCCACCTATAACTTTAGAGTTGGCCTTCATATTCCCAGTTCAGCATCCATAGATTCCACTAACTGCTAATCATGTTAGTTAGCTGCTACGGTATGTACTTAGTGAAAAAAAATACATGTGTAAGTGCACCCACAGTTCAAAACCATATTGTTCAAGAGTCCACTGTATAATCAATTATTTTCACGTTACCAAGTCATTCCTCATAATTGCTATCTTAAAATTTTAATCAGTCACTTAAATTTATCACACTCACTGTTTGTGAGGTTATTGAGAGTTAATGGAACAATTTGGTTTTGTCACATTTATGCCCATTAAAACTGCTTTCAACACAGGTGACACTCAATAAATGTTCTTTGAATAAGTAAACAAATTATATTTCTGCTTCTTTGCCCATACTCTTAGCAGAAGCCTTATCATCATTCCTTTCCAAGGAGTTCACATTCCACACACACACACACACACACACACACACACACATATATATATATATATATATATATATATATATATATAAATCCCCAGTAATAGCTATCTGAAAGCTTCCATATACCATTAATTCCCTCAAGATCTTCCCATACCAACTCACTGACAAGTATGATATTATCTGTCCATAAATGCATAATACCCTTGAAAGAAAACATTTGCAAATTTCCTGTAGTTTCAAGTATTGTAGTCTCAAACAGTGTTACAGAATTAGAGAAGATTTATGTATCTTTTTTAATCCACATGTCATTTGACATCCATTTATGATGGATCATAGCAAAGAGTCTACTTGGTCTAGAGTTATGTAAAATTGAATCACTTATTTGATAAGGAAATTTCAGGAACACATGAAATACCTAGATACTGCTCTCAGCTATGAATAAAATAGTCAACATAAACTGAAAAGAAAAAGTGAAGTAGTGTTTAAAGGATAAAAAATAATACTGTGAATATTTCATTAATAAAATTGTCTGTATGTCAAGTACTTCTCTGACAGTAGTTGAAATGAAAAAATTGTCCATGAGAAAGAGATCACTGAAAGTATCAGTGACTGTGGCAGAGGATAATGATGAGGAAATGTGGATATACATGCAGAAAAATATAATAAAGTGAAAAGAAAGTAAGAACTCAATTAGCTCTTGGTAGGAATTAAATGGCTTCTCTCATGGGTCAGACAGCAGAGAATCCATCTGCAATGCAGGAGACCCAGGTTCAATCCTAGGATCAGAAAGATCCCCTGAAGAAGAGAATGCCAATACACTCCAGGATTCTCGCCTGGAGAATCCCATGGACAGAGGAGTCTGGTGGGCTACAGTCAACAGGGTTGCAAAGAGTCAGACAAGACTGAGCAACTAACACTTTCACTTTCAGGAATTAAATATGGGGCTTCCCAGATGGCGCTAGTGTTAAAGAACCCGCCTGTCAATGCAGGAAACATGAGACATGGGTTCAATCCCTGGTTCAGGAAGATACCCTGGAGGAGGGCATGGCAACCCACTCCAATTTTCTTGCCTGGAGAATCCCATGGACAGAAGAACCTGGCGGGGTATAGTCCAGGGTCGCAAAGAGTTAATAAGACTGAAGTTACTTAGCACACAGCAGTAATTAAATCCATGAAAGAAATGACTAGAGAGCTAACCTCTTAGCTCATTTTAAATATGCAATACAGTATTATTAACTATCATCACTATACTGTCTGTCAGATGTCCAGAACTCATTCATCTTGCATAACTAAAACTTTGTACCCTTTGACAACTATTTCTCATTTCCCTCTCCTTGCATCCAAACCTGGCAACCACTATTCTACTTCTAGGAATTTGACTATTTACATCCTCCGTATAAGTGAGATCATGCAGTGTTTGTCTTTCTGTATATGGCTTACGTTAAATCTTCTACACACACACACACACACACACACGTGATATATGACACAGGAATAAAAGAACAATTCTGACTCTGTGAACAGATGGCTATTGTGACACAAAAACGAAAAATAAACTCATTTTGAAGGAGATGGGAAACATCCTAAAGCTAACATTATTCAAGAAGTTCTTAGAAACTACTGAAAACACAACATTATTGGGCTTCATTGAGAAAGTATCTGTTCATATGTGCTGTATGTAACATTGCTATATGAAACAATTGCAGTTCAGTGATTAAGTAGCTTCTCATTTTTATTTTATGGGGAAGACTTTGGATGTAATTCTAGATCTGATTCCCAAACTTTGCAAATAAGTTCATTATTTTGATTTTTCTTCAAAGAATACAATTACATCATTCCATAATCGTAAAATTACTTATTGTTTTAAAACCATTTTTCTATGTAACATGGCAGATAGTGGAAATCACATAGAATTTAATATCAGAGACCTAGATTTAAAGCTGAGTTTTGATGTTTGATAGCTGTGGATCTTAGAATATTAACCTCTCAAAGCTTTTGTTTCTTCATGTGTAAGTGGATTTAACAAGGTGTAGTCACAAAATTATTTGAATAATGAGGAGTGATAGGTTTAAGAAGCATTTTTAAACTAAATGTTACAAGATATATTTCCTACTATATTTACATAAGAAAATGAAAGACTTGGTAAAATTTCCATAAAATGCCTGATTAAAAAAAAAATCAAACAGAATAAACAGTTATTCTGCTTAACAGAATGATATGGCCATTTCAAAAGAATCACTTTTCTAAATCATGCTGCTAAAGCAGAGTTGTACTTCTTCGGGTGAGTTTCCATAAGAGCTACTTTCTGCAAGATGCTTTATACATATTTGCGTCCCTTTCCTAACTACCTATTAAAGACATAGAGAGGCTGGCATCCTTAAAACACTTCTTATTTCTCTCTCTCCTTCCTTATGACTCTTTACATTGGATGAGATGCTAATCAAAATGTAGGACATGGTGGGTATTTTTCTTTTGCCGTGGAAAAAAAAATAAAAAACACAGTGTCAGTCATTGACAGTCTTTAAAGAGTGTCTTCTGTTGACTGACAACTTTTAAGCCAATTCTATTTTGCCTGAGAATGCCTGAGATATCAGACTTCATAGTTAAGGATGCTATTTAGGAACTCTAGGAGTTTGTGATGTTCTTACTGCTCAACAAGTGTAAGTAAGAGCTCCCACAAGGCTGCTGTAAAAAGAAAATCCCTTTTTCTTTCCACTTAATCTCCCATTTCCTCTCCTGAGCCTTTGCTTCATGACCACTTTAATTCTTTGAAGATTGTTTTTCTGCCTGCACACCCCCCCCGCCCCATCCATGTGAATCACAGCAAGCCAAATTCTGCTCTTGCAAGTACATGAAAGTCAAGGGGAGCTGCCAGCCTGTATCTAAAGGATGGATTTAGCACTGTCGGTGGTGGCTGTTCTCTAACAAGTGTAAACAAAACCATCAGCAAAGTTAAGCTAGGCAAGTGTTCAGGAGTTATGTTTTAGCAGAGTAACCAAACAAAGATTTTTATATGGCATTACAGACATGATTGTATTTTTTTTCTTTTTATTTTTTGCACTTCCAATTCTACTGTGATTTTTATAAACTATAGATTGCTTAAAACATTGAAGACTTCTTGAAAAATATCATTATCTTATAACAATATTCTTACTGTGAAGTGAAGTGAAATGAAGTCTCTCAGTAGTGTCTGACTCTTTGTGACCCCATGGACTGTAGCCTACCAGGCTCCTCCGTCCATGGAATTGTCCAGGCAAGAGTAGTGTAATGGATTGCCATTTTCTTCTCCACAGGATCTTCCCGACCCAGGGATCAAACCCAGATCTCCCACTTTGCAGGCAGATGCTTTACCGTTTGAGCCACCAGGGAAGCCCATTCTTACCGTAGAACTTCATATTTGAAAGTACTTTCAAAAAGCCTTTTTCTGGACTTGAATCAAGATGGCAGAGAAGGAGGATATGAAGATCACCACTCTCCATGAACATATTAAAAATACATCTACATGTGGAACAATTCTCACTGAAACCTAACTGGAGGCTGTCAGAAAGGCTGTAAGAAAGCTACTTGCAGAATCAGGTAGGAAATGAAGAGAAGCAATCGAGGGTTCCTGGGAGGAAACTCAGAGGAAAAGGGAGATTACATGGGCAAAGACTATCCCTGGGGAATAAGTGGTTCAAGCCACATATTGGGTGCCGTAGGCTGGGGTTCCACAAAGGAAAAATGAGCCCCCTAGCCTGGTTGGAAGCCTGATGAGACTAATAGGAGGGCTGTAGGAAGCCTGGACTCTGCTCCTGAGGAGTCCATAGATAACTGATTGTGCCTAAATTGAGGAGGAGAGGAAGACTTGAGACCATGCAGCTGGCTTACTGCTTTTCCACAAAGCTCCCTGGCACATGCCCAAGCATGAGCCTAGTGAATGCTGTAGTGCCACTTGCTTTACATTGCAGTTCAACACTGGATCGACCCCGCTAGTACAGGCAAATACACAGTAAAGGCTGAGAATAAACCACTTAAATAAGTATAAAGATTAAAAGACAAAAATTATAAAATCAACTGTCACCACAATAAAGGGATAAATATGAAGACTTAAAATATGATAGCAAAAACACAATGTGAGGGTTAAGGGGAAAAAAATGTAGATCTTTTGGAATGTGATTGAACTTAAAGGATTACCTGTTTAAAATAAATAGATATAGGTCAACATATAGGAACCCCATGGCAGCCACAAATCAAATTTTGGGACACAAAATTTAGAGAGAAAATAAGACAAGCCAACAAGCATACCACTAAAGCATATCATCAAACTGAAGGGAAGAAATTGAAAGAAGAATAAAATAGGGAAGGCCTACAAAAACAACCAGAAAACAAGTCTAAAAATGACAATAAGCACATATCTATCAATAATTACTTTAAATGTCAGTGGACTAAATGTTCCAATTAAAAGGCATAGAGTAACTGATTGGATTAAAAAAGAAAAAAAAAAAGACTCCTTACTTTAGCAGGAAAGAGTTAGCTACTCTAAGAAATGCAGCCTTTTCTGAATGTCTGGCTATCTCACAGTAAGTGCAATTTTTCATCTTTGTCTTCTATAATTGTCTGAATAAATTATTGTAAGTTTGGCTGCTGACACCTTTTAAACTTAATCTCTCCATCTTTCCTTTTCTGCCCTACATCTCAGAAATCTGGTAAGACAACCTGGATCCTCCCTTATTTGATACTGATGGGATTCAAACCACATGACTGATACCAACACCTAACTATCATAAAATTCTCATTTCAATATCCTTTCTCTGTTCTCTCAATACATTTTACACTTACTAATAAGCTGCCCTGTTCTCTCTAGAAAGCCCAGTTATTGAATATTACATATTTCGTAGTATCCTGGTGTGTGTATGGCACCATCATCAGCCTCAACAAGCAAATCACATTTTGGGTAGAGTTATGGTGGTTCAGAAAGTAAAGAATCTGCTTCCAATGCAAGAAACCTGGGTTCAATCCCTAGACTGGGAAGATCTCTTAGAGAAGGGAGTGGCTACCCATTCCAGTATTCTTGCTTGGAGAATTCCATAGACAGAGGAGTCTAATGGGCTACTGTCCAGGGACGTACAAAGAGTTAGACACAACTGAGTGACTGACACTCTTACTTCACACCTATTTCTGTGAGGTGGCTGCAAAATCTTCCCTCCAGCTTTAGGAAATTAAGATATCTTTGCATCCTCTCAAAGAGGCCCCTTGACTCTCACATTTTTGTTATATTTTGTGAATAATGGACACAAATCCATGGCCTTAATAGTATCCATCCAATTCCACAGGCCATATGGGTATTATTTCCTTCAGATTTATCAAATATCAGAGAGATTATACAAGGCAAAACATTTCTTGTACTTCTATCTTGACCTAGTTTACATAAGAGGAGTTTCACCAGTCACACTGCGGGAGCTTGCCAGGGACCATCAGTGTTTCACAAAGCACCTGTCATAGGTCATCATTGCCATCCAGCAAATAAATTATACCAACTTAGCAACCCATCCTTAAAGTGCACTTTCTTGCACTATATCTGATATCAACTGTCTTAAGTTACATTTTCCAAGCCTCAGATGAGGATTCTTGTACAAAACTTTTTTTCAAGGATGTGATTTGGGTAAAACATAGAAGGGAAGGTGGGAATCAGAATTGGTCAAGATAAGGAGCTAGGTGAAATGTGTGCTCCCAGCCTGATCCCACGGGAAGATCTGGAGCATGAATTGCACCACAGGGTTGTTACTCTCGTGAGACCAGGAGGATGAAATTTACGCCCTCATACCACCGCTCATTGGTTGTCAGCTATCCCTCCTGCAAGGGGTAATTTACCTTCTGGTCATATCTGAGCCAGGTGACATATACCACTGAGGGCAGTTTTCCAGGATGAACAGCTAAACTCCATAGTGGCAGGTGGATGGATGCATCAGCTGATAAAGGAGGACCTGTGTGTGACATCAAGAACATGTCTTACATTACTAGACAAATGTAAGGTAGAAGAATACTCCAGTGAGGTAGTGTAAAACCACTCACTTAGCCTCTTCCAAGAATAACAAAGACAGTTCTGCTGTAGCCAAGCAGAGATGAGGAGAGCAATCTGATATGAAGCGGAAGAGGTAGACAGAGGCTATATACAATAAGTTTTTGAATAGGCTGGGGAAAGAGTTTGATTTATATCTAAACTATGTAGAGAAGGCTTCAAAAGATTTAAGACAAAGAATGAAACATTCTCTTTTATTTTTTTAACTTGGAAATTTTTTTTAACGTTTATTTACTTTTTTTAATTTAATTTTATTTTTTAACTTTACAATACTGTATTGGTTTTGCCATACATCAACATGAATCTGCCACAGGTATACAGGTGTTCCCCATCCTGAACGCTCCTCCCTCCTCCCTCCCCGTACCATCCCTCTGGATCATCCCAGTGCACCAGCCACAAGTATCCAGTATCATGCATCAAACCTGGACTGGCGACTCGTTTCATATATGATATTATACATGCTTCATTGCCATTCTCCCAAATCATCCCACCCTCTCCCTCTCCCACAGAGTCCAAAAGACTGTTCTATACATCAGTGTCTCTTTTGCTGTCTCGTATACAGGGTTATTGCTACCATCTTTCTAAATTCCATATATATGAGTTAGTATACTGTATTGGCATTCTCTTTAATAATTGATCCTTATAAGAGAGTTAATAAGCCTTTGTTACTGAAGCTCTTTTCTAAATGGAAAGGACTAAAAGATTTTTCAAAGGGGGAAGCTGCAGAAGAGGAGGAGAAAGGACATAACCTTTTTAAACTTTTAATGTCTCTTTATCAAGATGAAACAGAAAATAAGAAATGAAAAAAATTGTTAAAAAAAGAATAAATTGACAATACATTTCTTAATCAACATGGTGAAGCAAGATCAGAAAAATAACTGACTTGAAATAGGACGTTAAAGAAAAATTGACATTCTTTGCACATAGTCAGTTGGGCAAATCACACTTATTACATATGCAAAAACATATCTAAATATATCTCAGTCTTGAAGGGCATGTATTATATCATTTGAACCGTCAAGAGAAGCTTTTTTGGCATTGAACTGTGACAGAAAGTTACATACTTTATATAGTACAAAATCTCACACACAATGAAATTTCAATATATATGCAAAATTTGTTCATGAGCTTTATTTCACAAAAGACAGGAAAAAATAAGAAGCATATTCCAAAATGCTTCTATTAGTTCATTTTGTGACTATCATTACCATACTATGTCTTTATTAAATTGAATATTACTTTGAAAAAATATATTTTTAAGAAGAACTAATATTTAAGTGATGCTATGTCCAACTAATATAAATTTTTCATTTTAATTGAAAATGATAGTTTTCATAAATTTTTCTCATTTTAGCCTAATCATTTAGAATATGTCAGTAGTTTTACTTTAGAGAGAAAGAGAATATTCTAATAGTGGAGATAACAAAGTATTAGTTTGCCCCTTGGACGAAAAGCTATGACAAAACTAGACACCATATTAAAAAGCAGAGACATCACTTTGCTGACAAAGATGCATATAGTCAAATCAATGGTTTTTCCAGTAGTCATGTATGGATGTGAGAAGTGGACCATAAAGAAGGCTGAGGGAATAAGAATTGATGCTTTCAAATTGTGGTGCTGGAGAAGACTATTGACAGTCTCAGACAGTAAAGAAAGCAAATGCATCAGTTCTAAATGAAATCAATTCTGAATATTCATTGGAAGGAACAATGCTGAAGCTGAAGCTCTGATACTTTGGCCACCTGATGCAAAGATTCAACTCATTGGAAAAGACCTGGATGGTGGAAAAGATTGAGGGCATAAGGAGAAGGGGACAACAGAGGATGAGATGGTTGGATGACATCATCGACTCAATGGACATGAGTTGGAGCCAACTCCAGGAGATAGTGAAAGACAGGGAAGCCTGGCATGCTGCAGTCCATGGGTCATAAAGAATCAGACACAACTGAGCAACTGGACAAAGACCACAACAGGAGCAGGTACTGATGGTATGTAACGTATAACAAGTTAACTACTGAATAAAATACAAAAGAATAAAATTTTGAGAATTTACCTAGACAAATTTATGACTTTAATGTTACTTGATAGCAAATCAATTTCCTGTTTAATGATAGACTTATAGTAGAGAACAAAATGAATATATGAGAAGTATGCCACACTATTAAATTCAAACAAAATATACAACTTTTTTACTTTTTTGTGTAGCAATCTACATATATTTTGTATATATTAATACATTGGATATCACTTTAATGACTGCAGTGTTATTTATTTAATTGAAATTATCATGTTTTTAATTACTTGCAATCACTCTTTATTATGTTTCAGTCTATTAAAACCTAGGTCATAAAGATAAAAGAGAAATAAGAAGCTTTTTCTCCTCTTAGAATATTGATATTCTAAAATTAATGATTCTAAAGGGGATGTTGGCATCCCAGGCTGGAAACAGATCGATGATCATGAATGTGAAATCTAAACTATAGTATTTTGAACTGAACTGTGAAATAAGTGAAGTTTCACAGATAATGAAAAGAAAAAATATATTTGGAACCACATTTTTCCTGCGCTTCCTCCTTACAAAATACTTACTGACTCTTTTGCATTATATACTTGCTTTAGGAAAGAACTGAGATTTTGCTATCTAAAGAAATGGCCAAGATTTTTAATCAAGCTAAAATTTTATGTAGCTCAGCATTACAGAAAGAAACTTATTTGTAAGCTGATTTTTTTAGAACACATTTTTTCTATAGACAATAACCCAGCCTTCCATCTCTGAGTTTAATTATGTACATTTTATGTAATTCTAGGAGACAATTTAAAAAGATAGATGCAATATTCTGATTTATGTTAATTGAGTTTTAGAAGGCAAAAATACAGTAGATATTTTATTATAGTAAAAAAAAAAATCCAAATATTATGGAGTAAACTCAGTCCTTCTTTAGGACTCATTTATAAGGAGTCATTTATACTTCTTTATGGAGAAGGAAATGGAAACCCACTCCAGTATTCTTGCCTGGAGAACTCCATGGACAGAAGAGCCTGGTGGGCTACAGTCCGTGGGGTCGCAAAGAGTTGGACACAACTGAGTGACTAACTTTATATACTTATATATAGGGAGTGAGTGCTTTCCAGGTAGCTCAAAGTGTAAAGAATCTGCCTGCAATGCAGGACCAGGGTTCAATCCCTGGGTCAGGAAGATGCCCTGGAGAAGTGTATGGCAACTCACTACAGTATTCTTGCCTGGAGAATCCTATGAACAGAGGAGCCTGGCAGGCTACAGTCCATAGGGTCACAAAGAGTCGGACACCACTGAGAGACTAACACACGTACATTAGGACTGAAGTCCTTAAAAAATGAGAAATTCCTTTTTTTTTTTTTTCTAATTTTATTTTATTTTTAATCTTTACATAATTGTATTAGTTTTGCCAAATATCAAAATGAATCTGCCACAGGTATACATAAACACAGAGTGAAGATAATGAGAAGAGACAAATGGGAAACACCATGTGAATTTGGAGGCCGAAGAGAGTTGTGCTAATACAAACCAAGAAACATCTGGGCCTATCGGAAGGTGGAAGACATAAAGAGAAATTCATTCTGAAGGAGATCAGCCCTGGGATTTCTTTGGAAGGAATGATGCTAAAGCTGAAACTCCAGTACTTTGGCCACCTCATGTGAAGAGTTGACTCATTGGAAAAGACTCTGATGCTGGGAAGGATTGGGGGCAGGAGGAGAAGGGGACGACAGAGGATGAGATGGCTGGATGGCATCACTGACTCAATGGACGTGAGTCTGAGTGAACTCCGGGAGTTGGTGATGGACAGGGAGGCCTGGTGTGCTGCGATTCATGGGGTCGCAAAGAGTCGAACACGACTGAGTGACTGAACTGAACTGATACATTTTGGAGACAGTAGGGCCTGCCACCCCTTGATTTCTGGTTTATAACCTCCAGGAAGTGTTAATTGCTCAGTCATATCTTTGCAACTCCATGGACTATAGCCTTCTAGGTTCCTCTGTCATCAAATTCTCCAGACAAGAATACTGGAGTGGGTAAGCATTCCCTTCCCCAGCATATCTTCCTGACTCAGGGATTGAACATAGGTCTCCTGCATTGCATGCCAATTCCTTACTGTCTGAGCCACCAGGGAAGCCCATAACCTCCAGATTTGTGAGACAAATTTCTATTGTTACACCACTCAGTTCATGGTGCTTATAAACTACTGCTGCTGCGGTTGCTAAGTCGCTTCAGTCATGTCTGACTCTCTGCGACCCCATGGACAGCAGCCCACCAGGCTCCTCTGTCCACGGGATTCTCTAGGCAAGAATACTGGAGTGGGTTGCCATTTCCTTCTCTGGCTTATAAACTAAGAGTAGGAATATAATTCTGATAATGAAATTATGATTTTATAGTACAATCCAGGAAAATAATACACACACACAAGTCAATTCATATTTTGTCTCAGTTAAAACTCTGAATAAGCTAGTTGAGAAATCATGTGTATTTTCAAAGGAACCAAATACCTGGGTAATTGTCTATGATATTTCAACCAATCTCACCCATATTCGTAAAAATTAATATAAAATATTGTTTGAAATGTTAACATTATTAATTTTCACTTAAGTGTTTATATATCATGCTGTTGGAAAAATTCACTAAAATTCCTAAGCATTGAACCTGAAAGACTTGGCTAGGATTGTAGTACAATCTCCCACTTAGTAAGTGTGTGGCCTAACTAATGTGTATTATTCCTACATGCAAAATTAGCACTCTGGTGAAGAAAGTATCCCTTAGTATAATCTTTTCTCCTTATTTCACATTCTAGTACTAGACCAGGAAACCTAAACTACAATTCACAATTAGTCAGAGGCTCGGTGTGGAAAAGTCTGAGTGTTAAAATATTTCAGAGAGATCCAGTCATATGAGGAGGCTGTGTGTTAGTGAATTTTACCTACAGGAGCCCTGCCAGGTTCAAACAGTGAATATTAGAGGGAAACACACCAATGCTTCTGGCAGTGGGAGAGGAAAAGTAACCATTTGAAGCTGTCAGATTATTATGTTTTGCCTAATAAGACCAGACCACAAAAAAACAGAACAAAACAAACAAAAAAAAAACTGTTTTACTAAAGACTAACCTGTACATGCCTGGGTGCTAAATCTCTTCAATTGTGTCCCACTCTTTTTGACCCTGGACTTCCCTGGTGGCTCACATGGTAAAATCCATCTGCAATTAGGGAGACCTGGGTTCAATCCCTGGGTTGGGAAGATCCTCTGGAGGAGGACATGGTAACCCACTCCAGTATTCTTGCCTGGGAGAATCACCATGGACAGAGGAGACTGGTGGGCTACAATCCATGGGGTTGCAAAGAGTCAGACACAAATGAGTAACTAAAGCACTTTTCAACCCTATGGATTATAGCCTGCCAGCCTCCTCTGTTCATGAGATTCTCCAGGCAAGAACACTGGAGTGGGTTGCCATGCCCTCCTACAAGGGATCTGTCCAACTCAGGGATTGAATCTATGTCTCTTAAGTCTCTTGCATTGGCAGATGGTTCTTTACCATTAGCACCACCTGAGAAGCCCCAAAGGCTAACCTACTGGGATTTTTTTATATCTCAATGACCCAGGGGAAGGGAAGTATCCAATTCCAGGCTCCTAGGCCACTACATGTGGAGAAGGAAATGGCAACCCACTCCAGTGTTCTTGCCTGGAGAATCCCAGGGACAGAGGAGCCTGATAGGCTGCAGTCCATGGGGTCGCTAAGAGTCAGACACAACTGAGTGACTTCACTTTCACTTTTCACTTTCATGCATTGGAGAAGGAAATGGCATCCCACTCCAGTATTCTTGCCTGGAGAATCCCAGGGATAGAGGAGCCTGGTGGGCTGCCATCTATGCGGTCGCACAGAGTTGGACACTACTGAAGCAACTTAGCAGCAGCAGCAGCAGGTCACCACATGAAGAGGAAATTCTGAATTTCCACCCCTTCTATCCTTCCCATAGAGGAGCACTTACCTGTAGAAGCACAGAGTCAATAGAAGACAAATCTAATCATTGAACTATAAAAACACTTCCCCTTGCCCTATACTTTACCTCCACATTACTAAAGATCTATTTACTGAAGCTCTTTTACCATTTCAGGCTTTCACAAAAAATTAACAAGGTGTAATAAAAGATAAAAATCATAGTTTGAAAGAACAATCACCAGAACCAAACTCAGACATGACAGCGATGTTGGAATTGTCCAGTCTATAAATTAAAACAACTATGATTAATAAATTAAGGGTTCTAATGGAAAAAAAAATAAGACGTGTAAAAATAGATGGGCAATTGCAAGCAGAGAGGTGGACAGGAGTGAGTAAATAGGGGGAAAGAAAGGGAAAAGTTTCAAATGATATATATTCTATGTGTCCAGATTTTATAAGCAGTTTTCTGTTAGTCTGTTGCTATTTTTTGTTTTTATATGCATTATTTCATATTATTGTTTTATATGCATGAGTGCTTAGTCACTCAGTCATGTATGACTCTGCAACCCATGGACTCCTCTGTCCTTGGAGATTCTCCAGGCAAGAATACTGTAGTGGGTTGCCATTTCTTCCTCCAGGGGATCTTCCTGACCCAGGAATCAAACTGGTATCTCCTGCATTTTCTGCATTTTCTTGCAGATTCTTTACCACTGAGCCACCTGGGAAGAACCATTGTTTTATATATATGTATTCATAAACATTCATTAATTTATTACTTATTCATATTATTTCTATATAGTATTTATATACTTCATATACTATCAATATTTCTTTTATATTGTACATATTTCATATTTTACATTAGCTCTGTATTTAATAGCCCTTAAAGTATTTTAGAAATGTGTGTGTGTGTGCTTAGTCCCTCGGTCATGTCCAACTCTTTGTGACCACATGGACTCTAGCCCATGAGCCTCCTCTGTCCATGCAGATTCTCCAGGCAAGAATACTTGAGTGGGTTGCCGTGCCCTCCTCCAGCGGATCTTCCCAACCCAAGGATTGAACCCAGGTCTCCCGAATTGCAAGCAGATACTTCACCATCTGGGCCACCAGGGAAGCCCTGGTGAAATAATATTAAAAAAAAAAAAAAAAAAAAAGCTCTTTTGAAATAATTCGGTATTTAACTTGGCATAAAATGCCATTTAAAGAAGGCTATTTAACTAAGAGTCTTCTGTGTAAAAAAGTGTTGGATATAATGATCACTGTGAGCATTTTCAGTTTTAAAATGACTTTAGCTATGCTTTGCTTTGTATCCTTTCAACTTTTA
Source organism: Bos grunniens (assembly GCF_055505025.1). Lineage (NCBI taxonomy): Eukaryota > Metazoa > Chordata > Mammalia > Artiodactyla > Bovidae > Bos > Bos grunniens. The sequence continues at coordinate 70,243,570 of NC_141170.1, forward strand.
GTAATTATGATACAATTCTACAAAGTGTCTTCCAATGTGGAATTTATATCCTCATTTTAAAGATGAAGAAACTAAGAACTTTCTAAGTTCATGACAGTGAATGTTTGTAGTGGGGCTCAAACCTTGCAACTTGAATATCAATGATCTGCTATGTGATATATAGTACAATGACAAGGAACACAGAAATTTAGGTCATGTAGATGTGACTCCAAACACTGTTTTTTCTACCCCTTAACTAGATGTGTCCTTAATCAATTTTTTTAATCTCCCTAAGTCTCAATTCCCTCATTCTTATAAGCAGACATTTGCAGAACAAACCATTGTTTTCTGCTTCCTCCCTAAATAAGTTAAAACTCAGAGTTTACTATTTGCATAGGAATCTAGGAGGATTTATTCAGCTGCAAAATAAATAACCAGTTCTCTTTATTTTATACCATGTGATTGGATTTTATTGGCTTCAAATCATTATGGTTTTAAATGCATGAGGTTTTTTTGCATTTAATTATTTTTAAATTGCTAGAATATGGATTTTTTTTCCAGTTTATGCTCAGGTTAATAATGCCATGTGCAATGTTTGTCATTTTAATGGCTTTTAATTGTCCTTTGGTCAATGTAAGCATACGTTAAATGTGACTTTCTTATAGCTTGCCCACATGCAGCTATCGTAATTGGAACTTTCAAATATGCAGAGAAAGTTGGATAGCAAAATTATAATTAACTACTTTCTACTTGTGTTTTACTCTTGGTTAATTGTCACAGGTAACTTAAGATATGCTGCTGCTGCTAAGTCACTTCAGTCATGTCCGGCTCTGTGCGACCCCATAGACAGCAGCCCACCAGGCTCCCCCGTCCATGGGATTTTCCAGGCAAGAGTACTGGAGTGGGGTGCCATTGTCTTCTCTAAATGTAAGACATAGATTTCTAGAAATAAATAGTCTCATAGAGACCACTAACTCTTCATCATACAGAAAATACATTAAACATTAAATTTAAGATATATTTATGGATTTGAGAGAAAAATATAGAATAGTTCATTTGTGGGTCTGTACCAACTTCCAGCACTTCATTTATTATACATCTCGTATCTCACCAATTAAATCACAGTCTACCACAAAAGCTTTTGTGAATTTCACATGTGACTTTGGTATTTTCCTACCAATGAAAACTATAGTGAACAAAAGCATAACGTATTTTATATGTAAGACTGAGGTCTCCCAGTACTCTAAGTTTATACTTCATATTTCCTTGAAAGATACAAATGCTCTTCAGTTTTAACCCAAATTTTGTTAAAATCAACCATGTCAATCAATGCAGGATCAGATTTGTCATATTTATAAAACTTCTTTTAAATGCTTGTTGTTGTTTATTCACTCAGTTGTGTCAGCTCCTTTGTGACCCAAAGACTATAGCCTGAAGGATCCTCTGTCTATGGGATTTCCCAGGCAAGAGTACTGGAGTGGGTTGCCATTCCCTTCTCCAAGAGATCTTTCTAATTGAATCTGAGTATTTAGTTCTAATTCCACCACAAGTGGAGTACCAGTGGTAACGCCCTTGTATATGCAGCTAACTCTTCTTCGTTCTTTTTCTTCTGACTGTGTGTGTTTAGTTGCTTAGTTGTGTCTGACTCTTTGTGACTCTCTGGACTGTAAACCACCAGGCTCCTCTTTCAGTGGGATTTTTCAGGCAAGAATACTGGAGTGGGTTGCTGTTTCCTCCTCCAGGGGATCTTCCTGACCTGGAGATCTTCCTGATACAGGGATTGAACCAATATCTCCTGGTCTCCTGAATTGCAGGCAGACTCTTTACCCTCTGAGCCATCAGAAAGCCATATGGCTAAACATAAAGATTTGACATTTAAAATTGAATTAATTATTCCAAAAATTCTTCTCATAATAAGACAGTATTATAGCATATGAGGATTTACCTGAAAATAATATGGAATTAAACTTTAAATCTCCATTATAATAACATTAGTGGTAAATGCTTTTATGAAATGGATAATTTGAGTTGATAAGCAGTTCTTGCAGACCATCATATTTGATTTTTTTTTATCCCAAAACCTCACTGGAGTGAAATTTTATACAGATAGCCTCTTGCAATCTTGAAAATACTAGCTCTTATGAAAGGTTCGCTTCACTGCCTTTGTTTTACAGTCATTTATATCTTGTGCTGCACCTTCCTTAATTTTTAAAAAATATGATAATCAAATTGATGAATTTCCTAAAGACCTACAAAATCTGGCATTTAAAATAAGTCAGTATAGAGACATTTTGAGCTTTAAAATTACCATAATAACTCACATTTGTATAACACTTTACAATTTTAAAAGTCCTTTAACATTTTATATAATTTAATTCTCAACTCAAAGCTGAGAAATGAATACAGAACGTCTCAATCATCTCAAATTTAAATATAAAACATTGAAGCACATCTTAGGAACATTTTAAGCCCTAGTTCACAAAATATTTACGTAAAATTTGTTTGACTAAATTTTCTCCCAAACTCCTCTTTCCCTCACATTGCCAGACTGCCTTAGGTCTAATATTACTTCTTAACTTTATGATTAAAATTAAATTATTTCACCTGTTTTTAATATGTGAGATGAGACCTTTATGAAAGCACTGCTGCTGCTGCTGCTGCTGCTGCTGCTGCTGCTAAGTCGCTTCAGTCGTGTCCGACTCTGTGTGACCCCAGAGACAGCAGCCCAACCAGGCTTCCCTGTCCCTGGGATTCTCAAGGCAAGAACACTGGAGTGGGTTGCCATCTCCTTCTCCAATGCATGAAAGTGAAAAGTGAAAGTGAAGTCGCTCAGTCGTGTCCGACTCTTAGCAACCCCATGGACTGCAGCCCACCAGGCTGCTCTATCCACAGGATTTTCCAGGCAAGAGTGCTAGAGTGGGGTGCCATTGCCTTCTCCTATGAAGGCACAGGTTAATAATAATAACTCTTGCCATGTAAGTTTTCAGCAAGAACTTTTAAGTGCTTTTTTTGCATTGTCTCATTTAATACACACAACATTCCATTGAGGTTAGTATTTTTAGTGAGAAAAGTGAGTTTTGGAGAAATTACGCATATTACCCAAAATCACATAAACAGCAAATTGAGTTGGAAATTGAACATGGTCAAGTCGTCTCTATATTTCTAGTTACATGTATCAACAACTGCAATAAGCTGCAAATACCATTTAATTTCATTAAAAGATCAAAATTATAAATTTCCTGACTAAAATAAATGAAGCATGGCCATTTCTCTCCCATCTGATAAAAGTTCAACATTTTTTTCTCTGGGAAAATTTATAGAATACGAAGAGTTTTTTTTATCTTAAAATAGTAACAAAAAGAAACAGTAACTTAGAGAGTTAACCATTAATCTAGAAAGAATCTTAAAAGAAACCTAAGATACATTTGTAGGGGGGAGACGCAAAAACGAGCTGATGTCAGAAGTTAAACATTTTGATACTAGTATATGGAGCTCTTGGGCTTACTGGGTGATGCTCGTGGTAATGAACCTGACTGCCAGCGCAGGAGAGGAAAGAGACATAGGTTTGATCCCTGGGTTGAGAAGTTCCCTGGAGTAGGACGTGGCACTTCAATTGTATTCTTGCTGGAAAATTCCATGGAGAGAGGAGACCGGTGGGTTACAGTCTATGGAGCCATAAAGTCAGATCTACAAATGGAGCTCAGTCCTAAATTTCAGTGCACAGAATGAGGAATTCAAGTTACTTAATTTCCACAGTTACATATGAACTGACATTGGAATTTTTTTCCTGTAACCTATCTTGTTGTTTTTTTTTTTTTTTCTAGAAAGTCCATGGAAATGATATGTTCCATTCACCTATCAATTAGATACTTCATTGCCTCCAACCTGGACTGGAAACAATTGAGTTTCATTATCCTTGATTGAATACTTGGACAGTTACCATCATAGCCCTCCACCTTTGACGGTATCATATCATCTCATTTGATTGTGTTTTATTTTATTGTTGCTAAATTTTAGTCATATACCCATTACACTGGGCCTCAGGTCACTTTTCTACTTTGTTTTATCTCTCAAGGTTTCTCAGGATACCTTATGACTATATATATCTATACACTTTCCTTTATCATCATTGTTTCTTCCACAGTTTTTCAGTATCTTCCTTCCTAACTAACCACAAAAAAACGAATTGTTACTGAAAGACTCTCCTTTATACCCTTGACACTAATATAATCAACAGATACAGTTCTAAATAATTTTAATTATTACATAATATTCAAAATGCATATATATTTAGTATATATAATTTAATATTTATGGGTGTCCCTGGATAGCTCAGTTGGTAAAGAATCTGCTTGCAACACAGGAAATGCTGGTTTGATTCTTGGGCCTGGAAGATTCACTGGAGGAAGATAGGCTACCCACTCCAGTTTTCTTGGGCTTTCCTTGTGGCTCAGCTGGTAAAGGATTTGCCTCTAATGTGGGAGACCTGGGTTTGATCCCTTGGTTAGGAAGATCCCCTGGAGAAGGGAAAAGCTAACCATTACAGAATTCTGGCCTGGAGAATTCCATGGACGGTATAGCCCATTATCTAAATATAAATAATTTAATATCTGTATTTTATATTATATATAAATGAAACATAACAACCATTCCCATATTGATAAGAATTTGTTTTGTTTCTAACATTTCACTAATTTAAAAAATGACAGTTGCTTATATGTATATATTTATATATTACTATCTCTATTTTTCAGTCTATACATATTTCTATCCCTATATATCTATCCACATACACACACACACACATATATCTACATAAATGTGTGTGTGTATAATCCTGAGTGCTGATTTAAAAAAAGGTGACTTGCTTAAACACTATATTTCTGCATTGTAAAAGGTGTACTTGTGAAAAAGCCAAGTAATTCTACAAACAATTCTCTTCACAATCCTTTTCCCCAGCTCTCTCTCAGCTAAATGGATTTGTGGAGTACTTGTGATAGTCTACTCTCATATTTTGGATTTTACAGGGCAAATTCTTAAATAAATTATTGAGCATTTGTTTGATTCTGAAGCTGTGCGTTAGCTGAGCTGTGAAAGTAACATGCACTGAAAAGGTCCTTATAATAACAGAGAATTTTAGGTTACAAATAATTTCCTTCTGCATTATTCATTTAATTTTCACCAGAAACCTGTGCCATAAGCAAAGCAACATAATGATGTCCATTTTATAGTGGAAGACACTGAGTGGTGAAGAAATAAATTCCCTGCACAAGGTCAGAGGAATTGAGACTAGGAGTCAAACATTTTTTTCTTTCTTTCTTTTTTTTTTTTTTTTATAACTTACAGCTACATATTCTACAAACACAAGGAGAACAACTTTACTAATTTCTAAAAATAGAAAATGTCTCAACTAAAAGTTATTTTATTCACAATCTATTAGGTGCTTTATTTTTTAGCCTATAGAATATATGATTAGAAAAATGTGTCTTTTGAACTATCCACAGAATATTTATTCCAACAGGGACATAAGAGATCTAGTCTCCCCCTTTAAGTCTATATATAGGAGCAAGAGGCAAGTGGATTTTTTTTCCTTATTTTTTTTTTCAGCTAGTCAGTATCCAGCATTAGAAAATCGATTTCCTCAAATCCAATGTTTTTGAATCTACTCCCCCACTGAGTTTTAGTTCTTTAAAAAGTAAGTTGCTCCCATTCAGACAGGACTTACTGATTACCCCTTCAGAAAAAGCTATTTTTATGTCTAAAACATAATGATAAGTTTCGATTGGTAACGTAAGGAAGAATGGACCACAATTTATTATGAATCTAATGAATTATCCTTCACTATATTAGCCAATTTTTATCATCTTTTAATGCAAGTAAGTCACTGTTCAGTACTTCCGCTTAGTTTGTATCTCATAGAATTATCCAGATGACTGAATCATTACATAAAAATGAATATTTCATTTTCATAATATGAAAAAATACGCTTTTCTTGGAATGTTTGCTGTACCTTTTAATGAAAATTGTCAATATTCTGTAAGCTATAGCTTTGATTTTTTATTTCTCTCTATAAGACAAATTTATGAAAAATGACTTATATAGTTCTGCGTTATTACTCTAAAAGGAGTTGTTAAAATTACCCACCTCTTTAACCACTTACGAGAAATAGCTATTCTGGCCTTCTACATAGCTGATGTGCAGGAAAGTGATTCTTGGTTTTTGCCTGTCAGATGCTCTCATGGGGAGAATAAGTCTTTCCAGTGCTTTTCTGACAAAAGGGACAGGAAGGGTCTATTTTTTTAGAAGCAGCAGTGACCAAGGTCTAGTGGTAACTTTTGTGATGCTGTGATTCTAGGTGTCTGTAAGAGACAATAGCATTTCACTGGGCCCCACAGGAGTCATCTAATGGTATGATTTGACCATTATTTCTGGCTGCATGACCCCAAAGCCTATTTCTCTGTCTTTTGGGAGATTCTGTGAGCTATCAAACATTCTTTATTATATTCACATTCTCAAAGAACCAGCTGTAGGGGATTTATACTTTTTTATTTATTTTTTTTTCAACTAAGACCCCAACTGATATAAGAGTAACAAATCAATATTCAGTGGCCCTCAAAGCTGTCATCATCTACTAGATTTTCAAGCAAGCTGTGGCAACTGGGTTTGTTAAACTCATAAGCAACAATATTTTTTAGCTATATTCTGTGTTTGATGTGAAAAAAAAATAATGAGAATTTTGAAAGATCTTAGCTTTGAAGTTGTTAGTCTAGAAAAATAGACAAAAATATGTTTCATTGCTATATAGCATGGTATGTTCTATGTTAATGCAAACTTCAGTGCATTCTGGAAGCATAGAAAACACCCAAAACAATCTGGATTTGGGGGAAAAAAGGTATAGTATTTCTCTAGATGCAAAACCCTTAGAAAAAGCATTTTAAGAAGACAAAAGAGCATGAAGAAACTCATATAGATTGAAAGTGAATAAGGTATTGACAATTCAATATATAGTCCTATAATGTAAAAATCAAGGATATAATTAGAATATCAGGATATGACAGGAAAGCAGTGAAAGGCAGTTTGACAACGGATAAAGAAGATGATGAAGGTCCTTAAAAATTTTGATAAGCATTTTGAATATATACTATGGTAGACTTCAATGCGGAGAAGGCAATGGCACCCCACTCCAGTACTCCTGCCCGGGAAATCCCATGGACAGAGGAGCCTGGTGGGCTACAGTCCATGGAATCGCTGAGGGTCGGACACGACTCAGTGACTTCACTTTCGTGCATTGGAGAAGGAAATGGCAACCCACTCCAGTGTTCTTGCCTGGAGAATCCCAGGGACGGGGGAGCCTGGTGGGCTGCGGTCTATGGGGTCACACAGAGTCAAACACGACTGAAGTGACTTAGCAGCAGCAGCAGCAGACTTCAATGACCCCTCTCAAGATACCCACACCCTAATCCTTAGAATCTAGGAATATTCTACTTAACATGGTAAAGATAATTTTACATATGTAATTAAATTAAGGTTCTAGAGATAAGCAGATTTCTTTTGCTAATCGGGGTATATATATATAATATATTAATATATAATATTAATATATTAGCCTACACTATTAAATATATTAACTGTAATCAAAGGGATATTTTTAAGGGGACAGCAGACATGTGACTATTAGTAACAAGAGGTCAGAGTAATGCTAGGAAGGGTCCAAGAATCAAGGAATAAAAAAAGTCTCTAGAATCTGAGAAAAATAAGGAAAGGGATTTTCTCTTAATGTCTCTGAAGTGAATACAGCCCTGTCACCACCTTGATTTTAGATTTCTGACTTCCAGAATTATAAAAAGAATAAATTTGGGTTGATTTAAGCTGCTAAATTTGTGAAATTTTGTTACAGCAGCCATAGGAAATTATCATATGCCCCTTACAAGATAAAGGTACATTATTAACATTTGTAATTCAAGTAAGAAATATGCCAGATCCTCATTTTATAAAGTTGAGTTGAATAAAGTATGGATGCTTAATTAGAGGGACATTTAAAGTTAGGAAAGATAGATGACATTTGCCATAATTAGTTGAAATTCTCTGTAGATGATAAAAGAAAGGAAGGGACAATTGTGAAAAATATTATAGTGGTAGAATTTACTGACATAAAAAATATAACAGGCTAAATAAGAAGGAGATATCCAGGATAAAAAAAAATGTTATATGAACTATAATGAACATTTATAGTATGGGACATACTCTATAAGAACTTCACAAGCATTGCCGTATTTGCTTCTTATTTTGGCTCTATGAATTTGATATTATTATCATCATTCCATTTTATAAAAAGAAAATTCTGGTTTAGCTAGACAGAATAACTTGTCACAAATCATAGAGCATCCGAACTGTCATATTAATAAGAATGATAGGAATTCTGATAGAAATGAAAAAAGCGTGACTGGGACAATGGTTCTACTGAGTACATAAACACAGACTTGTTTACTTCAGGAAAGAAATGGGACATCCAAACACTCTAAGGAGCTGGCTTTGCATAATGCTTCCCTTGCTAATACTAGTACTTACAAATGTATAACTTTGGGGGAAATATCAGTCTCCTGAAACAGGGCCCCAAGGGACTGCCAAGCATTTGTGAAGCCAGCATTCATTCCTTATGCCTAGACAAGTTGTACAGAAAGTGTCTAGAAAGTGACATAAATACCAAAAAGTTTCCTCAGGTTCCATTATGTTACATACTTGTTAATCCATACTTAAATTTGTCTTCAGTTACAAAATCATACTAGGCAAGGGGCCATAAACAATGCCACATATAATTTTGCATTCAGCTTATATATTTTCTGGTGATGAAAGATATTAGCAAACAATCAAGTAGTGAGGAAATCTGTTCATCTCTGGAAAATCAAGGTGGTGTCAAGGTTAAAGATTTAATAGAGGAAAGGATATACATACATATAATTGTGACTAACTTTGATTTGATAGAAATTTGTCTAGAAATCTTCTATAGGTGTATTCTCTGAGCCTAGAAAGAGACTGAAATTTTAAGTAATAAAAAACCTTTGAAAGCATTTTTTAAAACTGTACAGATGTTTTTAGTAGACTTAATGTTTCAAGTGAAAGATGGCTATATTTTAAATATATTATGTTAAAACATTATGGAGAAAACCATCTTATAATTTGTGACCTAAATGGAGAGTACTTATGAATAAATTTCAGAATGTTTGACCTAGAAATTTTCTTTCTGACTTCCAATCTATTCTAAAGACAAATTTGGGCCAATAAGTCTATGTGATCACTTTGTGCTTTCACTGAAGGTTTGTTTGTGATAAAATCAGGGCATATTCTTTGGTCGTTGCATGGACATAAGTTTTAAATGGCACAAAATATTGAAAGAAGATATTACTCTGATGAATCACCCAATAAAATCCTTAGATAATGTAATGGAAGTATTTTCACTAAATACGTGAAAGAGTGATTTGGGAAAAAATAATATTCTGACTAAAATGCCTTGAACATTGTGGCGGATTAAATGTGACTGTAAATTCTCCCATTGAAGGATGGAATTTTTCTCTATCTCCTTAAAAGTGGTAAAGAGATACTTTTCACGCATTGAGTTATGACTCCTTTGACCAATAGAGCACAGTGGAAATGAAAATCTAGTTCCAGCCCATTTACAGTTTCTTTCTTGCTCATGATACCAAATGAAAGTTTGTCTGCCAAACTTTGTGAAGCCAATGAAGCCAAACAATCCAAAACAATGAAGTCTGTAGTAGAGTAAGGTTTATTTCAGGGCAAAGCTAGAAGAATGGGTTACTCATGCTCATAAAACCTCAAACTTCCTGATGTTTTTTTGGGAATAAATTTTTATAGGCAAAATTGGGGGTGAGGGCTTCCTAGTGTGTGACTTTCTTCTGATTGGTAGACTGTGAAGTAAGAGGGCAGTGTTCCAGGAAGCTTGTGCTCAGTCTGAATTCAGCATCCTCCACCTGGGTGGAAGCCTTAGTTCCTCCAGAGAAACTCAAAGATAGATACCCATATCCCTTGTGGAAGAAACAGGATCCTGCTTGAATCTCTGCACTACAGTTTCTCTACTTAAAAAAAAAAAAAAAAAAAATTGTAATATAGTTGATCTACAATGCTGTGTTTGGAGAAGGCAATGGCACCCCACTCCAGTACTCTTGCCTGGAAAATCCCATGGATGGAGGAGCCTGGAAGGCTGCAGTCCATGGGGTCGATGAGGGTCAGATGCGACTGAGCGACTTCACTTTCACTTTTCACTTTCATGCATTGGAGAAGGAAATGGCAACCCACTCCAGTGTTCTTGCCTGGAGAATCCCAGGACAGGGGAGTCTGGTGGGCTGCCGTCCATGGGGTCGCACAGAGTCAGACACGACTGAAGTGACTTAGCAGCACAATGCTGTTAGTTTCTACTGTACATCAAAGTGAATCAGTTATATGTATACACATATCCACTCTTTTTTTAGATTCTTTTCCCATATAGGACATTACAGAATATTGAGTAAAATTCCCTGTGCTAATACTGTAAGTCCTTATACTTATCTATTTTATATATAGTAATGTGTATATGTCAATCCCAATATCCCAATTCATTCTTCCCCCTCTTTCACCCCCAGAAACTATAAGTTTGTTTATGACTTTATTTATGTTTTGTAAAAGAATTCATTTGCATCTTTTTTTTTATATATTCCACATATAAATAAAATCATGTGTTGTCTTTCTCTGACTTACTTCACTCAGTATGACAATCTCTAGGTCCCAAATAGGAAAAGGAGTATGTCAAGGCTGTATGTTGTCACCCTGCTTATTTAACTTATATGCAGAGTACATCATGAGAAATGCTGGGCTGGAGGAAGCACAAACTGGAATCAAGATTGCTGGGAGAAATATCAATAACCTCAGATATGCAGATATGCACCCTTATGGCAGAAAGTGAAGAAGAAAAAAAGAACCTCTTGATGAAAGTGAAAGAGGAGAGTGAAAAAGTTGGCTTGAAGCTTAACATTCAGAAAACGAAGATCATGGCATCTGGTCCCATCACTTCATGGAAAATAGATGGGAAAACAGTGGAAAGAGTGGCACACTTTACTTTTTTGGGCTCCAAAATCACTGCAGATGATGAGTGCAGCCATGAAATTAAAAGGCACTTACTCCTTGGAAGGAAAGTTATGACCAACATTGACAGCATATTATAAAGCAGAGACATTACTTTGTCAACAAAGGTCCATCTTGTCAAGGCTATGGTTTTTCCAGTGGTCATGTATGAATGTGAGAGTTGGACTATAAAGAAAACAGACAACCAAGGAATTTATGCTTTTGAACTGTGGTGTTGGAGAAGACTCTTGAGAGTCCCTTGGACTGCAAGGAGTTCCAACCAGTCCATCCTAAAGGAAATCAGTCCTGAGTGTTCATGGGAAGGACTGATGTTGAAGCTGAAACTCCAACTTTGGCCCCTGATGCAAAGAGCTGACTCATTTGAAAAGACCCTGATGCTGGGAAAGATTGAAGGCAGGAGGAGAAGGGCATGACAGAGGATGAGATGGTTGGATGGCATCACTGACTCAATGAACATGGGTTTGTTTAAACTCCAGGAGTTGGTGATGGACAGGGAGGCCTAGCATGCTGCATGCAGTTGCAAAGAATCAGACACGACTGAGAGACTGAAGTGAACTGAACTGAGGTCCATCCATTTTGCTGCAAATAGCATTTTTTCATTTTTTTATTATGGCCAAAAAAAAGAACAAACTTATGCCCTGTAGTTTCTTGATTTTTCCTCCTTTGCTTCTGAATTCCCTTACATCCCTGACTGACAACATTTTGAATCTACTCTTTAGTATTCAGGAAAGTCTAGAAACCTTTTGCCTGGATGTACAAAAGGGGACACAGAAAGACTTTATTGCCCAGGAGGACACCATAAGGAGCTGCTTAGTTACACACTTGAAGCTCTGAGTCATTGCATATGGAGCTCGAATCCCCTGATGATGAGGCCATGAAAAAAAGATATGAAACTACACGAAGAGAAGAGTTGCTTCTTTGATTCCTATCTTTCAGTAGTTCACTTTAGGCCCTAGACCTATTGAATGAAGGCATCTTAAACACCCAGGCCAGAGTAGCTACCATCTAAATGCCACCTAATGCCCCTGATGATGCAACATGGAACACAAGAAATACCATCTGATCCCTGCTGACTTTCATGATCTAAAGCATTGTGAGACATAATAAAATGATAGTTGTTTCATGCCAATAATTTTTGAGATGCTTCCGTACAATTTGCATAGCTTCACTGTTTCTCCCTTTCAGCTATAAAATAGACAAGAATCCAAAAAGTTTCTCATGAAACTTAATTGAATTAGTGCAGTGTAAAAGTTTAGATTGTCATCTATCAATTTTTACCATAGTAACTGACACTTAGCAATAATAACTAACTTTGGAACAATTCCTAGTTGCTAGGCACTGTGGAGACTCAGTAAATAGCTGTCCCTCATGAAGAAAAATTACACTGCTAAATCTCTGAGGTTGAATAAGCACTTTAATTTTTCTCCACTTGTAGGAGTAAGTTTACATTGACTCTTCTTAGTTCAATCATCTTGTTTTGTTAAAATGCAACCCCTTTTTCAAAGCAGTTAATCATCTATAGGAAAGCTCACCATCTACTTTTATGAGTGAATGTACCACTTTGACTACATAAACCAAAACACTTAACATTTGTAAGACAAAATTTATAAATACTTTCTAAGCATGTCATATATTTTTCATCTAATAAATAAATCTTATGCAGCATACAGTGAAGAATTATCCCATTTTGCAGATGAAAATCATGAGCCAGGGATGGATGTGATATGTGAAGATCAATATTAACTGTATGAGCTGAGAAAAGTTAAGACCTGTTTCAGCATATTTTGCAGTATTCCCTCTTTGCTCTAGCATAACAATTTGAGCTAAACAAATTGTGTTGTGCCTTTTCAAATTATTTTCCTCATTTTTTCAACATATGGATTATTTTCTTCTGAAAGATGGATTTTTATTGTCGGTTAGTCACTAAGTCAAGTCTGACTCTCTGCAATACTACAGACTCTAGGCTGCCAGGCTCCTTTGTCCATGGGATTTTCTAGGCAAGAATACTGGAGTGAGTTACCACTTCCTTCTCTGGGGGATCTTCCTGACCCAGGGATCGAACCCAAGTTTCCTGCGTTGGCAGGCAGATTCTTTACCACTGAGCCACGAGGAAAGTCCATAAATATGCATATCAATATAAAATATGAATTTCAGAAATGCAATGTTGCATTATTTTAGAAATCTCTAAACAAGTATTGCATTTGGATACATGAATTCAAATGTGAAATTCCAAAAACAATACCCAGAGAAAAACCTGAGTAAACAATGCCAGCCTTTTTTGGACAAGTGTGGTTCAAAGTTCTTTGTTCTAAGAGGAAAAAACAGTCCCACTTAAAGTGCCTTAACATGGATGCTTAATGTGAAACAAGTGTCGTTTCCAGGCAACCTCTGAGCAGGTGTTTAAAATTGTTCTGGCCCCAGAATAAGTGTTCCTGCTGTGGTATCACAGTCTTGAAAGGCTCCAGTGGAGTTTGTGGCTAGAATTATATCAAAAACACGTAAAAATGTGTTTTTCAGTAATGCAGGAGACTAAACAAAGTAGTCAGTTTTTTGAAAATCCTGGTGTAAAATTTAAGATTAAAGTAACTTTCATTTTATCAAATCCTACACTAATATGCACTAAGTGTAAATTAATGGGATCAAAAAGAAAATATGAAATAACTAAATGACTAGAAAGAACATACTCAGTATAAAAGTATTTCTTTAACACCTCCAAGTTTTTATTTTTAATTTTAAAATTTATAGTAGGGGAGAATGAGGCAGTGCCTATGAGTGAAAGTGAATGTGAAGTTGCTCAGTCCTGTCTGACTCTACGAGTGCCCACTGCCAAAATAAATTTCCCAATTTGATGACCACGTGATTCAAAAAAGTATGCCAAAACTAATCAACATGTCTAAGGATTTTGTGCCCACAGAACATGATACATATTATTTAATCCTTTGCAATTTATGGGGCTTTCCTGATAGTTCAGTTGGTAAAGAATCCCCCTGAAATGTAGGAGATCTCAGTTCAGATTCCTGGGTTGGAAAGATCCCCTGGAAAAGGGATAGGCTACCCACTCCAGTAATCTTGGGTTTTCCTTGGGGTTGAGCTGGTAAAGAATCCACCTGCAATATGGGAGATCTGGGTTCAATTCCTGGCTTGGGAAGATTGCCTGGAGAAGGGAAAAGCTACCCACAGCAGTATTCTGGCCTAGAGAACTCCACGGACTGTATAGTCTATGCGGTCGCAAAGAATTGGACACAACTAAATGACTTTCACTTATAATATATTTGCAGCTCTACAAATAATAACTACAGTATTTGGGCAGTTAGTTTTCCATATAAATGAGACTAAAAATAGAGCCTACTTCAGAAGTCAGTAATAAGTATTAGTAAAATATCCTTGTAAATTTGCAGCATACTGTTCAACACAAAACACAAAGAGAGCTAGTCTAAACAAGTAGAAAGGCTGTGTAGACAAGATTGAAGAACATGGAATTAAACAGACTAGATCAAAATCCAGGTTCAACACCTTAAGAATTATAAGTGAAAGTAAGAAAGCGTTAGTCCTCAGTCACGTCCAACTCTTTTGTGACCCCATGTACCATAACCCTCAAGGCTCCTCAGTCCATGGAATTCTCCAGGCAAGAATACTGGAGAACAATGGCAATTCCTTCTCCAAATAATTATAACTACAAGTAAATCAAGTACTTTTTCTGATTTATTTTCCTCATTTGAGGAAAAGACAGTTTATCTCATAAGTTTGTATTAAAAATTAAGTGATGTTGGGACACATGGAAAAATTCTTGGAGCATGGTAAAATCTTAATATGTGTAAGTAACTGTTATTTTAAGTGAAACAGCTATTTTTTTTACTCCAATCCAAAGTTACCATTTAATTCAATTTTTACATTAAATTAAGCAATTCATAAAAATACTGTCTTTTTGAATCATGTAGAGAAAATACTTTTTTTTCCTCATTTTTGGACCCTGGGTGACACTTAACCCTTTGGAATATATCATACACAACCTGAATTAAGTATGTATTCTGGCAATGGTGATAGTATGAACCCTGTGGTAATGTTCAATTTTAGATTATAATTAAATACTCCATTTTGTTTTGCTATTCACAGACCTATTTTGTTTCCTACCTAAGGTTCCGTAGGTTCCATATGTGCTCAGTCACTCAGCTATGTCCCACTCTTTTCAACCTGTTGGATTACAGCCTGCCAGGCACCTCTATCCATGGGATTTTTCAGTCAAGGATACTGGAGTAGGTTGCCATTCCCTTCTCCATGGGATCTTCCCTACCCCATACAACCTGCATTTCCTGCACCTCATGCATTTCGGGTGATTCTTTACTGCTGAGCCATCGAGGAATCCTATAACATTTACTTATGACTAAAGTAATATTCACAATGCCGTCTATGGGGTCGCACGGAGTCGGACACGACTGAAGCGACTTAGCAGCAGTAGCAGCAGCAGCAACAAATTTAAACATTAATACTGTCTTGTTCTGTTATTATTTTACTAAATCAAAATTACTTAACAGACACTGCTTATAAACCAGAGACTGGAATATATACTATGAATACAATGGAGGGAAAAAAAAAATCTTCCCTCTCCTGTTTATTAATGTTTTCCAAGGGCCCAAGTGGCACAAGAGCTCTCTCCCCTATGAAACAAGCAGTCAGTGTGGGCACAATACTAATTCATTTTAACTGTCCTTACTCAAAATACAAACTAGGATTTTATAGTACCTGAAATTGAAACCATAGACTCCCCTGGGC
This sequence comes from Bos grunniens, assembly GCF_055505025.1. Lineage (NCBI taxonomy): Eukaryota > Metazoa > Chordata > Mammalia > Artiodactyla > Bovidae > Bos > Bos grunniens. The sequence goes on from NC_141170.1 coordinate 70,259,452, forward strand.
TGATTAACTTTTTCCAAAAATTCATTTGTAACACTATTAGATTATATTCTTAGAGAAGATACTATATATAGTGATATGAGCAACAGCTATGCTTGTAAATGCAATACATTAATTCATATGAGATCTCCATGTAGCCCAGGTGGCTCAGTGGTAAAGAATCCACCTACAATGCAGCAGACAAAATGACGCAGGTTCAATCCTGGGGTCTGGAAGATTCACCTAGAGGAGGGCATGGAAACGCACTCCAGCATTCTTGCCTAGAAAATTCCATGGACACAGGGGCCCCATGGTCTACAGTCCATGGGGTTGCAAAGAGTTGGACATGACTGAGTTCACCCATGCACACTCCATGTAACAAAGAGCCCAGTGGATAGTAGATGTTTAAAACAATGTTGATGGAGTGGGGAAATTGATGAATGTTTTTAGTAAAAGCAACAACAACCATCCTAACAATTTTCTATTCAGTGATTACGCTTCACACATTCTATTCCTAAACTTTACTGCAGCCTTGATATTTAGTTATTATCTGAATTTTATATAAAATTGAAATGAAGGCCAGAAAGTTTTAGAATATGTCAAATCAACGATAATAATAAGAAACCAATTGTTTCATCTTGAAATTAAGGAAAATATGCATAGTGAGCATTCAGGATATTCTGTAAAGATACATGCTTTGAATGTACAGCTATGAACTAGGTAATAGGCAAGATGAAAATAGGATGTAGGATGCTCTATTACAGGTATCCCTGTATCAATGTGGAGAGATCTTCATTCGAAGACTCTAGATACCAGATGGCTCAGAGAGCCACAGGGTTGACCTCTGCCTGAGTCCCTTCTTTACTCTTGGATATAACCTCACTGATGTCAAGTTCTATTTAGGTATCAAAAGAGCTGAATGCCTGGAAAAATTAAAAGGCAAAAATAAGTTTTTGAGATTGAACAGATTACTCTGTCACCCAGAACTACATATCTGGAAGCCAAATCTTTTCTCGCTGAGACATTTTTTTGTTTTGCTTTGTGTTGTTTCTATGGCTAAACAAATATTCATCTTACAGAGAAAGCCTGCATGGATTCCTGTAACAATAAGCAACCTATATGAAATATTCACGAAAGTGCATGGAATGTTAGGTAGTAAGTGTTTTGGACAGTTCATGAAACTGATGAAAACTGATGTAAATTTGGTTATATTAATATTTTTTCCTTTCAGCATTTTTAAGAAAATATTCTTATATTAATCAGAAGCTCAAAAGATTTTGTAAACTAAGTACACTCTCTTGGGAGACTTAAAGTGATAAATGCTTTTATATGTGGTGTATGATAGAAGCACACATAGGTTGCCATGGAATTTGAAATTAGAGTCATCTGGTTTAGACATAGACATCACAGAACAATTCTAGCAAAAGGTAACACTTAAAATTACCTTTAAATGATGAGTGGGAGTTAACTGGTTGCTTAAAGATGTCACGAACACTTTGTGAGAGAAAAAGCAAGTGCAAAGAGATAATTGCCAAAGAGCCTGATTCTTCCTGTAAATGGCAAGCTGTCCATTATGGTTAGAATTAACTGTGGAAAGAGAATCATTGCAAAAATAAAAGCCAATTTCTTCGTTTATCCTGATTATTGTAAGCCCCTTTAAGAAACAGAACCTCATAATCTGATAGCCTATGGCTTAAGCTATTTAAATATCAATGATAAAATCGAGTTGGAGTGGGCAAGGAATCAAGACACTCATTTTGCTTTAGGGGAAATATATTAAGTTTGAGTAAGAATTTCATAATTTAAAAATAAAAAAAATTAATGTTCAGATTATAAAATGAGTCTTTAAAGCCAAAGATAGAAAATCAGGCACTCAAAATAAAGCAATAAAACTACTTTTGGAAAAGATTTTGCTATCAAAAATGGAAATTAATATAAAGAGCTTCTGGTTTGTGCTCCTAAAAGAAATAAATGAACTTTATGAAACAACAACAACAAAAAAATATAGACAAGAAGACAAGACCAAAGATTTGATTGAAATTATAAAATTGGGGAAAATACTAAAAACTTAAAAAATAAAGTGACAATACAAGTGAAAAATAGTAAAATTAATTTTAAATGTTTTGTAACTTGCTAGCAACAGAATCAATTATGTAAAAACTCAGGTGATGTAGAAAACAAACCAGAATTGTTAGTTGAGAATTCATGTTGGGAAGTTGAAAGGTTAATGATCATCTGAAGGAAGAAGATGAAACCTAGGTGAGTTAGGGTTAGCATTAGAATTAGAATAGGACTTACTTAGTGCGAGGATTAAGATAGTGTTAGCTTTGGAACTGTATCAAAATCACTAAAATTACCTGAAGAGTCAAGAGTAAGCAGAGAAAATTAAAATACTCAAATTATTATAAAGACAATATTTTCTGAGTTGAAAGCAATGACTCTACGGATGAAACCATTCCTTGATTTACATGACTAATTAAATAATGAAATCAAAACCACACTGTGAATATCTTAGTGAAATGCTTGATTTTTAAGGAAAACAAAGAAAATCTAACATCCAACAAACACATACACAGAAGAAAAAAAGTTTGTAAATATTAAAACGAAATCACTAGGCTCTGAGGTATGATTTTTCATAGAATCAGTTAATTTTCACCTAATGGAATTATTTTTCTTAATTGGGGGATTTGTGGAAAACATTCCAGTTTGTTTTCTGAAATAAGCATAATCCTGATATCAAAAGTGGCTAACAATAAGTACTTTATAATGAACATGACTGGATTCAGTCTGGCTTCACTCTTTATTCACTTTTCAAATTTTATTTGCTTTGTAACATTACAAATGTACTAGTCCTTTCAGATTGCCATAAATATAACAAAAATTGAAAAAATAAACTGAGTGGTATAGACAACAGAGATGTATTTTCTCACAATTCTTGCACCTGGAAGTCTGAGATAATGGCAGCACAATGAGGCTCTGGTGAGATCCCTCTTCCTCACTTGCATATGAGGCAGAGAGAGAGCTCTGGTGTCTCTTCCTCTTCTTATATCTCTAATTTTATCAAAAGGGCCTCAACTTCATGACCACATCTAAACCCAATTATCTCCCAAAGGCCTCGTTTCCAAATATCATCACTGTGGGTATTACAGTTTCAACATATGAATTTTTCAGACAAATTTCAGTCCACTGCATTCACCTTCCTCATATATAAACATGAAATATAAATAGAGCATCTTCTTTAGAGGGCTGTTGTGAAGAACAAATGAGGTAATAGATGCCATGGAATTAGAAGAGATGTTAACACACAGTCAATACTACATGAGTGTTGGCTGATATTGTTAATTATCTGGCATGATCACTTATGTACAGATATAAACAAGATGTTTAACAAAATACAAGCAACTGAAACCTAGAAGTTATTAAAACAGATGATCAAAAATCAATTTCTTGAATTCAGAGACTTTTATCATTTATTTTATTAAACTGTATAATTCATCTTATTACTAATTTCACATATACTATCCACATCATCATATTTCGGGATAATAGAAATACAACCAAAGGGCATTTATAATATGACTTACAAAGAGAGAATATTAGAGAACTGCTTTGAGGCATTCTCATAAAAAGAAGGAAAAAGATAAATATCCCATCGTTAGCTAGTATTATTTAATTCTCTCTCAAAAGCGTCAAGCCTTGAAGTAATAAAATGCTACTGTATTAATTATTTTAAAGAAAAACATGTCTAAGGGTATAATCATCAGTATAAGTTGAAAAATTATTAATTTAAGTAAAATGATTATTTTACTGAGAATCAAATTAATTGTAGCAATATGTAGCAAATAATGTGTATATAACACTTTTGTCTCAGAAAAAAAAATAGTTCTTTATGATATGAACATCATGTGGACAAAGCACTCACTTTTCTCTGTGATTGAAGTAGAAGTTATCATATCAAAAGAATGACTGAGTTAAACAATGGAATTATTTTTGTCCTTTATTTTCCTCTCCATTTCCTGACTTTCAGTATTGAAAGACACAGATATTTTGAATAAAAAATCTCAATTAATTGAGTAGTAAACATATAAAATGGCATACTACTTAATCTCATTAGATTTATTTGAATAAAAGCAAGCATAGAAATGCAACTTTTGATATCTGTATATCTGGCATTAAAACAAAATTGCTAATGTACTTTTAATACAGCAAAAACAACAAGATATTTTAAGGTACAAAAGAAAAGATATTTTCTCAATGATGCTTATATTAATCCAGCAGTTTATGAAACTGAAAAGGCAATCGTATCAACACCTAAAGAACTAACTTCTGTAAAACATCAGGTAGTCTGTATTTTTAAATCAAAGTATACTTGTTTTATGGATATGCTTAATAATAAAGAGAGACTAAAGAAGGCAGAGAAAGTATTTTTTAAGTTAACTACATATTTCAAAAAACCCTAGCTATATTGTTTAGTATTTTTAATTAATGAAGTTAGAGAAAACACAATTCCTACTTCAGAACATTTTAATTTTTTACACATTTTTTTAATGATGCATATTAGACACTTTGGCCTTTTATTTTACATTTCAAAGATATTTGTAACAATCGAAGCATAATAAAACATTTTCTCAAATATGATAAAATCTTTCAGTTCAGTACTAAATTTCAGAATGATGGAGAACAGCATAAAGACAGAAACACATTGCTATTCACAAATGTAACCAACATCAATCCTGGTTAAATTGTATCTCTCTAATATATCTATTGGAGAAGGAAACATCAACCCCCTCCAGTATTCTTGCCTGGAGAATCCCATGGACAGAGGAGCTTGGGGAGCAACAATTCACAGGCTTACAAAGAGTTGGACATGACTAAGCAACTAACACACACACACAAAATTTTTCCAACAAACTGTATAAGGTCTTCATTACATCTCACTGTAAATTCTTTTCTCCTTTCAATTCTCTCTATTCAGACCTATCCTCTTGAACTGTGTAGCTAAATTCATAATGTAAAAAAAAATTGTTTTCAACAACAAAAAGGTAATAGTAATAGTCTCACTTCTTTCCACTAAAATTCCCAATTTTAGCTATTTCCAAGCCAGAAGGTCACTTACTAATTGTCTTTGGGAAATCATCTATAGCTGCAGACCACTTTTCAGAAGGAAAATGTGTAAGGTCCAGCCTACTTTCACACTGTTGAAGTCTCTGAGTGTCAGTCTCTAAGCTGAAATGGCAGGACCATTTCCTCAGTGTCCAAAGGCCAGACAAGTAGAATTTTGACCAATTTCTGGTCCCTTTCTTTTAATGTTGTTATCTAATTGCTTTGACTTATGAACTTGAGCTTTTAAATGTATTGGCATTTTTGGCAAAACAGAAGAGGTATTTCACAGTAAGAAAAGCCTGGAGGTGGGTGGTAGATAAGAAAATCAGCAAATTTTCCTTTTATCAAAGGAGGCCCAGGCAGGAAAGCAAAACAGAAGATATGGCTTCTAGATGAAAAATTTTATATAGTTATACACTAGCTAAGTCATGTTGGAGTTTAGATAAAACAATGAAATCACATAACTTCTGAATTATGTAATTTATAAATAATTACTAGTATCTCTGCTAATTGGAAGAAATTTTACTCAATAATTATATCTTGCATGCCTAATTAACTTGCATTTTTCTGTTTGCATGCTGGGTTAAGAATTTTTGTTCTTATGTGTTTGGGCTCATTAAAATGCTTCATATTTATTAAAATTAAAAGAATAGTCTTTTGATTTATTCTTTAGCCATGAACATTTATTAAAGAGAAACAAAATTTTTGTTCTGTGATCTATTATTAATTATAGTGTAATTATTGAATGATGAATAATTCTGAGAAAGGGATAATATGAATGCCTGTAGGGGGAATGTATTTCACTGACTAAAAGCATTGCAGATTTCTTTCTTTGATAGTTACCAAATAAACTACATTAATTTTTAGAAGATCCATAAGTATTAGTCTTAAATCTTTTATTCTAGGATGCTTATTGACACAAATAACAAAAGAGCATGAATGTCACCAGTTTAACCTATTTTTAAATTATTGCTTAAAGTATGCTGTGAACTTTTTATTCCTTGTGACAAAAAGTTTCAGGCGGCAATATTGGCAGCTACCCCAAACTAGCATTTGTCTTCACCAGAGACTTGTTAAAAAGTAACACATGGAAAAGAGAAAATTTGTAAAAGAGAATTAAGGAATACTATTCACAGTGATAAAAATTTTATATAGTTTTAGAAAATATATATTGGTGTGATTCTCATGCATGAGAACAACTTCATCATTTTTGTTCTAATGCTAATTCATTAATTCTAATGCATTAAGAATTCTTTAGCAGTTCTAGGACTAAGTCAAAGATAATCTACTATGGGATTCTATAATTAATATAAATAATATTACTGATATACCTACAGATAATAATGTATGGACTTCCCTGGTGGCTCAGATGGTAAGGAAATCTGCCTGCAATGCAAGAGACCTGGGTTGATGATACATTATATATATCTGAATATGCTACTTTTAAAAAAGTATAAAAATGGTAAATTTAGGACTTATTAAAACAAATGAATACCCAATGAATTCAATGAAAAGCTAATTTCACTCAATATAATAAACTCCTTCATTGTTTTCTTTTCAATCTTTCAATTAGCTATTTACTAATAGGAAGTATTTGTTGTAGGATATTTTCCTCCAAATTCTTTTTTTATTATCCCAAGAAATACAACCTGATTATCATCAAACTAAGAGCATAAACTGCTAATTTGAATTCTTTTCTTGAACCTCATGCTCTGAATTTTAGCAATACCACTGAATATGTTCTTAAGTCCTCACTGATGAAATAGTCTTCAGTGATATTATTAGTAAACTAGCTTTTTAAATTCTGTATATTTATTGGAAATATTTAATATAAAGACTAACATAAAAGGATTAAAATATAACATGAATCAAGCAAAACACAACATTGTCTATTCAAGATTATTTGTGTGATAACACAAACCTTGTATCTTTCTTTTTCCATCTTCAGTAGTTTTCTTTTTTATTTTTCACCAATAGCAGCAGTAATATAAGTTATTAGTGAGCACTTATCATCAAAATGTATAATCATAGAGAACACAAAGTAGTAGATAAACAAGAGATGAGGGATGAATTAGGTGGTAAAGCATAAGTGTATAATCCTCAGTTTCAAAATGTTGACATAATATGAAAGTGATATGTTTGCCTCAATTTATGATCTAGAAATGAAAAAGATACTGTTACCCTAATCTTAAAAATTAAAACAAACCAGATAAGATATACATTTATAGTTTTGGGGTTTTGTTTTTGCTTTTAATTATCAGGAGAATGAAAGTTAACAGGGCTAACTTCAGAAAGTGATGAGCCCTTGGGAGAGAGGAGACCTGCATCTGTATTGTGTGTGTAATTGAAATTTAAAATAGCACCATTTACAATAACATCAAAACACATGAAACATTTGGGGAAAAATCTTACAAAATATGTGCAAAATTTGTATATTACATGCTGTAAAATTTGATTTGAAAAATCAAAGAAAATTTAAATAAATGGTGAGATATACTTCATTCATGGATTATGAGGAGTATTTATAATATTCTCTTCAAACTGATGTACAGTGTAGTTCCAATCTAAACACCAGCAAGCTTTGTTTTTTTTAAACTGCCAAAACATTTCTAAAATTTATATAGTGAAACAAAGGATTTAGATTAGCCAAAAAATAATTTTGACAATGAGAAATGAAGTTGTAGTATTCACACTACTTGATTTCAAGACTTTCTTTAAAAGCACATTATTCCAATAGCATGACATGGTGGAAACAGAGATCAATGAATGGCATACAGAATTGAGAAATAGAACCACATATTTGTGGTCAATTAATAGCTAATAAAGAAAGAAGAATTCTCAACTTATGAGGCTGATGCATTCAGGCAACAACATAACAAAAACAAAAAGACTTGAAGCGAATCATAGGTTTAAAAAATAAAAATAAAAATCTTCTGGAAAACAAACAAAAAATCTTTGTGATCCTGGGTTAGACAAATATTTCCTAGGAGAGAAAAAGTACTAATAATTTTTAAAAATTCCATAAGTGGACTTCAGTAAAAATTTGTCTCCTGTTCAAAAGACACTGTTAAGAGAATAAAAAGTATCCAAAATATATTTTTGATAAAGTAATTGTGTCCAAAATATATAATGAATATCAAAGTTTTAATAATAAATAAGTCTAATTTCTTTTGAGAATTTTAGAAATTTTAATACAGTTCAAATCAGTGTGTGTGGTTTATTTCAGTTCCTTCACTGCCAAACCTGGAGTTAGGGACTGTTTCAAATTCTGCACTTTCTTTTTGTCTGTGATGAACAAACAGGTGTAAAGGTATATGCTGCATCCAACTTTAAACTTCACATTATCTGTTTTTCTTGATCTTGACAGACTTAGCATCCTTTTGCCTGACTGTGAGCAGAAAGTCTTTGATTTCCTCAATTTTGAGAGGCATGGTGATGAGGTACAGAGAGCACAGCTGGAACAAGGAGTTGGCAAGAAGCAAGGAGAAGGGAAAAGTACGAAAGTGTAACTTTAAAATGGATAAGAGATCTGAGCAGACACTTCACTAAAGATATAATATACCATATATTCATGGGGGCAAATGGTTTAGTGAACAGATGTTTGACATGATTGGTTATTAAGGAAATACAAATTAATTTTTGCAATAATTAATGAAAATACATACAGAGCATATAAGACATATGTGGTCTTATACATACGTATAAGACGTATGTATATGTTTGCACATCTTATAAGACACATGTTGCATTTAAGACACAATTAATGTATAGATAAATTCCTCATTCATTTGTAATGAAGTACCATTGCATATGGACCAGAATGGCAAAAAAAAAAGCAAAACAAAAGGACTAACATTGGCATGGGCACTACCAGTGTGTTGACAATGATGTGGAACAATTTGAAATTTTTGACATTTCATATGGAAATGTAAAATAAAATAACCACTTGGAAGATGAATGTGGTAGTTTATTATAAAATTGAACATGTATAATTACCATGCCACCCAATAAACCTACCCCTCAGTACTACCTAAGAGAAAACTCATGTCTCCCAAAGACCTGTATATAAATATTTGTAACAGCTTGACTTATATTCTCCAAAAATTCCAAAACAATCTAAATATCTGTTATTAGTGACAGGAAATTATACTACATTTTTAAAATTCAATACTACTAAGCAGTAAAAAAGGACCAAACTGCTAATAAATGCAAAAACATGAATAACTTTCAAAAGCATCATACTTGATGGAAATAAAACAGACACAAATTTCTACATATTATTAATATCTGATCAACTTATTTGACATTCCCGTAAAAGCAAAACTATCAGGGAAAAAAAAAAGTCTCTAAAGTATCCTCATATGTCTATTAAATAATGAAAGGGAAGATGGCACATCAACAAAAATAAACCACCTATTCTTAAAAAAAAAATCCCCTCAGTTTTAGAATAAATAACTTACATCAATATTTAATAATGCAAAAGAACTCTAACAATAATGGTGGTGGTTGTTTAGTCTCAAAGTCACGTCTGACTCTTGGGACCCCATGGAAAGAAGAGCCTGGCAGGCTAGAGTCCCTGGGATTCTCCAGGCAAGAATACTGGAGTGGGTTACCATTTCCTTCTTCAGGGATCTTCCCAGCCGATGAATCAAACCCTGGTTTCATTCATTGTAGGTGGATTCTTTACCAACTGAGCTACAAGGGAAGCCCCAACAGTTATAGTTAAAGAAAATAATTTAATTTAGCCTTAGATTTTGCTGAGGACTCCCCAGTTAAAATCAGTACTTTTAATATTTCTTAAACTTTCTATTTTTATTTGTAATTCTGTCAGACAACTATACCAAACTCACATTAGATTGGCAGTTATAAAAATATTCAAAAATTTGTTGATTACTTAAATACTTTAATGATGTTAAATTTGTAATTAATTTTAAAATATATTAAAAAGAATTGGCATTGATATTATAAACAAAGTCATTTGTAATAAGGGATTACATAATATTGTAAGAGAAACTGCTCTGGCCTGTGGTTGGTTTTATTGAGTTATTTGAAGTATGCTCTCAAGTTTTTATTTATGCCTTATTGCAAATATGGGTTTCCCAGGTAGAACTAGTGGTAAAGTCTTCTGCATGCCAATGCAGAAGACTTAAGAGACTCAGGTTCATTCTCTGAGTCAGGAAGATCCCCTGAAGAAGGGCATGACAACCCATGCCTGCAAAATTTCATGGACAGAGGAACGTGGCAGACTATGGTCTATAGGTTTGCAAAAGTCAGACACTACTGAAGCAAAGTAGCATGCATGTATTGCCAATATAAATATTTTTACATTTTGAAACAGGTATTTTCATTTAAAAAATGTGTTTGCATATTACTGTATGGTTTATGCATTCACATCCTATCAAAAATAATTTCTGCCTATTTTATTCTTTTTAATTTTATGCAAAAATATAGTTTAAAAAAAACATGAACTTACTAACTGATTGAATAGATTAAACATAATTCTTAGGATCCTTTTAAACAAGACTTTACATTTACTGGACCACTGTATTCTATCACAAATATCAATGGTGTACTGAAGCCAGCCCACTCTGCCTCAAAAAAAATTGATCATTCATTTTTCAGGAAATTTGCTTGTTAATTGCTATATACAGACATTAGTAAAGGTGGTTTGTTGTTGTTTAGTTACTAAGTATTGTCCAACTCTGCAACCCTATGGACTGCAGCACGCCAGGCTTCCCTGTCCTTCACCATTTCCCAGAGTTGTTTCAAACTCCTGTCTATTGAACCAAGTTAGTTATTCTGTCTTTGGAGAAGGAATTAGCAACCCAATGTTCTTGCCTGGAGAATCCCAGGGACGGGGGAGCCTGGTAGGCTGCCGTCTATGGATTGCACAGAGTTGGACATGACTGAAGTGACTTAGCAGCTGCAGCAGCAGTTATGCTATCTAATCATCTCATCCTCTGCTGCTGCTGCTGCTGCTGCTAAGTCGCTTCAGTCGTGTCCGACTCTCTGCGACCCCATAGACGGCAGCCCAGCAGGCTGCCCCGTCCCTGGGATTCTCCAGGCAAGGACACTGGAGTGGGTTGCCATCTCATTCTCTACTGCCCCCTATTCCTCTTGCCCTCAGTCTTTCCCAGAATCAAGGCCTTTTCCAATGACTCGGTCTTTTGTATCAGGTGGCCAGGGTATTGGAACTGTAGTTTCATCACCAGTGTTTCCAATGAATATTCAGGACTGATTTCCTTTAGGATTGACTGGTTTAATCTCCTTGCTCTCCATGAGACTCTTAAAAGTCTTCTCAAACACTGCAATTCAAAAGCATCAATTCTTCGGCACTTAGCCTTCTTTATTTTATTTATTTTTTTTAATTTTTAATTTTTCTTTTAAGTTAAAAAAAAAATTTGCCATATGTCAACATGCATCTGCCACAGGTGTACACATGTTCCCCATCCTGAACCCTCCTCCCACCTCCCTCCCCATACCATCCCTCTGGGTCATCCCAGTGCACCATCCCCAAGCTTCCTGTATCCTGCATCAAACCTGGACTGGCGATTCATTTCTGATATGATATTATACGTTTAGCCTTCTTTAAAGTTCAACTTTCACATCCATACATTTACATAATTAATTATATAAATTTACTCTTAAATAACATTAAGAAATAAAATAATACCTCAAAACTTATCACTTTCTAATTGTTTTTTCTTACATTACCTTATGTTTATGGTTATTTATACATAATTCATGTATATAGTAAAATAACATATACTGATGTGCCATTGTACAACTTTCTCAATTCCACTTTCAGCAATGTCACACAGGTAGCTAGAATTTGGCTATTGTAGGAATATTTACATCATAAAGAAGGAAAAAAATAACATGAAAATATGGGGGAAAATGAAGGGAAAAATGGGTGGAGTAACCCCAAAATTGAACATTAAAATACAAAAAGGTTTAAATATTTGCACATACTAACTGTAATCCTAGGTTAATTCCAAGGTCAGTCCAGCCTAGTATTCAGTTTCTAACAGATTGAGTATTGACTATCATCCCTGGAGCTCAATTTTAGTGCTAGAGGCAATATTAATATTTTTTTTAATTTATGAAGTACATATTTTACATGCATGCTTGCATGCTCATCACTCAGCTGTGTCTGACTCTGCTATCCCATGAACTGCCACCAGGGGATTCTCTGTCCATGGGATTCTCCAGGCAAGAATACTAGAGAGGGTTGCCATTTCCTCCTTTAAGGTATCTTTTGGACCCAGGAATTGAACCTGGGTCTCCTGAGTCTTCTGCATTGGCAGGTGGATTCTTTTACCGCTGAACAAGCTGGGAAGCCCATACATAGTTCACAATTATGAGATATTACAATTAGCAGTTGAAGGGGATTTCTCCTCAAACTAATCATGCTTACTAAGTGGCTGCTAAATTTGTTTTTAAACTGCTGAAGAAGTGAATATATAATATGTTAGCATGTAGATATAATTAAATAAGAAAATGACACAATCTCTTGAATTATTATTGAAAGATTGTATACTGTTTAAATTTTGGCTCATTTGGTCCATGTAACCACAACTTAGTTAAGGCTCTCTTTAAAGGCTCGGGATGGGCTTCCCAGGTGACTCAGTGGTAAAGAATCCACCTGTCAATACAGATGATGGAGGAGACCTGGGTTTGATTCCTGGGTCTGGAAGATCCCTTGAAGGAGTAAATGGCAACCCATTCCAGTATTCTTGCCTGGAGAATTCAATGGACAGACGAGCCTAGTGGACCACAGTGCATGGGGTCACAAAGAGTCATACTAGACAGCCATTAAGCAGCAGCAAAAAGATTAGAGCTATCCCAGCTCTAACTGTAATACAAACTAGCTCTGTCATTTCTCAAGCTATCTAATTATTTTACATATTTAATTTTATTTCCTGTGTGTCACCACTTGTAAAAATGTTTAACTAGTTACAAGTCTGTATGCATTTATTTGTACATAATTGTATCTATCTTAAACGTCAATTCCTGCATAATTTGCAGTGTTCTCCCTGCTTTGATATTTTGAAGTTTGATATTAAAAGAAAGTTAAAATTTCCTTGAACTAAGTCATTTATATTGTTGTTTTAGTTTTTTATCATGCCCTGAAGAATCCAATTCTCATTGGCATACTCTTATATTAATATATTGTATTGTGCTCAATCCCTCAATTGTATCTGACTCTGTGGCCCTGTGGACTATAGCCTGCCAGGTTCCTCTGTCCATGGAATTATCCAGGCAACAATACTGGAGTGGGTTGCCATTTCCTTCTCCAGGGTATCTTCCCAACCCCAGGGTCAAAACTGTGTCTCTTGTGTCTCTTGAATTGGAAGGTGGGTTCTTTATCACTAGCACCACCAGGAAAGGCCCCGCATACTCTTATAAGAACTAAGCATATAATACTTATCATGTTCAGTATTATAAACTTTACTGAATGGTCCTCAAAATTGGATTTACACAAAAATACTTCCTTTATTTTGGAGCTTAATACAATCTTTTGTTTTATCAAAATTGAAGCCACATTTTAAACATTGTATTATCACTATTAATAATAGGGGAAAACATGCTGATCTTTTTGACTAAAATAAGCCTAATCCAAAAATAAAAATGAGTCACTGACTCTGACAGACAGCCTCAGATTGAACACAACAGAAATACTACTGGAGAGATGATTCATTCAGGAGCCACATAAAAATATAAGGCAACTCTAGGTATCTTAAATAAGAAAAAAATTAGATACATATAGCACCACTGAAAAGGCTAGGTAAAAAGGTTTAAAAGCCCATGGAAGTTTCCATCTTTTTTTTTTTTTTTTTTTTGCCTGCAATATGATAGTGGGTGATCCAAGGATCACTTCAAGGCAAATCAGTCAGTCAGTTCAGTCACTCAATCATGTCTGACTCTTTCTGACCCCATGGACTGCCTTCCTTGTCCATGACCAACTCCCGGAGCTTACTCAAACTCATGTCTGTCGAGTCAGTGATGCCATCCAACCGTTTCATCCTCTGTCATCCACTTCTCCTCCCGCCTTCAATCTTTTCCAGCATCAGGGTCTTTTCAAATGAGTCAGCTCTTCGCATCAGGTGGCCAAAGTATTAGAGGTTCAGCTTCAGCATCAGTCCTTCGAATGAATATTCAGGACTGATTTCCTTTAGGATGAATTGGTTGGATCTCCTTGCTGTCCAAGGGACTCTCAAGAGTCTTCTCCAACACCACAGTTCAAAAGCATCAATTCTTTGGTGCTCAGCTTTCTTTATAGTCCAACTCTCACATCCATACATGACTACTGGAAAAACCATAGCTTTGACTAGATGGACCTTTGTTGGCAAAGTAATGTCTCTGCTTTTTAATATGCTGTCTAGGTTGGTCAGTTTGTAAAGAATCCGCTTCCAATGCAGGAGACCCAGATTCGATTCCTGGGTTGGGAATATCTGCTGGAGAAGAGAAAAAGCTACCTACTCTAATATTCAGGCCTGGAGAACTAGCCCATGGAGTCGCAAAGAGTCAGACAGGACTGAATGACTTTCACTTTCATTTTTAGGGGTTTCCCTGATAGCTGAAGGCAAATAGATCCACATCAAATAGATTCATATCATCACTTCATGGTAAATGGATGGGGAAACAATGGAAAGACAGAGACTTTATTTTAGGGGGCTCTAAAATCACTGCAAATGATGACTAAAGGCATGGAATTAAAAGACGCTTGCTCCTTGGAAGAAAAGCTATGACCAGCCTAGACAGCATATTAAAAAGCAGAGACATTACTTCGCAGACAAAGGTCCATCTAGTCAAAGCTATGGTTCTTCCAGTAGTCACGTATGGATGTGAGAGTTGGACTATAAAGAAAGCTGAGCACCGAACAATTGATACTTTTGGACTGTGGTGTTAGAGAGAAGACTCTTGAGAGTCCCTTGGACTGCAAAGAGTTCCAACCAGTCAATCCTAAGGGAAATCAGTCCTGAATATTCATTGGAAGAACTGATGCTGAAGCTGAACCGCCAATACTTTGGCCACCTGATGTGAATAACTGACTAATATGAAAAGACCCTGTTGCTGGGAAAGATTGAAGGTGGGAGGAGAAGAAGGGGATGACAGAGGATGAGATAGTTGGATGGCATCACCGACTTGATGGACATGAGTTTGAGCAATCTTTAGGAGTTGGTGATGGACAGGGACGACTGGCATGCTGCAGTCCATGGGGTACAGCGTCGGACACAACTGAGCAACTGAGCTGAACTGATCCAAAGAAAGAAGCTCCTTCCTGGCAAAAACTAACCATGGGAAAACCTAACACTGACTTCTTTGTAGACCATGTACCTGTTGCAACTTGCATTTGAGAATAATGATTTTTCAATTCTAAGTTTCCAATCTCACAATAATGTCTCTCAGTGACTTGTAATAAGAATTTGCCTGCAAGATGATCTGGGAAATCTAGCTTTCAGGGTTTTACCCCTTGAAGTACAGAGAATAATTTGCAGTATTTCCATAGATATTTTCATATGAATTGAGATATGATTACTGTTTAATCTTTTGTTTTATCTTGATCAAGATAAGATTGTTATATCCTAGAATAAATACACCAATTACATAGTTCAAAGGTAATATCATTAATTGTTTACACTTTTAAAACTCCTGTAGTATTTTTATATTATAGAATTTTTTTCTCCTCTGGTAAGCAGGAGGATAATGTGTAATATCCATCTATATACAACTGTTTCCATGAAAACTCTTCTTTCTTAATTTTCTCTCTTAATTTATTTCTTTGTTGATGTTTTTCAATATTAGTTTTATTTGTTATTATTATTGTTTTAGTTCTGTTTTATATATGTATCATTTTATTATTGGTGCTTCAATATAGTTATTGTTATTCTTTATAGAACTATTATTGAAAATTGTGTGTAATATTTAAAATAAAATATAGAAACTATCAGTTTAAAATATCATTTAATTTAACTTCCATAGTAAGTTATTTAATTTTAAAGTATTTTAAAAATCTAATTATTAAAAACTGTAAGATATATATCAATAATCTCCAGTGGCTCCAGACCAGATATTTTTTCAGTTAAAGCACGACTTGATCATTTTCAGATTAGAAAATTAAACTTATGCTGCTATTAAAATGAAAATAAAGAATATTAAATCATATTGGCTACTATTTAAATTTACCCAGTATCATTCATAGGCACTTCTGTGAATTAGTTTAGGAAGCTAAAATTCATTTATCATTTTTTTTGTGGAAAATGGATTATAACCTCAAATTAATTTGGGGAACATAGCCTCTTTATAGCTTCTATTCATACTTGAGAATTGCTAGAATTGTAATAACTAGAAATTAATACTTTATATTTTCCCAAATAAATTGAAACCTTGATGGATTGAAGCTCCTATGATTATCCCAAGACAATAATAAATAAATCCCTTATCAAGAGAATTATTTTAAAATTAAAATGATGATTGAATAAAACTCACACTAGTGTCCTGACTTTACAAGAGAGTGATATAAATAACTGCGTGTTTTATGTATGTCTGAGGGATTTATGCAAAATTAATGCAACTGATATTCACTCATTCATTCTTTCTCCCTCTCTCTCTTAAATGTATATTCTACAGGGTCCGTATCTATGAACCATTCACAATGGAAGAATTAAGGCTGTGATAGGCCTACTTAGAAAATATTAAATAATTGTACTTGAGTAAGTTTGTTTTTCTTTAGAAGTGTAAAAATGCAATGACAGTTTTATTGTCTTCTCCTTTCATTAAATAAGCACCATTTGATGACACTTTTGCAAATAGTCATATAACTGCAAGACTTCTAACATTATTTTCAGCTGCTGTAGATACTTTTTAGCTCTTATGTAATTTCTCCATAGAATCTAATCCTGAAAATCTTGTCTAAATCACATTTTTCTCTTAACTTCCATATGATCACCTTATCTTTCTCTACCACCCAACTTGTCATTCCTCCTCCTGCTGGTTCTTTGTTATCCTCTTGTTCTGCTACCCTCTTTAAATAATGATATTTTCTATAAAATTTAATATCTGATGCTTTCCTGTTTCCTCTAAAATGCATCACTAAATTCTTTCTGAGATTTACATCTTGACTCATCTTGACTTCTCGATTAAGATACACAGCACCCTGTTTGTGTAGCTGCTCTAGTAAGAGGATGGGAATGTGGACATCCTTGTCTCCTTGCTTTTCATGTCTGAGGTCTGCTGAATCATACTTTTACATTTGTTTCATTTCACTTTCTTTTCTGTATTTATCTAGACCCTGTTCCATGCCTACATCTGGTCTTACCTGGATAAAATAACTGATCCCTCTGAATTTATTCTTACCTTATTCCAACTTTCTCACTGATGCAGAGTGCCTTTGCATAAGTGTTTATCTGTCACTTGTCTGCCTTAAAATTCTTTCTTGAGCTCCAATGGCTTTCAGGAAAAAAAATAAAAACTTTTCAAACTTATCATCAAGACCTAAAAGTATCAAATTCCTAAATTCTCTTCAATGCCACTAAATCAGAACACATTAGTCCTCCTATAAATGCACTCAGAATTTTCACTTTTGTGCTTTGTTCACATTATCCTTTTGCTTGACATACCCTCTTTTTTCTCCTCCTTGAAAACATCTACATTTTTACTGAGAAACAGCTGCAACAACACTCTCTCTTTGGAACATGTGCTCATTTCCACCAATGCTGTGGGCCCTTCCTTTGTCTCTCGTCTCTAACATTCTGTAAATATCATCATAACACACCAAGGTTCATTGTAAGTTTTGGCTTTCTTCATATTCCCTGGACAAGACTGTCATTTCATAAAAGTAAAGATCTTTATTCATTTCCAAATGCTATTCATTTTAAGAAGTGCTTGATTTAAAAGAGGGCCTTCCTATGTTTATGGATCTAAAATTCATAACAATATGGTTCCTAAAACAGATATTCCCATTGCTAAGATTATTAAATTAGGGCTTAGAATTCATACATAGTATTTATAAGATCAAACAACATGTAGAATTTAAATTCAAATTTTTGTCTTCTATATCAGTCTGGCAAATCTGTCATTTTTGTCATTCATTTTCTCTGAAAATTTTAATTTTTTGAGTAGTTTATTTCTTTTTATTTTCTTTTTCTGTGTGCATGTTATTATTTACACTAATGGTGGTCCTTTAAATAAATTTCACTCTAAGATGATATAAAAAGTCCAAGTTATCTAAAAATCTAATGCTTTTCTTTGAATTGCAGAATTTAGTCACTTGTATATAACAAAAGACTCTACACATGGACATCACCAGATGGTCAACACCTAAATCAGATTGATTATATTCTTTGCAGCCAAAGATGGAGAAGCTCTATACAGTCAACAAAAACAAGACCAGGAGCTGACTGTGGCTCAGATCATGAACTCCTTGTTGCCAAATTCAGACTTAAATTGAAGAAAGTGGGGAAAACCATTAGACCATTCAGGTATGACCTAAATCAAATCCCTAGGATTAGACCTTGGATTAGAATTTGACCTAAATCAAATTCCCTTACAGTGGAAATGAGAAATAGATTTAAGGGACTAGATCTGATAGACAGAGTGCCTGATGAAGTATGGATGGAGGTTCATGACATTGTACAGGAGACAGGGAGCAAAAACATCCCAAAGAAAAAGAAATGCAAAAAAGCAAAATGGCTGCCTAAGGAGGCCTTACAAATAGCTGTGAAAAGGAGAGAAGTGAAAAGCAAAGGAGAAAAGGAAAGATATAACCATTGGAATACAGAGTTCCAAAGAACATCAAGGAGAGATAAGAAAGCCATCCTCAGTGAACAGTGCAAAGAGACAGAGGAAAACAAAAGAATGGGAAAGACTGAGATCTCTTCAAGAAAATTAGAAATACCAAGGTAACATTTCATGTAAAGATAGGCTCAATAAAGGACAGAAATAATATGGACCTAACAGGAGTCTTCTCCAACACCATAGTTCAAAAGCATCAGTTCTTTGGCGCTCAGCCTTCTTCACAGTCCAATTCTCACATCCATACAAGACCACGGGAAAAACCATAGCCTTGATTAGACGGACTTTTGTTGACAAAGTAATGTCTCTGCTTTTGAATATGCTATCTAGGTTGGTCATAACTTTTCTTCCAAGGAGTAAGCGTCTTTTAATTTCATGGCTGCAGTCACCATCTGCAGTCATTTTGGAGCCCAGAAAAACAAAGTCTGACACTGTTTCCCCATCTATTTCCTATGAAGCGGTGGGACTGGATGCCATGATCTTCTTTTACTGAATGTTGAGCTTTAAGCCAACTTTTTCACTCTCCACTTTCACTGTCATCAAGAGGCTTTTGAGTTCCTCTTCACTTTCTGCCATAAGGGTGGTGTCATCTGCATATCTGAGGTTATTGATATTTCTCCCAGCAATCTTGATTCCAGCTTGTGCTTCCTCCAGTCCAGCATTTCTCATGATGTACTCTGCAAATAAATTAAATAAACAGGGTGACAATATACAGCCTTGACGTACTGCTTTTCCTATTTGGAACCAGTCTGTTGTTCCATGTCCAGTTCTAACTGTTGCTTCCTGACCTGCATACAAATTTCTCAAGAGGCAGGTCAGGTGGTCTGGTATTCCCATCTCTTTTAGGATTTCCCACAGTTTATTGTGATCCACACAGTCAAAGGCTTTGGCATAGTCAATAAAGCAGAAATAGATGCTTTTCTGGAACTCTCTTGCTTTTTCCATGATCCAGCGGATGTTGGAAATTTGATCTCTGGTTCCTCTGCTTTTTCTAAAACCAGCTTGAACAACAGGAAGTTCACGGTTCACATATTGCTGAAGCCTGGCTTGGAGAATTTTGAGCGTTACTTTCCTAGCGTGTGAGATGAGTGCAATTGTGTGGTAGTTTGAGCATTCTTTGGCATTGCCTTTCTTTGGGATTGGAATGAAAACTGACCTTTTCCAGTCCTGTGGCCACTGCTGAGTTTTCCAAATTTGCTGGCATATTGAGTGCAGCACTTTCACAGCATCATCTTTCAGGATTTGGAATAGCTCAACTGGAATTCCATCACCTCCACCAGCTTTGTTCGTAGTGACGCTTTCTAAGGCCCACTTGACTTCACATTCCAGGATGTCTGGCTCTAGGTCAGTGATCACCCATCGTGATTTTCTTGGTGGTGAAGATCTTTTTTGTATGCTTTTGAACTGTGGTGTTGGAGAAGACTCCTGAGAGTCCCTTGGACTGCAAGGAGATCCAACCAGTACATTCTGAAGGAGATCAGCCCTGGGATTTCTTTGGAAGGAATGATGCTAAAGCTGAAACTCCAGTACTTTGGCCACCTCATGTGAAGAGTTGACTCATTGGAAAAGACTCTGATGCTGGGAGGGGTTGGGGGCAAGAGGAGAAGAGTACGACAGAGGATGAGGTGGCTGGATGGCATCACTGAGCCGATGGACGTGAGTCTGAGTGAACTCCGAGAGTTGGTGATGGACAGGGAGGCCTGGCGTGCTACGATTCATGGGGTCGCAAAGAGTCGGACACGACTGAGTGACTGATCTGATCTGATCTGAACAGAAGCAGAAGATATTAAGAGGTAGCAAAAATACACAGAACAAGTATACAAAAAATATCTTTATGACCCAGATAATCATGATGGTGTGATCACTCACCTAGAGCAAGACATCCTGGAATGTGAAGTCAAATGCACCTTAAAAAAGCATCACTACGAACAAAGCTAGTGGAGGTGATGGAATTCCAGTTAAGCTATTTCAAATCCTGAAAGATGATGCTGTGAAAGTGCTACCCTCAATATGCCAGCAAATTTGGAAATCTTAGTAGTGGCCACAGGACTGGAAAAGGTCAGTTTTCATTCCAATCCCAAAGAAAGGCAACGCCAAAGAAAGCTCTAACTACCACACAGTTGTACTCATCTCACATGCTAGTAAAGTAATGCTCAAAATTCTCCAAGCCAGCCTTCAGCAATACGTGAACCGTGAACTTCCAGATGTTCAAGCTGGTTTTAGAAAAGGCAGAGAAACCAGAGATCAAATTGCCAACATCCTCTGGATCATGGAAAAAGCAAGAGAGTTCCAGAAAAACATCTATTTCTACCTTATTGATTATGCCAAAGCCTTTGACTGTGTAGATCACAATAAATTGTGGAAAATTCTGAAAGAGCTGGAATACCAGACCACATGACCTGCCTCTTGAGAAACCTGTATTCAGGTCAGGAAGGAACAGTTAGAACTGAACATGGAACAGACTTGTTACAAATAGGAAAAGGAGTACATCAAGGCTGCATATTGTCGCCCTGCTTATTTAATTTATATGCAGAGTACATCATAAGAAACGCTGGGCTGGAGAAAGCACAAGCTGGAATCAAGATTGCCAGGAGAAATATCAGTAACCTCATATATGCAGATGACACCACCCTTATGGCAGAAAGTAAAGAAAAACTAAAGTGCCTCTTGATGAAAGTGAAAGAGGAGAGTGAGAAAGTTGGCTTAAAGCTCAACATTCAGAAAACTAAGATCATGGATCTGGTCCCATCACTTCATGGCAAATAGATGGGGAAACAGTTGAAACAGTGGCTGACTTTATTTTTCTGGGCTCCAAAATCACTGCAGATAGTGACTGAAAACATGAAATTAAAAGACGCTTACTCCTGGGAAGAAAAGTTATGACCAACCTAGATAGCATATTAAAAAGCAAAGACATTACTTTGTCAACAGAGGTTGTCTAGTCAAAGCTGTGATTTTTCCAGTAGTCATCTATTGATGTAAGAGATGGGCTATAAAGAAAGCTGAGCACTGAAGAATTGATGCTTTTGACTGTGATGTTGAAGAAGACTCTGAGAGTCCCTTGGACTACAAGGATATTCAACCAGTCCATCCTAAAGGAGATCAGTCCTGGGTGTTCATTGGAAGGACTGATGTTGAAGCTGAAACTCCAATAATTTGGCCACCTGATGCGAAGAGCTGACTCATTTGAAAAGACCCTGATGCTGAGAAAGATTGAAGGCAGGAGGAGAAGGGGACAACAGAGGATGAGATGGTTGGATGGCATCACCGACTCAATGGACATGAGTTTGGGTAAACTCCACGAGTTGGTGATGGACAGGGAGGCCTGGCATGCTGCAGTTCATGTGGTCACAAAGAGTCTGACATGACTAAGAGACTGAATTGAACTGAACTGATATATTCTATTTAATACCAAGGAGGAATTTGGTTACCAATCAAATTTTTTCTTGAAAATTTGAGGATAAAATTTCATGCAAATTATGAAATCAGTCTTAGCTACCAAAATGTGAAATTTTATAACCATATCTTATCATTTCACTAACAGAAAAAATCAATCTGATTCAGTCCCCCTACAAAGCTAGAAGAGAAATCTATCATTTCAAAGCACTTTCCATTCTTCAAAGAATAGGCTGACAAAGTTATTTTCAATGTATGCAGGATTTATTGATAATGAAACCAAGTAGGAATAAATATAGAATTATTAATGGAAACATTTTTTTAACCATACAAATTTCATTTTGATGCTGTTTAATCCATTGTTAAAATCTATTTATGTAAACCTTGTCTATATAAACTATATCAAGGGGAAATTTTGACAGCTTTGAATCATCATCATAAAGTAATAAATGATTCCTTTGTGTGGTTTTGAAATATATTCAAGATTTAAAACTTAAAAGGAAAACATAACATCAAATGCATAATTGCTGCAATATTAAAATTAATGTACATCTTCCCATAGTGGCAATTTTAAAAAAAAAAACAACCACTTACTCATGTTTCGTTGTAAATCTTACCTCATTTTATGTGCATATATCTGTTCTTCGTATAGAATAAACTTTATTTTATTGTAAGCATTTGCATATAACTTGTTGCCAAAATCAGTTAATTTTTCTTAGAAATATCTTTTTTTCCTTTGTGAACATAGATAAACTACATACCCCATTTTCCTTAATAGGAGAGAACAGATAACTGTGTCCTGTCACATGTTACAAGTGCAGATTTCTAGCACAATCATCTGCTCTTATGCCTCCTCTACTCTGCAGGATGGAGAAGGAAATAGCAACCCACTCCAGTATTCTTGCCTGGGAAACCCCATGGACAGAGGAGTCTTGTGGGCTACCCTCCATGGATTCACAGAAGTTGGACATGACTTAGCAACTCAACTACAACTACCACCTCTCTTCAGAGATGCAGGGAAGGACTTTAAGCCCAAACGAAAGGTTTCATCACATCAACTCTTAAATCTCTTAATCATAGACTACAAAACAACTGTTCTGGAGGACTGTCCATATATCCCAGACCAGAAACAAGATAGTATTGTGCTTAGCCATTGACAGTATGGAATTGTTTGTTGTATTATTTAACATAATTTTATTAACACAGAAGGAGGCTACTAATGTGACCTGCAATTAAATAAAAATATATACTAAACCACACAGTTCAAGTCACCTACAATGATATGAATGTCAGACCATGTGTTCACTGAAGCTCTAGGGGCAAATGATAAAAGGCACAGTTTAGAATGTGTGTTGAGTGTTTGTAAGGCATGTATCACACAGTATAATTAGACAGAGATGAGTTCACACAGCAACATGACAGCTGAAAAACAAAAATGAAATTGAGTAGAAAATGACCAGAAATGCCTTGAGGGACTGGAAAAGCTGACTGTTCAGACTTTAAGACCTAACAAATAAGGCTGAGAACAGTTTTGAGTGAGGAAGAACTTAAGATTTTACTTTGGATCAAAGATCAAATCAAACATGGGCCCACCCAAGCCTATTTTAGATAACTTCCAGATAGCTTCCAAATATATGAAATAATTTCAGAATATCTTCTTTAAGTTATGGAAGATCTGTGAGATAGGTACTAATAAGAAAAGCAATAAGCAAAGCAATAAATCAGTTTTAAAAGACTTGAGAGGAAGAAAAAATACCTGACAACTGGTGCATTGAACTGATTAGAAACAATTAATCCCAGCAAATATCAAATTTTTTAGTTAATTGTGGTCTAAAAAACTACAAGGCTATGCCTATAAAACTTTTATTTACCTGAAAAGCAGTTGTAGTGGCCATGACTTTGCTCCAGCAGTAAGTTCTCTGTCAATGCAGTGTAGTACAACCAGAAAGTTTACAAAGCTTGCTTCTGAAGGAGCCAAACAGAATAGTACATACAGACAGACCCAGAGATCATGCAGAGTAGGGAACAGAGTGCCTAGCAGAGAGTGGCATCAGTTTTTCATCAAGATGAGAAGGCTTTCACCTTCTATGCCCTGCAGGATTCTCGCATTGCTGTGGATCAGTGCACTCCTGTGTGTTCCCTAGTTTTCCTCCTTTTAAAGGAGTTTGAATTCATTCCATGTTGAATGTATGGTTGGGGATTGGGTAGAGAGTTGAAGATAATTTGTCTTTTTAGTCTTTCTAATGCCAAACCACAAAGAGCAATGTGTGATTTATCCCCATAAGACCTTAGACTTTGAAATGGCTGCAAAGACTCAATGGGATCTTTTTTTTTTAATTTAGTTTTTCCTGTGCCAACTATTATATGTTGATCACATTGCAGACTTGCATGCTCCTTTTACTTTGTCTCTGTGCAGTAGAGAAAAAACACTTGGAAACCATACTTCTCAAACTCCATTGCTGGTGAGCTCTGGTCTAGATTCCTGGAAACACTTTCAAAAGTAAGATGTGTGGGAAGAGAGCAGGTGTGACTTTTGAGAAGCTTCTGCTTTAGCACATAGAGACTATAGGTGCTGTGATCAACTGCAATTGTGAAAGAGGTTACTTCAAATCAGAAGCTTTCTGATTTTACTGAAGTCAGCTGCAATTATTTCTGACATTTGTTCTCCAGTTATTTTTTTAAAAAAACTTAGGTATATATTTCCCTGTATTCAATAATTTCTTCTCTTGTAAATTCTGGAGAGGTTTCAATTTCCTGATCATCCTGGATTGGTAATATCTCTTGGGTAAAGGATGTCTACTGTATGTGTGCGAGACGTGGAGAAGAGATATTTTATGTCACAAAAGGTGGGATGTGGCAGACTCTGCTCAACAAAGCACTCTCCTCTTTGTCCTAAGCACTGAGCTAACCTACATTTCCTAGCCATCCTTGTGATCATGTGACTGCTTTCCAACTGATGTGGTATACTGGCCGAAGATCCATGGGGAACTGTAAAATCTCAGGGATATTGTAGAGCCAATAGGTGGAAAAAGCCTGAGTTTGGGTCACTGCTTGAAGGATAGCCACTCCACCAGGAACCTCTGTGTTAAACACTTTATGAGTAAAAATAAACATTTATCATTTAACTCCACTTATTTTATTGCAGTCGTTATAAAAATAAATCCATCATGATTAATACCCAAATATTTAATTTAGAATTCATGTTGAAGTAGAAAACATGAGGCATAATTGCTGTCATTACTATAGAATGCATGCCTCCTTATTGGGAAAATTTCAATGGGTGAATGTTCGATGATTTAACAAAATCTTGCCATAAATTTGGAAGTTGGGGAGGAGGAGAGAAGTAGCAGTGACTTGAAAACCCTCAGCTCTTTCTTGTACCAGTCAGGACTGAAATATAAACAGATTCAGAGATAGACAATGCTATTAAGATTCAGGTTTCTATGTCCCCAACCAATTTTACTCCCTGCTTTCTTATAAAGTTTGAAGTTCTTTGCTCTTCAGTCTTCTTGTTTAAACACACGCCATCCTTACTGTTTCTGTCATAATCAAGAGGCAGCAGTTAAGTGGAAAGAATGGGAAATTTGGACTCAGCAAATCTGTGGATCTGAGAATGAATACAGATCTACTCAAAAAAGGCAGAGAAACCAGAGATTAAATTGCAAACATCTGCTGGATCATGGAAAAAGCAAGAGAGATTCAGAAAAACATTTATTTCTGCTTTATTGACTGTGCCAAAGCCTTTGACTGTATGGATCACAATAAACTGTGGAAAATTCTTCAAGAGATGGGAATACCAGATCACCTGACCCGCCTCTTGAGAAACCTGTATGTAGGTCAGGAAACAACGGTTAGAACTGGACATGGAACAACAGACTGGTTCCAATAGGAAAAGGAGTACGTCAAGGCTACATATTGTCACCCAGCTTATTTAACTTATATGCAGAATACATCATGAGAAACCCTGGGCTGGAGAACGCACAAGCTGGAATCCAGATTGCCAGGAGAAGTATCAGTAACCTCAGATATGCAGATGACAGCAAAGTGAAAAAGAACTAAAGAGTCTGTTGATGAAAGTGAAAGATGAGAATGAAAAAGTTGGCTTAAAGCTCAACATTCAGAAAACTAAGATCATGGCATCCAGTCCCATCACTTCATGGCAAATAGATGGGGAAACAGTGGAAACAGTGAGAGACTTTATTTTTCTGAGCTCCAAAATCACTGCAGATGGTGATTGCAGCCATAAAATTAAAAGACACTTACTCCTTGGAAGGAAAATCATGACCAGCCTAGACAGCATATTAAAAAGCAGAGACATTGCTTTGCCAACAAAGGTCCGTCTACTCAAGGCTATGATTTTTCCAGTAGTCATGTATGGATGTGAGAGTTGGACCATAAAGAAAGCTGAGTGCAGAAGAATTGATGCTTTTGAACCGTGGTGTTGGAGAAGACTCTTGAGAGTCCCTTGGACTGCAAAGAAATCCAACCTGTCGTTTCTAAAGATCAGTTCTGAATATTCATTGGAAGGACTCATGCTAAAGCTGAAACTCCAATACTTTGGCCACCTGATGCGAAGAGCCGACTCATTTGAAAAGACCCTGATACTGGGAAAGATTGAGGGCAGGAGGAGAAGGGGATGACAGAGGATGAGATTTTTGGATGGCATCACCGACTCAATGGACATAAGTTTGGGCAGGCTCTGGGAGTTGGTGTTGGACAGGGAGGCCTGGCGTGATGCAGCTCATGGGGTCACAAAGAGTTGGACTCGACTGAGTAACTGAACTGAACTGAACTGAACTCTGCATCTTACCACCATCAGCAAATCCTTAATTAGTAAGGATTTCCAGTTTTCATTTACTGTTATGTGCAATAGGGCTGATAGTTACATTTAGAGTGTTTTCAAAAGATTTAACTCTAAATGAGTTAACATCTATCTAAAATAATCATATCATATAAATAACTTGGGGAATAGTATTTTGTTCTGTTTTCATTTATAACCTGCGTCTATCGCTCTTTCTTTAATTATGATGCGGTTTAGCAAGTGGACATAGATCATGTTACATTTAATTATCAGCTTATCAATACCAGTATGATACACTGGAAAACTAACCTGAGATATGCTAATGTTAATGATAGATTCTTCAAATATAAAACAAGAATAATAATTCTTATCTTGTGGAATAATTGTGAAAATTAAAGCTAAATAGATAATAAAATATCAATTTATAATTTTCTTGTTTAAAACTTTTGAAAGAAGTGATATATTATTGTATTTGTAATGCCTAGAATAGTGCTAGACTGCAAAATAAATAATATATGATTGAACTGATGTAAATTAACTGATTTTAAACAAACCTGCTTTGCTAAGACTTTGGCTTATTTTTCTATTCCTGTGTTCATATATTTTGACATTTATCTTCCTTCAAGTCATACTTTTCAAGATATGAACACAATTGTGTTAATTTCTCAACCCTTCATTGTTTCAGAATGTGTGACAGTTCCATAAAAGATGATCTATGAAAAACTAAGTCTAGGCTCAATTAAGTTTAGGGTACACTACCTGGGCTATTTTACCCTTGGAGGTTGATGATGCTCAGGAAGATTATGAAGGGCTCTGTAAATTATAGTAACTAAGAATGTTTTTTTCTTAACTCAAAGTTTCTCAAACATGTCAGACAAATAAAACATTCCCATCTTCATTATCATCACTTGTTTCCACACTTCCCATCACAATCATGAAGTGCTTATTAACCAATTTCCAGAGTTAATATAATATGAAGACGCAGTCCTGGACTAAGCCTAGGAGAATCTCCTACCTGAGGGATTGCTTTTTTAAGTAATGTCACAATTTTTTAAAATGACCTGCACATCTACCTATGTTGTATTCACTAGCCATAATCACTTGTGTATCATTTCCTGGCAATAGAGAGTAACACTGTTGCTCTTGTCTTTTCATACCAATATAATAAGGTACACTTTGAGTAAATATTTCTTTATTTAACACAGTATCTAAGCACTTGAAAAATACTTTCTTACAATTTACTGAGCATGCACATATTTATAAAACAGTGGCATATAAAGTGAAGTTCGCTGTCATGTCCAACTCTTTGCGACCCCATGGACTATATAGTCCATGCAATTCTCCAGGCCAGAATACTAGAGTGGGTAGCCTTTCCCTTCTCCAGGGGATCTTCCCAACCCAGGGATCAAACTCAGGTCTCCCACATTGCAGGTGGATTCTTTACCAGCTAAGTCACAAAGGAAGCTTGCTGCATATAAACATTTGATCAATTATCACTTTTAGTTACTATTATAGAATGTTCCCCAGAGGCTTCTTCTACTTCTCGAATTTTCCATAAATCTTTAACAATTTAAAAATTACCCAAAAACTTACATCATGACATTTAAATAGCAAAAATCTCTATGTAATACATATTTTTTAAGCAGAAATAAAGGTAGTTTGAGCATTCCAGGCAAAGAGATGTTAATATATTCATTAAACATGTTTAGGTAACTCAAAACATGTTTTTACCCATGTGCAAATACAAAAGTTTGCACAATGTTTGTGATTCAAACTTCTTTTGTCCGTTGTTCACTGATGAAACAAATATACAAAAGGATGACTGCATACCAGGCATTATGCCAACAATTGGGACTATGATCATAAATAAGGACCTTTCCTATGATTAATCTTATAAATTAAGCTTTTACTTTGCTAAATATTAGTAAAGAATACACCCAAGCAACGAGATACTGTGTGTGACAATGATCTCATGGAAGATGCAGTCTGATACAAATAGGAAGGACAAAGGATAAGGGAGAGGTCAGAGCTAAAATGATGTCAAAGCTGAGATACTACGTTGAGATCTTAAATTTATACGGGAGCATGTGTGCAAGAGATGATGATGCTTAAATGCTATATTTGAATAGCATGAGGCATGTGTGTGCTCAGTTGTATCCGACTCTTTGTGACTCCATGGACTGTAGCCTAACAGTTTCCATTGTCCACGGGATTATCTCAGCAAGAATACTGGAATGGGTTGCCATTTTCTACTCCAGGGATTTTCCTGACCCAGGGATCAAACCCACATCTCCTGGGTCTCCTGCATTGGCAAGTGGATTCATTTACCACTGTGCCGCCTGGGAAGTATTTGAAGTAGTAGAAAGAGCAATTCTGGTGGTGAAAAAATAAAACTATTTTGGAATTGCAAGCTCATGTAATTAAACTTTTTAAGAAGTCTGATTTAAATATAGAGAAAGTGCAAATTACAAGATAGGCAAACAGAGCACAAAAATGCAAGCTATCTAATTTGGACTCCATGACAGAGAAGGTGGGAAGTAACTTAAGAGTTCAAAAGCATCAATTCTTTGGCACTCAACCTTCTTTATGGTCCAACTCATATCAGTACATGACTACTGGAAAAACTTATAGTACAGCATGTTGGTGAACCTGACCCATGTACACTTAGAGTTCTTTATCATATTTTATATGTATGAATATTTCATTTTTTGTTTATCCTTTCTCACACTGGCAGAAAACTGGATTATTTCCATACTTTTTCCAAGAATATTCTTGTCCATATATCCTTCTTTATATGTTAAAATTGGAATATAATTTCTGTGTCCCATTTTATATGAGGTTTAACTTTATGGGATGCTGTCTGTTTTTCAAAATATTTGCAACAGTTCTGCTTCAATATACAAGAGATCTTATGACTGACATTCTCTCCAATACCTATTATCATCATAATTTTTATTTTTCCCAATTGATTGTATAGAATATAGTCTTAGTTTTTATTTCCCATGTCATTAATAATACTGAACAATTTTTCATATTTCTTGACCACAAATATTAATCAACAAATAAGACAACATTATCAACCAAACCCTTGTGTTCAAGAAGTTTCTCATTACATGGATGATACCAAAAAAAAAAAAAATAGGGGCTTTATGCACTATGCAGAAGGCAAAGAGCATTGATGTGGTGCTTTGCTTTAGACTTTGGGTCTTGGACTAGGCTTTCCTAAAACCATGGTGTTTAAGCAGAAAATTGAATGATGAGAAGGGCTACTCTCCAGGCAAGAATACTAGAGTGGATTGCCATTTCCTTCTCCATAGGATCTTACTGACCCAGGAATCAAATCCGGGCCTCCTTCATTGCAGATGAATTCTTTACCATCTGAGCTATAAGGGAACCCCATAATATATAGGGGAAGGCTAATTCAGGGTTATGTAATAAAAAATATAGAAGTCCTGAGATGGAGATAAGTTAGATGTGTTTTAGGAAGAGCAGAAAAACTAGTATAGCTTGATTGCAAGGAAGAAATTATGTTTGAGTCAAGCAACATCAAACCAAAAGTTGTTAGAAATTGATTATGAACCCTATACCGACAGAAGCTAGAGGAAAATTTCATCCAGAGCAGAGAAGGAAGCAAAGCCAGGAAGTTATATGATTGGCTATAAATTAAGCAGTTGCTTTATTTCAGAAAACCTCGTTGCCTTTAAAAGAAAAAGAAGAATGAAATAATAGAAGATGAGTTCAAAAAGGATACCTGCAGTATTCATCCAACAGAAGTTTATTTAATGCGTATCATCTATCAGTCATTGTTTCCACAGGAAAAAGCCAGACCCATATCCTACTCTCAAAAAAATATTAAAGAACAAGTAAAAATGCGACAGAAATGGTATGGACCTAACAGAAGAAGAAGATATTAAGAGGTGGCAAGAATACACAGAAGAACTGTGCAAAAAATATCTTCATGACCAAGATAATCATGATGGTGTGTTCACACACCTAGAGCCAGGCATCCTGGAATGTGAAGTCAAGTGGGCCTTAGGAAGCATCACTACGAACAAAGCTAGTGAAGGTGATGGAATTCCAGTTGAGTTATTTCAAATCCTGAAAGATGATGCTGTGAAAGTGCTGCACTCAATATGCCAGCAAATTTGGAAAACTCAGCAGTGGCCACAGGATTGGAAATGGTCAGTTTTCATTCCAATCCCAAAGAAAGGCAATGCCAAAGAATGCTCAAACTACTGCACAATTGCACTCATCTCACACGTTAGTAAAGTAATGGTCAAAATTCTTCAAGTCAGGCTTTAGCAATACGTAAACTGTGAACTTCTAGCTGTTCAAGATGGTTTTAGAAAAGGCAGAGGAACCAGAGATCAAATTTCCAACATCTGCTGGATCATGGAAAAAGCAAGAGAGTTCCAGAAAAACATCTATTTCTGCTTTATTGACTATGCTAAAGCCTTTGACTGTGTGGATCACAATAAACTGTGGAAAATTCTTCAAGAAATGGGAATACCAGACCACCTGACCTGCCTCTTGGGAAACCTGTATGCAGGTCAGGAAGCAACAGTTAGAACTGGACATGGAACAACAGACTAGTTCCAAATAGGAAAAGGAGTAGGTCAAGGCTGTATATTGTCACCCTGCTTATTTAACTTCTATGCAGAGTACATCATGAGAAATGCTGGGCTGGAAGAAGCACAAGCTGGAATCAAGATTGCTGGGAGAAATAGCAATAACCTCAGATATGCAGATGACACCACCCTTATGGCAGAAAGTGAAGAGGAACTCAAAAGCCTCTTGTAGAAAGTGAAAGAAGAGAGTGAAAAAGTTGGCTTAAAGCTCAACATTCAGAAAACTAAGATCATGGCATCTGGTTCCATCACTTCATGGCAAATAGATGGGGAAACACTGGAAACAGTGTCAGATTTTATTTTTCTGGGCTCCAAAATGACTGCAGATGGTGACTGCAGCCATGAAATTAAAACACGCTTACTCCTTGGAAGGAAAGTTATGACCAACCTAGATAGCATATTCAAAAGCAGAAACATTACTTTGCCAACAAAGGTCTGTCTAGTCAAGGCTATGGTTTTTCCAGTGGTCATGTATGGATGTGAGAGTTGGACTGTGAAGAAGCCTGAGTGCCGAAGAATTGATGCCTTTGAACTGTGGTGTTGGAGAAGACTCTTGAGAGTCCCTTGGACTGCATGGAGATCCAAGGCATCCCTTCTAAAGGAGATCAGTCCTGGGTGTTCTTTGGAAGGAATGATGCTAAAGCTGAAACTCCAGTACTTTGGCCACCTCATGTGAAGAATTGACTCATTGGAAAAGACTCTGATGCTGGGAGGGATTGGGGGCAGGAGGAAAAGGGGACGACAGAGGATGAGATGGCTGGATGGCATCACCAACTTGATGGACGTGAGTTTGAGTGATCTCTGGGAGTTGGTGATGGACAGGGAGGCCTGGCGTGCTGCAATTCATGGGGTCGCAAAGAGTTGGACACGACTGAGCAACTGAACTGAACTGAACTGAAAAATGCAAAGAATAATTTCTTTTTCTTGCAGGTTTTGTTACCATTTTCTCTGTGTCTCACTTTGCAACAAATTATATAGTTCTTGCTCCAATAACTATCTTTCTGCATAGACTTATGTGATAACCATTAATGTTGATGAAATAAAAAATATATTATTATTCCTATAAAAGAGAAAACAGGAATAAACTGATTAGTAAACTTGATTATGCAACATAATTATTAATGCAAAGAAAATGAGAATGATATTCAGATCTGCTCCAAGGCTAATAGAAGTTGAGAGATTTTCTTGGGTAAAAATATTATCACCAAGGACAAATTTTCAGAGTGATCAATTTTGTAGGCTATGAATTTTCCAGGTAGCAAAGTGTTTACGCTGAACATGGCATTTGTTGTACAGGCAGAAAGGAGGACCAGACTGATTTTTTATTTTATTTTTTCTTTTTCTTATAGTCATTTTACTCCTACCTTCACTTATTCTTAGCTGAGACTTTGGAGATGGACAACAGATGACTTGAAGTGGAATTTTGCTTTCTTTTGTAAAGATCTGAAGAGTTATTTTACTTTTGCCAAATAAGCTTTCTTTTCTTTTTTTTTTTTTTATGGCCATGAATATAAGGGGTAGGAGTGTAAGCATAATAACTTGCTCAGAAAGGGACTCATTAAATTTTTTGAGGCTAATAATGCATATATTTATATTTAAAACAATGGAAATTCCATGCAGCTTTTATTACCTCGGATGATCAAGCCACAGAGGAAGGCAGAGTGCTAGCTCACTGCATTCTTGTGATAAATGTGAGAAAACAAATTTGTTTTTTATATCAAATCTTGTAGTTGAAAATAAAATACAATCCAGCTTTCAGCATAAAGAAGATTATACTTAGAATGGCTGAAAATTTTTTTTAATTTTTCAGCATTTCAGTTATGCCTCCTAATGGTCTTTTGGGATATCATTTATCATTTAGAACAGTGCACCCTTAGAAATAATACAAAATTGGGGTATATGCAGTTTGAATGTAGAATGTAACTTATATATGGAGATTTTTTTATTTTTTTCAGTAATTGATATGATCTTAATTCTTTAAATTTTGTTTATAATGTCAAAAGAAATGTCTGTAAAATCACTATGATAAACATGAATCATGTAAACTTTGTGCTCTGTGACAAATTCTAGGTCAATTCCTTACTCCTAGTATACCTAAAAAGTGGTCAAATTGAAAAAGGAGAAACCCTTTATCCTCATATAATCTTAATTTTTAACATTAGTATCTGTTGGTCTAGTATACTTATAAAACATAGACACACTGCTGTGATTATATTTATTGAATATATGTTAGATACTTGTCACAATACATGATTTCCTTTAATGCTGACAGCATTGCAATTTTAGTTTTATTGCATTATATATTTGGTAGCAGAACCCAGAAGAAACCAGGCCCGTTTGACTCAAGATGCTTTTTCCACATTATTCTGGTACATAATAAATATGGTGATTCTGATGATCATCAGCGTAAGGAAGAAAAAAGAAGGGGAAGAAGCAAGAGAAATGGGTTGGATCCCTGAGTCAGGAAGATCCCCTGGAGGAGGGCATGGTAACCCACTCCAGTATTCTTGACTGGAGAATCTCATGGACAGAGAAGCCTGGAGGGCTACAGTCCAAAGGGTCACAAAAGGTCAGATATGACAGAAGTGACTGAGCATGCATGCCCCATACAGGAGCATATTGGAGAAAAATAGGATTTTGCTTGTAGCTGTTGTCATGTTCTAAACATGCATTCATGAAATCTGTTGCTAACCATGAGCCATTACTGCAAAGGAAATAAGTTTAATCACATAGTTAACTTTATATAAATCTTATGTGTACAATACTAAAAAATAATATTTTGTAAGCAAAATACAAACTTAAATGCCAATTTTTGCACATAATTCTGTGTAGTGCCATTAGCCTCACTAGTACAATCAAATACATTATTTGAATACTATCCAGTAATGTTTACTGGAATTTTATAGTGTTTAAAAATTTGCTCTAGGCAATACTTCTTTGTAAATGTATTTAACAGAAGAAATGCAAAGAAGCTGTGAATGTTCTTGTGGAATCCTCTTTGACACACGAAATTAAAAAATTGATCAAAGTTCTGAATTAACAAAAGCAGTATTAATTTCAAAGGTAGAACCAAACTCAGTATAAGCAAATATTTTTATCATAAAAATAAAAAAGAGCTTGTATGAAGCAACATGCATGCTAATAATGAACATGAAGATACTTTAATATACACACTTAAAAATTCAGTCAACAGAAGATGGAAAAAAAAGTACATCTCTGAAATATTTGCTTTAAACAAATACCAAATAATTAGAAAGATCAATTAATATTTTCCATGCTTAAGATCGTTTTGAAGAATAATAAGTGATTATTTTAATTATTTAATATTATAGCTTCATCTTTTGATTTTTAAATGATTTTAATTTGGTATTTCAAAAACTTTGCCATTTTTATGTGCTAATATTCCCTCTTCTGGGGCTTCCCTCATAGCTCAGTCGGTAAAGAATCTGCCTGCAATGCAAGATATCCAGGTTCAGTTTCTGGGTCGGGAAGATCCCCTAGAGAAGGAAATGACAACCCACTCCAGTATACTTGCCTGGAAAATCCCATGGACAGAAGAACCTGGTGGGCTAGTCTATGAGGTCGCAAGAGTCGAACATGACTTAGTGACTAAACCACCACCACCATTCCCTTTTCTAATGTTTCTACTAACAAATATCTATAGCGTATATAGGAGCTTCCCTGGTGACTCAGACGGCAAAGAACCTGTCTGCAGTGCGTGAGACCTGGGTTCAATCCCTGAGTTGGGAAGACCCCCTGGAGAAGGGAATGGCTACACACTCCACTATTCTTGCCTGAAGGCTCGACCCCATGGACTGTAGCCTACCAGGGTCCTCCGTCCATGGAATTTTGCAGGCAAGAATACTGGAGTGGGTTGCCATTTCCTTTGCCAGGGGATCTTCCCAACCCTGGGATCAAACCCGGGTTTCCCGCATTGTGGGCAGATGCATTACCGTCTGAGCCAAGATAGAGGAGCCTAGCAGGCTACAGTCCATGGGATCACAGAGTCGGACATGACTGAGCAAGTTATACCACCACCTATAGCATATATGGATAATTTTCGTTTTATTGAAATAGATATCCTTATCACAAAATATATCCCATAATCATAATGATAAGCTATCTATCTAATTAAAAAAACAAGACAATAAGCCCTAAATGGAGTTGCTTATGCTTAGCTCTATGTCACTAAACTGTGACTTAACCTAATTTTTATGTCATGGTCCTGATAGACCCCTGTCATTATCTCAAGGAAAATAACTTTGCAACAATAAAATCCTTGTTTGCCTAATGTGACACTATTGTTTTATTCCCCTCTGACTATAAATGTCTTTCATTTTGTTTCTTAAAGGAACTTTCTATCTGCTAGAATGGATGCCTTATTCAAATCAAATTTTTGGTCAGATAAACTCTCAAAATTTTAATACACTTCAGCTTATCTTTTAAATATGAGTATACACATATATCGGAGAAGGCAATGGCACCCCACTCCAGTACTCTTGCCTGGAAAATCCCATGGATGGAGGAGCCTGGTAGGCTGCAGTCCATGGGGTCTCTACAAGTCGGATATGACTGAGCAACTTCACTTTCACTTTTCACTTTCATGCATTGGAGGAGGAAATGG
Source organism: Bos grunniens (assembly GCF_055505025.1). Lineage (NCBI taxonomy): Eukaryota > Metazoa > Chordata > Mammalia > Artiodactyla > Bovidae > Bos > Bos grunniens. Next base: position 70,295,777 of record NC_141170.1, read on the forward strand.
CAACCCACTCCAGTGTTCTTGCCTGGAGAATTCCAGGGATGGAGGAGCCTGGTGGGCTGCAGGCTATGGGGTCGCACAGAGTCGGACACGACTGAAGCGACTTAGCAGCAGCAGCATACACACATATATATAATTGTAGCTGTTGTCATGTTCTTTTTTTTTTTTGTCATGTTCTAAACATGCATTCATGAAATCTGTTGCTAATGGTGAATCATAACTGCAAAGGAAATAGATTTAATCACATAGTTTTATATATATATATATATATATATGTAGCCTCAAATTTTAATACAATCCTATCACCCTCTACCATAGACTGACTTGTCATTTGTTATTATGGTCATTCATTATTACTTAAAACATGTAAATAAAATGATGAGAAAGCCCAGAAAATCAATGATTTAGGATTCCTGAGAATTACCAGAAATCCCAATTTATTATTGTTAAATCCCAAAGATTAATAACTGTCCAAAATTTGGAAAAATTTTAAAATGTAAAGTTATAAGTTAATGCCATTTTATTTCACTTTCTACATGCACTATAACTTAGAGCAAATCTATAAAATAAGCATCTCTATTATCCTTATTATACTTATGAGAAAACTTACTTCAAAGAAGGTAGAAAGTGAACGTGTTAGTCAGTCGGTCATGTCTGACTCTTCACAGTCCCATAGACTGTAGCCTCCTAGGCTCCTCTGTCCCTGGAAGTCTCCAAGCAAGAATACTGGAGTGGGTAATAATTGTCTTCTTCAAGGATCAAACCCCGGTCTCCCACATTGTAGGCAGATTTTTTACCATCTGAGGCACCAGGGAAGTCCTTAAAGAAGGTAAGTCACTTGCTTAGAACTACTCCTCTGGTAAGGCCAGAATTTGAGCCAGGTGTGCCTGACTTCAACACCTTTACAAGTAACTGTTGGCATACAGTGACATTAAACATGCAACTTCATGGTCTAAGGCTGAACTCTGCTAACTGGACAAGTTATTTGTCTTTCTAGGGAATGCTTGCTAGCATTTGAATATCTTCATATTCTTTAATCAAGCTACTCACTTTCTTTAATTCTCTTATCCAAACAATGGTTCCTCCATCAACCCTGACACCTGCATCAGATATTTGGAAAACTTCTAGATTTTGATCTCCCCCTCAATTTTCAGTAATTCCTTAAGTTTTAAGAATTTAGCACCTCAAATAAGATCTTCCTTTATTCTCCATTGCAAAGATACCGTCAGATTCTCTTAACATAGACATAATAGCAAACTCTTAATCTCCAATCCATGCTCTCTGAGCTCCAAAATGATTTTGAGATAGTACATGTATAATTTATTATATCAGCCTTTCTTAAAGTGAAAATATCCTTGTGTTTCTGTGATAGATTGCATTATTACTACTCACCAGATATTGACAGTTCCCTTGTCATGACACCCTTTTCTTTTGAAATCACTAATGGTCACATGACTTGCCAATTAAATATGAGCAGAAAGGGCATGTGTCATTTATGGCTAAAAGGGTTAAGATCGGTGCCACCATGAACACTAGTATTGAGCCAGAGAAATGTTTCTTGTTAGTCTGAGTCCGAGTGAAGACAACATGGCCCTGGGTGGTGAACCGAATATGTTTTGTGTGGGGAAAATATTTTGTGGTCTTAGTATGAAGAATAGAGTACCTTTCTGTGACAGTATAACCTAATCTATCATGTTTGCTACAGTTGTTTGCTTCAGTTGCTAAGTCATGTCTAACTCTTTGTGACCTCATGGACTGTAGCCCGCCAGGTTCCTCTGTCCATGAGATTTCCCAGGCAAGTATACTGGATTGAATTGCCATTTCCTCCTCCAGAGGATTTTTCTGACTTAGGGACTGAATCCATGTCTCCTACACTGCAGGTGGATACTTCACCAAAAAGCTAGCAGAGAAGCCCACTGTCTGCAACAGTACACATCACTTATAAAATCAATAATACTCCTACAGTTTGGTATGCCAGATCTTTTATCATATGACTCCTGTTAATATTTGTAATTTTATATCTAACATTCTTTCCCTGTGTCCCTGCACTCTCAATGACATTTCAAACCCTTACGTTTTTTACACTTCCATGATTTACTCATATTTTAACATATCCTTGTACTACCCATATTTCACAATATATTTTCCTCTGTGAAATCTTACCCAAAATATTTAATCCAGACCATCATCAGTCCTGTGATCTCAATATGACCCACATCTGCCCCAAATACTTTATTAAAATTATACTATTGTAATATGATTGATGTATGTAGAGCCTTAACTAGAGAGAGTACAGCTTGTTGAGGACAGAGATTGTTTAATTCACTTTTGCATTACCACTTCCCATCACTATTGTATACCAGCATGGTATTGTATACTGTGCAGCTATTCAAGAAAATATTATTGAACATGTAAATGATCAGTAAACAACAAATTTTGAGATTAAATATTAATTCTTATTAGTAAGCAAAATTCAAACATATAATAATGATGTAGTAGGTGTGGGTTTTGTGCTTTTCTGGTGGCTCAGCAGTATAGAATCTGCCTTCCCATGCAGGAGATGCAGTTTTGATCCCTGGGTTGGGAAGACCACCTGGAGAAGGAAATGGCTATCCATTCCAATATTCTTGCTGGAGAATTCCATAGACAGAGGAGGTTGGCAGGCCTCAGACCATGGGGTCACAAAAAATCAAGCATGACTTAGCGACTAACCAACAAAAATAAGGCATGATGATATTTTTAATCACCTACCCCACTTTAAAGACAACAACATAGGCCAACAACTTTCCTTTCAAGACCTTCACAGCATATTAAATGAGCTGACATGCCATAATTTCAGCTTTATCCAGCAAATACCTTTCATTGACAAATGCAAAAATCATTTCAATAGTTAGGAATTTTATCACTGAACAGGAGGAGTTTTTAGAACTATTTATCTTTTCTGTACTGTTGCAGAATTTGTGAGCTCCTTGACAGCCCTATAGTTAATGAACTGGAATCCCATTCTCTGTGTTCTAGAATTCCGTCTTTCTTTCCTACCCTTCCAGCATATTTTTTCTTTCTTGGTGTTACAGTACAAATCTATACAGGAGTCTGCATTTAATCTCCGTATCTCATCTTTCCAATTCGTCTTGTTGGAAAGAATTCAACATCCTATAATTTTACTCTCCATTGAACTAGAATAATTTCTACATTTAGATTATTCAGATCCATTAACAGAACTTTGTTTCCACTAGCGTTTAGTTCTACTATAATCCACTGTCAAATGCATTAAATAACAGCATCTCACACCCCTCAGTGGCAAAGACAAACGGGTGAGGAACAGTAAGTGTTTAGAAATACTTTTCTGAACCACTATAATAATCATGTCATTATTATTGAGCCGTCATATGTACAGTCCAGTTTATGTGAAATCAAAGTCAGTTGCTCAAATAATAGCCTTTGCTATACTACACAATGCTAGTTGCAGCCTCACAGGAAGGAAAGACTAGACAAGGTTGCTTACTCTTCACAATAAGTATTTCGTCCTCAGTATATGATGATCAGAAACTCAGAAAATCTAGGTTCCAAGAGATAGTCGTGTTCTTCTCATACTTTGAGATGTGAAGCAAGAAACTTCCAAGGAGGACATATGTCAATTTTTTTTTCTTTACTGACTTGACTTTTTAAGAACAGTTGTACATTCACAGCAAAGTTGAAGGTACAGAGATTTCCCATAGGCTCTGCCCCAACACATACATAGCTTCTCCCATTATTAACATATCTCACCATGAAGCGGGGCTTCCCAGGTGGCACTACTGGTGAAGAACTCTCCTGCCAACACAATAGACATAGAAGACGCCGGTTCAACCCCTGGGTTGGGAAGATGCCCTGGCGGAGGCCATGGCAACCCACTGCACTATTCTTGCCTGGGAAATCTCACAGAAGAGCCTGGCTGGCTACCGTCCATGGGGTTGCAAAGAGTTGGACATAACTGAAGCAACTTAGCATGCACACACACATGGTAAATGAATGACACCTTTTTATGCCTGTTTTATCCTCCTGCCTTGGATATGAATATTTATGTCTTGACCTATGATAATAAATGCCACACCTTGGGTGGCTGGTCAGTGAAGGAAGAACCCCATGCTTCAGAGGTCTTTTTCAAACAAAATTAACATCTAAGCCTGGACTACTAACATTCCAGTCTCGTCCCTGTACTTTATATTTTCATCCTATCTTCACAATCAATACCCAGGAACACAATCAGTTGTCCAACTCTTCTATTTCTACACTTATATCTCTCAAAATCTCAAAACTTCTCTTTTCCATGTCTGCTGGGACTATGAGAATCCTGAGACTGTTGTTTGCTTGTTTTAATGTGAATGCTCCACTCTCTCCAGCCCCTCCACATGCCAGTCTTTTCTGCTCAGTGCCAGTAAATCTATATACCTTCAGCATTGCTAATTATGTCACACTCATTCTCTTCCAAGATGACTTCTTAATGATGATAGCATAAAACTCCAACATTTTAGCATGCACTTAAAGATGCTTTCCTTGTGGCTCAACAGTAAAGAAGCTTCCTGCAATGCAGGAGACCCCGGTTTGATTCCTGAGTTGAGAAGTTCCCTGAAGAAGAAAAAAAAAAGGCTGCCCACTCTAATTTTCTTGCCTGGAAAGTACTATGGTTAGCGGACCCAGTGGGCTACAGTCCATGGGGTCACAGGGAGTCGGACACGATTGAGCAACTAACACTTTCACTTTTCAAAGATGCTTCATTGTTCTACCAGAGTCCTCCTTTATTAAATCTTTCTTGCCAACCTTTTGCTATTCCTTTCACTCAAGATCCTTTGTTATTTCTAGAATACGTTAATATTTTCCTAATCCTGAATATATAATGATATTCATATTTCCTTGCTAAATTGTACTATCTGTATAGAAACCAGTCTGATCCTTTTTAAGTGTAAATCTGTTATGTCCCTGCTTAAAAACCAGTAATTTCTCTTTATGCTTACATTTTCAAATGCCTTAACATGATTCTGTGACCTGATTCCTACTTGCTTTTTTGGTTTCTTCTCACATGTACTCACTTCTCTCATCCTATAGCCATATTCAGCTTATAGAATAGATCCTCCTCTTTCCTGCCTCAGTCTGCAACATAAAGTGTTCTCTCAGTTGCTGGAATATTCTTCTCTTCTCTATTTTTCTAATCAATGTGTACTAATTTCTCTAGTCTTAATTTCTACGTAATCAGAGAAGCATTCCTTGGTTATCACATCTTCCAACTTAGTCCTAACTGCTATTATAAGATCTTATAGTAGTTTTAGTTTATCTCAAGTCTTAATACATCTTTTCTGTAAAGAATCAGAGAATAAAATATTGGGCTTTGTAGGCTATAACACCTCTGTCACAGCTACTCAACTGTGACATGAAAGCACAAACTAAGCCATAAAGGATAGATAAGTGGATGGACATGATGTGCATCATCAATCTCTGCATATTGGGCTTTTAAATCTGGAAAATTCTTTGTTGTGGAAACTGTCCTGTGTATTGCAGAATGTTTAGCAGCCTTCGTATTACACTCACTGGGTGCCAATAACATCCTCAAGTTGTGATAATCCAAAATGTGTCTAGATATTGTGTATTGTGAGATTTTCTCTGGTGGGGGAAAGGGAAGGGGAGGGCATGGGTGAACAAAATTGCCCTCACTTGAGAACCAAGAAAATAAAACTTCATTTACAATAACAGTTTAGGTTTGGCCTGGGACACGGAATTAGTCAACACTTGGTTTATAGTGCTGTGATCACAGAAAGATGTTTGGTGTTTATCCCTTGTTCCTGACATTAAGCTCCTGAATCCCTTGCAGTGTCCCAAATGATGGGGTGATAAGAACATATTTAGTTCTAATGAAGGAACTTTTGAATAGCCTACGTAATCTCAGGATTAGTTTTGACACCAAATACGCAAAGTGGTTAAAGGATTTGCAACTTCATTCTCACTTCTGACCCCTAGGGAGACAGGGAGGGATAGCCATGTAGGGATCTCTACAAAAATTCTTAAAGGGCAAGTTTCAGAGAGCTCCTGGGTTGGTGAATACACTGAGATGCTGAACCGATATTCCTAGAGGGGTCATGGAAGCTTAGCACGCGCACGCACGCACACACACACACACACACGTGCGTGCACTCATACTTTGCCCTATGCATCTCTTCTGTTTGGCTACCCCTGACATGTATTCTTTATAGTAAACAATAAACTTAAGTAAATTATTTCTCTGAGTTCTCTGAGATGTTCTACTAAATTGTTGACACTGAGGAGGAAAAGTAGTGAAAGTAAAAGTCACTCAGTGATGTCCGACTCTTTGCAACACCATGGAGTATACAGTCCATGGAATTCTCCAGGCCAGAATACTGGAGTGGGTAGCATTTCCCTTCTCTAGTGGATTTTCCCAACCCAAGGATCAAACCCAAGTCTCCCACATTGCAGGTGGGTCCTTTACCAGCTGAGCCACAAGGAAAGCCCAAGAATACTAGGGTGTGTAGCCTATGCCTTCTCCAGTGGATCTTTTCAATCCAAGAATCGAACTGGGGGTCTCCTGCATAGCAGGTGGATTCTTTACCAACTGAGCTATTAGGGAGGATGCTGAAGAGGGGTTCATAGCATTTAGCCAGTCTGGTCAGAAGAGCAGGTTGCAGGGCTGGAGATAAGGATGTGAGGTGGAGACAGCTTTATCAGATTGAACAATTTAAATTGTAAGATCTGATATGAGCTCCAGGTAGATAATGTCAGAATTAAATTGAATTCTTGGGTACCAGTTTGTCAGGGAGTTGAAATAATGTTGAAAAAGACTTCAAATTTTTGATGTTGAGAGGAAAAAACTGTGTAATTTGGTCTCAGAAATGTGAGTTAGAATAGATTAAGTACTACCTGCAATTTTCATTTACATATTTTTGAAGGGAAATATATGAGCATGTGCTATATCTGATTCACTACTACATAGCCCTTGATTATCAAAAAACTAGGCTGCTTCTAGTCTTCAATAGGTATTTGATCAAAGAATTAATGAGATCACTAATAACCTTTTCAGGAGAGCTGCAAGGTCAAATGACAGAATTTCAGGAGCTAAAAGATAGATTATACAGCATTAAGGGAGTTAAGATAGAGTAAACCATATGTTCAAGGAGTTCAGAAAAAAGGAAAAAACATTACCAGCTATAGACAAGATCTAAGTGGTAAAGGGTTATTTTAAGACAGGAGAAGTATAAAAAAGGTAGCTCCAATAAGAAGGGGAGAAAAAGAAAAAAATCTAATAAGTTGCTAGCAGAAAGGAGTGGAATGGAGGCACGCAGTGAAAAAAAAAACCGTTCTCAAGACGAGGGCTTCTCAGAGACAGAGACAAAATCGGTACACCTTTAATATGAATTTCAGGCTGTGTTTTCTTTTCAAAATTTTTAGTCTATTGACTATGAAAAGGCAAAATTGCCTTCAGGCTAGAGAGGCCTATTAACACTCCCATCAGGGACAGTCTTCAGCTCACTAGGCAAACCAGAGAGGGAGAAGAAATCTGTATCTAAAGAGAATACATTTATCATAGTAACGGCCCCTTAGGCCAAGACCATTTTCCTGAGACAATTCTCACAGAAAGAGCAGGGTCACCGTGCATGCTTGGGAATGTGGGAGGCAATGGTGAGCCTCTGTTCACCTCAAGCTTAAGTTCTGTGTGAGCCACAGACTTGTGTGCATTGCATCCACCTACATAAATGAATTACTTTTGACTCTCTCTATTCAATCATTATTATATCTGGTAAAAAGAATTTATTTCAAAACAGCTAAATTGCATGCCTACTTGTACACAGGTATTTTTCTTTATGCTATTTTATAAGGAGTGACTATTATTATTGAAATGAAAGTGACTAGTGATGAATCAGGCATAAGTACTCATAAGTATCAGTGAATGTTTTTTCGGGATCCACATCTCTATCTCAGTCTCTATTGTTCTAATAAAGGTATCGTCCTCTTTATTTTATTTCATTCCTTTCCCTTCTATGTTGCTTTGTATTTCTTTTCTTTTTGTCTTAGAAAATAAATCAAGAAAAACACATATGAGGAAAAAAAAAACTTTGGGAACAGAAGACAATGATTCAAACAGTAATTATATTTCTAAGGTTTCTAGATCCTTTTTTCAGCTTTGTGTGTGCTAAGTCACTTCAGTCGTGTCTGACTCTTTGCAACTGTATGGACTGTATAGCCTGCCAGGAATCCACCAGGCTCCTCAGTCCGTAGGATTCTCCAGGCAAAAATACTGGAGTAGGTTACCATTTCCTCTTCCAGGGGATTTTCCCAACCCAGGGATTGAAACTGTGTCTCTTCTGTCTCCTGCATTGGCAGGAGGGTTCTTTACCACTAGTGCCACCTGGGAAGAAAGTTCAGTTACTTTAACAAATGGGGGTAATATCAATATTCCCCACACTGTTTTATTTGTCAAATATTTCAATTCATCCTTCCATCAATATTCATAGTAGGGCTGCATGGCTTGAGACTCTTGTCTGGAACTATGTACCTGTTCTAGTCAATGAATTTTTAACACAAGTGATGCATCTCACTTTCAGGCTAAAAATGTAATGATCGTGTAAGACCAACCAGTGCTCTATTTTCATACTTCTCTGGAAAAGGAAGGAAATTTTTTATCATATGCAACTCTGAGAGAATCATTTCATATTTTCCTGTTCCAGTAGTCTGAGTACCCTAGCTAACTTTCCAATATTTCCAGTAGGAAAACAAACCAGTGAATCAATCAGTCAAGAAACACAAAACTTTTCTTATTATAATTTACTGTGTTTTTTAAGTTGCTATTAAAACCTGACCTCACTAATCTTGATAAGTACACAGATTAGTACAGGAAATGGGGCATAAAAATAATAATTTACCTAAAACTTATTTTATTGTCTTTAGAGTCAGGTGGTAGACCTGTTAGTGAAGGCTGGAACAATGGTTGCTTGTGTCATGGGACTATTTGGTCCAACTTTAATCCGTGACAACTTGCAGGGAGAGATAGCATCTAACGAACTTGAAATTTTACAGAAAGAATTTGGAAAACATAAAATATTAATAGCAGTTACACTTTCCCATTATTTTGCATTTTACGAGGTAGTCCAAGAAAGAGATGCTCTCAGAAAAAAAAAAAAAAATTTAAAAATAGGCCAGTCGCAAATATGATTAAAGGCAAACAAAGAGAGCCCAGAAGTTTGGTTCTTATTGAACAGGAAGAGGCAACTTTTGTCCCACTATACGTCATAAAAGAAAAACTTAGGAAATAGTTTGAGTCACAAGGACTGATTAAAATCAAATCCCCTGGCAATAAATGGGTTCAGATGATGCACAGTGAATACTTCCAAGTGAAAAATTGCTCAGGGGAAAACACTGAGAATGTGACTTTTCCTTGAAAGACTAAAAGACTCAGAGCAGCTTACAGTTGATTCCAGGGAAAGTGGCATAGATGAAACAGAACAGAAAAATAGTAATAAGACTAGTACATGGAGTTAATTAGAACCAAGCTGATAATTAGCCAACTATAGTTTTGCAACAGTGTAACCAACCTGGACTGTAAGAGATGACAATGATGTGAAATTTAAAATAACCTTTTTTTTTTTTTTTCCTTCTAAGTTTAGTAGAGCTGTTGCAGTAAAGTACAACAAACTGAGTACTCACATGGCAGAAATTTATTGTCTCACAGTTCTGGAGGCTAGAAGTCCAAGATCAAGGTGCTGGAAATGCTTATTCTTTCTGATGACTATGAAGGAAGGATCTACTCCAGGACACTCGTTGTCTTGTAAATGGCTATCTTCTCCTGTGTCTCTTTACATCTTCCCTCTATGTGCATTTGTCTCCAGATTTCCTCTTTTACAAGGATAACAGTCACATTGGATCAGGGGCAGACCATAGATTAGTCATGATTTTCTCAAGAAATTATATATATATATGTATGTATGTTGTTTTGTTGTTGTTCTTCAGCTAAATTATATCCGACTCCTTGGGACCACATGGACTGCAACACACCAGGCTTCCCTGTCTTACACTACTTCCCAGAGTTTGCTCAAACTCATGTCTGTTGAGTCAATGGTTCCATCCAATCATCTCATCCTCTGCTGTCCTCTTCTCCTCCTGCCCTCAATCTTTCCCAATATCAGGGCCTTTTCTGATGAGTCAGCTCATCAGAAAGTATTGGCGCTCCAGCTTTAGCATCAGTCTTTCCAATGAATATTCAGAGTTGATTTTCTTTAGGATTGACTGGTTTGATCTACTTGCTGTCCAAGGGACTTTCAAGAGTCTTCTCCAGAACCACAATTTGAAAGCATTAGTTCTTTGGCACTCAGCCTTCCTTATGGTCCAACTCTCACATCCATACCTGACTACTGGAAAAACTGTGATTATATAGGCCTTTGTCAGCAAAGTGATATCTCTGCTTTTTAACAAGCTGTCTAGGTTTGTGATAGCTTTGCTTCCAAGGAAATATAAATATTTCTTCCAAGGGAAAAAAAATATATATATATAGTTACTATATATATATACTATATATATATAGTAGTTAGTTGCTCAGTCATGTCTGACTCTTTGTGACCCCATGGACTATATATAGCCTGTCAGGCTCTTCTGTCCATGGAATTCTCCAGGCAAGAATACTGGAGTATGTTGCCATTTCCTTCTCCAATACACACACACACACACACACACACACACACACACACACACACACACATATATATAGTGCAATTATGAAGGCCAAGATGATCTTTCTGCAAGTTGGAGACCCAGGAAAGTCTGTGGTATAGTGCAAATTCCTGAGAACCAAAAACCAATGGTAAAAATTCTATTCTGAATGAGAAGTCCTGAGAACCAGAAGTACGAAGATTCCTCTTTTCTTCTGCTTTTAGGTCCAGTTCAGGTTCTCAGTGAATTGGATAACACCCACGCACATTGGAGAAGACAATGCCCTTTACTCAATCTACTAATTCAAGTGTAAATCTCTTTCAGAAGGACTCTCATGAGTCTATGGTGAGTCTCTCTGAGTGCTTCGTTTTTCACCCTACCCTTGGTATGCAGTTTTGAATTTTTTGCTTGAAGGATATCATACACAAGGAAAGGACATTTTCAGTTCAATGAGTATTTCTATACCTTATACACAACTGAATTTTCTCAATCTAATCCTTGCTGTAAATCTGTTATATATTGCATAGTTTTGTTTTGTTTTGTTTTTTGCTAGCTCTTCAATCAAGACATGTTCTTCTTTTCAAATGGACTGACTAGTATAATTCTTAGCTAAGCTACTTCTCCACTGAAGAAGGTGTTGTCATTAAACTTCAGACATCTTCAGTTTTCCAAAACTGAAAAAGAAAAATATAAGTAATATAACAGTTACAGCTCAAAATAAAATTCCTCTTGTACTCCCTGTCCTTGAAATAAAGGGTGTTTTATAACATAGTTGACTTTTTGTCAGTTCAGAGTCTGTCTGACGGTTGGGTTGTACATCTTTAAAGTTTTCCTCCTGTTTTTATAGAGATATAGATTGATGTATAAATATTTTATGTGGATATGAACATTTAAAGGAATTACCTTTTCAAACTATTTTTAAAATATTGTCCACTTGAAAACAACTAAGGTAATTCACATACCTTTGAAATTTATGATTATGATTTTCAAATATATGTCTTTCCTATGTAATTTATAATAAAAAATAATCTCCCTAAAATATAAAATATTAATTTTACATTTTTCTTAATTAAAATTATATTTGTAGCAGTCATGTTATAAAATATATAGTCATGATTAAAATGGCAATTAAAAAGTTTCAATGAGTTTTTAAAAATAAACAGAAACTATACCAATATATTGGCCACCTCATGCGAAGAGTTGACTCATTGGAAAAGACTCTGATGCTGGGAGGGATTGGGAGCAGGAGGAGAAGGGGACGACAGAGGATGAGATGGCTGGATGGCATCACTGACTCGATGGACATGAGTCTCAGTGAACTTCGGGAGTTGGTGATGGACAGGGAGGCCTGGCGTGCTGCGATTCATGGGGTCGCAAAGAGTCGGACACGACTGAGCGACTGATCTGATCTGATCTGATCTGATACCAATATAACATTGTAAAGTAATTAGCCTCTAATTAAAATAAATAAATTTAAATTAAAAAAAATAAGTTTGAATTACAGAAAATCTAAAAGCCAGTTGTTAAGACAAATGTCTATATTATACTAAGGACATAAACCACTCAAAAATCTTGGTGAGTTATATAGCAAAGTCTTATGTAGCCTGAATGATATATGTCTGTCATGTATTTGGCTTCATTGTCACTAAACAGTCAATATCTCTAATAGTTACTGATGAAACATGCATCACCTTAAAGGTTACCAAGCATGGTGCTAGACAGAAAAAAGAGCTCCTACATCAGCAATTAAGTAAACATAACTGCCCTGCTTATTGACCAGAACCAGACATGTAGTCCCATCCAGCCTTAATGGAGGTTGGGAAGTCCCTCCTTTCATCTGCTCAGAAGGTGAAGAGGACCTTTCATCTGCTAAGAAGGTGAGCAGAATAAATTATTTACACATTGGAGAATGAATTTGGAATTAGAAGTCCTACTTTTTAATTCCATTATCACCAATCACTAGATAATTTACATTAATAAAATTACCATATATTTGCTACTTCTTGCTCTTCTGTAAAATGATCATCTTATTCAGACTCATGGCATTAATTACCATCAATGCATGGCTGACTTTCAATTATGTATGTCTACATAGATCTCTCCCTAGACCTTCACAAAACAAAACTCAAAAGCCAGCTTGACATTTACACTTGGTCATGTAATTAGCATCTCAAACTTATAATTTTCATAACTGACCTCTTGATATGCTCCTCCTCCCCATTACCATGTATCTTCAACTGCATTCTTTATCTGAATTAATTGAAATTCTATTTTTCTAATTGTGCCAGATCAGAAACTTGGGAGTCAAATTTGACTCCATCTTCTCTCTTTCCATACTGTATCTGGTTTCTCAGCAAATATTTAGAATAACCGTTCAGAACGTATTCAGAATTTCACCACCTCTCACCAGGCCTTCAATCCCACATAGATCCAATTCTCTACTAAATTGCATTTGAATTATTTCCATACACTCCTAACTAGTTTCCAAATTTATACCTTTTCTCATATTCTCAGGGCTTCCCTTGTAGATCAGTTGGTAAAGAATCCATCTGCAATGCAGGAGACTCTGGTTCAATTCCTGGGTCAGGAAGATCCACTGGAGAAGGGATAGGCTACCCATTCCAGTATTCCGGCCTAGAAAATTCCATGGACTGTATAATCTATGGGGTCACAAAGAGTTGGACACAACTGAGAGACTTTCACTTTCACTTTTTCAAATTCTCAACATAGTAGCCAGAAAGAGTATATTCATGTGTGAATTAAATCAAGCCAAATTTATGCTTAGATCCCTCTAATGGCTCTTTATCCACTTAGATTAAAAGTAGCTATTGTGTTAGTACATTCAGACTACTCTTAAAAAAAAAAAAAAAAACTACCACAAACTGGGTAGCCTACAAACAATATAAATTTATTTCTCACAGTTCTATAGGCTAGGAAGTCCAAGATCAAAGTACCAGAAGATTCAGTGTCTGGTGAGAGCCCATTTCTTCATGACCATCTTCTTGTTCCATACATATGGCACAAGGGGCAAGTGATCTCTCTTGGCTCTTTTTCATAGCAATTCTTGTCTGGTTCATGAGGGCTTCACCCTTATGACTTATTTACGTCCCAGAGCCCACTTCAAAATATCATTATATTGGGGATTATATAATATCAGCACGTGAATTTGGAAGGACTAAAACATCAGGCCATGGCAAACATCTATGATCTACAAGGCCTTACCAAATATGACTTCTATAAACTCTGATTCCAATTCTGTGACTCTCATCCCAATTGTCTCTGTGCAGCTACAAGGGTCTCCTTAAGTTTCTCAAATATGCCTAGGTCTCTTTGTCAGACATTTTGCCCCTGTTTTTTCCCTTTTCCTAAAAGGGTCTTATGGATAGCACCATGAGTTCCTCTTCCATGGAGTCAGGTCTGTTGTCAAAATTACTCTTCATTAAGTCACTATGGGCTACCCTATCTAAAATATACTTCCCAGTCCCTCAGTAAACTAGTTTTTTCATCATTGCCTTATACATTCTACTTAGTACTTATTACTCTCTAAAATACCAAATAATTTCTTTTTTTTCCAGTTTTTGTCTAGCATCAATATAATTATATACAAAAAAAAAAAAAGGATTTTGTCTGATTTCTTCACTGAAGAATTCCACAAATGTGAAATGATGCTCAATCATGTTTGACTCTTTGCCAACCCATGAACTATAGCCCACCAGGCTCCTATGTCCATCGGATTCTCCAGGCAAGAATACTGGAGTGAGTTGCCATTTACTCCTCCAGGGGATTTTCCTGATCCAAAGATCAAATCTGCATCTCCTACATTTCCTGCATCGGTGGGCAGATGCTTTACCTCTGAGTCACCTGGAAATGCCAAAATATTGTCTACAGCTAATTAAACTCCTTTAGAGATCTTTCCCAAATCCTTAAACAATGGCTCTCATCCAGTTTTTACAAAACAGCATATTTGTATTTTTGACTTTATCTATGTAAAACTTGGGTAAGTATATTTCTTTTGTAAAAGCTTTGTTTAGTTTGAATATCACAGTTAAGCTAACTTCTTTGATAAAGGCTATATTTTTCTTTGAATAGATTTTCCACAAAGCTAGGACATAAGTCCTCCTAGACATACTGAAATCAATCAAAATAGATTATCTTTTTTAAGTCAGAAGTGAATGATTTAATTTGAAAAAGACTGTGTGCTCATCAGCAGAAGGGGGTACTTAATTGAAAGTTATATTCACCTTATAGAAATAAAAGCATTTTTGGCCCCTTCATATTAATGATTCTGTATGTTTCTAACTCATTGTAACTCACTAAATATTTGTTTAAATAAATATTGCTACTCTTCATAGAACTTGCCAAACACTGAGCCAGAATATAGTGATTTACCCAGATACTATTTCCCTCAGTCACAAAAGAGATCCTTCTTCCAGATACCATGTAAAGATTCTTTGTCATATGTACCATGAATAGAAAAAAATTGGAAAGCACTAATCTAGGTTATTTTCTTTGGATTTGTAAAGCAAATAGTCTTAGTTGCAAATTCCTCTCAAATAATTTAATAAACACCAGGGAATTGAGTGAAACAAAATATAGTAATACAAACCAAAATTTAAATATTAATTGAACCTACATGAAGTTTCTCATGTTGATAGTTTCTCATGTTGATAGTTTATAAATGAAAATGCAATTATGGTAATTGCCATACACACAAAGAACATTGACTGAAAATCTTTATAATTCATTCCTAGCTAATTTCAGGCTATTTGAAGGTCCTAAAGGGAAGTATCTGTGTGCCTACCAGATAGTTTGTGTCACTAATGAATTAAGTACAACCAGAAATGAAAATAGTTTTATCTTTTGTAGATAACTATGGATAGCAATAGTCATGGTAGTGCTGGGCTTCATTAATTAACAGGCTCATGAACATACCTCTGGGCTTGTGGATATTCGGCCACTTGTTTCCATGCCCCAAATTGATCACTATGATCACAATTCTCATACTTGTGTTACTGCCTGTTGTACTTGACCATCTCTCTGACATGTACCCTCAAACCATACTATCTTTTGTAATAAGTCAGTGTGGTCTTCAGAACACACAATCATTCCACCAGTGCATTTCTTATATGCAGAGCTGGAGGAAGCACAAGTTGGAATTAAGATTGCTGGGAGAAATATAAATAACCTCAGATATGCAGATGACACCACATTATGGCAGAAGTGAAGAAGAACTAAAGAGCCTCTTGATGAAAGTGAAAGAGGAGAGTGAAAAAGTTGGCTTAAAGCTCATCTTTCAGAAATCTAAGATCATGGCATCCGGTCCCATCACCTCATGGCAAATATATGAGGAAACAGTGGAAACAGTGGCTGACTTTATTTTTTGGGCTCCAAAATCACTGCAGATGGTGACTGCAGCCATGAAATTAAAAGTCACTTACTCCTTAGAAGGAAACTTATGACCAACCTAGATAGCATGTTAAAAAGCAGAGACATTACTTTGTCAACAAAGGTCCGTCTAGTCAAGGTTATGGTTTTTCCAGTAGTCATGTATGGATGTGAGAGTTGAACTATAAAGAAAGCTGAGCACCAAAGAATTGATGCTTTTGAGCTGTGGTGTTGAAGACTCTTGAGAGTCCCTTGGACTGCAAGGAGATTCAACCAGTCCATCCTAAAGGAGATCAGTCCTGGGTGTTCATGACTGATGTTGAAGCTGAAACTCAATACTTTGGCCACCTGATGCGAAGAACTGACTCATTTGAAAAGACCCTGATGCTGGGAAAGATTGAGGGCAGGAGGAGAAGGGAACGACAGAGGATGAGATGGTTGGATGGCATCACCGACTCAATGGACATGGGTTTGGGTAAACTCCAGAAGTTTGTGATGGACAAGGAGGACTGGCATGCTGTGGTTCATGGGGTCACAAAGAGTCAGACACAACTGAGTGACTGAACTAACTATCTAAGTACATTTCTAGTATATTAACACATAAGAATTGCTTAGTTATAATTCAAGAGGCTATGAGATTTACAGCCACAGAATATTTGAGCAAAGTGCTTTTCCAGTATTATTTCTCATTTGATGCCCATCAGAACCAAAAAAGTTAGGAAAAAGTAAATATTCCCCTTCAAGTTTCACAGCTGAGAATGGTAAGGAAAGTCTTCTTTTCTTCTCCTTACCATTAATCTCACCATATACAAGAAATGATTAGGAATAAGGAAGGTCTGGATATACTGATTCTGGAATTTGGGTCCCGTTGCTTAAAATCCACAAGTCTGTGCTTCCTTGTCTGCCAACTAAGATTTAAAAAGAAAAGTTTCCTCATAGGGCTATTGTGAACATCACATAAAGTGATTTTCATAAAGTCCTTAGAATAGGACCTGGAACAAGTTATGCAATGTGTGAGTGGACTTTATTGATATTAACAGAATTTCCCACATATAACCTCCAATTTCAATGGTCTATACTTATACAACTGGGCAAATCATTTACTTGATTGATCAAATCTCTTTTAATTATGACATTTTTATTTAAATGTGTTAAAAATCAAAGGCTTACTCCCTTCCAGCAATAAATCTGTCATAAACAGAGCTATTTGCATGTCACTAATCTTACACATTGTTAGACTGTTTCTTTCTCAAGGCAATCTCATTTCCAGGTTTTTGAGCCTTACCTTCCCCTTGATTTATGCTATCCTAACCTACCTACACATCATTTATTGCCCAAAAGAAGGAAAAATAATATTTGGATTTAAAGTGAGATGTGAAAGGTCGAAAGTTAGAGTAGAATAATTCACATTGGGCTATAATGAGTCCATTTTTGACAGACTGTGGGATCATTGGATGTGAGAGAAGCACCAATTCAGCTAGGTCTTAAGATTTAGATGTCTCTGATTCATGTCGTACCATGTATCAGTTTGACAGTCAGACAAGCCATATCCAAACAGAATCCAGTTTCAGAGCCTTAAGAAATTTACACATTCCTAATTAGTGGAAAAGTAGTAAAATATCATGTCTATACTGCCCTCAGGAAAAAGAAGAAATGCAATTTGGTAATTGTCAACTGCCAGAATATGCCCTTTACTTGTCAGTCATCCTAAGGAGAGCTGTGGTTACTAATTTGGTCCTTTAGTACAATAGAAGAAAGTCAATGAGTAAAACTATTTTCACAAGTGAATTTTATAATTCAACAGATATCAGAAACAATTACCATTAAATCATTCACATGACGTCACATTGAATATTGACATCTGGGTAAATGTTTACAAAGATTTCATTTGTGACCTTGAATAGTTTTACCAAAGATATTAAAGCAATGTGAGTTTACCAATGTAGGGAGGTTGTCCTCAGCATGACTTACTTATGATTATCCATACTAAGTCTGTACTTCACAAGGCTATGAAGAAACTTAAATGAAAACAGTCTAATTGTGCAACTAAGGAAGATATATTCTGATGCAAATTAGTTTCTTTTTTAATATTAGAGAAGAAACAAATTCTTGAATTCTACTAAACTGAGGGAAGATTCTGTTCAACTGTTCAAAATGCTTTCAGAAAATGCCGAATAAGTTAGTTAAATGCTTGCAGAGAAAATATGTAGATCAATGCTACTCTGAATCTGTTTATCAACTTCAGCTGAAACTCCAAAATTAAATTCCAGTCTGACTACATTTTTTTTCTGATAGGTTCTGATGCACTGACCACATTGACAATTTCTAATCTTCTGCATGTTCCATTTATAAACTCTAACTCTTCTCTACTCCCAACTCTTGGCAGATGATCACCTCTCATAATTCACACAGAAATCTGAAGCCACTGACTCACTACTTCTCCAATTTCAGGCCAAAAACTCAGCAATTCACTTAAATTCCCTTGTCTAGAGCTGTCTTATTTTTTTAAACACAATCAAGTTACTACCATATTAAAAAAAAAAATACAAAACTGAGATGCTAATGAATTTCTCAGACTCCTAAAACTGTTACTTTTCTCCTTCCATTCATAGTCAAACTGCTACAACTATCTCTATTAGCTATTTTTACTTCTTTAATTTGGATTAATCTTTAAATCACTGGTTCTGACTCTCACACCTAGGCAGCTAAAATGCTTATTTTGTTTGGGAATGGTGGCTTGAAGTCATGATATGCAAGCTTCCTGGGGAAGATGAGGTACAAAGTTAAATAACTAATACTTCTCAGTGTCAAGACCTACTACAAAGTTACAGTAATCAAGAAAATGTGGTAATGGTAGAAGGATAGTCATGGATAAATGGACAGATTGAAGATCCAGAAATAAACACTTTCACTCATGGTAAATTGATTTCAACAAGAATAGGATACTAATGAAGACAATTCGGTAAGGAAAAGAATAGTGCTGAATATTCACATGCAAAAGAATAAAGTTGGATTCCTCCCTTATACTTCACCTGAAAATTAACTCAAGATGGATAATAGAAATACACAGAAGAATAAAAACTAGAGCATTGTTAGACAAAAATATAGGCATACATTTGACCTAGGTTAGTCTGAACCTGATTAGATATGACACCAAAAATATATGACAAAAAAAAAAGATAAATTGGACTCTATTAAAAAAAAAGACCTTAGTACTATAAACAATGCCATTAAAAATATCAAAATATACACACATAAGGAACATATATTTAAGGCATATGTCTGATGAAAAATTGTACTCAAAACATATCTAAAAATTCTTACAACTCAATAATACAAAGGTAAATAATAATAATGTTATTACTCAACAACATAAGGGAAATATTTTTAAAAATAGATGAAGAATCTGGTTATAAAACGCTCCAAAGAAAGCACACAGATGGTCAATGAGCACATGAAAAAAATGTCCAACAGCATTATCTGTTAAGGATATGAAAATCTAACCACAGTCAAATACCACTTCACATATCCCATAATAAGTATAATCAAAGAAGCTAGATAATAAATTGAGTCAAGGAGAGGGAGAAATTTAGAATCTTCATACATTGCTATTGAGAATGGAAAATGATAAAGCTGCATTAAAAATCAGTTTGACAGTTCTCTAAATGTTAAACATAGAGTTGCTATGTGATCTAGCGATTTCATTTCCAGATATGTATCCCAGATAAATGAAAACACAGTCTATGCAAAATGTGTATACTGATGTTTATAACAACATCACTAAGCCAAAGTTAAAAACAACCTAAATATTCTTTAACTAACAAATTGATAAATAAGATTATAAAATGTGGTGAATTTTTATGATGGACTATAATTCACCAATAAAAGTACTGGAGTACGATACATGCTACAACATGGATAAACCATGAAAACATTTATATAATATAGATCTTAATGTGACATAAAAATTATTCCAAGTTTTAAAGATTTAGCATAAAAATTACTAAGTCCTTGCCACCAAATGATACATTTTAATTAGCTTTTAAACAATTTTATATCATTACAAATTTTGGACTTGCATGAGAGGTTAACATTTCAAAATAAAATAAAGTATATCACATTATTTATAGTCTATATAGACTTCCATGGTGGTTCAACAGTAAAGAATCCATCTGTCAAGCAGAAGATGCAGGAGATGTCACGGGTTCGAGTCCTGGGTCAGGAAGATCCCCTGGAGGAAGGCATGTAAACCCACTCCAGTGTTCTTGCCTTGGAGGTTCCCATGAACAGAGAAGCCTGGAAGGCTACAGTCCATAGTGTTGCACAGAGTTGGACATGACTGACGCAACTGAGCACACACATAGTCTATATAGGGCTTCCCTGGTGCCTCAGTTGGTAAAGTATATGATTGCAATGCAGGAGACCCGAGTTTGATCCCTGGGTCCAGAATATCTCCTGGAGAAGGAAATAGCAACCCACTCCAATTTTCTTGCCTGGAGAATCCCCTGGACAGAGAAGCCTGGTGAGCTACAGTCCCTGGGGTCACAAGAGTTGGACATGACTTAGTGACTAAACCACAACCGTGTTCCTTATGATGTCCAGTTTGCTTACAATTACCTTGCTAATTCATCAAAACTTCCCATGAAGAATTTAGCAATTTTTGTCCATCATGCAGAAATTTTGCTTTTCAGTTGCTAAGTGGTATACGATTCTTTGAGACCTTATGGGCTATAGCATGCCATATGCCTCTGTCCTCTGCCATTTCTTGGAACTTGCTCAAATTCATGTCCATTGAGTCAGTGATGCAGAAGGATATATGGAGGCAAAGTACTATAAATGATCATCTCCAAGTGCTAATTAAGTTGAATAATTATTTATGTGATATTTTCTAGAAATATAATTATAATTATTCTAAAAGAGAAAAGCACTTTTATCCATAGTACATAGATGGAGAGGAGAATTAAGGCAATTATTTAAATAAGGAAAGGAAAAGGGAAAATATTTTCAATTTTCTAACTTTGGGTTGAGATCTTTTTTAGGTCTAGAATCACAGAAAAAATTACCTCATTTCTTTATTTCGCTTTGCCTGTGTATATTTGAGTTCAGTAGCATGAAGTTTCAGTCAGTCAGTTCAGTTGCTCAGTTCTTCCAATTCTTTGTGACCCCATGGACTGCAGTATACCAGGCTTCCCCATTCATCACCAATTCCCAGAGCTTGCTCAACTCATGTCCATCAAGTCAATGATGCCATCCAGCCATCTCATCCTCTGTCGTCCCCTTCTCCTACGGCAACCCACTCCAGTATTCTTGCCTAGAGAATCCCAGGGATAGGGGAGCCTGTTGGGCTGCTGTCTACAGGGTCACACAGAGTCGGACACGACTGGAGCGACTTAGCAGCAGCAGCAGCAGCAGCAGCATCAGGGTCTTTTCCAAAGAGTCAGTTCTTAGCATCGGGTAGCCAAAGTATTGGAGTTTCAGCTTCAGCATCAGTACTTCCAATGAATATTCAGAACTGATTTCCTTTAGGATAGACTGGTTGGATCTCCTTGCAGTCCAAAGGACTCTCAAGAGTCTTCTCCAACACCACAGTTCAAAAACATCAATTCTTCAGCTTTCTTTATAGTCCAACTCTCACATCCTTACATGACTACTGGAAAAACTATAGCTTTGACTAGACGGAATTTTGTTGGCATTGTCTCTGCTTTTTAATATGCTACCTAGGTTGATCATAGCTGTCCTTCCAAGCAGCAAGTGTCTTTTAATTTCATGGCCGCAGTCACCATCTGCAGTGATTTTGGAGGGCCCAAAAATAAAGTCTTTCACTCTTTCCATTGTTTCCCCACCTATTTGCCATGAAGTGATTGGACCAGATGCCATGATCTTAGTTTTCTGAATGTTGAGTTTTAAGCCAACTTTTTCACTCTCGTCTTTCAATTTCATCAAGAGGCTTTTTAGTTCCTCTTCACTTTCTGCCATAAGGGTGGTGTCATCTGCGTATCTGCAGTTATTGATATTTCTCCCAGAAATCTTGATTCTAGCTTGTGCTTCATGCAGACCAGCATTTTGCATGATGTACTCTGCATATAAGTTAAATAAGCAGGGTGACAATGTACAGACTTGACATACTCCTTTCCCAATTTACCCTTATTGAAAAGTATCCAAATGATTGCTATACATTTTACCTTGCCAAGCCCCTTCATCCAAATAAATAGAGAAAATATTTGGATCCATAATTGGGACATTTTATAACCCTCATATTTCTTTTCCTTGATAAATGTTAATTAAATTTATTGTTATTGTTCAGTCACTCAGTCGTGTCCAACCTTTTGCGACCCGGTGGACTGCAGCATCACAGGCTTTCCTATCTTTCACCATCTCCTGGGGTTTGCTCAGATTCATATCCATTGAGTCAATCAAGCCATCCAGCTATCTCATCCTCTGTCATCCCCTTCTCCTGGCTTCAATCTTTCCCAGCATCAGGGTCTTTTTCATGAGTTGGCTCTTGGTATCAGGTGACCAAAGTTTCAACTTCAGCATCAGTCCTTTCATTCAATATTCAGGGTTGATTTCCTTTAGGATTGACTGGTTTGGTCTCCTTACAGTCCAAGGGACTCTCAAGAATCTTCTCTAACACCACAGTTCAAAAGCATCAATTCTTCGATGATCAGCATTCTTTATGGTCCAACTCTCATATCTGTACATGACTACTGGAAAAACCATAGCTTGGACTATATGGAACTTTGCTGGCAATTTTTCAATATAGACTTTGATTCTAACAATGCATCAAAAGAGGTTGAAAGTAAGCTTATCACAAGAAAGAAAACTATACCATTTTTCCAAAAGATTACTGACATGCATTTCTACTCAACAAATATTAAGTAGTCTAAACTTCCTCAGATGTGGTCAGAATGCAAATTAGATGGTTCTCAGTCACTTCAGTTGTGTCCGACTCTTTTGTGATGGCATGGACTGTAGCTTGCCAGCCTCCTCTATCCATGGGATTTCCCAGGCAAGAGTACTAGAGTGTGTTGCCATTTCCTTCTCCAAAATTAGATAGTAGATCCACACATTTATCTATGTAAACTAACCAGTAGAAATTCTCTGGATTTTTACACAGACTGAAAACAACTCAGCTTTCTACTGCAGTTTGGTATTTAGTCAACATTTCAGGTTTTCTCTGAAGGTCAGGGAAAACTAATGACTAAAGATGGGTAGAAATAATTGAGATTTTTTTTTCCTCTAAAGGATACAAGACAAAATTATCTTCCAATAAGAAATGAAAAACAAAAGATAGGTTTTACATATGGATTATCTAGATTTATTACCTACTTTGAAAAATGTTCTATTTCATTCTTCACTCAGTTTAGAGAAAGATAGACCTTTTAAAAATATGGCTAAAAATGAATTTCAAATTTACATTCTCCTTCAGCCATTGTAAAACTTCAAAGTGCAAAAGAACTGAATCAGTGCTTTTGGCACTAAATTACTTATGTTCAAAGTTTCAATTCAAATTATATTGAAATTGACCAAGTCTATTATATATGGGTTTTATACGGACTATGCAAAAAGCATTACTTTTACATTTTGTTTTGTTCTACTATCTCTATGACAATTGTAATTTCAAAAATATCATCATATCTATTCCATATTTATGGACATGTAGAGAAAAATAACTTTTTAAGGGTTGTTAAAACAGCATACTACATATTCATATACAAAATATTGAGAAATTACCTTCATTGAAACAAACTATAAAAGCCTTTAAAGCTTTCCAGTGATAGACTTGGTAGGCCACACAGCCAATGTAAAATTGGATTCAGTGTGATTATTTCTGGGCAATAATTCAGAGCAAACAACATCAAGGAAGGCTTGCATAAATCCGGATGGAAAAAGTGGATTTAAATCAAACTAATAGGTTGCAAAACATATGAAATACGCTTTGTACTGTGCCTTGGAGATACATGGCCAAATCCATATTCAAAAAGTAAAAACAAACCAGAGTGATTTGAAGAATAAATTACTTGTCATCGTGATCTTTAAAAATGCCAGAATTTAATGCAAAAATATAATCCTAACATTTATTGCAGCAAAAATAAATGTCAACATATTAGACTTAACTGGCAAAGCCTTGTGGTAGCATTTCTACAGAGTGAAAGGAACATGACAAGCTGTATTTCACATTTATTAGAATGAGATTTGGTCTTCTTTATCATAAGTAGTAGATTTAAACACTTTATTTTAATTTACTTCATGGTATTGAGGAAAACACTGACTCAGATAAGAAAAAAAATGCCATATAATCTTGTTCACTGGAGAAATCCATCAATCTCAGAAGCTAAATATATATGATGACAACACCAAGCCTTTATAGTTAGAAAGAGGAATTGAGTACTAAATGGCTGTGACATATTCCATGTACCAGGAAGCATATGTGACTGGGAAATCCTGTGTGGATCATAGTCATATATAATATATAGAGTAATTTTATGTATCTTTGCTTCATATTGTTGCAAAGCTGACAGTAAACAGCACCTCGGCCTAAGTATATCCTTAACTTATCCTACCCAAACAAGCTCCTTTTTGTAGCAGTTACAGTTTATATATATATATATAATATGTAATTGTTATTTGAGTGTCATTCCTCAAAATAAACAAGATTTCTGAGCTTTAGATATTTGATATTTTATAATCTATTTTTTTTAAATGTCCCCTGTATACACAAAAGGAAGAGAATATCCATAAAATTTAGAAACTATGGATAAAATGGTAAGCATACTTTCTATAAACTTGCTAAAAATTGAGTATACCAACGTTCATCATATTAAAATTAAAATGTGTAGAGCACACTACATAAAGCCAATAAGTACGTAAACACAATAAATATGTATATATGCAAATCCAAATGTTTGCATACACATTTAGTGTGCATAGATAAGTACATAAATACCTTTTCCAGGAGGGCAAAACTAAGTTTTTATTTGCATGAAGGAATGTGCAATTATACATGCAAATCTTGAAATGTCTAGTATGAAAATTAGTAATTTCAACACACTGCTCTCTGCAAAGATATTTACATTTAAATATGAATCCGCTTAGCAGTTAGGGAGTAAACAAAATTCCACATGTCTAAGCATAAATGTGTTTTATATAAATATCCTAAATGTTGAAAAACTATGCTATTATATGGATTCAGCATATGCTGCCATGCTGCCACTAAACACCAACAAGAAATTAATTAATGTATTTTGAAATTTTCTAACCCAAATACCTACTATGGATTTTTTTTTATTTTAAAAAATCACTACTTAGAAATAAAGACCTTAAAAATAAACATTTTATATACTTTTGTTTGAACACTTATTGTTAATTTTAATTGCTCAATTACTGCTCTAAACAGTATTATCAGATAGGGAATCTACCTGATAAAGAATTCCAAATAATGATAGTGAAATTGATCCAAAATCTTGAAATTAAAATGGAATCACAGATAAATAGCCTGGAGACAAGGATTGAGAAGATGCAAGAAAGGTTTAACAAGGACCTAGAAGAAATAAAAAAGAGTCAATATATAATGAATAATGCAATAAATGAAATTAAAAACACTCTGGAGGCAACAAATAGTAGAATAACAGAGGCAGAAGATAGGATTAGTGAATTAGAAGATAGAATGGTAGAAATAAATGAATCAGAGAGGATAAAAGAAAAACGAGTTAAAAGAAATGAGGACAATCTCAGAGACCTCCAGGACAATATTAAATGCTACAACATTCGAATCATAGGGGTTCCAGAAGAAGAAGACAAAAAGAAAGACCATGAGAAAATACTTGAGGAGATAATAGTTGAAAACTTCCCTAAAATGGGGAAGGAAATAATCACCCAAGTCCAAGAAACCCAGAGAGTCCCAAACAGGATAAACCCAAGGAGAAACACCCCAAGACACATATTAATCAAATTAACAAAGATCAAACACAAAGAACAAATATTAAAAGCAGCAAGGGAAAAACAACAAATAACACACAAGGGAATTCCCATAAGGATAACAGCTGATCTTTCAATAGAAACTCTTCAAGCCAGGAGGGAATGGCAAGACATACTTAAAATGATGAAAGAAAATAACCTACAGCCCAGATTATTGTACCCAGCAAGGATCTCATTCAAGTATGAAGGAGAAATCAAAAGCTTTTCAGACAAGCAAAAGCTGAGAGAATTCTGCACCACCAAACCAGCTCTCCAACAAATACTAAAGGATATTCTCTAGACAGGAAACACAAAAATGGTGTATAAACTCGAACCCAAAACAATAAAGTAAATGGCAACGGGATCATACTTATCAGTAATTACCTTAAACGTAAATGGGTTGAATGCCCCAACCAAAAGACAAAGACTGGCTGAATGGATACAAAAACAAGACCCCTACATATGTTGTCTACAAGGGACCCACCTCAAAACAGGGGACACATACAGACTGAAAGTGAAGGGCTGGAAAAAGATTTTCCATGCAAATAGGGACTAAAAGAAAGCAGGAGTCACAATACTCACATCAGATAAATTAGACTTTAAAACAAAGGCTGTGAAAAGAGACAAAGAAGGTCCCTACATAATGATCAAAGGATCAATCCAAGAAGAAGATATAACAATTATAAATATATATCCACCTAACATGGGAGCACCGCAGTATGTAAGACAAATGCTAACAAGTATGAAAGGAGAAATTAACAATAACACAATAATAGTGGGAGACTTTAATACCCCACTCACACCTATGGATAGATCAACTAAACAGAAAATTAACAAGGAAAAAAAAATTTAAAAAAAAAAATAAATAAATAAATAAATTTAGCTCCAAAAAAAAAAAAAAAAAAGAATGTCGAGACAGGGAGGAGTGGGTGTGGCTATAAAGGGGTACATGGAGGGGAGGGGCTTCTGGCTGTGCTGGAATAGTTATGAATTTTGATTGCAGTGATGGTTGTAAGAATCCACTAATGTCCTAGAAGGGTACTCAGGACCTCTCTGCACTATCTTTGAACTTCCTTTGAATCTACAATTGTTTAAAAGTTAAGAGCTAAAAATATTGATAATAATAAAGATTGTAGGAGTCAAAAAAAAAAAAACAGTATTATCATTTCACATTGTAGTATCACAATGACAAAGCATTGTCCTTCACATTGTTTGGAGCAAGATTGAGAAGTTTATAACACAAACTAGGAGTATAATGTGCCCAACATTATAATTTTTTTTCCCTTAGTTTATATATATTCTATATATTCTTCTGCCAAATTAACATGTTATAAAAATAATAAATAAATTATGTTATAGAAATGTCTTTTGATAATGCAATTCCATCCATCATTTACAACTTCTTGTTTTTACTTTTGAATCATATACGTAGATACTAGACCCTGCGTTATGAGTGGTAGTAGGGCTGTGGAGGCCATCTGTTTCTTAATCTTTGGGGCAGCAGGTAGGTAATTGTCAATATAAAGCATAAAAGTACTCGCAACAGTTAAAAGCAATTAACTAACTGAAATTTTCAAACCGTGACTAAAGTGCTGGAGTGGGTAATCATTCCCTTCTCCAGGGGATCTTCCTGACCCAGGGATCAAGTCTGGATCTCCTGCATTGCAGGCAGATTCTTTACTATCTCAGCCACCAGGGAAGCCCTAAATATGTATTACTAAAGGGAAAAATTAAATGAAAAATAAAATATATAGTTGCCAAATAAAAATGCAAATAAACACAAGAAAAAGAGTAATAACCATTTACAAGAACAAGATCAACATATAATGCATTAAGTACATCAGGATGGTTGCCTGTGAAGGGTGGATAGGGGGTGGAGGGATAAGGATAAAGAAAACTAGAGATAAACTTTGAAAGAATAAATGATAATATTTCATGCACTGAAGGCATATGATTTATTTATTACTCCAAACCTGAGGTCCAACAAAAGGAAAAAAAAATCTAATCTCTCCAAAATGTTTATTTCTTCAAAATATCTCATCATAGGTACTGCCATTGTCCAAGCCTTTCTTATGTCTTAAATGGACCACTGAAGTAAATATTTTACAGCTTCATCTTTCACACTTTTATTCCTGTGATCCTTTCTTCACCCAGCAACCATAGTGAGATTTTTTTAAACTTAAATCCTACCAGGTCCCCTTTACTTCCTTGTTTAAAATAGCTGATAGGATTTCATATTAGATTATTTCAAAGTTAAGCTGATTGGTACATGTAGCAAAACAGATCAAAACCATGGGAGAAATATTGGGGATCTCCATAGGAAGAAGGGACTTGTTATAAAATCTGGACTTGTGTTGAATGATTTTAGGAAAGGTTCATGGAAGCAAACTTTGCTTTGGACAGGGTACTGGCCAATTTTATCATTCATTGATAATTTCCATCTAGTTGGTAGAAGAATGCAGAAAAGTTAAAGCTGTACCAAATTATTTACCAGAAAGAATGAGCAGATACTCATGTTAGTCTAGTGAGAAGATGCTTGGTCATATCTGTGATTTGCATTGTTATTGGCTTTGTCTAAGAAATGGTTTTTTTCTTTTGTCTCATCCCATCACAATACAGAGTCACAGAATCACCTTACTTGAACTTATTTTTATGTTTAACAGGAGAAAAGCCTAATTTTTAATGCCATGACAAACAGCTCAAAGGTTTCTTTTTTTCCTCCCCTTTTCTTTTTTTTTTTCAATCAAGGCAGATGAAGTTAAGTGCAGGACATTAATTCAATATATGTAGATATTTACCATTGCCAACATTGTTCTGGAAGGTGTCAAGAGAACACAGTGTACAGTTACACGTAATTTGGCCTGCTTTGATCTTTTTGTTGCAGACTGAATATTTGAGTTACCTCGTGTGTAAATGGTGGCAGAATCACACTCAGCACTCTGGAGAGAATTCCTCAACCAACGGTAACACAGACAATTGCCAAAAACAAAGTGGCCATCACTCTTTGTAATTGATTCTAAAACCAGGGTCTTATACAACCAAACCCAGGCAATGAAAATATGTCACAAAATGCAGCTGTGACTTCCCTAGTTACAGAATTGTAGAAACTAAGAATAAAGAAAAAAAAATAATTTATCCATAATAGTGATAAAAAGAGAATCAGTAATGGTGAATATACAAAAATGATTATAAAATATATAGCTGAATCATAATAATTGCAGAGTAGGTTTCCCTCGTGGTTCAGAGGGCGAAGAATCTGCCTGTAATGCAGGAGACCTGGGTTCAATCCCTGGGTTGGGAAGATCCCCTGGAAAATGGAATGGCTACCCACACTAGTATTCTGGCCTGGAGTATTTTTGGCCTGGACAGAAGAGCCTGGCAGGCTACAGTCCATAAGGTTTCAAGGTCTGACGTGACTGACTTTCACTTTTCAAAGAACAATGGAAGGAAGCAATGATATCTTAATCTGAGTGATGAACAAGATAATAGGATTCTAGAAATACATTATATTTTGAATGGCCCAATGTCCTTTATGATGTTTGCGGAGTTTTCTGCTCTTATTTTCTGTCTCCTCCCTCTAGACTGCTAATACTACAGATAGCCTGAATAATCACTAGTACATCTCTAGTATGGAGAATATACCAGGTAATACTGATCACTAAATATTGAAGAAACACAGAATGAAGAGTGTGTCTCTCTTGCTGAAAGAAACTAAAACACAACCTACATCATGATTCATATTCACATAGAATTTTCTCAGATATAGTTTTCCATCTCCAAGATTAAAAATCTGCATAGATTGTGGGAAATGAAGTTGAACAACTGCAATTGCATCTTCATGAAACTGCCTTTTAATACATCCTATATCATATTGTTACAGTTCTTCTGTGATTCACATATAAACACCAGATTGAAGATACCCATTACCCTTTCTAGGCATCAGTAGCCATAGTTTAAGGCTACATTCCTTACGTGGAGCATATCTATGTTATTTTGTGGAATTTGCAAGCTATTTCACCAGAGACTCAAGTTTTATCTTGGTTCCTAAGAGCCTCAGTTCACAATGAAAAGCTTAGGTAACCTAAGGCTAAGAGAAACTGAAAAAATAAACACACACAAACATAAATGCAAAATCATGCCACCTGCATATATCAAAATTACTCACTTATCAGTCTTCATAATTGAAATGAAGTAGGTCTGGAGATATTGCAGAATACCTAATTAAAGAATAATTTTCAGCAGTGGGATTGCTTGTCCCTAAAATCTATAATCACAAACTGTCAGAGATAAAATGGATAAGACACATTATGTGCACCACTCATTCATTTTCCAGCTGAAAAAAAATCAAGTGACCTGATGTCATATTCCAAGTACAATTGGTAATTCCAACTGATGTGATTACCATCACCCTGCCTGTGTTAACTTATTATACTATATATTTTCCCTCTCTTCTTTCTTCCATAAATATATGGTGTCATCTGCCTACCCTAATTGGCTTTGTTTATTGTTGAGGTTTAGATGACACATCTCTCTGTGTATGAGCCTTCTATGAGTGGTTTTAATGACTGAATTAACAGAGGTATGAACAACTCTTCAAAAAATATCTGAAAATGAGTAACATTTAGTAAATTTTAGGTGTCATGCATGTGTGTGTGCTAAATTGCTTCAGTCATGTCTGACTCTTTGAGACCCTATGGACTGTACGTAGCCTGCCAGGCACCTCTGTCCACTGGATTCTCCAGGCAAGAATACTGGAGTGTGTTGCCATGCCCTCCTCCAGGGGATCTTCCTGACCCAGGGATCAAATCTGCTATCTTGTGAGGCTCCTTCACAAGATGGCAGGCAGATTCTTTGCACTGAGCTACCAGGGAAGCCCTTTAGGTGCCATAATTATGCCTAACTCAGACTGTGAGATTTCTATACCCTTACCAGAACATTTACTGTGTCCCTTCTATGATTTATAACCTCAGGTATGCTGATGACACCACCCTTGTGGCAGAAAGCAAAAAGGAACGAATGAGCCTCTTGATGAAAGCTGAAATAGGAGTGTAAAAAGTTGGCTCAAACTCAACATTCAAAAAACTAAGATCATGGCATCAGGTCCCATCACTTCATAGCAAATAGATGGGGAAACAATGGAGACAGTGACAGACTTTATTTGCTTGAGCTCCAAAATCACTGCAGATGTTGACTGCAGCCATGAAATTAAAAGACACTTGCTCCTTAGAAGAAAAGCTACAACAAACCTAGACAGCATATTAAAAAACAGAGATATTACTACACTGACAAAGGTCTGTTATAGTCAAAGCTATGGGTTTTCCAGTAGTTATGTATGGATGTGAGAGTTGAACCATAAAGAAAACTGAGCACTGAAGAACTGATGCTTTTAAACTGTGGTATTGAAGAAGACTCTTTAGAGTCCGTTGGACTGCAAGGGGATCAAACCAGTCAATCCTAAAGAAAATCAGTACTGAATGTTCATTGGAAGGACTGATGCCAAAGCTGAAACTCCAATACTTTGGCTATCTGATGCAAAGAACTGACTCATTGCAAAAGACCCTGATTCTTGAAAAGATTGAAGGCAGGAGGAAAAGGGGATGACAGAAGATGAGATGGTTGAATGGCATCACCAACTTGATGGACATGAGTTTGAGCAAGCTCTGGGTGTTGGTGATAGGCAGAGAAGCCTGGAGTGCTGCAATCTATGGGGTCACAAAGAGTCGGACACTCCTGAACAACTGAATTGAACTGAACTGAACTTCTATGACTTGCCATTCCAATTGCTGGAGAAATAAAAGGATTATCCACTGTCCATTCCAATGCAACTGGAATGGACAGTTGGAAGAGTTAAATAATAAGCTGGCAAATTCATGCAAGCATGAATATCTGCAAGAAATTATAAAAATGTAGTGTAAAAGTGAGTGTTTTAGTTCAACTATGTAAAGAGAATACTTATGGATGCTGAGTAGCCAAAGGAATTATACCAGTTATTTCACAGATATCTAGTCTTATGATTTCCTTTTCTCTGTTTCATTACATTAATTTGCTCATTTTCTAGTTTGGGGTGATAGAAACTTAGACTAAGACCTTTCCTCTTTTATAATGCAAACATTGAGTATTATAAATATCCCTTCCAGTTTCACTCTACACACGTTAGTTTATTTTCATTCTTATTCAGTTCTCTGGTTTTTTTTTTTTTTTTTTTTTTTGAGACTTCCTTTTTGAGTACTAAGAGCAATGTTCTGCATATATGAAACATAGGTTTGCTTGTGTCATGGAACTTGTGACAAAATAGTTTGAAATTACACACTGCAAAAACTTTACCCTAGAACTCATTGTTGTTGGATAAGGCATTGTCTTATCTGGGAGATGCCTCACATGACGTCCAATCAAAACCCAATATTGAATTAATGTTTTATTTAAGTGACTCAACATTTTAAAATAAAAAGGAGTGTTCATATGGATATAAGACAGACTGTGGTGGAATAAAGTAATAAAGAAAATTCTGGATTAGTTACTAGTGAAACTGGACTGTGGCTGATACTTTCATGAAGATAGTGAATGTGACATAAGATGGTAGCAGACATGAGATAATCTATGAGTACTGCTCTGAAATAATTGGTCTGGGGTAGATGAAGATATAGGTTCCTCTGACCTAGGAGATATCTGAATGGGATAGAACCTTGGGAATGTTGAGAAACACTGATATAGAATTTTTACAGACTTGAAGGTATGCAAGAAAATAAATTAGTTTGAAATCATTTTGGTGGCTGGTTAGTGTTTTTTTGACCT
Source organism: Bos grunniens (assembly GCF_055505025.1). Lineage (NCBI taxonomy): Eukaryota > Metazoa > Chordata > Mammalia > Artiodactyla > Bovidae > Bos > Bos grunniens. The sequence continues at coordinate 70,328,594 of NC_141170.1, forward strand.
GTACATATTCTGAGACTGAGTCATATGTAAATGGCTGTGATTCAGGGGATCCAGAGAAACCCTGAAATATGGCCTTAGGTAATAAGGGTTGTCATTCTGCAGAGAGGACTTTCGGTTAAATAAGAACCCAAAGTCTTTGAGATAATTTAAGCAAGGATGTTAAGAGGAGAAATATTGGTGAGCCAGATGAGGCTTAATATGATGTCAGATGATTCATACTTAATTCATGATAATTATCTCAAATTCCATCTAAGTTAAGGGAGCCTAAATCCATGTCATTGTGATACAAAGTCAAACAATGAATAAGACTGTGTACATTTTCTGAATTTCAGTGGCCCAAAATCTATTTCAGTCAAAGAGTATTGGGAATAAGCTTCTAGTTCCAATATAGTTCATATTCAATCAAACAGGAATTTTATTTTAAATGATTTCAATATTTAACTTGTATAGTAAAAGTCTAATATTCATTCTATCAGATCTTTTGTCCTTTTGACGTATCAACTGATCTTCTTTTTATTGCTTATGGTTACCCTTCTTTAAAAACTGATTGAATCATGCATGTTGTTAGTTCCCTAAGTTAACTATTTCTCAATTACCTTATTACATGTAAAAGTAATCTGTACTTGGCATGGAACTATAACATAATACTGTAACATTAACATCACATTTTTATTTAGCACAGGCAAAGTTAACTTATATAAGCAGTGTTAGGCTAAAAAGTTCAAATGGACTTAGAAAAATATTTTTAATTTTTCCTGATTTCAAAATTAATACTTGAGAAAATCAATTATATTGCATTAAGAATATCTTATATGCCCCAATCATATCACCAATCTTGTGAACACTTTTAAAAATATTTTACATTCATTTTTAGGTTTGAATAATAAAAATATTCATCTCTTGCTGTTAAGAAATATGTGTGGTCCTTTCAAATAATGCTATCCATAGTTGATATAGGATAAATCTGTGTTTATACACAAAGACATATAAATGCAAATATTATGAGCAGAGTTTTTCTCTTAAGTATTATTGTGTGTGTGTGTGAGAGAGAGAGAATTCACACATGTGCTCAATATTTAATGCCTTCATTTATGCTATCACCATCAATCAAACCAGCCCTAATATATACAGAAAAGTTATTTATCTCCAGACTAGCAATTACATTACTGCACTGATAGCACAACCATTCACATCCACTTTCTTTCTCAGTATATTCATTTCTTTTCCTCCACCTCCCAGCACAAGGCTTCCTCATCACATTCTAAGTGTACATGCCAAAAGCTTATCTAGTGTGTCTCTTTTCTATTCTTATTTGACAAATATCAATTCTGAATCACTACCCTTGTTTGTGTCAGTTCTTGTCATATCTCTCATGCTGGGGATGCCAGTAAAGAAACAAATTTACATTATGAAAACTGGGCACGTTTGCGTTTTGTGTCTGCTTGACTGGGCATTGTTACCTCTGGTTGCTGTATCCTTTGTCATTGAAATAACTGTTGTCTTATAGTACAGGAAGTCTTCATCAGGAAAGAAGCTGTTTTTGAATATGTTTTGAAGTCTACAGAGTAGTAATAATACTCTGTAGTACTACAGACTAATCCAATTGGAAGAAAAATGATTGGGAATCATTAAATTGTCTCTAACATTTAGAGGGCTGTGACGACTTGATCAGCTTTGTCACATAAACATTAATGCTTTCTCCTTCAAACTAGCTGGGGTTTGTGAAATCTCACTCTGACTGTCATTAAAGGCATCACCATTTCATTGAAAATTCTCACTGCACCATTCCCAGGGGCTTTCAAGTTTCTGACTAGAATGTGTGCTTCTCTTATAATTAGAATGTAGGGCAGATCTAAAGTTATTTTTTGTGGGTTTCAATCATTTTTCTGCTTCTACTTAGAAGCCTGACACTGAAAATCCTTAAACTCACATGTTGCATAAGAATAGTATTTTTTTTTAATAAATAAATTTCATAGGTTCCCTTCCTTCCTTTGAATACTGGCATTGACCAAATGCAACTAAGGTAAAAACTACATTGATTTTTCATCCAGGAAAGTCCTTCTGGCTCTGTAATAAGTACCTCAAGAGGACAATTCTTTGGATGAAATCAAGAGTAAGTTGGCCTCAACTTTTCAGACACAGGAAAGATTTTCCAATCTTCATAGATGGAATTGTTTTTAAAGGGACCTAGCAACCCACTCCAGTGTTCTTGCCTGGAGAATCCCAGGGACGGAAGAGCCTGGTGGGCTGCCATCTGTGGGGTCTCACAGAGTCGGACATGACTGAAGTGACTTAGCAGCAGCAGCAACTCACACTAACCCAATAGAAACAACTGATGTAAAATCCAGAGATTCAATCTCTTATATCCTTAAAATGATACAATTGGCAAGCTAGCAAATGTCCATGGTGGAGATCAGTGCAAGATCTTTCAGTGAGAAAGCTCTATAGAAAAGAAACTTATGATTGATACATTATATGTTTAGCACACAATCATAGCAAGGAGAAGCCCTTAAAGATTTTAATGACCAGTGTCATCAAGTCATTTGTAATTTCTGTCTTTTCTGTGGGAATAATTCTGCTAAGCAGACTGGAAGACTATTTCAATTTACATGAAATATCTCCTCTTGACATTGTAGATACACTGACATACCCTTGCTAGATGGAATACCTGTTTTAAGATGTCATGATAACTTCTTTCTGTCTTTCTAAGGACAGAGTCTTATTCAATTAACTTGAGTAAACTTATTAAGCAATTTTAACTTCAAAGCTAATTAGGCAATACTTTTAAAAATCAGTTCACCTTTACTTGATAATTTCCTTAGCTATATACCCTATTGAATAGGATAAGGTTTATCATCCAAACTGAGACCCTGTTTTGCTAGAAATACCACTGTAACTAGTTTTTCCAAACAAACTAGTATATAGTATTAACTTGCATGCGCGTGTACATGTAAGTTGCTTCAGTCCTGTCTGACTCTTTGTGACCTTATGGACCACAGCGCACCAGGCCCCTCTGTCCGTAGGATTCTCCAGGCCAAAATGTGGAGTGGGTTGTCATGCTCTCCTCCAGGAGACCTTCCCAACCGAGTGATCAAACCCATGTCTCTTATGTCTCCTAAACTGGCATGCAGATTCTGTACCACCTGGGAAGCCCATATAGTCTTACCTTACTTGTAGGTAAGACTATACTTTTTCAGATCACTAACCTCATCTGTAGAGTTTCGTTGTTTCCTCTGTTTATCTCAAATTCTGATACTGAATTTTTCTCATTCTTGACTTTTTAATGACTATTGCTCTTTCCTCTATATATTTACTTTGGACTTATTGCACACTGTTATTCATTCCTTTTTTTTTTCTTTTACTCATATCTTTCTTATTTCAATAGGTTGCTGCAGACATTAGGATTTAAATGTATAATCATAATTGTTTGGTTGCATACTAATACCCTTGCTAAGATGTCATATTCTCTCCCTTTCATCTGAAAACTTCTTTTAGAGAAACAAGTACTGGGACAACCTCAACACATATATTCCAAGTCATCCCAAAATGTTTTTCCCTTGGTATAGACAGTTCTATGTACTCATATTATAATTAGCTGGGGCATTCTTCCTAATAATTACTAAGCGCTGGAGGAAGATGGAAAGTATTTAATGGTTACAGAGTTTCAGTTTGCAAGATTTGTGAATACCTAGTCACTGAATTATATATTTAAAAATGGTTCAAATATGCTATGAATATATAAATAGCATGCCCTATCTTAAAATATTGGCAATTCATTCATGAAAAAAAAATGTGTAAGAAGAGTCGGATCCAAGTGTTTTAGGGACTGATGCTGATGAAACATAGTAATGGGTTCCTTAAAACAAGGCTAAACCATTGAATATGTTACTGATAGGGGAGAGCATCTGTTTTGACTTATCGAAGGGAAACAAATTCTCAACATTTATGCACTTGATTAAATGAACTTCACACTGGTTAGATTCTGTTCCAAGTAATTAAAAAAAAATTTCCCATTTCATTACTTACATAATTCAGACCTTAGTTCTGTAGAACATTTTCAGGTGATTTCTAATTTTGCAAAATCATGTAAAAATTCCTGAAGCCTTTCTATACGAGCTGGTAATACTAGTTAGGGAAGTGATTGCAACTCCATGGAAATAGTCACCTAAACTTATAAAAAATGTATCCTTCTTTAGCAGAATCTCTTTCACAGATTTTCAAAATATTCATGGCTACCCTAAGTTAAGATGACATCCTGAGGGAAAGTGAAACAGAAGAGAGGTCTCAGTGGAAAGAATTATTTCTCTTAACCAACTGAAAAAAAAAAAAAAAGGACTCTGTTAAAAATAAACAAATTGTAATTCTGAGAGAGCAGTACCCAACAAAACAAAGGGTAAAAACACACTGTAGAAAGTGATTTAATTAGCAGTTCTGAAGATACATAATATTAAACAATTTTGCTTGGATATTAAGATACAGATATTGGTATAACCTAGAACAAGACTAACGGAAATTATAATTCCATGAGATCTTTGGGTCAGGAAAAAAGGGGAGGAGGAAGAAGGAATAAAGAGAGCTTTATATACAAAACATAGTTATTTAACAGAGCACTCACGATAAAGCAGGTGGAAAGAGATTCTGAAACAGAAGGCCTGTTTAGTGAAGCAATGGTAATAGGACAGGGAATGCATGAACTTGACTGAGTACTTGACAGAGAAGGAATGCCAGATTTATGCACTAATGTGCAAAATATAACAAGGAGGTACTCAGAAGAGGATGGGGGAGATAATGGCACCCCACTCCAGTAATCTTGCCTGGAAAATCCCATGGACAGAGGAGCCTGGTAGGCTGCAGTCCATGGGGTCTCTAAGAGTCAGGCACGACTGAACGACTTCACTTTGACTTTTCACTTTCATGCATTGGAGAAGGAAATGGCAACCTACTCCAGTACTCTTGCCTGGAGAATCCCAGGGATGGGGGAGCCTGGTGGGCTGCCGTCTATGAGATCGCACAGAGTCGGACACGACTAAAGTGACTTAGCAGCAGCAGCAGCAGAAGAGGAAGAAATGAATGGAATCAAGATTTACTTGCCAACTACACTTTCCATCTTGTTAACATGACAATGTATAATAAAGTACAATTATTCATAAACACTAATTAATCAACTTTAAAAAAGTATAACCTGGTGATATGGAGCATGGATAATTGAACTCTTTTCGATTTATAGATAAAGCAGAATTATTTAATAGGCTGAGCATTCAAGCTCTTAACAAAACCTGTATGTCCTGGGAAAGAGAAATGCTATCCTGAATACTATTTTTTAAATTAATGTTTTTATATTTTTTACTAGCATATATTTTATGCTTATGTTCAAGATACTACAACTGAAGTTCTTAGAGAAAAGCTAAAAAGTTGATGACTATGATACAAAGATTTGAGGATAACTTACATTTCATGGGCTTCCCTTGTGGCTCAGTGCTAAAGATTCTACCTGCAGTGCGGTAGGCACAGGAGACCTGGGTTTGAGTCCTGGGTCAGGAAGGTGCCCTGGAGGAGGGCATGGCAAACCACCCAGTATTCTTGTTGCCAGAATCCCATGGACCCAGGAGCCTGGTGGGCTGCAGTCCATAGGGACACAAAGAGTCAGACACAACTGAAGTGACTTTAGTATGTATGCATGCATATTACATACTATTCCTCGTTAGTGGAAAATTATGCAAATATTCATAAAATCATAATAGAAAATTTAGAAGAAAATAAATTTTAAGCAAAAATGCAAGTCATAAACAAAAATTATTGAACTGGTATTTGCTTAAGAGGCGTTTCCATGGTAGCTTAAGTATTTTTTCCTATTGTTTCTTAGAATGTGATTGATCTTGCTATGGAAAGAGAAATAGTATTTCGGATTGTAGGAGTGGAGGGTATATTCCTTCACAGGTAACCATGACAGTAAAATCAAAATTCAGAGATCTCCTGGAAACAATTTATTTCTGCTCTAGCAGGATAGATTATTTTCCTCAGAATGGATGACATGAAGGGAGTATTGGCAAAAAGACTCCTCAAATATAAGCACGCACTGACACTCTAGATGGAGAAGGCAATGGCACCCCACTCCAGTACTCTTGCTTGGAAAATCCCATGGACGGAGGAGCCTGGTGCTGCAGTCCCTGGGATCGCTGCGAGTCAGACATGACTGACTGGCTTCGCTTTCACTTTTCACTTTCATCATTGGAGAAGGAAATAGCAACCCACTCCAGTGTTCTTGCCTGGAGAATCCCAGGGACCAGGGAGCCTGGTGGGCTGCCGTCTATGGGGTCGCACAGAGTCTGACACGACTGAAGTGACTTCGCAGCAGACACTCTAGAAATAAGAGTTAGGTTCACTTCTAGGCATCTTCATTTATTTATTTATTTTGTTCCATCTTGTCACACACTTTTATTTCTATCATTAGATCCTTAAAATATCACCTTTTGAAACTTCCTAACAGTTGGGTAGATCAGATGCTCCAGGCTTTTATTCCTTCAATAAGCAGACAATGACTAAGGTTATCTTGGCCAAGATATCACATATGAGTAGTAACTGAAAATGGTGAGAGTCAAATTGCTTGACTCTCACCTAAATAAGATGGGAATGGCAACCCACTTCAGGATTATTGCAGGAGAACTCCATGGATAGAGGAGCCTGGCAGGCTACAATCCATGGGTCAACAAAGAGTCAGACATGACTTAGTAACTAACACAAATGCACATGCACAAATTGCTTACAGTCTATTCTCATGAAAAAAATAATAATAATTACAGCTTATTTGAGATTATATCTGAAGTTTTATATTTTTTAGATTTTGGCATAATGATGCTGTGGTTTTATTATGATGATGATCTTTGTGGTTTGTGTTGAGAATCTTGGGTGTTAGGTGGTAGAAGGTGCCTGTATCCATTACTTTGGCAAGCCTATGCCAAAACATAATCGTTTAAATATTTTTGGATAGTATTCTGATTTAGTTCATGGTGATCATTGTAAGAAAACTGAACCTTAACATTATTACTAAAATATGGATATTTTTATCCTTCCCTTTATTATTAAAATTTTACTAACGTGGTTTGCAGAGATTACTTTTATGTTTTAGTTATTTATTAGGTTAAAAAATAAGTGAGCAAACAAACATTTGGATATAGTAAAGATAATCCTTTTTACTACAGTCATCCATTAAATATAAGATTTGAAATATAGACTTTTTCAGAACTGTAAGTAAAAAATCAAGCCTTCATATTTCACTTTCCTCAGAAAAACAAGTATTGATTATATACGTGTTTGTGAAAGTGTCTCAAAAAGTTGGAGCTTTTGAGAATCTGCCTAGACATTTAGGTATTAATTACTTTGTGATCTTTTTGTAACACAAAAGCTGATTAACTATTACTATTAATACTAGAAATTATTAGATACTAATAATTTAGTATCTAAATTTATTACCTGGTAGATACTAGAAATTTTTTCTCATACTAGAAATTATTCTGTGTGCTTCCAGATGAGTGTGATCTAGTATGTCAGGTAGTAATTTAAATAATTTCTCTTGAATTTAGGAATTAAGTGTTTCTTATCAATAAGTAGGTTCATAATGATACCAAAAGATCATACAGACACATGACAGTCCTTATTAGAGGCTCTATATTTTTAAGACATTTTAATTCTTAGATTATTGTTGATTTTGCATCATTGGCATTTGTTCTCTGGAAAGATAGACATAAAGGTATGTTTTAAATTAGTAAAGAAAATGGTGCAAACTGAAACTGCTAGCAAAACACAATAAGCATTGTCTTTTTAAGTAGTACATAATGCATGAAGTTTATTTTTTTTACTTATTTTTCTTTTATCATTTTTTCTTTTGCTGATTTTTCCCCTTCATTCTTTATTTCCCATACGTATTTCTATTTCCTGAATTAACTTATGGGGATGTGTCTCAAGAAAATGGATGCATAATAGACAGGAAAATGATAATGTTTGAGAAAATAATTGGATGTATATTTTTTCATAAGTATATATGTTGCAAAGGAATTTCAAAATGTAATAAATGAAAATATTTGTAATAAAACACATAAAGTTTTTGACCATAAATAATTTCAGAGTTCATTTTTTTTTTGCCACAGATTTGCTGACCAGTCATTACTGGAATCCAATGATCAATTTTAACTGCTATATTTATTTCATTCAAGTGAAAAATATATTTGAATTTATTCCTCATTATATTTTTTAATGTATTATAAAGCATGAGATTTTAATCATCACAACATCTTCTTTGCTCTCATTTTCACAGGGATTCCACCTCTTAAAATCCTAATCAGGCTTTGTCACAGATCTTAAACCAAGTCAGCTTGCTCCCTCCACACTTTGCAAAATGGCATCTAAGGTCTCCAATTTATTATCCTCCTCTCCCACTTTATCTCCTAGCCCTGAAGCCAGCAGAGCAGTGGACACCTGAACAGTCTTCCCTATCCTCAGCTCTTCTTCAAACTTACTAACTAGAAATTCAACTCTTGTTGGGCATTGGTTTCCAGACAGCCTGCCCACAGTAGAGACCACCCAATGCAGCAGTGGTTCTTCCCCCGTCTTTGCTGCAGCGTTAGGTGCAGTTCCTCAAATACGCATTTCAGACCAGCCAGTATTTCAGGGCCCTCACACTCACATGGAAGTCCACAGGCATCTAAAACCTATGGACCACCCCTCCCTGCATTGAGGTCGATGGCTAACTCAAGATTTCTTTTGTGGATGCCTTTTCTCAAGGCCCATTTCTTCAGTTTCCTGACTGATTTGCCAATTGTTGGCCCCCACGCATGGAGGTTGAGGAAAGATCACAAAAAAAAGAGGCAAACCACTCCAGATTGGTAGGTGATAGATTCAATAAGCAAGGGAACTTACATACAAAGTTTGTCTTGGATGACTACAAGATGAATAGAGCTCCACACACACCTGCTAGAATCTAAAAGTTTATATATGATTTTAACTAGGTTTAGTAACATGCACCATCAAGATGGTCTCAACAACACATTGCTTGCCCAAGGCTGGGTCCCTGAAAGCGGGTCCCACTATTGGAATGGTGAGCAGAATGTAATTACTAAGGCTAAGGATAGGGAAAAGGGAGTGAGGAGACTTTGATTGCCCAAGTCCAGCTCTTGGGTCATCTGCTGGTCATGTCCTCTTGACAACCTTTTCAAAGATTTAAAGATTCTGTTGCTATTTGAGAAGGTCAATTTAATTTAATGTACAGTATAAAATATGGATTCTAATCAGCTTTTTTATAGGGTAAAAAGATTTAGTTGAAGTTTGCTGTAATGACTTTATGGTGAAAATCTTAAGGTAACAAAGGTAAGAGGTTATCCTACAGTGAAACTCATCAATCAGACTATTATAGTTGGAGGCTGCATCAAATGACAGTATTTGATAGAAAACTACACATATGATTATGACAATAAGAAAGGGGTCAGCAGTCAGAAAAAGCACGTCAAATAGCAAAATATAAAGAGTGATTTCAAAAGTATTCAGTGCATATCAAGACAAAGAACATTTTACATATGACACTTAACAAATGCTTATTTTCAGTAATAACAAAGAAAAAAGTATGAAGATTATAAAATCCAATATTTTCAACAGTTTTTTAAAAAAAGACATTATTATTCAATCAATAACACATGCATGAAGAATCTACATGTTGTCAGCATCTGTAATTGCGTTAAAATTGATTAAACTTATCTAAGAAAATAGTCTCCTGAAGTTACATAAAACATAATACATTCAACTGCTCATTCAATATACATTCATGCAGAGCAACCATTTTACTAAACCCACATAAAATGCTTAATCTGAAATAGGATTCAAAAATTTCAACTAAAAAGTTACTAGAAGTCAATATGAAAGAAATTGAATAAATGCATCTGGAAGTAATTTCCAAAAGAACTGTAGAACAAAACTGTAAGAATTGCATTTATCCTTAAAATAGGTTAGATTTGAAACTTTCAAAAAGAAGTGCTATACTTTGAACATTGAGTATAAAAAGTTGGAAATATAAATACCACTAAGTCTAGAGAAGCATAAAAATTAATCTGCCTGAGTTAGAGAAATATGGAATATTAAATTTAAGGAAAATGTACCGTGGCCAAGGAGCTCTTTATTAAAATCAAGATATTTGTATGTATTGAACTGCATATAAAGAGGAAATTTTGATTTTTCGAGGTTTTCATTTTACTATTAATGATTTATGAGTAAGAAAGTTGGTCAACAATGCATGCCTCAAAAACAACAAGAGGCATGTCTTGTTCTTCAGGCCACAGAGTACTATGGAGAGAAATTATCAAGTATTTGGTATTTAAAATATATATATATCAACAAACAGGAGTTGGAAATGCATCAGTACCACTATGTACAAAGTAAAACAAGCATGAGAAAGTTAAATAACTTAAAGACAAAATAATATACATTATGAGCTGAACAGTTTCCCCATAAAATTCATATGTTGAAGGTTTAACCTCAAGTACTTTAGTGTTAGGTGTTCATTTGTGTCCAACTCTGTGTGATTCCCAAGGAGTGTAGCTCACCAGGCTCCTCTGTCCATGGAATTCTCCAGGCAAGAATGCTGTAGTGGGTAGCCATTCCCTTCTCTATGGAATCTTCCCAACCCAGGGATCGAACCTGGGTCTCCCCTATTGCAGGCAGATTCTTTACCATCTAAGCCACCAGGGAAGCCCCCAAGTATTTTGGAATGTCTGTATTTTCAGATATGTCCTTTAAAATAGAATTAAAGAAAGGTTATTAGGGTGGATCCTAGTCCAGTGCACAATCATGGGCCATAGTATTACGAACTATGTATATTTAAAACTGAGGATAAATGAGTGAAATAGAAAGAGTTTCTCTCATGGTAGGCTAAATTATACTTTGTAAGGAAACAATTTTACTTAAAAATAACTAACACATAACAAAATATTTAGAAAATGTCAAAATTTCTAAATAACAAAAGGCAGTCAAATATTCCACACAATTGATCAAATTCAAATGAATTCCTGGAAAAATAACTTTACATATTATTTGTCTTAGTTAAAACAGTATATCCTGATGACTCCAATTGAGTAGTTTTGGTCAATAAATCATATATGCAATGATCATTGGTGGTTTAATCACTAAGTTGTGTCCAACTCTTGTGAACACATGGACTGTGGCTCACCAGGCTCCTCTGTCCATGGGATTTCCCAGGGAAGAATACTAGAGGGGGTTGGCATTTCCTTCTCTAGGGGATCTTTCTGACCCAGGGATTGAACCCACGTCTCCTCCTTCATTGCAGGCAGATTCTTACTGACTGAACCACCAGGGAAGCTTGCAAAGACATACTAATTGAAAAATGGGACGCCAACTTTAAAGGTAGATTCTTTACCACTGTGCCACCCCGGAAACCCTCAGAAAGATCATTAACTGAATTAAATTTTATTGATACTCCATCTCTTATTTAAAACCCAACAAAATAACCTTTAAAAAATTAGGTCCTTGTTCTCCTTCTCCTTCTTCTTTCATTCCTTTTTGTTTTTGAAAGACTGGGTATTTGGAACACTAGTTTGGAATAAATTATGAAGGAGGTAAAATAACCCCATTGCCATGTATTCACATTTTGGAATGTGATTCTGTTGAGATGTTTGCAGATGACAATATTTGACAGGAAGTCAGAGTTCAAAGTACTTTATAAAACTGTATCACTTGCTTGCCTTGTGCTATTTATTTAAACACTTAGTGTCCCATTTCTCAATCAGTGCAACCTCTTTTTGCCATGTGACCCCAGGGTCAGGATATTATATTATCATAAAAGCTCATGTTCATTCTGCATTTGACTTAAACTCTTTGATAATTTTTTTGACCTTTTGTCATTGTCTTCAGACAAAGAGACTGAAGCTAAATGACTTATTCAAGGGCACTAGGCCAGCCAGCATTATGCTATTGATTTAGATTAATAGTTTTTATTTTCCCAGTTGGACTGACCCCGTGAGCCTTGTCAACTCTAATTCCATTTCCATAAAATAGGGATAATAATGTTAACACCTAGATCAATTGAGTGTCTCAGTAATTATTCTCTTACACATGCGAAGTACTTTGAGCATAGAAAGTGAAGTGCAGTCTTTTAAATCACAAGCTGCTTAGAAGAGATGGCTTGAGAGATATTATAGGTCTGTTTGATTTTTGGATGAGCTGACACTTGGCAGAGGAATTAGATTTATTCCCTGTTGCTCAATATAGTGACTTTTCTTTCCTGGGTTGTTGTTTTTGCTCTTTTATAAAATCCAACAGAACTGAAGTATCTAAACATTACTATTGTGTCAGTTACCATGAAGGACTAGGTTACTATTTATTGAAATATTTTGACCGCTCTTTTTAGTAGTCCAATCCTCTTTGCAACAATTTAAACCCTCTTATTCAGAGAAGGCGATGGCACCCCACTCCAGTACTCTTGCCTGGAAAATCCCATGGACGGAGGAGCCTGGTAGGCTGCAGTCCATGGGGTCGCTCAGAGTCAGACAGGACTGAGCGACTTCACTTTCACTTTTCACCTTCATGCATTGGAGAAGGAAATGGCAACCCACTCCAGTATTCTTGCCTGGAGAATCCCAGGGACAGGGGAGCCTGGTGGGCTGCCATCTATGGGGTCGCACAGAATCGGACACGACTGAAGCGACTTAGCAGCAGCAACATTCAAAGGTATCTTTTCTTTTTTTTTTTTTTTGAGTTACTTTTGAAATTATTTAATACTCACTTATTTAATTACTGTTTTTTTTACAAATTAGGTTTACTTTTAAAATTCTATCATTTTTCTCTTCCTTCAGTCATTTACTAATTTACAAATCCTATAGGACAAGAATGTTTGTTTATTGTTATCATTGTGGCAGTGATGGTAGCTGTTGATGTCATTATTATGATTAAGATTATCAATATCTTATGGGTATACATTAAACTTCTACATAATGTCTAGCTATGTTGGTGAAGGGCACAGAGTTAGGAGCAGCACCAGTGATTCTTTCCTAACACCATGCTGTTTATCATTATCTATCTATATATTTCTGACTAAAATTTTACTTCTCCTCTCTTTACATTTTTTATTTCAATTTTCCTTTTGTGGGAGTGTATCTGCAATTTGATACCTTTTCCAAAATAGAAAATTGCTTGTAGACTTAAAGTGCAGTTTGGAAATATAAGATGTCAATTAAAATGTCTATTTCTCAGAAATGTTGTATGATTGTCCTAAGTTAGCAAATCACACAGGATCATTTTACTTTATTTTCATTTCCTGAATAATCTCACTTGTGACAATTAGCTCAGATAATGTGCACTGTATCATTTGCATTATATTGCAAAATATTATTTCACTTTTACTTTCAGTATTGCCTCTGCTATGACTCATATATTTCCATCAAACATGCATTTAGCTTATGTGTAAAATTAGATATTGTTCCTCAAAAAAGAAAAGGGCTTTGCCCATGACATAAAACTGGCAAATTGCAGTATATTTTCTGACATAGTCTCAAGCATTGTATTATGCTCAGCAAAAGCTCAGCACTCAGTTACAAACTGCTCATTTACCTGTGCTTCGCAAATGTAATAATTTGTGTCATGGCATCCCCTAGAGAAGTTGGTTAACTAATCCAGATAGAGTTAATACTTTTAATCCATATTTGACCAAAAGAGTGTTCTATTGTTTTCAGTTTATTTTACAGACATCTATAAAATATATCTGCTGCTGCTACTGCTAAGTCACTTCAGTCGTGTCCCAGTCTGTGCGACCCCAGAGATGGCAGCCCACCAGGCTCCCCCATCCCTGGGATTCTCCAGGCAAGAACACGTAATAAAAATTAATGATTTGGAGTTTCCAAATCATTTAATGTTAACATTTCTTATATTTTTCACTCTAACAACTTTATAAACCAATCTCCCATGCTATACAGTAGCCCACCTTCAGTTTGAAAATAACTTAAAAAAAAAAATTCAGTTGGAAATGGAGAGTTTTAGAAGTCCCTCAATTTTCTAATTATTTTAAAAATAGGTGTCAAAATTTCCTTTATCATCCCAATTTAAGAACTAATATGAAAGTTTTAAGTAACGTTCTAATACTTGCAACTCTGTTTTAAGTGTCTGAATGATTTGTGCTATACGTGTATGTGTGTGCATGCCAAGTCATTTTGATCATGACCAGCTCTGTGCAACTCTATGGACTGTAGCCATCCAGGCTCCTCTGTTCATGGGATTCTCCAGGCAAAAATATGGAGTGGGTTGCCATGCCCTTCTCCAGAGGATCTTACTGACCTGGGGATCGAACCTGTGTCTCTTAGGTCTCCTGCTTTGGCAGGCAGGTTGTATTTGCAGTGTAATGAGAATGCTACAGTACACATCGGAAAACCTAAACATGCTGCTCGGTTTAGTTCAGTTCAGTCACCCAGTCATGTACGATTCTTCGTGGATCCATGGACTGCCGCATGACAGGCTTCCCTGTCCATCAACAACTCCCAGAGCTTACTCAAACTCATGTCCATCGAGTCAGTGATGCCATCCAACAATCTCATCCTCTGTCGTCCCCTTCTCCTCCCGCCCTCAATCTTTCCCAGCAACAGGGTCTTTTCCAAGGAGTCAATTCTTCGCATCAGGTGGCCAAAGTATTGGAGTTTCAGCTTCAACATCAGTCCTTCCAATGAACACCCAGGACTGATCTCCTTTAGGATGGACTGGTTGGATCTCCTTGCAGTCCAAGGGACTCTCAAGAGTTTTCTCCAACACCACAGTTCAAAAGCATTAATTCTTCAGTCCTCAGCTTTCTTATAGTTGGACTCTCACATCTATACATAACAACTGGAAAAACCATAGCTTTGACTAGATGGACCTTTGCTGGCAAAGTAGTATCTCTGCTTTTTAATATGCTGTCTAGGTTGGTCATAACTTTTTTTTTTCCCCAAGGAGCAAGTGTCTTTTGATTTCATAGCTGCAATCACCATTTCCAGTGATTTTGGAGCCTCAAAAAAGATAGTATCTCACTGTTTACATTGTTTCCCCATCTATTTCCCATGAAGTGATGGAACTGGATGCCATGATCTTAGTTTTCTGAATGTTGAGCTTTAAGCCAACTTTTTCACTCTCCTCTTTTACTTTCATCAAGAGGCTCTTTAGTTCTTCACTTTCTGCCATAAGGGTGGTATCATCTGCATATCTGAGGTTATTGATATTTCTCCCAGCAATCTTGATTCCAGCTTGTGCTTCATCCAGCCTGGCATTTTGCATGATGTACTATGCATATAAGTTAAATAAGCAGGGTGACAATATACAGCCTTGACGTACTCCTTTCCCAATTTGGAACCAGTCTGTTGTTCCATATCCTGTTCTAACTGCTGCTTCTTGACCTGCATACAGATTTCTCAGAACATGCTATATATTTTATTAAGTGTATATTGCAATGAAATATATATTACATCATAATTAAATACAATGCACAAATGTACATTATACCGAATTTCAAATCAATGATATACATTATGTACCAGATTAAGTGCATAATACAATTAATGTTTTATTGAAATTGTATTTAAATACAAAAATCTGTAATTTATCAGCACCTATGTGCTATCTATCTATAAGGATGGTGTGAACTTTGTGGTGCTTTACATTAGTAAAAATCCTGTTTAATGAATGATTTCCATGAGAGAACAAAGAATAAATTACATTCTGAATATTTCAAAGAGTAGAAAGCAACATAGCTTTTCAGTTCCTCACCTTCAGGTGTATAAATTTATTCTTCTTGTAATAGGAACATTTAGATCACTATTTTTAAAGTTAATTGGTTTAATTTTATGCTCCAATATTCTTGCCTGGAGAATTCCAAGGACAGAAGAGCCTGTCAGTCTACAGTCTATGGGGTTGCAAAGAGTCAGACACATCTGAGCAACTAACATCATATATTATACATGTAAGTCTTTACAAGTTATTAATTTCTGAAAATGCAAGGGAATGAATTAATGACATAATTTAGGTATTTGTTTCAATAAAAAGAGTGTTTTAACACTTCTTTCTTGTTAGAAATTATTTTTTAAATTTAAATATTAACAATAGCCACACTTGGTTTATGCTTTGCATTAGGTATAAAAAGATACTGCAATAACATGGAAGTTAATGAGATAAGCTGAATTTTATAAGCATAAGCAATAAGGTAAGTTTATTAATTTTCTATAAAGTTCAAATTGTTGAGTTTACCTCTACATTGGGCTTTAAAATATTCAAAAATAGAAATTTGATTAATGGTTTCTCACTTTCTACACACACCACTAACCAGACTAATCTTTTTCTGTCATTTATTCATGTGACAAAATAGATTTATTGATTCAACGCACCTGTATTGAGTCTTATAATTTCCTAGCTAGTTGTTCAGTGGTTCCAGGAAGCTTAACTCCCACCTAATTTTCAGTCCTTTTCCATCTAAAATTTCCAACTTAACCACTTTTCCCTTTTACTGTCAAACCAACAGTTCCTCTTTGGTGAACTACAAATACCACATAATACTAAATATCTCATTTTTATTCCCACCTGCCTTTCCTGACTAATCTAATTTTAATCTATTTTGAGCCACAACACTTGGAGTATATAATCAAGTTTTGTTACCACATAATACATTTTAGTTGTTTATCAAATGTTAATTATATATTCAAACTTACAATACGAGTTTTGCATAAACTTCTGTGGGAAAGGATCATTCATTCCGAATGTTTCTCTTTTCCCTAAGTAGAAAAGCATACATATAAAATCAATGTTGTTTGTATACCTTAAATCCATGTTTTCTATTATCACACTCCTTGATTAGTTAAGACCTTTATCATGCCACAAAGATTATGTTAAAAGCTTCCCATCTGATGGTTCTGTGGGCTCTTCCACACTGCCAACAAATCCTCATTACACACTCAAAGCTGACCTCTCCTTTATCTTTGCACCATACTCTGAAGACCTCCAGTACAGAAGAAAGGCCAAATCCCATACACAGTAGACCCTCCAACACTGGCTTGTGTTTTGCTCTTTTTTTACTGTTTTTCTCCAAAGGTGTACTGGATATTTTACTATCTTCAGAGAACATCTGTCCCCTTTCATTGTTTTGCATATTTGTTCACAATTCTTGCTTGGAATATCAGAGAAATTGAAAATAAAGAACCATGATAAAATAACTCTTTGATATTCTATAGCTTAAGTAGGATTAACGTTAAAACATTACTTATTGCTCTCCTTCAATGTAAGGCAATGTTATAACTTTCAGTCTTCCTTAAGTTCCTTATTTATGCAGTGAATATGCCCAGCAATAATTTATTTCTCCTTTCTTAAAGTACTTTGTATATATAAGAAGGTCTTAGACTTTTTGGTCTTATAACTTCTTCATATTTTTTAAAATTAGTAAAGTTGCCAGTTAGGTTTGTGTGAGGTATATGGATTGGTAAAGTAATGATGCATTAACCCCTTTAAAATAATAGATCAATTACATGATAATATAAGGCAATTTTAATGAAAATTAAGTATATTTTTTAGAGAGAAAAAAGCACAAAGAATGGCATTGTTATATTTTACATATTTTTTAAATATCTTGCTTAATAGAAGACATCCTGATCCTATTTGTTCCTAATATGTTGTTTTGGTTGGCATATGTGAAGAAACCTAGCCTCATACAGATAGATAATTTGTGGTGTTTAAAACTTCTACACAGATTTTTATTTCTTCTCAACATGGCAAATAACCAGTAAGCCTTGATTGTTGATCTCTTTTCTTACCCACATATTGATGCTGATGTCATATGATCATTTTATCTTATGGAATCAAAATTTTATGCAAAAATATAGAGAGGGGGAGATAATTCTCTGAATTATCAGCTCTGAATTGCTGAGAAAATCATATGAACAAACGTTCTTCTTCATTCTCGTATTACTCTGCCCTAAGGTCTTCATTATGCTTTTGATTTCCTGTGTTTATGTTACAGTTGACCAGTTTGTGTTTCCTTCAGGGCTGTTTTCTCACTCTAGATGATGACCTCCTACAGCTTTTGAGACCACTGGTTTGACCTTCTAAAATGTCTGTATGACTTAGTAAGACATGTTCTCACTTTAACACCTCTCTTCTCTCATTGAATGTCTCTGGCAGCCCACTCCCCTCCCTTTTTTAAACAAATAAAATAGTATCATTTTTTTAAATTAAATTGGGCAAAAAGAGATTGAATATCATAATATTATTAACTAAATTGGTTAAATTTAAAGAATTTTTAAGGTAGTAACTGTGGCCCTTATATCTTATGGTACTACAAGCATATTATATACATATATATATATATATATATATATATATATATATATATATATTTAGTAAATACTTTTGGGTTGGTTGATATATGTGGTAGATTGGTTGCAATGATGGCCCTGTTAATGATCTCTTATATCCATACAACTTGATTTTGAAGTTTCTTCCTTCAGTAAATGAAATTAATTTTCCCACTTCTGAAATCTGTGTTTGACTTGTGTGTTTTTTTTTTTTTTTTAAATGGAATACAATTAATGCTGTACAAATTCTGAGTTTTGTCCTTAAGAGCCTTGAAGACAAGGGTCTAATTTTTCTCCTCCCCTTCCTCCACGCTCTTTTTCTCTTCTCTCTCCCTTTGTCTCCCTTTCCCCCTCTTCCATCTCCACCAAGAGAAAAGTCTGGACTAGCCTGCTGCAGTATGAGTCAACACGAAAGAGGCTCTCATCCTACAGGCAGGTTACACCTAGAAGCAGATTGCAAACTCACCAGTCCAGTTTTGATGCACGATACTGGATGCTTGGGGCTAGTGCACTGGGACGACCCAGAAGGATGGTATGGGGAGGGAGGAGGGAGGAGGGTTCGGGATGGGGAACACATGTATACCTGTGGCGGATTCATTTTGATATTTGGCAAAACTAATACAATTATGTAAAGTTTAAAAATAAAAAAAATAAAAAATAAAAAAAAGACACATAAGAAAGAGCACTGAGACCAGAAGAACCACTAGAATGACCTCAGGCTAAACTGTGTTCAGTTGCTCAGTTTTGTCCAACTCTTTGTGACCATATGAACTGTAGCCCACCAGGTTCCTCTGTCCATGGGATTTTCCCTGGAAAGAATACTGGGGTGGGTTGCCAGTTCCTCCTCCAGGGGATCTTCTCAACTCAGGGATCTAACCCACATCTCCTGCATTGGCAGTTGGATTCTTTACTAATGAGCCATCAAAGGAAGTCTTGCAGGCTAAATTATTGATCAAGAAAATCATGACCAAATTATTAAATAACCAAAATAAATGGCTCTTACTTAAAGTATTAACATTTGGAAAGGTTTGTTACTAAGCAATATGTAAATGATACAACATTGTAGAGGGTTTTATATATATATATATATATATATATGCGTGTGTGTGTGTGTGTGTGTATAGTGGTTTCTTTTTCATATATTACTGTCTGGAAATTATATATTTTTGGCTTGAGATAAAATTGATTATACAGTGAAAAATAAACTTTCCAACCTTAAGATGTATAAAATTCTCATTTCTTGGTGAATTTCATGTTCAGTTTATTTCAGTCTCTTGTTCAAAGTTATCCATGACTGCATGACTTTAGATGAATAATCTAAGAAAACTTTGTCTTAGAGAAAATGCTTTTATAAATAAATGTTAAATGCTAAAATTTTCTTTTCCAATTCAGCACCACTCCAGTGTAATTTATTCAAAATATTTTCTGATGCTATTCTACCTTTGGCCTCACAGTGTATTAGATATAGATAATAAAAGAAAGAAATAATGATCACTGGCAATGATTCTCATAATTCCTTAAAACAATAGTGATAAAATAAAATGATAAGTGGTAGACGATTAATTTCCACTTCCTATTCCCTCTTAATTTCTATTACAATAAAAATGGATCAATATTTAATTCATTCAACAAACAGTATATCCACCCTGAAACAGGTGTGGTCCAGGATCATAACAGCCTGTACAGTGGAAAACAAAATAAAAGTGGACTCTGCTATTATGGAGCTGATAGTAAAGCTAAGGAAAATAAACATCATTCAATAACTATACAAATTATATATCATAGTAAGAGCCACAAATGAAAATAATATGACCTATAAAAAAAAAAAAACTGGGGGTGAGGTGGACTATAAATTGAGGATCCACGAAAGTGTCCTATTAAAAGTGACATTTAAAGAGAGTTAAATGTTGAGTAGGAAACAAATACATTGCAAATATAGGAAGATAATGCCAGAGAGAAGAAATAACACATGTAAATGCCTTAACTTGAGAATCATGTTGCTATTTGAAAGAAATAAAATATCAGTTTAGTTTTTGGAGTAAGAGATAATTGATGATCCATTAGTTTGGAGATGAAGGTGAACAATTGACATTGTGTTGCTAAGTATACCTTGATGAGGATTATATATAATATACTAAGTGCACAGTGAGTCAGTGAAGAGATGCAAGGAAGCTGGAGGTAAGATTCAATATATATCTTCTTTTTCTTTTAGTTGAGCATTTTACAGACCTACAGTTGATAAATCATAAATGTATATTTGTATTAGTAAGGATTCTTCAGAGAAACAGAAACAGTAGGAGATAGATAGATGATAAATTTATGATGAAGAATTGGCTGACATTATTATGGAGACTGAGGTCTCATGATTTGATGTTTGCAAACTGGAGATCTAGGAAAGCCAGTAATATCATCAGTCTAAGTCTTAAGGCCGGAGAACCAGGGGAACCAACCCATGTGGTATTAAACCAAATTTCTTAGTCAAAGGGCTGGAGAATGTGGGATGAGATGTCCCAGCCCAAAGAGGCAGGCGGGAAGGAAAACAGGATAAATTTCTCCTTCCTCTGCTGCTGCTGCTGCTGCTAAGTCGCTTCAGTCGTGTCTGACTCTGTGCGACCCCATAGACGGCAGCCCACCAGGCTCCCCCATCCCTGGGATTCTCAAGGCAAGAACACTGGAGTGGGTTGCCATTTCCTTCTCCAATGCATGAAAGTGAAAAGTGAAAGGGAAGTCGCTCAGTTGTGTTCGACTCCTAGCGACCCCATGGACTGCAGCCCATCAGGCTCTTCCATCCATGGGATTTTCCAGGCAAGAGTACTGGAGTGGGTTGCCATTGCCTTCTCCGCTCCTTCCTCTACCAGTTGTTTTATTCAGACACTCAAGGGGTTGAATAATGCCCCTCCCCACATTATTGAGCCCACTGATGCAAATGTGAATCTTGTACGGAAATGGTCTCATATGCACATCCAGAATCTGCCCCCTCCTCCACCTCATGAGTATGACGCACAAAATTAACCATCACAGTATTCAAATAATAATAATAAAATGAACACACCTTTGTAAATTGTGTCTGTTGCCAGAGACCACCTTCAGTAGCTTCTTCCTATCTTTATCCCACCCTTTTCCTAGGGTCCATCATCCCCCTGACACTCAACATTTTAGATAAATTTTGTCTCTTTAAAATTTTATATAAATAACATCACATAGCAAATACTCAGTGTCTGACTTATTTTATTCTGTTTCTGCCTGCAGCAACAGTAATATACTCCATCTATTTTCTGTATAATATTCTGTATTCTAGCAATAGCTCTATTTATTTATTTATTCTATTATTGATGGGCATTTAGACACTATATTTTGTTTTTCTGTAAGGCTAATACATCCATCAACACTGTATATTTTGTTGCATCTGTACACACACATTTTTTTTTTTTTGCTGAATAAATACAGAAGAGAAAAATTGCTAGACCAAAGGGCATATGTATATTCAAATTTAGTACTACTAATAAAACAGTTTCCAAGGCCTGTTGTGCTCAATTGCAGTTCTGCTAGTGGAATAAAGTAAAAGAGAAATAAATTTACTATAGGGGAAAAAAATAAGAAAGAAACTTGTCGGGATTTTGTCACTGGAAGGAAAGAAAAAGAAATCTCTCCTGAGAATTCATACTCACAAACTGGTCCTCATCTGGATTTGCAGCTAGTGAGCTAAAACTTTCAAGTTGAGAATTTATTTTTAAGTGATTCCATGTAAGTCCCTTCAGGCACCAGGCAGAAGAAGCAAATGCAAGTACTCTCCAGAGAAATGCTTCTTTCAATCAGGCCTGACCGCAAGCCCATAAATAATGTTTCAGAAGAAATAAAATCAAGGTTAAAAAATCACACAACTAATAATAAAAGAAATGAGCATGAGCAAGAATTTGCAGAAAAAAGACACAGAAAAGTTAGATTGCCAAAAAGTACAGATTTGGGGGTTGTAAGACAAAATAAAATTTAATTGATTATGTATTATTTTAGATAAATAAAGCAATTAAAATATAAACACTTAGGAGACAAAGCAAATATCTAAGGAGACAAGAAAAAGGATCAACTAAAATGTAAACTGAATTATATAAATTTTGTAAATAGAATCACAGAAGAAAAAAAGTTAAATATTTTGAAAAGAAGATAAGAAATGCAGATGACTAAGAAGATATAACATGCCTAGATGCATAAGAAAGAGATGTTACAATATTCAAAGAGATAATGGTTGATAATTTTCTTCTACTTTGGGAATAATCCTCAGATTTAGAAATATAATCAGTTCTTAACAATTTTAAGTAAAAAGAAATCAGAACTTATACATGTTACAGTTTAATCTGAACAAAAGCTTAAAAAAAAAAAAAAAACTTGAAAATTGTATAGAATGATAAGATAAATTACCTACAGAGGCACCATGAGAACTGACTTTCCAATAGTTAAAGTAGTAAGTAGAAGACATCATTTCATGCATTGTGCTAAGAGAAAGTAACTGTGAGCCTAAGAATGAATCCCAGTGGCTTCTTGGCCTATCTTCCAAGAATGAAGAAAAAATAAAAGCTTGATTGGATGAATCCAAATTTAGGTTTGTTCTCTCTTTCTTTTTTTTTTTTTTGCTTTGGTTTCTATTGTTTTTATCACCAAACCCCTCTATATAAATATTTTCTAGGTTATGCACCAGATAAAGTGGAATAAATCCCAGATAGAAAATTGTTTGGCACATACATACACACAAAAATCATGAACCAAGATATTAGAAATATATGGGGACATATAAATAAACATTTCTTGAATAACTCAATGATAGTATCACCACATTTGAGGGGTATATTTATTTCTTTGAGCAGCTGTAGTCAAGTGCCACAAACTGGACTGCTGTAAACAACGGGACTTTACTCTTTCACACTTCGGGAGGTAGAAAGTTCAGAGCTCTCTCTGAAGTCTCTAGAAGATTATTGATTGCATGCCTTTCTCTTAGCTTCTGATATTGCTGGCAAATCTTGGCATTCTTTGGCTTGTAGACGCCTCATTCTTGTCACTGCTCTGTTGCCACATGGCATTCTCATTGTATGTCTGAGTATCTCTTCTCCTCTTGTAAAGAAACAGTTATATTTGATTTAGGTCTCACTCGTGGGGTTGCAAATAGTCTGACACGACTTAGCAACTAAACCACCACCCCTACTGCAGTATGAGGGCTTCCAGGTGACACTAGTGGTAAAGAATCACCTGCCAAGGCAAGAGACATGGATTCAATCCCTGAGTCAGGAAAATCCCCTGGAGTAGGAAGTAGCAATCCATTACAATATTCTTGCCTGAAAAACTCCATAGACAGAAGAGGCTGATGGGTTACAGTCCATTTGGTTGCAAAGGAGTCAGACATGACTGAGCTACTGAGCAAAGAGAGCTACTGCTAGTATGACCTCATTGTAACTTGACTATATCAGCAGAGATTCTATTTCTGAATGAACTCACAGTCTCAGGTAAGGAGGATTAGAATTTAAACTTATCTTTTCAGGAGACACAATCAACTCACACAATGGATTAAAGTAAGATGTAAAATCTAAGAATAGAAAAAAGAGGGAGAAAAGGAAATTACACTATACTGTTCTTAGGCCCTTGTAATATTCTAGAGAAGAATAAATTTATAAGTTTCAATTCAGTTCAGTCAGTTCAGTTGCTCAGTCGTGTCCGACTCTTTGTGACCACATGACTTGAAGCAGCCAGGCTTCCCTGTCCAGCACCAACTCCTGGAGTTCACTCAAACTCACGTCCATTGAGTCGGTGATGCCATCCAGCCATCTCATCCTCTGTCATCCCCTTCTCCTCCTGCCCCCAATCCCTCCCAGCATCAGAGTCTTTTCCAATGAGTCAACTCTTCGCATGAGGTGGCCCAAGTACTGGAGTTTCAGCTTTAGCATCATTCCTTCCAAAGAACACCCAGGACTGATCTCCTTTAGGATGGACTGGTTGGATCCCATTGCAGTCCAAGGGACTCTCAAGAGTCTTCTCCAACACCACAGTTCAAAACCATCAATTCTTCAGCACTCAGCTTTCTTCACAGTCCAACTCTCACATCCATACATGACTACTGGAAAAACCATAGCCTTGACTAGACGGACATTTGTTGGCTAAGTAATGTCTCTGCTTTTGAATATGCCATCTAGTTTGGTCATAACTTTCCTTCCAAGGAGTAAGCATCTTTTAATTTCATGGCTGCAATTACCATCTGCAGTGATTTTGGAGCCCCCCCAAAATAAAGTCTGACACTGTTTCCACTGTTTCCCCATCTATTTCCCATGAAGTGGTGGGACCGGATGTCATGATCTTCGTTTTCTGAATGTTGAGCTTTAAGCCAACTTTTTCACTCTCCACTTTCACTTTTCATCAAGAGGCTTTTTAGTTCCTCTTCACTTTCTGCCATAATGGTGGTGTCATCTGCATATCTGAGGTTATTGATATTTCTCCCAGCAATCTTGGTTCCAGCTTGTGCTTCTTCCAGCACAGCATTTTAGACTTTATTATTTGAGCATTCATGATGAAAATATTACTTGTATGTAATTAATACATAATAAAAGATTAAAATCAAACTAAAGACATGTTTATGTTCTTATAAGAATGAAAGTTCTTAGCAGAGATCCTAAATAATAAATAAATAAAGGGGAAAAACCTAGATTTTAGAAAACTTTCTTGTGGTAACAGAGGAGTTATATGTATGTGCTTTGTCTTAAATATTCTAAAAGCAAGGAGAGTTGTTTTGTAGTTTTCATTGAATGCTTCATGTCATGATCATTAAGGAAAGAAAATGAAAGTTGTTAACAAAAAAATATTGCTAATGGTAAAGTAAAGACTGCATATTACTCAAGGTAAGACAAGTTTCTCTTCTATCTCTCTGCCATTGCAACTCAGGTACTATCACTATAAGGAGCATATAGAAAATTAAGAAAACTTTTTCACAAAGAATTTCTAACCAGGAAATTAGTTTTAATCACATTTTCACATTCCTATTACTATAAGTCATGCACTGGCATACAAAAATGACTTTGTTATACAGAAGTGTTCTGTAAAATGATATTTACATCAATTGAAATTTATATTAATCAAGTAAACAGAAAAGTAAATATTTTCTTCACGGTCTTTCCACCTGAACTTCACAACCTCTGCTCCACTTACCTGGCTTTACAGAGACAAATAGATCCATCTAAATTCTCTTGATCATTCTACTTGGGGACAATTGGAGCAAGCTTATTTGCTATTTTTACCTGCTAATTACCTATTTGCAACAGAATTTTAAAATATTACCCTAATTTAGATCCTTATTTCCTTTTGTTATATGCAATTCCCTGTTACTTTGTTTAAATAGGTTATGTCTTTGGTGGTAGTTGTCTGTGAATGAGATTCGCTCTGTTGGGTCATTGTTGTCTGTACCTGTTATTCTAATTTTAGGACACCACAGGCCATATGTGAAAGGGAAACAGCCTCTATAAATTTGGGTACTACAGTTTATGTTTGCCAGTTAACAAGGGACTTGGCTGGAAAATATGCAGTTTTGTGAAAATTCTTCCTAAGAGAACTGTTTGCTGAAAGGGATTGATAGGTTCTCACATGTACAAATTAGTTACTTTTGTCACATTTTATTTGTGGTTGGTCTCATTCTTCTTGTCAGGAATGACGATATCTGTTTTACACATAGGTCAGGGAGGAGAACAGGCTGGGAAAGGCTAGGTCTTTCTTCGTTAGCAGTTAGAAGCTGCTTGATGCATTAAGTGCCTATGAATAAATAAAACTACTATAATTGCAGAACCATTTTTAGAATTGCACATCCATTGAGGCATTTTGCCATGCAGCAATAAACTATCAGGCAGTACTTGAACTGTTTATATCAGTTAATTAGAAAATGGATATGAAAATGAATAGATTAATTCAACAACTTATGTAAGAAAAGCAATTGTATCTTAGCACCTCAAACCTCTACTATTTTCTTTTGTTTCCCCCCTTTATTTCAAGAACAACTCATATGTGAATTTCCATTATAAAGAAACAAGTAAAAACAAGTTATTTTTCTCGTTAACTGGTATCAATAAAATATTTTATTCCTGTTTCTTGAACACAATGGCTATATCATGCCTATCTATGTAGCTCACAAATGAGATAACCCTGATGGTTCAATGGTTAAGAATTCACCTGCCAATGCAGGGGATGTGAATTCAATGTCTGGTTGGTAAGAGCCCACATGCCACAGAGCAACTAAACCTGTGCAATGCAACCAAGACCCAGTGCAACCAAAAATAAAATAAATAAATAAATGTACAAGAAGCTCACAAATAGAATCTTAAATCATTTGTTCTGGCTCCTTCTCTCCCTCATGAAGAAATACAGCATGCCCACCAAAGAGCAAATTGGATAGTCATTCATTTATTTATTCCACATTTTCTTGAGTGCCAAGTGTAACAAGCACTATATAAAATTAATAAAATAGAGAACAATGACATGATGGTTCAGAGAGCTTGCTTTTTAGGGACTTCCCTGCAGGTCTAGCAGTTAAGAATCTGCCTGCCAGTGCCAGGGACACAGGTTCAATCACTGGAAGGGAAATAAACCCACATATCATGGGGTAACTAAGGGCTCACCCGACAAAATAAGATTATTTAATTAGTTAAGATACATTAAAAGTAAAAGAAATGTTAAGAAACTTATCCACACATTAAAAAAAAAAAGAAACCTTGCTTTTTAGATGAGCATTTATAACATAAACATAAAATATATGAAAATACTCATTCAACATGTGAGATACTATCAGATTTTAATTTGTACTATCAATGAAATAACAAATGTTTACATAAAAGGATATCAGTGAGTCTACTTTAGATGCAGTGATCAGGTAAAGCTTCCATAGGGATGGGTGTTTGCCTCATGAACAGTATTGAGTCACTCAAGTCAAAGAAACAGAAAGAAAAATCAAGGTCATGAGAGTAGGAAATGGATTCCCTGTCCTCATGTCTTATTCCTCAAGTGAAACTGATAAAATGTACTGATTATTGTTTAGTAAGAAAAACACAGAATCCCATATGGTTAGAAGACAGGCTAGAGATGTATAAGCAGAACCCAATAATAAGTGCTTTGGATTTTATTCTACATACTGCAGAAAACAGCTGAGCAACTTTAAGCAGGGGGGTCACCTGCTCTGACTTACATTTTGAAAATAAGGTATAGGTTGCTATGTGAAGAATGGATTTGTTCCGGAAAAGAGGAAAGTGGGAAATCAATTAGTGAAAAATGTCATTCATTAGGACAGTGGTAATTGAGATGGTGAGAAGGGTATATCTCAGGATTCGTCTTGTAAAAGATTAATAAACAGAATCTCAACTAAGTTAGTTTGAGACACCAGATGGAGATCTCTCATGCCTTACGAAGACAGCAGAGCCCAATAGGAAGAAGTACATCTCTTCTTTCCTGGGAAGAAGTAAGTCAAAGACAGGCCATGAACTCTGTCTTCTATAGCTCTCCCAACTTTTCCTCTCTATAAAAGTGTTCTACCCATCCCATGTGTGGCTTGCATAAGTCTCACCATGTTTGCAGATCTGGAATTGCAATTCTCTACTGATCTCAAATAAACTATTTTTCACTAGAGAAATATTTGGTAGTCTATTTGTCTCAGGTCAACAGTCTTCAGCAATTGTTTGGATGATATTGTCATTTCCTAAGATGAAAATCCTGGGCAAGAATTACATTGAAGGGAAAAGTGATGATTCTGTTTTAAAAATGTAAAGTTGGAAATATTTAAGATGTGTTCAAGTAGATCTGTCAAGCAAGCTGTTGTAAATGTAGTTCAAAAGAGATATATAGGCTAAAATATGTGTGTCTTGGAGTTATTGGCACATAGGTGATGTTTAAAGTCATGATATCAATGGGGTATCTTAAGGGGAGGAAATTCAAGGCTTAGGTATCAGGTCAAAACATGACCTCAGGGATAGACTGTGAAAAAGTAGCCATTGAGATGGGAGAGACCCTAGAAGAGTGTTCTATGATAAGGTAAAAATGCATTTCAAGAAAAAAGTGAGGGATTTATTATCTTGGACATCATTGACAGGTCAAATAAGATAAGGAACTAGAATCATTTAGTAAATTTGCTCCATGTAGAACCTTGCTAGGGCTACCAAAGCAAAGTTATCCAGTCACTGGGTAGATTCTGCTTTGCTGCGAGAGATTTACTCAGCATAGCATAGACAACTTAATTCATAAAAAGAGGAAATTGTATGTCAGTAACCCTTTAGTATGTCATAGGATGTCTCTTCCTTATGGTACACATTATAAGCAAAATATGTACCCTTTTGCTATTTCTCATGGTAACATTAGTAATCAATTCCAGATAGATTCTAATTTCATAAAATCTCTTCTAGGAAACCCAGAGAAATTTCTTTACTATAGAAAGGTAAATAAAATGAGTATGGTAACTGCTATAATCCAGTTTATACGTAACACACATTAGGACCACATAGCAGAGAATGAGAAATTCTTTGGGGCTACACTTCTGGAAAGACTTGCAAGATTAACAATATTTAACCATGCTGAGATTAGGTGATGAAGAAAGGCTTTCTACATAGCTATAAGTCAACATTTTTACCCAAAAGGGATTAGTGTATCTGATTTTATAAGGTGACTATGCCTTAGAAATTTTTGGAGGGTGGGGGTTGCAAAAGAAAGAGGACACGATTAATGAAACTTAGTCACAGTGAGCAAGCCATGTGTGCATGATGTTGTGTATAACTGTCTTTGTAATTAAAAGTTCACACTGTACATTAGTATATTCACTGACTACCTACACTTGATAGAAGAAGAAGAGAGAGAAGTTGCTCAGTCATGTCTGACTCTTTGCGACCCCATGGACTGTAGCCCACCAGGATCCTCGGTCCATGGGATTTTCCAGGCATGAATACTGGAGTGGATTGCCATTTCCTTCTCCAGGGGATCTTCCCAACCCAGGTCTCCCGCATTGTAGGCAGATGCTTTACTGTCCAAGCTACCAGGGAAGCCTACCAAGTAATACAAGGAGCTGTCTTGCTAGAAAAGATATTTCAGTGCATGAGAAAAGACCAAGAGTGGAACATAAATAGCTTTAATTCACCTAAATATAAATATTAATAAATAAAAAATTTATTAAAGAATTCAAAGATAGGACTTGAATTCTCTGAAATCAAATGTGAAATATTTTGATGAAGGACGCAAGTGCACCTGAAATGAATGTTCTGTTTTTAGGTAGAAGGTTGTACAAATGTCAACTATTTTGAGTTGTCTAAATACAGTAAAAGTACACTAGGTTGAGAGTACTTGGCTTCAAACACAAGTTTGGCATTTACTAAGTCTACAGAGAAGTCATTTTAGCTCTCAGTGTTTTATTTTCTCCTCTTTTTATCAAGGATGACATAATCTTCACAGAGTTGTCATGAACATTGCTTCAATTTTAAAAACAGTTCACTATAAAGCATCATACACATGAAATCTCTTTTTTAAGAATTCTCTGCAAATCAAATAAACTGATTCACTCTATAACAC
The DNA here is from genome assembly GCF_055505025.1 of Bos grunniens. NCBI lineage: Eukaryota > Metazoa > Chordata > Mammalia > Artiodactyla > Bovidae > Bos > Bos grunniens. Next base: position 70,358,506 of record NC_141170.1, read on the forward strand.
AGACACCAAAATACAATAATTTTCATATTGATGGGCATATGTTCAATCTGCTTTGGTCTATCAAACTTACAACTGCAACAGTCTCCATTTCCCTTTCCATAAAATTAGAGTGAACTTGGCTTCAAAGGGGCTACTCCCATCCCTTTAGTGTTCTTGTTTTTTCTTCATTGACATATAATCCAATGACTTTGGAAATTCTGCAATGGATTATGAGTGTTCATGTCATGGAGAATAAATGGCAAGTTATAATGGAAAGGACAACAGGAAGGAAATAAGAAACACTAATTCAAATTACAGATCTTGGGACATTCTTGGTGGTTTACTGGTTAAGATTCCACATTCTGATGCAGAGCATGCCAGTCCAGGACCTAAGATCCCACATGCGTCATGGCCAAAAACCTAAAGCATAAAACAGAAGCAATATTGTAATAAATAGACTTTAAAAATGATCCATGTCAAAAAAAGTCTTTAATAAAATTGCAGATCTTTTACTATTTAATTTTTGATACAAAGGAAGCATTATACAAAATCACTTTAGACTTTAATCCAATACTAACCCATAAAATGGGCCTCCCGGGTGGTGGAGTGGTAAAGAACCTGCTTGCCAATGCAGGAAACTCAAGAGACAAAGGTTTGATCCCTGGGTCACAAAGGTCCCATGGAATAAGAAATGGCAACCTGCTCCAGTAATCTTGCCTGGAAAATTCCATGGACAAAAGAGCCTGGTGGGCTACAGTCCACGCGGTCACAAAGACTTCGACACCATGGAGTACATACACAGCACTCATGCATTCCATAATACACACCTATGGCAAATTTCCTGTTGTATTTGAAATCTTGTTTTTTTATCTACAAATTGTGTGCTTAGTCGTGTAGTTGGGTCCGACTCTTTGCAACCCCATGGACTGTAGCTCACCATGTCCTCTGTCCATGTAGATTCTCCAGGCAAGAATACTGGAGTGGGTTGCCAAGCTTTCCTCCAGGGAATCTTCCCAACCCAGGGAAGATTCAAATCCGGATCTCCCACATTGCAGGCATATTCTTTACCATCTGAGCTGCCAGAGAAGCCCATCTACAAATTATCGAGTATTAATAATAAATTCATTAACTATGATAACATATATGACAGATGTAATATAGTTGTCAACAAATAATTAAGTCAATCTTAATTTTTAACTACTTTTTCCTGCTCTTCCATCTTCTATCTTTCTTTCCTTTCACCTCTTGCCTCCTTTTATCCTGAACTTCCTTCCTTCTTTCTTTATGCTGCTATTTATAAAACAGGAATATCAAACTATCTGAGCTCAAAAGTTTATTCCAGTTCAAAGACTCAATGATAAACTAAAAATGAATATGGAAAACTCAGAACTCTCATCATCTCTGAGAATTTGCATGATCATGTCAAGGATGGTGCTCTATCCTCTACATAATTGCTTTCTGCCTTGGTATCAGAAGCAACTTAAATGAGCTAAAATAATAAACTTAAAAAGTTAGCTCTTTTCCTGTACCTAGAACATATTAAAAATACGAAGAAGAGTTTTGGTCAGATTCCCAGATAAGAAACCAGATTCAAAGAGGTCAAAGAAAAATTAGAGAAGTCTAATATTATAACAACAAAGCCTCTCTCCAGGGTTTTCTATGTTTCTCTTTGGTAAGGTTACAGACAGGAAATAGGTAGTTAACAAATCAAACTGAAGAATATAATTATTCTCATTATTTCTACCAATTATAGGTTGTAAAAATGTATGAAATACAAAGCAAAATTTCTTCTTAATTGTCTATGCAATTCTGAGCCAAATTTTCTCAATCTAAAATGTCTTAAAATATGAGTTAATTGTCAGAAGTCATAAGAACTCTTCTGAAGCATGAAGGTAGTGTTTTTATTTAACACTTTTAAGATCAAAGAATTATATGGCTAAGGGAGGAGGGAATTCTTATGTAAGAAAAGCCTGCAATATCTTTTTTAGAAAATAGGTTTTATAGCTGAAATGCCTGAGTTTAAAACCCACCTTAACCATTTGTTGCCCAAGTCACTTGCCAAGACACCTGACCCTTCTTTGTCACACTGACACCTACTATAAAGTGAAGAAAGGAACTGTATCACATGATTTTGTAATAAGGAATACAAATCAGGATATATATAGGTAAAGCACTTAACATATAGTTGCATCCATATTAAACAGTTGTTAAAGGATAATTTTGTAACTGAATCATTGGATTTTTATTTGAATGATCATAAAAGGGAACTCAGAGAAGGTAGATGACTTATTCAAGGTCACATTGCATGCTGGTGGTCTTTTAACTGTGTAAGTCACATTTCAGGGTTCATTACTGATAATTCACTTACATTTAAGGACATTGAACAGATACTTGCCATTAACAATAATACTGGGGTAGGTTGAGTTTCTTGAGTGTTTTTCCTCATCTTTTCCTTTGTAAACAATATGCAAGTCAACTATGAATTGTCTCTACTAATCAAATACTAGGAGAATATCATTTTGGAGATTTTCATCTGAAATGGTAGATTTTTACTTGAATTTAAAGAAAGAGGTGATACGTTTCTGTGTGTCCATCTGTATTCTATTTCTTTGTCTTTTGTTTTCAATATATATGACAAATGTCAGTGAGACTGCCTACAACCAGAGAATGGGTTAACATTCACTAGCAAACCAAAAATTACAAATATTATATTTGAAACATCAGGACTACCTAAGTATTTTTATAGCAAAGTTTAAGTAGCTGCTTACTTGAAAGTTATAGAAGTTAAATTATAGTTTATGAAATTAAATTATGATTTTGTTTATGGAATACTGTATGGATCAGCATACTGTTTCTCAGCCTGTAGTCTATGACTCAAGAGAATTAAAATCTCCTTGGCTGCTTTGTAAAAATGTATTTTCTTAGACATCTCCATTTATACACAGAATCAGACTGTTCTCATCATGGTTCACCTACTACCAGGAATTCCCCTGCTTATAAAAGTTTATATTCTTCTGGCCTAGTTCTCAAGGGCAATGTTATAGACCTGAGTTTAAATTCTGGTACCACACATGAGAGATATAGAATGTCAGGCAAATTAATCTAATTTCTACTTAGTTTTCTCATCTGTGAAAAAGAGACAAAGAGAGCATCTAATTCATGGAGCTACTGTAAATTGAATGAGCTAATGTATGGAACAATCACTCCGTAAGTAACAGCATATGGACCTTGGAAGAGCTTCTTCAGTGATTCTTTTCATTACAAACCATTGACTTAAATTGTGATATCCCTAAAGACAACATCTGATTCACTTCACTTTCTATTTCAGTATCTAGAAGAAAAAGGAGTAAATTAGAAAAAGATCTGTTAATAATACAGATTATTCCATTTTTATTCTAATCTCTACCCTTATATCTGATCCCTAGGACGAAACATTTCCTAGATCTCTGGAATTATTGTGGATTGCCCTCATTCAGTACAAATACCAAAGAATCTTTGGTGTCATTATTCCTTCCCATCTATGAGTATCTTACAATGTATATCTAACAAAAACTAATCTTAGCAGATGCTTCTAAAAAATTGTTTCATAGTCTCATATGTAGAAAAATGTTATATCCACTATAAAGTCCCAGAAATGTATAATTCATATTACAGGTTCCAAGAAGTCTTATATCAAAGAAACTTGGTTTATTTCTTTAACTCAGGATTTCTTAAACCAGAATTTTTTCACTGTACAATACTTAAAAATATTTGAAAGTGTAAGTGATTATCCTAATACATTCTCTTGTTCATGTGATGTTTTCAAAATTATGCCTTTCCTCAGTCTTTTCTCTTTCATGTGTTCAGAAGCTGATATTGGAATTGTAATCTAGTGTATGGGCAGCCATATGTGTCTTGAAACCCTGATCCTTCACTTAGTTTTTAGTTATCTTAAGCAGGTTAACTTAACTCTCTAGACCTCCACTTTCACATTTGTAAAATGGAACTAATAACATCCAATTTTTAGTGCTTTTGTGAGGATTCTATTCCAGATGTGCTTAACGTACTTACCCCAGTCTAGTGGCTGTGAAAATGACCTGTTAACTTCCTTTGTATTGATTTCCATTGTTGCTTAGAATTCTAACAATAATGTGAAATGTCCTTTTTATCCCTGTCATAATAGTTTCAAATGACTACTTTTCTTTAAATCATTTCAAGTGTCCAATGCCAGGGACTGCACTTAACTGTCATAGTGAGGCAGGTCACTGCCCATGATCACTCAGAGAAAAAGAGCAGCTAAGAACTATTAGAAGCAAAACTCTTGGTCCAACATGGGGCCTTTTCCCTTATACTTGTCACTACTTCCTCTTTTGAAATGTTTGCTACCAATATCTACTAAATTCCAAGCCAAGAAGGAAATGAAAGTCAGGGTCAGAAAGAACATGTATTTTATATGCAACTTATTCTTTTGAGAGGAAATGTGGCATAGTTAGGTATTATCTTTCCATTATCACTTTCTCAAGCTTACTGCTGACTCTCTCAGGTGGCAAGAGGAAGTGGTAATTGGACAAAAATATTTTAACCCTTTTGGTAAGTTTTTTTTTTTTTAAGTAATAAAAACAGCTTTTTCTTGAGTTCTCCATTGTACACTAAAGGCAAAATGTCACCAAGAACAATAAGCAAAAATGATTGCTTTAAAAATTATTGGTCATGGCTCCTTTTAGAACCACTCACTGGTCATGTGATTTGGTATGAGTGGTACCAATTTCCAACTTGTACTCCCTTTATGACCTCCATTAGCACTCCTGGCCTGGATCACACATATTGTACCCTTAAGGTTTCAAGTGTGATTCATTCTGAAAGAAAATATTCCATATAACTGTATGAAAAGTTTATAATTAAGAACACTTTGACCAGACTTTTTCTAGGGCCTCGGGGGTGGGAAAACCTTAGTGACTTAGGTATCCCAAGAAATGGTTCAGAGTTCTTCAATCTCAATTTTTAATTTCTTTCTGTATATATGAATCATGTTTTGGGGACAGAGTCATATTAACCAAGTCATTACTGAAACAAAGGTCAGGTTTCTACTTCATTAATTAAGAATGATATATATAAACTTCTAAAAGATCTGAAATAATCTAACCTAAATTTTTTCCCAAATTATAATGCAAAATTTAATAAGTGAAGGATAAGAACTTTGATAGGAAGACAAATAATTTTATCTTGCTAATCATTTTTTAATTTATTTTTTATTGAAGAATAATTGCTTTACCAAATTTTGTTTTCTGTCAAATTTCAACATGAATCAGCCATACGTATACATATATCCCCTCCAGTTTGAACCTCCCTCCCATCTTCTGCTCCATCCCACCCCTCTAGATTGATACAGAGCCCCTAAGCCCTACAGCAAATTCCCATTGGCTATCTATTTTACATACAATAATGTAAGTTTCCATGTTACTCTTTCCGTACATCTCACCCTCTCCTCCCCTCTCCCCATGTCCAAAAGTCTATTCTTTATGTCTGTTTCTCCACTGCTGCTATGTAAATAAATTCTTCAGTATCATGTTTCTTTATTCCATATATATGTATTAGATACTTATCTTTCTCTTTCTGACTCACTTCACTCTGTATAATAGGTTCTAGGTTCATCCACCTTATCAGAACTGACTCAAAGGTGTTCCTTTTATGGCTGAGTAATATTCCATTGTGTATATGTATCACAACTTCTTTATCCATTCATCTGTTGATGAACATCTAGGTTGCTTCTGTGTTCTGGCTATTGGAAATAGTGCTGCAATGAACAAGGGATACATGTGTCTTTTTCAATTTTGGTTTCCTCAGGGAAACTAGGAGTGGGATTGCTAGAATAAAACCATATGGTGGTTTTATTCCTAGTTTTTTAAGGAACCTCCTTACTGTCCATAGAGGACGTATCAATTTATATTCTCACCAACAGTGCAAGAGCATTCCCTTTTCTCCAACTCTCTCCAGCATTTATTGTTTGTAGACTTTTTGATGATGGCAATTCTGACCCGTGTGAGGTGATATAACAAGTGGATATTTTTCAATAGTAAATACTGTAGAACTACACGGTTTGTGACCAGTTGAATCTGTAGATAGAGAGGAACCTCAGATATGGAGACACAACTATGAGTTATACAGGTATCAATCCCTACATTGTTCAAGGGTCAACTATACTTCATTTGTTCATGTATTTTTGCAAGAACATAAACATACGAAGTCATAGATGAGTCTGCAGTTTCTCTCTTGATCCAATAATATGATTCACAGAATAGAAATTTTAAAGTTTCTGCTGATATGGCCTAAATTGTTTCTTGACTTGGTCTTCCCTTTCAAATAATCATATTCATTTATCTCATACTTGGCACACATTTAATGAGCTCCTACTATCTCTTAGTAGGAGCTTCTTTACTAATTTCTAGGAACATAGAGATAAATAGGAAATGGTACCTAGCCACAAGAAAGTTAAAGTATCAGACAGAGTGTGGATTAGTCATAAGAAAGTTGAATTAAAGCTAATTACAAGACCATTTGATGACTGTTATGGTAGGAATAAGCATGGGGTTCAACATGACCACAAAGGAGTAAGATAATTCAGACTTGAGAAGCTGGGGAAGGTTTCATAGAAAAGGTAACATTTCAGCATGCCTGGTGGTAATTAGGATTATTTGCTAACAATGGAAAGTCCTGCTAATTTGTTCAACAAGAGAATGAATAAACACTAAAGTAACCCATTAAAACAAAAAGATAAACAGTGAAAAATATAGAAGGAAAGCAACCAGGATCACTCCAGCAATCTCAAAAGTAGGAATTTATGGAATTTGTCTATCTTGTGATAGTGATAAGATGACTTAACTCTGATGATATGCCAGTTCTTTGTTTGTCTTGTTTGTTTGTGTTTTTGTGAGTGTATTTCATTGTTAATTTACAAAGGTTTAATTACGGTCAGATGTCTATATCTGGATAAATAAGCTATGGCCAAAAAAGCAGAATAATAGAAGTGACTGGTGAAGACCTAAATCAGTATATTTGGAAAAATCTTGGTATGAGTTGACAGTCACTCAAAAAGATACCATTATGCTATATATTATGGTCTTACTAGTTCTCTTCATATTCTCAATGCCCTCAGTATAAATTTCAAGCAGCTTAATATATCTGACAAGGACCTTTACATACTGACTAGGGTTCTGCTAATCTTTCTGGACTTATTTCATTAGTCCACATCTTGAAATTTAAGCCCCAGGTAAACTGAGTGATTCTTACCAGGCACCATGAGTGTAGTTATGCTCTTTCTTTCCCATAGGCCTCTGTCTCTGTTATCACCTTGAAACATGCTAAAAGGTTTGAAATCCTCTTCTTTTTTGACTGATTTTTATTATTTTTAGCTCCTTCCTATGAGATCATTTCTAATAAGAAGACTTCCTTGACTACTAAAGAATGTTCATTTGAAGGAGTTCCCTGTTGGCCTAGTGATTAAGATTCTGCCTTCCAATTCAGGGGACTCAGGTTTGACCTCTGGTAGGAGAACTAAGATCCCACATGCCACAGGGTAACTAAAGGCTGTGTACCTCAACTAAGATTCAACATGGCCAAATAAATAAATCAATATTTAAAAAAAAAAAAAAAAAGAATGCTCATTTCAATTCCCACAGAGACTTATTCCCATCATACTGTAAATCCATAATCTGCCTTCCTTTGACATAAATCATATCCTGTTTCATATTATATTCCAAGAGCTTGCCAGAATTCTAGCACAGAGTTGTTACTCAATACTTATATATTAAATCATAAATATTAACAGCAGTTCTAAATCCCAATGTCTATTTATTTGTATATTTTTGATATTTTTCTACAAGCTATGTTTCTTTCACCACTGTATTGTGTTCTTACAGAACTGTGCTTGGAGTATAGTTTGATAAATATCAGATCAGATCAGATCAGTCGCTCAGTCGTGTCTGACTCTTTGTGACCCCATGAATCGCAGCACGCCAGGCCTCCTAGGTTGAATAAACACCAATGAAAATAATCTTGTGATATTAAAAAATGATGTGTTCTTGTGTAAACCATAGACTTACTGGTTGCGGAGACCCATCTGCCTTTACATCTCTACTTTCTCATGGCCTACAATAGTGCCTGGCACATAGGAAATAGCTCATACTTGTTATTGAATATATAGGTGAAACAGCATCAATACCAACATGTTAGTAATAGCCATAAAACTATTCTCATTGTGGGAATTTCCTGGCAGTCCAGTGGGTAAAACTTGCTGCTTTCACTGCCAGAGCCTATGATCATTGGTAAGAGGGAAAGAGTTATTCTTATTGTAAGAATTTTAAGATAATTTAAGATCAATATCAGCACAATGATCACCCAGGGTACTGTGTGGTAAAACAACTGTGCAGTGATGTGTAGAGTTTCCAAATTGAGAAGATGCCAATTAATCTGGCTTCATGGTCTGACACTTCTGGTTTTCTTATTTCAGTAATGACTTCATTTGGACTAGGAGTCATTAAGTATTGTTTATTACATATAATAAATATTAATATATTTCCTATAAAATATTTGGTTTGTAATTTATTTTTGTTTCTTAGTAAAATAAGAATCACAAATGATTGTCCTTACTCTTTTCTCAGCTAAGTTCAGAAAAGGAAACTTTGAACTACTCTAGATATGCTGAAAGGTTAAGGCTTTTGTTTTGATAGATGGGAACCCCTTTTCCAACCCCACTCTCTTTTTTCTTCCCCTTTTTTATCAAAGAGGCAAAATATCTCACCTTGATGTGGGTGCAATTGGCCATTTGAGCAATGAGTATATGTCATATAATTTTCTGTGAGTATCCACCAGGCAGGTTAGGCTTCCATGTACATCAATCCCAAGATCATATCCTTGAAGTAAAAATGATAATGGGAGGACAAAATTGACCTTGAGAGCAGTAATCTTAAGACTTTCCCTGAATATTACCAGAGGAAAACAGCAACAACAACAACAAAAATGTGTGATTTTTACAACTGAAATGGCAAGCACAAAAGGAAAGAAAAAAATGTTCAAAGTGGCAGGGTCTCTACCTGTTCAAATGCTTAAAATACATCTTAACACACAGTTTCATAAAAAACACTAAACAAGAGAAGAAAGGAGAAAAAAAAAATCCTTTTTTTTTTTTTTTTGTATTCCCTCAAGAAAGCATAAAAAGACAGATGGCCCAAATGAGAGGGTCCCCGCTCAGACAAGACCTTACTAATCTTATTTGCTTTGACAAAGGAGTGTATATAGTGAACTATGTGACAACTTTGTTCTCCCAGGAGAAAGGACAACAGAGAAGAGAGAAAGACACCTAAAAATGGCCACATCTTTGAAAACATGGGTTATAATGCTTCGTTTTGTTAAGTAGTGACAGAACAATAAGAATCTTTCCTTTTATAATTTGTGCTATCCTTGCTCAGTTATAAATCTGAAAACAAAAGTTCAAAGCAGTGCAATTTCTTTTTTTTTTTTTTTTTTTTCCTTCTGTTATATAATGAGTGAACAACAAAGAAACTTGTTTTACTCTATCTCTGGGAAATGAATAAAGGTAAAAATAAGGAGAGAAAGCAGAAATAATCTAAACTAACAGAATCTTAAAATCTCACACAGAACCGTTGTTGGAGTTCAAATTTCCTCCATTACGAGCAACTAAAGACTGTCTTGGATTTCAGTCTTGCTCCAGAGTTTCAGCTCCTATAAGTCAATAATGTTTATGGAGTGAACTTCTGGACTAACTATAATAGCATGATCTTTTAAAACATACCTTCATGATTGGAAGATAAACCACTTTGCCCTTTCAAAGACTCAATAACACTTCCTCATACCATTCTTAGGGAAAATTTTGGATAGAAAACTGAATTTCAGAGAATCATGCACCCAATATCCAACTCATTCTTCTAAATATTCCAGAAAAGAAGCACCAAAAAGATTGTCTATAGCATGAAGTATGATATAGTGGAAAGACTGTTTTGTGTTTTCTTTTCAAATTCTGACTGTGACTCTTGGTTGTGCTGCCTTGCTCAGATTATTTAATCTCATTGCATTGTAAGTTTTTCAGATATAAAGATTATTTTTTTTAAATATATGGTTCAGATGTAGAAAACAAACATAGTTACTGGGGTGGGGGAAGGGGAAGGAGTGGGGTAAACTAGAAGACTGAGATTGACATATGCACATTACTATATATAAAATAAGAGCTTCCAAAGTGGCATGGTGGTAAAGAACCCACCTGCCAATGCAGGAGATACGAGAGATGTGGGTTCGATCCCTGGGCTGGGATGATCCCTCTCCAGTATTTCTTGCTTAGAAAATTCCATGGACAGAGGAGCCTGGCGGTTTACAGTCCATGGTATCACAAAGCGTCAAACACGACTGTGTACACACACACACATGTATAAAATAGATAACTAATACGGACCTACTGTATACGACAGGGACATCTACTCAATACTCTGTAATGGCCTATATGGGAAAAGAATTTGAAAAAGAATGGATATATACATATGTATAACTAATTCACTTTGCTGTAAACTTGGAACTAATACAACAATGTAAATCAACTATACTTCAATAAAAAAAAAATTTAAAAAGAATGCAGATTAAAAACTTGGCAAAAAATAAAATCTGTACTTTAGGGAGGGTGCTCTAAAGTTTAAATAACAGGGTAAGTATTGAACACAACACAATTTAGGGTTTTTCTTTATTACATATTAAAATATCAAATATTTGTGATACTTAAAAAAACTCTGAAATAAACCAGAGACAATGGCACACTTCCTTCCTTACTAATTAACAGACCCAACCAATATAGAGATAGGTCAACTCCAGCCTAGAGACCAAACACAGCCCTCATCTGACTTTGTACATAAGATTATTTGGAAGACAAGAATGCCCATTCATTTCTGAAATTTCTGTTGCTGCTTACATACTTCAGTGGCGTAGTTGTGTAGTTTCAATGGAAGTCATATAGCCCCCATGCTCAGAATCTTTACTATCTTCCCTTTTACAGAAAAAGTTGTGACCCTTAACCTGAAAACAGAGGAAGGAGAGGTTAGCAAAAATTTTAGGCAGTTTCCAAGATTCAGTTCAGTTCAGTTCAGTTGCTCAGTCATGTCCAACTCTTTGCAACCCATGAACCACAGCATGCCAGGCCTCCCTGTCCATCACCACCTCCTGGTGTCTACCCAAACCCAATTCCATTGAGTCAGTGATGAAATCCAACCATCTCATCCTCTGTTGTCCCCTTCTCCTCCTGCCCTCAATCTTTCCCAGAAGCAGGTCTTCTCAAATGAGTCAGGTCTTCGCATCAGGTGGCCAAAGTATTGGAGCTTCAGCTTCAACAAGTCCTTCCAATGAACACCCAGGACTGCTTTCCTTTAGAATGGACTGGTTGGATCTCCTTGCTGTCCAAGGGACTCTCAAGAGTCTTCTCCAACACCACAGTTCAAAAGCATCAATTCTTCAGCACTCAGCTTTCTTTATACTCCAACTCTCACATACATACATGACTACTGGAAAAACCATAGCCTTGACTAGATGGACCTTTGTGGACAAAGTAATGTCTCTGTTTTTTACTATGCTGTCTAGGTTGGTCATAACTTTCCTTCCAAGGATCAAGTGTCTTTTAACTTCATGGCTGCAATCACCATTTGCAGTGATTTTGGAGCCCAGAAAAATAAAGTCAGCCACTGTTTCCCCATCTATTTGCCATGAAGTGATGGGACTGGATGCCATAATCTTAATTTTCTGAATGTCGAGCTTTAAGCCAACTTTTTCACTCTCCACTTCACTTTCAGCAAGAGGCTCTTTAGTTCTTCTTCACTTTCTGCCATAAGAGTGGTATCATCTGCATATCTGAGGTTATTAATATTTCTCCCAGAAATCTTGATTCCAGCTTGTGCTTCTTCCAGCCCAGCATTTCTCATGATGTAGTCTGCATATAAGTTAAATAAGCAGGGTGACAATATACAGCCTTGACGAACTCCTTTTCCTATTTGGAACCAGTCTGTTGTTCCATGTCCAGTTCTAACTTGCTTCCTGACCTGCATACAGGTTTCTCAAGAGGCAGGTCAGGTGGTCTGGTATTCCCATCTCCTTCACAATTTCCCACAGTTTATTGTGATCCACACAGTCAAAGGCTTTGGCATAGTCAATAAAGAAGAAATAGATGTTTTTCTGGAACTCTCTTGCTTTTTCAATGATCCAGCGGATGTTGGAAGTTTGATCTCTGGTTCCTCTGCCTTTTCTAAAACCAGCTTGAACATCTAGAAGTTCACAGTTCACATATTGCTGAAGCCTGGCTTGGAGAATTTTGAGCATTACTTTACTAGCATGTGAGATGAGTGCAATTGTGCGGTAGTTTGAGTATTCTTTGGCATTGCCTTTCTTTGGGATTGGAATGAAAACTGACCTTTTCCAGTCCTGTGGCCACTGCTGATTTTTTCAAATTTGCTGACATGTTGAGTGCAGCACTTTCACAGCATCATTTTTTAGAATTTGAATAGCTCAACTGGAATTCCATCACCTCCACTAGCTTTGTTTATAGTAATTCTTCCTAGGCCCACTTGACTTCACATTCCAGGATGCCTGGCTCTAGGTGAGTGTGAGTGATCACACTATCGTGATTATCTGTATTGTGAAGATCTTTTTTGTACAGTTTTTCTGTGTATTCTTGCCACCTCTTCTTAATTGTAAAAATCTAAAAGAAAGCCCTGATTTATATATATATATATATATATACATGCACACATACACATGCACACACACACACATAGAGAGAGAGATTTTAGTACAAGTATATTCAACTTGCTCTGAGACTAATATTTATTTAACATATTCACCTTCAAAGATTTTTTTCATTCAACAGTACAGATGGAAATGGAATATATGTATTTAGGTTCACTTTGCTGAACTTTTTTCAAAATATGAGTAATACCTTGACCTGTAGATAATATAAAAGCTTCATATACTGAAAAATAATCTTAACTAAAGCCAACCATTTTTATACTTTCTTAATCCCCTTTCGATTTCCATTTATCATCACCTCCTTTTGTCATAACTCCTGTCTCTAAATGGCAACTATCATGTTGATGAAAAAGTGTCACTTCTACTGCTGAAAGCAACCTTAATTATTCACAACTTAGTTCAAAATACTCATTTTAAAAGGAAAAACCTGATTGTCACAGAGATGATGTCAACCAGCTCTCTGTGCTAAGCAGCATCAGAGCTTAGAGGAGAATCCAGTCCCTGGGCTCTGGCTTCTGGGATCACTTAAAGATACCACAATATTTTCCAATCTGGCATACCTCTGTTCTTATCCCAGTATTTATATTCATATATTATCTTTCTTGGGCTTCCCAGGTGGCACTAGTGGTAAAGAACCCACCTGACATTGCAGGAGACGTAAGAGATATGGGCTTAATTTGTGGGTCAGGAAGACCCCTAGAGAGGGGAAATGGCTACAACTCTAGTATTCTTGCCTGGAAAATCCCATGGGCAGAGAAGACTGGCAGGCTATAGTCCATGGGGTCACAAAGAGTTGAATGCCACTGAAGCAACTTAACACGTTGAGTTATTTTTCAACATCTATCTCTAACTCCTCAACCCTAGCTTAAATAAGCTCTTTCAACAGAAGAGAGAGAGAAAAAAAAAAAATCAACTGTATTTCCCCACCAACATTAAAATGTCACTGTTACAATTTAGGGAAGAGCTGTGTGCACAAATTATTTTGTCTTTATTTTCTCCGTCTATATTATACATTTTCCATTTTGTTGTTCAGTGACTCAGTCGTGTCTAACTCTGTGATACCATGTACTGCAGCACACCAGGCTTCCCTGTCCTTCACCATCTCCCGGAGCTTGACTAAACTCATGTCCATTGAGTCGGTGATGCCATTCAACCATCCCTTACTCTGTGGTCTCCTTCTCTTCCTGCTTTCAATCTTTCCCAGCATCAGGATATTGTCTAAGGAGTCAGCTCCTCACATCAGATGTCCTAAGTATTGGAGCTTCAGCTTCAGCATCGGTCCTTCCAATGAACACTCAGGACTGGTTTCCTTTAGGATTGACTGGTTGGATTTTCTTGCAGCCCAAGAGAATCTCAAGAGTTTTCTCAAACACCACAGTTCAAAACCATCAACTCTTCAGCGCTCAACTTTCTTTATAGTCCAAATTTCACATCCATCCATGACTACTGGAAAAACCATAGCTTTGACTGGACAGACTTCTGTTGGCAAAGTAATGTCTCTGTTTTTTAATATGCTGTCTAGGTTGGTCATAACTTTTCTTCCAAGGAACAAGAGTCTTTTGATTTCGTGGCTGCAGTCGCCATCTGCAGTGATTTTGGAGACCAAAAAAATAGTCTGCCACTTTTCATTGTTTCCCCATCTATTTGCCATGAAGTGATAGGACTGGATGCCAGATCTTAGCTTTTTGAATGTTGAGTTTTAAGCCAGATTTTTCACTCTCCTCTCTCACTTTCATCAAGAGGTTGTTTGGTCCCTCTTCACTTTCTGCCATAACGATAGTGAGGTTATTAGTATTTCTCCAGGCAATCTTGATTCCAGCTTGTGCTTCATCCAGCCCAGCATTTCGCATGACATATTCTGCATATAGATTAAACAAGCAGGGTAACAATATACAGGCTTGATGTACTCTTTCCCCATGTTGGAACCAATCTATTGTTCTATGCCCTATTCTATCTGGTGCTTCTTAACCTGCATACAGGTTTCTCAGGAGACAGGTCAGGTGGTCTGGTATTCCCATCTTTTTCAGAATTTTCCACAGTTTTTTGTGATGCACACAGTTAAAGGCTTTGGCATAGTCAAAATAAAGCAGTAGATGTTTTTCTGGAGCTCTCTTGCTTTTTCAGTGATCCAATGGATGTTACAATTTCATCTCTGGTTCCACTGCCTTTTCTAAAACAAGTTTGAACATCTGGAAGTTCTTGATTCATGTACTGTTGAAGCCTAGCTTAGAGAATTTTAAGCATTACTTTACTAGCATGTGAAATGATTGCAATTGTGTGATCGTTTGAACAATATTTGGCATGGCCTTTCTTTAGGATTGGAATGAAAACTGAACTTTTCCAGTCTTGTGGCCACTGCTGAGTTTTCCAAATTTGCTGGTATATTGAGTGCAGCACTTTCATAGCATCATTTTTTAGGATTTGAAATAGCTCAGCTGGATTTCCATCACCTCCTTTAGCTTTGTTCTTGGGGACCGGAGGAAAAGGGGACGACAGAGGATGAGATGGCTGGATGGCATCACCAACTTGATGGACGTGAGTTTGGGTGAACTCTGGGAGTTGGTGATGGACAGGGGGGCCTGGCATGCTGCAATTCATGGGGTCGCAAAGAGTCAGACACGACTGAATTACTGAACTGAACTGAACTGAACTGAACTGAATCCTGTACTTTCAATATCACGAAGCAGCCAGACAGAAACCATTCAGCAAACTGATCATTGATCCTGTTATTGCTCAGAGAAAGTAATTTTCAAATAATATGAAACTCTAATAGAAGAAAGAACCTAAAACAGTCATAGTAGGATCACATGTTCATAAAGACTTAAACCAAAATCTTGTGAATAACTAGACTTGAATTTACAATGTGATTATATGCAATGTGTTTTAAGCTACATTTAATTTGTTCTTACCATGTGCCAAAATGTAATTTTGAGTTCTTTACATATATTACCTCATTTAATTTTTCTTGAGATAGATACCAATACTGTACCCATTTGACAGATAAGAAAAACAATGCACAAAGTGCTTGATCTAGGACTTTGTTAATGGTGAGGATATACTGGAACTTAGTGGAGCCTCAGTTCAGTTCAGTTCAGTTCAGTCACTCAGTCGTGTCCTACTCTTTGAGACCCCATGAATTGCAGCACGCCAGGCCTTCCTGTCCATCACCAACTCCTAGAGTTCACTCAAACTCATGTCCATCGAGTTGGTGATGCCATCCAGCCATCTCATCCTCTGTCGTCCCCTTCTCCTCCTGCCCCCAATCCCTCCCAGCATCAGTCTTTTCCAATGAGTCAACTCTTCACATGAGGTCGCCAAAGTACTGGAGTTTCACTTTTAGCATAATTCCTTCCAAAGAACACCCAGGACTGATCTCCTTTAGATTGGACTGGTTGGATCTCCTTGCAGTCCAAGGGACAAATACAACCTAGTAATATGAATTATTTTGGGGGAGCAAATGATCACTTATGATGACCAATATATTTTATTCATCCATACATGTTCATATTTTCCATCAAAACCTACTCTGTGACAAGCAGTGTATAGCCTAGCAATGCATGAGTGATCAATAGACATGTCTTTGTCCTCATGGATATGGTGGATGGATTCAATGCAAAATAAAGAGAATAAGGAAAAAAAGAAAAGCAGAATGATTCTTAGAACTTTTATCTGAGCAATTGGATAGACATGGGCATTATTTATTGGAAATGGGTCACCAGAGCCTTAGTCAGACTCATTTTCAACGTTTAACTAATTGGCACGACTAGAAGTTTTTGTTGATGCTGTTTTTTTTTTTTTTCTTTTATCATAAGTTGGACACGATTAGTTACTGAAAAAAATATAAATCTGATAGTTCTCTTTTGTCTGTATCTTTTTGTATTCAGTGCTGAGATTCATTAATACATCAGAGGCAGGAAATCACTGATTGCCAAATTCTAACAATTTCATTTTCATTTTCATTTTTTTTCTGAATACTTTTATAAGAAGTCATGTTTTTTTTGTATTTGCTCTCTGAAATCTCTGCCTCCACATTTATGTAGTGACACCTGTTTTATTATGGGACTTAACCATTGTTTACTATATTCTCACTCTTTTACTGTTGTGTAGCCTTAGTTCTAGAAGTAAATATACATCTAATTCTCACTCTCAGTCTTTATGTCAGTGTGTCTATTCATTTTGTTGTCCAGTGCTCTTGCTCTATATATTTTTCAGGAATGGTGCATTGTAATATTTCCCAAGTTCTTGCATGTTGATAAAACCTTGTCTCCACCCTATACTATGGAGAGTTACTTTTACCTTTTATTCAATGCAAATTCCCTGAACATTTTCTTCCATTAAACATCTGAAATACTGTTTTCTATTTCCTTGAGGCAAAAGCATTGTTCTTAAAAAAAAAAAAATTAAAAGAGTGTAACTAATTTTCTTGTAAATTTTTCCTCACTTTGCATAGATGCAAGTTTTTACTTTTCTAAATATATCAATAATTCTTAAAGAATATATATTTCTTAAAAACAGTTTCTACTGGACTATAACCAATTAACAATGTCATGATAGTTTCAGATGGACTACAAAGGGACTCAGCTATACATACACATATATAAACATTCTACCCCAAACTCCCCTCCCATGCAGGCTGCCATAAAGAATATATCTTGATTTGAGTTTTTCTCTGAGTAGTGTAGGCACATAGTGTGTACCCTTTCTTTTGTATGAACAATTTTTCAAAATAGTTTCAAGCAACTTTTAAAAATTGCTTAAAGGTCAAGAAACACCTGGAGTAACAGGCAATTTTGGCCTTGGAGTACAGAATGAAGCAGGGCAAAGGCTAACAGAGTTCTGCCAAGAGAATGCACTGGTCATGGCAAACACCCTCGTTCAGCAACATAAGAGAAGACTACACATGGACATCACCAGATGATCAATACTCAAATCAGACTGATTATATACTTTGCAGCCAAAGATGAAGAAGCTCTATACAGTCAGCCAAAATAAGACCGGGAGCTGACTGTGGCTCAGATCATGAATTCCTTATTGCCAAATTCAGAATTAAATTGAAGAAAGTGGGCAAAACCACTAGACCATTCAGATATGACTTAAACCAAATCCCTTACAATTATACAGTGGAAATGAGAAATAAATTTAAGGGACTAGATCTGATAGACAGAGTGTCTGGTGAACTACAGATGGAGGTTCGTGACATTGTACAGGAGACGGGGATCAAGACCATCTCCAAGAAAAAGAAATGAAAAAAGCAAAATGGCTGTCTGGGGAGGACTTACAAATAGCTGTGAAAAGAAGAGAAGTGAAAAGCAAAGGAGAAAAGGAAAGATATACCCATTTGAATGCAGACTTCCAAAGAGTAGCACGGAAGAAACCCTTCCTCAGTGATCAATGCAAAGAAATAGAGGAAAACAATAGAATGGGAAAGACTAGAGATCTGTTCAAGAAAATTAAAGATACCAAGGGAATATTTTTACAAAGATGGATTCAATAAAGAACAGAAATATTATGGACTTAACAGAAGCAAAAGATATTAAGAACAAATGGCAAGAATACACAGAACAACTATACAAAAAAGATCTCCATGGGCCAGATAATCACGATGGTGTGATCACCAACCTAAAGCCAGATATCCTGGAATGCAAAGTCAAGTGGGCTTTAGGAAGCATCACTACAAACAAAGCTAGTGGAGGTGATGGAATTCCAGTTGAATTATTTCAAATGCTGAAAGATGATGCTGAGAAAGTGCTGCATGCAATATGCCAGCAAATTAGGAAAACTCACAGTGGCCACAGGACTGGAAAAGATCAGTTTTCATTCCAATCCCAAAGAAAGGCAGTGTCAAAGAATGCTCAAACTGCTGCACAATTGCACTCATCTCACACGCTAGTAAAGTAATGCTCAAAATTCTCCTAGCCAGGCTTCAGCAATACATGAACCATGAGCTTCCAGATGTTCAAGCTGATTTTAGAAAAGGCAGAGGAACCAGAGATCAAATTGCCAACATCCGCTGAATCATGGAAAAAGCAAGAGAGTTCCAGAAAAGCATCTATTTCTGCTTTATTGACTATGCCAAAGCCTTTGACTGTGTGGACCACAAACTGTGGAAAATTCTGAAAGAGATGGGAATATCAGACCACCTGACCTGCCTCTTGGGATATCTGTATGCAGGTCAGGAAGCAACAGTTAGAACTAGACATGGAACAAAAGACTGGTTCCAAATAGGAAAAGGAGTACATCAAGGTTGTATATTGTCACTCTGCTTATTTAACGTATATGCAAAGTACATCATGAGAAATCCTGGGCTGGATGAAGCATAAGCTGGAATCAAGATTGCCAGGAGAAATAACAATAACCTCAGATATGATAAATGACACCACCCTTATGGCAGAAGGTGAGGAAGAACTAAAGAGACTCTTGATGAAAGGGAAACAGGAGGGTGAAAAAGTTGGCTTAAAGCTCAACATTCAGAAAACTAAGATCATGGCATCCAATCCCATCACTTCATAGCAAATAGATGGGGAAACAGTGGAAACAGTGGCTGACTTTATTTTTCTGGGCTCCAAAATCACTGCAAATGGTGATAGCAGCCATGAAATTAAAAGACGCTTACTCCTGGGAAGGAAAGTTATGACCAACCTAGACAGCATACATGGTCATGTA
Organism: Bos grunniens; assembly: GCF_055505025.1. Taxonomy (NCBI): domain Eukaryota; kingdom Metazoa; phylum Chordata; class Mammalia; order Artiodactyla; family Bovidae; genus Bos; species Bos grunniens. Next base: position 70,377,916 of record NC_141170.1, read on the forward strand.
TTGATGTGAGAGTTGGACTATAAGGAAGGCTGAGCACTGAAGAATTGATGCTTTTCAACTGTGATGTTGGAGAAGACTCTTGAGAGTCACTGGACTGCAAGGAGATCCAACCAGTCCATCCTAAAGGAGATCAGTCCTGGGTGTTCATTGGAAGGACTGATGTTGAAGCTGAAACTCCAATAATTTGGCCACCTGATGAGAAGAGCTGGCTCATTTCACCTGATGCTGGGAAAGATTGAGGGCAGGAGGAGAAGGGGACGACAGAGGACAAAATGGTTGGATGGCATCACCGACTCAATGGACATGTGTTTGGGTAGACACCAGGAGGTGGTGATGGACAGGGAGGCCTGGCATGCTGCGATTCATGGGGTCACAAAGAGCCGGACATGACTGAGCAATTGAACTGAACTGATTGTAGAAGACTCTTGAGAATCCCTTGGACTGCAAGTAAATCCAGCCAATCCATCCTAATGGAAATCAGTCCTGAGTGTTCATTGGAATGACTGATGTTGAAACTGAAGCTCCAATACTTTGGCCACCTGATGTGAAGAACTGACTCATTGGAAAAGATCCTGATACTGGGAAAGATTGAAGGCAGGAGGAGAAATGGCCAACAGAGAATGAGATGGTTGAATGGCATCACATACTCAATGGATATGAGTTTGAGTATACTCTGGGAGTTAGTGATGGATGGAGCCCTGGCGTGCTGCCTCCATGGGGTCGCAAAGAATTGGACACGACTGAGCAACTGAACTGAACTGAACTTTATCTATTTTTCTTTTTTCTTTTTTTGCTTTTAAAAGTTTATTCTTTGTCATGTTCTACCCTTTTCTACATATTATTATGGTGATTTTTCCCTATTGCACAATTTTTCTTTTCATTTTTTAGTATTTACTTCATTTTGAATATTTCTGAGTTGTTTGATTTTCATATCTTGTACAAATTTTTAAATGATATTTTTGTTGCTTTTAAATAGTAGATTGTTATAAAACTAGACCCCTATCTTATAGTGTTCACAAATAAATTAAAACTAAATAGACTATAATACCTGAAACCATGAAACTTCTAGGAGAAAACAGGAAAAATGCTTCTTGATATGAGTCTTAGTAATAACTTTGGATATGACCTAAAGCATAACAACAAATCAGAAATACACAAGTGAGACTACATCAACCTAAAATCTCTGAACAACAAAGGAAACAATCTACAAAGTGAAAAGACAACTAATGAAGTGGAACAAAAATATTCACAAATCATATATCTGAAGAGGGGTTAATATTCCACACGTCATCTGAATAAAGGTGTTAATGAGGAGAGATAGAAACCTGAGGATGCACTCCTTCACTCACTTGCTTTTCAAAGATTTTTAACAGTTCTAATTTTTGTAGCATCTCTGCCAAACACTGAAGTATGAGTGCTTAAAATATGAATGAAAAGTGTTACTGTCCCAAAGAGGTTCAGAATAACTAATATATTTTCATTATTTTAATCATCAATTACATAAATGTTCTACCAATATTAACTGATTGACAATCATCTTCCAAAACAAGCAGAAAAAAAATGCATGTACTTGATAAAAGAAATTCAAGAAACAACTTCCTTTATAAGAAATCTCAATATCATCAGGAAGAAAAGTCACTTTTTAAAACATTTTCTATTTTACCTTGTGGTATTTGAGTCATTTTCAAACTCTATTGGGTGTTTATTTTAGAGTTGTTATGGAGTTTAAATACAGAAATTTGTTCTCATCTAGACTTAGTGATTTTTATTCTTTTTTTTTTTTTCAATTATTTTCTCCCCCTCTAAGATGTAAGTTGTCTTAACAATCCTTCTGAGTCGTACAGGAGAGAAACAGTATGAGCAGAGAGAAGGTTGGTTGTTCTCTTCCTAAGGAACAGGGATTTTGTAAGTGAGAGCATACGACACAGAATCTCCCTGAAGGCAGAAGAGTAAGAGCTTTCCAACTTAGCTTTCCAACTCTGCATGTGAAATGATTCACTAATTAGTAGTCCTAAATGTTAAGGGAAGAGAAATGAAGAAATAAAAGCCACTTATACGGCGTTTTGTGTATGATGAAAGTGCTGTATGAAACTTTGCTTCTTCATGGAAAATACCATTCTGTAAAAATGTGGTCCTATAAACTGTTATTTAAGCGGGTTCCTACAGCTGCAGACTGATTAAAACCCAGCAGGTAAAGCTATAATAAACAAATGCCACCTGCTGCTGGAACAGGTGTCTGTGTCCTCATTTAGAAATGAAACTAAACGAGAGGATGCAGAGGGGTTAGAAGACAACATTGCCTGAGTTACTCGGAGCCTGGCATTCTGTAATTCATTGCTGTTTGTCCTTGAACTTAATGCTTGGGGGCTTTGATTTGTCAGGCTACTTGATAATGCCTTGAGGATTAAACTTCAATACAATTAAGAAGACCTATATCTTCTCCCGATAGAATTCCCACACTCAGTGCTGGCATTTTTTACCTCTTTGTTTTATTGTTGACCTGTCTTCACCCTGCACTACTTAGAAATCAATTATAGGACACAAATTATTGAGAACAGTTCTTTTCACCTCCTAAGAACAAATGAAAAGATACTTCATGCAGGATAAATTAAAGAACAGAATATATTGGATAGCATGCTATGAAATTTAATGAGTACCTTTTAAATATCATGTCTTATATGATATTAGGCTCTTCTCTCACTTTTTTTCTGTATTTCATTTCTCATCACAATTCTAACATTCACCATTTACTAGAAACAGAAAAAGGTTACTTCTATTGTTTTAAAAACTTTTGGCTTCTTCTTTTCTCCTTAAATAACATAAATTCATGAAAGTTATTTTAAAATGATTTTGAGAAAGTGTAACTGGAAGACTCAAGAACTCTTGGGGGGAATAATTTGCCCAACATGTTTGCAATGGTTGCTACTTTAGGATGAGTCTAAGCTACTTTATGATGCTAAAGCTGAAACTCCAGTACTTTGGTCACCTCATGCGAAGAGTTGACTCATTGGAAAAGACTCTGATGCTGGGAGGGATCCCAGTGGGGGCAGGAGGAGAAGGGGACGACAGAGGATGAGATGGCTGGATGGCATCACCAACTCGATGAACATGAGTTTGAGTGAACTCCAGGAATTGGTGATGGACAGGGAGGCCTGGCGGGCTGCAATTCATGGGGTCGCAAAGAGTTGGACATGACTGAGCGACTGAACTGAACTGAACTGAAGCTACTTTATAGATATTGTTATGAGATCAAATAAATAAGCAAATGTGATAATGTTTTGACTATTTCAAAGTGCTTTATGAATATAAAAGAAATTTGAAATTGAAGTTTTATTGGAAGCTCATTGGAAATAGACACATTTTGATATAAATTGTAAGACATTTGCCAAGAGCTTACAAATAAGGTAGGATAAATGTTTTGTGAAATTTAAAACCTTCTGGCAGGAAGTAGAGGTTGAGCAACTTGTGTGCCCAAATTTTCTCAGAGAAGACAGTATGAAGTGTTTACCTTTGACCATAATCAACAATCATAAGCAATAACAAGGCTTATACCTATAGCTTTATGGGAGGATGTTTTAGTTACAATAATGCTAGGATTGTTATTATAATGACATTCACCCTACACTTTCAGAGGATTAACAAAATGAAATTTTATTTCTGCTCATATTAAGTTCAGGTAGGTAGGAAGGGGGTTTCCTTCCTTGTAGTCATTTAGGGATCCAAGGTCTTTCTAGTGCATGGTCCTTCTAGACTCTTAGAATTTTTCTTTCCATTCAGCTGAGTGCTGGAAAGGCACATCTTCTTATCCACTTGGATTCAGTACTGATATATGTTGGGCCTTTTCAGATCATAAGGCCTGCATAGATGCAAAAGTGATGCCCAAAATGTAGCCCCTGGCTAAGACACCACAGTGAAGAAACAACTCTACAATATGAAAGAGGAGTATGACTCTTTGCTAGTTAGCTATTAATCTCCTCCACAAGGAAGCATAAACTAGTAAGATGGAATTTTAGGTTGTTTCAGGGCTGATGAAGATGTAAAGGATAATTCAGGAGAGACAGGTCCTCAGGGTTCTTAATAGAACGGAATGTGCAAAATGTCCTCCAAGTGGGTGTGTGAGTGAATCTCCAAGAAAGTCAATAAAAAAGTCAGCATTTAAATTGTTCAGTAACCAAAATAAACAGTTCAGTGTTAGTCTGACTATTCCATCCATGCTCTCCAAACTCTTCTCTTTTCTACTTCCCTCACCATCAACCCCAGGCCCTACACTGTTGAAGTAAAAAAAAAAGAAAGAAAGAAAAGTTGATAGCAAAATGTAAATAGAAAAAAAGTGGAGAGAGAAAAGGAGGTTAGCATCACCCCTCTCTCACTATAGTCCTTACAGAGTTCTCAATAGAGAAACTGAGAGTAGATGGTAATAAAGTTTAAGATTGTATTTTACTATTAATATATACTAGACTAGATATTAATTGCTACCCAGAGAACTTTTGATTACCTGAAAGTAATATAAATATATATGTATATACAATAAAATAACACTAATGTTTAATTTCAACCAGTTACTTGGGAAAACCCTGCTCCAGAGAAGGAATTTAAAGGAAGAATGAAAAAAAAAAAAAAATAGTGGATTTATGATTATATCCCCCAAACTGTGCTTTAAGCAGAGAATGGTATAAATAAGAAGTATTGGAGAGAAAATCTTTCATGAGTATACAAAGTTAGAGGTTGTGTTTGATCAGTTTTCTTGTAAGATGTGTACTGATTTCCATACCCATGTTGATATTGTTCAGTCGCTAACTAGTGTCCCTGTCTTTGTGACCCCATGGACGGTAGCATGCCAGGATTCTCTGTCCTTCACTACCTTCCAAAGTTTGCTCAGTTTGTTGTAATCCACACAGTCAAAGGCTTTAGTGCAATGAAGCAAAAATAGATGGTTTTCTGGAATTCTCTTTATTTTTCTATGATCCAATGGCAATTTGATCTCTGGTTCCTCTGCCTTTTCAAATCCAACTTGAATAACTGGCATTTCTTAGTTCACATACTGTTGAAGCCTAGTTTGAAGGATTTGGAGCATTACCTTGCTAGCATGTGAAATGAGCACAATTGTATATATTAGTTTGAACATTCTTTGGCATTGCCCATTGCGATTGGAATGAAAACTGACCTATTCAAGCTCTGTGGTCACTGATGAATTTTCCAAATCTGCCCACAAATTGAGTACAGCACTTTAACAGCAACATCTTTAGGATTTGAAATAGCTCAGCTGGAATTTTATCATCTCCACTAATATCTAGCAGAATTATATATAATTATATTTTAATATCCATTTTTTTCTTAGTGCAAAATAAATATTACTTAATCTTTGGTGATTTATGACTTTGAAAGTTTCAGAATCATTTAGAATAATGTAATTAGAGAAGAAATAGGATATATTAGAAAAATTGGCTCCTTTCTTAAGTCTTTCTTAACACATTTCTTTCTCTTTTCCAGTAGAAGTTATTATATTTTCTTGTCTTTGACTCTGTAACTTGTGTGTATCTATCCTTCCTGTTAAACCTGAGCATTTAGAAGGTAGTGATCTTTGAATTTCCTTTATCATCAACAGTTCCTGATATATAGAAGGTCTGGTAAACAGAGAAAGTCACTGATTTGAAAAAGAGGCTGAAAGTTGAGGTTGTATAATAAATCCCTAAACTTATCTTTTTTATTTTAATGAAGCACTTTTCTCTCTTAAAAGTAGAACACACAAAAAAAATCAGTTAATTGAGGCTTTGGATCTTAAGTTCCTATTAATCAAAGTTTTAATGAATATAGACATAGAAGATAGATGAAGACTTTGACAGAATGCCTCTCTTGGTAACATAATGAAGGTTAATATGTGAAAAGTCCCTATAGTAGAGAACCTGTGGGAGACAGAACTCACAAGCTCCCCTGCATAATCAGAATTCTGTTTCTTTGTCTTTCACAAGATAATTTCAGTGATACAGAGTTGAACAACCCTAAGGAAAGGATTATCCAAGAAGGAATGATATTTCCAATGGAGCATGCAGGCTTAGAAAAAAGTTAGCACACTTCAAGCTTGGTAGTGGTTAGGCCACATACTCAGAATTTCCTGGGTATACTTAAATTCTTCCAGTTTGTAAAATACGTGTTGTCATTTACCTTCAAAGTCAAGTTATAAAGAGTTTTATACACAAATTGAAAAAGCAGGCCCTGTTAATGAATTATTTTGTTATTAAACAACACAAGTGTCTTCTTATTACATTTTAAATTAAATTTACTTAAGATTCCTGATACTTTGCAAAGAAATCAGCATGAAAGAAGCTCCAAACTTAACATCTATTGCTATTATCAACCTAATTGATTATCTTAGGGAAGCAGGTTGTACAGAAAAGACAAAATATGATTTGAAAGAAGTATATTATCAAGATGTTAAATTAACTATGAAATAGTTGTAGAGCTTCTAAATGCTCAGAGTCCTTCTGTTAAATATAAAAAGACAGTGAATGCAATATGCTCTATATTTTTCATATTTTTCTTTGTCTTTCAATTCAGTTCAGTCGCTCAGTCGTGTCCAACTCCTTGCGACCCCATAAATTGCAGCATGTCAGGTCTCCCTGTCCATCACCAACTCCTGGAGTTCACTCAGACTCATGTCCATTGAGTCAGTGATGCCATCCAGCCATCTCATCCTCTGTCGTCCCCTTTTCCTCCTGCCCCCAATCCCTCCCAGCATCAGTCTTTTCCAATGAGTCAACTCTTCTCACGAGGTGGCCAAAGTTCTTTGTCTTTGGAGGTCATCAAAATTATTTCTAGTCCTAATTTTCTTCCTATTTGGTAGCACATCAGAGTAGCTGCCTTGTTGAATTTCTCTGATGCTAGACATTTATGACATGCTGGACTTTAAGTGCTTGAGGCTGTTTCTAGCACATTCCCTAATTATGTTTAAATAGGAGCCTGCTCTTATAGTAAATCTGAATTTTTAGAGCAGAACAGTTAAAAATGCATTGATGCAAATCCAAGAAGAATAAAGTTAAACTTGAAGCCAGTTTAACCAAGTATAATTGTACAGCAGAGAAGCAATTAATTTTTCCATATTTTTCAGGGAGCATATTTCAGGGCTTCCATATTTTTGGCCTCCCTTAAATATATTTTCCTTTAACATAAATGCAATTCATCACTGGCCAGTACATTTCAAACAGACGACCTCAGCAATTTAAGTACAGACTTATTGGGCTTTGTTGTTCTTGTTCAGTGATGTAAGACACATAATTTGACATTTGCCATCATTCTGTCTACAACCAATACCACAAACCAAAAATGTGATTTTCTATACTAATTTTTTTTCTGAACCCAAATTTATGTTGCAAAATTATTGACGGTGCACTTCTATCATAGAAATAACATCAAAGAGAGAAATGAGACAGAGCCTTTAGTCTAAATCTTTTACCCAACTTATAGCATGCATTTAAGATGATCACTTAAACGTCTTTGAATCTTAGTATTCAGCTCAGTTCAGTTCAGTTCAGTTCAGTCGCTCAGTCGTGTCTGACTCTTTGCAACACCATGAATCGCAGCATGCCAGGCCTGCCTGTCCGTCACCAACTCCCGGAGTTCACTCAAATTCAAGTCCATCGAGTCGGTGATACCAACCAGCTATCTCATCCTCTGTCATCCCCTTCTCCTCCTGCCCCTAATCCCTCCCAGCATCAGGGTCTTTCCAATGAGTCAAATCTTTGCATGAGGTGGCCAAAGTATTGGAGTTTCCCCTTTAGCATCAGTCCTTCCAGTGAACACCTATCTCCTTTAGGATGAACTGGTTGGATCTCCATGCAGTCCAAGAGATTCTCAAGAGTCTTCTCCAACACCACAGTTCAAAAGCATCAATTCTTCAGTGCTCAGTTTTCTTCAAAGTCCAGCTCTTACATCTATACATGACCACTTGAAAAACCATAGCCTTGACTAGACGCACCTTTGTTGGCAAAGCAATGTCTCTGCTTTTGAATATGCTATCTAGGTTGGTCATAACTTTCCTTCCAAGGAGTAAGCATCTTTTAATTTCATGGCATAAAATAAGAATTTAGGTTGAATTATTTTTCCCTCAAATTGGCCAGGTGTTCTATGATAATGTTTATTTCATTACCACAGCTTTCTATGTATTTTCTTTCATTGAAGTATAACTTTATACAATAAGAGTGCCCAAATCTTCAGTGTACAATTTAAGGAATTTTTAAATATGCAAGGACCATTCAGATTGAAGCATAGATTTCCAGTCCCAGGGGGCTCCCTGGTTTCACTACTGAGTCCATATTCTTTAATAGTCTTTTAACTCCTGATACCATAGCTTAGTTTTGCCTGCTTTTGAACTTTATGTAAATGGAATCATTCAGTATGCACTTTTTTTGTCTTTGGCTTCTTTTGTTCAACAATATGTCTTTGTAAGTCATGTATACCCTGATCAGTAGTGATGACTTGTTCTTTTCCATTGTAGTCTTGTATCCCTTAGTATGGGATATTCATGTGCCCCACCAAGGCCACCTATATACTAGCCATCTCTTTCCTGTCCTGCTCAACCCAAATCAATATATTGACATGGTGGATCAGTGTAGTTTGCTCTGGCGGTTTCTAGGAGGTCCAGATATCTTCAGACTCTATTGTAAAAGAGGACAGGTGAGTTAATAGCTCTGAAGTAAAACTGTAAATAAATATTATAGTCTGTCCCAGAGGAGTGCAAACTATTTCTGATCCCCTATTGTAACTGAAGTTCAAAACATATTTAACAAATCAATGGACACCTATCATGTTCCTAAAACATAATTAATCTGCTAGCTACCACAGCAGTTGCGGTTGGGAGCACTACTTGATTGAGCCTGTAATCATCTACTATCATTCTCTGGGACCCAACTGGTATCTGCAAAGGTCAGACAAGCAAATTAAATGGAGATATAATAGGGACCACCACTATATGCTTTAGTTATTTAATGGTGACACTAATCTCTGCTACCCCCACTGTCTAGGATGCAGTATGGTTTTAGATGTACTGTTGTGGTTGGGGAGAAGGGACAAGTTCTAAAACTTCTCCCTGACCTTCTTCAGTAAGATAATTCTTACATATAATTCAGAGACTCAGTGTGGGAATTATCCAAGTATAACACTTCCAGTTATGCACTCAGGGACTGGGAAACTGGCTAGTGGGTGACTCTATGGATCCCTTAGGTACACTATGTACCAGACTTAAGACTAGAGCCTCATGCATTACTTGGCACCTTCAGCTTTCCCTTTAATAAAAGCCTAAAGAGAGACTTTGAATCTCTAGACAAAAGACTTTGTGCCCACTCACCTTCAAATATATGGATATTTCCTTTTCTGTAGGACACGATTACCAGAATACATGGTCATAATTCCCTTTGTAGAAGGTCCTATGGTAGGGTTCTTCCTGTTACAGACTTGGCTGCTCTTCAATGATGGGATTCTGGACTACAAAATTTACTCAGTTCCAGAAACCTAGATTGTGACTTTTTTTTAGGTGGTGAAGTTGTATTCCTGTTTCCTGATCTTGCATTCTTGTCTTTCTTTATTTATTCTCTCTCTCTCTCTCTCTGTCAAACACCACCTTTATTAATAGTCTATTTTGTCACTAGCAATAGAATGACAGCTCTTCGATCCCCTGGGTCAAGCCCCCTTAGCTGTCCTTCTTATCTTGCTGATTGTTAATTTTGACCTCCTGACTTCTTGAGGTTAAGAGTCCATTTATTTCAAAGATATTAGAAACCCAGATGTGTAACCACCTGCCCTGCAATCAGCTATAGCCATGGGGTCATAGGTGGTTGACAGAGTCTTTAGCTAATACTAAACCAAAAACATGCCACACAAAATTGTAGGCTCTAGTTCCCAAGAATGGTGCATGCTTAATTAATAGGAGACAGTTACCACGGCAGCAATAGTCACTAACTATACTGAGCAGCAAGAGAATGCAGGGCTACATTAATACACTGCAGCAGGGAGGAATATCTGTGTAACACAGGTGAACCCCTTGGTGTCTCCACACTCCCTTATCATGTTGTAACTTTGAACAAACCCATGTGACAAACCTGGCCTAAGATGGTACTAAGAATTGAAAGTTTGTGCCACTCCCTGCAACTTCACATGTTGAAGCCTTAATCCTCAAGGTGATAGTATTAGGAGATGAGGTCTTTGCGAGATAATCAAGTCATGAGGGTGGCACCCTCATGAATGGGATTAGTGCCTTTATAAGACAACACAGGAGAGGGATGATCTTTCTTTTTCTCTTCATGTGAGCACATAGCAAGAAGGCTAACATCTGTAAACCAGGAAGAGAATTCTCACCAGAACTTGACCATGTTTGTACCCTTCCAATGTCCAGAACTGTGAAAAAATAAATGTTTGATTTCAAGCCACTCATCTGTACCTTGTTGTAGTAGTCCAAACAAAGATGAAAAGTTATGATTATCTAACATTAAGAACAGTCAGAAAAGAAGTGTTACAAAACCAAGTTAACTACCAAGACTGTGGAGGTGATAGCTGAAGGGAAAGCATTTTGAATGGCTATGGTAGGGTTGTAGGGGGAGTTTATAAGCACCTGTTGTGCTCATGATATCAACTACAGCAGCAGATCTGTACTTGGTCCCACTAACCTCTTTTAAGTTTCCTCTTAATAGAAGCTCATGGAAACTTTGGAGGAGCCGGCCATGAAAATTCCCCCCTTGGATCTTTTCAACAGCAGGAAGGGGATGGGTTGTTATGAAATTTATTTTAGCTGCTGCACTCTGAAATCCACTGCCAATTTTTCATCAACACCACAATGTCCCATTGTGCTTAGTTGCTCAGTCATCTCCAACTCTTTGCAACCCCACCAGACTCCTCGGCCCATGAGGATTCTACAGGCAAGAATACTGGAATGGGTTGCCATGCCCTCCTCCAGGGGATCTTCCCAACCTGGGGATTGAGCCCAGGTCTCTGGCACTGCAGGCAGATTCTTTACCATCTGATCAACCAGGGAAGCCAATAATGTCCCATTAGCTTCTTCCAACCATCAACTCAGCACAGCTCTCTTTCTGAGAGCCAACAGATTTTTCTGACTAACAGCTTAGGCTCAAGAGCACTGACAGCCTCACCAAACTTTTTTTTTTTTTTTTAACCTCACTTCCTTCCTTTTTCCCTTTCTTAAGAGCAGAACTGCATCAAGTTCAGAAGGTTTTCCCCCCACCCCAAAATGGAGCACTCCTCATTTATCCTCACAGGCTTTTCCTTTCATAAACCTCTTGTATATTTTACCTCATTTTAGAGGCAGCTTCCTGGAAGACACAGACTAATGTATATGTGTTTTCAAACACATCCTTACTCATTATACATAATTTTCTGCAAAACTTCATAGCCATCATTGCATGTCAGTTAATCAGCTTTAATTTTTTGGATGTGTTTTCTGAGTTTTAGATGTACAATTTTTGGTTATTCAATGGCCAAGTCATGTCTGACTGTTTACACCGCCATGGACTACAGCACGCCAAACTTCCCTGTCCAGCGCCATCTCTCAGAGTTTGTCCAAGTTAATGTCCATTAAATCAATGGTTGATTAAATGGTTAGGTGCCATCCAACCACCTCATCCTCTGTTTCCCTCTTCTTCTTCTGCTTTCAATCTTTCCCAGCATCAAGGTCTTTTCTAATGAGTCAGTTCTTCTCATCAGGTGGCCAAAGTACTGGAGTTTCAGCTTCAGCATTGGTCCTTCCAATGAGTATTCAGGGTTGAATTCCTTTAGGATTGACTGGTTTGATCTCCTTGCTGTCTAAGGGACTCTCAAGAGTCTTTTCCAACACCAGAGTTCAAAGGCATCACTCTTCAGCACTCAGACTTCTTTATGGTCCAACAGTCACATCCATATACAACTACTGGAAAACTCATAGACTTAACTATACAGACATTTTTCATCAAAGTGATGTCTTTGTTTTTAATACACCACCTAGGTTTTTCATAGCTTTCTTCCCAAGAAGCAATTGTCTTCGAACTTCATGGCTGCAGTCACTGTCCACAGTGAATTTGCAGCCCAAGAAAACAAAATCTGTCACTGCTTCCAATTTTTTACCCTCCTATTTGCCATGAAGTGATGGGACTAGATGCCATGATCTTATTTTTTTTTTTTTAATATTGAGTTTTAAGCTGGCTTTTTCACTCTCTTTCAGCCTCATCAAGAGGCTCTTTAGTTCCTCTTGACTGTCTGCCATTACAGTAGTATCATGTGTATATCTGAGGCTGTTGACATTTCTCTGGGCAATCTTGACTCCAGTTTGTAACTCATGCAGCCTGATAATTTATATGATATGCTCTGCCTGTAAGTTAAATAAACAGAGTGACAATATACAGAGTTGTCGTACTCCCTTCTCAATTTTGAACAAATCAGTTCAGTTTCTTCTTGACCCACACACAGATTTCTCAGAGACAGGCAAAATGGTCTGGTATTCTCGACATATGGTAATAAAGATCAGATCAGTTCAGTCGCTCCATCATGTCCGACTCTTTGTGACCCCATGAATCCCAGCACGCCAGGCCCCCCCTGTCCATCACGAACTCCCAGAGTTTACTCAAACTCTTGTCCATCGAGTCGATGATGCCATCCAGCCATCTCACACTCTGTCTTCCCCTCCTCCTCCTGCCCCCAATCCCTCCCAGCATCAGGGTCTTTACCAGTGAGTCAACTCTTTGCATGAGGTGGCCAAAGTATTGGAGTTTCAGCTTTAGCATCAGTCTTTACAATGAACACCCAGGACCTATCTTCTCCAGAATGGACTAGTTGGATTTCTTGCAGTCCAAAGGACTCTCAAGAGTCTTCTCCAACACCATAGTTCAAAGGCATCAATTCTTCGGTGCTCAGACTTCTTCAAAGTCCAACTCTCACATCCATAAATGACCACTGGAAAAACCACAGCCTGGACTACATGGACCTTTGTTGGCAAAGTAATGTCTCTGCTTTTTAATACACTATCTAGGTTGGTCATAATTTTCCTTCCAAGGAGTAAGCGTCTTTTAATTTCATGGCTGCAATTACCATCTGCAGTGACTTTGGAGCCCCCAAAAATAAAGTCTGACACTATTTCCACTGTTTCCCCATCTATTTCCCATGAAGTGATGGGACCAGATGCCATGATCTTAGTTTTCTGAATCTTGAGCTCTAAGCCAGCTTTTTCACTCTCCTCTTTCACTTTCATCAAGAGGCTTTTTAGTTCCTCTTCATTTTCTGCCATAAGGGTGGTGTCATCTGCATATCTGAGATTATAGATATTTCTCCTGGAAATCTTGATTCTAGCTTGTGTTTCATCCAGCCCAGCATTTCTCATGATGTACTCTGCATAGAAGTTAAATAAGCAGGGTGACAATATACAGCCTTGACGTACTCCTTTTCCTATTTGGAACCAGTCTGTTGTTCCATGACCAGTTCTAACTGTTGCTTCCTGACCTGCACATAGGTTTCTCCAGAGGCAGGTCAGGTGGTCTGGTATTCCCATATCTTCAAGAATTTTCCACACAGTCAAAGGCTTTGGCATAGTCAATAAAGCAGAAACAGATGTTTTTCTGGAACTCTCTTGCTTTTTTAATGGTCCAGTGCATGTTGGCAATTTGACCTCTGGTTCCTCTGCCTTTTCTAAAACCAGCTTGAACATCTAGAAGTTCACGGTTCACATATTGCTGAAGCCTGGCTTGGAGAATTGTGAGCATTACTTTACTAGCGTGTGAGATGAGTGCAATTGTGCGGTAGTTTGAACATTCTTTGCCATTGCCTTTCTTTGGGATTGGAATGAAAACTGACCTTTTCCAGTCCTGTGGCCACTGCTGAGTTTTCCAAATGTGCTGGCATATTGAGTGCAGCACTTTCACAGCATCATCTTTCAGGATTTGGAATAGCTCAACTGGAATTCCATCACCTCCACTAGCTTTGTCCATAGTGATGCTTTATAAGGCCCACTTGACTTCACATTCCAGGATGTCTGGGTCTAGGTGAGTGATCACACCATTGTGATTATCTGGGTTGTGAAGCTCTTTTTTTTTTATAGTTCTTCTGTGTATTCTTGCCACCTATTCTTAATATCTTCTGCTTCTGTTAGATCCATATCATTTTTGTCCTTTATCGAGCCCATCTTTGCATGAAATGTTCCCTTGCTGTCTCTAATTTTCTTGAAGAGATCTCTAGTCTTTCCCATTCTGTTGTTTTCCTCCTTTTCTTTGCACTGAATGCTGAGGAAGCCTTCCTTATCTCTCCTTACTATTCTTTGGAACTCTGCATTCAGATGCTTATATCTTTTCTTTTCTCCTTTGCTTTCCGCTTCTCTTCCTTTCACAGCTATCTGTAAGGCCTCCTCAGACAGGCATTTTGCTTTTTTGCATTTCTTTTCCATGGGAAATGTCTTGATCTCTGCCTCCTGTACAATGTCACAAACTTCTGTCCATAGTTCCTCAGGCACTGTGTCTATCAGATCTAGTTCCTTAAATCTATTTCTCACTTCCACTGTATAATCATAAGGGATTTGATTTAGGAATAACCTCAGATATGCAGATGGCAAGACCCTTATGGCAGAAAGTGAAGAGGAACTCAAAAGCCTCTTGATGAAAGTGAAAGTGGATAGTGAAAAAGTTGACCTAAAACTCAGCATTCAGAAAACAAAGATCATGGCATCTGGTCCCATCACTTCATGAGAAATAGATGGAGAAACAGTGGAAACAGTGTCAGACTTTATTTTGGGGGGCTCCAAAATCACTGCAGATGGTGATTGCAGCCATGAAATTAAAAGACGCTTACTCCTTGGAAGGAAAGTTATGACCAACCTATATAGCATGTTCAAAAGCAGAGACATTACTTTGCCAACAAAGGTCCATCTAGTCAAGGCTATGGTTTTTCCAGTGGTCATGTATGGATGTGAGAATTGGACTCTGAAGAAGTCTGAGCACCGAAGAATTGATGATTTTGAACTGTGGTGTTGGAGAGGCCTCTTGAGAGTCCCTTGGACTGCAAGGAGATCCAACCAGTCCATTCTGAAGGAGATCAGCCCTGGGACTTCTTTGGAAGGAATGATGCTAAAGCTGAAACTCCAGTACTTTGGCCACCTCATGCGAAGAGTTGACTCATTGAAAAAGACTCTGATGCTGGGAGGGATTGGGGCAGGAGGAGAAGGGGATGACAGAGGATGAGATGGCTGGATGGCATCACTGATTCGATGGACATCAGTCTGAGTGAACTCCAGGTGTTGGTGATGGACCGGGAGGCCTGGCGTGCTGCAGTTCATGGGGTTGCAAGGGTCGGACACGACTGAGTGACTGAACTGAACTCAACTTAACTGAATGGTCTAGTGGTTTTCCCTACTTTTTTCAACTTAAATCTGAATTTCACAATAAGGAGTTCATGATCTGAGCCACAGTCAGCTCCCAGTCTTATTTTTGCTGACTGTATGAGCTTTTCCATCTTTGGCTGCAATGAATATAGTCAGTCTGATAATCAATCTGATTTCACCACCCCTGACCCCATTCCCAAGGTCAGGGGTGGAGGCTGAGAGGTGCAACCCCACATCCAAGGAGTGGAGGCTCTGCATGTGCAGGAGGGCTGAGAGGAGCTACTCCATGTTCAAGGTCCGGAGGGATGGCCATGAGGAGATACCCCTCATCCAAGGTAAGGAGCAGCAACTGTGCTTTGCTGGAGCAGCCGTGAAGAGATACCCCAAGTCCAAGGTAAGAGAAACCCAAGTAAGATGGTAGGTGCTGTGAAAGGGCATCAGAGGGCCTACACATTGAAACCATAATCACAGAAAACTAGCCAATCTGATCACATGGACCACAGCCTTGTCTAACTCAATGAAACTAAGCCATGCCATGTGGGGCCACCCAAGATGGGCGGGTCATGGTGGAAAGGTCTGACAGAATGTGGTCCACTGGAGAAGGGAATGGCAAACCACTTCAGTATTCTTGCCTTGAGAACCCCATGAACAGTATGAAAAGGTAAAATGGTAGGATACTGAAAGGGGAACTCCCCAGGTCTGTAGGTGCCCAATATGCTACTGGAGATCAGTGGAGAAATAACTCCAGAAAGAATGAAGGGATGGAGCCAAAGCAAAAACAATACCCAGCTGTGGATGTGACCAGTGATAGAAGCAAGGTCCAATGCTGTAAAGAGCAATATTGCATAGGAACCTGGAAAGTCAGGTCCATGAATCAATGCAAATTGTAAGTGGCCAAACAGGAGATGGCAAGAGTGAACATCAACATTCTAGGAATCAGTGAACTAAAATGGACTGGAATGGGTGAATTTAACTCAGATGACCATTATATCTACTACTGTGGGCAGGAATCCCTCAGAAGAAATGGAGTAGCCATCATGGTCAACCAAAGAGTCCGAAATGCAGTACTAGATGCAATCTCAAAAACGACAGAATGATCTCTGTTCGTTTCCAAGGCAAACCGTTCAATATCACAGTAATCCAAGTCTATGCCCCAACCAGTAATGCTGAAGAAGCTGAAGTTGAATGGTTCTATGAAGACCTGCAAGACCTTTTAGAACACCCAAAAAAAGATGTCCTTTTCATTATAGGGGACTGGAATGCAAAAGTAGGAAGTCAAGAAACACCTGGAGTAACAGGCAAATTTGGCCTGGGAGTACGGAATGAAGCAGGGCAAAGGCTAATAGAGTTTTGCCAAGAGAACGCACTGGTCATAGCAAACACCCTCTTCCAACAACACAAGAGAAGACTCTACACATGGACATCACTAGAAAGATCAGATAGTAGATCCTAAATCAGCCTAAGAATAAAGGAGAAAAGAAGACAGAGGTGGTATAAAACAAGAGATAAATAAGCTTTCTCTTTTTTAACTGTTACAGGGTTGGTGTCTGACTGCTCAGTCACTTCAGTGTGTCAGACTCTTTGTGACCCGATGGACTATAGCCCACCAGGCTCCTGTGTCCATGGGATTATCTAGGCAAGAATACTGGAGTGGGTTGCCATGCCTTCTTCGAGGGGATCTTCCTGACCCAGGATTCGAACCCAGTGTGCCTACATCTCCTGCATTGCAGGCAGATTCTTTACCTGGGAAAGTCAAATTATTGGTAGGTAATTACAATTTTAACAAGTAATACTCTTTAAAAAATTGTTTTTTGTTTAGTAGTGCAGCATTATCTAAGGCAAATGATTTTCTTCTCTTGAATGATAGATTAAAAATGGCTTATTTTGTGAGATATGTACAGATTTTATTTAGTTTTTCAAAAATACATCATCACCTGCCTTTGAATATTTATATTTTTTGCCCAGTGCTTGAGGTGATTTTGTATTTTTTTTTTCATTTTGTTATCACTTTGATTCAGATTCAATATTTTCAAAGCAATTGGTCTAGTTTTGAGGTTTAGCCATTTTGTGAAAGAACAAAATCAAGACTTCTTGTCACAGAGTAAATGTATATATATGCAAACCTAAGATATACACACATATACTTACGATCTGGTATTTTAGATAGATAGTAGATAATGAACACATACATGATACCTGCTTTGAACATATCAACAACACAGATTATTATAGAGAGGCTTGCAATATGCCTAAGGCCTCTAAACCTTTTTCATTTCACTTCGAATTCAGTGCCATTTTAATTGTAGACTATTATTTATTGCCTAGGTCCACCTATTTCTTGATTCTTTTCTAGATTAAATATATACTTTTTGATAAAGCTTTTAAGACTGAAAAATCCATTCCCCAAATATCCAGGCTCCACTTTTTTCAACACTCCACAAAAAATTTTCTTGATTTATAATCTGAAGGCTGCTTATGTCCTCTTGCTGCTTGTTCTATTCCTTTCCCAGAAAGAAAGAAAAATTGGGGAAAGAAACTGAATGTTTAGCCTAGGTCTTGGAGCATTTGCCCTCAGGACAAACGTTTTCTCTGCTCAGTCAGGTGGTAAATGCACCACAGCAAAATCTGTCCTTGAAAAGGAGGTCTTCAAAAGTCTAGTTGAGCTCGTCATGGCACATGTCTGTGTGTCTAATTCAGCACTGCGTTTTAGAGAATTGATTTGGCTACAGTGCTGAGACATGTCACCAAGTGAAGATGATCTGAAGCAAAGAAGACATATTAAACTTGTCTGATTTCTGTATTTATCTATCCAGTGAATTTGGAAATAAGAGAGAGAATTGATAATTTTAAGCCAAGTCTAAATGTCTGATAGTATGGCAGCCATGTTGGAATATATAGGCAAAAAGAATAAAATAAATACATTAAGGCTATAACTGTGAAAGGCAGAGGAAGCAGTATAACAGATGGAACACTGAGTAGTTGGAATAAGGATAGCAGTTGCCTCACTTCAAAGTTTGCCTTTTATGATAAAAGTAAACACTTCCTTTAACTACTGTTAGGCATTTTTTTTACCTTGTTAGAAGAAATTCTACAACATAGCTAAATTTAAAGTATATTTGGACTTGCAAGACAAATTTATATTTATTCATTCACTCACCCACTCATTCATTCTTTTAATAATTATTCCACTTTACATATTTTAGTTTTTAATACTCATCTCTTTTCACCAGAATGTAACTTAATTTCTGCTATGTGCTTAGGACACTTTCTGCTATAAATAGGTGTTTAATAAATATTGTTTGTTTAGTCACATAACTGCGTCCAACTCTTTTGTGACCCCATGAACTGTAGCCCTCCAGGTTCCTCCACACATGAGATTTCCCAGGCAAGAATACTGGAGTGGGTTGCCAGTTTCTTCTCCAGGGATCTTCCTCACCTAGGGATCAAACCTGTGTCTCCTGGAAGTCTCCTGCATTGCAGGCAGATTCTCTACCACTGAGCCACTGGGGAAGCCTGCTTCCTAAATAATCCCTGGGTAAACAAGTAATATATTATTTAATTAAATTATATGCTATTAATGAGGTATACAAAGAAAATATGAGGAATATACATGACAACCTAAATACAATTCAGGGTTATAGGAATGATATATTTCAGTTGTGAGTGAAAAGTATGAACATGGTACAATAAAAGGAATAGTTTTCCTCTTCTCAATTCCCTGATCTGAAACTACTCCTATGTCATCCCTGTGGGTATCAGATGATTATCTATTTTAATGACTTTTTGAAATATATATAATTGCATGCAGAAGATATTTAAATTGTACAATTTGATCAGTTTTGAAATATGTATAAGCTTATGAAAATCATCACCATAATCAAGATAGCGAATATTCTCATCACACAAAAAGGTTTTTTGTGCTCTTTTCTAATCCCATTTCTTTCTCCTGCTCTGTCTGTAGGTGATGACTAACTTGTTTTTGATCATTCTAAACAAGCTATAATTGTTTTATATTTATTTATAAATATGTTGTTTTATATTGTTTATGACTGTTTATGCTGTTTATATTTATTTATATTTTATTTGATACTCTAATTTTATATTAATGATTCATGTAGTACAAATTTGTTTTTGTTTGTTTTTTTTCTCTCAGCATAATAATTTTGAAACTCATAATCTTTGCTGTTGTGGATTAACATTTTTTAATTGCTGAAATATTCCATTGTAAGAATATACTATAATTTGTGGACATTGAATAGAATATATATGATTGTAAACAGCTGGATCATTTTTAGTTTTGAGCTATTGCAAAAAGTTACTATAAACATTCTTGGAGGAGGGAATTGCAACCCACTCCAGTATTCTTGCCTGGAAAATCTCACGGACAGAGGAGTCTCGCAGACTACAGTCTATGCAAAGGGTCAGACACGACTGAGTGACTAACACATAAGTAAAGTTGCTACAAGCATTCTTGTATAGTATTTTTTTTTTTACATGATTGAATATACCCTTTTTTTTCTCTTGACTAAATTGCTAGGCGTCAGTCACCTCAGTCAGACAATAGGATATGTCCACATTTTGAGAGACTGACCAATGTTTTCCAATATGATTGTACCATTGCACCTTCCCTTCACAGTGTGAGAGAGGTCCCACTGCACTGGATCCTTAACAACGCTTGATGTTTCCTTTTTATTTTTTTTTAAGTTTAGCTCTTTTTAAAAATGTATAGTAGCCTCTTACTGTGGTTTTAGCTAGCATTTCCTTGTTAACTAATTATTTCAACCATTTTTTTTACACTGTCATTTGTTATTTTTATTCTTTTATGAAGAGTCTGATGATCCCCTGGAAGAGGGCATGGCAACCCACTTCAGTATTCTTGCCTGGAGAATCCCATGAACAGAGAAACTTAACAAGCTAGAGTTAATAGGGTCGCAAAGAGTCTGACATGACTGAATTGACTTAGCATGCACGCATGCGTGAAGTATCTGGTAAAATTGTTAAAAATCAAAAGAACAATAAATAGAGATTTAAGGGTGGCGGCCCCTGTGAGAGATATAAAGGAAAATGTGATGAGAAAAGTGCATAATGCAGTTTTCTTAAGTATCATTAGTGGTTTGTTTGGTAAGTTTGATGATGGGGGAAATTTTTTAGTGTTATTCATGATTAACAGTTTATTTAAAAGATGAAAGAAAATTGTTGCTAACCACCATCTGGGAAATTGTCATGGGTAACTTCCATATCTGATACCTAAATGATATTTTGATAGAGTTTGTACACAAAGAGAGCTGATGAATTTATGGACTTAAATCTAAAAATAAAGTTTCCAATACTTAATTAATTTCTATGTAGTAAGGCTTTAATAAAAATCTTTTGAGTGTTTGAATGACACGTGTACATGGATATTCATTCAAGGGTCAATAATATTCATTACTGCAATACATTCTGAGAATATAGGACTATTTACATAGTTATAATTTTGTTTTGATAAGCAAAATAAAAATAACTGGAAATACAAAAGAGATGTCCTTTTTTCTCTTCAAGTTGAAGGACTGGATTCTTGAGCTTCTTATTATGATGTGTACTTTTGTGCATAAATCTTTGAAATTGACCAATAGAAAAATATGAACTCATGTTATCCCATATTTTATGGAAATTAGATGTAACAACTTGAATCCTTTAACACAGGACAAATGCAGGATACTTTTTGAGTCACAATGTTTTGCAGATCTTAAACGTTTGGATCCCATGTGTTCTACTCTTGACAGCTATGATGCTGAAGTGAAATAAATGCTACAAACAAATTCCTTGGATTTGAGTTTGAAAAAAAGTCATGGTTATTTCAGAACCTCTGCATTTAATGGAATAAAATGACCCTGCCTTCATAGGTTCAACTAAAAAGTGACCCATGCTTTGAGTAAAAGGAAAAAGAATAGAGAGTTAGGAAATATTGAGGTAACTCAGCTGATCACATTGGAAGGTGCTAAGTCCTCTGGGTACTGTCCCAGGTCAGAACTCCATTCCCATAGGCCCAGGTTTACTGGGGCCCAATATCTACTAGAGTCCAGTAACTAGTGATCCCTGTTCCAGCTTCACTTGTTCCTGTTCTGTGTTCCCCATACACATGCCTTAGGTGTCTCACATGTCTGCAATTCTACCTGTAAAAGTGTCTTGTGATGCCTCATGTCTAAGCCAATAAATATTACATTAGGAATAATGAGCAACTACACAAGACCTTCAGTTTCAAAGCCTACATTTTCAAGCATATGTTCTTCAAGAGAACTCAAAAATGCATTGACTGCCACTGTTCAATAAGAAAGGTACACTGTTTAGGTATGTTGATTTGAATATCAGATATTTATAAATATCTTATTGTGTAACTCTTTTTTCCTTTGAGAGATTAATATAAAATGTAGTGAATTGGGATGAAAAATTATATTTCCTCAGAATGAGCAAAAATGTATAAATTGGGGACTTCCCTGGGGCCTCTGATGGTAGAGCATTTGCCTACAATTCAGGAGACCCAGGTTTGATCCCTGAGTTGGGAAGACCCCCTGGAGAAGGGCATGGCAACCCACTCCAGTATTCTTGCCTGGAAAAATCAATGGGCAGAGGGGTGTGGTGGGCTACAGTCCATGGGATCACAAAGAGCAGAGCATGACTGAACAACTAATACTGGTGCTCCAGTGGTTAAGACTCTGAGCTTCCAATGCAAGGCACGCAGATTTGATCCCTGGTCAGGGAACTAAGATTCTACATGCTGCATGATGCAACCAAAGGAGAAAAATATATATGAATTTTATAATATTCATTGAGAACAGAAATTTATAATCAGCTAGTACAGCACCCATGCTCACCACATAAAGGAGAAAGTTGACACTGTGTGGTGGCTAGTGATGGATCAAAGATGTCAAAACCCTTAGGAGCAGAGCTAGAATTGGACCTGCTAGAATTCTAGCAGAGCTAGAACTGTTAGCTGTTCTAGCCAACAGTTGCTGGCATTCAGCATCTTATAGAACACTTTTGATTTTTAACACAAAAAGAAGGAAACTGAGAAAGAAATAGGCAACAAGAATACAGAAATACCTATCACCTTTTGCTTTTCTCTTCCTTTTAAAACTTGTTTCTAAAAATTGTTACTCTCTCTCATTTCTATTCACATAAAAATCAGTTTTCCTATCCAATATGTCTTAGTATAATAACTTACTGAAAAAATTCATACCCATGCAATTATTTCTAACGTCCTAGACAATGTTATTTTTAAAACTTAAGTGTTAAAAAAGGAAAGGCATTTATATTGCTGCCATATAGAGTAGATTAGAAAATAGTTTTGTACTTTGGAGAGTTAACAATATAAGTATACATACAGAAACAATACCTCAAAATTAGGTATTGTTTAACTGAAGCTTTGACAGCCCATTTCGTTAGTATTTTCACCGTAATAAAACCTCTTTTTTGGTAATAAAACCTTTCTGAAGGGACAACTGGTGGCGGGAGGAAAGTATCTTAGAAATGTTACTCGACTTTCTATAGTTATCTCTTTAAAAAGTAGCACTGTGTCTCAAACGAGGGATTTCACAAATTAACATTTTTGACTGACTCTACTCTCACAGAACAACTTAAAGTTTGACAGTTTCATGAATTGTAATGACTGAAATAATTGCAAGTATCCCTCGTTTTGCAAATTTTACTTCATGCATTTCACTTTTGCAAAAGACCTACATTAGCACCTCTGTTTGCTAACCAAAAAATCTGAAGAGAATATTCACTTTTATGAAAAGAAAAAAAAAAAAAAAAAAGTAAAAAACTAAAGTAGCATTCAGTGTTTGTTTGGCAGTGAGCCATTACAAAGGCCATGTACATCTCAAGCCGTGAGAGTGGCACCACCAGGTTCCTTCCCCGGGAACCACACTCGGAGTCTTGGCACCCAGTCACCACAGCTTTGAACTGTGTCTGTGAGCATCTGTGCTTCATCTCAATTAATTTTGTGACACTCTTAGCAAGATGTGTTCTAGATATACTTGCTTTTTTCCTTTACTCCATTGTGGCTTAGGAAAGGTTTCAAAGGAACATTCTTCTTCAGAGAGTGGGGGATAGTTGTATTTGGTTTAACAATACTTGTATTTTTAACAAAAAAGACAAAACCTTACTGCAACAATGTTTGGGGATGAAAAATAAATGTTTTCAACATTCATTGTTTAAATACTTACAAGTATTTTAATCAATATAGAATTTCTCAGTTCCTCAGTGTGGAATTCTCAACGTTCTCACTGTATCCTGGGAAGCCTAGTAAAAATGTTGTACAGTATACTGAAATCCATATGCTATCTCTATGTTTTAGTGCTATAACAATATATATTTAGTTTTTATATTCAGGTATTATCTAATATCTTTTCTCAGATAACTTATTTAATTTCTCCTTTTCTACCTCTTTCTCAAGTTTATTAAAGAAATTCAATTTCATCTTCTTTACTCTTCTGAATGTAAACTTGGATCTGACATTATTGCTCTATTTACCAAATTTACATATTTAATTTCTGCCTTCACACTTAAGAACTCAATTGTCCTACATCTATAAAATATCTTATTGTCATTTTATGTCCCGGGTGAATATTTTCATTCTGATACCTGGTAGAATCTAAATAGCTGTTGAGTCCCAACTTAGCAGATATGACAAACTTTCCTAACTCTATTTTACACACTGCTTTCTATAGGTGAAACATAATCTTGCTCTGTTATTTTTTCTCATGTAAAATATGTGTCTCAGACCTGGTTGCCACTGGCAAGGTGAGCCATAGACAAGGACTGATTTTGTAGGAGTTTCAAAGACAGAAGTTGGAGAGTGGGGACAGTAAAACAGATACAAGGAAAAGTCTATAAGTATATTCTCCATTTAGTCAAACAGTAGGCAACCGAGACTCAATCTTGCTGATCTTTTGAGGAACTGTCTAGAGCAAGAATAACGATTCACAGAAGCAAAAAGAGAGGGAAAAGTGCATTATTTGGCCACTAGCATCAATTGTTCAAGGATTGCTGCACAGTGTTCCCTAGAACTACCAAGACACATGTGATTGAAACCTGGACAGGCTATGGCAGCTGTCAAAGGAATTTGGGGAAAGATGTATGAAGTTGTGATTCAAGCTGCTGTCAGTTACAACTGTGACAAGCTGCTTGCTAAATAAAGTAAGAAATAATGTAAAAGATGTGCTGAAATGATGTGAGGTGGGACATAGTGATGTCCCAGAGGTGTAAATAATCCTTGTTGCTATTTAATGTGTCCTTAAAGCATAGTATGGTCCCAGGAGATAAAATCTTGATCTAATTCTTCGTATTTTTCTTTGCTGATAATATTCATTACATAGGAATTGTTGAACTGTTATTGTTTAGTCACTAAGTCCTATCTGACTCTTTTGTGACTTCATGGATTGTAGCCAGCCAGGCTCCTCTGACCTTGACATTTCCCAGGCAAGAATACTGGAATAGATTGCCATTTCCTTCTCCAGGGGGTCTTCTCAACCCAGGGATCAAACCCACATCCTCTGCATTGGCAGGCGGATTCTTTAACACTGAGCCACCAGGGAACCCTGGTTGAATACTCTCATTCATTTATCCACTGATTCAATTATAATAAAATTATTTAACATGTATAATATAGAAGTAATTGAATACTCACTTACTTTATCTTACACTGGGCTTCCCTCATAGTTCAATTGGTGAAGAATCCACCCGCAATGAAGGAGACCTAGGTTCAATCCCTAGGCTGGGAAGATGTCCTGGAGAAGGGAAAGGCTACCCACTCCAGTATTCTGGCCTGGAGAATTCCATGGCCTGTATATTTCATGGGGTCCCAAAGAGTCAGATGCAACTTTCACTTTTCATCTTATATTGCATGTTGCCAATTTTTCTTTGTATTTAAAAACAATTAGATCTTTGTTGCCGATTGTGTATTTCAGCTGGGATGTTTAAAAATAACCCCCGCCTCCCCCAAAAAATAAGCCAATATAGACTCCATTTCTATGAAAATGGAGTTGAAACCCTTATTTTATTCTTCCCTCTCAGTTCAGTTCAGTTCAGTCACTCAGTGGTGTCTGACACTTTGCAACCCCATGAACTACAGCATGCCAGACCTCCCTGTCCATCACCAACTCCCTGAGTTTTCCCACTGCTGCTACTGCTAAGTCTCTTCAGTCGTGTCCGACTCTACGTGGCCCCATGGACTGCAGCCTACTAGGCTTCTCAGTGCATGGGATTCTCCAGGTAAGAACACTGGAGTGGGTTGCCATTTCCTTCTCCAATGCATGAAAGTGGAAAGTGGAAGTGAAGTCGCTCAGTCGTGTCTGACTCTTAGCGACCCCATGGATTGCAGCCTACCAGTCTCCTCCATCCATGGGATTTTCCAGGCAACAGTACTGGAGTAGGGTGCCATTGCCTTCTCCCACTAAGTACCACTAAAAATCATAGAAATTAAATCTTTTTTTTTTTTAGGCATGTCAAACACTTTATTATTTCAAAACACAACTTTTATAATTTATTTCTTAAAGACAGACTAAATATTAATGCAGCTATACTACTCGCTTTTATTATTATTTTCCTGTTATCTTTTAATATCACTTGATTTTAAACCTTTTTTTCTTTTTTTTTAAATTTTATTTTATTTTTAAACTTTACATAATTGTATTAGTTTTGCCAAATATCAAAATGAATCCACCACAGGTATACATGTGTTCCTCATCCTGAACCCTCCTCCCTCCTCCCTCCCCATACCATCCCTCCGGGTCGTCCCAGTGCACCAGCCCCAAGCATCCAGTATCGTGCATCGAACCTGGACTGTCAACTCGTTTCTTACATGGTATTTTACATGTTTCATGCTAATAGTAGATAAAACAAACATGAAAACTCTGAAAGAGGAAGAGAAGAAGGCAAGTGGCTAGAGATTTGGAGACCCAAGGAATGCTTTAATTGTAAGTTCCAAAGGTACCATGTCGATCTAAAAGAGATCCCTGATTTTACTTTCTTTCTTTCTCTGTTGATGTGTCTTTCTCAGCAGGTCTCACATAAATCCAATATTATTTTTCTATTACCTCTGAGATTCTTTCATTCTTCAATAAATTAGGTTCACTTAAAAGCTTCTGGAAGGAGAAACAATGAAAGGCTACCTAGGATCAGATTAGACTTTATAGTTCTTAACTTCCCTTGTTCATGTTGCCTTAAGTTGATCAGGAGCTACTGGTTTATAGTAAAGGGGTTTATCGCTGTGATTAAATTTGCTGTGATCAAAAAATCAGGAATGTTTTGCCTAAGCAATCCTCAATCCCCATT
This sequence comes from Bos grunniens, assembly GCF_055505025.1. Classification (NCBI taxonomy): domain Eukaryota; kingdom Metazoa; phylum Chordata; class Mammalia; order Artiodactyla; family Bovidae; genus Bos; species Bos grunniens. Next base: position 70,404,569 of record NC_141170.1, read on the forward strand.
AAAATAGCCTTCAGGGCCAGGATTAAACTAGTCCTAGAGCATACTCTATTTAAAACAAATAGCTTGCTTAATCAAATAATAGCTCCCCTAAAGAGCTCACTCAGTGAATGAACCTTTTCCTCTTAGGATTCTCTTTACTGTACCCAGATGTAATTTCTTTGCCAACTGCCTTTGGCAATTTTTTTTTTTTTTGTCTTTTGTCTTAATGTACAGATTATAAAATACTATATTCATTTACCATAGTCTTCAGTGATTCCTCACTGAACAGTTTTCTGTTGAGTAATATTTTACCCTATGGAAATCAACTATTTTTCCTACCTGACCTAATGCACCTAAGCAATCATTTAAAATAAATTATATTGTGGTATATACAGGTTCAGTCAACAGCAACAATTTATCAAGTATCTCCCATTTCTTAAATGATTTTTAATTGACTTTTAATCAAGGCATTTACCTCTGATTAGTAGATACTTCAATAAGCATGGTAGCAGAACACATTTATCAAACAGAATATTTGCGCCACAGCACTTTTTGCCCACATAGGTGGTTAAGCCACATCAAACCACTTAGAAGAATCTCTACCACTTCAGATCCAGACACTTCAGATTCAGATCTATCCTGGAGTCATTTTTTGGTTCCTTTATTATTATTTTCTTTGTTTTTGACCACAACTGCCTCACAGTTGGGTGAACTTCACTCTTCACAATTAACTTATTCTTCTAGAGTTTGTTTCCCAATCAATGAAATAGTAACAATCCTCTATATTTTACAATGTTGTTAAAAAGATTCATTATGCCCCAAACAGTAGTGCATCATTCTAAGTAAATGTTTAGAGAATATATGGATCTCTTCTCCCTGACTCTTATTTGTCTATCTACTCATACCCTCCTTTCACTTCCCTGCCTCTCTCTCTCTCTTAAGTTCTTTTCTCTCTGTTTCCCCTAAAAATTATCATTTTGCTACTTCTGGATTTTTAACTTTTGTATTTTTAGCCAAATTTGCAAGGAACAATGACACAAGAATATAAGCTGTTTGTGATGATGTAACATATATAAATAGTTAGGCAAATTGTCTCAAATCTTGGTTTTGTTCTATGTCATGACAAAGAAAGAATCAAATTCATTCTAGTTGTGGCTGATTTTGGTTGTTGCTGTTGTAATTCTTGTGGTTGTGCGTGCTGACTCGTTTCACTCATGTCTGACTCTTTGTGATCCTATGGACTATATCTGGCCAGGCTCCTCTGTCCATAGGATTCTCCAGGCAAGAATACTAAGTGTGTTGCATATAGGGTCATTGTTATCATCTTCCTAAATTCCCTATATATGGGTTAATATACTGTATTGGTGTTTTTCTTTCTGACTTATTTCACTCTGCTCCAGTTTTATCCACCTCCTTAGAACTAATTCAAATGTGTTCTTTTTAATAGCTGAATAATAGGGATGCGGTGAGGAAGGAGGTGAGAGGGGGGTTTGGGATGGAGGACACATGTACATCCCTGGTTGATTCATGTCAATATATGGCAAAAAAAAAAAACACCAAAATATTATGAAGCAATTAGCGACCAGTTAAAATAAACAAATAAATTTAAAAAAAAAAAAAAAAAAAAACTAAGTGTGTTGCCATACCCTTCTCCAGGGGATCTTCCTAATCCAGGGATTGAACCTATGTCTTTTATGTCTCCTGCACTGGCAGGTGGTTCTTTACAATAGCTCCACCCAGAAAGCCCACTTTTTGTGGTTATGAGCCTTGATAATAATTTTTTTTTGCTTGTGTTTTTACTTAAGGGATCATCTTGGTAAAATTCTCTTCAGAAACATTACTTCTACGTTTGGTTGACATTTTACCACAATATTTGAAAAACTACTCATAAGTGTTATTTTTAGCCATTATTGCTACTGTGATTGGAAATAATAATTTAAATGGATTTCTTAAATTAATTTATTGCATAATACAATCCAGTCATTATATCAACATTACATATATTGCTGTATTTAAACCCTCAAAAATTTAAAGAAAGCAGAAGCTGAGTCTAAAGAGGTTTGAGTGCTGAAGAATTGATGTTTTTGAATTGTGGTGTTGGAGAAGACTCTTGAGAACCACTTGGACTGTGAAGAGATCCAACCAGTCCATCCTAAAAGAAATCAGTCCTGAATATTCATTGGAGGGACTGATGCTGAAGCTGAAGCTCCAATACTTTGGCCACCTGATGTGAAGAACTGACTCATTTGAAAAGACCCTGATGCTGGCAAAGATTGAAGGTGGGAGGAGAAGGGGACGACAGAAGATAAGATGATTGGATGGCATCACCGACTCAATGGACATGAGTTTGAGCAAGTTCCAGGAGTTGGTGATGGAGAGGGAAGCCTGGCATGCTGTAGTCCATGGGGTCACTAAGAGTTGGACATAACTGAGTGACTGAACTGACTGACTGAAAAGAATATAGTTAATGAATGGCACATCCAGAATTGCAACCCATCCTCAACCAATTGTTGTCCTCAATCAATTTTTTTAAAAGGATCATATGGTATTTAATCAAGGATATTGTCACTTAACGCCTTTGTCTCCTTTATTTTAACTTTTTGTTTTGCTTTTTGCCAGTAAATCTTGTCTGAATTTTTTGTGACCCCACAGACTGTAGCCTACCAGGCTCATCTGTCCATGGGATTTCCCAGGCAAGAATACTGGAGTGGGTAGCTATTTCCTTCTCCAGGGAATCTTCCTGACCCAGGAATGAAATCCACGTCTCCTGAATTGGCAGGCAGATTCTTTACCTCTAGGCCATTGTAACAATTTCACTTCAAATTTCTTTTATCCATTTTCCATAAATATTCAAAGTGAAACATTTAAAATAAAAGTCTTATTGTGACCTTTCTCTTTTTTCCTCCTAAAGTCCATCTATGGTCCCCTATTGTTTTGGTGTAAAGTCCAATTTTCCAAATTAGTGCTGGATCTCTCCATAAAATCTTCTCTATTTACCATCTATATGTGCCAAGTCAAACTATACACACTTCTTTCTGCAAATCATGATTCCTCAAGCTGGTTGACATCTGTACATGTTGCCCTCTGTCTGGATTTCTCCTCTAGCTCTCATTCCCTAATACCTACTCATCTTTCAAGACTAAGTCCATCTATTATCCACTCAAGGAATTTGTCTTTGATTTACAAATGGCAACCCACTCCAGTATTCATATCTGGAAAATCCCATGGACCAAAGAGCCTGGTGGGCTACAATCCATGGGGTCTCAAAGAGTCAGACACAACTGAGTGACTTCCGTGTGTGTGTACCCAGGCGAAGTGAGATGTACATAACTGGTTGCTCTCAGAACACCTGGAGTAAATTTCTACTTTAAGGTCAATTCTACTTTTGATGATTTTGCCTGTTGTATATAGTAGGATATGATCTGCTTGAAGGCAGGATTGTGTTTTATTCTCTTAGCACAATGCCTGCCCCTGAGTTTACAAAACAATCAGTTGATTAGAATTAAATGAAATTAAATACCTATTGGAAAAATACACTGCCAAATCAGAGCTATCAATTACTTTACTTGTTCTCTGAAATTTCTCTGTAAGACTGGAGCCACTCTGACACTGTAAGTGTGTAGGATAACTCCATCTCTACCAGTGGCTAAGACACGGATGCTCCTGACTCAAGGGTGTCAAGGATGACAAGGGTAATGAAATAAATAATACCCATATGCAAATTTTCAGACACACTCAGCCATGATCTTCAACATCAAGAAGACCAGAGGCATCAAAAGGATCCTTATACCATGTGAATTAGTCAGAAAGCAAAAACTAATGAGTAAAAGGTACCGCATCTAAAAAGGGCTTCCCTGGTAGTTCAGCTGGTAAAGAATCTGCCTTCAATGTAGGAGACCCTGGTTGGATTCCTGGGTCATGAAGATCTGCTGGAGAAGAGAACAGCTACATATTCCAGTATTCTGACCTGGAGAATTTCATGGACTGTATAGTCCATGGGGTGATAAAGAATCTGACAAAATGGAATGACTTTCACTTTCATCAAAGAAGATGCTAGTTTAACTGCTTTGTGGTATATTCTTCAAATTTGATTGTTTCTAGTTTGACACCCCTCATTCTATATGTATCAAGAATGCAACCCTAAAAGCAACTACTAAATATTATGATTGTCATATTTTTTACACATGGTTAAATTAGTTTTCATTCTTACCAAGCAAAAACATCTTGAGGTTATATTAACTAAAATTCCCACTCAATTCCCATTCTTTCAGCTGAAGTAAAATGCAGCTGTCAGTAGATATGGATGGGTGTTGGACGTAATTACATACAAGTCTACTACAGCAGAAGAATGCCAGCTTTTCCCTTGCCTAATAATTCTCATTATTCTGTTTTGGATCCTGTCCAAGTCTCTGAGGATAATTTTGAGAAGGAAAGTCCAAAATGGACACCACAGTTCTAGTCATCAGGTTTTTAATAAGAAGATGATTTCTCTAACTGAAGTTTACTCTCTTTTCTGCCCCTACAGTTTTAACCTATTTGAGAGGAATGGTGAAGGAGATATTTATAACATCCCTCTTTCTGAGTTTCTGCATTCACCTTTTCCGTTATAGAATAGATAGCAAGTATACTGTACCTGACGCAACTGCCAGTGAGCCCTGTTTAACTCAACCTATCAGTTTGCGGTAATTAATGCAAGAGTAAGAAGGACTGGAAAGTTTGCAGACCAGCATTTCTGAAGCCTGAAATTCCTTAGTCAGTAAATGCATGTCTCAAATTGGTATATTAGGTTATCAAAGAAGTTTTAAAAACCTGGGGACTGAGAGTAAGCAGAATCTACACATTGTAATATATATCCTTGCATGCTAATGTATTTGTAGAATTTTGTTCACCAGTTGCTACAGATAATGTTCTCTAGACAGGCAATTATTATTACTATTTTCTTAGAACCATAGTAGATGATTTGTTTAGTTTTGACATAAGTTGGATTATTTGGATTCCACAATCCTACATTTCATATGCAGTACTGTATCTTCTTAAAACAAACTCAGTAAAGACAGATTTAATGCAGATTTGCACCCAGCAGTCTGTCAGCATTCTTAAATATTTTATTATCAGAACTAACAAAAATAATTTTCCAAGTCCCAAGTTTATGCTGTTAGCTGAGCTGAAATCACATTTAAAAATGATCCATACCTTTTTAGGTCAACATCTAAATGAAAAGAAAGAGAAAAGGCAAAGACATGGGACTTCAGACCACAAAATTTCCCAGTCCATGATTATATACTCTTACATCTCCTATGACATGACAGACACAAGACTGATCTAATTGGTTTTAGGAAAATATTTATAGGACACTGAGGTCTGGAACACAAAGACTTTCAAAATGTCTACAGTCAGTGCTTCTAGAGAGAGTATTTCCACATTGAAATTAGGTATTGCTGTTTAAAACAATGGTTGGGAATAGAATGAACTAAGGTGAATTGGGGAGAACAAATGTAATTATCTAATTTCAGTTTCAGTTGAACTTCATGCATAATATGCTGACCACTGTAATCAAATTAAAAATCAAAGACAGAGTCTCTTGTGTTACAGCTTCTTCAAGGACCTGTTCTCCAGTGGTTACCAATCTCAATCCTCAATAAAGCTATTGATACTGGAGAGGGGTTCCAAAAGGCCAGATATCTTAGCTGTTGAGGAAGCTGAAAATACACAAAAAAGACAGAAACACTATGGAAAATACAGAATATTGAAAAAGAACATTAATTTTTAATTAACTGACACTTCTCATTTTCCCAACTCTTTGTCTGGATAATGATTGCTTTTTCAAAAGATTTTGCAATCTTGATTTTACATTTAAAATATAAAGATAATGTATATTTTTCTCTTTGGGGATTGATCAAAATTGGTCTTTTGTTATCAACACATAAGTTTATTTAAGCTTTCTAATTGTATTACTGATGAGATGTTCACTTAAAAAAAATGTTAGTAAGTCAGGAAAACTCTATGAAAAAGAGAACTTCTGAATTAACTAGAAACATTATAGAACTGAATTACTCACTTACTACTTTACAAGTCCAATGATAAGAGAATTTTCCAGAGCTTCTTACTACTTTACAAGTCCAATGATAAGAGAATTTGCCAGAGCTTCTGTCTCTGAACATGTCCAAACTTGTTGTTTCTTCACTAGCCATACTTCTGGAGAAGGAAATGGCAATTCACTCCAGTACTCTTGCCTAGAGAATACCACGGACAAGGAAGCCTGGTGGGCTGCTGTCCATCGGGTCACACAGAGTCAGACACGACTGATGCGACTTAGCATGCAGGCATACATTGGACAAGGAAATGGCAACCAACTCCAGTAATCTTGCCTGGAGAATCCCAGGGACAGAGAAGCCTGGTGGGCCACCGTCTATGCGGTCGCACAGAGTCGGACACGACTGAAGCGACTTAGCAGCAGCAGTTGCAGAAACAGCAGCAGCAGCAGTCATACTTCTGGCTACTATTATAATCACACCTCAGATTATGAATTTTTGAGTCCTAACATAGGTTAATTGGCACAAGTGAAAGTCGCTCAATCGTGTCCGACTCTTTGCAACCCCATGGACTATACAGTCCCTGGAATTCTCCAGGCCAAAATACTGGAGTGGGTAACATTTCCCTTCTCCAAGGGATCTTCCAACCCAGGGATAGAGCCCAGGTCTCCTGAATTGGCACAGTGCTTGGTATAAATGTTCATAGGTGCCGTTCCTATACTATTAATAAGATGGCTAGCTAACAATACCTACATGAACCATGTAAATATAACCCATTAAAATTAAATTAAATATATTTCCAGCTCAACATCACTTACATTAATCAAAAACAAAAATATTAATCTGAAAACAGAAAATAAAGGGAACTTGAGTAGAAGGAGACAGTATTCTTAACTGACTTCAGCTAAAATATTGCATTGTGAAGAACTTACAAATAAACAAAACCAAGTCATCACTAAGGTCCTTTCAAGGTTTTGGAAAGGGTTCATTTAAGTGGAGCCTTGAAATCTGTGCTTATTTAATTTCACAGTGAATCCATTTTTCATGCTATACTTTATTTAAGAACTACATGGTAGGATTAAAAGAGAGGGAGAGAAAGAAAGAGAAATAGGAATGAGTTAGTGTAATTGATGAAAAATGGGAAAATGAAAAGAGATAGAATAAACATCAAGACTTGGTACAGTACAAAGAGCTCTCAGCTAAGGATAATAATCATAATAATAACAATAACTAAAAATTTTGTGATAATTGCTATGTGCTTTTTTTGTTAGTGTGTTTTCTATCTCAGAGAAAAGACCCTAAATTGCTAGCTCTAACTATAATTAACATACTATGGACTATAATTAACATATTATAACATAATATAACATATTATGGACTCAATCTGTCATCTTATAAGCATCAAACCCCTGCTTTGTAACTGAGAGGACTTTTTACAGAATCTGAACTCTAGAAGTGAACAACACTCCATCCACATTTTAACTCATAATGAGGTTTTAGATTTGATTCTTAGAAGACACGGAACTCATATACAGTCCATCTGTGCATCATCTGTGCAAAGCTATTTCTTTTGGATTAATTCAACATGCTAAGTACAATTTCTATACTCATAGAAACACTTATGGGTAATTTATGGTGCATGCTGGGAGGGATTGGGAGCAGGAGGAGAAGAGGACGACAGAGGATGAGATGGCTGGATGGCATCACTGACTCGGTGGACGTGAGTCTGAGTGAACTCTGGGAGTTGGTGATGGACAGGGAGGCCTGGCGTGCTGCGATTCATGGGGTCGTGAAGAGTCGGACACGACTGAGCGACTGAACTGAACTGATTGTGTAGCATCTTGCTTGGCAAGTACATATAGGTGTTGTTGTTGTTGTTGTTGTTGTCTCTGTTATAACAGAAACATAAAGACAGTGGAATCTACAGTGATTTGAAAGTGCAGACTTCTAGTGGAAAACATTAGTGGCTGGTATCTTGCTTATAAAATTTGTGAGGGTATTTCCAGAAATACCCTTCTCACACTGCACTCCCACTAAGTAGGATTTTTATTGGATCGTAGTGTTTTTCTTGTTGTTACCATTGAACTGTTAACAATATCACTTCCCAAAATACAACTTTTGGGAAAAAGCACCTTCTAGAAATGATATTTCAAAAGTTTTGGTATATTAGCTTTTGGTTCAGATTTTGTTTTCTTTTTAAAGCAGAACATCCAAATTATTCCACAAAATATAATCACAGGACAGAAGATATGGTAGAAACTTAATAGCAAAATCATTTCTCATCTACCAGAAGGGTTTGCTCCTTTCCTAGGTGTTCAGATATGTGTACTCTGAGTCAGGATGGTTACATTCTCAGCACATCAGAAAGGAAGGACTGGAATATGGAAGGAAAAATGTCCCTAATGTTTACATGTGATATACATGTGATGTAATCATTAAAAAAAAAACAACAACAGCAACAACAACAAAACCCTTAATACTTCAATTAATTTCATTATGTTGTACCGGTTTTATTTTGAACCCTAAAAGCTATGATTCACCTTAGAACACTTTCCACATTATAGCTTTATAATTTACAGAGACTGTAAAGTGCATAAAGTCTTTCAGACTCACCTAGAATTGCTAATGCTGCTGCTACTGCTAAGTCGCTTCAGTCGTGTCCGACTCTGTGCAACCCCATAGACGGCAGCCCACCAGGTTCCCCTGTCCCTGGAATTCTCAAGGCAAGAACACTGGAGTGGGTTGCCATTTCCTTCTTCACTGCATGAAAGTGAAAAGTGAAAGTGAAGTCACTCAGTCATGTCCGACTGTTAGCGACCCCATGGATTGCAGCCCACCAGGCTCCTCCGTCCATGGGATTTTCCAGGCAAGAGTACTGGAGTGGGGTGCCATTGCCTTCTCCATTTTTGCTAATTGCAAGCCCCCAATTCCCCAAAGTTTAACACTTTGAAACAGAATGAATGGCTTCAGGCTATTGAGAATTTGGAGGGGAAAATGTATATATTACATCCCCTTCTCCTGACAGATCACTTTAGAATGCCAATGATCACAAATCCCTAGAACCACTGCATTATCACAAATGAACCATCACAAAAAACTTGAATATATTTGAGTAGTTGTAAGACACATCATTTAAAGTAACTATTGTGAGGTGTCAAAATTTCCTTCAACTCCTTGTAAAAAACAAGGCAGTATATTTTCAGTAACCTTTATATTTTAATTTTTCATTAACTAATTTAATTCAAAGTTTTCAGCCAGAGCCACTAAATTAATCATAATAAAGATCTTCAGACTGGATGTGGTCTAGAAGATCAAAAGAAGTCAACTTCCCTAGCAAGTCACAGACACCAACCTTAGCCACTTAACACACAGCAGTACCAAAATTAATGCCATGATAAATATTTAAATTTAGCTTATTGATGAAGTTACTGAATACCTAAAGTTGATAAAACTTATTGAGAATAGTAAAAAAAAGAACACAATTTGAGTAAGATGCTAAAAGAAGTCTCTGATAGCAACACTTCATAATTTTATAGGTTTTGCAGTTCATTTAGGATGAATAAATTTAAAATGTATAGGGAATAGGGGAAAGGATAGATTGATGCAATAGAAGGAAATGCAAACAAAGATGCTATAAAGAATATTTATGAAGGTATTTTCAAAGAATGCATTGCAATGTAGTGCTTCATAGGTACAATTCCAAATGTAAAAGTAAAACTAACAACAAAAATGTATACGAGTGAATATTGTTAATTAGCAGGTCATACTGAATTCCATTAAACACTGAAATGAATGTTTCCTAACCATGTCCAAGTCTGCAAAGCTTTTGCTTGTCTTTACTGTATTAATGTCCAAACACAAAGTAAAAAGATAACAACAACAAAAGGATGAAGAACAACCTCAAGATTAATTTTTTTAGAGCAATGGCACTTTTTTGTGTGCATCAAAATGTGGTGATTTTAATTCAGATTGTACTTATAAACAATTATTATATAAACAATTATTATTGTATTTATAAACAATAATAATATATCGCTAAGTCACTTCAGTCGTGTCCAACTCTGTGCGACCCCATAGACGGCAGCCCACCAGGCTCCCCCGTCCCTGGGATTCTCCAGGCAAGAACACTGGAGTGGGCTGCCATTTCCTTCTCCAATGCATGAAAGTGAAAAGTGAAAGTGAAGTCGTTCAGTCGTGTCTGACTCTTAGCCACCCCATGAACTGCAGCCTAACAGGCTCCTCTGTCCATGGGATTTTCCAAGCAAGAGTATTCTTTAAATAATAAACAATTATTTCAGTGATCCTACAATGCATGGAATAGGGCTATTAGAAAGTTCTATAATATTAAATTACCGTTAAAGTAATTATTTTGTCTATTATTACATTATTCATTTCAGTCGCTCAGTCATGTCCGACTCTTTGTGACCCCATGGACTGCAACACACCAGGCCTCCCTGTCCATCACTAACTCCCAGAGTTTACTCAAACTCATGTCCATTGAGTCAGTGATACCATCCGACCGTCTCATCCTCTGTTGCCCCCTTCTCCCGCCTTCAGTCTTTCTCAGCATCAGTTGTTCCAATGAATATTCAGGACTGATTTCCTTTAGGATGGACTGGTTGGATCTCCTTGCAGTTCAAGGGACTCTCAAGAGTCTTCTCCAACACCACAGTTCAAAAGCATCAATTCTTTGGCACTCAGCCTTCTTCACAGTCCAACTCTCACATCCATACATGACTACTGGAAAAACCTAGCTTTGACTAGATGGACCTTTGTTGGCAAAGTTATGTCTCTGCTTTTTAATATGCTGTCTAGGTTAGTTATAACATTCCTTCCACGGAGCAAGCATCTTTTAATTTCATGGCTGCAGTCACATCTGCCATGATTTTGGAGCTCCCAAAAATAAAGTCTACCACTGTTTACCTGTCTATTTGCCATGAAGTTATGGGACCAGATGCCATGATCTTTGTTTTCTGAATGTTGAGCTTAAGCCAACTTTTTCACTCTCATCAAGAGGCTCTTTAGTCCTTCTTCACTTTCTGCCATTAAAGGTGGTGTCATCTGCATATCTGAGTTATTGATATTTCAATTATTATTATTATGTATTAAAGAAAGTATATGATTCCTTAATTAATGAAACCTGCAAGTAGTAAGAACTCATTCAGGGGTTTGATGCTATTATAAATCTGTAAGTAATAAACAAGGTTGCCTAGAGTTTTAATTTCTCTCCTCTCACCTACTGAAGAAAGTTCTTAAATGAGCAGAAACTGTGAAAAGGCAGATAAATCAATAGAAGCAGAGTAACTTGATAATCAGCAGTAGCAAAAACGAGCATATGGGTCAATCCAGGATTTTTTAAAAGAAGTTCCCTTTAATCAAGCCAAAATTATACTTTTGATTTTTTATGAATCTTCTCTTTAAAATATTTTAATTCATTTCTAAATTGAGAATTTATAGCACAGATAACCATATTAAATTTCTAATTAAAATCCCAGTATGTTATTTGTATAACCATGACCTAAATTTCAGTGTAGTCTTTAAATTTTTAATGGAAAATGTATTCTTCATGTCTCTCTCAGAATAGTTTCTGATTTCACTTAATATCAACTCAGAACATTTTTGACAAAAACAAACACCATTCACAGAGTTTATTCTTCATAAAGCTGAAATTCAAAACCAAGTACTATAGATTCAGAGGGATATTTAGATGGAACAATGAAGTATTTGTCAGCTCTAACCCCTGATTCTAATGTATCTGAAATGTGCAAAAATAAACATATTTTGCTTCGGCTCCAGAGACAGCTGTGTGTTTACCAGAACCAATGTGTTTTCGTTGGAGTTTAGGAGGAGCACACTGAGCCACAGCAACGGTATATACTACGTAATGATAAAAAATAAAAGTGAGAGTGCTGATTACGTTTCAAGATTCCATAGGTACCTTAGTCTATCCAGGTTGGTATAAAAATATCATAAACTGGGTGGCTCACAAACTATAAATACTTATTTCTCATAGTTTTGAAGACTGAAAAGCTCAAGATCACAGCACTGACAGATCAGTATCTGGTGAGAGACAAACAGTGCCTTCTTTCATGTTCTCACATGGCAGAGGGCCTGGGGGAGCTCTGGGGTCTCTCTGGTAAGGGCATTAATCCTGTTTACAGAGATTTTACCATCATGGACTAATCATTTCTCAGAGACCCCACCTCCTAGTATCATCACCTTGGGTGTAAAGTTACAACATATGAAAAAGAACCCAGATATGCCTCCATAGCAATGGCACACTGGAATAGTTTAACAGGGAGATGGAGGGTGAGGATTAAGTCCTTGAAGTTATAATGAAAACAATTATAGAATTATGAGATCAGTGATACCACTTGAGGAAAGCTTACATTTATAGCAGTAACTGAGTTCAGTAGAAATGTGAGAAAGTGTGTGTTTGATCCCAAACCTATCTTGGCAATATTAAGCATTGGAGCCCAGATCTATGACACTGAAGAACCTCCTGCCTTACTTTAGGAGCAAATTGGCAGAAGGCCTGCATCTGGCTTTATATGGTAATTTGGTTACCTTGAAGGAAAACTTGATAAAGTTAAAAAGATAACTATATACTATAAATAAAAAACTGGTTTAGGAGCTAAATGAGCAAAATAATGAAGACATTCATTACCTGATGGACTTAAACTTGTATTTTTTTTTTTTCCTTCATGAAATGGCATGCATGTTTTGCAAATAACTTATTTCTCTATATAATTATTTTTAAATACTTATGGGTTTTGGAATCAATTTATGTTACTTTTGGCTGCACTGCTCATACTCATTTTTATGTTGACCCTGAAAGTTTTCAATCTTGAGTAGAGTACACAGCAAGAGAAGATCTATAGGCTGGATCAGTTTCCAAAATCATTAACTCTTTCACTAAGTCATTCTAAGTTACCAGTTTCCCTGAAGCTCAAAGTATCTTCTGCTGTTTGTTACATCATATAGAACCTATAGCAAGGCTCAGAATCACAGAAGATAGAATTATTCTTTTAAAAAAATAGCTCATGTTGCTTCCTTGGTGGTCCAGTGGTTAAGACTCTGTACTGCCAATGCAGGGGACTCAGATTCGATCCCTAGTGCCAGAACTAAGATCCCACATGCTATGCAGTGCAGCCAAAAGATAAACAAAGAAAATAAAACAACTATGAAAATATAGGAAGTATTTATAAATCTGAATCTTAAAAACTAATTTAAATAATAGCTTCTGATTAAATAGTAGACTCTGATAGAAAGGAAACAATGGACTGTGGATGCTAAGCAACCATCACTGGTTGTTATCTCTTTCTGGGACCCATCAATTATCTATAAGCAGCAAGATTCTATCTTCAAGTGAGAGTATATGTGAGGAATGAGCCTGAGTAGGTACTAAAGTCATATACGTATTTCATAGTCATGGAGCTCATCCTATCATCTGGCCTACTCTTGCCATAGTGTTGATTTTCCTTCAATCCACTTTCATAATCACATGGAGAGCTCCGTTTAACAATTTGAATATAGATTAGAAAAGTGGTGCAAATATACTTAATAAATACACATGCAACACAAACAGTAGCCTATTATGTAGCTGGCTTCCCTGGCAGCACAGTGGTAAAGAATCTGCCCATCAATGCAAGAGAGGTGAGTTCAGTTCCTGTGTTGGGAAGGTCCCCTGGAGTAGGAAATGCCAACCCATTCCAGGAGTCTGGCTTGGAAAATTCCAAGCATAGAGGAGCCTGGCAGGCTACAGTACATGAGGTCTCAAAGAGTCAGACACAACTGAGCAAGTGTTATGTGAGAGCATTCAGAAGTATCATAGAAAGAAAATGTGCTCAGTTACCCAGAAAATAGAAATGTTAAAACTTCTCATGAGCCAAATGTCAAGAAGTGCATCTTGTATTTTACTTTTCCAGGAAGAAAATTGGCATGTTAGAAACTATAGCAATTCATGGAAAAAGGTAAATTTTATGAAAATAATCAAGAGTTTTGAAGGAACAAGAATGAATTATTGATAGTAAGAAACTTGGTGGAAGGTGGATTAGAGGGTCATTTCTGGGTGGGTTCAGAATGTGAGAATATGTGGTTTGCAAATGCTCAGCAGTATAACTCTAACCACTGTAGAAACTTACTAAGTGTAACAGCTTCAACTGCTTTGGGGATGGGAGTCAGCAAATCCAGTGTTTTCCCAATGAAATTAACATCAAAAAGAACTATGATGGGTGAGAAAAAGAGGTAGGCTATGAATAGTTTCAACAATAGCTTTCTCTTTAGCAAGACTAGACTGACTCTCCTGGTACTGAAGTATAAAACTGATACTAATTATCTTGAGTAGCAAACAACTTCACTCTCCAGCATGATTCCAAAACTGTATAATGGAAATGACAGCAATTCCCACCAAACAGGCTATCAGATCCATGTCTGACACATGGTATAAGCATTACCTATTATGATCATCATGCCTAGAGGTTCATATGCATTATAATCAGACACAGAAGAGTAGTAATTTACCCCTGATGGAATAACTACTTAAGTTCATTTTACCTGACATGCTAATAGATGACCAAAGCACAGCTTCAACAGTCACATCTACTTTGGGAATACAATTTTTTATCATAAGGTGTATTAAAAGATCTCTCAACTAACTAAAGTGGTGGCTGGAGGAAAAGAAAATGTGAAAGGGGGGATGTGAAAGAGGAGGGATGCTGTAATGCAAACTTCAATTGATTGATTCGTTGTAGAATGAGGAAGGTATTCTCCAACTGATTTCCACCTTTTTCCTTTCTTTCCCAATATCATGTGTAAAAACTGTTGGTAGAATTCACCTTTAATATATTTGATTATATGTTGCCAAAATAAATAAAGAGTTCCTGCATATTGATGTTGATATTGATAGAAACATTATGTGTTTTCCACTAGGGAAAAGGGAAGTCCAGGCCCCATTACCCCAGAGTTAGTTAAGCCAGAGCATATTTTGGGGAATATAAAAGGAAGAAAGATGTATATAAATATTTAGAGTTTAAAATAGTGAAGTGCAGCATTAACTTCTATTTGGTTTCGTTTAACTAGAAACTAAATTACCCCTCTACTTTCAAGAATTCCAAATATATGAAATTGGAAAAAAAAGAAGTTTATGCCTTTCACTCTCAAAGCTAAAGGGAGCCAGTATTCATTCTCTTCAGCTGCTGGGAGTTGATGCATTGGACTATGGCATCGTCGCAGTCAAGCAGAGGTTCCCAACTGGTCTGGATCAAGTGCTATTGACAGAATCTTGTAACATTTCACGGAGATGATGTCCAGCATGGGTGTCTGTGTCCCCTGAATGATGAACCACCTAATGCCGTACACCCAATGAAAGAATTCTCTTTAGACTGTTTCTATTGTATAAAATGGGTAGATTTTTGGATGCCTGGTTTGAAGGCAGGAGGTAGATGCCCCTTAATCCAGGGTAAAGCAATTGGAGATTCATTCCCTGTGGATTGAAACTCCAAGACATGAATGAAAGTGAAAAGTTGCTCAGTCATGTCTGAGTCTTTGCGATCCCATGAACTATACAGTTATACAGTCCATGGAATTCTTTCCCTTCTCCAGGGGATCTTGGCAACCCAGGAATCGAACCCAGGTCTCCCACATTGCATGCAGATTCTTTACCAGCTGAACCACAAGGAAATCACAAGGGAAGACGTAAATAGAAGACAATTAAGGGAGGAGGTTGGGACCTGCCCAGACTGCATATTTCTTTTCTCGAAGTCAGGAGACCTCCCTGACCAAACATACACAGAAAAAAGCTCCTTGGAAGTCAAAGGGGAGTTATATCAAGGATATTCCCTGCCCATATGACTTTACAGTAAAATCCATCTTGGCTCAGAGAAGCAAGCTCACACATGGGAGGATCATGGATATATCAAGTACGGACTGTGAACCAGGCAAACTGAAACAATTAGCCAAAGGAAACCCAGAAGAAATGCTCCTTAAAAGAGATTCAAACTGCGATGAGGAAGCAATTCTGTAACTCTCTCTCCCTGAGTCTGTCCATGTGTTTATCCACATGTACTATACTCTTTTTCCTTTAATAAATAAAAAGAAAAAAGCACACAAGATAAAAAAATAAAAAGCACATTTTATTTACTTGCTTTACTGATTTCTGTCTATGTGGAAATTCTTTTCTGCAAAGCTGAAGGTCCTGGGCCCTGGTCACTGACCACTCATCTAGCAGCTAGGATCTAGTGTTTTGACCACAGCCACCTGACCCCAATCTCTGTCTGGGAGCACAAGCCCCACTCTTAGCTGTTGCAGGCAGAAGCCATCTGAGATCAATTTCACTTGGTTTCTTTCCATATTCCGACCCTCTTCTCTAAGTTTTCTCTGTTGACCCCTTGGATTACTTAAAATCATCATTGTATTGTTTACTTTCTTTTTTTTTTTTAATACTGTGTATATTTCTTTTTTTTTTAATTTTATTTTATTTTTAAACTTTACATAATTGTATTAGTTTTGCCAAATATCAAAATGTATACCTGTGGTGGATTCATTTTGATATTGTTTACTTTCTATGTAAGTAAATCAAAGTTAATTTTGCTTATTACTGATTCTCATCAATAAATATATGATGTGGAATATAATCTATGAAGAATCTGGGACCTGACATCCAGCAGCATATCATTGGTGCTATTAATGGTTGTTATCCCATTGTTTTTATTTTCTATTAACACAATGGATACAGTAAATAGGTCTGCTAATGACACTATATCCAGTTAAGATAACACTAGTGAAAGTGGAAACTAGCAACTCAAACAAAAACAAAAGCTCAAAAAATAGGCAATATATAGTATTTTATTTTTAATTCATGTATAATCTAAAATAGGTGTTTTTGATCTATAGTTCTACCCTAATTAGTGAGTTTTTCCCAAATTTTTTCATTATACCTCTGCCAACTACAACACATCATAATAAAGATGCTGAACTTGTCTATATAAGTTGATGACATGATAGGGAGTATGGCAAAAATCTCACTTGGGCAGTTTCCATGGGCCAAGTCTGGAAGTGTTGCCTGTCACTTTTGCTTGCTGGACATCAGTGACACAACCTCACCATGATGCAAGCGACACTGGAAAATGCTCACTATCTATTTGCCTAAAAGGAGGAAAATGAATTAACAAAGGGTTAACATATCTCTGTGACAAATAATAATCATCCTTTTTATATCTTCTAGGAGCCAGTAGTGTACTAAGCAGTTTATAGCCATAATCTAACTCATTAAGTCATCACAACAACAATGAAAGGTAGACATTATTTTGCCCATTTTATGCATGATATAATTTAGGTTACAGTCAGTTCAGTTCCTCAGTCATATCTGACTCTTTGAAGCCACATGAACTGCAGGACACCAGCCTCTCTATCCATCACCAATTGTCCTGGAGTTCAATTCATGTCCATTGAGTTGATGATGCCATCCAACCATCTCATCTTCTGTTATCCCCTTCTCCCACCTTCAATCTTTCCCAGCATCAGGGTCTTTTCAAATGAGTCAGTTCTTCGCATCAGGTGGCCAAAGCATTGGAGTTTCAGCTTCAGCATCAGTCTTTCCAATGAATACTCAGGACTGATTTCCTTTAGGATGGACTGGTTGGATCCCCTTGCCGTCCAAGGGACTCTCAAGAGTCTTCTCCAACACCACCAGTGCTCAGCTTTCTTTATAGTCCAACTCTCACATCCATACATGACCACTGGAAAAACCATAGCCTTGACTAGATGGACCTTTGTTGGTAAAGTAATGTCTCTGCTTTTTAATATGCTGTCTAAGTTGGTCATAACTTTCCTTCCAAGGAGAAAGCGTCTTTTAATTTCATGGCTGCTGTCACCATCTGTGGTGATTTTGGAGCCCCCAAAAATAAAATCTGTCACTGTTTCCCCATCTATTTGCCATGAAGTGATGGGATCAGATGCCATGATCTTCATTTTCTGAATGTTGAGCTTTAAGCCACCTTTTTCAGTCTCCACTTTCACTTTCATCAAGAGGCTTTTTAGTTCTTCTTCACTTTCTGCCATAAGGGTGGTGTCATCTGCATATCTGAGGTTACTGATGTTCTCATGGCAATCTTGATTCCAGCTTGTGTTTCATGTAACCCAGTGTTTCTCATGACGTACACTGCCTATAAGTTAAATAAGCAGGATGACAACATAGAGACTTGACGTACTCATTTCCCGATTTGGAACCAGTCTGTTGTTCCATGTCCAGTTCTAACTGTTGCTTCCTGACCTGCATACAGATTTCTCAAGAGGCAAGTCAGGTGGTCTGGTATTCCCATCTCTTGAAAAACTTTCCACAGTTTATTGTGATCCACACAGTCAAAGGCTTTAGCGTAGTCAATAAAGCAGAAGTAGATGTTTTCCTGGAACTCTCTTGCTTTTTCCATGATCCAGCGGATGTTGGCAATTTGATCTCTGGTTCCTCTGCCTTTTCTAAAACCAGCTTGAACATCAGGAAGTTCAAGGTTCACATATTGCTGAAGCCTGGCTTGGAGAATTTTGAGTATTACTTTACTAGCGTGTGAGTTGAGTGCAATTGTGCCGTAGTTTGAGCATTCTTTGGCATTGCCTTTCTTTGGGATTAGAATGAAAACTGACCTTTTCCAGTCCTGTGGCCACTGCTGAGTTTTCCAAATTTGCTGGCATATTGAGTGCAGCACTTTCACAGCATCATCTTTCAGGATTTGGAATAGCTCCACTGGAATTCCATCACCTCCACTAGCTTTGTTCATAATCATGCTTTCTAAGGCCCACTTGACTTCACATTCCAGGATTTCCAACTCTAGGTCAGTGATCACACCATCGTGATTATCTGGGTCATGAAGCTCTTTTTTGTACAGTTCTTCTGTGTATTCTTGACACCTCTTCTTAATCTCTTCTGCTTCTGTTAGATCTATACCATTTCTGTCCTTTATTGAGCCCATCTTTGCATGAAATGTTCCTTTGGTATCTCTAATTTTCTTGAAGCAATCTCTAGTCTTTCCCATTTAATTTTTCTAAGATTGTACAGCATTGCATTAAAAGAACTGGAACATAGACACAGATGGTTCTATATGAAAAACTGATGCTTGTTACACTATGATACACTATTTTTTCATTTTCATCAAAGCTATTACATTTATCTCATCAAATATATTTGGAAGCAAAACCATGGTTGTATTAGCATTATTGTTAACTAAGCCCTTTTACCAGATGTCACTTGACCAAAAACTCAAATATGTTTCTTAGTAAACTTTGTACATAACAACAATTTGGACCAGAAATACATAAATTAACAGAATGTCTACATGAATGTATGTCTATTATTGTATGTCTACATGAATGTATGCTATATATTTTCAATCTTTACACTTTTCCATATTAAAAATCACTCATTTCGATATTTGGCAAAACTAATACAATATTGTAAAGTTTAAAAATAAAATAAATTTAAAAAATAAATAAATAAATAAAAATCACTCAAACTGTGCCCCATAGTAGACTTAAATTTAGTTTGAAGGCTAAAGATTAATTATTGAATACCTCTATTTCATTTGACTTCCCTGGTGGCTCAGAAGTTAAGAATTCACCTGCAAACAAGGCAATGCAGTTTTGATCCCTGGGTCCAGAAGATCCCGTGGAGAAGGAAATGGCAAATCATTCCAGTATTGTTGTCCAGGAAATCCCATGGACAGAGGAGCCTGGTAGGCTATAGACAAAAACATTGCTAAAGAGTTAGACATGACTTAGTGACTAGACAGCAACAACAAATTTTTAAAAGAACATTAGAAAAATCCTGATAACTGAAATTTTATTTCCGGAGGCAAACATAAAGGTGCAAAGATATACTGTATGCTTTTTTCTAACCTCTCACCAAGACTATTCAAAATCAGTATGCCAGTTGCTTGTGAAATTTGCTTTTCTTAAAAAATTATTTAATGATATGTTTGAGTCAATTCCTTGGTATACAGAAAATGAGATTATTTTTGCCCTTTATTGGATGCTTGTAACTTTTATTTTCTTACTGTATCAACAGGAAAAGAGGAGTACACCTTTCACATCCACAAGTGAAAAATATGAAATGAACAAAGAGCCAAAAATATATCTTTTTCATAAAATATATTGCTCATTTTGGGAAAGGAAAGGAAGTCTACAGAGATTCAGCCCAGTAAAGACACTTCAAATGGGTTTTTATTCAGAAACAAGGGCTGTTGAAAGAATACATTTTCTGAATGGCAATTGAAACTTACATGGAATAAATGTAAACTCTCTCTGAAAGGAATATCTGATAAAGGAGTAAGTCTTATTATCCACGAAGCAGATAGTATAATACAATCCCAAAGTCTTCAATTTTAAATAATAGATTTTCAGTAGACTTCTTCAAACAATAGCTCAGAAGGTAATAGACTCCTTTAAATAAAGATATTACAAAAATCATTTTATGAAAAGAGAACAATCTTTGATGAGCAAAGTTTTTCAGTTTCTTTCTATTCTTAGTTTACTTTGCAAACTGAGATTTTGTAAGTTGATGGGAATTCATATGCAAATATAGATCTTTGGAGCCAGACCTTAAAAAGAAATGTGAATTATAAGGCTTTCTTTTTCATTCAGTCAGAATCATTATGTGCTCTTCCTTTTTTCATGTAATTAATAGAAAAGGTTATAGATTATCATTTTATTTACTATCTCAAATCATTTTCACACTTCTACAACTATCTTTGTGGCAGGGCTCTCCATGGTCTTTAGAGAACTACTCAGAAGAAGAAAAGAGAGAATAAAGTGGTATTATCCAACAACCACATTTGTATTCTATTTTTTCTCTTATGAAATACATAAATTATTCTAAAGCCAAAATTTCCATATCAATGAATAAACTTCCCTGAATAAATTGAACTTCTGTGTGCTAATTCTCCCATTTATTTTTTCTTTTGTTTTGCAGGAGAAAGGTACATTCGAGATTGAGTTTAGATGCCCTTTCCCCTAGCTTGGATCTATTATACACATACACAAAACACATCCATAGTTTATAATCTCAAATACTGTATAAAGGAAACTGATGTTTCTAAATAATATATGGAAATGGCTGGATAATTGTCTCTAAAGCATCTTGTTACGACTTCATTTTGCATTCTGATATGGATAAAAATCTAAATTGTTTCTTTTAATCTGTAATTGTAGATTGAATACCTCAGTATTTTGGTGATTTATACTGTGGGTTCTGGCTCTCTGTAGTATCTTCAATTCTTTCTAAGGTAACTGTAGAACTTGAAAGTTTAACTATCGAAATAAATATTGTAAACCCTAGAGGTAGAAAGTGAGTTTTCACTCCTCTTTCCTTTATTTGAAAGCTAAAATAACTGTTTGAACATCAGCTATATATACAGACCAATTTGAAACCGATACTTCCTATAAATCAGAACCTAGTAAGATAAAATACTCACTCCATGAAGTCCACTTTGCATCAGGCACACTTATTGATAGAAAATTTGAATGAGAAATGATGCGTAGGACTTCATTAGTCAGCAACCAATGAGCTTTTTCACAATGCCAATATGTCATTAACACCTTAGCAAAAATTGGTTTATTGGATTTATCAAGTTACCCATGAATTTCAAATTTATCATTTGAAAACTCACAAGGTTTCAATAATTAGACGGTTCATGCTTCTTAGAACATGTAATGCTCAAGATTAAGAACCTCCTCATAGGTAACTTGATAATTTTTACTAATACCTGCTTCACTTCAGTTCAGTTCAGTCGCTCAGTCGTGTTCGACTCTTTTTGACCCCATGATTTGCAGCACACCAGGCCTCCCTGTCCATCACCAACTCCTGCAGTTCACTCAGACTCACGTCCATGGAGTCAGTGATGCCATCCAGCCATCTCATCCTCTGTTGTCCCCTTCTCCTCCTGCCCCCAATCCCTCCCAGCATCAGAGTCTTCTCTAATGAGTCAATTCTTCACATGAGGTGGCCAAAGTACTGGAGTTTCAGCTTTAGCATCATTCCTTCCAAAGAACACCGAGGGCTGATCTCCTTCAGAATGGACTGGTTGGATCTCCTTGCAGTCCAAGGGACTCTCAAGAGTCTTCTCCAACACCACAGTTCAAAAGCATCAATTCTTCAGCGCTGAGCCTTCTTCACAGTCCAACTCTCACATCCATACATGACCACTGGAAAAACCATAGCCTTGACTAGACGAACCTTTGTTGGCAAAGTAATGCCTCTGCTTTGGAATATGCTGTCTAGGTTGGTCATAACTTTGCTTCCAAGGAGTAAGCATCTGTTAATTTCATGGCTGCAGTCACCACCTGAAGTGATTTTGGAGCCCCCAAAAATGAAGTCTGACACTGTTGCCACTGTTTCCCCATCTATTTCCCATGAAGTGGTGGGATCAGATGCCATGATCTTAGTTTTCTGAATGTTGAGCTTTAAGCCAACTTTTTCACTCTCCACTTTCACTTTCATCAAGAGGCTTTTGAGTTCCTCTTCACTTTCTGCCATAAGGGTGGTGTCATCTGCATATCTGAGGTAATTGATATTTCTCCTGGCAATCTTGATTCCAGCTTGTGCGTCTTCCAGCCCAGCGTTTCTCATGATGTACTCTGCATATAAGTTAAATAAGCATGAACAGGATGAAAAGGCAAAATACCTGCTTAGTCAGCTCCAAAGTGTACAGCCTGCAGCCAGCCCTGCAAGGATTATCCACTGCACATGAGGACTATCGCTTGTCCTCAGCCTCCACAGTCCCAAAGAAATGAATCCTAGGAAACTATAAAAATAGGAAAAGCTAATACGGTATCTGCAATTTAAGGCTCACCATACTGCAGCTCAAGAATTATTTTATATAAAATCTTTAAGCTCCTTGTGCAATACCACATTTGCGATGCCTCAAGTGATGAACTCCCCACTTAGCCTCTTCCAGCAGGATGTGGGCACTGCAGGGTGTCTGGTGAAACTCATACTGATGTATTTGCCCCTCATAGTCTCTTTCCCTTTGAGATATCAATGATAGAATGTGGAAAGATAACTCTATCATAATCAAGGTAGTTTTATGACCTCCCCCTGAGCAGAGTATGAACTGTAGTTTTTTACATACTAGTGTGAGAAGTTCTTTGATTTTACACATGTGATTAAAAATCCTTGCTAGCATCAGATGTATAGGATGAGCTCATCATTCAGGATCCATTTATGCAATGAAAAAATCACTCCAGAGGACACAGTGGAAACATTACAAACTACTGCTATGAATATTTGTGTATAAGCCTTTGAATGTGTTTTCATTTTTCTTGCTTAAATACCTAGAAGTGGAATGATCAGATTATAAGGTGGGTTTATAAGCAAATAAACTATCCAACTTGGTCATTATCTTTGAACTGTTACTATATTACTAAGTACTCTTTTTTTTTTTTTCCTAACCACATTACAGAGGTTTTTGAGCATTAAATCTTATGGCTGTGCAACAATTTATTACACTATTTTCCAAAGATTGAATATTTAGGTTAGTGTAATATTTCAACCCACTAAGTATGTATTATAGAAGAGTATATATAGAAGAGGTGGCAGGAATAATACAGAGAAGAACTGTACAAAAAAAAGATCTTCACAACCAAGATAATCACGATGGTGTGATCACTCACCTAGAGCCAGACATCCTGGAATGTGAGGTCAAGTGGGCCTTAGGAAGCATCACAAGGAACAAAGCTAGTGGAGGTGATGGAATTTCAGTGGAGCTCTTTCAAATCCTGAAAGATGATGCTGTGAAAGTGCTACACTCAATATGCCAGCAAATCTGGAAAACTCAGCAGTGGCCACAGGACTGGAAAAGGTCAGTTTTCACTCCAATCCCAAAGAAAGGCAATGTCAAAGAATGCTCAAACTACTGCACAATTGCACTCATCTCACACGCTAGTAAAGTATGCTCAAAATTCTCCAAGCCAAGCTTCAGCAGTACGTGAACTGTGCACTTCCAGATGTTCAAGCTGGTTTTAGAAAAGGAAGAGGAGGCAGAGATCAAACTGCCAACATCTGCTGGATCATCGAAAAAGCAAGAGAATTCCAGAAAAACATCTACTTCTGCTTTATTGACTATGCCAAAGCCTTTGACTGTGTGGATCACAATAAACTGTGGAAAATTCTGAAAGAGATGGGAATACCAGAGCACCTGACCTGCCTCTTGAGAAACCTGTATTCAGGTCAGGAAGCAACAGTTAGAACTGGACATGGCACAACAGACTGGTTCCAAATGGGAAAAGGAGTATGTCAAGGCTGTATATTGTCACCCTGCTTATTCAACTTATATGCAGAGCTGACTCA
The DNA here is from genome assembly GCF_055505025.1 of Bos grunniens. NCBI lineage: Eukaryota > Metazoa > Chordata > Mammalia > Artiodactyla > Bovidae > Bos > Bos grunniens. Next base: position 70,428,914 of record NC_141170.1, read on the forward strand.
GCAGGTATTTTGCCTTTTCATCCTGTTCATGCTTATTTAACTTATATGCAGAGTACATCATGAGAAACGCTGGGCTGGAGGAAGGACAAGCTGGAATCAAGATTGCCGGGAGAAATATCAATTACCTCAGATATGCAGATGACACTACCCTTATGGCAGAAAGTGAAGAAGAACTCAAAAGCTTCTTGATGAAAAATGAAAGTGGAGAGTGAAAAAGTTGGCTTAAAGCTCAACATTCAGAAAACAAAGATCATGGCATATGGTCCCATCACTTCATGGGAAATAGATGGGGAAACAGTGTCAGACTTTATTTTTTGGGCTCCAAAATCACTGGAGATGATGAGTGCAGCCATGAAGTTAAAAGACGCTTACTCCTTGGAAGACAAGTTATGATGAACTTAGATAGTATATTCCTAAGCAGAGACATTACTTTGCCAACAAGGGTCCGTCTAGTCAAGGCTATGGTTTTTCCAGTGGTCATGTATGGATGTGAGAGTTGGACTGTGAAGAAAGCTGAGCGCCGAAGAATTGATGCTTTTGAACTGTGGTGTTGGAGAAGACTCTTGAGAGTCCCTTGGACTGCAAGGAGATCCAACCAGTCCATTCTGAAGGAGATCAGCCCTCGGTGTTCTTTGGAAGGAATGATGCTAAAGCTGAAACTCCAGTACTTTGGCCACCTCATGTGAAGAATTGACTCATTAGAGAAGACTCTGATGCTGGGAGGGATTGGGGGCAGGAGGAGAAGGGACGACAGAGGATGAGATGGCTGGATGGCATCACTGACTCGATGGACATTAGTCTGAGTGAACTCCGGGAGTTGGTAACGCACAGAGAGGCCTGGTGTGCTGCGATTCATTCAGTCACAAAGAGTTGAACACGACTGAGCTGAACTGAAGTATATATTAGTAAATAACATTTTCATTTATAAGTCTTTATCTCTGATTACTTTTTAAAAATAAATGACTATAAGTGAAATTACTAGAATTACTTGATCAGTATAGTAACATTTTTAAAGACTTTTTGTAGAGCAATTTTAGGTATAGAACAAATTTGAGAGTAAGATATAGGGATTTCTCATATATCCCTCCAGCCACATGCAAAGCCTCTTGCATTGTCAACATCAATTCTCAGAATGGCACTTTTCTTTTTTATATGAAGAATGATCCCATATTGACACATCATATTACCCAAATATGATATATATTAAGTATAACTTAAAGTATATCTTAATGTTTACCTTTAGTTATATTTTTAAGTCTCCTCTTATGAATATGAAATTGATTTTTGAAAGATTTTTTAAAAATGTATATTTTTAGAGTGAAAAAAAACCTGAATTAAACTTTTACCAAAACAAATGCTTTTCTATATTCGATGGAATTTCAGAATTAAAAGGAAAAATAGACTTTCTTCTCTAATCCCATGTTTTACCTAGTTCTTAAATAGCCTCTGTAAAATGCATAAAAGTACTTTTCTGGGACCTGCATGGATAGCAGAGTATATGGGTTTTGTCTGTTGCTGAACTGCATTAATAACTGCAGAGAGTTTCCTTCCAATGAGCAGTGATATGTTTCATTTGATCATTTCCCACATTTTAGCAAGTTTCACATAAACAAAAACTACAGTTCAGCTGAGGTTCTGGGCCAAATTCATATACTTCATGCAGTGTAGAAATGAAAACATGGAAATTTGCTGTGCTCCAAGAAATGTTCAGTTCTACCTGGACTTCACTACTTCTCCATTTTCCAGCTGTGTATCAGCCTTTCTTTGAGTAGTAAGAATAGTTTCCTAACTAACAGTGAATGTTAAATAACTTGCCTAATGTTTGGCACATTTCAAATACTGAATAAATACTGATGTAATTTCTATTAATTTTTAATAATTGCTATATTTCTTGTATGCATAGAATATGTATTTATAATTTATGTTTTTAGTTTTGAAAAAAATAAATTTGATAAGTTCTCATTGTTAACTCCTCTTTTTTGCTTGTTTTTGAGTTATTTTAACTGATCATTTGCTTTGATGCAATGAAAAAAAATACTACTTCTAATGTGATGGGTTAAATTTTCTGTGTCAACTTGAGTAGGCCATGGGATATCAAGTTATTCGGTCAAACATTATTCTGAGTGTTTCTGTGAGGATATTTTTGGATGAGATTAAAATTTAAATTGGTAGACTGTGCAAAGCGTATTGCCCTCCATAATGTGTATAGACCTCAACTTGTCAGGAGAAAACATAAATAGAACAGAAAAACTGAAAGTTCCCTGAGTAAGAGAGATTTCTTTCTGCCTGATTGCCTTTGAACCGAGACATTGGCTTTTTCCTACATTCATAGTCAAGCTGAAATGTTAGCTCTTTCAGGATCCTTAGATTTCTGGTCTATGAACTAGGAAAAACAAACATGGGGTGTCCTATATCTCCAGCTCCCTCACAAACCCTGCACATCTTAGGAATTGCCAGACTCTAGAATCATGTGAGCCAATTCCTTATAATTAGTTTTCTTACTGTATATTCTTTCTGAAGAACTCTGATAAATAAACCTAGTTTATATAATTCAACAGAATGAACTAACCACTGCATTTGTAAGTATAGAAAACACAGACTTGTAATTGCCTAACTTCCTTAGAATTAAGTCAGGAACTTAAAGGTTAAGTTTTTTGTTTCTTAATCTGTAACTGAAATTGGAGTAAGACTACAAAATCATTTCCCACAAAAACGCTAAAAGCAATCTATCTGGGAAAATAATGTGGTTACATCTAAGAAGAAAGCCTGAAGCTCTTATTTCTAGCCCTAAAAGCCATCCACTTTTCCTTCATGTCCATCTTGACTGAGAGCCTTAATGCTAGTTGTAAATCAGAGTAAATACAAATAGCAAAAAAAAAAAAAAAAAACCCTTAGGACTAATATGAAAGCCATAGCTTGAAGAATAAGAAAAATTACTAGCTACTGAGAAAAGAATTCACTTCTCTGCAATTACTTGCTTGAAGAAACCAACTGGAAATCTGAATGATAAAATAGAGATTCACTCAACCTTGTTGTCATCTCCTTACCCACTCCCTCCAAACAAAAGCTTATTTAACTTTACAGAAAGAAAATTGACAATTTCTCCAGGTTGACCTTTACTTTGCAGACAAATTTCTTTTTAGTGGTAGGGTAGTCTTCCAAAGTCTCAAGAGACCGTTTTCAAGGAGACTTTAGTTTATTTTAGAGAGATACAGAGCTTTACTTTCCAACACTGTACTCGATTAAATGTATTCAAATATATTATCTCCTTTGAAATGTGTTTTTGAAATGCTTTGCAGCCTTCCTGCATTCATCTGTCCTGAAGTGGAAATTAAGTACACACTTCTCTGTATATTCAAAATATCTGTATATATCCTTCTTTTAAGTTCTTTGTATCATTATTATTTCAAAGAATATATCAGAGTGGCCTCACTGAGATAGTATAAAAATGATTACTCAGTTATGTTATTTAGGTAAATGGTATTTTATTCAAACTTTATACTGGGGTTTTAAAAGAATTTCATAGCACTTTAAAATACTTTCCCACAATTGAGATAATCCTTGTTTAAAACAGAAAGCAGAGAATTAAAAAGTACCATATTTCAATGTTCCATTTCTTGAAAATAAACATGGGTTTTGCTTTGTGTGGCTCCTAAGAAGTTCTTAGAACTCTTCATTCATCTTTAGTTCAATAAACATTTAATAGACGGTTTCTATGTGTAAAGAATTGTACTCTATCATTAGATTTATATATTTCAATATGCTTCTGCCATAGAACACAGATTTTATCCATCTCTGGATAACATGGTATTATATATTTTCTATCAATTATGTTATCATAAATCATTTAATTTTAGAGATTTACATCTTTAGATTCCCTGGTGGCTCAGTGGTAAAGAATCCATCTTCAGTGCAAGAGACACAGGAGATCCAGGTTTGATCCCTGAGTTGGGAAGATCTGCTGGAAGAGGGAATGGTAATCCACTCCAGTATTCTTGCCTGGAGAATCCCATGAACAGAGGAGCCTGATGGGCTACTGCCCATGGGGTCTCAAAGAGACAGACATGGCTGAAGCGACTGAGCACACATGGATGCATGCACAGCTTTACTTATTTCGACTCTTTAACAGTTAATTTTCAGGAATTCTTTCTAAAATCAATAGTTTATGTCAGTTCAGTATTAAAAAATAATAGTGATTTTCCTTTATATTCAGGATAAAGTTCAAATTCCTTACTGTGACTAAAACTCATTTCAGGATCTTAACATTTAGCTTCATCTCAATTTTTTCCCCAAATATATGTATTTGGGAATGTGTGTGTGTGTGTATTGGGAAATATATATGTATATGTACATATATATGTGTGTGTGTATATATGCATATATGTGTGTATACATATACATACATGCATACACATGTATGTGTATACACATATACATATGCACGTACATATGTGGCTTTACTGGTGGCTCAATGGTGAAGAATTGCCTGTCGATGCAGGAGATGTAGGTATGATCCCTGGATCAGGAAAATCTCCTGGAGAAGGAAATGACAATCCAAATCCAGTATCCTTGTCTGTAAAGTCCCATGGACTGAAGAGCCTGGCAGGCTACAGTCCATGGGATTGCAAAGAGTCAAACATGACCTAGCAATTGAACAACTGTATATATATATATATTTATATATTTATATATTCATCTATTTATATATATACATATACATTTAATATACACAGATAGATATAGATGGATGTGTAATGGTCACGAAAATATTTAAGCTGTAACCATCCTATAGCGTGGATTTTCCAAAATTGCCCATCATATCCTACAATTTACTTCAAGTCCTTAGGCAAGAAACAATGCTGAAGAGTAAGCCAGCTACAAATTTCACCACACAGGACTTCTAGAATCACACCTTCACTTGTTGAAACAGGTTGCCTACGTTATCTGTCAGGTTGGAATATGGTATCTGGAGGCACAAGAAATGGCTGATGAAATCTATTTCAACAATCTTTGTCTGTCTATGACTATTAACAGCAGAACTACAGAAATAATCTCATGAAACTAATTGCCTAAAATTATAATGAGTACAGTATTCTTCTAAGCTTTGTATATGTAAAGGTAACATCAGAATGTCAAATGATAAAAAGTTCTCAGATGTAAGGTAGTCCATAGAGAAAAGCCAATAAATGAAGAATCATAAAATGCTGACTCTGTGACTACAAGTCTAGGGGAAGGAGAACCTTTGGTATAAATACTGTTGAAGTGTGTTAGTTGCTCAGTAGTGTCCAAGTGTCCAACTCTTTGTAACCCCATGGACTGTAGCCCACCAGGCTCCTCTGCCCATGGAATTTTCCAGGCAAGAATACTGGAGTGTGTTGCCATTCCCTCTAGGAGGTCTTCCTGACCCGGGAATTGATTTTGGGACTCTTGCATTGCAGGCAGATTCTTCAGGTAAGTCAAATATTATTAGTCTGATATAAACTAAGGGAATATACTCATATGATCCAAAGTAAGCACTGTATAATTTTTGCCTTCTGGCTACAGATGCAGTTGAAGGAAGGACAGACAAAGATGGATTTAGATTTGGTCAGGATGTTTGCCTGCCATGTATTATGACATGTACGATTTATATCTAACTCTTTCAAAAAATGGGTGAAGAGAAAATTTTAAAAGAAATCTATTCTAGACACTTTATTAGCATACCAAATAATTTGATAGTATCAATATAAAAAAAAATCATTGGAAAGACTGGTGCTGAAGCTGAAACTCCAATACTCTTGAGCTCCAATACTTTGATGAGAAGGGCCTACTCATTGGAAAAGACTCTGATGCTGGGAAAAATTGAGGGTAAGAAGGGAAGAGGGCAACAGAGGATAAGATGGTCGGATGGTATCACCAACTCAATGGACATGAGTTTGAGCAAACTCAAGAAGATAATGAAGGACAGGGAAGCCTGGCTTGCTGCAGTTCATCAAGTCACAAGGAGTCGGACACAACTTAGTGGCTGAACAACAAAATTTCCATCCACACATAGCTATGGAGAGGAAAATTTAACTGTTATTAAAGAAGGACAAATATAACTTTCAGAGACTCTTGTGTTGGTAAATTTAAATTAATTTCACTTCTATAATTTCAAATCTATTCATTGCAGTTTTTTCAGTGAAAGAGTAATATCAAAATATATTTATATATTTGATTATATTTGATTATATTTGATTTGATTATATATAAAATAATATCAAAATATATTTATCATAATTATAAATGATACTAGTAATTTTATTAATGAAATATCTTCTATGAGTTTTATTTTATAGCCAAATAAGCATACCTGTTTTTAAAAAATCTGTTTAACCCAAAGACTGGCAAAGTTTATAGCAACTACCTAAGACAATGCCCTAGTAAAAATGTCTATAATTCTGTTAATTGAATGTATACTTGGACAATTATTTAAATATAGACAAGGGTACTTACTGAAATATGCACACAATGTATCTGATTTTAAATCAGACTATTTTATACAGTCCTGGAAAATCCCATGGATGGAGGAATCTGGTAGGCTGCAGTCCATGGGGTCGCTAAGAGTCGGACACGACTGAGCGACTTCGCTTTCACTTTTCACTTTCATGCATTGGAGAAGGAAATGGCAACCCACTCCAGTGTTCTTGCCTGGAGAATCCCAGGGATGGGGGAGCCTGGTGGCTGCCATCCACAGGGTCACACAGAGTCGGACACAACTGAAGTGACTTAGCATAGCATTTTATACAATCTAAAATGGTCCAAATAATTATTGAGGTAGTTTCTAGAACTTAAATTAGGTTTTTTAGGGGAGTACCTACACTTATGGCCTAAAATGTAAATGTAATTTGGCCCCATTGGGCCATACGCATTTTCAGTATAACATAATTTAAACTATAATGTATGACTATTCATATGAAATTAGTTAATATTAACTCATTGCTGTGTAACTTGAATTTCTCTTCAATTTGTAGTATAAACTTGTTCATTATGTAGTAGCATTACAAAGTACTTCTGCTAGATGCCAGGAAGTCAAGGAAAACTTTTTAATATAAGAATTACTGTCAGTGTCTTTGAAAGAAGTGAGATCTAAAATAGCATCAAATAAGTAGAGCAAGTAGAACTCAAGTGTTCTTATAATATAATGATGTCTCAAAGACACATGGAAGCATTCCTAACTCTTGCACTTCACTATGTTTTAGCAGTAGGCTTATTGCCCTGACCATATGTACACACAAAATAATTGAGTATGTTGGAAAATACTTTCTGATATGACACTCACTTACAGAAATATCATAACCTCCACTTTCATTCACAGCAGGTTATAATCTGCTCTGTATATCATGGCATGAACTCAGTTTAGCATTCTGTTTAATAGACAAAATCATAACATATTAAATTTTAGTTGAAGCACAAATAAATTATACATTCATGAATATCTAAATAAACTACTTTTGTGCTCTAAATGTATATTTCTATTCTTCTTTTATTAAAAAAAAATATATATATATACACACACACACATACACACATATATATATTAAAAGCCAAGTAGGAACTATAAGGTATAAGGTTTGTTAGATGCTGGTATTTTGTAGATTAATAAGACATTCTCCCATCTCTCGATATGATTAAATGTTGACCAGGGATATTTCAGTAAACTCACACTTTAATAGAGTACATTTAGGAATCTCACAGTAATTTGCTGTTTCTATCGCTGAGAAACACAGCCAAAATTCATTTTCTAATGTCCCAATTAACACATATGTATTTGATGTAGTAGCTTCAGGGTACATTTAATTTCTGATAATGAAATAGTATAAACTCTTCCGAAACTGTGAAACTTGTTTAAATTTATTATTTTTAAACATATAAGCCTTTGAAGAAGCTAATTAAATCAATTAAACATTAAGATTGGAGCATTAAAGCATTACAAAAACTGTTTTCTTAGAACTCTAATAATTTGTGTCTCTCACAATCTATGAAGAAGTAATAATTAGCAATTCCCTTAGGGCTCATGAAAGAATTCCTTCAAAGGAAAAAATACACTTTAAAATATTATAATTTTTTATTGCCTTAAATTTACTTAGCATGAATGTCATTAATGCCATTCCAAACCTCTCAATCACTCTTACATTTAACATTTTCATAATATTCAGGTTAAAAAGTTACTGAGTCTGTCCTATTTCCATCATTCAGAGAGAGTTCTCTGTTTTATTTTGCTAATTTTAATTTGTTTTAATTTGTTAATCCTATGATCTACAACGGAGGAGGCAATGGCACCCCACTCCAGTACTCTTGCCTGGAAAATCCCATGGATGGAGGAGCCTGGTAGGCTGCAGTCCATGGGGTTGCGAAGAGTCGGACACGACTGAGCACCTTCACTCTCACTTTTCACTTTCATGCATTGGAGAAGGAAATGGCAACCCACTCCAGTGTTCTTGCCTGGAGAATCCCAAGGATGGAGGAGCCTGATGGGCTGCCATCTATGGAGTCGCACAGAGTCGGACATGACTGAAGCGACTTAGCAGCAGCAGCAGCAGCATGATCTACAATGTCTCTCTAGAAGTAGGTTTTAAAAACTGAATAGTGTCTTTCAGGTTTTGGGGGCACTATTATAAACATTAAGAAGTCATAATGTTCTAAATGATATTCTGGTGATTTAAGTAAGTTTCTAAAAGTAACTACTTCATTCTGTTTGGTAGTTAGAATAGGAAAAAGGATTCCAGAATGGCGGTGGCTAAAAGACAGGGAAGGGAAAACCTGCGAAAATAGAACAAAGGAAGGTCTGAGGACCGGAATGAGGACCTCAGGTAAATCAAACAGCAATCCTGCCTAGCCGAATTTACATACGGCAGGCCCAGGGGGAGGAGAAAAAACATAAAAAGAGGAGCCAAAGGGCAAGGGTGAGGTGGGAAGGGGGTGTCTCTCTCCCGCGGACTCTCTCTCTCTCTCTCCCTCCCTCCCTCTCTCTTCCTTCTCTTCATTTCTTTTGGGTCAGCACGCCTGCACACCTCAAGGATGTAATTTCCTTTATTTTCTAAGTAAAACTGAGCTGTAACACAGAGCTGTAATACTGATCTGTCCAAGAGCTGTGACACTGATCTGTCCAAGAACTATGACATGGTTTGTCCGAGGGCTTTAATGCTGGTCTGTCACTTCAAATTTTTGTTGTGACGAGACAGAACTGAGGAAATTACACACTCCCTCGACATCTATGGTGCCCTGACTCTGATTTAACCTGGCTGAAACAACCTCAGCCAGGCCCCAACAAGGAGGAAGCCAAGAACAGCAGGAGCCCAACTTGGCGAAAGCTCCTGGAGTGGAAGCAGAACACGAAGAAAACCCAGCGCAGGGGAAGTGACAAGAAGCCCAGCATGATGAAAACTGGGACAGTGAAAAACGAACTCAGCAGAAAGCTTTCAGGGCTCAGTCTCAGATTCCAGAAGACTCTGGCTAAGGTAGGAGGGCCTCCCTGCTATGGCTGGAGAGACATATGCCTAACAAAATGTTAATTCTTTTACAATCTCTCATTTCTTGTTTCTTCAAAACCCCCAGGTGAACAGGTGAGCAGCAATGGATGCAACTGAGGGACTCTGAAGAGGCTACTCCTCAGTATGTCCCAAAGGCTCCACTATCTGCTGAGCCCCAGGAGCTGTTACCCAAGCTGGTGGGGTCTTCTGTCCTTAATCTTCTTTGTGCCAAGGATTAGGCCAATGAAAACTGTGAGCATAGATCAGGTATTTAGCAGATTTTCAGGCAGGTTATGAAGGGGATTCCTTGGCACGTTTTTTCCATTGCTTTTTCCTCCTGTCCTTCAGCTCCTCTCTCCTGGAACTTGAGCCCAGCCAAAACTCATGCATGATGCCCGGCTTCAGGACATAATGAAGCTCAGGCTCTGATGTCTCATTGCAAAAATTCAGTTAGAGACACAGCAATAGGTAAGAGGTGGATTTGTTAGAATTCTGAGAGAAGCACACTCTGCAGGGTGTAGTCCATTACAAAGGGTAAGTGTTTTGGCCATGAAATGTGGTCTGGCTAGGTTTTGCAAGCTGAGTGAATTCACATAATAATGAGTGGGAGGATCATCAAACCATTGTGGAACCACCCACTCCTCCATCTTTTAACAGCATCTTGGAACTGTCTTGCCACCTCTGGGTGTGTCATTTCGCTTGCAGATTGGGGATTAAGGTTTACTTGAATTTGACTTGTCATCTTGGACCCAACTGATTTTAATTGGTTTATGTTATGCCCTTGTGCTATGCCATTCTTTCAAAAGTTGTGCCCTGCCCCCTTCCCTCCTGTTTTATGCTCTTTTCCTGAGTCCCTTCCAGGCCCACAATGTTCCCTCTAGATATTCAGGCATTCATCTTCCATGGTTCCAACAACATGTGCAACATCAGCATCTCAGACAGACACACAATGCCTGCTAGAAGTCTATTTGTTGGCCTCTCTTCAAAGGCAATTGGGCTTCCAGGGATAATGTTTGTCACTTTGGGAATTATCCCTGCAGGCCATTTAGGCCCAAACCCTTACCACTCTTCTTCTAAAGTCACAAACATACCCCCGGATCACATCTCCACTCCACTTTTATGGAACATCTGGTCTGTTGCCTCTTATAAATTTGTTAAGCCACTTATTAACTCCTACAACCAGGACCCTGCCCCCTTATGGGCAACATTGCTCCATCCCACTTATTATTAAAATAATCTTAATGCCCCTAACAGGGCCAGATAACCCATTTCTTTGTCATCACTTCTCTTATTACCCAAAGTGGGTCTATCACAATGAAATGTTTACCATTGGAGACACCCTAACCTGCTCGTATGGAGGACTAGGGGAGGAAATCAGTGAATTACAATCTCTTAGAGCAGTAAGGCAATGGCAACCCACTCCAGTACTCTTGCCTGGAAAATTCCATGGATGGAGGAGCCTGGTAGGCTGCAGTCCATGGGGTTGCGAAGAGTCGGACATGACTGAGCACCTTCACTCTCACTTTTCACTTTCATGCAGTGGAGAAGGAAATGGCAACCCACTCCAGTGTTCTTGCCTGGAGAATCCCAGGGACAGGGGAGCCTGGTGGGCTGCCGTCTATGGGGTTAAACAGAGTCAGACACGACTGAAGCGACTTAGCAGCAGCAGCAGCAGAGCAGTAAGAGGATAAGGCTTATAACTGTTTCACCAGGTTCCCAGTCTCAGGGCACAGACTTGGACTGCTTTACCTCATGATATTTATTCCCATCTGTGGTGAACAAACTGGCAACAAGTTAAAATTACAACCCCTTCATCCTATCTAGCACTGGTCATGATGGAAACCCTAGGGACACCCAACTCCAGTCCGGGGGTCCCAGGTCAACCTGCCTCAACCTGCCTAGGGATCTGGTCCTCAAAAGTTTGTCATGCCTCAACCTGCTCTGGGATCTGCCAGTCCAGGGGTCCCAGGTGGTTATCATGACTTGACCTGCCCAGGGACCCAATTCTTGGGAGGCCGACCTCCCTTGACCTGCCTAAGGATTCAATCTCCAGGAGACTGTCATGCTTCAGCTTGGTGGGGATCTGCACCCTGACCTGGGGATGCCTGGCTCTCAGGTTGCAACAGTACTGGGTAGGATAAGCTTCAGAAAGACTCACCCCTAAGGAAGTCCACCCATGGAAATGGAAATAGAAGGAAGCCTATTAGTTGTGGGACTATGTCCAGTCTCGGCAATAACTCAGGAGCCTAATGAGAACCCCATTGCCTTTCTGGAAATGCTAAAAGAGGCCCTCCAAAAGTTTACCAATCTGGATTTACTTAGACTCTTACGAGGGACAGGTGATTTTAAAGGACAAATTCCTGTCCCAATGTGCACCAGACATCAGAATCAACTTACAACAGCTATAGTAGCAGGATCCTGCTGTCTCTTTAGATGAGATGGTCCAGACAGCCACCAATACATTTTATAACAAAGAACAGGCCCAGGAGAGGGAGAAAAGGAAAGAGACAAGGCATGCCCAGATGCTGGCTGCCCTCCAGGGAAATCCTATGGCAAACCCCAAGTCTTTGAAGGACAAGGCACAAGGCAAATGCCTAATCTGTAGACAGGTGGGGCTTTGGGCCAAAGAGTGCCCAAACTGTGACAAGTCTCCTAAAATGGCTTGATATAAATGCCATCAATTGGGACATTGAATAGCACTCTGCCCTTGGGACCCAAGAGCCTCAAGGTCAAGTGGCAAGCCTTCCCTCAGAATGTTTCAACAGGACTGAAGGGGCCCTCTCCAGCCAGCCTGCCTGTCACAGATAATCATCATGGGGCTGAAGCCAAGGGTGTAACTGGATGTGGCAGGTATGTCCGAGATTCTTGGTTGACACGGGGGCTACCTGTTCTGTCCTGACCTCCTATTCCTGAGCCTTCTCCTCCCAAACCTGTACCATTTTGGGTGCTATAGGAAAAACAACTACTAAAAGATTCACCAGAGCAGTTTTTTGTTGCTGTGATGGACAAATATTTTCCCACCAGTCTGGTGGTCCCTGCGTGTCCTACTCCCTTATTGGGAAGAGATATACTCACTAAACTGGGGACCACCCTTGTGATGGGAAGTTTTTCAGCCCCTAGAGCCCTACAGCTTCTGTTTACTACTGAAGAACCCATTACAGCCTCTCCAATAAAGAGGGGCCAAAAACTATGGGAGGACAAAATTAACCCCCAGGTGTGGGACCAGGGGACCCCTGGACAAGCCCACCAAGCTGAACCGGTCATCATTGTCCTCTGAGATCCCACTCGGTTTCCTAACTGGAAACAATATCCACTCAGAAGAGAGGCTCAGGAGGGATTACAGCCTCTACTAAATAAATTCCTTGCTTGTGGGCTATTGTGAAGTCGCTCAGTCGTGTCCGAATCTTTGCGACCCCATAGACTGTAGCCTATCAGGCTCCTCCCTCCATGGGATTTTCCAGGCAAGAGTGCTGGAGTGGATTGCCATTTCCTTCTCCAGGGGATCTTCCCAACCCAGGAAATGAACCCAGGTCTCCCACATTGCAGGCAGACGCTTTACCTCTGACTTAACGGGGGTTGCCACCTTAGTTCTGCAGACTAATTTGCCAGAAACCCCTTCATATACTGAAGGTGAGACTCTTAAAGCTAAGAGTGAGGGCCTTCAAGAAGATCATATGGAGTGGTTCCAAAAGGAGGGACTCCTTTTTCTGCCTGGGAGCCTCCAATGGAAGTTGGTTAACTCCTTACATGCCACCACTCATTTAAGGGAAAAGGCCCTCCAAAGATTACTAGAAAGGCCTTTCAGAAGAAAAGCCATTCAAACGACTATAAGGCAAGTGGTTTCCTCTTGTCCCACTTGTCAATTAAACAACCGCCAAAGAGTTTAATTTAATTCAAAAGCAGAGACATTACTTTGCCAACAAAGGTCCGGCTAGTCAAGGCTATGGTTTTTCCTGTGGTCATGTATGGATGTGAGAGTTGGACTGTGAAGAAGGCTGAGCGCCGAAGAATTGATACTTTTGAACTGCGGTGTTGGAGAAGACGCTTGAGAGTCCCTTGGACTGCAAGGAGATCCAAGCAGTCCATTCTGAAGGAGATCAGCCCTGGGATTTCTTTGGAGGGAATGATGCTAAAGCTGAAACTCCAGTACTTTGGCCACCTCATGCGAAGAATAGACTCATTGGAAAAGACTCTGATGCTGGGAGGGATTAGGGGCAGAAGGAGAAGGGGACGACAGAGGATGAGATGGCTGGATGGCATCACTGACTCGATGGACATGAGTCTGAGTGAACTCCGGGAGTTGGTGATGGACAGGGACGCCTGGCGTGCTGCGATTCATGGGGTCACAAAGAGTCAGACACGACTGAGAGACTGAACTGAACTGAACTGAACTGAACTAAGGAGTTTAAAGATCCCAGCTGGCCCAGCCTGTCCAGTCACATGAGACCTACCCAGGAGAGGACTGGCAGATCAACTTCACCCAGATGCCAGTTTCTCAAGGGTATAAATACCTAATAGTCATGATAGACACATTCACAGGATGGATTGAAGGCTTTCCCACCAGGACTGAGAAAGCTGAGGAGGTGGCAAAAAACTGCTGCATGAAATCATTCCAAGATTTTGTCATTACAAAGTGACAATGGAACATCACTTACTTCTAAGGTCACCCAAGGGGTCTCTAAAGCATTGAGCATTAATTATTATCTCCATTGTGCCTTGAAGCCTCAGGAAAGGTAGAAAGAGCCAACCAATTCTTAAAATCAATGATAAAAATTATAACCCAGGAGACCTCCCTGGGATGAAAGGAGGCTTTACCAATAACACTCCTCCGCACCTGTATTGCCTCTAAGGAACAGGTTGGTCTTAGTCCTTATGAGATGCTATATCAGAGACCTTTTATTTATGTCAATGACCTCTTCCTAGATCCAGAGGCTCAGACCCTCCCATCTTATTCCATGGCCATTGGGTAATTCCAACATGATATATGCTTGTAAGGTATGAACCAAGATGAACCAGGGCCTGAAAGATTCTAAGGAGTCACCACTATATGCTCCATGGACTCAAGTCCTAATTAAAGTCTAGAAAGATGGGTCCTCAAAGGCTTAACCCAAGTCCACATGGAAGGGCCCCTACCCTGTAATACTTTCTACCCCCACAGCAGTCAAGGTACCAGGACATGACTCCTGGATTCACTACTCATATAAGTCAAGCCATGGAAGAAAACAGAAGAGGACACTCAATACACCTGTGAGCCCCTGGGAGATCTCAGATACCTATTCAGAACTACAAATGAGTGACATTCTAATAAAACCCCCAAAATCTAGTTTCTGGGGATAAGATTTCTCAGGACAGCTCTAAAGAGCCAACACAGCTTGGCAGGGGTTGTACTCCAAAACAGACAGGAGATAGATCTTCTGATCCCTGAATAGGGAGGGACTTGAACCATCCTGGTGATGGAAATTTGGAGTTGGCTAATGCCCCTACTAGTCCCTGTTATACCATATTGATGCCGCTTATGGTTGCTCCATGTATTATCAATGGTCTAACCTGTTTTGTCTCTGCCCAGGTCAACAAGCTAAAGCATGCAATGCCAGTTCAAAAAGGATATATAAAACTACAGCTGCCCACAGAAAATATCACTCACCTTTAGATGGACACTGCTATAAGGACTCTGAGGTCTGAGACCAGCAAGGGGTGAGGCCCAATGCCCCTCACTGTACCGATCCAGCAGGAAGTAGCCAGAAAGACCTCGATGCCCCTATCCCCAAAGAATTGGGCCTCCCATCTCTTAAGGGGGAAATGTTAGGTAGTTAGAATAGGAAAAAGGAGTCCAGAATGGTGGTGGCTAAAAGACAAGGAAGGGAAAAGCCTGAGAAAATATAACAAAGGAAGGTCCAAGGACAGGAATGAGGACCTCAGGTAGAACAAACAGCACTCCTGGCTAGCCCAGTTTACATAGGACAGGTCCAGGGGGAGGAGAAAGAACGTAAAAAGAGGAGCCAAAGGGCCAGAGGTCTCTCTCTCTCACATGCGTGCTCTCTCCCTGTCTCCCTCTCTCCCCCCACCTCTCTCTCTCTCCCTCTCTCTCTAGTCTTTTTGTATCTTTCGGGTCGGATGCTTTCAAGCCTTGAGGATATATTTTCCTTTATTTTCTAAATAAAACTGAACTGTGACACTGTCTGTCCAAGAGCTGTGACATGGTCTGTCGGGGGTTTAATGCTGATCTGTCACTTCAAATTTCTGTTGTGACAAGAGAGAACTGAGGAAATCACACACTCCCTCAACATCTCTAGGAGAATTATAAAAGTTGTAAATTGATATATCTTAGTTCATTAAAAAAGAATCTTATGGCTAGAACTATTGTGTTTTTGAGACAGTAAAATATTAATAATAGTTTTGTTTGAAACTAGACAGTTCATATAATTTTAATGCAAAAATAAGAATGACAAAGTGAGATATTAGTGGTAATATTAAGATCAGTCTAGGCTGAAGGAGCCAGAAATCTAATTATGCTTTAGCCCTATGATACCTTTTTCCTGAAAAGTCCTTAAGGGAGATATCTGTGTAAAGGGCACAAAAAGTTGATAAAGGAAATGGTTCTGTATTAATAACTTCACAACTCTGGTCCAATTAGATTGGACCAAACTGAGTGTTCTGCCTAGACTAAAGGTTCTAACTCTAAAGGGAAATTAACAGCCACTTGTTGCAGTACAATAATGTTAACCAGAAAAATATGGGAAAATGTATACATGCTTATTGGAATGCACCAACACAGCCAGAAAATATCTTCACTTACTGTCCATCGGGTTTACTTAGGCCTGTCTAAGGCAGGTGTAGATTCAGAAGAGGAAGACAAAGATGATCAGTTTGACACAATAGAATCAGAATTACGTCATCTTATCTCGATTACTCCATGGAAGTTGACATACAAAGCCTTGTGAATTGGCAAATTGTTTGGAAGGATCCAGGCTACAATAGAAGGCGATCTCAGAAATCACTTAATACAAAGAAGCCTCCTATCAACCAAGAATCACACAGGCAAGAATAAAAGATGCAATAAAACCTGTGCCCTCTGTCAAATCAACTTAACTCTCATACTGTTCACCACATATATTTAAATTTGAAATAAAGAAATCTCAAATAAAGAGAATTCACTATGGAATCTTTTGTCTATAAACTCCCTATGAGAGTTTTACACTGACTAAACTTTAAACCACCGATTATATTGCATATGTCTTAAGTAAATTTTACTGATTCCTCTGTTCTGCTGTAGAGAGTCTCATACTCAGGATGGGAGGACATTAGATGGCCTAGTTATGTAAAATTTATTCAATTAAATTAACTTACTGTGCCTGTTGCAATGAAGAAAACAATGGCATTAATAGTGTTTCACAGAGCTTATATAATGTGGTAGGAAATAACCCACGAATGAGCATGTAGTGAAGTTTAAGTATACAATTAAAATCAAGGTAAAAATGAAAGACGTGTCAAAGTTGATTTTCTTTTCTCTCTCTCTCTCTCTCTCTCTTTTACTCTCCCCATCCCTCCCTCTCTTTTTCTTTTGTCTCAGTTTATTTATTTTATTTGACCTGCCTTCAAGGGTAGAGCCTGGAACTCTAGAGACAGCAAAGCACTGCTCAGGAACCTAGATGTAAAGCAGTGGAAATAGGACCCAATCGGTATTATGCAGGCACCTAGGGACACAGGCTGGTTCTACTCCCACTGGAATCTAAAAGAAAGTGAAATATCAACTTTTCTTATTTTTCCTATTACTCTCTTCTCAGCTTTTAGGTTCTTGACTAGATTCAGGAAACTTTCTGTCACATATTTTACCTGCTCTTTTGATTTTTTGTACAATATGTTGTCAATATAAATATCCTGAATTTGATCCCCTTCTTGCTTGCTTGGATCCCCTGCCTTTTTCTCAGGAATCGATCCCTTTTTGTAAAACATTAATCATTGTCTTTGGGACTTTAACTACTGGACATCCTGAGGATTAAACCTTTTGTAAACCTGACCCCAGAGCCTTCCTTTCTTGTTCTATTGGCTCCTAAATCCTCCTGGGAAAGTGAAAGTCGCGCAGTCCTGTCTGACTCTTTGCAACATCATGGACTATACATCCATTGAATTCTCCATGCCAGAATAGTGGAATGGGTAGCCTTTCCCTTCTCCAGGGGATCTTCCCAATCCAGGGACTGAACCCAGGTCTCCAACATTACAGGCGGATTCTTTACCAGCTAAGCCACAGGGAATCCTCCTGGGACTCAGTGCTTTAAACTAGCTTTATATCTGAATTGATCAATATGTAAATGGTGTGCTTGTCATATAAGTGGACTGGATTCTAACTTGAGATCATCACGACAGACCAACTTCAGTCCAAAATTTGTCATCTTTTAAATTTATATCTAATCAATCAGAATTGGGTTCTCAAACCCTGAAGATCTCATTAAAAAAAAAAAAAAAAAAAAAACCAGTCTCAATGACTTGTTTCCATCACTTCAGTTCAGTTCAGTTGCTCAGTCATGTCTGACTATTTGCAACCCCGTGAACTGCAGCACGCCAGGCCTCCCTGGCCAGCACCAACTCCCAGAGTTCAACCAAACCCATGTCCACCGAGTTGGTGATGCCATCCAACCATCTCATCCTCTGTCATCCTCTTCTCCTCAACTGAGTCAGCTCTTTGCATCACGTGGCCAAAGTATTAGAGTTTCAGCTTCAACATCAATCCCTCCAATGAACACCTAGGACTGATCTCATTTAGGATGGACTAGTTGGATCTCCTTGCAGTCCAAGGGACTCTCAAGAGTCTTCTCCAACACCACAGTTCAAAATCATCAATTCTTCAGTGCTCAGCTTTCTTTATAGTCCCACTCTTTATAGTCCACATCCACACATGACCACTGGTAAAACCATAGCCTTGACTAGACGGACCTTTGCTGGCAAAATAATGTCTCTGCTTTTTAATATGCTGTCTAGGTTGGTCATAACTTTCTTTCAAAGGAGTAAGCATCTTTTAATTTCATGGCTGCAAAATCATCTACAGTGATTTTAGAGCCCCCAAAAATAAAGTCTGACACTGTTTCCACTGTTTCCCCATCGATTTGCCATGAAGTGATGGGACCAGATGCCATGATCCTAGTTTTCTGAATGTTGAGCTTTAGGCCATCTTTTTCACTCTCCACTTTCACTTTCATCAAGAGGCTTCTGAGTTCCTCTTCACTTTCTGCCATAAGGGTGGTGTCATCTGCATATCTGAGGTTATTGATATTTCTCCTGGCATCTTGATTCCAGCTTGTGTGTCATCCAGTCCAGCATTTCTCATGATGTACTCTGCATATAAGTTAAATAAGCAGGGTGACAATATACAACCTTGATGCACTCCTTTTCCTATTTGGAATCAGTCTGTTGTTCCATGTCCAGTTCTAACTGTTGCTTCCTGACCTGCATATAGGTTTCTCAAGAGGTAGGTCAGGTGGTCTGGTATTCCCATCTCTTTCAGAATTTTCCACAGTTTATTGTGATCCACTTGTTTCCATAAAAAAAAAACTTTAAAAATGACTCTCTTTTTAGCTCTTCAATATGTTTCTATTGGGCTTACCTGGTGACTCCCACAGTAAAGAATCTGCCTGTAATTCAGGAGACCTAGATTCAACCCCTGGGTCAGGAAGATTCCCTGGAGAAGGGAATCACTACCCACTTCAGTATTCTTGCTTAGAGAATCACATGGACAGAGGAGCCTGGTGAGCTACAGTCCAGGGGGTCACAAAGAGTCAGACATGACTGAGCAATTAACATTTTCACATTATGTTTCTATCAAAGTTTGCAGATGTTTCAGATAATTTTTCTTTTGTATGTTTTCTAATTTTCTTGACACTGAGTAGTATATATGCACCATATTCATTTTATTTTGAATAAAGCATGAACACATGCTAGACTGTTATATTTTAAGGTTTCTATCTTACTACTCTTCCTAACACTTGCACCCTTGCACACTTTGTACCTTCCTAACGTTTGAGCCCTGTGTCTGTGATGAGTATTTGTCTACTAACTTACATTAACTGCTTCCATAGTACAGAGTCATTACTCAAGGACAGCTTTCTAGCCATGCAATATATTTCTTAGTCACTGTTCCCTCTTGGATTGGCCATGTGACTAGCTTTTGTCAAAGAAATCCCAGTTCTGGTCTAAGGCTTTGAAACACAAATCTGCCTCCTCCATATTGTGTTATTATTTCCACTCTTAGTTGCTCAGTCATATCTGACTCTTTGTGACCCCATGTACTGTAAGACCAGGTTCCTTTGCCATGGAATTTCCCTGGCAAGAATACTGGAATGGGTTGCCATTTCCTCCTCCAATGGATCTTCCCAACCCAGGGATCGAAGCTGTGTCTCTTATGTCTTTTGCATTGGCAGGTGGATTCTTGACTACTAGCACCACCATAGAAGCCCCATTATTTTCCAATAACTATGTGCAAATAATGATACATAAATAAGGGATGGTGAAGACTCCATCAGAAAATTACTAGAACTAATCAATGACTATAGTAAAGTTGCAGGATATAAAATCAACACACAGAAATCCCTTGCATTCCTATACACTAATAATGAGAAAACAGAAAGAGAAATTAAGGAAACAATTTCATTCACCATTGCAACGAAAAGAATAAAATACTTAGGAATATATCTACCTAAAGAAACTAAATACCAATACATAGAAAACTATAAAACACTGGTGAAAGAAATCAAAGAGGACACTAATAGATGGAGAAATATACCACATTCATGGATTAGAAGAATCAATATAGTGAAAATGAGTATACTACCCAAAGCAATTTATAGATTCAATGCAATCCCTATCAAGCTACCAACGGTATTCATCACAGAGCTAGAATAAATAATTTCACAATTTGTATGGAAATACAAAAAACCTCAAATAGCCAAAGCTATCTTGAGAAAGAAGAATGGAACTGGAGGAATCAATCTGCCTGACTTGAGGCTCTACTACAAAGCCACAGTCATCAAGACAGTATGGTACTGGCACAAAGACAGAAATATAGATCAATGGAACAAAATAGAAAGCCCGGAGATTAATCCACGCACATATGGACATCTTATCTTTGACTAAGGAGGCAAGAATATACAATGGATTAAAGACAATCTCTTTAACAAGTGGTACTGGGAAAATTGGTCAACCACTTGTAAAAGAATGAAACTAGACCACTTTCTAACAACATAAACAAAAATAAACTCAAAATGGATTAAAGATCTCAACGTAAGACCAGAAACTATAAAACTCCTAGAGGAGAACATAGAAAAACACTCTCTGACATACATCACAGCAGGATCCTCCATGACCCACCTCCCAGAATATCGGAAATAAAAGCAAAAATAAACAAATGGGACTTAACTAAACTTAAAAGCTTCTGCACAACAAAGGAAACTATAAGCAAGGTGAAAAGACAGCCTTCAGAATGGGAGAAAATAATAGCAAATGAAGCAATTGACGAACAACTAATCTCAAAAATATACAAGCAACTCCTACAGCTCAATTCCAGAAAAATAAATGACCCAATCAAAAAATGGGCCAAAGAACTAAATAGACATTTCTCCAAAGAAGACATACAGATGGCTAACAAACACATGAAAAGATGCTCAACATCACTCATTATCAGAGAAATGCAAATCAAAACCACTATGAGGTACCATTTCACGCCAGTCAGAATGGCTGCGATCCAAAAGTCTACAAGTAATAAATGCTGGAGAGGGTGTGGAGAAAAGGAACCCTCTTACATTGTTGGTGGGAATGCAAACTAGTACAGCCACTATGGAGAACAGTGTGGAGATTCCTTAAAAAACTGGGAATAGAACTGCCTTATGATCCAGCAATCCCACTGCTGGGCATACACACTGAGCAGACCAGAATTGAAAGAGACACGTGTACCCCAATGTTCATCGCAGCACTGTTTATAATAGCTAGGACATGGAAGCAGCCTAGATGTCCATCAGCAGATGAATGGATAAGAAAGCAGTGGTACATATACACAATGGAGTATTACTCAGCCATTAAAAAGAACACATTTGAATCAGTGCTAATGAGGTGGATGAAACTGGAGCCTATTATACAGTGAAGTAAGCCAGAAAGAAAACACCAATACAGTATACTAACGTATATATATGGAATTTAGAAAGATGGTAACAATAACCCTGTATACGAGACAGCAAAAGAGACACTGATGTATAGAACAGTCTTTTGGACTCTGTGGGAGAGGGAGAGGGAGAGGGTGGGATGATTTGGGAGAATGGCATTGAAATATGTATAATATCACATATGAAACGAGTCACCAGTCCAGATTCAATGCATGATACTGGATGCTTCGGGCTGGTGCACTGGGATGACCCAGAGGGATGGTATGGGGAGGGAGGAGGGAGGAGGGTTCAGGATGGGGAACACATGTATGCCTGTGGCGGATTCACTTCGATATACGGCAGAACCAATACAATATTGTAAAGTTTAAAAATAAAATAAAATTAAAAAAAAAAAGGAAGAATCCTCAATCACTCTATCACTAAAGGGAAGAAAGACATGCTGCAACCAAAAATAACAAATTAAAACTCTTTTGTAAATAATAAAGAAATTTTTTTCTTCAGGTATCATATATTCATATTTTAGATCATTTTATTATCACCACATATTTGCCTTAACTACCTAGAGCAAACAGAACACTTTTAATTCAAGTAACATTTATGTTTCTCCATTGGGAAGTTTTTGTAGCTGCTCCTAGAGTAGGTTTAGTGTTCCTCCTATGTGTTCCCCTTGTCCATGTTATTAATATATCACATATAATGTCTGTAATTAAGCCATACTATATAGTTTTTTTAATGTAAAAAAGAACAGGCATTTAATGTGACCCTTATAAGCTTATTCCTAAAGAAGACTAGACCTGGAAGGGACAGAGTGGAATGACAAGAATATATAGGTAGCAGATGAGATCTACTTAATACAATGCAATACTAGTACTGCCATCTCTGTATTTACAAGGTACTTTATAGTTTTACAAAAACACATTTGCATCTGCGATCCCATTTAGTAATCATAACACTCCTGTAAAGATGGCAAAGATTATCATCCCCATTTTACAAATATAACCTTAGAAACCAAAGTAGAAATGGAATTCAATTAACACATGAGTCAATGCATTTAGAAAGCTTCTAAAAATGTTGCAGAAGACATGTATTCTATTCATTATAGGTTTAATTTAACTTTCCCAAGTAGACTGTATTTGTATTTGCTCACAGAATAGGAGTAGTTTCTGCCTTGTTCTGGATAACAACCTCAGCACCTTACCTTTTAACTTGAAACATATGAAATCCTAAATAGGTATGCACTCAAGTAAGAAGTGATTTAACACATAGCAACAATTGGAAAACCACTTTGCTTTAAGATCTAAAGGCTCTACTGACATCTCAGAAAGTCAACAGATACACTAATTTTTTTAATTTTATTTTTTAATTGAAGGATAATTTCTTTACAATGTTGTGTTGGTTTCTGCTTCATAGAAACTCGAATCAGCCATAATTATGAATATATCCCCTCCATTCTCTGTCCCATTCCACCCCTCTAGGTCATCACAATTGGCTAAGCTGGGGTCCCTGTGTTATATAGTAACTTCCCACTAGCTATCTCTCACATTCGTTGAATCAGGCAGAAAGGGCATTCCAGGAAAAAAAAAAAAAACTACTTCTGCTTCACTGACTACACTAAAGTCTTTGACTGTGTGGATCACAGCAAACTGTGGGAAATTCTTAAAGAGATGAGAGTACCAGACCACCTTAACTGTCTCATGAGAAACTTGTATGCAGGACAAGAAGCAACAGAACAGGACATGGAACATGGACTGGTTCAAAATTGGGAAAGGAGTATGTCAAGACCGCATATTTTCACCTTGCTTATTTAACTTATATCCAGAGTACATTAAGGAAAAAAGAGGGCTGGATAAATCAGAAAGTGGAATCAAGATTGCTGGGACAAATACCAACAATCTCAGAAATGCAGATGATACTACTCTAATGCCAGAAAGTGAAGAGGAACTAAAGAGCCTCTTGATGAAGGTGAAAGGAGAGTGAAAAAGCTGGCTTCAAACTCAACATTGGGAAAAAAAATCGTGGCATCTGGTCCCATCATTTCATGGCAAATAAATTAGGGAAAAGTGGAAACCGTGACAGAGTTTTTCTTGGGCTCCAAAATCACTGAGGACAGTGACTGTAGCCATGAAATTAAAAGATGCTTGTTCCTTGGAAGGAAAGCTATGACAAACTTAAATAGCATATCAAAAAGCAGAGATATCACTTTGCTGATAAAGGTCTGTATAGTCAAATGTCTTCCAGTAGTCATGTACAGATATGAGTAAATACGTCTGAGCACCGAAGAACTGGTGCTTTCAAATTTTGGTGCTGAAGAAGACTCTTGCGAGACCCTTGAAAGTAAGGAGATCAAACAGGTCAATCCTAAAGGAAATCAACCCTGAATATTCATTGGAAGGACTGGTGCTGAAAGTGAGCCTCCAATACTTTGGCCACCTAATGCTAAGATTCAACTCAGTTTGGAAATATTGAGGGCAGGAGAAGAAGGATAGGACAGAGGATGAGATGGCTAGATGGCATCACTGACTCAATTGACATGAATTTGAGCAAACACCAGGAGATAGTTGAGGATAGAGGGAACTGGCATGCTGCAGTGCATGCAGTCACAAAGAGTCAGACATGACTTGGCAAGTGAACAACAAAAACAACTATGTATTTTACACACGATAGTGTGTATATGTAAATGCTACTATCTTAATGCATCCTACCTTCTCCTTCACCCACCGTGTCCACAAGTCTGTTCTCTATTTCCGTGTCTCCGTTTCTTCCCTGCAACCACAATTTCAAAAGATATAACTAATTTGAAAACAATGTTTTCTCCTGGTTTATTCATTTAATATCCTTTTAAATGAGCCCTTACAACTTCACCAAAAATATTTCCAACTGAATATTTGTGTAAGCTTATTTTATTAACTGTTAGATTTGCAGAATTTGAAAAGTCAGTAGTGTTCAGAACGCCATGTGAGACAAAAAAATCTAATGAACAACTGCAATTTTTTCTTATTTGGTGCAAAAATGTTAGTCAATATTTGTGTCATGCCCATCAATATGCCTCATACACTTATTTAGCATTGATGTATCTTAAATATAAATCAATATTAAAAGTGTTAGTGGCTATGCCTATCTGCATTTGGTATGATTAACTTTCAAAGAGGGAAATTATCAGCAGCCAAAACACTTCAAAAATGTAGTTCAGAAATTCAAAGAAGCTTTTACTAGATTAATCAACCATGTGAAAATAGCATCTTTGAACTATAGATAATTTCACATAATATGACAGCTAACTAAGCTTTTCTTAAGTACAATTTTTCTAAAGAAACTGAAAAGCTTTTCCAACAAGTTTTTAGACTGGACATTTTTATATATTCAAAGGGAGATGATGTTTCCTTCCTTACCTCTACAATTTTAGGTGCTTGCACTCCTAAATAAAATAGATTTTTTTTCAGGTTAATCACCTTTAGCCAGAATCTGAACTGTTTCTTGTTAAATTCAATTGCTTTTAGGCTTAAACTACTTCTTAGATGTTCCCTTTCATAATTAAGGTAAAATCCTCAATTAAAATCCCTTCTGTAGTTCTGGTTTATTGTCAGTGTGCCAACCTAATTCACTGTTAGATCTCTAGTGTAACTGAAATGTACAATAATTCATGTTTATCTGAGTACACTTACAAATTACAGGTTGAACATTTATTTGAGACTTAATGAGTGTGTGTGTGTGTGTGTGTGTGTGTGTGTGTTTCTTTTAAGACTCATTTTGGAGTTGCAATTCACTTTCTAGTTCTCCTATTCTATCAATTCCAAAATAAACAGCAATTTCCTGTTATTTTTATTAAGGTTTTTATTTTTGAATTATTCCAAAGAAGAAAGAGAGGTTTGGTACATTATATTTTGTATCTAAAATATCTGACTAGCACTTGGAACAAATTTCACTGCTTAATGATTCTTACTGTTCCATACCACCATTAAATACAAGCAAGGAACTCTATTACTTTTTAACCAAACATTTTTGGTTTTATGCCTGCCTATATATATGTACCTTAATTTATCCTATTACCAATGACAATGTTCTTTATTTATGGAAAGTTGTTTGTTGAGCTTTGAAAGCAGGTCATATTAGTCCAAATCATTAGTCATGATTCTTAGAGACCCAAACAAGTGAATACTTTTGAAAATTGAATTATAGCAATTTTATACTGTTCTTTATGATTTTGTTTGTCTGTTAGTACCTTGGAAAATCTAAACATTTTAGGAAAGTACACAAAGTTTCAATATCTGAGGCACAATTCACAACTGTGTATCCAGCCAAAACATAATCCCTAGAGTGAAAATAAATTAAAGTCAAATAAAAGTTAATTTCTAATCTAACTTCATATTTATGTTTATCAGCAAAAAGTAAAAGCTTTGCAAAAGCTTAGGATGTCAATTATCTTATTTTTGCATGTATTTCCTACATAATTTTTAAAAACATATTTAATGTTTTAATTTTATTCTTTTGGAGCATTTTGTTGCATCTACAGTGTCCATGAAATGATTAAAATATTTGTGAACAAAAGGAAAAACTATACATGCCTGTATATGGTATTCAAGTGTTAATTCATTCTCTATAATCATGTTCAGATGGTTTCCCTCCATCTCATCCCTTCTTTTTCTTCCTTATTTAATTATTTTTGATCTTTGCCAATATCTTGAAAACTAACTTGACATTTTTCATAATTTCACTTTTCAATATACTTAACCCATCCTTTCTCTAATGGCACCCCACTCCAGTACTCTTGCCTGGAAAATCCCATGGACAGAGGAGCGTGGTGGGCTGCAGTCCATGGGGTCGCTAGGAGTCGGACACGACTGAGCGACTTCACTTTCACTTTTCACTTTCATGCACTGGAGAAAGAAATGGCAACGCACTCCAGTGTTTTTGCCTGGAAAATCCCAGGGACAAGGGAGCCTGGTGGGCTGCCGTCTATGGGGTTGCACAGAGTCGGACACGACTGAAGTGACTTAACAGTGCATGAAGATGGAGAAGGCAATGGAACTCCACTCCAGTACTCTTGCCTGGAAAACCCCATGGACAGAGGAGCCTGATAGGCTGCAGTCCATGGGGTCACTAAGAGTCTGACACGACTGAGCGACTTCCCTTTCACTTTTCACTTTCATGCAGTGGAGAAGGAAATGGCAACCCACTCCAGTGTTTTTGCCTGGAGAATCCCAGGGACAAGGGAGCCTGGTGGGCTGCCGTCTATGGGGTTGCACAGAGTCGGACACGACTGAAGTGACTTAGCAGCAGCAGCAGTGCATGAAGATAAAATAGATTCCTTACAGTTTGATCTTAAGTGCTTATACAAAAGTAATTCAAGGAATATCATATTTTAAAATATGGTAAAAAGAAGGCCATTGTTATAGATTGGGTTTCCTGTGGAAATAGACTGGGCAAAGGAGGTTAGATGCTGGAGTTTTACTGGGATGTGCCCTCAAGTTTTATGCCTCACATCACAAAAGTAAGTTGATCTATGACATAGTTACAGTAAGAAATGTAGTGGATCTTATGGGACACACTGAAGCTGAGATGATCCTTGAGTGTTTTCCCAGGTTGAGGCAAGCAGGTCATGTCTTTATTTACCAGCATTTACCTATCATTGGATATAGTCTTCCTAGGAAACAGAGTTTTTCTTTCAAGAAGGTGGTCATCGTAAGTTGAGACAGTTCTCAAAGTGAGCTCACAGCTCCACATTACAAGCCAACAACCTTCCCAGGATCTGAAGGAATAAATCCTCTAGAACTGAAGGCAGAATCTGGCAGCATAGCACCCACAATAGACAATATGCCTAAAATTATTACCTTGATGTAAACTTAAAGGTAAGTTCTTTCAATTTGATGTATTACATGAAGGAAATCATAGGAAAACTAAAAGTTTATAGTTTATTCATATTTGAAAAATTAGAGGGACAAGTGTTGTCACAAACAGAATTTATGTTTAGTAATTTTATTTCTGGACCTACTTTCCTTTCTTAGTCAACTTTTTCTCATTTTTCTTTCTGATAAATATTCACTTTCCGTATATATTTTTTTTCTCTGAATTCATGATCTCTCCTACTTTATATCCCCAAATACCCTATTTTCTCTAATATTTTTACTTCAATTAGCAGTCTTTAAATAAATAATTCTGTTTAACTAAGGAATTAAATACAAAGTATATCATGAATAACTGAATATTTCCCACAAGATTAGTTGTAACATAGCTTTTCATGATACTGTTTCCCATGAAATGAATGCCCTCCATTCTCATTTATGACACCTGAACTTCTAAGTCCACTCTATTCTTGATAAATTGTAATGGGAAAAGCACCTGATCATAATTAATCTCATTCTTCTTCTTCTTTTAAATCTTTTTTGCTGCACCGTGCAGCATGTGAGTGGAGAAGGCAACCCACTGGAGTACTGGAGAATGGCATCCCACTCCAGTACTCTTGCCTGGAAAATCCCATGGATGGAGGAGCCTGGTAGGCTGCAGACCATGGGGTCACTAGGGGTCGGACACAACTGAGAAACTTCACTTTCACTTTTCACTTTCATGCATTGGAGAAGGAAATGGCAACCCACTCCAGTGTTCTTGCCTGAAGAATCCCAGGGACAGGGGAGCCTGGTGGGCTGCCGTCTATGGGGTCGCACAGAGTCAGACACGACTGAAGCGACTTAGCAGCAGCAGCAGCAGCAGGAATTAAAAACTTGCGAAAAGTTAGCTGGGCTCCTGGTCATCACTGTATGAAGCTTCTGCTGAAACTAGAACAAGTAAACTAAGTAAATTAAGTAGTAAATGGGAAACACTTACTGATCCTATCTTTCCCTTTAGAGGTAATCTTCTAAGAAAATGAGAAATAGAGCATACCTCTTGTCTTGTAAACAAGACTGGGTAATTTTAATAATGAGTCTAGTTATTTTACAACACTGGCTCACCTTAGGACTATATCATTTGAGTTTTGTAATACCTCTGAGCTTCTGTTTCCCTGGCTGAAAAATGAGGTGTTTGTTCTATGGTCTCTGAAGTCTCCCCAAGCACAAACATTCTCTGAATCTATGAATACCCCTTGCTCATTTCCATCTGCATCATTTCTCAAAGTGTTATTACTTTATATATGTTTTTTGTTTCCCAGTTTATCATGCAGTACTTTTTGCAACCTTACACATTCCTCTAGGTACATTTTCTCACATGTAAGGCACATTTGTGGCTAAACCATCAGAATTATACTTCTGAGAATATTCATATTTTTAGTTTCTAAAATATTAACATTTGTAATCATTAAATGCTGAATCAAAGCTTGTGAATGACTTCCTGTAAGGTGTATAGATTGTATTAACTTCTTAGAATCAAAAAATAAAATTAAAATATTTTGAGTTCCAAAACTTCTAGCTCTGTGAAATTCATGTGAATCAAAGCTTGTGAATGACTTCCTGTAAGGTGTATAGATTGTATTAACTTCTTAGAATCAAAAAATAAAATTAAAATATTTTGAGTTCCAAAACTTCTAGCTCTGTGAAATTCATGTGAATCAAAGCTTGTGAATGACTTCCTGTAAGGTGTATAGATTGTATTAACTTCTTAGAATCAAAAAATAAAATTAAAATATTTTGAGTTCCAAAACTTCTAGCTCTGTGAAATTCAGAGTCAGTTTAATGGAACTGAATATATATTTTAAAAAAATAAAGAGATTGTTGTTCTTGAGTCTTAGATATGGACTTTTAATTAGAATGACTTTTACTTCTTTTCACAGGTTTGGCAGTATGTAACTTTCAACATACAGGAAATTTTATTCCTTAATTGATATGAATCATTACTTATTGTTTTAATTCTTTGCTAGTAAATCAGAGACCCTAACTTACTATTCTTCTATTATGTAATGCTAAAGAAACACTTCTACTTGCCTGGTATATTGCACATGTAATTCCTTTTTTTTTTTTTTTTTTTGCATATACAAGTTGGTTTATTTACAAATATACTGATAATCTCTTCTTATTTTTTTGTTTCCTTTTTTTGCTTTTGTGAGAAGAGGCAGAAGGTAAGAGTGGAAGGCAGAGTGGGGTGGGTGTGCTGTGGTAAAAGGTAATAAATAAGTTAACAATGACAAGTTATTAAATAAAATGTGTCTGGGGATGGCAGTTGCTTGATTAAAAAAAAAAAAACACTAGGCAAAATATAGTTTGCAATGATTTTTTAACAGCTTAAATTAGTTCCAGGTTTTTAGACTTTGAATACTTTTTTTCTTGTTGCTATGATCTTTCAGAATTTTTTCTAGTGTTCAGTCCAGTGAGATTTCCAGTTTGAGTGCAAGCATTAATTTCTGGAGCTGGAGCCTACTGAGTGCAGAAAGGCTATTTATTGTTACAGAGCACCAAAGCCTTGTACTAGAAAAAATGTTCCCCAGTCCCACATGCTTGCTACCAACTTTCATCTTCCAGAGTGTGCCTTTTGACATAAATACTTATGCGAAAGTTATGAAGTGCTTCTGAATAAATCTACAGCATATTTTTTTAAGAATAAGTCTTCCAAAGTAGCCCATGAGGAGAAATAAAACAAACAAACAAGACACTCACTGAAAAGTATGGTCTGAAATGTAGTTGAAAATTGTTGTTTCACTGCAGAGAATTTCATAATTAATTCTCCTGATTATTGCAGTGATTATTCAAGTTCTAACTTATTCTAGCAAAACTCCTTCCAATACTATGATAAGATATTTAAAAATTAGTGACCATTACAGTTTTAAAGAGCTTTACAAGTACCTCTGCTACTGCTAAGTCACTTCAGTCGTGTCCAACTCTGTGTGACCCCATAGACGGCAGCCCCCCCGGCTTCCCCGTCCCTGGGATTCTCCAGGCAAGAACACTGGAGTGGGTTGCCATTTCCTTCTGCAATGCATGAAAGTGAGAAGTGAAAGTGAAGTCGCTCAGTTGTGTCCAACCCTCAGCGACCTCATAGACTGCAGCCTACCAGGCTCCTCCGCCCATGGGAGTTTCCAGGCAAGAGTATTGGAGTGGGGTGCCATTGCCTTCTCCACAAGTACCTCAGTGGGTAGAAAATCTGCCTGCAATGCAGGAGCCATAGGAGCTGTGGGTTCAATCCTCAGTTTGGAAAGAACCCTCTGAGGAAGGGTATGGCAACCCACTCTAGTATTCTTGCCTAGAGAATCCCATGGACAGAGAATGCTGGCAGGCTACAGTACTATGGACTGCAAAGAGTTGGACATGACTGAAGCGACTGAGGATGCAGTCTTAAAAGCTTTAAAATTGTGTTATATTTTGTCATATGAAATCATGCAAACGATAACTATTATTGCTTTGGCTCCTATTATTTTCCAAAATTTTTGACACTTTTAGATTTTCCAACACAGTACAGTTTTCTCTTCTGTAAAAGTTAAAAAATAATAATAATAAAATAAAATTGCTATAAAATACACGTTATATTAGAGGTAATCTCTAACAAAAGTCTAAAATCCAACTATTTCTGTGAAAAGCCTGCTTTCTTAGAACTTGACATTATGGAAGGCCAGTGTTGTTTCCTAATGTGGGTGTGGGGATGAGTGTGCATGTGTGAGAGAATGTGTGTTATAAAAACTCTCTAACCTTGATATTAAAGATAGTTTTGACACTTGTACGCCCTATTCTGTATTATAGCTGAGGTGTCCAAAGTCAGTATTATGAGCAAATCTAACCATCTGTGATATACACAAGAGAGGTTGTCTCTGCCTACTAGACATCTCCTGAGTTTAGTGTAATCCCTAAACTGGCATGCCTTTGAATTGAGTCATCTTACTATTTTCTTAGGGGAGGAGGTGACAAATATAGAGAGATTGCCTTAGAGACAGGAGCTCTAAAGCTCAGACATGGATGAGGCAGGAGAGTAGGACTCACTGGGTACACAAGAATGCCATGTACGGTGGGGCTAGGTTTTTGGATCATTGAAACATATTAGGAAGCATCTAGCCTACACTTTCTTTGTTTAGAAGCAAGTTTAGCAGAGACCGACACAGTTTTAAATTCTAGTCTCATCATTTATGAATTTGTGTGACTTTAAGCAAGGTATTTAACTCTATGCTTCAGTTGTCTTATGTGTAAAAGAAAGGTAATCAATAATTGGCTTTTCCTGGTGGTTCAGTGGTAAAGGATCTGCTTGCTAATGCAGAAAATACGGGTTCAATCCCTGGGTTGGGGAAGAGCCCTTAGAAAAGGAAATAGCAACCCACACCAGTATTCTTGCCTGAGGAATTGCCTGGATAGAGGAGCCTGGCAGGCTACAGTCCACAGTCTTACAAAAGAGTCAGCAGGACATAGCGACTAAAAACAGCAGCAATCAATCGGTAATCACCAAGTAATTACCATGGTAATCATAGGTCACTGCAAGAATTAGAAAGTTTGCATATCTTTGTTTTTTGGAATTATTCAATAAATGAGAATTATATTAATATTGAAAATAATTTCAAATAACATTACTTGCTTGTGTCCAAAGGAATTGTGTCGTTGTTGTTGCTGTTGTTTGGTCGTTAAGTCTTGCCCACTCTTGTGACCCCATGGACTGTAGCTTACCAGGCTCCTCTGCCCATGGTATTCCCCAGAGAAGAATATTGGAGTGGCCTGCTATTTCCTTTTCGAGAGGATCTTCCCCATCAAGGGATCAGAACCCTTGTTAATTTCAGTAAACCAGTTTTTATGTCAGCTGACTATTAATATTTACAGTTCTTAAAGCTATCAGATTGTCTATCTATCTATTATCTATCTGTTTTGTTTTCCTAGTAGATTCTCTCTCACCATTCTCTGTCCTTCTACTTCAATCTTAACTATTTACTTTCTGGGCTTACTGAAGATTTTACACCCTAAGCTTAACTTTTTGATTTCTAATGTAGGAAATCTTGATGTGTAGATCTCACTTCATTTTTCTTGTTTTTTTTAAAGAATAGGTACATATTAGATCATTTCTGAATTCTTGCATATCTGAAAATGCTTTTCTCCCAGAATTTTTGATTGAAAATTTGTCTAAGCATAGAATGCCAGGATGAAATGTTTTCTCCTTAGTAAGAAAGCATTGCTCTGTCACCAACTAGATCCACTACTGCCACTGAGCAGTCTAACTTACTCTTTAATTCTTGGCATATAAATCATTTGTTTTTAGCTGAATAAGTTTTGATCTCTTATTTATCACCTGTTTTCTGACATTTCAGTCAGTTAAATAGTCTGGGGTTTTGATTCTCTGTCAATGTGTCTACTACCATGAAGGAAAAAGCCATATTCATTCATTAATATTATATTTTATCAGTTAGATGATAAGTAGCTTGCCTCCATTAACAGAACTACAGAAAATCTTAGGACCAGATCCATAAGCTGGCCAAGGTGTCTTCTACATTTTAACAGCAAGGTTTTGGTTAATTATTTTACATGTTTCCTTCGGTTAAATGATACTGGCTTTATTTTTATAGGGGTAACATAAAGCTCCCTTTTTATTTTTCATTTTTACTTATTTTTTATTTTATTAGCCATACAGTAAGAGCAGAGTCCTAACCACTGGACCATCAGGGAATTTCCAAGATTCCTTTTTAGATGTATTTATATGAGTCAAAAAAGTGGTCTGTAAAATATATGGAAGAGGGAAAAAAAGTAGTAATCATGTGTGCCTGAAATCACAAACTGGTACATACATTTAGCAAAATGCACAAAATATAGACGGAACACGAAGGTGGTATTAAAAGATAATGTTCCACCCTGCCACTGCTGTCCCTTTATGTATTATAGGCCTAATATTTTCAGTGCTTAAGAACTAAAGGACTTTCTAAAACTACTTTTCTGTTTGGTGTAACAGGAGCACTGTGATTCAGTGTCAATATTTTTGTTTGAGCTCTTATAGTTTCACACCACAAAGATGTAGGGTGCAATTTGCTCAGTATCATTTTGCAGCAATGATACTGTGGCTTTGAGGATAGTTTCTAGTTATTTCCCTATTTGTTTCTACCGCTTAGCTAAATGGGCCCAAAGAGATAGCATTTATTTGATATCATATAGCCAAATATTTATCAAATGGTGGACTAAGAGTCACTCATATTTTCTAAATATGACTTTCTCAAGGTAGGAATTTTGATCGCTCGTATTTACTCAAAGACTTTCTGTTGGGGGTATAGAGACGGAAAGATGACATGGGCAAGAACTTAGATAATTCATTGTCTGCTTTTTGGCAGGGCTCTTAAATATCACTTTTTTGGGAAATGTGGACCCCAAATTGATTTTATCTGAGGGTCCATCACCTATCAGATTTTTCCCATGCCTGTGTATTTTTAAAAGGGAAATTGCAGTTAACTGTTTCTCAAACTCTATTTTCTTTCATTAAACTAGTTGGATTAATTTTATATTTGAAATCATACTCACAGGAACGATGGGCTACTTTTATACTGCACTCATACCAGTTTTAGGCTTCTACATAAAGGTCTGAAGATACTTTTGATATAATTATAATTTTATCATACAAGATACTATCTTTTGAAACTCCTTCTGACTTGGAAATTTCTAGTACATAGAATCCCCATGTGTGTTTCATAATGGTTGAAGATGTTTTAACTCCAATGGGATTAAAAAAGAAATGTGTGTACTCTTGTAATTGTATATATCTATGAATGTGTGGTGAAGTGAGTGAAAATTGCTCAGTCATGCCCAACTCTTTGCGGGTAGAAAACTGGAGTGGATGGATAGCTCTTCCCTTCTCGGGGGGATCTTCCCAACCCAGGGACAGAACCCAGGTATCCTGCATTGCAGGCAGATTCTTCACCATCTGAGCCACCAGGGAAGCTCCTATGAATGTATAAGGCAAATATTATGGAAGTAGTGAGAGTTAGAGAAAAAGCTTGTAATAAATCTCAACAATCTATTCTATTATACAGAGAAAAAAATTCAGAACTGAGATGAATTACAGAGACTGCATTTGAAAAAAAAAACACCCTTAATAGTTTGAAGTAATAGCTTACAATTGTTCTTTTTGGTTCAGACACTAAGTTAATCATTATTGGCATGTCACATTCTGGTGCCCATACAATTGAATATCACTGTTTCCCTATAAACCTGCAAGCACATGTGTTTTAAAGCAGTTCATGTAAAATTTTGATCTGGGCTGTACTTTGTTTTGTCAATAACAATCATTTTCACCTGTGACATAGTGGGAACGTATACATGCTTCTTAAGTTGTTCTAAGATTAACTTGTTACATTAGTAAAAGACAATAAGTTTCTTTCTTTTTTTGACTATTTTTCCCTATCAAATATTTTTTAACTTGCTTTTAAAAGCAGAGTAACTAAAAAAGTTTTTTTTTTTTTTATTAGAATATCTAGGAGCAAAGCTATAAAATCAGAATATCTAGGAGCAAAGCTATAAAATTTGTCATCATTTTTTACCTTTTGTGCTAATTTTTCAATGCTATTTGTTCCGTATCTGAAAAGAACCAAGGCTTCCAATCAGTATCTTCCCAGATATTGAATACTTCCTCAGTTGCTTTGTTAATCTCTGGTGTAAGAATAATAGGTTTTAACTGGAGATCAGAGGAAACAATTAACCTTGAGAAGTACATGGCACTCTAGTTAATGGAAATATTTTTCACATTTTATTCACATGAATAAGATGACCTTAAAACATATTCTGGTTACCACTCTACAATAAGAAGAGATCTATTGAATGACTTTAGGCAACTAAGAAAAAAAAATCAATGAAATGATCAAAACTTTGTTAATGGAGAAGTTTCTAACACTATGTTATATGGAGAACATTGTTACATTGATATGCATGGCTTCCTGTAAGTTGGAAGACAGTAATGATTTTAATACAGAGTTTAATCTGTGGAGATGGCAGGAGATGGTATTATTAGAAGAACTGAAGTACATCGTATTAAACACTTAATATTTTAAAGCTGATTTTTTGATAAAAAATGTCTTTCATTTTTTTCTTTATTCATTTTTTTTTCATTTCTCATGCTCCCATTTTTTGTTTATTTTTGTTTTGTGTTGACTTTTTTCCCATTGTGGTAATAGCATCAAATTCCAAGAACTTGGAAGGTAGATACAGATGTCACTTTTTGAAATATTCTTTGTTCTGACCTAGTGTGTAGCATACTTACCCATGATTATAATGTAAGATTACATTCATGCATGCTAAGTTGCTTCTATTATGTCCGACTCTTTGCAACCCTATGAACTGTAGCCCAACAGGCTCCTCTGTCCATGGGATTTTCCTAGCAATAATACTGGAGTGGCCTGTAAGACTAGAATGGAACAAAGTCACATCTAAATCATTTCCAATCCAAATGGTTGTTCTCTATCTTAAGTGTGTGTAACAATCTCATAAAAACTTGTTAAAACAAAAATTGCTAAGCCTAGC
The DNA here is from genome assembly GCF_055505025.1 of Bos grunniens. NCBI lineage: Eukaryota > Metazoa > Chordata > Mammalia > Artiodactyla > Bovidae > Bos > Bos grunniens. The sequence goes on from NC_141170.1 coordinate 70,464,935, forward strand.
CCTGGAGTTTCTGATTCTGTAAGTCTTGGGTACTCATATTCCTGTTGCTTTCCCAAGGGATGCTGAGGCTACTAGTCTAAGGATCAGACTTTGAGAACCAGTAACTTAAATATTTCCCTGTTCTAGCCACTAATTGCATTATGCGCTGTGCTAAGTTGTTTCAGTCATGTTCAACTCATTGCAACCCAATGGACCATAGCCCACCAGGTTCCTCTGTCCATGAGATTTTCCAGGCAAGAATATTGGAGTGGGTTACTGTGCCCTCCTCCAGAGGATCTTCTTGACCCAGGAATTGAACCCGGGTCTTCTATGTCTTCTGCATTGGCAGGCAGGTTCTATACTACTAGCACCACCTGGAAAGCCCAGCCATTAGTTACCTTTGCCTAAATCCTAGCTATCTCCCCTTATCCTCTTAATTAGCATCCTGTTGTTTAGTTGCTAAGTTGTGTCCTACTCTTTGCTACCCCATGGATTGTAGCTCACCGGTTTCCTTTGTCCATGGGATTTTCCTGTATTCTACTGAAGTTGTTTGCCATGCCCTCTTCCAGGGCATCTTCCTGACCAAGAGATCAAATGCAGGTAAAGAATCCTGCAATGGCAAGTGGATTCTTTACCACTGAGCCAACCAGGGAAGCCCTAGCTATTAATAGTGTCTACCGATATCAAAATTCAACTGAGAAGACACATCTCTTAGGGGAAAACTTTTCAAATACCTTCAGTTTAGATTTTATGCCTGTATCTGCCTGGTCTACTCAGGAGACAGAAAAATGATAATTTGAAAATAGAACATAAAGAATACTAATTATGCCAGGGGATTGGAGAAATGAGGGATTGGTGGTTAAGTGTTAAGGGGAACTCTAAGAAGTGGAGGAATAGCAAAGATAAGGAAAAACCACTGCTCCAAGGGCTGTGATCCAGACCTCACTGGAGAGGAAATAAACATGACTCACTAAATGGGTGGGCTTCCCTTGTGTCTCAGCTGGTAAAGAACCCACCTGCATTGTGGAAGATTCGGGTTCGATTCCTGGGTTGGTAACATCCCCTGGAGAAGGGAATGGCTATTCACTCCAGTATTCTGGCCTGGAGAATTCCATGGACTATATAGTCCATGGGGTCACAAAGAGTTGGACACGACTGAGCAACTTTCACTTTCACTTCACTGAATGGCATTGAAGTCCGTCTGGTGCTGCACCAACGGAACTTGTTAGAAATCTGCCTTCTGAGGTATCAGAGGAAGCTGTCCACAGGATGGGTATAGCACACATATTCTGGGAACTACAGAAGGTACATATGCTATAAATGTCTGGTGCTGGAGAATTCACCCCTGATGCAGGAGTTGGGCACTGGACATGGAAGAGGAGCACACTAGAATAAGGAAGGAAAGCCCCATCATACTGTGTTCCATCTCCAGTGCACACAAATAACAAAGCTTCATCGTGCCATCTGAGAAAGAACAACTGTTTAAAGGACCCATTAATTTGTGCAGAAAAGACAATGTAGAATAAATCTGAGACTGAGAGCCAATATACTGGTAACTGAAACAGTGTCCCTGGTATTTGATCTGGGGGATACACAACACACACAAAAAAGTTTATATTGATCTGACCTCCCATGGTAGCTGTGTATACTTATTGACATCCATATGGTCCCTTTGGACTTCCCTCATAGCTCAGCAGTGAAGAATCTGCCTGCAACGCAGCAGACACAGGAGACGCGGGTTGCATTACTGGATGGGGAAGATCCCTGGAGGAGGGCATGAAAAGCCACTCCAGTATTCTTGCTGGGAAAATCCCATGGAAAGGAGCCTGGCTTTTTACAGTCCATAGGGTCACAAAGAGTCCAACACGACTGAAGCAAGTGAGCACGTTTCCTTCAGTAGATATTATTGAATATAAAATACAACTTAACGTGTTACATTATTATTTTAACCCAGTACTCACTAAATACCTTGAACATTTTTAGTAACTCAGCAAATATTTATAGAATACTTGATTATCATATAACAGAAGTAAAATGTCAAGTCAAATATTTTGAAATAACTTTGGATGTTTATATTCTAACTCTTTCAGTGAGAGGTAATAAATAAAAGTGTAAATAGGTAAAAACATTAGTAGTCATGTCTGTTAGGACTTTAGTGCTATAAAGTTTAGCTTTTAAGATTATTTTAAGAATAATACTATAGAAGTACTAGCAAAAATATCAATGTTAACATATAAACAATTCGATTTGAATATAAAAAGCTTTCATAAAAAAATCTCAATAACATGGAATGAACTGAAAATTGTACTGTTTTGCCTATTATTAAGCATGACTGCTATGTCTGTATACATCAATATATGACATGATTATGACATTCAGAAGAGTGAGAAGAATATTGTAATTCAATCTCTAGAAAATAAAATAAAGCATTGTCTTAAAAGAAAATAACTGCTCTATTTTTTTTTATTACAATCAGAGAGAGAGAGTAAAATTTTAGAATGGATGTATAAAAACATTTTTTTTCATATTTATTTCTTTATTGATCTTAAAAGTAACTTACATTCACTGGTGTAAGTTTCAAAATTAGGGAAAGTATCAGAAAAAAGTATTTTATATTATCAACAAAATGAAGCAGTGACTATTTTCATTTTGTTATATCAACTCAGTATTTTCCTATTGATAATGTTGCACAATTATTCAAAAATGCTCTATTTGAAGTCTGTTATAATTATCTAATGAATGTGTTATGCCCATATAATTGAGTCTAGACTTTATTTTTTTAAAACTAATAATAATGATAATAAAATAAATTTTTTGCTGAACATTCACTTTATATATGGAACTGTAGGGAAAATAATACATGAGTAATCTTATTTAATTCTCACAATAATCCTATGATGCTGGTATCATTCTTTCACATCATTTTTGTAGAAGAAATTAGTCTCAGAGAGATTAAATAGCTCATGCAAGATTATAGACCAGAAAGTGAGGTGTCAAGACTGGAAAATCTTTTATTCCAGAGGAAATGTTTCTGATTAACATGAAGACCACAGAGGTTTTTACTTCTTTTTCTCCAATAGGCTCTGCAAAATGCTGATTATGTGTTTTACTCATTAGTCCTGGGAATATTTTTGGTTTGAGGGCTTAGCCCTGCAGCTTTTCCTGACCTTCATGCCCTGACCTTTCATTTTTCTCTTTTTTGTCTAGAATCTTCTCTCACACAGCAGTGAAGAAAAACAATATATTTAACTTTCTCCAGGGAAAAGAAATACTTGTAGATTAGGTTTCATAGGGGAAAATACAAATAAGCAAATAAATAAAAATAAAGTGAAAGTAATCACACATTGTGAAGTCAGATGACACTTCATCATTCCTTGACTTAAGACATACGAGGGGGTTATTGCTTAATCATGTAACAACCAATTGTATTTAAACTGCATATTATACTATAGCTTTTCATTTTTTCCTGTCCTCCTAGATTTTTCCTTTTTTTGAGTCATTATTGTATTTTTAGGACTGAGAAAATATCAAGCCTATAGAACATTCAGGAAATGCTTACATAAATTGACATAAATGAACAACAAATGGATGGACGGGTCATATTCTGTAAGAAAACACAAGCCAGAGCCACTGGGAGCCATTAATCATCCATGGTCAAAGAGAGGCAGCAAACAGAGGTGGCCCATGGTTTTCAATGTCCCCAAAATTCAAAAGAGTCCAAAATGCAGTACTTGGATGCAATCTTAAAAACGACAGAATGATCTCTGTTCGTTTCCAAGGCAAACCATTCATTATCACAGTAATCCAAGTCTATGCCCCAACCAGTAACACTGAAGAAGCTGAAGTTGAACAGTTCTATGAAGACCTACAAGACCTTTTAGAACTAACACCCAAAAAAGATGTCCTTTTCATTATAGGGGACTAGAATGCAAAAGTAGGAAGTCAAGAAACACCTGGAGTAACAGGCAAATTTGGCCTTGGAATACGGAATGAAGCAGGGCAAAGACTAATAGAGTTTTGCCAAGAAAATGCACTGGTCATAACAAACACCCTCTTCCAACAACACAAGAGAAGACTGTATACATGGACATCACCAGATGGTCAACACCGAAATCAGATTGATTATATTCTTTGCAGCCAAAGATGGAGAAGCTCTATACAGTCAGCAAAAACAAGACCAGGAGCTGACTGTGGCTCAGACCATGAACTCCTTATTGCCAAATTCAGACTTAAATTGAAGAAAGTAGGGAAAACCACTAGACCATTCAGGTACGACCTAAATCAAATCCCTTATGATTATACAGTGGAAGTGAGAAACAGATTTAAGGGCCCAGATCTGATAGATAGAGTGCCTCATGAACTATGGAATGAGGTTCTTGACATTGTACAGGAGACAGGGATCAAGACCATTCCCATAGAAAAGAAATGCAAAAAAGCAAAATGGCTGTCTGGGGAGGCCTTACAAATAGCTGTGAAAAGAAGAGAAGCGAAAAGCAAAGGAGAAAAGGAAAGATATAAACATCTGAATGCAGAGTTCCAAAGAATAGCAAGAAGAGATAAGAAAGCCTTCTTCAGCAATCAATGCAAAGAAATAGAGGAAAACAACAGAATGGGAAAGACTAGGGATCTCTTCAAGAAAATCAGAGATACCAAAGGAACATTTAATGCAAAGATGAGCTCGATAAAGGACAGAAATGGTATGGACCTACAGAAGCAGAAGATATTAAGAAGAGATGGCAAGAATACACAGAAGAACTGTACAAAAAAGATTTTCACGACCCAGATAATTACGATGGTGTGATCACTGACCTAGAGCCAGACATCCTGGAATGTGAGGTCAAGTGGGCATCACTACGAACAAAGCTAGTGGAGGTGATGGAATTCCAGTTGAGCTATTCCAAATCCTGAAAGATGATGCTGTGAAAGTGCTACACTCAATATGCCAGCAAATTTGGAAAACTCAGCAGTGGCCACAGGACTGGAAAAGGTCAATTTTCATTCCAATCCCAAAGAAAGGCAATGCCAGAGAATGCTCAAACTACCACATAATTGCACTCATCTCACACGCTAGTAAAGTAATGCTCAAAATTCTCCAAGCCAGGCTTCAGCAATATGTGAACCGTGAACTTCCTGATGGTCAAGCTGGTTTTAGAAAAGGCAGAGGAACCAGAGATCAAATTGCCAACATCTGCTGGATCATGGAAAAAGCAAGAGAGTTCCAGAAAAACATCTATTTCTGCTTCATTGACTATGCCAAAGCCTTTGACTGTGTGGATCACAATAAACTGTGGAAAATTCTGGAAGAGATGGGAATACCAGACCACCTGATCTGCCTCTTGAGAAATTTGTATGCAGGTCAGGAAGCAACAGTTAGAACTAGACATGGAACAACAGACTGGTTCCAAATAGGAAAAGGAGTTCGTCAAGGCTATATATTGTCACCCTGTTTATTTAACTTATATGCAGAGTACATCATGAGAAACGCTGGACTGGAAGAAACACAAGCTGGAATCAAGATTGCCGGGAGAAATATCAATAACCTCAGATATGCAGATGACACCACCCATATGGCAGAAAGTGAAGAGGAACTCAAAAGCCTCTTGATGAAAGTGAAAGTGGAGAGTGAAAAAGTTGGCTTAAAGCTCAACATTCAGAAAACGAAGATCATGGCATCCAGTCCCACCATTTCATGGGAAATAGATAGGGAAACAGTGGAAACAGTGTCAGACTTCATTTTTGGGGCTCCAAAATGACTGCAGACGGTGACTGCAGCCATGAAATTAAAAGACGCTTACTCCTTGGAAGGAAAGTTATGACCAACCTAGATAGCATATTCAAAAGCAGAGGCATTACTTTGCCAGCAAAGGTTCGTCTAGTCAAGGCTATGGTTTTTCCTGTGGTCATGTATGGATGTGAGAGTTGGACTGTGAAGAAGGTTGAGCGCCGAAGAATTGATGGTTTTGAACTGTGGTGTTGGAGAAGACTCTTGAGAGTCCCTTGGACTGCAAGGAGATCCAACCAGTCCATTCTGAAGAAGATCAGCCCTGGGATTTCTTTGGAAGGAATGATGCTAAAGCTGAAACTCCTGTACTTTGGCCACCTGATGGGAAGAGTTGACTCATTGGAAAAGACTCTGATGCTGGGAGAGATTGGGGGCAGGAGGAGAAGGGGACGACAGAAGATGAGATGGCTGGATGGCATCACTGACTCGATGGACTTGAGTCTGAGTGAACTCCAGGAGTTGGTGATGGACAGGGAGGCCTGGTGTTCAGTTGCAACTGAACTGAACTGAACCCATTTTCAGTTCATTTCATTGTTGTATTTCTCAATACACTGTGAGCACCTGGTTCAGCTCAGATCAGTTTAGTCGCTCAGTCGTGTCTGACTCTTTGCAACCCCGTGCAGCATGCCAGGCCTCCCTGTCCATCATCAAGTCCTGGAGTTTACTCAAACTCATGTCCATCGAGTCAGTGTTGCCATCCAGCCATCTCATCCTCTGTCATCCCCTTCTCCTCCTGCCCCCAATCCCTCCCAGCATCAGAGTCTTTTCCAATGAGTCAACTCTTCACATCAGGTGGCCAAAGTACTGGAATTTCAGCTTTAGCATCAGTCCTTCCAAAGAACACCCAGGACTGATCTTCTTTAGGATGGACTGGTTGGATCTCCTTGCAGTCCAAGGGACTCTCAAGAGTCTTCTCCAACACCACAGTTCAAAAACACCAATTCTTCGGCACTCAGCTTTCTTCACAGTCCAACTCTCATATCCGTACATGACCACTGGAAAAACCATAGCTTTGACTAGATGAACCTTTGTTGCCAAAGTAGTGTCTCTGCTTTTGAATATGCTATCTAGGTTGGTCATAACTTTCTTTCCAAGGAGTAAGCGTCTTTTAATTTCATGGCTGCAGTCACCATCTGCAGTGATTTTGGAGCCCCCCAAAATAAAGTCTGACACTGTTTCCACAGTTTCCCCATGTAATTCCCATGAAATGATGGGACCAGATGCCGTGATCTTAGTTTTCTGAATGTTGAGTTTTAAGCCAACTTTTTCACTCTCCACTTTCACCTTCATCAAGACGCTTTTTAGTTCCTCTTCACTTTCTGCCATAAGGATGGTGTCATCTGCATATCTGAGGTTATTGATATTTCTCCCGGCAATCTTCATTTCACTTTGTGCTTCTTCCAGCCCAGTGTTTCTCATGATGTACTCTGCATATAATTTAAATAAGCAGGATGACAATATTCAGCCTTGACATACTCCTTTTCATCTTTGGAACCAGTCTGTTGTTCCATGTCCAGTTCTAACTGTTGCTTCCTGACCTGCATATAGGTTTCTCAGGAGGCTGGTCAAGTGGTCTGGTATTCCCATCTCTTCCAGAATTTTCCACAGTTTATTGTGATCCACACAGTCAAAGGCTTTGGCATAGTCAATGAAGCAGAAATAGATGTTTTTCTGGAACTCTCTTGCTTTTTTCATGATCCAGCGAATGTTGGCAATTTGATCTCTGGTTCCTCTGCCTTTTCTAAAACCAGCTTGACCATCAGGAAGTTCACGGTTCACATATTGCTGAAGCCTGGCTTGGAGAATTTTGAGCATTACTTTACTAGCATGTGAGATGAGTGCAATTGTGCAGTAGTTTGAGCATTCTTTGGCATTGCCTTTCTTTGGGATTGGAATGAAAACTGACCTTTTCCAGTCCTGTGGCCACTGCTGCATATTCCAAATTTGCTGGCATATTGAGTGTAGCACTTTCACAGCATCATCTTTCAGGATTTGAAATAGCTCAACTGGAATTCCATCACCTCCACTAGCTTTGTTCGTAGTGATGCTTTCTAAGGCCCACTTGACCTCACATTCCAGGATGTCTGGCTCTAGGTCAGTGATCACACCATCATGATTATCTGGGTCGTGAAGATCTTTTTTGTACAGTTCTTCTGTGTATTCTTGCCATCTCTTCTTAATATCTTCTGCATCTGTTAGGTCCATACCATTTCTGTCCTTTATCAAGCTTATCTTTGCATGAAATGTTCCTTTGGTATCTCCGATTTTCTTGAAGAGATCCCGAATCTTTCCCATTCTGTTGTTTTCCTCTATTTCTTTGCATTGATTGCTGAGGAAGGCTTTCTTATCTCTCCTTGCTATTCTTTGGAAGTCTGCATTCACATGCTTATATCTTTCCTTTTCTGCTTTGCTTTTCGCTTCTCTTCTTTTCACAGCTATTTATAAAGCCTCCCCAGACAGCCATTTTGCTTTTTTGCATTTCTTTTCCATGGAGCACCTGGTGGGATATACAGTTATCTCTCTCTTGCTCATACTTTGTTGAATTAATGTGTTAAGTCACTTCGCTCATGTTGGACTTTCCAAGAACTATGGACTATAGCCCACCAGGCTCCTCTGTCCATGGGATTCTTGCAACAATATTGGTACATGCCCTCCTCCAGGGGATCTTCCCCATCCAGAGACTGAAACCGCATCACTTATGTCTCCTGCATTGGCAGGCAGTTTCTTTACCACTAGCACCAGCTGGGAATTGCAAGACTAACCCAGAAGTAGGAAATCAGTGACGGAAGAAATGAATGTGGTTTTGATTAACTAAATTTAAAATTTTCTCTATTCTTTCTGTAACCATAGAAAGCATAATTATAATATATATATATATATATATATATCTTCTCTATTCTCTTTATTCATTACTAATAGCATCCACAATATGATAGCAAGTAAAGACAGTCTTCTCACATACTTGCTCCCTGTGTATATGTTAATAAAGCAAACTGATAAATTACATGTGCAAAGGCTAGGCATAGTTAAAAAATCAAAAAGTCAGTGTGATTGGAGCCCAGAGATCAAAGGGTAGTGTGAGGTGTGTGATGTCTAAGAAGCTGAGGAAGGGCTGAGCTGAGCAAGACTGTCTGCAAGGATGTTGATCTTTAAACCTAAGAGCTTGGGCAATACATAGAGATATTTTATCACAGCAAATGTCATGAGGAGATTTGAATTTTGAAGACATCTCTTATTACAATGCAAGGAAGGAATTAGAACGTTCTAGAATGACCATGGGAGACCAGTTGGAGGTCTGTCTTTTTGGAACTGAGTGGTGACTATGGGGATGGGGGAAAATGACACCATTGGGGAATAAAACTAGTAACACAATCTGTGGGGTACAATATGGGCCCCAACGAAGAAGGACACAAACAATGACACTTTAGCCTTTCAGCACCTATATTTTCTAACTTGTAACCATATTTCAGAGAGGATAAATAATTTTTGTGTTCAAGTAAATCTATAATTTTATGGTAACTAAAATTCTTAATATTTTTAATGACAAACATATAGGGGAGAATCAGTTCTGTAGTAGAAGCTCCTGGGCTTAAAATATGTCATGTTAAGTGATGTTACACCAAGGACAAACCTACACACTATTTTCGGAAAATTTTTTAGTCTGTTTCTCTTATTCTGGCTTCCTATTGGCAGATGTACTCTGCCCAATAAGTGGAAAGGTATTTCCTGGACAATAAAAGTGAGTTTATAATAACCCGAGTTAAACTAATGGAAAGTATTGAATTGATCAGCAGGAGACTTGAGAAAGGTTAAAATAGCCTCCATTTTTATGTCGCTGTACAGTAGTGAGTAATGTTAATTGAATTCCCCTTGTGAGATTCTAAGAGAGTTTTCCACAGGATCCTGTGCTGTATAAAAAGAAAACAATGGCTTGTGGTAAAGTTAATTCAAGCTGAGACACATTAACTGCACCACATTATCGGTTGCTAAGAGTGCTATTAACACACATCACCCACTGTGTATATTTGTGAATTAGGAGGTTTCCTTGTTAATGGAAATGAGACACTTCCCTTGAAAATAGTAGGCACTATGGATGTTGAGATCTTTTTTTTTTTTTTCCACTTACTCCATTGCCCCCCACCCCCACACTGTTGAAAACTACTTATCTGATTTCTCTGTATCTATGATCTTTCCTTTTTTGTTTGTTTACTTTTTGGATTTCACTGATAAAAGACATCATAAGGTATCTGTCTTTCTCTGTCTGACTTATCACTAGAGATTATTTTTAAGATGTAGAAAAAGTGGTGAATGCCTTTATTCCATATATGGTATGGCTCTTCTCACTTTTGACATAACAGTTTTTATGCTGCTTCTTTTCTCTTGGGCCTATTTGCTGCTGTTGTTTTGTCATTTGTTCTTATCATTTTAAATTTTTTTCATAGTGATGGTGGAGGAACGTTTTAAATAGAGTCATACAATGAAATCTTCCCAGGTGGTACAGTGATAAAGAATCTACCTGCCAATGCAGGAGGCCCAAGAGATGCAGGTTTGACCCCCAGGTCAGAGAGATTCCCTACAGTAGGAAATGGCAACCCATTCCAGTATTCTTCCTTGGGATATCCCATGGACAGAGGACCCTGGTGGGTTACAATCCATGGGGTCTCAAAAAGTCAAACACAACTAACATATATGCACCTACACCAGGAAAACACCTGCATTCAAGTTTACTAACCTATTTTGAATATTCTAATAACAGCTGCTAGTTACAGAAACATCCCAGCTATGGAATCAGAAAATTCAGGATCAGGTTCTGGCTGTGGCTCTGCCTATACATATATGCCTGTGATAATGGAAAAAGGAGGAACAATAATTGTGAAAAGTTTATACAATATACCAGGCAGTGGGCTTGGCTTCACTTGTGTCCTTTCTTTAAAATAATTATGATATATGTGTTAGTTTTCTCCTCTCTCTAGGATTGAAGAATCTGTGATTCTGAAAAATATAGTTTCCTGACTGATCTACAAAATAAGGGTACTGTAGGCTAGGTGAATTATGTGGCCCCTTCATCATAGAACAGTCATGCAGATATATGCTCACACCTTTCCTCACCCCTCTCTACACACATCAGTACAGACACTTGTACTTAAAAAGTTAAAATAGTAACTATTGGATAATTTCATTTTTTTAAATAATTTCCCATTGCAGCAACCTTATGTGAAAGAAGTATCTCAGTATTTTTATTGTTTAATTAATTTCCTACTTATAAACTCAGACTATGCATCATGTTCTTCTACCTGATATTTCTTACACTTGATCAAACACTGAAAAATATAACACTATAGCACTTAAAAGCAGTAATTTTAAACTATGCTGCTGACATTTTCACACTACATTTGCTTTATTCCAAAAGTGGACCCAGGGTAGGAATAGAAATGTAATTCCTCACCAATTACATGGAAACAAACAACGGTACAATTACATGATTAAAAATGAATTTTATTTATGCTTTTCCATGCATGAAATCTACATACTTCCTGCCTGGTTTGTAAATAGGCTCTGAAGTACTCTTCCAAATGTATAATAACTTTTGCTAGTGAATTTCTCATAAAATTGTAATTATGTGTGGAAAAAATTAGCTTCCAGAAGTCTAAACTAGTTATGTAAGGGGAAAAACATGAAAGAAATTCAGAAAAGTGTTTTCAATTGACCATTCTTTGTAAATGGCAATGTCAACAACATAGATTTCTGAAGCCACTGCTACAATAGGAATACCTATTTAGTTCATTCATTGATTTAAAAAAAATATGATAAAGTGGATCCTGGTTCACAAATACAACACTGAAAATGCTTTGCATCATTATTAAGCAAACATTTAAGACATTTAAATATAAAATATTTCTTTTCTTTTATGTATATAAAATTTTTACTTGCTGCTGCTGCTGCTAAGTCACTTCAGTCGTGTCCGACTCTGTGAGACCCCATAGACGGCAGCTTACCAGGCTCCCCACTCCCTGGGATTCTCCAGGCAAGAACAGTGGAGTGGGTTGTCATTTCCTTCTCCAGTGCATAAAAGTGAAAAGTGAAAGTGAAGTCACTGGGTCGTGTCCAAATCCTAGCGACCCCATGGACTGCAGCCTACCAGGCTCCTCTGTCCATGGGATTTTCCAGGCAAGAGTACTGAAGTGGGTTGCCATTGCCTTCTACAAATAGGTAAAGAGAAACAAACAAAAATATCTCTGGGAGATTTTGTCTGGAGAAAATACCTATGCAAAGAGTTAATAAAATAAGAAACGATAGTTTATGAGACATAGGTAAACTAATCTAAAGCAAAGCTAAAAGCTGACTATAGAAAGCTCTCAGCATTCTATAGCATTTTCCCCTATTTCTTGTGCATGTCACTTGTGCCAGAGATAACTAGCAGCTCACTACCACCTATTTTCTTTTCTTCCTGGGCACAGAAGTAGTTCTCATTTTTCAGTTTCTCTTGGTTTTAGGTTTGGCCACATTATAGTTGATAAAATGTTATCAAACCATGCATACTTCCAGGCATGGTTCTTAATCACCCTGGTGCCACCTCACCCCATGCTACCTCCTGTTCCACCCCCCTCTTCTGTGAATGGCCCTGCAGGCACTTTTTCTTTTTTTTCATTTTTATTGGCTGGTCATCACACTGTGGGTTGGATTAGAAAGTATGTGTTGAGGAAGGCAGACACACATGGGTCTTTGAATAATAGAGTGGATGAGTACTACACTAGAATTATTCAAGCTAGAATTCTCTTGGGTAGCTTATATGAGGAAAATCTTTCTGTTATACTTAATCCATGATAACTTTGGAGTTCTAATTCTAGGAAGTGAACCCATGATAACCAGTAATTAGTATATTTCGTTGTTTCTTGATCAGAACCTGGAGGATACACATAGAAAACATAGTCTAATATTAGAACATCTTCAGGAAACAATGAGTAAACTATGCACATGTATATTTACATATATACAACACACATAAGTGAAATTTCTGTCAATAGAATTAAAAATAAAGGCATTATCTGGACAGTACATATTCCCTTAAGTTTCTACCAGATGGTCAAATCCTAACACACTATCAGGGGGCTGTCAGACTGTCCAAAAAGTGTGGCTGTTCACTTGTTGCCTAGTCTGATTGAGAAAGCAATGCTCCTTTTATCCAGTTAGTCCTTATTTACATAGATGGAAGGTATTGAAGTAATCCAAACTGAAAGGACTTTGTCCAAAACTGAGGTATTTAGCCTAGTTTGTGTGACTCAAGAGAAAAATTATAGAGCAAGCCGTGTTTCTGCTTTTTTACTTTCAACCATGCTTCGTCTCTTTCACTGCTTATTAGCACTTCCCACCAAAATTGGTTAAATAGAGAAATCTGAAAATCTGCACTCACCAGTATTGATCTACTAAACTGGTATTCATCACATCACCTTTGCTACTTTGCCTCTATGGCCACTCCACGTCAATCACGTTTCGACTACACCACTCCAGGGCATGGATTCTAATTTGAAAAATGGAACAAACATTGGCAACAATAGATACTAGACTGCATTTACTGAGTGCTGGCAACAGAAAGATGCCTGGAGATGGCATTTTCAAGGCAACATTCAGTATATTTGTTGCTGTAAAGAAAACATTTCCAGTATTAAGAATTCCGTATTGCAAGAAGCTTAAAAACACTCATTAACTAAAATCAATGCTTTCCTTTTCTTCTGAACATTGTTTGCTTTTAGAAAGTGCTAAAACTTTCCACTGTTCACTAAAATGTATCTTTCCTTTGTCAAGTATAAACACTTTGTAAAAGGTCTTGCTTAATTATCATTTTGATTGTTGTTTCTAAGAATTTCACAGATTTCAGACAAAAGTACTTTTCTATATTTCATAACTAACTCTTTTTACAGACTAATATTATAGTATGCTGCTTTTATGAATTAAAATCTTATAGTATTACTACGTTGTCTTTTTTGCTGTAATTATATTACCAGCATAATTCTCCCTATATATCATTTGTTAATTTAACATTTTTGTTGAACACCTATTCTGTACAAGATATGGTGTTAGATGCTGAGGATATAAAGATAACATGACACAGACTGATTCCTTATTTGAAAGTGAGCAACACTAGCTTAAAAGGACTGAGGTGTGACAATGCTGTACTTGGGAGGGTCTTATACATGAATATCTATAGGTTCCTAACAAATTAAAATTAAATGAGGATTTAATTAAATGTCACAGATTTCTCCTATATCTACTTACCCGTTTGTTTGTTTATTTGTGATTGGGAATCTAGGGCCAAGGCATTCTTTCAATGTCTTGAATAATCAAAAATAAATTTGTTTGAGACAGATTAAAGGTAAGTCTTAAAATTTGTTCTCAGGGTTTGTAAGCATTCTTCAAAAACATTTGCAATATCATTTGTATGATAGACATTTGCATTTAAAAAGACTGATTCTTTGTAAGTTAATATTTCTTTTATTATTTATATATAAAACAAAATATTAAATAAAAACAAATATCTTTTAAATGGAATATTGTTAGATATCTGAAGTAATATGCTTGTTTGAGGTATAAAAAAGGAAAATCTACACTATTTAGAGCGGACATAGATTCCTTTACTGAATTCTGATCCCAGCTCTGTCACTGTCAGTGTCCACATTGTAAATGAGGGCATTTGATTGCATTCTTTGTCTCTTTCCAATGATAAAAGTCTGAGATTCAGAATACCTTACCCAGGGGCCTTTTAGGAATTTAGTGCAGTATAAATTTGAGACTCCTTTCTCAAATCTGGGATAATCGATTTGGCATTTCTATGCCAAACACAAAAGGCATGAGGTATGAGCAGAATGCTCCACCTTTAGAAACTGAGCTAAAGGTTCTAGTTCTCTTTGTATATTGAAGCCTGTTTACCTATAAAACTTTATTTTCAGGATTTGTCCTTTGACAGTTCCAGGGTGCAGGAAAGATTGTCCCTATTCTCTGGATCATAAGTTGTCAGTTAACTGTGGAATCTTATCCTTTCTTTGGACACCACATAAAGTTTTATGTTCACAGTTTACTGGAGACAGCGCCATGGTTATAGTTTGGGTTTGGAAATGAAGCCAAAGTTATTTGACTTACTTACTAAAGAAACATGAGTACTGAAAAGAGCATAGCTTTGGAGTAAGACAGATTTAAGTTCAAACACTATTTTTGCTTCTTATTAACTATCTATTTAAGTGATTTGAAGTACGATAATTGGAAATGAGTTTCATGTGGTGATATTAAGAATGAATAGTGTTTGATATGTAAACATAAATATTAGTGCCCTCATCCTGTTTATTAATCTTTCCTTTCTCTGGATTTCTCACTCTACCTATTTTCAGAAAAAAAGTTGTGTGCTATTAAGTATAATCTTGAAATGTTACAAGGTGTTAGAGAGTTCAGTTATGATAATCCATTCTTTCATGACTACTGCCTTCTCAACTTTATGTCTAAGGAAACATGCATCCTAGGAACCACCAAATGATGTGATTAATAAGGGATTAATCTCCAAAATTTACAAACAGCTCATGATGATTAGCAGCATCAAAACAAAAAAACCTACTAAAAAAATGGGCAGAATACCTAAATAGATATTTCTCCAATGTCTATTTGAAGACAATAGGCACATGAAAAGATGTTCAGCACCACTAATTATTAGAGATGCAAATCAAAACTGCAGTGAGGTATCACGTCACACTAGCCGGAATGGCTGTTATCAAAAAATCCATGAACAATAAATGCTGGAAAGGTTGTGGAGAAAAGGGAACCCTCTTGCACTGTTGGTGAGAATGTAAACTGTTGCAGCCAATATGGAAAACTATATGGAGATTCCTTTAAAAACTAGGAATAAAACTACTGTATGACCCAGTACGGAGAAGGCAATGGCACCCCAATCCAGTACTTTTGCCTGGAAAATCCCATGGACAGAGGAGCCTGGTAGGCTGCAGTCCATGGGGTCGCTGGGAGTCGGACACGACTGAGCGACCTCACTTTCACTTTTCACTTTCATGCATTGGAGAAGGAAATGGCAACCCACTCCAGTGTTCTTGCCTGGAGAATCCCAGGGATGGGAGAGCCTGGTGGGCTGCCGTCTATGGGGTCACACAGAGTCAGACACGACTGAAGTGACTTAGCAGCAGCAGCAGCAGCAGCATGACCCAGCAATCCTACTCTATGACTTTGACATACTGAACACAGTTTTCAGTTCCTTTTTTTCTTTTTTTGTAATGAAATAAGATTATTTAGTAACTTTATGAGTTAGGCTTAAAAACAGAATGTCAGGGGTTACCAAATTTTACCATATACTGTCTTTGTGACAATGGACAAATTACTTCACCTTTATTGATTCATATTTCTCACCTTAAAATGTGATGAAAGTAGGATAAATGTGATAATCATGTGAGGATTAAATGAATTAATATACATAAAGCGTTAGGACTATAATGTACACTGTATATATTTATTTCATTATTAAACAAATTGCTTTGACACTTACTCTTAATGAATTGCATTGATACATGTTTTGATTTGTTTTTTTTTTTTTCTTAGTAGACAATAAGTGTTAAAAAGGGTAGGGTTTGTCCATAGTCCTATATCACAGAATGTAGACGTGCCTGAAACATGTTTAAATATACACTAAATAAGGTAAATGAGTAAGGGAATTCAATTTATCAAAATTACGTTAAAGAATGAAGGAGTTATTGCTTATATAATAATAATTTAGTGGCTATAACACAATTGTTTATTAGTCAATTACTATGTGCTATCTTTATCTTCATTGTTTAATAGAAACCCTAGAAGAAACTTAGAGGTGATAACCTTAGAGGTTATCACTGTTATTCCCATTTTAGATCTGAGGAATCTGGCATTAAAAAGTTGAAGCATAAATTCTTCAAGATTGCTTACTAAATGTTGAAGCCAGGATTTATGCCCAAGTCAATTATGATTTATAAGCAAAATGTGATTTTGCTCTCATTGACAGGGAATATGCTTATTTTTTAGATTTCTACAGAGATTTTTAAGCTACAACATATAATAATTGAATTGAAATTAAAATTGTCATTTCAAAATGTAAAGCTTAATGTTTTCATATATGAACTTGTATGTATATCTCAATATACAGCAAAGAGGACTAAAGACAGCATCAAAGGGACAAACAACTCCTTAAACTTTAAGAAAAAGAGTTTCATTGATTTTCATCCTGGCTGAAGGCCATTTTGAAATAAGTTGGTATGTAGCTCATAAAACATACAAGAAAAAAACCAAACAATCAGAGGACAAAGTTGAAATTATCCAACAGTCTGAACTTTTCAGAAGGAAAAATACAGTGCACCATCAACTATAGGGTAGGGACAAATTATTTTCTACCTGATAAGGAAACAAATCAAATATCCATCTATTTTCAGATATAATTGATGTTTATGTTTATGTATTAAAGAGATACATTCTTCTGATCTTTTTTCCAGAATGTAAATTTAAACCAAAATAAAACTGTGGGATTCTGATGCCAAATTTATAATAACATATTTTTCAAAAGTTTGTTTTTACTTTATCTTATAGAAAAGGGATTTATAAAATGATAAAAAAAAAAAAGGTGGTCACCTTGAAGAGTAAAAAAACTGAATGAAAAAAAAGCCACAGTCAGATATGACAGTCTAATTGAATTATTGCCTAATGAGTTACATAAAACTTCAATGAAAATTTAAAGTGAAACATTATTTTTAAAAGATACTTTAGAAATTACGCAGGTAAAGCATGCTAAACATTTTAAATCAATTACATTATGACATAAAATTAAAAGCAAATATTCTGTAAATTCATAGAGATTTATGAGAAGATACAAGTAAATAGAGAGTAAAATATATTCATTCAACATCCAGCAAATATTTAGTAACTATCACGTGGCAAACAACATGCCAGGGTACTAGTGATTTCTCTATTTTTAGAATGTATAGTCTAGTCAAGATTAGGTGATATTGCCAATGATTCAAGATAAGGAAGAAAAGTTTTACAACAATAATAAATAGTAAAACAGGTTTCATAGTAGAGCACAAAATTCAGAAATTTAGGATAGATATTTTTGGTTATCTTTTATTTGCCTTGTATATTTCTTTCTTTCTTTTATTTATTTTTGTAGGATTATAGGTACCCTCTCAAGATATGAGCCAAATCTTGGAAAAAAGAAGGTTCAGTTCAGTTCAGTTCAGTCGCTCAGTCATGTCCGACTCTTTGCAACCCCATGAACCGATGCATGCCAGGCCTCCCTGTGCATCACCAGCTCCCGGAGTTCACTCAAACTCAACGTCCATCAAGTTGGTGATGCCGTCCACCATCTCATCCTCTGTCATCCCCTTCTCCTCCTGCCCCCAATCTTCCCAGCGTCAGAGTCTTTTCCAATGAGTCAATTCTTCGCATGAGGTAGCCAAAGTACTGGAGTTTCAGCTTTAGCATCATTCCTTCCAAAGAACACCTAGGATTGATCTCTTTTAGAATGGACAGGTTGGATCTGCTTGCAATCCAAGGGACTCTCAAGAGTCTTCTCCAACACCACAGTTCAAAAGCATCAATTCTTCGTGCTCAGCTTTCTTCACAGTCCAACTCTCATATCCATACATGACCACTGGAAAAACCATAGCCTTGACTAGCTGGACCTTTGTTGGCAAAGTAATGTCTCTGCTTTTCAATATGCTATCTAGGTTGGTCATAACTTTCCTTCCAAGGAGTAAGCGTCTTTTAATTTCATAGCTGCAGTCACCATCTGCAGTGATTTTAGAGCCCCCAGAAATAAAGTCAGCCACTGTTTCCACTGTTTCCCCATCTATTTCCCATGAAGTGATGGGACCAGATGCCATGATCTTAGCTTTCTGAGCATTGAGCTTGAAGCCAGCTTTTTCACTCTCCACTTTCACTTTCATCAAGAGGCTTTTTAAATTCCTCTTCACTTTCTGCCAGTCTTTTGTTCCATGTCTTTTGGAACCAGTCTTTTGTTCCATGTCCAGTTCTAACTGTTGTTTCCTGACCTGCTGATTGATAAACTGTGTATGACTTTTATATACAAAATTTAAATGCCAATAAGCCAAAATTTAATGAAAAGCATTAAAAATATAGCACCAATCATGAAAAAGCTTCAGTGAGTTATATCAAATCTCTGAGCAGCACAGTTTCAAAACTTATTTTATGTACAAAACACTCCAAAATATGCAGCCCTCACATAGTTGAACTTGAAATCTAGAAAATGGAAAAATGAATCTGTGACATATGAATGTTTATTGAGAATACACCTTTCTTTTTTCATCTCTCTATATCTACTATCTATCATATATCTATCATTATCCATCTATTTGTTCATATGTTTATCTATCTATTACTTATGTTAAATAAATTCAGGTGTGATTTTCAGCAGATGCAGGAACAGTATGAGTGCCACTGTGTTACCCCAGTGTGGGTTGCCTATGTTATTCACATGGTCTTTCCAGCCAAGACATATAGAACCTTGAGTATCACACACTCAAAACCCAGAGACCACAGATCTTCACAAATCCATTAGGTCAGTTTTTCTCAAAGTTGTTTACATTGTGCTGTACAATGGAAATGACATGATGAGATACTGAATTTGGTATTTCCACTTTTACAAGGTTTGCAGAAAAGACTCTTTTTGTTTTCTAATAAACTAAATCCAGTTTTGAGAAATATATTAATATTTAATTTGCTACAAGTTTTAAAGTAAAATACTCTTAAAATTTTAACGAGAAAAATGTGCTTACATCAGTGAGTATGATTTTTTTCTTAATTGTTGAAGTAGTTATTTGTAACATCTGATTAACATGTTTAATAATGATATCTTAAAAACATTACAAGACACTGTTAACAACAACAACAAAACAGATAAATATAGAAAACTAAAAAATGGGTTATGAAAGTAAATTTAATTTTCAAACATATTTGCGATCATTTCAAAGTTTATAATTTTTTTAATTTTTAGTTAAATAATCTAATAATAATTCCTTTCCTTTCACTGATAGATGCAATGTTAAAATTTCTGGCGATTAGAAGGATAGATTGAAAGCAAGTCTGCATTTCAAAGGATCATTGACTCTCTAAGACCAGAGTAAGCAGGCACTGTTACGCTGTCACTAGGCCTCTAGCTCTGCTGTCACTAGAAGGGTTTTAGAGACAGAGAGACAGAAGTATCTAATAAGTGTGAATTCAGCCATTAAAGTAAACTAGCTAGAGCTTTATTTGTCTGCTCCCTCACTCCAACTGGTGGCTCTTCATCCTATAGCACATCCCTCAACACCTGTGTTTCAAGAAAGAGGACCAGCTTCCAGGCCTTGAGAATAGACTCTGTCTAACACTCAGAATAAGTTGTCCACGGTGACACACATGCTGACAAAACAAAGGATTTTGTTGGGAAGGAGCATCCAGGTGGAGGGCAGCAAGGGGAGGGAACCCAGAACTGGCCTGCTATGTGGCTCCCAGTCTCAGGATTTATGATAATGGGGTTAGGTCCCAGGTTGTCTCTGGCCGTTCATCTTTCGTGGCCCATATTTGGTCTAATTCAGGGTCCCCCCTGGTGGTGTGCACATTTTCCAGCCAAGACAGATTCCAGTGTGAGGGTTTCTGGGAGGTTGGTAGGACATATTATTACTTCCCATCCAGTTTGGCCAGTCTTACCAGTCTTAAATTTTTCCGGTTAGTTTACAGTGGCAGTACCTCATTCTTTGTTGAGATCTTCTGTTGTGAGACCACTCAGGCAAGTGGTTATCGCTAAGCCTGGTCAAGAAGAGTGGTTTCAGTCAACAGCTCCCTAACACCTGGACCAAGGAACTGTCCAAAAGCTCCATGGGGACCTTGTGAACTGATGGACAGAGGGGCAAGATGAGGCTGGCTGCTGGAGCACACAGATCACTGCTGCAGAATATGCAGAGTATCCCAGTATATTAGATGTTGGTCATCCTTTTTCTTGCCCACTGGGACAGCTGAAAGTGCCCTCAGACTAGGCCAACACTGAGCAGCACTCACGGAAGTCAATAGCCAGGTTTATACCTATAACTCACTTAGGATAAACTTGAGGGAAAGTTTCATTGAAGAGGAAGCTCTATGAGAAAATATACTCTGGCTGAAAATGAACCAGAGTATCAGTGACATTATAAGCTATTATTTTTAAGTGTTACACATGAGAAATCTCTGAAAGGGTATTCAATTTAGGAGAAAGCAGGTGCAAATTCTTTAGTTGGTCTGGGAGCCAGGGAATTGTCAGTCATATTTCAGCTGACTTCAGAAACTAGTTAATCAAAGAGGGCTCCTGGAAAAAAGGAGAAATATTTGCTGTAAACTAGCGACCAGTGTTTTGGTAATTTGGCTTTTAAGTGCTTTGAGGGGGAAGATTTAGGAAGTTAAAACATGTAAGAAGAGATGGAGAGAAACAAGTCTTGGAGAAAAGGGCATGTAAGAGTCAGTAAGAGTGGAAAATTCTTAGTCTTTACAGGTTTCTCACAATTTCACTGTAAACATCTGAAAAACTATTTCCCAAGCCTTCCTGTTTTTAAGCTCTTTTAAAAGTACAATTCCAGATATCAGTTTTGAGCTACTATAACCTGGCAAAAGTGGAAAAATGAGGAATAAAGAAAGGAAAAAAATTGGCAGACCATGGTGCATGTTTCTGTTTCTGAAAGTAAGTTACACTATTTTATTTTTATTTTATCAGTTATTTCTATGATATAATTTTTAATTTTTTCTATGTATTCCTTTATTCATTCTCCTTCCCAAGCATAGACTAAATGTTATCTAGGAATTGCCCAAATATATTAATGATATGAGTTATATGACATAGTATTAGAGTTAGTAAAAATGATTCATCCCTTTCGGTCAGTATTAACACTCATGTTAATTCTGTCTCTATCACTTTTTAAAATTTATTACTGGACAGTTTAGGAGTCAGAGTTCTCATTTTGAACATTGTTCTTATTCTTGTTGGCCACCACTCAGTTACAGGAAGGGGACCTATAAAAGTATGGTGAACAAGAGTTGTTTAGCAAAGTTTGTTATGCAGATTTAAGTCAGTGCTTTGTCATTATTAAGGATTTTTGAGTCTTGATATGGGAGAGGGAGAACTTTACAAATATCAGTTTTCTTTATAAGTGCAAATTACCTTTAAACTAAGAAAATGTGTGCCCTATATTTAGAGATGTCATATTCTGATACCCTTCATCATAATATTAAATTGTAAAATATCCTATCCAAGGATCGTTTTTACTTCGGTGGATACACACTACCGGAGAATTCAGTATCTTCCTGGTGGCTCAGACGGTAAAGAATCCACCTGAAATGCAGGAGACTGCCTGCAATGTAGAGAGACCCAGGTTCAATCCTTGGGTTGGGAAGATCCCCTGGAGAAAGTAGAGGCAACTCCACTTCCTTGCCTGGGAAATCCCATGGAGAGAGGAGCCTGGCAGACTACAGTTCATGGGGTTGCCAAGAGTAGGACATGACTTAGTGACTAAACCACCACCAAACTGATATCTAAACAGATACAATTCCATTATTTTCCAATGGATTTCTCTGCAATTATAAACCAGCCTTATGAATCTTACTTTATTAAGCTTATTAAATATAGAAGGGTTTTCAATAAGCAAACAAAAATCTGAAGTAATTGCTGAAATACCAGAAATCTTGAGGATGGCTGGGGGATGGAAAAGGGCAAGAGATTAGTCAGAAAGTGAAAAAATGCCTAGTTTGAGATAATATGATAGGTTCGAAGATGGAGTAGCTGACAGTTTTTCTTATTTCTCACTTTATCTATCCCATCATCTAGTACTAAAGTGCCCTGACTTTGTGAAAGCATCAATTCCTCCCAGGTCTCTTTCCATTGTGTGGCTCAGCAGTTATCTTTTCAAAGGTAAAATGTTCATGGCTGTCATTAACAATAGTGGAGATCTGTGACCAAGGTGAGTGTTTCTTTTGTTCCCTCTGGAACTTTCTCTGACAGCTTTTCAATTCTCACTAGTAAAATTGAATCTAACTTTTCCAACTGTTCATCATTGGGTAATTGCATTCCTATTTGGGTAATTATCTCCTTAATGAGAAAATTACAATTCTCAATTTCTGTCATATTTCTGAGAACCAATTTATTTGGTTCAGTAATAGTAAAGGTCAGCTACCTAGAAATATTTACCCTTTTAAAATCTTAGATCAGTTTCAAATGAATTCACCTGATTTTGAGCTAAACTAAATCTCCTCTTTCTAGGAACACTTGATGCAGTCATTCCTTATCAAATGCTTATAGTTTTTATTTTCAATTTCTGGGGAAATGTTATTCTTTGGATAGTCATCAAATATATTCCCTTTGGCTCTAGGTTTTAAAGAATAGTTTCTCTTCTGACACAGAAATTAAGCTTTCCTACTTAGTAATTTGGTAACTTTGGAGCTCGAAATTAGACAGAAATCTAATGTGTTCTTGTCTTGTTTTACTTGTGAAGGGGGTGGTTGAGGACCTAATTTTTTCAAACAGAGGAGTTGTGAGGAACACAGAACAGAATTTTATATGCTCTCAGAATTTCAAAAACTTATATATATATATATATATATAATATATATATATATATATAGTTCTTCGCCACATGGAATGTATTTATGTTAATATTAAAATATTATATAGCACAGTAATACATTTCTAATTATGAAGGTGTGTGCATCTTCATCAGAGTAATTCATTAAAAACAGTCAATTCCTTTTCAGATAAGATTGAATGTTTTTTAGATATAGATGACTACTAAAAAATGTTGCTCACCATCTGCTTCTACAAGAAAGAAGTTGCTAGTCCCAGCAGTCATTGACCTTCAACACCCCTTGAAAGGAGTTTAGAGTGACAATCAGGTGTGAGACACTCTGTGTTCTGAGAAAACTTGCAGAACAAACCTTTGGGTAGTTAGGTATTTTCAGGAGAAAAATTTATAAACTTAATTTCTTTTATCTTCTTATACCTAGAAAAGCACCAAATCATTAATGGAAACATCCATTCCTGGTAAACAGAAGCAACCTTCAACTGAGATATGTGCATGATCTCATGTATACCTTCTCTAAAGTTCCATAAATACTGATCTCCCTTCTTAGGTTTTGGAGGAGCTTTTCAGAGATCCATGAGAGGCTTTCTTTCAGGCTGTAAGCCTCGATTCCGAAATAAAACTAAACTCACGGCTCTCATGTTATGCATATTTTTCAGTTGACATACACAAAATATTTTTAAACATTTTTAAAGATGGGGCAACCTAAAATATGTTTCAAATTTTAAATATCAGTCAGAACAAATATTAATGCCTAGATGTAAAGTATATGTGATCTCAATTTTTTGCATCAAAGAGTCATAAAAATCAGCTTGTCATGTTATTTAAAGAACCATATATATATAATATATATGTAATATATATAATAATATAATAACCATATAAAAATATATATATATTTAAAGAACCATATATATAATATAAAGAACCATATATATAATAATATAATAACTATATATATATATTTAAAGAACCATATATATAATAATATAATAACTATATATATATATTGGAGAAGGTGATGGCACCCCACTCCAGTACTCTTGCCTGGAAAATTCCATGGACGGAGGAGCCTGGGAGGCTGCAGTCCATGGGGTTGCTAAGAGTCGGACACGACTGAGCAACTTCACTTTCCCTTTTCACTTTCATGCATTGGAGAAGGAAATGGCAACCCACTCCAGTGTTCTTGCCTGGAGAATCCCAGGGACGGGGGAGCCTGGTGGGCTGCCGTCTATGGGGTCGCACAGAGTCGGACACGACTGAAGCAACTTAGCAGTAGCAGCATATATACATATATTATATATATAATATATATATATTAGAGTCCAGAAAGACATCAGTCTGAGTCCAGTCCTACCCATTTGTAGTTTTGTGATCCTGGGAAAATTATTAACCACTTTTCTGAGGTTTTGGTTTTGCATTTGTAAAACAGAGATTATATCTGCTTAATAGATTGCTGTTAGGATAAAATATGATGTTTGTAAGCTGAACACAAATGCATTAAATTATATTTTGCTAACTCACTTATTTAACAGGTGTTTATTGAGCATCTGCACCTATTACTAGGTTTAGGGGAAAAATAGTAAATATATGCATGGCCTAGACAAGTTCATGTAGGAAATGAGAAAGGTAGTACTAGTGTAGGAATGGAAATTCCACTTCAAATATGGTGATCATAGGAGCCTCACTAATAAGATGAAGTTTGAGCAAAGATCAAAGTGAGATGAATAGAAGTTATGAGATTATACGGGGGTGTAAAACTCAGGCAAAGAAAAACAAATATGAGGGGTTTGAGGTGACAATGCACTCCACATATTTAAGGAGCAATAATAAGGTCACTGGGTAGAGGAGATTGAGAGAAGAAAGCAGTAGAATCTAAGCCTTACTGCACAGTGATTATGTCAGGAATATTCCAGGTACTTTGCATTTAATTAATTCAATCCTAGAAAAACCCCAATGATGTAGATATTCTTGTCCCCACTATTCAGAAGAGAACATTGAGGAGTACAAGGATTAAACATCTGGAAAGTGAGAAGTCAGTCTCCTGAACCTAAGAAGTCAGTCTCCTGAACCCATGCACTGAACCACTGCATGGTATGAGATGGGAATAGAAAGATGAAGGTAGAGAATGTGATTATAAACATGTAAGAATTTAATTTGAGATAAGAAGCCACTTAAATATTTTGAGAAGAGGAGTGTCATAATTAGCCTTGACAGGATCAATCTTTCTATCTTATTAAGAATGACTGTGAGGGAAAGGGCAGAATCAGGGAGAAATTTAGGGAGCTCTTGTAGTAATAAAAGTGAGCGATTGTGGTAGCTTAGATAAGAGGAATGATCTTGGTGGAAACAATACTTTAGAATCTGTATATGTTGTGAAATTAAAGCAAATTGTATTTGCTGAAAGAATGAATGTATGATATGATGTAGTGTTTTCAAAGATAACTCTGTTTTCTATCCCAACTAAGAGAATAGATTTGCCATTGAGATGGAGGACAAGATCTAGAGATGAAAGTGAGTTTGCTCTTAAACATGTTATATTTCAGATGTCTATTAAACTTCTAAGTGAGAATTTTAAGTTGACTGTAAGATACACAAGTCTGGATTCTTTAGCATATAGATAATACTTAAAGCCATGAAACTGGATGCAGTTACTACAGGAAGCAGCATGAATCAAAAAAACTAGGAAGTCCTAGGGTGCATCCAATCTTTAGCAGTAGAGAGAGAAGGAGGAAATAAGAATGAAAGTGAGAAAGTATAGCTAGTGAAATAGAAGGTAAACGAGAATTTTGACACTATGCATATCTGATATAACGTTCCTAGGTAGAGTGATTGTGTTAAATGATGGCAAAATGACACATAAGATGAGCACTGAAAATAAAACTGGCCATTAGATTTAGCAAGACGACTGCCATTTATAATCCTAGAATAGTAACTTTGGTGGAATGTTGAAGGCAAGTAAAAATATAACACATGTATGAATATCAAGAGAGGAAAAAAATAAAGGCATTTATTGACCACTCTCAAGAATCCTTTACAGTAATCAGGAATATAAATAGCACAACTAGTGTATATGAAATCAAGAGGTATTCCTTTATTTTAAAGGTGATGTATATAAATATACCATATCATATGCCATAAATATACAGCATATATATATATATACAGCATAAATATATGCTTATGGTAAAAAGGGAATTGATAATGCAAAAAAAGAAAGGGAAAATTCCTAACAAGATGGTCTTAGACAAGTGAAATTAGAGAGTACAGATCTAATGTACTCATGCATGAGTTTAGGTTACAATCACAGAGAATTCATACATATTTCCTACTGAATTTAAAGCAATAATTGTCAACATGGTTATATGCTGTCCTCCATCTATGCTCAAATAAAAGGACTGTTAACTTTTCACCAAAATTCCTTTCATGATAATCAAATTACTTATGCAAATGTCTATCCTTCCTAGAGAATTTTTCACAGATTCCTTTTTACCTAAGTGTGAAAATGTGGCTAAATTTTACCTGGAGTACAAGCAAAATTATATGGGAAACTCCTGCCTAACTTGTTTAGAAGATCATTGTTAAACTACACATTCTGTCTTTCCAGATAATATGAATTGAGCTGTGGTCATACCTATTACCTAACTCTAATCAGGAAGGTGAAGATAATGCAGGAACAATGGAGAAGGAGAAGGGAAGTCTAAGTCCCAGCATGGAGTCCAGGCTCCCTGCTAAACTGGGCCGCTTGTTCTGATATCTTTAGTTGAGAAAAAAATAAATTTTTATTTTATGTAGATCTTTATATTTTGGAGGTTTCTTTGAGCAAACAATTTGTCCTTTACCCTAGCTAACAGTTAAATAAACAATAAGAGTTTAGTTTTAGACAAAATTTGGAGGCTTGCTAAGACTGTAGGAAAGCAAGTGTGATAATATTGCTAAGAGTGCATGATGGGAATAATAATGATTAACTGTGAAATTCAAGCTATGAAAAGAGGGTAGTAAGGACATCAGTGAGGGAGAGTGAATGTTAATAGAATCAAATGATATAGAGTCAAAGCATTGGGGGAGTTAGATTTCAGAGACAGAACATCTGGTGGGAGAGGAGATGGTGGTGGTTAAAATTTAAATTATGGAGAGGTGCAATTATTTGTAATGATAAGGTTTAGATCACAACTTTAGTGTTATTTAAATTGAGGTAGAGTGATTGATAAGAAAACCAGAGAGACAGACTTTAAGAATGAGGATAAATCTAGGCATTGAAGGGCTTCCCTGGTAGCTCAGACAGTAAAGAATCTGCCTGCAATGCAGGAGACCTGGGTTCCATTCCTGGGTTGGGAAGATACCCTGGAGAAGGGAACAGCTACCCAATCCAGTATTCTTGCCCAGAGAATTCTCTTCTGTCCATGGCATAGTACATGTGGTGGCAGAGTCAGACAAATGAATGACTTTCACTAGGCATTGAAAAAAGCTAGAATTATGACTGAAGCAGCGTCAGGGACAGTGACCTTAAGCCAGGGTATACATTTTCAAAGAATAAGTGATCCAGGGGTTGCTAAATGATTTCAAAAAGGAAGAGTAATTTTATTGTATTATGTGTTTCACCTTAACCTCAGTTAATGTAATCATCTCAAACCTTGTAAACATGATATTCTTTTTTGGTGCCTTGCAGCATGCAGGATCTTAGTTTCCCAACCAGGGATTGAACTCATGCCCTCTGCATTGGGAACATGGAATCTAAACTGGACTACCATAGAAGTCTAAGTGCTTTTCCTGATGCATCTTTGACTTCACTCCAGAAGCTGAACATTAAGCATATTCCATAAGTGAGAGTAAGTCTACACTTTTCATATTATTAGAACTGAGGGATAATGACAAATGTTGAATTTTGGAGATGTTGCAATTTGTTGAGATAGCAAACATTCATTTTTCTAGCCACTGTTCTGAGGAATACTTTTTTTATTTTTGCCCAAAGCAAATGCTACTGTCAGCAAGCTAAAGGGAATCGTTTATATCGCAGTAGGAAACAGAGGAAAAGATAACAAAAGACCAGAGAAAGCCAACTACAACCTCCTTTCCTCTGATCACTCTCCTTTCATAACTAGACTTCAGTAATTAAAGAGTCTGGCTTATTTATTGGACACTTTGATACAGCAATTTTTAAAAAACTGTAGCTTAAGAAAAAAATGCATTTTATTTAAGCTAAAGTATTAGGTACTTGAAACAGCATTGTAACTGAATAAGTTTGCAGAAATATGGAGAATCCATTCTTATGACAATCTTCTGGTAAGTGTTTTCCAGAAAAATGCTAGCAACTTTTTGATTTAAAAAAAATGCTTGCATTATGCTTTACCTTTGTTTTGGAACATCTAAAGGAACAATGTGTCTGATTTTCCTCCTAACACTTGGGGACACATTCTTATATAATATATTCAAAGAAGAAATATTTGAAATGTGAATGTGGAATTGGTTTGAGGGAAAGTCTGTAAATAAATGTCATAGATAAATTTAAATACACACTTTCAAAGTGCGGATAGTGTAGATGGTTCTTCCAATCCTTGTTTCTTTAAGGAATTGTTGCATTAGACAATACACTCTCAAATTACCTTACTGTGGAACTTTTGCATCTCCTTTTCTGTAGTCTAAAATAGGATTCCCAGTTTAGTGTTATTTCATATTTAAGAATAACACTAAAAAGTTTAGGTGTTGTACATAGCAAACAAATAATTTGAAGATGAAAATGGATAATTCATGTATTTCTTGAACACAAAAGTAGAAATAGAGTCAGGGAGGAAGAGGCAGACAATTAATATGCATCCTTAGCAAAAGTTGACCTACATGAAGCTACATATCCAAAGGAGCCCACAATACTTAGTTTAAAAATGTAGGAATAGAAAGAAATTATTGAGACTGCTCACAGCAAGAAGAGAAGAAGATATGGATATGGTTGCATATTGGAATGATAAATAAGAGATTTGTTTATTGGAAAGTACTATCAGTTATCAAATAATATATATATATGAGCAAAAGTTAAGGTGATTAATAATATACAGCATATGAAAGCCCTTTATAATGTAACAAGCCCCAGCTTTAGAATTAAATTAATGGACTAGTGTATATTAATCTAAAATTAAACCTAAAAACTATAATGTAACTTAAAGCTCCATGTGTTAAAAAAAAAAAAAAAAGAGTAAATGGGTTCAAAATGGAGTCATTTATTCTAAGTGCAGATCATCAAACCAAGAATTAATACCTAAATTAATTACAATTTCAACCATTCCCAGGAGTGGAACCTTAAACTGGTCAATCTGGAATTACCTACTTAGTACTAGTTAGCTAATCTGCCTGACAGTCCTATGTGTGTGTTAGTTGCTCAGTCATGCCAGACTCTTTGCGACCCCATGGACTGCAGTCCACCAGGTTCCTCTGTCCATGAGATTTTCCAGGCAAGGATACTGGAGTGGGTTGCCATTTCCTTCTCCGGGGGATCTTCCCAACCCAGGGATAGAACCCGGGTCTCCTGTACTGCAGGCAAATTCTTTACCGACTGAGCTACAAGGGATTCTTTCCCCTAAAATAATCTACTCTTTGCTAGTAACTTCTTTGTCCTGTCTCCTTTTACATAAAAAAACTCCCACTTTGTAAGTTTCTTGGAGCTCATTTCTATTTGCTAAATGGAATGCTGCCTAATTCATGAATCATTGAATAATGCCAATTAAATCTTTAAATTCATTCAGTCTGTCTCCTGATGGCTGTAACTGTTCTCTAAAGACAACATTGAATACTGATTTATACTTATTTTCTAAATCATTCTCCTGCTTTTTTACCAGACTTTTAAATATATATATATATGCAATATGTATATATTAAATATATATATGTATAATTTCTGTTTGTTTTCTTGCGACTTTCTTTTTTAACTCATTCATCTTCTAACAGTCATCTGTGTGTGTGTAGCTGCTGTTCCTTCATTCTAAACATGACTTAATTTTCAATTTTTTGAATGTACTACAATGTATTTTTTCATTCTTTTGCTCTGTAAGCAGATAGGGTAGGGGGCTCTTGGAGAAAGTGAACCAGGCATGGCTTTCTTGACTCGAGAGAAGCCAATTTTGACCTAAGGCATTTTATGATCTAAGCCTGGCCATAGTATTATCCTTGAACAGGTCTCAGTAACTGATGATCTTAAGGGTACAAAAAAATGCAGGAACAAATGAATGTTATCAGGCAAGAGAAGTAACAATAGTAAGATAATATATCAGTTGTGAAGACACCTTGTTCAGTTTCAGTGGTAAAGATTTGCCTGAAGCACTCAACCACCAGATCAATTAGAACCTAAAGAATGATGACATTGACCTTTCCTGAACCCAGTAACTACAGTCAACTAAAGCTTGGATTCTGTCAACCTTTGCCCAAATTCAGTGACACCACTGATGCCTCCTCATGAATATGCATGCACCTTTAACTTAAAACTTCCCCAGTATTGCTACTGGGAAACATTGTTTTGAGAAAGATCCCTGGTGTTGTTCTTACTTTCTGCAAGTAATAAATCCTTCCTTTTCCCGTTCTTTGGCCTGGTGGTGTCTTTTGGATCAATAGTCATCAAGAGGCTAAAATTTAACAGGACACTAAACAGTTTTAATCTAAAAGTAACTGGAGAAGGAAATGGAAACCCACTCCAGTATTCTTGCCTGGGAAATCTCATGGACAGAGGAGCCTGGCAAGCTGTAGTCCGTAAGGTTGCAAAAGAGTTGGGCACAACTTAGAGACTAAAACAGCAAACAAACCAGAGTTTTAAAACAAAGAAAATACCATGATGAGGAGATAATATTCAAAGGGACAGTGACTGAGTGTTTTCCAAAATTAAAAGAACAAATCCTTAAAAATCTGGAATCTGTTGTTAAAAATGCCTACCTTTTTGCTGCTGCTGCTAAGTCACTTCAGTCGTATCCAACTCTGTGTGACCTCATAGACGGCAGCCCCCCAGGCTCCCCCGTCCCTGGGATTCTCCAGGCAAGAACACTGGAGTGGGTTGCCATTTCCTTCTCCACTGCATGAAAGTGAAAAGTGAAAGGGAAGTCGCTCAGTCGTGTCTGACTCTTCATGACCCCATGGACTGCAGCCTACCAGGCTCCTCTGTCCGTGGGATTTTCCAGGCAAAAGTACTGGAGTGGGGTGCCATTGCCTTCTCCAATCTTTTTGCTGAGAGATCTTGATAACATGGTAAATTGCTGGGAAAGCATGAAGAACCCCATAATTTTAGAACCAGTCAGGATTTTGGAAATTAAAGTGTTCCCAATCCTCACTTTATCAGTGACTGTCATAGATATTGAGGCATATGACCAGGTCCACTTGGTTAGGTATGTAGAACCAGGACTGCATAACCTCAGGAGTTTCCATTTACATTGACTTCAATGATGTGAATTGCATTGGCTAGTCAATGCAATGACTCATAAGTCAATAGGAATGCCCAAGGTCATACTCTGGAGATTTAAAAACTTGTCTAGGGATATAACTCATGTTGCTGTCTCATTCTCCTTAAACAATATTGTCTTCTCAAAGATCATAAATATTAACCAGCCTCAGCTGTTAAACACACACACACACACACAGACTGAAATCTTACACTTGGTGTGTCAAGAAATAATTTTGAAAGAAGAGAATCACGATTTGTCTCTATCCCACTTACTCTTACAATTGTCAATTGAAGCCTTGTTCAAAACAAACCCTATACCATAGATTTATTAAGCCTTTAGGTCCTAGGTGGGAAAATTCAAGCTTATAAGTGGAAAAACTATCACTTCTATTGATTGGGTCATCTAGCCCCAGAGAATTACTAAATGTGTTATTTCTCAGGTCTGTCTGCAGGACTTGTCCCACGAAGGTGTCTCCTTCCCTTCAGAAAAGAAAGAAGTTCTGCCTGTTTCAGAGACATGATATTTTGTTGTTTTTTCAATAACTGAGAAATCAAAGAGACAAATTACTAACTCAAAAAAAAAAAAAGTGAGAGAGAAAGAGAGAGCAATTTAATTCTGAAACTGGTAGCAGAGGTTAGAAAGGCATGGAAAAATGATCATTTTTCTTCTGACTTTGTCTGATTTATCTCCATGATTGCTTTGTATAAGGTTTTGGATCTCTACTTTGCCATAGATCTTGTTCACAAGATAAAAAGATAAATCATTTTATGTCTCCATTGCAGTTCCCTGTCATGCCTAAGTCTAGCAAAGCTTCTTAAGTCTGATTTTTCTTCTCCATGTGTACAATAGACAATTATATAAAAGGAGATGTCAATTTTATAACTTAGGAGCTCAGTTTTAGCCACTAAATACCAATTTTTTGTTCACTTTCAGATGTTATTAATGGGAGAGGTGGAGGAGTTCTTACCTTTGCTCTTAAGCTACTTGCTTTTAATACCTTATGCAATTTGAATAACCTTAAGGATTTTGTAGTCATTATGGCATACTTCTTTGTCACTCAACTTCCATATTAAAGTTCAAATCAGAACTAGCTAAATAAGAAGGGAGGGCAGAGTTCCTGCATCCTTTGTACTCTGTAATTCTGAATCTAAAAGCAAATGCAGTTGCCTCCTGTCTGCTTGCTGTGAGGTAACCTCAAAGGCAAAGTCGTTCAAATGACTGGTTTTCCAGGTTACTTCTTAATGGTACTGCCTAACCTCTTACAACCCATGCTGTATGGCCTTTGTACGATTGGCTTAATGAGTATATCCTCTAATTGCCCCCTGAAGTGACTTTTCATCTAGAACATTAAGGATTTTAAGAGGTTAGTCTAACTTTTGAACTAAAATCTGTCCTTGAATTAAGAATATGTGAATGTTACTCTATTTATTATTTATTCATTTCTAATGGGACAATTTCTGATGGAAAGTTTTGAAAATTTTTTTCATTATTGAAGAACAAAATACTATTTTTTCTAGGTTGTGAGTGTTTTCCTTCTTCATTTCTTTATGTTATTTTGCCTTTATGATTTTTACCTCCTGGTTCTATAGGAAAACAAGCAAATAGGCAGATAAGTTAATGAAAAAATATTTATTCAGTACCCACTAAATCCTGGCATATCACTGGAATGACTCAGGCAACAATCACATAAATTAATAAGAAGAAAATTTAAAACACTGGGAATGGCAACAAAGAAAATAAATATAATGATAATAATTGTGATGAGATTGAGGGGACATAACTTTGGGTAGAGAATTCACTGAAGCCTTTCTGAGAAAACTGACATTTGAATAAAGTTTTAACTGATGAGAAAGAGGTAACCATATGAGATTCTAAGAGGGGGAAAAAGGGGGAAAAAAAGTAAAAGAAAAATCAAAGAGGTTCAAAGTATACAATAATCTTAAAGACTGGCAAAGAATACGGGATTTCATTGGGAAATAATAAAAGACATTAACAAAGAGAGGAGTCGTATTTTAGAAAGTGTGACTACTTTCTAAAGGAAGGTGAATAATTTTTAAGAGAAACACAGCTAGACACCAGTAAAAGCAATAAAGACCAGATTTCATTCAGTACGCTTTGCAGTTGAAGAAGGAGATTTCTGCAGTAAGAAAACTAAGTTGACCTCCAACTTAGGAAAGACAGTTGAGGACTGAGAGCCAACAAGCCAAATGAGAAAGTAGTGAATAGAAAATGACTAAGAGGAGACATGGACTTCCCAGGTGGCGTTAATGGCAAAGGACCCACCTGCAGGAGACATAAGCAATGTGGGTTCAGTCCCTGGACTGGGAAGATGCCCTGGAGGAGGGCATGGCAACCCACTCCAGTATTTTTGCCTGGAGACTCCCCTGGACAGAGGAGCCTGGTGGGCTACAGTCCATAGCGTCGCACAGAGATAGCCATGAGTAAAGCGACTTAGCGGGCACGAATGCAAGAGGAGACATGAAGAATAGGGAGATTCTTCCTGAAGTGATTTAAGGAGATTCCTGCTAAAGACAGGTTATGGTCTTACACATCAAGGTGAGGCATAATGAACTTGATCAGATGTCAAATATCAAGGGTACCAAGCTGACTTAGCTCGATTCCTTGCTAAAACTTACTTCAGTAGGCCAAGGACAGGGTCCAAGGATAAGACCTAATCCAAAAGAAGAGTCAGAGGAGACCGTCTAATTTGGTCAAGAAGAGAGACTCTCTCAAAATCTCTGGATAAATAATGTACTTTAAGAGGGCTTAAGAGTCAAGGCAAGGAAACTTATTAGAAGATTATTATGTTAGTCTAAATGAGAGATGATGTAGCTTTAACATAGAAAATGAGAAGAAATAGTTGTTGGGGGTACACTTTTTAAGGTTGAACTTAGCATCAGAAAGCAGTGAATCCAAAGAGATCATGCAGCCTTCTCAGCTTTAGGCTGAGCAACTGGGCAGAAATTGTGTCAATTACAGAAATGGATAGATTTGCAAAGGGATGTTAGGTGTGGGGTGTGCAGATCGATCAATAGTCCTTCTAGGCCAGGTAATGTCAGAAATACTATCTAACAACTCAATTAGATGTTCAGGTTAAGTTTTTAGCTGAAGGATTAGAATAAGGCTGGGGACACAGAGAGAAGCTTTCAACAGAAATGGGCTGAAAACCCTGGGACTAGTGGAATCGATGAGTAACAGCAGAAAGTAATGCAGCTTCCCTTGCACTTGGCTCATTAAGTATCAAGAAAGTACTTGGAAGTTCCCATAATAAATATTTTGACATAATCACTGTGTAGGAAATGTACATATTGAAGAATGTTGTATTAATAATTGGCTGGCATATTCTATATGATTATCTAGTGGTATGTGACCACTTCATATTCTTGCATGAAGGCAGAAAGAAAAGGAAACTAAAACTAATATCTACTCTGCCATGACCTGTGATAATGTTTCTCATAACTATCCCATTTAATTGTCTTCGTGAAGTAGTTATCATTTTCAGTTTTGAGAGGAGTAAACCAGGAAATGTGACAACTTTCTGATAACACTGTAATGTCAGGATTCCAACCCATGTTTGTCTGGTTAAAAAACTTGTGCAGAGCTCATTTTTAAAAAATCTCTTGAATGTTATGCAGATGGGAATAAGTTAACACAGCATATAAAATTAAAATGCCCAGAGTGCTTTGTCTCAATTATAAATGGCTAAAACAAAGGTTCCCAAAACAGAATGGACTGGCTTTAAGCTGAGCCTTAATTCCAATGAATTCCTCCAAGGCACTCTGTCTTGCCCCAAATTTCCCTGATGTATTCAAAGAAGCTGGGAACATTGCATGGAAGGTAATTTTGAAAAATGAAAAGTTCTACTGTAGTTTAATAGTCCATCTTGGATACACATACATGCTTCCGAATTAATGAGGATTTTGCTTCCCTGGTGGCTCAGATGGTAAAAGGAATGCCTGCAATGCGGGAGACCTTGGTTCAATCCCTGGGTCAGGAAGATCCCCTGGAGAAGGAAATGGCAATCCACTCCAGTAGTCTTGCCTGGAAAATTCCATGAACGGAGGAGCCTGGTAAGCTACAGTCCATGGGGTCGCAAAGAGTCAGACACAAGTGAGCAACATCACTTTCTTTGGTTATTCAAAACGAATGCCCAATTTCACTGTTATATGGCTCATTTTGTCATACACTAATACGTGCATTTGTTTTATCAGAGTTTATGAGAACTTGGCCAGCCACTGTGCTGTTACCTTGTATCTCAACATCATTTCTCAGAGGTATATAATAGGACCGACATTTACTTTGGATTCACATTCAACTGATAGTTTATATAACTGACTTCTATTCCCTGGAACTGCCTTTCTTATTGAGAGAGTCTGACCTTGAGGTGTCTTTGTCATTCTGTTCTAAGAGTCAATAAACATTTATTCAGATAATACAGTTAGGTGCGCATGTACATAAAATGATGAGATGCTAACTAAATAACACATATATATTTGTATTTTTAACCCAATTCATTAGTTGCTCTCATACTCGGTTAGTACTGGATGAGATCTGCATTTTGTACTTATATTCTTAAACACTACCACTACTTTGCTTTCTTTTTTTATTGAGAACATCTACTCTCCTGGCAAATTTCAAATATATGATATAGTGTTGTTGTTCAGTCCCTAAATCATGTCCAACTCTTTGCAACCCCATGGACTGTAGTTCTCCAGCCTCCTTTTGTCCTTGGGATTTTTTTCAGGCAAGACTCCTGGAGCAGGTTGCCACTTCCTCCTGCAGGGGATCTTCCCAAACCAGGGATTGAACCTATCTCCTGTGTCTCCTGTGTTACAGGTGGATTCTTTACCCACTGAGTCATCAGAGAAGCCCTTTTTAGATTCCACATATAAGTGATACAGTGCAGTGTTTGTCTTTCTCGTTATTCTTAACCCAGATCACCAAATAATAACTTGTTTCAAATAATTCACTTAAATCGTTTAGGAGATTACCTCGTGCATACTTAATAAACGTGAAGACAAAATGAACTGTGGAAGTGAGCCACATGAAAAATTGGGTACAGGGCTTAAGGCAGAGAAAACTGCAAGGGCAAAAGCACTGAGGCAGAAGGACACTTGGCATTTTAAAGTAACAGGATGAGGAAGAGTATGGCTGGGGCAGATTTAGAGATAGGGAAGTAGTGATTACATTTGGAGTTATTCAGGGGCCAGGTGATGCACAAATTTTAGTCCATAGTAAAGAGTTTGAGTTTTGTTCTAAGTCTGATAAGAAGTTCTAATTGAGATAGGAAGGTTTTGATCAGAGATATTGACTTGTGATTCTTCAAAATGACTATTACTTATTAACATGATTTATACATACTGGAACACACATACACATCTATCTATATTACTGATTTATATAAAACATATAAAGATATGTGTCTACATATTATAATACATGTCAAGTATTAATAGAAGTATACATGAGAATGTTTATAATTATATAAAGCATATTTTATTCCATTTGGGGACCAACCCACTCCAATACTCTTACCTGGAAAACTCCATGGATGGAGGAGCCTCATATGCTACAGTCCATGGGGTTGCCGAGTCATATGCGACTGAGAGACTTCATTTTCTTTCTTTCTATTGTGTTTCAACTCTGAAGACACAGAAAATAGTCCTGAATTTCAATACATTTACAACCTAAGCAAGCAAGCAAGATCTACCTTTGAAACATAGAAGGGGGTATTTACTTGGCTTATTTAACGTGGTTTTCTCTCTTAGTAACCTTGGATATATCACTTATAAATTGTATAACTTTGGATATAGTCTGTAGTGTTATCGAGACTTTTTTTTGTGAAATAACAAAAAGTAACATCAGCTGTTTCAGATAATAATAATAAATTCGAAGGCAGTGTCTCCAAAGCACACTTGCCACATGAGATTTTTATGAGGGGAAAGAATACACAAAATATACAAAGTAACAATCCAGTATGTGGAATAGAGATGTAGTCATTATCAATAAAATATCTTATATATTTGAAAAAATAGATCAGTGGAAAAGGAAGTGCAGGAGGGAAATTAAGGCTATTTTATAAATACTTGCTAAAGCTGCATTGTCACTTATAACATGTAAGACTGCTGCTGCTGCTAAGTCGCTTCAGTCGTGTCCGACTCTGTGTGACCCCATAGACGGCAGCCCACCAGACTCCCCCGTCCCTGGGATTCTCCAGGCAAGAACACTGGAGTGGGTTGCCATTTCCTTCTCCAATGCATGAAAAGCAAAAGTGAAAGGGAAATCGCTCAGTCGTGTCCGACTCTTCACGACTCCATGGTCTGCAGCCTACCAGGCTCCTCCATCCATGGGATTTTCCAGGCAAGAGTACTGGAGTGGGGTGCCATTGCCTTCTCCAAACATGTAAGACAATAATAGCTATACTGAGTGCTTTCAAAGTATCATACATTAAGTTTTTTATACACATAAATTCAAGTTCATCTTCAGAAGTTTTATATGAGATAGTGTTTTTATTTGCACTTTTATAGAAAAGAAATTTAAGGCCCAGATTTCAGGTAACTTATCTCAGGTCACATAGCAAATGATCTTTGTGCAGCTCTGGAGCAATGTGGTAATTTATTTTTTAATCAATTACTTATTTTTTTTGACTGTGTTGGGTCTTCATTGCTGCATGTGGGCTTTCTCTTGTTGCCTGGAGTGGGGGCTATTCTTCATTGAGGCATACAGACTCTAGAGCTGGGGCTTCAATAGTTGTGGCCCATGGACTTAGTTGTTTCACAGCAAGAATGTGGGATATTTCCATATCAGGAATCGAACCCGTGTGCTGCAAATTGGCAGGTGTATTCCTAACCACTGAACCACCAAGGAAATCCTGCAATGTGGCAGTATTAACAAAATTTAGGGTCAGATTGTGCTGCATCCAAGTGCCAGCTCTCCTAGTAACTCTCTGAGCCTCTGCTTCCTCTTTAATATGGAGTTTTGATACAAACCTCATAATTACAAATATACTGTGACAAAACATTCTGGGACTCAAAAATTAGTAATTTTCTATATTAAGTTAGTAATTCACCAAATATGATATTGGTGCCTAATATTTAATACACATTCAATATTTTCCTGGCTCTTACTCATTAAACTCATTTTTGAGTATCCTCCTGCTACGTTTGGAATGAAAATTTTTAATAAGTGGTAATACAAAAACACTGTACTTTCCAAAATGACACCTATAATCTGAAAGAAGAGGCAAGAAATTCAACCTCTCTCCCTCCATGAGTCTATAGTCATGGCTCTGGTCTCCACGTTCCTGCAAAATAATCTTATTTTACTTAATTAACCTATTAAAGAGTACTTAATCATTTTATTTGATACATATAAAATTGCAATAGCTCATCCAACAAATTTTTCAAGAACATACCCAAACTAAGTAGTGTGGTCTTAGATTCCAGTCTTTTCAATTCACTTGATTTCACATAATTTATTAATTCTAAGGAACAATTTATAAAATGTGCAATTTAATATGATTATATTTTATATCATTGTAACTCATTATATCCAAATGAGTTTCATTTAAATCAAAATAAACATAATGGATTTGAATCAAAATGGTAAAGCGACTGTGAGTGAGTAATGGAAAAGGCAGTGTGTTTCAGGATTAGAGAATGTCCTCCTCTAATTGTTCACACCATCACCTCACCTCCATCATGAAGATGTTTTAGAGGATTTTGACATTGTGGTTTCCCCTTGACATAAACTGCTGCTTTTTTTTTTTTTTTTCCTTTTG
The DNA here is from genome assembly GCF_055505025.1 of Bos grunniens. Classification (NCBI taxonomy): domain Eukaryota; kingdom Metazoa; phylum Chordata; class Mammalia; order Artiodactyla; family Bovidae; genus Bos; species Bos grunniens. The sequence goes on from NC_141170.1 coordinate 70,504,490, forward strand.
CTGAAACTTTGGGTTATCCACAGAATTCAGTACTTTTTGGGAATTTATTAGTACATACATTCACCATGAGTCTTATTTACAAATATAATTAATGATTCTCTGGGAAAATTATGCATTGCTTTTGAGTTGCAAAGCATTTTGTTGGAAAACAATAGGCCAAGTTGATTTGTCAAAATTTGTAGGACTGTCTGCTAAATAATTTGAGGACAGTAGGGAGGGTTTGACTCGGATTGTCCTTATGCACAAAAACCATGACTGAGTCCTGACATGATAATGTAGGAAACTTTTAATTAGAAACAATTATGTTTCGCTATAAAACTCTTGGTATTATGAGAGTGCATGCTCATGCTTGTGTGTATTCAGTTGTGTCTGACTATTTGTGACCTCATGGACTGTAGCCTGCAAGGTTTCTCTGGCCATGGAATTTTTCAGGCAAATATATTGGACCGCATTGCCATTTCCTACTCCAAGGGATATTCCCACCCAGGGATCAAACCTGCATCTCTTGTCTCTCCTGCATTGGCAGGTGGATTCTTTACCACTGTGCCACCTGGGAAGCCATAATGAGCGTACTATGTGTTAAGTGTTAATCATCTTGGTGTTAAACATTCCTGTAAGAACGGAACTGATCTGTGTAGGAGTGGTGATGAATATAGACATTTCTATGCTCAGTATTGCCGATGGACAGTCAGAAAGCCAGTATCAACAGACTTTCAAAAGCAACTAATTTGTCTTGGTTGTCCTCAACAGGCAGTAGCAGAAGCAGTGTCCCCATTGGTCAGTAGCATCAAAGCAACAGCTTTGATTTTAACATAAGTAAAAGGTACCAGAAATAGCTAAGGGTTTTCCATCAACATTGTCCAAAGAAGACTGACAGATTTCCAAAATATTTTACACAAATGTAATGATGAATTGAATCCCTCCAGGAGTCAGAAATAGAGCCAATGAAGTACTATTTGTGACTATTATTGTTTATATTTAATCACAGAAATGAGTGGTCTGGAAAACACAAATCACTTAACTGTACCCAAGGCCATCAAACTGGTACCAAGTATATTTATTATGCAAATTGAAGTCCAACAACCAAGAAATTGAAAACAGAAAATCACCTTACTTTCCAAATGAAGCAAAATCATCCATATAATAAAGTTTATTAAATGTTCAGGAAGATATAGGGACTAAGGCAGCTTAAACAATTTAAAAACAGAAATATTAGCTATTCTAGTTCTCAAAAAAGAGTTCTGTATAATTTCCAAAGTTAGCAATCTAGGTCCATCTTTGTTCACAGTCTCCACCTTTTCTCTACTTTGCTCTCTCCTAAGGGCCTACTTAGGAGATTTCCTGAAGGAATTCAACTCTGAATATTCATTGGAAGGACTCATGATGAAGCTGAAGCTTCAATAATTTGGCCACCTGATGTGAAGAGGTAACTCATTGGAAAAAACCCTGATGCTGGGAAAGATAGAAGCCAAAGGAGAAGATGGTAGAGGATGGAATAGTTAGATAGCATCACTCAATGGACATGAATTTCAGCAAACTCTGGAGATGGTGAAGGCTAAGGAAGACTGGAATGCTGTGGTGCATGGGGTTGCAGAGTCGGACATAACTGAACAATAAGGGCCTACTCATCCTTTTCCTCTGTTATCAAATTCACTTCTATCTTTCACCAGATCTTACCATTGGATCTCTCTTTGCAAGTTAGGGGAAGACTCAGCAGAGTTAATGTTTATAAAGCCATGTCTAATTAAGATCTTAATCTTGCATTTTAAAACTCCTCACTTCTGTCATAAATGGGAGGTGGTTTCTTTCTGTTACTTTTTGTATAGGATTCCAAGCAATCTTATTTTTTATAATGAGATAAAATGGAAGAAAAATGTAAATTTTGGAGACATGAATACTCAAGGTAGCATCAAATTAACATTCTAATTTTGCTGTTTAATTTGTTTTTATCTTATATAGAACAATTTATTGACTATTTCTCATAATCCATTTCAATAAAATGAGAATAAAATAACATTTCAAACAGGTATTAAGAGGAACAAAAAAAAGATGATGGGGAAACCAGTAAACAAATGTTATTTTTAATCTATTACCCTCTCTTCCTTGATTTGTTGTCGTTCAGTTGCCAAGTTATGTAGGACTCTTTGCCACCCTATGGACTGCAGCACTCCAGGCTTACCTGTCCTTTGCTATCTCCTGGAGTCTGCTCAAACTCATGTCCATTTACATAAATAGTCTCAATTTCCAAGTCTGTAAACTAAATTCCAAAGGAATTATGTAACTTCCCTTTGGTCATTATTTTTCTTTTTATTTTATATACTGTAATTTTTCTTCCCCATTTTTAGATTTCCTGGCTTGACCAAAAAGTATAAAAAAGTCTGGTGTTTTTCTGGCTAGGTGAGGTCATCCATATCATAGATGTGTAGTCCATGGAATTAAGAAGCCTTTGCAGGGCAAGTCATCCTAAGAAAACTTCAGTTCAAAATTAGTTTACAGAATATAGTCCCAAACTATATTATTTTCAAGATAAAGAAGAAAAATCAACTAACCAAACATGGGAAGAAGAGAGGGAAAGAAAAAATAAATTTATATAATAAATCTGGAATAATTACTTGGAAGAAATAAGAAGAGTTTCACTTGCCTTTACTCAGGTTTTCTTTTACTACTTGAGTCACAGCTTGGGTCTTTGAAAGAAAGAATAAGTATAGCAACTAGTTACAGTATAGCTTTCTGGCAAGGAAGGGAAAGGAAGGGAAAGAAGGAAGGAAATTAATAAAGCTTATTTTTTAAATAATTAGGATATTTTGAATTTGCAAAGACAGGGAAATGTTTCAAACATCATGATTTATCTCTGAATTACTTATAAGTTAAATTTCTGTTTTCAACCAATTTAGGAATCTCTAAAAAATTTAACAGACGTATGTTCATTGGCATACTAATTTGCACTCCTTACCAAAATAAAAGAAAAAAGAAAAAAAGATGGACTGTCAGGCATTTTCTTACTTTCAGGAAATAATGCAGATGTAATTTACTATAAAACATTTTTCACAATGTTTTAAAGAGTTATACTGAAACTAAGCAGGACCATATTGGGCTCCCGGGCACTGAAGTCTTTCCTTGTTCCACTTTTCTTGTTTGCAGGAAATATTCTCCAGTTTCCATTACCTTCCTTGAGCTCCAAAGGGCAGATCTGAGCAGTTGCTACTCAGGAAATGGAGGAGATGCAGAGACAAGGGGGAACGGTCCAAAAACCGACAGTGCAGCCTTGGGGTGAGGTCCTGTTTCTACCTCAAGGGATACATATAACACTATCTTTGAACTTTTCTACAGAACTAAAAATTCCAACAAATGGAAGATGAAGTAGTTGATGAAGCAATCCTCATTTCAGAGAAGGTGAAGGTTTGATAGTCTCAAGAACCAGAGAAGATCATCCAGAGACCACTTGAATCCACATTAATAGAGTGCGGGCCCTGAACACAAACTAATTCTCATGAGCAACCCTGTCCTTGAACCATTGCTATATAACCACTCACAAAATCCTTCCAGCTTGGGACACACAGTTTTGAGGGGTACAAGTCCTGTGTACCCATTTGCTTGGCAAAAAAATAAAACTATATTTTTCTACTTCACCCAAACTCTGTCTACAAAGTTCAGTTCAACACTGTGCACAGTGGCTGAGTTTTTGGTATCAATACCCCAAACAAAACTATTTTTCTCATATAAAATTATTTGAAATTTGAACATAATTTTACTTCTTAGTAAGAGTGACAAATACTGCCTGATCTTTTGGGTGAGGTAGGGTAGGGGTGGGTGGTTCCATAATAATCCTACACATGCCCCTAGAAACTATATGCAAGTTCAATTCAGTTCAGTTCAGTTGCTCAGTCGTCTCCAACTGTGACCCCATGGACTGAAGCATGCCAGGCCTCTCTGTCCATAACCAACTCCCAGAGTTTACTCAAACTCATGTCCATTGAGTTGGTGATGCCATCTAACCATCTCATCCTTTGTCATCCCCCTCTCCTCCCACCTTCAATCTTTCCCAGCATCAGGGTCTTTTCAAATGAGTCAGTTCTTCGCATCAGGTGGCCCAAGTATTAGAGTTTCAGCTTCAGCATCAGTGCGTCCAATGAATATTCAGGATGGATTCCCTCTAGGATGGACTGGTTGGATCCTCTTGCAGAGATGCAAAGAACTATATGCAAAGAACACCTTGTATTTTCAGTTATTGTGAAACTGAAACCGTTTACCACAGATTGGGATTTGAACCCATGTGCTTGGACTTGAACTCGGCCAAAACCCAGTTTGAGCCTCGAACCCATGTGAATGGGATTCAAACCTAGCCAAAACCCTGCTTGGGACTTGAACCCATATGGCTGGGACTCAAACCCAGCCTAAACCCATGGTACCTGGTTTCAGGACCTAATGAAGCTCAGGTTCTTGATGCCTCACTGCAGAAAGAATTCAGTGAGAGACAAAGTGATAGGTAACTAGTGGATTTATTCACTTACAGAGAGAAGCACACTCCACAAACAGAATGTGGACCATTCCAGAGAGCGAGTGTGGCTGCAAAATGTGGTGTGGCTAGTTTTTATAGACTGGGTAATTTCATATGCTATTGAGTGGGAGGATTATTCCAACTATTTTTGGGAAGGCGTGGAGATTTCTAGAATTTGGGCTGCCACCCACTCCTTGGTCTTTTAACAGTGCCTTGGAACTCTCATGCATCTCTGGATGTGTCATTTCACTTGCTGACTAAGGATCAAGGTCTAGTCTTGTCTGCCATCTTGGTCCCATTTGATTCTAACCAGTTTATCTTGTGTCCTTGGGCTATGTTATTTATTCAAAAGTTGTGCCCTGTCCCTTTACCTCCTGTTACAAAACCTTGTGGCAATCAAACAACTAGGCATATAATAAAATCTTAAGGCTCATGTGGATAATTTTTTTCATTAGGAAAAAAATGACGAGTTGATGTGGGTTCAAGAATATTATGAAAATAAAGTCATGAAATTGGAAAATAAAACATTTTTCTTTACATGTACAACAATATTTTTTTTGTTTGTTCTTTATTTCTTTAAGTTCAATCTGAATTGGTTTGAAGATGCATTACAAAATGTTCAATTTACCTTAGGCTGTCAAAAATAAAGTAGTAAAGCTCCATGTCTGAATCCTCAGTGAAGAGTATGGTCAGAGGTAAATCATGGCAGATAAAACTGAAGCAATTTTATGTTCCACTTTAATTCTCTATCAAATATGTGGACACAAGAAGTGCATCGCCCAAGGGCATCTCTTTGGGTTTAGGCTAGTGGCAAATCATGACAGGAATTCAACCTTTCCCTTACAGGATGCTTATAAACTGACAAAATCAGGTTAATGTGAACACCAAGGTCAACCACAAAAGGAAAAGACTTTCACAAAAAGGCAGCCTAAGGTAGATTAGTATTTAAGGATAGCAAACAAGTGTAATTGATCAATGGCACACATGTGCAACCTTGGGTTCCTTAGTACATCTGGCAGACAACCCTTTCCTACCCACATCTTACCCTCTATTCCCAAAGCATTATCCATTGTTCTTAATTCACTAAAAATGACTTTACAAATAACTATTTCAAAATGTTGATAAGTTAACTATCCTTTATTATCCTTCAAAAAGAAAGATGAATTGTAAAGATAATACTTTGTCAAACTTTGATTATTAAATGATAGCAAACCATACACTGTGTGTTTACTTTGGTATGAATCTGGCAAGTATCTGAAGTAAAAAATATTTATCCAAATATTTACAAAATCTATTTTTCCTCATGGAATAAAATGTATAGAAAGCATGCTTATTTTTAAAAATAATAATATAGGATTCTGTAAAGAAGACTTCTGCTCTTATATGAAGATTCAAGTTGCCTTATATCTTAGTCTATTAATTTTTTTAGAAGAATAATAATATGATTTATTAAGTGCAAAGAAACTGTTTAAAACATGTGTAAAACTGTCATAGTAGATTTCTTTGAATAAATTTTAGTACGGTTTATTGTCTTGACCCGTGGCACTAATCAGTATTGTTACAAGTCTTAGCTCTGATGCTGGTAAGATTGTACTAAATGTCATGTCACCTTGCCTGCACCTCTCTCTTCCCACTCCTCCAGCTCCCCAGGAGGGAATCAGATAACTGTAAATTTCACAAAATATTCTGCTGAGAGCATTGTAGCAAGCTGGTCTATGAGATTCTATCTCTGAAGTTGTCAGTTCTGAGATTCTTCTATGGAATGACCTCAAGGAGCAAATATATTGTAATCACTCACTTTATACAAGAGGATACATGAGGTTAAAGGTGGTGCTGAGCCTGCTGTTCTGTAGTTACACTAAAGCCAAAGTAAGAAGGAACCTGCTTGTACTGCACCATGGGCAAAGGAGGTTGGAAAAAATCAAAACATTTCTTGTAAGTGGGTAAAGTTTTACCAATGAAAGCTGTTTTGGAAAACCTTTTGCTAGAACTCTCTACATATAAGAACATACCTTATAGTTAGCACCCTCACTGAAGATGTTTCTACTTGCAAAGAACTCAAGAATGGCAAACAAAGTGTTGAAGTGCATCATCTTTCTCAGTTCTCACAAATATAGAAAAGTAAAGAAAAGGAAGATAATGCAACACAGGGAAACCCAGGAGGGTGCTCACAGCTGGCCAGCAGTGGCTCCCATCTCTTCACTCACAATGCAAACTATGTAATTTTCAAAAGACAGCCCAGGATACCTGTGCAAATGCTTCTTCATGAGTGGGTATATACATCTACATGATTATATTTTATTTTTAGATTTACAGTAATTGTTAAATAAATTGTTAAGGAAATATCAGCATTAAAAATAAAATACTAAGAGGCTGACTTGAGTTGACCACAGTTTATGTAAATAGTTTACAGACTCTGAAGATTTACTTCATTCATGACCTCAAACTCCCTTGTCGTTCCAAAGTATGCCTTTTCCTTAATGAGTGAACCAAGGCAGGAATTTCTGCTGAATTGGGCAAATTCTGTAGTAACTGTGTGATTTGAACAAATTTCCGTTAGCTTCTAAGAAGAAATCATGAAATTGATTTTCATCTGTGAACGGAAACAGGATGTGAAAATTCCCCAGAGAAAGGAAAGAAGGAAAGATTGTCAATTGTAAACACAATGCTGAAAAGTATTCAGGATATTTAACATGGAATATAATTTAATCAAACCCTCATGAAAGTCATGATGGCTATAAAACATATTAGATGTTTCTTACACATATGTATTATATTCAGTGTCTACCTTTAAATAGCATTGAAAAGGATGAATAGCATCAAGGATATATATTATTTAGGTTGAAACTGGGGTGTCCAAGCCACATAAATGTTTTGTTATACAAGATTTAAACCCTTCCAAACCAATCTACCAATACAAGTTTCATGAGCGTAAAGACACTTAATAAGTACCACTAAATGATGACTAATTTTCTAAATTACTGGCTAATTAATCTGCTGTGAATTTAGTTGATGAATTCAGCCCTCTAAGTCAGAAGCTTGTGAGGTGGGCAGTCTCAAATTAATTCTTCTTAAAAAAGTAGAAAACTAGAACTATCCTATTAATTCATGCTATGTGTAACTGACTGGAGAAAATATTTTGAAATTGTACAGGTAATTTTGCCTTTTCATTTTCCTTTAGTACTAAATAGCAAACATGTCAGTTCATTCTACTTTTCACAGGATCCTACAATCAAAGCATATCTTTAAGTAAATATTGGTATTATGGTCTTAGAGATTCTAGTTGAGGTTTTGCAATTTAGCCATACAAAATATTTTTGAAATAAATATGAATTTAGTGTGAAGAGGCTGTGATGTGATCTATTGGCAAATCAATATAAACAAAGTAGTTGTCCAAGACTGCACATAATAGGAAGGGCCAAATAAGTCCTTAGTAATGGGCTCAATAAAGGACAGAAATGGTATGGACCTAAGACAAGTGGAAGATATTAAGAAGAGGTGGCAAGAAACACAACAGAAGAACTGTACAAAAAAGATTTTCATGACCCAGATAATCACAATGGTGTGATCACTCACACTCACCTAGAGCCAGACATCCTGGAATGTGAAGTCAAGTGGGCCTTAGAAAGCATCACTACGAACAAAGCTAGGGGAGGTGATGGAATTCCAGTTGAGCTATTTCAAATCCTGAAAGATGATGCTGTGAAAGTGCTGCACTCAATATGCCAGCAAATTTGGAAAACTCAGCAGCGGCCACAGGACTGGAAAAGGTCAGTTGTCATTCCAATCCCAAAGAAAAGAAATGTCAAAGAATGCTCAAACTACCACGCAATTGCACTCATCTCATACGCTAGTAAAGTAATGCTTAAAATTCTCCAAGACAGGCTTCAGCAATACATAAATCATGAACTTCCAGATGTTCAAGCTGGATTTAGAAAAAGCAGAGGAACCAGAGATCAAATTGCCAACATCCGTTGGATCATCGAAAAAGCAAGAGAGTTCCAGAAAAACATCTATTTCTGCTTTATTGACTATGCCAAAGCCTTTGACTGTCTGGATCACAATAAACTGTGGAAAATTCTGAAAGAGATGGGAATACTAGACCACATGACCTGCCTCTTGAGAAACCTATATGCAGGTCAGGAAGCAAGAGTTAGAACTGGAATTGGAACAACAGACTGGTTCCAAATAGGAAAAGGAGTACATAAAGGCTGTATATAGTCACCCTGCTTATTTACCTTATATGCAGAATACACCCTGAGAAACACTGGGCTGGATGAAGCACAAGTTGGAATCAAGACTGCCAGGAGAAATATCAATAACCTCAGATATGCAGATGATACCACTCTTATGGCAGAAAGTAAAGAAGAACTAATGAGCCTCTTGATGAAAGTGAAAGAGAAGAGTGAAAAAGTTAGCCTAAAGCTCAACATTCAGAAAACTGAGATCATGGCATCTGGTCCCATCACTTCATGGCAAATAGATGGGGAAACAGTGGCTGACTTTATTTTGGGGGACTCCAAAATCACTGCAGATGGTGATTGCAGCTATGAAATTAAAAGACGCTTACTCCTTGGGAGGAAAGCTATGACCAACCTAGACAGCATATTCAAAAGCAGAGACATTACTTTGCCAACAAAGGTCCATCTAGTCAAGGCTATGGTTTTTCCAGTAGTCATGTATGGAGGTGAGAGTTGGACCATAAGGAAAGCTGAGCACCACAGAATTGATGCTTTTGAACTGTGGTGTTGGAGAAGACTCTTGAGAGTCCCTTGGACTGCAAGGAGATCCAACTAGTCCATCCTAAAGGAAATCAATCCTGGATGTTTATTGGAAGGACTGATGCTGAAGGTGAAACTCTAATACTTTGGCCACCTGGTGTGAAGAATTGACTCATTGAAAAAGACCCTGATTCTGGGAAAGAGAAGGCAGGAAGAGAATGAGATGACAAAGGATGAGATGGTTGGATGGCATCACTGATTAGATGGAAAAGAGTTTGAGCAACTGTGGGAGTTGGTGATGGACAGGGAAGCATGGCATGCTGTAGTCCATGGGGTCACAAAGTTTTGGACATGACTGAGCAACTGAACTAAACTGACAATAAATATTTACTTTAGAAATAGTTGTGAATTATATTCTATTGCATGAAAACGGTGGCAGAGCAGCTTCAACATAATTTTTGTGAATCAAGAAGGGTAGGTTTACTAGTATTTTCAACTATGCTTTGTATGCTTTCAGATATTGTTGATATAAATATGCAAAATATGTACAGCCTACACCGTTGGTTGTTATCATCATCTACCTACCTGCCTTCCTTGCAGGAGTTATTTGTATAAGCAGCTTGCCTATATATAACTCAGCAAAGATAATCCCTGTCCATGGTCCATAAACATTCTTAACCCAAGTTTAAGCTAATCAGCATTGCTCCATTTATGTACTGAAAATGAGTATTTGGCTCAGTTTTGACTAATGTATCCTGAGAGGGATTCAGAAAGGAAACTTCTAGATAATCTTCACTAAAACAAAAAGGCAAAATGAAAGAATGAAGGAAAGAAAGAAAGAAAGAAAAGGAAGGAAGGAAGGAAGGAAGAAAGGAAAGGATGAGAGGTGTCATAGCTTCTTTTCAGTCATTACGTGATACACAGTCACATCTCTATACTGAGGAAGGCTTTTATCTCTATAAAATCCGTCTCAAGTCTATAGTGATTCACTACCTTTAATAGTAAGTGTCCAAAAATTAGATGATAGATTGCATAATAGTGATGACAGCTAAATTTAGTTTGTCTGTAGTTGGTTATGGGCTTCCCAAGTTGCGCTAGTGGTTAAAAAAAAAAAAAAAAAAACCTGCCTACCAATGCAAAAAACAAAAGATACAGGTTCAGTCCCTGGATTGGAAAGTTCCCCTGGAGGAGGAAACAACAACCCATTCCAGTATTCTTGCCTGGAGAATCCCATGGACAGAGGAGCCTAAGGGTTACAGTCCATAGGGTTGCAAAAAGTCAGACATGTTTCAATCATAAGTCTGATATTGATCTCTACCTATTCTACATATTCATAATAAATGCCAGTAGCAGAGCATGTTATCGATTCTGGTAGTCTGATTTATTTAAATTTCTAAATAAGATTTTTACAGCCAAACATGTGGAGATATCAATCTATGAAGGAGATCCAGGTTCCAAAAAATCAATATAAAATGATCTATCATTGGCAAAAAAAATATCATAATCAAAAAAAAATTGCAATACAATTTTCAGTCTTTGGAGGTACAGTTTATACAGCTAGGTGTTTAAAGTGCATGGGATTTAATTGCTTTAAATTTCTTCAAATCAATGAAAATCTGGAGGAAATAAAAATATATTATCTCAAGTATTCAAAATGAAGCTAAATCTCAAAGTCACTATTAAAAACTTTTTTTTCACTTTGATTTGTATATATTACTTTGGAGATAAATATAGTCGACTTAAGAAAGTAAGCTGGACACTTTGCCAAAGTGATCACAAATTCAGTGGACACTTACTGGACTGTGGGGCACCTTATATACTAAAGCTACTTCCTCTCATAACCACTTTTAAAGAGAAAGAGTATTTTGTCAACAAATATTGAAATTGAACTTTAGAAAGATAGCAGACAGGGAATATAAAAGTAGTTCTTGTTTCTCTTAAAGTACCTAGAAATGAAAGGTGGAATAAAAAAATAATAATAGTTTAAAAAGCAAGAACATGTATTCTTGGGGAAAGTTAAATAAGTACAAAAAAATAAAGAGTCCTTAAAGATACAAAGTAGGCAGATGTACTCAACTGAAAAATAAATCTCAAATGCCTGTTAAAGAATCTGGTACTTATTATTAGATATTATTTATCTATTCAGATGCTCCAGTTTCAAAAACAATGAATACCAAGAACAGCATAAGCACCTATGACAACTTTCAGAGTGATTATTAAAGGACAGTACCTGGCAGAATTGGACTGAAAAGTTCTTTCTTACCCAGCTTCTACTCAGCTTTCAACTACCAAGGTCTTTTCCCACAGATTAAAGCAAGGTTTTTGGGTTAAAAAGAAAATGAGGTACCCATATTGCAATCTTAACATCCACAACAAAGGCTACTATTGAAAACTCCTGGCAGCAATCTACTTTTGATAATCACTAGAAATAAATTCCTTACATCAAAAGCTACTTTTTTGCTTCCATCCATCCCTTAATCTTGCATCAATTCTTCTAGCCAGCTCTAATCTAAGAAAATACATTGAAAGGGATTCATAAATGTAGAACCCAGCTTATCTCTGTAACACTAGCACATTTAAACACATTTCCCACAAGGCTTGAAAAATGAAAGCAAAGATTATACATTTTTGCTAAATTCGAATTTGTTATAAAAAATATGCATATAAAATATTTTTCTTTCAAAATAAAAATGACTTATTTTGCCTATTTAGGATAATACTCTCATGACTTAGATTACCTAATTTATCAAATAGAAGCACTCCAATGATAAAACAGATATTGCATTTTGCCATACATTAATATTGAGATGTAAGTAAGGAATAGCAATATGCGATTTTTAAATGAACATTCCCTATACAGTCACATCATGGACACATACAAAGTCAGATAGAAACTAAATGACTCATGGATTGTATACTCCTTGTCACTAATCTAGTCTTTAAGCCTAATAAAAAGAAATGTATGGCAAATGTTCAGGCTTTCCTGAGGTTGTCCAGATGTGTTTACTACAATAGGAAATGAAGCAGACTAAATATATACACCAAAGTCTAGACATTTTATTCAAGAACAAAAAGACAGAAAACACACACTCATATATTCCACTCCTCATTAGGCAGAATAATAACCCCCTAAAAATGCAGATGTTCAAATTGCTGGAAACTGTTACTATGTTATGAGAATTAAGATTGCTCATGGAATGAAGATTGCTAATTTAATGACTTTACCATGGAAAGATTATCCTGGATCATCCATACAGGCCCAAAATAATCATAAGTTCTTCACCAGTGGGTGATACAGATACCAGTGGGTGGATACAGATATGGAGGTTGAAGTGATGCAATGAGAAAAGGCCTTAACCTGCTGTTGCTGGCTTTGAAGATCAAAAGAGAGGAGCATGAGGCAAGTAATGACCAGGCTTTGGAGTTACACACATCTGGCTGAATAGTGTGAAAAGTGTTCTTAACTTTGGATGGTGGTCATACTTTTGGGGGGAACAATTCAGAACAGAGTCACAAAGTTTCCAAGCATGAAACATATGTAGGAGTTATGAAAATATAATGTAAACTTTGGAATTAATCAGAAATATGTTATCCAGACAAGTAAAAATATATCAGCAAAAAAGGCAATACTTTTGTAATACTTGAGATACTATATAAGGTTGGAAAGTACAAGGAGTCCAAAAGATCTAGGTTCAAATCTCAGAACTGTGGCTTCCTTGGTGGCTAAGAGGGTAAAGAATCTGCCTGCAATGCAGGAGTTGTGGGATTGATCCCTGGGTTGTGAAGATCCCCTGGAGGAGAAAATGGCAACCTACCCCAGTATTCTTGCCTGAAAAATCCCAGGAACAGAAGACCTAGAGTCCAAAGGGTTGCAAAGAGTCTGAAATGACTGAGCACACACACGCACAAACACACAAAGCAATAATTTAACAAAAAGACTAGTACATTATCCAAATTTCTGTAAATGTTAGCTACTGATAGCAACAGAATAGTTATTAGAATTTGAGAAAAAAAGTTAAGTTTCATGAGGCAGCAACCTGTGAGGAAATTTAGGAAGAAAGACAAAAACATTAATTGGTAGAAGAACATCTTCTACAAATACAACTTCTAAATGTATTCTTTTTATCATTGATTCTGTAAATTGAAATAAGTCATTATAATAAATATTCCATTAGAAATATAGTCTATGGAAGAATCTATAAAAATGTTGTATTACTGTGTTGTATATCTGAAACTAATATAATCTCAAAGTGAGCCATACTTCACTTGAAAAAGAAATATAGTGTATTTATTTAATGAATTAGTAGTACCTTGTGATAAGTTAGTACATATTTGATGCCATTCATTTTCTAATCTCATAATAGATATCTACCAAACTTATAGTGGTGAGAAAAATCTCTATTAACACAGTAAAGAATTTTATAAAATAGAATCATAGGCACCTAAAATGAGCATAATATAAATGTCTTGATTCAAATATTTTCTAAATTATAAAAAATTCTATCCATGATATTTCATAGGCGCCATTCTAAAAACTCTTAAAAAGAAAAAAAAAATTATGACATTCCTATACTCACATATTTTTAGAGAACATTTTATAATATATCCCATCTTGAGGAGTCACAATGTTCAAATACACTAGACTTATTGGGTGTTATGGAGTCCTGACCTAATCAAATTATTTAACTTTGTCTAGCATAGTGCTTTTTTTTTTTTTTAATCCATTATTCTATCACCAAAAGATTTATTTTTGTAACATGCCATGGGACAATTCTTCTGTGGTAAAACAATTTGTAATATACAGATTTAGAATTTAGGATAATAAAACAAATCTATCATTTTTTTAAATTATTTGTTTTTGATACAGTTCAGTTCAGTTTAGTCACTCAGTTCTGTCCGACTCTTTGCCATACCAAGAATTGCAACATGCCAGGCCTCCCTGTCCATCACCAATTCCTGGAGTTCACGCAGACTCACGTCCATCGAGTCAGTGATGCCATCCAGCCATCTCATCCTCTGTTGTCCCCTTCTCCTCCTGCCCCCAATCCCTCCCAGCATCAGAGTCTTTTCCAAAGAGTCAACTCTTCGCATGAGGTGGCCAAAGTACTGGAGTTTCAGCTTTAGCATCATTCCTTCCAAAGAAATCCCAGGGCTCATCTCCTTCAGAATGGACTGGTTGGATCTCCTTGCAGTCCAAGGGACTCTCAAGAGTCTTCTCCAACACCACAGTTCAAAGCATCAATTCTTTGACGCTCAGCTTTCTTCACAGTCCAACTCTCACATCCATACATGACCACAGGAAAAACCATAGCCTTGACAAGAAGGACCTTTGTTGGCAAAGTAATGTCTCTGCTTTTCAATATGCTGTCTAGGTTAGTCATAACTTTTCTTCCAAGGAGTAAGCGTCCTTTAATTTCACGGCTGCAATCACCATCTGCAGTGATTTTGGAGCCCAAAACAAATGAAGTCTGACACTGTTTCCACTGTTTCCACATCTATTTCCCATGAAGTGATGAGACTGGATGCCATGATCTCCGTTTTCTGAATGTTGAGTTTTAAGCCAACTTTTTCACTCTCCTCTTTCACTTTCAGCAAGATGCTGTTTAGTTCCTCTTCACTTTCTGTCATAAGGGTGGTGTCATCTGCATATCTGAGGTTATTGATATTTCTCCCAGCAACCTTGATTTCAGCTTGTGCTTCTTCCAGCCCAGCATTTCTCATGATGTACTCTGCATATAAGTTAAATAAGCAGGGTGACAATATATAGCCTTGACATACTCCTTTTCCTATTTGGAACCAGTCTGTTGTTCCATGTCCAGTTCTAACTGTTGCTCCCTGACCTGCATATAGATTTCTCAAGAGGCAGGTCAGGTGCTCTGGTATTCCCATCTCTTTCAGAATTTTCCACAGTTTATTGTGATCCAGACAGTCAAAGGCTTTGGCATAGTCAATAAAGCAGAAATAGATGTTTTTCTGGAACTCTCTTGCTTTTTCGATAATCCAGCAAAGGTTGGCAATTTGACCTCTGGTTCCTCTGCCTTTTCTAAAACCAGCTTGAACAACTGGAAGTTCACGGTTCACTTATTGCTGAAGCCTGGCTTGGAGAATTTTGAGCATTACTTTACTAGTATGTGAGATGAACGCAATTGTGTGGTAGTTTGAGCATTCTTTGACATTGCCTTTCTTTGGGATTGGAATGAAAACTGACCTTTTCCAGTCTTGTGGCCACTGCTGAGTTTTCCAAATTTGCTGGCATATTGAGTGTGGCACTTTCACAGCATCATCGTTCAGGATTTGAAAGAGCTCAACTGGAATTCCATCACCTCCACTAGCTTTGTTCATAGTGATGCTTTCTAAGGCCCACTTGACTTCACATTCCAAGATGTCCGGCTCTAGGTGAATGATCACACCATCGTGATTATCTTGGTCATGAAGATCTTTTTTGTACAGTTCTTCTGTGTATTCTTGCCACCTCTTCTTAATATCTTCTGCTTCTTTTAGGTCCATACCATTTCTGTCCTTTATCGAGCGCATCTTTGCATGAAATGTTCCTTTGGTATCTCTAATTTTCTTGAAGAGATCTCTAATCTTTCCCATTCTGTTGTTTTCCTCTATTTTTTTGCATTGATCACTGAGGAAGGCTTTCTTATCTCTTCTTGCTATTCTTTGGAACTCTGCATTCAGATGCTTATATCTTTCCTTTTTTCAGTGGAGAAATAATTCCAAAAGAATGAAGGGATGGAGCCAAAGCAAAAACAATACCCAGCTGTGGATGTGACTGGTGATAGAAACAAGGTTCGATGCTGTAAAGAGCAATATTGCATAGGAACCTGGAATGTCAGGTCCATGAATCAAGGTAAATTAGAAGTGGTCAAACAAGAGATGGCAAGAGTTAACGTCGACATTCTAGGAATTAGCAAACTCAAATGGACTGGAATGGGTGAATTTAACTCAGATGACCGTTATATCTACTACGGTGGGCAGGAATCCCTTAGAAGAAATGGAGTAGCCATCATGGTCAACAAAAGAGTCTGAAATGCAGTACTGGTTGCAATCTCAAAAATGACAGAATGATCTCTGTTCATTTCCAAGGCAAACCATTCAATATCACATTAATCCAAGTCTATGCCCCAACCAGTAATGCTGAAGAAGCTGAAGTTGAACAGTTCTATGAAGACCTACAAGACCTTTTAGAACTAACACCCAAAAAAGATGTCCTTTTCATTATAGGGGACTGGAATGCAAAAGTAGAAAGTCAAGAAACACCTGGAGTAATAGGCAAATTTGGCCTTGAAATACGGAATGAAGCAGGGCAAAGACTAATAGAGTTTTGCCAAGAAAATGCACTGGTCATAACAAACACCCTCTTCCAACAACACAAGAGAAGATTCTACACATGGACATCACCAGATGGTCAACACTGAAATCAGATTGACTATATTCTTTACAGCCAAAGATGGAGAAGCTCTATACAGTCAACAAAACCAAGACCAGGAGCTGACTGTGGCTCAGATCATGAACCCCTTATTGCCAAATTCAGACTTAAATTGAAGAAAGTAGGGAAAACCACTAAACCATTCAGGTATGACCTAAATCAAATCCCTTATGATTATACAGTGGAAGTGAGAAATAGATTTAAGGGACTAGATCTGATAGACAAGAGTGACCGATGAACTAGGGACGGAGGTTCGTGACATCGTACAGGAGACAGGGATCAACACCATCCCCATGGAAAAGAAATGCAAAAAAGCAAAATGGCTGTCTAGGAGGCCTTACAAATAGCTTTGAAAAGAAGAGAAGCAAAAAGCAAAGGAGAAAAAGAAAGATATAAGAATCTGTTTTTAATTAATGATGTCCAATGAAAGTTTCTGCTACAATAGAAATATTCTCTATCTGTGATATACAATGCAGTAAGCACAAAACAGTTGCTTAATTACTGTTGGTGAAATAATTAAATACATAGTGATATTTTAAAATTATGGAATTAAATAAACTACAGGAAATGGTAGGATTTTCACATTTTAAAACCCTTAAAATGCGGGTGCAAGAATTTGAGCTGTAATATAGCATCATATTGTTATAAAATATAGCCATTTGTATCAAAGGCTCATTGTTTTAAAAGTTGAAGAAGCTCCTATCATTTTGTAAAGCTATACTTCTTAAAATGTTCTTCATTATTTTGGATTGAAATGTCATTTTCCATATCCAACACACCTTGATAGGAGTCCAGAATAGCAAAAAAATACATTCAGTGCAGTTTTCCCATCAAATATACCAAAGACAAATTGAGAGAAAATGAAAATGTTTATCTAACATAACCAAATCTTTTCAAGTTAAATATGATACTTTAGAACAAACTATTGTTAGCTGCAAAAAAATTTATATAACAGCCCTAAGAAATGTAATATTTGTATATATATGCAATATATACATATATCCCCAATCTTTAAATTAAATGTTAAACTCAACATCACCTGACCAAAAACTGTATAATTTATATGCAAAACGTTTGGCTCACTGTGAAACCAGTATAATTTACTCACACCAATAAAAGTAATTGCTGAAAAGAAAGATTTATTACTCAGTCAATCCAATATATTATAAACACAAACCAATATACAGCGGCAATCAATTTATTATACTATATAAAGCATTTCATGTGGAAACCAATTTATAATAAACCAAAGACAGTGCTGACCACATTTTTAAAAAGCTTGATATAATATTCACATAAATTCCACACAAAAAATTGAAACTTGACTTTGTAGATATCTCAGAAACACTGCTCTTTTTTTTTTCAGTGTCAACTTTCAAGATAGTCAAATATTTGTAAAAACTATGTTTCTTTTATTCCCATTGTGATTATGAAAGAAAGGAATTATTAACAAAACAGAGGTAGATTCTCCTTTAAAAGCTTAGAATTCTTCAAATCTGGTTAAGTAGTGGAATGCACTATGAAATAGCAGCTGCAGAAGCACATTTTTGCTGACTTCGGTTTTATTTAAAGAAACAATTTAGCAGGACGGATTTTGCAAACAGTAACACATTTCTCCAATTCATATTTTAGATTTGCTGTAGCCAAAGGATCACTTGCCAGAGTAATAAAGCCTCTGTAACTTGAAATGGGTAGGTGTTTCTAAAACATTTCAATTATTCTCTAGATGACTCTGAGAGATATGTGTCAAATAAATTTTAGGTATGCAAAATGAAACACTTAGAGGCAGTTGCAATGTCCTTTCTCATGAAATCCCATCTCTTCCGTCCTTACACATGAATAATTATGTGCAGAGCTTTCTACGGATTAACAAGCAGGGAAGGAAAAAAAAGGCAGGGAAATTTTAGGGGACAGCTTTCCAAATTCATTTCAGTGCAATTCAACTGACTGAGATTCATTAAGGTGTGTTCGTTTTACTGCCAATGAGACAAGTAAAAATAATAATCCTAGTCATCATGGTGGCAAGTTATTGATCCCAAGTATCTTTCAGGATTTCTTCCAAAATTAATGACAAGAGCAGTTACTCTCAAACCTGTGAGCACAGATTATGCAGAACTAACTTTAAGGTGCTCAATTTCTATCCAATATGGGTTATATTTTAAAATTAAAATCATCTATGATTATAGGTTATCTGCAGTTTACCTGGTGACACAACCAGATACTTCCTTTTAAAGTGATAATTTATTTTATAAAAGGAAGTTTCTCACTGTTCCTTAATAAAAGCTTATTAAACCAATTAAATAAGGAAGACATTAGATTGAAGTGATTAGATTGAAATGGTTCTAATGCCATGGTGATCTGTAGAAGAAAATCAGAATCTGAGCTGAAAGCTGTCTCAAAGTTACAAATTTGAAACTTAAGTGCAACCAATAACGTACAGTCAACTAGAATTTAAGCTATAGCCAATTAATAGTTTTCTTACTTTGTTTCTGCCTTCTTTCTATAAAAGTCTCTTTGCACTCCCCACCCACCCACAAGCAGCTCCTATCTTCAGCCTTCCTAACCACTTTCAGTGTGAAGATGTCCAGTTGGAATAAAGTTGCTCAAATAAAATTAAAAAATATTAATATGCTTCAGTTTATTTTTAACAGGCTTTACTTTTATACACTCAGTTTAAAATAGTTTTATACAACTTCTCAACAGGTAAAAGTATCTGTCTTCAATGCAGGAGATGCAGGTTCCATTCCTAGGTGGGGAAGATACCCTGGAGGAGTCAATGGCAACCCACTCCAGTATTCTTGCTGAAATATCCCATGGACAAAGGACCCTGGTGAGCTATATAGTCCTAAGGGTCACAAAGAGTCAGACAGTACTGAGCACACATTGGATACAACTTCTCAACCTGTCGAAACCCTGATTACTTTTTTCTAGTCTTGAATTTTATTTTATTTCTCATGTCTACCATTTCTTGCTATAAAGTGACATTTGGAAATGATACTGAGCAGGACCCAGTGGGACTCCTGGGAGCAAAAGCTTTTCTGTTTCCCCTATTTCTTGACCACTAGAAATACATTTTATTCACCCTCCAAGACCTTCCCTGAGTTCCAAAGAGGTAGGTTCAAACAGTTGCTAATTAGGGAAGGGAGGGGACTCAAGGGACAAGGGAGGAACAGTCAAGAGAAACAATAGTTCAACCTTAGGGCAAAGTCCTGGTTCCCCTGAAGGGATATACATAACAATATCTTTGAGAGGTTTTGCTGATACTGAAGTCCCCACCTAGTGGGAGAAATTAGGGATATACTGCCCACCAGCACATAGACCCCAGACTAGTTGACAATGCTGACTCCCACTTATCTCACCAGTGGCCAATCAGAAGTATGTCTATGAGCTGATTATGCCTTCTTTGAACCTTACTATAAAATGTATCACTATACCTTTCAGGTAGGGATCTTCGGAAATTAATTTGTTGTCTGGATACAGAGGCAGAATACAGCTTCAAAAAGAGTACCCAAGAGCTCAAGTGCATCCTTTAATATTAGGATATGTAAACTGAGGTCTGGGAGTAATAAACTGCTTAGCCTATCTCTGTCTAGCTATGGGGCATCTTTTCCCACTATGACAAAACGTGTATATTGTAATTCAAAAGTAGATAGTATCTGTGAACTCTGCCAGACACCTTGCTAAGAATTTCATATTCAGTATCTCATTTAATAAAAAACAATAGATCTATGAATTGTTACATTATTTTTGCAGTCATTTTAAATAAAGAAGTCTTTTTAGCCCATAATTTTCTTAGTTGATTAAAAGTCCATCATAATTATAATAGTAAATTGGTTATTCAGGATCTGTAAATTTTCCCTTCATTTATGCTGATCTGGGTGTGAACAGAGGAAACAGAAAATTATGATTTGGCATAGATTCCAGTCTAGGCCAATATTTCTTCATCTTTCCAACTACACTACATCATTTCCCAATTTTAGGCCCACTGCTTCATTAGGGAAAATAAATACATACACATGAATAAGCAAATACGAGCAAAGTCAGGAAGACACACACACACACACACACACACACACACACACACAGAATTAACTTAAACATTGACTTCCAGGAGTGTTTACAACATTAAAGTGGTGATACAGATAGCCTGCTACGTTCCTATTCCATGGAATTTCCCAGGCAAGAATTCTGGAGTGGCTTGCCATTTCCCTCTCCAGGAGATCTTCCTGACCCAAGGATCAAATCTATATCTTCTACTTGGCAGGCAGTTTCTTTACCACTGAACTACCTGGGAAGCTAGCATAGTTTATCCTTTTAAATCTTCATATTGTCATTTCAGGTATTTTCACAATCATTTCACAATTTTTTTTTTTTTACCTTCTATATGATAAAATGGCAGATATTTTCTTTGTCTTATCATCATGTCCCTAACATATCATAGTGCTTTGCAAGTATGAGATGTGTAAATATGTTTGTGAAGGTAATATAACATTTGGATGTCTTAGTCTTTTTAGACTGCTATAACAAAATACTATAGATAGAGAGATTGTGTTCTTATAGTTCTGAAGCAGTGGAATTTCAAAATCAGGGTGCTAACATGCTCAGCTTCTGATGAGGACCCCCTTCTGGCTAGCAGACTGTCAATTTCTCCCTATGTATGTACAAGATGTAGTGAGTTAGAGAAGTCTGTGAGGTCTCTCTCAGAGCACTAACTCCATTTAAAAGGGCTCCATCTTTATAAACTAATCACCTCCCAAAGGTCCCACCTCCTAATAGCATCCCCATTGGGAGTTAGGAGGAAATATATGAATTTAGGAAAATACATATTCAGACCAGAGCAGTTAGAAGCACATTTTAATGTAGGATTTGATTGGGTATTTAAAAAGAAGCTGTCTAATAAGACTAGTCTCAACTTTCCCATGTCTTGCAGTCTTACATTTTACCTTCTTTAATATTCATTTCAAGTGTTTAGCTCCTTCTCTCTCTCTCTTTTTTTTTTTTTTTTTTTTGGCTGCACTGCATTACATGTGGCAGCTTAGGGACTGAACCTGAGTTTCATGTATTGGAAACATGGAGTCTTAACCAGTGGACCACCAGGGAAGTCCCTCAAATATTTCTAATGGGGCAAAGACTGAACATAAAAGGAAAAATAAGATAGGTTTGAGTGGATTTATTTGAAAATTAACTAAATTATCTGATTAGTAAGGGATAGATAGTGTGAAATGCGAAAAGTCAGCCAAATTTAAAAGATGAAGGGGCATATTGTCATGGTCAGCAGTATTCATTACCTTTTAAAAATGATTGACTATTGAATTATGAATTCCCCATCATGTCATGTTTCAGAAAATGGGATAACTATCTTCAGGATAATTCATTTATTTCTTCTTTTTAAATTATTCATTCATTTAATTAATAAATAATTATATGACACAAATATTTATCAGATATCAGGTTGTTTTTCAGGTGCTAAATCACGTTGTGACCACAGGTACTCTAGCATGCCAGGTTTCTCTGTCCTTCATCATCTTCTGGAGTTTGCCCAAACACTTGCCTACTGAGTTGGTCATGCCATCCAACCATCTCGTCTTCTGTCTTACCTTTTCCCTCCTGCCTTCAATTTTTCCCAGCATCAGGATCTTTTTCCAATGAATCAGCTCTTCACATCAGGTGGCCAAACTATTGGAACTTCAGCTTCAGCATAAGTCCTTCTAATGAATATTCAGGGTTTATTTCCTTTCGGGTGGACTGGTTTGATCTCCTTGAAGATCAAGGGACCCTCAAAAGTCTTCTTCAGCATCACAATATGAAAGAATCAGTTCTTCAAGACTCACCCTTCTTTATGGTCCAGCTCTCACATCTGACTACAAAACCATAGCTTTGACTATATGGACCTTTGTTGACAAAATGATGTCTCTGCTTTTTAGTATGCTGTCTAGATTGGTCATAGCTTTCCTTTCAAGGAGAGAGTGTCTTTTAATTTCATATCTGTAGTCACTGTCCATAGTAATTTTGGATTCCAGGAAGATTAAATCTGCCACTATTTCCACTTTTTTTCCCTTTTGTTTGCCATGAAATAATGTAACCAAATGCTATGATTTTAGTTAATTCTGTGTTAAATTTCAAGTCAACTTTTTCACTCTCCCAAGGGTCCCTTTTCAACATTCAAATTTCAGCAATCAGTCAGGAAAAACATGACCAGGAGCTGACTGTGACTCAGATCACAAACTTTTGTTGTTCAGTTGCTCTGTCGTTTCCAACTCTTTGTGACCCCATGAACTACAGCACTCCTTATTTCAAAATTCAGGCTTAAATGAAGAAAATAGAGAAAGGCATTAGGTCATTCAATTATGACCTAAATCAAATCCCTTATGATTATACAGTGGAGGTGATGAATATATCAAGGGATTACCGTACATGGTAGACAGAATGCCTGAGGACAGAGGACAGAGGTTTGTAACACTGTACATGAGATGGTGACCAAAAGCATCCCAATATGGGGTCAGATTTATTCTTCCCTGTTACAGTTCCAGAAACCCCTCATGCTAAGATCAGCAGATACTCACGTCCTTTAAATAAAATGGATTAGTACATTTGAACCTCCACATCCATGCATGGGTATCCAAAGATACAGAAGGCCTACCAGTACCTATGATGTTATTGTTAAAGAGTAAAAAATTAAAAGAATTATTTTCAATATTATAAAGAATTACAGATATTAGCTGCTATAAAAGATAGAAGAAAAGGAAAAGAAAGTAGCTTGAATGGGTCATTGAAGGTGTATTTGATCTCCTTTTGCCCCTATCTTTTCTTCGCCTTAAACTTATCTCTCACTTTCATTCTCAAATGGTTTGCTTTTTAGGTCTTGTCTGGGCTTTGTATGCTATTGAAACTGAAGAAAATATTAGCTGAAAATCACTAGTTCTGGTACAATTTTATTCCAAAGTAAGATGATGTTGTTATCTGAGAATTTGAGTTGGAAATCCATAATTTGTGGCTGTGCCCTTCCCCAGGTGGACCCAGAAAAGCCTTCTCTGGGAACTCCAAATCATGAGCAAAAAGCAATTTACACAGAAGAATTCTTCTCTCTAAAGAATTTGGCATTGGGGAGTGATTTATTGCAGCTTAGCTGTGTTTGTAACAACCTTAAGAGTGCTTTACATACACATGTCTACATTTACAAACTTGGATTTACTTTATAATTAATTCCTCACAATTAAATATTTTATTGCATCACATCATGGCAAATAGATGCAGAAACAATGGAAATTGTGACAAACATTATTTTCTTGGGCTCCAAAATCACTGCAGAGGGTGCTGCAGCCATGAAGTTAAAAGACGCGTGCTCCTTGGAAGAAAACCTATGACTAAGCTAGAGAGTATATTAAAAAGCAGAGACATTACTTTGATGACAAAGGTCTGTCTAGTCAAAGCTATGATTTTCCAGTGGTCATGTATGGATGTGAGAGTTGCACCATAAAGAAAGCTGAACACTGAAGAATTGATGCTTTCGAACTACGGTGTTGGAGAAGACTCTTGCTGTCCCTTGGACATCAAGGGGATCCAATCATTGGAAAGACTGATGCTGAAGCTGAAGCTCCAATACTTTAGCCATTTGATGTGAAGAAATGACTCATTTGAAAAGATCCTGATGCTGAGAAAGACTGAAGGCAGGAGGAGAAGGGGACGACAGAAGATGAAATAGTTGGATGGCATCACCAACTCAATGGACATGAGTTTGAGCAAGCTCTGGAAGTTGGTGATGGACAGGAAGGCCTGATGTGCTGCAGTCCATGGGGTCACAAAGATTCAGACACGACTGAGTGATTGAACTGAACTGAACTGACTCCCACTGAACAGATTGCTTATTTTATATTCTCCCATATTGTCTATGTAAACATATTGAAAATACTAATGTTTTAAAATCTAGCACAGAAATAATAGTTAATTTTTATAAGTCTGATCAATTGTTGAGGCATTGTTGTAAAGCAGTAGTATCAGAGAGACAAGCCATTATAAAATAAATTTTATATCCATTAACTTTCAATTGATATCTGCTATTAAGCCAAGGAGAATAGTAGAAAAGTGAAAAGGAACTAATAATTATTCAGTATTAAAATTCAGCTAACCACTAAAAGTAGAAATGATATGTCACTAATAATGTATAATAAAAATTTCTGTATTTAAAATAACAGTGAAGACTTACTGAGAGCTTATTATGTGCCAGGTACTGTTTCAAACAGTAACATATCTAATATGAACTAATTTACTAATGCTCATAATAACTCTAAGAATTTGATAAAAAAAAAAAATGAGACACAAGAAATAAGCACTGGGACGACCCAGAGGGAGGGTATGGGGAGGGAGGAGGGTTCAGGATGGGGAACACAGGTATACCTGTGGCAGATTCATTTTGATATTTGGCAAAACTAATACAATATTGTAAAGTTTAAAAATAAAATAAAATTTAAAAAAAAAGAAAGAAGTAACTTGCCTAAGATCACACAGCTAGTACTGATGGAGTTAAGAATCATACCCAGGATGCATTATTACACATACTCTTCCGTTAACTCTTATTTTTCCCTGCTTCATACTGACTTATATCTGTACACACACACACACACACACACAAGGCAAAATAATTTATATTTTTGCCTTATTGGGTTTCTAGCCCCAGAAAAATGTGTCATAATGTAAAAGAATTTCTTCTAAGAAATGAGAGCATATTGAGGTCTTTTCAGATGTTTTCTTGTCTACTTCAAAAAAATAAAAGGTGATTTCATTGAAGACATTGCAAGAATTATGAACCCAAACTGTTTTGAAAGTCAAGAAGAATAAAAGATGCTGCTAGTCCAGAGTAACCATCTTCTTACTATGAAAATGATGCTTTAAGATTCCTATTCCAAGTGATGGAACTGGAAACAAACTCTTTAAAAGAATCTAAAATTAAAAATAACCCTTTCAATTAAATGTGGATAATCTTTATAAAAAGTAACAATGAAAGTTTGTTGTCAAAAAAACTGTTTTGTTATACAATGAAAGATGTAGGCAAGTTTGTGTTTGTTATGTGGCATTGACCTAGTGAAGACTTATATTTGTCCTTAAATATATATGAAAAGTATACTAGCATGCAAATTATTTTAGGAAATGGATTGCAGTCATGTGATGAAAAAAGAAATAAAATGTGTTTTAAGAGGCTTTACATGCATTTTAAAATTTCTTGTATTTCATTTTTATTACCCAAGTCATTACAAGCTTGTATCTACTATAAGTTAGCAAGAAAATCAGTTGATTCTTTTATATCCCTTTCCTGATAGCACAATGACATTAAAGCAGTATGTTTTGACACATTTATTAACAAGATCAAAGTACATTTTCCTTTAATTATATTTAGTTGATGGCCTTGACAGCTTGTAGAATTATTGCTTTATTCAAATGGGGAAGACAGATAGCATTGATATATATTTGTATAAAATAATATATATATATATATGATACATAAAAGTATGCTAATAAAAGGTGTGCATAAGTAGAAAGAGTGCTTTCCTCAGGTTTTAATACATTTAAAAGGCTGTCAAAATATTTTGCTTTCTGATTTTTAGATTAAATAATCTTCTATATCTATCTCTTTATGTGCATTAAAGCTCTTTAGAACAGTCTTAAACATAAAAGTCTCAGTCTCAAAGATCTCCTAATATGAATTAATTTCTTATGCTTAGTAGAGTTTACAATTTTTTTAAAGGATTACAGCATTTTTGGAACTTCTGTATACAAATATAGAAAATTTACTAACCTAAAATCAAAGATATTATTTAAATTTCTTATTTTTCATCACCACCACTGTCATCATTATCATTATTTTTGTGATAACAATCAACCACCACCAGTTTCATCTTTTATTACAGCTGCTTTTATTTAAGAGCATTACATATTTCTTTCTCCAAACACTTACCCTTCATAAACATATGTGTCCAAGTGATTAATATTGGTTTGTCTCACCAAAAGCTGCCTGCTCCTTTCCTTTATATATTTTAAGAAATGGATTTTGATTCATTCCTCTTCTTCATGTTCACCTCTATCTTTTTTGACTCTCATTTTCATCCTCTCAATTTCTTTCACTCCTTGTTTCCTTCTTTTTACAACAATTATGAATGACAAAGTCCCTCCAAAAACTTCAGTCTAGTAAAAGAGACAGACAAGTAAACAGGCTACAATAGTACACCTGCCAAATTTTGGTTAAGTATGATACTGTGAAAATCTATAAAAGGAACCTGTATCAGTCTTGCATGTAAGTTCTAGAAGGTCTTATAGGTCTTCATGGAGCCCTCCAACTTCAGTATTACTGGTTGGAGCATAGACTTGGATCATTATGATAGTGAACGGCTTGCCTTGTAAACAGAGATTATTCTGTCGTTTTTGAGATTGCATCCAAGTACCGCCTTTCGGATTCTTTTGTTGACTATGACAGCTACTCTGTTTCTCCTAAGGAATTCTTGCCCACAGTAGTAGATATAATGGTTATTTGAGTTAACTTCACCCATTCCAGTCCATTTTAGTTAGCTGATTCCTAAAATGTTGATGTTCACTCTTGCCATCTCCTGTTTGACCACTTCCAATTTGCCTTGATTCATGGACCTGACATTCCAGGTTCCTATGCAGTATTGCTCTTTACAGCATCAGATTTTACTTCCATCACCGGTCACATTCACAACTGGGTGTTGCTTTTGCTTTGGCTCCATCTCTTCCTTCTTTCTGGAGTTATTTCTCCACTGATCTCCAGTAGCATATCGGGCACCTACCAACCTGGGTGTTCATCTTTCAGTGTCCTATTTTTTGCCTTTTCATACTGTTCATGGGGTACTCAAGGAAGGAATTTGAGGTTTTGTCGGAACTCTCAAGCATGACCCATTTGTCTTAGGTGGCTTTAAACGACATGGCTCATAGTTTCATTGAGTTAGACAAGGCTATGGTCCATGTGATCAGATTGATTAGTTTTCTGTGAGTGTGGTTTTCAGTCTATCTGTCCTCTGATGGAGAAGCATAAGAGTCTTATAGCAGCTTCCTGATGGGAGAGACTGACTGAGAAGAAAACTGGGTCTTGTTCTGATGGGTGGGGCCATGCTCAGTAAATCTTTAATCCAATTTTCTGTTGATGGGGAGGGCTATGTTCCCTCCCTGTTATTTGACCTGAAGCCAAACTATGCTGGAGGTAATGAAAATAATGGGACTTCCTTCAAAAGGTCCCATGCAAACACTGATGCATTCAGTGCCCTCAACCCTACAGCAGGCTACTTACTGCCACCCCACACCTTTGCCAGAGACTCCTGGACCCTCACAGGCAAGTCTAGGTCAGTCTCTTGTGGGATCACTGCTCCTTTCTCCTGGGTCCTCATCCACACAAAGTTTTGTTTGTGCCCTCCAAGAGTCTGCTTCCCAGTCCTGTGTAAGTTCTGGCAGCTCTATGGTGGGGTCAGTGGAGACCTCCTACAAGAGGGCTTATGCCATACCTAGGTCTACTGCACCTAGAGCCCCTATAACAACAAACTGTGGAAAATTCTTAAAGAGATGGGAATAACAGACCACCTGACCTGCCTCCTGAGAAATCTGTATGCAGGTCAGAAAGCAACAGTTAGAACTGAACATGGAACAGACTGGTTCCAAATAGGGAAAGGAGTACATCAAGCCTGTATATTGTCACCTTGCTTATTTAACATATATGAAGAGTATACCATGAGAAATGCTGGACTGAATGAAACACAAGGTGGAATCTAGATTGCCAGGATAAATATCAATAATTTCAGATATGCAGATGACACCACACTTATGACAGAAAGAGAAGAATAATTAAAGAGGCTCTTGATGAAAGTGAAAGAGGAAAATGAAAAAGTTGGCTTAAAACTCAACATTCAGGGGACGTCTTAGGAAAGAGGGCGGAGCCCTGGGGCTGGTTGGCGGAGGTTGGGGCCTGCGAGGCGCGCCTTCGTGGTACAGCCTCGAAAAATAGATTAAAAAAAAAAAAAAAACAACTCAACATTCAGAAGACTAGGATCATGGCATCTGGTCCCATCACTTCACGGCAAATAAATAGGGAAACAATGGAAACAGTGAGAGACTTTATTTTGGAGGGGCTCCAAAATCACTACAGAGGGTGACTGCAGCCATGAACTTAAAAGATGCATGCTCCTTGGATGAAAAGTTATGACTAACTTAGACAGCATATTGAAAAGCAGAGACATTATTTTGCCAACAAAGTTCCGTCTAGTCAAGGCTATGGGTTTTCCAGTAGTCATTGATGGATGTGAGAGTTGGACTATAAAGAAAGCTGAGAGCCGAAGAATTGATGCTTTTGAACTGTGGTGTTGGAGAAGAATCCTATGAGTCCCTTGGACTGCAAGGAGATCCAATCAGTCCATCCTAATCCAATCAGTCCATCCTAAAGGAACTGAGTCCTGAATATTCATTGGAAGGACTGATGCTGAAGTTGAAACTCCAATACTTTGGCCACCTGATGAGAAGAGCTGACTTATTTGAAAAGACCCTGATGCTGGGAAAGATTGAAGGCAAGAAGAGAAGGGGATGAGAGAGGATGAGATAGTTGGATGGCATTACCAACTCAATGGACATTAGCCTGAGTATACTCCAGGAGTTGGTGATGGACAGGGCGGCCTGGCATACTGCAGTCCATGAAGTTGCAAAGAGTCAGACACGACTGAATGACTGAACTGAACTGATATCAGTCTTAAGGGATTAGGATATGACAACAAAATGTTTATATACATGTCTTTTAAGTTGAATCTGCAAGATTCATTATCAATATTAGAGATAGATGGCTGAATCCAGATGCTGAGCTATAAATTTGTGCTAGAATTTTCCAGTTCTATATTTCTGGAATTCTTATAACAACATACCAGTTTAATCAGTTTGAAACTGACTTTTGGGTGCTAGTTGATTAGTTAACCAGTTCACCATAAAGTTTAAACTGGAATCATAAAATAGGTCATAATCTATAATCTGCAATAACTCCTAGAGAGTGTCATTTTTTATCACTGACAAGTGAGCTAATGACAAGTCTCTAAATCTTTGTCTTCTTTTTGCTCTTCTCTGAAAGAAAATGAAATTGCTTGAAAAATTCAATGAATATGCTCTCCTATCACTCGGCAGTCTTCAGTTAATATTGTGTTATGATGCAAAAAAATATGGAATGGTAAATGTGAACCTTTATACTGCATTAAATAACATTTTATGAACAAAAATAGAGCATATAATATCGTAGTACAGAGGAAGAACATGAGAATGGGGAATAAGATGTAATTTATTTTCTTCAAATGACTGTTGTCTATTATATCTCAGTTCTATATCTTTATAATAGATATTTTTATCAGACATTTATCTTCCATCACTTCCTGACATAATGCACATCTTGTGATTTCCAATTTTATCACACAATAAACTTTATGTTCTCAAAAAATAACACGAGTTAGAATTGACTAAAAATAATCCACAGTATTACCATAGATGTTTCAAACTAAAAAACTGATTCTTTGAACTGCAACTGGCTATAAAAAATGGATTTTGGAGGACTTTGATGGATTCTCCCAAAACAATCTCAAGACGTTTCAAAGATTTTATTTATACTTAAATAACAGATAATTTGTTAAGCTCATTACATGAAAATGAAGACAAGACAAAAAAGATTTCTGCTTGTATTTCGTCTTTTGGGGGCAGTTTTCTCCATAATAATAATTGTGCTTAAATAGCAATATAAAATTTGCTTGCACTACATCATTGTGTTAATTTTCTAGTGATACACTTTAAATTAAAAAGCAACAATGACTTTCTGCTTGATTATGATACAAAAATAAAACCAATTTCAAAGCATCACATAAAATTATACTCTACCCAAATCTACCAAATTTGATCATTTTTGCCATATCTGCGAAATGTCTCCTTTTTCCTAACTTTGCCTTTACAATCATCATCACTACCACATTACTAAAAACTTCTAAACTCCTGTTTAATCTAAAATGCTTTACCAGTACAGAAATACAATCTGCCTTATCCCTCTTATTCAGACCTGAAATACCTATGGATCTTTCCTCCTAATCTTCTCTTACAAATTGAACTAAAATTATGAACTTTCCTATTCTTGACATACTTGATTATTTTATAAAATTAATAACAACAAATAAGCATTGTTTTGCCAATAGATGACCTATCTGGATACAGGACAGATTGACTGTATCAGATTTGATAAACAATTTATGGAAATTAATTATATAGACCTTATACCCCTTCTTCTGTGAAGACAATTTTTAAAAATGCTTATCTGAGTGACAAATTATTAGCTTTAACATCTGACAAATCATGTCCTTGTTGACTTTTTTTTTTTTCTGTCTCTGCATTATCTAAAGTCAAATGCAGTTTAACATCTGTAGTAGTATAAATCTACTGCAAGTGGCCAGATGCTATAGAGAGCTTTTGAATAAATATTTTACTGCAACTCTACAAAATTCAAAGAGGAATCTTGTGTTAGACAATGAGGTTTTGAATTCCTGATCCAGAGAACTAGCTTTGTTGCCATGAGCACCAAGATGTAAAGTGATATAACAACAGCATTGACTTAATCAATTTATAAGGTAACATTTAACACATTGCTTGACACATAATACTTAAATGTCAATTGTTGCTTTAATGACCAAAGAGAGAAAAGGCTGTCAATAAATGGAATGCTTTACATATAAATACATTACCATATTCATTTTTACTATTTCATGTATATATATATATCCTAAACTGAGAACTAAACTGAGCGACTGCACTGAACTGAACTGAAACTGAAAACTGCTACAGGGCAGAGATAAATCTTAAACTCTTCCTACAACCTATCTAACACAATCTCTGTAACTAATTTCTTTGTTGTTGTTCAGTCACTCAGTCGTGTCCTTCTCTTTGCTACCCCATGTACTGCAGCACACCAGGCTTCTCTGTCCTTCACCATCTCTTGGAGTTTGCTCAAACTCATGTCTATCGAGTTGGTGATGCCAACCAACCATCTCATCCTCTGCTGTCCCCATCTCCTCCTGCCTTCAGTCTTTCCCAGCATCAGGGTCTTTTCCAATGAGTCAGTTCTTCACATCAGGCTGCCAAAGAATTGGAGTTTCAGCTTTAGCATCAGTTCTTCATAATTGAATACCAGTATGAAATAACACTAGGAAATTTTTTCTTGAAGCTCAAAGAAACCAATATTTTATTTTAAAGCTTTCTTAAAATATAGCATATGGCTACAAATAAAGCCCAGACCTTTATGGTGCACCTGCATTTTTAAATATGCCTTGTATGTACTTGAAAGAGTAAAACCCATTCTGGAGGGTATGAGATACAAAATTTCACTCTCGATTTATTAAATAGAGATATTTTTGGTTTCCTATAAATTTTAGTGTATTTTCAAGAGACTTGCGAAGTCTATAATTATTTTAGATACTAACTTCACTTAGTATTTAAAATATAAAAGTAAAGCAAAAGTTCTAAGATATTAGTGGTATTTGGGGCTTATTTGGAAGATATAATAGCTGAAAGTATCTTAAGATTAATTTCTAAGTTTTTTCAAACTTCTCCCAATTATATTAAAAAGCACACACACATAATTTTAATGTAAAGTTGTGGGAAAGATCTATCTTAAGATTAAAGAAGCTAAATTATAAACTATTTAAATATTATTGTAATGTTTACATCTTATTTTTAGAGTAGCAGTTTAGCTGCTAAGTTGTGTCCAACTCTTGAGACCCCATGGACTGTAGCCTGCCAGGCTTGTCTGTCCATGGTATTCTCCAGGCAAGAATACTGGAGTGGGTTGCAATTTCCTTCTTAAGGGGATCTTCCTGACCCTGGGACTGAACCCAGGTATCCTGCATTGTAGGCGGATTTTTTTACCAACTGAGCTACAAGGAGAGAGTACAAAGACAAATAATGTAAAACAGCTCTCTAAAAATGTCATTCATACCTGAAAATATTTCAAAGCCATAAAAGATTAAATTTTTTAAAATTTTTACTTAGGCTTTATTTTAAGAAAAATTCATGCAATAAAATATTCAGTCTGTTTTATCTTAATCTGAACTATATCAAATTGTATTTGAAATCTCAAGGCTCTAGAAGTGGTAAGCCTGGTAGTAATTTATTTTTGATAAAAATTCTATGATGCTGATATCATATAGTGTTACCTACATTCTTAAATTATCAGTTTCTCTATCAGCTGGCTTTTCATGCATTATAAATCACCGCAAAATATAATGGTTTAAGAAAATAAGATTTATTTAGTTCATCAGTCAGTTCAGTCTCTCAGTCGTGTACAACTCTTTGCAACCCTATGGACTGCAGCACACCAGCCCTCCCTGTCCATCACTAACTCCTGGAGCTGCTCAAACTCGTGTCCATTGTGTTGATGCCATCAAACCATCTCATCCTCTGTCATCCCTTTCTCCTCCTGCCTTCAGTCTTTCCCAGCATCAGGGTCTTTTCCAATGAGTCAGTTTTTCACATCAGGTGGCCAAAGAATTGGAGTTTCAGCTTCAGCATCAGTTCTTCCAATGATTATTCAGGACTGATTTCCTTTAGAATGAACTGGTTGGATCTTACTGTAGTCCAAGGGACTCTCAAGAGTCTTCTCCAGCACCACAGTTCCAAAGCATCAATTCTTCGGTGCTCAGCTTTCTTTAGAATCCAACTCTTACATCCATACTATTTATGTTCTATTTAGTTCATAGTTTTATTTAGTTCATAGTTCAGAGAAATACCAAGTTAGCCTGGACTCAACAAGGCAGTTCTGCTGGTTTGAGACAGGCTTGAAAGATCTTGACTGGGCTTCAATCTTGTATCTGCATAAGGGTGCCAGCTCCATTGGGGGCTAGCTGACAGTCAACTGGGAGTCTTGAGATTTACTCCCCAGGGTCACTCATATTCCAGATATTTAGTCTGGCCTATCCACAACACCAGTAAGAAATCTCTTTTCAAGTCTCTGCTTTCATCAATTTTGCTACTGTCTCTACTGACTCAGATAGTAAAGAATCTGGCAGAAATGCAAGAGCCCCGGGTTCAATCCCTGGCTCAGGAAGATCCCCTGGAAAAGGGAATGGCAATCCACTCCAGTGTTCTTGCCTGGAAAATTCCATGGACAGAGGTGCCCAGTGGCCTACAGTCCATGGGGTTGCAAACAGACACAGCTGAATGACTAATACACTTTACTGATCAAACAAAATCACTTGTCAAGCCCAGAATCAATGTGGGAAAGTTTCCCTAAGATGGAGCTAAGGGGTGGCTAGGATAAGTTGGGGGCCATTATTGCAACAATCTACAATAGCCATTTGAACATTTTTATTCTAATGCCAGAAACAAGTAAATCAAAAGTTATTGAAAAAATTAAGATTGGGTACCACAGAGAATTTCATATACTGGATTACTCTTAGTAGATGATTGATAAATGTTGGCAGATTGAAGTGAGTTTTTATGAAGGGCGTAAATTAACAAAGCATGTTACAAAACTACTTTCAACTAGAGTGAAAACAATGATCATGGCAACCAATTCATTATTAGAATGATGATGGGGTAAAACAAAAAAGGAGTGAAATTAAAAGATAGCTAATTGAGAATCTTAAAATCTAAGTACAGATTAGAATTGATTGAGAAAAGTTACTGAAGTAAGTATTAAAAATATTGGACATGTTTGTTAGCCATCTGTATGTCTTCTTTGGAGAAATGTCTATTTAGTTCTTTGGCCCATTTTTTGATTGGGTCATTTATTTTTCTGGAGTTGAGCTGTAGGAGTTGCTTGTATATTTTTGAGATTAGTTGTTTGTCCGTTGCTTCATTTGCTGTTATTTTCTCCCATTCTGAAGGCTGCCTTTTCACCTTGCTAATAGTTTCCTTTGTTGTGCAGAAGCTTTTAAGTTTAATTAGTCCCATTTGTTTATTTTTGCTTTTGTTTCCAATATTCTGGGAGGTGGGTCATAGAGGATCCTGCTGTGATGTATGTCGGAGAGTGTTTTGCCTATGTTCTCCTCTAGGAGTTTTATAGTTTCTGGTCTTACGGTTGAGATCTTTAATCCATTTTGAGTTTATTTTTGTGTATGGTGTTAGAAAGTGGTCTAGTTTCATTCTTTTACAAGTGGTTGACCAGTTTTCCCAGCACCACTTGTTAAAGAAATTGTCTTTAATCCATTGTATATTCTTGCCTCCTTTGTCAAAGATAAGGTGTCCATATGTGTGTGGATTTATCTCTGGGCTTTCTAATTTGTTCCATCAATCTATATTTCTGTCTTTGTGCCAGTACCATACTGTCTTGATAACTGTGGCTTTGTAATAGAGCCTGAAGTCAGGTAGGTTGATTCCTCCAGTTCCATTCTTCTTTCTCAAGATAGCTTTGGCTATTCGAGGTTTTTTGTATTTCCAAGAGACACTGATGTATAGATCAGTCTTATGGACTCTGTGGGAGAGGGAGAGGGTGGGGAGATTTGGGAGAATAGCAGTGAAACATGTATAATATCATGTATGAAACGAGTCGCCAGTCCAGGTTCGATGCACGATACTGAATGCTTGGGGCTGGTGCACTGGGACGACCCAGAGGGAGGGTATGGGGAGGGAGGAGGGAGGAGGGTTCAAGATGGGGAACACAGGTATACCTGTGGCGGATTCATTTCGATATTTGGCAAAACTAATACAATATTGTAAAGTTTAAAAATAAAATAAAATTAAAAAATAAAAATAAAATAAATAAAATGTATCTCTTGAGGGTAAAAAAAATAAATTAATTAAAAAATAAAATTAAAAAAAGGTAGAAGAAAAAAATATTGGATAGAAAAAAGTTGATTATTGATTAAATAAATATAGAATATAAATTTTGGATTAGGGGATCAGTCACATTGGATAAAAGTAAACTTGAAAAATTGTTATTAACTTATAAATTTCATAATTAAAGGGTCTATGTATGTTTTTATTTATTATATCCCATTGACCTTTATGTTTAGTGAGGTGCTTGGCATAAACTCAGAACTGATAATTATTTTTATTGATTAAACTAATTAAATAGCTTTATTTTATTTCATTTTATATTTTTATTTTATTCAAATATCAGTGTCTGTAGCCATGCTAGGCATTACTGACAAAATGGAGGTATGGCCCCAACTCCCTCTCATCATTCCACAGGCATGGTCCCGGGATGAAGGGGTTGGCTCTTGTGATTCTTATTTGTTCTTTCCTTTCTTCAGTTGAGTTGGCTGGAAAGAATGTTAAGGTGCTTGAGAGAAGCATGAGAAAGCACAAAGCCTTCTACAGTTGTGCCCAGAAAATAATCTATAAAATAACCATTTACATTTGTTCAAGGATCTTTACAAAGAATGTCCCAGGATGAGCCTGTAGGGCGCAGCTGAGGCCATGGGAAGGATTGTTATCTGAGACCTGTTTGTGGGGGAAATACTTATGGCAAAAGAAGATTGCTGAGTTTCAGATCAGATCAGTCGCTCAGTCGTGTCCGACTCTTTGTGATCCCATTAATCACAGCATGCCAGGCCTCCCTGTCCATCACCAACTCCTGGAGTTCACTCAGACTCACGTCCATCGAGTCAGTGATGCCATCCAGCCATCTCATCCTCTGTCGTCCCCTTCTCCTTTTGCCCCCAATCCCTCCCAGCATCAGAGTCTTTTCCAATGAGTCAACTCTTCGCATGAGGTGGCCAAAGTACTGGAGTTTCAGCTTTAGCATCATTCCTTCCAAAGAAATCCCAGGGCTGATCTCCTTCAGAATGGACTGGTTGGATCTCCTTGTAGTCCAAGGGACTCTCAAGAGTCTTCTCCAACACCACAGTTCAAAAGCATCAATTCTTTGGTGCTCAGCCTTCTTCACAGTCCAAGTCTCACATCCATGCTGCTGCTGCTGCTAAGTCGCTTCAGTCATGTCTGACTCTGTGCGACCCCAGAGATGGCAGCCCACCAGGCTCCCCTGTCTGTGGGATTCTCCAGGCAAGAACACTGGAGTGGGTTGCCATTTTCTTCTCCAATGCATGAAAGTGAAAAGTGAAAGTGAAGTCGCTCAGGCGTGTCCGACTCTTTGCGACCCCATGGACTTCAGCCTACCAGGCTCTTCCGTCCATGGGATTTTCCACGCAAGAGTACCGGAATGGGGTGCCATTGCCTTCTCCTCACATCTATACATGACCACAGGAAAAACCATAGCCTTGAATAGATGGATCTTTGTTGGCAAAGTAATGTCTCTGCTTTTGAATATGCTATCTAGATTGGTCATAACTTTCCTTCCAAGGAGTAAGCTTCTTTTAATTTCATGGCTGCAGTCACCATCTGCAGTGATTTCAGAGCCCAGAAAAATAAAGTCTGACACTGTTTCCACTGCTTCCCCATCTATTTCCCATGAAGTGA
Source organism: Bos grunniens (assembly GCF_055505025.1). Lineage (NCBI taxonomy): Eukaryota > Metazoa > Chordata > Mammalia > Artiodactyla > Bovidae > Bos > Bos grunniens. Next base: position 70,541,562 of record NC_141170.1, read on the forward strand.
TGGGACCGGATGCCATGATCTTTGTTTTCTGCATGTTGAGCTTTAAGCCAACTTTTTCACTCTCCACTTTCACTTTCATCAAGAGGCTTTTGAGTTCCTCTTCACTTTCTGCCATAAGGGTGGTGTCATCTGCATATCTGAGGTTATTGATATTTCTCCCGGCAATCTTGATTCCAGCTTGTGCTTCTTCCAGCCCAGCGTTTCTCATGATGTACTCTGCATAGGGTGACAATATACAGCCTTGACGTACTCCTTTTCCTATTTGGAACCCATCTGTTGTTCCATGTCCAGTTCTAACTGTTGCTTCCTGACCTGCATACAAATTTCTCAAGAGGCAGATCAGGTGGTCTGGTATTTCCATCTCTTCTAGAATTGTCCACAGTTTATTGTGATCCACACAGTCAAAGGCTTTGGCATAGTCAATAAAGCAGAAATAGATGTTTTTCTGGAACTCTCTTGATTTTTCCATGATTCAGTGGATGTTGACAGTTTGATCTCTGGTTCCTCTGCCTTTTCTAAAACCAGCTTGAACATCTGGAAGTTCACAGTTCACGTATTGCTGAAGCCTGGCTTGGAGAATTTTGAGCATTACTTTACTAGCATGTGAGATGAGTGCAATTGTGCGGTAGTTTGAGCATTCTTTGGCATTGCCTTTCTTTGGGATTAGAATGAAAACTGACCTTTTCCAGTCTTGTGGCCACTGCTGAGTTTTCCAGATTTGCTGGCATATTGAGTGTAGCACTTTCACAGCATCATCTTTCAGGATTTGGAATAGCTTAACTGGAATTCCATCACCTCCACTAGCTTTGTTTATAGTGATGCTTTCTAAGGCCCACTTGACTTCACATTCCAGGATGTCTGGCTCTAGGTCAGTGATCACACCATCGTGATTATCTGGGTCATGAAGATCTTTTTTGTACAGTTCTCCTGTGTATTCTTGCCATCTCCTCTTAATATCTTCTGCTTCTGTTAGGTCCATACCATTTCTGTCCTTTATCGAGCTTATCTTTGCATGAAATGTTCCTTTGGTATCTCTGATTTTCTTGAAGAGATCCCTAGTCTTTTCCATTTTGTTGTTTTCCTCTATTTCTTTGCATTGATCGCTGAAGAAGACTTTCTTATCTCTTCTTGCTATTCTTTGGAACTCTGCAGAGTTTAGGGTTTAGGAATAATTAAGAATAGCTAGAAGCCTTTTTAGGAGATAGTGATCTTAAGATGCTAGGGGCAAACAGGATTTAGAAAGATGAGAAATAAACTGAGGAATGTAGCATGAGTTACAATGTAATCACAAGTTAAGTACAGTAAATCTGGGTGGGGGAAACTAAAAACGTCAAACCTCTGACCTAATGCTTTTGTCAAAGTATAAAAGAGAACCTGAAGCTTGAAATAAACATGTAGTTCCATACTATGGTGGCTCAGAAGATAAAGCATCTGTCTACAATGTGGGAGACCTGGGTTCAATCCCGGTTGGGAAGATTCCCTAGAGAAGAAATGGCAATCCATTCTAGTACTATTGCCTGGAAAATCCCATGGACAGAGGAGCTGTAGCCTCCTGGTAGACTACAGTCCATGGGGTTGCAAAGAGTCGGACACAACTGAATGACTTCACTTTCTTTCTTTCCGTACTATGAGTCAGAGGCTACATCATCATCCACCGACACCTCTCACCCCTTCAGGCTGATTCCCTGGCTGCTGGAGCTGGACTCCGGCATATCAGGTTCAGTTTTCATTTATCAGGCTTGATGTAAAGTCCAGTATTAGTCATCTCTGGACTCTTTATCCAAATGCATGATGTCATATGTGTCTCAAAAGAATGAGAACTGAGCCTGGATCTTAGTCCATGATGGTATACTTGGTTGATATACTTTGATACACTTGATATACTTTGGTTGGAAAATGCTGCCAAACTGGTCCTCAGTATACTGTCAGTGTTTCATAGAGCAAGCAATTGAGGTGTCTTTCCAGAAACCCTACTCTCTGGCTGTAGGCTCTTACAAGGGACCATTGATTCTGTCTGCAAGGCAAGGAGCTTAGTACACAAAGCCTGCCCCCACCCACCTAAGATAGGTATAAGGATGAAGACAGAGACTGTGGCCAGGAAATGATGTTGACTTCAGATAGGACAATGGTATGGAGATAAAGGGAATTTTATGTATGTGTGCATGCTCTTTCAGTTGTGCCCCACTGTTTGTGACACCAGGGACTGTAGCTCACCAGGCTCCTCTGTCCATGGGATTTTCCTAGCAAGAATACTGGAGTGTGTTGCCATTTCCTCCTCCAGGGGATCTTTTCAAACCAGGGATCGAACCTGCATCTCCTGCATTGGTGGGAGGTTTCTTTACCACTGAGCAACCTAGGAAGCCCATAGTGGCAATTAGATGGGTGCAAAATATGTCTTGGGATTGGAGCTAGTAACAGTTTCTGATTGCTTCAATGTGTATGACAGTGAAAATAAGAATTGCCCAAGGTCCTGGATCTGGACACTCAATTGTATCAAGAGGTTGTTTACTCACATGGAAAACTAGAAGGTACAGGAATAAAGTATGGAAAAGATTAAGAGTTTGACTTTGTGTCTGTGTAATCTGAATTACATTTTAGGGAGTCAAATGGAATTACTGTGTAGGCAAATGCATATTGGAGTTGGGCTTCCCAAGTGGTGCAGTTGATAAAGAATCTGCCTGCCAATGCAGGAGACACAAGAGATGTGGGTTCAATCCCTGGGCTGGGAAGATCCCCTGGAGTAGGAAATGGCAACCCACTCCAGTGTTCTTGCCTGGAAAAATTGACAGACGAAGGGTTCTGGTGGGCTACAGACCATGGGGTTGCAAAGAGTTGGACACAACCGAGCATACATGTAAAAATATATTGGAGTTAGATGACAAGGAGCTGGTTTGGGCTGGAGTTATACATTTTCATCCTTATCATTGTATAGTCACCTGAAGTATAAGCACCTGGGAGGCAGGAACAAAGGGCTACATGTTTTTACTCTTTTCACAATGCTTGCCATTTTTAATACCTTACTAATGTGGTCAGCAAATGTCTTAGGCAAACAGTGTAACTATTAAGGGTACACACTTGTAAACTCAGACACATCTGTAGTTGTGGGTGACAAGATGGGTTCTGTTAACTTTGGAGAAATATACAGGAGCCAGGCACAGCTGGTTTTGCCTTAGCATGTTCACCAGGAGAGAGATCTTATCTTTTTTCCTATTTTTACCGAAACTTTGTAAAAGTGCTTGTGACATTTGTCTGAGTTTCTGCCATTTGTTTTAATGAAAGTGACCTTGTTTTCCATTAGAAAGATAGCATGGTTTCAGTTGTCCAGAGAAATTGTAAACCGATGCTAATATTACTAGTTAATCCCGTAAGAAATAGAATATTCCATGACTCCTATTCATGAGATACAAAGCCACTGGACCAAGGAAACCTATAGCTAGGTAACCCTAGAGGTACTGAGGTCTACAAAAGATGATTCTGTTTTTCTCTCCACAAGATAAGGTAAAGTATTTATTGACACTATTTATTGGGTATGGCTACCTATTTTATGCCAATCAGTTCATAAGTACATATGAAAGTGAAAGTCGCTCAGGCATGTCTGACTCTTGCAACCCCATTGACTGTACAGTCCATGGAATTCTCCAGGCCAGAATACTGCAGTGGGTAGCCTTTCCCTTCTCCTAGGGATCTCCCCAACACAGGGATCAGACCCAGATCTCCCGCATTGCAGGCTGATTGTTTACCAGCTGAGCCACAAGGGAAGCCCAAGTATACTGGAGTGGGTAGCCAGCCTATGCATTCTTCAGCAGATCTTTCCGACCCAGGAATCAAACCAGGGTCTCCTGCATTGCAGGCAGATTATTTACAAACTGAACTATCAGGGACACCCATAAGTACATATATAGTAACCTGTTTCATCTTATTTATCATTATATGAAGCAGTTATAATTATCAACATTTTCCTAGTTAAGAAATAAACTTTGAAAGAGCAATAACAACAACAAAAACTCACCAGTGTCACCCAGATAGTTACAGATACAGCTATAATTTAAGCCTGATTGACTCCAAAAACACTGAATCACTGAATGAAACTACTACGGGGAAATGCTTCTTTATTGAAGTGAAGGGTAGGGGGGAGGGAGGAGTAAGCAGAGAGAGGATGAAACTGCAAAGTGAGGAAACAAAAGTCCCAGAAGACATGTTGCATGAGGCAGTTTGCTATTATTAGCTCACCCTGCCAAATATTCTACTTGATTCCATCCTTTGGTTTAGTCCTTGACAAATTGTGTGTGCCAAATCCCCTAGGTGAAGCCTTGCACTTGATACTTTCATCACTAGATCATAATACGTATTGTGTATGTGTGTGTGTCTGTGTGTGCCGTGTGCATAGTGATTTTTAAATTTTTTTTTTATTTTTTATTGAAGCATAATTGCTTTAGAGAATTTTGTTGTTTTCTGTCAAACCTCAACATGAATCAACCATAGGTATACATATATCCCCCTCCCTTTTGAACCTTCCTTCCATCTCCCTCCCCATCCCACCCCTCTAGGTTGATACAGAGCCTCTGAGTTTTCTGAGCCATATAGCAAATTCCCTTTGGCTATCTATTTTATATATGGTAATGTAAGGTTCCATGTTACTCTTTCCATACATCTCACCCTCTCCTCCCCTCTCCCCATGTCCATAAGTCTGTTCTCTATATCTGTTTCTCCCTTGCTGCCCTGTAAATAAGTTCTTCAGTGTCCATAAACACTTTTCAGATCCATAAACACTGTTTACTCTGAAGATCATCTCCCTGCTTTCTGAGGACTCTATAGATGCACCAAAACATGTACTCAAGAAAGAGCCAGTTTTTATTATTTTAAATTGTAAAAATCTACAACTTTTGAGGAAATCACAGCTATCATCTGAAAGTTATATCAACTTAGTACTCATAATATGGAAGAACTAATAGCTCAGAATTGAAGAAACGCCCCTATATATTGGTAAGTAATTTTTCAATGCTCACTCACCATTTTGCTAGAACATTTGGCCTTAGTTCTCAACCTGTATAATTACTCTCCTGTTTTGAGTGCAGAAATACAAATTATCCAGAGAGATGCAAACACATTTATTCCAGACCAAAGTTTGGGGCTAACCAATAATTTTACTTCTGTTTATGAGTTAAGAACTAGTTGATATCGAGTGTCCACAAATGGGATCAGCTAGAAGCCTAGATTCTCACCTTTTATGTAGGTAGCTGGTGGTAGAATTGACATCCTAAAAATCTTTAATAGAGAACAGAAGGAAAAAGAGTTAAAGGCTATGTAAGAATAGGGATTCCTTGGTGGATTAGTGTAAAGAATCCACCTGTAATGCAGGAGACAGAGTAAATGAGGGTTCAATCCCTGGGTTGAGAAGATTGCCTGGAAGAGGAAATGGCAACCCACTCCAGTATTCTTGCCAGGAAAATCCCATGGACAAAGGAGCCTGGTAGACTACAGTCTATGGGATCGCAAAGAGTCAGACATGACTGAACGACTGAGCACACATATACAAAGAAATGAATAACTTCTCTGACACTCTCTTGCATTTCATGCATGAGCTCAGTGCAGTGAATAGATTAGCACATTTAGTTTTCAATTCAGTAGCTGAGGGTTGTTATGAAAGTCTAGTGATACAGATGGTAGGCAATTATTCATGCTGCATCAGAAAACCACTATAAAGACACTATTAAAATATGATTGTTGATTAGTAATCATCATGGTTTCTGTGAAAAAAAAAAAAAAAAACTTTAGTAAAAATGAAATCCCTGGTGGGGATTGCTAATGAATTAGGAAAAGGGAAGGTTAAGATGTCAATGTCATTAACTCTGAGATCAGATGACCTAGATCATCATTTTCCCCTTACGAAGTCTGTCAATTTAAACCAGTGCTTTTATTATAATTATATTATTATTATTATCCATGTGCATTTCTAATGTATCACAGCACTCATGTAGCCTTGCAGTCAATATAGGTCTTCTTTTTTAAAAGTGACCCTTGTTTCCTCCTTGTTAAAGCATTCATTTAATTGGGTATTGCTTTTAAGGGAATTTGAAAATTCATAGAACATGATTTTGCCATTGGTGAACAACCTACATAGTGTAACAAAAATTTTCATTGTTAATAATGATAACTTAATGAGAGCTCTGTATGAGGTGAATGTGGTCAGACAGGATTCTTTTAGATTAAAGTAGATTATTTTTAACTTTGCACAATAATGTGTCAAGATAGTATGGCCTGAATGATGCCCCTGCCCCCAAATTAATATGTTGAAGCCCTAACCTCTGGTATTTGGAGTCAGGGCCTGTAAGGAGATTGTTCTTGTTGTTTAGTCACTCAGTGTGACCCCATGGACTGCAGGCAACAATGCTCTTCCACCCATGGGATTGCCCAGGCAAGAATCTTTGAGTAGGTTGCCATTTTCTACTCCAGGGGATCTTCCCAACCAAGAGATTGAACCCACATCTCCTGCATTGGCAGGATGATTCTTTTCCTGAGTCACCTGGGAAGCCCCTTTCAGGAGATTAGATAAGATTAAATAAGGTCATAAAGTTAGGACCCTAAGCCAATAGGACTGGTGTCCTTCTAAGAAGAAGAAGCAGCACTCTAGGAGTGTGCACACAGAGAAAAAGGCCACATGAGGACATGGAAGAAGGGGGTCAGCTATGAGCCAAAGGAAAGAGGACCTAGGGAAAACAAAAACCAGCTAACACCTTGATCTTGGATATCCAGCCTCCAGTACTGCAAGAAAATAAATTTCTCCTCCTTACTCCATCTGTCGTATTTTGCAATAGCAGTCCTCATGCAACTATTTATAAGAACCAGTCTAGGTTTTGTCAATTCCACACCTTTCTGATTTCATAGCCTGGGTTGACTGACTGTACCTACAAATGCACTTTCAGAGCTGAATTATTCTAATCAAGTACTAATAAAATGCTCTTGAGGTATATGGAGTTTGGGATAAGGGAGTAAATATGTAACTTTTATTCTTGTTTTTTAAATACCGTACTGTTTGATTCTATTTTCTGACTTTCCCGACTTTCCCAAGTTTGGGAACTTTAAGATTCTTGAGTATTTTGAAAGGACTTTGAGTATTTAACTCATACTTGCAATGCACTAATATTTACTAGTAACCTACTATGTTCCAGGCATTATTATTGTGGATGCAACAAATAAGACATAATACCTCCCTAACTAGCTGTAAGATACCATCATCTTATAGGAGGGAGAAGCACAAAAACAAATCATTATAATACTCTCTGACAATGAATTAACAGTATGGTCCATGATCTCATTCCAGTTTGCAAACTCTTACTGATCTGCCATGTGATTAGTACAGATTGTGAGAGAGAACATTTAGAAATGTCTAGAATTATTTTTGCATAAGAGCAAAATCCAAGACTTTTTGTTTGTTTGTTTTTGTATTTACACAAGTATAGGTCTGATCTATAATCAGGAAGGAATTAAAAAAGCAAATAAGCATACAAGAAATAGTCCTTGATCACAGATAGATTTGAAGTCCTCTTCTGTGTGATGTCTGTGTTTACTTCAGCTTGAGGAAGGAAAATGGACAAATTTCAAAACTGGCAAGCAATTTACTTATGATTTATCATGTATTTTTATTATGTTTACTACCAGTTTGGTCAAAAGGGAATAAATTAATGCTATATTTAGAGTCATCTATTGAGTATATTTTATTTTAAAGTATAAAAAGAAAAATCAAGGATAATTGTATATAGATCAAGAATTTTTCTTTCTTGTATTAGGTACATTTTGTCTCAATAAGGAAAATAAAGTAATTGAGCTTATATAATAATTAGACACCCATCCTCTGACTTAGTTTCACAAAGGCATAAAATGATTACCCAGAAGTCTCTGTGTCTTATATTACAACTGGCAGGAAGGCGGACCAGTCAAGACCTGGCTTTGTCTTGAAGGCTAGAGTAAGGTGGAAGCTGACGAAAAAAATTTTCAGTTTAATTCCTTTAGGTAATGTATAGGTCATTCTTTTCTGGCTTTACCAAGGTGAGAAAGTTAGGAATCCGTGTGCCTAATCCTGGCCCAGGAGAATTCACTAACATCACATGGGCCATTAGTCATATGCCTCCTGAAGAAAAGAATGTCTGGATTGTGAGAATACCATTTGAAGCCAGGGTAGACACAGTCTTAGAAAACTGGTTGATGTCACTATTATTCTCTTGAGTTTTAAATAGGTTGACTGTAAAGAAATCAAAATAAAAAATTACAAGTGTGATTGAAAAACTTTAAATAACCGAGTCCAGAAAATACCTGGCAACCGGTACAGTAGAACAATGCAATGTTAAATATAGTTATAAGCTGTATTGTCACAGGGAAAAAATAATTCACCCTTATATGTTCATAAGTAGTAAAGTTCAAAAGATGTAACGTCAAATTTATGCTAATGGAAAAAATTAATGCTATGTATATATCTAAGAAAAATTACCATAGATATGTAATTATTAATAAACTTTTTTCCTCTTAAATTTTAACAGAAGTTACACTTGAATGTGAATTGCTCTTACCATGCAAAATTTCTACTCAGACTACTCTAATCTAGAAAAGCAATCAGTTTTTGTCAGTTCTATTAAAACACCTCATATTCCACCTTTCCATGCAGTGCAATCAGCTCTCTTCTTTTTTTAATTTCCACTTTTTACATAGGAGAACCTGGGCAGAGTTTGTGTTTCTTTTTCCTGGAAAAATTGGGATAGAGTGTAATAGCACCCTCTCCCCTATTCCATTACCACATGTGATTTGGTATAAAATCTTTATAAAAGATTTGTTCCCATAGGAAATTAATCATTTTCTCGGACTTGTTCATTTCCCAGATTTTTGGATTTTGTTTTGCATTTCCCCATTGGAAAGCTCATGAAGAAAGTCCAGTTCAAATTTAGGATATAATTGGTTTCTCTACTAGTTTGTGCATGCTTTTCTGTACAATTGCAGGTATTTTTCTAAGAGAATAGCCTTTTCTATAAATGTTGAGACTTATTTGACTTTGAAATGTAATTATGTTTGAGCAAGACCTTGGAATTCTTAATGTGGCTATAAGAATAATTCCTTCAAGAAAAGCACCATCAATCATTTCAGTATTTTTATAATTAACTTGAAAAATATTTACCTATATATAACCCAAATTATTAAAAATTATATTTTAATTTCTGTAAGTTATGTGCAAAATCATGGAAGTAACAGATAACTGTAATTAAACATTATGATGTTTATTTTCATTTTTGCCCCTGCTCAATAAACATGAAAAGAAAGAGAGAACATGGTGAAGTGGCATGGTAAGTGCAATTAACAAAGAATGATTTTCTTCCATTTGGGAGAAATTATGAAATATAGAGTTCTTCTTTGTTAGGATCTGATCTAGCATCTTGGATCTATCATTTATTATTTTCTCAAATCTGGAAGCTTGCTTATGCTCTTTGACTCTTAAATTGAGACTAATGGTAACCAGTGTTAATGTGAAACAGTAAGATAAAATGAGCACATGCATTGTTAACTGGAATGTTCTCTGTTTGTGTTGATTTCATTTATTTGGGTTTCTTGAAGTTCATTTCTAATTCTTCTCTGTATAAAACTTGAAATATTTAATCATATTCTGACCTGAGGAAAATTTGCCAAGCTCATTTTAAAATTACTGACAACATGGACTGTAACAACCATTTGAGTGTATTTATTTACATTAATATCTGAAATAATGGATGTCTTCCTTTGTTGTTTTCTTCTGTGTGACTCAGAATATATGTATTTTCTATAGATTTAGCAGGTGCCTTCTTGCACATACTGATGCCTTTATCCATTGATATCAATTTATTTTATAATTTTTTTTTCAAACTCTCCTTTTCAATTGGCACTGTTGTCAGAGGCATAGATTCTGGATCCATATCTGTGTGGCAGAGAAATTTAGATTAACATCCTAAAGTTAATGGAAAGCATTTTCAGTGCAGTGCTCTTTCTCCTAGAAGTTCGTGGCATTCTTTGGTACCTAATGTAATCCAGAAAAGACAAACATCTGTCTGGCTGCTGAGAACTAGAAAAATTTCCTTGCCCTCATTCACCAGAGGGATTCCACAGAGAGCAATGTGACATATCACAATCTTTTCAGAGAAGTGCATTTTGACCCAAGATTACATATGTCACAAAAAAATTTTCTCTCCTAATACAACACAGTAGGAGGTAAGGTTCAGGTTTCCTTCTTCTGAGCTTTATCAGTTTTCTGATTTTCATGACTTATACTGATCTTGAAATCTCAGTATTTCCAACCACCTCACACTGCTGGAATAAAGATTAATATCATGCTTTTAAAGATTGCAAGTTGTGGTAATATTTCTTAGATGTGTACATGTGTGATTTAGTGTGGGAATTTGTGAATCAATCAGAGACAATCTTAATAAAAAATCTATAGATCAGAAGGCGATGAAAGGTGCTGATCTTAAAATATATACATATATATATATTTAGTAGCAAATAGTTGAGTAATATTCTATTTTGTCCATATCACTGTCCATTCATCTGTCAGTGGACATTTAAAGTCTATCATACAGAATGAAGTCAGAAAAATAAATGCCATATATTAGTGCATATATGTGGAATCTAGAAAATGGTACAGATGAATCTATTTGCAGAGTAGGAAGAAAGATGCAGTTGTAGAGGATGGATACGTGGACATGGGAAGAGAGAGGGGGGAAGATGAATTTTGAGATTCGGACTGACATATATACACAGTCATGTTAAAAATAGCTAGTGGGAATCTGCTCTATAGCACAGGGAGCTCAGCTCAAGGCTCTGTGATGACCTAGATGGGTGGAATGGGGAGTGGGGTGGAAGGAGGCCCAAGAGGCAGGGGATGTATTTATACACACAGCTGGTTCACATCATTGTACAGCAGACACTGACACAACACCGGGAAGCAACTATACCTCAATTTAAAAAACGTTAGCAAGAAATAAATGTGAATTTTAGCTGACAAAGCTACTCCTATTTCAACATTTCACTTGCTCTTCCATCTGCTTGTGAAGTCCTCCTTCCTCCTTCCAGACCATTCCCAATTTCTGCAATATCTTGCTTATACTCATCCTCAACCACTCTCTTTTATTCACTTCTAGATCTAGAAATGTTTACTTTTCTCAATACTTAGTCAGATGCTCAAGGAGAGATCTTTCCCTGACCACTTAACCTCACTTATTTTCTTCATGATATTAAAGCATTTAATTTAAAATAAAAGTATATTCTATTAGTTATGTATTTATAAAACGTAAGTTTCATGAAGGAAGACATATAATCTGTTTTACACACCTTGAGACTATTACCGTATAGAATAATGTCTGGCATATAGTGTTTCTCAATTTTTACTGTTATTGACTAAATGAATGAATGAATTCAAGTTTCTTTGGGCCAGATCTGTCACAAAGAAAAAGATTGGATAATTAAGGAATTAATTACTTTCAACATTATATTGGAGTTGGTTTATTATTTTGAATATTTAATCTCTGTAACTAAACATTCTAAAAGAAAGGCCATTGTATGCCATCAGACAGAGCTGCATCAGCTTAGAATTCTATTATTTACAAGTTAGGTGGACTTTGAAAATAAATCATCCTATGTAGACCTTAAGTTTTTCATTTGTGTATTAGGAAGAATAATATTTTTATTAATAATTTTTGTGAGGCTTTATCCTTTGAAATACCCTTTTTTCCTGACCTTATTCTAAACTCAAGATCTTATGTGCAACTGCTTTCTTGAAATTTCCACTTGGATCTCTAATTAATATCTCAAAACAACATTTACAACGCTGAATTCAGTGCCTTTCCCAATTAGCTTCCCTTCTTATCCTCCCAGAGAAGATCCCCTGAGATCTACAGTCCATACAGGCTACAGTCCATAGAGTTGCAAAGAGGTGAACACCACTGAAGCAACTTAGCTCACATGTACGCACTAATCCTCTCAGCCTCAGTATATGGTAACTGCATTTGACCAGTTGCTTCACAACAAAAACCTTGGAGACAACATTGTATAATCTATTCAAATCTCACAATTCATAGTCTTTAAAGTTGTCTTTCCTAAAGTTAAATATGTAATCAAAATTCAACTCTTATTTCTCAAAGGCTTTTCCCTGGCTTACAAAAACATAGACATGTTGTAAACTTACTAGCTGTCTACACTACCCTCCATAAATCTCCCCTGGCTCCATTCAGTATTCACTGACTTTGTTCCAATGGCTCTAATGTGCTGAATGCATCATTCTTTAGGATTGTTTTCCAAATAATCTTCCCCAGTTAGCTATAAGTCTGACTCTCTTCTTTCTTTCATATATCTGCACAAACGTAATTCCAAGAGACATTTTTTGGCAGTCTGCTATGGACTGAAAGCTTATGTCCCTCAAACTCACATGTGGGAGGTATATGGTGATAATATTTGGAAGTGCAGCCTTTGAGAAGTAATCAGATCATGAAGGTGGAGTCCCATGATGGGATTAATGTCCTTATATAAAGAGGAAGCAGAAAAGGAAATGGCAACCCACTCCAGTATTCTTGCCTGGAGAATCCCAGGGACAGAAGAGCCTGGTGAGCTGCTGTCTATGGGGTCGCACAGAGTCAGACATGACTGAAGCGACTTAGCAGCAGCAGCAGCATGAAGAGGAAGAGAGCTAACTTGTTCTCCATTTGCCTCATAAGGACAGAACAAGAAATGGCCATCTCCATGCCAGGAATTGTCCCTCACCAAGAACCAAATCTGCTGGCACCTTGATCTTAAACTTCCCACTCCAGAATTGTGATAAAGAGACATTTGCTGTTTAAGCCCTCCCTGTCTATGTTAATTTGTTGTGACAGCCCAAGCCAAGATGCTGTTCTTATCTAAAATAGCATCCCTCCTCATCCCCATCTTTCCTATATCCTGTTTTCTTCTTCAACATAAAACTTAGACTTATAGTCAATATAAATTCATTATTCACTTACTATTAATTTTCTCCCATTAGAATATACTCTTCTTTAACTAGGATACTGTTTCATTTATTGCTTGGGACAGTAACTAGCACAGAATAGGTGCTAAATAATTATTTTTGAGTGAGCTTATGAATGAATGAATGACTATTTTTGGCACTTAGAAGGTTCTTAGTAAATGACATATCTTATTAAAATAATCAGTTTCAAAGTAAGGGAAATCAAGAGTTTCTATTTTAAAGGTGTGTCAAATAGAATATCATTTTTCTTTATTTTTTAAAGAAAAGTGATTTTCAAATTAGGTTTTTAACTACACATTATCTTTATAATACATACTGATTTACAGGTTTAACATTCTCTGTGGTGAAGCTGATTTAACCCATGGATGAAAACTATCTGTGGTGAACATATGAGGTATCAGATTACTCAAAACTAATAATATTCTTTCTGTGTTTTTAATCTGAGATTAAGTTTATAATCAACATTCCACAAGAGGGAAAATCTATAATAACCAGTTTCTCTTTGGCACTTCTTTGCATTAATGAGACATAAAACTTTAATGGAATTCTCATGATATATATCAAAAATATCTACTACAAGAAATCTTTCAAAATTATACTTGATGTAAATATATCCTGATACAAGTGCTTTTTCTAAAAATTCAAATGAGACTCTACCATCTCAGTCATAAGTATGTTATATCTCCCTTATTTTCTTACCATCTCCTTGGAAGATCACAAATAAGATTTTGTAATTTGATTTATCATGAAAATGATTTAGTATAGGCTAAATCTTAAATTTCAGTAATGTCAAAAAATAGCATTTTATCTCTTTTGCAATTTCTATATTCTTTAAACTGTTGAAACTTACACAAAATTTGTGACTTCATTCTTTCTTTGTTTCTCCCTCCTTTTTCTTTTCTTCTTTCTTTCTATGAAGATATCTTTAATACATATGTTCTACATTGATCAAAGTTCCAATTCAAATATAAACAACTAAAGATAAGAATGAACCTTCTTGGAGTAGTATACATTTGTGGATGGATCCCAAATCTTGTTTCAGAAATAAGAACTAACTTGAGAATGTGTACATAAATATCTGATTAAATGAAGTAGAAATAACATCACTGATTCATTTTGAAACATAAAATGCATTTGTCAGTCTAATAAAATACCAATTATTAGATGGAAGTTTACTTTCAAACATTATTGCATCAAATGTAATTTTATAATGTAGGTATTATATCCTAGAATTATAGGATATTCTAAGTTCAAAATCATATAAATAATCCTTTAAACCACTAATTTGTAAATGAGAAAAATGATTGGTGTTCTTAGAATTGTTTAATCACAATACTTATGGTAGAATCTAGTTTTCTTGATTCCTAAGCTTGTTGCTTTTCTGTGTTTTTAATTACATTTAAATTGTTAATTTTTATGAACTTCTATACAGTAGGAACTATTTTTATTATTTTTTATTCTAATTCCTACCAGGAATTATACATACCTTGATGTAAAGTAATACTCAGCAGTGTTGACTAGATGATTTTGTATCTAGATATTTTATATATCTAGATATTTTATATCTAGTGTTGACTAAATATAAAAGAATCAGTTCAGTTCAGTCACGCAGTTGTGTCTGATTCTTTGCAATCCCATGTACTGCAGCACACCAGGCTTCCCTGTCCGTCACCAACTCCCAGAGGTTTTTCAAACTCATGTCCATTGAGACGGTGATGCCATCCAATCATCTCATCCTCTGTCATCCCCTTCTCCTCCTGTCTTCAATCTTTCCCACCATCAGGGTCTTTTCCAAGGAGTCAGTTCTTTGAATCAGGTGCCCAAAGTACTGGAGTTTCAGCTTCAGCATCAGTCCTTCCAATGAATATTCAGGACTGATTTCCTTTAGGATGGACTGATTGGATCTCCTTGCAGTCCAAGGGACTCTCAAGAGTCTTCTCCAACATCACAGTTCAAAAGCATCAGTTCTTCCGTGCTCAGCTTTCTTTATAGTCCGACTCTCACATCCATACGTGAATACTGTGAAGACCATAACTTTGACTACATGGACCTTTGTCAGCAAAGTAATGTCCTTGCTTTATAATATGCCATCTAAGTTGGTCATAGATTTTTTTCAAGGAGCAAGCATCTTTTAATTTTATGGCTGCAGTCACCCTCTGCAGTGATTTTGGAGTCCAAGAAAATAAAATTTTCTGTCACTGTTTCCATGAAGTGATTGGGCTTGATGCCATGATCTTAGTTTTTTGAATGTTTTAAGTCAGCTTTTTCACTCTCCTCTTTTACTTTGATCAAGAGGCTTTTCAGTTCCTCTTCACTTTCTGCCTTAAAGGTGGTGTCATCTGCATATCTGAGGTTATTGATATTTCTCCCAGAAATCTTGATTCCAGCTTGGGCTTTGATAACTAATTTATTGCTTTACAGTTGTAAATGCCTTGACTATAGATAAACATTACTTCATTTGATAACAATGAAGAATCCTTTTTTGAGGAAGGTTGCCATGTGATCAAGGTCCATGGCAACATAACAGTCCCAAAATAATTTTAGTGACAACAGTGACATTTGAAAATGCATACAAAGTTAAACTATAGTCTTCAACATGTATGCATTTAATTTAAGTGGTTGCTCTCCTTGTAACATTGTTCTACCCAAACCTATTTTTTCTATACATAAAGACATGTTAAGGGTTACTAAATTATTCCTTCTACAATCAAAACACCCATATCTCTCATTATTACAAATATGTGCAAATTATTTTCATGTTTTAAGTTCAGAAGTACCTTTAGAAACTTCCTGAATTTGCCCTCCTGACTGCAACACCAGAGAAGATCTCCTTTTATCATTTTGACAATAGGAATGATTTTGTAAATACTTCTTGAATGTATTTCACAGGTCAGCGGTCTCACTCCAATATAGATTTACATCTTAGATTAGATTATAATTTGTTTTCTGCTTCACCTTCACCCTGACATGTTATTTCATATAATGAAACAGTAAATCAATAGAATTCTTGTGGGTGGGATTCTGTAAAGAAAACAACCTGTGTTGGCTTAATTATAAACTCATTAAAATAAGAACATGACATTTCCAAAATACTGATCTATTCTTATAAGTCAGATTCCACTGAAAGCTAAGTTTGGGGCTTACTTTCCTAAAAACAATATTGGTTAACTAAAACCATGCACAAGTAAAGTCATCACAGATCTGATTGTACCTAAAAAGCCTACTGATTTTGTCCTCCAAATGAATAGGTACAGTAGCTCACAGATAAGTAATCTGTTCAATTACAGCTAGAATTTCCACTTAGTTAAGCACTCTGAAAAAGGGGGAGAGGGAATGTATGGTCTCAAAGAAAATCTCCTTTTTCTCATATGATTGGTGAGTGTTTTGATTATAATCTCAAGGGGGAAACAGTAGGTTTATGTCTTATAAAAGAAATCGTGTTTGATTTTCAAGGATTCTAATATCCACATATAAATAGATAATTCATAATTTAACAATGACTTGCAACACACATTAATTTGCTAATATTTATTATTATTCTCACTGGTCCCTTATTAATGGGTTGTTTGTTTGTTTGTTTGTTTAACTGACTGTATAAAAATTATTTACAATGTTGTATTAGCTTCAAGGGCTTCCCTGGTGGCTCAGACAGTGTACAGCAAAGTAATTTAGTAACACATACATACATCTCGGAGAAGGCAATGGCGCCCTACTTCAGTACTCTTGCCTGGAAAATCCCATGGATGGAGGAGCCTGGTAGGCTGCAGTCCATGGAGTTGCAAAGAGTCGAACACGACTGAACGACTTCACTTTCATTTTTCACTTTCATGCATTGGAGAAGGAACTACCAACCCACTCCAGTGTTCTTGCCTGGAGAATCCCAGGGACGGGGGAGCCTGGTGGGCTGCAGTCTATGGGGTCGCACAGAGTCGGACACAAGCGACTTAGCAACAGCATACATACATCTATTATTTTCCAAATTCTGAAATGCTTGTTTCACATTACCATCAACTTCCTATAGCAGTTGGGGGAAAACCTGGCTTGATAGCTATTATGTAGATATTGATAGCTTGATAGCTATTATGTTGCTGTTTGGTCACTAAGCTGTGTCCAACTCTTTGCTATCTCATAGACTGTTGCCTGCCAGACTCCTCTATCCGTAGGATTTTCCAGGCAAGAATACAGAGTTGATTGCCCTTGCCTCCTCCAGGGGATCTTCCCAACCCATGGATCAGACCCACATCTCCTGCTTGGTAGGCAGATTCTATACCACTGAGCCATCTAGGAAATTCCCTTGTTAGGTATTATTCTCTCACATAAATGGTCTTCCACTCACTAAGTCTGTCTATTCCTTGGAAGCGATGAAAAGAAGCACCTCCAAGGAAATAAAAAATGTTCTTTAGACACTGATGTAACTGTATTGGATATATTTATGTTCTAGTAGATCAGGGTCAAAGACTTGAATTTGAAATTGCATTTAATTCTCCCTAACTGGGAAAAAAAAAAAAAAAAAAGTTGGGAGAAATGATCTCTGGAACTATTTATCTAAAATTTGAGTTACTCACCCCTACAAAAACTTTGACTTTGGAATATACCTTGCCCCAAAGTCAAGATTCCAAATAAAGAAATCTACATTACTTCTCACTACAAGTGAGTATGAGTCAAAAAGAAACATGTCTAAGAAAACAGGCTTCTCTATACCTTCTTCATATAAGAATAAAAAAAAGACAAGTCATTGTGGTGAGAAATAACTACTTTTGAGTTTTTATATTATCTGATATATTCCAAATTTTTGTGGTTGTTAGAAAATGTATTTGGAAATACATAAGTATAACACATATACACAAATATACATCAAATATATATAACTATATATTTAAATGAGCTTTCAAGCAGAAATAAATATTAAGCAATAATTTTTTATTCTTCTTAAAATACTATTTCCTAGAGAGAGGAATAAGGCAGCTGCAGTAAACAGAAGGGGACTTTTAACTCAAGCTTAGCACATTTAGATGTATGCATATATAAAACCAAAATAAATCTCTACATTACCATTTTGGGATATGACATTTTTGAAATGCTGATGTATAAATTAAGACATATAAAATACTTTTACAATTCTATCTTCCTTTGACTTTAGCTATTGCATATTCTACCAAAATTCTACAATATAGAGTACATTAACTTCATTATTTCTGTATGATTACATTATAGTCATTTGTTCAAAAAAAAAAAAAAGACAGAAAGACAAATATATGATACTACTTCTATGTGAAGTCTAAAAAAGGGTGTAAATGAACTTATCTGCAAAACAGAAATAGAGTTACAGATGTAGAACACAAGCTTAAAACCACCTAGGGGTAAGGAAAGTGGAAGGGATAAATTGAGATTTTGAGATTGACATTGACACACTGCTATTAATATATATAAACTAGATAACTAGTAACGACGTACTGTATAGCATAGGGAACTCTACTTAATACTCTGTAATGGCCTATATGGTAAAAGAATCTAAGAAAAATTGAATGTGTATGCATGAAAGTGAAAAGTGAAAGTGTTGATCCCTTAGTCGTGTCTAACTCTTTGCGACCCCATGGAGTATAGCCTGGCAGGCTCCTCTGTCCATGGAATTCTCAACACAAGAATCCTGCAGTGGGTAGCCATGCCCTTCAGGGGATCTTCCAGACCCAGGGATCAAGACCAAGTTTCCTGAACTGCAGGCAGATTCTTTACCCTCTGAACTGCTAGTATGCATGTGTGTGTCCATTTGCTTCAGTCATGTCTGACTCTTGGCGACCTTATGGACTGTAGTTCACCCATGGGGTTCCTCTGTCCATGGAATTTTCCAGGTAAGAGTACTGGAGTGGGTTGGCCATGTCCTTCTCCAGGGGATCTTCCTGGCCCATGAATGGAATCTGTGACTCTAACCTCTCCTGCATTGGCAGGTGGATTTTTTTTAACCGCTAGCACCACCTGGGAAGGCCTAACTAGTATGTATATGCATAACTAATTCACTTGGCTGTACACTTGATACTAACACATTTTGTAAATCAACTATACTCCAATAAGATTTTTTTTTCAAAAAAAGCATAAAACAAACAAAAAACCTTTTTAAATACAATGTCTTTTAAAATACAATGGCCTGGAGGGTCACCTGAATGTACATGATCCCTTCTATATCAAGATACTGCTTTGCTGAAGGAAACAAATCCTGAAAGTGGCTTTTGGAGGAAAAAACTTAGAAATTCCTTTTAATGATGAACATGTTTACACTTAAGAAACAATAAATAAAACCAATGCTACGTTTTAAGTTAAGAGGCAAAGCCACACTTCCAAGGTTCAAAGGAGGGTTTTATATTTAAATTGATATTTAAATAGAATGAGCAGTTTGATATTTTGCATTACTTAGTACTTTCCATTCTGAGATAAAGTTCTTAAGATCTTCTGGTTATATTTACTTCATTCCTAAAGGGTTTTAAAATATCTTACATGTAAAAAATTTTGCTAGCCACTCTGTATTTTAGTACCTTCATCCTTAAACTCTTAACTATTTAGTCATTACACTTAAATTTTGCCAATATTAATTGGAAACATTACCTCAATATTTTACCCTTTACTATGGTCTGATTGTGTCCTCACAAGATTTGTATGTTGCATCCTAACCCTAAAAGTGATGGTAATAGGAGGTGCTGCTTTGGGGGTAATTAAGTCACGAGGACAGAGCCATCATGAAGGGAATTAGTGTTCTCAAAGAGTCCTCAGAGAGCTCCCAAGCTCCTTCCAATACATGAGAATACAGAAGTAGGCAGTCTTCAGCTCAGGAGAGGGCCTTGACCAGAATGTAACCATGCACAATGATCCTGGACTTCCAACCTTCCAAACTGGGAGAAATAAATGTCTGTTTATAAACTACCCAGTCTGTGGTGCTTTAGTATGGTATAAAGCAGCCTAAACAGACTAAGATACAATTCTAGACATAAAAATGCAGTGAATATATATATATATATATATATATATATATATATGTAAAATATCTAGCACAATTCCTGGCATATATTTAGAATAATATAAAATGTTTGGGGTGTGTATGTGTGTGTGTGCTTATATCTTTGTGTATTAGTGTATAGGGGCACATGCAGAGTTAATTCAGGAATAAACGTATATCTGGACAAAAAAATTTGTAAAATGTTTAGCTATAAATAAATTTCTAGAGATTGTATTTGTCCCCCAAACCATGTGAAGATTTTATTGAATAATATGTTAATTTTGTTCCTTCTTTTTCCTTTCACAATTTATGTTGTTCATTATTTAGTTGCTAAGTCAAGCCGTGTTCTTGGTAACCTCATGGACTGCAGCATGCCAGGCTTCCCTGTCCATAACTTATACCAAGTAATTATTTGCATGGAAATACCAACCATGTTGGATAACATGCAGGTCTTAATGGAATTTGTGAACTTGCTTAATTTATATTCCCTTGGCGTCTACAAGACTTCTTAGTGGTCATGAAGGAGTTATGGAGGGAATCACTCAAATCCAGCATGAGTCATTTAGACAACACTTTTCAGAATCACACCTAACCAAAAAATGTACAATTCTATTTGGGGATCATGTGTTATCTTGATGTGTTTGAATTCTTTATGTACATCTTATCATGTTATAATTAACCTTCAACTTGTTTCCCAGATAAGTGATGTTTACTTTCTTTCTCTTTGAAGGAAAATTCATATAGCTTCTCTTAGATATATTTCCAGTAAAACATTTCTCAGAGCTTAACAGCTCTCAACTTGATAAAGATTTCCATCATTAAACAGATTGCAATGTTATAAACAAATTTCTGCATTAATAGCTTTCCTACCAAAATACCAGTGACAAAGTTTGAAGATGTGAGTCCACATGTATTTGAGTCTATTTCTTTGCCATATTAAATATAGTTTTATTTAGATCACAGTTCGTAGAAGACACTTAAAAGGCTCAATATTTTTGCTAAAAACACAAATGCTTAAGATGGAGGCATTCTTACATAAGACTAACAATTTTCATACAGATTATGATTAAAGGATCCAGATGGCTTTTGTCCTTGTTTTTCTACCCCATGTCCATCACAATATCTTAGCAGAGTACTGTATATTCAGTGGACAGTTAATAAAAATTAACTAGGGTTCTTATCAGCTATATGGAGACTTTATAGCATGAATAATAGTAGAAATATAAACAAGTGATGTTTTAAAGCTAAATGACATTTATATGTTTTGGATCAATGTTTTCTCCCTTTGTGTAATGTACTTGATATAATATTTAAGAAAATATAAAATACTGTGTACTGATCACAGAGCCTTTATATTTCCTTTGGTCATTTCTTTCCAACTGAAAGGTATTCTTTGAATCTGAGATCCAATTATCATCATTTGAGGAAAGATTCGCACTATCAATTTAATATAAATTTTTTTAGCAGTCTACATGATACATGAAGGGAATAAAACTATGTCCTTATTTGGTGTTAAATTGTCTACTTCATGTAATAAGCAAATGTTGAAAATGAGCAGAGGATGTTCTGTACAATTTTTCTCAAATGACACAGATTGGATGTCCAGTAATTGGCTCCAGATTTGATTTCTGGTCAATTACTCACATTTGAGACCACATTTTATGTATCAAGTTTAGCCTCTCTTGCTTGAGCTTTTTCCCATTTAATAAGCACTTTCTATTTATGTAATGCCTATATCTGAAAAATTTAATATAACTCAGATTTCTCATTAATTCTGGTGATATAACTGTGAATTAGATGAGTATGCCTTTGCAGTGATGGAAACTGAGGTAGAGATAGTTGGAGTGGGCCTCATACAATCTCACCATCTCTCATTTGTAAAGATCTGCCTTCAAGGAGGAATTGTCACCTCATATCCATTCAACACTGGTAGGTCACCATATTCAAAAGTTTCCATAGTGACTGTCCCAAGTTTTTATATTTTGAAGCTCATTAGCTGCGAGAGATGCTTCAGTTTTTGCTACTGCATGTATATCTGGCAAGAAAAATGTCTGCACTCAGTAAAACAGGAGTGAGGGAAAAGAGTGACTACTCAAGAGCCTCACTGGCGAAAACAGGGCAAATTTTCTTTCCTAGTTATTAATCCATTATATCAGGTTGTAAAGCAGGCACAGTTGGTCCTCAACAGAGGTCTAGTTTCTAAATGTCTCAGACAATAACATATGCCAGCAACAAAGCTCAGGATCTTGGTCTAATAGTGAGGTCCTTGAAATCCGAAGAATGGCATTTCAATTTTCAATATAGTCCCTAAAATAAAGGCTTTGAGCATTCGATGGGAAGCAGCGAGATGACAATGAAGCCCTTACAACTGTATATTTCTCAGTCCATTATTTTTCCGAATACAAAATGAAAATACTAAACATAAAGTCTCAGGTATTACTGTTCAATAATCACTCTGAAAAGAGGAAAGCAGGCATCTATACTGAAATGTGTCCCCCTAGAGAAACCTCCTTTTTAAAGAGAGATATTTAATGTGAAATGATGCACCAAAGGAAATATTAGCAAAAGCAGGAATGATGCCAAACTTAACCAAACAGTAGGAATTAAACTGATCATTAAATGATATTAAAGAGTTGATATGGAAACACAGCATGTCAATTCCAGTTTTTAATCTGTAGCAGAGCCTGACTTCCCAATACTTGCTTTAAGATTCTATTGTTTTGAAGAGTCATTTCTGAGATTCCTTTCATACATTATAACTTTTGCCTTCTCTGCTGCTGCTGCTGCTAAGTCGCTTCATTCGTGTCTGACTCTGTGCAACCCCATAGACGGCAGTCTAAATTTGAACCAAGTTACTAATTATAGTATTAGAATGCTATCTTAAATTTTATATTTTTAGAAAATAAAAAATACTAGCATACCTAACGAATGACTGTAAAATTTTTAAAACTCTGAATATGTTATATGTATTTAATAACACCACAGTTAGTATAATTTAGTAATATTATTTGAGTAAAACAGAAAAAAGTGCTCATAGCACATATTTATCATACTCTTCAAGAAAGAGGTAAAGGAAACCACCTACATTATATTCAGGAAAAAGGAAAGTAAGCATCATGGTTTACAGTTAGAGATGTAGCACAGGCCAGTGTTGGCTCCCTGCAATGAAATGTGAACTTCTTTGAAATATGTGAAATAATACAAGCAGAGATGATAGATGGAGGAGAATTTCTGCTTGAAACAATGCATAGAAGGAATTATCCAAATCACCCTCTGTGAAAGCATGCTATAGCTGTTGTTCTCTTTGTAAAAGCAAGAGGAGAAAATCAATATATAGTAACAGAATATATTTTTAATAGTTTAGTTTTTTCTGGTTTGTTTTTCCAAAAATGTTTTTGCAACGTGACAAATTGAACTTGTGGAACTTGTGTCTAGACTGATACTGTTGAGATCTTAACATTTTGGTTTTTTCAAGTACAAAATGAGTGGGATGCAACATACCAGGGTTTTCTAGATAATTACTGCCCCAGAAATACTGAGGGTACTTGGTAAATTTCAGATTCCAGACATCATTAAAGATCTACTACTCAGTACCTTTTGCTACTATAACAAATTAACCACAAAATTTGTTAAAACAAGACAAATTCTGGAGGTCAGAGTCTGAAAAATAGGTCTCACTGGGCTAACGTCAAGGTGTGAGCAGGGCTGTTTTTGTTCTGGAAGCTCTAGGAACAACCTGTTTTCTTGTCTTCTCCAGCTTCTAAAGGCTTCCATCATTCCCTGGATCTTTGCCTCCTCTTCTATCTTCAAAGCTAGTAGAGTCACATCTTCAAATCTTTCTCTTTCTGCTACTAAAGTCACATGACCTTTTTTTGATTTTGACCTCCAGTTGCCTTCTTTTAAGGACACTCGCAGCACGCCAGGCCTGCTGAGATTCATGGCCTCGCAGAGTCGGACACGACCGAGCGACTGAACTGAAGGACACTCGTGATTATATTAAGTCCACCTGGATAATCTAGGATATGATTGATGTCTCAAATCCTTAATTTACTCACATGTGGTATACATATTTTTATGTAAGGTAATATAAGTAAGGTTTAGAGATTAAGACTTCAACATCTTTAGGGCCATTTTTCTGTTTACCAGGTCAAATTTTGGTAGAACTAGATAATCTCACTTAGCAATTAAACTCTGTATTCAGCAACATTTTTGTTAGTACATACAACTATTTACTTATTGATTCATCTATATAATCATTAATTTATTCATTATTAACAAGCATTTGTTTCATACCTGTTCGATGTGAACCACAGAGTCGGTCCATGGAGACACAAAATGAATTAAAAAAGAAATGTCTACCCTCACTTCATCGAGCTTAATTGTTCAATTTTTTTTTAAACTGAATTCATGTATTTATTGCCTAATATATGCAAGGTGTGGTCCACTTACAAATAATTAGACATGCTCATGTAGTAGACAGAGTATGTATGTATTGTTTTCATTGAAATTACAGTTATTATTTCAGAAGTGGTTTGTAAGATAGCATAGACATCCATAGGAATATAACATAAATTTGCAAAGTAAGAAACAACAAAAAAAATGAAGTCTGTGAAACTACAATCTAGGGAGATACACTGAGCAATTGACATAGTACGAGGGTGTCAATAACATCAAATTTAGCCCATTAGAAGAATAAGGAGCTCTTTTCTCTCTGCACCCAATGGAGATTAATTTAAAAATGTGTATTTTATGTGTGTTCCTCACCTCTTTTGATAAAATAAAAGTGCTAAAAGTGGTCACCTGGGGGTGGTTTTTACTTTACTTTTTATTCTCTTTTCTGAAAAGAAACATGTTGCATAACTTCTACTGCACATAGACTAGCAAAATAGGCATTTTGCTATTTGGATTCCTGGCCAAGTGATTCCATTAAAGGATGTTCAATTAAAGGATGTGTTTTCTGTAATTATCATATCAGAACTGACAGAAAAGTTCCTCTACTTTAAAAATGTTCAAAGTTAGGCAACAATCTGTTAATGCCACGTGATCAGTAAAAATTAGCAAGTTTCTGAAAGTAAGCAATAGCTCTCATCCTCCATAGGCAGGTTTCTCTGAAATCAAGCTCCAGGAATTCTCATTTGTCTCAGGCTCACTCTGTTTCTCTAAGCTTCTGTCTTCCCTGATGCTCCCACCTTTTTTTCATTTGTTCATTTGCTTGTTTTTACCATAGCTACTGTCCACTCTTCATCCCCTGGGATAGCAGCAGAGATGTTTTGGGTATGAGTGCAGCCCCACATCACATGAGAAATTCTTACTTCTGTTTTCTCTTAAGTTACTCCCTGCTTTGAAGCTGTTTCCTAGGTATTTATGTATCCTTTTGAGTTTGCTTCCTGCTTTGAACTTTCCCTGAGCTCTCTGTTTCTTCAAATGTCTCTACTGTGCTTTTGATTTTCTTAACAATGTGATGAAGAAAACCTGATGAGATGATTTGAGTTGTGTTGATATATACAACTGGCTTTATATGATTCCACTTTCAGAAAACATGTTTAATAGGAGCCATAAATACTAAAAGCCTCTCAATCACCTGTCCATTAATATATTCAGGATGCCGAGCCATGCTAAGTCAATTCACTCATGTCCAATTCTGTGCAACCCAATGGACTGTAACCCTCCAGGCTCCTCTGAACATGGAATTTTCCAGGCAAGAATTCTGGAGTGGTTTGCCATTTCCCTCTCCAGGGGATCTTCCAGATCCAGGGGCAGAACCTGCGTCTCTTGAGTCTCATGCATTGGCAGGTGAGCTCTTTATCTCTGCTGCTGCTGCTGCTGCATCGCTTCAGTCGTGTCTGATGCTGTGCGACCCCATAGACGGCAGCCCATTAGGCTTCCCGTCCCTGGTATTCTCCAGGCAAGAACACTGGAGTGGGTTGCCATTTCCTTCTCCAATGTATGAAAGTGAAAAGTGAAAGTGAAGTCGCTCAGTCGTGTCTGACTCGAGCGACTCCATGGACTGCAGCCTACCAGGCTCCTCCATCCATGGGATTTTCTAGGCAAGAGTACTGGAGTGGGGTGCCATTGCCTTCTCCGTCTTTATCGCTAGAGTCATCAAAAGTAAAACATGATGTATCTGTCTGAAGAATACATTTTACTTCATTTTAAGTAAATGAAAGCACTGCTTTTGTTTTATTCAATAGAATATACAATTTATGTTGGATTCTTTATGTTGGAGCCAAGTCTCCAATATATTTTGTCCTTGTGATAGTTTGTTTCAGGGTCACAGAGATCTAGAACCCTACAGAAAATATAGTTAACTCTGTAATATTTATAGTTGCCTATTACAGATATTTCTTTAGAAAAGTTTGGGAGTAACTCTCTAAAAAGAGTGGAATTTAGCTTTGTTGAACAATTGTTCAGAAGCCCTCATGATACTCTTGTATCAACCTTAGAAATGGAGAAAGCAGAGGTTAGCTTTGAATTCCACATTTTGAGTAAATTTGTGTAACTACCTCTTCAGTGATAAGAGAAACAGTTGAGAAGCAGAGATATTAGAATAAAAATGACTGCAAAAAATGGGATAATGCAAGAGCATTTTTTAAAAATTCTTGCCAGCATCTATCACACTTGCAGCAACTTTAAGTGTGACAAGTTTTCAGATGTGTGGGTTAAGAGGGAATCAGACTATGCAAGTTAGATGAATATGACATTATTTAGAACCACACCCTCATTTTACAGATGAGAAAATGAGGTGTAGAGAAGGTGAAGAGATTTTTCTTTGATCTCACATCCCCTTCTTGGAAGAAGTAAGCAGTGTATTAAGGGAATTAATAAGTATTTTTATTATAATTAAAATAAAATAAATTGAGTCAACTTAAGGTAAAATGGAAATTTATTAGATCATGTAAGCCAACCATAAAATGAGTGGCAGTTGAGTAGCACTGAGGGTAGCCTGGGAGTCAGGACTTGGATTGAGTTAGGGCTGCGTCTTCTCTCTGCTTTACCTCACAGATCAGCTTCATGTTCCCTTTATGTGTGTGGACTTCTTCTGAACATCAAAAATATGGCACTAGGTGTCTTGTTCTTTTATTCTAACAGCCTTTCACCTACAAAGAAAATCTAGTCTTCCTGTTGCAGAATTTAAAATCAGAGGGAAGAAGTCTAGCTGGTTTGGTTCAAGTCATTTGACCATTGATTGCTTGGACCAAAGAGAGATAAATTAGATTAATTTTCTCATCCTGTGTAGCCAAAAAAAGAAACCATTTTTAAAGAAAATGAGGAGAGGGTGTTGGGCAGATAAAACAATTCCCTGGGGTCTGAAATTGGAGAGGGAACAAATCTAGGATTTCTGAAGGACACATTTTACACTCTGGCTAGAATATCTTACACCCAATGTGTTCTGATTTTATCTACCCAGAATGTTCATTAGAGATATAAGTTTTAATTGGGATGTCAAATCAGCTGAGGTTAGAAGCATCATTTTTGCTTCAATTATCTTTCCTTTTAAAAAATCCTTTTAAAAATTTGATGAAACCTGATAGCCATATATTGTATGAAACAATGTATACAGATAAATGAAATGGTCATTTCAGATTACAGCACATGAGCCATTTATTTTTCAGAAATTGTATAATTTAGGTTTTTTCCCCCAAAATGCTGTTTTCCCTACAACTATTTTGATGCATGCTTCAAAAAGTCCTTATTTATTTTGAAATACAAATCAGGATGATATTTAAATTAAATGAATCTATCTCTGCTATTCATACAAGAACTTTATCTTGTGACAGAGTGTCTTAGAGCCCTTTAGTTTTCAAAGCAGTAAGCTGTTGCTTCCCATAGACATGTGCCCTATGTCTACAAGAAATGCATCAATCCTTTTAATTGGATAGGACATTGATAAGGATCAGTCAAATATTATTTTTCCAATTTCTGTAATCAGTGTGCTAACTGTGGTTAGAATAATTTTTAAAAATTATTCCATCAGAGCTGTTGTTTTTCTGACTGTATATGAAATTTGAAAGTTTGATTTCAATATGAGGAAGAAAAAAAAATAAAGCAGCTGTCTGACTTCTATCTCCAAGTGGGGTATAGAAATATAACATATGTATATTCTTTAATAACAAAAGGTTATATATAGAGTCCAGCTTTAGTGAACCTTAGCCAACCCAATGTAGTGTTAATTATGGGTTCTATGTAGAGAAAAAAGAGGGAGCAAATTGTAGCAAAAGTGCTTCATGGACATAATCAGGCCACTGAGCTCAACTCTAATCTCTGTGGTCTTCAGAGTAGCATTGTCACAGATACTAGGACACTTCCTCCTCTTTCACAGCTTTGGTTCTTTTGTACTGTAGAGTAATATAAAGGAAAAAGTAAAGGGAAAAAACCATTTCACAAAGAAAAAAATTAATCTTGCAGTATTTTATTAGCCAAATGGTGACCACTAGGTCATAAGATAATATTGATCTTTCACCTGCTCTCAGAGAAAGAAAACTTCACTCCATTTTACTAACTAAAATAATAGAGTACCTTCTTCAATCCCCTCTCAGATTCAATACCTCTTGTTAACATAGCAACCTACACGTGTAAAGGACTGAGACAAGATGCTCCTGATTCTGTCTTGCTTAAGTATCCTGTCTGCTATTTGCTATTCCATGATTTCTAACTATAGTAAATGAAGCATGTCATGTTACCATTTTCAAATCCTTTAATTATTCCTCCTGCACTTGAAACTGCAATAAGAGCTAGGAAGACAACACATTATCAGCTGTAACTTGTTTTAAATCTCTCCATCTGGAATATTGTATCTTCATTCTTATAACTGGGTAAGAATATCATCTGAAAATCCAAGGTTAGTATTTCCGCCATTTTATAAAATTGTAGTTCAGTCTTCTCAGATAGATATAGAATAAAAGAAAGA
Organism: Bos grunniens; assembly: GCF_055505025.1. Lineage (NCBI taxonomy): Eukaryota > Metazoa > Chordata > Mammalia > Artiodactyla > Bovidae > Bos > Bos grunniens. Next base: position 70,570,464 of record NC_141170.1, read on the forward strand.
ATATGAAGGAATGAGTGGTCCAGAGGAAAGACCATGAACTTTAGAGTGGGACAGACCCGTTTCTAATCTCAATCCTGCATATTATACCAAAAAGAATTTAGGTTAGTCATTTCCATATCTGTAGACTTACCATTCAGGTATTACCTAAATCAAATACCTTATGATTATAAAGTGGAAGTGACAAATAGATTCAAGGGATTAGATCTGATAGACAGAGTGCCTGAAGAACAATGGACAGAGGATCGTGACATTGTACAGAAGGCAGTGATCAAGACCAACTCCAAGAAAAAAAAATTCCAAAAAGATTGCCTGAGGAGGCCTTGCAAATAGCTGTGAAAAGAAGAGAAGCAAAAGGCAAAGGAGAAAAGGAAAGATATACCCATTTGAATGCAGAGTTCCAAAGAATAGCAAGAAGAGATAAGAAAGCCTTCTTCAGTGATCAATGCAAAGAAATAGAGGAAAACAACAGAATGGGGAAGACTAGAGATCTCTTCAAGAAAATTAGAGATATCAAGGGAACATTTCATGCAAAGATGGGCTCGATAAAGGACAGAAATGGTATGGACCTAATAGAAGCAGAAGATATTAAGAAGAAGTGGCAAGAATACACAGAAGAACTGTACAAAAAAGATCTTCATGACCCAGATAATCACGATGGTATGATCACTCACCTAGAGCCAGACATCCTGGAATGTGAAGTCAAGTGGGCCTTAGGAAGCATCACTATGAACAAAGCTAGTGGAGGTGATGGAATTCCAGTTGAGCTATTTCAAATCCTAAAAGAGGATGCTGTAAAAGTGCTGCACTCAATATGTCAACAAATGTGGAAAACTCAGCAGTGGCCACAGGACTGGAAATGGTCAGTTTTCATTCCAATCCCAAAGAAAGGCAATGCCAAAGAATGCTCAAACTACCACACAATTGCACTCAACTCACATGTTAGCAAAGTAATGCTCAGAATTCTCCAAGCCAGGCCTCAACAGTATGTGAGCCATGAACTTCCAGATGTTCACGCTGGATTTAGAAAAGGCAGAGGAATCAGAGATCAAATTGCCAACATCCATTTGATCATAGAAAAAGTGAGAAAGTTCCAGAAAAACATTTACTTCTGCTTTATTGACTATGCCAAAGCCTTTGACTGTGTAGATCACAGCAAACTGTGGAAAATTCTTAAAGAGATACCAAACCACCTGACCTGCCTCTTGAGCAATCTGTCCACGGGTCAAGAAGCAACAGTTAGAACTGGACATAGAACAACACTGGTTCCAAATCCAGAAAGGAGTATGTCAAGGCTATATATTGTCACCCTGCTTATTTAACTTAAATGCAGACTACATCATGAGAAATGCTGGACTGGATGAAGTTGGAATCGAGATTGCAGGAGAACTATCAATAATCTCAGATATGCAGATGACAGCCACACTTATGGCAGAAAGCGAAGAAGAACTAAAGAGCCTCTTGGTGAAAGTAAAAGCAAGGAGAGTGAAAAAGTTGGCTTAAAACTGAACATCCAGAAAACTAAGATCGTGGCATCTGGTCCCATCACTTTATGGCAAATAGATGGTGAAACAATGGAAACAGTGACAGACTTTATTTTGGGGGGGCCTCCAAAATCAATGCAGATGATGACTGCAGCCATGAAATTAAAAGACACTTGCTCCTTGGAAGAAAAGTTATGACCAAACTAGACAGCGTATTAAAAAGCAGAGACATTACTTTCCTGACAAATGTCTATCTAGTCAAAGTTATGGTTTTTCCAGTGGTCATGTATGGATGTGAGAGTTGAACCATAAAGAAGGTTGAGCCCAGAAGAATTGATGCTTTTGAACTGTGGTGTTGGAGAAGACTCTTGAGAGTCCCTTGGACTGCAAGGAGATCCAGTCAGTCCATCCTAAAGTAAATCAGTCCTGAATATTCACTGGAAGGACTGATGCTGAAGCTGAAACTCCCATTCTCTGGCCACCTGATGGGAAGAACTGACTCCTTGGAAAAGACCCTGATGCTGGGAAAGACTGAAAGTGGGAGGAGATGGAGACGACAGAGGATGAGATGGTTGGATGGCATCACCAACTCAATGGACATGAGTTTGAGTAAACTCCGGGAGTTGGTGATGGACAGGGAGGCCTGGTGTGCTGCAGTCCATGAAGTTGCAAAGAGTCAGATACAACTGAGCAACTGAACTGAACTTCCATATCTGGGTCTCTGTTTCTCTATTTTCAAAACAAAGTTATTGATAGAAGCTTCCTCAGATCATTGAGATGATTTAATGAGACTGCACCTATATGTCTTCTAGCACAAAGTGAACTAACGTACAAAAAAAGGTAGCAAATAATCTAAACTATAGTCTTTCCTCCCTTTTGATAGTCACAAGACAGAGTAGACATGAGAACCACACCCTAATTTGGGATGATGGTCGAAGTAAAACTTCAGAAACATGATATCTCCTCAGATAAATCTGAAATTTCTGTTGGTATATTGACACTGATTCCAATGAGCCAAACCCAGATGTTGCTTCCGTAAGCAGCTGGTTGTCTTCCCTGAACAGTCCATCAGTCTCTTGAGTCCTTCTGTCAGCTGGTCAGCACAGCTGTTCTCTTAGCAACATCTGGAGAAGGCAGCTTGACGAGGGAGCCCCACTGAGCTTTCTAGGGTAAGTCTGATTTATAAACCACTTGAAAGAGTTGATCTTTTAAATGTCTAAACTCCCTGGATTTACCTTAAGAAAGCAGGTCTGGGGACTGAGGAGCATTATGCATCAGTGTTTCCTCAATGTCTTCTGTTGCTTCAGGACTCAGATGTAACCCAACTGAGCTCAGTGATCATGTGAACTCTCACACTTCCCACTGGTGATTGAACAGGATGTTAGAGCACAAAAGCCATCTGTCTCTCCCAAGAATTCCCTTCCCAGGCACCTAACAGCCTTGGAAAAAGACACAAATGCTTCTTTACATTCACTTTTCCTAAAATCAGCCCCAGATAGCCCCTAATTTCTAACAGAAATAAACTTTAAAGCAGCTTCTGGGTTACTATTCCATAATCGTGTTATATTCTGAGAAGTAAATTTTAAGTCATCAAGGTCAGGCTGATACGTTAGCAGTCATTTTCTAGCTGCCCTGGGGAGGGGTAGCCCAGGGCCCTCTACTCTGTGTCATCTGACAGGGGTTCTAATCCAGCTCTGTCACTAGGCAATTATGTGAACTTATGTGAATCATTCAACAGCTCTGGACCTAAGGGCCCTCATCTATGCAGACTAAATTATTTCTGAGCTCCCATCCAGGACTAAGATTCTATCATCTGTACCCTCAATTTGCTATTACTTGGAGAGCCAGGCAGATTGAATGTTCTCTCAGAAGTGCTAACTGTCCTTACTGAGAACACTTGCACACAAGCTTATTAGGTAAATAAAAAAAGTTTCTCTTTGCAGGAAAAACCTCTTGGCACTATGGCTTCATATTAATATTTAATGCATTAATTTTATAAAGTTTATGCACCTAACATTTCTATTTCTTCCATTTTATTCAGCATATGTGGGTTTTGTGAGCTTGATATGCTAGACAAATATATCTCCATGACTTATATATGTAATTTGTCAGCCGTGGGGCTGTTTAAAATACTTTCAAATGGGGGCTTCCCATTCAATAATTTTCTTTTATCTATTTAGCAATAATTTCATACTTACTTTGATGCCCATATTACACTTATGAATAGTTCAGTATTTTCCAATGTTATACATATTGCATCTGTATCTATAATGAATCATTTATTCATCAATTGTATTACCAGTAGATAATGATAACTTGCATATACCAGAACTGAAGCTAATAGTCTTGAATGGATTTCTTCATTGACACAGGCCTAGTCATGCTCATGTGTTAAGATGCCAGTTATTGTAGATCATAGCTTATACTACCTTTCATCCTGTGCACTGCATGGTTATACAGCTTAAATTCACATCTTTCTAACATTATATAGGATTTCCACAAGACTTCATTGGAGTAAATTGCTGGATATGATACAATAATAGCTGCAAACTCCTGGCATCCTGGGCTCAAGATGAATGACGATAGACCCGAGGCTAATCATTTCCATAATTCCACTTTCACTGCAGCTGTGAAAAGACTTAGACAAAAACATGCCAATGATCCATTTGAAATACTTTTGCATTTATATATGTTATGGTTGAGACAGGTGGAACCTGGTTTATTCTGATCTAATTATTCTATATCTGCTGTTTATTTCATGCTTTAATTTGTTAAAATTATTGAGCTCTCTCATAAAACCTGGTATTCATAGCCACAATAATAATAGATCCTGCAGAACCCATTTATAATTAAGGAAGCTGGACTAATCATAGCTTTATCTGTCTATAGAGATATATCTGATCTTAACTGCAAGAATTTACTCTTTCCTGTATTTGAATTATCCATGGAAAGGAATATAACCCCAAATAAAAGAACATCTAGCTTATCATCTCAAGGTTCTTGGGGGAGTCTTCTTAGGTACATTGACAATAATTTATGGAGAAGACACAGAGAAAGAAGATGCTCAACCTCTTATGTAATAAATCAATCTTAATATGCTAATAAATCTCAGTAAATATAATATACTACTAGTAAATCTACTTATGTAGTAAATAAATAGATGTAAGTACCAATGTCATCTGTGGAGTACCCATAATAGATCAGGTACTCTGTTGCATATGATATATGATGGAGGCTGAGTTAAGGTCTCAAAGGGCTCAAGTAGTAGAATAAACAGAGACAAATAGATGCCAGTTAGTATGACTAGTGCTCTTTAAATGTCAAGTACAAATATCTACCATGATGCTGAGTGTACATGAGGGCAAGGAAGGCTTCACAGATAAGAAGCATTTTTTGGATATCCAAAAGAATGTTTTTGGATGGAATGAAGGATATTGTCATAGAGGCAACAGCAAGTTAAGGGAATGCATCTTGACTTACATATGCCAACTTTTGTGAATTTAATCAATATGAATCTGTTAATCAAGACTAGTTCATGGGTAAGCAAGTTTTTAACTAAGGCACTATTCTACATCCATAAACCAGAACATAGAACTTAGGGTCAGTGTTGAGTTTGCTTACCAGGTGGTGCTGGTGGTAAGGAACCTGCCTACTATTATAGGATATCAAAGAAAGGCAGGTTTGATTTCCTGGTAGAGAAGATCCCCTGGAGGAGTGCATGGCAACCCACTCCAGTATTCTTGCCTAGAGAATCCCATGGACAGAGGAGCCTTGCAGGCTATAGTCCATAGGGTTGCAAAGAGTTGTATGAGTCTGAAGTTATTTAGCACGCACCAAGCCACATTACTCAAAGCCACCTCATATCTTTCTATTTTTCTTTTTTAGCATCCCTGCAGCTATAAAACATATAGATCAAGTAAATAATGAATTCAAGAAACAATAATAACAGCAATGCACACATGTCTATGTATATTGCATATGCATTTAGAATTGGGTATGCTTAGTCCTTGCTTCTAAGATAAACAAAGAAGACATTCGTGTTAACAAAAAATGTCCAGTGCTATATGATATATGATTTAGTAGGTAAACATAGAAGAAACATTAAGAACACAGGTGGAAAGATGCTCATATTCTCTCAGATTTGATTTAAGTGAGTGATTCTGATGGTATGAGCTTTTGCATAATTACTCTCCAGTCAATGAAAGGCCAAAATAGAGAATTGATTTTAAATGTCCACTAAATCCATCTGGAGGCACCCAAGCAATATTCAAACGACAAACCAAATGAAGTATTTATAGAACAGCTGGTTTCAGAATCATACACATGATATATATCCCACGTGTCTTCTTAAATACATCCCTTAGCATCACTGATCACACAGACTGTGGATGAACAAATCTAAAATCACTACCAACATGTTATTAAAATTGGCTGAATGCTTTCATCGAGAAAATGCCAACCCCAGTGAAAATTCACTGGAGTTTGAAGAAGTCTTAAAACTTTTGTTGGTATTGGTTTCTATAAATAGGAAAGACAAGAAAAAGTAAAACCTGTTGTAACCAACAAAAGAAAAATTTCATGCAAAGATGTAAAACTATGGCTTTGAAGAAGAAAACATTGAAATTGAGAAAATATGTATAGCACTTTTTATTGTAATCAAGATGGGAAATCTACTTAAATGATCTTGAGTAGGAAACTGTAGCTGTATACAGACAAATGTGGATAATATGATCCAATAACAGGAATGGCTGAATTTTAAATAATTTTTCTTTATAATTGTTATGTCTCAGTGTCACCATTGTTTTTGTTTTCACGAATTTATTTGTTCACATATCTGTTTATCCAGCCTTAATTAGGTTTTTTCTATGTATATTCATTCAACATTCATTGTGTTTATGCATGCTGGTCTAATTTGCTATATTCTGAGGATTTAGAAATTCTCTTTAAGGAGGATAGAAGGACTAGAGCATTTTAACCTGAAATTATCATGTGAGAGACAATCTGTTGTCATTGAAGAATTATTTCACCTTTTATCTGGCATGTTGTTGTTATTGTTATTAATCAGAGAAGACTGATGAAACTTTATAGTATCCAGGAGTAACAAGTAGTTCCTTGAATTTACCTGCTTGATGGGACAAGGGAATATGTGAACACTGTTCATTAGAAGCACATCTAATTAGTTAGTAGAGAATAAAATTATGTGTCCATCCACTCCATGTGAAATAGTTCTCAACACTCAAAATTCTTCAATGAGAACTTATTTTTTTTAAGATTCAGACCATATTAGTTGAAGGTTATGAAAAGAGACAGTGTCAACATCATCTTTATCTAGCTAGTTCATAGAAAGTTAATAGGCTAATATTTAAAACATTCCCACTACCCACAAACCTCCTGATCTTCTTGTCTTTTGAATTCATCTTTCATTCTGATGTTAAATCTCAAGTACTATCTCACAAAGGAAAATTGCTAAGTTTTTAACCTCAAGAGCCTGAAAGAAAACATACAAAGTCTTCTAAGCACATCAGCTACATTTCTCTGAAGTGTACTTGACGTGGGGGAGATGACTGACACTTACATCCTGATGACAACAAGAACTGAGAGAAAGTAAACATGCTATCACATATTTGCTTTAATGAATCAAGCATCTGTTGAGTGATGTGGCTTTGAGTCCTTACTCAAAAAGTCAAAATACATTAGCCATAAAATACTACAACAAGCATGTTTCTTGATTCATCGCTTTATTTTTTGCATATTTGGTACCTAAGAAAATCTTTATAAAGGCAAGCCATTTTACTTAACATTGGTAGAGTATTCTTTTTTGTTTGTTTATTTTATTGAAGTAGTTGATCTATAATGCTGTGTTAATTTCTACTGTGAAACAATGTGATTCAGTTATGCATATATACACCTTTCTTTTCATATTCTTTTCCACCATGGTTTATCATAGAATACTGAATATGGTTCTCTGTGCTATAAACTAGGATATTGTTTTTTGTCCATTCTCCATATAATTGTTTGTATGTGCTTGCCACAAACTCCCAGCACATCCACCCCCATCCCCACTCTGGCACCCACAAGTGTGTTCTAGTGTTGATAGGGTATGCTCACATGTATTTCTAATTTGCAGTGTGATTTCAAATATTATCTGTACAACAGATTTAGTTCTACCCAGGTAGCTTTGCTTCCAAGTATTACAATGAAGAGCAAAATATATAAGACACAACTGTGGCTGTAACTGTGCTGATTATTTAACTGTGGAGGCCTGTCTAGAGACAAATATCTACAATAAAAGGATGTGCATGCAAAGAGACAGATGATTAGTTCAACTAAGTGAGAAATTTTTTTCTGACTTCTAGAACTGAAATGCTCAATTCTTTTCTAATTCTATACCAGCTATTTCATTATTTAGAAAAGGTCTTGCTCAAAGTACATGTCTGCCTCTTCTTCCATATTATTACATGATCATTAGATGCTGCTGCATAGGGAACATACAAATGAAATGATATGAGAAGTGGAGGAGTTTCAGCAGACAAGATGATAAAATGCTTTGAGGGGAACTGGCTCAAAGAAAAACAGCAAAAAGGCCTATGGTTGAAGCAGCCTTCATAAAGAACACTATAACTCAACTGCCACAGGTTACTGGGCTCTTGGAGGGCTGACAATGATGAAAGAGCAAAGCTGAGTGTATAGTATGACTCAACTCATGGGCTTAAGAATGTACTCTCACATTCAAGTCCATTTTTCCACATGTTCATCTGGACCCGTTCCCAAAAAATGTAGCAATATCATCACTCATTTGTATTTGGAATGCAAAAGTAGGTGGTCACGAGATACCTGGAGTAACAGGCAAGTTTGGCCTTGGACTACAAAATGAAGCAGGACAAAGGCTAATAATGTTTTGTCAAGAGAACACACTGGTCATAGCAAACACTCTCTTCCAACAACACAAGAGACAACTCTACACATGGACATCACCAGATAGTCGACACTGAAATCAGATTGATTATATTCTTTGCAGCCAAATATAGAGAAACTCCATACACTCAATAAAAACAAGACCTGGAGCTAACTGTGGCTCAGATCATGATCACCTTATAGCAAAATTCAGGCTTAAATTGAAGAAAGTAGGGAAAACCACTAGGACAATTCAGGTATGACATAAATCAAATAACTTATGATTACACAGTAGAAATGATGAATAGATTCAAGGGATTAGCTCTGGTAGACAGACTGCCTGCAGAACTATGGGTGGAGGTTCATAACATTGTACAGGAAGTGGTGACCAAAACTATCTCCAAGAAAAAGAAATGCAAGAAGACAAAGTGATTGCCTGATGAGGCCTTACAAATAGCTGAAAAAGAAGAGAAGCAAAAGTCAAAGGAGACAGGGAAAGATAACACAACTGAATGCAGAGTTCCAGAGAATAGCAAGGAGAGATAAAAAAAAAAAAAAAAAACCCTTCCTAAGTGAATAATACAAAGAGAGAAAAACCACAGAATGGGAAAGACTAGAGGTCTCTTCAAGAAAATTGGAGATACTAAGGGAACATTTCATGCAAAGATGGGCTCAATAAAGGATAGAAAAGGTAAGGACCTAATAGAAGCAGGAGAGATTAAGAAGAGGTGGTAAGAACACACAGAAGAACTGTACAAAACCTGTCTTAATGACCTGGAAAACAATGATGGTGTGGTCACTCACTTAGAGCCAGATATCCTGGAGTGTGGAGTCAAGTGGGCCTTAAGATAAGTATTACTATGAACAAAGCTAGAGGAAGTGATAGAATTCCAGTTGAGCTATTTAAAATCCTAAAAAAATGATACTGTTAAAGTTTTGTACTCAATATGTCATCAAATTTCCAAAATTCAGTAGGGCCCAGGACTGGAAAATGTGTTTTCATTCCATTTCCAAAGAAGGGCAATGCTAAAGAATGTTTGAAGGTGAAAGTGAAGTCGCTCAGTCGTGTCCGACTCTTTGCAACCCCGTGGACTGTAGCCTACCAGGCTTCTACCAGGCGTCTCCATCCATGGGATTTTCCAGGCAAAAATACTGGAGTGGGTTACCATTTCCTTCTCCAGGGGATCTTCCCAACCCAGGGATTGAACCCGGGTCTCCCGCATTGGAGGCAGATGCTTTAACCTCTGAGCCACCAGGGAAGCCCAAAGAATGTTTGAACTACCATGTAATTGTGCTTATTTCAAATGCTGGCAAGGTAATGCTCAAAATCCTTCAAGCTAAGCTTTAGCAGTACATGAACCAAGAATTTCAAGATGTACAAGCTGGATTTAGAAAAGGCAGAGTGACCAGAGATAAAATTGCTATTGGATCATAGAGAAAGCAAGGGAATTCTAGCAGAACATCTATTTCTGCTTCATTGACTATGCTAAAGCCTTTGACTCTGTGGATCACAAAAATCTGTGGAAAATTATTAGTGTTGGGAATACCAGATCATCCTGAGAAACCTGTATTCAGAATAAGAATGTAGAACAATAGACTGGTTCAAAATTGTGAAAAGAGTTCGCCAAGGCTGTATGTTGTCACCCTGCCTATATAACTTATATGCAGAGTACATCATGGGAAATGCCATACTGGATGAATCACATGATAGAATCAAGATTGCTGGGAGAAATATCAAAAACTGAAAATATGCAGATGATATCACTCTAATGGAAGAAAGCAAAGAGGTTTAAAGAATGTTTGAAGGTGAAAGTGAAGAAACTAAAGAGCTTCTTGATGAGGGTAAAAAAGGAAAGTGGAAAATCTAGCTTAAACCTTAACATTCAAGAAATCAAGATAATAGTATCTGGTCCCACCACTTCATGGCAAATAGATGGGGAAAAAGTGGAAGATGTGGCAGATTTTATCTTCTTGGGCTCCAAAATCACTGAGGACAGTGACTGCAGCCACAGACCTAAAAGATGCTTGCTCCTTGGAATGCAGCTATGCCGAACATAGTGTATTAAAAGGTAGAGACATCACTTTGTTGAAAAGGTCCATATAGTCAAAGCTATGGCTTTTCCAGTAGTCATGCATGGGTGTGAGAGTTAGACCATAAAGAAGGCTGAGTGCCAAAGAATTGATGCTTTTGAATTGTGGTGCTGGAGAAGACTCTTGAGAGTCCCTTGGACTACAAGGAGATCAAATCAGCTAATCCTAAAGGAAATCAACCCTGAATATTTGTTGGAAGGACTGATGCTGACGTTGAAGCTCCAGCACTTTGGCCACCTGATGCAAAGAGTTAACTCATTGGGAAAGATCCTGATGCTGGGAAAGATTGAGGGCAAGCAGACAAGGGGGCACCAGAGGATGAGATAATTAGATGACATCATCAACACAATGGACAAAAGTCTGAGCAAACTCTGGGAGATACAGAACAGGGAAGGACAGGGAAGCCTGGTGAACTGCAGTTGATAGAGTTGCAAAGAGTCAAACACAACTTAACAATTGAACAACAAAAACAATCATCACTCAGGAGACTCAAAAGTTTTGAGACTCAGCTTTAGTCCATGAGTTTGGAGCAGAGACAGAATGTCTTAAGTTCTGAAAGGAAAATTGAGTTAGAATGATGTTTATTTCCTTTTTTCATAGCCTCCATCTTACCCACTCCTTATAGGTGCTCCACTAGAATATTAAAAAGGAATCAGAGTGATAGTGGAACTCAGAATATGATCAAGAAGTTAAGGCTCAGCAAACCAGTTGGAGGGGGCAGACCAGTTGTTTTTCCTACCAGAGATACTGATGGAGGGAAGGAGATAGGAGAGAGAAAGACAGACAGAGACAGACAGGATGAGCAAGAGAGACAGAAAGGCAGAGAGACAGAGAGAGATCAGAGAGATTCATCAGGAACAAAATGCACTATCTTTCTATTGTGCATCCTGATGGAAGTTCAAGTTCAACATATGCAAATGATGAGTAACACACAGACGTTTTTTTAAGGCAGTGATTTTCAACACACAACTGCACTTTAGAACAACTTAGACATGCTAATTTATACTAGTTCAACCTGGGTTCCAACCTAGACCAATTAAATCAGAATTTCTGAAAATATAAATCTCCATATGTAATTATAATATAAAGCAAAGTTGGGAAACTGTTGTCTAAGAGTGTATAGAACAGGATGAGATGCATTTTGGTAGAGTTGAATATTCACTGTTTTTTGCATTTGTTAACATGTTATGGTGATAAATAACATCCATGCCTCAAACACCATAAATGGATATAATGAACAATTGTGAGAGAACCCACTGGCCTCAAGACACTTCAGATAAATATAATGAAGCTTCCTCCAAGTTTAGATATTCTTTACATACTCTGACACAATGACTATCCTACAAGTTAACCATGCAATTTGTTTGTTTATGCCATATATATATATATATGGTATATATATATATATATGGCATATATATATTTCAGTCCCAAACTCAAGGGACTAGAAAGAGAAGAGAAACTTCAGATAGGTTTTGTGGGATCTGAAACTTCAGAAACATATTCCAGGGATATTAAAATCCTGTGCCCAGCAACACATGGAAAGTAGTGCTAGAAATTAAGGTTGATGTCTTTAGATAGAGATGGCCTAAGCTCCACCAGAGAGCTTCTAAAGGTATTAGTATGGTCCCCAAAAGAATCACTTGTGAGCTTTGCTAGAGCTAGATTTAGAAAACTTCATATTTGGGAAGAGGGTATAACATAAGCATAACCTTCATTTAACAAAGGATGGGGAAGGACCAGGTATACTTGAGAGGACCAGAATTAATACGTGACCAATAATGGCCACATATGTTTCTACAACAATTGCTAGAGATAAATTTCAGTGTGACTGATTTTACTTTTCATCATCTGTCAGAACTGAGTTTAAAATAGAAATGATTTTGTCACACAGCTCTAAAGTCACACTTCATGCCTGCCTGAACTCGTGGCCTAGATTTGTACCAAATATGGAATGTGTATCAATAACATTAAAAAAGCAAAAACAACAACAAAAAAAAAACTCAAACAAATCTATCATAGGATGAACTTTTCTGAGTCTCCTTAGACTGCTGATAATCTAGACTTCAAATAAATAAACTTTGCTGTGTTCAATCTCTCATATGAAATCTCCTGGAATATTTGCCCTGTTTCTGGATTGTGTGTACTGCCTCTTGTTTCACAGTTCTCCTCACTGTTTTTTTTCAGTGTCAACCTCAACTTGGACTTCCTTTATGCTATGGCTTTTAGGTTGATTCTGGTATGTCAAGTCACCTAACTGGAGACCATGAAACTCATGTATTAGGCAAATTCAAATTCAAATCTATTTATATAGCGTTAGCCAGCAAAAAAATGAGCAGTCACACAAAGTTTTACCATATTTTACTATGTTTAGTGAACTAAACATGGTCAGATACAAAATACTTCAAACTAGCTTGTTACAGAGTTGTATTTTCAATATATTAATTGATTGCAGTACTGACTTTTCCCTTAGGGAGACCAACAAAAGTGGGTCTGGATAGGAGCAGTGAGAAGGTCAATTGGTAGCTAAAATTAGATAAAGAGGGAGAATGATTTGGGATCAGAAGAGAGCTGGGTCCCCTCATTGCAGAACAAGGAGCACAGCAAAATCTTCAGGGATGAGCTGCCTCAGAACAAGGATGCCCTGCCTTTCAGTAATTTCTGTGTGCCTGCAGCCCCAGCATCACCACCACCCTCCCCCCAACCCTAACCACACACACAAACAAGTGAAAAAAAAAGCACAAAGGACAAAGGGTAGAAAACCCAGATTCCCTGAGAGGAAGTGAGTGCATAGAGCACCTTGACCTCCATTTCTGAAAGTGTGGTGACAAATTTTATCTTGACCATTCCTTCAGCTAACAACTGTTTTTATCGAAGGTGAAAAGTAGATGATGCCATAGACAGATTCAAAATTACAGTGACTGAAGAAGATGGAAATACACAAGCATCTTTCTCTCATAAAGCGTACTTAAGCTTCAGGTTGCAGTACTATTGGCAAGCTAAAGAATTGAGGGGGAGGAAGAGGGAGAGAGCATTGCTACTCAAGTATAATGAAACTGAGCTGAAACAGTGGGGGTGTGTCCCTACAGGTTGAGTCAGCAGTGCCACTGCTAAACAAGACAACATGCACACACACACACACGCAAAGCTAAGCTTTTACTTTCTGTCTCACAGCTCCCAGTATCTTCTATGCCAGTTGCAAATAAGAATATATTCCTGAGCAAGGCAGAAACCATTCTGTTAATAAATGCCTGTGGGATGAAGGTCAGTATCTGCTCAGTCATTTGAGTTTGATAATAGAAAAGACAAATCTGAAGAGAGTCTTAAAGTGGATATCAAAAGAGGAAAGCATTTTTGGGGGGGATGGGGGTACAGGGGTTTGTTGTGCTATTACAACTTTACTGGCACTCATCATTTAGATCCATCTATATACACACAAGCAACTTGTTAAAGGTGTTACAAGTTAATGTGGCATATTTTCACTCTTTATACATTTATAAATATAAAATATATTTCAAGTCAACTTTCACTGATTTATTTGTAGATTAAATAACCTTGTTTATTCTGAACATTTCCTCTTCCTTTTTGATTTTGCAGTTATGAGTTGGCCTAAATATATTGCAACCCCCTCAAAGCCTGGAATGCATATCATGTGGAGAGTGAAAATGGCTCAAAAGCATGAAGTCTCATTATCCATAGGTAAGTAACCCAAATCTGTGTCTAGATATTTAAATATAAATAGTTCCTGGTATCTGGACTGTGACAGATGTAAGTCACATTATTACTGCTTAATTGTCTCCATTACTAACTTCATTACTTCTTTTCTGGCTCTTTGAGGACTCTGTGTGAGCTCATGGGGCCCAACTGCTTTGGGTAAGAGAGAAATGAGCACTTTTCCATGGGTACATGGCTGGGATTTTGTTGATATACATCACACTTCGACCCCAGGTTATGCTAAATGAGTGACTTAAAATGATCCTTGGGGAGCTTACCTTACACGCCAGCTTTCCTAGCAACCCAAGTGCCTAAAATCAGCTCTGCCTATCACATTTTCCAGTATCCCTGTTCATATCTCCTGTCTCCTGCAGCCTGTGGTGCTGTGTTGTACCTAGAGGGGAAGTTTGCTTTTCTATGATAACAAGTCTATTTTACCATCAACATTCTTTTGCTACCATTGAGATACAATTTATTTTTTAAGAAAAATCTCCATAGTGTCATGCTATATTGAGCAACAGAACTTCAACTTCCCCAGAAGTATATAAAGTCTGAAGGGTTGAGTTGAAATTCCAAGATTACATTCCCTTAGCTGCTAATTGAAATGGAACAATTATCTCTGTCTTATATATGCACTCTGGGGCATACTTTGTTGATGGTTGATATTTTTCAATAATACCCTCCCTAGAGTGGTCCTGTCTCAGATTATCAGCTGATAATCTTCAAATCCCTTTGCCCTTTTCTCTTTCATGCAGATTTAAGCTCCTTCATTTATAGGTTTATGTAATATAGTCACTGAATGCTTGTCAGAGCTGCAGTGTCTATTTTTTTTTTTTCCCAGAATATTTCTTGGGCAATTGCTAACTAAAATTATCATCTGCATTGAAAAAAATTTGGCCTATGTTGAAATTATGTCAAAATAGCTCATTGAAGAGTGAAATATTTATCTCTTTTGAACTCTACAAGAAAATTATTTGACAGATATTTACACATTTCCTAAAATGTGTTAAGTACTGTGCTGGGCACTAGGCACATATAATATTCAGTATCTGCTCTCTGGGTCCACTCCAGACAGGTTGAGAGCATCACACACAAAAAAAATGGTAAAAATACAAGTTATATGTCATATAGAGAAATGATGAGTGAGTGATGCTCACATCAAGTTCTATTTTTGCCATGCTGGCTGTGAAACTCTGGGCAAGTTACTTACTTTGAACTTGATTTCCTCATTTAGATAATGGAATAATAGTAATAATGCCTTCCCTGGTGAAGAAATTGGAGCAAAACATTAGGAGTCATAAAATTCTTAGAACAGTGTCTGGTATAGAGTAACTATCTGATAAATATCAATTATTTTTACTATTGTCCTTAAAGCAAAGTCTAAATGCAGGATTGTGTTCAGAGCTAAGAGGAGGGAAAAAATTTCTCTCTCTCTCTCTCTTTTTTTTTTAAGAAAATTTCTCTTGAATAAAAGTAGAAATAAGTGTAGCCACAGATTTTTCAGTCGTTCAGTCATGTCTGGCTGACCCCATGGACTGCAGCATGCCAGGCTTCCCTGTCCTTCAAGATCTTCTGGAGTTTACTCAAACTCATGTCTGTTGAGTTGATGAAGAGGTAATGAGTAAATTGGATGAAGTTCTGTGGATTAGTAGAAACATCCTTTGGCTTGGCCCAGCTGTTAAGGGGTATGTGTATGTGAGTGTGTGTGTGTGGGGGGGGGGGTGGGGGGTAGGTATTCAGAAATAACTCTAATCTGCTTTTGTTTCATTTTTTTCCCCAAAGATAAATTAGGCTCACTAAATCCATTAAATGGAAGGGTAAAGAACCAGGGGTAGGGGATTCTCAGGTGGCTTAGTGGTAAAAATCTACCTGGCAATGTGGGTGACATGGGTTTGATCCCTGATCCAGGAAGATACCAAACGCTGCAGAACAACTAAGCCAGCACACCACAACTATTGGGCCTGTGCTCTAGAACCTGGAAGCTGAAACTACTGAGCCGTGTTCCACAGCCTGTGAGCCCTAGAGCACGTGCTCTGCAACAAGAGACGCCATCTCAGTGAGAAGTCCTTGCACTGCAACTGGAGAGCAGTCTCCGCTTGCCACAACTAGAGAAAAGTCTGCACAGCAACGAAGACCCAGCACAGCCAAAAATAAATAAATGAAATTACATATATGAAAAAAAGTGCAAAGATGTGAGAAACCCGGCAGTCATGGTAACAGGGTGTACTCAAGAGGATCCCTTGGGTGCCTCTGCCAGAATAAATAAACTCCAACTGGTTATTTCATGCTTCCTCTCAAGATTCAAGGTTCCTGCTAGTCCTACTTCTGACTGCTGCCAAAGTCTGCCACTCTCCACTCTTTAAAGGTGTCAATTCTAAAAAACATCACCCCAGTGACAGGATCACAGGTAATCATATGGGTTATTACTCAGGAGTATGCAAGCATAGGGAGTCTTGGGTGAGGGGTCTCACAAGTAGCAAGAGGAATAGGGAAAATCCTGCTTTTAGATTTGTTACATGCCATTATGAGATATGCTAACTCTCCAGAAGCTTCTTGAAATGAATCGTTGACTATGGCACAAAAAATGCATTCAATAAATACTGAATCACTTTAATGAATTTTCAGTCAGTATTCTGTGAGATTTTCACAGAACATTTTATAATACACATGTCTGTATATCTATGACAGCATTTAATTATAAAGAGCCACACAAAATATTTTGAAAAAATAAAAAAGTTTATAAAAACATCTTGTACTTCAATGTAAATTGTTAAACTGTTTACTTCATTTATGAAGTTCTTTACAAATTAATTGACCATCTTTTTCTTGACCACTTAACTTTTATTAGAATTTGGACAAATAAAGTAAAAATTAACACACCACTGTAAGTCAGCTCTACTTCAATAAAATAACTTTTTTTTGTAAAAACTCTGAATCACTTCTCTGGACAGTAAGAATGAACACAACATTGTAAATCAACTATACTTCAATAAAATAACTTTTAAAAAAAGAAAAAGATTGAGACAGGAAAAGATAACAGCTTCTCCAAAGATCACAAATAGGGAATAGACAATATTTGGTGCAAATATTTAAAGAATTAAAGTGTTCAACCAAAATATAAAGATATGATTTAATAACACTAGTAATTTCAAGCCATATTCCAAATCAATTTAAAACTAGATGTTTTCATTCTATGCATCACTAAACAGAATTACTTTGTGACACCTCATTCACAAGGTAAAAATAATCACCCACTGTTCTTAGTTTCATAAAAATACATTAATAACTCAGTTGTAACACAAATAACAGTGTATGCTATTTGGTCACATGCATCTATCTTTGGCTCACGTCTGAAGAATTAAAACAGAAGCTTATCTACACACATGTGGTCTCAACATTTAGCATAAGGACAGATGAAAATTTGGTAGCAGAACTAAATGTGATTGATCTTGTTAAAAAATAAAATGATCAAAATGTAGTACAAGGGGAAAAATAAAAACTTAGACACAGAACACTCTTTCTTCCACTTTCAGGTTCTCTGTCAACTAACTTCAGGACCTCAAGAAAATAATTCCTGTTGTGTGTGAAAGGATATATGACTCTCTGAGTTGTTTTGAAGATGAAAAGTGATAAATATGTCCTAATCACCATGCAAAATATTATTATTGATTTCAGTATGATTCTACATATGTTTGAGAATAACTGTTTTGTGTTCAATATTCAATAAAGCGTAAGGGCAGTCTGGGAGTTAAAGGAGAGAAGGATCTATATCAGGTTTGAGATTTTCCTTAAAGTATTAACCAACACTAAGCACCTAAAGGAGAAGGCGATGGCACCTCACTCCAGTACTCTTGCCTGGAAAATCCCATGCACGGGGAAGCCTGGTGGGCTGCTGTCTAGGGGGTTGCACGGAGTCGGACACAACTGAGTGCCTTCACTTTCACTTTTCACTTTCATGCATTGGAGAAGGAAATGGCAACCCACTCCAGTGTTCTTGCCTGGAGAATCCCAGAGACAGGGGAGACTGGTAGGCTGCCATTTATGGGGTCACACAAAGTCTGACACGACTGTGGTGACTTAGCAGCAGCAGCAGCAGCTAGCACCTAAAAAAAAAAAAAAAAGGTCTTAAAGAAAAGCACCTAAAAAAAGGAGACTCCTGAGAGTCCTTTGGACTGCAAGGAAATCAAACCAGTCAATGCTAAAGGAAATTAATCCTGAATGTTCATTGGAAGTACTGATGCTGAAGCTCCAATAACTTGGCCACCTGTTGCCAAGATCCAACTTATTGGAAAAGGCCCTGATGATGGGAAAGATTGAAAGCAAAAGGAGAAGAGGGTGGCAGATGACGAGATGGTTAGATAGCACCACCGACTCAATGGATATGCATTTGAGCAAACTTTGCAAAAGAGTGGAGGACAGCAGAGTGCAGAGTGCTGCAGTCCATCATATTGCAAAGAATCTGACATGATTTGACTAAACAAAAATAACAACAAAGCACCTAAAAAAAATCTTTGCATTAAGCTCAATGCTAACTTCCGTCTGAGAGTCTTGGGAGGCAATACAATGAGGCAATTCAGGGAATTTTGAACAATGTTTTCTGAGTATTTATTATGTCTAGTGATTCCACTAACTACTATGATTATAAGTAAACTAACAACAAAAAAATCTTTCATTATAGTGAGAAATGCAGACTAGAAGACAAAAATAATAATAATGTCATAAATCAAAGGAAGTACCATGTACAACAGGGAATGTTTGAGTCATTTTTCTTGGAGCATTTGCTCTTGAACTCTTAGGATAACAAAAGGATATACAACTAGTAGTGGGTTGGAGCCAGTTTCTACTGGCTCAGATGAGCTGATGATGGGCATCTCTTCCCAACTCTTCTTCCCATGATGTCATGTTGGTAGCTTGAAATTGCCCATGATGGGGGATAGTTATAGCAAAGAAATAAACAAATATTATAAATCAAAGCTTTCCTTCACCATCACCCCTTAAGTCATTTTCAAAATGTTTATACAATGATCTTTTTATACTACTGTACACAATTCCAAAAGAAGGTATCTGATAAGAAAATAAAAATATGTTTGTGTCTTTAGGCTAGAATAACTTGATATTTTACATTTTGTTTTATGTCTGTGAAGGCATGGTTTGCACACTTACGGTAGTTTTAGATTGTTTTTATCCTTTATTCTTTTCTAGAACCTTCCAGAACAAATAACAATAAATAAGTGAAAGTCCTAATGAATGAGTTTATTCTTGAGAAATGAAATAAATTCATTTGATAACATTGATATGAGATTAAGTAATTTTTAAGTATTTCCCTCTTGGCTGATAGTTTCATTATTACACATCATGGGTAATATCTCTTGTCTTATGTTGTAGATCAATGTATGGTAAAAATGAAATATCCAACTGGACAACTGTGGTGAAAACATTGAGCATGGCTACAGTGTTCAAAGAACCTGAGGTGATAATAACTTGTCTAAATACTAACTGAAATTCAAAGGACAGCTTCACCAGATTGAGTGCTATTGTGCTTAGTACAGATTAATTTCACAGTTTCCTTTTTCACCAGCAATCACCAAGGATCTATGTCCAATTGCCAATAAATAAGACTTTATTTATTTCCTGAAATAATTATTTGTATGAAACAGAACTTGCAGAAGCCAGCTTCTTTCTTTCTTTCTTTCTTTTTTTTGTAGCCTGCAGCAATTTCTCCTCCACTAGAGTACTCTAAATTCGTTAACTTTTACAATTACTTTTGTAGCAGACAATTATCTTTCTAACCTAATCAGTTTGTCCAAATTTTCATCACTGCAGTTTTTAAGCTGGGGAGAAAATATGCTGGTAGAGTCCCAATTTCAATTTTAGAGTTACTCTTTTTGGTTTATGAAATTGTAAAAACATGAATTATTTAATCATGCTCTTTTCTAAAAGTTTCACCACACCTTCAGGGCTTCATTTACTATGACAAAGGGTTTTAAATGGTTTTGAATGAGTAAATAAAATATTTCTCCTGAATGGCTGCAGGTCAGGACTGGTTATGGAATTGTGGCTGCTTCAACTGTACGCTGATCTGTTAAGCTCCCCCGTGTTGTGGGCACTGTTTATACCTGGGGATAAGGTTCTAACTGCTAATACTTCCTGAAGATATGTGGAGATCAGCAAGTAAGGTAAAGAGAAAAGGTCAAGAACACATAATAGCAACTTTCCCCAGAGTGCCAGCAGAAAAATATAGAAAACAGAACCCGCACTGTATTTTTGAGAGGTAGTTTCCAGGGACTACTTGCTATGTTAGCGATCTGATCTAGAGCCTTAAAGACAGGAGAATTTATGGGAAGGTCTTGGATATTTAATGTTTTTCAATGTAGGGCTCCTCTCAATTTGTGAGATGTCCTCTCCGCAGTTGGAGAAGTTAGTTACCACTGAACTGAGAAGCCCATGCAGCCTGAGGACAAACATGCAAGGCTGTATTCCAAAGGGAGTGTTGGGGGACAGCTGAATTAATTCAGTAGGAATAAGTACAGAGATCAGAAAGCCAACAGGTTTGAGGGAAAACTGACTTGCAGTCATGTGATTAAATTAAACTCACCTGGATAATCTTCCTTCTTGAAAGTCACATAAATATAACATCATATATCATAAATATAACATCACAGGAATAAAATACTCCCTATTTATAGTCCCAGGTGGTTTGCAGAGCATCTACACAAGGAATAGAAAATCTTGGACACTGTTTTAGAATTCTGCCAGCCACACGATTGGTGAGCAATAGTCTCAAAAAGTTGTGAGGATTAAGGGTAAAAAGTACTGATTTTTAAAATATTGATTAGCATATACCACTTGATACTTAGTAGCTATAAATAAAAGACTTATTCTCAGGTCTAAGGGACAAGCATGGAGCCTAAATCAGAAAATAAGAGATTCAAAGTAAAATAATCCATAAAAAGAACAAGACAGAAATGATTGTTCAGATTTTGTTATCGGGGACCAATTTTAATTTTGAAAGCTTGCAGATTCTGTTTATTGGATTCTGATAGCTTGTTAGGTAAGGGTTGAACCAAATTTTAAGGTGTAGGAACAGGATCAACATTATCTTGATTCATACATGGACTTTGTATTGCTAGTTTAGTTGCATTCAAGGTATGCAGCTTCCCTCCAATTCAACCTGATGTTCTTGGAATAAACCACTACTTTTGCTCTATATTGCCAAACTCTCTAGTACTTTTTTATTCTTATCTATCACCTGCTATTATTAATGAATAAATCTGCCAATAGAAATTTTACAACATCTATGTGATACTTTATTTTAGAGACTAGTAAGTTACATATAAGAAAACATACACATATATATATACATATATATATATATACATTCAAAGACAGGTCTTAATGTGTACAAGTGATATAAAAGTTATAGTAGTTGGCTAATAAAAATTATGTCCCTGTCAGATGAAGCTTTGGAGTAATATCTATTAGATCAGGTTATGGCAGCTGTGTGGGAGCTCATAATTCTTGCTCCTCCATATTTTATTACAGTTTATGTAAAATCAAACTATAAACAAAAATATAAGATAGGGTATGTTACTATTAATCATCTGTTTTTGCAACAAAGCAATGATTATTAAGATATAGAGATTCTATTCAAGAATTCTTGGCATTAATGAGAATGATAATTGTTGCATAAAAAGAGCTTCCTTCTTTCATAAAACATTTAATGAGAGCCTACTTTGTTCTAGGCACTGATGATATGTAGCAGGGATAAATAATATCTCCTTTTGAGGAGATTACAGTGTATTCAGGTGTAAAATAGAGAAATAAATCTTTGATTAAAAAGTATAATCAGGATTATGCCAGATTTATGCTCAGAAAGCTATAGGGACAAAAGTTCGTGGGATTGTTTTTTAATTCCAAAAGTTCTGTGACTTGGAATATAGACTGATTGTCATTTGTTCTGCCATTAGGCATAGATGCCAGGCTTATCTCTTTCTTTACTTTTCTTATATTATCACATACCTGTTAGGTTTGCAGTTCATATCTATTCAGTAAATGAATGAGAAAATTATTTTAGTGAATAATTTGGCTGTTAGCATTTTCCCCCTTTCTCTTAATTATCGTCAAATAAAAAGTACAGACTTTCTACACCATTATCTTTCCAGGACCTAGCTTCAGGGGGATCCCTCTCTACTCTTGGCTTAGAGTCAAGATTAACTTCATCAACCTAATTTCGTAGTCCTCAACTAGGAGCATGTTTGTTCTCCAGGGATCTTCAGAAATATCTGGAGACCTTTTTTTCAGGAAGGTTAAGTAATGGCATTGGTTGCTACTGGCATTGAGTGGGTAGAGGCCAGGGAAGTTATCACATATCTCCAATGCAGAGGATAGTCCCTCTCCACATGAAAGAATTATCTGGCTGAAATGTCAGTAGTACAGATATTGAAAACTGTACAGATATTGTACAGGTTTAATGTTACATTTCTAATCCCAGGAATTGGTTCAGGGAAGAGCACTTGATCCAAATTGATCAAATCAGACCAAAAGTTGGAGGGTTTTTTTTTTTTTTTGGATAATCAGGGGAAATGAATTTCTATTGATAGAATATATGATATGCAGAAACAACTATTGAATATGGGACTTTCTACAGCTGAGACCTCAGGTAAATACTGAGACATGAATAGTTATATGAGATTAGGATTCACGTTAAGGGGAATGAGTTAAGAAATTTCAAAAAAAAAAGAAAGTATGGTTTGAACAATGAGATTCAACAGAGTCTGAAGCCTTCCTTACCCTCTGAATGTTTTAGTAATATAATCCAAAAAATTCCCATTATATTATTTAAATTTGTGATAATAGTAACTTGCAGCAAAACCCTTCAATCTGATGAATAAACAAATGAATTATAAGACATAGGTAAAGAGAAAGGTAGAAGGAGGCGTTAGCAACTGTGAAGGAAGCTATGAAGCAGGACAATTTATTCCAGCATCCTCATGCTAGCAGATTTTTAAGTACTATCAAGAGCATGATTTTATGAGAAGACAAAATTTTTGATTCCACCAGCATGTTCAAAATTTTGTTTCTGATACTCAGGACAATCACCTTGTCATTCTGAGATTCCTTCATCAAAAGATACTGTGATCCTACTCCCAGTTCTCCACAATCCCAAGCATTTTCTACAAAGTCGACTTCCTGTAAGAAGGCTTCCCAGCTCCCATTGGTCATAATTAGCACCATCCTTTGCCCAGCAAGCATATATAATGTCTGAAAGAAAATTATTTAAATCTCTTTCTTATGTTCTATTATAGTCTGATAAAAAAGCCATCAGTTATTTTTTTGTGACTCAGATTTGTGCTACTGAAAGTTAAGAATATTCTTCATCATCTTTGTACCTCACAATTTAAAAGACTATTTATAGCTGATAGTAGTAGTAGTGAGAGTCGCTCAGTCGTGTTTGACTCTTTGCAACCCCATGAACTATACAGTCCATGGAATTCTCCAGGCCAAAATACTGGAGTGTGTAGCCATTCTTTTCTCCAGGGAATCTTCCCAACCCAGGGATTGACCCAGGTATCCCACATTTCTTTACCAGCTGAGCCACCAGGAATGACCATTTATACCTGATAGGAATTCATGAAACTTCTTTGGATTAAATAATACTTTATTACTGAACAAAATAGCATGAACATTTCCTCCTTTAAAAAAAAATAACATTTTAAAATCCTTTCAGGAGACTGTCTTTTTATAACCTGGGACACAGCTCACTATTCAAATTATCAGAGAGAGAGAGAAACTGGATCTAAAAAATTGAATCTAAATGCTCTTATTGATGATGTTTCCTTCAAGTTTGAACCCTACCCCCATCAGTTTGACTTTAAAAATGTTCTTTGTACTTCCACCTTTACAAATATTTATTGTCTTAAAGGATGGAAACAGAGAAGAATCAGAGAACATTGGTGTTATCCTCAGAAGGGAGTGGTAGGGCATTGCTTTCATCCTCAGTTATTATGAGACTTTCATAGTGGATCAGATGGTAAAGAATCTGCTTGCCAATACAAGAGACCCAGGTTGGATCCCTGGGTCAGGAAGACCCCTGTAGAAGGGAATGGCTACCCACCCCAGTATTCTTGTCTGGAGAATTCCATAGACAGAGGAGCCTGGAGGGCTACAGCCCATGGGATTGCAAAGAGTTGGACACGAATGAGCGACTAAGCATGTATGCACTTCAGTTATTATAAGTGTATCTGTCTCAAACAAATGGAATAGGAACACAAACTTTTATGCTAATTACAGTCAATGTTTACACTTTAAATGTTTACACTTTCTGGGAGTAACACACCGTATACAATCACAGAATATAGCTCCTGTGTATTATTAATATCTCATACCGCCAGGATAATATCCTTAAAAATATGCTCAGATTCTGATCTCCATCTTGTAAAATCCTTCAGCAGCTTCCAAGATCAACAAAGATCCAAGCCAGAATCTATTGAGTTACATATTACAACCATTTGATCCTATTTCTTGCCTCCATACGGGCCATTCTTTTTTCACATAGTGGGCTTCCCTGGTGGTTCAGTGGTAGAGAATCTGCCTGCCAGCACAGGAGCTGTGGGAGATGAGAGTTCAATCCCTGGGTGGGAAGATCCCCTAGAGGAGAGAATAGCAACCCATTCCAGTGTTCTTCCCTGCAGAATCCTATGGACAGAGAAGCTTAGCAGGCTACAGTCCATAGGGTTGCAAAGAGTCACACAACTGAGCATGCACGTTTCTTACACTCTTTCAGGTAACATCTGCAACAATTTATTTCTAAAGTACTTTCAACATAGCATGATATACTACATCATTGGTTTTGTATATCATACTTGGCCTACTGGAAAGCATTCCCCTCTTCCTTGGCCACATGACACTATTCTATCAATGAAGACTTAAACCTGAACCTTGCTGACCTTTATACCTCCCATCATGGGTGGAGATGAGTTCTCACTGTTCTTCATATCAGCACCCTTCATATTTGTACTTGTTGATTACTTTGTCTCTCTTAGGTAAAGAAACTTTTTATATGAATATTTTTATCCTTTAAGAGATGGCTTCCAAATATTTGAAACTGTAATAAGTGCACACTTTAAGAATGGGTCTTAGAACACAAATATGTGTGTGTGTGTTTCTGTGTCTGTCCATAAATCTCATGTATATAGAACTGATCTTACTGATCAAAATCCATGATATTTGCTCTTCTTTTATTTATTATCTTCTACCTATTGCATAAGTAACTGGAAACTACTGTCTCTCCCACTCTTCTACCTGTCTCTCATGTCTAAGTAAAAGTAGTACCATCTGCTCAATTATTCCAGCACACATCTGAGAGTCATATTTATTGCTCTCTTTTCCTCATCCCTCTCATGTAAACCAGTGCATCTTGAATCCACTGCTTCCATTTCAACTCACGTGTCAGTCCAAACCATATCATTGAAATAGCCACCACTTGGCCTTCATGTGTTCATAATTATCATTCTATAACCTTTAAAAAATTAAAACAAAAACCAGGATTGCGCTTCCTCTGAAGTTTCTAGGAAACAATATCTCCTTGTCTCTTTAAGCTTCTGGTGGGCTCCGGAGGTTGCCTGACTCGTGACTGCATAGCTCCAGTCTCTGCCTTCATCTTCACTTGGCTTTCTCCCTTGTGTATCTCAAATTCCCCTTTGCCCATTTCTTATAAAGGTATCTGTTGATATGTTTTGGGACCATCCTAATTCAAGTATGTCTTTATCTTGAAACATTTAACTTAATTATATCTGTGAAGATTCTCTTTCCAAATAAAGTCAGAAATATAGATTTCAGGTGGATACATCTTTTTAGGTGGCAGGGGAGGAGTTACAATTTAATGGTTTGGTGACTTACTAATGCCTAAAAGTATCATATTTTTACATTACATTCTGTATTAACAGTAGATATGAAATCAGAGGTAAAGGAGTTCAATAAAAATTAATTTATTAGATTTTTTCATCTTTTATAATTTTTAATTTGTGTTTATATGATTTTGTTTGTGCCCCAGGTTAGATGATAAGCTTATGAGGGCAGATATCATATGTATCATTTTGAGCAGTACTTATAAGTCCATGTGCCAATGACATTGTCAGCATTCAATGTATATGTTGGACAAATAAACTGATTATTGAAGAAAATAAGGGATGGATAGACAGTGAAAGAAGTTCATTGATCCATTGAAAGATGATTAGTATCTGTTATGCTACTCCCATGTCTTGGAAATAACCTTTTTGGAATACCTTACTAAAATTATATTCTGAAAAGGGCCCAGGTCAGTCCTTCTCCTTTACAAACACTCAAAAATGGAGGATTTACACTGATAATTGGAAACTGTCAAGTTGCCTACTGGAAATAGAAGTAAAGCTTGACCTAGATGGAGTCTTATAAAGCACTTGCTTTTTCCTACAGAGAAACACAAAATGTCGTGTAATGAAACATTTATTTTTAGCTCAATTTGATATGCTTGATTTCATGTAATAATTCTTTTTTAATACTTTGTGTAAAATATCCATTATATGGCTCAAAGGAAATATAAAGCATACTTAACATTCATTACAGTAACATTGTTAGAAAAATAATTTTGCATATATCATAATTAATGAAAGAGGAAAAGTAAAGAATGTTATTCAAACCACATTCAAGTGACAACACAGCTAGCTAGATATTTTATATGGATAAGAAGAAGTTATAGCCTACAAATTAACAGATGAATGTGTTAGTTGCTCAGTCATGTCCAACTGTTTGCACCCCATGGTCTGTCCATGGAATTCTCCAGGCAAGAATACTCAGTGGGTTGCCATTCCTTTCTCCTGGGGATCTTCCCAAACCAGGGATCAAACACAGGTCTCCAGCAGTGTGGCAGATTCTTTACCATCTGAGCTACCAGAGAAGCCTATCTATATGAAAAGAAATATTAGGCATTGTTAATCTTAAACCAAGAAAAATCTAAGTCCATTTAAGTAAAAAAAAAAAAAAAATAGCTTTTAAAGATGTTAATTAATTATAGAACAAATGGTTCCTAATCTCTTTAGAAATATTAACATTGTAATAAATTAGGTTAAGACTTCAATTATGAATATCTTTGAATCATTGCAAAATTAAAATATTGCTCAATTGTTTATTTAGAATTCTGTCTTTGACTTCAAAAATTGAAAACAAAAGTTATGATTAAAATGTGCATTGCTATTCACCTTTCACACATTAAAAGAGCAAACGAGAAAATTAATATAATAGGCATCAAAAAGAAAATGGCATTTCATTAAAATTACTCAGGTTTGTATCATTTTTTATTAAATACCCATTATGTTAAATATATATGTATACATACTATATATGCATACTTTCACTTTATGACTCAACGTTTGACAAAAGATGTAAGCATAGAAAGTGAGTATTTGAAATTGAAGTTACATTTAACTCTGCAGAAAATGTATGTATTCTTCTCGTAGGCATTTACTGACCATCAAATATGTGACTGGAGAAGGAAGTGGCAACCCACTCCAGTATTCTTGTCTGGAAAACTCTCATGGACAGAGGAGGCTGGAAGGTTACAGTTCAGGGAGTTGCAAAAGCATTGGATGCAACTTGATGACTAAATGACAACAATAAATAAATGATAGGGACTCTACTTTGTGTAAATTTTGATGACATATACTGCCTTTCCTCTAAGAGATCACTTTTTAGTCTTATAAGAATTTTGTTATGTTTCCTGTGTGGTAAGCATTATGCTATTTGTTGGGTATATAACAGTGAATAGCAAGCCTGCAATGATCTACTTTTCTCCATTACACACACATTAAAATAATCTATACATTTCTTTGATTTAATCCAAATTCTTTTTCCTTTGTCCATGGATAACAGACTTATTCACTTGTTAGTGAATCCCCTCTAAGATTAAGGAAATAAATTCAAACTCTCCTATCATATTTCACCAATCCACTCTCTATAAAGCCCGTTACTAGCTTTAGTCACTTTCATTAAAATACAAATTCTGTTCTAGAAGTCAAAAGGAACTCTAATTTAATCTCAGATATTTTTACCTCCAATTTATGTAGGTTATTTATCATTCCTTTTGCCTGTCCTCATTTCCACAATGATTCCAATGGCTAATCCTTTCCAATACTTTAAATTTTCTCTTAAATATCATTTCCACAGAAAAATCATCTCTGGTAACTCCATTTTATTAGTTCCGTACCTTCCAAAATATCATCAACTGGAGTACCTTGTAAGTTTGTTGAACAGTATAAATGGGTGAATATGTTAATAAGATTTCAATTATTAGGAATTAGAAATAGGTCTACAGGAACTATAAATAAACAAACAGACATTTATAATTTTGAAAAGTACTATGATGGTATGGGAGAAGGCAATGGCATCCCACTCCAGTACTCTTGCCTGGAAAATCCAATGGATGGAGAAGCCTGGTAGGTTGCAGTCCATGGGGTCTCTAAGAGTCAAGAGTCAGACACGACTGAGCGACTTCACTTTCCCTTTTCACTTTCATGCATTGGAGAAGGAAATGGCAACCCACTCCAGTGTTCTTGCCTGGAGAATCCCAGGGACGGGGGAGTTTGGTGGGCTGAGGTCTCTGGGGTCGCACAGAGTCGGGCACGACTGAAGCAACTTAGCAGCAGCAGCAGCAGCATGATGGTATATGTACAGGTTATATAACAGTTAACAAAAATGTTAAACCTAACCTACTCCCTGTTTCCACAGAATGTATAAACAAGGATATAAAAGATAAGCAGAACTGACTAATCAAGGCTGGGAAATTGAGAAAGAATTGAAAAATTTGGAGAAAGATTTGTAAGCCATATAAAGAAAAAATACATTGGGAATTGGACATTGGAAGGTGATAAGGAATAAAAAACAGCCTTCCCTGGTGGCTCAGTTGGTAAAAAATAAACAAGAGAGGATTGAACCTTGAAGTGCTTTATAATTCATGTGAAGAACTAGGTCCTCATGCTGGGAACAACTGGGAGTCATTGCGTATACTTCAGTTATCAGTAACCTCTTGATATAGAATGAGGGGGAGAGAGATGTTATTTTTATGTTGCTGCCATTACAAATTGCCACAAATTTAGCAACTTAACACCTATTTATTATCTCATGATTTACATGAGTTAGAAGTCTGTGCACAGTGTGGTCCAGTTGGTTGTGTGTGTGCTTAGAGGTCACAAGGCTGGAATCCAGTGTTAGCAGAGTTGTGTTCCTTTCATGTTGCCAGTCTCTTCAAGATGACGGCAGAATTCACTTCCATAGGGGTAGACTGAAGTCCTTGCTTCCTGGTTGGTTGCCAGTTAGGGGTCATTCTCAGCTTCTAGAGTCTCAACCATATCCCTTGACTCATGGCCCCTTTGAAAGCCAGCAACAGCTGGTCAGTTACTTCTCACACTTCTCAGACCTCTCTGCCTCATCTTTTTTACATAGTTCTGCCATCTCTTCTATTAGTAAGGGCTCAATTTGGTTAATTTGTATAACACAGTTTATCTCCCTATCTTAAGGTCAGTTGATTACTAACTTGAAGTCCTCTGCAATTTCCCTTAGTTTAATATTTTATATTTCCGTTTTTCTTTCACTGAATTTTAATATCGTTATAATTTATTTTGGTGTGCAGTAGGAATCATATCTGAATTCCTTCCTCACTGATCTCTAGTAACCAATACGAATGTTTATTAGCCTCATTTTCTTAAATTTTTAAATGGTTTTTATGGAAAACTAGTTTTTCTTAACCGCTCCCATTTCGAAAGCATTCTAAGCTATTTTTATATTTAGTTTTTGAAAATCCAAGTGTGTGTGTTTATAAGACATTTATGGGCATGATACTATACTACTGAGCTTATGATGAGGAAAAACATGTTTAGTATATAAAAATATCTCCATTGATATGTTTTATTCACCTAAAAAGATGAATGAATATTAGGAGAAATGAAAAAAATGAGCAAAGTAAAAAGACCCATAGTAGGCAAAAATATATATTCCCTTGGCCTTAATTGAAAGGTATCAAATGTCAAAGAAATATGGGGAATAAAGAATGAAATAAGACCAAGACCAAAAAGCCCCCAAGGCTTTTAGGGGGACCTTTTTTGGGGAGGGTTTACAGGTGGTGCAGAAGGTAAAGCGTCTGCCTGCAATGTGGGAGACCTGGGTTCAATCCCCGGGTTGGGAAGATCCCCTGGAGAAGGAAATGGCAACCCACTCCAGTACTCTTGACTGGAAAATTCCATGGATGGAGGAGCCTGGTAGTCTACAGTCCATGGGATCACAAAGAGTCTAACATGACTGAGCAACTTCTCTTCTAGGGGCTTTAGTTGCAAGTTAAATATAGGTGATTTAAAAATTTCTCCTTGAAACATATATTTTTATATTTTATAAAAACTATTTTATAAATATTTTATAAAAACTATTTTCGTTCTACTTCCTTATATATCAAAGTAACAATTTTTTTTTTTTTTAAGCTCTGGTTTGGCTCAACTATGCTTAGAAGTTATAATTGATAATGACAGCCGGGGAGAGAAAAATCCATGAAGATAACAATCAAGTTGAATTAGAATATGTAATCTAGTTCATTTTATGCACCTGGGGGGTTTGTTGTCAAAGTTCAAATTTTGATGTGTGGTTGTAAATAAAGGCGTCAATTCCCTTAAGCAATAATTCTCAACTTTGGTTGAATATTATGTATAATTAGTTGGGGAGCTTTAAAAAACCCAATGCTCAAACCACACCCCAGAGCAATTAGACTGGCATCTCTGGGGTTGGCATCTAGTTAGCAATACTTTTTAAAGCTCCCCAGGTGATTACAATGTGCAGCTAAAGCTGAGAACCACTGCTTCAGAGTGGTATTATATATTTATTAAATCATGTATATGTGTTTGTGTGGGCTTCCCAGTGACTCAGCACTGAGATATCTGCCTGCAATTTAGGAGTCACAGGAGATGAAAGTTCAATTCCTGGGTCAGGAAGATCCCTTGGAGGAGGGCATGGAAAGCCAGTCCAGTATTCTTTCCTGGAGAATCCCAAGGACAAAGGAGCTTCTCGGACAGAGGAGCTTCTCGGACTACAGTCCATAGGGTCCCAAAGGGTCAGACACAATTGAAATGACTTAGCACACAGCACACATATGTATGTGTATATTTACATTAGTGTTACATGTTTATTTCTTGACTTTCTGTTCTACTGATTTCCTTTCTGGTATAATATTTGAATTACTGTTAATTCTTTAATGTTTGAATGTAATTTGAAATAGGCATTTTTATATTTTTCTAAGTATTTTTATATTGTATTTATTTTTTAAACAGTTATTTTAATTTAAATAGAATCTACAAATGCCCTATATATTCATCAATGTTCATATTTCATTTACCATTAAAGTAGATACTATTTATTCCCTATTTTTTTTTTATTCATTACTCTTATAGTAGAGAAATATATGGATCTGGAATTGGGCAATTTTTAAAAAGTTTTTGCAGTTTTTGCCTGATTTATTAAAATACATATCAGATACAGAAATGATATGTAAATTGATTTTCCTCTTTAAACACTGGTGATTCTGCACTTGAAATCCTTAGATCAGAGAAAAAACTACCAACATATTTTTAATACTTTCAAAGGAAAAGAATTTAGAAATGATCAAATATTTTGAAATTTCTGGCCATAACTCACTGTAAACAAAATCATATCTCAGTATATTTATATACACTTAACCAAAAATTAAGTTTCATGATGCAGTATTAACCTTTAGTATGTGTGATGCTCCTATGATGTTTTCTCTTCTAGTCTACTCTATGTTAGTCTTAATAATATTTGTCACAATACACAAAATTGTTTTCATATCCTAATTAAGTATTGAGAGATACTTGAAGATTATTTTTAGTCCAATACCTTTATTTACTAGATAAGTTAAGGACCGCAATAGTTTAGAGTAGCTTTTGTCCAATGGTTACACATAGTAACCCTTGATGTTAATAGCATTCTATTCAGTGGCTGGATCTTATCAAAGTTTTGTCACATCAAGCCTCCTCAGGGTTGATTATTCATCAATATTACATCAGATATACATAAAAGATATAGATTACCAGGCACTTCCACCTGGAATTGCTAATTAAACTAGTTTTTCCCACTTCATGTGAAGAGTTGACTCATAAAAGACTCTGATGCTGGGAGGGATTGGGGGCAGGAGGAGAAGGGGACGACAGAGGATGAGATGGCTGGATGGCATCACCAACTCAATGGACGTGAGTCTGAGTGAACCCCGGGAGTTGGTGATGGACAGGGAGGCCTGGCGTGCTGCGATTCATGGGGTCACAAAGAGTCGGACACGACTGAGCGACTGAACTGAACTGAACTGAACTGAAATATGTTTATTCTTCTACTTTAATGTGCATCTAAGCTTACACAGACTTAAAAACCCTAAACCTCAAAACAATCAATTTCTTCCAAGCTTTTATTATAATTTTTCCCGCTAGTTGGTAACCTCTCTACATGTTTTTGAGGTGTCTAGAGTTTATAGTAAATGTAATTAAAAATATAATTACTAATTGAAAGTAATTTATTAAGGAAGAACAAAACTATATATTATACATAAGTACTTTATGGATATTGTTTCTTCTAAGATCACCTACCTGAGAATGAAATAGATGAATCTGACCTTAATTACAAGTTTTTGCCATTGGTTTAGGCAGTTTTTGGCCTCTATTTTGACAAACAAACCATAGAATATATGTAACATGCATGTTGATTGTGTAACATGCACATCAATCATACATATCATGTACACATAATTGAGTACAAATATGTGCAGTGCCTACTCCACTCCCAGTCTGAAATACAACTAATTCCAATGTAGTGTTTAAATTTATTTTTCACTTGAATTCCTAATATTTCCCTGGTTTCAAGAGTAAAACTATACAATAGATTTGTTTTGTGATATTGTCTACCTGATTAGTCAAAATTTATCTTAGAAAATACTGAATGTTAATCACAGAAGTTTGGTATTTGATTTATGTTTTAAAGTTATTCTTTTATTTAGACAAGTATGCTTTATAGAAGTAAATATATTTTAACACTAAAAAGTTAGTTATGTAGGAAACATTATGCTTGAAAGAATTAATTCCAAGCTTTACATTTATCTTTCCTTCAAAAAGGGAAAGTAAATTTGCCTATATTATCTAAGTCATTTTTCTTATGTTTTTCAAATAATCATAGCCTTTTAGATTATATAAAAAATCTCAAACACTTTAGTAAATTCATTGCTTCTGACATTCATTCTAACTTTAAATACACACACACGCATTGTAACATACTGTTGACCCATTCAATCAATCAAAAATTTCATTTAGTATTAATTTTAAAGTATTGAAATGAGTTTTATGTGGTTCTCTATACTAAATATATAGGGTCATTTACATTGATGAGTGAGTGAAGTGAAAGTCATTCAGTCATGTTTCACTCTTTGTGACCCCATGGACTGTAGCCCACCAGGCTCTTCTGTCCATGGAATTCTTCAGGCAAGAATACTGGAGTGGGTTGCCACTTCCTTCTCCAGCGGATCTTCCTGACCCAGGATCGAACCAGGTCTCCTGCATTGTAGGCAGGTTCTTTACCATCTGAGCCACCAGGGAAGTGATAGATTATATCAATAACATAAACTTTCCGGATTCCTAGTCAGCTTTTCTATTTATTGAAATAGGGGAGACAAATAGGATTTATCTTTAATTTTGGTGGGTTGAGAAGAATTCTAATTCTGTACCCCATGTTGAGCAGTGAAAAACAGGATAATAAATCTGATAGATAAGAATGTTTTTTTACATACAGTGAAGTGCGAGTGGCAAGTATAAATATCAAATTGTTGCTACATACATAGGTGGCCTTAGTAAGCTTCCTTAGAATTCTTGGCAAATCACTACCTTAATAAAAATACTCTACAAGCATAATGTCAAGTTTTCAAATATCAATATGTCAAAATACTATCAATAATCCTTAGTAACAAAAGGCATTATAAGGGAAGTCTTTTAGGGAAGTTTTCTTGCCTTTAGGCAACACCTCATAAACATAAATTATTTCCAAACTTTGTTTTATTTATTTCTAATACCTTCTTATAACATTCAGAGGGAATTCTCTGCTTCTTGAGTATCTGTTCCCAGTATACCATTTTTTTGAGGGTGGAGGGCAAAAACAGAACTTATTATTGTTTATCAGAATTCAGAATTTAATCATGTAGGTAGCACTAGCAATCAGGTAGCTCTGATTATTATTAGTTTCACAGAAGAGTCAAGTTAACTGGATGACTGCATTAATTCATTACTTGGATAGAAGACCTCATAGCCGTCACCTACCTTTGACAGTAGCTAGCAAAAGATCTGACATTTATTTGGCATTTAGTTAGTATGGGTGGCATAACTGACCAAACATCCAAGTGCCTGAATGAATATATTAAAAACACAAATAGGACTCATTCTTATGAGTCCATTTTGGCTGCTAGTTTTCATTCCCTTTACCAGAACTCTTTAGTGTCCCTTACGTTTCTTAGTCTAGCTCTTATTCACTTGATCCACCATGTGGTCAGTGACTCTAACACTAGTTTCTCTTACATTCTCTCCACACTTGCCTTGTTAATAAATGATATGACTTTTTAAAAGGAAAACTGTACCTGATCATGCAGTTTTTACCCATCTCATTAACCATTAGAATGTGTTTTAGGTTTATTGTGATTGTGGAACATAACTAAAGATTATTAAACCCACGTTGTTAGCTATATAGGATCCCATCAGTTTCCAGGGAGTACAGTGAAACTTGCATGACATTCCCAAGACATCTCCAAGTTTGTAGAAGCCATTAAATACATGTCTTGCAGAAATATAATTCAACCACATTTTCAAAGAGAATAAAATATTTGTAAAAATGACTGATCACTTCTCAAGCACTTTTCACCCATAAGGCACATAATTTCATTTTTGAACATTTAATTATATGACATCTCTCTTAGTAAGAGCAGTCACAAGAGAAAAAAATGGTGAAATAATGCAACTGAGAAATTATAGGAAAGGAGTTGAAGGTGTGTTTTCCTCATGGAGACTCCAACAAAGGGATTTGGCCTCTGGCTTACTAAGTACACAATGGTAACAGTTTTTGAAGGCTGCCTTGAAAAATTCAAATTTATTTGTGGCTTAAAGATCTACCTGGCATAGAAACAGAACCATTAAAGTAATTATGAACATTTATTGAACACACACTACATGCTAGTCACTATGCTAAGTGTTTTAAATAATAACTGATTATTATTTTTAAATGTCAGGAGCTCTGTGAGGCAGAGTTATTATTTTTTTCTCCATTTATGTATGAGGACACTGAGCTCAGAAAATAAAGTAGCTTTCTCAACTAGCAAGTGGCAGTTCTAGGATTTAAAACATTTCTAATTCCAAAATCCACATTGTTGATAATCTTTCTACCCATTCTTTTATTCAGCCATCAGAAAAATATTTATTGACATTCTATTGCTTACTAAGACCTGAACTAGACACCAGAACCAGAGAAGAAAACACAGTGACATGTCCATTCTCATGTAATGCATTGATAATATGTAACTAATAGATATTTCTGAAATCACATAAGTTAATGTGTTAAATCTTTTAATGGCATTCTTGTTTTAAATAAATGCCACAATTTTCATGCATCTTTTTCAGCTTATTTCTCATGGTCTTTGGTCTCATAGAAAATGGGCTGGATTGGCATATCCTCCTTTCTTATTATTCAGGGAATTAAAAAAATATATATTAGTACTCTTTCCTAGAGTAAACAAAATACATAAACACATAAGATGAAACTGAATAAATGTTGGTGTTTTGAGCTGACATTTCCCTTGATTACTTCCCATTGCCTGGTTTTGATAGCATCAGTTAAATTTCAGTGACTAGAAACACTACCAACATTTCAAATTGGATTTTCTCTGTATCATGTTCTCCTGATGCTTTTGCTGTGATCACTGGGTTGTGTTTATCCCTCTATTCTCATGTAGCAGTATTAAATCACAGTTGCCACAATGATGAATTGATTTAATTTGCTTATTCTTAAATCCATGCCACACTACCAGCAAATCTCTCATCCTTAATCATTCACCCTATTCCTCTGATTTTATCTCCTAAATACTTCAGAAACCCATTCCTGTCACTATTACTAATTTCCTAGTTGAGATACACGTCTTTTTTAACTTGACTATTGCCTGAGTCTCCTAACTTGTCTCCCTGCTTCTATTGTTGCACTTCACATAGCACCCCCATCCCAGCCACCATATTATCTAGAATCAACTTGGATGGATTAAAGTGCAAATCTATCGTAACATTTTTATTACCCAGTATTCCAACATCTATAATACTTTGTGTGTTAGTCACAAAGTCCTGTCTAACTCTTTGCGACCCCATGGACTATAGCCCACCAGGCTCCTTTGTCCATGAGATTTCCCAGGCAAGAATGTTGGAGTGGGTTGCTATTTCCTCTTCCAGGGGATCTTCCTTACCCGGGGATTGAACCAGATCTTTTACATTGCAGACAGATTCTTTACCATCTGAGCCACCAGGGAAGCCCTCTGTAATACTTTACTGAACTATAAACAGATGGTTGTGCTTCCAAATCATTACAAGCTCCTTAAACTTAACACAAATATATCATTTATCTATGTATTGTAACACTCAGAAATACCTAAATTATGATGGAATTTAGCAAACATTTGTTGAAATGAACTGAAATAAATATGCATTGAAGTTGCAGAAAGAAGAAAATGTCTCATTTATTTGGCTTATAATTGCTATCCTTCATTCATTTTTCCTTCTATCCTTCATTCATTTTTCCTTCTATCCTTCCATCCCTCCCTGGTTTCTTTCTCTCTCCTTTCTTCTTTACATTCATTGTTAGAGCATTTTTTAATTGTCTACTATTTCCAGGCTTTTGTGTTTGGGATCCAACAAAGCAAAAGTCTCTGCCTTACTGGAGCTAAGTTTTATAGTGGAGAATTTAAAATAAAAATGAAAATGTAGTAAATTAATGATCTAACATATTATCAGATTTTCCTTTGGGGAAAATAAGTAAAATTAGAAAAAGTGAAGATAATCCAGAATGCCAGAGGAGGCAGCTGGAACAGGGTGAAATACTAAATAGAGTGGTCAGAGTGGATCTCATTGACAAGTTGAGATTTGAGCAAATATGTGAAGGAAATGAAGGCATGAACCAAATAGATATCTCAGTAAAAATCATTCCAAGCAGAAAAAATAGAATGAAGCAGGACATTATGGTCCTCTTCCCACCCTATGTCCTATACTTGCCTTTTGTCTTGTAGAGAAACTTTAGCCAAACAAAAAGTTTAATCAGAGAAGTGAGAAATGCTGAAGCAAAGAAAAATAGCTAAGTAAGACCAATAGTAATAATCATTAAACAAAGTCAGGGACCTTTTAGTTCCTCATTAGGGCTGTAGATAATATTCTGAGCCATATCCTGTGAGCTGTCTTGTAGATATCGAAACCCCTACCAGGTGTAAAAGTTACCTACGTGATGACCAGACTATAGCCATGACATAAGCTGCCATAATTCCAAGAACTGTCCTCAGGGAAATCGGAACAAACTGACTCTGGAATTGAAGATTAACTTAATCAAGATGACACTGGCCAGACCACTGCATGACCAATTTCAAGATTACTGTCAGAGCTGACTGTTGTTTCTGCATGTACCCCCATCCCTTGATCTACAAAATCTCTTGTCCACAGATTGTCAGTGAGGGGGATAGATCTTTGGACATGAATCTACTTTGCCACCCCTCCCCCATTGCCAGCCTTCAAAATAAAGCAAGCTTTACTTTCCACAAACCTTGCACCTTTATTGGCTTTTGAGCAATGGGCAGCCAGAACCCATTTTCAATAAAAAAAAAAAAAAGAGCTGTAGTAAGGCCATCCCAAATGTGATATTTTCCTTTGTCTGATTCTTAGCTAAAGAGGCAAGTCTAATCTTTTCCTAGGGCTTAAAAAAAAAAAAAAAAAAGAATACTATTGCATTTGAATATCTGATCTATCCTATATTTCATGACTGTAGAATTTTTACTGTAGTCTTTATTCACTTGTGTACATGTCTGTTTCTAAGCAGCAGCTCTGAATAATTGAAGGAAGATTTTGCCAGGAGGCAGCTGTGTTTGGGAGGAGGGAGAAGCTATGAGCTACCCAGTGGAAGCTGTTGGAGAGGCAGGCCAGGGTCACAGAAGAACCAGGGAACAGAGAACCAGATAAAATGCTGGAAGTGAGGTTAATGTGGGAAAAGACAGCTTTATTAGAAGAGGTAGCTTTCAGGCAATGCTGGTTGTGTAAAAGGAAGATGGAAGCTCAGGTGGGAGGAAAAGTAGGCGAGAGAAAATAGAGGCAAGAATTTTTTTTTTAGTCATATCAAATCAAGAAATAATTAGATTCACCAAATATTATTTCTTCTGTGAATAAAGGCTTAATTAAGGATTCATGAAACTAGTCAAATAGATGCAAATTGTGGGAACAATGAATAAGACATCTTCAGAGTCATGGATACATGCATTTATGTGCTTGTGACATTTTAGAGACTATTTTTCCTCCCCCCAGCCACGGGAAAAGTCAAATAAAAAAAATGTCCTTTTTATCTTTCCTACATAATCATTTTGCTCTTTTAGTGAATAGTAGAGTGTTATTTTAACATCTTAAGAACTCACAGAACCTTTTCAGAAGGATTTGTGAGGATAAAAGATTTAAGATAGTATGAACATCTCAAAGAGTACCACTTTTTTTCTCTTAATTTTACAAAACAAACATATACACACAACAATTCAGAGGATAGACTATAGAATTATGCTTGTTTTCTTCTCTAATTTTTTTTTCTTTTCTCCCTTTTTTTTTTTTTTTTTTTATTTCTTTGCTCAATTGGGTAACACAAGAAATCCTTTGATAAAAGAGTTCTATTATCCTAGGTTTTACGTTTGATTTGGGGTTATCTAGTTAGGGTTGAAAATGATTGAAAAGCCAATAGTTTACAAGATGGGCAAACCAAACAAACAAAACAAAGTATGTGCAGAGACATTTTCAAATCAAGGAAAGACAAGCCTTGTCCTTAGTGATTAACTCACAGGTACTGACTATAGCAAGGGACAAACAAGGAAGATAACGCTTCCAGGGGACACACATACTCAAGGGAAAGTAGCTAACATAAGAGAATAGCAAGGAGGGCTCAATGAAGTAGATGAAGAGTCAGAAGACAAAATGCTTAGAAAATTTGGGAAAGGACAATTTTATTTATTTTTAAAACTTATTTATTTTAACTAGAGGTTAATTACTTTACAATATTGTACTGGTTTTGCCATACATCAGCATGAATCCGTCACGGTTGTACACGTGTTCCCAATCCTGAACACCCCTCCCACCTCCCTCCCCATACCATCCCTCTGGGTCATCCCAGTGCAGCAGCCCCAAGCATCCTGCATCCTGCATCGAACCTGGACTGGCAATTCACTTCTTATATGATATTATACATGTTTCAGTGCCATTCTCCCAAATCATCCCCCACCTCCCTGTTTTAAAACAATGTGGTCAGTCCTTGTAAATTTTACAGAATAGTGACAGAATAGTTACAGAAATGTGAACTGAGATGAGATCATGTGAATTTAGTCATTAGAAAGTAGTGACTGAGCACAAAACAATCAGAAAAGGAGAAAGCAATTGAAGATGAAGCCATGAATGCAGTAAGCACAATGAGTAAATAAATACTAAGATTTCAGGAGTTTAGCAATGAAAGAAAAGACAGAAAAGGAGTCATGCAATTGGAGAGTGCTGTGAGCCAAAGAATTTTCTATTAAGAATAAGAAGACTTTCTTTCTTTTTTTTTCTTTAATGGGGTTAAGTGAAGTGAAGGACATGTACTTCATGTATTTTATCTCTTGTAATCTTCCCCCAGAAAGAAAGAAAGAAAGTGAAGTCACTCAATCATGTCCAACTCTTTGCAATCCCATGGACTGTAGCCTACTAGGCTCTTCCATCCATGGGGCTTTCCAGGCAAGAGTACTGGAGTGGGTTTCCATTTCCTTCTCCAGAGAGTAGTTATTAACACTTTCAGCTTTCCAAAGAGGAAACTGAAACATTTATTATATGACCAAGATCACATAACTAACACATTGTAAAAGGTTATTTAAATGCAATTTTGTTAGACCAAAAAAGAAAAAGGTCTTTATTAAAATGCTCATGTGCCTGATAGATGGAGTTAGGATCAAGGGGCCTGTGGAAGGCTCAGTGCTGGAGCTAAGTAATGA
Source organism: Bos grunniens (assembly GCF_055505025.1). Taxonomy (NCBI): domain Eukaryota; kingdom Metazoa; phylum Chordata; class Mammalia; order Artiodactyla; family Bovidae; genus Bos; species Bos grunniens. The sequence goes on from NC_141170.1 coordinate 70,610,985, forward strand.
TGAAGGGATGGAAGGTAAGAATATTTATTGATAACTGTGTATGTGTTTGTATGTAATAAAAAAGGGAAAGGACTTATTAAGCCTGAAATAGTGTTGAAATGTAGAGAATTTAAAACCTGCAAAGCAGACATTATAGGGAGTCAGTAATGCAGTTGGTTAAAACTGAGCAAAATATTTGCAGAACAATGTTGAGAGACTTCCTGGTGGAAAATATCAGCATACAGGAGCAGGAAACCCAGGAAAGTATGTGTGCAAGCCTGATTCTTCAGTCACCACATTAAGGGTACCCGTCCCTGGCCAATTTCCATCGTATCACCTGGAATGGGATACAAATCCAATTTCATTAGAGAATTAAAAGAAGTTTAAGATAAACAAGAGAGATTAAAAGTCTGCTGCTCTTTCATTACGTGAGTGGAACCAGGTGCATTTGAACCCTTAGAATGTACTTATGTTACCAAGTACTATGAAACTCTAGATATTTTTAAAAGATATTTTTTATGCATTTTGGCTTCTTGAGCAACTTGAATCGATATACTGAAGACTACCTCTTTACCCCAGATTTATTTGCTTTTCATATTTTCAAGCATAATAGATCTAGAGCCATCTACTCTTGTTCAAAAGGTAACAAAACTTATCTCTCCGCAGGAGCCATGGAGAAGTTTCAGGGGTTGTAAACCTGCAGGCTTGTGCTATTTCCCCTCTGGAGACATTGATTCTGTTCCAGAGGCTGAGAACCCAGAGTCTTTACCCTTCTCTTCCCTAGGAAAATTTGTTGTCATTAGAGAGAGAAAAGCTCTCTCCTTCTTTCAAGAGGTGAAGGAGATAAGATGTAATTAATATGTAAGATTCATATTTTCAGGGTTTCTCTTCTATAATACAGACCCTAGTACATGAGGAGGATATCTAGCTCTCATCACACTGCTCTAGAAGAGAGAAAAATTGAGCCTACAAGGAATCAGTGTGATTATTGCTGTAACAGTAATAATCTCTCTCAGTGCCAGAAAACTCGGGTCTACTCTCAAAATAAAGAGGAATAAATATAGTTATTAGAAACATGACATAACATCTAGGTGTTATTGCTTTTTCTATTTGCAGGTCAAGCTCGAAAATAAAATTATCATTGAAGTGACAAGCAATCTGAGTTTTGGAGCAGCTATTTCCAGGAGTAGGTCTGAGAAAGTCAGGCATCTAATATTTAGAGACCAGGGCACCTGTAAAATTCTCCCATCATCTGTGAAGAAAGGAAAAACATTGACTCCATGGAAAATCTAGCTTGAGTGCAGCAGTTTTGCTTGGAGAAGGAGTCTTGATAGCCCAGTCTTCCAATAATCCTAGAGTAAGCATTAGGGTTATTTTTAGACATGTCTCATCCTTACATCACAGAAAACAATTGTGTTTGGATGGCATAGCACTGACAATTTATAGGTCACACGTAAGAAAGGCCTACATTTAAAAATATAAGAATAATAGTTACTAGTGAGAATATCCTTGAAATTCTAAGCAAAGTTTCTAGGTTAAATTGGAAGGAAACATGAAGCCAGATGGATTTTTATAAGAGTTAAAAATGGGAAATTAAAGTGTGATTTTGGTAAGGTTAAGCTGAATACCAACTTTAGTGGGAGAAGTGTGAGGACTTTAAAGAATAGTGATTTAGAATCAGTCAGAGGAATATTAGATTTTAAGATATGAAAGATATTACATCTTCAGATAGTAAGATTGTTTAGGATGTCATCCTAAGAATAAATTGTTTAAGTGGAAAACAGCAGACGTGGGTGAAAAGAAAAGGTTAAGGAAACCTATACTCTCAAATGGTCCCTTTGCCCAGATCTTAATGTTACCAATCATTAAGGCAAAGGGTTGGAGCTAACCTATGATTCAGGTGCCCAAAATGTATGAGGGAGACATGGTGAGGATGGGATGGAATTGGTATCATTAAGAGATGTAATTTTCAAAAGATGTTTGCAAAAAGCAGTCTAGAACTAGAAAGGAAGCATCCAGTAAAAATGCTAACCTGATGGGGAAACAGTGGGAACAGTGTCAGACTTTATTTTTTGGGGCTCCAAAATTACTGCAGATGGTGACTGAAGCCATGAAATTAAGACACGTACTCCTTGGAAGGAAAGTTATGACCAACCTAGACAGCATATTCAAAAGCAGAGATATTACTTTACCAACAAAGGTCCATCGAGTCAAGACTATGGCTTTTCCAGTAGTCATGTATAGATGTGAGAATTGGACTGTGAAGAAAACTGAGCACTGAAGAATTGATGCTTTTGAACTGTGGTGTTGGAGAAGACTCTTGAGAATCCCTTGGACTGCAAGGAGATCCAACCAGTCCATTCTGAAGGAGATCAGCCCTGGGATTTCTTTGGAAGGAATGATGCTAAAGCTGAAACTCCAGTACTTTGGCCACCTGATGCGAAGAGTTGACTCATTGGAAAAGACTCTGATGCTGGGAGGGATTGGGGACAGGAGGAGAAGGGGACGACAGAGGATGAGATGGCTGGATGGGCATCACTGACTTGATGGACGTGAGTCTGGGTGAACTCCGGGAGTTGGTGATGGACAGGGAGGCCTGGTGTGCTGTGATTCATGGGGTCACAATGAGTCGGACACGACTGAATGACTGAACTGAACTGAACTGATGCTCTAAGGTCCTGGATGTGAGAAATAAGGATAAGAAAAACGACAAGCCTGCATTTGAGAGTATTTTGTTAAATTGTTTTCTATGAATCCTATAAATAATGATTGTCATTTAAATTCTCTTGTCACTAATTCCAACTTGAATTTTAAAACTAGTTAAATGAACTAATTCTGAATTCAGCAAACTGGTTTTAAAAGCAACTCTGACACTCATTAATATAGGAAAATAAGTTGTCTTCTCTATGCATAACTTTCCTCATCCATTAAATATGGCTATTAATGCCTGACATTGTGTTGCTTTGATATTAAATGAAATAATATGTATAACAGTATGTATAAACTGTATATACCATTTAGCATAGTGCAAGGCACAGAATCTTGTTTCAGTAGTATAGCTTTTAATATTATTTTCTGAATGTCACTTCCCTAGTGATGCCACAAGTTCCAAATCTATTGGCCTTTTATTCTCCCAGTTTTTTTTTTTTTTTTTTTTGCTTGTTTGTTTACCTCTTATTATATCCTTGAGCTATTCTAAAGGTCACAGGTTATGTTTTCTCTCAGGAGACACTGAGATGGAGATTAATATTTGTTAGGGATCCAAACTTGTGGAAGGAAGGGGAGAGAAGAAGAATTGGACAAGAGAAGAAATTGAATTGCAACACAGGCTTAATAAACTTTGGTCAATCTCCTGTGTGCATCTGGAGTGGAGCTCATTTTTGTTGTACCAAAATGGCAAATATTTATATGCTTAACTCATCCAGTCTACTAGATACGGGCTGTCAAAGCCATAGAGTAACCTCCAGTGAGGTGTCTCTCTGCAGTTAAGGCAAATCCTTGGGTAGGCTGAAGGAGCCAACAGCTGGAGACTGTGCCCTAATCCACATTCCCAGCAGCCAGGACAAGTCCTTTCTTGACAGAAAATCTATAATTTTCCACTCACATCTATTGTACTGATCTGTGTCTTACATTGGGCTTCCCTGGTGGCTCAGATGGTAAAGAATCTGCTTGCAATACAGGAGACCCAGTTCAATCCCTGGGTTGAACTGGTCCCCTGGAGAAGGAAATGGCAACCTACTCCAGTATTCTTGCCTAGAGAATTTCATGGACAGAGGAGCCTGGCAGGCTACAGCCTATGGGGTCGCAAAGAGTCAGGCACAACTGGAGTGAGTAATGCTTACTTACATGTATGCCTTATATTAGGCACTTACTTAAAAGTATTTATTTATATAAGTATTTTTTAATTTTCATTCTTATATTTGCAATTGAAATATAGGCTACATACTGCACAGAGCAAGTTTAATATTTCAATTTCAGGCATCATAGCACCATAGACATTGCTCAGCAAATAAGAACCATGAAAAAATAACTACTTTTTGAATCATGGATAAAATGATTAATATGAGAGCATTTCCTTTATTCAGATTGCATTGTGAATGTTCTATAGTCTGTTCTAAAGGATGAATCAAGTGTGTATTTTAGCATAAGTATCGATTCACCAAAGTTTAGAGCAGATTTTGTATAAGCACACCTTAGTCCTAACAGAAGTTATTCATCTGACATACATGTATTAAATTCCTATTATATCCCAGATGCTATTCTAAGTTCTGGGAATACAGCAGTAAACAAAATAGACCACTTATCTACTGTCATGGAGTCATGGATATTATATTCTAGTAGAAATTCAGTGGCTTTCTGAAGAGGAACACCATAGCTTCATCTATAAAAGGAAGAAATATATCACCACAATGAACCTGACAAAATGGTGGAATAGGCAGCCAGACTTACTCTGCTTTGTAGGGGAAAATATCTCTGTCAACTGAAAAGATTCCTGGACTTGGCAAAGTGTTTTAGGAACATTAACTTCAGATGAATATTCAGTCTCTGATTCATTTGGTAGGGGTAAGCAGGCAAGTCTTTTATTCCCAGTGGAAATCACAATGCTAGACTTTTGGTATTTTGATAATTGTTTTGGTTTAATCCACAAAACCCACACCTTCCTGTAGTTTCTGATTACTGGCATGGAGTAGTTTCTGCATCCTCAATGTGTGTGTCTGTGTGTGTGTGTGCAATCGCGCGTGCACAAAATTATATTAATCTCACTAGCATTCATAGCCTCTGTATTGCCTTCCGTAACAGAAGAGTGAAGAGAAATACTCGTATCAAGTATTCTTTAGTACATCAATATATAGTTAAAACAAGGAGTTGAGGAAGTAATTTAAACTCAAAAAAAAAAAAAAAAAGATTACATGAATTAGTAAGTGTGATCTGGCTGTCGGAGAACATGAATTTTCCCGTTGCCTACCATGAGACAACAGTCCACTTAGACAATGACAATAGTTTGATTTTCCCTATTACCTTCTTAGACAAATAGGATTTAGAATTATTCAAACACTCATAGGAGTATTGTTTACCCGGCTGTGGTCAGCCAAGTAGTGTCTACAATAGGAAGAGAAAAGTTGGAGCTTAGAGCTGCATTGTGAGCAAAAGCAAAGGTTAAAAGCATTCTTTAAAAAGCCCTTTGCTCTGAGAAATGTCTTCTGGAGGTGTAACCCAGACCTCCTGGGAGAAGCTGGAGTGCTCTGAGCATTTGTGAATCTGTGATTTTGTCCCAGAGGAGCAAATTTCTTACATGCAAGCAAAAATTTGTGTTATCTGCAGAACCTTACTTGCTGTGACTTCAGTCATATTTAAGTCACATGAGTTAGTTCAGTGAAATACAGTGTAAAGGCAGAAAATCACACCCTAGCATCTTCCAAAAATAGGAAATGAAATGACATGAAAAATGCAATAAAGGATACTGAGTAGGTGCCACCTGAGCAGATAGATTGTGCTAAATTTTTACATAGGCTATTTCATGTGTGTATGACAGTAAAGTCACTAAAGATATTATGAATGTCTGTACAACTATATTATTATTAATTAAATATTTCAATTTCAATCTGCAATATATATATTTTCCTCTTTCAGAAATATTTTCCTACTGAGGGCATTTTCTACCCAGGAACAACAAAAAAATTGGTTACCTTCCTTGACATCTCTTTGTGACCCACTAGTGAGATAAAAAGAATTAAGAAGGTAAAGAATCAGGAAAAGGTCTTTGCATAATCTCTCCATATGTTTTACATCTTTTCTTTGCCCAGCTCCCAGCATCATTTTTCTATAAGGGTGAAATGCACTAAGTATTTTTATAGATTGTAAAATACATTCTTTTTGCCGACAAAGATCCATATAGTCAAAGCTATGATTTTTCTAGTAGTCATGTATGGATGTGAGAGTTAGACTATAAAGAAAGCTGGGCACCGAAGAATTGATGCTTTTGAACTGTGGTGTCAGAGAAGACTCTTGAGAGTCCCTTGGACTTCAAGGAGATCCAACCAGTCCATCCTAAAGGAAATTAGTCCTGGATATTCATTAGAAGGACTGATGCTGAAACTCCAGTACTTTGGCCACCTGATGCCAAGAGCCAACTCATTAGAAAAGACCTTGATGCTGAGGGAGATTGAAGCCAGGAGGAGAAGGGGACGACAGAGGAAGAGATGGTTGGATGCATCACTGACTGAATGTACATTTGTTTGAGTACATTTGTTTGAGCAAGCCCCCAGAGATGGTGAAGGACAAGGAAACCTGGCATGCTGCAGTCCATGGGTTTGTAAAGAGTCAGACACTACTGAGCTACTGAACAACAACAAATTTTTATAGACTGTAAAATACATCCTTTCTTCTTTTTAGCTTTTATTCTTTCCTTCCTTTTTTACTTACTTTTTTCCTTCTTCCCTTCTTTCTTTCCTTCAACAAACATTTAAATAGTGGTACGTGAAGAACACTCTAGAAATAATTTATTATGCTGCTGTTGTTGAGAATTTATGGTATGAAAGTGAAGGTTTGTCTCTGCCAAGGATTTGTGCTCAGAAGTTTCCTTCATGTAAAATTTAATTCATTTGTCTCAAGATTAAGGCCAAAATATTAATTTACAACTACTAGTTCGTATTTTCTTAATAAACATACCTTTAAAAATTAAAATATATACATTATATGAGATTTTTTAATTTAACCTATTTAGTTTAATAGTGAGAAACTCGTGTTACTTTTTTATGATCATATTCAATAGATTACACAAAAATTTTGGTTTTAGAGTTAGGGATAATTAGCTAGGGTTTAGGGACAGGGAAACCAAAAAATGATATACATATGCTTGTTAGTTTCCTATTGCTGCCATATCAAATTAGCCACAAACTTGGGGGCTTAAAACAACCAAAATTTATCCTCTGTAGTCAAGAGACCAGAAGTCCAAAATCAAGCTTTCAGAATGTCCATACTTCTTCTAAAAGCTATAGATAAGAAATCTTCTTTACCTCTTCTAAATTCTGATGTCTGCAGGCATTTCCTTATCTTGTGACCACTTAACTCTAATCTCTGTCCCCATTATCACATGGCTTCCTTCCTTCTGTCTCTGTGTGTCCTTTTTTGTCTTTCATAAAGCTACTCTCATTGGATTTAGGACTCACAATAAGCCAGTATAATTTAATCTCAATCTTTACCTTTATTACATCTGCAAAGCCTCTGTTTCTAAATAAATTCATATTCTAAGATCACAGGTGGACATGAATTGTGAGGGAACACTGCATGTCTTAATCCAAAAGGTGAATATTTTAGAAACGTTACAAGATTTGTTGGATTCTGTAATATGCCACTACTATCTCCCTTCATGAATGAAGGGCCTACTGGGTGTGGTGCTGGCAGATAATCTTCAAATATAGTAAACCTAATATTCAGAAATCACTTCAGCTGAAAACGGTCACTTCCCCCCAGGATTCGCTAAGTAGATTGCATCCAGTGGCTGATTAACACAGGGAGAAGTGCTAAAGACACAGTATACTCAATATAGTTCACAAGGGACTTCATATCTTCACCTCTCTGGGCAGGGTCAACCTAAGTTTCTACTGAAATTGCTTTACATCTTGACCTTTCCAACTACCATGTATATTTCTTCCCTTTGCCAAGTTCCTCTCACACTGCTCCCCCAAAGGCATTCCCTTGTTAACATCCTCCTGTACACTGAAATTTGCCCCAGATTGTGCTTCCTGGGACAGAATTCCTTCTGATGTATAAGCCATGAATACACAACTTAAATGACTCTTTCACAAAATAATACTAGCTGTCATTATTAAATCTTCTACTCTATTTTTATTCTATTTTTATCCCAGTTTAGTCTATCCTATCACATTCTACCTGTCCTCTCCTGTCTATCTTATCTTGAACTATTCCATCTATCTCAAAGGAAGAGACAGAGATTAGAGAATCTATGTCAAGATCAGCTCAATGGACACACTAAATCATAGTCTGAAAAAAATTTCTCTAGCAAGTTTGCTCTGAAAATAAGGTACATCCTTCTAATTGCAGTTACACTGACCCCTAAGGGACAGTTTTTAAAAATTTATAAATACATTCACAATAATCCTCTAGATCATGCAAATGATGACTTAGTTTATTGTTTTAGCAAAACATCATTACAATGTCTAGAAATGCTTAAAAAGATACACATTAAACATGCAACCACTCATTACATTAATAAAAATTATAAAATATAAACTTAAAAGATTATTTTATTTTTTATTTTTTTTAATTTTATTTTATTTTTAAACTTTACAATATTGTATTAGTTTTGCCAAATATCAAAATGAATCCACCACAGGTATACCTGTGTTCCCCATCCTGAACCCTCCTCCCTCCTCCCTCCCTATACCCTCCCTCTGGGTCGTCCCAGTGCACCAGCCCCAAGCATCCAGCATTGTGCATCGAACCTGAACTGGTGATTCGTTTCATACATGATATTATACATGTTTCAATGCCATTCTCCCAAATCTCCTCACCCTCTCCCTCTCCCACAGAGTCCATAAGACTGATCCATACATCAGTGTCTCTTTTGCTGTCTCGTACACAGGGTTATTGTTACCATCTTTCTAAATTCCATATATATGCGTTAGTATACTGTATTGGTGTTTTTCTTTCTGGCTTACTTCACTCTGTATAATAGGTTCCAGTTTCATCCATCTCATTAGAACTGATTCAAATGTATTCTTTTTAATGGCTGAGTAATACTCCATTGTGTATATGTAAAAAATGTGTCATTGATCTTTCTAAATTAAGATAGAAAAGTTTGATTTAATTAACCAATTGCTAAACAGATAAGCAAATAAATATTTCTTACCCTAAAACAGAATTTGGCCTGACACCCTTAACTTGCCAAATAGCACCCACAACAAACCCTCTAATGGTAGTAGTTTTTGTTTTTTGCCTGTGCCTGGTCTTTGTGGGCTTTTCTCTAGTTGTGATGAGCAGGGGCCGCTCTCCAGTTGGGATGCCAGGGCTTCTCATTGCCATGGCTTCTCTTGTTGCAAAGCATGGATTCTAGGCACATGGGTTTCAGTATTCACAGCTCCCTGGCTCCAGAGCACAGGCTCAGCAGTTGTAGCATGCGGGTTTAGTTGTTCTGGGGCATGTGGGTCTTCCTGGATCAGGGATCAAACCTGTGTCTTCTGCATTAGCAGGTGGACTCTTTACCATTGAGTCACCAGGGAAACCCAGTTATAGATTTTTGATAACAATTTTCACTATAGTTTTCTACCTTCTACTTGGTACACTTTCAGAATGAGTCACACACCCCCCAAATTATTTAAAATCAGGTGTCAAGCCATTCTAAGTTCCATATCTTGTCATCACTTATATTATCCACATGGACATTTTTTCCTTATTCTGACATTTAATATATATGTATGTATATAACTAAAATTTAAAAGAAACGACAAAATTCTTGCTTCAATATGGTTGTCTGTTGAAAGTAAATATTTGAAAAAAAAGATACAGGCATGATATAGTATGAAAATTCTAATCATGTGTTCCAACTTTCTGGGTTTGAATTCTATTGTTCAATGTTAAAAGTATTTAAATGTTGGGTCCTTTGTTGCTTCACTTTAAAAATTATAATGAGGGAATTCCCTGAGGGACCAGTGGTTAAGATTCTGCATTTTCACTGCCACTCGCCTGGGTTCAAACCCTGGTCGGCGAACTAAGATTCCACAAGTCACACAGTGTTCACACAAAAAAATAAATAAAAATAAATGATATTGAGACTGGCAAGAATATTTCGAGGTAGGCTGAATGGAAAAGTAACTTTTTAAGGAAAGTAATCAAGAATGCTAGACACATTATGCAGGTTTGATGTTAGTTTAAAAAATTAAAAAATAAAGATTCAGAAATTGATTTTAAGTGCATTTCTAAGTTGATATTTTGGTTCTCATCAAAGTATGTAAAAAATCACATGGATTTTAGAGAACTATCTTCTTTCCATACTGAGAATCTAAAAAGGTAGGATATTCTTAAAACTTAACGGTGTTAGGTAGTTAGAATAGGAAACAGGAGTCCAGAAGGGCAGTGGCTAAAAGACAAGGAAGAGAAAAGCCCTCGAAAATAGAACAAAGGAAGGTCCGAGGACTGGAGTGAGGACCTCAGGTAGAACAAACAACATTCCTGGCTAGCCCAATTTACATAGGACAGGCCCAGAGGGAGAAAAAAACAAACAAACAAACAAACATATAAAAAGAGGAGCCAAAGGTCTGGGGGTCTCTCTCTCTCTCCTGTGGGCTAGGGTGCTCTTCTCTTGACATCTTTGGGTTGACATGCCCTCACGCCTCGAGGGTGGATTTTCCTGCTATTTTCTAAATAAAATACAGCTGTAACACAGAGCTATAACACTGATTTGTCTAAGAGCTATATCATGGCCTGTTCAAGACCTGAGAGCTGTAATACGATCTGTCCAAGACCAGAGAGCTGTGATGCAGGGCAGGCTTTAATGTCCATCACTCCAAATCTTTGTTGTGATGAGACAGAAATGAGGAGCGTACACTCGCCTGACATCTATGGTGCCGAGATTCGGATTTAACCTGGCTGAAACAACCCCAGCACAGCCCCGGCAAGGAGGAGACCAAGCACAGCAGGAGCCCAACTGAGCGAAGCTCCCACAGTAGAAGCGGAACGTGAAGGAAACCCAGCACAGGGGAAGTGACAAGAGGCCTATCATACTGGAAACCAGACAGCGAAAAATGAACTCAGCAGAAAGCTAACGCGACTCAATCTCAGATTCCAGAAGACCTCAAGTTTAGGTAGGAGGTCCTCGCTCCTACGGTTGGAGGGACATATGCCTAACAAAAACTTAATTCCTTTACAATCTCTTGTTTCTTTTTCCTCGAACCCCTCATGAACAGATGGGTGGCAGTGGGTGCAATTGAGAGACTCTGGAGAGGCTACTGTTTGGTATGTCCCAAAGGCACTATCTGCTGAGCCCCAGTAGCTGTTACCCAAGACGGTGGGGCTTCTTCTGTCCTTACTCTTCTTTGTGCCAAGGATCAGGCCAATGAAAACTGTGAGCACTGGTCAGATATTTAACAGATTTTCTGGCAGGCTATGAAGGGGATTCCTTGACATGTTTTTCCCACTGCTTTTCCCTCCTGTCCCTCAGCTCTCTCTCCCAGGACTCAAGCCCAGCCAAAATCCAGGATGCGTGGCTTCAGGACCTAATGAAGTTCAGGCTCTTGTGTCTCATTGAAAAAATTCAATGAGAGACAAAGCAATAGGTAAGAGGTGGATTTGTTAGGATTCAGAGAAGCACACTCTGCAGGGTGCAGGCCATGGGATGTGGCCTGGCTAGGTTTTGCTAGTGGGATGAATTCATATGCTGATGAGGGGGATGATCATCCCAACCATTGGGGAACCACCCACTCCTCCATCTTTTGACAGTGCCATAGAGCTGTCCTGCACCTCTGAGTGTGTCATTTGGCTTACAGATTGGGGATTAGATTAACTTGAATTTGACTTGTCATCTTGGACCCAATTGATTTTAATTGGTTTACATTATGCCCTTGTGTTATGTCATTCTTTCAAAGGTTGTGCCCTGCCCCTGCCCTCCTCCTGTTTCTTGCCCTTTTCCTCAGCCCTGTCCAAGCCCACAGTGTCGCCTCTATAATCTTATGGAGGGACAACCAGAAAATAGCTGGCCCTTGGGAGGAAAATACTGTATAATATCCAACCCCTCTAGATATTCAGCCCTTCATCTTCCATGTTTCCTACAACATGTACAACATCAACATCTCAGTGAACTTGCTAGGGCGGGTGACAGGTGCACAATACCTGCTAGAAGTCCATCAGTTGGCATCTCTTCAAAGGCAATTGGACTTCCAGGGATAATGTTTGCCACTTTGGGAGTTAGCCCTGCAGGCCGTTGGGGCCCAAACCCTTACCACCCTTCTCCTAAAGTTACAAACATACCCCTGGTTCAAATCTCCACTCCACTTTTATAGAACATCTGGTCTGCTGCCTCTTAACAAATTTGTTCTTAAGCCAATTACTAACTCCTACAATCAGGACCTTGCCCCCTTGTAGGCAATGTTGCTCCACCCAGTCTATTATTTAAAAACCTTAATGCCCCTAACAGGACCAGATAACCCACTCCTTTGTCACTACTTCTGTTATTACCTAAAGTGGATCTATGACAATGAAATGTTTACCATTGGAGACACCCTAACCTGCTCTAATGGAGAACTAGGGAAAGAAATCAGTGACTTACAATCCCTTAGAGCCATAAGAGGATAAGGCTTATGACTGTTACACTGTTTCCCAGTCTCAGGGCACAGGCTTAGATTGCTTTACATCATGATACCTGTTCCCATCCATGGTAGGCAAATCAGCAATGAGTTAAGATTACAACCTCTTCATCTTACCCAGCACTGGTCATACTGGAGACTTTGGGGACATCCAACTCCAGTCTGGGGGTGCCAGGAGGTCAACCTGCCTTGATCTGCCTAGAGATCTGGTCCTTGAAAGGTTGTCATGCCTCAAACTGCTCGGGGTTTCGCTAGTCCAGGGGTCCCAGGAGGTCGTCACGCCTCGACCTGTACAGGGACCCAATTCTTGAGAGGCTGTCACGCTTTGACCTGCCCAGGGATTCGATCTCCAGGAGGCTGTCATGTCTCAGCCTGCCTGGGGATCTGAACCCTGACCTGGGGATGCCTGGCTCTCAGGTTGCAACAGTTCTGGGTAGGATAAGCTTCAGAAAGACTCACCTCTAAGGAAGTCCACCCATGGAAATAAAAGGAAGCCTATTACTTGTGGGACTGTGCCCAGTCTCGGCAATAACTCAGGAGCCCAAAGAGAACCCTATTGCCTTTCTGGAAATGCTAAAAGAGGCCCTCCAAAAGTTTACCAATCTGGACTTAGACTCTTACAAGGGACAGGTGATTTTAAAGGACAAATTCCTGTCCCAATGTGCATCAGATATCAGAATTAAGTTACAACAGCTACAGCAGCAGGACCCTGCTGCCTTTTTAGATGAGATGGTCCAGACAGCCACCAATACCTTTTACAACAGAGAACAGGAGAAGGAGGCCAAGGCCCAAGAAAGGGAGAGAGGAAAGAGACAAGGCATGCCCAGATGCTGCCTGCCCTCCAGGGAAGCCCTATGGCAAACCCTGAGTCGTTGAAGGACAAGGCAGGAGGCAAAAGCCTGATCTGTAGACAGTCGGGGCATTGGCCCAAAGAGTGTCCAAACTGTGACAAGTCTCCTAAAATGGCTTTCTAAAAATCCCATCAACTGGAACATTGGGTGGCACTTTGCCCTCGGGACCCAAGAGCCTCAAGGTCAAGTGCCAAGCCTTCCCTCACAATGGTTCAACAGGACTGAAGCAGCCCGTTCCAGCCAGCCCGCCTGTCACAGATAACCTTCTCGGGGCTGGAGCCAATGGTGCAACTGGATGTGGCAGGTACGTCCGAGAATTTTTTGGTTGACACGGGGGCTGTCTTGATCTCCTACTCCGGAGACTTTTCCTCCCAAACCTGTACCATTTTGGGTGCTACAGGAAAAACAACTACTAAAAGATTCACCAGATCACTTCTTTGTTGCTGGGATGGACAAATATTTTCCCACCAGTTTCTGTTGGTCCCTGAGTGTCCTACTCCCTAATGGGGAAGAGATATACTCACTAAACTGGGGACCACCCTTGTGATGGGAAGCTTTTCAGCCCCTAGAGCCCTACAGCTTCTGGTTACTACTGAAGAACCCATGACACCTTCTCCAATTGAGAGGGACCAAGAACTATGGGAGGACAAAATTAACCCCCAGGTGTGGGACTAGAGGATTCCTGGATGAGCCCACCAAGCTGAACTGGTCATCGTTGTCCTCTGAGATCCCACTCGGTTTCCTAACCGGAAACAATATCCACTCAGAAGAGAGGCTCAGGAGGGACTACAGCCTCTTATAAATAAATTCCTTGCTTGTGGGCTATTAGTCCCCACCAATTTGCCATGTAACACCCCAGTACTCTCAGTAAAGAAAGAGGACGGAAGCTGGTGAATGGTTCAAGATCTCCAGATCATAAATGAAGCTGTAGTCCCCCTCTGTCCCACAGTACCCAATCCCTATGTAATCTTGGGAGAAATCCCACCCAGTTCCAAGTGGTTTACAGTCTTGGATCTCAAAGATGCATTTTTTTGCATACCACTGGCCAAAGAACCCCAATATCTTTTGGCCTTTGAGTGGGAGGCCCAGGAGAAAAACACCAACAGATGACTTGGACAATATTACCTCAGGGGTTCAGAGATAGCCCCCACTTGTTTGGACAGACCCTTATCCAGGATCTCCTAGATCTGGACCTGGGACTGAATGAGAAAATATTACAATATGTAGATGACTTACTAACCTGCTCTCCAGATGAAAAAAATGCCCAACAACATGCAACTCAGGTTCTAAACTTTTTGACAGAAAGGGGATATAAAGTCTCCTATGCTAAGGTACAGATGTGAAGGTCCTGTGCTAAGGTCAAGACAAAGGTCACTTACTTGGGGGTTCAGATTACACACAGGTCCAGGAGGCTGTCCTCTGATCCGGTACAAGGAATCCTCCAGTTGCCCTCCCCCATGACTCGGAAACAATTGCGAGCTTTCCTGGGGCTAACTGGGTATTGTAGAATCTGGATTCCCAACTATGGTCTAATTGCCCAGCCCTTATATGAAAGCTTAAAGAGACAGGATGATTCAATCCCACTGATGTGGGGAACTCCTCAAAAGAAGGCAGAGGCTACACTAAAACAGGGCTTAATTCAGGCACCTGCCTTGAGGTTGCCAGACCAAGGAAAAGCATTCCAACTTTATGTACATGAAAGAGAGGGAATAGCCTTGGGAGTGTTAACTCAAAGGTTGGCATCTGAGCCCCAGCCTGTAGCTTACTTATCCAAGAGGCTCGATCCAACTGCCTGAGGCTGGCCCGCCTGTCTTGGAAATATTCCAGCTATTGCAATCATGATAGAAGATGCTTTAAAACTCTCTTTTGGGAGCAAACTAACTATTTTTACCAGCCACCAAGTAAAACAACTCCTAAATGGGAGAAGCCATTTATTGTCACCCTGCTTATTTAACTCATATGCAGAGTAAATCATGAGAAACCCTGGACTGGAAGAAACACAAGCTGGAATCAAGATTGATGGGAGAAATATCCATAACCTCAGATATCCAGATGACACCACCCTTAGGGCAGAAAGTGAAGAGGAACTCAAAAGCCTCTTGATGAAAGTGAAAGTGGAGAGTGAAAAAGTTGGCTTAAAGCTCAACATTCAGAAAACAAAGATCATGGCATCTGGTCCCATCACTTCATGGGAAATAGATGGGGAAACAGTGGAAACAGTGTCAGACTTTATTTTTGGGGGGCTCCAAAGTCACTGCAGATGGTGACTGCAGCCATGAAATTAAAAGACACTTAGTCCTTGGAAGGAAAGTTATGACCAACCTAGATAGCATATTCAAAAGCAGAGACATTACTTTGCCAACAAAGTTCTGTCTAGTCAAGGCGTGGTTTTTCCTGTGGTCATGTATGGATGTGAGAGTTGGACTGTGAAGAAGGCTGAGCACCGAAGAACTGATGCTTTTGAACTGTGGTGTTGGAGAAGACTCTTGAGAGTCCCTTGGACTGCAAGGAGATCCAACCAGTCCATTCTGAAGGAGATCAGTCTTGGGATTTCTTTGGAAGGACTGATGCTAAAGCTGAAACTCCAGTACTTTGGCCACCTGATGCGAAGAGTTGACTCATTGGAAAAGACTCTGATGCTGGGAGGGATTGGGGGCAGGAGGAGAAGGGGACGACAGAAGATAAGATGGCTGGATGGCATCAGTGACTCGATGGACGTGAGTCTGAGTGAACTCCAGGAGTTGGGAGTTGGTGATGGACAGGGAGGCCTGGCATGCTGTGATTCATGTGGTCGCAAAGAGTCGGACATGACTGAGCGACTGAATCGAACTGAACTGACTGATCAAAGAATCCTCAGATATCAAGTAATGCTGATGGAAAATCCAGACCTAACTATATCCCCTTGTCAGGTTCTTAACCCAGCCACACTCCTGCTTACCCCCGAGGGCTCTCTCCCCTTTCACTCTTCTCTAGAAACCTTGGACCACTGGACAAAACCCCTAGAGGGATTGTCAGAAGATCCTCTGACCAATTTGAGAAAATCTTGTACACTAGTGGAAGCAGCTTTCTCTTGGATGGAAAAAGAAGAGCCAGGTATGCAGTCGTTTCCAATTTTGAGATCATAGAGGCTAAGCCTCTGTCATCAGTTACTTCAGCCAAATTAGCTGAGCTCATAGCCCTTACTCGAGCTTTAGAGTTGGGAAAAGGAAAAAGAGTAGCCATTTACACTGACTCCAAGTATGCCTTTCTGGAGCTACATGCACATGCTGCTATTTGGAAAGAAAGGGGCCACTTGACCACCCGAGGGTCCCCAATCAAATATGGTGATCAAATTCTTAGACTCTTGGAGGCAGTCCATCTGCCCACTGAGGTTTAAATCTCCCACTGTAAAGGACACCAAAAAGGGAGCACAGAAGTGGCTCGAGGGAACCAAGCAGCTGATCAGGCAGCTAAGAGAGCAGCATTATAGGGTTGTTACCCTAGTTCCACAGACTAATTTGCCAGAAACTCCTTCATATACTGAAGGTGAGACTCTTAAAGCTAAGAGTGAGGGCTTTCAAGAAGATCATATGGGGTGTTCCAAAAGGAGGGACTCCTTTTTCTACCTGGGAGCCTCCAATGGAAGTTGGTTAACTCTTTACATGCCACCACTCATTTAGGGGAAAAGGCCCTCCAAAGATTACTAGAAAGGTCCTTCAGAGGAACAGGCCTCCAAACGACTATAAGGCAAGTGGTCTCCTCTTGCCCCACTTGCCAGATAAACAATCCCCAAGGAGCTTGAAGACCCCAGTTGACCCAGCCTGTCCAACGACGTGGGACCTACCCAGGAGAGGACTGGCAGACGGAGTTCACCAAGATGCCAAGTTCACCAAGTTTCTCAAGGGTATAAATACCTAATAGTCATGATAGATACATTCACAGGATGGATTGAAGGCTTTCCCACCTGAACTCAGAAGGATGAGGAGGTGGTAAAAAAAAATACTGCTCCATGAAATCATTCCAAGATTTGGTCTGCCCAAGTCATTGCAAAGTGACAATGGGACATCATTTATTTCTAAGGTAACCCAAAGGGTCTCTAAAGCATTGGGCATTACTTATCTCCATTGTGCCTGGAGGCCTCAATCTTCAGGAAAAGTAGAAAGAGTCAACCAATTCTTAAAACCAGTGATAAAAAAGGTAACCCAGGATATCTCCCTGGGATGGAAGGAGGCTTTACCCGTATTGCAGAGGCTCTCCTCTGCACCAGTATTGCCCCTAAGGAACAGGTTGGTCTTAGTCCTTTCAGATCCTATATGAGAGATCTTTTGTTTATGTCAATGTCTTCTCGACCCAGAGGTTCAGACCCTCCAGTCTTATACCATGGCCATTGGACAATTCCAACAGGATATATGCTGTGGGGTATAAACCAGGACCCAAAAGATTCTAAGGAGTCATCACCATATGTTCCAGGGACTCAAGTCCTAATTAAAATCTGGAAAGATGGGTCCCCAAAGGCTCAACTCCAGCCCACATGGAAGTGCCCCTACCCTGTAATACTTTCTACCCCCATAGCAGTCAAAGTAGCAGGGCATGACTCCTGGATTCACTACTCAAGAGTCAAGCCGTGGAAAAAAAACACAAGAGGACACTCAATACACTTGTGAGTCCCTGGAAATCTCAGGGGCTATTGTAGTACCTATTCAGGACTACAAATGGGTGCCATTCTAATGAACACCCTCAAAATCTGGTTTCTGGGGATAAGATTTCTCAGGATAGCTCTAAAAAGCCAGCACAACTTGGCAGGGATTGTACTCCAAAACAGACAGGAGATAGATACTCTGATCCCTGAACAGGGAGGGATTTGGTGATGGGAATTTGGAGTTGGCTAATGCCCCTACTAGTCCTTGTTATCACCATATTGACACTGCTCATGATTGTTCCATGTATTATCAATTGTCTAACCTGTTTTGTCTCTGACCAGGTCAACAAGCTACAACATGCAGTGCCAGTTCAACAAAGATATAAAACTACAGCCGACCACGGAAAATATCACTCACCCTTAGATGGACACTGCTATAAGGACTCTGAGGCTTGAGACTAGCAAGAGGGGGAGGCCCAATACCCCTCACCATCCCAGTTCAGCAAGAAGTATTCAGAAAGACCTCAATGCTGCTATTCCCAAAGAATTGGGCCTCCCATCTCTTGAGGGAGGAATGCTAGGTAGTTAGAATAGGAAATAGGATTCTAGAATGGTGGTGGCTAAAAGACAAGGAAGAGAGAAGCCCGCAAAAATAGAACAAAGGAAGGTCTGAGGACTGGAGTGAGGACCTCAGGTAGAACAAACAACACTCCTGGCTAGCCCAATTTACATAGGACAGGCCCAGGGGAGGAAAAAACATATAAAAAGAGGAGCCAAAGGGCGAGAGATCTCTCTCTCCCCCACGCGCTGGGGCGCTCTTCTCTTCACCTCTTTGGGTTGACATGTCCTCACGCCCTGAGGATGGATTTTCCTGATATTTTCTAAATAAAATAGAGCGGTAACATAAAGTTGTAACACTGATTTGTCTAAGAGCTATAATGCAGCCTGTTCGAGACCTGAGAGCTATAACACGGTCTGTCCAAGACCCGAGAGCTGTGGCGCACCTGGGGTTTAATGTCCATCACTCCAAATCTTTGTTGTGATGAGACAGAACTGAGGAGCATACATTCACCTGACAATGAGTTATAAAACTGAGGTAGACACATTCTAGGGGCCATAAAAACTAGAGACAAAACAGTATAAAAGAGATAATTATCAGCACATTTGTCACTATTAATAATGGGAACATTTCCATAAGAGAGCTGTAGTTTGGATATCTTAAAATCCCTCTGTGATATTTGTTTTCCCAGCACAATGTTTAAGCAGTGACAATGACTCTCTCTTGTTACCCAAAGCAGAGACACAAAACCAGAAAGGTCACAGTGCTCTGATAAACTCCACTGAGAAAAGAGCACGTACATCCAGGTTTTCGACTCTCTTGAAATCAATAAGCTTCCAAATGTCTCTGGGAAGCCATGCTTCTTGTGAGGCAGGTTGTCCTTTCCAGATCTACAGGCACCTTACTTTGGGTGTTTCAACACTTAGCAGGTCGATCAGCTGTTACCAGTACTGATTCCTCTGAGGAAATGGGTCCTTATCTTTTCAGTTCAGCCAGCTGAGAGATCCTGAATAGAGAAGAGAAAGTGAAGGAATTTGGTAGTAAAGCACATAGGGGAAGAGCAGACCGACATGGTACATAAATGGGATTTGGTTGGCTGCCTGCCTCTCTTTTCTTTCCTAGTCTGTGCTCATATCTTAATATTTTATAGTTCCATTTCTTCATCTTTTTCTTCCTTCCTCATAATGTGAGAATATAAGCCTGGCTAAAATCTGATATGATAGCAAAAGCACCAAGATAGTCAACAAAACAAAAGCTCCCTTTAGACACATTAGAAGCTAGGCAGAAATTGCTTAATATTTTTCCAGTAGCTGTTTTGCTCAATATTGTGGACTCTCCCCTGAGAGGTCATAACACTTACTGTAAGTACATTTGCGCTCCATGAATCCACAGTCAACTGAGCTTGCTATAAATCAATTAGTACTTTGCATGAGCTGTGCTTTATTTCAAATATAAAATCAGCAAAATCCACATGTTTAAACAGTGTGTTTCAGATATCTTACTAACACTATTTTCAGAACAAAATATTTCTGATGTGGGAACATGCTGCGCTGAGTTACAAAGACAAATATATATATTTTTTTTCCCCAAAGAATTGAATTCATGTAGACTTCCATAAAGTGAAAATACTTGGCCTATGTTAAAATTATCTTTTTTTCTTTTTTTGTCTTTTTCAACAAATTTTATTTTAAAATAATTAAACACCATTTACTTAAGTTGGGCCTCTCTTCCAATTTCATATAATTTCTGAAAAATACTTATTCTTAATCTTCCATGTGTTCCATAAATATCTTATCCACACACACTTGTCCTTGGTAACACCTGTTTTTCCATCAAGAGGTATACTAAAGAATTAACTCAGGTACCATGATGCTTTCCCTAAGCTCATCAAAGAAATTGGTTTTATATTTGCAATACAGAAAACAAAAGTTTGAGGTGATTGAAAAATTAAAGGAAGACCCATCTTTGCACTTTTTCTGTAAACGTCTGGATTATTTTATCAACTACTAACTGAGTCAGTAAATAGCACTTAAAAACAGATACTCTGGAGCCAGACTGCAGACCTACTATTTTCTCCATTTATTTTCTGTATGATGTCATTAAATTTTGCTTAATTTCCATCTAGTTAATTCACTTGTAGAAAGTGGATGATAATACTTTGAAACTAAATTCATAGGCATATTATTAAAATTAATTGAATGCACACATATACACTTAGCAATTAGAATCCCCCTTTGTAATATAAATAGAAGATGGACAAATAAATATATATATGTAAGAACAATGAATATATTAGCCATAATTCATAAATTCATTGGCATAGTATGTGCCCTATCAAACCTAGAGACTCAAAAGTACACACATTACAAAAGGTCTAAAACCAATACACACAGTTCTTGGTGCACAGAAGGCATATAGGAAATGCCTTCTGACTTGAAATGAAGCAGGAGCAAAAGAGATCTCTGCCATTGAAACTGATCTTTTTCAGAATGAGTATCTGCTATGTGTAGGACAGTCACCAAGTTTAGGCCAGGACCCAAAAATACAAAAATTAATTTAAAAATGTGAATGTGTGTGTTTTCATGTTGCAAAGCAGAAACAGAAGTTTTATTTAGAGGAATAAATAAATTCCTTCCTTCTTTAGAAGGAAAGGATTTCCTTTCCTTCCTTCATTAGAAGGAAATGAGCCTAAGTGAAAAAAGCTGGAATAGTTTGCCAGATGAGATTTTACAGTTGGATTTTGGATAGGCAAAGCATTTTGAGCTTGCAAAATGGACATTGAAATGAGAATGAATGGCATTTGAAATTATATGAGAAGTCTGCTTGAATCTGAAGGAGTTGAAAATAATTCTACAGGCATAGCATTTGGATAGCAGACACCAAGCAGAAGAGTGTTTTGGAGAGATAAGTAAAGATCACACAGTCTACAAACGGCCTGTTCAACATGAGTAGGAATTGATACTTTATTTTCTAGTATTTCAGAGCTCTTGTGACTGTTAAATAGAATTATATACTCAGATTTTCATTACAGAAAGAACACTTTAATAGAAGTGTTGTAGGAGTATTCCCATGAAGAAAGGATATAAATTTTGAGTAAATTCTTTCAGTGATACACTTTGAGTATAAATGGACATATCAGAATTAAAAGAATAGATCAACATGAGATAAGTTAAACATCTTTAAAACCCTGACTTATGTGAAGTGAACTGGAAAAGGGGAATAGCTCTCATGGTGAATGCTCCCAGGGATGTGCTGGTAAATGGGCTCTCTAATAAACAAGAAAAAATTTAAAAAATTGAAAGTGCTGAATTATACAATTTGCCAGTTTCCATGGTATAAATATTCCCATCAAGGTGAATGAATTTCAACCTATCAGCATGATGTCACCGATTCAGAGTTAGGAGAAGTGTGAACAACTGACTCTCATAAGTCAGGAAGGACCTGGTTTCAGCACACTATTCCCTGGGGTCGCTGGCTTGCATAACCAGATTGGTTAGGATGTCATTAAAAATGGAGGGGATTGAGAAGAAAGAGCTTTTGAAAGAGATGAGTTGTGAATTTAGTTTGAAATATACTAAATACGATATGCTTCTAAGACATCCAGGCATAGATGCCCATGCTAGTGGTCATTAAGTGGATGGAATTGACAGGGAGCAGTCAGTCCTGACTAGTATTATAAAACCTTGGAGAAAATTGGGAAATACCTAACTTAAGAAGCATTTGTATGGATTGTAGTGGAAAGGACATGTTCAAATGATGCATCAGAATTGATGAACTGGTTTATAGAAGAGAAAGAAGCTAAGGATGTTTACAGATTTATTTCCTTGATGACTTTTTTTTCTAACAATGCCATCAAGCAAGGTATACAAGAAACAGGTAGGTAGATACATACAGGCTTGTGTATCAAAAATAATAAGTTAATTAATAATAATAATATATTGCATTTTAAATACTTGTAAGTTTGCATAGAACTTATAGAGAACTATACTCAGCTAAACTTTAAAAGAGTGGATGAAACATCAATAAACGGCAAGATAAAAATATTCCTAATGATTAGAAAGGAGCAGGAAACACTGTGGAAAAAGGAAACACAGGATGCAATTAATTTGCATTAATTATTTGAGAAAGTAGTAAAAGATAAGACTAGAAATGTTGTTCTTATATAGATTGGGATGGACTCATGATAAATGAAAGGAAATTAGAGAAAGGCACTGGAGATATTGAAGAAAAGAAATATTATCAAAGAACTTTATGAAGAAACTACAATTTATGAGATGATTTAGAATAGAGGGGATCAAAACAGAAAGTCCTGTGAAGACACTTGCAGTAGTTTGGACTTGAGTAAATGGAAACTGGAAATATGATGAAGATCATAATATCTGAAAATAAGAATGTTTAAGAATACCATTTTCCTTGTATACAGTTTAAAAACAAACAAACATGTTCTCATTCCCTATCCAGATGTTCAGAAACTGAAATAGTAGCCAGCAGAGGCCTTAACATTTAAAAATTAACTGTAAGTTTACAATTTTAGAAAGAGAATAAAGAATGAAGGCAAAGACCACCATGCCTATCAGAGAAAATGCCAACAATATACTCAGAGCTCAGAAAGTTTAGGCTGCAGATGACGTGGGATAACATTCCTAATGAAGCCAAGACAAATGCAGCTTGGTAAGGAGAGAACACTTACTGTGGTATCACATATTGCTGCTTCACCATGAAATGTCCAGTCTCTTTCCATCATGTTGGAAGCACAGTTGACATTGTATTTTGCCATTCAAAATATAAAAGTAAAAGTAGATCAGCTCTGAATATTGATGTGCTCCCTTCTAGAGTTCATGCCTTTCAGAAAAATAGCTACGGTTGATTACTTAAATGAAACATAGTTTTTAAAATTTTGTTACAGTACAAAATATTGGGTTGGCCAAAGAGTTCATTTGGGTTTTTCCATAAGATCTTATTGAAAACTGAACAAACTTTTTGGCCAAACCAACATTCGCTATGGGGCTTCTCAGGTGACTCAAGGATAAAGAATCCACCTGCAGTGCAGGAGACCCAGGTTCGATCCCTGGGTTGGGAAGATCCCCTGGAGGAGAAAATGGCAATCCACTCCAGCATTCTTGCCTGGAGAATCCCCATGGACAGAGGAATCTGGTGGGCTGCAGTCGACAGGGTCACAAAGAGTAAGACATGACTTGGTAACTGAACAAGAACAACAACATGGACATATTGGGTTTTGTTGTCATTTTTAGCTCTATTTTCTTTATACTTCGGAAGAGGATTTATTTACCCATCCCTTGGTTCTTACTTTTGATAATATTCTATAATCATGATATAAAAAAGTTTAATAGTAACTACTTCTTTCTTTGGTTCTCTTAGTCATTGATTATCTTTTATTTTTAGGAAATTATTTAGAAATTTACTGAAACAATTTTTTCACAATTTATATTGGACATATTGTTAATGAAACATTTATTAGCACTGATTACTTTGATAATTTTGATAATTACTTTGATAATTGTGTATTTTATAGGCAAGCATTTATGGATTTTTTCTTAACTGTGATAATACTTACCATGGTCACTTATGATTTATATAGGCCAGATCTGAGGCTTGATATTACCATTGTGATTCCATATTAAACTTGGTATTTGGTTCAGAATAATGCTCTCTAAATGCACTTTGAAATGAATTCTGTGCATTTAACACCCTTCCTTTCTTTTCTCTTTACATCTCTCAGAAAATCTTATGTTCCATATAGATTGGGTTCTTACAAACATTATCAGAATTTTGTAATTCAATTTAAATTTAAACATTTGTTGTTGTTCAGTAGCTCAGTCGTGTCTGACTCTTTGCAGCCCCATGAACTGTAACACACCAGGTTTCCTTGTCCTTCACCTCTCCCTGAGTTTGCTCAAACTCATGTCTACTGAGGCGGTGATGCCATCCAATCGTTTATTATTCAGTCACGCCCTCTCTTCTTGCCCTCAGTCTTTCCCAGGGTCAGGGTATTTTCCAATGAGTCAGTTCTTCCATCAGGTGGCCAAAGTACTGGAGCTTCAGCTTCAGCATCAGTCCTTCCAATGAATATTCAGGACTCATTTCCTTTAGGATGGACTGGTTGGATCCCCTTGCAGTCCAAGGTACTCTCAGGGGTCTTCTCCAGCACCACAGTTTGAAAGTGTCAATTCATCAGCACTCAGACTTCTTTATGGTCCAACTCTCACATCCATATATGACTACTGGAAAAACCATGACTTTGACTATATGGATCTTTGTTGGCAAAGTGGTATCTCTGCTTTTTAATGTGCTGTCTAGGTTTTTCATGGCTTTTCTTCCAAGGAGCAAGTGTCTTTTAATTTTGTGGCTGCAGTCAGCATCTGCAGTGATTTTGGAGTCCCCCAAAATGAAATCTGTCACTGTTTTCACTTTCCCCCCATCTATTTGCCATGAAGTGATGTGACTAGATTCCATGATCTTAGTTTTTTGAGTGTTGTTTTTTAAGCCAGCTTTTTCACTCTCTTCTTTCACCTTCATCAAGAGGTTCTTTAGTTCCTCTTCCCTTTCTGCCATAAGGATGGTATCATCTGCATATGTGAAGTTGTTGATTTTGATACATGTCTCTGTTCATATCTTTTTCAAACTGCCATTCTAGTTGCCTCATGCCTCTTCCTGGTTCTATTTTAGGCACCCGTCCCTCTCCCACAGTTCTCACGAGCAACTTTATTGAAGATGGAAGGAAAGGAGACATTATTTAGCTCAATCGTTTCCTCTTTACTCTAACCTATTATTTGAAACCAGCAAAGAAACAAAAATAAATAAATAAATCAAGAGAGAAAGAAATTGTGTACATATGTATGGATTCCAATTAACTGTGTTAATCCAGTTAACATTTACTTGCGTAGTTGAAAATTGATGGCATCAGAAATATTATTATTAGGTCACATCAAACAATCCAAAGTGACCTAAAATTCATGCAAGTCCTACCAAGAAACAATATTACTATGCAAATGTTAAATGTCCTAAGTTGCAAAGAAAGGACAATTGAGCTAGGGTTATAAATAAATTATGGTAGATATTAAAACAGAATGAAAATATTAAGCTCATCCTTTGAAATCAAACACATTTTTAAATGTACTAACATGAAGTTTATCTTTTACATTTCCTGCCCATTTATGTCCATCCTATTTCATAAACTTTGAAGGAATTTCTTTGGGTTGACATTAAATATTTACCTATATATTTTAGTCAAGAAATAGGTATGATATTCTGACTGACTAATGAATTAGTAATAAGTTGATAGAGATATTCCCTTAGGTATGTGAAATGTCAACTGACTTACACTTATATTGTGCATATTTCTCAAGGGAAAAAAGTCATACCCTGTCATAGAGGATGAAAAATTTGAGAAGTTGTCAGTGATATTCACTAGAACTGATGGCAATTATTAATGTGTGATTTTTTTTTACACATTTGTAGCATCTAGGATAAAATCTTAGAGTCATTATTAATTCAAAATATTATTTTCTTAATAGTTATAAAAATCAACACGTTTATAAAGAGTTCTCATGAATTCTGGTTTGTTTGCACTTTTCTAATCTGTAAGTCATAGGACAGTCTGTTAAAACTAGTTTTACTAGGTACTATTAATCAGTATTTCCATTTGATTGAAAAAAATATAGAAATTCAAGAATTTGTAATGACTAAGCCACATTTCATTGACTCAATGGACATTAGTTTGAGCAAATTCCAGGAGATAGTAAAGAACAGGGAAGCCTGGCATACTGCAGTCCTTGGGGTCACAGAGTTGGACACGACTGAGCAGCTGAACAATACAACAAGCCAAATTTAATAGGACTTAATACAGATATTCTAGTTCTAAATCCTCATACTTTTGCTCTGGATGAAATAAATGTAAAAAGTTCATCTCCAACTTGTTTACATTAGACTTTCAAATACAATCTATTAAAAAAAGAATGTGAGTCTGAATCTAATATAACAACAAATAAGAGAATGTCTGCTTTTAGTTAGAACTTAAAACATTGTTAGAGACTATAGTTTTCACATTAACAACAAAAGATAAACACATAAGCTAAAAAGTAGCATATTTTAAATTTGCCAGAAAGCTGAAGATTCAAGGAAACCTAACTAAACTTAATTTCAGAGAAAGACAAACCAATTATAGAAGGAGGAGACTCTGAGCTGCTTTTATCCCTGGCAAAATGATAGAGTGGTGAGTAAATAATGAACATGTCAAAGACAGGGAAAAAAAAAAAAAGTCCAACTAACTGTTAATGAATCATTATGACTGGTTTTACACTGGATGGCAGAATAGAATTGTGAAATATACCAGTTCAGTTCAGCTCAGTTGCCCAGTCGTGTCTGACTCTGCAACCCCATGAACCACAGCACGCCAGGCCTCCCTGTCCATCACCAACTCCTGGAGTTCACGCAAACCCATGTATATTGAGTTGGTGATGTCATTCAACCATCTCATCTTCTGCTGTCCCCTTCTCCTCCTGCCCTCAATCCCTACCAGCATCAGGGTCTTTTCAAATGAGTCAGCTCTTCGCATCAGGTGGCCAAAGTATTGGAGTTTCAGCTTCAAAATCAGCCCTACCAATTAACACTCAGGACTGATATCCCTTACAATGGTTGGATCTCCTTGCAGTCCAAGGGACTCTCAAGAGTATTCTCCAACACCACAGTTCAAAAGCATCAATTCTTCAGTGCTCAGCTTTCTTTATAGTCCACCTCTCACATCCATACATGACCACTGGAAAAGCCATAGCCTTGACTAGACGGACCTTTCTTGACAAAGTAATGTCTTTTAATATGCTGTCTAGGTTGGTCATAACTATCCTTCCAAGGAGTAAGCATCTTTTAATTTCATGGCTGCAATCACCATCTGCAGTGATTTTAGAGCCCAGAAAAATAAAGTCAGCCACTGTTTCCACTGTTTCCCCATCTATTTGCCATGAAGTGATGGGACAGGATGCCATGATCTTCGTTTTCTGAATGTTGAGTTTTAAGCCAACTTTTTCACTTTCCTCTACCACTTTCATCAAAATTGCACTCATCTCACAGGCTAGTAAAGTAATATTCAAAATTCTCAAAGCCAGGCTTCAGCAATACGTGAACCGTGAACTTCCAGATGTTCAAGCTGGTTTTAGAAAAGGCAGAGGAACAATAAATCAAATTGCCAACATCTGCTGTATCATCCAAAAAGCAAGAGAGTTCCAGAAAAACATCTGTCTCTGGTTTATTGACTATGCCAAAGCCTTTGACTATGTGGACCACAATAAACTGTGGAAAATTCTGAAAGAGATGGGAATATCAGACTACCTGACCTGCCTCTTGAGAAACCTGTATGCAAGTCAGGAAGCAACAGTTAGAACTGGACATGGAACAACAGACTGGTTCCAAATAGGAAAAGGAGTATGTCAAGGCTGTATATTGTCACCCTGCTTATTTAACTTATATGCAGAATACATCATGAAAAACGCCGGGCTGGAGGAAGTGCAAGCTGGAATCAAGGTTGCCAGGAGAAATATCAATAACCTCAGATATGCAGATGACACCACCCTTACGGCAGAAAGTGAAGAAGAACTAAAGAGTCTCTTGATGAAAGAAAGATATCCCAAGCACAGGACAAATTTCAACCACTCTTTCCCAAGGACCTACTACAGCTGTTTCAGTTCATTATACCAAAAGAGGGTAAGGAAAGCTGAGATGCAAAGCACTTTGGTTTCTCAGATACCAAAGACTGAGAGGGCAGGGGGAGGTAGAGTTGAAGAAAATCTGAGAGTTTGCTGTCTTTCACCTGCAGAAGGCTGATGGTTGGACATGAGAATTTGTGATTATATATCTATCTATTATCTGTCTCTCCATCTGTTTATATTCTCTCTCTCACTATATATATATATATATATATATATATATATATATATATACATACACATAGCTATAGAAATATATGTATACATATGTATCTATATATAGATGCCTATATCTCTGCATATGCTTCCCTGGTGGCTCAGACAGCAAAAAATCCACAAGCAAAGCAGGAGACACACATTCGATTCCTAGGGCAGCAACCCACCCCATGATTCTTGCCTGGAGAACCCCATGGACAGAGGAGCCTGGTGGGCTACAGTTCATAAGGTCACAAAGAGTCAGGCACAACTGAATCAACTTAGCATGCACACATGCATCTCTGCATATATATAAATCTACATCTACATCTACATAAATTTCAAAATTTCTCCAAAAACAATAATCCATAGATCCAGTAAGCATATAAAATCTTGAAGAGGGGGAAACTACAGTTTCAGTATTTTTTCAATCAAGTGGGGATACTGATTAATACTACTTAATAAAACTAGTTTCATCAAACTCTCCAATGACTTACAGATTAGAAAATTGAAAACAAACCAGAGTTAATGAGAACTCTTTATAAACTTGCTGATTTTTACAGCCACTAAGAAAATAATATTTTTGAATTAATAATGGCTCTAAGATTTTACCCTAGATGCCACCAGCTTCTTTTTTATATTTAAATTATCTATTTGTCCCTTTACGCCCACTAGAAATGTAAATGTCTTTGTTAAGACTTTTGAAACCTTGTTCTGTCAGAGTTTATCACTTCCTCTTCAATGGACCTATAAAACTTTGTACTACATTCTATTACATGAGTGGCATTTGTATTGCAAAATTTTCAGTATGTACATCTCACACAGGATTATGAGTTCCTCAAAAAAAGGCAGTTTTCCCATTCATTTCTGAATCTCTTGTATCTGTTTCATTGCCTGGAGCTCAGAAGATGCTCCATAAATATTTGCTGAATGAATCTATTTTGTTAAGCAAAGAACACTTGCAGTAAAATGACTGCCCCAGAGTTTTTAATAAATGGTATATCTTTCTGTAAATATTGAAGCAAGATTAGATTTCTTTAACATATCACACACATATATTAACCAAACACAAACAATCTAGCTTCCAAGTTTCTTCTCTCCCCTTTGGACTGAGAGCTGTCTAAAAACAAATAAAATTATTTCCATCATTTGAAAAATGAAGAGATAAGTGATTTGTACATTTAAAAGGATATTTTTATCTCAACAGTGAATTTAATGATCATATATTAAATGTAAGATTCTTGACTAATGAAATCAAATCTATCTGTAAAGAAATTTTTGAATTAGTTAACTTATATTCATTTTTCTTCCTGACCTATTTATTGTTGTACCTCTTTCTTATTTCTCCATATTGCTGTGCAGAACTCTCTGAGCCTTATCCATACAGAATCCAGGATTATGGCCTTAGATAACAATTAGAAATTACCATGTAATTGTTTGATAAGATTATGCAGAGCCCCATAATTCTTAACTTCCCTAGACCTCAACTGGGACTTCCCTGATGGCTCAGACGGTTAAGCGTCTGTCTACAATTTGGGAGACCCAGGTTCAATCCCTGGGTTGGGAAGATCCCCTGGAGAAGAAAATGGCAATCCACTCCAGTACTATTGCCTGGAAAATCCCATGGACAGAGGAGCCTGGTAGTCTACAGTCCATGGGGTAGCAAAGAGTCAGACACAACTGAGCGATCTTCACCAGATCCCAATCAAAATTTGTTCAATTTTTACTTTATTATTTAGTATGCCACTTTTCTAAGGAATTAGCAAAACATGGTTCAAGAAAAAGTGATAAAGATGAAAATATCTTGATCCCTATGTTCATATTAAAAATCAAGTGAGAAATCAATATATTCTTATTAGTTGATCGTATTTTTCTATTGGAAAACTGTGAATTTCCAATGATTTCTTTCACTAATTTAATTAATGGTGCATGCCTGCTTGGTCACTCAGTCATGCCCAACTTTTTGTGATACTATGGACTATAGCCTACCTGCAGGATTCCTCTGTCCAAGGGATTCTCCAGGCAAGAATCCTGGAGTGGGTTGCCATTTCCTTCTCTAGGGAATCTTTCTGCCCCAGGAATCACACCGGTGTCTCCTGCATTACAGGTGGATTCTTTACTATCTGAGACACCAGGGGAGCCCAATAAATGATACCATTTCAAAAAAAAAAAAAATCCAAAAGGAGTTTTTCTTGGCCTTTTCAACCTGCTCCCTCAACAGAGATATGTCATTAAGGTAGCTCTGATTTGTTGCTGCATTTGAAAGCTTCCTTGTTATAACCTAACTGGAGCGCCATTGATACCAGTATTATCTTTGTTCCCCTTAAATGCCTGTAGATATCATTATATTTGGGGGGACATTTCCTGTGTCTAACTGCAAGGTCAACCTTGGCCTTGTGGTCATTGGCCTCTGACTATGAAGTCTTTGGAAGTAGCAGCAGTTGATTGCAATATAGCTGATCAAGTCTTCCACCAGGGATGAAACAAATATATCAATTCCTTCACTATCCTTCAGATATTAATAGTACCTCTTATGGAATTCAGGTTATCAAGCACAGAAATTTTCACATAGCTTAAGACAATGAAAATAGAATTACTTAGGAAAGTGCTAAGTGTGCTATTACCATTCTTTTCAAAATTCTTAGGTTTCTGTTTTCAGCTAACACCTTTCTTAGAATGAAAAACTCATTGAGTCAGCATATATCTATTTTCTCTTCATGACATATATTGATACATTGTTGGGCAATGTATACAATTTATTAAACTCAGTGTTAAATTTGCAACAGAGTGGTACAAATAATGGAGGCAATTTTAATGTTTAATTTATAAGGAAATTATCATAAAATGAAGGTTTCCCAGGGGTCACAGTGGTAAAGAATCTGCCTGCCAATGCGGGAGATACAGGAGACATGGGTCCAATCCCTGGGCAGGGAAATCACCTGGAGTAAGAATTGGCAACCCACTCCAGTATTCTTGCCTGGGGAATCCCATGGACAGAGGAGCTTGGTAGGCTACAGCCCATGGGGTACAAAGGGTGGGACACAACTGAGCACTCATGCTCTCTTCAGGAAGTAAAATGTCTAACCTGGCTATAAGGCATAATAGCAACATGTCCAGAGGTAACACCATATTTTCTACTAGAAAAACTCTAAATATCTCAAGGAAGAAGTTTTTCTTAATTTCATTTAGTGACTTTTATTTTCAGAAATATTTAAGTAAAATGTTCATCTAGTCAAGGCTATGGTTTTTCCAGTGGTCATGTATGGATGTGAGAGTTGGACTGTGAAGAAGGCTGAGCGCCGAAGAATTGAGCTTTTGAACTGTGGTGTTGGAGAAGACTCTCGAGAGTCCCTTGGACTGCAAGAAGATCCAACCAGTCCATTCTGAAGGAGATCAGCCCTGGCATTTCTTTGGAAGGAATGATGCTGAAGCTGAAACTCCAGTACTTTGGCCACCTCACGCAAAGAGTTGACTCATTGGAAAAGACTCTGATGCTGGGAGGGATTGGGGGCAGGAGGAGAAGGGGACGACAGAGGATGAGATGGCTGGATGGGCATCACTGACTTGATGGACGTGAGTTTGAGTGAACTCCGGGAGTTGGTGATGGACAGGGAGGCCTGGCGTGCTGCAATTCATGGGGTGGCAAAGAGTCGGACACGACTGAGTGACTGATCTGATCTGATCTGGGGAATATTTTTACTTCTATACTTTCCTTTCACTGCCTCACATGCACACACATCAATTGGTTCTGCAGTTAATTTTTAATGAGGCAAATCCCTGAAATTAAAGTAGAAATCTTAAAATCCCCCTATTAGTTTCTTTCTACTAAGCTAATAATCTTTTAAAATAAATTATCTTAAGGAAAAAAATAATGGACTTGAAACTGTTTTCACCCTTGTTAAAAAATCTTCTGGCAGGATATGCTTTATAAAAGGATACTTTTTTTTCCCCCCTCATTTCTAAGAAATGTGTTTTCCAATTAGTGAAAACAAATCAACAAGATGAACTCTGGGCTAGAAGTAACTTCTGTGGTTCTCAGGGCTCTTCAACTTGTTTTTGACCCAAACTCAAAATGTTCAACACAATTGGGAATGTATTAGTAAATTTTATCCATAAACACACACACACACACACACACACACATATATATATATATTTAGCTTTCCTTTCAAGCTATTCTATTGTTTAAAAGATCAATTTGTTAAAATTTTGTCCTTAATATAAGCAATATCTATAATTTTACTGCACTTCAAATATTTTTATTTCTTGTTCAAGGAAAGGGTTATGTTTTTGAGAGTCTTCTTTTCCTAAAAGTTAATGAACCAGCTTATATTTTTCTCATTGAGTTAATATATGTTGAGACCATGAATCTGACCTTAAATTTCCAGGTTCTTCCTATCCCTTTTGAGTAACAAATATTTCATAGTCTGTATAAGATTTTTCATCATTAAACATCACACAATTTGAGTGTTATCCATGAATTAAAGTATTTACTATTTATATTTTATTTATAGGCATAGATGATAAGAAGAAATATGTATTTATAATTATTCTGTTCAAAAGTAGAAACCTACAGCTAGGAGCAAAAAGAAGGAAAAATTAAATAGTATTAAGAGAGAAAAGTGTTTGAGATGAGAAAGAGTGCTATTAGTAGTTTCATGAATAATTACATGATGATTTTCCAAATACTTCATTAGTAATAAGTGTGTTAAGGGAAATGTATCATTTCTGTTTTATTTTGCTTTTTCAAATTATAAATAAAAAGGTTCATAAAAACATTTACAAATAAAAATCTGAAATGAATGCCTATGGAGCAATTACTTACTAAAAGAAAATCTGAATTAAAGGAAAACTTTTATTTTTAGTAGGTTTGGGTATGTGGACTCATCATGTGCTATGTAAGCGCAATTCCAACTCTTCAAACAACTCTATTCAAAGCAAACCTCTTCTTCTCACTTGCTTTCCTCTCTCATATTTCAAAGCTAGCTGTATTTCAGCAAATAAATCTTTGATGCATAGCCTACATTATGCTGCCATGTACCATCAGGTTATTTGGAGGTGGTAATGTAAGTACAGGCTTCCCAAGTGGCACTAGTGTGAAGAACCTGCCTGCCGACGCAGGAGACATAGAGATTTGTGGGTTAGGAGGATCCCCTGGAGGAGGGCATGGCAACCCACTCCAATAGATTGCCTGGAGAATCCAATCTTGACAGAGGAGCTTGGCAGGCTACAGTCCATAGGGTCACAAAGAGTTGGACATGACTGCAGCAATGTGGCACTCATGCAATGAAAGTATAAAGGATACAGACTCTGAAGACAGAAAGCTCACCTATTACTTGTATGACAATTGACAAATTACTCTGAATTTCAGTTTCCTCATCTGTAAAGAAGGAACCTATTATACCTACTTTGTATAGTTGTAAAAAATGACCTGAATTCATGTAAAATATAGAGCACAATGTTTGGCATGGTTCTCCATTTCATTCATCTATGTATTTCCATCACCTAGAATGGGTGATGAAATAGAATAGATAATAAAATCTATATTAGTTTTATAATGCAGTAGTAACAAATTATCACAACTTTAGTGGCTTAAAACAGTATAAATTGATTATCCTACAGTTCTAAAAATAGAGATTTATTATTAACAGTTATGGAGATCAGAAGTTCTAAATCAAGGGCTGAGCTACTTCTGAGGGAAAAGAATATTCCATGTTTCTCTAGGGAGTATTTGTTTCTTTAACTTTTCCAGCTTCTAGAGTTTGCACACATTCCTTGGTTCTTGGCCGCTTCCTCTTACCATTCCAGCATCTGTTTTCTTGATCACATTTTCTTCTTTGATTCTGTTCCTCTTGCCTGTTTCTTATCTGGTCTCTTATGCTTATATTGAGCCCACCAGAATAACCTTCTCATCACAAAATTCTTAAGCTGGTTACATCTGCAAAGTCCCTTTTACCATGTAAGCTAACATATTCACAGATTTGATGGATTAGATATGACATTTGGGGGGGGCATTAATATGTGAGTAACAGTATCTTATCAATAAATATGTGTTACACAAATTACCCACAGGTTGTAAGTAAAAACCTGATTCTTTTACTAACGGATTGATGCATCCATTAAATAATCATCCACTTAATTCATGTGTGAACATTTTATTGAAAGCTTCACTAGGTAGAATATAAGCAGAAAACAACTTTGTTTTTTTCCCAACACTGTCCAATTCAAAACCTTTTTGTTTGTTTGTTTGTTTCTCTTTTACAACTCTGCCACCCTGACAAAATGTTTCCTATTTTGTAGAGAAAGAAATAAATACAATGAGATCAAGTGACTTCTCAAGTTTATAAATCTCATAGTTGGAAGATTCATTTCTGCCTCCTTTTCTCTTCTGGAATAGTATAATCATTAATACTTTGTTTTTGAAATTTGAGCTAGGGAATACTGAGACCAATTAACTGAAGAGAAAGGCTGTGGAAAGGGATGTTCTTAACTTTATGGTGCTTGTGTTTATTCATACTGTAAACAAAGGGAGATTTCTGCTAATGAGAAGCCCATAGGGGAGTATTCAGGGTGTTGGGATTAGACAGCAACAGATTTAGCCACAACAAGACCTCATAATATTATGGTGCTGTCTACAGTGCATTTGCTTGAAAAGAACTCTATGGTTGACATTACAGTGTAATATAGACTTCCATGTAGAAGTACATCTCCCAGGTTGGGATATTAGAATTAAGGCTCTTAGGAATAGCCCTGATCATTTTGAATTGTTGGAACAGATTTGTAGGGACTTCTATTTTATGTCCAGTTCTATTTTTAGGGATACACAAGTTAATAAACTGACACAAATCCTAGACATTCACCAAGTTGAGAATTTAATGTTGTATTTTTGTGTTTAACTGACTCTTAAAGTTAGAAAGATTACATGGCTTTGAGATTCCTAACCACAACTAGAACCAGTGCTTGTTAACATTTACCCATAATCAGAACTAGTACTAGTTAACATTAGTGATGTGTTATAGAACTGGTATTGTAGGTAATAATTAATGTGTGTGTGTGGTGTGTGTGTGTGTATAAGGGAGGGATTGATCCAGTGACAAATCAGTTTCAGATTTATTTGAAAATATATTACACTCAATTGTGCTGGTACCAGAGCCATTTTATTTCTCAAAGAAGCATTAAATTTTTGCACTGGAAGGATGCAGAAAGATGGAAGAAAGGAAGGAAAAGGGAAAGAGAGAGTGAGAGAAAAAATTAATAGGTTATGCTTTTATTCCTCTGGCTATTATTTTCATTTTACAATAAGACAGATAGAAATGAAAAAGCAAAAAAAAAAAAAAAAATGAAGCCAACAAAAAAACCCCACAGACATAAATTTTCATTTTGTGGAATTTAGGGTAACTCACCTACAAGCTAGGCTCAAATTATTATCACTGATGTGTTTGGCATGTTTGGATCAGGGGATTGAACCCAGGCCCTCTGCAGTGGAAGCCCAGAGTCCTAATAACTGGACCACCAGGAAATTCCCTAGACATTCTTGATAAAATAATTTTTGATTGATAAAATGACAGATAAATCAATTAGTTCTAACAAGACTTGTATAGCATCATTTATTTTTATAATTCTAAAGACTTCATTAGATACCAATTAATGTTCAAATTGCATTGGTAAATTAATTAGGATATAGTTAACATTTGCCACAGATTATAAAAACAAACAAATCAAGAGGTTTATGACTATCAATCTATGATAATAAGGAAATTTTCATTTGGTTCACTTGAATTGACATATTAGTAATTAGTACTAATTCAGTTGTTCTTTTGTTGTTGAATAATTAGTTTATTATGAGCCATATTACATTCCATAAACAGAAGTTAAATAGTTTTCATACTCTTTTTATTGATTCTCATTCTTTTCCAGCTAGTAATATTTAGACTGTAAACCAAATCAGCTTTTCAGGTTATCTTCTAAATCCTGCTATGACTCTGTATGGCTTAGAATCATAGAAGTAGCTCCTAAAAATACCCCAATTTATATTTGATTTTAAAATGAGTACATTTATTATCTCACATAAATGGAAGTTCAGGGTTTCTAGGATATGTTGATTGAGTAGTTCATTGCTTTCAAGAACACAAGTCATTTTCCTTTTCACCACTGAAGTCCACGAGGTTAGATTCATCTAAAAGCTCATTTCTCTCTTGATTGCAAGATACCTACCAGTATCCCTCAGTATTACAGACTTTTTTATTTGTTGTATAATAGTAAGGATGGCCAAAAATAAGTTGCCAATGAAGTTGCCCTTGAATCTAGGTGAGCTCTCTAACTGAGCAATAGAATATGGCAGAATTGATACGCTAAAATTGAGACCTCAACATTTGGGACCCTTATTCTAAGAGAAGGCAATGGCACCCCACTCCAGTACTCTTGCCTGGAGAATTCCATGGGTGGAGGAGCCTGGTAGGCTGCAGTCCATGGGGTCGTTAAGAGTCGGACACGACTGAGCGACTTCACTTTCACTTTTCACTTTCATGCACTGGAGAAGGAAATGGCAACCCACTCCAGTGTTCTTGCCTGGAGAATCCCAGGGATGGGGGAGCTTGGTGGGCTGCCATCTATGGGGTCACACAGAGTCAGACACGACTGAAGTGACTTAGCATAGCATAGCATTCTAAGAGAATAAGTCAGATTAAAGTGATTCAGAAATTCTACTGGCTTATTCTAGTCTGTTTTATTGAAGAGACATACAAAAAATCTACAGGTACTTAGTACAATATAAAAAGAAAAAAGGTGAGATGCAATCAATCAACAATCTAGGTAAATAAGCTGAGCGCTGAAGAATTAATGCTTTTGAACTGTGAGTGTTGAAGAAGACTCTTGAGAGTCCCTTGGACTGCAAGATCAAACCAGTCAGTCCTAGAGGAAGTCAGTCCTGAATATTCATTGGAAGGACTGATGCTAAAGCTCCAATACTATGGTCACCTGATGTGACGAACTGACTCACTTTTTGGAAAAGACCCTAATGCTGGGAGAGATTGAAGGTGGGAGGAGAAGGGATGTGATGGTTGGATGGCATCACCAACTCTATGGATACGAGTTTAAGCAAGCTCTGTGAGCTGGTGATGGATAGAGTCTGGCATGCTGCAGTTCCTGGGGTCACAAAGAGTCAGACATGATTGAGTGACTGAACTAAACTGAACTGAACTGAGATAAATAAGAATCATTTATTAATTTGTGGGTGAGATGAAAGATGCCCAAGCGCATATGCAAATTTTATGATTTACAAATTAAATTTGAGAATGCTCCTTTTAAAAGCCAGATATCTTATGCTCAGTGCAAGATTTCCAGTACTCCAAGTGTAGATCACAAACAGTAGGATGGGTCAGTTCCCAAGCCAGAACATGGAAATAATTATTCGTCTTCTATGTGACCTTACAAAAGTAGCTTCATTTTTTGAGCTTTCTTTATCTATTTATTAACAATTTAGACAGATGCTGAAGCTGAAACTCCAATACTTTGGCCAACTGATGCAAAGAATGGACTCATTTGAAAAGACCCTGATGCTGGGAATGATTGAAGGCAGAAGGAGAAGGGGACGACAGAGGATGAGATGGTTGAATAGCACCACGGACTCAATGGACATGAGTTTGGGTAAACTCCAGGAGTTAATGATGGACAGGGAAGCCTGGCGTATTGCAGTCCATGGGGTCGCAAAGAGTCAGACATGACTGAGCGACTGAACTGAACTGAATGATTTATTGATCAATTATGCTGTATGTGTGCTAGTGTGTTCAGTTACTTAATCATATCTGACTTTCTGTCGCCCCATGGACTGTAGCTCACCATGATCCTCTGTCCATAAAATTTTCCAGGGAGGAATGCTGGAGCAGGTTGCCATTTCCTACTTCGGAGGATCTTCCCAACCCAGGAATCAAATCTTCCTCTCTTGTGTCTCCTGCATTGGTAGGCAGATTTTTTACCACTAGTGCCATCTGGGAAGCCCACACTCTAACTGTATCCTCATCTACAAAATGAAAGTAAACTTATTTCTAAGTTACTGTGTAGATTTATGAGGTCCTATTTGTAAAAAAAAAAAAAAAAAAGTATTTTAAACTATGTTTGATTATAAATCATGTGTTTTAAACTTCTACACACTTATAACTGGCCAAGACTCAAAAGCAGAATGCAGAATTCATCTTTAAGACTTACAGGATCTCTTAACTGGTAACAAACAGGATTATCAAGACAGAAGAGAGTCCACATACTCAATTATCTGTGGAATTATATATGATACACTAGAACCACTTCTGTACAGAACACAAAAGATACCAAGAAGAGTAATTGAAATAATTCACGTTTAAAGTGCTCAGAATGGTTTCTAACACATTATAAACATTTTAAATAAATGTTGACTAATAATAACTGTTTTATTTCAATTATATGATTAATCAGGAGCTTATTTGATGAAGTGAGAATGAATGAAGGAGGAGGAAAAAAATGACAAAGGCCAGTATCATCAGTGGGGTCAAGAATACCTGGTAGGCCATTATATGGACAGCTAGATCTCTATACTGATGGGTTACATCAAGTTATATAATTTTGCTGTTTTTAGACATCTGAATACTATATAGAAACCTCTTCTTTCTGATTTCATTATCCCCAAGCAGTCATCTGTCATCTGGCTTCCACCGGCTTGCATAGAGAGGGAAACAAAATGATGGTCTCTCGAGGCTCAAATAAATATCTGATCTAATTACTGGTTATCATTTTCACTTAAATGAATACACAGATCTTCTGATTTTATATATTAGTTTTCCATGCATTTCAATAGAAGGAGTCAGTGACTCTAGACTATATAGCTTCAGGATACACAATAAAATTTCTAAATTTACAAACTGAGAACATAATTTGGAATAATCTGACAACCACAGTGAAACATGTCTTCTGTTTAGGGATCCATCTGGAAAAACATGGTGATCTTCTAAAGACTCCAAAATCTTAAGCTTGTTTTCCCATGAACATAAGTTTAATGAAGAGTCCAGTGAGAGAATGTAAGTAAAATATATTGGGTTAAGTTATAAAGCAAGAATGACAAAATGTTTTATAATATTTAGGGAAAAAATGAGGTTGATTCCAGGATTATTAGCAAAGAATTTCAGTTCTGCCATAGTTAGGGGATGAACTAGGGTATGTATTAAATTATATGCTATTACTACATTTCAAGTATTACCTCTTTTGTTTTACCAAGCAAATTATAGAAATAAAAATGAGATGTAAGAAGCACATTTAATATTTTGACAATTTTATAACCTAACACCACAGATGGAAGATACACTACTAGCTCTTCCTGAATTTGACTATTTGAAAGGACTCTTCCTGAATTTGACTATTTGGTCTGACTTGTAGCTACTGATAAGTTGCATGTTACTTAGCAGTGGTGCATCTTTAGGGAATTTATTTTTATAAGCAACATTCATAATTAGCATATCAATATTATAACATGTACATAGTTGACTCCAAATTACTTTTATGCCAATTAAAACAATTAATTTTGCTAAATACTTTAAATAATCATCCTAGATTTCAATAACATTGAAACTCTGAATCTTCCTTGCTTTATTTGTAGGTGGTTTTATAAATAAGGATAAGTTTCTAAGAAGCATTTTATGTACATTTAGATAAATTTAGAATGTGTAATCTGAAATGAATCAAATTTGACTGTAGCATCTCAAATGAAAAACTATAGTATAATAATCCCAAAGAAGTTAATAGCTAAGAATGTTGCTGCAGAACTATTGTAAAAATATTATTTTAGAAATGCACTTACATATAATGTACTAGAAATATACATTCATACATAATGCATTAGAAATACTTTTTCAGAACCTATGTAATGAACCTTCTCCATACTGAAATACTTATTATGTATTAATTGCCATGAAGAAGGCTGAGTGCTGAAGAATTGATGCTTTTGAACTGTGGTGTTGGAGAAGACTCTTGAGAATCCCTTGGACCGCAAGGAGATCCACCCAGTCCATTCTGAAGGAGATCAGCCCTGGGATTTCTTTGGAAGGAATGATGCTGAAGCTGAAACTCCAATGCTTTGGCCACCTGATGCGAAGAGTTGACTCATTGGAAAAGACTGATGCTGGGAGGGATTGGGGGCAGGAGGAGAAGGGGACGACAGAGGATGAGATGGCTGGATGGCATCACTGACTCGATGGATGTGAGTCTGAGTGAACTCTGGGAGTTGGTGATGGACAGGGAGGCCTGGCATGCTGCGATTCATGGGGCTGCAGAGTCGGACACGACTGAGCAACTGAACTGAACTGATGGTAATTAAAAAGTTAAACATTGGTTAAGTTTTAAAATATACTAAGTAGAAATAAGGAAAATTATCATATAAGCTATATAAAATACAGGAATAGCAACTTGTTCTCAAGTATGTTTAAGAGCATTAAAAGAATATTCATAATTGATATATGTCAATAATATATCCTTATTTATTAAATGATTCTCAAGTTAAATCTTTTCTAAGTAATACATTTATAAATCATGTTCTGTTTACAGGATGTGATATACTGAGTCAAAATGTTGATTTAATATTTGTCTTTAATTTGAGGGCCTCATCAATTTCCCTTAATATATAAAATATGAATACATTGGCCTATAAAACTTTATATATCTTTAAATGAATACATTTAAGTATGCTTGCAAAGGTTTAATGTTTTACAATGAAATGATGGCCTATATCTCAAATATTTTATTATAATCTTTGATAAAACTATTATTGATATTTTCAAATTTGTAAAAAAAATTTCACATGTTTTCACTGATAGTTATCCTAGAAAATACAGTGAGCATCTATTATTCCTGTATTAAATTCAAGAACATTGAAACTCTGAAAGATTTTATTATGCAGCTTATCCAAGGTCAGGTGACTGATATTAGGGAAACCAGCAATTATTTGACTCTCATTCTGATGCTTTCTCTATAACTTTAAGGAACCAAATGAAATAATGTGATACAGTGCAGTAAATACAATATTGGTTACTATGGCCCAATATAAAGAATCCCTCATGTTCACAGAGTATTAGCTTAAAAGGAATAAATAATGATATATATTTAAATTGTCAATTAAATTAAAAAGGCAATCCATGTGTAGTTTAATTGTAAGCTTTGCTTTGCTTACAATCTGGGTATTGTTTTAACATTTGAAATGTGATTTAAAAGGGAAGAGTGGGCTTTATGTCATTTTACATCAATTGAAACAATAAAGAAAGGCAAATATTAGCTATTTTAAAAGGAGAAAGTTTTTGTGTAGCTTTCTTACATTAGTTGTTAGAGGGATAAATTTGAGTAACTATTTTTCTAATTATTATCTATAATAACCAGATAATATAGTAGACAATAATTATTGTAAATAAGTAATTGTTGTTTTGTTCTCCCAGTCAATTTTTTGAATCTTTATATAAAGAAATTTTTCCTTTTCCCATAAGATGCAGAAGAAATGCACATGGCCTCATAAAAATCCAGCCTGGTCTCTAAAAAAAAACACAGCCAAACTAACCCCAGGAGTTAGGTCTAAATCTTTAGAGCTGTTTCCAGTCCAGATAGTCACAATTCATTAAAAAGATTGTGTTACTTCTCAACTGTAAACACAACAGGAGAAAAGAATCAAGAAAAAGAGAATTATCTAACTCAATATTAAAATAATTACACATAAAACTAGCCTCATTCCTCTGGGCTGCTGCTGCTGCTGCTGCTGCTGCTAAGTCGCTTTAGTCATGTCCGACTCTGCGCGAGCCCACCATGCACCCCCATCCCTGGGATTCTCCAGGCAAGAACACTGGAGTGGGTTGCCATTTCTTTCCTACTATTATTAAAAAAAGGGGGGAGAGTGGGGGAAATAACCCCACCTATTCTTCTATTGGCTACGTGGGTAATATAAAGCATCGAAGAAGAGAAACACTATGCCCTTACCTAAAAAAGTCATATATTATTCTCCTCTGATTAAGAAGTGAATACAATGACGTGCAAAGCAGCTTTTACACGTTGCAGTAGAACTTTTTCATTTCAATCCAAAAGAGGTTATTTTCTTCCTAAGCTCCACAAACAAGTTTTCACTTTGTATAAAAATGTTGAATCTGTTCTCCCATCAACCTAAACTAAGGGTGCACCCCAGAATCTGACCTAGCAAATAAAACAGAAGATATGACAATAGAGGTTATGAAGATCAGTTCTTAAAAACCAATAAAAGGCAAAGCAGGTAGAATTGAATTAACTGCTTGCAACTGTTGAGGCAAAATGACCAGAATCTCTTAGAGTACAACAAGCTATTCAGCTCCATAACATCCGGCACTGAATACATTTTCAGTGAATTTGCTGAAGGATGAGAAATGAAATTTTTTACCTTTTAACTACAGTTAAGTAATTAAGAAATTACTTTGCTTTTCTAGTCATTTTGTCCTCTTTTTGTGAAAGGCCAAAAAAATGTGACTAATCCTATAGGCTTTAGCATCAGAAAGAATTAAGTTCTGGTTAACCTACTATTACCTGGGTAATTTTGAGCTGGATAATCAAAGACTTTTATTTCTCTCCCTTCCTTTCTTAATTTTTTCCTTCATTCCTTCCTCTTTTCCCCTTCTCTCTCTCTGTTTTTCCCCTAGATAAATTCTATGTAGTTACTTTTATTTAAAAATACTAATTTAAAAAGGAAAACTATCATATTCCATCTTGCCATTTCCAATACTTGAATCCTGCTCCTAAGAGGCAAACATTTGAAGATCTTTCTTCTCTACTTCAGTTTGTCTTAAAAATAATAATTATAATACAATATTTTTGTAACACTTTTAATTTTACAGAAAAATTTGAGATATAGTACTGGTTAGATATATTGTAGAATACTACTTTGAATGTATATATATATATATATATATATATATATACACACATATATGTATGTGTATAAATGTGTGTATATATATATGATGTTTTTCTTATGATTAAACTGGGTTATGGTTTGGGAGAGGACTGCTATAGAAATAAAGTGCCATTTTCACTACATCATATCAAGGATATATACTATCAACCTGATGTTAACCTGAACCATTTGGCTGCATGTTTGTCAGGTTTCTTCGCTGAAAGTTTCTCCCCCTCTCCCATTCCCTACTGTCCTCTTTGGAAGGAAGTTCCTAAGTAAAGCTCACACTTAAGATATAGGTAGTTATGCTCCATCTCTTGAGGGAGACAGACCTACATAAATTTTTGGAATTTTTGTTCACAGGTATTTCACTTTTTTCTCATGTATTTACTTGGTAAAGTATTTAGGTATATCAGAGTGACCCATGGATATTTATTTTATATTTTGTGGTATAATTCAATAGTACTTCATTTATTGTGGGATTCAAATTCCAACTGTAGCCATTGGGTCTTCTTTCAGTTGATTCACATGCCCTTTTGACATACTCTCAACGATGTGGGTGGGCTTCCCTTGTGGCTCAGCTGGTAAAGAATCTACCTGCAATTCGGGAGACCTGGCTTTGATCCCTGGGTTGGGAAGATCCCCTGGAGAAGGGAAAGGCTACTACTCCAGTATTCTGGCCTGAGGAATTCCATGGACTGTATAACAGTCCATGGGGTTGCAAAGACATGACTGAGTGACTTTCACTTTTAACAATGTGGGCATTTTGTTGTTGTTTGTTTTGTGTTGTTAAACTTATGAATGCTTCTGTACTTTTTGGCACTCGACTGGCTCCTGGATCTCCATACAGATTCCCTGCCCCAGTCTTAGAATAAGTCACTTTTTCAAGGATGACACCACCCTTATGGCAGAAAATGAAGAGGAACTAAAGAGTCTCTTGATGAAAGTGAAAGAGTAGAGTGAAAAAGCTGGCTTAAAGCTCAACAAGTAAAAAACTATGGCATCTGGTCCTATCACTTCATGGCAAATAGATGGGGAAACAATGGAAACAGAGACAGATTTTATTTTCTTTGGCTCCAAAATCACTGCAGATGGTGAAAGAAAGGTGCAGCCATGAAATTAAAAGATGCTTGCTCCTTGGAAGAAAAGTTATGACCTACCTAGACAGCAT
The DNA here is from genome assembly GCF_055505025.1 of Bos grunniens. Lineage (NCBI taxonomy): Eukaryota > Metazoa > Chordata > Mammalia > Artiodactyla > Bovidae > Bos > Bos grunniens. Next base: position 70,655,314 of record NC_141170.1, read on the forward strand.
ATTAAAAAGCAGAGATGTTACTTTGCCAGCAACAGTCCATATAGTCAAAGCTATGGATTTTCCAGTAGTCACGTATGGATGTGAGAGTTGGACCATAAAGAAGGCTGAGAGCCAAAAAATTGATGCTTTTGTACTGTGGTGTTGGAGAAGACTCTTGAGAGTCCCTTGGACTGCAAGGAGATCCAACCAGTCCATCCTGAAGGAAATCAGTCTTGAATATTCATTGGAAGGAGTGATGCTGAAGCTGAAGCTCCAATACTATGACCACCTGATGAGAAGAGCTAACTCATTCGAAAAGACTCTGATGCTGGGAAAGATTGAAGGCAGAAGGAGATGGGACGACGGAGGGTGAGATGGTTGGACCGCATCACCAACTCAATGGACATTAGTTTGAGCAAGCTCTGGGAGTTGGTGATGGAAAGGGAAGACTGCAGTGCTACAGCCCATGGAGTCATGAAGAGTCAGACATGACTAAGCGACTAAACGAATGAACAACAAATATTTTCAAGTACTTCTGGGTCTTTTCATTGGAAAAACTGTGTCATAAATCTAGGTCTGTGCACTGAATGTGGTCTCTGCTTCTAGGCTGTTACTGTCTACAGATACCAATAGAATTTCCAGCCACAGTGCTGGAAAAGGTCAGTTTTCATTCCAATCCCAAAGAAAGGCAATGCCAAAGAATGTTCAAATTACAGCACAACTGCACTCATCTCACATGCTAGCAAGTGAAAGTGAAAGTGTTCAGTCATGTCCAACTCTTTGCGACCCCATGGACTATATAGTCATGGAATTCTCTAGACCAGAATACTGGAGTGGGTAGCCTTTCCCTTCTCCAGGGGATCTTTCCAAACCAGGGACTGAATCCAGGTCTCCCACATTGTGGGCAGATTCTTTACAAGCTGAGGTACAAGGGATGCTCAAAATTCTCCCAGCCAGGCTTCAACAGTACGTGAACTGTGAACTTCCAGATGTTCAAGCTGGATTTACAAAAGGCAGAGGAACCAGAGATAGATCAAACTGCCAACATCCATTGGATCATCAAAAAAGCAAGAGAATTCCAGAAAAAACATTTACTTCTTCTGTATTGACTATGTCAAAGCCTTTGGCTGTGTATATCACAACAAACTGGAAAATTTTTAAAGAGATGGGAATACCAGACCACCTGACCTGCTTCTTGAGAAATCTGTATGAAGGTTAGGAAGCAACAGTTAGAGCTGGACATGGAACAACAGACTGGCTCCAAATTGGGAAAGGTGTACGCCAAGGCTGTACATTGTCACCCTGCTTATTTAACTTATATGCAGAGTACATCATGAGAAACACTGGGCTGGATGAAGCACAAGCTGGAATCAAGATTGCTGGGAGAAATATCAGAAACCTTAGATATGCAGATGACACCACCCTTATGTTAGAAAGCTAAGAAGAACTAAACAGCATCTTGCTGAAAGTGAAAGAGGAGAGTGAAAAAGTTGGCTTAAAGCTCAACATTCAGAAAACTAAGATCATGGCATCGGGTCCCATCACTTCATGGCAAATAGATGTGGAAACAGTGAAAATAGTGTCAGGCTTTTTTTTTTTTTTTGGCTCTAAAATCACTGCGGATGGTGACTGTAGCCATGAAATTAAAAGATGCTTGCTCCTTGGAAGAACGGTTATGACCAACCTAGACACCATATTAAAAAGCAGCGACATTACATTGCTAACAAAGGTCCATCTAGTCAAAGCTTTGGTTTTTCCAGTAGTTGTGTTTGGATGTGAGAGTCAGAATATAAAGAAAGCTGAGTGCTGAAGAGTTGATGCTTTTGAACTGTGGTATTGGAGAAGACTCTTGAAAGTCCCTTGGACTACAAAGAGGTCCAACCAGTCCATCCTAAAGGAAATCAGTCCTGAATGTTCATTGGAAGGACTGATGCTGAAGCTGGAATTCCAATACTTTGTCTAGTTGATTCAAAGAATTGACTCATTTGAAAAGACCCTGATGCTGGGAAAGATTGAAGGTGGGAGGAGAAAGGGATGACAGAGGATGAGATGTTTGGATGGTATCACTGACTCAACAGAAATGAGTTTGAGTAAACTCTGGGGGAGTTGGTGATGGATAGGGTGGCCTGGTGTGTTGCAGTCCATGGGTTTGCAGAGTCAGACATGCCTCAGCAACTGAATTGAACTGAACTGAACCCATAAATAGATTCCTGAGATTTAATTGAGGTTCCATTAAAGTACTTCGTAGAGGTGTAAAGTACTGATGTTATGAAATGAAGAACACTGCCTGACATATCAGTAAAGTAAGGATATTTCATCCATCAAGTCACAGCAGCTACCACAGGGGGTGAGTCCACAGGGAACTCAGGATAGAGACAGATGGACTCTCCTGCTGCCAAGCAACCAGCCACTGCAGTCACCCCGATTGTGCACTCCCATTTTGCACCCTGAGGGGATTCATGATGGACAAATGCAGGATATTGGTCCTAAATAATTAAGATGCAAATCAAAAGAATGATTTCAAAGAGTCCAGAGGTTTCCATCTTCCTATACATAGAAATATCTAGTTTTATTTAATTAATGGTAGTCCTCTGAAGTTCTGCCTACCTAACCCTGGTTGCAAAAACTCTTAGATATCCTGACTACTTCCTTATCCCTGCACAGAATTCTCTGAAAGGGTGCATTCCAGGCTTGGCCTAAGTCTTCAGTTTTGTCCACCAAACAAAGCACAATTCTAAACTTTCAGGCTGTGCATTACTTTTTAGTTGACATCTTAATGATTCTGAATTTGAAGGAATCTGCATATAAATTTTGTATAGGTATTTTGTTAGATTTATATATATTTAATTTTGTATTTTTAGGGAGGCTATAATAAATGGTATTATTTTGAATTACAGTTTCCAGTTGTTTATTGCTGCTATTTGGGAAAGTAATTGACTTTACTTCATTAGCCATGCACACTGTGTCTTTCCTATACTAGTTAGTTCTAGGAAGTTTATCTATCTGCTGCTGCTGATGCTAAGTCGCTTCAGTCGTGTCCGACTTGTGCAACTCCATAGACGGCAGCCCACCAGGCTCTGCCATCCCTGGGATTCTCCAGGCAAGAACACTGGAGTGGGTTGCCATTTCCTTCTCCAATCTATCTATCTATCTAATTAGCATTAATTAGTTTATAGGTTTGGGAGACTTTTTTACATACACATTCATGTCATCTGTGAACAAAGATGTTTTTATTTATTCCTTTCCAATATGTAGATATTTATTGTTTACTTTTTATCTCTTTTTCTTGCTTGTTGTGCTAGTTAAGAATTCCAGTATGATGCTATGGTTGATGGGAAAGGACATTGTTATCATCTTCCAAATTTTAAGGTGAAAGAATCGTTTCTCACCACTAAGTATCTTGTTTGCTATTGGGATTTTTTGTAGAGATGCTTTATGAAGTTGAGAAATCTCTTATCCTTTCCTAGTCTGCTGAATGTTTTTGTCATGAGTGAGTGTTGAATTTTGTTAAATGTGTTTCTGCATTAATTGGTGCAATCATATAATTTTTGGTCCTTAGCCCCTTCATGGTGAAAGCTTGATAAATGTCCCTTGTTACTATTTTCTGGGAGATATTTTGCATGTAGAATGTGCCATGTGTATTTCATCATGGTTACTCCCCCATTTCAACTTGTAGAGTCTTGAGGCAATCTTTCTGACTCTTTCCCTTGAGGACCTGGTGTGGTTGGTAAAACTCTTGAAGGTGGTCCTCCCCACTCCCTCTGCACACACACACACACACACACACACACACACACACACACACAAGACTGCAGCCACCAGGAGTTTCTTACTCTAAAACTAGTCTATACTCAGCCTCCAGCAACTTGAAAAAGTGACTACTTACATGTTCTTATCAGTTTATGGTTCTAATGTTTGTGGTCCAGAGAGGCAGCAATCAGCTGTGAGTTTTGTATTTGCCTGTCTCTCCAGATTTTAGGGTGGCAGTTTGCCCTGAGAACTCAGTTCTTCCATGGATTCTGTAACCATTATTGATTGTTACTTCCTAAGCTTTTTTTTGTGTGTGTGTGTGTGTGTGTGTGTAAGAGGAGTAATGACTTCTCAGTTCTTTATATGTTAGAGCTGAAATTGAACAAAAAATTCTTTATAAATTGCAATTTCCTACTTTTTCAGAAAATTATCTGTGAATTTTTCTTTTGGGGGAGCTTTCTTTCTTTTCCATTGATCTGTCTCTCTCTCACACACACACACATACACACATCTCCTATCTTGCCAAGTATATTTATACTGCAAATTTAGTGTCTATATAATATTAAATAATGACTATGTAATGAAATACTGTTTTTTATCTGAGTCACATTAGTTTCATTGTATGAAAACTTACTTTGTTTTTGTTGTCAAGTTAATAATTGCTTTTTTTAATAGCTTACTTTCCTAAGCTAAATATAAAAAATAAAATAAAAAAGAAAGGAAGGAAGGAAGGAAAGAAGGAGAGAAGTATCAAGAAAAGAAAGAAAGAAGAAAGAAATACAACAAATGTCTCTCAATGTAGTCATACAACATTTGGTTCTCTTCTCAGTTCCCAAATTTTCCTACTTAATATTCCAGGAACCTTTATTCTTTTTGTTGTATTTTTAGAAAAAACATGAAGCTACTCCATTCTCAGTGTTACTGCTGAGAATCCTGGTGACATTCATCTCATTTTTTTGTATATGATCTGTTGATTTTCTCTGAAAAATTTTTGGATCTTGTCCTTACTTTTGGGGTCTCATATCTATCAATACCATACAAAGGTATTTTGAGGATTAAATAAAATAATAGGTAGAAATTTGTTTAATCATTGGCTAATTTTGATAAGTAAATTAATACTTGTCATGATAATAAAACTGATGATCATAATGTTTCTTATTTTAACGAGACATGAGATTTCATTCTTTCATATGTTTGCAAGTAATACTATTCACACTTTGATGAGCAATTATGAACAACATTGAGGTCAATGGGGGATCAGTAGAAATTTCATTGCTTATACTAAAGATAATAAATCTTTTTATAAGCACAGTGTATAGAAAATAAATATAAATTCTGGTGGCAAATAGATCACGTTCTGAATGCTAGTGCAACCATAGTTAAGGATGCGATATAAAAGAAAACACTAAAAGTCACTTTATAATAAAACCCCTGCCTCATATGTTTAGGGCAGAGATACATAAAACAAAGAATATTAAGAACTCGAGAGGTGCCAGTGACACAGCAGTTTTCCAAAGATGTTCATTTCCACTTAAAATTTATTCTTTTATTCATTCATTCTTTCTTTTAATTTGTGGGACCCATGTTATCATAGAAAATATTGCATTTGATTCTCTATGTACTACATTAAGAGGAATATATTCAAATAAAAGCTTATCAGGATACTAATAACTAGGTAGAGTTAGGAAGCCTGAAACCATATCATGAGAAAGTGGTAAAACTTAATAGTACAGAGAATTCTCCTCAGTACTCTGTAATGGGAAAAGAATCTAAAAAAAGAGTGGATACATGTATATGTATAACTGATTTTCTTTGTTGTACATGTAAAACTAACACAATGCTGTAAATCAACTATATCCAAAAATATATTTTAAAAATAATAAATAATGTGAGGATGTAACTAACACTACGTAAATTGTCAAAATGTGTTTGAAGGATTAGAAATTTCTTTATTGTTTCATCAAGCTACAATAGATGTTTGGAAGCAAGAAATTGACAAACTAAAGGGCATAATATATTAACAATAGAACTGCCTAGATTTTGAGCTGTGTTAGAATGTAGTGTAGCTGCATCTTTTTCTGCAAAGATATCTAACTATTAGGAAAGTTGTCAAAGAAAGATTTCAAGCCCAGCTGGAGTAGCAGTTTGACAATTTTATAATGTATAATATCACTTAGAGTGCCAATTTAAATTCAGATTTCTGGGCTTCACCCTATAAAGAATATGATTTTTAGGTGGTTTTGAGATGTGCTGCTGATGCAAGGTTTATACAAAATTTGAGAAATTTGGTCTAAGGGTATGACATGATGAGTTCTAAGGTTTATTCCAATCTTTGTATGCCATGAATTAATAAGATAAATGCCTCAAGCAGAGATATGATTCAGTCAGGCCTCAAATGATGAGTATAACTTCACAATGAATCTCACTATCATACAAAATGACATTGCCCTGACTAGTATTTTCTAAACCAGGGGACAGATAAGTCTTTAACTTCAACTAATTTTTAAAATATTAGCAATTTCTACAGCAGGGATCAAAGATATTTGACTTATTGAAACTATGTCTCCAGTTACCATGTGTTAAATATAGTGAAACAGAAATGAGGTGGCATTTACTGCTTCAGAGACAATACATGATATTTAATCTACTCTACATTAATGAGTGTTTAGGTCATTATGTCATTGTAACATTGCTGAGCAAACTACAACATTTATTTCAGAATGCAATTACTTCTTGCAGTAAGAAAAACAAAAAGTATTTTAACAAAAGTATGACCTATTTCATAACTGACAAAAACTCAGCAATGTACTTTTGAAAACTGACAGTACTTTAAGTCCAATTGGTTGGAATGGATAACAATAATATTTCATTCTTATAAAAACTCACTACTTATTAAGACTGCATAATAAGTGGAAGCATAAGAATCATACATTTATATGATTTTCATCCTGGGAACACCTACTTTTTTTTATTTAAATAACTTTTCCTGAATGCATTTTAGAAGAATAAGGATTTTATATGCAATTACAATATTTTAGAAGGTGTAGTGGTAATTCACATCTATTAAATATTTAAAACACATTACTATTCAAATATATTGGAAGGTATTATATAACTAAACTCTCATACATCTCTCATCTCTCTACTTCAGTTCAGTTCAGTTCAGTCGCTCGCTCAGTCGTGTCCAACTCTTTGCAACCCCATGAATTGCAGCACGCCAGGCCTCCCTGTCCATCACCAGCTCTCGGAGTTCACTCAAACTTACGTCCATCGAGTCAGTGATGCCATCCAGCCATCTCATCCTCTGTCGTCCCCTTCTCCTCCTGCCCCCAAACCCTTCCAGCATCAGAGTCTTTTCTAATGAGTCAACTCTTCGCATGAGGTGGCCAAAGTACTGGAGTTTCAGCTTTAGCATCTTTCCTTCCAAAGAAATCCCAGGGCTGATCTCCTTTAGGATGGAATGGTTGGATTTCCTTGCAGTCCAAGGAACTGTCAAGAGTCTTCTCTGACACCACAGTTCAAAAGCATCAATTCTTCAGTGCTCAGTTTTCTTCACAGTCCAATTCTCACATCTATACATGACTACTGGAAAAGCCATAGTCTTGACTCGATGGACCTTTGTTGGTAAAGTAATATCTCTGCTTTTTAATATGCTGTCTAGGTTGGTGTTAACTTTCCTTCCAGAGGAGTAAGTGTCTTTTAAATTCATGGCTGCAAGCACCATCTGCAGTGATTTTGGAGCCTAAAAAAATAAACTCAGCCACTGTTTCCCATCTATTTGCCATGAAGTGATGGGACCATTTGATATGATCTTGATTTTCTGAATGTTGAGCTTTAAGCCAACTTTTTCACTCTCCTCTTTCACTTTCATCAAAGGCTCTTTAGTTTTTCTCACTTTCAGCCTAAGGGTGGTGTCATCTGCATATCTGAGGTTATTGATATTTCTCCCAGCAATCTTGATTCCAGCTTCTGCTTCATTCAGCTCAGAATTTCTCATGATGTACCCTGCATATAAGTTAAATGAGCAGGGTGACAATATATAGCCTTGACGTACTCTTTTTTCCTATTTGGAACCAGTCTGTTGTCCCATGTCTCATTCTAACGGTTGCTTCCTGACCTGCGTACAAATTTCTCAAGAGGCAGTTCAGGTGTGGTCTGGTATTCCCATCTCTTTCAGAATTTTCCACAGTTTATTGTGATCCACACAGTCAAAGGCTTTGGCATAGTCAATAAAGCAGAAATAGATGTTTTTCTGGAACTCTCTTGCTTTTTCCATGATCCAGCGGATGTTGGCAATTTGATCTCTGGTTCCTCTGCCTTTTCTCAAACCAGCTTGAACATCAGGAAGTTCACGGTTCACATATTGCTGAAGCCTGGCTTGGAGAATTTTGAGCATTACTTTACTAGTGTGTGAGATGAATGCAATTGTGCGGTAGTTTGAGCATTCTTTGGCATTGTGTTTCTTTGGGATTGGAATGAAAACTGACCTTTTCTAGTCCCATGACCACTGTTGAGTTTTCCAAATTTGCTGGGATATTGAGTGCAGCACTTTCACAGCATCATCTTTTAGGATTTGAAATAGCTCAACTGGAATTCCATCATCTCCACTCGCTTTGTTGTAGTGATGCTTTCTAAGGCCCACTTGACTTCACATTCCAGGATGTCTGTCTTTAGGTGAGTGATCACACCATCATGATTATCTGGGTTGTGAAAGTATTTTTTGTACAGTTCTTCTGTGTATTCTTGCCACTTCTTCTTAATATCTTCTGCTTCTGTTGGGTCCATACAATTTTTGTCCCTTATTGAGCCCATCTTTGCATGAAATGTTCCCTTTGTATCTCTTATTTTCTTGAAGAGATCTCTAGGCTTTCCCATTCTATTATTTGCCTCTATTTCTCTGCCCTGATCACTAAGGAAGGCTTTCTTATCTCTCCTTGCTATTCTTTGGAACCCTGCATTCAAATGGATATATCTTTCCTTTTCTCCTTTGCCTTTTGCTTCTCTCTTTTCACAGCTATTTGTAAGGCCTCTTCAGACAGCCATTTTTCTTTTTTGCATTTCTTTTTCTTGGCAATGGTCTTGATTCCTGTCTCCTGTACTATGTCATGAACCTCCCTCCATAGTTTATCAGGCACTCTGTTTATCAGTTCTAGTCCTTTAGATCTATTTCTCAGTTCTACTGTATAATCATAAGGGATTTGATTTAGGTCATACCTGAATGGTCTCTTGGTTTTCCCCACTTTGTTCAATTTAAGTCTGAATTTGGCAATAAGGAGTCCCTGATCTGAGCTGCAGTCAGCTCCTGGTCTTGTTTTTTGCTGACTGTATAAAGCTTCTCCATCTTTGGCTACAAAGAATATAATCAATCTGATTTCATTGTGGCCCATCTGGTGATGTCCATGTGTAGAGTCTTTTCTTGTGTTGTTGGAAGGAGGTGTTTCCTATCACCTGTGCGTTCTCTTGGCAAAACTCTATCAGCCTTTGCCCTGCTTCATTCATTACTCCAAGGCCAAATTTGCCTGTTACTCCAGGTGTTTCTTGACTTCCTACTTTTGCTTTCCAGTCCCCTATAATGAAAAGGACATCTTTTGGGGGTGTTAGTTATAAAAGGTTTTGTAGGTCTTCATAGAACCATTCAACATCAGCTTCTTCAGTGTTACTGGTTGGGGCATAGACTTGGATTACTGTGATATTGAATTATTTGCCTTGGAAACAAACAGAGATCATTCTGTTGTTTTTGAGATTGCATTCAAGTACTGCGTTTTGGACTCTTGTTGACTATGATGCCTACTCCATTTCTTCTAAGGGATTCCTGCCCACAGTAGTAGATATAATGATCATCTGAGTTAAATTTACCCATTCCAGTCTGTTTTAGTTCGCTGATTCCTAGAATGTCAACGTTCACTCTTGACATCTCCTGTTTGACCATTTCCAATTTTCCTTGATTCATGGACTGAACATTCCAGGTTCCTATGCAGTATTGCTCTTTACAGCATTGAACCTTGCTTCTATCATCAGTCACATCCACACCTGGGTGTTGTTTTTGCTTTGGCTCTGTCTCTTCATTCTTTCTGGAGTTATTTCTCCACTGATTTCCAATAGCATATCAGGCACCTACCGACCTCGGGAGTTCATCTATCAGTGCCCTATTTTTGCCTTTTCATACTGTTCATAGGGTTCTCAAGGCAAGAATACTGAAGTGGCTTGCCATTCCTTCTCCAGTGGACCACATTTTGTCAGAACTGTCAACCATGACCTATTTGGAGTCCTGAGTAACCTTACATGGCATGGCTTAGTTTCATCGAGTTAGAGAGTGCTGTGATCCGTGTGATCAGATTGGCTAGTTTTCTACGATTGTGGCTTCAGTCTGTATGCCCTCTGATGCCTTCTCTCAGTGCCTACTGTCTTACTGGGGTTTCTCTTACCTTGGACGTGGGGTATCTCCTGACGGCCATTGCTCCTGACCTTGGACGTGGGGTATCTCCTCTCTGCCATTCACCGCTCCAGCGCTGCGTGCCTGCCACTCGCCAAGAAAGATTACTTCACAGTTGATGAATCTCTATATTAGCAATGGTACAGTTGTCTCCCAGTTGCCAGTAGTCATATATGGATGTGAGAGTTGAACTGTAAAGAAAACTGAAAACCAAAGAATTGATGCCTTTGAACTGTGGTATTGGAGAAGACTCTTGAGAATCCCTTGGACTGCTAGGGGATCCAACCAACCCATCCTAAAGGAAAGCAGTCCTGAATTTTCATTGGAAGCACTGTTGTTGAAGCTGAAACTCCAATACTTTGGCCACCTGATGTGAAGAACTGACTCATTTGAAAAGACCCTGATGCTGGGAAAGATTGAGGGTGGGAGGAGAAGGGGACAACAGAGGATGAGATGGCTCGATAGCATCACCAACTCAATGGACATGAATTTGAGTAAACTCTGGGGGTTGGTGATGGACAGGGAAGCCCCATGTACTGCAGTCCATGGAGTCGGAAAGAGTCAGACACAACTGAGCGACTGAACTAAACTGAACTGAACTGACAGTTGTCTCACACTGCATATGAGTACTCATCCTGGACAAAGAAAAGTATTTCATTTCTCAAAACAAACACCTCAGCTAGTGAGGTTTTGTTATTTAACTCACATCCTTTCCACTTTCTTTGTATTAGAAAAATCTCATCAACCAGAGCCTCATTTTCATATTGCTATGATAGTCATGCCTCAAAAAGCCAGCAAAGAAGAGGATGTCTATTTCTGAAACCACTATGGTATCATCAAGAATGGGGAAAATTCTGTGGTTTAATCCCCAGCCTTGTGTTTGAAATTAGCAGTTCCGCGTAAAGAGATTTTAATAATCAAATAAAGGCTACAAAACATTGAAGTAGCATATTGACTTGTCTATATTTCCAAAAGATAAGAGAGAAGGATGTACTAAAAAAAGAGGCTCCAACTGACTCCAAACTTTTGCTTTTTATTAAGATTCTCCATCTAGGAGCTTTCCTGGCAGTCTAATGGTTAAGAATTGTGCTTCTACTGAAGGGGAAACAAGTTTAATCCCTGATAAGGGAAATGAGATCTTGCATGCCTTGCTCCTGTGTGGCTAAAAAAAAAAAAAAAAAAAAATAGATTCACAGTCTATTATTTTCTTTTTCTCTTATCAACATAGATGATTGAACACATCTGTTCCCCAACTAATAGCATCAAAGGAAGAGTTTAAAGATACACCATTGAACTTCTGTTGTGTTTGTTTCCTTTTAATATTTTGTTAATTTCTTCATTTAAAAAATTTTTCCATTTATATAGGTTTTTCTTTTTTAATAAGTGCTTTAGTATTTTTTCCAGTTTACAAATATACTAATATTCTCTGTAATTATGCTTAAGCTAATTGTTATTCCAGCTGTTGAGGCTACCTTTATTTTAATGATTGCATATATTTTCTTTCCCAAATTTCCTCTTGGTCACTTTTTATACCCATCGGTACTTGATACATATCCATTTATTTTGTTTTGTTACTACTTCTTGTTCTTTTTTAATGCATACTGTTATTCCCTCAAACATACTGAGGACCTACATTTAGTGGACTTTTATTAACTTTTAAGTTATTGTGATCATTGGTGTATGTTGGGAAATTAGTCTGACATAAAGTGAAAATGGCCAGCAAAAGATGCTTGGCCAGATAATAGTTGATGAATGAGACTAGAAGCCAGAGGTTTTCCAGCATTCAGCACTTGATCTCTAGAGTAGAGAAGAAAGAAAAATAAACAATAATTACTTTTCTGGATCTTAATAGTGTGGGACTCAGGGACCATATGTTCTAATAGGGTAAGGGACTTCATAGAGAAGTATCTTAATTTGTGACACTCACTGCATTCTGTAAGTGTTCTTGTATAAATATTCTGGAAAGTAAGGGGCCATTGTGAGTACATTGATCACCTGAAATCAGAGATCAGATCAGATCAGTCCCTCAGTCATGTCTGACTCTTTGTGACCCCATGTATAGCAGCATGCCAGGCCTCCCTGTCCATCACCAACTCCCAGAGTTCACTCAGACTCATATCCATCGAGTCAGTGATGCCATCCAGCCATCTCATCCTCTATTGTCCCCTTCTCCTCCTGCCCCCAATCCCTCCCAGCATCAGAGTCTTTTCCAATGAGTCAACTCTTCCCATGAGGTGGCCAAAGTACTGGAGTTTCAGCTTTAGTATCATTCCTTCCAAAGAAATCCCAGGGCTGATCTCCTTCAGAATGGACTGGTTGGATCTCCTTGCAGTCCAAGGGACTCTCAAGAGTCTTCTCCAACACCACAGTTCAAAAGCATCAATTCTTCGGTGCTCAGCCTTCTTCACAGTCCAATTCTCACATCCATACATGACCACAGGAAAAACCATAGCCTTGACTAGACGGAACTTTGTTGGCAAAGTAATGTCTCTGCTTTTGAATATGCTATCTAGGTTGGTCATAACTTTTCTTCCAAGGAGTAAGTGTCTTTTAATTTCATGGCTGCAGTCACCATCTGCAGTGATTTTGGAGCCCAGAAAAATAAAGTCTGACACTGTTTCCCCACCTATTTCCCATGAAGTGATGGGACCAGATGCCATGATCTTCATTTTCTGAATGTTGAACTTTAAGCCAACTTTTTCACTCTCCACTTTCACTTTCATCAAGAGGCTTTTGAGTTCCTCTTCACTTTCTGCCATAAGGGTGGTGTCATCTGCATATCTGAGGTTATTGATATTTCTCCCGGCAATCTTGATTCCAGCTTGTGCTTCTTCCAGTCCAGCCTTTCTCATGATGTACTCTGCATATAAGTTAAATAAACAGGACAACAATATACAGCCTTGACGAACTCCTTTTCCTATTTGGAACCAGTCTGTTGTTCCATGTCCAGTTCTAACTGTTGCTTCCTGACCTGCATACAAATTTCTCAAGAAGCAGATCAGGTGGTCTGGTATTCCCATCTCTTTCAGAATTTTCCACAGTTTATTGTGATCCACACAGTCAAAGGCTTTGGCATAGTCAATAAAGCAGAAACAGATGTTTTTCTGGAACTCTCTTGCTTTTTCCATGATCCAGTGGATGTTGGCAATTTGATCTCTGGTTCCTCTGCCTTTTCTCAAACCAGCTTGAAAATCAGGAAGTTCACGGTTCATATATTGCTGAAGCCTGGTTTGAAGAATTTTGAGCATTACTACTAGAGTGTGAGATGAGTGCAATTGTGCGGTAGTTTGAGCATTCTTTGGCATTGCCTTTCTTTGGGATTGGAATGAAGACTGACCTTTTCCAGTCCTGTGGCCACTGCTGAGTTTTCCAAATTTGCTGGCATATTGAGATATAGAGGAATAAAAAATCAGAGATACAGAGGAATAAACATACGAATAATAAAGTTGCTAACATGTAGAGAGAAAAGAATAGACTTGAAGCTAGAGGTCAAGTCGTTTAATTACTAATTTTACAACTATGGGCAAGTAAATTTCTGAATTTTCACATCTGTAAAATGGGAATGAAAATGTTACTTATATTCCAAAAATGGCATGGAGACTATGTTATTCACCATAGCTTTGATGATCTTTAGAAATGTAGAATAAAAATATCAAATAGTATTCAAGTATAACAGGAAAAAAGTTCCAGAAAATATATTGTGTAACCACGCTTTGTTTGAAAATGTCTCTGGACCAGTAGTGGCTTAAGTAATGCAGCCCCATTAGAAATGGGAAACATTATATTAAAATACTTTTAAAACTTATCTGTCCCATACATGAATAACAGTACCTCTAGGTTCTTCTAGGTCCTGGTTAAATAGTTTCACATAGGTTCTGGGAGATAATATAGGAGAGATCTGCGTCCATTAGACTTAGGATCTTGTCAGAGATTCTAGTGCTTTGGCACTTGTCAAATTTGTACCTATGGAAATATGTCACTATAATAAACTTCTTAAGATTATTGTGAATATTCAATGTGTGTAAATTGTCTATGATTCCTAATGTATGCCTAATATATAGTAGGCATACATTAGTAGTATATATAGTGAAATTGTTATCATCAAAGAAACAAAGAGAAACAGAGTAAATTTGTCCATTCACCTCATTCATCTTCAACAGAAATCTCACTTCCAGTCAGTAAGGGAAAGTGGCTCATTGAACTCCCTGGCCTTATGGGTCAAATTCAGTCAGCCCTGTAATGAGAGCACCAGCATGGGAACCCATCACCCTGCCATCAAAGCCTTGGCCCAACATAGGGGCGAGTTTTAATTACTTGGAGGACAGATGTTTTGCCGGTGGTCCTGGTTTTGTGTTCCCTGGTAGTAGTGCCCTATGAAGTCTATGGTAGCATAAATTCTCAAACTCCTCATCACAATTTTAGACAAAGGAAAATCAGTTTTAATGGAATTCCTTTCCAGATGAAAATGACAATTATTTTTGAGTCTGCGCCTCCTGTTCTTCAGGTTGTTGCTGCTGTTTTCAACTCCTAATGAATCACTGTGCAACACATTGCATGTGAATTTATGCAAGCTGACAACTAAACAAGGGGTTATTTTAGTCAAATCAATCAGATATTGTATCTATTTGAAACGTTAATGTAAGCATAATTGATGGTGCATAATTAATGATTACCCAAGGCTCTTAATAATAAAATGATAAAAAGGTACGAAAGGAGAGAGGTGCCAAGGAACTTGGCTTTAAAAATACTGAAAAAGAAATTTGCTTCATTTTCTCAAACCACTGAAACCCTTTCTTGCATTTATAACCAAATCCCCTTGTGAGCTTGAGCACTTGCACACTGCTCTCCAGAAGCATTCTTGAATTAGTGAAGTGAATAAATATGATGGTGTTGCAGAATCCTGTCCTGGATCTTTCTGTGTTTAAATCTTGGTTCTAACAGTAGCTAGCTACCTGTCCTTGGGAATGCAATGAATCTCTCTTAGTTTCACATTTCTAATTTGTAAAGTGATTGTTACATTATAAGACCATGAATATATAAGTGGGGTGTGGATTAAATCAAATATTAAATGCAAAGGTTTTAGGTGTTTTCCAGAAACTTTGCACATACTAAATAAATGTTTATTATAATTTTTATTTCCTTTGAAACCTCTTTAGTTCTCATTTTCCCACACAAAAAGCAATTTTATAACAAGAATCTAAACCATATTGCTTCAACTTTCCACTTAATTCTGGGCTGAGAAACACTTGCTAAAAAATGAAATCACAACACCAAAGGCACAATTTATGAAAGAAACAATTGATAAGCTGGATTTCATTAAAGTTAAAAACTTTTGCTCTGAGAAAGATAATGTCAAGAAAATGAGAAGACTAGCCACAGATAGGGAAAAAAATTTTTGTGAAAACATAAAGAACTGTTATCCAAAATATATAAAGAATGTATAACCACCCCCCCCCCAAAAAAACTGATTTAAAAATAGACAAATACCTGATCAGACACCTCCCAAAGAAATCATACCTTTGGTAAATAGAAATATGAAAAGATGCTCAACATCATATGTCATTCAGTTCAGTTCAGTTCAGTCTCTCAGTCATGTCTGACTCTTTGTGACCCCAAGAATCCCAGCACGCCAGACTTCCCTGTCCATCACCAACTCCCGGAGTTCACTCAGACTCACGTCCATCGAGTCAGTGATGCCATCCAGCCATCTCATCCTCTGTCGTCCCCTTTTCCTCCTGACCCCAATCCCTCCCAGCATCAGAGTCTTTTCCAATGAGTCAACTCTTCGCATGAGGTGGCCAAAGTACTGGAGTTTCAGCATTAGCATCATTCCTTCCAAAGAACACCCAGGGCTGATCTCCTTTAGATGGACTGGTTGGATCTCCTTGCAGTCCAAGGGACTCTCAAGAGTCTTCTCCAACACTGCTTGCAAATTAAAAAACAATGAGAAACTCCTATGTGGCCACTCCTAGAGTGGCCAAAATACAAAACACTGAGAACACCAAATGCTGGTGAGGATATGGAGCAATAAAAATTCTCATTTATTGCTGGTAATTAAATGAGAATAATTTCTCATTTATTGTTCTTGACAAAATGCAAAATGATACAGCCACTTTGGAACACAATTTAGTAGTCTCTTTCAAAACTAAGCATACTCTTATCATATAATTTAATAGCAGTCATTGGTATTTTGTGAACTATACATTACCTCCATCAAAAAACTGTATATGGATGTTTTATAGCAGCCTTATTCATAATTACAAAATCTTGGATCTACTTTAAACGTTCTTCTGTAGAAACATGAATACACTGTGGTACATCACATAAAATGAAATGTTATTCAGTATCTAAAAGAAAAAAAAGATCTGTCCATAAAAAGACACAGAGGAATCTTAAATGCAAATTACTAAATGCAAGTATGCAATCTGAAAGTCTACATACTATATGATTCCAACTAGATGATATCTGTAAAAAACAAAACTATAGAAACAGTAAAAAAAAAAAAAAAAAGAGCACTGGTCACCTGGGGTTAAAGTGAAGGAAGGGCAGAACAGGCAGAGCACAGAGAATTTTTAGGATGGTAAAAGTACTTTGTATGATTTTATCATAGTGAATACATTTCATTATACATTTGTCCAAACTCATAGAGTACACAACATAGAGTGAAACCTAATGTAAACTATGGATTTTGTATGATAACAATATGTCATTGTGGGTTCATCAGTTGTACCAAATGTACCACTCTGGCGCAGGATGTAGATAATGGGGATTGTGCATGCCTTGAATGGAACATAATTGAGACCAAATTGTGATTCTGTACAGTCCAGGTTTAAAGTAGATGGCAGTTTCATGTAACAGCAAGCCAGGGTGGCAATCTTCCTCAATATCCCCAGCAGCCCCTAGCAGGTGTCCCATGGCTCTGTTGGTGGAGGAAATGGCAAGGGAGTATGCATGGCCTTTGAAAAGATGTTTGACAGCTTTGTTTCTGGCAGTGTCTCCCAACAGTGTGGAAGTATCATACATGTTGATACAGGATATCTCTTCAGGTTATACACCTGCATCTTTTACAGCAGCAGCCATATACCTTAAAGCACCTTCTCCTCCAGGATTGGGGGCAGTCATGTGACCAGCATCACCTGAGAGTCCATGGCTCAAAATGTCTGCATAAATCCAGTCCCTTCTTTGTACAGCTTGCTCGTTTCTTTTACCACCAGCACAGTGCACCTCCTCCCATTACAAAACCACCTCTGAATGAAATGGTCGACATGCTGACTTAGGATCAGAGCCCAGACTCTGGAAAATCTAGAAAGTGATAAACAGCTGATGCAAGAATCTGTACCTCCAGTCACCATCACATCAATAGAGTCATGTGTTATAAATCTAAGAGTCTCTCACTACATAAATTTCTGTGGTATAGGCTGTGGGTAATGCTTGATTGGGGCATTTGACTTTATATTGAATGATGACCTAGCCTGCTGCCATATTGATCAGAATCTGAGGGACAAAGAATGGGCTAACTTTATTGTAACCTTTTGTTTGAAACATCAAAGCACTTTCAGAAATAACTCCAAGAGGAACCATTCCCATGCCAATTTCAACACACGATCAGCTTCTGACTGAAGATGCCAATTAGAATCTTTCAAGGCTGACTCTGTAGCCCCAATGGCCATAGTGGTGGGAGAAGACATGGACTTGACATCTGATTTGGGCACAAAGCTTTTTTCATTGAATTGATTTTCATTGCAACCTCTTGGCACATAAGCACACCACTGCAAGGGATGTTGATACTCTTCACCGACCACTGAAAGGGTTCCACTCTCTCCCTGGACAGATGATCCCATACCAGCTGAGTTCAAACTCAAAGAGGTGTCATTAAGCTATGCCTATAATGACAACTTGCCTAGGTAATCAAAGTACTGGTATAGTTCCTAAAAACTTCCTTTGACTTATTAATCCTTGGAATACTCTTGTATATATTAAATGAGAGTTTGTTATTTTTAGGAAATTCTGTAAGCCTTTTGACAGCATGGTTGAGATTCAGAGAATCACAAATATTCCTATAACAGACCACAGCATATCCAGCAGGTATTCACTGTTGTTTAAATAGCTTAAAGGTTTAAGAAACAATGCTGCTGTTCAGTCGTTCAGTCATGTTTGACTCTTTATGACCCCATGGACAGAGGAGCCTGGAGGGCTCTGTTCATGGGATTTCCCAGGCAAGAATATTGGAGTGGGTTGCCCTTTCCTACTTCAGGGGATCTTCTTGATTCAGGGATTGAACTCATGTGTCCTGCGTCTCCTGCATTGGTAGGCAGATTCTTTACCATTGTGCCACCTGGGAAGCCCAAAATAACATTATCTGATTTTAATTAATACTTATTGCACTCATCTCACACGCTAGTAAAGTAATGCTCAAAATTCTCCAAGCCAGGCTTCAGCAATATGTGAACCGTGAACTTCCTGATGTTCAAGCTGGTTTGAGAAAAGGCAGAGGAACCAGAGATCAAATTGCCAACATCCGCTGGATCATGGAAAAAGCAAGAGAGTTCCAGAAAAACATCTATTTCTGCTTTATTGACTATGCCAAAGCCTTTAACTGTGTGGATCACAATAAACTGTGGAAAATTCTGAAAGAGATGGGAATACCAGACCACCTAATCTGCCTCTTGAGAAATTTGTATGCAGGTCAGGAAGCAACAGTTAGAACTGGACATGGAACAACAGACTGGTTCCAAATAGGAAAAGGAGTTCGTCAAGACTGTATATCGTCATCCTGTTTATTTAACTTATATGCAGAGTACATCATGAGAAACGCTGGACTGGAAGAAACACAAGCTGGAATCAAGATTGCCGGGAGAAATATCAATAACCTCAGATATGCAGATGACACCACCCTTATGGCAGAAAGTGAAGAGGAACTCAAAAGCCTCTTGATGAAAGTGAAAGAGGAGAGTGAAAAAGTTGGCTTAAAGCTCAACATTCAGAAAACGAAGATCATGGCATCTGGTCCCATCACTTCATGGGAAATAGATGGGGAAACAGTGGAAACAGTGTCAGACTTTATTTTTCTGGGCTCCAAAGTCACTGCAGATGGTGACTGCAGCCATGAAATTAAAAGACACTTACTCCTTGGAAGGAAAGTTATGACCAACCTAGATAGCATATTCAAAAGCAGAGACATTACTTTGCCAACAAAGGTCCGTCTAGTCAAGGCTATGGTTTTTCTTGTGGTCATGTATGGATGTGAGAGTTGGACAGTGAAGAAGGCTCAGCACCGAAGAATTGATGCCTTTGAGCTGTGGTATTGGAGAAGACTCTTGAGAGTCCCTTGGACTGCAAGGAGATCCAACCAGTCCATTCTGAAGGAGATCAGCCCTGGGATTTCTTTGGAAGGAATGATGCTGAAGTTGAAAGTCCAGTACTTTGGCCACCTCATGCGAAGAGTTGACTCATTGGGAAAGACTCTGATGCTGGGAGGGATTGGGGACAGGAGGAGAAGGGGACAATAGAGGATGAGATGGCTGGATGTCATCACTGACTCGATGGATGTGAGTCTGGGTGAACTCCGAGAGTTGGTGATGGACAGGGAGGCCTGGCGTGCTGCGATTCATGGGGTCGCAAAGAGACTGAACTGAACTCAACTGATCATCAAACGACCTGTTTGCACTCAACTGTTTTTAGACACTAAGTCTTCTCAGACATTCCAAGACAATGAAGTGAAATGGTGATTCATTTGATTCACCCCAACAGAACTTTATAATGAAATATATACAGGAACTCCCAGCCCAATACAGACGGCAGAAAGCATCCTTTCTCAGGACTACCAAAGCCTAACTATAAATAATATTTCTGGTATCATTGGCACATAACACATTTCAGGTCCTATTCTTTGAGGTTGATGTGAATGGACTCTCTTGATCTTCACCTTGGAGATAATCAGAGTTTCTGGGACAGTGAAGGTCAGTGTAGGTGGTCAACTCTGCATCTCGCCTGACACCCAAGGACAAAAGGAAAAGACCAGGCGCAGGTCCTCCATGAGCCTCTCCCTACCTAACCCCAATCGAACTGGGCACTGGAGGGTGGACAGACAACAGCAGTGGGCACCCGGTCCCTGCCCCTTGCTTCTGGGGCCCGTGCAGCAGCAATCCTCGGCACAATCACCTTGTTTGGTTTTAACTGATAATTTTATATGATTCCACTTTCTCTCTTTTCTTAGCATATCAGTTATACCTCTCTTTTTAGTTTTTTTAGTGGTTGCTCCCATTACTTGATATTCTGTTTCATTTCATCTTTTCCTGTGATCTTTTGCACATTGCAATCCTGAGTTAATTATTCTTTCTCAGACACCCTTGTACTTCTTATGACACTACAAGACATTTTAAGGTATCTGAGCTACAAATATAGACACCAAAAAGGCATCGTCAAATTATTAGTCAAGTAAAAATTCCATTCTTACACATGTGTAACTTTCTTCCCCATTGTAATGTTAAAGTCATTTGTTGAAATTAAATACAAGCTATATTCACCATGTCAGTGCTGCATAATAACCATGCAGAAACTCGACAAGCTTCAACAATATGCTTTTAATAATCTCATGAGTCTAAGAGAAAGAGATTTATATTGACCTTGGCTGGGTGTTGTTTTCAATCTCTGCCTGCCTCAGTTCTACGTCTGGATTGGCTGGCTGTCAGTTGATTTAGATGGTCCTTTCTTGGGAGACTAGGCTACTGGTATTTTTAGCTCTACTGCATGTGACTGCAACCTCCTATATGTAACCTCAGACATGTTTTAATGGAAATAACAGAGACACAAATGCACAAGTAGATTATATAAAGGTGTTTATAAGCCTTTTCATGGCTTCAAGTCTACTAACTAACATCCACTGATCATGAGTCATAAGGCCAAGTTCAGATTCAAGAGATGAGGTAGAGCTTGTCCATAATGGGCTGGCACTGTAAAGTTATATGACAGAGAATATGGGTTAAAGCAGGGCAAAAATTAGAGCCAAATACTTCAATTTTCCATATTCACTTCCCTTTTTTACTTTTAATCAGTTTATAATGTATAGAGCAAAACTCTTTAAAAAATACCAGTTAGTGTTTTGCTTGAACTTTACCCAGAAAATGCCACAAAGACAATGATTTAAAAGCAAATATGCATTTCCTACTTCTGACTTTTCTATTATGAAAGACAGCTATTCAGTGGAACAAAAAAGGGTTCTAGAAATCTCAGTTTGAGGTGCATTTTTTGTGTATTTAAGAGTCAACACATTCAATAGTCAGGGCAAGTCTCTCAAGTGTCCCTCTGAGTTAGGTAGGACACATTAAGTTTCTGTAACATGTCCATGGTACTATCTCTTGGTTTATACATATGTAAGTGTTTCAGTTGCAGCACTGCATAATTAACCACCACAAATCTGAGTAGTTTGAAACAATGGCATTTTGTTTGCTCACTTATCTGTAATTTAGGCAAGACTCTGTGGAGATAGCTCATCTCTGTTCTACACGGCATGAGCTAGGTCAGCCAGAAGGCTGAGGTTGGTTTGTTCATTTACGTTTCTAGAGATTGACACTAAGACTCGAATGATTAGGTAATGAAATTTAAGGGTTACTTGGACATCTTTATCTATTGCCATGTGGCTTCTTAAATACGGAAACTTCACACCAGATGGACACCTATACATCAGTTCATGTATCTCAAGTTTCAGATCCCCAAAGAGAAGGAGAAGCAGCTAAAAGCTGTTATCACTTCTGATAGCCATGAAATCCCTGAAGTGTCACTTCTACCACACAAAACATGTCACCACATATGATTCCTTTTTTAAAGGGACAACATTCAGAATTCACCTTTTGCTTAGAAGAGTATCAAGATTCTGAAAAATTTTGTAACACCCAATATATCGCTATGGTCATTTTTGTAAAGTGCAATTAACCAGAGATACTCCAAGACAATCTCCTTGTCATAGTGCCCACCCACATGGCTAGAGGAAGTTGTTCACTCCTAGCACCATGCCAGGGACTCTAGCATTTCACCTGATACTTTGTAACTTCTGTGTGTGAGTGTGTGCTAAGTCGCTTCAGATGTGTCTGATTTTTCACGACCCTATGAACTGTAGCCTCCAGCCAAGAATACTGGCGTGGGTTGCTATGCCCTCCTCCAGGGATCCTCTCAACCCAGGGACTGAACCCACATCTCTTACGTCTCCTGCATTGGCAGACAGGTTCTTTACCACTAGTGCCGCCTGGGAAGCCCTTGTACTTTTTATACCCTATAGAAAGTGTGTCTCATTTCTTGAGGCCCCTGTTCTCTATAAGACAAGAGTCCTAGTAAGGGCTAATCAGATAAATACAGTCCCTGAACTTGTATAATATTTTAAAAATACGTTAAATTGCTAATATGTAGAAAAGAAATTCTATTATGTAGAAAAGAAAAATGTATTTTTTGATTATATAGTGATGGATTTGAACTATCCCACTGAATAAAACCAATTATCAGTTTTATAAAACAAATCTGAAATTAACTATTTATTGCTTATAAATTCTCCTAAAACTTTTCCCCCACCAGAATATATGATGCAAGAAAACATAAACCTGGTTTTGTTATGTTTTGTTTCTACCAACATATTCCCAGTACACAGAACAGTTGAATGAATTACTGAACTGAAAGCAAAATCAATTATGGCTACAAGAAAATAAGGGAATTATTAGGGAAGTAAGATCAGAATTTACACACAATAGATAAGAAGAAAATTATTTTGTCAACAAGTTTGACATAACTTGGAATCAGAACCCAACTGTGGAGCAAATTTCTTTTCTTTCTTTGGGCAAGAAAACTGAGGTCATTTTATTTGGACTCTTTATGAGTTAAGACACATACTGTACTAAACAATGAATTGATCCTTTCAATTATATTTCCAGTGTCTGAAAAAAAATATTATCAAAATTCTAGGGTGTTTATAAAAATATATATGACTAGACAGAAATCCAAAAACACTTCAATATTTCTTAAAGCTCTTAAAAACTGAGATCAACCATGTCTATTTCTATTAATATAAGAAGTTTTTCCAGCTCTCTTTAGGAGCTGGATCAAGAATTAATAGCAGTAGAGTACAATTAAACTGAAGGCTCTAGACATCTATCTCTCAGATTGTTTTAAGTGGAACTATATATGTGAAATTTAAGAAAGAACAACATTCCTTTTTTATCTAATCAGAGAAGATTAATAACATTTTAATGCAAATCTTTGCCACTTAAGGTGAAGATTTTGATTTCTGTAAGAAAACACATTACATAGACATGAATAAGCCTTCCTGATAGCTCAGTAAAGAAACCACCTGTGATGCAGAGGACCCCGGTTCGACTCCTGGGTCTGGAAGATCTGCTGGAGAAGGGGTAGGTTACCCACTGCAGTATTCTTGAGCTTCCCTTGTGGCTCAGCTGGAAAAGAATCTGCCTGTAATGTGGGAGACCTGGGTTTGATCCCTGGGTTGAGAAGATCCCCTAGAGAAGGGAAAGACTACCCACTCCAGTATTCTGGCTTGGAGAAGTCCATGGACTGTAACTACCGCACAATTGCACTCATCTCACATGCTAGCAAAGTAATGCTCAAATTCTCCAAGCCAGGCTTCAACAATACGTGAATCGTGAACTTCCAGATCTTCAAGCTGGGTTTAGAAAAGGCAGAGGAACCAGAGATCAAATTGCCAACATCCGCTGGATCATGGAAAAAGCAAGAGAGTTCCAGAAAAACATCTATTTCTGCTTTATTGACTATGCCAAAGCCTTTGACTGTGTGGATCACAACAAACTGTAGAAATTTCTTCAAGAGATGGGAATACCAGACCACCTGACCTGCTTCTTGAGAAATCTGTATGCAGGTCAGGAAGCAACAGTTAGAACTGGACATGGAACAACAGACTGGTTCCAAATAGGAAAAGGAGTACATCAAGGCTGTATATTGTCACCCTGCTTATCTAACTTGTATGCAGAGTACATCATGAGAAATACTGGGCTGGATGAAGCACAAGCTGGAATCAAGATTGCTGGGAGAAATATCAATAACCTGAGATAGGCAGATGACACCACGCTTATGGCAGAAAGTGAAGAACTAAAGAGCCTTTTGATGAAAGTGAAAGAGGAGAGTGAAAAAGTTGGCTTAAAGCTCAACATTCAGGAAACTAAGATCATGGCATCTGGTCCCACCACTTCATGGGAAATAGACGGAGAAACAGTGGAAACAGTGACACACTCTATTTTCTTGGGCTCCAAAATCACTGCAGATGGTGATTGCAGCCATAAAATTATAAGATGCTTACCCCTTGGATTTCTTTGGAAGGAATGATGCTAATGCTGAAACTCCAGTACTTTGGCCACCTCATGCGAAGGCTTGACTCACTGGAAAAGACTCTGATGCTGGGAGGGATCGGGGGCAGGCGGAAAAGGGGACAATAGAGGATGAGATGGCTGGATGGCATCACTGACTTGATGGACGTGAGTCTGAGTGAACTCCGGGAGTTGGTGATGGACAGGGAGGCCTGGCCTGCTGCAATTCATGGGGTCGCAAAGAGTCGGACACGACTGAGTGACTGATAAGATCTGATCTGATCTACCCCTTGGAAGGAAAGTTATGACCAACATAGACAGCATATTAAAAAGCAGAGATATTACTTTGCCAACAAAGGTACATCTAGTCAAAGCTTTGGTTTTTCCAGTAGTCATGTATGGATGTGAGACTTAAACTATAGAGAAAGCTGAGTGCCGAAGAATTGATGCTTTTATACTGTGGTGTTGGAGAAGACTCTTTAGAGTCCCTTGGACTGCAGTGAGATCCAACCAGTCCATCCTAAAGGAGATCAGTCCTGAATGTTCATTGGAAGGACTGATGTTGAAGCTGAAACTCCAATACTTTGGCCACCTGGTATGAAGAACTGACTCACTGGAAAAGACCCTGATGCTGGGAAAGATTGAAGGCAGGAGGAGAAAGGGATGACAGAGGATGAGATGGTTGGATGACATCACCGACTCAATGGACATGAGTTTGAGTAAACTCCAGGAATTGGTGATGGACAGGGAGGCATGGCGTGCTGCAGTCTATGGTATCGCAAAGAGTCGGACAGGACTGAGTGACTGAACTGAGCTGAACTGTATAGTTCATGGGGTCACAAAGATCGGACAGGACTGAGTCACTTTCACTTTCACTTTCAAGCCTTCTACTACTATCATTTAGCACTACCAAGAGATGGGGAAGAGAGTGAAAATGTTGAGAGGAAGATACACCTAGATTTATACAATAGTTCCAACAACTTCTATCTGAGTATGTCTTTGGACAAAGTACCCAATCCTCATGAACTTCAATTGTTTATTTTATTTTTTTTTCATTTTTTGGTTAAACTTATAAAACTTAGAAAACAGTTTGGCCTTTAAGATTAAATAGCTTATTTAAGCATAATACAGTGGCCAATAAATAAGTAGCAGTTGATCTCCAACTTGTTGATCTCCAACTTCCCTTAAAATTAAATAAATTATACATTTTTCCTAATAAAGGAATAAGAAGTGAGTGAGTGATGACAAGTGATTGAAGTACCAAACACCAGGAGCTTGGGAAAGGTGGACATAGTGAGACCAGCTTTTCCTGCACAATACCACCAAGGAGTACTAGATTTTAGAGCCATTCATGGAATACATATTTATTCATCTCACATGAAGTGCAAGGAAGTATGGCAAGCAAGATAATGTACCCGAGGGCAGAACTCCTCAGAATCCATCAACATATTTTAATAAATATCTCATCTCTTCTGCAGCAATGGGAAAACTCCCATTATAAGGTGAGTCAGCTCATATGCACTTGACAAATAAGGGGCTGATGTTAGCATAATGGAGAAGTCACATTAGTTCAAAAGGGATACTTCCTAGCCAGCTAATTTTGTGGTAATTATCAGCTGAGCATAGCAAGCAGTTGAGGAAATGGTCCTGTTCATCAGCCACATCCACTGTCCTCCCAGGGCTCATATTGACCACCTATTCTGTTTTGGACATTTTCCTGACTTATATGCATTTTAACCTTGTCCTTGTGACACAGTCTTCCCAGCACTTTTTTTTTTTAACAAGTTCCCTTTAGCTACTTGTCTCTTACCTTTTTAAGGTAAAGTCCTATCATTTCCAGAGCAGTTTTTGTTTCTGCAGGATTTAATACATCTTTGCATGCCCAGATGCTCAGTCGTGTCCAACTCTTTGCTAGCCCATGGACTGTAGACCATCAGGCTATGGGATTTCCATGGGATTTCCCAGGCAAGAATACTAGAAAATGAAAGTGAAGGTTCTCAGTCACGTCTGACTCTTTGTGACCTCATGGATTGTAGCCTACCAGGCTCCTCTATCCATGGGATTTTCCAGGCAAGAATACTGGAGTGGGTTGCCATTTCCTTCTCTAGGGGATCTTCCTGACCCAGGGATTGAGCCCAGGTCTCCTGCATTGCAGCCAGATGCTTTAAGAACACTAGAATGGGTTGCCATTTCCTCCTCCAGGCATCTTCCCAACTTAGGGGTCAAGCCCAGGTCTCTTATGTCTCCTGCATTGGCAGGTGGATTCTTTACCACTAGTGCCACCTGGAAGCTGCTATTTTTATTAGGATTATAGTTGTGTTTTATGAGCATTCCGTTTATAATAGCTTTTAGAGTGATCAGTCCATTTTTTTCACAAGCCCCATTTTTTATGCACAGTTTTTCAGAATATACAATTTTTAAGAATGCTGTATCACAATATAGAAAAAATTTAGTTATTGTTTCTCCTAAAAGCCAAGAAAATGGAAGTTGCACTTTAACTCTTACTTATCAGTCTTTCTCTAAGAATTGAACCTCAACTTCTAACAACATAGGCAACCATCCCTGAAATAGTCTATCCCTTCAGCTGGATGTTTTCCTCATGGACGTCTAAGTTCAGTGTATCTCCTAGGTGGTCCCCAAATTCTTGGGCTTTATATCGCAACAGTGCTCACATTCTAATACAACTTCCCATTGATTTCTCAAGTTCAAACATTGATTCCCTCTGTAACAGTTGTTATAGATTATTACTACTGCCTTGTACATCATTTATCACAGTGCATGGCACATAATAGGGCTTCAAAAAAGTGATTGCAGAATGGCAGAGTTCATGGACGTGTCCCCATGTGTGCAAGGACACAGAAGCTTCACCATAAGTGTCCACATTCACTATTATATATAAAATAGATAACTAATAAGGATCTACTGTATAGCAGAGGGAACTCTACTTGATACTCTATAATAACTTATATGGGAAAAGAATCTTAAAAAAAGAGTGGATATATGCATATGTATAACTGATTCTCTTTGTTGTACATCTTAAACTAACATAACATTGTAAATCAGTTATATTGCAAAAAAAGTGTCCACACTTAGAGTTCGCATGATCACACTGTCATAATCATTATTGTTAAAATTCAACTGTATATAATATCTTTTAGCTCTTGTAGTATATCTAATTCCCACCATTTCCAGAGTCCTGTTTCATTTTACAGGAATGGCTCTCAAAGAAGTTTTATCATCAATTTTCAGGAAGTTAAATGTGAGGGCCAGAGGGTCAGAACAGTTTGTCTACAGATATACAGGCATTTAATAGCTCTGATGCCCTAGGAGCCAATGTGTTCTACTTCTCAGGCCAGATCTTCCAGAATCATTACAATTATTCCCATGGATTCCTGCTCTGGATTATTTAGAACACAGGTTTTGATTCCTGACACATTATCCTTTCTGTTCCTGTGGGTAAGTAGACCAGAAATTAACATATTTTGTATGGATTAATTCTTTCATTTAATATCTCTGTGGAGAAGGTCTTAGAGCATTGTGTCCTGTCCCCTGCATGCTGATTTGAGAAAAGTAGGAGAGAGAATGCTTATTTGTTGACATTTTGGTTTTGGTAAATAAAGTGACCTTTAGCTTCAGTCACACACTTGAATTTAAGTAAAGATAAATGTAAGTCTGGAAAGCCTGGCTAAAAACCAAGTATATTTTGAATGAAATATGCCTTGTGCTCAGAGCAAAATACTCATTACTTCTTCCTTTAGGCCCACTTTCCTTTAAAATATCCAGATAATCATGAAAGATAAATTAGATAAACAGTTCCTGACCCAACAGTTTCATTTTTCTTTACAAAATCATTGATAATAGAATTCTTTTATAAGAGCAAGTACCTTGAGCAGATGTAAAACATCAAAGACTCTGGCCCAACATCTTCATGCATTTCTACAACGGAGATGGATGCAGAGGTCCAGGCACCATTGTGCTAAGTGGTAGGGCTACATAGGAGAGTAGAAGACCCAATAAGAATTTATGCTTTCTAAAATAAGCATCTATTTTGAGAGAACCTTCACTGCCAGGTAATATTAAACCTATAGATACAGATTCTTCTTTTATCTGGATAAACATGAACTGTGCATTTGCTTGATGTCAGAGAAATTTTGGTAAGGAGCCAAGTACTGATTATCTTTCAGAACAAGCCAATTCATTTTTCAAATGAGTTCAAATGTCTCTTTTTTCTAATACCAACCTGCCTATAAAAACCTGTTACAGTTTATGTTCTCATTCTAATTTTTAGGAGAGAAAAATTTGTTTTATCTTCTCCAGAGATGTTTAATCAAGCTACTATCTTCCTTGCTCAAATCTTTTACCTCTCTTTTGCTTCCTGTAATCCATCCCAGACCCTCTCCAGGAACATAAATTTTCTTTTGGTAAGATATTACTGTGACTGTGATTACTTGCCTTAGCAGAGAGGTGACACACAGAGGCTTCACATACTTATATCTCAGTCTTGAGAGTTTCTACTATCCACTAATATGTGATTAGTGTGTGTGAGTGGCAGAAAGAGAGAGAGGGAAACCTCTTCTTTAATTTTTGATTCTACCAATAAATCCCTCTTCTCTCTGGAGCACCTCAACATCTATACACAGAACTTGATATCACTCTAGTATCCGTACAACTCCATTCCCCCAACAAAGGCACATAATAATCCACAGAGTACATTTTATGATCTCTGAAAAATTATTCTTGATTATCCCATGGGGCTTTATCAGAATAGCCCAGAAGTAGGTCCATGATGGTTAATTTTATGTGTCAAATTGACTGGGACACAAAGTTCCCACATATTTGGCCAAACATTATTCTGGGCCTGTGAAGGTGTTTCTAGAGGAGATTAACATTTGAATCTGTAGACTGAGTAGAGCTCATGCTCTCTCCAATGTGGGTGGGCCTCATCCAATCCAGTGAAGGCCCAAATCAAACTGAAAGGCAGAGTGAGAGAAATCACTTTCTCTGCCTGACTGACTTTGAGCTGAAACAGTGCCTTGTGTTACCTTTGGCCTGGGACTAAAACCATTGGCTTTTTCTTCTCAGGCCTTTAGACTCAAACTAGAACAACAGATTTAGGGACTTCCTAGACTCCATAATCACATAAGCTAATACCTCATAATAAATTTTTCTCTTTTTTTTTCTCTGTTTTTCTCTTTCTATCCCTCTCTCTTTCAGAGATATAGATATAGAAATGGACATAGATTTAGATATAGATACACAGATATAGAAGACTCTTAAGAGTTCCATGGAAAGCAGGGGATCAAATTAGTCAATCTGAAAGGAAATCAACCCTGAATACTCTTTGGAGGACACATGCTGAAGCTGAAGCTCCAATACTTCGGCCACCTGATGTGAACAGCTAACTCATTGGAAAAGGCCCTGATGCAGAAGAAGAGGGTGACAGAGGATGAGATGGTTGGGTGGCATCACTGACTCAGTAGACACAAGCTTGGGCAAACTGGGAGATGGTGATGGGCAGAGAAGCCTGGCATGTTGCAGTCCCATGGGTTGCAAAGAGTTGGGCATGACTTGGTGACTGAACACCAACATATATATAGATATAAAGATATATGGATATAGATATAGATGGGTTTCCCAGGTGGCACAGCAGTAAAGAACTTGCCTGCCAGTTCAGGGGACACAACAGACATGGGTATGATCCCTGCATTGGACTATCCTCTGGAGGAGGGTCAGAATACTCCAGTATTCTGGCCTGGAGAATCCCATGTACAGAGGAGCCTGGTGGGCTACAGTCTATAGTGCCATAAAGAGTCAGACACAACTGAATCAACTTAGCATGCATGAACACAGATACAGATATCAATATGGGCTTCCCAGGGGGCTCAGTGGTAAAGAATCTGCCTGCCAATGCAGGAAATGCAGAAGATGTGGGTTTGATCCCCAGGTCAGGAAGATACCCTACAGTAGGAAATGGCAACCTGCTCTAGTATTCTTGCTTGGAAAATGCCATGGACAGAGGAGCCTGGTGGGCTATAGTCAGTGGGATTGCAAAGAGTTGGACGTGACTGGGGACTGAGAACAGATGCATAGATATAGAGATATATCCATATACTGTTTGTTCTGTTTCTCTGCAGAATGTTATCACAGGATCCAATCCCACTAGAGGTATTGCAGTCAGTTAGAGGTAAAGGTGTGTACCTTAAAAAAAAAAAATTATTCTGGTGACCCTGACTTATTGGTCAAAGCACAGACACTCACCAGTTATATATATATAAATATACTCCAAATACCTTGTGAAATCATATAAAGAAAAGAACTATTTTTCCAAAAGTCATGATATCCTTAGACATTCCCATGGGCCACAAGTAGAGTATGTCTTTTATGTTACCCCACAGAATAGTTTTATTCCTTTCCTTTTACAAATTCATTGTCAGCCTGTGCAGTAGAAATTTTAATTTTGAAATTTGCTCATAGTATTTTTTTTTTCAAAAATTTGGAGGCATTAACATTCCCCATCCTCAATATAAGCAGTCACTCCTTCATTCTTCACCAACTGGGCAGAAGGTTTGCAATTTGAACTTTTCTCTTCTTGCACATGGAAATTCAATTATTTGACATTTGTATTTTTCCTCCCAGAAAACTCCATATGTGAAAGGGAAACAGTGTTATGAGGGTTCAATTTGCTCATTCCTGAGAATACCTTCACAGGTCCCTGACTCTCAGAGCTTCATGGTGGGCTCTTCTTATACTCAAGATTGCAGGTTCCACTGTTGGCCAGATGTGACTTAGCCTCACAAGTGCTGTGACTGTATCGTTATGACAATACAAGTAAACTGAGGGCAGGGATTTGGTCTGTTTTCTTATTTGTCTTATGCCCAGCTCTAAACACAGGGCCCACATATAATTTTTACTCCCTAAACAAGCTCAAATGAATTGCAATAATTCATGTATTCAAGACATTTCATAAGGGCACATGAGTACCAAGAACTGTGAGAGGAAAAGCAAGCAGAATGCTCAGGGAAGAATGCGGAGATGAATAAAGCAGTCTTAAAGTCAAATAACAGTCACAGACATAGAAATAAGATGCCAATTGTTGGCTAAAGTAAAGGAAATAGTATCTATGGCCCAGCATCCCTTTCTGTTTTGCAGCTCATATTTGAAATGTAGATTACATTTTTTATCAGTTCATCTTTTTTATATACTGTTAAACAATGAGGCAGAGCATTTTATCCTATTTTCATCAAAAATTTTAGTTCTAAAGTTTTCAATGAATAGAAGCATTGCAATTGAATCATAAGAATAGATATACCATAGCAGTACTTCAGTAATTTCAGAATGATTTTTTTTAAAGATAGATTATTAAATTTAACCACATTGATTATATCTTATTTATTAGTCTACTTGTCATTCATTTTCAAATACAAGTGTTTTTTTTTTTTTTTTTTAATGACAGGAAATGCCAATTCAGCCATTTTGGGCTGTTTCTGATGGTTTCTGAAAAACAACTGTTTATAAACTACTTATTGTTAAAAGATTTTAAATCTATTAAAGTGGATGACAGAAAGAAAGACTAAAGAAATATTAGCAAAAATTATATATCGTTTCCTGGGATGTAACCAAGAAAATTGGAGTCCTTATAATTTAAATATTATTTCCAATAAATTTTAGTGGGTTCAAAAAAGAGTTGCATGGGACTGACTATTAAGAGGTAAGGAGCCAAAGATTAACTCCCACGTGAAAGTAAACCTTAAATTTTTAAATAATTTTAAATTTTAAATTAAAAAAAAAATTTAAATAATCCTGTTTTCAAATTTAACTTAGTTTTTTCTATCAAAGAGCATAAAAATAATGATAATATTTACTTAGCATTTGTACTATGTGAAGTTCTATGCTGATTATAAATGATCAAATTTAAACTTGAAAACCAACCAATGGGGTATTTACTCTTAGTATGCCTATTTAATGAATGTGGTATTGTGGGAAGTTCATGCTGCTTAAGTAACCCCAGAAAATGTCAGAACTTGGATTTAAAACCGTTCAGTCAGCTTGCTTTTTTTTTCTTTTTTCTTTTCTTTTTTTTTACTTTACAATATTGTATTGGTTTTGCCATACATCAACATGAATCCGCCATGGGTGTACACGTGTTCCCCATCCTGAACCCCCCTCCCACCTCCCTCCCTGTACCATCCCTCTGGGGCAGCTTTCTTATCATCAGGTTAAACTGCCTCTCACAGTGGACGAGAGAAAATTAAAGGAAGGAGTAGACACAAAGAGTGTAGGTAAATGCATGGCTTTGAGGGACATTCATATAAAAATTTGGTCATGCTGCATGGCATGTGGGGTCTTAGTTCTCTGACTAAGGGTCAAACCCATACCCTTGCACTGGAAGCTTGGAGTCTTAACCACTGGACGACCAGGGAAGTCCCTGAGGGACATTTTTTGTCCTTGATTCTCTCAGTTCAGGCAGCAATTCGTATATAAGGTGTCTATTTCTTGCCCACTAACTTTGAACTTTATGACTCTCTCTTGTCCCTCTCCTTGGTTCTGAATGCTGATGTTTCATAAATATCTCAAGCACACTCTACTATCACACTGCTGCTGCTGCTGCTGCTACTGCTAAGTCGCTTCTACCAGGCTCCTCTGTCTCTGGGATTCTCCAGGCAAGAACATTGGAGTGGGTTGCCATTTCCTTTTCCAGTGTATGCAAGTAAAAAGTGAAAGTGAAGTCGCTCAGTCGTGTCCGATTCTTAGAGACCCCATGGACTGCAGCCTACCAGGCTCCTCCGTCCATGGGATTTTCCAGGCAAGAGTACTGGAGTGGTGTGCCATTGCCTTCTCCATACACTGCAATCCCAGCATACTTGCTCCTTCTTTCTCCAACTCCCAGAACATCAGCCCAAGACATTG
Source organism: Bos grunniens (assembly GCF_055505025.1). NCBI lineage: Eukaryota > Metazoa > Chordata > Mammalia > Artiodactyla > Bovidae > Bos > Bos grunniens. Next base: position 70,688,704 of record NC_141170.1, read on the forward strand.
TTCAAGGCCTTCTTGTGTGCCAAGAATGAGCATTTAAGGGCCTTTTAACCATTGGACTATCCACTGTGAATATTTCTGGAAAGTTCAGTAAATGACCTCAGGCCTTAAGTCTTGATGCTGCCATCTATGTACTAAGAAGCAGGCAAAAAAAGCAAAAACAAAAATTTAAACACGAGAGATAGTTCTCAGAAAATCAAAAAAATGTAGAAGAACATAACTTTTTGTCTACTTTTATTATTTGCCTTTCCTTAAGTAGCACAGCATTGACTGAAGCCTTTTTAAATCAGTTGAAAACATTTTTTGGCTCACTTTGCAAAAAGAAACAGATTTGGCTCTACTCTTTCATTTTGTTTTCCATTTGTGCTATTGTCCATCAATCCTTTTCAGACTCCTCAAGGTAAGCAAAATACAGCATTGCCAATTCTGTGGAGTATCAGCTATGGGGTTACATTTACCTGTTGTTTCAGATTGCCCTGGTCCAGCACATTTGAGCAATTATTTCCCTTGATTATTCAATCATTTGTCCAAAATTCAACTCTTAGCAGAGAATATCAAAAAAAGAATTTCTTAAAGAAAGAGAACACAGTGGCTTTTGAAAGAGAAAATATTACTGTGTTTCTCTGTACTTCCTTAATGTTTAATTTCAAAGAAATAAAGTGTATTTCAATCAAGTTAATTGACAATATTTAAAAACCAGGTACATTATTTTTATAAAAAAATATATCCACCTGAAATAATACTTTGATAGATGGAGTTTCGAATCTCTGATGATAAAGAATTAGGTGTGCTGGTGAAAAAGAATAAAGTTAATACTACTAGGTTACTGTAGTATGCAGAAGAATAATACTGTGATCTGGACCTCTGGGTCATGTTTTGACTTTTCTAAGTCCTAAGCATTTTTGTGCTTCTGGGTCCTTTCTTCAACTAAGCATTTTATGGCTATTTCAGTATAATGATGAATGTAATTCAGATTGGTTATATTAATACATTTTTCTGATTTTATAATATATTAAAGCATTCTTGGACACCTTTAAAATTATAATGGGTGTAGGATGCCATGGCTACTATTCCCAATAGGTAAGCTGGCACTCCTGGGTTGGTTCAAGGTCAAGGTAGGAAGCTATACACAGTATGGTTTAGATGTCATTTTGAGATTCTGAATTTCCAAAAGAGTCCGGCTTATTTTAGCAGAGTTTTCATTTGATAGTTTGTCTAAGGTTTTTGCTTTTTATGTTGTTCATTTGAATAAAGATCTGTGCCTCCTGTGGACAGTACAAAGTTATATTTCAGCCTGAGGCAATAGGAGTTTTCAAGATGAATTTTCCTGTTATTTCAACAGTGCTTTCAATTTTAGTTTTTTTTCCAATGATCTAATCTGTAGCTTTGAAGGAACAGGTTCAGACTTTAAGGCTGTCATGGGAGTTCAGTCAAAGCTTTGAAGACATCCTTGACTCCTTTCTTTCTCTCATATGCCGTATCAATCAGTTAAGAAATCACATTGACTCTACTTCAATAAAAACTCAGAACTCTTCTCTCTATATCCCATAGCTATCACTCTGGCTTATCAAAATAGCTTCCTAATTGGTCTCCTAGTTTGTATTCTTTCTCCTCTCTTGCCCTCAATATATAAGTTAAAATGTTCCTTTTAAAAGGTAGAACACTCATCTGCCTCATACCCTTGGATATCAAACTTTTTTATCACAAAGTAGCAGCCCAAGCCTTTACAATGCCTTGCACAGCTGGACACAATCCAGTTGAAAGCTTTTTCTGTATCCATTGAGAGGATCATATGGTTTTTATTCTTCAATTTGCTAATACGGTGTATGGCACCGATTAATTTTTGTATACTGAAAAATCCTTGCATCCCTGGGACAAGTCCCACTAGATTATGGTGTATGATGCTTCTAATGTGTTGTTGGATTTGGTTTGGCATATAGGTGCTTGTAGTAGTCTCTATGATTCTTTGTATTTCTGTGGTATCAATTGTGGCTTCTCCTTCACTTCTAACTTGATTTGGTCCAACTCTCACATCACTACTGGAAGAACCAAAGCTTTGACTAGACAGACCACTGTTGGCAAAACAATGTCTCTGCTTTTTAATATGCTGTCTAGGTTGGTCATAGCTTTTCTTCCAAGGAGCAAGCCTCTTTCAATTTCATGGCTGCAATCACCATCTGCAGTGATTTTGGAGCCCCCCCAAAATAAAATTTGTCACTGTTTCCACTGTTTCCCCATCTATTTGCCGTGAAGTGATGGGACTGGATGCCATGATCTTAGTTTTCTGGATGTTGAGTTTGAAGCAAATTTTTTCACTCTCCTCTTTCACTTTCATTAAGAGTTCTTTAGTTCTCCTTTATTTTCTGCCATAAGGGTGGTGCCATCTGCATATCTGAGGTTATTGATATTTCTCCTGGCAATCCTGATTCCAGCTTGTGCTTCATCCAGCCCAGCATTTCTCATGATGTACTCTGCATATAAGTTAAATAAGCAGGGTGACAATATACAGCCTTGATGTACTCCTTTCCTGATGTGGAACCAGTCTGTTGTTCCAACAGTTCTAACTGTTGCTTCTTGACCTGCTTACAGATTCCTCAGGTAGCAGGACAGGTGGTCTGGTATTCCCATCTCTTTTAGAATTTTCCAGTTTGTTGTGATCCACACAGTCAAAGGCTTTGGCACAGTCAATAAAGCTGAAGTAGATGTTTTTCTGGAACTCTCTTGCTTTTTTGATGATCCAACAGATGTTGGCAATTTGATCTCTGGTTCCTCTGCCTTTTCTAAATCCAGCTTGAACATCTGGAAGTTCACGGTTCACGTACTATTGAAGCCTGGCTTGGAGAATTTTGAGCATGCAGCTTTCAGATGGAATGTCCTATAAATATCAAATAAGTCTATTTGCTAGAATGTGTCATTAAGACTTGTGTTTTCTTATTAATTTTCTATCTGCATAGTCTATCTATTGGTGTAAATGGACAGTTAAAATCACCCTCACTGTTATTATGTTACTGTTGATTTCCCCTTTAATGCTTAGTAGCATTTGTCTTATATATTGAGGTGCTTATATGTTGGATGCATAAATATTTACAGTTGTTTTGTTGTCTTCTTGGAATGATCCCTTAATTATTGTGCAGTGGCCTTCCTTCTCTCTTCAGTTCAGTTCAGTTGCTCAGTTGTGTCCGACTCTTTGCAACCCCATGAATCACAGCACGCCAGGCCTCCCTGTCCATCACCAACTCTTGGAGTTCACTCAGACTCACGTCCATCGAGTCAGTGATGCCATCCAGCCATCTCATCCTCTATTGTCCCCTTTTCCTCCTGCCCCCAATCCCTCCCAGCATCAGAGTCTTTTCCAATGAGTCAACTCTTTGCAAGAGGTGGCCAAAGTACTGGAGTTTCAGCTTTAGCATCATTCCTTCCAAAGAACACCCTTCTCTCTTAGAGTAGTCTTTTTTTAAAGTCTATTTTATCCGATATGAGTATTGCTACTCCAGTTTTTCTTTTGATTTCTATTTGTGTGTAATATCTTTTTCCATCCCCTCACTTTCAGTCTGTATGTGTCCTTATGTCTGAAGTAGGTCTCTTGTGGATAGCATATATATATATATATATAGATCTTATTTTTGTATCCATTCAGCCAGTCTGTGTCTTTTGGTTGGAGCTTTTAGTCTATTTACATTTGAGTTAATTATTGATATTTGTGTTCCTATTATCATTTTTGAGTTATCAATTTTTGGGGTGTGTTTTTTTGTATTTTTCTTCTCTTGTGTTTCACACCTAAAGAAGTTCCTTTAGGACTTACTGTAGTATTTTTTTATTCTTGTAATGATTACCTGTAATACTATTTCAGAACATATATTGAATGAAGTACAAAAGTCCCTTGAATGTTTGAAACACAGAGATTACTCCAACAGATTCAGTGTTTTGCTATGATGGGAATTTCTGCACTTAGAATTGCCTAAATTGGAAGCAGACCAAATAGGAGAGAAAAGCCAATGACTTGGCTAGAGGGTCATTGATTCTAGAGGAAAGGACTATTTTGGTTACTCCTTTTCCTTTGCTATGGATGCACTTGGAAATATATCATTATAATATCCCAGCTGAAGCTGAATCCATGGAATAGTAAATATATATTGGATCACAGTATTTAGAAACTTAAAGCTTCAAATTTTAAGACTGTCTCAATTTTTTTAATAATTTGACTATTTTAGTAGCTATTTTTAACCATTTAACAATAAGCTGTTTTTAAGAATATTTCAGGAACATTTATGGAGAGATTTGGGGTTATGCTTAAAGGACTTCTGGGATTGTGTGAGGAAGCCAAAATTCCAACAGGATAATTTGATAATAGTGAAAAGGTTTATGCTAAAAAATCAAAGTCTGAATCTTACTTCAGAAAAACCAACTTTCAAAGAAGCACTATATTAAAATAAAAGAGATTAACTGGTCACCACAGTCATTCTCTCCAATATAAAGTGCCAGGGAGGAAGGATCTATATTGATTACTTTGGTGAAGTAGAATCTTTCTATGGTTTTTATTTTTAATTGAAGTCCAGTTGATTAACAATATTGCTCTAGTTTTACTTGTACAGTGCAATGACTACCCAGGTTTTTTTTTTTTTTTTTGCAATTATATTTCATATATTAATAAGTTGTTACAAGATATTGGAAATAGTTCCCTGTGCTATAAAGTAAATCTCACTTATCTATTTTATGCATAGTGATTTATATTTGCTAATGCCATATTTCCTAATTTTCTCTCCCTCCCTTTGGTAACCATGATTTTGATTTGTATCTGTGAATCTCTTTCTCTTTTGTATATATATTCATTTGGAATATTTTTTAAATTCCACATGTAAGTGATATCATATATTAGAACATTCTGTTTTTGTTTGGAAGCTCATGATTTTTTTTTCATGACATTACACTCACAATCTTTTTTTAAATTCTATCCCCTTTTGCATTATTAAAAACACCCTGCAGTAAAAATGTCACTAAAAACACTGAACAGGTCATGCACACAGTTATCCTTATCCTGTGCCATGCTGTGCTTAGTCACTCCATTGTGTCTAACTTTTTGTAATCAACATGGACTATAGCCTGCAAGGTTCCTCTGCCCATGGGGATTCCCCGAGCAAGAATACTGGAGCCCTCCTCCAAGGAATCTTCTCAACCAAAGGATTGAACCCAGGTCTCATGCATTGCAGGTGGATACTTTACCATTTGATTCACCAGAGAAGTTCAAGAATACTGGAATGAATAGCCTATCCCTTCTCCGGTGGAATGTCGCAACCCAAGAATTGAACTGGGATCTCCTGCATTGCAGGAAGATTCTTTATCAGCTGAACTACCCAAGACTCCCCATTCTTAACCCAGGTTTCCATTTATCTCATTCTAGACCTAGCCTTTCCATTCTGTGAGGATCACTTAAAAAATACCCATTCCTTTCTAACATTTCCTCTAATATCTGGGTGAGAGAATATGGATTTTTGTTCTGAGTTTTGGTGGCATGTTCCATTTACTTTGGACACACACATCACTTTGTCTAATATTAGAGTTAATATTTTACACGTTTGTCTCACTCGTTACTAGTACATCCCTTGAAAGCAAAATTAGTCAACTTCAAAATTTTATAACCTAATTGCTGAACTATAACAAGGTTCCTGTGGATGTATGTGGACCTGAAATGCAAAGATCTGTAAGCAACCTGATGTACATCTTCAGAAATTCAAATCTAGTTGTCTCCCCCTTATTCATTGTTTCACTTTCCACAGTTTCAATTACCTGATGTCAACCGAGATCCAAAAATATTAAATGGAAATTTCAGAAATAAACAGCTTATAAGTTTAAATTTTGTGTGATTCTGAGTTCTGTGATGAAATGCCCTACAGTCCCACTTCCTTCCCACTGGGATCTCCAATCATCAACATCATCTACTCCTGGCATCAAACCATCAACGTCGTATGCCTGGATGATCCAGGATTGCCCAAAGCAGTTCTCCGAATGTTTCATCAGAAGGTGAATACAGTCCTCCTTTAGTATCCACGGTGTACACAGTCAGCCCTTTGTGTAGGGGTTCTGCATCTACAGATTCAACCAATCAGGGATCAAATCTGCAGATGTGGAACCACAAACTGAAGTAGCCTAATGCTATCTCAAAATGCCTGCTTCATTCACCTCATCATTAGGCATTTGATCATCTTACAACATCACAAGAAGAAGGGTGAGTACAATATAAGATATTTTGAGAGAGAGTTTACATTCACATACCGTTTATTATAATATATTGTTACAATTGCTCTATTTTATTATGCTACTGATGTTAATCACTTATTGTGTCTAATTTATAAATCAGACATTATTATAGGTATGTATGTGTAGAAAAATACAGTATATATTGCGTTCAGTACTATCTGTGGTTTCAGACATTCCCTGGGATCTTGAACAATATCCCCCTCTGATAAAGTGAAATGACTGTAACTATTCTTGAAGAGAGCTTAGATTTATTTAAGTAACTTCAGAAATAATGTTTGGGAAAATGTGTGGAAAGCCAAAGAAAATTTTAACAATATTGAAGATGCTCAAAATGGAATGAATATTCTTTATATTATAATAGTGATAGTCTAATTTATACTAAAGGAAGACTTGTCAGAAATATAAAAATCCATTAAGGCTTCAAGCATTTTATTACTTGAAGATTTCTCCCATATCTGATTTCCTGTGACTAAATAGCTGTGAAAAGAAGAGAAGCGAAAAGCAAAGGAGAAAAGGAAAGATATAAACATCTGAATGCAGAGTTCCAAAGAATAGCAAGAAGAGATAAGAAAGCCTTCTTCAGTGATTAATGCAAAGAAATAGAGGAAAACAACAGAATGGGAAAGACTAGGGATCTCTTCAAGAAAATCAGAGATACCAAAGGAACATTTCATGCAAAGATGAGCTCGATAAAAGACAGAAATGGTATGGACCTAACAGAAGCAGAAGATATTAAGAAGAGATGGCAAGAATACGCAAAAGAACTATACAAAAAAGATCTTCATGACCCAGATAATCATGATGGTGTGATCACTGACCTAGAGCCAGACATCCTGGAATGTGAAGTCAGGGGGGCCTTAGAAAGCATCACTACGAACAAAGCTAGTGGAGGTGATGGAATTCCAGTTGAGCTATTCCAAATCCTGAAAGATGATGCTGTGAAAGTGCTACGCTCAACATGCCAGCAAATTTGGAAAACTCAGCAGTGGCCACAGGACTGGAAAAGGTCAGTTTTCATTCCAATCCCAAAGAAAGGCAATGCCAAAGAATGCTCAAACTACCGCACAATTGCACTCATCTCACACGCTGGTAAAGTAATGCTCAAAATTCTCCAAGCCAGGCTTCAGCAAATATGAACCATGAACTTCCTGATGTTTAAGCTGGTTTTAGAAAAGGCAGAGGAACCAGAGATCAAATTGCCAACATCCGCTGGATCAAGAAAAAAGCAAGAGAGTTCCAGAAAAACATCTATTTCTGCTTTATTGACTATGCCAAAGCCTTTAACTGTGTGGATCACAATAAACTGTGGAAAATTCTGAAAGAGATGGGAATACCAGAACACCTGATCTGCCTCTTGAGAAATTTGTATGCAGGTCAGGAAGCAACAGTTAGAACTGGACATGGAACAACAGACTGGTTCCAAATAGGAAAAGGAGTTCGTCAAGGCTGTATACTGTCACCCTGTTTATTTAACTTACATGCAGAGTACATCATGAGAAACGTTGGACTGGAAGAAACACAAGCTGGAATCAAGATTGCTGGGAGAAATATCAATAACCTCAGATATGCATCTGACACCACCCTTATGGCAGAAAGTGAAGAGGAACTCAAAAGCCTCTTAATGAAAGTGGAAGTGGAGAGTGAAAAAGTTGGCTTAAAGCTCAACGTTCAGAAAATGAAGATCATGGCATCTGGTCCCACCACTTCATGGGAAACAGATGGGGAAACAGTGGAAACAGTGTCAGACTTTAATTTTTCTGGGCTCCAAAATCACTACAGATGGTGACTGCAGCCATGAAATTAAAAGACGCTTACTCCTTGGAAGGAAAGTTATGACCAGCCTAGATAGCATGTTCAAAAGCAGAGACATTACTTTGCCAACAAAGGTTCGTCTAGTCAAGGCTATGGTTTTTCCTGTGGTCTTGTATGGACGTGAGAGTTGGACTGTGAAGAAGGCTGAGCACCAAAGAATTGATGCTTTTGAACTGTGGTGTTGGAGAAGACTCTTGAGAGTCCCTTGGACTGCAAGGAGATCCAACCAGTCCATTCTGAAGGAGATCAGCCCTGGGATTTCTTTGGAAGGAATGATGCTAAAGCTGAAACTCCAGTACTTTGGCCACCTCATGGGAAGAGTTGACTCATTGGAAAAGACTCTGATGCTGGGAGGGATTGGGGGCAGGAGGAGAAGGGGACGACAGAGGATGAGATGGCTGGATGGCATCACTGACTCGATGGACGTGAGTCTCAGTGAGCTCGGGGAGTTGGTGATGGACAGGGAGGCCTGGCGTGCTGCGATTCATGGGGTCGCAAAGAGTCGGACACGACTCAGCGACTGATCTGATCTGATCTGATGATTTTGTAATTCATGTCAATAGAATGCATGCTTTAAATTGTTAAGGTAGAATCATCTTTTCAGAGTTTAGTTTGGAGAAGAAAATGTTATACTGGGTGTGAAAATATTTAGGAGCATGCATACACATAGTATGTATATTTTTAACAAATCTGAGAAGCAGTATGTTTTTGTCCTTTAGTTGCCAAGTTGTGTCTGACTCTTTTAGATCCCATGGACTGCAGCTTGCAGGGCCTCCCTGTCCATCACCATCTCCCCGAGTTTGCCAAAGTTTATGTCCATTAAATTGGTGGTGCCATCCAACTATCTCATCCTCTTCTCCTGCTTTCAATCTTCCCCAGCATCAGGGTCTTTTCCAATGAGTCAGCTGTTCATATCAGGTGACCAAAGTATTGGAGCTTCAGTTTCAGCATCAGTCCTTCCAATGAGTATTTAGGATTGATTTCCTTTAGGATTGACTAGTTTGATCTCCTTGCTTTCCAAGGAACTCTCAAGAGACTTCTCCAGCACCACAGTTCGAAAGAATCAATTCTTAAGTGTTCTGCCTTCTCCATGGTCCAACTCTCACATCTGTACATGACTACTGGAAAGACCATAGCCTTGACTATACTGCCTTTGCTGGCATGGTGATAACTTTGTTTTTTAAAATACTGTGGAGGTTTGTTATAGCTTTCCTTCCAAGAAGCAATTGTCTTCTAATTTCATGGCTACAGTCACCATCCACAGTGATTTTAGAGCCCAAAAAGAGGAAATCTGTCACTGCTTCCACCTTCTCCCCTTCTTTTTAAAATAATCAATGTATCCTTACAATTGTTACACATTTTCTTCTCCAGCAGAAAAATTTCTTTAAAATTAAATATCAGACCAAATTTCTTTTGAATCTGAGTCCTTGCACATTTACTAATTTTTCTTGAAACAACTTTATCCAACTTGAGGTCTGACTACACCTCTTGATTTTCAGCTTTTTAATCCAAATATCACGTCATCTATGAGAATTTCTGGAATCTCAAGACAATGTGTCTCTTTCCTGTGTCCTCTTGTAGCACCCTATAATTAACATTTGTATCCGACTTAATCACACAGTGTTTAATTGTCCTTTTACTTGCTTGCCCTACCTACTTTGCTTTAAGTTCTTGAAGGTTACCTTGTGTGTCTTATTCCTTTCTCCCCCCTGGGATCTATTGCCCTGCCTAAATAATAGATGTTCCAATTGTATGTAGAATGTGGAAAGGAATACATGAACCAATGAAAAAAAGTCTTTTCAACTTGTGAGAACAAAATCCCTTATATAGATGAAAGCATATTTTGTAAACTCTAGATTGTGGTTTTATTACTGTTGCAAATAGCTTTCTGTATGTCCTCTGCACCTGGAATTTTCCCTATACCTAACTCATGTTTAATAAAGGTGCCTAAATAAATGAGTGACTAAAATAGTCAGTCCTATAGTTTAAAAAAATAACAAAGTAAGTTATCAGAGCATAAAAACATCTTATTGCAATATTGTTGTTTTTGAGCTAAATTAACTTTCTAAGTCACCTTTGCAGCATGCATTTCTTTACTCAGCTGAAAATATGCACTCTGCAAGTTTTAAAATGGCTTTCCTTTCTATTTGTATTTTGCTTCTTATGAATTAGGCCAACCAGCACACATCATTTCTACACTACCCAAAGCCAAACTCTTAAACTGTTTCTATTATACATCCATTCCAATAGAAATAATGACTTCCATTTACCACGATGTCAGAGGCCAGTGAAGCCAAATCAGCTGCAGCTGCATTGTTTTATAACAGAAGATAATGTTATCCCCACTGTAGTTACAAATGTGATTTCCTCAGAGTTCAAATACACTTGGAGCTAAACTGTGATTTGATGTCTAATGGTCAACTCATGTTCTGGGGATTAAGTTAATTAAAACAGTTGCCCTACTCTATTAAAGCTCCCTGTAGACTAATTATTAAAGTGCCAAGCACCATTACAGACCTACAGCAATTTAAAGTCACAAAGGGAGTTGCTTATATTATGGGAACTCCAGAACTCAGTAGATTATCGCCGGTAGTAAAAGAACATGCACACTGAGAAGTAGATTACCTTCTCCACAGCCACAGAGCTATTATAAAATGTACAAAGGAAAAGCCAAATGCACAAGCATTTGGATTCATAGCCTTTAGAATCTGCAATTTCCAAAGCTAGTCAAATATCAGGAAAGAAGCTTGGTTAAGTGCAAAGAGCTCTATTCAGGGAATCAGGAGAGTAATGAGGAGTCCCAGCTCTCCTTCTATCTGCCTGGGTAAGCTCAGATAATTCTCTTCAAATGCCTTATCTCCAAGTGAAGAGTATCTAAGTGACCAGTGATTCAATCTTAGCATATTTTGAGTTATGTCTTTTACCAAACAATGTCTTCGGATGTACAGTACAAAGGGGCGCCATGAAGTGGTGAAGGCAGTGACTAAACCAATAGACCTTCTCCTTTTTGGAAATCTTCAAAGAACTTTGCTCCAGAATACACTTTAAAAGTTTTTGTATTCTTTACTGCGGCATAAAGAAGATGCTTGATGTTGTTTTTGTTTTTATTTTTGGTTTTCTGGAGAATCCCACAGAAGTCATAACCAAGCAAATTTACATCTTTTATTATAAGCTTTTATGTAACATACCTATTTTCTTTCCACAATAAATCAGTAATAGTCACAGTAATAAATCAAACATTTTGATATCTGTAATAATATAATGAAAAGAGCATTGGTTATAAAATTGTGTGTGTGCTCAGTCGTGTCCAACCCTTTGTGACCCCACGGACTATAGCCAGCCATGATCCTCTGTCTATGGGGTTTCCCAGGTAAGAATATTGGAGTGGGTTGTGATTTTTAACTCCAAATTTTAATAGCTTTGTGGGTTCAGGACAAATTGTTTTTCCTCTTGGAGTTTTGGTCCACACTTAGGATAGACAGATAAGTAGATAGATAAATAGATAGAGATATCCCATTTCATAACGCTATTGCCAGAACTGCCACTCATCCACCCATCATGCAGGGAGCAGTTAACCACCACCTTTATAGAGCAAAGAGATAGTATCTTTTTTAGAGCATGCTTAATATGCTGCTGCTGCTGCTAAGTCGCTTCAGCCATGTCCAACTCTGTGCGACCCTAGAGACGGCAGCCCACCAGGCTCCCCTGTCCCTAGGATTCTCCAGGCAAGAACTGGAGTGGGTTGCCATTTCCTTCTACAATGCATGAAAGTGAAAAGTGAAAGTGAAGTCACTCAGTCGTGTCCGACTCCTAGCGACCCCATGGACTGCAGCCCACCAGGCTTCTCCGTCCATGGGATTTTCCAGGCAAGAGGACTGGAGTGGGGTGCCATTGCCTTCTCTGTCATGCTTAATATAATTGGATTTTATTTCTGAAGGCTGAGCTGTAGTTTAAGACATTTAATAAATGAGTACATTGTATGTCATGTTGCATTCTAATTTTTAAAAATGTCATGACCATAAGTATAGGAACACCAATTTCGGGACTATCATGATGAGAAAAGCACGGCAAGGAATTGGATAGGTCTACAGGTAATTATTCTTTCAAGGTTATCTATGAGCTATCACAACAACCCAGTATTTGGCTACTCATATTACATGCCGTAGATTTTCAAGCCTGCAAGCCATTAAGGTATAGGACTTAGATCTTTTCATTTTAGGTATGTCAGTACAGAAGTCTTTTTTAAATCGGATTTTTATATTAACTTCCCATTTATGTAAGTTTAATATCAACTGGTAATATTATTGTTACTTGTCAGCCAGCAAATCAGTTTTGAAATCATTTTGTGTAGTCAATAAATCATCTTGTAAAATCCCCTTTCTCACTAGAGTTAACAGCAATGCCTATTAGGAGGCAGCAGTTTTCATTATTACTGCAAGAGGTGCCAGGGCGTCAAAGTATATAAGCTCTGGCAGAGCTCATTCATCAAGGTAGGAAATCTGTTTCCAGCATTAGAACAGAAACTGAGAAACACCAGAGACCAGAGCTTGGGTGAAATAAGTAGAAATATAAAACAGGAAATAGAGTTACAGAGAGAAGAAAATACAGTTTATCTAAAGTTATATGTGAGAACTGATATATGTTATTGATATAACCTTTGAATATTTGATAAATATTGATAGAACCTCATATATTTAAATTTACAAATATATAAAAGTGAATGGCTTAATGTACAGAGGGCTATATTTTTTTAATAAGATATGGTTGTTTAAAATATTTTAAAAGCAGATTATTCATTTATTCTGATCATAAATCTACATATTTAGAAATTATATAGTATTATTGATTATTTATTGATTAGAGGTAGATTGCTTTAAATTTAATAACAAGTTACACTATATCTGAAAACATGCAGCTAGAGTAAGATGTGTTACTCTTAGTAAGATCCTCAAGATTCATTTTGAGTTTTTCAGTCAAGTCAAACTGCATGCTACACTTATTTCTAAGAAGTATTGGTCACAAAAAATTAGTACTCATAGTTCCCAAGTAGATATAGGCCAGGATGCTGTTCCCAAAGTAACTAATGAAATAATCCCAAAAATTTACTTGTTGATTCATTGGCTTTTTAAACAAAACTGTAATTGGGGTAATTTCACAGTTCTTTATTATCATTTAAAAATCTTAATCTATTATGCAGATTGGTTCATGTTGGTCCTATTTTAAAATACGCAAAAGTAAATAGACACAAAATGGCATCAGTCTATCTGGGCAAACATAATGACAGATAAATTATGTCCACTGCCAATCTGACAATAGCATTATTATCAATCATTAGTAAGATTTCAATTAGCCGTGGACCATTGCCTACCTGTATTGATCACATTAATTGGATAATAGCTGACTGTTCACTTAGTATGCCCTCTATAATAAACTATTAGTATCTATTAGGTATGCTGGTGTGGTAACTAACTTGATTTACCTTCTATATTCTTCCAGATATTAAATAGAATGCATCATAGCAAATTACCTGGTTCTTTCAAACCTAGGGTATGTACCTACATAATTATTTAGGTTTGTTGGAAGGAAAGGAGAAAAAAAGAGAATACTAAACTGATTTGTTCCCTAACATAAGCCTATTTCTTCCTTACAAATTTGGTTAGAGCTCTTCTCAAGATGAATGGGAAGTTCAGTGAGCATTAGAGGTTGTCTTGGCTGGGCAGATTAGATGGGATTTAGACAGCTGTGGAGACCAGACACTTTCTGGCAGTGCCTGCAGGCATTTTAGCTCTTAAAATGAGACCCCTTCAATGCCTAGCATGGCTGCTATAGAAAGAGTCTTACTTTTATAAATGATCTCTTTTATATGGAAGCCTCTCATCTTCAGTCTGACATCATAAATCAGAGTGAGCATCAGGAGCCTCAGAGAAGAGAATTATTTAGAGAGCTGTGTTAAATCACCACCCAGAATTTTACATAAAGCACTTGGTAAATCACAAAAATACAACAGAGCTATTTCATGATAACACAGTAAATAACCAACATCACCACTATAAATCAGCTTTTGGCGGAACTATATTTTTAGGCCTAACATCTCCAACATGAAAAACTCTCAATTGACCTGACGTGTTTCCTGTTGTTTTCTGGTTGCTGACTGGTGAGTGACAGCATTTCAAGTTATAGAGAAAATAAAGTTAGAATAAACATGTATAGGAGAACCACTGCAATGTCTGACAGCAATTACAATCAAAGCACACTATACTGTCTCATTGTCAAATGAATATGAGCTGGAACATCTTCAATACTGCTGTGTTATTATCATTTAAATGTGTTTCTAGAATGTAAGACATTGGCAGTATCAGGCAACTGGATTTTAATCACAACAGCAAAAATCTAGTTTTCAGCTCTGGTCCATTGCTTTCTGAAAGAACTGTCCAAAGAATAATAGAAAGCAGAGAATGCTCAGTATAATTTGCCTCCATAGCCTCATTTTCTGTAACTATCTATCCCTGACACTCTCTTTCTTCCCTTCTTTCTCCATATCTTCATTTGCCCAGATTGCTGGAATTTTATTGTTTTTTTTTTTTTAATAGATTTTAGAATACATTTATTCCATTTATTTGACAGGAAAATAATTTTAACAAAAATTAAAATTTGTCATTTAATTTACACTAAAATAATACATTTTATTTGTTAAACTTATATTTGGCCATGAACAAAATAATAAACTATAAAAATACAACAGACTGTTTACAGTTACAGCAAATTGTGAATTTCAAATTCTTACATGTTATTCAATGCACATAGAATGGCTGATCATAGAGTAGCTGAAGCACAATGAAAGTGCTGCATCTATCTGATGCAAATAAATAATTTTTAATTACACAAGATATGTAGAAATAAGTCACAACTATCTTTTTAAATTATTAATAACACTGCTATTTTTCATTGTACATTTCTCAAAAACTACTATAAATGTATAAAGTACAAAGTAAAATGGAAATTAACATATTGTTTGAGGACACATGGCTGTGATGCACTGAATAGTGCAGAAATCACGGAGGTGTTGATGGTGCACCTTGCTGGAATCTACCATTTTGGATTTGGGAGAAAGATGTTCACAAACATAATTTCCTGAAGGTGGTGTCAGGAGAAGTTCTTTTTTTTTTTTTTTTCCTCTAATTTTATTTTATTTTTAAACTTTACATAATTGTATTAGTTTTGCCAAATATCAAAATGAATCCGCCACAGGTATACATGTGTTCCCCATCGTTCTTGATGCTGTTGAGGTGAGCTTAGCACTCTGCAGGTTCCCAGGTGTTGGAGAAAATTATTGTGCTACAGAAGCTTGAAGCTGGAGAAGCCCCCGAGATGGTAGGAGTCAAACTCTGGAACAGTCTTGTACCCAGCAGGAGCCTGCTGAGATAGCGTACTGAAAGCAAGAAGAAAAACCTCTCTCTTGTAATGTCTCTCAAGTGCCCTCTCCTGCAAAAGTTAACCTGTACCAGCAGACAAAGAAAAATCATTTACAGAGCCCATCGCCATTTTCTTACAGCCAGCAATGAGGGATGAATTTGCAAGGAAATAGATTGGTGATTGGCACATTATTGTGAAAATAAACTAAAATAAGATTTGAGCAAAAATATGAAGAGACTGAGGCTTCCCAGTGACTCCAGTCGTAAAGAATTTACCTGCCAAGTAGGAGACATAAGAGATACAGGTTTGATCCCTGGGTTAGGAAGGTGCCCTGGAGGAGGGCATGGCATCCCATTCCAGGATTCTTGCCTGGAATATACCAAAGACAGAGGAGCCTGGGGGGTTACAGTCCACAGGGTCGCAAAGAGTCAGACATGATTGAAGTGACTTAGCATGCACACACATGAAGAGACTGAAAGAATTATTCAGAAGAGGGAGGATACTTCCAGGCAGTCAGGGGCAGGGGCATGTTGGAGTGTCTCTGATGTTACTGAGACACAGCAAAGCAATCAATACGATTGGAAGAGATTGAAAGATAGTAAAATGATATCAGACAAAAAGAGAAAGGAAAAGATCAGCTGTATCAGGTAAGGTACTTTATACTTCTGTAAGGTTTCCCTGGTGTCTCAGCATCTGCCAAAGCGAGAAATGTGGGTTTGAACCCTGGGTCAGGAAGATTCCCCTGGAGAAGGAAATGACAATCCATTCCAATATGCTTATGTGGGAAACCCCATCAACAGAGAAGCCTGGCAGGCTACTACAGTCCATGAGTTTGCAAAAGAGTCAGACAGGACTTAGCGACTAAACAAGAAGAAGATGTTGACTCTGAGTGAGGTGGAGAATGATTACAGAGTTCATTTTGTCTTTTTAATCTTTAATACAATTTTAAAGGTCATTTTCCATTTACAGTTATTATAAAATTTTGACTATATTCCCTGTGTTGTACAATACATCCTTGAGCCTGTCTTACATCTTGCAGTTTGTGCCTCCCATATCCTCACCCCTACACTGCAGAGTTTTAAGCAGAGGAGGGCTATGATTTGACATTCATTTGTAATATTAACTCTGACTGCTATTTGAGACCAAAATATAGACAGAGTGGGATCATTCATATTTGGGAAGAATATGTCAGAAAATTATTGCACTAAGCCAAATGAAAATTAATGGCTCATGTGGAAATATTAGCAGTGGAGTATACCAGCAGTGGTCAGCTTACAGATGTACTAAAATTTGAAATAATCAATATAACTTCATGATGATTTGAATATGGAGCCATGGATAGCTTCCAGGTTTTTGACCTATGCAGCTAGAATTATGGAATTGCTATCAACTTAAAAGATTTCCTTCCAGTGGAAGGGAAGAACAGTTTTAGTCATACACATTTTTATGTCTACT
The DNA here is from genome assembly GCF_055505025.1 of Bos grunniens. NCBI lineage: Eukaryota > Metazoa > Chordata > Mammalia > Artiodactyla > Bovidae > Bos > Bos grunniens. The sequence continues at coordinate 70,705,636 of NC_141170.1, forward strand.
AAGGTTTCTCAGGTGGCTCAGTGGTAAAGAATTCACTTGCCAATGCAGGAGACGCAAGAGATACGGATTCAATCCCTGGGTCAGGAAGATCCCCTGGAGTGGGAAATGGCAACGCACTCCAGTATTCTTGCCTGGAAAATTCCATGGACAAAGGATGAATCCAGTCCATGGAGTGGCAAGGAATTGGACCGAGTGAGCATGTATGCACTCACACTGCACTGCATTAGTTGTTCATTTGGAGATGACAGATGAATGTCAAGCAAGCAGTTGGATATGCACATCTGAATATCAGCAAAAAATCTGAGCTGGAGATATAAATTATCAATTTTGAGACATATAAATGTATTTAGTGGCCTTCAACAAGAGAGTAATGGCAGAGAGATGAATTAAGGTACAAGAACTGAATTCAGTTCTCCAATGTTGATAGGTTTGGAAGAGTTTGAGATAGTAGTAAATAAACTGAGAATCAGCAGCCAGTAACACAGAACAAAAACCATGGTGTCCTGAAAGCCAAGTGATATGGTAAATCAAGGAGGAAAGAATGGTCAACTATTTTATCTAAGTAATACATTCTGATTGAGCATCATATATATCAACTGAAAATGTATTGGTAACCTCGAGGAAAACAATTTCTGTGTATTAGTTGGAACAAAATTCTAACTCAAATAGAAGTAAAGAAGCATGGGCAAAGAGGAGTTGACAGCATCAAGTGTAAATAGGTAGGACTTTAGGACTTTCAAAGAAGAGAAACAAAAATATAGTATGTGAGAAAAAGTGGAAATTCAGCTTTGTGTTCTTACAGTTTTTCTTGTCTAATTATATTTTTAACTGACAGTATTTTCAGAATTAGCATATAGTTAGTAGAAAAGATAGGTAATTTTTAAATTATTACTGATGATTATTTTGTTTTTGATTTTACAGTTTATAGTTTTAAATAAAAATAGAAATTGAATTTACCAAATTATTTTTGTCTTACTTTTACTTCCTTGAATTATACTTATATTGAATTACATTATTCTTCATATGAATTTGTTTGGGCAAACCCTAATATCTCAGAATATATGATTCTTTTGTGCATTATTTGAATTCCTCTATTTTTAAAGTAAAATTTAGGATTTACATCACATTTTAGATATAAAATAAAATGGAATTTCTGTGCTTTGGGTTTTTTAAAATAACATATATATATTTTGGAATTAATTTAATTTTTAATTGAAGTATAATTTCTTTACAGAATTGTGTTGGTTTCTGCCAAATATCAACATGAAATTTCTGTACTTTGAGTTTTTTTTAGTCTGCTGTACTCTGTCAGATATTGATATCAGTGTTGTAAAAACAAAAAATCTGGATATTTTCCTCATTTTGCTCATGTATAAAATTAAATTATTGAAAAAATAATCATGTTGAAAGTTGAATTTTTTATATAAAATTATTGATGGTTAAATTTTAAAACAAATATTATCTTAAAATAATACATCATTTAAGTTTCAAATTTATCAACATATTTTGTAGATCTGTTTATTATGATTATTTAACACCAATGCATATTTAAGGCTTTACTTTCTGTGTTTTTATTTGTATTAATTCAATTTTTTTTGTTTGTTCAAAGTAGAGTTTTTGACCTTTTAATAATCTTACTTTTAAAAATTTATTCAATAATTAATGTCTAGCATTATTTTTATCATTTATGTTTACTTTGGTCATCATTAATTTTATAATCTATATATTTCATTTTTTTGCCTTGAGTAACGGAAGTGTTGAATTCTATGAATATTATTCTAGCCATATTTCTTACCACAGCCAACACACAAAATAAGAACTAGCATCTTCATGACTGGCTCAAAACTGTGCATGTGTTTGGTACTATTAAACTGAACACTAATGCATTTGGGCATGCTACAGATATCCTTATATAATCTCACCCTATGAAAACAAGCAGTGATGCTAAAAATGAAGATGGGTGCAGTGCTAGGGTAACTGGAGCAGGTCAAGCCAAGAGTAAATCTCCTACTTAAGATGACTCGAGTGTATTCCCGTGTCAGACTGAAGAACTAAACATGCTCTCCACTAGAAACCCATCATTTGATATTGACATACAGAAGACAAAAGAGAAACAACAGTCGAAAAAGGATTTACAGAGACAGTCAAGCATGTCTGGTAACCTCTAAATTCTCTCCATAGGGAGAAAAGAACCTAGCAGAATCCATTACTACCACACACTACACACATGTGCACAGACGCATAAATACACACACACGCACACAGCAGTGGGCTGAGGAAAAGGAGTAGGTGAGTGTGTGTGTGACTGGAATTTTTAAGTTGAATGAAAATCTATCTTTTGTTTTGTCTTAAATGACTAATCTGCTACAGAAGCCCATGATTGATCAAACAGTAATAAGAAATTGAGATGCACCCAGTCTTAACTAAATAAATATTAGGAAAAATAACTTCATATTGTCACACTATCAAATCAAGATCCTGTAAAAACTGGGTTGCAGCTTCAAGAATTTAGTGTTTTCAGAGCTTTTTGAAAAAGTTATAGAAAGATATTTTTAAAGGAATTCCTTTAGTTAAAAGTGAAAGTGAGAGACCCCATGATTCTGCCCTTGGTAATTCCAAGATTATTTAGATTCTCTTTTCAATCTTCCTTTCCATTTTGACTATGAAGGCAGGTGCCATGTCCAAGAGCATGATTTCTGTAAGTTGGCTTTTTTTTTTTTTTTTTGTAACTTTTAGCATACCTACGGCTGCTAGTTCCCCCAAATGCCTAGTTTAGCACAACTTAGTTTTCCATCTGCTCTTATCCTTTTTTAAAGAATTTTTGCATATGCAGCATTGCACTGGGGTAAAAGGCTGTCAAGAGCAGTACATACAAGATCTTAAGAAAATCCAGATTGACTTTGTACCTAGCAAAGGTTTTCTGGTTTTTTGTTGTTGTTGTTGTTGTTGTTGTTGTTGTTGTTTTTAATGTACTTAGTTGTCAGGAATTTCAACCACATACATAAACCACAAGAAATCAAGTTTGCAAAGTTAAAAAGTTGTCAGAAATAGATTTTCTTACTTGTGGACCTACCTTGAACCTAACAAATTTTGAGTCAACAATGAAATATTACATTTCACACTAATTGTCTCCTTTATCCTTAATTGCCAATTGGAGGTATTGGTAGTGAAGTGCAAGTAACTTTCATTGATGATAACAATTGTCAAATAATTGACATAATTCTCTGCTGAAGTTAGATTAAATTGACATGTTTTGAACCTCAATCCAATTGCAGAATTTCACTGATCTTTATTTACTTAAAAAGCTTTCCCTACCTACTCATAAGTTATTTTTTCATGTTCTGTTTTATACCAGAATTGGCACTGTATAGCATTTGATGTGCCAGCTGCTAATTAATGGAGTAAGTAAAATCTGACTTTTCAGTGATTAAAAGTTCTAACTCTTTATTCAAGTTTTATTTGCTATTTTAATTTTTTTCTTTGATTTAAAATACAGCTGGCAGTGGGTCATCCTGGAACATAGATTTCCTTCCTGACCTTGAAAGAGTTGCATTTCATTATGAGGTTGATAGCCACCTAGGACCTTAAAAATCTGTAATTCCTGAGTTTATGAATTTTGTGAATTATGAAAAAATATTACTTGGTAATGCTGAGGCTAATAAAATGAATACAGAATTCAGTATTATTCACTCTCTGATGTATCTCACTGCAGCGTTAATTTTTAAAATTATACTCACCACTTCAGTGTGATTATTGACTGAATTATGCTATTCTGTCAAAGGCCAATTTCCACCGCAGTCCTGTAGGAAAGAAGACTTACTATTCAGTTCATTACATTTGTCCTATTAAGTCTAAAAATCTCATCAACTCTCCAAGTTCTCAATTTCTATGGCTCATAGGTGAGCTTATTGATGTATCTTACCACTCTGCATTCCTCACTGCAGTGAACACTGTCATTCAATTGTCCCTAATTTAAAAGGAGTTCAAAGTTCAACTCCGTAGAATTATAGGGGTCAGAAGTTATAAACATGTTACTGCCATTTCTGCCAGTCTATAGTTTAATTTGTAAACTGGATCTTGAAAAACGTCTGTCATGTGAATTTGGCTCCCTTAAAACACAAATTGCTCACACATGTATTGTCATTCATTTCTTTGATTATCATGATTATCTCAGTTTTACAGATGAAGAAATGAAGGCCCAGGGAGTCAAAGTATATTATTTGGGTCACTCGATTTACAAACTTGGTCATGTGATGCAAAGAGCTGACTCATTGGACAAAACCCTGATGCTGAGAAAGACTGAAAGCAGGAGGAGAAGGGGAGGGCATAGGATGAGATGGTTGGATGGCATCACCGATTCAATGGACATGAGTATAAACAAACTTTGTGAGATGGTGAAGGACAGAGAAGCCTGGCATGCTGCAATTCATGGGGTCGCAAAGAGCCAGACACGACTTGGCAACTGAATAACAATGACACTTTACAAACTTGATAGCAAAATATGACTGTATAAACCCTATTTCACAATTTCTCATCTTTCTCAAGAGATGCTTTGAGAGCATACGTTCTAGATCAAGTGTGGCAAGGTGTAAACTCTGGCTTTGACCATGCGCCATTTGGGCAGCCTTAACAAGTTTCTTGTTCTTTTTGTACCTTCGTGTCTTCATCTGCAAGACTGTGAATAATATACCATTCATATAGAGTTGTGAGGTTAAAATAAGTATGACATTTAATTGAAAGCACTTGAAGGTTTGGCATATATACACTATCATGTGTAAAATAGCTAGTCAGAAGCTGCTATATAGCACAGGGAGCTCAGCTTAATGCTCTGTGATGTCCTGTGAGGGGTGAGATGGAGGGAGCTGGGAGGCAGGCTTATGGCAAAACCAATACAATATTGTAAAGTAAAAAAAAAATAATAATAAAAAAATTTAAAAAAAGATGAAACCAAAAAAAAAAAAAAAACTTTGTAATAAAAAAAAACAAACAAAAAAAGGAAATATATGTATACATATAGCTGAGTCACATATTGCACAGCAGAAACTAACATAACATTGTCAAGGAACTATACTTCAATAAATAAATAAATAAATAAATAAAAAGTACTTGAAATGCTTCCTGGCACATCCTTGCTTTCTATTAAGAGTCAACTTTAATAATTATCATATTGAATTCCTTTCAATACTAAATTAGAATTATGCTAATAGAATATACAATAGCAGGATAGCATGGATGTATGTCTTCCATCTTCTTTCTAGGATGATTACTTCATAGCATAGATAGCCCTTCTTGAAGAGCAGAAATTTTTCAGGTAAAATGGCTTAAAATGCTTTTTTTTCTTTCTGTTTTGAGTAGTCTAATGATAGCCAATATATTACAGTACTTTTTCCTACTCTAGTTGTGAAAAAAAGAACCATAATTAGCCTAGCTAATTATTTATGTCATAAGGCATGTCTTAAAGTGCACTTAAAAACAATTAACTTGCAAAGCAACAATTGCTATGCTTTCTAATGATGGTCAAAATTCTAGTAGCAAATGAGGTCTTTAAAATCATGTTTGTTTTTGTTGACATGTGTCAATTGTTTATGTTATGAAAGAGCAGAGGGTGGGTTGGATGTACATTAAAATGACTGAATTAACAAAACTATAAAAATGGTAAGTTGTTACTTTTGCAGTGGTTTCTTATTCTTCCTTTTGATTTACAAGGATGAATTTGCCAATTAGTAATGTTTCAGCGTCATGAGAAGAGGTAGGAGGTTCACAATCAAAATAAAGGTAAGTTTTAGGAAGATCTCCTAAACTGGACTAATGTATGTCCATTCATTCAACATCACAGACAATTAATTACCATTTCATATTTGATTTATGTTAAATCTTTATTGTTGTTGCTTAGTCGCTAAGTCGTATCTAATTCTTTTGTGACTCCATGGACTGTAACCCGTGAGGCTCCACCATCCATGGTATTTCCCAGGCAAGAATGGGTTGCTATTTCCTTCTCCAGGGGATCTTCCCAACCCAGCAGTTGAACCCACATCTCCTACATTGGCACGGGGATCCTTTACCACTAAGCCACCCGGGAAGCCCATATTAAGGCTTATCATGGCCTGAATGTCAGTTCTGGCACTTGGAAGAGGTTTGAACTGTGTAAAGTTGACAAACTTCCCTAAACCTCAATTTACTCACTTACAAAATAGATGTAGTTATATTTATCTCAGAATACAGTTGTGAGTGTTAAAAATTAATCGATAGATATAAAGAACTTGACACATTACCTAGGATAGAATATAAGAATTTTAATGTATTTAGCTATTATTACAGAATTGTCAAAAGTTTTACTTACCTGTTGACATTTATAATATCAATATCACTAAATATTATGTTCAAATTAATTATATTTGAATATTTCAGTCAACATTACATTTCTATAAAGTTGGAAATTTCTATATGTTGAAAATTCCCTTTCCAAAGTGTCACTGATTTTTTTTCTCAGTTTCTAGGAGAGAAAGAGAGGATCTCTGTATCAGTGTTAGAAAGAAGACGAGAAATAAAATCACTGAGAATTTATGCAGATGAAAATGTCCATTAATAATTTACCTGGCTATATAATTTGAGGTCTGAAATTATTTAAATTGAAGAAGAGTTATATTGACTTTGAAATTTCATTGTTATTGGAAAATTCAATGCCATTCTGACAATACGTGTTCACAAATATGTAAGAAGTTTGGTGGACCTTGGGGCAGGTCTTTTCTCATCTATTTATTTGGCTGGATGTTATGAAAGAGCAGAGGGTGGGTTGAGATATGAAAATTGAGACATGAAAATCTACAATTTTATGACATTCAATCAAGGGAAATTATTTTAATATTTTATAATTTATTCAAATCATTTTTCTTTCCTCCACACTGAAAAGTCTACTATTTAGACATTAGGTTTTCTATTCTAATCCTGTAAGCATTTTTTTATCTTATTTTTATTTCCTTTACTCCCATTTATTTTTTGTTGCTTTTATCTCTGGGAGATATCATTAACTTTTATTATTATCTTGTAACTTTTATTTATTTAATTTTTTTCACATTTTGTGTGTCCACAATCAGTTTAAATCTGAGTGGGTTTTTATGTTTGTGTTTGTTTTGATTTGTTTTCTTCTTTTCTTTCATGGTTGTAATCGTCTTTCTTACCTCTCTGAGGACCATTCTTAGTAGCTATTTTTAATTTTCCTCTTCCTCTATTGTATACCTTTTTCCTTTGATATCTTTTCTGATACTATTTTTCTTCCTTTTTTGATTTATCTATTTCACTGTGACTAGTTAGTGATTACATTATTTTGTCTTATTTGCATTTTTAAAAATTTTGCAGTCTGTCTTAGTTCACTTGTCCAATATCTTTGATTCTTGGCTATCAATTGCAGTTAAAGAACTAGGAAATAAAATGCTTAATTGGAATCTCTTTATGCATTTCTAGTTTACAGTAGTCAAGATATAGAAACAACCTAAGTGTCCACCAAGGGATAAGTGAATAAAGAAGTTGCATCATGTATATATATACACCATTATATAAATTCATTATATATATATATATATATAATGGGATTGTGCTTAGATATTAAAAGTTGTACTGCCATCATTTTTTATATTTTCTTTGTCCTTGTGGCTTAATCCTTTTACTTATCTGCTTATAGTACTTTAATGGGAATCAGGGAGAGTAAGCAGAAAGTCAGTAACAAAATAGGCTATTTTCCCAGTATAAGAAAAATAAATAAGCATATAAATCAGAAGGTATAAATGCTAAATGCACAGATGATGCTACCCAAAATGTAAGTGTCTTAGATGCTCTTCATACCCAATCCTAAAGAGTAAAAAAAATTACATTTCTTCAGAATTCTAACCATTGAGGTACAGATAGTGAAGTAGCCAAGAGGAAATGACCATTAAATAAAATATTGGTTTGGACATCAAATAGTGACATGCATGTGTGCTCAGCTGTGTCCAACTCTTTGCGACCCTATGAACTGCAGCCTGTCAGGCTCCTCTGTCTATGGGATTCTCCAGGCAAGGATATTAGAGTGGACTGCCATTTCCTTTTCCAGAAGATCTTCTTGACCCACAGATTGAACCTGAATCTCCTGTGTCTCTTGCATTGGCAGGCAGATTCTTTATCACTGAGCTACCTGGGAAGCTCCTAAATAATGACATACATACTGATAAGTATTTCCCCCAAATGCATGAATTGGAATGTTCATGCAGTAGTGATTAGGAGTTCTAGACTCAACCTCTAAATGTATTGTTTTTATCACCAGCATTTAACTGTGGGCACTTTCATAAAATCATTTACAAGCTATTATACCACACAAAAAGGAGTCTGCCTAGAAATTAATGCTTCTATCTCAGCCCTTTGCCAAAACCTCATTCTTCCAATAATAAAAATAGGGGCAGCATATGATAGCATACTTTGATAGTTTGTGACGATTAACTGAGATAATATGTGTGAACGTGCCAAGAGTTGTACAAACAAACCACTTCTGTCTTATTGTGAAATGGCCCAGCTTCACTGTCTTTCCCTTGTCTGCCTTGATTTCTATTTCTTTGCAAATGCATGTAAAACAGTGCACTTCCCCTAAAACAATAGTCTCTTGGCTTGGCTTCTGTATCAAATCTCACTCTGTGTATCTCGTTTTGATATTGAACTAACTAGCAAGGCAGCAAGGGAAAGTGACAATTTCCTAGGAGAGTCAATGTGTTGAGATAAAAGTGCCTGTCAGAATCCCATTCCCGAAGGGAAGAGTGAAACTTGCACATCAGAAGAGGAGGAGATGGGCCAGCTTCTGTCCCTAGGTGCTGACGCATGAGGCTCAAGGCTGAACACTTAGGTCAGGCAGCAAAAGGCAATACATCAGGGCCCAACCAGCACCTGTCATGCCTGCTTATCATAATTATAAGAATATGTCTTAATATTTTCATGGATAAAGTAGGAAGGTAATTATTTATCAAAATCTTGTACTACAGTATATTACTCAGCTTAGAAATAGATCTTAACATTTCACAAGGTATGAATTAGATTGAAAAGTGATTTGGTAAATGAAACCTTTTAATCATGGCACCTAATTATCTTGCATTTTCTTTTCTGCCCTCCTGGATTCTCTCACGTCACCCCCACACCCTCTTTCTTTGCCTTACTCTCTGCCTCCCACTTCCACCCCCTCAAATCTAGCTTTCCAGGCATCTTTTGGGAGCACAGAAGAGCCATGTGTGACAGTTCTCAACTACTTTAATTCAGACTTTCACCTTTCAAGTATTATAATGAAAGCTCAAGCATTGGCACAAACACAATGTAAACCCTCTGTCTTACCTTTATGGCTTCACTGATCCAAAATGTAATGAAAATATACCACAAATTTGACAGTGGAAAGCTTTAGAAGATCTCTTTCATTTTTTTCATTTACATTATTATGTTTTTTTTTTCTTTCTTTCTTTGTAGAGGGAGTAAACTGCTAGAGCCAGGGTCTCCTAATTATATCTATAACCTTCCTCATTAATTCACGTTTCATTTATTCAGCCCCCAGTACGTTCCAGTTTCTTTGCAAGGCCCCTGAGAGTACCAGTAACTGTGAGACATTTTCTTTGTTCTCAGTTCAAGAAGAGGTAGACCTTAAAGGTAGAGACAGAATTTAAATGAAGGAATCTTTATAGTATGATAAGTACTCCACAAAGAGATAGTATAGTGCCCTATGTTTGCAAAAAGAAAAGTGAGTTTTGATATCTGAGTTCAGGTAAGGTTCATAAAAGAGGTCAGGGCTGGTTTGAATCTTTAAATGAAAGTCATAGCTCACCAGGTGGATCCAGGAAAAAGCATGAGAATGGTGAAGTTTGTAGATATGAAAGAACTTTCCTCATTAGAAAAAAAAATAAATAAAAAAACAAAGCATTTCCAGAAAACACATTCAGATCGGATCAGATCAGATCAGTCGCTCAGTCGTGTCCGACTCTTTGCGACCCCATGAATTGCAGCACACCAGGCCTCCCTGTCCATCACCAACTCCCGGAGTTCACTGAGACTCACATCCATCGAGTCAGTGATGCCATCCAGCCATCTCATCCTCTGTCATCCCCTTCTCCTCCTGCCCCCAATCCCTCTCAGCAACAGAGTCTTTTCCAATGAGTCAACTCTTCACATGAGGTGGCCAAAGTACTGGAGTTTCAGCTTTAGCATCATTCCTTCCAAAGAAATCCCAGGGCTGATCTCCTTCAGATCTCTACAAGGTTGGATCTCCTTGTAGTCCAAAGGACTCTCAAGAGTCTTCTCCAACACCACAGTTCAAAAGCATCGATTCTTCAGTGCTCAGCCTTCTTCACAGTCCAACTCTCACATCCATACATGACCACAGGAAAAACCATAGCCTTGACTAGACGAACCTTCGTTGGCAAAGTAATGTCTCTGCTTTTGAATATGCTATCTAGGTTGGTCATAACTTTCCTTCCAAGGAGTAAGTGTCTTTTAATTTCATGGCTGCAGTCACCATCTGTAGTGATTTTGGAGCCCAGAAAAATAAAGTCTTACACTGTTTCCACTATTTCTCCATCTATTTGCCATGAAGTGATGGGACCAGATGCCATGATCTTGGTTTTCTGAATGTTGAGCTTTAAGCCAACTTTTTCACTCTCCTCTTTCACTTTCATCAAGAGGCTTTTGAGTTCCTCTTCACTTTCTGCCATAAGGGTGGTGTCATCTGCATATCTGAGGTTATTGATATTTCTCCCAGCAATCTTGATTCCAGCTTGTGTTTCTTCCAGTCCAGAGTTTCTCATGATGTACTCTGCATATAAGTTAAATAAACAGAGTGACAATGTACAGCCTTGATGAACTCCTTTTCCTATTTGGAATCAGTCTGTTGTTCCATGTTCAGTTCTAACTGTTGCTTCCTGTCCTGCATACAGATTTCTCAAGAGGCAGATCAGGTGGTCTGGTATTCCCATTAGTCTCTATAAATGACTGGAGATGAGACTTGGGCAAAGGAGGAGACTAATTAGTTTGGTAGTTTTCTATGCCAGAGGAGGGAAATTAAACTTTATTCCATAGGCTATGAGGGACATGAGATGCATCTTTTGGCAGGCTATTGTCATGCTGAATTTTAGGAAACTAACCCTATGAAGTGATGGTTGGTTGGGGAGACATAAGGAAACCTGGAGATGGGGCACTAATTAGATTGATCTCACAGTAAGTCAAGCAAGAGAGAATCAGGGACTAATACAAAGTTGTCACAATAGATGCCAAATGAACGGAATTCTCATAAATGATATGAAAGTGTAGACTAGATCATGTTGGAATGAGAGAGATGGAGGAAGAAAGGGTTGCTACCAGGTTTCTGGCTGAGATTAGAAACACAAAGAGAACAAGGAAAGGTGTTGACTTTAGTTTTCAGTTTTGAACACATTGTATTCATCATTATTCCACTCTTCTTTACCTATTTTCATCTTTTTTCGAGATATCAAAAAGATTGGAGCTTAGCATTTTAACTCCTGGCTCTACTTGCTTGAAACTATACTACTTTGAGGACCTGGTTAATATGTCTGTGTTTCAAATTATTCATCTATCAAATAGGATCAATTATAGTACTTAACTGGGAGGCTTATTTATAGTTTATTGGCAGGATTTGGCACATAGTAAATGCTAAAACTGTTTATTGTTGTTTTTGTGTTAATATTGTTATTATAATTATCAGCATAATTCTTAGCTAGAGGCAGAAAGAAAATATAACTAATATAATTTACGATTCTAATGTCTCAATGATGCTGATTGCAGCCATGAAATTAAAAGACACTTACTACTTGGAAGGAAAGTTATGACCAACCTAGATAGTGTATTCAAAAGCAGAGACACTACTTTGCCAACAAAGATCTATCTAGTCAAGGCTATGGTTTTTCCACTGGTCATGTATAGATGTGAGAGTTGGACTGTGAAGAAAGCTGAGCACCAAAGAATTGATGCTTTTGAACTGTGGTGTTGGAGAAGACTCTTGAGAGTCCCTTGGATGGCAAGGAGATCCAATCAGTCCATTTTGAAGGCAATCAGTCCTGGGTGTTCTTTGGAAGGAATGGTGCTAAAGTTGAAACTCCAGTACTTTGGCCACCTCATGTGAAGAGTTGACTCATTGGAAAAGACTCTGTTGCTGGGAGGGATTGGGGGCAGGAGGAGAAGGGGACGACAGAGGATGAGATGGCTGGATGGCATCACTGACTCGATGGACATGAGTTTGAGTGAACTCCGGGAGCTGGTGATGGACAGGGAGGCCTGGCGTGCTGCCATTCATGGGGTCGCAAAGAGTCGGACACGACTGAGTGACTGAACTGAACTGAACTGAACTGAACTGAATGTCTCAATTGCTATAAGTTTTCCCTCTCCACTTCACAGCTCCAATATTAACCTCTATAGACTGTGCTTTTACTCTTACAAAATAAGTTTATATTACTTTATTGGCTCTATTTTCTCAAACTTCATCCATTTATATAAACTTTTCCTTGCCTGGAACCCTCAGTAAATACTTTTTTCATCTACCTCTCCCCTGTAATCCTTGTCTTTATGAGTTCTACCACTGAAGGTCAAAATAAAATGACATTTCTCTCAAAAGTCCATTCTGAATTATCCATTCAAATATTTGCATGGTTTCAAGACCAATATTTACTTTTTGTCTTTTAAGGAGTTCATATTTCCATTTTATATTGCTATGAATTATATATAAATATGCACATACAAATGTACACATACCTTCCATCTTTTTTTAGTTCCTCAAAGGTAGATCTCATGCTTTAGACCTTTATTTTTTATCATTGGAGGAACTGAGCATATTGACTTTTTCATAACAAGGATTCAATAAACATGTATTGAAAAAATAAATGCATTACTTAAAGAGAGGGTTAACAACTCAATTCTAACCCAAATAAGTATATATTACTAGATTTTAAACCAGTTTAAAGTTTTAGAAATAAGAATAGAGAGTCAGTATCTAGGTCTATATGCCCTCCAATCCTGTGTTTTGTTTTTTCTCCCTTGTTTCAGGTGATGGGGAGAAGGAGAGGATGATGTTTAAGATTATGTTATTTCACTGCTGATTTTAATCATTAAGAATAAAATGTTCTAACCAATTAACATGTTAGATTTTTTGTATGTATATAAAAGTAAAGAGAGAAAAAATGATTTGAAAAAGAAAGCAAAACAAGAAAACAGGCCAGAATAAAATTAAGTAATAAAAGAATAATAATCATCTAGGATAACTTTGGGGCTTCCCTGTGGCTCAGACAGTAAAGAGTCTGCCTTCAATGTGGGAGACCTGAGTTTGATTCCTGGGTCGGGAAGATGCCCTGGAGAAGGAAATGGCAAACCACTCCAATATTCTTGCCTGGAAAATCCCATGGACAGAGGAGCCTGGCAGGCTACAGTCCATAGGTTTGCAAAGAGTCGGATATGACTGAGTGGCTTCACTTTATTTTCAGGATAACTAAAGAAGCAAAAACGATGCTAGAGAGCAGTCTAACATAATGTCTGTATAAAACATTAAATGCAATGATAATATTGTATTTATCCTACTTTTACTCAGGAGTAGTTGCTTAAACATTGTAAACAATGTAGTTGATTCTTGAAGACTTTGTTCTTATTAACCTTCGTAACTTTGATTTGTAGAAATATTTTAATGTTTTGCGTAATGACGTTAGTAAGCAAAAGTACTTCTAATTCATAACTAGGCTAGGCAGCAATTGATCCATTGAGACTGTAGGATTCCCTTATGCCATTTTTTAGTTAGAAGCTTTTCAGCTTCTCTATGGTTCTGAATTCCATAGATTTCTTATACAATAAAAGCTTGCTTGTCTTACAAAGGTGATATCCTATCAGATTCAGTTCATGTGACAGCCCTCAAAATGCAGCTTCTCCATTGGCTTAAACTGGATTTTTTTATTTGGTTGCACCAAAATGACATCTTATATTTTTCACAGATGTTTGCATGGATGAGAATTGGCAGATACATTTCTCCAAAGACAAATTTGATAGGTTTTTCCCATCTCCTCTGTTATTTTTCAGATTATTCCATTCAGAACATATTAGTATATATTTACTAAGAAATAAAATACTTAAATTTCACTCCAGCTATTAATCATATTAGCCACAAGTCTCAATGTTATAAATGTCCATGAAAACAGAGAGAAGGAGGTGGAAGTATATGACAAATTAAAATTATGTAAAATTTAAACTTGAGTTTCCATAAAGAAAGCTTTATTAGAACACTGATACACTCATTCATTTACCTTTTGCCTACATTTTTAGCTCCTGAGGCAGAGTCAAGTAGCTATGATAAAGCCCAAAATATGTACTATCTGTCCCTTTACAGAAAAAAAGTTTACTTATCCTTGGTATAGGCCCTTCATATGCAGGTCTGTAGTATTGAATGCCCTTATTATTGATTTCTGTGCTCCCTAATATTTTTCTCCTCAAATCCATCTTTTTCAGAGCCAGTAGAGTGATCTATCTAAAATGAGAATCTAGCCTTGTCACTCTCTTAATTAAAGCTCTCCACTGACTCACCACCAACTCCAAGACAGTCCAAGCTTTGTGAATTGGCACATGAATCGTTCAGGAATCTGTTGATCTATACTTATTCACCCCCAAACCCTTAGCCACACTCTGGATTGTTGTGAGAAATTCCTGTGTAGAGGAAAGGAGAAGCCATGCTTGCTCCCTGAAATTACCTATTTTAATATAAAAAAGAGTGAAGAAATGGAGAGACAAGACAACCTGTAGAGGAAGAGGTTATAGCTGAGGAAGGGCCCCCACCTCACGGGAAGATCCCACACAGCTTAGAGCAGTATGGTAGAGTGCATCCAAGTCAGCAGTGGGACAGAGATTACTGGTGGAGATGGCATTGCCAGTCATGGACATCCAGCAACAGCCAACAATAACTGGAACTCCATTTGCTGGAACTATTCTGTTCCAGGCCCTGTGATAAGTATTGGGCAAACAGAGAACTTGATAAATAAATAAGAATGTTAATCAGTATAGTGGAAATCCACTGCTGACATTAGCTCAAGGCCCCATGGAAATGCAAAGGGAGGGCCCCCTTTTCAAGATGTGGAGTGCCAGGTAGGATATCCTGGAAGAAATGACCTCAAAGCAAGCATGGCTTTTTTATTACTCAAATCAAATTTTGGGTTTCAAGCTGAAGAAATGTTTTCTGCAGAGGTTTGGTTAGCAGGAAGGAGTGTAGGAACCATAGGAAAACATTTAAACACAGTCTATCTGAAGGTCAGAGTCTATACTTTATCTGCTACACCAGAGTTACTATTTCTGAGATTTGGGGCCACTGTGACCAGTGCCGGACCTATCCATGCATGGCATTTTATCAAAACATGAAATCCAGCTACATAGCTCTCTCTATCTAAAACAAAGACATTTGAAAATTAAATGTAAGTGAGAGTTAATGTTGAAAATATACATAAAATAAGAGTGTGCACTGAAGATTCTGTCTTTGGTGGACCCACACAGCATGGCTTAGTTTCATTGAGTTAGACAAGTCTGTGGTCCATGTGATCAGATTGGCTAGATGTCTGTGATTGTGGTTTCAGTCTATCTGCCCTCTGATACCCTCTCTCAGTGCCTACCATCTTACTGGGGTTTCTCTAACCTTGGATGTGGGATATCTCTTAACAGCTGCTCCAGCAAAGCACAGGCACTGTTCCTTACCTTGGAAGTGGGGTAGCTCCTCTCAGCTGCCACCCCTGACCTTGGACATGGGGTAGCTCCTCTCAGCCACCGGCCTGAATTGCCAGGAGAAATATCAATAACCTCAGATAATGCAGATGACACCACCCTTATGGCAGAAAGTGAAGAACTAAAGAGCCTCTTGATGAAAGTGAAAGAGGAGAGTGAAAAAGTTGGCATAAAGCTCAACATTCATAAAACTAAGATTATGGCACCAGTCCCATCACTTCATGGCAAATAGATCAGGAAACAGTGGAAACAGTGGCTGACTTTATTTTTGGGGGCTCCAAAATCACTGCAGATGGTGATTGCAGCCATGAAATTAAAAGATGCTTGCTCCTTGGAAGGAAAATTATGACCAACCTAGACAGCATATTAAAAGGCAGAAACATTACTTTGTCAACAAAGGTCCATCTAGTCAAGGCTATGGTTTTTCCAGTGGTCATATATGGATGTGAGTGTTGGACTATAAAGAAAGCTGAGTGCCAAAGAATTGATGCTTTCAAACTGTGGTGTTGGAGAAGACTCTTGAGAGTCCCTTGGACTGCAAGGAGATCCAACCAGTCCATCCTAAAGGAAATCAGTCCTAGGTGTTCATTGGAAGGACTGATGCTGAAGCTGAAGCTCCAGTACTTTGGCCACCTCATGTGAAAAGCTGACTCATTTGAAAAGACCCTGATGCTGGGAAAGATTGAGGGCAGGAGAAGAAGGGGACGACAGAGGATGAGATGGTTGGATGGCATCACCGACTTAATGGACATGAGTTTGGGTAAACTCCGGCAGCTGGTGATGGACAGGGAGGCCTGGCATGCTGCGGTTCATGGGGTTGCAAAGAGTCGGACACGACTGAGTGACTGAACTGAACTGAACTGAATTGAAGATTCCGTAGCAAGGAGTGAACATAAAGAGTTTACATTCAGCATTAAATCCTTCTGTGGGAATCCTGGAAGGGTATGGGAAGATCTAGTAGTTTCCATTCCTTTTCTCCTTTTAGTAACACAATGAGATATTTATGATGAGGTCCTGAAAAAAAGTGACTATGGCACTCTTATACAAACGAATGAATAGAAATTTGTAGAGGCTGGCTAGACATTCTAAAATTTCCAGAACATTTCTCAGAAGTTTATGATTGTCATTTGGAGAGTGAATAATGGATCATTACCTCATTAAGGTAAACATCCCTCTTTTCCTTTTGTTCCAATGTGACAGTCACCCTGTGCCAATGCCTCATTTATTCTGTCATGTTCCTGTGTATTCTTGGTCATTTATGATACTGTGCTTCCTTATTTTTGTTTTTCTGCAATATTTCATCTGTTTTGCACAACTGTCTGAAACTTGGGAGGAAAGAATCATGTATCCTTGAAACGATTAAATGTAAAAGACTATACTGCTCAGAAAAGCCAGCTACTCTGCTAGCAGTCTCCTGTTTCGGTAGATTAGATAGGACAATGCATGTAAAAGTCTGAGCATAGCCACCAGTACATAGTAGTCATTCAAAGCATGTTGGCTGTATATTTATCCAGTGTTTTTATTATTACCATTCTGAGTTTCCATGGTGTGACAAGCACTGTAAAATATGAGCCATACCAAGTGTGACGAAGGAAGTGTTGCAGTTTTTTGCAATGTGTTGAATCAGGAAAAGAAATATCTTAAAAATTAAGTAATTTCCATTTTAAGATAATTAATCTATGAAATAGGAGATCATTTTTAAAGTCTTAAGACAAAAATAATGTGAAATACTGTTGACACAGTATTTTTTGGAAAAAAAGTGTGGTGGAGAAAGTGATAAGATACACATTTGAGAATTTGTTTTACTTCTTATTGCCTTTTTTAGAATTTAACCTTTTGGAATTTTCATTCTCCATGTGATATAATGGTCTTGAAAGTGTTTGTGTAAGAATAACAAGATATAAACAAACCGAAAACTAATAATAACATAAAAATCTGAAACCAACTGTGTTAGACAAATGGAAGACATTTTTTGATGTCCTGTTGGTTCATTATATAGGGCTATTTTATGCAAGATAGTTTCAATCAAATTATCTCAAACTGTCCACTTCAACTAATTGCTTGGATATGCTATGATATTTAGTTCTTAACTACATATGCATGGGGCTCTTGTCTAAGCCATAGCACCATGAATAAAACATGAGTGCTTTGAAGTCAGAAAAATGTGAGTTTACTCACCATTTACCAGCCATGCCAACTTGGGTAACTATTCTGTGACTCATATGTCTCTTCTACAAAATGGAAATACCACCTAAGTCACAGTATTACTGTAAGAAGGAATAGGCAGTCGTGCTTAATACAGTTCTTGGTACCAAACACAAGCTCAAGAATGGCAGTGCTGCTTGTTAGTGTTTTGTTCCTCCTGCTCTTCATCATGATCATCATCATCATAGCCATAGACCTCTCTCCTTTAATGTTTAAAAAAAAAAGGCAGTGAAATATCAGCAGAGAAAATTGTATGACATATTATAACTCAAAGTATAAGAATATGAGGTCATATAAAAATGAGAATCAGATGAACATTTATTCTCTGCAGAATAGAGGGCAACCTTGAGACGCTGATACTAGAAGTACAAAACCCAAAATTATACAGCCGGCTCTGTTGAAAGGTCAAAATCTTTTCTAGCTTGGAATAGTGAGTCCTATGTATAAGAAGCCACCCAACCTTCCTCTCAATATCACAAAAAGATGAGTAAAATCTCTGTACTTGTCCTGAGTTCTTAAGCATAATTCAAAAATTATTTTAACAACATATTTTATGTCAAATAGTCTTTTGTGATACAGCGTGAGGAAGTAACAATCTTATAGACTATTCTTCCTTAAAAGAAAAATTACTAAGTCCTAAGCAATTGACTCATACACACATGTTGAGTCTCAGGCATTTTCTAGTTGGTGACAAGTTGTATTAATCCATCAGGATAAACAAGCATTTTAAGAAGCTAAGCTTCTAAAATTTATGCCTGTTTAGGAGGGATTGGGGGCAGGAGAAGGGGATGACAAAGGGTGAGATGGCTGGATGGCATCACTGACTCGATGGACGTGAGTCTGAGTGAACTCCGGGAGTTGGGAGTTGGTGATGGAGAGGGAGGCCTGGCGTGCTGCAATTCATACAGTCGCAAAGAGTCGGACACGACTGAGCGACTGATCTGATCTGATCTGAGGTATTTGGGAATTCCCTGGTGGCTCAGATGGTAAAGTGTCTGCCTACAATGAGGGAGACCTGAGTTCAGTCCCTGGGTTGGGAAGATTTCCTGTAGAAGGAAATGGCAACCAAGTACAGTATTCTTGCCTGGAAAATCCAATGGATGGAAGAGCCTGATAGGCTACAGTCCATGAAAAGAGCAACTTCAATTTTAGGTATTTCAGTTCAGTTCAGTCATTTAGTTGTGTCCAACTCTTTGCGACCCT
This sequence comes from Bos grunniens, assembly GCF_055505025.1. Classification (NCBI taxonomy): domain Eukaryota; kingdom Metazoa; phylum Chordata; class Mammalia; order Artiodactyla; family Bovidae; genus Bos; species Bos grunniens. The sequence goes on from NC_141170.1 coordinate 70,724,794, forward strand.
ATAGACTGCAGCACACCAGGCCTCCCGGTCCATCAACAACTCCCAGAGTTTACTCAAACTCATGTCCATCGAGTCAGTGATGCCATCCAACCATCTCATCCTCTGTCGTCCCCTTCTCCTCCCACCTTCAATCTTTCCCAGCATCAGGGTCTTTTCAAATGAGTCAGTTGTTCGCATCAGGTGGCCAAAGTATTGGAATTTCACCTTCAACATCAGTCCTTCCAATGAATATTCAGGACTGATGTCCTTTAGGATGGACTGGTTGGATCCCCTTGCAGTCCAAGGGACTCTCAAGAGTCTTCTCCAACACCACAGTTCAAAAGCATCAATTCTTTGGTACTCAGCTTTCTTTATAGTCCAACTCTCACATCCATACATAACTACTGGAAAAACCATAGCCTTGACTAAATGGACCTTTGTTGGCAAAGTAATGTCTCTGCTTTTCAAAATGCTGTCTAGTTTGGTCACAACTTTTCTTCCAAGGAGTAAGCATCTTTTCAATTCATGGGTGCAGTCTTCTCATTTATGGGATCCCCAAACAATAAAGTCTGTCACTGTTTCCCCATCGATTTGCCATGAAGTTATGTGACCAGATGCCATGATCTTAGTTTTCTGAATGTTGAGTTTTAAGCCAACTTTTTCACTCTCCTCTTTCACTTTCATCAAGAGGCTCTTTAGTTCTTCTTTGCTTTCTGCCATAAGGATAATGTCTTCTGCATATCTGAAGTTATTGATATTTCTCCTGGCAATCTTGATCCCAGCTTGTGATTCATCCAGCCCAGTGTTTCTCATAATGTACTCTGCATATAAGTTAAATAATCAGGGTGACAATACACAGCCTTGACATACTCCTTTTCCTATTTAGAACCAGACTGTTGTTCCATGTCCAGTTGTAACTGTTGCTTCCTGACCTGCACACAGATTTCTCAAGAGAACTAACACCCAAAAAAGATGTCCTTTTCATTACAGGGGAATGGAATGCAAAAGTAGGAAGTCAAGAAACACCTGGAGTAACAGGCAAATTTGGCCTTGGAGTACAAAATGAAGCAGGGCAAAAGCTAATAGAGTTTTGCCAAGAGAACACACTGGTCATAGCAAACACCCTCCTCCAACAACACAAGAGAAGACGCTACACATGGACATCACCAGATGGTCAACACCGATATCAGATTGATTATATTTTGTGCAGCCAAAGGTGGAGAAGCTCTATAAAGTCAGCAAAAACAAGACTGGGAGCCGAGTGTGGCTCAGATCATGAACACCTTATTGCCAAATTCAGACTTAAATTGAAGAAAGTAGCGAAAACCACTAGACTATTCAGGTATGACCTAAATCAAATCCCTTATGATTATACAGTGGAAGTGAGAAATAAGTTTAAGGGACTAGATCTGATAGAATGCTTGATGAACTATGGACAGAGGTTCATGACATTGTACAGGAGACAGGGATCAAGACCATCCCCAAGAAAAAGAAATGCAAAAAAGCAAAATGCAAAATGGTTGTCTGAGGAGGCATTACAAATAGCTGTGAAAAGGGAAGCAAAAAGCAAAGGAGAAAAGGAAAGATATACCCATTTGAATGCAAGCTTCCAAAAAATAGCAAGGAGAGATAAGAAAGCCTTCCCATAGAATGGGAAAGACTAGATATCTCTTCAAGAAAATTAGAGATACCAAGAGAACATTTCATGTAGAGATGGGTACAATAAAGGACAGAAACAGTATGGAGTTGAAAGAAGCAGAAGATATTAAGAAGAGGTGGCAAGAATACACAGAAGAACTGTACAAAAAATATCTTCATGACCCAGATAATCATGATGTTGTGATCACTCACCTAGAGCCAGACATCCTGGAATGTTCAACTGGGCTTTAGAAAGCATCACTACAAACAAAGGTAGTGGAGGTGATGGAATTCCAGTTGAGCTATTTCAAATCCTGAAAGATGATGCTGTGAAAGTGCTACACTCAACATGCCAGCAAATTTGGAAAATGTAGCAGGGGCCCCAGGCCTGGAAAAGATCAGTTTTGATTCCAATTCCAAAGAAAGGCAATGCCAGAGAATGCTCAAACTACTGCACAATTGCACTCATCTCACACGCTAGTAAAATAATGCTCAAAATTCTCCAAGCCAGGCTTCAGCAGTATGTGAACCATGAACTTCCAGATGTTCAAGCTAGTTTTAGAAAAGGCAGAGGAACCAGAGATCAAATTGCCAACATCCGCTGGATCATGGAAAAAGCAAGAAAGTTCCAGAAAAACATCTATTTCTGCTTTATTGACTATGCCAAAGCCTTTGACTGTGTGGATCACAATAAACTGTGGAAAATTCTGAAAGAGATGGGAATACCAGACCACCTGATCTGCCACTTGAGAAATCTGTATGTATGTTTAGGTATTTACTTAATTGCTAATTCCCAAACTTGCTTTCTCTCTGCTGCCAACAAAGAGTAACACTGAAGTAAGCCTAATTTGAGTGTACCTGCAGGCAAACAGTAACCAATTTAAGGGTGTGACATGGTATTTAGACAAGCACTAAATATTTAGGGGCTCCATGTAGAAAAAAAGAATTCTCACTTACATTTGAATTTATAATTTGCTACTGTAAGTATATTTGTTACTATAAGCCCTACACATAATTTTTTTAAATATTGAAACTTGCTTTTATTGTAGAACATATTGTGTCTATGTATATACAGATATGTACACACATACATATCTGTGTATTTTTATATATGCACATATATGCATCTTTTATAAATGCATTTAAGCATATATATATATATATATATATATATGCTGCAACAGATATTCCCCACATATACTATATATAAACATGTTAAGTACATAAAAATATATTCTTTTTATGTAGCTTATATATAGCCTTGTATAGTGTTTTCTGACAACAAATGTATGATTTTTTTCTTCTGACACCATTTTTTATTTTTCCATGCCAAGCAATTCTCTAAATTTCTCTTAATAACTGAGAGGAGGTGGAGGGGGATGAGGGAATGAGAGTAAAGAAAGGAAGAAGAGGAAGAAGAACAGCAACAATTACTAAAGCAACACCAACACCCCCATGAGCCCCTATCAATTTATTCTACTTGTTTCACTCTGTTTTTCAAGGAGGGATGAAGAGATAGTATAAGTGACTTACATTATTGAGAATTATGGCTTTGATATCTGGAAGATGACGTATAATACTAACATACATAAGTACATTCAAGTTCTCATTTTTGGAATTTAATAATCAATTAAAATGTACTCAGCAGTTACTAGCTATTTTAAATTCTGTTCATCATAATATTCAGCATAAAAATCATAAAGTCTTGATGATAGATTTAATACATCATATCTGGAAACAAGTACATGATAAATCTTTTTCAGAGGAAATAATCAAGAGGAAGTGACCACTGGTTGACCTGTGAGCTGGACCTGGGCAATGCATGCTCCTCATCTCCCCTGTTCTCAGAATGTGCATTCTGCCCAGCAGGAGCCTTTTTTAAGGACACAGACTTAAGAGAGCAAAGTGCTGTTGGGACCTTCTGGACAGTGTGTGTGACTGAACCCAGTTAAGGACTCTATATTAAATTTTTACAATTCTGATGGATGGGTTTGGAGGTCTATTGGTTATGTGGCCACCCAAGACAAACCTCATAATTAAGTCTGCTTGCTTATTAAAACTATCATTGACCAATCTGGAGTGGCCTGCCTCTTTCTTCAGTCTCTTCTTGCCCTCCAGGTACAGGGGCCAGTTTGAAATTTCACTAGGGAACATACTGAGGTTTCAAACCAATACTATCTTGAGTTTTATTAACAGGAGTTACTTTATGTAAAGATGTAGTTTTTTAACTAAAGGTAATTTAGAAATAACAAGCAGGGAATCACTCACTCAATCAGTAGATACTTTTGAGACCTTACAATATACAAGAGATGACTAAAAGCATTAACTGGGTGATAAAGCTTTGGAAAGCATTTATTTGTTTCTGCTTCTTTTTTGTAAACATTGCTTAAATGTCTGCTATCAAGATTAAACTACTTTAAATCTAAAGCAAAATTTAGAAAAGCAAATCTAAACATGGCTTCCTTTGAGTAGTTAGGTAACGACCAACATGAACGTTGGCCTTGGAGAGCCAAGCACAGCTTCCCATAAAGAGGGCCTTCTGAAAGTGAAAGGTAGCAAGAATTTGCCAAGGAAAGAGTGAAAAGAAATAGTGTAATGGCATAGGCAATGCAAGGTGATATGAAAGAGCATTTGTTTCCTAGCTTTATATTGAGCCCACTATTTTCCAGTAGTTATGTACAGATGTGACAGGTGGACCATAAAGAAATCTGAGTGCCAAAGATGCTTTTGAACTGTGGTGTTGGAGAACTCTTGAGAGTTTTGGACTGCAAGGAGATCAAATAAGTCAATCCTAAAAGAAAGCAATCCTAAATAGTCATTGGAAGTACTAATGCTGAAGCTGAAGCTCCAATACTTTGGCCACTTGATGCAAAGAGCAGACCCATTGGAAAAGACCCTGATGCTGGGAAATGGGAAAAATAGAAGGAAAGGAGGAGAAGGGGACAACAGAGGATGAGATGGTTGAATGGCATCACTGACTCAATGGACATTAGTTTGAGCAAACTCAGGGAGATACTGAAGGACAGGGAAGCCTGGAATGCTACAGTTCATGGGGTTGCTAAGAATTGGACACAATTTAGCAACTGAACAACAACACTTCAAATAATATGAATGTATTTTCTTTAATTCAGGAAACTAACCTACTTCATTGTTTCTGAGGTACAGCACATATGTGTAAAAAGGAGTGACGTAATGGAGGTGGGCAGGTGTCCAATTATGAAGGCTTCATCTATCATGCAAAAGGCACATAATTTTATCATAAGGTTCTAAGAGCCACTGGAAAATCTGGATCAGTAAGCAAGATGACTATATTTAAATTTTAGAAAACTCATATGACAGAAATTAAATGGCAGGGTGACAATTATAGTGGGGAGATATTAGAAGCAGGGGTTCTAACACAGATTCTAAATTTAATATTTTCAGAGGTCTTGCTGCCTACCAGTCCTTCATTTTTTTCATTTTGGGCCTGGTCTGCATCGCATTTCTGGGTGGATGTAGAGGATATTTAGGGAGCAGTTAGGATCAGGGTCTCTGAAGCCTCTTGGCTTTGAACTGAGCTTCATAGATCACTATCCACATGAACCTGGAAAATTATAAAACTTCTCTCTGCCTCAGTTTATCATCTGTAAAATGAAAAAAAAAAGTGAAAATATCTAGCTGACCATGTTATTTTAATAATCAGATGAATCAAGAGGTTGGAACTGATATATAAACACTATTGATACTTTGTATAAAACAGGTAACTAATAAGAACCTACTGTGAAACACAGGGAACTATACTCAATGCTCTGCCATGGCCTAAATGGGAAGAAAATCCAAAAAGAGAGGGGATATATGTGTATGTGTAGCTGATTCATTTTGCTGTACAGTAGAAGCTAACACAATATTGTAAAGCAACTGTCAGATCAGATCAGATCAGTCGCTCAGTCGTGTCCGACTCTTTGCAACCCCATGAATCGCAGCACGCCAGGCCTCCCTGTCCATCACCATCTCCCAGAGTTCACTCAAACTCACGTCCATCGAGTCGTTGATGCCATCCGGCCATCTCATCCTCTATCTGAGGTTATTGATATTTCTCCCAGCAATCTTGATTCCAGTTTGTGTTTCTTCCAGCCCAGCGTTTCTCATGATGTACTCTGCATATAAGTTAAATAAGCAGGGTGACAATATACAGACTTGACGTACTCCTTTTCCTATTTGGAACCAGTCTGTTGTTCCATGTCCAGTTCTAACTGTTGCTTCCTGACCTGCATATAGGTTTCTCAAGAGGCAGGTCAGATACTTCTATAAAAATTACAAAGTAAAACAATGTTTTAAAGAATCAAATGAATTAATAGTTTAATGTGCTAAATGGAGTTTCTAGATAAAATACAGAATATGCAGTTAAATTTGAATTTCAGATAAACAACTTTTAGTGTAAAATGTCCCAAATATAGCACTCTGTACTGTGCTTAGTTGCTCTTTCGTGTCTGACTCTTTGCACCCCCATGGACTCTAGCCAGCCAGGCACCTCTGTCCGTGGGATTCTCCAGGCAAGAATACTAGAATGGGTTGCCATGTCCTCCTCCAGGGGATCTTCCCAACCCAAGGACCAAACCCAGGTCTCCCACATTGCAGGATGATTCTTTACTGACTGTGCTACCAGGGAAGCACAAGAATACTGGAGTGGGTAGCCCTTCTTCAGGAAATCCTCCTAACCCAGGAATCAAACTGGGGTCTCTTGCATTGCAACTGGATTCTTTACCAGCTGAGCTACCCTAAATAGTACATGCTGCTGCTGCTGCTGCTGCTGCTGCTAAGTAGCTTCAGTCGTGTCCGACTCTGTGTGATCCCATAGACGGAAGCCCACCAGGCTCCCCCGTCCCTGGGATTCTCCAGGCAAGAACACTGGAGTGGGTTGCCATTTCTTTTGCCAATGCATGAAAGTGAAAAGTGAAAGTGAAGTCACTCTGTCATGTCTAACTCTCAGCGAACCCATGGACTGCAGCCTACCAGGCTCCTCAGTCCATGGGATTTTCCAAGCAAGAGTACTGGAGTGGGGTGCCATTGCCTTCTGGGACATATTTAAATTTTAAAAATAGATTGCTCGTTGTTTACCTGAAACACCACATTTACCTGAATATCTTGTACTTTATTTGCTAAATTTGCTAAAGACTTTCTTGTACATAGTAAGCAGTACAGATGTGAACGCTTAATAGAACCAGCTTTTTTCTCTCATTTACAATTATATCTCAGGCACCTGTCTAGTGCTAGGACCTGAAATCTCTTTTTAGAATCTCCAGGATTTCTCCTTTTATGAAGGTACATTGTCCAAGTTCTCTGAAAATGGACACCATTATTCTGATTTCTATGAACCTACTTATTTGGTATGACAGTTGAAATTGTGCTTTAGGGCTTCATAAAATAATTTACCCATGAACTTACAGAGAATTTCTCCAATTTTTCTGTAGAGCCGCTCTCAAGAAAAGCATTCAATAGAGTTCAACATCTTTGAAATAATTATGCACTTAAGTGAATTAGCCCAGAGCCTAGAGTTATGAGAAAGTGTCTCCCTCCTGAATAACTATGCTGTCTTCTTCTGCACTTCTTTGTTAGTTTTTGAAGAAACTCAGAGTTACGTTTTCTGACTCTTTCTTTTATCTGTTCTCTTTATTGTCATCTTAGAATTTTGACACTTTCCTAGTACTTTCATTGTAGTATTTATTTTTTATTTTTTAGTATTTGAGCATATTATTTCAAAAGTTCTCAAATTACCTGAAAAAAAGAGACAACTTTTATATGTGTTTAAGAATCTGTATGAAACTCTAAAGTTCTAAACCCATTCCTATGCTAAATATATTTTCTCTGATAGTTTACTGAGTTTCCAATGCAGTCCTTCAATTCTGTGTGCCCCTACTACTCAATTATAACAACAGAAACCATGGTCTAATAATGAAATAATAAATAAAGGGATTATCCTATTTTCTCTAGTTTTTCTTCCTATCTTGACAGTCAACATTGTTAGAATTATACATGTAAGGTTAATTATTCCATAAAATAAGAAGATAGTTATTTGTATCTTTTTTGTTTTATTATTTATTTTACTGTGATATCTCCTTTTGGTTTTATTCTGTTTTTTCCTTTTCCACCAGTACTTTTTTGACCGTTAGTTACACACATGCTTTAAGATGGAGTGACATAGAATCTAATGAATTCATTCACAGGGAACTGGCTGCATTGTTAGTCTTCTCCTTCATGGAGACACATATTTGCAACTAAAGCCTGAAGTAAAGGGACATTGCTTAATACCAACGCTCTAATACACCCAGGAAAATATCAGTCATTGTGGCACCAAAGTCTGATGGAGGCTTCGGAGTAGAAAATTACCTTGTACATTGAGTCAGAGCACACCAGCTCTGCTTCTCTAGTGCACTCCCTAAGTCTGCAGACTGACTCAGAAGAAAGCTCTTTATGAAGCTTCAAAAGAGAAACCAAGAAGCCCTTTTTTCCTCCTTTGTCAAGAAAAAGAATAAAATCTCAAGGGTGACTATTTATTAAATCTTAGCTCACAGAAAAAAGCAAGCTAGTAGTGGTATTTTATTGTAGATAATATTCATTGTTTAATAACAGAATATACAGAAAACAATGTCAGAACCAAGAAAGCACAATCATTACAGAAAGAAATCCCAAAGCTTCTTTTAAATTAAGGAAAACATATTCCCTCATCTCTCTCAGAATGACACACTATAAAGCTTTAAACACCCTTGTTAACAACTTTATGAATATTAAAGAACACCATGAAATCTTTCCTTTAAAGAGGTTATTTATTATTTAATGCTTATTTTATTTTTATTATTGTTGCCAAGCAAGCAACTTCCTGGTGGTCAAATAAGAATGTTTTCATATTTTAGTGCTACAACATTAGTTCATCTATTATTAATACAGCTCATAAATACTATCACCATCAAAAATAGCCTCAAACAATCTTATCTGGGCAGACTCAGACTTCACTTCTTCCCCAAGGGTTTCCAGTTTCTAGACTATAATTAGTTGTCATCTATTCTGACGGAGAAGATTCTACCAACTTTACCCATGTCTCAATAATGTTCTTGACAGTTTTTATATCCTGAGGCAACCTAAACAGTTTACTAAGTGAGACCCACTAGTAGAGAAGGAAGAGATAGAATGGGGGAAAGGGGAATGTTATTTTTAGCTAATTAGGTGTTTCTGTAGTAGTATTTTCCTGAAACCATTAATATTTTGCTAAATGTGTGACAAAGGTTATGTTACCCTTTAAAACAATTGTAGTGACTTGTTTTAACACCTAGATTGTACATCTATCTGTATGAAAAAGGAAGTATTTTCTGGCTAATGAAGGGCCCTCCATTAAAAAAAAAAATTATTCTTTTAATCCTGGTGGCTCAGCTGGTAAAGAATCTGCCTGCAATGCAGGAGGCCCTGGTTCAATTCCTGGGTCAGGAAGTTTCCCAGGAGAAGGGATAGATTACCCATTCCAGTATTCTCTGTCTTCCCTAGTGGCTCAGACAGTAAAATATCCACCTGCAATGCAGGAGACCTGGGTTCCATCCCTGGGTTCAGAAGATCCCTGGAGGAAGGCATGGCAACCCACTGTATTATTCTTGCCTGGAGAATCACCATGGACTGAGGAGCCTGGCAGACTACAGTCCATAGAGTCGCAAAGAGTCGGATATGACTGAGAGACTGCTGCTGCTGCTGCTGCTAAGTCGCTTCAGTCGTGTCCGACTCTGTGCGACCCCATAGACGGCAGCCCACCAGGCTCCCCCATCCCTGGGATTCTCCAGGCAAGAACACTGGAGTGGGGTGCCATTTCCTTTTCCAATGCATGAAAGTGAAAAGTGAAAGTGAAGTCACTCAGTCGTGTCTGACTCTTAGCGACCCCATGGACTGCAGCCCACCAGGCTCTTCCATCCATGGGATTTTCCAGGCAAGAGTACTGGAGTGGGGTGCCATTGCCTTCTCCGGACTGAGAGACTAAGCACACACATTTAACACTTGCATGTCTGTCAGATATTGCAAATGTCATATATTTCTTAAAACAATTCATTGATATAATAAATGGCCATATGAAAATTTTATTAGATTATATGCCTGGTAAGTAATAATACTTCATAGTTACAGTTAACATGAAGAAGCTGGTTTTTCTATAACTATTTCATAGATATGGATATATGAGCCTATCTTCCACTGTACAAGCACTATGAATTCTGAAGAAAGGCTAAAAATAATCATAGCATAATCAAGCTGGGCTTCACTATCAGCATGATGGTGAAGGTGGGAATCATCTTGTTTTAGAAAGCAGATCTTGTCTTTATCATGCATAGCTGTTTTTCAACCTACTTGATTGTACAAGATGTGTTTGTGTGTGTGTATAATTTTAAAATTTGAACACCCTCTGTGTTTTAAGGACAATGCTCCTATTCTTGAGATAAAGCTGTGAAAAAATACAAGCCCAAGTTCTTAAGATTCAAGTTTTTGGAACCTGAGTCCATAAGTAGATAAGTAAAGGGAAAATGAAGTATCCTGTCATGAGTACTCTAGTAAATATTCCAACATTCAGAAAGGGGGCACCACATCCAATTCAGAGGGGAGATAAAAGTGAGTATTTAGTAAAGTTTTCATAGAAGAAATGACATCTATACTGAGTCTTGAAATATAAATAATACCTTCTTAATGTGAAACTTGAAGTGGAAGTACAGATATATCTTAAATTAATAATTCTGATAGTATGATATTTCCTAGAAATTTCCATTGTATCTACCTTTAATTCTAACTCTGATTGTGTTTTTCACCTTTCTACACTTTTCAGACTCGTCTTGTTTTATGGGGGCAGTGGAGTGGAACAGGTGGTATAGCAGGAAGTGAAGAAAACCATGTTTTTGGAGATCACAAGGGGGAAAGGCTCATCTTTTGTTGCGATAAAACACACTAGTTAAAAAGTATGGCCTTGGGCTTTTTGTGGTGGATTTCTGGCTCCAGTGCAAATTCTATGTGTCACTTTCAACAAATTACTTAATCTCTCTTTGTTGAAGTCTCGCTATATGAAATATTGTCATCCCACAAGGCTGCCATAGTGTTCAAAGATGAGTGATTAAAAATGTATTATATGCGGGAGGAGCTAAGACGGCGGAGGAGCAGGACGGGAGAACACTTTCTCCCCCACAAATTCATCAAAAGAACATTTAAACGCTGAGTAAATTCCACAAAACAACTTCTGAATGCCGGCAGAGGACATCAGGAACCCAGAAAAGCAACCCAAGTCTTCGAAAGGAGATTACGAGCCCTACGGTAACTCCCCCAGAGGAGAAGCAGCACAGACGCCTGCACACGCCACTAACAAGTGGGGGCTGGGCAGGGAGGCGCGGCACGGGCTGCATCACTTAGAGTAAGGATCTGGCCTGAATACCCTGAGTGCTATCTGAGCAAAAGAATTTGGGCTAGCAAACCAGACTGTGGGATATCTACCATGCAAAAAGCCAGCCCTAACCTAAGACACCACCAGGCCCACGCAGGGAACAAAGGACTGAACAGAGATAGCCGGCTGCAGACCATCCCTCTCCGGTGACAGGCAGCCAGAGCCAGAAGGGGGCAATCGCAGCCCCAGAGAGACATTATCTATAAAACTGTAAGCAGGCTTCTTTGCTAACTAAAACTTCTTGGGGGTCTGGGGGGTCAACATCCGCCTGAGAAGGTGCACCGGTTGTACACCTAGATAACCGAGCGGCGGGGAGGCGATAAGTCGCAGCAATCGCGCTCACCAAACACCTCATCACCTGAGCTGCTCAGACCTGGGAAGGGCACAAAATGCAGGCCCAACCAAGTCTGCGCCTCTGAGGACTACCCGAGTGTCTGAACCTGAGCGGCTTGGACCTGGGAGGTGCAAGCAGCCCAGGGCCGGCCACGGATGGTTCCCGGGGGGAGCAACCTAGAGCCTGAGCAGTGTGGGCAGGGAGCCTACACGCGCCGTGAGTTGGGGAAGACCTAGTGTGGCTGAGGTTCTGCAAGCACACGCCAGTGTTATTTGTTTGCAGCGTCCCCTGCTCTCCACAGCACGACTGAACAAGTGAGCCTAAAACAAACAAAAAAAAAGTGTCCACCACCGTCCCCTTTGTGTCAGGGTGGGCAGAAACCAGACACTGAAGAGACCAGCAAACAGAAGAAGCTATAACAGAGGGAACCGCCTTGGAAGCTACAGGCAACAGATTAAAACCCTGTGATGTTTTATCAATGGTGCTGTATAGAAGGAAAAGTTTTGAAACTACTGTAAAAATAAGACCGATAACTGGCAGCAGGAGGCTTAAGTCCAAACCCTGACTCCAGGGAACTCCTGACTCCAGGAAACAGTAATTTTCAGGAGCTCATCAAACGCCTCCATACCTACACTGAAACCAAGCACCACACAAGGGCCAACAAGTTCCAGGGCAAGACATACCAAGCAAATTCTCCAGCAACACAGGAACACAGCCCTGAGCTCCAAAAGTCACCCCAAAACCATAGACATCTCATAACTCATTACTGGACACTTCATTGCACTCCAGAGAGAAGAAATACAGCTCCACCCACCAGAACACCGACACAAGCTTCCTTAACCAAAAAACCTTGAGCCACCTGTACAAACCCACACACAGTGAGGAAACGCCACAATAAAGAGAACTCCACAAACTGCCAGAATACAGAAAGGACACCCTGAACTCAGCAATTTAAACAAGATGAAGAGATAGAGGAATACCCAGCAGGTAAAGGAACAGGATAAATGCACACCAAACCAAACAAAAGAGGAAGAGATAGGGAATCTACCTGATAAAGAATTCCGAATAATGATAGTGAAATTGATCCAAAATCTTGAAATCCAAATGGAATCACAGATAAATAGCCTGGAGACAAGGATTGAGAAGATGCAAGAAAGGTTTAACAAGGACCTAGATGAAATAAAAAAGTCAGTATATAATGAATAATGCAATAAATGAGATCAAAAACACTCTGGAGGTAACAAATAGTAGACTAACAGAGGCAGATGATAGGATTAGTGAATTAGAAGATAGAATGGTAGAAATAAATGAATCAGAGAGGATAAAAGAAAAACGAATTAAAAGAAATGAGGACAATCTCAGAGACCTCCAGGACAATATTAAACACTACAACATTCGAATCATAGGGGTCCCAGAAGAAGAAGACAAAAAGAAAGACCATGAGAAAATACTTGAGGAGATAATAGTTGAAAACTTCCCTAAAATGGGGAAGGAACTAGTCACTCAAGTCCAAGAAACCCAGAGAGTTCCAAAAGGATAAACCCAAGGGGAAACACCTCAAGACACATATTAATCAAATTAACAAAGATCAAACACAAAGAACAAATATTAAAAGCAGCAAGGGAAAAACAACAAATAACACACAAGGGAATTCCTATAAGGATAACAGCTGATCTTTCAATAGAAACTCTTCAAGCCAGGAGGGAACGGCAAGACATACTTAAAGTGATGAAAGAAAACCTACAGCCCAGATTATTGTACCCAGCAATGATCTCATTCAAATATGAAGGAGAAATCAAAAGCTTTACAGACAAGCAAAAGCTGAGAGAATTCAGCACCACCAAACAAGCTCTCCAACAAATGCTAAAGGATATTCTCTAGACAGGAAACACAAAAATGGTGTATAAATTTGAACCCAAAACAATAAAGTAAATGGCAACGGGATCATACTTATCAATAATTACCTTAAACATAAATGGGTTGAATGCCCCAACCAAAAGACAAAGACTGGCTGAATGGATACAAAAACAAGACCCCTACATATGCTGTCTACAAGAGACCCACCTCAAAACAGGGGACACATACAGACTGAAAGTGAAGGGCTGGAAAAAGATTTTCCATGCAAACAGGGACCAAAAGAAAGCAGGAGTAGCAATACTCATATCAGATAAAATAGACTTTAAAACAAAGGCTGTGAAAAGAGACAAAGACGGTCACTACATAATGATCAAAGGATCAATCCAAGAAGAAGATATAACAATTATAAATATATATGCACCCAACATAGGAGCACCACAATATGTAAGACAAATGCTAACAAGTATGAAAGGAGAAATTAACAATAACACAATAATAGTGGGAGACTTTAATACCCCACTCACACCTATGGATAGATCAACTAAACAGAAAATTAACAAGGAAACACAAACTTTAAATGATACAATAGACCAGTTAGACCTAATTGATATCTATAGGCCATTTCATCCCAAAACAATGAATTTCACCTTTTTCTCAAGCACACATGGAACCTTCTCCAGGATAGATCACATCCTGGGCCATAAATCTAGCCTTGGTAAATTAAAAAAAAAAATGAAATCATTCCAAGCATCTTTTCTGACCACAATGCAGTAAGATTAGATCTCAATTACAGGAGAAAAACTATTAAAAATTCCAACATATGGAGGCTGAACAACACGCTGCTGAATAACCAACAAATCACAGAAGAAATCAAAAAAGAAATCAAAATTTGCATAGAAATGAATGAAAATGAAAACAACAACCCAAAAGCTGTGGAACACTGTAAAAGCAGTCCTAAGGGGAAAGTTCATAGCAATACAGGCACACCTCAAGAAACAAGAAAAAAGTCAAATAAATAACCTAACTCTACACCTAAAGCAACTAGAAAAGGAAGAAATGAAGAAGCCCAGGGTTAGTAGAAAGAAAGAAATCTTAAAAATTAGGGCAGAAATAAATGCAAAAGAAACAAAAGAGACCTTAGCAAAAATCAACAAAGCCAAAAGCTGGCTCTTTGAAAGGATAAATAAAATTGACAAGCCATTAGCCAGATTCATCAAGAAACAAAGGGAGAAAAATCAAATCAATAAAATTAGAAATGAAAATGGAGAGATCACAACAGACAACACAGAAATACAAAGGATCATAAGAGACTACTATCAACAATTATATGCCAGTAAAATGGACAACGTGGAAGAAATGGACAAATTCTTAGAAAAGTACAACTTCCCAAAACTGGACCAGGAAGAAATAGAAAATCTTAACAGACCCATCACAAGCACAGAAATTGAAACTGTAATCAAAAATCTTCCAGCAAACAAAAGCCCAGGTCCAGACGGCTTCACAGCTGAATTCTACCAAAAATTTAGAGAAGAGCTAACACCTATCCTACTCAAACTCTTCCATAAAATTGCAGAGGAAGGTAAACTTCCAAACTCATTCTATGAGGCCACCATCACCCTAATACCAAAACCTGACAAAGATCCCATAAAAAAAGAAAACTACAGGCCAATATCACTGATGAACATAGATGCAAAAATCCTTAACAAAATTCTAGCAATCAGAATCCAACAACACATTAAAAAGATCATACACCATGACCAAGTGGGCTTTATCCCAGGGATGCAAGGATTCTTCAATATCTGCAAATTAATCAATGTAATACACCACATTAACAAATTGAAAAATAAAAACCATATGATTATCTCAATAGATGCAGAGAAAGCCTTTGACAAAATTCAACATCCATTTATGATAAAAACTCTCTAGAAAGCAGGAATAGAAGGAACATACCTCAACATAATAAAAGCTATATATGACAAACCCACAGCAAACGTTATCCTCAATGGTGAAAAATTGAAAGCATTTCCTCTAAAGTCAGGAACAAGACAAGGGTGCCCACCTTCACCATTACTATTCAACATAGTTTTGGAAGTTTTGGCCACAGCAATCAGAGCAGAAAAATAAATAAAAGGAATCCAAATTGGAAAAGAAGAAGTAAAACTCTCACTATTTGCAGATGACAGGATCCTCTACATAGAAAACCCTAAAGACTCCACCAGAAAATTACTAGAACTAATCAATTATTATAGTAAAGTTGCAGGATATAAAATCAACACACAGAAATCCCTTGCATTCCTATACACTAATAATGAGAAAACAGAAAGAGAAATAATTCCATTCATCATTGCAACGGAAAGAATAAAAATACTTAGGAATATATCTACTTAAAGAAACTAAAGACCTATATATAGAAAACTATAAAACACTGGTGAAAGAAATCAAAGAGGACACTAATAGATGGAGAAATATACCATGGTCATGGATTGGAAGAATTAATATAGTGAAAATGAGTATACTACCCAAAGCAATTTATAGATTCAATGCAATCCCTATCAAGCTACCAATGGGATTCTTCACAGAGCTAGAACAAATAATTTCACAATTTGTATGGAAATACAAAAAGCCTCGAATAGCCAAAGCTATCTTGAGAAAGAAGAATGGAACTGGAGGAATCAACCTGCCTGACCTCAGGCTCTACTACACAGCCACAGTCATCAAGACAGTATGGTACTGGCACAAAGACAGAAATATAGATCAATGGAACAAAATAGAAAGCCCAGAGATAAATCCACGCACATATGGACACCTTATCTTTGACAAAGGAGGCAAGAATATACAATGGAGAAAAGACAATCTCTTTAACAAGTCGTGCTGGGAAAACTAGTCAACCACTTGTAAAAGAATGAAACTAGACCACTTTCTAACACCATGCACAAAAATAAACTCAAAATGGATTAAAGATCTAAACATAAGACCAGAAACTATAAAACTCCTAGAGGAGAACATAGGCAAAACACTCTCTGACATATATCACAGCAGGATCCTCTATGACCCACCTCCCAGAATATTGGAAATAAAAGCAAAAATAAACAAATGGGACCTAATTAAACTTAAAATCTTCTGTACAACAAAGGAAACTATTAGCAAGGTGAAAAGACAGCCTTCAGAATGGGAGAAAATAATAGCAAATGAAGCAACGGACAAACAACTAATCTCAAAAATATACAAGCAACTCCTACAGCTCAACTCCAGAAAAAAAAATGACCCAATCAAAAAATGGGCCAAAGAACTAAATAGACATTTCTCCAAAGAAGACATACAGATGGCTAACAAACACATGAAAAGATGCTCAACATCACTCATTATCAGAGAAATGCAAATCAAAACCACTGTGAGGTACCATTTCACACCAGTCAGAATGGCTGCGATCCAAAAGTCGACAAGCAATAAATGCTGGAGAGGGTGTGGAGAAAAGGGAACCCTCTTACACTGTTGGGGGGAATGCAAACTAGTACAGCCACTATGGAGAACAGTGTGGAGATTCCTTAAAAAACTGGAAATAGAACTGCCTTATGATCCAGCAATCCCACTACTGGGCATACATACTAAGGAAACCAGAATTGAAAGAGACACATGTACCCCAATGTTCATTGCAGCACTGTTTATAATAGCCAGGACATGGAAGCAACCTAGATGTCCATCAGCAGATGAATGGATAAGAAAGCTGTGGTACATATACCCAATGGAGTATTGCTCAGCCATTAAAAAGAATACATTTGAATCAGTTCTAATGAGGTGGGTGAAACTGGAGCCTATTATACAGAGTGAAGTAAGCCAGAAAGAAAAACACCAATACAGCATACTAATGCATATATATGGAATTTAGAAAGATGGTAACTATAACCCTGTATACGAGACAGCAAAAGAGACACTGATGTATAGAACAGTCTTTTGGACTCTGTGGGAGAGGGAGAGGGTGGGATGATATGGGAGAATGGCATTGAAATACGTATAATATCATATATGAAATGAGTCGCCAGTCCAGGTTGGATGCACGATACTGGATGCTTGGGGCTGGTGCACTGGGATGACCCAGAGGGATGGTATGGGGAGGGAGAAGGGAGGAGAGTTCAGGATGGGGAACACATGTATACCTGTGGTGGATTCATTTCAATATTTGGCAAAACCAATACAATATTGTAAAGTTTAAAAATAAAATAAATTTTAAAAAAATAAAATAAAAATGTATTATATGTAAAAATATTGAATATATAATATGAATATTCATCTGATAATGATTATGAGGGTGTTTTGTCAGCTTGTAAATCCAAGGTGAATATTTAAATATTGTTGTCTCCCTGGTAATACTCTAGACCAGCTTCTAACAAATTCATTTTAAATCAATCTAAATTCCTCTTTAGATTGAGACAAAGAGAATGCATTTTCCTCGAAAGTACTGCTTTGAGATAAATATGGTAAGTCCTATGCCTCATTTTCTTTATCTAGGTGAAAATAAAATATATTTGGAATTTTCACTTCTAGCCATGACACAGTTACTATATCAGACTACTGTACCCTTTTCAAACAAGTATAAAAAGAGACAAACTATATGAGGCAATTGTTTTCAAGAATGGACAACAGAGGGTAAGCCTATTTTATCTGAAAAAAGAGAAAAACTCTGACAAGTGAACCCTACATTTACTCTGACTTCCTGCCTAGGAGGTTTTTTTTTTTTTTTTTTTGACTACAGCACAAAGAGGAGGAACCCAAGTCAAAAACTGCAGTGTCAATGAAGGAAGCAGGCAGAAATAAGAGTCAGAGCTTCTGAGCTGTGAAACAGGAGGAAGAAGGAGAGCTGTACAGAGAAAAACTCTTATGTGAGCATGTTATTCTCTCTGTCCCTTGGCTGAAAGCAAGGCTATAAAGGCTTACAGTGAGATTTTAAGATATGTCAGAGAACAGCTGCTGGGGACTAATAAATGAATGAAGATACGAGAGGTTCCCCAGTGCTGAGAGCTTTACAGTATGTTCCAGCTAGAGTGGAGACTCGCTAAGTACCCCAGGAGTACTGTTGACAGTCCAGAAAAATCATGCTTTCAAAGTAGGATCACAGAGTAGAACAAAGCAAAGTAGTGAAACATAACCACTCAAACAAAGCCTAAAATAAAGGTTCATGATCAATTTTTCATTTGGCTATCTGTCAGAAAAAAACAAAATACTTTAAAAGAAGAAATATAATCCAGACATTTTACAATATAGCAAACAATCATTATTACTGGACATGAGAAAAGAAAAATTTATTCCATAGCCAAAGGAAGCAGAAATATGTATTTTTCTACCAAAAGAATAAAAGAGCTAAAAGACACCACAATGAAACTGATGTTTCAATTTGCAGATAAGGATTTTAAAACAGAAAGTATGATCAAGAATTTGAAAGAAAATAAATATAATTGAGAATCTCAAAAATATATATGGACTATAAACAAAAACTCTAATTCTTTAAAAAAACAAATATAGAATATCTGATATGAAAATGTTATAGGATGAATTCAAAAGCAGAATGATCAGCAAATTTGAAATTCAGATTAATAGAAATCATTCAAACTGAGTCAATGAAAAAAGAGTTGGGAAAAGAAAAACACAAAAATTTAGTTACAGAAGGGATACATGCAATTAGATCCTTCAAAGTAAAGAAATAAGGAAATAACTTAAGAAATATTAGCTTTCCAGTTTCCTAAATTTGGTGAAAAATGAGAATTCACAGATCCAAGAAGCCCAGTAACTCCAAAAGAAGGTAAATATAAAAATCACAAATAGGTATATCATAGTCAAACCTCTATAAACCTAAGATAAAGAGAATAGACGAAGGGGAAAAAAAAAAAAAACACTAGATACAAGTTATCAACATTAAAAATTCCAGCAGAAGAACAGGATGGCAGAGGAGTAGGTGAATATGGAGTATGTCTCTCTCCACGGATACATCAGGAATAAGCATTTGGACACAGAAGTCCATGCAGAACACCAGCTGAGAGTGGACAGGAGTACCTGACCAGCAGAAAAGAATTATATAGAATCACACAAAACTCGGTAGGACTAAGGAAATAAGGGAGAAAAACAAGAGTGTTAGTAGGACTGGACCTGCCCTTGGCAGGTGGAGGAACTGAAGCAGGGGTCTGATCCCCACATCAGGGCAATTGTCTGAGTCAGAGAAGAAACATTTAAGACTGAGAATGAAACAGCTGATCCGTGGCAGCCTAAATGGAATGAGAATCAGACAGTCTTTGCCACAGCTAAACATACCTCAGACAGGGACACAGGTCTCCTGGAAAGTGCAGTGGCTGATAGCTGGAGTTTAGGGATTGTGGAACAATCCCAGGGCCAGGGTGAGGGCTGCTGTTGACTGCGGAGAGAGAGATGAAGGGGATGTGAGAGAGGAGATCCTGGTGGGAAATGCCTGTGGAGGAAGGCCAGGCATTCCTGGAGACCTCCCCTGACAGAAAAGTCTGGCAGGCCACAAGGCAATACTGCTGAGTCACACATAGGGGGTGGAGTCATTGCCTTAGCCTCTCTCTCCCCACACGCCAGTATCAGCAGCTGAACACTAGAGAGGCTGGCCCATCAAATGTCTGACACACTGATCTATAGAGTAGGACCCCACCCAGGGTGCCCCTTTAAGTGCCTGATGCACAGATCTACAGAATAGGACCCCAGCGAAGGGTGGGGGTGGGGGGCCCTCTCTGTTTCTAATGTGCAGAACAGAGAAGGACCCCACGCAAGGGAGCCCTCTAAGTGCCTAAACAGGCAGAACTACAGAGAAAGAGTGGCCAAAGAGGCCTTCTGATCACCAGCTAAAAGAAGCTGGGGAAAAAAAAAAAGACTCTGATAGGACGTTAACTCCTGAGGCAGAGGCTGTCCATGTCCCTGCACACTTGGTGCCTCCAGGGTCCCCACAAGCCAAGCAGATGCACCACCTTCACGCTCAGCTCTCACTGGAGCAGAGCCACCACAGGCAAAAAAAGTCTTGCACCTATGCACACAGGGTTGCTTTGGTGGTATCCAACTGTTTGCGACTCTCTAGACTGTGGCCTGCCAGACTTTTCTGTCAGGGGAGTTCTCACTGGCCAATACTGGTTTCCATACCCTTCTAGAGTACTATATTTCCTGCTGCCCTAGCTGCTAAGTTCCCTGAGAACCTGCTGCTGCCAGAACCCATACAACCGAAGCAGGTGCACCATCTCCACACCTGGCCCTCACAGGGACAAACCCAAGTCCTCCAGGGCAGTCTCAGGAGTAACCACCCAAATACAGAGGTGGAACTAAAACCACAACTGAAACCCAGGGGCACTGAGGCTAAGGAAGAAGACCCAGAACTTTCCCACCAGCTGTACAAGCTACAGATTAAATCCACATGCTCAACTAGGCAGACTCTGTGTTATAGAATATATAAAAGGACACTGAGAGCTCCCACAAAAGAAAACGCACTAGTTCACATAGCTGTGGACATTGGAAGCAAGAACACACAGGAATAGGACCAGATTAGAATCAGAGCTGCCCCCAACTCAGGTCCAGAGATCAGTACAATGTTGGAGGGCATCCTAGGAAGGTGAGGTGGACTGTGACTCCCAGTGAGGGAAAGGACTGTGACAGCAGTAATTCAAAACATTTATTATTCTTATGTTTTGACTTGTTCTGTAGATTCTTTTGGATCCACCCCCGCCCCCACCAACCCCCAGCCCCCGGCCTTTTGGTTGTCTATTTTATTGGTACTATCAAATCTAATTAAATTTTTGAGCTTTTTGTTTCCTCAGTCACATTTTTTATTGTTATAAACCTCTGCCTCTACATTGGACTTTTGCAGTTCTGTGGAGTTTTCCTTTTTTTTTTTTTTTTCCTTTTTTTAAATTTTAATTTTTAATTTTTTAAACCTATTATTATTTTTTTACATTTATTCTTTTGATTGCTTTTCCTACTGTTTTTTTCCCCTTGAAGTTAATCTTTAATGTATATAAATCTTCTTTCAGTTCAGTTCAGTTCAGTCGCTCAGTTGTGTCCGACTCTCTGCGACCCCATGAATTGCAGCACACCAGGCCTCCCTGTTCATCACCAACTCCCAACTCCCGGAGTTCACTGAGACCCACGTCCATCGAGTCAGTGATGCCATCCAGCCATCTCATCCTCTGTCGTCCCCTTCTCCTCCTGCCCCCAATCCCTCCCAGCATCAGAGTCTTTTCCAATGAGTCAACTCTTCCAATGAGGTGGCCAAAGTACTGGAGTTTCAGCTTTAGCATCATTCCCTCCAAAGAAATCCCAGGGCTGATCTCCTTCAGAATGGACTGATTGGATCTCCTGGCAGTCCAAGGGACTCTCAAGAGTCTTCTCCAACACCACAGTTCAAAAGCATCAATTCCTCGGCGCTCAGCCTTCTTCACAGTCCAACTCTCACATCCATACATGACCATTGGAAAAACCATAGTCTTGACTAGACGGACCTTTGTTGGCAAAATAATGTCTCTGCTTTTCAATATGCTATCTAGGTTGGACATAACTTGTCTTCCAAGGAGTAAGCGTCTTTTAATTTCATGGCTGCAGCCACCACCTGCAGTGATTTTGGAGCCCCCCAAAATAAAATCTTACACTCTTTCCACTGTTTCCCCATCTATTTCCCATGAAGTGATGGGACCAGATGCCATGATCTTCGTTTACTGAATGTTGAGTTTTAAGCCAACTTTTTCACTTTTCTCTTTCACCTTCATCAAGAGGATTTTTAGTTCCTCTTCACTTTCTGCCATAAGTGTGGTGTCATCTGCATATCTGAGGTTATTGATATTTCTCCTGGCAATCTTGATTCCAGCTTGTGCTTCTCCAAATATCTCTATTTAATTTTGCATATTTATTCTTTCAAGGGCTTCCCTGGTGGCTCAGATGGTAAAGCGTCTGCCTGCAATGCAGGGGACCTGGATTCGATTCCTGGGTAGGGAAGATGCCCTGGAGAAGGAAATGGCAATCCACTCCAGCACTCTTGCCTGGAAAATCCCATGGAGGGAAGAGCCTGATAGGCTATAGTCCATGGGGTTGCAAAGAGTCGGACACAACTGAGCGACTTAACTTCAATTCACTTTATTCTTTCTTTCTTTTCTTTCCTCTCAACATATGTTAATTTTATTTTCATTTCTTTTTCTCCAATTGGCACCTTGCCTTAGTTTTGTTTTACAGTTTATGCTTTAGTTAGTTTTGTTCTTAATTGGTAGATATAATTTTTGGTTTCCTTTGTTCACTGGGTCAATCTATTGTACTTTATTTTTGTTGGACTGCTTTGATTTTGTTTACGGATGTATATGTGTATGTGCATATTCAGTCACACTTTTTATTGTTGTTATAAACCTGTGTATCTACATTGGGATTTTGCTTTCTGTGAAGTTTTCCTTTTTTTCTTAATTTTTTTCTTTCTTCCTTGCTTTTTTTTTTCTTTTCTAGTTTTTATATTTTTAATTTTTTAAACCTATTATATTTTTCTACATTTATTCCTTTGTTTGCCTTTCATACTGTTCTTTTTTCCTTGCAATTAATCTTACATATATATAATTCTTCTTCATCTAACTCTATTTAACTTTGCATATACATTCTTTCTTTTCTTTCCCCTCAACATATTTGTTAGTTTTGTTTCCATTGGTTTATTCCCCACTTGGCACCCTTCTTTAGTTTGTTTTCCAGTTTGTGTTTTAGATAGTTTTGTTCTTAACTTGTAAATATAATTTTTGATTTCCTTTGTTCACCAGGTCAATCGACTGTACTTTATTTTTGTTGGACTGTTTTGACTTTGCTTATAGGTGTATACATATATGTGTATATTCTATTATTTGCCTGATTTTGTAACTGTCATTTGTCTGGGATTCATCTTTTGTTCTTTACTTTTGGAAATTTGTTTTAATCTCAATGCCATAACAAACCACTTGTGGACTATTCTTTCCTGACCAGAGATCAAGCCCTGAGCCTTTGGAGTGGGATCACTGACTCCAAGACCCTAGACTACCAGAGAACCAACCCTAGGGATTATCAAATAGTGAGAACCACACACAAAAGAAACCACTCACATACAAGACCTGGTATCACCCAACCACCAGTAGCACCCTGTGAAGGACATCTCATCTAAACAACAAACAAAACAAAAATACAAACCCAATCATAAGCAGACAGGATTACCACCTCACTCAGCCCTTCCCATCAGAGGATAAACAAATAAACAAAAAACTCAGCACAAATCTCACCCTATAGGAAATTTACACAAACCACAGGACCAAACATAGGAGGGCAGAAACCAAAAGGAAGAAAGAATTCAACCTTGATGCCTGGGAAAAGGAGACCTCAAACACAATAAGTTAAAAAAATGATAATAATGAAAAGGCAGAGAAATACTACACAAATGAAGGAACAAACTAGAAACACAGACGTGCCCCCCCCCCAAAAAAAAGAAGAGGAAATAGGCAAGCTACATGAAAAAGAATTTAGAATAATGATAATAAGGATGATCAAAAACCTTAAAAATAAAATGGAGAAAATTCAAGAATCAATTAACAAAGACCTAGAAGGATTAAATAATAAACATACAGAGACAAATAACATAATTACTGAAACTTAAAATACTCTAGAAAGAATCAATAGCAGAATATATGAAGCAGAAGAGTGAATCACTGAGCAGGAAGAGAAAATGGTGGAAATAACTTCTGAAGAGCAGAATAAAGTAAAAGAATGAAAATAACTGAGGATAGTCTCAGAGACCTCTGGGACAATATCAAACACACCAATATTCAAATTATAGAGGTCCCAGAAGAAGAAGAGAAAAAGAAAGGGTATGAGAAAATTTTTGAAGAGATTATAGTTGCAAATTTCCCCAACATGAAAAATGAAATAGTCAATCAAGACCAAGAGGCAAAGAGTCCCATACAGGATAAACTCAAGGAGAAACACACCAAGACACATGCTAATCAAACTAACAAAGACTAAATACAAAGAAAGAATATTCAAAGCAGCAAGGGAAAAGCAGCAAGTAACATACAATGGAAATCCCATACATTAAACAGTTGATATTTCAGCAGAAACTTGGCAGGCTAGAAGGGAATGGCAGGATATATTTAAAGTACTGAAAGGGAAAAATCTACAACCAAGATTACTGTACCCAGCAAGGATATCATTCAAAATTGATGGAGAAACAAAAAGCAGAGGAGCACCTCAATACATAAGACAAACACTAACAGACATAAAGGAGAAATTGACAGTAACACATTAATAGTAGACTTTAACACCCCACTCACACCAATGAACAGATCATTAAAACATGAAATCAATAAGGAAACACAAGTCTTAAGTGATACAGTAGATGAGATGGATCTCACTGATACCTTCAGGACATTCCATCCAAATGCAGAAGAATACACCTTCTTTTCAAGTACACATGGAATATTCCCCAGGATAGACTACATTTTGGGTCATAAATCAAATATCAGTAAATTTAAGAAAATTGAAATTGTATCAGGCATCTTCTCCAACCACAACACTATGAGACTAGATATCAATTACAAGAAAGAAAAAAAAAACTGTAAGAAACACAAACACATGGAAATTAAATAATATGTTTCTAAATAACCAGCAGCTTACTGAAGAATTATAAAGGGAAATTTAAAAAATTTTAGAAAAAAATGACAATGAAAACATGACAACTCAAAACCTATGGGAAGCAACAAAAGCAGTTTTAAGAAAGAAGTTTATAGCAATAAAATTCTACATCAAGAAACAAGAAAAACATCAAATAGACAACTTAACTTTATACCTAGACTTCCCTGGTGGCTCAGACAGTAAAGCGTCTGCCTACAATGTGGGAGACCCGGGTTTGATCCCTTGGTTGGGAAGGTCCTCTGGAGAAGGAAATGGCAACCCACTCCAGTACTCTTGCCTGGAAAATCCCGTGGATGGAGAAGCCTGGTAGTCTACAGTCCATGGGGCTGCAGAGAGTTGGACATGACTGAGTGACTAAACTTTCAAAACTTTCAACTTTACACCTAAAGCAACTGGAAAAAGAACAACAACAACAAAAACCTGCAAAATTAGTAGAAGGAAAAAAATTACAAAGATCTGAGCAGAAATAAATGAAAAAGAAATGAAAGAAACAATAGTAAAGATTAATAAAACTAAAAGCTGGTTCTTTGAGAAGATAAACAAAAGCAACAAGCCTTTAGCCAGACTCATCAAAAATAAAAAGAAGAATCAAACCAAAAAAATTAGAAATTAAAAAGGAGAGGTTATAACAGACAATGCAGAAATAGAAAGGATTATAAGAGACTATTATGAACAATTGTATGGCAATAAAATGGATAACCCAGAAGAAATGGACAGATTCTTAGAAAAGTTCAATCTGCTAAGACTGAACCAGGAAGAAATAGAAATTATGAACAACTCAATTACAAGCACTGAAATTGAAGCTGTGATAAAAAATCTCCCAAAAAACAAGAGTCCAGGACTCCATGGCTTCACAGGAGAATTCTATCAAACATTTAAAGAAGAGCTAATGCCTATCTTTTTAAAACTCTTTAAAAAAATTGCAGAGGAAGGAACACTTCCAAACTCATTTTACTAGGCCACCATCACCTTGATACCAAAACCAAAGACAACACAAAAAAGGAAACTACAGGCCAATATCACTGATGAACATAGATGCAAAACTCCTCAACAACATTTTAGCAAACATACTTCAACAACACATCAAAAAGCTCATACACAAGTTGGGTTTATATCAGGAATGCAAGGATTCTTCAATATACTCAAATCAATCAATGAGATACACCATCTTAACAAATCTAAAGATAAAAACCATATGATAATCTCAATAGTTGGAGAAAAAGCCTTTGACAAAATTCTTCACTCATTTATGATTAAAACTCTTCAGAAAAAAAATGGGAATAGAAGTAACCTACCTCAACATAGTAAATGCCATATATGATAAGCTGTTATTCTAAATGGTGAAAAACTGAAAGCATTCCCCCTAAGATCAGGAACAAGACAATGGTGTCCACTTTCACCACTATTATTCAGCACAGTTCTAGAAGTCCTAGCTACGGTAATCAGAGAAAAAAAAAAGAAATGAAGAAATAACTCTCACTGTTTGCCAATGACATGATGTAGATGTATGTATATAGAATGACTGTATATAGAATGTATATACAGTGACTGTATATATATACAAAGTATATATACATATATATGCATATGTAAAATGTTTGTGTATATATATACATATTTATACATATATATATACACTGTATATAGAATGTATATACAGTGACTTTATATATACAATGACTGTATATAGAAAAACCTAAAGATTGTTTGAGAAAATTACTAGAGCTAATCAGTGAATTTAGCAAAGTTGCAGGATACAAATCAATACACAGAAATCACTTGTGTTTCTATATTATAACAATGAAAAATCAAAAATAGAAATTAAGGAATCAGTTCCATTCACCATTGCAACAAAAAGAATTAAATATCTAGGAATAAACATACCCAAAGAGACAAAAGAACTGTACACAAAAAATTATAAGACACTAATGGAAGAAATCCAAGATGACATAAACAGATGGAGAGATATTCCATGTTCCTGGGTAGGAAGAATCAATATTGTGAAAATGACTATACTACCAAACACAATCTACAGATTCAGTGCAGTCCCTATCAAATTAGCAATGACATTTTTCACAGAACTAAAAAAAAAAAAAAATTCACAATTCATATGGAAACATAAAAGACATGAAATAGCCAAAGCAGTCATGAGAAAGAAGAAAGGAGCTGGAGGAATCAACCTTCCTGACTTCAGACTACACTACAAAGCTACAGTCATCAAGACAGTATGTTACTGGCATAAAAACAAAAACATAGAGCAATGGAACAAGATAGAAGGGCCAGAAATAAACTCATGCACCTATGGTACCTTATTTTTGACAAAGGAGGCAAGAATATACAATGGGGCAAAGACAGCCTCTTCAATAAATGGTGCTGGGAAAATTGGTTAGCTATATGTAAAAGAATGAAAGTAGAACACTTCCTAATGCCATACACAAAGATAAACTCAAAATGGATTAAAGTTGAAATTGAAATAAGGAAATTTCAAATAAACCAAAGCTGATTACTTTTATAGAAGATCGAGCATCACTGAGAAAAATTTGAGTAGATAGAAAAATTCAATTATAAAATTTGAATTCCTCTTATACTCCACACTTTTCTCCAGTATATTTTGCAATTCTGAAATTTATTAAATAGGCTAATCTAAAGTCTGTATATATAACTCCATTATCTGGATTTCCTATGGGTCCTTGTCTGTTTCCATTTTTTGGCTCTAATGGTCAAGAATCATCTTTTCATGAATTAAGTACCAGACATTACAAATAAAAATCATAGCTACAATTTAAGATATTGAGTGAATTTATATTCTTCTGGACAGGATTTGTTTTTGCTTCTAAAAAGCTGCTAGCGCAGGGAAACAGCAATTCAGTGTAACTTTGATCTAATCAGGGAAATTCCAGGATTCAAGGATAAGCTTAAGTCCTGCTAAGGACAAGTTGAATTCCACTTCACACTTGGTCCTTGTATAGAGCCCATATGAACCCCAGTTGAATGCCTCCAGTTGTTTCTAGACTCTTTCTCCTTAAGGGACACTGATCTTCACTTTATAGCACTCTTCCCTTTGGTTTCATGAGTCTACCAAGCACTTTTCTCATTCCTCTCAGATACCATTTTAAAACTCAGCAACTACATCAAGGTGAAAACACGTATGTAATGAGAAACAAGTCAAGTAGGGCTTTTAGAATACAATAATACACTGCTGCTGCTACTGCTAAGTCGCTTGTCCGACTCTGTGCAACCCCATAGATGGCAGCCTACCAGGCTCCACCGTCCCTGGGATTCTCCAGGCAGAACACTGGAGTGGGTTGCCATTTCCTTCTCCAATGCATGAAAGTGAAAAGTGAAAGTGAAGTCGCTCAGTCGTGGCTGACTTGTATCGACCCCATGGACTGCAGCCCACCAGGCTCCTCTGTCCTCCATGGGATTTTCCAAGCAAGAGTACTGGAGTGGGGTGCCATTGCCTTCTCCTCAATAATACACTATCTGAAACTAAACATTCGTGGGAGAGACTACATTCTAGACTAGAGATGGCACAAGAAACAATCCAACAAAAATATCCTTCAAAAATGTCTTCCAGTGCCTTTGATCTTATTTCAGTTTTCATAGTGTCCAGTGACAACCAGATGATAAAAGTCCTCTAACTAGGGTCACCTGTGTGATAATGACATGGATCACAGTGCTCCCTGAAAAGAAAGAAATATTTTCTTCAAGAGAAATAGAAACCTTTGATTTTCAAGTCACTGAAATTAGGAAGTTTTTTTTTTCTTTCTTTCTTTCTTTCTTTTTTACTTCAGCATATTCTGTAACATTCTGACTAATGAAGATGCCTCAATATTTGAAAAGCAATTAATGTAATTTACCCCATGTCTTATCAGATCAAAAAAGGAAATAGAATGATAGCATCAGTATATGATAAAAGTGTATAGTAGCTTTCATCACAAATTCATAGTAAAAAAAAATCTTAGTAAAGCAGGAAAAGAAAAAAAAAGTTTATATTTAAGAAGATTGCATTAAAATATTTTAATACCTATTTTAAAATAAAAGCTTCATAAAAAAAAAGTTTTAGATTTTCAGAAAAATTGCTAAGGTAGTACAGAAAGTAGCTGTCAATTTCCCATATTAATAATACTTCACACAACTATTAAAAAGGAGAGACATCACTTTTCTAACAAAGGTCCATCTAGTCAAAACTATGGGTTTTTCCAGTAGTCATGTACGGACGTTAGATTTGGACCGTGTAAAAGGCTGAGCACCGAAGAACTGATGCTTTCAAACTGCGGTGTTGAAAAGACTTTTGAAAGTCTTTTGGACTTCAAGGAGATCCAACCAATCCATCCTAAAGGATATCAACCCTGAATTCTCACTGGAAGGACTGATGCTGAAGCTGAAGCTCCAGTATTTTGGCAATTTGATGGGATATTATCGTCAATTCATTGGACATGAATTTGAGGAAACTCTGGGAGATAGTGAAGGACAGGGGAGCATGGCAAGCTGCAGTCCATGGGGTTGCAAAGAGTTGAAGAACAACAACAACACATAAGCATGATAAATCTGTTCATTTAATGACCCAATATTGATATGTTGTTGTGATGGTTAATTTTATCTGTCAACATGACTGCACTAAGAGATACCCAGAGAGATGTCTATTTTTAGGCATGTCTGTGAGTGTGGTTCTGGAAGAGATGAGCATTTGAATTAGTAAAGTGAGCAGAAAATGATCACCATCTTCAGTGTAAGTGGCTATTATCCAGTCTGTTGAGTGCTTAATTTAAAAAAAAGGAAAAGAACAAACTCTCTCTCTTTGAGCTGAGACATCAATTATTTCTTGCCATCAGAAATGAAAATTTGTGCCACTGGATCTCTGGCTTTAGATTCAGATTAGAATTTGCATTATCACTTGCCTCCTATCTAGTTTATCAGGCATTGGGCCTTAAACTGACTTAGTTATATCATTGCTTTCTTAGTTTTTGATCTTACAGAGTACAGATCATGGGACCTCAGCTCCATAAACACATGATCTAGTTCTTATAATAAATCTCTGTATGTATGTATGTGTGTGATTGACTCTGATTCTCAGAAGAAATCTAATATAATTTCATTAACCATCCATTCTTAATGATAACCTAATTTTTTTTCCTATTTTATATTCCAGGATTCCATTCCAAATACTTCACTACATTTAGTAATCACATTTTCTTAAGCTCCTGCTCTTGTTGTTGTTATTGTTTAGCCCCTAAATCATGTCCAACTCTTTCGGGACTTTATGGACTTTAGCCTACCAGGCTCCTCTATCCATGGGATTTTTCAGGCAAGAATATTAGAGTGGGATATCATTTCCTTCTCCAGAGTATCTTCCTGACCCAGAGAATGAACCCATGTTTCCTGCACTGACAGGCAGATTCTCTACCACTGAGCCACCACTGTGGTGTTTTATCAGATTTTTATTTTAATAGCCTTTACAGCTTTGAAGAGTGTCCTAAATCAAATCCCTTACAATGGAAGTGACATATAGATTCAAGGGATTAGATCTGATACACAGAGTGCATGAAGAACTATGGATGGAGGCCCATTACAATGTACTGGAAGTGGTGAAAAAAACTATCCCCAAGAAGGAGAAATGCAAAAAGGCAAAATGGTTGTCTGAGGAGACCTTACAATAGCTGAGAAAAGAAGAAAGCTAAAGTCAAAGAGAAAAGGAAAGATACATCCATCCAAATGCAGAGTTCAAAAGAAGAGCAAAGAGAGATAAGAAAGCCTTAGTAAGTGACCAATGCAAAGAAATAAAGGAAAACAGTAGAATGGAAAAGACTAGCGATCTCTTCAAGAAAATTAGAGATACCAAGGGAATATTTCATGCAAAGAAGGGCTCAATAAAGGACAGAAACATTATGGAGCTGAAAGAAGCAGAAGATATTAAGAAGACATGGCAAGAATACGCAGAAGAACTATACAAAAAAGATCTTCACGACCCAGATAATCATGATGGTGTGATCACTCACCCAGAGTCAGACATCCTGGAATGTGAAGTCAAGTGGGCCTTAGGAAGCATCACTATGAACAAAGCTAGTAGAGGTGATGGAATTCCAGTTGAGCTATTTTAAATTCTAAAAGACGATGCTGTGAAAGTGCTGCACCCAATATGTGAGCATTTGGAAAACTCAGCAGTGGCCATAGGACTGGAAATGGTCAGTTTTCATTCCAATCCCAAAGAAAGGCAATGCCAAAAAATATTCAAACTACTGCACAATTATGTTCATTTCACATGCTAGCAAAGTAATGCTCAAAATTCTCCAAGCGGGACTTCAACAGTACATGAACTGTGAACTTCCAGATGTTCAAGCTGGATTTAGATAAGGCAGAGGTACCAGAGATCAAATTGCCAACATCGATTGGATCATTGAAAAAGCAAAAGAGTTCCAGAAAAACACCTGTTTCTGCTTCATTGACTATACTAAAGCCTTTGGCTGCATGAATCATACAAACTGTGGAAAATTCTTCAAGAGATGGGAATACCAGACCACCTTATCTGCCTCCTGAGAAATCTGTATATAGGTCAAGAAGCAACAATTAGAATTGGACATGGAACAACAGACTGGTTCCAAAACAGGAAAGGAGTACATCAAGGCTGTATATTGTCACCTTGCTTACTTAACTTATATGCAGAGTACATCATGTGAAGTGCCAGACTGGATGAAACAAACTGGAATCAAGATTGCAGGAGAAATATCAATAACCTCAGATGTGCAGATGACACCACCATTATGGCAGAGAGTGAAGAGGAACTAAAGAGACTCTTGATGAAATTGAAAGAGGAGAGTGAAAATGCTGGGTTAATGCTCAACATTGAAAAAACTAAGATCATGGCATACAGTCCCATCACTTCATGACAAATAGGGAAACAATGGAAACAGTAAGACACTTTAGTTTCTTGGGCTCCAAAATCACTGAAAGATGGTGACTGCAGCTGTGAAATTAAAAGACCCTTGCTCCTTGGAAGAAAGGCTATGACCAAACGAGACAGCATATTAAAAAAGCAGAAACATTACTTTGCCAACAAAGGTCTGTCTAGTCAATGCTATGGTTTTTCCAGTAGTCATGTATGGATGTAAGAGTTGAACTGTGAAGAAAGCTGAGCGCTGAAGAATTGATGCTTTTGAACTATGGTGTTGGAGAAGACTCTTGAGAGTCCCTTGGACTGCAAGGAGATCCAACTAGTCAATCCTAAAGGAAATCAGTCCTGAATATTCATTGGAAGGAGTGATGCTGAAGCTGAAGATCCAATACTTTGGCTACCTGATGTGAAGAACTGACTTGTTGGAAAAGACCCTGAAGCTGGGAAAGATTGAGGGCAGGATGAGGAGGAGAAGACAGAGGATGAGATGGTTGGATAGCATCATTGACTAGATGGACATGAGCTTGATCAAGCTCTGGGAGTTGGTGGTGGACAGGGTAGCCTGATGTTGCAATCCATGAGGGTTATAAAAAGTTGGACACGACTGAGTGACTGAACTGAACTGATCAGATATTTTGTAGAGTATCCTTTTATTGAAATCTGGCTCATGTTTTTCTCTCTATAACCTGGGATTTATGTTTGGGGGATGAAAACCACTGACATAAAGTCCTATTTTCATACCATAATATGAGGAGTACCTAGTACCAACATGACATCTCTGGTGATGCCAACCTTGATCACCTGGCTGAGAAAGTACTTTCAGTTTTCTTTAAGTTACTTTATTCCCCCATATTTTGCTCACGACGAAGGACACTAGATCAGCCCTGGCATAAGAAATGTGCATTATTATGTTCTTCCTTCTTCAAGGTAAAGTGCTTACATAAATGGTCATTTTTCTGCATCAACATTTGTCTCTTCTTTCCCATTTGTTAACTTTTTCAATTATTTGTTTATTTATGTTTTTTTGTTTATATAAGTATGAAGTAACACATATTTATCTTATACTTTAGGTTATGATCCAGTATTTTGTTATTTTATTGTTAAACTTGTTTCATATTTGACCTTTGGAGGCTTTTTTCAGTTGACTCCATAACATTGCAGGATTTGGGTTTTTTGAATTTCTCCTTCCTTTCTGGCACAAGCTAGTCCATGCTTATATATTCCAATGTCCCAGTCCCTGAATCAGCCACTACTTCTAAGAGCCCTGGTTCCTTTTATTGTAGAATGATATTAAACCCCCAAATCTGGGAACTAGATATGCATTCCTACTGAGATATAATTGATTCTAGGCCATATCAGAAAACAGAGTAAGGAAATACATGTGTTCAATAAATAATGTAATAATGAAGTACTCAGTGCATTCTCACTAAAGTCATGAATCATGTGTGGTGTCCACAGTCATCACTGCATTTCAACATTG
The DNA here is from genome assembly GCF_055505025.1 of Bos grunniens. Lineage (NCBI taxonomy): Eukaryota > Metazoa > Chordata > Mammalia > Artiodactyla > Bovidae > Bos > Bos grunniens. Next base: position 70,758,077 of record NC_141170.1, read on the forward strand.
CAGAAAAATACCCTAGCTAATGTAGCTAGACAGAATTTTAAAAAATGTAATAAAGTTGAAACTATACATATACTTAACCAGTGGTTTTACTCCTAAAGAAAATATCCACACTATATGCAGAAGCATATGCATAAAACTGTTAATAATAGCATTGCTTGGAGCAATAAAAACAAAACAGCTTATATATTTTTAGGTATTATAAATACAATGTGGAACATCATGCATCTCACTTTATTGCTAGTTTGAATGAATGAACCAGGGCCATATATATATATTCAATTCATGTGTATATATATTTATAAATATGAATGTATATACATGAAAAAACTTGTTAAGTAAAATCAGAAATGGCTGGATAATGAAAAACCATTTCATTTATACAGTTTGAATACATATGAAAAAACAACAGTGCATTTTGTATATATAAATATACACATATATACTGCATGTGTGTGTGTGTGTGTGTGTGTATGTGTACTCAGTCATGTGCAACTCTTTGCAAGCCAATGGACTGCAGCCCACCAAGCTCCTCTGTCCATGGAATTTTCCAGGCAAGAATACTGGAGTGGTTTCCCCATTCCTCCTCCAAGGGATCTTCTTCAATCCAAGGATCCAACCCAGGTCTCCTGTGTCTCCTTCAGGTGAATTTTTTACCACTGAGCCACCTAGGAACAAATTAATCTTTAGAAATACAATAAATTACCTGGAAACCTGCCTCATAATGGGAGCAAAGTTATGTCCTCATCAAATTTTGTTATTATAACTATTTAAGACAAATACTATAATAAAGAAATCCACTGTGTTACTAATGACAGTCATGTCTGAAAATACTGTTATTTCTTAAAGAAGAAACTCTCACATTTGCAAAATAATAAAAGGATATAAGACACAATTACATAAAAATTCTGAAGCAATAAAACACAGGAATAAAATGAACGATTTTTAGGCAGTATTTTTATTTTTCAAAATATATACTAGATGACCTTCAAAATGTTAAAAAAAAAAAAAATAAGTAAGCTCTGAAATTCATTTGATGAGCAGCATGGCTGGCTCCTGAAAAGTCATCTTTATTACAAGAAGAGCAACTGGAAATAGCTCAGCAAAGAAGTCTCGGGGGATTTTTCCACTAGAGAGAGCTGAAACAACCTAGTTGCACTGGGGATGGACATGACTAGTTCAGAGTTAGTGAACTGTGGGTGGCATGCTGAGAATAGAGACTTTTTTTGAGAGAGGGTTATAAAAGTTATTCCAAAGAGAGATGTACCTGTCATTGATTTCTTATACTCTAGTACAACAGAAATGAAAGAGTACAGTTTCTCTCTGGAAGATTAAAAATAGGCATTTTCAAGCTGGCCTTTGTACCATTTCTATAATCCTTTGTGAGCAACTATAATTGTTATTGTGTTCTTTTGTTAAAGTGTATTCAATGGAAGAAAATGTTAATTAAGAGAATCAATGGTATAATTATCTTTTGTTTTTCCTTCTTGTTCAGAATAGGATCTTAACCCCCAAAGACAAGGTCTGGAGGTCACATTACTTAAACTTTCAACTTAAACAAGCAAACCTTTGTATCTATTTTGTCCAAATCTAATAGTGATATCATATCACAATTGGCTAAATTGTGATAAATAATAAATGGATAAATGGATCTCAGGTAGCCTATGAAATTATATAAGGGCTTATATAAAATTAAACTATACCACCAACTAGAATTGTAATTCATTTGAATATATTTATTATTTACAAATATAATCAATTTTACCTACCCACAAAGATATCCATTTTTAAAGTCACAGTCAAGAACAAAATATCTTGATTTAACATATCCATTGAAACACACATGACACTTTTATACATCTTTCAAGATTGATTTTAAGAAAAATTACTGGTTCTTCAAAGTGCTTAAAGATAAAATCAGCATTCTTTGATTCTGTGTAATTTGATTTATAGTCATGAGAAACACTGGGCTGGAGGAAGCACAAGCTGGAATCAAGATTGCCGGGAGAAATAGTAATAACCTCAGATATGCAGATGACACCACCCTTATGGCAGAAAGTGAAGAAGAACTAAAGAACCTCTTGATGAAAATGAAAAAGGAGAGTGAAAAAGTTGGCTTAAAGCTCAACATTCAGAAAACTAAGATCATGGCATCTGGTCCCATCACTTCATGGGAAATAGATGGGGAAACAGTGGAAACAGTGGGTGACTTTATTTTTCTGGGCTCCTAAATCACTGCAGATGGTGATTGCAGCCATGAAATTAAAAGACACTTACTCCTTGGAAGGTAAGTTATGATCAACCTGTACAGCATATTGAAAAGCAGAGACATTGCTTTGTCAACAAAGGTCCGTGTAGTCAAGGCTATGGTTTTTCCAGTAGTGACGTATGGCTGTGAGAGTTGGACTCTAAAGAAAGCTGAGCACCGAAGAATTGATGCTTTTTAAATGTGGTGTTGGAGGAGACTCTTGAGAGTCCCTTGGACTGCAAGGAGATCCAATCAGTCCATCCTAAAGGAAATCAGTCTTGAATATTCATTGGAAGGACTGATGATGAAGCTGAAACTCCAATACTTTGGCCACCTGATGCGAAGATCTGACTCATTTGAAAAGACCCTGATGCTGGGAAAGATTGAGGGCAGGAGGAGAAGGGGATGACAGACGATGAGATGGTTGGATGGTATCACCAACTCGATGGACATGGGTTTAGGTGAACTCCGGGAGTTGATGATGAACAGGGAGGCCTGGCATGCTGCAGTTCATGGGGTCTCAAAGAGTAGGACACAACTGAGCGACTGAACTGAACTGAAATCAAATTTATGAATGGATGGATGGATTACGTAAATAATGAATGGATGGATTACATAAACAAATTCTGGAGTTTGTTCTATTCTTGTTGCCCAGTAAATTACCCACAGATAACACAATACAGGTTATATTGCCAATACCTCTGCAACAGTTGTAACAAACATAGAACCCGATCATCAAATGGTTTGCTCATGAAATTCTGTTATAACTGTTGATAGTGAAAATATACACAAATGAAATTAGGTTTTCTTCTTCTATTACAGTAATACCTAAAAAACAGTTGTACAGATTTATATAAAATTTGTAATGGATGATTTTGATACCTTAAACTGGCATGTAATCTGTGTTTTGTACACAAAATTTGGGGGACATAACTGGGCAGTTACCCAAAATGATCCTCAAAGGTTGACAGTGGCCACTGAGGCAGTGGGAACTTTGTAGCTATCAGAGGCTTGTGTGACTGCAAATCAGGAGAGCTCTGCCATTTATTAAAAGTACCATGGAGAGGGGCTTCAAATAAAACCCTGTAATTTAAGAGCTGTAAAGTTCCATGTCTCAAAGAACCAGTTCTGTTTGGTAATAGATCTATTTCTCAGATGGGCAAATCTACTCAACAATCCCTTGCATGCCAGACTCAGATTTATATAATTATGCTTCATGGTTCATACACAAAACCGAGAGTCTAAACTAGTTTTAAATGAGATTCTAAAATGAAGTTAGGAAAGCTGAAAAGGCATAGCTGAAGTGCATGATTTAAATATAAAATCATTTCTTAAAAATCTTATAGAAAAGAGGTAATCTCCAAAGGTCTCATTGCCCCAGTTATAGTTTCAGAATCCAACATTTTAGCTAAGCTCTAATTTGATTTCTATTAGTGCATTATCTTTGGGGCTTCCCAAGTTGCACCAGTGGTAAAGAACATGCCTGACAATGCAGGAGACTTAAGAGATGTGTGTTCAATTCCTGGGTTGGGAAGATCCCCTGAAGGAGGGCATGGAAACCCACTCCAGTATTCTTGTCTCAAGAATCCCTTCGACAGAGACACCTGGCAGGACTATAATCCATAGTGTCACAAAGAGTCAGACAAGACTGAAGCGACTTAGCACCCAAGCATGCCCAATGCATTATTTTTATAGGGCTATTATATGATCTTAAGATGAACACAGATACACACAATAAATGTCCATTTTAAGTATGTATATGTTAAAGTCCAGATAATGAACAACTTCAAAATCTGAGTTCAATAATGTGTAATTGAAGAGGAAAAGTTAAAATTTTACATAACCTCCTTCTCTTTCTGCCTCTGTAACTCAGCTTGCCCCTTGCAAAGTCTAAATCACATAGGTCATGTAGCCTCAGAAAATGAGGACTTGAAATACTAGGAACTGGAGTTTATCTCACTCACTCACTCTTTGCAATCTCCTGGCTCCTGCAAACTTGCTTAATGATGCCTGTCCAAGTCAGGCATCCCCCTTCCCATCTTGATCACTGTTGCCGTGCACACAAAACCCCTTAGTTCAAGTCAGCCTATTAGCAGCTAGTGTTGCCCTCTACAGTCTGTCTATAAAAAGTCTGTAATCCCTTTGTTTGGGTCTCAGAGTTTACAGTGTTAACTCCTCTGGGCCCACTGGCGTAATAAACCTGAGTTCTCCAACTCTCTGAGTGTGGTGCTTGGTTTTTCGAGTCCCGGTTTCTGCAACATAACTGCATCTTTGTATGTATCCTTTCTTTGAGATATGTAGGGCTGGCAAATCTTTTGTTGACTAATGAGTAATTCATAACAATACAAATTTAATGTTTTCTGTGTTGTTTTCTTTAAATGTCTATAGTCATCTCTTCTTCCTTTCATATTTCATAAGGGCATGTTTTAAGTGAAACAATGCAAAGTTGCTGCTGCTGCTGCTGCTAAGTTGCTTCAGTCGTGTCTGACTCTGTGCGACCCCATAGATGGCAGCCCATCAGGCTCCCCCATCCCTGGGATTCTCCAGGCAAGAACACTGGAGTGGTTTGCCATTTCCTTCTCCGATGCATGAAAGTAAAAAGTGAAAGTGAAGTTGCTCAGTCGTGTCCGACTCTTAGCGACCCCATGGACTGCAGCCTACCAGGCTCCTCCATTCATGGGATTTTCCAGGCAAGAGTACTGAAGTGGGGTGTCATTGCCTTCTCTGATGCAAAGTTAAGAGAAAGTAAAAAACAGAAGTTCACTTCAAATCCTAAGAATAAGGATCAATATTTAGATCCACTTCTCCAAACTGCTACTTACACAAGGAAAGTGTTGCAACAAATGTGTCTTCCAACCCAAGAATGAAAGAAAAAAATATGTTTTGAGTGAATTAAAAGGAATTCTAAGCAAAGCAGGATATCTCATTTCTGGTGTATTAGTTTTCTATAGCTACCCAAAGTACCACATACTGAGTTTTCTAAATGACAGAAATTAATTTCCTCACTATTGTGGAGGCTAGGCCCAAGATCAAAGTTTTGGCAAGGTTGGTTTCTTTTGGTTTCCACTGAAACTTCTCAGTTTGTAAATGGTGTCTTCACCTGGTCTTCCCTCTGTAGCCATCTCCATCTAAACATCCTCTTCTTATCAGGACAAGTCATATTAAATTAGGGAGCAGCATAATGACCTTATTTTAACTCAATTGTGTCTTTAAAATTCTACTTTCTAATACAGTTACATTCTGAGGCACCAGGAGTTAGGACTTTAACATATGAATTTGGGGGGCATATAGTTCAGCGAACAACACCTGGGTCAAGTCACTTAGCCCTAAATTATGTTCTGATTCTCAAACACATTTTAGGAGTTAAATATGAAGTTTATAATGAAATGCAAATCTCCAATAAGATAAGCAGTCATAATTCGCATGCACAATTAGAATATCGGGAAGGATAAATAAATTGAATAGTCATGAAAAATAAATGGCACTAGTATTGTTTATGCCCCAGGAAGAGATGTACATGTGCAACTGGATGTTAAGAGTGATTAGGAAGGCTAAATTATGAGTTTGGATAGACAAGAATTTATTGATATGGGAGTATTCTCCCAAAATAACTAGATATAAAACCCTGACAAGGTTCCCATGGATGGTTTAAACCTACAACTAAAATGACCACTAAAATCTTGAGAAAAGCAATGGGCACACTGTGCAAAGTTGAAATGCACAGTTTCCATGGAAAGAGGTGAAGAGAAGCATGCAGTTTCAGTGATATGAGCATGATAGGCACATGCAGAACACTCACCAAATGATTATGTTTCATGAGAAAGTCAAAGCATACCATTTACCAAGTCCATGTGAAAAGCACTGTTGTGTGAATATCACAAAGATATTCAGTTATGGATTCTCTGCAGCCAGTCCTGAGAGGAAGATAAACCTCTGTTAAATAACTTGGCCTTGTTATGGCTATAGGGATAGTAGAATCCGAAAACAAGAGGTAACAACTTTTAAACTCCAGAATCCAAGGGTACTGATTATTGCAGTAGCCACCAGGATCATTATGACCTTCAAGGTGCCCTGATAGATGAGATTTCTAGAGATAGTAGAATACAATATGTGGAAGTACAAAAGAAATGGTCATAAAACAATGTTAATTCTCAGATTGTGACAGCTCAATAAATCACAGATAAATGCCTGGGAGACAGAAACCAGTCATTCCAATGAAAACCATGATCCTATGTAGAAATGTAAAATTTGAGGCAGTTTTCAGATACAGAAATTAATGCATACATTGGTGATCACTTATCCAGATACAAGATCCCTGAAAAATCATGTCAAGTATAAATGGTAATGGCTCCCCAGCACTTACAAGGGACATTTGGTCATTTACTTAGGTAACTATGCATGTCAAGAAGAATGTCCAGATGTTTCAAAGGCCTTTGAAGACAAGATATGAGTTGAATAGTAGCTAAGAGCTTAAAGCATCATCATGAACAATAAATACCAGTCCTGCAGACCCTTTCCCCAAGCTGGAAAGCTACTGGTATAATCCAGTTCAAATCTGGCCAACAACTATAGGCTACTGCTAGTTCATACATGAATTATATCAAAGTTTAGCTAAAATGTCAGATGGTCAGATTTGCTCAAGTAGATTTTTAAGAACTCAGGTACATGGCTTGTGACAACTAACTTGATGAGCAACATTCTTTTATGTATCAGCAGACAAAGAAAATTTTTGCAAAAGAAAAAAAAAATTGTACTCACATGGAATGGACAACAATATACATTTACATTTCTCCCAAAGAAAGAGATGACTTGAATTCAAGAGAGACCTAAACTGATGAACTAGGATGGAGGTTCCTGACATTAACAGGAGACAGGAATCAAGACCATCCCCAAGGCGGGGGAAAAAAAGTGCAAAAAAGCAAAATGGCTGTCTGAGGAGGCCTTACAAATAGCTGTGAAAAGAAGGGAAGTGAAAAGCAAAGGGAAAAAGGAAAGATATACCCATTTGAATGCAGAGTTCCAAAGAAGAGCAGAAGAGATAAGAAAGCCTTCCTCAGAGATCAGTGTAAAGATATAGAGGAAACAATAGAATAGGAAAGACTAGAGATCTCTTTAAGAAAATTAGAGATACCAAGGGAATATTTCATGCAAAGAAGGGCACAATAAAGGACAGAAATGGTAGGGACCTAACAGAAACAGAAGATATTAAGAAGATGGCAAGAATACACAGAAGAACTGTTACAAAAAAGATCTTCATGACCCAGATAATCACGATGGTATGATCACTCACCTAGGGTCAGACATCTTGGAATGTGAAGTCAAGTGGGCCTTAGAAAGCATCACTACGAACAAAGCTAGTGGAGGTGATGGAATTCCAGTTGAGCTATTTCAAATCCTGAAAGATGATGCTGTGAAAGTGCTGCCCTCAATATGCCAGCAAACTTGGAAGACTCAGCAGTGGCCACAGGACTGGAAAAGGTCAGTTTTCATTCCAATCCCTAAGGTAATGTCTAAGAATGCTCAAACTACCACATAATTGCACTCATCTCACATGCTAGTAAAGTAATGCTTAAAATTCTCCAAGCCAGGCTTCAACAATAAGTGAACTGTGAACTTCCAGATGTTCAAGCTGGTTTTAGAAAAGGTAGAGGAACCAGAGATCAAATTGCCAACATCTCCTGGATCATGGAAAAAACAAGAGAGTTCCAGAAAAACATCTATTTCTGCTTTATTGACTATGCCAAAGCCTTTGACTGTGTGGATCACAATAAACTGGAAAATTCTGAAAGAGATGGGAATACCAGACCACCTGACCTGCCTCTTGAGAAACCTGTATGCAGGTCAGGAAACAACAGTTAGAACTGGACATGGAACAACAGATTGGTTCAAAATAGGAAAAGGAGTACATGAAAGCTGTATATTGTCACCCTGCTTATTTAACTTATATGTAGTGTACATCATGAGAAACGCTGGACTGGATGAAGCACAAGCTGGAATCAAGATTGCCGGGAGAAATATCAATAACCTCAGATATGCAGATGACACCACCCTTATGGCAGAAAGTGAAGAAGGACTAAAAAGCTTCTTGATGAAAGTGAAAGAGGACAGTGAAAAAGTTAGCTTAAGGCTCAACATTCAGAAAACTAAGATCATGGTATCCAGTCCCATTACTTCATGGCAAATAGATGGGGAAACAGTGGAAACAGTGTCAGACTTTATTTTTCTGGGCTCCAAAATCACTGCAGATGGTGACTGCAGCCATGAAATTAAAAGACACTTACTCCTTGGGAGAAAAGTTATGACCAACCTGGACAGCATATTAAAAAGCAGAAGGTCCATCTAGTCAAGGGTATGGTTTTTCCAGTGGTCATGTATGGATGTGAGAGTTGGAATATAAAGAAAGCTGAGCACTGAAGAATTGATGCTTTTGAACTGTGGTATTGGAGGAGACTCTTTGAGAGTCTCTTGGGCTGCAAGGGGATCCAACCAGTCCATCCTAAAGGAAATCAGTCCTGGGTGTTCACTGGAAGGACTGATGCTGAAGCTGAAACTCATACTCTGGCCACTTCATGTGAAGAGCTGACTCATTTGAAAAGACCCTGATTCTGGGAAAGATTGAGGGCAGGAGGAGAAGGGGACGACAGAGGATGAGATGGTTGGATGTCATCACTGACTAGATGGACATGGGTTTGGTTGAGCTCTGGGAGTTGATGATGCACAGGGAGGCCTGGCATTCTGTGATTCATGGGGTCACAAAGAGTCAGACACAACTGAGCGACTGAACTGAACTGAACTGAATAAGAAATATGCTTTCAAGTGTATAAAGATAAACCATGTGAAAATTTAGAGTCCTCCCACATCTATAAAATGTTTCTAATTGGTGTGTGTGTGCATGCTAAATCACTGCAGTTGTGTTTGACTCTTTGCGACCCTATGGACTGTAGCCAAGTAGGCTCCTCTGTGCATGGGACTCTCCAAGCAAGAATACTGGAGTGGGTTGCCATGTGCTCCTCCAGGTGATCTTCCCAATGCACGAATTGAATCTATGTCTCCTGAATTGGCAGGCAGGTTCTTTACCACTAGTACCACCTGGGAAGCCCTTTAGTCATGGTAGTCAGGTAGTTAGGTTTAAACAAGGACATGGCCCTAAAGCCAAAGACAAATTATTAGATCTTGACTCTCTTGTCATGAAAAACAAAACATGAATCCTACTAGCTTTCAGTAGGACTTAGAGTAGGAAAAGGCTCTGTAGTTAAGACTGTGATGCAAGTGTTGCAGGTCACAGTATTGTGGGTCAATTAAAGTTCAAAATCAAATAAACTTATAGCAAGAGAGATCAGATTTATCATTACCAGAGGTGGAAGTGGGGGACAGAGACTTGGATGAAGGCAGTTAAAAGGTACAAACTCCATTTATAAGACAAATAAGTATTGGAGATGTAATGCACAACGTGATAATTAACACTGCTATATATTATATATGAAAGAGTTCTGATTACAATGAAAATATTTTTTCTATTTTTTAAAATTTTATATGTGTGTGAGATGATGGATAAGGTGGTGAAGGTAAAGAAGCTGCTTGCCAATGCAGGTAGATATAAGAGACATGGTTTCAGTCCCTGGGTCACGAAGATGCCCTGGAGAAAGGCATGGCAAGCTACTCCAGTATTCTTGCCTGGAGAATCCCATGGACAGAGGAGATTGGCAGGCTGTAGTCCACAGGGTTGCACAGAGTCAGATATGATTGAAGTGACTGAGCAATGTAGCACTATTGCAGTCGTCATTTCATGATGTAAGTCAAACCATTATGCTTATACATACCTATACAATGCTATTTATTAATTATATCTCAATAAAACCTGCGATTCATGGGGTCGCAAAGAGTCGGACATGATTGAGCGACTGAACTGAATTGAAAACTGGAAGAATACCAGAGAATGCTCAAACTACCACACAACTGCACTCATCTCACATGCTAGTAAAGTAATGCTCAAAATTCTCCAAGCCAGGCTTCAACAATACATGAACTGTGAACTTCCAGATGTTCAATCTGGGTTTAGAAAAGGCAGAGGAATCAGAGATCAAATTGCCAACATCCTCTGGATCATGGAAAAAGCAAGAGAGTTCCAGAAAAACATCTATTTCTGCTTTATTGACTATGCCAAAGCCTTTGACTGTGTGGATCACAATAAACTGTGATGGAAAATTTTGAAAGAGATGGGAATACCAGACCACCTGACCTGCCTCTTGAGAAACCTGTATGCAGGTCAGGAAGCAACAGTTAGAACTGGACATGGAACAACAGACTGGTTCCAAACAGGAAAAGGAGTTCGTCAAGGCTGTATATTGTCACCCTGTTTATTTAACTTATATGCAGAGTACATCATGAGAAATGCTGGGCAGGATGAAGCACAAGCTGGAATCAAGATTTCTGGGAGAAATATCAATAACCTCAGATATGCAGATGACACCACCCTTATGGCAGAAAGTGAAGAGGAACTCAAAAGCCTCTTGATGAAAGTGAAAGAGGAGAGTGAAAAAGTTGGCTTAAAGCTCAACATTCAGAAAACGAAGATCATGGCATCCGGTCCCATCACTTCATGGCAAATAAATGGGGAAACAGTGGCTGATTTTATATTTTTGGGCTCCAAAATCACTGCAGATGCTGATTGCAGCCATGAAATTAAAAGATGCTTGCTCCTTGGGAGAAAAGTTATGACCAACCTAGACAGCATATTAAAAAGCAGAGACATTAGTTTGTCAACAAAGGTCCATCTAGTCAAGGCTATGGTTTTTCCAGTAGTCATGTATGGATGTGAGAGTTGGAATATAAAGAAAGCTGAGCACTGACGAGTTGATGCTTTTGAACTGTGGTGTTAGAGAAAACCCTTGAGAGTCCCTTGGACTGCAAGGAGATCCAGCCAGTCCATCCTAAAGGAAATCAGTCCTGAATATTCATTGGAAGGACTGATGCTGAAGCTCCAATACTCTGGAGACCTGATGCAAAGAACTGACTCATTGGAAAAGACCCTGAAGCTAGGAAAGATTGAAGGCAGGATGAGAAGGGGATGGCAGAGGATGAGATGGTTGGATGGCATCACTGACTCAATGGACATGAGTGCATCATGTCCATTGCATCATCCAGTGCCTCATCCATGTAGCAAAGCAAAAGTCACACAAGTCACAGTATCCCATTACTGACCTCCAAAAACACCTCAAGGGCTTTTTGTCTGAGAACACAATCCAAAACTCTTAATCAGGCACTACAAAACCCTCCTAACCTGACCCCTGAATATTGCTTAATATCATTGAATATCATCTCTTATTCAGAAAGCTTTATTCACATCTTTTTTTCTTGAAATTCCTGCAACTCACAAGGTTCTTACCAATCTCAGGATTTATAAAGACACAGAATGAGAAACAGAAATATATAACAATATGAATTTTTAACATGATTATCTTACTCTGGTAGATCAAGGTGCCAATAAACTTACTAGACACTAAAACTCAGACAACCTTAACTCAAACAAATAAGCAAACACATAGTAAAAATACACAAATGTAAATCTGCCACATGTAATAAAGTTACAAATCAATAACAATATTCAAAAAATTCACTTCTACCAGGAAAGAAAAATCAAGCAACAGCCACAGAATTAATTCTATTTGCAGATCTACTAGATCAAAAGTTAATTTAAATCTAATATTGAAAAATTTTTATAAATTCAGGATATCTTTATCCTGATGTACTATACTGTACAAAGCAGTGCTTTGTACAGAGAAAAATTCATAGTATTAAATACCTTTATCAATAAAACAACAAATGCATGTCAAAACTTGCATCCATAAAGATAAAACAAAACAATCTAAAATAAAATAGAAGAAATTATTAGAGATAAAAGCTGAATTTATTGAGTTAAAAAATGAAAAAGCAAAATAAATTGTGCTTTGATAAATTAGAAAGAAACATATGATTAAATAACCTAGTTTTTAAAAAGGAGAAAGTATGTATACCAAAAAAATAAATTAAAGGGAAACTTTAAAAAGTCATTTGTGTGCAAATATATTTGAAAACCTGAATAAAACTTGTAATTTTAGAAGAAAATAAAATGTATAAAAGTGGTATATTAAAAGTAACAAGAAGTTTTTTTTGTTTTTTAAGCATAGCTATAAGAAGATGGGGGTTTCCCTGGTAGTTCAGCTGGTAAAGAATCCACCTGCAATGCGAGAGAACTAGGTTCGATTCCTGCATTTGGAAGATCCCCTGGAGAAGGGAAAGGCTACCCAGTATTCTGATCTGGAGAATTCCATGAACAGAGAAGCCCGGCAGTCTACAGTCCATGGGGTCACAAAAATGAGTGGCTTTTACTTCACTTCACTTCACAAGAGGACTAATTGCCCTTCAAGTGAGAAGTGAAATGAAAGTCATTCAGTTGTGTCCGACTGTAGTCCATGGAGTCCAGTATTCCCCCCAGAATACTGGAGTGTGTAGCCTTTCCCTTTCCCAAGGGATCTACCCAACCAAGCGATGGAAATCAGGTCTCCCGCATTGCAGGCGGATTCTTTACCAGCTGATCCATAAGGGGAGCCCAAGTATACTGGAGTGGGTAGACCATCCCTTACCCAGGGAATCTTCCCCACCCAGGAATTGAACCCAGTCTCCTGCATTGCAGGCGGATCCTTTACCGACTGAGATAATTGCCCTTGCTGCTGCTGCTACTGCTAAGTCGCTTCAGTCGTGTTCGACTCTGTGCGACCCCATAGACGGCAGCCCACCAGGCTCCCCCATCCCTGGGATTCTCCAGGCAAGAACACTGGAGTGGGTTGCCATTTCCTTCTCCAATGCATGAAAGTGAAAAGTGAAAGTGAAGTCGCTCAGTGGTGTCCGACTCTTAGCGACCCCATGGACTGCAGCCTACCAGGCTCCCCCATCCATGGGATTCTCCAGGCAAGAGTACTGGAGTGGGGTGCCATTGCCTTCTCCGATAATTGCCCTTAGTTGAGTTAAAAAAAAATAATAATAATAGACAACTGATTTCCATAGTAAAAGGAAACAGATTATACAAAAAAGGCCCTTCACAAAATACTTCCAGGTCTCCTAATGGGCTCACAGAGGTTTTTATGAAGCCTTAAAGGAACAGATAGTCCTAACCCTAACTTTACTTTAAACAATTACCAGAACAGAAAAATCAGGAAAACTACTGAATATTTTTTTTAAAGAACAACCCAAGACCTGAAAAAGATGATATAGTATATTAAAATTATAGACCAATTTAATTTACAAATAGCAATAAAATTTTTAAAACAGCAAAAACCTCAGGAGAATTGGATGTGAGAAAAGTAGTATATTACAAATAAGCTAAAAGACAGTTTTCAGCACCGAAATTAAAGGGGTAATGATTACACACGCTCTCTCCCCTCTCTCACAGTTATGCTAGGAGCAGGGAAGGAAAATTAAGCTTGGCAAAACATAGAGTATTAAAATGTCACATGGCGTAATAAGTGATAAAACCACATATATACCACCTTTCCCCTCCTGCAAGGTTTAAGTTGCCCACCTCAAGGTGGGCAGTCAGTGATTGAAGCTCAGTATGTTATTGTGCCTGTATCAGAGGCTATGTACCAACAGCAACCTCAGCATGGTCACAGCAGTACAGGAGGCTCATTATCCACTTTCTTCTCCACCATCACAAGGACAACGAATGATAGAACTAGGCTTAATTTCCATTGTTGTGCCTGTACACCCCATGTACTTCTAATCTCTGCCCGATTAGGAGAAAGTCCTTGGTTAACATTAAGTGTAGAGTGTCTGCAGTGATGGTGCCAGAAATAGAGCAATATAAAAGCAGCAGCTTTGTGATTTTCCTGGGTAATAGCTGAATTTCTCAGAAGCACAGGCATTCTTGGGTGATGACCTCACTATTAGCAAAGAGGAATCACAACCACTAGACTCAGACAATAATATAACAATTGTGAAGAATGATAGAAACAATTTTCCTCAAGATGTATAAAGGATGATTCATTTGACTCTTAAAGATATCTTAGGTTTCTAACCTTGAGAAATGAAAATGCATTTTTTGTACTAAATAGTTCCCACATTCAAAATAAAATGTTTCATTCATGTGATTTCCTCAATACACAATTATGGTGTGGAGTTAAAATAATGAACTCAAGGGACTTTCCTGATGGTCTAGGAGTTGGGAGTCCACCTTGCAGTGCAGGGGACATGGATGAAGGGGACAGCAACCCACTCCATTCTTGCTGGGAAAATTACATGGACAGAGGAGCTTGGCAGGTCCCAGTCCATGGGGTCAAAGAGTCAGACATGACTGAGCAACTTTCACTCTTCACAGGAAGTAGGATCCCACATGCTGTGCAGCAACTAAGCTACAACTGCAGAGAAGGAGGGGCAATGGAAGATCCTGCACGCAACCAAGAGACTCTGGTTAGCCATGGCTGGAACCCGAAGCAGCCAAATAAATTAATAATAATAATAAAATGAATTCAAAAGTGTCAATGGTAACTAGAAAACAGATCTTATTTACGACCTCTTCCAAACCACCATGATGCTAAAAAGGTGACAACACTCTTCAGAAAAAACATTTTGAAAAAATAAAGAAAATGGTAGACTCAATTATTCTGTGGTCATTAATGTGGTCAAATGTGTGTTCCACAAGCATAAATTTCAATATGTCATGAAATATAAATTTAAACACATGCATGAAAAAATAAATAAACACATGCATGATGATTAGCCAAAACTCATTGATAAGTTATAAATCTATATATACATATGTATATGCATATTAAATTCCATGATAAGATAGAGATTATATTTAAAACTGTTGTATTAGAACAAATACAAAATAACTACAAGAAATAAATGCTTTATACACACACACATATATACTTGAAAAAAATTAAACACATGTAAGAGAATGAGCTTGCCTAGGAAGGAAGCATAGAGTGCAAAAAGCAGAATTCCAAAGTAGGATCCCTGGGATACTCCACTCTGATCTTTAAAAAAGGAAGAGTCTGTAAATAAGATTAAGAAGACATGTGCAATGAGGTTGGTGGGAATTACAGAAATTGTCATTTCCCTGAAGCAAAGAATAGAAAGCATTAGCATAAAAGAAGGTCTAGTGCATCATAACTAAAGTTACTGGGAGGTGAGGTAAAAGGAAAACAGAAAATTAATCACCAGTTTTGTGTCTTTAATACCCTGGAGTGGTAGAGATAAATACTCAAATAGAATAAGATGGTAAAATAAGCAGCTCCAGTTTTTAATTTTCCAAAAACAGTATTTGGTCCCTCACAAAGTAGATGTCTTGGCTTTTCCATTGTCTTCCTCATCTCAGCAACTGGCAATTAATCTTTTTCCACTTTCTCTGGCCCAGGAATATTTCTTGCACACTTCACATGCGATATAGGAACAACTTTTTTTATTGGCTATATCTACAAATTGGTCACAAAGCATCAGACCTGACTGAACACACATACGTATCTACAAATTATATACACAATCCTACTATGTTATCCACACTTTACCAGATTCTAGCCATTATTATTTCTCATTACATTGCTGCAAAATTTTTAAAATTTTCCCCTGGTTTCTATCTTTGCTCGGCTAAAATCTATTCCTTATTCATCCATAAAAATGATCTTTTAAGAATTAAAATGATATCATGACACTCATATGTTCAAATGCACATGTCAGGAAGGGGGATTTTCCCCCTACTCTTCTTGAGTCCTTGTGGCTGAACTAATAACAAAATTAACACAAGGAAGATTAACAGGAGAAAAATAAATTTTAATTCTTCCTCATGAAGTTCTTATAGATATGGGACCTAAAAAGTAGTCAAAGCAAGCAGCTTTTATAGTTTTTAAGCAAGCAAAAAGCAATAAATTTGTGAGAAATTGCAATTGACAGGATGAAAAAATATTCTATGTTTTAGTTGCTCAATTAGCAAAAAAAAAAAAATCTAAACAGAGTTTGGGCTAGAGGTAGTGAATTAGAGAAACAATAAGGCTTGTTTATATAGGCTTCTTGTTAAAATTTCCCATCTCTGACCCCAAGGGTGTCCTTTATCTCCAGATGCAAGGAGTTCACCTTTCATATGAGAGATTTATTTTCTGGTTTCAGGGAGACAGAAACAAGGGTTAGTCCTCCACTGGTATTGGCATTTCATAGGTAACTTTAACTCAAAATAATTAATATGCCATCAGGGCACATTTTGGGGCATCCTGCTGATGTTGCTGCTACTAAGTCACTTCAGTCGTGTCCGACTCTGTGCGACCCCATAGACGGCAGCTCACCAGGCTCCCCTGTCTCTGGGATTCTCCAGGCAAGAACACTGGAGTGGGTTGCCATTTCCTTCTCCAATGCATGAAAGTGAAAAGTGAAAGTGAAGTCGCTCAGTCGTGTCCGACTCTTAGTGACCCCATGGACTGCAGCCTACCAGGCTCCTCCATCCATGGGGTTTTCCAGGCAAGAGTACTGGAGTGGGGTGCCATTGCCATCTCTATCCTACTCAGCCCCAACACACTCAGTGTAAGCCAAGTTCCCTACTGTGGTGTTTGTGGTCCCTGCTAGCTTTCTGGCCTCATCTCTATCTATTCACACCATCTCTGGCTGACGGGCCAAATCATTTCCTAAGCATTCTAAGTCTTTTCTTGTCCTAGCACTTGTGCACCAGCTCCCTCTCTTGCTTGAGATGCTCATTTCATAATATAGTCATGTCTTGCTCTTTCACATCTTTCAGATCTCTGCTCAAATACAACCTTTACTCATGGTCTTCCCTCATCATTTTTTATAACATAATGTCCCTAAGCATGTGCCATCCCCTCTCAATACTTTACTTTTAACAGAGCCCTTATTACCACTTAGAATATATTTATTTTCTTCTTCTACAGGAAAATTTCTGTAAGGGAGATCTTTTCTTTTTTGTTTATTGGTTTGTTTTTTATGTTCCATTGCTGGCTCATAGTACCTGTCAATGCCTATTGAATGAATAAATGAAAAGGTAAATATAACTTTAAAAAATTATTAACTTATCAACAGGCATTGGATCTCCAAGGGATAAAAAGTTTGTATATATTGCCACTAAAAATTAATCATTTAATTAAGGTTTCAAAGGACAGTCTTTGGGAAAGTCTGATAGCTATCAGGTAGCAAAAGCATCTGGGAAGCCACATTCTTGACCTCATTGCTTTACTGTGGTAAGAACAATTAGCATGAG
Organism: Bos grunniens; assembly: GCF_055505025.1. Taxonomy (NCBI): domain Eukaryota; kingdom Metazoa; phylum Chordata; class Mammalia; order Artiodactyla; family Bovidae; genus Bos; species Bos grunniens. The sequence continues at coordinate 70,775,560 of NC_141170.1, forward strand.
ATCTACCTTTAAACAAATTTTGTGTGCAATATATTGCATTCATTTTTATAGCTATTATGCTGTACAGTTACATACAGCGCAGTTACATACAGTACAGAGTTTACCTGTGTTAATTAACTGAAACTTTATGCCTATTAATTGATAACTCCCATTTCTCCATCTCCTCACTTCTTGGTAATCACCATCCCAATTGTTGATTTTATGAATTTGACCATTTTAAGAATGTGCATCAACAGATGAAAAGATAAAGAAAATATGATATATATTTATACAGTCCTCCTTTCATATCTGTGGGAAATGGGCTCTAGAACCCCTGCAGGTATTGGTATCAAACTCTGAAGAAGCTCAAATCACTTGTATAAAAGAGTCCTCTATATCCTGGGGTTTGCATACACAGATTCCAAGGACCAATTGTAGAATGGAATACTGCTCAGCCTTGAAAAATGGCAAGCAACATTCTAGGTTGGTTGCTTATTTTGGCCATTTTTCTCTGAATGTGGCACATAGGTATCATCATCTTTGTATTATCAGTTTGGGGATATTTTATGCAGTATGTTATTAAACACAAAAGTGGATGTGGTGTTTAACCCATAATAAATAAGCTGAGTGATGCCATAAGAACTCTTCTATTTTCATTAAGGCAAATGATTTATATATTTACTTCATTATTATAATTGTGTTTGTACAGACTGCATAACTGTGGAATTTACCTTCATTAAAGTTCCTATTGTATATTATTTTGTCTCATAGCAAGATAAGCAAGTTGAAGAACTATATTTTATTTACATTGAGTTAATGCTTTCATTATAGAGTTACCACCAGGATGACACATCTCTATTATAATAGGCTTTGTATGATTAATGTCTTACATTAATGTAATCTCATAAATTTATAAAAAGCCAGTTTTTCCAGTGTGTTTATCGAACAATGAGTTCATATTATTGTCCCTGAAAAGCTTGCTTTAAAGTGATGAAAAGCAGTACTTATGTCACCCAAGGGTAATTGGTGCTTATTTATTTATTATTTTATAATTTACCTTCATTAGTTCAGAGTGACAGATCAACTGTAGAACAAGAGTTAGGTTACTGGGATGTTATGAATGTTTGAACTCAAATAGGGGAGTGAAAATTTCAACAAAAAGTACACCTATGTGAATGTGATTCAGCAAGTGATGTAGACCTCAAACAGGAAAGAAAAGCAGACTACTGAATTTCAACAAACATGTTTTCCTGTACCTTTAAATGAGAAAACAGAACAAAACACTGAGGTTGACATCAATATACAGGTATGTCCAACATTATATTTAAGTAACCAATCTGAATCAATGAGGTAGAGATATTTCATTGAAGCAACTGATGCCTTTTATTCAGTCATCTGATATTATCTGTATGGCTATCTGAAAAAAGAAAAGCCTAATCAAACATCATCTATGAGTATGTACATGTATCTCTCTGTTTATATTGTCTTTTAAGAGATTGGTGCCTTGATCTCAAATTTAAGTTTCTGCAGTTGATTCAACTTGCAGTTGATTAAATTCATATATATATATATACAAACATGCACATAGATCTGAATATAAAAATACATAAAAAGGGGTTGACTAATGTTGCTATATTCTATCTAAATGCTAACTCATCAGAACCATTAATCTGTTCCTTAAGTAAGCATGAACAAAGTCCTTTGGTCAGCAAGGAGATGAAACTAGTTAATCCTAAAGGAAATCAATGCTGAATATTCATTGAAGGGATTGATACTGACGCTGAAGCCCCAATACTTTGACCACCTGATGTGAAGAGCCAACTCACTGGAAAAGACCCTGAGGCTGGGAAAGATTGGGGGCAGGAGGAGAAGTGTGTGACAGAGGTTGAGATGTTGAATAACATCACTGACTCAATGGACATGAGTTTGAACAAACTCCAGGAAATGGTGAAGGACAGGGAAGTCTGGCATGCTGCAGTCCAATAGGTGGCAAAGAGATGGATACAACTTAGTAACTAAACAACAGCAACAAAGCTTTTACTAAATTCTAGGTAATTAGATTTTGGAAATTGCTTAAGGCCTATGAAAATACAATCTCTGGGCAAATTTTAGTGTTATATTAGTAAAATAATAACATTATTTTTGTTATCAGCTATACTGATAATTGGAGAAGGCTCTGGCACCCCACTCCAGTACTCTTGCCTGGAAAATCCAATGGACGGAGGAGCCTGGTGGGCTGCAGTCCATGAGGTCGCAGAGTCGGACACGACTGAGCGACTTCACTTTCACTTTTCACTTTCATGCATTGGAGAAGGAAATGGTAACCCACTCCAGTGTTCTTGCCTGGAGAATCCCAGAGATGGGGGAGCCTGGTGGGTTGCCGTCTACGGGATCACACAGAGTCGGACATGACTGAAGTGACTTAGCAGCAGCAGCAGCAGCATACTGATAATTATTGCAAACTTGGTACAATAGTAAACTCATTACATGAATTAATTTTGTCACATAATCTATGAAACAAGTTATGACCTACTTTTGTAGATTATGAAACTGAACACCAGAGAAATAAGGTAACTCCTTCATGTCACATGGTTAGTAGTTGTCAGAGCTGAGAATTGAAACCACACAGTCTGTTGCTAAATCCAAATGTCTTACCTGTTGCATCTTTCTGTGCTTCTAATAAAAATAGACAATACATACCTCTAAAAATGTGTCACAAATACCATGACTACTATGCAAAAGGATCAATGTTAGTAAAGTGCACAAATCAAGGTGAGAAGTCAAATCTACCTTCTTGACTTGACAATTTATACAGCATAGAACCCAGAGGTTGGATCTTCAGAGAGGAGTTAGAGTCCCTGGGATAGATAAGCTCATGGGGTAAGAAGTACTTGAGCAAAAGATTAAGGTATAAAATAAACAGGCATCATGAGGAAACTGCAGACAGTTCAGTAGAGTAGAAGGTATGATGCAATAGAGGGAGAGAAGGGAAAGAGAGAGGAGCTTGAGAAGGAAGAAAAGGCAAAATGTTAAACTGTCTTATATTCCAATGCCTGCAGATATTTGTCATATGTATACCAGATAATTTTAAGAGGTATTCAGATATTTTTAAATGTTGTTTATTTTAATTAACAAGAAAATTTAATATAAAGTGTTACTGAAGTTTATAAAATATGTTGTGAAATATATATTTAAATTTAAGAAGATTAGTTGACTAAAGAAAACTACCAAGTGAACCATAAGGCATTGCCATGACAAAACATGGCATAAACATAAAGTTCAAAAGATGGTTTGTAAACTACATCTGTATGTGAAATGAGGAGTTTGATCTTTATCCTATGAATAGTTAGAAATATATTAAAAGCACTTTCATGTTAAAATTTTCATCTTGAAACAATTCACTCTTCAGAACCTGCCTAAGACAACATTGAATTTAGTTATTGATGGTGCATTGAGAGTTAGGTAAAGGACACAGATTAGGATGCCTGAAATGATTCTGGCTTGGGCAGCTGGGGGCTCCTAGTACCAGCCATGGAACTGTAGAACACAGATAATAGTTGTGTTGTTTTTTTGTGTGTGTTTGGTGGATGCAGGTTGACTTACAGATTCAGACATATTCAGATTGAATGCCCCAGTGTAGATATTAATGGGCTGGAAACTGAGAGAGTCACTAAGCACTTTGATAGGAAAAATGATATTGCCACTGGGACAGTTGCACGCATAACTAAAGCACAAGTCAAAATAGTATAAATTTCATACTGTGAGACATCTTGCGATCAGACAATGCTTCAAGACACTTGTATTTAAATATCTAGGACACAGACTAAAAGTAGACTCTTGCTTTCTATGTTGAACTTATTCAATCAGAATTTGTAGATGGTGGGGCCCAGGCCTTTGCATTGTTAACAGTTTTCTTAAGTAATTTATCGGCATAGCCTAGTTTGGGAATAGTCATTCTTAAATAAATGCAGTTCTTCTCTAGATGCTTGAACTCCCCTGACCCTCCTCCCTACCATTTTATTATGTTAAAATATTATGTGAAACACTAATGAAAAACAGGAGGCTCTTTTTTGCTCAGTTTCAAGAATCATGATAGAAGTATCTAGCAAGGCAATATTCACGAGTAAAGAATGTCAGGTATTGGAGAGTTGGGGCTACATCTCCCTTCAACTAAATAGGGCAGCTGGTACTCAGTTCCAGGTGGTTGCTGCATTGCTAGCATGTAGGTTTAGTGTTACAAATTTGTATAATTTTTAAATGTTAAATTGGTAACTAGGTAAACTTCTAGTCCATCATTTTGAAACTCTTAGTCAAGTTCATTCTCCTTATTTTCTGTGAAATAAATAAGACTCAACATGACGTTTTAACTTAATTTTCAACAGCATTTTTTATATAATCATAATCAGTGAATTGATAGAAACATATAAAATGCTCAGTTGCTGTAGGTCATTGATTGCTCAGATACTTTTCAATAATGTGTCCTTCTACTCTTTCTATGACCTCAATTTAGCCAGGAATCTAAAGACTGTAGCATTATTTAGTATATAAGAGTGATTCCAAGTTTGGATATTTTAAAACTATAAAATTTTCTATAGTTAATTTATAATAAATTTATTAATTTATTCCAACCCTTAGAATTCCCCAAGATATTAAAATAATAATAATAATAATAGTGATAATGATCTGAAACATGTATCACACCTGAAAACTTGTATTATAAGGACATTTTATATATACTGGTTATTAATTTTAAAAGGTGGAGCTTCCATTTTGTCTTTTTTCTTCACTTTTCTAGTAATTTATTTTTACTGTGTTTTACAAAAATATCATTTGGCAAAGGATTAGAAAGTAAACCAAACAAACAAACACAAAAATTTGGTTCTTCCCCCACAGATAAGGTTGCCAGATTTAGCAACTAAAAATACAGTATATCAATTAATTTTGAATTTCAGAAAAGTGATGAATAAATTGTTTAACATAAACTGTCCCAAATATATATATTTTCTCTGGCAAGCCTACTACCAATTCTGTTCTGCATGATTCTCTCTTTCCAAATTCTGACATGTACTTCTAAGCTGAGTCCTTTTGGGTGTAGGGGTAGTAAGTAACAGTTCTAATGCTAAGAGCAGTCATCTGCATAATGCCTATAGTTTTCTGCCATTATGTCCATACCTTTTCCCAAAGTTCCTTTGTAAAACTCTCCTCTGATTATCTCATTTGAGTAGGCCTTTTGTTCCTTGCTGGGACATTGATTGGAACAGCTTCCAAGCTAAATTCTTCCAATTATTTCTAAATCCCAGTATTTAGTGTCCTCCACAGTCTTTTCACTAGATTTTTCCTCCTCAGAATTGCCACACTGTGTATACCCATACTTAAGAAAGAATAGAAACAGCCACTGGATGCCTAATTTGGGGAAGGGAAGAGCCATTAAACTGCCAATCAACATTATCCAGATGTCTGCATCTGGTTACCTCCCTCCTCACATTCTTGTCTCCCTCCAGCTGATTGCTTTCAGTATGGAGTTTACTTGCTCTGACTCTTGTCACCACCTTTCTTAATTGCCCTAATTCACATGCTGCAACTCTGCAATGCAGAAAATGAATAAACTTGCTGTGAAACAACAGTTACTGAGTATGTCACAGAATATACTCCTATTTTCCAGTTTTAGCTTTGTGCTCTGTATTGGAACAGATTCAAGACTTCCCCAAACACCAATTGCTTCTCTCACCTTCACAAGCTATAACTCTCAGCTTGAAATTTCTCTGCTTATCTTTTTATCAGGCAACCAACTCAGTTATAAGGAAATTCTTATTTTAGACAATGCCTTGGGTTGAGGTGAAATCTGCTTCCTTGTAACTTTTGACTATTTCTTCTAGTTCTGTATTTCTGTATAGTAATATGTGTCCTGTTTTACATATGACAGTCCTTTGTCTCATCAACATTTAGTGATAGCTAACAAAATTATGTCATTGTATTAGACACCCTCCATGACAATATGCTGCAATGTAATGATTCAATTTGATGTTGGTATCAAGATGCAAATTATTATAAATGTGTATGTTTTACAAAAAAAACATGCAAGCTTTCCTCAAGGTATAATTATATTTATATGCAACTTAATTCCACCTTACAATATTAGTACCAAGTTATATAGATCCTCTAAAAATATTCTCCAAATAAGCAACAATCAGTTCCTATTTGTGAATAAAATAATCTAAAAATTAGAATAATAACACTTGAATTTTGATTAAAATTCAGATCTACCACTTATTAGCATGGTGATCTTGAATTGATCTTTTAATTATTTTAATTATTTTAAAATAATAATTAATTATTTTAATTATTAAAAAGTCTTTTAATTATTTTATAATTGGTATATATAACACTTTTATTACACTATTACTACCAGAAAGATATTTGTTATTTTGCTGTTCATATGATGTTACTTCCATGTTTTGATACTGCCTCATACATTCCAGGAAGAATCTACAGTAAGAAATATAGCATTTATCACTTTAAGGATTAGACCCATTGTCATATTCTTTGCTGTTACTACACATATATATGTGTAAGACTTTCAGTGTATGAATATGTGATCATCTGTGTTAACCTCCTAATAGCATTTGCTGGGAATGTGGCTAGAACCAAGGTCATAGCATGGAAAACATAACAAATTATGTTGGAGAAAGACTTGTTTATACTATAACATTTCTTTTGCACTTTCTGTGGTCTACAAAACCACTTTATTTCAAGAAAATAAAGTCATATTAAAAACTTGAAATTGTCAAGCAAATAGTTAAGGAAATAGTTTCCTTAACTATTAAGGAAATAACAGTTAAGGAAATAGTTCCATTTTAAAATATGTTATACTGGGAACGACGGGGCTGCAAAGAGTCAGACACACATGACCTAGAGACTGAACACTTACTGGGCTGTCAGTATTCTACCTTATATCACCCTCTGCTCCAAAAATTATTTTCCCAAGGGAATAAGGGAAAGGAGAATTGGTCAGAAATAGTATGGTTTAGGAAAATATAACATGGATTATATATTTTTAGAAAGCACTATAATATTTCCCCCCACTTTCTACTCCTTGACTCCAACTTTGAGAAGTGGATAAAACCTTGCCCCCAAACTATAGCTTTTTCTAGACAGGGAGTCACAAATGTAAATGTCTTAAGGACAAGAGTCTGTATTTTATTTCTGATGCTATTCTTAAGCTTTTTCAATAATTCTGGCACCTACTAGACTTGTAATCATTTTTAATGGCTTCACTCACTACTCATTAATACATTCAGCAGATTCTACCACTTAGTTGCCCTGATTGCCTATGATGCTCAATCCACTGTTCAGGTCTATAGCTGTGCTGCCTTCACTTTCCAGATCAATGTCAGAGGTCTTCCTAACATTGGGATCTCACTGTGCCACCCTCTTATACAAATGTCTCTATGAATATCTTAAACACCCATATGATAAATTGCATAACTTCCAAAGTACAGAACATGTTACCCTTCATCAGTTAAATGCAGTCTTTTCTTTTCATACACATTTCCTGTTGACCCCTCACTTGTTTTTACTCTCTTATACAGCTACATTAATTTGTGATTCTCCAAATACACTGTACTCTCTCATATCCCTGTACATTTGAGTATATATATTTGTTCAACTTCTCATCAGATTTTCTTCAAGAAGTCATATTCTAATTAACAACTATCTACTGAGGCATTTTTTAACCAGATACTGTGTTAGATATTATACACAAAATGCATAACTTAATCCTGGTTTCAACCATTCAAGGAATGCAAACCTACTTTTATTTTACAGAGGAAAAATTGAGGTCCCAAACACCAATTTACTCACAATCTCAAACACCTTTCTTGTAATTTCTATATTAGAAATTGTTTCCTTAACTTCTCATTTCAAAGAAGATATTGAATTCATTCTGTCATATATCCCTTCTTCTTTTCTATAAGGCTGAACTTGGTTTGCTAATTACTAATCAAAGACTTCTTCCTCTATTTGGATTCATAAAATTGGACTCTAGCTTCCTTTCTTATAGTTGTCCTTGCCTCGTTTTATTATCAAAATGAAAAAACCAAAACAAAAAAATCACACACGCATATATTAATCCACATGTCCTTAATTTTCTCTGCAGTTTAACTAACTCTGAGACTGGTTTTTTCCTGACCTCCCTTTTCTCAGAACATTTATTTTAGAAAATTTTCAATTGTAAATCCTTTCACTGCTCCTTTGAAATGCAAATCTTCTCCTAACCTTTTGCTAGTTTCATAACCCAAGAATGTTTTTCTCTGGGACCTGGGGACCATCTCTTTGAAATATAATCCTAGAAGGATGTAGGGTCTTTATGTTTCAGTCTCTATGTGAAGATAGGAGTAGTAAGTGCTGATTTAGCAAACACAGATGGCCTGATCACATTGACTAACCTCCCCACCAATATGTTTCATACTTGTATGAGCTCACAACACTGCTTAAAAACTCTCCAGCCTTTTGTTTAGAAAGATGTTGAGATCCATTTGTCTCTCTCTCTCTTGTTTAATTTTGCAAGTATTTTATTTATTTTTAATTAATTTTTGTTGGCATATAATAGTTTTACAATATTGTGTTTGTTTCAAATATATAGTAAAATGAATCAGCTATACATATATCTTCTCTTTTTTGGTTTTGCTTCCCACTTAGGTCATCACAGAGCACTGAGTAGAGTTTCCTGTGTTATCCAAGAGGTTCTTATTAGTTATCTATTTTATACATAGTATCAATAGTATATATACATCAATCCCAGTCTCCCAATTCATCCCACCCCTACTTGCCCCTTGGTATCCATATGTTTGTTCTCTATATCTGTGTCTCTGTTTGTGTTTAGAAATTAAGATTATCTCTGCCTTTTGAGAAATCTGTATGCAGGTCAGGAAGCAACAGTTGGAACTGGACATGGAACAACAGACTGGTTCCAAATAGGAAAAGGAGTATGTCAAGGCTGTGTATTGTCACCCTGCTTATTTAACTTATATGCAGAGTACATCATGAGAAATGCTGGACTGGAAGAAACACAAGCTGGAATCAAGATTGCCAGGAGAAATATCAATAACCTCAGATATGCAGATGACACCACCCTTATGGCAGAAAGTGAAGAGGAACTCAAAAGCCTCTTGATGAAAGTGAAAGTGGAGAGTGAAAAAGTTGGCTTAAAGCTCAACATTCAGAAAACAAAGATCATGGCATCCAGTCCCATCACTTCATGGGGAATAGATGGGGAAACAGTGGAAACAGTGTTAGACTCTATTTTGGGGGGCTCCAAAATCACTGCAGATGGTGACTGCAGCCATGAAATTAAAAGACGCTTACTCCTTGGAAGGAAAGTTATGACCAACCTAGATAGCATATTCAAAAGCAGAGACATTACTTTGCCAACAAAGGTCCGTTTAGTCAAGGCTATGGTTTTTCCTGTGGTCATGTATGGATGTGAGAGTTGGACTGTGAAGAAGGCTGAGCACCGAAGAATTGATGCTTTTGAACTGTGGTGTTGGAGAAGACTCTTGAGAGTCCTTTGAACTGCAAGGAGATCCAACCAGTCCATTCTGAAGGAGATCAGCCCTGGGATTTCTTTGGAAGGAATGATGCTAAAGCTGAAAGTCCAGTACTTTGGCCACCTGATGCGAAGAGTTGACTCATTGGAAAAGACTCTGATGCTGGGAGGGATTGGGGGCAGGAGGAGAAGGGGATGACAGAGGATGAGATGGCTGTATGGCATCACTGACTCGATGGACGTGAGTCTGAGTGAACTCTGGGAGTTGGTGATGGACAGGGAGGCCTGGCGTGCTGCGATTCATGGGGTTGCAAAGAGTCAGACATGACTGAGCCACTGAACTGAACTGATCTGATGCCATTTTTCTAGATCTTCATATATGCATTCGTATATGATATTTGTTTTTCTCTTTCTGACTCACTTCATTCTGTATGAGAAGTCTCTCCCCTGGAGGAGAGGAGGGTGAAGGTGAGATGCATGGAGAGCACAACATGCAAATTTACAATTCCATATGTAAAATAGATAGCCAATGGGAATTTCCTATATGACTCAGAGAACTCAAACAGGGGCTCTGTAACAACCTAGATGGATGGGAGGGGGAGGGAGATGGGAGAGAGGTTCAAGAGAGAGGGGATGTATGTATACCTATGGCTGATTCATAATGTTTGACAGAAAAACCAAATTCTGTAAAGCAATTTTCTTTCAGTTAAAAAGAAAATTCTCTCCCCTTTTATAGTAAGCTTGAATGAGGTCTTCTTTGCCTGTTCAACCCCATCAGTGCAATTTTTTTTAACAATGTACATACATACATATACTTACAGTATTGCTACTTTCCCATCTTCCCTTCTCTCGTTTTCTTGCAGTTTTATACTCTTAAAAAACCACTTCCTTTCTCTATGAAATGGATTCAAAGAAGAAAGTTTGTCCTATTCATCTTCTGTACTTAGAAATAGTCCTCCATTTAGATGTATTATATTTTTTTTAAAGATTTTTCCAGGACTTCTGTTTCTATAGCAGGAAGAATATTTATATTATCTGGGTACACGATGTCTCTTAGATCTGATATTAATAATTCCCTTAGGAAATAAGATAGAGAGCTTCCCTTGTTGATATGAATTCCAAAAACATCATTTCCTTGTCTTCCATTTCTGTATACTCAACAACCAGCTCAGGGCCAGGCACATATAGGGGACTACTTATGTGTTGAATGAATTATTAATAACTTATAACTTCTCTCTAGCCTACCTCCTCCTTGAAATTCCTTTCACAGTTACTCTGTGGATAGTTCCTTATGGAACTTGGTCCAGTTCCATATGACTGGTACTTCTCTTTCTAGATCCTATAGCTGGAAATGTGTCTGTTCTTCTTCTAAGATGACCTCCAGACATGACTGTATTTCTTGTGAGCTGTTATTAAACCTATCTTCTTATAGTAAAGTACATATTATTTGTATCTGATTCCCAGAAACAACCTACAAGCTATCTGTTTGTGTCCAAGGAAGTATATGGCTGGATAAGTCCCAATTTGGGAAGATAACTTCAAATACATAAAACCTATCTTAATATTTAATATTCAAAATATATTTCCACTATACCCCACTGGATTTTCCCCATGCAATAAAAATTCCACAGGTTGAGGTTGTTTAACATCAAGAATGCTGAGAGGATTGGGGATACTTTCTACAGAAATATTAAAAAAAATAACTAATCATGTAATGTGGAAAATTAACAGATTGTTAGAGGTCAGTGTCCTTGGAAGGTTGAAACCATTCTAAAAGGAATTCTCCTTTCATACTAGCCTTTCTTCAAGCTGTTATCCACCAAGATAATAGCATGGTCTTTTGATATATAAATAAATTAGTGCCACTCTTCTGCTTAGAAAACTCCATAGTTCATGTTAAAGATCTCAGTCCATATCTGTCAGTAACATGGAGGGAATCTTGAACCTCCAAATGAGCTGGCATTCTCTGCACTGTACCCCAAACACGGGTTTTGAATTCTATTTTGTTAAATATTTTTGATGGATATGTGATGCTTAAAGAGATGAAGGTATTTCTCAGTAAATTAGACCACTCAGTCCTCCATCTGTAGAGAAAAAAATAATTACAGACTATAGAGACTTTATAAAATTAAAAATGCATGTGATTAACATTGTTTTGGGGGTCAGCAGGCTAAGTTCAGTGAGAGAAGAAAGTTTTTTTCTTTCCATTTTGATAATTTGAAAATACTCTTCTAAGAGAGAAAATGATGCCACTGATATTGCTTCTTTTATCTTTAAAGGACTAAAGAAATGTCTTACTTTTATCTGACTCAAAAAGAAGTGACACTTTCTACTAAATATTTTAAAATGGTCTCTGCACCTTAGAAAAGGCTTGAATGATTTTTTTGTGGAAATAGCATCTTCAGGGAAAAGAGGAAATACATTAAACTTTATCATTATTGTAGTTTATTATAGGAATTTATATGAGACTATGAATTTCATTTAATATACAATAGAGTATCATACATTTTAATACATTTAAAGAACATATTCTGAAACTCTATCCTAGTGAAGTATGACACTGCTCTGAGAATAAAACTGGCTCATTTTAACCCAAGTTCTGTTTTTCTCTTTAATAACAATTTAAATGGCTTTTAGGCACTCACTCAAGGAATTTTATACATTACTCTATCCATGATAAAAAATGTGTACTAATCTCCTAGTCTGAGTTTATTTCATTGCTAAGTTCCTTACCAACTACATTTTACATCAGTGTATTTGTCTATATTCCTCTATCTTTTAATTTAGATGGAAAATACAGTGGCTCGCCATTTCAGACTTCTGGAGATAATGATCTCCCTTTTTTCAAAACCAGCTTCTAGAAAGGAGCTACAGACAGGGTGTGATAGAAACTAATGAACAGAACTAAAGTGTTTATGAAGATGCTTAAAAGACAGATCCTTGCTCTCCATATGCTGAACATGGATGCAGGGGACAGCAGGATTGGTCAACATAGCTGAGAAGAGCAGACAGGAAAGAAAGAAACCATTGTCTCTACTTTCAATTCCTTTTCAGATTTGTTCCAGTCGATCATTACATTTTTGGAGGGAAAAGGGAACTCTTCTGAGGCTCAAAAGAGAAATCATCATGTGACAGTGACTATGTCCTCTCCATTTAATTAAACTTTGCTTAGTAAATAGCCATGCAAAAAAAAAAAAAAAAAGTGTAAATTTTAATGTTGGCAGTGATGTATGATGAGCCATTTTAAGGAGATTTGATCCCTGACTTTGATATCATACTTTTAATTTTTATTATTAATATAGAGTCTGATAAACCCTAGATGCAAAACAGAGTGAGATTCCTATGTCATATTTCCTTTTGTTCTTTATACCAGTGGTTAAACTTGGCTGCACATTTGGATCACATGAGAAGGTTCAGAAATCCTGATGTGCAAGCCTTGCTACATAGCACTTTAAATCAAGCCACCTTAAAGGTGCGAACCACAACTCACTATATTGTAAAGCTTCTCAGGGTGATTCCAAAGTACAGGCAGGTTGATAAATATTGATCTAGACCATTCCTTTGAAGGTAGAGCTAAAGTTTGCTTTAAATAAATATTAATATAATAATTTCATGAAAACATTGTAATGTATAAAAAAGGTATCAATTTTAGTTTAATAGTTGCCTGGATCAAATTCTGACTCTTCTGCACATACTTTGATGAATTTAATTTTCCTCAGTTATACAGTGGAGTTGAAACTAATGTGCCTTACAGAGAACTTTTGAGGATTATACATAATGGGTAATGCTTACCATAATGAATAATTAGCTAATCATACATCAGAGATGGTTTTGGCATATTCCTAGAAAAAAAATTATTTTGCAATACACATTTCCTGTCTTTCTACACCTTTGGACATTCTTCTTTCTTTTGCTATCAGAAACTTGATGTTGGGTTTGGGGAGAAAAATGGATAAACTTATCCTATTCTTAACTTGACATTTTTATTCTAAAAATTTAGATCAGATGCTAAATCCTTAAATCTTGCCCCAATTTTCAGTAAAATCATTCTCCTCTTCTTCTTTGTTGGCTTTCATTTACATCAACTTATTAATCCTACTGTATAAGTGAGAGCAAGAGTCATGTCTTAGTCATCTTTTAACTTCACACTTAATACAATGACTAATGTAGAATCTCTATTAATATTACTGGATAACTGAATTGATTTTTCCTCAAGTTAATAAAATCTCAGGTTGGCTTCATAGACACAATATTCACAACAGGAGCACCAAGGTCTCACATGTTTGATCATGCCTGAAAATTTGTATTTAATTACATCGCATAACTATTGATAAAGAATTGTGACAAATTAGTATATTCCTTCAAGAAATTATTGATATTGGTGTATTTAAAACAACAGAAGGAGCTTTGAGATATCTATTGAGATGGTTGTTTTCAACACTTGAAGAACAGTTCTATATTAAGCTAGAGAACAAAACTAATGCTAGTTTACTAGGAGTAAAATTTATGAAAAGACTGGGGCTTCCCAGGCAGCACTAGTGGCAAAGAGCCCACCTGCCAATGCAGGAGAAGTAAGAAGTGGGTGTTCAATCCCTGGGTCAGGAAATTTCCTGGAGGAGGGCCTGGTAGCCCACTCCAGTATTCTTGCCTGGAGAATCCCATGGACAGAGCAGCATGGTGGGCTACAGTTCACAGGGTCACAAAAGAATCAGACATGACTTAGCAACTGAACAATACCACCACCCATTTCAGGCAGATAAAAAAGATACTTTATCAAGCAGTTATTTAGTTTTAAGTAAACACTGTAGAGCAGAAGTAGGTGCTTTGGTTGAAGATGAGGGAATCACCTAATTCTCAGCTTGGAAAGACTCTTAATGAAAGTATCTTTCAGACAGAACATTTTCCTTAATGGTGAATATTTGAAGTAATTCCTTAAAGAGTTGTATACAAATGTGGTCAGAGGGAATCAATTATTGCTTTAAGGAATGTTGCACAAATTTCTGTGCCACAAATTGCTTAAGAATTGAAATTGGTACTTAGGTGGAAGTTTTATCTTTTTTAATATGTCTATAAATGAGAGAATATGAGTATAGTTTGCCAATGATTCTAATTTCTCTGACCTGCTGAAATGTTAAGTCCACAAGGATTCATTTCAAAATCTTACTATCAGTGTGAGTGTGTAGGATGTGGAAGATGATAGGGGAAAGTGTAAGTTCACATTATTGGGGAAAATAATTGAAATCGTAATTATACCAGGATACAATTTGAGAGAATTAATTTGACACTCTTCATTCCTCTTGCTCCTGACAACTACAAATTTTTTTTTCAAGTCTTTAATAGCAGTTTCCTTAAATTATTGAAGCTTAAATTATTTCCTAATTTAATTATTAAATTAAACAATTTCCTGAAATTATTGAATATGGTGACTTAACCTAAAAAGAAAACATGATATCTGGTCATCCTAATCCTGAATTGAGTAGTATTTCCTATGACTCTTACAGTTTGTATTTATAGTTTCACTTTAAGTGGACATGAAAAAGTTTTTGAGATCGATAAAAAGCTTAAAGATTTTGACAAAAAGCAGTTTAAAATGCAAAGAAAACATTAGTAAAGAAAGAGAAATAATTTTAATGTTAATTTACCTCATGAATTCAATAAAAATATGTAAAATGTTGAATTAAATAATGAGTAAATCTGGATCATGCCACAAGGATTTTGAAATCACTTAGTGATGAGGGGGAAAAAAATCATAAAGAAGAATGGTGTAAACCCATAAAGTAAGTCTTAATTCTTGGAGTTTCAAGTAAGAAAAAATAGATCTGGTTCAGAAAACCTAGAATGATTTTATAAAGAAAGTTAGATTTTTTTTTTAACTTGACCTTAACAAGTGGGTAGATTTTTAATAGAACACAAAAATGTCTGGGGAGCAGCATCACTACCGTCTCTCCTTCCCTTCCTTCTTCAACTCTCCTCTTTCTCTCTCTCTCTTCTTCTCAATACAGAAACTATATAAAGTGGATAATGTGCTATTTTGGGAGAACCACAAAGAAAGTTTATTGGTCTGATAAGAAAAGAGGAAGGACAATTTTCTAGAGGATGTCAATTTGGAATCAATGAAAGTACAGAAACTGGCAAAGGAAAAGCAACTTCAGACAACAGAAAAATCAAGTAAATCAATGGAAGCCTGGAAGAAAATGGATGATGCTCACTCTGTTTATAATGTTCTTTCCCTTTCCTTCTTGCAAAGAAAGTGTCTATATCCTTTAGACATTTTCTCTGTTTCTTTGATTTCTCTGACTGGATCAAATTCCTCTTTAACAGGTATAAATGTCACCATGTTCTTCTCATTTATGTCAATTGTCACAGTAAAATTTTATACGTATTTATGTGGTTATTTGATTAATATCTCTCTTATGATATTATGTGGTTATTTGATTAATATCTCTTATGATTCTCTGGTGGAATCATAAGAATCATAAGGTCAGAGATTGGGTCCAGTTTTGATCAACCAAAGCAGAGCACAAGAATTTCACAAGAATTGACATACAATAAGTCTTCATGGGAAAAAAAAAAGATACATAAAATAATGAGGTAAGACAAAAAATAATGTTGTCAGAGTATTAAGTACATCTATACCATGGTGAATTTTGACTTGAGGGAGAATAATGATGTCAATTAACAAAAGTTATTATTTCATTTAAAAAGCTTAAGCTTTATTCTATATGCAATAGAAATCCATACTTCAACAAACCAGTTCACAATCATATTTTACTTTATATGACTGACTTTAACAATAATTTAAAATATGGATTGAGCATGGGGTAATAATGGCAAATAAGTGCATAACCATGGGAAAAAAATACTGTGTTTGTCTAAAGATGAAATAATTAGTCCCTTAGTAGAACTGGGATACAATACTCATAAGAAGGAATTTTGCTTCATAATTTGATCTGAGAGACAAAAGGTAAATTAGACCCAGAGTATGAAAGATTTTCACATAGTAACTGATCCAATTCAAGCTAAATAGAAAAAAAAATTTTTTTCAATGATCTTCCCTGAATATCTGTCATGTTTCCAGAATGATCCTGGTGCCATTGCATGTGGACATAGGTCATTATGTGTGCTACTATTCTTCTGAGATACTCTCATTTGAGATAATTTACAAGTCCATCAATGCATTGTTGTGCTCTAAATAAAATATATTCTTCAAGCATTAAGTCATATCCTGTCTTTATAAATGATGCTACAAGAAAAAGCTAACTGCATGATGCATCTTCACAGTCTTAAGACAATTTATTATGGTGGATTTGATTTTTAAATGGAACCATAAATTCACACCGCACTAAAAATTATAAGATTTAGTGATGAGCTTTACTGTAACTCTCCTCTGAGACAAATGTTGCCATAAAAATCTAAATCAGCATTTAATGAATTGACAGAAGCTAGAGAACCTGAGAGCAGTGCTCGATGAGAAAGACTTAAAAACGTTGGGTCTTTAAGAAGAAGAAACTTGGGTCAGAAAATAAAATTCTGTACCTTCGCCATTCAACTGAACTGAGCTCAGAGAGACTCTCAAGTTATATCTCCAGGATATGTAAAAGATCTGCAGCTGAGGGGACAGCCTCTATCTGTGCAGGAACCAGCATCTCATTTGTTAATGCTCCAAATGCAACAAAGAATTAAGCTGAAGCATCTATTCCTACACATTCAGAACAAAGAACAAATCCTGTATTTAGTGTAGTCACACACAAAGGAGTGATCTGGAAATGTAAATCACCAAAAGGATTTTTCCCTGGGGCGTTAATAACAGGTCAGTAATTACTCTGAAAAGCAAGAGACAGATAGAACTCTCTGGAAGATCCAACCCACCCTGCTAGACACCCTCAGTGCTTTCTTTAGAGCAAGTAGTTTAAATTCAGTTGGAAAATATATTTTTTGTCTGCAATATCTATTAAATGTTTAATTAAAGGAAAGACTCCTTTTCAAAAAACAATTCAATGCTAGAACACTAGGATTTTTTTTTAACCCTCTTTCAGCTGTTACTCTTAAAAACAACAGATCATTATTGTCCTCAGTGTTAGGCAAATTCCAAGTGAAATTATATTAAGTGTGTTGTTTTCCAAAGCAGAGTTATATGCAAGAAGGGAAATGACCAAAGATCATGATCCTTTATAACAATATATTATGAGGACATAAAGAAATTACACTAGTGGTTATTTATGTTATGATTCCGTTTTGGTGATGCTCATATAAAGACAATGAGTGTGCAGGAAAACTTTTTCTGGTTCAGATGGCAAAATACAAGTGAAACGACTTCATTGAGGAGAGTGTTCAAGTGAGCAAGGCTTCAGAGGAAAATGAGTATCTAGGATCTTCCTAGATATTAAATTAAGACTCACTGGTTCTCTTTGACAGTGCTGAGAGGAAATCTGCAGATGAATGTCTTCTGGACTTGTGAATATATTTAGAAACTCACAAAGAGAGGTTTCCTGACCTAAATGTGTCCTTATACTTCCTAAACTGCAAACTGCATACTGGGAGTAATGACTTGCTTTTTTAAAAACTTTACTTCACTCTAAGAATCAATACAAACAGGACCACATCTCTCTAATTCATCTCTGAATCACTAGGAGCCTGTACATTGCCTTCCATAGTTCTGTGTGCTGTGCTTAGTCACGTCCGACTCTGCTCCTCCGTGGATTATGGCCCACCAGCCTCCTCTGTCCAGGGGGAATCTCTAGGCTTGAATACTAGACTGGGTTGCCATGCCCTCCTCCAGCGGATCTTCCCAACTCAGAGACTGAACCCAGGTCTCCCTTATTGCAGGTGGATTATTTACCATCTGACCCACAAGGGAAGCCCTAGAATACTGGAGTGGGTTGCCTATCCCTTCTCCACGGGATCTTCCTGACCCAGGAATTGAACCTGAGTCTGCAGGTGGATTCTTTACCAGCTGAGCTAGTTCAATCAAATGTTGTTGAATGAAGAAATATATTTTACCTGCTATTTTACATGATAAAAAGATGGATTTTATACAGTTTTGTGATACGGGACATGTGTGTGTTTATATGTTTAAACAATACTATATTGACTCTTTTAGTTCATTTTCTTTTTTTCTAAAATCATGATAGCAGAAGAAATGGAGGATAAATTCATATATATATATGTATAATATATATATGTATAATATAGGCAGAAATGGAGGATAAATTCATATATATATATGTATAATATATATATATGTATGTATAATATAGGCAGAAACAGTCCACTGATATAACTGGAGGGAAAGAATGGCATAGTTGTTATAGACAGTCACTGTTCTTTGATTTTAGCATTTTCACTTAAGTGTAGCGTATGTGGAAGAGCAGAAACAGGGAAGATAAAACAAGATAAAGCAAAATGAGTGACTATGGTCGGACTGTTTGGCTTACCATCTTTTCTCCCACTTAAACTACCCCTCTGAATTGACTGGGCCACATCACAAAATCAGGAGGTGAACTGACTTTTCTTGTAAAACCTGCAAACTCTCATTTTCTCTAGAATAGAGATAATTAGGTGGACTTTCTTGTGCTGCTTCTCTTAGATTGGACTAAACTTAAAACCTATTATGTTAGCAGAGTATTTAATTGAAAGAAGTATTTTCCAATCTAGTAATAATGAGGAAACAAGATCTAAAGGACAAAAGGAAAGTTTTGTGGCAGGTGTGACAGGTGGAAGAAGAGTAGATAGAAACGAGATAATGAAGAGAATGGTCTATAAAGTTTGATGTGCAGCCAGACCAGAAGTTCAAATAAGAATATGGAGAAGTTGAGAAATGGGAGAAGAGAGAGGAAAAGTAAACAATAATGGAAATAGAAGTGTAAATATACACCTAATTTTCAAATAGGCAAAATGCTTTTGCTTATATATTTTTAAAAGACAAATTGCAAAAGGAAACATTATGACAATACAGGTAAAACAGTGTATGTCATTTTTTTCTCATGACCAATAGTTCTGTGAGGCCAGAGCATGTCATATTTTGGAATTATTTTTTTTTAAGTTGTCTATGACTTAGTGACCTAGAATTGACATCTCTTTCTTTAAAATCATCAGGTTTCATAAACACAAGAGATTTTTGACAAGCTTTCGTTCTTAGAGGGGCAAATGGAAAGCCCTACTTTAATTTTAATCTTATGAAGGATTACTGAAAGAAGACATAAAGACAGTCATAGAGTATTCTCTTCTCTTCATTCATCACATATCATTCACCATGCAATTCCTATTGACATGCCTCCAAACATGTCCTGATTTCACTCATTTTTTCTGTGTCTCATTACCATCCTAGAGCATTCCTGTATCATCCCCTTCATGAAGAGTTATAGCTTTCTAACTAGACCTCTTAGATTCCCTCTAAATTCTGTGCAAGCTAATCTTCACATGGCCACCACTAGATCCTTAAGATTGTACAATAGATTAAATCATTTCTTTATTTAAAACAGTTCAATGATTTTCAATCTCACTAAAAAGAAAGTCAAAACTCTTAAACCTAACTCACAAAACTTTATGATTTGGAACATGGTTTACAGTCATCTGCTTTCTTCCCTGTAAAAACATGATACCCCTATCCTTCTCATGTGTCCTCATGGAGGGGAGAAAATACTTACTCATACCCTCACCATAAAAATCCAGATTCCATTGGGCAAGGAAGTCATAGACTCTACACAGGCATCTAAGTACAAGAGCCATGCAAGAACAAAGCATTTCATCTATCCTTATCTTTTCATCTGGTCTAGCCCCTATGCATTCAATGCCACAGCCTAGAAATGAAACAATCTCTACTGAAGGCATATTTATGAGATCCAGGCAGCATACATTAAAATTTGGGAGGTCTACCCTGTAGAGTTGGAGAAGGTGATGGCACCCCACTCCAGTACTCTTGCCTGGAATATACTATGGATGGAGGAGCCTGGTAGGCTGCAGTCCATGGGGTCACGAAGAGTTGGACACTACTGAGCGACTTCACTTTCACTTTTCACTTTCATGCATTGGAGAAGGAAATGGCAACCCACTCCAGTGTTCTTGCCTGGAGAATCCCAGGGACGGGAGAGCCTGGTGGGCTGCCATCTATGGGGTCACACAGAGTCGGACACGACTGAAGCGACTTAGCAGCAGCAGCACCCTGTAGAGTGCACCACAGGATAGTAGTTTACTATGTTTAATTTAATAGCAAAAGTTAGGGGCTTTGACCTACAGAGGTCTTCAGTACATTGCTGGTCACAGTGAAAACATAGGTGATATTGGTGAAGTGTATGTGCATGTGCTCACTTGCTCAGTCATGTCTGATTCTTGGCAACCTCATGCATTGTAGCCCACCAAGCTCTGCGGTCCATGGAATTTCCCGGGCAAGAATACTGGAGCCGTGGGCTTCCCTAATAGCTCAGTTGGTAAAGAATCAACCTGCAATGCAGGAGACCCTGGTTTGATTGCTGGGTAGGGAAGATCTGTTGGAGAAGGGATAGATTACCCACTCCAGTATACTTGGGCTTCCCTTGTGGCTCAGCTAGTAAAGAATCTGCCAGAATGCCGGAGACCTGGGTTGGATCCCTGGGTTGGGAACATCCCCTGGAGAAGAGAAAGGCTACCCATTCCAGTATTCTGGCCTAGAGAATTCCATGGACTGGATAGTCCATAGGGTTGCAAAGAGTCGGACAGGACTGAGAGACTTTCACTTTCACCGTTTCCTGCTCCAGGGGATCTTCCTGACCCAAGGATCGATTCTACATCACCTGCACTGGCAGGAGTGTTCTTTACCACTGCACCACCTGGGAAACCCCAGGTGAAGGGTCAGGCTTCGTTTCAGGGGATAGAGGAAAAGGAGCACGTTTAGAGATGAAACAGGGCATATCTGTGAGCTTTAGCTGTCTAGGCTTCTCACTCATTTAGGGTTGCTGAAAGAGGAAAGGAAGAAAAGGTCAAAAAGAACATGGCATCTGACATCAGAGTTTGAGACAGAAAACCCCCACATGAACACAAAGAAATGTATGAGCATTAATTAATTATTAATAATTATTGAAAAGACTAAATCACAGAAGAATTCATTTTTATTTAATGTAAGATTTGGGAGTAAATTATCTGCCCATGTGATGAGTAATACTATAGTTAGACCTGCTTTACTACTTACTGTGATTCTTACTAAAACCAACTTAACCTAAACCAAGTAGGAACAGGTGTTTACTAAACTTCAGCAGCAAACTAATTTTATTTTGCATTTGTGCAGTTGGTAATGGTGATACTAGAGTTTACTTTACTCGCCACTTAAAGTGAATGGGCTTCTGTGATTATCCAACACAAGAGTCTGGAGTTTCAGGGACTCTTAAGTAAATCTGAGTAAGAATTTTCATAAGTGCTTGTGAATTGAAGCTGCAAATGGTTTAATCTAAATCACAGCATGAGTAATTACGTAAATCCTTCTCACATAACCAACAATTCACCAGAGGCCAGATCTGTGACAATCTTATTCTCTAGCCTGGAATTGTGAATGGAACTTCTAAAAGAGACACTTTGCTTTCATAAGCTCATAGCGGCTTTCAATTTCTGGTTAGGTTATCTCCAAATTAAAAATATTGATTCACATAAAATAGAAGTAATTTTATTTAATAATAAAGATAATAATAATAGATTAATAGTAAACAACATTTAAAATGCTTTAAGCATAGTTTGATTTAAGCTGTCATAAATGCTTAAATCAATATTTATACTTAATTTTTGATGTGAGCACTGAAATTTTTAATTTGACTGTCTAGGTTAAATATGTCATGATTTCAAGTTAGGAATGAGTGTTTGCATAAGTGGCATTGTCATTTTATACGCTGTTCTAAGTAAATATAAGGAGCAGTTTGGTGATGTTGATACTGACTTATAGTCTAGTTTCATCATATAACAAACATGAATGTTATGAATATCATATACATCATTAAGCATATGTGCATTTTCACATGTTGGAATATGCAAAAATAAACTATGTGACTGTAGAGTGCCAAATGCCATATGTGCTAGCTGTTGTGTTGGTAAATTAGGAGTTAAATGCAGCTGGGCTCAAAATAATACTTTCCTCTATTTTAACGGTGTCGAATTCACAGCTGAAGATACAAATGGATCTGTAACATAACAATATTGAAATTGTTTCAGTTCCAAAGAAGAAATTTATTGTGGAATATATGTACTGAGGTATACAAGAACAAAGATTAGTTCTAGTTTCTAAAATGACTTTGAGGCATCTCTAGTGAAAATTTAACCTAATCATGTTAAACATATTTATCACCGAGGCCATATTCTGTCTTCTCAAACAATTGTCAGGTTTCCATAAATGAGGAATAGAAATATTTATTTAGCTGCACATTAGCAATCTAATGGTCAAAATATTTTTATGTATATTTTTAGAGCTTGTTCATGAACCATCTCTCTTCCCAAGTCAGCACTCATTTCTTTCCAACTTCACATATTCCAAAACTGCATCATCATCATTATCTACTAGTGCGGACCAGATATTAAACAGCACTATCAGTGTGAAGAACCCCTGTAACAAATAATGTTTTGCTGGCATACAATCTTTTACTGTTCTTGCAGATTTTTCTTTTTCTTTGATTTGATTTCATTATAGATTGTCAAACTTTCATTGCCTCGGTTTTATTTTCTTACTGTTAACTATGAAGGATTCCATACTACTCTTTTCAGTTTCAGAGTAAGAATTGAATTCTTACCCTACTTATTCTGAGACTGTAAAATCTAGGGATGTAGTCTTCCGATACTCCCAGATGCTCAAATATGTAGACTTATCTACCTAGTAGAGGGGCCTGATATCTACTCACTGTAATTTACTGTGTAACTGCCACACTGTTAGATTCCTCAGAGCTCTGAACAGAGCATAAAAGTACCAATTAGGACTTTGCTTTGCCAGGAAAAAAATCTCAGTCTCTAAGTTATTGTCAAAGCATGACTTGGGCATGCAAGAGTGAGTAAAGACTACAAGCAAATTTGCTGCATTTTTATGACTCATGTACTACTTCTTCCACAGAAATTTCCCAATATATTCTGTCTCTGTGTCTCTTTGAACCTCTCTTTTGCTCTCTCTCTCTCTTCCTAATTCATGACTCTTATATTCAGTAACAGCCCTCAGTCACTCCATTGTGTCCAACTTTCTGTGACCCCACCCCATGGACTGGAGCCCACCAGGCTCCTCTGTCCATGGGATTCCCCAGGCAAGAATACTGGAGTGGGTTAGCATTCCCTTCTCCAGGGGATGTTCCCGACTCAGGGATTGAACTTTCGTCTCCTGCATTGGCAGGTGAATTCTTTACCATTGAGCCACCTGGGAATTCACATTCAGTAACAGATGTAATTCTAAATATGAAGATTCATCAGCTAGTTTCTGAGGAATTGGGTTTATAATCCCAATGTGTTACAGAAATACTAAATATTAAATGTATTCCCCTACAGGGACAGAGCCCACATATGCTTCTCTTTAAATGAGACTAGATGAAAATCAGCCAAAGAGCTTTAAAATTCTCCCATCTCAATGTTAAGGTAAGTTCAGACTTTGCAGAATCTTTATTTGTTGGTCACTAAGTCATGTCCGATGAGGTAAACAGCTGGCTCATTGGGAAAGACCCTGATGCTGGGAAAGATTGAAGGCAGGAGAAGAGGGTGACAGAGGATGAGATAGTTGGATAGCATCACCGATTCAATGGACATGAACTTGGGCAAACTCTGGGAGATGGTGAGGGACAGGGAGGCCTGCCATGCTGCAGTCCATGGGGCTGTGAAGAGTCGGACACAACTTGGTGACTGAACATGTCCAACTCTTTGCAATCCCATGGACTGTATCCCACTAGGCTCCTTTTTCCATGGCAGAGTCTTTACTGTTTTGCAAATTTCCCCAATCTGTCCTTCTCTACTAAAGGATGTAAACCTGACTTTCTATAACATCTTAGCAGGGCCACGCACTCAGAAGAAAGCTCAAATTGACCCAAATGTCAAGGCATAATGCTATGGTTCCTAAGATGCTTTTAAAACTCTACTGCAGTATGTAGCAGCAGTAGTATGTAATGTGCACCACCGAGCTGATTTTAAAGCATATTTTCACACAAAAAACCTCTAGGAAATCTCATCTATTGTCTCCATATTTCTTCATGAGGGTCTGTCATTAAGGTTCAAATACACAGGTCAGCTTTATGCCTGTGAAACATGAAATCGAGAAATAGAAGAGGGTGAATCAATAATTCAACAAAGCATGCAAGATCATAAACTTTAATTCAAGAGTCTGCAAGATGGCAATTTGTATCCTTTAAGGTTTGTGAGGTCTATATGCCAAACTAATTCCTCTCCCCTTTTCATCTTCATTCATTTTAAAAAGGTGAATTGTGCAGTGCAATTATACCTATAACATTGGGTGGAGGATACTCCAAAGGGGAGAATGTTGCTTTTTGCAGGCTCAGCAAAAGGAAAAGATGATGGTGAGTGGAAGTTGCACAAATTATGTATAAGCCCAGTAACCTAAGCAACATGTGCAACATGAAGACCAATGAGCAAAATACAAATTATAAGAATGACACTAATTTTATGGATTTGTGTGGATGAATAAAAACTCAAAGGATATAAGGATTTCTTCTTAAACTATATTTTCCTGAGCATCTACATAGAGCTTTGAGGAAAGAAAAGTGAAGAACAAGGCAAAAACAGAAACAAACAAACCAAAAAACAGATGCCTACATCACCTGAGATATAGTTGTAATGAAAAATAGAAAGCGTTTTTTGTTAACTTTTTTGAATTAAATTGTTTGCCTTGGATTTATATTATTTCTTATCTGCATACTGTGTTCTTTTTAGTTGTTAGATATTTTTAAGTTCATGAAATAATTTTCATATTAGAGATATTTTCATATATTGAGAAAAGGGTGTTTTGAATTCTCAGTAACTTTACAAAAGCACAATATCCCAGTTGTCAGATTATTTTACCTTAGAATGGATGAACTCAAGGGCTACTCTCAAAGGATATGCATTGCCAGGTCTTACAAAGCATTTTGGTCACAGTTTAATCACTATTTATTATATAACCTTGCTGTGTGGTGAAACTATGTTATTATGTTACAAGAAATCTGTGCCAGAACTCAATCTCGAGAGATGCAAAAATGCACAATCAGAAAAGCAGCATGTGAGAATTAGTCTCTTCTGAAAAGAAATCAAAAAGAGATATGCAGGGTCAAATGAGTGAAAGATACACACATGAAGCAAACACACTGTAGATACTTGCTGTAAGAGGCCAGCCTGGCTACATGGTCAGTATTGTTTCAGATGACTTTCAAGTTACACTGTTCCTTTCCAAGTAAATAACCTAAGACCTATGACTTAAAAAAAAAAAAAAAATTGGAGTATAGCTGCTTTACAATATTGTGTTAGTTTCTGCTACACAGCAAAGTGAATCAGCTTTACACAAACATACATCCCCTCTTTTTTGTATTTCCTTCCCATTTAGGTCACCACAGAACACTGAACAGAGTTCCCTGTGCTATATGATACAATCTCATTAATTATCTATTTTATATATAGTAGTGTATATGTGGGGCTTCCCTGGTGGCTCAGTGGTAAATAGTTCACCTGCTATGCAGGAGCCACAGGAAACACAGGTTTGATCCCTGGGTCAGGAAGATCCTCTGCAAGAAGACATGGTAACCCACTTCGGTATTTTTGCCTGGAGAATCACCATGGACAGAGGAGCCTGGTGGGCTACAGTCCATAGGGTCGCAAAGAGTCGGACACAGCTGACTGAAGCAGCTTAGCATGCACTCACCTGGTGTGTATGTGTCAATTTCAATCTCCCAATTCATCCCACCCTCTTCCTTTACCTCCTTAGTGCCCATTCATTTGTTCTCTACATCCTTGTCTCTATTTCTGCTTAGAAATAGGTTCATCTGTACCATTTAAGACCTTTTAGAACTAACACCCAAAAAAGATGTCCTTTTCATTATAGGGGACTGGAACGCAAAAGTAGGAACTCAAGAAACACCTGGAGTAACAGGCAAATTTGACCTTGGAATATGGATGAAGCAGGGCAAAGACTAATAGAGTTTTGCCAAGAAAATGCACTGGTCATAGCAAACAGCATCTTCCAACAACACAAGAGAAGACTCTATACAGGACATCACCAGATGGTCAACACTGAAATCAGACTGATTATATTCTTTGCAGCCAAAGATGGAGAAGCTCTATATAGTCAACAAAAATAAGACAAGGAGCTGACTGGCTCAGATCATGAACTCCTTATTGCCAAATTCAGACTGAAATAGAAGAAAGGGGAAACCACTAGACCATTCAGGTATGACCTAAATCAAATCCCTTATGATTATACAGTGGAAGTGAGAAATAGATTTAAGGGCCTAGATCTGATAGATAGAGTGCCTGATGAACTATGGATTGAGGTTCATGACACTGTACAGGAGACAGGGATCAAGACCATCCCAATGGAAAAGAAATGCAGAAAAGCAAAATGGCTGTCTGGGGAGGCCTTACAAATAGCTGTGAAAAGAAGAGAAGCAAAACGCAAAGGAGAAAGGGAAAGATATAAACATCTGAATGCAGAGTTCCAAAGAATAGCAAGAAGAGATAAGAAAGCCTTCCTCAGTGATCAATGCAAAGAAATAGAGGAAAAAACAGAATGAGAAAGACTAAAGATCTCTTCAAGAAAATTAGAGATACCAAGGGAACATTTCATGCAAAGATGGGCTCGATAAAGGACAGAAATTGTATGGACCTAACAAAAGCAGAAGATATTAAGAAGAGGTGGCAAGAATACACAGAAGAACTGTACAAAAAAGATCTTCAAGACCCAGATAATCACGATGGTGTGATCACTGACCTAGAGCCAGACATCCTGGAATGTGAAGTCCAGTGGGCCTTAGAAAGTATCACTACGAACAAAGCTAGTGGAGGTGATGGAATTCCAGGTGAGCTATTTCAAATCCTGAAAGATGATGCTATAAAAGTGCTGCATTCAATATGCCAGCAAATTTGGAAAACTCAGCAGTGGTCACAGGACTGGAAAAGGTCGGTTTTCATTCCAATCCCTAAGAAAGGCAATGTCAAAGAATGCTCAAACTACTGCACA
Source organism: Bos grunniens (assembly GCF_055505025.1). Classification (NCBI taxonomy): domain Eukaryota; kingdom Metazoa; phylum Chordata; class Mammalia; order Artiodactyla; family Bovidae; genus Bos; species Bos grunniens. The sequence continues at coordinate 70,803,225 of NC_141170.1, forward strand.
ATTGCACTCATCTCACATGCTAGTAAGGTAATGCTCAAAATTCTCCAAGCCAGGCTCTAGCAATACGTGAACTGTGAACTTCCAGATGTGCAAGCTGGTTTCAGAAAAGGCAGAGGAACCAGAGATCAAATTGCCAACATCCAATGGATCATGGAAAAAGCAAGAGAGTTCCAGAAAAACATCTATTTCTGCTTTATTGACTATGCCAAAGCCTTTGACTGTGTGGATCACAATAAACTGTGGAAAATTCTGAAAGAGATGGGAATACCAGACCACCTGACCTGCCTCTTGAGAAACCTGTATGCAGGTCAGGAAGCAACAGTTAGAACTGGACATGGAACAGACTGGGTCCAAATAGGAAAAGGAGTATGTCAAGGCTGTATATTCTCACACTGTTTATTTAACCTATATGCAGAGTACATCATGAGAAACCCTGGGCTGGAAGAAGCACAAGCTGGAATCAAGATTGCTGGGAGAAATATCTGTAACCTCAGATATGCAGATGATACCACCATTATGGCAGAAAGTGAAGAGGAACTCAAAAGCCTCTTGATGAAAGTGAAAGAGGAGAGTGAAAAAGTTGGCTTAAAGCTCAACATTCAGAAAACGAAGATCATGGCTTCTGGTCCCATCATGTCATAGATGGGGAAACAGTGGAAACAGTGTCAGACTTTATTTTTTTGGGCTCCAAAATCACTGCAGATGGTGACTGCAGCCATGAAATTAAAAGATGCTTACTCCTTGGAAGGAAAGTTATGGCCAACCTAGATAGCATATTGAAAAGTAGAGACATTACTTTGCCAACAAAGGTCCGTCTAGTCAAGGCTATGGTTTTTCCAGTGGTCATGTATGGATGTGAGAGTTGGACTGTGAAGAAAGGTGAGCACTTAAGAATTGATGCTTTTGAACTGTGGTGTTGGAGAAGACTCCTGAGTGTCCCTTGGACTGCAAGAAGATCCAACCAGTCCATTCTGAAGGAGATCAGCCCTGGGATTTCTTTGGAAGGAATGATGCTGAAGTTGAAACTCCAGTACTTTGGCCACCTCATACGAAGAGTTGACTCATTGGAAAAGACTCTAATGCTGGGAGGGGTTGGGGGCAGGAGGAGGAGGGGATGACAGAGGATGAGATGGCTGGATGGCATCAGTGACTCGATGGACGTGAGTCTGAGTAAACTCCAGGAGTTGGTGATGGACAGGGTGCCTGGCGTGCTGCAATTCCTGGGGGTCACAAAGAGTCGGACACGACTACGTGACTGAACTAATGTACCATTTTTCTAGATTCCACATATATTTGTTAATACACAATATTTGTTTTTCTCTTTCTGACTTCACTCTTATGACAGGTTCATCTATTCTGATTAGTTTTCAAATCTGAGCTTCTGGTATTACCCTCCCATACCCAGCTCAATCTGCTTCTCCCAGAATCTTACCATCTCAGTAAATGGAAACTGCACCCCCCACCAGTTGTCCAGGAAAAATCTTTACTGTCACCCATGACTCTCTTCTCTCATACTTCAGAATCCATCTACTTGCAGATTCTCTTTGCTCTATCTTCAACATGATCAGAATGTTCATGCAGAAAATGAACACTTCTCAGGATCTCCCACTCTGATCTAAATCACCATCCTCCATTACTGGGATTATGGAGTTAGTCTCCCAGTGGGAACCTCTGGTCCTCCATCCCCTCTTCCCCGTCCCCACTCCCTCAGACTGTCTCAACACAATAAACAGAATGATTCTGTCATAGGTGGCCTGGGAGCCTTCAGTCCACTACTTAAACCTGCCAATGGCTGCCCATGTGAGTCTGAGTGGAAATCAAAGACTTCAATGAGCTGTGAGATTCTAAGTTCCTCTCTAAATCCCTGGTCCCTTTATCTCTACTAAACCATTTCCTATTCTATTTCTCTTTATTTCACTCCAGGAACATTAGCTCATTTTTATGCTGCTCATTATTCCTTCTTCTTAGAATACTGCCACCTCCCCCAACCCTTGTTTTTGTATCTATACTTGGTTCACTGTCTCTCCTGTTCTTGATTTTGCTAAGATATCATCTTCCCAGTGAGTTATCTCCCAACCATGCTGTTTTGCATTTTAACTCTGCTTCCGCCCCCAGAACTCCCTACCATCATTCTCTATCTTAAGCTTAAATATTTTTAAAGCATAAAAATTGTTCTGTTAATTTTAATGGAAGTTCTGAGTAATTTTTAGTTGGATTGTTTGCTTCAAATCATTTCTTTAGCAAATAACCACTTTTCCTTCCTCTCAGCTCTTATTCTTCTTGCCAAGTGCTCTAAATATTATATACTTTACTTATTTTGTTGTTTTTTTTAATGCCTCTTCCTCCTAAAGTGTAAGTTCCATGTGAGGAGAGATTTCTGCCTCTTTTAATAACATCAACATGTCTAAAATTTAGAGATATGTTTAGGATCCCATATTGTTCTATAAAATAGTAATTGAATAATGGGATTTAGGTTTTTTTCCCTTAATGAACAATAATTTGGTTTCTTTTGTTTATTCTTTTATTAACCTTTATTATGTTATTGAATGTTACAGCTTGTAGAATTAGAGGGGGATATACACATGAACATAGGAAAATTTTAGGCTTCGAAAACTTCAGATATTTTTCACCTATTGTTTCTCCTGAAAGAATGTCAATCGATCACAATATCTCTTTTTCCATCCTCTAGCCATAAACATCCTGAAGGCAGGATTTTGACTATTTTGGTTCCTTTATGTAGTCCATATACTCAGCACAGGCTCTTGGATAACAGTGGGCATTTAGTAAATATTTTAGTATGAATGTACAAGTCAGATATAGTTTCTGCAAAATGAGGAGGTTGCTCTAGAACAGAATTTTTCAGTGTTGACATTATTGTCATATTGGGCTATGCACTAAATGCCAGAAGCACCCTTCTAACACTTACACCTAGCTACAACCAAGAATGTCTCCAAACATTACCAAATGTCCCTTGGGAACAAAATCCCCTATCATTGAGAATCACTGGTCTAGAAGAGTCTAACATTTTATAAAATAAGGTTTGGAACTTCTCATCAACCATTCTAATGGACCATCCAGACTTCCTATTCTCTCTTTGCTGTCTTGATTTCGACCACCAAAGATGTGCTGTCGTCCATGTGGCAGAATGAAAAGATGAAGCATCATTGAGTTGCTCAACATTTCCCTGATTTAAACAAGTAAAGCTTTAATGTTTCTGCACTCATGCTCCCTTTAAATTCTCTCTGTCACCACTCACTATTAAGGATATTATTTTCTTATATATGTACAGAAGTGATATTTAAACTTCCAAGCACTTTGAGATGAATTGGTCTGCAGGTTGAGACAGGAAACTATTATATGTATCAAAGATCTGATGAAAGAAACACTTGGCTCTCTCTGATACTCAGTTCTCAAGAGACTCTTGACTTACAGCTTATCCCAGAGTCAAGCAAACACAGAATTATCAAGATACTACAGCAAAAGCATCAAACATTTGGTGTTCAAGCCTTCAGACGTGTGAAATAGAAATAAGCATAACATCTTGTCCGTCAGATAGGTTGTACCCATTGAGCAAAACAGTACATGCTTAAAAATATTTCCATTAACTACTTTTTTTTTTTTTTACAATTCTTCAAGCAATTAATCAGGAAAAAACCCTGAAACTACTTCTTTAGTGAAGTTCAGTCTCTGGAGAACATTAATTAAATGACTGCAAACATTTCAATTCCATGTTCTCCAAGTTTCCATTATGTCACAAGCAAACTGAAATGTTGTCAGTTCAATAGCGCTGGCAAGGGAGGACATTGCCTTTCTCGAAAATTAATCACAATGTGGTAGTAGATAAAAAAGCAGGAAGATTTCCACCCTCATACATCTCTTCACCTTATTTGTGCCTCTCCATTTACCCATACCATAAGCAGAGCAATCACTGCTCAAAACTCTTAAATAAAGTCATTTGGTGGTCAACCTTTATTGTTTGCATTCACACTTCCATTCTTAGATTTGCATATGCTGCTACAGCAAACATATTCCACAATCCTAGAAGTTTAAAGCACCAAAGGCTTATTTTTTTCTTGCTACACACCTATCATGAGCAAACAGTGGAATCTTCATATTTGCACATGGGATCCAATGTGGAGTTTCCACTATCTGGAACATTGCCATCAGAAGAAGAGAGCATGTCAGATTGTGGACCAACACTTAAAGGCCTCATTTCTTGGGTAAATCAAATCACATTTGTGCTTCACTTTAAGGGAAGTGAGAGACATCAACTCTGCCACGTGCTGCCCCGTAGGAGGAGAACCAGGAATAATGTTGGGTAGCTGTAATGGCTATCTGAGAATTGTCCCTGTCCTTCAGAAATGTTCTGCTCCATTGTCATTAGGGCAGAAAATGATATGGTTAGATAGCATCACCAACTCAATGGAAGACAGAGGAGCCTGGCATGCTACAGTCCAAGGTACTGGACATGGACTGTACAGTCCAAAGAATTGAACATGAGTTAGAGACTGAACAACAACATGGTCATTACTCCTGTCATTTAAATATTATCCCCAAAGGATCAGTTTGTTTGTTTGTTTTCTAATACCAAATTCCCTTTGATGTTGAGAAAAAATACAACAAATTATATAATTATAACATAGGAAGAATTATACATGTTTTGACTTCAGAGAATGTGCTTTAGTCTCCTTTGTATCCCTAGCACGTAGAAAAATGCTTATGATGAATCTTAGAGGCACTAAGTAGTGTTTATAAGGGAAAATTTAAAAAAAATAAGAATTAAGAATGAGTAATTTTTAAAAGTAGAAAAGTAACGGAATCTTTGAATTTTCAATCTAAATGAATAAAATAATTACTTTGAATTCAGACAGAAAGTGAAAAATATACAAAGTAAAAAGAATGTATGCCAGCCAACATTCTACTGTTTTTTCCCTCATAGTATCAAAATTTTGTCCTGCCAGAAACCTGCTACCAGTCTTATTCTCTTACTATACATTTCCATCCAAGGTGATATGGTGAAATCATAGAGTAAAGGCCATGTTCACCTTTTGCTTTTCTATTATGAGGCAACCAGCACCTTAATTAAGGCCCTCCCATAATAGGTAACTGATGAAAATTTGTTGAATAGTTCCTTCAGGTATCTTCAAGGCTGAAGATACTCTCCATGTGATAATTCCTAAGTCTATAGATCTAGTCCACACTGCTCTCTTTTTTAACCTTCAAATATATGGGAAAGATTGAAGTCAAGAGGAGAAGGGGATGATGGAGGATGAGGTGGTTAGATGGCATCACCGACTCAATGGACATGAGTTTGAGCAAGCTCTGGGAGTTGGTGATGGACAGGGAAGCTTGTCCATCACCAACTGCTGCAGTCCATGGGATCACAGAGTTGGACATGACTGTGACTGATCTGACAGACATACACACACACACACACACACACACACACACACACACATATATATGCTGAATATATATTCAAGTATATATAATGTATGTATTTGTATATATATACATATATATTTTGACAGACATGTATATTCAGATATAGATGCCTATACTAGAAAATTCCACTTGTTTTTCTATGGGCACCTCAACCTATACAAGTTAAAGTGGAATACATTAACTCTACCTCTTTCCACACCTGATCTTCCTCTGACCCTCTACTCCATGGAAAGTACTACCAGAAATTCAAGCATCATTCTTGACTCTTTCCTCATTTTTAATTTCAACAATCACTCAGTAAGTACTTTCCAACCAAACTTCCCCTATCCTTTCTTTATTATTTTCTTCTCTCCAGATATTTGTCAGTGGCCTAGATTAAGCCACCTTTATCTTTCATGTGGTTAAGACAACATTCTTAACTTTTGCTCTTTAGTAATTTTCTCTCCAAGTGATACACAAAATACTGATTACATAATTTCCATGCTTTGGCTTCCTTGGTAGCTCAGCTGGTAAGAATCCACCTGCAATGCAGGAGACCCTGGTTCTATTCCTGGGTCGGAAAGATCTGGAGAAGGGAATAAACTACCCACTCCAGTATTTTTGGGCTTCTATAGTGGCTCAGCTGGTAAAGAATCTACCTCCAATGCAGGAGACCTGGGTTCAATCCCTGGGTTGGGAAGATACCCTGGAGAAGGGAACAGCTACTCCCTCCAGTATTCTGGCCTGGAGAATTCCAGGGACTGTTTAGTCCATGGGGTCATAAAGAGTCAGACACAATTCAGTGGCTTTCACTTTCAAGTCATTCAGTAGCTTGTTTCTGCCTTCAGTTAAAAATACCAGTATAAAATATATTTTGTTTATTTTTTGTTTCTTGCTCCTGTTTTTCTTTGCACCACTATCTTTAAACAGAGTTGATATCAAATCAATAGACTGGCCTTGAGCAGTGAGGTTTGTATGTCAAATCTTTGATAGCTTTGGCAATATTAAGAAAATAAAATTTGGTGAACACACACATTTTTCTCCTTTGAAAAGTTCCTTATCTCTTTGTGAAAAAAAGGGGGCTAGGAAAGTTAGAAATCTTAAAATCCATATGCCAATGCCCAGCTAATTCCATGACATCAGGTTGAGCCTGCTATATATTTTCTTTGATGTTTGATATGCACCTAGGATATTAGTCCATTTCTAAGTATCTATTAATCTTATAGCAACCCTCTTTGTGGCAACATGGAAGGTGTCGTTACTTCTATAGTGAAGATGGGGAAACGGAAACCCCAGTGCATTAACTGGTTTACCTAAAATCAGTTATTCTGTGAGAGCAGATAGGAACTTTCAGTTTTATTCACCCTTTTTATTTACTTACTCTACTGCAAAGATTCTCTGAGAGAGTCAAAGTGGGAAGAGAAACTACCAGTGTACATCTTGGAAGATCAAATCTAGATATAAAGGAAAAGGGGAATTATGTAAACTAAAAGCTGGCTTAAAACTCAGTATTCAAAAAACTAATATCATGGCATCTTGGTCCCATCATTTCATGGCAAATGGATGAGGAAAAAATGGAAATAGTGGAAGATTTTATTTTCACGGGCTCCAAAATCACTGCTGATGGTGACTGCATCCATGAAATTAAAAGATGCTTACTCCTTGGGAGAAAAGTTATGACCAACCTAGACAGCATATTAAAAAGCAGAGACATTATTTTGCCAACAAAGGTCCATATAGTCAAAACTATGGTTTGTCCATTAGTCATGTCCAAATGCGAAAGTCGGACCATAAAGAAGGCTGAACACTGAAGAATTGATGCTGTCAAACTGAGTCCCTTTGACTGCAAGGAGATCAAATGAGTCAATCCTAATCAACCCTGAATATTCATTGGATGGACTGATGCTCAAGCTCCAATGCTTTGGCCACCTGATGCAAATAGCCAGCTCATTAGAAAAAAACCCTGATGCTGGGGAAGATGGAAGGTTGGAGGACAAGGGGAAGACAGAGGACTATATGGTTGGATAGCATCACCAACTCAATGGACATGAGTTTGAGCAAACTCCAGGAGATGGTGAAGGACAGGAAAGCCTGGTGTGCTGCAGTCCCTGGGGTTGCAAAAAGTTGGACAGGACTGAGTGACTGAACAGCAACAAAATGAAAATTATGGTGATAATTTGACCATAAAGGATTTCCTGCTTTTTCTGTACCATAACATTCCTACCTATAGATTTTCATTTCAATATTCCCGGTGCTTCAAAAATTTAGCCATATACTTGCAAGACAAATAGTGAGTTCTTAAATAAATAAGTCAAGTTAAATTCATTCAGTTGTGTCCGACTCTTTGCAACCCCATGAACTGCAGCACACGAGACCTCCCAGTCCATCATCAACTCCCGAAGTCCACCCAAAGCCATGTCCATTGAGTTGGTGATGCCATCCAACCAACTCATCCTCTGTCATCCCCTTCTGCTCCTGCCCTCAATCTTTCCCAGCATCAGGGTCTTTTCAAATGAGTCAGCTCTTCATATCCGGTGGCCAAAGTATTGGATTTTCAGCTTCAGCATCAGTCCTTCCAATGAACACCCAGCATTGATCTCCTTTAGGATGGACTGGTTGGATCTCCTTGCAGTCCAAGGGACTCTCAAGAGTCTTCTCCAACACCACAGATTGTGATAAAAGATAAACATGATTACAATAAGGCTATTCCTAGCATGCTTGGGTTGTGCATACATTAACTCAATTCATTTTTAACCATAATTTTATGTATCTGTTACCTATATATTTTTTGACTGACAGCATAGTAAATACTCAAAATATATGACTGACTTTTAGTAATTTTAAATAATAAAATATTACACTACCATCATGGATTATTAAATAGTTCTAGAAATTCTATTTCTGAGTTTTGATATTATTTGCAATGCTTATTTCTTCTATGCTCTATAGCTATCTTCCACTATATTAAATTCATTTTAACGAGAGAATATTTGTTAACCTTATTGTTTTTGCTTGAAACTATATTTGGTTATGATCCTCAAACAAAAACCATTTCAGACTAATCACTTTCTCTCTCTTTTTCAAAAACAAACTTGTCATAGTTTATTTAGAAGGTAGGTGTCATTAAAATTTAGAATGAAATTATGTAATTGCAATTTTTAAAAAAATTTTGAATGTGAATCTAACAATAAGTATAATTTAGACTATAGTTCATTCAATCGGTCTATTTCTCTATCTTTCTTTGTACTTAATTTCTTACTGAAGTGAAGTTAGAACATCTTAGATGTGATCCATATGGTAAAAGAGAAAGGATTTAAAGATGTGACTAGGTGGGAGGGGGGGTTCAGGATGGGGAACACGTGTACACTCATGGTGGATGCATGTTGATGTATGGCAAAACCAATACAATATTGTAAAGTAAAAAAAAAATAATAAATAAAAAATAAATTAATAACAAATAATTTTAAAAAATAAAATAAAGATATGATTATAACATATTTAATAGTTTGGGTTCTAGTTTTTAAATTTTATTTCTTTCTATATAGATATAGATCTATGAGAGAAGGGGCTGTAAGTGTGACCTTTGGGCACTTTTGCCACATCCTTTTATGAAAATAAGCAATTAATAGGTTAGTAATTTAAGCGAATGTAATAATCTAACAGTATCTTTAAAGTTGACAATGAAATTCACAAATTACTGTTTTTTTACTTGCATTGCTGAAATCACTCCATTTCTCTGAACTTAAATATTTTCTCTGAAAAATGGAGAAACAATATTGACTGTACTCACTGTTAACTAATAAAAATGATTGCTATGTTCTTAATAGATGCAAAGTGCTAGCCAAATATAAATGTTAAATGAAGCAATAAGTCTTATGGAATGTTTCTCAGCTCTGTTAAAAAGCTTGGATATTACATCTCTGTAAAAATTAGAGATGTTCTATCAATGAAACCATGGTACAGTGTGCTGATTTTTGAATGTAAAGGCTGAGTAATTCTGTGTTTAGCTACCATGTTTGAGAGACATCTATAATAGAAGTCTATTTAAAAATGCATGTCCTGAGAATGAGAGGTAAAATATTGAGCAGGTCACTTGACCAAAGAACAAATTTTGTTTTAAAAAATAATGCTTTGTATTTCTAATTCCTAAATCACCTAATACTATGAATAAAAACTTTCTCACTATATACATAGCACCTAGTGCTCCTTGGAAAATTTACCTGGTAAGAGACAGAAAAAATGTAAAAATGATTCAGTTAGTTTACCTACCCTCTGATGGTGCAAGCTTATTTAAAATAATCTAAGAATTTATAAATAAAATAGACATAATAATACATTCAATTTTAAGTGCCTAATGGAGACCAATAAACCTCACAAGGGCATCACAATGGAGTATGTATCATGATAACCATTTTACAGATGAGAAAACAAAGGCTTAGGAATGTGATTCTGCAAAGTCACATTCCTCTGGGTGAGTGACTAAAATTTCATTCTATACCTATATAACTTGCAAACCTCTTTATTTTTATGTTATCGTAACATGAATAAAGACAATGAAAGCTTATAAATAATTGAAGTTTTTTATCATGTATAACTTTCAAATAGCAGCAAATTATCATAAAGAACAGATTTAGATTTGTGATCATTAAGTTGAAGGTTGAAGTAGATTCATACACAAAAGTTTGAAAAAGTGAAAGTGTTAGTCACTCAGTTGTGTCTCACTCTTTGCAACTCCATGGACTGTAACCCACCAGGCTCCTTTATCCCTGGAATTCTCCAGGCAAGAATACTGGAGTTGGTAGCCATTCCCTTCTCAAGGGGATCATCACAACCCAGGGATTGAACCCGAGTCTCCTGCACTGCAGGTGAATTCTTTACCATCTCAGCCACAAAGGAAGCCTGTTTAGTTCAACTTGTATTTGTTGAGCAAATATTGTGCTTGGCACAGTGCTTAATGTAAATATACACACATATATAAAATTTATATTAATTAATTATATTTACTAATTTAATTCTTACAAACCTACCCTGTAAGTTATGTGTAATATAAATAAATTATGCAAATATACAAATATATATATTATGTTTCTGGGTTTTTTTTGGAGAACCTTAAAATAGGAAATATCTTTGACAAAGGAAGCAAGAATATACAATGGATTAAAGACAATCTCTTTAACAAGTGGTGCTGGGAAAACTGGTCAACCACTTGTAAAAGAATGAAACTAGAACACTTTCTTACACCATACACAAAAATAAACTCAAAATGGATTAAAGATCTCAACATAAGACCAGAAACTATAAAACTCCTAGAGGAGAACATAGGCAAAACACTCTCCGACATACATCACAGCAGGATCCTCTATGACCCACCTCCCAGAATATTGGAAATAAAAGCAAAAATAAACAAATGGGACCTAATTAAACTTAAAAGCTTCTGCACAACAAAGGAAACTATTAGCAAGGTGAAAATGCAGCCTTCAGAATGGGAGAAAATAATAGCAAATGAAGCAACTGACAAACAACTAATCTCAAAAATATACAAGCAACTCCTACAGCTCAACTCCAGAAAAATAAATGACCCAATCAAGAAATGGACCAAAGAACTAAATAGACATTTCTCCAAAGAAGACATACAGATGGCTAACAAACACATGAAAAGATGCTCAACATCACTCATTATCAGAGAAATGCAAATCAAAACCACTATGAGGTACCATTTCACGCCAATCAGAATGGCTGCGATCCAAAAGTCTACAAGCAATAAATGCTGGAGAGGGTGTGGAGAAAAGGGAACTCTCTTACACTGTTGGTGGGAATGCAAACTAGTACAGCCACTATGGAGAACAGTGTGGAGATTCCTTAAAAAACTGGAAATAGAACTGCCTTATGACACAGCAATCCCACTGCTGGGCATACACACTGAGGAACCCAGAATGGAAAGAGACACGTGTACCCCAATGTTCATCGCAGCACTGTTTATAATAGCCAGGACATGGAAGCAACCTAGATGTCCATCAGCAGATGAATGGATAAGAAAGCCGTGGTACATATACACAATGGAGTATTACTCAGCCATTAAAAAGAATACATTTGAATCAGTTCTAATGAGATGGATGAAACTGGAACCTATTATACAGAGTGAAGTAAGCCAGAAAGAAAAACACCAATACAGTATACTAATGCATATATATGGAATTTAGAAAGATGGTAACAATAACCCTGTATATGAGACAGCAAAAGAGACACTGATGTATAGATCAGTCTTATGGACTCTGTGGGAGAGGGAGAGGGTGGGGAGATTTGGGAGAATGGCATTGAAACATGTATAACATTATGTATGAAACGAGTCACCAGTCCAGGTTCAATGCATGATACTGGATGCTTGGGGCTGGTGCACTGGGACGACCCAGAGGGAGGGTGTGGGGAGGGAGGAGGGAGGAGGGTTCAGGATGGGGAACACAGGTATACCTGTGGTGGATTCATTTTGATATTTGGCAAAACTAATACAACATTGTAAAGTTTAAAAATAAAATAAAATAAATAGGAAATATAAAATGGAAATATATAAACAAATGTGTATGTATATATATATATTATATTATATTTCTGTTTCCTTTGGAGGACCTTAAATTAGGGGAAAAAAAGTTTGCTGTTATAATCAGTTCAGTTCAGTTCAGTTCAGTGTTCAGTCACTTCCAACTCTTTATAACCCCATGGACTCCTGCAGGCCAGGCCTCCCTGTCCATCACCAACTCCAACTCAACTCATGTTGAGCCTACTCAAACTCATGTCCATCACGTCAGTGATGCCATCCAACCATCTCATCCTCTGTCATCCCCTTCTCCTCCCACCTTCAATCTTTCCCAGCATCAGGGTCTTTTCAAATGAGTAGGTTCTTCACATCAGGTGGCCAAAGTATTGTAGTTTCAGCTTCGGCATCAGTCCTTCCAAAAAATATTCAGGACTGATTTCCTTTAAGATGCACTGGTTGGATCTCCTTGCTGCCCAAGGGACTCTCAAGAGTCTTCTTCAACACCGCAGTTGTAAAGCATCAATTCTTCGGTGCTCAGCTTTATTTATAGTTCAACTCTCACATCTATACATGACAACTGGAAAAACCATAACTTTGACTAGATGGGCCTTTGTTGATAAAGCAATGTTTCTGCTTTTTAATATGCTGTCTATGTTGGTCATAGCTTTTCTTCCAAGGAGTAAGAGTCTTTTAATTTCCAGCCAAGATGAATGAGTCATGGAGATTTCTGACAAAATGTGGTCCACTGGAGAAGGGAAAGGCAATCCACTTCAGTATTCTTGCCTTGAGAACCTCATGAACAGTATGAAAAGGCAAAAACGTATGACACTGACAGATGAACTCCCCAGGTCAGTAGGTGCCCAATGTGGTACTGGAGAAGAGTGGAGAAATAACTCCAGAGAGAATGAAGAGCCAAAGCAAAAACAACACCAGTTATGGACGTGACGGGTGATGGAAGTAAAGTCCGATGCTGTAAAGAGATTGCATAGGAACCTGGAATGTTAGGTCCATGAACAAAGGCAAATTGGAAGTGGCCAAACAGGAGATGGCAAGAGTGAACATTGACATTTTGGGAATCAGTGAACTAAAATGGATTGGAATGGATGAATTTAACTCAGATGACCATTATATCTACTACTGTGGGCAAGAATCCCTTAAAAGAAATGGAATAGCCATCATAGTCAATAAAAGAGTCCAAAATGCAGTACTTGGATGCAATCTCAAAAATGACAGAATGATCTCTGTTCGTTTCCAAGCCAAACCATTCAATATCACAGTAATCCAAGTCTATGCCCCAACCAGTAATGTTGAAGAAGCTGAAGTTGAACCGTTCTATGAAGGCCTTCAAGAACTTCTAGAACTAACACCGCAAAAGGGTGTCCTTTCTATTATAGGGGACTGGAATGCAAAAGTAGGATGTCAAGAGATACCTGGAGTAACAGGCAAATTTGGCCTTTGTAGTACAAAACAAAGCAGGTCAAACTCTAACAGAGTTTTGCCAAGAGAATGCACTGGTCATAGCAAACACCCTCTTCCAACAACACAAGAGAAGACTCTACACATGGACATCACCAGATGGTCAATACTGAAATCAGATTGATTATATTCTTTGCTGCTATAATAGTTGTATATAATTGATTGATATTGCCCATTAATTTAAAAACCAAATTAATTCATACTGACTTTTGAATTTTAGCTATTTTTTGTCTTTCTAGTTTTTATTTTAGCAAAAAGATAACCCAAGACTAAGACCTGGCTACCAAGAGTCTAAACTTAACCTAAAAGTTATACCCTATATTTCTTCAAAATATTATTCTACATTTTATTTCAGTATTAGAATTAAGGCTAGTTTCTAGACAAGGCTATGGTTTTTCCAGTAGTCATGTATGGATGTGAGAGTTGGACTATAAAGAAAGCTGAGCACCAAAGAACTGATGCTTTTGAACTGTGGTGTTGGAGAAGACTCTTGAGAGTCCCTTGGGCAGCAAGGAGGTCCAGCCAGTCCATTCTGAAGGAGATCAGTCCTAAATATTCATTGAAGGACTGATGCTGAAGCTGACCAATACTTTGGCCACCTGATGTGAAGAACTGACTGCTTGCAAAAGACCCTGATGCTGGGAAAGATTGAAGGTGGGAGGAGAAGGGGATGACAGAGGATGAGATGATTGGATGGCATCACTGACTCAATGAACATGAGTTTGAGCAAGATCTGGGAGTTGGTGATGAATAGGGAGATCTGGTGTGCTGTGGTCCATGGGGTCACAAAGAGTCGGACAGGACTGAGCAACTGATCTGAACTTAACTGAATTGATGTAGAATGAAAAATGACTATAAAATTCTTCCTAAAATTTGTTTTAAAAATAAATTATATAAGATCAACAGTGATATAATTTTTTTGTGATGCCACGGAAATTGTTAGATCTTATTCAAAGGACTTGAACACTATCCATTAAGAGGAAAGTTTTGTTTATAAATTATTTGAAAATCTTGTTTCTGGATCCCAGCTTAATGAAAATCAAAACCCTCGTAGTTCATCCATTTTACCGCCTATTTATTAACATTTTTTGCTTCCAGAATTACCAAAAGGAAAATTTACTTCCAATTTACTCAGTGATTGCATTTAACTCAATTCTTACTAGAACTACTTGCCAGACACTTGCCCCTTCATTGTTCTATGGTCATGCTATGAGCATATAAGCCATATACATCCTTCACAAACAGAGTTTCTTCTCTTTTAAGATACAATGGCTACTTTATTCACATTTTTCACTAGGTGACTTATCTTTGTTTGCAAATCTGTAGAACTTCTCAATTTTAACTAAACTTGTAGGAGAATACATTGACTTCTCCTATTATGAACACTGCAGAATAAAGGAGAGGGTGAGAGCTCTAGGGCAGAGGAAAAAGGTAGGGACAAAAGGGAATGACTGAACCAAGGAGACCTTGAGACCATCCACCCAGTTCTTGGTTTATTTCAATGGATCTCAGTAAGACTCAACTAAAGCTTGCTTCAAATTAAGATTTCCAGACTTCATTCCTAACAATTCAGATTCATTAGATCCCAAGGGGACCCTGAATTTTGAACTTGCAACTTGCTCCAAAGGTGAGTCAAGAACCATTCAAGAGAAAAAACTAGTCTAGTAATTCAGGTCTTTAGGTTTCCAAAGTTTTCACTTAGCTCAGTAGATTTTTTATTCATTTTACCCAGAAAATAGAGACCGCAAATATTCAGTATATTTTTCCTCCAACATCTCTATTTATTTCATGTATTTCTATTTCTAACTATTTAGAGATTATTTATTAGGTTCATTGATATCAGGTATCTTATATTTTCTCAGTTTTATTTTTATCCTTGTTCTACCAGAGTTAGTTTCACTCAAATGTGACTCTTACTGCTACTGCTGCTGCAAAGTCGCTTCAGTCGTGTCCAACTCTGTGCGACCCCAGAGACGGCAACCCACCAGGCTCCCCCGTCCATGGGATTCTCCAGGCAAGAACACTGGAGTGGGTTGCCATTTCCTTCTCCAATGCATGAAAGTGAAAAGTGAAAGTGAAGTCGCTCAGTCGTGTCTGACTCAGCAACCCCATGGACTGCAGCCTACCAGGTTCCCCCATCCATGGGATTCTCCAGGCAAGAGTACTGGAGTGGGGTGCCATCTAACCAGCACATAATTTCCATGAAACCAGTTCTGCTATAATGTCACATACAAAATTCTGATATCTTTCTCATGTTCCTCTAAGCATGACCTTATTTGGGGCCTACCCTGGCTCTGGAAGCCCATTGTGGCTTCACATTCTTAGGCAGCTAACATTTATTATACGAGAGAGACCATCAGCTGTAAACAGATGAAGACTAATGGTGGCTAACTTCAGGGTCTGGATATATATGTCATGTTATTTGGTAGCTGATGATCCTCTTTCTCACAAATCTGTAAGGACAGTGTGCATTCTGTGTGACTACATAAGATAGAGGACTGGAAATTTTCATTCCCCAAGGCTGCACATTTGCCCCTTCACCTGAGACAATGGAGCTTTTAGCGTCTTGGCATCCATTCACTCAACGCATATGACATTTCCTTTGTCATCTGTTTTAATGGATGTACAGTAACCTTATGGGAGTGGAAAAGGACAACTCAAAAGGCACTCCAGCGTTGCCACTATTTCTAGTACTTTCAGAAGATGACATGATTGATGAATCAGACCTAAATGGAGCCATAGGCACTGTCAGTTACAAATACGCGGTGCATACAGTGCTCTGGTTCATATGTCAGGAGCATGGTGTATTTTTTTTTTTTCCCTTCAGAGAATAACTTAATGTTACCTTCAAAAATTTCTCCTAATGAAACAAAATAAGATTAATACTATCATAAAATTGCAATCCAAAATTACTATTGATGTTTTTGTTTCAGAGAGCCTAGAAGATTTTTTGATAGACTTCAGTAACTGTTTGAGGCACAGATAACAGAATGCATACATTTCTCAGGGATCTCTGAGACCCTTTAGGGCTGCCTAGATACTTGATTTATTCATATAAAGAAAAAGAGCCTTTTTAGAGCAGAATTAGAGCAAAAATTGATACTGTGCAAAGTTGCACTCAAATGCTGACAATGACATTGCATATCAACTTGAGATATACAATAAATACTGATTAATTAATAAAGTAATTTTAATAATTACATTAATATGATAGGTAATATACAATAATTACACCACGCCTGATGTGTATAATGTTGTTAGGCAAACTTTCAGTGCCCAATAGATTAAAAACCAAAATATATAGAAAAATTAACTAGAAAATGAGCAAGATGAAACAGGAAGAAGACCCTGAGTTCACCTCCTCCCACAGGCACACCAAAATTACAACTATTTACACAGCAACTATTGATGAAAAAAGTGGAAAACTACAGAAAAGATCATGTACAACTAAGATATAAAGAAGGGAGTGGCCACTGAAAAGAATTAAATAATGCCATTTGCAGCAACATGAATGGACCTGGGGATTGTCCCAATGAGTGAAGTAAATCAGAGGATAAAAATCACATGACATCCCTTTTATGTGGAATCTATTAAAGAAAAAAAAAAAAAAACCAAATGAACTTATTTACAAAACAAAGAGACTCACAGACTTAGAGAATGAACTTATGGTTGCCAGGGGAAACAAGAATGGGGAAGGGATAGCTAGGAAGTTTGGGATGGCCATGTACACACTGCTATATTTAAAATGGATAACCAACAAGGACCTATTGTATAGCACATGGAACTTTGCTCAATGTTATGTGGCAGTCTGGATGGATGGCAAGTTTGCGGGAGAATGGATGCATGTATATGTATGACTGAGTCCCTTTGCTGTTTACCTAAAACTATCACAACACTGTTAATTGGCTATACCTCAATACAAAAGAAGAAGTTTAAAACATAGCAACAACAAAAACATACACACACAAAAGAAACTGATGGGAAATCCTTTGCCCACAGTAACAATGGGCAAATGACAGAACCAAGACTGAAATCCAGATCTAGTGCTCTTTATCTCTTCTTAAATTAAAAGACATGAAAATGTGTCTGAATTAATCTGAGACCTTATAAACATAGATCTGGCCAAAAGAAAACAAAAGAGGAACTAAAGACAGGACAAGTAGGAGGTTAGAGACACAGTATAGTCAAGACCCATACTACTAGTGGATAACTCACAAATGACAGGATAATTATAATTGTAGAGGTCCTTCCCAGGGAGCTAGTGGCCTGAGCCCCACATTGGGCTTTGCATCCCCAGTGTAATGTACAGCACAGTAAATACTAACTCTGCTATAGGTTATTTATGAATGTTACTAAGAGAAGAAACTCTGAGTCCTCATCACAAGAAAAAAAAATTTCTGTTTCTTTAATTTTGTATCAGTATGAGAAACTTGGGCTTCCCAGGCGGTGCTAGTGGTGAAGAACCTGCCTGCCAATAGAGGAGACATGAGACGCAGGTTCCATCCCAGGGTTGGGAAGTTCCCATGGAGGAGGACATGGCAACCCACTCCAGTATTCTTGCCTGGAGAATTCCACGGAAAGAGGAGCCTGGCAGGCTATGGTCCATGGGGGTCACAAAGAGTCGACACAGCTGAAGCGACTTAGCACGCAAGCATGAGAAACTTACTGTGATAATCATTTTGTGAAATACATAAGACAAATCATTATACTATACACCTTAACTTTATACAATCCTGTATGTAAATTATATCTCAATAAAACTAGAAGAATAAAAAATAGATTTTTGCATTTCTGAAAAAAAAGTAGCTAGAGAAAATGAAAGTTATAAAAAACTCTATAGATACTCAAGAACAGAATTAAAAGATAATTTTGTTCTTAGAATTTAGAAATATATATATACATATAAATTCTCAATACAAAATATTCCTTAATATTTAGTAGAAAGAGTTCAGAATTCATGATTTTGTGAATTGGTGGTATCATTTTGGAAATAACATGAGCCATAAGTATATTCATATTTTTGACATGATAATCTCAAACATAAATAAATATAAAAAACACACTAGTAGATATCAAAATAGATATAAATATAGATATGAAGTACCTATTTATTTAAAAGACTATTTCAAATAGATTGCCTGTCACATTTTAGGAGTATAGATAGAAAAAGGAGAATATGTTTATAAGAGGAAATGCAGAAAATAAAATCTAAAACATTGTTATTTTTACAACTACTTAAGTATTAATAAGAAAACGTCTAGATGGAAAAATTATAAAAAGGGTTGTTTCATTTGACACTTTAATTTTACTTTTCAATTTACTTTTTCAAATGTTTTAATGATCATAGTATGGAGAAACAGTAAACTGGGTTTTCCCTTACCTTCTGTATGACCTTCGATTATGTCATTTAACATCTCTGAATTTCAGGTTACACATTTGCAAATTGCAGATAATGAAATCTTATTAAGGAATACTTGAAATCACAGTGGTAAATTTCCTGGACTATCGCTTCTGCCACTTCAGGAATAATCAGGAAATAGTTTACATGCATTCCTCTTTCAACCCTACTATGTTCGCTTATCCCGAATGTGAAGGAAGTAGACTGGACTGGATGCTCTCCAAAGTGTCTCCATCTATAGTTACAGGTTTTATTTCAGTGTTTTTTCTAATACGTCGAACATAATGTCCTTAAAAAGCAGAGTGTTCATGTTTTCTCTAGGATCTCTACAGTACTAAGAAATAATCTCTCAACTGTATTCCAAGGGGACTGTGAGATTTTTCTTCATAAAGTGCCAGAAATAGAAGTGATTGAAAATCCAGCTCTGCTATTTGAGGAAAGAAAGAAGAACTGGTGATTTAAATAGTTATTCATAATAAATACCATCCTCTCAAAATAACATTAAGATAATTAAATCACAAAACAGTAAAAAATAATTTCATTCATATAATAAGATAAATCAAAGAATTAATTTATTCATTTAAACAACTTCTGTAAGTTAAACACCAAGCTCATGACAAAATCAAAGATTTTCCTGAATTCAAAAGTAATGTAAATTTACAGCTCCTCAAGCGCAAATAGACTTCTGGCTTCTGAATGTCTTCACACTCTCTGCCATTCCTGCAAAGTTGTGTTCTCTCTTGCATGCTGCTGCTGCTAAGTCACTTGAGTCGTGTCCAACTCTGTGCGACCCCATAGACAGCAGCTCACCAGGCTCCACCGTCCCTGGGATTCTCCAGGCAAGAACACTGGAGTGGGTTGCAGTTTAGTGGGTGAAAGCGACAGCTCTGTTAGGACAAAGGATTCTCCCTGCCAAGCCACAGTGCTGCTTGATGATCTTTAGGAGAATGCAATTGTGAGATTATCATTCCTATGAAAAAGTGAGTGCATTTCTCATTATGGATCACTTCTGAATAATGAAATGCTAATATCACACTTTTATTCTGGTTCATCTTGTAAAAGGTGTGATGACTATCCATTTAAAGTTAATTTTGGCTATTTTTCTTAGCACTTATTTCTCCCCTCAGCCTCGGGAAACGATATATATTCCATTGGTTAATAAATTTGCAGATGACATAAATTTCCCCATGACCTGGCTGCACCACATTTTTAACAATATATAAATATGGTGAAAATATATGTAAATAAAAATGAAACTTGTCAATATTTATAAGTTTTAATACAGATTGTACTGTGAGATCTTCAGAAGAACATATCTTATAACTCTCTCTGCTCATCCACACAAAAGATTCTGTTGAAGTTATAACTTAATTGACAATTATTTTGGTATATTATGTGTCCCGTTTCTTCTTCCATACCAACCACATTAGAATTCCCGTGTATTAATTTTCTAGGCCTGACATAGCAAAATACCACAAGCTGAATGACTTGAAAAGACAGAAATTGATTTTCTCACAGCTCTGGAGGCTAGAAGTGAGAAATCAAGGTGTCAGCAGAGTTCATCCTTCTGAAAGATCTGAGTGAGAGAGTCAATTCCTACGCAGATTGATAAGAAGTCTGGGGTCCCAAAGAAGGAGAAAGGGGTCTGGGGCTCTCAAAGTGGAGGTAGGGGTCTGGAATTCTCAAGGACAAAGAAAGGACAAACTTTTTTTTTTTTTTTTCTGTCTACATTCCTTAGTCGTAGTCACATAAAAATTTTTTTGTTTGTTTTTTGTTTTCTTTAAGCCCTGAACTGATGATTATACAACTCAGTTTAAACTCTGTACTAGGGATTATACAACAACAATGTATCCTGCTTGAGGACAGTTTTTCCTTCCTGAAAACCTTCCAACTAATCCTATTATCTTGGAATGTATATTATGGGAGTGTGTCTGGTAGGATCTTTCTATTGTTAAATTCTAATCCTGTTATCCTAAAATGTAAATTGTGGCAGGGGATCTGGTAAAATTTTCACAAACTTGAGACATTCTTTTGATTTATTGTAATAAATAATAAAAAAGTATATATCTCCCTTGCTAACACCAGCAAGGGGGCACTTTCTGTCCCCCTTCTGATGTCTCTGTCAGAAGCTTTCTCTGTTCCTTTTCTCACTTTAATAAAACTCTGCTTTTATTAAAAGCTTTTTAATAAAAGCTCTTGAGTGATCAAGCCTGGTCCCTGGTCCCAAAGCAATCTTCAGAGGTCACGAATCTGACATTGTTCACTGTAAGCTATCATGAACAAGGGTTGGCTCCATGCTCCTCTACTAACTTCTGGTGATAGCTGGCAATCCTTGGTGTTCTTGACTTGGACGTGCATCACTTCAATCTCTGCCGCTGTCTTCATGTGGCCTTCTCCCCTTGTGTCTTTACACCTTCTTCCTCCTGTGTGCTTCTATGTCTTCACATAGCACCTTCCTCTTTTATAGGGACTCCAGCAATGGTGGTTCAGTTGGTAAAGAATCCACCTGCAATGTGGGAGACCTGGGTTCGATCCCTGGGTCGGAAAGATGCCCTGGCGGAAGGCATGGCAACCCACTCCAGTATTCTTGTCTGGAGAATCCCAATGGACAGAGGTGCCTGGCAGGCTACAGTCCACAGGGTCGCAAAGAGTAGGACATGCCTGAGCAACTGAGCAGGGCAGGGCCATATTGGATCAAGGGCCCATTCTATTACAGTCATCTTAACTGTATTCACTTCAGTTCAGTCGCTCAGTCGTGTCTGACTCTTTGCGACCCCATGAATTGCAGCACACCAGGCCTCCCTGTCTATCACCAATTCCTGGAGTTCACTCAAACTCACGTCCATCAAGTCGGTGATGCCATCAAACCATCTCATCCTCTGTCATCCCCTTCTCCTCCTGCTCCCAATCCCTCCCAGCATCAGGGTCTTTTCCAATGAGTCTACTCTTCCAATGAGGTGGCCAAAGTACTGGAGTTCCAGCTTTAGCATCATTCCTTCAAAAGAACACCCAGGGCTGATCTCCTTCAGAATGGACTGGTTGGATCTTCTTGCAGTCCAAGGGACTTTCAAGAGTCTTCTCCAACATCAAAGTTCAAAAGCATCAATTCCTCGGCACTCAGCTTTCATCACAGTCCAACTCTCACATCCATACATGACCACTGGAAAAACCATAGCCTTGACTAGACGGACCTTTGTTGGCAAAGTAATGTCTCTGCTTTGGAATATGCTATCTAGGTTAGTCATAACTTTTCTTCCAAGGAGTAAGCGTCTTTTAATTTCGTGGCTGCAGTCACCATCTGCAATGATTTTGGAGCCCCAAAAAATAAAGTCTGACACTGTTTCCACTGTTTCCCCATCTATTTTCCATGAAGTGATGGGACCAGATACCATGATCTTGGTTTTCTGAATGTTGAGCTTTAAGCCAACTTTTTCACTCTCCTATTTCACTTTCAAGAGGCTTTTGAGTTCCTCTTCACTTTCTGCCATAAGGGTGGTGTCATCTGCATATCTGAGGTTATTGATATTTCTCCCAGAAATCTTGATTCCAGCTTGTGCTTCTTCCAGCCCAGGGTTTCTCATGATGTACTCTGAATATAAGTTAAATAAGCAGGGTGACAATATACAGCCTTGACGAACTCCTTTTCCTATTTGGAACCAGTCTGTTGTTCCATGTCCAGTTCTAACTGTTGCTTCCTGACCTGCATACAGGTTTCTCAAGAGGCAGGTCAGGTGATCTGGTATTCCCATCTCTTTCAGAATTTTCCACAGTTTATTGTGATCCACACAGTCAAAGGCTTTGGCATAGTCAATAAAACAGAAACAGATGTTTTTTCTGGAACTCTCTTGCTTTTTCCAAGATCCAGAGGATGTTGGCAATTTGATCTCTGGTTCCTCTGCCTTTTCTAAAACCAGCTTGAACATCTGGAAGTTCACAGTTCATGTATTGCTGAAGCCTAGCTTGGAGAATTTTGAGCACTACTTTACTAGTGTGTGAGATGAGTGCAATTGTGTGGTAGTTTGAGCATTCTTTGGCATTGCCTTTCTTTGGAATTGGAATGAAAACTGACCTTTTCCAGTCCTATGACCACTGCTGAGTTTTCCAAATTTGCTGGCATATTGAGTGCATCACTTTCACAGCATCATCTTTCAGGATTTGAAATAGCTCAACTGGAAATCCATCACCTCCATTAGCTTTTTTCGTAGTGATGCTTTCTAAGTCCCACTTGACTTCACATTCCAGGATGTCTGGCTCTAGGTCAGTGATCACACCATCGTGATTATCTTGATAGTGAAGATATTTTTTTGTACATTTCTTCTGTGTATTCTTGCCACCTCTTCTTAATATCTTCTGCTTCTCTTAGGTCCATACCATTTCTGTCCTTTATGGAGCCCATCTTTGCATGAAATGTTCCCTTGGTATCTCTAATTTTCTTGAAGAGATCTTTAGTCTTTCCCATTCTGCTTTTTCCTCTATTTCTTTGCATTAATCGCTGAGGAAGGCTTTCTTATCTCTTCTTGCTATTCTTTGGAACTCTGCATTCAGATGCTTATAGATTTCCTTTTCTCCTTTGTTTTTCACTTCTCTTCTTTTTCACAGCTATTTGTAAGCCTCCCCAGACAGCCTTTTTGCTTTTGCATTTCTTTTCAATGGGGATGATCTTGATCCCTGTCTCCTGTACAATGTCACACACCTCCATCCATAGTTCATCAGGCACTCTATCTATCAGATCTAGTCCCTTAAATCTATTTCTCACTTCCAGTGTATAATCATAAGGGGTTTGATTTAGGTCATACCTGAATGGTCTAGTGGTTTTCCCTACTTTCTTCAATTTCAGTCTGAATTTGGCAATAAGGAGTTCATGATCTGAGCCACAGTCAGCTCCCGGTCTTGTTTTTGCTGACTGTATGGAACTTCTCCATCTTTGACTGCAAAGAATATAATCAATCTGATTTCAGTGTTGACCATCTGGTGATGTCCATGTGTAGAGTCTTCTCTTGTGTTGTTGGAAGAGGGTGTTTGCTATGACCAGTGCGTTCTCTTGGCAAAACTCTATTAGCCTTTGCCCTGCTTCATTCCATATTCCCAGGCCAAATTTGCCGGTTACTCCAGGTGTTTCTTGACTTCCTACTTTTGCATTCCAGTCCCTTATAATGAAAAGGACATCTTTTTGGGGTCTTAGTTCTAAAAGGTCTTGTAGGTCTTCATAGGACCGTTCAACTTCAGCTTCTTCAGCTGTACTGGTTGGGGCATGCTATGCTATGCTATGCTAAGTCACTTCAGTCGTGTCCGACTCTGTGCGACCCTGTAGATGGCAGCCCACCAGGCTTCCCCGTCCCTGGGATTCTCCAGGCAAGAACACTGGAGTGGGTTGCCATTTCCTTCTCCAATGCGTGAAAGTGAAAAGTGAAAGTGAAGTCGCTCAGTCGTGTACGACTCTTAGCGACACCATGGATTGCAGCCTAACAGGCTCCTCCATCCACGGGATTTTCCAAGCAAGAGTACTGGAGTGGGGTGCCATTGCCTTCTCCGGTTGGGGCATATACTTGGATTACTGTAATATTGAATGGTTTGACTTGGAAACGAACAGATACCATTCTGTCATTTTTGAGACTGCATCCAAGTACTGCATTTTGGACTCTTCTGTTGACCATGATGGCTACTCCATTTCTTTTAAGGGATTCCTGCCCACTGTAGTAGATATAATGGTCATCTGAGTTAAATTCACCCATTCCAGTCCATTTTAGTTCGCTGATTCCTAGAATGTCGACATTCACTCTTGTCATCTCCTGTTTGACCACTTCCAATTTGCCTTGATTCATGGACCTAACATTCCAGGTTCCTATGCAATATTGCTCTTTACAGCATCAAACCTTGCTTCTGTCACCAGTCACATCCACAACTGGGCATTGTTTTTGCTTTGGCTCCATCCCTTCATTCTTTTTGAAGTTATTTCTCCACTGATCTCCAGTAGCATATTGGGCACCAATGACCTGGGGAGTTCCTCTTTCAGTATCCTATCATTTTGCTTTTTCATACTGTTCATGGGGTTCTCAAGGCAAGAATACTGAAGTGGTTTGCCATTCCCCTCTCCAGTGGACCACATTCTGTCAGACCTCTCCACCATGACCCACCCATCTTGGGTGGCCCCACAGAGCATGGCTTAGTTTCACTGAGTTAGATAAGGCTGTGGTCCTAGTGTGATTAGATTGACTAGTTTTCTGTGATTATGGTTTCAGTGTGTCTGCCCTCTGATGCCCTCTTGCAACACCTACCATCTTACTTGGGTTTCTCTTATCTTGGAAGTGGGGTATCCTTTCACAGCTGCTCCAGCAAAGTGCAGCCACTGCTCCTAACCTTGGATGAGGGGTATCTCCTCACTGTCTCCCCTCCTACCTTGAACGTGGAGTAGCTCCTCTCCGCCCTCCTGTGCCGGCGCAGCCACCACCCCCTGGACGTGGGGTTACTCCTCTCAGCCGCCGCCCCTGGCCTCAGGCGAAGGGTAGCTCCTCCCGGCTGCCGCCCCTGACCTCCAACGTGGGGTAGCTCCTTTCGGCCACGCTTCTATGAGGTCCATCCGTAATTAACTGTATTAATTACATATCAAATGGACTTATTTCCAATTAAGGTCAGACTCTCATGTTCTGATGGTCAGACTTTAACGTATACTGGGGGAGGCACAACTCAACCACTAACTCTCTGTTAATACTACTAACAACATTTTAAAAGTGCTAAGTCATTTCGGTCGTGTCAGACTCTTTGTGACCCTATGGACCCTAGCCTCACAGGCTCCTCTGTGCATGGTATTCTCCAGACAAGAATACTGGAGTGGGTTGTCATTTCCTTTTCCAGGGAATCTTCCCCACCCAGGAATCAAACCTGTATCTCGAAAGTATTCTGCATTGGCAGGCAGGTTCTTTACCATGAAAGCCCCCGAGGAAACTCAGTTAAGAAACCTCCCTAAATGGCTCCTCTGAACAATGAACTAGCACCTGTCTCTTCTCAGGCTAATCACAAACCACACAGCATTACCAGTCATGTGACTGCCATTCTGAAGACTTCAAAGTCACAATATTATTACTGCTTTGTGGCATTCATTACATAGAAAATAGTTTAAACTGTTGGGTTTATTCTAATAGACCCAAGCACCATATTACCTCACATATTGATTTTATTTCCCATGTGATCAAAGACATTGCATACAGAGAGAGACTCCTAATATTTTACAAAATCATCCATCACACATCAGACTGACATCTTCTCAAATGACTAAGGGAGGCTATGAAGGTCTAATCCCTGACTAATGCCCCTATTTTAAAAATCCCCTGTAGACATCCATTAGCCAATATTTTGAGAGAAACAAGCCAGAGGAGACAGCTCTATCAGTATCAAAGGGACTGCTTTTAAAAGTGACCTTGCCTATTGAATATCCAGCATGGTAAGAGAGTAGCATTTTTATACACATATAGACTCATTCACTTCCATACACGTCCTCTGGAAAATGCTGTGCAGAAAAGAAAGCTCTAGAGAATGATAACACGTCTGTTAGCAGAAATGAAACTTGTTAAAATGCGACCTAGGACAACCTGCAATCAAATCAGTGGAGCAAAATCCTCTGTGAGCCAACAGAAAGCATAGCACCAACATCTACAAGACATCACCTGGTTATATGCCTCTGTGTGTATTTTTTATAATCCATGCTTAGAATTCTATACATTTACAGACCTCTGGTGAGAAACTTCCAACTTGATTAAGAGCTGAAAAATCTAGAATGTTAATGTAAAGCATACTGATTCCCCCTACCCCCAAAATTGATTTAATTAAAAGATAAGAATTATGTTGACAGTTAAGTAAAAGAAATAACTTCATATTGTTTCAAAATCAAATCATTTTACCAACTTAATCCTTTTAGTGTACTAAGTTTTCATGAAGTTAAAGTATGTTTTCCCAGTAGTTGTATATGGATGTGAGAGTTGGACTATAAAGAAAGCTGAGCCCTGAAGAATTGATGCTTTTGAACTATAGTGCTGGAGAAGACTCTTGAGAGTCCCTTGGACCGCAAGGACATCCAAGCAGTCCATCCTAAAGGAATTAGTCCTGAATATTCATTGGAAGGATCAACGCTGAAGCTGAAACTGCAATACTTTGGCCACCAGATGTGAAGAACTGACTCCTTGGAAAACACCCTGATGCTGGGAAAGATTGAAGGCAGGAGGAGAAGGGGACGACAGAGGATAAGATGGTTGGATGGCCTCACCGACTCGATGGACATGAGTTTGAGTAAACTCTGGGAGTTGTTGATGGACAGGGAGGCCTTGTGTGCTGCAGTCCATGGGGTCCCAAAGAGTTGGACAGGACTGAGTGACTGAACTGAACTGAACTGAAAGCATGTTTGAGAAAGTAATTACATAAATCCTACATGAATTTGTTATCTGTGCTTAGACAATTTCATTCTGCCCATATACTGCTTGGATGAACTATTTGTAATCCGGCTGATATGG
This sequence comes from Bos grunniens, assembly GCF_055505025.1. Lineage (NCBI taxonomy): Eukaryota > Metazoa > Chordata > Mammalia > Artiodactyla > Bovidae > Bos > Bos grunniens. The sequence goes on from NC_141170.1 coordinate 70,830,556, forward strand.
AATAATTGCTTTTTCACATTTTCAATGGATCAAAAGAACCAGTATGATCCAGTAATGAAATGCATGTAGTCTACACATTAGTTCACATAATCCATGCACATTTATGTTTACTAGCCTTGCCAACAATTCAGTTCAACCATTTTTGAACAGGGGTATATGAGACATATTCATATAACCCAGTGTCTTCTATCTATTTTATGTCTATTTATTTAGTATCTATTATGTACATAATAGTGAAGGCTATTTATTTTCCAAGATATTCTCCCTTTCAATGGAGCAACTTAACATCCTCTTTGATTTTGGGCAATTTCAAGAAAGATTGTGTTTGGGTGAATAAAGCATCAAACGTCAAAAGAATTTTAAAAATTTTTATAGATCTTCCTAATTTCTGGCTTTATAGAAAAATGCTGGATTCTTTTATCTGATCAGCATTTAATATAGAACAAAATGTTGTCGCTGTTGAAGTGTATCAAAACAAATGAAGATTCACATAGATAAATACTTTGAAAATAAAGGAACATTTACACAGAATTTTTAATAATTGTGAATATTCTTCTTTGATACTGTATCAAGATTGTACAACAATATTTTCTTAAAGTTACTTGCAGTGTAAAATCTGAAACCATGTTTAAAAAAGTTTCATACTATGTGACATGAAAATCCATTGATTTATCTTCAGCTTAAAATGGATATTTTACTCATGCATGAATTTATAACATCACTCATTTGTCACTGACATATAGATTTTCTAAAAGAAGACATTTTATTACACAATGCAAAAATTATTCATGTCATCATTAACCTCACCAGAAAAGTCTCTACATGTTGGGAAGTTGTCAAGTTCAGATAGTTAAATACAACTTTTCAAAATTGCAATTCTTGCTTCAAATTTTAAATTTTTATCAATGGCAACTGTGAGATTTTATATATATATATATATATACACACACATATACATATATATGGATCTCTACTCCTGATTCCTGACACAGATTTCCTAAAATCCTAGAAAATAGAATGTTAGAAGAATCCTTCATTCTAACATTTAATTTTTGACCTTAGTTCCAGGCATAGAGCTATAAAAACCCTTGTGATTTCCTAAGTGATAAGAGTACTAGAAGCATATTTTTTTTCCTAAATTTAATTTTTAACCCAGGTTCCTTACACAGGCCTCCTAAGTCCCTTGGAATTTCCTGAATGGTAGGAGAGTCTTTTGTTCTAACAAGGTGACTCTTGAGTGGTCACCAGAAAGACCAAACCAAGATTAGAACCTTGAAAGTGTCAACTCCACCCCTCACACATCAGAGACAGAGGAAGGGCTGGAAATATAGTTAGTAATTGATCATGAGTACATGATGATGCCTCCATAAAACTCTTAGCAGTGTGGGGTTTGGAGAGTTCCCAGGTTGGTAAACGCATATGTGTACCTACCAAGAGGGTGATGTCCCCTAAATCCGTAGGGACAGAAACTCCAGGACTCAAGATGTTCCCAGCATTTGACCATTGTATCTCATCACCTAGCTATTTTTTTATATCCTTTATTATGTAATATTATTAAATAATTATTATTAATCCTTTAATAATGATAATTAATAATAAATAATTATGATTAAATAATATTATTAAACATGTTTCCCTGAGTTCTAACACACATAAATGTGTCAGAACTGAATCCAAGGGAGGTCGTGTCATGGGAACCTCTGATAGTCAAGTTGGACAAAAATTATTAGTAACCTGGGGACCTACCCCTTTGCTACTAGTATTGTGGGTGGGGGGCATTGTTGTGGAACTAAGCTCTCAAGCTGTGGAATCTTTTGCTAACCCCAGATAGTGCCAAAATTGAGTTAAATTATAAGGGCCCAGGTGGAGTGACAGAAAACTGTTTGGTGTGGTTTAAAAACCCACATATCTGGTATCAGAGGTGTTCTGAATGTGGGAAAGTGTGAGAGTAAACGGGAAACATAGGGAAACTGAGTTTTCCCTTCTCAGCAATGAATATTGTTAGTCTTTTTCTTGAAGTAACAGGCTCATTGTGTTTGTTTACAACACTGGGGTTTAGGGTAGGCAAGCTGGAATCAAGATTGCCAGGAGAAATATCAATACCTCACATATGCAGATGACACCATCCTTATGGCAGAAAGTGAAGAGGAACTAAAAAGCCTCTTGATGAAAGTGAAAGTGGAGAGTGAAAAAGTTGGCTTAAAGCTCAACATTCAGAAAACCAAGATCATGGCATCTGGTCCCATCACTTCATGGAAAATAGATGGGGAAACAGTGGAAACAGTGTCAGACTTTATTTTGGGGGGCTCCAAAATCACTGCAGATGGTGATTACAGCCATGAAATTAAAAGATGCTTATTCCTTGGAAGGAAAGTTATGACCAACCTAGAGAGCATATTCAAAAGCAGAGACATTACTTTGCCAACAAAGGTCCGTCTAGTCAAGGCTATGGTTTTTCCTGTGGTCATGTATGGATGTGAGAGTTGGACTGTGAAGAAAGCTGAGCGCTGAAGAATTGATGCTTTTGAACTGTGGTGTTGGATAAGACTCTTGAGTCCCTTGGACTTCAAGGAGATCCAACCAGTCCATTCTGAAGGAGATCAGCCCTGGGTGTTCTTTGGAAGGACTGATGCTAAAGCTGAAAGTCCAGTACTTTGGCCACCTGATGCGAAGAGTTGACTCATTGGAAAAGACTGTGATGCTGGGAGGGATTGGGGGCAGGAGGAGAAGGGGACGACAGAAGATGAGATGGCTGGATGGCATCACTGACTTGATGGACGTTAGTCTGAGTGAACTCCAGGAGTTGGTGATGGACAGGGAGGCTTAGCGTGCTGCAATACATGGGGTTGCAAAGAGTCAGACACGACTGAGTGACTGAACTGAACTAAAGACAATTCATAAGTGAAACCAGTGTCAGTGTGTCTGCATGTATATGTGTGATTGTGTGGGTTTCTGTTTGTGCTTTGTCTGCCAGGATGCATTTTTGAAAGAATATAGCAGTAAATAGAATAGTGACTACTAGTGGATTTTAGTGCCACTGCTTTAGCATGAGCTAAGGAAACAAGTCTTATCTACTAATTGCCTGTGTACTGTTAGGGACAATATAAACATACAGATAAAGGAAAATAGCATTAGTGCAATTATCAGAATAGTTTTGATGTCATCTTGTATATCCTTTAAAGGGGCCTCAGAAGTCCCTAGAGGTCCATGGATCATACTTTGAGAATCACTGATAGGCCAGGACTCCTTAGAGAAGATAAAAGCCACATCTCTTACTTATATTTATATATTTGTAGTATTAGACTATGATGGTGTACTGTGCTGTGCTTAGTAGCTCAGTTATGTCCAACTCTTTGCAATCCCATGGACTGTAGCCCACCAGGCTCCTCTGTCCATGGGGATTCTCTAGGCAAGAATACTGGAGTGGGTTGCCATGCCCTCCTTCCCAGGGATCAAACTCAGGTCTCCCACATTTCAGGCAGATTCTTTACTATGTGAGCCACCAGGGAAGCACAAGAACATTGGAGTGGGTAGCCTATCCCTTGTCCAGAGGATCTTCCCACCCCGGGACTCAAACTGGAGTTTCCTGCATTTTTGGTGGATTCTTTACAAGTTAACAGGAAAGCCCAATATTAAACCATACTTTATATTAACTCATAATTACTATTTGTGAAATACATGTCTTGTTTAAATATATTACTTTTTGTTTCAGATAACTTTAACTGAATTATTTCCCCCATTCAATGTTTTCCAAATTCAAATAAGAAAAGGCAGAAATTAAAAATGTTTCCTAGACATTCCATGATATAAAACACTTAGAGAGTCTTTTACTTGACAAGATTCAGTTTTGTATATTCTTCTTTGCCCATTATAATGATCACTATGTACTGCTGACAATTTAAAACTTCAGCTTTTTACTCTTGGCCTTATTAACTGCAGAAATTCTCATTATGATTTTAACCCATGGAAGATCAGACACAAATTTTTCTTGACAGCTTGAACATTAATTTAAAAAAATGTATGGCCATTTTATGACCTGAATTGTCAGAAGTCTTCTTTCCAAAAATTTAAATTAAATTGAAATTTCAAGTAGATACAACCTTAGTCTTTAATGAATATTATTTCAGGAGCAAATGTAGGCACACAAAAAAGTTGATTTGTCTCCAAGAATTGAATAAATTTGAAGATAATCTTAGAAAACTATTCTTAGATGATCGTGTCAAATTATATTCACAAAAAAATTTATTTACAAAATACAAGGAATATGTACATGTAAGCATACTTATGTATGTGTATTTTATTTTTACACATATACTGCTGCTACTGCTAAGTCACTTCAGTCGTGTCTGACTCTGTGCGACCCCGTAGACGGCAGCCCACCAGGCTCCCCCATCCCTGGGATTCTCCAGGCAAGAACACTGGAGTGGGTTGCCATTTCCTTCTCCAATGCATGAAAGTGAAAAGTGAAAGTGAAGTGGCTCAGTCGTGTCCGACTTTTAATGACCCCATGGACTGCAGCCAACCAGGTTCCTTTGTCCATGGGATTTTCCAGGCAAGAGTACTGGAGTGGGGTGCCATTGCCTTCTCTGACACACACATATATATATATATATATATATATATATACACATGTATACCTGTTTATCTGCCTATATCTATATCTATCTGTCTGTCTATACTCATTCTTTATTGGCTATTCCATCCATTTCATCATTAAGGTCTGTCTTTCATTTGGCATAAACTCGTTTCTGGAACCAATTTTTAAATTAGTGTCAGTTGTAGTAAAATTTAACATCATCATAAGTTAGATTTGTATCCTTTGATTAACTCTAATTTTAGTATACTTATTAGATAAAAAATTTTATAATGATATTGTACAAACTAATAAAGTTCTGTAATTAATTCATTCAGATATGTATTTCAGACACTGTTTTTCACACTTGGAAGAAAGTATTATGATGACTGACATGGTTCCTTTCTTTCCCATCTTCCATTAAGTTAAGGGAGAAAGCAAAAGTTAGTAACTATGTAAACCCATGAACAACATATAATTTCAGAAGTATAAGTATTTTCAAGAAAATAGAACTGAGGGCTGGAAAATAAAACTGAAAGCTGAGTGAATCTAATTTAAATGGTCAAAAAAAGCATCTTGTCAATATTACAAACTGAAACTGTAATGATAAGAAGCTATCTTTATAGAGATCAAGAAGGGAGAGTTTGGGGCTGCAGTTTTTGTGATTCTTAGTAAAACCACAACAGAGAAGTGGTCATTTCATAGAACAACGTGGTCATTTTTACTCTGATGTAAGATGAATAAGCAAAATGAAAGGGCTCAGATTCCACTTAAGAAGGCTTTAGTGGAAGATCAAGTTACAAGGCTTGAGAGAAAATACAAAATCCTTTCAAGTTTACATGGGAATGGATGTAGAGAAATACGGAGCAAACTGGAGAATGTGGTATCAAAAAACTTAAGATAATTATGGTAGAGCATGTTTTATGCTTATAAGAGTTGTGGTAGACTGAAAATAGCTCCCCAAAGATGTCTACATCTGTGATGGTCAACTTTATGTGTACCTAACTGGACCGTGGGGTCCTCAGGTATTTGTTTAAATATTATTCTGGGTGTATCTGTGAGTGTATTTCTGGATGACATTAACAAGTAAAGCAGATTGCCCTCCCCATTTTGGGAGAGCCTTATCCTACTTGGTGAAGGCCAGAAGACGATGAAAGACTGATTAAGGGAAGATTCCCTCTCCCTGCCTTACTGCCTTTGAGTTGGGACACTGTTCTTCTCCTGCTTTGAGATTCATATTCAGACTGGACCTTTTATCATCTGCTGGCCTGGTTTTAGGCCTTCAGACACTGAAACTATACCATTGACTTTCCTTAGGCTCCAGCTTGCTAGACCTTGGGACTTCTCAGTCTCGATAATTCCATGAGCCAGCTCCTTTTATGTGTTGTTTTGTTCTGTCACTAAGTCCAGCCGGACTCTTTGCAACCCCTGGACTATAGCCCACCAGGCTCTTCTGTTCCTGGAATTCTCCAGGCAAGAATACTAGAGTGGGTTGTCATTTCCTCCTCCATGGGCTCTTTCCAACCCAAGGATAGAATCCATGTCTCTTATGTCTCCTGAACTGGCAGGTGAGATTTTTACCACTAGCACCACCTGTGAAGCCCAATACAACACCCTTGTTCTTGCTCAGTCCCTCAGTCATGTCCCACTCTGCAACCCCATGGACTGCAGCATGCCCAGATTTCCCTGTCCTTCACTATCACCTGGAGTTTGCTCAAACTCATATCCATTGAGTCAGTGATGCTATCCAACCATCTCATCCTCTGTCACCCACTTCTCCTCCTGCCTTCAATCTTTCCCAGCATCAGGGTCTTATTTCCAATGAGTAAGCTCTTTGCATCAGGTGGCCAAAGTATTGGAGTTTCAATTTCAGCATCTGTCCTTCCAATGAATATTCAGGGTTGATTTTCTTTAGGACTGACTCGTTTGATCTCCTTGCTGTCCAAAGGACTCTCAAGAGTCTTCTCCAGGATCACAGTTCTAAAGTATCCTTTCTTTGGTGCTCAACCTTCTTTACGGTCCATGAAACTGGAAAAACCATAGCTTTGACTATACAGACTTTTGTCAGCAATGTGATGTCTCTGCTTTCTAATATGCTGCCTAGATTTGTCATAGCTTTTCTCCCAAGGAACAAGTGTCTTTTAATTTCATGGCTGCAGTCACCGTGCTGCTGCTGCTGCTGTTAAGTCGCTTCAGTCATGTCCAACTCTGTGCGACCCCATAGACAGCAGCCCACCAGCATCCCCTGTCCCTGGGATTCTCCAGGCAAGAACACTGGAGTGGGTTGCCATTTCCTTCTCCAATGCATGAAAGTGAAAAGTGAAAAGTGAAAGTGAAGTCGCTTAGTCATGTCCGACTCCTAGGGACCCCATGGACTACAGCCTACCAGGCTTCTCTGTCCATGGGATTTTCCAGGCAAGAGTACTGGAGTGGGGTGCCATTGCCTTCTCCGGCAGTCACCCTAGAACCCTGTAAATGTGTTACTTAAATGACAAAAAGGACTTTGCCACAGTGATTAAATTACAGTTCTTGGGAGATAAATCTGGATTATCTTTGTGGGCCCAATATAATCACAGGGATCCTTGTAAGAGGGAAGGAGTCAGTACTACAGACTGAATGTGCTTCTCCACAGATTCATATATCTTGCATATATTACACTCAAATGGAGAAGGAAAATCAAGAATAGTTTACTAAACTTATGGAAAGGAGATGCTTTACAGAATAGATTTGAATCTCTGCAGTGTCTGGAAGGATAAGAAAGAAAGGAGCTAAAAAGGCCTGAAATAAGAAATTTCCATATAATTACTATCTTTATATGACTATTCTAATGTTTGTATTATAGGATTCCAGGACTACTAATCCTACAAGTCATATTCACCATTTAGTTTTTTTAAAAATATTATAGTTTGGCTTTTTTTCTAGGCATTTTCAAAACAGTTTTAGCCTTAAAGACATAATTTTATTCTTGATTTTCCTAATTTACTAGTTGAAGTAAACTTCTTTCTCCAAACTTCTTTCTAAAATAATTTGAAGCTTTATTTCATTTAGTAATTTCACATTAACTTATTGAGTGTTCACTTTGTTCCACCAGGATAAAGAGAAAAATATGAGAAAATTTAAGAGTTGAGTTATAATTCATTGTATTTATAATTTACCCTTTTGATTTGTAGCATTTTCTAATCTATAAAGGGTATCCTACTTCATAATGAAATTGCCTTGGGTCAAAAATTCAAAACCAAAGCTATTCACAATAAAGCACACAGAAATGTAGTAATTAAAATGGCATAGTAATAAAGTATCATATTGTGATGACTTCTTTTAAAGTAAAAAGACCACACATTATATTTCATCACTAATTTTACGTGAAAAGATTAATAAATCCTTTCTCTTTTCTGTATGCCTGCATGTTAGAAAATAACTTGTGCCTGAATAGATATAATTCATTCAACAGCAATTTCTTTTGTTGCTATTGTTGAGGGTTTAAAAAAATGTAGTTTTTTAATTAGAAAAAGAAAACATTTGTAACAACTCATGGAATATAACTATTTATGTTATATCAGTACTCTTACCTTCTCCTCTCCTTTTCTCTCCCTCTCCATTGAAGTATGCTAAGCAATGTTAGCAGTTTGCTTTTCCCCTTTTAAACATTTTTTTAACCTTATAGAGAGACAGAGATATACGTGTTAAGCTGCTTCCATTGTGTCTGACTCTGTGACCTCTATGGACTGTAGCCCACCACACTCCTCTGCCTCTAGGATTCTCCAGGTAAGAATACTGGAATGGATTTCCATGCCCTCCTCCAGATCTTCCCCGTAGAGATACACACATATGGTTTATTTTCCTTTTTAAATATGTTTATATTTTTCAAAAACAGATTTACATGGGTGTTCAGTCACTTCAGTTGTGTCTGATTCTTTGTGACCCTATGGACTGTAGCTCACCAGGCTCCCCTGTCCATGAGGTTCTTCAGGCAAGAATACTGGAGTGGGTTGCATGTGCTCCTCCAGGGGACCTTCCCAGCTCAGGGATGGAATCTGTATCTCATGTCTCCTGCATTGGCAGGTGGGTTCTTTACCACTAGTGCCACCTGGGAAGCTCCAAATACAGAATTATTCACTGCTAAATAATGTGTTATAGATGTATTTCTAGGTCAATGTATAAATAATAAGCTAACTTATTTAACTGCTTCATTTTCTAGTTGCAAATATAGCATACCTTAATTAACAATTCTGTGTCATTTGATATTCGGGTTATTTCCACTTAGATAACATTCCTCAGTCAATATCATTATCTATCCATGTTATTGTTTGTTTTGTAGCAAGATTTACTCCTATTGAGTACTGCAATATTCTTTTCCTCAAAATTTGATCCAAAATATACTTCTACCAACAGTGCATAACTGTGTTCTTCCCTCACAAACTTAAAAGAAGTGAATGCTACCAATGTTTAAAATAGTCACTAATACAAGAGGTTTAAGGAAAAATGTAGTTTTTGCTGTTATAAATTTTCATTTCTCTAATAGCAAGGGCTTTTGACTTGCTTTCTAATATAATTTTTTGAATATTTTAAAATTTTTGTGAGTTAACTACCAGTTTGTAAACTGTTTTGTTTTTTTTTTAATTGGTATCTGTATTTTTTATAAATTTTTTAAAAATTTTCTTTATGCTTGTGAATTTAACTCCTGGCTTATTATACCTATACTTCACTTTGTTTTGTATATGAATAATTTAATTTATATAATTTTATATGACTATTTACCTTGATGTTTTCTAATATTTTATTTTCATAACTCAAGAATATACCATTTTTCTTATTTTTCTGTTTACATATAAATTTTCCCAACACTGGCTATTAAAAAAATTGTACGTCTTAAATTTAAAAATGATAATACAATGATTCCTTTTTATACAAAAGGCCTACATATATTAACTGTTAATATTTTCTGTTTTAATCTATGCATCTCTATTATATTTGCTGAGCCATTTAAAAATGTCACATAATTCTTGATACTTTATGCTGAAATACTTTACATGCATCTCCTAAAAATTAGAAAAACAGGTGGTTTCATTCAGTCAGTTCTTCCATTTCACAAAAGACATCAACATTTTTCCCCTAATGCTGTTTACTATAAATTTATATTAAATTTTCTCCTTTTACTCTGGAAATTCATAGTTAACTGCCCATCCCCTCTGCTTCTCCCCACTGAAGCATAATTCACCTGTTGGTGAAGTCAAATTTGATCACTTTATTTTTGAGAAAATTGCAATCAGACCTTTTTAAGGGAAAACCTACTTATTTTTCCCCTTTGTAATTCTCAGGTAATCTACAGAGTGGCTTTGGCACTGTTTTAATTTGTATACTCTGAAACACTTTAATTGTTGGCTTTAGCATCCATTTCTCTTCCTGTCTTTCATACTCCCTCTTACATACACACATACCACACAAAGGACTCACGGGTTTTTGTTTGTTTACTATCAATCACAGAAATGATAGTAACAAATTAGTAATGTTGTTATTTAAATATGCCAGATTGAGCCCATAAACCCATAGGATGCACTTTAGGCTTGACTTTGCTTTTTGGCATATCTTCTTTGTTAGTTTTTGAATTCTTTGTTTTCTGATTTAAGACATCCCAATGTTACCTAACACTTCTCCTTTCCTGGTCTAGGAAGTAGTCATTTCTCCAAGGAGCTCTGATTCTTTTTAGTGAGGAATGATTCTTGAAAACGAAGATATCCATCCTTCTGGTTCATTCATATTATCCTACTTCTGTTGCTGATTTTTTTCCCCCTTCACCACTAGTTCTCTAAGGGATATTTCATGTTACCAAGTGCCTTTCTTTATTCTTGTAGTGGAGCTTTTCCAACATAGCCACAACTGGTCCTTGCACTTTTCAAGTCTCTTTCTTTCAGATTTCTAGAGTCTAGGAGCCTAATTCAATGGCATTGTAAATATTTTCAGTATTTCCTACTTTGACTGATACTTTTCTTTCCTTTTGTAACTAACCCAATTTGCTGCTGGTTCTATGTGGGCACTGGAGTTAACATGGCTGGTCTCAGAAGGTCCACTTACATGAAAGATAACTTATTGAGAAATTATTATCTCCAAATTATCTGCTGTTGTGTGTTATTTGATTTTGCTTGCTCTCCTTGCCAATCTGTTGCTACTTTCATTAATTTTGATTTTATAGCTTTTTAAATTAAAAAAATTTTTATGAAATTATTTAAGGTTCTTAATTTTCCTCCAAATGAAGTTTTGGCTCTGTTGTATTCTTTTGGCTGATATCATCCTTTGTTAAATTCAAAATAGCATGTGATTTTCATTTCCATTTTTTTTTTTTAATCCAGGTTAAAATTTTAAGTGTTACTTTTATATATTTGCATATGGTTATAATATGTGGTCTATACAATCTTAAAAGAAGTTTTCAAGACTCTTTGACCATATTATTAAAAATATCTTCTTTTTAAGATATATTTAGCTTTCTTGAAATGTCAAGCCTAAAATAGATTAATTAAACTCCTCCACTCTAATTGAGATTTTAATGGTATCATTGTATTATTAGGTGTTTAAAATATATACAACGTATAGCACTGTGAACCAACATTCTCTTCTTACCTATCTAATATGTCGTTCCTATGGGTAAATATTATTTTTAAAAAAGCTTTAAGATGAGGAAACAATAGAAAATTAAAATTATGGGGCATTACAAAATAATTGTTTATTATCCTTCAAAATGTCAAGGTTGAATTTTTCAGAGAAAGTCTGAGGAACTGGTGCAGATGAAAGGAGACTAAAAACAGATGACAACTGAATGTACTGTAAGACCCTGAATTAAACCTTGGACAATGATAAGCAAAAGGTATAAAGGGCATTATTGACATCGCTGGCTTCCCTGGTGGCTCAGGGGTAAAGAATATGTGTGCCAATGCAAGAAATGCTGGTTCAATGCCTGGGTCAAGAAGGTTGCCTGGAGAAATAAAATGGCAACCCACTCCGGTATTCTTGCTCGAAAATTCCATAGACAGAGGAGCCTGGTGGCTAGAGTCCATGGGGTTGCAAAAGATTTGTCAAGACTTAGCTACTAAACAACAACAATTGGCATAGCTGCTGCTGCTGCTAAGTCGCTTCAGTTGTGGCCAACTCTGTGTGACCCCATAAAAGGCAGCCCACCAGGCTCCTCTGTCTCTGGGATTCTCCAGTCAAGAATACTGGAATGGATTGCCATTTCCTTCTCCAATGCATGCATGCATGCTAAGTCACTTCACTCGTGTCCGACTCTGTGGGACCCTATAGACAGCAGCCCACCAGAATCCTCTGACCACAGGATTCTCCAGGCAAGAATACTGGAGTGGGTTGCCATTTCCTTCTCCTTGGCATAGGTAAAGAACTTTGAATATAAATATATTGAGAGAGAGAATAATGAAGCAAAACAATGCGAAAGAAAAATGTGAACAATGATCAAATTTGGGTGGAGAATTCCTTTTACTATTTTTGCATCTTTGGTATAAATTTTGAATTACATCAAAATTAAAAATTGAAAGAATTCTTAAAAGAAAAGGTGTCAGGAAAGAATCACAAATAAATCAGGGCTTCCCTGTTAGCTCAGCTGGTAAAGAATCCACCTGCAATGCAGGATACACGGTTCAATTCTTGATTTGGGAAGGTCCCCTGGAGAACCAATAGGCTAGCCACTCCAGTATTCTTGGATTTCTTTGGTGGCTCAGACAATAGTCTGCCTGCAATGCGAGAGACCTGGGTTTGATCTCTGGGTTGAGGAGATCCCCTGGAGCAGGTCATGGCAACCCATTCCAGTATTCTTACCTGGAGAATCCCCATGGACAGAGGAGCCTGGGGAGCTACAGTTCATGGGGTCGCAAAGAGTCGGACATGACAGAGCAACTAAGTACAGCACAAATAAATCAACCATTTACATTGATGAAATTACTCATGGAGTACTCATAACAAGTAGCAAACACATCAAAGCAAAGAAATTAAAAGCAAATTTTTATTAAATGTAAATAAGATTATGATTACATACCTGATTCTATAGATTGAACCTATATAAATGAAAGATGTGTTAATCTATGTGTGCATCTTTGTCTTTAGGTATTACAAGAAGCCTTCCAGAACCAGCTGCGACCAAAAAGTCTCTTGTTCAGTAAGAAAAAATAAGATAGAAAGACAGATTGAGAGCTATAGAGACATACAAGAAAAAACAGAGATAGAACTCTCCTCACTTAAATTGTTAAGCTTGTTCTTTCCATCTGATTTGATCATTTTAGATCACATGCCTATCTCAGGATATGTCATGCATTGCTCTCCCACCTATTTAAAAAAGAAAACTATAATTCGAAAGAATAAAGAATCATTTTTGGATGAAAAATATGAAGCAGTTTTATGTGTTTAATATCATTTGCACTATAGTCACATGTAAGAAAATAATGACTCTAACAAGTATAAAAAAATTGCAAATGGAATTATGGATATAGCCAGATTGTGTTTGTGTGTGTTTGGATTTTTTATTTTTGATACAATTAAATCCAACAAGATGAAAGAGCAAGGAAATAGATCAATTGTAACTGTTGAAGGAAATTTTGATAGCATTGTAAGAAGACAAAGTATCATGTGAAGTATAAATGGAGGCTATTTTTGATTCATGAGCTGAAGGATTACATGATCTTCATGTTAGACACAGAAGATCTCTTTGTCCCATTATCTCTTTCATTTAAATAAGCCAAATTCTAAAAAGAGAACATCTGCCCCTTTCAAACTGCCAAAATTATATTCCTGAGATAATTTCCTTATGAATAAATTAGCATAAATTTTTGCTAAAGATTAAATTACTATTAAAAGCCAAATTTCTATCTATGTGAAAACATTTTCTAATTGTGGAAACCAGTGAAAAATTAGACAAATTATACCCTATATGATTCAGCAGAGTAAAGTTATCAATTCTCCCCAAATTGGCCTATACATTTAATGCAACTCCTATCAAAGTAGCAGCAAAGTTTTGTTAAGACACAGACAAGTTCATTCTAAAATTTATATGAAATTGTATAGAGCCTAGAATAGATAACACAATCTTGAAAGAGGAGAATAAAATGGGAGTAATCATCCTAAGAATTAAGTCCTACTACATAGCTAATCAAGACAAGGTAGTATTAGCAGAAGAGACCTATACATTTATAAATGGAGAAGAATGGAGAACTCCAAAATAGATCCATACAACATGCTCTGCTGATTTTTGACATAGTTACAAAAGAAATTTAATGGAGAAAGCATAGTATTTTTTAAAAAGGATGATGGAGAAATCAAATATCCATTAGGAAAACAAAATGATATAAATCTAACCTCAAGTATCATGCAAAAATTAACTTCAAATTGATCACAGCCTTAAACATAAGGCTACTGCATTTTTGGCAAATTACATAGGAGAAAATTGTCAGAATCTGGAATTGAGCAAATAGTTCTTAAACTTGTCATCAAGTGCATGATCCATGAAAAGGAAACTTTGATAAATTGGACTTTATCAAAATGAAATTAATTTGCTCTACAAAAGATCCTGATAAGAGTATTAAAAATAAAGTTAAAGACTAGGATAGTAATACTTGAAAACCACATTTCCAACAAAGGATCAGGATCTGGAATCAAGACAGTATGGTACTGGCACAAAGACAGAAATATAGATCAATGGAACGAAATAGAAAGTCCAGAGATAAATCCACGCACATATGGACACCTTATCTTTGACAAAGGAGGCAAGAATATACAATGGATTAAAGACAATTTCTTTAACAAGTGGTGCTGAGAAAACTGGTCAACCACTTGTAAAAGAATGAAACTAGAACACTTTCTAACACTATACACAAAAATAAACTCAAAATGGATTAAAGATCTAAACGTAAGACCAGAAACTATAAAACTCCTAGAGGAGAGCATAGGCAAAACACTCTCCGACATACATCACAGCAGGATCTTCTATGACCCACCTCCCAGAATACTGGAAATAAAAGCAAAAATAAACAAATGGGACCTAATTAAAATTAAAAGCTTCTGCACAACAAAGGAAACTATAAGCAAGGTGAAAAGACAGCCTTCAGAATGGGAGAAAATAATAGCAAATGAAGCAACTGACAAACAACCAATCTCAAAAATATACAAGCAACTCCTACAGCTCAATTCCAGAAAAATAAATGACCCAATCAAAAAATGGGCCAAAGTACTAAATAGACATTTCTCCAAAGAAGACATACAGATGGCTAACAAACACATGAAAAGATGCTCAACATCACTCATTATCAGAGAAATGCAAATCAAAACCACAGTGAGGTACCATTTCACGCCAGTCAGAATGGCTGTGATCCAAAAGTCTACAAGCAATAAATGCTGGAGAGGGTGTAGAGAAAAGGGAAGCCTCTTACACTGTTGGTGGGAATGCAAACTAGTACAGCCACTATGGAGAACAGTGTGGAGATTCCTTAAAAAACTGAAAATAGAACTGCCTTATGACCCAGCAATCCCACTGCTAGGCATACACACTGAGGAAACCAGAACTGAAAGAGACACGTGTACCCCAGTGTTCATTGCAGCACTGTTTATAATAGCCAGGACATGGAAGCAACCTAGATGTCCATCAGCAGATGAATGGATAAGAAAGCCGTGGTACATATACACAATGGAGTATTACTCAGCCATTAAAAAGAATACATTTGAATCAGTTCTAATGAGGTGGATGAAACTGAAGCCTATTATACAGAATGAAGTAAGCCAGAAAGAAAAACACCAATACAGTATACTAACGCATATATATGGAGTTTAGAAAGATGGCAATAATAACCCTGTATGTGAGACAGCAAAAGAGACACTGATGTATAGAACAGTCTTTTGGACTCTGTAGGAGAGGGAGAGGGTGGGGAGATTTGGGAGAATGGCATTGAAACATGTATAATATCATGTATGAAATGAGTCGCCAGTCCAGGTTGGATGCACGATACTGGATGCTTGGGGCTGGTGCACTGGGACGACCCAGAGGGATGGTATGGGGAGGGAGGAAGGAGGAGGGTTCAGGATGGGGAACATGTGTATACCTGTGGCAGATTCATGTTGATATATGGCAAAACCAATACAATATTGTAAAGTTAAAAAATAAAATAATAAAAAAAAGGATCTGGAATATATATTTTTAAACACTCAAAATTCAACCATAGAAAAATAAATCAGCATAATTAGAAAATGGGTCACAGACATACACTGAAATTTTGCTGAAGAGAATAAACATACAACAAATAAATACATGAAAAAATGTTCAGTATCATAAGCTATAATGGAAACATAAATTATAAGACAATGAGATATCACTACATATCTAGTAGAATGAATGGAAAAAAAAAAGCAGTGAGAACATCAAATACTGATGATGTAGAGAAATTTCATCACTTACCAATGTTGGTATGAATATAATATTATACAGCCACTCTGAAAAAAAGTCTAGCTGTTTCTTATAATATTAAACCTGCAATTACCACACCATCTAGAAATTGCAATCTTGAGCATTCATGCCAGAATAATGAAAAATTAGGTTTACTTAAACACTCACAGCATCTTTATTTCAAATAGCCACAATCTGGAAGCAATATAAAGTTCACTTGATAGGTGATTGGCTAAACAAAGTAAGGTATGTCCATTTCATAGAATATTACTCAACAATTATAAGTAATGAATTATTGATATACAAATAACATAGGTAAATCTCAAGGAGACTATGTTCAGTGAAAATGACAAAACCAACAGTGATATTTCTGAAAATGGCAGAGTAGAGAATTCCACAAAGCAACAAATAAGCTGAGCTGAGAACGTTCATGGTCAAATCAATAAAGCAAATATATCTATATCCACCTAAGGTTAAGAAAAGCAGTTAGAGCAAACAGTAAATTAAAAATCTTGGGAAAAAAAAGAATGAGCAGGAGATATTTGGAAGGATATGCAGGAAGTGCAAGATAAGACAGAACTGTAAACTGCTTGGATGAGGTGTGAATTAGTATCCCAGCCTAGAGACCATCTACACAGACTGGGAAAAACTTGTTATTTTGTTTTTGGCTTATTATTTTGGTTTACGTTATTTTGTTTTTTGCATCAGTTGCTTAAAGAAATCTTTGGCAAATCACTGGATGATTACCAGTGTAATAGGATATGGAAATCAACAATCACATATGACAGAGAATATAGCTTTCACAAGATAATAGCTAAAAAATTAAACTCAGCCCAGTTTTTCTTGTTCCGATCTTCCCCTTGGGAACTTCAATTTAACATGTATTAATACACATGACGTTGTTCCTCAATTTATTCTCTATTTTTTAAGTCTCTTTACTCTTTGTTTTGGATAATTTCTATTGTTATATTTTTAAGTTCAAAGCTCCTGATCATCTCATCCAAACAATACAATTTTTTAAATTCAGGCATTTTCCTCTCTAGAAGTTCAGTTTGTTTTTGGATTTGTTTTCATCTTTCTACTTAACATGTTTAATCTTTGCTCTTTTTCCTTGATATGTGGCTTCAAGTTATAATTAATGTTTCAATATGCTTTCCTGCTAACTCTATCATATATTTAATTTCTGGGTATATTTCTATTCATTTGTTTTTCTCCTTATTATGGCTTATATTTTTCTGTTTTATTATATGCCTGTTTATTATTGATATTTACAAACATCATGAATTTTACTACATTAGTAACAGGATACTTTTGTATTCTCACTCATTCATTGAGTTTTGCTCTATTGTGCACTTAGAACATATTTGAACAGTTACTTAGTGTGTTTGATCATTTTGAGATTTGCTTTTAAACTTTTAAGTATGACCAGAACAAAGTTTAGTTCTTGGGCTGATTTTATCACACTACTGAGGTAATACTCTTTTAACAATTCTACTCAATGGCCCATGAATTTATGACATTTTCAACCCTGGCTAATAGTAACATCAATTATTTTCAGCCCTAAGCAAGCTCCAGGATTATATCTGCTGCTCCATTTTCCATGGCATTGGGTAGTTAGCTTCTTTTCACACATGCACTGATAGGTACTAAGTTAAAGACCTGAAGTGGACTCTACAGATTTTTTTTTTTTTTCTTTGCAGCTGTCTCTGGTAAATTATACCTGTCTTGCCTTCCCTAGACTTCCATATGCAAATCCTCAGCACAGGGAACCTCTCAGCCTCTAACTCCATTCTTCTCTGGTCCAATGCCAGAAACATCTCTCCAATTAGCAAGTTGAGGCAATTCTAGGGGTTGCCTCATTTCTTCCTCATGTCTAAGTTGTCACTATTCTACACTGTCTTAATAGACAAACAAAAAACATTCTATTTTATATGAAGAATTGGTATTGTTTCAGGCAGGAGGTAAATTTTGTCCTTGTTGCATGAATTTTCCTGAGAGCAGAGGCCACTTGCAAAAGTCATGTTGCAGTGTTGTAATGAAGATTTGAGAGAATAAACTTCAACTAGGAAAACTGTTCAGTTAGATTTGAAATTTATATGTTAAAGGAAATAAAAAATAGTGTGACTGGAGAATATTAATAATGGATGAGAAGAGAATGGGATAAAATTAAGCAGACACTGTACAAAAAATATGGTAAGTAATGTGGGCCAGTGTATAATTAAAATTATGTTGTAGATTTCCTATGAGTAAACTCTAGAGCACTTATGACTGTCCAAAGAGAGGGTAGAGTGATTAGTTTATGGATTTTCCGGTTTGTTATTTTCAAGAATGTGCTATAATATCTTCTATCTGTAGTCTACTTGATAATGTGCCAAATGTAATTATAAATGTACCATCAATAGTTTTAATAGAAATTATGGACACATAATTTATCAGAATTTCTGTTATCATAGAGCATACACTTCTAGAAATGCTATGAAAATGTATATTTCTCATATATGCAAAAATCTTGATAGATAATTTGATGACAATTTGAAATATTTTCATGACAATATCAATTGCTATGGGCTGAATTTTGTGCCCCAAAATTCATACACTGTAGTTTAACCCTCAATGTGACTGTATTTGAACATAGGACCTTTAAAAGAAAATTGAGATTAAATGAGTTCATAAGGGTGGGCTGGTAATTCAATAGGACAGATTTTTTAATAAGAAAAGGAAGAGACACCAGAAATGTGTGCACACAGAGAAAATGCCACATGAGGACACAGCAAGAAGGCAGTCTTCTGTAAAGCAGGGAGAATCCTCCGGAGAAACCAATAACTGTATCGTGGACTTCCTTGATTCCAAAACTGTGAGAAGATAAATTTCTGTTGTTTCAGCCACCCTGTCTGGAGTATTTTGTATGACTGAACTATCAGACTAATATACTAATAGTGGGTTGTGAAGCTCAAAAATCTTCTGCAAAATCTTTTTAAAAAGACAAATATGGTCAACCTAGATAATGGAAAGACTGAATACATTTTCTATGATGGTTATAAAAAATGATAATATAAAATCTTTGTAATGTGCCTATGAAGTCAAAAAATATAGAAAAAAGTTGTTGTGGAGGTATATGAGACTGTTATTTAATTAAAATTTTATTTTTTCTGTATTTTGTAATGCTTATTATGTTTTCACAGCTTATTAAAATATGCACATTTTGCTTTTTGTTCTTATTCCAAAATATTCTCAAAATTATTATCATTTTAAATTTTGATTTATTTTTCTTAATGTTGTAAGGTTCATATTTCATATAAGCTGAATCTACCTCTGGCTTTGAAGTCAGAGTGACCTGAATCTGAATATTCAGCATTCTCTGTGTCATCAATTTTTATTCTGAATCAGCCTAGCCTGAGACAGAAATTAACCCTATCCTCTCACAAACACCTCTTCTCATATGACATCTTCCCTGATCAAAAGTCCACCTCATATACATACAGTATTAGGTAGAACTATTTAGGTCAAATTCCTATTATACAGAACTATGAGAAATGAAAAATAAGTTTCCAACCCGTGTCTTTGCTTATTTGTTTTCTCATTAAACAGAAAGTCAATTCAGTTTCTTATCTCTTATTTATGTGAAGACAGTTTGAAACACAATTTAGTTTTCTAGAATTTAATGGCAAATCTATAGCAACTTTACCACGCAATTGCTGTTACAAACTCTCTACTATGTTATTTTCCCCAATTTCACTCTATTTCTTTTACTTCTAAGAGCATTTGTAGGTCTAAAATTTTTTCTAAACTCGTTGTTTCTTGTATTTCAATCTTTTTGATGCTTCTGTCCACTTTAGGTTTTTTCTCCTTTTTTTCCCCTTCGTGGGTTCACTTTCAGTTGGCATCATTTCTCATGTTCTCTCTTTATATGTAGTTTTAGATGAATTGGAAAGTAGCAAAGGTGTAAAAGAAAATGGCATAAAAATGATTGGAAAACTAGAGAAGATAATGGAAGGAGACATTTTAAAATTAAATGCAAACAGTGGTTCAGAGAGTACAAACAAAAGCAGGTGGTAAGAGAACATTCTCCAACAACTAAAACCAGAAGGGATACTAAAAGGTCAATGCATGGAGTGTACAACCAGGCTAGCAAACATCCCTCTCTCCCTCCATCAGAGAAGTAAATAGAAAAGTCACAGGAGACTTGATCAATAAAGGAACACTAAATAAAATTGCTACTGGGAAGCCAAAAACCCAAGGTTTCCACCAAAAAATAATTTTAAGTTGAAAAATTTCTTGAAGGCACCTGAAGCTATATCCTCTAAAATTTTTGAAGAAATAAATGCTCACATTGGTCCAAGATATCACTAAGAAATCAAGCTCTCTGTCACAATATATATACATTTAACTTTTTAAAATGTTCTTTACTAGCTGTGTATGTAACCTGTTAAATTTAATTAACCTCTCTTGGCCTGTTTTCCATTAATCAGTAACAAAATATCTCTCACTAGTTCATCATACAAATTAACTACATGGAGATTGCTAAGACAAGTGAACATAGCAATGTCTTAACAAGTTGCAATTTGCATCTGATGAATCTGGATATTCAAATTGAGTCTGTTTTCATTTTTGATAAGCAAGAAGAAAGCATAATCTGAACACAGGTTTTAATTTTTATTTGCAAAGTGTGTATAATTATAGATGGACTGTCTACTGGAAACCTACATTCTTTGGTTCTTACAAGATTCAGGATTTCAAATGGGCAAAACTGAATTAGAGAAATGAACAAGTTCTGGGTAAAATCCAATCACCTGTTCATTTTGGGTGCTTCAGAATAAGAAAAGGATGGACCTGAAATATTGTTATTTTTCCTAGGGTAATTACATTCAGTCAACTCCAGTGGGCAAGAGGAATAACTCTAATTAATGAAAGAGGAAATCTGATTAATGATTAACTCTGACCAATTGCTTAGTCAGGACCTTTAGTTTTTATCAAACACTTACAGCTCATCCTCCATCAAACCTTTTATCAGAGCTTATACTAAACTGCTACATTCCAATACATCAAATTTATTTTGTCTCCTCTCTTTTGTATACTTGCCGTATAATAACAAGAGAGAGAATAGGGGTTCCTGGCTTAGATAATCTTAAATGGGACATGATGTCTCTGGATAAATGGGAGTCTTCTCTGGTTCATGGAACTTAGAGGTCTTCACATTGACATTCAGCATCATCCAGAGAGCAGAGCTCTATCCAGGTCAGACTGCAGAAAAGTTGTCTGCAAAACCAGCCTTAGATAGTACATATGTCAAGTCATTAACTTTTCTTTCACTAAACACTTAGTGAATATTTCTTTAGCAGCACCCTATTAGGTCATGAAGGATATAAAAGACATACATGATATATCACTCAAGGGATTTATGGCATCTTTGTATAGATAAGGATAACAGGAATAGAGCAAATGGAAATTACTTGAAGCTTATATTGAGAAGAATTGTGAGTGAATTGACAAAAAAAAAAAAAATAGAGAAATCACATATAGGAAATTTAGTATCCAAATCAGTCCTGTAGACCAGTGGTTGTCAAACTTAAGTGTGCATCAGAATCATCTGGAAGGGTTGGTAGATGTCTGATTCTGATAATTCTAACATTTTTTGCCATATTTAGGTATGCTTTTGATGTTTGCTTTGTCTCTTCAAACTTTTTTGCTGTTTAGTATACTTTGTGATTTTTCTTTTAAAGTTGGACGAGCGCTAGTTAAAAAGAAATTTCTCAACAAGACCCTTAGTAATGGGATGGTAAGAGGGGATGGGGGAGAGT
The DNA here is from genome assembly GCF_055505025.1 of Bos grunniens. NCBI lineage: Eukaryota > Metazoa > Chordata > Mammalia > Artiodactyla > Bovidae > Bos > Bos grunniens. Next base: position 70,852,355 of record NC_141170.1, read on the forward strand.
ATTCTGCAGTCCCATGATTAGGTCTCAGTATTTTAGTGTGATTGTAGTCTCTGAACTGTGAACTTCACATGGGCTTCTCAATTTTCCACCACCACCAACGCCCGTAACTGGGACAGGATGGCTCGGTAAGTTGGAATTTGATAAAACATGTTACATCCTTATATCCTTACCCCACTTTTGTACATCTCTGTCTAACTTCTTACAAACCAGCCTCACACAAATAATGTAAATTACCTAAACTCATGCTGTACTTCTAGCACTTTGGCTTTTCTTGTTTCCAGCTGGATCAGTTCCAATGGGTCAAGTTAGAAGAGAGTGGAGTGAATACTAATCACTGAAATTCAGGTTTATGTAGTTCAATTCAGTTCAGTCGCTCAGTCGTGTCTGACTCTTTGTGACCCCATGCATGGCAGCACGCCAGGCCTCCCTGTCCATCACCAACTCCCGGAGTTCACTCAGACTCACGTCCATCGAGTCCGTGATACCTTCCAGCCATCTCATCCTCTGTCGTCCCCTTCTCTTCCTGCCCCCAATCCCTCCCAGCATCAGAGTCTTTTCCAATGAGTCAACTCTTCACAGGAGGTGGCCAAAGTACTGGACTTTCAGCTTTAGCATCAGTCTTTCCAAAGAACACTCAGGGCTGATCTCCTTCAGAATGGACTGGTTGGAGCTCCTTGCAGTCCAAGGGACTCTCAAGAGTCTTCTCCAACACCACAGTTCAAAAGCATCAGTTCTTCGGCACTCAGACTTCTTCACAGTCCAACTCTCCCATCCATACATGACCGCTGGAAAAACCATAGCCTTGACTAGACAGACCTTTGTTGGCAAAGTAATGTCTCTGCTTTTGAATATGCTATCTAGGTTAGTCATAACTTTCCTTTCAAGGAGTAAGCGTCTTTTAATTTCATGGCTGCAGTCACCATCTGCAGTGACTTTGGAGCCCAGAAAAATAAAGTCTGACACTGTTTCCCCATCTATTTCCCATGAAGTGATGGGACCAGATGCCATGATCTTAGTTTTCTGAATGTTGAGCTTTAAGCCAACTTTTTCACTCTCCACTTTCACCTTCATCAAGAGGCTTTTGAGTTCTTCTTCACTTTCTGCCATAAGGGTGGTGTCCTCTGCATGTCTGAGGTTATTGATATTTCTCCCGGCAATCTTGATTCCAGCTTGTGCTTCTTTCAGTCCAGCGTTTCTCATGATGTACTCTGCATATAAGTTAAATAAGCAGGGTGACAATATACAGCCTTGACGTACTCCTTTTCCTATTTGGAACCAGTCTGTTGTTCCATGTCCAGTTCTAACTGTTGCTTCCTGACCTGCACACAAATTTCTCAAGAGGCAGATCAGGTGGTCTGGTATTCCCATCTCTTTCAGAATTTTCCACAGTTTATTGTGATCCACACAGTCAAAGGCTTTGGCATAGTCAATAAAGCAGAAATAGATGTTTTTCTGGAACTCTCTTGCTTTTTCCATGATCCACTGGATCATGGAAATTTGGCAATTTGATTTCTGGTTCCTCTGCCTTTTCTAAAACCAGCTTGAACATCAGGACGTTCATGGTTCACATATTGCTGAAGCCTGGCTTGGAGAATTTTGAGCATTACTTTACTAGCGTGTGAGATGAGTGCAATTGTGCGGTAGTTAGGCTTATGTAAAGACATATGCAAAGAGAAATGAGAAAGATCCTGAGATTAAAACACCAGGTTATATTAAAAATGAGAAAGCAGAAAAGATAATTGTAAACATTTTTGAAATATTATAAACATTGAATATGTGTTCTGGTGGGGAGTTAGTGAATATTAACTCATTTATTTTTCAGATGCGGAAACTGAATTTTGGAGAGCCTACACAGATTTAATGAACATCAAAGTCTAATTAGAAATAAAATTAAGGGCAAAACATTTCTTTTTATTTTTTGTCTATCATGCACTCCTCTATATCACTCACCCTTGACATGTACAGCTAAAGTAGCTTTCCATATTTTGGACGATGTTTTAATGATTAAAAGAGAAAAATAATGGCAATAAAAGAATGAAATCCTGTCTAAACCTGTGAATGATAATAACAATTATTTCCCATATGGTATATTTCTCATGATACCTATGGCTCATGGCTACTTATCCTCCAAGGTTTACCTGAAAGATCCTCCATAAAAGTTTTCTAATCAATGCAAAAGTACGCATTTTTCCTTTCAAAATTCTGTACTTCTGCTGTTATAGCACTTAAAATTTTCTGCTATATTGTCTCTTGATTATTGTCTAACTACTACAATGTACAAAGTGGTATTTACCAAATAGTTGTAATGATTCGGGGTACCACTTTAAGACAAAATGTGCTGATTTTGGAAATGCATACATCTATGACTTTGAATGATATTAATCCAAGGGAGCTATGGAGAATAACTGGACTTGAGTTTGTTAGCTGAATTAGGCATTGCCTCTAAGATTTCCTTACTAAATATTGGATATAGCAGGCTTTAGTTTAAAGCCAAAATAAGAAAATGGGAAATTAAATATAATTCTGGATTTCTGTCTTTATATAATCCATTTGAGAGATCATTCAAGTAAAACATCATCTTTAATGTGTGGTGGGATAAAGATGTATATACAGCAAAATATAAACCCTTATAATGTCTACCATTTGTGGAATTTAAGCATATAAAACCCTAATGATGAATGTAAAATAAGATTCAACGTATACTACTCTGTGTAATACAGACTTCAAAAACTGATATAAATATTCAGAGTTAAATGGTTCGTTAAAATTTGGAGTGGTCAGAGATGAAATATATCTTACTCTAGATAGGTGGTAACATTTTAACAAGATTTTATCAATCATTCTCAACTTTCAGGCAAGGAATAATAGATTTAAGTTGTATTGAAAATAATTAATTTTTTTTCAAGGATGACAGAATCTAGAACACTCAAGTAAATAGTCTGTTGGAGTCTTTCAAAAAGTTAAAAATGAATTGTTTAGTATTTGAGGCTATTGATGTTTTTATCTATCTGGAGGAAGTTAGACCAGACTTAATACATTCCCGTAATATTCTATGATTCTGTGAATAAATTTGTATATAATTAATTAAAATTGTATGAATAATATAACTCTATATGTTAGAATGGAAGACATTACTGTGACTTCCTGCTAAAGAAAAAAAAAAAAAAAAACAGTATAAAGGATCTAGACAATTAGCAGGTTTTTTTTTTTTTTAATTTTATTTTATTTTATTTTTAAACTTTACATAATTGTATTAGTTTTGCCAAATATCAAAATGAATCCATCACAGGTATACATGTGCTCCCCATCCTGAACCCTCCTCCCTCCTCCCTCCCCATACCATCCCTCTGGGTCGTCCCAGTGCACTAGCCCCAAGCATCCAGTATCGTGCATTGAACCTGGGTTAGCAGGTATTTTTTACCTTACAGAGAGCAACTGCAAAGCATGAGGCAGTAAGTACAGAATTACATTAAGTCCCAAATCCACTACTTAGAAGCCAGAAATGTTTGTAAATTTACTTAAGTCCTTGGAGTTTTATTACTTCACATATAACATGGAAATAATGATAATAACTGTTTATACTTTTTCATGGATCATAAAAAGGATCAATTATATAATGTTTTTAAAAGCATTTCATAAGTCATAGAAACATTTACATTAGCAAATTTTTATTGTTAAATGAAAATTAATTTCAATAAATCTTAAAGAACCATTTATATTTTGCTTATTGCTATATACTTAGCTTCTTTCACTCAGCCAGATATATAGTAGACGCTAGATAAAAATATAAGTAAGTTGGAAATCTTATCTGATTACATTTCTCTAAAGAAACTTGTGATGAGTAGTTTAAATTAGTGATAAAATCTGAAGAATATATTTCATGAAACTCCATTAGTGAGCTGTACTTCAGTCAAAACAAAATTATCATTTTTCCTGAAAATCCTATTTTCTGCTAGAATTTCATCTCTTTTTTAAACCTTAGTCATTGTTTGATCTCTGTATTTGAAACACAATATGCACCCACATACATGCTTAGCACAAATAGAATCAGCTTTTTTTGATTTCTCCAAATATGAAAATAATAAGGCATAACAATTAACCGTGCTATTGCTACTTCTATTAATCATTTTAAATTTACTACTTTGTTTTTAAGAGTTTGCTTTTACCTCATGTAGAAATTGTTGATCTATATGTACTTTTATTCATCTTTGTTGTAGGACAAGTCTCAATTTAGGATTTTAGGTACAGTGCTAGACAATTTGTTTTGTGATTGATCAAGGAGATACTATAATTCGCTACATGAGAAACATATCATCCTATTTTCTTAGACCATGTAAACAATGCAAAAGACCCTTCCTTATCTGAATATCAATTTTCCTCCAAAGTATTTTGGGACAGAAAGCAGTGTAGAAGAATACTTTTGAAATGCTTCTCCTATGACAATGGTGTGAACGGTAGCCAATTATGTAGCACCAGAAGTATCAGCAATAGTAATATATTATCTTACTTTTATTGATTCTGTCATTAGCACTTAGTCTATTGCCTTAGTAAGGAGCTATACATAGAAGATATTACATCATTTATTTTATGCAATTCTGAAAATTTCTTTTCAATATACATATTCATTTAATTTTTGCTTAAACCGATTTATTTTCCATATGTTCTCAATAGTTTTTCATAAAAAACTGCAAATGCAATTATCAAAGGAGATAAAATATGGATTATTTATAGTGATATTTTAAACTTGAAGGTATGAAATTCATATCAAGAATAAATATGTGTGAGGTCAGTGGGTGGCCGTGTTGCAGTGGCTTTTGTTGCATGAAGAGAATTAAACATTTAACTGAAAAAATGATATAATGGTTAAGATTTCTGAAAGGTTTCTGTCTGAGTTAGACATTCCATTCATTCCCCAGAAGTGATATGTCATTTATCTTCACAAATCTGCATCTTTCCAAAGAGCTAAAGTTCCAGCTGTAGAGGGTGAACCCACCCTGCATGTGTCACTTGACCATCATTGAAATGTTGAATGAGTTAGCCCCGTCCGTATTTAGAATCCTTATTCCTGGTACTCAGACATGATAATTTTTCTTTCCCAATGAGATAGTGTCTGGCCTTTTGACTCAACCCAGTATGATGCCAAGTCAGACTGATGCAGGACTTTTAAAGTCCAAGCGGTTAGGCCTCTTAGATTTGAGGCAAATAATCTACTGTCAGATTTATAGAAAGGGAGATCTTTAAGGCTATGTAACAAAGAGAGCACTCCCTGAAAAGTTAAAAAAATGAAACCCTTAAGTCACCTTTGTCATTCTTGTTTGAATCACAATGCAGTTCTTTGAGTCTCACAAAAATGCAGAAAAATTGCATTTATTTGAAATCTCAGATCTCAGCTTCACAAACCTCTATGATAGAATGGAGGTTGTTCCAAAAAGTCAGTATTAAATGGATTATCTATACAAAATATCTAATATAATTCCAAGTACTTTAAATTTTTCAAATTAACCATGTCTATTCAACGTGGAGATGAAGATATGTGTGTGTATGCATATATGTGCTTATGTAAATCCAAAAATCTAATAGCATATTATCAAAAAAAATTGATTACACTTAATATAGTAGGATTCACCTTATAAAATCTCTAGTACAAAAAGAGCAAATCTACTATCCAAAAATGTGGAAGGCAAGAAAAAGAAACAAAATAGAAATGGAAAAAAGGGTTTAGATCACTGCTATTTTCTTATATTTTCTAATGATAGGAATATTGAAAGTATTCAGCAGACTTTGCCCGTGTTTCCTTATCTTGGGTGTGTATATGTATTTTCCTTTTCTCAGTTTTAAGTCACCAAGGAAAATATCTACTTAATATAAATCATAAAATACAGAAAAGGAACTATGTTAGTAAACTATTTCTATAGTCTGTCTGACCAGGAAAATTTCTGTGTGTGTGTGTGAGAGTGTGTGTGTGTGTGTGTGCACGTGCACACACACGCTTTCATGTGCACACGTAATTTGTGTACTTACATTCTGCTTAGTTTAATTCACCATTTTTGGTCAAAGAGGCTGTTAGCATATTTAATCTTTATTATCATTATTTTGCCATGAAGACCTTGTTTAATTGCTTGCTTGTTTGACACCTCTCCCTAAAACAGAAAGAGGTAAGCTGAGTCCCCAGTGTCTTCTCCAGAGCAGACTGTGCTTCAGTGCTGAGCCTCACTACTGAACGCAGAAACTGCAGATTCGTGATAGGACCAAAGTACATTTGGTAAAATGATCCTTTCTCTCCTTAGTCTACATTCAAATGCCAAGAGTTGCTGAGAGTTAAAGGGGCAATGTTAACTCAGCCAATAACAGAAAACCAGGAGGCTTTCTAGCACAGTATTCAGAAACAGTTCACTTTGCTGCAAATGAGCTAGATGCGTTATTCTCCAACATGAATACTCTGATATCCAAACTCAGATGAAGTCAGGGTGACAGGCTGAAGCTCTCTTCTAGTCAGGAATGACCACGGGAGTTGGTGTGAGGTGCGCATCCCAGGTGTCATTAGAGGTAAAGAACCTGACTGCTAATGCAGGAGACTTAAGAGAAGCAGAATCAATCCCTGGGTCAGGAAGATCTCCTGGAGGAGAGTATGGCAACCCACTCCAATATTCTTGCCTGGAGAATCCCATGGACAGAGAAGCCTGGTGGGCTACAGCCCATAGGGTCGCAAACAGTTGGACATGACTGAGGCAACCTGGCATACACATACCTGTCCTGGGTTACACACTTTTCCTGACTAGGTCCGTGTGTTGGTTTTCTTATATAAATGATCCAGAAATTTAGCAGAATTGTCTGTTATGAGGATGATGAACAGAATCTTTGAGAAAGGGAAATATAGAAGGCCATAGTCCTTCTTCCTCAACTACTCTTATTTGAACTCTTTCAAGCTTTCCTAAAATGCCTGGCCCCTATGCACACATCCAGGTCGGTCCCCTTCATATGAGAACTTTCTTAAAGTAAATTATAACCTCCACTATGGAAAATCTTTCCTTTGCGCCTTCATTCTCCTTGTAACTCAGAGCCTGCTTGTACATCACGCACTGCAGTCCGGGATCATTATGAAAAACAGAAAACACTGGTTTTCTCTATTTTCTACCCAGAGACCATCTCAATTTACTACAGTTACAAAGGAAATCTTGTAAATGCAGCTGGGGAAATAAATGAACAAAACATAATGTAATCAACCATTCTCTACTTATTGATTAAACATGTAATCAGTTCCTTGTTTTTCAAAGACCATCATTACTTTTGATTCTCAAAATTTCTCTACAAAAGAAAAAAAGATCACACAATTCCTTTGCTTTCACCTGTATAATTAAAAGATCATCAATATATGAATACAATACACAAGTTTTCTTCTCATACTTCTTGATCTGCTTATTTAATCATAATATGGATTTGTACTATTTTAAAGGCTAGGTTTAAAAACTGAAAAAAAAATCATTCTAAATTTAATTATTTTAGTAAATAGTTTAGTTTTGAAATCATAAGAAACATCTTTAAAATATTAGAGCAAATAGCTTTCAGAAAACATTGTTTTCACTACAGCCAGAAATCACTCTATACATTACAGATATTACTTAATATTGTCCTTGCTGAGCAGCAGCTAAGAGTCTCTAATCACTATTATGCTATCTATTCCAGTATGGGGTTTATAAAATAGTAAGATAGTAATAAAATTAGATGTAATTTTAATATGATCCTATCTGGTTCACATATATTCCTGGTAGTGTTACTTTCAATTACAGAAATGGCCCCTTTAAAGGCAAGAAAAGGAGGGGGAAATATATGTGTGTGTGCGTGTGTGTGTGTGTGTGTATACATATATATGTGTGTGTGTAATATATATTATATACACATAATCCATTTCAGTGTATCTTTTTCTCTACCACTGACAAAAATATATACTTAAGCAAACACATATGGCCAGATTCACTATTTTTCTTTTCTTGTTAGCTTCCCATCAGAATGTCTTTTACCTGTAAACTTAGAAAAACCTTTACATTTAGAAAAAAATAATTTTAAAGTTGCTGAAAATAAATAGGAATATAGACATATGATTCTGTCATCATTAAAAATATTTAAAAAACAATGAAAACATGTTTTAATGATTATATACATTTTTATTATTACAAACATTTAAGTTATTTTTGTAAATTTTTTTAAATGTTGTACTCTGCTCTCCATGCTGTGTCTAAGAGAATGTTAGGCTTATAAAAAGCATTCAGCAACTATTTATTGGACAAATAAATTATGAAAGATGGAAGAATAACCAAACAATGCAAGATGTGGTTAATTCTAGGGAGAAAGGGAGTGAGGTAATAATATGATGAAAAGGTACCCAGCTGACCTTTCCTCCTGTATCTATCGGTTTTATTTTAATACACACAGATTTATATTATATAATCCAAAACAATAATATTAGATGACTGGTTGTATAGTAATTTTTTATGTTTCAAATATTTATTTTAAATTTAAAAATAATTTATAATAAAATAAAATTATGCAAGTAAACAAATATTTAAAGAATAAAAAGAAATTAAAAGAGAAAACAGATTTCACTATTCTATAAAAACCTAGAACATGTTATAAATTGAAGAGGGTTGGCTTAAGAAGTAGTGAAGTTTTTATGTTTTTTAAACAGAGACTTTAATTAAAAGAGCCTGTTTGGTACCATGTAGGGAATTCCCATAAGGATAACAGCTGATCTCTCAATAGAAACTCTTCAAGCCAGGAGGGAATGGCAAGACATACTTAAAATGATGAAAGAAAATAACCTACAGCCCAGATTATTGTACCCAGCAAGGATTTCATTCAAGTATGAAGGAGAAATCAAAAGCTTCTCAGACAAGCAAAAGCTGAGAGAATTCTGCACCACCAAACCAGCTCTCCAACAAATACTAAAGGATATTCTCTAGACAGGAAACACAAAAAGGGTGTATAAATTCGAACCCCAAACAATAAAGTAAATGGCAACGGGATCATACTTATCAGTAATTACCTTAAACGTAAATGGGTTGAATGCCCCAACCAAAAGACAAAGACTGGCTGAATGGATACAAAAACAAGACCCCTACATATGTTGTCTACAGGAGACCCACCTCAAAACAGGGGACACATACAGACTGAAAGTGAAGGGCTGGAAAAAGATTTTCCATGCAAATAGGGACCAAAAGAAAGCAGGAGTAGCAATACTCATATCAGATAAAATAGACTTTAAAACAAAGGCTGTGAAAAGAGACAAAGAAGGTCACTACATAATGATCAAAGGATCAATCCAAGAAGAAGATATAACAATTATAAATATATATGCACCCAACACGGGAGCACCGCAGTATGTAAGACAAATGCTAACAAGTATGAAAGGAGAAATTAACAATAACACAATAATAGTGGGAGACTTTAATACCCCACTCACACCTATGGATAGATCAACTAAACAGAAAATTAACAAGGAAACACAAACTTTAAACGATACAATAGACCAGTTAGACCTAATTGATATCTATAGGACATTTCATCCCAAAACAATGAATTTCACCTTTTTCTCAAGCGCACATGGAACCTTCTCCAGGATAGATCACATCCTGGGCCATAAAGCTAGCCTTGGTAAATTCAAAAAAATAGAAATCATTCCAAGCATCTTTTCTGACCACAATGCAGTAAGATTAGATCTCAATTACAGGAGAAAAACTATTAAAAATTCCAACATATGGAGGATGAACAACACCCTGCTGAATAACCAACAAATCACAGAAGAAATCAAAAAAGAAATCAAAATTTGCATAGAAACGAATGAAAATGAAAACACAACAACCCCAAACCTGTGGGACACAGTAAAAGCAGTCCTAAGGGGAAAGTTCATAGCAATACAGGCACACCTCAAGAAACAAGAAAAAAGTCAAATAAATAACCTAACTCTACACCTAAAGCAACTAGAAAAGGAAGAAATGAAGAACCCCAGGGTTAGTAGAAGGAAAGAAATCTTAAAAATTAGAGCAGAAATAAATGCAAAAGAAACAAAAGAGACCATAGCAAAAATCAACAAAGCCAAAAGCTGGTTCTTTGAAAGGATAAATAAAATTGATAAACCATTAAAAAAAATAAATAAATAAAAGAGCCTGTTTGGTACCATGTAGGGCTTATTTGCCAGGTGATAGATGAAGGAACATATACCTATATCTTTTGCCAAGTGCATAATTCAATGAGTTTTTTCAAATCCATTTAATGTATTTTTCTGTGTGCCATTCTCCTAGAAAATGGTATAATGAGAGTTAATTAATAGGAACCAACCCCTTTGCTTAGATTTTTTTCTATACAAGAAAAATAATTTCATCATACAAAAGAAAATATTCAAATTCAAATGTCTCTAACATATACCTCTGTCTGCGTGTGTGTGTGTGTGTTCTCTCTCTTAAAAATCTTTCCTAAAACTGAGAATCCAGCCAGTGTAGACTTAGTTCATCCAACAATTTTTCTTTAGTCTAAAGCAGAATCATAGTAGTGCTCTTTTGGTAATAAAATATACTCAACTTCCTTAAGTGTCATTTAAAAATCTCCAGCAACAATAAAAACAGTTTAAAATGTTTTGTGGCATATTCTACTTCAGAGTAAAACCTTTTCTTATTTACAGCATACTTAATTTTACACAGCAACAACTTTCTTCTTAATTTTTAGATATAGTCATATTATGTATTTTTCTATTAGCTTATAATTTAGATTATGAAAAATAAGTGGGTTTGTTTGCATCTCAGAGCAAATTGGAATCAAAACAAATTACATGATCTGAGATTTCTTTTTTTAATTTTTAATTAATGTCACTGAAGTACTTGATCCTGACATTTAAGTACTTCATTTAGCTAATGATTCACTCAACATATTAACAGTAAAGACTGGAAGCACAGAATACAAGTAGAGATTTGTATTTGTTTATACATATAAAAAGCCAATAAGTAAATCAATTATTAATCTAAAAGTTCATTCAGAATTCAAAATAAAAAATCTGGTTTAATAAATAGATTGGTTTAAGAATAAAGTCATAAAATACCATGGCTAAAAGCATTTTAAAAGAGGAAACATTAGATTGCCCACTTATCTCTAGGACACTTTTGGAGTTTAGGTGTTTATATTATTTATATTTAATGTCTTTGAAGTTCTATAAAAATATCATTTATCCATACTACATCCAAGGAGGATGGGGGAAATAGCTGTTTAGTTAATTACAGGATGAATTCACAGTTTATTTCTCTCAACACTGATGAGCATCTGTTGACCATCAGATCATGTGCCAGATGCTAGAGAGACAATGAAAAAAAAAAAAAAAATCTTACTCATTGGTCTTTGGTGGAACTTGATAAGACATAAAAGATAGACATTTAGAAAAATTATTTCAATGCAACATGGCAGAAGCTGTGAGAATTTATGCACATAATGCTATAAAAGTGAAGAAAAGTGTGCTTTAGACAGGGAACGTTGGATCTCAGTATGGTAATCCTTCCTGCCTAGGTGTTAACAAGAGCTTGGGTTGAAAATGAATGTGTGGTTTTGTCAGATTTCTACTCAGTTCCCACCACACAGTCAGCCAAAGCCTTAGGCAGAAGTTCACTCTTCTATTATGTATAACTTCACTGCTTATTGGTTTCTCTCTGCTAAAGAGAAAATCTTTTTATACATAAGTTCTTCATATCTCATTTGTTGTCCTGACACACTGCTCTGTTCCTATTCTTTCCTCTCTTAGAGGCCTTTTCCTCTCTTAGAGGCCTCTTCACCCCAGTGATTCATGAGTAAACTATTCCTCTGCCCCTTAACATTTCTATGGCCTTCATTAAAACGTGCACCATTTTCACTAATCTATAATGTTTCTAATCACCCTGAGCAGGAAATCGTTTTTTAACCCATTTCACCTTCTGTGCCATGAAGATATAGTCAGATATCTCAGAAATTACATTTTTGAGACATAAGTTATAATTTTATTGGTGCTTAATGTGTGACTTAGAATAAATACAATGACAAAACAGCTTTTGGAATGCTAGATCATCCACATATTTGCATGGTAATAACTACACTACACATTGCTGTCTTTCCCCCCTGTGGTTTATGGCATTTTTAATTTTGATATGTGAAAATTTAACATTATAAATGTAATCTCCTGTCATTATGAGACAATTCTTCTTTGGCACTCAGCTTTCTTTACAGTCCAACTCTCACATCTATACATGACTACTGGAAAAAACATAGCTTTGACTAGACGGACTTTGTTAGCAAAGTAATGTCTTTGCTTTTTAGTATACTGTCTAGGTAGATCATAACTTTTCTTCCAAGGAGTAAGGGTATTTTGATTTAATGACTGCAGTCACCAACTGCAGTGATTTTGGAACCCCTAAAAATAAAGTCTGTCTCTGTTTCCACTGTTTCCCCATCTATCTGCCATGAAGTGATGGGACCAGATGCCATGATCTTAGTTTTCTGAATGTTGAGTTTTAAGCAAAATTTTCACTCTCCTCTTTCACTTTCATCAATAGGCTTTTTAGTTCTTCACTTTCTGCCATAAGGGTAGTGTCATCTGCATATCTGAGGTTATTGATATTTCTCCCAGCAATCTTGATTCTAGCTTGTGTTTCATCCAGTCCAGCATTTCTCACGATGTACTCTGCATATAAATTAAATAAGCAGAGTGACAATATACAACCTTGACACACTCTTTTCCTGATTTGGAACCAGTCTGTCATTCCATGTCCAGTTCTAACTGTTGCTTCTTAACCTGTATACAGATTTCTCAGGAGGCAGGTCAAGTGGTCTGGTATTCCCATCTCTTTAAGAATTTTCCACAGTTTATTGTGATCCACACAGTCAAAGGCTTTGTCATAGTCAATAAATCAGAAGCAGATGTTTTTCTGGAACTCTCTATTGAGGTGCCTAGAAAGCCAATAAATTAGGTTGGGAGAGAGAGAGAGAGAGAGAAGTTTTAAATCCACAGGAAAATAACTGAGGAGAAGATATAGAAGAATTGATGCTTTTGAACTGTGATGTTGGAGAAAATTCCAACAGCAAAGAGATCCAAATAGTCCATCCTAAAGGAAATCTATCCTGAATATTCATTGGAAGGACTGATGCTGAAGCTGAAACTCCAATACTTTGGCCACCTGATGTGAAGAACTGACTCATTGGAAAAGACCCTGATGCTGGGAAAGATTGAAGGCAAGAGAAGAAGGGGACGACAGAGGATGAGACAATTGGATGGCATCACCAACTCAATGGACAGGAATTTGAGTAAGCTCTGGGAGTTGGTTATGGACAGGGAAGCCTGGCATGCTGCAGTCCATGGGTCACAAAGTGTCAGACATGACTGAGGTACTGAACTGAACTGAACTGAACTGAGGTCCCTCACTGGTAAAGAACTGCCTGCCAAAATAAGCAGGTTCAATCCCTGGGTCAGGAATATCCCCCCTAGAGAAGGAAATGACAACTCACTCCAGTATTCTTGCCTGGGAAATTCTAGGAACAGAGGAAGGAACTGGTTATAGTCCACTGGGTTACAAAGAATCAGACTCAGTTTAGCAACTTAACAGCATGTTTATGTTGTTGTTTAGTCACTAAGTTCATACATAGATTAGGTTGGTATATATATATCAACCTAATTTATTAATTCAGAAATGTATTAATCCAGAAATTTATTTATTCATCCAGAGTGGCACATTTGTTACAATTGATTAGCTGACATTGGTATATCATAGTCACTCCAAGTTCATAGTTTACCATAGGGTCCCATTGCTTTTCCACTTTGCCATAATATTAATTTTCAAGTGTATGCAAAGCAAAGCCATGCAGACCTACTGTACCTTACACAGAAATTTATCTTCACTTCAATATGCTCTCAATTTTTCTAAGTCTAGACACAAATATTCAGAATGTATGTGGAGTTTAAAAACTAACACTTACCATTTAGTTTATTTTAAGCACATTATGCAAGCATAAGTATTATTGATGGATTAGTAAACTCCTAATTGTCATTTTTATGGTGTTTAGCCATAATGAATTTTCCATTACTCAATATTTCATTAACATGTCTAATTTAAATGATCTACAGACTCTAATTAGGTTCCAGGAAGACAACCATCATGCTGTTCCTAGCAACAACAAAGTAGAGTGGAATGGGTAAAAAGCCGGAGTGCATGTTAAGGAAGCTATAACGATTCATTTTAACTGAGAAGGAGGATATTACTATACTCAGGCTGCTGTAACAAAGTACAAAAGACTTAGTGGCTTCGGCAAGAGAAACTATTTTTTTCTGGAGGCTGGAAATCCAAAATCATGGTCCTTGCAGAATTGGTGTCCAGTGAGACCCCTGTCCTTGGATTGTAGATGACTGCCTTCTTGCTGTGATCTCATATGGCCTTCCTCTGTGCTTGTGTGGAGAGAAAGAGATGTCTGGTGTCTCTTCCTCCTTTTAAGGATACTGCTGCTGCTAAGTCACTTCAGTCGTGTCTGACTCTGTGCGACCCCATAGACAGAAGCCCACTAGGCTCCCCTTCCCTGGGATTCTCCAGGCAAGAACACTGGAGTGGGTTGCCATTGCCTTCTCCAATGCATGAAAGTGAAAAGTGAAAGTGAAGTCACTCAGTCTAGTTCAATTCAATTAGGGTTCCATCCTTATGACTTTATTTACCCTTAGTTACCTATCTAAAGGCACTATCATCAAAGATCATATTGGGGTTATAGGTTCAACTTACAAATATTGGAGACAGGCATAGTTTGTTCCATAACAGTGAAGCTTGGATCTCATGAGGTAATCTTGAATATTAAAGTTTTAGAAACATTTGCATTATAATTTAAAGCACAAACTTAAAAATACATTACAGATTGCACTAGACACAACTCGTCTACACATTAATGTGCTGTTAATATACCTACCTTACTATTTATAATGTATTCACTGATGCAATAATCTAATAACAAGAAACCATTGCTCTTCTATTGTCCTTTAAAGGGTTGCAACCATGATCCCTATTTAGAGGAGCCACGATTAAAGTCTATAGATTAGATGGTGAATATAATTGGAAAATGACTGAACCTCTTTAAATAACCTACTTTTATATATGTCTGCTTAAGATAATGTTGCACTATGGTGGACTCTACAAATTACAAATCTAATTACAATGTATGGGGCACTGTAATGGATAAGTAACTCATTTATTCAGTACTCCTTTTATTCAAGGAGCCATATGTCTTCCAGTCAACAGAATTCCTGTTCATTCAATGGGAATGATGTCAGCCTATTCCTTTCCTATTTCTTGCATAACCTCCTTGGCATTAACATGACCCAGATGTGGACCATCTCCATTACACTTATTTTCCATTATAAGTCACTTGTTCATGTATCAGTACCCATTCATTCCATTGCCTTCTTGAAATTCAAGTAATGATGTCAGCTGGGCTTGCTTATGTATCTGTGTTTAGCTGATTATTGTACAATCTAGTGTGACACATTTACAGGTATGCTGGCAGACTGTCACTTGAGGTCACAGGAACAATTGGGTCACCACAGCCTCTTGTTATCCAGCAGGTTAGTCAAGGCTTGTTTACATGGAAGCACAGGGCAAATCCTGAAATGCAAATACTTTCTAAGTCTCTGTATCATATTGTCTCTTGCTCATTAGCCAAATCAAATAATATGGTGCACCCTGAGTCACCATAGGAAGGGACTACCAAGATGTGGACAAAAAGAAGTATGAACAACATGGGACATTATGGCAGTAATACACCACAGCAGAGAAAATGTCAGGATCATTTTGGAGGCTTTGGTCAAAATAGAGGATACATGTTTGAGGAAGCTTAGAAAGTGGATTAAGAAATGTAAGGATTTTTATCTGATATCAACTGCAAGTTAGGGGGTTTCCACGACCACCCTGAGACTCATTAATCTGCTAGAATGATTCATAGAACTCACTGAAAGCTGTTATACCCATGGTTATAGTTTATTACTCCTAACAGACACAAATTTATATTCACCAAGGGAAGAACTGCATACAGCATAGTCCAGGAAAATTCCAGCTATGAAACATCAAGTCTCTCCCTGTGGAGCTGAGCACAGTATTACTTTCCTTTTAAGGATGGGTGTGCTGCAGGAGAAGACAGTGTATTAAAAAGCAGAGACATCACTTTGCCAACAAAGGTCAGTATAGTCAAACTATGGTCTTTCCATAGTTATGTATGAATGTGAGAGTTGGACCATAAAGAAAGCTGAGCATCAAAGTATTGATGCTTTTGAAATGTGGTTCTGGAGAAAACTCTTGAGAGTCCCTTTGACTGCAAGGAGATCAAACCACTCAATACTAAAGGAATATTCATTGCAAGTACTGGTACTGAAGCTGAAGCTCCAATACTTTAGCCACTTGATGTGAAGAGCCAACTCATTAGAAAAGACCCTGATGCTGGGAAAGATTGAAGGCAGGAAGAGAAGGAGGGAGCAGAGGATAAGATGGTTGGATGGCATCACTGATTCAATGAACATGAATTTGGACTTCATTGCATAAGCATGGTTGACTGATCACATGACTGATCTCAGATTCTAGCCCCTCAAGACTTCAAGGAGATATCACATTACCCAAAATCCCCACACTAAATCACTCTTACATTCTTATTCTCTTATCCCCAGGCAAACAGAGACACTCCACCAATTGATGTGCATTGGCTTTATTCTCTGTAGAACCCTAAATAATACAGTAACTGTAATAATTTTAAGAAGATCATTTTGGAAATAAAGTGGAGATTATTATATTAAGGTAGGCAGGATAATGGGACCCCAAAGATATTCCTGTCCTAATCTCACAAACCCATAAATATGGCAAAAAGAACTCTTCAGATATCATAAAGTTTAGGAACCTTTAAGTGAGGAGATTACCCTCGATACCTGGGTGAACCCAGTCTAGTCATATTAGATCATATTAATCTCTATTTAAAAGTAGAGAATCTTGCCTGACTGAGGAAGTAATTCAAAGTGAGTGAGATCTGATCCTTTATCACTGGCTTAGAAAACAGACAAAGAAGGACTTGAATCTGAGAATGTGGCAGCCTCTGGTATTTGGAAACAACTCGTAGTTTACAGCCAGCAAGAAAATAGGGACATTAGTCGTATAACCACAAGGAACTAGATTCTGCTAACGACCCAAATGGACAGAAAATAGATTCTTCCTTAGTCTCCAAAAAAGAAGCACAGCCCTACTAACAGTTTATTTTAGACTTTTTATACACATGTTCTACTTCTATAGACATGTTTTCTTTCTTTCTTTCTTTCTTTCTTTCTTTTAATAACATGTTGTTTTAAGTGACTAAGCTTTTGGCTATTTATTATGGAAACAATTGAAAACTTAATGAAGGAGTCAATATCCACTTTCATCTTAGAAGTCAATTTCTAAAATTAAATGTAAGTATTTTAGGCATAATAAATAAAAGAAAGGTCTTTTTTTTTTTTTTTTTTTTTTTTACCATTTTTTGGCCCAGAGTAACTAAAACCTTTTGAATTTCCTGACAGATAGGATCATCTTTTGTTATTCATAAGAATGCTTTTCTGAACACACCTAAATTTACACTAATGAGCTAATCTATGTAGGGGTGCCTAAATTGCTTCAGGATCGGGTGGGTCTCCAGAATGACCAAGTGATTAGATGGTTGGAAATTTCAGCCCCATCAAAGGCTCTGGGAAGGAGAGGTATGGCTATAAATTAAGACTCATGAAAACTCTTGAACAAGGAGTTTGATGAACTACCATACTGGTAAATGTATCCACATGCTGGGGGGGGGGGGCAGGGTGCGGGTGTGCATCCAAGTTCTGTTTACTTCTCCCTATGTATAATACCTCTTTATCTTGTTATCATCTGTATTCTTCATAATACTGTTTGTTCAGTTCAGTCCCTCAGTCGTGTCCGACTCTTTGCGACCCCATGAATCGCAGCATGCCGGCCTCCCTGTCTATCACCAATTTTCGGAGTTCACTCAAACTCACATCCATCGAGTCGGTGGTGCCATCCAGCCATCTCATCCCCTGTCGTCCCCTTCTCCTCCTGACCCAATCCCTCCCAGCATCAGAGTCTTTTCCAATGAGTCAACTCTTCACAGGAGGTGGCCAAAGTACTGGAGTTTCAGCTTTAACATCAGTCCTTCCAATTCTTTCCAGGGCTGATCTCCTTCAGAATGGACTGGTTGGATCTCCTTGCAGTTCAAGGGACTCTCAAGAGTCATCTCCAACACCACAGTTGAAAAGCATCAATTCTTTGGCACTCAGCCTTCTTCACAGTCCAACTCTCACATCCATACATGACCACTGGATAAACCATAGCCTTGACTAGACGGACCTTTGTTGGCGAAGTAATGTCCCTGCTTTTCAATATGCTATCTAGGTTGGATGTAACTTTCCTTCCAAGGAGTAAGCATCTTTTAATTTCATGGCTGCAGTCACCATCTGCAGTGATTTTGGAGCTCAAAAAAATAAAGTCTGACACTGTTTCCACTGTTTCACCATCTATTTCCCATAAAGTGATGGGAACAGATGCCATGATATTCATTTTCTGAATGTTGAGCTTTAAGCCAACTTTTTCACTCTCCTCTTTCACTTTCATCAAGAGGATTTTTAGTTCTTCTTCACTTTCTGCCATAAAGGTGGTGTCATCTGCATATCTGAGGTTATTGATATTTCTCCCAGCAATCTTGATTCCAGCTTGTGCTTCTTCCAGCCCAGGATTTCTCATGATGTACTCTGCATATAAGTTAAATAAGTAGGGTGACAGTATAGAGCCTTGACAGACTCCTTTTCCTATTTGGAACCAGTCTGTTGTTCCATGTCCCGTTCTTACTATTGCTTCCTGACCTGCATATAGGTTTCTGAAGAGGCAGGTCAGGTGGTCTGGTATTCCCATCTCTTTCAGAATTTTCCACAGTTTATTGTGATCCACACAGTCAAAGGCTTTGGCATAGTCAATAAAGCAGAAATAGATGTTTTTCTGGAACTCTCTTGCTTTTTCCATGATCCAGCAGATGTTGGCAATTTGATCTCTGGTTCCTCTGCCTTTTCTAAAACCAGCTTGAACATCAGGAAGTTCACGGTTCACATATCGCTGAAGCCTGGCTTGGAGAATTTTCAGCATTACTTTACTAGCATGTGAGATGAGTGCAATTGTGCGGTAGTTTGGCAATTAATTGGCATTGCCTTTCTTTGGGATTGGAATGAAAACTGACCTTTTCCAGTCCTGTGACCACTGCTGAGTTTTCCAAATGTGCTTGCATATTGAATGCAGCACTTTCACAACATCATCTTTCAGTGTTTGAAATAGCTCAGCTGGAATTCCATCACCTCCACTAGCTTTGTTTGTAGTGATGCTTTCTAAGGCCCACTTGACTTCACATTCCAGGATGTCTGGCTATAGGTGAGTGATCACACCATCGTTATTATCTTAGTCGTGAAGATCTTTTTTGTACAGTTCTTCTGTGTATTCCTGCCACCTCTTCTTAATATCTTCTGCTTCTGTTAGATCCATACCATTTCTGTCCTTAATTGAGGCAATCTTTGCATGAAATGTTCCCTTGGTATCTCTAATTTTCTTGAAGAGATCTCTAGTCTTTCCCATTATGTTGTTTTTCTCTATTTCTTTGCATTGATCACTGAGGAAGGCTTTCTTATTTCTTCTTGCTATTCTTTGCAACTCTGCATTCAGATGTTTATATCTTTCCTTTTCTCCTTTCCTTTTCACTTCTCTTCTTTTCACAGCTATTTGTAAGGCCTCCCCAGATAGCCATTTTGCTTTTTTGCATTTCTTTTCCATGGGGATGGTCTTGATCCCTGTCTCCTGTACAATGTGACAAACCTCAGTCCATAGTTAAACAGGCACTCTATCAGGTCTAGTCCCTTAAATCTATTTCTCACTTCCACTGTATAATCATAAGGGATTTGACTTAGGTTAAATGGCAACCCACTCCAGTGTTCTTGCCTGGAGAATCCCAGGGACGGGGGAGCCTGGTGGGCTGCCATCTATGGGGTCGCACAGAGTCAGACACGACTGAAGCAACTTAGCAGCAGCAGCAGCATACCTGAACGGTCTAGTGGTTTTCCCTACTTTCTTCAACTTAAGTCTGAATTTGGCAATAAAAAGCTCATGATCTGAGCCACAGTCAGCTCCTGGTCTTGTTTTTGCTGACTATATAGAGCTTCTCCATCTTTGGCTGCAAAGAATATAATCAATCTGATTTCAGTGTTTGCCATCTGGTGATGTCCATGTGTAGAGTCTTCTCTTGTGTTGTTGGAAGAGGGTGTTTGCTATGACCAGTGTGTTCTCTTGGCAAAACTCTATTAGCCTTTGCCCTGCTTCATTCCATATTCCCAGGCCAAATTTGCCTGTTACTCCAGGTGTTTCTTGACTTCCTACTTTTGCATTCCAGTCCCCTATAATGAAAAGGACATCTTTTTTGGGTGTTAGTTCTAAAAGGTCTTGTAGGTCTTCATAGAACCATTCAACTTCAGCTTTTTCATCGTTAATGGTTGGGCATAGACTTGGATTACTGTGATATTGAATGTTTTGCCTTGGAAAGCATATACTCTTTGTATAAACAGGTAAATGTAAGTAGTGTTTCTCTGAGTTCTAATTGCACCCAAGAAGGGATCACAGAGATTTCTGATTTATAGCCAGTTGTTCAGAAGCGTATATGACACTATGGACTTGTGATTGATGACACAAATAGTGAGTGGGATTGGAGTAATCTTTGGGGTTGTGCCCTTAATCTGTGGGCTCTGATGATAACTCTTGGATAGATAGTGTCAGAATTGAGTTCGCTTATAGTATGCATTATCTCCTGAGATTGGATAATTGCTTAGAGTGTGTTGAAAAACACATCGGAATATTGAATTTCATAGATATTTATAAGTGGCACACCTGGAGACCTTCTCTGGGGGCTGAGACATCCACTCTCCCCCAATAATCTCCATTCACTCAGATTGCATCTTACTCCACATCCTACTCTAGAGCCAAATGCTGATGCATCTTCTAATCCAGCTGCATAAACCCATTCATTTGTCCCTGTGATTGTTTCAGGGATGGCACAAACCTAGAATTAATCTAATCTCTCTGTGCATTTCTCCATCTAAAGGGGTTGGTTCCCAGGTGGATCCAACTTGGAACATTAATCTTGATGTCCAGGCTTTATATCTGATCGTTCAAGTAAGATAAGCTCTTTGTTCCTCTAGACAGTTTGTTGTACAAATGTGTTGATTGGAGCAGGTGAAATCATTTTACTGCCCCAGGAAAAACTACCTGAGTCTGAAACATTTATATTAAAAAAAGGCAGCAGAGAGGACACAGAGTACAGAGAGAACTAAACAAAGCAATGCATAAACAAAAATTCTTAAGAATGCATGATAGTCTGAAATTGCTTCCTTTTATTATTCAAGCTGGTTTCATTGAGTTTTCAATTATTCCTAACAGCCAACAATTAAACTTTCTTATTAGCTACTTCACAAAACTTTAAGATTACTATTTAAGAGCTGGATTTAACACATTAGAAATTTACAAATGACAAGAATTCATTGTAAAATGGTAGTCATATAAATAATTAGGGAAATGATAGAGTTAATTCTAGTAATTAAAAGTCTACCCATTTTGTATTCTATGCTTTTCCTCAAGTACCATCTCATCCAGGAAACTGTTTCTGACTTTTTAGGCTACACTGGAGTCTCGTCCTGCACTTTCTTAGTAACCTGTGTGTATTTACATCATGTAATGTAAAGTAAATTGGAAATCTCTTTTGATATAGCAACCTCTTGCTTTTGAATAAGCTGAACTACATTAAGATATCAAGCACCTATTAGTGTCTGACACGTAGAAGGTATTTAACAAATATTGGTTGAACTGAACTAGTACAAAAAGGTGAGTATAATCCATTTTCTACTTGTTGTATTAAGCTAATGATCTCATATATAGATCTATAGAACCAAATCTATAAGGCATTCTGCCAAGTCCCTGCAGCTTGCCTTGGCTCTCCTGAGTTGGAAAGACCCTAAGATATTTATCTATGGGTCTGTTAAGGTTTATTTTAAGAGACTGTTAATGTGGCTGCTTTCACATTGAGAATTTTACCACTATTCAAGATTCTTTTAATTCAGCCAGATTATTTATAGCGTGTCATCAAGAGACCTCAAAGGCATCATTGCCCAACATACTTACAGATACTTTCCACTTGGAAGAGAAACTCTAATTCCACTTCAGTTCTATTTTACTTATTCAAAAAAGGCCACAGCTACAATGGTTTTTTATTAAAGAAGAATTAGATAAAAGGACAAGGAAATTGTGTATCAAGTGACCTAAATCTAGACAATAGAATGGCTTTTTCTTAGAGTTCATTTTGCTTTTATTCTATTATCACTATCACTTCATCTTTTATTTCAAACAAATTAGCAAACTGACAAGTGAAAAGTCCAGATTATTAGTGAAAGGAGGACCATTCAAATAGAGAAAGGGAGAGTTATATTTAATACTTATTTCAGCCTAAAATGTCAGGCATTCCAAGTTTGCAGTTCAAATGAGATATAATAGTTCTCTACAGCAAAACATTAACAGCTAATATCTTAGTTTGTTAAAATGACATTATCACTTAAGGCTATGCTAAACTAGTAAGGAGATGTAGAAAACCTGAATAATACAGAGCTAGGATTTCAGAATTTTGTAATCAAACTAAGACTTCAGAAGTCCAGAACAAGATAGAAAATGGAAATGGTTAGAAATCCAGTTTATATTTAATAAAATTTATAAAATACATTTTGAAATTTTTCCAAAAAAACCCCTCTTAGATTACGTACATATTATTAGTGCGTTTTATTCTTCTTTGTATACTTTTTGTTGTTTAGTCTCTAAGTTGTGTCTAACACTTTGTGACCCATGAACTGCAGCATGACAGTCTTTCCTGTCCTTTATCATCTCCTGGAGTTTGCTCAAACTCATTGAGTTGTTGCCATCCAACCATCTCATTCTCTGTCTTCCCATGTTTTAGTTTTTATAACTTCTTGGGGGTTTTTTGTAATAGGAGAATGAACTATTATATCCTGTTTTGTTTATATTGAGGAATTATATTTGCATTGGGTTTATTTATATATTTTATAAAATTCAATAACCTATCTGGCTAATACATAATGGGTTATTTCCATTCATATATAAAACTATTTTTAATTGTGAAAGTAAAACTTAAAAGCAAAATAAAATACAGTCACCAAGTTAAATATTTTGAGTTCAAGCATGAAAAAGAAAGAAAGAACATCCCTAAACAAATTCATTTAGCTCTATTTACCTTAATTATGCCTCTATAACTATTTTAATATTTCCTGTTTTCTGAAGTAAATTTCCTCATGTTTAAACAAAGGCTTACATTTCCCAAAGGCAGCTTTCTCTCTCCTTTCTGCTATCTGTAAAAATGTAATGCCAAAGGGATGATATATAATGTACAATATGAAACATGCCAGTGATAAAGCTGGAAGTTAGACACAAAGGTCTGACATAGAGAGTAAGATTTTAAATGGCATGAAATGGCATGGAGTAACTCAATGCATCTTTATCAAATCTTGATTAAAATCACTACAATAAATGTTGAGCCAAAATATTGCAACCAACATTTAATTTTAAAAAATTACCTTCATTTTTATTTTTGTACTTTAGCATCTTTAATGGAATATAAATCCAGCACTATTTGTTAATGAGCAAATCTGTGTTAATTAAATTTGTTTACTTTGTCACAAGGGTATACATAAAACTACTTTTTAGGAAAACTGTTTTCCAAATTAAGCAAAAACAATACCCAGCTGTGGATGTGACTGGTGATAGAAGCAAGGTCCGATGCTGTAAAGAGCAATACTGCATAGGAACCTGGAATGTCAGGTCCATGAATCACGGCAAATTGGAAGTGGTCAAACAAGAGATGGCAAGAGTAAATGTCGACATTCTAGGAGTCAGTGAACTAAAATGGACTGGAATGGGTGAATTTAACTCAGATGACAATTATATCTACTACTGCGGGCAGGAATCCCTCAGAAGAAATGGAGTAGCCATCATGGTCAACAAAAGAGTCCGTAATACAGTACTTGGATGCAATCTAAAAAATGACAGAATGATCTCTGTTTGTTTCCAAGGCAAATCATTCGTTATCACAGTAATCCAAGTCTATGCCCCAACCAGTAATGCTGATGAAGCTGAAGTTGAACGGTTCTATGAAAACCTATAAGACCTTTTAGAACTAGCAACCAAAAAAGATGTCCTTTTCATTATAAGGGACTGGAACGCAAAAGTAGGAAGTCAAGAAACACCTGGAATAACAGACAAATTTGGCCTTGGAATACGGAATGAAGCAGGGCAAAGACTAATAAAGTTTTGCCAAGAAAATGCACTGGTCATAGCAAACACCCTCTTCCAACAACACAAGAGAAGACTCTACACATGGACATCACCAGATGGTCAACACTGAAATCAGAATGATTATGTTCTTTGCAGCCAAAGATGGAGAAGCTCTATACAGTCAACAAAAACAAGACCAGGAGCTGACTGTGGCTCAGATCATAAACTCCTTATTACCAAATTCAGACTTAAATTGAAGAAAGTAGGGAAAATCACTAGACCATTCAAGTATATGAGCTAAATCAAATCCCTTATGACTATACAGTGGAAGTGAGAAATAGATTTAAGGACCTAGATCTGATAGATAGAGTGCCTGATGAACTATGGAATGAGGTTTGTGACATTGTACAGTAGACAGGGATCAAGATCATCCCCATGGAAAAGAAATGCAAAAAAGCAAAATGGCTGTCTGGGGAGGTCTTACAAATAGCTGTGAAAAGAAGAGAAGCGAAAAGCAAAGGAGAAAAGGAAAGACATAAGCATCTGAATACAGAGTTCCAAGAATAGCAAGAAGAGGTAAGAAAGACTTCCTCAGCAATCAATGCAAAGAAATAGAGGAAAACAACAGAATGGGAAAGACTAGAGATCTCTTCAAGAAAATTAGAGATACCAAGGGAACATTTCATGGAAAGATGAGCTCGATAAAGGACAGAAATGGTATGGACCTAACAGAAGCACAAGATATTAAGAAGAGGTGGCCAGAATACACAGAAGACCTGTACAAAAAAGATCTTCACGACCCAGATAATCACAATGGTGTGATCACTCACCTATAGCCAGACATCCTGGAATGTGAAGTCAAGTGGGCCTTAGAAAGCATCACTACAAACAAAGCTAGTGGAGGTGATGGAATTCCAGTTGAGCTATTTCAAATCCTGAAACTGATGTTGTGAAAGTGCTGCATTCAATATGCAAGCACATTTGGAAAACTCAGCAGTGGTCACAGGACTGGAAAAGGTCAGTTTTCATTCCAATCCCAAAGAAAGGCAATGCCAAAGAATGCTCGAACTACCGCACAATTGCACTCATCTCACACGCTAGTAAAGTAATGCTCAAAATTCTCCAAGCCAGGCTTCAGCAATACGTGAACCGTGAACTTCCTGATGTTCAAGCTGGTTTTAGAAAAGGTAGAGGAACCAGAGATCAAATTGCCAACATCTGCTGGATCATGGATAAAGCAAGAGAGTTCCAGAAAAACATCTATTTCTGCTTTATTGACTATGCCAAAGCCTTTGACTGTGTGGATCACAATAAACTGTGGAAAATTCTGAAAGAGATGGGAATACCAGAACACCTGATCTGCCTCTTGAGAAATCTGTATGCAGGTCAGGAAGCAACAGTTAGAATTGGACATGGAACAACAGACTGGTTCCAAATAGGAAAAGGAGTACATCAAGGCTGTATATTGTCACCCTGCTTATTTAACTTATATGCAGAGCACATCATGAGAAATGCTGGACTGGAAGAAACACAAGCTGGAATGAAGATTGCTGGGAGAAATATCAATAACCTCAGATATGCAGATGACACCACCCTTTTGACAGAAAGTGAAGAGGAACTAAAAGCCTCTTGATGTAAGTGAAAGTGGAGAGTGAAAAAGTTGGCTTAAAGCTCAACATTCAGAAAACTAAGATCATGGCATCCGGTCCCATCACTTCATGGGAAATAGATGGGGAAACAGTGGAAACAGTGTCAGACTTTACTTTTTGGGGCTCCAAAATCACTGCAGATGGTGACCTCAGCCATGAAATTAAAAGATGCTTACTCCTTGGAAGGAAAGTTATGACCAACCTAGATAACATATTCCAAAGCAGAGACATTACTTTGCCAACAAAGGTTCATCTAGTCAAGGCTATGGTTTTTCCTGTGGTCATGTATGGATGTGAGAGTTGGACTGTGAAGAAGGCTGAGTGCCGAAGAATTGATGCTTTTGAACTTTGATGTTGGAGAAGACTCTTGAGAGTCCCTTGAACTGCAAGGAGATCCAATCAGTCCATTCTGAAGGAGATCAGCCCTGGGATTTCTCTGGAAGGAATGATGCTGAAGTTGAAACTCCAGTACTTTGGCCATCTTATGCGAAGAGCTGACTCATTGGAAAAGACTCTGATGCTGGGAGGGATTGAGGGCAGGAGGAGAAGGGGACGACAGAGGATGAGATGGCTGGATGGCATCACTGACTCGATGGACGTGAGTCTGAGTGAACTCCGGGAGTTGATGATGGACAGGGAGGCCTGGCGTGCTGTGATTCATGGGGTTGCAAAGAGTCAGACAAGACTAAGCGACTGAACTGAACTGAACTGATACTCACTATTGGATCAATCAGATTCTACTATAAGTTTTTAAAATTATTTCACTCCTTTGCTTGTATCTGACCTGACCAATCTAAACAAAATATCCTCTAACTTAACTTGGCCAAATTTTAGTCAGTCTTTTTTTCTCCCAATAGGTCCTTAGACCTTGGCTCATCCTTGAATTTAAGAAAGTACTGCAATTGGAAACAGTTCCTCCTTAAAGGGGGTCTCCTGAGAACTGACTGCCCTCAGGGAAAAACATTATTGGGTCAACAGTCAGATCCTGTCATCTGTTCATCCCTCTCTCCAACACCCATTTCTTTCAAGCCTAATTTACTCCTCTCTGGACAAGAGTCCTTTCTGCCTAGCCTTTGAGACAAAGGTAGATAGACCTTAGCCTCAGAGTGTTCTCCCTGTTGCGAAACTCTATTTGAGTAAAATCTCTCTTTACCCACATCCAGATTTCTTTTTCACTTGAGTCTCCAAGGTATTTCTTCATCAGTTCCGTGTCACAGTCCAGAAATGAGGCATTGGCTTCCTGGAATAACAAATGAACATGTCAGCATCTTTTTTTTTTTTTTTTTAAAGAGTACTTTGTGCCATATTCTTAAACATAAACTGTTTAATAGGATTATCTTAGCTTTAAGATGTATCCGTCTTTATTAGCCCTTTTTTATACATGAGAAAACTGATGAGTTTAGCATTCAGTTAGATGGGAGTTCTAACATCTTGTGCTTAGCCATTACACCATACTTTCTCATGATTTTCCCCCAAATAATCTATTCATTCTTTCTCTTGCTTCCAGCTGTGCTATGCAGAAGAGAAATACTGTCATGTTATCCCTCAAAACACTATTACACTTCTTCTAAAATTCTGTTTTAATTTTGGATTTGAAAATTGAACTTTTAATTCAGTTTTTAAAGTAATAGCATTTTAGTTTACCTTATATACTTGATGTTAAACTGCTTTAAAATAGTTTGCAAATCAAGCAAATCTATATGTATATTCATGCAAAATAAAATGCAAATATGTCTACCCAGTGTTTTCATAGAAATCTGGTAGCTTTAAGATAGAAATGATGATATTAACATCCTGCTCATTTATTATGGTTTATGTGTGGGTCTAATGTTGAGAAACATTAACCTAATAATATTAAGTTTGAAGTTATCAATATAATTTTTCCTTCTCCTATAAAATTTTCTTAGATTAAAAAAAAAAGTCAATAAAGTAACTAAATAATATAACAATTTAGATACCAGATGATAATATTAGAATTACTAACATATATTTTTAGTAGTTCAGACTTTTATTCAAATGAACTTATTTATTAATACAAAAAAAGTATAGTTACAAATATATAAAGCAAACTTATGGTTATGGGGAAATAGGAGAGAAGAGATAAATCAGGAGAATTGGAATTGACACATACACACTGTCTCTGCATGGTCAGTTGCTCAGTGGTGTCCAACTCTTTGCAACACTGTGGACTGTAGCATGCCAGACTCCTTTGTCCATGCAATTATCCCAGCAAGAATACTGGAATGTATTTCCAGTATTTCCAATACATTCCACTGGAATGTATTTCCAGTGATTTCCTCCTCCAGGGCACATTTCGGGCTCAGAGACTAAACCCTCATCCTGTACTGACAGGTAAATTCTTTACCACTGAGTCACCTGGGAATAGATAACTAATAATGACCTATAGAGTAGCACAGGGAATTCTACCCAATATCTGTAATGGCCTATATGGGGAAAGAATCTAAAAAAGGGTTAGATACTTGTATATGTATAACTGATTTACTTTGCTGTACACCTGAAACTCATACAACACTGTAATGAGTGTTGTAAATCAACTATACTCCAATGAAAATTTTAAAAAAAATGTTCATATATTTTTAAAAAATAGAATGTTATAGGTAAATGAGAGGTCTTCGTTTCTCTCCTCAGCCCACTTCCCCTTCATCCAGACTGAGTTTATTTTCATAAAATTCGTTTTTCTAATCAATTAAAAAAAAAAGACTTTATGCATGTCATTTTTTGTACACTTGGAAAATTATATCTAAGCTCTCTTACTGTAACTTGCCTTTTTCCACTCAACATTGTGTTTTGGCAATTTGCCTTGAAACATAAACTTGATAATATTGAATGCTGTGTGTATGGTGCAAATAGCTTGAGAACCCCATGAACAGTATGAAAAGGCAAAAAGATATAACGCTGAAAGATGAACTCTCCAGGCCGGTAGGTGTCCAATATGCTACTAGAGAAGAGTGGAGAAATAACTCCAGAAAGAATGAAAGGTGGAGCCAAAGAGAAAAACAATGCTCAGTTGTGGTTGTGACTGGTGATAGAAGTAAAGTCTATAAGGAGCAATATTGTATAGAACCTGGAATGTTAGGTCCATGAATCAAGGTAAATTGGAAGTGGTCAAACAGGAGATGGTAAGAGTGAACATCAACGTTTTAGGAATCAGTGAACTAAAATGGACTGGAATGGGTGAATTTAATTCAGATGAACATTATATCTACTACTGTGGGCAAGAATCCCTTCAAAGAAATGGAGTAGTCCTCATAGTCAACAAAAGAGTCCAAAATGCAGTACTTGGGTGCAATCTCAAAAATGACAGAATGATCTCTGATCATTTCCAAGGAAACCCATTCAATATCACAGTAATCCAAGACTATGCCCCAATGAGTAATGCTGAAAAAGCTGAAATTGAATGGCTCTTTGAAGAACTACAAGACCTTCTAGAACTAACATGAAAAAAGGATATCCTTTTCATCATAGGGGACTGGAATGCAAAAGTAGGAAGTCAAGAAATACCTGGAGCAACAGGCAAATTTGGCCTTGTTGTACAAAATTAAGCAGGGCAAAGGCTAACAGAGTTGTGCCAAGAGAACTCAATGGGCATAGCAAACACCTTCTTCCAACAACACAAGAGAAGACTTTACACATGGACATCATCAGATGGTCGATACTGAAATCAGATTGATTATATTCTTTACAACTGAAGATGGAGAAGCTCTATACAGTCAGCAAAAACAAACTGCAAGCTGACTGTTGCTCATATCATGATCCCCTTATTGCCAAATTCAGACTTAAAGTAAAGAAAGTAGGAAAAACCACTAGAACATTCAGGTATGACCTAAGTCAAATCCCTTACTATTTTACAGTAGAAGTGACACACAGATTCAAGGGATTAAGTCTGATAGACAGACTGCCTGAAGAACTATGGACAGAAGTTCATGACATTGTACAGGAAGCAGTGATCAATACCGCCCCCAAGAAAAAGAAATGTAAAAAGGCAAAATGGTTGTCTGAGGAGGCCTTACAAATAGTTGAGAAAAAAGAAGCTAAAGGCAAAGGAGAAAAGGAAAGATATACCCATTTGAATGAAGAGTCTCAAATAATAGCAAGGAGAGATAAAGAAAGACTTACTCAGTGATCAGTGCAAAGAAACAGAGGAAAACAATGGAATGGAAATGACTAGAGATCTCTTCAAGAGTATTAGAGGCACCAAGGGAACATTTCATGCAATGATGGGCACAATAAAGGACAGAAATGGTATGGACTTAATAGAAGCAGAAGATATTAAGAAGAGGTGCCAAGAATACACAAAAAAAGTATATAAAAAAGATCTTCATGACCTAGATAACCATTATGGTGTGATCACTCACCTAGAGCCAGACATCCAAGAATGTGAAGTCAAGTGGGCCTTAGGAAGCATCACTATGAACAAAGCTAGTGGAGGCGATGGGATTCCAGTTGAGCTATTTCAAATCTTAAAAGATGATGCTATGAAAGTGTTGTACTCAATATGCCAGCAAATCTGGAAAACTCAGCAGTGGCCATAGGACTGGAAAAAGTCAGTTTTCACTTCAATCCCAAAGAAGGGCAATGACAAAGAATGTTCAAACTACCACAGGATTGATCTCATCTCACACGGCAGCAAAGTAATGCTCAAATTTCTCCAAGCTAGGCTTCAACAATACGTGAACCATGAACTTCCAGATGCTCAAGCTGGTTTTAGAAAAGGCAGAGAATCCAGAGATCAAATTGCCAATACCCGTTGGATCATCGAAAAAGCAAGAGAGTTCCAGAAAAACGTCTACTTCTGCTGTATTGACTACACTAAAGCCATTGACTGTGTCAATCGCAACGAACTGTGGAAAAATTCTTTAAGAGATGGGAATACCAGAACTCCTTACCTGCCTCCTGAGAAATCTATATGCAGGTCAAGAAGCAACAGTTAGAACTGGATGTGGAAAAACAGACAGCTTCCAAATTGGGAAAGGAGTACTTCAAGATTGTCTATTATCACCCTGCTTATTTAACTTATAACCATAGTACATCATGCAAAATGCTGGTCTGTATGAAGCACAAGCTATAATCAAAATTGCCTGGTGAAATATCAATAACCTCAGAAACGCAGATGACACCACTCTTGTGGCAGAAAGTGAAGAGGAACTAAAGAGCCTCTTGATGAAAGTGAAAGAGGAGAACGAAAAAGTTGGCTTAAATCTCAACATTCAAAAATTGAAGATCATGGCATCTGGTCCCATCACTCCATGGCAAATAGATGGAGGAACGAAGGAAACAGTGACAGACTTTATTTTCTTAGGACTCCAAAATCACTGCAGATGGTGATTACAGCCATGAAAAAAAAAAAAGAAACTGGTCCTTGGAAGAAAATCTATGACTAGCCTAGACAGCATATTAAAACGCCGAGACATTACTTTGCTGACAAAGGTCCATCTAGTCAAAGCTATGGTTTTTCCGGTGGTCATATATGGCTGTGAGATTTGGACTATAAAGCAAACTGAGTGCTGAAGAATTGATGCTTTTCAACTGTGGTGTTGGAGAAGACTCTTGAGAGTCCCTTGGACTTCAAGGAGATCTAACCAGTCAGTCCTAAAGGAAATCAATCCTGAATATTCATTGGAAGGACTGATGCTGAAGCAGAAGCTCCAATACTTTGAGCACCTGATACGAAAAACTGACTCATCTGAAGACCCTGATGCTGGGAAAGATTGAAGGTAGGAGAAGAAGGGGATTACAGAGGATGAGGTGGTTGAATGGCATCACTGATTTGATGGATATGAGTTTGAGCAAGCTCTGGGGGTTGGTGATGCACAGGGAAGTCTGGTGTGCTGCAGTCCATGAGATCGCAGAGTCAGACATGACTGAGTGAGTGAAACTGAAATACCTATTACCATATTGGTGAATATTTTCCCTCAATAGTTTGCTATTGAAAGCAATGTAGTAATGAATTCCATTAAACCTATATTCTGTTAAAATTATGCAAAGCTTTTTCTAGTATATTCCTAAGATAAAATTTCCATTATAGGGTATTAATGGGTTTAATAGTGTCCCTCTAATATTCTATGTTTACTTCCAAAATCCAAGTGTACCTTTGAATGTGATCTTATTTGGATACTGCATCTTCAGAGGGAAATAAAATTAAGAGAAGGTCATTAGTGTACACTCTAATCCAAAATAACTGATGTTCTTATGAAAAGGGGAAATCTAGATATAGATACAGACACATGCATACAAGTATTGACTGCATGCAAAGATGAAAGCAGAGATAGGGTTGAGGCTTCTATAAGTGAACTTGCTACTTGTTAGTCGCTCAGTTGTGTCTGACTCTTTGGGATCCCATGGACTGTAGCCCACCAGGCTCCTATGTCCATGGAATTCTCCAGGCAAGAATACTGGAGAGGGCCATTCCCTTCCCCAGGAGAACTTTCCAACCCAGGGACTGAATCTGGCTCTCTGACTTTGCAAGCAGATTCTTTACCACCTGAGCCACCAGGAATACCCCCAAATTGTCAGCAAACCACTAGAAGCTAGGTAAGAGGCATGGAACAGAGAACAAAGAGCCAGTAAATTTCTATTTAAGCCACCCAGTTTGCAGTGCTTAATTATGGCAGCCTTAACTAATAGACAAGGTATGTGGTTTTTTTCAACTTTATTTAGACACTGGTGTTGGAGAAGACTCTTGAGAGTCCCTTGGACTGCAAGGAGATCCAACCAGTCCATTCTGAAGGAGATCAGCCCTGGGATTTCTTTGGAAGGAATGATGCTAAAGCTGAAACTCCAGTACTTTGGCCACCTCATGCGAAGAGTTGACTTATTGGAAAAGACTCTGATGCTGGGAGGGATTGGGGGCAGGAGGAGAAGGGGACAACAGAGGATGAGATGGCTGGATGGCATCACTGACTCGATGGATGTGAGTCTCAGTGAACTCCGGGAGTTGATGATGGACAGGGAGGCCTGGCGTGCTGCAATTCATGGGGTCGCAAAGGGTCGGACAGGACTGAGCGACTGATCTGATCTGAAATATCCTTTAAATTGATTTTTACTTCTGCAAGAAGTGTTCTCTTTTTTCAATATAGATTTGGGACAACTTAAAAAAATAAAGAAATCACTAGACCTAGAAAATCTCACCTAATAGATAATTTTAAATAATAAATTTGGTAATGAATGGGTGTTTTTTTTTTTTTTTCCCGTTCTCTTTAGTACTGTATATATCAAGCAGATGGAAGAATCATTATTTTATCCCTTATTCCAGTCACTGTCTTCCTTTCCTCTGAGCAAGGATTCTGGTGACATTTTCCTTTCTTGCACGTGTGCGTGCTAAGGTTCTTCAGTCATGTCCGGTTCTGCAACCCTATGGACTGCAGCATGCCAGGCTCCTCTGCCCAAGGGTTTCCAGGCAAGAATACTGGAGTGGGTTGCTGCGCCGTCCTCCAGGGGATCTTCTAGACCCAGGAATCAAACCTGCATCTCTTAGGTCTCCTGCATTGGCAGGCAGGTTCTTCACCACTAAGACCACTTGGGAAGTCCCATACATGATCTTAAGTTTGGAGGCATGCCTTGTCAGACAAGGCTGTCCATATCCTAATCTCCAGAACATATGAATATGTTAGGTTACTATGCAAGTGATGAATTAACACTACAATTGGTATTAGGTATACTAATCATTTGACCCTCAAATAGATTAGTTTGGATTATTTTGGCCCATTGTAATCACAAGATTTTTAAAAGTGAAAGAGGGAGGCAGAAGAAAAGTCAGTGGGAGATGTGACCATAGAAGAAAGTCACAGAAAGATGGAATGCTGCTGATTTTTGAAGATAGAGGAAAGAGGGCACAAATGAAGGAATGAGTATGTCCTCCAGGAATTGGAAAAGATAAGGGAATATATTCTTCCTTAGAGCATCCAAAAGAGAACATAGCCTTGTTGGACCCTGATTTTAGCGAAGTGAGAACTTTGTCAGACTTCTGACCATCAGAACTGTTAACATAATAAATTTGTGTTGCTTTATACTACTTTCAGAGAAGGCAATGGTGCCCCACTCCAGTACTTTTGCCTGGAAAATCCCATGGACGGAGGAGCCTGGTAGGCTGCAGTCCATGGGGTCGCTAGAGTCGGACACGACTGAGCAACTTCATTTTCACTTTTCACTTTCATGCATTGGAGAAGGAAATGGCAACCCACTCCAGTGTTCTTGCCTGGAGAATCCCAGGGATGGGGAAGCCTGGTGGGCTGCTGTCTATGGAGTCGCACAGAGTCAAACATGACTGAAGTGACTTAGAAGCAGCAGCAGCAGCAGCATACTACTTTTGGAAGCAAAGCTATGACAAATCTAGACAGAGTATTAAAAAGCAGAGACACCACTTTGCCAGCAAAGGTCTGTATAATTCAACGCTATGGTTTTTCCAGTAGTCATGTATGGATGTGAGACTTGGACCAAAAAGAAGGCTGAGCACTGAAGTATTGATGCTTTTGAATTGTGGTGGTGGAGAAGACTCTTGAGAGTTTGTTGGACTGCAAGGAGATCAAATTAGTCAATCCTAAAGGAAATCAACTCTGAATATTCATTGGAAGGACTGATGCTGAAACTCCAAATCTTTGGCCACCTGATGGGAAAAGCCAACTCACTGAAAAAGACCCTGATGCTGGGAAAGATTGAAGGCAAGAGGAGAGGGGGGTGGGATGAGATGGTTAGATAGTATTCCTGATTCAGTTCACACAAATGAGCAAACTCCTGGAGATAGTGGAGAACAGAGGAGCCTGGAGTGCTGCGGTACATAGTGTCACAAATAGTTGGACACAACTAAGTGACTGAAAAACAGCAACAACATGCCACTATTTGCAATAATTTACTTCAAACTTAATAAATTGAAAATACAGTACTCAACACTATTTCTTTTCATTTGTAAATGACAGAAATACATTTCTGCCTAGCTTAAGTGAAAAATAATTTATTACCCCACATCAAGTTTAGAAAAGTGTTTGTGGCATAGCTGGACGGTAGACCAAAATGCCTTAGGCTCTCTCCATCTCTGTCTTGTTTCTCTGTGTATCAGCTTCCTTTTCTTCCCCCACATACATTTAAGCAGATTCAGGTGGCGCTAGTGGTAAAGAATCTGCCTGCCAACGCAGGAGATTCAAGAGCCTTGGGTTCTCTTCCTGAATCAGGAAGACCCTCTGGAGTCAGAAATGGCAACCCAATCCAGTATTCTTGTCTGGGAAATACCCTGGACACAGGAGGCTGGCAGGCTACAGTCCATGGGGATGCAAAGACTTGGACATGATTGAGTGACTGAGCACCAGTGCACCACTCCATAACCCAGCGAACAAGGTCAGAGGCATAAGGTGTTGGACTGGCTGACATTTGTTACATAGCCATCTGTCTTAAAGCAAACAAGGGCAAAAGGGCTAGGTGGTGCTAACATCTTGACTCTTTGGGAAACCATGTACATTAATTAAAGAAAGCTATAATATGCAGTTTGAAAGATTTTTAACGTGTTTCTCTATTAAAGTGTTTTTTGCAATTACATACTTTCAGACTGAGATTCACAGAAAATGCCCATTCTTCTTTGGCATAAAAAGACTAATGTAGATTTAAAATGGTAAAAGGAATTATATGAGCATAGAGATAGGTTCCACAAGACTCTTGAATTTTCATGCTGAAGTAACCTCTGAGAAAAGGATAATTGCCAACCAAAAGAATGCAGACTCCCCTAGAGCAAAGAAAACTCACTTCCTAGCCAAAATCTGATGTAATCCACAGAGAAAAAGAGTGCCATGGAGAAAATGGGATGCTTTTTTAGGAAATAAACAATTGTCCTACTTTGTCATTTTCAATAAATGAATAGATCAAATCTGTTTAAACATAATGTGGTTCCAGTCTTCTAGACAATAGCATACGGAACATTTAATAATAAGATGATATAAATAAGGCAAAGTGCTTCTCAGTTGGCCATATGGTTTTGTTTTCTGTGAAAGCATAATTTTTCTCAGAGCTATGTTATTCCTTTTAGATTTCATTAAACTTTATTTCATTTGTTAATGCTATTTAACACTTCTCCAGAATATTTATATAATTGGAAAGGCATTCCAATGATTTTATTAAAACATTCTGATAATAAATATATCAATGGGAATTAAGAAGATGTCAAGAGACTGAAAACATGTGGGTGTGTTTATTCAAAGTTCCTGTGAAGCTGAGTTAATGTAAGTGAAGAGTAGCTACATAAGAAAGATGATCATTGCAGATGCCTGAAAGTTGTACAAAGGAGACACACACAGCTTGCCAGTTCATTCTGAGTCAAAAGATGGTCTCTTCCCTCTCCACCCCCTGAAAATGTTCAAAGTCTGTTCAAAGGATACACAAGTGTGTAGAAAAAAGGCCTTTAATCAGTGTTTTCAGCAATGGTTTTATGGACTCCAATATAAAAACTGAGATATAACTGACATATCACACTGTATAAGTTTAAGCTGTATAATGTGCTGATTTGATATGTTTCAACCCTCATCCCAGTGATAATAAGGGCCACCTGCTCTTTGACATTAATGTATTTATTTTTGACTGCGCTGGGTCTTTGCTGTTTTGCATGGGCTTTCTCTAGTTGCAGCAAGCAGGGGCTGCTCTTCCTTGTGGTGCCCAGACTTCTCATTACAGTGGCTTCTCTTGTCATGGAGCGTGAGCTCTAGTGAGCGCAGGCTTCAGTAGTCTCAGCACACAGGCTCAGCAGTTGTGCCACACAGGCTTAGTTGATCCACAGCATGTGAGCTGTTTCCAGAACAGGGATTGAACCCATGTCCCCTATATCGGCAGGCAGATTCTTCTCCACTATGCCACCAGAGGAGTCTGCGCTTTGATATTTTTCACTTTCAAGTGATACATACTCTTTACTAGGGTGGTAAATGTGCTATTTTTACTAGGTGCCTATGAAAGGATTTACTTTAAAGAAAATCATTGGCACATGGGGTTGAAAGAAAAGAATGACTTTCTTTTCTGGAAAGCGAATAATTTTCAATCTTGTGGTGACATTAAATTCTCATTCAATAGATTCAGAAGTTATGAAAAATGGAAATATGGGAAAAAACCTCGATAAGTTATTAATTTTAAAAAATCAATGTTGTACAGAAAATGCTATTAATTGTGCAGGAAAAAATAAAAGCTTCTAAAAGTAAGGAAATTTATGGAAGCTTACATAATAATTTGTGTCACTCAGGGTCCAAACAAGAAACAGATGGCATACTCAAATTAAGGTAATTTGAAGAAGGTTTATTTACAAAGAAATTAATTACAAGCAAGTGGATGGTTACAGAAAGCTGAAAGAAAAGGACTCCATGGCACTCTTCTCTGTGGATTACATCAGATTTTGGCTAGGAAGTGAGTTTTCTTTGCTCTAGGGGAGTCTGCATTCTTTTCGTTGACTGTTTGCCACAGGAATGTTATCATCTCCAGGTTGAAGGGATAAGGGGAAAAAGAGGCTTCCAAATGCCAAAATGAGGAAGAATCTTCTAGAACATGCTGCCTTTTTAAGGACATAGGCAATCTAAGTTGTTCTCACTGAGAGATAGCAAGTTGAATAAGGACCTTGGCTTCACTCTTTTTTATCCCTTCTCCAACAGGGCCCAACACACCTACCCCAACAAAACCAGTCCTTAAAGCCTGAGAGGAAGGAGGAGGTAGAAAGCGGGTCTGGAGAAACATGGAAGAAATCTACTACAGGACTACCAACTTTGCTTCACTAATTGTCTCATAGCGTGAATAGCTTTTCCCTCTACCATTGTATTTCTTGGTCACTTACTAAAACTTGCCCATAACAAATGTTTGCCGGTAAAGAATTACCCGCACCAACAGAGTAAACAATTTCTTTTAGAAAGCACTTCAGTTTGTCTTCCTTGAAATTAGTTTTTCATTAATGAGAAGTCTGGAATTGCAGCAAATAGCACATTTTAATTTTCTGAGGATATACATGTTCAGAATGATTTAAAAGTATTGACACATTCACATTATCTTCAGGGAAAGCAGAGTAATTGCTCTTGTTAAGAAAATCAAACTGGCTTGCCAATCTATTGCATTTGTGGCAACGGTTCCCTTAGAAGTAGTCAATATAGTGGTTTTATCTAATTGGTTATCCCCAGTTATAGAAAAATGCTTCTTGTGTGCTAAATTGTCAAAGCAGAATCTCAACCTAGTTCTGCGGATAATACCAGACTATCAAGATATTTAAAAGAGGTACATTTGATTTCAAATCTCACCTCTGTCACTTTAATTTTGGCAAGTCACTTAACAACTCTAAACCTAATTTTAAAAATAGAGATTACAATTAAACTGCTGCTGCTGCTAAGTCACTTCAGTCGTGTCCGACTCTGTGCGACCCCATAGACGGCAGCCCACCAGGCTCCCCCGTCCCTGGGATTCTCCAGGCAAGAACACTGGAGTAGGTTGACATTTCCTTCTCTAATGCATGAAAGTGAAAAGTGAAGTTGCTCAGTCATGTCCCACTCTTTGCGACCCTATGGACTGCAGCCCACCAGGCTCCTCCACCCATGGGATTTTTCAGGCAAGAGTACTGGAGTGGGTTGCCATTGCCTTCTCCAATTAAACTACTTTCTCACAAAGGTTTAAGTGAAAATACAGTAGTATAGTATCTGAGAAAGTAAGCGATGGGAGTTACATCTTATTTCATGAGAAATGCAGTTTTAGTTTCTGTCCATCTGTCTGTCTGTCTTTCTCAAATACACATAGACCTGTGTGAATTTTCACAGCCTAATCTTACAGTTGTTGTTTGGTATATTTTACCTTCTGCCAGAGTAGAAACTGACTCTACTGGTCTTCCTTATGAAGCACAGAAAGTGCAATGCTTTGTGAGGCATTGCAGCCTGCAGTAGTTTTGTTCGTTGAATTGGACTTCTGAAAATATTTCAGCAATTGCCACGAAAAATTTGGAAATCAAATACTTTGTTTCCTTGAATAATGTCTGAGACATTATTTTTTCCTCTTTCTCATTGTAATGTTTCCTTGCCTTTCTTCTGTTCTGCAGAAAATAGGGCTCTGAGCTGCCTTTTTTTTTTTTTTTTTTTGGTGGTGCGGGCATGGCTGGGGAGGAGGAGTGCTGCTAGGCACTCAGCTTTCCAGGTGGCACTATTGGTAAAGAACCCCGCTTGTCACTGCAGGAGTGTAAGGGATGCGGGTTCCATCCCTGGGTCAAGAAGATCCCTTGGAGAAGAACATGGCAATCCACTCCAGTATTCTTGCCTAGAGAATCCCATGGACAGAGGAGCCTGGTGCCCTACAGTCCACAGGGTTGCAAAAAGTAGGACATGACTGAAGCTACTTAGCACACATGCACTCTAGGCACATGGGATCTTAGTTCCTTAACCAGGAATAGAGCTCATGCACCCTGCAGTGGAAGTGAGCCAGGGAAGTCCCAAGCTGCCTTTTCTTAAGAGGCATTTCTGGCAGGAAGGAAAAGCAGTGGTCTGCATGACATTCGTCTTACTTGGTATTTGTTTCCTAAAACCAAAGTCCACTGAAGCGATCAGTCTAGGTTCCCTAGAGGAAGAAGACATAAAGAATCATGAACAGAAAGAAAGGATTTCTTTCAGGATAAAGGCAAAATCAGGAGATTAGAGAAAGCCAGTTAGGTTGTAGTTCTATGGTGAGGATCAATGAGGACCCTTAACCTGATGTATAGAGATTTTCCAAGAAAATATCAAGAATTCCTAGTGGAAAAGTGGTGCAGTTCGAGCCTGGGCAAAGGTGTATGAGTTAGAGAAGCAGTGGGAAATCTCGTGAAATGAACCTGCAGTTTTTTTAGAGGGAAGCAGTGTGCTCTGATGGCCAAGAAGTACAGGAGATATCCCAGGATTTTTTTTGCTGCTGCCTATGTCCAAATTCTCCTCTTCCACTTTCATCAAGAGGCTCTTTATTTCTTCTTCACTTTCTGCCATAAGGGTGGTGTCATCTGCATATCTGAGGTTATTGATATTTCTCCCTGCAATCTGGATTCCAGCTTGTGCTTCTTCCAGCCCAGCGTTTCTCATGATGTACTCTGAATATAAGTTAAACAAGCAGGGTGACAATATACAGCTTTGATGTACTCCTTTTCCTATTTGGAACCAGATTTTTGTTTCATGTCCAGTTCTAACTGTTGCTTCTTGAGCTGCATATAGATTTCTGAAGAGACAGGTCAGGTGGTCTGGTACTCCCATCTCTTCCAGAATTTTCCACAGTTTATTGTGATCCACACAGTCAAAGGCTTTGGCATAGCCAATAAAACAGAAATAGATACTTTTCTGGAACTCTCTTGCTTTTTCCATGATCCAGCGGATGTTGGCAATTTGATCTCTGGTTCCTCTGCCTTTTCTAAAACCAGCTTCAACATCTGGAAGTTCATGGTTCACGTATTGTTGAAGCCTGGCTTGGAGAATTTTGAGCATTACTTTACTAGTGTGTGAGATGAGTGCAATTGTGTGGTAGTTTGAACATTCTTTGGCATTGCCTTTCTTTGGGATTGGAATGAAAACTGACCTTTTCCAGTCCTGTGGCCACTGCTGAGTTTTCCAAATTTGCTGGCATGTTGAGTGCAGCACTTTCACAGCATCATCTTTCAGGATTTGAAATAGCTCAACTGGAATTCTATCACCTCCACTAGTTTTGTTCGTAGTGATGCTTCTTAAGGTCCACCTGACTTCACATTCCAGGATGACTTGATGAAAGTGAAACAGGAGAGTGAAAAAGTTGAGTTAAAGCTCAACATTCAGAAAATTAAGATCATGG
The DNA here is from genome assembly GCF_055505025.1 of Bos grunniens. Taxonomy (NCBI): domain Eukaryota; kingdom Metazoa; phylum Chordata; class Mammalia; order Artiodactyla; family Bovidae; genus Bos; species Bos grunniens. The sequence continues at coordinate 70,893,189 of NC_141170.1, forward strand.
CACCCAGTCCCATCACTTTATGGCAAACAGATGGGAAAACAGTGGAAACAGTGGCTGACTTTATTTTCTTGGGCTCCAAAATCACTGCAGATGGTGACTGCAGCCATGAAATTAAAAGACACTTACTCCTTGGAAGGAAAGTTATGACCAACCTAGATAGCATATTCAAAAGCAGAGACATTACTTTGCCAACAAAGGTCCATCTAGTCAAGGCTATGGTTTTTCCAGTGGTAATGTATGGATGTGAGAGTTGGACTATAAAGAAAGCTGAGTGCCAGAGAATTGATGCTTTAGTACTGTGGTGTTGGAGAAGACTCTTGAGAGTCCCTTGAACTGCAAGGAGATCCAACCAGTCCATCCTAGAGGAGATCGGTGCTCGGTGTTCATTGGAAAGACTGATTTTGAAGCTGAAACTCCAATACTCTGGCCACCTGATGTGAAGAGCTGACTCATTGGAAAAGACCCTGATGCTGGGAAAGATTGAGGGCAGGAGGAGAAGGGGATGACAAAGGATGAGATGGTTGGATGGCATCACCGAGACACTGGACATGAGTTTGGGTGGACTCCAGGAGTTGGTGATGGACAGGGAGGTCTGGCATGCTGTGGTTCATGGGGTCACAAAGAGTCAGACACGACTGAGCAAATTAACTGAACTGAACTGATACCATTTTCCATAGGGGCTGTGTCAATCTACATTCCCACCAACAGTTCAATAGCATTCCCTTTCTCTATGCCCTCTCCATCATTTATTATGTCTAGAATTTTTGATGATGGCCATTCTGACTGGTATGAGTTGATATCTCATTGTAGTTTTGATTTGTATTTCTCTAATGAGCTATGCTGAGCATCTTTTCATGCATTTGTTAGCCATCTGTATGTCTTCTATGGAGAAATGTCTGTTTATGTCTTTTTTACACTTTTTGGTAGGTTTTTGTTTTTTTTTTCTGGCATTGAGTTTTATGAGCTGCTTGTATATTTTGGAAGTTAATCCTTTGTCAGTTGTTTTAATTGCTATTATTTGCTCCCATTCTGAGGTTGTCTTTTCACCTTGCTTGTAGTTTCCTTTGCTGTGCTAAAGCTTTTAAGTTTAATCAGGTCCTACTTGTTTACTTTTGTTTTTATTTCCATTATTCTAGGAGTTGGGTCACAGAGAACCTTGCTTTGTATTATGTCATCATGTTTTCTGCCTATGTTTCCCTCTAGAAGTTTCATAGTTTCCAGTCTTACATTTAGGTATTTAATCCATTTTAAGAGTATCTTTGTGTATGGTGTTAGAAAGTGTTATAATTTCATTCTTTTACATGTAGCTGTCCAGTTTTCCAAGAACCATTTGTTGAAGAGGCTGTCTTTGCCCCATTGTATATTCTTGCCTCTTTTGTTAAAACTACAGTACCCATAGGTGCAGAGTTTATTTCTGGGCTTTCTATCTTGTTTCATTCGTCTATATTTCTGATTTTGTGCCAGTATCATACTGTCTTGATGATTGTAGTTTTGCAGTATAATCTGAAGTCAGGAAGGTTGATTCCCCCAGGTCCATTCTTCTTTCTCAAGACAGCATTTGTTATCCTGGGTCTTTTGTGTTTCCTTATGAATCATGAATTTTTTTGTTCTAGTTCTGTGAAAAATGCCATTGGTAATTTAATAGGTGTCACATTTAATCTGTAAATTGCATTTGGTAGTGTAGTCATTTTCACAACATTGACTCTTCCTGACCAGAAACATGGAATATCTCTCCATCTCTTTATATCATCTTTGATTTCTTTCATTAGTGTCTTATAATTATCTATGTACAGTTCTTTTGTCTCCTTTTCAGTTCAGTCACTCAGTCATGTCCAATTCTTTGTGACCCCCTGAAGCACAGAACATCAGTCCTCCCTGTCCATCACCAACACCTAGAGTCCACCCAAACCCATGTCCATTGAGTCGGTTATGCCATCCAACAGTCTCATCCTTTGTCATCCCCTTCTCCTCCTACCCTCAATCTTTCCCAGCATCAGGGTCTTTTCCAGTGAGTCAGCTCTTCACATCAGGTGGCCAAAGTATTGGAGTTTCAGCTTCAACATCAGTCTTTTCAATGAACACCCACTGATCTCCTTTAGGATGGACTGGTTGGATCTCCTTGCAGTTCAAAGGACTCTCAAGAGTCTTCTCCAACACCACAGTTCAAAAGCATCAGTTCTTCAGTGCTCAGCTTTCCTTATAGTTCAGTTCTCACATCCATACATGACTACTGGAAAAACCATAGCCTTGACTAGATGGACCTTTGTTGGCAAAGTAATGTCTCTGCTTTTGAATATGCTATCTAGGTTGGTCAAAACTTTCCTTCCAAGAAGTAAGCATCTTTCAATTTCATGGCTGCAGTCACCATCTGCAGTGATTTTGGATCCCCCCAAAAATAAAGTCTGACACTGTTTTCCACTGTTTCCCCATTTATTTGCCAGGAAGTAATGGGACTGGATGCCTTGATCTCAGGTTTCTGAATGTTGAGTTTTAAGCCAATTTTTTCACTCTCCTTTCATTTTCATCAAGAGACCCTTTAGTTCTTCTTCACTTTCTGTCATAAGGGTGGTGTCATCTGCATATCTGAGGTTATTGATATTTCTCCCAACAATCTTGATTCCAGCATGTGCTTCCCCCAGCCCAGCATTTTTCATGATGTACTCTGCATATAAGTTAAATAAGCTGGGTGACAGTATATAGCCTCGACATACTCCTTTTCCTATTTGGAACCAGTCTCTTGTTTGTCTCTTTAGGTAAGTTTATTCCTAGATATTTAATTGTTTTTGTTTCCATCGTGAATGGAATTGATTCCTTAATTTCTCTTTCTTATTTTTCATTGTTACTATATAGAAATGGAAGTGATTTCTGTGTATTGATTTCATATCCTGAAATTTTGCTAAATTCACTGATTAGCTCTAGTAATTTTCTCATACTATCTTTAGGATTTTCTATGTACAGTATCATGTCATCTGCAAACAGTGAGAGCTTTACTTCTTCTTTTCTGATCTGGATTCCTTTTATTTTGTTTCCTTCTCTGGTTGCTATAGCTAGGACTTCCAGAACTATGTTGAATGATAATGGTGAAAATGGACACCCTTGTCTTGCTCCTGATCTTAGGGGAAATGCTTCCAGTTTTTCACCAATGAGAATAATGTTTGCAGTATGCCTATCATATATGGGCTTCATTATGTTAAGGTAGGTTTCTTCTATGTTTTGAAGAGTTTTAATCATAAATGGGTGCTAAATTTTGTCAAAGGCTTTTTCTACATCTATTGAAATAATCATATGGTTTTTATCTTTCAATTTGTTAATATAGTGTATCACATTGATTGATTTTTGTATATTGAAGAATGCTTGCCTTCCTGGTATAAACCCAACTTGATTATGGTGTATTAGCTTTTTGTTATGTTGCTGAATTCTGCTTGTTAAAATTTTGTTGTGGAGATTTGCATCTATATTCATCAGTGATATTGGCCTGTAGTTTTCTTTTTTTTGTGTATTGTCTTTTGTGTGTGTGTGTGTGTGAATTTTTTTTTTTTATTTTATTTTTAAACTTTACAATATTGTATTAGTTTTGCCAAATATCAAAATGAATCCACCACAGGTATACCCACGTTCCCCATCCTGAACCCTCCTCCCTCCTCCCTCCCCTACCCTCCCTCTGGGTCGTCCCAGTGCACCAGCCCCAAGCATCCAGTACCGTGCATCGGACCTGGACTGGCGACTTGTTTCATACATGATATTATACATGTTTCAATGCTATTCTCCCAAATCTCCCCACCCTCTCCTTCTCCCACAGAGTCCATAAGACTGATCTATACATCAGTGTCTCTTTTGCTGTCTCGTACACAGGGTTATTGTTACCACCTTTCTAAATTCCATATATATGCGTTAGTATACTGTATTGGTGTTTTTCCTTCTGTGTGTTGTCTTTGTCTGGTTTTGGTATCAGGGTTATGGTAGCCTCATAGAATGAGTTTGAAAGTGTTCCTTCCTTTGCAATTTTTTGAAATAATTTTAGAAGGATAGGCATTAGCTATTTTCTAAATATTTGATAGAATTCTCCAGTGAAGCCATCTGGCCCTGGGCTTTTGTTTTTGGGGGAGATTTTTTATCACAGCTTCAATTTCAGTGCTTGTAATTGAGTTGTTTGTAATTTCTATTTCTCCCTAGTTCAGTCTTGGAAGATTGAACTTTTCTAAGAATCTGTCCATTTCTTCCACGTTATCCATTTTATTGCCTTACAGTTGTTCATAATAGTGTCTTATAATCCTTTGTATTTCTGCATTATCTGTTGTAACCTCTCCTTTTTCATTTCTATTTTTTTTTTTGGTTTGATTCTTCTCTCCTTTTTTCTTGATGATTCTGGATAAAAGCTTGTCAGTTTTATCTTCTCAAAGAACCAGCTTTTAGTTTTATTAATCTTTAGTATTGTTTCTTTCACTTCTTTTTCACTTATTTCTGCTTGGATCTTTCTTTCTTTCCTTCTACTAATTTTGGTTTTGTTGTTGTTGTTCTTTTTCCAGTTGTTTTAGGTGTAAAGTTAGGTTGTCTATTAAATGTTTTTCTTGTTTCTTGAGGTAGGATTGTATTGCTATAAACTTCCCTCTGAGAATTGCTTTTGCTGCATCCCATAGATTTTGAGTTCTCGTGTTTTCCTTGTCATTTATTTCTAGAAATGTTTTGATGTCCCTTTTGATTTCTTCAGTAACCTGTTGGTTATTTAGGAACTTGTTATATAATCTCCATGTGTTTGTGTTTCTTACATTTTTTTTTTCCTTGCAATTGATACCTAGTTTCATAGCGTATGGTCAGAGAAGATGCTTGATGTGATTTCAATTTTTTGAAATTTACTCAGGTTTGATTTGTGAGCCAAGATGTGGTCTGTCTTGGAGAATGAATGTTCCATGTGCATTTAAGAAGATGGTGTATTCTTGTGCATTTGAATGGAATGTCTGAAGATATCAATGAGATCCACCTAATCTAATGCATCATTTAAGACTTGTGTTTCCTTATTAATTTTCTGTTTTGATGATCTGTCCATTGGTGTGAGTAGGGTGTTAAAGTCTCCTACTATTAATGTGTTACTGTCGATTTCTCCTTTTATGTCTGTTTTTTATGTCTCCTTTTTTGTCTTATGTATTGAGGTGCTCCTATGTTGGGTTCACAGATTTTTTACAATTGTTATGTCTTCCTTTTGAATTAATCCCTTGATCATTATGTAGTGTCCTTCCTTATCTCTTGTAATCTTTTTATTTTAAGGTCTATTTTGTCTGATACGAGGATTGCTACTCCAACATTTTTTGCTTCCCATTTGCATGGAATATATTTTTCAATCCTCTCACTTTCAGTCTATATGTGTCTTTAGGTATGAAGTGGGTTTCTTGTAGACAGCATATATATGGGTCTTGTTTTTGAATCCATTCAGCCAGTCTGTATCTTTTGACTGGAGCATTTAATCCATTTACACTTAAATTATTGATATAAATTTTCCTATTCCCAATTTCTTAATTGTTTGGGGTTATTTTGTAGATCTTTTTTCTTCTCTTGTATTTCTTGACTATATGAGTCCCTTTAATATTCGTTGTAAAGCTGGTTTTGTGGTACTGAATTCTCTTAATTTTTGCTTGTCTGGAAAGCTTTTGATTTCTCCATCAATTTTGAATGAGATGCTTGCCGCTAATCTTGGTTGTAGATTTTTCCCTCTTAATACTTTAAATACATCCTGCAATTCCCTTCTGCCTGCAGAGTTTCTGCTCAAAGATCAACCATTAAGCCTATTGGGTTTCCCTTGTATGTTACTTGTTGCTTCTCCCTCACTGCTTTTAATATTCTTTCTTTGTGTTTAGTCCTTATTAGTTTGGTTAGTATGTGTCTTGATGTGTTTCTCGTCAAATTTATCCTGTGTGGGACTCTTTGTGCCTCTTGGGCTTGATTGACTATTTCATTTTCCATGTTGAGGAGATTTTCAACTATAATCTCTTCAAAATTTTTCTCATACCCTTTCTTTTACTCTTCTTCTACTGGGACCCTTATAATTTGAATGTTGATGCATTTGATATTGTCCCAGAGGTCTCTGAGACTATCCTCAGTTTTTTTTTCATTCTTTTTACTTTATTCTGTTCTTCAGAAGTTATTTCCACCATTTTCTCTTCCAGCTCACTGATTTGTTTTTCTGCCTCAGATATTCTGCTATTGAATCCTTCTAGAGTATTTTTAATTTCAGTAGCTGTGTTGTTTGTCTCTGTATGTTTATTTAATTTTTCTAGGTCTTTGTGAATTAATTCTTGCATTTTCTCCATTTTGTTTTCGAGGTTTTTGATCATCTTTACTATCATTTTTCTGAATTCGTTTTTGGGTAGTTTGCCTCTTTCCTCTTAATTTATTTGGACTTCTGTGTTTCTAACTTGTTCCTTCATTTGTGTAGTATTTCTCTGCCTTTTCAATCTTTTTTTTTTTTTTTTTAACTTATTGTGTTTGAGGTCTCCTTTTCCCTGGCTTCAAGGTTGAATTCTTTCTTCCTTTTGATTTCTGCCCTTCTAAGGTTGGTCCAGTGGTTTTGTAAGCTTCATATAGGGTAAGATTTGTGCTGAGTTTTTGTTTGATTGTTTGTTTTTCCTCTGATGAGCAAAACTGAGTGAGGTAGTAATCCTGCCTGCTGACCAGCTTAGGTCCAATCTACCAAGAGGAATTTCACCTGAAATGAAAGGGCCTTGACTTGAGTTCCAAACTCCAGTGCATAAGAACACAATGGAGATCTCCAACTCAGCAGAAACTCTTCCTTGCTTTAGTTGCAGCAGATGTTGGTCCTCTTCTGCTTTGATCTGTCCTTGGTTTCTGTGGCAGCTTCCCAGCAGAGGCCATCTGATGCCACTTTGTTCATTACCTGGATGAAAGAGTGTCTCCCTCTCAGAGGAGCCTCCTACACATATCGGAAGATTTCCTGGGGAGGCAGGGATAGGCAATGGCTCACCAGGGGGCAGAGTCCTAGAAGCTGGAGGTAGAGGCCTTAAGGAATAAGGCCATCAGTTGATTTTTCAGCAGAAAATTTTAGGTATAATAGTTAAGGAAGCAATCTCTGAGGAGGTAATGATGCATAAGAAATCCATCAGAATGGTTGAATTCGTATTTTCCTTCAGTGTCACCACCTCCCTGCAAGTCCTGAGGAGACTAGACTCCTGTCAGCATGAACCCCACAGTGTCCCAAAGCTGATGCCCCAATGGGCCCTAAGGAGACCAGATACCTGACAGGAGCCATGCAGAGCCAGGTTCTTGACCCCCAAATACTCTTTTGATGTATGAGTTGTACTTTCATTCTTACTAGTGTTTCTCAAAGAGGATACATTTTAAATTTGATGGATTATTTATGAGTATATTCTTTGCAGATCATGAAACAGGAAACCAACAAGACAAAATTCAGCCAAAAGCTGCTTCATTGAGATCAAAGACTCTCTGACTGTGATCCCAGTTCTAAGACCTGGAAACAGTTCTGTACCTTTGAAGATGAAGCTACAATCTTGTTTGACTTTGGTTCTGTCACCAGCACCATGCACAAAGGGGCCTGGGAGGAGTCATACCCACCCGTACCTTGGGCAATAGACATACAAACCTCAGTCACTCTCATAAACACTGAAGTGTTACTCCTTTTCGAGTGCAAATGAATAAAGTTCTTTTTTTTCCTTTTTTTAAAAAACAATTATGGCATAAATGATTTGATTAATGAATGCCATGTTTGTCACACTATGATATTAGATGTACAAATTATACCAGAGGTTTTGAGTCATGGATTTCATGATTTCCATCTTTTTTCTACTGTATTTGTTTAACACTGTATAACTCTGAGATGTAATTGTACAAAGTGGGACATGTATTGTATATATAAACATCTTTCCTTGATGAGAGAGATGTTCTACAAATTACTGGTCCCTTTTTTTGGAATGAATTAATTATACTGCTCATGATACGTTATCCTTATTGGTCCATTCGAATTTCCTCTCTTTTGCTCTGACCTCCTTGTCACTCTCCTCTCATTAGTCCCTTTCTTCCTCCTTGCATCTCTCCTTCCCTCTTTCCCTCCTTACCTTCATCCCTTCTTTGCTGTCTTCCTTTATTTCCTGGACATTTTTCTCCATTCCTCCCCACAGGTAAAATTTCTAATATGTTTATTGTGCATCTTTGTTTAGTGTGTTTTTTTTTTAATATATATTGATTATGTCATTTAAAAATGTATATAAGTGATATTGTGGTTTGTAACTCATTTATGTATGTGTGTACTTAATTCAGAGCTATATTTGTAAGATCCAACCATGCTCTGTTATGTGTGTATTCCTTCTTCTGCAGTATGATGGGCATCCACTCCATTACTTCCATCTGCTTTTCAAGTGATGGGGACTTCAATTGCCTGTAATTCTTCATTATCACTCATGGCATAGTATTATACATCCTACTAAATGACTCTTTCTGAAGGCATGTAAGCAGTTCTACATTATGAATTCCTAGGAGCAGAACTGCTAGGATAAAATATATGTATTAGAGCAATTTGATAGTGTCCTGGCAGGTTGCTGTGTAGAATAGATATCATAATATACAGAGTCACCACCCATGTTTGAGAGTTGTTATATTTTAACAGTCACCCACATACTTAGAATAGTTCAATTTTTAAAGTTTTGCCAGAGAAACAGGTATAAGCTGATATCTCATTGTTACTTGCCTTTGCAAAGATATTGTGCATCTCTTCATATCGTATTAGTACTTTAGTATTTCTCTTCTGTAAACTGCAGTTTACAACCCCTCGTATGTTCCTTGGAACTGCTGTATAATTATTTTTCATTGACAAGATCTGCTTAATTTTGCAGGAAGAGATATTCAATAACTGAATTTTGGAGATGGGAGTATTGTCTCCCATTTTGGCACTCTTCTATTAAGTTTGTCTATGGTATTATTCACTGGCAAAAGTTACTGGTGATGTGATTCAATGAATCTTTATAAAAAGCTTTATTGGTGAGAATTTTTTCATAAGAATTCCTCTCCCTAGGGAAGAAATAGTTTTCACACTTTCTTCTACTAACTTTATAGTTTTCTCTTTCACTTTTAGATAATTAATTCAATAGGAGCTACTTGGCGTCATGTAAAGATAGAGTTTTGATGGTTTTCCTTCATATTGTGAGCCAGTTCTTGTATACTGAACAACTTGCCCTCACCCCTGTAATTTGCAGCAACATATTTATGTTATTTTATGCTTCCTATGGTTCACATGGTAAAGAATCTATGGAAGACCCAGGTTCGAACCCTGGGTCAGGAAGATCCCCTGGAGGAGGGCATGGCACCCACTTCAGTATTCTTGCCTGAAGAATTCCATGGACAGAGGAACCTGGTGGGCTATAGTCCATAGGTCACAAAGAGTCAGACATGACTTAATAACTAACACTTTCACTTTCACAGGCCCTTGTACCTATGATTCTGTCTCTAAGTCCTTTAATCAATGCCCCCAACCAAACAACACTCTTTTTATTAATAGAGCCTTATATTATGTCTTAGTTGTTTATCTCTGATACAGAAAAATGCTATTAATTTTCATAGTTTGATCTAATATGCCTTAGTCTTCCTTATAAATTTTCCAACTCTATCATTTCCTTAAGTTATCTGAAAATTCTTCAATCTGAGATTCTAATCCACTAATTTCTTCCTTACTGTATCCTACCTATTATGAGATTTGTCTATGTTGTTTATATTTCAATCATTACATTTTTATATATATATAATATCTCAAATTATTTATTTTTACTGCCAGTATCTTTGTTTTCTTTAAAAATGTTTACATCTCTTTTAATAATTTTACTTTACTTTCTGTGGGCCAATTGCTTTCATGGTGTTTGTCTTCTTCAGATATCTAGTTTCTGGTTCTGTGGATTTAAGTTACCCTCAGGTTGTCAGATATGGTCTGCAGATATGGACTGAATAAGGCTTCCAAGTCAGATTTCCCTTTTTTGGTGATAATTTTAGCCAGTTTAATTATTCCCATTTTCTATCAGGCCATGAAGAAAATCTTATGGTCAGATTGAAACAATAATGCCCAAGGGGTACTATATTTTCACCTGTTTTTGGTTAACTCCAGGCTTTTCAATGCATAGAAATAACCCGAGGAAATTACTGCATATGACTTAGGCAATAGTTGTGGAGTTTTGTTCTAAAGAAATAGGACTATCAAGGGCTAAAATGGGAACAAAACCTAAAACATTTCTTAGCTATCTTCTCCCTTCAGGCTTCAACTGTCTTTTTTCCCAGACTGCAGTCACACATGCTTAAACAGCCCAGTCTAAGACAATACTCAGTCATTTTATGATTGTTTTAACTGTGTTGTTGTTTGGTTGAAAGAAAGTGAAAGATCTGGTCTCTCAGTGGAGTCTAACTCTTTGCGACTCCATGGACCATAGCCCACCAGGCTCATCTGTCCATGGGATTCTCCAGGCAAGAATACTGGATTGGGTTGCCATTTACTTCACCAGGGGATCTTCCTGACTCAGTGATTGAAACCTGAGTGAGTGAAAGTTGTTTAGTTCTGTCTGACTCTTTGCGACTCCATGGACTATACAGTCCAGGAAATTCTCTATGCCAGAATACTGGAGTGGGTAGTCAGAATACTGGAGTGGGTAGTCAGAATACTGGAGTGGGTAGTGATTCTTTTCTCCACGGGATCTTCCCAACCCAGAGATTGAATCCAGGTCTTCCACATTGCAGGTGGATTCTTTACCAGATGAGCCACAAGGGAAGCCTAAGAATACTGGAGTGGGTAGCCTATCCCTTCTCCAGGGGATCTTCCTGACCCAAGAATAAAACCGGGGTCTCCTGCATTGCAGGCAGATTCTTTACCGAGATATTCCAGATCTACCCTATTGCAGGCAGATTCTTTACTGTCTGAGTAACCAACCATATTGGTTGGTTATTCATATTTTATTGTTACTGTTTGTTTGATCAACTGGTTCTTAAAGGCCATGTTCCCCTCCTGTCTTTAATTTTCCAAGAGTTGAGTTTTGAGGAGGGAGTCATAAACTTCTTTGTGCCCTCTGTGCAAGAAACTGGAACTTCCTCCTTAATCATTTTTATGATGCTCATGCCAACTAGCCAATGCAGAAAAAATAGCTTATTTTACCATATATTCATAAAATTTCAACACATTTGAATTAACTTTTACTTCATTTTGAGTTTATTTTTTAATTCCCAATTATGCTTTTTTTCTTGCTTTCAAATAGTATTTTATCCTCAGGTGTTCTCATAGTACCTGGCATACCATATAAAAATTAAGGCACCTCTTTAACAACAATACCAATAATAATTGTAATCAACATTTTTCCTCAAGAATTATTTCATTTAGTCCTCATATCAACTTATTAGTTTAAGTGTTATTTTCACCATTTCTTCCAGTAGAGAAATTATTACAGAAATAAAGTTTCCTGGATACTAGAACTTGATTTGGAAAAGACTCTGAATTGCCCCAGAATCTGAGCTTGTAATAAGAACTACAGTCTTATTTTCTGACACTAAGTAAATGCTGACAAATATTTACTGGTAAAAATAAGAACACATTTTTTTAAAAAAATAAGCTAAGAGAGGAAAAAAAGAACAAGGAAGGAAAGTTATTTTTTTCTACCACAGTTTGCCATAGATCATAGTCCAAAACTTTTCTAAGCTCTCTCTATCTATAGAATTAATCCACTTTTGCCTTATTAACTTTACTCCATCTCATGCTATCTGCTGGGCCAACACCAAAGGCGTAGGAAAACAGACCCGTCCTACCAATCTTGACGACAATGAAGTCTTCATACTAAGACCAAAACAAGTTAATTACATCAGGAGTATCCTGGTGTTCCTGTATATGTTTATAGAGTATTTCATGCTGATGGGAACCACTGTTCTACTGTTGACTGTCATATACATTATTCATAACACATGGAAGTAAAACTGAATAATTAATACTTCAATATCACTGATAATTCACCCTCTTCCTCCACATGCCAATATAAAATTTGGAAATTCTTTTTGATGCATCCCCAAAGCACATATCATACTGTGCAAGAATTCTGCATTCTGAAAGATATATGCATACACTATAAATCTGCAACATAGCTATTGTGAGTCTTATAACAAGAATTATTTTTTTCTGAGGTGTCATAAATATAAATGAGAAAGTTTACCTATATACTTTTTTGAAATTAGACCATTGGTGCAAGTCCAGTTAACCATACATTTTAAAAGAATGGTTATTGAACTTAATGCTACCACTTAAATGTATGTGCAGAAATTTACCCTCTTAACAGTGCAATTTAAAAGCAGATTTGTTACAAAATTAAACTGGTAAAAATTGTAGGAAGGGATTTTTCACTAAGGGATAGATTTTAATTTTTAGATGACTCTCTGTGTCTGAGAATAAACATACTTTTTTAAAAGGATTTGGTTAGGGAGGACTTTTTCCCTCCTCTAGAAGACAATAGTAGCCTATTAATTATTATTATGTTACAATATAAAATTTAAGTTAAAAGATATGATCTGCTCACTTTTAGCAATTATCATCTTTTACCATTCATTAATATCTTTATTACCATCAATTAATATTCACTGAATACCTAAAGCATTGATACCACTCTAGGAAGAGATCTGATCCTTCCAGAATACTGACTTTTGATCTATAGTCAAATAAGCTACTATTGTAGTCATGAGATCACAATTAATTACAGGAATGATATGAATTATATAATTGTAGGAAATCATCTCCATTTCCTGAATTCCGATAATATATAAGGCAAACCCCAGTATAACTATTATTCTCATATCTAATTCAGATTACAATTGAAATTAAAAAGACAGAAAACACAAAGGCATAGAGAGGGACTAGAAATGGAAACCCAAAATAGCACCCTTGTCAAAATGACCTTAAATTATGGTGACAGGCAAAAAATATAAAAATAGATATATGGAAATAGCCAAGTTGATTAAAAAATGGCTTTCTGAATTAGCTCCATTTGGAAGTTAGTGTCAAATTCTGACTCTGTTCTGACATATTAGGAAATGTGTCATATTTGCACCCCAGGCCATTTAAATATCCTTTATCTAATGGTAGCCAGGTTTTTCAGGGAGGCATCTTCATTCCTCTTGAGAGCCCAAAAACCTACAGCATACAGACCCAAACTACCTCTTAATAGAAACTCATCCCCAATATAACCAAGACATTATTCTTTTAACCAGTATGTACAGAGAGCTCCCTGCTGTTCTCACCATTGTAAATGTCATTGTTGTTCACTCTCCCTGAAGTTGTAGAGTTATTTTTTTCCATTAACAAGAGAACATTTCAATTCAGTTGGTGTTCCTTTAGTCACTGAGGGGACATTATCACTAGCGTTAGCACTTTGAAATGGTTACAGACAAGTTTTAGATCACAATCCTCATACCATTACTGAGGGGTAATGGTTTTCAAACAATACAACTGTGCAAGAGAGGCTGGGACTTGCCTGGGAAAGGAGAGGTGGGAAAGTAGCTCTATTGAAAGGTAAGAATCTCCTGTGACTGAAAAATCGCCTTTACGCATTGATTGAACCCCAAAATGGACCTTTCCTATTGACAAGCCAAAGGTATTTCTGAGAACAGAGTAGTCAAGTAACAAAAACTCATTTCCTCAAAATTGAAGTGAATTGCTAAAGCTGCTGCTTGAAAGAATGACCTCTTCAGAAGACAGGGCAGAAGAATTTAGCTGTGTTCCTCCTCCAACTTTGTACAGTTAGCAGAACTGTCAGCCATTCCTGGCATCACTGGCAGTAGCCCCTTTGAGCAAAACAGTGTTAAGAAGTTCAGTACTACTGTGTGAGTCTGTGGAGAAAAATCGTTAAATACTTATTATTGCTCTCTTGGTCATTCAGCTTCATCATTTCCCAAGTAATTTAGGCCTTTATAAGGAATATTCAGATACTTGCATGAGTTTAACATTTTATCTTTCACATAAGTGCAAAAATATAAAGTGTCAGTGCCTCAGGTGAGTCCCCATGGGACTCTGTTTACCAGATACTTGTACTATGCCATAGACTGATGGACAGTGTCTCTAGGTTGACATTTCTTCCTGCTCTTTTGCATGGGTTGGCTCAGAAAGGTTAAAAAAGTGACAGTTAAACATTTCAGCATTTCTTGATCCAACTCAAAGCAATGTTTAGAATTTGACTCACATTTTTTTCCAATTTATGAATATGGATTTTCAGTATTAACTATGGCTTTCCATTATTATCCAATACACTACACCTGTTTTTCTTAAAAAGAAAAAAAAATTCACATAAAGCCATATAAGAACAATAACCAGTATCTCATACATAAATCCCACCAGAATGACAGCAGTATCCATATCTAATTTTTTGCATTTGCCTGGTTTTGCAATGAAGAGGTTTGTCTTGATATATTTGATTATATTTTCCAAATTTTATCATTATTTCCTAGACATTAGAGAAGACAAGTACTCTTAGACTAAAAAATAGCATAAAGCTATTTCACCAAAATATTTAGGAAAGATAAAAATATCAGTCACCTAAAAAATGTTGGTAAGTCAACAAATGCTTATATGCATGAAGCATTTTCGTATAGATTGGCTGTATACATTAGTCTACACAGACCTGAACTATGAACAGTTTTAAGTACAAAACAGAATAGAATTTTAAGATTATTCATGACTAACATTCTGGATTTTAAAATTGTATTTCTCTTTTTGCTTACTGTATTATTTAAATAGGTTGAGTACTATTCTCAAATTCTAGTTAAGTAACTTTCCCATTCAGAGCATTCTATGAATTTGTATTCCTAACCAAATGGTTCCATGTTAGTCATGAAATGACACAGTGATTTTTACCTATTGTTTTGGTGAGATCCTTTCTGAACTTAAATTTCTAAGCAGGGCAAGGATATGTATCAGCAAAAGTAAATGGAAAGTGATATTAAGCATGCTGATTTGTTCTAGCTACTACACCTTCATTGTGAAGGTCACCTGTATGTGTGTGCATGCTCAGTTGCTTCAGTCGTCTCTGACTCTTTGCAAACCCATGGACTGTACCTACCAGGTTCCTCTGTCCATGGGATTCTCCAGGCAAGAATACTGCAGTGAGTTGCCATGCCCTTCTCCAGGGGATCTTCCTCACCCAGGGATTGAATCACTGTCACTGTGGAGCCTGCGTTGCAGGAAAACTCTTTACCACTGAGCCATGGGGGAAGCCCAAAGATCACCTCAATGACATTTAAAGTGGAAATGAAAAGTTAAGTTTGGGGTGAGGACACATCAGCATCAATGGAGAGAACCAGGGCTCCTGAGGAAATCTCTCATCAGAATGGAATATAAATAAGTCAGTCTTATCCAAGAGTTTTTTTTCCCAGAGGTGAAATGAGGTACTCACTTATGATTGTTAGTACCCTGTGAGTTTGATCTTGAGCTCTATTGACATGATTTTTGAGAAAAATTATCAGTAAAGTAGTATGGTCAGGAGAAAGGCATCAAGGAGAACAGGGAGGGCTAATTTAATTGCCTTTGTTCCTCAGTGACACAGCTTAAATTGAACTTGCATTTCTGAGAGCACAGGGATATTTGCATGCTTGGATTTTCAAAAATGGAAAATGAACTCAAAGCACTTGGCCTACAGGTAATGTATCACTTTATAGTTGAAGGACAAAAACTACAAGAGGGTTTGAAGGGAATCTGAAAATTCCTCCTTTTTTGTCTCATTTTCTGCTGGGGTTTTTTTTTGGGGGGGGGGACGGTATTGAGGTTTAGTTTAAATGTAAAATAAAATGTAATGAATATAATACAAAGCTGAAAAATGGGAAATCAAAATATACACCCTAAACCTTTGTTCTTGAGGAAGAGCAATAAATAGTGACATTAAGGTAAAGCAAATCATTTAACTTCCTGAAGATTCTTTTATTAATGAATTAAAAACATTAAAGATCCTTTGAAACTGGTACCCAGATAAATTCTGACCCTAAAATATTATGCAGAAGACACTTCATCTATATGACTGAAACACCAGGAAAATGATTCTAAGCTGTTCTAAGAAAATAAGGAAAAATTAGAAAATTTCCAATAACATTCAACGATTAAAAACTTGGAAATCTTTTCACTAAAAATCTGGTACTACTGTGTTCCTGGAAGTGGACCTAGTTAGAACACATAAAAAAGCAATTTATATTTCTGTCTTACAAATCCTCCGGTCAATTTAGGTTTTATTTGAGTTGATTTCTTCTGCATTTTCCATAGCTTGTTTTCACTTCAGTTTCCTATCTATGATCATTGTTTAAGATTTTATTAGAATTCAATTTCATCTAACTAATGAAAAGTTAATAAAGCTATCATAAATATAATGAAAACTATAACTTTACTATAGAGGTAAATAATTAAGTGTTTGTGAAACTGAATCATAATTCAGTGGAGTTTATGAGCCATATAAATTAATAAAATTCAAATAAATGAAACATCAATAAATGTTGCAATTTGAGGAGAGAACAATAAACAGCATCCTTGTTTTTTTCTGCTCAACTTGGAATCAATTGAGAGACTCAGGGATTAGACAGATGGAGATCAAAAGAGCACACAGAATACTGATAAAGTTTAAATTGGAGAAATTGTCTTTCGGTCTGTTGGCTATGTGGGCTTGTTCAGACTACATCCTGAAATTGAACTTGCCCAGTCAGTTTCAACTGGGGCGGGGGACTTACAAGACTTTTCCATGGAGTCCTGCCCCTGTAAAATTTTAAGGAAAGTGAGTCAGGGAGCATGTGTTTTCCTCCAGCAGGTGTACCAGAGAGAGAGAATAGGGCTGCATCACACTTGTTAATTCTCTCCTCTCAATCTCATCCAAGCAAAGAGTGACTCTTCCTCTTGTGGTCAAAAGTGACTCTGAGGACAAAGGGAGGTCTGTATTTTACTATACTGGAAGAATTTTCTTACTGGAATTAAAAATAATAGTAATAACAATAACTTCTCGCGTTTTTTTTTTAACATATCCATATTTGGACTAAAGTAGATGAACTATCTGAATATTTTTGTTTGTTACCACTGAGTGTCGGTGTGACTACTAGAGGAAATTGCAACAGAATAACAGCTGCTTCATATCACTTGCTTGTACGAAAATTCCTTTCATTGTATTACAAAAGGAGACAGCAATTAATGCATGTTTTAGCCATTGTTATTAAATGTTTAACAGCAATTATATAGCCCTTTGACTGCTGTGCTAGGTATATGCCAAGAGGAAGGACTGATATACGTGACATAGATGGTACATTTGAAAATTGTCACTGTAGTTTGTCCCCACGGGCCTCTGTTTCTATGTTTGATGGGTTGAAGAATGGAGAGACAAAGGAGTTGAAGGCAATGAGGAAAGTCTATGCTGTTTCACCAAGGAAACTGTAATAAAACTCCATTATTTCAATAGAGACAACAATGTAAAGTATAAAACAGAAAACTAAATTGAATTATTTAAGGTTTATTAAACTTGTGGTTGTCATATGATATTAAAAGAGCATGGTGATATAGAAACCATCTTTTATGTTGTATGTAAAGCTCATTAGAGCTTAACAGGTGTGACATATTCATGTTGCTTGGGTGGGCTATCGGTGCAAAACCAGATACTGATGAGCAATACATATACAAGACAATTGTTAAGCCAAGTAGTAGACAATACATTGATGAAAAGTGATGTTGCTTTTCAGGATGGGGAACACATGTATACTAATTAAATAATTAAAAAAAAAAAAAACAACATTCAAAAAACTAAGATCATGGCATGCAGTCCCACCACTTTGTGGCAAATAGATGGGGAAACAATGGAAACAGTGAGAGACTTAAAAAAAAAAAAAAAAAAAAAAACTTTTCAAGTGCATTCATCTGATTGTTTTCCAGAATATCTATGTTTTGTTATATAATAAATATTTTCAAACAAACAAAAAAAAAGAAAAGTGATGTTGCTGTATCACAGACTGAGATGGCCAGATATTTGAGGTGAAATCCTAGCTCTTATTGCATTGAATTAAGACACTGTTTCATGTCTCTGTAAAAAGTCACTTATTTTCATGTTCTTGATCATGTATCAATCATTCCAAGATAGTATTTATGCAGTATTAATGTAGACAAAGGTAAGTATTAATGTGGGCAAAGATTTCAAAAGAATGAAATTTATGATATAGAATCATTAAGAGTTGAAGAGGCCACAGAACTCCACTCTATTAGTATGACCATATATTCTATGTTCAGTTCAGTTCAATTCAGTCACTCAGTCGTGTCCGACTCTTTGCGACCCTATGAATCACAGCACGCCAGCCTCCCTGTCCATCACCAACTCCCGGAGTTCACTCAGACTCACATCCATCAAGTCAGTGATGCCATCCAGCCATCTCATCCTCTGTCATCCCCTTCTCCTCCTGCCCCCAATCCCTCCCAGCATCAGAGTCTTTTCCAATGAGTCAACGCTTCGCATGAGGTGGCCAAAATACTAGAGTTTCAGCTTTAGCATCATTCCTTCCAAAGAAATCCCAGGGCTGATCTCCTTCAGAATGGACTGGTTGGATCTCCTTGCAGTTCAAGGGACTCTCAAGAGTCTTCTCCAACACCACAGTTCAAAAGCATCAATTCTTCGGCGCTCAGCTTTCTTCACAGTCCAACTCTCACATCCATACATGACCACTGGAAAAACCATAGCCTTGACTAGATGGACCATTTTTGGCAAAGTAATGTCTCTGCTTTTCAATATGCTATCTAGATTGGTCATAACTTTTCTTCCAAGGAGTAAGCGTCTTTTAATTTCATGGCTGCAATCACCATCTGCGGTGATTTTGGAGCCCAAAAAAATAAAGTCTGACACTGTTTCCACTGTTTCCACTGTTTCCCCATCTATTTCCCATGAAGTGACGGGACCAGATGCTATGATCTTCATTTTCTGAATGTTGAGTTTTAAGCCAACTTTTTCACAAATAGAATATGTTTTTTTCAACATTTATTCTATTCTGGGGGTTACTAAGCAGAACCACTTAACTCCAACATTAACTGACTTTTTCTGGCTTAGTCTTTATCAGCTGATGAGATGACATTTGTCTTACATCTTCTTTTCCTTTGTTTTAGATGCCAATTTAAAACACTTATTTACTGGAAAGCATCAGAGACTCCACTGTTTTTTATGTATATGCATTTATCTTTTAATAAACCGCTTTCAATACCAAAATAGCACTCATGAATACATATAAACAAGTACATACTTACGAACATGCACTTTTTATAGGTTTCAAAAATAACTTCAAAACCTGAAAGTCTGTATATTTTGAATAATTTCTTATTTGGAAAAGATTTAGCATTGCCTTTTTCTCCTAATCAATAAAATGGGATTTAAGCATAATGAAATCTCACAGACAAAATTAATGACCCAGGAGTAGAATATGATTATTTTATTATTTCATCCAACTTAACCTATGCCAAATTGTGGTATATTATTAATAAAACTAATGAATTATTTGCATAAAATTTTAATCTTAATAAAATTTATTTTTAATTGGAGGATAATTGCTTTACAATATTGTGTTGGCTTATGCAAATCAGCCACAAATATACACGTGTCTCCTCCCTCTTGAAACTCCCCACCAACCCACAGCCTGTCCCACCCCATCTGGTTGTCACAAAGCACTGCATTGAGCTCCTTGTGCTATACAACAACTTCCCATTAGCCATTCATTTTATACATGGTAATGTACATGTTTCAATGCTACTCTCTCAATTCATCCCGTCTTCTCCTTCCCACATTGGATCCAAAGTCTGTTTATTTGTATCTCTCTATTCCTGCTCTGCAAACAGGCTAATCAGTACCACTTTTCTAGATCCCATATATATGTGTTAATATATGAAATTTGTTTTTTGCTTTCTGACTCACTTCACTCTATATAATAGACTCTAGGTTCATTTATGTTCATTCACTTCACTAGAACTGATTCAAATGTGTCCCTTTTTATGGTTTATGGCTTTTATGGTTTTATTTCATTGTATATATGTACTGAAACTTCTTTACAGTCGCTATGGAGAACAGTATGGGGATTTCTTAAAAACCTAGGACTAAAACTATCATATGACCTAGCAATTCTGCTACTGAGCATATCCCCTGGAAAAAAATCATAATTGAAAAAGACATATGTACCCCAATGTTAATGGCAATATTATTTACGATAGCTAGGACATGGAAGCAACTTAGATGTCCACTGACAGATAAATTGTTATCTTTGTATTTTTATAACTTATTAATATATGTTTGTTGCAATTTTGACTAGTAGTTAATCTAATTGTTTAAAAAGAAGAGGCTTATGTATTTAGTTTTGTGTGCTTAGCTTTCAGCCTTGGGCTTCCCTGGTGGCTCAGATGGTAAAGAATCCACCTGCAATGCGGGAGACATGAGCTTGATCTCTGGGTTGGGAAGATCCCCTGGAGAAAGGAACAGCTACCCACTTCAGTATTCTCAGTTCAGCTCAATTCAGTCGCTCAGTCATGTCCGACTCTTTGCAACCCCGGGGACTGCAGCATGTCAGGCTTCCCTGTCTATCACCAATTTCCAGAGCTTTCTCTAACTCATGTCCATCAGAACAGTAATGCCATCTAACCATCTCATTCTCTGTCGTTCCCTTCTCCTGCCTTCAATCTTTCCTAGCATCAGGTGTTTTTCCAGTGAGTCCAATATTCTGTCCTGGAGAATTCCATGGACAGAGGAGCCTGGCAGGCTACAATACATGAGGTCACAGTCAGACATGCTTGAGTGACTTTCACTTCACTACTTCAGCTTTCAGTCTGCCTGTCATATATTTCTTTGGTATCTCCCTTTTTTTTTTTTGCTGTTTTTAGGATTTATTCAAATTGACTCTATCACATTCATTTTGATAATTTTAGTAACCTCAGCTGATAATTGAAAAGAAACTGTCATCTTTAATCTGACCTTTCCATATTGATATCAGATAGGAACCATATGCCTGGTATGATGTGTATACCCGTGGCGGATGCATGTTGATGTATGGCAAAACCAATACAATATGGTAAAGTAAAAAAATAAACAAATAAAATAACAGTAATAAAAAATATATATATAATGTAGGTATCTCCCATTTTTAACTCCCAGATTGCATTATAAGCAGAATACAAAAATACAACTTATGGCCTTCTCCTCATGTTCTACTTCTGGAAGAAAAATGTTATTCTTTCAGTTTCTTAAGGCTACTCTGTTCTTGGCCCTTGTCCTCGGGTCCTTTACTTAGCTTATTAACATCAGCTCAGTCTTGTTGAGTATTGATTTTTGAGGCAGCTCAACTTCATCCGGCATTAGTGTCCAACATCACCATGTCCAAGTGCAAAAGCAGTTTGAGATAAGCCTAAAATGTCATTGAAATCTCTAGGGCAATATCATGAAGTGATGGGCCACTCCTCTCCCATATCCTTACCTGAACAAAATAGTACAGAAATGGAAGGATTGCCACTGAACAGTGACTAAAATGCTGAGGGAATTATCTACATGTCTGTGTCTTACATAATACAAATTGCTGCAGCCAAAAGTTTAACAGAAAGTGACCCAAAACCGGAGTCATGTTCAAATCCTGAGGCTATTCCAGTTATTAATATGATCCCTGGCAATTATTTAAATTATTTCAGACTAAGTCGCTTCATTTAAACATAGAGGAGGGGTGAGCTGTTTATAACATGTACTGAGTACTGACTGTCTAGACTTCTCTATATTATTTGTATCTATCATATCATTTAATTTTACTGATAATTGGGTCAGAGCTGTATTAGTGTTTTCCATTTACATTTGAAGAAATTGAGTCCTAGGAAGGTGAACTGTTCTCATGGGTATATAGCTAATAAATGGTGGTGATGGCAGAACACAATCTTAGGTCTGTCTGTCTTCAAGGTGGGATAAAGCTCTAGTTGGTGTTAACAATTTTTGATTACTGGTTATTTGGGTTCTGTGTGATGTCTATGGGAAGTAATAAAATGTCTTGCCATGAGGCATGATTTAGAATCTCTCACATTACTTATATAGTTTAAGGTATGAGGAGTAGTATTTTTCTTAATAGGCTATCAGATAGATGCTTCTTACCTGTAGCCTTTCTTTTAGATTGGAAGCTTATTGCAGTCTTATTTCTGGAATAAATATGGTACAGGACTTAGTATATTACTGTGCCTGAATATAATTTGGGAATAATTGAAAAAGGCAAGGAAATGATCCCTGATTAAATTTGTAAATGGTTGTCTGGAGAACCATTATAATTTACAAGGATTTGTTGCTCAGAGAGTAAATAATACCAGTGACAGCATTTCCTCAGAGAACAGAAGATCAAATCTGTTGCAAGGTAAGTGCCAATATTTCCTCTCAAAAACACAGTGGAAGAGACAGAGGTAATAAATGATGTTGCATTTATCTCAATGCTTATGACCCTCCTGGCTGCTTAAGAGCAAAGGGACAGCATTTAACTCTTCCCAGAGTGGTAGAACTACTTACTTCTGCTGCCTACAGCAGCCTCAAATTCTCAGAGCATAACTGAATGAGGTAAGAGTCTACCTAAGTGAACCCCATACAATCACATCTGGCATTTTTGGCATATAGAGAAATGTTTACCACTTTCATGTAATAAGCTTTTTATCTGCCTTGTAGTAATAATGATGATAACAATGTTCATGGTATAAGTTATAGCAATACTGTGTTTATGTCATTTAGAATAATGAGAGGTACTTTTCAATTAGCATTTGCGAGTGTCTGCTAATGCAGCTTGCTTGTTGAAAATTATAATTTGCGGTCCTTTATTGCAGAGTTAAACACCCCCCCTCATACAAGGTGCAGATTCTAGCTGATTTAATTCCACCTTTAGCTCTCCTACAGCATATAAATTGAAAGCTATGCAGCTTGTCATTCAAATGAGTTATTAAAAATTGAGACCCTCGATCTCACCACTTTAAAATCTGGTAGTGTCAGCACATATTAAGAATAATTTATGAAATAAGAACAGCCATTGGTCAAATGTTAGTCTCATATACTGGTGCTGTCATTTTAATTAATCCATGTCCTTTTTTAAATGGGCATTTGTTATATCCAGTAAATTATTCTTCTATTCATTTAGCAATATCTGGCCCTTCTTAGTATCTTATTACATAGCCTTAATAATCACTTGACATTTAGCATTTCCTAGCTAACAATGAAATGCAACGATTCATATCTCTCAAATGGATTATAAACTCCTAGAGGGAAGTCATTATGTTCTACATTCATTTTATTAGTTGATTAATTAATCTGATGCAAAGTTAGGATGTAGTAGAATTTGTAAATACCAGAAGATTGATAAACCAAAGCTCACTTAGTAAGCATAGCTGTATATATTTGTTAGTTGTATTTTTTTGTGTTAAATTTGACATGAAATTAAATAATATATGTAAAACACACAAAACAGTGCCTGTAATAAAAATAGATGTCATAATATATATGATTTCCTTTTATTCCCATCCTTACCTTTGTGTTCTCATAAAGTGTGAGTATGGAAAACATACACAATTTTCTGTCTCGGCAAGAGGTTTGCTTTTGTGTAGGCACAACAGACATAACAAGATGGCTTCATTACAGGTAGTAGTTATAATAAACCTTGTGTATGCTCAAATCTGTCTGTAATAGCCAACTTTGAAACTCATATAAGCAGGCTAAGAAAGAATAATCATCTCCATGTATTTTTTTTTTGCGGGGGGGAAAGCATCACAATGATCTGCTTCCTTAGGAGATAATGTAACACAGGTTCAGCTTCAGGAAAAAAAAAAAAAGCCTGTTGGCTCCTCATTTTGCATTTTACATCAATTTGTCCAAATTTTGTTTGGTTGATTGCACTGAATTGTCTTGTTTTTGAAAAACAGCAACAGATTAAAAGAAAGCTCTCTGCAGGAGAAAAAATATGCTTCAGGGAAGAAGAAGAGCAGAAAAGGAGTGAAGTCATTATTAATATGGCTAGTTATATGGATATTCTCTTTACAAGTCGTTTTTTTAGTGCCCAGCGGCACCTTTTGAACTCAATTTGTTGATCACACACTTAATGGATTACTGAGTAATCAAAGCAGTCTTTATCACAAAAAAGTAGAACACATTCACCACAAGGAAGCAAACTAACAAACAAATAAACATATACACAGAGGTCAGCAATAGTTGAGAATTAATTCCACTTCCTCAGATGCTATGTGTGCAATAATTCAAAGTAAATGATAATATATTATACTCTAAGTCCATAACCTTAGAAAATAAAATCCTAGTTGGTGCTTGACTTACATGAGCCAAACAAGCTTACAGTGCATGGGTCTGTGTTGTTTGGCAAGTAGTCAATAAAAGTGTACCTTATGACTTTCTCTCCTAAAGGTTCTAATCAAAACAATTTATTTCAGGCATGTAAACCCTGCTTTTCAGACTATAGCTATTGTCAGCATGTGCAGCAGCAACAGCAACAGCAGATGCAATTTTGGGATTGAGAGTCTCAGAGCTCCCCCATCTGTCTCAGGAATGGTTGGATTTTGTACTAGATCAATACAGAGTCAACTAGAGTGCAAGGATTTTTCCCCTTAACCTTTATAATAGCAATTTCACTGCATTCTTGCCTAGCATAAAAGCAAAATCCGAGGATATAATGCAAAAGATCTGGAACTAATAGAGCTAGGAGGATATTAGCCACCAAGACACTAATTGCTAGAGGCCAAGCATTCAGACATTACAGACCGTTTGATGTTTTAAATCTCAGCCACAAAAAAAGAGACCGTCTTTTCTTGCTAGATATTAACTTGCTTGCTTCTGTGAGCACAGGACAGTGGGTACAGACAGGAAAGGGATCTGTAAACAAAGCCACGGTTTATTTTTGGGTGAGAATAATCTGGCTGTTCTGGTTGGTTTTCTGAATGTATTTCTTCTCCCTCGTCAGCAGTGAGAGAGGAGAATTGAATGTGATGTGTTTGTCTTAGTAAAAGGTATAACTAGATCCTGGGGGGAGATAAAGTGTTTTGCTTTGTTTCTGCTCCAGTTCTCTACTGAGAGATAAAACCAAGAGGATTCAATTCTTTTCCTTGCAATGGACTTGGAGCTGCCATGACTCACTGCTCAGAGTCACAATGAGCTGATCGCTGTGTATCACTGCCCCTTAGTGGTTGGCCACTAGCAAACTTTTTTAACAGCTACTGAACATCACGAGCTTATAGGTAAATAGAGCATGCAGGCTCTCTTCTCTGCTTCTTAGAGCAGAAAATAGAGACTTTATGTGCACAACTATCGCTTTCTAAGGCAATGTTTTGTTCCTCCCTGTTGGATAATGCAGAGGAAAGGACAAGAACTCTGGGGTCTGAGGCCTGACATTATATCTCCCTGCTGTGTGATCTTGGGGAAGTCGTTTAATCTTTCTCAGCTTCTTTATTTTCTCCCTCCAAAATGGAATTAGCAACTGTCTAGCTAAACTGATGCTGCAGTATTAATTGAGATAATGCAGGAGAATAACTAGCAAAATATCAGACATGGCTTGGCCTCCATGATGATTAATTATTGTAATAAAAATGTATAAAGCACATAATCCTCCCACTACTTTGTACAACCTAGAAAATATGAGTATGTCATGTAAACATCACTGTAGTCCCCATGAAATTACTAAGAGCCTGTTTTGATGGGTAACTCTAGGAACAATATAACATGATGTTTTCTGCTTTCAGTCCAAATTACACGTTGTAGAGGAACAAAATTTGCCACCCTAAAATGTGGCTCTTAGGCATGAGGGTTGTTTTGGGCTGGTTATTCTGAGAACAGAAGTCCTCCATAACTTTATAAAATAATTTGGATAAAGAGACTGTGCCAAGAAGAAGCTATTAATATTATCAAAGATGACTTCTTTTTTACATCAGAAAGACTCTTCTGCATGGCATGGCATGGAAAATATGTGTATATCAAACATTTGTTCTGTGAATTCTCTTCCTTTGAAGTCCCACACCCTGATCTGCTTCTTGACTTATCTCAGGATAGCATATAAGCCTCAATCACCTGCCTCTAGGTCACATATTTTTATGGGGTCTGTGTATGTATATAATCAATTTTTTTCCCATTAACCTGCTTTATGTTAATTTGTTTATTAGATCAGACAAAGAACTAAGAAGGGTAGAGGAAATATTTTTTTTTTTCTCTCTTACAATATCATTTTAGCTGTTGGAGTTTGTGGATTAGATTACTGTTCCTCTGAAATAGGATTTTAATTAAATTCTTCACATATTTATTGACTATACTATATTGTATAGTCATTGTGCATAAAGAAGTAATATCAATGGTTTCAATAAGCAGCTTCTAAGTTAATGGAAGAGACAGATATGTAAACTTATCTAGATAAAAATTTGACTCTACTGTGGCTGCTGCTACTAAGTCACTTCAGTCATGTCCAACTCTGTGTGACCCCATAGATGCCAGCCCACCAAGCTCCCCTGTCTCTGGGATTCTCCAGGCAAGAACACTGGAGTAGGTTGTCATTTTCTTCTCCAATTCTTGAAAATGAAAAGTGAAAGAAGTCGCTCAGTCTTGTCTGACTCTTAGCGACCCCATGGACTGCAGCCCACCAGGCTCCTCAGTCCATGGGATTTTCCAGGCAAGAGTACTGGAGTGGAGTGCCATTGCCTTCTCCACTGACTTTGCTAAAGTAAACATATACAGTAAATGCTATCAGATTGTAAAAGAGAAAGTCATTGGCAACCTCAAAGTAGTTCTCACAGGAAGGTGATATTTGTAGTGATACTTAATACTTTTAGAGTTTGATAAGCAAAAGGGAAATATTCAAGCAGGGTTAATAGCAAAGGTAGGTATTTTCAACAAAAGAGTTTATCATTCAAAGAATAATTACAAATTAAGTGGAAGACAAAAGCACAGACCATGTGTTAGGAATAAGGTGCACAACATAGATTTTGAAGAGCCTCAAATATTTGCTGAGATTTTGCATCCTATATCATAAGCAGTAAGAAATCACAGGGATCATACTTTATGTCTTAGGATATGTTATTTATTTTGGTTTAAGGTGGAAATATTTAAAAAGTGTTTTCCAGTAGCATCTTTTATGTGAAAGCTAAATACTTTGTATGCATTTTCAAGGTCATGCATCATTATATTACAAAGTCTACTTATCTTCTTTATAAATTTGGCCAACTTTAGTGCTTACTCTTTCATTCCTTTTCAACAACCCAATCTTTCACTGGTCTGTAATTTGATTATTCTATTGTTAAAGTTAATGTTCTCCATTGCCAAACAACGATATTCCATCCAGACAATAACTGGTCTCTGAAGACCCATTGAACTGAACACCTTACTCTGATCATTCTGTATGTGAAATGAAATCTTTGTCTACATATTAAAGATACAGAAATTATAAAGTATAATGGAAAGATGAATGCTAGTCATCAAAGAGCCATAGGAAAATATGGCAGCAATAGCTGCAAATATCTGTCTATTGCTATTAATAACACTTAGGCCTAAGACACTATCATTTCTCATCTGGACTACTATGCTGGTGGTAATATTTTAAAGCCAACCACCTGAACTTCCTTGTTTAAAACGGTCTTTAATTCTTAATTTCATTGAAAATAGATCAGAAACTTTTATTCATGTCTCATAAGGTTTTTTACAACATCCTCAAACATCCCCATACTTCTATGTAGTCATTCTTCTTCAACAAACTTTTCCTTGTTCTGACAGCTAAACTCTTTTCTATCACAGCACTTTTCTCTCTTTTTCCTGTTTGTTTCAATGATCTTCTGTTTATTTCAATGTCCCACCCCTTCACTTCATCAAAGTTTTTATTCAAATTCTTCTGTTCTTGACCATAAACTGTAAGGATAATACTTTCTTCACTCACTATTTTTTAGTCTCCATCACTTCATGCCATTTTATTTGCTTATTGGCATTTATTGCATGCATAAATTATCATAATTTTCATTGATTTACTTTTTATAGTCTATCATATCAGTGACAGCAGTCTCTTATTTCCCTTCTGCTTCTCTGCTGCTGCTGCTAAGTCGCTTCAGTCGTGTCCAACTCTGTGCGACCCCATAAACGGCCACCCACCAGGCTCCCCTCTCCCTGGGATTCTCCAGGCAAGAACACTGGAGTGGGTTGCCATTTCCTTCTCTAATGCATGAAAGTGAAAGTGAAGTCGCTCAGTCATGTCTGACTCTTAACGACCCTATGGACTGCAGCCCACCAGGCTCCTCTGTCCATGGGATTTTCCAGGCAAGAGTACTGGAGTGGGGTGCCATTGCCTTCTCCAATGCTATATAAAGTATAGGCATGTGTATTTTATTAAATATTTGTTTCATGAATGAATGAATGGTTTGCTAAAGCCAGACATGTCAGAATAAAAGTGAAATAGAAAACTACAATGCTAAATTCAAAAGGAGAAAAAAAAGGCAAGGAGATAACCAAGTGAAGAAAACAAAAGCATTGCATATACTAACAATGCAAGACAGCGGGAAAAAGGAGTCATAGCTAGTGTCCAAATGGCCATGTTACAGTCAGAAGACATGAAGTTGAGAGAGTCATTTCCTAGGCAGGTTGATAAGGAGTCTAGGGGTCCCCAAGGAGAGAGGGGTCTGGAATTCTCAAGGAGGAAGAAAGGACATACTTTTTTTTCTTTCTCTACATTCCTTAGGATTATATAACAATAATGTATCCTGCCTGAGGACAGTCTCTGGATTAAGGATTGTCTTTGGATTAAACCTTCTGGCTAATTCTGTCATCTTAAAATGTAAATTATGGGAGTAGGTCTGATGAGGTCTTTACAACCTCCAGACATTCTTTGGATTCATTGGAGAGTATATAACTTCATTGTTAACACTAGCAAGCAGGTACTCTTTCTGCCCCCTTCTGATGCCTATGTCAGAAGCTTTCTCTATCTCCTTTATACTTTAATAAAACTTTATTACACAGAAGCTCTGAGCAATCAAGCCTCATCTCTGGCCCCGGATTGAATTCTTCTCCTCCGGGGGCCAAGAATCCCAGTGTCTTTGCATGATTCAACAACAATCTTTCATCTTGGGGGCTTGTCCAGGATCCTTCAGGACAAGGTAAGGATACTTGGAGCTTTAGTTCTTTGTTCTCTTAGCGAACACGTTTTCTGCTGTGCTTTACTAACTCTACGGTGTGCTTGTGTGAATGAATGACATGCCCTGCGTGAAGCAAGTAAGGAGCCCTGCTCTGCAGTTCCACGGTGATCTCATACGGCTCATGGCAGAAACCTGTCAGGGCGTTATATTGACCTGCCAATGCCAAGAGGCACCCAATGTCTCTGGTCGGGAACTGACCAGAAATGGGCAAAGTGTGTGGACCAAACTCTCCTTTCTCGGTCAAACTTTTCCGTCTCTTTGACCATTTCATAACTTTGGGAATTAGAAGTACTAACCTAATCTATTGGATCATAGACTTTCAAGGGACTTGTGATCTATACTGTTATTGTATACTGTGGCTTAGGTCCCAAACTTGGATTGGTAGCCAAGAAAGCGCCTAGCCTCGCTAGGAATCGAAAGTTCGGAAGCTAGATGGAGCTCTAGCTACCAGAACATCTCTGAGGTTAAAGGTTACTCAGATAGGGACTGCAATGGGTTTTTTTCTTTGGTAACGCTGGCTGTTAGTGGATCAGAGGAGGCTATTATACTGGTGTGGTGATGCTTGGAAAGAACATCTCAGTTTTATGTTCGTGTTGGTCTTATAGTAGTCAGGAAATACTCAGGGTCGTGCACAGGCACTCAGGTGACAAATGGTCTTAGCTTGGGAGGCATTCTGGAAGGTTACTCTGATTCACCATGGGTGACATCAGAGGCAAGCAAGGTTAAAGGTGAAGAGCTGGATGTCAAGTAGGGATGCTATCAAGTCTACCCCTGGTACATCCCCACCCCATCTCGGTGGTAGAACCCAGAGGGATGTGGACTGCGCCTGTGTCGGTAAGGGACAGACTAAGTCCGACCAGGAAGGAAAAGCTTTTGGTGTAACGTCTGTCTACATCCCCACCTAGAGCAGGGAGGGACGCCTCCGGTAGAAAAAATGGCCTTGGTCACTTTTTTTCTCTCTTACAGATGGGAGCTAACAATTCCAGCCTCACTCCTTTGAACTTTATCCTGAAAAACTGGGATAGATTTGATCCCCAGGGCTTAAAGAAGACACACCTGGTCTTCCTATGTGATACTGCATGGCCGTGGTATCCATTGGAGGACGGCGAACGGTGGCCAGTTGGAGGGTCTCTTAAGTACAATACTGTTCTACAATTAAACCGGTTCTGTAAGGAACAAGGGAAATGGGTAGAAGTAGCATATGTGTTGCCCTTTTTCCCTCTGCGAAATATGCCAGACTTATGTCCTAAGGGTATAGATTTGGGTGTGAAACCTTCAGCTCCCTCCTGTCCTCTTATTTTGCCCCCATACCTGGAAATCCAAACTGAGATTCAAACTGCCCACATGGAGGTCCAAACAACTCCTGTCTCAGTACGACCTCAGACTACTCTGGTTTCAGTAGAAACTCAGACCATCGAAGTAAGAGATGAGATGGAGGACAGGAGACAAATAGAAGAGGAAAAACAGGTTTCTCCAATCTATCCCTGGGATCATATGCACAGAGCAGCCAGAGAGACTGAGGAACAGCCACACAAGCTGTTGCCTCTTTATGAAACACCCACCAGGAGAAATAATCAGTCTGTGAGAGTTAATAAGCCTTTCTCTTATCAAGAAATGCAAAGAATCAAGGAGGATCTGGGAGACTATTTAGAGGACCCAGAAAAATATATTAGAGCTTTTAAAGGTGTTAATCTGCTTTATGACCTCACTTGGAAGGATGTGATGTATATCTTGGGACAAGCACCAACTCCCGAGTCAAAGACTCGAGTTTTGGGAAAAGTGGTTGCTTATGGAGATGAATGGCTTGGTAATGAATCAGTAGGGAAGAGGGAGAACGAGACAGCGGCCCTCTCCACTGGGAATCAGGCGGTCCCAACTGTAGAACCAGACTGGGACTACAACACAGCTAAAGGAAGATTGGATCAGAGTTATTTTGTTAGATATATTTTTGAAGGACTTAGGCAGGCGCATTCTAAGCCTTTAAACTATGGCAAATTGGCAGACATAGAACAGGAGGAGAAGGAAGCTCCTGGTAAATTCCTAGATAGACTGAGAGAAGCCCTTCACAGATTCACTGAGATTGATCCCAAAAGTGAAGAGGGAAAAGTGATCTTAAAGGATAGATTTCTCACTTAGTCGGCTCCAGATATCCGCTGTAAGCTATTAAAACGGGCGTATGGACCAAATCAGTCTTTAGATACTCTGTTACAACTGGCTCAGACAGTCTATTATGGTAGGGAATATGAGGAAAAGAAAGAAAGGCTAAGGAAAAGGCGGAAGCCTTCGCCATGGCTATGAAAAACGTTCTTAAACAGCCTGAGAAAAATGCCCAGAGGGGCCCAAGTGAAAAGGGATAGGCTTGCTATTACTGTGGAAAGGAGGGGCACCTCAAGCGTGATTGCCCTCAGGCATCTAAGCCGCCCCCACCCGGCTCCATGTCCATCTGCAAAGGACCACACTGGAAGAGAGACTGCCCCCAGAGGCGTAGGTCTCCAGGGTCGGACTCTCAAGACAATCAGGACTGAAGGTGCCCGGGGGTCCCCACACAAGCTCCAGTCCTAATTACACCTGAGGAACCCCGGGTATTAATAATTGTAAGGGGCCAATCCATTGATTTCCTTTTAGATACTGGGACAACTTATTCTGTGCTTACTGAAGCCCCTGACCCACTTTCTTCCCGATCTGCTTCCGTAATGGGACTGTCTGGATGAGCCAAAAGGTATTATTTCAGTTATTCTTTATCTTGCAAATGGGATTCTGTGCTGTTTTCACACGCGTTTCTGATCATGCCAGAATCTCCCTCACCCCTTTTGGGAAGGGATATACTGAGCAAGGTCCATGCCTCTGTTTTCATGAGTATGGAACCCTTCCTATCTCTCCCTTTAGTTGAACAAAATTTAAATCCTAGAGTATGGGCTGATGGAAAATCTGTGGGTCGAGCACAAAATGCTATTCCTGTAGCTGTTAAGCTCAAAGACCCACACGTATTTCCACATAAGAAGCAGTATCCACTGAAACCTGAAGTTAAGGAAGGGTTAAAACCCACCATCGAAAATTTAAAGGAGCAAGGACTATTAATTCCTTGTAACAGTCCTTGCAACACTCCTATTTTGGGTATAAAGAAATCGAATGGTAAATGGAGACTAGTTCAAGATTTATGAATAATAAATGAGGCTGTAGTTCCTTTACACCCCTTGGTGCCTAATCCTTATATTCTATTGTCTGAAATTCCTGAACCGGCCAAATATTTCTCAGTAATTGATTTAAAGGATGCCTTCTATTCAGTGCCTTTGGCGGAAGAAAGTCAATTTCTATTTGCCTTTGAAGACCCTACGTAGCCAGCTTCTCAGTTAACCTGGACAGTTTTGCCCCAGGGATTTCATGACAGTCCTCACTTATTTGGACAAAGTTTGTCATGGGATCTACAAAATTTTAATAGTTCTGAAGCGGTGGTGTTACAATATGTAGATGATATTTTGCTCTGTGCTGAGACAGAGGAAGCTTGTTTG
This sequence comes from Bos grunniens, assembly GCF_055505025.1. Lineage (NCBI taxonomy): Eukaryota > Metazoa > Chordata > Mammalia > Artiodactyla > Bovidae > Bos > Bos grunniens. The sequence goes on from NC_141170.1 coordinate 70,925,865, forward strand.
AAAGCTTCAGAAGATTTCTTAAACTTTCTGGCAGGCTGTGGTTACAAGGCATCAAGAGAAAAGGCTCAGCTTTGTCAACAATCGGTTAGATATCTGGGCCTAATCATATCAGAAGGGACTAGAGCCATAGGCCCTGAGAGAATTAAACCTATACTAAATCATCCCCTACCTATGATTTTAAGACAACTGAGAGGATTTTTGGGAATCACAGGTTACTGTCACATTTGGATTGTGGGTTATGGGGAACTTGCCTGGCCGTTATATAAACTTATAGCTGAAACTCAGCAGGCCCAAACCGACAAACTGGTTTGGTCTCCAGAAACTCAAAAGGCTTTTAAGGTTCTTCAGACTGCTCTTCTGCAAGCTCCAGCTCTGGGCTTGCCCACAGGGTCAGAATTTAATTTGTTTGTCACTGAAAGAAAAGGTGTGGCATTGAGAGTTTTGACACAACCCCGAAGGCCTCACCAGCAACCTATTGCTTATCTAAGCAGAGAATTAGATGTAATTTCACGTGTGTGGCCCCACTGCCTAAGAGTAATTGGGGCAGCAGTTTTATTAGCACCTGAAACTTTAAAAATAATTAATGGATGAAAACTTACTGTACTGACTTCTCACGATGTGAGTGGAATCTTAAATTCTAAGGTTAATATTTGGATGACAGACAGTAGGCTTCTTAACTATCAGTCATTGTTAGAAGGACCAGTAACTAAGCTTAAAGTTTGTGGAAATTTAAATCCTGCTGCTTTCCTTCCTGAGAAGGAAAATGAAACACCTGATCTTGATTGTTCCCAATTCCTAACTTTAAACTATGCAGCTCGGGAGGATCTAAAGGATACCCCGTTAGACAATTCTGACATGGAAATATTTACAGATGGCAGTTCTTTTGTTTGGGATGGAAAGCGTAAAGCAGGTTACGCTGTGGTGACTGCCGAACAGGTTTTGGAAGCCAAATCTCTCCCCCAGGAAACCAGTGCTCAGTTAGGGGAGCTTGTGGCTCTGACCCGAGCTCTAGAGTTAAGCAAAGGGCAGCGGATGGGCCTGATAATCTGTGTGAGTCTACTTCTGCTGACTCCAAAAATCCTGAGTCTGCCGTTTGAGCCTCAAGACAATGCCTTCCTGTCCTGGGCTCACTCCTACGCTGCATTCCACAATCGGTCTAACTGCTGGGTCTGTGGAGCACGCCCCTCTTCATCAGTGGAAGGCTTCCGGAGGTGGACATCTCCACTTCAAGGAAAAGACTTTCTCCAAGTCTGTGAATAACGTTGACAACAATCACATGCGATACCTCTTCTTCATCTGATGACAGTCCATCTAAAATGGACTGGTGCAACACGTTGCACTTTAACTATGGACATAATGTGACTTTTAATTTCGATTTTAACTTATTTTAATGACTATGTTGCCTGTATCTGTAACTGTATAACTGGATTTGTTTCTAGCCGCATGAAAGCTTTTAAGTTACAAATGGTTGCTCAAACTCCTGCTACTGCTGCAGCTTCCTCCAACTACTATTTGGGGCCCCTGGATCAGATATCCTTAATATGAGGATTAGGAGAATATGTTTCTCACCAATTTAGGGACAATGCCCCTTGTCAGCTCGGAAGCAGTTATGGAACGAGAACGATGCCCCTTTTCCCTAGGCAGCATAATTCTCCTAAAAGAAAAGGGGGGAATGAGAGAGTCATTTCCTAGGCAGGTTGATAAGGAGTCTAGGGGTCCCCAAGGAGAGAGGGGTCTGGAATTCTCAAGGAGGAAGAAAGGACATACTTTTTTTTCTTTCTCTACATTCCTTAGGATTATATAACAATAATGTATCCTGCCTGAGGACAGTCTCTGGATTAAGGATTGTCTTTGGATTAAACCTTCTGGCTAATTCTGTCATCTTAAAATGTAAATTATGGGAGTAGGTCTGATGAGGTCTTTACAACCTCCAGACATTCTTTGGATTCATTGGAGAGTATATAACTTCATTGTTAACACTAGCAAGCGGGTACTCTTTCTGCCCCCTTCTGATGCCTATGTCAGAAGCTTTCTCTATCTCCTTTATACTTTAATAAAACTTTATTACACAAAAGCTCTGAGTGATCAAGCCTAGTCTCTGGCCCCGGATTGAATTCTTCTCCTCCGGGGGCCAAGAATCCCAGTGTCCTTGCGTGATTCAACAACAACCTTTCAAAGTGAAAGTGTTAGTTGCTCAATCGTGTCAGATTCTACAGCTCAATGAACTGTAGCCCACCAGGCTCCTCTGTCTGTATGACTTCTCAGGCAAGAATACTGGAGTGTGTTGCCATTTCCTTTTCCAAGGAATCTTCCTGACCTAGGGACTGAACTTGGATCTTTTGCATTTCAGGCAGATTCTTTGCCATCTAAAGGCCATTTACATTTATTATGTCAATGGATAAGTAGGAGCACTTGGAATTAATCTTCCTCTCTGTGACTGCACAAGTCTGGAGGACCTGAAGAAGGAAATGTGAGAGGGCCATGTAAGCAGCCTAGACATGAACTCTGGGGTGGTTGGAGGAAGAGGCAACGTGTGCTTACGTAGAACAGCAGCAGAGGTTGGAATGTCACTGCCACATCACTGGATCTCCCTACAGATCTTACTGTAGAACTCTGGAGAACACAGGAGCAGGAATTCAGTTCATTCACTGAGTCGTGTCCAACTCTTTGCAACCCCATGGACTGCAGCATGCCAGGCTTTCCTGTCCATCACCAACTCCCAGAGCTTGCTCAGACTCATGTCCATCGAGTAGGTGATGCCATCCAACAATCTCATCCTCTGTCATCCCCTTCTCCTCCTGCCTTCAATCTTTCTCAGCATCAGAGTATTTTCCAAGGAGTCAGTTCTTTGCATCAGGGAGCCAAAGTGTTGGAGTTTCAACTTCAGATCAGTCCCTCCAATGAATATTCAGGACTGATTTCCTTTAGGATGGATTGGTTGGATGTCCTTGCAGTCCAAGGGACTCTCAAGAGTCTTCTCCAACACCACAGTTCAAAAGCATCAATTCTAAAGTGCTCAGCTTTCTTTATAGTCCAACTCTCACATCCATACATGGCTACTAGAAAAACCATAGCTTTGACTAGACAGACCTTTTTCAGCAAAGTTATTTATAAGAAACCCAGCCAACCGGAGATATGGTCCTAATTTTAACAAGCTGGGTTTTATATCTGCTTCCTGACAGAGGAAAGAGAGAAGGGAGACAATGAGGTGAGAACCAAAGTATTAGAAAAAAAGAAAAAGATAACCATGTATGTTGCTACTTTGAAAATTTGTCAGCTGGGTAATGCCAAAACTGATAAAATTATAAAGGAGGAAGTGAAAGTGTTAGTGACTCAGTCACTTTGAGACCCCATGCACTGTAGCCTACCAGGCTCCTCTGTCCACGGAATTCCCCAGGCAAGAACACTGAAGTGTGTAACCATTTCCTTTTCCAGGGGCTCTTCCTGACCCAGGGATCAAACCCAGATCTTCTGCATTGCAGGCAGACTCTTTAGCATCTGAGCCACCAGGGAAACCCAGAAATGAAGAAACAAAGAATTAGACCAGTAGGTATTTAAGGTGTGTTCAGACTACTGGTTTAAGTATCTCTCTAAACCCCCTACTTAAGGCAGATAGATGTTAATGCTGAAGCTGTCTCTCTGGGTTTGAAAACAAGTGCCTTCAACTGAGAAGAGAAGCTCGATTCAGATGGTTCAGGTAAAATGGTAGCAAATACTTGCATTCTAGTTTGATTTTTTTCTGTTTTTGTTGTTGTTGTTGTTCCTGAAGCAAATAATAATATTATTGCAAATGATTAATATATATAAATATATATAATTAGCTCTGTTATTCATCACACAAACTTTCCTACAGATACTCTCTCTCATTTGGCTGAGCTACCTGTAGGAAGAACTGCCAGCTGGTTAAATGGATCTGTGTGGCCCAGAATGCTAATATAAATGCTGATCTTCTGAATCTGTGAGAACCATAAGGAATGAAAAGTAACATAGGGTATTGCAGGTTTTATGCAAGAAAAAAAATGCCTGTGATTAAAGATAAGTTGAGGAGGAATAAAAGACTGGGGAGGCAGAATTACAGACTTAGCACAGGAAAATAGATTAAGGTTTAGAAAAACTAAGATAAAAAGAGATTTGGCAAGATGCTGAAATGCTTTTAAATCCATGCAAATAACTGACAAGGGGAAAGGAATAAGTGAAAGGATAAAACAATGCATTTTAGAGCAAGACAAAAGATCAGCTACAGAACAAAACATTAAAAAAAAAACTGCTTCTATTCTGATGTACAAGTTAGCTAAGAGTACAAAATTTCTTGAAAATGTTCTCTAAAAGGTACACTAAAGACAATAAACCAAGCAAAGAACATTAATTGATCAAACAAACGAACAAAAAAAATCAGAGTGGCCTAGATTAGTGATATTATGCAAGTGAAATGGAGAGACTGTACTTAAAAAATTCATTATAAATCATGAATGGAGCTCTTGGGAAGATTTTTAGTTTATTCAATTTAAAGTGTGCATGAGACAGGTACTGATCAAATCCTTATGCATCACACTGAGAAACAGGGTGACAATCTTCAATTCTGGGAGCCTTGCTGCTGAGACCTCTAGACTGAAACACCAGACACTCCTTAGCTTGTCCCCAAGTAGCTAGCTAGAATGTTATTAATCTAGAGTTTCTATGCATGTATTTTGTATATGGCAAAGTTAAAGACTGATGAATAACTTAAAATCATAAACAAACTAAAGGGGAATAGGGCCTATTGCTGTCCTCATTTTTTTTTAAAAAGTCCTCAACTCTAGGGCTGAATGATTACCAAATGATGATATAAACACTTTGTAATGTTTTTAGATCATAACATTTATAGACTACATACATGGCATAACATATAAGGATCACATAAATATGTGTGTATGAATGTATATGTAGTTATTTTATATTATCTATATATTATTAATAATCATTAGTTTATGTTTTTACATCTTCATTTGGTCATCATTCATACATATACAATAACTTGTGGAATTTAGAATAAAATGGTGAATCCTTAGTGAACTGTGGATTGTTTTGGAAACTACATACTTAATGCAATAAGGAGTCATCAATAAAAGTACTCAGTGGATAGATAACTATCTCCAAAAGCACATTGAAATAATTATTTCCATTCTTCTCTCAAACATTCCTAAATATATGTGATGGTTGTATCTAATACAACCAGTTTAACTATTTTGCTCAAATTACAATTTGTTTGTATTAATGAAAGGCAACAATTTCATCATTCACTCAGTCACTCTTTCAATAGTTTGAGATTAAATTATTCAGTGTTTTTACATATATTTTATATATAATTTATGTTACTATTTTGCAGATTCTCTTTTCTTTGTAATGGCCAGAGATAATTTTCATCTGGAAAAATCTTGTCTCTCTAAGGGCATAAAATCTCATACAGAAAAATGAAGGTCTTGATTCCAGCTGTCTATAAAACCATAAGGCTAATTAAATCAAACTGCTATTGTGTTGCAAGGGCATGGTAATTAATCATGGGATAAGGCTAAAAGCCTAGGCCAGAGAAGCTTTCTGTTCTTAGTGCAATCAAAATGGGTGAAGTGGGCATGGTGTTCATTAAAAACTTGAATCACTGGCATTCACTAATTTTTAAATCAAATACTGGACTTAGAAGGTGGGTAATAAATTTAAACAAATGTGATGTAAACACACTTGCTTGGAATTATGAAAGCTGGAACAAACATTTTTAAGATTGGATCCTTGCCTTATTTCAGTTACAAAATAAATATCTTCATATCCTCTGCATTGTAGAGAAAATGTATGGGAAATTTTCTGGAGCCTACTGTATATAAATTGAGATTTTGCTAATATTCTGTCACCCAAGTATGAATTTGGGTACACTTCCACAGATTATCTCATGTTAACATTCTCCCTTACAAAACATCTTTTTGTTTTTAAACTTAAAATTTTGTTTTATGTACAGGTCTCTCAATATTCAATCAGTGCTTAAATAAGAACAATTTGTATTTGCCTCCCTTAAATTTATTTCCTGTTATAAAACATTTTTAACAAAAGGATATGAGAGAAAATTATCAAGTTACATTTCAACTATACTTTGTAGAATGTCATATTTACATATGGAAAATTGAAAAGCTGTGGATTCCAATAATTGGAAAGTGTATTTTGCTTATTGTGGGCTTAAGAGATGCATCTGGCAAACTGCACCATATCTGAGGCTTTCTCTGCCATATTGTTCTTATCTGGGCACGATTTCATTATGTCTGTATTTAGCCCTCGTTTTTGTCTATTATAATAAAATAAGTCCCAAAGAAGCTGAGAAAGTATTGAAGGAAATTGTATAGAAGGAAGTCAAGCAGATGAAAAAAGTCCATGTCTCTGCATATAAGACAACTGTTAATAATTGTATCTGGATTTTAGATACCAAGTAGCAAAATTTAAAGCAATTTGCATTTTTACCCAATAGTTTCATACTTCTTTTCTGGCACTTTACAGAATTTATATACACTTGTGTATGGTGTTTGCACATTTTAAATATACATGTGGCACTTTATAATGTTTCTCATTTAAAACTAATGAAAAACTGAGTTGTTGTTAGGATTTTAGGTCAGAAAATCTCACCTTCAGTAAAGGATTATAACTTTAAGTGGGTGATGCTTGATTTGGGTTCTTCCAATGCTCTGAATGGGTGCTTTTCTTTGGAATCTGGAATCACTTTTAGGCAGATTTCAGACTCCTCAAGGTTGCTATTGCTGTCCCAAGATAAGGGACAATATTACCTCTTAGGAGACAGAGCCAGCAGCTGCACCATAGTACGATAGTAAACAGAGTTTGGACAAAGTTGAAAGGAAGATCTCTGAACATGGAAATTAGTTTAATAATTAACCACTTCTGTACAGGTGCTCAGATGTTCAGTCTTGTGTGACTCTTTGTGACCCCATGGGCTGTAGCCCGCCAAACTCCTCTGTCCATGGGATTTTCCAGGCAAGAATACTGGAGTAGGTTGCCATTTTCTTCTCCAGGGGATCTTCCCCACCCAGGGATCAAACCTGCATCTCTTACATCTCATGCACTGGCAGGCAGATTCTTTACCACTAGCGCCACCTGGGAAGACAAGCTTCCACTAATATTGACCAAGACAATGGCTTCTTTTACCCATGAGACTTTGTAAATTTAGATAAGACATTTATTCACAGAGAAGTTGTGTCATTTGGAAAGCAAGGGCAGGTATATTTGGAAATGCTTAGGTAAAAATCTATGAAAATATACACATAAACTATTTATGAGAGGTGAACAATTTAACTTCAGATTATTTTTTAAAACATGATTGAATAAATGGCAAAATTAATAATGACAAAATTAAAATGCTTACTTTTAGCAAAAATGGATATTTTAGATTTGAAAAGAAGCTTTTATTTTAAATGTCAAATGAATATAGACATAGATTTCCTGAACTTGGCATTCCCTACAGTGAGTGACTTTCCATAAATGTCTGTACTTGTGAAAGAGAGTGAAAGTCGATTGGTCGAATCCAACTCTTGACGACCCCATGGACTAAACAGTCCATGGAATTCTCCAGGCCAGAATACTGGCAGGGGTAGACTTTCCCTTCTCCAGGGGATCTTCCCAACCCAGGGATCGAACCCAGATCTCCTGTGTTGCAGGCAGATTCTTTACTATCTGAGTCACAAAGGAAGCCCAAGAATACTGGAGTGGGTTGCCTACCCCCTGTCCATCAGATCTCCCCCACTCAGGAATCTAACTGGGGTCTCCTGCATTGCAGGCAGATTCTTTACCAACTGATCTATCAGGGAAGCCCCAATACTTATCTTATGTCTGTACTTATTAAAGTACATATCTTTATTATGGACAGTGGCTTTCAGAAGGAGGAAAGAATATTCTATTTCTCAGTTATGCAAATAATGACATTATATTCTTTTCAATAATGGTCCAAAATCAAGCAATAAAGTATACTTGCTTAAAACCTGGGGGGAAAAAAATCATTGTATTGACACCATTGTGAAATAAGGATATTAATGACTCATATTCTACTCAAATTCTATACCCTTTTCATAGGCTGTTCTTCAAGTTTGACTTTCTTTCCTTTCCTTCTTCCCTTCCCCTCTTCTGCCTTCCTGCTTTTTTTTTCTCACTCTCATTCTTACTTTTGTCCCCCCGCCCCTCATAATTCTCTGGCTTAGAAACAGATTCCTGTCCCCACCATGAAAAGTAAATTTCTAACCATCTGGAGCATCATGGCTATCAAAACGAGGATCTTTTTTAAATGCAAATATTTAAATAAAATTGGGCTTCCCTTATGGCTCAGCTAGTAAGCATATGCCCTCCATGCGGGAGATCTGAGTTCAATCCCTGAGTTGGGAAGATCCCCTGGAGAAAGAAAAGGCTACCCATTCTAGTATTCCAGCCTAAAGAATTCCATGGACTGTATAGTCCATGGGGTCGCAAAGAATCAGACACGACTGAGTTATTTTCACTTTCACTTTAAATAAAATTAGCTTCAGTATTTGAATTGCCATTGGGTGTGTGTGGGTATCGGAGAAGGCAATGGCACCCCACTCCAGTACTCTTGCCTGGAAAATCCCATGGATGGAGGAGCCTGGTGGGCTGCAGTCCATGGGGTCACTAGGAGTCAGACACGACTGAGCGACTTCATTTTCACTTTTCACTTTCAAGCATTGGAGAAGGAAATGGCAACCCACTCCAGTATTCTTGCCTGGAGAATCCCAGGGACGCGGGAGCCTGGTGGGCTGCCGTCTATGGGGTCGCACAGAGTTGGACACCACTGAAGCGACTTAGCAGCAGCAGCAGCAGCAGCAGCAGTGTGTGTGGGTATGTGTGCGGGCGCGCGCGCGTTAGTCGCTCAGTCATTTCGGACTCTTTGTCATTACCATTGGTAAATGAACTTTTATAAATATTTTGTCATGAAGAGCATTTTCATCCAAATTAGGACTCTAAGCTTTAATATCCACTCTATTTGACTGTCAATCAGTTTCCTGTTGGAAAACTTTTTAAGGGCATTTGATACATGACTTAGTTTAGTTACACTAGATGCGTTAGCTAGTCAGGAATATTAAGTTCATGTTTTCTGCATCCATAATTTCCATTCTGTTTTCTTCAATTCTTACTCAGATGAGTCATTCTCAAAATTATTCACTGCCAGTTTGAGGTCACAGTGGTCTTTGCGAAACACAGATATCCAGGGAAAGGCACCTTTAAATTCCAAACACACAGTGCTGTGGCATATAAGATATGGCACATGCATATGTATTGATGATCTAAGACAAGAGTTGATAATCTGAGACAAATATATTAGAAATGAAGACATAAAATTTTAAAAATGTATATATCCACTAGGTGCTTTTTTCTACAAATTGGGAAAAGACTCATTATTCAATTATAGCAGCAGAACACCTTGATCCTGGTAATGGAACATGTTCTGCACAATAATTATTTAAAAACCATCTCCCTACATTAAAAGACAGAAAAAAGACCAAGCAAGTAAATAGCATGTACATGACTTATAATCAACATGAAAATCTGGTGGATATTTAAATAAATAAAACTTACACTACACTGAATGATGTATGATCTGAACAGATTGTTTTAAGCAAATATAAGTTCATTACCTTAAAACTGTTCCTTATTATTAATATCATCTGCATATTTAGACATTCCTTCGTCAATAACTTATATAATAAGCAGTAGTCCTATAATTTTATCTTTCTGCAGTAAGATAAAATACAATGAAAAACAAATCTAACAAACATGCACAAACTCATTAAATAGCTGAAGCATATTTTTAGATGGCTTTGTTAAAATACTACAAAGAATGCAAAGAAGATACATTCATATAGAGTGCTATTTTGTGAACTGATTACTGGTGCAAGACATTCTCATATCATCATAATCATAGAAGAATTATCTGGCAAAAATCCACAGTCTATTTCTTCTAGAAAAGATTGGTAAATTTAGGAGAATTTATTTAAAGTTGAGTTTTTTCTTTATCAGTCATCTGCACTAGGTTTAACTTCTCAAGATGGTGATCAAATAATTAAAAATGCAGTTCTTATTCACATGAGAATTAGAGAGATTAGGTACACAAAAAACTGAGAAAAATATTAAGATACACACACACACATATATATATATATATATACATACTTTACTACTATGAACTGGTTAATTGATACGTATCAAATATGAATAGAATATTAAAAAATAGAATTGCAGTTATTTGACCTGAAAATTCTAATAAAGTAATTTAATTTTACAAATGATGCAAATATACACTAATAAATAAATATAAAATATAGTATATAAATATATACAGTATTTATGTAAACAATACACTAAAATGAAAGTAACTAACATATACTTCATGCCCGACTCTTTGCAACCCCATGGTCTGTAGCCTGCCAGGCTCCTCTGTCCATGAGATTCTCCAGGCAAGAATACTAGAATGGGTTGCCATTCCCTTCTCCAGGGATCTTCCTGACCTAGGGATCAAACCCTGGTCTCCCACATTGCAGGCAGATTCTTTACCATCTGAGACACCAGGGAAATCGTAACATATACTTCTTGCTGTGTACAAGACAGGACACTGCTCCAAGCGTTTTATGTATTTTAACTCACTTATTTTCTACATCAACCATGTGAAGTAGGTATTTTTATTACCTTTGACTGTTTACAGATGAGGAAATTGAGACCCAGAGAGATGATGTAAAACTGTCCAGGATCACTAAGCTAGCAAGTGGTAGACACAACATTTGAAATCAAAGTGCCTCTGAAGACCATGCTATGTGGAACTCCCTCCTTGTGGATAACAAAAATCTTTAGATTCAATTCAGCTCTCTGAGATGGATCATGAATTATACCCAGAAATAGGTTTTTTCAGCCAGACATACCCACTGAAAAACAGCCAGATTAACTTAGCCTTCCATTATGCTCTTCCTCCCAGGCTCTCTTTGATGCTAGAGGAGGGAGTAAGATGCAAAAATGAGCACAAAACAACCTTTGCTCTTAACAAACTTACGGTAGAAATAGATCCATTCCAAATGAGTACATAAAATTTAGTTTAAAATGTCTTTACTTTCCAAGAAATGAAAACAGAAAACTCTGCTTTTAAAATACATGTCAGGTGGAAATGAAGTGAAATGAAAGTTGCTCAGTCATCTCTGACTTTTTGCCACCCCATGGACTATACAGTCCATGGAATTCTCCAGGCCAGAATACTGGAGTGGTAGCTGTTCCCTTCTCCAAGGTATCTTCCCAGCCCCAGGGATCGAACCCAGGTCTCCCGCATTGCAGGTGGATTCTTCACCAGGTGGAAATACACTATATATAAAATAAAATAAAAATATAGTGTGTTTGATTCAAGTTTGAGTTTTAAAATTTGAATCTATACCCATTTACTCCTCTCCTTGGCCCTTTAAGACAATTTATGCAACACCTCTGAGGAAACCTTAAGCTCCCCAAGTTTCAGTTTGAAAACTCTAAATTATGAGAGATTCAGAGAGAAATAGGAAAATAAAGATTTATTGAGCTTTCTAGGAAAACAGAGAGCACTGAGTTAAGGTTAGTCCAAAAGTAATCTTTAAGGAGAATGAGATTTGATTTAAGCCTTAACAGATGCAGATGGGTCATGGTGATGAAATAGGAAGAGGATTATTATGACCACAAATGCATAAACAGTGTTTAGGAGACAGTGGATGATCTAGTTTTGTTAGAACATATGAGGCACCATCACTACAGATGGTGACTGTAGCCATGAAATTAAAAGACGCTTAATCCTTGGAAGGAAAGTTATGACCAACCTAGATAGCATATTCAAAAGCAGAGACATTACTTTGCCAACAAAGGTTTGTCTAGTCAAGGCTATGGTTTTTCCAGTGGTCATGTATGGATGTGAGAGTTGGACTATGAAGAAGGCTGAGCGCCGAAGACTTGATGCTTTTGAACTGTGGTGTTGGAGAAGACTCTTGAGAATCCCTTGGACTGCAAGGAGATCCAACCAGTCCATTCTAAAGGAGATCAGCCCTGGTATTTCTTTGGAAGGAATGATGCTAAAGCTGAAAGTCCAGTACTTTGGCCACCTCATGTGAAGAGTTGACTCATTGGAAAAGACTCTGATGCTGGGAGGGATTGGGGGCAGGAGGAGAAGGGGACGACAGAGGATGAGATGGCTGGATGGCATCACTGACTTGATGGACGTGAGTCTGAGTGAACTCGGGGAGTTGGTGATGGACAGGGAGGCCTGGCGTGCTGTGATTCATGGGGTTGCAAAGAGTCGGACACGACTGAGTGACTGATCTGATCTGATCTGATGAGGCACTGGAAGTTATAGACCAATGGACCCTAGGCTTAAGCTTGAAAGTAACAATAAATCATTAAGTTTGTTAACTAGAAAGCGAAATTAGTAGAACTATGATTGGTGATTTAGTATTTAATTGTGTGTGTGTGTGTGTGTGTGCACGCGCGCTTGCCTTGTGTGTTGCAGTGGTTTCCAGTGGTGGCAGCAAGGAGAAACAAAAATCAGCTAGAAGTCTGTCTCAGAATACTGCTAATTAGATTCAGTTAAATGTGACATAAAGGAGAAATGTTTGCTGGATTAATAAAGGGATGAAAATATTAATGAAGGAATGAATAAATGCATGATGTAGTTAGGCAGCAGAATTCATATAGTTGAATCAGTTTTTACAGGAGAGAAAATCAGATGTTAATGTCAAGGGTTTATTTAAACTTTTGAAGATATCTAGGGTAATGCTTGTATAGTTAATGGAAATCAAGGAGATGAAAAAAGATGTGAAGATTTTGAGGTAGAAATGATATAGTTGTTTGAAATACTCAGATAAGATTACATTGGGACATCTTTGTGCTGATGTCAAAACGTTGAAATTGTAAGTCTAAATAAACATCAAGAGAAATTTCAGATTATAAAATCTGACAATATTTATGCAGAGAAAATCAACTAAACTGTAGAAACATATTCAGAATATTAGCAAAAGGAATTAAAAAGAGAGAAGTTCTGAAAAATCAGTACATCTAGACTGAGGATAAAATTACAAAAAATATCAGAGTAGCTTTATAGGAGACATGACTGAGATTTGCAATGAGTCTAGAAGCCAGAAAAGAGAAATTAAGGAATTTATTTGCAAAATAAGTTTGAAAAGAGCATCAAATACTGCCTCAGTTAAGGCTTTTATACAATAAGTGATCAACTCTACTAAATAAAGAACATCATTTGGACTGTATAAAACCTTTGTCAAAGCACCATTAGCAATACCATATTGGGAAACAGAAGAATCCCTCTAGCTAGTTTTGAGATGCTTAGGCTTTGAAAATCTAACTTCATGATTAACCAAACTGCATAATTTCGTCATTGAGTTTATGTTAAGTCATATGAAACAAGCCTAAAGGTTTAGAATTATTCTGCAGTTTAAAAAAATTAACATGAATATTTTTAGGAAGATATGCTTATACAAATATCTCATCTTCTGAAGATATTGAAGAACAGTGTTGAGATTTTATTTCACACGTATGAGATCTTCCAGTTACTCAAATAGAACAGATGTCCAGCGATTATTTCTCAATACCATCCTAAATATGATGATAACCAGTGGCTGTTATGTTGAGACGCTGCATCATTCTACTTGCTATTGAAATAGCAATAATATGGTAAGTATTTTCTATTATATTTGGATATTGTGCTTCATACTATTCAAACCATGCTTAAAGATCACAAAGAAATATAAACTAAAAATAACCCACTATGCAAATTTTCTAGGGCAAAAGGAAGAAAAAACAAATTTCTCTCTCTCATTCTCTCTCTCTCTCTCTCACACACACACACACACGCACACACAAACACACATACAAAAACATAGATAAGATTTTTAAATTTTGTTTTAGAGCCTAATTTTAGCAGTGTGCAGATAAACCCAATTTTCCAAGTCTATTATGAGGGATGAGTTAATATATACAAACATGATTTACAAGTTATAAAACAGTCTAAAACCATTGTTTTATTAATCTTATTAAAATTTACATAAAGCAAGGGGAGAATATTTCTTAATCCAGCATAGTAGATCATGAAATGGAAAGTAGTACTAACAATGATTTGTTTTTATAATCTTTATAGTTCTACTCATTTTGTCTAGTTGGTGCTCACATTCATCCCACAAAGAAGGAAAAATTAAACTCTACTATTTTTCTAATTGTCTAAATGGCAACACTAATAACTACATATAGTCATTTTCAAGCATCACATAATTATAAAGATGGAAAATAGAAAAAATATGCAGGATTGTGTGTCAATATATTGTGCCCCCAAAGTAACTTTTTCAAGATCAAAAATCAAGTGATAGGAATTGTTCCTTGATGTTTTACCATCCACCACATATTTCTTGAATTTATATGTATATCAGGATTTTTTTCTGACAAAATCATTATTTTTTTCAAAACAAAATTATTAAAACTGATTTTCTGACATTTGGATTAGTTCAGTAAAGATTTACTGAAAGCTTAGTATCTTCAAGGTAGATGTTTAAGACACTGTGATTAGTTACAAATCAATCATGTATACTTCCCACTGCTATCTCCCTTCCTCTAAATATCACAGTTTCTTAAGTTAAAAAATGAGATAAGTATTTATAAATTGTTAATAATATAAATCATGGTTGTATAAATTATGTAATAAATATTCAGATAAAGTGCTATAGGACTGTGGGGGATAAAGATGAGACATTTTTCCTGATGAAAGTGATGTGGGAAGGAATCTAGAATTAGGTAGAATTTGGTAATAGCATGAAAGGGAAGTCAATGCAGACAGGAAGATAAAGGACAGAAGGTGTGAATGGTATTCTTCAAAGACCAGACCCAAGTGAAAACTTCAGAGATTTGAGATTAGACTCAGAAAATTCACAACATCTATCTATAGAATTGCCTACATTGTGTTGAGCAAAGAACAACCAGAGAGAACTACTTTGAACACTCACTATAGACACATGTATGTGGGGCAGTCACATCAAATAAGTGGAGGGTACTTTTGAAAAGAAAAAAAAAATCAAATTATATAGAGATGGTATCAATTGATAGCACTGATTGTGTAACAGAATATTATGCAAACTAATATAAACAGTTATGTAATGGATTTGACACTTAAACTTAATAAATTCTTTACCTGAGATCTGCCTCTTTTCTGCTAAAAATGAAAGGAGACTTTTATCTGACATCATTGAAGACTAATTTTAATAGGTGTCCTTGGAAAATATGTATTCATCTATCTTTTCTTAACCATGAGGCAAAAATGCATCTTTTTGAAAAATTGAGCATAAATCAGAAAATATTGGGCAGCTGCATTCATGACAATTTAGAGAATTTGGAAGCACTTCAGGACCTTAGATGACTATGTTCCAGTTTTCTGATTTATCTTTGAAGATTTATTAATCAGAGGTATATTCTATTTTATGCAGATTTTATAGTCTTTGTCAAATTTCAGTCATCCTCATAGAATTGTAGTTTTATAAAAGACAGATGCAGAAATTAGAATTTAATACCTAAGAATAAGAAAATTGTGTGCCTTATAAATGTTATAATATGTGCTCTGCATAAATAACAAATGGTTCCATGGTATTTGGATGTCTTATGCTGATATTTCCCAGCTCTTTTCTTATTTTACTTGAAAACCAATGATTGCTTTTCCAGAAGTTCCCTTGTATCAGGTGGCTTCTCTGTCCAGTAATTAGTTTGGCACTCCCTTGCCCAACCATTTTGAACCTTCTTTCTGATGCTCAAAATCATGTAAAATATGGTTACATGTTTCCAAAATATTTTTTCCCTCCTTCAAGTCTTTATCATTCTAGTGAAGTTGCTCAGTTGTGTCCAACTCTTTGCAATCCCATGGACTATAGCCTACCAGTTCCTCCATCCATGGGATTTTCCAGGCAAGGGTACTGGAGTGAGTTGCCATTTCCTTCCCCAGGGGATCTTCCCAGCCCAGTTATCAAACCCAGGTCTCCTGCTTTATCATTCGCATGATTTCAAATCTGATGATTTTCCACACCATTTTCAGTATATGTCAAACCTACTTATGTATTTGTCCATCACGAACATCTATTCAACTAATCTCTACTATCTGAACTTTTTCTATTATTCAAGACCTACTTCTGTTTAGGTGGCTCAGTGTTAAAGAATCCACTTGAAAATGCAGGAGACACAGGAAATGCAGCTTTGTTCTCTGGGTGGGGAAGATCCCCCTGGAGACTGAATTGGCAATCCACTCCAATATTCTTGCCTGGAAAACCTGATGGAGAGAGGAGCCTGCTGGGCTAAAGTCCATGGGGTCCCAAAAGAGTTGGACACGGCTGACCACGCACACATGACAGGACCTCTGCTTCACTAGGCTGTAAGAGATTACTAACTGACTGCTATATTAAAGGCAGAATGCACCTAAATGTTATCCTTGCCTTTACAAATCTTAGAGTTTAATCAGAACAAATCAAAAGAATGCATCAGTAAGTTTGCTGATACTTAGACTTTTGTGAAAAAGGAATTCTGTGGCATAGAGTGAGGGCAAAACCAAACAGTGTGTGTAGGAGGGACCATATTCCAGGAGGCAAAGGCTCTATTTTCAGGCAGGATGTTGGGCACATGAGCACTGAGCGACTTCCCCAACCCTATCCCTAATAGAATGAACTGTGCTTGTGACACAGCTATAAAAAAGTTATTTATTTGAAACACAAATTCAACTGGTATCCTGAATTTTTTTATTTTCTAAATCTGGCAACCCTATTGATAACTGAGTGACATTATATCAGAAATGAAAATATTGACTTTTCCTTCACACTCTATTTGGATCATGGTATCTCACATTTAATGTTATTGACATTTGGGACCAGACAATTCTTTGTCGGGGGTTGATCTATGCATAGTACAGCAAAAAGCAGTATTCTTGGCCATCTCTACCCTTGAGATGCCAAAAGCATCCACCCAGTTGTGATAGTCAAAAAAATGTCTCCAAATATTGCCTAGTTTCCCCTAAGGGCAAAACAACCCCCATTTATACAGACATAGAGTTAAAGATACACTGATTTAATGATCAGGCTTATTCAGGCCAAATCTTTCTCTTTCAATTAGATAATGGCACCACACAAAAAAATTACACACTGTGGAGCTGTTTAAATTAGTTGCACTTTATTCAGTGTGTAATGTAAATTTCTAGCTAATCTATTTGCTGATACATTTGACTGTTAAGAGCAGACCATGAAAAGCCTTCTGTTGCATGATCCTTCTGGAAAAATTACTAACTCAGTTCACAGCACCAAACTAGTTAGGTGTCAAAATATTTAGTCTGACAGGTAAGATACTTGCAGATCATGACATGCACGCCCTACACACTTCTACATGTGCATATGGTCAACTGAGACTGAAATACTCTTCCATGGCTCATTGGTCTTTGATGCAGTCATGATGAAAGTTTCATAGTGAGCCAGGGTGCAGTTTAAGATGATTAAAATAACAAGAATACCTGCTGAGGTCTGTTCTAATACAGCAAGAAAAACAGCCATGGGATAAGGATGAGTGAGAGAAGCAAGGGATGATGGAGCTTGTTCAAATTTATGTTACTATCAACGAGGGTATAAACTCTAGGGTGGATACTTCATCTGTTTCCATCTTTGTTACATCTTCTGAAAGAACCTAGAACAGTATATGGCCCATAGAAGGTGCTCAATAATATATTTACTATTAGCAAAAGAATGGATGATTACTTATTTCATTATTTATTATGACTTTTCATTATTTATTATGAATGAAATGCAATAGACAGAGATGACACAGTCACATATGATATTGTTAATTCAGCACCCTGTCCAATGAGAGACAGTACTTTGCTTGGCAGATAGCATTACCTTGCCTATACAGTTGTCTTGATTAAAAGAGAAATAAAACTTTTAACATGTCTATGCTTAATAAGAGACTCTGCTCTTATCAGAATTAATATTATCATTCATTAAGACAGATTGCAGGGCTCTAATTTCAACCAGACACACTAAGTTTGCTAAGTGGTATTTTGTAACTCTTAGAATTTAGGTGTAGAGATAGATAAAACATAAATCATTGCATGCATTTACTCTGAAACAATGGAGCAACTTCTAGATTAAAATGTGTATGAGTATGTGAGAGAGAGAGAGAAAACAAGAACTTGAGAAAGAAGTTATTTCATTATTTGCGGGGAAAATTTATGTGCTTCATATTAAATATTACAAAAAGAAATGAGCAAATTTTGCCTTAAAAATGCTGGGACAGTGTTCTGGGTGTACTGCTCACTTATTCTAAAGCTGGTAAGATTTTAGTAGTGCCTCACAATTTTGCATAATACAATTAGCTGTGCTCTAGTCTTAGATGCATTAAAGGCAAGTAATTTCTCAAATATTAATGTTAATGAGGTTGATTAAACCAGTTTTATCACTTTAAAAACATCTGTTGGGCATGACTAGTTGGAAAAAGAATAGTGATCAGAATTTCTGAAACAACCCTTTCATATTTTATTATAAAGAAGCAATTACCCTATAGAAGTATAAAATGAATATAGAACACAATTATGGGTTTTTTTATTATTCAGATTTCAATGCAAATATTCAAAGACAAAAAAATTAAATTTATACCAGTGGTTTATAAATCCTGTTTGCTACTCCGTTTCCCCTTCATATCTAAGTTAGAATAGACATTGCATATTTTCAAGAGCAGAAGAGAGAATGTTTTCTTCCACAGGCACTAAATTTGTGCTTTCATTTTCAGCCCTGCACTGAAAGATATTACCAAACCGGCAGCATAGTGTGAAATAGGGCAAATATCCTAGTGGAACCAGCTTGTGATAGTCTCAAACTCTTGTGTGCCTCAGTTTTCTTAACTGTAAAGTGGAAATAATAGTAACTCGTAGGCTCAAGTGTAATGATGTTTACAAACTGTTTAGGACCATGTTTCAGTTCAGTTCAGTTCAGTTGCTCAGTCATGTCTAACTCTTTGTGACCCCATGGACTGCAGCACACCAGGCTTACCTGTCCCTCACCAACTCCCGGAGCTTACTCAAACTCAAGTCCATCAAGTCAGTGATGCCATTCAACCATCTCATCCTCTGTCATCCCCTGCTCCTCCCATCAATCTTTCCCAGCATCAGGGTCTTTTCTAATGAGTCGGCCTTTCGCATCAGGTGGCAAAGTATTGGTTTCAGCTTCAGTAATTGTCCTTCCAATGAATATTCAGGACTGATTTCCTTTAGGATTGACTGGTTTGATCTCCATGCAGTCCAAGGGACTCTCAAGAGTCTTCTCCAACACCATAGTTCAAAAGCATCAATTCTTCGGCAGTCAGCTTTATGGTCCAACTCTCATATCTATTCATGTTTACTGGAAAAACCATAGCTTTGACTATCGACCTTTGTTGGAAAAGTTTGGCAAATAGTTTGGCCATGTTTGGCAAATAGTAATTGACAGAAAGCTACTGCTATGTGGTTTTCAAAAAAGTTTAATCCAGGGCTTCCCTGATGGTTCAGTGGCTAAGACTCCAAGCTCCCTGGGTTTGATTCCTGGTGAGGGAACTAGATCCCACATATTGCAGCTAAATATCCCATGTGCTGCAACTAAGACCCACAGCAGCCAAATAAATAAATAAAAATAAATATTAAAAATATCTCAATCTGGATACAAAAATAATCTTTTGATTTTAAGTAAATACTTTCAGCTATTATATAAGTATTTTATGGTCTAATATATTAAAGTGTTCCTATTTTGATTATATGGGAAAACAAATACAGTGACTTCCTGGGTGGCTCAGTGGTAAAGAATCCATCTGCCAATGCAGGAGACATGGGTTTGATCCCTGGGTCAGGAAGATCCCTTGGAGAAGAAAATGGCAGCCCACTCCAGTATTCTTGTGTGGAAACTCCCATGGACAGAGGAGCCTGGTGGTCTACAGTCCATGGGGTTGCAAAAGGGTCAGACATGACTTAGCGACTAGACAACAACAATAATGCAAATATAAACTCAAATATATATGAGGTATTGATATTGCCATTTGTTGTGTTCTAAATAAGTTCAAGTCAATACATTTAGCTCAAGACAACTAAGATTTATGGAGCAAGTATCAAATGACAGAATTTATGCCCAGCACTGTATAGATAAAAATCATCAGAATTCCATTGAAGTCACAGCTTTGGTTGTGAAATAGAAGCAATCATTTTACTTTAATATGCACAGCAAAATGTACCTAATTTTTCTAAATTCTAGACTATAAAACCTAGACTCTGGTGTTTACCATCTCTATATTGGAAAGGTCATTTGAGTGTGTGCCTGTGTGTGCACATGTGTGTGTACTTTGTTTTGTTTCTTTGATGATGGAAACTGCATTTCCAAAGATTAATGTTATCTTGATTCCTAGAGCAGCTAATGAAAACAGAGGCAGCTTTTAAACCATCAGTTCTTTTCCATCAACTATGTATCAGCAGATACATTCATTTAATCACCAAGTATTTATTGAATACCTATTTGACATTCTGATAAAAGCTGAGAGATACAAATATACAAAGAAGTAAACCAGAAAAGACTCCACTCTTCCAGGGTTCAGACTCTATGGGACCTACAAATATACACCATATAAACACACTTATTAAACACAAATATTCATATGTATGTGTCTGTGTGTGTGTATACATGTAGATAGCAGGTGCTTCCTCTATCTCACAAATTAAAATTTTACCAAAAGAAGAAAAATAAAATGTTTGTGTACATTCAGGATATCTGTACCTTCTCATGAGAAAGCATCCATTCATTTGTGTAATAAATATTTATGTGCAGCCAGACACTTTGCTGAGTACTGGTTACAAAGAGACAAAAAAAAAAATCTTGTCCTTGGCTCAAGTTGATCTCAGGATTTCACTCTAGTGACAAACAATGAATAAACAACATTAAATCTTGGAGTTTGACACCCCTCCTCCATGTCTGTCACCACCCACTAACATAGATATTCTTATATAATTCAACTCTTGAGAGTCACTGATCTTAAAGTGGGAGATAGACAATGAAAGTAAATAAATGCAATAAATGCTAGAGGTATTATGGTAGAAACATTTACAAAGTTCAGTAGCCTCACAAGTGTTGGTTTGAATGATTTAATCTTGCAAAAGGAAGGTGTTTGACATACAAGAAATAAATGAGTGGACTTTTGAAATAAAATTTTAAAGGTAAGTAAAATAGTCTAACCTGATTTCCTAAGCTATTGATGGTGGAGAAGAGGTAGGCATTTAGAAAGCAGGAGTTATGCTGTCTGAGGTTAACATAAAGCATAGATGAGACGAACTTCAAGTGGTGTGGTGTGAGTAGAAAGGAATTTTTAAAGAAAGTGGAGAAACAGAGCCTAATTTTACACAAGCACACACACATGTTTATACCATGTACTGAATAATGTGGGCTTTTCCTAGTGGGTGACATTGAATTATTTTAAATTGGCAATAAAACAATTAAGCTAGTTATTTTGAAAGACTTCCGTGGCAGCAACATGGAAGCTGCATTACAGGAATGTAAAATTTCAAATCAAAATTGCTACATGATGATTTCAACAAACTTGTTGAGTTAGACTATAAGAAAAAGGAAAGCTCGAGCATCCAAAAATTCAATTAGTTTTGATCATAGGCAAATGAGATACAGACATAAAAATATTTTGCTCTCCTAGATGGAAAAGTATACTTGATAGTCTTCTTCAAAAGATTTTACAATCAGTTGTTAAGGGACTGGCACATGGAACATTTGGGAACCAGTTCTTTGACTTCTTCCTTTGCCAATGTAAAGACAGAATGTAAAACCTTTGATGAACATTCCTGTGAAACAAACTTAACCTGTTAAACATCTCAACTGAAAAAATATCTTGTTATGCTATATTCTTATTCACAGCTTTCTAAACAAAAGGTCAAATATTTTATTTTCAGGTTGTCATATAAGAGCTGCAAGAATTTTAAAATAACTGGCAATTTGTGCATAAAAAGTTGACTTAAAGATATCTGCTTATACAAAAGCTAATAAATATGTAAATTTTGTCTGAATGTGAATTTTGCTTACTTACCAAGATTCTTGGACTGTTAGTTTAATTCATAGGGTAGTAGAATTCTCTAGACTATTTTTCTTGCTATATTAAGCATGTTCCTGAGACAAATACTAATTCAGCATAAAGATAGCAATTTCAAGGAATAAGTCCCAGAGAAAAAGAAGCTTGAATGGAAGATAAAACCTGTTAAATTTCTAGTGAATGTGGAGAACATCTTAAAAGTCTAACAATGTTTGGTAATGTTTAAGGTTATAAATTATAGAATCAGTCTTCAAAAGTGACTAGTTGAAAATTCATTCTGCTTCAATGATTATTAGATATTTAAAAACTATACCTAATTTGGCATCAGTGACTTGTAATCTATACATAGAATTTAATTTTTTTTTCAAAGAGTACCTTTGAGTACACCCATGGAGCTCATGGGAAACACATGTATACCCGTGGCAGATTCATTCTGATATATGGCAAAACCAATACAATATTGTAAAGTTAAATAAAATAAAATTTAAAAAAATAATGATAATAATAAAAGAGTAATGTAAGTTTGTATGAGATAGCAGTATAGAAGTAGTAGTAATCATTTTTCCCCTAGCTACTATGGTCAGTTGTTAATCCATAAACACCTTAATTTTTCTTTCATATTTCAATATCACTTCCTAATCTCTCTTAACCATCTCTTTCACCAACATTGGAATTTACTTTTTCTTAGTCTCCTTTTCCTTTTTTTTTCCCTTTTTTCACACTTTAAAAATACACAGTTACATTACTTTCATAGATGTATTTCCTGGTCAACATTGCTAATTCAGTTCACAGAATCAGAAGTTTTCATCCAGTTTTAGGATAGTAGAATTGTACAATTCAACTGAATTATGTAGTTGATGCCAAAACACACAGAAGTCTTTGAATATTTTTTGGTCTCTAATGACAGTGAACTCAGGGTTTCTCTCGAAACTGTCAATTCCACTTTAGAATACTATCTTAGAGAGTTTTGCTTATATAGAGAGATGGTTGTGTTTCCTAAATCTTAAAAACTGTATTAGCTTACTTGGGCTGCCATAATGCAGTACTACATACTGAATGGCTTCAACAACAGAAATATACTTCTCACATTTTTAAAGGCTGGAAGCACAAAATCAAGTTACCAGCAAGGAAAGTTTCATTCTCAGGCATCTGCTTTTGTCTTGTAGGTGGCCACCATCTCACTGTGAGTTCCCATGACCTCTTTGTGTGTGCATGGGGAGAGAAAGAAAAAAAGAAAAATAAAGAAGGGAGAGTGAGCTCTGTGGTGATTCTTCTAATAAAGATCCCAATCCTATGAAATCAAGTGAAAATGATTTCACTCAGTTGTGTCCGACTCTTTGCAACCCCATAGACTATGGCCCACCAGGCACCTTTGTCCATGGATTCTCCAGGCAAGAATACTGGAGTGGGTATCCATTCCTGTCTCCAGGAGATCTTCCTGATTCAGGGATCAAACCCAGGTCTCCAGCATTGCAGGCAAATTCTTTACTATCTGAGCCACCAGGGAAGCCCATGAGATCAAGGTTCCATCTTTATGACCTCATTTAACCTTAATTACTTCCTTACTCCAAATATAGCAACAATGAAGATTAAAGTATCAGCATGTGTATTTGGGGGTACACAAATACTTAGTCCATGAAATATACAAGTAAGACCCCTTGAAACTGTATGGAAAAGTCTATTTTTCATACCCTATAACTGCTATAATTATTTGAAACATGAGATGTTCTTTTGTTTTCATACATCTCCCAGTAGCTACAAATATTCTTCCTAGAACATTTCATTGGTACATTTCCTACAGCATTAGTTATTAATTCACATGTTTCTTCTCCGTTTGAGGAGCTATGGAAAGTTCTGAACACTGCTTTCCTAATCTACTATACCCATATCCAAGAAAAAGTAAGTATAGCAGAAAACAGTTCAGTGAATTTTCCACAGACAATGGTTCACAAAAAAATAAAAATTTTTATGGAAACTAATCTAAAAGGAGTCTCCCCGTGTGCTGCATAAAATATTAGGTTGCCATGTTTTGTGAATATTGATGAGAAAAGGAGGAAAATGTTCACTCTGAGAAGCTGTTTTCTTCCATACCAAAGTTGATAGCTGGCAGTCTGGCATCTTTGTTTACATCCTGGACATTAAACCTGAGCTATAAATATACCTAATGGGGTTTTCAATAGTTTTGTTTATCTCCCTGAGGACAGAAGAAACCTGATGCTTAGAAATGTCAGATCTTAAACCTTGTTTCCGTGAGCTGTTTTTATTTATGTTTCATCTCGTGTTTCTCTGACACACACACAAAAGTCAACTTCAAA
This sequence comes from Bos grunniens, assembly GCF_055505025.1. Lineage (NCBI taxonomy): Eukaryota > Metazoa > Chordata > Mammalia > Artiodactyla > Bovidae > Bos > Bos grunniens. Next base: position 70,950,335 of record NC_141170.1, read on the forward strand.
AGCTATTTGTCATATTTGAAATTCTTAAGTATTTAAGATTTAGTTTGAAGAATCACCTGGAAAAATGTAGACAGGCAGCAAGCACATCTAGCACATTAAACCCAGACTATGACTAACATTTTTTACACCACAGTTTTGTATTCCAAAACACCAAGCAGACTTGCCATTATATAACATCATAAATACAGTGTTATATTGTATAACATTATAAAACATTACTTTCTTCATGTTCTACTGTGAAGGAATTTTGTTTGTGCATACCATTGTAATATTTTTAATAACTTCAAAGATTCTATGACATAATTAACAATTTTCCATATGCAAAAGTTCTGGGTGATGAATAAATTTCATCCTGAGTTTCAAGCATAACAAATATGTTTTGTTCATACATTATCAAAGTCAGGGTTTTTAGACATATTGTCTATGTCAATAGACACTGAATGTTTATTCAAACTATCATTTATATCACTGATTTATCCTCAGTGATAGATCAGAGTTGCTGAGCTTAGACATAGAGTACTAGAATGTTGTAGTTATAAGCACCTTGGGGTAAATTTTCAAATCATTGATTTTGCAGAAGTATTTTAGAAGTGAAGTCATGAAGCTAGTGAGTAGCATAGCAAAGGAATTAAGCTAGCATTTCTATAGGTTAATACAGTAACCTGCCTTGGACTCTTTCTAATCAGCCTTATAGTAAGGCTATTTTCTTATAATTTTTCAGAATCACCTATTGGTTTCTAATAAACTATGAAATTATTTATTCATTGCTTATCGTGTGTTCCATTTTCCCTTATATATTGTAAGTACAATAAGGCAGGATTTTTTTATGTGTCTTATTTACTGATATATCCTTAAGTGGTTAGCAAGTGATCAATAAATATTTACTTAAAGAATGAATGAGCTAATTGTTGTTGTTAAGTTGCTAAGTTGTTTCTGACTCTGGGACCCCATGAACTGCAGCATGCCAGGCTCCTCTGTCCTCCACTATCACCTGGAGTTTGCTCAATCATGTTCACTGAGTCAGTGAGGCTAACTATCTAGTCCTCTGCCACCCCCTTCTCCTTTTGCCTTCAATCTTCCCCAAATCAGGGTCTTTTCCAGTGAATCAGCTCTTTCCAGCAAATTATTGGAGCCTCAGCTTCAGCGTCAGTCCTTCCAATGAATATTCAGGTCAATGTTGATTTCCTTTAAGATTGACTGATTTGATCTCCCTGCAGTCCAATTGACTCTAAGAGTTCTCTCCAACATCACAATTCAAAAGTGCCTGAAATATATGTAAACTTGTAGAAATCATTTTTATCTTATTTCACATATATTTATTTGGTGCCTACTTATTCCAAAGACTGTCAAGATATTAAAACTGTAACAGCCTCTTCAGTCATGGTGCTTAAAAATGCATTGAGAAGGCTGAATATTACACAAGTAATCATGATTAATAATTGACATTTTAAAGCCAAATCAGTTGTCATTTATGTCAGTTCACATACTGTTCATACTGTGATATTGCTTAGATTATTAAATAATACTTCTTATTACAGAAAGCCAAATGGTTTATTGAGTTGGTAGAAATAGCACATTTAAGACTTTTGTGCAATTATCTTTGTTTATTCAGTCATGGCCTTGATGTCAAACTCCACCATGATTGAATTTTCATATCAACCCTATTTCCATCTATATAACACAACTCTGGTACCCTGAATGCACTCTCATCGGTTAAATGTCAATCAGAGGTTAAGGGAGGATTCCTTTAGTTCTAAGGGAGGATTCATTTAGTTCCACCAATGCAGTATTTTACCTGAGAATCTCATCTTAGATATCTGGATACCAACAATCCAGTCCAACTTCTCTTTCAATGAGTATTAAAAAGTTACATAAGAGGAAATTCTAAAGTCATTAAATCTATTTCAAGAAAATATTCAGACTTGTGAAAGGCTTGCTTTTTAAATATCCTTTTAATATTTACTTAAATTATTTCACAGAAATTCTCTCTTTTCCTCTATCTCCCTCTTATCTTTAATTTTTATCAATCAGTTACTCTGAAAATGACATTGTTAATATCTCAATTAGAAACTTATTACGTTATTGCAACGAAATTCTGATTTTGGACCATGGATTTTAAATCTTTATAAATAGGCTCAAAAACATCTGTATTAATAAAAATAGAAACCATTACAATCAACATATTTTTGCCAACGAGAAATAAGTTTGCTTATTCCTGTGGCATAACAATCCATGCATCCAGTTTTATAAACTCTTGGAAAGCATTTTCTGCTTCCTGCTGGTTGTGGAAGTGTTTTTCCTACAAAAGTTATCAATTAGCTTGAAGAAGTAGTAGTCGGTTGTTGAGAGGTCATGTGAATATGGTGGATGAGGCAAAACTTCAAAGCCCAATTCATTCAACTTTTGAAGTTCTGGTTGTGTAATGTGCAGTCAGACATTGTCGTGGAGAAGAATTGGGGTCTTTCTGTTCACCAATGCCAGCTACAGTCATTGCAATTTTGGTGCATCCCATTGATTTGCTGAGCACACTTCTAAGATGTAATGGTTTCTCAGGGATTCAGAAAGCTATAGTGGATCAGACTGGCAGCAGACCACCAAAGGGTGACCACAACCATTTTTGGTACAAGTTTGGCTTTGGGAAGTGCTTTGGAGCTTCTTCTTGATCCAACCATTGAGGTGGTTTGCTGTTGGTTGTCGTATACAATCCACTTTTCATTGCATGTCACAATCTGATCAAGAAATGGTTTGTTGATGCTTTGCAGTTGTTGCATAAACAACTTAAGAGAAGATGACACTTAAAATTGATGATTATTTTTTATTTCTTCTCAGCCCATGAGGCACCCACTTATCAAGCTTTTTCACCTTTCAAGCTTGCTTCAAATGCCGAAGAACCACAGGATGTTTGAAGTTAAGTTCTTTCTTTGACAACTTTTTGGGAAGTTCTAAGAGGATCAGTTTCCATAATCCTTTCAATTTGCCATTGTCACTTCCAATGGCTGGCCAATGTTCTCCTCTTCAAAGTTTTCATCTACTTTGCAAAACTTCTTGAACCACCATTGCACTGTATGTTTGTTAGCAGTTCCTGGGCCAAATGCATCATTGACGTTGTGAGTTGTCTCCACAGCTTTATGATCCATTTTGAACTCAAGTAAGAAAGTTGCTCAAATTTGCTTTTGTCTAACAGCATTTCCATAGTCTAAAATAAATATAAAGTAAACAGCAGGTAATAAGTTATTAGCAAAAAAACATAAAGTGAGAAATTCACATCAAAATAATATATAACATAACCACATTCATTTAAATTGTATTCCAATATCAAATGACAAATTTCAAAAATGCAAAAACATTATTTTTGCATCTGGACAGGGAGGCATGGTGTGCTGCAATTCATGGGGTCGCAAAGAGTCGGACACGACTGAGTGACTGAACTGAACTGAACTGAATAATAAGCCAATAACGCTTGTATTTTCAAGTAAGGAACTGACTTGAGTTCTCATAACATTGGGAAGAATCGAATAGTATTTGGAGTTGATTAAATGAACTATTGAAAGTTTTCAATCATTTGATTATGAACACAGAATTTAATGTTGTACACAATATGGTCATAATTACTGAAATTTTTCTTTTTTAAAGCAGAAAATGTGGAATAATTCTAAACTCAATATTATGAGAAATGAATGTCTTCACTAGATATTTTGTAGGTGATGCTATCTATATAATTCTAAGAAGAAGTAAAGATAAATAATTTGCCTGTAATTTAACATTAATAGTCAATCCATGTTCTCTAACTATTCAGGCCAAATTTATAATATGTTTGCAAATTATAAGGGTTATAAGCCTTCATTGTTCACAGATGTAAAGATGTTGGGGAAAATATTGTTCATTAAGGAATTTGTAAGCAACTCAGACTTGTTATATAATTTTTAGACAAAGCTAAAATCATTTGTGAAAATCATTTGTGAGTAAATTGAGTCTTTTTAGTTTAGAAAATAGTAAAAATTATACATTTCCTCAGAAAGCATTCAGCATGAAAATAAATATAATGTTCTCTGTTTCCACACACACACACATACATACATATATACAATCATAAAGATACATTAAAAGTAATATATAGCATTGAACATAATTTAGAGTATTGTCATCAGTGGAATTTGAAATAAATTACCTTAAGTCAACTGCCAAATTTATAACTGGTAGACATATATTTAGATATCTAGATGAATTATTTTATGCATTGTATTATATAGCTAATTTATACATATATGATATGGGCTTCCCATATGGCTGAACAGTAAAGAATCTGCCTGCAATATAGGAGACATGGGTTCAATACCTGGATCAGAAAAAACTCCTGGAGGAGGAAATGGCAACCTACTCCAATATTCTTGCCTGGAAAATCCCATGGACAGTGGAGCCTGGAGGGTTACAGTCCATGGGGTTGCAAAGAGTCACGTATGACTGAGAGACTGAACACATGCACATACACATTCATATGTAACACACTACACTAAAACTTTGCAAACTGAAGATCTGAATAAATCTAAAGCTTATATTAATGTATTTGCAGATATTTATAGCTTAAATATATGTAGGAAATGGTTAATATGTTGATGTATTTGTATCCTCACTTGTTATTTCTTGGAGTTTAATTGTCATCATTGCATAAATGTCATCTTGAATTAATCACTTTGGCTTTGGAAGATAAGATGTGACATAAACTGGCAGTTAAATTCTTAGATAATAGTCCTAGCTCATGCAGCTCTACTGCCCAAAACATTTTAATTCTGAATTGCTAAGTACTACAACATACAAAAATTAATGACCAAAATGTCTGACTGCATGTGTGCACACTAAGTCACCTTCAGTTTAGTTCAGTTCAGTTCAGTTCAGTCGCTCAGTCGTGTCCGACTCTTTGCCCCATGAATTGCAGCACACCAGGCCTCTCTGTCCATCACCAACTCTCGGAGTTCACTCAGACTCACATCCATCGAGTCGGTTGCCATCCAGTCATCTCATCCTCTGTCATCCCCTTCTCCTCCTGCCCCCAATCCCGCCCAGCATCAGAGTCTTTTCCAATGAGTCAACTCTTTGCATGAGGTAGCCAAAGTACTGGAGTTTCACCCAGGACTGATCTCCTTTAGAATGGACTGCTTGGATCTCGTTGCATTCAACTCTTTGTGACGCTATGGACTATAGGTCACCAGGAGACAAGAATACTGGAGTGGGTTGTCATGCATTCCTCCAGGGGAATCTTCTTTACCCAAGAATCGAATCTATGTCTCTTATGTCTTTTGCATTGGCAGGTGGCTTCTTTACCATTAGTGCCATATGGGAAGCCCATATGTGTCTCACTACCATTTAATTTAAATTTTAAAAACTAAATTTGAGAAATAAAGACTTATGTTGTAATTTTCAGGTCAAATGAGTTCTGGCTCTGGCAGATTAACATAAACTCACTTAAATTTCATATTATGCATTGATTAATTCTATGTCGTTATTTTCTCATTCCCACCACTTACCAAGTATAGCATGACATATAATAAAAATAAAAAAAGACTAAGTCCCATTATGACATAGCTTAATAGTAAGAATATTTTTCTATTGTTTTCATTTAAAACCATCTTTTTAAAATGTGTGAAATACTGCATTATTGGAATAGCACAGAGGGCCTAAAAAATGTGACTCTGATTGATAGTATTACTGGGAAGTAAATATTCACCTTCCCCATGCAGGGTCTGGGTTTGTGACTTGCTTTGAGTAAGTGATGTATAAGTAGGCATGACATACATCATGTGGGCTCTTGCTCAGTATTACTTAGACTCTTGGCTACTCTCATCTGCAGTAAGAAAACTACACTCCATGAAGTAGTGCCCTTTCTGCCTGGGTGGGTGAATGAGGACGTGTCAACAGACCTGGAACAGAGTATCTATAGTTTATCCACAGGACTAAGGATGAAAGATGAATGTGTGTTGTTGTAAACCACTGAGACTTTGGCAGTATTATCTAAGCAAAAATTAATGAAAGAGTGTCCCACAATAGCAACAATAACAAAACAAAATAGAAAAACCATAACACCCTTTCGAATGTCACAGAACATGGATTATGCTAGGACTTCCCTGGTGTCTCAGATAGTAAAGAATCTGCCTGCAATGCAGGAGACTGGGGTTCAATCCCTGCATTGGGAAGATCCCCTGAGGAAGGAAATGGCGACCCACTCTAGGATTATTGCCTGGGAAATCCCATGGATGGAAGAGCCTGGCAGGCTACAGTCCATGGGATCAGAAAGAGCCAGAAACAACTGAAGCAACTAACACTTACCTACTTGTGGATTATGCTATAAAATAATATTTAAAGTTGTATGGCCTAAAGGTTTATAATGGGGATATGTGAAAACTAAAATAAGTTATTTGACTTAAAATGTATAATTGAACTCCTTTTTTTGTAGGTTATCTGTCCAATCAGCTTATATTTATTTAAAGCACAGCTGCAAAGAAAAGTTAATCCATTTATTCAATGCTAATTCAATAAATATTTGTTGTGACTACTGCAGTTTAGTTTCTGATGCGCTTAAACAAAAATAGAGATTTTAATAAAAACAAACTATAATCTGTAAACATAATGATTGCTGTTTTCCATTCCAGATGACAAATGTTTGCCTATGTTCTTGTAATTAGATTTATTTGAACATAGATAGATATATTAGACATCTAAATGAAACTATAAGAATATTTTGTTAGAGTCAATACTGATTTATTTTATAAATATCCAATAGTTTAGAGTAGTTGCATTAATAATAATGAAAATAATAAGCACTTGTATTTATTTATCTCATTTAGTATTCACAACTCAGGCACTGTTGCTATATGCATTTTCTAATTTCACATGCATTTACTGAGTTTTGATTGATTTCCCCAAACAAAACCTGTAGGATTGTGATGAAGTTTCAGTTTGAACAAATGTCCTTTGATTCTCCGATTGTTTGGATGACTCACAGAAGATTTTTTTCCCTTGACTTAGTGGCAGCAAGTGAACTGTCCTGCATAGCTAGTAAATATCTGAAGAATAACCAACTGTGATATTAATTCAACTTCATAAGATCTCTTTATCTGCATAAATATGCCCTAATTTCTACATGGTAGTTTGCTGCTGCTAAGTCACTTCAGTCATGTCTGACTCTGTGCGACCCCATAGACAGAAGCCCACCAGGCTCCCCCGTCCCTGGGATTATCCAGGCAAGAGTACTGGAGTAGGTTGCCATTTCCTTCTCCAGTGCATGGAAGTAAAAAGTGAAAGTGAAGTCGCTCAGTCGAGTCCGACTGTTCGCGACCCCATGGACTGCAGCCTACCAGGCTCCTCCGTCCATGGGATTTTCCAGGCAAGAGTACTAGAGTGGGTTGCCATTGCCTTCTCCTACATGGTAGTTTACAGCACTCAAAATTCAAATTTCAACAAACTGACCTTTTATTTTCTTTTCCACTCAAAAGCTATGACTTTTGCCCTCATACAGTTTTCTTGACATTCCGCCTGTGAGGGCAGAGTCAGTGCTTACATTTTTAATCTAATTAAGAGCATTTTTAAGACTTCTACAGCATTTTGAGGCTTAGAATGAATCAAATTTCATTTCCTCATTTTATGGAAATAAAATACAAGTCTTATGACTTCACAGAGTATTGTTTTGTTTTGTTTTTTTTTAACACATCCATCAGAGAATTTTTTAAAATTTTTGTGTTCACTTTAGGGAAAACAATTTATGTATTTCCCAGTTTTATTTTGTGTAGATTTAGTTGCTTTAATTCCAATCGTATTATGAAAGGTCCCTTAGAAAATAGCATGAACATGGAGTTAAGTGAAAACAGGAGAATAGTGGAAAACTATTTGAACTCACAACCAAGTATAACTGCATCCAAAAAGTTGCCATTAGACTTCGGCTTCTGGTAACACATATTTCAATGAGTTTTAATATTTAGTTCATTCTTACTTTGAACCAAAACCTGGATCCCTGAAATATCTGCTTCTGATCATTTATTTTCCAATCAGAAATCAAAGCAAACGATTCCTCTGTACAATGCCACTTCATTGATTTTAAATCGCTGAGAATACTTCTAACCTAAGTCCCTTAAATTCCTCTACTGCATCTCATTATAACTTATATCCTGTCCTTGATGATTAAACTGCTAGAGTTTTTTAAGTTTGTCAAAGTTATCCATGATATAGGATGCTCTTTACCAAATGAGCGCTGAGAATATAGTTGGGAGTATAATGTAGAGTTGTACAGCCTTGAATTACATAAACACTAATTCAAAATCAGCATGCAGCTTTTTTAACCCCTCACAAGAAAAGCTATTAAGTAATTTGCCCATAGAACTGAAAAAAAAAATAATACAGTAAATGAAAAGGTAAAAAGTATAACAATATAATTTTTCATATTCAATTACTACTCTGTTTTCTCTTGAGTCACAAAACTTAAAATTGTATATATATAAAAGGAAAGACCACTCAGACATGTAAGATCATGGTTTTGACATTAGTTACAGAAACCCAGATTTATTTAGTACAGGATAACTCTAACTCAACCTGACACAAGGTCTTTGAATTTTCAGCTGCCAAAAATGAGTCCGGTTTTTTGTTGTTGTTGTTTGTTTGTTTTTAATTTGGGCTTAGTAAAATGATTAAGTCAAGCTTACACAGCTAGATAGTCAGAAGGCCATATGTGCTTTTATATCCTGCCATGTTTTTGGCTACAGTTTGGTATTTCTAGTTGGCAATCACCTGCTCCTCTCTAAGACAACGAATCCTATGGCTGACTCCAATACTGACAATAGTGTCTATGATCCCAGGTATCTGATCAACAGAGATGGTGAAATTAATCAGATCTCTGGAGAGTAAGCATGGTGAATAGCAGTGGATTAACTCTGTAACTCCAATGATATCTCAAGTCTGAACAAATTTTAACAACCTTCTGAGTCTCAGTCACCACAACCACCTTGTCCTCCAAGACAAAAACACATGGAAGAAATTTCTCCTCATCCCTTCTGAGACAATGCTGGGAAGTTAATAGAGTTCCTTATAGAGTTAAGAACTGCTTGTTATAGACAGTTTTCTCATTATTGTAAAGCATGTTAGTTTGGTTTTCCTGTAAGTTCTCAATCTTCTCTTGGTATTAGTTACTGGGGTACCTGATAATTCACCTCAAATATGTCCCTTGTCAGGTATTTACCAAGCTTTTTAGACATTAAGCCCTTTTTTCTAAATCTAGTTACAAATCTGATTTACCTATGACTCAGGGGATGGAGTAGATAAACAGAATAAGACATTATTTTAGTACTTCTTTATGAGCTTCTGTTTTATATTTTAATATTTAATGCTTCTCTTCAGCTTGCTCTTTTCTTAGATATATGTTGTTTTCATTTTTCTTCAGGGACTCTATTTTTCCTAAGAGTTAATCATTTTTATGGCTTTCATTATTGACTAAAAGGCAGAACACATAAGCACAATATTTCTTGTACTTAACATCTGACAAAAATGCAATGTTTGATGACTACCATAATGCTACCAACTCAAGTGTTATTTCTCTGGGAAAACTAATATTTCAAGGACAATGTAAGGGACCGATAAGAATATGAAACACTGGCTAATTCAGCCAGTTTTCACACTCACTGAATCTCCTAACTATAGGAGATGTTATTGATAGTGGCTAAAGTATACGTGACATATAAGATCAATTACTCTCTTAAGTACTCACTGTACTTAGTGGTTCTTCAGTTCATTTGGAAGTCTCAGGTTAGGAGAGTCATGATTCTTAATGAAGTCAATTTTTGCTGGATAGCTCTGTATGTTAGAGGTTCATTTTAGTGTTATCTCTTTGCAATCTCACTTTTTACTCCTAATATACCCCTTTGTGTCACACAGAGGAGAAAAGTCTAATTCTCATATCTCCTGATTAGATATCATTTTACCACTGAGTCTTCATATAACCTAATCTAAAAGTTATCTTTCCTTCATTCTTATAATATATAACAAATAAAAGAACATAGCTTAGGTTTAAGAGGTCATACTCTGGACCTAATATCTGGGAGCTTCACCATTTATAAACTATGTGAATTTGGGTAAATTATTTAATCTTTCTGTCTCAATTTTATCTCCTGTAAAATGTGAATAATAGGATAATTACAATAATATATTTCTTATTAGATTGGCAAGGAGAATTGAATTATTGTGTCCAATAAAAGGCAAAAATATTATTTCAAAATGCATATAAAATAAAACATGTTTCAAACAATTTTTAAGAAAATGGAAACCATTAGGCTATGATCTCTGACATTAGAATATTTAGCCAAAAAAAACAATAATAAATATATAATTTGAAAATTATTTGATAAATGATTGGAAATCAAGTAATACATTGCTAAATAACCCATGAGTCAAACAGTTTATAATTATACTGAATGCTTAGTCATAGCTGAAATTAGAAGTATTTTGAGCTGATATATAATAAAAATATAATTTTGGAAAAGCATTAGGGTCATGAAGAGAAAAGATATTTACCTTCAAATACATATATATATATTTTTAAAGGAAGACAAATTATCTAATCATCCATTGCAAGAAGGTAGTAAAATAACAGCAAGTTATTTTGAAAGAAAGATAAGGAAAACAATGAAAAATAGCATAAATTATTAAAAAGGTAGACTCTCCAAACCAAAGTTTGATTGGTTTAAAAAATTAGTGAAATGATCCCTGTCAAAACTGAGAATAATTGTGTAGGCAAAAGGAAGTATAATGATTGGGTGTGGGATATAAATTGAGCAAGTAAAGTAAGAATATTGGGAGGAATGATAGGTGTATTTCCTCCTGACCTACCTACTGCTCTTGCAAATTGATCCAATATACACTGCTTTATGTCCTAGTCCCAAACCAAAGAGCTAGGAAGTTTATGTCTACTCTTCCGTTCTCCCATTGATAATCCCAAATTATTTAACAAAGATCACAGGAATCTACCAATATATGAAGTTCTTTCTCTTTATCTTCAATGATTTCATTAGTGGTTTACAATTTTGACTAACTCAAGCGTTAAGCACTTGAATAAACATACTGATATTTCTCATAGTCATTCTGGAATCACAATTCTTTTTTCTATTCTTTTTTTTTTTGCAAAATATATATATATTTTTATTTTATTTTATTTTATTTTTAAACTTTACATAATTGTATTAATTTTGCCAAATCTCTTTCTCTTTCCCCTTTGTTCTTCAATTCTTTCCACCACTTCCCTTGCTACTTTTCATCACTCTTTGTTTTTTTCTTCCTCTCTTTACTTCCTTCCATAAAGATTTAAGAAGCATGCAGCATCTGACAGGACCCTAGGGATTTCAAGTTGAACAGAGGAGTCCCTGCCATCAAGAACCTACAGCCAGTGAAGATAACACAAGTAGAAGCATGAAAGACAGATACAGCATTTCTTTTAGCATCAGCTCTCTGAATGTATCATCACATTTTATCATCATAGTAACCCTCTGGTACTAATATCACTTCCACTTTACAAATGAAAATAAAGTGAAGAAGATAAAGAATTGACCTATGATTTTGCTGAAAATGAGTACTGAAACAGGGATTAAGCCTAGACAATCTGCAAATATTACTACTGTAGGCAAGCTTCCAAATTTAAGATCATGTACAGGACTTCCCAAGTGGCCCTAATGGTAAAGAACCTGCCTCTCAATGCAGGAGATATAAGAGACACAGATTTGATCCCTGGGTCCAGAAGATCTCCTGGAGGAGGGCACGGCAACCCATTCCAGTATTCTTTCCTGGAGAATCCCATGGACAGAGGAGGCTGTCCTCTGTCCATAGCCTGTAGTCCATAGCCAGTCCATAGCCTGTAGTCCATGGCAGGCTACAGTCCTTGGGGTTGCAAAGAGTCAGACACAACTGAAGCGACTTAGCATGCACACATGATCTTTTCATTTTTACTGAATTCCATCTCATTTCTTTCATGGCTCTCTCATGCCCAACAACATGTGGGACACGTGACAATCTGTCCCACAAAATGCACTACCATCAGAATCACAAGTTTTGAAAGACTGCTGATATATCATGTTCACAAGGCCAAGGTTTAAGTTATATGCTTGCCATTTCTCTTTTCTTTCTGGACCTCAGTACTTCCCTGGTAGCTCAGATGGTAAAGCGTCTGCCTACAATGAGGAAGACCCAGGTTCAATCCCTGGGTCAGGAAGATGTCCTGAAGAAGGAAATGGCAACCGACTCGAGTATTCTTGTCTGGAAAATCCCAGGAATGGAGGATCCTGGTAGGCTATGGTCCATGGGGTCGCAAAGAGTCAGACATGACTGAGCAACTTCACTTTCACTTTCTTATTCTAAGACAGAGAACTTTATTTTTTTGAGATGAACTTATTTTTTCCCTATATTTTCATCTTTGAATTTCCCTGATATGCAAATGTGTAAAATATTTATTTACTTACAAGTTTGGACTCATATGCTATAACATTGGAAATATATATTGTATAATGTTTTTCTATTTAACTTATCTCTTTCCCTGAGACATGGAGGGAAGATGTGGTGGAAAAGTTGAATGCTGGGAAAAGTTGCATAAGTTAAATATGAGAAGCAAACAACAACAACAACAAAAAAATTAAGAAGGTATCTAAAGTGATGTTGAAGTTAGTAAAAACCACAGAAATTTAAGAAACAAATATATGAAAGCCATGGAACACTGATATTAAAATAGCTTTGGAAATATAAAACCAAGAAAATAAACCCTGGATAACAGTATGATTAGGTGGTTGTAAATAAATTAGTGGATTATATTTTAAGATTTGTGATTGTCTGTGTCACTTTACTTTCACATGTGTGTAACAAAGCAAACCACACCGAAGCCAAAAACACTCATGTAATTTATCCTTTCTTGGGTTGATAAATTGAAGTCGGCTTAGGTGGAAGGTGCTAACCTGCATCAAGCTCAGCTGAGTTCAGTTGCACTACTCAAGCATCAGTTTAGCCTGCAGCCAGTTTGGCTGGAGGCTGGTTCATTTATGTTCACCATAGGCAGTTTCTCTTCCTTTAGTCGGCTATCTTAGTCTTGTTTACATACCCCTGCCAAAAATCTGCATGTGGTTTTTTAGTCCCCATCATAGGCAATTATAAAGACATTGCCTGATGAGCCTGAGGGAAAAGGTGCCCTTCAAGCACCAGACTTGGGTTACAGCCAGTGCTTTGTAGCTTTTGAAGTGAGTTGTGGTCAAGGGCACAGGCCCCACGATGCTCTTGAATTTATCTGCATTTCTAGCCCTGGTGCCTCCATTCAGAGGCCTCTTTATCTAAAGGCAGAAGCCAAGATCTTTGGCAAGACCTCTATGTAGAGCAAGACAGGAAAAATACACTTTGAAGACATGTTTCCACTTTGACTCGGTACTTAACACTTTTGTCTGTCTCCTCTGTGTCCCTTCCACCTCCACCACTTGCTTGAACTCCAGGTCCACAAAACTACAAGAAACTTTTGGTTGGGGCTCTAGCAATGAGGTGACCCCTTAGATCTGTGTTGATCCATCTGGCCCTCGGCCCTCAAGGAAAAAGGAAAAGTCCAAGCCTTTTTAAGGTTAGCCTCTTCCTTACATTATTTCAGGAAGCAATTAAAGATTTGACTGCCCTCTTATTCTGACTTGTCTTAATCGGTTAGTCCCACACCTGGCAGCTCAGCTCAGTTCAGTTCTTTGCAGCTCAGCTCAGTTCAATTCTTTGCAGCTCAGCTGAGCTCTAGACAGGACTTCAAAGTGCAGGAATGAAATCGAGACCCAGATTTCCAGCTCAAATGATGTTGCCATCTCAGTTTGGTCAAGTCAGTCACCCTGGATTAAAGAAAAAGAGACTCACATAATGGAGGAACTATAATGAATAGTAGACATTACACATTCTACAATGACATTCTGGACACTGTAGTTTTATGGCACAATTCAGAGCTCTATCATCTGCTCTTTCCTATTTGTTATTTCTTGTTCGTCAGTTGTATTATTCATCTGTTCAAATATATTCATAACTAAAAGTATGACTACAGTGTAGAATTTTAATTCTGGGACCAGAAAAGTAAAGTCACAGAATCTCCAGATAGAAAGGAGAAGTAAAACTGAGGGCTCAAATTCATAGCTAAAAAACTGGGAGTGATACTTTCAAGAGGAAAAAATTAGTTTTAAGATTGTCAGGTGAGTGTATTCTCCTTGGTTCTGTCTCATCTTAACAAAAATTTGAAGCGACGGACCTTAGAGAGTTCAGCGTGTCATAGTTCTTGGACAGACCATCTTACAGCTCTCAGGTCTCGAACAGACCATGTTATAGCTCTTAGACAGATCAGTGTTACAGCTCCATGTTACAGCTCTATTTTATTTAGAAAACAGCAGGAAAATCCATCCTCACGCAAGGCATGAGGGTATGCTGACCCAAAGATGCGAAGAGAAGAGAGTGGGGAAGAGTGCCAGCGTGCGGGGGTGGGGGGTGGGGGGGCGGAGAGAGAGACCCCTGGCCCTTTGGCTCCTCTTTTTATATGTTTTTTCCTCCCCCTGGACCTGCCCTATGTAAGTTGGGATAGCAAGGAGTGCTGTGTGTTCTACCTGACATCCTCACTCCAGTCCTTGGAGCTTCCTTTGTTCTATTTTCGAGGGCTTTTCCTTTCCTTGTCTTTTAGCCACCACCATTCTGGACTCCTGTTTCCTATTCTAACTACCTAACAAGGTAATAGTCATAGAAGAAGGCATAATATTGTTTTATATTATCCCAAAGGGAAGAATTATATAAAATGTACAAACTAAGAAATCAAGATTTAAATTTTTAATATGGAAGACATTTGTACCAATTACAACCTTCTGAAAATAGAATAGAGTGACTTGCAAAAAACTGATGGAGATGTAGAGTGACTGAAATATCAGAGATATTAAAATGAGAAAACTTTTAATATCTTTTACAATCTGCTTCTTTGGTTTTATGTCCTGTCCTTTTATTTTTTAAATCTACTTTTTCATTAAGCTTTTCTTATTCCATCAAAACAAATTAAAATATATAAATATAAGTAAATGAATTGTTTTTAGAGGAAATGAATAGAAAATTAAATTATGTTTCACATACATGTTAATTATTTAGAGATGCACTCACCAGGTTTATGTGTGCATGCAAGTATGTGAGTGTTAAAGTATACATTGGAAGGAACTGGAAAGTGGAATATTTGTTCTCATTACATGTAGCCTGCATTCCTTTTTAAAAAGGATATGATTTTGCCATTGATATAAAGCTATACCTTTATCAAGGTAGATGTATTTGGTATTAAGTTAGCACTTGACTTCAGAATAAGGTGCAATATTTTTGTGCAGTTTTAGGAATTCTTTCAATTTCTGAGGAGCATATTTTACTAACTAAAAATTATGTTAGCATTAACTCAAATGAAATTAACCTTTTGACTTTTGGCATTACTATATGTGTAAATGTGAGCACACTACACTTTAGCTTCTTCATTAGTAAAGTGAGGATAATAAGATTAACACTATTTTAAGATTTTTGTGTTTTCATTGACAAAATATGCAAAAAAAAGTGCATTTTGCATTATAGCTTACAGAAAATAAATGATCAATAAATGTTATTTGCTTATAACTATGGTCATCATTATAGTTACCATTACTTTAATTATAAAATTATATGATATAATAATGCAAAGTACAGACTTTGGAATCCATCATTCTGGGTTCAAATCTGAGTTCAATCACTGAATAGCTGGTGACTGTAGATAATTTAAGTCATCTATATTTCAGTTTTCTCATCTGTAAGAGAAGAATCATATTACCAAGTTATTATAATTGTGTGAGTATTCAACTGATTGATGTAAAATTCTTAGAATTATGACAGTGGTCATGTATAAATGTGAGAGTTGGACTGTGAAGAAAGCTGAGGGCCAAAGAATTGATTCTTTTGAACTGTGGTGTTGGAGAAGACTCTTGAGAGTCCCTTGGACTGCAAGGAGATCCAACCAGTCCATCCTAAAGGTGATCGGTGCTAGGTGTTCATTGGAAGGACTGATGTTGAAGCTGAAACTCCAATACTTTGGCCACCTGATGCGAAGAGCTGACTCATTGGGAAAAACTCTGATGTTGGTAAAGATTGGGAACAGGAGGAGAAGGGGACGACAGAGGATGAGATGGTTAGATGGCATCACCAACTCAAAGGACATGGGTTTGGGTGGACTCCAGGAGTTGGTGATGGACAGGGAGGCCTGGTGTGCTGCGGTTTATGGGGTCACAAAGAGTCGGACATGACTGAGCGACTGACTGAACTGAACTGAACCAAACTGATGGCAGAACCATAGCAAATACTCCAAAAGGTAAATAACTATTATTAGACTTACTATGATGGAATTTGCTTTTTATCATCATTGCATCAGAAGAGGTAATTTCTTGAAGAAATGGTAATCAAGACTGCAGTCATGAGTTTTTTTGTTGTTGTTGTTAGTTTTCTTCATAAAAGGCATCTAAATATTCCTATAATTTATAATTTATTGATCCACATGCTATGTAACAAATAATACAACACATGGAAATAAATGAACCAAAAATTATAAAGCACAATTATATACTTGTGTTGGTTAGAGCTTTTAATCAGTAATATTCTGTTAAATATTAGATACTTTAGCTTCTTTCTTTTTTCAATATTTGTTTGTCAAAAATGTGTGAGAATCAAGGTTATAGCAGGAACTATAATTTCCTGATCTATTTTCTCTTTGAGCTTACAGTCTAACAAAATAGTAAAATATTAAAATCATTTAAAAAAATATATGTTGGTGTCTAGTTTTAATTATCCTGGAGATGTTGATGTAGTAATAAAAAAATGAAAAGATCTAATTTAGATTTAAAGTGAAAAAGAAAAAAAAACCTAGAATATCTTTATACTTCCTCATCTTAATTTTCTCCTTGAATCAATCACTTATGAAACTTTTCCACAATATAGCTTCCAATTCTGTCGTCACAACATTCACATTTTATTGAGAGCCCTTACCCATTCTTCAAAACAGAATCTTTTTCTAATTGTTTATAAGTCTCACTCTCTCTAGATCATATTTTCAATGAGGGCAGTGGCCCATGGAATTAGTTTCATGGAATTATCAATTGTAACATGGACTTAAAGAAAGTAAATGGTTTAATTAAGTGGAATTATAGAGATACCATTATTCATCCATGACTTAGGACCTGAAATACAACAATAATTTCTATGTTGAAAGAGTAAGCAATTTCTAGTTAAGAAATAGAACTTAAATTATGTTCACAAAATAAAGTCACATTCTCTGCTGTTAAAAAAGAGAGGTCATAGGTTATTCAATAAGCCAATTGGCTTATAATTTGCATGTAATCTGATTATATGAAATACAATCTTCACTTTTTTTTCATAAATAAATTGTACTACTGTATTGGCCTGTTTTAATTTCCCTAGTTCTAGAAACAGGCATGAGACATGGAGGGAATGCTTTATGATCTTTGAAAAGCCAGTATATATTATTTCAAAAGTGTTTAGAATAGAAAAAAGAAAAGGAAAAAATAAAAAATTCCCTTAGGTAACATTTTTTTTTCCAAATACTAGTGTGGTAATAGCTAGACCCACATTATTAAAAGGGTTTATTGATTTTTTTTTTTAGAGAAGTAACCTAACAATTTCATTCACAACATTTTAAAGTATAGGAGTTTATTTCACTTGCATCATGATCCTGTGAGAGTTTTAGAGATTTCCCAAAGGCTGTGACATAAGTCAGGAAATCAAAACAATCTTCCTGAGATTTTCTAAACATTATCCATTACTCCCATTGTTCATTATACACTCTGCTGCTGCTAAGTCGCTTCAGTCGTGTCAGACTCTGTGCGACCCCATAGACGGCAGCCCACTAGGCTCCCCTGTCCCTGGGATTCTGCAGGCAAGAACACTGGAGTGGGTTGCATTTCCTTCTCCAATGCATGAAAGTGAAAAGTGAAAGTGAAGTCGCTCAGTCATGTCCGACTCCTAGAGACCCCATGGACTGCAGCCCATCAGGCCCCTCAGTCCATGGGATTTGCCAGGCAAGAGTACTGGAGTGGGTTGCCATTGCCTTCTCCGATTATACACTCTACTATAACTCTTACTTTGATTTCGTTTCTCAATTACCTTAAAAATGATTTAAGAATGAGTCTTATATATAAAAACAAAATACCCTCTACTCTTTTTATCAGTAGAGTGTGTCTAGTTCTATAGATGTATCACTTTTGATGTTTCTAATGGTAACTTTTTTTGAGAATGCACAGCAAAACCATACAAGCCACACCAATAGTTTATCTTCTAGTATCTACCAATGATTAGAGTTTTGAATCAGAAATAAAATGAAATAACTTTTTAAATTAATAGGCTGCACAAAGGGATTACACATTTCTGTCAGCATATATATAATATAAATATATAGTGGGTGTAATTACTTTCTCAATAAATGAAAAATACACACCATATCAAATACTCTGAGTGGAATAAATTAAACCATTCCTAAATTTGCAAATGTTTCTATTCCATTTTTAGTTACTTATTATTATTATTTGCTTAATGCTTATCCTAATATATTCAAATTGGAGTAATCATAAGACAAACCCATGTAATCATCATTTGGTTCTGGAATATTCTCTGTCAATATTTCTGCCAACTGACTGATAAACTACTTCCCGAATACAGCATTTTTTAAAATTTATTTGAATTAAAATATATTTTATAGAGCCAATCTGAGTGTCTATAATTTTATCCAGTAGTCAAATTAATTTGCCTATGTTTTGATTTATTTATTCATTTAAAATAAAATGATTGATTACCAAATTCTAGTATTATAAATGATGAGCAAGACAGACTGGGTTTCCATTCCCCTGAAGATTTAAGTCTAGTGAGAGTATTGATCAAATAATTCACAAAATAATGAGAAATTACAAGTATGATAAATACTTGAAGAAATGGTTTAGATTCCAGGGCAATCTTTTTTTTTTTTTTTTGGCAATCTTTACTGGTTGAAGAGAAGTTAATGGAGTGAAGGGGGAAAGGAGAAGTCAATGTGAAGAATTGGTATTTATAAAGGCCCTTTTGGAATACAAGAGAGCAGAGCACAGATTGGAGAGACATTTATAAGGTGAAATATGCATATGGGTAGGTCATGAGGAGGAGTCAAAGATTAAACTCAAGTCTGTGTACAGTGGAACAGAATGGATAGTGGTGGTAGCATAAAATAAATACAATAAATACAAAAGTTTAATGAAAACTAATAAAGAATAAAATAAGATACCAATAAAATATGAAATTTTAAGTAGCACAGAAATAAGTAATCAAGACAAAAGTTGATTTTGGGTGGCAAGACTGAAAATGGTGAACAAACCTCTAAAATACCAACCAGGAAAAAAAGAAAAGAATTCACAAGTCAGTAACATTATACATAAAAAGGACATCTTAACTATAGTGTGGCCTAACCTGGAAAATGGCCGAGCAGAAGTATGTGCGCTCCTCTTCTCCTGAGAGATCTCTAAAACCGCAACTTGCTGCTGAGCAAGCGTCGACTAGAGAATGTTGGATCCCACCAAAAAAAGATACTCCATGTACAAGGACAAAGGAAAAGCCCCAGCAAGATGGTAGGAGGGGTGAAGTCATGTTTAGAATGAAACCTCTTACCCGCCAGAGACACTCAGAGGGCTCAAACAAGCCTTGTGCGCACCAGGATCCAGAGACCCCACAGAGACGGAGACCGAACTGTGTTTGAGTATCTCCTATGACGGTCTGGGTCAGCAGTGGCCTGCCACACTCATAGTAAACAAAAGAGTCCAAAATGCAGTACCTGGATGCAATCTCAAAAACAACAGAATGATCTCTGTTTCCAAACATGCAGTATCACAGTAATCCAGGTCTGTGCTCCAGCCAACAATGCTGAAGAAGCTACAATTGAATGGTTCTATGAAGACTTGCAAGAACTTCTAAAACTCACATCAAAAAAAAAGATGTTCTTTTCAAGATAGGGGACTGGAATGCAAAAGTAGGAAGTCAAGGGATACTTGGAATAATAGGCAAATTTGGCCTTGGAGTACAAAACAAAGCAGGTCAAAGGCTAACAGAGATGTGCCAAGAGAACACACTGGTCCCAGCAAACACCCTCTTCAGAAAACACAAGAGAAAACTCTACACATGGACATCACCATATGGTCAATACCAAAATCAAATTGATTATATTCTTTGTAGCCAAAGATGGTCAGCACAGTCAAAAAGCACAAGACCGTGAGCTGACTATGGCTCAGATCATGAATTCCTTATTGCCAAATTCACTCTTAAATTGAAGAAAATAGGGAAGACCACTAAATCAAATCCCTTAAGATTATACAGTGGAAGTGACAAATAGATTCAAGGGATTAGATCTGATAGAGTTCCTAAAGAACTATAGACAGAGGTTTATGACATTGTACAAGAGGTAGCAATCGAGACCATTCCCAAGGAAGAGAAATGAAAAAGGCAAAATGGCTGTCTGAGGAGGCATTACAAACAGCTGAGAAAATAAGAGAATCAAAAGGCAAAGGAGAAAAGGAAATATATGTCCATTTGAATGCAGAGTTCCAAAGAATACCAAAGAGAGATAAGTAAGCCTCCCTCAGTGATCAGTGCAAAGAAATAGAGGAAAACAATAGAATGGGAAAGGCTAGAGATCTCTTCAAGAAAATTAGAGATACCAAGGGAATATTTCATGCAAAGATGGGCTCAACAAAGGACAGAAATTTTATGGACCTACCAGAAGCAGAAGATATTAAGAAAAGGTGGCAAGAATACACAGAACTATAAAAAAAAAATCTTCAGGACCCAGACAATCACGATGGTGTGATCACCGACCTAGAGTCAGACATCCTGGAATGTAAAGTCAAGTGAGCCTTAGTAAGCATCACTATGAACAAAGCTAGTGGAGATGGCGGAATTCAGTTGACCTATTTCAAATCCTAAAAGAAGATGCTATGAAAGTGCTGCACTCAATATGCCAGCAAATTAGGAAAACACAGCAATGGCCACAGGACTGGAAAAGGTCAGTTTTCATTCCAATCCCAAAGAAAAGCAATGACAAAAATAATCAAACTACTGCACAATTGTATTCATCTCACATGCTAGTAAAATAATGCTAAAAATTCTCCAAGCCAGGCTTCAACAGTACATGAACAGTGAACTTCCAGATGTTCAAGCTGGAGGTATAAAAGTCAGAGGAGTCAGAGATCAAATTGCCAACATCTGTTGGATCATCAAAAAAGCAAGAAAATTTCAGAAAAACATCTACTTCTGCTTTATTAACTACACCAGAGCCTTTGACTGTGTGGATCACAAAAAAAAAAAAAAAAACTGTGAAAAATTCTTAAAGAGATGGGAATACCAGACCACCTTACCTGCCTCCTGAGAAATCTGTCCACAGGTGAAGAAGCAACAGTTAGAACTGGACATGGAACAACAGACTGGTTCCAAATTGGGAAAGGAGCATATCAAGGCTGTATATTGTCACCCCACTTATTTAACTTATATGCAGAGTACATCATGAGAAATGCTGGGCTGGATGAAGCACAAGCTGGAATCAAGATTGTTAGGAGAAAAATCAAAAACCTCAGATATGCAGAAGACACCACCCTTATGGCAGAAATTGAAGAAGAACTAAAGAGCCTCTTGATGAAAGTGAAAGAGGAGAGTGAAAATGTTGGTTTAAACGGCATTCAGAAAACTAAGATTATGGCATCCGGTCCCATCACTTCATGGCAAATAGATGGAGAAACAAAGGAAACAGTCACAGAACTTATTTTCATGGGCTTCAAAATCACTGCAGATGGTGACTACAGCCATGAAATTAAAAGACACTTGCTCCTTGGAAGAAACGCTATGACCAACCTAGACAGCATATTAGAAAGCAGAACATTACTTTGCAAACAAATGTCCATCTAGTCAAAGCTATGACTTTTCCAGTAGTCATATATGGATGTGAGATTTGGACTATAAAGAAAGCTGAACCATGAAGATATGATGCTTTTGAATTGTGGTGTTGGAGAAGATTCTTGAGCATCCCTTGGACTGCAAGGATATCCAATCAGTCCTTCCTAAAGGAAATCATTCCTGAATATTCATTGGAAGGACTGATACCGAAGCTGAAACTCCAAAACTTCAGTCACCTGATGCAAAGGGCTGACTCCTTTGAAAAGACCCTGATGCTGGGAAAGATTGATGGTGGGAGGAGAAGGGGACGATAGAGGATGAGATGGTTGGATGGCATCACTGAGTCCATGGACATAAATTTGAGTAAGCTCTGGGAGTTGGTGATGACAAGGAAGCCTGGCATGCTGCAGTTCATTGTGTTGCAAAGAGTTGGACACAACTGAGCAACTAAAAGACATCGGGAGAAATATCAATAACTTCAGATATGCAGATTCACCACCCTTATGGCAGAAAGTGAAGAACTAAAGAACCTCTTAATGAAAGTAAAAGAGGAGAGTGAAAAAGTTGGCTTAAAGCTCAACATTCAGAAAACGAAGATCATGGCATCCGGTCCCATCACTTCATGGGAAATAGATGGGGAAACAGTGTCAGACTATTTTTTTGGGCTCCAAAATCACTGCAGATGGTGACTGCAGCCATGAAATTAAAAGACGCTTACTCCTTGGAAGGAGAGTTATGACCAACCTAGATAGCATATTCAAAAGCAGAGATATTACTTTGCCAACAAAGGTCCGCCTAGTCAAGGCTATGGTTTTTCCAGTGGTCATGTATGGATGTGAGAGTAGGACTATAAAGAAAGCTGAACGCCAAAGAATTGATTCTTTTGAACTGTGGTGGAGAAGACTCTTGAGAGTCCCTTGGACTTCAAGGAGATCCAACCAGTCCATCCTAAAGGAGATCAGTTCTGGGTACTCATTGGAAGGACTGATGCTGAAGCTGAAACTCCAATACTCGGGGCACCTGATGTGAAGAGCTGACTCATTTGAAAAGACTGTGATGCTGGAAAAGATTGAGGGCAGGAGGAGCAGGGGACAACAGAGGATGAGATGGTTAGACAGCGTCACCAACTCGATGGACATGGATTTGGGTGGATTCTGGGAGTTTGTGATGGACAGGGAGGCCTGGCCTGCTGCGGTTCATGGGATTGCAGAGTCGCACACGACTGAGCGACTGAACTGAACGACTAAACTGAACTGAACTACAGTGTACCAGGCATTATAAGGCTAATTTAAAATACTATCAAAGTTTATGGTGATATATTTGATAAGATAGTTATAACAAAATCTAACTTGTTAGATAACATCCAATCTGTCTTCAGATGAATTTGAGAGCCTGATAATATTGTTATATTTATTAAAGTTTTTGAAGTCATATTTTAACATCTTTTCTACAAAGAAAGGCCAGGCTTTAAAGCATATATGTCCCAAATTTTCCAGGTTCATATCAATAATGTTTTTCTGAAAAAGACTGAATACTCTGCATCTCATTCTGTGGGGCTAATATAACCTTGATTATCAATACTAGAAAAATAATGTGAGAAATGATACTTATAGGCTTACTTGATACATGAATATAGATGCAGATCTCCTAAACAAATTCAGGAAAATTTCCAATATCACAAATTAGAAAACAAGTCAATTGGTAAGTTAATGTCATCATACAGTGAGCTCTTTTAGTCTGGAATAAAAGTAGGTTAAAAATGTAGTTTAGCAAAGAAAAGGAAGAGTAGGGAATGGTCTTCTAGAGAAGTGATGTGAAATCTTATTTTGAGGATCAGGGGTGTAGAGATAAGTCCTTGTGTTTAACATTTTCCCAGGTCAATAACTCTTGACTGGGCCACTAATATTTGCTTTAATGAATCAGAATGATTCTGAAATCTGCAATATTGTCCTAGAAGTCCTGCATGCATGCATGCTCAGACACACCACAAACACATTTGTTCCTTATCATAAAAGAATTATCATACAGTATCTGTTAATTTGGACTTGCATTGAAATGATGCAGGAAAATCCTTCTGTGACTCTCTCCCAGATCTACTGAGGTCATTTTCTTGATCTCATTGTATCAGCAAGTCAAATTTTGTGATGTATTTTTAAAAAGCCAACACTTCTTTTTTTTTTTTTTTTTTTAGAGACTCTGAGACCTTTATTTCCCTGTCTTCCTAGTAACTGTTTTGAACTATGCTTTTCTTAGCTATGCAAGAATTTTTAAATATTTTACTTTTAAATGTTATTAACTCCATTAAGAGATTGAAGGAAGTAAACGTGATCAAGTCAGTAGATAGAGAAAAAGGTTCTTATAAAATTCTATATGTATTCATAATTAGGAAAAACAAAACAAATCAACAAAGAAACTGTGAACTAGGTCTTCTGGGATGTAAGTTTCAGGTGGACAAGGCATTTGGCCTATTCTGTTTATTGGTATATCATCTCAATATACTGAAACTGCTCCTTTCTCATTGAATACAACATGTTAACTGTTGATTGAAATAAAAGAAAATAATGAAAGAGAAAACTTGTACCATGCAGCATGCAGGATCTTAGTTCCCTGGCCAGGGATAGAAACTGCCTGAGCCTCCTGCAGTGAAAACATGAAGCCCTAACCATTGGACCGCAACGGAATTCCCAAAGAAAACTTTTATAATTTGGTAAGTGCTACACATTCAACTTAAAATATTGATTAGCAACAACTTAAATGAGCACACATTAGAAGCATTTCTTCTAAAGTTGAGAAGTATACCTTCTATTTCCTCTTGTATTTAGTTTTGCACTGGAGGCTTTATACAGTCCAGTAAGAAAATAAAATTAGATAAATACACTGGAAACAAAAAATAGGAAAATAAAACTTATTATTTGTCATCAATGATTTTCTACATGGAAACACAAAGAGATATGCAGTTCATTATAAATAATTGAGAAGATCTGAAGGCTCACTGGATATGATTTAAAAAGCCAATTTTATTTCTGAATATCAGCAACAAATATTTGAAAAACAGATTATATGATATAATTTACAATAGCAATAAAACTATTTCTCTTGGGAATAAATTTAGCAACTAATGCACAAGAATTTTTTTATAATGAATAATAAAATAATGTACTGAAAGGCATCAAAGAATACTTCAGAAACTGAAGAAATATCTCATGTTTAGAAGGCTTAATATTATACAGCATCATTTTCCCCAACTGATCAAAGAACACCATTCATGACCAACAAAACATTTCTGATAAATATCCAAGCAGGGATTTTTGTGACACTTAACAAGATGAACACATTTTACAAGAAAAAGTATACAACTAGGATAGCCTGGAAAAGACCAACAAAAGTGGAGATGCAGCATCAGTTTTTCAGGTTGCCTCTTAAGTAACATAACGTGTTATAGTTAGTCCCCTACATAAGAATGAGTTCTGTTCAGAGAGTGCGTTTGTAAGTTCAATTCATTTATAAGTTCAACAAATTTAGCCTAGGTACCCAACTAACGCAATCAGCTATATAGTACTGTACTGTAATAGGTTTCATATAAATAATGCATATATAAAAAACAAATACAAAAAATAGGTGTTTTTGATATTACAGTATAGAAGCCTGAAAAGTCTAGTAGTACAGTACAACAGCTGGCATACAAGGGCTGGCAATGAGTAAACGGGCAAGAATCATTGACTGGAGGAGGGAGAGGAAGTGGGAGACGGTAGAGGTGAAGGACTGTCAGCAATAAGAGACAGAAGGAAAGCTGCAATTTCACTCATGTCTCATGTTGATTTCACAGGTTCTGGTTCCTTGTTGGATTCAATTCTGTCTGCCTCTTGAACGAAATGATCTAGGTCTTCCCTCATCATAGATGACAGGGTAGCACTGGAATGCATTCTGAACGGCTGCTGCAGTCTTTGTGTACTGTTCCGCATCCAGGTCCTGGGCCTCAAACACTAACAGTGCCTCCTCAAATAAAGAAAATCCCCTAGGCACTTCCTGCATCACGAATCTCTTCGGTTTTTCAGTTACTTTTTCCTCTTGTCTCTCTTCATCCTTTCTCTGTGCCTGCAATTCCATCAGGTCTTCATTAGTAAGCTCCTCCTGTTGCACGGCAAGGAGTTCAGTATTATAAAAACAAGCTATGACTACCATCTTTTTACCTCGCTCCACTCTCCTATTTATTTTCACTTTTTTCCATCATTATCAGTTGGTGCTTCCTAGCAGTACCAGCTACATCAGTGCTTTTTTATGCTTGCTTCTGGACATCCTGGGCTTGAAATAAAATTACTGTACTACTGTACTCTATACAGTCCTATACTATAAAGCACACCCACTTGTAAAGAATTCTCATGCCTGACAAGGTACACCAGATACCTGAACTAACTTAAGTGATTGGACATGTTTGCATCTTTCAAAGTTTGCAACTTGAAGGTTTGTATGTAGAGGTAAAAAAAAACAGAACTGACCAACAAAACAGAAAGAAGAGACAGACCCATACATGTATAGAAATCTGATAGATGCCTAGTAGTATGACATATGATTAGGGAAAGTACATGCACATGTACTCAATGAAGAGGGTTTTAATCAGTATTTATTTGGAGGGGGAAAGTTAAATTGGGAGCCTGACACACATTATAAATAAAATTTTCATATGTTGGTTAGTTTCTGGGTTCCCCTTTGTGTTCCACTGGTCTATACTTTTGCTAAACTTACACTCCTGTTTGAATATTTTTGTTTTGATATCATGTCTCATAGACCTCATTCAGTTTGTTTGTATCCCTTTTATTATTTTGTTAATCAGATCAGTCTGCAAGAGTGGAAAAAACACTTTTCAAGACAGTACATTCCATTAGAATAGCATTAAATTTCTGTTTGAATTGCAGAAGGAAATAAAATAATGGGAGATTAATAAGCTTGGGTTCAGGAATTCAGTGGATCATAAATAGGAATATGTGAACCTTTTCAAATTGGGTGACACTTCAGTTTTATATGATTAAGGATATTTTTAAGGGGGGCATAATGAATTTTGGGGCTTCCTTGGTGGCCCAGATGGTAAAGAATCCACCTGCAAAGCAGGAGACACAGGTTCAATCTCTGGTTTGGGAAGAGCCCCTGGATAAGGGAATGGCTACTCACTCCAGTATTCTTGCCTGGAGAATTCCATGTACAGAGGAGCCTGGGAAACTACTGCCTATGGGGTCACAAAGAGTCAGACACGACTGAGTGACTAATCCTTTCACTTTCAATGTGTATATTTAGTGTATATTTGACCTATTTACTTGAATTTTATCCATTCTGCATTAGAAAATTTTAAGGCAAACACTCTTGTCTTCAGTCTTTGAAGACAAGAGCATATAAATGCTATTGCATTTATATATATTTAAATTTTAATATTTTTTTAATCAAGTAACATAGTTGTTTGAACCAGGAAATTTTAAGACAGTTGAATCCAGCAAAGTAAAATTTATTCTATTAGGATAGTCACTATGAAGAAATTCCTTAGTAAGTGAAGTTGAATTCCATTCAAGTTTGAACTAGACTGAACACTGGTCTAAACCAAAACTTTCCCTTTAGTGTTTAGAAGCCCTAAAGATTTTCGCACAGATTTAAAAAAGGGGGAAAAAAAAAAAAAGGAACTGCTGATGCATTTACATTTTAATGAAAACAACATTTTATTTCAGCACCATGCAAAACAGTTTCTCAGAAGGTTTAATGCCCCTCTTTTCGGAGATAAAAAGGTAATATGGTGGTCTCAACATCTTTGTTCCTAAAATGAGAGGTGAACAAATATTTTTCTAGCTTTATTTTCAGCTCTAATATTTGGCTTCTTTACTATATATTCATTCATTATTACAAGACTATTTGAATATGCCTTAATACAGTGATTCTTGTTAAGATCAGTAATATACATCATTTATATGCATACATAATTTTAAAAAGGTGAAATGTGTATCTTAGTAGCTCTTCCATTGCCTAATGATTCCTTAAGAGGAAATAAGACCAATAGAGCTGATAATAAATATTCCCCTGTGATGACTTTATTGCAGTTTAGAAAGCTACAGAGCTGACACTAGGTTTCATGCAAAAAAATAAATTTCACCATAATCATAAAATATGTATTCTCTGTGACATGCTCATAGAAGCATGACACTTTTATAAAGTTTCTTAGACTCTTCAAATCCTATGAAATGAGAGGAAATATCAATACTGTATCCAAAGAAGGTTATGCTTATTAATAAAAGTTTGTGAACTTTGAAAATTGTGGAAGATAGTGATATCTAGATTATTAAAATAATTTCACAGACCCAAATTTAATTAACTTCTTCTGAAATAAATGTGTCTTTCTACAGTTAATCTATTTCCATAAAGGGGCTGGGAGGTAAGTAAAACTTTAATCTCTGTTAGTTATTAAAAATAAACAATGATAAGCTTTGGAGTACTGTTTCCATAAAATATGAGCTGTTTGTGTCCAGATTGCTTAGATGTCAGCTTCAGAGTCTATGGAATTGTCTGAGAGTTGGCAGGTAATTTCAAATGTTGTGACATTCCTATTATATTTGAGAATGAAACAGCATAATCACCTGCAGCCCTGAAGGTAATAATCTCTTTAAGGACCAATTAGTGCTTTAACTGCTGAATCAAACCTCTTGAAGAAGGGAATCCTTGATGACATTTTGCAGATCTCCTATTTCAAAAGAGGCCCCGCCCTTTGTGATCTTTTTAGCATGATGATTTAACCCAAAGCAAGCCTATATAAAGGAACATGTGCAAACTCTATCCAAAATTTTATGACATATCAGATATTGAAGCAAATGGGAAACTTGCAACATAGATTGCTTTACCAGTGCAGGAGGAAAATCATTCTTCCACTTGGATTGGATTGTATAACATAAGCTTTTATACCTCATACTTTACATTTGTATTAAATAAAAAATGTTTATTTTTTTCTAGGTTTTGAAGATGCATAGATATGAAAAAAAAAAGTTTAAAGCTCTGGGCTCCAGTACAATTTTCATGTGAGTTAAAGACCACCGAATTCAGTGTTAAAGTGAGATGGAAATATTCCATTTGTGAAGTAAATGGTAGTTTATCATTGACTTTGTCATAGCCTCACAAAGTGCAAGGCTACTTAGAAACTATTCTAGAATCATTCATTCAACATTTTCATTTTAAAGATGAAGAAAGATTATACTCATGGAGCTTCACTTTCTTTCCTCCTTGTATCATTCTATGTCCTATAGATGATGACATGCAAGGTATGTCTGATAGAGTCTTCCTAGATCACACACTCTGATCTATTTCTTCACTGATCTATCAAAATTAACCCTCTGTAAGTAATTATCTCAACTCTCTGCTCTAAGCCAACAACTAAATAAACCATCTAATGCATTATGCCTCCTGGTATAAGTTGGTCCTAAAAAATGGTATAGTTTTATTGTAGCTCTCATCCTATAGACACTAGTAAGGATGTGTTTCTGACATTCTGGAATAAGAGGATTTAAACTGAAATTCAAAGTTGTACCACATAAACATATATTATTTTAGTTGTTTAATCACTAGGTCATGTTCAACTCTTTGTAACCTCATGGACTACAGTGCTCGAGGCCTTCCTGTCCTTCACTATCTCCTGGAGTTTCCTCAAACTCATGTCCATTAAGCCAATGAGGCCTTACAACCATCTCATCCTCTGCTGCTCCCTTCTCCTCCTGCCCTCAATCTTTCTCAGCATCAGGATTTTTTCCAATGAGTTGGCTCTTCGTATCAGGTGGCCAAAGTATTGGAGCTTCAGCTTCAGCATTATTCTTTCCAATGAATATTCAGGGTTTATTTTCCTTTAGGATTGACGGGTTTGATCTCCATCCAGTACAAGGGACTCTTGAGTCTCCTCCAGCACCACAATTCAAAAGCATCAATTCTTTGGCATTCAGCCTTCTTAATGGTCCAACTCTCACATCTGTACATGACTACTGGAAAAATCACAGCTTTGACTAGACAGACCTTTGTTGGTAAAATCTGCTTTTTAATATGTTGTCTAGGTTTGGCATAGCTTTATAAAATCTGTCACTGTTTCCACTCTTTTCCTTCTATTTGCCATAAAGTGATGGGATCAGATGTCATGATCCTAGTTCTTTTTGTGTGTATGTGTTTGTAATGTTGAGTTCTAAGCCAGATTTTTAAGTCTCCTCTTTCACTCTCATCAAGAGACATTTAATTCCTCTTCTGTTTCTGCCATTAGAGTGGTATCATCTGTATATTTGAGGTTATTGATATTTCTGCTGGTAATCTTGATTCCAGCTTGTGATTCATCCAGTCTGGCATTTTGCATGATATACTCTGCATAGAAGTTAAATAAGCAGGGTGACAATCAATATACAGCCTTGTGGTACTTCTTTCCCATTTTGGATCCAGTCAGTTGTTCCATGCCCAGTGCTTCTTGACCTACATATAGATTTCTCAGGAGACAAGTAAGGTGGTCTGGTATTCCCATATTTTTAAGAATTTTTCCACATTTTTTTTGTGATCCACACAGTCTAAGGCTTTTGAGAGTCAATAAAGCAGACATAGATATTTTTCTGGAACTCCCTTGCTTTCTCCATGACCCACTGAATGTTGTCAATTTGATTTCTGGCTCCTCTGCCCCTTCAAAACCCAACTTGTACATATGGAATTTTTTGGTTCACATACTGTTGAAGCCTAGCTTCAAGGGTTTTGAGCATAACCTTGCTAGCATGTGAAATAAGCCCAAATGTACTATAGTTTTAACATTCTTTGGCATTACCTTTCTTTGGAAGTGGAATGAAATCTCACACTTTCCAGTCCTCTGGCCACTGTTGTTTTCCAAATTTGCTGGCATATTGAGTGCAGCACCTTAACAGCAGCATCTTTTAGGATTTGAAATAGCTCAGCTAGAATTCCATAACCTCCACTAGCTTTGTTTGTAGTAATGCTTCCTAAGGCCCAGTTGACTTCACACTCCAGAATATGTCACTCTAGCTGAGTGACCACCCATTGTGGTTATTCAGGTCATTAAGACCTGTTTTGTATAGTTCTTCCATGTATTCTTGCCACCTATTCTGCTTCTGTTAGGTCCTTACCATTTCTGTCCTTTATCATGCCCATCCTTGCATGAAATATTCCTTTGATACCTCCAATTTTCTTTAAGACATCTTTAGTCTTTCTCATTGTATTGTTTCCTTCTATTTATGTATATATTTTCACAATAGAAAATTAGATGCCTGATAATTAGAAAGCAGAATGATGAACAGACAACAAGCTTCGTAACAATTAAATGCAGGCATACCTCAGACAGAGTATTGGTTCAGTTCTACAACACCTTAATAAAATGAATATTGCAATCAAGCCAGTCATTCATTCCCCACCTCACAGAGCATATTATGTTTACACTACACTGTAGTATATTAAGTGTAATAATAACACTATGGTTCAAAAAAAATCAACGTATGCACCTTAATTTAAAAATACTTTATTGCTAAGAAGTACTAAGCATATCTGAGCCTTCAGTGGGTCATAATCCTTTTGCTGGTGGAGGGTCTTGACTCTATGTTGATGGCTTCTGATTGAGTAGGATAGTGATTGTAAGAGTGGATGACTGTGGAAATTTCTTAAAACAACAAGGAAGTTGGCCACATTAATTCCTTCTTTTATGAACTATTTCTCAAGGCTGTTTAATGGCACTTTAACTACAATAGAACTTCTTTCAAAATTTCAATCAATCCTCTCAAATCCTATTTAATCAAGTAAGTTTATATCATAGTCTTAATCTTTTGTTGTCACCTCAACAATCTTCATAGCCTCTTCACCAAGAGTAGCCTCCATCTCAAGAAAGCACTTCTTTTGTTCATTAGTAATAAGCCACTCCTCAACTGCTGAAGTTTGATCACAGGATTGCAGGAATTCATTCTCATCCTCAGGCTCCCCTTCTTATTTCAGTTCTGTTGCTATTTCCACCACATCTGCATTCCTTCCTCCACTGAATTATTGAATGCCCAAAGTTTGCAGGAAAACATCTTCCAAGGCACTGCTGGTGTTGGCACCTTGACTACCTCCCAAGAATCAAAAATGTTTTTATGCTATTTAGAATGCTGAATCCTTGCCAGAAATTTTTATTTGACTTTGTCCAAGTCCATCAGTGGAATCATACCTATGGCAATATGAAACATAAGTGGTAAAAAGATTTGAAAGTTAAAATTAGTCCTTGACTTGTGAGCTGCAGAATGGATGTTTTGTTAGCAGGCATGAAGACAACATCTATCTCCTTGTGTCTCTCCATCAGAGCTCCTGGGTAACCAGATGCATTGTCAGTAAGTAGTAATATTTTGAAAGGAATCTCTTTGAAAGGGGAGTAGGTCTCAGCAGTGGGCTTAAAATATTCAGGAGACCATGTTGGCAACAGATGTTCTGTCATCTAGGCTTTATTGTTCCATTTATAGAGCACAGACAGAATATATTTAGCATAATTCTTAAAAACTCTAGGATTTTCAGAATAGTAATTGTGCACTGGCTTCAACTTTAAGTCATCAGCTGCATTAGCTCTTATGAAGAGAGTCAGCCAGTCCTTTGAAGCTCTGAGGCCAGAAAATGGCTTCTTTCTAGCTATGAATATCCTAGGTGGCATCTTCTTCCAACCGAAGTCTGTTTCATCCACATTGCAGCCATCTTAATTAATTATCTTAGCTAGATCTTCTGGATAACAGGTCACAGCTTCTACTTTAGCACTTGCTGCTTCATCTTGCAGTTTTATGTTATGGAGATAGCTTTTTTCCTCAAATCTCATAAACCAAGCTCTGCTAACTTCCAACTATTCTTTTCCAGCTCCTTCACCTCTCTCAGCCTTTGCAGAGTTGAAGAGAGTTAGGGCCTTGATCTGGACTAGGCTTTGACTTAAGGGAATGTTATGGCCTGTTTGTTTGTCTATCCAGACCACTAAACTTTCTCCATAGCTTCAGTAAGGCTGTTTCACTTTATCCCTCATGTGTTAACTAAACTAGCACTTTTAATTGCCTTCAAGAAATTTTTATTTTATTTAGAACTTGGCTAACTGATATAAGAGGTCAATTGCCCAGTAGCTTGGCTTTTGCCAAGCCTTCCTCACTAAGCACAATCATTTCTAGCTTTTGATATAAAGTGAGAGACATGAGATTCTTCCTTTCACTTGAACACTTAGAGGCCATTGCAGAGTTATTAACTTCAATAGATTAGTGTTTCTGGAAATAATAAGGAACCTAAGGGGAGAGAAAAATAAGGTAACAGCCTGTTGGTGACACACAGAACACACACAACATCTATCTAAATTTGCATCTTACATGGGTACAGTTCATGGGCACCCCAAAACAGTTACAATGGTAGTATCAGAGATCATTGACCACAGATCATTATAACACATATAAAAATAATGGAAAAATTGAAGTACTGTGAGAATTACTAAAATATGACACAGAGACATGATGTGAGGTAATTTTGAAAAAAATGGTGCACATAGACTTACTCAGTACAGAGTTTCACAAAACTCCAATTTGAAAAAAATAAAATATCTATGAAACAAGAGAAGAAGAACAACAACAACAAAACAAGTTATGCCTGTATGTGTATCAGGTAGAAACATCAAATTCAAAATTAAAACAGAGTTGGAATTTAGCAGCAATATCAGGATATCAGGAAAACTATTAGAAATGGAGTAAGTTCTGCTTAACTTTTGTCTCAATGGCAAGGACAGATTATCATGGTATTACTCTAGTTTGTAAATATGTGGGTGCCTTTTGAAGGAAAAATAGTGCTATTATGTGGGAATTAATTGTAAATACTAGGTAATTCATGTGTGTGTGTGCTCAATTGTTCATTCATTTCCAGCTCTTTGCTACTCTATGTACTGCAGCCTGCCAGACTCCTCTGCCCATGAGATTCTCCAGGCAAGAACACTAGAGTAGGTTGCTATTTCCTCCTTCTGGGGATCTTCCCAACCCAGGGATTGAATTATGGGTCTCCTATGTCTTCTTTATTGGTAGGCAGATATTTTACCAGTGAGCCACCAGGGAAGTCCAGGTAATCCATAGATCTTGGTAAATAATGAAAATATCGATTAGTAGAAGCTTTTATAAGTCAGGTTTTCAAAGTACTTAAGTTTAACATAAAATAAGTCCAGTTGATTGTGATTGTGTCTCTCATCTTAATTTCATACTAGTTTTATTAATCAAAAGGATTTTGTATTATTACAGTGGATTAAACCCATTGCTAAGAACTAGTCACACCCATTTTTTTTTCTATGTGACTTTGTTTAAAAAATATCAGAAAGAAGCTGTTGATTGATATAAAGTTGCTGAGGAAAAAGAAATGCAATACAATTTTATTTAGACATTGAAATATTATAGGGAATACCACCAATGGAGTAAAATCAAAGCATTCTGTATTGAAGTTATTGAAAGTCTTTTCTGCTGTATTAGAGATCTTTACCATGTTCACTTTTTGTCAGACTCGATTTTGTCTGCTAGGAAAAATCAGCAGGCTTCTGACAGAATGGTTGTTGTTTAGTCATTAAGTCATGCCTGACTCTTGAAATGCCATGGACTGTAGCCTGTTATGCTTCTCTGTCCATGGGATTTTCCTAGCAAGAATACTGGCGTGGGTTGCCATTGCCTTCTCCAGGAGATCTTCCCTACTCAAACATCTCCTGCGTTGGCAGGCAGATTCTTTACCCTAAGCCACCAGAAAAGCCCTCTGAGAGGATAGTAATCCTTTAAAAATGATTACAAGACTCAGTCTAACCTCCAACAAGTAGTTTGCTAGATAAAAATGAAGGCTGACACCAAAGTATTTGCTAAATTAACTATGAAGGTTATATCTTTAAACTTATAAAGCTATATCTTAGATATTCTGGTTCTCCCTTTCTTACTCTCTGATACAAACACAGTCATAAATGTGAAAAGATACTGTACTCTGGTAAGGATCTCTATGAATTAATTTTCTTTTTTCTCCCTTAATTTTCCCCATAAATTTCATAAATATTAGAATTCATAAGGAGTAGTTACAGAGAAAATTAAAACAAAATAAAATGGAAATAAAAATAACAAAATGGAAGATTAACAAGAAAACACAGGCAGATATATAATCTCATGACATTAAAATAATTATTATTATAGGAAGTTATAAGAAAAAGTGAGAAAGTTTGAGTAGATACACATTACAAATATATAGACCTTAAGAATATAAAATCAACTGTCAAATGGCAAGTTGGAAAACAATTTGCTCTATATATCACTCAAAAAATTAAGTTCTTAATAAAAAACGAAATAGACAATGAGCAAATTACCAATTGGTACAACTCTAAAACCAGGCAAGCAATCTCCAAAACTACAAATAGTTAATGAACACAGTAAAATACTCAATATGACTTACAATTAGAGAAATGCAATTTTAATATCCTGCTTGTGGGAATACAAATATATGGAAACTTTCTGTAGGGCAATGTGGCAACATTTACCCAAATCATCAAAACACCAATACTCTTTGACCCAATGATTCCATTTTAAGAATACACCCTAAGGAAATAATCAGAGATGTACACAATGAATTATGCATAAGAATGTTTATTGCAACATTATTTATGTCAGCAAAACCTTGAGATAAGGCACAGCATCCAATACTAAAGAAATAAGGTGACTAAATTACTACAAAATAAGAGAACCCAATAATATACTGCAATGGTATGATATCATCACAATAAATTTTCACAAACTAAAAATGTTATAAAATACATAAAAATGAAAATGTGCTGGGCTTCCCTGGTGGCTTAGACAGTAAAGAATCTGCCTGCAATGTTGGAGACCCAGGTTTGATCCCTGGGTTGGGAAGCTCCCCTGGAGAAGGAAATGGCAATCCACTCCAGTATTCTTGCCTGGAGAATCCCCATGGACAGAAGAGCCTGGAGGGCTGCAGTCCATGGGGTTGCAAAGAATCGGACATGACTGAGTAATTAACAATGCTATGCTAAGTAGCTTAAGTCACCTCCGAATCTTTGCGACCCTATTGGACTAGCCTGCCAGGCTCCTATGTCCATGGGGATTCTCCAGGGAAGTATACTAGAGTGGATTGCCATGCCCTCCTCCAGGGGGATCTTCACAATGCAGAGATGGAGCATTTGTCTCTTAAGTCTCCTGCAATGGCATATGTGTTCTTTACCACTAGCGCCACCAGGGAAATCCCAAAATACATAATAGAAACTGTCAAATGCATGTTTTAATTTTCTTTAATTTTATATCTATACTCTGAGACAAAATAGGCACAGAGATTCCTAGAAGGAAATACCCTAAAATTTAATATTTTATATTAACTTGTGCTGTGATTATGGACAATTCCTATCTTTTCCTTTGCTTTATTTCACCATTTTACAAAAACTGTGCATTAAACTAATTCTATTAGGAAAGATACTACTTGTTAAAGAAATGTCTGTATATTTTCACTTACTGAATAAGTTAGGCAAAAAGAATTATCACTCTGAAACAAATTAAATGTGAATATGATATTAATATAGTACAAAGTGAAACAACATATTTTTATTGCTATTATATTGAAGAAAGTACAAATTACAAACTGATTACTCACTTACAAATAATTACATAAAGTAAAAATTTTAGAACTGTAGATGAAATTGCAAAAATTACAATTGAAATATGATCAGTTAATTTAAAATTTTAAAATTTATTTGATCACGTAATAGTAAGAGGGTCATGCTTGTAAAAGGATAACCAGAGTAGTGTTCACATCCTACACTGATTTATATACTTAAAAATACAACAATTCAAGTAACCATAAAACATTTTTCAGTATTTGTTAAATGTATTTAATCTTAATACTTTATTTGAAAAAAGATGTATTTGTAAGGTTTAAATTCCCTGATAGTGATGTACTAAAAGTATATCATATTTTTAAATGCATTTAAAACTCACCACTTGAGAATTTAAATATATGTTCCAAACCAATTATTACTTCAAAAATGGAATCAAATATTTTTAGTAAAATAATTAAAATAAATACAAGATTTAAAAATTCAATAATATGAAGAGAACAGTTTTATCTATATCAGTGCTACTCAGTGGTATGTCTCTGAAAACCACTTTATCGGTCAATATTTTTTTAAATTAAAATATGTTTTTATTCAGAGTGAGGAATTTTCACCATACATACATGCAACATTCAATATGTGCTAGAGTTTGTTCCAGGCAGTCAGTAAAGAACACTGAAGTACAGTGAGGGAAGAGATAGAGACTCGGAAGGTGTCAGGACACCTGTGATAAGACGGTTGGCCAGAGACATAAAAAGTGAAAAAGACCTATGTGGGGAAAGGATGATGCTTTCTATGCAGATGCAAAGAGGCATGTGTGGGTAAACCCACAAAAACAAGGAGAGAGTGGAAAGATACATGTTCAAAAAACTAGCAAGCAGCCAGATAATTTAGGATATTATAGTTAGTTAAGGACTTAGATTTTTATCTGAACAATGGAAAGTTGTTTAGATGTTTGACATGAATACCAAAAACTAAATTTCACCTAATTAAATTTCAGAAGGATAACTCTATTGGGTGGCCAATAGACTATATAATGACAATCCATGCATTGGATTTTATAATTTAGGCAATATATGATGGTTACCGGGGTCCAGCCCCGGTTGGATCCAGGGATTCCCTCCGGAGGACTGAGTTGGCGATTAGAATAGCAAAGCTGAGAGATATTAGAGGCTCATTATAACTGGTTTAAAGCTAGTAAAGTAATGCTCAAAATTTTCCAAGCCAGGCTTCAGCAATATGTGAACCGTGAAATTCCTGATGTTCAAGCTGGTTTTAGAAAAGGCAGAGGAGCCAGAGATCAAATTGCCAACATCCACTGGATCATGGAAAAAGCAAGAGAGTTCCAGAAAAACATCTATTTCTGCTTTATTGACTATGCCAAAGCCTTTGACTGTGTGGATCACAATAAACTGTGGAAAATTCTGAAAGAGATGGGAATACCAGACCACCTGACCTGCCTCTTGAGAAATCTGTATGCAGGTCAGGAAGCAACAGTTAGAACTAGACATGGAACAACAGACTGGTTCCAAATAGGAAAAGCAGTACGTCAAGGCTGTATATTGTCACCCTGTTTATTTAACTTATATGCAGAGTACATCATGAGAAACGCTGGGCTGGAAGAAGCACAAGCTGGAATCAAGATTGCCGGGAGAAATATCAATAACCTCAGATATGCAGATGACACCACCCTTATGGCAGAAAGTGAAGAGGAACTCAAAAGCCTCTTGATGAAAGTGAAAGTGGAGAGTGAAAAAGTTGGCTTAAAGCTCAACATTCAGAAAACAAAGATCATGGCATCCGGTCGCATCACTTGATGGGAAATAGATGGAGAAACAGTGGAAACAGTGTCAGACTTTATTTTTGGGGGCTCCAAAATCACTGCAGATGGTGACTGCAGCCATGAAATTAAAAGACACTTACTCCTTGGAAGGAAAGTTATGACCAACCTAGATAGCATATTCAAAAGCAGAGACATTACTCTGCCAACAAAGGTTCGTCTAGTCAAGGCTATGGTTTTTCCTGTGGTCATGTATGGATGTGAGAGTTGGACTGTGAAGAAGGCTGAGCACCTAAGAATTGACACTTTTGAGCTGTGGTGTTGGAGAAGACTCTTGAGAGTCCCTTGGACTGCAAGGAGATCCAACCAGTCCATTCTGAAGGAAATCAGCCCTGGGATTTCTTTGGAAGGAATGATGCTAAAGCTGAAACTCCAGTACTTTGGCCACCTCATGCGAAGGGTTGACTCATTGGAAAAGACTCTGATGCTGGGAGGGATTGGGGGCAAGAGGGGAAGGGGACAACAGAGGATGAGATGGCTGGTTGGCATCACTGACTCGATGGATGTGAGTCTCAGTGAACTCCAGGAGTTGGTGATGGACAGGGAGGCCTGGCGTGCTGCAATTCATGGGGTCACAAAGAGTTGGACACGACTGAGAGACTGATCTGATCTGATCTGATAACTGGTTTACTCGGAAAGTCAATAAAACCCGTGACATCAGGTTTGCTCTGACCAAGGAGGCCACAGGCGCCCTCTCAAATCGCTGAAGGTGCTCCACCTTAGACACCTTTTCCAGTGGTTCTTAGAAGCCCAGGCAAGTAAGTGGTCCCAGAGGATCCCCGCACTCCATTTAAATGTCCTGAAGGAAGAACAGAAAAGAAAAGGAGAGAAAAAGAAACAAGAAAGAACGACACGGGGAGACCAAACTTTGAGCAAGGCCCGTAGCTTTATTTTCAAAGGGAGCTTATATACCTTAAGTTGTGCATAGAGGATACTACTACTACTACTACTAAGTCCCTTCAGTCGTGTCCGACTCTGTGCGACCCCATAGATGGGAGCCCACTAGGCTCCCCCGTCCCTGGGATTCTCCAGGCAAGAACACTGGAGTGGGTTGCCATTTCCTTCTCCAATGTGTGAAAGTAAAAAGTGAAAGTGAAGTCGCTCAGTCGTGTCCGACTCTTAGTGACCCCATGGACTGCAGCCCACTGCAGCCCTTGCAAGCTCCTCCATCTATGGGATTTTCCAGGCAAGAGTACTGGAGTGGGGTACCATTGCCTTCTCCGATAGAGGATAATAGGGGGTGTGAAATTATGCAAAGTCAGCAGTCTTTGATCCTTATAGAGACCAGGCTTTCTTTTCTGCAAACTTATCGTATACAAATGGTTTAGGTGATTTACATCATCTTCTGGCCAGAAGGCCTGTTAACATTTTATGACTCTGATAAAGGTTTGTCAACCATAAGACTAATTTTCTGTAAGAGTAATTATTTTAAAATTTGGCGCCATCCTCCGAAGGTGTTAGATAAAGTTGCTTTCCTATAGGGCAAAGGTGCAGTGGGCTTACAAAAAAGGAAAGAATTTATTATCTTAAGGGTCTAAAGTTGTTAACACCAAGGCCACTATTTATTTTTTCTATATACCAACTATATTAATTAATACACTTCCAAGGATACAATACACTTCCAAGGCCCCGAGCAGGTGGACAAGGTGGGCAGGTGGCTGCTGGAGAAGGAGGTGCTGGAGCGGGCCGACATGGTGGAGCTGCTCGGGCCGCAGCCATTCGCCTAGAAAATCACCTACGAGGAGCTTGTGGAAGGCACGGGCGGCCTGGAGGAGGATACGGCCCTTCCCGAGGGTCTGCAGGGCTGGCGTGGGGGCCCCGCTGCAGGAGAGCCCAGCCTAGCGCCTCCACCTGGAGAGCAGCCTCTGGGACCCCCAGGAAGCAAATTAAAGCATATGTAACCTGAAGCAATGGCACCCAACTCCAGTACTCTTGCCTGGAAAATCCCACAGATGGAGGAGCCTGGTGGGCTGCAGTCCATGGGGTCACTAAGAGTCAGACACGACTGAGCGACTTCACTTTCACTTTTTACTTTCACACATTGGAGAAGGAAATGGCAACCCACTCCAGTGTTCTTGCCTGGAGAATCCCAGGGACGGGGGAGCCTAGTGGGCTCCCGTCTATGGGGTCTCAAAGAGTCGGACACGACTGAAGTGACTTAGCAGTAGCAGCAGCAAGGATACAATACAGGGGATGTGGAAACTTGGCAGCAAGCATTGGCTCAACTATGAAATCTTCTACTAGTTCTATTCTAACAATTTCTAACTCTCTGAGAAGCTCTATACTATTTGAATATCTTAAGCTTCCTGAGCCTCTTGCGGTTGGGAGACTGTAAACAATCCTATGTGTAGCTGTAGGAATCCAGGTAAACCTGTCAGGCAAGTTAGAGAGCCATCTGAGGGGTTTGGATTTAAACACTCCTATTATGCCCAGGAGGCTTATTAGCTAGAGCTTTAAGTTGATTTCCTTCAGAGAAAGGTGGTTGGGGATAGCCCCCCATTAATGTCAGAGGAGTTGGTGAAAGTTGTAAAATAGTAAAACAGACAAGTTCTGGTTTTGGGGTAGATGTTCAGGCAGGTCCGGGGGTGGGGGGTGGGGGGGCTCAAGTCCTGACTAGCCTCTGCATATCAGGCCTCTCTACATGACTTTTGTCATGGGTGGGAACTCCTGTGCTGGCTCCCAGCAGATGGTTGCTTGGACAACGGTGATAGTAGTAGAAGAGTTGACAATGCTCAGTTCAGTTCATTTCAGTCGCTCAGTCATGTCCGACTCTTTGTGACCCTATGAATCGCAGCACGCCAGGCCTCCCTGCCCATCACCAACTCCCAGAGTTCACCCAAACTCACATCCTTCGAGTCAGTGATGCCATCCAGCCATCTCATCCTCTGTCGTCCCCTTCTCCTCCTGCCCCCAATCCCTCCCAGCATCAGAAGCTTTTCCAATGTGTCAACTCTTCTCATGAAGTGGCCAAAG
This sequence comes from Bos grunniens, assembly GCF_055505025.1. NCBI lineage: Eukaryota > Metazoa > Chordata > Mammalia > Artiodactyla > Bovidae > Bos > Bos grunniens. Next base: position 70,991,731 of record NC_141170.1, read on the forward strand.
TACTGGACTTTCAGCTTTAGCATCATTCCTTCCAAAGAACACCCAGGGCTGATCTCCTTCAGAATGGACTTGTTGGATCTCCTTGCAGTCCAAGGGACTCTCAAGAGTCTTCTCCAACACCACAGTTCAAAAGCATCAGTTCTTCGGTGCTCAGCTTTCTTCACAGTCCAACTCTCACATCCATACATGACCACTGGAAAAACCATAGCCTTGACTAGATGAACCTTTGTTGGCAAAGTAATGTCTCTGCTTTACAATATGCTATTTAGGTTGGTCATAACTTTTCTTCCAAGGAGTAAGCATCTTTTACTTTCATGGCTGCAGTCACCATCTGCAGTGATTTTGGAGCCCCAAAAAATAAAGTCCGACACTGTTTCCCCATCTATTTCCCATGAAGTGATGAGACCAGATGCCATGATCTTCGTTTTCTGAATGCTGAGCTTTAAGCCAACTTTTTCACTCTTCTCTTTCATTTTCATCAAGAGGCTTTTGAGTTCCTCTTCACTTTCTGCCATAAGGGTGGTGTCATCTGCATATCTAAGGTTATTGATATTTCTCCCGGTAATCTTGATTCCAGTTTGTGCTTTTTCCAGCCCAGCGTTTCTCATGATATACACTGCATATAAGCAGGGTGAGAGTATACAGCCTTGACGTACTGCTTTTCCTATTTGGAACCAGTCCATTGTTCCATGTCCAGTTCTAACTGTTGCCTCTTGACCTGCATATAGTGGACCTATTTCAAAGGCAGCCTCAATAGGTTTAATTGGTTGATTCAAAGTGGAGCATATGAGAAAAAAATGATAAAGTATACCGAGTTATATGGAGTCACTCTACATTAAAATATAGTAAAATTGAAGCTGAAGCTCCAATACATTGGCCACCTGATGTGAAGAGCCGACTCATTAGAAAAGACCCTTATGCTGGGAAAGATTGAAGGCAATAGGAGAAGGGGATGACAGAGGATGAGATGGTTGGGTGACATCACTGTCTCAATGGACATGAGTTTGAGCAAGCTCCAGGAGATGGTAAAGAGCCAGGAAGCCTGGCATGCTGCAGTCCATGGGGGTGCAAAGAGTCGGATATGACTGAGCAACTGAATAACAACAATACATTAAAATGCTGAAGACTATGGATGAAACAGATCCAATACAGTGAACTTTGTTATCACTCCTCTTGAGAGGTGGGATGTAAGTCTCCTCCCTTGAATTTGGGTAAGTCTTTGTGATTTGATTGAACATTAAATGTTGAGGAAAGTGGTGTTTGGTAATTCCAAAGTTAGATGAAAAGAAGTCTTTCAGCTTCCATCTGAGCCTGTTGGGACAGTAATCCTAGGAGTTTCCAGTCATCATGGTCCTAATACAGAGAAATCTCTCTAATGTGAGAAAGTGATACAGAGAGGACACATGTAGACAGAGAAGGCAAAGAGCCCATAGATGTCCCAACTCAGGTTTGAATGAAAACTTTCAAAGGGCTTCTCCCCATCTTTCTGCAACTCCACAAAAATTTCTGAATGAAAACACTTAGCTGATTCTAGTTGATTCAAAAAGCCATGGAATATAATAATAATAACAATGTGTTGTTTAAATCTGTAAGCATTGTCATGACTTGGCAGTAAAAGAAACAGGGTTAGAGGGAAATTAAGCTTTATTTTTCACATGTTAAGTTCCAGGTGAACATTAATCATCCAAATGAAAATGTTAACTAGGTTAACAATCTCTGGAATTCACAGATATTTCATTTGGATCACTGGTCAATGAAGGCATTTATGTTTAACGCCCTTATGGGAAACGTTGAATTGTTATATCAATGGTGGATAACTCTTATTTCATGTGAGAGCTCCTACTTTTTCATTATTAATAATGAGGTTTACTATGGATTTCTGATCAATAGAAAATTTATGCAGTTTTTTTCTATTATTGGCTGAGATCTTTTCTTTTATGAGGGAATATTAATATTTGTCAAATGTGTTTTCTATATCTAGTGATATAATCAGTTTTATTTACATGTTGAATTTTCTGTTGTGAATAAAGTATCACCATCATCTCATTCTATTAAGGTTGGTGCAAAAGTAATTACAGCTGTTGAAATTTGTTGTTTGATATTGGAATACATTCTTAAATAAGTGTGGTTATGTTATATATCCTTTTAATGCATATTTCTCACTCTATGCCTTTTTTTTTTTTTTTTTTGCTAATGATGCTGTTTATTTTATATTTATTTTAGACTAGGAAAATGATGTTACACAAAAAGTAAATTCAAGTGATATTATTATTCAAGTTCAAAACGGGTCGTAAAGCAACAGAGACAACTCATAACATCAGCAATGCATTTGGCCAAGGAACTGCTAATTAAAGTACGTGCAGTGGTGGTTCAAGCCATTTCACAAAGGAAATGAGAGCCTTGAGGATGAAGAGCATAGTGGCTGTCTATTGGAAGCTGACAATGACCAACTGAGAGGATCATTGAAGCTGTCCTCTTACAACTACAGACAAACTGCTGAAGAACTTAACATCATCTATGCTATGGTCATTTGGCATTTGAAGAAAATTGGAAAGGTGAAAAAGCTTGATAAGTGGGTGCCTCATGAGCTGACTGTAAATTAAAAAAAAAAAAAATCGTTTGAAGCATCATCTTCTCTTATTCTATGCAACAACAATGAACATTTCTCAATTGGATTGTGACCTGTTATGAAAAGTAGAAGTTACATGGCAACTGAAGATGATCAGCTCAGTGGTTGGACTGAGAAGAAGCTCCAAAGCACTTTCCAAAGCCAAACTTACACCAAAAATTGGTCATGGTCACTGTTTGGTGGTCTGCTGTTTGTCTGATCCACTACAGCTTTCTGAATCTCGGCAAAACCATTACATCCGAGAAGTATGCTCAGCAAATTGATAAGATGCACCCAAAACCTGCTGCAGGCATTAGTCAACAGAAAGGGCCCATTTCTTCTCCACAATGATGCCTGACCACACGTCACACAAACAATGCTTTAAACATTGAAAAACTTAGGCTACAACGTTTTGCCTCATCCACCATATTAATTTTGACCTCTTGCCAACTGACTACCACTTCTTCAAGTGTCTTGACAACTTTTTTCAGGGAAAATGCTTCAACAGCCAGCAAGAGGCAGAAAATGCTTTCCATATCAGATCAGATCAGTCGCTCAGTCGTGTCCGACTCTTTGCAACCCCATGAATTGCAGCACGCCAGGCCTCCCTGTCCATCACCAACTCCCAGAGTTCACTCAGACTCACGTCCATCGAGTCAGTGATGCCATCCAGCCATCTCATTCTCTGTCCTTCCCTTCTCCTCCTGCCTCCAATCCCTCCCAGTATCAGAGTCTTTTCCAATGCGTCAACTCTTCACATGAGGTGGCCAAAGTACTGGAGTTTCAGCTTTAGCATCATTCCTTCCAAAGAAATCCCAGGGCTGATCTCCTTCAGAATGGACTGGTTGGATCTCCTTGCAGTCCAAGGGACTCTCAAGAGTCTTCTCCAACACCACAGTTCAAAAGCATCAATTCTTAGGTGCTCAGCCTTCTTCACAGTCCAACTCTCACATCCATACATGACCACTGGAAAAACCATAGCCTTGACTAGATGAACCTTTGTTGGCAAAGTAATGTCTCTGCTTTTGAATATGCTATCTAGGTTGGTCATAACTTTCCTTCCAAGAGTAAGCATCTTTTAATTTCATGGCTGCAGTCACCATCTGCAGTGATTTTGGAGCCCCCCAAAATAAAGTCTGACACTGTTTCCACTGTTTCTCCATCTATTTCCCATCAAGTGATGCGACCGGATGCCATGATCTTTGTTTTCTGAATGTTGAGCTTTAAGCCAACTTTTTCACTCTCCACTTTCACTTTCATCAAGAGGCTTTTGAGTTCCTCTTCACTTTCTGCCATAAGGGTGGTGTCATCTGCATATCTGAGGTTATTGATATTTCTCCCCGCAATCTTGATTCCAGCTTGTGTTTCTTCCAGCCCAGCATTTCTCATGACGTACTCTGCATATAAGTTAAATAAACAGGGTGAGAATATACAGCCTTGACGTACTGCTTTTCCTATTTGGAACCAGTCTGTTGTTCCATGTCCATTTCTAACTGTTGCTTCCTGACTTGCATACAAATTTCTCAAGAGGCAGATCAGTGGTCTGGTATTCCCGTCTCTTTCAGAATTTTCCACAGTTTATTGTGATCCACACAGTCAAAGGCTTTGGCATAGTCAATAAAGCAGAAATAGATGTTTTTCTGGAACTCTCTTGTTTTTTCCATGATCCAGTGGATGTTGGCAATTTGATCTCTGGCTCCTCTGCCTTTTCTAAAACCAGCTTGAACATCAGGAATTTCATGGTTCACATATTGCTGAAGCCTGGCTTGGAGAATTTTGAGCTAGCCTGTGAGATGACTGCAATTGTGCAGTAGTTTGAGCATTCTTTGGCATTGCCTTTCTTTGGGATTGGAATGAAAACTGACCTTTTCCAGTCCTGTGGTCACTGCTGAGTTTTCCAAATTTGCTGGCATATTGAGTGCAGCACTTTCACAGCATCATCTTTCAGGATTTGGAATAGCTCAACTGGAATTCCACCACCTCCACTAGCTTTGTTTGTAGTGATGCTTTCTAATGCCCACTTGACTTCACATTCCAGGATGTCTGGCTCTAGGTCAGTGATCACACCATCGTGATTATCTAGGTCGTGAAGATCTTTTTTGTACAGTTCTTCTGTGTATTCTTCTTAATATCTTCTGCTTCTGTTAGGTCCATACCATTTCTGTCCTTTATCGAGCCTATCTTTACATGAAATGTTCCTTTGATATCTCTGATGTTTTGAAAAGATCCCTAGTCTTTCCCATTCTGTTGTTTTCCTCTATTTCTTTGCACTTCCTCAAATCCTGAAGCACACATTTTTTATGCTACAGGAATAAACAAAGCTATTTCTTGTTGCAAAAATCTATTGATTGCAATGGTTCCTATTTTGATTAATAAAGATGTGTTTGAGCCTAGTTATAATAATTTAAAATTCATGGTCTGAAACCACAATTATGTCTGCACCACCATAATAAGCTCTCTTCTGTCTTACAAAAGAGGAGCTAGAAAATATTATTTTCTGAATTGTCTCACCTAACTTGTTATAGATTAAAGACTGAGAATTAAAGGATTTTATAGAAGCTTTTGAAGACATAAAGGAGAAACCATTATTTTGAGTATCTGCAGACAGACACATCCTCATATAGTGTTTGCACTAGTTTCCAGGTGGGATTCCTGAGAATTACTCTGCTAATGCATCTTAAGTTAAGTAGAAGATCCTCCCAATGGTTCTTTAGATTTGTCACAGTAGGTCATCAGCAAACTCTTGAAAACCACTTGATTCAATAATATTAGTGGACTTTTGGTGCCACCTTCTCTGACCTTTATTACATCAACACTTTCAATAACTGTGCAAGCTTCTAATTCCCAATATTAAGGCATTTTATATTTGAAATGCAGAGAGGGCTCTGTGTTCCATACAGAATCCTGACTGACATACTGATAGATTTTTACACAGATAAATCATCTTCACATTTCTGAGATAAATCTTACTTTGAACTTGGACTGCAGCCTATGCTCTGTATATTTACTCCACATCTAAGATGGAGAGATCAGCCACAACCACTGTTAATGGTGGTTGATGTTTGCCTTAGAAGTGACATTTCTCATCTGCTCACAATATATTGGCTAGAGTAAGTCCCGTGGTCACACCTAATTAGAAGACCCTGACATCAGAAGGCTCTGATGTCTTCATCAGAGCCTGGAAGGATGTTGATGGACATTCTATATTAGTGAAACACTTGGTAAAACTGTCACCTTAATGAGCTTATATCTTGAGGGAAGATGTTGCAGAATAGAATGTTGAAAGTATTTAATGTTTAAGGTAGACGCTATGTTCAGAGAAGGCAATGGCACCCCACTCCAGTACTCTTGCCTGGAAAATCCCATGGATGGAGGAGCCTGGTAGGCTGCAGTCCATGGAGTCGCTAAGAGTCAGACACGACTGAGCAACTTCACTTTCACTTTCCACTTTCATGCATTGGAGAAGGAAATGGCAACCCACTCCAGTGTTCTTGCCTGGAGAATCCCAGGGATGGGGGAGCCTGGTGGGCTGCCATCTATGGGGTTGCACAGAGTCGGACACGACTAAAGTGACTTAGCAGCAGATGCTATGTTGCAAGTATTATTAGAAACTGAGCTCAGAAAAAAAGTTAGTTGTTTTGAAGCAAGAAAGGAAGTGTAGTTCATGAAGTTAGGGACCTTTCATGTTGGAAAGGCAACTGTTTCTTTATCTCAAATAGTAAGACATAAAATTAATTAGGTTTTTGGTATCTCAGTCAGTAAAGAATCTGTCTGCAGTGCAGGACACCCAGGTTCCATCGCTAGTTTGGAAAGATCCCCTGGAGAAGGAAATGGCAAACCACTCCAGTATCCTTGCCTGGAAAATCCCATGAATAGAGGAGCCTGGTGGGATGCAGTCCATGGAATCACAAAGAGTCAGGCATGACTGAGCAACTAACACTTTGACATCAAAAGCAAATTCAAATTGATTTTCTAGCAAGGATTAAATACAAAGTATGACTTTTACAACCATGGATAAAACCTTTAATGAATTGTTGGCATCCAAGAGATCTTCCTAGACAAAACAACTCAGGAAAGGCAAACTAAAATGTGATTGCTTTCCTACCTATGGGCTTCCCTGGTGGCTCAGATGCTAAAGAATCTGCCTGCAATGGCAGGAGACCTGGGTTTGATCCCAGGATCAGGAAGATTCCCTGGGGAAGGAAATGGTTACCCACTCCAATATTCTTTCTGGAAAATTCCATGGACAGAGGAGCCTAACATGTTAGAGCCCATGGGGTCACAAAGAATCAGACACGATTGAGTGACTAACACTTTCACTTTTTCACTCCTACGTAAGTGACCCAAGTTTCCTTTATTTCAATTTGGACAGAAGAGAAGTCTGAGGGCAAAGAAATACAGAAATGTTTCAAATCTTGGAAGAATGTCTTGAAAAGCACTGAAGATATAGATATTTCCATGTGAGGCTGACAGGAATTAATTACACCAAAGTTGATTAAATTTGTAAGAGGTTTGTACATAAGGAAGCCATAATAATTCTAAGCACAAAAGGTTAGTGAGAATGAATCTAAAACAGCTCACTGTGTAAGAATGAAAATGAACCCTCGGGCCCCCAAATTTTGCCTTAATCAAATATTTACGTGAATTAGACAATGAATACAGAAAAATTTGCCAGAAGGTGGAGCAACAAGTTAAAGATATCAATGTGATGGATGACTCTTTCAAAAGGTAGAATCAGGGACTTCTCAAGCATCTGCATTTCCTGTGTGACGGGACTTTTGCAACTTCCACCCATGATATTTGAGTTTCTGTGAACTGTGTCTCAACTGTTTTGTTTTCAAAATGGCAGCATGTATTTTGCAGGTATTCTGTTTTGGGGATTGTAAAATACTGTAAACTCTCAACAAGAACCTGGCTGCTCCTTAGTAAAATTTAGTATGTGCAATTCTATGATCTAAAAGTTCTGCCTCTGGGGGCATACCCTTAATTTAAAAAAAAGTTTTAGTCAGTTCAGTTCAGTTGCTCAGTCATGTTCGGCTCTTTGTGATCCCATGAACTGCAGCACACCAGGCCTCCCTATCCATCACCAACTCCTGAAATTCACCCAAACTCATGTCCATTGAGTTGGTGATGCCATCCAGCCATCTCATCCTCTGTCATCCCCTTCTCCTCCTGCCCCCAATCCCTCCCAGCATCAGAGTCTTTTCCAGTGAGTCAACTCTTCACATGAGGTGGCCAAAGTATTGGAGTTTCAGCTTCAGCATCAGTCCTTCCAAAGAACAGCCAGGACTGATCTCCTTTAGAATGGATTGGTTGGATCTCCTTGCAGTCCAAGGGACTCTCAAGAGTCTGCTCCAACACCACAGCTCAAAAGTGTCAATTCTTTGGCGCTCAGATTTCTTCACAGTCCAGCTCTCACATCCATACATGACCACTGGAAAAACCATAGCCTTGACTAGATGGACCTTTGTTGGCAAAGTAATGCCTCTGCTTTTGAATGTGCTATCTAGGTTGGTCATAACTTTCCTTCCAAGGAGTAAGCGTCTTTTAATTTCTTGGCTGCAGTCACCATCTGCAGTGATTTTGGAGCCCCAGAAAATAAAGTCTGACACTGTTTCCACTGTTTCCTCATCTATTTCCCATGAAGTGATAATCTAATTGCAGCATCACTGTCCATAGAAGAGAATCAGAGGCAATCTGCTTGTGTCACAAGCAATGATGAATAATAACTGTGAAGAAGGGAGTGATACTTGGTGAAATCACAACATGGATTTCTATGCAACAATTGGAAGAAAAAAAAATTGTGTATATGATCTAAATGCATGGATCTTAAATATAATTTGATTAGTGAAAAATGTAATATATGAAATCTGTTATATATAAAATAATTAATTTATATATTATATATTGACACAAAGCAATACATATATATTTGTAATGACACAAATACATCAAACAATTGAATGATTGTGGGGAAGGAGGATGAAAAAAAATGGGGTAGTTTAAAGGGAATACATAAATAAAGATGCATGATGTTGTATGACTGAATGATGTTAATGTACCAAGAAGTTAGGAAGATGATGACTTGAGTGATGGGCACCTCCTTGTCTAAAATAAAACTGCACAAAATTTAAAAACAAACCAGCTGGCTTTCACAGAGATTATAGGAGATTAAAAATCAATTTATCCTCAATCAGTGACAGGAAATGAAGTGAAAAGTCCTGGGAATTGGAACCCTCAAGGTCAGCATTTCAATGTGTATATAAGTTTGGTTTAATGAAATATGGGGGTAAAGGGCAGACTCATGCCTGAACAGGAGATAAACCTCTTTTTCTACTGGTAAAGAATATTTCTTTAGAATCACCAGGTCTGTTTTCAGGATTTTCCACCTCGATTACCTGGTGAGTGATTTTGGGCAAATGCCTTAGCTTTTGTAATCATTTGTAAGTAAAATATGTGGTACACAGTCATTGTATGGAGTTAACTAAAATACAGATAAAATGCTGAGCATCTCTGATATGACAGGCAATTTACTATAATCTCTGGTAACACATTGCTACTACTCTAGTAGAGAAGACATACAATTAGAAGGCACATAAATGCTTCAGTAGATTATGAATAGTGCTATTGTAGGGCTCACAAAGGATCCAACCCAGTCTTAGATAGGAAACAGAAGCTTTCTAAAAAGAAGTGTTCCAAGTTCACATCTGCAGAATGAGTACAAGTTAAACAACTGGGGACATGATATGTGTGTGTGTGTGTGTGTGTGTGTGTGTAACAGAGACCTACACAGAGAGTTAATTTAAAAGAAGAAATCAAGTAGGAATGTTTTGCAAGTATAAATTTAAATTAAAGCTTTAATAACTCATTAACAATATTGAAAGTTGAAGCAGCAAGAGTTAGGAATTAGCAGCAAGACCAAGGAGGGTTTTTATACCATCTGTTTCTAGAAAGTCACATTGCTATTTTCCTCTTAGATTCTAATGGTTAGAAAGCATCCTGCTTTTGCATCTTTGTTTAATTCATGGCTCAGTTTTTATGTCTTCCAATTGTCTTGATTTGTCCCCCTAGTCAAAGAAAATAACTATTTTGAGTTTAAACTGAAATGAGTTAACCTTTGAAAATAAAACAGAATGTGAGACTTGCAAAAAAGGTCTACTATGAATGCATATCATGTTTGTGTTGTTTGTGCATGTGTGTGCACTTATTTGTGTCTGTATGTGTGTGTGCATTCTTTTTCTTATCCTAAGAGAGAATCTTCACCAGGAAATTATCTGGCTCAACATATCTTTTCGTTCCAGCTCCTTGGATGTTTCTCAGTGGAGAAATTAAAATCTGCAGACATATACATTTTACTAAACATCAAACTGCCATGTAATTTCTTATTTCTGTCATGAGAGACACTATTGTAAACCAGGGACAACAATGCAAATATATGTTATAACTTTTATAAATTTTAGACTAGCATTCATATTTTGTTATGGTGCTTTAAATATCAGAGGATATAAGAAATTATATTGTAAAATAACATGTAATAAAATAACAAAATGCCTTATGTGGAGTGTTTTATTATAATAGGATCTATAAAGCAGATTAATATGTGTCACATTAAAATTTAAAATTCAAAAAATAAAGTATATAGAATATTGTTTTAATAAACTATTGATTTAAGATTATTCTTCAAAATGATACATTTTAAGAGCAGAACCACTTTAATAAACTTGAATTATGTATCTGTACCCTGTACAAAATGTATTTGTGCTTTTAAAACCTAGCTAACCCTGAGCTTTTTGTTTGATTTTATCTTTATTTTTTCCCATAGGATGCTAAAACTGATCACAGAACCATTCCAAACTCATTTCCATCCACCACTTTTCTATTTTTTCTAAACAAATAAAGCTCTGTTTACTATAACTGCTAAGTGAAGAATGTAGTAGAATTGCTAAAAAAACAGAGGTGTTCGGCAGAAATTTAAGGCACTAAAAATATTTTGAGTATGGCATTACTGAACCATCATGACCAGACATTTCAGTCACTGTAGAAATAACTCTAATGTTTCTAGACTTTTCGAAGCATGTTACCTAAGCACTTGCATCAAAATTACCTGAAATCATCGTTAAAATTTCAAATTTTAAGAACCCATTTAGATTCACTAAGTCAATATTTCTGGTGGTTGAATAAAAGAGTCTGCTACTTAATAAGTTCCCTTCATGATTCTTATGCATGGAGAAGTTTGGGGAAATACTGCTCTGGAAATATGGTATCATGTTCTGCTCTGCTTCATTTCTTCTTTCTCCTCAACCTTCCCCTTGAATGCACATCCTGGGAAAAAGATCTAGCATGTGTGCAAGTGCTATTTATTTAGTAAACAATTCCTCATTTTGAAGAATCTGTATGATAGTAAATTTGTAAGAAGGTAAGCATGGAGTTCAGTGTTTTGTTTTACTCTATTTTTACTTCAGTTATTTCACTTTGAAAGGTCTACTGGAAAATAGAGATGTTTAGATGCCAATAATTCAAACATTTTATTTTTAATATAAATTTATTTATTTTAATCAGAGGCTAATTACTTTACAATATTGTATTGGTTTTGCCATACATTGACATGAATCCACCACGGGTGTACATGTGTTCCCCATCCTGAACCCCCCTCCCACCTCCCTCTCCATACCCTCCCTCTGGGTCATCCCAGTTCACCAGCTCCGAGCATCCTGTATCATGCATTGAACCTGGACCGGCAATTCGTTTTACATATATGTACGTGTTTCAATGCAGTTCTCCAAAATCATCCCACCCTTACCCTCTCCCACAGAGTCCAAAAGACTGTTTTATATATCTCTATCTCTTTTGCTGCCTCGCATACAGGATTATCATTACCATCTTTCTAAATTCCATATATATGCGTTAGTATACTGTATTGGTGTTTTTCTTTCTGGCTTACTTCACTCTGTATAATAGGCTCCAGTTTCATCCACCTCATTAGAACTGATTCAAATGTATTCTTTTTAATGGCTGAGTAATACTCCATCGTGTATATGTACCACAGCTTTCTTATCCATTCATCTGCTGATGGACATCTAGGTTGCTTCCATGTCCTGGCTATTATAAACAGTGCTGCGATGAACATTGGGGTACACGTGTCTCTTTCAGTTCTGGTTTCCTTGGTGTGTATGCCCAGCAGTGGGATTGCTGGGTCATATGGCAGTTCTATTTCCAGTTTTTTAAGGAATCTCCACACTGTTCTCCATAGTGGCTGTACTAGTTTGCATTCCCACCAACAGTGTAAGAGGGTTCCCTTTTCTCCACACCCTCTTCAGCATTTACTACTTGTAGACTTTTGGATAGCAGCCATTCTGACTGGTGTGAAATGGTACCTCATAGTGGTTTTTATTTGCATTTCTCTGATAATGAATGATGTTGAGCATCTTTTCATGTGTTTGTTAGCTATCTGTATGTCTTTTTGCAGAAATGTCTGTTTAGTCCTTTGGCCCATTTTTTGATTGGGTCATTTATTTTTCTGGAAATTAAGGAAACAATTCCATTCACCATTGCAACAAAAAGAATAAAATACTTAGGAATATATCTACCTAAAGAAACAAAAGATCTATATATAAAAAACTACAAAACACTGGTGAAAGAAATCAAAGAAGACACTAATAGATGGAGAAATATACCATGTTCATGCATTGGAAGAATCAATATAGTGAAAATGAGTATACTACCCAAAACAATCTATAGATTCAATGCAATCCCTATCAAGCTACTAATGGTGTTTTTCACAGAGCTAAAACAAATAATTTCACAATTTGTATGGAAATATAAAAAACCTCAAATAGCCAAAGCAATCTTGAGAAAGAAGAATTGAACTGGAGGAATCAACCTGCCTGACTTCAGGCTCTACTACAAAGCCACAGTCATCAAGACAATATGGTACTGGCACAAAGACAGAAATGTAGATCAATGGAACAAAATAGAAAGCCCAGAGATAAATCCACGTACCTATGGACACCTTATCTTTGACAAAGGAGGCAAGAATATACAATGGACAAAAGACAATCTCTTTAACAAGTGGTGCTGGGAAAACTGGTCAGCCACTTGTAAAAGAATAAGACTAGAACACTTTCTAACACCATACACAAACATTTCAAAATGGCACTTATCAAAATCTTTCTAAAAGTCTCTGGGCTAGTTTTGCAAAGTTGGGCCTAATTAAGCAATCTTCCCCAGGCTGCCCAGATGATAAACAGCAGCATTGTATGTCAAATCCAAGTCTTCAACCTACAGTAAAGTATACTTTATTCCAGTGGTAAGAAAACAAATATAGAAGGCCTTCCTCCAGGACTGCAGCATGAGAAGCTCCTTGAAAGTAACTCCATAGCAAAAGAAAGAAAACTTGAATAGTTTCAAGATTCTGGGATTTGTGATAAGGGCCTAAAGCAAATGAAGAAAAATTTATTCAAGAAAATCTAGTATGTTAAGGAAACCATGAGTCTTTGGCATTTGACCAATATCAACTTTTACTTTCCTTACCTCCAGCTCAACTTGAATTAAGCTCCACTCCAGGAGAGTAAAGACATAAATATTGGGCTTCATCTTCCCTCAGCTTCCAATCAAGGGTTATCTTATCTCACCAGGACAGGGTGGCCATCAGCATTTGTCATTCTCTCAAACTTAGAATTGAACAGGCCAAATTCCTCTTGAGTACAGGTAAGAGATCAAAGACTTCCTTCCTTATCTGAGCTCCACATAGATGATGAGAGGATCTCCCTCAGTCACAGCTGGCTGAGAATACTTTAGTGCCAATAGATTTCATCTCAAGTTATACATAAGGTATGTGTCTCATATCTGGTTGGACAAGCCATTTAGACCATGGGCCTTACCCAGTGCCCAGAGTAGTGACTCAGGGGTTTTTCTCAGGAGGTGAGACATACTAATAGCATTTTTTCATAATAAAGTCCTACTCTACAGAAAACATTTTGTACGAACTTTATTTGAGCAGAGGGAAGCACTCTCTTCATTTCAGTCCCCTGTACCTTTTGCATAGTGATGAGAGCTACTGCAGACAGTGACTGCAGCCATGAAATTAAAAGACACTCCTTGAAGGGTAAGCTATGACAAATATAGTCTGTGTATTAAAAAGCAAAAACATCACTTTGCCAACAAAGATCCAGATGCATATAGTAAAAGCTATGATTTTTCCAGGAGTCATATATGGATGTGAGAGTTGGACCATAAAGAAGGCTGAGAGCCAAAGAATTAATGCTTTTAAATTTTAGTGCTGAAGAAGACTTTTGAGAGTCCCTAGGACAAGCAAGGAGATCAAATCAGTGAATCCGAAAGAAAATCAATCCTGAATTTTCATTGTAAGAACTGATGCTGAACCTGAAGCTCTAATACTTTAGGTACCTGATGAGAAGAGCCAACCCACCGGAAAAGACCCTGATTCTGAGAAAGTTTGAGGGCAAGAGGAGAAGGGGATAACAGAGGATCAGATGGTTGGATGGCATCACTGCCTCAGTGGACATGAGTCTGAGCAAACTCTGGGAAATAGTGAAGGATAGAAATGCTAGTGTAACAGACTACAATTTCTGTTACAAAGTTAGTGTAACAGAAATGTTGTAATAATCAATGAATTTAAAATAATTATGATTAATAAATTAAAAGATCTAAAGATAGAAGTAGACAACACACAAAAATGTAAAATGTAAACTGGAAGGTAAAAATTCTAAGAAAGAATAAAAAGGAAACGTTAGAAATCAAAAATACCGATAGAGAAATAAAGGCTGCTTTTGATGTGCTCATTATGAGACCAAACATGGCTGAAGGAAGAACTGACAAGCTAGAAGAGAGATCAATACACAATTCTAAAACAAAAGCCAAAAAGAAAAAAAACAGAGCATCTGAAAACTATGGCACAATTTTAAGTTTTATCATATATCATTGGTATACAAGATTCAGAATAAAGGGAGAACAGAGCAGAAGAAATATTTAAAATTATAGTTACTGAGAAAATTCCTAAACTGATAGGCATTCAACCAATGGGGGAAAAATAAAAATTATGTCAAACTTCTTATCAAAAAATATGGAAGAAGAGAGTGAAATACTTAGAGTGTTGAAAAAAGAATTCACCAAACTAGAATTTATTCTCAGCAAAATTATCTTTCAAATGTGAAGGAGAAATACAGATTTTATTAAACAAAGAACAACAAGAGAAATTTATTACTGGCAAACATGCCCTGCCAGAAATGTTTAAAATTCTTCATGGAGAAGGAAAATAGTGTAAGTCAGAAATTTCTGCATAAAGAAAGGAAGAGCATCAAAGGAGGAATTGAAGGAAAGCATATTATGTTACCTAAAAATATGTCTCTTTGACATAAAAATTATTCTGAGCTCAATGCAATTAAGAAGTAAAAAATTGAGGAAAATGTCTAGCAATCTTCCTTAGCTACCTAAAGGTAAGATATAAACTTTCCTTTAACCAGAGACATACTTTTTTCAACCCATAGACAGCATGAGAATCTACCAAAAAAACAAACAAACAAAACCCAAAAAAACCCACCTTACTCAATTAGTTTCCTCCTGAATATCCTGAATATCTACCTTCCCATGGTTTGCTATCCTTGGAAACCTATAACTGTTTTCCTTTGTCCAGGCATCTCTCTACAAATTTAATGTTCTTTGTTGAAGGCACAACACAAGATGAAATTCTAAGCCACCACTTTGTTATAGTTATAACTGTATACTGCAAACTCTGGAACAATCACTGATTTTGTTTTTCAAAATACAATTGTTGTGGGAGAAGATAAATTGGAGTCATATATAATATTAAACTAAAATTGGGAAAGAAAGAAAAGTTAAAAAAGAGAAATAAAAAAATATCTGCAATGAGTAAAATCAAGTCTTCCAGGCTCCTCTGTCCATGGGATTTTCCAGGCAAGAATACTAGAGTGGGTTGCCATGACCTTCTTCAGGGGATCTTCCTGACCCAGGGACTGAACCCACATCTCTTATGTCTCCTGCCTTGGCAGGCAGGTTCTTTACCACTAGTGCCATCTGAGAAGCTTCCAATTAGAAACATAGCACATTTAATTCAACTATATGAATAATCATTCCAAATGAGAATCATCTAAATACACCAAATAAAAGACAAATATTTAGAGTGACTTTAAAAACAGATCCTAACTATTGATTGAATCAGTCAATCCACTTTACTAATAAAGATTCAGATTGGTTAAATGAAATGGAATGGAGAAAATTACACAGTGCTAACTAAAACAAAGCTGCAGCAGATATATTGATTTCAAAGCAGAACTTGGAATAAGAATATTATCAGGAGTAACAAGTAGTAACATAATAACAAAAACTAATATACAGGGACCAATTATCCAGGAAGACATAACAATTCTTGATGAATATACACATAAAAATAGAATGTCAATATACCGGAGCAAAATCTGTAGAAATACAAAGAAAAATCACTAATATACCACTATAATAGTAGATAAATACTCTTTTTCAATAATTGATGAATTATTCAGGCAGATAATTAGTAAAAATTATAACTGATCTGAATAAAACTACTGATTCACTTGATCTATAATTTATATTCTATATATTCTAATTTATATTTTATAAATTAACATTTATAGAATATTCCATACCATCTCAGCAGAGTCCATATTTGTGTCTCAGTTTCACATGGAATGTTCACTGAAATAAATTATGTTCAAGCTATAAAATATATTATCAAATTAAAAAAATAAAAAAACATGCAAAGTTTGTTTCAGACTTAAATGAGAGCTGAAAATCTCCACATGTTTATAAAGTATATAGGACACATTTAAATAATTCATTAGCCAAAAAAGTCTCAAGACCAATTAAAAATATTTCTAACTAAATAAGAAAAAAATTACAACTAATCAAATTTATTGATGCAATGAAATATGTTTACTTGGAAATTAATAGCATTAAATGCAAATGTTAGAAAAGAAGAAAAATCTAAATTCAATAATTTAATATGCCTACTTGGCATCAAGAAAAATAATAGTTGAAACTTAAAAGCAAGTTGTAGAAAAAGAAATAATAAAAATCAGACTACAAATTCAGGAAATTGGAAAACAAAGAGCAACTCAATGAAATCTAAAACTTTTCTTTGAAAGATATAAAATTGATAAACTTATAATTGGGTAATCCAGAATTAAAAGGGAGAATACACAAATTGCAACTATTAGAAATGAAAGAGTAGACCATGGTCATTAGTCCTACAGAAATTAAACTATTAATATGAGAATACTATGAATAAATCTATGCTCATAAATTTCATAAATGAGATGAAAGGTAGCAATTTTTTAAGAGATACAGCTACCAAAATACACACAAATTTCAATAGATAATCAATAAAAGATTTTAGTATCTACTAAAGAAATTGAGTCAGTAATGAATAGCATTTCCAAAGAGAAGGCACCAGACCAGTTAAAATCTGGGCAAATAATCTGAACAGATACACAGATGGCAAGTAAGTACATAAAAAGATATTTAACATTGTCTGTGTTTAGAAAAATGCAAATTGAGATAGCTATTAGATTAGAATGAGTGAAATCCAAAACTGACAATAGCAATTTCTGGAGGTGGTACAGAGCAATCAGAACTCATATTGTTTGCAAGTTGTTGTTATCTTTGTTCAGTCATTAAGTCTTGTTCAACTCTTTGTGACCCCATGAAGCATGCCAGGCTTCCCTGTCCTTTACTATCTCCTTCACTAAACTCCCAGAATTTGCTCAAACTCATATCCATTGAGTACATCGTACCATCCAACCATCAACCTCTGTCACCCACTTCTCCTACTGGCCTCAATCTTTCCCGACATCAGAGCATTTTTCAATGAGTTGGCTCTTTGCATCAGATGGCCAAAGTACTGGAGCTTCAACTTCATCATCAGTCCTTACAATGAATATCCAGGGTTGATTTTCTTTAGGATTGACTAGTTTGATCTCCTTGCTGTCCAAGGTACTCTCAAGAGTGTTCTCTAGCACCACAATTTGAAAGCATCAATTCTTTGGTGCTCAGCCTTCTTTATGGTCCAGTTTTCACATCTGTACATGACTACGGGAGAAACCATAGCTTTGACTATATGGACCTTTGTTGATTGCAGGTAGAAATACAAAAGGGAACGTGCACTTTAAAAAACAGTGTAGCAGTTTCTTAAAAAGCAAAACTCTTTCATCCAACATTGTGCTCCTAGATATTTACCCAATGATTTGAAAATTTATGTCCACACTAAAAGCTACCTGCAAATATTTATAGCACTACTCATAATTTCCAAAATATTGAAGCAACCAAAATGTCCTTCAATAGGTGAATGGATAAAAAACACTGGCACATCCATAAATAAAACATTATTCACTGATAAAAGCATAGCACTACTGAAATAATCAAGGCCTAAATAATATATGAATACATTTATATAAATTTCAAAATTAAAGAAAAATTTCAAAATTAGAGAAAAGTATCCTATGGTGTCAGAAGCTAGTGTTTGTCTTTCAAGTGGAGAGGAGTAGAAACTGCAAAGACAGAATGGGATTACAGGAGTTCTTGTCAGATTATTCCTCTTGTCTTCCTTGCTTGTCTTGTCTTGTCTTGCTTCTGAGTGCGTTCATTTGCAACAACTGATTTAGCTATATGCTTAGGATTTTCTCATTTTTTTACTCATTAGCTTTGTTTCCTTGGGAAAGTTGTTTAACCTCTGTGAGTCTAGATTTGTTTGATATGTAAAATTGTTATGAAAATATAGAGTTTTTGAGGATTAGTTAAATATGAAGTATCTGGCACAAGCATTAGCAAATACAAAAATGTTAAATAAATAGCAGCTACAATTTAAAACCTAAAAGGTTATTCTAGCTATGAACATTTTTAAAACCTTAAATCTAATAGTTTAGATTCAAATGAAATATGTCACTCTTTTGAGAATTGTGTAGTCAAGAAACAAACATTTATTTCACAAATAGTTACTAAGGAAAAATACAATGTGGACAGAATTATTTTAGATACTTGTATATATCAGTTCCCAAACCAAGTGAAAATCCCTGTCTCTTTGGACAGGGATTCAAGTGGGAAGGACAAATACTACAGGTAAGAAATAGATACATTATAGATACATTTTTAAAAGATTTTTTGATGTGGACCATTTTTAAAGTATCTATTGAATTCGTTACAATATTGCTTCTGTTTTATGTTTTCGTTTTTTAGCTGCAAGGCACATGGGATCTTAGCTCCCTGACCAGGGTCAAAACCACAACCCCTGCATTGGAAAGAAAAGTCTTAACCACTGGACCTCCAGGGAAGTTCCTACATTATATTTTACAAGGTACAAGCTACAAAAGGAAAATAACAGGATAAGGTACATTCATTATTTGAAAGTAAAAATGAGTTGTGATTTTAATAGAAGAGGTAAGCATCATGAGAGAGAGAGGTAGAGAGAGGGAGAAATTTTGCAAAATCTTGAATGAAGTAAGAACTAAGTAGGGGGAAAGCAATGTGCTCTAAGAGAACGGGGCTTCTTACTAGCTCAGCTGGTAAAGACCTGAAGTGCAGGAGACCCCAGTTCCATTCCTGGATTGGGAAGTTCCCCTGGAAAAGGGATAGGCTACCCACTCCTGTATTCTCGGGCTTCCCTTGTGGATCAGCTGGTAAAGAATCCACCTGCAACGCGAGAGTCCTGGGTTTGATTTCTGGGTCGGGAAGATCCCCTGGAAGAGCACATGGCAACCCACTCCAGTTTTCTTGCCTGGAGAATCCCCATGGACAGAGGAGCCTGGCAGGCTCCAGTCCATGGGGTCGAAAAGATTTGGACACAACTGGGCCACTAAGCACACACATACCACACACACCAAGAAGCCAATCACAAAAGCCCAAAACTCGTAGTATTATTAACAGATTAGATATGTGGTAGGGAATAAAAAGAGGAATCATGGATGCCACTGAAGGTTTTGGCCTGAGAAACTGTTAAAAATGCAATTGCTATTAATTGAGATGGAAAAAGGTGGTGAAAAGTTCATCTATTATTATAGCACTCAAATTCAAACAAAATCTTGGGTATGGCAGACATTGCTAGGCTCACCAATTTCTCATTTTTCTTTTAAGGGAAGGACTGGATTTACATTTCCTGGACACTACTATTTTAAAAGCAAGTTAAAGAAATGGAATGGTATGGAAAGGATGATCATGGAGTTATCAACCTTTATCAGGTAAGCTCTTTTTATTCCTATTTTACAGTATGGTATTCACAATGTTACATATTGCATTTCCCAATGTAGGGATATATGTGTGTTGTGCATGTTCAGTCACTTCAGCTGTGTCTGACTCTTTGTGATCTCATGGACTGTAGCCTGAGTTGGGAAGATTCCCTGGAGGAAGACACCACAACCCACTCCAGTACCCTTGCCTGAAGAGTCCCATGGACAGAGGAGCTTGATTGGCTACAGTCCATACTGTCACACAGAGTTGGAAACTGAAGCAATTTAGCACACGTGCATGATTAGATTCAGTGGAATGAGATTCTTTCTTTCTTAGAGTATCTTATATGATGTTGTTTGTCCCAGTTTCAGTGATTCTAGCTGTTTGGTGTTCGGTTCATGTGGTGGTCCACACATTTCTCAATGCTGGTATTATTCTTTTTCTTTTGAAATTAAGTAGCTTGTGAGGATGTATTTTGAAATTATGTAATCACCGTGTTCCTGATCAAACACACCCTCTAGGTTTTGTATCCACTGGTGATTTATCACTCCTGGAATTCAGCTCTAAGAGATACTATTTATTGATTTGTTTACATACATGGACACATAGCTTATTATTTTAATCAACACTGGATTAATAATCTGCCCCTTTTATTACTGACCTTGATGCTCCAATAGTTCCAAAAATAGCTAAAAGTGAGATTGTCAAACAGGCATGTCTCATTTTGAGATATTCCATGATTCTTTGAGTTCTTGTTGTGCAATGCAATAGATTGTTGTAGACTTGTATTGCTCTTACTCAGTTCTGGAAATAATAACTGTTTCTCTAATAAGCCCTGGGTCCTTTTAATGGGGGCTAGGAGAAGGCAATGGCACCCCACTCCAGTACTCTTGCCTGGAAAATCCCATGGGCAGAGGAGCCTGGTAGGCTGCAGTCCACGGGGTCACGAAGAGTCAGACACGACTGAGCAACTTCACTTTCACTTTTCACTTTCATGCATTGGAGAAGGAAATGGCAACCCACTCCAGTGTTCTTGCCTGGAGAATCCTGGGGACGGGGGAGCCTGGTGGGCTGCCGTCTATGGGGTCGCATAGAGTCGGACAGGGCTGAAGCGACTTAGCAGCAGCAGCAGCAGCAGCAGCATTCAGAAATCAAAATCTGGAAAGTGTGTTCTATCTTCTTTTTCTTTCTTAGTCTCTATTTTCACTCTTGTTCTCACATTCTTCTTTCTCAATCTCTCTCATTTTTTTCCTGCACCCACATATATATCTGTAATATGAATACATATTGATACTTTCAATGTCCATCTAAAATTATTTGGTACATAGTAGTTTTCTACTTTCCCAAATTTGAAATTCTGTAAACAGTGAGAAACATGGGTTCCTTTATCCTCAATGTATTAACAAAGCTTACTATTTGTTTACTTCTTTTATAGGATAAAATTGACATATAATGATAATCACAAACTGAGAGCTGCTATTTAATGTTTTAACAAGGGGATATGTCCATTTAATGAATATGATAACAAGATAAAGAAAATTCCCCTCACACTAAGGGGTTCTTCGTGTGAGGGAAAATTTCCCTCACACTAAGAGGTTCTTCTGGCTTCCCTGATAGTTCAGTTGGTAAAGAATCTGCCTGCAATGCAGGAGACCTTGGTGTGATTCCTGGGTTGGGAAGATCCTCTGGAGAAGGGACAGGCTACCCACTCCAGTATTCTTGGGCTTCCCTTGTGGCTCACCTGGTAAAGAATCCACCTGCAATGTGGGAGACCTGGGTTCGATCCCTGGGTTGGGAATATCCCCTGGAGAAGGGAAAGGCTACCCACATCAGTATTCTGGCTTTGAGAATTCCATGGACTATATGGTCCATTGGGCCTCAAAAAGTCGGACATGACTGAGCAACTTTCACTTTCACAGGCTTATTCATATTCCTTAGCAGTTAATCACAATCCTCTATATATTTCAGCCAAGAAAAAATAGCAGACTACTCTTTCAACATAGATTAGTTTCACTAACTTTAAAAGTTTATAAAAGAGAAATCTTGCCACATGTACTTTTCAACTATTCATTGAAATATCTCTGAGATTTATACATGTTATTAAAGAAATCAGTTTATTCCTTTTTACAGTTGAGAAGTACTTCACTAATGAATATAGAGAACAATGTGTATCCATTCTTTTGTTGATAGAATTTCATGTTATTTCAATTTTGAGATTTTTATAAATAAATCTCATGTAAACATTTATAAATAGAGCAACAGAGGATGAGATAGTTGGATAGCACATGAGCTTGAGCAAACTCCAGGAAAGAGTGAAAGACAAAGAAGCCTGTCACGCTGCAATCCATGGGGTCACAAAGAGTCGGACATGATTTAGCAACTAAACAACACCAACAGCGTTAAAAATATTTTTAATGTTGACAGCTTGACTTGCTTCTTTTCAGTCTTTTTCTTTCCTTTTTTGCTTTCTTGCACCAGCTAGTACATCCAAGGCAGTGTTGAATGGAAGTTGTGAAAGGTGACATCCATGCAGTTCTCTTAATCTGGAGGGATAGCATTGTCTTTCACAATTGAATATAATGTTATTTGTAGGATTTGTCATAGATGTTCTTTATTAGATCGAGGAAGTACTACTCTATATGTATTTAGCTTATATAAATTTTATCACAAATGGATAATCATTGAGTTATTTTTATGATTTACTCCTTTATTCTGTTAATATACCTGGTCTAAATGTTACATTAACATTAAATTCTTGAGATATATTGCTAACTTAAATTTATAATGTTTGTATTTATGAGGAATTGAAGTTTATCATTTTCTTTCTTTTTTTTCAATATCTTTGTTGTATTGAAAAATCAGGGAAATACTGGCCTTACTAAGCAAACTGGTAAGTGTTTCCTCCTCCTTCTATACCTACATTTCAGAAGAATTAATATCCTCATGATGTCAGTTACTCTCACACATGAAAACAGATTCTCCATTGCTTTTAGGTGTTATACATTTTAATAAAACTTTATTGCATTTTTGATAAAGTCTAACATACCTTTGGTTGGACTTATTCTTAATTACTTGATATTCTCTGATATTACTTTAAACAGTCACTTAAAAATTATGTTCAGTATTATGTTGCTGATATAAAGAAAGTCACTTGAATTTTTTATATTACCAAAATGTTCTGCTATCTAGATAAACTCTGTAACTGTGTATAACAATGAATTCATTTTTTTCTAAGTGAATGGTCATATACAAGCAATAATAGTTTCATCCTTTCCTTTCTAATCTTCAGGTATTTAATTCATTCTTACCATATCATTAACAAGCTAGGGTCATCAAAGCATTTGTGATCAAAAGTTGTAAAAATATATTTCACATGTATTTAATTTTAAACAGGAAGCTCTTTACATTGACTCATTTAGAATAATACTTGTTAACAAAGATATTCATTACATTAAGTATATTCCTTCTTATTTCAAATATACTGATCATTTTATCATAAACATATGAGAATATGTACCAAATATGATTTTGCAGTCAAACAAATAATCATGTGGTGTTTTTTAATTTGATAATGTGAGAATATTTAATTCATAGATTTTTAAGTATGAAAGCTTCCTTGTATTTCTCAGTTTAGTTCAGTTGTTCAGTCATGTCCGACTTTTTGTGACCCCATGGACTACAGCATGCCAGGCTCCCCTGTGCATCACCAACTCCCGGAGCTCACTCAAACTCATGTCCATGACTTATTTCATCGTGTCCATGGAGTCAGTGATGACATCCAACCATTTTATCCTCTGTCATCCCCTTCTCTTCCTGCCTTCAATCTTTCCCAGCATCAGGGTCTTTTCAAATTAGTCAGTACTTCGCATCAGGTGGCCAAAGTATTGGAGCTTCAGCTTCAACATCAGTCCTTCCAATGAATATTCAGGACTCATTTCCTTTAGGATGACTGGTTGGATCTCCTTGCAGTCCAAAGGACTCTCAAGAGTCTTCTCCAACACCACAGTTCAAAAGCATCAATTCAGTGCTGTTTTCTTTATAGTCCACCTCTCACATTCATACACGACCACTGGAAAAACCATAGCTTTGCCTAGATGGATTTTTACTCCCAGCAATGTAATGTGTCTGCTTTTTAATATGCTGTCTAGGTTGGTCATAGCTTTTCTTCTGGGTCTAAGTTTTTCTTTTTTCTCCTCTCTAGCACACCATGTGCCATTCAAATCTTTCAACTGTATTTCTAGTAAGTATACCTCCTTTATGTCTCCTAATGTTTCCCCCACTCTTTTGCATAAGTTTTTTATGGATGATTTTAAATTTAGTTACATTTGTAACAAAATATTTAATTTTAAATGTTTAATATTTTTTGAGCCTTCATGGGGAGAAATCTAGTATTTAATGAAATATATATTCCAAGACCTTTATACCATGCATTTTCTTTGATTATTGGGTATTGGTTAGATCTGATGTGATAACTGTGTATTTTAAAACATCTATGCTCAAGCTACTTTAAAAATCTGGTTTAATTATCAATTACTAAGAGTTACTCATCCTCCAGTGTATTTATTTATTTGTCACTTTATTTTTGTAACAATTTTATATACATATGTTTAGTATATTTCATTTGAATATGTGTGTATCTACCTGGTACATTTTGCATGTAAAATAGATAGCATTTGATTTAATATTGCATTTTACTTTTTAATCTATGATATAAATTATTGGAGCAACTCTTTCATGTAGTACTTGCTATGTCACAAACATTCTGATTAAGAGTCTTAATTTATAAAGGTGAAAGCCATGTTCTATGTCTTACAGGAGTCGAGTTTAATAAAATGATACACAAAAATTAATTTGCACATTTGGGCTGCATATGATATTTGAAAGACTGAACAAGAAAATAAATGAGATGATAGATATATGCCATCTGCCATCTAGCAACATCATGTAATGGGGGTCATAAAGACCATTAGCATACACTGCCATGTGGTTATCATTTTCTTTTATGTGGGATATATGACAGTGTATTTCAGTAATACAGCACTACTGAATTCCACATCAAGATTCCAAAATATAAATTGATATGGAAATCCATCCTGGTTAGTTTAACAGACATAGATTTTAAGTATTCAAAGTCTTCTGTGCATATACAAAACATGAAAAGATTCATTCTATTAGATTTTTAATACTTTAATCTTGGGTGTATTATCCCTTCTTTGATTTTCTGAAGTATCCAAATCTTGCTTACTGTGTGGAAATATAAATATGTGGTCTTGTACATACACATGCATAATAATATACAGCTTTTCTCATCTCAGTGGATGCACACAAGGTCATAAAAATAAAATTATTTATGTGTTGTTTTTATTTATCAGATAATCTGAAAAAGAAATCCTTCAAATCAGTAGACAGGAATATTGATAAAAGAAAAATCAACTTCTCAGAGCTCTCATTACAAATAATATAAGATCTCTTACATATTTTACCTTTTTTTTGGACTGATAGGGCCATATAGGGATCTATTATGAAAAAGAGAGCTCACTAGTTACTTATATACTCAAGGTAAAACAGAAGTCCTGTCTATTACTATAGGTCAAAACTACATTGAAAGTTAGTGCCTTTTTAATAATAATTAGATATTAAACAAGGCTCCATCCTGAGCTCACATATTCATTAAGAAATATCCTTTTTATGAAGAATTTGTTGAAATGTATTATTTATGAAATACCATGATATGCAACTGCATTCTAAAACAGCAAGTGAAAGACTCAGTGATTGTCCAAAAATTCTTATATGAGGTTATTGAAAAAAAAAAATCATTAAGACAAGCTCATTAAAATAGATACATTCTAAACATTGATATGGAGAAAGAAATGGCAGCCCACTCTCGTGTTCTTGCCTGGAGAATCCCAGGGACGGGGGAGCCTGGTGGGCTGCCGTCTATGGGATTGCACAGAGTCGGACACGACTGAAGCAACTTAGCAGTAGCAAACATTGATAAATTCCAAATAATCCCGCTATCTCTTCCTTTTCTGTTCTTTAGTCCAACAAGTAAAAAAAAAAAATAGGCACTTAGAGGACAGAAAACAATTTGAGGTACTAATGGTAAACTGCTTTATTCTTTAGTGTGTTAGATCAAGCATGCCAAACATATATTTCTCTATATTCACATATACATTATATTGGATATCCAATAAGACTTTCTCATATGGCCCACCAAAATTATCAATAAAAATATGACTTTTTAAAATAAATGAGAAAAAGGTGAAATTCATTGTTTTGGGATGAAATGTCCTATAGATATCAATTAGGTCTAACTGGTCTATTGTATCGTTTAAAGTTTGTGTTTCCTTGTTAATTTTCTGTTTAGTTGATCTATCCATAGGTGTGAGTGGGGTATTAAAGTCTCCCACTATTATTGTGTTATTGTTAATTTCTCCTTTCATACTTGTTAGCATTTGTCTTACATACTGCGGTGCTCCCGTGTTGGGTGCATATATATTTATAATTGTTATATCTTCTTCTTGGACTGATCCTTTGATCATTATGTAGTTACCTTCTTTGTCTCTTTTCACAGCCTTTGTTTTAAAGTCTATTTTATCTGATATGAGTATTGCTACTCCTGCTTTCTTTTGGTCCCTATTTGCATGGAAAATCTTTTTCCAGCCCTTCACTTTCAGTCTGTATGTGTCCCTTGTTTTGAGGTGGGTCTCCTGTAGACAACATATGTAGGGGTCTTGTTTTTGTATCCATTCAGCCAGTCTTTGTCTTTTGGTTGGGGCATTCAACCCATTTACATTTAAGGTAATTACTGATAAGTATGATCCCGTTGCCATTTACTTTATTGTTTGGGGTTCGAATTTATACACCATTTTTGTGTTTCCTGTCTAGAGAATATCCTTTAGTATTTGTTGGAGAGCTGGTTTGGTGGTGCAGAATTCTCTCAGCTTTTGCTTGTCTGAGAAGCTTTTGATTTCTCCTTCATACTTGAATGAGATCCTTGCTGGGTACAATAATCTGGGCTGTAGGTTATTTTCTTTCATCATTTTAAGTATGTCCTGCCATTCCCTCCTGGCTTGAAGAGTTTCTATTGAAAGATCAGCTGTTATCCTTATGGGAATTCCCTTGTGTGTTATTTGTTGTTTTTCCCTTGCTGCTTTTAATATTTGTTCTTTGTGTTTGATCTTTGTTAATTTGATTAATATGTGTCTTGGGGTGTTTTGCATTGGGTTTATCCTGTTTGGGATTCTCTGGGTTTCTTGGACTTGGGTGATTATTTCCTTCCCAAGTTTAGGGAAGTTTTCAACTATTATCTCCTCAAGTATTTTCTTATGGTCTTTCTTTTTGTCTTCTTCTTCTGGAACCCCTATGATTCGAATGTTGTAGCGTTTAATATTGTCCTGGAGGTCTCTGAGATTGTCCTCATTTCTTTTAATTCGTTTTTCTTTTATTCTCTCTGATTCATTTATTTCTACCATTCTATCTTCTAATTCACTAATCCTATCTTCTGCCTCTGTTATTCTACTATTTGTTGCCTCCAGAGTGTTTTTAATTTCATTTATTGCATTATTCATTATATATTGACTCTTTTTTATTTCTTCTAGGTCCTTGGAACATAGGTCTAGGAACCTTCTACAGGATAGATCACATCCTGGGCCATAAAGCTAGCCTTGGTAAATTCAAAAAAATAGAAATCATTCCAAGCATCTTTTCTGACCACAATGCAGTAAGATTAGATCTCAATTACAGGAGAAAAACTATTAAAAATTCCAACATATGGAGGCTGAACAACACGCTGCTGAATAACCAACAAATCACAGAAGAAATCAAAAAAGAAATCAAACTTTGCATAGAAATGAATGAAAATGAAAACACAACAACCCCAAACCTGTGGGACACAGTAAAAGCAGTCCTAAGGGGAAAGTTCATAGCAATACAGGCACACCTCAAGAAACAAGAAAAAAGTCAAATAAATAACCTAACTCTACACCTAAAGCAACTAGAAAAGGAAGAAATGAAGAACCCCAGGGTTAGTAGAAGGAAAGAAATCTTAAAAATTAGAGCAGAAATAAATGCAAAAGAAACAAAAGAGACCATAGCAAAAATCAACAAAGCCAAAAGCTGGTTCTTTGAAAGGATAAATAAAATTGACAAACCATTAGCCAGACTCATCAAGAAACGAAGGGAGAAAAATCAAATCAATAAAATTAGAAACGAAAATGGAGAGATCACAACAGACAACACAGAAATACAAAGGATCATAAGAGACTACTATCAACAATTATATGCCAATAAAATGGACAACGAGGAAGAAATGGACAAATTCTTAGAAAAGTACAACTTTCCAAAACTCGACCAGGAAGAAATAGAAAACCTTAACAGACCTATCACAAGCACGGAAATTGAAACTGTAATCAAAAATCTTCCAGCAAACAAAAGCCCAGGTCCAGACGGCTTCACAGCTGAATTCTACCAAAAATTTAGAGAACAGCTAACACCTATCCTGCTCAAACTCTTCCAGAAAATTGCAGAGGAAGGTAAACTTCCAAACTCATTCTATGAGGCCACCATCACCCTAATACCAAAACCTGACAAAGATCCCACAAAAAAAGAAAACTACAGGCCAATATCACTGATGAACATAGATGCAAAAATCCTTAACAAAATTCTAGCAATCAGAATCCAACAACACATTAAAAAGATCATACACCATGACCAAGTGGGCTTTATCCCAGGGATGCAAGGATTCTTCAATATCCACAAGTCAATCAATGTAATACACCACATTAACAAATTGAAAAATAAAAACCATATGATTATCTCAATAGATGCAGAGAAAGCCTTTGACAAAATTCAACACCCATTTATGATAAAAACTCTCCAGAAAGCAGGAATAGAAGGAACATACCTCAACATAATAAAAGCTATATATGACAAACCCACAGCAAACATTATCCTCAATGGTGAAAAACTGAAAGCATTTCCTCTAAAGTCAGGAACAAGACAAGGGTGCCCACTTTCACCATTACTATTCAACATAGTTTTGGAAGTTTTGGCCACAGCAATCAGAGCAGAAAAAGAAATAAAAGGAATCCAAATTGGAAAAAAATAAAATAAAATAAAATAAAATAAATGAAAAGCAAGAATATGTAGATAATAAGCTCCTCTCAATTAGGCAATGACGTACTAATTATTTATTTGGCCAATTATAATATTTCCCCTAATAGTATTATAATTTTAATATATACCTATTTTAATAATGTTTTTTCTTGACCTAGTTCTTCTTCAAAATATATGATAGTAATTTTTCTTACCATTTAAGTGTTTATTTTATTGCTTGGTGTAGAACTTACCTTTTTTTCTATCTTTCATTAACTAACTCATTCACCTCTATATCCAGTTTAAATTCAGCCTATTCCACAAACTACGTGTTTTTTTGTGTGCCTGACTCTTATCTTTCTTATAAGCTAAAAGTAAATTTTTATTTCTTTGATTTTCTTAAAAACTATTCTGTCATAGTTCTTACAAGCCTTATCCAAGATCTGGTGTTGACCTTTCAGATTTACTAAGCAGACTGAAAGTTCCTTGATAGCAAGCACAGGTCTGATTTACCATTAAATTCACAGTTAGACAGGAACTAAAAGCTCAAACTGGGCCATTAGCAGACCTCAAAATGATCAGTGATTTGTGTCACAAAGGGAAAGGTAGATGGCAGCATCCTGTAAGTGACATCAGTAATTCACATAGTCTTATTGTTCAGAAATGTATGCCTCTCATTCACAGGGAGCTAGCAGTCAAATTTATTCAGTTGCTGTTGCTAGAAAATCTTCAAATTATTATTAATAGCCAAGTTCTACCAAATACAATTTCTTTCCAAGAATTATATTATTTTCTTCTCCAAACTTTTCTCATGACAGAACAAAAGGGAATACAACTCTGAAAGCCTGATTGCAAAAGGATAATCATTTTAGTTGAGAAAGAAAACTGCATGATGTGAAAGTTTAACCTAATAGTATTTTTGAGATTTTAAGATCCAATACACATATACATGTACACACATGGATTCTTCCTAGCCTTTCTTTATTACAAATTTAGGATTATGGTTAATAATAAACTAAATCTTTAGGACTCTAGACATGTAGTTCTAAGAATACTACAGTTAACTATTATAAACCTTTCTCCCTAATTACCAGAAACTGTTATCCTGAGGGATAAAATAATGTGAATTTCCATTTTTAACACATTACCAAAATTTCGTAGCATAGGTAACTCACACATCAATAAAGATGGTCAACTCCTCATTTCAAAGCTCAGCAATGCTATTCTTTTTGTGATAAAATTTGCAATATTTTTTCAATCAGTGCTTCAAAGTATATTAACCCATAACTGCTAATCATTGAATTTATTTTTAGGTATATATATTCTTTCTTTAGATAATGAATAACCTTTATGTGATGACAATCTCTATTCTTATTGTTTTCAACACAGTACTGTTTATTTTTATTTTAAAACCAAGCATTTACATTTGATGAATACAAAATAAACAGCCAGAAAGCCAGCCTAATGCATACCTTCATGAGTTACCAGAAGAAAAAATCCTTTCCTTTCACCAGTTTCAGAGACTAATGGCAACATATGGTTTAGAAAAAAGTATCATATGCAAAGGAAAAGTTAAATTTTAAAACTGATACAAAAGCTTTATAAAATTCTGAATTCTGATCAGATCAGATCAGTCGCTCAGTCGTGTCCAACTCTTTGCGACCCCATGAATCTCAGCACGCCAGGCCACCAACTCTCGGAGTTCACTGAGACTCACATCCGTCTAGTCACTGATGCCATCCAGCCATCTCATCCTCTGTCATGCCCTTCTCCTCCTGCCCCCAATCCCTCCCAGCATCAGAGTCTTTTCCAATGAGTCAACTCTTCGCATGAGGTGGCCAAAGTACTGGAGTTTCAGCTTTAGCATCATTCCTTCCAAAGAAATCCCAGGGCTGATCTCCTTCAGAATGGACGGGTTGGATCTCCTTGCAGTCCAAGGGACTCTCAAGAGTCTTCTCCAACACCACAGTTCAAAAGCATCAATTCTTCGGCGCTAAGCCTTCTTCACAGTCCAACTCTCACATCCATACATGACCACTGGAAAAACCATAGCCTTGACTAGACGAACCTTTGTTGGCAAAGTAATGTCTCTGATTTTCAATATGCTATCTAGGTTGGTCATAACTTTCCTTCCAAGGAGTAAGCGTCTTTTAATTTCATGGCTGCAGTCACCATCTGAAGTGATTCTGGAGCCCAGAAAAATAAAGTCTGACACTGTTTCCACTGTTTCCCCATCTATTTCCCATGAAGTGGTGGGATCGAATGCCATGATCTTCGTTTTCTGAATGTTGAGCTTTAAGCCATCTTTTTCACTCTCCGCTTTCACTTTCATCAAGAGGCTTTTGAGTTCCTCTTCACTTTCTGCCATATCTGATAGTCATGCCAAATCATCAGGTTATACCTTACTTATTTCCTTTGCATTATTGTTAACTAAATATTAATCACAGTTATTCATTCTGTACAATGTCTCAGAAGATTCAAAAATAAAATGTCAGCTTACTTATTAAAGAGTTTGATTAAGAAGAAAATATTTTATTGAAATATAAAAAAAGAGATTCAAAATCAATTAATAGTATCTTGTTCTTGGGAAGTTTGGAAATAATAGCTCATTCAAGTTTGCAACACTTTGCAAATAGCTTCAAACTAATCCGGGGTGCACTAGAAAACAATAGCTATACTTTCAAAATTTAAACAATACATAGTGGAGAAATTGATACTAAAAAATAGTCATTTCTAATCCATCTCTAAACTAAACTTTCAAATTTAAAATATTCAACTGAATGAACTCAAACTATAATTTTCAAGCTAAGATAAACTTTACATAAACAATTATCTATTTCATATAATCTAAGAATAAGTAATTTTAACATAAGGAAATGTTTTAATTTCCTGTTGATAAACTGTACAAAGAATTCTTACAATGAAATTTGGATACTATAATTTGTAACTTGTGTCATGTAACTTCATAAAGATTAATTTGCTAATATTATGTGTATTTGTTTCATATTCAAAATAGCTGAGATTGCTGATTGGCAAGATTCAAAATAATGAATTTAGTCACCTTTAAATCTTCCTTTAAAATCTCCTAAAAGAATTTTCAAATATTTTTTGTTTCATTGCAATTTTAAAAATAATTTCTGAGACATAATTTTTAAAATAAGTAAATAAATTAGGTATGGCTTTTTAAATATTTATGTATCTTCAGTATATTTAATGTCAGTTTTTATGCTTTGCTTTCTGAGGAATAATATCTAGTTTCCTTCCCTCTTCCCTGCCTGCCTCCCTCCCCACCTCCCACCCTTCCTTCCTCCCTGTCTCCCTCCTTCCTTCCTTCTTTCATTTCTAGTAAGGCCAAATGAAAAAACTGACTTTGTTAAATAACACTTGTCATCAGGTCTCATAATTCAGAAAATCTCAGTACAGATCAAAATACACAGCTCCTAACATCAAGCTTCAGCATCATTAGAAATATATTTGAGTGATGAAGTTCCACTGTGGGTTTGTATTGTCTTGTTAATGATGCTCTGTTATACCCCCAAATTCTCAGGTATATCTGTATAAGAAAGAGTTCATGTGGAAGTGGAGTATCTAGAAGTTTATTTTTCTAAACTAGTGGTTATAGAGGGGAAACAATTCTATCTCCCTATCAGGGGACATTTGGAGATACAGAGAGAGATTTTTGGGTGTCACAGTTTGAGGAACAGTGTTACTGGAGTGAGTAAATACCAGAAACTTGCTAAATAACCAATGTACAAGACCATCCTTTTCAACACGGACTAATGCAGCCCCCAATGTCAATAGGACTGAAAAAAAAAAGCCGTGTTCTAGACCAATCTTTGCCCTTAAGAAGTTTTCATGTATACTCAGAGTCTATAAATCCCATTTTGAAGACTTTGCTGGGGCCATTCTACTATTTTTATTTTCAACAGTTCATTGACTTCTATTTGGGAGTCAAGGACAAACACTTGAATTGTCAAACACCATTTCTTCAGATGGAAAAGGCAGAATGCTACAGAATGGGAAAAGTTTTACACCAAGCATGCACACCTACCCATATACTCACAAATATACCAAATACCATACATATTTGGAGGAATCATGTTTTGCCTGAATGGGAGATATTAAAGTAGCAGTTCTTCATTGCCCAAATATAATTGCAATGTCTCACTTGGATTGAACTTTTCCCAAACCTGTGCTTTTCCTTCCTGTGCTTTCATCTTCATGAGACAACCTTTCTTGTTCTCATATCACAATGCAATTTTTAAAATCCCATTGTCTGGGGGGAGTTTAATTTTTACTTCTCAATTTTTGTGAATCAGTTCAGTTCAGTCATTCAGTCGTGTCCAACTCATTGTAACCCCATGGACTGCAGCACGCCAGGCTTCCCTGTCCATCATCAACTCCCAGAGTTTACTCAAATGCATGTCCATTGAGTCAGTGATGCCATCCAACCACCTCATTCTCTGTCGTCCCCTTCTCCTCTCGCCTGCAATCTTTCCCGGCATCAGAGTCTTTTCAAATGAGTCATTTCTTTGCATCAGGTGGTCAAAGTATTGGAGTTTCAGTTTCAACATCAGTCCTTGCAATGAACATTCAGAACTGAATATATGTCTATATATACATATTTTATGAATACATGTCTATAAAACACATAACATTTTATATGCATATAACAGATTAAATAATGACAACATTTCACATTAATGTTACATTAAAGGAGACTTCTAGAGGCACAATGCTGTGATAAAAAAGAGATTTTAATGAAAAGAATTTCAGCTTATATAGTAGACCAGTGGAGAACATAAACTTGTACAAAAGGCACTTCCATGTCCCATCAGTAAAAATTTGTCTCTGACACGAAAAGTATATCAGATGACTCTAATGAAAAAAAGAGTTACTTACATCTTTAAAGTAAAAACAGTTTGCTCAACTTTCCCAAAAGTTAAAGTGGACTATAACATCTAAGTCCCAAGTCTGTTCAAAGCTATTTACATGACTTCTATAATGAGATAAATTGGAGAGAAAATAAATTATTAACATGGTTCTTGGTATTCCTTAAAGAAAATTATTCAGTTCTAACTTTAGGTCCTTAGGAAGACACAGACATACACACACAAATAGAAATCCTTACTTTTACCTTTTAATAAAGAGTCTAAGGGAAATTTAAATTTTAAATTTAATTTTAATTCTAAATTTAATTTTAAATTATATTTTAAATTAAATATTAACATGGGTAATTTAATAATTTAACATGGTTACATTATTAACATGGTATTTGGTATTCTTTAAAGAAAATGATTCAGTTCTAACTTTAAGTCTTAAGAACAGACACATGCACAGACACACACACAAACACACACACAAACACAAATTCTTACTTTTACCTTCTAATAAAGAGTCTAAGGGAAAGCTTTACTCAGACGTCCTGGAATGTGAAGTCAAGTGGGCCGAAGGAAGCATCACTACAAACAAAGCTAGTGGAGGTGATGGCATTCCAGTTGAGCTATTTCAACTCCTAAAAGATGATGCTGTGAAAGTGCTGCACTCAATATGCCAGCAAATTTGGAAAACTCAGCAGTGGCCACAGGACTGGAAAAGGTCAGTTTTCGTTCCAATCCCAAAGAAAGGCAATGCCAAAGAATGCTCAAACTACTGCACAATTGCACTCATCTCACACGCTAGCAAATTAATGCTCAAAATTCTCCAAGCCAGGTTTCAACAGTATGTGAACTGTGAACTTCCAAATGTTCAAGCAGAATTTAGAAAAGGCATAGTAACCACAGATCAAATTGCCATCATCCATTGGATCATCGGAAAAGCAAGAGAGTTCCAGAAAAACACCTGCTTCTGCTCTATTGACTACGCCAGAGCCTTTGACTCTGGCTTTGACTTTGTCTGTGACTCTCTCTTTGACCTTGTGTGGATCACAATGATCTGTGGAAAATTCTTAAAGAGATGGGAATACCAGACAACCTGACCTGCCTCCTGAGAAATCTGTATGCAGGTCAAAAAGCAACAGTTAGAACTGGAAATGGAAAAACAGACTGGTTACAAATCAAGAATGGAATACGTCAAGGCTGATTATTGTCACCCTGCTTATTTAACTGATATGCAGAGTACATTATGCGAAATGCCAGGCTGGATGAAACACAAGCTGGAATCAAGATTGTGGGAGAAATATCAATAACCTTAGATATGCAGATGACATCACCCTTATGGCAGAAAGTGAAGAACTAAAAAGTCTCTTGATGAAAGTGAATGAGGAGAGTGAAAAAGTTGGCTTAAAACTCAATATTCAGAAAACCAAGATCATGGCATCTGGTCCCATCACTTCATGGCAAATAGATGGGGAAACAATGGAAACACTGAAAGACTTTATCTTGGGAGGGCAAAAATCACTGCAGATGGTGACTGCAACCATAAAATTAAAAGACACTTGTTCCTTGGAAGAAAAGCTATGACCGACCTAAACAGGATATTAAAAAGAGGAAACATTACTTTGCCAACAATGGTTCATCTAGTTAAGGCTATGGTTTTTACTGTAGTTATGTATGGATGTGAGAGTTGGACTATAAAGAAAGCTGAACACCAAAGAATTGATGCCTTTGAACTGTGGTGTTGGAGAAGACTCTTGAGAGTCCCTTGGAGAGCAAGGAGATCCAACCAGTCCATCCTAAAGGAAATCAGTCCTGAATATTCATTGTAAGTCCTGATGCTGAAGCTGAAGCTCCAATACTTTGGCCACCTGATGGGAAGAACTGACTCTTTGGAAAAGACCCTGATGCTGGGAAAGATTGAAGGCAGGAGAAGAAAGGGATGACAGAGGATGAGTTGGTTGGATGGCATCATCGAGTTGATAGACATGAGTTTGAGCAAGCTCTGGGAGTTGGTGATAGACAGGGAAGCCTGGCGTGCTGCAGCCCATGGGTTCACAAAGAGTTGGACATAACTGAATGACTGAACTGAACTGAATGTTTTAAAAAATCTACATTGCAAATATAACTCACATTAAGATTAACAGGGATTATGCATTTATTAACTTCAAGAAGATACTATGTGCTAACATATCTCATTTTTTATGAAACATATCTCACTTGCCATTCATGTGAATATCTTGGAAGCTCCATGCATGCATGCCTGCTTGCTGTGTCGCTTTAGTTCTGTCCGACTCTTTGCTACCCTATAGACTGTAGCCAGCCAGGTTCCTCTGTCCATGTGATTCTCCAGGCAAGAATACTGGAGTGGGTCACCATGCCCTCTTTCAGGGGATCTTCCTGACCCAAGGATCGCACCTACGTCTCCTGCCGCTCCTGCATTGCAGGCAGATACTTTACCACTGAGCCACCAGGGAAGCCCTGGAAGCTCCATATATATATATACCAAAAAGATAAGTGTCCGTCATGAATGTCATTTATTTTTATATACCAACACAAACTCTGTATGAAGTACTAATAAAATGCTTTGTAAAGGGTCTTAATCATAAGCAGAAGGAAAATAAAAGAG
Source organism: Bos grunniens (assembly GCF_055505025.1). NCBI lineage: Eukaryota > Metazoa > Chordata > Mammalia > Artiodactyla > Bovidae > Bos > Bos grunniens. The sequence continues at coordinate 71,028,170 of NC_141170.1, forward strand.
AAATTTTATAGTGACATAAGAAGCTAGTACTATGCAATTCTGCATCCTAATAATTCTTTTCTATTTATTTTAAATTTGGCACTATTCAGTTATTAGAGGGCCTTATGAAGATTAAAGGAAAGATAGCAAAGAAACTCTCCTAACTTCTTGAATATTCTTCTTTTAAAAACCGAATCCAGTGACAGTGTTTGAAGAATTGTCTGAGCTCTAGTTGTGTTGCAGATGATTCATATTCCAAAGGGTTGACTCCAGTCTCATACTTAGATGATTTAAGTGGCTGATATGGCATCAAAGTGGTAAATATATGAAGGAGGAGAGCTTCATATTTTCACCCAAATTAATAAAACTCCATTTCAATTTCCATAAGTTAACAAAAATAAATCAGGTTTTAAATTATTATTTGATCTGATAACATTCTTTGTTACCGTTCTCATTTACAAGAATACAGAACTATACCTATTAAATATTCAGAAATCTAATATATATCTATAGAATCCACAAAGTCATATAAGACGTAATTATAGTCTCTCCTCTGATTTACACTATTTTTGTATTCTAATGCAACTAGAATAAGAGACAGAACTCTGAGCATTGACTTTGAAGCCCTGCATGGAGTGGTTCCTGGCTAACCTCCAGTCTCAAAGCTCAAAAATCCTCGGTGATCTCATATAATCCAGCCACACTCGTCATGGTCTCCCCTCTGAGTCCCTCTAATTCTTGCCCTTGATAACCTTTCATCAACCAAACCAGCTTCCATGATCAGCCTGTGTTCACCTACATTTAAATGCTCAATAAAGTACTCCAATCACTCTAAATCCCTTGGCCCTCTACATTTTCTTCATGGCTCCTATAATTACTTACAAATACTTGCTCTATTTTATCTTTATCTATTCATTTCTTTATTGTCTGTTCTCCCACTAGGTTTTTTAAGCTCTCAGGTAATTTAATAGCGTGGGCATTTCCTTGGTTGTTTGTTGTTGAGTCACCAAGTCGTGTCCGACTCTTTTGCAACCTCGTGGACTGTAGCCTGCCAGGCTCCTCTGTCCATGAGATTTTCAGGCAAGAATACTGGAGTGGGTTGCCATTTCCTTCTCCAAGGGATCTTCCCAACCCAGGGATCAAACTCGTGGCTCCTGCTGCGTCTCCTGCATTGCAGGCAGATTGTTTACCACTGAGCTACCGGGAAGTTGGCTATTCTCTTACCTGATTTGGGTCCTGGTTCCTTTTAAAATCCCTACCAAAGAGAAATTGTGCAGTTGAAGGCAACCAATATTTAAATAGACCTTTCCATGAGTTTATGTTCCAGAATATTTATTTGACACAGTGATTCTACTTATAACTATCCACTCAATTCTTTCTCCATGAATGTGAGAACAGTAGAGCATTTTCATTCTTTGCTTCGGTTTGTGTGAGTAAACAAAAAGCAAACTTGTTTTGCTTTTTTTATTTTTTTAAAGAAAGGCAAGAGGTAGAGTTTTGGGTTTCTTGCTCACAGCTGTATTCTTGGCACCTATACAAGTATAGGCACATTAGGAACTCAGTGAATACTTACAGAAGAAAATGAATGAATCAATCTGGTAGGCAATTTGGTATATTAACTTATATGTGAAATACTGGGTGACAGCTTTTGCTTGTTTGTTTTTATTGTTATTGCTATGTATTTGTGATTTCCTGTGTGTTTGTGTGCATGTGTGTGTGTGACCTTGTAAAGAGATTGAGAGCAGTTAAAAATCAATCCATCATACTGTGAATCTGGGAAATGACTACAAAGAATACTGTTTCAATCAGAAGGGAAAATAAAATGACTTTAGACATAAGTACTGAAAATATCACTGTTTCTGTGCATCAAATCTGCTGGCAAACTCCACTCAATATTTTTCTGTCTTTGTTTCAAACACATCAAAATTTTTTCCATGATACCTAGTCCCTTCAAGCCATTCCACTAGCTTCCTTGTTTTTGTTTCTTTTAACAACCAAGATTTTTGAAAGAAATTTTTACAGTGGTTTCCTATCCCCAGTGTGATTTCCTTTTACTTTTTCTCTTCTTCTAGTATATATTTTTTTCTTTTCTAATAGTCTCATTATTTTTTCTTATGTTTCAAATTATTTGGAGATAATAATTATAGTAAATGTTCAAGACCTGTTGCTTCTGGTCTTCAAATAACTATTATATTTTCCTTTCTATTTGTATCACATCTCCAATAACTTTTTTTCTGGACATATCAACAATCCCTTGTTTTTCGACATCTAGTCCTTATGTGAAATAAGCAGTTTCTAATAATACACAGTTTTAAACCAGTATATTAGACTTTTGTGTATATTAGTATATTAGACTATATTATATTAGTATTACATATGATATATAGTATACTAGTATTATATCAGTATATACAATATGCTACCTGAACCGTGAACTTCCTGATGTTCAAGCTAGTTTTAGAGAAGTCAGAGGAACCAGAGATCAAATTGCCAACATCCGCTGGATCATGGAAAAAGCAAGAGAGTTCCAAAAAACATCTATTTCTGCTTTATTGACTATGCCAAAGCCTTTGACTGTGTGGATCACAATAAACTGTGGAAAATTCTGAAAGAGATGGGAATACCAGACCACCTGACCTGCCTCTCGAGAAATCTGTATGCAGGTCAGGAAGCAACAGTTAGAACTGGACATGGAACAACAGACTGGTTCCAAATAGGAAAAGGCATACGTCAAGGCTGTATATTGTCACCCTGCTGATTTAACTTTTATGCAGAGTACATCATGAGAAACCCTAGGCTGGAAGAAACACAAGCTGGAATCAGGATTGCCAGGAGAAATATCAATAACCTCAGATATGCAGATGACAACACCCTTATGGCAGAAAGTGAAGAGGAACTAAAAAGCCTCTTGATGAAAGTGAAAGAGGAGAGTGAAAAAGTTGGCTTAAAGTTCAACATTCAGAAAACGAAGATCAGGGCATCCGGTCCCACCACTTCATGGGAAATAGATGGGGAAACAGTGGAAACAGTGTCAGACTTTATTTTTTAGGGCTCCAAAATCACTGCAGATGGTGACTGCAGTCATGAAATTAAAAGATGCTTAGTCCTTGGAAGGAAAGTTATGACCAACCTAGATAGCATATTCAAAAGCAGAGACATTACTTTGCCAACAAAAGTTCGTCTAGTCAAGGCTATGGTTTTCCCTGTGGTCATGTGTGGATGTGAGAGTCGGACTATGAAGAAAGCTGAATGCCAAAGAATTGATGCTTTTGAACTGTAGTGTTGGAGAAGACTCTTGAGAGTCCCTTGGACTGCAAGGAGATGCAACCAGTCCATTCTGAAGGAGATCAGCCCTGGGATTTCTTTGGAAGGAATGATGCTAAAGCTGAAACTCCAGTACTTTGGCCACCTCATATGAAGAATTGACTCATTGGAAAAGACTTTGATGCTGGGAGGGATTGGGGGCAAAAGGAAAAGGGGATGACAGAGGATGAGATGGCTGGATGGCATCACTAATTCGATGGACGTGAGTCTGAGTGAACTCCGGGAGTTGGTGATGGACAGGGAGGCCTGGTGTGCTGCGATTCATGGGGTCACAAAGAGTCGGACACGACTGAGCAACTGAACTGAACTGAACTGAATACTATAATATATAGTATTATATTAGTATATATATAATACAATATATTAGTATTTTATTAGCATATTAGACTATGGTGTTACACTGGGGGAAATGTTTGTTAGCTGGTTTTACTGGTCTCCTGATTTTTTTTCAGTTTATTTCACCTTATTACTCTATTTCACTATTTTACTGTGATAAGAACTCTTAATATTATATCTACTCTCTTACTAAATTTTCATGAGTATAATACTTCCCTGGTGCCTCACACAGTAAAGAATCTGCCTGCAATGTGGGAGACCTGGGTTCAGTCCTTGGGTTGGGAAGATCCCCTGGAGGAGGGCATGGCAACCCACTCCAGTATTCTTGCCTGGATAAGCCCATGGACAGAGGAGCCTGACGGCCACATGGGGTCACAAAGAGCTGGACATGACTGAGCGACTAAGCACAGCACAATTGACTGTAGGAACACTGTTGAGCAGGGTATCCATAAAGTTTACTCATTTTGCTTAGCTGAAAGTTTATACTTGCGAATTAGTAACTCTCCATTTCCTCACTTCCACAACTCTTGGAAATCACTACTCCATTATAAATCTCATTATTATAGACACTTTGAGCAGTATTTGTGTTTCTGTGACTGACATTTCATTTAGTATAATGGCTATAAGTTTCATTTACACTGTAAATTGAAAATTTTCCTTTTTTTAAAGAATTGAAATGTAGTCCATTGTGTGTCTATATTTACCTATCAATATATACAAATATACGTATTATATTTTATTTATTCATTAACCTGTCAATAAACATTTAGGTTGTTTCTATATCTTAGCTGTTGGGAATAGTATTGCAATGAACACGGGAGTGCTAAAACTCTCTGAAATTCTGATATTTAGTCTTTTGGATAAATACTCTGAAGAGGGATTTCTGGATCGTATGGTTGTTCTACTTTTAGTTTTCTGAAGAGTTTAAACAGTGTGCACCATTTCTAAATCCCATTAACAGTGTGTAGGGATTCCAGTTTGGAAAGCGTGTGATCTACATGTGTTTATCAGTACTTAGTGACTCCTCTTTTACAGTCATATTCCTGACGAATATGAGTTGAAATATTATTGTGGTTTTTATTTCTAGTTCCCTGATTATGGAGCTGCACATTTTTCATATACCAATTGGCTATTAGTATGTCTTATTTGGGGAATAACTGTTCACGTGTTTATCCAATTTTTGACTGTGATATTAGATTTTTGCTAACAAGCTGTAGGAATTCTTAATATTTTGAGGATTAACTCCTTATCAGATGTATGATTCATCAATATTTTCTCCCATCTGTAGACTGCCTTTTCACTTTGCTGACTGTATCATTTGCTGTGCAGAAGCTTTTAGTTTGATGTAGTCTTCTTATTTATTTATTTATGTTGCACTTTTGGTGTCATAGTCACAAAATCATTGCCAAGGTCAGTTGACCATACTCTCATGTATTATTTCTGGACTCTATTCCATTCCATCAGTCTCTAAGTTTGTCTGTGTGCCAATACAATATGTTTTTGATTATTACAGTTTTATAGTACAGCTTGATATCAGGACATATGTCTCCAGCTTTGTTCTTGCTCCCCATTGCTTTGGCTATTTCTGGACTTTTGTGGTTTCATATGAAATGTGAATTTTCTATTTCTGGAAAAAAAATGCCAATGGGAGTTTGATAGACATTGCAATGAATCTGTGGATTATTTTGGGTGAACTGTGTACATTTTAGCAATATTGCATTTTCCAATCCATGACTATGACATTTCTTTTCATTCATTTGGGTATTCTTTCCCTTTTTTCACCAAGGTTTCATAGTTTTCAGAACACAGTTTGATAATTTTTATCTCCGTAGTGAAGTTCATCCCTCAATAGTTTATTCTTTTGGGTGATGTTATAAATGGCATTGTTTTCCTGATCTTCCTTTCAAGTGGTTTGTTGTTAGTATACAGCAACACAACCGATTTTGTATGCTGATATTTTATTCTGCAGCTTTCCTGTATTAATTGATTAGTTCTAACAGTTTTCTCTATGCAGTTGCTAGGATTTTCTCGGTATAAGATAATGTCATCTGGAATGTTACTAAGAGACTACGATGAGCACATAGAATTGACATCAGGGTTCTAAAGGATCTATCCTTTGGTATCATTCTTATGGTCATCAGTTCAGTTCAGTCACTCAGTAGTGTCCAACTCTTGGTGACCCCATGAACCACAGCATGCCAGGCCTCCCTGTCCATTACCAACTCCTGGAGTCCACCCAAACCCATCTCCGTTGAGTCAATGATGCCATCCAACAATCTCATCCTCTGTCGTCCTCTTCTCCTCCTGCCCTCAATCTCTCCCAGCATCAGGGTCTTTTCAAATGAATCAGCTCTTCGCATCAGGGCGCCAAAGTACTGGAGTTTCAGCTTCAACATAAGTCCTTCCAATGAACACTCAGGACTGATCTCCTTTAGGATGGACTGCTTGGAGCTCCTTGCAGTCCAAGGGACTCTCAAGAGTCTTCTCCAGCAGGCCTCTGCCGCCACTTTGTCGAGTCGCCGCTGCCACTGGGGAGATGGAGGGGCCGGGACTGGGCTCGCAGTGCAGGAATCACAGCCATGGCCCCTACCCTCATAAGAAGAAAAAAAAAAAAAAAGAGTCTTCTCCAACACCACGGTTCAAAAGCATAAATTCTTCGGTCCTTGGCTTTCTTTATAGTCTAACTCTCACATCCATACATGACCACTGGAAAAACCATAGCCTTGACTAGATGGACCTTTGTTGGCAAAGTAATGTCTCTGCTTTTTGATATGCTGTCTAGGTTGGTCATAAGCTTCTTTCCAAGGAGTACGCATCTTTTAATTTAATGGCTGCAGTCGCCATCTGCAGTGATTTTGGAGCCCACAAAAATAAAGTCTGACACTGTTTCCACTGTTTGCCCATCTATATGCCATGAAGTGATGGGACCGGATGCCATGATCTTAGTTTTCTGAATGTTGAGCTTTATGCCAACTTTTTCACTCTCCTCTTTCACTTTCATCAAGAAGCTCTTTAGTTCTTCACTTTCTGCCATAAGGGTGGTGTCATCTGCATACCTGAGGTTATTGATATTTCTCCCGGCAATCTTGATTCCAGCTTGTGCTTCCTCCAGCCCAGCATTTCTTATGATGTACTCTGAATATAAATTAAATAAGCAGGGTGACAATATATAGCCTTGATATATGCCTTTTTCTATTTAGAACCAGTCTGTTGTTCCATGTCCAGTTCTAACTGTTGCTTCCTGACCTGCATATAGGTTTCTGAAGAGGCAGGTCAGGTGGTCTGGTATGCCCAATTCTTTTAGAATTTTCCACAGTTTATTGTGATCCACAGTCAAAGGCTTTGGCATAGTCAATAAAGCAGAAATAGATGTTTTTCTGGAACTCTCTTGCTTTTCCAATGATCCAGCAAATGTCCACCATTTGATCTCTGTTTCCTCTGCCTTTTCTAAATCCAGCTTGAACATCTGGAAGTTCATGGTTCACCCATTGCTGAAGCCTGGCTTGGAGAATATTAAGCATTGCTTTACTAGCGTGTGAGATGAGTGCAATTGTGCAGTAGTTTGAGCATTCTTTGGCATTGCCTTTCTTTGGGATTGGAATGAAAACTGACCTTTCCCAGTCCTGTGGCCATGGTCATGAAGGCCATTTTTGTGGATTTGTGTGGATTAAAACCCAACTGGGGAGGGCTTGTTTGTGTTAGTCATTCAGTCCTTTCCAACTCTTTGGGACCCTATGCATTGTAGCTCACCAGGCAATCTGTCCATAGGATTGTCTAGGCAAGAATACTGAAGTGTGTTGCTATGCCCTCCTCCAGGGGATCTGCCTGATCCGGGGATTGAATCTGCATGTCCTGCATTTCCTGCACTGATGGCATATTCTTTACCACTAGCACCACCTGGGAACTCAGGGAAGGGCTAATGGTCAGACAAATATTGCAAAGAATAACTCTTCCAGAAGTGAAACGTGAGATGGATATCTTTTCTTATTTTAAGATGGTTGTTCTTGCTAATTATTTTTCAAAATATTATACTAATATATATGATTATTACTTGTGAAAGTGAAAACGAAGTCGCTCAGTTGTGTCTGACTCTTTGCGACCCCATGGACTGTTGCCTACCACGCTCCTCCATCTATGGGATTTTCCAGGCAAGAGTACTGGAGTGGGTTGCCATTTCCTTCTCCAGAGGATCTTCCTGATCCAGGGATCAAACCCAGATCTCCCACATTGTAGGCAGACGCTTTACCGCCTGAGCCACCAGGTATATTAGGCAATATTTGTATTTATTATATCAGTAAGTCAGTGTAAAAGAGCATCTTTACATATCCCAAAGAATCTTTGATGGTGTTTAATACATATTTTGTAATTTGCAAGTCTGTGCAGTAAACTGTTCTAGGAAACTGCTAGAGCATATGAGTTGTGCACAGATTAATATCTAAATACATAGGTTTTAATTAGAAATCCAAATATCTTGCTGTAAGCCAGCCAAGTGATATTTGAGTTCATGTAAGAAAAATTTTCTAATGGAATTGTCAAGAAAATTATAAAGGTGAAGAGTAAGAAGCATAGATTTATATTTTCTGTATATAAAACTTTATTACATTGTGAAAAATACATAAGTTGATTTTTAAACAGAATGAGAAGCTTCTTAAAAGATTCCATGTGTGACAGTGTGTGCATGTGTGTGTATATCTCTGTTTCTATTTTTTTTATCTGTACACAAAATCATGATGTCTCAAAATTGTGTGAAAAGGCAGAACACTGACCAAATTATATATGAACACATGATTTATTTTATTAAATAAATTAAATAAAATTTTACCTTTTAGAAATAAATATTTTAAATGTAAAAAAACAATATCATAATTGGAAAATTAGCCAAAAATATAGATATGCATTTATCTTATATGATCAGGGAGACATTTCACATGATACTTAAAATTTTGCAATATATGATCACATCAATATTTTAATGTGCACCTTAAACTACAGTTCATATGAAGATAGAAGGTAAGAGCAAGCATAAACTGAGCATTTTCTTCATGTATACATATCATGCTCAATATAAGTCAAAAATTATTATAGAGAATTATAAATCAAAAAGACAAAGAAATCAGTATTTCCAGGCAATTTCTAAAATAGATGTATAGATGTCAAGAGGTATTTCCCTAACACAATTTGCAAGAATGAAAACAATTATTAATTCCAATAATAGCAGGTGGAAGAAGAAATCAACAGTTCCCTACACTACGGCTGCAAGTGCAGAATGGTATAATAGTTTTGGATTCCCTGGAATAAACTTGGCAGTTTATATCAAGCACAATTAAAAATAAGATTCTTTGTCCCAGGTTTACTACATTTAGGAATTTTCTCTTTTATGGTTACCATAAATATACAAACAATTAATACAAAGTTATTTTAGATATACATGTATGAGGTACAATTTAAACCTTGGCAATAGAAAATTCCTAAAATAAAATAGGCTCGTTTATAAGGTAAGTTGTTAAATATAAATGTAAAATGCAGGGGATTTCTGATCATGAACATGAACATGAAAAAAAAATCTATAATATGTTGGTAAATTTGACAATTTCTAACTTGCATTCCATGATGCTGAAACTGAAACTCCAATACTTTGGCCACCTGATGCGAAGAACTGACTCATTGGAAAAGACCCTGATGCTGGGAAAGACTGACGGCAGAAGGAGAAGGGGACCGCAGAGGATTAGATGGTTGGATGGCATCACCGACTCAATGGATATGAGTTTTAGCAAGATCCAGGAGTTGGTGATGGACAGGGAAGCCTGGCATGCTGCAGTCCATTGGATCGCAGAGTCAGACACCACTGAGTGACTGAAATGAACTGAACTGAACTTACATTAATATTCATGTTCACATGTACATACCAAAGACAAACCTCATGTTTGAATTAAAGGCTGATTTTTTTAAATTTAAAGGCTGAATTTAATTAATTTAATTTTAATTATTCTGTGAGGTTTTTCTGCATTATTTTAATTTTATCATGAATATATAATAATTATATGATCAGAAAATAGTCCACTTAAAATTTTTAAATTAATGATAATTTTAAGAGATAACCCACTTTTCTTCTCTCAGTAAGCAAATCTGACCTTTCATTACTTTTTTTCTTTTCATTACTGTGTATGAAATTATTTCAGTGTTCATTCACACCTGTATGTATGTGTATATATATATATATATATATATATATTTCAGGCAAACTGCTACTGAAGGCAAGAACTGTCCTTCATAATCAATGTCTACCTTCCACTGGGAATCAATCTATAGTCTGCAAACCAGAAAGAAAGTCCTAATGACAGATATTCTCTGAGTTCTTTTAATAAACCTCTTAAGTTATTACATTTTTAAAGCTATATCACTTTAGGTTTACATTTTTCTTTTTTTATTATTATCATTTTTTTTTTTACTTTACAATATTGTATTGGTTTTACCATGGAAATTGAGAACATGTGACATTGGACCTTCTCTTCTTTTAGAGAGTAAAAGCAACACGTAATCCATATTTCATGATTTACCTCTGTATTGCCAAATTCCTTGGCAAAGAACAAATCACTATGAATCCCATGACTGTATTTACATGTGATCAGTTTCAAAATGTTTTAAGACTTAATTACATACAAATCTCCTTCTTTCAGTCTCCCTATTTCTTCTCGCTCTCTCCTTCTCTCTCTCCCTCTCTCTCCAGAAAGCTGGAACTTATAAAATTTGATGACTTTTCAAGAGTCAATTTAGCTTTTTTTCAGGAAAAATCTCTAGAAATTGGTTCTTTGCTTATCTTGAATTACCTATACAAGAGATAATGTAGTTGTACCTAGAAAAAAAAAAAAAGGACTTGGACATCTGACACTAATTTTTTTTTTTAAATAGAAAAAAAAAAGAATGGAAAGTAAACAAAAGATCTTATGGAACAACAACAACAGAACAGAAATAAAATTTATTCTAAGTGTTGTCAAATAAAGTCAAATTAACTCATGTAGAAATTCAAAATAATAGTGTTAAAAAGACCAAAATTAATGGATTTGTTATGAATATAAAGAGAGTTTTATCACTCTTATCACCCAGAAATTTCCAACGTTTTTAGGAGTTTTTGGCCAAAAACTAAAAGTATAAATAAACCTGTTTACTATAAATCACAATATCACAACCATGTTAATGGATAGAAAGGCTCAGTACTGTCAAGATGTCAGTTCTTTCCAATATGATTTATAAATTCAATGTAATTCTAATAAAAGTCCCAGCAAGTTTAAAAAAAAGAGAGAGAAAATAACTGGTAAAACAGTATTAATACTGAAAATAGAAAATATTCTCAAATGTCATAAAACAGTTTTAAGGACTATGTGCAGAGTAGTTATTATTACTTGATATTTTCCATTATCTCATTTATTTGAACATTTTTCTATTCTCCCTCATTAGTATGGAAATTATGAGTCCGCAAACTTGCAAAACTTTCAGTGATTAGTAAAGTTATATTTTATGACATCATTTTCATATATGCATTCTGAATTACTTTATTTTCAGTGCAAATTATTTTTGTAAGTTTTATTCTTAGACAGTTTTAAATTGTTTTTTAAGACCCTTTCATGAGAAATCTGTATGTAGGTCAAGAAGCAGCAGTTAGAATTGGATATGGAACAAAAGACTGGTTAAAAATAGAGAAAGGAGTACATCAAGGTTGTCACCCTGCTTATTTAACTTACATGCAGAGTATATCATACAAAATGCTAGGTTGGATGTAGCACAAGCTGGAATCAAGATTGCTGGGAGAAATATTAATAACCTTAGATATGCAGATGACCACCCTTATGGCAGAAAGCAAGGAAGAACCAAAGAGCCTCTTGATGAAAGTGAAAGAGGAGAGTGAAAAAGTTGGCTTAAAACTCAACATTCAGAAAACTAAGATCATGGCATCTGGTCCCTTCACTTCATGCAAATAGATGGGGAAACAATGGAAACACTGAAAGACTTTTACTTTGGGGAACTCCAAAATCACTGCAGCCATGAGATTGAAACACGCTTGCTTCTTGGAAGACAAGCCATGACCAACCTAGACAGCATTTTAAGAAGCAGAGACATTACTTTTCTAACAAAGGTCCATCTAGTCAAGGCTCTGGTTTTTCCAGTAGTCATGTATGGATGTGAGAGTTGGACTATAAAGAAAGCTGAGCGCTGAAGAATTGATGCTTTTGAACTGTGGTGTTAAAGACTCTTGAGAGTCCCTTGGACTGCAAAGCGATCAAACCAGACAGTCCTAAAGGAAATCAGTCCTGAATATTCATTGCAAGTACTGAAGCTGAAGCTGAAACTCCAGTATTTTGGCCATCTAATGAAAAGAACTGACTCATTTGAAAAGACCCTGATGCTGGGAAAGATTGAAGGCAGGAGGAAAAGGGAACGACAGAGGATGAGATGGTTGAATGGCATCACCGACTCAATGGACATGAGTTTTGAGAAAGCTCTGGGAGTTGGTGATGGACAGGAAGTCTGGTGTGCTGCAGTCCATGGGGTTGCAAAGAATCAGACAAGACTGAGCAATAGAATCGAACTGAAGACCCTCTCACATTAGCTTGCAAATTCTTACAAAAGATCTCTTTTTCCATGTATTAATTGCTTGTTCATAGACATGAAATGGCCTGGGTAAACTTTTCAAAGTATGGTTTTGTCACTTATTCAAACACTTTAATATACTAATTAATTATAAGAGTATTAAAAAAAAAAAGTAGTCACTCAGTCGTGTCTGACTTTTTGCAACCCCATGGACTGTAGCCCGCCAGGCTCCTCTGTCCATGGGATTCTCTAGGCAAAAATACTGGAGTGGGTTGCCATTTCCTCCTCCAGGGGACCTTCCCAACTGTACATAAAGGAGACTTCATTAATGTGCATTAGAGGATACCCCAGGTTATATGCAAACTCTTTGTAGGACTGCAGATTCTATGGCAGAGATTCTCAAAATTTTTCTGTGGCCTTCCCATGTACTTCAAAGGAACATATGTGTGCTGGATGCTGTCACTTCAGCCCTAGCTGCATCCAGGCACAGCTGCACTACTGTGGTAATGTAATAAAAATGTCTTGTCATTTTTACCTGAATCGAAACTATTAGGCAGCACTGATCAATGACATTCTACTACCCTCATTAAGAAATGAGATGAGGTTTATCTGGCCTAGGTTGTTCTTACATATTCCAAAGTGTTACCTTTTGATCACTTTTAAAGCAATTAGTCCCACAAATTATGTCTTTAACAAATGGATTCTCAGGCTTCTAGCATTGGTTGTGATATTGTAAGTCAGTCCAAGGCTCTATGAGAAGCCATAAGAAACCTCAAAATGTGTCTGGTGGACAAGCAAGCGAGGCCAAAAACTATATGCAAACAGAAGAAAGAGACATTGTTAGAAGGCAGGAAGGAAATTAAAAATAAGATCAGGAAGGAATCTGATTTCTGAGTAAACATTAGGCTGGGCTAATTTCTTAGATTGGAGTCTTTCTATTCTGGTAGGTACATACCAGTAGGTTAGTTCTGATTTTCCTCACCTTTCTTCCAGGAATATACTCAGAAGGATAAGAAGAATGCGATCTCTAGAGCTAAATCTAGAAACAGTGTAAAGTTCACCTCTAAATTGCATGTTGGCTTCCCAGGTGGTGCAGTGGTAAAGAATCCTCATGCCAATGCACGAGATGCAAGAGATGTGGGCTTGATCCTTGGGTCCAGAAAATCCCCTGGAGCAGGAAATGGCAACCCACTCCGGTATTCTTGCCTAGAAAATTTCATGGACAGAGCCTAGAGGGCTATAGTCCATGGGATCGCAAAGAGTTGGACATGACTGAGCAACTGAGCACACATACACAAACTGCATGTACTTGTGATCAAAACCAGCTAAGGCAGAAATGAAGCCTGAAGAGGTGATAGAGAAGTCGTAAGTAAGAGGGGGACGAAGTGCTCAATAAAGGCAGAGATCAGAAGTGTCTGGACTTGATCACTCTCTCAGAAAGAGAGTGTTCTTTCCAAGGCCCAGGAAAGAGCAGACAAGATTCCTCAAGTTCCATTTTGCTAGTGGACAAATTTTATTTTATTTTTTTCTGTTTCATCCTTTGACTGAAAGGATAGAATCTTAGTCTGACTTAATAACACGTATCAGCTCCAACTCGCTTGTATGGCTGAAAATTTTGTCCCCCCTCCTTTCGTGTTCAGTTTATTACCATTTATGTTCAATTTGTGTTTTATTCTAGTAGGCTTTCACATTCCTGAATTCTCAGGTTTTTATTTTAAAATATCATCATTATATTTAATTTCATGTATCTAATTTTCTTGCCTCAGTATATTTTAAAGAATTGAATGGGTTCTCATGGTTCAAAGATCATAGATTCCATATAATTCAGTATGAGAGAATAATCTGGGCAAAATCCAGAGCAGAATGCTTGACAAATAAATGGCTTAAAAAGAAGGGCAGGAAATTTTTCAAAGAAGAAAAGCAAACAGTTCCGGCAAACAATACTGTACATATCTATGGTGGAGAAGGAAAGTATTCAACTAGAAAAAAAGGTACAGTTGTCTAAAAAAATCAGCTCAACCTTCTTGAAAGTATAAAGGAATGCCAGAAAAAAATTAAATAGCAGAATTAAATCATGTTAGTATATGTGTGTGTATATACATACATATATACATATATATGTGTATAAATATATATTTATACACATATATATATATAGTTTAATGTATATATACATAGAGCATAAATAAATGCCTCTCACAATCTAGAACCTTTAATATCTGAGGGGTGACAATCAATGTTTGGAGGGTAAATAGCAAATACCAACATATCTTCACCAGGCCAGTAGTGTCACAGTGCTCAGGATCATCAGTAATAGATTAAGTTTAGAAATCTGTCCAGGACAATTCTCCACTTGGAAAAAAAAAGGAGATGGTATTCTCCCAGGAGATGGGTTTCACAGGCCTAAGCAATTCTATAGTAGGATTAGACAGAAGAAATAAATATGTCCTGGGAGTAAAAATGCATATTTACAAGGAGTAGTGGTGGCTATGTCATTAAAATTGCCTATTTTAAATAACTGTAGAAGAAAAACAACAAAAAGGAAAACAACAACAGCAACTATCTGTTATACACTTTAGATATAAATCTATATATATAGATAGATAGATACATATCTATATATATATAAAGAGAGAGATACATATATATCTATCATATTTGATCCTCACAATAACCTGATAAGTAGATGATATTACTAATCTATTGGAAGAATAAGAAAGTGAGTTACACAGAGGTTAAATAGCATGCCCTAGATCATAGCTAGTGAATAATAGAATTGGTTTGCAATGCCATACACATACAGTATGACTCCAGAATTAAATCCTTAATGTAATATATGAAGTGATAAGCTATTAAGTCAACTATTGAGTGTGTATTTATATGAATCTATTTAGCTCCTTAAGGTTCAATATAGTTACTTTAGTTGATTTAGATCAGTTCTCTACACTGATCTTGACCTTCTTGTCTGACTCCATAGATGTACTTAAAATAAAATCATACAGAATGAACTAGGCTTCCAGTAAATGTAAAGGCACTTCACAGACAATGCATGATTAGTGTCAACTGCTCTTAATGCTGTTTACAAATAGCCAATTACTTGCAGACAAGCAATGTGATGTTTCAAAATGGACTTGTGACAAGTGATTTAAAAAATATATATATATAAGTTCAAATCCCTCTCAGTCTCATACTTGCTCTTGAGTCAGCTCTGAGTGAGTTTTACAGAAAGCAAATGAAAGGCCAGTTCTCTGTCACTGCATCACTCTATCAGTTTATCAGTGAACATTGCTTTGTGAATGTTCTTCACTTTCACCTACTTCTTCTAGGTTCCCTGGAATAATACAGCTAACTGTGTGTGTTAGTCACTTAGTTGTGTCCGATTTTGCAATCCCCATGTAGTGTAGCCCACCAGGCTCCTCTTTTCATGGAATTCTCCAGGCAAGAATACTGGAGTGCCATTTCCTTCTCCAGGGGACATCCCCATGCAGGGGTCATACCTGGGCCTCCTGCATTGCAGGCAGATTCTCTACTGTCTGAGCTACCAGGGAAGCCCTAATATACCTACTAGCAAACAAAAAATAAAACGTAGAACTTCATTCAGTTAATGCACTAAACTTCCATTTGCTTCATTAAACTTTATCATTCTTATTCTGCAACCTGAAACTTCTTCAATGCCTCTCTTTCCCCAGTAAAGTTTAAACTCCATAGCCTCAGAGACATGTCTCTGTTTTTCAATTGTTTTCTCTAACAACACTAAGTACATAGTAGGAGATCAATAAATATTTATCAAATGAAAGAATACATTGACTCAGGAGCACAATTAATATTTGCAGAGTGAACTCACAAATATTAAGATAGAAAAGTGTTCCACTGCAAATCAGAAAGATTTCAAATACTTTATAAAACATTTTCTATTAATCATGAATTTACCTAAAATATCACAATAAGTCTTCATCATTATCAGTGTCTCTGGCCATTTTCCCAACATATCAAGTTCTTGTTAAAGATGGTCTAATTTCCTCATCCTCACCTTGGGTGAACTGCTCTTTCCCACTTGCATTGTGACTCAGCACTTGAACACTTGTTTAGAATGGGCATTTGCAGATTTTGGTATCTGAGGGGAAGCCTGGAATCAATCCCCCAGGGCATTGGCCTTGTCCTTGTTTTTGAGGCTAATCACAATGTCTTGAATTTGTTATGGTTATTGCAATAATAAGCAATCCAGTACACAAATATTTTAAAAATCTAGAGTGATCCTTTTGGTGTTACATATAGCGAAGGAGCAATGTAAACTTTCTGCTATACTTTGTTTTAAAGTGAAATAAGATAATGCAAAGGAATTTTCTACATAAACTGTATTATAAGTGAATGTGTAAAAATGAATAAATAATTAATCAATAATGGATTATCTCCCAGTACAAAACATTTGGTTGTAATCAAATACTCTGCCCCACACTGTTTTATAACTTTACAGACCTCAGTTTTTAGAGTTTTCCATTAAAGGAAAGTCACAGAAAGTCAGAGGAAAGGATTAAAATAGAGAAGTACATAAATGAAATTGCAATCTGCATAGATTTCTGACTAGAAATATATATTTAATATCATGTTAAATGAATATTAGATCATATAGACATATTCTTTCAAGAAATTGAGTACATTAGTTTTCCCATCTCAGTCTTCTCATCCTTAAAATGAGAACTATAATAAATATTTTAAATTTTGAGGGAGAGAAAATATATACTAGAATTATACAATCTACCTCCCTCAAATTTTCAGCAGATTTCTGTGAATAGTTTGAATTTGCCATTCTATTTTTTCTTCTATTTAAAACCATTCTAATCTGTTTTGTTATGTCAATTGTAACTATTTTTCTATTCTTCATTTCATTGATTTCTACTTAAATCTTGATTAATTTCTATATTCTGCTGCTTCAGAGTGACTTTTTCTTTTTCTCCCAGTGAATTAAGGTGAAAACTTATTATTTAAGATGATTCCACACATTTAACATAGCACTTAAAGCTATAAATTTTCCTTTTAAGTACTGTCTTTTGTTTTCATTCATCCCAAAGTAGTTCCTAATTTCCTTAGCAATTTCTTCTTTGACTCATTATTTATGTGTGAGTTGTTAATTTCCACATATTTGTTCATTTCCAATATTTCTGTATTGATTTCTAATTCTATTTTCATTATGTATGAAGGACTTACTTAGTATGATTTTAATAATTTTGAAAAGCCTTGTCTTTTCAATAAAGTTTCATGGCCTTGTCTATGATCTATTCTGGAGAATGATTCATGCACAGATTTCTCTTGGTATCCCTGGGGGATTCCAGGATGCCCCTCAGATACCAAATTCTAAAAATGCTCAAAAATGGTGTAGCATCTGCATACAACCTATCCACATCCTTTAGTATACTTTAAATTATCTCTAGATTACTTATAATACCTAATACAATGTCATTGCTTATTAAGTATTTGTAAATACAATATAAATCATGTGTAAATAGTTGCTGTCACACAGCAAATTCAACTTTTGCTTTTGGGAATTTCCTGAAATCTTTTTCCAAATATTTTTCATAGGTGGTTTGTTGAATTTGCAAATGCCAATCCAAGAAAACAGTTGGCCAACAAAAGTACACTTGAAAGAATGTATAAATGCCATTGTTGGGTGAGGTGCTCTATATATCTGTTAGAATAATTGTTTTATAGTGTCATTCAATTTTCTTTCTTTGTTATCATTTTCCTATTTGTCTACTCATCATTGAAAGTGTAATACTGAAATCTCTATTACTGTTGAATTTCTGATTTCTTTATTTTTTATTTCAGCTTTGCTTTATATACTTTGGAACTGTGTTGTTAGGTGGTATGTGTTTATAACCATCATAGATCTCTGATCAACTGATGTTTTATCATTATAAACTATCTCTCTTCATCTCTAGCAACACTGGCTTCTTTAAAGTTTATGTTTTAAATTAGTATTGCCACTTCAGCTTCCAAATGGCTGCTACTTCATGATATATCTTTTTTCATCTTTTTATTCTGAACCTATTCATTTCTTTAACTCTGAAGTGTGTTTCCTGAAGACAGTATATGATTGAAATATTTTTTTAAATCCAGAATGATGAATTTTCCCTGGTTCTTTTCAAGATTTCTTTTTGTTTTTCAACATTTTTACAATTGTGTGTCTGGAGGCAGATCACTTTGTATTTATCCTATTTGGATTTTAAGTTTCTTGGGCTAGAGATCAATATTTTTAATCAAATTTTGGATATTTTCAGCTATTACTTCTTTGAATATTTTTCTGTCACTTTGGTAGACAGAATGATACCCTTCTCCTAAATATGCTGAAGTCCTAATCTACAGAATTTGTGAATAGTTACCTTAACATGGCAAAAGAGGCTTTGCAGACATGATTGAATTAAAAGTTCTGACATGGATAAATTATTCTGGATTATCTGAGTAATGTCAATGCAATCCTGGAGATTCTCATAAGAGAAAGGTGAGACATACTGATAGGAGAATTTGATTAAAAAAGATTAATAACCATTCTATGAAGATATTTATCATGAACGTTATAAAGTTTTTTTTTTTTTTCTTTTAAGTCAAACACCAGTGTAACAGGCCAGTTCTGTTGCCTGCTTATTTTTCTGTGAATGAGTCACATTTTCTTGTTTCTTTGCCTGTCTTGCTATTGTTAATAAACTACTATTTTAGATAACATACTATTTCAACTTGGGATTAATGACCCACTGCCCCTTCCTGGGATTCTTATTGTTGTTCTTTGCCTGTTTCTTTCTTTATCAATTAGGCTGGACTAGATTAGTTTCAGAGACGGCAATGGCACCCCACTCCAGTACTCTTGCCTGGCAAATCCCATGGATGGAGGAGACTGGAAGGCTGCAGTCCATGGGGTCGCTGAGGGTCGGACACGACTGAGCGACTTCACTTTCACTTTTCACTTTCATGCATTAGAGAAGGAAATGGCACCCCATTCCAGTACTCTTGCCTGGCAAATCCCATGGATGGAGGAGCCTGGTGGGCTGCCGTCTCTGGGGTCGCACAGAGTTGGACACGACTGAAGCAACTTAGCAGCAGCAGCAGTTCAGTTTAGTAAAATATATTTCTCATGCAATGTGAATTCTCTACCTTTATTCCTCAGAGGATGTAGCCTGAGGCATCCCCATCACTGTGGGATGACAATGGTTTCAGCAGGGCTCTTTTTACTCTTTCTCTAATCTCTCTCTTGAGATGTCTATCTCACTGGATATTAAGCCCAGCTGTTAGCCTCCAGTATTTTCCTGTTGATTGCTCTGTTCCTTTCAATTTCTTGGGACTTAAATTCATCCATGCTGCCAAGTCGCTTCAGTAGTGTCCAACTCTGTGTGACCCCATGGACGGCAGCCCATCAGGCTCCCCCCATTCCTGGGATTCTCCAGGCAAGAACACTGGAGGGGGTTACTATTTCCTTCTCCAATGCATGAAAGTGAAAAGTGAAAGTGAAGTCGTTCAGTCATGTCCGACCTTTCGCAACCCCATGGACTGCAGCCTACCAGGCTCCTCCATCCTCCATGGGATTTTCCATGCAAGACTACTGGAGTAGTCCATAGTCCATAGTCCAATTCTAATCTTTTCCTTTTCTGCAGTAGTTACTTTTGAGGACAGGCTTTGTAGTTTGTTAGCACCTAGGAAAGGCTTTTCCAGCCTGTCTCTTTTCCTGGTTTTCTCTGGTAAACCAGGAAGCCTATGACTTTGTTTATCATTGTTACTGAACTACTGCTGCTTCTGCTGCTGCTAAGTCACTTCAGTCGTGTCCAACTCTGTGCGACCCCATAGATGGCAGCCCACCAGGCTCCCCCGTCCCTGGGATTCTCCAGGCAAGAATTCTGGAGTGGGTTGCCATTTCCTCCTCTAATGCATGAAAGTGAAAAGTGAAAGTGAAGTTGCCCAGTCTTGTAGTGACCCCATGGACTGTAGCCCACCAGGTTCCTACGTCCATGGGATTCTCCAGGCAAGAGTACTGGAGTGGGGTGCCACTGCCTTCTCTGACTGAACTACTAGCCTCATCTTAATAGTTCACCACCCAAATATCCACTGATTTTTGCAACTCCATTACTCTTGAGTTTCTGCACATTCTGTTCCAAATAAATTCAGTTTCCATGGAGACAGCTCCAGAGATCTCTATTCTTGTGGCCTCTCTCTTTCCCTTGACAGATCTCTGAGCCTTTTCTTAGGAGCTGAGACTGGCTTACCTATTTCAGAGTGACACCTGCTTTATGAGCAGAGCACTGGACAAGAGCACTCGTCTCTGGTCTTGGATTTTCTCTTCCTGTGTGGCCCATTCTCTCTATGAGTGAGTGTGATGAAGGCAATAGGGTTCCCAGTGTTCTTTGCTTGTCATCCCTGAAATAAATCCTCTATACTGTGACTGTAGACCTGGCAAAAGAGGGAGGTTCTGATATCTTGAATATTTACCTGACATTTAGTTTCTGTTATATAGAAATTGGGTTGGGGGGTGAAAAATGCTGATGACTCCCCATCTCTGGAGTTAGAGAAAGAGAAATTCTATCTTATTGGTTATACCTACCCCAAGGGAAGTCTCCATTATGCTGAGCTGGGGAGGAGGGAGGAAAATAAGGGAGTGAGTTGTAGTTCAAATGCCATAGACTTTCACTGTGCTTATTGAGATTTAGTAGTTTTTTTTAAAAATTAATGTTTATTTCCTGTACTTTTTAGAATAAGATTCAGAAACTTTAAATGGTTGCTGCTAAATAACTATTTAAAGTTATTTTTGCTTATTGGGGAAAGCTTTATCCTACCATTCTATAAGTAAATCCTCAAAAGGTTATTTTTAAGTTCCACTGAAAGTTGGATTTGCTTAAAATTTCACTTATGTTAAGAAAGTATCATTATCTGGTGAGCAATTTAATTAATAAATGATTTACTTTCTCTTATTCTTACATATTTAATATGTTTGAAAATTAAAGATTTCCTTTTACTTTATATAACTCCTAAAAATAAATGGTTTTATTAAAACATATTCCCTATTTATCCATTTTGTATTTTAATAAATAGTACATTATATTTAATGTTTTCACAAGTATAAAAATATAGAGACTAAAATCATGCTACTTACGAAGAACTTACTCTTCTTAAAAGCAGATGTATAATACTTATTTTCAAAGTGTTTGTTAAAGAACTGTAGTACACAGCTACAAACAATATCAATTTGAAAAATTGAGTATGAGAAGTCAATTATTTTTACAGACCCATAACATGTGTTTGGGCTTCCCAGGAGGCTCCAAGGTAAAGAATCCTCCTGCCAATTTCCAGAGGTATAAGAGACACTAGTTTGATCCCTGAGTCGGGAAGATCCCCTGGAGGAGGAAATGGCAACCCACTCCAGTATTGTTGCCTAGAAAATTCCATGGACAGAGGAGCCTAGTGAGCTACAGTCAATGGATTACAAACAGTTGGACACACACACACACGAACATGTGTTTGCCTCTATATGCCAGTGCTTTTTAAAATATACTTTCCAATATTTTATTATTTCAG
Organism: Bos grunniens; assembly: GCF_055505025.1. Classification (NCBI taxonomy): domain Eukaryota; kingdom Metazoa; phylum Chordata; class Mammalia; order Artiodactyla; family Bovidae; genus Bos; species Bos grunniens. The sequence continues at coordinate 71,049,947 of NC_141170.1, forward strand.
CCGATTTAGGTCTAAGAAGTATTTTACTGGTAAATTATAAACAGAAAAAAGAATAGAAATTATGGTTGATAAGATAATTGATTCCTTGAAAGAAAAATAATGTTTTTTATATTGTATACCAGCACAATCATTTAGTATATAAATTATTAATAGTAGCATTTTTCATCTATTTTAAAATCTCATTTTATTTCCTAATGCTTTTCAATAGTTACTTTAGAAGAAATGTTTTAAAAATTTAATGGAATTAATTATAGATCTTTTTTTGAGAAATGTGAGCTAAAACATTATTTTGCTTGAAGTTCACTTTTTAATAAAAAATGCTCAAAGTATATTCAGGTTAAAATGTTAAAACACAGAAAAATCAACCTAGTATCATTTCTTATTTTAAAAGAGTTAGAAGTTTATGAGGATTTCTAGTATTGCCACTAATGAGTGATGGACTTTCTGTTTCATAGTTAAACAAAATATTGATTATGGCTGTTGCTTTTAAAATAATTATTCCAGGCAGAGAAACAAAAGTATGTGAGTGCAGGCTTCCCCAAATTTCATATCTTTAAATTATGCACCAGAGAGAAATTGGCTCAATTGTCTCTTGGACCCTAAGCTCTAAGATACCAAGGAAGTTTCCCTTGGCAATATTTACTAAAAACCAGACCATAGAACATGAACATATAGCATGCACTTAAGGATAAAAAATTGTTTTATCTATTTGTCCCCAATTTTCAATCCAGCCTGCTGTGGATTTGTGAGAGATTATCCAATGGCAGAAAATCTCCCATTGTCTTAAGCATGGGACTTTACATTAGAAGCTCTGGCCCACGCACGGATTTGACCCAGATAAAAGCAGGCAATAAGAGTATAATGCGAGGACGAGGTACTCAAGTGAGCACTTAGTGGCAAAAGAATAGAAGTGAACCTTCTGAATAAAAGAATAACTTGTCCTTCAATCCTTGTCTTGATGTACATTTCTTATAATTTTGTAAACAAAGTCAACTAAAAATTTTAATGTTCTAGTTTTATAATTGGTTTTGTGCACCCTCATCAACATTTTCTAAAATGTTGTTAACACAACTGTGACCCTGGGGCACATTGATAGGCACTGAATTTGGTGGGAGTTTGGTATATGAATGTGTGTGTGATTTTGTGTATGTGATAGAATAAAGACAGGTGAATGGGAATATATACTAATATAAGTCAATAATTTGAAACCTGGAAAACTAAAAAATAGTCACATCACAATTATATCACTCACAGTGAAGATCGCTCAGTCGTGTCCGACTCTTTGCAACCCCATGGACTGTAGCCTACCAGGCTCCTCTGTCCATGGTATTTTCCAGGCAATAGTACTGGAGTGGATTGCCATTTCCTTCTCCAGGGAACTTCCTGACCCAGGGATTGAACCCAGGTCTCCCACATTGTAGACAGACGCTTAACCGTCTGAGCCACCAGGGAAGTCGTATGCATCACAGATGCATACCAACTCTTTGCTTTCCTCTTATTATCAATGTAAAATTACCTTATCAACTATTGTTGTCAGAGAAAAATGTATTGTACTGATTTTGGAATACCGGGTTCTCAATCTTTTTAATATATGGTAATATGTAGTAAATCTTCTTCTTTCTTAGAAAATAATTAAAAAATTAAACTTTATAATGATTATGCTTTTGTGCCTGTTAATTGGGAAAATATCCCTTGATTAAAAGCTTTATAAGTAAATATTTTCATTAAACATAATATCACTTACAATCATTTGAAAAATATATTCACTTTATATATGAATATACATATATATATACACACACACACAGAAACACAGAAACACACACACACACATATATGTGGCAGTGGAGATGTTAATGAACTAAATGGGAGGAATCCTTTCACTATCTATGTGTATATCAAATGATCATGATGCATCCTTTACATATCTTACAATTTTTAAAGCATATGTCAATAAAGATGAAAAGTATATCACACATGTGTGGAGCACATGCTTTTTAGGTAATCTCCAATGTCCACATGGATTTAACACTTCTAGAAATAAATTCTTGTTCTTGGGTGTCCTAGTTCATAGAATGGGGACGAGTGGTTTTAAGGTAATTTTGGTGCATGAACATTTCTTCAATGGAAATTCTCACTTGAGAGCTCAATGTGCTCAATAAATAGAGTGAAGTTGTTCTGCCAGGATTTTTGGATTTCTGTACAGTTCACCTTCCTCTTTTCCTCATGTACCATGTCTCCTCTTTCCTCCCTTGAGTTCCTCTTTACACATAAGGAAAGAGCACTGAACCAATTTCAGTGATTTATAAGAATATTTATCCATGTAGGCAAAATCAGATCAAAGGACTCTTTCTAAAGCATAAATGTTTAAATGACTAGATATGTAGTTACAGCTTTAAACATAAAGTTCAAAGAACTTGTACTTCTCTCTTAAATCCTACTTGGAATTGTTTTTTCCTTTTTTTTTTTTTTTTTGGAGTACAACTGACCTATACCATGGCAGTTCCAGGTGCACAGGATAGTGATTTGATATTTCCATAATCACAGAATGATCACCATGATAAGTACAGTTACCATCTGCCACCACACAAAGTTATTACAATATTATTGACTATATTCCCCATGTTGTAGAATTCATCTCTCTGATTCATTTATTTTGTAACTGGTAGTCTGTACTGCTTACTACTTGAAATTCTTAAATCAGAATTTTGCTTGGCAGTAACTGCAGGATTAGAAATTTATGGAAAAGAATTGTTGTATGTTTTGTTGAGCTAAATGTCATGGTAGAATGCACTGCAGTTAGTTATCTGACCTAGACTGGTGAACTTTGAGTTATTTTCAGTTTTATTCCATTATCCATTTTGTAACTAAGATGGATAGTTAGGGTTTCTAACAACATTGGCTCTTCTCTTTATTCACTTTTCTCCAAGTCTAAATTGTAAGGAGTTATATATTTGTTTTTCCTTAGGTTAAAAATTGGATTCAGGAAGTTTATGTTTTTCATCCTGTTGAAAGCATAATTATGATTATTTATAAACATCATTGACTTATTGACTATTTACCACCAAGTTTTCTTGTTTTGAGACAACTTAATACTGTGCTCTGTGCTTCACAGACATTATCTCATTCAGAACTTTCAATAATCCTAGAAATTAGACATTATTATAATAGGCATTTTTAGATGAGAAACTAAAATTCAGCAGGAAAAATAATTTACCCAAAGTCTCAGAGTGTTTGAAGTGAGAAGCCAAGTTCAAACTCAGACCTCACATCAGAGCTCTGATTCTTATTCATTTATCAAAATGTCTAACAAACATTTTTTTAATCTGCATTTCTCCTAAGAGGATATAAAGTTTGAATAGATTTAATGCACATTTTCCATAAAAGAATAATGAATACTTATTATAACATAAAAATACAAAACAACAGAAAAAGAAACTAAGTCATCCATTTTAATAATGCCTACCTTAAAACAAGGTTGCACATTGTTATTTTTTCCTAATCTCATATAATATTTGCATAATTATGAATATATTAGCTCTGGAACTTCATATGCTTCCTTTTTAATTTACATGATAATTTTTCATATTATTATGTCATTAAAAATAATATTAAAAATTCATAATATTTTATTAAAGCAGTAAGTATTTAAGAACAGTTAGGCATTTAGGTTATTATAACATGTTCTCTATCATAAATCTGTTCATAATAGAACAGGTTTTATATATCAAAATTGTAATTATTTTCTAGAAAAATTTATAAAACTGAAGTCAGCATTTCAGGTTCCTTTAAACACAGTTAAGTTTCTTTTTCATAATGCCAATACTTTTTCCAAGGCTTCTGCTTCTTCAAGTTAACTATTCCAAAAGAAATGCATGAATATGTACATTTTACTGCATATGATAAGTCTGCATATTATATCATTCCATAAAGCAAAAAACTATGTGGAAGGTGCTATAGATGAAAGCTACATCTAATACCACCCACCTCTCCCCCTTTTAAAAATATTAATGAAACAAAGGGGGAAGGAAATGGATCCATATCTTTAAAGACTTAAGGAGAATATCAAAGCACTTATGACAGTGAAAGAAAGTACACAATGTTCCCCCCAATCATCTCCTTTGAATGATTTCAAATGATTCATTGATGCCAAATCCATCCCGAAAATAACATATCTATATCAATACCTGTATCTATATCTGTTATTGGTTCCTAATTTTCCTAATCTCATACAATATTTGCATAATTGTGAATATATTACCTGTGGAACTTTATATGCTTCCTTCTTAATTTACATGAGAATTTTTCATATTATTATGCCATCTTTTAAAAAATCATATTAAAACTTCATAATTTTTTAAAAACAGTATTAGAGAACTCTTAATTATCCACAAATATCTATGTTCATCATTTTCTCTCCTTACTTCCTGAATTATGTTTTTATTACTCCTTCTCTCTTTATTATTTTTGTGGTTTAGAGAATCCAACAATATCCTTCACTTATCAACATTTACCATAAATTAATACCTTGAATATTTTCTTTTAAAACACTTTTACTCTATTTCCTTGTACTTTAATGCAACAGTTGCTGGATATTTACTTCTATATATGTTATACATCTACAAACATTATTATTGCCTTTTTAATTCAGTCAGTATTATCTTTGAAAGTGAAAGTGAAGTCGCTCAGTCGTGTCTGACTCTTTGCGACCCCGTGGACTGTAGCCCACCAAGCTGCTCTGTCTATGGGATTTTCCAGGCAAGAGTACTGGAGTGGGTTGCCATTTCCTTCTCCAGAGGATCTTCCCCACCCAGGGATCGAACCCAGGTCTCCCGCATTGTAAGCAAGATGCTTTACCTTCTGAGCTACCAGGGAAGTCCTAGTACTGGAAGTCCAGTAATTATCTTTGAGTCCATACCAGTAATTATCTTTGAGTCCATATAAATAATTTTGTATTTCCTTTCCTTCCATTTTTTTTTTTTTTATTTCTATTTCTCTGACCATCCAGCTGGGATTACTTGCTTTCTCATAAAATGAAAATATTTACTATTTTTATTTTTAGTGATGGTAACAATCCCCTCTTTTTTCTAAAGTGTTTTAATTGTGCCATGGCAACTCACTTCAGTATTCTTGCCTAAAGAATCCCATGGACAGAGGAGCCTGGTGGGTTACAGTCACACTAGGGTCACAAAGAGTCAGACATGACTGAAGTGACTAAACAACAATAAATCTGTGCTCTGTGTGTATATATATATATATGAAAGTGAAAGTGAAGTCGCTCAGTCGTGTCCGACTCTTTGCGACCCCTTGGACTGTAGCCTACTAGGCTCCCCCATCTATGGGATTTTCCAGGCAAGAATACTGGAGTGGGTTGCCATTTCCTTCTCCAGGAGATCGTCCCAACCCAGAGATTGAACCCGGGTCTCCCACATTGTAGGCAGATGCTTTATCCTCTGAGCCACCAGGGAAGTCACTATATACATATATATATATACACACACACACACTCATGTATATATAGTTATCTTTTGAAACTTTATTGTCTTCTGCATTTTAAAACACAAATATTTTATAGACATGTTAGACAAAATTTGAAGGAGTTCATCAAATATATACATGTATGTATGAATCAGGCAGGACTTCCCTGATGGCTCAGACAGTAAAGAACCTGCCTGCAATGCAGGAAACCTAGGTTTGATTCCTGGGTCAGAAAGATCACCTGGATAAAGACATGGCAATCCACTCCAATATTCTTGCCTGGAGAATCCCATGGATAGAGGAGCCTGACAGGCTACAGTCCATGGGCTCGCAAAGACACAACTGAGTGACTAACATTTTTACTTTTCATATAAATCACAGAACCCCTTAATTTCAAAACTGAGCAAAGAACTTGAACTTTATTTTCTAGCAAATTGCTAAATTTTTGCACTAAGTGAAATGATATTAAGAAGATTAAATTCTATTGTCAGAGTTATTTTTAAAAAGTATATTTACAATTGACACCTCACTATTTTACGAGGTCACAATTTACTTATTTCACCCCTCTAAAAATATTCAGTGATTGCCTATTTCTGTTTAATAAATTCTATGCTATATTACAATATGGGAAATAATTCAAAATGTGTTTCAGAGATTAGATCTTCCTTTATATCTTCATAAATGATTTGAACAACTGGTAGATACTGAAATTATGATTGTCACTTCTATTATGGGGCAAATAAATTAGATATACATATCCAACAGCAGTCTCAGTTTCCACCCTCTTTTTAATTACCCTATCTTTAGGGCTGGACTAGGCATGAAGTCACAGAGGCCTGAAGGACCATGGTACTTGGGGCCAAGGAGGTAATGGGATGTAATCTTTTAGAATCAAAAACTAAACAGATGATCCAAAGGATCTACCATTATGAATGGTTAGACAGAAGAATAGAAATAATGACAAAAGAAACCAGAGAAATGAAGTTAAAGTTGAAGTTCAGTTTAAGTGATGTATTGAGAACTGGTCAGGCACTGACCTAGCCCTTTCCCAAGAAAAAGAGAAAAAAAAAACACACGAAAATAATACTAATGTACTTTCCTAGCTCAGAAAATTGAACACCTCCAGAGTGACTTGCCAGCCCTCAAATTCAACAAATGTTATTTTACCATCATGATTTTTCCAGCTGATCTTGACCTAGAATGCTTTTTCTCTTTCAACTGTGTACAATAGCCATTATTAAAGAGATAGTTTAACTTTCACACTTAACAGATATCTTCCCTATTTCAATTACTCTTCCTAAAAAAGATTCTGTATCTTTCTGTTAACTCAACACTTTGATTTTATTTCTTTTATCATTAAAAGACTTTCTAACCATTATTCTTGAGGTTATACCTATGGTTATATCATTGTAAGTATATTTGGTTTTAAATAATCTGGGATGAATTTGCTACTTTATAAATTTTTCACCTGCCTTTTTGTCTGCTAAGTAATATTCTCTGAATACTGAAGACTATGATTAATATGCCTTTGATTTTATCAGAGAACAATGTCAAATAATATTAACTAAATACACATGCTGAAAATTATAAGAATTTTTCTAGATTTTTAAAAAATGTATATTTTCTGAAATATGTGTATATGACTGAAATACACGTAAATGACTGAAAAATGTCAGTTACCACATTGGGTAAATAAAAATAGTTATAACTATAATTTGTTTGAATGGATTAAATTATAAAATTTTCAAATATTTATTTATTTTGACATTTAAATTCTTATCTTGCAATAAGAATAAGGCCTTGCAGTATTTCTGCGAAACACTCACATAAAATCAAGACTAAAACTTCAGGCATACATGGTAATTTAAAATGATCCCATCAATTATTTTTAAATGATTTGCTATACACAGAACATTATCAGAGACACTGTGAGAAATATAAAAGTACTATGCAAATATCCTACTTTCAACAAAACAAATCTAACTGAGGTGGGAATAGGAATTCATGGGTGAAACAACATAAAAATAACACACAAACTTAATTGTTAAGCTTTTTGGTTTGATTCTATAAATAGTGAAAGTGAGGAAGTTCACCATGATATCCACGTGAAACCTTTGCAACTAGATTTAAATAATTTGCATAAGAAAATAATAATAACAAAGTTTTGTTTCAGCAATGTCAATGCCACTTTTCACATTTATGTCAGTACTTTCTATTACAAAATTACCACCCTATATACAGATATCAGAAGTTAAACCAAATTTATATTTGTTTTGAAGCTTAAAAAATAAATAAGAACAGTTTTCACCTTATGTACTAAAGGCTCCAACACGTTACAGCAGAATTTAAAAAGTTTACAATTTCCTAACTGATGAAAAGATTCTTTTTTTTCACTGTGATTTATTAAATTGTTCTTTATTCAAAGAAACATAAATGAACATTATTGTCCACAGCAATGTACTTAAAGTTCTGTTCTATATAACAAGTTTGAATGTGAAGAAAAATTCATAAGCATCTCACTCACCCAACATGAAGTTGATTTCAGGCTGTCCTAACCACTTTGCTTTGTGGTAAACTATAGGTTTATACATACTAAGGAACACCTCCACAAAATAGAGTACTTGGAGAATACTAAAAAGTAGAGTGGCAGAAGGGAAATATAAAAGAAATAAAAATGTATAACACCTATGTACATAACTCAAAATATGGCTCAAAATATTTTCCCTTAATGATAGCCAAGTTTGGTAGAACATGTGACTAACCATTTATTAGAATCACTTAGAGAACTTAAAAATATAAGAATACTGACTTTGCTCAAGTTAATTACATTTATTGTGTGCTTAACATACAGCTACTTTTTCAAAAACTAAGTAATTCAATCCTCTTAATATCTTTTTGAAGTAGTTTATATTTTATACATGAGAAATAAGTCTCAATAGGATTAAATACTCATATAACTCATAGAAATGAATTTCCATTGTCTTTACTGAAATATCTTCCCTTTCTTTTTTTTATATTATTTTATTTTACTTTACAATATTGTATTGGTTTTGCCATATTTATCTTTAAATTTTGAAGGGATTTAAGCTTGTTTCTATCTGTACCACTATCATTTATGTGACCTCATCAATCTACACAGACTTTAATACCATATACCAGCTGGACAGTCTTATATGTACATTTCTGGAAAAATCACACAAAACTCTACAAATATCTCTATGGCCCCACTTTGATAAGACAGATGGGTAGCTTTTACAAACCAGCTACTATTCCTTAGTCAAAAATATACTACCAGTCAATCTATCATCTAGGCAATAGAGATAACAAATCAAAAGACCTCTCAGCTCATAGCCCCTATTATGTTTTGATAAAGATGATATATCCATAAGATGAGTGTCTTTCCCACAGTTTCAGGATCCATTTGGTTCACTGACATGGATGTTCTCTATTAAATATCTATTCAAAACATTGTCCATCTCAGTAGTGTGGCTTTAATATTACTTCCCTCAGAGACGTGGTATAATTATATTGAAAGCCAAAGGTATTAACATATGTTATGCTTTCTGGAATATGTTTTCATGCATTTTGAAGAATCCTAAATCATCTGAAGTACTCTCTTGAAATCAAGTGCTTGAACTATTTCTGAATAGAATTCTCTGGATCATATACAATTCTTTTTTTTTTTTTTATCTCTTTGATGGTATGTATACATTTGCTAATGAATCCACATTGCCAGGTAAGTTTATTCTTTTGTATTTAAAATCTACTCAAATCACCCTGTTGAAATAATCACGCCTTTTCTATTTATAACCACCCCAATATTTGATTTTGTATGTCTGCATTCTGCAAATGTCCTTGTCTATCTAGTCAGTGCCATTTTGAAGGTGGAACATAACCTACTTTGCTTGATCTTCTCCCATTTATTTTTTTTTAAATAAGATAAAAAGTGTACCCATGAAATCTGTGTACACAGAACTTCATTGTACTTGGGGAGAAGCTGGAGGAAGGTAAGTTTATATCACAGTAAAGCAGCTTAAAATATTCAGAAACTTTCTCTTTATAAAGTCATTTGCCAACCTGTCACAGGAGATTTCTTTCTTGACCGTGCCCTCCCACCACTCTAGTCTCCAAAATCCAGTCTTATTCTATGGCTTCCATTTGTTCAAACCAGTTTTATTCCCTCCTTTCTCCATACCCTCCAACTTGAAATTCATAGTCCTTAGGCTAACTTTTTATTTTACTTTATTTTATTTTACTCTTTCTTTCCAAATAATATCTTCTGAATCTCAAGGTCTAGATTCAAAATGGTTTGTCAAGACATTTTATATAATAAAAAAGACTATCTCTTATCTAAGTATTCTGACACTGGTGAGACAATATATTTTTACCTTGTTAAGATTATTTATTTGAGCTTCTCTCTTAAGTCCTTTGTCAGGGATGACCAATGATTTCTTAACTGTAAGATTTGCTCTTTATATATCATTCAATGGATAGCACACATTTATGTATATATATGTGTGTGTGTATGCATACATACATACTCAGTCACTCAGTTGTGTCCAACTCCTTGCAACCTGATGGACTGTAGCCTGCCAGGCTCCTCTGTCCATAGAATTAAAATGGGTTTCCATACCCTCCTCCAGTGGATCTTCCCAACCCAGTGATTGAACTGGGTCTCCTGTATAGAAGAATTCTTTATCCTCTGAGCCACCAGAGAAGCCTCTGTGTATGTGTGTGTGTATGTGTGTGAATATGAATATACGCATGTATATGAATATATGTGTGAACACATATAACTATATTTTGTTTCTTGACTTTCATCTTTAAAAAAAAACCCTCCCTAATTCAAGCTGACTGTAACTTTTTAGAATAAAAACTATCATTAAACACAGCCAACTATGTTTTATTGCCACACAGGTTATGCTTTATAGATTACACTTGTCCTGATAGCAGGCAAATGCCCAGCAGCATTTGGGATTAACAACCTGTGTTTAGGAAGTCAAGTAAAAATAGATTAAGTGGCAAATTAAAAATGCATTAGTAAAAATTACCGTTATCAGTAACTAAATCTGAGAAATTATAGGAAAATAAAACTAAGGAAATAACAGTGAAGTAGAAATTTAAAAAGTAGAAATTTAAAGTGATTTGAGGATGCTTTTGAGTCTCAATCGGGTGATGGCTGAATAGATATAAAGATATATTTTGGTGCATAGAACTCCGTTTAATATCAGTCCCAACTTACATAACTCTATGAAAAAGACACTTTGTATGATTTACTTATTTTTACTATGATTTACTTATATTTCTAATAAATAGAACAGATTTTTATATTGACATGCATAATAAATGAATGAGATAATTGAAAAATCAAGACCAGAATTCATAAGGAAAGCCAAATGTGTTTCTAGTTGAGGTTAATGTTTCATTTGACTCTAAGACTTCTAAGACTCCTGGAGACTAAGATCAAAATAGGAAAAAACCTCTGTTATGTACTTACTGGAGGCTACTGAATATGCCAGTAGTTTTCAAGAGACAAATCTAACAAATTTGCTGCCACCAGTCTCTGAACTTGTTTTCTCACTCACATGATGAACATCATAAAAATACTTCCCAGGAGTTCCCTGGTGGTCCAGTGGTTAGGACTCCATGCTTCCACTTCAGGGAGCACAGGTTTGATCCCTAGTTGAGGAACTAACATTCTTCATGCTGTGCAACATGGCCCCCCAAAAATAAAAAAATCAAAGTAAAATTTTTTTAAGATGAGTGGATATATGTATAACTGATTTACTTTGCTGTACACTTAAACTAACACAACATTGTAAATCAACTATATGCCAATCATTTTTTTTTAAAAAGCATATAATAAACTTATTGCAAAAAAACCCCAGAAATTCCCAATCACTTTCAAGACTCTTAGAAATTGTCAATGATACTGATTAAGCCAGTTGGGTTGTGACCTTCTCATGGTAACTCTTTCACCCACCCAACTTACAGATTTGTGTCATACCAGGGAGGAAGAAAAATTTTTCCACCCTTATAGGTTCTTATGGTTGCTTTAAGAATTAAATTGACATGAAACCGATCAACAAGAGAAAATCAAAGTTTCAGTTCAGTTCATTAGTTCAGTTCAGTTCAGTCGCTCAGTATTGTCTGACTCTTTGCGACCCCATGGACTGCAGCATGCCAGGCCCCTGTGTCCATCACCAACTCCTGGAGTTTACCCAAACTCATGTCCATTGAGTCGGTGATGCCATCCAACCATCTCATCCTCTATCATCCCCTTCTCCTCCTGCCTTCTATCTTTCCCAGCATCCGGGTCTTTTCAAATGAGTCAGCTCTTTGCATCAAGTGGCCAAAGTATTGGAGATTCAGCTTCAGCATCAGTCTTTCTAATGAACACTCAAGGACTGATTTCCTTTATTAAACAAAGTTTAATGACATGGATACATGGGAGAGACCGATAACATTGAGCAACTCATCAAAATGGGCAAAACTGTCACCTTCAAAACCATCTTCAGCTAAAGACAAAAGAAGTTGAGAGTAATGGTTTGGGACTTCAAAGGGGAGGAAGGCAATTCAAATGAAGATGGAAAAGCAAATGTTTCATAGATAAATGTTTTCTGGGCCAAGCACTGACAATAGGACCCAGAGTGGAACCTGATTGCTACTGAGTTTTTTCCACCACACCTCACCAATATTCTTTGCAGACATCTCTGGTGACAGCTCGATTCTAATAACAAGGCCTCTCTCTATTAAATTTGTATAGGCAGTTACAGGGAAGGTCAATGTTTCTTCCTGAGGTTTTGGTCCTTGACTTTTCAGTTCCAAATGTCTGCATTCCAAAGAGACATTTCAGGTGGCAAATTTTACTCTCCTACAGTCCCCAATAACTAGTGTACATTAAAATTTTTATACCTGGATCACATATACCCCATTTGAATATTCATTATTGAGTATGTAAAATTTGGACTGGGAAACAGCAAAAACTGGGGATCACTAGAACTGAGTTATATTTATGGAAGCTGCCTGAAGAGGTCAACAGACATCTTCAAAATTGTTCAGTTCTTTCTTCACTTCTCGGAGTTACTCCATCTCCTTCTTATGGATTAAATCTGTTAGTGGACCTTAACAAATATAGGAATACCAATTAGTCATAAAGTAAGATTTGGTATAGTGCGGAAAATGATATAAATATAAGCCTTTCTTTTTCTCATTAGTAGTAGATCAAGTAAGGTTCTCAACATATTCAGCAAAGTATTAGCTGATTTAATTTCCTTATAATATTTTTGAGATATCTCTTCTTTCAGTGTAGTTGAATATGCACTAGGGATTCTAAATAAACAGAGCTTCTAAAGAAAATGTATTTAATTACCAGTGTGTACAGAGCCATAGCAGTTCCATGGACATAATAAATTTGGTAACCATGAGAGAAAATCAGCATTAATGAAGAGTAATATTGAAAATCTTATCAGCTGGAGCATTTAAAACAAAACTATTAAGAGGCTTTCATTTCATTAGGCAACCACAATTGCTCTTAATATCATTTTAGAGCTTTAAAGAAAGGAGTTCTCTCTTTAACCTCAATTTAAATGAAAAGCTATAAATGATCTGACAGTGTTAATAGTTTTAAACTATAATTTCACTCAGGGGAGTCTATGCTAAGAAATTGAACTCAACTGGGGAAAAAAGATTTATCCTTAATAATATTAATCACAGCATGATTTATTGACTGAAAAAAGGGGTAAATCTCTAATGTTAAAGGTAGAATGATGTAATAATGCAATAGGTAAATTATGATAACCACAATCTGCCATGAAATGACCTGCCATGAAAGCTTTAAAATTATAGTGTCATGATATGGAGAAACACTAGTGAAAAAAATATTGAACAAAAAAAGCTTTTATAAATGTTTATAAATAGTTCTACAAGTTTCTAGCAGTTTAAAATTTAATTAGCATAGAAAAATTAAGAGATTTCCTACCAAATTCAGGACCTTGTTTGATCAACAAATTACTGCTATTGATACTGACAGAACTGCCTAAAGTTTCAGTTCTTTTGTTCCATCCTGTGAGTTAACTAGTCTCCTTCAAAAAACTGTTGAAAATCTTAAATTTAAAAGATCAAATTGCAGGAAAAAAAAAAACAAAAAACAAAAAAACAAAACAAGGCTTAATCCAATGAGTAAAAATTCTAAATCTGTGTATATACAGTATAGGCAAGATAACGAATATAGTAAGAAATGGAAAAATTCACAGCAAGCCACATCCTACTAATTTGGAGAAGGAGAATACAGAAAGGAGCTGGGATTTTCCAAGTTTTACTTTATACACAATTTTAAAACTTGAGTATTTTGTAATACAACTAAAGAAAATACAAATAACAACAAAAAATAAAATAGGAAATCATAGCAAAATTTATGTCTATTTTCAAAAGCATATAACTATTTTTTTTCCAACTACAATTTTATTTTATTTTTAAATTTTACAAAATTGTATTAGTTTTGCCAAATATCAAAATGAATCCGCCACAGGTATACATGTGTTCCCCATCCTGAACCTTCCACCCTCCTCCCTCCCCATACCATCCCTCTGGGTCGTCCCAGTGCACCAGCCCCAAGCATCCAGTATCGTGCATTGAACCTGGACTGGCAACTCATTTCATACATGATATTTTACATGTTTCAATGCCATTCTCCCAAATCTTCCCACCCTCTCCCTTTCCCACAGAGTCCATAAGACTATTCTATACATCAGTGTCTCTTTTGCTGTCTCGTACACAGTGTTATTGTTACCATCTTTCTAAATTCCATATATATGCGTTAGTATACTGTATTGGTGTTTTTCTTTCTGGCTTACTTCACTCTGTATAATAGGCTCCAGTTTCATCCACCTCATTAGAACTGATTCAAATGTATTCTTTTTAATGGCTGAGTAATACTCCATTGTGTGTATGTACCATAGCTTTCTTATCCATTCATCTGCTGATGGATATCTAGGTTGCTTCTATGTCTTGGCTATTATAAACAGTGCTGCGATGAACATTGGGGCACATGTATCTCTTTCCCTTCTGGTTTCCTCAGTGTGTATGCCCAGCAGTGGGATTGCTGGATCATATATAATTTTCCTTTTATTTCTGTATATGGCTGTGTGTGTGTTTAAAGATACAACATATTTTGTTTCCTATAGGAACTGTCAACTTTTATGTTATTTTTACTCTCAAAAGGCCAAAGGATGCTTGAAAATGCATTTGAATTGCTGCAAAGTGCTGAGTACTATAGTTGAATTTTAGGTTTAATTTATGTCTTAATAACACTCACCAGAGTTATCTGTTGAGCATCAAAATATAACTGAAAAACTCTTCAATAAACTACTGCAGCATGTAGCTTTCTAGCCTTTTGACTGGCCTGCAATTCTCAGCAACTTCGTCTGTGTTTTTCGTAAGATATATGCACAAGCTGAGATTTGAAGTATTCTACTTTGTTTATTCAGGCCCTGGGAAGTAATCCCAACTGGAATTTTATCAAAGATATCTGCATGGCAATAATGATAATCCTTCAGAATCTAGATTAGTTCACTATTTTATTCCACTAATGAATACTCTGGAGAAATATGTGTAATTTTACAGAACAAATTAACCCTAGAGCAGAACTACTTACAATGTTCATTTTACTGGACACCTACAAAGCAGAATAAATTTAAATACAGTTTAATCGATCCTTCCAGGCCTGGTTGAGATCAAATAGCTAGGACATAAATATAATGGAAATTAACATAAATTGATGCTAAGATTTTTTTTTTTTTTTACATAAGTACTTCAAATGTCACAACTGGTATTCTAATTTCAAGCCAATAGAGAGACTACAAGACTGAGACAATAGCATTATACTATGTATCACTTGAGTCACAGTGGTTCAGAGGTGGCTTTTGCTGGCAAGGAAATCTGATTTTTAATTACTGTGTTGTTTCCAGCATATAATGGCCATGACTTGTTTAACACGAATACCGCTGTATGAGCTGCAGTTTGTTTCCCATCTGCCTTCATTTCATTGCACAATTGAAAAAATGTAACTATCTATCCTACTAATAGGGCAGCATGAAAACTAATTGGTATTCTCCGTTTTCAAATATTTATATCCTCAAGCCTCTCGGCCTAAAAAAGCCTGACAGAGTCTCTTCATTATCTCATTATGCTATAATTATTGCGTACTCAATTGCCAGGGCCTGAGAGTAATTCATTTATGCTCTGCATCAATATAAACTTGTGCCTCTAGAACTAGATTTAACCAACTTAAAAAAATTATAATTTAGATTCACAAAATTATCTGTCTCCTGGTGATTCAAGACATGAATCATCTTATCTTTCCATTAAAAGAAGAAAAGTCTAAATCAATATGCTAACTATTCTAGCTTTCAAAGCCTTGTTGATAATGGCCCTTTTCTTACACCATACTCAAAAAGGACAAGAAGCACCTTTTGATGATTTTATGCATTCCTGATCACCACTGGCTGGCATTATGTTCTCATTGACAAACTCTTCTGAAATTTACACATCTTTCCTCCTGTTTGTGGTATAATGATGATCATATTATAGTGGTATAGTGATGATCATGATTAGGTATTTCTTATTCTCCAATTGTACTCAAATTCAATGCACTCAATTAAAAAAATAATAATCTTCTATTTCATAATCCCAAGCAGAATGATTTGTAAAAGGTACATATTAAATATATATTTACAGAATTGGTTTTTTCAATGAGTAAAGAATCTGTTCCCCTTTTCATCTATGAGTAGCTTTATATTCCTTTCATTTTCAATTCCATCACTTATTTTTCCAGTACACATAGGTAATCAATGGAACAGTTTTATCATCTTTCAAATAGATAAAACTATTTTAAAAACTAGAAATCTGACATTTCCATTAGAGAATCAATGTATTTTCCTGGCATCACACAAACCCATTTCCTTTTCTGTCTTTATTGTACTCCCCAACCTTTCAAATCTTCGGTTTTATTGTGCCCAATGTAGTTCTATCCAATTTCATACATTTTTAAATTTTGTCAGGCATTAGATCCTGTAGCAGACAGGAAGAATAAAAGAAAAGCAGGCCCCGGCAAGGGCCGCAAAAGAAATTTATAATTATTAATAAACAGGATGCTATAAGGCATGAGACTCTTGGAACAAGTCCAGAGGGGACTGTTCATAATCTTGCAAACAAGATATGATCCTGGGGTCGGAAAACCGACCCCAGACTGTTTCTCAACTGGCGTCTCAGAGTCATATGTTTTATGTATCTGGTGGAAAATCTATAGATAAGAATATTAGTCTTAGATACTGATTTGTTATTGATTCAGTTCAGTTCAGTTCAGTTCAGTTGCTCAGTCGTGTCCGACTCTTTGTGACCCCATGAATTGCAGCACGCCAGGCCTCCCTGTCCATCACCAACTAACGGAGTTCACCCAAACTCATGTCCATCGAGTCAGTGATGCCATCCAGCCATCTCATCCTCTGTCGTCCCTTTCTCCTTCTGCCCCCAATCCCTCCCAGCCTCAGAGCCTTTTCAAATGAGTCAACTCTTTGCATGAGGTGGCCAAAGTATTGGAGTTTCAGCTTTAGCATCAGTCCTTCCAAAGAACATCCAGGACTGATCTCCATTAGAATGGACTGGTTGGATCTCCTTGCAGTCCAAGGGACTCTCAAGAGTCTTCTCCAACACCACAGTTCAAAAACATCAGTTCTTCGGTGCTCAGCTTTCTTCACAGTCCAACTCTCACATCCATACATGACCACTGGAAAAACCATAGCCTTGACTAGATGGACCTTTGTTGGATAAGTAATGCCTCTGCTTTTGAATATGCTATCTAGGTTGGTCATAACTTCCAAGGAATAAGCGTCTTTTAATTTCATGGCTGCAGTCACCATCCGCAGTGATTTTGGAGCCCCCCAAAATAAAGTCTGACACTGTTTCCACTATTTCCCCATCTATTTCCCATGAAGCGATGGGACCAGATGCCATGATTTTAGTTTTCTGAATGTTGAGCTTTAAGCCAACTTTTTCACTCTCCACTTTCACTTTCATCAAGAGGCTTTTTAGTTCCTCTTCACTTTCTGCCATGAGGGTTGTGTCATCTGCATATCTGAGGTTATTGATATTTCTCCCGGCAATCTTGATTCCAGCTTGTGCTTCCCCCAGCCCAGCGTTTCTCATGATGTACTCTGCATAGAAGTTAAATAAGCAGGTAACAGTATACAGCCTTGATATACTCCTTTTCCTATTTGAAACCAGTCTGTTGTTCCATGTCCAGTTCTAACTCTTGCTTCCTGACCTGCATATAGGTTTCTCAAGAGGCAGGTCGGTGATCTGGTATTCCCATCTCTTTCAGAATTTTCCACAGTTTATTGTGATCCACACAGTCAAAGGCTTTGGCATAGTCAATAAAGCAGAAAAAGATGTTTTTCTGGAACTCTCTTGCTTTTTTCATGATCCAGCGGATGTTGGCAATTTGGTCTCTGGTTCCTCTGCCTTTTCTAAAACCAGCTTGAACATCTGGAAGTCCATGGTTCACATATTGCTGAAGCCTGGCTTGGAGAATTTTGAGCATTACTTTACTAGCGTGTGAGACGAGTGCAATTGTGCAGTAGTTTGAGCATTCTTTGGCATTGCCTTTCTTTGGAATTGGAATGAAAACTGACCTTTTCCAGTCCTGTGGCCACTGCTGAGTTTTCCAAATGTGCTGGCATATTGAGTGCAGCACTTTTACAGCATCATCTTTCAGGATTTGAAATAGCTCAACTGGAATTCCATCACCTCCGCTAGCTTTGTTCGTAGGGATGCTTTCTAAGGCCCACTTGACTTTACATTCCAGAATGTCTGGCTCTAGGTGAGTGATCACACCATCATGATTATCTTGGTCGTGAAGATCTTTTTTAGTTTCCTAATTACTCAGTGGTTAATGATCATTTTGTTCTTTGGCCCTGAAGGCCAGATGAGTTATAGTTTAACTCCCCGTTTATTCCTTCATTCACGGCTGGCTTATATAAAGCTGGCTTGGATTCAGTTTCGGCACTTTCAACTTGGAGCGGTGTTGGTCCCCTGATCCTCGCTTTTCTCTGAATTCTTGTGTCTCATTTCTCATTCTCTTGCTCTATCGTGCTTTCAGAAACCCTGCATTTCGAGCTGGTCTCGACAAGATCCAAGTAACTGGTATCCAGGAAAGTATCCAGAAGTATCCAATTCCATAGAGGTATCCAGAAAGAAAAATTCCACAAATAAATTAAAAAAAAAAAAAAAAACAATAATCAGAAATAAGAAAAAAAAAAAAAACATTAAAAGAGGTCTGCCACAAGAAAATCAAGCCAGTCTCAGATGTCTCATAAAACTTTTTTCCATTTCTCTTATTACCATCTTAGTCCCAAATACCATCCTTTCTTAGTGGCTTCTCTGCTTCTAATGTGCCGCCTAAAACATTGTCCAAATGTAATAATCTTTTTTTCTAAAGATTTTTTTGATGTGGACCATTTTTAAAGTCTTTATTGAATTTTTTACAATATTGCTTATGTTTTATGTTTGCATTTTTTGGCCATGAGACATGTAGGAGCTTAGCTTCCTGACCAGGGATCCAACCCATACCCTCCACATTTGAAGGTGAAGTCTCAACCACTAGATTTCCAGGAAAGTCCCCACACAATAATCTTTTAAAATATAAATCAGATCTTGATACCATCTTACTCAAAACATTCTAATAGTTTTCCATCATATTAGCATACAATTTTAACTCTTCATCCTGGCATTTGAAGCCAGTATCCAGTACCCGCCTACTTCTAGAGCTGTATAACCCACCAGTTTCCTCCTTGTCCAGTGAACTGCAGCAATGTTGGCCTTACTCCTGTTATTTTAATGGGAGTTAAAATGTTCCAGCAATCTCTTTAATTCTGAATTGGATTTATTACTGGCTAATATTTTATGTACTTACATTTTTATTATCTTTGTTAACTCACTCAATTTAAACTTGTCTGACACTGTTATCTCCCAAAATGCCTAGAAAATCTCTAGGCAATCTATAAACAGTTGCTTAATGAACAAATGAATGGCTGATTGGTATACTGGTACTATATTCTAACTGACAAAGGATTAATAAAAATAAAATGAAAACTTACTTAATTTCAAGACAGTAAATATAAATATAGAATGACATTATCCACATTGAGGAAACAAACATGGCTGCAAGTATAGTGGAAATTCCTTCTAGAATCAGGAAGCACAGCATTTGGCTCTGTGTCCCAGTTCTGTTATTAATAAGGTGTTTAATTTTTTATAAGTAACATATATTTCCTGAGCTTTATTTCTTTAAACAACATACATAATACTGTAACATGAGGAATAAATTATTTCAAATATAGTTCTCAATGTTATGTAGCACAGTATGGCAGAAACTCTTTTTAAGTTCCTCCAATCCCCTCCACTCACCTCAATAATTTACCATTTTATAAGAAAGGACATACTCATAACAGTCTCTTAAAAAGACCTGCTTTACATCTCTGACCATGTCTCCAAATACCCTAGCTCACTCCTATCTGCTCACCTTCACCCTATCATGCTCACTGAAGATCACTGGGCACAATAATTACCATAGATAATCCTGCCTCAGAATTATGATTTACCATTTCCTTTAACTGAAACACTCCTAAGTCAGAAACCCAAATAGCTTCATCTTCCAATGCTTTTAAGTCTCCATCCAGATGCTCTTTTATTACTGAGGTCTGCTATCACCATACTCTTTACAGTCGCATTCTTCCTCTTGGTCGTTTCAATCCCATGTTTAACTACTTTACATGTTTCCTTAATAGCCTATGTCATAGAACTACAATATAAGCTTTAAAAAGACAAGGTTCATTTTGTGCCTTAAACACAGTAGGCCCTGCCTACATAAGTAAGAATGAATTAATACAAAGAATTGCCCAATCGCTTTCTCCTTTACTTTCTTCTATCAGAGGAACTAGAAAATGAATACTCACTTCTCCATGCTCTCTTCCAGTGAGATGTGGTCTAGTCTGTTTCTGGGCAGTGAGACAGGAATGGATGTTTGATGACAAGGGAATACTTTGGAAATAAAAGATGAACCTTCTCAGAAAAACAGCTTTTGAAATTTCTGATTTTTTCCTTGCCTGGAATGAGAAAGTAAAATGTGAAGGCTAAGCAGTCACCTAACAAATTCAGGGATAAAAGTTGCATGTCAAAGGTTGAGAAAAAGTAACATCAGTTCAGTTCAGTTCAGTTCAGTCACTCAGTCGTGTCTGACTCTTTGCGACCCCATGAATTGCAGCACGCCAGGCCTCCCTGTCCATCACCAACTCTCGGAGTTCACTCAGACTAACGTCCATCGAGTCAGTGATGCCATCCAGCCATCTCATCCTCTGTCGTCCCCTTCTCCTCCTGCCCCCAATCCCTCCCAGCATCAGAGTCTTTTCCAATGAGTCAACTCTTTGTATGAGGTGGCCAAAGTACTGGAATTTCAGCTTTAGCATCATTCCTTCCAAAGGAATCCCAGGGCTGATCTCCTTCAGAATGGACTGGTTGGATCTCTTTGCAGTCCAAGGGACTCTCAAGAGTCTTCTCCAACACCACAGTTCAAAAGCATCAATTCTTCGGTGCTAAGCTTTCTTCATAGTCCAACTCTCACATCCATACATGACTACTGGAAAAACCATAGCCTTGACTAGACAGACTTTTGTTGGCAAAGTAACGCCTCTGCTTTTGAATGTGCTATCTAGATTGGTCATAACTTTCCTTCCAAGGAGTAAGCGTCTTTTAATTTCATGGCTGCAGTCACCATCTGCAGTGATTTTGGAGCCCAGAAAAATAAAGTCTGACACTGTTTCCACTGTTCCCCATCTATTTCCCATGAAGTGGTGGGACCGGATGCCATGATCTTCATTTTCTGAATGTTGAGCGTTAAGCCAATTTTTTCACTCTCCTCTTTCACCTTCATCAAGAGGCTTTTTAGTTCGTCTTGACTTTCTGCCCTAAGGGTGGTGTCGAAAAAGTGACATACACAGAGTCAAATGGCATAAAATGTTTGATGATATCTCTGAATTCATAAAAGTGAATTATGACAAATTATTATTAAATCCTTCAAATCCAACCTCATGGACATGTGTATTTTAAGGGGAAAATACTTTAATAGTCAGGGATTGATATGCAGTGGTGGCAGTGAAAGCTTATGGAATCAGTGAAGATATTTTCTATACGATTGTTACTGGAATTAGACTGAAATATATGACCAGGGATTCTCTATTCTCAGGTGAATAGTCACTATTTTCATGCCCTTGGAATAGGAGGTTACCTGGTCTTCTGAACTGAGAAAAGTACACCCCTATAGCAGTACCTTCTAAGGCAAGGTATTAGGAAGAGTTGAAATTTTGTAATAATCAATCGTATGGGAAATTAGAGATGCTAGTAGAGAGAGAGGACACGATCTGCTGATAAGGAAGAAGAAAAGCTCATTTCTAGCTTCTTTATACATATGATATATTCAAAGAAATAAGGCATGTGTATTGAAACTATGTAAAAACTAAGGATAAATATAATTTTGTGCTCACCAAGGAAAAACTTGTTAACCATGTAGTTGTAACTTAAGTATTTTTTTGCAAATAATATTGGAAAAATCACAGTAAAGAACAAGAACAGTGGTAAAAGACAAAACACATATAGGCAGTGGAAGGAAAATATTCTGTAAGAAAAATCATATATGAAAGTAAAACAACAACACTGACAGTTGAAAATATCCCCTTCTCAATTTCCACCAGTCAGTGCTGCTAATGAACAGAATTTTTCTTAGGATGGTAAAATGGACAGAGCTTGGTCTTTGAAATCAAACAGACATGATCCAAATCTCTCCTTCTCTTCAAATTAGTTGTGATTTTAGACATGCTCCTCTATGTGTCTCTAGTTTAGCAGCGAAAATCTGGGCATTATCATACCCATCTCATGTATAGGGTTGTGTGATTACTAACTGAAAAAATGCATGTGTATTTTCTATAACATTGTTGTTCTTTCCAACCAATTACTAGGATATTAGGGTTCAAGGAAACCAGTCCATTGTTCTCCATGACTATTTATACTGAGAAAAATGACCTAAAGCTTAGTGTGGTGCCATGAGGCTTTGGGAGTCCTCAAGACCCTTTCAGAGTCCAAAAGGTTTTGTATTTCTAATTGATTTATCTGTGTGAAGTCAGATTTTCTCCAACAAATTTCAACCAAGTGTACTGCAGAGGACATACACTGTAGATTGAATGGAGATGTATATATGAGAGTCCAGATATCTTTTATCAAGGCACAGATCAAAATGATTTGCAAAAATGTAAAAGAATGTCACTGTTACTATTAATTTAACTTGTTTCTGTTTTGGTAATATATTTCCAGAAAAATATGTTAAAGGTATTAGTACATGTTTATCATCATTTTGAGATAAATAAATGAATGTTTAAATGTTCTCAGTTTTAGTTCTAACCCCCAAATATGAATAGCTTTAACATGCATGAAAAAAGCCACTCTTGCCATGTTCAAAAAATTTTAGGAGTGATAAAGGTCTTGAGCCAAAAAGCACTGAAACCTAAATAGATTATCCATTGGCATTAACCACAATCATCATTTTAGTTCAGTTGCTCAGTAGTGTCCGACTCTTTGTAACCCCATGGACCACAGCACGCCAGGCGCCCCTATCCATCACTAACTCCCGGAGTTTGCTCAAATGCATCTCCATTGAGTCAGTGATGCCATCAAACCATTTCATCCTCTGTCGTTCCCTTCTCCTCCTGCCTTCAATCTTTCCCAGCATCAGGGTCTTTTCAAATGAGTCAGCTCTTTGCATCAGGTGGCCAAAGTATTGGAGCTTCAGCTTCAGCATCAGGACTTACAATGAATATTCAGGACTGATTTCCTTTAGGATGGACTGGTTGGATCTCCTTGCAGTCCAAGGGAGTCTCAAGAGTCTTCTCCAACACCACAGTTCAAAAGCATCAATTCTTCAGCACTCAGCTTTCTTTGTAGTCCAGATCTCACATCCATACATGACTACTGGAAAAACCATAGCCTTGACCAGACAGACCTTTGTTGGAAAAGTAATGTATCTGCCTTTAATATGCTATCTAGGTTGGTCATAACTTTCCTTCGAAAAAGTAAGTGTCTTTTAATTTCATGGCTGCAGTCACCATCTGCAGTGATTTTGGAGCCCCCCAAAAAAAGTCAGCCACTGTTTCCCCATCTACTTGCCATGAAGTGATGGGACTGGATGCCATGATCTTAGTTTTCTGAATATTGTTTAAAGCCAACATTTCCCTCTCCTCTTTCACTTTCATCAAGAGGCTCTTTACTTCTTCTTCACTTTCTGCCATAAGGGTGGTGTCATCTACATATCTGAGGTTATTGATATTTTTCTCGGCAATCTTGATTCTAGCTTGTGCTTCACCCAGCTCAGCGTTTCTCATGACGTACTCTGCATATAAGTAAAATAAGCAGGGTGACAATATACAGCCTTGATGTACTCCTTTTCCTGTTTGGAACCAGTCTGTTGTTCCATGGCCAGTTAAAACTGTTGCTTCCTGACCTGCATACAGATTTTTCAGGAGGCAGGTCAGGTGGTCTGGTATTCCCATGTCTTTCAGAATTTTCCATAGTTTCTTGTGATCCACACAGTCAAAGGCTTTGGCATAGTCAATAAAGCAAAAATAGATGCTTTTCTGGAACTCTCTTGCTTTTTCAATGATCCAGCAGATGTTGGCAATATTATCTCTGATTCCTCTGCCTTTTCTAAAATCAAATTGAACATCTGGAAGTTCATGGTTCACGTATTGTTGAAGCCTGGCTTGCAGAATTTTGAGCATTACTTTACTAGCGTGTGAGATGAGTGCAGTTGTGCGGTAGCTTGAGCATTTTTCGGCATTGTCTTTCTTTGGGATTGGAATGAATACTGACCTTTTCCAGTGTGGCCACTGCTGAGTTTTCCAAATTTGCTGGCATATTGAGTGAAGCACTTTCACAGCATCATCTTTCAGGATTTGAAATAGCTCAACTGGAATTCCATCACCTCCACTAGCTTTATTCTTAGTGATGCTTTCTAAGGCCCACTTGACTTCACATTCCAGGATGTCTGGCTCTAGGTGTGTGATCACACCATCGTGATTATCTGGGTCGTGAAGATTATTTTTGTACAGTTCTTCTGTGTATTCTTACCACCTCTTCTTAATATCATCTGTTTCTGTTAGGTCCATACCATTTTTGTCCTTTATTGAGCCCATCTTTGCATGAAATATTCCCTTGAAAAGTGAAAGTGAAATTGAAGTCGCTCAGTTGTGTCCAACTCTTGCTACCCAATGGACTGTAGCCTACCAGGCTTCTCAGTCCATGGAATTTTCCAGGCAAGAGTCCTGGAGTGGGTTGCCATTTCCTTTCTCCAGGGGATGTTCCCAACCCAGGGATTGAACCCAGGTCTCCCATACTGCAGGCAGACGCTTTACCGTCTGAGCCACCAGGGAAGCAATGTTCCCTTGGTATCTCTGATTTTCTTGAAGAGATCTCTAGTCTTTCCCATTCTATGGTTTCCTCTATTTCTTTGCACTGATCCCTAAGGAAAGCTTTCTTACCTCTCCTTGCTATTCTTTGGAACTCTGCATTCAAATGGGTATATTTTTCCTTTTCTCTTTTGCGTTTCACTTCATTTATTTTTACACACTCATAAGCTTAGGCTATCATTTCTTTTCTTATAAAATAAAATTCAGATTGACTATATTTATACATATTCAAATATATCTATTATATGATAAATCACTAATTTATTGGGATAACAGTATTTCCTTAATTTAATTTCATGTTTTTATGATCTAAAATTAGCCTTGCCATGGAATCAAAAGAAAAAATTATGTGAATTTGATGATCTTATAGTACATCCCCAGGTTGCACTAGTGGTGAAAAATCCACCTGCCAATGCAGGAAATGCAAAAAGGTGAGATTCCATCCCTGGGTCAGGAACATTCCTTGGAGTAGGAAATGGCAACCCACTCCAGTATTCTTGCCTGGAAAATCCCATGGATAGAGGAGCCTGGTGGGCTACAGTCCATGGGATTGCAAAGAGTCAGACATGACTGAGCACACACAGGGAATGGGGAATAGTACTATTAGAATTGTGCAAGATAACCACAAAAATGTGTCAGTATTCGCTATGTGCTGCCTTTCTGTTCTGGTCCTAAACATTGATAGTCCTGAGCCTTAATCAATAATGAAAATTCTTGCCGGCATGAATGATAAAGGGCAAAACTGCACAAAATTATAGCATAAGCATCTGTAATATGTATCACCCTGTTAAAACCAAAAGACCTGGAAAGTATATGCTTATAAACATAAGGGAAACATAAACACTCAAAGAGAGTGGCCTGCCAAGGTAATATTGAAAATATGTTTAAAATCTTAATATAGAAAATAACTGAATTCCATTTGCAAATACTTTTAGTTTACCGGGAAATAAAAATATTCCTGCATTATTTTTAGTCACACAAGCTGTCATACAAATTGTAGCATACACATATAGGTATGTTTTCTTCCTATTCACATTTATTGATTATACAAATTCTATTTTAAGTAGAGACATAACTGAATTCATTTAATATAATATAAAGGTACCTTAAAATTACAAAATTGCCCAGAAGGTGGTTGGGCTGACTTAACTCCCTTTGCACATCACATGCTTTCTCCGAGCTCCCATCTACACCTTGCTCTAGGCTACAGGGTGTTGACTTCCACAGACTGCATCATTCCCAGTATCCCAAGTCCTCCATCCTCAGTTTTGATTTGGCCATAGAGGCAGCAGCAGAGAATTGGTGTGCTGGAGAGACAGAAAAGAAGAAAGAGAGGAAGAGGGAGAGAGGAAGAGAGAGAGACAGAATTTAATCTTTTCTTTCTTTCTTGCCACCCAGTAGTTTTTATGGTGACTGGTTTCCTCTGTCTTGGGCATGAAATTCCCACAACTGCCACTCTAACCAGGCCCTAGATTCCCCTCATTCCCGGATATCACATTGCTCCTTTGGGCAAACAGGTAGTAAAGGTGTCCAGCACCTTCTGGGGCCTGGATGCTTCACCATTCTTTGTTCAATCCTTTCATCCTACCCCTGTCTCACTGGAAATAGATCTTAAATTAAACTTTTATCTGACTTTCTTGAATTAACATTTTGGATATGTTCTGCTGATTGATACTGCAGTTGTTTCAGAATCTTCCTTAGTCCAGCATGATTTTCAGATACCACCGGAGCAGGTTGTCCATCTTTTAGGTTGCTATTTGGTAAACCAAACTGTTACTGAAAGCTCATTAAAGGACTAACTAATTCCCAATATAAGGAATCAGGTGTAGTATTTGCTATAGTCACCAATAAAACTAGACTATTTCATGTAGTTTAACCTACAGTACACAAAGGGCAAAACCTTTGTTGAGTTTTAAGCTTTACTATATTCCAAGCAAATTAAATATGCCCAATGTTTAAACTACCATGAGGAAATTAGTTATTAAAAAGTGAAGGCTAACTCATTTAATATATATTTTTACCAAACAGAGAAGTGAAATGACAAGACACATGAGTTTCTTGATGGTGCAAGTGTCATATCTAAAAAATTGAAGAGGGATAGTGTCAAGTACTATAGTTCTTTAAAAACTAACAACAATCATAATACTTTATATAAATGCTTTATATATATTAAATCATTTTAACCTCTTAAAAATTCTATGAGATAAGTTCAATTCTTCCTTCATTTTATAGGCAAGGGCTTGGTCACAGAAATTAATTACTTGCCCCAAATCACACAGTAGAGGCTGATCTAGAAAAATAACATAAGTATTAAAGTAATTAAATTGGCCTTTGAAGGTGTCATTTTCTTTACTTCTTTTAGTAAAAGTAATAATAGAACTTCCAAAGAGATTAAGAAGTTGACCTTTGGAGGTAAAACTAAAATTCTATGACCTATATAAGTAAATTTTATTTTACATTTACTCAATTATATTTTAGTTGAAGTAATTTTTTACTAGAATATTATCTTAAGCTTCTCTCTTATTGTTTGGTTTTATTTTATGAGAAAAGAAAAATGATGCCAATGTAACTGTACCAGAAAGATAAGTCAAAGAATAAATGAAGACCTCAGGACAGGACACACAAAAACTGGCACTCCTAATTCACCCTTTCTCTATTTCTGCCAGTGCCAACTCATCAAGTATTTATAAAATGACTGGGGTGTATGTGGTGCTGTCCCTGTGCTGGGAAAACACACAAGCTCTCCTTGGCTCTCATGGGCATATCATCAGGGAATAAATATGTGAATAAAATAATTACATCTGTGATCATTATTATGAAATAGACCTGAAGGAAGACAAGGTCTTGTCTAGGCAGGAATGGGGTTGGTGAAAAGAAAATATTCTGAGGAGGACAGCATAAACTTGCAGAAAGTAAAGCCTGGAAGGAAAGGGAGTTCAGATTTTTCTGAGAGGTAAAATTCATCGTTTCTGAAATTCTGAATATTCTAGCTATTAAGGCCTAGATCTTACGTTTTAGAAAGAAAATAGATTATTTTCTACATTCAGCTTAGAAGACAGAGTTTTAAGAAACTCTCTTTCAAATTTCTAATACCTACCTATGTAAAGTCACTGACTGCCTTTTTCATAGTCTCCCATCCTGGAGGGAGATTGAGGAAAGCGAAGTAACTGAGTGAAGTTAGTAACCAGGCAATTTACCTTGAAAACCGTCTATGAAGGAAGTGTCTCAATAATTGCTCCTAAGGTATTTGATTTATGGAACAACTGAGAAACAAATAGAAACAGAGTATATTTTAACATGAAATTAGAGTTATGAGAGCTATAACTGAATTAGTAATTGTTAGGTATTTAATATATATTATATGTAATCCAACTGAACTGAACTGAACTGAATCCTTATAGAACATAACAGTACTGGTACTTTTAGCCACATTTTATAGAAAATAAAATTGAGATTTGACTCAGTTAACATTTAACATATCTCGTGATAGGTAGATATGTAATGGTACATATGTAAAAGATACAAGATTATGACTTGTATCTACATGATAGTGTGTTTTACATCTTTACATGACAATGGAATTATAAACATGGCTAGTCTGACTCCAAAGTCCTTGCTCTTTCTATTCTACCTCTCTGAGATGAAAAATTTGTCTTCTTAATGCTAAGTTCAAGAAAAGAACTAAGGGAAAGAAAGAACTAAGGGAACTGAGTCAAGAAAGAACTCAGGATGGGAGTTGATGAAATGTTGAAGATATATGGAAACATTGCATTTTAAATAACTCTAAATTCTTCTCTTGTTCATTGGATTTTTTTTTTTTTTTAAGATTTACTGTTTTGAGATGTTTCTCATAAAACTAAAAAAAATGTTTTCAATATTTGTCTATAATAGGTTTGCAAGGAGGGTTCATGCAATAGAGAAAAAAAGAATACACATCTACTGACTTTTAGTTTCAGAGAATGAATGTCCCTTGAAAGCTGATTCTACATAGCTTTGACCATCTGCTTTGTAAGAATATTTTTGACTCATTTTTGAGTTCAGTAAGTTGGACTCAATTTTAAAGCTGGTTCTACATGTGAAGCAATGCTTATGTACTGTACAGTTCAGTCACAATTCAAATTTAATACTGTTGAAAACCTGAAAACAGCCATTATAGTCTGCCTGTTATAAATAGGGAATTTGAGACTTAGCAACATTATACAACTTTCACTTAAGAATCCACGAAGAACCTTTGTGTGTGGTCACTACCTATCAGGAGATATGTTAAATGGTTTACATTTGTTATCTCAGTAAACCCAACACTACTGATAGAGGTGATGAGGATAATAGTGATAATGATGATGATAATGATGAGGACTATGATAATATTCATTTTACAGGTGAAGACCTTGGGTAAACAGTGCCATCCACTGCATGTTGCATAATAAACTAAAATTTTGAGGAATCACTTAAAACTCAATTCCTGGAATATTCCCTCAGGAAATTGTAAATTTACCACTTTTTAACATGAGAATATTCTTTTTTGCTCCATTCTGATGACCACTCAAAGAATATAAAAAATGTTAAATTCATATTCAGGGTTTGAAAGACTACTTCAAGTACCAGGACTCTGAGACCTGATTACCATCCATCTGTGGCAATTAAACTAATGGCCTCCATTCTAAGAAAGACTATTGCTTTGGCATCTCATTTATTTCATTACTCAAGTTCACTTTTCCAGCTGTGATCATATGCTGATTGGGATATGCACAAATGAACATCAGAGTGTTCTAAATACCATAATATATGTAGTGGCTTAAAATTCAACACCTTGGAGACTTCATGGGAAATTACTTCTTGTTTAGAAATATTTTAATAACTTTGGCTCTGAAATATTCTTAGATGGCCAATTCAAGCAAAAGCTGATGGCATTAAAAGAGATAGCAAAAAATTAGTTGGTTTTGAGCATGAAAAGGAATAATTATAAATTTATAAATGGAATCTTAAATTTGGGGGATGCTAAACCAAAATATAATACAGAAAGAGAGTCTAGAATCCCTATGATATTTCAATTTTTATTTGATCTTTATGTTTCATTTGATCCAATCAAACTGTATTTATCTCTTCCTCTCTCCCATTCTCTATGTCACATGTATGTAAATAGCATGGGCTCACTTTTCCACATGCCTGTTTACAACAGAAAACACTGTAGATAATACTTTTGCTCCCCTCCATCAGTCCACTGTTTTCCCTTTACCACTCAGTTAATATTGTAATTTTTAAAAACATAAACTATGATGAAGTTAATATAATTAAATTGATTGTATACACAGATAAAGTGATTACATTAATAAAAAGCTATACTGATAAAACGTATACATGTGCTGTGTGCTATGCCATGGTCAGTAGCTTCAGTCGTGCTCGACTTTTGCAACCCTATGAACTGTAGCCTGCCAAGCTCCTCTGTCCGTGGGATTCTCCAGGCAAGAATACTGGAGTGGGTTGCTATGACCCCCTCCAGGGTATATTCCTGACCCAGGAATTGAACCAATATCTCTAGTGTCTCCTGCACTGCAGGCAGGTTTTTATCCACTGATCCACCTGGGAAATCCAACATATGTACATATATGTCAACAAATATGAACAGAATCAGTAAGAAGAAAAAACGATTCATTTCAGAAAAGAAAATGATTGATTTTTTCCCTTGTTTTCCACTCCTAACGATTAAAATGAGTTTATGATTAAAATTTATGAATTTAACAAATGTATCTGAAGGCCATCAATTAGTTATTATGCATATAGGAAGCTGGTTCAACCAAAACTTGTAAAGATAGTATCTTACATTATAAATTATATAAAATTACAATTAGTTCTGTATTTGAGGATGGATAAATTAGGAGCATGTTAATTTTTCTATTATTTAACATATCAGAATAGCTATTCTCAATAAGGAACATGTGCCCTCAAGGATTTATCAAAAAATTATCACCTGTAAAGAATTCAAATGTGCTCCTCCCTGGCCATCCTTTATTGGAGATTACTACTACTGTTGGGAGCACCCCATGAGTTTACAAGGCCCTACTTGGGGAAGTGAGGGGATTAAATGTAGAATTACTCAACCTAAATCACATCTGAAAGAAAGAAACATTGTCAGCATCTTTCACAGTATTTTGGGAATATTAGTGAACAAAATACTGTGCAACTGAAATGTAATGATATACATAAGCAGTAATAAAGATTCCCGCAACATCCTCACTCCCATAGAGGGCCAGATTATTGAATCCAATTACCATCCTAAAGGATGTATTTCAGTTTTGAAGTAAACAAAAATGTTATGAAATCCACTGAGGAAAAGGGAAGTTGATTTTCAAATGAACTTCTGTTTAGTATTTATGGGAATTCTACTGCTATACAGGTTATTTTTCAATTATTTAAATTATAATGTAACAAGTGCTGGTTGCAAAATATTTAAAAATAAGAAAGATT
The DNA here is from genome assembly GCF_055505025.1 of Bos grunniens. Lineage (NCBI taxonomy): Eukaryota > Metazoa > Chordata > Mammalia > Artiodactyla > Bovidae > Bos > Bos grunniens. Next base: position 71,081,455 of record NC_141170.1, read on the forward strand.
ATTCTAAAAATCCCCCTTTCCCATATTATACCTACTTTGAGAGCAATTTTCTATTTGTACATATTCATGAGAAAGGAAGTGAATAACATTAGACAACAAATATGTATGTGCATATGAAAGTATATATATGTATATGCTCATGAATTTTTAATATAATATCATGCTATAGAATTTGTTCTGCAATTTTTTAAACTTATCAACATGACAAGGAAGTCTCTTTGTATCTATTTACATGAAGTTACCTTATACTTTTTAATTTCAAAATAAATATTTTTCTCTTATATTCATATACAGAGAGTTGCGGTATTGTTACCAGGAAGAGTTAATTTTGAATTTCTGCTGTTCTGTGACTTTCACCCTCATCCTGCCACTTTTTGTTGTTGTAGGCATACATAATGGCCTGCCTCAAGGAGATAACCTGAGCTACCCACCTGTGAAGGACTGTAAGGAAGTAAAACTAATACATTCCCCTGCCTGAAGCTTGCCATTCTAGGGGACATTTGCAAGGATTGAATAGTCTTTTTACTTCATTTCCTCACCTCCCCTCCATCTCTGATCCATGAAAGAACTGGGCAACCAGGCACCTACAAGTTGGTTATTTTGAGGTGCTAGTCTGCCATCTTCTTGGTCAGGTAGCTCCCAAATAAAGTCCCTTCCTAGTCCCAACACCTCATCTCATTGTCTCATTGACTTATCCTGAGGCTAGCAGAGCCAGCTTGGACTCAGTAACAGTATGGGAATACATAATTGTTGATTCTAGAAGTAGTATTTTTCTATTCTAATTCAGACTCAGTCACTTACTATTAATATTAATGTAAACACTTTAAAGCTCTTTGTGACTATACTTCCTTATCTGCAAAATGGCAAAATAATAACATATCTTAATAACAAAATAATAATTTATTCAACTTATTCAACAAATATTCACTAAGCTCCTTCTAGATGCCAGAGAGATCAAGGCACCTTTCATTCTTCACTGAATAAAGCTGACAAGGATTATTTTTTTAATCCCTCATGAAGCTTAAATTCTAGAAAAGGACTACAAAAGTTTACAAATAATAATAAAATAAATCCATGAATTACATAGCATTTTATAATGAGCTAAACTGAACTGAACTGATGCATAATAGAAAAAGTAGAACAAGGAGGGCAGTTGGCCAGAACACAGTGAGTGAATGATAAAACTGAAGATTAGGCTGTAGAATTAAGGAGGGCAAGGAAGAAGGGTAAAGCAAGTATTTGCTGAACTTTGAGAGAATTTGGGAACCACTGTCGGGGGAGGATTCAGACTGGAGGTATGAGGTCCTCAAATTTACAAGATTCCTTTGACTGCTTTCTGCATAATAGCATGTAGGTGTGGAACAAGCATAGAAACATAAAGCCAATTAGGAAGCTACTGCAATAAAATTGAGATTAGAATTGATGGTGACTCAAGAAGGATATTGCCAGTGGAAGTAGTTGAAAGTCACTGAATTTGGACATAACTTAAAGGTCAAGAAAACAGGATGTGCTGATGAATTGAATTTGAGATACTGGAGAAAGCAAACATTCAGTGATGACTTCAATTATTTAGCAGTTACCTGGAAGGATGAAATTATCATCAAATGGAAATGGGGAAACTCCGGAAGAAGTAAGCTTAGCAGAGAAAACCAGGAGTTAAATTTAGGTCACATTACATTTGCAATCTCGTAATATCCAAATGGAGATACTGAGAAGTCAGTTGTTAAATAACATAATTCACATCTAGAAATAGCTCTCAGAGATACTCTGATGTAAGCTAAATTTGCTGGATTATAACAACAGGTTAGTAAAGAAGATGATTATGATCTTTCATTCATAGTGAATACCAGGTTGGTGGATGTAAAATTTGATACCAGGGTTTTAGCTTTGTTAGGTAGTTAGAATAGGAAATAGGAGTCCAAATTAGCAGCAGCTAAAAGACAAAGAAAGCAAAAAGCCTGTGAAAATGGAACGAAGGAAGGTCTGAGGACCAGAGTGAGAACCTCAGGTGAAAAAAGAGTCCTCCTGGCTAGCCCAATTTACATACAGCAGGCTGGGAAAAGGGGGGCAGAAAAAAACGTATAAAAGGAGGAGCCAAAATTGATCTCTCTTCTTTAGGGTCAAGGCCTCAGGCCTCAAGGATATGTTTTCCTTTGCTTGCCAAATAAAACTGAGCTGTAACCAAGCTGTAACACTGGTGGCAAATTTTTGCTGCAGTGAGACAGAACCAAGGAATTACACATTCCCCCCAACAGCTTCAAGCTCCATGTGCATGACTTAAACACTGATAAACAGGTGACTGAGTGTTGGCAGTTGTAATATGTATCCACACAAATGCCGTATGCTGCTTTATTAAATGCAGTCATATCCGTTAGATTCCTAACATGTCCAAGTGCTAGGTCTAGCTCACCAGAAAAATAAAACACAGAAGGAATCATGCCCTCCACTCCCTCAGATTCTGATAGACCTTCTATGTTTTGATGGAATCCACACTGATCAAGAAAAAGAATCAGGTTGAGCCAGTAATAGCAAAGACCTCTCTCTGAGTTTAGTGACCTTGATGGGACAAAATTATAATCCTGCGGTGTCTGTAAAAAGGTGTTCTAGAAAAGAAAAGCAATTCTTATATTGACCCTTCCCCTTTTGAAGAGACTTTCAATCTCACTACTCCTTGTAAGGTGACCAGAGATTTTGTGTTGTTTAATAAGATGGTCATAACTTATTTTACACATTTCTTGACTTGACAGCATTATTTGGCACAGTTGATTTTTTTATGCTTGAACTATTTTTCTCATTTGGCATCTGGAACCTCATTCTCTCTTGGTTGCTGTTCCTTTGTAATATCCAGCCATACCTCCATCACGGCCAAATTGCTCTGTCCTCAATTTCTCCCAAAGTGACGGCAACCTTCGAAATTTCTCCACCCAAAGCGCTCGGCACTTATTTCTCCCTTATATGATTTAATCAATTCATAAACATATACTTTTATTTAAATACATTCAGAATCAGATCCCTTTGCAATACTTCCACTCAACTAGCAGCTTTTGCTTAGGTTTTAGAATTTCTAAAGATTTTTATTCTAGTGTCTTTACTCTGCTTCCTAACAGTTGATCCTTAACATAGCACCAGAGTTCATTTTCCAAAGATTTCTTTCCTTTGCTCAAAATCTGTCAGCAGTTTTTCATTTAATTAATGAAAGGTCCTACATAAACTGACATTATCTCCTATTGCTTTAAGACTTGTTATTCAGCTTTATCCACACTGGTTTATTATTATTTCTGAAATACCCTAAAGCGTCATCACATCTTAACTGCCTCAGAACGTTTGACCTGCTGTTTTCTCTACCAGGAATGCTCTTCCTGACAGTTCTGTGACTCACTTTCCCTTCCTCCAATTATCTGGTTGTCTAGTCTCTTCTCAGTGATTCCTTCTTTAAGACCCAACAAAAGATGGCAATCCCTATTTTCCTCAGTACCACTTTTCTCCATGAGAAATATCATGTATGCAAAATCTTGTAGCTTGTCATGTTCCTCCAACTAGAATGTAACCTCTATGGATGCTATAATTTTGTTCCCCCAAAATAATTGTTAAGCCAACTAGTAAATTCTTATATGAAATGGTGCCTGTGTTTAATTATTGAACAGGGAATTTTCTCTCCTAATTTTCTCTTTAGAAAAACATTGCTAGGGCTATTTTTATTAGATCAACTCTCCAGATGCCAGGTAAGCTATCTTACCTGATTTTTTTGTCTCCTCTGCCTACCTGCATTATACTCAATGCAGTGTCACATTTGAGATTTCTTGGAGACTCTATATTTTCTTCTTGATTAGTGAAAAGTTGAAAATTATATATAGTATGAAAAATGTCTGGTACTGTTTTGAATTATTAAAACCCAGCAGACTGAAGCAACTTAGCAGCAGTAGTATCATCTAAAATATGCCTCCATTTCATTTGCCTTTTCACCTGCTTCCATGCTTTGCAAAACACACAGGTGCCAGGTCAATAAGCCCTACTTAAATATCTAGCAGCAATGCCAGGAAACACCTAAGATACAATTTCAAAAGGTATTCACTATGAAAAAATGAAATGCATCATCAGTATTCCACAAACAGCATAAGACTGAAGCTTCTACTAATGAAAGCAACCCATTATAATATACAAGGTTAAGTCTCTCTTGCAAGAGGAAATAGTAACTCACCTTGTTCAATTTGCAGAACAGAAATGATGATTGCTACTGCTGCTAAGTTGCTTCAGTCGTGTCCGGCTCTGTGAGACCCCATAGACGGCAATGCACCAGGCTCCCCTGTCCCTGGGATTCTCCAGGCAAGAACATTTCCTTCTCCAATGCATGAAAGTGAAAAGTGAAAGTGAAGTCGCTCAGTCATGTCTGACTCGTAGCGACCCCATGGACTGCAGCCTACCAGGCTCCTCCATCCATGGGATTTTCCAGGCAAGAGTACTGGAGCGGGGTGCCATTGCCTTCTCTGGAAATGATGATTAGGTCAACGTTATTCTTACAGACCCTCTTTCAAGAAATTAGTCATTGCCTAAGGACAAAACTAAATGGGAATAAGAAAATCAACAGAAAAAATGTACTCAAGATATTTTCCCATCTGTCCATAGAAATCTATTATTATTATATTTGAATACATCATCCTTTTGATAAAAAGTGGAGTTTACAAGACTTAATAGACTAAAGCTACTTTTATTTGTTCCAAATTTGGTATTTGTCTGGGTCTGTTCAACTTAAAAAAATAAGTGTCTGAACTATCTTAAAAATATTTTAAGCCTTCTCCTCTACTGAAAATTTCAAGTTCCTCCAGTTTGGACAAACAAAAGTCAAATGTCTTAATTTCACTGACATTCATCAAATCTACTCACTTTCTGAAATAGTAGTTTCAGTTTCCTAGAGACATCTGTGTGATCTGATGATTTAGCATCTTGATGCTTTGTGTGTGGTTGAGACTAGGTGAAGGTGAAAGTGAAGTCGCTCAGTCATGTCTGACTCTTTGCGACCCCATGGACTGTAGCCTACCAGGCTTCTCCGTCCATGGGATTCTCCAGGCAAGAATACTGGAGTGGGTTGCCATCTCCTTCTCCAGTTGAGACTAGAGGTGGACTTTAATCCCATCATAACACAAAGCCACAATTTGGTCACAATGAGCACCAAATTCCTCTAAGAGAAAGGTTGTGATAGTTTTGTGTGTAATGTCACAGTGATCATAGGTAAGGTTTAGTGACACCAGCTCATATCACAGGTGAGAGCAGGAAGCCTCAGGAACTTAGAGTCTCAGTCCTGCAAGTTAGGAATTTGATTTTGTTGGTATTCATCTTTCAGGGGTATGTCATTTTAACAAAACTCATAAGACTGAAAAAAAAATCAGGAATCTCAATTTATGAAATTAGAGACAAAATCAAAATATCAAATGACATGGACATTTGCACCAATCTAATCAGTATATTTTCTCTGTGCAAAGAAAGAATGTAGGGATCCAAATTATCAAGCGTATTGATTAACTGACCACAGGAGTTGATTCTATGATTCAAATGTCAGAATGCTAAATTCTTATAGCCTGATGCAGCCTTCTCACTCAACAAACCTGGTTTGTGGCCAAACAGTCACGCCAACCCAACAAACAGTACACCACTCAGCTTAGCACTTCCATCTTTGGTATTTGGAATTGCATTTTTTTTTATTTTACCTGGCCTGACTACTGTCTTGTTTTTACAGTCTTTCTCCTAGCAAGATGAACATAACATCTGATCAAATTACAGTGTCATCAGCTCCTTCAATACTTAGACTATTCCTGAGTCATCTTAGTTGGAACTCTGGGATTCTGTAGCTCTTTTGTCCTATTGCTATTTGGTTGTACAATTAATGATCATTTGTTTAGCATCCTTTCATTCAAGAAGTATTTACTGAGAATTTATTATGTCAAAATATCTATTTTAGTCCCTATGAGGATAATGTTATCCCAAGGTTATATAGAAACAGTCTTTGTCTTCATAAACCTCAAAATCTAAAAGGGAAAATATATTTGAAGCACATCATTAAAATAAAGTACACTGATTAGTATGATTAGGAAAGTTCCCAGCATTATTAAAAAAAATCAGGAAAGTTCTTTCAAAAGAAATTATGTTTACACTCACACTGAGAAATAGGATAAATTCTTATTTTTCTATTACAGATGATCTGCTCACTTATTATGTCTGGACTTTATTGGTTTAGTTTTTTAGGATTTTTTATTTCTCTTATTCATAAATTCATTATGATATGTTGTAGTTGCATTGCACTGGACTGAACAAAATTAAGTCAACTATGACCATCTATATTATAAAAATAAAAGATAAATTTTTGAAGCACCCACACATCATCTAGCAAAAACGACCTCTCAGGAAGTCAATAGTATTGATGTTCAGTTGTTTAAAAATGAAAATAATTACACAGTACAGGATCTAGCTTGCCCTAAATTCTGTACAGAAAACAACAACAACAAAAAATCCTCAATGTCCTCTCTCCATTTAAACCCTCATCATTTCAGTCCCTGAAGAATAACTCTAAGGACAGCTTTCCAATCCAAATCATTGATATCAAACTGTATTTCTATTTTTAAGAGGGGAGGTCAGGGAATCTCCTGAAAGCTTCAATACACAGATGCTTTGAACTTAGCCCAAGTCTTTAACATAATCAGAAGTTTTCCTTGAATTATATTAATATTAAAAGCTTCTAAGGCAAAAAGTTCAAATCAGTGACAATACTAGTACTATTAAACCAAGCAAACCTGAGGAGAAAAAGGGCAGATCTAGGATGAGTTTACATTCACATTCAGTCCCAGCAGCTGCCTCGTGATTCTAGTTTGTGTTGCCAACTCCTCCCATTGCTAGTCATGCATCACTGCCACTCCTCCAACCACTGTGTAAGCTGCATGCACTTCCAGGAACCTGGGCCTTAAACGCTGGCTTCTTTATAATTTGATATTTATCACAACTATCAGGCAACATGAAAACTATGAATACAGTTGTCAACATGAGAATTAAAGAGCAAGAATATGAGCTAGTATTTAAAATCTGATCAATATACCTAATTCATAAATTTTTGTAATAATTCAGTCTGACCCTAAATTTATAATTATGACAGAACTCCAAGTTCTTCCCACAGTCTTCATGACTTTTAAGACCCTCTATTTTCTGATTGTAGTCTTTCTAAGATGTCATCACTTCTTGATTTTCATGAAGACATATTTGGAGGTCTTTGTATTAATACAATTTCCTGAGCTACATATTCTCTTTCAGAGCTCATTTTGCCTAGTGGCATATGAATGGATTATATTACACCTTTAAGTCTTTTTAAATTGCACTAATATTTTCTAAATTGATGAGAAAATTTTAACCCAGCTGAGACCTTTTCTTAAAATACCTGCACTAATTACTGTTTCTCCGTGTCATAGCGTTCACAGAGGTTTTGATCCCTTCTAATATTATAGCCTTCATAAAATTTGTCTTTCAGATTTATTTTTAAAAATGTAATTAACAAGGAAACACAAACTTTAAATGATACAATAGACCAGTTAGACCTAATTGATATCTATAGGACATATCATCCCAAAACAATGAATTTCACCTTTTTCTCAAGTGCACATGGAACCTTCTCCAGGATAGATCACATCCTGGGCCATAAAGCTAGCCTTGGTAAATTCAAAAAAATAGAAATCATTCCAAGCATCTTTTCTGACCACAATGCAGTAAGATTAGATCTAAATTACAGGAGAAAAACGATTAAAAATTCCAACATATGGAGGCTGAACAACACGCTGCTGAATAACCAACAAATCACAGAAGAAATCAAAAAAGAAATCAAAATTTGCATAGAAATGAATGAAAATGAAAACACAACAACCCAAAACCTGTGGGACATGGTAAAAGCAGTCCTAAGGGGAAAGTTCATAGCAATACAGGCATACTTCAAGAAACAAGAAAAAAGTCAAATAAATAACCTAACTCTACACCTAAAGCAACTAGAAAAGGAAGAAATGAAGAACCCCAGGGTTAGTAGAAGGAAAGAAATCTTAAAAATTAGAGCAGAAATAAATGCAAAAGAAACAAAAGAGACCATAGCAAAAATCAACAAAACCAAAAGCTGGTTCTTTGAAAGGATAAATAAAATTGACAAACCATTAGCCAGACTCATCAAGAAACAAAGGGAGAAAAGTCAAATCAACAAAATTAGAAACGAAAATGGAGAGATCACAACAGACAACACAGAAATACAAAGGATCATAAAAGACTATTATCAACAATTATATGCCAATAAAATGGACAACATGGAAGAAATGGACAAATTCTTAGAAAAGTACAACTTTCCAAAACTCGACCAGGAAGAAATAGAAAATCTTAACAGACCCATCACAAGCACGGAAATTGAAACTGTAATCAAAAATCTTCCAGCAAACAAAAGCCCAGGTCCAGACGGCTTCACAGCTAAATTCTACCAAAAATTTAGAGAAAAGCTAACACCTATCATGCTCAAACTCTTCCAAAAAATTGCAGAGGAAGGTAAACTTCCAAACTCATTCTATGAGGCCACCATCACCCTAATACCAAAACCTGACAAAGATCCCACAAAAAAAGAAAACTACAGGCCAATATCACTGATGAACATAGATGCAAAAATCCTAAACAAAATTCTAGCAATCAGAATCCAACAACACATTAAAAAGATCATACACCATGACCAAGTGGGCTTTATCCCAGGGATGCAAGGATTCTTCAATATCCGCAAATCAATCAATGTAATACACCACATTAACAAATTGAAAAATAAAAACCGTATGATTAGCTCAATAGGTGCAGAGAAAGCCTTTGACAAAATTCAACATCCATTTATGATAAAAACTCTCCAGAAAGCAGGAATAGAAGGAACATACCTCAACATAATAAAAGCTATATATGACAAACCCACAGCAAATATTATCCTCAATGGTGAAAAATTGAAAGCATTTCCTCTAAAGTCAGGAACAAGACAAGGGTGCCCACTTTCACCATTACTATTCAACATAGTTTTGGAAGTTTTGGCCACAGCAATCAGAGCAGAAAAAGAAATAAAAGGGATCCAAATTGGAAAAGAAGAAGTAAAACTCTCACTATTTGCAGATGACATGATCCTCTACATAGAAAACCCTAAAGACACCACCAGAAAATTACTAGAAATAATCAATGACTATAGTAAAGTTGCAGGATATAAAATCAACACGCAGAAATCCCTTGCATTCCTATACACTAATAATGAGAAAACAGAAAGAGAAATTAAGGAAACAATTCCATTCACCATTGCAACGGAAAGAATAAAATACTTAGGAATATATCTACCTAAAGAAACTAAAGACCTATATATAGAAAACTATAAAACACTGGTGAAAGAAATCAAAGAGGACATTAATAGATGGAGAAATATACCATGTTCATGGATTGGAAGAATCAATATAGTGAAAATGAGTATACTACCCAAAGCAATTTATAGATTCAATGCAATCCCTATCAAGCTACCAACAGTATTCTTCACAGAGCTAGAACAAATAATTTCACAATTTGCATGGAAATACAAAAAACCTCGAATAGCCAAAGCGATCCTGAGAAAGAAGAATGGAACTGGAGGAATCAACCTACCTGACTTCAGGCTCTACTACAAAGCCACAGTTATCAAGACAGTATGGTACTGGCACAAAGACAGAAATATAGATCAATGGAACAAAATAGAAAGCCCAGAGATAAATCCATGCACATATGGACACCTTATCTTTGATAAAGGAGACAAGAATATACAATGGATTAAAGACAATCTCTTTAACAAGTGGTACTGGGAATTCTGGTCAACCACTTGTAAAAGAATGAAACTAGACCACTTTCTAACACCATACACAAAAATAAACTCAAAATGGATTAAAGATCTAAACATAAGACCAGAAACTATAAAACTCTTAGAGGAGAACATAGGCAAAACACTCTCTGACATACATCACAGCAGGATCCTCTATGACCCACCTCCCAGAATATTGGAAATCAAAGCAAAAATAAACAAATGGGACCTAATTAACCTTAAAAGCTTCTGCACATCAAAGGAAACTATTAGCAAGGTGAAAAGACCGCCTTCAGAATGGGAGAAAATAATAGCAAATGAAGCAACTGACATACAACTAATCTCAAAAATATACAAGCAACTCCTACAGCTCAACTCCAGAAAAATAAATGACCCAATCAAAAAATGGGCCAAAGAACTAAATAGACATTTCTCCAAAGACATACAGATGGCTAACAAACACATGAAAAGATGCTCAACATCACTCATTATCAGAGAAATGCAAATCAAAACCACTATGAGGTACCATTTCACACCAGTCAGAATGGCTGCGATCCAAAAGTCTACAAATAATAAATGCTGGAGAGGGTGTGGAGAAAAGGGAACCCTCTTACACTGTTGGTGGGAATGCAAAGTAGTACAGCCACTATGGAGAACAGTGTGGAGATTCCTTAAAAAACTGGAAATAGAACTGCCTTATGATCCAGCAATCCCACTGCTGGGCATACACACTGAGGAAACCAGAAGGGAAAGAGACACGTGTACCCCAATGTTCATCGCAGCACTGTTTATAATAGCCAGGACGTGGAAGCAACCTAGATGTCCATCAGCAGATGAATGGATAAGAAAGCCATGGTACATATACACAATGGAGTATTACTCAGCCATTAAAAAGAATACATTTGAATCAGTTCTAATGAGGTGGATGAAACTGGAGCCTATTATAAAGAGTGAAGTAAGCCAGAAGGAAAAACATCAATACAGTATACTAACACATATATATGAAATTTATAAAGATGGTAACAATAACCTGGTGTACGAGACAGCAGAAGAGACACTGATGTATAGAACAGTCTTATGGACTCTGTGGGAGAGGGAGAGGGTGGGAAGATTTGGGAGAATGACATTGAAACATGTAAAATATCATGTAAGAAATGAGTTGCCAGTCCAGGTTCGATGCACGATACTGGATGCTTGGGGCTAGTGCACTGGGACGACCCAGAGGGATGGTATGGGGAGGGAGGAGGGAGGAGGGTTCAGGATGGGGAACACATGTATACCTGTGGTGGATTCATTTTGATATTTGGCAAAACTAATACAATTATGTAAAGTTTAAAAATAAAATAAAATTTTTTAAAAAAATATAAATTTTGCATTAAACATCACTCTCTTAGACATCTTTAAACATTTATTTCCATTATTACCTTATGTTTTGTTCTGATTTGTGAGTGCATTTATTTCTCTGGTTTATTTTGTACAAGGATACCAATAACATTCCTATTTTCTTTGGGAGAATGGCATTGAAACATGTATAATATCATGTATGAAATGAGTTGCCAGTCCAGTTTCGATGCACGATACTGGATGCTTGGGGCTAGTGCACTGGGACGACCCAGAGGGATGGTATGGGGAGGGAGGAGGGAGGAGGGTTCAGGATGGGGAACACATGTATACCTGTGGCGGATTCATTTTGATATTTGGCAAAACTAATACAATTTGTAAAGTTTAAAAATAAAATAAAATTTTAAAAATAAAAAATTAAATTAAAAAAAAGTCACATCATATTTAGTGAGAATTTAAATCACAAAATAGTGAGACTTGTGGCTAAAAATGTTTAAAATTATCAGTTTGTTTGAGGGTTCTTCAGACAGATAAGCCAACTCTTATTCTGTCCCAGGAATCATTTCACCTCTCCTCATTCCAGTTTGTACTGTCTAGGTTTGACAAGAGCCTCTTGCATCCATTTTGCCTGAAACAAAGTAGACAGGGGTAGCAGATGCAGTGAAGACTTTACCTTACTGGATACTCAATACCTGCTAAGAGGGAGATATATGAGTGTTTGCTAAATCACCTCAGCCATGTCCAATTTTTTGCGACCCCATGGACTGGAGCCTGCCAGGCTCTTCTGTCCATGAGATTCTCCAGGCAAAAATACTCTAGTGAGTTGCCATGCCCTCTTCCAGAAGAGGGAGATATGAAGATGCTATTAGGTTTAGAATTTTATTTTCAGAAATGAAAAGCTTCCTGCAATAAATAAATAAGAGATTGTTTTCCCCTTTAAAGCTCAGTGTAAACTGAGAAGTAATCAAAGTTTCACTAGTGAGCTTTTGCTCACAGGATTCAATTGACAAACTGAATTTTTCAGTTGAAATGTACAAATGTTGTAAAAGAGAAGTGATACATTTCTATAATAATGTATAATGTGCTTAACACAAATATATAAAATTTATTTGTCAATTTATTAGAGATACATATATTTGTAATACATAATATTTTATATATAATATTTTATTTAAAAAATCATTAAACTTCTGAAACTCACTATGAGCAGTCTTATACCTTAACAGCCTGAGTCTTCAAATAATGAAGATAAATCAATAATATAGTAACTAAACTGCTTAATAATAAAAGAATCCAGAAAATAAAGTTTATCATATAGACACTTCAGTGATTTAATCTTACCATGACAATCTTGCCATAGTAGTATAGAAAAGAGGACATTTCTCTCCATGTTTTCCCACTGTTTAATAACTTACTATTTCCCATGATGCTATAGTCCATGGGGTAGTAAAGAGTTGGACTTGATTGAGCAACTGAACTGAACTGATTTCCCATAGAATGAACCTCCTCAGCACTAGCAGAAAAATATGCAATTTGATTCCAACTATCTCCCAGCTTCAATTACCTGACTTCACTTAAACCACTCTAAATCACAGACAGGCTCTATCCATGTGACCATAATCTCTCTGTTCAGTGACAATGCTACGCATTACAATATTTATAAACTCCATTTATCAGGTTATCTCTGCCATCACAGCTTGTATAAAATAACAAAGTAATAATATGATTCTATTAAATCTCCCTGAACATAAAACCATAATTAACTTTATCAATATTATGTTATTTTAAAAATACTTTTTAAAGTAAAAATGTTTTAGATATTAAAAATCAACTATTTTAGTAAAGTGTAACTCATTTTAGCCTTGTTTCTTAAAGAAATATAGCATTTTAGATAAGTCTGTGGGGTCTGCATTTAACAATTTTTTCAAGTCTGACTAGCTTTCAAAATCATCACTATAACATTTCAGTAGTTTTAGGGAAAAAAGGACTCCTTATTTTAAAGACAGTATGATTTTAATTATAAGTTCATTTAGACATTTTGAAATAGGATACAAGTAATAAGTGGAATGCTCATTACTACTTAATTATCCTAATTACCTGAATATTCTTTTGGTGAAGCTCTGTCAATACAATTATTGAAAATCTCCATTTACTGTTCCTGTCACTCCATTTCTGTGTGCTCATGTGAAGGTTCTTATTAAAACTAATTTGTTTTATGCACTGACAGTCATGTTTAAAAGTCAGCAGGAAATATAAATCATCCAATTATTCCTATTGAGGAAACAGCATTGAAATGTGGATAGATTTAGAATGATAATTTGCACAGCTTTGCATCACTGTGTGATGTGAGGGGCTTTGACAATTTGATCCAGATTTGAATCTGTTGTTAATCCCTTTGTTCTGTGGAAGATTACTTATTCCTGCACACTCTGGAATGCATGGGTTGATGGGTAGAGAATACAGGAGAAAAGAGGAGAAAAAATGAAGATAAATTATTGTGTGGGCCTTCCTGTAGAAAGGCATATGTTGTTGAAAGAGATGAAGTTTATCAATCTGGAGTAATCACCAATGTCTTTTAAACATCAATGTCAACTAAGCCACCTTCTGTGTCAGAACTTCTCCTAACCAAATTTATTAGCGATGTTAGAGTACACAAAATAATGATGATCTCCTTAATTGAAACAATCAGAAACCACAAACCATACCTCTCCACCCTCTGACACAGACATCAGGGGACAAACTGCTCATTAAAAATCTGGAGAAGTGGATAAAAATTAGTGTCATTCTCCAAAAAGTTGAAAACTCAATGTGGTATACAACTTGGAAACTTTTAATAAAGCACTGTTGAAAACAGAGCAGCTGTTGCTTTGAAATGCAACATTATTTTCTTTGTTGTCTTAATGTTAGTCTTTGATAATGAATAAAGAAAACAGCCAATTTAAAACTCAGGGATGTCCTTCGAGAACAGAGAAAGCTGAATGGCACACTGAGAGCAAATCTGAGAAAAGTAAATGTCACCGTAACACTCCAGATGGTTTAGAGAACTTTCTCAATAAAGTTGTGCGGTCCCCACTGGGAACAGGAACTAAGCTGGCCCAAAATTCCACCGAAGGAGGTGGGCACCAACACATTTACTTCTTTAAAAAACACTATACTCTATGTTCTAGTTTTGTTCAAAGCTCTTGTATAGAAGAGAAGAAAGATTCTATTCACTGACTAAATTCTGTTCTTAGGGAAGCAGAGACAAACACCAGTGTAGGTCTTTCTTAAACACTGGCAAACAGACACAGGCTACACATAGACTAAGATAAGAAAACTTCCCTCTAGGAGACTTTCAGAAGAATTCAGTCTAGACCTATTCTAGTCAAGATCTGTTCCACTACAAAGCTGAGCCCAACATGGAGCCAAGAGGCCACGTGCACTCAGAGCCTGCAAGTCTTCATTTATTTTCCCAGATATCCAGGACCTTGCAGGTCCTGCCTAAAAGCCTTAAACTTTCTTCCAGTGATCCTGTGGACATCCCCCATAGCTCCATCCTTTCAAAGGCACAGCATATATCTGGTGGCTGTTTCCCATATATCTGGTGGACATTGTGGTGAAGTGTGGGTGTGTGAGAAGGAGTATCCACATGGGTGCAAACAACACCCTACACAGTGCATGAACTCAGAAGAGTAAGAGAAGAGAGGCAGGATCTCAAGTCAGAAGACAGGGGCCAGCTCTCTGCATGACCATTTCTGTGTAGAAACCTGTCTAAACTTGCAGTGGGTATTGAGATTGTTTTTGACATATATTTGTCATGTAAGATGAAACATATGTTTTAATAGCTGACAGAAATGGCATGGACCTAACAGAAGCAGAAGATGTAAAGAAGAGGTGGCAAGAACACACAAAAGAACTGTACAAAAAAAGATCTTCATGACCCAGATAATCACGATGGTGTGGTTACTTACCTAGAGCCAGACATCCTGGAATCTGAAGTCAAGTGGGCATTAGGAAGCATCACTACAAACAAAGGTATTGGAGGTGATGGAATTTCAGTTGAGCTATTTCAAATCCTAAAAGATGATGCTGTGAAAGTGCTGCACTCAATATGTGAGCAAATTTGGAAAACTCAGCATTGGCCATAACTGGAAAAGGTTATTTTTCATTCCAATCCCAAAGAAAGGCAATGACAAAGAATGCTCAAACTACCGCACAATTGCACTCATCTTAATGCTCAAAATTCTCCAAGCCAGATTTAAATAATACATGAACCATGAACTTCCTGATGTTCAAGCTGGTTTTAGAAAAGGCAGAGGAACCAGAGATTGAATGTCCAACATTCGCTGGATCATCAAAAAAGCAAGAAAGTTCCAGAAATAACATCTATTTCTGTTTATTGACTATGCCAAAGCCTTTGACTGTGTGGATTACCACAAACTGTGGGAAATTCTGAAAGACATGTGAATACCAGACCACCTGACCTGCCTCTTGAGAAAGCTGTATGCAGGCCAAGAAGCAACAGTTAGAACTGGACATGGAACAACAGACTGGTTCCAAATAGGAAAAGGGGTATGTCAAGGCTGTATATTGTCACCTTGCTTATTTAACTTATATACGGAATACATCATGGGAAATGCTGGACTGGATGAAGCACAAGATGGAATCAAGATTGCCAGGAGAAATATCAATAACTCAGATATGTAGATGTTACCACTGTTATGGCAGAAAGTGAAGAAGAACTAAAAAGCCTCTTGATGAAAGTGAAAGAGGAGAGTGAAAAAGTTGGCTTAAAGCTCAACATTCAGAAAATTAAGATCATGGCATCCAGTCCCATCACTTCATGACAAATAGATGGAGAAACAGTGGAAACAGTGGCTGACTTAATTTTCTTGGGCTCCAAAATCACTGCAGATGGTGACTGTAGCCATGAAATTAAAAGACGCTTACTCCTTGGAAGGAAAGTTATGACCAACCTAGATAGCATATTGAAAAGCAGAGACATTACTTTGCCAACAAAGATCTGTCTAGTCAAGGCTATGGTTTTTCCTGTGGTCATGTATGGATGTGAGAGTTGAACCATAAAGAAAGCTGAGCACTGAAGAATTGATCCTTTTGAACTGTGGTGTGGGAGAAGACTCTTGAATCTCTTGGACAGCAAGGAGATCCAACCAGTCCATTCTTAATGAAATCAGTCCTGAATATTCATTGAAACGACTGATGCTGAAGCTGAAACTCCAATACTTTGACCACCTGGTATGAAGAACTGACTCATTTGAAAAGACCCTGATACTGGGAAAGAATGAAGGCAGAAGAAGGGGATGACAGAGGATGAGATAGTTGGATGGCATCACCAACTTGATGGACATGAGTTTTACAAGCTCTGGAAGTTGGTGATGGACAGGGAAGTCTGGTGTGCTGCAGTCCACAGGGTCACAAATAGCACAAATGAGTGACTGAACTGAACTAAACAGTTAATCTACAACTATCATTACACTTAATGCTGAAAGACTGTGTTTCTTCTTAGATCCAGACAATAATAAGGCAAAGATATCTACTCTTACTAATCATATTTGTATAATATTGAAAGTTTTAACCACTGAAATAAGGCAAGTCAAAATAGAAGAAACAGTGATTAGAAAAGAGTAAATCATTTCTGTTTTCACATGACGTAATTTTATGTAAAAATCCAAAAAATTCAACAAAGAACAAATAGACAAACAAAACATCTTAAATAATAATGAACACAGAAAGTTTTCAGGATACAATGTCAGTACACTAAAATTTGTTGCATTTTTACTTAGAAACAACATGTGGAAAATTAAAGCACAAAATAATTTACAGTTGCTCTAAATAAAATGAAATATACAAGTATGCATAAAACAAAACATGTATAAAATCTGTATGTTGAAAATTAAAATATGCTGGTGAAAGAAATTTTAAAAACCTAAAAAAAATATACATAGTGTGGTCATGGATGGGGAAACCCATTAAAACATTAGAAAAAAAGTGATCAATTCTCTTAAAACTGGTCTATGCTTTAAAACAATTCTTATCAATATTCTGGACAGATTATTGTGTAGACATAGGAATGCTTATTCTAAAATTTATATGGAAAAGCACAAGCCTTAGAATATTGTTGGTAGTTTATTTAAAAGTAAAGGAATAAAGAATAAAAAGGAAGGAAGGAAGGAAGATGCAATTATCATAAAATCCAGGAAGTGCACTCTAAAGAACTAGAAATTTACATTTATAAAAAACCTTTTATGCCATTGTATATATAAGTTTTATTCATAATAGCCCAAATCTGGAATCAGCCCAAATAGCTTTCAACAGATGAATGGTTAAAAATACTGTGGGACATGCATATCATGGACTACTACTCAGCCATAAAAAAATTTTTTTATACATTGAAGTTTGGATGAGTTTCCAGGAGGAAAGATGGATTAATTATGAAAGGACAAGAGGAAAAATATCCATGATGAGAAAACTGGCCATTATCATGACCATCACAGCAGATATGTGAACCTACATGTTCAACACAACTGTACAGAACTACATATACACACAAATGAGAACAAGAGAAGGTGAGGAAACAAAAATATATTGGTAGGTTGTATCAATGACAATAGTTTTATACAAGAGTTTTACAAAGCATGTGTCAGAAAACTGTATATAAAATTACTTTGTATTACTTTCACTATTGCATGTGGACCTATCATTGTCTAAGTAAAGCTTCCTCTTAAATATCAAGTAATTACAAGTTTTCAAGATGCTTTCCATGAGCAATTTCATTACCACATTTCTGATTATGAAGGGATATGAAGTTCTGACCATGGAGGAATATAAAGTTGTGAGAAGTAACTATATTATTCCTTAACCTGTGTAAGACTAAACAAAAGAGTCAGTTTAAAGTGAGGGACAGAGTACCTGATGAACTATGGACAGAGGTTCGTGACATTGTACAGGAGACAGGAATCAAGACCATCCCAAGAAAAAGAAATGCAAAAAACAAAAACAGCTGTCTGAGGAGGCCTTACAAATAGCTGTGAAAAGAAGAAAAGCAAAGGAGAAAGGAAAGATATACCCATTTGAATGCAGAGTTCCAAAGAATAGCAAAGAGAGATAAGAAAGCCTTCCTCAGTTATGAATGGAAAGAAACAGAGGAAAACAATAGAGTGGGAAAGATTAGCGATCTCTTCAAGAAAATTAGAGATACCAAGGGAACATTTCATGCAAAGATGGGCTCGATAAAGGACAGAAATGGTATGGACCTAACAGAAGCAGAAGATATTAAGAAGAGGTGGCAAGAATACACAGAAGAACGGTACAAAAAGATCTTCGTGACCCAGATAATCATGATGGTGTGATCACTGACCTAGAGCCAGACATCCTGGAATGTGAAGTCAAGTGGGCCTTAGGAAGCATCACTATGAACAAAGCTAGTATAGGTGATGGATTTCCAGTTGAGCTATTTCAAATCCTAAAAGATGATGCTGTGAATGTGCTGCACTCAATATACCAGCAAATTTGGAAAA
The DNA here is from genome assembly GCF_055505025.1 of Bos grunniens. Taxonomy (NCBI): domain Eukaryota; kingdom Metazoa; phylum Chordata; class Mammalia; order Artiodactyla; family Bovidae; genus Bos; species Bos grunniens. The sequence goes on from NC_141170.1 coordinate 71,100,166, forward strand.
CTCAGCAGTGGCCACAACTGGAAATGGTCAGTTTTCATTTCAATTCCAAAGAAAGGCAATGCCGAAGAATGCTCAAGCTACCACACAACTGCACTCACCTCACAAGCTTGTAAAGTAATGCTCAAAATTCTCCAAGCCAGACTTCAACAATACATGAACCGTGAACTTCCAGATGTTCAAACTGATTTTAGAAAAGGCAGAGGCATCAGAGATAATATTGCCAACATCTGCTGGATCATTGAAAAAGCAAGAAAGTTCCATAAAAACATGTATTTCTGCTTTACTGACTATGCCAAAGCCTTTGACTGTGTGGATCACAGTAAACTATGAAAAATTCTGAAAGACATGGGAATACCAGACCACTTGACCTGCCTTCTGAGAAATCTGTATGCAGGTCAGGAAGCAACAGTTTTAACTGGACATGGAACAACAGACTGGTTCCAAATAGGAAAAGGAGTACATCAAGGCTGTATATTGTCACCCTGCTTATTTTACTTATATGCAGAGTACATCATGAGAAACGCTGAGCTGGGTGAAGCGCAAGCTAGAATCAAGATTGCTGGGAGAAATATCAATAACCTCAGATATGCAGATGACACCACCCTTATGGCAGAAAGTGAAGAAGAACTAAAGAGCCTCTTGATGAAAGTGAAAGAGGGATTGACAAAAGTTGGCTTAAAGCTCAACATTCAGAAAACTAAGATCATGGCATCCAGTCCCATCACTTCATGGGAAATAGATGGGGAAACAGTGGAAACAATAAGAGACTTCATATTTTTGTGCTCCAAAATCACTGCAGATGGTGACTGCAGCCATGAAATTAAAAGACGCTTACTCCTTGGAAGGAAAGTTATGATCAACCTAAACAGCATATTAAAAAGTAGAGACATTGCTTTGTCAATAAAGGTCTGTCTAGTCAAGGCTATGGTTTTTCCATATGTATGGATGTGAGAGTTGGACTATAAAGAAAGCTGAGTGCCAAAGATTTGATGCTTTTGAACTGTGGTGTTGGAGAAAACCCTTGAGAGTTCCTTGGACTGCAAAGAGATCCAAACAGTTCATCCTAAAAGAGATTAGCCCTTGGTGTTCATTGAAAGGACTGATGCTAAAGCTGAAACTCCAATACTTTGGCCACCTGATGAGAATAACTGACTCATTTGAAAAGACCCTGATGCTGGGAAAGATTGAGGGTGGGAGGAGAAGGGGACGGCAGAGGATGAGATGGTTTGATGGTATCATTGACTCAATGGAGATGAGTTTGGGCAAACTCTGGGAGTTGGTGATGGACAGGGAGGCCTGGTGTGCTGTGGTTCATGGGGTGGCAAAGAGTGAGACACGACTGAGCCACTGAACTGAAAATGAAAGTGAGGGAACTTGGTGTAAGTTCATGAGATGAATTAGCAGGTAGTTATATAAGACCTCTATCCGTGAGGTTTGCCAGGACAGCCTAGAGAACTCCCTCTAAATGGTTAGACTAGTAGTTCATAATAGGTATGAAATAGAATATTAACAGAATAAGATATAAATAGGAGTTGAAAGAACAAAGTTTTTCATTGCACATCTAAATGCTGAGTTACTAAAAGTTAAACATTTCTTTAATCCAGGCATTTACAGAGACTAAAGTTAGTGTTCATTTTTAGTCCCTAAGAAGCAGAGATAAAATATAAATTCTAAAAAAAATCGTATGTGTGTTCACACAGCACTTTTTTAGGATTAATTTTCTAGGGAATATATTTTTGTAAGTGCTGGTTTAAATCAGAGCTGACCAGCACAGTCTTTGGTTCAAATCAGAGCTGACAAGCATAATTTCTCTTATCATGCATTATACTTTAATTATCCAAGCAATTGCTTTCATTTATTGCTAGAAATATAAAATATTTACAGGGTTTTTTTAATGAATATATACAAAAAAATTCATTTTCCTTAATTAAAAAAATATGTATAAGAAATCTTATAAGAAAAAAAATAAATATTACAAGGACATTTTATTTTTTCTTCAAGTAAATGGACATTGTAGTTATTTGGCTTTTAGATATAATAATATGTTGGTCAACAATTAAATTCAAACATAATTTTATTTTTGACAAAATCCAAAAAAGAATAACTCGCAGAGCTCTATGTGTAAAGTATGATTTTTTCACTTCCATATACTCATATTTTTATTTAAATTTGACAATTCATGATATTAAAATGAGCTGGAACAACCCACTAAAACTGAGATTCCCTGAGGTCATCTTGTTCCAAACACATAGTTATTTATTCTCATTTCACTGCAGTGATTTGACTTAGCATAATGCTGATTGGCCTCTATTTTTGACTCTGAATTTTATTGCAGGCATGTGTCAGCTTATTCCTGAAGTGGTTATACATAAGCTCCTCTCAGATATTCACTGTCCTATTTTGTCGTGTCTTTTCAGGCAATGCTTCCATGGAGAGCAATGGTCCTGACTTAGCTCTTTAGGTATCTCACCAATCAGGAATGCAAGTTACATTTCTGGTGAGATAAACTGTTTATTCCAGCAAATACATTTCCAAGAAGAGGGAAAACCTGAAGGTTCATTAATACTCAAGTCTGCTGCAGATAAGAGGCTTCTCTTAAGTAAGCACATTAATCTTATATTTTCTTACGAGCACATTTTACCAGTGACCCAAGACCAAGAGCTTTCATGTGGCTCTCTTTGTTTCAAGACTCAAGGCATGTCAATAAGAAAACTGGAAACTGTAAATTAGACCAAAGTCACCTGTTATTTGGTTGGTTTTAATCTTCTATTTGAATGTATAAGAACAGTACAATATTCCCAGAAAACATACTTTGAATGTTTGAAAACAGGGATCATTTGGGCCTAATAGCTACTTAGCAAATGTGTGACTGTGTTTCTGTTTCCTATATCTAATGTTATTTTTGTAAACCATATATAATCAGGTAGATGTGTCTTAGAAAAAATACATTCATAAAATTTGGAATGCAGAAGTAAATCTTATAATGCAGTATAGTTTTTTCAAAGTTGTTATAATAAAATCATTGCTACAGTGATGCTAAAATTACACTACATGTTTCTAAAAAAGTGAGTCAAATGCTCTTAAGTAATTAATTTTAGTCATGTTCTAAAACATCAAGATTTCAACAATTTAAAAACCATTTGTTGGCATGGCAACATAAACTTAATTAAAACTAGATTAAAGCAATTAACCTAAAACATATTGTACTACTGAGTGTTTGATTTTGAATACTTTGGAAGAAAAAGAACATTTTCCATAATCATTTTAGGTCTTTCCTCTAATGGAACTGTTTAGGTTTTATAATGAACCTATATACATGTGCTAATGTGTCAAAAGACTGTTTTCATGGGAAGAAGATGGTTATGAAGACGATTTCCATTAAATGAAATACCAGTTTTCCTGTTGGAATTGAAAGAGCAGAACAATTTATGAATATTGCTTATTGTCTTTGCTTAGCTAAAGTATTCAGGAGATTTGAAAAAATAACCACCCTTTATTTCACCCTTTATTTTCCAGCCAAATGAACTAAGATTCGTGTAATATTGATGAGGGAGATCATACTATGATGACCACAAAAATAAAACATGGGTTAGAGTAGGAAAGCTAAAAAGTTTATGGTAAAGACACGATCATTTTGGGATTTTTAAGAACCAGTGTTTTCATAGTTAATAAAAGAAGAAAGTCAGGGGAGGGAAAATTAGGAGTTTGGGAATAAAGTATATACACTACTGTGTATAAAATAACCAGCAAGGACCTACTGATGCACAGGGAACTATACTCAATATCTTTTAATAATCTATAATGGGGGAGAATGTAAAAAATATATATATATATATATATTTCAGTTCAGTTCAGTCACTCAGTCGTGTCTGACTCTTTGCGACCCCATGAATCTCAGCACACCTGTTCATCATCAACTCCCAGAGTTCACTCAGACTCACGTCCATCGAGTCAGTGATGCCATCTAGCCATCTCATCCTCTGTCGTCCCCTTCTCCTCCTGCCCCCATTCCCTCCCAGCATCAGAGTCTTTTCCAATGAGTCAACTCTTCACATGAGGTGGCCAAAATACTGGAGTTTCAGCTTTAGCATCATTCCTTCCAAAGAAATCCCAGGGCTAATCTCCTTCAGAATGGACTGGTTGGATCTCCTTGCAGTTCAAGGGACTCTCAAGAGTCTTCTCCAACACCACAGTTCAAAAGCATCAATTATTCGGTGCTCAGCCTTCTTCACAGTCCAACTCTCACATCCATACATGACCACAGGAAAAACCATAGCCTTGACTAGACGAACCTTTGTTGGCAAAGTAATGTCTCTGATTTTCAATATACTATCTAGGTTGGTCATAACTTTCCTTCCAAGGAGTAAGTGTCTTTTAATTTCATGGCTGCAGTCACCATCTGCAGTGATATTGGAGCCCCCCAAAAAATAAAGTCTGACACTGTTTCCAGTGTTTCCCCATCTATTTCCCATGAAGTGATGGGACCAGATGCCATGATCTTCGTTTTCTGAATGTTAAGCTTTAAGCCAACTTTTTCACTCTCCACTTTCACTTTCCTCAAGAGGCTTTTGAGTTCCTCTTCACTTTCTGCCATAATTGAATCACTTTGCTTCACGATCTGAAACAATCTAAACACCATAAATTAACTATATTTCAATAATACTTATTTTTTAAAAGTACAAGTGTTTTTACAGCAGAGAAGTTCATAAGTGCACAGATATTATTGACTGAACATTTTAGATTTTCTAGAAGTTTTCAAGTCCATGGTTGGTTTATTGGCTTTTTTATTCACTTTATCAACAGTAAGTGTTTGTCAAGTGGTGTCTGGAGAATTCCCAACGGACAGAGGAGCCTGACGGGCTATATTCCATGGGGTCACAAGGAGTTGGACACAGTTGAGTGACTAAGCACAACACAGCACAGCACAGGCTCAATCTCATTTACATAGATCCACCAGGGATGCCTTGCTGTCTCCCCACCACTTTCAGTAAAAATATAATCTCTGAGCTTCATTCTCTGTGCTTTGAGGGGGCTGATTCCCACCCTAGGTTTAAATTGTATGGGTGCTTTGTTTGCTTAGCTAAACTGAACTAAACTTCCCATAACTTCCTTTAATGTGTGTTTTGCCTCTGCATATGCAGGGCAAAAAGCGACTGAAAAAAGAAGCACATGACTCCAATTTGGGAGGTGGGAGGTTTAATAAACAAGACATTACACATGACGCTTTTATTGGGCAACCACAAGAGTAGATTTTCATACCCACCTGTCAGAGACTTAAATGTTGATATAGAAACCGTAACTGGGCCTAGTGTTGTATATCATCCAGAAGGTCTCAAACACACATTGCTGTCACATGGCTGCATCTCTAAAAATGGCTCCAGATGTGATAACTATGGGCAGAAAGTGCTTCCAAGGACAGGGATCAGGGGCAAGGAGCATGATTTTCTGGGTCAGCTTGTGGTTTAACTGGCCATTATATTCCCCAGTAACCTCCTCCAACAAGACAGCAGAACAGGGAGGACAGACACAGGACTCAGTCTCTCCCCCTGGGCTTTCAGCTTGTTTTTGTGTCTTCTAGTGTGATCTGTACCTTCGTCTTACCTTCCTAACTGGTTGTGCTCTGAGTTCAAGCTCATCATCATCAGATGTGAAAACAACAGCTTTACAGAGACTGCCTGGCCCACTCCAACAATACTGCAAGGTCGAATCCCTAATACCTGGCATGTTATAACCCATTGGATATGAAGTTATGCTTCCATGATTGAACTCTGAATGATACAGAAGGGCATGTAACCCAGGCCACAGTCAATAAGCCCAGTCCATTTTGCTAGTCACCAGGGCAATTTGCTCAGGAATCAGTGCTTGACACAATTCTTTCAATTCCTTTTCAATAACTCATGCATTAATTAACATTTTTTTACCCTCTGTACTGAGATTTTCTTTTAAAGAAACTGAAAGTTTTTAATAATACAATAGTATTATTTATATTCCCCCAAATTCACTGAGGGTATTATTATGTTCATTTTACTCATGAGGCATGCAGAAATTGAGGCTTGGAAAAAGTATATAGTTTATCCAAGGTCACATATCCAATTCTGTTGGAGTTTCATTGCAACATAGGCCCATTTAATGTCAAAGACAGTTGTATTTTGCATGATTAATTGAGAAAAAGAGAGGTAATTATGATAATGATCCATTGCTTTCAGGCTCTTCTACAAATAAAATGGCAGTCATCATTATTTAAATGTAATTTGAGACTGTGTTGGACACCTTATAAAAAAAACAACTGTATTCTATAGCATAATACCTCATCCTGTGACATGGTCTTGGATTGCATTAAACAATTATTAGCTTAAAGACATGGATTCTACCCAGGTTCTCTGATGTGAGACTGATCCTTTATTTCTCTCTGTATCACAGGTTATTGATACTTTGAAAGGGAAATGGTTTATTTGAATTTTCATCAGGTTCATGAATGGACCTGATGTTCCTGGCACTGGAGAGAAATAGCCTCAGACGTCCTTTCATTCTCATGGATCTTATTTATAGAATTTGATTTGTATTGCTTTTTTTCATAATGTTATGTGAACACTTTTGTATTAAAACATCATTTGCATATAATTTCCTTACATCAGAGAGTCTATGTAAGTTTGTATCAAATCTTAGACCCTATATAAAGTGTATCCCTCAGGACCTAATGGGAAGTAAGTGGAATAGTGAATCTACATATTTCACAATGGATTTAAGACAGCGGTGCTAGGGGTCGCACAGAGTCAGACACGACTGAAGCGACTTAGCAGCAGCAGTAGCAGCGGCGGTGGTAAACAACCTGCCCGTCAGTGCAGGAGACATAAGAGATGCAGGTTGATCCGTGGGTTGGGAAGATCCCCTGGAGAAGGACATGGCAACCTACTCCAGTTTTCTTGCCTGGAGAATCACATGAACAGAGGAGCCTGGCTGGCTACAGTTCATAGGGTCACAAAGAGTTTGAAGTGACTTAGCCCACAGCACAGTACACACTAAATATAATCATTAATACTGTTTAATTAGTGCTGCATAATTTCAAGGACAATTCTGTCTTCAATGAAAATCCATTCACAAGTAGCACTTTAGAAGATATTGCAAATGCAAAGAAAAGTAAGGCTCCATGCTTGCTGTTGAGAAGTTCATAGATTAAAAATGCAATAAAACAAACATGAACACAAATATCAGTGGCTTGTTCTTAGACCACAAGTTTAGGTTGCTTAACTGGGCTTATGTTGGAGAGATAGTGAGAGAAAAAATATCATTTGCACTGAGATTGAAGGCTAGATTGGAGTTAAGCAGGCAAAAGCAGAGAGATGAGAGAAAAGAATTCCAAGTAGAAGAAACTGCATATGAAAAAGTCTAAAGGAGTAAGAATGCTAGGTAGGGAATGGAGGGGGCATACTGTGATTGAGAAGTTATTAAAAGAGAAAAGTAGAACTAAATAATAGAATTGGGCATCCTAAGACTGGAATTCTCTTTATTCAAGAGATGTTCACTGAGACACGTGGAGATTGGCGATGGCATAATCAGGGAGATCATCTCAGAGAGAGGTAGAAAATGGATTGAAGAGGCAGAAAATAGAAACATAGGAGACTGGTTAGGAGACTGAGGCAATAGTCTAGTCCAGACCCAACATAACTGAATTAAGATTGTAGTAGATGTATACTTACATTTTAGAATTGTGCAATAGATTGCAAAGTACATATTAAAATAAGTCTACTGGCACTGACTGGAAGGTACAGGTGTAAATAAAGCCCTAATCACAATATTTAACTAAATAATAATACGTGTTTATAAAATGCTTATTATAGGAAGCAATAACTATTTTAAGTGTGTGAAATGGAATATCTCCTGTCATATCGTTAAACAAAGACATAACAGTCATCAATAGGAGAGGATATGAGAAACAAAAAAGAACAGGATACTGGCTCCAGATAGCTGAGAAGCATACGAAAGGCATGACTTTGATAATCCCAGACTCTTGCATCTTCCCACACATAGAAGAGTGCTAAATTCCTTGAGATATCTGGTTTTCCTTAATTAACAGCAATCTTTGATGTTTAGACTGCCTGCCTGCCTTTGTTAAAAATTTCTGTATATACTAACTTCTGCCCTTGCCTCCTCAGAGCAGGTTCTCAGGGCTACTGAGGTGCTGCCTCCTAGGCTTGAAGTCCTAAGATGTTCCCATGGAATAAAATAACTCTCTAACTTCAGGTTGTGAGTACTTATTTAGTTAACAAGTGTATCCTTGTATAATTCAATTCCTAGAATAACTCTATAAGATAAAAACTGTTATAACTTTTACAGATAAGAATTTAAGTGCCAGTGTCACTCAGCCAGCCTGACAGGGCTGTCATTTGATTATAGATCTTTTGCTCCAGAGTCCCTGCTTTCTACCCCTTGTTTTATGCTAACAGTGAAGGCTTCATGAGTCAGACACTGCAATAAGCACTTGAATTCTCACAACAATCCTCTGGGTTGATTGCTTTTATTGCCCCATTTTACACAAAAAGAAACTGCAAATTAGTGTCTCAGCAAAATAACCAAGACAACTAACTTAAAAACTAATAAAATGATTAATCACATTGACATCTGAACAAATTAACACAAATGTGAAGTGAAGGAAAGGGGATTCAGTGACATATGTGTCTCATTCCCAAAACAGCACTCTTATCCACTACACCTCAGGAAACTGCTAGATGCTATGTCTCAAGGATATATGAGGAGCCTAAATGAAGGGCTTGGCATCAACTAGCTTATCATCTAGTAAGACAGCCAGAAACAGGGACATTTTAGTTCACTGTGGTGCATGCTACAATGTTAGAAAAGAAGAACCTTGTTAGAAAGCAAAAGAAAAGTAAAAAAAGGATACAATAGAAACATTATCAAAGTCTTGCTTACACTCTTATTCATTATTCATATATTTGTAAGCATGGATTTTCCTTGTGAATTCCCTGATATTAAAGTTGAAAATATCCATCAGAGCTGGTAAAAAGCAATTTTTCTTTAAATCAATTGAAAAACTTCCCTTATGTCTTGAAATAACTATTTATAATTTTCTCAATTCAATTCAAAATATAAATTCTATTTTTAAGAAACTAAAACCTCAGTTAAATGGCTCTTTCTTATATTTGTATTGAAACAAGCTTTAAGAATGATATAAATTTGAGGATTATTAAGAAGGACTACATTCTTGTTGAGAAGGTGAGTTAGGATTGAGAATGCAGCCTTCAATAAGCCTCAATTATCAAGAGATTATTTCAGTAAAATTACATTGTTTTGATTATTTCAGGAGTTTGTTTTGTTTGTTTGTGGAAGGTACAATATGAATAAAGATACATAGATGACAAAAATTGGATACTGTTCAGGCAACAAGAAGCACTTACTTGACCGGTGCATTAGGAAAATAAAGGGAGTGGTGAGAGATACGTCATGACATATAAATGTGGAACAACTGAAGAAAGCATTGTCTACAGACTGAGTAATTTATATTTTATTTGGTAAAAAAAGACTTTGGAGGATTTCATACAGGCAGTAAGTCTGGTGTGATTATTGGCAGGTTTACATTTATTATCAATCTTATTACTAATTCTAATAGAAACTTGTTGAGGGTCTACCTGAGTCAAGGTGATGCAAACAGGTCATGCCCCCCAAGTAATGGATAATCTAGTTGTTGAATCAAGAGAGAAATCTTTAAAACCAATAATGATATAATGGTTTCAAGCAGCTCTGCACAATTAGATAGATTCTTAATGAATTATGGCAAAGCCGCTACTGAAGATAATTAATTCAGGTCTGAAATATTGGCTATTTACATCATCAAAGCACAAACAACTGCATTTGCTTCCCTTCCCTTCGGCTATGACTGTGTAATCATTAGAATTGCTTATGCCATTTTATCTTTTCAGCTGCTTCAGAAAGCCAGCTTTAGGCAATTAATTACATAAGCCGTGTTGTGAGGGAGAGTAGTGGCAAATATGATCAAAATTACTGAAGCAACTATATCCAGAAATTTCCACTAACACACATAATTCTATTTCTTTACTTTCTCACACATTCTGGTTTGGTGGAATTCAGTGAAAATGAAGGACGATTATAGACTGCTGGATAATGTATTCTATCAATGTGTAGAAACAGCTTTGCAAATGCTGTTTGCAAATATATACATATTCTGAATGTGTACAGGAATAGGTCAATGTTCCAATCTGAAGGCAAGCTGGCAAGAGAAATTCTCTTACTGGGGGAAGGGCCATTGTTTTTGTTCTATTAGGCCTTCAAAGCTCTGAGTGAATCCAATCTACTTTAAGGAGGGCAGTCTAATTTATTCAATCTACCAATTTTAATGTGAATCTTGTCCAAAAACATTCACACAGACATAATACAGACTAACATTTGACCAAATATCAAGTTAACTCATAAAATCAGTTATCACACTATCTGCATATTTATCTATAATGTTAGAAAATCTTAAGTGGAAGATAACCAAGCAGGAGATGGAGACTGGAAATCTTGGATCTGTTGTAGATAGCTGCATATCAGGTTATGGTTAACACAGAAAACCTTACAGAGAGACTGATGTCTGAGTAAAGATCAGAAAGTAGATAGTGGTAAGAGGGCAGGCCAAAAATGTATCCATTAGAACCTACAAGACACAGTAAGAGAGAAGACTCTAAAAGCAGGAGTTAGCCTGAATGTTACACGGATATTAAGGCAACCAGTGTGTTTGCAATAGAGTCATGAAGGGAGAGTAGTATGAGACAATTTCAGAGAATTAAAGGAATCATATAGTGAGAGTTGGACTATAAAGAAAGCTGAGGACCAAAGAATTGATGCTTTTGAACTGTGATGTTGGAGAAGACTCTTGAGAGTCCCTTGGACTGCAAGGACATCCAACCCATCAATCCTAAAAGAAATGAGTCCTGAGTATTCATTGGAATGACTGATGCTGAAGCTGAAGCTCCAATACTTTGGCCACCTGATACGAAGAACTGACTCCTTGGAAAATACCCTGATGCTGGGAAACATTGAAGACAGGAGGTGAAGGGGACATAAGAGGATGAGATGGTTGGATGGCATCACCAACTCGATGGACATGAGTTTGAGCAAGCTCTGGGAGTTGGTGATGTTCAGAGGAAAGCCTAGCATGCTGCACTCCATGGGGTTGCAAAGAGTAGGACACAACTGAGTGACTGAACTGAATTGAAAGGAATCAAGACAACGTAAGGTTTCAAAACCACTGTACAGTCTTTGTCATTTACTCTGATTGAGATGGGTCATCACTGGAGATTTTTTAAGATGAATCTAACATATAGTCACATGTTGTTCAACTGCTCAGCCATGTCTGACTCTTTGCAACACCACAGACTGCAGCACTCCAGGCTTCATTATCCTTCACTATCTGCCGGAGTTTGTTCAAACTCATGTTCATTGAGTTGGTGATGCCATCAAATCTTCTCATCTTCTGTTGTTGAGTTCTAAGCCACATTTTTTCACTTTCCTCTTTTACCTTCATCAAGAGGCTCTTTGATTCTTCTTCAGTTTCTGCCATAAGGGTGGTGTCATCTACATATCTGAGATTATTGATATTTCTCCCAGCAATCTTGATTCCAGCTTGTGATCCCTTTAGTTTGGCATTTCCTACTATGTATTCTGCATATACGTTAAATAAGCAGGGTGACAATATATAGCCTTGATGTACTCCTTTTCCAATTTTGAACCAGTCCATTGTTTCATGCCCGGTTCTAAGTGTTCTTCTTGACCTTCATACAAGTTTCTCAGGAGGCAGGTAAGCTGGCCTGGTATTCCCATCTCTTTAAGAATTTTCCACAGTTTGTTGTGATCCTAACAGTCAAAGGCATTAGCAGAGTCAATGAAGCAGAAGTAGATGTTTTTCTGGCATTCCCTTGCTTTTTCTATGATCCAACAGATGTTGGCAATATCATCTCTGGTTGCTCTGCCTTTTCTAAATCCAGCTTGTACATCTGGAAATTATCAGTTCATAGGGCCCTTATAAGCTTCTTTATTAAAGGTATATTAAAAGGAAGCAAGAGTAAAGGCAGAGAGTCAATAATATTTGTTGCAATAACACAGGTGACAGATGATAATGGCTTAAACAAGAGATATCGGGGCAGGTGGTTAAAATTAAATAAGGATGAGATATTAGTATTTCTTTGGAAGTCACAAATATAATAATGGCTAAAAATCATCAGTGTATTTTAAAATCTACATGACTCTTATGCCATCCTTGAACTTCCCAGGTGTCTCAGTGGTGAATAATCCACCTGCCAAGCAGGAGATGTAGGTTTGGTCCCTGGGTCAGGAAGATACCTGGAGAAGGAAATGGTAACCAACTCTGATATTCTTTACAAGAAAATCCCATAGACAGAGGAGCCTATGGGGCTACAGTCCATAGAGTCACAAAAGAGTCAGACATAACTTAGAAACTTAACAACACCAACAAATATCATCTTTAATTTGCTTACTTTAGAACCATGAATATAAAGCTATTTTGCTCATTTATTTTACTAAATATTTTAATTCCTTACAAAGTAATAACATATTTATCTTAGAATTGAATACATATTTACAAAGACATGTGAGCTAAAGATGGGCAGCAAACAAGCAGGATTATCCCAGGTATGCAAAGCTGGTTCAACATTTGAAAATCAGTACAATCTCTCATATCAAAAGCCTAAAAAATAAAAGTCTCATGTTCAGAATAAGCATTTGGAAAAATCCAAAATCTATTCAAGATTAACGAACTTTCAGTAGACTAGGAATAGAAGGGGACTTCCTCAATTTGATAAAGATACCTGTAAGAAATCCACACCTAATTCCACACTTAATGATGAGAAAATCAAAGCTTTCACACTCAGATACTAGACAAAGATGGCCCTTTTTATCACTCATTTTCAACTCTGTAGTGGATTCTTGAGCTAATGCTATAAGACAAGTAATGGAAAGTGAAAGTTGCTCAGTCGTGTCTGACTCTTTGTGACCCCATGGACTGTGCATGGAAGTCTCCAGGCCAGAATACTGGAGTGGGTAGCCTTTCCCTTTTTCAGGGGATCTTTCCAACCCAGGGGTTGAACCCACGTCTCCCGCCTTGCAGGCAGATTCTTTACCAACCGAGCTATCAGACAAGTAATGGAAATAAAAGATAAAAGATTGTAAAGAAATTAAAAATAAAAGTCTTTGTTCATAGATGATGTAATCGTCTATGAAGAAAATCTGAATAAAAAACACCAAAAAAAAAAAAAATTGCTGTAATGAAAAGCAATATGGTGAAGTTGCCGAATATATAGTTAATATCTAAAAGTCAACTGCTTTTCTATACATCAGCAATGAACAAGTAGGGTTTGAAATAAAAAATGCAATACCATTTACATTAACACCCCCAAAAGTAAAATACTTAAGTATAAATACAGTAAAATATGCAGAATAACTTTTTGAGGAAAATTGCAAAATCTGAAAAACATAAGCAAAGAAGAAATAAACAGATGAAGAGATAATCCACATTCCTAGATAAAACAAGACAATATCATCAATATGCTGATATTTCAATTCTTTAGAATTTAATTCATGGATTCAATGCAGTCCCAAATAAAATCCCAGCAAGTTATACTGTGAATACTGATAAATTGATTCTAAAGTTATATAGAAAAAAGAAAAGGCCCTGAATAGTCCATACTATACTGAAGAAGAATAAATTTAGAGGACAGACACTACCCAATTTCAAGATTTACTATAAACCTATAGGATGATGATCCAACAGATGTTGGCAATTTGATCTCTGGTTCCTCTGCCTTTTCTAAAACCAGCTTGAACATCTGGAAGTTCATGGTTCATGTATTGCTGAAGCCTGGCTTGGAGAATTTTGAGCATTACTTTACTAGTGTGTGAGATGAATGCAGTTGTGCGGTAGTTTGAGCATTCTTTGGCATTGTCTTTCTTTGGGATTGGGATGAACACTGACTTTTCCAGTCCTGTGGCCATTGCTGAGTTTCTCAATTTTGTTGGCATTTTAGGATTTGAAATAGCTCAACTGGAATTCCATCACCTCCACTAGCTTTGTTCATAGTGATGCTTTCTAAGGCTCACTTGACTTCGAATTCCAGGATGTCTGGCTCTAGGTGAGTTATCACACCGTCATGGTTATCTGGGTCATGAAGATCTTTTTTGTGTATAGTTCTTCTGTGTATTCTTGTCACCTCTTCTTTATATCTTCTGCTTCTGTTGGGCCCATACCATTTCTATCCTTTATTGAGCCCATCTTTGCATGAAATGTTCCCTTGGTATCTCTAATTTTCTTGAAGAGATCTCTAGTCTTTCCCATTCTATTGTTTTCCTCTATTTCTTTGCACTGATCACTGAGGAAGGCTCTCTTATCTCTCCTTGCTATTCTTTGGAAATCTGCATTCAAATGGATATATCTTTCATTTTCTCCTTTGCTTTTTTCTTCTCTTCTTTTCACAGTTATCTGTAAGGCCTCCTCAGATAGCCATTTTTCTTTTTTGCATTTCTTTTTCCTGGGGATGGTCTTGATCCCTGCCTCCTGTACAATGTCACAAACCTCCATCCATAGTTCATCAGGCACTCTGTCAAATCAAGTCCCTTAAATCTGTTTCTCACTTCCACTGTATAATCCCAAAGGATTGGATTTAGGTCATACCTGAATGGTCAGGTTGGGGGTCCTGGAGCTAGTGGCAGCTGCGTGGCACTGGAGCAGCTGTGAAGAGAAACCCCATACCCAAGGTCAGAGAAACCTCAGTAAGACAGTGGGCACTGGAATGGCTGTGAGGAGATGACCCATAAACAAGGGCAAAGGAGAAGCCCCAGCAAGATGGTAAGAGGGGTGAATTCATGTTTAGAATCAAACCTCATGCCTGCCAGAGATGCTCAGAGGGCTCAAACAATCCTCATGCTACCAGGACCCAGGGACTCTACAGAGACTGAGACAGAACTGTGTTTGAGCATCTCCTGTAGAGGTATGGGTCAGAAGTGGACTGCTACAGTGACAGGGGCTCTGGGTGCAGCAGACTTGGGTATAATAAATCGTCTTGGAGGAGGTCACCTTAATTCCACCATAGAGCTGCCAGACCATACACAGGACTGGGAAAGAGACTGTTGGAGGGCACAAACAGAACCTTGTGTGCACCAAGACCCAGAAGAAAGGAGCAGTGACCCCATAAGAGACTGACCCAGACTTGCTTGTGAGTGTCTAGAGGTCTCCAGTGGAGGCATGGGTCAGTGGTGGTCTGCTGTATGGTTGGAGGCAGTGAGTGTAGCTGTACATGCATGGGATCTTTTGAAGGAGAGCACCATTATTTTCCTTACCTCCATCATAGTATGTCCCCAGGTAAATAGCAGTGAGGGAACACAGCTCCACCCATCAACATAAAATTGGATTAAAGGTTTACTGCACATGGCCCTATCAGAGTTAGGCCCAGTTTCCCCTCAGTCAGTCTCTCCCACCAGGAAGCTTCCATAATTCTCTTATCCTTCTCCTTCAGAGGGCAGACAGGCTGAAAATCACAATCACAGAAAACTAACCAATCTGATCACATGGACCACAGCCTTGTCTAACTCAATGAAACTATGAGCCATGCCGTGTAGGGCCACCCAAGATGAAGTGGTCATAGTGGAGAGTTCTGACAAAACGTGGTCCACTGGAAAGGGGAATCACAAACCACTTCAGTATTCTTGCCTTGAGAATCCCATGAACAATATAAAAATACAAAAAGATAGGACACTGAAAGGTGAACTCCCCAGGTCAGTAGATGCCCAAAATGTTACTGGAGATCAGTGGAAAGATAACTCCAGAAAGAATGAAGAGAGGGAGCCAAAGCAAAAACAACACCCAGTTGTGGATGTGACTGGTGATGGAAGTAAAGTCCAATGCTGTAAAGAGCAATATTGTGTAGGAACCTGGAATATTAGGTCCATGAATCAAGGCAAATTGGAAGTGGTCAAACAGGAGATAGCAAGAGTGAATGTCGACATTTTAGGAATCAGCAAACTAAAATGGACTGGAATGGGTGAATTTAACTCAGATGACCATTATATCTACTAATGTGAGCAAGAATCCCTTAGAAGAAATGGAGTAGCCATCATAGTCAACAAAAGAGTCCAAAATGCAGTACTTGGATGCAATCTCAACAATGACAGAATAATCTCTGTTTGTTTCCAAGACAAACCATTCAACATCACTGTAATCCAGGTCTATCCCCCAACCAGTAATGCTAAAGAAGCTGAAGTTGAACGGTTCTGTGAAGACCTACAAGACCTTCTAGAACTAACAACCCCCCACCCTGCCCCCCAAAAGATGTTCTTTTCTTTACAGGGGACTGGAATGCAAAAATAGGAAGTCAAGAAACACCTGGAGTAATAGGCAAATTTGGCCTTGGAGTACATAATGAAACAGGGCAAAGGCTAATAGAGTTTTGCTAAGAGAATGCACTGGTCATAGCAAACACCCTCTTCCAACAACACAAGTGAAGACTCTACACATGGACATCACCAGATGGCCAACACTGAAAACAGATTGATTATATTCTTTGCAGCCGAAGGTGGAGAAGCTCTATACAGTCAGCAAAAACAATACCAAGATCTGACAGTGGCTCAGATCATGAACTCCTTATTGCCAAATTCAGACTTAAACTGAAGAGAGTAGGGGAAACCACTAGACCATACAGGTATGACCTAAACCAAATCCCTTACAATTATACAGTGGAAGATGGTCCATAATGTGGGAGCAAACATTTGCAAAAGACACATCTGATAAAAGACTATTTTCCAAAATATACAAATAACTCACTCAACCATAAGAAAATTAACTACATGATTTTAAAATGCTCCTAATAACAGATGCCACACTAAAGAAATACAGATAGCAAATAAGCATCTGAAAAGATGCTCACATCATATGTCATTAAGAAAATTAAATTAAAACAACAATTAAATATCACTACACACCTCTTAGAATGACCAAAATCCAGAGCAGTGAAAATACCAAACGCTAATGAAGATATAAAGCAACAGAAGCTCATTAATTGTTGATAAGAATGTAAAATGGAAAAAAAAAAAAAAAGAATGTAAAATGGCATACAAACTTTGGAAGACACTTTGGCCATTTCTTACAAAATTAAACATTATCTTACCATTTGATCCAGTAGTTGCTTTCCTTGGTATTCACCCAAAGGAGCTGAAAACTTACATTCACACAAATACGTGTACATATATGTTTATAGCAGCTTTATTCATAACTGCCAAAAGATGGAAGCAACTAAGATATCTTTCAGTAGGTAAATGCATAAATAAACAGTGGTACATTCAGATAAGGGAACTGTGGATGGTGGGTATTTATTATGTATCAATGATAGCAATATATAAGAGGGAATTCTTCTTTCCCAACCCATTTTCAAGCTTGCTATTTCATCCTTAATGTGGCATGTAATAATATATGCTATAGTTGTGCCTATCAGGGGGCAAGATGGTTCTCTGTCCAGCTATGTTGTTGTACTCTGCAGGAATGTTTAAAACCATTCATACAACTCTAAATCTCTGAGCATCTTCCTGCTGCAGTGTAATTTCTCTTGGAATATAAATATTAATGACTTTGACAGAATCAACTGAAAATTTTCATTGAAATTATTCCTTGCTTGTAACTAAGAAAAAAGCAGTAGTCTATGATATCGGAACCCTACTTGCATGTTGAGCATGTTTTTTGTTTGTTTGTTTGTCTGTTTTTTATCTAAGGCTTTATTTCCAACAGATTAGTAAACTCAAATGGTAATGATGGTGGTGGTTGGGGAGGACTGTCTATCTAGCTCACATTAATTCTTCCAGGGACTATGGGTTATCAACATCTGCTACTTTTAGAAAATATTCATCAGTATTCTAGAAAAGTGAAAAGGCCTGAAAGCAAGCTGCTTTCTGATTGACTCACTCCACCTACACACAGTCATAGGAAACAGTTAATTGGTAGGATCTTCCCACCATAAACTTAGTTGTGCACCTCCTCCTCATTTTATTGTGCTGCAGCTTGCCACAATAGTTCCTTCTCATTCTAAATGTAGGGTTTTAAAATTGTGAGTGCAGGCTATGATCTTCCCAATCCAGGAATTGAACTCAGGTCTCCCACAATGCAGGAAGATTCTTTACCATCTGAATCACCAGGGAAGCCTATTACCTTTCTTACTTATCCCATATAAAACAGCCAAGCTCTATATCCATGTGTTTATAAATGTGAATAGTAAAGCTAATACTTTCCCACCACTAGTTAATTCATATTTTAATTAGTTTATTTATTTTAATTGAAGGCTAATTACTTTACAATATTGTAGTGGTTTTTGCCACATCAATATGAATTAGCCACGGGTGCATGTGTTCTCCATCCAGAACCCCTCTCCCACTTTTGTCCCCATCCCATCCCTCAGGGTCATCCCAGTGCACCAGCCCTGAGCACCCTGTCTCATGCATCAAACCTGGACCAGTGATCCATTCCACATATAATAATATACATGTTTCAACACTATCCTCTTGAATCATCCCAAACTTGCCTTATCTCAAAAAATTCAAAAGATTGTTCTTTACATCTGTGTCTCTTTTGCTGTCTCACATATAGAGTCATCATTACCATCTTTCTAAATTCTATATATATGTGTTAATATACTGTATTGGTGTTTTTCTTTCTGACTTCAATCTGTATAAGAGGCTCTGGTTTCATCCACCTCATTAGAACTGATCCAAATGTATTCTTTTTAATGGCTGAGTAATACTCCATTGTGTATATGTACCACAGCTTTCTTATCCATTCATCTGCCGATGGACATCCAGGCTGCTTCCATGTCCTGGCTATTGTAAACAGTGCTGTGATGAACATTGGGGTGCATGTGTTTGTTTCAATTCTGGTTTCCTTGGTGTGTATGCCCAGCAGTGGGATTGCTGGGTTGTATGGCAGTTCTATTTCCAGTTTTTAAAGGCATCTCCACACTGTTCTCCATAGTAGCTGTACTAGTTTGCATTCCCACCAATAGTGTAAGAGTGTTCCTTTTTCTCCATACCCTCTCCAGCATTTATTGTTTGTAGACTTTTTGATAGCGGCCATTCTGACTGGCTGAGACAGTACCTAATTATGCTTTTGATCTGCATCTCCCTGAAATGAGTGATGTTGAGCATCTTTTCATGTGTTTGTTATCCATCTGTATAAACTCATGAAGAAAACAAGAGAGGATAATTCTAGTTGCAGCTCATGATGAGTTTGGGTGTCTCACATCATTTCTCTTATTGAAACCATCTTTAAGGTCTACTGCAGCCTTACTCGGAGAAGGCAATAGCACCCCACTCCAGTACTCTTGCCTGGAAAATCCCATGGATGGAGGAGCCTGGTGGGCTGCAGTCCATGGGGTGGCTAAGAGTCGGACACGACTGAACGACTTCACTTTCACTTTTTCACTTTCATGCATTGGAGAAGGAAATGGCAACTCACTCCAGTGTTCTTGCCTGGAGAATCCCAGGGACAGGTGAGCCTGGTGGGCTAATGTCTATGCGGTCACACAGAGTCGGACATGATTGAAGTGACTTAGCAGTAGCAGCAGCCTTACTAACAAATATTACTTTATCCACAGTGCAAAAGCTACAGTGGTGTAATATGACAGAATTAATTGTCACTGTTTTTAAAACAGTCATAGCACACTGGTATTTACAAAGTGATGAAAATAAAAATGTATTATGATCTTACGGAGGGTCAAAAAGAGGTGTTCTGAGTATAATTGCATAAGTATTATAAAAATTTTGAATCATCTTATTTATAATCTGACTTTTCTATGCACACTTAGATGATAAGTAGATGGATAGGCAGACAGGCAGCTAGTGGCTAGGGGAAAGTAAACTGTTCATAAGCATTCTACAGATGGAAGACTGGATTATGTTTAGAGGCTAGTCTTTCCTTATTTTTTCATTTTTTCCCACTTTTAATTGCAGGCCACATGCCAGGGTGAAGGTCTTTAAAAACATACAATTTCAGAGAAGATGAACTGGGCAAAAAGAAGGGATTAACAGAGAAAAACATTTGTTTTGACACATTAGACTTGCCTATGAGGGAGGAGGAAAAAAAAAAAACCTAGGATTTGATAAGAGATTAAGGTTTAAAAAATTG
Source organism: Bos grunniens (assembly GCF_055505025.1). Taxonomy (NCBI): domain Eukaryota; kingdom Metazoa; phylum Chordata; class Mammalia; order Artiodactyla; family Bovidae; genus Bos; species Bos grunniens. The sequence goes on from NC_141170.1 coordinate 71,120,351, forward strand.
ACTAAACTAAATTTTCAAAGCCAAAAAGGAGAGAAAAGTTATGAGAACCATCTTAAGTATGAAGAGTCTCTGTAAGTTAGTACAGATGGGAGATTCAATAGAGCAGTCAAAGGCAACCAGACAACAAAAATCTATGTACCATTATACACTAATGGGCTGAGATTTTCAGTCAAACTGGGTTATGTTGTCATTATCCTTGTTCTTATTCTTATTATTTTCAGTTCATTTATTCAAACCTAAGATGTTTCTTTTCTCTTGGGGATTCTTGATCCCTGTCTCCTGTAGAATGTCAGGAACCTCCGTCCATAGTTCATTAGGCACTCTGTCTATCAGATCTAGTCCCTTAATCCTATTTCTCACTTCCACTGTATAATCATAAGGGATTTGATTTAGGTCATATCTGAATGGTCTAGTGGTTTTCCCTACTCTCTTCTATTTAAGTCTGGGTTTGGCAATAGGGAGTTCATGATCTGAGCCACAGTCAGCTCCCAGTCTTGTTTTTGCTGACTGTATAGAGCTTATTCATCTATGGCTGCAAAGAATATAATCAATCTGATTTTGGTGTTGACCATCTGGTGATGGCCATGTGTAGAGTCTTCTCTTGTGTTGTTGGAAGAGGCTATTTGCTATGACCAGTGCGTTCTCTTGGCAAAATTCTCTTAGCCTTTGCCCTGCATCATTCCATACTCCAAGGCCAAATTTACCTGTTACTCCAGGTGTTTCTTGACTTCCTACTTTTGCATTCCAGTCCCCTATAATGAAAAGGACATCTTTTTTGGATGTTAGTTCTAAAAGGTCTTGGGTGTATTCATAGAACCATTCAACTTCAGCTTCTTCAGCATTACTGGTTGGGGCATAGGCTTGGATTACCATAATATTGAAAGGTTTGCCTTGGAAATGAACAGAGATCATTCTGTCGATTTTGAGATTGCATCCAAGTACTATATTTCAGATTCTTTTGTTGACTGTGATGGTTACTCCATTTCTTCTAAGGGATTCCTGCCCACAGTAGTAGATATAATGGTCATCTGAGTTATATTCACTCATTCCAGTCCATTTTAGTTCACTGATTCCTAGAATATTGACATTCACTCTTGCTATCTCCTGTTTGACCACTTCCAATTTGCCTTGATTCATGGACCTAACATTCGAGGTTCCTATGAAATATTGCTCTTTACAGCATCAGACCTTGTTTCTACCACCCGTCATATCAACAACTGGGTATTGTTTTTGCTTTGGCTCCATCCCTAAGATGGCTCTCTGAGGAGGCCTTACAAATAGCTGTAAAAAGAAGAGAAGTGAAAAGCAAAGGAGAAAAGGAAAGATATAAGCATCTGAATACAGAGTTCCATGGGATAGCAAAGAGAGATAAGAAAGACTTCCTCAGTGATGAATGCAAAGACATAGAGGAAAACAATAAAATGGGAAAGACCAGAGATCTCTTCAAGAAAATTAGAGATACCAAAGGAACATTTCATGCAAAGAGAGGCTCGATAAAGGACAAAAGTGATATGGACCTAACAGAAGCAGAAGATATTAAGAAGAGGTGGCAAGAATACACAGAAGAACTGTACAAAAAAGATCTACACAACCCAGATAATCATGATGGTGTGATTACTCACCTAGAGCCAGACATCCTGGAAGTGAAGTCTAGTGGGCCTTAGAAAGCATCACTACAAACAAAGCTAGTGGAGGTGATGGAATTCCAGTTGAGCTATTTCAAATCCTGAAAGGTGATGCTATGAACGTGCTGCACTCAATATGCCAGCAAATTTGGAAAACTGAGCAATGGCCTCAGGACTGGAAAACATCAGGTTTTATTCCAATCCCAAAGAAAGGCAATACCAAAGAATGCTCAAACTGCCACACAATTGAAGTCATCTCACACGCTAGTAAAGTAATGCTCAAAATTCTCCAAGACAGGTTTCAGCAATACGTGAACCGTAAACTTCCAGATGTTCAAGCTGGTTTTAGAAAAGGCAGAGGAACCAGAGATCAAATTGCCAACATCCTCTGGATAATGGAAAAAGTAAGAGACTTCCAGAAAAATATCTATTTCTGCTTTATTGACTTTGCCAAAACCTTTGACTGTATGGATCACAATAAACTGTGGGAAATTCTGAAATAGATGGGAATACCAGATCACCTGACCTGCCTCTTGAGAAACCTGTATGCAGGTCAGGAAGCAACAGTTAGAACTGGACATGGAACAACAGACTGGTTTCAAATAGGAAAAGGAGTACATCAAGGGTGAATATTGTCACCCTGCTGATTTAACTTATATGCAGAGTACATCATGAGAAACGTGGAGCTGGAAGAATCACAAACTGGAATCAAGATTGCTGGGAGAAATATCAATAACCTCAGATATGCAGATGACACCACCCTCATGGCAGAAAGTGAAGAGGAACTAAAAAGCCTCTTGATGAAAGTGAAAGAGGAGAGTGAAAAATTGGCTTAAAGCTCAACATTCAGAAAACTAAGATCATGGCATCTGGGCCCATCACTTCATAGGAAATAGATGGGGAAACAGTGGAAACAGTGTCAGACTTTATTTTTGGGGGCTCCAAAATCACTGCAGATGGTGATTGCAGCCATGAAATTAAAAGATGCTTACTCCTTGGAAGGAAAGTCATGACCAAACCCAGATAGCATATTAAAAAGCAGAGACCTTACTTTGCCAACAAATGTCCGTCTAGTCAAGGCTATGGTTTTTCCTGTGGTCATGTATGGATGTGAGAGTTGGACTGTGAAGAAGGCTGAGCACTGAAGAATTGATGCTTTTGATCTGTGGTGTTGGAGAAGACCTTGAGACTCCCTTGGACTGCAAGGAGATCCAACCAGTCCATCCTAAAGGAGATCAGTCCTGGGTGTTCTTTGGAAGGACTGATGCTAAAGCTGAAACTCCAATACTTTGGCCACCTCATGTGAAGAGTTGACTCATTGGAAAAGACTCTGATGCTGGGAGGGATTGAGGCTGGAGGAGAAGGGGTCGACAGAGAATGAGATGGCTGCATGGCATCACTGACTTGATGGATATGAGTTTGAGTAAACTCCAGGAGTTGGTGAAAGACAGGGAGGCCTGGGGTGGTGATTCATGGGGTCGCAAAGAGTCGGACATGACTGAGCAACTGAACTCAACTTAACTGAAGGTGTTTCTTGTAGTTCTTTTTGTTGTTGTTTTGTTGCTGTTCTTTACTCCAAATCTGGCTATGAAAAAAGATTTTCTACTAATTTTTTAAAGCTCCCTGTAAACTTCCTAAATTAAGGATGGAATGTTAATCACAACTGAAAATATATAGAAAATTATTAAATAATAAACATGAAGAAATAATATGTTTAATGATACTATTAAATATCAATAACTAAAGTAAACTTTGTAGTTTCAGAATACTTCATCAGATAGTTGTATTTGCAGAGCCACAGTCCATGAGCTTGAAAGAGCCACATCTCTGGTCATCTCTCCTTCCAAGCAAAATGAATAGCAAGTTGTGCTGCTTGAGGCTCTGCCCACTGGGAATATTTGCCATCAGCATTGTCTTTTAGAACCATCCTGGATTGGTGCAGCAATGCTTCCGTTGTCCACTTTTGGGGAACCATCAGGAACCATGCATAGAACCATCAGGAAACAGGGCTTCCCAGGTGGTGCTTGTGGTAAAACAAAAGACCTGCCTGCCAATACAGAGATGTAAGAGATGTGGATTCAATCCCTTGGTAGAGAAGAGGATGGCACAGCAACCCACTCCAGTATCCTTGCCTGGAGAATGCCATGGACAGTAGAGACTGACAGGCTACAGTCCATGGGTTCCCAAAGAGTCAGACTTGGCTGAAGTGACTTAGCACACATCAGAATATAAGGCTGAGTTTTAATTCTCAATTACTTTTCAACTGTTGGTTCACAAACCGGTCCCCATCTACAGGAGACAAAGAGAAAACAAAGAAAGAGGCAAGCCTCACCATATTGGTAGGTGGCAGGTTTACTGAGAAAGGCAAGTTACATATGTATCTTGTCTTAGGTGGTTTCAACATGTGTAGATCTCCACACCCACCCTCCAGAATCTTCAAAAGTTTATATAGAGGCTTTAACTGGATTCAGTCACATATACCATCTAGATGGTCTCAATAACACACTGATCTCTCAAGAACGCGTCCATGGGACAGCTTCTAGCTCAGGAAATGCAAGCAGAATGCACATTCCAAGACAAGGGAGAGGACAAGAGCTTTCCATTGCCCAGATCTGGCTATAGGGTAGTAACTTCTCAATGACCTCCTCCAACATCAATACGTACGTGTGGATTGAGGAGAAGAAATTAGTGTAGAAGAAGAATAGACAATGGACACATGGGCCACTCATTCTTGAATTTTTTCTGTGACACCAGGATGCTTTCATCTTGTGTGATGCTGCTGTGCATGCCCAACTCTATGGATTAAGGAGTCATGATGGGAAGCTTGGATCACATGTTCTCTTGATAGCCAATGGTAAAGCATCCAGTGTATGCTGAGGCCTGGTACCAATTCCAAAAGCTCTCTCTAAAAGAGCAGTGATCTACAGAAGATAATATAGATTTGCTCAAAAAATCCTAAGGATCTGCTCTGTGTCTCATCTAAAGGCCATTAAAGGCTCCATAAATGATCCCTATTTACAACTAATATTCCAAGCAACATCATAGCTGCTAACTCACAGGGCCCAGCTGGCAGATCAGCTTACATAAAAGCTTAGATCTGCTTCAGATTCTTTTGTTCTCGTGTGTGTGCCTGGTAAGTTGCTTCAGTCATGTACCACTCTTTGTGACCCACCAGACTCCTCATCCATGGGATTCTCTAGGCAAGAATAATAGAGTGGGTTTCCATGCCCTCCTCCAGGGGATCTTCCTAACCCAGGGATTGAACCCACATCTCTTAGATCTACCTGCATTGACAAGTGGGTTCTTTGCCACTAGCACCACCTGGGAAGTCCCTTTTGTTCTTGGGGTAGTTAAAAGAAAGCTAATTAAGTTAATCACTAATTCTGTGATTCAGAATATGACATTGAGCCAGAGAGTTGATGCAATCCTAAAGTAGGAGAAGAGAACCTAAGGATAGACCTGTCATCTGAAATGAAACTGCTTCGGATAATCTTTACTAATACATATAGCAAAAAAACAATTGTTGGCTTCATTCTTGCACACCAGTTGCCAAGAAATGTGTAGATTTGCTCTGGCAATTAAAGTGCATCTAGAAGAGTAGCTGCAGTTAGACTCCACTGACTATATATACAGTAATCCATTCTCATTCTCAAAGATTAGCTGTCACCTTCACGGGCCAAATAAGAGAAATGAATGGAGTTGGTAGGAAAGACCATGCATCATCTTTCAAGGTAAGTGTTCATGGCAGTAATCTCTGCAGTTTCCCAAGGTCTGTAGTATTGCTTTTAGCTCATCATTTTTGTACGTAGTAATAGTTTGAGTGGCTCTCACATGTTTTTCCTACAATAAGAGCTCCACTCTATGATTCAGGAAACCTTTAACAATGCCAGCTGCTGAGGAAGTTTATTCCAATTTTGCATTCCAAAACTCAGAAAATAACCACAGGGTGGACTTGAGGATCCATTGGTCTCACTGTGAAAACAATTCAAGCCAAAATTCTGTTGATTATCTAATCTCCATAAATCTCTAATCTGAGTGGTGGACCAACAATGGTGATATGGGTCTTCAGTGGTTAGTGTTGATTCAGTGCCAATGTCCAGTAATTTCCCCCAAATTGGAAAATTCCTTTCCCCTTCACACACACACACACACACATATATATATATGAAAGTCACTCAGTCATGTCTGACTCTACCTCTGTCCATGAATTCTCCCAGTAAGAATACTGTAGTGGGTTGTCATTTCCTACTCTAAGGGATCTTCCCTACCCAGAGATCAAACCCAGGTCTCCTGCATTGCAGGCAGATTTTTTACTGCCTGAGCCACCAGGAAAGCTCATATATTATATATAAATGCACATTAATATATACATACATATTTCAATATGAATTTGACCTTAAACAAATGGTTCACAGGACAGGAAATTAGAGGGGAAAAAATGAACAAAAACTTGAGGACAGACAAAGTTGACAGATTATGCCATTAAAAAAACAAATACTTTTTAGATTTATGTTTTGCAGGTGCATTTCAGGTTGGTGAGGCAGAAAGTCTTACACTTCATCAGTACCTGAATGGCAAAAGAGCTAGCAACTTCCTGGTAGGGAAGGAATGGATGGGAGATGACCTTATAGCTGTTCCTCACAAGCTTCCCATGTCCTCCTGTTCCAGGACTAACACAGAGTGTTTTGCCAAGTCTGAGGTCAGCTAAAGCGTTGCCTGCATGGTCTATGTGGAAAGAATTGAACCGAGTTCTGTGGTGGGGCTGCTTCTCTACAGCAAGAACATGCCAGAGCTAACTACAAACATGAGCTGTGACTCATAGGACAGACTGGAACTTATGTCATCTCTCAGTGCTCTCAATGTTGATAAAATAACTGTCTTCCAGGACCACTTGGCATCCTTTGTCCCAGAGCTAAACAAACAATCCATCCAAAAGTTAAAGCAGTTGAAGTAGAATCCAGGAAATGTGTAGTATATACAAGCCTCATTTATGCCTGGCTAAACAAGGAGGTGACTCAGCAGACAAATGGCAAAGTGTGTGCACTGCAAAATTGTCTGCCCTGACCTTCTGAGTTTTAAAGAACAAATGGCTGCTGCTCCACTTTCATCTCACAAGGCCTGTACAACTGTATCTTCTGTGGCCCACCAATTTTAAATACAAAGGAAAGACTATTTTGAGAAATATAATTCAACTGAGCCAAACTATTATTCTGTGAAGCCAGTTGCATTAGTTTCCTGGAGCTACCATGACAAAATACCACAAATTGACTGGCTTACAACAACAGAAATGTTCTGTCTCACAGTTCTGAGACTAGAAGTGAAAAATTGAGGTGCCAGAGGGCTGTGCTTCTTCTGAAATCTGTAGGGGGAATCCTTCCTTGCTTCTTCTTAGCTTCCGATGGAAGAGCTGATGGAAGAGTCCTTGGCATTTCTTGGCTTGCAGCTGCATCACTCCAATTTTTGTTTCTGGCATTACATGGCATTCTCCCTATGTCTCTGTCTTTACATGGTGTAGGTCCCACCCTAATAACTTCATTTTAACTTGATTACATCTGCACCTATACTATGGCAAATAAAGTCACATTCATAAGTACTGGCGATTCAGCTTCAATATATATTAAAGGAGGACATAATTCAACTTATACTTATAACACCACCAGAGGCACTGAACTTAAATAGAAACAAGAATATCTGTAAGCTTCATGAACAAGTAGCCCAGTTCTCCATATCATCCACATGGCTACAGATAGTGAATCCCTGATGCTGAATTATATCTCAAAGAAATCAGCCATCCATTTGGTGATGAGTGGACTCTATTAAGTCCCTTCCATTTTAGAAAGGCCAGCAGTTCATGCTCATAGCTATGTGAGTATTTAACAAATGGATTTAACTTTCCTGCCCAAAGAACCTCAGCCAGGCTATTATCTGGAGATTTATAGTAGATTTGCAGTGACTCAGATATACCTAATCCACTAACATAAAATTGCACATGATATAGCTTCTGGTCAGGAATGTCCTTCACAGTAAAGGAGGCATAGAAGTAGTGTGCACAACCACATAGGCCACCAAACCCCATGCAGGTAATACCTGAATTTGAACATGTAGTTATATAGAATATTTAAAACATATACTGTAATGAGAAATAAAAAGAGTGAGTAACAGGTGTGTTCCCAAGAACAACTGCAGTGACAGTGACTATGGTTCATCTCACTAATTTCCCTCATCTAAATTTTCCTTCAGGAAACCATGAGGTAGCTCCAGAATATGGGTGGAAAATGGATTTACACAGACAAAGGGGTGAGATATGGTGGCCATGAAGTTGTGCTGCTCTGATCTCATTCAAGAAACCTTCCAGGAAAACAGAGTAGCCTGAAACTTGCATCAGCTTCTGCCCTTGTGAATCCACTGCACTGTTTATGCTAAGTCCCAATGGTCCTCATTCTCCAGGTTTGATCTCTGGGTTGAGAAGACTCTCTGGAGAGAAAAAGGCAACACACTCTAGTATTTTTGCCTGGACAATCCCATGCACAGAGGAGCCTGATGGGTTACAGTCCATAGGGTCAAAAAAAGTCAGACATGACTGTAGCAACTTAACATGCACACATGCATGATGGAACTGGATGCCATGATATTAGTTTTTTGAATGTTAAGTTTTAAGCTAGCTTTATCACTCTCATCTTTCACCTTCATCTTTCAGTTCAGTTCAGTCGCTCAGTCGTGTCCGACTCCTTGTGACCCCATGAATCGCAGCATGCCAGGCCTCCCTGTCCATCACCAACTCCCGGAGTTCACTCAGACTCACATCCATCAAGTCAGTGATGCCATCCAGCCATCTCATCCTCTGTCATCCCCTTCTCCTCCTGCCCCTAATCCCTCCCAGCATCAGAATCTTCTCCAATGAGTCAACTCATCGCATGAGGTGGCCAAAGTACTGGACTTTCAGCTTTAGCATCATTCCTTCCAAAGAAATCCCAGGGCTGATCTCCTTCAGAATGGACTGGGTGGATCTCCTTGCAGTCCAAGGGACTCTCAAGAGTCTTCTCCAACACCACAGTTCAAAAGCATCAATTCTTTGGCACTCAGCTTTCATCACAGTCCAACTCTCACATCCATACATGACCACAGGAAAAACCATAACCTTAACTAGATGGACATTTGTTTGCAAAGTAATGTCTCTGCTTTTCAATATGCTATCTAGGTTGGTCATAACTTTCCTTCCAAGGAGTAAGTGCCTTTTAATTTCATGGCTGCAGTCACCATCTGCAGTGATTTTGGAGCCCCCAAAAATAAAGTCTGAAACTGTTTCCACTGTTTCCCCATCTATTTCCCATGAAGTGATGGGACCAGATGCCATGATCTTTGTTTTCTGAATGTTGAATGTTAAGCCAACTTTTTCACTCTCCTCTTTCACCTGCATCAAGAGGCTTTTGAGTTCCTCTTCACTTTCTGCCAAGGCTGGTGTTTTCTGCATATCTGAGGTTATTGATATTTTTCGCAGCAATCTTGATTCCAGCTTGTGCTTCTTCCAGCCCAGCATTTCTCATGATGTACACTGCATATAAGTTAAAGAAGCTGGGTGACAATATACTCCTTTTCCTATTTGGAACCAGTCTGTTGTTCCATGTCCACTTCTAACTGTTGCTTCCTGACCGGCATACAAATTTCTCAAGAGCCAGGTCAGGTGGTCTGGTATTCCCATCTCTTTCAGAATTTTCCACAGTTTATTATGATCCACACAGTCAAATGCCTTGGCATAGTCAATAAAGCAGAAATAGATGTTTTTCTGGAACTCTCTTGCTTTTTAGATAATCCAGCAGATGTTGGCAATTTGGTCTCTGGTTCCTCTGCCTTTTCTAAAACCAGCTGGAACATCAGGAAGTTCATGGTTCATGTATTGCTGAAGCCTGGCTTGGAGAATTTTGAGCATTACTTTACTAGCGTGTGAAATGAGTACAATTGTGCAGTAGTTTGAGCATTCTTTGGCATTGCCTTTCTTTGGGATTGGAATGAAAACTGACCTTTTCCAGTCCTGTGGCCACTGCTGAGTTTTCCAAATTTGTTGGCATATTGAGTGCAGCACTTTCACAGCATCATCTTTCAGGATTTGAAATAGCTCAACTGGAATTCCATCACCTCCACTAGTTTTGTTTGTAGTGATGCTTTCTAAGGCCCACTTGACTTCACATTCCAGGATGTCTGGCTCTAGGTCAGTGATCATACCATCATGATTATCTGGATTGTGAAGATCTTTTTTGTACAGTTCTTCTGTGTATTCTTGACACCTCTTCTTGATATCTTCTGCTTCTGTTAGGTCCATACCATTTCTGACCTTTATCAAGCCCATCTTTGCATGAAATGTTCCCTTGGTATCTTTAATTTTCTTGAAGATATCTCTAGTCTTTCCCATTCCGTTGTTTTCCTCTATTTCTTTGCATTGATCCCTGAGGAAGGCTTTCTTATCTCTTCTTGCTATTCTTTGGAACTCTGCATTCAGATGCTTATATCTTTCCTTTTCTCCTTTGCTGGGAGGAGCAACCCCACCTTCATCTTTGAAGGCTCTTTATTTCCTCTTTGCCTTCTGCCATCAAAGTGGTATCATCTTCATATCTGAGGTTGTTGATATTTCTCCCCACAAACTTGATTCCAGCTTGTGAGTCATCTAGCCTGGCTTTTCACATGATGTACTCTGCATAGAAGTTCAGTAATCAGGGTGACAATATACAGCCATGACAAGCTGTCCCATCTTTGACTCAGTCCGTTTTTCCAGATCTGGTTCTAACTGTTGCTTCTTGACCTGCATATAGGTTTCTTAGGAGGCAAGTGAGGTGGTCTGGTACTCCTATCTCTTTAAGAATTTTCCACAGTTTGTTGTGATCCACACAAAGACTTTAGTGTAGTCAATGGAGCAGATTTTTTTTTTTAATTTCCTTGCTTTTTCTATAATCTAATGAATATTAATAATTTGATTTTTGGTTCCTCTGCCTTTTCTGAATTCAGCTTGTACATCTGGAAGTTCTCGATTTATGTACTCTTACCTTTCTAGTATTCATTACAGGTTCAGAAACATTAGTTTGCCTTATTTTGTTAATTATAATATAGTTAAAATACTACTGGCGAATTGCAACAATGAGTCAGGGCTTGTACTGGTTTCCTATTTCATTTATTAATTTATATTAAAGCTACCTTCAATTTTCAAAATGCCCAGACTTCACAATGCTAGGAAAGTTATTCTGATATATGGTTTATATATGTAGTTATTTTTTAAATTTACCACTTAATTTAACATTTCTCTTTGCCTTTTTCTAATTAAATGAAATGTTAAAGTGTTCTAAGATAAGGTTGGTATATATGATCTCTATTTAGAGATTTAGCATTAAAATGGTACAAATGAACATATGGAAAATTAAATACACTTTTTGGAAATCTAAATTAAAGAATGCATAAACATTAAAATTACACTATACTAAGTATCTTATAGATATCTTTCTATTATATTTAGTACATTAGACTCTTCAACTAATGTTTTTTTTAGATTAAAACCATAGTCCTTTTTTTTTTCTTGCATATTCACTTAAGTTAAAAAGGCTAATGTCATGTGACATATTTATGTACTTCTCTGTCCATATAAGTTGGGCACACATGCACACATACACACACACACACACCTGTATTAGAAAGTGCATGCATGCTCACTCATGTCAGATCCTTTGAGACCCTATGGACTGTAGTCTAGCAGGATCCTCCTCCATGGGATTCTCCTAGCAACAATACTGGACTAGGATGGCATTTCCTCCTCCAAGTAATCCTTCCAACCCAGGGATTGAACTGGTGTCTCCTGCATTGCAGGCAGATTTTTTACCACTGGGCCACCAGGGAATCTCTTGTGTCAGAAGATGCTACTTACAAAAAAGATTTTTTCCTTTTTTAATCAATTCAGTTCAGTTTCACAGTCACATCTGTACTTTTGTGCACCCATTGACTTCAGCACACCAGACTTCCTTGTGCATCATCAACTCCCAGAGAATGCTTCAACTCATGTCTATCAAGTCAGTGATGCCATCCAACCATCTCATCCTCTGTCCTCCCCTTCTCCTGCTCCCTTCAATCTTTCCCAGCTTCAAGGTCTTTCCAATCAGTCAGTTCTTTGCATCAGGTGGCCAAAGTATTGGAGCTTCAGCTTCAGCATCAGTCCTTTCAATGAATATTCAGGACTGATTTCCTTTAAGATGGACTGGTTTGATCTCCTTGCTGTCTAAGGGACTCTCAAAAGTCTTCTCCACTATCACAGTTCTAAAGCATCAATTCTTCAGTGCTCAGTTTTCTTTATGGTCCAATCCTCACATCCATATATGACTACTGGAAAAACTATAGCTTTGATTAGACTTTGTTGGCAAAGTAAGGTCTCTGCTTTTTTAATATGCTGTCTAGGTTGCTCATAACTTTCCTTCCAAAGAGCAAGCGTCTTTTAATTTTACAGCTGCAGTAACCATAGGCAGTGATTTTGGAGCTCCAAAAATAAAGTCTCTCACTGTTTTCATTGTTTCCCCATCTATTTACCATGAAGTGATGGGACCAGATGCCATGATCTTAGCCTTCTGAATGTTCAGTTTTAAGCCAACTTTTTCACTCTCCTCTTTCACTTTTATCAAGAGGTTCTTTAGTTCTTCTTCATTTTCTGCCATAAGGGTGGTGTCACCTGCATATCTGAGGTTACTGATATTTCACTCAGCAATCTTGATTCCAGCTTGTGCTTCATCCAGATTGGCATTTTGTATAATCGACTCTGCATATAAGTTAAATAAGCAAGATGACAATATACAGCCTTGACATATTCCTTTCCCAATTTGGAACCAGTCTGTTGTTCCATGTCCTCTAACTGTTGCTTCTTGACCTGGATACAGATTTCTCAGGAGACAGATAAGATATGGTATTCTCATCTCTTTCAGAATTTTCCACAGTTTGTGGTGATCTACACAGCCAAAGGTTTGGCACAATCAATGAAGCAGAATTAGATGTTTTTTTGGAACTCTCTTGCTTTTTCGATGATCCAACTGATGTTGGCAATTTGATCTCTGATTCCTCTGGCTTTTATAAATCCAGCTTGAACATCTGGAAGTTCACAGTTCACATACTGTTGAAGCCTGATGGCTTGGAGAATTTTGAGCATTATTTTGCTAGCATGTGAGATGAGTGCAATTGTGTGGTAGTTTGAGCATTTTTTGGCATTGCCTTTCTTTGTGTTTGAAATGAAAACTGACCTTTTCCAGTCCTGTGGCCACTGCTGAGTTTTCCAAATGTGCTTGCATATTGAGTGCAGCACTTTCACAGCATCATCTTTTAGGACTTGAAATAGCTCAACAGGAATTCCATCACCTCCACTAGCTTTTTTTGTAGTGATTCTTCCTGAGGCCCACTTGACTTCACATTCCAGGATGTCTGGTTCTCGGTGACTGATCACACCATTTTGGTTATCTGAGTCATGAAGATCTTTCCTGTATAGTTCTGTGTATTCTTGCCACCTCTTCTCTATATCTTCTGTTTCTGCTGGTTCATAGCATTTCTGTCCTTTATTGTGCCCATCTTTGCATGATATGTTCCCTTGGTATCTCTAATTTTCTTGAAGATATCTCTAGTCTTTCCCATTCTATTGTTTTCCTCTATTTCTTTGCCTTGAACATTGAGGAAGGCTTTCTTACTCTCCTTGATATTCTTTGGAACTCTGAGAGAAAGTCACAATTGTTGACCATCAAGTTTAAGCTCACCTATCCTGAAACAGACATCCTGGAATGTGAAGTAAAGTGGGCCTTAGTATCACTGCGAAAGGAAAGTTATGACCAACCTAGATAGCATATTCAAAAGCAGAGACATTACTTTGCCAACAAAGGTCCATCTAGTTAAGGTTATGGTTTTTCCTGTGGTCATGTATGGATGTGAGAGTTGGACTGTGAAGAAGGCTGAGCACCAAAGAATTGATGCTTTTGAACTGTGGTGTTGGAGAAGACTCTTGAGAGTCCCTTGGACTGCAAGGAGATCCACCCAGTCCATTCTGAAGGAGATCAGCCCTGGGATTTCTTTGGAAGGAATGATGCTAAAGCTGAAAGTCCAGTACTTTGGCCACCTCATGCGAAGAGTTGACTCATTGGAGAAGATTCTGATGCTGGGAGGGATTAGGGGCAGGAGGATAAGGGGACGACAAAGGATGAGATGGCTGGATGGCATCACTGACTCGATGGACGTGAATGTGGGTGAACTCCGGGAGTTGGTGATGGACAGAGAGGCCTGGCATGCTGCAATTCATGGGGTCACAGAGTCGGACACGACTGAGTGACTGAACTGAACTGATCCTGAACCAGTTCCCAATCAAGTTGAAATGGACATTCTACCGTCTTTGCAGTGTTGACCGTGGATTATGATTTTAGTTATCCAGGATGAGTGTTTTCAAATGTAGTAGTAATTAAGCAACATCATTTCCAACAGAGACATAGGGCCCAATAGCTCTTGTTGAAATTCTCTAGCACAGAAGCTTGTCAGGTATATACAAATTGATGATTGAAAATTCATCTATGAACCTTGCTAAGTTTTTCAATAAAAATATGAAGTAACTTAAAATTGTAGAAGTAGTTATTCATGTGCTAGTTTTATTGTGTGGTAAATATCCCAAAGCCTCAAAAGTATTTCATTAAGTTAAAGTTTAGGTTGGATTTAGAAATATATCTCTAAATCAGACATTTCCAAAGTCACAAAAATTATCTATTTATCTCAGAGTAGATAATATACTCTCCTTATTTTTGCTTTAGAGAAAAAATAGGAAAACATGTTTCAGAGGGGTAAGACTTGGAATTGAGTTTGGAAAGTGTTCACATATAGTGTATGCCTATACTGTACGTGCATTTTTTCTTAGAAAAATGGCAGAAATATAGAGTTTTTCTGTAAATATCTGATATTAGAAAATAAGATATCTATAGTATAATCTTATGTGTCTTGAGTAAAAACAAAACAAAACAACAAAGGGCAATTTAATAAACTAGCACCATGAACTTGGTATACAACATTATAAATGAAGGGATAAATACAAACATGCATAATCAGTAAACATTCAGAAAATTATCTTTCAAAAATCACCTGTATTATAGTTAGTTAGATGCTTGGATTTTTGCATGGATCACAAAGTCACTGAAAAAGATTTTCTGGCCCAGTAAATTTATGTAACAGATGAAGAAATCAATTACCATAAAGTTTAAGAGAATTGTTTATTTTTGCTCTATGAATTAAGTGCTAAACTTGAGTTAAATGCTTAAGTTTATCTTCTTTTCTCTGTATATGAATCTACTTTTCATTTTATTACTCATGAATACATGTTTAGAAGACTGACACTCAAAACAGATGATAAAAATGTATGGTTAATTATAAAACTTGAAAATATCTTAGGCACAGTTAGCTGCAGTATATTCTATAGAAGACAAATAATAAAAACAGCCCTTCCTTAACCACACAGCAATACAACAAGAAATGATAAGAAAATAAAAACAACCTTTTCATTCAGGGGAAAAACATGCTACTAAACAACTCATGAACCAAAGGAGAATTGAAGGCTTTTAAAATGATAATTACAGTAGTAGTTAAAATGTAATAAAATAAATAAATTACATATTTTCTTAAAAAGAACTAAGATGATTTAAACAAAAAGAAGCTAAAGGACAATAAGTGAAGAAAAATTACACGTTAATGTTAGGAAATAAAATAGCAAGTATTTTTTCAGAAACTATTTTCGAAAAATCAATAAATCAGAAGACTAATCTTAACAAAATAAAAAATTCAGATATACACATTTAGAGATAATGAATAGTAATGTTGAAACAGAAAAACTCAACTGCTTTAAGATGCTTTTATTTTATCCTTACACATAAATTTGGAAAAGTAGATGAAGTAGATAATTTTCTAGAAAATTATAATTTAGCAAAATTAATTAGAATAGAGTCTAACTAATCAAATGCCATAAAGGAATAAACAGAAGTTATGGAAACCAACAGAAAAAATAAAAGTAAACATAAACTTAAAACAATAGTTCTCATGAAACTGAAACTGTTATACAATATAAAAAGATACAATTCTAACTTTGTCTTATGAAATTAGTATAACTTTAATATTGATGCCTAATAAAGGTTGCTAACAAAAGCAAAAAAATCTATGGACCATTCTTACTATTGAGAATCAATGCAAAATCTTACTTAAAAATTTAACAAGTAGAATCCTAAGAATCTAAAAATTTTTAATCCAAAAATTTAAAATATGTGCCATATACACGTGAAGTGTATTCCTGGAATGCAAAGGTAGTTAGATAATAGAAACTCTAATAATATCATGTAATTATATGAATAGAAGTAAAGAGAAAAATAACACTTTTTCATTTTAATAGGCATTAAGAAGATATGTCACAATGTCAATGCCTGATCATGTTTAAAATACTCAGTGAAACAGAACTTGATGAGTACCTTCTAAACCTGATCCTGTATGTGATCATTTTAATATATTGAATGCTGGCTGTCATTTGGGTTAAATGATACACTTTGATCTTACAGCCAATATTTTAGTTTATTAGAGAAATATGAGACTTTTTCATAAGGTAAAAAAATAAGACAATTAATCCATCTCTCTACACTACTGTTTAACAATGTAATGAGAGTATTAGCCATTGCAATTAGACAAGATCAAGCCCTCAGAGCATAAAAACTGAAAGTGAAAAATGAAATAACTCTAAACTTAATATGATTAAATTTCTGGGAACCCAAAACAGTCAATATGAAAACTGTAATGTTTAATAAAATCACAATTTAATAAATAAATCTACAAAAATTATAGGTCTCATACAAATTAACATTCACAGAAAATGCAAACTAGTACAGCCACTATGGAGAACAGTGTGGAGATTCCTTAAAAAACTGGAAATAGAACTGCCTTATGATCCAGCAATCCCACTGCTGGGCATACACACTGAGGAAACCAGAAGGGAAAGAGACACGTGTACCCCAATGTTCATCTCAGCACTGTTTATAATAGCCAGGACATGGAAGCAACTTAGATGTCCATCAGCAGATGGATGGATAAGAAAGCTGTGGTACATATACACAATGGAGTATTACTCAGCCATTAAAAAAAATACATTTGAATCAGTTCTAATGAGGTGGATGAAACTGGAGCCTATTATACAGAGTGAAGTAAGCCAGAAGGAAAAACATAAATACAGTATACTAACGCATATATATGGAATTTAGAAAGATGGTAACAATAACCCGGTGTACGAGACAGCAAAAGAGACACTGATGTATAGAACAGTCTTTTGGACTCTGTGGGAGAGGGAGAGGGTGGGCAGATTTGGGAGAATGACGTTGAAACATGTAAAATATCATGTAAGAAACGAGTTGCCAGTCCAGATTCGATACACGATACTGGATGCTTGGGGCTAGTGCACTGGGATGACCCAGAGGGATGGTATGGGGAGGGAGGAGGGAGGAGGGTTCAGGATGGGGAACACATGTATATCTGTGGCGGATTCATTTTGATATTTGGCAAAACTAATACAATTATGTAAAGTTTAAAAATAAAATAAAATTAAAAAAAATAAAAAAATAAAAGAGTCAAAAAAAAAAGGAAAAGAAAATATAAAGTAAGTGGAAACAGTCTAAGAAAGATTTTGGTTTAAAAAGACAACTTTAGCTATGGAATTGAAGAAGAGCTGGAGAGGGCAACATAAAATTCAAAGTGAACAACTGAGAAGCTACTCTGAGGATCCAATGGGCAAATACTAGTGTCAGATGGATTAGGGAGAAGTGTTGAGTAGATCCAGATATATTTGAAAATCAGGGCTGGCAGAATTCCCTATTATATCTCCGGTGTTAGAGACAAAAATCAATTTGCTTAAGCAAACCAGCAACAGCTTATTTTGTGTCTCTTTGGGTTTGCAATATTTTTTTTTTTTAAGAGAAACATGCAGATTAGAGAATGTAATGTCTCATCAGTTGGGAGCAGGAGAAGAAATGGCCATCTGTCTCATAGCAAAAATATATTGTTCAGCTTCCTATTGCAGCTTTAACAAATTACAACAAACTCAGTAGCTTAAAAATCACAAATATATTATCTTATAATTTTGGAGGTCAGACATCTGAAATGAGTCTCCCTGGACCCAAATCAATGTGTCAGTCAGCAGAGCAGCATTTCTTCTGAGAGTCTTCTGGAAAATCTGTCTTTGCCTTTTCAAACTTCTAAAGGCTGCCAGCATTTCTTAGGTAGTGGCAACTTCAAAGCTAGCAATGGCTGGTTGAGTCTTTTTCACATTGTGTTATTTTGATTCTGTTTGAATTTTCTTTTTTTTTTTAAATTTTATTTTATTGAACTTTACAATATTGTATTGGTTTTGCCATATATCAAAATGAATCTGCCACAGGTATACATGTGTTCCCCATCCTGAACCCTTCTCCCTCCTCCCTCCTCCCTCCCCATACCATCCCTCTGGGTCATCCCAGTGCACCAGCCCCAAGCATCCAGTATCGTGCATCGAACCTGGACTGGTGATTCGTTTCATATATGATATTATACATATTTCAATGCCAGTCTCCCAAATCATCTCACCCTCTCCCTCTCCCACAGAGTCCAAAAGACTGTTCTATACATCAGTGTCTCTTTTGCTGTCTCGTATACAGGGTTTTTGTTACCATCTTTCTAAATTCCATATATATGCATTAGTATACTGTATTGGTGTTTTTCTTTCTGGCTTACTTCTCTCTGTATAATAGGCTCCAGTTTCATCCAGCTCATTAGAACTGATTCAAATGTATTCATATCTTCTTCTCTGATGCTGAGTTTTTTGCCTCCCTGTTTCACTTGTAAGGATCCCTGGTATTACATTGTGTCTAGTCAGAAAATCCAGGTTAATTATCACATCTCAAGATCCTTAATTAGGTCTTCAAAATCCTATTGCTATGTGGGGTGACATATTCACAGGTTCTAGAAATTAGGACTTGGATATATTTAAAGGGTTGTTATTCTGTCTACCACAGATATATAACATGCTAGTTAAGTGTTTGGTATAAAGCTTGATTTGAATCCTTTTACCACTTACTGTGTAAGTTTAGGCAAATATTTATCCATTTTTAAGCCTCCATTATTTCATAGATAATATGGGGATACCACCTGAATCTACCTCAGAGAGTTTGTAGGTGTTTTATTAATAAAATAATGCCTGTAAAGCACTTTGCATAGAATGTACTCAATATGTGTTAGCTAACATAATGATATCATTAAGGAAAGTATTAGTAACATGTAGGATTGCATTTGGAGAAAGCAGTGACACCCCACTCCAGTACTCTTGCCTGGAAAATCTCATGGATGGAGGAGCCTGGTGGGGCTTCAGTCCATGGGGTCGCTAAGAGTTGGACACGACTGAGAAACATCACTTTCACTTTTCACTTTCATCCGTTGGAGAAGGAAATGGCAACCCACTCCAGTGTTCTTGCCTGAAGAATCCCAGGGCATGGGGATCCTGGTGGGCTGCCGTCTATGGGGTCGCACAGAGTCGGACACGACTGAAGCGACTTAGCAGCAGCAGCAGGAGGATTGCATCAGCTTATCTGACAATCATTTTACTCTTAACTTTTATTCAGTTAATAGTCAAAAGTTTACCTTCCAACCTCACATGAGTTTTCAATTTATTTGTCCTTTAATTCATCATTAATAAAAATTCAGGCTATTTTGCCTCCTTGAGAATGCTTAAGGATTCTTCTATTATCTATCATGACAAGAAAAACTTCCGTATTTCAGTCATATACAGTTATAATAACAACCATGTTATCATTTAAATTATTTATGAAAATTTTGAAGCAGAAATGACTGAAAACAGAAATATCAGGAAAGCAACTGTGAAGTATCTCAAAGTTGACATTTAGATAAGTTATTAAGGTCTTGTCTCCCAGCTTCAAATCCATCCCTCATATATGTGTTTGTGTGTATGAAGCTGGAGATGGGACTCTGAAAATTACCTTTCTCCTTTTCCAGCTAATATACTGTTAGGTTGTTCAAGTAGAAAGAGCTAGATAAAACTGGAAGTCAAGAGGTGACACTGACTTGTTTCTTTTTGTTTGAGTTCTGTGTCATCCCAGCCAGGAGCTTTCACCTTGACAGAAGCAATTGGGTCTAGTTGGATTTGGACGTGTCTCTCAACACTCTCAAAATTGGCCACACTGTGTCCCCTCAGAGATGCCAGCATCAGCCACTGTCAATCTCACCTCAAAGTTTGAGTTCTGGCTCTTTAGAAGCTCCCCTTTTCATGTTTCTGAGACATTAACACCTGTTTTGTAGCATCACCTTCTCAAAGATGTGGTACCTATTCCACAGGTCTCTTCTTCAAGCTTCTACTTTCTAATAACCTGGAAATGGTCGTTTTATTTTATAGTCTGAGGAACACAAGTTGCTCACTGCTAACTGCCCTAGGAATATGGTATCTCACTGTTCCCCTTTTGAGTTATAATTTTTCCAATATTTCTTCAACTAGTTTCTTGTATTAAATGATTTCTGCTAAAATAACACGTGGTTTCATTTCTTTCTTACTTACTGTAAATTAACACATCAGTTCATTTTTTTTTCTGGGAAAATTAGGAATTCCTCTGTCTTATTTAAAAGCCAAGGTTTCTTTATTCTTAGAAGGATAATGGTGAACAATTATAAGCTCAGCTGAAGTTTTTAACCTCACATTTTTATATTCTACTTTTACATAGAACTTGAGAAGCCTCCTAGATAGCATATTGAAAAGCAGAGATATTACTTTGCCAACAAAGGTCCGTCTAGTCAAGGCTATGGTTTTTCCAGTGGTCATGTATGGATGTGAGAGTTGGACTCTGAAGAAAGCTGAGCACCAAAGAATTGATGTTTTTGAACTGTGGTGTTGGATAAGACTCTTGAGAGTCCCTTGGACTGAAAGGAGATCTAACCAGTCCATTCTAAAGGAGATCAGTCCTGGGTGTTCACTGGAGGGACTGATGCTAAAGCTGAAACTCCAGTACTTTGGCCACCTCATGCGAAGAGTTGACTCACTGGAAAAGACCCTGATGCTGGGAGGGATTGGGGGGAGGAGGAAAAGGGGACAACAGAAGATAAGATGGTTGGATGGCATCACTGACTCAATGTACGTGAGTTTGAGTGAACTCCGGGAGTTGATGATGGACAGGGAGGCCTGGCGTGCTCTGATTCATGGGGTTGCAAAGAGTCAGACATGACTGAGTGACTGAACTGAACTGAACTGAACTGAGAAGCCTCCAGTCCATCAGGGTAATCTATACATCCTGGTGAAGTGGGGCTGCCCTGTTTGACTGCCTTTCACCAAATATTTGATTATCTGTCATTAGGTGATCTATATGGTCTGAGCTCAATGTTACTTATTTCCCAGATTCTGTCCTCAAAGTTCTTTTCCCATAGCACAAACACTGAGTCTCCATTCATTGTCCAACTTTCATATATGGATCCCCTTTTCCTTAAAATTCTTACTGACTGCACTCAGGTCCCAGATCCATTGGCTCCCCTTCAACATCTTTAATCTCTTACATGGGCCATCAGGTTTTCATGATCTTAGTTTTCATGCTATACCTTCTAAAAGTTTTCCAACAGGTTAGCTCTCATCCTTTCAACTTTTTCTCTAGCTGCATACATCTCTCATTCAACAATGTCCTCTTTTTTCATATCACTGAACCAGAGGTCAACTTGCCAGCCTCAATCGGATCACTGAAAAAGCAAGAGAGTTCCAGAAAAACATCTACTTTTGCTTTATTGACTATGCCAAAGCCTTTGACTGTATGGATCACAACAAACTTGGAAAATTCTGAAAGAGATGGGAATACCAGACCACCTGACTGCCTCCTGAGAAATCTGTATGCAAGTCAAGAAACAACAGTAGAACTGGACATGGAACAGACTGGTTCCAAATAGGAAAAGGAGTACATCAAGACCGTATATTGTCACCTTGCTTATCTAACTTATATGCAGAGTACATCATGAGAAACTCTGGGCTGGATGAAGCACAAGCTGGAATCAAGACTGCCAGAAGAAATATCAATAACTTCAGATATGCAGATGATGCCACACTTAAGGGACACAGCAAAGAAGAACTAAAGAGCCTCTTGAAGAAAATGAAAGAGGACAGTGAAAAAGTTGGCTTAAAACTCAACATTCAGAAAACGATCGTGGCATCTGGTCCCATCACTTCATGGCAAATAGATGGGGAAACAATGGAAACAGTGAGACACTTTATTTTGGTGGGCTCCAAAATCACCACAGATGGTGACTGCAGCCATGAAATTAACAGAGGCTTGCTCCTTCGAAGAAAAGCTATGACCAACATAGACACCATATTTAAAAGCAGAGACATTACTTTGCCAACAAAGACCTGTCTAGTCAAGGCTATGGTTTTTCCAGTAGTCATGTATGGATGTGAGAGTTGGACCATAAAGAAAGCTGAGCACCGAAGAATTGATCCTTTTGAACTGTGGTTTGGGAGAAGACTCTTGAGTCTCTTGGACAGCAAGGAGACCCAACCAGTCCATTCTAAATGAAATCAGTCCTGAATATTCATTGGAAGGACTGATGCTGAAGCTGAGACTCCTATACTTTGGTCACCTGATATGAAGAACTGACTCATTTGAAAATACCCTGATGCTGGGAAAGATTGAAGGCGGGAGAAGGGGACAACAGAGGATGAGATGGTTGGATGGTATCACCGACTCAATGGACATGAGTGAGTAAACTCTGGAAGTTAGTGATGGACAGGGAGGACTGGCATGCTGCAGTCCATGGGGTCTCAGAGTTGAACACAACTGAGTGACTGAACTGAACTGACTGAACTTATCACTAGACATTTAGCAAGTTTCTAAGGTCATGTAGAAGAATGTGGGATTCTTGGGTTGAAGAAAGTGAAATATTTAAAAAGCTGTCATCCTCAGAATAGAAGCAAAATGGGTCCATCTCAGAGGCCTACCTTCACATCACTTCTTTTAATATCTTTCTACATTGTTTAACAAGCATCATATCCAAATAACAACTCTAAAAGCAACACTTAATTGTAGAAAGTATTATTTGGGGAATAATAGTTTCCCCACTACTCTCTCAAGTAGACTTTTACTCCTTTATTTTTGCAACCAAATATCTGAGGATTCCTGCTCTAATCACCCCTATCTTTGCTCCAACTTCTTCTGTCCATGACTGTACATTTATATGTCTATCAGATATCTCAGAACTGGCTGTCACTCACCTGTGTTCCTTATCTATCCAACAGCTCTCGCTCTGGGTGCCTTGGAACCTCTATTATAGTCAGACTCATTTCTCTCTAGCTGCTTCTGGCATTTTAAAATTCTGCCCTATATATATATTTTTTTTCTATACCTTTTAAATTTTACTGCAACTTGTTCTCTTTGAAACCATTTTTCTTCCATTTAACACATCTTTCCTACCTCCTCTTACCAGCAAGTCCTCTTTTTAAATACATGTATTTAAGTAAAAACAAAAGTGAATTCACTTAAAAGAATACACAAGGAAACAATGCATATGTTGTGAAATGTAGCTAAAAAATGGGAACTTCAGGCCAACATCTAATGTGTTTTAAAATATTTTCTAAGGCACCAGTTGAACAACTGTGTTAAAGAAGAACAAAAACAATTCTGCTTGTTCTTGGTGAGCTCTTGATGGCTCCCAATGACCATCATTTTTTTCTTTCTAACTTACCTAAGTCATCACATCAATAGTTTATGTATTATTTGTGTGAGAAAGATGTAAATTTATCCAACTTGAATTTTCCCCCCAAATATAAAAGTTTTGAAGAGCTAATGTTTTCTGTTTAAAAAAAAGAAAAAAACAGGAGGCAGTCCTAAGGTGGAGGAGGAATAGGACAGGAGACCATTTTCTACCCCACAAATTAATCGAAAGAACATTTGAACACTGAGCAAATTCCACAAAACAGCTTCTGAATGCTGGCAGAGGACATCAGGCACCCAGAAAGGTAGCCCTTTGTCTTTGAAAGGAGGTAGGAAAAAATATAAAAGATAAAAGCAGAGACAAAAAAGGTAGGGACAGAGATCCATCCCGGGAAGGGAGTCTTAAAAAAGAGAAGTTTCCAAACACCAGGAAACATTCTCACCAGCGAATCTGTGACAAGCATTGGAACCTCAGAGGGCAACATAACCAGGAGGAAAAATAAATAAATAATTAAAACCTATAGGTTACATGCCTAAAGGCAACTCCCAGCGGAGAAGCAGCACAAATGCTTGCATCCGCCACTAGCAAGCAGGGACTGGACAGGGAGGCACGCGCTGCATTGCTTAGGGTAAGGACAGGGCCTGAATGCCCCGAGGGCAATCTGAGGGAACTAACTAGAGATAGCAACACAGACTGTAGGATAGCTTTCCCGTGAAAAGCCCTAACCTAAGACACTGCCGGGCCCACTCACAGAACACAGGACTGAGCAGAGTTAGTCCTCTGTGGAGGGGCCCATCCCCTGCCAAAGACAGGCA
The DNA here is from genome assembly GCF_055505025.1 of Bos grunniens. Classification (NCBI taxonomy): domain Eukaryota; kingdom Metazoa; phylum Chordata; class Mammalia; order Artiodactyla; family Bovidae; genus Bos; species Bos grunniens. The sequence continues at coordinate 71,144,520 of NC_141170.1, forward strand.
GGCAAGGGGAGCCAGAGCCAGAAGGGGGCAATTGTGGCCCCAGAGAGGCATCATCTACCAAACTGCAAGCAGGCTTCATTGCTAACCAAGACTGTTTGGGATTCTGGACGGTCGACATCCGCCAGGAGGGTCACAGCCAGAGATCAGCTCCCGAGAAGAGACACACGGCACACCTGAGAAGGCGCACTGGTTGTATACCCAGAAAACCGAGCCACAGGGACAGGGGACGTGATAAGTTGCAGCCCCAACTAGGGGCGACTGCGCTCACCAAGCACCTGTTCACTTCAGCTTCTGGGACCTGGAAAGGACACAAAACGCAGGCCCAATCAAGTCTGTGCCTTTGTGGAGTACCCAAGATCCTGAACCTGAGCAGCTTAGACCTGGGAAGTGCACTCAACCCAGGTCCCACCTCAGACAGTTCGCAGAAGAGCAACCTAGAGCCTGAGCAGTGTAGACTGGGAAAGCACACATGCCGTGACTGGGGGCAAACCCAGTGTGGCTGAGACACTGGGAACACTCCCCACACGTGTCAGTGATATTTGTTTGCAGTGTTCCTCCCTCCCCACAGCATGATTGAACAAGTGAACCTAAAAAAAGTGGCCACCACCGCCCCCTTGTGTCAGGGCAGAAATTAGACACTGAAGAGACCAGCAAACAGAAGAAGCTAAAATAAATATAGGGAACTGCTTTGGAAGTGACAGGTGCAATAGATTAAAACCCTGCAGTTAGCACCAACTACATAGGAAGAGGCCTATAGATCTTGAGAAGTGTAAACGGACCAAGGAACTATCTGAAAATGAACTGACCCCACACTGTCCACAACAACACCAGAGAAAGTCCTAGATATATTTTTACTATTATCATTTTTTTAACTTTAAATTTTTTTTATTTTTAAGTCCTCTACTACTCCTTTAATTTTCATTTTTATAACCTACTATTACTTTGCAAAAAAAAGACCCTATTTTTAAAGCAAACTTCATATATATATATATTATAATTTTTGTGACTTTGTTTTTTCCTTTAACATTTTATTTTTGAGAATCTAACCTCTACTCTAGATTTTTAATCTTTGCTTTTTGGTATTTGTTATCAATTTTGTACCTTTAAGAACCCAATCTTCAGTACCCATTCTTATTTGGGAATGAGATTACTGGCTGGATTGCTTTCTCCCCTTTTGGACTCTCCTTTTTCTCCACCAAGTTGCCTCTATCTCCTCCCTCCCCCTTCCCTTCTCTACCCAACTCTGTGAATTTCTTTGTGTGTTCTGGGCTGTGGAGAACACTTAGGGAACTAATTACTGGCTGGATCAGTCTTTCTCCTTTTGCTTCCCCCTTTTATCCTCCTGGCCACCTCTGTCTCCTTCCTCCCTCTTCTCTTCTCTGTGTAACTCCATGAACATCTCTGAGGGAACCAGACTGTGGAGAGCACATAGAGAAGTGATTACTGGCTAGCTTGCTCTCGCCTCTTTTGATTCCCCCTCTTCTCTCCTGGTTACATCTATCTCTCTCCTCCCTCTTCTATTCTCTGTATAACTCCGTGAACATCTCTGAGTGGTCCAGTTGTGGAGTGCACATAAGGAAGTGATTACTGGATAGCCTGCTTGCTCCTCTATTGAATCCACCTCATCTCATTCGGGTCACCTCTAATTCCCTCCTCCCTATTCTCTTCTCCATGTAACTCTGTGAACCTCTCTGGGTGTCCCTCACTGTGGAGAAACTTTTCATCTTTAACCTAGATGTTTTATCATTGGTGCTGTATAGATGGAGAAGTCTTGAGTCTACTGTAAGAATAATACTGAAAACCAGAGGCAGGAGGCTTAAGTGCAAATCCTGAGAACACCAGAGAACTCCTGACTCCAGGGAACATTAATTGATAGGAGCTCATCAAATGCCTCCAAACCTACACTGAAACGAAGTACCACGCAAGGGCCAACAAGTCCCAGAGAAAGACATACCATGCAAATTCTCCAGCAACACAGGAACATAGCCCTGAGCTTCATATACAGGCTGCCCAAAGTCACACCAAACTCACTGACATCTCAAAACTCATTACTGGACACTTTAGTGCCCTCTAGAGAGAAGAAACCCAGGTCCACCCACCAGAACACCGACACAAGCTTCCCTAACCAGGAAACATTGACAAGCCACATGTCCAACCCCACCCACAGCGAGGAACCTCCACAATAAGAGGAACCACAAACTGCCAGAATACAGAAAGGCCACCTCAAGCACAGCAATATAAACAAGATGAAAAGGCAGAGAAATATCCAGAAGGTAAAGGAACAGGATAAATGCACACCAAACCAAACAAAAGAGGAAGAGATAGGGAATCTACCTGATAAAGAATTCTGAATAATGATAGTGAAAATGATCCAAAATCTTGAAAACAAAATGCAGTTACTGATAAATAGCCTGGAGACAAGGATAGAGAAGATGCAATAAATGTTTAACAAGGACTTAGAAGAAATGGGATTCCCTGGTGGCTCAGACGGTAAAGCGTCTGCCTGCAATGTGGGAGACCCAGGTTCGATCCCCAGGTCGGGAAGATCCCTTGGAGAAAGAAATAGCAACCCACACCAGTATTGTTGCCTAGAAAATTCCATGGATGGAGGAGCCTGATGGGCTACAGTCCATGGGGTTGCAAAGAGTCAGACATGACTGAGCAACTTCACTTTCACTTTAGAATAAATAAAAGAGAGTCAATATATAATGAATAATGCAATAAATGAGATCAAAAACACTCTGGAGGGAACCAACAGTAGAATAACAGAGGCAGAAGTTAGGATTAGTGAGATAGAAGATAGAATGATAGAAATAAATGAAACAGAGAGGAAAAAAGAAAAAAAGAATTAAAAGACATGAGGACAACCTCAGAGACCTCTGGAACAATGTTAAACGCCCCAATTTTGAATCATAGGAGTCCCAGAAGAAGACAAAAATAAAGGCTATGGGAAAATACTCGAGGAGATAATAGTTGAAAACTTTCCTAAAATGGGGAAGGAAATAGTCACCCAAGTCCAAGAAAGCCCGAGAGTCCCAAACAGGATAAACCCAAGGTGAAACACCCCAAGACACATATTTAATCAAATTAACAAAGAACAAATATTAAAAGCAGCAAGGGAAAAACAACAAATAACACACACGGGGATTCCCATAAGGATAACAGTTGATCTTTCAAGAGAAACTCTTTAGGCCAGAAGGGAATGGCAAGACATACTTAAAGTGATGAAAGAAAATAACCTACAGCCCAGATTACTGTAACCAGCAAGGATCTCATTCAAACATGAAGGAGAAATCAAAAGCTTTACAGACAAGCAAAATCTGAGAGAATTCAGTACCACCAAACCAGCTCTTCAACAAATGCTAAAGGATCTTGTCTAGACAGGAAACACAGAAAGGGTGTATAAACTCGAACCCAAAACAATAAAGTAAATGGCAATGGGATCATACTTATCAATAATTACCTTAAATGTAAATGGGTTGAATGCCCCAACCAAAAGATAAAGACTGGCTGAATGGATGTATGTTGTCTACAAGAGGCCCACCTCGAAACAGGGGACACATACAGACTGAAAGTGAAGGGCTGGAAGGAGATGTTTCATGCAAATAGAGATCAAAAGAAAGCAGGAGTAGCAATACTCATATCAGATAAAATAGACTTTAAAACAAAGGCTGTGAAAAGAGACACTACAAGAAGGACACTACATAATGATAAAAGGATCAATCCAAGAAGAAGATATAACAATTATAAATATATATGCACCCAACATAGCACCACAATATGTAAGACAAATGCTAACAAGTATGAAAGAGGAAATTAATAATAACACAATAATACTGGGAGACTTTAATACCACATTCACACCTATGGATAGATCAACTAAACAGAAAATTCACAAAGAAACACAAACTTTAAATGATACAATAGACAAGTTAGACCTAATTGATATCTATAGGACATTTCACCCCAAAACAATGAATTTCACCTTTTTCTCAAGTGCACATGGAACCTTCTCCAGGATAGATCACATCCTGGGCCATAAGTCTAGCCTTGGTAAATTTAAAAAAAAAAAAAAAAATTGAAATTATTCCAAGCATCTTTTCTGACCACAATGCAGTAAGATTAGATCTCAATTACAGGAGAAAAACTATTAAAAATTCCAACATATGGAGGCTGAACAACACGCTGCTGAATAACCAACAAATCACAGAAGAAATCAAAATATTCATAGAAACGAATGAAAATAAAAACACAAGAACCCAAAACCTATGGGACAATGTAAAAGCAGTGCTAAGGGGAAGGTTCATAGCAATACAAGCTTACCTCAAGAATCAAGAAAAAAGTCAAATAAATAACCTAACTCTATACCTAAAGCAACTAGAAAAGGAAGAAATGAAGAACCCCAGGGTTAGTAGAAGGAAAGAAATCTTAAAAATTAGGGCAGAAATAAATGCAAAAGAAACAAAAGAGACCATAGCAAAAATCAACAAAGCCAAAAGCTGGTTCTTTGAAAGGATAAATAAAATTGACAAACCATTAGCCAGACTCATCAAGAAACAAAGGGAGAAAAATCAAATCAACAAAATTAGAAATGAAAATGGAGAGATCACAACAGACAACACAGAAATACAAAGAATCATAAGAGACTACTATCAGCAACTATATGCCAATAAAATGTACAACTTGGAAGAAATTGGCAAATTCTTAGAAAAGTACAACTTTCCAAAACTGAACCAGGAAGAAAGAAAATCTTAACAGACCCATCACAAGCACAGAAATTGAAACAGTAATCAGAAATCTTCCAGCAAACAAAAGCCCAGGACCAGACGGCTTCACAGCTGAATTCAGCAAAAATTTAGAGAAGAGCTAACACCTATCCTACTCAAACTCTTCCAGAAAATAGCAGAGGAAGGTAAACTTCCAAACTCATTCTATGAAGCCACCATCACCCTCATACCAAAACCTGACAAAAATGCCACAAAAAAGGAAAACTACAGGCCAATATCACTGATGAACATAGACGCAAAAATCCTTAACAAAATTCTAGCAAACAGAATCCAACAACGTATTAAAAAGATCATACATCATGACCAAGGGGGCTTTATCCCAGGGATGCAAGGATTCTTCAATATCCGCAAACCAATCAACATAATACACCACATTAACAAATTGAAAAATAAAAACCATATGATTATCTCAGAAATTCAACATCCATTTATGATAAAAAAAAAAAACCTCCAGAAAGCAGGAATAGAAGGAACATACTTCAACATAGTAAAAGCTATAAATGACAAACCCACAACAAACGTTATCCTCAATGGTGAAAAATTGAAAGCATTTCCCCTAAAGTCAGGAACAAGACAAGGATGCTGACTCTCACCACTACTATTCAACATAGTTTCAGAAGTTTTGGCCACAGCAATCAGAGTAGAAAAAGGAATAAAAGGAATCCAAAGTGGAAAAGAAGTAAAATTCTCACTGTTTGCAGATGACATGATCCTCTACATAGAAAACCCTAAAGACTCCATCAGAAAATTACTAGAGCTAATCAATGAATATAGTAAAGTTTCAGGATATAAAATCAACACACAGAAATCCCTTGCATTCCTATACACTAACAATGAGAAAACAGAAAGAAATTAAGGAAACAATTCCATTCACCATTGCAGTGAAAAGAATAAAACACTTAGGAATATATCTACCTAAAAAAAAAAAAAAAAAAAAAAAGACCTATATATAGAAAACTATAAAACACTGGTGAAAGAAATCAAAGAAGACACAAATAGATGGAGAAATATACCGTGTTCATGGGTCAGAAGAATCAATATAGTGAAAATGAGTATACTACCCAAAGCAATTTATAGATTCAGTGCAATCCCTATCAAGCTACCAATGGTATTTTTCACAGAGCTAGAACAAATAATTTCACAATTTGTATGGAAATACAAAAAAACCTTGAATAGCCAAAGCAATCTTGAGAGAGAAGAATGGAACTGGAGGAATTAACCTGCCTGACTTCAGGCTCTATTAAAAAGCCACAGTCATCAAGACAGTATGGTACTGGCACAAGGACAGAAATATAGATCAATGGAACAAAATAGAAAGCCCAGAGATAAACCCATGCACCTATGGACACCTTATCTTTGACAAAGGAGGCAAGAATATACAATGGAGAAAACACAATCTCTTTAACAAGTGGTGCTGGGGAAACTGGTCAACCACTTGTAAAAGAATGAAACTAGAACACTTTCTAACACCATACACAAAAATAAATCAAAATGGATTAAAAATCTAAACGTACTACCAGAAACTATAAAACTCCTAGAGGAAAACATAGGCAAAACACTCTGACATAAATCACAACAGGATCCTCTATGACCCACCTCCCAGAATATTGGAAATAAAAGGAAAAGTAAACAAATGGGACTTAATTAAAAGCTTCTGCACAACAAAGGAAACTATAAGCAAGGTGTAAAGACAACCTTCAGAATGGGAGAAAATAATAGCAAATGAAGCAACTGACAAACAACTAATCTCAAAAATATACAAGCAACTCCTGCAGCTCAACTCCAGAAAAATAAACGACCCAATCAAAAAATGGGCCAAAGAACTAAACAGACATTTCTCCAAAGAAGACATACAGATGGCTAACAAACACATGAAAAGATGCTCAACATCACTCATTATTAGAGAAATGCAAATCAAAACCACAATGAGGTACCATTTCAGCCAGTCAGAATGGCTGCTATCCAAAAGTCTACAAGCAATAAATGCTGAAGAGGGTGTGGAGAAGAGGGAACCCTCTTACACTGTTGGTGGGAATGCAAACTAGTACAGCCACTATGGTGAACACTGTGGCGATTCCTTAAAAAACTGGAAATAGAACTTCCATATGACCCAGCAATCCCACTGCTGGGCATACACACCAAGGAAACCAGAACTGAAAGAGACACGTGTACCCCAATGTTCATCACAGTACTGTTTACAATAGCCAGGACATGGAGGCAACCTAGATGTCCACCAACAGACGAATGGACAAGAAAGCTGTGGTACATATACCAGTAATGGAGTATTACTCAGCCACTAAAAAGAATACATTTGAATCTGTTCTAATGAGGTGAATGAAACTGGAGCCTATTATACAGAGTGAAGTAAGCCAGAAAGAAAAACACCAATATGGTATACTAATGCATATATATGGAATTTAGAAAGATGGTAACGATAACCCTGTATGTAAGATAGCAGAAGAGACACAGATGTATAGAACAGTCTTTTGGGCTCTTTGGTAGAGGGCGAGGGTGGGATGGTTGGGGAGAATGGCATTGAAACATGTATATTATCATATGTGAAATGGATCACCAGTCCAGGTTTGATGCATGATACAGGGTGCTCGGGGCTGCTGCACTGAGATGACCCAGAGGGATGGGATGGTGAGGGAGGTGGGAGGGGATTTCCAGATGGGGAACACATGTACACCCGTGGTTGACTCATGTCAATGTATGCCAAAACCAATACAATATTGTAAAGTAATTAGCCTCCAAAAAAATAATAATTTTTAAAAAATTAAAAAACAAAACCAAACAAAGAATGCAATATTTATTGCTAGTCCTTCAGGACTATGATTGGTATATTAGTCATTTCTATAAGCTGAGTCTTCAAGACCAACAGTCTAAGTTGATTTTAAGCAACCCGAGACTTCCCTGTAATCTCACAAATCAAAGATTTTAATTCCCTAATAATTTTTTTTTTCCTGTTCTTGTAGTGTAGTATAATGAAAGTTGCTCAGTCGGGTCTGATTCTTTGCAAGCCCTGGACTGTTGCTTTCAGGCTCTTCTGTCCATGGAATTCTCCAGGTCAGAATACTGAAGTGGGCAGCCATTCTCTTCTCCAGGGGATCTTCACAACCCAAGAATTGAACCAGCATCTCCTGTATTGCAGGCAGATTCTTCACCAGCTCAGCTACCAGGGAAGCCCTCTTTCTGTTCTTACTAGTTAAAAATCTCCTCTTAAAAGAGAAGAATCAAAATAGGTTGGGTAGCTATGTTTTTAAAGAATGTCTGGCTTTAGCAACCTGATTTTCTTATTGTTCTTTTCTTAAGTATCTGTAATTATACATGCAATTATACTTAAAATAATTTAGGAAAGGTAATATCTATGTCATCACTTTAATGACCACACTAAACTAATGTATTTGTCTCCAGTCACCCTATTTAATAAAAAGAAAACATCTATCAGGCTTTTAATTATGTATTTGAAGAGTTTGTTTCTGATTATAACTCAGAGTTGGGTTTCCTATGGGATTTTATTGCCAGTCTCAGTGTGTTTCTAATGTATAACACTAATATTTAATGTCTATTTAAATCAGTGTTTGCACTGGGGCTGAAATCCAAATCTGGCTTTCCTTTATAGTGTTCCATCCATCCTGGGAAAATTCTACCCACTTCAGGAAGATCTAATTATGTCAAGCAAAGTATAAATCAGAAAAATATTAATATATTTAACTTTTTGTTATACTTAAACTATGCCTAAAGAAAATTTGGAAAATATTTTAATTCATTTGAGAGAATAGTGTTGACGCAGAAGAGAGGTATTTAATTCAGGGAGTATATTGCTGTTGTTCAATCACTCAGTCATGTCTGACTGACCAGGCTTTCCTGTCCTTCACCAACTTCCAGAGCTTGCTCAAACTCATGTCCATTGAGTTGGCGATGCCATCCAACCATCTCATTCTCTGTCGTCCCCTTCTCCTCCTGCCTTCAATCTTTCCCAGCATCAGGGTCTTTTCTAATGAATTGGCTTTTTGCAACAGATGATCAAAGTACTGAAGCTTCAGCATCAGTTCTTCCAATGAATATTCAGGACTGATTTCCTTTAGGATTGACTGGCTTGATCTCCTTGTAGTCAAAGGCACTCTCAAGAGTCTTCTCCAACACTACAGTTCAAAAGCATCAATTCTTTAGTGTTCAGCCTTCTTTATGGTCCAACTCTCACATTCATAAATGACTACTGGAAAAACCATAGCTTTGACTAGATGGACCTTTGTTAATAAAGTAATGTCTCTGCTTTTAAATATGCTGTCTAGGTTTGTCATAGTTTTTCTTCCAAGGAGCAAGCATCTTTTAATTTCATGGCTACAGGGAATATATAGATACTGGCAAAAATAAGCAAGAGACCATGGTGGTAAAGAATATGGATTCTGGATAAAAGTAAAATATTTAGTGCATAATGTAACTCAAAATGTATTACTTTGAGCAATTTATTTAGTCCTTCTGAAATGACAATAAGTATGATGTCCATAACTGAGATAGAAAACAGGATAGAAATAGTTTTCAATAATGGCAAGTAGATAATTATTAATATTACTTTTTAAATGTTTGCATTATAGAAGTCACTTTGAAGTTAAAAATGTATCTGTGCCAGCAAGTTGAAAACAAACAAAAAAAATGGTTTTACAATAATTCTTATCTTGATTCAGAGTTCAAAGAAACATGGGCAAAGAGGAATTGTGTCCTTCAACTGAATATACATCTATAATACCTTACAAAGCTCATAAGTAATAAAAGTTTGCAGTATCTATGCAACATGTACAGTAGTCCAGGGATGATATAATAACAACACAGCATGCCTCTAATTTAAGAAAAAAGGACACAACTGTTATTTCCATACATATCAAACCATAGACTGTTAAATCACATAGCTCACCTAAACTGACAAACCTCTGTGTGTGTGTGTGCATGTGTGTGTGTGTGTGTGCGTGTGTGCACTCAGCTGACTCTTTGTGACCCCGTGGAATGCAGCCCACCAGACTCCTCTGTCCATGGAATTTTCCAGGAAAGAATACTTGAGTGCGTTGTCATTTCCTCCTCCAAGGGATCTTCCCTACCCACAGATCAAACTCTTGTCTCTTGTGTCTTCTGCATTGGTTGGCAGATTCTTATCCACTGAGCCACCAGGGATATCAAGAAGAGTGTTGCTTATATTTAAATGCAGACTTTTCAAATGCCAGTGTCTTCATTTAAACATTATACACTAGGACCTATATATGCAGTGAAATCACTTATGGAATCATTTATTGAAAGCTATTGTTGAGGAGATAATGAAGTTCATGGTTGAGTAGGGACAACTGGCATTGTTTCTGAATTCACATAAGGATTATGCCCACAAATTAAATTTTTAAAAAAATTCTAGGAAAGACTTGAATCAGCCTAGCTTAGGTCCTATGATGTTCCGGGAGAAGCATATATGGAAGAGAGAACAGACCACCACATTAGGATCATCCTGTATCACAGGCCCAACCATGTGTTCAGGGAGGTCTGGGCCAGAGGTTGCAATCCTCGACTAAACCCTGAAAAACATTTCTTAGAAGATGTTTTTCTCACTATTCAAGGAAAGAAGTAACTTTCATCTACTTGTAGGGCCTCTCCTTACCTATTACATGTTTTGTGGATCAGAAAATAGTACCTTTCCTTAGAGGACATTGCGCTAAATGGTATGGTTTGAAAATTCAAGCAAGAGATGGACTTGGTACCACTATTTCCCCTCTCAATTAATGGTCTTCTGCAGTAACCCAGTTCTGAAACAGATGGAATGCTGGAAGGAGAGTACAAATTTGGGGAAAGAGAAGGGGAAAAAATCAGGTAAAGACTTGAGGACACAGACAAGTTCCTCTATATCCATCTTGGAATTTGGCACAGCACTCATTGGAAGTTTTCTAATTCTTTCTACATGAGAAATACTAACTCATGCAGGCTATGATTTGTCCTTTTGGGGAACTGTAGTAGTTTGTCAAACTACTCTAGGGCATTTCAAACCTGGAAGCTACATTTTATTAAAGGAAGACTGCTGGGGCAGGAGGGGAATACTTGGGGAAAACTGCCAGTTTCAGTCTTGTTCTGTACCTTCATTAAGTAAACTATATAACATAGCTATCTCACAGTCATAGTCATGTACCAGGGCAATTAATCATATATTATGTGGATTGCCCATTTCTTTCAATCTCTTGCAACTGCACAGACCATTGAGGTGCATAAGCATATATTTGGAATCATTAGTCATGACTTTCCAAACCTGGCTATTTTCATAGGTAGATGAATCCTTTGGGATCTAGTGAAAGATGTGGTTTTTCCAATAGTCATATATAGATATGAGAGTTGAACTATAAAGAAAGCTGAGCGCCAAATAATTGATGCTTTTGAACTGTGGTGTTGGAGAAGATTCTTGAGTGTCCCTTGGACTACAAGGAGGTCAAACCAGTCAATCCTAAAGGAAATAAGTCCTGAATATTCAGTGGAAGGACTGATGCTAAAGCTGAAACTCCAATACTTTGGCCACCAAATGAGAATAACTGACTCCTTTGAAAAGACCCTGATGCTGGGAAAAATCGAAAGCAGGAGGAGAAGGGGACGACAGAGGATAAGATGGTTGAGTGGCATCACCAACTCAATGGACATGAGTTCAAGCAAGCTCTGGGAGTTGGTGATGGACAGGGAAGCCTGGCTTGCTGAAATCCATGGTGTCATAAGGAGTCAGACAAGACTGAGCTACTGCACTGAGCTGAACTGGTCTCCCTTAAAGTCCATAAAGCAGAGTTTAAATAAATATGTCAGTTTAAATAAAATTTAATAGTTAACTATGACAATCAGAATACTGGACCAATAATAGCTAATATTAGGAGGAAATGGCAACCCACTACAGTATTCTTGCCTGGAGAATCCTGTGGACAGGGGAGCCTGGTGAGCTGCTGTATATGGGGTCACACAGAGTCAGACACGACTGAAGCGACTTAGCATGCATGCATGCATTGGAGAAAGAAATTGCAACCAACTCCAGTATTCTTGCCTGGAGAATCTCAGGGACAGAGGAGCCTGGTGGTCTGACGTCTATGGGGTCACACAGAGTTGGCCATGACTGATGTGACTTAGCAGCAGCAGCAGCAATAGTTAATATGTAGTTTAGGAGGTTGGATAACAGAGACTCAATTCTCTTTGAGATTATCATGATTTATTTTATGTGTTTAAAATATAGATATTCTTGATGGACTTTGGGTTTTTTCTTACCATAAAATAGCTGATGAAGAAATGGCTTAGGGTATAAACTAACAAAGGAGATTTCATCTAATACGTCTATCTGCTGAGATATCTTGAGCTGGTGATGGGAGGTGGAGGTGATGGTTCAGTTCAGTCACTCAGTTGTGTCTGACTCTTTGGGACCCCATGAACCGCAGCACGCCAGGCCTTCCTGTCCATCATCAACTCCCAGAGTTTACCCAAACTTATGTCCACTGAGTCGATGATGCCATCCAACCATCTCATCCTCTGTCGTCCCTTCTCCTCTTGCCCTCAATCTTTCCCAGCATCAGGGTCTTTTCTAATGAGTCAGCTCTTCACATCAGGTGGCCAAAGCATTGGAGTTTCAGCCTCAACATCAGTCCTTCCATTGAACACCTAGGACTGATCTCCTTAAGATTGACTGGTTGGATTTTCTTGCAGTCCAAGGGACTCTCAAGAGTCTTCTCCAACACCACAGTTCAAAAGCATCTATTCTTCTGCACTCAGCTTTCTTTATAGTCCAACTCTGACATCCATACATGACCACTGGAAAAACCATAGCCTTGACTAGATGGACATTTGTTGGCAAAGTAATGTCTTTGTTTTTTAATATGCTGTCTAGGTTGGTCATAACTTTCCTTTCAAGGAGTAAGTGTCTTTTAATTTCATTGCTGCAATCGCCACTGGTCATAGCAAACACCCTCTTCCAACAACACAAGAGAAGACTCTACACATGGACATCACCAGATGGTTAACACCAAAATCAGATTGATTATATTCTTTGCAGCCAAAGATGGAGAAGCTCTATACAATCAACAAAAACAAGATGGGGAGCTGAGTGTGTCTTGGATCATGAACTCCTTATTGCCAAATTCAGACTTAAATTGAAGAAGGTGGAGAAAACCACTAGACCATTCAGGTATGACCTAAATCAAATCCCTTATGACTATACAGTGGAAGTGAGAAATAGACTTAAGGGACTAGATCTGATAGACAGAGTACCTGATGAACTATGGATGGAGGTTTGTGACACTGCACAAGAGACAGGAATCAAGACCATCCCCAAGAAAAAGAAATGCAAAGAAGCAAAATGGCTGTCTGAGGAGGCCTTACAAATAGCTGTGAAAAGATGGAAAGTGAAAAGCAAAGGAGAAAAGGAAAGATATACCCATTCGAATGAAGCATTCCAAAGAATAGCAAGGAGAGACAAGAAAGCCTTCCTCAGCTATCAGTGCAAAGAAATAGAGGAAAACAATATAATGGGAAAGACTAGAGATCTCTTCAAGAGAATTAGAGATACCAAGGGAACATTTCATGTAAGTTCAGTTCAGTCAGTTCAGTCGCTCAGTTGTGTGCTATTCTTTTCGACCCCATGAATCGCAGCACGCCAGGCCTCCCTGTCCACCACCAACTCCCGAAGTTCACTCAGACTCATGTCCATCGAGTCAGTGATGCCATCCAGCCATCTCATCCTTTGTCATCCCCTTCTCCTCCTGCCCGCCATCCCTCCCAGCATCAGGGTCTTTTCCAATGAGTCAACTTTTCGCATGAGGTGGCCAAACTAATGGAGTTTCAGCTTTAACATCAGTCCTTCCAATGAGCACCCAGGACTGATCTCCTTTAGAATGGACTGGCAGTCCAAGGGACTCTCAAGAGTCTTCTCCAACACCACAGTTCAAAAGCATCAATTCCTCAGCACTCAGCTTTCTTCACAGTCCAACTCTCACATCCATACATGACCACAGGAAAAACCATAGCCTTGACTAGACGGACCTTTGTTGGCAAAGTAATGTCTCTGCTTTTGAATATGCTATCTAGGTTGGTCATAACTTTCCTTCCAAGAAGTAAGCGTCTTTTAATTTCATGGCTGCAGTCACCATCTGAAGTGATTTTGGAGCCCCAAAAAATAAAGTCTGACACTGTTTCCACTGTTTCCCCGTCTATTTCCCACAAAGTGATGGGACCAGATCCCAGGAAATTAGTTTTCTGAAAGATGGACTCAATAAAGGACAGAAATTGTAGGGACCTAACAGAAGCAGAAGATACTAAGAGAGGTGGCAAGAATACACAGAACTGTACAAAAACGATCTTCATAACCCAGATAATCACGATGGTGTGATCACTCACCTAGAGCCAGACATCCTGGAATGTGAAGTCAAGTGGCCTTAGGAAGCATCACTACGAACAAAACTAGTGGAGGTGATGGAATTCCAGCTGAGCTATTTCAAATCCTGAAAGATGACGCTGTGCAAATGCTGGACTCATTATGCCAGCAAATATGGAGGTGATGGAGATGATACAAAATAATTTATGTATAAAAAATATTGGATAAACCTGAGTGCTATTAGGGTTTGAATAGCTGAAGTCTTGCTGAATCAGACATTTTGAAACAATTGATTTCTGTGGGAATTTACATTGTCACCTTCAATGCTTGGGTAAATTAATTCAAATAATCAACTTCTTCAAATCATCCACCATTCATTACTTGAGATTTCTACCTGCATCACTCATATTTTACAAGAAGAATAATGTCATTCTTATTTTTGTCCTTCCTGTATAAAAATGCAGGAGCTCACTCTCTATGATAATACATCAGTCACAGACTCTCTTAGTCACTACAGAATGACTCTGTAGTCAGCATGAATTGCCCTCATTCTGAGATTTTGTACAATGACTTTTGCTATCATATCTTAAGAATAAGAAGAGCTATTGTCAAGTTCATTATCTCAGCAGGGAATGTTTGTGATCATGAAACTGCCAAGCTTCATCAAGCTGTTCATGCTTTTTCCATTTTATTAACATGACCCAATTCAACTTCTCTTTGATGGTAATTCATTTTGATTCTAACTCATTTTAAAAATGAGCCAATTTTATTTTTAAAATCTTGTTGATTTAAACATATTTTAACACTTCCCGATATATAATCTTGTATTTTAGCCAAAAAAAAAAAAATTGAGAACCTCTTGACTCAGCAGTCTAAGGGGAAAATGTAAGAAAGTAGACTGATGAATATAAAAGTAGCACTACTTTATTCTTCTCTACTCTTCCAACTATTAACTTTCTTCTTCCATTCTTCAAAATCACTTATAATTAATTTCTAAATTGCAATCTTGGCCTAATCCAAACTACTTTTAATCCATTTACTTGACTGTGTCTTGACAGCATGCTATCATACGTAGTACAAGTAAAAGTGCACAGTATGGTAAGTTAAGAAATAGATAATCCCTGCAAAACCGTCAGCTTTCATGAAACATGATTTATGCCTTCCATTTCTATGACATTGCTCCTTGCTAACATGGCCAGTTACTACTACCTTGTTCCATTCTCATTTTGCTTTTTCTAAGGCTTACTACAATGTCTTCTGACACATACAGAATGCTAGTGACAATATCTTGGCAAAAATTTACAGTATAAATCTGAAATGTGTAATTTTGCTTGCAGGGAACCCACAAATAAAAAAAATAAATAAAAGTACTGCCTCCAAGGTAACTTTCAAATTTCACATTTTGAAATTCTGAATAAGTTTTTATCTGATAAGCAGGAATATTACCAGCAGCTAAGTTCCCAGGCTACCCCAAAATACACCTAAAATACTATGCATGGCATCCAGCTCCATCATTTCATGGCAAATAGATGGGGAAATAATGGAAACACTGACAGACTTTATTTTCTTGGGCTCCAAAATCACTGCAGATGGTAATTGCAGCCATGAAATTAAAAGACACCCTCTCCTTGCAAGAAAAGTTATGACAAATCTAGACAGCATATTAAAAAGCAGTGATATCACTTTGCTGACAAGGGTCCATATGGTCAAAGCTGCTTCTTCCTGTAGTCATGTATGGATGTTTGAGTTGGACTATAAAGAAGACTGAGCACCAAATAATTGATGCTTTTGAACTGTGGTGTTGGAGAAGACACTTGAGAGTGCCTTGGATAGCAAGGAGATCAAACCAGTCAATGCTAAAGGAAATCAATCCTGAATTGGAAGGACTGATGCTGAAGCTCCAGTACTTTGGCCACCTGATGCATAGAGCCAATTCATTAGAAAAGACCCTGATTCTGGGAAAGATTTAGGCAGGAGGAGAAGGGGAAGACGGAGGATGAGATGGTTGAATGGTATCACCAACTCAATGGACATGAGTTAGAGCAAACGCTGGGAGATGGTGATGGACAGAGAAGCCTGGTGCGCTACAGTCCATGGGGTCACAAAGAATTGGACGTGACTGAGCGGCTGAATGGCAACAACAGCTATGCTTTTGCATCCAAAAAGTGATGATAATTAGAAGCTTTGAAACACTAGTCAAAAGATTAAAAATAAAATTGAGATTGATTTTTCCACATATTTTAAATACTTATCCTGGAAAGAAATTTAGTTTAGAGATAAGCCATGTAGTGGATGTATCAAAATTGAAACAGAGTTTCTGGACATTTAAAATTACAGAGCCATGGCATATAAGAGTTAGATAGAAACCTTAAATCTTCTGCACAAATTCAGGTATTGTTATAGCATCTTAATTCAGTGGAATTTTGAGTAAAACAGTATAGAGGACCAAGTATAAAACTGAAACTTTGTATCACTACAGGAAGCTCCTAATTAGCTAGTAAGTCCAGGGACCTATCACTTTTGGGATGCTCTTGGTAAATCCTGCCATACTTTAAGCATCTCTTCCCTTCCTATCCACTATTCATTTTTAGTCTGTTTAAAAATTCCACTCATGACCCTGACAAGACTTCTAAGCCTTCCAAGACAGAAAACTTGATTTGAGTCTCAAATCATTTGGACAGTTGAAGGGGGTGGAGCTCTGATTTCACCTTTAATGGATCCCTCTGATGCCAAACACCAGGCAATGTGAAGAGTGTTCTTGCCTTATCTCATGTTTTGTTCTGCCCAGCTACTCTAACTTCCAGATGGGTTAACCTTGGACATTCAATTGTTCATTGCTTTCCTGCTCATAAAAATGTATTAATTCAAGAGCTTATTAATGATCCAAATTGAAACCTCTTCTGACCTTATCTCCAACTTATTAATTGTACTATCTGTCCTGCATAATGGATTGATTCTGTACTAAGTTCTGTCTGTTTTCTATTATACTATAGCTAAAAGTAAATTTATCATGCAGAGCTTATCCTTTAAGACTAAAAATATGCAATGCAGAACTTACTTATTCTACTTGATGAAATGCATATATGAAAATATAATATCAAAATAGTAACTATTTTTAGAGCCTGTTTCTGAACACCCCGTCTTTACTGCCAGTGAGTCTTACAGTATACCATACTTTAAGTATTCTATGCAGGCACATTTCATTTGTTTATGTTTAATTTTAGGAGAAGATATTGGGGGACACTTATAATATTTGTATTCAGATTACAAAAAATTAAGTCTTAACTTTGCCACCTTCTGGCCTTGTGGATTTCAGTAAATAATTTAATCTTTACAACTACCAATTAGGTTGGTATTATTATCTCAATTAAAAGACAAGGAAACTAAAATTCATGCTGCTGCTGCTGCTGCTAAGTCGCTTCAGTCGTGTCCGACTCTGTGCGACCCCATAGACGGCAGCCCACCAGGCTCCCCCATCCTTGAGATTCTCCAAGCAAGAACACTGGAGTGGGTTGCCATTTCCTTCTCCAATGCATGAAATGGAAAAGTGAAAGTGAAGTCGCTCAGTCGTGTCCGACACTTAGCGATCCCATGGACTGCAGCCTACCAGGTTCCTCTGTCCATGGGATTTTTCCAGGCAAGAGTACTGGAGTAGGGTGCTTCCTGAAATGCTTCTGTGAAATTTCTTCACAGTCTTTAATATATGGGTCACTCAATAGATAAGCAGTTTGCCATTGTCCCCTTAAAATTCATATTTAGAAACCCTTATCCTTAATGTGATGATATTTGAAAATGGGGCCTTTGGGAGGTAATTAGCTCATGAATATAGAGTCCTCATGGTGGAGGCAGTGTCATTATAAGAAGAAATGAGAGCACTTGCTTACCCTGTCTGCTCTCTGCCATGTTGGGATACAATAAGAACAAGGCCCTGTGCATACCTGGAAGCGGGCTCTCACTAGACACAAGAATCTGCTGGCACATTGATCTTGTATTTTCCAGCCTACAGAATGGTGAGAATTAAGTATTTGCTGCTATAGCAGGCAAAATAATTAAGATATACTCATTAACTAAGTATTAACTGACCAATTAACTCTTATTCAACTGACCAAGTTTTTTGTGAGTATTTATATGTGAGTGTCCCAGGGTTTAATTTTTGAATCACAGAACGCCTCATAGTCCTCTCTTCAGGAAAATGCATGTATTCAAACAAACACATTTGGTGGTAGACCATTAAATGGATAAAAATGTAAAAGTTCAAAGAATTGGAGTGTAACAGTTTCCTCAGCATTAACAGAGTAATTAAAATAAACTACCTAATTTGAATTCTTTCTGGGATCAAAATCAAATTTAACCAAATACCACAAATCAATGAGTATATACTATGGAAAAAAGTAATCATTCTATTGTATTCAGGTGTTTTTTTTTTTAACCTATTGCCATTCACATAACCTTAGCTGCATTGTTGGATTAAATAACCATATAATGACATAATCTCAAGAAATAAAATACCAAATTAATTCAAGATAAATAACTCTCAAACTTTTTGGTTTCAGCATCCATTTGCTCTTTATAAATGCCCTAAGGACCTAAAAAGCTTTAACAAGTCAATTACATGTTATAATATACTTTAAAACTGAGAAATGAGTTAATATTTATTAATTCATTTAAAATGAGATAATAAAAATATATTATTTAACATACAAGCTCCTTTTTTATGAAAATAAGTATATTTTCCAAAACAAAAATATTATGAAAATGATATTTTTTTCTTTTTATAAATCTTTTTAATGCCTGACTGAAAGGAGAAAGCTGATTTGCATACCTGTTTCTGCATTTGATCTGTTCTGCTATTATATAACATTAACCTCTAAAAAATACTACTTTACACACATGAGAGAATGGGAATGAAAAATTCCAATAACACCATAATAATACTACAAAAATGGTTTTGACCTTGTAGATTGCTTGAAATTGTCTCAGATTCTCCAGGACTCCCCAGAGCACAGTTTAAGGTGAGCTGATATAGATTGCTTTCTCCCAACATTAAAATATTGGATTTAGTCTTTTCTATCTACATAATGACCACAACTCTCTGGATTATAAAGCACAAGCCTCTAAATTATAAGAAAGAGGAAGTGCAAACTTGTCTCCATCTGTTCTCAACTTCAATTCATGTCTGTCTTCAGGGAACAGTTTATTTTCAAGAATATCAGAATTTTATGGGCCCCTGATATGAAGTAACAAATAACATTTCAAAACGTCTGTCTTGAACAAGTACCCCAAACTTACTGGCACCAATAATTCTATTCAGAACATTGAGATATAAATAAAATTAGCATTAATATAAAAAAGTCTATTTACCAAAATAACTCCATTTTCTGGAGCAACGGCTGCACGGTGCTGGAGTGGCTGTGAGGAGATACCCCATGTCCAAGGGTAGAGAAGCCCCAGCAAGATGGTAAGCGCTGGAGAAGCGTCTGCGTGGTGCTGGAGTGACTTTGAGGAGATACCTCACATCCAAGGGCAAAGGAGAAGCGCCAGCAAGATGGTAGGAGGGGCAAAATTAATTTTAGAATCAAACCCCATAGCCACCAGAGACAGTCAGAGGGATCAAACAAACCTTGTGTGCACCAGGACCCAGAGAACCCACAGAGATTTAGAACAGTGTTTGAATGTCTTCTGTGGAGATATGGGTCAGCAGTAAACTGCCACAGGGGCAGTGGCTCTGGGTGCAGCAGACTGGGTATGGTATAAGCCTCTTGGAGGTGGTAGCCATTAACTCCACCCTATATAGAACCACCAGAACTTACACAGGTATAGGGAAACAGACTCTTGGAGGGAACAAACAGAACCTGTGTGCACCAGGATCCAGGAGAAAGGAGCA
Organism: Bos grunniens; assembly: GCF_055505025.1. NCBI lineage: Eukaryota > Metazoa > Chordata > Mammalia > Artiodactyla > Bovidae > Bos > Bos grunniens. The sequence continues at coordinate 71,164,555 of NC_141170.1, forward strand.
GTGACCCCACAAGACACTGACCCAGACTTGCTTATGTGTCCAGGAGTCTTCAGCAGAGGCGTGGGTCGGCAGTGGCCTGCTGCAAGGTTGAGGGCACTGAGTGTAGCAGTGCCCTTTTGAAAAATGTCGACACTATCTTCATTGCCTCCACCGTAGTATGGCCACAGTTAAATAACAGGGAGGGAACACAACCCCATCTATGAACAGAAAATTGAATTAAATGTACTGAGCATGGTTCCGCCTATCACAGCAAGACCCAGTTTCCCCCTCAGTCAGTCTCTCCCATCAGGAAGCTTCCATAAGCCTCTTATACTTCTCCATCAGAGGGCAGACAGACTGAAAACCACAATCACAGAAAACTAACCAGTCTGATCACATGGACTGCAGACTTGTCTAACTCAATGAAACTATGAGCCATGGCATGTAGGGCCACACAAGATAGAAAGGACATGGTGGAGAGTTCTGACAAAATGTGGTCCACTGGAGAAGGGAATGGCAAACCACGTCAGTATTCTTGCCTTGAGAACTCCATGAACAGTATGAAAAGGCAAAAAGATAGGACACTGAAAGGTGAACTCCCCAGGTCAGTAAGTGCCCAAAATGCTACTGGAGATCAGTGGGAAAATAACTCCAGAAAGAAAGAAGAGAGAGAGCCAAAGCAAAAGCTACACCCAGCCGTGGATGTGACTGGTGATGGAAGTAAAGTCCAATGCTGTAAAGAGCAATATTGCGTAGGAACCTGGAATGTTAGGTCCATGAATCAAGGAAAATTGGAAGTGGTCAAACAGGAGAGGGCAAGAATGAACATCAACATTTTAGGTATCAGCAAACTAAAATGGACTGAAACAGGTGAATTTAACTCAGATGACCATTATATCTACTACTGTGGGCAAGAATCCTTAGAAGAAATGGAGTAGCCATCACAGTCAACAAAAGAGTCTGAAATGCAGTACGTGGATGCAATCTCAAAAATGACAGAATATCTCTGTTCATTTCTAAGAAAAAACATTCAGTATCACAGTAATCCAAGTCTATGCCCCGACCAATAAAGCTGAAGAAGCTGAAGTTGAATGGTTCTATGAAGACCTAAGAGACCTTCTAGAACTAACACCCCAAAAAGATACTGGAATGCAAAAGTAGGAAATCAAGAAATACCTGGGGTAACAGGCAAATATGGCCTTGGAGTACCAAATGAAGCAGGGCAAAGGTTAATAGAGTTTTGCCAAGAGAACACACTGGTCATAGCAATCACCATCTTCCAACAGCACAAGAGAAGACTCTACACATTGACATCACCAGAGGGTCAATACTGAAATCAGATTGATTATGTTCTTTGCAGCCAAAGATGGAGAAGCTCTGTACAATCAGCAAAAACAAGAATGGGAGCTGACTGTGGCACAGATCATGAACCTCCTTATTGCCAAATTCACACTTAAATTGAGGAAAGTAGGGGAAACCACTAGACCATTCAGGTATGACCTAAACCAAATCCTTTATGATTATACAGTGGAAATGAAAAATAGGTTCATGGAATTAGATCTGATAGACAGATTGCCTGAAGAACTATGGACAGAGGTTCATGACATTGGACAGGAGGCAGGGATTAAGACCATCCCCAAGAAAAAGAAATGCAAAAAGGCAAAATGGTTGTCTGAGGAAGCCTTATAAATAGCTGTGAAAAGAAGAGGAGCAAAAGGCAAAGGAGAAAAGGAAATACATACCCATTTGAATGTAGAGTTCCAAAGAATAGCAAGGAAAGATAAGAAAGCCTTCCTCAGTGATCAATGCAAAGAAATAGAGGAAAACAATAGAATGGGAAAGACTAGAGAGCTCTTCAAGAAAATTAGAGATACCAAGGGAACATTTCATGCAAAGATGGGTACTATAAAGGAAAGAAATGGTATGAACCTAACAGAAGCAGAAGATACTAAGAAGAGGTGGCAAGAATACACAGAAGAACTATACAAAAAATATCTTCATGACCCAGATAACCATGATAGTGTGATCACTCACCCAGACATCCTGGAATGTGAAGTCAAGTGTGCCTTAGGAAGCATCACTATGAACAAAGCTAGTCCAGGTGATGGAATTCCAATTGAGCTATTTCAAATCCTAAAAGATGATGCTGTGAAAGTGCTGCACTCAATATTCTAGCAAGTTTGGAAAATTCAGCTGTGGCCACAGGACTGGAAAAGGTCAGTATTCATTCCAACCCCAAAGAAAGGCAATGCCAAAGAATGCACCAATGACCACACAATTGCACCCATCTCACATGCTAGCAAAGTAATGTCCCAAATTTTCCAAGCTAGGCTTCAACAGTACATGAACCATAAACTTCCAGATGCTCAAGCTGGATTTAGAAAAGGCAAAGGAACCAGAGATCAAATTGCCAGCATCTGTTGGATCATCAAAAAAGCAAGAGAGTTCCACAAAAACATCTATTTCTCCTTTATTGACTACACCAAACCTTTGACTGTGTGGATCACTACAAGCTGTGGAAAATTTTGAAAGAGGTAGGAATACCAGACCACCTGATCTGCCTCTTGAGAAATCTGTATGCTGGTCATCAGGCAACAGTTAGAACTGGACATGAAATAACAGACTGGTACCAAATAGGAAAAGGAGTTCTTCAAGGCTGTATATTGTCACCCTGCTTATTTAACTGATATGCAGAGTACATCATGAGAAACGCTGGGCTGGAGGAAGCACAAGCTGGAATCAAGATTGCTGGGAGAAATATCAAGAACCTCATATACGCAGATGACACAACCCTCATGGCAGAAAGTGAAGAAGAACTAAAGAACCTCATGATTAAAGTGAAAGAGGAGAGTGAAAAGTTGGCTTAAAATGAAACATTCAGAAAACTAAGATCATGGCATCTGGTCCCATCACTTCATGGCATATAGATGGGGAAACAGTAGAAACAGTGTCAGACTTTATTTTTGGGGGCTCCAAAATCACTAAAAATGGTGACTGCAGCCATGAAATTAAAAGATGTTTACTCCTTGGAAGGAAAGTTATGACCAACTTAGACAACATATTAAACAGCAGAGACATTACTTTGCCAACAAAGGTCTGTCTAGTTAAGGCTATGGTCTTTCCAGTAGTCACGTATGGATGTGAGAGTTGGATTATAAAGAAAGCTGAGTGCGGACAAATTGATGCTTTTGAACTGTGTTGTTGGAGAAGACTCAAGAGTCCCTTGGTCTGTGAGGAAATCCAACCAGTCCATCCTAAGGGAAATCAGTCCTGTATATTCATAGAAAGGAACAGTTTTTGAAGCTGAAACTCCAATACTTTGGCCATCTGATGTGAAGAACTGACTCCTTTGAAAAGACCCTGATGCTGGGAATGATTGAAGGTGGGAGCAAAGGGGGACAACAGAGGATGAGATGGTTGTATGGCATCACCGACTCAATGCACATGAGTTTGAGTAGGCTCTGGAGTTCATGATGGACAGGGAAGCCTGTCTTACTGCTGTCCATGGGGTCACAAATAGTCGGACACGACTGAACGACTGAACTGAACTGAACTGAACAACCAGTAACAGAGGAGATTAAGAGGCAGAAAATATATTGTTGCAAAATCAAGCTCTGAGAACAAGATTTTTAGAAATTACAGAGATGGTCAGGAAGGTAAAAGTAGACTGTTGCATTCTCTGACCATAAACTTGGTGACTACTTCAAGGTCATCAAAGCCACCTCTGTATACCGAAGTAGTCTCTTTTTGAAAGAAATGGGTAAGAAGGTAAATTAAGAGTGCACACCTTTTTAAGAATCAAAAGTATTTTGGGAGAGATGTTTGACTGAAGTCAGTATGAAAATAGGAATTCCAATTGTTAGATTGTAGCACCTGAATTTTCAATATTGCATACATAATAGAAAAAAGACATTTTGTTTTTATAGAATTGGGGTAGTTTCTAATAATTTTGTTCATGATGAAATAAGAAAGCATGATGTGGTCATTAACAAAGGGAAAGCAAGAAGCATCTTTCTAAATTATTCAATTTTAGAGATGACATTTTTTAAATGTAGTGAAAAATTGCTTTGGAAAACATGAAGCTGCTTTAAAAATGTAGAAGGGCATATTATGAGAAAGTGATTATACAAACAAACAAGAATAACAAACTAGGTAAGTGTAGTACAAATGTGTTCTTGAAAATAGGCAATAAAGAAAAACAAATCAATATTACAGTGACCAAGTAACAGCTTTGATTTCTAGCCTTTTAACATAACTAAAGGAGATGTTTTGTTTTTTTTTACTGAGATATTGGTATTAGCAGATTTAATAATAATAAAACCTAATACCATTTTGTGAGCTTATTTTTCTAACATACTTTATAAAAACATTTTTTATTTCAATCATAAAATATATACCATATAACATATCAATAAAGTACATTATAATATCCAGATGCACCTTATGAAAATATTATCAATATTTTAAACATTTCAAATGTTATTAATATTTGAAATTTTTAATTATCAATATTTGAATCTCCATAGTAAATTCACTTGCTTTTCTTTATTTTCACCAAAAAAAATGTATTCACAAAAATAATCTTCAGTACATTATGTTTCTAAACTGTATATAAATGGACTATGCATTTATGTATCCTAAATAATTATCATTTTTTCTCAATTTTTAAAGATTAATAAATATTTATATGTACTGATGGGCTTCCCATGTGGCACTGGTAAAGATCCTGCTTGCCAATGCAGGAGAGGTAAGAGATGTGGGTGCTATCCCTGGGTTGAGAAGATCCCCTGGAGGAGGGCATGGCAACCCACCCCAGTATTCTTGTCTATAGAATCCTATGGACAGAGGAGACTGGCAGTCTATAGTTCATAGGGTCACAAAGAGTTGGACATGCCTGAAGCAACTTAGCACATGCACATTAACCATAGGTTAATAGAGTTTACATTTACTAGGTAATGCTCCTCTCTTTCCCAAAGTGCTTGAATTAATTTCTTTCTCATCATGAAAGGATGGGAGAGTAGAGTTTCCATGTCTCCACATTTGCCAACACATAGGACTTTTAAGCACAGCATTTTATTTTGCCAATCTATTGGATGTTTAAAGTGGTAACTTTTAATTTTAATGTGCATTTCCCCAATTAGTAATAATTTCAACATTTTTTTACATATAAATTAGTAATTTGGATATTTACCTATGTGAGGTGACTGTTTAGTGCACCCAGCATTTTTGATTGGATTTTTTGATATCCCCTGTTAATTTGTTGTATGTTTATATTGAATATGTTTCATACATAATCTCTTCAAGACAGGTGGCCTTAATAAACAAATCTATAAAATTTTTTAACAACGAGGTACTCTCAATTTTAATGTAGTTGGTTTTATTAACTGGCAGCATATTTTGTGTTTTAAGAAAACTTTCCTTAGCTTGAAGTCTCAAAGATATTCCCATATATTACCTTCTAAAACTTTATGTATTCCCTTTCTTAATTAAGTAGTTAGTTTATCAGGGATGCATCTGAGTAGGAATCAAATGTCTTGTGTTTCCCCTTCTGGATGCCCAATTATTGCAGCATTAATTATTGAAAACACTCTAGTTTTCTAGCTGCTCTTCAGTGATCCTTGTTAAAGGATACCTTGCTAAATATCAAGCATATTTAGCTTGCAATCTATTTCCAGGTTTTCTATGGTCTATACTTGTACCAATACTATTTGTAGAATTTATATAGCTTTGTACAATTTATATAGCTTTATACTATATCATGATATTTTGTAGAACAAATCCTCCATCCGTATTCTTCCTCTTTAAGACTACTTTGGCAAGTATTGACTTTTGCAATTGATTTCATATAAATTTGACAATCAGCTTTCTTGTAAAACAGGTGTTGCAATTGGGTTGGGATTATATTAAAATTATAAATCAAATTGAAGAGACTGGGTATGTTTATAATCTTCTCTTACTATCCATATGTGGTATATCACTAGATTTATTCAATTCTATAATGCATCTCCTTTGGGTATAATAATTTTCTAGGAGTTCTTGCTCATTATGTATTTACTACTACACATGTCTTATTTTTGTAATATACTAATATTTATGAAAAACTGTTTCTACTGGGTTTTTGGTTGATATATATCAGATCAGATTAGATCAGTCTCTCAGTCGTGTCCGACTCTTTGCGACCCCATGAATTGCAGCATGCCAGGCCTCCCTGTCCATCACCAACTCCCAGAGTTCACTCAGACTCACATCCATCGAGTCAGTGATGCCATCCAGCCATCTCATCCTCTGTCGTCCCCTTCTCCTCTTGCCCCCAATCCCTCCCAGCATCAGGGTCTTTTCCAATGAGTCAACTCTTCGCATGAGGTAGCCAAAGTACTGGAGTTTCAGCTAGCATCATTCCTTCCAAAGAAATCCCAGGGCTGATCTCCTTCAGAATGGACTGGTTGGATCTCCTTGCAGTCCAAGGGACTCTCAAGAGTCTTCTCCAACACCACAGTTCAAAAGCATCAATTATTCGGCGCTCAGCCTTCTTCACAGTCCAACTCTCACATCCATACATGACCACAGGAAAAACCATAGCCTTGACTAGACGGACCTTTGTTGGCAAAGTAATGTCTCTGCTTTTGAATATGCTATCTAGGTTGGTCATAACTTTCCTTCCAAGGAGTAAGTGTCTTTTAATCTCTTGGCTGCAGTCACCATCTGCAGTGATTTTGGAGCCCAGAAAAAATAAAGTCTGACACTGTTTCCCCATCTATTTCCCATGAAGTGATGGGACTGGATGCCATGATCTTCGTTTTCTGAATGTTGAGCTTTAAGCCAACTTTTTCACTCTCCACTTTCACTTTCATCAAGAGGCTTTTTAGTTCCTCTTCACTTTCTGCTATATATGTAATTGAGTGATTATTTTGTTTTGTTTTGTTTTTTGTATTTAGCAAGCCTGCAAAATAATTATAACATTTGTAATATGTGTTGATTTTTTGAATGTTCTATATAAAATGTAAATATAGCAAATTTGATTCTTCTTTATCAGTCCCTATAAATTTATTTACTTTTGTCATCTTACTGAGAAGGTCAGTGCTTCCAGTACAAAGAAAAATAGAAGCATAAATATGGGACAACTTTTTCTTACTGGTGAATTTAAAGAGAAACCTTTCAACATTTAAATTGAGTGTGAGGTTGGTTGCAGTTTCAAAATATATATATTTATCAGACTAAGAAGTTTATTTCTAATATCAATTTGCTAAAAATTTTCATGATGAACGATTGCTGAAGTTTATCAAAAATATCTGTTGAAATAGTCACATGATTAAAAACTAAACTGCTAATAAGGTGCATTACTTTTGTTGGTAGTACAGTAAATTTTGGGGCTTCTCTAGTGGCTCGGTTGCAATGCAGGAGACTAGAATTCAGTCTCTGGGTCAGGAAGACCCCCTGGAGAAGGAAATGACAACAGACTCCAGTATTCTTGCCTGGGAAATCAATTGGGGTCACAAGAGTGGGGACGTGACTTAGTGACTAAAGCACCACCACTCGGTAACTTTGGGGCTTCCCCTTTAGCTTGGAAGTAAAGAATCACCTGCAATACAAGAAACACAGGAGACTTGGGTCGATCCCTGGGTCAGGTATCAGCAACCCACTCCTATATTCTTGTTGGCAAAATCCCATAAACAGAGGAGCCTGGGAGGTTACAGTCTACAGGGTCACAAAGAGCTGGACATGACTGAGCTACTGAGAGCATGTAGGAACTTTTGCAAAAATAATGCTAATATATTTTTTTAAAAATCTTAAAAAAAATAAAATAAAAAAATCTTAAGTCTTAAAGTAAATATCATAAGGCCCAAATGGGCATTCCTTGCTGTATTCTCAGCTTTCTATTCTTAAATCTACCTGTAAACACAATACTTTTTCTTTGTGTTGTATAATGGAGGTGCTCTATTCATTTTACTAAAGAGATTTTTCAATTTTTCACAGACTTTCTAAGACATTTCTTCTGATAATTATAAATTCAGTTGATCACACACAAGCAATATGTTACATTATGATATTTGTTACATTGATATTAGTAAGATATGTGTTTACTTTTAAAATGAGCAGCTTATGTATGAGCACATAGCATTTGAATATATATGTTGGAAAGCCATTCTGTAACTACACATGGTTTCCTGTTACATTTTGAGTTGGAAATAGGTGGCCTTTCAACTTGTCAAAGCACGAAGGCTCAGTTCAGTTCAGTTGCTCAGTCGTGTCTGACTCTCTGCGACCCCATGAATCACAACACGCCAGGCCTCCCTGTCCATCACCAACTCCCGGAGTTCACTCAGACTCATGTCCATCGAGTCAGTGATGCTATCCAGCCATCTCATCCTCTGTCATCCCCTTCTCCTCCTGCCTCCAATCCCTCCCAGCATCAGAGTCTTTTCCAATGAGTCAACTCTTCTCATGAGGTGGCCAAAGTACTGGAGTTTCAGCTTTAGCATCATTCCTTCCAAAGAAATCCCAGGGCTGATCTCCTTCAGAATGGACTGGTTGGATCTCCTTGCAGTCCAAGGGACTCTCAAGAGTCTTCTCCAACACCACATTTCAAAGCATCAATTCTTCGGCGCTCAGCTTTCTTCACAGTCCAACTCTCACATCCATACATGACCACTGGAAAAACCATAGCCTCGACTAGATGGACCTTTGTTGGCAAAGTAATGTCTCTGCTTTTGAATATGCTATCTAGATTGGTCATAACTTTTCTTCCAAGGAGTAAGCATCTTTTAATTTCAGAAGGCTACTTACCCTGTAAAAATATTATTAGTGCAAAATAAATTTAAAACATACATGAGTGCTGCATTTAATATGCTTATGGTACATTTTAAAATATATATGACTAGAACAAAGAGAGAAAGAGAGAAGGAAAAAAAATTTTTTTTCAGGGTCCAAAAATTAAAGCAGGAATCCAGATAGGTAAGCTGGACGAACTTCTAGGGACATGTGCTAAAATCTGGGACAGGAGACGAACATTTTTTTAATGAATTGTAAATGCCTCACCCCATGTCATCATATGTCTTAGAGGATTAGCCTCTGAAAGCAGCTTTTACAACTGTTGTGTTTCTGTAATGATAACTATACTGTACTGGCCATCAATACAACTTAGGCCTAATGGTTCAGTCTGGTACAAGAATGGTTTAAAGATGTGCTGAGAGAATAACCAAGAAGCATGAGATGTAAAGCTCATAAAATATATTCCTGCATATGTGTAACTATTTTTCATTAAATTACTTGTTAAATTTAGAAAAGATATTTAATCAAATGAACAGTATGATTCTGCTGCTGCTGCTGCTAAGTCACTTCAGTCATGTCCAACTCTGTGCGACCCCATAGATGAAGCCCACCAGGCTCCCCTGTCCCTGGGATTCTCCAGGCAAGAACTAGTCTCATCCAATTTCCTACACACTCAGAATAAAACAGAAATAATCTTAGAGCACATCCAGTTCTTCATTACTGCAATTTCATATTGTGTGCTTCTGAATAATACTATATATTTGATATAGTAAAAAATACACATCGACACTCTTTTAGTTAATTCAGCTATAATTTTAGGGTAGGTATTGGTGACTGCAACCAAGAAATTAAAAGATGCTTGATCTTTGGAAGAAAAGCTATGGCAAACCTAGACAGCATAACAGAAGCAGAGACATTACTTTGCCAATAAAGGTCAAAAAGCTGTGGTTTTTCCAGTAGTCATGTATGAATGTGAGAGTTGGACTATAAAGAAAGCTAAGTGCCAAACAATTGATTATTTTGAACTGTGGTGTTGGAGAAGACTCTTGAGAGTCCCTTGGACAGCAAGGAGATCAAGCCACTCAATCCTAAAGGAAATTAGTCCTGAATGTTCAATTAAAGGACTGATGCTGAAGCTGAAACTTCAGTACTTCAGCCACCTGATGCAAAGAGCCAACTTATTGGAAAAGACCCTGATGCTGGAAAGATTGAAGACATGAGGAGAAGGAGATGACAGAGGACAAGATGGTTGGATGGCATCACCGACTTGATGGACATGTTTGAACAAGCTCCAGGAGTTGGTGATGGACAGGGAAGCCTGGTGTGCTGCAGGCCATGGGTGTTGCAAAAGAGTCAGATACAACTGAGTGACTGAACTGAACTGGTTGGTATCAGTCCTTGTAGATAATAATCCATCAGAGCTCAGATTTGTTGCTTTATGAAGGATGGGCTCATCTGATCTTTGTCTTTTGTTGGTGCCTCATTTCTAAAAAGACTGCATCAGTTTCTTATCACACATAGAGAAGTGCAAATTTAACTCTTTCCCCACATACCCTCACACTTCTGAAAATAATGAGCTTTGTTGTCATGCCAATAATCCCTGTACAAATATAAAGAAGTATAGAAACCAAGGTGCTGCCACACTATTGGGCAAAGAATGTTCTGTCTCAGAAGTACCTACTGATGAAATCAGATACATTTGTTAAGTGGCACGAATGAGCAGATGTAGGTCTGAGGCCACTCAAGATGTAGAACTTGAATTTTTATGCTCCAAATGGGACTCTTTCAGATGCGAAAGCCCAGTGACAAAGTCTCTGAGTCTCCACTTTGCTTAGTTTCAAGGGCTGCTATGAAATATCATATGATAATTAGTTCCAGAACAGTAATAAGCTTTTATTTTTAAATGGCCTACATGTTTAATTTACTCAATAAACTGAAATATATCTGATCTTTTACCAGCCTGTGCCACAATAACAGCTGTTTTTTAAAGTCTCAACTGGGACAGTAGTTAAAAGTCCTTGCAAAGTAAATGGTGCACATTCAATTAAGCAAAAAAAAAGCTAAAACAAATATTATTTAGTGGGTTTTTAATTAGATGACTTCTATTAAATTGGTGCTCTAAAAGGGATTTCACAACCTCCCAAGATTATGCTAGTTAGAAATGAAACCATATAAATCCCATTTAACTCTGTCTTGTGAGAGTTCTCTTACGGGTAAGGTATTTCTCTGTCATCAGCATCCATATGCCCAGAGTTGCACCCTTCACTCCCTAAATGATACTCAAGAGGTAAAACAAGGTAGCTGAATCTCAGCTGGTAAATCAAAGAGACAGACTTTCTGGTCATGAGGCACCACAAATATCTAACCTTGCATGCCTGCAATTTTCCAACATCAGAGACACAGTGACTTGAGTCCATGAGTAAGACTTTTCTTGTTGGAAAATGTTATGAAGCAGAGAGAAAGAAAATTTAGTCCTTTCTCCACTGGGAATATTCACACCCTCAGTGGATCTTAACTTGTATTTCAGTAAATGGCCTTTCAAGTTCTATCCCCTGCTAGTCTTGCAAGTTTTAGTCCTTTTTACCATTGCTGCCAAATTTTAAGGTTTCAATTTTGGTGCTATTGAGCTTCTTATTATTTTCTAAGTCACCGTGTTCCTCTGTTTCTTGGTAATTTTTTTCCCACTACCTGGGATGAGCCTTCATGTGGTAACTCTTTAAACATTACATTAGCATCACCTTCCCCATGACACTTCTCAGAATACACATGCTCCTCCAAACTACTTCTCTCCTGACAGAACAAACCTCTTGTTTCTATTTGCCAAGTCTGTCAGGGGCACACATACTGTGCTTATTAATCTATGCTATAAATATCTGTTTCTTACAGTGGACTCTGGGATTTTTTTCAGTCAAGGATTTTATGTGATTCAATTATTTATTCCATTCCTTATACTAGGCACTCAATAAAAGTTGAACAGAATGAAATTACTAATATATTTCCCTCCTTTATTCTTCTCAATAAGCCTTGCTGATTACTGATTCTCTGCTTCAGAGACAGAAAGCAAACAACACACATACACACAAGTTGGTATTAAAGTAGAAAAATCATGGGATCTTGATTTTAATACCTGATTCCTGTTTTGGCTATGTCCTATAAATAAGACCAATAATAAAAACTTTTCTAAACCTCAGATTCCTGTTCTTTAAATAGAGATAAGAGCTATTTTTGCTGCAAAAGTGAAAATGAAGGTATTAGTCACTTAGTCGTGGCTAGCTCTTTGAAATCTCATGGACTATAGCCCACTAGGCTCCTCTGTCCATGGAATTTTCCAGGCAAGAATACTGGAGTGTGTAGCCATTCCATTCTCAAGGGGATCTTCCTGATCCCATTCTCCTGCATTTCAGACAGATTCTTTACCATCTAAGCTACCAGTAAATCCCATTTACATCAAAGCATTGTTAATTAATGATCAATATGAATCTTATAGGACACATGGCCAAAAATTATTTATGTGCTGAATACTAGGCACTTTACACACATTTCCTAATTAGATTGTTACTACAAACCAATGCAATGATGCTTTTATCATTTTTGTTTACTAATGAGCAAAGTGCTATTTAGACAGGTCAAGTACATTGCTTAGTGGCAAATTAGGAGACTAACTCTTGAAATCACACTTCTAATCATCATAATAGGAAAAACATTATTGACATAAAGAAATTCTCTTTCATTGTATGCTGATATCAATCCCTATTGTATTCATTATCCCTCTGATATGTTATTAATAACTGTTACAATTAAAACAACATGAGGCTGGAAAACTGCAGGCCTGCTTGAATTACTTCATCCAAAGTATAATTTAGTGCTTAAGAACAAAAATGAGTGGCAATGTTTTTTCTTTGTAAGTGAATTTAACATAATAAAATTATCTTGCGATATATCCAGGAGAGAAAAAATAATTGGTAAAATAATCTGAGAAATATAATCATGATTGGTGTTTTAAGCTAACAAAAAATTGTACTAAAGGTCATCATTCAATTTCAGTCTTCCCGCCAGGGTAACTTAATATTAATAACTGAGAAAAGACATTTCTGCCTTGTATAAAGCATATCATCTGTTTAGCTACATTAAAGCATGTCTGTTTAGCTATTTTCAGAGTCCATGAACTCCATACTATGTCCCAATTACTAAATCAATTCCAAACCTCCTGCTCCTGTTACCGATGTGTCTAGGTTCTCTCTTTTCACTTTTTCTTTCCAATATGCTCCCTCTCCTCACTGAAATTCTCAGTGTATACAGTACTTGACTATATTTTATCTTCCTCATCTTTCAAGTCCTACTTTCAGATTCCTGCATTATACTAACATCTAAAAACTGATAATACCAGAGTGAAAACTAATAGTTTTTCATTAATTTTTACTTATTATATGTCACTTATATTATTAAGCATTTAAATTTTTTCTCTATTTTAATTCACTTTTAATCCTAAGAATTGAGTATTATTGTCATCTTATAAATGAAAAAAAAAATAGAAGTTCTATTTTCCATGGTTAAGAAACTGGAAAATGAGCCCTGGCCTGTCCCACTACACAGCAGAACTGTTACACTTTTGCCTCCCCTTATGATCCACTTTTACTGCATTCATGAAACAAGCATTGAGCATTTCTGTGATAGTATGTATGGTATTTATGTCATTGGTGATTAAAATATATATACTAATACAGTGATTTGGAGAAAGAACTCTAGATGACCAAGTAAGGGAGATAAAAGGAAAGAACTAAACTATATCAGACATTCATGAATAATAATCCAAAACCTCCCCCACTGAGAATTCTGAAATATTTTCCAACTTACAAAAGAATAATTAGCATAGACACTGATGGCTGATTTTCTCCTCACCTTTCATAGTTTTGCAATGAGTCAATATTGAGTTAATTCAATAGAGGAACAGATTGAAAACAAATAACAGTGGGCTCTAAAGGCTCCCTATTTCTAAAAAGTGTGCTTTCTTGGCTAAGAGGCTCCCACTGTTGTATAGTTGTCTAGATTATTCCTCACCTCCCATGGTATTTATACAGGTTTCCACTAACACCTTCTCCATGGTGTTTTCAGTTCATCCTGAGCACTCCTCTTCAAGACAAAAATAGATCAAGGAGTTGCCACATTCTGCTATATCTCTCCTTGTAAATTTCCCCCCAAATAAAATATATCTTAAATCGGTACTACAGAAGGTCAATCATGTTTATATTTGTGTACCTTTTGTATGATCCCATCTATTTCAACAGAACAAAAATAACTTACTATTTTAAAATGCACTGTACTTTATACTATTATTATCATTAATAATAATAATTACTTATCATTCGTATCATTAATAGTGATAGTTGCATTTTTTGACAGCTACTCACATCACTTCCGATATAAAAACAATCTTGCAAGCTGGTACTAACATTCATCTTTTCCACTGAGGTTTATAAATTTCAAGGAATTATGTTGTCATTCTGTATTCTATATTGAAAGCCTATTGTACACCAGAAACTGGTGATACAGCTGCAATATAAATAGGCATAACCTTTGCTTTATGGAGTGAACAAAAGAGAAAAACAAGCACTCAATCAATATAGTGAAAATGAGCATACTACCCAAAGCAATTTATAGATTCAATGCAATCCCTATCAAGCTACCAATGGTATTCTTCACAGAGCTAGAACAAATAATTTCACAATTTGTATGGAAATACAAAAAAACTCAAATAGCCAAAGCAATCTTGAGAAAGAAGGATGGAACTGGAGGAATCAACCTGTCTGACTTCAGGCTCTACTACAAAGCCACAGTCATCAAGACGGTATGGTACTGGTACAAAGACAGAAATATAGATCAATGGAACAAAATAGAAAGCCCAGAGATAAACCCATGCACCTATGGACACCTTATCTTTGACAAAGGAGGCAAGAATATACAATGGACTAAAGACAATCTCTTTAACAAGTGGTGCTGGGAAACTGGTCAACCACTTGTAAAAGAATGAAACTAGAACATTTCTAACACCATACACAAAAATAAACTCAAAATGGATTAAAGATCTCAACGTAAGACCAGAAACTATAAAACTCCTAGAGGAGAACATAGGCAAAACACTCTCTGACATACATCATAGCAGGATCCTCTATGACCCACCTCCCAGAATATTGGAAATAAAAGCAAAAGTAAACAAATGGGACCTAATTAAACTTAAAAGCTTCTGCACAACAAAGGAAATTATAAGCAAGGTGAAAAGACAGCCTTCAGAACGGGAGAAAATAATAGCAAATGAAGCAACTGACAAACAACTAACCTCAAAAATATATAAGCAACTCCTACAGCTCAATTCCAGAAAAATAAATGACCCAATCAAAAAATGGACCAAAGAACTAAATAGACATTTCTTCAAAGAAGACATACAGATGGCTAACAAACACATGAAAAGATGCTCAACATTGCTCATTATCAGAGAAATGCAAATCAAAACCACTATGAGGTACCATTTCACGCCAGTCGGAATGGCTGTGATCCAAAAGTCTATAAGTAATAAATGCTGGAGAGGGTGTGGAGAAAAGGGAACCCTCTTACACTGTTGGTGGGAATGCAAACTAGTACAGCCACTATGGAGAACAGTGTGGAGATACCTTAAAAAAATGGAAATAGAACTGCCATATGACCTAGCAATCCCACTGCTGGGCATACACACCAAGGAAACCAGAACTGAAAGAGACATGTGTATCCCAATGTTCATCACAGCACTGTTTATAATAGCCAGGACATGGAAGCAACCTAGATGTCTATCAGCAGATGAATGGATAAGAAAGCTATGGTACATATACACAATGGAGTATTACTCAGCCATTAAAAAGAATACATTTGAATCAGTTCTAATGAGGTGGATGAAACTGGAGCCTATTATGCAGAGTGAAGTAAGCCAGAAGGAAAAACATCAATACAGTATACTAACGCATATATATGGAATTTAGAAAGATGATAACGACAACCCTGTATGGGAGACAGCAAAACAGATACAGATGTATAGAACAGTCTTTTGGACTCTGTGGGAGAGGGAGGGGGGCGATGATTTGGGAGAATGGCATTAAAACATGTATAATATCATATAAGAAACGAATTGCCAGTCCAGGTTTGATACACGATACTGGATGCTTGGGGCTGGTGCACTGGGATGACCCAGAGGGATGGTATGGGGAGGGAGGAGGGAGGAGGGTTCAGGATGGGGAACACGTGTATACCTGTGGCGGACTCATGTTGATATATGGCAAAACCAATACAATATTGTAAAGTTAAAAAATAAAATTAATTTTTTAAAAAAAAAGAAGAGATCTTGAATATAAGTTAAAGTCAGAAAGATGAACTGCATGGAAGGAAAATAACCCAGGTAGAGCAGTGAGCTAATTTAAAATTGTCACAGTGAGGAAATTTCTGGCAAAGACAAGGAAATCAAAACAAGACAGTGGGGCTGGAGTCTGGGGAATGATGGGAAAATGGTATAGATGGAATTTAAAAAAGATCCAGGAAAGATCCACCTCAAAAAGAGCTTTACCTACAATCTAAGGATTATTGATTGTATTATAAGGGTAATATAAAAAGAATTAAAAGTTCTAGTGGACAAATTAAAAGATCAGCTTTGCATTTTAACAATTTCATTTCAAATGTTTCATGGGGAAATAATTGAGAAACAAGAATTCAAGTTCAAATCTATCTAGCTCTAGTTCTTTTCATTACAACTCACTGCCTCCTGCATCTATTATTGTATTTGCTTTTCAAAGAAAATCTATGGAGTGGAATAAGCAGAAATTATTATTCCTTTTTTTTCACACATAAAAGAAATTGGTGAAGCTGGCCAAAACTTCCAGTTACAAAAAGAAAAAGTCTGGTAGGTCATGTACAGCATAGTGAATATAGTTAACAATTGTTGTTTAGTCACTAAGTCATGTCTGCCCTTTCTGTGACCCCAGGGACTATGGCCTGCCAAGCTCCTCTCTTCACGGAATTTCCCAGGCAAGAATACTGGAGTGGGTTGCCATTTCCTGCGTCCCATAGTTAATACTGTATTGCATATTTTAAAGTTGCTAAGACAGTAAGTCTTAAAAGCTCTCAACACAAGAAAAAAATTGTAACTATGTGTAGAATGGATATGAATCAGACTTCTTTTGCTGGTCATCTTACTATATACTTACAACAAATCATTACGTTGTACACCTGACTCCAATACAACTTTGTATGTTAATTACAGCTCAATAAAATTTTTAAGAATTAAGGGAGAATATCAAGATCTTCTTAATGCCAGTGACAAGATGATATAGTTAATGAACTAACAAGTAATGGCTTAAAGTTACCTTGGGCCTGCTCAGTGCAAGGGTTTGTGCTAAGCATCTTATGTTTGTTACCTCTTTTATTACCATGTTTATTACTCTTACAAAAAGAGTAATGAAAGGGGAAGTGTCGGTGAGGGATAAATCAGAAGCATGGGATGAACACACATATGCTATTATATATAAGATAGATGAATGATGGGATCTATATAGCACAGAGAATTCTATTCAATATTCTGTAATAGCCTATATGAGATAAGAATCTAAAAAAGAATGAATATATATATATATATATACATATATACATAAATGAATCACTTTGAGGTACACCTGAAACTAACAAAACAGTATACATCAACTACACTCCAATAAAATTAAAATATTTACAAAAAGAATAATGAGGATTTATTCCCAATTATATGAAGAAGGAGCTGTAGCACAGAAAAATTAATTCCCCAAATTCAAACAGCAAGTACAGAGCTGTTTGATTCTAGATCTTAAATTCATGATCACTGCTCTTTTCTGGGTTGGACACCCTATACTGGATATTTCCTCAGCAATACAGCATTTCTATCAGTTTCTCTTGCCTATAGAGAAACTGACTGGCAAGGTTTATTCTTCCTTGTACAACAGTATGATATTAGAGTCATGATCAATGTTTATAGCAACAACCATTATGTGAACATTCTAAAACATAAGTTATTTGATGTGTATTATGACACATGGGATTTTTCATTCAGAAATTAAAGGTTTTAATCATAGACAATAGATGAATATTTACATAAAGTGATATAATATTATGGCTGAACATAATATCCATAAAGGTCTTTGAATACAAACGGTGTATGCTCAGTTGCTCAGTGATGTCTGACTCTCTGTGGTCCAATGGACTGTAGACTGCCAGGCTCCTCTGTCCATGGGATTTTCCAGGCAAGAATACTGGAATGGCTTGCTATTTTCTACTCCAAGGGATCTTCTCAACCTGTGGATCAAATTCTCCTCTCTTGTATCCCCTGCATTGGCAGGCAGAGTATTTACCACTAGAGCCACCTAGGAAGCCCACAAATGGTAAACAAAGTATAAATATTCTTACTAAACCTCTGAGACAAAAAAGCAAAGCAATCTTCCTTAACTACATTCTATTTTCATAGTAAGTATGTACTACAAAATTAGAGGTCCCACTGTTTATTAGTTTGAATTAGCATATAGTGTTTGGTTACATTCAGTGAGAAATAAGGACTTCTTGCCTGTATATTTGAATACTAGTTGTTTAATAAATGTTCCTCAATTTAAAAAAAATGTAGATCTATAATTTATTGCTTCAGTGCATACTGTATTACATAATTGGATTTTTGAATCAGCTTAAAATTTATCAGAGCAATAATTGCTATAAACAATTGTAAGCATATACATTGTTGTTGTTGTTCAGTCACTAAATATTCAATTCTTTGTGACCCCATGGACTGCAGTATGACAGGTTTCTCTTTCACTGTCTTCAGGAGTTTGCTCAAAGTCATCTACATTGAGGTGGTGATGCCATCCAACCATCTCATCCTCTGTCAACAATAAAGTCTATAAACAATTGTAAGTATATACATTAATTTTAATTTAATTAAAATTTGTTCAAAGTTTTGAATTTTATTCAAATATTGAATGATTAGATGCTGAGGCAATGGTGTCTCCTTTTAAAGTCATCATCCTTCCTGGTCTGGTATGGCCATCCTATGACCAGGGGATGATACATCTAAGGAAAAGAAATCCACATGATGAATATGGAGGAGCAATTCTGTGAGAAGTTCCCAGATTGATGATATCTTTAAGCTCTTGAATTCTGAAGTCACATTCTTCAGAACTTTCAATGACTAAAATTAAAAGCACTTACTCTTTCACTGTTAATCAGGTTTTCTCTTACTGATTTTTGCTTTTTAATTAGCAGAGATACTGTGCCAAAAAAAAGGGGGGGTATTGAAATTTTAGAATCTTCAAACCAGAGAACATTAGTATCATTGTTGAAAGAGACAATTCTCCGTGTTAAATGAAAAAAAAAAAAAAATAGTAGGGAGAATGTCACCTGAAGATAGCTACTTCCAGCTTTCCTACCTTCTTCCTCACATAGTGTCTTATCTGACATGTGTTACTTGGAAAAATGTTTTAACTTTTTTTTAGAAAAAAATTTAATGGATAGGTGAGGAGATCTAGAAACTGGTAGACATTCATGCTGGACCAGTTCCATCTCAGGGTTCAAGACTCCACTATTACGATGGCACAGGTCTACACTGAGTATTTACTCTTTACTGACAAAATTATAGATCCTGGCACCAGCTATAGAAACCTGAAATCATTCCTGGCTTCACAAGTGGCTTACCAACTGGAGCATGATGTATACCTTCATTAACAAAATTGGGGCATGGTATTCAATAAACATTCCCAACCACTGGTTCATTGTCTGTCAATTTCAATTTAGCCAGAACTATTTTTAGCTAGGGAGTAAATTGTTTCATACTGGCAGTCAGCTTGGTGTGGTGGGCATGCCAAAAGTCTTAATTAAGCAACAAAGAGCAGTATTATTTATATAAGCTTTAAAAAAAATGTAGTCTGGGCTTCAGGCAAACAATGCTATGAATTTTCTTGAACATCTTAGGAGTTATTACAAAATAAAAAGTCTCCTGACTTGGAAAATGATCCTTCACTGTTTTCTTTTTAAAATTATATTTTTCTTGATTGCAAAATCATGATATATGAACTGAATCATTAATACTTGGAGTCAATGGTTGATTTATTCTTTAAGAGAAAAATCCAACAGAGATGCGTTCATCACAGAAAATGTTTTCAGTCAAAACTGAAATCAGTGTTTTTAATGGTTTAATGAGTAGCTTCCCTGATGGTTTTATTACTATTTCTCCTCTTTCTTCATGCAACTCAAGAGTTTCTTAACCTAGGGCCAATGAATACTCTTAAAGGAAAATGAATTCCCTGATGATGAATGCCAAATTCAAGATGTAGGAGTCATAGATTTATTCTGATTCTCAAAGCAGTTATCTGTACTAACAATAAAAAGTTAATACATGGTGTTCTATCCTCTTCTGGAATATTTTAGCGCTTCTGTGGTTTTAATGAATATACTCATACCTTCTAAATATGTACCCACATATAGCACTCTAACCTGATTAACAGTTTTATAGACCCTCAAAGGAAAATACTGAAAACATTTATAAATGAATAAATGAAATGATTTATAATTCTATTAAACTCACTATTCCTATTATGTTTGTTACCCTATCTTCTACCAAGTTGCTAAATTCACAAACCAAGAAAAATATATCCTCAAATCTTTCTCCTTCATCTATCTCTCTTTCACACACACACACACACACGAAGTTCTGTGTTTGATAACCATTACACACATGACAAATTTATCTTTTTCTGTCATTGTCATTTTTCTAATTCAAATCCTAGCATTGTCCTGCAAGGACCCATGCAGTAGCCTCCAGATTAGTCTCCCTCCCCCTGGTACTGCATTCTCTATTAAATTCAATCTCCATACAGCTATATGTATGTCCATACAGCTATATACAGTCTGAGGTAAGGAGCAGCAGCTGCACTTTGCTGGAGCAGCCATGAAGAGAGACCCTGCATCCAAGGTAAGAGAAACCCAGGTAGGATGGTAGGCACTGAAAGAGTGGATCAGGGCGCAGACAGACTGAAACTACACTCACGGACAACTAGCCAATCTGATCACATGGACCACAGACTGGTCTAACTCACTGAAACTAAGCCATGCCGTATGGGGCCATCCAAGATGGACGGGTCATGGTGGAGAGGGCTGACAGAATGTGGTCCACTGGAGAAGGGAATGGCAAACCACTTCAGTATTCTTGCCTTGAGAACCCCATGAACAGTATGAAAAGACAAAAAGATAGGATACTGAAAGATGAAATCCACAGGTGAGTAGGTGCCCAAATTCTACTGAAGATGAGCGGAGAAATAACTCCAGAAAGAATGAAGGGATGGAGCCAAAGCAAAAACAACACCAGTTGGGAATGAGACTGGTTATAGAAGCAAGGTCCAATACTGTAAAGAGCAATATTGCATAGGAACCTGGAATGTCAGGTCCATGAATCAAGGCAAATTGGAAGTGGTCAAACAGGAGATGGCAAGAGTGAATGTCAACATTCTAGGAATCAGTGAACTAAAATGGACTGGAATGGGTGAATTTAACTCAGATGACCATTACATCTACTACTGTGGGCAGGAATCACTTAAAAGATATGGAGTAGCCATCATGGTCAACGAAAGAGTCTGAAATGCAGTACTTGGATGCAATCTCAAAAATGACAGAATGATCTCTGTTCGTTTTCAAGGCAAACCATTCATTATCACGGTAATTCAAGTCTATGCCCGGACCAGTAATGCTGAAGAAGCTGAAGTGGAACAGTTCTGTGAAGACCTACAAGACTTTTTAGAACTAACACCCAAAAAATGTGTCCTTTTCATTATAGGGAACTGGAATACAAAAGTAGGAAGGAAAGAAACACCTGGAGTAACAGGCAAATTTGGCCTTGGAGTACAGAATGAAGCAGGGCAAAGGCTAATAGAGTTCTGCCAAGAGAATGCACTGGTCATAGCAAACACCCTCTTCCAACAACACAAGAGAAGACTCTACACATGGACATCACCAGATGATCAACACTGAAATCAGATTGATTATACTCTTTGCAGCCAAAGATGGAGAAGCTCTATACAGTCAGCAAAAACAAGGCCAGGAGCTGACTGTGGCTTGGATCATGAACCCCTTATTGCCAAATTCAGATTGAAATTGAAGAAAGTAGGGAAAACCAGTAGACCATTCAGGTATGACCTAAATCAAATCCCTTATGATTATACAGTGGAAGTGAGAAATAGATTTAAGGGACTAGATCTGATAGACAGACTGCCTGATGAACTATGGATGGAGGTTTGTGACATTGTACAAGACAGGAATCAAGACCATCCCCAAGAAAAAGAAATGCAAAAAAGCAAAATGGCTGTCTGAGGAGGCCTTACAAATAGCTGTGAAAAAATGGGAAGTGAAAAGCAAGGAGAAAAGGTAAGATATACCCATTTGAATGCAGAGTTCCAAAGAATAACAAGGAGAGATAAGAAAGTCTTCCTCGGCGATCAATGCAAAGAAATAGAGGAAAACAATAGAATGGGAAAGACTAGAGATCTCTTCAAGAAAATCAGAGATACCAAGGGAATATTTCATGCAAAGATGGGCTCAATAAAGGACAGAAATGGTATGGACTTAACAAAAGCAGAAGATATTAAGAAGAGGTGGCAAAAATACACAGAAGAACTGTACAAAAAAGATCTTCATGGCCCAGATACTCATGACGGTGTGATCACTCACCTAGAGCCAGACATCCTGGAATGTGAAATCAAGTGGGCCTTAGGAAGCATCACTATGAACAAAGCTAGTGGAGGTGATGGAATTCCAGTTGAGCTATTTCAAATCCTGAAAGATGATGCTGTGAAAGTGCCACACTCAATATGACAGCAAATATGGAAAATTCAGCAGTGGCCACAGGACTGGGAAAAGTCAGTTTTCATTCCAATCCCAAAGAAAGGCAATGCCAAAGATGCTCAAACTACTGCACAATTGCACTCATCTCACACGCTAGTAAAGTAATGCTTAAACTTCTCCAAGCCAGGCTTTAGCAATACTTGAACCGTGAACTTGCAGATGTTCAAGCTGGTTTTAGAAAAGGCAGAGGAACCAGAAATCAAATTGCAAACATCCGATGGACCATCGAAAAAGCAAAAGAGTTACAGGAAAACATATAATTCTGCTTTATTGACTATGCCAAAGCCTTTGACTGTGTAGATCACAATAAACTGTGGAAAACTCTGAAAGAGATGGGTATACCAGACCTGTCTCTTGAGAAACCTATATGCAGGTCAGGAAGCAACAGTTAGAACTGGACAAGGAACAACAGACTGGTTCCAAATAGGAAAAGGGGTACCTCAAGGCTGTATATGTCACCCTGCTTCTTAACTTTTATGCTGAGTACATCATGAGAAACACTGGGCTGGAGGAAGCACAAGCTGGAATCAAGATTTCCAGGAGAAATTTCAGTAACCTCAGATATGCAAGTGACACCACCCTCGTGGCAAAAAGTGAAGAAGAACTAAAGAGCCTCTTGATGAAAATGAAAGAGGAGAGTGAAAAAGTTGGCTTAAAGCTCAACATTTAGAAAACTAAGATCATGGCATCTGGTCCTATCACTTCATGGCATATTGATGGGAAAACAGTGGAAACAGTGGTTGGCTTTATTTTTCTGAGCTCCAATATCACTGCAGATGGTGATTGCGGCTATGAAATTAAAAGATTCTCACTCCTTGGAAGGAAAGTTATGACCAACCTAGACAGCATATTAAAAAGCAGAGACATTGCTTTGCCAACAAAGGTCCATCTAGTCAAGGCTATGGTTCTTCCAGTGGTCATGTATGGATGTGAGAGTTGGACTGTGAAGAAAGCTGAGTGCCAAAGAATTGATGCTTTTGAACTTCGGTGTTAGAGAAGACTCTTGAGAGTCCCTTGGACTGCAAGGAGATCCAACCAGTCCATCCTAAAGGAGATCATTCCTGGGTGTTCATTGGAAGGACTGATGTTGAGGATGAAACTCCAATACTTTGGCCACCTGATCCCAAGAGTGGACTCATTTGAAAAGACCCTGATCTAAGAAAGATTGAGGGCAGGAGGAAAAGTGGCAACAGAGGTTGAGATGGTTGGATGGTATCATTGACTCGATGGACATGGGTTTGGGTGGACTCCAGGAGTTGGTGATGGACAGGGAGGCCTGGCATGCTGTGGTACATGGGGTCACAAAGAGCCAGAAACAACTGAGTGACTGAACTGACTGACTGACTGAACTGACTGACTGACTGACTGATACAGCTATATGCATGATATTGCCAAAATATAAATCTGATTATCCCATTCCTTAGCTAACTATGTGTTCATGACTATCTTCATTTATAGGATAACTTGAAATTAGTTGCCATGGAATGCAAAGCTTTCATGATGTGATGCCTGCCTTAGGATTACTTCATCTACCACTAGCCCCAGTGCCTACTACACTGCCTATCTAAATAGCATCCTTTATCTAACTAGTTTCAATTCTATCTCTGTCTTCCATCACATTCCTATATATACTAGATTCTTTTGCAATTTCAAACTAAAATGGATTTCCTAAACAAGTTAATATTTCTCTACTACATGTCTTTCTATATGACACGGACTCCCTTTACAATGGCTTTGAGTAGCCTGGATCAAGAAATAACAATCACTTTCCTGCTCTGATATCCGTGATAACAGCATCTGCTGCTGCTGCTGCTGCTGCTAAGTCGCTTCAGTAATGTCCGACTCTGTGCGACCCCATAGATGGCAGCCTACCAGGCTCCCCCATCCCTGGGATTCTCCAGGCAAGAACACTGGAGTGGGTTGCCATTTCCTTCTCCAATGCATGAAAGTGAAAAGTGAAATTGAAGTCGCTCAGTCGTGTCTGACTCTTAGCGACCCCATGGACTACAGCCTACCAGGCTCCTCCGTCCATGGGATTTTGCAGGCAACAGTACTGGAGTGGGGTGCCATTGCCTTCTCCATAACAGCATCTGAGATCACCCTTAACTACCTTTTCCCTATCTTTTCATATGATCTGGTTCAAATCTTTACTGTACTCTTTATAAAGTACCTGCTATCTTCCCCAATAAACTGAGAAGATTTTATGAGTAGCCCTGATTTTTACTTATCCTTTTTCAATCTTGTGTAGTCCATAGAAATGACTCAATAAAGGTTCTGGAATAATAGAAAAAAATACAGGGGCATGAAACATGTATGTACAATGGAACCTCAATTGTATCCTTTGCCAAAAGATCACCTAAGCCATCATCACTTAGGTTTGGATTTCTTCCCAAATAAATCACTTTAAAATAGAAAGAGACATGAATTAATAAACTCTAAATTCATATTTACTTAGTAAGCTTGTAAACATACCCATGTATTTTCCTTCAACTTTTATCATACTGAAACAAAAACAAAATTAGGATAATCTGCATTTCATAAGCTACCTTCTATCTCAGTTCATTTTTTAAAGATACTGAAACACACACACACATGAGCACACACATACACACATATGTAAATATGAAGAGAGAAAATGAGGGAAAATCGCTATATTTGTTTTTGCTTTTCTTATTTTAAGAATTTCACTAACTTTGTTCAGGGAAAAAGAAATCAATCAGTTAAATTTTGCAAAGCCAAAAATTATGAGAAACAAAGCTTGAGTAATGCATTTTAGTTATTTTTAAAATATCCAGGCAATTTACTGCTCTATAAAATTTACTCAAAATGCAGGCTTATCAGGAGAAACTATTTTCTGTCCTCTTTATTTCTTATCAGACACTTCCTGAACTTTTATATAGCATTTTCATTTTCTATGGGCTCAGCAGTAATTCTAAGAGTAAAGCATTTCACATTTAAAGCTTGCCTTTCATTCTTGTTCTCATTTTTGAGAGGACACAGGGCTTTAAATTAGAAAATACAACCTTAGTTAAAAAACCTATTGATACTGACAAAAATAACAGTAAGAGAAAGTTGGGTTTTCCACCTATCATGTTTGAATGCAAATCCAGTTGGAAGAATTTTCTTTTCTTAAGGGCAACTAACCAGCAGGTTTTATACTGATACATCCTGGAAACACAAATTTAAGTTCGGCACTTATACTCTACAATGCACCTAATTCCTCTAGGTCCCAGGACAAAGCTTCATTTGAGATTTGCATAATCCATCACTAATAAAAGATCACTCAGAGGCAGAAGCTGTAGGAACCCAATGTGAAGGCATTTCTTATTCACCGTGAATTGTGAACTTGGCATTTGCTTATATTTAATAATAAAGTGGCATTAAACCTTTATTACTACATCTAGAAACATCCTGAAATTACCATATTTATGAAATTCTGTCATATATGCTAATTTGAGTTAGCCAATATTTATTAATTTGGTTTATTTAATAACCATTTCCTGGGCTCCTGTTAGCTGGCAAGCACCTCAGTTATGTCCTGATATCAGTGGTTACTATGAGACAGGCCTTAAGCTCTAGAATCTCATACGCTAAGAAGAATGCTATATATCTCTATATCTCTACCTCCATCTACAGCAAAGTGTGCTAGCAGAGCAAGTGAATTGCAAAATAAACCTCCATACAGGTGCTTGACTCAGAGTAGAAGTAAAATACGGATATGGGGGATAATGACACACAATATTTACCAAAAACTCTCTGAGAACAAGCTGATGTGATAAACATTACATTGTACAGTTTCATCCTCTGGGATTTCTTCTGCTTTTTTAGGAGAACACAGAGATCTATGGGCATGAGATTCCTCTAGTGCACAGGTAAGCTAAAAGGACTGTGTTTTAGCTGTTATATGAAATGAGAGATAACAACAGAATAAGTAGAATTAGGGTCCTGGCTGTTTCTGCTTTATTGACTATGCCAAAGCTTCTGACGGTGTGGATCACAACAAAATGTGGAAAATTTTTAAACAGATGGGAATACCAGACCACCTGACCTGCCTCCTGAGAAGTCTGTATGCAGGCCAAGAAGCAACAGTTATAACTGGACATGGAAAAACTGACTGGTTCCACATTGGGAAAGGAGTAGGTCATGGCTGTATATTGTCACCCTGCTTATTTAATTTACATGCAGAGTTCAGTTCAGTTCAGTTGCTCAGTCGTATCCAACTCTTTGTGACCCCATGAATCGCAGCACGCCAGGCCTCCCTGTCCATCACCAACTCCCGGAGTTCACTCAGACTCACATCCATCGAGTCAGTGATGCCATCCAGCCATCTCATCCTCTGTCGTCCCCTTCTCCTCCTGCCCCCAATCCTTCCCACCATCAGTGTCTTTTTCAATGAGTCAACTCTTTGCATGAGGTGGCCAAAGTATTGGAGTTTCAGCTTCAGCCTCGGTCCTTCCAATGAACACCCAGGACTGATCTCCTTTAGGATGGACTGGTTGGATCTCCTTGCAGTCCAAGGGATTCTCAAGAGTCTTCTCCAACACCACAGTTCGAAAGCATCAATTCTTCGGCACTCAGCTTCTTCACAGTCAAACTCTCACATCCATACATGACCACAGAAAAAACCATAGCCTTGACTAGACAGACCTTTGTTGGCAAAGTAATGTCTTTGCTTTTTAATATGCTGTCTAGGTTGGTCATAACTTTCCCTCCAGAAGTAAGCATCTTTTAATTTCATGGCTTGCAATCACCATCTGTAGTGAATTTGAGCCCCCCAAAAAATAAAATCTGACACTCTTTCCACTGTTTCCCCATCTATTTCCCATGAGGTGATGAGACCAGATGCCATAATCTTCATTTACTGAATGTTGAGCTTTAAGCCAACTTTTTCACTCTCCTCTTTCACTTTCATCAAGAGGCTTTTTAGTTCCTCTTCATTTTCTGTCATGAGGGTGGTGTCATCTGCATATTTGAGGTTATTGATATTTCTCCCAGCAATCTTGATTCCAGCTTGTGCTTCCTCCAGCCCAGCGTTTCTCATGATGTACTCTGCATATAAGTTAAAGAAGCAGGGTGACAATATACAGCCTTGACATACTCTTTTCCTATCTGGAACAAGTCTGTTGTTCCATGTCCAGTTGTAACTGTTGCTTCCTGACCTGCATATATGTTTCTCAAGAGGCAGGTCAGGTGGTCTGATATTCCCATGTCTTTCAGAATTTTCTTTTTTAATTAATTTATTTATTTTTATTTTTTTTTAATTTAATTTAATTTTTAAACTTTACAATATTGTATTAGTTTTGCCAAATATTGAAATGGATCCACCACAGGTATACATGTGTTCCCCATCCTGAACCCTCCTCCCTCCTCCCTCCCCATACCATCCCTCTGGGTCATTTCAGTGCACCAGCCCCAAGCATCCAGTATAGTGCATCGAACCTGGACTGGCAACTCGTTTCACACATGATATTATACATGTTTCAATGCCATTCTCCCAAATCTTCCCACCCTCTCCCTCTCCCACAGAGTCCATAAGACTCTTCTATACATCAGTGTCTCTTTCGTACACAGGGTTATTGTTACCCTCTTTCTAAATTCCATATATATGCGTTAGTATACTGTATTGGTGTTTTTCTTTCTGGCTTACTTCACTCTGTATAATAGGCTCCAGTTTCATCCACCTCATTAGAACTGATTCAAATGTATTCTTTTTAATGGCTGAGTAATACTCCATTGTGTATATGTACCACAGCTTTCTTATCCATTCATCTGCTGATAGACATCATGCCAAATGCTGGACTGGATGAAGCACAGCTGGAATCAAGATTGCTGGGAGAAATATCAATAACCTCATATACGCAGATGACACTACCCTTATGGCAGAAAGTGAAGAAGAACTAAAGAGCTTGTTGATGAAAGTTAAAGAAGAGAGTGAAAAAGTTGGCTTAAACTCAACATTCATAAAAAAGAAGATAATGGCCTCTGGTCCGATTACTTCATGGCAAATAGATGGGGAAACAATGGAAACACTGAGAGACTTTATTTTGGGGGGCTCCAAAATCACTGCAGATGATGACTGCAGCCATGAAAATAAGACTCTTGCTACTTGGAAGAAAACTACAATCAACCTAGAAAACATATTAAAAATTAGAGATTACTTTGCTGACAAAGGTTCATCTAGTCAAAGCTATGGTTTTTCCAGTAGTCATGTATGGATGTGAGACTTGGACTATAAAGAAAGTTGAGCACCAAAGAATTGATACTTTTGAACGGTGGTGTTGGAGAAGCCTCTCTAGAGTCCCTTGGATAGCAAGGAGATCCAACCAGTCCATCCTAAAGGAAATCAGTCCTGAATATTCATTGGAAGGACTGATGTTGAAGGTGAAATTCCAACACTTTAGCCACGTGATGAGAAGAACTGACTCCTTGGAAAAGATCCTGATGCTGGGAAAAATTGAAGGCGAGTGGAGAAGGGGACGACAGAAGATGAGATCGTTGGATGGCATCACCCACTCGATGGACTTGAGTTTGAGCAACTCCTGGAGTTGGTGAAGGACAGGGAAGCATGGTGTGCTACAGTCCATGGAGTTACAAAGAGTTGGACATGACTGAGCGACTGAACTGACTGACTGAGTGTTTCGATGAATGTGCAACTCATTCTGTTGCTGGAAATCCATCAATAAATAGTAAAAGCGGGAAACTTCTTTCATGAAGCTTAGCCTCAAGTGGAGACAGATTGTGTCCTTGCTTTAGCATCAGGTCCCATCCACCGAGGGGATAATGGAAAAGTTTATGGTAAGTCAGTCACAAGAATGAAATTTATTATTGATTTCATTGACAACACACAGAAAAGATATTTGATTCTGAATCATCTTTCCTTCAGCCAGCAATTGCTTGAAAGCAAAGGGCCTATCTTACCATGTAAGTGGACAGAAAGAATGTATTCTCTGGTCTATGCTGTTTTATTACTTAAAATTTTCAAAGACATAACATATGTATCCTGTAATCTCTTTTCATCTGTATTAAAATACATTAATAATATACTTGAAGAATTATTTGCCCTGCTAAAGTGTCCTAACTATTCCCCACCTTCTAATTTGGAATAACTTATGATTTCTCAAGACAATCTTCAGAGTTCAGTTCAGTTAAGTTGCTCAGTCATGTCTGACTCTTTGCAACCCCATGGACCTCAGCATGCCATACTTCCCTGTCCATCACCAACTCCTGGAGCTTACCTAAACTCATGTCCATTGAGTCACTTATGCCATCCAACCATCTCATCCTCTTTCAACCACTTCTCCTCCCGACTTCAATCTTTTCTAGCATCAGGGTCTTTTCCAATAAGTCAGTTCTTCACATCAGGTGGCCAAAGTTTTGGAATTTTACTTTCAACATCAGTCCTTCCAATGAATATTCAGGACTAATTTCCTTTAGGATGGACTGATTTGATCTCCTTGCTGTCCAAGGGACTCTTAAGAGTTTTCTCCAACACCACAGTTCAAAAGCATCAATTCTTCAGTGCTCAGCTTTCTTTATAGTCCAACTCTCACATCCATACATGACTACTGGAAAAACCATAGTTTTGACTAGACAGGCCTTTGTCGGAAATGTCTCTGCTTTTTAATATGCTTTCTACGTTGATCATAGCTTTTCTTCCAAAGGGCAAGCATCTTTTATTTTCATGGCTGTAGTCACTATCTGCAGTGATTTTGGAGCCCAAGATAATAAAGCCTCTCACTGTTTCCATTGTTTCCCCATTATCTTCATTACCTCTACCATAGTTTGGCCTCAGTTCAAACAACAGGGAAGGAACACAACCCTGCCCATCAGAACAAGACCCAGTTCCCCCCTCAGTTAGTCTCTCCCATCAAGAAGCCTCCATAACCCTCTTGTCCTTATCCATCAGAGGGCAGAAAGAATGAAAACCACAATCACAGAAAACTAACCAAACTGATCACATGGACCACACCCTTGTAAACTCAATGAAACTATGAGCCATGCCATGTAGGGCCATCCAAGATGGACGGATCATGGTAGAGAATTCTGACAAAGCGTGGTCCACTGGAAAAGGGAATGGCAAACCACTTCAATATTCTTGCCTTGAGAACCCCATGAACAGCATGAAAAGGCAATCTTGAGAAGTCAAGGGAAAATGAGCATATTTCAACAAAACTCTATCAGAACTGAAATGGCTCTGGCTATTCTAAATCATAGAATTATTGTGTCCATTTTAGGATGTCAAAAGTCATCTAAGATATAGATACCATACATCTACCCTAGCTTCCAATGCTATAAGAACAATGTGTTATTCAGTCATTCAAGATTTATGCTAAGTAATAAGGAAACAAACGTTAAAAAAAAACACAACAGCAATGATAACAAAACTGGCCTAAAGAAGAGGTTGTCCAAGATACTTTCCCCTGCCATACGGTTACACCAATGGCCTTTAAATATAATTCCTTCCTTTTTTTTAATTATCACATGGTGATAACAAAAATCACTGGAGTCAAAGTCTTGTTTCCAATGTCTCCTTTGCTCTTCTCATACAATGTGACTGCAGGCAAATCTTGCTCTTATTTTAGACTTTTATTTTCTTTTTGATAACATCAGGATTTGGGGCAGGGACTTCTCAAGTTACTTCAAGTTACTTAACTGCAATTCTTAATCAAACATAAGAAGGAATGGCAGAATTTGATGGATTTCAGAGACAAGTTTTGTATCATTAACAAGGATTACATATTTTCCAGATCTGTAATCAACAAGATGATTTTAAATCAAAATTTATACTTAAAAAAAATCAAGCCAGATATAGTAAAAATAACTGTTTCTTTAAGTATAAAAGATATATATATATATATATATATATATATATATATATGCTGCTAAGTCACTTCAATCATGTCTGACTCTGTGCAACCCCATAGATGGCAGCCCACCAGGCTCTGCCATCCCTGGGATTCTCCAGGCAAGAACACTGGAGTGGGTTGCCATTTCCTTCTCCAATGCATGAAAGTGAAAAGTGAAAGTGAAGTCACTCAGTAAGTGTCCGACTCTTCGTGACCCATGGACTGCAGCCTACCAGGCTCCTCCATCCATGGGATTTTCCAGGCAAGAGTACTGGAGTGGGTTGCCATTGCCTTCTCTGATATATGTATAGATATAGATATAGATACATAGATAGATAGATCTCTGATATATATATAGAGAGAGAGGAATGATAAACTTTCAGGACTCAGGAGACCTTTTACTTAAACTCCATGACCAAGATACTTTCATACCTCTTACTGGTATTTTGAATTTTCATTTCCAGAGTTTTCTCCCACTGCTAAATGGTAGTATCAATTCTTGCCATTTACTGGTCATAAAAGTGGATAGGATCAATGGGTAATATTTATCAAGTGCTTTGAGCTCCCTGGAAGATAGGGTTATATAAATATCATATACTCTACTGAAGTACATAGAAGAGAACTTCCCCAGACTTCAAATTCTTTAGGGAGTAACTCACATAATGGAATCTGTCTCAGTGAAATTGAGATTAATGAAAAATAAGTGCTATTGTAAAGTTTGTAGTGTGTCATCCAAAGGTTCTATTTGTACCGTTAAAACATGACTTTCATATTCACATTCTTTTTACAAGAAGTGAATAGAAGTGACTTTATTAAGTTTGTCTTTTGACATTAGGTCACTAGTATATCAATTTTTAATAGAATGAACAAAATTAAAATAAAGTTCTTAATGTATAGTTTGGAGTAAAACAATGTGATTAGTAACCAGTCCAACTGGGCTGTCTCCTTTTAAACAAACAAAAATTAATCAATTTTACCTATTCCAAAGTCTTACAGGATACTTTGTATTACAGACATCAATTAATTAAGATAAACTGAGTATACAAAGGCAAAATTAATCGAGTATAGGTTCCTGTTATTTATTAAGTATTCCTTGCTAAATAGGAAATAGATGGCCTAGCCCATACTGAATTCTTAAACTACATGACATGTAGTCAAATGTGAAATGAGAATAGCTTTTCTATCTTCATAATCTGAGCACCTTAAAGGGTATACATATAATAGGAATGAGTCCACCAGGATCTTGGAAGGAAGGAACAAATTCTCCTAAACTTTAAAGCCCATGCAAGAAAAATGTACACCAAGAGACATTAAAGAATCTAAAAACTTGGGATTCCTTATTATTTTCTATTTTAATGATCTATCCATTGGTGTGAGTGGGGTGTTAAAGTCTCCTACTATTATTGTGTTACTGTCAATTTCTCCTTTTATGTCTGTTAGACATACATACTATGTCTTATGTATTGAGGTACTCCTATGTTGTGTCCTTCCTTATCTCTCATAATCATCTTTATTTTAAGGTCTACTTTGTCCGATATGAGGATTGCTACTCCAGCTTTCTTTTGCTTCCCATTTGCATGGAATATATTTTTCATCTTCTCACTTTCAGTCTATACGTATCTTTAGGTGTGAAGTGGTTTTCTTGTAGACAGCATATATTGGGTCTTGTTTTTGTATCCATTCAGCTAGTCTGGGTCTTTTGGTTGGAGAATTTAATCCATTTACATTTAAAGCAATTATTGATATATATGTTCCTATAATAATCCTTAAATGATACATTAGATTAGATGGATCTCATTGATATCTTCAGGACATCCCATCCAAATGCAGAAGAATACACCCTTTTCTCAAGTGTACAAGGAACATTCTCCAAGATAGACCACATCTTGGGTCACAAATCAAACCTCAGTAAATTTAAGAAAATTGAAATCATATCAAGCATCTTCTCTGACCACAAAGCTATGAGACTAGATACTAATCACAAGAGCCCCAGTGGATTCGGCGAATTCGAAGTGGGGATGGCATCAGCAAGGACCAGGAAACAATTGCTTAATTAAATGTTAATTAAGGATATAAAGAGTGGTTAAATAATGATAGCTCAGTGAGGAAATTTAGTGGAGAAAAGAGGCTGAATAATTCAGCCAGAAGGTGAGAGAAAGAATGACATGGGGAGACCAAGCTTCGGTGAACAAGGCCCACACATTATTTTCCAAAGTAGTTTTTATACCTTAAGTTATGCATAGAGGATAACGGGGGAAGGGGTAGAGTCATGCAGTAAGCCAGGCTTTCTTCTTGCAAACTTATCATATGCAAAAGTTTAGGTGATCTGTATCACCTTCTGGCCGGAGGCCTGTTAACATTTTAAGAAACTTATTTTTCTCTGAAGGTGATTATTCTAAAGTCAGGCGCCACCCTCCAAAAGCATTAGATAAAGTTGCATTCCTACAGAGCAAAGGTGTGGTGGGCTATAACAAGAAAAAGGATTAACTCAAGGGTCCAAGGTTACAAACATTAAAGCTACTACTTACACCAATTATATTAATCAATATGCGGCCAGGGACACAGCAGGTAAGGGATATGGAGACTTAGCAGCAAACATTGGCCCAACAAGTGAAAAACCCTTCACCAATACAATTTCTAATCAATCTTTTAACTGCTCAAAAGAATCTGTATTTAGACAGTTTAGAACATCTCATGCCTCTCACAGGTGGGAGGCTCTGAACAATCACATGTGGCCAGAAAAACCTATTCAGGCAGGCTAGAGGACTTCCAAAGGAGTTTGTAGGTTGAAACACTATCACACCCAGGAACTTTATTAACTGGAGCTGTAAGTTAACTCTTTTTTCAGAGAGAGGTAGTAGGGGACAGCACCCCCGTAAAGTCAGAGGTGTAGGTGAGAGCACAAAGCAGAAAGTAGGCAGACTCTGGTTTTGGGGGTAGATGCTCAAGAATTTCCAGGGGGACTGCTGAGGCTCAATCCCGCCTTTGTGTATGCTGAGCCTCCTTCCTCAGGACCTTTGCCATGGGCGGAGCTCCTACTCTGCCCATGGCAAAGAAACACAAACACACGGAGATTAAACAACACTTTTCTAAATAATCAACAGGTTACTGAAGAAATCAAAACAGAAATAAAAAATTTCTAGAAACAAATGAAAATGAAAACACAGCAACTCAAAACTTATGGGATGCAGCAAAACAGTTCTAAAAGGGAAGTTTATAGCAATACAATACTACCTCAAGCAACAAGAAAAACATCGATTAGACAGCCTAATGTTATACCTAAAACAACTGGAAAAAGAAGAACAAAAAATACCCAAAATTAGTATAAGGAAAGAAATCATAAACATCTGAGCAGAAATAAATGAAAAAGAAATGAAAGAAACAATAGTACAGATTAATAAAATTAAATCTGGTTATTTGAGAAGATAAACAAAACTGACAAGCCTTTAGCCAGACTAACCAAGAAAAAAAGAAGAATCAAACCAACAAAATTAGAAATGAAAAAGGAGAGGTTACAACAGACAATGCAGAAATACAAAGGATCATAAGAGACTATTATGAACAACTGTATAGCAATAAAATGGATAACCTGAAAGAAATGGACAGATTGTTAGAAAAGTTGAATCTTCCAAGACTGAACCAGGGAGAAATAGAAATTATGAACAACCCAATTACAAGCACTGAAATTGAAGCTGTGATCAAAATCTCCCAAAAAACAAGAGTCCAGGACCAGATGGCCTCACAGGAGAATTCTATCAATGGTTTAGAGAAGAGTTAATGCCTATCCTTCTAAAACTCTATCAAAAAAAAAAAAATTTTGGAAAGTAATTATCCTCCAATTAAAATAAATAAATTTAAATTAAAAAAAATTGCAGGGAAGGAATACTTCCAAACTCATTCTATGAGGCCACCATCACCCTGATATCAAAACCAGACAAAGAACACAAAGAAAGAAAATTAAAGGCCAATATCACTAATGAACATAGATGCAAAAATCCTCAACAAAATTTAACAAACAGAATTCAGCAACACATCAAAAAGCTTATACACCATGATCAAGTTAGGTTTATTTTAGGAATGCAAGGATTCTTCAATATACACAAACCAATCAATGTGATCAACCATGTTAACAAATTCAAAGATAAAAACAATATGATAATCTCAATAGATGCAGGAAAAGCCTTTGACAAAATTCATCACCCATTTATGATTAAAATCCCTCAAAAAATGGGTACAGAAGAAAACTACCTCAACATAGTAAAGGCCATACATGATAAGTCTACAGCAAAACATTCTCAATGATGAAAAACTGAAAGCATTTCCCCTAAGATCAGGAGCAAGACAATGATGTCCACTTTCACTATTATTCAACATAGTTCTGGAAGTCCTAGCTATAACAATCAGAGAAGAAAAAGAAATAAAAGGAATTCAGATTGGAAAAGAAGTAAAGCTTTCACTGTTTGCAGATGACATGATATTGTACATAGAAAACCCTAAATACAGTATCAGAAAATTACTAGAGCTAATCAGTGAATTTAGCAAAGTTTCAGGATACAAAATCAATACACAGAAATCACTTGTATTTCTATATACTAACAATGAAAAATCAGAAAGAGAAATTAAGGAATCAATTCCATTCACCATTGCAACAAAAGTAATTAAATATCTAAGAATAAACTTACCTAAACAGACAAAAGAACTGTACACAGAAAATTATAAGACATTATTGAAAGATATCAAAGGTGACATAAACATCAGATGGAGAGATATTCCATGTTCCTGGGTAGAAGAATCATTATTGTGAAAATGACTATACTACCAAATGCAATCTACAGATTTAACGTGATACCTATCAAATTACCAATGACATTTTTCACAGAACTAGAACAGAAAATGTCAAAATTCATAAGGAAACACGAATGACCCTGAATAGCAAAAGCAGTCTTGAGAAAGAATGGAGCTGGAGGAATCAACCTTCCTGACTTCAGATTATACTGCAAAGCTACAGTCATCAAGACAGTATGGCACTGGCACAAAAACAGAAATAACAACCAATGGAACAAGATAGAAAGCCCAGAAATAAACTCATGCACCCATGGGTACTTTATTTTTGACAAAAGAGGTAAGAATATACAATGGGGCAAAGACAGCCCCTTCAATAAATGGTGCTGGGAAAACTAGACAGCTACATGTAAAAGAATGAAATTAGAACACTTCCTAACACCATAAACAAAGATAAACTCAAAATGAATTAAAGACCTAAATGTAAGACCATAAACTATAAAACTCTTAAAGGAAAACAGGCAGAACACTTGATGACATAAATAAAAGCAAGATCCTCTATAACCCACCCCCTAGAGTAATGGAAATAAAAAGAAAAGTATAAAAATGGGACCTGATTAAACTTAAAGGCTTTTGCACAGTAGGATAAAAAGACAACCCTCAGAATGGGAGAAAATAATCTCAACTGAAACAACTAACAAAGGATTAATTTCCAAAATATATAAGCAGCTCATACCACTCAATGCCAGAAAAACAAACAACCCAATCAAAAAGTGGGAAAAAGACTTAAACAGACATTTATCCAAAGAAGACATACAGATCATTAACAAACACATGAAAACATACTCAACAAGTGCAGATCAAACCTACAATGAGATATCACCTCACACCAGAATGGCCATCATCAAAAAGTCTACAAATAATAAATTCTGGAGAGGGTGTGGAGAAAAGGGATTGCTCTTGCACTGTTAGAGGGAATATAAATTGATACAGCCACTATGGAAAACGGTATGGAGATTCCTTTAAAAATCTAGGAATAAAACCACCATATGATACAGAAATCCCAGTCCTAGGCATATACCACAAGAAAACCAAAATTGAAAAAGACTCATGAATCCCATTGTTCATTGCAGCACTATTTACAATAGCTAGAACATGGAAGCAACCTAGATGTCCATTGACAGATGAATGGATGAAGAAGTTGTGGGTACATATACACAATGGAATATTACTCAGCCATAAAAAGGTATGCATTTAAGTCAGTTCTAATGAGGTGGATGAACCTAGAACCTATTACACAGAATGAAGTAAGTCAGAAAGAGAAAGATAAATATTGTATTTTAACACATATATACGGAATCTAGAAAAAAATGGTACTATAGAATTTATTTACAGGGCTGCAATGGAGAAACAGAAATAGAGAATAGACTTACGGGCATGAAGAGAAGAGAGAAGTTGAGATGTATGGAAAGAGCAACATGGAAACTTACATTATCATATGTAAAATAGATAGCCAACAGGAATTTGCTGTATGACTCAGGAAACTCAAACAGGGACTCTGTAGGAACCTAGAGTGGTGGGATGGGGAGGAAGATGGGAGGGAGGTTCAAATCCCTCCCCTCTAGGTTGATGGCTGACTCATGTTGAGGTTTGACAGAAAACAACAAAATTCTGTAAAGCAATTTTCCTTCAATAAAAAATAAATCAACAATAATAAAAAAAGAATCTAAAATCTGATCAGAACAGATCCTGAAGGGGAAAAGTCAAGCTTTTCAAAGATGCTTTAATAGAGCTAACACTGTAGCTTTTGCCTCAGATTTATCTGGAACAGTGTTTGATTGACTATGTTTCCAAGTGTGCTGTTAAACAGCACAAGTAAGAATTTGCATGAAATGCAAGTAAGAATGGGAGAAGCAAATTATGCAACTGAAGGCAAGGCACAGAGTGACCTTCACATTTCATTTAGACTACAGAACCTCATAGCAAATTCTCTTGTTTTCTGAATTAAAGTAATTCTCTACTCCATTCCTCTCAGAGCAGCTAATTTTTCATTTCCCAGAACATGAGATGCAAAGGGGATTAAGGAACTGCAGAATAAAGACAACTTTGTTGTGAGCTAAAAATGTGCTCAAAGGAATGATGCAGAGTACCCAAGAGGGAGCAAGGAATTGAAGGTTTCTTCCTTTTGAAATAATGGCTAGTTCTGTGGAGATGGAAACTAGACTGACAAGTTATTTTCCTGCTGGAAGAAAAAAATTCAAATAAGTAACTGGTTTGGTGACATTCATTTAAAATTTATTCATGAAATTATTGAGTCATTTATTCAACAAATACATGTATTGAGAACTTGAAAGCAAGGCAAGTTGTAAATTCTGAAGATAAAGTTGTGAAAACAGCAGATAAGACTCTTATTCACATGTGTTTTTCTTTCTGGAGAGTAAAAAGGCTTTACATGCATGCTGTTTAATCATGTCTGACTCTTTGTGACCACATGGACTGTAGTCCACCAGGCTCCTCTGTCCATGGGATTCTCCAGGCAAGATTACTGGAGTGTGTTGCCATTTCCTACTTCATGGGATCTTCCCAACCCAAGTATTGAACCCATGTCTCCTGTGTCTCCTGCATTGGCAGGCAGATTCTTTACCACTGTACCACCTTACATGGGACAACAAATGAATAAGGCAGTTTCAGGTTGTGGTAAATTCTATAAAAGGAATAAATTAAGAGTGTAAGATTTGAAACTATGCTATTGGGAGAGTCAGAAGAGCCTCTCAATGAACATCTGGAGATAGAAGTTTTCACGCAAAGAAATAGCACATGCAAACATCCTAAGCCAAGTGACATTTGGCTAGAGCAAGAGTCCACTCAAGGCCAGTGAGACAGATCCACTGAGCAGAGGAGATGGCTGTCTGAATTGGAGACTGAGAGTTGAGTAGGGGCCTAACAATATGGGGATTTAGAACTTGAAAAGTGGTTTGTATGGTTTTGTTTTTGTTTTTGTTTTTTTTAAACTTTACAATATTGTATTAGTTTTGCCAAATATCGAAATGAATCCACCACAGGTATACCCACGTTCCCCATCCTGAACCCACCTCCCTCCTCCCTCCCCTACCCTCCCTCTGGGTTGTCCCAGAGCACCAGCCCCAAGCATCCAGTACCGTGCATCGAACCTGGACTGGCGACTCGTTTCATACATGATATTATACATGTTTCAATGCTATTCTCCCAAATCTCCCCACCCTCTCCCTCTCCCACAGAGTCCATAAGACTGATCTATACATTGGTGTCTCTTTTGCTGCCTCGTACACGGGGTTATTGTTACCATCTTTCTAAATTCCATATATATGTGTTACTATACTGTATTGGTGTTTTTCTTTCTGGCTTACTTCACTCTGTATAATAGGTTCCAGTTTCATCCACCTCATTAGAACTGATTCAAATGTATTCTTTTTAGTGGCTGAGTAATACTCCATTGTGTATATGTACCACAGCTTTCTTATCCATTCATCTGCTGATGGACATCTAAGTTGCTTCCATGTCCTGGCTATTATAAACAGTGCTGCGATGAACATTGGGGTACACGTGTCTCTTTCC
Organism: Bos grunniens; assembly: GCF_055505025.1. NCBI lineage: Eukaryota > Metazoa > Chordata > Mammalia > Artiodactyla > Bovidae > Bos > Bos grunniens. Next base: position 71,204,445 of record NC_141170.1, read on the forward strand.
CTTCTGGTTTCCTCAGTGTGTATGCCCAGCAGTGGGATTGCTGGATCATAAGGCAGTTCTATTTCCAGTTTTTTAAGGAATCTCCACACTGTTCTCCCTAGTGGCTGTACTAGTTTGCATTCCCACCAACAGTGTAAGAGAGTTCCCTTTTCTCCACACCCTCTCCAGCATTTATTGCTTGTAGACTTTTGGATCGCAGCCATTCTGACTGGCGTGAAATGGTACCTCATAGTGGTTTTGATTTGCATTTCTCTGATAATGAGTGATGTTGAGCATCTTTTCATGTGTTTGTTAGCCATCTGTATGTCTTCTTTGGAGAAATGTCTATTTAGTTCTTTGGCCCATTTTTTGATTGGGTCATTTATTTTTCTGGAGTTGAGCTGCAGGAGTTGCTTGTATATTTTTGAGATTAGTTGTTTGTCCGTTGCTTCATTTGCTATTATTTTCTCCCATTCTGAAGGCTGCCTTTTCACATTGCTAATAGTTTCCTTTGTTGTGCAGAAGCTTTTAAGTTTAATTAGGTCCCATTTGTTTATTTTTGCTTTTATTTCCAATATTCTGGGAGGTGGGTCATAGAGGATCCTGCTGTGATGTATGTCGGAGAGTGTTTTGCCTATGTTCTCCTCTAGGAGTTTTATAGTTTCTGGTCTTACGTTGAGATCTTTAATCCATTTTGAGTTTATTTTTGTGTAAGGTGTTAGAAAGTGTTCTAGTTTCATTCTTTTACGAGTGGTTGACCAGTTTTCCCAGCACCACTTGTTAAAGAGATTGTCTTTAATCCATTGTATATTCTTGCCTCCTTTGTCAAAGATAAGGTGTCCATATGTGCGTGGATTTATCTCTGGGCTTTCTATTTTGTTCCATTGATCAATATTTCTGTCTTTGTGCCAGTACCATACTGTCTTGATAACTGTGGCTTTGTAATAGAGTCTGAAGTCAGGTAGGTTGATTCCTCCAGTTCCATTCTTCTTTCTCAAGATAGCTTTGGCTATTCGAGGTTTTTTGTATTTCCATACAAACTGTGAAATTATTTGTTCTAGCTCTGTGAAGAATACCATTGGTAGCTTGATAGGGATTGCATTGGTTTTTATGTTTTTAAATATTATTTTATTAGCCTGTGGTAGGCAGAATAATGGCCTGTGGATATCTATGACTTAATCCCTTGCACCTGTGAATGTGTGAATTTATGGAATAAAGGAGAATTAAGGTTACTAATCAGCTGACCTTGAATTAGGGAGCTGAATCTGCATTATTCAGGTGGGACCAAGTAATCAAAAGGGACCTTAAAAGTAGAAGGCAGAAGAGTAAGTGTCAGAGTGATGGAACTTGACAAAGACATGATATTCCATTGCTGATTCTGAAGACCAAGACCCAGGGAGTGCAGGCAACCTCCAGAAGCTAGAAAAAACAAAGAAACAGATGGTCCCTCAGAATTTCTAGAAAAAGTGCAGTTTGGTTGACACCTGGGTTTTAGCCCAGTGAGACTCATTTTAAACTTTTGATATCCAGAATTATAAGATAATAAATTTGTGTTACTTTAAATCATCAATTCTGTTACAGAAGCAGTATGAAGCTAATATAAAGCCAATGGAAATTTTTACATCAAGAAGTTTAATTTTACCTAAATGTTAACATACCATTCTGATTGTTCCTTGAAAAATAAACTATAAGGATGAAAAAGTAAAAAGGACAATTATAAAGCTATTGCAGTAGACCAGATATAAGATAATATAGACATAATGGGGTAGAACCACTGGAGAAAAAATAAAAAACCTCAGATATTTGAAATACATCTCAACACTTTTTGAGGAAATGGAATTTTGGGAGGAGAAAAAGAGATATTGACACTGGACTTTGGAATGAAACATTTGGAGGAATTAGGGAGCTACTTTCTGAATCTAAGATAAGAGAAGGAGAATTTTAGGTATATTAATTTTAGATGTGTATTACAGTATACTTATTTTGAATTTAGGATAGAGATTACAACAATGTGCTAGTAATCTTCCTAATGATACCTTTGTGACATGGTGTTGAATTAAATCATGTATGGGAGAGACTATTGAGACTCTTCATTGGATTCCTGAGCAGTAACCTACCTTCAGTTATTGAACCAATGAGATGGGATTAACATTCCATTGTCTAGATTTCCAAAGCTTGTAATACTGTGTGTTTTTTATTTTTTTCGTATGCTATTCTGAGTTCAAGTCTCCTAAATACTCACTGATTATTTCTTCCTGAATATGTAAAGATAAATTGAGAGGTTTAATAGGGTATACAATTAAACCTTTGATTTTCTTTCTTAGTGGAAATTCTACAATTTTAATGGTGGAATCATGACAGTCTTGAAGTAGACATTGTCTGAGACCTTGTTCTAGACAATGGAGTTGGTATTCTAGTTACAGATTTGGGAGTCTTAATTGAATGTCTTGTATGAAATGAGGTGTTGTGTGACAGAATTTTTAATGGGTGCTTGAGCAATTTACAAAATGCATTAATTCAAAGAAAGTAAGCAAACTGAAACATGAAAAATAAGCAGAGAAAGGGAGAAATAAGGTCTGATTTAAATACAATCAGCAGATTATAGAGCTATTACTTGAAACACTGGACTAGGACTCTCAACTTCTATAATGTTAAGATTACTTCCCTATATGGTAATATATAATGGCCTAAGATATAAAATAATGAAACTCCCAACCAAGAGAAGATGCCTGATCTTAAGATTTTGCCATGGATTAACCTTGTCTATGGGGAAGGCAATGGCATCCCACTCCAGTACTCTTGCCTGGAAAATCCCATGGGTGGAGGAGCCTGGTAGGCTGCAGCCCATGGGGTCGCGAAGAGTCGGATAGACTGAGCGACTTCACTTTCACTTTTCTTTTTCATGCATTGGAGAAGGAAATGGCAACCCACTCCAGTATTGCCTGGAGAATCCCAGGGACGGAGAGCCTGCTGGGCTGCCATCTATGGTGTCGCACAGAGTTGGACACGACTGAAGTGACTTAGCAGCAGCAACCTTGTCTATGCGTTATTCTGTTATAGTGGTCTTGGTTTCTGGGATTGATTCTGAATTCCTGAATACGACATTTTGCATCCAGAACACAGACACTGTTTCACCCTCACCTGATTTATTTCAAATCCATAAAGTACTTACAAAATTCCTTTGCATTTTTAATTATAATTAATATATATATTACATATTATATATATAAACATATTTTATTGAACTATAATTGACTTGATTGAAAATTTGTAGGTATTATAATCCATATAAAGTTATTATAAAATATTCCCCATATTCCTTACATTATATCCTTGTTTCTTATTTATTTTGCACTTAGTACTTTGTGTCTTTTAATCCCCATTCATCTATTTGGCCCTTGCTCTAATCCCTCTCTGCATTGGTAACATCTAGAAAACAATTTTTTTTCCTACTTATAAGTCTGTTTCTGTCGTTCATTTGTTTTATATTTTGGATTTCACATATAAGTGATAACATACAGCATTTATCTTTCTCTGACTTATTTAACTAAGTGTCATACCCTCTAGGTCCATCTATGTTGTTGAAACTGGCAAATTTCATTTTTTTCTATGACTGAGAAATATTTTATTATATATATATTCCATGTCTTCTTTATCCATTCATCTACTGATGGACACTTAGGCTGCTTCCATATTTTGGCTATTGTAAATAATGTTGCTATGAACATTGGGGTTTATACATTTTCTCAACTTAGTGTTTTCATTTTCTTAAGAAATATACTCAGGAATGGAATTGGTATATTATAATGTAGTTCTATTTTTAGTTGTTTGAGGAACCTCCTTCCACTTTCTCCATAGTGGTTGTACCAGTTGTGCATTCCCACCAGCAGTGTACTATGTTCCTTTTTCTCCATATTCTTGCCTACACTTATTATTGCTTGTCTTTTTGAGGATGGCCATTCTGACAGATGTGAGGTTATATTTTATTGTGATTTTGATTTTCATGTCCCTGGTAATTATTTATGGAGTCACAAAAGACTGAATAGCCAAAGTAATCTTGAGAAGAAAAAAAAAAAGAACAAAGCTGCAAATAGCATGCTTCTGGATTTCAGATTATACTATTAATACAAAGCTACAGTAATCAAAACAGTATGGCAACAGCACAATAACAGACATACAGATCAATGGACCCAAATAGTCCAGAAATGAGAAAAAAAAAGGCCAGTCCAGGTTCGATGCACGATACTGGATGCTTGGGGCTAGTGCATTGGGACGACCCAGAGGGATGGTACGGGGAGGGAGGAGGGAGGAGGGTTCAGGATGGGGGACACATGTATACCTGTGGTGGATTCATTTTGATATTTGGCAAAACTAGTACAAGTATGTAAAGTTTAAAAATAAAATAACATTAAAAAAAATAAATAAAACTAATCATAAAAGAAAAAAAAAAAAGAGTCCAGAAATAAACTCACACACATATGGTCAATTGATCTATATAGTAAAGGAGACAGGAATACACAATGGGGAAAAGAATCTCTTCAGTAAGTAGCATTTGGAAAACTGGACAGCTGAATATAAAAGGATGAAATTAGAACATTTTCTCACACCATATACAAAAGAAACTAAATTGATTAAAAACCTAAATAAAAGAAACAATTAAACTCCTATAAGAAAATAAAACAGTATACCCTTTGACATGAAAGTGAAAGTGAATAGGTTTTAGCAATTTTTTTTTTTTTTTGCTTCTGTCTCCTCAAGCAAAGGAAACAGGAACAAAAATTAACAAATTGGACTCAATAAAGCTTAAAAGTTTTTGCACATTGAAGGAAACCATCAACAAAATGAAAATACAACCTACTGAATGGGAGAAAAATATTTGTGAATGATATTACTGTTAAGACTTAATACCCAAAATATAAAGAACTTACACAACTCAATATCAGTAAAATAAACAATCTGATTTTAAAAAATGGACAGAGAACTCAAATAGGCATTTTTCCAAAGAAGACATACAGATGACCAATAAGCACTCAAAATTCCTTTGAATTTGAGTGCCAACATGGAGTCATAATAATGTTTCCAAATAATATAGAAAGGTTGGCAATGTTACTGTGATTGAGATCCTAGATCATCTGGCATTAAATATATAAATTGTGGCTCTCCAGAGAAATAAAATCAATATGAGAAAATACACACACAGAGAGATTTAGTATAAGAAATTGGCTAATGCAAATATGGAAGCTTAAAACTCTCAAGATCTGTACGATGAATCAGCAAACCAGATACCCATGAAAACTGAGGATTTAATTCAAGTTTGAGTTCAACAAATGCCTGAGAAATGGTGTAGTTCCAGTCCAAATGGCAGTAGCTTGGGACTCAAGAGAAAATGCTTCAGTTTGAGTCCAAAAACTGGAAAAAATCCAATGACCGAGTTCAAAGGCAATCAGACAGGAAGAATTCTCTTACTTGGGGAAAGGTCATAATTTTTGTTTAATTCAGGTTTTCACCTGTTTAGATTGGATGAGGGCTACCTACTTTAAAGAGGGAAATCTGCTTTTCTCAGTCTACCAATTTAAATGTTAGTCTTGCCCAAAGAACTCTCAGAGACACACCCAAAATAATGTTGACTCGATATCTGGGTATCCTATGGCTTAGTCAAGTTGACACAAAAAATCAATCATCACACACTTGAAGTGTTGAAAAACCAGCTGAGAGAGTAGAAAAGAGTAACAAAAGAGAATTTTGGCAGGTTTTAGCCCAGATAAATTCTGAGACAATAGCCTATGCCCAGAGTGCAACTTTCATCTGTTTGCAGTTTGCAGAGCAGAATTAATATTTAAGACTGTAGTGTCTAGGATCAGGCAGATATGATTTTAAATGTTAGTAGATTTACTTAATAGGGCTGTGATATTGGGCATTTAGTAAACAATGCTGAAGCATGTTTTCTTTATATATAAAATGGGAAATGTAATAATATCTGCCTTATGAGATTTCTAAAATAAATATAATATACATAAAACACTCAGAACATTAATAACATAAATCTGACAAATGAATTTTCAGGTGTTGTTAACATATGTATCATTACCATTATTTGAATGAACAGGTTGGATCTCTTGGAAATACTCAAGATGAAGGAGAAATCCACTTCATTGAATATCTTCTCAGGAGTGGACTTATTTTCATTTTAATGATTTGATCACATATTTCTTTTCCTTTTAGAAATTGTATTTTTTTGTAGAAATCAATAGTCTACAACAGATATCTCTAAAACACTACAGCTCACATATTCCTGCAAAGCTTAGCTGATCCTCCCAGCATTTATTATGTATCTGATTGAGTGGGGTAAGTAATCCTCCTATTACATTTAAAAATTAAATAACTGCTTTGGTCTGATAATGTCACAAAAGATTTTATAGCACAAGAAAGGCATGAGCTGCTTTTGATGGAGACTGAATCACAGAATGGAAGAGAATTAGAGATGATATTTCCCATGTTTTTGCTCATGGTCTACTAAGTAATGATTTTCTTATATCATAGGGTATCCATTTCTCTTTCTCCTAAATGAAAAATCTAGCAGAAATACAAAATGAGGGTTTTAAAAAATCAATTGTGAACAGTATTATACATGTTCACCGACTTTATTCTTATCTGCAAATAATGGCATTTTTTGAATTCTTACTGAGGTAGAGGTGGTAAAGTAGGTGTACTACAAGGCTAAGCACCCCCAGAGTTGACATGTGCATGCTACAGTCCAAAGATCCACAAGCAAAAGAATTCTGGGGAGCACTGAGTCATTATGTGCTCACGAGATGTACTTGCTGATGGCTTCACGAGAGTACTTGCTTTGGCAAATCAGTAGTGAGTTATCTAGGTGGGAGTTGGCAAAAATAAATTCTTTGAGCAGTGCAGTAGAATGTAGAGTCAGGAGACAGACTCTGGAAACATACAGCTTAAGGTTTACATCCTGGATCCAGCATGGAACAGTTATGGAACAATTTGTGTGTTATTCTCACACTTAAATTTCCTTATAGATGTACTTCCCATATTTCAGATCACTTCAAGAAGATAATATATGTAAAATTCCTTACAATTATTGTTTAACTTTTTTATTTTATAGAACCCACCTACACAAACATTTTCATTAGGAAGTAGAAACTCACATCTTAGATTGTAAAACAGACAGGCTTGCTCATGATGTCATCATCATTTTCTTTGGCTTCAGGACACCAGGCAGCAGTTGAATTTGGAATAACCCAACTAAGGGGATTCAGTAGCCACTTATTTTTTTATATTGCTAAAAGTTTATCATAGACCACGTGAGCATGGAATAAGCCTCAGAGACAGAGACCCTGACTATGACTCATGGAAAATACCACACTGCTATCCTGATATCTTGCCAATCTTCTTCTGTCTTCTTGGAATCTGCTTCACCTCCCGGAGGAAGTTACTGGGTCTCCAAGGGGGCGAAATCGCAAGTTCATACTCAGCAATACTCGTCACCTGCTTCAGAGCAGGTAAAGGGCTAACTGTGTCTGATTAAGTGTTAGAAGATGTCACATCAGGTTTAACTTTATTTTCCTGAAGTCTTCATAGGACAACCAGAACAAAAAAATGCTAAATCTTGTCGGAATTCAAAAGACACCACATACAGGTGTAATACAAAAGGAATGGGAAATACAAAAGGAAAAATAGCACAGATACTATGAACTGCTATAGAGATGAAATGTAGCATGTCGACCAGTAGTGTTTCTGCTTCCTGCACCCCCACCTCCAATAACCATGAGACCAATAGGAAGTGCAGTGACATCTTCTGTAGGTTTGTGGTAATGTTGGAAAGGACAATGGTCTGAACCTTGACCCAGGTCTAGCCCATCCAGAAATCCAGTTGGAAATATTAGGATGATTTCTGCTTCCAAATATGAAGATGAGAAGCAAAGAGTGATGTGTAAAACCCATATTTCCATGAATTCAGGTAAAGTCACACCATTTTGACAAAGAGACGGTTTTCACTCATCTCAAGGATGTGACCTCTCTCAATCAGAATCACTAACAATACTATGGAATATGAATTACTATAGGAATTAGACCAATTCGGGGAAGAGACGGGGAAGTGAAAGTCTAAAAGTATGAGGGAGTGTTAGGGGTTAGAAGATGAAGAAAAAGAATGACTAATTAGTATTAATTAATACTAATTAATTAATTAGTTATAACCAAGCATTTCCAGAGCCAGAAGTAAGACCATGAATGGGGCAACTTGTGCAAAGGTCTATAGGAACATGTTTCCTCACACACCAGCCTCTATGGGTCCACAAAGTGTGTGGTGGTGGGGTCAATGATGCTCTTTGTCAGCAAAGCCAGAAGCTGGGAAGAAAAACTGCATATAGAGCAGAGGAAAGTGAAAACAAATTGAAATCCGCTTATTACCTCTAGGTCTCCTTTACTGTATCTGACTGCAAAAATACCTTCAGAAGCAGTGGTTACTGATTCACTTTTGTCTTATAAACTATGCATGTATTTTTCTTGTGGCCAATGCTAGTTTGGTAACATACAGGGATGCAGTTCGAGGTATAACAAAAGTGACACAACACAGTTAACAGGCCAAGCCAGGACTGAACGGCAGACTAAAAATACAGCAGTAGAGGAATGTGGATGACATCTGTTTTTTGAGTGAAAGACTTATAGCTGCTCAGGTCTCCAATGTCATGGAAATTAGTTGATGTTCAGTCACTAAGTCACGTCTGACTCTTTGGGACCCCGTGGACTTCAGAACGCAAGGCTTCCCTGTCCTTCTTTATCTCCTGGAATTTGCTCAAACTCATGTCCATTGGGTCAGTGATGTTATCCAACCATACTATCTTCTGTTGCCCCCTTCTTTTACCTTCAATTTTTCCCAGCATCAGGGTCTTTCCCAACGAGTTGGCATTTTGCATCAGGTGGCCAAAGTATTGGAGATTCATGAAAACGGAAAGACTCTGGGAGACAAATCCCAGAGAGCCAACAAGAACTGCCAAGGCTAAAAGAGGCAATTTTTTGAAGTCACCTGCTTTGGGGATCGTTACTGGGTTAATAATCAAATGAGACCAAGTTTAAGAATATTCTCAAAACTCACACAAACACACATACACACACACAAACCCTCTGGCTCTATAATACCGGAGAAACCTTTTGTTGCAGTAGAGTCACCTAAGGGACTTCCTTGAGGCTGTCATAAATACTAAATGTACATGACCTTTTCCCTTGGGTGTACAGCCATCCATGATTTTGCCAAGCTCTTTTTGCAGTAAAGTCTTTTGCAATAAAGTCCACCCAAGGATGGAGGAAGCTTGGTGATGAAAATCTAAATTGGACTACTAGGGTTGAATATAAATCACAAATTTAAATGACAAATAATAACAAGAACTGCTGCATTGAACTAAGCTAACTTGAATTAGCAAGATCAATTTTCCCAATACTAAGAAACAGAGCCTCCTGAGGTAATGTGAATCTAAAGAAAGTGAGTATTTTAAACAAATCTTATCTTTACACTGTTGCAGTCACCATGCAGCCTCCTTGAGGGCATGTCATAAATGCTAAATGGATGTGACCTCTTTCCCTTGAGTACACTGCTAAGCATGAGCTTGCCAAGTTCATCAGCCTCCTGCTTTAGGCTTCTAAGCTGCTCTCATAAGGACCAGCCTCTGAAACTAAGTCTATTTCCCTAGCCCCAATCAGGTACACAACTAGTCCTTTTTATCATCAAAGCCTGGTGATGCTGCAGCCCCAGCCTGCTTTGCCTCAGAGTCTCCTCCCAATATGACATTTATAGAAGCCAAAAGAATGTTTTCCTTCAATGGTTTACATTCCAATGACTGACACTAAGTCTTAAATATCTGCTCAGTTTGGAGACTTTCCATTGGCTTAAAACTTCTCTTATACAAAATGAAAAATGATTTCTTCTTAAATATGGGTAAAATCCTGTGCCATGTTCAGAGAGATTAAGAAGCTTAGAAAAGCATTTTGTCACAAGAATTCTGCAAAGGAAGTTATCTAACTGTGCAATTCTAATACTTTACAGAGGGGGCTCTTTAAAAAATTTCTCCACCTGTTCAGGTCAAAGGGTATACTACGAAGCATAATTTGAGTTTATATAAGAAATGGACACCGAGAGTAAAAAAATAGAAATACTCAGATCATACAAGCCTGCTGATTGCTTCCGTAGATCCCAAAAAATTGCTTGTGCATGCTTCCAGTAGATTATTAAAGAGACCAAAATAGAACCACTCACTATCTTTATTAACTTGGAATATCATAGTTCTAAACAACACTAGAAATGAATATAAACTCTAGAAATAGGCCAGATCTCCAGTTACAATGTCTATTTTTATAAAAGAATAATGAAATAGAATGTGAAAAAATTTAAATTGTAAATATCATGTAAGAAAAGAGATGCCAGTCCAGGTTCGATGCACAATACTGGATGCTTGGGGCTAGTGCACTGGGACCACCCAGAGGGATGGTATGGTATGGGGAGGGAGGAGGGAGGAGGGTCTAGGATGGGGAACACATGTATACCTGTGGCGGATTCATTTTGATATTTGGCAAAACTAATACAATTATATAAAGTTTAAAAATAAAAAAATAAATAAATAAATCAGCTGGACAAAATTACATCACGTATCTTTTTAAATCTAGATATAATTAAATTGGTAAAAGTTGTAATGCTTCTTTAACAACTAATTCTGTGTATGATATAGCTAGATGTTTTCCTCTCAAAATACAATCCAAGCAAAATGAAAGAAAACATAAATTGTAGTGGTAACTAGGGAAAATATATTGATATATTTCCTTTAGGTAACACTATCCAAATTGCAAGATAAGATCAGTCTAGGGAAAATAGAAATTATAAGTAGCTAGATTATTGATTTTTAAGAAAGTTGTGAAAATAATTTGGATGAATATGAATTCAAATGATCCTGATTCTAAACCAAGAAAGTCCAGTTGTGAATCATTCTTTATCAGGCCCATTCATAGCCGTTGGGAAAACGTATTTTGTTGTCTAGATTGTGTAATTTGAAGGATGATTAGAAAGTCACTCCTTTCCAAAATATCTATCAACAGCTACCACTATATTTGATATATCATCATAAATTTATTCTTTTGGTAGAAACATCCCTTCCTTTTTGCAAAGAAATCAATATTTATAATCATATGACTAATTACATTTTGCTGATCATTTACTATATGCCAGAAATTCTGTTAAATGTCAAGTGAATCATTTCAAATAACCATTGGAATAAATCTGTGAGAAAAGTATTATCTTCATCTGACAAAAGAAAAAAAAAAAAAAAGAGCTTGAAGAAGTTAAATAACTTACCAGATGTCACATAGCTGAACAGTGGTAGAACTTCATGTTCTAATTCTTTGAGACTAACTCGATGCTTTGTGTGCATATTTGTCTTTTGAAGCACACTTCATGTTTTGGGTGTCAAAACTATATTTATCCCTCAATATGAAGCCTTCTGGGCTTCCTAGGTGGCTTAGTGGGTAAAGAATCTGCCTGCAGTGCAGGAGCTACAGGCAGACACAAGTTCAATCCCCAGGTCAGGAATATCCCCTGGAGGGGGGCATGGCAACCCACTCCAGTATTCTTGCCTAGAAAATGCCATGGACAGAGAATCCTGGTGGACTACAGTCCATAAGGTTGCAAAGAGTCAGACACCACTGAAGCAACTGAGCACACACACATGTGCTATCCATCTATGATGACCTAAAGCCAGACATCCTGGAATGTGAAGTCAAGTGGGCCTTAGAAAGCATCACTACAAACAAAGATAGGGGAGGTGATGGAATTCCAGTTGAGCTATTCCAAATCCTGAAAGATGATGCTGTGAAAGTGCTGCACTCAATATGCCAGCAAATTTGGAAAACTCAGCAGTGGCCACAGGACTGGAAAAGGTCAGTGTTCATTCCAATCCCAAAGAAAGGCAATGCCAAAGAATGATCAAACTACCGCACAATTGCACTCATCTCACATGCTAGTAAAGTAATGCTCAAAATTCTCCAAGCCAGGCTTCAGCAATATGTGAACCGTGAACTTCCTGATGTTCAAGCTGGTTTTAGAAAAGGCAGAGGAACCAGAGATCAAATTGCCAATATCCGCTGGATCATAGAAAAAGCAAGAGAGTTCTAGAAAAGCATCTATTTCTGCTTGATTGACTATGCCAAAGCCTTTGACTGTGTGGATCACAATAAACTGTGGAAAATTCTGAAAGAGATGGGAATACCAGACCACCTGATGTGCCTCTTGAGAAATTTGTATGCAGATCAGGAAGCAACAGTTAGAACTGGACATGGAACAACAGACTGGTTCCAAATAGGAAAAGGAGTTCGTCAAGGCTGTATATTGTCACCCTGTTTATTTAACTTATATGCAGAGTACATCATGAGAAATGCTAGACTGGAAGAAACACAAGCTGGAATCAAGATTGCCAGGAGAAATATCAATAACCTCAGATATGCAGACGACACCACCCTTATGGCAGAGAGTGAAAAGGAACTCAAAAGCCTCTTGATGAAAGTGAAAGTGGAGAGTGAAAAAGTTGGCTTAAAGCTCAACATTCAGAAAACGAAGATCATGGCATCTGGTCCCACCACTTCATGGGAAATAGATGGGGAAACAGTGGAAACAGTGTCAGACTTTATTTTTCTGGGCTCCAAAATCACTACAGATGGTGACTGCAGCCATGAAATTAAAAGACGCTTACTCCTTGGAAGGAAAGTTATGACCAACCTAGACAGCATGTTCAAAGGCAGAGACCTTACTTTGCCAACAAAGGTTCGTCTAGTCAAGGCTATGGTTTTTCCTGTGGTCATGTATGGATGTGAGAGTTGGACTGTGAAGAAGGCTGAGCACCGAAGAATTGATGCTTTTGAACTGTGGTGTTGGAGAAGACTCTTGAGAGTCCCTTGGACTGCAAGGAGATCCAAACAGTCCATTCTGAAGGAGATCAGCCCTGGGATTTCTTTGGAAGGAATGATGCTAAAGCTGAAACTCCAGTACTTTGGCCACCTCATGCGAAGAGTTGACTCATTGGAAAAGACTCTGATGCTGGGAGGGATTGGGGGCAGGAGGAGAAGGGGACGACAGAGGATGAGATGGCTGGATGGCATCACTGACTTGATGGACGTGAGTCTGAGTGAACTCCGGGAGTTGGTGAAGGACAGGGAGGCCTGGTGTGCTGCGATTCATGGGGTTGCAAAGAGTCGGATATGACAGAGCGACTGATCTGATCTGATCTGATGATAACCACAGGCCAATGTATTCCCTAGATCAGCTGTTCTATAATAGCTCATGTTATATTGATTTGAAATGGTTTTGTATTTCCATATCCCTTACTAGATTGTATTTTGTGTGGGTAGTGAACACATCTTTTTTATAGTTGTTGCTGTTACTGCATTATTATTATAATCATCATTATTATTGCTATTCTTAGTGTTCTCAGAATTGAATGCAATACCACCTGCATATTTAATGCTTCACACATGTTCTCTGAATGAAAGTACATAAAATTAAATTAATATTGGCATATCTTATAAGGGTTCATGTTGCCTTCCATTATGATTAGTGAAACTTCAAGTAATATGAAAAACCTGAATGCCTAAGATGTTAACAGATATTCCATATTTAGTCATAAACAGAAAAAATAAAAAGGGTATCGGAATCCTCTGTGGCTTTACATTGGAACAGACCTGCTTTTTGCTGGATAGATCACAATGTCCTAATCACACAGTGTAGGTAGTGATGACAAAGAAAAGTAGTTGAAATTTCCAACTATTAGAGAAATGCAATTTAAAACTACAATGAAATATCACCTCACATCAATCAAAATGGCCCCCATTCAAAAGTCTCCAAATGACAAATGCTGAATAAGATGTGAAGAAAAGAGGGACCTCCTCCAGTGTTGGTAGAAATGTAAATTGGTGCAGCCACTATGCAAAACAATATGGAGGTTCCTTAAAAAACTTACAGAGTTGCCATATGATCTAACAATCCCACTCCTGGGCATTTATCTGAATAAAACTCTAAATCAAAAAGATATATGCACCGCAATGTTCATAGTATCACTATTTACAATAACCAACACACAGAAAACACCTAAATGACCAATGACAGATGAATTCATAAAGAAGACATATACATATACACACTGGCATGCTGAGATTCATGGGGTCACAAAGAGTTGGACACGACTGAGCGACTGATCTGATCTGGTCTGATCTCACTATATAGATAGATAGATAGATAGATAATGGAATACTACCTAGCCATAAGAAAGAATTAAATAATGCTATTTGCAGCAATATGGATGAACCTAGAGACTATTCGTTTAAGTGAAATAAGTTAGAAAGACAAATACCAACTGATACCACTTATATGTGGAATCTAAAAATGTGGAAAAAATGGACTTATATAAGAAACAGACACATAGACATAGAAAACAAACCTATGGTTACCAAAGAGGAAACAGGGTGGGGGAGAGATAAATTAGGAGTTTGGGATTAGTAGATACAAACTGCTACTGCTGCTGAGTCACTTCAGTCGTGTCCGACTCTGTGAGACCCCATAGACGGTAGCCCACCAGGATGCCCTGTCCCTGGGATTCTCCAGGCAAGAACACTGGAGTGGGTTGCCATTTCCTTCTCCAATGCATGAAAGTGAAAAGTGAAAGTGAAAGATACAAACTACTGTATATAAAATAGATAAACAAGGTCCTGTTGTATAACACAGGGAACTATATTAAATATACTGTCATAAGCCATTTTGGAAAAGAATATGAAAAATATATGCATTATATATATATATAATCACCTTGATGTATACCAGAAACTAACCTAATATTTTAAATCAATTTTATTTCAATAAAGAAGAGTGGTTAGAGCCTTTGTTTACAATTGGTGGATTGAACCCTCATGGCTAACTCCATTTCAGCCTGAAATTTGAACAAAATAAATTGGAGAAATAATAAGCATAAATCAGCAGTAAAGAAGCTGCCTGCAGTGCAGGAGATGCAACACATGCAGATTCTATCCCTGGGTTAGGAAGATTCCCTAGATAAGGAAATGCCAACCTACTCCAATATTCTTGCCTGGAGAATCCCATGGAAGAAGCAGCCTGGAGGGCTACAGTCCATGGGGTTGCAAGAGTCGGACGTGACTAAGCAACTAAACCACCACGATAAGGGGAAAATTAGCAGGAAGCAGAGCCACTTCTGGTCCACATTCTATCTGGTGAAATTTTAAGCTCTCTGATTTTTTTTCTCTGTGAACCTAATGATGACTCCTTGGCAATAGATTATCTAACTGAGTTCATTTGTTTCTGGCCTATGTCATGTTCCTTCAGCTTCTGTAACTGTGTGCCTGCAAAACCTGCAAGTCATCTTATTTACTGATTTCATGAATGCTATTAACTAGTCATCATTCTAATAATGGCAGTGGCCACAAGCAGTTATCTCAACCCACTTTTTGTCTTCTTAAAATTCTCATGTCTTATGATCTCCCTTATTCCCATCAGCAAGCATACTTACTCTTTCCTAATTATTTAATCTGTGGTGACAGAAGGTTGAGTTGCTATTTGTTAGATGTGCTGAGAACATTCTATAGTTGCTAGGTGATACCAACCAGCACTGGCCTAAAATACTTAATAATCTTCAGATTAAATTTTCTTGTTACTTTTTCTGTAAGCAGCACAAAGCACCTGGACCAGAGTGATTGAGACTGCATTATAAAATTCCTTGAATTCCAGAAACATTCTGATTGGTGCACAGATTAATGTAAAGGGTAGATTAATCTTTGTGAACCACTAGTTCAGCTGAAGCAGCTGCTTATATTTTAAATGCTAACATCATCATATTCTAGCACACAGAAGTATGATTTTCCTAAGAATGAAGATATCCAAAAGAGAAGCTAATAAGGCATATCTAAGCAGTGTGTTTGGTAATCATGAGATAACACTCTGGAGGGATTAGAAGCATGAGGCTGCATTTCTGTCAAATTATTAGCTCATGATAACCCCTTCCTCCTTGTCACACCTGGCTGCCTAATTCCTATCCAATTAAAAGTGACATTTTCTGGTGATGTTAGCAATTTAACTGTATGCTTTCTTTTTTTTTATTTGAGAAGCTCTTTGGAAGGCTGATCACTGAAAACTGGAGGGTTTTGTCCCTCAGATACTCCCTGTTATAAAGAGGAAAAATTGTCTGAGACATATTAGGTAGGGCCTACCTACAGATCCAAAGTCATAACATGGTCTGTTCCATTCATATCATTGCAGCAGTAATTGCTGAGAACTACTCATCTATTTTTAACAAATTCCTTTTCACTGCAACTAATTAGGTTGATTCTTTATGGTAGGTAGGGAAATTTTAAAAGTAAGGGATCCAAATTTTAAATTATGTGAAAATGTATCCATTGTACTCGTGAATGTGAATTTTATAACAAATAATTTTGATAATCATATATGCATAAGCTTATATACATATATGCCCACATCCACTCATAGAGACATCAAAGACATTTGTAAAGAAATCTCACCACTTCCAGATATGTTTTAATTTTTAAGTTTCATATAATAAAATCCAATTCTTAAGCAACACATGAGTATATATGTTAAATGGCAAAAAACTGTCTCAAAATGCCATTTTAATACACTTTTACTCACTTAATATGACCTCAAACATTTTCTATGTTTATAAATGGTTTCAATAATGTTTTTATTTCCAAAATAATATCCCAATTTTGTTGAGCCTCAAAATTTGCTGAGGCTCCAAAATATTGACTTTCTTCCCCTCTAATTAATTATTCTGACATGAACACAATATTAAACCAATATTTGATTTCCCTTGCCTCAAAATATTTTCCCAGAATAAATTCCCTAACATACTATTCCTAAACCTGAATGTATGACTCTTGCTGTTGTAGCCATGTTGCTTTCTGCAGTTGCTTAATCCAACTCTACCATCAGCAGAGTGAACTGAATAGGTCAGAAGAGGATCCACCACTGCCCTGGTCTTGAAAAGAGATCAAGGCTATCACTTGATCTGCCCTCTATCCTCACATCACCATCACTGCTACTGAATGTGTACTGACAACTGGCTAATGACCACTTCTGAGAGCTCTAATTCTTTGCGGCTACAGACTTTCAGTGGGGTGCCCTGACTGGTACATTTTTCTGTCTTATGACATTCCTTATCCAAAAAAAATTTTTTTTTTTTTGCTCTAGTTTTGTACATCAGCTATTACTCTAATTTTAACTGTGGTGTTAGAGAAGACTCTTAAGAGTCCCTCACACTGTAAGGAGATCCAATCAGTCCATCCTAAAGAAAATCAGTCCTGAATATTCATTGGACAGACTGATGCTGAAACTCCAATACTTTGGACACCTGATGAGAAGAACTGACTCATTTGAAAAGACCCTGATGCTGAGAAAGATTGAAGGCGGGAAGAGAAGGGGATGATAGAGGATGAGATGGTTGGATGGCATCACCTACTCAGTGGACATGAGTTTGAGTAAACTCCGGGAGTTGGTGATGGACAGGGAGGCCTGGCATGCTGCAGTCCATGGGGTCGCAAAGAGTCAGACATGACTGAGCAACTGAACTGAATTGAAACGAACTATTACTCTAATTAATCCTGATGAGATACCACCTCAAGACTCCCTTCCAAAAGCCCTTTAGTTAGAGCAGTCACTATGATTACTCTTTTATGTGATTGCAACTCCATGAGAACAGCACTCAAAAGCACAAAATGGTTTATCTGGCATAGCAATACCCAGAACCTTCAAGACAATAAAATTGTGGTGATGATGTATCTTTCCAGGTTCTCAATGACCAACTGATGATGTAACCCACAATGGACAGGGTGCTGTCAATCACAAAAACATATCACAAGGACTCTACTGGAATTTTATTCATAATGCTAAAATCTCCAATATTACAGTAAACTAAAATAATTAATACTGAAAAGGAAACACTATGGACTGCAAGAAAGATTTGAAAATAAGTATAATAAAGTATTAAAATGTCTTGAAAAAATGTTTTCATCTCAGCAAAATCCATAGAGACTTCATGAAGAATGCTGTAGGTAAATTTTATAATTTATATTTGAGCAGTTTTAAGGCAACATGTATGCATTTAAATCCTAATTTTTAGTGCAAGAATCTACAAATAAAATGTATATAATGTGTTTTACCATTAAATAAGAAGAGCTTTAAGTAAAATCATATGAAGGCTACCATTCAGTATTTTTACTTGGTTTATAATGATGACAGATTACTTATTCTTCAGTTTACTTGCCTATCGTAGTGAATCTCCTTTTTAAAGAGAAATGTGCACTGTTAAGGGAGAAGGCAATGGCACCCCACTCCAGTACTCTTGCCTGAAAAATCCCATGGATGGAGGAGTCTGGTAGGCTGCAGTCCATGGGGTCGCTAAGAGTCGGACACAACTGAACGCCTTCACTTTCACTTTTCACTTTCATGCATTGGAGGAGGAAATGGCAACCCACTCCAGTGTTCTTGCCTGGAGAATCCCAGGGATGGCGGGGCCTGGTGGGCTGCCATCTATGGGGTTGCACAGAGTCGGACACGACTGAAGTGACTTAGCGGCAGCAGCAGCATGCACTGTTAATTTTTTTTACTATAGACAAATATACATAAGATTCACCATTTTAAGTATTTTTAAGTGTGTAACTTGGTGGTGTTATGTACGTTCACAATGTTGAACAACCATCACTACTATCCAATTTCAGAACTTTTAAGTTATCCCAAATGGAAACTCTATAGCCATTAAAAAAATAACTCCACATTTCTTCTTTCTGCAATCCCTAGTAACTTTCATTATTCTTTCTAGATCTATGAATTTACCTATTCTAGGTAACTCTTATAAGCTGAAACACTTTATAACTGGCTTATTTCATTTAGCATTTTTCAAGGTTCAGTCATTTTGTGGCATGACTCAGAATATAATTCCTTGAGAAGGCTGAATAATACCCTCTTGTACATATACACCACGTTTTGTTTATCCATTCATCTATTGAGACATTCGGGTTATTTTCACATTTTGACTTGTGTGACTAATGCTGCCATATACACTGGATTATAATGTCTCTTTGAGTTTTTACTTTCAATTATTTTACACATATACAGAGAAAAATGGGATTACTGGATCATATGGTAATTCTATTTTTAACTCTTTGAGTAACAAACAGTTTTTCTCAGGACTGCACTATTCTACATTCCCACCAACAATGCACAACGTTTCCAATTTCTCCATATTGTAGAAAAAACTTGGTATTTTCCATTTAAAAAAAAATAATAGCTGTCCTAAAAGGTGGTGCTAGTGGTAAAGAACTTGCCTGCCAATGCAGGAGATATAAGTGAAACAAGCTCAATCCCTGGGTTGGAAAGATCTCCTAGAAAGCATGCAACTCACTCTAGTATTCTTGCCTGGAGAATACGATGACAGAGAAGCCTGGCTGCTACAATCCGTATGTTGGACACTACTGAAGCAACATAGCAGACATGCATCCTAAAAGGTGTACAATGGTAAAGACATAGGCAGTTTTAAACCCTCTTTTTTTACTATAAATTCATGCATGAAAACTCTAAATATTATTTTCTTTTGAATTTGAAGTATCTAACCTCAGAAAAATTACTAATCTGAAAGACGTTTTACTATCCAACTAACTCTATGAACATGATAAACATAGTTTATTGTACTTAAGTTTATAATGCAATAACTAGAACAACAACTTTTAACCACTGGTCATTACATTAGGTAAATTCATATAACACACACACACACACACACACACACACACACACACATATGTGTGGGGGGGGGGGCTGTGTGTGGGGTGGGGGCGGCTACAATAGTTGCTGCTTGTGTATTGACTAGGGCTTCCCTGGTGGCTCAGATGGTAAAGCATCTGCCTACACTGCAGGAGACATGGGTTCAGTCCCTGGATCAGGAAGATTCCCTAGAGAAAGGATGGCTACCCACTCCAGTATTCTTGCTTGGAGAATCCCATGGATGGAGGAGCCTGGTGAGCTACATTCCCTGGGGTCACAAAGAGCTGGACATGGTTGAGTGACTAACAACAAACACTGACAAAGAAAATGCAGCATAACATAAGTTATATATGGTTTATCATGCTTCTAAATGTGTTTTTTCTTATCTGTTCAGGAATATTGACACTAAAAGGAATATATTTTCTTTTGCCTGTATTTATCAGTAATAAGTATTTCTCTAATCTAGACTTTAAACCCAATTCCTTGCTCACTTCAATTTATCTATTCATTCAATAATGCAAGTAAGACTACTTCCATTTCTCTGCCTGAAAAGAAAAGAAATGAAGCTTATTCTAATAAAAATCTGAAGTTTTGAAACAACAGCCTGTAATTAAAAATTAGTTTTTTATTTCAAACAGTGTGTATGCTTGAAAGAATCATAAAATGACTTTCTACAAGCTGATTTCTGCACTAACACTTTTGGAAGATTTAGAATGCTAAAGGTATGTGTACACAATTATAAGAAAAATGTTAACCATACATTTAAAAAAAATGAGAAAAGACACTAAATGCACTCTCAATCTCACACTAAATGCTAACAAAAAACCTACCAAACCACAAGTCAATGGAATTAGTATTTCTGCACAAATATCAAGAAAAGCTTATATAAAATTTTAAGACATGGGAAGAGAAAGACAGGGATAGTTTGAGATCATATATCATTACAGAGAAAATTACCTGGTTTGCAATGTTGTTGTTATTGTTTAGTTGTTACATCGTGTCCAACTCTGCTATGCCATAAACTGTAACCCATGAACTGTAACCCCTCCAGGCTCTTCTGTCCATAGGATTTTTCAGGCAAGAATACTGGAGTGGGTTGCCACTTCCTTCTCCAGGGGATCTTCCCTACCCAGGGATCAAACCTGTGTTTCCTGCTGGCAGATTCTTTACTACTGAGTCACCAGGGAAGCCCGGTTTGCAATATACAAGTCATAAAACAGTTTTTGTTTTTGTTTTGTTTTGGTACTGTTATTTACAAAGCAAAACTTAGATACAAAAGAATATCAGAGAGGTTACACCTCACCAACAATGTCCATCAGTTGTTCCATGGATCCATTTTTTAGGCTATAGTTAGAGCCCCAACAAAAGTAGGAAAATGATAAATTCACTAGGACTGCTTAAGTTCTGAAGTAAAGCACTAGAATGCTGCTCAGATATTTGCCCCTCTTTTCCTATAGCTAACTTTTCTTGGAGCAAATCATTATCACAATATCAATGGGACAGGAACAAACAGAGAACAAAATATACAGATAACTATAAAGTCAGATCGCTTGGTTTATAGTAAATTTTCCTTAATTCTAAAAGATTGTTGCTTCTCTGTAAAGAGATATGAGAACCTTTACATGCAAACAAATGAATCTATCAAATGATTAAATGAGTCACAGCCCATAAAAAGATAAAAATAGTTTAGGCAATAGAGTAGAGCATAAAAAATAGGAGTTGCTAAATTTAGCTATAAACCAGGAAGAACATGATATCATGAGGGGGTGAAGGCAGTGGGATAATGTTCCAACTGTTGCAAAAGAAAAAAGTCAAGAATGGTATCTTGAAAAGTTGAAAGTGAAGTTGCTCAGTCGTGTCCGACTCTTTGTGACCCCATGGACTGTGGCCTACCAGGCACCTCTGTCCATGGGATTTTCCAGGTAATAGTACTGGAGTAGATTGCCATTTCCTTCTCCAATGGTATCTTCAGATCAGATCAGATCAGATCAGTCGCTCAGTCGTGTCCGACTCTTTGTGACCCCATGAATCGCAGCACGCCAGTCCTCCCTGTTCATCATCAACTCCCAGAGTTCACCCAGATTCACGTCCATCGAGTCAGTGCTGCCATCCATCCATCTCATCCTCTGTCATCCTCTTCTCCTCCTGCCCCCAATCCCTCCCAGCATCAGAGTCTTTTCCAATGAGTCAACTCTTCGCATGAGGTGGCCAAAGTACTGGAGTTTCAGCTTTAGCATCATTCCTTCCAAAGAAATCCCAGGGCTGATCTCCTTCAGAATGGCCTGGTTGGATCTCCTTGCAGTCCAAGGGACTCTCAAGAGTCTTCTCCAACTCCACAGTTCAAAAGCATCAATTCTTTGGCACTCAGCCTTCTTCACAGTCCAACTCTCACATCCATAAATGACCACAGGAAAAACCATAGCCTTGACTAGACGAACCTTTGTTGGCAAAGTAGTGTCTCTGCTTTTCAATATTCTATCTAGGTAGGTCATAACTTTCCTTCCAAGGAGTAAGTGTCTTTTAATTTCATGGCTGCAGTCACCATCTGTAGTGATTTTGGAGCCCAGAAAAATAAAGTCTGACACTGTTTCCACTGTTTCCCCATCTATTTCCCATAAAGTGGTGGGACCGGATGCCATGATCTTCGTTTTCTGAATGTTGAGCTTTAAGCCAACTTTTTCACTCTCCACTTTCACTTTCATCAAGAGGCTTTTGAGTTCCTCTTCACTTTCTGCCATAAGGGTGGTGTCATCTGCATATCTGAGGTTATTGATATTTCTCCCGGCAATCTTGATTCCAGCTTGTGCTTCTTCCAGTCTAGCATTTCTCATGATGTACTCTGCATATAAGTTAAATAAACAGGGTGACAATATACAGCCTTGAAGAACTCCTTTTCCTATTTGGAACCAGTCTGTTGTTCCATGTCCAGTTCTAACTGTTGCTTCCTGACCTGCATACAGATTTCTCAAGAGGCAGATCAGGTGGTCTGGTATTCCCATCTCTTTCAGAATTTTCCACAGTTTATTGTGATCCACACAGTCAAAGGCTTTGGCATAGTCAATCAAGCAGAAATAAATGTTTTTCTGGAACTCTCTTGCTTTTTCTACGATCCAGCGGATGTTGGCAATTTGATCTCTGGTTCCTCTGCCTTTTCTAAAACCAGCTTGCACATCAGGAAGTTCACGGTTCACATATTGCTGAAGCCTGGCTTGGAGAATTTTGAGCATTACTTTACTAGCGTGTGAGATGAGTGCAATTGTGCAGTAGTTTGATCATTCTTTGGCATTGCCTTTCTTTGGGATTAGAATGAAAACTGACCTTTTCCAGTCCTGTGGTCACTGCTGAGTTTTCCAAATTTGCTGGCATATTGAGTGCAGCACTTTCACAGCATCATCTTTCAGGATTTGAATTAGCTCAACTGTAATTCCATCACCTCCACTAGCTTTGTTCGTAGTGATGCTTTCTAAGGCCCACTTGACTTCACATTCCAGGATGTCTGGCTCTAGGTCTTAGCACAAGGTTAATCTTCCTGGGGCTGAAAGCTATACTGGTCACAATGCATGGTTTCCTGGAAGTGTCTCTGAGGTAGGGCCATTTATAGAGTAAACAACCAGTGAAAAGATGAATGTGTCTATGGAACTTTAATTCTTCTTAATTCATCACAATATTTTATTTAAAAAAAACTATATGTGAGATTATTTACCATATGTGCATTTTTTAATGCAAGAACAAGAAAAATACTTTCTTAAAAACATTGAAAGCAAAGTCACTTTCTTCCTCTGCTTGCAAATATGCTTCTCTCTTCAACAGCCAGTATTCCAGCCTCCCTAATCTTATGAAATACACTCTGACCTAATATGTACTCTGCAAAACCTAAAAAGAAGGAAGGGAGAGAGGGAGGGAGAGACAGAAGGAAAAAATTAAGTCTAAAGCACCTTGACAGGAAGAGAAGGGGAGAAAGGCAAAGAGCATATTATGACTTAGGCCTAATCAGGGATCAGAGATCCTTTACAGACTCATAGCCTTCAGGGATCTGAAGGCCAGTGGACATGTGGCCACATTTGCAGTGCTGGACAGCTCAGAACTGAGACAACTATAGTCACAGTTCTTCAGACTCTCCTGAACAGTATCTCTTCTGGGTCTCCAGATTTGATTTTAATGGGAACAATTTATTCATTCTTACAATGTGAAAAATGGCTTTTATTAGAAGCCAGAAATATATAGAAAGCTTTGGATGTGGAGTCAGAAGACTTGCAGTTTAGTCTTCAAATTGCTATTAACTAGTTTTGTGACATCCAGAAGAAACTAACTTCATTATCTGAGGAATAATATTGAGTCTATTATATTATGGATTCATTATTCAGACTTTTCCATCAAAAATATAATTCTCTCTGGTTACCTGTTATTTCCTAAGTTCCTTGTTACATAGTCTTAGAAGTTGCTTCTTGGCCCAACCCCTGCTTGCAACTTTCCTCTTTCTTTCCATATCACTATCTGAAGAACACATTCAAATTCTTTCTAATTCTAATACACATTTCTAATTCTTTCAAGAATACTTTGTTTGCTCACTTTAACTAAAAAGAATAGTGTACATTTGAGGGTTCTCTTTCTCTGCATCCATCTTAACTAGAGATACAGTAACAGCCAACATTCATAATTGGAGAAATGGAAGATACAGCTGACACTCTCCCTGATTCCCTAGTGCTTCACAAAACCAGTACTCACCCACCTAGTATATGAACCTATCATCCTACAAAGCCCATGCCACTACACCAGGGCAATCACTTTCCCTCCTCATGTAGTCATATCAATCTCTGGACAGAACTTTCTGTTCAAAGCGACATTAATTATATACTGAGTTATTTTCCCTTCAAATTCTATCCACTCTTCTGCAATGAACCCACCTATTTCCATAGCTTTAACTGTCCTAGATACACTGATAATTCAAATATATCTATGTTTACATATCTATATCTACATATCAGAAATTTACTTTGGATGTTTTAACCTGGAGGCCCCACAATTACTTCTAATTCAATGATGTCAAATTATTGCATTTCACCTTTAATTTTTACAGCCCCCACAATTGCCAGTTCTACTTCCCCTAAAATATTTCAACCTTGAGGAATGACATCTTTATCTACCCAACTTTCCAGATCATAAACTCAGAGTACATGCTTGACCTACATGCAACAGAGAGTTGTCCCTAAAAATCTGTTCTCTCACCCTTTCATAGTAATATAATTATAGCTAAAACTCTGGCCACCCTGCTGGAGATTGTATTTCTCATCCTTCTTTACAACTAGTCACTGCCCATGGACGAAGTTCTGACCATTGGAATTTGAGCAGTAAGTGATATGTACAATATCAGGGGTAGATACAATGATGCCTACCTCATTTGCATAACATTTGCTGCCCTGTAAATGTTTTCTTTACCTTTCCTGCAGGCTACAGCATGGAGACATGTAAAACAACTCAGCATCAAATAAGCAAATGATGACAATTACCTATAGAGAAAAGGGGAACAACCAGATATGAGAAACCTGAGTCTATAAAAGACGACACAGAATAGAGCCACTCCGCTAATGTGGACTGGACTGAATATAACATGTCTGCAAAATAAACATCTTATTTACTCCCCTATATTTTGAAATCTCTACGTTACAACTTTGCCTAATTAATACAACTCCTACCTTACTGTAAGGAATCTTGTTGGTTTTAGCCCTTTGATTGGTCTGGAACAAGACTTTAAAATTTTTTCACTATTTACAATCTTAGTTTTGTATCTTCTGTCTTGCTTCATCCAATGAAACAATCCTTTTGCAATTAAACCCCTTATTTTCTCCTGCTTGGAATATGTCAGTGGATCACATTTGGATATTTTGTCAAACTTGGCTTCTAAAATATAAATGTAATCATCACTAAAACCTTCTTCACAACTCTAAAAAATAGTTTTTTTATGTGGTTCCAATTCCTTTCAGAATAAGGATCAAATTCCTTGACAGACCAGTCCTTCTTAATGGGTCCTGAATTTATCTTTCCAATATTTTCTCAAGTACCCTACACTCCATCATAATAAAATCATATTTTTCATAAAATGCTCAGTCCTGTCACTTATATATGCACCTACCATATACTGTTTCTCTAGCTGTAACTGCTATGCCCAGCAAAATCTTACTTACTCTTTAAGGATGAGCTCAAATATATACTACCTTTTAAGCCTTCAACCACTCCAGAAGGAATGACTTTTTTTTTCTCTCATCAAATTAACTTTCTCTATTGAATTTGAATTAGTCATATTTTGCTTCTTTGATGATCTATAGCTGATAAGGTAAATTATTTGAAGGAAGGGACTATACTTTCTGATTTTATAGGCCAAATATTTAGTACAATAAGTGCCTGGTTCTCTGTACGTGTTTTTACTGATTAATTTACAGATGAAAATGCAGGCATCTAGAAGCCTACCCAGAGACACACATAAAATTAACATGGATCAGTGTTTAAAATTCAGATAAATCAGGCTAATAGGTTGTCAGCCATATCAATTGAAAGAACTAGAATATTTAAAAAATATTTAGAAGGGAGTTAACTAGGATTCAGACTCACAGTACAGACTTCTTGAAATTTATCATTATAAGATATGCATGCATGTTAAGTCACCTCAGTTGTGTTCAACTCTTTGTGACCCTATGGACCATAGCCCACCAGGCTCCTCTGTCTATGGGACTCTCCAGCCAAGGAAATGGGTTGGAGTGGGTTACTGTGCCCTCCTCCAGTGATCTTCCTGACCTAGGGATTGAACCCGAGCCTCCTATGTCTCCTGCATAGGCAGGCAGGTTTACCAGCTGAGCCACCTGGGAAGCCCAAATAAGAGGATAATTAGTAGCAAAAATTGGCACCAGAACCTTATGTATTCCATCCCCTAAGAATAATGTCCCTCCAGTACAGTAAGCCTAACAGTATTTACTGTAATATCCAATGGATTATATAGAATCTGAAATGGAATAACTTAATTTTGTGCTTTACTTTAGGCTTATTAGTGAAATTTAAATTTTAATTAACAGCTATAACATGAAAACACATGATTTCCACAGAGTATAGAAAAATGTCAAACAGGATAGAATAATTTTGAATCTACAATATTTTAAAATTTAAGGAAATCAAAGGAAGTTATGGAAAATGATATTTTTACATTATAATTTATATCTTAAGCCTCCTTCTATAAGCAATTACATATTAGGAGGAAACAAACCATAAATGACACAGGAATTTGGGCCTTCATGAAGACAAGGAAAATATACCAGTTCAGAAGGCTTTACTTGCAATAATTAGCCAACTTAAATTGACTTGAAATGGCTAAAATGCATTTTATTATGCAATAAGAACCCCGGGGCAAGTGTTCCTGAGCTGGTTCAAGCTCTCAGTGTCTGTAATAAATGACCTGGCTCTCTTCATTCTTATCTTTCAACTATACCTGTTAGTATTTTGCCTTAGTTCTAAGATATGGTCAATCAGGATATATGATGGTTGTCACAGCTTCTGGTACTTTAGATAGATTCTACAATATTTGGGCAAAGAAGAGGAACATTTGCTGCTTTGTTATTTATTTATTTACTTGTGTATATTGAGTTAACATTGGCTTATAACATTTCATGTTTTTAGGTTTTGTTTTATTTTTTATTTGAGAGAAAAATATTTTCAATAGTCTCTGAAGAGCCATTTCCTCCAGTATCACTGATCAGGGTGGTTGATATGACTATGCCATAAAACCATAAAAGACTCAGAAACTGGGTGTCTGGCATTTTCAGCCTTCATATTGGGCAGTGAGCTTTTCATGGTGTCCTATACATATTTCTACAATTACACTTATTTCACTGTGCATTTCTCCTCTTCTACACTGTAGGCTTATTAAATTTTTTAAATTTTATTTCCTAGCCTAATATTTCAGTAAATGATGCTTAAATAAGTGCAATGAAGAAAGAAGGAAGGGAGGGAGGGAGGGGGGGAAGAGATTGTAGGTTACTTTTTAATATGCAAGAACTTTTTCCTTGCCCAATCTATGTCACTCCAATAAAAGACTAAAGAAAAATTTCAAGCTAACTGAGTAACACTGGAAGAGTATATCATTTCTACTTTATTGATTAAAGTTCCTTTGGAATCTTATTATGTATATCTACTCTCAGGCATCTTTCCAAAAGTCAAGCTACTCTTTATTTCCTCTTGGCTCAATATACTTTCTCTGTTGCTGCATTGCTTTCCAGAAGTTGTATTAAAAGGTCCAAAATTCAGCTAAGTAATTTAGCCATAGATTCTTCTGGTAGCAAAAAATTTGTGCTTCCTTAAGACAATACAATCATTTTGAAATTGATTAATTTTTAATCACAATGAAGTTGAAGAAATTACCTGGCTATGGAATGGTCAAGTAATTAGGCTAAAATGGCAGAAATATGAATTGGATCCAGTTCCAGTGATTTAATGCATAGCTTTGGAGTCAAATGCACACCACTTGGAATACAAAGTTTGAGTTCATGTGGTAAGTGCCATGGTTCTCTCATTTTTATATGCTAGCCTATACTATATGCTAAAGAAGATAGAGAATTAACTGCAAAATAATTCCCTGCAGGGTGCCTATTACAATATAATGGGCCCAGTCTTCCTAAGGTTGAAGTCAGAGTGCTTTCCAGAGATCCACAGGAATAATAAAACATAAAACATATCCTGGAATGGGTTGATGCTTTTAAAATGACCAACACTGCTGAAATCCATCTTAATAACATGAATGAACGTTATTGGCATTACTGAAAAAAATTCAAGGCTTAATGAGAGCAGCAGCATAGACACTAAAAAAACAAAAAACAAACAAACAAAAAAAGGTACTTTGGGGCATAAAAAAGTACTGGATAAGCAAAACTGTCTTTCTTGTTAATAAGCAAGAGCTATATTTGGATATGCTTTATATATGCTGCATTTATCATAATTTGAACATAATTGATTCTTTTCTTGGTGGGGCACAGGTTTGCAAGATCTGAATTTCTTGCCAGGGATCAAACCCCCACCCCCTGTAGTGAAAGTCCAGGGTCTTAACCACTGGATCCCAAGGATTTCCCTGAACATAATGGATGCTTAAAGCATAGCAATCATTTAAGGGTCATTCTTAGTGTAGGTTCACTTTACTTCTTATTTTTATTATTTTAATAACTGCCCACATAAATTCTTGACATATAGTGAGTACTTAGTATTACTGGATGAGCTAATAGATGAGTTAAATGATAGGAAAAAATCCTTTTCTCCTTCTCTCTTTTAACTTGAATTCATCTTTTGCCATCATCACTGCTGAGCATCACTTATTCACATCAAAGGAGCATTATAGTCCTTGGTGCTCTGTTTCACATACATATACCTTGTTTTAAATTCTGTTATATTTGCAGAGCATATTGCATATATAATAACCTATCATTATGACAGTATAAAATACTGCCATGCCAAACGTATGATCAGATTCTTGAAGATATAACTCATTTACCACTTAGCACTTTATGATCTGTATTTAGCCCAGTCCATTGATCTACAAGGTGGCAAAATATTTCAATAAATATTGATCAAAAAAATAGGGAAAACAAAACACTGCTAAACACTGCACAAATCTAATGAAAGACAATAGGTGATCCTTACTCTCAAGAGAATACAATCTCATATGAAACAAGACTAGAAAATGCCAAAGACAATTTATAATTTTGAAAATTACTTGTTCATGAAAAAGCATATTATCTGAGATGATGTTGTATAGTGATTTAGATACATGACTGATAATCAAAGATTTTTATTAGTTTTATACTTATACAATGATACCTTGGCATTGGAGGAGGAACAAATTCACTCTAGGGAAGTTTTAGAGAAAATGTGACATCTGATCCGGGTAAAGGGAAGAGAATTTCATCAGCATTATAAAAAGGAAATTCTAGATGAGGTATCAGTACTGAAATTCACAGGTACTAGAGTACAAAATGACAGAATAACAGAGTGAAGTGGCATGGTCAAACCATAAACTTTAATGGGAAACTGGGATAGGGAGTAGTAGAGAGAGAGAAAATAGTGCTTAAACATTTGAATGGTGCTATACTGTGGGGAAAAACGAAGAATTTAGAAAGTTGTCCAGTGTAAACTTAGATAATATCTAAACAATTTTTAAAACCGAAAGTTTTACTAGGCTTGGTGGATATAAAAATTACCTAGACTTGAGATAGAAAAATGAGTAAGATATAATTCTCTCCATCATGAAGGTGACAGCCTAAAGAGGAAGACAAATTAGTGAACAAACTATGTACTACAGAATGTCAGAGGTATGTCTAAAGTGAAGTGAAGTGAAGTCGCTCAGTAGTGTCCGACTCTTTGTGACCCCATGGACTGTAGCCTATCAGGCTCCTCCGTCCATGGGATTTTCCAGGCAAAAGTGCCAGAGTGGATTGCCATTTCCTTCTCCAGGGGATCTTCCCAACCCAGGGATCAAACCCAGGTTTCCCACATTGCAGGCAGACACTTTACTGTCTGAGCCACCAGGGTTAAGTTCATGTCTAAAGGGCTATGCAAGTACTTAGAAAAAAATGGAAAACAACTTATGATCACTGAAGCAGAAGGAGTATTTAAAATGCTAAGAAGCTAAACAGTTAAACACAGTTAAAACACAGAAGCCACGATAGGGCTGAAGGAAAGAATAAGGGGATGCCATGGTGATTCCAGAGCCCAGACTCCAGGACCATCTGCTGGGAGTCCACACCACAGTGAGAGGTGGAATTATGGAATTTGAAACCATTCAAAGTAGAATAATTCATCTGGAATCAGAACTACCAAAGAAATCGATGCCAGAGATCTCTCTTGAAGACAGACAACAGAAAGAGATAGGTGGTTTACTGGAATACTGATCAGAGCCAGGGAAAAATAAAGAATATTTTCTGTAAAATGAAAGTCTATAGGAAAAATAACCAGCACCAGGTGTGTGAGATAGCACATATGTAAATAATAACATACAAAATGAAAACTCTTCCTTGCAGATGTGATTAAAATGTATCTTCCTGGGCAAATTGGAATTAAGTAGGTAAATGATAAGGAAAAATGTGTGACTGATGAAGAAACAACATGTACAAAATTATAGGACTTATTAAAAGTTTTCTCAGAGAAATTTAAATATTTTAACATGGTTGGTGATAAGAGTATTAATGAAAATCTAAAGACAAGGCATCAGTAAGTTTGCTTACTACAACACAAAAATATTATATGTAATAGAACAGCCTAATCAGAATGAGGATACAGAAAGTTTAGCCAAAGAAAATGAAAAACAGATTTCAAGGTCACCTAAATGGAGGCTAGAGGACTAGAAGACTGACCCAAAGGAAAAACAGTATGCCTTAAACTTCAACAAAAGCAGTGAGAAAAAAGAATGCACACAAAGAGGAGGCATTTAATTAAGTTTGGAAAAATATCAGGTTAAGATAAAAGCATAAGAGCTCAGTTATGAACATATTAATTTTACAGTCCATGCAGAAGCCCAATATTTGGTAATAGAGTTTTCACCCAAGTACAATTGTGGGAATTATTAGCATTTGGAAGTAGTGAAAACAATGGAAGCAAGTGAGATGTCAGTATAGTGTGTAGAGGGAGACAAGCAAGTGACTGAGACTGAAAACCTATGAAGCATTAAGATGAATGACAAATGAACGAGTGACGAACAAAAGACATGGTAAAGTCAAAGCTGAAAGTGCAGTGTTTTGGGGCATCTTTATCTTCAAATCAGTTACTTATGTTCCTCAGTTTGGCCCTCCTTACATAGAGAGTCTCACCCCTTTCAAGACAATTTCCCAAACTTTCAAGCCTCAGGTAGCCTGTATACTATCAGCCACATTCAACTCTACCTCCCTATGGGGTTCCAGCTACCTCTACTAGCTACTATAGTTCAAGCTTCTGAACCACTACAAATCCTTTGTTTCTTTATCCCTGTGGTAGTGGTCTTCTGGCTTTTGTTAATATCTGGGTTGCTTCTCCAGCTCCTGTCAGCTTTGGCTTTTCTATCAACATTTTCATTCACTCCTTGCAGTAAAATCCCTTTACTTCAAACACTTAATGGTGGTTTCTGTTTTCGGATTAGACTTTGATACAAAAATATATTGGGGCCATACAAAGCTAACAAGAAGGTCTTTTAATAGAAATAGGTAAATGCTACAAAGAGGTTAAGAGAGTTGAGAAAGTGAAATCAACAAGCTATTAAGTAAAGCAGGATGTTCACTTGTTTAATAATATTCAAGCTAGTATTAATCTCTGGTGGAACTGAATGGTAAAGGCACTGCTTTTAATCTCTGTTTCCATAATTTCACTGCAGTACACACTGTATAAGTATTAAACCTAGGGAAATCTTACCTGAAAATGTGGGGTCTTCACCACTAACCTACTGATGTTGCCATGTTGATGAGTTGCATAATCTAACTCCTAGGGACACCACAACTCTCCAATACCAGTGACAGAATTGAGTCCACAGGCTTTCTCAAAGGATACAGTTCTGATGCTCAATTTTATAGCATGTGACAGTCTTTTCGGAGAATAAATGACACAGATATAGCTGTGTTGCTGGACTGACAAAGACCTCAAGTCAAAGAGGCAGTTTTACAATATGTAAAGCATTATGTCTCTGCATAATATCCACTGGTACAAGACATGGTTGACCTAAAACAATAGACTGCTAGGTATTACATCAGCAAAGATAGGTTTACTCAGGATCAAACAGAGAACTGCAATTATGAGTCTGCAACCATGGTTAGCCACATACAAGGGAAAGAAGATCCTTTTTTAGAGAGAAAAAGAAAATTGGGAGAGCCATGGTAAATAGATTCCATGGCTTGTCACTGGATGAATCCTTGTCAGGAAAGAAGAGTCATTCTTCCTCTCCTGTCATTTCAGGGTGTGACAGCTCCCCCTTATGGTCTCTTGAATCTACTTAATGAGTTTTCCATTTACTAATTTTTTACAACATTATTCATTTCATTGAGTGATACAGAGTTCCCATAAATACCTGTCATTCGTGAGGTCAGTAGAAAACTGCTCTCCTAAGTTTGGAGAGACAGGAAGATCCAGAGTTACAGCCAAGGTCTTCTCACCACAAGCAGAAACAATTGGATCTATACAGTGGTAAAAACATTTAAATAGCAATTGTGAAAACTCCCTGGAAGCTGAGTATTGACTTGCTTGAGAGTGGGAAATTCTTAGCAGCCAGACTCTTAAGGAAATGCCAACAATTTGTGGGTTTTACTTCGAAGAACCTCAATAGGTTGGTTCTCAGAGTGAAGAGTAAAGGAGATGTCTTTCCAGGATCCAGCAGGGAGAGGAGAAAATAAGCAATGTGAAATTTGACCAGCATCTTCTAAAACAAAGTCTTGGTCTACAAGAAAAAAAGGCTTTACCTAAGCTTTAATCAACCTAGGGGGAGAGCATTTTTCCATTTGTAGTCCCAAGCAGCTGTCCTGTCTCCTCCAACGAAGCTAAGGACACCTGTTATAAAGGCAGAGGCCAGGAACACAAGCCCACTAAAATAATGATTCAGTCATTGATTTTTCACTCAAACACTACAACTGTACTATTTAAAAATAATTTACTATTGTCTACTTTTTTTCCCAGTTAGTATTCTAGTTCCTAGCACATTTTTCTACATTACAGAACTCCTGAGATATTACAATCTTAGTTAGAAGTCAAGGGTGTCAATATGACAGAATTGAAGTAGACAAGGCTCTCTTTACAACAAATTCAAAGGATTTGGTTACTGTTAAAAAGCATTTGATGGGTGCAATATTTCAAGGTTCATGCACTGAACAGAAAGTTTCCCATGGATTTACTCTTGACTGATCAAACAATCTCTCAGCCTGCTGCAAATATCTGAATGATGCATGAACCAAGCCAACAAATCAATAGTCATGATAAGGTGCCTTGTCAGAAGCACTTTTACTATTATTTAAAATCTCAAATCATTTAAACCCTGTGATTTAAACACTGTCTTTAAAATAATCAACAAACTTATTCTTAATTTCAGAAAAAATAGCATTAAATATCATTTGTTCTTTGTTGCTTTGCATTATATTGTTTTCCTTTTTTTAAACCTTTAACTCGGTCTTTTGTGTACAAGATAGCTATCCAGGAAGCCACACACATTACAGGGCCAATATATGTGCATAAAAATAATGGAGCTTAGGCTACCTGAGGAAATTGGTGTTTGAAGAAGAAAAAAAATTATTTATAACATGGCAGATAAGCTCTGTTATACAAATTATTGCTAATCATAATAAGATTAGGATCATGTTTTAATTATTTATAGTGAAGATATCAAGCACTGGTTTTACATCGACACCAACCTGCCAATTCAATATTAGGCAAGAGCTTGCAGAGAAAGTGATTCATCAGCATATTTACATATATATACTTCAAGTATAAAAAGAGAGATAAAGCTAACTATGAATTATTAAGTCATACATATAGGTTAAATATCAAGAAAAACTTCAAAAATAATAAAAATAAAATGCATAATTTCCTTATAGTGATTAGAGAATAAAAACACCTTGATTCAAAAAAAAATCATAAAAGAATGAAGAATATGCATGGTAAATAGCAAAAAGTAAGTGGTAAGTTTGCATCTTAATAAAATTTAATAAAATACAACCAAATGCTGTTTTGAAAAAAAAATTAAAATATTAGTACACAGAATAACTGAAAGTAGGAGAAAAACTAAAGAGAATTGAAGAGGCTTTTGATGAAAGTGAAAGAGGAGAATGAAAATGTAGGCTTACAACTCAACATTCAGAAAACTAAGATCATGGCTTAGGTCCCAACACTTCATGGCAAATAGGTGGGGAAATGATGTAAACAGTGAGAGATTTTATTTTGGGGGGTCCAAAATCACTGCAGATGGTGACTGGAGCAACGAAATGAAAAGACACTTGCTCCTTGGAAGAAAAACTATGAGCAACCTCAGTCAGTTCAGTTCAGTTCAGTCACTCAGTCGTGTCCGACTCTTTGCGACCCCATGAATCGCAGCACGCCAGGCCTCCCTGTCCATCACCAACTCCCAGAGTTCATTCAGACTCACGTTCATCGAGTCAGTGATGCCATCCAGCCATCTCAACCTCTGTCGTCCCCTTCCCCTCCTGCCCCCAATCCCTCCCAGCATCAGAGTCTTTTCCAATGAGTCGATTTTTTGCATGAGGTGGCCAAAGTACTGGAGTTTCAGCTTCAGCATCAGTCCTTCCAAAGAAATCCCAGGGCTGATCTCCTTCAGAATGGACTGGTTGGATCTCCTTGCAGTCCAAGGGACTCTCAAGAGTCTTCTCCAACACCACAGTTCAAAAGCATCAATTCTTCAGTGCTCAGCCTTCTTCACAGTCCACCTCTCACATCCATACATGACCACAGGAAAAACCATAGCCTTGACTAGACGGACCTTTGTTGGCAAGCAAAGTAATGTCTCTGCTTTTGAATATGCTATCTAGGTTGGTCATAACTTTCCTTCCAAGGAGTAAGTGTCTTTTAATTTCCTGGCTGCAATCACCATCTGCAGTGATTTTGGAGCCCAAAAAATTAAAACCTGACACTGTTTCCCCATCTATTTCCCATGAAGTGATGGGACCAGATGCCATGATCTTCATTTTCTGAATGTTGAGCTTTAAGCCAACTTTTTCACTCTCCACTTTCACTTTCATCAAGAGGCTTTTGAGTTCCTCTTCACTTTCTGCCATAAGGGTGGTGTCATCTGCATATCTGAGGTTATTGATATTTCTCCTGGCAATCTTGATTCCAGCTTGTGCTTCTTCCAGCTCAGAGTTTCTCATGATGTATTCTGCATATAAGTTAAATAAGCAGGGTGACAATATGCAGCCTTGACATACTCCTTTTCCTATTTGCAACCAGTCTGTTGTTCCATGTCCAGTTCTAACTCTTGCTTCCTGACCTGCATACAAATTTCTCGAAAGGCAGGTCAGGTGGTCTGGTATTCCCATCTCTTTCAGAATTTTCCACAGTTTATTGTGATCCACACAGTCAAAGGCTTTGGCATGGTCAATAAAGCAGAAAAAGATGTTTTTCTGGAACTTTCTTGCTTTTTCCATGATCCAGCGGATGTTGCCAATTTGGTCTTTGGTGCCTCTGCCTTTTCTTAAAACCAGCTTGAACATCTGGAAGTTCACGGTTCACGTATTGCTGAAGCCTGGCTTGGAGAATTTTGAGCATTACTTTACTAGCGACCTATGAGCAACCTAGACAGCATATTAAAAAGCAGAGACATTACTTTGCCAACAAAGGTCAGTCTAGTCAAAGCTGCAGTTTTTCCAGTAGTCATGTATGGATGTGAGAGTTGGACCATAAAGAAAGCTGAGCACCCAAGAATTGATGCTTTTGAATGGCGGTGTTGGAGAAGACTCTTTAGAGTCCCTTGAACTGCAAGGAGATCCAACAAGTCCATCCTAAAGGAAATCAGTCCAGAACTGTTAGAGCTGAAACTCAAATACTTTGGCCACCTGATGTGAATAACCGACTCATTGGAAAGGACCCTGATGCTGGGAAAGATTGAAGTCAGGAGGAGAAGGGGACGACAGAGGACGATAGTTGGATGGCATAAGTGACTTGATGGACATGAGTTTGAGTAAGCTTCAGGAGTTGGTGATGGACAAAGAAGCCTGCTGTCCTGTAGTACATGGGGTTGCAAAGAGTTGGACGTGACTGAGTGACTGAACTGAACAGAGAAAAGAACTTCTTGACAAATATTATAAAGACAACATTGGATTGGCTATATAATTATTAGTATATTTTCCCAGGTGAGAAGTCTAATTAAGGACAAAGGATATCATTAATTAAGGAAAAATGTAATCAGTAGGTAAAGGAAGAAGTCCACTCAGAAGGAAATATAGGAACAAAGATTCAAAAGAACAAGAGCATTAAGAGCTATTCAGGAAAGTACAAAGAATGTGGTATAACTGGAGTATAAATTTTGAGTAGGTCTGAGGAAATAAGGAACAGAGCTTCAAAAGCAATGTATGGTAATGGTACACTTTAAATGAAATTTGCAGACTTTGTAAGTATTTTAAAATATTATTTTAATTTACATAATAATTTTGTATTATTTTCCCTAGGTTTTGTTTTAAAGAAACTATCAAGATGAGGTTCTTTCCATTAAGTAGGGATAGTCTAGTGAGAGGAAAAAATAGTGAGCCATTTATTAGAGTAAAAGATGTGAGAGGTAAACCCAAAGTGCATTAAGAGATCACTTTGGGTATACCTTGTCTTTGAAAGACAGAAATCTTGTCTTTCAAAAAGAGAGATTTTACTACAGTCAGTTGGCCACTACACTGATAAGCCAAGAGTTTTAGTGAGATAGCCTTGCTATTAAAAACATCACAAAGCCACAATCATAAGAGGGCTGGAAGGATAATCAAGGGAGATAAACCAGGTCCAACAAGGA
Organism: Bos grunniens; assembly: GCF_055505025.1. Classification (NCBI taxonomy): domain Eukaryota; kingdom Metazoa; phylum Chordata; class Mammalia; order Artiodactyla; family Bovidae; genus Bos; species Bos grunniens. The sequence continues at coordinate 71,241,734 of NC_141170.1, forward strand.
AGACCTAGACCACATGTGAGGAGAGAGAAAGAGTGATTTGATGTGATTTGAAATTGTGGAGAAAGATAAGAGAAGCAAGAAAGAGCCCACATCAGAAATACCAGCTGAGACAGAAGAAGAGATTCAAATGTATACTGCTTCTCTCTCTTCTCATTGGCTGGAACTTCTTGGAAGTCAACTGTAAATTTATCCTTTGAAATGTTGTTCTCTAAAATACAGGTTAGAAGTATGGAGAAATAAAGAGTGAATATGAAAGCACACAGGTAAATTTCTTCTGTCAGGAACATTAAGTAAAGGATTGAAAATAATAAAATTGATGACCAAAAACACTTCTTGGAATAAGTGATGAATTGTAATTTTGAAAAAAAGTTGGAATTAGTAAAATGAAAAATAAATAAAGTATTTTGTATATAATTTATTTTAAGCACACATGCCAGGTTGGAAGAATCATAAGCTGGAATCAAGATTGCTGGGAGAAGTATCAACAACCTCAGATATGCAGATGATACCACTCTCATGGCAGAAAGCAAAGAGGAACTAAAGAACCTCTTGATAAGGGTGAAAAATGATAGTGAATAACCTGGCTTGAAACTCAACATTCAAAAAACTAAGATAATGGCATCTGGTCCCATCATTCATGGCAAATAGATATGGGAAAAGTAGAAACAGATTTTTTTCTTTGACTCCAAAAAGAAGCTTGCTCCTTGAAAGAAAAGGTAGGGCAAACCTAGATAATGTGTTAAAAAGCAGAGACATCACTTTGCTGACAAAGGTCCATATAGTCAAACCTATGGTTTTTCCAGTAGTCGTGTATGGATGTGAGAGTTGAACCATAAAGGCTGAGCACTGAAGAATTGATGCTTTCAAATTGTCATGCTGGAGAAGACTCTTGACAGTCCCTGAGACTGCAAGGAGATCAAATCAGTCTATCCTAAAGGAAATCAATCCTGAATATTCATTGCAAGGAATGATGATGAAGCTGAAGCTCCAATACTTTGGCCACCTGATGTGAAAAGACAGCTCATTGGAAAAGACCTTTAAGCTGGGAAAGACTGAAGGGCAGGATAAGAAAGGGGATAACAGAGCATGAGATAGTTAGATAGCCTCACCAACTCAATGGACATGAGTTTGAACAAACTCTGGGAGATAGTGAAGGGCAGAGAAGCCTGGTGTATTGCAGTCCATGGGGTGGCAAAGAGTGAGATACAACTTAGCTACCTAAAAACAAAACAAAGCACACATGAAATACAGACATACACATACAAAAATTTTTAAATATTAATCAGGAAACAAATAACAAACATATGTTTGTAGAAGCTAATAAGCAATTGGAACTATCAATATTTTCATATTCAATGTATTTCATATTCAGTCAAAATGACATCAGGACTGTTTGAAGAACTTGGTAAATTAATTCTCTACTTTTATATAAATTTAAATGGCTCAAAATAGGCAAGAACAATAGGGTGGTGATGGGCGGTGGTATTGGCACAGTGGCAAGAAAATAAAGGATAAATAGAACATAATGGAGAGGCCACAAAAGCCCAAAGCTTACATAGAGAGGGGAACATGTGTATACCTGTGGCGGATTCATGTTGATATATGGCAAAACCAATACAATACTGTAAAGTTAAAAAATAAAATAAAAAAGAAGTAGCATTATACAAGAGAACAGAAAGTCTCAATAAATTTTGCTAGGACAATTAACGCTCCACATTAGAAAAATTAAACCTGTGACACACTTCACATCTTCCATGAAATATCAATTCTAATTTATTTAAACCTTAAATGAGACAGGCACATGTCAAAACCTTTTTCTGTTGTTGTTCTTTTTTTTTTTTTTAATTTACAATATTGTATTGGTTTTGCCATACATCAACATGCATCCATCACGAGTGTGCACGTGTTCCCCATCCTGAACCCTCCTCCTACATCCCTCCCCATACCATCCCTCAGGGTCATCCCAGTACACCAGCTACTAGCACTCTGTATCCTGCATAGGACCTGGACTGGCAATTCGTTTCTTATATGATATTATACATGTTTTAATGCCATTCTCCCAAATCATTGCCCCCCCTACCTCTCCCACAGACTCCAAAATACTGTTCTATACATCTGTATCTCTTTTGCTGTCTCGCATACAGGGTTGTCGTTACCATCTTTCTAAATTCCATATATATACATTAGTATACTGTATTGGTGTTTTTCTTTCTGGCTTACTTCACTCTGTATAATAGGCCTCAGTCTCATCCATCTCATTAGAACTGATTCAAATGTATTCTTTTTAATGGCTGAGTAATACTCCATTGTGTATATGTACCATAGCTTTCTTATCCATTCATCTGCTAATAGACATCTAGGTTGCTTCCATGTCCTGGCTATTATAAACAGTGCTGCAATGAACATTGGGGTACACGTGTCTCTTTCAGTTCTGGTTTCCTCAATGTGTATGCCCAGCAGTGGGATCGCTAGGTCGTATGGCAGTTCTATTTCCATTTTTTTAAGGTATCTCCACACTGTTCTCCATAGTGGCTGTACTAGTTTGCATTCCCACCAACAGTGTAAGTGGGTTCCCTTTTCTCCACACCCTCTCCAGCATTTATTGCTTGTAGACTTTTTGGATCGCAGCCATTCTGACTGGCGTGAAATGATACCTCATTGTGGTTTTGATTTGCATTTCTCTGATAATGAGTGATGTTGAGCATCTTTTCATGTGTTTGTTAGCCATCTGTATGTCTTCTTTGGAGAAATGTCTATTTAGTTCTTTGGCCCATTTTTTGATTGGGTCGTTTATTTTTCTGGAATTGAGCTGCAGGAGTTGCTTGTATATTTTTGAGATTAGTTGTTTGTCAGTTGCTCATTTGCTATTATTTTCTCCCATTCTGAAGGCGGTCTTTTCACCTTGCTTATAGTTTCTTTTGTTGTGCAGAAGCTTTTAATTTTAATTAGATCCCATTTGTTTATTTTTGCATTTATTTCCAATATTCTGGGAGGTGGGTCATAGAGGATCCTGCTGTGATGTATGTCGGAGAGTGTTTTGCCTATGTTCTCCTCTAAGATTTTTATAGTTTCTGGTCTTACATTTAGATCTTTAATCCATTTTGAGTTTATTTTTGTGTATGGTGTAAGAAAGTGTTCTAGTTTCATTCTTTTACAAGTGGTTGACCAGTTTCCCAGCACCACTTGTTAAAGAGATTGTCTTTTCTCCACTGTATATTCTTGCCTCCTTTGTCAAAGATAAGGTGTCCATAGGTGCATGGGTTTATCTCTGGGCTTTCTATTTTGTTCCATTGATCTATATTTCTGTCTTTGTGCCAGTACCATACTGTCTTGATGACTATGGCTTTGTAGTAGAGCCTGAAGTCAGGCAGGTTGATTCCTCCAGTTCCATTCTTCTTTCTCAAGATTGCTTTGACTATTTGAGGTTTTTTGTATTTCCATACAAATTGTGAAATTATTTGTTCTAGCTCTGTGAAGAATACCGTTGGTAGCTTGATAGGGATTGCATTGAATCTATAGATTGCTTTGGGTAGTATACTCATTTTCCCTATATTGATTCTTCTAATCCATGAACATGGTATATTTCTCCATCTATTAGTGTCCTCTTTGATTTCTTTCATCAGTGTTTTATAGTTTTCTATACATAGGTCTTTAGTTTCTTTAGGTAGATATATTCCTAAGTATTTTATTATTTTCGTTGCAATGGTGAATGGAATTGTTTCATTAATTTCTCTTTCTATTTTCTCATTATTAGTGTATAGGAATGCAAGGGATTTCTGTGTGTTGATTTTATATCCTGCAACTTTACTATATTCATTGATTAGCTCTAGTAATTTTCTGGTGGAGTCTTTAGGATTTGCTATGTAGAGGATCAAGTCATCTGCAAACAGCGAGAGTTTTAAAAAAAACTTGATTGTTTTATAACATTTATTTAGATAGCAAAACAAATTTTTAATTTTCAAAATAAACAAATTGTGCAAGGTACAAAACAAAATGTTGGTAAATAATAATTAAATTTTACCATCTTATATCAGTAATTGGTTACATATGCAAACCCACCTCAACACTTACTGGCTGAAAACAACAAGCATATTTTATTAATTGTGAGCCTGTGGGTCACCTAGGAATTTTGGTTGATCTGACATGTTCAGTTGATCTCAGTTGAGCTTTTTAATATATCCCAGGTCAACTGCTGAATCAATGACTTGTTGGCTGACTACTGGCTGGGGTAATGGTGCTCCCTAAGCCTTGAATCTCTCTGTATCCAGCAGATGAGCGTGGATGTGTACTTACTTCAATGGCAGTTTTCTGAGAGAGAAAACAGATGCGCTCTCTTGAGGTCTAGACTCAGAACTAGCACAAAGTTGCTTCCACCATATTGTTTTGGTCAAAACAAGCCAAAGTCTATCCAGATTCAAAGGTGGAGAATTAACTTCTGTCTACTGAAAGTTCATAAAATGTTACTATAGGAAATGTAAAAAGATAAGCTGAGAGAGAAGATATTTATAATAAACTAGCAGTAAATTGTTACATGTTATGGGATTTTTACTGTGGTCTTTTGACACAAGAACAGATAAGTTGACAAACAGAAAAGAAAACCTAGAGCACACTCAGATATAAACTTTTAACATATGAGAGAAGATATTTCAAACATTTAGAAAGGTAAAATATTTTCAATAAAACAGAGCTTAAAATGTGTGGTTATAAATATGAACAAAATAAAAAATGTATACTGTTTCCTACCAAACACAAAAATCAATATAAAAATATCTCCAGCCAGGATCACAGTGGCAGAATAGATTTTTGAAACAGCTCAGCTGCAAATTTCATAGCAGAAACTACAGGCAGTAACAGAAAAACAGACAAAAAGACAAATACCAATAACAGTTATTGGTCTTAGATAATTCAAGTAGACTTAAAAAACATGAACATATAAAAACCTAAATAGCATAACCAATAGGGTAAATGTAATAAATATATGTATATATCCAAGCTCTAATGTATCGATCATATACTATACACGGAGAGAATAGAGAGAGCACCTTTTTTCAATGACACATGGGATATTTACGAAAACTGTCCAAGCAGATATATTGAGCCAGAAAGACAATTAAACTTTTAAAACAAACAAAAAAAATATTATTCAATATTTTTTAAGCACAATACAAAAAACTGTTACACAATTAAGAACTTTCTATTTGGAAGATATAGGTAAGTAGACGGATAGATACTAAACAATTTTGGGGGCTAATAAAAAATATAAAATGGAATTGTGAACATAACAATAAGGAAATTCTAATGCAAGAAAAAATTTAGGCAAGAGCTGAGAAACTGCCTAGAAGAAAATTCATTGCACTAAATATTTACATCAGTAAAAGAAAAAATAAAAGTTCAAACCAAAAACTTCGGAAACAATATAAGAGAATGGGGTAATAAACTGAATAAAGTAATAAAAATGAAAGAATTTGAAAATAAGATAGAAAAAAATAAATAATTTATTGGAAAGCCGATTCTTTGGAAAAAACGAATATAAATCAACAAACTAGTACTCACGTTAATGTATAGGATCTTTAAAACGCAAAACCAATACAATATTGTAAAGTAATTAACCTCCAATTAAAATAAATAAATTTATATTTTTTAAAAAAACAGTGTAGGAAAACATTTAACAAGATACAAAAATTTAAATCATAAAGACAAAGATAGATCAATTCAAATACATTAAGTACCAATCAAAATGTTATCAAAAGCCATATAAACGAAAATACAAAGACAAGTTCCAATGGAATAATATGTGGCACATAACCAATAAAGAATAAACTGTCAAAATATATAAAGAATTTTCACAAATCAGTAAGAAAGATTTATTAAAGGACAAAGAAAATGAATAGTCATTTCAAACGAATGGAAAAAAAAAAAAAAAAAAAAACCGAGTCACAAATATATAAAAGTCCAACCCCGCTAGTAGCCATGGAAATCCAAAGGGAAAACAAGTTATACAAGATTAAATTTATGTACACATAAATATTGCAGTGCCTTGGACTGCAAGGAGAGCCAACCAGTCCATTCTAAAGGAGATCAGCCCTGGGATTTCTTTGGAGGGAATGGTGCTGAAGGTGAAACTCCAGTACTTTGGCCACCTCATGCAAACAATTGACTCATCGGAAAAGACTCTGATGCTGGGAGGGATTGGGGGCAAGAGGAGAAGGAGACGACAGAGGATGAGATGGCTGGATGGCATCACTGACTCGATGGACGTGAGACTGAGTGAACTCTGGGAGTTGGTGATGGACAGGGAGGCCTGGCGTGCTGGGATTCATGAGGTCGCAGAGTCGGACACGACTGAGCGACTGAACTGAACTGAACTGCAACATTGCATTATATAAATGTAGCAAATTTATAACAAGAATGTTTGAGAATACAATGTAAGTGATGATACTGAGCATTGCTAGTAGTGTGCTGCTGCTGCGGCTAAGTCGCTTCAGTCGTGTCTGACTCTGTGCAACCCCATAAACGGCAGCCCACTAGGCTCCTCTGTCCCTGGGATTCTCCAGGCAAGAATACCGGAGTGGGTTGCCATTTCCTTCTCCAATGCATGAAAGTGAAAAGTGAAAGTGAAGTCGCTCAGTCATGCCTGACTCTTCGCGACCCCATGGACTGCAGCCTACCAGGCTCCTCCGTCCATCGGATTTTCCAGGCAAGAGCACTGGAGTGGGGTGCCATTGCCTTCTCCATGCTAGTAGTGTAAGTTGTTAAAATTACTTTCTAAAATACTTTCATTACCTAATGAACCATCAAGTGGAAGTTATAAATTAGCAATTTTTATCTTTGCTAACATTCCTAACTAAGAGTTATAACCTTTCTGTGTTTCTTCAGTCATATTTTGAAGTCACAAGGTCCAGGCAGTGGTCTCACTTCCAACTCAATGAAACCACTGCTTGTACTTGATAGAAACATAAGAAACCCTTTGGGAACCAAGAACTCTAAAATATCAGAACTTAAAGGTATTTATATAGGAAACAAACATTCTGAAGGGTGGTACTCTCCAAGCTGGAATAACAGATGCTGATTACCTAGGGGATGATGGTTTGCTGCTATACAACAAGAGCAGGGCACACTCTATCTAGAACTAAGACATTTCTCTGGAGAATTCCTTCTTACTTACATACAAGGGTTAATGGAAAATGACATCAACCAAAAAAAAGAAAAAGAAAAAGTAGGTCTATTAAAACCTCAGTTTCAAGAAAAAATTGTTGGTTACTGCACCAAATTAAAAAAACACTCCAACCACCTGAGATTCTGGCTGTTGGCAAAACAAACATGCGAAGAGTTGGCTCTTTTTATTTTCTCTTTCTCTTATTTAAGTTGTTTGATATTAACTTTATAATTTAATTTTTAGGCAATGGTATATGCAGTGAGAATAAATTTGAATAAGCACAAATATAACTAGCAATCGGTACAATCACATCAGACATGTATACCTTTATTTGAGGGAGGGAGTGAGTGCTTCACAGATATAAAAACTAGTTTCCTCTTAGGTGGACACATACAGTTGTTTTATTGTTGTCTGATAGTATAAAAGTGCTCATAAGAGTCTGAAGGCGTGTAGAGGGGTGCCCAGGCCAGAACAGAGGGAAGGACTTACTTCCTACCTCCAGTGTGATTTTGGCACAGAATCCAGAATATCCCTGTGTGCATGGGGCTGGTGGCCTTTATCCTTTCTGCAAGTTTCCTGAGACCACAGTGACAACCCTGAGACTACCACCCCATCCCTTTCATTTCACCACTACACATCCAGCTGCTTTGGTATTCAAGCTGTAGTTCATGCCCTCTGACATTTAATCCAAGTCTGAGCCCTCTACTGAGTCTATTTTCCACCAGAAGGTTACATGCTTCTAAAATAGCCATTCATCTTCCAGAGGTCTGATTATCAGTTTAGGGGTCTTGAAAGTGAAAGTAAAGTCACTTAGTCCTGTCTGACTCTTTGCGACCCCATGGACTGTAGCCCATCAGGCTCCTTCATGCATGGGCTTGACTCCATTTCAACTCCCCAAGTTCCTTCCCTGTTTACTCTCCCTCAGCCTAGGAATGATAATTGCTTTGTCAGTTACTACTCTGCATCCCACAAAATTATCCTATTTAATAAGTCCCTTGGAATGCAAGGAGATCCAACCAGTCCATCCTAAAGGAGATCAGTCCTGGGTATTCATTGGAAGGACTGATGCTGAAGTTGAAACTTCAATACTTCGGCTACCTTATGCGAAGAGTTGACTCACTGGAAAAGACTCTGATGCTGGGAGTGATTGGGGGCAGGAGGAGAAGGGGACGACAGAGGATGAGATGGCTGGATGGCATCACCGACTGGATGAACATGAGTTTGGGTAAACTCCAGGAGTTGGTGATGGACAGGGAGGCCTGGTGTGCTGCAATTCATGGGGTCGCAAAGAGTCAGACATGACTGAGTGACTGAACTGAACTGATCAGATCAGATCAGTCTCTCAGTCGTTCACTAAATCTTCCTGTTCAAATTACGTATGGGATTTCTATATCCTTATCATTGATACTAGAAGTCCTAGTAAAATCTTGAACCATTCATATAAATAAAATGTTACATGCAGGACTTTTCTCTTTCTCCTCATGAGCCAAATTTAGACGATGATAAGGACAGTTTTTCCTTAAATTTTAATGAATTGGGAAGACTTGAACTTACACTACAATCTCATAAACAGATAGGCCCCAAATGTACAGCCCTTAGTTCATAGGTTTTGAAGTGGGTGGTCAAATGAGGGTAGAAACCTGGAAGCTGTGACTGGTAAAAATTAGTTATTTGCTTTGTTCCTAATTTTTATGTCATATTGTCCCATCAACAATTGTAATTATTTTAACATTTTTTATTTCCATAAAAGAAAAAAAATTGTAATATATCTATTAAAAACCTGAGTGGAAAACTAAAAATAAAGAGAAAAAGGAATTTAAAGAAGGAAGAAAAAAGAGAAAGAGGGAAAAGAAGTATGTGGGTATGAGTGTGTGGCAGAGAGAAAGAAAGAAACACCAGGTGGTAGATGAGGTATGGTACCAGGTGCTGGAACAGAAGCAACACATTCTTATAAAGCATCAAAGTTCTCAGTGTACAAAACACTTATAACTTGATTAGTTGTATAGGATTTATCAGATGCTTGATAAAAAAAAAATACCTTAAGCTCTGTTTCAGTTTACAGATGGATATTAATTTCAAGCACTCACTTCTTTGTTACAACAAAACCACGACCCTTGAATTATCATCATTCCTAAAGAGTAGAAGAAAGGAAGTTGATGTTATAGGTACTTCAATTCTTCTTGAAAGCTTTCATAAACACTTACATTAAAGGTCAAATGGATTAAGGTTTTACAACATATAAATACCAAAAACTATTCTAACCTCTGCTGAACTATAAGCAGGTAAACTCAAAAATCATAAAAAAAAAAAATGCAAGCAAACCAGATTAAGCACTGCCTTGTGACCAACATCCTCAAAATTACATAATGCTGCTTCTCAAGTAGGATTTTTTTATTTGTTAAAGATGTTCTCTGTGCCATATTTATAAACATAAATTTAATATATATATATATCAAAAATAGAAAGAAAGAAATATCTTTTATTCTTTATCAAGTGGACATTTGCTTAATAAAATCCAATAAATATTTTCATCTTGGACCAGCGAGCTTTTTATGGAACCCTAATTTCACTTCTGAAAAAGTAGTATCCAGTTACAATAATGAAACTTTAGAGATAAGCTTCACATTCAAACAGCCCTAATTTAGGACAACTGAATATTAAAAATAAAATTAATCCTAAATAGTATGCAAACTGTTCTCAGAAGGTCATACTCTTGTGAGATCCTATTTGTCCAAAAATCTTTTGAAAAATGGATCCCATTTCTTCTATCAGAAATATTGCCCCAGAGTACTATTCTAACAGAGTACTTTGACTTGATCTGAGTGAAGTATTAGCTTCCTAGTCTTTTATTAACAAAGTTTCATGATAAAAGCTTCATTCCTGAGTCAGGCTCAATTCATTAATGGGAAGAGAAGAACCACTATACTTTGCAGAGTCAAAGGCCAAAACCCACAGGTAAGGAAGTTTTCAATCACACTTTTAATAATCTAATTGCAACTGATCAGGACCCTACAGGGCCTTCCCAGAACAGGGCTCTCCCCATGTCTTCTGTTTGCCTTTTCTCTGTAGAGAAACTTTAGTTGATGAATAAATTTTCAGAAAAGTAAGAAAACACAGAAAGGAAAACAGTCAAGTAAGACAAAATAATAATAGTTTAGCTATTAAACAGTCAAGAACTTTTAGTTCCTCCTCAAAGGCTATAAATAATATTTGGAACCTTGTACTCTGAGATATTTTGCAGATACTGAAACCCTCATCAGATGGAAGAAGTTAACTGTATGCTGCCCACAAGCAAGTAAACCCCAACTGGTTGGAACCAGAAGGCTGATGATCTTGATGCCTGATTACCTCATCACCAACCAGTTAGAAGACTAGCCACGAGTCAATCACAAACCCTACAACCCCCCTCCCTCATCTTGTCTTTAAAAACTTTTCCCTAAAAGCCTGTAAGGAGCTGGGGTCTTTTAAGCAGTAGCTGCCCTGGACTCCTTGATTGGTGTTCTGGATTCCTTGCTTGGTACCCTGCAATAAACATTCCTTCATCACAACCCAGTGTCAGTAAATTGACTTTATTGCATGCAGGCAAGCAGATCCAAGTTTATTTCAGTAACAATTTTCATAATGGCTCTTAAAATGCACATAAAGAGAGAGGCAGTGATTCCCTCCAGGGATATTTCCCGATTACCTTGTTGCTTCCTTCTGAAATAATCACTTAAGCCTCCAAAGGGATACATGGTCAATAGGTATGGTAGGTGAATATTTGGAAATACTGGACATGAATTCCAACAACACAGGAGAGAAAGTGTGGGAAAGACAGGTATAAAGTTTGCTGACTCCCATCCCCCATAAAAGTAGTATCCTCTTAGGGAGCCACAGGCAATGATTTATGTGTTGCTGTTCAGCAGCAAAATTGTGTCCGACTTTGTTACCCCATGAACTGCAACACACCAGGCCTTCTTGTCCTTTACTATCTCCCACCAACTCATGTCCATTGAGTCAGTGATGCCATGCAACCATCTCATTCTCTGTTGGCCCCCTTCTCCTCCTGCCTACAGTCCTTCCCAGAATCAGGGTCTTTTCCAATGAGTTGGCTCTTCCCATCAGGGGGCCAAAGTATTAGAGCTTCAGCTTCAGCATCAGTCCTACCAATGAATATTCAGGGTTAATTTCCTTTAGGGTTGTCTGATTTGATCTGATCTCTATCCAAGGGACTCTCAAGAGTCTTCCCCAGCACCACAAATCAAAAGCCTCAATTCTTCAGCACTCAGCCTTCTTTACGGTCCAACTTTCATCTATGCATGACTACTGGGAAAACCACTGCTTTGGCAATAGGAACATTTGTCAGCAAAGTGATATCTCTACTTTTTAATACACTGTCTAGATCTATCATAGCTTTTCTTCTAAGGAGCAAGTGGCTTTTAATTTCATGTCTGTAGTCACTGTCCACAGTGATCTGGGAGCCCAAGAAAAGAAAGGCTGTCACTGTTTCTTCTTTTTCCCCATTTATTTGCCATGAAGTGATGGGAGTGGATGCCATGATCTTGGTTTTTTGAATATTGAGTTTTAAGCCAGCTTTTTCACTCTTCTCTTTCACCCTCATCAAGAGACTCTTTAGTTCCTCTTTGCTTTCTGCCATTAGAGTGGTATTATCTGTATTTTGAGGTGTATAGATATGATATACAATATTTGGGATTAATCTCAGGAGGTCAGAATCTGCACAGAACTGAACAAAGGCTGTAAGGTTGATTGAAACGTGGTGAAGGAGAAATGGTGGTTATCAAAATGAAAGTACCTCTATGTTTTTTCCAAAACCTTGTCCTGGGGAAGAGAAGTGATACAGTCTGGAGATTTCAAGAGAAGCATCCATTATGTGAAGAGTTACAGTCTAGCTGTTACTTAGCGAGACATTAAGGTTCAAGATGTGTGGGCAGCTTATGTACCTACTGCTGCTACTGCTAAGTCACTTAAGTCGTGTCTGACTCTGTGCGACCCCATAGACGGCAGCCCACCAGGCTCCCCCATCCCTGGGATTCTCCAGGCAAGAACACTGGAGTGGGTTGCCATTTCCTTCTCCAATGCATGAAAGTGAAAAGTGAAAGGGAAGTTGCTCAGTCGTGTCCGACCCTCAGCGACCCCATGGACTGCAGCCTTCCAGGCTCCTCCATCCATGGGATTTTCCAGGCAAGAGTACTGGAGTGGGGTTTACCTACACAGAACATCAAAAGAAAAAAAAAGAAAATCTCTCTGGTATGAGCTGAAGGGAATGTCCACTAAATGTTGTTCCTGGGGTCAGGCTGGGGTGACAATATCAGTGAGATTGAGGGGGGAGCAACAGTTTGAGAAAATTGAATGAGGGAGTTTTGTTTCTCTTTTGGTGGGAAGGTAATGAAAGAATGAGGAAACAAATCATTTTAGGAGACTGGATAATAAGGATCTCTCGCGAAGGGTATATAAGCAGAGGTTTTGGTTAGAGGTGGATGAAAAAGAAGAAATACGACAAAGTGTAGACAAAAAGGGAAGATGGTAGTAATGCAGTAGGGGTGTCCTGATGGATCTTGTTTTAGCTTCTTGGCTGATTATTCCATGGTGTAATCTGATTATTTTATGGGTCTTAGAAAAGGAGTCTATTTCATAATGTTGTCTGGTTCTAGAGTAAGGGTATTTAATAAAAGCCTGGCAATACTCAAGGATATCCAAATAGATGTGATTAGATCTCCTAAAGTCCAAGAGGGCCTTTCTGTAATATTTTATAAGGGATAATCTATGTAGATAGGATGGCAGAGAGTACAGAGTTCTGAGAATCAAAGGGTAATCAGAGATAAAGACAAGACTCTGGGCCAAAACAGGTTAAATGCCTCAGAGAGTTTGGGTAGTTTAACTTTCAGAGTGCTATCGACCCATTGTATTTTTCCATAGAATTGATGGTGGAAAGGACACTTAGCTTTGTGAAAATGGAAATAACTTGTTGAATATCCAGAATAATCTTACCAGTGAAGTAAATGCTCCTGTTTTTAAAGAAGAAATTTGAAAGGAAAGTCCCAAATAGTAAATCTTAGTTATAGGGGTGGCAGTAGTCTATTTTCAAGGAAAAGCTTTTTCATTCAGTTCAGTTCAGTCACTCAGTCATGTCTGACTCTTTGTGACTCCATGAACTGCAGCATACCAAGATTCCCTGTCCATCACCAACTCCCGGAACATTCTCAAACTCATGGCCATCAAATAGGTGATTCCATTCAACCATCTCATCCTCTATCGTCCCCTTCTCCTCCTGCCTTCAATCTTTCCCAGCATCAGAGACTTTTCTAATGAGTCAGTTCTTCGTACCAGGAGGCCAAAGTACTGGAGCTTCAGCATCAGTCCTTCCAGTGAATATTCAGGACTGATTTCTTTTAGGATTGATGGGTTTGACCTCCTTGTAGTTCAAGGAACTCTCAAGAGTCTTCTCTAACACCGCAGTTCAAAAGCAACAATTATTTGGTGCTCAGCTTTCTTTATGTTCCAACTCTCACATCCATACACGGCTACTGGAAAAGTTTATAGCCACCCTGAAAACATTTGGATTGTGATTACAATATATTAGGACTCATGAGATTTGGGGGGCTGAATGAAATTAATTTCATAATGGAAAAAGTGATTGGCTTTGGGGCTTGTCTAACTTGAGGTATAACATACTAGGAAAATACTCAGCATGCATTCATGCTAAGTTTCTTCAGTCGAGTCTGACTCTTTGCAACCCTCCCTATGGACGTATCCTACCAGGCTCTTCTGTCCATGGGATTGTCCAGGCAAGAATACTGGATTGCCCTGCTCCCACTGGAAGATGAAGACATCCTCCAGGGTGTCTTCCTGACCCAAGGATCAAACCCAAGTCTCTTATGTCTCCTGCATTGGCAGACAGGTTCTTTACCACAAGTGCCACCTGGAAAGTGCCATACTCAGTATATAGTTAGAGTATACCAAAAATATATCAAAATTATCAAATAAAAATATTCAGTAAGATTGGAATATGTCCTAAACATTTGTGTATTAATAAAATTCTACAGAAAATGATATGAATTCTTAATCAATAGTCACTGATCTAGAATATATTGCAACTAGAAACAGTTGCAATCAAGTTTAACATTTAAAAAATTAACTGAAATTAGAATAACACTATACTGCTGTCTAATTTCACACAAAACATCGAGACTCATAAACAAAAGATGTCTCTGGCAGCAAGAGCAAGGAAACTTCACTAAAATCTTCACACCATTTCTGAAATATGTATGTAAATAACATTTACCCACACAACTTTAACCTAGGGAATGCTATTTTCTTTTCTCATTTGATAGTGCTTCCAGTTCAAATCATCACTAGCAATATATCAAAGAAATTGAAACATTTTACCATGTCTCTTTTCATAAGGTGAAAACAAATCATTTGTGAATTTTCCAGAAGCTCTCTCCTCACGATTTGATTTAGGAGTGGCAAAATAATAAAAGTTTTCAGGAAGTTTGAACACTTAATTTTAAAGAATCATGGGTCACTGAGGGAAAAATTTCTTAGCTACCTATTTAAAGTGAGAGCAAAACATTTTAAAAGGAAATATAGGAGCTTCCATGTTTGTGAATAATATTAACTCTTTCAAAAGTGAGAGGGCACTGTTCTCTTATCTGATATCTACTTTGCCTTGCAGGTAGATTACTCAGAAGATAAATAAAAATGTTTTACAATTCAGTTCAGCTCAGTTCAGTTGCTCAGTCATGTGCAACTCTTTGCGACCCCATGAATTGCAGCACTCCAGGCCTCCCTGTCCATCACCAACTCCCGGAGTTTACCCAAACTCATGTCCATCCAGTCAGTGATGCTATCCAGACATCTCATCCTCTGTCGTCCCCTTCTCAACCTGCCCCTAATCCCTCCCAGCATCAGGGTCTTTTCCAATGAGTCAACTCTTCACAAGAGGTGGCCAAAGTATTGGAGTTTCAGCTTTAGCATCATTCCTTCCAAAGAACACCCAGGACTGATATCCTTTAGAATGGACTGGTTGGATCTCCTTGCAGTCCAAGGGAATCTCAAGAGTCTTCTCAAAAACCACAGTTCAAAAGCATCAATTCTTCAGCACTCACCCTTCTTCACAGTCCAACTCTCACATCCATACATGACCACAGGAAAAACCATAGCCTTGACTAGATGAACCTTTGTTGTCAAAGTAATATCTCTGCTTTTTAATATTTGTCTAGGTTGGTCACAACTTTCCTTCCAAGGAGTAAGCGTCTTTTAATTTCATGGCTGCAATCACCATCTGCAGTGATTTTGGAGCTCAAAAAAATAAAGTCTGACACTGTTTCCACTGTTTCCCCATCTATTTCCCATGAAGTGATGGGACCGGATGCCATGATCTTCGTTTTCTGAATGTTGAGCTTTAAGCCAACTTTTTCACTCTCCACTTTCACTTTCATCAAGAGGCTTTTGAGTTCCTCTTCACTCTCTGCCATAAGGGTGGTGTCATCTGCATATCTGAGGTTATTGATATTTCTCCCAGCAATCTTGATTCCAGCTTGTGCTTCTTCCAGCCCAGCGTTTCTTATGATGTACTCTGCATAGAAGTTCAATAAGCAGGGTGAAAATATATAGCCTTGACATACCTTTTTCTATTTGGAACCAGTCTGTTGTTCCATGTCCAGTTCTAACTGTTGCTTCCTGACCTGCATATAGGTTTCTCAAGAGGCAGGTCAGGTGTCCTGGTATTCCCATCTCTTGAAGAATTTTCCACAGTTTTACAGTTAAGCTGGTGCAAAAGTGATTTTGCCAATGAGAAATAAGTTTGCTTATTCCTAGCATAAAAATCCTTGCCTTGGGATTCAGTAAACTCTTGGAAAGCATTTTCTGCCTCCTGGTGGTTGTGGGATCATTTTCCCTGCAAAAAGTTGTCCTCGTGTGGAGATGCTTGATGAAGTAGTAGTTGATTGTCAAGAGGTCAGGTGAATGTGGTGGTTGAGGCATAACTACGTAGCCCAATTCCTTCAACTTTGGAAGCGTTGGTTGTGCAATGTGTAGTCGGACGTTGTGGAGAAGAATTGGGCCCCTTTTGTTGACCAATGCCTGCTGCAGGCATTGCAGTTTTTGGTGCGTCTCATCGATTCGTTGAGTGTACTTCTCAGACGTAACGGTTTTGCTGGAACGGGATTAAGAAAGCTTTACTGGATCGGATGGCTACAGACCACCAAACAGTGACCATGACCTTTTTTTGGTGCAAGTTTGGCTTTGAGAAGTACTTTGGAGCTTCTTGGCCCAACCTCTAAGCTGGTTGTCACTGGTTGTCATATACAATCCACTTTTCTTCCCATCACAATCCAACTGAGAAATGATTCACTCTTGTATAGAATAAGAGAAGATGACACTTTAAAACAACATTTTTTTTTTTTTTTTTGGTCAGCTCAAGAGGCACCCATTTCCTGAGCTTTTTCACATTTCCAACTTGCTTCAAATGCCAAAAGACCACAGAACAGTTGACACTGAGTTTTTTGGCAGCTTCTCATGTAGTTGTAACAGAATCACCTTCAAATAAAGGCTCTCAATTGTTGTCGTCAACTTCCAATGACCAGTAGTGTGTTCCTCATGTTCAAGGCTCTCAACTCCTTTGCAAAACATCCTGAACCATTGTACATTCATCAGCAGTTCCTGAGCCAAATGCATTGTGGATGTTGCAATTTGTCTCCACTGCTTTATGATCCATTTTGAACTCAAATAAGAAAATTGCTAAAATTTGCTTTTTGTCTAACATCATTTACATAGCCTAAAATAAAACAAACAGCAAGTAATAAGTCATTAGCAAAAAACATAAAGCAAGAAATGTGCATTAAATTGATGTATAACATAACCACATTTATTTAGAATGTATTCCAATTTCAAATGGCAAATTTCAATAATTCAAAAACCACAGCTACTTTTGCACCAACTTAATATCTTACATTAAAAGCAAGCCAAAATCCAAGAAATTTTTGTTATTTTAAAAGAGATAAAACTAAATTTAGTTTTGCATCAGCGTAATATTTGAAGCTAAACTCATCAAACCATGGTCAGTATCGGTAAATACAAAATCCCTTTCCTTAAACTTTCTGCAACTTTGCGTATGCATTCAGGTTTTATCTTACACTTTCTTCTTTGTCATTCCCGAACAACACATTATTTTACTTTAGGACAATACTACTTTCTTCTTCCTTAATGAATCTTTCATAATTTGCATATAAAGTTGTTACACTCTGTATTGCTATTTCTACAACACTGCTACTCACATGCACTGATTATCAATTTTAACCACAGTAACTTTTACTTCATAGAGAAAACTAAGAGATGGATGACTGAACTGTTTGTCATACACAAGCATTTTGTAGTTGACTAGCAGAGCTCACAGACATACATCTCAGAACTTTTTACAGCCATACATATTTTTTATAGTGCAACTTCTCAAGGTAGCAAAAATGAGCACATTCATTAATAGACCCAGAGGGATATAGAGTCTCTCTCCATAAGATATAAAAATAAGAGGCAAAAATATACAAACTATTTTTATTATTTCAGTATTCTCTCCTATTTAGAAATTATCTAGATAGCTAATGAATATTCACTAATTTCTTAAATTAGCTTAAATTTGAGATTTTAAATTACCCAAAGATCTTGGAAACTATCTTCAAGTTGGCACACTAAAAAATATGATGGTTAAAAGATATTTGCAGGAAAATGCTTTAATTTGGTTAAACATAAATTTACATTTTTCAAATCTAGTAGATGTAATAGCAGCTTATTCAAGGAGTGAAACTCCAATAGTTTAAAGAACATATCTAAGTGGAATAAAGTGTATGTTTATTTTTTATTTGACATTGATAAGTCAGAAGACACTGTTTTTATTATAGCAACAATATTTTTTTTAAAAGTCTTGTTTGCCAAAGAGTTCCCCAAATTATGTAAAATGAATCCTTAAAACACTTGTGTTAGTTTCTAAGGGAATACCTGTTTCACATTGAAAGCATTACAAATTTAATTCTCCGAATTTAGGGGAAATTTAGTAACATTCAACTAGTATAGACATTTATTTATCTTTAAGCCAATCAGAATAGAACTTCCTTAAGAGATTATAAAATCTAATTTGGTAACACCATACAGAGGTAGCAAAATACTACACAACTCATAGATACATAAATATGCATGTAGACACACAAAACTGTAGCTCAAGGAGGACCAGGAGGTCCACTGACTTACAATGTTTGCAATTTTCTTTTTTTTAATATAAATTTATTTATTTTAATTGGAGGCTAATTACTTTACAATATTGTATTGGTTTTGCCATACATCAACATGAATCCACCACAGTGTACACGTGTTCCCCATCCTGAAGCCCCTCCCACCTCCCTCCCCATTACTCCCATCATGGCCAATTTCAAGCTACCAACACAAGATTACTAACTGTTGTGTTAGGAATTGATGTATGAAGAGTTTCTCAGGACTTGGTATGACCCAGCTCCAGCACACCAATTCTGCCTTTCTTTAAAAAGTAAAAATAATTTGGTGAAATTGATACTTTTCTACTTAGTGTTTTTTTCAAAGACTTGAAGAAAATAGTCTTGTTATGACTAATTGTATTTTATATACTAAACTAAACTGTAGTTTATTTGAGAAGACTGGTCATAATACAAAACTGATGGAGTTGAAAACAAGTATATACGTTGGCTATGATGATACTCAATTTTTCCTCATTCAACTTTTCAATTTTATAGACAGAAAAGGAAAACAAGTAAAAGATAATACAGATACCTTAAGAGAACTTATCAGGAAGCAGAATAAAAAAGTAATTTATAAGAATAAAGTTATAAATTAATTGCTATGCTAAGTCACTTCAGTCGTGTCCGACTCTGTGCGACCCCATAGACGGCAGCCCACCAGGCCCCACCGTCCCTGGGATTCTCCAGGCAAAATTAATTGAGGAAAGATAATTAGAAGACAAGAATTATTTAAGTTAGAAAGTAAGAAACAATGTGAGCATATTCCATATCTAATATAATCTTAAACTGCTTCCACATTAAACATTATCTTAATAATTATTTCCATGCACAATTTATATAACACTTTCACATACATTTTCGCTCTCATGCAACTGTATCATTTTTGTTTTTTTCTAGAACAAAACAAAATGATATGGAGCCATCTAATTTGTTCTACACAGCAAATATGACCCTGATACTAAAATATAAAGTAAAAAAAGAAAAAAACAGAATACAAAACCATAGGCCAATCTCTTTTATGAATATACATATGGAAGTATGAAAGTATTAGCACAGAACTAAGAAATACATTAAAAATAAAGTATAAAATAATATTTAGTGTTTAATTCATACATGTAGGGATAGTTAACTTTTAATTAATCTATTAATATTCAGTTCAGTTCAGTTCAGTCAGTCGTGTCCGACTCTTTGCGACCCCATGAATCACAGCACACCAGGCCTCCCTGTCCATCACCAACTCTCGGAGTGTACTCAGACTCACGTCCATCAAGTCAGTGATGCCATCCAGCCATCTCAACCTCTGTCGTCCCCTTCTCCTCCTGACCCCAATCCCTCCCAGCACCAGAGTCTTTTCCAATGAGTCAACTCTTCGCATGAGGTGGCCAAAGTACTGGAGTTTCAGCTTCAGCATCATTCCTTCCAAAAAATCCCAGGGCTGATCTCCTTCAGAATGGACTGGTTGGATGTCCTTGCAGTCCAGGGGAATCTCAAGAGTCTTCTCCAACACCACAGTTCAAAAGCATCAATTCTTCAGCGCTCAGCCTTCTTCACAGTCCAACTCTCACATCCATACATGACCACGGGAAAAACCATAGCTTTGACTAGATGGACCTTTGTTGGCAAAGTAATGTCTCTGCTTTTCAATATGCTATCTAGGTTGGTCATAACTTTGCTTCCAAGGAGTAAGCGTATTTTAATTTCATGGCTGTAGTCACCATCTACAGTGATTTTGGAGCCCCCAAAAATAAAGTCTGACAATGTTTCCACTGTTTCCCCATCTATTTCCCATGAAGTGATGGGACCGGATGCCATGATCTTCGTTTTCTGAATGTTGAGCTTTAAGCCAACTTTTTCACTCTCCACTTTCACTTTCATCAAGATGCTTTTGAGTTCCTCTTCACTTTTTGCCATAAGGGTGGTGTCATCTGCATATCTGAGGTTATTGATATTTCTCCCGGCAATCTTGATTCCAGCTTGTGTTTCTTGCAGTCCAGCATTTCTCATGATGTACTCTGCATATAAGTTAAATAAACAGGGTGACAATATACAACCTTGACGAACTCCTTGTCATATTTGGAACCATGTCCAGTTCTAACTGTTGCTTCCTGACCTACATACAAATTTCTCAAGAGGCAGATCAGGTGGTCTGGTATTCCCATCTCTTTCAGAATTTTCCACTGTTTATTGTGACCCACACAGTCAAAGTCTTTGGCATAGTCAATAAAGCAGAAACAGATGCTTTTCTGGAATTCTCTTGCTTTTTCCATGATCCAGCGGATGTTGGCAATTTGATCTCTGGTTCCTCTGCCTTTTCTAAAACCAGCTTGAACATCAGGAAGTTCACGGTTCACATATTGCTGAAGCCTGGCTTGGAGAATTTTGAGCATTACTTTACTAGCGTGTGAGATGAGTGCAATTGTGCTGTAGTTTGAACATTCTTTGGCATTGCCTTTCTTTGGCGTTGGAATGAAAACTGACCTTTTCCAGTCCCTTATAGCTTTGACTAGCTTACCATAAAAGTGCTCAGAACACTTGTATTAGTCTACATATGGGCAAAATCTCTAAGACAAAGTCTCATGTATAATAAAGTTTTGAACATCTAATATAGTCCATTGAATACTGTACTGAAAGTGGAAAACAAAATGATTTTATGGTTACAAAAGGGTTGCAGGTATATCAGTTGTTTCCCCTCTTGATCTTGTGGCTGACCTGGAGTTGAGGTTCACTATCACTGGCCATGAGGATGGTATATATCAATACCAGGAGACCAGAGAAATATCAAAATTCAAAGGATGGTTTCTTCTGAATGTATATCATTTCTGCACTGCTGTGAAGCTGAAAAATTGTAAGCAAACCATCATAAGTTTGGGACCATCTGTACTTACAACTCTGAAAGCCACACAGGTAAAACAGTGTTCTATGAGAAGAACTAACGAGGTTCTTAGGGGACCACAGAAGCTAACTTTTAATTCTGGATCTGCAGAATGCATAGAAGTTAGCAGTGCAAATAGAATAAAATATCTAGGAAGGGTACATGGCATTAATATATCGCTTTCCATTTTGCCTCAGTTACTCCAACATTCACTCATTCTCTTGCTCTCTTTCTCTCATTCACACACACACACACATTTTTTGAAACTTTTGAGAGTCACCTGGACAAATAATGCCCCTTTAAATGTTTATTTTTTTAAAATTGCAGGATAATTCTTTACAATGTTGTGGGGGGTTTTGCCATACAACAACACAAATCCCATCTCTCTTGAGCCCCCACCCCCACCCCATCCCATTCTACCCCTCTAGGTCATCACAAAGTATGGTAGGCTCTTTGTATTATACAGCAGCTTCCAGCTTTTTATCTATTTTACACATGGTAGGGTGTATATGTCAATGCTACTTTCTCAATTAGTTCTACCCTCTCCTTTCCCTGCTGTGTCCACCAGGTCATTCTTTATATCTGTGTCTCTATTTTTCCTCTGTAAATAGGTTCAGAAGTACTATTTTTCTAGATTTCATATATATGCATTAATATATATTTTTTCCTCTTTCTTACTTACTTCACTCTGTTTAACAGGCTCAAGGTTCATCCACCTCAATACAACGGACTCAAATTTTTCCATTCTATGGCTGAGTAACATTCCACTGTACATACGTACCACAACTTCTTTATCCATTCATCTGTTGATGGACATCTAGGTTGCTTTCATGCCCTGTATACTGTAAATAATGCTGCAATGAACAGTGCATGTATCTTTTAGAATTATTGTTTTCTCAGGGTATATGCCCAGTAGTGGGACTGGTAGGTCATATGGTAGATTTATTCCTACTTTGTTAAGGAATCTCCATACTGTTTTCCATAGTGGCTGTACCAATTTACATTTCCACCAACACAGCAGTGCAGTTCCCATTTCTCCACATCCTGTACACTTTTATTGTTTGTAGTATTTTTTCCTTTTTCTTTTTTTTATTTTTTAACTTTACAATATTGTATTGGTTTTGCCATATATCGACATGAATTCACCACAGGTATACACATGTTCCCCATCTTGAACCCTCCTCCCTTCTCCTTCCCCGTACCATCCCTCTGAGCTTACTGGCCATCTGCATGTCTTCTTTGGGGAAATGTCTGCCTAGGTCTTCTGCCCATTTTTTGATTAGGCCCTTTGTGTAATATTGAGCTATATGAGTTGCTTATGTATTTTGGAGATTAATCCTTTGTCAGTTGCTTCATTTGCTACTATTTTCTTCCATTCTGAGGGATGTCTTTTAATCTTGTTTATTTTTCTTGCTGTACAAAAGCTTTTAAAATAATTCCATATTCATGTTTCTGAAGAAATACTAAAAGTGTGTATATATATGTGTATATATATATATATATATATCACAGTACCACTTTGCAGTTAATTCTGTTAGAAAACTTGCATTCATAATGGATGAACTTTACTTTCAATTTCTTGTAAGTGGAAAGATAATACTACCTTTTAAATAGTTTCGGAACTTTTATAATTGTTTCACCTAAATTTAATTTGGCAATTGTTCTTAAGCTACCTGACTATATCATGTGTTTTCAAAGTATATTATCTCTGTTTCCCTCATATTTTATTGGTATCCAGGACTTCATCACAATGTGATTATCTCTCTGGAGTATTGTTACATGGCAGCCCTGAGTTAGCTTTACTAACTAATTATAATACGAAAGTCAGGAGCTTAAATTCTATATGAAAATAAACACAAATGACTCATTAAATATTTAACTTGTCTGATGGGAACACAGGCATATTCACAAGT
This sequence comes from Bos grunniens, assembly GCF_055505025.1. Classification (NCBI taxonomy): domain Eukaryota; kingdom Metazoa; phylum Chordata; class Mammalia; order Artiodactyla; family Bovidae; genus Bos; species Bos grunniens. The sequence continues at coordinate 71,264,936 of NC_141170.1, forward strand.
ATCTTACTTAGCCATGATGAATGTATCATCATGCTTAAAAAAAAAAAGCATTTAAGAACATAGGTGAGTAAATTATGAGGTCAGTTAAGAGAGATTCTGTACATTATGTTATAAGTTAAAATGCTTAAGATATCCATGTCTGCTTTTTTCAATTAAGACTGATTTCATTCTATTTTAATATGTTTCAAGGAAAAATATTTAAGGTATATACATATTAATTTTTTATGTTTCTTTTATTTAGTTATTCTTTGATTAGCTACTAGTCCACATAAACTAAAATGAGATATATTCTGTACTTTACCAGAATAAAGTTTTATTTTATTATTATTGATTAAAAAGAAGATGGAAAACATGTTTTTGCATATCAACTAATCTGGGGATCTACTTCATAGTGCTATATATGGTTAATTTAAACTAAATAGTAACAACTAATGTAATACTCTGGCATTATATTTAGGCCACACTCTGCTTTTAGATAAAAATACCTTTGCTTTGAGTTTTAAATATTTGTAAAACTATCTCAACATATATACCTCTCAAATTTATAAGAGAAATAGGATGAGATATAGGACAAACACTCTATGGGAACTGCTATTGTGGCCTGAATTCAGGCTGGCCAGGTAGAATTTCTCTGATCTAAGACAGTGATCACTGAAGTGATACCTGTGTTAGGAAACTACACTCTGGAAGAGGAGAATGACAAAGTAGGGCTGAATGTGTGCCCTGTATTTGAATTAGAAGACCAATATTCTGAGTTTATTCAAAATTAAATTTACTCAAAATTAAAGTATTCATTATAATAAAAAGTTATGGATTTGAGTCACTCTAAAATGTGAAAGAAAAAAATTAATGCATTGTGATTTGAGGAAGAAAAATGAAAAGCTTGGTGAAAAGGCCATATTAGCACAGGTGTATCTGAAAGCAGAAATAATGAGTTTCTGTTATATAGTTTTAATGATATTTGTATTGCTCAATAATGGATTTGGCCTTTATAATTAATACTGTAATAAAAAATAAAGTTCAGTGGGATTTAGCTCTGCCTTGGAACTAATATAGCTTAATTTCTACTTATGATATTATTTTTTTCATAAAACTAATATTTGATGTTCCTGAGCTTTGATTCTATTTTTTATGTGTTGGCCTATTTCTAATGTGAAGAAACTTTTCAGGTTTATGACACATGCTGTAGGTAAAAAGTCTGTTCACCAAAAAAAGTGTTATGCTTCATAAAAATGCTTTCTTTGGCCAAGAAGATTTTACTCCCATTAAATATGCATTGAAAATGATCTTTTCTGTCAGGCTTAGGCCTGTCATTTCTGGCATAAATGCTTAAATTTTTGTCCCTAAGCACTGACCAGTTAGGGCTAATACAGCTAAAATTTTTAAACTGATATAAAATATGTTTGATAACAATGTGCAAATTAGTACCCTGCTCAGCATGATCAAAATCCTCTATTATATTGGCATCACCCTTACTTTTGATGTGATTATACATTTATTTCCTCATATTATTCTACTTTTGGTGCTGTTATAAAAAGTACATATAATTTCCCAAATGTACAGATGCAAATCCTATCCTTTGAACAACCATACTGCAAGCAATTAATAGGGCCAGTTCAACACTTTTACTAACATACAACTACACCTACCCAAATATCCATGTCCAAGGTAAAAAATTCAAATAACAATGCACTGAAATAAGTTCTGAAAGACTCATACAACCAGAGTCTGTTATAATATATGTGTGTAATTTCATCCCTGGGTAATTTGATTTTGACAAGTTAGAGAAAAGACATTTCAGAAAAAGGAACAAAAGATGCAAAGACTAAGAGTTAATTACAGTAGCAGACATGTCAAAAGATATTTAACCACGTTTATAAGTCAAATGGTAAACATTAGCAAAGTTAATCTTATTAACTCAATTTCAGAAAAGAGATGCTTCTTCTTGCTCATGTTAGAGAGCCATTAGAATTTGTCTAAAAATGGAGTGGAGATGGAATTTATTACACAGAAGTTTTATATAAACGCATCCATTATAACAAAAATGCAAGCCTTCTTTAATATAAGAACAGTAATTGTTACAAGTATACAAACGTTTAGTATCATTCATAATAAGAGGCATAAACATTCAAAGTGCAGTGAGATATACTTTTTAAGCTCAGAGGAGCTGAAATCTAAAATTCAGCCCATGCTTCTGTTACAGAGGCTACCAGAAAACAGGCCCTCTTCAACACTGCTTCTGGGAGTGCAAAAACGTAGTAACTTCTAGGGAGGGCAACCTACTGTCCATTAAGATAACAAATAAATTTACTTGTGATGCAAAAATTTCATTTACAGCACTCTATCCTGTTGGTCTTCTTGCATACACATAAAATACTGTGTGTGTAATGCTGCTCATCGGAATGTGGTTAGTATCAAAAATGGAAACAACCAGTTGTGACTTGGTTAAATAACCAGGTTTATCCACACAAGGGCATACATTAGGATTGGGATGATCTCTTCTATGAATACAAAAATATTTCTAGAAGATAGCATCAATTTAAAATGGAAAAATAAAGAAGAATTACTGGGGATGGATAAAAACAGAGAAAAATAATACTTTTCTATGTGTTGCTTTTTCCTACTGTTTGGATTTTAAACTCGTTGAAGATAGTATAAAATGTCATTAATAAACAGATAATCTATATATCTACATATATATAGATAGATATAGATATGGATTTAGACATCATCTATGAATGGCTTCCCAGATGGCTCAGTGTTAAAACATCTGCCTGCCAATTCAGGAGCCACAGGAGATGCTTGCTCAATCCCTGAGTCAGGAAGATTTCCCTGGAGTAGGAAATGGCAACCCACTCCAATATTCTTGCTTAGAAAATCCCATGGACAGAGTAATCTTGTGGGCTACAGTTCATGGAATCACAAAGAATTGGACATGACTAAGCAACTCAGCTAGAGAAGGAAATGGCAACCCACTCTAGTGTTCTTGCTTGGAGAATCCCAGGGACGGGAGCCTGGTGGGCTGCCGTCTATGGGGTCGCACAGAGTCGGACATGACAAGTGACTTAGCAGCAGCAGCAACAGCAGCAAGCAACTCAGCATAGAACTTTGAAAAGGAGATGATATTTAGATAGCAATTTAAAAAAATTTAAAGTATGTCACAAGAAAATCACAGGATAGGAGCACTTTGCTGAAGCTTCAAATCCTGGAGACAATTTCATCCTAGGTTTGACTTTAATGAAGTCAGAATTATTGATGTAATTTCCCAAGCAACATTTACCAGACACAATTACTGTATAGGTCCCCACTCTCAGCTTTGGTTGAGGAGCAAATGCTATAAGGAAGAATGATCCAAACCAGTACTGATGCACTGTTCAGAGAAATCTTCAGAATATCCAATTACATGGAAAGATAAGATTCTTGCTTGCCCTTTAAGGAAAAGGCAGAAAACATATGAATTGATATATTTGTATATTTTAATCAGAGTATGTAAAGTATATCTAGAATTTAAAAAGCATGAAAAAACAATGCAAAATACAGAAACTACATTTCACAGCAAAGCCCTGGGTAATAACTGAAATAATAGAAAAAGTTAGTAATCAATTCATTAATAGAGAAGATAAAGTCTAAAACAAATATTCAATTAATCCCAAAAATGTAACAAAGAGGAAAACATTAAAAATGAATTAAAATAAAAAATAATGTCTTTGGCTTTTGCCAGTTACCCGTGAGCTGCATCACTTTGGCACTGCTTTAAATTCAAGTACCTTTTGGAATTTCTTGAAAATAGGAGAATCTTAAATTTCATTGCAAAGGCATAGGATGCCCACGGTTATGAATTCTCAGTGGAAAGACATAATTTTTCCTCCTCCTCTAGTGCCAACTTTGAGACAGAGACAGAAAAGCCTCTGAGTGTCGCATTCTCCCCAGCAGGATTTATTTCTTTATCACCCTTTACACTGCAGCTGGAGAGTTTGAATTTTCTAGGAAATTCTTCACATTGGTTGCAATCTAAAGATTTTGTCTCTTATCTACAAATTCTAAGTTCAGGGCATACATTCTTTGACTTCAGATCTGGCAGAAAGTTTCAGCAGTAAACTCATTTTGGCACTAGCTGTGTTCTCTCTGACATTTCAGCCAATGTAACAACTGTTAATTCTTGGAACATATACTTTCTTGGTTTTTATTACTAAGGTGTCTCAACTAATGGTGCTATTTTGAAATTGTATGATTCTGCATTATTACTACTGAGAGAAAAATTTTTTTTTGGAAATAACATACAATTTAAATTTTACATTTCCCACTTTTAATAAGTATATGGTGAGAATAAGGAGAGTAAGTCTCAAATGATGCCAGATAACCTATTTCTCAAGACTTCTATAGTGTACAATGATGACAGTGTATGTTTCTTCCCAAAAAGGAAGACAGAAGTAGAAAGTAAAGTAAGAAATAATCTCTGAGGTACCAAGGTATAGCAGAGAAAGGCTCAGTTTACTTAGTAGAAATATTAAGTCTTCCTCACAGTATGATAAGGATGTTTGGTTTTGTTATTTTGGTTGTTTTAGTCTTTCTATGGACCTGTGCTATATAATTTAATTCCCCAAGGATTCCATTTTTATTTTATTTTTAATTTATTCTTACTTTGCCTGGTACCTTGCATTCAGAAATACTGCAGTGAAGTCTCTATTATGGAAAAAATTTATATCCTGGCTATTTGTTCTTGTGCAGATGGCTTCGGTTTTTTTCAACAATAAATACGAAAATAATAATTCCCTAACAAGCCTGTGGTGAGAGTTGTGTGAAGCAGAATTTATAAAGTTTCTAGGTCTTTAGGTCTTTCTAGATCTGTTCTTCACACAGATGTTACTCCTTCTTCTTCCACCTATTTTTCTTCCCTAACCCCCAAACTCTGTTTTCAACAAGATACTGAAGCCCAGCAAAGGGAGTGCTTTCATTTACCAACAATTAGGAACCAGTTGCAATGACTGGCACTTATATTGTGGGCTCCTCAGTCTCACCAAAACACAAGTTGTCAAACATCATTGACAGTAATTATGCATCATGCTGAATGTGCTTCTGTTGTTCACTTATTGCGGCACTTTGAATGGACTCATTCTGAGTCTCCATTTTTGCAGCTCAACAGACTTTACTAGTTTGTACAGAGCCTTAAAATCAAATTGGTTGCACTTTCCTTTCTGATTACAGAACACAGAAGAGGAAGAATGGCAATTATAGAAGGGATTTTTTATTTCATATTTTTCCAAGGTAGCTTATCTTGTTTTAACCTTCCAACTTTTAAGATATGGAATATAAGAAATCATGCAATAAGTAAAATTTCTCTTGGATTATTATTTTAAATAATATTAAAATTAAAAAGTGATATTATTCTTTAAATGCCTGAGTTAACATTTTTGCAGCAGTTTTAGATGTCATTCATTTATATTTTAGAGTCAGTTTATTTTTAATTCCTTGGAGGAGTATATCTCCAGGCATATCTAAGTTTATAATAAAAGCCAATAAGAAAATCAATTTTAATACACAGGAATTTGATTCCTAGGCAACTATTCAGAAACATATCTATTCAGCAAAATGAGATACGCCTCTCTGTGTGAATATGTAAAAACTTGGCCAAATAGAAAAAAGAAATACATATTTTTATATTCTGTCATCTATTTTTAAAAATATCCTGAGAAACTGAATGAAGTTCTTATTCAAAGTTTAAAGATAAGGAATTGGATAAATGCTTAAACGCACTAGGCAAAATGAAGAACTGAGTGAGTTTATTAGATATTCCAAATGAGAAAAGCACTATATAGTCTAGGCTGTATGATTAATGAAAGTTAGTTTTGGTTTTTATTGTCTGGATACCTAGTACATTCCCCAATCACACTGTGGAGGTGTGCAATAATGATGTATGTCTGAGATATGGAGAGCCTATCAAATTCACACTCTTTTCTGGAAAGAAGGCCTCAGGCCTCTTTCTAAAAGTTTTTGCCTTCTTCAATATGATTTTGATGAGTTAACAAAACCTATTGTCCCAGGTATGGGTGCATGAGTCAAAAGGAAAATAAGTATAGGACAGGCATGAGAGAGCACCTCTGTGTCACTTGGCTTAAGGTATTACCCAATAGCTACCCTTTGTTGCTGCTGCTGCTAAGTCACTTCAGTCGTGTCCGACTCTGTGCAACTCCATAGACAGAAGCCCACCAGGCTCCCCCATCCCTGTGGTTCTCCAGGCAAGAACACTGGAGTGGGTTGCCATTTCCTTCTCCAATGCATGAAAGTGCAAAGTGAAAGTGAAGTCACTCGGTCGTATCCGACTCTTAGAGACCCCATGGACTGCAGCCTACCAGGCTCCTCTGTCCATAGCATTTTCCAGGCGAGAGTACTGGAGTGGGGTGCCATAGCCTTCTCCGGCTATCCTTTGTATTAGAATATAAAACTCACATGCAGGAACCATTTCACTCTTTGACTCTATAAATCTGACTCAGAGAAAAGTGGTTATACCTGTAGTCAATGATAATACATTGCAGACTTAAAAATTTTTTGAGAGTGCACAGCTCAAATTTGGTGTTCTTTATCAATTAAAAAAAAAAAAATCATGTACCTAAAGAGAATATAGCAAAGATGAGTTGGGAGTAATGAATCCCTAATTTTATGTCAGAAGATTTGATGAAGACCACCAAAAGCATATACATCCATTTACATCTCCTAAAGAACATGTGGTTAGCTGGAAAAAAAAAATCCTGTGTACTTGTATGAAAGCTTGAGACATCTTTTGATGATGAATTTCTGTTTTTCAGATCTCTTGCAGTTCAGTTTCTAGTTTTCCGCAAAACCTATTAGATACATATGTTGAGATCTCTTTACTTACATTAGATTCAATTTCCTATGGCAATTGAGAATTTAAAGAACCTTCACTTAAAGTGTCTGTGCTTCAGATCTTAAGTGTTCAGTAAGCTGCATGAAGAACTGTAAGAATAGCTCTTGCCATGGAGAAGACAAATGGTACCACATGTGCTGTCCATACTAAGCCTTTAAGTTCATAGGGCTACTATCATCTACCAAGACTTCTTGGTCTTCCAATGGAAATAAAATGTAAACTCTACACTTGAACAGTCCATTTTGACCAGGTGTCTAATACATGTACAATCAACCAGCACCAAAGATTATAAAATTGCTTTCAAAGTACATATTTTTATAAGGAGTTATCAGTGAGGAACAGTTTCAAAGATAAGTGTTTTCATTACGTAGGCCCAGAGTGTCTGTACTAATGGCAAGAAAAATCTCTATGCTTTCTAGTTACCTTCTGTATCCTTATAATAAACTTCTAAACCATCAAGATCTGCAAATTTGCTAAATATTTCAGCCTAGAATACTTCTCCATAGATCATAAGATGGCAGACTTCTTTTCCTCATTGAATCCACTTAGGTTCAGCCTAAAATATTATATCCTTCTCTAATCAACCAATGCAAGAATGCCTGACTCCAGTCACTTTAGCTTCCATTTTTCATTTACTTCCAGGAACTCAGCACTATTCTGACTGATTTTGTTAATACAGACTATTTGCCTTTCTCCCTCACTAGTTTATAAGGTTTTGTGAGCAGAAATCATCTCTTTCTTGCTCATCACTGAAATCACAGCACTGAAAACAGTATACACCATACGAAAAGACTTCAATACATATTTTCAGTAATTGAATACACCTAAATATTGCAGAAAGTGAAGAGGAACTAAAAAGCCTCTTGATGAAAGTGAAAGTGAAGAGTGAAAATGTTGGCTTAAAGCTCAACATTCAGAAAACTAAGGTCATGGCATCTGGTCCCATCACTTCATGGCAAATAGATGGGGAAACAGTGTCAGACTTTATTTTTTTGGGTTCCAAAATCACTGCAGATGGTGATTGCAGCCATGAAATTAAAAGACGCTTAGTCCTTGGAAGAAAAGTTATGACCAACCTAGATAGTATATTGAAAATCAGAGACATTACTTTGCCAGCAAAGGTCCGTCTAGTCAAGGCTATGGTTTTTCCAGTGGTCATGTATGGATGTGAGAGTTGGACTGTGAAGAAAGCTGAGCACTGAAGAATTGATGCTTTTGAACTGTGGTGTTGGAGAAAACTCTTGAGAGTCCCTTGGACTGCAGGGAGATCCAACCAGTCCATTCTGAAGGAGATCAGCCCTGGGATTTCTTTGGAAGGAATGATGCTAAAGCTGAAACTCCAGTACTTTGGCCACCTCATGCAAAGAGTTGACTCATTGGAAAGACCCTAATGCTTGGAGGTATTGGGAGCAGGAGGAGAAGGGGACGACAGAAGATGAGATGGCTAGATGGCATCACTGACTTGATGGGCATGAGTCTGAGTGAACTCCGGGAGTTGGTGATGGACAGGGAGGCCTGGCGTGCTGCGATTCATGGGGTCACAAAGAGTCGGACACAACTGAACAACTGAACTGAACTAAACTGCACTGAGATATTGCTGAAGTGACTTAGCAGCAGCAGCAGATATTGCAAAGTGCTTCACAAAAACAGAACTCCTGGAAAAGATTTAAAGTAGAAATTTGGCAAAACTAATACAATTATGGAAAGTTTAAAAATAAAATAAAATTTAAAAAAAATTAAAAAAAATAAAGTAGAAATTTGCAAAAGGTGAATAATAAACTCATAATCTGATGGGACCAGATGCCATGATCTTAGTTTTCTGAATGTTGAGCTTTAAGCCAACTTTTTCACTCTCCACTTCACTTTCATCAAGAGGCTTTTTAGTTCCTCTTCACTCTCTGCCATAAGGGTGGTGTCATCTGCATATCTCAGGTTATTGATATTTCTCCCAGCAATCTTGATTCCAGCTTGTGCTTCTTCCAGCCCAGTGTTTCTCATGATGTACTCTGCATATAAGTTAGATAAGCAGGGTGACAGTATACAGCCTTGACATACTCCTTTTCCTATTTGCAACCAGTCTGTTGTTTCATGTCCAGTTCTAACTGTTGCTTCCTGACCTGCATATAGGTTTCTCAAGAGGCAGATCAGGTGGTCTGGTATTCCCATCTCTTTCAGAATTTTTCAAAGTTTACTGTGATCCATACAGTCAAAGGCTTTGGCATAGTCAATAAAGCAGAAATAGATGTTTTTCTGGAACTCTCTTCCTTTTTCCATGATCCAGCAGATGTTGGCAATTTGATCTCTGGTTCTTCTGCCTCTTCTAAAACCAGCTTGAACATCTAGAAGTTCACAGTTCACATATTGCTGAAGCCTGGCTTGGAGAATTTTGAGCATTACTTTACTAGCGTGTGAGATGAGTGCAATTGTGCGGTAGTTTGAACATTCTTTGGCATTGCCTTTCTTTGGGATTTGAATGAAAACGGACCTTTTCCAGTCCTGTGGCCACTGCTGAGTTTTCCAAATTTGCTGGCATTTTGAGTGCAGCACTTTCACAGCATCATCTTTCAGAATTTGATATAGCTCAACTGGAATTCCATCACCTCCACTAACTTTGTTCATAATGATGCTTTCTAAGGCCCACTTGACTTCACATTCCAGGGTGTCTGGCTCTAGGTGAGTGATCACACCGTTGTGATTATCTTGGTCATGAAGATCTTTTTTGTACAGTTCTTCTGTGTGTTCTTGCCACCTCTTCTTAATATCTTCTGCTTCTGTTAGGTCCATACAATTTTTGTCCTCTATTGAGCCCATCTTTGGATGAAATATTTCCTTGGTATCCCATTGCTAATTCGAGGTAACTTTGGTATTGCCCTTTCATGAAAGCTAGAAGAAACTAATTAATACAAAGGGAAGATAGGTAAGTTGTCTTATTCACCTAAAACGTCACATGGTAAAGTTTTTACTTGAATTTAATCCTCTTCATGCTTTGTCTGAAACAATATATTCTGGGCTGCATACTTGGACTCAAGAATGGAATTTAATAGGATTATTGGTGCAGCAAAATCCAGTCCACTTGAAATTAATTTGAAATTTCTATTAATTATCACATTGCCAAATTCACTGTGCACAGTCATGATAATGCTATTAAGATATCATTTATGAATTATCAAATTTCTAAGAGCTCTACTGGTATAATCAAAGGAAAGGACTATTCAGAGGAAGAAATGGACAAAGGTACATCTGCTATACTGTATGAAGTGATATACTCATGGAAGAATGAGAAGAAAACACTAAAAAACTACTTTGTGTATATTGTTGCTTGTAGTTGTTCAGTTTCTCAGTCATGTCTAACTCTTTGCAACCTCATGGACTGCAACACACCAGGTTACTCTGTCTTCCACTATCTCCTGAAGTTTACTCAAATTCAGTAGCATTGAGTTGGTGATCCTATCCAACCACCTCATCCTCTGCCAACCCCTCTTTTGCCTTCAGTCTTTCCCACCATCAGGGTCTTTTCTAATGAGTCAGCTCTTCGCATCAGGTGGCCAAAGTATAGGAGCTTCAGTTTCAGCATCAGTCTTTCCAATGAACATTCAGGACTGATTTCCTTTAGATTGACTGGTTTGATTTCTTTGCTGAAGAAGACTCTTGACGTACTCCTTTTCCAATTTGGAACCAGTCTGTTGTTCCATGCCTGGTTTTAACTATTGCTACTTGACCTGCATACAGGTTTCTCAAGAGGGAGGTCAGATGGTCTGGTATTCCCATCTCTTTAAGAATTTTCCAGTTTGTTGTGATCTACACAGTCAATGGCTGTAGCATAGTCAATGAAACAGAAGTAGATGTCTTCTTCTGGAATTTTCTTGCTTTTTCTATAATTCAACAGCTGTTGGCCATTTGATCTCTGGTTCCTCTGCCTTTTCTAAATCCACCTTGCACATCTGGAAGTTCTCGGTTCACATACTATTGAAGCCTAGCTTGAAGGATTTTGAGCATAACCTTGCATTTGAAATGAGGGCAATTGTGTGGCAGTTTGAACATTCTTTGGCACTGCTCTTCTTTGGGACTGGAATGAAAACTACTTTTTCCAGTCCTATGGCCACTGTTGAGTTTCCCAAATTTGCTGACATATTGAGTGCAGCATTCTAACAACATTTGTGTATATTACGATAGTATAAATGTGGCAAAGAAGCACTTTTTAGGCATTATTTGATTTTTTATCTCAATGACTCATAAGGTTTCTAAAGTCATAACATAGGCATTTTTTTTTATCATCTCCAGTTTAAAAATAAAGAAACTAATAAGTTTAAAAACATAGATATCATTTTTTTAATAATATACTATGGGGAAGACATAGCATGGTTTTTCATATTCTAAAGTCTGGACCCCTGAACACTTGTGTTCCATTTTGTGAGTAGTTTTCCACTAGTCAAGACGAGTCTGGCTTCTAAAGAAAGGTATTAAAACTATCTCCATACACATGATTTTAATATATGGAAAGAAAAGAAATCTGACTATAAAAAGTCAAGAAGCAATTGACTGTGAGAGTACAAGGTTTATGAATAAAGGCAACTCTTGACAAAATATTAAGGGAGAAAAAAGGAGACAAGAAAAGACAACCTCAAAACATCAAAGCACTGGGTTCACCACTAAAGGGTGACAGATTATGCCACCCTTATATATCCCATTTTGGCACAATAATTATTTTAAACTAAAGGCACTTTCAAAAAACAGCAGGTGCAAGGAGAACATTTTGACCTTCCATTTTCTTCCTGAAAGTAGAAGATGAAACTCTCATGTGTAAGATGCATCCCCCGTAACATCTAGATTAGGAAAAGAAAACCTTTTTTTTAAGATATTTTTATGTGGACCATCTTTAAAGTCTTTATTGAATTTGTTACAATATTGTTTATGTTTTATATTTTGTTTTTTTGGCCCTGAGGTGCATGGGATCTTAGCCCCTTGACCAGGGATTAAATCTTCCATGGAAGGAAGAGTGTTAATGACTGGATTACCAGGGAAGTCTCAAAAAACATTCTTAATAGCACAGATGGAGACTTGAGGCCAAGAGAATTCTATACAAAGACAGGGAGTTAAAATAGCTATATGTTTTTAGGTGCTTTCCCACAATTGTCTCCATTGTTCAACCTCAATAGAGACATTCAGGTTTTGCTAATCCTTTGGATCTTCATTTCCTCATGAAGGCTCTACATCATGTAAAACATATATTAAATAAATATATATGTTTTGCTTCTATTAATGTCTTTATTGTTTAGTCACTGAGTCATACCAACTCTTCCGCAATCCTGTGCACTGTAGACTGCCAGGCTACCCTGTCCATGGAATTTTCCAGGCAAGAATACTGGAGAGGGTTGCCATTTCCTTCTCCAATTAATGTCTTGTGTCAGTTTAATTCTCAGACCCATTTGAAGACCCCAAGAGAGTGAAACAAAAGTTTGTCTCTGCTACACTACCTATTTCTAGTTTCATTAATGAAGTCAAAACTTGTTCCAAAATTTTCAATGAGATGAACATAACATGTCTGAATAGTAACTTTAAAAAATTATATCAACCTGACACAAAAACATCAATTAAAGAAATAATTTCTGCCAAAAGAATCAACAGAGAACTGCCAAACATAGAACTAATAAATTAATAGATATAGAAACCTAATAGAATTAGAATGAAGAACAGAACAGTGATTCTATACTTTTAGTTTGGTTTCTAATCTTTCAGTCACATGTCTAGCATTTCACTCGAAGGATTAAAGAATGCTATTTAAAAGTCCTAAAATTGATCTTGGTTGACTTCAATGAATAAATACCTCCATACCTCCAGAGAGAAATTTTGAGGATAAAATTTCATGTTTGATATTTACTCTAGCTTCTCTGTTTTCAAAAGCAAGAATTTCTGAAGACAATAAGACAAAAATGAAGATTAGTTTCATATTATTAAAAAGAAATTAACTTAGATCATCAGAATATCAATGTGAGTAAGAAAAATAGAACAATCCTCTTTAAATAACATTTGTTTTGTTTTGTTTTGTCTTCTGCCTATAAACTAATTGAAGGAATATTGTGTTTTTTCTTAGTCTCAAGGATCAGGCACTGAGAACAGCAAAACTGTTGTTTTAACCGTCTTCTGCAAAATGCAGTAGTGGGAATGTGAGTTCTGCATATTAAGTGATTAATGAACCTTGGATTAGTTTTGACTGATTCACTGTTGAGTTTTGGGCTGGGATAGTTTGTCAGCACTAAAGTTGCCCACGATGTTTCAGATACAAATTAAATCATCTCAAGAGTTTTGCGGGATTATTCTAAGCAGTAGTGAAAATTAAAAATACCCAAATAATATATATGCTGATAGACTCACAATCACTTGGTTAAAAAAATGTACATATTGACTACATTAAACTAATAGCAATCCATTTTGGTTCAATGAAGGCAGAGCAATAAAAGGTATTCATGACACATATCATGAACAGCTTAGAAAGGGGTCTAAGTACATAATAAATACTACAAATTCTTCTTAGAAAAATATCACCACCTGTAAACATAGCTTCTGGGGACTACAAAAGGGACTGCTGTTCACATGTTTAGGTGTTTCTGAAACACACAGGATATGAATATACCTATAAATAAAGTGCTGCCTGAGGTCAAAGTGTTATAAACTATCAATGTCTTACATCTAATACATAACTTTTGGATTAAAAAGTAGTTCAGACAAGTTGAAAAATACATAATAAAGGAAAAAAATAAAACTGCTCCATGCTCCTCTATTAATAGATTTGATTTCAAGCCATTTTCTATATCATATATATTCAAGATTGAATTCAGAACACACATGTACACACACACTATATATAGAGACCTAATTGTGCTTTCTTTTTTCCTATGAACATTATTTTTACAAAATGTTTTTTAAAACCTGATTTTCAGAGTTTCCTGAAATGCTACTTTTTAGTTATAACAATATACATTTCTCATTCCCCCATTAGTTGAGCTTTTAATTTTTACCAAGCTTTATTATTAGATAATAATATATACATTTTCATAATTAAAGTGACAGTATTGATTTTTATCATGGAAGAGGCATAGGCTTTGATGTCAGACTTACTCTGTACTTATTCTACCTTTATTGTTGAATGTGTCCTTGCACAAGTTCTTCACATTTCTACACCTTAGATTATTCATGAAAAGCATGTAAATAATGATAAGCATGTGGTATGGAAGGCAGTGTAAACTTTGAAACCTTCAAGTTTTGAGTATTTATTTCACACAGCATTCAATACAGCTGTCTTCGTGGACAGCTCTCCTAGTGGCTCTCCTCTAAGCCATGCTTCAAGGGATTCTCCCTCCTTTGTTCTTGTATCTATGCTTCTTTGGAGCCTTTTGATTTTAGCTCCAAAGCTGGTGGAAAGATAGCACAAAAGATTGCAGAAGATGTTTTATGGCCAGTTAGGAAGTGACATAACCTTATCCCTTGCTACTTCCACTGGATAAAACTTGGTCATGTTGTTCTATCTAATTGCATAGAAGACTTAGAAATGCAGATCACCTGTGTGCCCAGAAGGACCTTGGCAGTCCCTCTTCAGGAGGATCAATGAGGTAATACATGGCATTCTGCCAACTAAGCAGCCTTGCCAAAATAAGGAACATAGATACTTTTTTAATATCTAAAGGAAGACGTAGAATAGGTGCTGATGTGTATCCTAATGTAGGGAAGCTCTGGAGTTGGGTCCTTGGTAGTGGATGAACCTCAATATTTGAACTGCAAGTTGATAACAGATGTGGAAAGCTTAAACTTTAACTTATTTTACTAATGAATCTTTAGAATATACTTTCTTAGTAGCAAAGGTGCCAAAATGATCCTCTTTTTCATGTTGTTCCCTCCACTTTGTAAATGGAATTTTAATACCTAGAAACTAACATATTAAACTGAATATTTTCAGATTTTAAAATTAAATTGTGCTATGATGACCATTTCTTTCACTATGATTTTTCCCTTAATTAGGATTGATTTCTTGGAATAGATGACCAAATGAGAAGTTCCTAGGTATGCTCACACAGCTATCAATTTGCTCATTTTTATTATGCTGTATTCTTAAACACTCAGGTGTTAAGAATTTGAGACAGTGAACATAGTAAAAATTTCCCTTGTCAGTGGAATAACAAAATACTAATTTTTTTAATAATTATTGAATATTGATTATATGTAGATTACTATGTCAGTCAGAATGTACTCAAAAGACATATAAGACACTTTTCTTACATCTTATGAAGTACAATAAGATAACTAGAAAGATAACTTTGAATTTAAATAAATTTGGGTTTTAATATTAACTCCTTTAGGCATCAGCTGTGCTATCTTAGGTAAGTCACTTAATATTTCTGTTATTCTGTTTTTTTAATATGTAAACTGGAAATAATGTAATCTTTCTGGGATTAAATGAAATAATGTACAGAGAAAGTTTTACAACAGTAGTAAATATTATTTGTAGGTCAGTTCTGTTCAGTTCACTTCAGTCACTCATTTATGTCTGACTCTTTGTGTCCCCATGGACTGCAGCACACCAGGCCTCCCTATCCATCACCAACTCCGGAAGTTTACTAAAACATATGTCCATTGAGTCAGTGATGCCATCTAACCATCTCATCCTTTGTCATCCACTTCTACACCCGGCTTCAATTTCTCACAAATTCAGGGTCTTTTCAAATGAGTCACTTCTTTGCATCAGGTGCCAAAGTATTGCAGTTTCAGCTTCAACATCAGTCCTTCCAACGATCACTCAGGACCGATCTCCTTTAGGATGTATTGGTCGGATCTCTTTGCAGTCCAAGGGACTCTCAAGAGTCTTCTCCAACACCACAGTTGAAAAGCAACAATTCTTTGGTGCTCAGCTTTTTTTATAGTCTAACTCTCACATCCATGCAAGACTACTAGAAACACCACAGTGATGATGAGATGGACCTTTGTTGGCAAAGCAATGTCTCTGCTGTTTAATATGCTGTCAAGGTTAGCCATAACTTTCCTTCCAAGTAATAAGCATCTTTTAATTTCATGGCTGCAGTCACCATCTGCAGTGATGTTGGAGCCCAAAAAATAAAGTCTGACACTGTTTCCACTGTTTCCCCATCTATTTGCCATAAAGTGATGGGACCAGATGCCATGATCTTAGTTTTCTGAGTGCTGAGTTTTAAGCCAACATTTTCACTTTCCTCTTCAATTTAATCAAGAGGCTTTTTACTTCTGCTTCACTTTCTGCCATAAGGGTGGTGTCATCTGCATATCTGAGGTTATTGATATATCTCTCTCCAATCGTGATTCCAGCTTGTTCTTCATAGTTCAGCGTTTCTCATGGTGTACTTGAATATAAGCTAAATAAGCAGGTAGACAATAGACAGCCTTGACGTACTCCTTTTCCTATTTGGAACCAGTCTGTTGTACCTTGTTCAGTTCTAACTGTTGCTTCCTGAGCTGCATACAGATTTCTCAAGAGGCAGGTCAAATGGTCTGGTATTCCCATCTCTTTCAGAATTTTCCACAGTTTATTGTGGTCCACATAGTCAAAGGCTTTGGCATAGTCAGTAAAGCAGAAATAGATGTTTTTCTGGAATGCTCTTGCTCTTTTGATCAGCCAGCGGATGTTGGCCATTTGATCTCTGGTTCCTTTGCCATTTCTAAATCCAGCTTGAACATCTGGAAGCTCACGGTTCAGGTACTGCTGAAGCCTGGATTGGAGAATGTTGAGCATTACTTTACTAGCATGTGAGATGAGTGCAATTGTGCGGTAGTTTGATCATTCTTTGGCATTGCCTTTCTTTGGGATTGGAATGAACACTGACCTTTTCCAGTCCTGTGGCCACTGCTGAGTTTTCCAAATTTGCTGGCATATTGAGTGCAGAACTTTCACAGCATCATCTTTTAGGATTTGAAATAGTTCAACTGGAATTCCATTACCTCCACTAGCTTTATTTGTAGTGATGCTTCCTAAGGTCCATTTGACTTCACATTCCAGGATGTCTGTCTCTAGGTGAGTGACCACACCATCATGATTATCTGGGTTATGAAGATCTTTTTTGTACAGTTCTATATATTCTTACCACCTCTTCTTAATATCTACTGCTTTGTTAGGTCTGTACTATTTCTGTCCTTTATTGAGCCCATCTTTGCATAAAACGTTCCCTTGATATCTCTAATTTTCTTGAGATCTCTAGTCTTTCCCATTCTGTTGTTTTCCTCTATTTCTTTGCATTTATCACTGAGGAAGGCTTTCTTATCTCTCCTTGCTATTATTTGGAACTCTGTATTCAAATGGGTATATCTTTCCCTTTCTCCTTTGCCTTTCACATCTCTTTTTCACAGCTTTTTGTAAGGCTTCCTCAGACAGCCATTTTACTTTTTTGTATTTCTTTATCTTGGGGATAGTCTTGATCCCCATCTCCTGTACAATGTCAGGAACTTCTGTCCAGAGTTCACTGGCCTCTCTTTATATCAGATCTAGTCCTTTAAATCTATTTCTCACTTCCACTGTATAATCTTAAGGGATTTGATTCAGGTCATACCTGAATGATCTAGTGATTTTCTCCACTTTCTTCAATTTAAGTCTGAGTTTGGCAATAAGGAGTTCATGATCTGAGCCACAGTCAGCTCCTGGTCTTGTTTTTGCTTACTGTATAGAGCTTCTCCATCTTTGGCTGCAAAGAATATAATCAATCTGATTTTGCTGTTGATGTTGACCATCTGGTGATGTCTATGTTGGAAGCAGGTGTTTGCTATGACCGGTGCATTCTCTTGGCAAAACTCTATTAGCCTTGGCCCTGCTTCATTCTGTACTCCAAGGCCAAATTTGCCTGTTACTCCAGGTGTTTCTTGACTTCCTACTTTTGTATTTCAGTGCCCTATAATGAAAAGGACATTTTTTTTTTTTTTGAGTGTTTGTTATATAAGGTCTTGTAGGTCTTGATACAACCTTTCAGCTTCAGCTTCTTCAGCACTACTGGTTGTGACATAGACTTGGATTATCATGATATTGAATGGTTTGCCTTGGAAACGAACAGAGTTCTGCTACAGCACTGCACAGCACCTATTATTTGTAGAGTTTCATTATATGCCAGAGCCTCTCTGAATGTGTTTTATTAGCATTATCTAGACACAACATGTTGACAGGAACATTTTTTTTTAATGGTTCAGTTCAGTTTAGTACAGTTCAGTTGCTCAGATGTGTCCGACTCTTTGCGACCCCATGAATTGCAGCATGCCAGGCCTCCCTGCCTATCACCAATTCCCAGAGTTCACTCAAATTCACATCCATCGAGTTGGTGATGCCATCCAGGCATCTCATCCTCTGACGTCCCCTTCTCCTCCTGCCCCCAATCCCTCCCAGCATCAGAGTCTTTTCCAATGAGTTAACACTTTGCATAAGGTGGCCAAAGTATTAGAGTTTCAGCTTTAGCATCAGTCCTTCCAAAGAACACCCAGGACTGATCTCCTTCAGAATGGACTGGTTGGATCTCCTTGCAGTCCAAGGGACTCTCAAGAGTCTTTTCCAATACCACAGTCCAAAAGCATCAATTCTTTGGTGCTCAGTTTTCTTCACAGTCCAACTCTCACATCCATACATGACCCCTGGAAACACCATAGCCTTGACTAGACAGACCTTTGTTGGTAATGTCTCTGCTTTTTAACATTTTGTCTAGGTTGGTCATAATTTCCTTCCAAGGAGTGAGTGTCTTTTAATTTCATGGCTGCAATCACCATCTGCAGTGATTTTGGAGCGCCAAAAAATAAAGTCTGACACTGTTTCCACTGTTTCCCCATCTATTTCCCATGAAGTGATGGAACCAGATGCCATGATCTTCCGTTTCTGAATGTTGAGCTTTAAGCCAACTTTTTCACTCTCCTCTTTCACTTTCATCAAGAGGCTTCTTAGTTCCTCTTCACTTTCTGCCATAAGGGAGATGTCATCTGCATATCTGAGGTTATTGATATTTCTCCCAGCAATCTTCATTCCAGCTTGTGCTTCTTCCAGCCCAGTGTTTCTCATGATGTACTCTGCATATAAGTTAAATAAGCAGGGTGAAAGTATACATCCTTGACATACTCCTTTTTCTATTTGGAACCAGTCTGTTGTTCCATGTCTAGTTCTAACTGTTGCTTCCTGACCTGCACATAGGTTTCTCAAGAGGCAGCTCAGGTGGTCTAGTATTCCCGTCTCTTTCAGAATTTTCCACAGTTTATTGTGATCCACACAGTCAAAAGTTTTGGCATAGTCAATAAGGCAGAAATAGATGTTTTTCTGGAACTCTCTTCATTTTTCCATAATCCAACAGATGTTGGCAATTTGATCTCTGGTTCCTCTGCCTTTTGTAAAACTGGCTTGAACATCTGGAGGTTCACAGTTCATGTATGGCTAAAGCCTGGCTTAGAGAATTTTGAGCATTACTTTGCTAGCATGTGAGATGAGTGCAATTGTGCGGTAGTTTGAGCATTCTTTGGCATTGCCTTTCTTTGGGATTTGAATGAACACTGACTTTTTCCAGTCCTGTGGCCACTGCTGAGTTTTCCAAATTTGCTGGCATATTGAGTGCAGCACTTTCACCGCATCATCTTTTAGGATTTGAAATAGCTTATCTGGAATCCCATCACCTCCACTAGCTTTGTTCGTAGTGATGCTTTCTAAGGCCCACTTTACTTCATTCCAGTATGTCTGGCTCTAGGTGAGTGATGATACCATCGTGATTATCTTGGTCGTGAAGATTTTTTTTGTACAGTTCTGTGTATTCTTGCCACCTCTTCTTGATATCTTCTGCTTCTGTTAGGTCCATACCATTTCTGTCCTTTATCGAGCCCATCTTTCCAAGACATGTTCCTTTAGTATCTCTAATTCTATGAAGAGATCTCTAGTCTTTCCCATTCTGTTGTTTTCCTCTATTTATTTGCATTGATTGCTGAGGAAGGCTTTCTTATCTCATTGCTATTCTTTGGAACGCTGCATTCAGATGCTTATATCTTTCCTTTTCTCCTTTGCTTTTTCCTTCTCTTCTTTTCACAGCTATTTGTAAAGCCTCCCCAGACAGCCATTTTGCTTATTTGCATTTCTTTTCCATGGGGATGGTCTTGATCCCTGTCTCCTGTACAATGTCACGAACCTCCGTCCATAGTTTATCAGGCACTCTATCTATCAGATCTAGGCCCTTAAATCTATTTCTCACTTCCGCTGTATAATCATAAGTGATTTGATTTAGGTCATACCCGAATGGTCTACTGGTTTTCCCTACTTTCTTCAATTTAAGTCTGAATTTGGCAATAAGGAGTTCATGATCTGAGCCACAGTCAGCTCCCAGTCTTGTTTTTGCTTACTGTATAGAGCTTCTCCATCTTTGGCTGCAAAGAATATAATCAATCTGATTTCAGTGTTGACTATCTGGTGATGTCCATGCGTAGTCTTCTCTTGTGTTGTTGGAAGAATGTGTTTGCTATGACCATTGCGTTCTCTTGGCAAAACTCTATTAGCCTTTGCCCTGCTTCATTCTGTATTCCAAGGCCAAATTTGCCTGTTACCCCAGGTGTTTCTTGACTTCCTAGTTTTGAATTCCAGTCCCCTATAATGTAAAGGGTGACTGCAGCCATGAAATTAAAAGATGCTTACATCTTAGAAGAAAAGTTATGACCTAGATAGCATATTGAAAAGCAGAGACATTACTTTGCCAACAAAAGTCTGTTTAGTCAAGGCTATGGTTTTCCCAGTGGTCATGTATGGATGCAAGAGTTGGACTGTGAAGAGAGCTGAGCACCAAAGAATTGATGCCTTTGAACTGTGGTGTTTGAGAAGACTCTTGAAAGTCCCTTGGACTGCAAGGAGATCCAACCAGTCCATTCTAAAGGAGATCAGCCCTGGGTGTTCTTTGGAAGGAATGATGCTGAAGCTGAAACTCCAATACTTTGGCCACCTCATGTGAAGAGCTGACTCATTGGAAAAGACTCTGATGCTGGGAGGGATTAGAGGCAGGAGGAAAAGGGGACGACAGAGGATGAGATGGCTGGATGGCATCAGCGACTCAATGGATGTGAGTTTGAGTGAACTCCGGGAGTTGGTGATGGACAGGGAGGCCTGGAATTGCTGCGATTCATGGGGCCACAAAGAGTCAGATAGGACTGAGCGACTGAACTGAACTGAATTAACAATGAAAAGGACATCTTTTTTGAGTATTTGTTCTAAAAGGTCTTGTAGGCCTTCATAGAAGCATTCAGCTTCTTCAGCTTTACTGGCTGGGGCATAGACTTGGATTACTGTGTATTGAATGGTTACCTTGGAAACGAACAGAGATCATTCTGTTGTTTTTGAGATTGCATCCAAGTACTGCATTTTGGACTCTTTTGTTGACCATGATGGCTACTTCATTCCTTCTAAGGGATTCCTGGCCACAGTAGTAGATACAATGGTCATCTGAGTTAAATTCACGCATTCCAGTCCATTTTAGCTCGCTTATTCCTAGAATGTTGACGTTCACTGTTGCCATCTCCTGTTTGACCACTTCCAATTTGCCTTGATTCATGGAGCTAACATTCCAGATTCCTATGCAGTATTGCTCTTTACAGCATCAGACCTTGCTTCTGTCACCAGTTACATCCCCAACTGGGTATTGTTTTTGTTTTGGCTCCATTCCTGCATTCTTTCTGGAGTTATTTCTCCACTGATCTCCAGTAGCATATTGGGCACCTACTGACCCCGGGAATTCCTCTTTCAGTATCCTATCATTTTGCCTTTTCATACTGTTCATGGGGTTCTCAAAACAAGAATACTGAAGTGGTTTGCTATTCCTTTCTCCAGTGGACCACATTCTGTCAGACCTCTCCACCATGACCCACCCATCTTGGGTGGTCCCACATGGCATGGCTTAGTTTCATTGAGTTAGACAAGGCTGTGGTCTGTGTGATTAGATTCACTAGTTTTCTATGATTATGGTTTCTGTGTGTCTTCCCTCTGATGCCTCTCGCAACACCTACTGTCTTACTTGGGTTTCTCTTGCCTTGGACTTGGAGTATCTCTTCACGGCTGCTCCAACAAAGCACAGCCACTGCTCCTTACCTTGGAAGAGGGGTATCTCCTCATGGCTACCTCTCTGACCTTGAACGTGGAGTAGCTATTCTCGGCCCTCCTGCGCCCACACAGCCACCACTCCTCGGACGTGGGGTAGCTCCTCTCAGCCACTCCTGTGCTGTCACAGCCTGGCACTCTCGGCCCGTCACCTCTGACATCAGGCAAGGGGTAGCTCCTCTCGGTCACACTTAGGCGCGGTCCCTCGCAGCCAGCGTGCTTCTGCATGGTCCGTCTAAGCAGCATATGATGAGGTGCCACAGAAGTATTAGAAAGGACTATCTGAGTGCTGACAATGGGCTGCTGAGGAGAGCTGATGTATTTGACAAAGACGGCACGCTTCCTGTGGGGTTGGGAGGGCACTAAAAGCATGAAAAAATAATATAGGCAAAAGTACAGAAATATGATGAAACCCTAATATAAGTAAAATCATAATGGAAGCCAATACAGAGGAATTTAGGGAGAAATGAAGGAGAAGATGCTGACTGTTGAACATGACATCAGAGTAAGAAGGGGAGGATATTTAGAAATGTTCAGTGGCATTGTGTCCTTTAGTAGATATCCTTAGTCACAGAGCCACAATCAGTGTGCTTGTTTCTTCCAAGGGTAAAGATTCTGATGTACCAAATACTCACACATTTTTTTTTTTTTTTTTTTTGGTCAACTCTATTTGAAAATAATTAAGTGATTATATAGAATGGGATAAATAACAATACAGCCCGGATCTCAGTCACTATGTATTAGAGGCCATCTGGTTCCAAGGGGAGATGATATGTAACTTAAAGAGTTTGACCAGCCTACATAAAGAAAAGGAATTTAACCCTGGCCAAATTATTTAACATTGGAAAAGAATCCACCTGCAATGCAAGAGATCCTGGTTTGATTAATGTGTTTCATTACATTATTATCAAGACACAATATGTTGACATGACTCGGGCCAAATTATTTAATATTATGTGCCCTCAATATCTTCATGAGTTTAATAGGCAAAGTTATGAAAATATTAATCTACTGTTCAGATTAACTTGTTTAAAATGTTTATTTTTAATCTGTTTATTCATCTCATATACTGTTAATAATACCAAATTTTCAGAGTCATTGCAAAGATGGAATATGAAAGTATTCAATATGTTATCTTGTGCATGCATGCATGCTTAGTCACTCAGCCATTTCCAACTCTTTGTGATCCCATGGACTGAAGCCTGCCAGGCTCCTCAATCTGTGAGATTCTCCAGGAAAGAATACTGGAGCAAGTTGCCATTTCCCCCTCCAAGGGATCTTCCACACCATGGGACTGAACCCACAACTCCTGCATCTTCTGCACTGCTGGGCAAATTCTTTACCACCTGGGAAGCCATATCTGGTGCACACTAGGTTCTTGATAAAACTTAAATGCCTGGAAGACAGATTCAGGTCTTGATTCTACCTCTGTCTCCAGATGGGTCAAGTAGCTCACACTGTTCAGGGGAATGGGACATGAGGAGGCAAGACATGACAAATGCAACCACATCTTCTTATGTCCCTTGCCTTCCTCCCTGACCACTTATATCATCAGATTTCTCTGTACCAAGGAAGATAAGAGTGCCGGGGGGAAAATGACAATTATAAAATATTAGTTCAATGCCAGCACTCCTTAAAATGATAACAATGCCTAAGCCTTTGTAACCTCTGATAGTCAAGGCTGTTCACAGATTTTATACCACAATGGTTTTGTACAGGTGGAATAGTCAATAATATCCTCTCATTGTTCTAGGACTAGAGTCATTAATGATCTAATCTTACTAAATCATCTGGATACTGGAAAAAACAAGGTGAAATAGCACTATATGAATCTTGACAGCCATACAGGGAAAGGACAGAAGGCAAACTGTCATTTACCTTATTAAATCAATTTCAATATTGTACATCTCTACCTAATAGCACTGCTCTCCAATTGAATGTAGTTCCTTTTAAGTGGCACAATGAGCAATAATTTCTGAATGTTCCTTCAGAGGTATTTCCCTGTGTCCTCATCTTTGTCATATTTTGTTTAGTCTTCTTTAAAACTAGGCTACATTATCTGACTCCCTTTGACAGACTGTAGTCAAGTGAAGAATTTCAAATGAATTTCCAGACAGGTGGTCAGTCTATGTAAGTACCTTGCTGGGAAAGCTAGTGACATAAACCTGCAGAGTATGAATAAAAGCAATTTTGTACCACTGAGCCAGCAGATACCACCTAATCAATTACCATGACTTTTAATATGACCTTTGCGTAAAGAAATTTACGTCTGTGTTATCATCATCATCTTTCAGTCTATGGTATAGTAAAAGCACAAGGGATGGGCAATTTAACTAAGGACCCAAGAAAAAAACAACAGTTAAAAGGGGGGAGGGGATTCTGAGAACTGAATGCATTCTATGCAAACTTTGGTGTCAAAACTTAAACTTTTATGTGAGATTTTTTTGTTGTTGTTTTCCATTTTGACTAAGCCATGATGATAATTCTAGTACATGGCAGTGATTCACTGAGTGGGGTTTTATAATAAGAAGAGTGTTTGAGAAGGAAGTCAGTAATTAGTAAGTATAATATGAACTATTATATTTAACTTAAAATTAGTAACAGCTCCTATATCTATATTTATTATATATTACCACAATAATGCTATTGTGGCACACAACTATATTTGTATTTGCTCCATATCAGTTCACCAATTGGGAAGACTTGGTTATATCAGCTAGGCTTGGCTGATCTAGGCTGACTGCCTACATGCATCTGCAATCAGCCAGGGAGTTGTTGGGTGCTATCTAGTTTAGGATCGCCTTAATTGGTTTGGCTTCTTGATTCATATGGTGAAAAAGTTGGCTTAAAACTCAACATTCAGTCCAGGTTTGATGCACGATACTGGATGCTTGGGGCTGGTGCACTGGGACGACCCAGAGGGATGGTACAGGGAGGGAGGAGGGAGGAGGGTTCAGGATGGGAAACACATGTATACCTGTGGCAGATTCATGTTGATATATGGCAAAACCAATACAATATTATAAAGTTAAAAAATTAAATTAAATTAAAAATAAAACTCAACATTCAGAAAACTATCATGGCAAATAGATGGGGAAACAGTGGAAAGAGTGAGAGACTTTATTTTGGGGGGGCTCCAAAATCACTTCAGATGGTGATTGTGGCCATGAAATTAAAAGACACTTGCCCCTTGGAACAAAAGCTGTGATCAACCTAGACAGCATATTAAAAAGCAGAGACATTACTTTGCCAACAAAGGTCCATCTAGTCAAAGCTATGGTTTTTCCAGTAGTCATGTATGGATGTGAGAGGTGGACTATAAAGAAAACTGAGTGCCGAAGAATTGATGTTTTTGAACTATGTTGTTGGAGAAGACTTTTGAAAGTCCCTTGGACTGCAAGGAGATCTAACCAGTCCATCATAAAGGAAATCATGCCTGAATATTCATTGGAAGGACTGATGCTGAAACTGAAGCTCCAAAACTTTGGCTACCTGATGCGAAGAATTGACTCATTGGAAAAGGCCCTGATGATGGGAAAGATTAAAGACAGGAGGAGAAGGGGATGTCACAGGATGAGATGATTGGATGGCATCACTGACTCAATGGACATGAGCCTGAGTAAGCTCTGGGAGTTGGTGATGGACCGGGAGGCTTGGTGTGCTGCAGTTCATGGGGTCACAAAGAGTCAGACACGACTGAGTGACTGAAGTGAACTGAACTGATTCATATGGTATCCTCTCCTCTAGCAGGATAGCTACAGTTTGTTCCCAACGTAGTAGAAGGGTTCCAAGAGACAGAAAGAAGAAAAGCACAAGTCCTCTTATGGTCCAGGAGTAGGACGCTATCACTTCTACTGAGTCTTTTATTCTAAAGTGTATCACAAGATCAGTTCAGATTTAAGTGGCATAAAAATATAGGCTACCTCTTCCTAAGAGTTGCCCTAAGGCCAAATTTGCAAAAGATATGAATATAGAGAAGGGGTAGAAAATTGTAGCAACTATTGCCAAAAGAAAAAAAGATACACCCTCTTTACTGGAAGATTTTTATTGAGAAGAAACCTAAATGTAGTGCGTTTCTTTCATTATTTTCAATAAAAAATATTTTGACCTATAAAAAAATTCAAGGCATGTTATATGGTGCTGTGTTGTATATCCATATTACATGAATAATTATAACTAAGGTATTTATAATCCAATAGGGAATCATGATTTGCATGTATAAATACCTATAACACAAAGAAGAGAATACACACCATTTGGAAGATAAAAGTGCCCTTTGAGGCAAAATGTTTTAGTGGAAGAAGTTACACTTATATGGAGTATTGGATATATTGAAAATGAAGTCAAAACATTCCAGTTACATGCAAGGAAAAATACATTTTAGTGTGGGGGATACAAAAAGGAAAATGAGATTGTTAATAGAAAATTAACTAAAATATGTCCCACCTTTCACCTCCCACTTTTAGAAAACAACCCTGGATATGTAACATTTGTAAAAAGAAAAAAGAAAGAAAGTAGCTGTAGTTATAAATATTGCTAAAGATACCAGTTGCAAGCCCAAGGTAGTTTTGTTTTATTTTTAAATGTGGGTCTTAGAAAGCTAGGTAGAAGCCTAGCACAGAAAAAGAATTATGTTGACAAGACTTGAAAGCCCTCAGAAAATCTTCCATACTTTCTGTTAAATAACGGTGGTGATCAAATGTATCAGTCATTTCAGAGAATACCAATGGCATGTGAGTGATAGAGGAAACCTCAAGACTCATGTGCAAGTAATGTTTTTGGTGGATTTAAGGGAGATACTTCCCATTCACAGAGTATAGAGGAGCTCCATTATTGTGCTAATTTTCACATACATCGCAAATCAGCAAGTAGGAAGAATCTTATTTCTCACTGCTGTTCACTGAGGTCTATGTTCCTCCCAAGTGACTATTCAACTGCCCTGTTCAAATTCTTTTCATATTTTGGATTTCCTCTTTATAAATAATACTTATTTGAAACGGTGGATTTCTGGGGCTCTATTATATTCCACTGATCCTTTTATCTATAATAGAAAAAATTCCAAAACAACTTGATTGCTATAGATTTACAGTAAGTCTTGATTTTATCTAATACAAATATCTAGTATGAATCTTTCCCATTTTATTTTTATTTTTAAAAATCGTTTTGTCTATTCTAGTTCCTTTTACCTTTGCATACACATTTTAGAATCATCTTGCCAATATCTAAAAACATCTGGGATTTTGATTGGGATTGCATTCAATGTACTTTTATATGAAATCTAAAGAAGTGAAACACATAACAGTGGAGGGCAGAATGGTGATTATTTATTTCCCAGGTGAACCCCTCTGTAGCCTGCATGAACTGCAGTGTCCCCTGCTCTTGGGCTACAATTTATATTACTAATAAAATGTAGTATACTTCATCTGCCCAGCATCTGGTATCCTGTTTTTCACAATCCCTCAGATTTTAAGCTAAGAATCCCTCCATGAACAAAAATGTGAAGAAGAGGGTAAAGAAACACTGGAATTTTCAATATGATGATTAACAGGAGTAGTGAAAGAAAATTTCCTCGATATTTTACTTATGTAAAAAAAAAAATCAATTTCTAATTGCTAAAATTAATGTTCAGTTCATGTTAGTCACACAATCATGTCCAACTCCTTGTAACTCCAGGTACTGCAGCACACCAGGCCTCCCTGCCCATCACCAATTCCTGGAGCCTACTTAAACTTATGTCTATCGTGTTGCTGATGCCATCCAATAATCTCACCCTCTGTTGTCTGCTTCTCCTCCCACCTTCAATTTTTCCCAGTATCAGTCTTTTCAGATGAGTCAGTTATTCGCATCAGGTAGCCAAAGTATTGGAGTTTCAGCTTCAGTATCAGTCCTTCCAATGAATATTCAGGCATGATTTCCTTTAGGATTGACTAGTTGGGTCTCCTTGCTGTCCAAGGGACTCTCAAGAATCTTCTCCAATACCACAGTTCAAAAGCATCAGTTCTTCAGCACTCAGCATTCTTTATGGTCCAACTCTCATATCCATACATGACTACTGGAAAAACCATAGCTTTGACTAGATGGACTTCTGTTGGTAAAGTAACATCTCTGCTTTTTAATATGCTGTCTAGCTTGGTCATAACTTTCCTTCTAAAAGCAAGCGTCTTTTGATTTCATGGCTGCAATCACCATTTGCAGTGATTTTGGAGCCCCAAAAAATAAAGTCTCTCACTCTTTCCATTGTTTCTCCATCTATTTGCCATGAAGTGATAGGACCAGATGCCATGATCTTGGTTTTCTGAATGTTCACTTTTAAGCCAAGATTTTCACTCTCCTCTTTTACTTTCATCAAGAGGCTCTTTAGTTCTTCTTCACTTTCTGCCATAAGGGTGGTATCATCTGCATATTTGAGGTTATTGATATTTCTCCCAGAAATCTTCATTCCAGCTTGTGCTTCATAAAGCCCAGTGCTTCACATGATGTACTTACTCTGCATGTAAGTTACATAAGCAAGGTGACAATATATAGCCTTGATATACTCCTTTCCCAATTTGGACCCAGTCTGTTGATCCATGTCCAGTTCTAACTGTTGCTTTTTAACCTGCATACAGACTTCTCAGGAGGCAGGTAAGGTGTTCTGGTATTCTCATTTATTTAAATTTCCCACAGTTTGTTGTGGTCCACACAGTCAAAGGCTTTGGCATAGTCAGTAAAGCAGAAATAGATGTTTTTCTGGAATTCTACTGCTTTTTTGATGATCCAAAGGATGTTGGCAATTTGTCTTTGGTCCCCTTTTCTAAATCCAGCTTGAACATCTGGAAGTCCATGGTTCACATATTGCTGAAGCCTGGTTGGGAGAATTTTGAGCGTTACTTTGCTAGTGTGTGAGATGAGTGCAATTGTATGGTAGTTTTAGCATTCTTTGGCATTGTCTTTCTTTGGGATTGGAATGAAAAAGAACACCTCCAGTCCAGTGGCCACTGCTGAGTTTTCCAAATTTACTGGCATATTGAGTGCAGCACTTTCACCGCATCACCTTTTAGGATTTGAAATAGCTTATCTGAAATTCCATCACCTCCACTAGCTTTGTTCGTAGTGATGCTTTCTAAGGCCCACTTGACTTCACATTCCAGGATGTCTAGCTCTAGGTGATTGATCACACCATCATGATTATCTGGGTCGTGAAGATCTTTTTTTGTACAGTTCTTCTGTGTATTCTTGCCACCTCTTCTTAATATCTTCTGCTTCTGTTAGGTCCATACCATTTTCATCCTTTATTGTGCTCAACTTTGTATGAAATGTTCCCTTGGTATATCTAATTTTCTTGTAGAGATCTCTATTCTTTCCCATTCTATTGTTTCCCTCTATTTTCTTTGCACTGATCACTGAGGAAGGCTTTCTTATCTCTCCTTGCTATTCTTTGTAACTGTGCATTCAAATGGGTGTATCTTTCCTTTTCTCCCTTGCCTTTAGCTTCTCTTCTTTTCTCAGCTATTTGTAAGGCCTCCTGAGACAACCATTTTGCCTTTTTACATTTCTTTTTCTTGGGAATAGTCTTGAATACTGGCTCCTGTACAATGTCATGAACCTCCGTCCATAGTTCTTCAGGCACTCTATCAAATCTAATCCCTTGAATCTATTTCACACTTCCACTATATAATCATAAGCGCTTTATTTTGGTCATATCTGAATGGTCTAGGGGCTTCCCTCATAGCTCAGTTGTTAAAGAATCCTCCCACAATGCAGGAGACCCCAGTTCAATTCCTGGGTTGGGAAGATCCGCTGGAGAAGGGATAGGCTACCCGTTCCAGTATTCTCGAGCTTCCCTTGTGGCTCAGCTGGTAAAGAATCTGCCTGCAATGCAGGAAACCTTGGTTCGATCCCTGAGTTGGGAAGATCCCCTGGAGAAAGGAAAGGCTACCCACTGCAGTATTCTGGCCTGGAGAATTCCATGGACTATACAGTCTATACAGTCCATGGGGTCACAAAGAGTCAGACACAACTCAGCAACTTTCACTTTCATTTTGAATGGTATAGTGGTTTTCCCTACTTTCTTCAATTTAAGACTGAATTTGGCAATAAGGAGTTCATGATCTGAGCCACAGTCAGCTCCCAGTCTTGTTTTTGCTGACTGTATACACCTTCTCCATCTTTGGTTGCAAAGAATATAATCAATCTGATTTCAGTGTTGACCATCTGGTGATGTCCATGTGTAGAGTCTTCTCTTGTGTTGTTGGAATAGGTTGTTTGCTATGACCAGTGCATTCTCTTGGCAAACCTCTGTTAGCCTTTGACCTATTTCATTTTGTATTCCAAGACCAAATTTGCCTGTTACTCCAGGTAGCTCTTGACTTCCTACTTTTGCATTCCAGTCCCCTATAATGAAAAGGACATCTCTTTTGGGTGTTAGTTCTAGAAGGTCTTGTAGGTCTTCATAGAACTGTTCAACTTCAACTTCTTCAGCATTAGTTGTCGGGACATAGACTTGGATTACTGTGATATTGAATGGTTTGCCTCAGAAATAAACAGAGATCATTCTGTCATTTTTGAGATTGCATCCAAGTACTGCATTTCGGACTCTTTTGTTGACTATGATGGCTACTCCATTTCTTCTAAGGGATTCTTGCCCATACTAGTAGATATAATGGTCATCTAAGTCAAATTCACCCTTTCCAGTCCATTTTTGTTTGCTGATTCCTAAAATGTCAATGTTCACTCTTGCCATCTGTTGTTTGACCACTTCTAGTTTGCCTTGAATCATGGACCTAACTAACATTCCAGGTTCCTATGCATTATTATTCTTTATAGCATCAGACTTTATTTCCATCATCAGTCACATCCACAACTGGGTGTTGTTTTTGCTTTGGCTCTGTCTCTTCATTCTTTCTGGAGTTATTTCTCCACTGATCTCCAGTAGCATGTTGGGGACCTACCGACCTCTGGCATTCATCTTTCAGTGCTATAGCTTTTTGCCTCTTCATACTGTTCATGGGTTTCTCAAGGCAAGAATACTGAAGTGGTTTGCCATTCCCTTCTCCAATGGACCATGTTTTGCCAGAACTCTCTGTTATGACCTGTCTGTCTTGGGTCGGCCCTACATGGTATGGCTCATAATTTCATTGATGTAGACAAGACTGTGGTCCATGTGATCAGACTGGTTATTTTTCTGTGACTGTGGTTTTCATTCTGTCTGCCCTCTGATGGAGAAGGATAAGAGGCTTATAGAAGCTTCCTGATGGGAGAGAGTGACTGAGGGGGAAACTGCATTTTGTTCTGATGAATGGGGCCTTGTGCTGTAAATCTTTAATCCAATTTTCTATTGACTGGGAAGATGATTAAGGCACTCGGCCCACCTGGGACAAGCACCTGGTACCCTGAGCTGCTCAGACCTGGGAAGGGCACAAAAATGCATGCCCAAGCCACAGAGACTGAGCCAGAACTGTGTCTGAGTGTCTCCTGTGAAGGTACAGTTTAGCAGTGGCCTGCCACAAGGGCTCTGAGTGCAGCATATCTGGATATGGCATAAACCCTCTTGGAGGAGGTCACCATTAACCTACCACTGAACCACCAGCATTTACACAGGACTGGGAAAAGAGACTCTTGGAGGGCTCCAAAAAACTGTTCTGCACACCAGGACCCAGGAGAAAGGAGCAGTGATCCCACAAGAAACTGACCCAGACATTCCATGAGTGTCCAGGAGTCTCTGGGAGAGGCAAGGGTCAGCAGTGGCCTGCTTCAGGATCAGAGGCAGTGAGTGCAGCAGTGCGTGCATGGGACCTTTTGAAGCAGGTCGCCATTATCTTCATTCAGTTCAGTTCAGTCGCTTAGTCGTGTCCGACTCTGGGACCCCATGAATCCCAGCAGGCCAGGCCTCCCTGTCCATCACTATCTCCTGGAGTTCACTGAAACTCACGTCCATGGAGTTGGTGATGCCATCCAGCCGTCTCATCCTCTGTCGTCCCCTTTTCCTCCTGCCCCCAATCCCTGCCAGAGTCTTTTCCAATGAGTCAACTCTTCACATGAGGTAGCCAAAATACTGGAGTTTAAACTTTAGCATCATTCCTTCCAAAGAACACCGAGGGCTGATCTCCTTCAGAATGGCCTGGTTGGATCTCCTTGCAGTCCAAGGGACTCTCAAGAGTCTTCTCCAACACCACAGTTCAAAAGCATCAATTCTTCAGCACTTAGCTTTCTTCACAGTCCAACTCTCGCATCCATACATGACCACTGGAAAAACCATAACCTTGACTAGACAGACCTTTGTTGGCAAAGTAACGCCTCTGCTTTTGAATATGCTATCTAGGTTGGTCATAACTATCCTTCCAAGGAGTAAGCGTCTTTTAATTTCATGGCTGCAGTCACCATCTGCAGTGATTTTGGAGCCCAAAAAACAGTCAGACACTGTTTCCACTGTCTCCCCACCTATTTCCCATGAAGTGATGGGACCAGATGCCATGATCTTCATTTTCTGAATATTGAGCTTTAAGCCAACTTTTTCACTCTCCTCTTTCACTTTCATCAAGAGGCTTTTTAGTTCCTCTTCACTTTCTGCCATAAGTGTGGTGTCATCTGCATATTTGAGGTTATTGATATTTCTCCCGGTAATCTTGATTCCAGCTTGTGCTTCTTCCAGCCCAGCGTTTCTCATGATGTACTCTGCATATAAGTTAAATAAGCAGGGTGACAATATACAGCCTTGATGTATTCCTTTTCCTATTTGGAACCAGTCTGTTGTTCCATGTCCAGTTCTAACTGTTGCTTCCTGACCTGCATATAGGTTTCTTAAGAGGCAGGTCAGGTGGTCTGGTATTCCCCTCTCTTTCAGAATTTTCCACAGTTTATTGTGAATTATCTTCATTACCTCCACCATAATCTGGCCTCAGGTTAAGCATCAGGGAGGGTACACAGCCCCCCCTATCAACAGAAATCTAACCTGAGACAAAAGCTTCTAATAGATAATCTTTATCAGATAATGAAGTTCCCTACTATTACTAATTTGCTGAGAATTGTTACTATAAATGGATATTTTTCTAGTGCTTTTTCCATATCTATTGACATGAACAAACAAATTTCCTTTTTTTTATGTTATTATCATGCATTTACTGATTTTCAAATATAGAACCAGGTTTTGATTTCTGGCATGAATGCCAGCCTCAGAAAATGATTTAGGAAGTGTTTCTTCCTCTTCTATTTTCTGGAAATTTTTGTGTAAAATGTGTATCATTTTTTTCTTTAGGTGTTTGGCAGTGAAATTGTCTGGACTTGAAACTTTCTTTGTTGGAAGATTCCAACAGCAAGTTCAGTTTATATATATATATATATATATATATATCGGGATTTTCTCTTTTGTTCACCTTGATTTTAGTAGTTTGTGAACTTAAAGAAGTGGCCTATTTTTCCCAAGTAATGGATGTAAATTTGTTTATAGCATTCTCTCATTATTCTTTAATGCCTGTGTGGTCTATAGTGATGTTTATTATTTCTAATATTGTTAATTAAAGTTTGATATTTTTCTTTCATTCTGGCCAGAGATGATAATAGTTTATTAATTTTATTGACTTCTCTTTTCAAAAAACCAGATTTTAATTTCATTTTTTTTTTCTAATTTTCTTTACCATTCATGGTTTTCTACTCTTTAGTATTTCTTTCACTCTACTGCTTCCAGTATACATTCTGCTTCTTTAGTTTCATAGGATGAGCTCTTTCTTTAATAATTTGAACTTTCTTCCTTTAAATTATAAGTATTTATTGCTATAAATTTCCCTTTCTTCTATAGCCACATCTTACAAATTTATCTTATCCTTTAATTTCATTGAGTTCAAACTATTTTTAAATTTTTCTTGAGATAGCCTCTTTGATTCATAGGTTATTTACATTTATAAATTTCTAAATAATGGAGATTTTTTCTGGATATCTTTTGCTTATTGACTTCTAGTTTGGTTCTGTTATGGCACAGGAATAATTTTTGTTTGATTTGTTGGCACCCAACTCCAGTACTCTTGCCTGGAAAATCCCATGGATGGAGGAGCCTGGTGGGCTGCAGTCCATGGGGTCCCTAAGAGTCAGACACGACTGAGCGACTTCCCTTTCACTTTTCACTTTCATGCATTGGAGAAGGAAATGGCAACCCACTCCAGTGTTCTTGCCTGGAGAATCCCAGGGACGGGGGAGCCTGGTGGGCTTGCCATCTATGGGGTTGCACAGAGTTGGACATGACTGAAAGGACTTAGCAGCAGCAGCAGCAGCAAATTTATTTTTATGATGCAGCATGCTGTTATCCTTGCTAATTTTCTACATCCCCTTGACAAGAATGTATATTCCACTGTTTGGGTGTAAAAGACTCTACACCAACAAGGTCCAGTTGGTTCATAGTATTGTTCAGGTCATCTTACACTCATTGGTTTACTACCTACTTTATCAATTATTGAAAAATGACTGTCAAAGTCTCTAGCTAAACTTTTGGATTTTCTTATTTCTTCCTTGAGCTTTGTCAGTTTTCCTATGTAGTTTTTTTGAAAAATCATTCCTAGATACATATATTTTTAGACTCCTGTGTCTTGGAGAATAACAACAGTTTTTCATCATGTAATTTTTTCTAACCCCTAGTACTAATCCTTTTTCTGAAGTTTACTTTGCCTTATTTTTTTGTATATACTCCAGCTTTAGTTTGTTTAGTGTTTCCACGGTATGTCTTTCACCATTCTTTAACTTTTTTTTTTTTAGTTAATTAATTTAATTGGAGGATAATCACTTTACAATATTGTGATGTTTTTTGCCATACACAACATGAATCAGTCATAGGTACACATGTGTCCCCCCATCCAGAACCCCCTCCCATCTCCCTCCCCACCCCATTCCTTCTGATTGTCCCAGAGCACTGGCATTGGGTGCCCTCCTTCATGCATGGAACTAGCACTGGTTATCTGTTTTACATATGGTAATATACATGTTTCAATGCTATTCTATCAAATCATCTCATTTCTTTGTTCTTATATGTATAGCAGACTTTTTGCAGACAGTATATAATGATACCTTGGTTGGTTGATTTTCAACCAACTTTACAATTTTAATCTTTATGGCATCTTAAAGCATTTACATGTAAGTATTAATACTTTTAAATTAAAATCTACAAAGTTACTACATATTCTATATTTTTGTCACCTATTAGGGTTATGTTTAACTGCCTCCTCTTGAGTTAATTGAGCATTTTTTACATCATTCCACCTTATTTCTTCTATTGTCTTATTTATACCTGGTTTTGTTTTTTATTTTAATAGCTGTTCCCAAGAGTTTTCAGTGTTCATATTCATGTCCAGATAATATGCTATTTGAGTGTATAATGTAAGAAACTTACAAAGTGCCAATACTTTTGTGCTGTTATTGTCATATATGCTATAAACATACAATGTATCACTACCATTTTTGCTTTTGACAGTTACCTTTTAGAGAAATTAAAAATAGAATAAAAATTATGGTGGGCAGAATTTTAAAATGACCTCCAAGAATCCAGGCCTCTGATATATATATATACTCTGTAATCCACACTTCTTGAGTTGGAGAAGACTTACATATATGAAGAGATCGCTCCCAAGATTGTTTCATACTATATGACAGAAAATGTTTTTCAGATGTAAATAGATTTCCTAACCATTTGACTTTCCATTAATCAAGAGAGAGATTGCTCTGGGTGGACCTAACCTAACAACGAGGTTATTGAACAAGGGTGAAATTTCTGCAAGAGCCTCCTTACTGGTCTGGGAGCAGTTAACAGCCAGGTGTAAACTTCACATGGAGGGAGGACAGGATGAGAATTTGACACTGACCTCTAACAACTGAGAGCAGACCTGACAGACAATCAGCAAGAAAACAGGGATTTAAATACTTCAACTTCAGGACACTGAATTCTGGTAATAATGGGTGGATCCGGAAGAGGATCCTGAATGTCAGATGAGATCTTAGCACTGGCCTTGGAAGATCCCAAGCAGAGAACTCAGTCATGCCATTCCCAGACTTCTAACCTACAGAACTGTGTGATATCAATAGGTGATGTTTTATGCCATAAAATCTGTGGTAATTTGTTATATATCAATAAAAAATGAAGTCAAATGATTTTATTTTACTTTCATTTATTCAATTATCTTTGTCTTTATTTCTTTATATACCTACAAGCTTCTGAATGGCATAGTATCCCTTTTGAAAAAAGAATATTCTTTAACATTTAACATTTTTCTTTCTTTGAGGGAGAGAGGAATGGCTGGTGTGTCAAAGGTTTTTATTTTGATTTTAATTTTTATGTTGAGTAAATGTGTTTTGTGTGTGTGTTACACTTCAGATCTACCCTTACTTTTAGGTCTTCCCTTTGCAATACACTTCAGAGAGGGATTCTATTTTACTAGTTACTAATCAACCCACTCCAGTACTCTTGCCTGGAAAATCCCATGGATGGAGGAGCCTGGTAGGCTGCAGTCCATGGGGTTGCTAGGAGTCGGACACGACTGAACGACTTCACTTTTAATTTTCACTTTCATGCACTGGAGAAGGAAATGGCAACCCACTCCAGTGTTCTTGCCTGGAGAATCCCAGGGACAGGGGAGCCTGGTGGGCTGCCATCTATGGGGTCGCAGTTGGACATGACTAAAGCGACTTAGCAGCAGCAGTTACTAATAGCTCAATTCTTTATAACCTGACAGGGGATTTGATGTGAAGCATGTGCATATGTGTGAAAGAGAGGATAGCTCTGTTATTCTATAAATTCTGATTCTTAGATGCAGGTTGGCACCAGGTGACTGGGTTTCAGAGATGTGTTCTTGATGCTCTTAACCTCACTTAAGTCTGAGTTCAGCCTGTATTTGTGACTCTGCCCCTGGAGTATGCAGACATTTGGTTTGTTTATTTATTTCTACTGTTCTCTTTTCCTAGTGCCTGGAAGATAACAGTGTTAGTAGCCCTTCCTCCCACAGATTAAGAGGAGGCTTCCAGGGGAGTTTTCAACTGTTCTTGCACTGGCTATTGCTCCTTTTTCCAAGTTCTGCACCTTCAAGGAGATTTTCTCGGGATTCTCATTCCAGGAAGTGAACCTACTCGAATGACCTCACAACAGTTGGCCAACACCCCGGATGATCTTTTCTCACAAGTGTCCCACTGCAAGTTTCCCAAATAAGTCAAGTTCATGTCCTGTCTCTCCTTGCCAGCTTCTTCCTCTCCTTAGATTTGGAGTGAGCTGGTTCTCCTGCAACTTCAGCTCTCTGAGAGGTTGAGAAAAGGTGTAAAGTTGCTCTTTGTGCAGTTATTTTATTGTAAGCATGAGAGTAACAGTTGCTCAGTCATTTCTGACTCTTTGTGACCCCATGGACTTTAGTTTGCCAGGCTTCTCTGTCCATGGGATTATCTAGGTAAAAACACTAGAGTGTGTTGTCATTCCCTTCTCCAGGGGATCTTCCCAACCCAGGGACTGAACCCAGGTCTCCTGCACTGCTGGCAGATTCTTTACCATCTGAGCCACCAGGAAAGTCCTCCCATCCCCTAAGTTACTTCTTTTTAGTTTGTTTGTTTGTTTGTTTTTTCTCTATGTAGTTAAAATGGCCATGAAATCAGAATGTAATAATCAATTTAAAAAGAAAAGTGAAGAATAAGGTAGCAAGTATTCTCAATCTTTCTCTATGTGAAATTAAAGTTTTATCCTATCAGAACATCTTGATATGAGAAAATACTCAGTCACACTTCAATACCTTGACTATTAGGTGATACTGCTCAGAGTGCTGGCAGGTACATAATCAGTAGGTTTGTTATTAAGTGCCAGTGTGAACACTGAGGTTGACATACCTCCACAAAGAGAAACTTACATTGGTCACATTTTATCTTGATGAACACAGGGATGTGCTTCAAGGCGGTGGTGGGTAGCAGGGTCAGTTTCCTCAACCTGTCTTGTAATACAGGCTTCATGTGACCAGTTGTTTCTGACATCAGATCCTGTTTTTCCCATTCAGTATTCTTCTCATGTGGCACCTCTTCACAAAAATAGTCACCATGCACAGCTGGAGTTAATAAACTGAAGGAGGATGCCCATTACCAGTTACAGACATTTCTGTTGTTTGGGGCTTTCAGTATTTCATTATCTCTGCATCAGCACCAGTCATCTCACAGCTGAAAAGCCATCAAAATAACGCAGCTTGAAATGATAAATGAAAGGAATGTAACAACCACAGCACTGAACATTTGATTCTGTGGATTTTTTTTTCTTTGCAAGGATATGCTTGTTTATTTTGTACGCTCTCTTTGTTGGCAATCACATTCCACCACTCAGTCCATCTTGATGTGGTGATGACAGTATATCTCAGCATTCTTTCTCATTAAAAAAGATGTGAGATATTCTCCATGAATAGGACTATCCACAATTCCAATCTTCCAAAAAAATATCTTGAGACAGTGAAAAGAAAGATACTATAATAATGTTAAGAGTGTGTGTGTGTGCACGCACATGCGTGTGCATGTTTGCTTGCTTTTTTGGACCAACTTAGTATTTAAAAGTTATAGCAAGTTTGTCTTGTTTACACTCTTGATTTAACACCAAAATTCCTAAGCATTCCACCATACCAGATTCTGTACCTAAATGGATACCCCTATTAAATAATTTTGTATATCACCTTCATTAATGGCTTAATCCCCCATTTTAGGCAGTTTAATTCTGTTGTTTATTATAATCACTCATCTGCCTAAACCATCGAAACACATGCTTTTTTCTGCTTCACTGTATTTATTTGGCAAAAATCATACTGCAATAAAATCCACTAAAAAGACTGTTCTCCTGCCTCTAAACATGGTTGTATGTCCACCATGACTGGTTTCATTAAATTCACAGCCACAAATTCAAGTGGATCCTTATGCTGCCTAATAATCTGACTGTTTTCCGGACCCATTCATCTCTCCTACAGAACTACATCGTATCATTTTTTTCTTTCCTCAAAATTACAAACCTAATTCTCTGAAAAGGTTAATACAGCTTCCAAAGTTAACATCTACATCCACTACCTACCAGTGTTGTAGGGGAGGAAGATGTTTTCCTCGACCCTTTTATGGCTTAGGTCTAAAATGAAACTGACAAAGATGCAATAAGAGAAAACTCAGCATGTTTGATACTGAGCTCTCAATCTTCCCATCAAATCTTATCTTAAGCTCTTTTCAACAACTCAAGAAGTTTCCTCCTTCTTGTTTCTAGTGACTCAGACTAAAAATCTTGAAAGCATCCTTAATTCCCCTTTTGTATCTCACAAACTTCGTCAGTTCATTAGGAAATGCAATTAGTTTTGATCTCAAAATATATTCAGAATCCCAAACTTCTCTCCCCTGATGCTTCAGTGCTGCTGCAATAAGCTTGGTCTGAGCCACCCTGATCTTTATCACTGTAACCAAAAAGGTCTTCCTGATGTTTACCTTATATGATTTAGTAGACGTCTTTTAGCTTGAGTAATTTCATCCAGAGCAAGAATGTTTAAGACTATACAATTCTCTTTAAGATCAAACCTCTTATATTTTGGTCCTTGTGATATTTATTTACAAATAAGGGACAAATAATGGATATCAGTCCTAAGCCACATAAAGAACATAATAATCAAATAGGTTGTTTTTTCTCACCCACAATTAACACTGATTTATGAAGTACCTACTACATGGTACTTGATCTCAAGAAGTTCTGACTCTATCTTATACTCAATAATTTGTACCTCCCAAGGTATGCTAAGCGTATTGAACAGCATGGGAAATGCAACCAATATTTTGTAACAACTGAAAATATAATGTAACCTTAAAAGTGTATAAAAGTTTCTCAACATAGAATTAATTAATGAATCAAATTCTGAGTCTAGTGCATGTTACAACTTCTAACCAGATAAATGCAATGGGCAGCAGAAAGGGTTCTTATACTCAAAAACAAAGTTCAGTAGGAACACACAGCATCCCAGCTTAATTTAGTACAGGAGATAGAGGTCATTTCATAATCTCTTGGCTCAGCCTTTCTTTTTCTCCAATTTTCTAAATGAGAAACATTCTAATAAATGATTTTTAGCCCTTAGCCTGAAGAGTCTACAATGTATCAAATGAAATTCTACTATCATTACCTTCAATGATCATGAGCAGACAGTGTACCCATTCTTCTAACCACATAAATAGAAAGACAATACTAAAAACCTTAAGAGGTAAATCATTCTGCCTATGATTAGGAAAGTAGAGGGAAGTAATTTATGTAGAATTTACCAATGCATGGTTAAAGCATTCTGGAACAGGAATTGAGAAATATGACTCACCATTTCCCTTGGCAGGAATTATTCCAGTAGCTCTGTCTTTGTTTCATCCTTATTCCAAGAGCAGTATTCAGCTTAGTCCACTGAAAGAAATGATGATAAATTATAGGCAAGGTACTGTGCTAGGATTGCTGGGAGAGGCAAAAATGTTTATATCTACTCCTGAACTAAATATTTACACTGGAAAATGCAAATACACACACGGTTAGCTATAGTACAGAGTACATAACACAAAATGTTACCAAACTCTGGTTTAACCGTTTGTTGTTCAAGAAACCAATACTGAGAGACAAGCACTGGATAAAAGGAAAGATAACTTTATTAAGGAAGCTAGCAATCCTGAGGAGAAGGGGGACTCATGTCCCAAAGAACCAATTTCTCACTGCTGATCAGAGGAAAAGAGCTTTTAAAAAGGAGTTTCAGGGGTGCACAGGTATGGGAGGATATGGTGAAAGGGAGTTATATGAAGAACAGCACAACTAACTCCAAAAATTATCTTGAAATTGGTCATGTGGTGATCTGATCAGCATCATCTTCATTGTTTCAAGTATAGTCGATCTTTACTTGCTGGGTCATTTTATTCCCATTTCTTGAGGCCAGTTCTTGGAATTATGTAAAATGGAATAGCTTATGTTATGGCTATAGTCTTGTCATAATGTAGTTAATTTCTTCCAAAAGGTGGGGGTTTCAGTATTTGCAAAACAGCTCAAAGGATATGGCTCAGAAAACTATGTATAGCCCTTGAGGAGGAACTAAAGGTCCATGAAGTTGCTTAATGGCTAAATTTATTATTTTGTCTTGCTTGACTGTTTTCTTTGCTTCCGCATTTTCTCACTTCCTGGATTAAATCTATTCTATGGCTAAAGCTTTTTTTGTTTGTTTGTTTGTTTTTCACAAAGAAGAGTCAAGTGGAGAATATGATGGGTGCAGGGGGAGGCTACCTGTCTCATGAAGGCTTCACAGGGCTCTGCTCAGTTATGAAAATACAAAGAACCATAAGGGACTAAGGAAAACAATGCTGCTGATGAGGCCTTGGGAAAGATTTTTCCTGAACTTCCTTTCTAAGTTTTCCTTGCAGGTAGACTCCCTCAGACACTTGAGTGGAGATTTAACCAGACAGAACAATGTGAAGAAGTAGTAGCTAGGGAATCCATGCTTTGGAGTGGCAGCAGTGTCAGTGAGGAAGTGAGTGGTGTGACTTTCAATGTCTGTGCCCAACAGATACTATAGTGGGTCCTCCCCGGACTGCCCCACAGTGTAATTAGCTTATCCTTAAAGAGTAGCCTCCAAGCCTGACTCCGCCCCTTCTGGATCTTCTGTGAGCTTCCCAATACAATTTATTCAACTGCTCTTCTACTTAAATGAAGTAGAGAACATCCTATTTCCTACAGCTGGTATTTAAGTCACAAGATTAAAGTGGCAGTATACTCTAATAATTAGAAGCCTGGACTTTGGAATTTCAACTTGTGTTTGAACTCTTTCTTTTCCATTCCTTTAGTATATATTTATGGGTAATATCTTTTACTTCTCTAAGACTTAGTCACTAATTTAATATTTAGAAAAATATTAATAGCAAATTTATAGCACTGATATACATTTAAATGAGTTGATGCACAAAGGGCTCATGTGTATCCCAGTAACTGCTCAATAAAAAATTATTGTTACTATATGAGTTATAATCCCAGCTAAATTAATGTGTTCCTATCTCCCAAACACATACTCTTTGACTATTATATACTATTCCTCCTGATATTTCACTTTCCTAATCTGCCCTTAGGCTCCCCAGGTGGCATAGTGGTAAAGAACGTGCCTGCCAATGCAGGAGACACAGGTTCAGTCCCTGGGTGGGGAAGATCTGCTGGAGTAGGAAACAGCAACCCACTCAAGTATTCTTGCCTGGAAAATTCCAAGAACAGAGGAGCCTGGTGGGCTACAGTCCATGGGGTCATAAAGAGTCGGACATGACTGAGCAACTAAGCAACAACAGCAGCAACAATCTGCCCTTTGGAGTTTGGAATACATTTTCAAGAAGTTCTCCTTACTGAGAATAGTAAGGAGAAATCATTTATTTCATACTCATGCAACTACAGTTTGTTGCCTTCAAAAATAAAAGCATGTAATATATATTGTCATATTTCGGACTATTTTTTCTTCAATGCTAGGATTATCATCAGTATAAAGTTCCTTACTAATAAAAAAGTGTACTAATTTCAATTAAACTCAAATTGAAAAAAAAAGGAGAAAAACATACAACTACTATGTTTAAGATTGCCCTTTGCTAACTGAATGCAACAATATCCTGCAGAGGAGGTGAGATGTACCTGGCCTCAGGCAGAGGCTTTGAGATGAGCTCCTTGTTAGAGTTACTGATTATCACTGAAAAATAGTGTAACAGAGACATTAAAAGATTCATGGTGCTTCAAAGAAATGCTTCTCATTTTGACACTCATTAAGGTTTGATTCCTAAATTTTCAAAGCAAAACCACAGTAGACACTTTGCAGTGAACTTTTTTAACATACAAAAAAAAAAAAAAAATCACCAAGAATATCTCATTTTGAATTAAATGAATTTTATATTATGGTGTAGAACATCTTATAAAAAATAAAACATCAAGTTTACTGAGAAATGTGCAGCTTCCTTGACATTATCTCCATTCATCTTGAACATTCCTTCTTTTAAAGCTATTTAAAATATTTCTGATCAGGACACAATTTATTTATGTCTGAGTACTCCTTTCTATTGCTTTCTGTCTCTCCCTGCTCTGATCCCTTCCCCAT
This sequence comes from Bos grunniens, assembly GCF_055505025.1. Taxonomy (NCBI): domain Eukaryota; kingdom Metazoa; phylum Chordata; class Mammalia; order Artiodactyla; family Bovidae; genus Bos; species Bos grunniens. Next base: position 71,307,990 of record NC_141170.1, read on the forward strand.
ATTTCCATCTCATTAGAACTGCATTTACTCAGCCAGAGACAGGGCAGAACAAGTGAAGAAGAGAACATATTTAGGTGGAGAAGATTGATTTATCTACACAGTAAAAAGCTAAGAGTAAAGGAGATGGGAAATCTGAACTGAGGAAGAGGTGTTAAAAAGATTTCTGAATTAGTTACTGGGAAAATTTAAAAGACTTGATAAAGAAGGTGTCCTGGAACAATTTTATGCCATGAGAAAATTAAGGAGGAAGGGAAAGGGGATTTGAAGGGTGATACTATGTACAGCTGACCCTTGAATAATGTGGTTTTGAACTACACATGTCCACTTATATGCAGATTTTTTCAATAGTAAACATCATAGTACTATAGGGTCCATGTTGGTGTAATCCATAGATACAGAGGAACTGAGGATATGTGAAAGTGTCCGTCACTCAGTCGTGTCTGACTCTTTGAGACCCCATGGACTGTAGCCCACCAGGCTCCTCTGTCCACGGAATTCTCCAGGCAAGAAGACTGATGTGGGTTGTCTTTCCCTTCTCTAGGGAATCTTTCTGATACAGGGATCAAACCCAGGTCTCCTGCATTGCAGGCAGATTCTTTACCATCTGAGCCACCAAGGAAGCCCAAGGACATGTAGGGCAGACAATAAATTATATGTGGATTTTCAATCATAAGTAGGGTCAGCACCCCTAACCACTGCATTGTTAAAGGGTCGACTACACAATTAATTGGAACTCTAAAATTTTTCAAGTAACATGTAGGCACAGATGTTCTTTAATAAAAGATTTGGTTACTGAATCATACTATTTATTAAACCCTGGGACTCTCCATACAAAACTATTTCTATTCACATTGTATGTTAACAAAATAGTTTGCTTTTTTAAAAAAAATATTCATTAAGTATATGAGTTAGAAAATAGCTGAGAGTGATAGCCTTTACACTGTTTCTGGAACCTACTTAAGCAAATTATTACCTCCAATTTTAAGCACAGTAAAAGAAGCCAAATGAAGCAGTTTCAAGAGATCCCTTGGAATAAACATATTTACTAAATATATGAGTATAAATGTGCTGTTATATAATACTTTAGGATTCTGAGCAAGATTCTTTTATTTCCTAAAAGAGTTAATTAAAAAATATTGTCCACATTATACCCAAAATAATTATGACTTGGAGGTCATCAAAAGGACATGCTTGCTAGTAGACCCTTGAGCTGGACCCAGGCGATTGGGGGCTCCTCGTCTGCTCCCCTGTACTTGGAGTTTACAAGCTTCCCACACTGTGGACAGTGACTACAGCCATGAAATTAAAAGATACTTGCTTCTTGGAAAAATAGATATGACAAACCTAGATGACATGTTAAAATTCAGAGACATTACTTTGCCAACAAAGGTCCATATTTTCAAAGCTATGGTTTTTCCAGCAGTCATGCATGGATGTGAGAGTTGGACCACAAAGAAGACTGAGAGCTGAAGAATTGATACTTTTAAACTGTGGTGTTTGAGAATACTCTTGAGAGTCCCTTGGACTGCAAGATCAAACCAGTCAATCCTAAAGGAAATCAACCCTGAGTATTCATTGGAAGGACTGATGCTGAAGCTGAAGTTCCAATATTTTGGCCACCTGATGTGAAGAGCTGACTCATTAGAAAAGGTCCTGATGCTGGGAAAGATTGAAGGTGGAAAGAGAAGGGGATGACAGAGGATGAGATGGTTGGATGGCATCACTGACTCAAAGGACATGAATTTGACCAAGCTCTGGGAGTTGGTGAAGGACAGGAAAGCCTGGAATGCTGCAGTCCATGGGGTCACAAAGAGTTGGACAAGACTGAGTGACTGAACACTACCACCACCACTGTTTCCACAGGTGGTGTTGCGTTAAGGACTCAGGCTTGAGAGTCAATATGCTGTTGAGATCATCTGGACAGTACACATGACTGAACCCTACTAAGGCCTCTGTATAAACTTTTATGATTCAGGCCAGAGGGCATGGCAGTCTGCTCATCTTTTGCCAACCAAGACAAGCCTCACATGTAAGTTTGCTTACTTATTAAGTCTGCCACCTTCCAATCTGGGGTGTCTACCTCTCTCTTCTGTCTCTCCTTGCCCTACAGAGGCTGTGAATCAACACTCAGCTAACTAGGACATTTTAAGAGACTAAAGGAAAGCACTCAAAGCTGCTATTCTCTGTTAAAAGTGAAGTCAGTCAGTCATGTCCGACTCTGTGACCCCACGGACTGTAGCCTACCAGGCTTCTCTGTCCATGGGATTTTCCAGGCAAGAGTACTGGAGTGGGTTGCCATTTCCTTCTCCAACACAAGAATTATTTAATAAATGAGATGAGAAACACATGAACAGATAATGGTCCTTATTTTTAAAAAACCTCCTAAAATAGTTCTGCCTTTTAAGATATTTATCAAGATACATAACTACACTCTCTTCAATCCAACAATCACTCCTTCCCTGCTACATATTGAGAAGAATAACTTTATAAATAAGAATACACCATTTTCTGGCTTATATTCATGTGGAAACCAGGCTCATTGACACAGAATCCTCAAAATGGTCTGTGGATTGTTTGACAGCCAGGTCCTGAGATGCAAAAATGAGTAATGCAAAGAAAAAGAGTACACGAAAGACAATATATTTTGTATATGTCTTGTTCGGTCACTAAGTCATATCTGACTGTTTGCCACCCCATCGACTGCAGCACACCAGGCTTTCCTGTCTTTCACTATCTCCCAGAGTTTACCAAACTCATGTCATTGAGTCAGTGATACCATCCAACTATCTCATCCTCTGTCTCCCTCTTCTCCTCCTACCCTCAGTCTTTCCCAGCACCGGGTCTTCTCCAATGAGTCGGCTCTTTGCATCAGGTGGCCAAAGTATTGGAGCTCCAGCTTTAGCATCATTCCTTCCAATGAATACTCAGGGTTGATTTCCTTTAGGATTGACGGTTTGATCTCCTTGCAGCATCAATTCTTCGGTGCTCAACCTTTTTTATAGTCCAACTTATTTTTTTTAATATTATGCATAACATAAATGTATATATATTTATACACAGATATATATCAATGTATCATCAATTAATTGGTATTAGTTTGGCTAAATTGCAATCTATTTACTCAATATTCCATATTATTCATCTTCATGCTAAAGTTACTAATTTCTCAAATATTATTCCTTATGCAAACCGAGTTCATTTACTTTGGCTAAAACTCTATCTTATGATATTCGTGCAGATTTCTGCTATCTTACAACAATATGTAGAACTTTTTCATCATTTAACTTAGACATAACTCTAAGATATAAGGCATAATGGCCTGAGTGCTAATATTTAAAAGAAAGCAGCACTTTGCATATATTATCTCAGCAACAATACTTTGAAGGTAGGAAAAATATTATTGCTATTTTTACAAATGAAAGTACAAGCTTAGGAGGGTTAAGTGACTGGTGCAATGATGCATACCCACTGAATAGGCAAACCAGGATTAAATGGCACATAATCCTGACTCAAAATCATGTAATGCAAATTTGTGCAGACAGAACCTATTAAGCCATGTTACCTTATATATCTTACTCTTTCCTCTAGACTCCAAGTAGTTTGGGTGCAGAAAAAATTCATTTACATATTTTCATTCCCACAGAAATGAGTTATTTTTAAAACAATTTATAAAACACAATAACTACTTACTTCTTAATTAAAATATGTGTGTGCACACGTGTATGTTTAATCTAGTTACTCTATAATCCATTTTGCCTTATTTAATATCCACATTGTCTGCTCACTTCATGTGTTCATTTGTGTGGTCTCTGATAATTTTTTTCAAACTGCTTTGTGTTTTATGATTTGTCTTCTTACTTTAAGTTTAAGCTCCTTGAAAAATATGAACTTGGTCATAGGAAATGAGCTTATGACTCAAACTACTTTCATAGCTGCCCATGTACTTTGTGTACTACAGACAACTGTGCAAAAGGAAAATGTATACTTTTAGAGTGAAAAGTAAACTTAACTATGAAGAAGCAAAACCTGATTTTTATATATGTTTAATGCTAAAGGTTAGAATATTTTTAGTTGCAAATTACTAAACAACCATTCAAACTAGCCTAAATTTAAATGTTTTTGTTAACCTATGTTTTCTATAATGTCGAATCATGTCAAGCATGATTTGATGCAAGTGTTCAGTGATATGTTCTTACTCTGTTGTTCTCCATATTTTAACTGTGATGTGATGTGATGGAACATGGTGATGGGATGGTCTATTCTTTAATCTAAAGCACTTTCTTCTCCAATGGAGGCCAAATGGGATGATTTTGTGGGTACATTGTATCATTTTAATTGTTTAAGCAAGCCTCAAGGGAAGAGTACTTTTTATTCCTGTTCCAGTTAAAGTGTCAGGACTTATATTGATTAAGTTAGATTGACCTATTTAGAGGCATATGTATTTTCCAGATACAAACTTGAGGCAAGGGTAATAGGAGGCATTAATATCCAGACTTGAGGTGCATCTCCTTACTTGGCATCCTTCATTGGTATTATCCACATCTCAACCACATGGGCTAAAATATGGCAGGTGATAAAACCCTGGATTCAGGCTTTATGCCAGATAAATAAAAGTGTCCTGAATTATGAGGAGCAGTTTGCTTATAATGTGGCAGACAGATTAAAGAAGTGCTCTGGAGAACTTCTTGATTTATGATGAACAAACTCAGAAATCTTTCTACAGTCTACTACTAAGTTCCCCAATATGCATACCTCCAGGCAATCAAAGCTATTTGTATCCCCCTGCCTTCTGTGAATCTGGAGATGCTTTTTGTTTCTTGGGTGATATCACAGCAGATATGCAAGAAAACAAGATGATTCCAAATAACCTTACTTATAACTTAACACCCTAAAGAGAGATTATTCTTCTCTGACAGTAATGTAAAACAAAACAAACAACAACAAAAAACACTTGGGGAAATCAGGTCAGAAAGATTTGGATGTAAACCTAGTCATGACTTAAGGGACTGCCCATATGATTGCTGAGAGCAAGAAGTTTTTCGAGCTATCCGAGGAAAGGTGGTGGTGTTGGAATCTGCCCTATACTGAATAAGAGATGAAGCCCCTCACTCTGGAAGCATTAAATCATCTAAGTAATAAAACTTAGCTAGTCATCACCACTTCCTCCAGGACTGAGTAGACAATCTTGCATGCTCATGCTAAGTCACTTCAGTCATGGCCAATCTTTGCGACCCCATGAACTGCAGCCTGACAGGCTCCTGTGTTCACAGGATCTCCCAGGAAGAATAGTGGAATGAGTTGTCATTTCTTTTTTCAATTTAAATGGCTTCTTATAGACCAAAATACAAACAAATGAAAAAACAACTTTTCACAAAGAATAAATATTATGAAGTACATTCCATTAGAATTTTGCAATCAAAGCTGAAATCTCAGTAAATGTATTTATTACATGTATTACAGTATTTTCTTCTCTAGTGGCTCAGTGGTAAAGAATTCTCCTGCAATGCAGCAGACTCAGGCTTGATCCCTGGGTCAGGAAGATCCCCTGGAGAAGAAAAGGCAATCCAATCCAGTCTGCTTGTCTGGGAAATCCCATGGACAGAGGCACCTTGCAGGCTATAGTCCATGGGGTTTCAGAGTCCGACATGATTTAGCAACTAAACAACACAATAATGCTGCAATATTTTTATCATCATCTTTTCTTTCCTACAGTGATTTAGTTTTAAAGAGACCAAATTTCTCTGCATTAGAAGTTGTATCTGTAATTTTATTAGAAAACAATATAAATATTTGGAATACGATTTTTTTTAATCCCTTCCCTGAGCTATGAACTGCCAAGTCATATAAAGTCAGACGCTAATTAAACCTGAATGAGTAGTGGTGTGAAATCCTCTTAATGGTGCTTCGGACATGACTGAGCAACTTCCCTTTCACTTTTCACTTTCATGCATTGGAGAAGGAAATGGCAGCCCACTCCAGTGTTCTTGCCTGGAGAATCCCAGGGACGGGGGAGCCTGGTGGGCTGCCGTCTCTGGGGTTGCACAGAGTCGGACACGACTGAAGCGACTTAGCAGCAGCAGCAGCATGCACAGAATATAGGCTATATTCTAGACATTCCCCAAGAATTCACACACAAAATTTGGAAATCTTTTTCTTCAGTGTATTTAAAATGCTACATGGCATTCTGAACTTTTCAATTTACAAAACAAATAATTTGTCATATATTCTAGATTTTATTTTAATGGCTTCAAGGTAGTTATTATGATTTTCTAAAGTAAATATAAACATTGTTTTTAATGACCATTTAATTTTGGTGTTTGTAATTTTAAATGATTATCAACTATATCTAAACAAAATAGTTATTAAAATATCTATTAAAACTTTGAAGTATATATGTGTGTTAGTATTTGTGTGTGTGTGTGTGTGTGTATATATATATATATATATATATATATATATATATATATCGGAGAAGGCAATGGCACCCCACTCCAATACACTTGCCTGGAAAATCCCATGGATGGAGGAGCCTGGTGGGCTGCAGTCCATGGGGTCGCTAGGAGTTGGACACAACTGAGCGACTTCACTTTTTCTTTTCACTTTCATGCATTGGAGAAGGAAATGGCAACCCACTCCAGTGTTCTTGCCTGGAGAATCCCAGGGATGGCAGGGCCTGGTATGCTGCCATCTCTGGGGTCACACAGAGTTGGACACGACTGAAGTGACTTAGCATAGCAAAGCATATATATATATATATATCTTAAATACTCTCCCTCTTCTTAGGAACATTCCTTGATCTGACATTTTCTATTTCTATTATTTCAAACTGTTTTAAAAAGAAAATACATGGCAATGATGTTAAGCACAAATACCAAAAAAAAAAAAAAAAAGTCCATTTAAGTTATACAGTTACAGATGTATAACACTTTAAAATATCAGAGCATTTAACATTACAGCAAAATACTAGATCAAATACAGATGACAATGACAATGATGAGAAAGCATTCTCAGAGAGGTTAAGTGACTTAGAGAAGCTTATAAGCAATGTTTTATAAAGTCAAATCAAGGGCCAATTTTCCAATTTCAAATCACACTGTATTTTCTTGGCAAAATACAAGGACTATTGGAAAAGACTCTGATGCTGGGAGGGATTGAGGGCAGGAGGAGAAGGGGACGACAGAGGATGAGATGGCTGGATGGCATCACTGACTCGATGGACGTGAGTCTGAGTGAACTCCGGGAGTTGGTGATGGACAGGGAGGCCTGGCATGCTGCGATTCATGAGGTCGCAAAGAGTCGGACACGACTGAGCGACCGAACTGAACTGAAATACATAAATAACCCATTTTCACTGTCGATGACATACAGCCATGGTTTGGTGAATTTGTTTGTTTCTGGGGGGCACAGACTTGTTTCAAGTTTATTGAAGCTGATTAATTCTGGATTTAGCAGGAACTTTTATACCTTAGAGGAGTGGAAATCTTGTCATTTGATAGAATATCAGAGCAAAGAGATATTATAAGTTTTGCTTCCTTGAGGAAAAGTAACAAATGGGTAGAAAAAACACTTAGAAGGAAACTGTGTCTCAAAATGAGGAAGTGCCTCATAATTAGAAGAATCTGACAGTGGAGCTGTCTTACTCAAAAGGTATTCTATAATATAGGAGATTTTTCAACCTAAAACTGCATGACCCTCTGACAAAAACTTAAAAAGGAGGGTGTTGCTCTGAAGTGGAAGATTGGATTTGGGGACGCCTGTGGGGTTACCCAAGCAAATTGTTAGAGTCATAGAATTTTAGAATGTTAGAGATGAAAGAAACCTTGGATAATACACTTATGTTCCGCTCAAAGATGAGAAACTAGAACACAGAAGTTAACTGATCTGCTTAATATCATGAAGAAGAATTTAATGAGAAAAAGCATTAAAACTCATCAAAATGAAAGAAAGAATACAGATTTCTCAAGTCAGTTTAATCAATAACCCAATGGTTGTCAAGTTACTTTGATAGTCTTCAGAAAAACAAGCCTTTTTATTGCAGTGCTATTCACCAATGCTATGAGGTTTTTACTGAGAAACTGATGCAACTAAGAGGTAATTGTCTCAATTTATACCATCCCCTTGGCAAAGATTTATTTTACATTTGCTATGGTTCATTTATTCGAATCTGTAACATTCACCAAACCTAGCAGTAAAGAGGAGAGCTGCCAGTATGACTTAGAATCTAATAAACACAAGAAACATAACTGCAACCAAGCAGAGTCCAACTCATCAGTTCTTGAAAATGTCTTGGTAGAAAAGACCCATGGGATAAAGTTATGAAGAAGGCATAAAGATATACATTCATCCATCCTAGGATTAATTAATTAACTCATCAAATATTTATCAAGTCCCTACTATGTGCCACATCAGGCATTTTTCTCTGCATATGTTTGTACATGTTTATTAATTTAGTGCAATAAAGATCATTTCTTGATATCTAATCAGCAATTATTACAAAGATAGGATAAGGAGTAATTCATACTCTGTTCTGTAAATTCCAGCTGCTGCTGCTGCTGCTAAGTCGCTTCAGTCATCTCCAACTCCGTGCAACCCCATAGACAGCAGAATTTCATAGGAAATTCTGATAGAATAGTATATTTTTGATAGACCTAATTCATACTCTAAATATTTACATACCATTCAGAGTAACGTGAGTACATGCTTAGTCGCTCAGTCATGTCCAACTCTTTGTGACCCTGTAGCCCACCAGGTTCCTCTGACCATAGGGTTTTCCAGCCTAGAATACTGGAGCAGGTTGCCATTTCCTTCTCCAAGGAATATTCCCCACCCTAGGATCGAACTTGTGTCTCCTGCATCTCCAGCTTTGGCATGTGCATTGTTTCCCATTGAGTCATCTGGGAAGCCCATTCAGATCAGCATCCACCACTAACGTCTCTGTATACTCTGACTTTTGGGGATTCAATAAACTTATTTCTGGTTTTTGAGAATTTAATAAATCTATTTAAACATATTTATGTAAAATGATAAAGTACATGATTTTATATGAGAGAAAAATACTGCATCAACACTTAAATAAGTGTGTATTTTGTATTATATCCTATGGAGGAAAATATCATATATGATATTCTATTTAATTCTCAGCATATCAATATCTGTTTTGGTAGACCTACAGATAAAGAGTATCAGTCCTCAGGAAGGTTATATGATTGGTATAAACTGATATATCTTCCAATTTTTCTACTAAATAAAGCAATTGCTAGAAAAAATAATGATACTGAGAAGAAAATTTAGTTGAATCTGCTATATCTTAGTTTCATTAAAACCTCACAAATGCACAAAAATTTAACAGAGAAATACTACACTCGTTACACATATATGAAAACTGAAGTTTAAGCAGGAATTAATTATTCAAGACCACACAGCTAAAAACTAGTCAAGCCTGATTTCAAATCTATGTAATACTTTCTCCCAAGCCAGTGATCATAAACTACTATTCTGAAAAGTGAAAATGAAAGTGTCCAATTCTTTGTGAGTTCATGAACTGTAGCCGCCAGGCTCCCACTGAACATGGGATTCTCCAGGCAAGAATACTGGAATGCGTTGCCGTGCCCCTCTACAGGGGATCTTCCCAACCCAAGGATCAAACCCAAGTCTCCTGTATTGCAGGCAGAGTCTTTACCGTCTGAGCCACCAGGGAAGTCTCTGAACCTCATGCTTTACTCTGGAATTCTGGCTTTTTTTCCACTTCTGATTTTGGTGAAGATTAAAGGTGTTTTAGTTCTATATCTGTTCAAAACTTCCTTCCACAGTTATAAAACCCCACACTTTTACCCAGCATTTGAGAGAGTCAATTCCTAGGCAGGTTGATAAAAAGTCTGGGGTCCCTGAGGTGGAGAAAGGGGTTTGGGGCTCTCGAAGAAGAGATAAGGGTCTGGAATTCTCAAGGAGGAAAGGACAAATGTCCTTTTTTTTTATTTATTCTTTTCTACATTCCTTAGTCTTAGTCACAGAAAACCTTTTTTCTTTAATCCCAGAGCTGAAAATTATACAACAAACAACTCAGTTTAAACTCTGTACTAAGGATTATATGACAACAATGTATCCTGCTTGAGGACAGTTCCTACTTGAAAACCTTCTGACTAATCCTGTTATCCTAAAAATGTAAATTATGGGAGTGGGTCTAGTAAGATCTTTATAGCCTTGAGACATTCTTTTGATTTATTGTAATAACCAATAACTCCCTTATCTAAGAGTAGCGAGGGGGGCACTCTCTGTCCCCCTTCTGATGTCTATGTCAGAAGCTTTCTCTGTTCTTTTTTCACTTTAATAAAACTCTGCTACACAAAAGCTCTTGAGTGATCAAGCCTGGTCCCTGGTCCCGAAGTCAAATCTTCTTTGGAGAAGACACATTCCAAACATCCTTGGAATTAGGAGTTACTTTGTTAATATGCTTATTCCAGAAAGATGTAAGCAGAATGTATGTGGCCTTTATAGACAGTCTCAAAAGAAAGTTTGTTTGTAAGAGTCCTTTATCTATTTTTCCTTTGTATCTTCCCCAGTCTTAGTATCTGAAATGTAGATGTGATGACTCATATTCCACCAAACATCTTAAAACACAGGAACAAGTCAGAAAAAGAGAAATATCATATGATATCATGCATGTGAAATATAAAGGATGGCACAAATGAATCTATCTACAAAATAGAGAGAGGATCACAGACACAGAGATCAGACTTCTTGTTGCCAAAGGGGACAAGGGCAGCGGGAGGAAGAGGGATGGTCTGAGAGTCTGAGGTTAGTAGATGTAAACAGACACATTTGGAATGGATAAACAACAGGGTCCTACTTACTAAATGGCACAGATAACTATATCCAGTCTCCTAGGATAAACCATAATGGAAAAGAATATAAAAAGAAGAAAGTATATATATGTATAATTGAATCAGTTTGCTGGACAGTAGAAATTAGCATAACATTATAAATCAACTACACTTCAATTAAAAAATAAATAAGTAGAAGGATATACTGCCAAAAAAATAAAAAGAAAGTAAACACAGGAACAGGAATCACATCTCAGGAACAATGGAGTAGAGAAAAGAAAATGGCCCGAGACCTTGAAACAACTGGGGTACTCCCAAAGCAACCCAGGATGTCCTTCCCCTGAAATCTTTTAGAAAAGAGAACAAAGATGTGCGGTCACTTTTTTCTCTTTTGGCTATATTCAACTGAACTTAATTTAAATCATACCATACTATTACAAACTGGTAATATGTTAAACACATATGAAAAAAAAATGAGTCTGCATTCGTTGTAATTCAGTAGACATTCACTGAAGAACCACTGAGTAAGCAATGCTGCTGTTAACACTATAGGAAATAGAGAAAAGCATTAGTTCATTATAGAAACAAATAATTCTTAGAAGGTTAAATGACTAGTGATTAATGAAAACTGAGCAGTATTAAAGAAATGGCAACAGCAAAGAAGATCTCACCAGTAAAACCCGTAGAAATCATAAAGTACAGCCATTTTAAATGCCGTATTTTAAACAAATTGTGTGAGTATTGACAAATAGCAATTAAACCAGGTTTAATAAACTGTAAAGGTGCTCTAAGAAGAGTTATCAACTCTGGCTCATTCTGATTAGATAGAGAGTTGGAGTTTGTGTTTGTGTTAGTCGCTCAGTCGTGCCCGACTCTTTGCTACCCCGTGGATTGCAGCCCACCAGGCTCCTCTGTCCATGGGATTTTTCCAAGCAAGGATCCTGGAGTGGGTTGCCATTTTCTTCTCCAGGGGATCTTCCCAACCCAGGGATGGAACCTGGGTCTCCTGCACTGCAGGAAGATTCCTTACCATCTGAGCCACCAGGGAAGCCAAGAGAGCCGGAGAGTAGGGATTAATTCCTATAGGCAGCACATGAAGAAAAATATTCCAAAGGAACAGTTCTATTAACTTGGGATCAGCTCACACTGACTTCCTCTTAGTGAGATTCAGGAATAATAAGTGGCCAGGAGATTCATTGATTTCATTTATTTAGTTCTTAGAATTATGAACATTAATGGGTGCTTCTGTGGAAAAACAATAATGTGAAATTGATGTCCTCACCTACAACTTAGGTATTTCCATCACGCTGACTACCTGACAAAATGTGTAACTCTTATATATATTATGTATATTTATATTTTATACATATTATATATTTATATAATTTTTTTTTTTTTTAATTTATTACGGGCCTCGCACGGGAGCAGCACCGAGCGTGGACCGCGCGGGCCGGGCGACCTCCCCCTGCTATATTATATATTTATATAAATTTGAACTGTGGTGTTGGAGAAGACTCTTGAGAGTCCCTTGGACTGCAAGGAGATCCAACCAGTTCATTCTGAAGGAGATCAGCCCTCACATTTCTTTGGAAGGAATGATGCTGAAGCTGAAGCTCCAGTACTTTGGCTACCTCATGTGAAGAGTTGACTCATTGGAAAAGACTCTGATGCTGGGAGGGATTTGGGGGCAGGAGGAGAAGGGGACGACAGAGGATGAGATGGCTGGATGGCATCACTGACTCGATGGACTTGAGTCTGGGTGAACTCCGGGAGTTGGTGATGGACAGGGAGGCCTGTCGTGCTGCGATTCATGGGGTTGCAAAGAGTCGGACACGACTGAGCGACTGAACTGAACTGAACTGAATTGAATATATTTATATTATATATATTTATATAAAACACACACATATTCAACAAATATATATAGAGAGATATCTCTCTGTCTCTGTCACTCTCTCTCTCTCTCTCCCTCTCTCTCTCTCTCTATATATATATAAAACACCAGGCTCCTCTGTCCATGGAATTCTTTAATACTGGAATTGGTTGCCATTCCCTTCTCCAAGGGATCTTCCCAACCGAGGGACCAAACCTGGGTCTCTGGCATCGCAGGTAGATTCTTTACCATCTGAGCCACCAGGGAATACACATACATATTAACACACACACACACACACATCTATCTGCATTAGAAGTGGAAAATAATTAGCAAGTAGTTTGAAAGAAGCTTGGGAAATTACTTCTTTTTAGTATCTCACAACTGCAATAAGGTATAACATAGAGGATCCGCCTTCATGTTCATTCATTCAACTTACGCTTATGAAATTGTTACATGCTCCCTTGGGCTCAGTATCCATGTTCTGCTTAACTTTTCAGTTACAAACTTAGGTTGAAATGAACAGAACTGAGTACTCAAAAATAGGATTTAGATGAAAGTGATGAAAGCCACTTCTATTAAAAAAAATCCCAAAAGATCTCATTTGAACTTCAAGTTTTCTCTCTCTTTGTTGTGGTGACCACAGAGGACACATGGCTCCAGATAGAGAAACAACTGTTTTGCAAAAAACTATGACATGAGCAAGAAATAAACCTTTACTATGTTAATCAGTTAAGATTTCAGGTTTCCTTCTTTACAGTACTAAATGATAGTTTGCTACTGAGTAATGGAATCAGTTGTTGAAGATTACCAGTGCTTTACAAACTAAAACGTAGCACTGAAAGAGCGTCAGGCTACTGGGAAGAGGGGCAACTGATACGAGCAGTGAGAAAATGGCTGTCTATGGGAAGATGTGGACAGGTATTTGGAAAATTTATTGCCTGTTCTAAATGAGAAGGCAAACAGGGTTTACTAAGACAGCAGATCTAGAGGAAGAGTGTCAAATAACAAAATATTGTAATACGTTTTGCTTGCATTTGGCAAGACAGTGAAGAAAACACATAAATCAGGAAATGCTGTCTTGAGTACAAGCAGAAATCAAAGGAAATAAAGACATCACTGAAAACACAGGTTTAGGGCCTTGAAGGAAAGAGAACTCTCATATATGGCTATAAGGCGTATAACTTAGTACAAACACCCTGGGAAACCGGCAACATTTTCAAAATCTGAATATCCATATATTTATGACTCAGTGTTTCCACTTTCAAGTATACATGAGACAGAAATATGTATATATGTTCACTAAAATATGTGTATATGAATGTTCATAGCAGCTCCTTTCATAACAGTCATAAATTCAAAACCATCCAGAAGTTCATCAGCATTAGAATGGATAAACGCATTGTGGAATATTCACAAAATTGAATATTAATCAGTATAATGCATAATACCTAAACTTCTATACATTAAAAATATAGCTGAACTCCACAAACATAATGTTGAATCAAATAAGCCAGACAGGAGAGAATATATACAATTGGATTCCGTTTAAATAAATTTCAAAATTCAGTAATCTAAATTAATCTAAAGCATTGTAAATCAATTTAATCTAAAGTATTGTAAGTTAGCACAGTGATTACTCTTGGGTGTAAGACTGAGGTGGTGGTTGTTTAATCACTAACCATACCTGACTCTTTCATGACCCCATCAAGTGTAGCCCACCAGGCTCTTCTGTCCATGGGATTTTCCAGGCAGGAATACTGGAGTAGTTTGCCATTTCCTTCTCTGGGGGATCTTCCAGACCCAGGGACCAAACTTGTGTCTACTGCATTGCAAGCAAATAATATCCACAAATTTTCACAAGCAGATTGGAGATTGCTGTGACATATGTGATATTAGACACAGTACCTATATAGAAAGAACAAAGTTAATGCATATGTGCCAAAACAAAGGTCTATCACAGAAACTGCTAGTAGAAATATTTCTGTGCTCCTTGATGTTTTCTAGTCTTCTGTTCACTGAGATGGAGACATATGACTAAATTCGGATGATAGGATGAGGGTAAAAGGGAGATAAGCTACTTTCACAAACTCGTAAAACCCCACACAACTCTTGAGCTCTCTGTTTTCCTATTGTGCATACACAGACGCCACATGCTCACAATGGCCTAACTACAAAATTGAAGCAGCCCACATTTGAGACACCACATAGAGAAGAACAATAGATGATACATATATATATATATATATATAGTGTGTGTGGATCACAATAAACTGTGGAAAATTCTGAAAGAGATGGGAATACCAGACCATCTGATCTGCCTCTTGAGAAATTTGTATTCAGGTCAGGAAGCAACAGTTAGAACTGGACATGGAACAACAGACTGGTTCCAAATAGGAAAAGGAGTACGTCAAGGCTGTATATTGTCACCCTGTTTATTTAACTTATATGCAGAGTACATCATGAGAAATGCTGGACTGGAAGAAGCACAAGCTGAAATCAAGATAGCCGGGAGAAATATCAATAACCTCAGATACACAGATGACACCACCTTTGATAACATGAAAGAGGAGAGTGAAAAAGCTGGCTTAAAACTCAGCATTTAAGAAATGAAGATTATGGCATCCAGTCCCATCACTTCATGGCAAATAGATGGGGAAACAATGGGAACAGTAAGAGACTATTTTCTTGGGCTCCAAAATCACTGCAGATGGTGACTGCAGTCATGAAATTAAAAGACACTTGCTTCTTGGAAGAAAAGCTATGACCAAATAGACAGCATATTAAAAGGCAGAGACACTACTTTGCCAACAAAGTCAGCATTGTAGTCCTTCATTGGAAAACTCCTTCATTGGAAGGACTGATGCTGAAGCTCAAACTCTAATACTTTGGCCACCTGATACGAAGAATTGACTCCTTGGAAAAGACTCTGTTGCTGGGAAAAATTGAAGGCAGGAGAAGAAGGGGATAACAGAGGATGAGATGGTTGAGTGGCATCACCAACCTGATGGACATGAGTTTGAGTAAGCTCCGGTAGTTGGTGATGGACAGGGAGCCTGGCGTACTGCAGTTCATGGGGTCCCAAAGAGTCAGAGAAGACTGAGCGACTGACCTAAACTGAAGTGATGACAGCTCATAACCAGGACTGGAATTCAGTGTAAATGAAAATTTAACTTTGCTATAGTATGCCACTGGGACTGTGGATTTTGTTGTGAGATTTAATGTTAATTACCATATTAATGGCTTCACAAGTGGTGCTGATATTAGGAGACATAGGAGGCCATTGCATGAGACAAAAGAAAGTGTGAGTTCAGTCCTTGTATCAGAAAGATCCCCTGGAGGAGGGCATGGCAACCCACTCCAGTATTCTTTCTGGGAGAATACCATGGACAGAGGATCCTGGTAGGCTAAGCTTTATAAGGGTCCCAAAGAGTCCAACACAACTGAAGCAACATAGCATACACATACCATATTAATAACCATCTTGAAGTGAAACAAATACAATTAAGATAGACAACATGGAAAGAATTTTTCTACATGACACATACTACAGTAGTTTAAGAATGGCTAAGGCTTCCCAGATGGTGCAGTGGTAAAGAATCTGCCTGCCAGTGCAGGAGATCCAAAGGATGTAAATTTGATCCCTGGGTCAAGAAGATCCCCTAGAGAAGGAAATGGCAACCCACTCCAGTATTCTTGCCTGGAAAATTCCATAGACAGAGGAGCCTGGTGGGCTACAGTCCATGGGGTCAAAAAGAGTTGGATATGACTGAGAGACTGAGCACACACAGTTGGCACTCTCACCATTGAGAGATGAATCATCATTGCTATGCCCTGATCAAATTCCTATTTCATAAAATCCTGAGAAATAAAATGATTGATTTCTTTTAATGCTTTAAATTCTAAGAGCAGGTAAAGGCACACAGCACAACTGAGGGGGAGGTACAGAGATTTCCCATATACTCCTGCCCCTACACACACATAGGGTTGCCCATTATCAACACTGGGATCCCACTATGTAACACATGAGGGTGGCTCATTTGTTACAGCTGAAGAATTTACATGGACACAGCACAAAAGTGTCTTCCAAAGTGGCTGCACCCCTTTGCGTTCCCACCAGCAGTGAATGAGAAGTCCTGTTGCTCCACATCCTCACCCGCATTTGGTGCTGTCAGGGTTCTGGATTTGGGCCCCTCCAATAGGTGTGTGGTCATTTCACCTTTGTTTTAATTTGCATTTCTCTGGTGACAGGTGATGTGGAGTACCGCTTCATATGTTTATTTGGCATCTGTATCTCTTCTTTAGTGATGTACCTGTTAAGGTCTTTGGTTTCACTGAGTTGTTTTATTACTTTTGAGTTTAAAGAATTCTCTGTATACTTTGAATGACCTCCCCTTTATCAGATGTGCTACAGCAAATATTTTCTCCCATTCCATGGCTTGTCTTTTCATTTTATTGACATTGTCTTTCACAGAGCACATGTTTCCAATTTTAATGATGTCCAGGTCATCGATCATATTTATGGACCATGTGTATGGTGATCTGTCCAGTAGGCAATCACCATCCTCAAAGTCATCTAGGCTTTCTCACATATTAGCACCCAAGAATTTCATAGTTTCATATTCTACATAACTTTATGTTTCAGTTTGCTCTGTATAAAATCAAAACAGCTACAATTTACTTTCTTTTTATTAGTGTTAGTATGGGATATTTTTCTCCATTTATTTCTAATCTATATGTGCCTTTATATTTAAAGTGAGTCTGTTATAGATAATACATAGCTGGGTCTTGTTTTTTGACCAACTCTATCTGTGTCTTTTAATTGCTGTATTTAGACCACTTTAATTATTGATATGGTTAGATTTAACTACCATATTCCTTATTGTTCTCTTTCTTGTCCTTGTTTAATTTTTTTCCTCTTTTGTCTTTCACTGTTTTCCTGCCTTTTGAGGTTTTAATTGAGCATTTTTTATTATTCTATTTTCTCTCACCTCTTATTATCGTTTTATTACTCTTTTCAGTGGTTGCCTTAAAGTTTGAAACATACATTTACAGCTAATTCAAGCTCACTTTCAAATAACACTATACTCCTTCATAGGCAGTGTAAGTATCATAATAACACAAAAATCCTGATTCCTCCTATCCCTTATATCTCTGTTGTTATTTCCTTTATATATAAGTATACACAAGCATGTATATGTATGTGTGTGTATATATATATATATATAAACATGCATACCCATGCATACTCAAGTGTATTGTTGCTATTGTTATTTTGAACAAATATATCTGTTAGATCTTGTGGAAAGGATAGGCTACCAACTCCAGTATTCTTGGGATTCCCTGGTGGCTCAGATGGTAAAGAATTTGCCTTCAATGTGGGAGACCTAGGTTCTATCCCTCGGTTGGGAAGACTCCCTGGAGGAGGGCATGACAACTCACTCTGGTATTCTTGCCTGGAGAATCCCCATGGACAGAGGAGCCTGGCAGGCTACAGTCCACGAGGTCTCAAAGAGTCAGACACAACTGAATGACTAAGTACAGCATGGCACATTTGTCAGATAAATTAAGAATTAAATATAAATTTTACTTGCACTTATTCCTTTTTTATTTCTCTTCCTTCAGTTCAGTTTAGTTCAGTTCAGTTGCTCAGTCGTGTCTGACTTTTTGCCATCCCGTGAATTGCAGCACACCAGGCCTTCCTGTCCATCACCATCTCCCGGAGTTCACTCAAACTCACGTGCATCGAGTTGGTGATGCCATCCAGCCATCGCATCCTCTGTTGTGCCCTTCTCCTCCTGACCCCAATCCCTCCCAGCATTAGGGTCTTTTCCAGTGAGTCAACTCTTTGCATGAGGTAGCCAAAGTATTGGAGTTTCAACTTCAGCATCAGTCCTTGCAATGAACACCCAGGACTGATCTCCTTTAGAATGGACTGGTTGGATCTCCTTGCAGTCCAAGGGACTCTCAAGAGTCTTCTCCAACACCACAGTTCAAAAGCATCAATTCTTCGGTGCTCAGTTTTCTACACAGTCCAACTCTCACACCCATATATGACCACTGGAAAAACCATAGCCTTGACTAGAAGGACTTTGTTGGCAAAGTAATGTCTCTGCTTTTCAATATGCTATCTGGTTTGGTCGTAACTGTTCTTCCAAGGAGTAAGCATCTTTTAATTTCATGATTGCAATCACCATCTGCAGTGATTTGGGAGCCCAAAAAAATAAAGTTTGACACTGTTTCCACTGTTTCCCCATCTATTTCCCATGAAGTGATGGAACTGGATGCCATGATCTTCGTTTTCTGAATGTTGAGCTTTAGGCCAACTTTTTCACTCTCCTCTTTCACTTTCATCAAGAGGCTTTTTAGTTTCTCTTCACTTTCTGCCATAAGGGTGGTATCATCTGCATATCTGAGATTATTGAGATTTCTCCCTGCAATCTTGATTCCAGCTTGTGCTTCTTTCAGCCCGGCGTTTCTCATGATGTACTCTGCATAGAAGTTAAATAAGCAGGGTGACAATATACAGCCTTGATGTACTCTTTTTCCTATTTGGAATCAGTTTGTTGTTCCATGTCCAGTTCTAACTGTTGCTTCCTGACCTGCATATAGGTTTCTCAAGAGACAGGTCAGGTGGTCTGGTATTCCCATCTCTTTCAGAATATTCCACAATTTATTGTGATCCACACAGTCAAAGGCTTTGGCATAGTCAATAAAGCAGAAATACATGTTTTTCTGGAACTCTCTTGCTTTTATCCATGGTCTAGCAGATGTTGGCAATTTGATTTCTGGTTCCTCTGCCTTTTCTAAAACCAGCTTGAACATCTGAAAGTTCACAGTTCACATATTGCTGAAGCCTGGCTTGGAGAATTTTGAGCATTACTTTACTAGCGTGTGAGATGAGTGCAATTGTGCGATAGTTTGAGCATTCTTTGGCATTGCCTTTCTTTGGGATTGGAATGAAAACCGACCTTTTCCAGTCCTGTGGCCATTGCTGAGTTTTCCAAATTTGCTAGCATGTTGAATCCAGCACTTTCACAGCATCATCTTTCAGGATTTGAAAAATCTGAGCTTCTGACCTACATTATTTGCCTTCTGTCTAAAGAACGTTTTTCAACATTTTTTGTAAGGCAGGTCTGCTGGAAACAAATTCTCTGCGCTTTTGCTTCCCTAAAAAGTTTATTTTGCCTTCACTTTGGAAGGATAGTGCAAGAATTCTCTGTTGGTGGCTTTTCCCCTCAACATTTGAAATATTTCACCATACCATCTTTTCATTTGTAGGCTTTCCAAGGAGAAGTAGGATAGAATTATCTTTGTTCCTTGATAAATAAAGTTTTTTTTTTCTGATTTCTTTTAGGATTGTTTTTTTTATATTTTTGATTGTTTATAGTTTGAAAATACATTTTATGTTTATCTTTTTACTTGTTAGGACAGAATGACAACTTCCAAACTCTTACATGGGCAACCAGAATACATGACTAATGTTTTAAGATATTAAACTCATTCTAAATCTGGGTTAGCTGTCTTAACTTGCCTCAGAAATAAACTATGGAATGAATGCTTTCTGATGCTTGATTTCTAGAAAGCTTCTATTTGGGCTTTTTTGGAAGTTTTATCTTCGAAAGTCCTGAACAGCTATGTAAGAACTTCACCTTCCCTGAGTCCATCATGCTATGAAGAAGCTCAAGCTAACTTTCTCATGGAGAGACTCTGGAGAAAGATGCGTGGCAAGTCCCTGGATTTCCCAGCTCCCTGGCATTTAAGCCATTTCAGCTGAGTTATCAAGGAAAAGAGAGAAACTATTGCTGCCATGCCCTAACCAAATTCCTATTTCACAGAATTATGAGACATAAAATGAAATTTTAAGACACTTAGCTTTGGGGTAATCTTTCAGATAGCAATAGATAAGTGGGAAAAATGCATTATGATATAAACATAAATTTAATATAAACATGCATATCATGTGTTACACATGCTCCTGTGAGGCAAAAAATAAGATGGACTATAGAAAGAAAGGGTCATAGGAGTAAACTGCATTGCCAAAGAAGCTATGAAGAGAAAAAAAGAAAAAGAAATTGCTATTGGGGGAGTAAATATCCCTAGCATGTAAGTAAATGAAGACAATGGGTAATTCATCTGATTCACCACTGTAACTGTTGTACCTATTACAGGACAGAAGCCTGTGAGTGACAGTTAAAATAACAGAACAAATAAACATGCTGCTATATTTTGAAAGAATCTTGAAAGGCTGGATTTGCTTATCTGAAGAGAAATGAAAGCAGACAACAGTTGAAAATTCTAGGCGAGTGAGACAGCAGATCACCTTTCACCAGAGAGAAGGTTGTATGGAGCCCACAAAGGAGAATAAAGGGCAATTTGAAACATGTCATGGTTCAAGGACAGTGAGAGAGGGTACAGAAAGAATTAGCTATGGTTTGCAAGCAGACCAGAAAGAGTTCACCCTTCATTTAATAGGCATCAAAAAAGAATACAGTTTCTTTTTTATATAATGTTTTAGTAGTATAAGAACTTTTTATAGGAAGATGAATGTAGCAGAGGAAGCTGGGGCAGACTGGTAAACCATTTGCAAATATCAGAAGTCAAGAAATAAGTTGTAAGCAGCTTGTAAGAGAAGTTTGTTTATAAACAGGAAGGGTGCTTAGCAATTGGTATCAATTCCTGAGGTTATATTCACAAGTCCCTTTACTTAATAATGCAGAAATAGAGGAGATTTGATAACATCTCATGTCCTTTGCAAACAATTCTAGAGGTCTCTGATAATTCCAAAGGACACACAAAACATGCCTCGTTATACTAATATTTAAAATAGCACTGAAATATGTAGGCTTCCCTCATACCATATGCTAGTAAAACTGGCCATATAGCACCTGAGTCGTGTTTTCTCCTTCCAGGGAAAATGTGGGCATTTCTGCAGCAACAGCAATAAATTGAGAACTTTTTTCTGTATGTTTCAACAGGAGGGAGATGACTATGTATACTGTCATTTCTGCTGTTCCATATGCTATGTTAAGCCACATATGTAATGAAGAGTGGAACAGCAATTAAATCTCTGGAATTAACTCTTCTCTTTTCTGCGGACAATCTAGCAAGAAAGGTCTATTCTGAGGCTCCCAGAAGCTTATTTTTTTCTTCCAAGATCATAATACATAGCATCTAGACTATCAGTTAATTCACTTCATATTTTTTTAATAAGTGAAATATATTATCAACTAACTATAATGTGTATAACTAGAGGGTATACAACCTGAAGCAGCATAGTTATCTAACTTTTTAATGATATCAGCCTAATTTTCATCAACAGAGATACTGTTACTAGGGGTTGATGACAGAAAAAGAGGTTGACAATATTAGATTAAACACAGAATCTTTATTTCATTTTAACTATAGCCATATGAATGTGTGTTTTTTTTTAAAAAAAGATTCTGAAAAGCATACAAAAAATATTCTAATGACAATTTCAGATTATACTTTAAAAATAAATAAATATATATATATATATATATGTAGAAGGAAAACACATCCAGTGTTTATATTAAATGCATATAACAACTTTATGTTAGAATCCTCTATAAAAATATATAGAATTAGTGATCCTCAATTTTAAAACTGCAAGAAAGAGAGAAACAACCGTATTTTGAGGAAAAAATTAATACTTGTTGTCAAGGAAGAACATGTAAATAATAGATCATTAGTGAGAGTAGTTATAAAGGATCACATTTTGTTTCTTTTTTCTAAATCAATGACTTGTTACTGTTTTCTTTTCAAATTCTTGCCTTGGAATCTTTTAGAGAGCCTTCACTTATGCACAAATGCCTAGAGTGCATAAATTCCTATGTGCATAATCTATTTTTACAACCAGAGCTGTTTTCTATACAGAATTATAATAGTCCCAAGCCCCAGTTACAAATACCTGCACATATATAATACATAGGAAATTAAAAATTAATCAAAGAAATTAAATTTGCTTCTCACTTTCTTCTGTTTTTGCTTTTATACTTTTTTTTTTTTTTACAGTCCCAGGAGCTTGACCTCTTACTTCATCCACCTCTTCTTCCGGTCCTCTTTGCATTCTATTTTGGCATGTTTTTCCATTCCTCTTTGCGTACTGTTTTGGCATGTTTATCCTTTTAAGTAGAAGAAAAGAATATTGTATGAGTGTCTTACAGGCACTTATTGTTGTTTAAAAAAAAAAATCCCTTTCCTGCAATTGATGGCAGCACTTATTAATCTTTTCCTCCTCCTGGTCTCAATGGTTCTCTTTCTTTTTCCTGCTCACCAATGGAAACCTGAAGGTAGTAAAAATTACTTCTCTCTTCCGGATGCCTGTGCTCTACTGGGCATTAGCAAAAGTGCTGGGTTTTATGCGGATCTCCCCTGTGCAATGAGGGGAAAATACATCAGTGGAACCGATCTTGCTCTGAAGAGCCAATATATGTTGAAGCAGCTTTCAAATTCTAGGTCAGCAGCAAACAGCAAAGAGAGCCTTCTTTATAAAAAAAAAAAAGTCTCATGTTCTGCATAATTATTCTGAGTTTTAATAAGAAGCTGCTGTCAAACCACTGGGTTAAAGTAGTTAGGTTTAATGAATTTCGTTTTTGCAGTTGTATCTGGGTTTCTAAGGTTTTCCAAGCCTCTACCAACTGTCTAGGCAGCTGTCTTTTTTGGATAATGCCCATGTGGCAAAAGCTGGACACAGAGGTAATTCCTATCTCTCATGTGTCAGTTCCTCCACTTCTTTAATTCTGATGGTAAAGTCACCATCCCCATGGTCAGCTAATGGAGTCATAGTAGACTTTTTTTTTTCTTCCTAAAGTTTGAGGCAGTGACCAATATTTTATCCATGCCTATGGCACCCCACTCCAGTACTCTTGCCTGGGAAATCCCGTGGACAGAGGAGCCTGGTAGACTACAGTCCATGGGGTCGCTAAGAGTCAGACACAGCTGAGCGACTTCACTTTCACTTTTCACTTTCATGCATTGGAGAAGGAAATGGCAACCCACTCCAGTGTTCTTGCCTGGAGAATCCCAGGGACGGTGGAGCCTGGTAGGCTGCCGTCTATGGGGTCGCACAGAGTCACGCGACTTAGCAGCAGCAGCAGCAGCAGAAGGGAAAATTAGTGGATGGTGTGTGTGAAGAATGGCTGTAGAAGAGATGAAGGATCACAAAATTTGTGTGACCAGAAATTTATTTAGATCTGTTCCAGCACTTATGTGAACATTTGTTAAATTTTTAACAGTGTTCAAATTCAGTTTCTTTCTCTATAATATGAGAAAACTAGCTATTCTTATCCTGAAATTTTTGTGCAGATTAAATATTATAATACATGTAAAAGATTTATTACACTTCTAGAACATAATAAACATTCAACCTGCATAACTTGCTATTATCATCTTTCCATAATTATGATTATCATGCATAGAATCCTTTAGAATATTAGAACATTAAAAAACTATGGTTATCTTATCACAGGTAATACTTGTTCATACAACTGAGAACATTCAAAGATAAATGACTAGAACAAGATCACACAGTTAGTTGGAGGAAAAGTTAGACCCAAATCTCAAGGTACCTGTTTTCTTTCCTGCTGATCTGTATGGAGAATTTAAATATAATAATGATATCTCACACACAGTGATAAGTTTAAGTCAATCAGTAAATATTCATTATTTGATTGATTAATCCATTCACCCTGACAAAATGACTATGTTACTAATCACTTTGATACAATATTCAAATACATTAATTATTAGGAAGGTTAAAGATGATCCAAAGTCACAGAGCACAGTAATCAAGCAGCTAATTCAGTCAAGTTTGATGATGAATTTTTCACTCTCATTTTGTCTTGACACACAAATCAACATGGTAAAAAATGGAGACTGACCTCTACGAATTTACTTCGAAGACAACTAGTTAAACTCAACCAATAACTAAACTGTCAATTAGTAACCCACTGATTTCTAAATAACCCACTGGTTAAACAAACTCATTAACTTTCTCCTTTTAATTTGTTGTGCATATATAAATATGGTTGTATGTGGAACCTGCAGTGCAGGAGACACAGGCCACTCAGGTTTGATCCCTGGATCAGGAAGATCCCCTGGAGGAGGAAATGGCAACCCATTCCAGTATTCGTGCCTGTAGAATCCTCTGGACAGAGGAGGCTGGCAGGCTACAGTCCATGGGGTCGCAAAGAGTTGGACACAACTGAAGCGCCTTAGCATGCAAGCGTTCATGTATGTGAATAAATGCATGCATACATAAGACAACATGCCTTCTACCTCATTGACAGGGCTGCTTCTCTATGAAATATATTATAAATCCTCTAAAAATAACAGAAATGATTCTACCTGACATAGCTGGGGAATGACATTGTTGATCAATGATCAATTAATTTTATGTGATCACAGTGTATTTTCTCTATGACTTTGCCCTTGTAATCTCTCTTAAGAGTTTATGAAACGCATTTAAGAATAAAGGCCAAATTCTGATATACTCTAAATTTATCTTTTCTAATGCCCAAGTAAATAGATCAATAGGTAGGTAGCCAAGCAAATGAACTCCAGTTTTCTACTTTGTTATTGGATGTGTATCAAAAACAAGAAACTCTCACATACTTTAAAATTTCCTTCACATTATCAATAAAAAATCATAAGTGTTGCATCTATATAATCCCTCAGTTTATACACTTTTTCTTACACTTTACTTGCTCTCATGTTCTCATGGCAAGTTGGGACCAAAAAAGTAAAGACTTTGGGGGCACCGAGTAAGTGGAAATATGGCCCTGGGACTTCAAGGTCCTATGTGAATGAAATTTATAAACAGTAATGATAATCAGGTAGCTGAAACACAGATAAGGTTCCCAGAGTAAGCCAAATGCATTCTCACTACTCAGAACTAAATTAACTGAACATCCCTTTCTGCATCTCTAAGCATATTTCCTCACTGTTCCTGGACAGTATACAATTTTTAGTATAATTCAAAAATGTCACCAAGAATAAAGGACAAAAAGCCTCAATTTACCTTCTAAACTAGGGACAGGTTCTTCCAGCTCAGACACTAGTCTCTCCCAGCCTTTCACCTCCCACCTAAACACCCCACACAAACTATTTCCAGAGTGTGATGATCCTTTTTGAGAACACCATTGGTATAAATGAGGACACTGTATAGGCGTGAAGCGTGAAAGCTTACATTTTCATACAACTATATTTATCTTTCATTCCGTTAGTAGAAGTAGATAATTGTATATTCCTAACAGACACCTTCAAATATTTTTTTCTTTAAAAAAATGATAACTCCTGTTAATCTATTAACTGTGGAGCTGTTAGCATAGTGGTAAAGATATGGAACTTTGGAGTGAACTAACCCAGTTGTCACACTTTTGCTGCATCACTCTATGGCTAATTGAACTTACTCCTCCCTGTGCTTGGCTTTCTTATCTGTTCTGTACTATTAATGCATCTTCCACAGTCTTGTTCGTTTCAGTTACTCATTCAACAAAGTATTTATTTGTTAGGTACCAGTTTGATCAAAGTTCAGGAATCAGTGAGGTACAGGGAAGCCTGGAGTGCTGCAGTTCACGGGGTGGCAAAAAGTTGGACATGACTTAGCAACTGAACAACAAAACCAACAGTGATCAGCATCTGCTCACAAAGAACTAGTCTGGTAATTTAGTAGAAGGATTGAATATATATATATTGATTATATATTGAATATATATATATAAAGTAGAAGGATTGAAGACATATATATATATATATATACACACACACACACACACACACACTCTCTACTTAATGTAATATTGCCCCTAGCAGACTCTCTAGTAGTTACTAAAATGATTATTCAGCTCAGTTCATTCACTCAGGAGTGTCCTACTCTTTGTGACTCCATGGACTGCAGCACGCCAGGCCTCCCTGTCCATCACCAATTCGCAGAGTTTACCCAAACTAATTTCCATTGAGTCAGTGATGCCACCCAACCATCTCATCTTTGATGCCCCCTTCTCCTTCTGCCTTCAGTCTTTCCCAGCATCAGGCTCTTTTCAAATGACTCAGCTCTTCTTCTCAGGTTGCCAAAGTATTGGAGTTTCAGCTTCAACAACAGTCCCTTCAATGAACACTCATGACTGATCTTCTTTAGGATGGATTGGTTGGATCTCCTTGAAAACCAAGGGGCTCTCAGAGTTTTCCCCAACACCACAGTTCAAAAGCATCAATGCTTCAGCACTCAGCTTTCTTTATAGTCCAACTCTCACATCCATACATGACCACAGGAAAAACCATAGCCTTGACTAGACGGACCTTTGTTGGCAAACTGATGTCGCTGTCTAGGTTGGTCATAACTTTCTTTCCAAGGAGTAAGCATTTTTTTCATGGCTGCAGTTGCCATCTGCAGTGATTCTGGAACCCCAAAAATAAAGTCTGCCATTGTTTCCTCTATTTGCCCATCTATTTGCCATGAAGTGATAGGACCGGATGCCGTGATCTTAGTTTTCTAAATGTTGTTTAAAGCCAACATTTTCACTTTCCTCTTTCACTTTAATCAAGAGGCTCTTTAGTTTTTCTTCACTGTCTTCCATAAGGGTGGTGTCATCTGCATATCTGAGGTTATTGATATTTCTCCCGGCTATCTTAATTCTAGCTTGTGCTTCATCCAGACCAGCATTATTCATGATGTACACTGTATATAAGTTGAATAAGCAGGGTGACAATATACAGCCTTGATGTACTCCTTTTTCTATGTGGAACCAGTCTGTTGTTCCATGTCCAGTTCTAACTGTTGCTTCCTGACCTGCATACAAATTTCTCAAGAGGCAGATCAGGTGGTCTGGTATTCCCATCTGTTTCAGAATTTTTCACAGTTTGTTGTGATCCACACAGTCAAAAGCTTTGGCATAGTCAATAAAGCAGAAATACATGTTTTTCCGGAACTCTCTTGCTTTTTCAATGATTCAACGGATGTTAGCAATTTGATCTCTGGTTCCTCTGCCTTTTTCTAAAACCAGCTTGAAGATCTGGAAGTTCATGGTTCACATATTGCTGAAGCCTGGATTGGAGAATTTTGAGCATTACTTTACTAGCATGTGAGATGAGTGTGATCATGCAGTAGTTTGAACATTCTTTGGCATTGCCTTTCTTTGGGATTGGAATGAAAACTGACCTTTTCCAGTCCTGTGGCCACTGCTGAGTTTTCCAAATTTGCTGGCATATTGAGTGCAGCATTTTCACAGCATCATCTTTCAGGATTTGAAATAGTTCAACTGGAATTCCATCACCTCCACTAGCTTTGTTCGTAGTGATGTTTCCGAGGCAACTTGACCTCACATTCCAGGATGTCTGGCTCTAGGTGAGTGATCACGTCTCATGGTTATCTCAGTCATGAAGATCTTTTTTGTATAGTTCTTCTGTGTATTCTTGCCACCTCTTCTTAATATGTTCTACTTCTGTTAGGTCCATGCCATCTCTGTCCTTTCTTGAGCCCATCTTTGCATGAAATGTTCCCTTGGTATTTCTAATTTTGAATGTTAGGTCCATGAATCAAGGCAAATTGGAAGTGGTGAAACAGGAGATGGCAAGAGTGAACACTGACAATTTAGGAATCAGTGATCTAAAATGTACTGGAATGTATGAATTTAACTCAGTGACCACTTTATCTACTACTGTGGGCAAGAATTCCTTAGAAGAAATTGAGTAGCCACGATAGTCAACAAAAGAGTCCAAAATGCAGTATTTGGATGCAATCTCAAAAATGACAGAATGATCTCTGTTCATTTCCAAGTCAAACCATTCAATATCACAGTAATCCAAGTCTGTCCTGACCGGTAATGCTGAAGAAGCTGAAGTTGAACAGTTCCATGAAGACCTACAAGATCTTTTAGAACACCCCAAAAAAGGTGTCCTTTCCGTTATAGGGGATGGGAATGCAAATGTAGGAAGTCAAGAACCAGGAATAACAGGCAAATTTGGCCTTGGGGTACAAAACAAAGCAGGGCAAAGGCTAACAGAGTTTTGCCAAGAGAACACACTGGTCACAGCCAACAGCCTATTCCAACAACACGAGAAGACTCTACACTTCCAGATGGTCAATACCAAAATCAGATTGATTATTTTCTTTGCAGCTAAAGATGGAGAACCTCTATACAGTAATCAAAAACAAGACCAGGAGCTGACTGTGGCTTAGATTATGAGCACCTTATTACCAAATTCAGACTTAAATTGAAGAAAGTAGGGAAAACCAGTAGACCATTCAGGTATGACCTAAATCAAATCCCTTATGACTATATAGTGGAAGTGAGAAACAGATTCAGGGATTAGATCTGATAGAGTGCCTGAAGAACTATAGATGGAGGTTTATGACATTGTACAGGAGGCAGGGATCAAGACCATCTCCAAGAAATAGAAATGCTAAAAGGAAAAACGGTTGTCTGAGGAGGCCTTACAAATAGCTGAGAAAAGAAGAGAAGGTAAAGGCAACAAAGAAAAGGAAAGATCCACCCATTTGAATGCAGAGTTCCAAAGAATAGCAAGGAAAAATAAGAAAGCCTTCCTCAGTGATCAATGCAAAGAAATAGAGGGAAACAATAGAATGGGAAAGACTAGATACCTCTTCAAGAAAAATTTGCATTAGTAATCCTTTTTACCCCTCAAGCCTTCCCACTTAATCAGCATCAGCCCCAAGCACCTTCTGTATTTTTGGTTTTTTTTTTAAGGCATAAAGTTATTTATCTTTTAATCAGTGCCTCTTCTCATACACTTTTCAAACTTAAATCTCACTTTTACACATTTGCCTATTTTTTTTTCCTTTTAAGAGTCAAATTTGAATATCAAGTCCCTCACAAGTCCTCCCTGATTTGGTTTTGAAACCCTGACCTCTGAACTCTCAAAACCAAAACTACTGAAATAGCCAAACAGTTACAATGGAGACTGAAGTCAGGTTTTATAGTTTACTAGCTGTTCACGTCATCACAAATTAATCAGGCTAATTGTGTAATCTAACATTTTTGTTAATCATATCTGTGCTTTAGTTTTCTTATTACAGAATGTGGAGATACTTTTATCTTCAGCATAGATTTACTGTGAGGAGTTAGTGTTATAATGAAAATATAGTTAGGTTTTACCTGGCCCAAAGTGCACAATAAATACAAACTGGTGTTATTATCATATTATCCTTTTTATTTTATTGATATGATCTGTTTGTGCTGGGTATCTCCAGATACCTTTACACCTTTCTCTCTCCTTGTCTTCTCTCTCTCTCCCTCTCTTTCTCTTCCCATGTTCAGTCTTTATACTTAGAAAATACTCAATAATACACATTTAATTGAACTGAATAAGAATATTCCTTAGCCTCAAAAAAACAAAATCACCAAAACTGGTAATCAGATGACTTCAGGAGGTTAACAATGAATTTTAAGTAAATATTAATTCTATTGATGATTGAATCAAAATGATTGAACAGTGTTGATACCCTACTAAGGTATACCGAAGGTTCATTTTTCATGGCTCTGCAAGTAAAAATTAAATGATGTTCTTTAGTAAAAATGTATGCCAATTTACATGATATTCATATTAGCCCCAAGAGGTAGAAAGTTACCTCCTCTAGATAGAAGACAGAACCAAAGCTCCAATCAGCTAAGGGGTTTCTCCAAAATCAAGCTAATAAATAACAGAGCTCGAAATTTACCCTGATCCCTGAATCTTAGGTTTTTGTACCTGTTAGGTTGTTAGAATAGGAAAAAGGAGTCAAAAATGGTGGTGGCAAAAAGACAAAGGGAAAAAAGCCTGTGAAAATGGAACAAAAGAAAACCCGTGGACTGGAGTGAAAACTTCACATGAAACAAACACACCCCCTTCTGGGCTAGCCCAATTTGCATAGGGCAGGCTCAGTGGGGAGGAGACAAATGAATAAGAGGAATCCAAAAGGGACTGGGGCCTCTCCTTTTGGGTCAGCCCACCCTCACACCTGGAAGGTGTACTCTCCTTTGCTTGCCGAATAAAACTGAGCTGTAATCGAGCTGTAACACTGGTCTGCCGTTTCAAATCTTTGCTGCAGCAAGACAGAACTGAGGAAATTACACACACCCCTGACACACCTATGTCAGACTGCAGCCACTATCCCAAACCTGAATGCTAATCAATTATAGTCAGGTTTCTTTTCTCAGAATTTTGGTATAATAGAGATATAATTTGAGATATTGATGCTTGAGAAACACATATATTGTTAATTCTATTATAGTCAAGTGATGCATTTCATGCTGTTGTGATTATGTAGTCACATCTCAAATAAAAAGATAGGAAAATTTTAAATTTGTGCTTTATACACCCCAAAAAACACCACACTTTGAATATTTCCAATGCTGTAAATCACACTATCTCTAATGAGTATCTCCCCAATTCCCAGATTATTAACTATATCCCTAATGCTAGAATAACTTCAGAATTATATTATTTTCTCACCCACCCATGAACATTTGATAATCAGACACCAGAACAACAACAACAACAAAAATGTCATCTTTATTTTTTTAAAGGTTTTGGAAATTCCAGTCTTTCACCAGCTATTAAGTTAAAAAGTAAAAAACACAGAAAATCCCTTAAAATGTAAGGCAGATTCTCACAAGATCAACCATGGTTCACTAAATCCTGCATATGTGTGCTTGCTCTCTAAGCAAGTTCCTTTCATAATTCTCCCTTTCCTGAGGATCCTCAGAATGTAATCTTGGGGAACGATTTGCACAGTTAGTGTCCCACCCCAGGAAAACTCAGTGCAACCTCATTACCTAGCTTACACACAGAAAATTTGACCAAGAAAATTTCATGAGACCATATTAAAGTCTTCTTAGCTCATAAATGTATGACATTTCAGAAAAGGCTTAGAACATAACCCTGAAATATTGCACTGTGTAGAAAAGTAAGGATTAAAGTCAGGGATTAAGATAGGTTCTCCCACCGAGGAGGTTATAATCTGAAGTTAGACAGGTGTGGCCAAAAATGCTTTTTAATGGTACCAGAAATGACTCAGTGATGTGGAGTTACCATTTTCAGTCCAAAGATCTCTAGAAAATTCTCAATTACATTTACTAATAAAACCATTCAATATATCATGGAAGAATAGGTTTGCTTGGCATTCTATGTATAGGATAAGGAATATATTTCAGATTTTTGTGACTTTTCATCTTCAGTTAGTTCTTTCCATGAAGAGTCTGAATCCCATTCAGCTTTTCATACAAAATAGCATTTTCAGATTACGCTTCTTGAATTACCCATTTACCTAAATAATGTAAACCTTTGAATTTTGCATATTTTTTAGAATTATTTTCCTCAAACTGGTTTTATATACTTAGAAAGTATAAGTGTAGTTCAAATGACCAGGTAAGTTCCAGACATGGTCACTTTGATGCAATGATGCTTAGAAGACAGATTCTTAGCTTGTGGGTGTTTAATCAAGACATTAACTGTAATAATGCATTCAGTTTATATCTTTGGTTTTTGTTGTTTTATGAATATATTTCTAATCTCTAAACTCTGGATTTGCTTTTTACGCTATGTATTCTGACATATATACTATATAACAAATGTATCATTATACTACCTTCAAACATTACAATAAAGCAGCCTCTACATTTCCAAAATATGCTTTCATTTTCAGTCAGGTTTTCCAAAGATTCTGTTTAATATTGATTTTTTAATAAAAATTAAGACATTGCCAAAGTGTGATTATAAAAAATAAAATATATTAATAATTTTATATATGTTCAAGAAAGGCAGTAGAATTTTAAAAAATATTTTAGTAAATAAATATATTAGTCTTCTGGCATAATGTCAAATATTAAACAAGGGTTGTTAATATGATTTTATTATATCACTGTCTTTCTGTCACTTTAATGACTCATTATGCAAAGAGAAAAGTCACTAATTACTTGTTTATAGTTTTAGGACAATTTTGAGGTGACAGCTTTCAGTTTTTTCTTGAATTTTTTTTATACAGAAGAACTTTCTAAACTTTTATTGCCTATGAAAATCAGTAAATTACCACTAAATTATTTTTATTTTCTTTTCTGTAACACATAGTAGAAGACGTGGTTAAAAGGAGAAAACTCAGCCACTTGTTCTATTCATCACTTATGACTTCCTACTATAGTTATACTTCCTACTACAGTTATACTACAGTTAGACTTCCTTCTAGGTAGGAAAGACTTCAAGATCCTCCAGAGAAACAGAAGCAATAGGATATAAGCATTTATATAAAGGGATTTAGTATAAGTAATGGCTTATATGGGCTTCCCAGGTGGCACTAGTGGTAAAGAACCTGCCTGTCAATTCAGGAGACGTAAGAGATGCAGGTTTGATCCCTGAGTTGGGAAGATGGCCCTGGAGGAGGGAATGGCAAACCACTACAGCATTCCTGCCTGGAAAATCCTACTGACGGAGGAGCCTGGTGGGCTACAGTCCAAAGGGTTGCAAAGAGTCAGGCATCACTGAAGTGACAGTAAGAAGGCACACTATCTCATATAATTATGAGCCTGAGAAGTCACATATCTACAGGCAGCAGATCAAAGAAGGCCAGTGGTACAGTCTGAAGACCTGAGAGTCAGAGAGCAGATGATGTAGATTCCAGGCCTGAGAACCAGCAATGGTGAGGGCAGGAGAAGATCAATGTTCCAGCTCAAGTGGCCAGGCAAAGAAAGGGCAAATTCTCCCTTCCTCCATCCTTTCCTTCCCTTCAGGCCCTCAACGTTGAATGACATGCCCCCACATTGGATAAGGCAATCCACTTTGCTCAGTCTGTGGATTTAAATAAAATCTCTTTCAGAAAGACCCTTACAGATACACCCAGAAATAAAGTTTAAACCTGTATCTGGGCATCCTGTAATCCAATAAACTTGGATCCAGTTAGTGCTTGAATGGGAGAGTAACCCACTCAAGGGGTGGGTATATGGACATATTTATAATGGACAACGTACAGAGGATTTAAGAATGATGTCCTAGAAACTAAAATGTCTTACTAGCAGCTAACAAAGAAAAATGAGATCCAGAAATTGATATACTACTTCTTTAATAATGAAAATGATTTTGGACACTGGGCTTCAAATGAAACTAAAAATATGGACATAATTCATCTACAAATAATATTCAGTTTAGCCATACTTTATGGTTTTTGCATATACTGAAAATATTTGAAAATAAACTTATGGTTTTTTAAACCTATTTCTCCAATTTTCATGAAAGCTTTGCTGATTTTGCCAGAGTTCACATTTAATTTATAGGTAAGATAGCTATAGGGAGAAAAAAGGAAATTTATTATGTCTTTATTCACTTCAGTAAGATGGTTATTATTTTATGGTACATTATATCAAAAATTATGTTTATACCATTTACTGTGTATGACTTCTAAGACCTCTGTAGTATCTCTGTGAGTGACAAACAGGCAAGGGTTACCATCGCTATTTTACAGATAAGAAAAGAAAGACAATCAGAGCTCCTATTAATTGTCTAAATATTTTAACATCTGGGTTCTAAATGAAAAACCAACTTTTTTCACTGAAAGATCTTTGTGTATCACACTAAAATAATAATTCAATGTGAACTTTTAACTCTGTACGCTATACTCCTATGAAAACATCATGTGACAAAAAATTGGCTAATAAGGTGCTTTTTCCAGAATTCTGAACTTTGAGTAAGCAAAGCAAAGACAAAGGAAGAATCTGGGGATGATTCTGTATCTAGCAGGACACAGGAGGTCCACTGTTGGAGGTGCCCCCAAGCAACTTGTTCCTGCAGATGATGTAGTCCGTACTCTCTGCTACCTTCTTAGACTCGGAACATTTTCTGAGCCTTGTTCTCCAGATTTCTAGTAATGTTATGAGCTAGAAGATAAAACTAGTAAACTGTACATCAGCTTAAGTTAAGAGGGGCTGGTTTCTGAATTAGGTTACAAGACCTTGACCAGTGCACCAGGAAAGCACAAAAGTGACCACTTCAGTAGTTGTAAAAATGGCACATTGAGGTACAAGGTATTTGGGCTCCAGTTTGGAAATTTCTACCTAGTATCAGTACAAAATCTTGTCAAGTAATACACAGCCTTTCTGCATTCCTTCTACCATAAAAAATGATAGTACTTGGCTTATCATCTCTAAGGTACACACCATATCCAACGTTCTATAATTTTATGATTTATTTTGGTTTGAAGACAGTGATCCAAAGGCAATGTGGATTAGAGGAAGCAGAAATGAATGTAGCCTTATAAACGATTTAACCCAACTGACAAGTCAGCTCGGAATTTTACTAGATTTTAGGTGCTTTCATCCATTCAATCTCTCTATTAAAGTATATGATAAACTCTCTTTTGAGAGTAATTTACATGTAGACACTAGGTAGTTTTTTATATACCATTCTAGATATTCAAATAAAACTTGTCTTTCATATTACCAAAAAGAGACCAAAACATTGAAAACAGAAGCAGACCTATAGGTGACCCAGCTATTGAGTTTAGAAAACATAGTTCTAAAAAAAAAAAAAAACAGTAATAAATATTTTCCAGAGAATAAATGACAAGATGGAAATACCACTAACTGCAATCTTTAAAAAATATATTAAATGGAATATCTAAAGGAAAGTAAATGTAATTCAAAATAACTCAATGTATGGGTTTAGCTATAGATTTGACAAGCAGAAGAAAAAGTAAAGTGGAAAATGGGTCAGTAGAAAATAGGCAGGATAATAAGGGCTGGAAGGCAGAAGGAGTGGAAAATGCAACAAACATTTGGGACAAAGTAAAAAGGCTTAGTAACCACATTTAAATTGAGTCCCAGAAAGGAATGTTGAGAGAGGAGAGGAAAGAAATAATAGATGAAAATTTTCCTCACAAATTAAGGATTCAAGATGTACAGTAAACCCAAAAAAAAGGCTTTTTTTTTTTTTTTTGTAAAATGGCTGTCAAACTACGACTAAGATAAAATATTGTGTGTGCACGCACACACACAGACACAGATACACACGCTCTCACACATACATATAGAAATGATATCTTTAAAAATAGATTTGCTACATGGTATACCTAAAGTATTTGAAAATACTGTGTCCACACATACTTATGTCCACACATAAGTCCACACCTACAAACAGATGTTTACAGAAGGAAGCTTTATTCATAGTTGCCAAAACTTGGAAACAGCCAAGGTATCCTTCAGTGAGTGAATGAATAAATGAATTGTGGCACACCTAGACAATAGAATATTATCCAACACTGACAATAAATGAGCTATCAAGCCATGAAAAGACATGGAGGAATCTAAAATGCCTTATTCTAAGTGAAAGAAGGGCTTCCCTGATGGCTCAGCTGGTAAAGAATCTGCCTGCAATTTGGGAGACCTGGGTTCTATCCCTGAGTTGGGAAGATCCACTGGAGGAGGGCATGGTAACCCTCTCCAATATTCTTACTGGAGAATCCTCATGGACAGAGGAGCCCAGGGGGCTACGGTTCATGGGGTCTCAAAGAGTCAGATATGACTGAGCAACTAAGCACACACAAGTGAAAGAAGCCAATCTGAAAAGGCTACCTACTATATGATTCTCACTCTATGACATTCTGGAAAAGGCAAAACTATGGAGACAGTGAAAAGACAAGTGGCTGCCAGGAGCTAGGGGAGAAGCAGGGATGAACAAGTGAAAGTGAAAGTCACTCACTCATGTTCAACTCTTTGCAACCCCATGGACTGTATGGACTGTATAGTCCATGGAATTCTCCAGGCCAGGATACTGGAGTGGGTAGCCTTTCCCTTCTCCAGGGGATCTTCCCAACTCAGGGATCGAACCCAGGTCTCCCACGTTGCAGGCAGATTCTTTACCAGCTGAGCCACAAGGGAAGCCCAAAAATACCAGAGAGGGTAGCCTATCCCTTCTCCAGTGGATCTTCCCGACCCAGGAATCGAACCGGGGTCTCCTGCATTGCAGGATGATGAACAGGTGGAACACAAAGAATGCAGAGGGCAGTGAAACCATTCTGCATATTAATACAATAACAACTACTGTCATTGTATATTTAAAAAAGACTATCTGATTTCTCAACAGAAACAATGAAATCCAGAAAACAGCTGCATGACATTTGTAAAGTGGTGGAAAAATTTTGCCAAGTTAGAAATCTTTCTAGGGAAACAGTATATAGAATGATGGCAAAATAAAGGTGATTCTAGATAAATAAAAATCTGATTTTCATCAGCAGATCTACCCAAACAGAATTACTTAAGGATCTCTTCAGGCAGAAGTAAAAGGAATCTAAGTGTAAACATGAAAATGTAAGAAAAAATAAAACATTAATATGTAGATGAATATAACAGAACAATGACTATAAAAAAGATACTAACATCTCTACAATGAATAAAATACATATGAGATTAAAATCATGACTACAATAAGCAAAAGGCAGGAGAGGTACAGATGGAATTACTATTATGAGTCCCTAGAGTTACCTACAAAGTAGTACAAGTACTATCTTATATTAGGACAAAACATGCCAAGGAAGGGCTTCCCTGGTGGTTCAGACGGTAAAGAATCTGCCTGCAATGCAGGAGACCCAGGTTCGATCCTTGGATAAGGAAGATCCCCTGGAGAAGGGAATGGCAACCCACTCCAATATTCTTGCCTGGGAAGTCCCATGGACATAGCCTGGCAGGCTACAGGCCACGGGGTCACAGAGAGTCAGACACACCTAAGCGACTATGCATACACGCATGCCAAGGATACAAGTTGCAATCTTTAGGCTAACCCCTAAAAACAATAGCTAAATAATATAAGTCTAACCAGCTAATTGAGAGGAATAATGATAAAATAACAACAAATAAAACCTCAATTAATTGATCCAAAACCAGATGAGAACAGTGAAGTGAAAGTTGTTCAACCATGTCCAAATCTTTGCAATCCCATGGACTATGCAATCCATGGAATTCTCTAGGCCAGAATACTGGAGTGGGTAGACTTTCCCTTCTCTAGGGGATCTTCCCAACCCAGGGACTAAACCCAGGTCCCCCAAATTGCTGGCAGATTCTTTACCAGCTGAGCCACCAGGGAAGCCCAAGAATACTGGAGTGGGTAGCCTATCCCTTTTCAGCAGATCTTCCTGACCCAGGAATCTAACTGGGATCTCCTGCATTGCTGGTGGATTCCTTACCAGCTGAGCTACCAGGGAAGCCCAGCGATGTAATATTGTGAGATAAATAAGAAATGAAAAGAAAGATGGTAGATCAAAACCCAGTGTTTCAGTGATTACACAGAAATCAAATGGACTACTATAATTAAGTGAAAAATCTGTCAGGCATGATTAAAAAGAAATGTTCTTTATAAGAATCACAGAAAAGTTAAAGTAAAATGACTAAAATGTCAAAAAGGAAGGAAGAATGTCAAAGAAGTAGAATCAGATCCACTCAAATGACAAGGCCATTTCTGTGCTGTCTTGAGGTCCTGAGATGGGCTAGTCCTAAATTTGGGGAAGCAAGGGGAGGAACTTATCTCATAGATGAGAAGGAACTTCTATTTCATTACCCAGGAGAACACTTCTATCCATTTATAACCCACAACTTGTCTTCATTTGTCTGGTTGGGCAAAGGAAAGAACTCACGTTGCTCGGTCTCTGAGTTTTCCAATGACTTTGCAGTAAGCAGTTCTGCCAAAGATAGTGAGGGTGAAGGCTAGGGAGAGTGGTGATTCAGAAGCACATTTGCCCACTGGTCCAAGCCACAGTCTTTAATTAGTTTTATTCTTAATGAAATCCATACACTGACCTCTATCTATCTGCTCTTAATGACTAATTTGTCAATTCGTTCAAAGCTCTGGAGTTTAAATCAGTTATCTCTGATTTAAGAATGGGATAAATGATTAACCTCCAACCTGCACATAATAAGTAGATGTGAAAGTTCTCAAGGAAAATGCACCTATTTTCAATTTTTATTTCAGTTCCCCAAACATACATTCATGTATACAGTAAAACATGCCTGCTCATTTATAAATGAAATAAGATTAAATTACTATCAAAAGCAACATTAATAAGAAAATAGACTGTTGGGCAGCTTGAGCAAGTGCCTATCAGTTCTGGTAGGGTCTGTTCCCCGCACTCTCTTGACGTCACTTAGGGGATTATCCTAGGGAGGATCTGAGGTACAAGACTGTGGAACAGCCTCCAGTTTATTAACTGCCAGCACCTACTTTTTGACAGCCCACACTAGTGAAAGATGAACAAATATATGAATCTAGTTTCAAAATATAGGAGAGCCAGGGCTTTCCTGCTATATTCATCTTCTCAATTGGTCTGAGGCTAAAGAACTTAGATCATAATTTCTAGAAAGGTTCCCAAATTTTGGAAAATAGACATTTTATCTTACTTTTTAAAATAAAGTATACCTAATGGAAACCATTTATGATTTTATTAGTAGTAGCA
This sequence comes from Bos grunniens, assembly GCF_055505025.1. Lineage (NCBI taxonomy): Eukaryota > Metazoa > Chordata > Mammalia > Artiodactyla > Bovidae > Bos > Bos grunniens. The sequence goes on from NC_141170.1 coordinate 71,347,129, forward strand.
CTTCTGACATTCTTTTCTCCCAGTTTCTTCATATTTTTTCCTATAATTGAGATTATCAATGTTAAATGACTCTTTAGACTCTGTATGCCTTTCTTAATTACAGTTGCTCTTTCTTTTAATGTTCGGCTTTTTAAAAGGCTTATTATTTATTATTATCAATCACTCACATTTAATAATGTACACAAAATTACCTTTACTCTTTTACATTTTGATACCTTAGACTTAATGATATGCAATTGTTTGATATTCCTTTTTGCAGAGATGTGTCACTGTTCTGAGTTAGAGCTATTTTGAACTAGCTTTTATCTTTCAGCATTTAAATGATCTAAGTCCTGTGTAGCTTGCTGTATTTTTCTTTATTATTTACTTTCTCCCATGTTAAAGTCATCTGTTGAAATTTCTGCTGCTTTTTTAAACTCCTACTCTTTGTTTTAAAATATTCAAGTCAGCGTTAGACTTCTTTATAACTCCCACACTCAAAGTACTGTTTTACATCTTACCTGAAAAAAACTTTAACAATAGTTTCACAGCCTGCTTTGAAATTCAAAAAATGATAGAAGTACATTTTAGGCAATATGAGCTGGGAAAGGCCTAAGGGAAAAAAACTAGTTTGGACCACGTAATTATCAAGATCATTACTTTATCAATAAGAAAACTGAACCACAGAGAAGTGATCTGCGTGACTCAAGTTATACGGACTTTACTGTTCAGTGTTGTGATCAGAATTTGCTATGATCAGTACCAGGCTGGTACTAGTTTCATCATAACATATCATGGCTTGTGCTAGGTCATTGGTTGAATGCTTCTAAGAATATTGACAGTTTCTTACTAACTAACCATAATCAAAATAAAATTTATAGTTCTATTAACCAGAATAATCTAGAATGTACCCTTATGGCATTATGTGTAAATTTTAGTGTACAAATATTTACATAAATAAACATATATGTATGTATGTATACATATATATTCATACACATGACATATATAATACATATTATATATAACCTGGATATATATTATGCATGTTTATATGTAGTATATATGGCATATAGCATGTATATAGTGGATAAAATATATAGTAGATACAGTATACAATATATAAGTACAGAGTATATAGTACTCAATACAGGAATTGGCCAAAATGTCTTATTTTTGTGATCATTACCTACTCCTTTACCGATAAAATATAATTAAATTAAAAAAATCCAAGTTTGTTATTTTTTATGAATAAAAATATTATAGGTAATGAAGGTATTAATAAACATGAATTGTCATAACACAGATCCTTAAGTGGCAGCTGAATTTTTACTGATTCCAGGAATGTGAATAGAAAGTTTGATAGTTAACTCTCTTCCCTCCACTCCAAAGAGATTTACTGTTCTTTTAAATATAAAACACGAAGGAAATTCCAGTTAATGGGCTTATTCATATTTGTTGATTCAATGTTATTTTTGACTGACCTGGTGCTCAATGAAAGATACAGTAATGGTAGAAGACATAACTAAGCTAAAATTCAGGATGCTTGAACACAACCTATGAGCCAAAACATGGTGAAAGATGAAGCTGTATAAGCAGCCAAGCACAAGAACATGAAGCAATTAGGAAGATTATGACTTGTACCCTGAGTAAAAATGTTAGAGACTGAAGGATTTTATGCCAGGAAGCAATACCACCCCCTTTTTATCCTATGAAAATAGAAATCTTTCTAACACAATCTGATCATGCCAGCCTTCTATTTAAAATTTTCAATGATTCCCCATCAGAAGCAGCTGCAATTTATTTTTTCATTCATTATCTCCTACCACTTTTGATTTAGACATTAAATCTAGACATTTTGAAATTTCACAAACAGAATATCTGTTTCCATATCCATCACTAGGATCATGTGATTTCTTTAGAAGAATGTCCCATCATCTCACTCTCAATGTCTATTTCCTCTTACCTCCAGTCTTCAGCCCGAAATTCTTCCAAAACATGTATTGGGTAAATCTAAATCTCCTCTTACCATCCTGGACCAAGGACAACTGCACACATTTCCAACATCAACCCAAAATATGCTGGCTTCTCTTTCCTTTAGGATTACTAAGACTTTACATTTGAATCTCATAACACTTATCTGACTGTATTATGTATTCACACAGTTTTTCCTTTACTGGATTCAACAGGAGCTGTGACTTATGCATCACTGTAACCTTAGCATATAACATATGTTGGCATTTAATAAATGTTTGTTAAGGAAAAGAAGGAATGGATGAATTTACTGTGAAGTAGAGGAAGATTGATGAAGACTAAGGATGTCTATCTGGTTTATCAGATGAAAGTCTTTGAGAAAACTGAAGGAAGTGTGAATCTGAATAAAATAAGAGATGTCAGAAAAGAATACAGCAATAGTAATTCAAATAAAATTCTCCATTCCTAAGTAACGATTCTGTACTGAACCTTAATCTTCCTCAACCAGAGTTAAAAATGGATGATGGAGGCACAAGGGAAATTCTCTAATATTTTAACAGAGGTTTCTGATTGACTTCTCTCTTAACTGTGAATACTGCCTAATAACAACATCAAAATACATGAAAAAAAACCTTGGCAATTGAAAAATATTTCACAATACCATCAGCCAACTGATTAAAGCAGCTTGAATTCAGTGGAGATGGATTACAGAGTGAAATCACTTAACTGTTACACTTAATACAATAGTATACTAGATCAAGATGTCAGCTGCTGCTGCTGCTGCTAAGTCGCTTCAGTCGTGTCCAACTCTGTGCGACCCCATAGACAGCAGCCCACCAGGCTCCCCCTTCCCTAGGATTCTCTATGCAAGAACACTGGAGCGGGTTGCCATTTCCTTCTCCAATGCATGAAAGTGAAAAGTGAAAGTGAAGTTGCTCAGTCATGTCTGACTGTTCGTGGCCCCATGGACTGCATGCAGCCTACCAGGCTCCTCTGTCCATGGGATTTTCCAGGCAAGAGTACTGGAGTGGGTTGCCATTGCCTTCTCCGAAGATATCAGCAAATTTTGTAAAATAATGAGGTGCCCATACTTCTTTCTTGAAAAAAATTTTTTTTGTTAAGAAAGAATTTGATTTTGCCCCAAAAGATATTTGCCCTGAAATTCTAGGAGGTAATCTCTGAACTCTTAGAATGTCATGCCTGACCATAGAGTCTTTGTTCAGGGTTGGGGCTGGTCATGCTAGAAAAAAACAGTAATATGATTGAGAGTGGGGGCTTTGGATCACACAGTGTCAGCTGACCTGGAGACTGAAATGAACCCAGTGGACAATAAATCAATTAATATTGCACACTTGGTAGAGACCCAGTAAAAACTCTAGAGTCGAGGCTAAGATTAGCTTACCTGGTTGGCAACACTCCAAGCATATCATCATATATTGATGTCTTGTGAGTAATGCATTCATGACTCTGGAGGGAGAACAATAGAAGCTCCATGTTAGGTGTCTGCTCTTTGCACATCTTCTCTTTGCTAATTTTCTTCTGTATCCTTTGCACAGTATATTGATAAATATAACAGCTTTCAGTGAGTTCTGCATATCTTTCTAGCAAATTACTGAAACTGAGAGTTGTTTAGGGAAATCCCCTTGAGCCTACAATTTGCATCGTAAGTCAAAGCACTTGTGTGGACTGTTTCCCCATTTGCAGAATTATCTAAAATTTCCACAACTTTCAAATACTTCCTACACTATTCCTATTCTGGGCCCCCATCTATTGTTGTTGTTGTACTCTCTGACCTTACCTCGAGTGCAAAGTATAAGCTAACAAACTTTATTTAGAAGAAATGAAGAAGAAAGCCCACTACTGCTCTGCGTGTATGTATTGGTTTTCTATTGCTGAGTAACAAACTGCTACACATTAGGAGGTTGAAACACACTCAGACATTAGTTTACAGATCTATAGGTCAGAGGTCCTACAGGCCCAATGGGATTCTTTGCTTGCGGGTCTCACAAGGCCAAATCAAGGTATCTGCTGGGCGGGGTTCTTATCTGAAGCGTCTTGGGAAGAATCTTTTTCCAAGCTCATCTCAGGTGTTATCAAAATCTAGTGCTTAAAGATGTAGGTTAAATATCTCCTTCCCTTGGAAGTTGTCAGCTGGGAGCCATTTTCAGCTTCTAGATGACATTCTTGCACATATGACTGTCACCTTCAAGTCAGCAATGCTACTTCAGGTCCTTCTACTTTAAATCTCCCTCAATCTCCCTTTGGCTATCGGTCAAAGAAAACTCTTCTGAAGGGCCCACATGATTACCTGTACCTGCTACTCTCCCTTTTGATTCAACTCACAGTCAACTGACTAATTACCTTAATTATATGTGCAAAATCCCTTTTGCCATTTAAAGTGACATAATCACAAAGGAGTCATCACATTCACAGTCTCGGGGATTAGGAAAGGCATTATTGGGAACCACAGGTTACTTGTGCAGAAATTTGAACTGGCAAACATTTCTTTTGTTTATTGAGATTCTGGGAGACACTGAGTTACAGTGGTGTACTATAATAAGCACAGTTTTGTTACATGTACACTTGTTATTACAGTGTGGTCTCTGTGCATGAAGAAAATTGTAGGGGATAACTGAGCTCTCTGAGGCAGGGTTTTCAACAAGCAGAATAATGAACCTTGAGAAATTAACCTGATCCTTAGTGTACCATGGTCAATTTCTTATAAAGCTGTCAGGTCTCTTTCAGTGCTTTAGTCTTGTTGAAAATGATACAATTTCATCTATAGCCATCAAGATTGGGACCTTCAAAGGGCACTGTAACAACTGAACCCTTTACACCTAACTATATCTCTATGATGTTTCTAAAAGGAAGAGAGCCACTTGGACAAAAATCAAAAATAAAATGTTACTGTAAAAGATGTTCATATTTTTTTCTTATGGGAATTCCAGATTCACTACATGTGAGTTACACTCACATAAAATTCACTACATGTGAATTTTAACCAGTTCACAACTGGTTATAATTTGCTTGTTAGTAAGAACCAAAAATAAAATTGAAACCTAAGATCATCCTCAATCCAAATGTTACAATCAATTAATAAATCACTCACTGTCAAGCTCTTACATGGAAAATCTGTCATTTTTAGCTACAAAAATGAAGCACAAAGTCCACCCTGACATAAACAGAGGGACTCGACAGAGTGGTGAGCACTTCCGTTTCTTGAAATGCACTCCTTGTACACATAAGGTTGTGAATATTCCTCAAATCAGAAAAAACAACAACAAACACATAGTTTAAATTCAATATTCAAAGGAATTCACATATTTGTGAGAGGTTGTATGATTCCAAAGTTGAAAAAGAATTTTTCTATAACATATAATTTAGTTATCCTTGGAATTCTGCAGCTTGATTTATACTGATACATTGAAGCTGTGAAATTAAATGCATATATTCTTACAATGAGGAAACTAAGAGATAGGAAGACTACCTAGATAATTTTTAGCAAGATTCATTGGCAGACCTTGGATCAAACACTGCTAAAAACTCCCTTTTTTTTACCATGTCAAACTACACCCCATTTCACAATAAAAATTTTCCTTTCAAATTAATCATATAGAAATGTCTCTCAAAGTCTAATCTCAAGGCCTCAACCAGTTGTTTAAAACCGTGTCTTAGCTTTACGTATAACGTACTGAATCAGAAAGTCTGAAACTGTTACCATATAAGCATGTTTGTAAGTTTTTTGTAGGTAAAGTTTAAGAAATACTGCCTTTTGAAACATAAATCATTTACTTGTTTACTCATTGTACTGCAATAAAAAGATCCCTGTTTGAGCTCACTTATTCCTCAATGATTCTACAATTATCCCAAATTTCCTTTCATAATTTTGAATGAAAATCAGCTTGTATTTCATTGATTTAAAGATAACTATTCTGAAATTCTTAGTAAATCTGACAAAATTGAATGCATTCTGCATCCCATTGATTAGGGCATCCTATGCAATATAAGCAAGATTTTCAAACAATGTATAAACTATTTTAAAATCTGTGTTTTCTTATTTTTAACTATCATAATATTGAAGATTATAATTGCTTGTATTCTGAAGTTACAATTTCTTTAGCAACAATTCAGTATATGAGAAATCTGAACCCTGGCTAAAAAACTATTTTTAATCTATATAATTTTTTTTCAGGCCTAATCATAAGCAATAATTATCTGTCAGGCCACTTGGGGGAAAGTTGCCCTCCCTACACCAGGTTTGATGCATAGCAGTCTCTAAAGGGAGTTGCAGTCAAGCAAACAGTCCCCCTAGCCTTCACTCCTTCACGTATTTCCATGTCTAGCTGAGGCGCCTTCATTCCCAGGTCTATATATCTGAAGCAATAGGCAAACATCTTCCTGGCAGCTCCTGAGGCCTCATTACTGGGAAGGATGCAGAAACCTTAAACTTTCCCCGACCCTAACTCAGCATCCAATACTTTTCCATTCCTACCTCTTCCCCTGCCAACATGCTATATAGCCCACAGAACTGCTGGAGTCTTTTGTTCAGGGCTTCCTCAAAATAAGATGACCCACCACATCTGTGCTAATCTACCTGACCCTTGATGGGTGTGCCATTCAATAGGGGACAATGAAATCGGCGTTTCTTCCAGTTCTTTATATTGATAACTCTGGCTTATACCGCCGTAGTAAGTAATGAATGACTGAATCCTTTCATTCATGGCTTGCGGTTTTAATTGGCGACTCTTGACACCTGGAAGCTCAGTTCTCTCTCTGATCACCTGAGCTCCTGACAGTATACAGTCATATTCTCTTTTTAAGAGATCATCCTCTTTGGTTTTGTTCGTAATAAGTACTAATTATCTGTCTCTAATTCTAGGACACCAATTTTCTCCTGGCCTGGGTACCAGTTCTTGGCCCTTCAAATTCTGATTGGAATCGGCACTATTGGGTCTCTAGCTCTCGAGCCTTCAAATTACATCATAGGCTTTTTCTTAATCTATTAGCAGTGGGCAGATGGTGGGGCTTTTCAGCTTCCACAGTCAAGTGAGCCAGTACCTCATAATAAATCTTTTCAGATAGATATGTGATAGACAGAGCTAGAGATCTCCTATTGGTTCTATTTCTCTGGAAAACCCTGACTAATACAGACCCTTTAGTGATAATTCACCATCAGCCTTTCATTAATAATATTTAGTACACCAAAGCACTGCATATTGAACATTGACATTAAAATTTTGCTGACTGGTAGTTCCCTGTTTCAACTCTGATATATAAAGAGCTGAAAATGTTTATTGCCTTCTGTTATGAGCCAAATTGCATACATTCAAGATTCATATGTCGAAATTCTAACTCTCGGTACCTCAAAATGCAACTGTAGTTGGAGACATGGTAACTAGGATAAAATAAGATCACCAGGACCTAATCCAGTGTGACCAGCTGGTGTCCTTATAAGAAGAGGAAATTACAGATAAACACCAAGGGGAGACCATGTGAAAACACAGGGAGAAGACAGAGATGGTCATCTATAATCTGAGGAGGAAGGCCTCGGAAGAAATCCACCCAGCTGATACCTTGACTTCTAGACTCCAGAACTGGGAGAAAATAAATTTGGCTTGTTTAAGGCACAAAGTCTGTGATGTTTTGTCGTGGCTGCTCTAGCAAATCCATACACCACCCTTACAGAGAGAAAGCTGGACAAACTGAAACTCAATGAAGTTTCTCAGACCTATCAAAAAAGTGAGATTGTAGGGAAAACTGCAACCTGAAATCTAGAAAGTTAGAGGACTCCAGAGTCAGAGCTGATATCTGCTTACACAGAGCAGAAGCTGTTAGAGCCTTAGACTATTTGAAATACTGAAACAGCAATTTTGCCAAATTGCTTGAGGCTTAATGTGACCTATGATGACAATGAGAAACTCTTGGGAGCCATAGTCTTAGCTCTCTTGCCACACCATACACACACACATACACACACACTTAGCTCCCAAATACACACTTTATTGGGCTTTACAGACATAAACTGTCCAGGTTTTCAAGAGCAGGCTGTGCATACTGGCTTACTTCCAGAGTCTACTGTGGAAAGGGACAAAAAGGAGTCACTTTACAGTAAAGAAACTTGACAAAACTGTCTCAGTGAGATAACATCAACAGTGATGCCTTGTTATGGTATATACTTTTGACATGTGGTGGTGAGAATGGAACTTTACCTGTGTGGCTTTCTCCCAAAAATTAGCCTGAGTCTAATTATGGGGGGTGGGGGGGAAGGATTTCTGAGCAGTAATCCTCAAAACTGTCAAAATCACTGAAGACAGAATAAATCCTGAGAAAATATCATAGCCAAGAGGAGCCTAAGAAGACACAGTTACTAAATGCAATTTTATATCCTGAATGATATTCAGGAATAGAAAGATAATATTGGAGAAAAATTAAGAAAATGAGAGTAAAATATGGACTTTAATTCATTTTTAAAAGCCATTTGCTTGATACTTGCTCAGGATTGTATATTTAAATATCATGTTAATATTGATATATCATATATGTACATACATGTATATGTATATATACATATATATCTTATGGGCTTCCCTGGTGGTTCAGTGGTAAAGAATCCACCTGCCAAAGCAGGAGACACACATTCCATCCCTGGATGAGGAAGATCCCCTGGAGAAAGAAATGGCAACTCCAGTATTCTTGCCTGGGAAAACCCATGGACAGAGGAGCCTGGCAGGCTATTGTCATGGGAGATCACAAAACAGTCAGACATGACTTAGTAACTAAGCAAACACCACTATATAACTTATACTAGAGGCAATGAATACCTAGACTGTTCACCTACAGACATACACACATCAAAAATAAATCCAAACAACTTCACCAGGCAGGCTGTGGTCATTCAGGATGCTGTGTTGGCTCTCCTAAGGTAGAGCCAGCCGCCAGAGAATGGCAACCACAGAGGCACAGAAGAATTAAAGAATAACCTATTTCTGCCATGACCATCATCACCACAGTGCAACAGGCACCTCTAGGTCAGCACCAATCTCCAATAAAAACTGCATGGCAAAGCCGAACTTACGTGGCACCAGTCCCCTCCGGGTGAGCATTGCAGCAGCGAGTCCTCTGAGATGCTGGCGACACAAGCCTCAGGATGGTCTCCCTGCCAGCCAAGCACTGAACCATGACCCGTGGGAGCAGCTCTAGGAGCTGAAGCAGGTCAAAAAAGCAGGCAGCGACAGCGCGGTCATCGCGCTGAGTGTGGGCACAGGTGGGCAGCCGTGGGTGGAGGGTGTCCAGACCAGCGGCCAGAGCCCTCTTCCTACTGGGAGTGTCCACTGCACGGTGAGCACAGGATACATTGCCTCTTGAGATGCTTGGAGAGCATCCTCTTCGTGCGTAGAGGGCCCTAGGGTTGCATTTCACTCCTCAGCACAGAAAACTCAAAACCCAGGTGGCCTTAAAACTCCTTAATTTAGACAGAAGTCATACTTGAGCAAAACCGCAAGACAAAGCCAGGCTCAGGCCCCACCTGCGCTCAAGTTAGCGCCGAGTGAAATCTCCTGGTCCTTCCCAGTAGGGGAGGACACGCCTGGTGCCCGCAGACATGCCGGGCCTGGGCAGGGGCCCACACGCTGCCCAGAGCTGGGGACCAGACCATACATTGTGGCTCCTATGTGAAATTAGAATACTTGAGGTGTGCTTTCTTCACAAAATAATGGGATCTTAAACATTTCAGGTCACTCCATTTCTACAGTGGGAATTTTGGAATCATACAGGACCTTTTGTGTGGATTCAGTTAGGGAAAAGCAAGAAGGTTGTTTGTTTTCATCCTGAGGAATGATTGACTTCTGTCTGTCCAGATGAAGTCAGATGGAGCCACATGGTGATATATGCAAATTTTCCTGTTAGAGCAGCTGCCTGATGAATTTAACCCACCTCTACTTCCGGGTGTGGGACAGTCAGACGGACACCAAAGGGATGCTGATGAAAAGAACTACTGGCCCATGCAGCTGCATGTACCTATTTCTCTTTCTTGCTTCTTTTGCTGTTTGTTTCTTGGTGTTGACCTTGTCCCTCAAATAATTTTCCACTCCAAGTAAAACAAGTCTTCTATGTATTGTGTATATTTAAAAGGACAGCACTATTACTACTTCCTTTGGGGGTGGGGGGAGGAAGGGTCAATCTTTCATCGCACACCCTTATCAAACCAATGTCACTGATTTCTCCATGGCACATTCGCTATTTAAGGTGCCAGCGTCACCAGCACTAGGCATCCTCTGATCAGCTGGCTGCAGGATGATGCTGTGTGAGAATGCTGCGATTTGCCCCACTTGCAGCAAGAGCAGCTGCTGTGAGAAGCAGAAGCTACCTGTTACTACAAGAATCTTGGAAGCAAGCACCTTTCTCTCGAGAACACTGGAAACACCTGGGTCATTTCATGATCTTCAGTAGGAAATTCTGCTTACCCTTTCAGAACTGAATCCAGCACTAAGTCTGAAGTCTCTTCTACAAATAACAAAAAAGGAAAAAGAAGCAAAGGTGAGAGATGGAGAAGTAGGAGGTCTTCCTGGCCTCAGCTCATGCTCCTTCAGAAGAAAACCACTCACCTTTCCAGAGTGTTACAGGGATCACGGCTAAGCAGCCATGCCAATAGATAGAGAGCTTTGGCCTTACTGTGAATTTCTAAATGTCATTATCATAATATTATTTATTTAAATGTGGTTCAGATCAGTTAATTTTAGTCACTCAGTCATGTACTGACTTGTTCTGACCCTCAGTCATGTGTGGCTCTTTCATGACTGTAGCATGTCAGGCTTCCCTGTTCGTCACCAACAAACAGAATTTGCTCAAATTCATGTCCATCAAGCTCATGATACCATCCAACCATCTCACCCTCTGTCTTCCCCTTCTCCTCCTGCCTTCAATCATTCCCAGCATTATGGTCTTTCCCAACAAGTCAGTTCTTTACATCAGGTGACCAAAGTATTGGAGTTTCAGCTTCAGCATCAGTCCTTCCAATGAATATGAAGGACTGATTTCCTTTAGGATGGACTGGTTCGGTCTCCAGGCTGTCCAAGGGACTCTCCAGAGTTCTCCACCATAGTTCAAAAGGATCAATTCTTTGGTGCTCAGCTTTCTTTATAGTCCAACTCTCACACCCATACATGACTACTGGAAAAACTACAGTTTGGCTAGACACATCTTTGTTGGCAAAGTAATGTCTCTGCTTTTAATATGCTCTCTAAGATGGTCATAGCTTTTCTTCCAAGGAGCAAGTGTCTTTTAATTTCATGGCTGCAGTCACCATCTGCAGTGATTTTGGAGCAACAAAAAATAAAGTCTCTCACTGTTTCCACTGTTTCCCCATCTATTTGCCATGAAGTGATGGGACTGGATGCCATGATTTTAGTTTTCTGAAGGTTGAGTTTTAAGCCAACTTTTCCACTCTTCTCCTTCACTTTCATCAAGAGGCCTTTTAGTTCTTCTTCACCTTCTGCCATAAGGGTGGTGTCATCTGTATATCTGAGGTTATTGATATTTCTCCTGGAAACCTTGATTCCAGCTTGTGCTTCATCCAGCCTGGCATTTTGCATGATGTACTCTAAATATAAGTTAAATAAGCAGGGTGATAATATACAGCCTTGACGTACTCCTTTCCCGATTTGGAACCAGTCTGTTGTTCCATGCCCAGTTCTAACTGTTGCTTCCTGACCTGCACATAGATTTCTCAGGAGGTAGTTCAGTTGGTTTGGTATTCCCATCTCTTTAAGAATGTTCCACAATGTACTGTGATCCACACAGTCAAAGGCTTTGGCATAGTCAATAAAACAGAAGTAGATGTTTTTTCTGGAACTCCCTTACTTTTTCAATGACACAATGGATGTTAGCAATTTGATCTCTGCCTCCTCTGACTTTTCTAAATCCAACTTGAACATCAGGAAGTTCACAGTTCACGTACTGTGAAGCCTGGCGTGGAGAATTTTGAGCATTACTTTACTAGCATGTGAGATGAGTGCAATTGTGCGGTAGTTTGAGCATTCTTTGGTATTGCCTTTCTTTGGGATTGGAATGAAAACTGACCTTTTCCAGTCCTATGGCCACTGCTGAGTTTTCCAAATTTGCTGGCATATTGAGTGCAGCACTTTCACAGCATCATCTTTAAGGATTTGAAATATCTCAACTGGAATTCCATCACCTCCACTAGCTTTGTTTATAGTGATGTTTCCTAAGGCTCACTTGGCTTTGCATTCCAGGATGTCTGGCTCTAAATGAGTGATCACACCATCATGATTATCTGGGTCATGAAGATTTTTTTGTATAGCTCTGTGTATTCTTGCCACCTCTTCTTAATATCTTTTGCTTCTGTTCAGTCCATACTGTTTCTGTCCTTTATTGTGCCCATCTTTGCGTGAAATGTTCCCTTGGTATCTCTAATAATCTTGAAGAGATCTCTAGTCTTTCCCATTCTATTGTTTTCCTCTATTTCTTTACATTGATCACTGAGGAAGTCTTTTTTATTTCTTCTTGCTATTCTTTGAAGCTATGCATTCAAATGGGTATATCTTTCCTTTTCTCCTTTGCCTTTAGCTTCTCTTCTTTTCATAGCTATTTGTAAGGCCTCCTCAGACAACCATTTTGCCTTTTTGCATTTCTTTTTCTTGGGGATGGTCTTGATCCTTGTACTGCCTCCTGTACAATGTCATGAACATCTTTTCATAGTTCTTCAGGGACTCGGTCTATCAGATCTAATCCCTTGAATCTATTTGTCACTTCAACTGTATAATCGTAAGGGATTTGATTTAGTTCATACCTGAATGGTCTAGTGGTTTTCCCTACTTTCTTCAATTTAAGTCTGAATTTGGTGATAAGGTGCTCATGATCTGAGCCACAGTCAGCTCCCGGTCTTGTTTTTGCTGACTGTATAGAGCTTCTCCATATTTGGCTGCAAAGAATACAATCAATCAAATTTTGGTACTGACCATCTGGTGATGTCCATGTGTAGAGTCTTCTCTTGTGTTGTTGAAAGAGGGTGTTGCTATGACTAGTGCGTTCTCTTGGCAAAAGTCTGTTAGCCTTTGTCCTGCTTCTTTTTGTACTCCAAATCCAAATTTGCCTGTTACTCCAGGTATCTCTTGACTTCCTACTTTTGCATTCCAGTCCTCTATGATGAAAAGACATCTTTTTGGGGTGTTAGTTCTAGAATGTCTTGTAGGTCTTCATGGAACCGTTCAACTTCAGCTTCTTCAGCATTACTGGTTGGGGCATAGACTTGGATTACTGTGATATTGAATGGTTATTACCATTCATTACTGTGATATTGAATTGATGTTTCAACTACTATGATATCTGTACAAATTACAATATTTGTATCAATGTTGATATTTAATCAATATTGTATCAATTAGTGTGATATTGAATTGGTATTGAATGATATTAAAGGTTGCTAATTGGTGTTTAATATTTTTTTAACATAGGAAAAAAAGTCTTTATTTTTTCCAGTGGATTGAAATGATTCAGGATGGTATATTTAGGCAAATTTAAAACATTTATTATTTACTTAAAGACCAGATATGGTAAATTTAAGTATTGTGTGTCAGATCACTGTATGGAGCTGTCACAATGTTACTGCAGATAATGCATAAAAATTATGAAATTACTGAAAGAATAAATAAATAGAATAAATCCAAGAAGTACCAAAAGATATAAAGTGTATAAACAGAAAAGGAATAGCTTTCATCCCCTCTTGCCCCGCCCCTGTTCTCACTATTTTGTGTTTTGTATATCTCTTCAGCATTTTTATACAAGAATTTATATACACATCTTTTAAATTTTTAATCAAATTGTACAATACATATTGTTTTGAAACTTGCTTTAATTTGCTTAAAATAAAAGGTAAATTTGTTTGTCATTCCCCTAGTTGTTGAGTGTATGCGGGATGAAGAATATGTTTTCTTCATTTTTGTAAACTTAACTCTTACAACAGTGTAGTAGGCAATCAGTAAATATTTGTTAAATGAGTAAATGGGCAATATAATTTTCTCAAAGTATAACTCACTGATCATTTAAATAATGTCATGAGAGATGCTAAATTATTTTGAAGCGGAAAACTGTAAATTAGAACTTTTCAAAAGTTAAGGTTGTTTTTGTGTTTGGTATATTTCAATTTTTAGAGTTAAATATCTGGAAACATAAATGAGATAAAGTAGCCACCAAGCAAATGAGAACTCTGAAGCATTTTGCTTGTTTTTTTTTTTTTTTCACTTTTGCATTATTATCTGGGGACTACACTTTACACTTCATGCAGAGAAGGAACATAGGGATTTTTAAAATAGTATTTAGGTATAATCTTCACATTAAATCTAAGTGGAATTCCATGGAATGTGAAAATTTAGCATTCTTATAACATTTCCTCAATTTCCCGGTTATACATATATTCATATAGTTTTCTCAAACTTCTTGATATGAGCGTTCTGCCCATTGCACAGAATATACCCAGATGTGAAATTCAACACCTACTTCATACTCCACAAAACAATGCCTATGCTACATAGGAACAAATGCCAGAAATTAAAGAAGATATCAAGTAGCAAAGAAAGGCAGATTTAACTTGGTATCCACAAATATCCTGAAGTGTGAACTGAAGTTATCAGAACAGAAAACTAGCTAGCTATGAGGAGAGAAAGGGGTGTTAGTCATTAAGTTATGTCCAGGCCTTGTGACCACATGGACTGTAGCCCACCAGGCTCCTCTGTCCATTGAGTTCTCCAGGCAAGAATACTGGAATGGACTGCCATTTCCTTCTCCAGGAGGTCTTCTTGACCCAGGGATCGTACCCCTGTCTCCTGCACTGAAGGAAGATTCTTTACTATCTGAGCCACCAAGAAAATCCAGAGAAAGAGGACAATGAGCCAAATGGCAGGAGACCATACATCTTGTGAATAACAGGGACCTATTGGCAGACAAAGAAAAGCAGGAACCGTCAGACTTACCGGAAACCACACATTTGGGGGTGACGGGGGTCCTGGAGGCAGACAAAGAGAGGAGGGAAAGGCAGGACTCTCCAGATGCTGAGTGTAACCTTTTGCTCATTATGCCCTCATTACAATACACTTAGTCTTGCAGAAAAGAAGTTCCTATCATGCACTGATGCCATGACACTTTCCATCAAGGCTAAATAAACACAAAGTCCCTTTTGGCCTTGGTAAAGTGGAGCTGGGAGGAAAGTCAGGGAATACACTCCAAATCCCTCCCTTCTCAATGAATATTCCACCTACTCATTTCTACCTATACACCCCATATAACCAGCTTGCCAAAGAAACTCAGGGCAGCCATTCATCTGAGCCTACTCCTCTCCCCCTGAGAGTGTGCTATTACCTAATAAATCCTCACTTTGCTTTCTTGTTTTCTATATCCAGTCTCTGAAATCTTCCTGCAATGAGCCGAGAACCAACCACTCTCTAGTAACAAAGTCATGATTCTTAAGTTGTCTCTTGAGTTTTTCATTCAGTGCATTGAGTGCAAAGGAGAGCAAAGATTTTCAGCTTCCCTCAGTCTTGCTCCCTTTTCCACCCAACAAAAATTTCATTCTTGGGATAAAACACTTTATCTCTTGTGTCCAAAGCAGACACAAACATGTCTCTTTTGCAACTGGCCCCAGTCAACACAGTCTTTGAGGTCCTTCCTAGCTGCTACATTATAATAATGAGTATCAAAGCACTTTTTTTCAAATAAAGTTCCCTAATTGAGAGGAAGTTGTTAAAATAATTATAAAATAATAAAACTGTCACTGCATCATTATACCAAAAACAATAAAGGCATTAGGTAATGTTAATTTAGGGGAAAATTCAAGAAGTAAATAGAGAAATTCTAACTATAATCAATGTAAAAATGTTCCAGTTGCATCTTGTTATATTTGATAGAATCATACTATAAATGGAAATTCTAGAAGTAAGCCAATAAAAGGAAGAATGCCCTAACAAGGATGTTGAGCCAAAAACAGAATGGGTTGTCTTGAAAAGTACTAAACTCCATAATTTTTACCCTTCAAAAAAAGACTGCTGATGCTTCAGGAGGTAATTAAGGATTCCTGCTTTGTAGAGAGAATAGATTGGATGAGATATGTCTTTGCACCTATGTGAGGATATGATTCAGAAACAGAGGTATTTTGTTGTTGTTGTTTAACTCTAGAAGTCTTCCTTTTAATTAATCTATAAGATATTAAACACCAGCATTGAATCCAAGAATGAAGCATAAAATAGGAAATTATATGAAGTAAAATATGTATAAACACTAAAGGCAGTTTGACATAGTGAACATTCATATGAATCTGCTTGTGAACTTTTAGGGCTTAGGGGGCATCTATGATATGTTTTTGTTTGTTTTTAACTTACACTAATTCACCCTATGGAATATCCGGGAATATGGTCCTAACAGCATTGTTTAAGGACAGTGAAAGGAGAGGATTAGTTCAAATAGGAGCCTATCTCAGAAGCTATGAGGTTATGATGGATAAAAAAATTACAGTGGAATACAGGATGAGATGGTTTGATAGCATCACCAACTCAGCGGACATGAATTTGAGCAAACTCCAGGAGATAATGGAGGACCTAGGAGCCTGGTGTGCTGCAGTCCACGGGAGTTGCAGTCAGACACAGTCAGACACAACTTAAGAGATCTAGCAAGAACAAAGGGGTACATTCAAGAAGAAAGACAAGAGTAAAGCAAGTAGATTTAAGAAATAGTAACATGGAATAGAAGATCCCCTGGAGAAGGAAATGGCAATCCATTCCAGTACTTTTGCCTGGAAAAATCTCATGGACAGAGGAACCTGGTGGGCTACAGTCCATGGGGTCACAAGAGTTGGACACGACTTAGCAACTAAACCACTACCACCACCACCAACATGGAATAGAAGGAGGAGCAATGGAATCAAGAGGGGCCAGCCCAATGCAAGTTGAGATTCTCACATAATAAAGCCTTTCATAGCATTCTTGATTTGGTCCAAAATATTTTGCCTTTGGTGGGAAAAAAATTAAAACAGTACTTTTCTAGAGCTGTTTTAATATTTTTATATTAAAATATAAAGGTATAATTTATATTAGTTTCAAGTGCCTAACATTATGATTTGATATTTTTATATATTGCAAACTAATCATAATAGGTCTAGTTGCTAACTTTTTAGTTTAATAAATGGCATAAATAAAGATCCCTCCAGATTGGCAGTCAGTCCTGGGTGTTCATTGGAAGGACTGATGTTGAAGCTGAAACTCCAATACTTTGGCCACCTGATGCCAAGAGCTGACTCATTTGAAAAGACCCTGATGCTGGGAAAGATTGAAGGCAGGAGGAGAAGGGGATGACAGAGGATGAGATGGTTAGACGACATCACTGACTTGATGGACATGGGTTTGGGTGGACTCTGGGAGTTGGTGATGGACAGGGAGGCCTGGTGTGCTGCGGTTCATGGAGTCACAAAGAGTCAGACACGACTGAGTGACTGAACTGAACTGAACTGAATTGACATATTCCAAATTGATAATTTGTCTAATGACCCTTTTCACTCAAGGCCTAACTCTAAAACCCTGGCTGGAAGATCCTGCCTTTGTCCTCTCTTTGTAAGTAGAAATTTATCCTCCATATCTTGAATTGGCTTTCTGATGACAGCTCTGACTTGTCTTAAGCATTACTTGGTAGGCATAGCACTGCAACTGATGAAAAAAAAAAAAAATGCCTTTCTGCATTTAATATAAAAGCAAAAATTAAATTTCAAACTCTCCCTAAATATTTAATGTTAAGAAAGTGCTTTTAACATTTTTAGACATTTAGTGGCCACCACGTGTCAATATTTTGTCCCAAATATTGAATTTTGTGTTACTTTTATTGCACTTTCAATCTATGAATATTTCTATATTCCTATTTTCCTGAAGAATGGTACCTCTAAATAATTTTAAATACCTATATACAAGTGTTAATACATATTTATGCATATATAAAGCCCAACATTCATATCTTAGCACTTTCAAAACCTGCCAACTGTTGGCAAATGTGTGTTTAATTCAGTCAACCTTGTCGCTTTCTTGTTTCATGCCCAAGGCTTAACGATTGGAGTTTCAAAGCATCAAGCTTTAATGCTTTTGACTGACATGGAATTTTTTCTTAAAGATTTTTTTTTTGCTAACTTTCCTTTTTCTCATATTTTTCCCTTGTTCATAATCATAAAGCTATAGAAGTCTTTGTGAATTAATAAATATTGCATTTATTTAAACCTCAATACAGAGTAGAGTACTTTTCAAAGCAGAGGGTGAAAAAAGCTTTCTTAATGTATGTAGACTTATTTAACAATCATTTTTTTCTTCACTTAATAAATTTAAATGTGAAAAGATAATGCAAGACATTAGACATGCAAATGAAGAGCTGACGACAAAGAACTATTAGTATATCTATAATTAAGTTTAAGAAGAGTCTCTGTTTTTACCACTTTATGATTGCTAAAGTCAACAAAAGCTTCACGTTAAAAAAAAAAGAATATGATTTTCTTTTACTTCAACTCTTTGTTAAGAAACTTAAAGGGAAAGGAGAATAAATTTTAAAATCTAGTCTCTATTGTGAGATACCAGCAGGGAGATCGGTTATGAAATGTGATTATGTTAATACATACTGGCTTTGTTGGATATCACATAATCCTGATGAAGACCACTAGACTTTGAATCAGGAGCTCTGCATTCTAATCCATGTTATGCAGTTAATTAGCTGTGTGAACAACTCATCTAACTCTCTCAGACTCAGTGTCTCTGTCCATTAAGTCACGCTGACCACATGGCTTTCAGAGCCTCTGCTAATGATATTTAATGCTGCTGAATAGTCAAAAGCAAATTATTCTTCTTTCATTCTGAAAGAGGGAGAAAAATAGAGAGGGAGAGAGGTCATTTCATTTACTCAAGACAGCTGGTTAGCATGCTACCATCCATAACTTTAATTCTACAATAGAGACTTACCTGAGGAAAGAGACTAATAGTGAGAAATGCTGCTTTGGGTGATATAAAAAGGAATTATATGTATAGGAAATAATCTATCCTTGAATTCCTGGGAAGAGATTATCTGATTCACTTCTGGGAGGGAGAGATTCCTAGATCCCTAGCTTTCTATTATGTTCAAGGAGATAAACAGATAATTTTTTTAATGAATGAATGAATATCAGCTGTTCTAGAAACTGCATATAAAAGTGTCCAGCAGATTCACAAGAAATGGTTATATGTTATAACCTGTATATATGTTATAACCTTAATATGTTTATCCTGTCATTTTTCTTCCCATCAAAGTATAACTCCCAAGGATACCTAACAATTATTATAGAAAGACTCTTTAGGTCCTTTACTGGACATTTGATTTAAATAATAGTCATATAGAGTGTTTATCATATTGGAGTTTTATATTTTAGAATAATTTTCAGAGACTTAAGAGAGGTGGCAAGGTGTAAAGACTAAGAATTCAGTATCAGGTACTAGACTACCTTACTTGTAAACTTGGCTTTGCCCCTTTCTGTATGTGAAACCATAGGATGTGCATGATATGCAACTTCTCAGTTACCCTGTGTATAAAACTGGAATAATACTAGTACCACAGTAATGTTGCTCTACTATATAATGCTGAGGAAAGTAAGTGGTATATACTTGCATTGTCATTATTAACTACCCAGCAAAGTGGCAGTGCTCAATAAATGATATTACCAAGGCATGGACAGATCATTTCCATGTAATTTAGAAACTCTGGGAACCAATATGGGAAATAGACCAGGGATAATTTAGCAATAGAATGAGGTTTTGAGCTCTGCCTTCTACCATGTTGTAAGATCCATGGCAGGAGCAGAGACTGCTTCAGATACATTTTTGTGTTCAAGAATTCTAGCAGCAAGAGCACTTATATATCATTGTCCTTTCTTTTCTCATACCAGTATAGATATCAGAAAGTTATACTGAAATTATTTAAAAGGACCCTATCTCATAGGCAGGATAAGGTTGAGCATTGTTTTCAGAGAAGGATGGAAATAAACTTCCTGGAGACACAGAGTAATTTTTTCAAAAAGATTGGAGAATAACCCAATGTGTGAGAAGAAATGGACCAGTAAGGTCATTTGTAATTTGAAGGTTGAAAGGAAATTGTAATCCATACCTAAAGCTGTAAATTCACTCTACTCTTAGCAATATGGTTCTGCTTGTGAGGCGGTGGATACCTAACCATCAGTATACACCCTGTACATTGCCTTCACCTCAATTATGTACTGAGCCTATTAATAGGATGAGAGTCATTACCATGATTACATTATGCTATATGGCACAGCTGATCTTAAGAAAAGGAGTTTAACTTTGGTGAGACTGACCTAATTAGGTCATCCATAAAAGAGGCCAGTCTCTTTCTAGAGGCTGATATTTGAAAGGAGGGAGATTCCCCATTCCTGGACTGGAAGTTGAAGGGGAGAGGAACATGGAAAGGAGTTGAGACTTGCTTCTGGGAATTGATAATGACCTCTGGACAATAGCCAATAAGAAAATAGGGTATGTCCTACAACCAGTGAATTCTACAAACAAGCACAGGAGCTAAGGAAATTTCTATAGACAAGAACATGAGGCTCCAGACAGGAATATACCCTGGCTGACATTTTAATTTCAGCCTTGTAAGACAGTTCTTAGCTGTGCCATGCCCAGACTTCTGATCTACAGACCTGAAAGTTAATAAATGACTATCATTTTAAGTCATTAAATCTGTGGTACTTTGTTGTAACATAAAAAAAAAAAAAAAAAAAAAACTGGTACATGTGCTGAAACACTGTCAAGTTCATGGTGGTTGAGTCAAGTTTTCCAAAGTTTTCTAATTTTCACTGGAAAGCTTCAGATAGTGTCAACAACCACTGCAGGTTGAGAAGCTCACTTCATTCACTTGGAAAAAATGTGCATCAAAATCCCAAGTTTCAGTAACCATGGATTTTCAGGCATTTTTTCAAGTAGCAGAAAGTAAATACAACAGCTTTTTCCTCACCATTACCTCTGTACCACTAGTGAAAATGTCATCATAATAAAGGGCAAATGATATCTTCATATCATTTTAGAAAAAGAATTTTGATCTTCAAATCACCTGAAATTATTTCAGGGACTCCCAAGCATTCATGAACTACACCTATCAATTACTGGCTTAAAACAAAATAGTACTCGTGAAAGGCAAGAGTAATAGCCAAGAGATAGAGATTGTGAAGGACAGGGAAGCCTGGCATACTGCAGTCAGACACGACTTGGTGCATGAACAACAACAGCTGGTAGATAAGATTCCAGAGTCTTCCTTCTTGATCCTGGAAGTCAAATGATCTCCCTGGGATTGTGTACTGATACAAATAAGTAATAAATCAGGGATAAGATAATTGGTGGAGACTACTGTCAAGCAGAATCAAAGTAAGCATGGATTTTCCTTATGGTGCTTCCAGTTGTATGGGATCAGCTATGTTCTGGGTCCATGATGACTCATGGACACTTTCACTTGGACATTAAGAACTCCAGAATCATATTAACTTCTCAATCAGCTCTGTAACTTTTCAATAGCCTAGCTAGACTCTGTGATATCACTTTTGTCCTAAAATGTTTTTACTGTAGTTAGGATCTGTGAACTTACAACAAATTCTGTGATCCATATAATCCATTCATAAATACTGATAAACAGAGCTTACCAGACATCATTGTGCCACATACATATCTGAAAATTTATATTATAAAATATGGTAATATTCTACATAGATATCAAATAAAAGGGAAAGTAAGATAGTTTATAACTTTGTCCATTCCTTTTCAGACTGGGATGTATTTGCATATAAGTTCTAGACGCATGCTTATTTGTAAGATGTATAATAATTTTATTCAAAAAATTATATCCATGATGGCAGTTATTCACATTCAAAGTTATTCTGACTAGAAGAGAGCCTTAGCAATGAATGTAAAAAGATTAAATGAAAGGTTTTTTCTTTGTTTTTTTTTTCTTCTTAGTTCACCATTATGTCTATAAAAAATTGGCATGAAATACAGTGATAAAGAAGTTCTAAAATGCATAAAATGGGGATTCTGAAATTCCTGCAAGAAGAGATATGGAACTTAAGGATTAATAAGAAATATAAAAACCAAAGATGTATCCACATCATAGGATTACATTTGTATTTTGAACTAGCATAGATTCTATCATTTAGCTAGTAGGTATCAGAAACTTAGTGCCTCATTCTTATCTTTGACAACCCAGGAATTCTAATGAGCAACTAGTTATTTTTAATATGCAGCATCTCAATTGTTCAAGCTTCCCTCAGTTGGTAAAGAATCCACCTGCAATGCAGGAGACCCTGGTTTGATTCCTGGCTTGGGAAAATCCACTGGATAAAGGATAGGTTACCCACTCCCAGTATTCTGGCCTAGAGAATTCTGTGGACTGTATAGTCCATGGGGTTACAAAGAGTTGGATACAACTGGGCGAATTTCACTTCCATCTTTCCTGCCTAACGTCCTTTGTTTCAAATTCTCCCATTTTCCCTATGTTCCTCAAACTCATTCCAAACATACTGATTTTGTGTATCACATCAAGTTAGGCCAAAATGATGTTTACTAAATTCTTGTGGCCAATGCTAACTGCATTCTTTTTGTAATATTTAGCCACTATTTAGAGTTGATATTTTCATATAATGAACCGAAAGACACAAATGTTGAAGGGACCATGAGTTACTTGAATAGTACAAAGTTTACTTGCCTTGAAATCTCAACACCAGAATTCAAAAACAATCTCTACTACCTAAAATATGTGACCTTGAGTAAGATGATCCCTCCAAATTATTTTCTTCATTTATATCACAGTGATTATCTCCTATACATTTTTGAAAATTAAATTAAATCACATACGAAAATGCCTGGCAGTTTAAAATAACCAATGACTATGAGTGGAGTATGATTCTTTCTTCTCATTATTTTTATTGGTTATTTTTTGCCTCCTGTCTTAAATGAGTCCTTGTACCTCTTTAGATTATTCTACTTGAAAGTTTATTCTCACTAACTTGAAAACTTTATCCATTTTAATCACTTTGATACTAAATATCTGGTGATGCTAATAATGACCCCAGACTTTCTACCCATAGCCTGGATTTCCCTTGAAATTTCAGACTTATATAATCAACTGCCTACATGATATCCTTACTTACTCATTCTATTTATCTCATTTTGATTATTCAAAATTAATGTGTTCAAAATTGAAGTACTGATCTTTCTCTCCAAACCTGCTGTTAGAGAGCCTTTCCCCTCTTGTTAACAGGAACTCTATCCTTACAGTTGCTCAGAAGAAAAAAGGGGAAAAAAAAAACAAAAAAAACTTTTAAATCATCTCTGCTTTTTCTCTCATTCTACCCATCAAGATAATCTGCTGCCTCTATCTTGGTAATATATCTAGATTTCGACCACTTCTCACTGCCCCCATACAAACACACTGAAACAGGCCATTACCATGAATCATTAGCTGGCTAAATTATCTGCTTTTGCTCTTGTTTGCCAAAAGACTATGCTCCATAAAGCTACCAGAGTGAACCCTCTGAAATAGTCATATCACTTATTCTTTTGTGCAGACTTTTAACACCTTCCTATCCCAAACAGAAAAATCCCAAGCTGTAAATCTTTGAGAAACACTTCTCTCTGAGTCTGGCTTAAGCTAGGACTGAGCCTATTTGTTTGATTCTAGAGAGCATCAGGGTGATTTGGGTATTTATAATATAAGCAAAATATATATAACAGTAAGGTTTGCTAAACATGTAACAATTCATTGACAGAATCAAGAATTTAAGAAAAAGAAGTACATTTTATTATCTGACTAAATTACTGCTCAACAATTTGTCTTACCAAAATGCATGCATATGCACACACATACACACAAATTATATTAGAAAAAGTGAAATTTAAAGATTCTTGCTTTCATCTTTGTTAAATTTCATGTGTGAATAACAGATTTACTTTTTACTTTATATACAAATTCTATAAACCCTTCCAAAGCATGTTTAAAGATTTCATATGATGTATTTACTCTATGTGGACATAGCACTACTAATAAATCAAGAATCACGCAGAACTATCTAGTTCCCACACAAGATGTATAGCAAACACTTTATCTTCCTGATTCATATTTATAGAAGGACTGTATTTGCAAGGAGATTTTGTATTCTAAAAATACTGCTTACAAACCTCTGGTCAGATTTCTATGGGGGGAAGGTTTTGCTGAATTACCTGCACAGGCTGATCCTCAATGTGGCCTATTTTGCTATGATTATTCACAAGGCCTATAAGCCACCTTAAAACATTAAACAATCTTCAGTAGAGCCTGTCTCCTACTTTTCCAATATAACCTCATTTTTTGTGTGTATTGGTCTCTTTACTATCTATTCTTTCTCTTGCCATTCATTTGATGACTCTTGCCTTTTATTAGATTTCATCATGTCCTTTCCATAACCTGAAATGATCTCTACATATCTCTCCGATGGCAATGTATTTTGACCCTACCATATGTCCACATTGAATGCCTTTGTCCTGTTTGCATTTGTTGCCATAAGTTTCAAAAATTAAAATATAAGCTTCTATTCAATGCCTAGTAAATATCACTGTAAAAATAAATAACAGAAAAAAGTCACAATAGCTAAAATGTATAAAAAACACTACAGATGTAAACATAAATAGATCTATACCCATTCGTTGCAATTAAAATTTACAAAAATTATCCCAGAAAAATTATACTAAGTAAAACATAGAATGATATTCATTATACTTAATATAGAGCATAAAATAAAATTATTACTGCTTACATTTTTAAAGGACAATGTAGTAATCTTTATAAGAGATTGATTTTAAAGTTTTGCTCTGGAAATTTTGTATTTTGCAAAAGTAATATCCACAATAAAATCTAACACTAAAAAATGTTTGAAAATTTTAGATGAATCAAATATTTTGTAAGATTTAGGTGGGAAAGCAGTTATACAGATTATATCATTAAAATGTAAATAACAGATTATATCACTAAAAATAAAATAACCATTAAAACATAGAAGCTATTTAATAATTATGCACTGAAAAAATAACAAAGGAATTAATCTGGTTTACTTAATTATATTCTAGAATGTACAGATGAACTAGATAAAATCACTAGTTTCTTAATTTTAAAATTAGAGGCTCTAACTTGAAAGGAAGGTATAGAAGTTATAAATATAAAAATGTAAAATAATATAACAGAATGATATACAAAACACTAAAAACACATACTTATTTTTCTCTACCCTTCAGAGAGCTATAACCAATAGGCTGAAATCCAGGATATGATGAGTTTCTCCAAGAGAAGATGGAACATAAGTACTGGCTCATCTATGGCATCAGGAGAAAGACAGTGCCTCCACTTAAGCAGGTAATAAAAATTAGCTAAACTGTACTCTGCATATAAGTTAAATAAGCAGGGTGACAATATACAGCCTTGACACACTCCTTTTCCTATTTGGAAATTGCTAAAAGGTGAGTTCTGGGTTAGTGAGAGAGCAGGCAAATTCTGGGTGATATAGATTCAGAGGAAGTTGTGCTCTCTTAAAGGTTTTTCTTCATGGACTTTCACTGAGCACTCACAAGAAAGAATGGTGGTAGGAAGCAGACTGAAGAAAGACTTCTTTAGCAGTGCAGGCCTCAGTTCAGTCAGTCATGTCCAACTCTTTGCAACCCCATGAACTGCAGTATGCCAGGTCTCCCTGTCCATCACCAACTCCCGGAGTCCACCCAAACCCATGCCATTGTGTCGGTGATGCCATCCAACCATCTTATCTTCTGTCATCCACTTCTCCTCGTGCCCTCAGTCTTTCACAGAATCAGGGTCTTTCCAAACGAGTCAGCTCTTCACATCAGGTTGCCCAAGTATTGGAGTTTCAGCTTCAACATCAGTCCCTCCAATGATCTCCTCTAGGATGGACTTGTTGGATCTCCTTGCAGTCCAAGGGACTCTCAAGAGTCTTCTCCAACATCACAGTTCAAAGCATCAAGTCTTCTGCACTCAGCTTTCTTTATAGTCCAACTCTCACATCCATACATGACCACTGGAAAAACCATAGCCTTAACTAGATGGACCTTTGTTGACAAAGTAATGTCTCTGCTTTGTAATATGCTGTCTAGGTTGGTCATAACTTTCCTTCCAAGGAGCAAGCATCTTTTAATTTCATGATTGCAATCTCCATCTGCAATAATTTTGGAGCCCAGAAAAATAGTCAGCTATGGTTTCCACTGTTTCCCCATCTATTTGCCATGAAGTGATGGGGCTGGATGCCATGATCTTTGTTTTCTGAATGTTGAGCTTTAAGCCAACTTTTTCACTCTCCTCTTTCACTTTCATCAAGTGGCTTTTTAGGTCTTCTTTACTTTCTGTCATAAGGGCAGTGTCATCTGCATATCTGAGGTTATTGATATTTCTCCCAGCAATCTGATTCCAGCTTGTGCTTCCTCCAGCCCAGCATTTCTCATAATGTACTCTGCATATAAGTTAGATAAGCAGGGTGACAATATACAGCCTTGAAGTACTCCTTTTCCTATTTGGAACCAATCTGTTGTTCCATGTCCAGTTCTAACTGTTGCTTCCTGACCTGCATATAGGTTTCTCAAGAGGCAGGTTAGGTGGTCTGGTATTCCCATCTCTTTCAGATTTTTCCACGGTTTATTGTGATCCAAACATTCAAAGGCTTTGGCATAGTCAATAAAGCAGAAATAAATGTTTTTCTGGAACTCTCTTGCTTTTTCCAGGATCCAGCAGATGTTGGCAATTTGATCTCTGGTTCCTCTGCCTTTTCTAAAACCACCTTGAACATCAGGAAGTTCACAGTTCACATATTGCTGAAGCCTGGCTTGGAGAATTTTGAGCATTACTTTACTAGCATGTGAGATGAGTGCAATTGTGCAGACGTTGGAACATTCTTTGGCATTGTCTTTTTTTGGGATTGGAATGAAAACTGACCTTTTCCAGTCCTGTGGTCACTGCTGAGTTTTCCAAATTTGCTGGCATATTGACTGCAGCACTCTCACAGCATCATCTTCCAGGATTTGAAATAGCTCAACTGGAATTCCTTCACCTCCACTAGCTTTGTTCATAGTGATGCTTCCTGGATCACATTCCAGGATGTCCGGCTCTAGGTGAGTGGGAGTGAGCACACCTTTATGATTATCAGGGTCGTCAAGATCTTTTTTGTACAGTTCTTCTGTGTATTCTTGCCACCTCTTCTTAATATCTTCTGCTTCTGTTAGGTCCATACCATTTCATGATTATCTGGGTCGTGAAGATCTTTTTTGTACAGTTCTTCTGTGTATTCTTGCCACCTCTTCTTAATATCTTCTGCTTCTGTTAGGTCCATACCATTTCATGATTATCTGGGTCGTGAAGATCTTTTTTGTACAGTTCTTCTGTGTATTCTTGCCACCTCTTCTTAATATCTTCTGCTTCTGTTAGGTTCATACCATTTCTGTCGTTTATTGAGCCATCTTTGCATGAAATATTCCCTTGGTATCTCTAATTTCCTTGAAGAGATCTCTAGTCTTTCCCATTCTATTATTTTCCTATATTTCTTTGCACTGATCCCTGAGGAAGGCTTTCTTATCTCTCCATGCTATTCTTTGGAAATCTGCATTCAAATGAGTATATCTTTCCTTTTCTCCTTTGCTTTTCACTTATCTTTTCACAGCTATTTGTAAGGCCTCCTTAGACAGCCATTTTATGTTTTTCCATTTCTTTTTCTTGGGGATGGTCTTGATCCCTGTCTCCTGTACAATGTCACAAACCTCCATTCATAGTTCATCAGGCAGTCTTGTCTTTCAGATATAGTCCTTTAAATCTATTTCTCACTTCCACTGTATAGTCAAATGGCATTTGATTTAGGTCATACCTGAATTGTCTAGTGGTTTTCCCACTTTCTTCAATTTAAGTCTGAATTTGGCAATAAGGAGTTCATGATCTGAGCTACAGTCCGCTCCCTGTCTTGTTTTTGCTGATTGTATAGAGCTTCTCCATCTTTGGCTGCAAAGGATATAATCATTTTTTGTTGTATCCTTTAATTTAATATTTAATCCTATAATTGATTAGATTCTTTGCAGTGCAGGTCTAGAGAAGGGGAATGGCCACAAATACAGAAAGGAATGAAGTCCCAAAAAGGCCTTAGGAATGAAAGACTTAACTCACTGAGGAAAAGGTAGCAATCCTGCCAGCCCCAAAGCAGAGTGAAGACCTACTGCAGCTGGAAGATATAAAAAATAAAAAGCCATCCAAATCTGGAGATGTGTGCATGCTCAGTACTGTCAGACTCTTTGCAACTTCACAGAAACTGTAGCCCACCAGGCTCCTCTGTCTATGGGATTCTCCAGGCAAGAATACTGGAGTGGTTTGCCATTTCCTTTTCCAGGGAGCGAACCTGTATCTTTTGAGTCTCTTGCATTGCAGGCAGATTCTTTACCACTTGAGCCATTGGGGAAGCCAGTTCTGGAGAAGGGACAGAAATTTATCCTGGGTCCAGAAAATTAAAGATTGCTCGTTGCTGGGGAAAAGGCTGAGTCATAGAGAAATTACTACCCACTGGGCATAAGTACAAAGGTCCAGTCTAAAACTAAGGTTAACCCAAGACAACAAAGAACACTCTCAGACTACCCACCACTGGGTTAGCAAGCACCAGATAACAAACAAGACACTAGTGCTTGAGAAGGACAAGAGGGTAGAAAGAGAGGCCACCTGCAGTACAGACACACAGGAAAGGACTAAGGCAGAGGCTGGAGCAGGAAAGTTGGTGGCGGGAAAGAGAATCTCAAACCATCCGCACCATAAGAAACAGAGCAGAAAAATTTGAAATTGCTGTGAACTGAAGGTAAAAACATGGCTAACAAAACACAAAAGTAGCTCAACTCCTAATTAGATCAACTTAATTGCCATGCTAACAACATAGCAGAAGAATTGTGACCATTTCCAGGTATAAATACTATATAGTTTAGTCTCTACTGTTCTGCAGGCTATGTCTAACAATTAATCAAAGCTATCAACAGACACACACAAAGCAAGGGAAGAGAAAAATTAGTTCACTATCAAGAGATGACCGTCTCATTCAACAGAATAAGACTAGGAGACGAAACAGATGTTAGTAGACAGGGAATTTAAGTTATCTTTAGTTAATACTTTAACATCTATCATGAAAAAGCTGGACAACATAAACAAGGAAGAATTTTAGAAGAGTCAGAAACTATAGAATAAAATGGAAATAACAATTTCAGCTTTATTTTGATTGATGCTTACTTGGCATATCTTATATCTTGTTACTCTTTCTCTCTGGTTATTTTTTTATCTATCTCTGTTTTTACATTTAAAGTTGATTTCGTATAGACAGTTTGTTGGACCTTGAATGTTTAGTTCTTTATTTGATATTTTGGTGTCAGTTCTACTTTATATAATTATGGATTTGTTTGGCTTGAAATCTACAAGCTTGATAGTTGTTTTGGCTATATTCCATCTGTTGTTTGTATTTTTCATTCTTTATCTATCTACTTATGGACTGAATACCTCTTATAGTTTCATTTTGTCTCCACTGTTGTTTCATTATTTGTATCCATGCAAAAATATTTAGTATTTACAATATTGAATTTAATTCATCAAGTGAAGTTGTAAACTATGCTAATAAGAGAGAAGTACACATCAGAAAAAAAATATTACCAATGATAGTAAAAGACTTTACATAATAGTAAGAGAGACAATTGACCAAGAAAACATAATAATTCTAAATATGTATGTAACTAAAATCAGGAACACAAAATGCATAAAGCAAAACATATCACTGAAAGAAAAAACAAAAAAATCCATACCTATATTTGGAGATTTCAACAATTCTAAGTAATTGATAGAAAAGGTAAATACAGAAGCAGTAAACATATAGAAGTCTAAATAACACTATCAAACCAACAGGAACTAGTGATATTTATGGAATATTCCACTCAGCAAGATTAGAATACACATTCATTTCAATGCTTGAATATTCACCAAGATACAACACATTCTAAACTGAAAAACAAATATTGACAAACTTTATAAACTAAGATAATATGAACTATATTGACAGACCATACAAAATTAAAATTGAAATCAATAACAAATATATCTGGAAAATTGTTAAATATTTGAGAAGTAAATGATGCATTTCTAAATAACCAGGAATAAAAAAAAATAACTTGCAAATGAAATTAGAAATATTGTTAATCAATTAAATAAAGGTAGAATAGAAGGAATTTGTTTGATGTGGTTCTTTCCTCTAAAGAACTACTTAGAGGAAATTTTAGAGCAACAAGTGCTTTTACTAGAAAATAATAAAGTTCTTATATTAATCATCTAAAAGTATCTCTAAATAAATGAAAGTATATTAGACTCATACTAAGTGGACAGAAGGAACAATAAAAATAACTGAAGAAAACAAGAGCATTAGGAATTTTAAAAATTAGAGAAAAATCAATGAAACTAAATTTGACCCTTGCCAAACAACAATGAAATAAATACACCTCTAGGAAGATTGATCAAAGAAATTAGAATGAAACAAAGTAAAATAAAAACAGAATATGTAAATTAACAATATAACAAATGAGATATAGAGGGCATCACTTCAGATCCTACAGACATCAAATACTAAAAGATGACACTATGAACAAACTTATGTCCTCAAATTTAACAACACAGATGTAGTCAACAAATTCCTGGAGCAGCACAAACTAACAAAGCTCATAAAGTTTATTCAAGGAATATCCTGAATATGTGTTATTTTATATTTATGCACACATACACACACACACATTGGACTTCCCAAGTGGTGCAGTGGTAAAGAATCTGCCTGCCAACGCAGAAGATGCAAGAGATATGGGAAGATTCCCTGGAGGAGGAAATAGCAACCCACTCCAGTATTCTTGCTTGAAAAATCCCATTGACAGAGCATCCTGGTGGGTTACAATTCATGGGGTTGCAAAAAGTCGGACACAACTGAGCTACTGAGCATATATACATATGAACATACATACATAATTCTGGGAGAATGTTTGCCCTAACCTTAGTTTCATACTTACCTTTTGTCATTGTTAGTCTCTC
This sequence comes from Bos grunniens, assembly GCF_055505025.1. Lineage (NCBI taxonomy): Eukaryota > Metazoa > Chordata > Mammalia > Artiodactyla > Bovidae > Bos > Bos grunniens. The sequence continues at coordinate 71,378,248 of NC_141170.1, forward strand.
TGGTGCCATCAGTCAATCCTAAAGGAAATCAGTCCTGAATATTCATTGGAAGGACTGATGCTGAAGCTGAAACTTCAACACTTTGGCCACCTGATGCAAAGAACTGATTCATTTGAAAAGACCCTGATGCTGGGAAAGACTGAAGGCAGGAGGATAAGGGGACAACAGAGGATGAGATGGTTGGATGGCATCACCAACTCGATGGAAATGAGTTTGAGCAAGCTCCAGGAGTTGGTGTTGGACCAGGAAGCCTGGCGTGCTGCAATCCATGGGGTTGCAGAGTCAGACATGACTGAGTGACTGAACTGAACTGAACTGGTTCAATCTGAACTTGCTTCTTCAATATTTGATACTTATTAACCACTCATTTTCTGTTATAGCACTTGTACAGAAAAAAAAATGCTTTGATGAAAAGTGGAGTTCAGTTGAAAGATGAGTTTATATTACAACCTGCTAATAGGAACATAAAGACATTAAGTTGACTTACATATTATCTCTGTCATTCAGGTATCTTCAGTTTTTCAGGCTTCCTCCATTCCTGTAAGAAACTGAATAAGGAGACAGATGAATGCATGGCACATCTGAGTAAGATATAAAATATAACTCTAATATTCATATAAAATACTTTATGTAGCACATGATAAATAATATAATAGTTTAAAAAATTGATACTTACATATAGAAAGCCATTTTATAAATTGTGGAGTCAGTTTTGGCCTGACACCTGATGAGTAACATATTACTACAAGCTGAGTTCCTAGGGAGTGGGAGCCCAACCCAGCTGGACCTGGAAAGAGTTTAAAGTTTTTCACACCTAATATATCAGTACTTGGATGAAGCACATGAGAATGCATAGAATAATACATTATTTCAGCAGGAAGCAGCCTTAGGAAGTCACTAAAGAGCTGCATGAAAGCAAAAATCAATTTCAAAGAAAATCACCAAACCACTAAAATGCCTTTGTATGACTTCCAAAAGAATGCAACCAGTGAATCTTGGTGAGGAGGATTAATGTTTATTGAACAACATTAATAAGCAGGAGCTAGCCACAATTATTTCATTTAAGTTATGCTCACAAATGTTCTAGGTGTTAGGTGATAGTATCCGCATTTGATATGAGGAGAAGCTAAGGCTCAATGACCTTAAACTGTCCAGTCACCTTAAGACCTGTTAAATGAATCAGCTAAGCTTCACAGTGACATTTTATTAATTCTACTTCATCAGTTTCCCTTTTATAATCACTTCCCAATCTTCTTTCATTATATTTCATGAGATGCCTGTATAGTATTATGATTGTCATATCATAAAGTGTATTGTAAGTAGGATATCTTAAAACTACCAAATGTATTCCCATAGAGTTTTTTTAGAGTAACTATTTTAATTTGTGTGATTTTTCTAAAGAGATGGAATTTTTAATATTAAATGTCCCCGAAGTCATCTCTATATAACACAAATTGAAGTGGAGACACAAATTACCTTCTGTTCTAGAAATATTTCAGGAGCCTATTCCAAAAATACAATTCGGCATATTGACTTTAGGGTTTTGACATCTGAAGAATGACCATAGGCCTTTCTTAAATCCTATCAGAAGTTATTGTTAGCAAATAACTTATTTGCTTATTATGTTTCCATAATAAGTAATTATTCCACTGAAGTAATTCATAAATGGCCAACGTTTCATTTGTCTCAGTCCTTCCTGAAACTGAATTGGCTGCTCAGATTTTAATTTTGCCTTAGCCGTGAAAAATGCACTTTTAAAGAACTGTGTTAGGAATTATCCTGCTTTACACATTTTAGCTCAGACTCATGAGGCTGAGTCAGAGCTCAGTATAATCACAAAGGATACAGTAACTCCATAAAAACATAAATTTCAATTAAAAAAAAAATCCTGCAAACATGTAAGACAGGTAAAAACAAAGAGAGACTGCTATATGGTCCACTGAAGGAAACCTTCCCTGAAGACTCTTCTGACACACCTTAGTGTGTTTCCCTTTGGAGGCATCAGTTCAGGTCCAAACAGACAAGGCAAAACTTCAGAACTCAAATTGATGCAAGATATTAAAAACCAACTTGAAGATATAATATAAAAATAATAATAATAATAATAAAAAAGAAGATATAATATAAATCTTGCCATGTGATATATCTAATAATATCTACCTATGCAATGTAATGAGGAAAATAAGTATGAGTTTTTTCACCAAACTAAAGAGAAGTAGAAGCTCTAATAATGAGCATATGTGACGATGCCCATGCATTTCTCTAAAGCTTTTTATACAGCTTGAGATGCGCCACATAAAAGAATCAAAGCAAATAAAAACTGTGCTGTTGCTTGTTTCATGTGAGGTGGGGCAGTTCTGGTGGGAAGAAAGTACTGCATCCTGAAAACATCCATTTAAACAATTGAGGATGCCCGGTGGGAGGAAACTAAGGCCAATTTTGGTGATTTTTTTCATTCTTTCTTTTTGAGTGTGTGTTTCTCCATTTTTTAGTGAACAGGAAAATTAAATGTGATTATATCTACCAGTCGCATCCTCCCAAAAGATAAAACTGTATTTTATTTTGAAGAACATTATAAGAATACTTGGTTTACTTATGCCACTAAAAAGTTTTCACTTTACTTAGGTTTCTCCATGTGGATACTTTTCCAACAGGAGAGTTTAATCTTTAAACTACAGTGTTCTTAAACATAAAAAATTTACTAAGCACGCTATACTTTAATGATTAATATATTTCATTACAGAAGCTATTAAACAGATTTGGGAAGCATTATAATTCTAAAATGCAATCCTTTTATGTTTATTTCAGCTCTGCTTCTAATGTCAAGTCTTCAACCCACTCCAGTGTTCTTGCCTGGAGAATCCCAGGGACAGAGGAGCCTGGTGGGCTGCCGTCTATGGGGTCGCACAGAGTCGGACACAACTGAAGAGACTTAGCAGCAGCAGCAGCATGTAAGTATTTTGGAGAAGGAAATGGCAACCCACTCCTGTATTCTCGCCTGGAAAACCCCATGAACAAAGGGGCCTGGCAGGCTACAGCCCATGGGGTCACTAACAGTCAGACATGACTAAACGACTTCACATGTAAGTATTTGGGCTTTGCTGGTGGCTCAGATGGTAAAGAGTCTGCCTGCAATGCAGGAGACCCAGGTTCAATCCCTGGGTCAGGAAGATCCCCTGGAGAAGAAAATGGCTACCCACTCCAGTATTCTTGCCTGGAAAATCTCATGGACAGAGGAGCCTAGTGGGCCACAATCCATGGGATTATGAAGAGTTGGACACAACTGAATAACTAACACATCCACATGTAAATATTTAAATCAAAACCTAGTCTGAATTTTTATGTATTCTAAACAGCTGAGCACATGCAAAATAAATATATATGAATATATGTGTTTATATGTAAATATATACAACATGTATAAGAAAATATAATATATATGGACACAGTTGCTTCTGTCCTCAGGAAACTTACTATTAAGAAGCAAGATATGTATTTAACAAGGAATTACAGGGCATGATATGTCACTCATTGGAATGTACAGGATGCTCAGTGAGCTATGGCAGGGCACTTCAGTCCAGTCCTGCAGAAGAAAGAAGTTTCTAGATTAAGGTAACTTTTACTTGAGGACCTAATTAAATGGAAGCAGAAGGAAAGAGGAACATATTCCAGGCTGAAGAAATGGCATATTCAAGGGCAGAGAGGTACAAGTTAAATAACACATTCTGAGAATTAAAAGCAGTTCAGCTTGACTAGAGAGGAGAGATCAGCCCAAAGATTGGGAGGGTCCCTTAAACTTCTATACAAAGGGGCTGGTCAGCTTGAGAGGATTTGCCTTTTCTACTGTTCCAAGTGTGAGAGCCTGCAATGAAGCCACCATCTGTTTTTAGCTGCCACCAAAACATACCAAGCTGGTCCATGTACAAACCATGTACTCTGGCCTCATTTCTATAGTGGATTCTAGGGGATTACCCTTATATAGATATAAGCTGAGGGACGTGTCCTTATGCCTTGGTCATGAGAATCTCAGCCATTTACTTACACAGCTTGTGTGTTTGATCAGTTCTGATGCACTGATTCCATCAGATAGAGGACTGCTTCTGGGCCCACCTGATCTTTCTGGATCTCACAGAATCCAAATCACAATGGGAATTCCCAGGTCCTTTGGTTTTGCATGATCACTTTGCCCCTTCCAAAGCCCACATCATTTTCTGCTGCAAGTGGACTGGCCCTGCTCCAGAACTTGACCATTGTGATTCTCCCACTGGAGCTTGTATAGTCCCACATGGCATTTTTTCATCCACTGGTAGTTCTAAAACCATAGAGAATTGCAGACGGGCACGCCATAGCGCAGGCGGCTGCGACATGGCGCGCCATAGCGCAGGCGGCTGCGACGGGCGTGCCACAGCGCGGCCGAGAGGAGCCACCCCACGTCCGAGGTCAGGGGCAGAAGCCGGGAGGACCCCATGCCCGAAGGGCGGCAGGCAAGAGGAGTTACCCCACGTCCGAGGTCAGGGGCAATGGCCAAGAGTACCAGACTGTGTCGGCGCAGAAACGGCCGAGAGGAGCTACCCTGCGTCCGAGGTCAGTGGGGGCGGCCTAGAGGAAATACCCAGCATCAGAGGCCAGGGGCGGCGGCTGGGAGGAGCTACCCCACGCCCCTACGCCCGAGGCCAGAGGCGGTGGCCAGAAGGAACAACCCACCACCAAGGCCAGGGGCAGCGACGAGAGGAGTTACCTGGAGCCGTGGCTGTGCGGGCGCATGAGGGCCTAGAGGAGCTATCCCACATTGAAGGTCAGGAAGGGCAGCGGTGAGGAGATACCCCTCGTCCAAGGTAAGGAGCTATGGCTGCGCTTTGCTGGAGCAGCTGTGAACAGATACCCCACACCCAAGGTAAGAGAAACCCAAGTAAGACAGTAAGTGTTGCAAGAGGGCATCAGAGGACAAACACACTGAAACCATACTCACAGAAAACTAGTCAATCTAATCACCCAAGGACCACAGCCTTGTCTAACTTAGTGAAACTAAGCCATGCCCGTGGGACAACCCAAGACGGGCGGGTCATGGTGGAGAGATTTGACAGAATGTGGTCCACTGGAGAAGGGAATGGCAAACCATTTCAGTATTCTTGCCTTGAGAACCCCATGAACAGTATGAAAAGGCAAAATGATAGGATACTGAAAGAGAAACTCCCCAGGTCAGTAGGTGCCCAATGTGCTACTGGAGATCAGTGGAGAAATAACTCCAGAAAGAATGAAGGGATGGAGCCAAAGCAAAAACTACCCAGCTGTGGATGTGACTGGTGATAGAAGCAAGGTCCGATGCTGTAAAGAGCAATACTGCATAGGAACCTGGAATGTCAGGTCCATGAATCAAGGCAAATTGGAGGTGGTCAAACAAGAGATGGCAAGAGTGAATGTCGACATTCTAGGAATCAGCAAACTGAAATGGACTGAAATGGGTGAATTTAACTCAGATGACAATTATATCTACTACTGCGGGCAGGAATCCCTCAGAAGAAATGGAGTGGCCATCATGGTCAACAAAAGAGTCCGAAATGCAGTACTTGGATAAAATCTCAAAAACAACAGAATGATCTCTGTTCGTTTCCAAGGCAAACCATTCAATATCACAGTAATCCAAGTCTATGCCCCAACCAGTAACGTTGAAGAAGCTGAACGGTTCTATGAACACCTACAAGACCTTTTAGAACTAACACCCAAAAAAGATGTCCTTTTCATTATAGGGGACTGGAATGCAAAAGTAGGAAGTCAAGAAACACCTGGAGTAACAGGCAAATGTGGCCTTGGAATACAGAATGAAGCAGGGCAAAGACTAATAGAGTTTTGCCAAGAAAATGCACTGGTCATAACAAACACCCTCTTCCAACAACACAAGAGAAGACTCTATACATGGACATCACCAGATGGTCAATACCGAAATCAGATTGATTATATTCTTTGCAGCCAAAGATGGAGAAGCTCTATACAGTCAGCAAAAACAAGACCAGGAGCTGACTGTGGCTCAGACCATGAACTCCTTATTGCCAAATTCAGACTTAAATTGAAGAAAGTAGGGAAAACCACTAGACCATTCAAGTATGACCTAAATCAAATACCTTATGATTATACAGTGGAAGTGAGAAATAGATTTAAGGGCCTAGATCTGATAGATAGAGTGCCTGATGAACTATGGACTGAGGTTTGTGACATTGTACAGGAGACAGGGATCAAGACGATTCCCATAGAAAAGAAATGCAAAAAAGCAAAATGGCTGTCTGGGGAGGCCTTACAAATAGCTGTGAAAAGAAGAGAAGCAAAAAGCAAAGGAGAAAAGGAAAGATATAAACATCTGAATGCAGAGTTCCAAAGAATACCAAGAAGAGATAAGAAAGCCTTCTTCAGCGATCAATGCAAAGAAATAGAGGAAAACCACAGAATGGGAAAGACTAGGGATCTCTTCAAGAAAATCAGAGATACCAAAGGAACATTTCATGCAAAGATGAGCTCGATAAAGGATAGAAGTGGTATGGACCTAACAGAAGCAGATGATATTAAGAAGAGATGGCAAGAATACACAGAACTGTACAAAAAAGATCTTCACAACCCAGATAATCACGATGGTGTGATCACTGACCTAGTGCCAGACATCCTGGAATGTGAAGTCAAGTGGGCCTTAGAAAGCATCACTACGAACAAAGCTATTGAAGGTGATGGAATTCCAGTTGAGCTATTCCAAATCCTGAAAGATGATGCTGTTAAAGTGCTGCACTCAGTATGCCAGCAAATTTGGAAAACTCAGCAGTGGCCACAGGACTGGAAAAGGTCAGTTTTCATTCCAATCCCAAAGAAAGGCAATGCCAAAGAATGCTCAAACTACATCACAATTGCACTCATTTCACACGCTAGTAAAGTAATGCTCAAAATTCTCCAAGACAGGCTTCAGCAATATGTGAACCGTGAACTTCCTGATGCTCAAGCTGGTTTTAGAAAAGGCAGAGGAACCAGAGATCAAATTGCCAACATCTGCTGGATCGTGGAAAAAGCAAGAGAATTCCAGAAAAACATCTATTTCTGCTTTATTGACTATGCCAAAGCCTTTGAGTGTGTGGATCACAATAAACTGTGGAAAAATCTGAAAGAGAGGGGAATACCAGACCACCTGATCTGCCTCTTGAGAAATTTGTATGCTGGTCAGGAAGCAACAGTTGGAACTGGACATGGAACAACAGACTGGTTACAAATAGGAAAAGGAGTTCATCAAGGCTGTATATTGTCACCCTGTTTATTTAACTTATATGCAGAGTACATCATGAGAAACGCTGTACTGGAAGAAACACAAGCTGGAATCAAGATTGCCCGGAGAAATATCAATAACCTCAGATATGCAGATGACACCACCCTTACAGCAGAAAGTGAAGAGGAACTCAAAAGCCTCTTGATGAAAGTGAAAGTGGAGAGTGAAAAAGTTGGCTTAAAGCTCAACGTTCAGAAAACTAAGATCATGGCATCTGGTCCCATCACTTCATGGAAAATGGATGGGGAAACAGTTGAAACAGTGTCAGACTTTAATCTTCCTGGGCTCCAAAATCACTGCAGATGGTGACTGCAGCCATGAAATTAAAAGACGCTTACTCCTTGGAAGGAAAGTTATGACCAACCTAGATAGCATATTCAAAAGCAGAGACATTACTTTGCCAACAAAGTTTCGTCTAGTCAAGGCTATGGATTTTCCAGTGGTCATGTATGGATGTGTGAAGAAGGACTTGGACTGTGAAGAAGGCTGAGTGCTGAAGAATTGATGCTTTTGAACTGTGGTGTTGGAGAAGATCCTTGAGAGTCCCTTGGACTGCAAGGAGATCCAACCAGTCCATTCCGAAGGAGATCAGCCCTGGGTGTTCTTTGGAAGGACTGATGCTGAAGTTCAAACTCCAGTACTTTGGCCACTTCATGTGAAGAGTTGACTCATTGGAAAAGACTGATGCTGGGAGGGATTGGGGGCAGGAGGAGAAGGGGACGACAGAGGATGAGATGGCAGGATGGCATTACCGACTCGATGGACATGAGTTTGAGCAAACTCCTGGTGTTGGTGATGGACAGGGAGGCCAGACATGCTGCAATTCGTGGGGTTGCAAAGAGTCAGGCATGACTGAGTGACTGAACTGAACTCAAGCTGTAGTTGGAACTTCCTTTGGTTGTGTTGTAGTAGTGGTATGTCATGCTGCAGTACTGTATAATTTATAGTAATGAGGCAGAAACTGACCTGCTAAACTAAAGGAGAGAGGCTAAGGAACTGTGTGTTTGCATCCTTTGGACCCTTTGAGTTGGTGCTAATCTCTGCCCTCCGCTCGCTACACAGACATGCTCCTACTTGTCAGATATTGTTTCTGATTAACACTTTTGACCAGAAGGAAGAGACATTTCTGTAACTTCCACTTGAGACTCTTGACCAGATTTCTTACCTCACAGAAAGTGAAAGTGAAATCGTTCAGTCGTATTCAACTCTTTGCAACCCCATGGACTGTAGCCTACCAGTCTCCCCAGTCTATGGAATTTTCCAGGCAAGAATATTGGAGTGGGTTGCCATTTCCTTCTCCAGGGGATCTTCCTGACCCAGGGATCGAACCCAGGTCTCCTGCATTGCAGGCAGATGCTTTACCATCTGAGCCACCAGGGAAGCCCTTACCTCACGGATCAAGGATGCAATTGTGAAGGTTACTGTTAAGAATGGTAATTCCAATTATACATTCAGGGAGCTGGGAAATGACCAAGTGGGGCCACAGACTCAGGATATGTTAGAATTCATATTTATTTCAGAATTCCATTTATTTCCTGGTCCTTATATGTCCTCATACTAACAATGATACCATGATGACACTTCAGGTATCCCAGTATCAATGGCAACTTAGACACTGTGTCCAGTGGTCTCAAAATGTTTGAGCATTCCTGTTTTCCTAATGCACACTTATCTGAGTAAATATCTGAACACAGAATCTTCATAATTTGTGGGGCAGAGTGCAAAATGAAAAGCCTTTTATTTAAAATGCAGGAAAAGTATTTGTTGCCTTTCTCTAGCAGTCTCTCAGTATGCCATGGTGTATTTTATTTGCTATTTAATGTGCTTTCCTTCAGGCACAAGGATATTTGTCAGATAAGAGCAGACTCTCATCCCCTACCCTCCCTGTACCCAGCCCAGGCATTGGTACCAGACCCCGACCAGAAGCCCCAGGGCAGCAGCAGCTGGGAAGCAGTGAAGAGTGGGCTTCTGAGGACCTGTCCCAGGAGCTGGGGAGTTTGATGGGAGGCAGGGCCACATGTGAATTAAAGCTCTGTCCATCGACTCTGGAAAAGCAGATGGCCAATGGCAACCCACTCCAGTATATTCTTGCCTGGAAAATCCCAAGGATGGAGGAGCCTAACAGGCTACAGTCCCTGGGGTCGCAAAGAGTCAGATACAACTGAGTGACTTCACTTCACTTCCATCGTCTCTGGGTGACTGTACACCTTAGAGACCTTAATGCAGCAAATGAAACAACAACGAGAAATACATTTTTGCTGTGCTGAACCACTGAGACATGGTGATTGATTATGTGTGTAGCTTGGTGTTGTGTTGTTAAGTTTCTGAGTCGTGTCTGATTCTTTGCATCCCCAGGCTCCTCTGTCCATGGAATTCTCCAGGCCAGAATACTGGAGTGGGTAGCAGTACACTTCTCCAGGGGATCTTCCCAACCTAGGGATTGAACCCAGGTCTCCTGCACTGCAGGCAAATTCTTTACCAACTGAGCCACCAAGGAAGCCCAAGAATACTGGAGTGAGTAGCCTATCCCTTCTCCAGGGGAATTCCTGACCCAGAAATCAAACTGGGTTCTCCTGCACTGAAGGTGGATTCTTAACCAGCTGAGCTACTAGGGAAGCCCAAGAACACTAGAATGGGTTGCCTATCCTTTCTCCAAGGGATTTTCCCAAATACACAATGTCACTAAAATGCCTTCTTTTGCAGCCATCCCAATATGACCATGCATTGGATTGGTAGAAGTGTGAAGGATTGTTTTAAGGATGGTCACATATCCATCTCCTCCTGGAGTGGGGAGTGGAGAGAGATCTGGCCTTCAGTATTACTCCAGTTATCTTCACATCACTATATCCTGGCTGTGTCATGGGGAGTGGAAAGTCAGTATAAAACAAGTTGGCATATGTAAAGTACTTTGAATAATGTCTTATACATAGTAAAAGTGGTAAATACTAACTCTTACTAGCTTCTAGAATTTAAACTCCTTGAAAGATCTCTGTCCATTTTATTTGGTGCTTATATCTCAGCACCTGAAACCTTGCCTAACACATAATATGCATTTAATCAGTATGTATTAAATGAATGATGAATGAATAATTGTGAATATTTGCTTTTCCCTCCTTTCTCTTCCTCTTTTTGCTTCTTCTTCTAACATATTAACTCTCCATGACCAAAATGAGGTAGAAACTTTCCTTTGACTTTCATTAATCATATATGCTTTCTTTCTGATGCTAGTTTCACTGACACATATTATTGCCACTGATATTTTCTATACTTTACAGAGGAAGTGTTCATTCTAGCTGAGACTGCTGTCCTAGTTAAAGAAAATTTCCTACCTCTGAATTTAAACTTCATGCAAAGATGATAAGTAACAAGAATCAATGATGTGAGATGAAATCCATGAAGTTAATATTAGTGGAAAAATGTTCTCCATTACATGCCTCTTACTTTTATAACACCAAGTTAGTAATACTTATATTCTGTTCTGTGACTTATATTGGAAAACTTGTAAATAATACTTACATTATTAGAATTTTACTAAGACATTTACTACAGAACCAAGTATCCCACTATGACTACACTTATTTGCCTGTATGGCTCTATTTTTCTTCCATTGTTAAATTTTCATCTTTACGGACATTATCAAAACTGTAGATTCTCCTTTGTTTGCCATACACTTGCCTCAGGAAATTCATGTCTCACTGCTTCCATCTTTTATTTACACTAATCTCTCTCTGACTCAGATTCATATCTATTTTCCCAAGACTTCTTTAATCTCCTGGGCCTGCCTCATTGTTGTTTAGACTCCCTGTCTTTTTGTTTCGTTATTTAATTCATGTTTTTTCTGGAGCACACCCTCACATAATTCCCTAAAAAAGAATATGAAAGCAATAACAGTCCTAGTAATATTCCACTGAATGGGTATAGAATTCTAAGTTAAAAAAACTTTTCATCTGAGAACATTAAAAGTATTGTTTCCCTGTTAGTTTGGTTCAAGAAATTTTGATTCTAATTTCTCTCTCTCTCTGTTTTTTGGTAGGTTTATGTTTTCTGTTCAGGTGATTTCTGGTAATTTTATCTACATCATTATGACATTTCAAAATGCTACATCTAAGTGTGGTTCTTGTTGATCATTCTTTTGTGGGATTGATTTGTTTTCTGAATCCTAGATGGGTCTTTCCTACTTGAAGATAATATCATTCTTCAGTTCTGAGAACTTCCCTTTACTTTGCGATAATTCCCTTTGGTTCTTTTTATCTATTCTTTTATTCTGGCTAATTAACAGTAATACAATGATGGATCTGGATTGATGTCTTTTGCCTTCTAACTTTTATGTTTGTTTTTTTCTTATTGGTATTCTTTAATTTCTAGGAGAACATATCAAATTTGTGCCTTAATCATTAATATAGCACATTTATTTAACTTCAATGAGACTGTTGATTTGCAATGTGGTCTAATTGCCCTGGGCAATCTCATTTTACACTTTATTTTCATTACTGATTTTTTGAAGGTGTTAATGTAGTCTAGTTTAAAAATATTTTATTTTGATTAAGTTACCACTTTCCCCTGCCCCATAGGATCATTTTTCTTCTTAACTTTACTTGGCCAAATTTGTTCAGGATGCAGCCTTTTATCAATTATCTAGACAGCCTTTGTAGTTTGATCATGATTACAAATAAAGCAAGAGGCATGCTGAGTGCATGGCTCTGTGTATGTGGGGGAGGGTATTTGACTCACAGGCTGTTTTATGGCAGGTAGCTATGGAGGCAGCAGTTTTTTTTTTTTTTTTTTTAATATCCTTAACTCTTAGATATGCTGTAAGTAATTAAAAATTATTAATTACTTACAGCATATCTAATATTAAATATAATATAAAGAACACTTATGTCAGTGCCATCCTGGTTAAAAACTGGAATGTTTAAATATTTTTGATACTGCAGTGACTTTGACAGTTGCATCACAACCCATGCTGCCCTCCAGAGGTTATCAAAACTCTCTCCCACTCTCTCTGTCTCTCTCTCATATATTTTACATGTTTGCAAACCTCCTGTAAGTGGAGACATATTTTATATATTTTTTGTGACAACTATTTTTCACAGAATATACTTTTTTTATCAGTCATTTACTTTTATTGTTTCTGCCAGATATCTGGGGACGCATGACCTATTCATAACTTTCAACAACATTCCTGCCTTAAGAGTCTCAGATTACATAGAGCAGGTCAAGTTTTTGAGAGGACTGGCTTGTTATTGTACATTTTGGAGGTATACTGTTTTAACCTCATCTGAGACTTGGAGTAAGCACAATTTCTCAGTCTTCCTCAGAAAGAGGATTTCTTTCCTTCCTAATTCACTCCAGGATCGCTTACCCTCTTGTGGTTCTTGGCAGCCTGTGGGACCTCTAGGACACCTTCCTGCAGGGCTCGGGCTCTGCGCTTTGTTTCTGGCGTCCCCAGAGTGGGCCACTGGAATAACACAGGCCAGAAGTTACTCTAAGGACAGAGGCCAATTCAGAACCCGCTTCTCTCTGAGCGCTATTACTCTCCTCTACTTGGCACAGAAGATTATCCTTACTGTTTTTGCCATCTCAGCTCTTCATATCAAAAGCCTTTGCAAACATGTTTTATCTAATATTTTTAGGTCTGTTTTTCTGAGGAATTATGTAGACAGATGTGTTGCCAAAAAAGGAAATCCCCATGATTTTATTATTATTTTTAATTTGGCAAATGCTGAGCTACTGTGTACTGAAAAGTGGTGTTATGGGAAGGGTGTGATTGTGATTATGTGTGTTGGGGTATCAACAACTGTGTGTATATTTTCAATTAACACCCCATTTTCAGACCCATGTTTCACTACTGTGCTCTCTTTTATCTAAAGTTTTAGGCTCTTGACCTTTCTGAGATGCATCTGTGAACATCAGCTCCCTAAAACATAAATAGGAAACCTAAATTTTTCTCAGTCTATTTCATCATTTCTCTGCTGCTGCTGCTGCTGCTGCTAAGTCGCTTTTGACTCTGTGCGACCCCATAGATGGCAGCCCACCAGGCTCCCCCGTCCCTGGGATTCTCCAGGCAAGAACACTGGAATGGGTTGCCATTTCCTTCTCCACATCATTTCTTTACTCACTTCTTATTTTCAGAAATTTATTAAATGGCTTTTTTATTAAAGACCCACCTCCTATTCTTTTCATGGCTATAGGTCTACTAATTTTAAAGTAATCTCTAGTCTATCATTTAACAGTATCTAAGGAACTTATTGGAAAAGACTCTGATGCTAGGAGAGATTGGGGGCAGGAGGAGAAGGGGACGACAGAGGATGAGATGGCTGGATGGCATCACTGACTCAATGGACGTGAGTCTCAGTGAACTCTGGGAGTTGGTGATGGACAGGGAGGCCTGGTGTGCTGCGATCCATGGGGTTGCAAAGAGTCGGACACGACTGAGCGACTGATCTGATCTGAAGGAACTTAGGGAGCATAAAAACAGTAGTATGGCCTCCTATATTCAAGGCATTGTCAAGTTCTTTATTCCTCTTAGATACTTTAAAACCATAATCTTAAATCCAATTTGGAATAATGGTAACCACCATGAGAGGACAAACCTGGGTAGCATATTAAAAAGCAGACATTACTTTGCCTACAAAGGTCCATATAATGAAAGCTATAGTTTTTCCAGTAGTCATGTATGGACGTGAGAGATGAACAATAAAAAAGGCTGAGCACCGAAGAATTGATGCCTTCGAACTGTGGTGCTGGAGAAGACTCTCTTTTTTTTTTTTTGGAGAAGACTCTTGAGAACCCCTTGGACTGCCAGGAGATCAAATGAGTCAATCCTAAAGGAAATAACCCTGAATATTCATTGGAAGGATTGATGCTGAAGCTGATGCTCCAGTACCTTGGCCACCTGATGAGAAGAGCCGACTCATTGAAAAAGACTGATGCTGGGAAAGATTGAAGGCAGGAGGAGAAGCGGATGACAGAGGACAAGATGGTTGGATGGCATCTCTGACTCAATGGACATGAGTTTGAGCAAGCTCCAGGAGACATTGAAGGACTGGGAAGCCTGGTGTGCTGCAGTCCTTGGGGTCTCAAAGAGTCAAGACACAACTGAGCGACTAAATGACAATCATGTGAGGAACATTGTCAATATTATTTGCCAAAGAACTTCCAAACTGGAGTTATATATGTAGGAATTGATCCCACAATGTTGTTTGCTTCTTATCTTGCATATATATTTAGAAGGGAGAGATAGGTTAGAGAAAACCCTGCCTCCTTCTCAGATAAAAATAGTACGCAAGCCCAAACCTGTCACACAGTCAGTGTGTAATAGGAGCACTCAAGGTCCTGGATATAGATAGAAGTGAAAATCAAGAAAACAGGATTCAGGCACAGGGTTGTATAATTCAAAAACACAGACTTCAGTATAAATCTTGGAGCCATTGCTAACAATGAGGCAAAACTGAGCCAAACTACTTAACTTATCAGATGATCTACATCAGTATCTCAAATATAATGAGACTCTACACAGGCTGCAATTATAAATGCAATTTCAGACACACTTCAGAAGGATTACATTTAAAGTATTAAATGAGACACTAGTAAAGCAATTAATGCATTGGTTGACACCTAATAGATTGTCAAAAATGATTTGTCTTTCCCATTTTCTATTGTTCCTTGCCCTTCCTTCCACTTCCTTAGAATGCTGCTGCTGCTGCTGCTGCTAAGTCACTTCAGTCATGTCCAACTCTGTGTGATCCCATAGACGGCAGCCCACCAGGCTCCCCTGTCCCTGGGATTCTCCAGGCAAGAACACTGGAGTGGGTTGACATTTCCTTCTCCAATGCATGAAAGTGAAAAGTGAAAGTGAAGTTGCTCAGTCGTGAAGTTGCAGCAACCCCATGCACTGCAGCCTTCCAGGCTCCTCCATCCATGGGATTTTCCAGGCAAGAGTACTGGAGTGAAGTGCCATTGCCTTCTCCATTCTTTAGAATAATGCCCACTAAAACAGATAGTGGCAAATGGGACTCTGGGTAAAGTCCACTGCAAGAAATACCTTCTGTCTATACTTTCAGCTCAGGTCTTTTTCCCTCTTGTCAAGATTTACCCTCTTGAAATGGACTTTGGTCTCTAGCTCAGCAAGTCCTATTATAAGGGAGGAGGTGAGAGGCTGTGTCTCTATGTTAGGTACCGTGTAAACAATTTTATTTCTTCAAATGAGTCACATTTTTGGTTCATGTGCTTCTTAAACTGCCAAAAATCAATTCAGATGTTAAATACAATTTATGATAATTTCAGATGACCTTTAGGTTTCAAAAGTCTATTTAACAATTATTCATCTATCAACTTGTCAGTGTTTATTGGATTTTACCCTTTTGCATTATGCATACATTTTGGAGGTGTTATATAAAAGCAATTTATACCTTATGCATTAGAAGTGTATTTCAAACACAGCTGGGAACTATTCAGCCACAAGACACCCTCCCTCACTGTTCTCTGGGATTTTGCAAAAACCTGCTTTCGGTTTTTCTCATATTTATACCAACAATCTGGATGTGATTTCTCACCCTTCCTAGGGAGTTACAAATAGACAATCAAAGCTTCATCATCTTTGGGACTGAGGCATTCACTGAAATAACAATAGGAAAGCAAGTGTTCTCTCCAGGAAATGATCATCATGGCTGATATGAAGTTTATTTGGAACTAAAATTTCCATCAAGAGGTTTATATCTGTAGAGGAAATAGGTAAATATACAGAGTCTTATTTCTTTTTCAATTCAAAAATATTTTTACTAATGCCTCCCATGTTTAAAACAAGCTTTTAGGTATAAGCGCTAGGTTATACAAGGTAACTCTGACATAGTCTTACACTCGCATACATACAAAATGCAGAGATACGTGCTTTAAAATTATTTTGAAGACCAGACATAGAGTGAATGTCTATACACAGCAGGTGGGCTTTAAGCAAGTGGTAAGGCTTCCCTGCAGAGAAGGCAATGGCACCCCACTCCAGTACTCTTGCCTGGAAAATCCCATGGACGGAGGAGCCTGGTGGGCTGCAGTCCATAGCGTCACTAAGAGTCGGATACGACTGGGCGACTTCACTTTGACTCTTCACTTTCTTGCATTGGAGAAGGACACAGCAACCCACTCCGCAATTCTCGCCTGGAGAATCCCAGGGACAGGGGAGCCTGGTGGGCTGCTGTCTATGGAGTCGCACAGAGTTGGACATGACTGAAGTGACTTAGCAGCAGCAGCAGGGCTTCCCTGGTGGCCAATGCAGGAGACGCACAATATGTGGGTTTAATCCATGGGTCGGGAAGATCCCCTGGAGTAGGAAATGGCAACCAACTCCAGTATTCTTGCCAGGAGAATCCCATGGACAGAGGAGCCTGGCAGGCCACAGTCCATGGGGTCGCAAAAATTCAGATATGACTGAGACTGCATGTATTTCATATATGTCATAAGCAAGAGGTAGGTTTTAAATGATGGATAGGATTTTGGCAAGCAGCAATATAGGGAGGTAAATATTCCCAGCACAGGAAAAATAATGTGGGGTGTGTGTATGTGTGGATGTGCATGGGTTTTCACTTGATAGTAGTCCTTGGCTTCCTGCTTGTAAAGGTATTGAGACTGGTATGAGCTGGCCTAAAGGACAAACATTTTCAAGATACAGTTACGGTATGGATGATTTCAGGAGTAAACTGGAGTCAGGTGTCCAAATACTGCAAGGTTTATGTTCTGCCTCATATTTGTGTTCCTTTCTGTGTGTCTGCCTCATTGTATGTTTTCCTGAAGACTGAGTTCCCTTGCTTTCCCACCTACATGACTTTCCAGAGCTCTTGGATTTATTTCTCTTTCATTAAAAGATTAACTGAACTGGGGCTAGAATCTCTTGGCCTCGGTTCCAAATGTCCAACAAAATATTCATTTGTCCATTTTGCTTAAGGTCTCACCCATAATCCAAGCAATTTTTCTGAAGTTTTAAAGAAACATCAATGAAAGATGTCCTCTTTAGTCCCATGAGTACAACCAGGTGAACAGGGCAGGATAAAAAGTTTCAGTTTTTATTAAAAAGGAGACATCTGGAGTAACTTCCCTAAAAGTGTCAACTTAAGTGGTAAATATTTGAACATCTGACATTTTAGATGTCATAAATTATGAATGTAGAAGTACAAAAGGAAAAAAAAACAAACTAGTAAAGTTAGTTGGGATGACAGTCAAGATGGCTTTTAATAAAATTTCAAGAAATTAGAATCTTATTCTTTATGCATAAAGGAGACATTAAATATATTTAAATAAGGATATGACACTACTAGTAGAATCTATAAATAGAATCATACAGAAGCAAATTACAGACACAGGGACCACCATGAAAGAGACTATGTTGTTTCAGATAAGAAGTGATAGTTTAGAGAAGTGCATTAAGACTTGAAAGAATTCTAATGCAAAATTGAGTGAACTGGACTTAGTGTCTAAATTTATGTAAGAGCAATAGAAAGATGGGATGAGAGAATGTGAACAATTAATTCTCCAAAAATAGCATTCTCATATCTATATTGTACTAATACGGCATGGAGTGACTTTTACAAATGAAAATGTCTTACTTTCATTGTTATGGTTCAAATGCTCATCCTTTTGAGGGCTCAGTGAGTGAAAGCTGTGATTATGAGCTGTAGCTTCATATTCCAGTAGGCAAAAGTATATGTCATAGTTGGCCAGAGGAGAAGGCTATACTACACAGTGAATTGTTGTATGCAATCCATAGATACTAAATGAAAAGGGGGCTACATAGACAAATGAATTCAGAAAATGATGATTTAAGCAATCTTAGAAAACTTTCTTATTTCCAAGGCAACTGCAGATCTTCACTGGATTAATGTTTTGTGTGAATCTTTAAAGGCAACAGTATGGCTTGCAGTCTCTCAGATAAGCACAAAACCTCTTTTTAGAAGGAAACTTATATGGACTAATATTGTTTGAAATGAAATGTGAAATTCTGTTAAATATTTTGTTTTCTTAGGATCAAAATACTATCTCCATGGTGAGTATCATTTAGGATATTTCACTTTAGAGTGAGGTAATTCTACTAGAATCAGAAAATACACATTGCACCATATTAAAATGACTAGGAATGATTCAAACAATGAAAATGGCTCTCATTGTCTTTCAGGTTAATGGCCAAATGTTCATCCTTCTGAGCATATGCTGAGAGAAGGCCAGGAGAATGGGTTTTTGACCTTTGTTTTCCTAATGGAAATGTATATGTCATGAATTCTCCAGAGGAGAAAATTATACTACTTATTGGATTACCAAAGAATTGTTTGGCCTGCACATTAAAAGAGAGAAATTCTAACTACACTGACATTCAGTTCAGTTTAGTTCAGTTCAGTCGCTCAGTCATGTCCGACTCTCTGCGACCCATGAATCACGGCACGTCAGGCCTCCCTGTCCATCACCAACTCCCAGAGTTTAGTCAAACTCATGTCCATCGAGTCAGTGATGCCACCCTGCCATCTCATTCTCTGTCATCTCCTTCTCCTCCTGCCCACAATCCCTCCCAGCATCAGGGTCTTTTCCAATGAGTCAACTCTTCTAATGAGGTGGCCAAAGTATTGGAGTTTCAGCTTTAGCATCAGTCCTTCCAATGAACACCCAGGACTGATCTCCTTTAGAAAGAACTGGTTGGATCTCCTTGCAGTACAAGGGACTCTCAAGAGTCTTCTCCAACACCACAGTTAAAAAGCATCAATTCTTCAGCGCTCAGCTTTCTTCACAGTCCAACTCTCACATCCATACATGATCACTGGAAAAACCATAGCCTTGACTACACAGACCTTAGGCTGTGGAAATAAAAATTCAGAATAATATATATGTAGACACACAGAGGACAGTGAATAAGAATGGTGAAAAGCGGCAATGTCTGAGTGAAAGCAAAAGTTGCTCAGTGGTTTCTGACTCTTTGCGATCCCATGGACTTTACAGTTCATGGACTTCTCCAGGCCAGAATACTGGAATGGGTAGCCATTCCCTTCTCCAGGGGATATTCCCAACCCAAGGATCGAACCTAGGTCTTCCACATTACAGGCAGATTCTTTACCGTCTGAATCACCAGGGAAGCCCAAATGAACAATTGCAAACATTAACATATACTGAAATTAAAATGAAAGTCACTCAGTTATGTACAACTCTGCGAGCCCATGGACTGTAGCCTGCCAGGATCCTCTGTCCATGGAATTCTTCAGGCCAGAATACTGGAATGGTAGCTGTTCCCATCTCCAGGGGATCTTCCTAACCCAGGGGTCGAACCCAGGTCTCCCGCATTGCAGGTGGATCCTTTACTGTCTGAGCCACCAAGGAAGCCCAAGAATACGGGAGTAGGGTAGCCTATCCCTTCTCCAGGGGCTCTTCCAGGAACTGAACCGGGGTCTCCTGCATTGCAGGCAATTCTTTACCTGCTAAGCTAACAGGGAAGCCCATCCTAAAAACCTGCTATATTATTTGTCACAACAGTTTTATGAAAATGACTTTGAAGAATGTTGTTGATCTCTGGACATTTAACTTTGATCAACTCTTTCCTTTAGAAACAATTGTAATAATAATAGTAGTAGTGAACTTTTACATGAGATGGTGTTTATTAAATAAATATGCATCATCTTATTCTTTGTTATCTTAATAAATTGCAAATTCACTTCAGATAACTTCAGAAGTCAAGGCCATGCCTGAGACCTTTTAGTCATGTAATGATAAATCTGAAGGATCAGCACCACTCTTTATCCAATGTGGTTCCTTGAATTACCTGGACGTCAGAATCATGACTCCAAGAGAGACTTTCTGAGTCAGAATCTCTAAAGATGAGGGCCGATAACCCGAAATTTTAATAAATTCCCAGGTGGCCTTACACACATGGTATTTTGAGAAACACTACACTCGTCTTTCCTTGTCCTAAGAATGCATTATTGTCACTATTATTTTAAAAATGTCTAAAGGACAAGCCAAGCAAAGACACAGTTATTCGTCTGTTCAGTTAACCACATACTATGTGCTTTTATTGTGATGACTTCAAAGATTTATCAGGTATTGTGTCAGCTTTGAAAGAACGTACCTGACTCTTCTGTGTTTGATATTAAACCAATAAATAAAAAGAAATTCCTCAGCATACTGTGAAAGTCACAGGAATATTATTTGGCATTTCTAGAGTTCCAGTCCTACAGGTAAAAGTTGTGTTGTGTTTTTTTTGGAAGTCTAGTTCTCAGAAGTGGTTTACAATTAGTTTATCCACTGTGGAGGTGGCTATAAAGGTTGGGAGTTTCACAAACAACATATTTTCAATATGTGATTCCTACCCAGCTTTCTGAAGAAATGTCTATCAAATCAAATAGCTGATGCACTTTGAACACTTAGCTCCAAAAAGAAGATGACATTTTTTCATTAGTTTACCATTTATATGCTAACGTATCTGTCACAATAATAATAAAATCTGACAGTGCAGATCATATGGGTTTTCACATAGCAGAGGTAGTGTGTTCTTTGAAAGATATAAATGACAATTTGTTCAAATCAGGGATTTTAAAAATTTAGACAAGCACAGGAGCTCCAAAACTTTATATTCCGCCATTTCAGAATCATTCATTTAATGATATTTATCTCCTGTCAGTCATACAGAGTATTATTTTGTATCTAAGAGTGAATGTAAGTTGTTATTATTTCACCATATACTGTTTTGGTTATTAAAATTTTTAAAAAGGTCAGGTGCCAATCAGCTTAAGTGGATCTACAAAGAGAGATGGGTTTAAGCATAAATTCTAATGTAATTAATCTGTGCTATAGCTGAGTTCTCTGTGTTTTTGTGTTTGTTTGTTGGTTGGTTCTTTTTTCCTTTGGTTTCTGCGGCATGTGAAATTCCAGTTCATTCTGTGCAAGAGTAGTGAAAAATATGCACATACTACAATGTCAATATGAAGAGAAAATAATGCATTTTCAGAAAAATATATAGAAAATTAATGTGATATAATCACTGCATTTCTGCATTGCACCAAAACTCCTTGTTCATGTAATTGTGCCCAACTAGACTGCATTCCTCAAGTGAAGGGCCACATTTTATTCATCATTGCCATCTCAGTGTCACAAACTGGATCAAGGCAAGTGCTTAATAAATGTGGGCCAAATACTATTGAAGAGTTGTTTGTGCTATTTCACTAAAATACATTAAGTGCTATCAGTGATTTACACAGGTATTTAGTAAAATTACAACCACAAATACTTCAGTGTCTACATTCAAAAAGGGAAATTAATGGTAATAACATTCTAGGTTTCCTTTAGAGCTATGCTCCCAAGTATTTGGGCTAGCCAGGTATTTACTTTGAATTAAATAGGAAAGAAATGTGGCCTCTTGAGGAACTATCAGCATTTAATGCTAAGAGATAATAATTTATCTTTAAAGAATTAATATAGCTTCTAAAGTGTCTTATATATTCTCAAGAAGTAGCTTATGTTGTGGGAATTTAGCTTCTTAAGACTTAATTTTTCTACACTTATTTTAGTGTAATACTTATGGAATACTTATTTTAGTTTTAGAATTAGTATTAGAATACTAATACTCATGGAATACTTATTTTAGTTTCTTTACCTAAAGAGACCTTTAGAATAGTCATTTTGTATTCTCTAAGCTACATTTTCTTGTCAAATTGTATTTTACATGAAGACTGCAGAAACTTTTAAGTTGCACCTTCAGGGAAAGAATCTTATCTCCAGCCCAAGAAGGATTAATCACAGATAAGTACAATGTGAAGCTATAGCATTTTATAACATCACTAAAACATCTTTATGTAAACAGAATGCCACAAACTTTCAGCAATGAAAAGAGAAGCTGTCATGTTGGAGCTTACAGTAGGAGTAAAATTTTCCTCCATAGAAAAAGTCTCTATTTGGGGGGAGGGGTACACCTTCTAGAAAACCATTCAACATGTTTGGAAGGAAGCTGACATATCTCTCTTCAACTTTTTTGGTTCAATGAGTCTCATGTTTCAGTCCTCCAGTTATTTCGTTTTCCTTATATGATCTATAGGAATTGACTTCTGATAGTATAAAAGCCTTAAGTGAGGTAAAATGAATTCCCTGAAGTCCTAAAATCACCTTTGCATGTGCTAAGTCTCTTCAGTCATGCCTGACTCTTTGCAAACCAATGGATCATAGCCCACCAGGCTCCTCTGTCCATGGGGATTCTCTAGGCAAGAATATTGGACTGGGGTGCTATTTCCTTCTCCAAATGACCTTCCTGACCCAGAGATAAACCACATTTCTTACATCTCCTGCATTGGCAGGCAAGTTCTTTACCAATAGCACCACTGGGAAGCCAAAAACTTTAATATCTATTTTTAAAATAATCATGACACCAAGTGTCATCCAACCAGCAAACACTTCGTAAATACTTCAGAGTCCACCATTTGAACATTTAAATATAAATAAGAAGAAAGTAAATTATGTATATGTTTGTATGTATATATGTATTTCTTATCTTCTTGACATATATATATGTCTTCTAGTGGGCTTCCCTAGTGGCTAAGCTGGTAAAGAATCCACCTGCAATGTGGGAGACCTGGGTTCAATTCCTGCGTTGGGAAGATGCCCTGGAGAAGGGAAAGGCTACCCATTCCAGTATTCTGGACTGTATAGTCCATGAGGTTGCAAAGAGTCAGACACATGTGAGTGACTTTCACTGTCTTCTTGTGAAGTCACTCAGTTGTGTCTGACTCTTTGCAACCTCATGGACTGTAGCCTGTCAGGCTCCTTCTGTCCATGGAATTTTCCAGGCAAGAATACTAAAATGGATTGCCATTTCCTTCTCCAGGAGATCTTCCCGACCCAGCAATCAAACTCATGTCTCCCACATTGCAGGCAGACTCTTCACCATCTAAGCCATCAGGAAATCCCATATGTGTATGTATGTATACACAAGTCATATAAGTATTTGTAATATATCACCTTGAAGACCTATTCAGAAGGAATTCACAATGCAGGGTTTGGTGTTCAGGTTAAGCCTGAAAAAAGAGGGACAGATGCAGAGTAAGCACTACATAACTACTCGTTTTATTTTCCTTAGTTGGTCAATTCACATAAGTTAACTATTATAAAAGTATGCAAAAACATTTCATTCAGTCATGCTAGTAATAAACAACACCAGAAACTCAGTGACATAGCAAGAAAGGTAGCTATCTTGCTTTTGCTATATGTCTACTGCCTATCAGCAGGGGATCTCTGCACATCTAATCACCATGAATCAGAGAGGCCACCATCTTGAATATTGCTGGTTACAGAGCCAGAACAAAGGGAGAAAGCTCTGCCAGAGATTTGTTGTCTAAGTTAAAAGCCCCACACCAGAGTGGCCTCAGATATTACCATTCATAATTTATGGCTTAGAAGCCATCACTCTGTCACACTTGCCCAAAAGAAGGTCAGCAAATACAACCCTATCAAGTGATTGGAAGGAAATAAGATCCAAGTCTGAGTATGTAGCACTGATGTCTCTCTCATAATTACTTCTAGTCCATGAATAGGTCTTTGCAGCAGTGCAAAAATATAGACAGCATCAATGAACTGCTCCCCTAACTGAGGTGGCAAGTCTGGGCAACATGGTTGCTATTGTTCTTTGAGGAGAATATCCAATTAATTGTGTGGCTTTATCCAGCACTGCTGACCACTGCTCATTATCCTGAGTCACTCTATGGTATGGTCTGAAAAATTGCCAGGCTCATCTTTGAGGTGATGAGTTCCCTGAGAAAATTTACCATTTCTCATTCCTTTCAGCACAGGGCCTGACATATTGTAGGTACTCAATAAATTTAATAAGTAAATGAATGGCTCTCAGAAACTTTTAATCAGAGGGCTGAACAAGATTTATACCACACTCAATTTTCATTATCTCTTACAACACAACTAAACTTTAGGTCTTTATAACATCACTTTATGCAGTTTAATTATGGAATCAAACATTTCTATAGATAGTTGATCATCATTTTTAATACCTAGGTTGTATTTGTAGTTGTATGTTGTCCTTGTAGTGTATATCATAGTAAGGAGATATTTTTGCAAATGAAGTATTTTAGAAGCTGGTGTCTAGAAACAAGGACTAGTTGAAAGCCAGAATTCAGTGTCAAATACAGTCTAAATAATGAAGCCTAGAAAGATTTCCAAAAATCATTTTAATCATATCTCAGAAATATATACATCTACAATGCAATAAAATCAGCTCCTTTAAAACGTGCATGTTTTCTTTTCTATCCCCTCCTTTTACCTGATATTGGACCTGTCCCATTATGTGGGTGAAGTACTAAGCTCTGACTTCAGGTTGAATACCACATTCCACCTCTTCACACAAAGAGCAAATGCGATCATCTGTTTCAAAATTCCAGCTTAATAGGCAGAAAAGTTTGCTTACCAGGTTATTTTAAAAAATAACTTAGAAAAAGAATGGCAAAAAAAAAAAAAAATAACTTAGAAGTCAGTGGGTAAAGAATCCACCTGAAATTCATGAGACACAGAGGATACAGGTTTGATCCCTGAGTCTGGAAAATCTGTTGGAGTAGGAAATGGCAACCTGCTCCAGTCTTCTTGCCTGGGAAATCCCACAGACAGAAGAGCCTGGCAGGCTAAGTCCACGGGGCTGCAAAGAGTTAGATATGACTGAGCAACTAAACACTAAGCACTGATACAGGATTAATTTTAGTTTAGTCAATTAAAGGCTTATTCATTTCAAAAATAAAGAAATAATTTTATTAAAGATACTAAGAGCTTTAGCTTACTCAAACTCTGGGTACTCTTGGCTTTAGAATTCTACTTTTCATCATGATCTTTCTATTAATCCCTTAGATGGTAAGAATTAGATAATAACAGAGTATGTTTACTGGGGTAATATCTTATTCTATAACACAGCTTAATGAAATATAATTAGCTTAAACCACCCTCCATCTCAACTCCCACCAAAAAAAAAATTGGTATTGTGTGTGTTTGTGGGGAGTGTGTTCTGGGAAAGGAGTAAATGTTCATAAATGCTAAATGTAGATGTAGGGCATACTTCATGTAAGACTTGACTTAACACTAGGGGTCCATTTTTTTGTTTTTTCCTTGCAATCACTCTCCCTGGGCTATCCAGTTCTTTAGCCATGGTGAATGAATCATTTAATTGTTGTTTAATAAACCACCACAAAACTAAGTGGTATGAAAGACAATGATATCTTATTTCTCACAATAATGTTGGATGGCCATAGTTCCTCTACTACACTGACTCGTGTGGCTTCACTAGGATGAGAGTCAGCTGAGTTAGAAGGTCTAAGATGGCCTGACTCACAGGTCTCACAGTGGAAGCTGGTTGTCATATTGAACCATGGTTCTCCTCATTCAATCATCAGGGACCAAATTGGCTTCTGCATTATGGTAGTCTTAGGCAGAGTTCAAAAACCGGGAAAACGGAAGCGGCAAAGGCTCAGTCTCACAATTGCACAATGTCATTTCTCTCATCTTCTATCGGTCAATACAAGTTAGAAAACCAGCCTAGATTCAGTAAGTGGGAGGAAAACTTTCACCTCTTGATGGGAGGTGTGAAAAGTAAGAATGTAAGAAAACATGGCTACAGGGAGTTTTGATTCATTCTTCCACAATGTCCAAATAGTTGCTTTATTTTTCTCATATTTTCACACAAAATCATACCATCCAGTGAATAGCAATGTATACTTTGGTAGTTCTGCAGAAGAAGGAAGAGAGAGCTTGACTCTTTAACGTGAAGTTCTGGTAAATAGCTGACCCATCTTCAGAGCCAGGAAAATGAAAAAAAGTGAAAGTGTTACTCACTCAGTCATGTCTGACTGTGATTCCATAGACTGTGGCCTGCCAGGCTCCTCTGTTCATGGAATTCTCCAGGCAAGAATAATGGAGTTGGTGGGTAGCCATACCCTTTTGCAGGGGATCTTTCCAACCTGGGGAACTAACATGGAGCTCCTGCATTATAGGCAGATTCTTTACCATCTGAGCCACTAGGGAAGTCTTAATTGGGGCTTCACACCTGCAGCTAGGAGTTGAGTCAACAGCACTCAGGTCTACATAGCTGATAATTAAAGGTGACATTTTAGCAAGGCAAGACTAGGGTATTCCTTCTAGAATAAGGAAGACCATATGCTGGACCTCAAAAGCAAATGAATCTGGGAAAAAAGAGTACAAACTTTAACTCTCTTAACAAAACCATGAGTGCCTTTTCTGTAACACCGTTTCTCCTTCCTTTTTGATATTTTGCACCTGGAATTAGGTTAATATGAATCAAAGGCCATTATCCTCCACTTACTCTTAGTATGGGGCTTCCCCAGCAGCTCAGTTGGTAACGAATCTGCCTGCAGTGCAGGAGACCCGGGTTCGAACCCCAGTTTGGAAAGATCCCCTGGAGAAGGAAATGGCAACCCACTCCAGTACTCTTGCCTGGACAATTCCATGGACAGAGGAGCAGGGAAAGCTGCAGTCGATGGGATCACAAAGAGTCAGACGTGATTGTGCAATAACTTTCACTTACTCTTTGTATGACCTTAATTATCCTCTCTGAGACTCAGTTTCTTCAAAGAATATGTGTAATCATCATGACAGGAGTGCTGAGGAAATTAAATGAGATCATATTTGGTAAGTAGCTAGCAGAGTATCTTGAAACCAGTAAACATCTCCTGGGTAACATGTACCACCATCAGTATCGGCATTAATATCAGTATGTTGGATTCTGTGGGAGAGGGAGAGGGTGGGGAGATTTGGGAGAATGGCATTGAAACATGTATAATATCATGTATGAAACGAGTTGCCAGTCCAGGTTCGATGCACGATACTAGATGCTTGGGGCTGGTGCACTGGGACGACCCAGAGGGAGGGTGTGGGGAGGGAGGAGGGAGGGGGGTTCAGGATGGGGAGCACAGGTATACCTGTGGCGGATTCATTTCGATGTTTGGCAAAACTAATACAATATTGTAAAGTTTAAAAAGAAAATTTAAAAAAAAATTATCGATAAATTTTTTCCTGTTCGGTTTCCTTTGAATACTTCTACTTTAAAATTTGTGTCATTGTATTTCTACATGAAGCATTTCAGTAAATAAACACAACTTTTTATTTGGCATGGACAAGCATACATTGCTATATTTAAAATAGATAACCAACAAGGATCTACTGTAGAGCTCAGGAAACTTTGCTCATTGTTATGTGGCAGGCTGGGTGAGAGGAGAGTTTGGGAGAGAATAGATACATGTATGTGTATCACTGAGTCCCTTCACTGTTCACCTGAAACTGCCACAGTACTGTTAATTGGCTATACCCCAACACAAAATAAAAAGTTCTAATTAAACAACAGCAACATAGGATGACCAAGGAACAAATTTCTGCCTGCATTGTGCTGACCCAATTTTCATAATGCATTATAGAAACACATATGATACTCCAGGGCTTCTAAGGAAAATTTTTAAGCACAGGTATGAGCATAATCTATGTCCATCAAAAGTCACTTACTGTAAGTCTGCACATTTGAAGTTTAATCACAAAATGATTTGCAAAGAACTAGGGAATTCTGCAGTGCAGGCAGTTTAAAGATGACCTCGACTGTGTACCACCATCATTTCAAAATTGGCCAAAATGGCCTTAAGCAGCAGTAAACAAGAACTTTTCTCTGAATTTAAACTTGATATATATGCAAGCTTTTTGATTACACTTTTCTATCACATTATTCACATGCCCTTATACAGAATTTTAAATAAAGACAAAAAGTAAAAAATGGATGTAAGACAGGGTTGACAGTCAGGCTTAACCCTGGCTGGGGATATTGTTTATTCTCTAACTTTTCTATTTCCAGATTCCATGTGATCTTAGTTTCTGACTTTGGTCCCCTCTTGATTTGATTATTGAGGTCTGAGAATCTGTTTTTAAAGTAACTTAAGAGCTGAAAGACTTTCAGTCTCAATTGCATCTATCTGAGGCACGCAGACATGTCCTAGCAGCTTTATCCTCAGGCCCTTATTTCTTCCCACGAGCAAGCACTACTCAAAAGTATGAGAGCAGCTTGCATTAGCTCTAACATGCAAGCCCTTTCATTGCCTTGGAGACACTCGGGCAATTTATGATCATTTGTTGCAAAGAGGTTCTGCCATTACTCTCAGCCAGAAGGAAAATAGCATTGCCTCTACAATTGCGTCTCAAGGACTCAGCTAATGCAGCCCTGGTGCTCTTCTCTGGATAGAAATATCTACAAAAGCGTTGAGAGCTCAGATCAAGTGTTTTCACTGTCAGCCACCAAAGGCGTTCTGCCCCCTGCCTACCACAATTACAGGACTTTCTAGCCAGCAGAAATAGGCAATACAAAATTTCTTCTAATGCTCCTGTCAATATTGAACCGTGGATTGCCTGAAAAAGAGTCATTCTTTTCCCTCAGTGGCTCGAGTACACTGTGAAAGGTCTTTAACAGTCTGTGCCAGTCTGGGGGTGAGGCCGAGAGGCTCTGCATACTTTATCACTAACACTCCAAAGAACTATTGATGCACTACTGGATACATTAAGGGGGTACTTCTTCCCATATGTGGACCTCTTCCAAATGATGAGAAGACACCAGAAACTGAGCTGAGAAAAAAGTATGTGACAAAGTGAATTTTAGAGCATGAGTGGTCATTCCAGCAATGAAAACCAAGAGAGAGAGAGATAAAAAAAAAAAATGCATTTATGCCTGTTTCATGGAGAGGGCACCAGGCAATTGGCAGTTCCTGGTACACTGGTGCATTCTTTTGTTCGTTTAGAGGAAGCTACCCACGTCTGAGTTAGAGTTCTCCAGACCTTTGAGTTTAGAAAGTGATAAAGAAATACCCGAATGTATACAATGGCCTTCCCTTTAGTTGATAGAATTTCTTCAAAGCATGTTTTTATTGAAGTAACCTGGTGGTTCTGCATGTCTGGCTCAGACAATAAAAAATCTGCCTGCAATGTGGGAGACCTGGGTTTGATCCCTGAGTCAGGAAGATCCCCTGGAGAAGAGAATGGGTACCCACTACAGTATTCTTGCTTGGGAAATCTCATGGACAGATGAACCTGGTGGGGTACAGTCCATGAGATCACAAAGAGTCAGACATGACTGAATGGTTAACACTTTCACTTTCCATATGTCTAGAACCAAAACATCACGAGGTGTGAGGTTCAAGAGCTAACGTTGTTAGAGATATTGCGCTTACTCCTTCAGGGTAGCTTGTTACCTTGCAAAGGATAATAAAAAGTATGTAGAGCGATTTGAGAGGCCTGTGTCTCTGCCATGCATCATCAGCTATATAGGATTTCCAATTTATGTAACAATGAGATCAGCTAAGTGATGTTGTTCACCTTAAATATTTGATGTTTTAATAGATTGCCTATTCTATGACGGCCACTTACTCCATCAACATTGGCTAATACACTTGAGAGAAATTGTTCTGTTTGTGAATCCTTACAAATACAAAAACTAAAATATTTTTCCAAATTGAAAATACAAGATCAACTTTTAATCCTTTAAGTGGTACTAGTGTAAACAGTGGGCTTCCCAGGTGGTTCAGCAGTAACGAACCCACCTGCAATGCAGGGGTCGCAGGAGACACAGGTTTGATCCCTGGGTTGGGAAGATCCTCTGGAGGAGGGCATGGCAACCCACTCCAGTATTCCTGCCTGGAGACTCCCATGGACAGAGGAGCCTGGAGGGCTGCAGTCCATAGGGTCTCAAAGAGTCAGACAGGACTGAAGCAACTTAGCATGTACACAGTGTAAACAGTATTAAAATCTAGGGGCTAAGGAAACGAGAAAGTGGGGAGTAACAAAAATCTCCACGTAAATTAAAATGCCAAACCTTTTCAAAACTATTTTCAACCAGACAAAATGTCCTTTAGTTATTGGTAAATTTAATCTGTCTCTTACAAAGCAAGGGGAAGCAAGAACTAATCTCAAGGGTTATTCAATGAGACTCGCATTTCAAGTGGCCTATTTAGTGAATGCCTAAAGTGTGTGTTCAGTCATGTCCACCTGTTTGTGACCGCATGGACTGTAGCCTGCCAGATTCCTCTGTCCATGGAATTCTCCAGGCAAGAATACTGGAGGGGGTTGCCTCCCTTCTCCAGGGGATCTTCCTGACTCAGGGATTGAACCGGTGTGTTTTGAGCCTCCTGCATTGGCAAGCAGATTCTTAACCACTGAGCTACCTGGGAAATACAAGGAATGCTTAGGCACAGGAAGAGAAGAACAGAGAATCAGGCATCCTGGATTCCAGGAGCTTTTCATCTGATGGAGGATACCAAACGCCAACAACCGCCTATAACAAGAGGAAGACAAACGCAGTATAAATCAAGATATCAATACTCATGGCACAGGGCATGCACAGCTATGAACATGTTATGGCCCATTAAGGGAATGGAGTGTAAGAACAGAATGGCAGAAGCCTGGGTTAGGAGTAGGTGGTGTAAGAACAGCAGCTACATATGGGTCTTGATTCAGAGATTTATATGTATTACATACAGCCTATACTTTTTACTTTAGTAAGATTTACATTACTAAATTTACCAACTTAACCATTTTTAAGTATATAGTTCAGTGGCATTAAATATATATATACTATATATATATTTAGAAAAGGAAGAGGAACCAGAGATCAAATTGCCAACATCCGCTGGATCATTGAAAAAGCAAGAGAGTTCCAGAAAAACATCTATTTCTGCTTTATTGACTATGCCAAAGCCTTTGACTGTGTGGCTCACAATCAACTGTGGAAAATTCTGAAAGAGATGGGAATACCAGACCACCTGATCTGCCTCTTGAGAAATTTGTATGCAGGTCAGGAAGCAACAGTTAGAACTGGACATGAAACAACAGACTGGTTCCAAATAGGAAAAGAGTATGTCAAGGCTGTATATCGTCACCCTGCTTATTTAACTTATATACAGAGTACATCATGAGAAATGCTGGACTGGAAGAAACACAAGCTGGAATCAAGATTGCTGGGAGAAACATTAATAACCTCAGATATGCAGATGACACCACCCTTATGGCAGAAAGTGAAGAGGAACTAAAAAGCCTCTTAATGAAAGTGAAAGAGGAGAGTGAAAAAGTTGGCTTAAAGCTTCATTCAGAAAATGAAGATCATGGCATCCGGTCCCATCACCTCATGGAAAATAGATGGGGAAACAGTGGAAACAGTGTCAGACTTTATTTTTCTGGGCTCCAAAATCACTGCAGATGGTGACTGAAGCCATGAAATTAAAAGACACTTACTCCTTGGAAGGAAAGTTATGCCCAACCTAGATAGCATATTCAAAAGCAGAGACATTACTTTGCCAACAAAGGTTTGTCTAGTCCAGGCTATGGTTTTTCCTGTGATCATGTATGGATGTGAGAGTTGGACTGTGAAGAAGGGTGAGTGCCAAAGAATTGATGGTTTTGAACTGTGGTGTTGGAGAAGACTCTTGAGAGTCCCTTGAACTGCAAGGAGATCCAACCAGTCCATTGTGAAGGAGATCAGCCCTGGCATTTCTTTGGAAGGAATGATGCTAAGGCTGAAACTCCAGTACTTTGGCCACCTCATGAGAAGAGTTGACTCATTGGAAAAGACTCTGATGCTGGGAGGGATTGGGGGCAAGAGGAGAAGGGGACAACAGAGGATGAGATGGCTGGATGGCATCACTGACTCGATGGACATGAGTCTGAGTGAACTCCGGGAGTTGGTGTTGGACAGGGAGGCCTGGCGTGCTGTGATTCATGGGGTCGCAAAGAGTCAGACATGACTGAGCGACTGATCTGATCTGATCTGATCTGATCTGATATGTGTGTGCGCGTGTGTGTGTGTGTGTGTGTGTGTGTGTGTGTATAGTGTTTGGTAACTATCACAACCATCCCTCCAGAAAATTTTTCATCCCCCCAAACTGAAACTCCATGCCATTAATTGAAAACTTCTTACTCTTTCATTTCCCTAGTCTTCACTTGGAACTGTTGATATCATTCTACTTTGTATCCATGAGTTTGACTAATCTAGGTACCTCATATAAATGGAATCATACAGTATTTGTTATGTGAGTAACATTTCACTTAGCACAGTATCTTCAAATCTCATTCATGTTGTAGTATCTGTCAGAATTCTATTTTTAACACTATTTCATTATATGCATATACTGTGTCTTGTTTACCCATTCATCTGTTGATGGACATTTAGGTTGCTTCAGTCTGTTATAAGTGACACTGCTTTGAACACGAGTTTACAAATATCTCTTCCACTCTTTGCATTCACTTCTTTCAGTTAAATACCCAAAATTGCAACTGCTGGATCATATGGTAATCCTATTATTAATCTTTTTGAGAAAACACTACTCTTTTCCATATTGGTAGCTGCCATCTGCGGGGTCGCACAGAGTCAGACACGACTGAAGCGACTTAGCAGCAGCAGCAGAAGCACCATTTCACATCCCCACCAGCAGTACACAAGTTTTCCGCATCCTCACTAACCTGTTATTGTTTGTTTGTTGTATACTAGACATCGTAATGGGTATGATGTGATATTCATGTAATGAACTTTTTCAGAGCAACACTGCAAAGATAACATTATTATCCCAATGTAATAGATAAAGTAATAGACCTAGAGACCTAAAACAACTCTCAGAGTGTTTTAGTTACTAAATGGTGTACGTAAGATGAGATTTGAAGCTCAGTTTGGTTCAGTTCAGTTGCTCAGTTGGACACGACTTCAGTTGCTCAGTCTTTGTGGCCCCATGGACTGCAGCATGCCAGGCTTCCCTGTCTATCACCAACTCCCAGACCCAACTCAAATTCAAGTCCATTGTGTCGGTGATGTCATCCAACCATCTCATCCTCCATCGTCCTCCTGCCATCAATCTTTCCCAGCATCAGCGTCTTTTCAAATGAGTCAGTTCTTCCCATCATGTGGCCGAAGTATTGGAGTTTCAGCTTCAACATCAGTCCTTCCAATGAATATTCAGGACTGATTTCCTTTAGGATGAACTGGTTGGATCTCCTTGCAGTCCAAGGGATTCTCAAGAGTCTTCTCTAACACTGCAGTTCAAAAGCATCAATTCTTCGGTGCTCAGCTTTCTTTATAGTCCAACTCTCACATCCATACATGACTACTGGAAAAACCATAGCCTTGATTAGATGGACCTTTGTCAGCAAAGTAATGTCTCTGCTTTTTAATGTGCTTTCCAGGTTGGTCATAGCTTTTCTTCCAAGGAGCAAGCATCCTTTAATTTCATGGCTACAGTCACCATCTGAGATTTAAAACTAACTGTATAAAAAATACCAATGCATGTGTTTATTATGATACAAACATGGGATATGTTTTATAAGCAATGAATTAGCATGGCTGGTATGACAAATGAGATACAACCTTGCCTGCTCATCTCAGCCTTATATGTTCTACCTTGCCATACCCTCCCTTTTACCTTCAAGTTAGTGCCTTCTACCCCCACACTGCTCACAGCACCAGTTCTACTACACATGTATTAATTCATTGTGTGCAGACTAGTCACCCCAGCATTTGAATGCATGATTTTCTTCCTCATGAAAACTTCTTCTTCACACACCTTTGAACCATGGCTAAAAACCACTTGCATGTATCCTTTCCTGAAACATGATGTAGAGTCCTTTTGCATTTGATTGTTTTGTGCCACCATGAAAGAGCATCTATGCTTCAACAAGTCCCAGGACAACTGTGCTCAGCATAATTCCTCAGATTCATGATTCTTGCTTTGTTTTCTCTGGAACCTAAAATGCCATCAAGGAAGCATCAAAGTATTTTTATAATTCTGGAAGCAATGGGAATATTAAAGAGTCAATGACAATAATTAAGAAGCTATTACAATGATAATTACTGAGGTATAAAGTAATAATGAGCTGATCTAATGGATAATTAATAACATGGAAAGGAGAACTGATAGGAATGGTTATATAGGACAGCGGTCCCCAATCTTTTTGGCACCAGGGACTGGCTCCCCAATAGACAATTTTTCCTCAGACAGAAGCGGGGGCAGGGATGGTTTCAGTTTTCAGTTTCACCCACTGCTCACCTCCTGCTACAAGGCCCTGTTCCTAACCGGCCATGGACCAGTACCAGTCCCAGTCTGTGGCCTGATGGGTGGAGACACCCCATATAGTTGTGAGGAGGATTTAAAATGAACGATGCACTGTGATGAGTAGAATGGTAGAACTACTAGTCTAGATAAGAAACATGAGGAGAAGGGCCACAGGGTACCTAGATATTTGGTGAAGTATGTATTCCAGGTACATCTATGAGGATGTTTTTAGATGAGATGAACATTTGAGTTGGTAAACTGAGTAAAGCAGGTCATTCTCCCTAATGTGTGTGATCCCTATCCAATCACCTGAAGGTCTGAATAGGAGAAAATGACTAATTCTCCTGCAACCATGATGGAATTCCTCCTACCTGATGTCATAAGCTGGGGCATCAGTTTTTTCCTGTGTTCAAATGCAAACTGAAACATCATATCTTGGATCTCAAGTCTGCCAACTTTTGGACTGCAACTAGATCATGACCTCTCCTGAGTCTCCAGGTTGCCTACCTTAGGCTTTGGGATTTCTCAGCTTCCAAAGTCATTGGAGCCAGTCTCTGAAATACACACACACACACACACACACACACACACACAGGTCTTCTCTTACCCTTTTCCTTTATGGCCCTTCCTTTCTTATACATAAAAACTCTTTCCATTATGACCTACTATATTCTATCAAGTAATACAACTGTATTAAAGTTTAGGTTTATTGTTAATATGATTGAAAGGAATTATAAGTATCTGAAAATACTCAGCAAGTGCACATGTGAAATTATAGTGAATGTGGAACCAATAAAATAATAAATGAGCCAGGGACTTAAACTGAATACACATTGCTGTATCAAGGAAAAATTAGGCATATCTGCTTGAATCCAACCAGCCATTAGATTATTCTAAGCTTCTTACAAAGTAAGTATACCATAAGAAAAAAAAAAATTGAGTAAGTTTCATTTGCAATAAAGCTTCAATCAAAGAAATAGGAAAGGAAACAAAGAAGAATTTGAGGAGAAATATAAACAAAGTAATCAGTCATTTAAGAAAGGTAAGTTGAAGCTGACGAAAATATCACCATTGCTGGATTTGCAATTTAACAGTAGAGAAACCAACCTGTTGCTTGAATCAGAGAGGGACAAAGGGGAAAAGAAACCTGCAAAGAATAATTAGATGTTAACTGCATGTGAGCAAAGTAGGTACCGGTATTTTCACAAGTTTCAGCTTAAGTAGCAGCCTTTGCCACTCTCTGGAATCAAAGCAATTTATCATCCATGAACAACTGTCAACCAGAGCACCACCAGGGACAAGTCAAGGCTGTGTTTTTACCGGGCCTGGATTTTCATATAAAAGCATTGAATTTATCTGGACTGTGGAGAGTTGCTAAGCTCAGTGTCAAGGGGAAAGTTCCATCTTATTAGTAGTGATGTTATCTTAGTTACGGTACTCGTCTTGTCTGGAGGAGTGGGGAGGGTGATGCATGTCATGTGGTTGCAGACAAATGAGAATGTGGTTTTAAGGACCCCATGCTATTGACCTTACAGTTTTGACATAGAAGGCCTAATTTAGACCAGAGATTTTTTAAGGTCCTGAGATCACATCTTGAATCTTCACAAACAAAAGTAAATGTGTTTTAAAACAAAATATCTATCTTCAGATAGATAGGTAGATACAAATGGTAAAATTATTCTTTAAAAAAAAAATCAGATTGAGATGTAGCCCTATGGAGAGCAGAGAGGAACACACATTAAATATATGATAAGAAGCTGCACGTGTGCGTAGAAGCTTACATACATCCACCAGAGAAAGGGACTGTTCGGCACTTGGAGAAATCAGTTGAGATGCTCTGAAGATGAGGGCACATTTTAGAACGTTCCAAAGGGCATATCCAAATGCATGGCTAGCTGCAATAGGGTAAAAATGGATATCCTTCATGAGAGTGTAATGTGCTGTCCACACGCTCCACTGGAGCCTAATGTGACAAACGAATGTGTGGGCATGCAGGTCTCAAAGAGGCTGAATGGAATAAAGTGGCAGAGATTTCTCTCACAGAGAGACAGTGAGCCTCTGTCTTCTCCTCTCAAGACACAATCTTTGTTGGAGAGTAATAGGAATCAGCTTTGCTATGGCTTCCTTTAGTAAGCACAGCAGCAGCAGCAGTTTTGAGATTCTGTGGTACATGCTAAGTCACTTCAGTTGTGTCTGACTGTTTGTGACCCCATGGACTGTACTTTGCCAGGCTTCTTTGCCCATGGGATTCTCCAGGCAAGAATACTGGAGTGGGTTGTCATTTCCTTCTCCAGGGGATTTTCCTGACCCAGCGATGCACTGGCAATCCTGCATTGGCAGGCAGGTTCTTTACTACTAGCACCACCTGGAAAGCATGTTTTGGGTTCTCTAGAATAAATTCCTGATTATCCATATGTACCCAACACCCACCCACACAACTCCAGCACCCGTCTCCCCATCCTCATGCACACAATCATCTCTCCAGTGTTGAGAGTCAAAAGAATTAATTTTGAAAGGTTTGAATGGGGTACCAGTGTGAAGTAGGATTAAATCATTTTTCCATCTAAGTTTCGAAAATAGCAAGAGAGCGTTGGGGTCACAGTGAGCTCCTCAACTTGGTAAGGATCAATCTGTCCTTTAATCTGAGTGCTGCAATGCCATCCAACCTCAGTACCCAGGAGGAAAATAAAGCAAATAGGAATATGGTCCAGAAGTGGTACACAGCCTCACCACCCCAATCCATTTCCCTCTATATTTTATTATGATCCTTTTTAAACATAAGAAAATTGAAATGATTTTATAATAAATATATAGACCTAAAACTAACCTACTTCCATCAACAACTAACATTTTAGTTTCCTTGATTTAGCACGTACTATTATCCATCCATCCATCCCCCTACTTGGCTATTTATCCAGTTTTCACTCTATTTCTTACCAAGCTGCAGACATCAATGCACTTTCCCCTAAGTATTTATGCATGGACACCATTTACAAAAGTTTGATATTCGCTTTCGGTATTTTTTCTTTTTGAGGTAAAATTTACACATAATAAAATTACATATATATATATGACATTTATTTTTGGCAAGTTTATATACTTATGTAACAAAAATTTTTATCAAAGTAAATAACATTAACATCATTCCAGAATGTTGCCTAATACCTCTTTCCAATCAATCTCTGCCCCTAAGCCCAACAATAACAACTGTTCCATGCTTTTCCCAACAAAGATTAGTTTTGCCTGTTTCTGAATCGTATTGAAAAGAGTCATAAGTATATGTTCCTCTGTGGAGGACTGTTAACGGTAGATAGTATAATGGCTCCACAAAATACCCACCTCGTAAACCCTAAAATCTGTGTACATGTCATGTTACATAGTAAGATGACAGGGGTTATTGAAGTAATACATGGGATCATGGTTGCTAATCAGCTGACTTTGAAACAGGGAAGTTATCCTGGATTATCTGGGTGGGCACAATATAATTACAAAGGCTCCTAAACGTGGAAGACTGAGACAGAAGTATCAAAAAACCAGAGAAATGGCATCATTTCAAAGGGTTGACTGAACATTGCTGGCTTTGAAGGTTTAAGGGAGTCATGAGCCAAGGAATGTGGGAAGTCTTTAGAAGCTGAAAAAGGTAGGAAAATAAATTATTCCCTAGAGCCTATAGGCAAGAATACAGCTGCCAACACCACTGATTTTTGCCCAGTGAGATTCATTTTGGATTTACCTCCAGAACTGTAAGGTAACACATTTGCTTTGCTTTATTCAACTATGTTTGTAGCAGGTTACAGCAACAATAGGAAACTACTATACTTTTTTTTAAATTCAATATAAATTTTTTTGAGGCTTATCTCTATAATTGTATGTATGCTTGTCTTTTTTCATCCCATTTTATCCAACCTCTTGTTGAAGGATACCTGGACTGTTTCCAGTTGTAGACTATAATTATTGGTCATGAGTCTGTGCATTTTTTAAAGTGCTATCACTTGATGTGTTTGAGGATTCACTATTTGTGACTGGCCTTCATGGTGACCAGCATCTGAACTGGCCAGGGAAGGCACTAGTGGATGATGCTTTAGGGAGCTAAAAATGCATAACACTAATCTGTTTCCAAGCTCTGATATACTATTTCAAAAGCTAGATTTAAGGAGAGCAGGAGCCACCATCATATAGAAAGGGATGTGGAGACCTAAGTATTGTGAAGTGTCTGCTTCCCTCCATATGCTCAGATGAAATCAGTCAGCTCCACTCTTTATTATCCCGATATGCCTTCAAATAAGAATAAGAATAATAGCTAATTTTCTGCTGCAATGTCACCTAAACCAGAACAACCTGAGTCCAGATTATTAAGCTCTCAGTCTTAGTTTGCTCATCTGTGAAATAAGAACTATCCCAATTTACAGTTGTTCTGGGGCAGCTTCCATGGTGGCTCAGATGATAAGGAATCTGCCTGCAGTGAAGGAGAACCAGATTAGATCTCTGGATTGGGAAGATCCTCTGGAGAAGGGAATGGCTACCCACTCTAGTATTCTTGCCTACAGAATTCCATGGACAGAGGAGCCTGATGGGCTATAGTCCATGGGGCTGCAAAGAGTCAGACACCACTGAATGACTTTCACTTTTCATTTTCTGGGGCATAATGTGATAATATAAACAAATGAGACATATAGTACGCATAAAAAGTTGCTAGTGTCCTTAATTTTCTTAAATTCCTACACAGGACAATCCTCATGTCTTGTTTCTAGAAAAGCATTTTATAGAAACATCGAAATCAGGGAATATGCTTATTAATTCAACAAATGCTGACTGAGCATAGACAAGGCCATAGATATTCCCAGGACTTTAAAGACTTATTGCATACAACTCTTTTGTTCAAAGAGCCCAGTGAGGAAGACAAAGGAGTAAACAGGCCTCTATAGTTTGGCATGGCTACTATGAGAACGGAAGGCATAGGGGTCATGGTGTATTTAAGAGAGCACCTAGCCTAATCAAGGGAAAGTGCCAGCAAGATTCAGGAGCAGATGTTCCTCAACCAGAAGAAGTGACTCAAGAGTAGGTTAAGCAGAAAGGAAACTGAGGAGCAGAAAGGAAACTGAGGAGAGGAGCAGGAGTCAGGAAGACCCTGTGTTGTACCCAAGGAGAGACTGTGACCATTCAGATAAGTTAACATACTATATGGGAAGCCATTCCCTTCTCCAGGGGATCTTCCCAATCCAGGGATTGAGCCCAGGTCTCCCGCATTGCAGGCAGATTCTTTACCAGCTGAGCCATCAGGGAAGCTCAAGAACACTGGAGTGGGTAGCCTATCCCTTCTCCAGAGGATCTTCCTGACCCAGGAATTGAACCAGGGTCTGCTGCATTGCAGGCAGATTCTTTACCAGCTGAGCTACCAGGGAAGCCCATGTATAGGCACACACTAGCTTCAAATTCCAAGGTCAAGTTTAAACACAGGTAGGATTAGATGATATGGATTGTCAAATATTATGAGTTTTCCAGTCATACAAACCAAAACTGGAATCACATTCCAATTTGGCTATCTATCAGTTATTTGACCTGGAGAAAAACAAGTTAAGTTTTTAAAACTTTAATATCTTCATTTGTAGAAGGAGTATAACATTATTGAACCTACAGCAATGCTGTAAGAATGAAATGACAAAAAGTTGATGTAAAGTATTTAGCAGAATAGTTGATACATATAGTAAGCTCTCAAACAGTACAATCTTCCCCTGTTCTTTTTTCATTTTTCTAGTATCACAAATATTCTAGAGATATGCATACTGACTCTATGTGCCCAACAAGGGGGTAGATAACAGACATATACACCTATAAAATTTGAGTATGTCACTGGTTTGTATTGAAGGAGAAGACAGTAGCCCTAACAAGTTTAACAAACAGTGTAAGTATATTAGAATCTCAATAATCATATTCAGGTTTTAGTGACCAATTTAAGAAAAGCATCAGGCTGGAGCAGAGATTACTAGTCTCCATCAGGTTACCTGGGTTAAAGATTACAAAAGGACAGAGTGTCGCAAAATAACTTACTATTCTTTTATCTACTTATGATGGTCAGGTTAGGTAAAGAAAAGGAATTTCATTAATGGTAAGATGGTCCAGTGTCCCCAGGGGAAAGGACAATGACATCATAAAATATACCTTTATCCCTGGGAGAAGAATAGACGTAAATTGTGGAAGAACCAAGCACACGGTAATAAAATGTATATAGTACTGATGGGGCTGGAGCCAGGGCCCAGAAGTGCATAAACCTATAGAATTCAGGGTCTTCTCTACAAAAACAAAGTAACTAAACTGCAAATTCAAAAGTAGGTATTTTTATCAGTGTCCTGTGGCTACTGTAACACATTACCACCAACTTAATGGCTTAAAACAACATGTTTATTATCTTCATTCTGAAGGTCAGAGTCCTAAATGTGTCTCACAGGGATAAAATCAAGATGTGAGCAAAGCTATTACCCTTTCTGGAGACTTTGAGGAGACTCCATTTTCTTGCCTTCTCCAGCTTTTAGATGGTTGGCCACATTCCTTGGCTTTGAAGCCTGTTTTCCCATTCTCAAAGCCAACAATGGCTGGTTGAATCCTAACATCTCACCAGTCTGACACCAACTCTTCTGACTTCCATTTTCACTAAGGACTTTGCGATTACACTGGACCCACACAGATAATCTATTTTAAGGTCATTTGATTAGCAATGTAAATTCCATTTGCAACCTGAAGTACCTCTTCCCTTGCAACATATTCACAGAGTCCAGGTATTAGAGTGTGGGTCTCTTTTGAAAGATACTATTCTGCCTATCACAGTATAAAATGAGTATTTAGAATGAGAAAAAAATCATATCAGAACCTATTTTGATATCCAAATCCTTTTTCTCTGATTTTTTTTGTTTTCAGCAATTTATAAATGATGTTTCCATAGAAATACTTCTAATTAAACCTGAATTTTTCTCATCTCCAGTTCCCTACAACTACCAACAACTTCCAGTATTTTCAGGGTACAGGAAATGACAGACCCTAAAGCTAAATTCTTTTAGCTTCATTATTAATCTGCTTCTAAGAATTGAAAAACATCACTGCAGATATGATGCTTAGACCGAAAATATACTCCCTTATAAAATATGTTACTGTAGTTCACTAATGATATTGACAAATAGAATTATTTTTCTTTTACAAAATTGATATTATTAAATGCATATCAGATTCTAGTATTAATAAGTCATTGAAATGTTTGCCAATGTAAGGGTAAATGTCTTCTAGTAAATTGATCTTTATTAATATTTTATTACTTGATCATTTTTCACTTACCAGATTCAGGTTATGGAATTTTTGGCAAAACCAATACAATATTGTAAAGTAATTAGCCTCCAATTAAAATATATAAATTAAATAAATAAAATAAAATAAAAATGCAAAAAAATGCAACTCTAATCAGTTATAGTATATATGATAGGCTACACATAAGAAATTATGGTAACAATTTAATCACTGAGTCGTCCCTGAATCTTGCAACCACATGGACTTTAGCTCACCATGCTCCTCTGTCCATAGGATCTTTCTGGCAAGAATCCTGGAGTGGGTTGCCATTTCCTTCTCCAAGAGATCTTCCTGACCCAGGGATCAAACCCGCATCTCCTGCATTGAAAGAGGTCTCCTGCTTTGCAAGAGGAGTCTTTACCGCTGACCCACCAGGGAAGCCCAAAGTAAAGTATAGGACATGGTATTTTTATTTTAGAATTTAAATAAATCCTTCATGCTTGACAGAAAGAGAATGCTTCTCACTTCTAACCCAAAAGGACAATAAGGAAAGTATCTTTATGTTCTATCTTTAAAAGAAAAGCCTTGCCTTTAGTGTGTCTACCCTTAATGATTTCTGTGTTAATTCTGTCTTTTGTCTTGTAACTATTTTCTGAAAATCCAGCAGTATGATCCCTTACATCATAGTATTGCTCTCCAACTGGAAAGGGATCAATCTGCCATTCTTTCCACTTTTCTCTTTTAGGCTAGAGGAGCTAGCTTAGAAAAAAAATCTCAAAAGTCATACAAATCTTTGCTTGGAAGCAACTGTAATAATCATTTTAGTTCTTTTTACAAAAAAAAAAAAATAACAGCTGCCATTCTGTGAGTGCTTGCCACATGCCAGGCTAAGCATTTATGTTTCTCCTTTTTTTTTTTTTTTTTTTTTACCCATAACAATACTGGAAGAAAAGTATAATTATCTGCATTTTTTCATGAATACTTATAAGTGGAAATAATCTTTTATGGTTCTCACATCAGAAAAGGTAATGTGTGTTGGGACAAGGAGAGAGAATGCTTCCTGTTTTTCAAGAAGCAGCTGTAAGACAGAAGGTTTCTTGATCTTAGCCACTGTCAACAGAACCTAATTAGGTCTGATGGAGCACTCATTGCTATAGTTTGAAAGACAGAAGTACTAGGCATTAAGCCTGAGAAATCTGAAAGGGATTTGAAATGATTATTGCCATTATTGCTATTATTATTTACTTATTCTCTCTTGGTTACAGCTCTAAATGAAAACCAACATTCAGACAGTGTGAGACTGTTTAACATCTTTCACATTAAAGTTTGCATTCTTAACTACATGGAATCAAGAACCATTTTTCCTTTGCTCCTCAAGTCAATATAAGTCACTCTTTTACTGACTCTTTTTATTTCCATCCAGGACTAAAACTACCTGTAGAATGCCCCCACATGTTTGTCTCCCTTCGCATAAAGAAAGCTCTGCAATGGGATATGTGAGTCTGGAGACACATAAATAGGAGGAGGACTAGAAGTTGTAGTGCCGACGACTTTGTGAAAACGCAGAGGAATGATTCTAGAACTCAAAGCTCTAAAATGGAACCAAGAAAATGAGAATTGATGTGTGCACATCCCTTTGGGGATTACCCAAAGCCATTCTGCCACCTGGTGGCCTGAGACACTTGCTATCCAAAAAGCAAAAAAAAAAAAAAGGAAGATAAGGGACAGGACTGGGTTTGTGAGCAAACTTATCACTCCTCTACTCCCAAGAGGCATTGGGAAAACTGAGGACAACATTTCAGGGCACCTTCCATATGGAAAGTGGATTTTCCTACATATCTCAAAGAACGCAGAGCTGGCTCTTTCTAGAGTGCACTGGAGAACACAACAGAAGATTGCTGATTGTTAGAAAGTATCCACAGAAATCTGATGCATAGGTACTGAAAGGGACCCTAGAGATTTTTATTTTACAGATGCAGGGTTTGAGGTCCATGTAGTCTCCCTTAGTTCAGAAAGAAGCAGAACCCACAGGGGCATTTTCCCCTGGGGTAATCACCCCACAGTGCACCCCACAGAACTTAACCTTGTAGGGGATGCAGCTTAGCTTGTATGTTTGTTTAGCATAAAACTATGTCCTTGTGCAGGTATAGAATTAATAGTATGGAATAAATACTGCCGACTGTCATATTACTAGCCACTGTTTATTAAAAGGGGAACAATGGATAAACTGAAAGAAATCACTTAGAATCTGTAGAAATAGAATCAATAGATCTAGCTGAATATAATGAGCTCAAATCCACGGGAAAAAGAGAGTTGGGGGAAATCCAAATGCAATATATTTTTATGTACTTATTCTTATAATTCTATATTGAATAATATGCAATGAAGATTTTGTTTCCATTTAAAATAAGGTTGTAAAATATTTGGCTCATAAAAGCATTAAGATGAGGAAATGAGGGAGTGAAAAAGAAACCCTTTGTTTTTTAAAAGCATTCTTTTGTTTTTCTCCCTGGTTGTGAATCTGTCCCCTGGATTCATTGCTGCCTCATTTCAGATTTTTTTTTCCTATGCTTGCAAATGCCTTCCTTGAAACTTTCCTTCATATTTAAAAACAAATGGAGATGCTTAATTCATTTTACTTTCCAGGGAGTAAAGGAAATGAACATTAAAAGTGGCTTCACCACCATTAAAGAATGTTTCAATGCAGAGATTTTGATGGCACTATTACAAGA
The DNA here is from genome assembly GCF_055505025.1 of Bos grunniens. Taxonomy (NCBI): domain Eukaryota; kingdom Metazoa; phylum Chordata; class Mammalia; order Artiodactyla; family Bovidae; genus Bos; species Bos grunniens. The sequence goes on from NC_141170.1 coordinate 71,422,626, forward strand.
AAAAATTGTATTTAAATGTTTTCTGCTCATTTTTCTAAAACACCTCTCCTCCTCTGCTTCAAATCACAGTATTCCAAAAACTGCATTTGTGGTAACCCAGCACTGGTAATGCATTTAGTAAGATTTAAAAATCAGCTAAAAAGCAGGCTAAGAAGAAGTGCAGAATACAGATTGGAAATGCTGTAAGTCCCATTAAAGAGCCTCCCATTTTTGCTATAGCTGTAAGCTGTTTAAGGATGTGAGCCATGCTCACCTTACTTACCTGCATGGTATACTGTCTAGTATAATAAAATGCCTCCTGTATACTGGGTGCTTATTCAGTATTTCCCCAGTTAATTTCAGATTAGTTATAGTCTATAGCTTTATATGAACCAGTTACCTCCTGTGGCCATAGACTCTATCCATAGTCTTCGACCAGGAATTTCAGAAGTAAACACAGAAGAAAAAGAAAGGAATAGAGGTGGGAAGTATGATGTGAACCAGATTGCATGGGGTGAATTCTGGGTCATATTTTACTAACAATGAGTTAGTGGTGATTTATCCTCTATAAGCTACAGTTCGTCCTCTGTGCAAATACCTCCATCTTCTCGCTAGGCTCTTATAAAGGACCTGTGTGGGGCCCACCCAGATAATCCTGGATAGTATCCCTATGCCAAGATCCTTAACTTAATCATGTCTATAAATCCTTTTATCAAATAAGATAACATATTCACAAGTTACAGGGATTCAAATATTGATATCTTTGGGGCTTTAATCAGTCTGCTATCTATAACAATATGATGGCAGATCCTTTACATATAGGGATTTTTAGAAATTCACAAGTCTGAATTCACTATAGTAGTTGTTCTATTCACAATCACCTAATTAGGTAAGTTTTGCTTGTTGGTTAGTTTTACTTGCTCCTCCATCTGTTTAACAGAATTTGGCCAAATCTTAGGAAATGTGGAGACTGTTGTGTGATACATCAGAGATGAGGCAGACAGGGTGTTCTAGAATTTGTCTTTCTTTTAAATCCCAGGAGGTATTTTGAACATGGACTATACAGTCCATGAAATTCTCCAGGCCAGAATACTGGAGTGTGCAGCTGTTCCCTTCTCCACAGGACCTGCCCAAGCGAGGGATGAAACCCTGGTCTTCCACATTGCAGGCAGATTCTTTACTAGCTGAGCTACCAGGGAAGCCCCAACTTTCATTTAATAAATATTTATTAATGTTTTAGAAGCTGAAGAATTTAAAGTAGCCACATTTTAAGTTGAAAAACTAGATAAAAATTTCACAGACATGACAAAGGAAATACTTCTTTCTAAAATTGGAAAAAACTCCACAACTAAAATATTAAGGAGACTAACCTAAGCATTAGATACAGAAACAAAAACGTGAAGTTCTGCTACCAATGGAAAGAACAGTTGCCACGTTTAGTCATGTCTATTTGTTTATTTTAACCAACTCTGAATCTGCCACATTGGAAGATGCGTTTTCCCCTCTCACCACCTGTGACAGTTAATTGTATGTGTCAACTTGACAAGGCCATTCTCCTCCTATCTCTGTTTCAAATGACAGGCAAACTTGATTCTGCTTAATGAGTCAGTAGAGTTGAGAACATTAATTTATTTGAGCACATTTACATCAACATCAGGTGAATTTAACTCAGATGACCATTATATCTACTACTGTGGGCAGGAATCCCTTAGAAGAAATGGAGTAGCCATCATGGTCAACAAAAGAGTCCGAAATGCAGTATTTGGATGCAATCTCAAAAACGAAGGAATGATCTCTGTTCGTTTCCAAGGCAAACCATTCAGTATCACAGTAATCCAAGTCTATGCCCCAACCAGTAACACTGAAGAAGCTGAATGGTTCTATGAAGACCTACAAGACCTTTTAGAACTAACACCCAAAAAAGATGTCCTTTTCATTATACGGGACTGGAATGCAAAAGTAGGAAGTCAAGAAACACCTGGAATAACAGGCAAATTTGGCCTTGGAATACGGAATGAAGCAGGGCAAAGGCTAATAGAGTTCTGCCAAAAGAACACACTGGTCATAGCAAACACCCTCTTCCAACAACATAAGAGAAGACTGTACACATGGACATCACCAGATGGTCCACACCGAAATCAGATTGATTATATTCTTTGCAGCCAATGATGGAGAAGCTCTATACAGTCAGCAAAAATAAGACTGGGAGCTGACTCATGAACTCCTTATTGCCAAATTCAGACTTAAATTGAAGAAAGTAGGGAAAACCACTAGACCATTCAGGTGTGACCTAAATCAAATTCCTTATGATTATACAATGGAAGTGAGAAATAGATTTAAGGGACTAGATCTGATAGATAGATTCCCTGATGAACTATGGACAGAGGTTAATGACGTTGTACAGGACACAGGGATCAAGACCATCCCCACGGAAAAGAAATGCAAAAAAGCAAAATGGTTGTCTGGGGAGGCCTTACAAATAGCTGTGAAAAGAAGAGAAGTGAAAATCAAAGGAGAAAAGGAAAGATATAAGCAACTGAAGGTAGAGTTTCAAAGAATAGCAAGGAGAGATAAGAAAGCCTTCCTCAATGATCAATGCAAAGAAATAGAACAAAACAACAGAATGGGAAAGACTAGAGATCTCTTCAAGAAAATTAGAGATACCAAGGGAATATTTCATGCAAAGATGGGCTCGATAAAGGACAGAAATGGAATGGACCTAACAGAAGCAGAAGATATTAAGAAGAGGTGGCAAGAATACACAGAAGAACTGTACAAAAAAGATCTTCATGACCAAGATAATCATGATGGTGTGATCACTGACCTAGAGCCAGGTATCCTGGAACGTGAAGTCAAGTGGGCCTTAGAAAGCATCACTACGAACAAAGCTAGTGGAGGTGATGGCATTCCAGTGGAGCTATTTCAAATCCTAAAAGATGATGCTGTGAAAGTGCTGCACTCAATATGCCAGCAAATTTGGAAAACTCAGCAGTGGTCACAGGACTGGAAAAGGTCAGTTTTCATTCCAATCCCAAAGAAAGGCAATGCCAAAGAATGCTCAAACTACCACACAATTGCACTCATCTCACATGCTAGTAAAGTAATGCTCAAAATTCTCCAAGCCAGGCTTCAGCAATACATGAACCATGAACTTCCAGATGTTCAAGCTGGTTTTAGAAAAGGCAGAGGAACCAGAGATCAAATTGCCAACATCCGCTGGATCATTGAAAAAGCAAGAGAGTTCCAGGAAAGCATCTATTTCTGCTTGATTGACTATGCCAAAGCCTTTGACTGTGTGGGTCACAATCAACTGTGCAAAATTCTGAAAGAGATGGGAATACCAGACCACCTGACCTGCCTCTTGAGAAACCTATATGCAGGTCAGGAAGCAACAGTTAGAACTGGACATGGAACAACAGGCTGGTTCCAAACAGGAAAAGGAGTACGTCAAGGCTGTATATTGTCACCCTGCTTATTTAACTTATATGCAGAGTACATCATGAGAAACACTGGGCTGGAAGAAGCACAAGCTGGAATCAAGATTGCTGGGAGAAATATCAATAACCTCAGATATGCAGATGACACCACCCTTATGGCAGAAAGTGAAAAGGAACTAAAAAGCCTCTTGATGAAAGTGAAAGAGAAGAGTGAAAAAGTTGGCTTAAAGCTCAACATTCAGAAAACGAAGCTTATGGCATCTGGTCCCATCACTTCATAGGAAATAAATGGGGAAACAGTAGAAACAGTGTCAGACTTTATTTTTTTTTGGCTCCAAAATCACTGTAGATGGTGATTGCAGCCATGAAATTAAAAGACGCTTACTCTCTAGAAGGAAAGTTATGACCAACCTAGATAGCGTATTCAAAAGCAGAGACATTACTTTGCCAACAAAGGTCCCTCTAGTCAAGGCTATGGTTTTTCCAATGGTCATGTGGATAAGAGAGTTGGACTGTGAAGAAATCTGAGCAGTGAAGAATTGATGCTTTTGAACTGTGGTGTTGGAGAAGACTCTTGAGAGTCCCTTGGACTGCAGGGAAATACAACCAGGCCGTTCTAAAGGAGATCAGTCCTGGGTGTTCATTGGAAGGACTGATGCTAAGGCTGAAACTCCAATACTTTGGCCACCTCATTAGAAGAGTTGACTCATTGGAAAAGACCCTGATGCTGGGAGGGATTGGGGGCAGGAGAAGAAGGAGACGACAGAGGATGAGATGGCTGGATGGCATCACGGACTCGATGAACGTGAGTTGAGTGAACTCCGGGAGTTGGTGATAGACAGGGAGGCCTGGCGTGCTACGATTCATGAGGTCACAAAGCGTCGGACACGACTGAGCGACTGAACTGAACTAAACCCAACATCAACCTCACACTAAGGAAAGGCACCAGTGTGCTCTTAAGATATAAAACATTCTAGGTCGTTCTATCCTCACTGCTGTCTCTCAAAGCACTATGCAAGGGATACATTCAATGCACGGAGGAGATGCAGACTCTGCTATTTACATAATGAAGAGGACTAGCATATTGTTTCTATCTATAATCTGACACCAATATTTGCTCTGATCTCTGTGTTGAATAGAACAACTCTTCCTAGCCATACTTAAAATACCATCTTAAGTATCATTGTCTCAAACAACTTTTTTTTACCTCTTTATACATTTTTACTATCTGGAATTTTTGTTTTGATTTTTGGTATCAACTTCTCCCGTTAGACTTTGAACTCCATGGTGCTGTGTATTATCTTAACTTTGCTCACCAACACAGCCCCGGTGCCAAGCCTTGAGAGAGGAGAGTACAGGGACACACTAGCTTACACTCCCTGGCTTGACTGCTGCCTAGGCGCCTTAGCCGCCCACATTTTTCTAAGGTGGAGGTCTGTGTCCCAAGTACATATTCTCTGCTCCTTCCTGTGGCGCATTTAGGTAGTATCTGTTTTGTTTTGCATGGTGGCCTATTGTTTTGATGTAGGTAAATTTGATTAACAAAGGATAGAATTTTAAAGTGCTACAATGAGCACACACACAGAAGTCTCTCCTCCAATCTTGCTCTTTCAATAAACCTGCCATCTTAATATTCATCCGTAAATGTATGTGTCTACTTTTTCAAATTTGTGTGGAGCATAGGATGAAGGAAAGACCTATTTGTTATATATTAGGACCCTTACATATCAATATATTGGCACACTGGCCAGGAATCTTGAAAGAGCCAGCAATGGGTTGGTGTTATGTAAAACACAGTACCACATGGGTAAATCCACGTGGGCCGGGGTCCTTGACCTTCCAGGACTGCAGCTCTTGTGCAGCTTGTGGCAGCACATGTCTATGGCATTTAGCAGCTGTTTTATAAGTAACCTGAAAATGAAAGGGTCAGTCTCTCAGTTGTGTCCAACTCTTTGCAACCCCACGCACTGTAGCCCACCAGGCTTCTCTGTCTCTGAGATTCTCTAGGCAAGAATACTGGGGTGGGTTTCCATTCCCTTCTCCAGGGGATCTTCCTGACCCAGGGATCAAACCTGGGTCTCCCACATTGCAGGCAGATTCTTTACTGTCTGAGCCACCGGGAAGCCATTATAAGTAACCTAGGGCTTAGTAAATATATCTTACACTGACTTTTGTATCTGACCTTGACTGATGTAGGTGTAGCTTTGACCCAAGCAGGCATGAATGAGATAGGGATTAGATTATTGAGGGTGAAGGAGTCTCTTAGTTCCAGTAAGGGTCACTTGATACAGGCTCACCAGGCATTGAGGGGTGAAATGACTTGTTGCTTGAAGTGTTTCTCATTGTCAGCTGGCTGAGCCATCGATCTGCAAAAATAGTTAATATCCATGTGGGCTATGACTGGGTGAGGTTTTTATCTTTGTACAATAGGCGTGTGACATTAATAGAGACTATTAATTTAACTATTTCAAACTCTTTTCTCTTCCCTCACTTGAAAGGGCATCCAATTCCAAAAAGAGGCAAGATGAGACATGCCAAGTAACTAGTCTCTTAGACTCTGAAACACAGTCACAGTCTGTGAGTCACAGTCTCTAAGAGTTATCTCCTTCCGTGTAGTTCCAGACTGACCTGATTTGGTCACTGGATAGCCTGTGAGCAGGGCATAAGAGCTCCAAGATCGAGACTGCATTGACCTACAAAGGGATGGTGGTTTTTATTGAACATCAAATAATGAAGAACAAGGGAGGGAGACATGTTATGTTGCAAATGACTTTTACTTGAACCTAAGTTTAAGGGAGATTGGAAGAGATCATCAGAAAGTTATAACTCAAAATTTAGCAAAGAAATGTTGTACCTCCATTTATGTTAGAAATAAAGTTTACAGATAATTTGCATAAAAATTTAGAGAAGGTTATGTATTTTAAATGATTTTAGCCCAGGCAATAATTTTACCTTTGGAAAGAGCAGAAGGTAGATTTTCAAGGGATGAAGAAAGAAAGGGACCTACCTAAGAGGCACCTTGAGGTCTTTATTATCAAATTAGAACTGAATGAAAGGGAAAATGAGCTACCTTTACACCAACTGCTCTTCCTCTGAAAATGGCAAAATTTCTCAGCAGTGAGTTTGAGTGATTTCCCGGGAAGGGGCTCATATCCAAGACAACATTGAGAAGCATCATCTTCCAAGAGCAGATGGGAAGTCTGTAGCAGCAGCAGTCAGGAAATGATTTTATAAAGACTAGGACAGCCATTCAAAGCAGTCACAGACTATTTGAACATTTAAGAGAGGAATTTTATAGATCATAAAATGTATTAAGCCCTTTCAGGTTCGTTTCAAGATCACTGTGGTAATTTAAAATATACAAGTTTCCCCCCACTAAAAAAATGCTGATTCAGTATAATTTTTGAGCTTTACTATTTGCTAGACAATGCTTTTCCCTCTGGGGATATTAATGGAACAGAGACCACTGATTGCTATACCCATGTAGCACAGATCTTACAGGGAGAGCTGGAATATAAACAAGATAAGTAGTGAGCATGTTGCATGACAGACAGTGGCATGTGATGAGGAAAATAAAAAACAGGGAAGAAACAGGAAGTGTCCACTGAGAGAAAAACCGGTGATCAAGGAAGGTCTTATTAATAGGAATAAGACTCAAAGAGAAGCAAAGCGTATACAAACAAAGGGGGGCAGTAGGAAAAATAAGAGAGCAAATAACAGATTAGAGCCAAGGTCTGGCGTCATATCTCTAACTAGGGGGCCAGACCACGTAAACTACAGAGGAATAACAAAAGGAAAAGTCTAGGCCTCAGAGAGGAGACAAAGTTAAGAGGAGAATGAATGAAACACTACAAGCAGCATTCACCCCACATATGATGTAAAAGGAAAGAGATCAGTTTAGTGATTAGACATGAACTCTCAAAACTCAACTGGACACAACAACAAAGACACAATTCATGAATGATAGGCTGGACTTCATTAAAATTGTCTGCTCTGTGAAAGGCAATGTCAAGAGAATGAAAAGACAAGTCATAGAAAACAGAGAAAACATTTGCAAAAGATACATCTGATAAAGTGTTCTTATTCAAAATATAGCAAAATATCTTGAAACTTAACATAAGAAAAAAAGAACTGGATTAAAAAATGGGTTACAAACCTTAACAGACACCGTACTAACAAACATATATACACAAAACATATGCAGATTGGAAGATGATCCATATCATATGTCTTCAGGGAAATACAAATTAAAAAACAATAAGATATTACTGATATCACTACATACTTATTGAAATGGGCAAAATCCAGAATACTCATAACAACAAATGGTGGCAAGATGTGAAACAAGAACTTTCATCGTTGCTGGTGAAAATGCAAAATGATACAGCCACTTTGGAAGAAAGTCTGTTGATTTCATTCAAAACTAAACAGTCTTACCATATGATCCAGAAATCAAGCTCCTTCGCATTTATCTAGAGGAGTTGAAAATGTTAGACACAAAAACCTGTGTGTACACATGCACACACACACACACACACATGGAAAAACATAGATATTTAGATAGCAGCTTTATTCATGATTGATGAAACTTGGAAATGGTCAAGATGTCCTTCAGGACATGAATGGATGAAGTGTGGTACATGTCTACAATGAAATGTTATTTCTTTGTCTAACAAAGAATGAACTATCAAGTCATGAAGAGACATGAAGGAACCTTAAGGGCATGCTACTATGTGAAAGAAGCCAATCTAAAAAGACTACATACTATATGATTCCAAATATATGACATTCTGGAAAAGTTAAAACTATGGAGACAGTAAAAAAAGAAAAAAGGAAAAATCAGTGTTTGCCAGGGGTTGGGGCAGAGAATGAATAGGTAGAGCACAAAAAAATTTAGAGTACTGAAACTATTCTCTGTGATACCATAATGATGGATACACATCATTATAGATTTGTACAAATTCATGGACTGTACACTATCAAGTGAGCCCTAATGTAAACTACAGACCATGGGTGATTAGGATGTGTCAAAGCAGGGTTATCAGTTATAACAAATCTACCATTCTGGTGAAGAATATCAATAAAGGGAGAAGCTATGCATGTGTGGTGATGGGGTGTACATGGGAAATCTCTGTACCTTAACCCTAATTTTGCTCTGATCATACAACTGTTTTATATATATATATTCTTAATAGGATTAAGAAAAAAACAGGCAATCAAAAATTTGTCACAATCTTGGGTGTATTATTAAGGAAAAAATCAATAATAATAATAATAAATTTAGGAGGGTCTTCTGTAAAGGGGAAATAGGATCAAATTATCTGAGGAGGAGAAATAAGAAAGGACTGGTTATCTGAGTAGCCCACTACAGCAGAAAAAGATGAAACACTACAAAAGATGTGTTTTGACAGTAAAATACAGCAAGTTATTTCAATTTTGAAAAATCCAAAAGCAAAACAGAGGAAATCAACTTCTAAGATGAGCACAAGTAACAAGGTCTTAGTATTCACAGGGTCTCCTGGCGTAACACCTGAGGTCTGAGCAGCAGCTGAGGGCAGAGATCTTCTGAGGCTTGCTAATAGTCATCCAATATTGTTTCCTCAACCTCACGCTCCTGCCTAAAAGCTGAGCTCTCCATTTGACAGGCCACCTGCAAAGACCCAGCTCATAGATGCATGGTGAGCCTCTGAGGTGGACATCACTACCCTCATGTTTAAGAATAGGAAACTGTTACTCAGAATTAAGCAACCTTTGCAGAGACACACAGTAAATGACAAAAAGAATCAAAACTGGTTCTACCTCACTTAAAAACATCTGAGCTCCCATGTATATCATTCCTCAAACACTGGCCCTTGTCTCCCTCCTTAACCCCATCACCCACAACTTAACCTCAGGAATCTTTTTTTCCCTCTGTTATATCAGGCTAATTAACATTCAACAAATACCGTATATGTTCTCTTAGTTCCCTGTGCCTTCCTACACAGTTTGTTACCTTTTAGCTTATATTACTCCTACCCATCCTTCAGCTAGTCAACAACTTAGGTCTCCTTTTTTTTTTTTTTTTAGGTATCCTCTGCAACACCTCCAGAGAACCTCCCTCCCTTACTCCCAAGATCACTTATGATATAATTTATTGTAATAGCACATGGTACGTTTCTGATTAAATGTTTACCTGCTCTCTTAACTTTATCTAAACATCTCTGTTATTTCCTACACTAACAGAGTTTTGGGCATGGAGTAATTGCTTAGTGTTTGTAGAATGAAGTTCCATCTCAATTTTTCAGCCCTTTTAATCTAATGAAATAGTCATGCAACTTACTACAACTGATCCAGCATTTAATACCACTGAAGAGCTTAGAATTACCTGCAGCCATGAGAGAACTCTGGGACTCCCTCTGCCTGATCTTGGATAATCAGACTAAACAATGAATCTCAAGTTTGATGCCTGAGGGACTGCTCTTTTCATGCTTCCCTCATCCCTTCATTACCAAAGAGATAGAAGTGTGAGATCTATGACAAAAACATCTTTTCCTGACAGTTGTTCTGAAAGGACATTCTCCTTGTTGAAGCCCCATTCAAGGTTTTGAAATTATAAATGTGTGTACAGTTATCATGTTTATCAGCCATCTCTTTAAAAAAAAAGTCAAACATGGTTTTCCTCTAATGAACTTGCTTATCTTTACCTAGTAGATCTGTTTAATGCTCATTATCAATGCTCTTTGAGAATTCACTGATGACCTATTACTTGAGAGCATATTAGAATGTACACACTCTATCAGAAAGCTCAATTTCTGTACTCAGTGGAGAGAAGTGCCTGCTGTCCTCAAAGAGTTAATAAGCTACTACTCTGAGCATCGGTTTCACTTTTACAGTGACTTAAGCACTGAGAAAAATTTGGCTTCAAGTTTGGAGGTGTTTCAAGGTAGATCATCTCTTTGCACATCTGGGAAGTATATGCCATGACATATTGTACAATTTGTCAAATTGTGTTCATCTGTAAGAAAGCAGTCCTTAAGTTAGACCCTCTTCTCTGAAGTTTTTCTTCTGTCATTTCTGAGATTTAAGAAAGGTTTCAAAACCAAGTACTGTCACTTCTATGCGATACTGCACTGGCCCCTGGCAATAAATCACACTTGTAACAGCTTGAAGTGCATTTACTCACAGATGATATACATTTTACAATTCATGGTGAGTTTTACAACTCATCGGATTTGAAGTAGGTCACAAAGAAATGTTAAGAGTTTCAAAACTCTATCTAGTATGTGCTTTTTTTTATCAGAAATTTTTACTATTTTTAGCAATGTGAGGGGAGTTTTGGGATGATCTCATGCAATCCCTTAATTTTATAGATTATGAGCCTGAGACCTGGGAAGGTTAATTGATTTTCCCAAAGTCCCAGAGCTAGTTAGTGGCAAGTCAACACCAGAGCCCATCTTTTTTTTTTTGTCTCAAAGGCTCTCTTTCCACTCTGCCAGGCTGTCTCTAGTCTCTGGCTACGCAAACCAGGCTTCTGAAGTGCATTATTAAAGGATTATCTGTTCTGCCCTTGGTGGCTGGGTCAGCAATAAGATTATTAAATTTTTATCTCATTCAGAGCTCTCCAACCTGGGAGATTCTCATCTGCCAGACTTAATCTGCCAAAAAATATGCAGAGGGAAGTAATGACACACAGTAGTCACAGAATTAGATGCTCAAAGTCATTAGCTGGGAAATCCATGGTCCAGTCTACAGCCAAATTGTGCGGTTTTTTTGTTGTTTTTTTTTAAGCATTTCTTCCCTCCATTTATGCATCCATGAAAACCTGTGCACAGCCAGCCCGGTCTGAACCTGCACAGATAGCTCCCGGAAGTGCCTACACTCTGACATCTGCCTAAATGCCAAATGAAGCTGCTGTATGATAATGAATACAAAATGAATTAATAATGATATGTGAATCATGAATACAATTTACAGTTCCTCAGACAAAATAGTGTCTTTTTTAGCCTGCACCTGCATAAACTACCTCCTGCAAGCTTAGTTACAACCCGCCAGGCTCTCTCCTGGCACACCACCGCCATCTACTGTCACCAGGCAGAATGGCAGCCTCACTTAAAACGTATCCGAGCTCGTGTCTGCTCTTTCTTAGAGCCAAACAGGCATTTGCTTTAAGTCTTTAGCTGTCCAAAGCTGAGCGCTCATCTCTCTTTCAGTTACTTTTGTTACAAATAACTTGGGACTACTCTGGGGCCAAAATAGTCGACAGCTTGTTTTATCACACCACAGAATCTAAACAATGGGAATAATTCCATCTTGAATTTGAAGCAGTTCTTTGCTTAAAAAAAAAAAAAAAAACAGTGGTTAAATAACAATGTGTTTATTTCTTTTTTGTTGTTTTTACAGATAACTTTCTTCATGGAAGTCCACCAGCTTATCAGACGTTCTGAGGCTTTCAAAATTTTCCTCACAAATAAACTCAGTATTTCTAGACTCCACATACTGGGGCCTCCCTGGTGGCTCAGTAGTAAAGAATCCACCTGCCAATGCAGGAGTCGTGGGTTCAATCCTTGGGTCAGGAAGAGCCCCTGGGGAAGAAAATGGCAGCCCACTTCAGTATTCTTGCCTGGGAAATCCCATGGACAGAAGGAGCCTGGCAGGCTACGGTCCATGGGATTGCAAAACAGTCGGACACAACTCAACAACTAAACGATGACAACAGACTCCATAGTGAGACACCATTAAAATTAAAAGTGATATTAGCTTTATTACCTCTACCTTGTAGTGAGCATTTTCTATTTGTTCTCCCACTTCCTCCCCACTGCCCCCAACATCTATCATTAACTGTGTCTGAATTTCTCCCCTTTGAGCAAGATAATCCTAGGAACAGATATATATTTTAGAAGAGGTCACTTGGGCCTCTCAGTAGAGAAAAGAGCATAGGAGAAGTATGTAAGGAGGGAGGAAGTTAGGACGCTGGTGTGGGATTTGAGTGAGTGATAACTGTGACTTCAACTAGTGTAATGGTGACAGAGGTGGCGAGAAGTGGCAGGATCTGGGATATATTTTGAAGGCAGGAGTAATAAACATTGCTGATAAATTGGATTTGACATAGGGAGAAAGAAAAGACTCAAAGGCAACACCTTGATTTTTGTCTTGAACAACCGATTTAAAGAAGAAACAAGGGGTTCTGATTTAGACATTTTAAAAGATTCCTACTTGACACTGATATAGAGCTGACAGATGATAGGAGCCTGCTCATCATTCTGATTTCCTTTTGGGAAATTATACTTTGCTACTATGTGCAGTTCAGGTAGGATTATGAATTAAGTTGTTCTACCTTTATCTTTTATACGATTTGAGCTGTACACAAATATGCTATGTCTAAAACAAAACACTAAATTAAAGCAGTGAAACCATCTGTTTCTTTTATGGCAAGTTCAGAAAAACTCTGTAAACTCTTCCCCCAGTGCTAGAATTCATCTGAAAGCAATGACGTCAGAAACAAACCCCTCTGCTATCTCTGGATTCTTCCTATGCTCTGCATGCTCTGATTCTGATATGAACAATTGAAATGGAAATGAAAAATAGCACTATTGACTCTCTCCTCTGTGCAGTGAGGGAACTTGACCCCAAATCTCTAAGGCCCCCTGCTCCAACCTTCAGATTCTGTGATGGTGCATAACTAAAATAGACGATGTATTTCCTTGTAACTAGGCCACCTTATTAAAACTTAGTCCATTTATTTTCCAGATTACAGTATTCACAATCATGTTATCTTTAAACGTTTTTGCTAAGATTTAGGAAGAAAGAATGTTGTTGCCAAGTAACCAGACTTATAGGAAGAAATGAGTTAGGCAGCAGAAATGAAAATAAAAATTCCAAAAGAAATTCTTTAAAATTACCATTAAGGATATGGTTTAAGTGTTCAAGTTTGATTCTCCCTAGCAAAATACATTTATATGTGAACTTTCAAATCAAGTGTTGAGACTTAGTAAAAACGAATGGGAATGAATGAGTGATATAGTATATCACATCTATAATCCATTTTCACTGAATATTTCCACAGTACTGTGCCAAAAGAGCCTGATCATTACCTGTCATTAATTCATTTATCAAATATATATTGATGGAATGAATCACAAGGGATGCTGTGAAATGCACTGACTGAATAAAATCATTTAGAAATAGGAAAGTGGGCATGTGCAAAAATAAACTTCCACAACAAACAGGCATGAGAAATTCATTATGAGTAGATAGTCCTAATTTCCTCACATTATCCATTTACTTTTGGGAAAGTCACATACAAGCCTAGAAATTTCACTTTGCCCTTCACAATCTTTTCTACTATCCCTAGATAATACATCCACTTTTCCTTCTTGCTTCTGAACTCACTCCTACCTGTCCATCAAACCTTGATTCCACAGATCATAGCACAAATTTCATTTTTTTCTTCTTTTCTCCTAGACAAAAGGAGGCTGCTCATTTGATCCTCTTACTGAAACAGAGAAAAGAGAGTTTAATAGCTTTAACAAAATCTTTTATTTTATATGTCAAAGTTATTTTATTCATACAACACATTTTACAGTGCTGACAAAATTCCATCCTATGCCAAAACACTGCATGCCATTCTCAATAGTTTTGGAATTTTTAATTTCCGTGAATTGAATATAATTCAAACTTATGTGTATGAACTGAAATGCATATGAACTGAACTGAAATGAGCCCTTAAAGAAGGGCAGTTGGAAACAGGTCTCACTGGCATGGAAACATTTCTTAGGTAACATATCCCTGTTTTGTTTTGTTTTGTTTTTTCAATTCAGCATCAGTCACCAATTACAAATCCAACTTATAAATACCTAAGATGCACTTAGGAATGAATAATATACATTCTCAATTGATTTTATGTCCCATGCTACATCTGAAGTTCCCCACTGTATGTGTTAAAGGAAAAACAAATGGTAGAGATTTCAGCAAGTTTCTACAGTATATAAAAGCAAACATAATATAATGAAATCTGTGGGACATACTGACATTTTTCCTCTAATATTCATCCCCTGCCTCTCTTTTCATTGTAATAGAATGTCTGGCTCAGCAGATGGTCACTTAGATTACTAAGACTACATTTCCTGGCAACCCTGAGAGCAGGGTATAGCCACATGACTAAACTCTGGGCAATGGGGTATCAGGGAAGTGGCAGGTGAACGTTCCATTACTGGCAGCTATGAATAAATGACCATGAATCATCTTGAGGTATGTGCAGTTAAGTGCAACCCTTTAGGAGCAGCAGAGCAAGAAGACAGAAAGACCCTTGGTCCTGATGATTCCATAATGCTTAACCATTACACCAATCAACTTTCATGTGTGTGCAAAATGAACTTCTACCTTGTTTATTGATGTTTTTTGTGGATCTCTGCTTCAGATGACAATTCTATATTCTAAGAGTACAATGTCTATTTGTGCAGGCAAAGAAATATCTACCCCAATTTTGTTTATCATGTGCTGCCAAAAGGGGTTTACCTTACAAAGTGTAACAGGTGAGCCATAACCCTTGAAAATGCTGGAGAGACAGGAAGGCTATTCTAGGATGGTACATAAGGACAATTTTGTGATGAGAATGAACCACTGAACCATTCAGTGCAAAGAGGAAATATTACCGAAAGTAGGGAAAATCCATTTTGCTTAGTTCTCTGGAAAAATTTTGATATAATTTGCTCATTAATAAGCCGTTAACTCACTCATCAGTTCAGTTCAGTTGCTCAGTTGTGTCCCTCTTTTTATGAACCAATGAACTACAGCACGCCAGGCCTCCCTGACCATCACCAACTCCCAAAGCCTACTTAAACTCATGTCCATCGTGTCAGTGATGCCATCCAGCCATCTCATCCTCTGTTGTTCCCTTCTCCTCCCACCTTCAATCTTTCCCAGCATCAGGGTCTTTTCAAATGAGTCAGTTCTTCACATCAGATGGCCAAAGTATCAGAGTTTCAGCTTCAGCATCAGTCCTTCCAATGAATTTTCAGGACTGATTTCCTTTAGGATGGACTGCTTGGATCTCCTTGCAGTCCAAGGGACTTACAAGAGTCTTCTCCAGCACCATAGTTCAAAAGCATCAATTCTTCGGCACCCAGCTTTCTTTATAGTCCAACTCTCACATCCATACATGACTACTGGAAAAACCATAGCTTTGACTAGACGGAACTTTGTTGGCAAAGTAATGTCTCTGCTTTTTAATATGCTGTCTATGTTGGTCATAGCTTTTCTTCCAAGGAAAATTGTTGGTAAAATTGTTGGTACAATTGTTGTTATTATCTTATCCCTGGTGGCTCAGACAGTAAAGAGTCTGCCTGCAACGTAGGAGACACAGGTTCAATCCCTGTGTCAGGAAGATCCCCTGGAGAAGGGAATGGCTACCAACTCCAGTATTCTTACGTGGAAAATCCCATAGACAGAGGAGCTTGGTGGGCTAACGTCCATGGGGCTGCAAAGAGTCAGACACAACTGAGTGACTAACATGAATACACACATAATATAAAAATAATGAGACAATATATCTTGAAATTTGAGGGACTTGTCATCTAGGAGGGGGGATTGGATATCTTTCCATTGAGTAAAATACCAAAAATTTCCATGACCCTTGTAAGCAAGTAGTTATTTCTGGCTAGTAATACTAGAAACTGCTATATGTAGGGATAACTTTTTAACTGGTTATTGAATGATGAGAATGCTCTTCATAGATGCAAATAAGAGCCAGGATGAAAAGGTGGCCAGTTGTATAGGACCATAGAGTCAATGCACAACGGCTCTGAAATTGTACTTGTCTTACAATTGCAAAGAAACATGAAGACTCTTTTGAAAGCCATAGTTTCAAAAGAAAAGGAAACTCACAAAGGATGTAAAAAACACTGACGAACAGTAGGAATATGTATTTTGTCACTTCCATCAGAATTGGAGCATTAGAAATATACAAGGCCAGCACTAAATATCCTTTCCTTGTGCTCGAAGGTTAAAAAGAAAACCAGGCATCATGACGTGGGACACAATATGAAAAGTAGCAGAAAAACATCACTGGAGTACATCTGCACTAAAGTATAAGTAGCTTAACTTTTTACATCTGAATCACACAGAATGTAATTTATAGTCATGTCCAACTCTGTGTGACCATATGGACTGCTGCAGCCTGCCAGGCTCCTCTGTCCGTGGTATTCTCCAGGCAAGAACACTAGAATGGGTTGCTGTGCCCTCCTCCAGGGGATCTTCCCAACCCCGGGGTCAAATCCGAGTCTCTTTTGTCTACCTGCATTGGCAAGTGGATTCTTCACCACTAGCGCCACCTGGGAAGCCTTTATAGTTACATGAAATGCAAACAGGCTTCCTTCCCAGTGAAGTAGACTGTGCCTTTGGTGGTCAATTAAAAACAAATAAAACATTTTCTTAAGTATAGCCACTCTCTGTGGGGTAGAAGGACACATTTTAATCTCTAGTCAACAGGTCGATCACTAATTTTGAGATCAGCAATTTGGGTCGCTTGAAAGTAAGGCAAATCAGTTGAAGTTCTGAAAACAGATAATGTACAGCAGCATCACAGGATATATTTTATTATTTACATTTCATGTCTTTCAATATACCTTCCAAGAATTGTGTGGTTAGGAACATTATTTTCAAAAAAACTGAAGAAAGACCATAGATATGGGACCAATGTAGTCAATTTGAAAGATGGAAAAAGTGACTTGAAAATAATTTTACTTGTACTCTATCCATGAAAATTACCTTCATCTCCACTGTGAATAATGACTATCAATATCTAGGTTTTAGGTTTTAGCAGCATAAAAGCTTTGAGAAAATTGTAAATACAATAAGATTCTCTGTTATGATCAGAGTACTGATAAATCCCTCGTTTTATATTCAGTCTACTATTTGTGATTTTTACTATAATACCCCCACCTGTTCCAAATGTTGAATAAACAATATCAAGAAGGGATGGGGATTTTATAAAATTATGTAAGCAAATAGATGTAAGCAAATTATGAGCAAATAGTTGTAAGCAAACTATGAGCAAAATAGATGTCTGACTTGTCTCACTCCCAAGACCCATTAAAATGATAATAAACTAATGCCACTAAAAAATATAAAAGTATTAGAGAAGAGGGAACTGAAAGAGTAGGGGGATCCATGTCCAAGAGCTTTTAAGAAATTGAAATTTATTGAGGACAAAGAGGGTAGAATACTGATGACAAATGCAGCCAATTAATAAAAGTTAAAGATCAGAGGAATCCATTACAAAGAAAGCTTATGAGCTTGGTGGGGCCTTGGAGAGATTTGATATGAAACACCATGTACCTTGCTAACAGATAGTAAGATGTGGGTCCTGAAACAGTGAAATCAACTGAAGACAAGAGGTACAAGTATGACTTCCCCAACACAATATTCATATGCTGAAAAACCCAAGAGCTGGGCACTTAGGGAACACACACACACACACACACACCAAAGATTACCAGAAGAGAAACAGTCAGGCAAAAAAATGAGGGAGAATGGCACAAGGAAAGTCAGTGGGTGCTGACCAGCTCCCAACTATTTTAAAAGCCAGCTAACAACTCCTCCTACTTACATACAGAGAAAGTTTTTGCATATTTAGGCTTTTTTGTTTGTTTGGCTGTTTGTTGTTTGGCTTTGGTTTTGATTTTTGCAATGGCCTCTCCATTTTACATATGGAGGTACAAAATGTACTCACTGGTTTCAGCCAACCATTTATCCATCCAACAAACAGTAAAATATTAGAAAAGCATGTGAAAATGAATATAAAAGGCAGGTTTTCTGAAAATAGTTTATCTAAGGAAACAAAGATTAGAAATAGGTTTATAAATGTAAAGAAATGTGTTTGCGAATTAATGACTTTGCTGTTTCCTATTCCTGATGAATGGGAGTTAATTCCCAGTGTGACAGACCCTGCGAATGCAGCAATGAATGAGACATGTCCTTGACTTGAAAAAGTTTACCTTCTAGGGGATGGACCAGATCCCACAGTGCTGCACTAGGGTACTCCTTGCAGAGGAGTAAAATTGCAGAGGAGAAAGCCTGAACCTCAAATGGTCTGGGGAACAGGATGATTGGGAATCCAATCATTCTGGAGTCCTGCATGGAGTGACTAGGATAGACTGAAATTTATTTAAAAAAAAAAAACATAAACCTCAGGAAAACACTCAGCCCCTTGAGGCAGAATGAGAACTTATGAGACAGTGGCTCCGATTTTCAATATTCACATTGTATCTGAAGCCTGCTCTCAACAAAAGAAAACAATGTCCCTTCTCCATATGCTTCAGTGTATGCTCCTACAGTAACATCGTTCTTCACTTTACCATTTCACTTTCACCCATCACCCCCCTCATTTACCCATATCATAATACCTTGAACAGATAAGTCATCCAATACACATTTGTTTTAAATATATTTATTTATTTACTTATTTGACTGTACCAGCCCTTCACTGTGGTATGGGGGATGTCTTAGTAGCAGACATGTGGGATCTAGTTTCCTAACCAGGGATCAAACCTGGGCCCCCTTCACTGGGAGCTAGGAGTCTTAGCCACTGGGCCACCAGGGAAATCCCTCCAATTTGTCTTTGTTGAATTATTGAATTAGCTAGTAAACCAACTAAAGTTTAAAAAAATCAGTATATCAGTAAATTTATTAATTTCACTAAGTTCTATCAAGACCTCTGGCCATTGCTATTACATTGACTGCTTTGTTATATTAATCTCCTTTTAAAAAATCTTTCCTTGAGTGTATTCTAACCCAAACACAAAAAGAAAGATAAGTTTAGGATACTTAACAGGCCTTCAAAAAAAATTCATATGACAGGCATAATTCATTTTATCATTATTATCACTGTATTTAACAGGAATTCTTTAGACCTGTCCCAAATTTTCAAGATTTCAGTTTTTTTGTAGGATTTTTAATGAGAATTTGGAGCCACTGGACTTTTATCTGCAATGCCTACTATTATTATATTAAGGCATTACATAAAACAATAACATAAATGAATTCTAAGTCATTATTTCTTCAGTGGAAGAAGTTTTATTTTATAAAACTTACTACACAGTGGTTATAGTTCAGGGAAATTTTTGCAGTGCTGTATTTTAGATATTTTTCTGAGCTTTATTAATAAATAATTACCATTTACAGAACACTTACCACACTAAAGACACAAGCTGTGTACAGTTTTAACACTATCTGAATCATCTAACAGCAACCCTATAAGGAGAAAAATTTTATGCCAGTTTTTCAGATAATAAACTGAAGTTTACTTGGATTAAATTATCTACCCAAGATCATTCAATTGAAAGCAACAGACCAATATTTCTGATGGAAGTCAAAGCTGATACTTGAAACTTTCTTCTCTGAACTCATTTTTTTTTTTAATTTAATATGCCTTGCTGCTGACACGACTGAGCGACTTCACTTTCACTTTTCACTTTCATGCATTGGAGGAGGAAATGGCAACCCACTCCAGTGTTCTTGCCTAGAGAATCCCAGGGACGGTGGGGCCTGGTGGGCTACCGTCTATGGGGTCGCACACAGTTGGACACGACTGAAGCGACTTAGCAGCAGCAGCATTAGCTGCTGATGTGCTCCGGGAAAAGGAAATGGCAACCCACTCCGCTATTCGTGCCTAGAGAATCCCGTGGACAGAGGAGCCTGGTGGACTGCCGTCTAAGGGGTCACACAGAGTCGGTCATGGCTGAAGCGACTCAGCATGCATGCACACATTGGAGAAGGAAATGGCAACCCACTCCAGTATTCTCGCCTGGGGAATCCTGTGGACAGAGGAGCATGGTGGGCTGCCGTCTATGTGGTCTCACGGAGTCGGACATGACTGAAGCGACTTAGCAGCAGCAGCAGCAGCCGATGTGCTCAGTCGTGGCTGCCTCATTGTGGCCTGCCAGGTTCCTCTGACCATGGAATTTTCCAGGCAAGACTACTGGAATGGGTTGCCATTTCCTTCTCCTGATGTGCCTTGGGCAACCTATATAAAATTGCCCTGTATTATTAGCAGCATCTAATTATGAATATAATCTTAAAAACACGCTTTACAGTGCACAAAGAAAATCTATTTACTCAGCCAAATGGTTCATTAGTGTCATAGCTGACAGCTCACCTTTCTCCTCAGGGCACTAAGACTGTCAATCAGATGGCGTGCTTCCATTCACACCTGCATCCCACTATTTGAATAATATCATGCAAGTTCAACTCCTACCATTTCAATTTATAGAAGCTAGTACAGTGTCACTGACGTGTGTAGGTGGTTCAGGTATTTCAAGGGGGAAATATAACTGGGAAAATAGAATAGTTTATTTCTGAAACCTATAGGATCTCTACATTATGTTTTAAATTGTGCTTTGCTAATATATAGAATATCTTTTGTGGAATAAATATTTAGTGACCAACTTAAAAGTAGGTTTAAAAAAATGAACAATTTGTTACAGAATGAAGTTTGACATGCCACACAATATGTTTTTTGTGCCCCAAAGCCTACTGATTACCTATGAGCAGTCTGAATGGCAACCTTTGTTTTTATGTCAAGCTTACTCCTATTGCTCAGTGATAGGACAATAAAGGCTCTTTAAAGTTTCACTTACAAATTCACTGATAAGAGTCATGCTAGTACTGACCCTAAATGCAGGGCATGCCCACATCACAATTTAATATTTTAAAATAATTAAAATACAATTTTTTGAAAAATGTTTCATTGAATTGTTATTTTCTCCATTCTTCCTTCAGCATGGTTCCTGACAGTTTCCAGTGTTTTTACTACCAGTAGATTCCTGATGCATTAGGCACTAAAGCAAACTCTCCCAAGGATGACAACTACTTCATGCAGCTGCCAGTTGGATGAAGATCACAAACATTTTCTTTCAACAGTATCTCTATGAAACTTACCCTCCCTCTGTTTCTCTATACGAATCTCCGATACCTCATCGTATGTATGGGGCTACAGGTCTGAGTGAAATAGCATTTTCTATTCAGTAGCAGACTCACCTTCGAAAGGATACTTAAGTGCTTTACATTATAACACATGCTCCCCAGAGAGATGGGAAAAGTAGTTCCACTTACATCCCGGTCCTGTTTAACAATTTAGACTGAGCACTCACAAGTGTTCTCTTTCTCTGTTCCCCTATACCTCTGTTTTCACTTTTTCTTTCTCCACCATCCACACACAGGGACACACAAACATTCTCCATCTCTGCCCCTTCTACTTTTATTTCATTTAAATACATCCACTCATCTAAGCCAGTTAGATTTAATCTTAAATTTTCAAAGAGCTGAGAAAATCAGGTTAACTATGAATATCCCAGATTCAGACACTTTCAGAATCTGCTTAGAACATTTGTTTTTGAAAATACAAAATCAAGTGTAAAAAAATTAGCCAGTAAGCTCATTAAGCAGTCACACATTTGAGTCATCCAAGTTCCACAGAATATCTTATTTAGACCCACTAATTCTTTAAAGTACAAGGCTTTCATTTTATTGATCTTGGTAATGCAGTAAAATCTCATCTCTAATTAAAACTTAAAGTCTCCCAAATAAATGAATATACCTGCCCATGACTGGGTCTATTCAAAGATTAAATAGATAGCCATCTACACAATATAATTCATGTGCCCCTAAGGAAATTTTGTGCCCCTAAATATTTCTTCCCACTGACCTATGACTGTTTTCCCAAAATTTCTTCTTTTACTCTTTGGGCTAAACCATTATGCTCTTAAAAGGTCCCTATTAAAATGCAAATGTATTTCATGATTCAAGACATACTGGGAATTTCTAATGCATTTATTTAATAGCATTCTGGAGACTCTCCAGGACCCAAAGGACATGAGACACAAGTGAGGAATATTTTAATTGGCAAAAGTTTGAAAGTTTCAGTACTCTATTTAAAAAGAGCTTTCCTAATATGAAATACGGAATATGGAATGAGGAACCAGATATAGTCCGTAGTTTCCTTGAGAAAAGGGACACCAAAATGATGCAATGTATCTCATTCACAGTTTATCAGTCCCCAGCATGTTTAAACTCATAATTACTCTCACTGCATGATATTAGACTTTTGTAGAAGTTGCCTGAACAGGAGTATTTGCTTTTTTTAAACCCATAAAAATATCGAATTTCTAATCAAAACATCAAAAAAGCAGCAGAAGCTTGTAGGAGAATATCGCAGCCCCTAGTGTGTGTAAGTCAGAAACTTTTAGCTTTTCATCCACTGTGGGTACTGGAAGAGGAACTATATTCACTTTCTTTCAATTCATCCATCTGTAAAATTGCTATTCTGATTATTAAACATTTTTAAAGTCTTCTCAATGTCCTGATCACTGAATATGACATGTATAAAGACATTGTTTGTGCCCTCTAGGAGCATAATGAAGCTTACCACCAACTTCCAGGAATGTCTCAGGGATTGAAATACTATTTTAAAGTGCCAAGAGCTACTCAGAAGAAATGTGCTGTATAATTACAAATATTATTATAGATGAATGGACATGTTCCATTAAACACTGGGATTGGTTACTAAGGGAGTTTATACAGTCTTCTTCCCTGAAGAGCTAAACACACACACACATACACACACACACACACACACACACACACACACAGCAGATAAATATACATTTGGCTAGGTCTGTTTAGGTGGTGCTAAGCCTAGCGCAAATTGGGAGAGTTATAGAGGGAAAAATCAAATGAACTCTCAAATTATAGCAGCACTAACGTCATGTAAAGAACAAGGCTGAAGAGAAATGAACTAAATAAACAAACTGAAAACAGAATATAGGTTCCAACTGAGTTAGGCATTAGGAGATGAAGAACTATTCAGCTTTAACAGGTGAAAATCTATTAAATTAATTACCAGGTATCCTCCATCTGCTTTGTTTTTGAAACATCTTGAATATATATAAGGGCAAAACACGTGAGTTAAAAAGAAAGGCACAGAACTACATTGAGAATCATTGAGGTCTAATGGGTTGTTTAATTAGAGAAAGCTACGGATAATAGGAATATTTAGAATGAGGTATTCTGAACTGACCCTTTTTAAATAATGAACTCCTGAAAGCAGTTAATCAATTATTTTCTAAATGTAAGACATTGTGATGAAAATATTCTAAAACCTATTGCAGCCTTCCCTGATTGAGCAAACTTGATAAGGTTAATTTATCCTAGACTAATAGCAGATCCTGAGAAAATTTAGATTTATTGAAAATTTTGAATGATTTAAAGACCTCTATCACTGACTCAATGGACGTAAGTCTGAGTGAACTCCGGGAGCTGGTGATGGACAGGGAGGCCTGGCCTGCTGCGATTCATGGGGTCGCAAAGAGTCGGACACGACTGAGCGACTGAACTAAACTGAACTGAATATTTTTCCAGAGATTCAGATACAGATTCACTTAGAGATGGGATCATTTGTAAATAACCCAATGTAAATGCTCGACTATATTTAAAAAGTCCTTGCTGTGGGCTTATTTGGGCTCATTTGTTTCTTTGTTATAAAATCTTAATAAAAGATGAACAATTGCTTGACCTTCAGAGAAGGATAAGACAACTACCTGTTGACAGAATTAATTATTGACTCAAAAGCTGCGAAATAGCCTTCAACTGAGTTATTTTCACAACCTTGAGCAACTTGTCTTCTTCCTTGGCATTATCACCATAGTGAATTGACAAGAGTGTTTAAAACATTATCTATTATTTCTGCATCACAAGCCTGGTGAGCTGGGTCAACTGCCTTGTCAGTTTCAACTCCGTCCTCTGTCTGACTTGTGTGAAGATGCATGCTGACGCAGAAAGAGCCCCCGTACAGGAAACAGAAGACCTGGATTCTAGAGCTTTGTTCCATTGCCTTGAAAGTAACTTTATTACTCTGGGTCTCAATTTCTTCCTGTAAAAAATAAAGAGGTTGAATTAGGTAATTACTTATGTCCTTTCCATTGTAAAGATTTATAATGCTATGGTAAGCTGCATCTCTTGCAATGTTAAAGGAAAGCAAAAAGTCCTTCACTTTGAGATTCCTATTGCATTTCACGGGTACCACTGTTGAAGTCTTTATCATAACTTAAGATAGCAAAATGTACAAGTCGGATGTGAATTATATTGAATCCAGGCCACATTTTTTACTTAGTCACATATTAAGAAAATAATTATCTAGTTTATAACTTTTTAAAAAAGGAGAATTAGCATAAAATCAAGATTCAGGTTGCTATTGAAAGAGTTCAGTACACTAAGTCCACAGATCTTACAATGTTAATCTACTAGAGCCAGGTAATTCTTGACATCTTTGGTTGGAACATGTGCTCTATGCTTTACCATCCAATCCACTGCATTCATTTTTATTTTCTGCCTGGCTCTGTACACATTCCTATGTGTGAATACAGGCCTATGTGTTTGTCTCCTCACTAAACAATGAGCTCTACTAGGGAAAATAACTTGTCTTTACACTCTGTGGTAAATTGCCTAACAAATATGCATTCTATGTACCCTTAAAAAAAGAACTCCAATTTTATTCAATCTATTCCAACAAAATACTTCTGTAGGCTACCTTGTGCCTTGTACAGTCCAAGTCACTAAGAAGGAAGAGAAAGTCAATAGCATGGTTCTTTCAAGAAAGGTACTACCTTAACTAATTAACACACACACACATGCCAGTCTCTCAACCGCTACCACATTGGCCATTCATATTTATGTTTCCTTCACCCTCTTACTTGGAACTTCGAGATACATCCTGCATAGACAGCAGCCATCCTGCAACTCTAAGGACAACAGCCACATGCAAAGATGGCAATAGAAAAGACTGCATCCTTAAATAGATGATCTAACCCTTGACTGTCATCATCATATTGATTAGAAAAATAAACCCTTAACTTGCTGAAATAGCAGAAACAAGTTTTCTGTTTTTTAAGCCCGGTTGCAGCCCTAACAACTCTTCCCTCACTGAATCTCAAGTACCTAGTCCACAGAATTTAGCTGGTTACTGATGCTTTTATAACAGAAACAATAACAATAACTTACAATGAACAGATACTTACTATTGCCAGGTCCTGTGCTAAACGTTTTGTATCATTTAATTCCCACAATTGCCATGTAACACAGGTAAGCTTACCCTCAATACACAGAAGAGGCATGGAGAAGATAAATAGTTCTCCCCAGGTCAAACCATATTTTGAAATAAATGATGAATATTCTATCTAAATTTTAAACAAAGCCAAACTCAGATATCTGAAAGTATAAACATCTCATTCAACTTCATGGATTAATAGAAATAAGTGAATATTTCAAATAGTACTTAATATATGTTTATAAGTCCAAATATCATCTGGGCCTTCAGAATCCCCTAAGGCTCTTATGTATATGCTATGCTTAGTTGCTCAGCAGTGTTCCACTGTTTGCAACCCCATGGACTGCAGCCCGCCAGGCTCCTCTGTCCTTGGCGATTCTCCAGGTTCTTATACTGTTCCCTAAAGAGCTTGCTCTCTCAGTTTCAGAAAGGAAAACTTCACATACTGTACTTTTTTCTCAAACTATCAACATCACCCTCTGTCTCTGACTCTCCACTGAGAAAACACAAGGCTTCTTCCATCTGTTCTTACATATTCTGGCTTCTGACTTTTGAATTGATGAATTGTCCATATTACTATCTAAGGTCAAATCCACTAATGATGATCCACATATCTTCCCTGTTTTGAAATACTAAAAGTTCTTCAAATATAGTCATATACTATCTCTCTCCTATATAATCAATTTCCCCTATTCTCCTGATATAGGCTTGCTCCATCTTTTGTTGTTAAAACGAAATTTCCATTGATCGTTTTCAACTCTTTTGATTATTTATCTAAACTTAACTACTGAGATCTCTACTTCCTCCCTTGTATAGTGTCTTCAACCTCTTTATTTAGACTTCTGTCTACATTAAACCTCTAAAATTGCTTTTGTCAAGATCTGAAGCAACTTCTGCCTTGACAAATCTAATGGTCAATTATCAGGCCTCAAATTTTCTCAGCAGAATTTGACTAAGCTGATTCCCTTTCCTTTTGAATCACTAAATAGACTGGCTTAAAAGTCAATATTCAAAAAATAAGCATGCAAGATAGTACTTCATATTTCATATATATATCTATATCTCTACGTTGCACTAAGATTATAGCATCTGGTCCCATCACTTCATGGCAAATAGATGGGGAAACAATGGAAACAGTGACAGACGTTATTTTCTTGGATTCCAAAATCACTGCAGATGGTGACTGCAGCCATGAAATTAAAAGACGCTTACTCCTTGGAAGAAAATCTATGAAAAACCTAGACAACATATTAAAAAGCAGAGACATTACTTTGCCAGCAAAGGTCCATCTACTCAAAGCTATGGTTTTTCCAGTAGTCATATATGGACGTGAGAGTTGGACTATAAAGAAAGCTGAGTGCCAAAGAACTGATGCTTTTGAACTGTGGTATTAGAGAAGACTCTTGAGAGTCCCTTGGACTGTAAGGAGATCAAATCAGTCAATCCTAAAAGAAATCAACCCTGAATATTCATTGGAAGGACCGACACTGAAGCTGAAACTCCAATACTTTGGCCACATGATAGGAAGAATTGACTCATTGGAAAAGACCCTGATGCTGGGAAAGATTGAAAGCAAGAAGAGAAGGGAACAACAGAGGATGAGATGGTTGGATGGCATCACTGACTTGATGGACATGAGTGTGAGTAAGCTCCCGGAGTTGGTGATGGACAGGGAAGCCTGGCATGCTGCAGTCCATGAGGCTGCAAAGAGTCGGACATGACTGAGCAACTGAACTGACTGACTGAAATTGACTAAGTTTTGAGGATGCCACATTTTCCTAACTTTCTATTTCAGTGTAGTAATCTCTACTGCTTTGCCTTCGTTTCTTAATATTTACCTACTATAAACATCCTATAGTTTAATTTTTCTGTTCTTCACCCTGTCTGCATTGTATCTCTATGTGACTCATCCAGCCCAATGGTATTGAAAATATCTCTATGCTGAAGATTCCCAACTTTTACCTCAAATCTAAACATTTCTTCTGAGATTGATTTATATATACAATTCTCTCATCAGCAACTCCATTAGGGATATCTAACTTGTCCTAAACCACCTTTGATTCCCAGGCTCTTCATATAGTTGTTACAAACTGAGAATTTATAAAGCATCCTTGATTCCTTTATTTATCCCTTTTTCTAGTCCATGAGTAAATGACATCACCACCAACCACTTCTTACTACTTCCACCAAAATCAGCCTTTACAAAATAACCGTCATCAATTATTTCGGTATATGCCACAGCTTTTTAACTAGTCCCTCTACCTTCCAGTCTTTCCCTTTCTTTCTGTTCTCAATACTGATTATACCATGTTTGTATTCATAGCCCTCCAAGACTTTCACAATTAGAAAGATAATGAAGATCATTCTTCTGCATTATAAGATCGTAGTAGATCTGACTTCAACTTACATGTTTTTAAAAGAGTTTATTTTGGAGCAATTTTAGGTTTATGGCAAAATTAAAAGTACAGAGATGTCCCAAATGCCTCCTGCCCCCACATGCACACAGCCTGCCCCATTATCAATATTCCCCACCAGAGGGACACATTTGTTACAACTGATGAACTTACACTGACATATCATAATCACTCAGACTCCATAGTTTAAATTAGGGTTCACTCTTGTTATTATCGGAGAAGGCAATGGCAACCCACTCCAGTCCTCTTGCCTGGAGAATCCCATGGGCAGAGGAGCCTGCTAGGCTGCAGTCCATGGGGTCGGGAAGAGTCGAACATGACTGAGCGGCTTCCCTTTCCCTTTTCACTTTCAAGCATTGGAGAAGGCCATGGCAACCCACTCCAGTGTTCTTGCCTGGAGAATCCCAGGGACGGGGGAGCCTGGTGGGCTGCCATTATGGGGTCTCACAGAGTCAGACATAACTGAAGCGACTTAGCAGCAGTAGCAGCAGCTTGGTATTATACATTTCATGGATTTTTGACAAATCTATAATGCTAAATACTCATCATTATGATATCATGCAGAATAATTTCATTGTCATAAAAACTTCTCTGATCTACCTATTCATCCCAACCCCCTCCCAACTCCTGGCAACCACTGATCTTTTCACTGTCTCCATAGTTTTTCCTTTTTCAGAATGTCACATACCTGGAATCAGCCTTTTCAGATTGGCTTCTTTCACTTAATAGCATGCATTTAAGTTTACTTAATATCTTTTCATGGTTTTATAGCTCACTTTTAATATGTTGAATAATATTCCATTGTCTGGATGTATCATGATTATTTATCCACTCACCTACTAAAGGACATCTTGATTGCTTCTAAATTTTAGCAATTATGAATAGAGCTGCTACAAATATTTGTATGCAGATTTTTATGAAAACATAAATTTTCAATTCCTTTGGGTAAATACCAAAGACTATATTTGCTGGATTGCAAGGCAAGGGTATCTCTAATTTTGTAAGAAAGTGCCAAACTGTGTACTAAAGTGGATAGATCATTTTGCATTCTCACCAGCAAATTAATAAGAATTCCTATTGCTTCACATCCTCCCCAGCATTCGGTGATGTCAGTATTGTGAAGTTTGGCCATTCTAATAGGTGTGTAATGATAACCCATTATTTTAAATTGCATTTGTCTAATGGCATATGATGTGGGACATCTTTTCGTATGTTTATTTGCTATCTGTATGTCTTCTTCAGTGAGGTAACTGGTAAGGTATTAAGCCCATTTTAAAAATCTGGTTGTATCTTTTCTTGTAGTTGATTTTTAAGAATTCTTTGTATATTTTAGATAATTGTCCTCTATTAGATATGCATTTTGCAAATATTTTTCCCTGGTCTGTGGTTTATCTTTTCATCTTTTGCAATGTATTCTACAGAGTAATTTTTTTTAATTTTAATGAAGGCTATCTTTGTAATTTTTTTCATGGATCATGCTCTGGTTACCCAAATATTTTAAATAATTTTCAAACTCTTATCCCTTTCTCAACCCAGTCCAGTCACTCTGATCATTTTCATCATCAATATCAGTTCAGTCACTCAGTCATGTCTGACTTTTTGTGACCCCATCGACTGCAACATGCCAGGCCTCCCTGTCCATCACCAACTCCTGAAGTTTACTCAAACTCATGTCCATTGAGTCATTGATGCCATTCAACCATTTAATCCTCTGTCATCCCCTTCTCCTCCTGACTTCAATCTTTCCCAGCATCAGTGTCTTTTCAAATGAGTCAGCTCTTCGCATCAGGTGGCCCAAGTATTGGAGTTTCAGCTTCAACATCAGTCCTTCCAATGAACACTTAGGACTGATCTCCTTTAGCATGGACTCATTGAATGTCTTTGTAGTCCAAGAGACTCTCAAGTGTCCTGTAACACCACAATTCAAAAGCATCAATTCTTCAGCACTCAGCTTTCCTTATAGTCCAACTCTCACATCCATACATGACTACTGGAAAAACCATAGCCTTGACCAGACAGACCTTTGTTGGCAAAGTAATGTCTCTGCTTTTTTATATGCTGTCTAGGTTGGTCATAACTTTCCTTCCAAGGAGTAAATATCTTTTAATTTCATGGCTGTAGTCACCATCTGCAGTGATTTTGGAGCCCCTCAAAATAAAGATTGCCACTGTTTCCACTGTTTTCCCATCTATTTGCCATGAAGTGATGGGACCAGATACCATGATCTTAGTTTTCTGAATGTTGAGCTTTAAGCCAACTTTTTCACTCTCCTCTTTCAATTTCATCAAGAGGCTCTTTAGTTCTTTCTTCACTTTCTGCCATAAGGGTGGTGTCATCTGCATATCTGAGGTTATTGATTTTTCTCATGGCAATCTTGATTCCAGCCCAGCATTTCTCAAACAAAAGAAGAAGAGATAGGGAATCTACCTGATAAAGAATTCCAAATAATGATAGTGAAAATGATCAAAAATCTTGAAATCAAAACAGAATCACAGATAAATAGCCTGGAGACAAGGACTGAGAAGATGCAAGAAAGGTTTAAGAAGGACCTAGAAGAAATAAAAAAGAGTCTATATATAATGAATAATGCAATAAGTGAGAACAAAAACACTCTGGAGGGAAGAAATAGTAGAATAATGGAGGCAGAAGATAGAATTAGTGATGTAAAAGATAGAATGGTAGAAATAAATGAATCAAAGAGGAAAAAAGAAAAACAAATTAAAAGAAATGAGGACAATCTCAGAGACCTCTGGGACAATGTTAAATGCCCCAACATTTGAATTACAGGAGTCCCAGAAGAAGAAGACAAAAAGAAAGACCATGAGAAAATACTTGAGGAGATAATAGTTGAAAACTTCCCTAAAATGGGGAAGGAAATAATCACCCAAGTCCAAGAAAGCCAGAGTCCCAAACAGGATAAACCCAAGGTGAAACACCCGAAGACACATATTAATCAAATTAACAAAGATCAAACACAAAGAACAAATATTAAAAGCAGCAAGGGAAAAGCAACAAATAACATACAAGGGGATTCCCATAAGGATAACAGCTGATCTTTCAATAGAAACTCTTCAGGCCAGGAGGGAATGGCAGGACATACTTAAAGTGATGAAAGAAAATAACCTACAGCCCAGATTACTGTACCCAGCAAGGATCTCATTCAAATATGAAGGAGAAATCAAAAGCTTCACAGATAAGCAAAAGCTGAGAGAATTCAGCACCACCAAACCAGCTCTCCAACAAATGCTAAAGGATCTTCTCTAGACAGGAAACACAAACAGGGTGTATAAACTCGAACCCAAAACAATAAAGTAAATGGCAATGGGATCATACTTATCAATAATTACCTTAAACATAAATGGGTTGAATGCCCCAACCGAAAGACAAAGACTGGCTAAATGGATACAAAAAAAAGACCCCTGTATATGTTGTCTACAAGAAACCCACCTCAAAACAAGGGACTCATACAGACTGAAAGTGAAAGGCTGGAAAAAGATATTCCACACAAATAGTGACCAAAAGAAAGCAGGAGTAGCAATACTCATGTCAGATAAAATAGACTAAAACAAAGGGTGTGAAAAGAGACAAAGCAGGACACTACATAATGATCAAAGGAACAATCCAAGAAGAAGATATAACAATTATAAATATATATGCACCCAACATAGGAGCACCACAATATGTAAGACAAATGCTAACAAGTATGAAAGGGGAAATTAACAACACAATAATAGTGGGAGACTTTAATAACCCACTCACACCTATGGATAGATCAACTAAACAGAAAATTAACAAGGAAACACAAACTTTAAATGATACAATAGACCAGTTAGGCCTAATTGATATCTATAGGACATTTCACCACAAAACAATGAATTTCACTTTTTTATTAAGTGCACACGGAGCCTTCTCCAGGATAGATTACATCCTGGGCCATAAATCTAGCCTTGGTAAATTCAAAAAAAATGAAATCATTCCAAGCATCTTTTCTGACCACAATGCAGTAAGATTAGATCTCAATTACAGGAGAAAAACTATTAAAAATTCCAACATATGGTGGCTGAACAACACGCTGCTGAATAACCAACAAATCACAGAAGAAATCAAAAAAGAAATCAAAATATGCATAGAAATGAATGAAAATGGAAACACAACAATCCAAAACCTGTGGAACACTGTAAAAGCAGTGCTAAGGGGAAGGTTCATAACAATACAGGCATACCTCAAGAAACAAGAAAAGAGTCAAACAAATAACCTAATTCTACACCTAAAGCAACTAGAAAAGGAAGAAATTAAGAACCCCAGGGTTAGAAGAAGGAAAGAAATCTTAAAAATTAGGGCAGAAATAAATGTGAAAGAAACAAAAGAGACCGTAGCAAAAATCAACAAAGCCAGAAGCTGGTTCTTTGAGAGGATAAATAAAATTGACAAGCCACCCAGACTCATCAAGAAATAAAGGGAGAAAAATCAAATCAATAAAATTAGAAATGAAAATGGAGATATCACAACAGACAACACAGAAATACAAAGGATCATAAGAAACTACTATCAGCAATTATATTCCAATAAAATGGACAACTTGGAAGAAATGGACAAATTCTTAGAAAAGTATAACTTTCCAAAACTGAGCCAGGAAGAAATAGAAAATCTTAACACACCCATCACAAGCATGGAAATTGAAACTGTAATAAGGAAATCTTCCAGCAAACAAAAGCCCAGGTCCAGACGGCTTCACAGCTGAATTCTACCAAAAATTTAGAGAAGAGCTAACACCTATCCTACTCAAACTCTTCCAGAAAATTGCAGAGGAAGGTAAACTTCCAAAATCATTCTATAAGGCCACCATCACCCTAATACCAAAACCTGACAAAGATGCCACAAAAAAAGAAAACTACAGGCCAATATCACTGATGAACATAGATGCAAAAATCCTAAACAAAATTCTAGCAAACAGAATCCAGCAACACATTAAAAAGATCATATATCATGACCAAGTGGGCTTTATCCCAGGAATGCAAGGATTCTTCAATATCCACAAATCAATCAATGTAATACACCACATTAACAAATTGAAAAATAAAATTTTATATGATTACCTCAATAGATGCAGAGAAAGCCTTTGACAAAATTCAACATCCATTTATGATAAAAGAAAAAAACCCTCCAGAAAGCAGGAATAGAAGGAACATACCTCCACATAATAAAAGCTATATATGACAAACACACAGCAAACATTATCCTCAATGGTGAAAAATTGAAAGCATTTCCTCTAAAGTCAGGAACAAGACAAGGGTGCCCACTTTCACCACTACTATTCAACATAGTTTTGGAAGTTTTGGCCACAGCAATCAGAGCAGGAAAAGAAATAAAAGGAATCCAGATTGGAAAAGAAGAAGTAAAACTCTCACTGTTTGCAGATGACATGATCCTCTACATAGAAATCCCTAAAGATTCCACCAGAAAATTACTAGCGCTAATCAATGAATATAGTAAAGTGGCAGGATATAAAATCAACACACATAAATCCCTTGCATTCCTAAACACTAATAATGAGAAAATAGAAAGAGAAATTATGAAACAATTCCATTCACCATTGCAATGAGAAGAATAAAATACTTAGGAATATATCTACCTAAAGAAACAAAAGACCTATATATAGAAAACTATAAAACACTGGTGAAAGAAATCAAAGAGGACACTAATAGATGGAGAAATATACCATGTTCATGAATTGGAAGAATCAATATAATGAAAATAAGTATACTACCCAAAGCAATCTATAGATTCAATGCAACCCCTATCAAGCTACCAACGGTATTTTTCACAGAGCTAGAACAAATAATTTCACAATTTGTATGGAAATACAAAAAAACTTCGAATAGCCAAAGCAATCTTGAGAAAGAAGAATGGAACTGGAGGAATCAACCTGCCTGACTTCAGGCTCTACTACAAAGCCACAGTCATCAAGACAGTATGGTACTGGCACAAAGACAGAAATATAGATCAATGGAACAAAATAGAAAGCCCAGAAATAAACCCATGCACCTATGGACACCTTATCTTTGACAAAGGAGGCAAGAATATACAATGGAGAAAAGACGATCTCTTTAACAAGTGGTGCTGGGAAAACTGGTCAACCACTTGTAAAAGAATGAAACTAGAACACTTTCTAACACCATACATAAAAATAAACT
Organism: Bos grunniens; assembly: GCF_055505025.1. NCBI lineage: Eukaryota > Metazoa > Chordata > Mammalia > Artiodactyla > Bovidae > Bos > Bos grunniens. The sequence continues at coordinate 71,456,725 of NC_141170.1, forward strand.
CAAAATGGATTAAAGATCGCTAAACTTAAGACACCACCCTTATGGCAGAAAGTGAAGAGGAACTAAAAAGCTTCTTGATGAAAGTGAAAGTGGAGAGTGAAAAAGTTGGCTTAAAGTTCAACATTCAGAAAACAAAGATCATGGCATCCGGTTCCATCACTTCACGGGAAATAGATGGGGAAACAGTAGAAACAGTGTCAGACTTTATTTTTTGGGGCTCCAAAATCACTGCAGATGGTGACTACAGCCATGAAATTAAAAGACGCTTACTCCTTGGAAGGAAAGTTATGCCCAACCTAGATAGCATAACTTCAAAAGCAGAGACATTACTTTGCCAACAAAGGTCCGTCTAATCAAGGCTATGGTTTTTCCTGTGGTCATGTATGGAAGTGAGAGTTGGACTGTGAAGAAGGCTGAGTGCTGAAGAATTTATGCTTTTGAACTGTGGTGTTGGAGAAGACTCTTGAGAGTCCCTTGGACTGCAAGGAGATCCAACCAGTCCATTCTGAAGGAGATCAGCCCCGGGATTTCTTTGGAGGGAATGATGCTGAAGCTGAAACTCCAGTACTTTGGCCACCTCATGCAAAGAGTTGACTCATTGGAAAAGACTCTGATGCTGGGAGGGATTGCGGGCAGGAGGAGAAGGGGACGACAGAGGATGAGATGGCTGGATGGCATCACTGACTCGATGGACGTGAGTCTGAGTGAACTCCAGGAGTTGGTGATGTACAGGGAGGCCTAGTGTGCTGCAATTCACGGGGTCGCAGAGTCGGACACGACTGAGCCTGAGCGACTGAACTGAACTGAACTGAACTGAACTGAAACATAAGACCAGAAACTATAAAACTCCTAGAGGAGAACATAGGCAAAACACTCTCTGACATACATCACAGCAGGATCCTCTATGACCACCTCCCAGAATATTGGAAATAAAAGGAAAAATAAATGAATGGGACCTAATTAAAATTAAAAGCTTCTGCACAACAAAGGAAACTATAAGTAAGGTGAAAAAGACAGCCTTCAGAATGGGAGAAAATAATGGCAAATGAAGCAACTGACAACGACTTAATCTCAAAAATATACAAGCAACTCCTGCAGCTCAATTCCAGAAAAATAAATGACCCATTCAAAACATGGGCCAAAGAACTAAACAGACATTTCTCCAAATAAGACACACAGATGGCTAACAAACACATGAAAAGATGCTCAACATCACTCATTATCAGAGAAATGCAAATCAAAACCACAGTGAGGTACCATTTCACGCCAGCTGGAATGGCTGCTATCCAAAAGTCTACAAGCAATAAATGCTGGAGATGGTGTAGAGAAAAGGGAACGCTCTTATACTGTTGGTGGGAATGCAAACTAGTACAGCCACTATGGAGACAGTGTGGAGATTCCTTAAAAAACTGGAAATAGAACTGCCATACAACCCAGAAATCCCACTGCTGGGCATACACACCGAGGAAACCAGAATTGAAAGAGATATGTGTACCCCAATGTTCATTGCAGCACTGTTTATAATATTCAGGACATGGAAGCAACCTAGATGTCCATCAGCAGACGAATGGATAAGAAAGCTATGGTACATATACACAATGGAGTATTACTCAGCCATTAAAAAGAATACATGTGAATCAGTTCTAATGAGGTGGATGAAACTGGAGCTGATTATACAGAGTGAAGTAAGCCAGAAAGAAAAACACCAATACAGTATACTAACACATATATATGGAATCAGAAAAATGGTAATGATAACCCTGTATGCCAGACAGCAAAAGAGACACAAATGTATAGAACAGTCTTTGGATTCTATGGGAGAGGGAGAGGGTGGGATGATTTGGGAAAATGGCATTGAAACATGTATAATATCATATATGAAACGAATCACCAGTCCAGGTTTGATGCATGATACAGGATGCTCAGGGCTGGTGCACTGGGATGACCCAGAGGGCTGGTATGGGGAGGGAGGTGGGAGGGGGGTTCAGGATGGGGAACACGTGTACACCCGTGGTGGATTCATGTTGATGTATGGCAAAACCAATACAATATTGTAATTAGCCTCCAATTAAAATAAATAAATTTACATTTTAAAAACTAAATAAATACAGCATAATTAACTGTTTTTTCTAGGCCTTATTGTCCTGAAATTTCTTTGTAAAATTGTCTTTAAGTCTCTGCTTTCCTCTTTAATGTTCTTATCTGCTCATATTTTTTTCTTAGGATTCATATTTAAATATGTGTCTACCACTGTAACTAGTTTGCAGGTCTAATTCTGTATGGGTCAATGTTCACATTATGGACATTTATACTACCACAGCCAAACTTCCCATGTACTAAAATTACAGTCAACTTTTCTCAAGTGGATACAAGCTATTATTTGGTATTCCTTTTAATGCTACACTACTGATGGCAAAATACTATCTTTACAGAGCAGAGTCAAACTCAGCTTGCCCTTATACTAATTATCCCCATAGGCTACGGTACTTTTACTCACAAACTGAGTTACCTTAAATGTTAATGTGGTATTTAAAATATCCTCCAGAGACTATCTCTACTTCCTAAAGTTACTGTACTTTCGTGTTTTCTCCTATTCTATTTTTTCTTTGAAACCTCAGTTTGATGCTCCGAAATACTTCTGATGTCTACTTTGTATATTGTTTTTATCTTTTTTCTTTAATATTTGACTTCTGTTTCTGTCTTTGGGGATTAATTTTATAGTAACCACAATTAAAATGGAGTGTTCAATTACATTATCTTTGGTTTTTGGTAATTTTAAGAGGCTTATCTCTTCAAGCTTGATTACATAAAGACAAATATTCAAATACAGAAAATGTATAAAATTTCTATAGAAACATACCCAAAGTTCCTTATCATAGCCATGAATGATAACACGGGAAATGATGGAGTTACTAATTTTTCTATTTCCCAAAGTGGTCATATAACTCATACTATTCTAGTTGCATAGGAAGGAAGTTAATTAATTACATATGCTGAGTGGTTAGGGCATTTGCCTCCATTTAATTTTGTCACACAGAATCTTGGCTGCAAAAGATGCACTTTTTTGTTTTTATTAATATAACTTTTAGCTCACAGGGTTAAAAACAAATTCAGAAAAGCAATAAAACCAAGTCTTGTCCCTATATGCAGGTATCCTTTGTGCTCAACACAAAAAGACATGTCTCCATCTATTTTTATACACACAGTTAGGTTGGAAAATTCTTCCTACTGATTCCTTTTTTCAAAAATATAGCAACCACTAATATCAGCATCTTGCCTATATTAGTCTAAGTAAATCTACCCTGAAAGACTTGTCATATATGCCCTTAACTTTATTTAAATTTAAATCATAACGCATCACCATATAAAATTAAAAAGCAAAAAGAAAGAAATGCATTAATATAAGAGTAAAAGATGATAAATTCCAACATTCTAATCAAAGACTCAGATGCTGGGAAAGACTGAAAGCAAAAGGAGAAGGGGGCACCAGTGGATGAGATGGTTACATAGCATCACTGACTCAGTGGACAAGAATTTGAGCAAACTCTGGGAGACAGTGAAGGACAGAGGAGCCTGGCATGCTGCAGTCCATGGAGTCTCAAAGAGTTGGACACAACTTAGAGACTGAACAACAACAAAGAGTATATTTTATATAGCAGTGCTGCCCAACAGAAATATTAAGTAAGACACAAACGCAAGCCTCATACATAACTTTAAATTTTCAAATAGTCACATTAACTAAAATGAAAGAATTCAAATCAGTTATATATCTATTTATCTAAATAGAAGTGTAGTTAACTTACAATATTATATTAGTTCATGTATCTTACTTATTAAAATTACCAAGATGTCATGTCAATATGCGGAGAAGGCAATGGCACCCCACTCCAGTACTCTTGACTGGAAAATCCCATGGACGGGGGAGCCTGGTGGGCTGCCATCTATGGGGTTGCACAGAGTTGGACACGACTGAAGTGACTTAGCAGTAGCAGCATGTCAATATGTAATTAATATGAAAATTACTGAAGTAAGTTGCATTATATTTTCATTCTATGTCTTTAAAACTGGTGTTTATTGTATACGAACAACATAATTCAAACTAGACACATTTCAAGTGGCCAAAATGTGGCTAGTAACAACTGTTTTGGACACTACAACTCTACAGCAAAAAGTGATTAGAAAAGTGTATTGGTTATTCCCTTTGCAAATCACATCATACTAAACTGTAAAATATGTGGTTATATGTAATTATGTTATGGGACTTCCCAGGTGGTTAGGGCTTAAAAAAAAAAAAAAAACAGCAATGCAGAAACATAAGAGATGCAGATTAGATCCCTGGGTCGGGAAGATCTCCTGGAGGAGAGCATGGCAACCTACTCCAGTATTCTTGCCTGGAAAATCCCATGGACAGAGGAGCCTGGTGGGCTACAGTCAATACGGTCGTAAAGAGTCAGACACTACTGAAGAGACTTAGCATGCACACATGTGATTATATTATGAGGCATATTAAACAAGTATACATATGAGTGTTTTTAAGTGTGTGTATATATAAATGTATATATACATGTGTGTATGCATGTGTATATACGTCAGTTCAGTTCAGTCGTTCAGTCGTGTCCGACTCTTTGCGACCCCATGAATCGCAGCACATCAGGCCTCCCTGTCCATCACCAACTCCCGGAGTTCACTCAGACTCACGTCCATCGAGTCAGTGATGCCATCCAGCCATCTCATCCTCTGTCGTCCCCTTCTCCTCCTGCCCGCAATCCCTCCCAGCATCAGAGTCTTTTCCAATGAGTCAACTCTTCGCATGAGGTGGCCAAAGTACTGGAGTTCAGCTTTAGCATCATTCCTTCCAAAGAAATCCCAGGGCTGATCTCCTTCAGAATGGACTGGTTGGATCTCCTTGCAGTCCAAGGGACTCTCAAGAGTCTTCTCCAACACCACAGTTCAAAAGCATCAATTCTTCGGTGCTCAGCCTTCTTCATAGTCCAACTCTCACATCCATACATGACCACAGAAAAAACCATAGCCTTGACTAGACGGACCTTTGTTGGCAAAGTAATGTCTCTGCTTTTGAATATGCTATCTAGGTTGGTTATAACTTTCCTTCCAAGGAGTAAGCTTAAGTAAGCAAATCGATTTTCACCTACTATTTAATCTAAAAACATGCAGCTGTTAATTTTTTTTTAAAGAAAACATGCAACATGATTAATAGTAAAAGAAAAAAAATGGCTGCTGGAATTAAATGTATTGGTCTCCATCGAGATGTCTACATTTCTTAAGATATTTACAAGAGTTAGGTTAACCATATGCAATTTTTTTCTTTTTCTAGTGAGATTAGGCAAGTGGTTCTCAATTCACCTCTCTCCTAACTCAAGACATTTGGTAGTCTGGAGACATCTTCCATGGTCAAATTTGAGGGATGCTTATGAGTGTCCAGTTCAGTAGAGATCAGGGACATTGCTGAGGATCCTTTATGCCTTGGCTAGGACCCTGTTAACAGAAGATATTAAAAACAATAATTGCTCGCATGCTCAGTCATATATGACTCTTTGCAACCCTATAGACTGGAGCCCAGCAGGCTTCTCTGTCCATGGGATTATCCTGGCAGGAACAGTGGAGCAGGTTGCCGTTTACTTCTCCAGGGGATCTTCCCAACCTAGGGATCAAACCCATGTCTCTAGCATTGGCAGGCAAATTCTTTACCACTGAGTCAACTGGGAAGCCCCTATAAGCCACATAGTTGATGGCAATTGCTATGTAAGCACCGGCAAAATAATACAATTATTTTAAAAATTTTAGCAAATGATAAGGAAAAAATATCAGTCAAGATTCTAGTCCTTTTATAAAAATCTTCCTCAGGTTACAATGAATGGAGTTAAACCCAATAAATCCATCCTAAGGTGAAAATGCTGTGCTATGCTGAGTTCAGCTGGGTCTGACTCTTTGCAACCCTGTGGACTGTAGCCTGCCAGGTTCCACTGTCTGTGGAATTTTCCAGGCAAAAATGCTGGAGTAGATTGCTCCAGGGAATCTTCTGGACCCAGGGATTGATCGACTGTGTCTCGCATCTCCTGCCTTGACAGGTGAATTCTTTGCTACTGAGCCACCTGGGAAGCCCTCAAGTTGAAAACATACTAAGTAAAAAATGCATTTATACACCTACCATACTGAACATCGTAGCTCAGCCTAGGCTTACACTAAACCTGCTCAGAAAGCTTACATCAGCCTACAGTAGAGGAAACTCATCGAACACTATCTAAAATAAGCCTATTTTAGAATAAATTGCTGAATATCTCATATAATTTATAGAATACTTAAAGTGAAAAACAGGATGGTTGTATGGGCACGGAATGGTTGTTAATGTATCCCTGGTTTACTGTCCTGATCATGGCTGGCAGGGAGCTGAGGCTTGCTGACAAAACCCAGCATCAGAAGAAAGTAAGGTACTGCATGTCACTAACCTAGAAATACTTAAAATTTAAGGCACATATATGGTTTCTACTGAATGCTTATCACTTTTGCACCATCATAAGGTTGAATAATCTTAAGTCAAACCATCCTTAAGTTGGGGACCATCAGTACTAGGAAAACACTGACAATGACTTAAAACCTGGTGTTGTGCATTGTAAAAATCACTAAATGCAGAGGAAATAATGAGAAGCAAATACTAAACTTTTAATTAAATGCAAAATACTCTTTAAAATGTGAAATATTTTTTAAGGTGTGTTGTCAACATGAATCATTTCACTAATGGTTCAAGTGAAATTCTCACTGGAAAAATATTAAACCCAAAATAGTATTCAACAAATTGAAACAAAATATGTAAATTAAGTGAACAGGAATTTTGGTAAGAAAAATTTGCCTAGAAAAAATTTACAACAGTGTAGTTTTATGAAACATTTAATGGCAAAAAACAAGGATAAAACTGATAAGTTGTTGGGTATATTAAAATAATCCATCATTTTAATCTATCAATGTAAAAATATTCTTTATACTTGCAATCATTGAGGAAATATTTGGTTTCTCAATTTAACTCTCTGGAGTTAAATTTAATAAAACACTCTCTCTTAACAAAGGACATTTGGAAATAATTTCTAATACAAAATTACACTTTTACTGAGGCAGTATGTGAGAATTTAATTGATGAAGAATGAGAACTAGCAATATTTACAGTTCAAAATTTTCTTGTTGAGTTATAATTAGTGAAACACTGGTATGTTTTAGATATGGAAAAAAATGACACAAAACTGTGGAAAAGAAAGGTATCTACACTGATGATTCAATTGGCAAAGCCAGTGTTTTAATTAACTGGATTTTCTTTTTTTTTTAATTGGATTTTCTTAATTTAATGTCTTTATGTTGCAAATGGATCAAAGATCTTAAATTTTAGTATGAATTTAGCTCTCCCAGGAAAGTCAGTAAAACACATGTAATCTAATATAGCACCTGCATTTTATGAAATAGCTTTTTTTTTTTTTAAGGACAAAGCTAGAAAGATAAAACATTAAATCAATTATTGCAAACATCACAACTTTTAATTTCACTGCCTATATTATTCCTCAATTACTTTTCTTTAAAGCATTTTAATTGAGCCCATATCTAATTATTTTCCTGGCATTTTCTTGAGAATAGGAACTTATTAATTCAGCTAGGGCTACAATCCATGAGGTTGCAAGTTCCCAAAGAGCTGGACATGACTGAGCACACAAGTACAACAATCAAGAAATATACCAGCTTTACAAGTTACTTACTTTCCTGCAAGTTCATTTCAAGCAGTACTATATGAATAGCATAAAATACCTTTAGAAATAGGGATATGTCAATCCAATATTCAATATCATGTCTCAGTCATTTTCCAATATCTACTTTCACTGATTAGGTTACTTTCTTCTAAATTTAGAATAATTTAAGTTCAAATATAAGACTGATTTTATGCTACAAGACAATTATTTGTCTCAACACGGCATCCTTGCAAAGCCTTAAAATGTTCATGAAAAATGAAAGTATTAATCGCTGTCATGTCTGACTCTTTCTGACCCCATGAACTGTAGCCCACCAGGCTCTTCTGTCTATGAAATTCTCCAGGCAAGAATACTAGAGTGGGTAGCCATTTCCTCCTTCAGGGGAATCCAGGGATCAAATCCCGGTCTCCTGCATTGCAGGCAGATTCTTTACTATCTGAGCCACCAGGGAAGCTATAATGTTCATAAACAAAGTCAAACAGAAGGCATTTCTGCTTTAGAGTGAATTTTGTAAAATGCACTTTTTGTAAAGTGCAACTTTTCTCCCTCATTAATTTTTTTCCTGAATTAATATTTTAGGTTTGATTATTTGATTTTTGGAGCTATATTAATAGTGTATTAGCAATAACACTAGTTAAATCATAAACATTTCCTAAGGCAATGAGGCAAAATGTAAAAGAATTAAGAGATTCATTTATAATAACTCTTGAGTTTCTGCTCAAAGACTAGCTAATTCTATCGCTGCAAAGTTATGTAAATAAATATTCAGGGGCTTCCATCTAAAGCTGTCAGTTGATTCCACAGATTTGAAGTGGGCTTGAGAATATGCACTTGAAAACAAAACAAACTCAACCCTGGTTATTGACTAGGCTGAGATCAGCCTCCTAAAAACTCAACATGGTTTTGCCTTTTTTGCATAGTGAATGGGATCAGGAGGTGAGAATTTTGAACATTATTTTCTGTGCTAATGTTCAATGAGACTTCCATTCTCTTCCCTCCTTTCTACTTCAACAAAGCTCTCTCCTATTTTTTTTCCTCCTTTCTGGCACAAAAGTTAGATTTTTCTTTTTCTGGTGGTGGTTCAGTCACCAAGTCATGGTGTCCAACTTTTGTAACCCCATGGATGGTAACCCACCATGCTCCTCTGTCCATGGGATTTTCCAGGCAAGAAAACTGGAGTAGGTTATTATTTCTTTCTCCAGAGGATCTTTCCGACCCAGTGATGCAACCCAGATCTCTTGCATTGCAGGCAGATTCTTCACTGACTGAGCCACCAGGGAAGCCCTTTCTTTTTCTGGCTAAAAATAAATCTGCACTATCTAGATCCTTGATTCTGCTCCACTTCATCGTCACCTGGAAAGTTATTCCATTAATCAATCCTCTCTCACTTATATCTAAAATTTTCATGTCTTCATGTTTTTATATTTATATTTCCAGCCATTTATTTGTTCATTCATTGTGTATTTTTTAAATCACTTACTATGTGCTGAGCTTGCTCCTTGGAAGAAAAGCCATGACCAACCTAGATAGCACACTAAAATGCAGAGACATTACTTTGTTGACAAAAGTCCATATAATCAAAGCTATGATTTTTCCAGTAGCCATGTATGGATGTAAGTGTTGGACTATAAAGAAAGCTGAGTGTCAAAGAACTGATGCTTTTGAACTGTGGTGTTGGAGAAGACTCTTGAGAGTCCCTTGGACTGCAAGGAGATCAAACCAGTCAATCTTAAAGGAAATCAGTCCTGTATATTCACTGGAAGGATTGATGCTGAAGCTGAAACTCCAATACTTTGACCACCTGATGCAAAGAACTGACACATTGGAAAAGATCTTGATGCTGGAAAAGACTGAAGTCAGAAGGAGAAGGGAATGACAGAGGATGAGATGGTTGGATGGCATCATTGACTCAAAGGACATGAGTTTGAGCAAGCTCCAGGAGCTGGTGATGGCCAGGGAGACCTGGCATGCTGCAGTCTCTGGGGTCACAAAGAGTTGGACACTACTGAGCAACTGAACTGAACTGAACTGATGTGCTGAGCACAGTGTCAAGCACTAGAGATACAATGATGAACAGGATGGATATAGTCAGTCTTCACCTACACCTATTTTACATTCTAGCCATGGGAGAAGTCTACAGATAAGTGGCTTCAATGCATGGTATTTGGAATGGCAACACTGACATCATTGTGGAGGATATCAGAAATACATAATTTCTGGCCCTATCACAGGTTTCCTGAATCAAAATCTGATTGGGTCCCCCAGTGATGTATATGCACACAGAATCTTGAGAAGTACTATAACAGAGGAAATTAAGGGTCTCAACTAAGGTTTATAAACATTTATAGGTCTCTGCTACTTAAATACATTTTTTAAAATACATTTGTTTCTCTCAAACCAGATTCTCAATTCAGACTTTTTTTCCATTTCCCCAGTTTATGTTTCTGTCAGCTATACTTTTTATCATTTCTTGAAATACACTTGACTTTTGGATTTTAATTTTTTTAAAAAATGTTTGTGGTCTAGCTGGCTGGAAAATGTGACTAAATAATGCCTTAAGGAGCTCAAAATCTAAGAGTAAATTCATGTAAGCAGGTAACTATACATACATGAGAAGGTAGAATTGAGTGGCTCAGGAGAGAAAGTGATAGTATCTAGTGGTGGCTTTCTAGAAGAGGGATGGGGCAAATCTGAAAATCCATGAAGATGTTGACATGTAAGGCAGAATATGAAACCTGATGGCGGCTCCACATGCAAATAAATTCACCCAAAGAGGAAGAAAAAGTGCATGAAATCATGCATGGATGAAATCATGTCACAGCCTGTGATTTCAAAAAACTCAGGGAATGACAGTGTTGCCGTATATGTATTTAGTTGATAGTGCTGATATATATATATAGTTTACAGTGTTGCTATATATGTATTTGGGCTTCCCCTGTAGCTCAGCAGTAAAAAATCTGCCTGCAATGTAGGAGATGTGGGTTTGACTCTTGGGTCAGGAAGATCCCCTGGAGAAAGAAATGGCAACCCACTCCAGTATTCTTGCCTGGGAAATCCCATGGACAGAGGAACTTGGCGGGCTACAGTCCATGGGGTCATACAAGAATTGGACATGACTTAGCGGCTAAACAACAACAACAACATACGTATTTATTAGGGAGAAGTAGAAGACTGGGCTTCCCTGATAGCTCAGCTGGTAAAGCATCTTCCTGCAATGCAGTATACCTCAATTTGATTCCTGAGTCAGGAAGAGCCCCTGGAGAAGGGATAGGCCACCCACTCCAGTATTCTTGGGCTTCCCTGTGGTGGCTCAGATGGTAAACAATCTGCCTACAATGTGGGAGACCTGGGTCCAATCCCTGGTTTGGGAAAATCCCCTGGAGGAGAGCATGACAACCCACTCCAGTATTCTTGCCTTAAGAATCCCAGGGATAGAGGAGCCTGGTGGGCTACAGTCTATGGGGTCACTGAGAGTCAGACGTGACTAGGCACAGCATAGCACAGCAGTAGAAGACTACTGAAGGTACTCATGTAGGTGGAGACCAGGTCATGAGGAACTCAAAATTTAGGGCCTACATGGTTCAATTTTTATTAACATGATCATTTTCTTAGCCAGTATTTAGGTGTTTAATAAAAATGTTCATTTACATCAATTGATTTGTATAAATTACAGTTGAAACTCTAGTGACAACTTGTTACAATGAAGTTTAAATTAGAGGTGAAGTTAAATAACTTACAGTGTTTTCATCAATATCCCATACCTTCCTAATATAGGGTAAAATTTTTGTTTTGTTTCATCAGTAGATGAAATTCCTAGAAACAATCCCAAACCATTGCTGAAGATCATTCATTATCATTAAAGAACCCATAGCTCATGAACTATCCTGGCAAGAAAGTATGTTAGATAATCTTTCAATAGTTATAATTTTTCCAATTTGTTTTATACAATAATCAAAATGGTGAATGCAGGATTCCATAAAGGGAACTCATGGAGGATTTAGAGCAGACAGTATTTCTGCAGTTTCGTGACTTAATAAAAATATTCACTGAAACAGTAATAAATACATTAATCTTTTTATTATATGATCATCTTTCAGAATGATAAACTCTTTCCACCTTTATTTACCCTTGACCAAATGTTATAAAGTAGATGGGTCCTATAGGTCAAAATATTTAATATACTTCTATAAGAGTAGCATAATAATTCACTTGGTCAATAGCAGATGAGTTACTCAAATTATTATCAATTCCAAGGAAGAGAAAAAATATAATGCCCTTGAACAAATATAACAGATTTTAGATTCTAATGAATAAGAATTATATATAAATTTTGAGGGGATGGGAATAATTTGCATGGAATAATACATTCATGTAAGTTTATTTTATAACAAAATCATTTATAAAATACTTTTACATAAAATTTTGCATACCACTGGTTAAAGACAGAGAGTATATACATTTTTTTTCTGTCATTAACATTTGGGTCAAGTGTGCCTTTCAGAGATTCATTATTCTTCCTCCTGTCCTGAGTCATCTCATATGTAGTGGAAGGACAAAGCAAATGAGTCAAGTACTATGAAAAAGAAGTCATGAGATATAATTTGAAAAATGAGCCTTGTCCAAGAAAAATAGAAGTGGCCACCTTACCAATGGAAAAAAATTATAAAAATAATGTATAATAATGCCACATGTTAAAGAAGTTTGAAAATATATTTTTACATATATTGACAATATATAAAAGAAAAAATCAAAACAAAAAGAAGGCCATGGGCTCCTGATTCAAACATTTTAAACCTATAAACATTTACTATGGTTTAAAAAGTAGATTTTCAACTCTGTACACATATAAAGAAGACCAACATTTTGGATGATTCTAGTTTTATCCATCTATTTTATTTAGAACTTTAAGAACAATTCACACTGATATAAATAAAGGTATAATTCTGACATTAAGTTGAGTCCCCAATATATATTGTGATGTTGGGATGCAAACACTTTAAAGACAATATTTCCTTTGTCCTGAGCTTCTTTTTTAGGTGCAGTATACTTTTATATGAAAATAATTGCTTCTAAATCTCATTTACTAAATGTCACTATCTGTAGTTATCTTTAGGGACAATGTCCAATTAAAGATCAATTTAAACTTCATTATAGTATTAGCCAGGTAAATGTCAAGGCTCAAAGTTCTTTTGATATTCAGTCAATACAAGTTTATTTATGGTTATTGACATCATTTAAGTAATCATTTAATAGTCTATTTGCTTTTTAGTAAAGTACATTGAAATTTAATAGGAAAATGGACATTTCTCTTCTCTTAATACTTTCTGGATTCACTACCAGACAATAGAAACATCTATTTTAGTTTTGCACTTTTCACAATATACCTACTTTTCTCTTTAAAAGGCAAGCATAGACCCTGAAACTCGCTTTCCCAGAAAACACAATCTGGAATCTTTCACTTAGTATTTTCTACATGTCCTGCCCTTCCCTAATGCTTCTAATGCATCTGCTTTCTTCCCCCAAGTAAAGCTGAATTTTAATAGGTAAGCTTATTTTTTGAGCTAATGGTACCTCAGGATAAAACAAACAAGTGGATAATGGGAGAAAACACAGTGAACAGAAAGACAGACATCTAGAGTTAGTCTGGGATGAAGAGAAGGAGAGCATGTGTTAGGTGATAATTTGAGAAAATTCAACTAATGCACTGGATTCAGCCTACATTTCAGCATCAGGTCAGCATTTTTTCTGTAAAGAACGCAGATGGTAAATATTTTAGGCTCTGTGGCCTGGGTGCTATAATTACATGTAGGAAACCATGCTTACCCATTCATGTAGTAAATAAGCATACATTCAGCATTAAATGTACTGTTAACACTTTAAGAGAAGCCCTGGCGAGTAAAGAAGTGTTTTGTTTTTTGTTTTTTTCCCAAAGAGTTAGCAATTAAATCAAGGGAAGAAAAGGTTAATCTTCATCAATCAACAATCAAATTGTAATATGGTTTAAGAAACTCTGCACAGTGCCGTCTCTGTCTAAGGTAGCACAGAGCTCAGTTTCAGCAGGAAGCAGCAGACAGAGAGCAAATGAGACTGAAGAAACGAGGGAGTCTCAGAGCTCAACTCTTGACGGCTGCTCATATACCAAGCTTTCTGGGCAAGCAGGGCGTTAGGAGTCCAGAATACACATAGCACATTCATGAAAAAACAAAGAAACCACAGTCTTTTATAGCTATTAAGAACCTGAACCAAAATCCCTGGGTTCAGATCACAGCACTGCCACTTATCAGCCATGTGACCTTGAGCAAATTATTCAAACTCCTTTTCCTTTAGTGTTCTCCTCTTTAACCTGAGAATGATTATAGTCAACTACATGATAGGATTATTATGAAAATAAAACATATCAATATGTATCCACCCTCAGAATAGTGCTGGGTGTTTACTAAGCTCTAGATAAATGTTCCCTATTATTTCTAACACGATCATTGTTCAACTTTTAGGATACTAATCTGCTTTCAACTATAGGTACATTTGTATGAGTCCAGGAAACTTAAATTACCTCTGTGTCTGTAGGCTAAAGGAAGTAAGAACTAAATCAAACAAAAAATAAAACATGAACACAGTAGCTCTATTGTACTCCCAACTGTATCGGATACAAAATGAACAGAGTCCCAAATGTTTCCAAAGGAAGAAAATTGAGATGAAACCACTGGCCAGCACAGGAACATAAACCTTTTTGGCTGAGAATCCCTCTGACATCCAAGTCTAATTTAGTGTTATTACACAAGTGCAAACAAGGTTTTTGTTTTGTTTTTAATTAATCTTTTGCAACATATGTATGTAAGAGTGAGAGAAGGAGGAAGGAGAGGGAAGGCAGAGAGAGAGAAAAGGAGAGGGACAGAGAATAGGATAGAGGGAGCAGAGGAGGTTTGGGCATGCTCAGATAAACCTACTAGTCTTGTATTTGTCTCTACCTTCACTGCCAAGAAGAATGAAGTCCTAACAATCACCAGGTAACAAATGCAGCATGCAAATGCCTAACAATTCCTCCAGGATAGTTCTTTCCTAAAGGGACTGCTGACTTTGCAATTCTAATATTAATAAATATAAATATCACTTAATAGAGCTTATTTACAAGAGGCAAAATATCATTTGTGTATTAATATACTTAATTTTGGCACCTGGAGAATTTATATGTCCATAGCTATATACTTTACAGAAATAATCCTACTATCACTATAATGAGTAACAATAATACATTGATAATAATATGTGGTTAGAATTCTAAAGCTTATACAGAATGATAACTATATCTCATGAAACAATATAAGAATTTGGTCTTCACTTCTAATAAAATATTCTCAATAAGCAGTAAGAAAACTTTATATTTTTCAAATAATAGAATATTTGATTCAGGGGCCCTCTACATATACAATTTTCCCTTTTTAACCAAATCACTGCCATTTGTCTAAAGAACTATGACCAGCTTATCACAGAACTTCCTGGTCTAATTGGAGGAAGATACAAATAGAAAGCATGAGTTTTGCATGTTTATTTTTATATTTGTGATGATTTTCTCCTTCTTGAGGGGATGATTTGCATTGCCCCCAATATAAATGTGAGCAATCTTTAAGCTCAAAACCAAAGAAATAATGTCATTGATTAACAATACTGGGGATTTTCTCAATCAGAAAAGACTTAGTAAGCAAGTAAGTGATGAATACTATTAACCACGAGAGAACTAAAAGGCAGCTAAATAATGGATTCTGCCCTCAAAAAACTGACAGTCTTAGAGGGGTCAGACATTTACAAAATGTATACAATATGAGGGAAACTCTAACAATCCTTTAAATACATTTTAAATAAATGTGATTTGTGATTTGTGGACAGAATAATCTGACTCACATCTGGAGGGACTCTCTTAGTATCTCACATAATACATCAGAGACATTAACAGAAGCTGATAATATAATAACAATTGGTCATAGCTCTGGAGCAGAAACTTGGATGCCCCGACCTCCTGTCCCAGGACAAGCATTCATTCTTTACCTGCTTTATCATGCTGATGACTAGGAAATCTAAGGCAATGAGTTGTGTTCAGAAGTCTGAAAGTATGATGATTTAGTCAGCTTGGGCTGCTGTACTGGGTGGCTTAAGGTGGTGCTTGTGGTAAAGAACCCGCCTGTCAATGCAGGTACACGTAAGAGACACAGGTTTGAACCCTGGGTTGGGAAGATCCTCTGGAGGAGAACACAGCAACCAACTTCAATATTCTTGCCTGGAGAATCCCATAGACAGAGAGCCTAGCAGGCTACAGTCCAAAGAGTTGCACAGAGTCAGACACCACTGAAGCGACTTAGCATTCATGCACATTCTGGGGGCTGAGAAGTCCAGCATAAAAGTGCTGGCAGATTCAGTTCTTGACGAGGATTCTCTTCCCAATTTGCAGGTGGCTGCCTTCTTGATGGCACCCCACTCCAGTACTCTTGCCTGGAAAATCCCATAGACGGAGGAGCCTCGTAGGCTGCAGTTCATGAGGTCGCTAAGAGTCGAACACAACTGAGCGACTTCACTTTCACTTTTCAATTTCATGCATTGAAGGAAATGGCAACCCACTCCAGTATTCTTGCCTGGAGAATCCCAGGGACGGGAGAGCCTGGTGGGCTGCCGTCTATGGGGTCGCACAGAGTCGGACACGACTGAAGCGACTTAGCAGCAGCAGCCTTCTTGATGTCTCCTCACATGGTGGAAAATAAATGAGTGTAAGCTCTCCAGGGTCTTCTTGTAAGGGCACTGATCCTACCATGAGGGCCCTGCCCTCAGGATCTCACCTAAACTTAATTACCTCCCAAAAGCCCTATCACCAAATACCGTTACATTACAGGTTAGGGCTTCAACATGCAAATTCTGGGGAGACACAAACATTCAGTCTAGAACAGGGATACTCAAAGAAGTCAGAATAAAGACTACCAATTATTATAGCAATATTTTAATACTTTAAAGACATGTTACTATTTTAAAAGCCACCATAAACTATACAGATGGAAATATGCTAAATATTTGCCCTGATATGCTAAGATGGACCCCAAAATATGGATAGTATTTTAGTAGTTGCATATGTAATATAAGGCTGAAAGGTTAGGTGCATTTACCACCTCAATATATCATCTGCATACATGTAATTTGTATAATCATTTCATTGAATCTGTACTAACTCTGTAAAACTAATATTCAATTGACTCATGAAAAACCTGAGGGTTAGGGCGCTAACCCTAATAGTAGAAAATCCATATATAACTTTACAGTTAGCCCTCTGTCTGTTATCTGCAATTCCATATTTGCAGATTCAACCAACCATGGATCATGTAGCACTGTAGATATATTTATTGGAGAAAATGTATTATATAGCTCCAGCTACATAATGAAGAAGAGTAACCCCTTATCCTTGAACTTTGAAGAGCACCTCATCATCAAATAGAATCTGCCACAACTCCACTAAACCAATGAAAAAGCTTAACCAAATTTTGACACTGAAAATTGGGTGAAAGTAACTTGGAGCTGGCAACAAAGTGAAGTAATTTTTCCCTTATTTTTTACCCTTAAATGCAGTGTAATCTTATCTTTTGCTTTTTTTTTTTTTTCTGTTAGAATAACAAAATTGAACCTAAACACAATCACATCTTTTGTCTGTTTTTATTTTAATAAATATGGCAGGAAGTACTTACTTTATAACACTAGCTCTGCAGAACCTATTTCCTATCCATGTTCAGATGTCATGAATATTTATGAACCCAGAGATGGAAGCAGTAAAATAAAATAAATTGGCTTGAGCCAAACACTATTCTGTGATCTTTTCCAGTTCATTCAACTGACTGCCACTTGACCAAGACCTCACTCAAATGAACTTACACATTAAACTACTCACTGAAAAATTGATTTCCCAAACGTTTTCCAATTACAACATCCATGGAGTTTTGTGGAAGCATTCTGCAAAACAATCAGTGTTGGTAAGATTTTAATTTTGATACTTTAAGAATCAAATGCTGGTTACTGCTTGTAAGGTCTCAGGTTCTCAAGCCCCTTCCCACAGAGTGCTCCAGTAAAAGTTTGCATTTTTGCCCTGAAAATTTTATGTCTCCTTCTTTGTAAGAGAAATATGCATCCTTCTCCTTGCCATGTGACTTATGAGGCCTTCCTGTGAGAAGGGCATATTTCATGGCTCCATTGTCAGGTGTGAAAAGAGCATAATTCATGACTCTATTTGACTTTCTTTGGTCCATAAAGTGTAGGCAGAAGTAATGCAAATCCATTGCAAGCAGAAATTTAACCAGTCATTTTGTATTTCTGCTGACCTTCTTGCTCTTCCTTCTGCCACAGGAATATAGCATGTCTCAAATAGGGCCTGTTCTTTCATTTCAAGTTCAGAATGAGGAAATATATGAAACCAAAACACATGAAACCCACACCTAATAACATGCAATATGAATGAAAAATACACCAGTATATCTGTAAGCCATGGGAATTTGTCAGTGATGTGTAAATGAATGAAGTTGATATTGGAAATGGGATGCTTTTATAAGATACACCTAAATTACATGGCACTGGCTTGTAGCATTAGAGGAAAGACAAGGCCAAAATTGTTATTGAATGCTTAAAGAACTCCTACCATGTTACAAAGATTGCAAAATAGTTTGTGAAACTCTCACCTGTGACAATGAAGGCAGATAATGTTCTGAATGAGTTTTTGTTGAAGAAATTGGTATAAGTAATGTTACAGATGAGATTTTGATGGGGGAGCCTGGTGGGCTGCCGTGTATGGAGTCGCACAGTCGGACACAACTGAAGCGACTTAGCAGCAGCAGCAGTAAGGTTTGAAAAGCTATAACAAGAAACAGATTGACTTAGAAAAGAGATGACTGGTGTATAAGAAGGGGAAGCATGGAAAATACAGAAATCTTAGGGCTTTAAAAGTTAAAGGTCAAATAGGTAAAAGATAAATTAAATTGCAAAGGCCAAATCCAGGATATGGCTGTCAGTAACTTTAGAAAAGAAAAAGAAAGGAAATAAAAGAGAAAAACAAAGGAAAAAGAAAGAAAGACAGACACCATGGCACTCAATTCACCTTTTACATCTTTTAGATGGCAACATGCCTCAGGAAAAGAGACAGAGTGTGGCACTCTCCCCAAAGACTGATGAACTCAAACAATACATATCATAGTTAGGGAGAAGTATCCCTAAAAAAGAACTGTAGGTCAAAGTAATAGGACAATTAGTCTGATTAGAATCAGATATATTTGAAGCTGATACAGTTTTTGAGTGAGTTGTTCTTCCCTGAAAAAAACTACCAACATGAATTAAAAGATCCTGTGACAGTTCAAGATGAAAAATAACCTTTGGGCTGCGAAGTTTCTAAGGCAGAATGAAAACTGAATGAAATCTTTCTGGTCCTAAATACTAACGTACAGTTCAGTATTAAGCAACCTTTAGTCTTAAGAAAAGCACTTCTCTGAGAATGAAGTCAAGTGCCAAGAACCAAGGGAGAAGTTGTTCTCATAGACTAGAACCAAGACTTAATCAACAAACATTCCTTACTCCAGATTGTGGACTTGTTCAAGAGCAAGATTTGATCATTTTCATAGACAAGTAAACACTATGTGTCTCTAGTTTTTCCAGGTCCTGAACGGAATCATTATCACCATTTTACCTCTATTTTTCCAATGTATTTCAGATGTTTTGAGAAAGAATTTGTTTCAACTTTAAAACTTAGGTTTCTTAATCAGGATGTTGTAGCTGCTATAGAGAGGATTACAGGATTTTGGGTCTTTAGCTCTTACACTGGGGCTCTTACACTGTCTTCTGTGGAATAATCTTGCATTCACTTTGCACAAAGAGACAGACATTCACTTTGCACAAAGAGACAGAAAGGATGAAAGTGAATAACACTGACCAAGAAGATTGACAGCAGAATATGGATCTACTGTTTCTACATATGCTCCCTTCTGTTTACCTATGAAAGCTTATATTCTTTCCCATATCATGTGTCTTTCTATGGAGAGGATAAAATTCACCAATCACATTGTGAGACTTGACCATATGACATGGTTGACCAGTGAGTTTAAATGACAGTGTTCAGTTCAAGCATTTTTAAAGCCACTGAGTGGTCCCACCAGCAATTTTGCCCCTGCACCCAGTACCAAGAAGGGTATACCATGAATATATGCTAGTCCTGAAACCTGAGAAAGAGACACATGGAACACAGCTTCAACCACCCCAAAGCTGCCAATTTATAACAGAAATAGGAATGTACCATAATTGTTGTAAACTACTGATATCCTGGGGGTGTTTGTTACTATAGTATAGCCTTAAAACATGACAAACGTAATTCTATACCTGCAAGACTGAGATTCTAAAAATTACATTTCATTTCATACCTTTCCAGCTGGATTTTGATTAATTACTGCCAGCTAGAGTTATTACATCAAATTATAAAATATAAAATGAAGACAAAAATATAGTTTTCTACATCTGGAAACAGCATCAGTAGTTGTGGCTCCTAGATTCCTTCAGTCATAAGAAATCTGGGTTCTAAGTTTCCTAAGAAAATCATTTTCTCTATTCCATACCTTCAGTACAAGAGTTCCTATGCTTAGTGATATACAAGATAGCATTGCCTTTTTCTCATATTCTCTCACTTGCCTAAGGAACAGTAGCAATAACAACTCTTTCTCTTAGTATATTCTGGGTAACATCACTTCCTTATTCATTTTTCTTCCTCAAATCCTTTTTAATTTCTAACACTTCTATAACAAATTTCCTGTAGTAAATTCCTTTCTGATTGAAATATTTACACTAGTTCGCAGTTTGTATCTGACTGACACAAACAGAATGCTAAAGCGAAAATTTTAGAGTGTCTGCTACACGTGAGTTTAAAAAATTCCTGGGAACAGGAAGGAAGTTAAAGACATGGAAAAACAGAACAGGGACGAACACTATTACGTGATGTCAGGGATTGTGTGATCATATACCATAAATCAACCATATGCAGCAGCTAGCATTCTCTAGGAGAAGGCAATGGCACCCCACTCCAGTACTCTTGCCTGGAAAATCCCATGGGCGGAGGAGCCTGGTAGGCTGCAGTCCATGGGGCCTCGAAGAGTTGGACACGACTGAGTGACTTCACTTTCACTTTTCACTTTCATGCATTGGAGAAGGAAATGGCAACCCACTCCAGCGTTCTTGCCTAGAGAATCCCAGGGACGAAGGAGCCTGGTGGGCTGCCGTCTATGGGGTCGCACAGAGTTGGACACGACTGAAGTGACTTAGCAGCACCAGCAGCAGCATTCTTTAAGTCACAGCTATGAGGACACTCTGCTTTGGAGACATTAAGTGAATATTGACTCATCATTGACAATGATAGAAATAAATTATATCTGTGTGATTTGAAAGTATATCTTTTGCACTTTCAAACCCTTTTAATAATATAAAGATTATCCAAGATGAACTATTAAGTAATATAAAACAATATAAAATAAGTGTTAATTTGTGCAGCAAATAATATATCGTTAAATGAGGAAGATACGCCCATACAGCAATGTAAATCAGGAAAAATGTTCTAAAAGAGATACAATTTTCACTGTATCATAAAATGCAGTAGAATCAGTGTAGGTAATAAGGAATACATTAAAACATGGAGGAATAGCCAGTAAAGAAACACAAAAGGCAAAATAAACATGATCTGCTTCAGGAACAGTGAAGTTGCTGGTCTGACAGAAGCTAGCATTAGGTTTGGAGAAGGCAATGGCACCCCACTCCAGTTCTCTTGCCGGGACAACCCCATGGACAGAGAAGCCTGGTGGGCTGCGGTCCATGGGGTCGCTAAGAGTCAGACATGACTGAGCGACTTCACTTACACTTTTCACTTTCATGCTTTGGAGAAGGAAATGGCAACCCACTCCAGTGTTCTTGCCTGAAGAATCCCGGGGACGGGGGAGCCTGGTGGGCTTCCGTCTGTGGGGACGCACAGAGTCAGACACAACTGACACGACTTAGCAGCAGCAGCAGCAGCAGCATTAGATTTTGGAGTTAGTGGAAAATAAAGTAGAAACATGTTACAGAGACAAATAAGTTTTCAGTAAAGCTTAGTCCCAGTCAAGGAAAACATGTAAGTCTTTGCAATTTTTCAAGCAGTTTGTGTGTGCGCTGAGTCGCTTCAGTTGTGTCCAGCTCTTTGTGACCCTATGGACTGTAGCCCGTCAGGCTTCTCTGTTCATGGAATTCTCCAGGCGAGAATACTGGAGTGGGTTGCCATGCCCTCCTCCAGGGGGTCTTCCTGACTCAGGGATTGAATCCTCATCTCTTATGTCTCCTGTTTTGGCATACAGGTTCTTTACCACTAGCACCACTTGGGAAGCCCACAAGCAGTTTAGCAAACATTTATTTTAGTGATAATATGGAGAATAGAATGGATCAGAATTAACATAAATAGCATATTTGTTGGCATATTTTTGCTTTAATCAAACTTTGACTTGAAAATGCCCAAATCTACAGTGCAGCTAGTGGATATTAATATTCATTTAATCAAATGTTTCAGTTCAGTTCAGTTCAGTCACTGAGTCGTGTCCGACTCTTCGATCCCATGAATCACAGCACACCGGGCCTCCCTGTCCATCACCAACTCCTGGAGTTCACTCAGACTCATGTCCATCGAGTCAGTGATGCCATCCAGCCATCTCATCCTCTGTCGTCCCCTTCTCCTCCTGCCCCCAATCCCTCCAAGCATCACAGTCTTTTCCAATGAGTCAACTCTTCACATGAGCTGGCCAAAGTATTGGAGTTTCAGCTTTAGCATCAGTCCTTCCAATGAACACCCAGGACTGATCTCCTTTAGGATGGACTGGTTGGATCTCCTTGCAGTCCATGGGACTCTCAAGAGTCTTCTCCAACACCACAGTTCAAAAGCATCAATTCTCCAGTGCTCAGCTTTCTTCACAGTCCAACTCTCACATTCATACATGACCACTGGAAAAACTATAGCCTTGACTATATGGACCTTTGCTGGCAAGGTAATGTCTCTGCTTTTGAATATGCTGTCTAGGTTGGTCATAACTTTCCTTCCAAGGAGTAAATGTCTTTTAATTTCATGGCTGCAATCACCATCTGCAGTGATTTTGGAGCCCAAAAAAATAAAGTCTGACACTGTTTTCACTATTTCCCCACCTATTTCCCATGAAGTGATGGGACCAGATGCCATGATCTTTGTTTTCTGAATGTTGAGCTTTAAGCCAACTTTTTCACTCTCCTCTTTCACTTTCATCAAGAGGCTTTTTAGTTCCTCTTCACTTTCTGCCATAAGGGTGGTGTCATCTGCATATCTGAGGTTATTGGTATTTCTCCCAGCAATCTTGATTCCAGCTTGTGCTTCTTCCAGCCCAGCATTTCTCATGATGTACTCTGTATATAAGTTAAATAAGCAGGGTGACAATATACAGCCTTGATGTACTCCTTTTCCTCTTTGGAACCAGTCTGTGGTTCCATGTCCAGTTCTAACTGTTGCTTCCTGACCTGCGTATAGGTTTCTCAAGAGGCAGGTCAGGTGGTCTGGTATTCCCATTTCTTTCAGAATTTTCCACAGTTTATTGTGATCCACACAGTCAAAGGCTTTGGCATAGTCAAAAAAGTAGAAATCAAATGTTTAGTGTGTCCAAAAGAGTGTGTAATAATCTGCAGGCTTCATAAACATATAAAGAACTCTGGATAGATGTTCTGCTATGATCATGAAAGTCTAAAATGAAAATTTCACAAATTCTGTAGTAATTCTTTCAGTATTTTGTCACCTAAATCATTCTTCTTTATAGGCAACTAAAGCCTCTTCTGCTTTAATTAAATTCCTTTCTTTTCTTCAAGGTCTATGGCCATGTGACAAAATGGCAAATAACTTCCCATTATACCCTATAGCTGAAATGATGTCCCAAATCCACGATGTACTAACATGTCCTACAAATCTTTTCAATCATAGATGTGATTGATGTTTAATATGTGTTTATTTTAAGACGTATCTTAACAATCCAGATTCATGCCTATTTCTCATTTGTGTTATTGACAAGCAGAGTCTAGTACAGACTTGAATATAAATTGGCTGTGTTATCCACAAAATTCACTGATACCTCAGGAATGTGACAAAGTTAAAATGAGGTTTCAGAGGGAGGCAGTCCTAATCAAATCTGACTGATGTCTCAATGATAAGAGGAAATTTGGATACAGAGAGAAATACTAGGTATGTTCAAACACAGAGGAAAGACATTTGAGGACACAGCCAGAAAGTGGGTATCTGCAAGCTAAGGAGAGCAACCTCAAAGAAACCACAGCTGCCAATACCTGAGCCTTGGACTTCCAGCCTCCAGAACTATGAAAACATAAATTTTGTTGTGAAAACTCACTCAGTCTGTAATATATTGTTATTGCAGCCCTCATGCATTAAAAAAATGTACAAAATAAGCCATAATTAATGCAATTATTTGACAAAAATCTAGTGAAATTTTAATATGTAGATTAAGTGAAAATGTAAATATTCATATTTAGCTTTTCTTCATGCATTAAATATACTTTTACCTTTCCTGAATTCCTATATTTTTTCTTTAATTTGCTGCAAGTTCAGAAACTGAATACGTTATAGTGTCTCAAACTTACTTGATAATGAAAACTGTTATCTCTATTGCTAATTTAATCTCAAAAGTTACATCTTCAGCATCTGTGCACTACAGTAACACTTCCCAGTAACATTCTAAAATAAATGAATTTTCTCTGAAGAGTGATTTCAATCATATCTTTATATACATGATGAATTTAATGCAAACATAAGGCATGACTCAAATACATCTAAATATCATATCACAGGGTATAGCATATAAGGTCTTAGTTCTAGAAATCAATAGGAAATTCATAAGAACTCACTCAGGCATAAATTTTGCAAATCATTCAGTACATTTACAGTTCTCATATTATTTTTTAACTATCTAAGCATTTAAATTCTGTCTGTTTGAGAACTACTTCCTGTATATTATCCATAGCAAAATCAGAAACATATACACAGTAAGTACTCAAGAATGTGTGGAAAGAATGGACAATCCTGTTAGCTTACTGGAAGTGAGTCTCTAAGGAATGTCATTGTTTTCATCAAACTCTGATCTCTGTTTCCACCTCACAGTTTGGCATTTTGTCCCAGTGTTTTGTCCAATGATAGTCTTTGAAACAAATGATTGATTTTGACTCTTGACTGCAACACATTAGAGCATTGAGAGAAGGTAAATTTAATTAGTGAATTGGTATGAAATTTCTGAAAATAATGGTGGTGAGTAAACATTAGTTAGGATTTGTAACGGGCTTAAGTAAAATTCAATGCATGTTTAAACATCATAAAAGAACATAGTATAGTCAAGAGGTAAAACTAGGATCAAGCTGCTTGCATTTGAACCCATCCTTCACCATTTAGTAACCTGTGAATTTGAGGAAGTTATTGACCATTTGATAACTTTGTTTTCACAATTATAAAATCAGACAAAAAATAATATTTATCTCATAAGAATGTCAAGAATGTTATATGCACTATCTTTGTGAAGGCATACTGAAAATGTATGACACAGAGAATATTCTGTAGAAGCAAACAAATAAATGAATACACAATTATTATCTGCAACAATTCTACCACTCAACAAAGGTATTCTTTCTGTTTCTCCTTTAAGTTTTATCTTATGTAAATGAGCCAATACCACACATGTTAATGTGAAACATGCATCACTATGAAATCACAGTTAAATTTAACATTTTATAGAATCGCTGATAATTTGTTTGAGTTTAGAAATTATTGCAATTGATGGAAAAATGGAGAAGTCACAAAGGGACTTAATTCTTCCTATTCTTAAATTACATCCCCTGATGAACAGACCAGTTTCACTGCCTATGACCTCACTTTGATTCACCAAAAGACATCTAACCATATCAAGTATTTTATTTTTCCACTTTTACTTAGTTTAACGCAAAAAAATGAATAACTTGATCAGGGTGAAATATCTACAACAGTGTGAGAATTCTGCTGTTTCTGTCAGAATTTTGCCTCCAGAGGCAGGTCTGTCTACACTTAATCTTTCCTATTTCTTTGGTCTTCTGTTCAAAGTTTGTTCTGACTTTTTTAGTAAGTTCATCGGTCATTCTCCTTTGATGAAAACCAGTTCACGGACAAATCAAATGTATCTTTCTCTAATCTTATGCAACTCTATGAGGAGTCACATAAAAATGGAATCAAGTTCTTAGATATCAAAGGATCACCAAGCTAAAGGAGAAATTGAGCTCTAAGGGAATAACTTCTTATTGAAAAAAAATCTGAAGTCCAAGGGAAAAAATAACCTTTCATAATTGCCTTGTTATCATTCGATTTATTCTTTTTAGCGTACTCTAGCCTCTTCTTAAAGGTCTTTGTTCATGACAAATTATTTTACTAATGTGGAAATCCAAATGTGTATAAACATGACTGCATCATAAGACAATTGTGAATGCATATAATACCACAACTAAACATTTAAAACTATTTAATATATTGATTTCCATTTTAGCCTAATTATAAATTGGGTCAATACATGAAAATAACTTCATGTTATCCAAAGTTTTATCCCCTGTTCAGTATAATTTCAAGGGCACTGCATTAAAACTAATCTGCTTAATATCACAAATAAAAGAATATTTGATGCTTATGAAATAAGAATGCTTTGTGGCATCCATCAAAATTACACGTTTAGCTTAATCCTGCTAAAAATAAAGTATATCTTTGAAATTTTGACTTATAATTTTACAGTGGCCCCACATAATTCAAAAATATAAAATTTGACACATATTAAGCATCTTTTTGACAGGGAGCTTATGACCTTGAAAGACATATTATTCTAGCTAATGAGCAATTCCAAGGGTATCTTCTCTATTAAGCCAAACATGATTGCTCTCTCAGTGCAATTCATTGGTCCTAGATCTGTTCTCAAGAGTCATCAGGAAATATTAAGACACTTTTACATGGCAGACCTTTAAGTGCTAAATATGCTACTCTGCCCCCCTAATTGCTCTTTCCCAAAAGGAGTATCAGATGACAGTTAAAGCATATATACAGGCTTTCATTAACAGAAAAGAATCAGAGAATGTCAATTTGATGAGCTATCTGTGTCCAATTTGGATCCTTGGGGAAGATTTCAACCCTGAGCCACATTGATTTAATTAAAATCCTAAAATATTAGCTAACGAAATAAGTCACCATTTAAAGTCCTTCAACTACAGTTTTAAAGTCAAGCTGGCCCTTCAGGCATGTTTTGAATGTTTAGATTTCTACATCTTTGCTGTAGTGACTGGTAATTTTTTTTTTTCCTCCAGTGCTGTCCTCAATATAAATTGATGAGGACAGTCCACATACAATAGTATAATGCTTATTCCTGTGTTTGGACTGCTGGCCAAGCAATTCTTTCCCATTGAACACTGGCAGCACACTGTCATTCTTCTATAAATTTCCATTTTTATGAGTTTTCTTTGCAATTTGGCCTGGGAGATGGGATTCTGGTAAGTTCTAAAGGGTATGATAACCAAGAGACTTTGGAGTTTAGCAGGGACAGAAATGATTCCAACCCAAATGCAAGCATTTGTGTCATTGTCCTCCTCAGAAATATAGCATTTTGGGGGGTTCATTGTTTTTGACCAGGCAGAGTAAGTCAATCCTGCAAACAGAGGATATTTGAGGGTTCTAAAAATGCAGTAAAGTTTTAAAATCAAAGCATCTCAGGTAGCCATAAACTGCAGAGAGCTGCCCGTGAGAACGGGGTCCTTTGTCCGAAGGACACAGCTCTGGGAGCTGCCTCAGTCCTTGAGGGTTTGCTTGCAAACATAGCTCTCTGTCCCGCCACCCCAGAGATTAGGCGCTTATTTACTGCAGGCACCTGGAGTTCTGTGCAAACTTCTCACGCACAGAGAAATGTTATCTGGTGTAAGAAATAATAACAGGGAGCCATTCCAATGCTCTCAAGATTTCTTGTGACTGTTTGTAAGATGTATAGGCCAACCAAGAAAAAATGTCAACTGTCTTGTCTCTCTCACGCTCTTCTGTATAAATATGAGATGCTGAATAAAGTTCGTGTCAGACTGCGTCCCTTCGTGGAGACGTGTCTGAACCTCTCGACCCCATCTTTGTTGTAGTCTCTTGCTTTAGTTTCTTTCTTAGCCCCGCCATGCACGTTCTCGGGACCTGATCGACTTTGCCGGCTGGCACCGGCAATAAACAAATTTTAGACTTAACTTTAAAATACTAAGTGGCCAACACACAACTGTATTACTTCTCAACTCCTCAGATAGTTATGAAACTATAGTACGCTGAAGAATCACTATAACACCAGTGGGGAAAATTTACAAACACAACCCCTTTTATGAATACCTGGGATCTATAACATTATGCTATTTAATACACTGATATAGGTAGCTGCTGCTACTGCTGCTAAGTCGCTTCAGTCATGTCCAACTCTGTGTGACCCCATAGACGGCAGCCCACCAGGCTTCCCCGTCCCTGGAATTCTCTAGGCAAGAACACTAGAGTGGATTTCCATTTCCTTTTCCAGTGCATGAAAGTGAAAATTAAAAATGAAGTCGCTTTGACTCTTCACGACCCCATGGACTGCAGCCTACCAGGCTCCTCCGTCCATGGGATTTTCTAGGCAAGAGTACTGGAGTGGGGTGCCATCACCTTCTCTGGATATAGGTAGCAGAACATTTCAAAACTAACCTTGTGAGTTGATTTTCAGTTGAATTTATAAAGGCATGATTTTTGGAATAGTTTCAAAGGTAGGCTTCATACTCGGATCACATAGTAGCTCTGCACTCATGTCTAGATGCAGTATTTGAAATGATCATTTACTTCTGAATAGGACTGGATGATTTCAAAATCTCTAATTCTGAATGTTGAAGATTTTTAAGAATTTAACATTAAATTGCATATGAAAAGCAAAGGCAGAACAGCAAGATAATGGATATGACAACCAAAAACAGAGATACTCATAATACAAGACTAAGACAGAATAAGAAATCATCAAGGCTGGATATTTAAGAAAGTCATCCTGAAGGTTTGCCTTTGACAGTGGGTGGTATCTACATCAGACAAAGCTGAAGAGCACTCAGAAAAAATGAAGGTAAGGAAGGGGGCACAATTTAGAATGTTGGGAGGCCTATTTGACAAATCATACGGAGTAGAGATAAATTTATCTGGAAATTTGAAATGAGACCATATTTTGGAAATCATTAAATTATAAAGAGAAAAATTTGACAATAGGAAAACACCAAATAAGAGAAATGTGATTTCAACTGCACTTGAAGTTATTTTTTTCAACAGTAGACATGACAGTTTGAATAATGAAAAGAAACCAAAACAGAAAAAAATCAAGAGCCTCTTACAACAGTCCAGCAAAAAAAACTAAGTAGATTTTGAAGATGAATGTTGGAAATAGGAGAGGAAAAGCAAGGGGAAAGAAAAGGAAGAGCAGTCTCAAATTCTTTCCAGGTTTCAGTCATTAGATGCAATTATAAATTATAATTTGTAATTATAAATTATATAATTTATATACAATTATATAATTTGATTATTCTTACAACTATATGAGGTTGATATTATTATTATCTTTGAGCAGATAAGGATATTGACAAAGATTTTAAGGAACTTGTTTGAGCATACACATAAGTGGCAGAATTACTATTAGAAGCAAGTTCTAGAATTAGAACCTAAAACTTCTAATCATTGTATTGTTTAAACTAACAAGTTTTTTTAAGCTGTATTGTATGTTACACTTATGCTCTCACCCCATTACTAATTTACAAATATGGGAAATATGGGCAGAATTTTTAAATACCACTGTGTATATAATTTGGAACAGTTCCCGTGGTAATTGACCATGGTGACACGGTTCTTTTATTTCTCTCATATGACACGTGAAATCTTCAAACTGCATCAATTGGTATGGAGGGACATAAAAGGAGAGGAAGTTGATGATGAATTTGATAGTTAAAAGCCTGTTTCTCTAAACTTTTGCTGGCATTATTAGATCTGGTAAATTCATGAGAATGAGTTAACTGCAAAGATAACAGAGTATAGTCATTCTAGCATAAACTTAATTTAAATGTTCACAGATGATATCCATATTACCAACTGGTTTAAGTAAAACAAAAGAATTCACAGTAGAACAAAAGTAATTTAGTAAAATATACTAACTTGTGCATAGAATCTGCAATATTGGAAATTCCAGATTCTGAATGTCTACAAAGGCAGAATCTATAGCCAAGGTCACTGTTGGGTTCTCTATTCACACCCCATAACCATTCCCATTTGGGAACCATATGCTTAAGAACAAGCAAAGAGATACAGTCCCTGCCTTTTACAAAGGCCAGGTATGTCCATCAGCACATCTTTCAAAGAGCAATTATTACCTTTCATGTAATTTTATTTTGCCTACCTCCAAATCTTATTTAATTCTGACTAGCAGAATATGACAGAGAAGGCAATGGCACCCCACTCCAGTACTCTTGCCTGGAAAATCCCATGGACAGAGGAGCCTGGAAGGCTGCAGTCCATGGGGTCGCTGAGGGTCGGGCAGGGCTAAGCAACTTCACTTTCACTTTCATGCATTGGAGAAGGAAATGGCAACCCACTCCAGTGTTCTTGCCTGGAGAATCCCAGGGACGGGGGAGCCTGGTGGGCTGCTGTCTATGGGGTTGCACAGAGTCGGACACGACTGAAGCGACTTAGCAGCAGCAGCAGCAGAAAATGAACTGCCACACTGCACCTAAACTGCAAGGGATTCTTGAAAAAAAAATTTCCTGACTTCTGACTTAGTGAGGCAAGGTTCAAAAGGAATATTATTTTCAAATAGATACAGCATTAAATACAGTTGTTATGTCACTGCAAATCATAAATATCCATTAGAACTCAGATCTTACTGGCCACACATTATTCATACATACAATACGTACTGCTGCTGCTGCTGCTAAGTCACTTCAGTCGTGTCCGACTCTGTGCGACCCCATAGACGGTAGCCGACTAGGCTCCTCTGTCCCTGGGATTCTCCAGGCAAGAACACTGGAGTGGGTTGACATTTCCTTCTCCAATGCATGAATGTGAAAAGTGAAAGTGAAGTTGCTCAGTTGTGCCCGACTCTTAGCGACCCCATGGACTGGAGCCTACCAGGCTCCTCCGTCCATGGGATTTTCCAGGCAAGAGCACTGGAGTGGGGTGCCATTGCACTTCTTCCCTATTTAAACTTCCAAACAATAGCATGTATCCAAACAAACATACTACCTTTTATACAGATAAAAGTGATCACCTTTTTCTATAAAGAAGTCAATTCAGTTACTGAATGTACAAGTCCAAAATGTCTGAGTAATATCCTTTCCTCCTATAGAGCAGTCATAGCTTAGTCTGGACATATTTTAATTGATAGGCAAAATAAAGTTAACCAATACCCAACACATACTATGTAAATATGAAGGGGAGAAAAAGGGAAAACTGAAATATTTAAATAGACAGATGGATGGAGGGGTATAATGTTGAGCACAAGAAATATAGTCAATATTTTAATTATAATTTTATATATAATTATAACTTTGTGTGGTTCAGTTCAGTTCAGTCGCTCAGTCATGTCTGACCCTTTGCAACCCCATGGACCGCAGAATGCCAGACTTCCCTGTCCAGCACCAACTCCTGGAGTTTACTCAAACTCAGGTCCGTTGAGTCGGTGATGCCATCCAACCATCTCATCCTCTGTCGTCCTCTTCTCCTCCCACCTTCAATCTTTCCCAGTATCAGGGTCTTTTCTAGTGAAAAGTTATTTGCATCAGGTGGCCAAAGGACTGGAGTTTCAGCTTCAGCATCAGTCCTTCCAATGAAGATTCAGGACTGATTTCCTTTAGGACAGACTGGTTGGATCTCCTTGCAGTCCAAGGGACTCTCAAGAGTCTTCTCTAACACCACAGTTCAAAAGAATCAATTCTTTGGCACTCAGCCTTATTTATAGTCCAACTCTCACATCCATACGTGACCACTGGAAAAACCATAGCTTTGAGTAGATGGACCTTTGCTGGCAAAGTAATGTCTCTGCTTTTGAATATGCTTTGTAGGTTGATCAGAGCTTTTCTTCTAAGGAGCAAGCATCTTTTAATTTCATGGCTGCGGTCACCATCTGCAGTGATTTTGGAGCCAGAAAAATGAAACTGTTTCCATTGTTTTCCCATCTATTTGCCATGAAGTGACTGGACCAGATGCCATGATCTTAGTTTTCTGAATGTTGAGTTTTAAGCCAACTTTTTCTCTCTCCTCTTTCACTTTCATCAAGAGGCTCTTTAGTTCTTTGCTTTCTGCCATAAGGGTGGTGTCATCTGCATACCTGAGGTTATTGTTATTTCTCCTGGCAATCTTGATTCTAGCTTGTGCTTCATCCAGTCTGGCATTTCATATGATGTACTCTGCATATAAGTTAAATAAGCAAAGTGTGGTATATAACCACAAAATAGCAAAGCACTATGCTGCACACCTGAAACTAATATTATATTTATGCTTCAATAATTTTTTTAATAAGACCATGGTTGGTCCTGAGTCTACTTTTCCCAATATGTACTTTATGTTCATTAAGCTCTCACCTAGTGGCTCAATTGGTCAATAATTTTTACCTGGAAATGTGACACAAAACTGAATTTCCTATGGAGGCCTTTAGTTATTTTACATTTACTAGAAGCTCTTACTATCCATTAACTTTTCCAAAAGACATGAAAACACTTGAAGAACTTCAGGATTCTCTGGGCTTATTAGTAATCTTTCTTCTCAGATTGGGTTACCAAAAAGCCTATATTCCTTTAACAATCAAAGTCAATTACCCTTCTAGCACAATAAACTTTTTATTTTTTTTTTTAATTCTAGTTCTAGGGATTCTCAGATAACCAGGCAGAAATTTTAGCTACCAATTAACTGGAACTGCGCTGTATCCTTGGGTACTATAAACTAGCAGATCCCAGAGTTATGGAGGATTGAAAATAAACAGAATCATGAACACTGCAACTTTCAATTTTTTGATGCTGCCACCAATTTTTACATTTTATTAAAGATGCAGTCTTGATTTTGGTTTACTATGCTGATATGAAAGATACAGTCCAGAAGTTTCCACTTGGTTGTCTGTGCTGCTGCTGCTGCTGCTAAGCCGCTTCAGTCGTGTCCGACTCTGTGAGACCTCATAGATGGCAGCCCACCAGGCTCCCCCGTTCCTGGGACCTCCAGGCAAGAACACTAGAATGGGTTGCCATTTCCTTCTCCAATGCATGAAAGTGAAAAGTGAAAGTGAAGTCACTCAGTCGTGTCTGACTCTTATCAACCCCATGGACTGCAGCCTACCAGGCTCCTCTGTTCGTGGGATTTTCCAGGCAGGAGTACTGGAGTAGGTTGCCATTGCCTTCTCTGTGGTTGGCTATACCATCCCATAAGTCAAAGAGCCACATAGATACTCTCAGTTGATTATATTTCTTCTAACCATACATTAGAAATTGAGATATATCCACAGAATTTATTTATAGATGAACTGAGCTACTTTGAGGGAGTCTTGGGCCAAACTACATTTACCATCTGCCCCCAGAAACATGTAAAATGCAGTTTTATTCAGTTTCAACTGGATAAAAGTGTTAGTTCAAGAATCCGTGTCATTCTGTGAGTGTTCTGTGGATCTTTCTTTCTCTGAGCACAATAACCCCAGGAAATAGGCACAGGTCTCCTTTGACAAGCTAGGTGAAAGGTTTACAGAATCTTTGTGCAACATTATTCTAGACTCCTTCCTCAAGGTTATTCAAACTTCCCTTTTCTAAGCTGCCTTTTGGAAATTATCAAGATTCTCTGACTCTTTAATAATGAGTCTAGTGAGATCTTTTTGCAGAAAGAAATTTCTGAGAAATTTACTTTTCTTACTGCCCATTTTGTTTGTTGCTAGGTACCAATGATAAATTAACCACAGCCAAAGATCATTGCAGACTGGGACATTCTGGTTGCAACCTTGGCTCTGAAATCTACATGCAAAACTATACCCACTTTGTAGCACTTAATGCTCTAGTTAGTGGCCAGGTGAGTATGATCATTCAAGTAGATTTTAGAGCCACAGTGACAAAGAAGCCTCTGCTGCCTCAAAGCCCCATCCTCTTCATTTACATCATAAAGTCAATTTCTAGGCTCCAGGAGTCAGCCATCTTCTCAGCTTTCAAAGGAGAGAAACTATAACCCTTCTCAATGATGTTAGTCATCACTGAGCAATACAATTTGCCTTGATGAAGAGAGAATAAGTTGGTTTAATTTGCAAAGTTTACTCAAGTACTCCTATTTCTGTACATCATCTGGTTCCTTCCATACTATATTGAAGACGGTTTGTCATCACAACTTTATTTAGTATGAAATGAAATTAATCCTAGTTAGTTTTAACCAAAAGTAATTTTTTATTTTTTATTTTTTTTTAGGTGGCTCACAGAGTCTCAAGATGGCATATAAACAACTCTGAGGCTAAGTTGTCAGAAATGCCCAAGCAATGCAATTGCCAGATTTAGCAAATAAAAATACAGGACATCAGATAAAACTGCATTTCAAATAAGCAATAGACCTATCTCCCTTAAAGAATCTGGTGGATTTACAATCTATGTGTTAAAAGATTTATTCGCTCATACTTGTTGCTCACTTAAATTTGGTTTGTTAGTTTATCTGATAGTAAAACCTAAGTCACATGTGTTAATCCGAGTTTGATAGGAGCCAGGCCATGTGAGCTTCCTATTTTCTGTCTTACGCTCTGTGCTCAGTCATGTCTGACTCTTTGCAACCAAGGCTCCTCTGTCCATGGAATTTTCCAGCAAGAATACTGGAGTGGGTTGCCATTTCCTCCTGCAGGGGATCTTCCCTACCCAGGCATTGAGCCAAGTCTTTTACATCTCCTGCACTGGTGTCCAGATTCTTTACCTACACCACCTGGGAAGCCCCATTTTCTGTCTCGGGAAGACACAACTCACAAACTAGGCAATTAATGAAAATAGGGAGGATATTCAAAGGTAATGGATAGCTAAACAAATGAACGTCCATGAAACTCTGCAGCTGGGTCTTCGAAATGTGAGTGTACCTCCACTAGTCCATTAGATGTTATTAGATTTAATCACAGTGAAATACTTTAACTCAAATATTTTAAAGTGAAACAATAAGTAATTTATGTTCAAGTAATAATTAAAATATCTCTTCGTTAATTCTCCCACATTGGAAAATTATTCAGCATTGTGGACGGCCAGTTCTCTCCATTTTAGAATACTCAATGAAAAAATATTAGCTCCCTGAAAATAATGTCCTAATAAAGAACCAATTAAGTCCTTAAATGTGTTATTTCTTCCAAATGTTCAAACTCTTTTTCTAACCATTTTTATTTTTAGATAAAGAGAATAAATTATATAATTATAGGAAACTCTTGGGCTTTTCTACATTTTATCTTTCTACAGTATGTGAATGATAGTATATATGGAGCTTTTCAAAGCAAGCCTAAAGGGCTTTGGCATTCAGAGATTTGAGTCATGAGCTATCAGCTCACTGCAGCATTCCACTGGAATGTTATACATTGTTCAGACAATTCATTTTTATGGTATTTTGTACTCAGAATGCTTCAGAAAGAAACTAAAATGCCACCCAATTATTCCCAAATCAAATACTGGTTGCATGGCTGTTTGAGAGATACACAGTTTTGGTTTACAAAATAACTAGCTAGTATGAAAATCAGAAAGGACCTCAGGGTACAGCAACACTCCAAATAGTGAGGGATATGAAATATTACGGAAAATGTGGAAAGAGGAATTCCCAATCAAAGTGGAAATGTGTCCACAGGATAAACTCTCAAAAAATTAAAAGTATTACTCAGACCAAGACTTCTCTCTATTTCTGAACCACCTATTTTTTTTTTTAAACAGAAGCTGGAGAATAACATTGAGACCACAAAATGCCACTCAACATACATGAGTTTGGTGAGTATTATTTTTAAAATACTTATGATAGATTATTTTTAAATGTTCCAAGTCTGCTATCCTACCCACAAAAACTCCTAGAACATGATGCCATCAAAAGCCGGAGTCGATGTCCCCACCTCATTCAGTCCAGGATGACCTTGATTTGTTTTGGCAAAAGTAGTGTGGTATAAGTGAAGGTGACCTTGATCTAAATGGAGGTGTAAAAAGGTGCTGCACATATCTGTTCACTTTCTTGAAGCCATCATTTGAGCAAGTTTGGGCTATCTTGCTGAAAATGAAGGATCATGTAGATCAGAGATGGGTTATCTCATCTGAAGTAATTCTAGACCAGCCAACCCTTAGCTTACCATCCAGCTGACTGTACTATTATGTGGGACTCTAGGTACCTGTATATTAGATTAATATTTTTTCACAGATCACCAATTCTGTTTATTTTTCAAGGTTTTATTTTTCTATTTGTCATTTTAGATATACATTTTTTTCTATGTCTTTACATTCACTAATGTTTTGTGGTGTCTGATCTCTTGATCTTACATATTTTTCACTCATATATTTTATTTTTCACCTCTAATAGTTTGATCTGGATATTTTTATGTCTTTTATTACTCCACTTGGTATGCACACACTTTTCTACTATTCACTTAAACATAAGGAATATATTTATAATAGCCTTTTTATCATTCCTATTTTCTAACTCTATTATCTGTGTCAAATTTAGTTCTATTTCTATTAACTGATTTATCTTCTCATCATAGGTCATAATTTCTTATTTTTCATGCTTATTAATTTTATTGAATGAAACAGAATTTTGTTTTGGGTGTTGGAGCTATGTCTGCATGTTCATGAATGTTCATTCTTCTAAATACTTTGAGGCTTCATTTTGCTGTGCAGTTTCCCTGGTGGCTCAGATGGTAAAGGGTCTGCCTGCAATGAGGGAGACCCGGGTTCAATCCCTGGGTCGGGAAAATCTCCTGGAGAAGGAAATGGCACTCCACTCCAGTATTCTTGCCTAGAAAATCCCATGGACGGAGGAGCCTGTTAGGCTACAGTCCATGGGGTCGCAAAGAGTTGGACACAACTGAACGACTTCACTTTCACTAAGTTACTTGGGAACAATTTGATTCATTATTTCACAGTTTGTTTTTAAGCTTTCTTAGGGAGAAGGAAATGGCAACCTACTCCAATATTCTTGCCTGGAGAAACCTGTGAACAGTGGAGCCTGGAGGGCTGCTGTCCATAGGGTCTCACAGTTGGACATGACTGAAGCGACTTAGCATGCATGAATGCATTGGAGAAGGAAATGGCAACCCACTCCAATATTCTTGCCTGGAGAATCCCAGGGACAGAGGAGCCTGGCGGGCAGCCATCTGTGGGGTTGCACAGAGTCGGACACAACTGAAGCAACTTAGCAGCAGCAGCAGCAGACAGTTCCAAAAAAGCATTGAAGAAAAAATTATGCCCCACTACTGAAGAAATTTCTTTCTGAAAACTCTTACGAATGTCCCTTGTTTTAGGAGGTCTTTCCCTTTGGCTGGAACACAAATTATTCTTGATGCCATGTGAACACCAAGGATTGTTCTGCCTTATTCTTCCTATGGGTCTTTCCCAGGACTCAAATTTCCTCACACACATGCATTTGTCAATATACAGGTTAAGATATGAGCAATCCCCTTTGTTTCTATGATGTTTGCTCTGTGTACAGCTCTCTATATGGCACTCTGCTTCATTAGTTTTGTTTATTTTTAACTATTTTATATTGGAGTATAGATGATTAAGAACATTGTTTTACTTTCAGATGTACAGAAAAGTGATTCAATTATACACATACATGTGTGTGAGTGTTAAATAGCTTCAGTCACATCCAACTCTTTGTGACCCTGTGGACTGTAGCCTGCCAGGATCCTCTGTCCATGGAATTCTCCAGACAAGAATACTGGAGTGGGTTGCCGTGCCCTCCTCCAGGGGATCTTCCTGACCCAGGGATCGAACTCACGTCTCTTGAGTCTCCTGCATTGGCAGGCAGATTCTTTACCACTAGCACCATCTGAAAGCCCATACATATACACATATCTTATTTTCAAGTTATTTTCCCATATAAGTTGTTACATAATATTAAGCAGAGTTCCCTGAGCTATACAGTTGGTCCTTGTTGGTTATCCATTTTAATATGGCAGTGTGTACATGTCAATCCCAAACTCCCTACCTACCCCTCCCCTATGTTCCCCCTGTAACCATAAGTTCATTCTCTAACTCTGTGGGTCTGTTTCTGTTTTGCAAATAAGTTCATTTGCCATTTTTAGATTCTGCATGTAAGTGATATCATATGGTATCTACCTTTCTCTGTCTGACTTATTTCACTCAATAAGACAATCTCTAGCTCCATCCATATTGTTGCAAACAACATTATTCCATTCTTTTTAATGGCTGAGTAATGTTCCATTATATATATGTACCACATCTTCTGTATACATTCATCTGTCAATGGACATCTAGATTGCTTCCAAGTCTTGCCTACTGTAAGCAATAAAATGTAATAAAACAAGAAAAGACATAGAAAAGTACACAAATTAGGACAGAAAAAATAAAACTGCCTTTTTTCACAGATGACATGATTTTCTACGCAGACAATCTGACAGAATCAACAAAAACACTCCTAGAACTACTAAATGAGTATAATAAAATTACAGGATAGAAGGTTAATACATAAAGGTCAATCACTTTCCTATATATCTTCAATGCATAAATGGGGTTTGAAATTAGAGTACCATTAATAGTTGCACCTCAAAATGAGATACTTAGATATAAATCTAACATAATATATACATCTCTAATATATACATCTCTCCATGGGGTCACAAAGAGTTGGACATGACTGAGTGACTGAACAACAACGAGAAAAATTACCAAAATTCTGATGGAAGAAATCAAAGAAAAACTAAATAGGTATTCCATTTTTATGGATAGGAAGACACAACAGTTTCAAAATGTCAGTTCTCCCCAAATTGATATATAGATTCAATGCAACCTCAAAAATATCCCAGCAAGTTATTTTGTGAACTTGCTGAGGCAAAAGACCCAGAATAATCAACACAACATCGAAGAAGAACAAAGTTGGAGGGTTGATACTTCTGGACTTCAAGACTTAATATAAAGCTATTGGAATCAAGACAGTGGTACTGGTGAAAGAATAGGCAAATATAATAATAGAACAGAATAGAGGCCAGAAATAGACCCACATAAGTATAATCCACTGATCTCTCACAAAGGAGCAAAAGCAGACAGTAGACCCAAGATATCTTTTTAACAAATAGTGTTGGAACAACTTGACATTCACATGCAAAAAGGAAAGAAAGAACCCAGACACAGAACACACACCCTTCACAAAAATTAGCTTAAAATGGGCCACAGGCATAAATGCAAAGCTATAAAATGTATAAAAGATAATACAGAAGAAAATCTAGATGACCTTGGGCATGGTGATATCTTTTTAGATATAACAGCAGAGGCACAAACCATGAAAGGAGCAACTAATAAGCTAGCTATTATAGTACTTATAGTACTAGATATTGTGAAGATAAAACCATTTCCAAATCAGTTTTTGTAAAAGGATATTTGAAGATCTAACTCATTTGGTCTTTTACTTCAGCAAGTTTACAGACTATGAAAGTAATCTAGAATTGGAATTAAAATAGATGGGCACTTTTTATTTTAAAATATGTAAGGAAATACTCCTTAAAACTGGATCTGTGCAGTCTTTGTTTATAGATGTAAATTGTGATATCCCTTGTTTACACTAACAAGTAGATGGACAAGAAAAAATTAGTTGTTCAATTGTTTAATCTATCTCTATTATATCCCCAAATGACATGGTCACTTATCAAAATTATTATTAATGAACTCTCCACTGACAAATCAATTTGATCTTCCATCAATATTGTTCAAATAAAAAAACTGAAAAACAACTGATTAGAAAAAGGATCTGTTACATAGCAATTCAAATAATTTATTTTCTCAACTTCTACATCAATATTGTGAATAGTTCCTTTGGTGCCTCTGAGATTCTTACATCCCAGCACAATCTTCTATAATAAATTAGAAGTAGATTAGAGGGTTTCCACTGTTGTGTAAAATGTGAGAAGGGTGATTTTTAAGGAGGAGACAGAAATTTGAATCTGAATAATGATGTAAGCACTCAAAAGCAGATAAGTTGTAAGCAAAAGTAAGTACAGGAGATGAGAATTTTGGCACTGAATCCCTTACAACTGTTCGTATCTCTGAAACTCTTGGGATGTTTTCATATGTTCTCCGAAGCGTAAACATATGCTACTTTTATGTCCACTGCACTAAGATAAACTGTGTTTTCTCCTGTTTTCCTTAGCCACCTCACTTCAGCTCACTAAAATAATCAGGATCTTATAGTCAGTATGGGATTTACTGGATTCTTCTGAAACCTGAACATAGTTTTGTCTTGAGGTGATAGAGTTGGCATGGTGAGACTTTGGAATCTTTTCCAATCATATTTACATTCCAGTCATATTACATTCCAGTCATAAGATACTACTAAAACTCCTTAAAGACCCATATTCAAATATACAAATAAAAACAAGAAAGGCTTACCTGTAATTCAAAGTTGAAAAGTATATTCTATGAATATGTTCATAATTACTTTCAGATATGTTGATAATTGTATATATCAGCAGTCAGAATATGTAGTATAATTATTAACGTATCTCAAAATATTTACACATTCACATATAAACTATTGGTTTTTTAATATGGCTATGCATGTCAGTCATCTAGACAGTTAAAAAATACAAATGAAAATATAGGTTTCTGGCTCTCATTTCAAATCCACTGAATCAAAATCTCAGAGAGTGAAACCAAAGAAGTCTTTAAGCACCGGCCTTCTTATACGCATTTGGGAATTATTCCTCGGTGCGACAGTCCCTCGTGCCATGTAGGTGATCATATATACAAATTGTCAGTAATTTTCAGGGGACTGTTGTTGCTTGCATATGATACAGAGAAATTAGTAATGCATTTCATTATTGTGTTTAATTTCACATATGTGTCATGCATTGTACTTGCTTCTCTAGCAAATGGGCAGTTTTTCTTTCAATGTTCACATTAAGTCAATATGCAAAAGATCAAAATATGTTTTGTTTCAGAGTATACGTATAATAGCCATCTTTCAATAAGATTATTTTTCTCATTTAGGGAAAAATACAGGCAGAGTATATGTTTAACTGTGGTAATAGTTATTAAAGAAATTCAGCAAAAGTTGGCTTTGGAAGAGGATGATAGTATCTGTCATTCTCTTTAGTAGGCAATTCAATCATCTCAAACTCAAAATAAATGTTTATGTAACAAACATTCTTGGTTCCTTGTTGTCACCTTGATAAGCATGTAGGTCTTCATATTATGGTTTATTTTAAGTGTTATGGAGACTATTTTACATAAGAAATTGTTACTACTTTCTTTTTTAAATTGGGGTCTGGAAGGCTATGTATAACAGCACACCTGATAATTGGTTCTGTTATGAAGCACTGTCAAGGCAGATTTTCCAAGCACCAAACAAAATGCTTAACATTCATTTCCAGTCAAAAACTGCAAGGTAGTGCTTCGGCAGCAAAAAATCCCAATTCTAATTGCATAGAGTAAATCCAATTATGCCTTACATAATCCAGATGCCAAACTGACACTTAGGGTACTGCTTATGGACAAAATGTGTTGTTATCCCATGTTTTGGAAAGGAGGTGAGAAGAGGACAATTTTTTAAGTCTGAATCTTAGAGCAAAAGTTAAAATATTTCCAAGGAAATAAACTTAACGAAAGCGTTTTTTAATAACTCAGTGCATCCAGCTCTTGTCAATGTCTTTAAAAAATGTCTTACACATTTGACATCCAGGGCTTTTGAAACTTTTTCTAAAATCAATTAAATTTCAATTAATGAAGTTCAGATTATCAGATTTCCACCAGCACATACACAAAAAAAACCTTAAATAGAATTGTATAGATCATTCTTACCTGGTAGTCCTAGGTAAAAGAATAAATTTTTCTAATCCTTGCTTTCTTCATCAGTAAAATGTAGATAATATTCACTCTGCCTCATGAGGTCTTTCAAGTCTTAAATGAAATTGTACCTTTAAAAAGTTAACAAGATGCCTAGAGCATAGTAAATATTCAACAAATGTTAACTATTATCTGATTTCAAATTATTGTGTATGCTTGCATCCTACCAAATGTAATTTTTAGATCCATTTATTTAACAATTCATTTTTCAGTGCTTAGAACATGTTTCCATTTTTTGTTACTCTAACATAAAGATGAATGAAACACAGACCCCACTTGTCTTGGCTGTGGCCCACAGAAGCAGAGTTAGAGATGGGGATTTAAGAAAGTGATTCATTAAAGAATGCTTTTAGGAAAAAAATTGGATGAGTAGAAGGGGCATAAGCCAGGAAATGGAAGAAACTAAGCAAATAGAACTGTTAGAGAAAGCTTAGTTTTAGGCTAACTCTTGGGGGGATCTCTGAAGTATGAATTGCAACACAGTAGGTAGGCCCTGCCTTGAGGTAAAAGTGCTAGGA
Organism: Bos grunniens; assembly: GCF_055505025.1. Classification (NCBI taxonomy): domain Eukaryota; kingdom Metazoa; phylum Chordata; class Mammalia; order Artiodactyla; family Bovidae; genus Bos; species Bos grunniens. The sequence continues at coordinate 71,499,134 of NC_141170.1, forward strand.
CTTTGTATTAATACCTTGTCTCCATGAGGCAGAGTCTTCAACTGCCCATGAAGAAGGCTGAAGGTGTAAGCCCTTAACCAAGGAGGAGACATGGCATACTGACCAAATCAATTAAAATTGTAGAAGGTTCTCAGAAGAACAGAATAAGATACACCCAGAAACAACTGTTGTACGAACTTTAGAATCACCACTAGTCAGGTGAAACAGACACCAGGCAGGATAGGGAGGTAAATCATGTCAGTTTATTATGAAAAGTGGTCTGACAAAGTATTAAGTTTCCAAGTTTTCTCCATCAGGCTGTATTACACACTAATCCTTTACCCCATAAAAGCCTGGGGCACGTACATCCCATCTCCAACCTGGACAACTCATACTTTTCTTTCAAGACTGAAGGTGTTAGTCACTCAATCATGTCCAACTCTTTGGGATTCATTATTCCTTTCTGAATAATCTCTCCAACCACCAATTCAGCTTCATCTATATCTTCTAAAATCACCTTAGATCATTCAGACTGCTGCAACAAAAATATATGGAATCTGTGTCTTATAAACAACAAACAAATTTATTTCTCATTGAGTTGTGGAGGCTGAGAAGTCCAAGATCAAGGCTCCTGGCAGATTTGGTGCCTGATGAGGGGTGGCTCATTAGTTTATAGATGGTTGTCTCCTCACCATGTCCTCACATGTTGGAATGGGCAAAGACTTTCTGGGGTCTCTTTTATAAGGTTACTGACCCCACTCATAGGGTTCAACCTCATGACCAAATTACCTCCCAAAGGCCTCATCTCCAGATATCATCGTATTGAGTGTTAAGATGTAACATATGAATTTTGGAGGGGATATAAATATTCAGTCTATAGCACCACCTACATACAAAGTTCTCTCAAACACTTCACACTTTAGTTACTGGTTGATATTTTGTTTTAACTAGACTGAATACCCTGAATATAAAAACAATTATCTTGTTATTATATTGTTATAGTTATACATTCTAAGTAGCTTAATAAAGGTTTGGTAAATTAATAATGAATGAGTAAACATATCACATATCACTATGTGTACCTATAATCTCTCTATGCCTATAATCAGTCTAAAATATATGTGAAGTGTGCCTATTTACAGCTAGACTGCCACATGATATTGGATTTTACCTCGTGATGTTCATATAGAGTCTTAATGCCCAGCTGCTGCTGCTGCTGCTGCTAAGTCACTTCAGTCGTGTCTGACTCTGTGTGACCCCATAGACGGCAGCCTACCAGGCTCCCCCATCCCTGGGATTCTCCAGGCAAAAACACTGGGGTGAGTTGCCATTTCCTTCTTCAATGCATGAAAGTGAAAAGTGAAAGTGAAGTCACTCAGTTGTGTCTGACTCCTAGCGACCCCATGGACTGCAGCCTACCAAACTCCTCCGTCCATGGGATTTTCCAGGCAAGAGTACTGGAGTGGGTTGCCATTGCCTTCTCCGTAATGCCCAGCAGGTAAATTCAATTATAAGTTGAATTCAATATAAATTCAATTACATGTCTGAAAGTTTTTCAGATATTATATTTATAGTTCTGCATGGCACCTGTTTAAAAGGGGGTTAGAGAGAGAGAAAAAGAGAAAGATGCTTTCCCTAGAACTTTCCGAGACACATAACAGAAGCAAAGGTAAGGTTAATTACAGAAAAGTAGAGGACAACATCAAGAATAAGCAGCCATTACTTGCTAGAAAAAGCTTCAGTCTAAGCAACAGGAACAAAGGACACTCTTGCATCTCCCAGAGAAAAGTGCTGTTCCAGATTCCCTTAGAAGAATGAACTCATTCTCAAGGTATAACTATTTAACATTAATTTCTGGTAGGCTTGCCACAATCAAATGAGTTCAGGTTTTATACTCAATTAGAAAATTATACTCCAAGAAATTCCAGTAAATTTACACAAGGACCTTATATCTCTATGATCCTATGAGAGCTCATGCCCTATTTTCAGTTAAGACTATGCTTCTCCATAGAGAATTTTTATGTGCTGTTTTGTGTAACAGTTAATTTTTTTTTACAAACTTTATGCCTACCAAGCAGGATTTTGACCTCCCACAGGAGAGACAGCATCGATTAACATACAAGAGTCCATATAATAAACATGTTTATTGAGTTGAACTGGCATAGAGAGTGATCAAATTGAGCAATACTATTTTAGTTATAAAAGAATTTGAATAGAAACAAAAATGACTGAGTTGGTGTTGCCTTGGCTTGAACACTGCTGACTGGATCCAGGAAGTCTGACTCCTCAAGAAACTTCAAGAAAGGGGTGAAAGTGAAAGTTGCTCAGTCATGTCCGACTCTTTGTGAACCCATGGACTATACAGTCCATGGAATTCTCTAGGTCAACATACTGGAGTGGGTAGCCTTTCCCTTCTCCAGGGCATGTTCCCAACCCAGGGATTGAACCCAGGTCTCCTGCATTGCAGGCGGATTCTTCTTCAAGAGAGGGGTTCTTCCCTGTAAAAACTGCCATGCTTTAGATTGCCAATTTAAAAATATAACATTATTTTTGGCCACAGCCAAAAGACAACTGAGGATCCATGCAGGTGATAAGAGCAAATATAAGGATAGATTTGATATAAGAGTAGACAGCCCCTTGACCTAGCTTGGGTAAAACTCTATACATTTAGGAATGCTATTTGTGAGCAAATTGCATCTTCCTTGAAGAAGTACGAATTTTCAGTGGAGAAAAGATATGTATCTCCTTTGGTCTTGGCGTTAGTCTAACTAAAACTAAACAACTTCCCTGCCCTTTAAGGTAGCATGTGTGTGTTCCCTTACAGATATCCAAATATCTCCTTTCTATAAGGAAAACAGTCATATTGAATTATGGGCCAGTTTCACTCCAGTGTGATTTCTTCTTAACTAATTACATCTGCAATAACCCTATTTCTGAATAAGGTCACATTTTTTGAAGTATTAGGTGTTAAGAATTCAACATATGAATTTTGGGAAGATAATATTTAACCTATAACAGAACTTTCATAACTGAAATGAAATATCATATGTGCCTTTTATCTGCATCGCTGTTGCTGTTGTTTTGTTTGCCCATTTGCTTAGAAAGTTTTTATTTCTGGCACTGAAGTTGCTCCAGGATTATCTTGTATATTTTTTGCCCCAATTCTAGAATCAGTCATTTCTCAAAAGATTGTTGCTGTTTTTTTTATTGGAGAGTGGTATTAGAAACCAAGTTCTGAATGCTAGGTGTCCTCTTTGCTCCTGGGGTATCATTTTTTTAAGCCTTCTCAGATGTGGAGCAAAGAAATATATGTTTGTACACTAACCTCTGTATATGCTCATCTCTATAAACATCACTCTGTTTGTATTTATAGTAAATTAAACATGAGTTCTTACAGAAGTCTCCAAATTTCTTCTGTTACCATATGGATTATTCTACCTACCTTTCCTTGATCTGTAACCTTCCACAACAAAAGTAGAAAACCTGGCTTCTGCCATTCATTTACTGACTTGATTATTTCCAGTATACATGTAGAGCAGTATCAGAATTGCTAACTCATACTCCCTGGGAAACAATTTCACCAACTAGACTTCAGTGGTTATATGTAATCTCTTCTGCCATTTATCTTTCATTTCCCAAGTTATTGAGATCACACTTTATTCCTTACCACCTTCAATGAGGGGGTTTTATTGGTATATTTTAATATATTTATATCCTCTTGTAATAACCTCATTCTTTCCTGGGATGACTAACTTCTTAAATGGTTTCTTTTTAATTTGCATACATTAAAGCTTGATTTTGTGATGTAAAGCTCTATGGGATTTGACACATTCAAAATGTTGTGAATCCCTTATCACTGTTTAACACAGAACACTTTCACTGTCCTAAAAATTTTCTGCGCTTCACATATTCATCTCCCTTTCACCCTTGAAAGATTAGCAACCATGATAGACTCACTACCTAAAATTTTGCCTTTTTCAGAATGTCTTATAATTGGAATAAAACAGCTATATAGCCTTTTAAGACTGGCTGGGCTTCCTTCACTTAACAACATGCCTTTAAGGTTTCTCTTTGTTTTGTCTTGGCTTGATAGCTCTTTTTTTTTTTTTTTTTTTAATTGCTGAATAGTAGTTAACTACATGGGTATATCACAGCTTATCTATCCATTCACCCACTGAAAGCCATCTTGGTTGCTTCTAGTTTGGGAAAATATCAATAAACCACTATAAACACTAATGTACTATACATTTTTTCTGTTGATAAATGTTTCAATTCAATTGGCCAAATATTTGAGTGATTTCTGAATTGTCTGGCAAGATTTCATTTCACTTTGCATAAAACTTCCAGACTATTCTCCAAAGTGGCTGTACCATTTTGCATCCCCAGAACAATGAATGAGAACTCCTGTTGCTCCACATCCTTATCAGTGTTTCATATTATCAGTTTTCTGGATTTTCACCATTACAACTGCTGTGTCATTAATGGCATCTCGCTGTTATTTTAACCTACAAGTTAATAATGACAAATACAGTAGAGTATCCATTTATATTCTTTGTTGCCATTTTTGTTCATTCACTAAGTTCTGCCGGACTCTTTGTGACCTCATGGACTGCAGCATGCCAGGCTTCTCTGTCCTCTACTAACTCCCAGAGTTTGCTCAAAATTCAAAGCCATTGAGTTGGTGATGCTATCTAACCATCTCTCCCTCTTCTGCCTCCTTCTCCTTTTGCCTTCAATCTTTCCCAGCATCAGGGTCTTTTATATGCTTACCTGTCATCTATTTATCATCTTTGGGGAGGTGTCTGCTCAGAGCTCTGCTTGTTTTTCAAGTTGTTTGTTTTCTTACGTCTACTTTTAAGAGTCCTTAGTATATTTTGGATACTAGTACTTTATCAGATATGTGTTCTGCAAATATTTTCTCTATTCTGTAGCTAGTCTCATTTCCTTTACAGTGTATTCAAGAGAGCTGAAGGTAATTTTAATTATATCCAATTTACCTTACTTTTTTCTTTTACAAATGATGTTTTTGGTGTTTTATCTAAAAAAATTATTGCTAAACTCAAGGTCACTGAGATTTTCTACTATGCTATTTTATTTTTTTATTTTTTTAAGTCAATACTTTTCTCCTTTATTCTTTATCAATAATACTAAAAACCATTCACTTAACATTTACTGTGTGCCAAATAAGCACTTTATGGTTAGTAATAATCATTAACTCCTCACCACAAAACTATGACGTAGATAGTATTGGCTCCATTTTATGCTATTTTATAAAAGTCTTATAGTGTTGCTTTTAACATTTAGGTCTATGATTCATTTTTGAGTTAACTTTGGTGACAATTGTAACATTTTAGCTAGATTCTTTTTTTTTTTTTTTTAGTGAGAGGCATGTCAGTATCTGGGCTTCATAAGTGGCGCTAGTAGTAAAGAACCTGCCTGCCAATGAAGGAGACATAAGAGACACAGGTTCAATTCCTGGGTCTGGAAGATCCCCTGAAGGCATGCCTGGCAATCCACTCCAGTATGCTTGCCTGGAGAATCCCAGGACAGAAGAGCCTGGCAGGCTGCAGTCCATAGGATCACAAAGAGTCAGACATGACTGTAGTGATTTCACACACACACACCAGTACCCAGTTGTTTGGGCATCAAATCATTTCTCCATTGAATTTCCTTTACTCTTTTTCCAAAAATCATTTGATTGTATTTGCTTGCATCTGTTTCTGGTGTGTCTATTCTGTGTCATTGATCTATAGGTCTAATTTTTGACAACACTATGCTGCCCTGGTTACTGTAGCTTTATATTAAGTCTTGAAATGTGATAGTGTCAGTCTTCCATCTTGGTTCTTCTTCAATATTGTGTTAGCTATTCTGGGTCATTTTTTGCTCCTTTATATAATTTTAGGAACAATTTGTTGATATCCACAAATTGATTTTGGGATTGCATTGAAACTATGCTGGGACAGATTGAAGGCAGGAAAAGGGGACAACAGAGGACAAGATGGTTGGATGGCATCTCCGACTCAATGGACATGAGATTGAGCAAGGGGGGAAATGCTGAAAGACAGGGAAGCTTGGTGTGCTGCAGTCCATGGGGTTGCAAAGAGTCAGATACAACTGAGTGACCACAACTGAAACTATAGATCCCCTTGAGAAAAACTAACACATTAGAAATATCAAATCTTTCAATTCATGAATACAAAGTACATCTTCATTTGTTTTCTTTGATTTCTTTCATCAGAGTTATATAGTTTTCTACACATTTTCCTATAAATATATTTTTTAGATTCATGCCTCAGTAATTCATGTTTTGGTGCTAATGTAAATGCTACTAGATTTTTAAATTTCAAATTTTAATTGTTCATTGCTGGTATATAAGAAAATAATCTACATTTGTATAACAATCTTATTTCTTATGCCCTTGCTATCATCACTTATTCTTCCTGATACCCGGATCATCTGTGGTTTTGCTTATATCTTGAAGTATTTCATGCTCTTTTACCACAATCATCTTTTTCATCTGGGATAGTCCCCCCAAAGACCAATCATGAGACTAAATTAATTATGAAAGTCAGTCTGCTCCACTTAATCCAATTAAACTTAATTGCATGAACCCTATTATCATGCTTACCTAAGGGACATGTTACCTTCATATTTTTAAACAGATTTTGTGAGCCAAATCACTTTCACAAATATGACTCTCAGAAAAGATATTTTAGATATAAGAAGACCAGGGGAAATCAGATTTATCTCATTAACCTAAGAGTTTGTGCCAAACCACATAATGATTTGTGGACTGCCCGTAAAGTCTTGTTGATAATGGAAACAGTCCTGCTAGAGGGAGTGACATGTGAGCAAACTGCAGAACTGATTAATTGAAAACACTAAACACATAGAGTTAAAGTTTGTATGAAACCATAATAAGAAGCATTAAAAGGGAAGTGCTAAACATAAATTATGATTGTTAAATTGGCACATAAAGTCATTTCATGCAAATGCACTGACATAAATCACAGTGTGACATAGACTGCATCATTTTCCTAGAATGTGCAAGTGTAAGTAATTCCTAATATAGAAAAAGGCAGAAGCACTGCTAGAAAACTCAAAAATTGTGTGACTTAATTTGCTTAACAAATTAAAGATGACGAGGGAAATGGTATCATTTGCCCAAAAGTTATATGGCCAGAAAGTTGAAATTTAATCTATGTTCTACCGTGCTCTTTCACTATAGAATATTTTATGCATATGTAACTTTTTCTAATAGAAAGAGTGGTATTTTTGCTATTGTAGAGTCACTAATGGGTGAATCTATGAAAATTAACAGCACAAACTTGGAAACTTGGAGGGTATCAACACAGGCTATCAAAATTAACTGTGTGCTGTCAAAAATAGAATATTCCCAACAACTGAGTGCCTTTGGAAACCTCATGGAATTTGGGTTTTATGTGTGCACACTAAGTCACTTCAGTAGTGTCTGACTCTTTGAAATCCCATGAACTATAGCCCACCAGGCTCCTCTGTTCATGGGATTCTCCAGGCAAGAACACTGGAGTGGGTGGCCATGCCCTCCACCAGGGAATCTTCCTGATCTTGCTATCAAACCTGTTTCTCCTGTGTCTTCTGCATTGTAGGCCGATTCTTTAACCCTGAGCCATCAGGGAAGCCCTGGGTTTTGTAACACCTTCTTAAAAGTAACTTTCCCATGGTGTTAAAATAGTAAGTATTAGAGCTGGGACTGAATGATGACTTTTCTGAATCTTGACCCTCCTAAAAGCACAGGATGAAAAAGAAGATCCAGGTAGCATTAGTACCAGATCTTTCTAACTAGGGAGAGCATCAAATGCTTCCTTCTTTTTCTTCCCTCATTCCAACCTACTTATCAGAATTTCTATGTGAAGGTCACCTTCTCTGGAGGAGGAGAAAGACTCTTGAGTGTATTCTTCAACCTCAATTGTACTGAAGAAAAAAGAATCGAAAACAACCCAGAACAAACCAAAAGGCCACTAAAATGGCAAAGTGAGAAACACTACACAGAAAAAAGCAGATTTCTTTACTTCCATTGAACTGCTCAGGTTGGGCATAACTTCCCATTTGTGTATCTGAGCATTTTGTTAGAATCCCACAATCAGAAATAAACTCTTGTAACTTCTGAGACCAGTGTGTGAACTGTGGCAAAGGAAATTCAGGGGAACAATGGTATCATAATTGAAAGAGGAGTACTCAAAATCATTTTTGTGCATCTGTTTCTTAGAAGGATGGATAAGTATCTTACAAAAAGAGCAAAACTAAATGCAAACAATAATAATCTCTTTTCAAGAGATGTGTGTGGGGTCCTAATGTTGTATTATTTATTTAAGGTAATAAATAATATCTATAGAGATATGGAGGACTTTAAAATGTCATACTATGATTCAGACACTTTTCTTATTATATTACGTTAGAAATGTGTTTTGTCAACTCCTAAGGTGCAATGTGTACACATTCTACTGAATCTGACACAAATATCCAAATTCCTCTATTCATTTTAGCATTAAGTTATCTCTTTAATTGAATTTTTAGATCAAATAAATGCAGAAACCAACCATCCAGGCATGACTTTGGCTTGATCAGTTTCAATTTTAAACAATATTTCTTATATCTGATAAATATATAATAATTGCTTATCATGGAAAGTAATGTAGCATAGTGGCTAAAAACAAAGACTTTGGAGTTAGATGACATCGTTTAAAATCCTGCTTTAAGCTTACAAGCACTCTGAACAAGGGGACATTACTTAAACTTTCTAAGCCTCAGTGTTCTTATCTATACAATAGGAATAATAACAATATCTCCTTTGGGTTGTTAGGAGGATTAAATTACTTCATTTGTGAAATGTACCATTACACATATGATTGCTCATCAATAGTATATATTTTTTTCATTATGTGCAAGCATTATCCTAGATGCAAAAGTAAAAGAGTGTTTAGAAGTAAAAGATCAGGGAGACCTCACTGCTTTCAACTCCATTAATGAATAGGTATGATTCCTCTCTTCAAAGAATAAGAAACACTTAGACATAAGCATTCAAGTCAAAGCTTTAGAAGGGAGTTTGGGGAGAGATGAAATGGAACATGAATTTGCAAATAGAAAGCACATTTAGAGGGTGATTAGAAACAGAGCTGTGTAGGATATATTATTCTAAATTATTAAGCTATTACATTTTTGTATTTGCACAATGAAAATGCCAATGAGTTAACCCTTTTGGAAACTGCTAGAAGTACATTGGGCTTATTAACATTATATAATTGTGTACTTATAGAGTAATCAGTTTTCCCTGGAGGAATAAAGAAAATCACTATACTTAGGTTAAGTGACATTTTATTTCTAATGGCATTAAGATTTACACTATAAAACAATGATTCTTTGAATAGAAGCAGAAAAAGCTGTTGGTTTGGAGTAAGAAAATCTAAGTCTTGCCCAGTTCTCTTGTTGACTACAGATTTAATATTGGATGTTCCAATGCAAGTATTTCAAAAAACAAGAGAATGACTTCATTACAAAAGTTTTTCAGAATATTAAACGAGATGATTTGCACTGAAGTTGTTTGTAAAATCCAAAGTGCTTTGTAAGCTAAGGTATTACCTTCTGAAAACAAAATTTAAAGCCAAAACTATCTGAAACAACCTTGTAAAATGATCTTACTTTTCTCTAATGACTGATTATTCACATTGCTTATTTCATTCTCATTAATGTATTAAGTTATCAGCATGAATATTATTTTCCTCATTTTGAAAATGATAAAGCTAGGACTTGGAGAATGTAAATACACGATTCTGCCACTAGTACTTGGTGTGAGAGGCAGAGGCAAAACCAGAAAGCAAAGCCTTTAGAAACAAAGTCCAAGCATTTAGTCATACACCAATTGCTTCTCTGTTACTTTTGGTAGTCTTCCAAATACCCTGAAAAATTAAGAGAGGACAAGTCACATTCATCCTGCTTTCTTAGTACCTACACAAACAGTGGTAAATGGTAGGCATAGCAAGGTACTTGTAGGTTGACTGTTTATTGTAAAATTCTATAGTCACGCAGTAAATCATTTGACTCTAAGGCATTTTGTGTCTCTTGTTTTATGTTTTATTCAGCTTTAGCTCCCATGGTTATATATATGCATCAGAGTGGTGCTTTGTGAAGGCGACCCTGGTGGTCATATTTCTGTACATACATGTAAGTTATGTACATAAATTCCACTTTAGATTTTCAAATGGTCAAATAGTCATCTCACTATAAGTTCCAACGAGCTATCACAGTTCTAAGGACCAAAATTCAAATCAAGAGACTTGGAGTCTAGACCACAATTTTCTAAGCCTCACTTATGACATAATTGTCACAGAAAGCTTCTAACACCCTTCCTATCCCCTTTATGATTCAACATTAGTTTCTGAAATAGTCTCAGGCAGCATGTAAAAGGTATTTCAACATTTTCTATACAATAAACTTTACTATACCATGCTTTCTAATATACTATATAACTAGAATTTATTATGTTCTTCTTTTTCTAGTCTACATTTTACATGAAAATTTAAGCTAGATGAATCCAATCAATCTTAACTAATACTAATTAAACACAGGCAATTTAAAATATGTTGTTTTTAATTTTTAAAAAAAGTAATTAATATATGTTTATATAATTAGGTGAGTAAGAGATCCTAAAATACTACCACTAAAATTAATTAATTATTAAATGACTGGAATCAGAATAAGTATTCAAAATCAATAGGTATTCTCTATTTTAAAATTAAATATTTAGAAAAATGTCCATTTGCCAAAAAGTGATGTATATATTTAAAGCAATTCCAGTTGTAATCACTCGAAGTATTTTCTTCTTTGCAAGTTGAATCAAATGACATTCGAGTCTCAAAGTGCTATTAAAGTATTATTTTAAAATATTAGCATTACAAGTTCTCTAGAGATTGTCGTAAGTTCAAATATTGGCTCTAGTTCATAGCCTAAATGTGATGAGAAGCCATGGGCAAGTTTACATGAATGAACAGATATTTCTACAGTTATAGCAGGGCCTTTGCTTAAATATTTATGTTCTTTATCTTGAATTTTCTCTTCTGGCTTATTTACTATTTTTTTAAAAGTCTATTACTTCCCTTCTCTTCTCCATTTCCATTCCTACTGTTTTCTCTATTTTTGAATTCTTTCCTTCCTGCTTGTCTCTTCCCATTCTCCATCTCTTCCTTTTTCCCTCTCCTTCTCTCTTCTCTGCTCTTCTCTCTTTACTTCCATGCTCCCTCTCTCTTAGTTTCCTTCATCCTTTGCCATCCTCCCCTTCCTAGAGGGACCTGTGTGGCAGAGACTCAGAGAGTGGCAGGGCAGGATGTCAGGTGGGGAAGTAGGAATTGGGAAAGGAAATGTTATCTTGAAGCATCAGTGTCCTTGGTGACTAAGAAAGCCAGGCGGTAAGGGCAGGGGTTGGTGAAGGGCAACAATGTGCGAGAAACAAAGGAATGAGACAGTGGGAGATGGGCCATGAGGATTTGCCAGTGTGGGCTTCCCTGATAGACCAGTTGGTAAAGAATATGCCTGCAATGCAGGAGACCCCAGTTGGATTCCTAGGTCAGGAAGATCTGCTAGAGAAGGGACAGGCTACCCACTCCAGTATTCTTGGGCTTCCATTGTGGCTCAGCTGGTAAAGAATCTGCCTGCAATGTGGGGGACCTGGGTTTGATCCCTGGGTTGGAAAGATCCCCTGGAGAAGGGAAAGGCTACCCACTCCAGTATTCTGGCCTGGAGAATTCCATGGACTGTATAGTCCATGGGGTCACAAAGAGTCGGACACAATTGAGCAACTTTCACTTTACAATGACCAAGGAGGCAAGTGGGAGGTGAATACAAAGAGAGGTGCCCATGAAAGAGGTTTCTGAGAGCCTAGCAGGCACCTTTGAATGAGTGCAGAGGCCATGGAACAAGACAGCTGGCATCGCTGGGAGATTGGGAACATGGAACAAATAAGTAAAAGGATCAGACAGTAAATAAGAATACTGATTAAAACTTGAGTTAGGTTTTTCAAGGTTAGAAAGGCACTACAGAAGCATGAAGAGGAAAGAGACTACAAAGAAATCTGCAGTTTTGGGTAGGAATTAAAGGAATCAGTATGAACTCTTGGATTTTGTTTTATTATATTATTTGTTATATATTAATATATGCATTTGTATTTAAAGAGATAATTTTAAATGTACCTGTAGCCCTTTGACTCAAAATTGGAGCTGAGAATGAAAGAATCTGTTCACATTTCCAGAATTTTCTTCTTAATGAACTTAGAGAAAATTTTTCCTCATTTCAGTTTTGGTACTAAATTCTAACTCAAGTCACAAAGATAGGAAAGAGTATAGGCAATCAAACTTGAATCTTTACTTTGTCATTTATCAGTTATGGCTCCAGGTTAAAGATAAAATGAGATAAAGCATACAATTTATTTGATTTTTGGATGTGGTGAAGTTAAAACAATATATGATCCCTGACTTTCAAATAAATATCACCTCTTTGCATCATACAAGTTCAAGTTACCTAAATCAGGGGTTAGTAACACTATTTTGCATGAAGGAAATAAAGCTTGGGGAAGTTAAATGACTTGATGAAAATCAAACAGCTACTGAGTACCAGCACCCTGGACCAGAGCTCAAGCTTCCTTATCACTAACCCAGCAGCAAGGAATCAAGTTAATTTCAACATTTTCTGAAAACCAAAGGCCTTTGGCTATAGGATTTAATAATCTTAATTTTTACTATTCAGTTAATTAAGCACTTCTATGGCCAGGGTAGGATAGCTCTGAGGATCTGATTGACATGAATATCCCCTTGCTACACTTTATTCTACAATTCAACTTATAACAACCAATAAATGATGATAGGGGAAAATACTGCCTTCAGTACCCCAGAATGAAAAAATCCAAACTGGCATTTTGGAATTTTCCCCTTATCATAGCAATACACAGGCAGCACATTCTGACCTATCAAAATGGAGATGTGTGGGCTATCGAGGTGCTGTTACAAGAAAATATGAAATAAGTTTCCCATTGAAAACATGTTGATAAAATGTTGGCAGGTAAAAGCTCGGCAGCATAGGAAGAAAATATCTTTAAATGTATCCAAGTGAAAGGTCATCTTTTAAGTTAACAAGTAGTTACCTGAAGCCTCCCTCGAAATCAGTAAATTGCTCATATTGCAAACCAGGTTAGGAATTGGATTTCTAAAGCAAAAAATGTCCTATGGCACAGAATAAGTGCAAAGATGTGCCAAAATTTTAGATGTCTTATGTAATATAGTTTTGACGTAAACAAGACAGTCTGATCTTATAATAAGATCCAATTAATACAGTGCTGACAATCTCTATGTCAGGTAGGCAAGAACACAGCATGTGTTTTTCACCTTTGACCAGAAGCTCATTATTTTTGCATGTATTTCTTTGCTTTTATCATCAAAGTATGTTAGAGCAATAAAAGGAATAAATAAGGTAGAATAACAAATAAATAAAGGAATGTACAGGAGGTTAACAATATGCTATGATAAAATACTATCCTATTTCACAGATTAGTGTACATTTAGAAGGTTAAAAAAAGTACAACTGCACAAGAGAAAGAAAACTTAATAAGCCAGAGTCTGGAATTAATGCTTCCCTAGTAGCTCAGCTGGTCAAAAATCTGCCTGCAAGCAGGAAACCCCAGTTTGATTCCTGGGTTGGGAAGATCCACTGGAGAAGGGAAAGGCTACCCACTTCAGTATTCTGGCCTGGAGAATTCCATTTACTGTAATAATGATAAAAACTTGGAGAAATTTCTAACATTTAGAACAAAAGAATATCTCAAATATTTTTTACTCTCTCATACACCAATTTGATTAAAATGTTTCTATCCTTTGATATTTGACTATCAATCCTTTCTTTATTTCTCTTATCTAATTTCTTCTTTGACCCAATTTGTGACCACCTCTTGTCTTTTCTATGCATGTTGTATCTTTTTTTTCTTTCAAAGTAGAAGGATAAGATAGTTGGATGGCATCATCAACTCAATGAACATGAACTTGAGCAAACTCTGGGAGATATGGAGGACAGGGAAGCCTGGGGTGCTGTAGTCCATGGGGCTGCAAAGAGTTGGACACAACTTGGTGACTGAATAACAAAAGTAGAAGCTACAGAAATAGGCTGGGTTATAGTGACAGTCTCTGTTCCTTAAAATCTGGGTTTAAATGCTACCCTACTCTGTTCTCCAGGAGTTATAGAATGAAAGGATTAAGAGAAGGTTGCAATGGTATTTGTACACACCCATTTGTAAACCTGGCTTGGATGTTTATATTACTAAGTGGTACACGTTTGGTAAATATATTCTTTTTATTTGACATATTTCACATATGCAAGCATGCACATCATCACATACACATACATAACTTTAAAAGGAAGAAATTTAGTGCACATTTTTTTATTTTTGCCAATTTAAAGTAGAACTACCCCAGAAGGTACTAAAGGATCTTCCTGTTTGCTTTGGCATAGGTAATACAATTTTCCAAAGCACCTCAATAGGGACTACTATGAAGTCTGCCTCAAGAAAGCAATATTATCATAAGGACTCCCTACCTGATATGTGGAAGCCATTTGACCTCAAAGAATCTTCAACCTAATCATAAGCGACACTAAAATAATGTTATCAGAGTGCCAAACCTGCTATGTGAGACTGGAAGAGATAAGATGTAAGAAAATCTTAATCTATAAAGAAAGTGATCTGAAAGGCATTGTGATGATGAACTGACCTAAAAAATGATTCTCAAAAAATGCTGCATTAATGATTCTAGCTTTGTTTTTATTTTGAATAATCTATTTTCTAAATTAGACTAATGAAATACATTTGAAAAAAATGTAGTAATAAATGACTACAATTTGAATAATGATTTCTCTCTTCTTAAATAAATGTAAGACAATAGCAAAGAGGAAAATCTAGACATTTTATTAAAAGCAAATTCTGTCTTTTTGGTTCTAATCCATTCAACAAATAAGTTTGGTATGAAAATGACTGATAATCATAGAGAAATTAAAATACTTAGATTGTGAGTATTTTATTACTATTCCTATGTGACACTAGTATTTAAAAGCCCAGTGAAGGTAATATAAGAAAATTGATTCAACCAAAATCACAGCTCCCCAAATTATTCATTATCTATCTATTTGTAATCATAATAGAGCCATTTGGTGTTAATGTCTGTGTCATCATCTTGTATAAAAGCCCTCCTCTATAATTGAACTTTAGTTGGATAAATCTGTCAAGTGGATCTGTTTCTCAGAAAGAAGCAGTAAAGACCAGTGAGTTCATTACCCACTCTTAAGGTTTTCATTTGGAACTAAAAGTGGCCAAACCAAATAGTATTTTGAATTTATACTTATATAGGCAAACCTCTCCAGCAACTGTTATTTTCCCACAACAATTTCATACAGAGTCAAATGTCCAAAATTTTGGCACATTGTGCCTTTATGATCCATTTATTATTTGTATAATATACAACTTATTTCAAAGTCAACAGACTTTCAGAAATTTTAAAAAGAAGTAGACACACGAAAGGGTAATCTGATTTACTTCTTTGACCTTCTCTTCATGTACTTAAAAGGCAAATTGTGTTGGGCATAGAATAGTACAGTCATAAAATATAAGGTGTCTCTGTTCCATTTCTATTTCCCTTCTCTCCTGGACACTCAACTTAAAATTGCTTGGGTATCAAGTATACATTTCAGTAAAAACAATGAAAAACAATTTACTAACTACATTACTTGAAGATCAAACAAGCTTGTAAAAAATAAAGGTGTTCAAAGGGTTATTATTAACTTAAGTTGTTTAAATACAGTTCATAAGGGATAGAAAGTAAGAAAACAAAATTCACCAGAATCAATTACATGGATATTAATTCTTCAGTAAAAGGCAATGTGCTCACCCTCATTCAACAGGAAGGCCAGTGAAACAAAAGGGCTGAGAATTCCAGAGTGTCCAGAACATAGCCTGCAGGGCATTGTTCCCAACAGACAGAAAGCAAAGTATTCCTTGCATTTTCAAGACATATGACATCACTACAGGGAAATAATGACATCCAATAAATTTTGTTCAGAACATAAAATTTTACTAGAAAGTACAATAAGTAAGACACTAGGTCATATATTTGAGGGAGAGTAGGTAGAAAAGATATGAATACTCTCAGAGGCTAGACTAACATTTACTAGAATTGAGAAAAAGAAAACATAAGATTTATTTCTTTATAAATATTTCTACAGGTTTGAGTACTTCTTCCCAAGCATTGATCAGGGATATGTGGAAAATCGCTAAAGCCAGTTTCAACCTAGTCACTACTCATCTTTTCCTTAAAATAAACACCTATTGTTGTCTGTTTTCCATATAGCCACATGTACAACAATGGTTGGAAATACCTGTAGGGGAGTCTACCTGTAGTTAGAGAATGGGCAGGCTGTCCTTGGTAACAAACATATGGTGTGTGGAAGTGTTTTAATTTTAAATGGCCTAGAAAGACGTAGGAAAATAAAATGATATGTCCAATAGCATATAAAAGCAAACTCTTCAGAAAATCCATTAGTTAGGTTTGCTATAGTAATGCTGCGTAACAAGATACTACAATGCCTTAATGACTCAAAGGAGTAAATACCTTGTTGTTCCTCCTCATTCACAAATCTTTAAGTTAAATGTTGGTTCTGCTGGGCTCGGCTGGACTCAGCTGGGCTTTGCTGTTGGTCATAGATTTAATTCAGGTCTTCCCAAGTGTCTTTTCATCCTGAGATTGATAGCAATGTTGGAGTGTGCTCTCATGGTGGATGTCAGAAGGATGAGAGGCCAAGTTACAAAATACTTAAAGCTTCTGTTGGAATTATATTTGCTAACATTTAGTGCCCAGAGTAAGTCACTGGCCATACCCAGTATCACTGGGGCAGGAAAGGGTACTCAGTTTACCACATGGAGAGGTATAGTTGAATCACATAGCAAAGTGAATATATGCATTGTTTCTATAATAAAGAGGGAAGACTAGTGAAAAATGATCCAATCTAACACTAAATGCTAGTGATGGAATCATCAAAGCCAGAAGATACAGCATTCTTGAGAGGTGAGAAAATCCTCAAAGGGCACCACGAATACATGGCAATGATAATAGACCTGATTCCTGCCTTGTGGTGAAGACTAAGTAAGATGATAATGAATAAACATAACCTACTTTCTTCCATAAAGTATCAAGGTCATGAAAATAAAGATTTTTTAAATAAAATTTAATTATTAGAAATAGTCTGACACTTCCTAGTTTCCTTTTTTTTTTTTTTTTGAGAAAACTCCCTGACTTTGAAGGTAAGAGTATTCTATTTACAAGCATCTTTCTATTTTCAGGAGCATATATTCTGCAAAAGTGAACCTATAATTTCCTTGCTAAATTGAGTGCAACCAGTTAGTGGGATGGAACTGCAGATTCACTGTTAACGATCCTGTCATTTCTCATCACCAGACTTTACCCATCCTGTGATGCTATTTTGATATTCAGAGTCTAATTGAAACCCAGTGTTATGCCAAGTACAGACCCTGTTATAGGAGGTGAACCTGATGTATGTAAGAATGAGTGGTTATTGCTCTCTTTCATTCCTAGCTGGACTGCAGCCATATCAACATTTCAGGAAAAACAATTTCTTCAATGTCCTATTAAACTGAAGCAAAAGAAGGAATTCCTTAGATGATACAGTAGAATAATCTTAAATAGACAACTAAGAGTTAACAGCAATGATTACTGTTTACCATAGCTAGGTGCATTTCAGGTACTCAGTAAATAATAATTTACTGTTTACCATAGCTAGGTGCATTTCAGGTACTCAGTAAATAATAATGGAAGAAAGAAAGAGAAGGAGAGCGGGAAGAACTATACATTTCTTTACATGGACCTAAGTTCCTAAAACAAGGAAATTTCTGAGTGTGCCCTAGGTTCTACTAAGCATACTTAGTTCTAGTAATCATTTAACATATTACAGGGCAAAGAAAACAAGAAAAGATGAAAACCATGTCTTCAAAATTTGATTCTTAAATGTATATACCTTAAAGTGTGATTTTGAACATGTCAGAAATGTGTTTAAACCCTGTCTATGCCACTCTGGAGAAGGAAATGGCAACCCACTCCAGTGTTCTGGCCTGGAGAATCCCAGGGACAGGGGAGCCTGGTGGCTGCCGTCTATGGGGTCACACAGAGTCGGACACGACTGAAGTGACTTAGCAGCAGCAGCAGCAGCAGCATGCCACTCTAACTATCTGTGTGACCCAACAACCAGCATGTAGTAGCTGACATTCTCTCAGCTGTTTGCAGTCACTCTCACAACAAAGGCCTTTATGCTTCTCTCTTTCTATTGTTAAAAATAGCCAAGCAAATTCAGGTAATTGTATTTACTTTTAGAGGAAGGAAAGACAGAACATTAGATTCGGAAGCAGATACTCAGGGTTTGAGCCTCACCGCTCTCAATTATCAGTTTTGTGATGATGTTGGATAAGTAACTTAAATCCCCTATGCTTAAATCCACCTTTTACTTAAATGGGAATAAAAATACATATGCTATCTTCCTTAGTGACCAAACATTCCAAAGCAGTACTTTCAAAGCTCTTTGCAGATTGTAAACCACTGTTCAATTGCAATTGTTATTATAATCTTTCATCGTAACTTTTTGCCTTTGGTCTGGATTCAGGATGTTCTGACTTAGTACTGTGTCGACACACAATTCAATTCTAATGACAAGAAAATCCAATTCTTTCAGAGGAAGAAAATGAATTGTATACCATACGGTCACACATTTGGAACCTGTTATTTTCAATAATAACATGTTAGGGAAGCATTCATTATCGACTAGAAATAACTTATTTCGACAGTTAGCTGTAGCAGAGTTCACGCTGAGTGCTAAGATGCTGACATCAAACAGAAAGAGAGTAAATACAGTGAGCTCCGTTCTAGCAGAAGACATCCATCAGCATGGTTTATTTGCAAGGCACTGCATTATTTCTTCTCAATCAGCAAGTTCAAGGTAGCCTCTTTTACAGCAGGAAGTGTTGTACAGCCATTTCTCTTCCTCTGCACTGCTCACCTCTTTGCCTTTCACAGTAAATCTAAACTATTTTAAGGCCACTTCTCTTTTCACCCACAGGTTGGCTTAATACTTACAAGTCACCCTTAGGTCACAGGATATAAACCCAGTTATTTGAATCTAGGAGAGCTAACCTGCTTTCATGAAGATCTCAGCTTTTGAGTCAGATAAATGTCTTCAGATGCGTTTGTGCAGAGCACAGCCAAAAGATATGAGGCCAGTTAGGAGATTACATTACTATGTTCCTTTCCCAGCAGATAAGTTTATCCGGGGACCTATATCCTCTTCAGTTCATAGCCGGAAAAAGAGTATTAAGACTTCAAGCCTAATAAAATGCATAGCAAAGCAATTTCATGGTTAAGACAAGAACTGAGTTTGTGGGGGGGGGGGGTGAAATAGCACTAAATGTGTCCATCAGAATTATTTTAAGAAGCCTGTTATGCATTGGTACCAGAGATCTTCCTCAGGAAGTATTGTACAAATGCTGGGATTATCAACAACAACAAAAAGACTGAGTTGTAAAGCAAGAGGAAAATTAAGGTTCCCAAATTATTCTGATAGAAGTAAAAGAAAGGGGAGGCGGCAAACATTAAGAAATTATCTCCACCGCAAAGTCAAATGCTGCAAACACACAATAGATTGTCTGTTCATCAATACTGTGTAAAATGAAAACAACAAAAGCCTACAATAGCAAAACTGACCAGAAACAATACACATACCCATTGGTTTCCATAGAACAGTTTTAATGTGCTTTTGGCATTTTGATCAGTAGAAAGAGAAAATGCAGTATCATTAGAAAACAATATCAAGTTTTTCCAGTTTAAGTGTACAACTTTGCAAAGTGATTATTTTAAAATTATTTTCCAACTAAAAATATACTTAACATTGTAATCCAATCATTAATAAAGGTCATTTTAAAAAATGATATAGTATGGGGATTTCAACAATTAACTAGCTTTGTTTAGCAAGTTTGTGAAATTAATTTTAGCTTCCTAAGAATTAATGGCTCAAATGGTAAAGAATCTGCCTGCCAGTGCAGGAGACCTGGGTTCAATCCCTGGGTCAGGAAGATCCCCTGGAGAAGGAAATGGCAACCCACTCCTGTATTCTTGCCTGGAGAATTCCATGGACAGAAGAGCCAGACACGAGTGACTAACTTTCACTTTCTTTCATCAAACTTTAAATTTTATCAAAGAATCCAGAGAGTTAGTTTAAATTAAGTCTTAAAATTTAGTTAATCCTGTATCAGGTGAACTACAATAAAATGAGGTTCTGCTGCTGCTGCTGCTAAGTCTCTTCAGTCTTGTCTGACTCTGTGTGACCCCATAGACTGCAGCCCACCAGGCTCCCCCGTCCCTGGGATTCTCCAGGCAAGAACACTGGAGTGGGTTGCCATTTCCTTCTCCAATGCATGAAAGTGAAAAGTGAAAGTGAAGTCGCTCAGTGGTGTCCGACTCTTAGCGACCCCATGGACTGCAGCGTACCAGGCTCCTCCATCCATGGGATTTTCCAGGCAAGAGTACTGGAGTGGGGTGCCATTGCCTTCTCCAAAATGAGGTTCTAGTGAATGGCTAATCCCATACTGAATATTACTTTCATTCAACAGATATGTATTAAGCACTAGTGCATAGGTCTTACAATGGCAAACAAACACTCAAGTAGATGATTTTTTAATAAAGATACTAGAGAATTTGGAGAAATCCATTATTTTGGGTAACTACCATGACCCCTCTCCCCTTCACTCAAACCTGTATCAATCTGTTTTCAGAACTCAGATCAAAATATATGAAAGCTTTTCAAATAAAATCAAATTAACTTTACTACACATAGTTTACTACTTTATTCTGTGGTAATATTCTGTGCTTCCTTGATGATCTAGTGTATCATGAAGACATTGGGACTGATATGTGACAGTGGGGGTTCATTCTTTGTCCTACCACTTACCAGCCACATAACTTGACTAATGGCTCATGAAAAATGAAGACAATGATTCATTACTATGAGGATGCAATGGTGTAGAAAACTTAATACATAATCTAGAATGTAGCATGAGGTCATTAAGTTTCAGTTTTAGTGAAGTGAAAGTGAAGTCGCTCAGTCGTGTCCGACTCTTAGCGACCCCATGGACTGCAGCCTACCAGGCTCCTCCGTCCATGGGATTTTCCAGGCAAGAGTACTGGAGTGGGGTGCCATTGCCTTCTCCATTCAGTTTTATGATGGATATTAATGTTTTTTTTTAATTGATATACATAAAATATTTGATGAATAATATATAAATCTGGGCCTGTTTTTCTTTTTAAAAATAATTACTCCCAATGAAGTTTATTTTATATCCTTTACTCTTGATTTTCATGTTTCTGCAATTCCCACAGCACCCACAGGAAGAGCCACAGCTTTTGGCATCCTTTCAGAGAGTAGTATGTCATAGTGTTAAGCTGAAGGATTTTTTTCTGTGTGTAAATCATCCCAGAAAACAACTGAGCTTTAACTTGGAGGACTCTGGGGTATCATAGATATTTTATTTTTTCAAACGGGAATAACAGTCAAAACAATATTCTGGACTCCCTGGAAAGTCTGCCTTATGGTCTTCAATTATATCAGAGTGTTTGCAAAGTGCTGTGGAACTTGTCCAAACTGGGAAATACACGACCCTGTGCAAACCAATGATGAATCAATCGATTTCTCTCCAAGCCACAGTCGTAATTTTGATGGATTGTTTTTCTCTTCATGTTACACGGCGTTTAAGTGATAAGAATAGCAAGAATATTGTGGTCACTTCCTGTTTTCTGCCCAAATGATATGAATAGGATTAAAAGGATTAATAGGAAACTACAGGAGAGAGCCAATTAGCACAGTCTAAAGTTTCAGAGATGTAAGCATGTGACCCAGGTCTATGCAATCAGCCTGAATCTTAGAACTTTTACTGGGAACACTGGGATAAGATTCTCAGAACTCCACTGGAGTTGGTGATTCTAATTTGTGAGACTTAAAACTCAAGCATTCCAGGAGCAAGAGCTTGGAATTTCCAAGTGATCGTTATGTGCAGCCTGAAGATTAGGTATTATCCGAGGAAACAGAGCCATTAAACAATATTATTTGGCATCTTTGGGATACCAACCAAGTTCTCTTGAGAACTAGAGACCCCTCTGAGCTGTTCTGTTCTGTTCTGTGTATCATTATTTGCTAAACCAGATAATTCTAGGCATTCCAGAGCTTAAAACTGAAAAATTATCCTGAAATACAGTGGCTCTTAAATTTTTTTGTATTTTATGTCACGCTGAAGGTACTGAATCTAGCATTCCTGGCCCAAAAGCACTGCAGTCTTTTTCTCTTGTTATTCAAAGCTTAGTCACTGCTAAGACTTGCCAGGACAGTGTTTGTTTATAAATGACCTAAAACTCAGTAGCATAAAACAGCAATCGTTTATTCTTGTTCACCCATGCATGACTCAGCAGGTTGGGTAATCTTGCCCATGTACAGCTGGCAGGTCTCTTCAAGATGCTGGTATTTGAGCTGGGCCTGGTTTTTCACAAAGGGTGGGGTTCAGGTCTGTTCCAAGCATGTTTTTCTAGGACCAAAGCTAAAGGGCCAATGGTTTCCCAAGATAAAGTGTTGCTGTAAAAAGTATAAGAGAGCAAGACTAACCACATAAGTGCATTTCAAGACTCTGCTTGCGTAGTTGTGTGAGTGAAGAAAGCACCTTAGTATCTTTCTGGGGAATAATGTAAGCTGAGCAACTTTTTAATATAGTTAGTTCATTAGAATTCAGAAGAATTAAAATCTTAATGTCTGATTCTATTCCCAGATTAGCCACTTATTTTATAACCTGAAACAAGTAATTTTATCTCTTGAGATCTTTTCCCTCTCCTCTCCTCCAATCTAAACTAGGATTGGCAAAATACCTAGTCATAAGGTGGTTGTGAGGAGAAAATAAAACAATGTAGATAGAAGGGGGAAAATATATTCTAAGTGCTCTGGGTAAAGGATTGCTGTGCTGTGCTTAGTTGCTCAATCGTGTCCAACTCTTTGTAACCCCATGGACAAAAGGACCTTGCTGGGCTACCATCCATGGGGATTCTCCAGGCAAGAATATTGAAGTGGGTTCCCATGCCTTCCTCCACCCAGGGGATCTTCCCAACCCTGAGAATGAACCCTGCAATGCAGGCAGATTCTTTACCGTCTGAATCACCAGGAAAGCCCAAGAGTACTGAAGTAGGTAGCGTATCTCTTCTCCAGGGGAACTTCCTGACCTAGGAATTGAACCAGGGTCTCCTGCATTGCAGGCAGATTCTTTACCAGTTAAGTTACTTGAGAAGACCATGGAAAGGATTAGGTAGTCCTAAATACCTAAAGTACAGAAGAAATTGGATTTGTAGTTACTGGAAAACTAAGATAGAAAAGAATTACAGTTCTTTTTTTAAAAAGAAATAACAATGATGAGAGCGTATAATGAGAAGGACTATCAATCTTTTGTGCTCGACGGTGTGTGTTATCTCATTTAATTATCATTTCAAGACAGAAGAAAGGAAAGAAAGGAATATTTATTTAAATATAGCACTAACAAAATTCTGAACAGTCAATTTTACTTTATAGGCACATGGATCACTTGGGAGTCAGTATATAAGAGCAGAAATCTTGGAATTTTCCAGCATCATTCCTCATTTCCATGAGCTTATATTAAATTCTGTCACTAATTGGCTCTGCTCTCCTTAGAAAGTGAGTCAACTTCTCTAATCTTTTCTGGGTAGAAATGAGACAAATTGTATTCTCCAAGAACTGCAGAATTAAAAGCAGCACATGTTCTGATATGTAGCACAGAGTTAATTCTGAATAAGTTAGATAGCCTTCTGATTTTACTTAATGTACCTCTAATAACAAAAACCTAAGCATGAATTTGTGTTTCCCATTTTCCTATCCCTTTATAAATAGCAGTATATTTGCAGAAGGAATTTGATCAGTTTCTTAAGGCACAAGAATATCCTGTGAAACATAGCAAGTATATGAGCTAGTATCTTTTTTCTTTAGGCAATGATCTCCCTCCTATTCAAAAAAAAAAGGTAGAAGAATGGATGTGGAATATGGCCCACCTACAGTTAACCTACCATTGACCAAGGCAGAAGCAGAAGAAAAATACATAACATGTAAAGATGTCTTCTTTCATTACTTTCTTCTAGATTACTAAAGTGTAATTTGTACATTTTTTCCCTCCAATATCCTTGAAAAAGGGAACATACCTAACATTATAAAGCTTTTAAGCACTGTTGAAAAACCTGGAATTATAAAGTGCATCTTGTTACCCAAACAAAGTTTGCTTGTTCACAAAAGCAAATGTTTTTGTAGCCCTAATAAAATGTTCAAAAATGAAATGACATCACAAGTTTTTCTACAGTAGAAAGTACCTCCAATGAACTGAAGACCACGTTCTACTGTCTCATTTCCTGAGACAGTATAACTTCAGTAGTCGTATTAGTCAGAGTGAGTAATACCAGTGACAACAGAAAAAATCTCAGTGGATTGACACATACAATTTTATTTCTCAGTCATGAAAATCCCAAAAGGTCTAGTGGGATCTCTCTTCTACCTAACAAATACATCTGGCTGGAAGTGATAACATTCACCTTCTTTCATGTTCTAACTTGCCAGGATTTACGGGGAGGGAGGTGGGAGGGGGGTTCGGGATGGGAAACACATGTATACCTGTGATGGATTCATGTTGATGTATGGCAAAACCAATACAATACTGTAAAGTAATTAACCTCTAATTAAAATAAATAAATTTATATTAAAAACAAACAAACAAACAAAAGAATTAAAGAAGATTGGGAAATGGAGGGAAACTCAGGAGTTACTTTAGGAACTAATTGTTTCGCCATAAGAGCAAAACACACTGGGTTTGACTTCTAGCTTCACCATCCACAAACTGTAAGATCTTGATCAATTACACATCATCCCTAACTTCCAAATTTCTTGACTATGAAATGGAGATAATTACTGTTGCTACTTTGGAACGTCTTGAAGGTCAGGCAAGATATTGCTCAAAACAGCTTATTCCAGTCCTTGTCACATAATAAGAAATAAATAATTGGCAGTTGTTATTGTGCTTAAACTACTTTTTCATTATTTTGAAGATGTAGGTACTTTGGAAGAGTAAACCCCAGAGCAAGGTTGGAAGAATAAACAGGAATGAAAACTGGGGGACTGTACTTTTAACAAGATGGTCAATGAATGTCACCCTACTGAAATGACATTTAAGCTAAGAGACAAAGGATGGGATTAGTAGGAAAAAGAGTCTTCTGGGTCAATGAAAAGTGAAAATGAAAATGTTAATTGCTCAGTTGTTTCCCACTTTTACCAACCCCATGGGCTATAGCCACCAGGCTATTCTGAAAAGTAGGTGCAAAAGACCTGAGGCAAGTAATATCTCAGTTTCTTGGAAACAGAACCAAGGACAGAGTGGGTAAATCTTCTAAAGGTAGAATGGCACCAGATATGACTGAAGTATCCACAGCATGAGAACTGACGATCAAGAGCTTAATAACTTGTTTAAAAAAAAAAATAGAGCTTAATAACTTGTTGATGGTTTCACAATAAATAAGAAGCCTCCTAGACTTGTGATCTTCATACTACATCATGTTATCTTTTGAGAGTTACAGGCAAATCAATAGCCTTTTATTTATGTATGTTCAGTCAGTTCAGTTCAGTTCAGTCACTCAGTCACGTTCAACTCTTTGTGACCCCATGAATCACAGCACACCAGGCCTCCCTGTCCATCACCAACTCCCGGAGTTTACCCAAACTCATGTCCATTGAGACAGTGATGCCATCCAACCAGCTCAACCTCTGTCATCCCCTTCTCCTCCTGCCCTCAATCTTTCCCAACATCAGGGTCTTTTCAAATGAGTCAGCTCTTCACATTAGGTGGCCAAAGTATTGGAGTTTCAGCTTCAACATCAGTCCTTCCAATGAACACCCAGGACTGATCTCCTTTAGGATGGACTGGTTGGATCTCCCTGCAGTCCAAGGGGCTCTCAAGAGTCTTCTCCAACACTACATTTCAAAAGCATCAATTCTTCAGCACTCAGCTTTCTTTATAGTCCTACTCTCACATTCACACATGACCACTGGAAAAACTATAGCCTTGACTAGATGGACCTTTGTTGGCAAAGTAATGTCTCTGCTTTTTAATATGCTGTCTAGGTTGGTCAAAACTTTCCTTCCAAGGAGTAAACATCTTTTAATTTCATGGCTGCAATCACCATCTGCAGTGATTTTGGAGCCCAAGAAAATAAAGTCAGCCACTGTTTTCCACTCTTTCCCCATTTATTTGCCAGGAAGTGATGGGACTGGATGCCATGATCTTAGTTTTCTGAATGTTGAGCTTTAAGCCACCTTTTTCACTCTCCTCTTTCACTTTCATTAAGAGACTCTTAGTTCTTCTTCACTTTCTGCCCTAAGGGTGGTGTCATCTGCATATCTGAGGTTATTGCTATTTCTTCTGGCAATCTTGATTTCAGCTTGTCCTTTATATATGTTAGCATTTATAAAACACTTTTACAGGAATACTCTCCTTCACTTCTCAAAATAGCCCTCTGAGTTTACTAATGCAGATAACATTTAGAACACATGAGAAACACATACTCACAGTTAACTCCAGATGACATAGCTAGTAAGTGGTGTAATCTGGGTATAAAAGAAGTAAAACTTGTATATGCTTTGAGGTAGGTTAAAGACAAAGAGATATGCATGGGTCATATGTCTACTAAAGGGTAATGTTAAATCTTATTAAACTTTGAGTCTTATATGGGTGCTCAGTCAGTAAGTCGTGTCCAACTCTTTATGATTCCATGGACTATAGCCTGCCAAGCTCCTCTGTCCATAGAATTTCCCAGGCAAGAGGACAAATGGGTTGCCATTTTCTCCTCCAGGGGATATTTTGACCCAGGGATTAAACCTGCAACTCCTGCATTGGCAGTCAGATTCTTTACCACTGAGCCATCTGGGAAGTCTTTTCAGTCTCATAGGAGTGAGATGTATTTCTGGTACCTGATAAGGTGTATGACAAAATTATGGGATGTAGATTTGTTCATCTCAATTTACTGATGGGAAAACTGAATTTTACAAGTTTAATGATATGCTCAAGGTCAAGATCTTAGAATTTGTGTCTGATTGAATCAGAAATTCATTCTTGTTTCATTATGTAAACTGATGGCAAAATCTAGAACTTTTTGTTTGAGAATATTTATGGAATGTAAAATAAAAATCACTGCTGACTAGGCATTAGATCGCTTGTAAAACCATCCTGAGTAATATCTATAGCTGATGATTTTATGCAGAAATATCACAATCCTGTTTTCTATATGTCAATAATTCACCAATCAGTTATGAGCCCTTGGGATATGTCAGACATACTGTTATTTACAAGTACGGAACAAAATCAAATAGTGTCTCTATCCTCATGAAACTCCCAATTCTGATTTTTTTTTTGTATGTTTAACATGTTTATAAATACTTTTGTTAATGTAATTAATCCAAGAATTTAAAACAGGTTGAGTTTACAGCATGTGTATAACTGATTTAATTTTTATTGAAATTTGCACGGTAACAATTTTTTAAAAAGGAAAGTTTCTAGCCTTCAAAACAAAAATAAGTGTATCACAGCTTAAATTGAGAAGGAGAAAAAATTACATATTTTACATATTTATGCATATATGAAAGAGAAAGATGGGTGAGAGAGGCCAGATGAGCTAATGTCACCATTTGCTCTAAATATTGTTCCTTTTTAAAAAATTAACTAGAATTGGAGTATAGTTTGCCCAGGTGACTCAGTGGTTAAAAATCCACTTACCAGTGCAGGAGATGAGGGTTTGATCCCTGGATTGGGAAGATCCCCTGGAAGAGGAAATGGCAACCCACTCCAGTATTTTTGCCTGGGAAATCCCACGGACAGAGGAATTTGGCGGGCTACAGTCCATGGGGTCGCAAAGAGTTAGACACAACTTAGCAACTAAACAACAACGATTTACTATGTTGTGTTAGTTTCTACTGTATAGCAAAGTGAATCAACTATACATATCTTTTCTTTTCTGGATTGCCAACCCAGACTGGTTCCAAATAGGAAAAGGAGTACGTCAAGGCTGTATATTGTCACCCTGCTTATTTAACGTTTATGCAGAGTACATCATGAGAAACGCTGGGCTGAAAGAAGCACAAGCTGGAATCAAGATTGCCGGGAGAAATATCAATAATCTCAGATATGCAGATGACACCACACTTAGGGCAGAAAGTGAAGAACTAAAGAGCCTCTTGAAAGTGAAAGAGGAGAGTGAAAAAGTTGGCTTAAAGTTCAACATTCAGAAAACGAAGATCATGGCATCCAGTCCCATCACTTCCTGGCAAATAAATGGGGAAACAGTGGAAACAGTGGCTGACTATATTTTTCTGGGCTCCAAAATCACTGCAGATGGTGATTGCAGCCATGAAATTAAAAGATGTTTACTCCTTGGAAGGAAATATGACCAATCTAGACAGCATGTTAAAAAGCAGAGACATTACTTTGTCAACAAAGGACCATCTAGTCAAGGCTATGGTTTTTCCAGTGGTCATGTGTGAATGTGAGAGTTGGACTATAAAGTAAGCTGAGTGCTGAAGAATTGATGCTTTTGAACTGTGGACTTGGAGAAGACTCTTGAGAGTCCCTTGGACTGCAAGGAGATTCAACCAGTCCATCTTAAAGGAGATCAGTCCTAGGTGTTCATTGATAGGACTGATGTTGAAGCTGAAACTCCAATACTTGGGCCACCTGATGCAAAGAGCTGACTCATTTGAAATGTCCCTGATGTTGGGAAAGATTGAGGGCAGGAGGAGAAGGGGACGACACAGGATGAGATGGTTGGATGGCATCACCGACTCAATGGACATGGGTTTGGGTGGACTCCAGGAGTTGGTGATGGGCAGGGAAGCCTGGTGTGCTGCAGTTCTTGCAGTCGCAAAGAGTCAGACATGACTGAGCGACTGAACTAAACTGAACTGAACCCATTTAGATCACTACAGAACACTGAGTACAGTTGACTCTACTTTATTTGAAACTTTCCATTTGAGTAATAGACAATTATGACACTATTGATATCCACTCTCCGGGAAAGGCAGTGCCAGAACCAAATTAAATGATAGTGTTGGATTATTACTAAACTTCACCATATGCACACACATCACACATGTACTAGTTTACTCACTATTCACTTGTTTACCCATGAATTCATATATAGTTTATTTGTACTCATCAGCAAATATTTACTTAACATCTTCTATCACCAGTCACCATTCTAGATACTGGGAACAGAAAAGATATCTGGACTAAAATGATTCCTTGTCTGTTAATATTAAGATATCTAGATTCAGAGAACTTAAACTCAATGAATAAACCGAGAAAATATTTAAAATAGATTAAAGTGTTTTTTGAACTTATAAAATTAGTTTTATTCCACCTAATAGGGGACTAAAATCCATAATAGCTGTGGCAGCCACCAGCAGCAGAGGCAGTTCTATAGATAAAGCAGCTGGAAATACCCCTTTAAGACGATAGCATTTAAGATGAGATCTGGATGCGTGAAAAAGAACCAGTCAAATACGAATCAGTAATAGTGCATTGTTGTTAAAAGAATTTGGTTACTCAAAGATCTTAAGTTGGAAAATAAACTGGACTATTTGGTTAAGGAGAACATCCATGTAACTGGACCATGTATAACGATGGGACAGTGATTCTAGACAAGATGGTAGTGAAACTTAGAGGTTATGTTTGTCAGAACACGTAGGCAGTGATAAGGTATTTAAATTTTATTCCAAGTGCATTGGTGGGTGTAAGCAGTAGAAAAGCATATTCAGATTTCCATTTTCAAGTTACCAGTTGGGCTGCTGTATATAGATTGTGGGTTACCAAGAGACCAAGGGGGAAGCAAGGACATTAGTCAGGAAGCTTCTATAAGACTTCAGGGAAGCAATGATACTGACCTAGATGTTCTGAGTCGGGTGTAGCTATAGAAGTCACATTTAGAACACATACAGACAACTTAAATTGGCACTATAATTGATAAAGGCTTGGAATTAACCTATTCAAATTATTGTGTTTTATCTATGTGGAAATGGAAGACTAGAGAGTTCATGTCATGGTCAAGATCACAAAGCTAGATCATAGCAGAACTATGGCTCTGCTCATTAGGTTCCTAATTCAGGCTTAACTTCAGGAAAATAGACTCAAACAGGAAAACTGGCTAGTTTGTCACCACTAATATTTCTAAGATATACTGATAATAAGAGGAAGAATTAAAATTCTCACCATTTAATTGATAGGATGATGATGATGATAGCAGCATACTTTTAATTTTTGGTTACCATATGCAAGATTCTGTGATATGTGCCTGCTTAGCTAACATACACAACAATTCTATGAGAAAGATACCTACAGTACATTTATGCTACACAAGAGATAAGAAAGGCTAAGAGAGGTTTTAAAATTGATCTAAATCTAGCGTTAGTAAGCACAGGACCCACATATATTTAATTATAAAGAATATACTCTATTTTGCAACAATAAAAATATATTATTACTCATGCTCATTACATTAAAGGTCAAAAATATATTTGTATATGGAAGGAAGTTTTAAAATCAACTAATTTACATTCCCACCAACAGCTGAACCCTGTTCTTTTTCATTGATGGCTGTTCTATAAATAGCTGTAATTTTGGTGTGCCCATGAGAGAAGGTGATCTCAGGGTCTTTCTACTCCACCATCTTGGGAATTTCCTCTAAATGGTTTTAATAATTCAATTATATCATACTTTTTAATTTTCTGTCACATGCAATTTATAATCACTCATTTTGTACTGACATTCTTTATTACCTTGCTTTTCTTATTGAATACTAAACCAACATTAAGAACTTGTTTCGGTCCTTCCTTATCTTTTTTATCATAATCCAACATTACACATATACACACAGACATTACTTCCCAAGGCTCATAGGTAGATCCTTTGTCAACATCTGAATTTCTAGGACTTAGAGTAGCTGAGAGACAGCTGTTACTAAGTGGGACATAATGTCTTGGGCATCCACTCTGGTAGAAGAGATGGAAATAAGAGTTGGAAAGATGGTGAGTGTGCTCCAGAACCCAAGGGCCAGCTCTCCCTAGGCCATATTTCTCATCATGAAGGTCCATAAAGTCAGAGAAGTATAAATTCACACCCAAAGTACAGGTTATTATAATGGTATTTTTCAAAATAAGAGGAGAGCATTAACTTCATTCAAACACTTTTTAAATGTAACTTTTAAATATTTTATTTATATTTGTCCTACTCCTACCTCTCAAATATTAAGGGCAAGCCTCATACAATCTTCTGGAACTTGTAAACAATGAAAGGAAAAGATAAAGCGGTATTCTATCATGAGGTCTTTTTAAGCTATAGTCACTCTTATTAGTACTTTATAATCCTAGAAATTAACAGAGAGCCTGAACCATAGGAAATCTAAAATATATTTTGAATTGTGCAAATTACAATAATCAGTTCAGTTCAGTTCTGTTCAGTCACTCAGTCGTGTCCGACTCTTTGCGGCCCCATGAATCACAGCACGCCAGGCCTCCCTGTCTGTCACCAGCTTCCGGAGTTTACCCAAACTCATGTCCATCCAGTCGGTGATGCCATCCAGCCATCTCATCCTCTGTCGTCCCCTTCTCCTCCTGCCCCCAATCCCTCCCAGCATCAGAGTCTTTTCCAATGAGTCAACTCTTCGCATCAGGTGGCCAAAGTACTGGAGTTTCAGCTTCAACATCAGTCCTTCCAATGAACACCCAGGACTGATCTCCTTTAGGATGGACTGGATGGATCTCCTTGCAGTCCAAGGGACTCTCAAGAGTCTTCTCTAACACCACAGTTCAAAAGCATCAATTCTTCAGCACTCAGCTTTCTTCACAGTCCAACTCTCACATCCATACATGACTACTGGAAAAACCATAGCCTTGACTAGACGGACCTTTGTTGGCAAAGTAATGTCTCTGCTTTTTAATATACTATCTGCTGCTGCTGCTAAGTCGTTTTGGTCATGTCCGATTCTGTGTGACCCCATAAATGGAAGCCCACCAGGCTTCCCCATCCCTGGGATTCTCTAGGCAAGAACACTGGAGTGGGTTGCCATTTCCTTCTCCAATGCATGAAAGTAAAAAGTGAAAGTGAAGTCGCTCAGTCGTGTCTGATTCTTAGCGACCCCATGGACTGCAGCCTACCAGGCTCCTCTGTTCATGGATTTTCCAGGCAAGAGTACTATCTAGGTTGGTCATAACTTTCCTTCCAAGGAGTAAGTGTCTTTTAATTTCATGGCAGCAATCATCATCTGCAGTGATTTTGAAGCCCAAAAAAATAAAGTCTGACACTCTTTCCACTGTTTCCCCATCTATTTCCCATGAAGTGATGGGACCAGATGACTATGCCAAAGCCTTTGACTGTGTGGATTACAACAAACTGTGGAAAATTCTGAAAGAGATGGGAATACCAGACCACCTGACCTGCCTCTTGAGAAACCTATATACAGGTCAGGAAGCAACAGTTAGAACTGGACATGGAACAACAGACTGGTTCCAAATAGGAAAAGGAGTATGTCAAGGCTGTATATTGTCACCCTGCTTATTTAACTTACATGCAGATTATATCATGAGAAATGCTGGGCTGGAAGAAGCTTAAGCTGGAATCAAGATTGCTGGGAGAAATATCAATAACCTCAGATATGCAGATGACACCACCCTTCTGGCAGAAAGTGAAGAGGAACTCAAAAGCCTAACTACAATATTATGGTATGTCAATTATTAAAAAATAATTATTTCATTGTACTTTCTAGTCTGTTTCCTTTCAATAGTCAAACTGATGCTTGCCCTTTATAATAGTAATATTTTATATATAAAGTCAAAACAAGTAGTTCCCTCAAGTGTAAAGGTAATAACCAAGTCATCTCTGAACTTTTTCACTATACTCCTGGTGACACACACATTTTCAGATATGTACAATTTACAGTTGTAGCCCTAAAAATATAAGTACCTTTGAAGTCTAGTTCTATTTCATAGACTTAAGAGACAAAAAAAATTAATGTGAAGAGAAACCATTTTGCCTTTCTTTCCTAACTAATTATATTCCAGGATGATAAAAAGTAAAGCAACAGTCAAAGTGTGATAAGTAACTTGGTTTAATTCCACCTATTTGACATGTAGGATATTGGCCTGCAAAGTTAAGACATACGAGAAAGAAAATAGCAAATATTTCAGATGGACTCTCTAGAAAGAAATGGATTTGTAGTTTGTGAGAAGTTCAATGGAACAGGATTGAAGGCTTTTGAATGTGTTTTTCTTTATAACAAACTATTCTATTCTAAACTATGCATATATTAGAATCAAAATTAAGTGAGTCTTTTTGTCTCTTTTCCAAATTTCTTTGCTGTTGATTAACAGTCATGTACTATCTAAGATTTAAAGTCTATTTAAGGTGCTAAGCCAAGTCAGTGTTTAATGCTATTATCAACATTGGTGTTAAAGTAAATTTTAGTGTCATTTGTTTTAGATGACTTCTTATGGATCACTTAACTCTATCTACTGTTGACAAATATAGTTGAGCTAATGTGCAGTTCCTGAAGCTTCTCCCTGCACAATTATCTGAAAGACCTTGATATTAATCTTCTTTATTGTGTCATTCTGTCAAGCACAGAGCAGTCAAGGGGTCTGAGAAATTCTGCTGTTCCAACAAATAGAAAAACAGCTAAAAACTTCTAAAGCTGTTATTCACACAAGTTTGGGGTATCTCTGTGCCCTCAAATCACAGG
Organism: Bos grunniens; assembly: GCF_055505025.1. Taxonomy (NCBI): domain Eukaryota; kingdom Metazoa; phylum Chordata; class Mammalia; order Artiodactyla; family Bovidae; genus Bos; species Bos grunniens. The sequence goes on from NC_141170.1 coordinate 71,533,093, forward strand.
ATGAGTTCACCAAAAGGTAACAAATGATGGCTAGAAAGAGTAATGGCTCAGGAACAAATGGTGCAGAGCTCTGAGGGAAGTGTGTCTGGCAGGAAGCTTTGTGCAGCTATGTCTATGCATTATGTATCCATTAGGGGAAAGCAACAAAGCTGAAATACACAATAAGAGACTTTAAAAATCATGCTGCAGGGCATCTAGAACAGGTTACCTACAAAGCTTCTTAAAAACTTTAAGATCTAGAGCCTATCATGGATGATTTTGAGCCAGTCAATTTTGAGTGAGGTCCAGAAACCCACCTCTTTAATAAATAATCCAAATGAGTCATGCCTCCAGCACAAGGGCTGACTTTAGAAGACCAGTGGCCTAGATGACCCAGTAAAATAATACTTGGAAAAGTACAGAGACCCATTCAGCACATGGCTTGGCTTCATTACTCTTAATTCCTGGAATTCAATACTTCAAGTCTCTGAATTGGTCATTTGCTCAAACTGCTCAAATTATGAAAAATCTGTAAAACCTAGAATGTTTGAAAATTGCAGTATCAATTGATGTTTATATTTGAAAACCTTAAATCATTATAAACATTCAGCTTCAAACACCTTCTGGTTCAAGCTTTACGAGGATTTTCTCTTATGTCTTGGTTTCTACGATAGACTTTATTTCCCTATATCTTAGTTTCTTGAGAGGCCAAATATCATTATGAAATGAAAAAATATGGGTCAATGTAGAGGGGAAAATCCTTTTTCCCTTCCTCTAAATGTGTGGTAATATGCTTTCAGTATGCATGAGAGCTTGATGAATAAATTAAAAGACAATTTATAAATTGTATATTGATTTGTATACAACATAAAACAAGGCTATATATCTGATGGATAACATCATAAGGGCATAAATCTTAATACCAAAAGTGAAAATAATCAAATAAATTTAAAAACACAGCACTTTATAGTAAAATATATTAGTGCCCACTTGCTCTGGAACCTAAGAACGGTAATTATCCTATATTATTAAAATGTTTTAAATAATTATTAATGGTGAAGCACACAGTATTTAAAAGCTTTAGTCATTTCTCTGACACAGACTGCCATTCAATCTAAAAAACGAATATTCTGGGAACATATATTTCATCATGTAATATGTTCTATTTCAAAAACTCACTGATGATGTTTGCAAAGTTCAGGGCAGGTTTTCTGTTTAATTTTCTGTTTTGCACCTTGCTCCAGATGAAATCACCATGGGTAAAGCCATGCCCACAACCTTAAAATTGCTGTTTCAAAAAAAAAAAGGGCTATATATGCAGAAACCTTGATTGCCACAGAGTTTCTGCCTAATACAGACTGAGAATAAACAATGTACAACTGTTTAGCAGGATATAAAAGCTACACTGTAAATATAATCATTCACACAAATTTTGTATTTTTTTAAATATCAGTACTATATTTTTTTAAATTAGGGCTGGCCCTTGGTCATTAGGTACCCACACAGCATACTGACCCATGAGTGCTTGAATTGGTTAGGTTTCCATCTTGACTGGTCAATGCCTATGCTTCTGGTTGTTTACTACTTTGAATATATCTTGCTCTTTTATTAGGAATGTGATATATAGCAGCTTCCTCTGCTTTTCCAATATTGCTGCCTAGATGGCTTTCTTTTAAGCTCACAGAACGCACATTTACTAAGACTGAAAATACTGTTGGCCAGTAAACTACAAGAGTTAATTTTTCAGTGAAAGCTCTCAATCCAGCTCTTTTTCAGGGCAACAAATGATATATAAGGGCAAGAATAAGAAAATAAATGAGGCTATCAAAATGCTGAAGCAACTGATTTGAGCCTACGTAGAATGTACATGGCAACCCACTCCAGTGTTCTTGCCTGGAGAATCCCAGGGACGGGGGAGCCTGGTGGGCTGCCATCTATGGGGTCACACAGAGTCGGACATGACTGAAGCGACTTAGCCGCAGCAGAATGTACAGGTCTTTCTAGCCAGAGAATCTTGATCACCTGAGTATACTCTCAGATCATACAAATATGGAAAAAAGATCAGAAATATTATAAGACTTTAAGGATCTCACAGTTTAATGCAGAATTAGAGCTATAATATGATCTGTGTGAATGACAGCTACTCTGTAGTACAGCATCAGCATAAGGTTTATTTTTTATTCAAGTAGTTTAGTTATACAATGTTGTATTAACTTCTACTGTACTACTACTCCCCTGGAGAAGGGCATGACAACCCACTCCAATATTCTTGCATGGAGAATACATGGACATAGGAGTCTGGCAGGCTACAGCCCATGGGGTCACAAAGAGTCAGACATGACTGAAGTACTTAGCACATACTGCTATTCTGTAATAAATACTTATGCTGGAAGGGTGGATTAAAAAAAAAAAAAAAAAAAAACAAGACCCTTCTGAGAAGAGGCCAATTTGCTGCACAAGTGGGTCTCAAACTTGCTTTTCCTCAAGTGATAGACCAGAGATCACATTCACCTGTGTGACATATGTTCAATACTTTTCACTATGGGGTGCTATATTCATAAGATAATCATTATGATACATAAAATTCCCAGGAAGCTAGCTGTAATTCCAATTTACTTCCTACTCAATCCACCTTTGTAAATTAATATCATATTTTAGAACTGTTATACTACTTCAGATCAGATCAGTTCAGATCAGTCACTCAGTCGTGTCCGACTCTTTGCGACCTCATGAATCACAGCACGCCAGGCCTCCCTGTCCATCACCAACTCCCAGAGTTCACCCAGACTCACATCCATTGAGTCAGTGATGCCATCCAGCCATCTCATCCTCTGTCGTCCCCTTTTCCTCCTGCCCCCAATCCCTCCCAGCATCACAGTCTTTTCCAATGAGTCAACTCTTCACATCAGGTGGAAGTACTGGAGTTTCAGCTTTAGCACCATTCCTTCCAAAGAAATCCCAGGGCTGATCTCCTTCAGAATGGACTGGTTGGATCTCCTTGCAGTCCAAGGGACTCTCAAGAGTCTTCTCCAACACCGCAGTTCAAAAGCATCAATTCTTCGGCGCTCAGCCTTCTTCACAGTCCAACTCTCACATCCATACATGACCACAGGAAAAACCATAGCCTGACTAGACGAACCTTTGTTGGCAAAGTAATGTCTCTGCTTTTCAATATGCTATCTAGGTTGGTCATAACTTTCCTTCCAAGGAATAAGCATCTTTTCATTTCATGGCTGCAGTCACCATACCATCTGTAGTGATTTTGGAGCCCAGAAAAATAAAGTCTGACACTGTTTCCACTGTTTTCCAATCAATTTCCCATGAAGTGGTGGGACCAGATGCCATGATCTTTGTTTTCTGAATGTTGAGCTTTAAGCCAACTTTTTCACTCTCCGCTTTCACTTTCATCAAGAGGCTTTTGAGTTCCTCTTCACTTTCTGCCATAAGGGTGGTGTCATCTGCATATCTGAGGTTATTGATATTTCTCCCAGCAATCTTGACTCCAGCTTGTGTTTCTTCCAGTCCAGCGTTTCTCATGATGTACTCTGCATATAAGTTAAATAAACAGGGTGACAATATACAGCCTTGACATACTCCTTTTCCTATTTGGAACCAGTCTGTTGTTCCATGTCCAGTTCTAACTGTTGCTTCCTGACCTGCATACAAATTTCTCAAGAGGCAGATCAGGTGGTCTGGTATTCCCATCTCTGTCAGAATTTTCCACAGTTTATTGTGATCCACACAGTCAAAGGCTTTGGCATAGTCAAGAAAGCAGAAATAGATGCTTTTCTGGTACTCTCTTGCTTTTTCCATGATCCAGTGGATGTTGGCAATTTGATCTCTGGTTCCTTTGCCTTTTCTAAAACCAGCTTGAACATCAGGAAGTTCATGGTTCACATATTGCTGAAGCCTAGCTTGGAGAATTTTGAGTATTACTTTACTAGCGTGTGAGATGAGTGTAATTGTGTGGTAGTCTGAGCATTCATTGGCATTGCCTTTCTTTGGGATTGGAATGAAAACTGACCTTTTCCAGTCCTGTGGCCACTGCTGAGTTTTCCAAATTTGCTGGCATACTGAGTGCAGCACTTTAACAGCATCATCTTTTAGGATTTGGAATAGCTCAACTGGAATTCCATCACCTCCACTAGCTTTGTTCGTAGTGATGCTTTCTAAGGCCCACTTGACTTCACATTCCAGGATGTCTGGCTCTAGGTCAGTGATCACACCATCGTGATTATCTGGGTTGTGAAGATCTTTTTTGTACAGTTCTTTTGTGTATTCTTGCCATCTCTTCTTAATATCTTCTGCTTCTGTTAGGTCCATACCATTTCTGTCCTTTATCGAGCTCATCTTTGCATGAAATGTTCCTTTGGTATCTCTGATTTTCTTGAAGAGATCCCTAGTCTTTCCCATTCTGTTGTTTTCCTCTATTTCTTTGCATTGATCACTGAAGAAGGCTTTCTTATCTCTTCTTGCTATTCTTTGGAACTCTGCATTCAGATGCTTATATCTTTCCTTTTCTCCTTTGCTTTTTGCTTCTCTTCTTTTCACAGCTATTTGTAAGGCCTCCCCAGACAGCCATTTGCTTTTTTGCATTTCTTTTCTATGGGAACGGTTATACTACTTAATACTACCAAAAAGAAATAACTCTATGTGCCTAAGAATTTGGCTTTTATGAAAATATATTGTCATCAATAAGACTTCATTAACATAACCTACGACTCTTTGCTTCCTGGTGTTATTTTTAAAACCTTAAATCCCCAATCATCTACTCTGGTAATTTCTTTAAGGAGCACGGTTCACGCACTAACAAGGAATGTATAAATTCATAACATTTCCTTATGTTTAGAATTAGTGATCCACAGCATTGAGGCTGTTTTATTTAGCCTTAGCAAACAGTGAGTGATGAATAGAGCTATTGATAACAGTCTGTTTTATTCCACAAAATTTGTAAACCCTGAGATCTGAAGTATAAATTGTAATTAAGATAAAAGGAATTATTTTCTAATAATTATAAGAGCAACAGCTTAAAAATATTCAGGAACTCTATTTCTTGAAAAGACAAGAAAATGCCCAGAAGCATTTCTAAATTTAAATTTAATATTGGTTACCTATATAATTATACTTAGTAAACCCAAAATATATGAATAAAAGTCAATATCGCATTTCAATCCCATTTCACAGTGATCATTGCTCACTAATACCATCTTTTGAGATTAAGAAAAAAAAATAAAAACTTTCTCAGTGTGCAGTTACAGCTAGGAATGACTGTGAAGAAACACTAGTTCTAAAGCAATCAATCTATGTATTCTGTCATGGGATGACAATCCAGATTCCATGATTCATAGTAGGAGCCACAGTGGAAAGCAGAAAACAGACACATCTCTGTTCATGCTTTCATTAAGCATTCGCTCATTGTTAATTTGCTTCAATTTGAGCATCAGACAAACCTTAAGTAAAATTTGCACATGTGGTAACATTTTCCACTTATGGTACAATAATATTTCCTGGACTCCTTGAAAGCATGGTCAATTATAATTACTGTATTAATTTTACTATGCTTCTTTGCTGATATGAAAGGGTATATGACTTTCTTGTAAGACTATGGTGCAAAGATTATATAAACAAACATGAAGCACCTTGAAAATCTAGTTTATTCCACCTTTACCACATCCTCAGTGTTAAATATCCCTAATCCTCAAAATGTGGAGACTGTGACCTCATTGAACATGAGGAAATGTGGCATTCTTATTTGTAGGCTCAGAAATAAGCACTGCCTACCCTCTCTTATTGCCCATTTAGATTATCTTCCTCATCTGAACTCACACAAGGGCAAAGAGAGTTTTGCTCAAACTTTGGGGAAGCAACTGAAAAACTCTCGAAGCAATTTCAGAATTTAGCTTGCAGAGAGAAAACGCTTCTCTATAGTGACAAAATTTAAGAGAACACTACAGCAAATGTATTACTGCCACATTCTCTGGTTCTATTTCACTGCCAAACAGCTAGATGGATAGAAATATAAACACTCTGCATAAATATGTGTTAATATCTGCCAACTAATTTTCAAAATGAAATACAGGCATGCTCTGGAGAACTTCTTCCAAGTAAACATCTTCCTAGTAGAAGGCGTTTTAGTATTCCAGAACATTCTTACATCTTAAAAAATGTTACTCAGCTAGCATATAGGAACATTTTGTATTTTTGTTACCAAAATTCAGTACAATATTTATCACAAATTATTGTGGTAAAACCTCAAGTTAAATTCCAAGCACCATTAGTCAAAAGACACAATTATATCTAGACATTTTAAAAGATCACTGAGTGCCTAAATCAGTATGTGTCTCACTCAGATATTAGTGAGTCTGAGGCCTCACAGTCTCATAATCAGGGAAAACAATTATCATGTGCTCATCTTGAATGTATTTCTACAGGGCCTTTCTCACATAACCCTGTTTTAGCTTAGTGTTTCATGGGTCCCAAAAAAGAGAAGGTCCTAAACAAAACTGTAAGAAGGAAGCAAAAGAAGAAAAAAATAATACACAATTAATTGGTGATCAGAAAATAATATTTTAAGAATTTTATGCTTTAAGGTAACAGTTTGCTACTTATACATAAGCACTAGTGTCTTGTGTTTTAGCTATATTTTATGTTGATTGGAGGCTTGAGTTGATGTTTAAATGTATTATATTTTTCCCTACATAAAATAAAGGGAAACAGACTTTCTGTTAGAGTCTCAATGCAGAATATCTGAGTTTTAAGAATGGATATTTCTCAAGATCTAGAAATACCTAGATTATAAATATAGAGATTATGTATATAAACATATATTTATGTAAATATAGATTATTACATTTATTAATAATATTATTATATTAATAAATATAGAGATTATTACTAAGTCATGTATTATTTGACTTTTATTTCTATCAAATGAATATTTATTACAGATTTTGAAGTATTATTAATAATATTAACAATAATATTATTATATTAATAAATATAGAGATTATTACTAAGTCATGTATTATTTGACTTTTATTTCTATCAAATGAATATTTATTAAAGATTTTGAAGTTTATTTCAAAGCAAATTTAAGTCATTTTAAATTGTCAAGTCATAGGTTTTATACTCAACATGATAATGAAATGACTGTAAATAATCTCATAAAAGTATATAGTAATCTCCACTAGTGATGGAAGAAAATTAACTTAGAATTTGAGTAATAATACAACTAATTTCTTTTTTATATTCCAGCTTTAAATTTAAAAATTGAACTAGTAATTTATGATAAAGTTTTAGTATACATCATATCTATTTATATTTTATTTATTACATTAGAGGTAATTTAGCACTTCATTCAGTCTTTGGGATGGCAGTATATTTAGTCAATGTCTGCCAATTATGTCAGGTGAAATAACATGACATAGCAGATCTCGCAGGGCTCAACACACCAGCTGCCTTATTTTCTAGCAGATTAGGCAAGTTCCATTATTTCTCAATTAAAATGATTCATATAATAATAAAGACTAATCCATAGAGTCGTTTTGTCTGAATGTGTAAAACAGTCCATATAATAAGGGTTAGTTATTATTTCAAATTGCTGGCTGCCCATGGCAACCCACTCCAGTATTCTTGCCTAGAGAATCCCAGGGACAGGGGAGCTTGGTGGGCTGCTGTCTATGGGGTAGCACAGAGTCGGACACGACTGAGGTGACTTAGCAGCAGCAGCAGCAAGTGAATAATATATTTTAGTTCAGACTTTTTAAATATAGTTTTCCTTGCATGTGCAATGCATATGATAATATAACTTGTCTTACATTGCTGTGAGGATTAAATATACAAATTGATATTTAAGTTTTTAACATAAAATCTAGAAAAGAGTAAATCCTTAATAAATGTGATATTTTAATTTTATTAATATCATTGCGAAATCCAGTGTACTCAATTTTTCACTCTCATACAGATTTCTACAGCTATTCGTACTCAGAAATAAGCCATGAAGGCTTTTTCTATGTGAGAATAAACCATGCCCAGGGTTAGATTCTGACACAGAAATGTCACAGTCTTTACTGAATAACACACCACAACCCACAGGGACAAGGAAATGCTATACAGATAAGACCACTTAAAACCAAAAAACAACCAGGAAAAAAAAAAAGTATGACAAAACAAAGCAGGTATGTAGCCATAAGAGTAAACTTTTAAGTACACAGAACAATTATCATCATTGTTTTTCAATCTCTCTAATTCACACGTTAAATATATTTCCCTCAGAGCACAAGTGTTCTTTTCTTGCCTCAAGAAAATAACAATCCTTTTCCCCCAAACGCATCATTTTGATCCAAAATGTGAATATCTCCAGGTTACATTTTCAGGGATGGCATAAGAAGGAGTCATTTATCCTACTGTTGATAAAGAGATTCATTGTAAAGCTCATTTTTCTGTCGATACCCAGTGACAGTCATTTTGCTGAGACATGATGACAGGTGTCATTTGACACCTACAGAATTATAACTGAAGTTCTGCCTATATTATACCTGCTATGGGTATCAAATGAAATCTTATGGTATGAAAGCCTAGCACTAGATTATCTCAGCTTTTTTAGTAAATAGAATTCATAAGGTACTTTGAGTTGTAAATTTTTATTATTACTAATTTTGCACTGCACTTAATCTTTAGTTTAGAAAGCAGATCATATCGAAAGGAACCTAGGTAATAGATATGGGACAGAAGAATGAATATGTCTGTCCCATCTCTGCTCTAAATGTGTGACCTTGAATATAACAGGGCTCTTTGTGCTTATTCACTCCATAGATAGCTTTTTCTTCTATAGAATTAAGGCATCTGGGTAAATGAACAATGAAGTCCTTTTTAATTTAAGCATTTTATTTTGGTGAAGCAGGGTATCAGAGAACAGTCAGCATGATTCAACTTTAATTGGTGAGTATTAGATGCACACTACATGCCAAGCATTATCCTAAAATCTGGAGATGCAAACAGGTAGAATGGGCAACAGAAAAATAAAAACTACATTGCAAGCTCTGTGAGTATGTGCACCATGCTGGATGGAACTAAGCATTCCCTGGGCCCTGCACAGGGTCGCTAGTGTTGTTTAGCATGTGTGAAATTAATACTTTTTGGATGAACAAATGAATGAATATGGTTTATTATTTTTACTTCTAATGTTTTGACATACCTGAAAAATTCCCTAAGTTGTCAAATAAAGCAGTTTTACGAGAAATTATTACAGGTGAAGCAATGTATGGAACAGATCTTTGGACATGACTTTTCAGAACAACTGCAAAGTAAAAACCCTATTTTCCAATAGCAGAAATCTCTTTGGAAAGAGAGGCTGTTGACAGAACTGAGATGGTAGCTTTTATGAGTACAGAGCAGAGAATTTTTACAACAAAGAGGTTTAGCTACCCTTCTTAATTTTCAGCCATACCTCGTGTCTTTAAGATCAATACCATTAGCCCAATGATTCCTTATGCTATATAAATACACATAATTTTTATTTTTAAAAAAAAATTAATCACTTGTTAAATGTGCCAACATATTTATCATTAACATTATTCTACTTTTTAATATTAAATTTGCTACAAAGAATATTTCTATTTCTCCACTATCACATATGAATAAAACATTGTGAGATACAGGAGATATTTTATAAATTTTTTGAGACTTGGATTTAAATCCTGAAAAATATCCTTAATGAAATCATTCATAAAAGTCCTGGTTTACAATTCCTCAAAACTTGTTATAAACAAAACCTCCAAGATCAAAGTTTTTAAAAAGAAATAAGGAGACAGACTTAAAGAACAAACTTTTAGATGCAGTGGGGAAGGAGAGGGAAGGATGATTTTGGAGAATAGCACTGAAACATGTACATTACCATATGTAAAACAGATAGCCAGTGGGAGCTTGTTGTGTGAAGCAGGGAGTGCGTACTTGTGTGCTTAGTTGCTTCAGTCATGTCCAGTTCTTTGCGACCACATAGATTACATCCCGCCAGGCTCCTCTGTCCATGGATTCTCTAGGCAGAATACTGGAATGGGTTGTTATGCTCTCCTCTGGAGGATCTTTCCAACCCAGTGATCAAACCCTTATCTCCTGCATCTCCTGCGTGGCAGGCGGATTCCTAACCCACTGAGCGACCTGGGAGGCAGGGAGCCCAAGGCCAAAGCCAGTGCTCTGTGACAACCTAGAGGGCTGGGACAGGGAAGGAGGTGGGAGGGCGGTTCAAGAGAGAGGGGACATGTGTATTCATATGTCTGATTCATGTCGATGTATGTCCAAAACCACCACAATGTTGTAATTATCTTCTAATTAAAAATAAATAAAAGTAAAGAACAGTATTCATTACCACACACAATATTTTCTTTCTGCTAATTTTCCATTTGCTAAATAGTTTCAGTCAGTAAACAGGTCTTCTCTTGATTTTTCCTTTTCTAAAACATCTATGTCATATTAGGAATTAACAAGAGCTATGTGGAAAATATGCTCGCCAACAAGTTTACACATTGGTTACATCAGTAACAATTCCCAAAATACACCAAAAAAGGAGTCATTAAAGTCTCAGAATTTTTCAGAATATTCTAATTTTCTTCTCTGGAACAAAAGCAATCTCATAAACTTTTTTTTCAATTTCTGTCTTTCATGGGTGCTTGAAGAACTTGACTCTTAACATCGATAAGGTTATTACCTGTTTGGTGCTGGTGTTTTTCCATGTAAGACTCTCAAATCCAAAGTCACTTGTGCTGATTGCCCTGTGTGAATTCGGCTCAAACTGTGAATTTAACACAGAAGCAGCAGTTGTCACCCTGTGGGACTGAACAGAACAAATTCCTTGTCTGTAGTACAGGTCAGCACTGTCAGTGAAGCTTTGAGACAGTCTCATGATTCATCTGAAAGCTGTCAGAGAAGCACACTAAGTCCTGGACCAAAAGCCTCAGGCAATTATTTGTGCTTGGTTCAGCAGGCCAAACACAGTCTTGCGCTTGAGGCTCTTCCCAGGGCACAGGACATTTAAAGAGATATTTGAATCTTGCAGAAATTTATAGCCCAGAGGGGTTAAGTCATTATATATTCAACTCACTTATACTGGAAAAGAAAAACTTGCAGCTAAGAAAGGGTTAGTATTAGCTCAAGGTTACATATAAGAACCCCTGAGTAGAATCTTAATTCCTAACTCCTCATTTCAAAATGCCTTGTGATAGGGCCCCATTTAGAGAAGTTTATTTTTATGGAGATGGTGGAACATATGAGTATAGTTTCTAGGCAGAGAATCCATAAAATAACAAAAGAATCATAAACTCCACTTAACTTCTCTTCCATTTTCAAAATTCTCTGTAAGCCACCTAACATAAACACATTTTTGCTAAATGAGGATTTCATATACTATGTAGATCATGCCAGTGGACCATGGAACATCTGTACTCCCTTCTGCTGGAGGAATAAATTCATTAGTAATAGGATAACAGTTGCTGAAGGAAAAACACTCAAAAACTGCACTTCACATGTGTTTTAGTCCATTCTGGCTGCTATACACATATTTATTTCTCACAGTTTTGGAGACAGTGAAGTCCAAGACCAGGTTACCCACAGATTTGGTGTCTAGTGCAGAGGTTGAAGACCTGTCTGAGGTTTCTTTTCTAAAGGCACTAATCCCATTCACAAAAGTGCCACTTCTTGAACCTGATCACTGATCATAGGCCCCTGCCTCCAAATACTATCACATTGGGGTTTAGGATTTCAACATATGAATTTGAGGGGGACATAAACAGTCAGTCAGTAACCTCAGATATGCAGATGACACCACCCTTATGGCAGGAAGTGAAGAGGAACTAAAAAGCCTCTTGATGAAAGTGAAAGTGGAGAGTGAAAAAGTTGGCTTAAAGCTCAACATTCAGAAAACAAAGATCATGGCATCTGGTCCCATCACTTCATGGGAAATAGATGGGGAAACAGTGGAAACAGTGTCAGACTTCATTTTTGGGGGCTCCAAAATCACTTCAGGTGGTGACTGCAGCCATGAAATTAAAAGATGCTTACTCCTTGGAAGAAAAGTTATGACCAACCTAGATAGCATATTCAAAAGCAGAGACATTACTTTGCCAACAAAGGTCCTTCTAGTCAAGGCTATGGTTTTTCAGTGGTCATGTATGGATGTGAGAGTTGGACTGTGAAGAAGGCTGAGCGCCGAAGAATTGATGCTTTTGAAATGTAGTGTTGGAGAAGACTCTTGAGAGTCCCTTGGACTGCAAGGAGATCCAACCAGTCCATTGTGAAGGAGATCAGCCCTGGGATTTCTTTGGAAGGAATAATGCTAAAGCTGAAACTCCAGTACTTTGGCCACCTCATGTGAAGAGTTGACTCATTGGAAAAGACTCTGATGCTGGGAGGGATTGAGGGCAGGAGGAGAAGGGGACGACAGAGGATGAGATGGCTGGATGGCATCACTGACTCGATGGATATGAGTCTGGGTGAACTCCGGGAGTTGGTGATGGACAGGTAGGCCTGGCATGCTGCAATTCATGGGGTTGCAAAGAGTCGGACATGACTGAGTGACTGAACTGAACTGAACTGAACTGAAACAGTCAGTCTATATAAAGGTACATCTTCATGGTTATATGGGCTTCCCTGGTCTCTCAGATGTTGAAGAATCCACCTGCAATGCAGGAGACCCGGGTTTGACCGATGTGTTGGGAAGATCCCCAGGAGAAGGGAACGGTTACCCACTCCCATATTGTTGCCTGGAGAAATCCCATGGACCAAGGAGACTGGTGACCTACAGTCCATGGGATCACAAAGATTCAGACATGACTGAACAACTTTCATTTCACTTCATGGTTATATAGAGCTCACGGGAAAAGAATGGAGAACCATGCAGAAAATCTCTTTTATGACAGAATCAGTGTCTTTACAGTATGTCTATTGTTGGCAAACAGCTGAGTGATCAGCACCACAATGCCAGAAGATCTGGTGCAAATATAAATTTCAAATACAAGAAAATTAATTTAAAAAAGAATAACTAAAGTCTTCCCCAAGAAGAGGGAATGTGGTTGATCTTGACCTGACATTTATGCTTACACTACGTACCCCTCAAATGCCATACTCCATTCACCCTGAATTTATAGTTCCTCAAAAATTCTCATTCTTATAGGTCTTAGAACATGTGATTCCCTCTTTGTGTGTACTCTTCCCTGCTTTGCAGCCTTCTTCTAACTTTTATTCATCTTTCCAAAAGCAGATCAGATTTTGTCTCCTTTAAGTAGAGTAACCATATGTCATTCAAAGTAAGACAATCTAAATCAGGAGGGACATGTTGCTAATGATTACATAATAACTTTTAACTAGAACTGTCCCAGCTGGCACAGTGGTAAAGAATTTACCTGCCAGTGCAGTAGACACACGGAGAAGGCAATGGCACCCCACTCCAGTACTCTTGCCTGGAAAATCCCATGGATGGAGGAGCCTGGTGGGCTGCCATCTATGGGGTCGCACAGAGTTGGACACGACTGAAGCAACTTAGCAGCAGCAGCAGTAGACACAAGAAACATGGGCTCAAATAGGGGTTGGGAAGATCCCTTGGAAGAGGAAATAGCAAACCACTCCAGGATTCTTGCCTGGAAAATTCCATGGACAGGAGAGCCTGGAGTCTTCAGTCCATGAGGTCACAAAGAGTAGGACAACTGAGCAACACACATCCCAGGCAAACTGGAAAGTGAAGGCACCATTGTCTATTTTCCTTCACAGCACAATAGATTACAGGTAAGAAGTATAACTACCTCAGTTCTTCTTGCAATAGTCTTCTCAATGAATAAACCTTTCAAATTACTGTACTTTAACTGTCCATTATTTATTCTAGTTTTATACAGATGTGCTTAAGGTGAGAGAATTTAAATTAAAAAAAAAAAAAAACTATAGTTTTTCATTTCCAGAATAAAAAAGGTAGCTTACTTTCAGTTTCCCTGTACATTCATCAAAATTTAGAATTAAACAAGAGCAATGTTAAGGCCTGTGTAAATGGAAAAGGGCTCACATTATCAGTAAAAATCAATGAAAATTAAAAACATAACATGTATAATGTATCTTTTTTCTGAATTTGTTCTTCAATATCAGTCCTAGATACTAAGATATATGATCAAAAGAATTATTTCATCTAAAATTGATTAAGTTCTATTTAAAACTTCAAAAAGAGTTCTTCAGTGTCTTTAGCTAAAGGAAATGATGCTTGGTAGGTAACATAAAGGAGACTCAACCAGCCACTGGAACAACACACATGCATTATTTGCCAGTAAATTGAATTATTCATGAGATAATTAAGGTCATATTTCCCTTACCTTCCAGTTCATCTATTAATCTTTAACTAATGTGTTATGACTCTAACAATTATGATATCTGAAGCTTCAATTTTCATCTTCCCATGGAAGATGACATTTTTTTAAAAAAATAGTACAAGTACCATATAATTCCTATAGCAAATAAGAAAAATATTTCCATCACATCCATGAGCAAATATTTCTAGATTTATAAAATATACTTCATAGTCTAACATTAAAACTATCTGATAATGGAAGAATCTTGTCTCTTCAATCACTGCTGCTGCTACTGCTAAGTCGCTTCAGTCGTGTCCGACTCCGTGCGACCCCATAGACGGCAACCCATCAGGCTCCCCCATCCCTGGGATTCTCCAGGCAAGAACACTGGAGTGGGTTGCCATTGCCTTCTCCAATGTATGAAAGTGAAAAGTCAAAGTGCAGTCACTCATTCGTATCCGACTCTTAGCGACCCCATGGACTGTAGCCCACCAGGCTCCTTCATCCATGGGATTTTCTAGGCAAGAGTACTGGAGTTGGGTGCTATCGCCTTCTCTAGATTTCTTTAAATGATGGATATAATTTCATTGAGTTGAATGAAAATCAGATTATTTTATATTATGGGTAGTTATTTCATAGCAAATTATCAAAATAACCTGCAATAACAATATGAAAATAATTGGAGCCCTTATTTATTGAGTACTTACTATGAGCTCTATTTGTCTTATTTTTTTTAAATCCCTATGTTGTAATAATATTCCAATTTCCCAGATGAAGAGATTAAAGCCTAGAAGAATTAAATAATCTTGCCAAAATTTTACCTAACTGGTAAGTAAATAAAATTCTATAAAATAATAGCATTTATAATAATAATAAATTGTTGGTCACAATTTGTATAATGTTTTCTATCAGCTAGCCATAACCAATCTATACTTACAAAATGTACTTTAATGTAAACAGTATAGTCTTAATTATCCTAATAAGAAAACTGAGGTTTAGAGAAATCTAACATGAATGTACCTCATTCCATAGTTTATCAGGCACTCTATCTATCAGATCTAGGCCCTTAAATCTATTTCTCACTTCCACTGTATAATCATAAGGGATTTGATTTAGGTCATACCTGAATGGTCTAGTGGTTTTCCCTACTTTCTTCAATTTCAGTCTGAATTTGGTAATAAGGAGTTCATGATCTGAGCCACAGTCAGCTCCTGGTCTTGTTTTTCTTGATTGTATAGAGCTTCTCCATCATTGGCTACAAAGAATATAATCAATCTGATTTTGGTGTTGACCATCTGGTGATGTCCATGTGTAGAGTCTTCTCTTGTGTTGTTGGAAGAGGGTGTTTGCTATGACCAGTGCATTCTCTTGGCAAAACTCTATCAGTCTTTGCCCTGCTTCATTCCGTACTCCAAGGCCAAATTTGCCTGTTACTCCAGGTGTTTCTTGACTTCCTACTTTTGCATTCCAGTCCCCTATAATGAAAAGGACATCTTTTTTTCAGTGTTAGTTCTAAAAGGTCTTGTAGGTCTTCATAGAACCATTCAACTTCAGCTTCTTCAGCGTTACTGGTTGGGGCATAGACTTGGATTACTCTGATATTGAATGGTTTGCCTTGGAAACGAACAGAGATCATTCTGTTGTTTTTGAGACTGTATCCAAGTACTGCATTTTGGACACTTTTGTTGACCATGATGGCTACTCCATTTCTTCTGAGGGGTTCCTGTCTGCAGTAGTAGATATAATGGTCATCTGAGTTAAATTCACCCATTCCAGTCCATTTCAGTTCGCTGATTCCTAGAATGTCGACATTCACTCTTGCCATCTCTTGTTTGGCCACTTCCAATTTGCCTTGATTCATGGACCTGACATTTCAGGTTCCTATGCAATATTGCTCTTTACAGCATCAGACCTTCTGTTTTATTGACTATGCCAAAGCCTTTGACTGTGTGGATCACAATAAACTGTGGAAAATTCTGAAAGAGATGGGAATACCAGACCACCTGACCTGCCTCTTGAGAAATCTGCATGCAGGTCAGGAAGCAACAGTTAGAACTGGACATGGAACAACAGACTGGTTCCAAATAGGAAAAGGAGTATGTCAAGGCTGTATATTGTCACCCTGCTTATTTAACTTATATGCAGAGTACATCATGAGAAATGTTGGGCTGGAAGAAGCACAAGCTGGAATCAAGATTGCCAGGAGAAATGTCAATAACCTCCAATATGCAGATGACACCACCCTTATGGCAGAAAGTGAAGAGGAACTCAAAAGCCTCTTGATAAAAGTGAAAGTGGAGAGTGAAAAAGTTGGCTTAAAGCTCAACATTCAGAAAATGAAGATCATGGCATCTGGTCCCATCACTTCATGGGAAATAGATGGGGAAACAGTGGAAACAGTGTCAGACCTTAATTTTAGGGGCTCCAAAATCACTACAGATGGTGACTGCAGCCATGAAATTAAAAGACACTTACTCCTTGGAAGAAAAGTTATAACCAACCTAGATAGCATATTCAAAAGCAGAGACATTACTTTGCCAACAAAGGTCCATCTAGTCAAGGCTATTGTTTTTCTTGTGGTCATGTATGGATGTGAGAGTTGGACTGTGAAGAAGGCTGAGTGCCACAGAATTGATGCTTTGAACTGTGGTGTTGGAGAAGACTCTTGAGAGTCCCTTGGACTGCAAGGAGATCCAACCAGTCCATTCTAAAGGAGATCAGTCCTGCGATTTCTTTGGAAGGAATGATGCTAAAGCTGAAACTCCAGTATTTTGGCCACCTGATGTGAGGAGTTGACTCATTGGAAAAGACTGTGATGCTGGGAGGGATTGGGGGCAGGATGAGAAGGGGACGACAGAGGATGAGATGGCTGGATGGCATCACTGACTCGATGGATGTGAGTCTGAGTGAACTCCAGGAGTTGGTGATGGACAGGGAGGCCTGGCGTGCTGCAGTTCACGGGGTCACAAAGAGTCGGACATGACTGTGTGACTGAACTGAACTGAAAGTGAATGTAAGTGAATAATCATAATAACAAAGAGAACCATGATGATTATTATAAGCTTGAACAATTTGCACGGGCCAGATTCTGTTTTAGATGCTGTCATTTCATCATATCATCATGATGCTGATGATCACATTAGAAAACCTCACCATAAAAGGTCAATATGTTGTTCAAGAGAGTAATTAACAATGGTTAAAAAGTTTCAGGTTTTCAGTTAAATTCACAGATTTCATTTAAGGTTTGTAGAAGGCAATGGCACCCCACTCCAGTACTCTTGCCTTGAAAATCCCATGGACAGAGGAGCCTGGTAGGCTGTAGTCCATGGGGTCACTAAGAGTCGGACATGGCTGAGTGACTTCACTTTCACTTTTCACTTTCACGCATTGGAGAAGGAAAAGGCAACCCACTCCAGTGTTCTTGCTTGGAGAATCCCAGGGACAGAGGAGCCTGGTGGGCTGCTGTCTATGGGGTCACACAGAGTTGGACACAACTGGAGCAACTTAGCAGCAGCAGCAGCAGTAGTATAATACCTGCCACTAATTATCCAAGGTCCAAACTAGTTCAAGTGGCTATTAGTATGATGGAACATCATTTGGCTGCCTCTTTCACCTTGAGTATTTGTGTGAAGATCACTGAAATAAGAAAGCATACTGTTAGACCTAGGGGACTTTTTCATGGAGTCTATTCACAGACATACTTATTCGTCAAAACTTCTTGTCAGTCCCAGAAGGAAAACTCAGAAACAAATTGATCTATTTGTCAATTAATGTATTTGGTCCTTAGTACATCTACAAAATTATTTAGACTAAACTGGATTGAGAGATGTTCTTGCCCATAAATTTTATTCATAAAGACTGTAATAAATGAGGAAACTGTACTTACAGGCTTTTATGTAACAATATATTATCCATAATGGTTGCCCAGTAGAAAAGTCTCAGTGTACAGGTGGTTCAAGCTGACCACTAAACTATCTCAAAGATGGTTACCAACAAGCAAAGAGAACATGAGAGAGCAAGAGAATCCTCAGAGAAAAACTTCTATAGAGAAAATAGATTAGCATTACTTAGTAATACTTAATGAATGAAAAATGAAAACATTTCATCAAATGAAAGAAATAGTTTTTCTCTTCTTATGAAGATACCAATAATCTTAGATCCCTCTATGAATCAGAATACCACACTGCACATGATCAGAATCTTCATAAGTATACACAAATCTTTTGAGTAAATGCACCATTCATTGACTCCACAAATGCTTATTGAATATACAAAGAGTGGCAGATATTACTGTATATAATCAAATATAACCCTTAACTACCTTCAGGTGTTAAGTTTGTAAAGGATGCCAAAATGATGTAGAACACTATTTTTCAAGAGGAAGAGGCAAAATGACAAACAAATGAAAGAGATCAACCAATGGAAAGAGGCAGACTGGCCAAGATTTCATGTTTGGAATTTACTGCCTTTAATGTCTCTCTTCTACACTACAACCCATTGAGGACAAACTCAAAGTCAAAACTGTCATTTTATCCTTCAGCAAATCTCTATACAAAGTTTTACTCACGCAAGACGCCCTACATATATACTGAATAGCTGCATAAACTCGAAAGTAACTCTGACTTGCATGCAAATACAACAGCTTTGCTAGAAACACAGTCTTCCAACATATATGACAAACGCTTCAGCACAGTTCTACGTGTATAAATAGAAAAATGCTCCACAATCAGAAAAAGCATTCCTTACTAGCTTCACAAGAAAATGATGATTAAATTGACTCCTGCCTAATCTATCTATATCTATTCTTCAGATTGGGAAATGTTGAATAACACTGCTACAAGCCCTCACACACTATGTGGTTTTTTTTAAATCAAGTACAAGGCTTACTCTGACTTTAAAAAAAAAAAAATTAGAAGTTACATGGTAAAATCAGTTCTACTTTACAAAAAGTAGCAAATATCAAATGAAATTGGCAAATATAAAAATATATTGGCAATTTTAAAGGTTGAAATTTGATAAAAGTAAACAATATTTGATATTTGCAAGCAATTGTATTTGATTTCTCTACAACTGTAGTACAATCTTATAGTCTTTGAAACATCACTTTGATAAATGTAATAAAGGGAAAAAGTAAACTGAAAAGGAAAAAAATACAGTAAAATACACATACATAAGAATATTTCATTGTATGGGGAGGGAGGAGGGAGGAGGGTTCAGGATGGGATACACATGTATACCTGTGGCAGATTCATTTTGATATTTGGCAAAACTAATACAATTATGTAAAGTTTAAAAATAAAATAAAATTTTTAAAAAAAGAATATTTCATTATATGATTAAAATAATTTTTAAGGAAAATGGTGAAATAATATCTGCAGATATTAAAATAATGTGTATCACAGAAATATTAAAAGTCAGCAATACTATATAATAGAAAGTTATTAGAGATGCACACACATATGTAAATGAAAGGAGGCAGCTTTCATACAAGTGTGTATGGGTGTGTTTGTGTGAGTACCCAAGTACAATGGGAACAGACGTAAGACAGACTCATAGCCACTTCCCTACGACGTCAACTTTCACCTCATAGGCTGCCATTAGGAAAACCTAGTGCCGTAAGTGGAGAAGGAAATGGCAACCCACTCCAGTGTCCTTGCCTGGAGAATCTCAGGGACGGGGGAGCCTGGTGGGCTGCCGTCTCTGGGGTCGCACAGAGTTGGACACGACTGAAGTGACTTAGCAGCAGCAGTGCCATAAGGCTTGAGCTCCTGCATTCTCAATAGTTAACAACGTAAGTTTCAATAAAGATGAGAACTAAAGTGTGAGGTGTTTCTCAATTTTCATGACTTATTCAATGTCCTAAGATTTATTTCATACCTTACAATTTATAATATTCCTATAGAGAATAGAAGATAGCAAATTCCCAATGACACAAAGGAAAAAGAAATTGTTCTTATTCTATATAATCATTACTGATTATGTGTGGAGTAAAAGTGGGAAACACAGAATGTGAGAGGAAGAAAAGGAGTAATCCAGTTGGGTCTACAAATCTTGACAGAGGTTGAGCACATTGTAATTATTCCCTTCCAAAACAGCATATGCCTTTACTACCTGAGGGACAAGGAACAATTCATGAAAAAGGTGCATTATGGTAGAATCCAGCTCATGCTTTACATAGATTATTCTTGCTTCAGTGATGAGAATTGAATGTAGGGGCAAGGGTAGAAACAAGTTGACCAATTAGGTCATTTCTGCAATCATCTCACTAAGAGATGGTGGTTTGGATTAAGCACCAGCAATGAAAGGGATGAGAATTACTCAAGAGAATGAGCTGGTTGGATATGACCTGACCTGTGAGTGGAGTAGGTTAGTTTCGGAAAAGAAATCAAGTGTTGAGTTTTGGACATGATTTTGAAATACTCGATTTGATATATGAGTTAGAATCTGGGATGTACATTTACACTGACTTGGAGAGAAAAAATACGTTAAAATTAAAGATTCTAGTACAAACTTCCAGTTACAAAATAATTAAACCATCAATAGGGATATAATGTATAGTGATTGTATGGCTTCCCTGATAGCTCAGTTGGTAAATGACTCACCTGCCATGCAGGAGACCCCAGTTGGATTCCTGGGTTGGGAAGATCCACTGCAGAAGGGATAGGTTACCCACTCCAGTATTCTTGGGCTTCCCTTGTGACTCAGCTGGTAAAGAATCCGCCTGCATTGTAGGAGACCTGGGTTTGATCCATGGGTTAGGAAGATTCCCTGAAGAAGGGAAAGGCTACCCACCCCAGTATTCTGGCCTGGAGAATTCCATGGACTGTATAGTTCATGGGGTCTCAAAGAGTTGGACACGACTGAGCAACTTTCACTTTCTTTCATAGTGATTATAGTTAATTATGGTGGTTTAGTCACTAAGTCGTTTTCAACTCTTGCAACCCCATGGACTGTAGCCTTCCAGGCTCCTCTGTCCATTCTCCAGACAAGAATACTGGAGTGGGTTGCCATTTCCTCCTCCAGGGGATCTTCCCAACCCAGCATCGAACCCCAGTCTCCTGCCTTGAAGGCCAACTCTTTACTGACTGAGCTATGAGGGTAGTCCACTTTATGTAGTGCTGTAATATCAAATTTTCTTTTAATCACAGAAATGTCTGTTTTACTTATTCCATTCTAAATCACCATCCAAAGATTTTTTTTTTAATTCATTTGTGGTAATTCCATGTTTTAAAAGAAAAAAAAATATTTACATCATTGAAATAATAGCTAGACCTTTTTTTGTCTTTTTTTTCCCAAGTTTTTTGTTGATATTCTTAATTGCTCTTATTAGCATCTGTAAGGCCCATTGAGAAGGCTTCAGTGAAGGTTCCTAAATTGGTTTTTCTCATTCAAAAAAGTTCTAAGGTTAATTTGCCTTTTGTTTAGGTACCAACAAAACAGTTACTTACAGTGAGAGTGCTCTATACCGTATTGCATATTTGAAGGACTTCCCTGGTGGCTCAGTTGGTAAAGAATTCACATGCAGTGTGGGAGACCTGGATTAGATCCCTGGGTTGGGAAACCCACTGGAGTGGCATGACAACCCACTCCAGTATTCTTGTCTGGAGAATTCCTCATGGACAGAGGAGCCTGGTGGGCTGCAGTCCACGGGGTTGGGTGACTGAGCAACCGAGCACCGCATACAATGTATAGTGATTGTGTGGCTTCCCTGATAGCTCAGTTGGTAAAGGACTCACCTGCCATGCAGGAGACCTGAAATCTCTCTTAAAGTTTAAGAGAGACCTTAAAAATTCTCATTTCAAGTAAAAAATTAAACTATATGGTGACAGATGTTAACTAGACTTACTGTGGTGATTATTTCGCAATAAATACATATATCCAATCACTGTCTTGTATACCTGAGAGTAGAAATGTTGTGGAATCCAGAATCGCAAAACACACCTTAGAAGACAATCAAAGCAGTGGAGAACCATTTATTACGCCAGCAGGTCCAAGGGGAATCAGTTCCCAACAAGGACCCTGATGTTTCTGAGAGGCCGTTTTATACCCACTATTACATGACCGGTTACATGTTAGCAACCTCTTTGTTGTATATATGATTGAGTTTTACAACAAGTAGGTGCTAGGAGAACAAACAATTAAGCTTAAAGGAGGGGAACAATGATTATACATCAAGGGGGGACATCTCCATGGTTAATCAAACAGGAGCAACCTGACCTCAACTACAATCTCCCTTTGTCATCTGTAGGGAGGGAAGTCTCCAGGAGACCCGGTTTTCACTAGCAATAGTTTCCTCACTCTTGGGAAGGGTTCAGGCCCAGTTCACATTCAATCTTTAAGATGGATGACAGGCTTCAAGATGGAGTCTCTCCTGCTTTCCTCACACTGGCCCCAAAAGGATAATGTTATATGTCCATCATACCTCAAATTAAAAAAAAAAAAAAGATTTGGATGAAGAGTGATCCCAAATGAAGGAACAATACTGGCCAAGCCAAGCAACAGAGAATACTAGCTCATTTCTAAACCCATTTCCTTTTCCCCAGCTATACATCTGGATTACATCTCCTGCTGCCTTTGAAGTTTGGTATGATTGAATTCTGGCTGAAATCCTACTCCACAAGTCAATTTCTTAGGTATGATTCTTTCTGTTTCTTCACTCTCTGACAGCTTCATAACAGACAGGCAGAGTGACTCTGGAAATCTTTGTCGACCATAGTTGTGAAAGCCATTGCTAGTGTTCCCCATATCCAGTTTCTTCTCTAGACATATTAAAGACTCCATTTCCAAAACCCCCTTTTTCCAGTTTTGGCCAATGAGTTTTAAGCAGAACTAATGCTTGCTTTTGAACTGTGGTGTTGGAGAAGACTCTTTAGAGTCCCTTGGACTGCAAGGAGATCCAGCCAGTCCATTCTAAAGGAGATCAGTCCTGGGTGTTCATTGGAAGGACTGATGTTGAAGCTGAAACTCCAATACTTTGGCCATCTGATGTGAAGAGCTGAGTCATTTGAAAAGACCCTGATGCTGGGAGGGATTGAAGGCAGGAGGAGAAGGGAACAACAGAGGATAAGATGGCTGGATGGCATCACCGACTCGATGGACATAAGTTTAGGTGAACTCCGGGAGTTGGTGATGGACAGGGAGGCCTGGCATGCTGCGATTCATGGGGTCACAAAGAGTTGGACACGACTGAGCAACTGAACTGAACTGAAGTGAACTGAATGCTTGTTATTTATAGGCCAAAGAATTTAATGGCTAGTGTTTCACTTCTGCTGCAATGACCGAGGGGAACCAGTGAGATGGTATATCTATAGGATGGTAGAGATTTCTTCATCCAGGACCACATGGAAATAACCTGTCCTGAAGAGTTGCTCAGTTACAGTGAAAAAAACATGAGGTGAACTCTTGCTACGTAATGCCAAGACTTGAGGTTGTTCTTCACCATAGCATAATCTATCCTATCCGGAATAAAACAATAGTGGCACTATAAGATAGAATAGTACTATAGTACTATTATATTATATAATATTATGCTATAAATAATAGTACTATATAATAATAATAATAATAAAATAAATAATAAATAAAATAAATAAATAATAAAATATAATAATAATATTATACTATATATAATAGTACTGTGATGCACTCCAAAAGGAGAGTATAAATACAAATATAAAAATATAAATTTTAACTTTTATTACATTATAATTTATTTGGAATTATATGCTTCCCAGTCCTGTGGTTCTCTTTAAGGTTATAAATAACATTTAAAGAAGCCTATTCTTTCAACTAAGTTATAAGAATAATTAAAATATTTTAATGGGATCTAATTTTGGTTTGGACACAAGTTTAAATTTGGACAAATACTTTTCTTTGTGATGATTTCATTCTGATGCAGACACCTCATGTGAGAGCCAAAAGTCTACAAGCAGTTCTAGACTTACATTCTACCAGTTCAGCAACCCCTTGAGCCTCTTGAACTAGAAGGGAAGATGGATTCTGATGAAATCAAACAATAAATGCACACTATAACAAGTTAGCTATTGCAGCAGTCAGAGTTAGAGAGTTTATTCAGTGTCATAGACACCCAGTAGTATGCTTATTTTTTCTTCTCTTTACCTGGTTAGACATCCATGATTGGATGACTACACACTTTCAGATTTACTAGGTTATTTCCCAATTACTATTAAAGTGAATTATCAATTTACTCTTTTACCTAAAGTGAATGAGGAGTCAACTTTACTATATGTTAGCCAAATTTGTTTTCATATGGCATTTTATTTCTTTCCAATAATATGGGTAAAAAATATCAATAGTATCTCTCATTTATATTAGTTTGTATTTCCCAGACTACTAGTGATTTTGAGCATCTTTCAGTTACACAGCCAAGCTCTGCTGAAAGTACCAGCCCAGAGAATGGTGAGATAATAAATAATTGTTGATTTAAGCCACTGAATCACCCATATTCCCTTAAACTTAACTTGTGTTAACAAATTGGTATGTATCATTCCATATTCTTCTCAATGCTTTTGAAATGGTATATACATTATCAATGGATTATTTGTTTCTGTGGTGTTTTATAAAAATGTAATACTGTTATACATTTTAAACTACATTTTGGACTCTGTGGGAGAGGGAGAGGGTGGAATGATTTGGGAGAATGGCATTGAAACATGTATAATATCATATATGAAATGAGTCGCCAGTCCAGGTTCGATGCACGATACTGGATGCTTGGGGCTGGTGCACTGGGAGGACCCAGAGGGATGGTACGGGGAGGGAGGAGGGAGGACCGTTCAGGATGGGGAACACGTGTATACCTGTGGCAGATTCATGTTGCTATATAGCAAAACCAATACAATATTGTAAAGTTAAAAAATAAAATTTTTTTAAAAATTAAAAAAATAAAATAAAAGTTCTTAATACATAAAAAAATAATAATAAACTACATTTTGCTTGTGATGTCACAAGTGTATACATTGTAGAAATCTTTTCCAATTGTCTTATTGATCTAATTCTTTCTTTTACTAATGGATGCATAAAATTCATGATTGTGCCACAATCTTTACAAACATTATCTCTTAATAGGAATTCAAAGTTACAGGCTTTTACTACTGCACTATGAATATTCTTGTTCATCTGCTCTTATTTGCTGGTAGGATTATTTCAAGAAGGTAGATTCAAGGAGATTAGCATCAAATTCATATACGCCACAGCTCATTTCTCACAAGTCTTTTCCCTTAACTCTATTACTATTTTGAAGTCTCTATTCTAGTCTGTTATACAATTAGTGTTAGTGTTCTATTTCTGGCAGTATCTTTAGACTAGGTATTTGGGTGATGTATTCTTAAGAAATACATCTGAATTCTTAGAAAATATATTTTTCCCCCCATGACAGGTAAATAATGTTTTGCATGTCTATGGAATGTAGAGTTGTATTCCTGTTATCGAACTAGTCTGTAGATATCATACCAGTATTTTCCACCTTGTTGTGTTGTAATTGAGAAGTTGACTCCCGGTAACAGCCTCTTCCTTTGAAAGTGATATGTTCATTATCTCTGGCAGCATGGTAAATGTTGGGAGGATTTTTGTTGTTGTATTCCTCCAACCCAAGAACATATCTCTATTTTGTCTTTATTTTTTCCAAGCAATGTTTTTATTTTTCAATGTAGTTGTCTTATACATATTTCCTTAGATTTATTCTTAAATATTTTATAATTTTTGGAACTTTCGAAATTGAATTGTAAAAATTTCATTTCTCAGATGTGTACTGCTAGTATATAACCAAACAATAGATTTTTGTTTGTTAACCTTGTACTTTGTGGACTTTTTGTATTTTCTCAGTAATTCCAATAGTTGGTTGCCAAATTCATTGGGATTTTTGATGTTAACTAATATGTGTACATGCTAAGTCACTTTACTGTGTCCAACTCTTTGCAACCCTATGAACTGTAGCCTGCCAGGCTCCTCCATCCATGGTATTCTCCAGGTAAGACTATTGTAGTAGGTTGTCATGCCCTCCTCCGAGTGATCTCCTCAACCCAGGGATTGAACCCACTTTTCTTATGTCTTCTGCGTTGGCAGGTGGATTCTTTACCACTAGCACCACCTAGGGAGCCTGTCAACTAATATATCATATACCTAAAGGGAGAGCTTTTACTTCCTTACTTCTCTAACGAATTTTATTTACTTCATTGTAGTGTTAAGGAATCCAGTAAAATTTTAAATAGAAAAGCAAATACCAAGCATTCTTGCCTTATTCCCAGTCTTAAGCAGAAAGAGTTTAGTCTTTTAGTATTAACTATAATTTTAGCTATAACTTTTACAAAGATGTTCATCATAAGATTAGTGAGATTCCCTGCTTAGTTTGCTGAGAGTTTTTTAATTAAAATTGATGTTGTGAGAATTTTTATCTGCATTTATTAAAGATATCATAAAGCATTATATTTTTATGATCATATATGTTTAAACACATGGGCTGATTTCAACTTGTCATTACTGAGACAATCCCTACTTTAACAAGGCTTCTTTTCATTTATTTTTGACTTTCATTTGCTAATGTTTTGTTAAGTGTTTTAAATGTATGTTCATGAAGGATATGGTTTGTAATTTTCTATTTTTGTAATTTTGTCAGTGAAAGTGAAAGTCACTCAGTCATGTCTGACTCTTTGTAACCCCATGGACTCTGCAGTCCATGGAATTCTCCAGGCCAGAATACTGGACTGGGTAGCCTTTTCCTTTTCCAGGAGATCTTCTCAACCCAGGGATCGAACGGAGGTCTCCTGCATTGCAGGCAGATTCTTTAACAACTGAGCTACCAGGGAAGCCCAATTTTGTCAGAATTTAGGGTTATGCTGGCCTCATGAATGATTAGTACAGTGTTTCTCCTCTGTTTTCTGAAAAATTCTGCATAAATTTGGCATTAATTTATTCCTTGATGTTTGAATAAACACATGTGTGAAACTATCTGGCTTGGAGTTTTTACTTATGAGAAGTTTTTGATAAGTCCAATTTGTTGAATAGATATAAGGCTATTTTAAGTT
Organism: Bos grunniens; assembly: GCF_055505025.1. Classification (NCBI taxonomy): domain Eukaryota; kingdom Metazoa; phylum Chordata; class Mammalia; order Artiodactyla; family Bovidae; genus Bos; species Bos grunniens. The sequence continues at coordinate 71,560,436 of NC_141170.1, forward strand.
TTCTTTTTCTTCTGTTGTCAATTGTGGTAAGTTATTTTAAAGGCAGAATTAGCCATTTCATCTAAATTCAATACTTAATTGCCTCAAGTTCATAATATTCTGTTTTTATCTCTTTATTGTTTGCAGGATATATAACAAATACCAGTCATACATTCTTAAAATTGCTAACTTGTTTCAACTCTTTCATTTTTTGGTTAGTCTAGGTAAAGTGAAAAGTGTTAGGGTCGCTCAGTCACGTCCATCGACTATAGCTTGTCAGGCTCCTCTGTCCATGGAATACTCCAGGCAATAATATGAGTGGATATCCATTCACTTCTCCAGGGGATCTTCCAAACCCAGGGATTGAACCTGGTCTCCTAGATTTTTTAGCATCTGAGTCACCATGGAAACCCTAGCCTAGATAATAGTCTGGCAATTTTGTTGATCTTTACATATTATCAACATTTTTCCCCTAACTTTAAAACATGCTGCTCATTTCTGCTTTTATATTTTTATTATTGTATTTATATTCTTTTTCTTAGTTCATTCTTTAAAGGCAGAACATGAGGTCAGTGATTTTAGAATTTTTTCTGTGACATAACAATTTAAAGCTAAGTTTCCCTTTATGAACAGCTTTAGCTAAATGCCACAGGTTTCATATGTTTTATATTTAACATCATTCAGTTTAAAATATTTCCTTATTTTCTTTGGGCTAAGACCTATTCAGAAGTATATTATCTCCAGATATCTGGAGTCTGTCTAGGTAATGCAATGCCATTGCTATTTAATTTAATTCCACTGTGGTCAGAAAACACATTCATAAAATATTGATTGTTTTAAATTATTGAGACAGGTCTAACTGTACAACATATGGACTATCTTAGTGAAAATATCTTGTGCAACTAAAAGTAATATGTATTCTATAGTTAATGTGTGTAATGTTTAATAATGCTGATGAGATCAAACTGGTATGTAGTATTATTTAGATCCTACTGTATTTTAAGAATTCACTTTCAAATTTACTATTCAGTTCAGTTCAGTTCAGTCACTCAGTCATGTCCGACTCTTTGCGACCCCATGAATCGCAGCACACCAGGCCTCCCTGTCCATCACCAACTCCCGGAGTTCACTCAGACTCACGTACATCAAGTCAGTGATGCCATCCAGCCATCTCATCCTCTGTCATCTCCTTTTCCTCCTGCCCCCAATCCCTCCCAGCATCACAGTCTTTTCCAATGAGTCAACTCTTCGCCTAGGTGGCCAAAGTACTGGAGTTTCAGCTTTAGCATCATTCCTTCCAAAGAAATCCCAGGGCTGATCTCCTTCAGAATAGACTGGTTGGATCTCCTTGCAGTCCAAGGGACTCTCAAGAGTCTTCTCCAACACCACAGTTCAAAAGCATCAATTCTTCAGCGCTCAGTTTTCTTCACAGTCCAACACTCCCACCCATACATGGCCACTGGAAAAACTATAGCCTTGACTAGATGGACCTTTGTTGGCAAAGTAATGTCTCTGCTTTTGAATATGCTATCTAGGTTGGTCGTAACTTTCCTTCCAAGGAGTAAGCGTCTTTTAATTTCATGGCTGCAGTCACCATCTGCAGTGATTTTGGAGCCCAGAAAAATAAAGTCTGACACTGTTTCCACTGTTTCCCCATCTATTTCCCATGAAGTGATGGGACCGGATGCCATGATCTTCGTTTTCTGAATGTTGAGCTTTAAGCCAACTTTTTCACTCTCCACTTTCACTTTCATCAAGAGGCTTTTGAGTTCCTCTTCACTTTCTGCCATAAGGGTGGTGTCATCTGCATGTCTGAGGTTATTGATATTTCTCCCGGCAATCTTGATTCCAGCTTCTGCTTCATCCAGCCCAGAGTTTCTCATGATGTACTCTGCATATAAGTTAAATAAGCAGGGTGACAGTATATAGCCTTGACATATTCCTTTTCCTATTTGCAACCCATCTGTTGTTCCATGTCCATTTCTAACTGTTGCCTCCTGATCTGCATATTAAGTGCTCACAAAAAGTATTAACCTCTGCTACTATAGTTGTCAAATTGTCTAATTTTGTTTTCAATTCTCTCAAATTTTGCTTTATATATTTTGAGACTTTATTATCACTGTGAGGTACCATTTCACACCAGTCAGAATGGCTGCGATCCAAAAGTCTACAAGCAATAAATGCTGGAGAGGGTGTGGAGAAAAGGGAACCCTCTTACACTGTTGGTGGGAATGCAAACTAGTACAGCCACTATGGAGAACAGTGTGGAGATTCCTTAAAAAACTAGAAATAGAACTGCCTTATGATCCAGCAATCCCACTGCTGGGCATACACACTGGGGAAACCAGAAGGGAAAGAGACACGTGTACCCCAATGTTCATTGCAGCACTGTTTATAATAGCCAGGACATGGAAGCAACCTAGATGTCCATCAGCAGATAAATGGATAAGAAAGCAGTGGTATATATATACAATGGAGTATTACTCAGCCATTAAAAAGAATACATTTGAATCAGTTCTAATGAGGTGTATGAAACTGGAGCCTATTATACAGAGTGAAGTAAGCCAGAAAGAAAAACACCAATACAGTATACGCACATATATGGAATCAGAAAGATGGTAATGATAACCCTGTATGCCAGACAGCACAAGAGACACTGGTGTATAGAACAGTCTTTTTTTTTTTTTTTTAATTCATTAAAAAATATTTATTGTTTTTAAATGCCACGTTTGAGATAGCAGAACAGTCTTTTGGAGTCTGTGGGAGAAGGAAAGGGTGGGATGATTTGGGAGAATGGCATTGAAATATGTATAATATCATATATGAAACAAGTCGCCAGTCCAGGTTCGATGCACGATACTGGATGCTTGGGGCTGGTGCACTGGGATGACCCAGAGGGGTGGTATGGGGAGGGAGGAGAGAGGAGGGTTCAGGATGGGGAGCACATGTATACCTGTGGCAGATTCATTTTGATATATGGCAAAACCAATACAATATTGTAAAGTTAAATAAAATAAAATTTTAAAAAAATTTAAAAAATAAACAAAAAAAAGAAGTAATCATAATGTTTATATTTTTCTGATCAATTCCTCCCTTTACCATTATGTAAATATATCTCACTTTCTTCTAATACTCTTTGTTTAAAGTTTATTTTGTCTTATTAGAATAGTTAATCCAGTCTTTTCTTATTTACTATCTTCCTGCTATTTCTTTTTCTGGTTATTTATTTTCAACCCATCTGTGTCTGTATCTGTTAAGCATGTCTCTCACAGGCAGCATATAGTTGGTTATCGTTTTTCACTAATGTGTTCTGATAATCTCTGCCCTTTTTGGTTTTAAATGAGAAATATTAACGTGATTAGCTAGTCGAATTTAAGTTTACTATTTAATATTTATTTACCTACTGCCTTACTGACTATTTGGTTGTATTTATTAGAGAAACAGAGGGAGAGAGACTATTTAAGGGATTACAAAATACAAATCTAACCTTTCCAAGCATGCTTATATGTGTTGTATACTATTTATATTATTGTTTTTGTTGTTCAGTCGCTAAGTCATGTTTGACTCTAGGACCCCATGACTGCAGTGTGCTGGGCTTCCCTGTCCTTCGCTATGCCCTGGAGTTTACTCAAAATCATGTTCACTGAGTTGGTGATGCTATCTAACCATCTCACCCTCTGCCATGCTCTTCTCCTTTTGCCTTCGATCTTTCCCAGCATCAGGATCTTTTCCAATATTATACCACCTGATAAAACATATAGAAACCTTGCAATCTGTCCTTACAGTTTTCATATGTATTGCTCATACATATACTGAAAATCCTAATGGACAATAAGAAATGTTGAGTTCTGTCAATATGACAGATTAAAATACCCGAAAATCTTATTGGTCAAACATCCAAATTCAGGATGAAATATAACAAGTCTCTTTTTGTGTGCTAAGCCTAACTAGCCCTAGAAAGGATGAGGAAATTTCCTGGGGTCAGAACAACAAAAAGCAAACTAAAACTAGTGATTTTAGCTGATGCTAGAGCAGGTTTTTTGTTTTGTTTTGTTTTTTCCATTTAAGAGCCAAAAATTTAAACGTTTATAGACAAAGAAGAGTCTTGAGTCTGTAGGCATTGGGAAAACAGAATAAAGCTACATGCAGAAACTGGCATGTCCGAAGGGCTGCATCCTTGGTGAAAGATTGAAGGACTACAGAGAAAGGACTGTAGGACTTTCTCATTCATTTTGAATCCTTCAACGGATTGAAGGACTCATTCTCTGGCAAGAGGGACATAATAAAGAATTTGGAATATGATGTATGCCATAAGGGAGGAATAATCATACCTCTTTTGGTATGGGCTCTCACTAAACAAAAATTGTTCTCTGAGTTTATAGCTACAGTTATGTATCTTACATGGACTTGGGTGCTGAATTTATGTTACTTAACTTCTTCTCTAAGAATCATATGTGTAATGGTTTGTACTAAATTCCTATTATATTTGAAATCCTTGTGTCAGCAGTTATTATAACTTTATATTTCTAAGTTACTTGTGTGTCATAATTTTCTTGATCATTCTTGCAAAGGTATGTCTATTGAAGCAATCCTTAAAAACAATTTTGTTTTTGTTCTTCTTTATTAAATCCTTGCTACTTTTTATATTTAATGCTAAAATACAATTTTCTCCCTTCTATGTTTTCTCAGTTTAATGTTATTATTCTCTACATTCTCTACAGAAATACTATAAGGTCAAGTTTCTCTTTATATTATTTCAATTTTCTGTATTTCTTTTTTTATTCAATGTACAGCACATGGAAAACATGAGATAAACCTCAAAAAAATAAGATGACCAATCCTAACAGTGTGAGATCAGAACAATAGGATTCCAGAATGAGAAAAAAGAAAAAGCAGAGGGGAGAAAAAAATTTGAATTGACACAAACTTGTTCCCAACATTAAAGGACTTGACTTTCAGATAGAAGCTACTAGTTGTCCAGCAAAAATAATCTTTATAATTCTCAAACAGAGTCATATCATCTGGAATTTTAGAATATGGAGTTTACAGAGAAAAACCTAAAGCTTCCAGAAAGAAAAAACAAATAAAGCAAGGAACAAAGTGCCTGGAATAAGGGGGGCAATGGTTTTACCACTGCAATGCTAGAAGCTATTTCCCACATGCCTTCCAAGTTCCATAAGGAATTAATAAATATCTATTGCTTTGAGTACCCAGTCGAAAAAGGATGTTGTTAGGTATTCATATTCAGGAAAGAGTTGATGTAGCCAGTCTGATACTGTTACCTCCAGAAGGCCCTGCTTGAGACTGAACTTGGGAATGCTCCTGGCAGCATGGCTATGGAATGTTCCCAACTCTGTATTGGCTCCTCATATTGACTGGTTGTTGGAGAAGGCAATGGCACCCCACTCCAGTACTCTTGCCTGGAAAACCCCAGAGACAGAGGAGCCTGGTAGGCTGCAGTCCATGGGGTCACTAAGAGTCGGACACAACTGAGTGACTTCACTTTCACTTTTCACTTTCATGCATTGGAGAAGGAAATGGCAACCCACTCCAGTGTTTTTGCCTGGAGAATCCCAGGGACAAGGGAGCCTGGTAGGCTGCCGTCTATGGGGTCACACAGAGTTGGACACGACTGAAGTGACTTAGCAGCAGCAGCAGCAGCAGCAGCATTGACTGGTTGTACTGACTGTGTGACTGGGTCACTGAACTCTATTATACTAGCCTTCTGTATTGTTTGTGCAAACAATGTGATTTATGGTAAACAACCACTTTACTTCTTGGAGTCTGGAATTTTGGTAATAGTGTCCAGTTGTCTAGGCAAAGAGTACTTATGTGGCCAGCCTTCAATAAAATCTCTGGACTCTTGAGTTTTAGGCAGGTTTCTTTAGGCAGAAACACTAGATACATGCTGCATATTTCCCGTGCTGAAGAAGCACGTTCAGTGCAAGACCTCTTTCCTCTGTCACTGTGTGACGGAGAACTTTGGAAGTCTGCTCTTGGACCCCTTCAGGTATTACCTGATGCTTCTTTTCCCTGCCCTCTGCTGAGTCTGCTGTGTACCCCTTAGTGCAATAAACCATAACTGTGAGTACAACTCCCTCTGAATCCTATGTGCCCTTTTACTAAATCACCAAAAAGCAAGGGTGGGATCCTCCCCTACCACCAAAACACACGTCTTAAAAGCTAACATTCATACCTTCTTTCTCAGAAACTTCTCAAAAGATTATACCTAAACAGCTAATTTTCTCACACACAAAAAAAGGAGAAGAACCTGGATCCAGGAAGTAAAAGATTTATCACAGAGAATAGGCCAAGAAAATCTCAATCATGGTAAATGTATGTACATTAAAAATTGCAAATTAAACCTAAAACAAGTCCATGTTAAGCAAAAGGCCAGAGGGCCATGTTAAGTAAGATGACATAGATAGATCTGTCAGTGTAGTTAATCTGAGAGTAAAATTCTACTCATAAAGTTTGGTTATGACTTACAAAATTATTTTTAATTAAACAAATAAAAATGATTAACAGAAGAGAAACAAAATTATAGACTTCAGCAATGATTAAAATTTAGATATCCATAATGATGTAGATAGATTCTGAACACTGACCTAGCAAAAATTACAATGTAATAAAATTAGGAGTATTGTTAGATTTGCATATGAGATGTGTGTGTGAGCTCACACCAGTGCACAGGTATGAGATGCACTTAGTGACAGATGATAAGGCTTCTTCATTAAGAGATTAATAAATAATATATAAACATCTTAAGATAAATATAATAAATATAAAGAAATATTGAGATATGGAGGCAAATATTAGAAATGAAAACCAGAAGTAGGATTGTCTCTGAGGAACAGGAATTAGGCCTGGGAATAACTGAAATATGATACTATATGATACTAATTTTATTTCATTCAGTTCAGTTCAGCTCAGTCGCTCAGTCGTGTCTGACTCTTTGCAACCCCATGGACCGCAGCACGCCAGGCCTCCCTGTCCATCACCAACTCCCAGAGTTTACCCAAACTCATGTCCATTGAGTCTGTGATGCCATCCAACCATCTCATCCTCTGTCGTCCCCTTCTCCTCCTTCCCTTAATCTTTCCCAGCATCAGGGTCTTTTCAAATGAGTCAGCTCTTCGCATCAGGTGGCCCAAGTATTGGAGTTTCAGCTTCAACATCAGTACTTCCAATGAACACCGAGGACTGATCTTCTTTAGGATGGCCTGGTTGGATCTCCTTGCAGTCCAAGGGACTCTCAAGAGTCTGCTTCAACACCACAGTTCAAAAGCATCAATTCTTCGGTGCTCAGCTTTCTTTTGTGATTGTGTAAAAGTATCTGACTTTATGTATGTAATACATAATTTGAAAAAGAGGATTATATATATATATATTTAAAAGAATAAAAAATATAATTGACAAGATATTTTGGATATATATTACACATTCAAGAAACGTTATGACTAAAAATAATTCTAGAGGTTTCACCATTATTAACTAAACCAAAAGACATAAATGTACATATTCAAAGTAAAATTTTTGGTTTTGCTCTTACATATGCACACACATATGTGCATAGTAATTAACTAATAAATCTGTGGATAAACCATACAACAATGAAAACAACTAATGAAAAAATTCAAACATTTGAGGCAACTACTCTTTTTCTTCAATCTGAACTACTGCTTGTAAAGATTATAGTTAACCAGAGGATTGCTTAAATAAAATGTCTAACGTATTTCACATAGTTTTTCATTGGGCATAACTTTGATAGTCCTTCCTCCACTCCAAGTCATATGTGTGCCTGTGTAAGCTCACACACACACACACAGACTCAATCTCATATAAGTTTACCTGCAACTACACATACCCATTCTCATTAGTACTTTCATCCTTCATATAGATCCTTTAAGTCTTCATTCCTCCAATTATTTTCATCCTCTTGTTTTTCTTTCCATTGATTCTTAACCCTGAATCCATAGCAGAAAACACAAAAAATGTGTTTTATTAGTTCTACACCCTCATCAATCTAATGTTAAATCACTATCTTTCCCTTCCCAGTCAATCTAACTGAAAGAATCATTTATATTCACTGACTCCATTAAAGCATGAGTGAGCAGAGCAGAAGAGGAGTCTATAATAAAGGATGCTGACAATATCATTGGCAATGGATATTTAGTAAGTGTAGAGTTAACATTTAGAAAAATGACTGGACAGTATGTGGAGGAAGGTTGGATGGGACACGACTGCAGGCAGCAGCCATGCTATACATACAGGGAAGTTGTTCAAGGATGAGTTTTTAAAGTAATTAGCATGAAGGGTGAGAAAATAATGAGGATCTGGAAGGCATCAGAGAGGAAGCAATGACAACCAGGAATTCTCCCAGGTTTTAGTTAATAAAAATATCTTCCTCATAGGATTACTGCAAAGATTAAAGAAAACCATCTATTTGAACCATTTTGTAGAAAATTATAATAAATATTACTATTGGTAGGGCCTTCCCAGGTGGCACAGTGCTAAAGAACCTGTGTGCCAATGCAGGGACATAGTGTTTGATCTCTGGGGTGGGAAGATCCCCTGGAGAAGGAAATGGCAACTCACTCCAGTATTCTTGCCTGGAGAATCCCAGGGACAGAGGAGCCATGGGGTCACAAAGAGTCAGGCACAAGTGAGCAACTGAGCACACGCACTATTTAATTAGACATATATAACTTAATAATATTAACAATTTTAAAGTTTATTAATATTTGAAATAGAAAGCTGGCTTTATTCAAAATTTTATGAGGGCAATGATAGTTTTCTACTTTTTTATTCTGTCCTTAGACTAAAAGAATGCTCCTATAGCCTAGTAAAAAAATAATAATAATCTAACTCCTTGATGGTTTCAGTTGCCTTCAGCAAGCCCTCTCTTTCTGAAGAGAAAAACCCAAAACTGCATGCACAAGTCAAGAGCAAAGGAATAAGTTCATTTTCTTTTCATTTTCTTTCTTTTTCCCCTAAGCATATTCAAAGAGCATTATTATTTTATTCAGAGAAAATATCCTGGGCCAATAGTGAATAAAAAGATCTTTCTCGCCTCATATCCACTACTTAGAGGTCTTAATTTCATCTGTTTGGTCTGAATTACTTTTGACTAAAAGTAAAACTTTATGCTTGCTGGCTCTCAAGTTCATCTACCCCAGCTCTGAGCGATCACAGCCTCATGAGCAATTGCTGAAGTTTATTCCCATTAGCTTGGCACTTCTCAACCCAGGAGACCATACTTTCATCTGTAAACTTGATCATCTCATTAAGTGCTCTTTCTTCCAGAGCTTTTATATTAAAAGGTAGTTAAATAAGTCTGCAGAGCCGTAGCATTGATCCCTGGAGAATACCACTTAATAACTAGCAAGTCAAAGACGAAAATTTTCCCTAAGCTTTTTCTCATGTTTAAAAGCTAGCTGCAGCTGAATGGCTAAATTCTTCTCCAAATTTCATGACAACTCTATTAATAGTGGTGGTTAGTGGTTTAGTCACTAAGTCATGTCCGACTCTTGTGACCCCATGGACTGTAGCCTGCCAGGCTCCTCTGTCCATGGGATTCTCCAGGCAAGAATACTGGAGTGGGTTGCCATTTCCTTCCCCAGGGGTTCTTTCCAACCCAGGAATCGAACCTGGGTGTCCTGCACCGCAGGCAGATTCTTCACCAACTGAGCTATGAGGGAAGCCCCTATTTATAGTAGATAAAACAAAAGACAAATCTTCAGGTGTCAAAAACCATACTCCAGTAAAGCAATTGTCAAATGAGAAAAATGTATCCTGCATTTTTTATCAAAAGAACTCTATTTACAGAATCACAGTAATGATGCAAACTACTTGAGTCTTTTATTCATCTATAAAATACAATTCATAATACCTACCTCAAAGCTAATTGTAACTATAGATAGGTAGATAATACCTGGTAGGCTCTCACTAATTGTATTAGATTAATTGATAAATGAAATAATGGAGTGCAGATGACATAGATGAACAACCATTGTGCCTGCATAATACATGAGGAAACAAGCATGTTTTATTGCTCATTAATCTATATAGCAATATAAGTGAGGCAACTTCTCTTGAATATGTTCTTACACAAAAGAATAGACAGATAAGACTTTGAAAAGAAATTCAGATTATATCTTTCTTAGCAGAATCTATTGCTGCTAAGGGGTCAACTCAGAGTCTTTACAGCAGTAGTTGAGTGATCCCAGTGTTGATGTTCACTTTGAAATGCATTTGTTACTATAGAAACAATATGACCTTTGGAAAAGAAAGGGTTTAATGGTACCCACAAATACACTGCAAATTGCAAATGTACTTAACATCTCCAAACACCTCACATATGCATAAAATCAGATGGTGGTATTTTGGGATTTTGCATCATGCAAATATATATTTACAGCTCTCAAGAGATTGGTAAACAACAGAAAACTGCAGAACTTAATTTAAATGTCACCTCCTCACTGAAGCCCTCCCCAGTATCTTCGATCAGAACTAACTATTCTATCCTTAGTGATTTACAGCACTTAGAGAACAATTCAAACATGGCATCTGTTGGTGAAACTATTTGTATGATGAATGCTTCCCTCAATAGATGGTTACAAGCCAAGGGCTCTAATTAATTTACATTCCTCTATAGTCTGAGGTTATTAATGGAAATCTCAGGTCAAATTATTTATGTAATGCATACTACTTGAATTTTATTAAGTACAAAACCTTTCTTTAATGTTATCATTACATTAGTTCTTGTTAAGCTATTGTTTTCTTCAGTGTGTCAGTGTTCATGGTTGGCCTTTAGCTCATTTTATTCTCTTTTTAAATACCAGGTTTATTCAAGTATAACCTAAATATAGCAAAAGTTGCTCTTTATTAGACGTAAAGTTTTAGGAGTGTTAGAGAGTATGTACAGTCTTAATCACCACCACACAGGCAAGATAACCCTTGTACACCTTTGTAATCCATGTCCTCAATCCAACTCAAGCAACTGAAAACATCTATTTCTACCTTCTAGTGTTGCACTGCAAGACTGTCATACAAGCAGAATTATGCAGTATTCAGTCTTTCTTGTCAGGCTTCTCTTCGTTGAAATAATACTTTTAAGATTCGTCCTTCTGCATGTATCAACAGTTCACACCTTTTTATTGCTCAACCATACTCCATTATGTAGATGCACCACCATTTTTCTGTTCACCAGTCAACAGACATCAAAATTATGTATGATTTTGGACCACTGACAAATAAAGCTGCAACAAAGATTCAGGTATAGGCCTGTGTATAGCCATATCTTTTAATTTCCACTGAAAAAATACCTAGAAATGGGATTTCTGAATCAAAAAATATACACCTAATGTTATAAGAAACTGACAAACTGGTTTCCAAGTTAGTTGTACCAGTTTTCTTTCCCACCAGCAGTGTGCGTGAATCCCAGTTACTCTACATCCTCAGGAAAACTTGGCTTTGTTATTTTGTCAAAAATGTTAACCATTCTAATAGATGCATATTTGTATTTGTTTTCTAGGGATGCCATAACAAAATACTAGTTGACTGGTTTAAACCGCAGAAATGTATTTTCTCACAATTCTGGAGGCTGGAAGCACAAGATGGAGGAATTAGCAGGTTTATTTTCTTATGAAGACCCTCTTCTTGGCTTGCAGGTAGCTGCGTTCTTCTTGTGGCCTCACAGTCTTTCTTCTGTGCATGCACACGCTAAATGTTTCTTTGTATGTCCAAACGTCCTCTTCTTGTAAGGATACTAGTTAGATTAGATTAGGGCCTACCCTAACAGCCTCATTTTAACTTACCTGCATCTTTAAAGGCCCTATCTCCAAATACAGTGACATTTTTGGTACGAGGGATTAGAGCTTCAACATGAATTTAAGAGGACACAATTCAGCTCAGAACAGATACTAGTGTCATATTATGGTTCACTGATGGATACTGCTGCTGGGCATTTTTTCAAGTGCCTGTATGCTACTCACAGCTATATTTTAGTGAAACGAGTATTCAAATCTTCAATAAAAAATTGTATTGATGTTTTGGTTTTATTATTGATCTGAGATTTCTTTATGTGTTCCAGATAAAAGTACTTGATCAGACATGTTTGCTTAGGAAAAAATGTACCTGGAACAGTGGCTTGTTTATTCATAATATGCACATCATTGTCTAATGAACAGAAGCTCTTAATTTCCATGAAGTTCTATTTATCATTTTTCCTTTTACAGCTAATATTTTATAGCTTATGATTTTATGTGTAAATCTTTGGTTAGTCACAATTTTTTTTTCTTTTGCACATTCCCTGAAATGTTTTATAGTTTTACATTTTACATGTAAACCCTATGGTTCATTGTGAGTTTATTTTTCATAGATCAAAGTTCATACTTTACAAATGGAAGTCAAATTGTTCATTTGTCAAACAATACTTTTTTTCTATTGAATTATCCATGACAACTTTGCCAAAATCAATTAACTAACCATATATTTGTAAGTCTATGTCTGGACTTCCTGTGTTACAATGATCTATAATATGTCTATCCTTTTACCAATAACATATGGTCTTAATTACTGTAGCTTTGCATTAAGTTTTGAAAATCAAGTAGTGTATCTTCCAATTGTGTTCCTATTTTTTAAAATTGCTTACTTTAGGTGTTTTGCATTAATATATAAACTGTAGACTCAGCTTGTCAATTTCTGTAAGAAAAAAAGCCTGCTGGAATTTTGACTAGCGTTGCATTTAATAAGTAGACCCACCTTAGAAGAATTAGTATAACAATACTTAGTTTTTTTTGAAACACGAGCATGTTGTATCTACTTAATTTTTTGTCTCTCCTTGATTTTCTATCACCAATATTTTCTAGTTTTAGCATGCACTTATTACATGTATTATGTTTGATGTATCCCTAAGTATTTTTTGGTCTTGATGCTATTGTAATCAGCAATGATTTTTTTTTATTTTAATGTCTACTTCTTCATTTATAGTAGCACATAAAAACACAATGGACTTCTGTTGAGCTCATATACTGAGACCATGACAAAAAATTACAGGTTTTGTAGCTTTATTCATAAACTATTTGGTGTTTCCTATGTAGAAATCATGCCCTCAGTGAATAAAAATCATTTCACTTCTTTTACCATTTGTATTCCTCTTTCTTCTTTATCTGGCATCATTTCATCATTAAAGACCTCTAGTTCAATCCTGGAGCTACAAGAGCAAAGATTCCTACCTTGTTTTCCATCTAAGTCAGGGAAGTAGTCACTCATTCTTTCACGCAAGTATATTAATCACAATTTTCTTCATGGATACCATTTATCAAGTCAAAGACATTGTCTTCTATTCCTACTTTGCTAACAGTTTTTATTGTATATAGATGTTGGATCTTACCAATTCTCTTTATGCACCTATTAAGAGCCTCTCTCTCTGTATGTACAGACTTCACAGAATCATTGTAGAAATTAGCCAGTTTCCCAACTCTCCCTCAGGGTTAGATTTTTTGTTTAGTTTTGTTTTTTGGCTTCCATCTTTTCTCCAAAGGCAATCGATTTTGGTGCCTTGGGATAGAGTTTTCTACTCTTCCTCCAGAAGCAGGTAGATAGAAGTAAATGGATTTCTATTCCTTCCCCAGTGGCTTACAGCTTCTATTTTATACAAGAAAAGAAGGGATGTAGATGCAGATGGGCCTCTTTGTCTGTCCCCCTCCTCTCTCAGATATGATCACTTCTTTCATGCCCACTCCATGGAGAAGCACTGTCTCTGCCCTGTCTCTAATCTTTAATGTGGTTTTGAGACAGGCCAGGACCTGGGACCCTCTACTGCAGTGCTTACACCTGGACAAATGTCTCGATCTCCTGGAGCTACAGAACACAAAGAAATCATAAAGGACTAAAACTAACTGTGAGCATGCACAGTGGAGCAATTTATCAATAACAAGATACCAAAAGACCCAAAACTCAACTGTCATTTCTGAGGTGTCAGAAGCAAAAGCAGGGTACTGCTCATGGTCCCTGCAACAGCACCCTGAAGGGAGTGGGCAGACAACCTAAAGCAGGCTTCCAGCATGACCCCTACACTCACCCTATTTAAAGGACCAGCTCACCCCCTACTTAGGGAGCAAGTTAGGGAACATGTTGTTTTTGCTCCCTCATGCTGCAGCAGGAATATCAATAATGTCTTGCCTGAATTTCTTGTGTGGCCTCTTTTCAGTATCTATTGATGGGGATATCCAAGAACTTTTATTAGTAACAGTTTACCATGGGAAGGTTGTCATATTTAGGCTTTAAATTCATTAAAAATTTTTAGATGATTTTTTGTAACCCCTTTGTATGGTGGACGCATCTTTCTCTGTGATCTGCCAAAGGTGAGGCTGTACTCCCACCTCTCCTGGAGGAGCAAGTCCCTCTTTGTCCTTTGATTTCCTTGCAATTTCAGTGCTCTGATGAACTCAAGAAAACATGTGATTTTTAGATTATCTATCTTTTCCTCATTGGTGTGGGAGCAATTTTTTGGGGGGTTGGGGATTATTTTCTTTTTGTGTTTTTACAGTCTTCTGCATCCTAAGCAGGAATGAAACTTTCAACAACCTTTTAAAATTTAGCTACATCATTGAAAAAAGAAATTACTAATATTTTAATTTTCAAATTAAAGAAATTAAATAAGAATAGACTAAAGTAAAATATTACTCTAAAGGGGAGAATTTTAGAAACTCATATATTGATACTCCAGTTGTCAAGAAGACAACCATTAATGAAATAAACCATCAGTTTAAGAGAAGACATAAAACATATAATGTACTAATTTTCTACCTTTGATAATAAACTGAGCTTTAACGCTAACAAAAATTTATGGTACAAAAATAAACTATAACAATGTGATTTTTCTTCACATTTTTGTGATAGCATGTGTGTCAAACAATAAAAATAAACTCTCTCCATTGAGAAAAATTTATTATAATATTTACTAAGTCTAGAGCTCCAGATTTAAATTTCTACTTAAGACGCCTAGACAACAAGTATGAAGATATAAAAGAAAAATTTTCCAAATGATGTGAATCAGGCATCTTAAGAAGAAATTTTAATAGTATCTGAATTTTTCCGTCTAGTCAAGGCTATGGTTTTTCCTGTGGTCATGTATGGATGTGAGAGTTGGACTGTGAAGAAGGCTGAGCGCCGAAGAATTGATGCTTTTGAACTGTGGTGTTGGAGAAGACTCTTGAGAGTCCCTTGGACTGCAAGGAGATCCAACCAGTCCATTCTGAAGGAGATCAGCCCTGGGATTTCTTTGGAAGGAATGATGCTAAAGCTGAACTCCAGTACTTTGGCCACCTCATGCGAAGACTTGACTCATTGGAAAAGACCCTGATGCTGGGAGGGATTGGGGGCAAGAGGAGAAGGGGACGACAGAGGATGAGATGGCTGGATGGCATCACTAACTCGATGGATGTGAGTCTGAGTGAACTCCGGGAGTTTGTGATGGACAGGAAGGCCTGGCGTGCTGCAATTCATGGGGTCGCAAAGAGTCGGACACGACTGAGCGACTGAACTGAACTGAACTGAATTTTTCCTAATTAATCAATTAATCAAAAGCGGTGTTCTTGAGTTCAATTTAGTTTGCCTGTTTTATATTTTGCAGATTTTAAATGCATTATTTTAATCTAGTTTATTCACTCTAGCATCTATGTATCTAACATGTTTTATCCACTGGGGCCTCTAATAATTAAGCATGTCATTTTTAATACCATGTATTTTATTTCTTTTAATTTTAATTTATTTTAATTGGAGGCCAATTACAATATTGTGGTGGGTTTTGCCATACATTAAACATGAATCCACCACGGGTGTACATGTGTTCCCATCCTGAACCCCCTCCCCACTGCCCTCCCCATCCCATCCCTCAGGGTCATCCCAGTGCACCAGCCCTGAGCACCCTGTCTCATTCATCAAACCTGGACTGGCGATCTATTTCACATATGGTAATATACGTGTTTCAATGCTATTCTCTCAAATCATCCCACCCTTGCATTCTCCCACAGAGTCCAAAAGTCTGTTCTTTACATCTGTGTCTCTTTTTCTGTCTCACATATAGAGTTATCATTACCATCTTTCTAAATTCCATATATATGCGTTAATATACTGTGTTGGTGTTTTTCTTTCTGACTTACTTCACTCTGTATAATAGGCTCCAGTTTCATCTACCCCATTAGAACTGATTCAAATGATTTCTTTTTAATGCCTGAGTAATATTCCATTGTGTATATGTACCACAGATTTCTTATCTATTTGTCTGCTGATGGGCATCTAGGTTGCTTCCATGTCCAAGCTATTGTAAACAGTGCTGCAATGAACACTGGAGAACACATGTCTTTCAATTCTGGTTTCCTCAGTAGCATGTATTTTAATGTCCTTCCTTACCTTTATGTCCTTTTCCCCTCTTCACTAGTTTAAATTCCAAAGTCTATCACACTTTGCACACATACATAATCCTTTGACTCTGTACTCTATTGACTTCACAAAATCTGAACCCAGCTAAACCTAACTTTAATTCCTTTTCATCTGTGCCTAAGCAGCAGTATACAACCAGAAAAAAATCAAGAGAACCCTCCTGGCTTGTTTCACTTAAATTTACAACAAGAGACTCTAAGTGGGCCCTCAGCAATGCCCAGCTATAAAATCATCTGGTGTTATTTTCACACCTTGCTCTCTAATCTGACATAATTTTTCAATAACTTTTTTGTTCTCAAAACTCTCCCTCTCCTCATTCTAAGCTTTCTTGACTCTAAGAAAAAAAAAAAAAAAGAAGCAATTAGAAGAAAGCTATGTAAATTGGTAACATTGAGTATACCAAACAGCCTAGATGTATACCCTTGTATTCAGCCCTTTCCTTCAGCTAAAATGAATCTAACTTCTAGCTAAAGTGAATCTAACTTCTAGCTAAGTCCAACCCTTCCATTTGCACACTGAACCCTTTCCACTTGCCTCAGGGATAATGTCCCTGCAATTCCCTCATCCGTCCTAAATTACGGACTTAGTCCTATGTTCTGGACTATTTCCATCAGCAAACAAACACACTGTGATATCTCCCAGGTTAAAAAATATAGACATGGTTAACTTACTGGGAGGGATTGGGGGCAGGAGAAGGGGACAACAGAGGATGAGATGGCTGGATGGCATCACCAACTCGATGGACGTGAGTCTGAGTGAACTCCGGGAGTTGGTGATGGACAGGGAAGCCTGGAGTGCTGCAATTCATGGGGTCGCAAAAAGTCAGACACGACTGAGTGACTGAACTGAACTGAACTGAACTTACTGAAATATCACTTTGCCCTGTAATGGGACAGTAATTCACGGTCCCATTTCTCTTGTGTTCACAGGAAAACTACTCCCAAGTTTCCAATGCCAGTATCTATCTACTTGTCTTTCCCTTTAATATGCTACTGGCGTTCCAAACTCAACTTGGCTACTAAACTCTGGGCTTTTCTTATTTCATATTTTAGTAGTCACACCATAATGTACTAATTACTTTGGCCATAAAAGATCCATTTTTGATAATGGTCTTTCTTTCATACCTCATATTATATGTTCATGTCTCATAGCAAATTCTATTTTCTCTTCCATCAATATTTGTCTTGACTGAATTCTTTTCATGACCTTCACTGCCAACATTCTATACCTCTTTATCATGATATCCTGCCTAAATTACTCCAGTCGCTTACTAACCAATCTCCCTACCTTCACACTTGCCTATTACACTTATTATTCACACAGAAGTGAGAGTGTTATTTTTTAAATATGGATTAAAATTTTTATACTTTTCCCTATGTACACAAATAGCAATGGCTTTCAATTATACCTAGAATAAAAATCCTTATAAAGAGGGCATTACTACGTTATTTCACCAAAATCATTTCCTCTGCCCTATGCATTATAGTATGAACACACCAGTCTATATGTTGCTTCCAAACACACCAAGCTTGGTCACACCTCAGGGCTTTTGCACTTGTGTTTTCTTGGTCTAGAACACTTTTATTCCAGATCTTCACATATTCTGATTCTTCATTTCAATTACACCTCTCATCCAATATCACAACATGAGAAAGGTCTGGGATTATTTCACATGAAATAGTACACTTCTGCAACTCTGTGTCATACACTGCTTTACTCCTTTGCTGCTTTTACCATTCCCTGACATGGTGTCCCCTGCTTATTCATATATTTGTATCTGTCAGTCCATGTGTCCCATGAAGAGAGGCACTTTGTCTTATACACCACTGTACCACCACAACACAGGCTAGTGTTTGGCATGTGTCAGATATTCATAAACATTTGTGAAATTAACTATTTTATCGGTTTCTTAGAACTAACAAAAATTGCCATAAACTTAACAGCATGAGACAACAGAAATTTATTCTCTCATCATTCAAGAAGCCAGAGTCTGAAACAATGGTGACAGTAGGGTTGGTTCCTTCTTGGGGGTTCACGTGTTACATGCCTTTCTCCTGGCTTCTAGTGGCTTCCAGCCAATCCTTGATGCTCCTTATCCGTAGACATGTCTCTCCATTTTCTCCCTCCATCTTCATATGGTGTTCTCTGTGTTTCTTCACATTGTCTTCCCCATCCATGTTGCTTTGACCAATTTTCTTATAAGTACACCAATCATCGGATTACACCAAACCCTAATCCTCTATGACCTCATCTGAATTCAGTTACATCTGCAAAAATCCTATTTCTAAATAAGACCCAAAGTCTGAGGTTCTGAGTGGACATAAATTTTGTGGGAGAGATGGGACATAATTTAACTCAGTAGAGTTGTATCAAATTATAAAGATTAAAATTTTTCAAATCATATAAGAATAATTTTAGAATATAACTTGGATGCTATGTCTAACATTTTTTAAAAGTCCTGGCAAAGAGTTTGAATATTTAAGTGATCCTCTTACATACCTTTTCAACCCTCATTCTTTCATTCAAATATATGTTCTTTTACTTTAAAAAGTATTATTGAATGTTTCTATATTACAAATACTGTGCTAAGTAATTTGTTTAGTTGCTGTCATGTCCAACTCTTTGAGACCTTGCCAGGCTCCTCTGTCTATGGGATTTTCCTGGCAAGAATACTGGAGTGGGTGGCCATTTCCTTCTCCAGGGGATCTTCCCAACCCAGGGATTGAACCCGTGTCTCCTGCATCGACAGGCAGATTATTGCTGAACCATCAGGGAAGCCTTCCTAAGTAACAGAGCCAGTTGACAATCTATTTGAGTGATAGTGTTACTTTTTTAGGACATGTGCTATGACCTGAAATTTTCAGCTGCTATCAGTCAAGTTGCATTAGCAAACTAATTTAGTATACTCCAGTTGAGTAATATGAGGAAAGTTTAATAAAAGAACAATTTAAAAAGTTTTAAGGCAGGTTTTGGGTTAGTGATCAAGAAATAATACAGTACCACAGGAATAGTAATAACAGACATCATTTACTATCCTTAGACCTGAAGGGCAAAGAGGAAAGAACGGATGAAAAATAAGACTCTTTGATAGTATCTCTATATCTAGAAGACAGATTATAACCACAGTTCTATGTGTTCATTTTTTAGGAAATGCCTGAGTTATTGTGGACAAACATCTGTCTTGATTTTACAACACCTAAGCTTTTTAAATGCTTTGAGGAGATGATGTATAACAAAAAATAGAACTAGTGAATCAACCAACTTATAAATATCTTTTTGTAATATATGAAAGAAGCATCTTAAACATGGAATTGTTAAGTCATCTCGGAAGCACAATGAATCATTTCATAGTGCTTTTTTCATTGTGGTGGCAACAAAAGGCAAAACGAAGTGTAACGGAAGGAACGTATGCAAGTGTGTTCATGTTTCATTTTGATTATAACCATTGTTGTATTTGTGGATTTCTTTTGGCCATACTATATGAATTGATTTTTAAACAATTAATGAAAATAATCTCTCAATAGTACTTGAATAGTACAAATTTTAAATCATTTAGAAGCATTATGCTTTTTGGACTTTATTGCTCTGGGTCTTAGTTTAGATTGCACATTAAGAAAATACAGTATTTTAATTGTAACTTTGCAAAAATCTATTTGGAGGTCTGTTATCATTTTGTCTTTTAAGCAAATTTTCTTCCACAAAAGCTGGATTATATCTCTTTTCTGAGTTACAGTGTAGTGTTTTTTTGATAATCAAACTACCCATGGCTTTGGGATTTTGAATTAGTAAATATTCACAATCTGCAAAAAATCATGATTATACTGTACTATCACATAAAAATATGCTTCATTTTGTATTTTATATACACACAAAAAGTGAAGTTTCTCAGTCATGTCCAACTCTTTGCAACTCCGTGGACTGTAGCCTGCCAGGGTGCTCTGTCCATGGGATTTTCCAGGCAAGAGTACTGGAGTGTTTTGCCATTTCCTTCTCCAAAGGACCAGACAAATATGGAGATACCATTAGAGACTAGACAAATACATCAAATTATAGACTGTTTGTAACAATGGATGATTGTGTGTTCCTGGCTGCCTTTGCTTCTCAGATTTCCATAACATATATGTATACTTTTAAAAGTTGGAGGGGAAAAGCATCATTAAAGTCAAGGTAAGTGGTGCTTAAGACAAATTAGCAGACTCTGTTCTTTGGAAAGAATGATGCTGAAGCTAAAACTCCAATACTTTGGCCACCTCATGTGAAGAGTTGACTCATTGGAAAAGACTCTGATGCTGGGAGGGATTGGGGGCAGGAGGAGAAGGGGACAACACATCTGTCCCCAGAGGTGGACAGATGAGATGGCTGGGTGGTATCACCGACTCGACGGACGTGAGTCTGAGTGAACTCCGGGAGTTGGTGATGGACAGGGAGGCCTGGCATGCTGCGGTTCATGGGGTCACAAAGAGTCGGACACGACTAAGCCACTGAACTGAACTGAACTGAGGGAATACAATAGTAAGGACCACAGGGGGAAGTTAGGATAAACGAAACATTTTGGACACAACATGGTGATCTACTGTGGATTGAGTATGTTACAAATAAAAAAGAAAATATGAAATATTTGAAACCGCAAGTGTGATATTGTATATTTTCTAAAATCTTTGCTACCTTTTTCAGAATCCTGCTGATAGTGAGTCTTTGAAATAGTATCCCTCACAACCTCATACATTATCAGGTGAAGTGCAGTTCATTAGGTTCACTGTTATCATTCCCAACTCATCACTTTAATGCAAGCCAAAACTTTTCACACTAACGTAGGAGCAAGCTTCATCACTGCACCTGTTAAAGCACTTGGGCCTGGTCTGTCTCAAATCATTGTTTGATATTCCTTTGCCTATTTCTTTCATGCATATGTGTCTCATCCTAAGGTACCCAGGCTATGGTATCACTCTTAAAAAGGTGGTATTGCACAATGGAGAACTGAGACTTCAGTACCAGATTACTTGGGTTAAATATGCCAAATGAGAATATTTATATAGCATAATGATACTGAATATACATATATATACATACACATATTATATAATAATTCTAGAACAAAGATTATTAATCCTATAAATAACATATAGTCAGAAGTGCCCTGGTGTGCAGACATTATTTATGGCCATTTCCAACAAAGTTTTATGATAAAGTAATTATTAGTATTTCTTTCTCTTCGTCCAATAATATAAAAAGCATTCCCACATATGTTTTCACATGTGCCAGCCACTCCAAGACATAATTAGGCTAGATATTGTCATGTACTTTTGGTTTGCAGAGGGTGGATACTGAGTAAAGACAGAGATACTGAGTTTACCCAAAGACACAGTTAGTAACAAGTGGAAATTAATTTCCCATCTCTTAGAGCAGCATTCCTTGAATACAATCATTTTTCTCATTTATTTTTATACCAAGGCTGATTGCTAAGTACCAACATATGTACAAACCCTGGACCTTCAGAAACCTAAAGCAGATGTGAGCAGTCCTTCCTAGTGCTCCTCCCCAATCCTCCATACTGTCCCAAAGGAAATTACCATCAGTTTACCCAAGATACCAAGGAATAGAAAATCTATTTGCCACCCCCAGCCTGGATCCCATGGGGTAGCAGAGAGTTAGACATGACTGAGCGACTGAACTAAACTGAACTGATTAGCCTGGATCAGGTGTTAGCAAATATTTTTCTGAAAAGAGTCAGTTAATAAATATTTTTGAATTTGCAGTGAAAACCAATCACCTCTGCCTTTGCAGTGTGAAAGCAGCTATAAGTGATATGTGAATGAGATATGTGAAGGAATCAGCAAGGCCAAATATGGTTGGAAAGGAGCTCGACAAGGGTCCTCATTCCCAGATGATTTCTGAGAAAACTTCTCAAAACCAACATTCCATGGTTATGTCTGCTATCAAAAGCAAAACTTGCATATGAACCTCTGTTTGGCCTATCATTGCCACAGTGATAAGTATTACTCAGAGGACAATTTTTCATTTATAAGAATTTAAGTGAACTGAAAACATTTAAAAATCATTCTTTGCAAGTAACAGAAACCTAAAATAAAACTGGCTTAAATAATAAAGAGAAGTACCTGACTGAACAGACAAGAGGCGGATCTGTCTAATTTCAGGCCAGGATAGTTCGAGAATAAAAGAATTGTGGCCAAATAAAGAAATAAATCAAATAAAGAATTAAATCATAAAAAAATAATATGAACTATATCACTGCCACCAAAAAAGAAATTCATTCATTAAAAACATACCACAAAAAGGGAAAATGTAGGTACTATATTGCTATTACATTTATTCTGGTCAAGTCCTCTTTCATTAAGTAGTTTTAGTCACTAGTCGTGTCCGACTCTTTGTGACCCCACAGACTATAGCCCACCAGGCTCCTCTGTCCATGGGATTCTCCACGCAAGAATACTGGAGTGGCTTGCTATTCCCTTCCCCACAGGATCTTCCTTACTCAGGGATCGAACCCAGGTCTTCTGCATTGCAAGCAGTTTCTTTACTGTCAGAGCTACAGGGGAGTCCCTATTTCATTAAGAAATATGTCTTTACATCAAAACTATTTGGCTGAACTGTTTACTATCATGTCTTTCCAAAAATGTCTAGTTAAATAGGATCAAAATATCCTATATTATGTACCCATCAATGCAACAGTGATTAACATAACAAGAATCCTTGGTCTTCATTTATTTAGAAAATCTAATTTTGTAGGCTATGCACTGAAATTTAAAAAAATTTTTTTGATAAAATTCCAAGTCTAAATAACAAGACAGAAAAGTACAGTATCATCCCAACTTTGCTTGTGTATGTATGTATCTATAAGTATACAAAGAGACAGGTGCAGATAAAAATTGATTTTTTCACTTGATACCACCCTTACCCTAAAAAAGTAACTTGATCCTCTGCTGGGAAATTTGCCTCTTTCCTATTATCAAGAACATGGTCTCAGAGGGATGAATTCCTAGGGTTAGGTACTGACTGGCTTCGCATACCTCATTCCTTGGTTCAAAATATTTATTTCATAAATAGTCATTTAGACTATAATCTAAATGAGATGAGAGAAAATATTTACTAAGACTTCTAAAGAGAAAGGAGGTTTCTTCGTTGTTGTTCTTTTGGCTTTTACTGTTGTTTATCTGTTTTGTAGGGCTACCGTATGAAATTCTTTTGCACTTAAACAGGAAAGAATGAAGACTGATGAAATAACAGCATACATTCTCTAAATATAAAGGTAGGACTGTACTATAAAAACAAAACTGAGAATAAGAGGGAGAAAAGCAGAGTCCAGACCACAATTCTTTTATTCTTTAATCAATCCAAGCCTTAAATGCAATAGATCTCTTATGGTAGCACAGATGGTAAAGAATATGCCTGCAATATAGGAGACCCAGGTTCACTCCAAGTTGGGAAGATCCCCTGGAGTAGAGAATGGCAACCCACTCCAGTATTCTTGCCTGGAGAATCTCATGAACAGACCAGACCATGGGGGCACAAAGACCTGGACACGACTGAGCAACTAACATTTAGCTGTTAATAGGATAGGCAATTTTCTTTATCATTTAAGCAAGCTGAATTTTAGGTTTCGTTACTTACAAAGTATGATTTGTAAAATTCACTTAATTTACATCCTCAAAATACTAATAACAGAGTGCCAATTAATATACATGGTAAGTATCTGACAGTCTTGTGAAGCATCTCTTATTCCACGTAGGAAATGCAATGTGAAAACATCTGTTTCCCTGGATTTCCTGAGCATATGTACATTTCAGACCAATTACTTCACTTGAATTATTTTACCGTAGGCTGCAGTTCTGTTTGTTTAAAAGCATAAATACCAATATAGTGCTATTTCAGTATTGGTGCAGGTTATTTTATAAGGCTGTAAACTTCATCTTTCTTTGCTTGCATAATGATCATAATAAAGAGTGTATGTCAGTCTCTGTGAGGTTTTCAGTAAAATCAGTGCCTTCAAAATATTTTGAAGTGCAGGAAACTTTGAATTTATGAAATATTTATGAGAAATCACATCATGTCTACAGCGGTTCTCAGCTGTGACTACAGCATATGGTTTATAAATTGAAACAGGTGTGGGAGAACAGGTGGTTACAGCCAAGCCAAGGAGGGACTGGAATTTATTGTGGGGAAACAACATGATAAAATACCACCACTGGCATCGAAGGCAACTTGCTGACTTGAGAGCAGAACCTAAAGATCTTCACAGGGGCAAATACATATGACAGCACTTGAGATGAAAGTGTTCATCTACTCAAATCCCACATATGGGAGTTGGGAAGCAGTCGGTGTCATTTTATATGGTGAGCGAATGCAAGTGACTCTCTATATTGAATTTCATTAGCATGGATGTTAACTGCATTAAGAGAAAGAAAGAATAAACTCTTTCTCTTACCTCTTTTAATACAAACCTAGTTCAAATGAGAGCTACAGTCACTTGCACCTGTGTTATATACACTATTTCTAAGGATAATGCCACATATGCTACCCTACATCCACAAACTTCATGCATCAGAAAAGTACCCTCTTTTTGTAGAGGGGGTGGCTATAATACCCTCCTATTATTTCAGAAAATACCTTCAAAATAACTCATCTTAAAATCTCATGCTGTTTAAGAATAAAAGTGACAGAAGACAGCATTAATGATTTTTTAAACCTCCTCCCCACCAAACTGCCAGTACCTCAGTCTACATTCAAATCTTAGGAGTCCCTCCTAATGAAAGTAATCGAGACACCAGAGCTAAGAAGAGTGCATCTGGATTAGTTTAGGATGAGCATACATACTTACATTTAAATATGAGCATTTGACATCTTCTAGAGATTCACAAAGTTTCAAATAAAATATTTTATGATGTTATATTTTAAAAGACACTCTAACCCTGGCCAGTCCTGATGTCTGAGTGATTTCCTAGACCCAGCACACGTACCAAGTTTCCAGAGCCCTGAAGATAAGGTTTAACACCCCAAAACATGGACTCGTTTTCCATTCTACCTTAGTCCACCACATCTCTGGATACCTGGCAAACAAATGCAATATTACCTCATGAACTGACTGTATATCTTACGTACACACCAGCGGATTTGGGGAGAACCTTTGAGAACAAGTTGAGGAGCGGCTGTCCTTTGAGACTGAAGAGATTGCATTAAAGAATTTGGATGTCATGAAGGAAGCAATGGTTCAGACAGAGGGGGCGGCTGCTGAGATTACTAGGAAACAGGAGATGAAGCACTTTAAAAATGAAAAGAAGTGGCTGGCTGCAATTGCCCTGGAATCTTCAGAAAATAGCAGGAGTACTCCAGAGGAGGGTGAGGAGACAAGTGAAAGACCCAAAAAGAAGAAAGAGAAAAAGTGCCAGCAGTCTCCTCAGGAAAATGGAATGGAAGACCCTGCTGTCTCCTTTTCCAAACCCAAGGAAAAGAAATATTTTTTCAAGGAGAAACTGGTCAGCAGTGATCTTGAAGACAGAGCTGGCAGTGGAATCTTCCCAAAAGGAAGAAATCTTTTTCAAAGCAGAACTAGTTAGGGGCCCCTAAGAGTCAAGAAATAAGAGTGTCGCTAAGAAAAAGAGGAAATTCTCTTCCAAGGAGGAGCCACTTGGCAGCGGACTTGAAGATGCTGCTTCGGGCAGGGATAGTGGCTCCAAGAGAAAGAAAAAGCTACAAAAGCTATCTCAGGAAAAGGAGAATGGACATTTCCCTGGTGGCGCCTACCTTGCAGAGAGTTCCCAACCCATCACCTATAGCCCAATAAAAATAAAAGCAAAATCATGAGAGAAAAAAAAAGATACCTTATAAAATCCAGAGAGAAACTCTTCCTTATCCTTGTCCTAGTTCATATTCTGACATGTACTCAAATGTGAACGGACACCACAACCTCAGAGAATTGGGTGAAACCTAAGGTAAACCATACTACCCTTCTTTAATTCTCTAAAATTCTTTCTATAATTATATAGTTTGCCTTAACATATGTATGAGGGGTTGTTTTCAGAAAAGAAAGCAAGACAGAGTAACAAAGGGCTTTATAATGGAATTCCCTACTTACTGAAGGAAAAGCCGATAGAGCACATGCTCAACGCGGAGCGCACGCCCTAACGCATGCACGCATTACGCACATACGCAAGTAGGTACACAGGGATCAAGAAACGCACACGTGTGTGTACTTTGAGACTAAGTGTGCCTCTTCCTGCTTGCTGGGGATTTTATTTCTGGCAGTTTTTAGGTGATTCCCGTCTCCCAGCAATTGCCTTAAGATAAAGAGAGCTAGCTCTGTAAGGTAAATTCCCATACAAGACAACTCTGCAAGGCCTTACCGATCCCAGAGCTCATGGTAGATGTAACTCAAACATAGCCTAAGGTCTCCCTCTACCCATTTCTTTACTCTTTGCTTTGTTACAGATATTGAGTCAATAAGCTTCCTGTACACACATCTCTGTCTCAGAAGCTGAGAAACACAGTCTGCAATAGTTAGTGCTAGAAGTGGTCCTAGGAAGCCTACTGGATCACCTGTCGGCAGCAGACAGAGCATTCAGATCTCTTGGTAAGCAGCGATAGTGAAGTTTGTTAAAACTTTTACTGTTAGGAACTGGTATGTGCTGGAAGGGAATGCACTGATAGAAGTAATGTATCGGGGATTAAGAAGGACACCAAAATAGTATTTACAAAGGCAAAAGAAATGGATAACTATTTTGAGGGGAATCATTGATTTAGCGGGGGGAAAAAATGAAAGACTGAACAATTAAATTCTAAAAGGCCCTCTCTGACAATATATCAATATAAAGAGACTCCAATCTTATCCTGTCAGGGGATAGGAAAATCAAGTTTAATCACAAAAGTAGCAGAAGATCTCTAAGAAGATTTTTAAAAAGTTGAACTTTTATCCTCAACAGGTTTGCTGTACCAGTAGAGTTTCCATAAAAATTTGGAGAGCTATGGAATTGGGTAATAGAATATGATGTCCTTATGAGCAAAACAGAGGTATTCAGAGCATCTCTTGATCTATGCAAACAATAAAATAAGGATTAATGATCAGAAATCTAAGAGGGGCCACCCCAACTAAAAGTCACAACACCTTGCCTAATTTATGAATTCAAGTAAGTTTTCAGACCCAGAACTCACATACTGTAGCTATTGAGTTTATGGAAGAAAGAACCGTTGCAACACTGTAGCAAGAAAATGTGGCCACTATTCCTCCCATTCCTTCTTCAAGGAAATTTGTAGCCATTGAGTACTTTCCCTACTGAACTTACTGTAGGGAAAGTAGAATACCCAAAAGATATTGAAGACACAAAATCCAAACTGGCATAGACAACCAGAGGCCTAAAGCATCATCAAGCCCTTTTGTTAGAGTGTGATTTATGGAGGGCAGGCAATAAAGGGAATCTTAGCCAAGTGTGGCCCACATTGGGTCCACTTCATCCATAAACCCACCTAATACCAGTTTTCTTGTCCAAATATAATATAATATATCCCCAGTTATAAAATCTAATGGACATATTTGGTAGTTGGCAAGCCCCACATTGACTCCTTCTCCTGTGAGGTAAGACCTATTCATAGTTGGAAGGTCAAGTGGCAGTTTTCTAAAGCCTCCCAACCCCAAGCCAAAATAGAAAAATTAAAAGCAATATCATAGCTTGGAGAAAATGGAATAGGTTAATGTTATTCCTGGGGTGGTGATGCTCCTTATATCTCCACTCTATTCATGTCTCTAGCAATGCCAGATGGATTCTGGAGGATGGTATTGACTCATGCCATCTCAACCACACAGCAATTCCAATTACATTCGTGTGGAATGAGGAATCTTTGCTAGATCATATTAACACAGCCTCAGTATATATTTTGCAATCAGTGGTCTTACAAATATATTTCCCTCCCTTTCAAGAATGAAGGTTAGAAATGGTATTTGTAAGTATTAAGACAGATTAGAATATACTTGTCACAGGCCTATAATAACACTGCTGCTGCCGCTAAGTCACTTCAGTCGTGTCCGACTCTGTGTGACCCCATAGACGGCAGCCCATCAGACTTCCCCGCCCTTGGGATTCTCCAGGCAAGAACACTGGAGTGGGTTGCTATTTCCTTCTCCAATGCACGAAAGTGAAAAATGAAAGTGAAGTTGCTCAGTCATGCCTGACTCTTAGTGACCCCATGGACTGCAGCCTACCAGGCTCCTCTGTCCATGGATTTTCCAGGCAAGAGTACTGGAGTGGGGTGCCACTGCCTTCTCTGATAATAACACTACTATCCTGTAAAAAAAAAAATAGTCCAAAGGCAACAGAACCAAGTGAAAACCCCACAGATAGATGACTTCATCTTAATGACACCAGGAGAACAAGACTGGCAAGGGAGTTGAAATCCTGGGAAGACAAATCCTGCAGAGGATATCAGATGACCCTTATAAATATTTGGAGGGTAGATATCACTGAGGTTTGGAACACGTCTGGAGTTCTCAACCATGCCCAGGCATCCTCTTCAACATAAAAGATAAATCTTTGCATTTTGTACCTCCTGCCACTAAGAATGAAGTGTAATATCTGTTTAGTCTCTTGAGTTTTAGGAGTGGGATGTTCCATCTCTGAGAATGCTGTTTTGATCCATATATCAGGTGACAAAGTGCTCCCAGCTTTGAGTAGCATGTACGAGGAACGTACTTGCCAACTGTGGTGCAGGCCAGTGTGAACATATGACCTAGTACAGTAGTACTGAGGTATCTGTGTTAGGGAAAAGAGGTGGTGTACAGTTAAAGACAAGTCCTACTGAGAGAATCACTGGCACAGACTACTAAAATTCTGGGTAAAGTTCATGCACTCTGTAGCAGAGAATTATATACCTTTTGAAAAACAGAGGTGGGGAAAATGTCTACTGCAAGAAACTAGCTTATATGTTTTGAGGGGCTGGCTATGCAAGTCAGAAATCCATAGGCCAGGCTATCAGAAAGGGCAGCTCAAAACTTTCAGGCAGGAGCTGAGGCTTTGACCCACAGCAGGAATTTCTTCTTCCTCAGGGAAATCTCAGTTCTCTTGCAACTGTGGATTGATTTGATACAGTCCACCCATATTGTCTAGGATAGTCTCCTTTACTTAAAGTTGGCTGATCATAGATTCCTATCACTTTTACAAAATACTTCCAAAGCAACACCTTGATTAATATTTGACTGAAAAACGTAGAACTGTGACTTAGTCCAAAGGGAATAAACTGACCATCACACTTGTCTTTATTTTAAGTGTCTAGCAGCAATCCATTGTAATATAAAAGAGATTCATTCAGAATTACACATGAACAGGGTGGGGCAGCATGATCAGGTGACCAATGAGACTTCCGTGTCATCTACCACTATTTTATCAGTGGCCCATCTTAAAATGGACTTGTATACCCCTTAGTCCCATTCAGAGCTGACCCTAAAAGACAAAAATGAAGGGAAATTCTCTCAGTATATAGATATCTGATGCTTAACTTGGCCATCCACTTTGTGTAGAAAGAGAAGTGTACATTCCATAGAATGTATGTAGATTTATGAAAATCGGTCAATGGCTTGGCTAGGGGATAAGGGGTTTGGAAAGATTCAAATAAGAGAACAATGAAGTCTTGTAGGATAAACATATTCAAAATAGGCATGAACTACGAGGATCTTAGGATCTTATTGTGTGGATCACAATAAACTGTAGAAAATTCTGAAAGAGATGGGAATACCAGACCACCTGATCTGCCTCTTGAGAAATTTGTATGCAGGTCAGGAAGCAACAGTTAGAACTGGACATGGAACAACAGACTGGTTCCAAATAGGAAAAGGAGTTCGTCAGGGCTGTATATTGTCACCCTGTTTATTTAACTTATATGCAGAGTACATCATGAGAAATGCTGGACTGGAAGAAACACAAGCTGGAATCAAGATTGCCAGGAGAAATATCAATAACCTCAGATATGCAGATGACACCACCCTTATGGCAGAAAGTGAA
Organism: Bos grunniens; assembly: GCF_055505025.1. Classification (NCBI taxonomy): domain Eukaryota; kingdom Metazoa; phylum Chordata; class Mammalia; order Artiodactyla; family Bovidae; genus Bos; species Bos grunniens. The sequence goes on from NC_141170.1 coordinate 71,590,864, forward strand.
GAGGAACTCAAAAGCCTCTTGATGAAAGTGAAAGTGGAGAGTGAAAAAAGTTGGCTTAAAGCTCAACATTCAGAAAACGAAGATCATGGCATCTGGTCCCATCACTTCATGGCAAATAGATGGGGAAACAGTGGAAACAGTGTCAGACTTTATTTTTCTGGGCTCCAAAATCACTACAGATGGTGACTGCAGCCATGAAATTAAAAGACACTTACTCCTTGGAAGAAAAGTTATGACCAACCTAGATAGCATATTCAAAAGCAGAGACATTACTTTGCCAACAAAGGTTCATCTAGTCAAGGCTATGGTTTTTCCTGTGGTCATGTATGGATATGAGAGTTGGACTGTGAAGAAGGCTGAGCACTGAAGAATTGATGCTTTTGAACTGTGGTGTTGGAGAAGACTCTTGAGAGTCCCTTGGACTGCAAGGAGATCCAACCAGTCCATTCTGAAGGAGATCAGCCCTGGGATTTCTTTGGAAGGAATGATGCTAAAGCTGAACTCCAGTACTTTGGCCACCTGATGTGAAGAGTTGACTCATTGGAAAAGACTGTGATGCTGGGAGGGATTGGGGGCAGGAGGAGAAGGGGACGACAGAGGATTAGATGGCTGGATGGCATCACTGACTCGATGGACGTGAGTCTGGGTGAACTCCGGGAGTTGGTGATGGATAGGGAGGCCTGGCGTGCTGTGGTTCATGGGGTCGCAAAGAGTCGGACACAACTGACTGACTGATCTGATCTGATGAGGATCTTTGCATCACATGTTAACACCCATTAGAAACCATCCTAGAAGAGGCACTAAACAGCTAAATAGATTGACTAGGCCTGTTGGCATCTGTTCAGAATTTGTCCAGCAGCCACCTCAGTACTGGCACAATAGACCCATGAACTGCATAACTGTGGCTACCAAGGATGTTCAAATCTAAGAACACTGCTGCCTCTCAACAGTTCACCTGCCAGTGACCAAGACTGATGCTAATTCCTCAATTTGGTACCATCCTTGTAAGAGTCCAAATAGCCACTTGGCGGAAGACTAACTCCGTTAGACACATTCTTCTCTGAAAGGAGCAGCAACTCGTTTTGATTGACATTGATATATATCCTGGATATGGTTTTTCTTTTCCTCCAAGAAGGGCCTAATCTAGCACCTCTATTCAAAGACTAATGGAATGTCCAGTTTACTGATACAAGATGCTAAATAACTCTGCATTAAAGCTATTTTACAACACAAGAGGTGCAGATATGGGCATATCAATGTGAAATCCAGGTTCCTATCATATGTTGTACCACTTTAAATCTGCTTTCTTCCCAGTGATTGCCCTCATCTGAAGAGAGTCACGTTGTTCAAGATCAGGCTACTTCCTTGAGACAACCTCCATTCAGTGACCAGTCAGGGTAGGAATGTAAAGACCCATGGGGGGTCGGCTAAAACCTTTTCTGTTGTTCATCACAGCCCAACCTCTCCCTCTTCCCAGTCTTGTTTTAGTCACTCCCTTTTCACCATTTTGACCCCAAGAATAACACTGAATAACATCGCTGCCTGTCAATTTCTGTCTCCTAATCAGCCTGTTAGAACGTTCAATCTGCTACAGCAGATTACACAAAATTGCATAGTTTATTTTCAGATAAAAGCAAACTGTTCACTTACTTAGCCTTAAAAAGAGATCTTATGTTGAGTTCTCTTAATACAAAAAATGTAATAATAATAATTTTAAAAAGAGGACATGAAGAAACATTTGGAGGTGATGGATTTGTTTATGGCATAGATTTTGATCATGATTTCAAAAAAGAGTCTTATAATTTAAAATAAAGTAAGAATTCCTTTAGCCCCCAAAAAACTGCTAATATCTTTTTTGTGGCACTTGCCTAAAGATATATATGAGCTATTCTCTTAAAAGACATGAAAAAGACCATGTAACCTTTCATAAATAAAGTAACAACTTGTAAAATATTGCTTAAAATAAAGTGTTAGTTTCATGATGAATAAATTATCAATTTCTTGAAGTTAAAGCATGTATACATGTTAATTTGGCATTTACTAGTGCTAGTTATGGAGAAGGCGATGGCACCCCACTCCAGTACTCTTGCCTGGATAATCCCATGGATGGAGAAGACCGGTAGACTGAAGTCCATGGGGTCTTGAAGAGTCAGACAGGACTGAGCGACTTCACTTTCACTTTTCACCTTCATGCATTGGAGAAGGAAACGGCAACCACTCCAGTATTCTTGCCTGGAGAATCCCAGGGATGGGGGAGCCTGGTGGGCTGCTGTCTATGGGGTCGCACGGAGTCAGACACAACTGAAGCGACTTAGCAGTGCTAGTTATGGGGTTGCCCAGAAGTCTAGACTAAACCTTTAAGCATCTCAAACACATACACATTCACAGAAATAAAATCCCTACAAAAGTAAAAATAGTTCAAATTTATTGACTATGTAATTTGTGTCAAAAAATATCATCTAACATTATTATAGACATTATATAATGTATATTTCTCAGGGTACCTGTGAAGTATATGAACTATTGCCAATAATAGGTACCAATAAGATATTTTAAAATTAGAAAGCCTACACAGTTGGTAAGTGGCAGATCTAGGATTGTAACTGTAGTCTGTTTAAATTTGAAACCATGCTTTTAAATATTATGCAGAAATTTTAATGAGAAAGAGGACTACAATAAAAATAATTAAACTATGTTAACTATGCAATACAACAGAATACAACGTACACTTGTAAATTCAATTAGGTGTGTGAAGTTTACCAATTATTTTTCAAAATTTGTCACAAATATTCTTTTGTTTTACAAAGACAAAAGCAGAAGATTATAATTGTGTTCACCAGTAATTTATGTATTTGGAGGGTTTTAAACTCAGCTTCTCAAAAATAGTCTCATTTTGATATATTGAACATTTGGTGTAACATTCATTCTTTGAACACCCAGTATACATTTTTACCAGCCAATTAACAGCATCATGCTAGGAACTTGCATCTCTTTTGTAGTGAAATATAAACAAAATTTATCAGTCATTTACTTCCCACTCCAAATAAACTAAAATAGACTTTGCAAGAGATGTTTGTCAGGTCTAAAGGTCACTTAGAACTTAAGTTAAATACAGTCTCTAGAGGCTGCAGAAAAGTGTTTACCCAAACTCAGACATCTTTATAAAAGCTCTAAAGTGCTTTAGAGTTTTCAGGCAATGGCCTTGAATCACACTTCACAAATGTGTGGTAAACATATTGCATTTTAAAAGAATATCAAAGCATATTTCAAACATTGTTAACCCTTCAAAATCTTTCCTAGTCTCAGGGCTAATATCACAGTTGAATATCCAACATCATAAATAATTGATGACTTCTGGTGCTTCTGTTTTGCTTATTTTGGTGGTTAGCTGCTTATGATGAAGAAGTAAATCATGTCATCCTTACTACCTTATGATGATAAATTATTCAAAGCTCTATGATTTCATCTGATAATTCAACTGTTCTTTATTGCCCTCTTATTTTCCTCCAGGTGCTCTCCTCACAGTTGCCAATAAAAGTACTGAACAAACTACACACTTCTTCCTTTCATTAAGATTATTCTCTAGTATGATGGAGTTACAGAAAATAAAGATAGAATTAAATTTCAGATTGTAATGAAAAGCTACAGTGAAAATGAACACAGTGATGTGGAGAAACCAACATTTAAATTGATGTAATCATCAGTTCAGTCGCTCAGTCATGTCCAACTTATCGTGACCCCGTGGACTGCAGCACACCAGACTTCCCGGTGCATTACTAAGTCCTGGAGCTTGTTCAAACTCATGTCCATTGAGTCAGTGATGCCATCTAACCATCTCATTCTCTGTCATCCTGTTCTTCTCCTGCCTTCAGTCTTTCCCAGTATCAGTCTTTTCCACTTAATCAGTTCTTCACATAAGGTGGCCAAAGTAATGGAGCTTCTGCTTCAGCATCAGTCCTTCCAATGAATATTCAGGACTGATTTCCTTTAGGATTGAGTGGTTTGATCTCCTTGCAGTCCAAAGGACTCTCAAGAGTTTTCTTCAACACCACACTTCAAAAGCATCAATTCTTTGGCACTCAGCTTTCTTTATGATACAACTCTTACATCCACACATGACTACTGAAAAAACCATAGCTTTGACTCAGTATAGTTCAGTTCAGTCATTCAATTGTGTCTGACTCTTTGCGACCCCATGGACTGCAGCACACCAGGCCTCTCTATCCATCACCAACTCCCAGGGTTTACTCAAACTCATGTCCATTGAGTCAGTGATGCCATCCAACCATCTCATCCTCTGTCATCCCCTTTTCTTCCCACCTTCTATCTTTCCCAGCATCAGGGTCTTTTCCAATGAGTCAGTTCTTCACATTAGGTGGCCAAAGTATTGGAGTGTCAGCTTCAACATCAGACCTTACAAAGAATATTCAGGACTGATTTCCTTTAGGTTGGATTGGTTGGATCTCCTTGCAGTCCAAGGGACTCTGAAGAGTCTTCTCCAAAACCACAGTTCAAAAGCATCAATTCTTCAGCACTCAGCTTTCTTTAAAGTCAGACTCTCACGTCCACACACAACTACTGGAAAAACCATAGCCTTAACTAGATGGACCTTTGTTAGCAAAGTAATGTCTCTGCTTTTGAATATGCTATCTAGGTTGATCATAACTTTCCTTCCAAGGAGTAAGAGTCTTTTAATTTCATGGCTGCAGTCACCATCTGCAGTGATTCTGGAGCCCCCGCAAAAAAGTCTATCGCTGTTTCCACTGTTTCCCTGTCTATTGGTCATGAAGTGATGGGACCGAATGCCATGATGTTAGTTTTTTGAATGTTGAGTTTTAAGCCAGCTTTTTCACTCTCCTCTTTCACTTTCACCAGGAGGCTTTTTAGTTCTTATGCCATAAGGGTGGTGTCATCTGCACATATGAGATTATTGATATTTCTCCCAGCAATCTTGATGCAGTCACAATCTCTTCTAAATTTGAAGTTCTGATTTTACATTTAAGAACTCAAACCAGAAATCACCACTTTCTAGATGTCATTCTAGATACTTTAAGGTAGTATTTTGAAGTGGCCCATGAAGCTTGTATGAGTTTTCCAGAGATAAGGTAAAAAGAAAAAAAATACAGAATCGTGGCTTAAAGATCAGAAATTTATTTTCTCAGTGTTCAAGATCCAGGTGTAAGCAGGGTTCATTTCTTCTGAGACATTTCTCCTTAATTTCCAGGTAGCCACTCTTTCTTGTGTCCTCATAATCTTTTTTCTCTGTGCACATGCAACCCTGATGTTTCTTTTTGTGTAACCACATTTTCTTTTCTTCTAAGAATACCAAATAGATTAAGTTAGGGGCCACTATACTGGCTGCACTTTGACTTAATCACCTACTTATATGTCCTACTTCCAAATGTAGCCACATTTTAAGATACTGGGGATTAGGGCTTAAACGTGACTTTGGTAGGGTATAATTAAGCTCATAACAAAACCCAATGTGGGTTTTTTCTCTTTTTTTTTGCAATTAAGTAGAAGGTTTTTACTAACATTAGGGAAATACAGGTATGGAGGGAGTAGGAATAACAAAAACAAAGGCATATGCATGAATAAGCACAGGGAGCTTGACTTTTCAAGGGAATTCTATGTGTATAATCCTTTAGGGTTTCTACATCGAGCAGTTGGCTTGAATTAACTAGGAACATGGTCCCTGAACTCCTAAAGTTGAAGTCATTCCCAATGCTGATGTTGCAGCTATTGGAGTAGCATATATGATACACAACAGTGGGTCAAGTAAGAATGATAGTATTAACCAATCTTTTTCTGTAAATAGGACCAGTCTGAGATAAGGACTGTTATCAATACATATATATATAATACATACATGTGTATACAAATATGCATATAAGCATTATGTGCATATATATACATATTTATACCTGCATATGTGTATATATGAATATTATAGCAATAGGTACATATACTGTAATCCTTGCTAAACCGTAATCCTTTCAATACTATAAATTTGGAGTTACTTTAACTGATTTGTAGATGCAGAACCTGAAGTTCAGAGAGGTTAAATCGTCTTCCCTAGATTACAGAGGCAGAGGTAGTGGCGAAGATATGATTTGAAGTCACCATTATCTGACTCCAAGGCCAACATGCAATTCTTCTTTTATTTAGGAGGTAATATATTACCTCTTCCAAGGATGAAAATCCTGTTCTCAGGCCTGGTTACTTTTTGTATATGCTTGCTATATGATAGAAGCAAGAGCTATGTTTATGCAAGTATCTGGACACCAATATGATTATCCATAGTGAAAGACAAGGAAGCCTGGAGTGCTGCAGTCCATGGGGTCACAAAGAGTTGGACACAACTTAATGTCTGAATACAACAACAATGATTATCCAAGTTTTTCCCACTTTTCTTGGAAGATTTACCAGAAATTTACCTTCCAGAATGTTTCATAGGTATTGACCTCAACTAGTTGAATCGACTATTTGACCTATGTACAATTTTACTACATTAAAACAGAGACGATAGTTTCTGAACCAATACTTCCCAGATTCTCAATAAAACAAAGGAAGTCAAGATTTCAAAATAGAACATTTCCATTTTGTTTCAGATCAGACTTCTGGCTTAATAATCTGCCCAGCTTTATAAGGCAAGATTGCTTATAGGAGACATTAATACTGAATAACAAGTTAATCATTCATGAAAGAACTGAAGGGTTACACAGCCAACTAAATCAGAACCCCCTGTGAAATGTATTAAGCCAAGTGATGAAGCCATAGGAAAAAGAGTAGGAAGCGACAATCCGAAACAGAGGAGCAGGGATTGCCATCTGGTCTATCTGATATCCGGAGAAGGCAATGGTACCCCACTCCAGTACTCTTGCCTGGAAAATCCCATGGATGGAGGAGCCTGGTAGGCTGCAGTCCATGGGGTTGCTGAGGGTCGGACACGACTGAGCGACTTCACTTTCACTTTTCACTTTTATGCATTGGAGAAGGAAACAGCAACCCACTCCAGTGTTCTTGCCTGGAGAATTCCAGGGACGGGGGAGCCTGGTGGGCTGCCGTCTATGGGGTCACACAGAGTCGGATACGACTGAAGTGACTTAGCAGCAGCAGCTATCTGATATCTCCCACATTCTCCAGTGACTGTGGCTGCCTGATGGAGTGAAATAAGATGGGAGACCTTTGGGGAAGAAACCTGGAAAAATGAAAGGTCACATTCACCATATAGAGCCTTCACTCCATTGGTTAATGTCTGTCCTGCCTTGAAGGGCTGATGATTCAATTAGTAGTATATGGGGCCAGCACACCTGTGAAAGGGATTATGCCAGGAGGGTCAAGCATAGGGAGTATGTAGAAATTGACAGTCTAAATTAAACAGAGCAAAACAAAAGAGAATTAAATGATAGATAATATGTTCTCTGTGGCAAGAACTAGAGCAGGGGGAAAATGAGGTCTAGTTTTAATGCATAATCACTTAACTATTTTATAACAAAAGTAGGAACTGATAAATTGATACTCCAACTTTTAATCTTTCTTACATCAAATAGGGGCTTCCCTGGTGGCTCAGATGGTAAAGAATATGCCTGCAATGCAGGAGACCTGGGTTCAATGCCTGGGTTGGGAAAATCCTTTGGAGAAGGGATTGGCAACCCACTCCAGTATTCTTTCCTGTAGAATTCCATGGACAGAGGAGCCTGACAGGCTATAGTCCAGGGGGTCACAAAGAGCTGGACACAACTGAGCGACTCTTTCTTTCTACATGAAGTAGGGACTATTTTCATATGTATATAAAACACTGTAGTTATGTCACAATTTTTCAATCTTGGCGTATAGAAATTTGGATTCAAATAATTCTTTATTGTGAGTAACTGTTCTGTGTATTGTAGGATGATTAGCAGTATCCCTGGCCTCAACTCACTAGATTCTAAATGCAATCTGTTATAATCTTAGCAACCACAGATGTCTCCAGAAATTTCTCCTGGGGGAAAAATATCACCCATGGTTGAGAAACATTAGTCTAGATCATTCAAATAAATGAATACATTTCAACCACAGTCAAATTGCCTTGTTATATCAAATCACCGCATAATAATATTATTTACCCTACTGAATAGGCCTGATGTCTAGGCCTGAAAATATTGGGATGACACCTATACTCATTCCCAGAGCTTGACCTTCACGGGGATGATTTGCTCCCAAGAGAAAATTAACTGCATATTCAGTCCATTTGGCCTCTTCTTTGATAAGAGAGGAAGAAAACAGTTCCTGAGGTATGATACTTGCCCAGAGATCTATATTTCTGTTCCCAAAATTCTATATTTCTGTCCTCTATCTTCTTTTGGATCTCTTTCTCTCTCTCCCCTTCCCCTCCCTATTGAAAGAAAAAGTGGAAATTCAGTATAAATCAAGTTCCATTTGTGCAACTTGCCTACTGCTAGCCAAATGATGAAGTTAACATGATATAACTTTTCTAAAACTTATACTGCCTTCTTGCTCTTTTAAATTCACTTTATGATTATAAGGGATTTCAAGAGTCCACTATAGTTTGTACATATTTTTTTTCATGATGCCCCTAACTTACTAAAAAATACTTTATCAGTACTTTTGTTCACTGAAATTCAATTTTTTTTTGTACTCAAATACATGAAGCTTCCAAACAACAAGGTGAATCCAATAGCAACAGTCAAAATACATTCTATGCGATGTGAAAATGACCTGCTGTATGGGGAAACTTGCAGGACAGGGAAATAGACATATTTCTGCTGATATATAGATAGCATTTTAAAATGTTTGCAGAACCACTCATTTCAAAAGTATTCAAGCCAGCACACATCATTTCTTAAAATGTCAGATAAAATTTTAAGTAATATGGAAGATAAATCCCTTTAAAATACTGTAGTTTAATTTGTGGAGCAAATTAAGGTAAGTTTCCCTAAGGAAAAAATCAATCGGATGAAATTTAAATAAAATATGTTTATTTTTAATATAAAATGAAAAGAATTGATGAATTTATGTGTAAAAATGGTTTCCATGAGGGTAAGTTTTTACTTAATAGCTTGCAATTGTCAGACAAAACAGTAGATATATGATATCAATGTGTACTTATCATATATTAATATATATATGTATATTTGTTAAGCACATCAAAGGTGAGCTTATGGGAAGCAGTATGGTGTAATAATTATTGAATGGTTATGAGTAATTCTTAATAAATGTGATTTTTCTTTTCTTTACCAGGACAAGCATTTAGACTACATTTCTTTTTTTTAATTTTTAATTTTTTTAACTTTTTACTTTATGTTGGCGTATAGCCAATTAACAATGTTGTGATCGTTTCAGGTGGATATCAGAGGGCCTCAGCCATACACACACACACACACACACACACACATAAATATACATGTATCCATTCTCTCCCAACTCCCCTCCCATTAAGGCTGCCACATAACTTTGAACAGAGTTCCCTATACTATACTTTATGACCTTGTTCACTATTCATTTTAAATATCGCAGCATGTACATGTCAATCCCAAACTCCTTAAGTATCTCTTCCCCCTATTCTTCCCCATTAACAACCATAGTTTCATTCCTAGATTATATTTCTAATGCTTTCTGACAATAAGATGCAGTTTTGTGATAAAGTTTCAGCCAATGGCATATAGGCAGAAGTGTTGCAAAACTTAGAGAATTCACCCATAAAATTCCTGCATAATTCTGCCACCCTCTCTCGGCTCTAGGCCTGGCTAGACGCACTGGATCCAGGAAGACTGTGAAACTCTGGGAGACTACAGAACATCTAGATGGAAGAAATATGGGTTGTGAGTGACAGCCACGTGCACTCCCTCCTCTCTTGCCTTAAGTCATGATGGAAACAAGAAATAAACTTTTATGTTGTTCATCGACTGAGATTTGGGGGTTATCTGTTAGTGACTTCTAAAAAATGCTGTTACCCGTATCTCCAAGTTCTTACCATTTAAGAGATCTTCAGCCTGATTTCCCATTGCGAGAACCAGAACCCTTTTTTGTTTTTGCCTAAAGGATGTTTACTTTGGCCGCCTGATGCGAAGAGCCAACTCATTGGAAAAAGACCCTAATGCTGGGAAAGATTGAAGGCAGGAGAAGGGGCCGCCAGAGGGTGAGATGGTTGGATGGCATAACTGACTCGATGGACACGAGTTTGAACAAACTCCAGGAGATAATGAAGGACAGGGAAGCCTGGCGTGCTATAGTTCATGGGGTCTCAGAGTCAGACAGGACTTAGCGACTGAACAACAACAACAGGCTGTTTGGCCACCAGAACACTTGTCTACACAACCAATTATAGGGAACTTGTCCCTATAATTTACTACTGCCCTTCCCTGGAAGCCCTCAACTAATAACTGCTGGCATTTTCCAGCAATTTCCCCTCTCCTGGACCCTCCTGTGGGATACTTTTGAAGCAAGTCTCACCTAGATTCCAGAATTTCTGAGCTCCAGTGACCCACTGTGGTTTCTGACTGAATAATAGCCTTTGCTGCCTGCCTGCCCTCCCTTCCCTGTCATGTGTTCTTGCTCCTCTCCCCACCTCTTACACTCACATCCTTGTCGGGGCTATGCCTTGAGAAAATCCCAAACTAATGCAAATGTTTAACCTTTCTAGACTGTTATGAAGAGCTTTACATCCAGATTTTCATTAGTCTAATTTGCCTTGAACCTTTCTTTCCTAGCATTATAAATAGAGATAGCACAATCAAATTTTCTAAATGACCATGTTTTCCCTTGAAACATATGGGTCATAACAGTAGTTATTTCATAGTGTTCTTATAAAGACTAGAGGCGATAAAAATAATAACTTTGTAAATTGTCTAGTATATAGTGAGTACTGGCTATATGATGTCATCCTTGTCATTGTTACATAGGTAGGTCAAGTAGTAGTGGAAGTGGTATTTAAACTCAGTGGTATCTTTCTGGATAATACTTTGTCTTGTGGTATGACAACTCTTGATAATTACCATGTGTTACTGAAGTCATTTCTGAAATGTCTAATTTCAGGTTTAATTTTGTATCAAAGTTGTACATGTACATAATTTAGAATAAAATAGTTTTGCAAGGTTTATTTTAAGAAATACTAATTGTATCTATCTCCCTTCCTGATTTCCTCTCCCCAAAGACAGCCAATTTTATTCTACGATTCTTTTGATATTTATCCTTATTTGTCTACATGACATGCTTATATTGTTATTTAATGACTTTGTTTTAGGCATGATCTACTGATGTCCCACATCCTTCCTATAACCAAACTTTACAACACAGCTATACAATTTTATGTTTACTCAGCATTAATATCATGTTGACTATGTAAAGCCAAACATAATTGAACTACATCAGTTGGCTTACATTTTTATATAACTACTAAGTTCCAAATTGTCTATTACCAATTATCTTCTCTAATGACATTGAGATCTATCAGGTATCCTCTTCATTGCATCTTCTTAGAGAAGAAAAAGAAAATGGTGTTATCCGATGTGCATAATCTTGATGCTCTGGTTATAAAAAACATCTCTTGGTCTAGCCAACAATTATCATTAGAAACTTAAAGACCATGTTAGTTTACATAGTGTATGGACCACAGCACTAATCGAAAGTTATTTTTTAATATGTAATTCAAGACTGAGATGTGACACAAAGTCATAGCAAATGCAACAGTCCACAAACAAAACATTAAGCATCATGGCTCAGAAATTTGGGGGTCCTCATTCCTTAAAGAGGAAGAGCCAAAACCTGACAATTAAGGCCTACTCCATTCACAGTACTCCAGGCAAACTGAAGTACTGTTTTTCCATAGCTACTTAATATTTTCCCAGTTCTCTGACTCTGTCCATGAGTTTTCTCTACCTTAAAATATCTTTATTTGTTCAAGATTCTTATGGAAGTAGTCATTTCCATTTTGAGTTCAAACATCAGTACATTTAATGAAAAAATATATTATGGCTATTTATGCATTATTATCTCCTCCTACTTGGAGAAGGCAATGGCACCCCGCTCCAGTACTCTTGCCTGGAAAATCCCATGGACAGAGGAGCCTGGTGGGCTGCAGTCCATGGGGTCGCTGAATCAGACATGACTGAGCGACTTCACTTTCACTTTTCACTTTCATGCATTGGAGAAGGAAATGGTAACCCACTCCAGTGTTCTTGCCTGGAGAATCCCAGGGACGGGGGAGCCTGGTGGGCTGCTGTCTATTGGGTTGCACAGAGTCGGACACGACTGAAGCGACTTAGCAGCAGCAGTAGCAGCAGCATCTCCTCCTACTAGACTATCAACTGTTTGAGGAGAGGACAATGTTTCATTAGCTTTTAATTTCTAAGTCTCCTCCCACATCCCACTTGGAAAAGAAATATAAAATAAACATCATCTGCAATAAATTTATAGAATGATATTATATTCACACCACATACATAAAAATTGTATTGCAAGGTTTACTATTTGCTTTCTTGAATACACATTTCCTGACCTACTTAGTAAGAAAATCTTGAATTTCATCTGGACACATAAAGAGTAGTTTTTGTACCTTCACTTAAAATTATGTGTGATCATCTGACAAAATTCTAGCAAATAAGGTATTGAATTAAAGAGTGTATCAGGAGATAATAAAGATGAATGTCCCATGCTAAAGAAATACTCAAAAAGAAATATGTTTATCAAAAAATTTGGTTAGTTTTATATATTATTTATTAGATATATATGCTAAATATATTTTCCCTAGTGTATAGTTTGCATTTTTAATTGCTTAATGGTTTCTTTCGGAGAACAGATACCTTAGTTTTAATTAAGTTCAATGTATTAAACTTTTCTGATTAGTGTGTATTATGTTCTGTTTAGAAAATCTACTCACACATATAAAGATATTCTCCTGTGTTTTCTTCTAGAAGCTCTTTAACATCCATATTTAGATCTGGATTAATAATTATTTTTATTTATATGGATATTTTATTTTTCAGCACTATTTATTGAAATTTTAAAAATCATCCTGTTATTATTAGTCCTATCATTTTTTTTCCAGGCAGCACTTTCTAACAAATCACTTTCAAATGAATTATTGTTCTAAGGACTTGCATTTTCAGAAATCAACCTAAGACAGCCCTTGTTCCTGATCAATAATAGTTGTTATAAATAGATTTATTTTGTCTTCTTGACCTTTTGAGGATACTATAGCATTGCCTCTATTCTAAGTTGATGGTCTTGATATGCATGCTGTTAGCCTAAGTGATTTCTTTTTACAAAAAAAAATGGTCTATTTAATGCATTTTTACCAACTATTTAATGGATATTCAGGCTTTCCAGGTGGCACAGTGGTAAAGAATCCTCCTGACAAGGCAGGAGACATGAATTTGATCCCTGTGTTGGGAAGATTCACTGGAGAAGGAGATGGCAACCCCCTCCAATATTCTTGCCTGGAAAATTCCATGGACAGAAAAGCCTGGTAGGCTACAGTCCATGGGGTTGCAAAGAGTTGGACATGACTGAGCATACACACACACACACACACACACAATGCATATGCATAAAAATGCATGCATATAAATAAAACACTGATGAAAGTATATACCTACCCATATGTTCTTAAGACCCACCAATTCCCATATCATTTCTGTCATTGCATTTATATGCAGTTATGTACATTTTTTTTTATCTGAGTAAGTGAAGTCGCTCAGTCGTATCCAACTCTTTGCGACCTCATGGACTGTAGCCTAACCAGGTTCCTCCATCCATGGGATTTTCCAGGCAAGAATACTGGAGTGGGTTGCCATTTCCTTCTCCAGGAGATCTTCCCGACCCAGGGATTGAACCCAGGTCTCCCACATTGTAGGCAGATGCTTTACTGTCTGAGCCACCATATGATATCATATTATACATGCTTAAACTAAGTGGTTTATTTTGTTACTTATTTCTAGTTAAAAGTATTTATTATGACATAGTCAGAAAATTTCTGCCTTTAGTTTAAGATGTGATTCTTATAGATGGCATTTTCTTTCTGGTTGCTTTTAAAGTGTTTTCATTGACTTTGGTGTTTCGCTGGATTAAATTTGTGTCTCTCACAATGGATTGTTTTCATCAATTCTGCTCAAGACTCACTGTTTGTCAAAATAAAGAATATCTGTGTTTTGTTAGCTCTGAAAATTCTCAACCATGATTTTCCTTACCATTTTCTACTAAAATATATTCTAAGAATGCTGTCTCCCTCCAGACCTATTAGAAATACGTTACATCCTCTAAGTCTTCATTCTCTGAATTTTAGTCTTGTTACATTTTCCATCTTTTTAGATATTTCATTTTATATAATTGCCTTATATATACTTCAATTTGACTAATTCTCAACTATCTCATTTTCTTTTTAATTTTAAATTGTGATAGTTTTTATTTGTGTAAGGTCTGCTGCTGCTGCTACTGCTGCTGCTAAGTCACTTCAGTTGTGTCCAACTCTGTGTGACCCCATAGACGACAGCCCACAAGGCTCCCCCATCCCTGGGATTCTCCAGGCAAGAACACTGGAGTGGGTTGCCATTTCCTTCTCCAACTGTGTAAGGTCTAGTTCAGTATTTTTCTGATCCCATGTTTTAACTCATTGTATCTTTTTCATGTTTGTGTTTCAACTCCTTATAACTGTGAGTATGCTTATTATATTACTATATCCTCTTTAGGAATGTATTTCGATTATATTAAACTCTTGAGGCTGAGACTCCTCTGTTGTTCAAGTGTGGGAATGCCTGACAAGAGAAATTTTACATTCATTTACTTCTCCTGGCTTCCCACAAGTTTCAAGTTTCACTGGTTTGAGAAGGCTCACTGTCTCTCTCTCTCTCTCTCTCTCCCCCCTTGTTCTGAGAGTTTTGAAAACAGGCAAGTAGTGCAAAATCAAGTCACAAATTTAAGAGGGGTATAAACTTTGCCTTTCCAGTTCTCAAATTTGACTTTTTTAATTTGACTAACTGACAAAGCAGCTAAACATAGAATTTTTTAAAAAGCTGTATTGGTTTTAGCTGTTGTTTTTCATTAGCTCAAGGGTAGGTTTGTTTCTACATAGAAAGTGCAAAGTGCAGACATTTAAAGATTTTGGTTATATCCCCCTTCCTGGGTCAAATATGTAACTTAGTTTGCTGATTCCTCAAATGGACATTAAAAGTGAGACTATTGCAGAAAAAGGCAAATAGCCCCACACACCCATCCCCACCCCCAGAGGTATCTATGGTTTGAGCTCAAGTCTGGGTGCTCTGGTTTTCATTTTTCTCTTGGTTTAGGCACTTGAAGAGGTTCGTTTTCTTTTCCTCATCTCTCTTTTTCTCTCCCTGCTTCCTTTTTACTTTCCTTCCTTCTCTCCTTTGCTTCTTTCTTTCTTTCTATATGGTTCAGGTAATATTGATTTATTAGGCTTCTAAAGCTTCCGCCTTTTGTAAATTTTAAATGTAACCTACCAACTCTCTTATATTTTTTTCACATATACTTTTAGGCCTTCATTAGAAAGTTAATTCCCCTGTTATACACTTGGTTAGCTCATTTTTGTCATTTGCTTCAGCTTATGAATGCTTACAGGAGTGTTTTCCAGAATCATGTGTCAGTACTTCAAATCACATTCAACTGTATCAATTATCATGTTGTTTTAAATGTACTAGGCAGGAGGAGAAGGGGATGACAGAGGATGAGATGGCTGGATGGCATCACTGACTCGATGGACATGAGTCTGGGTGAACTCTGGGAGTTAGTGATGGACAGGTAGGCCTGGCATGCTGCAATTCATGGGGTTGCAAAGAGTCGGACACGACTGAGCGACTGAACTGAACTGAACTGAACTGACAAATATCTGCAGCTAAATCATTTAAAGTTTGGTCAATTTTTAACAAAATTTATCAATTTTTATGAAAATTATAAGAATGCTTTGCTGAGTAGAGCAATGACTTTTTATTTTTAATTTTTTTTTTTTTTGGTAATAAATGTGTGATCCATACTTTTTTAAATAGTTACATTCATTTTATGCAGCATTTCTAATTATTGGAGGATTTGATTCTGTAAGGTTGTCAGTTTTTATTATCTGTCATCAACCTGGAACCCAGAAGTTCTGCAATATCTTAACTTCCAGGCTTGAAAATAAAGACCATTATTTTCATCCCTAAGACCTATTTGAAAAATGTAAGGTTTTCCATGTGATAATTCAAATAGCCTTTATGCCTGTATGCACTGCTCAGATGCAGAGACTACCATGTTTAATTGTCCCTCTTACAGACTGATTATGTAACTTGCTCAAGTTAAACATTAACTGAAGAAAAGAAGCCAAGCTAGTGCTCCAGGTTTCTGTCTCTCAACCCTGTACCTTTTCCACATACTGCCTGCTTGCTCCTTTCTTTGTGAGGCCATGGGTTTCTGCCTTTGAAAGCAGATGAAAAAGAAGGGAGTGGGGAGAAAGAAAAGGAGGGGATGGAGGAGAGATATAAAGCAGAGGAGGAGGAATGGGAGAGGAGGAGGTGGTGGCAAAGAATAAGGAAAAAATAATTTTAAGACCTAAAGAAGTTTTGATTACTTGCTTAGACATTTCCAGAATCCGGTTGTGTAACTGAGCAAACCACAGCACTCCTCCTGGATCCAGCCTCAGGTCTCTCATTTGTAAGACAACTGTAATATCAAATTATCAGTATTGTTTTGATACATAGAATTAGTATATAGAAAGTATGTTTTGGAAAATTGTATATATAGGAGGTACTCAATAAATGAGCTACTTTAGTATTGCAATTATTTTTCCTTTTTTTTTTCTTTCAGTTTTATTGAGATACAACTGACATACAGCACTACACATAAGTTTAAGGTGTAAAACAGAATGATTTGACATATATATCATGAAATGATTATTACAATCAATGGGTTTAGTGGACATCTATCATCTCATACAGATACAAAATTTGGGGTAAAAGAAAAAAAGTTTTCCTTATGATAAAAATCTTTAGGATCTATTCTCGTAACAACTTGCATTAGTAACTGAGGTGCCTTATGCATGCACCTTCAGTGACTCTGTCATATCCAACTCTTTGTGACCCCGTGGACCATAGCCCACCAGGCTCCTCTGCCCACTGGATTCTCCAGGCAAGAATAATGGATGGATTACCATTTCTTCCTCTAGGGGTTCTTCCTGACCCAGAGATTGAAACCCCATCTCTGGCATCCCCTTCATTGGCAGGTGGATTCTTTACCACTGTGACACCTGGGAAGCTCCTTGAAATGGCTTATAGTAATTATTAAAATTATTCTTTGAGAGCAATGCATTTTTGAACCCTTTACTTCTTGTCTGCTACAGTGTCTTTCATAAAATAGCCATGACATTTCAGTAAGGGTATAGTTGAATTACGGTCATTGTCTTGCTCCTAAGTAAATCAAGTGTTTGCCAATGAATACTTTTTTCTTAGCCATTGAAGTATAATTGAGACATCTTTTCACTTACTTATGAATACCAATTTTTAATCTCCGAAGCATTTTGCATTGAAACTTCTTAAAAGTTTCATGGCTTTTCACATTCTAAAACTTATTTTCCAAGTTACTAAATGTGTACTAATTTAGCCCTGGAGATTTTATTTTTTTAAATTCAGTGTAGTCAAGGTTCACCTTGAGTTTGCAAAAGCTCAAACTTGCCCATCTTTTCACCAGCATAGGTACTTGAATCCTGATTCTTTCTTACAACCCTGGGAAGGGTTTATACATATGATCAGCACTTCACACAGAATTCAAAGGAGAGAGAACTAGCACTTGATAAAGAAAACATTGATTTTCTTTTCCAAACCTCATGCAGTAAAACTCACGAACTTGTTTTGCTCTTGTCCTACAACATCACTGTTGCTTTAAAGGCCTTTATGGATTTTTTTTTTTCATATAACAACAACCACATCTTCTGTGCTCAAAATGCCATTGCTCCTCATCTCTGAGAATAAACAGTTCTTGCTTTGATTTGGTGATCTTTTATCTTGCTTGTCTTTTATCAAACTGCTTCTGCCATCATCCGCCCAAGTCATCTGATCTCAAACTTCCCATTTCAGGGAATACTGTTCTCACTGTATTCGTACTTTTAATCTTAAGAGTGCATCCAATCAGGCAACCTTTCTCAGACCCGCATTTCTTACTTGGATGTTTGTGATGTAGCTCCTTTTCCATTTAAAAAATTAGTATTGTTTTCATTATTTCTTTATGCAGATGAAAAATTTATAATTAAAAAACTTAACAGTTTTCACATTTTATAAAGTCCCTCTCCCGTTCAGGCAACGGCTAAATCCAAGAATATATTAAGTAATATGTTATTCATTTATTCACTGCTTTATAATTTACAGAATGTTTCCAAATAGATTCATTTGTTTTATCCTAGTTACAATCCTGAGGCACACAGAACAGGGTATTAGAAATGATTTTAATGTGTCATTCAAGGATAAAGAAACTGTACTTCAGGGCAGGGGTATATACAGCTTGACAAAGTTTTCTCTAGGAGAAGATGCAACTGATGTTAAGACCCACACTTTCTGACTCTGCACTCTCTATGCTTCACATTATGTTCATGCTCCTGTTCAGTCGCTCAGTCATGTCCAACTCTTTGCAACTTTATGGACTATAGCCTGCCAGACTCCTCTGTCCATGGGATTTCCCAGACAAGAAGACTGACTGGAGTGGGTTGCCATTTTCTCCTCCAGAGGATTTTTCCAACCAACATACAGAAACCAAGTCTCCTGTGTCTCCTGCATCGGCAGGCAGATTCATCACCATCGTACCACGTAGGAAACCCCTCATATTATACTGCTAAGTCACTTCAGTCGTGTCCGACTCTGTGAGACCCCATAGACAGCAGCCCACCAGGCTTCCCCGTCCCTGGGATTCTCCAGGCAAGAACACTGGAGTGGGTTGCCATTTCCTTCTCCAATGCATGAAAGTGAAAAGTGAAAGTGAAGTTGCTCAGTCGTGTCCAACTCTTCTCGACCCCATGGACTGCTGCCTACCAGGCTCCTCCATCCATGGGATTTTCCAGGCAACAGTACTGGAGTGGGGTACCTTTGCCTTCTCCACATATTATACTAGTCATTGCATATTCTCATTATACATTACATGCTTTAAAAATCTGAATACTGAGATTATCAATACAGATTCAACAATATAAAATTTAATCCTGGGACTTCGCTGGTGGTCCAGTGGTTAAGACTCTTTGCTTCCTCTGCAATGGGCATGGGTTCGATCCCTAGCTAGGGACTAAAATCCCACATACTGTGCTACACAGCCAAAAGATTTAAATAAAGTAAAATTTAATCCTACATATGTTTCAAAAGCCTACTTAGCAGGGTATGCCAATGAATAGTAAGGGAGTTCTAGCAGGCAGTGCTAAATTTGTCTGACTATTAATTAATCACTGAGTTACCTTGTATCCCAGATTCAAGGCTAATAGCACCTACACTATAGAAATTATTTGGGGGATTGGTTGAAAAATATAGTGAAGAGCTAAATACGAAAGTGAAAAAAAAAAAAAGTGAAGGTCGCTCAGTCGCAATTGACTCTTTGCGACCCCATACAGTCCATGGAATTCTCCAGGTCAAAATACTGGAGTGGGTAGCCAGCCTTTCCCTTCTCCAGGGGATCTTCCCAACCCAGGGATAGAACCCAGGTCTCCCACATTCTGGCATATTCTTTACTATCTTAGCCACAAGGGAAGCCCAGGAATACTGGAGTGGGTAGCCCAACCCTTCTCCAGCAGATCTTCCCAACCCAGGAATCGAACCAGGATCTCCAGCATTGCAGATCAATTCTTTACCAACTAAGCTATCAGCGAGCTAAGTATGGCAAATAGCAAATGATGAATAAGTGGTGTTAGTACTGTATTTCCCTTCTCTTCAATCAGTCCTTGGAAAAGTTTTGAATTTGGAAACCCATTTTGAACTGACCTCCAGTATTCCCAGCTACACATATGTTTTTACCTTCAACTTGCTACCACTTTATGCCTATCAAAATCAACTTTTTTTCCCTTGATAATTTCACATATAAATCCTATAATATCAGAATTAGAAGTGAAGATTAAGATTATTTCATCCAACATCTCAGTTTCATCAAGGAAAACCTGAGTCCCAGGCAGGTGAAACGGCTCAAGCAGGGATGACCTTTAAATGTGTCCTGACCAGGATGGATGTGCATTTCATATGGATTTTAAAAGGGAATAAAATTTTAGAGTGAATTTCATTGTGCCATCTTCCACAGGAGGGTTCTTGGCAGGGAAGAGCATGCTCACATCATATATCTTAGTCCATTCCTCATTTCACCTGTTTTAAAGTCAGTCCCTACTCTTGTAGTACATCACATTTTCATTACCCATCTCATGTCTCAAATGCTCATCTGAAGAGGCTAACTAGCATGAGAAATGAATCTAAGGCAAAAAACAGCAATAGTCCTTAAGCAGAACTCCTTTATCTCTATTCCTTCCCTGTTTTCTTCTCATGTTCTATCTCTCTTCCTTTCTTCCCTAATCATACCTCATTTCAACCCTAATTATATACAATGGAGGATGAGATGGTTGATGACATCACTGACTCAATGGACATGAGGGACATGAGTTTGAGCAAACCCCAGGAGATAGTGAACGACAGGCAAGCCTGGGATGCTGCAGTCCATGGGGTCGCAGAGTCAAACACAACAGAGTGACTGAAGAGCAACAAACCAGTTGTGTTCTTCTGGATTCAGATTGACTTCCATCCATTGCCTATATCACTAACTAAAATTCACATCAAGCACTAGACATATGCACACACAAGCAACTAAAACAAAATTTTCTTTGAATACCTGTACCCATGTCACATACAATGAATTTCTGTTCTGTTCTATTTCATTGTTTTAATATGCTTGCCCACAAATTTAACTTATTATCATCCTTAATAAGTTAGCAGCCACAATTTGAAAAAATTTGTCTAAATTAAAGCAGAGAAGAAAGATATTCACCTTAATGTAAATTATATTTATTTCTGGATGGAAAATTATTGAATGATTGACACTTTCATTTTTGTACATTGTTGTATTATCATAATTTTAAGATGTCATTATTTGAAAAAATGAAGTTTTAATCAAAAAAAAACAATCAAAAGAAAGTACTGGGATTTGAAAATCAGAATAACACTATTTATTATAAGGTACACAGCTGTTATTGTTAACCTACATATATCAGTTCGAACACTATTTAAAAAGAAGCTGTTAGAGATAAACAGGAAATTTTTAAGGAGTGAAAAAGAAGTTCTTTCTCATCACTAGACTTCCTTTCTTGACTACTCATCTCTGTCATCCCAAAGCCATGATTCTGGGACAGGTTAGGAGTCAAAACATGTTTAGTACCAATTACTAAGATACAAAGGGAGTTTAAATGAAAATTTCATCCATTATCTCAATGGCTTAACCAAGGCAAAGAAAAAGGAACTAGTTCAAAATCCAAGGTAAATCCCAGTTTAATGAGTTCCTATCTGTTGGCTCAGTGGATAAAGAATCCGCCTGCAATGCAGGAGACACAGATTCAGTTCAATCCCAGGGTAGTGATGATCCCTTGGAGGAAGAAATGGCAACCCAGTCCAGAATTCTTGCCTGAAAAATCCTATGGACAGAGGAGCCTGGCAGGCTATAGTCAAAGGGATCACAAGGAGCCCAACGTGACTGAGCAAATAAGCATGCATGACATCTTATATAACAAGTCACTTTTTTGATAAAAGTCACAAAAAAGCTACAATTTAGGAACTTCCTTTTATTTGTATTCACACAATCTATTTCTCTAACAAGTTGTTAAGTTCATGTAAAAGCAGATATTGTTTTCCTTTGCTCTTACCAAACCTCGTAAGCATGCATGCTAAGTCATTTCAGTCATGCTGTGTTCAGACTCTGTGCAACTCCATGGGCTTCTCCAAGACCCATATATGACATCTTATAAGGGATGATGTTATTTTAAAACCTCATAAAACTATTGACATCTGTTCTTCAAAATTTAAAATATGATTCTGGGAGTCTCAAGGTGGGTGCAAGTGAGGGCAAGAGTTGGACTCAATTTTATGAATGGCATTTATGAATAATAATCCAGTAAGTGAAGGCAATGGTACCCAGTTGAGTGGTAGGTTGATTTGCAGAGTAGATGAGGAGGTAGCTGGGTCCAGATTCTAGAAAAGATATTTAAGGTGGTACTTAAGTTCATTTGCTCTCAAGAGCTCCTGGGACAGTGTGGCACCAGCTAAGTTGCTTCAGTCCTGTCCAACTCTCTGTGACTCTATGTGACCCACCAGGTTCTCCTGTCCATGGGATTCTCTAGGCAAGAATACTGGAGTGGGTTGCCATGCCCTCCTCCAGGGGATCTTCCCAAGCCAGGGATCAAACCCATGTCCCTTATGTCTCCTGCATTGACAGGCAGGTTCTTATCACTAGCGCCACATGGGAAGCCCCTTACTCAACCTTATATATCCTCTATCAGTGTGTCATTGGCTACCATCTTCCCTATCCTTGAACCTGAAAAGTACATGTGCCACGCACTTGCCCACCCTCTCTCCTCTTCACTAAAAATAAGTAAAACAATCTAGATTATGCAGCTGCATTCAATTCTATGGGTCTCTGATACAGTTTACTCCAAGATACTTGGATTTTGGAGGTTTTTTCCATGGAAAAACCCAAACAAAGTTTTGTGGCCAATTAATACAAAGCTACCAGGAAGTACACACATTTTTTTTTAATTTTTGAAAATGGAGTGGTTAAAGGAAATGTTGGACCAAAGATTTAGTCTCACAGTCATGAATTATCAGAAGGAGGGATGTATCACCTAAGAGTGCAGAGGTGTTAGCACCAAATCAGTGACAATACCCACCCAGCAGGAAGAAAGAAAACAATTTTTTAAAAACACCTTTTGAAAATGGTTCACTTTTTCCACTTTCTTTTTTTACCAATCTGCAGCCACTTGATGTGCAAAATTACCAATCTACAGCTGTTTTACACTCCACCAAAGCTGATTCCAAAGAAAAGAGTTCTATAAAACCCTTTAGAGAAAGCTCTCATTTCAAAGCATTTATAGATTTGATGAGAAAATATATCCCATGTACTTGTAAAAACTGCCTCCTGTTACTTCCATATAATTTGACTCCAGATAAATATTTGAGAGTTCATGAAAAAGGGACGGATTTTTAAAATATCCAGCAGCAGCAGAATATTCTGTTGGGTGGAAATGGTTTTTTTCTGCCTTCTGTCTTTTTAAGCCAGAGACTCAGATGTACAAGAAAGGTGACAGCAGGAGATGCAGAAGCCAAAACAGTCTATTTTCCCGAGTGAAATGTTGCAATGCACTGTGTTACATTAAAGACGCTCATCACATCAGAGACAAACATTTTTTACCAAATTATCTTTTTGAAAAACTCACCCTCTCCATTTAGCTTCTTAATATTTGCATTAATTTGTGATGGGAAACTCTTTTGAACTGAACATAAGTTGGTTTAAACCATCTACTTCCAATAATTCTCTTCAGTCAAGCCCTTTTGACAGGAATTCAAGTTATTTAAAGAGAAGTTCAGAGAACTCTTGGGCTTTTCCTGAACTATCTCTAGGAACATGCATCACCTTCACGTTACACACTTCTCAGTTCCCTGAAAATTGTTACCACTTCTTGACCAATCTGAGAATCTGTCAAGAAATGTGTTAATAAAGTGAGAATTGCTTCACACCTACATTCCATATGTCTTCAAGAAATATTTTTAATTCTATTCACCCAAACGGAGCAAATGTTGAAGTGAAAAGTTATAAACTACCTGCAGGTTTTCTATGGAGGAATACCAAAACCAAATAATGTATGCTCCCTTCATCCCCCAGTACAAAGATACAAAAATCTGACATCACGTTAGATATTATGCAGTATCTTGCCAAATAGGTAAAACCTGAACATAAGTTGGTTTAATGTTTTCATATTTTCTTACTTAAAAATCCTGATCCTAAATATGGTTATGCTGGACACCTGGACAATCAATAGTTGATGTAGGACTTACCTGGTGGTCCAGTGGTTGAGATTTTGTGCTTCCAATGCAGGGATATGGGTTCGATTCCTAGTCAGGAAAGTTCTGCATGCTGCATGGTGTGACCAAAAAAAAAAGTTGATTTCAATCTTTATTTATGGCTTTTATTCATATAAAAATCCTTTCATAAGTTTATTCTGTTATAACAAAGTGGTGCCTTGCCCCTGTCCCTTCACAGATATTGAAATAATTATTTTAATATTGCAATTTCTTTATCTTGGGCAAGAAACACTAGTCTCCCATTACAAAGCCTGGTTCTTGCAAAACTCCATCCAATTCACACAGCATGTCCTGTCTGTAAAACAACTAAACAATGTACACAACAGATTTACCCTGTCATGGCCATGCAAGCAAGTTGGGTCCAACTCTTTGTGACCCTATGGGCCATAGCCCTCCAGCCTCCTCTGTCCATGGGATTCTCCAGGCAAGAATACTGGAGTGGGTTGCCATTTCCTACTCCAGAATCATGCCCAGTTGCACTGTATTCACCTTCCAGATGTGCAGTCCCCAACAAGCTACCAGAAATCTTTGCCTTCAGGGATTGAGAGGAAAGCTGAGAATGGGCTAGAATACCCCACATTCCAAGATTGGGAAGGCACTTCAGGATCCTTATTTTAGACACAGGCCAAGTAAGTAGTTGTTTAAACTGACAAGCCTTGAGAAAAAGCATCTTTTCCTGATTATAATACAGATGTGAACAAATGACAAATTATAGGTGTTTGTATAAAAATAAGATGTTAGCATAAAATTAAAATTCAGATTGATCATAAATTTCGTAATTTCTTAAGTCACACCATCACATAATGTCCTATTACAATTTTATATATTAGATTGTTACTACAAACAACATACACATGTAACAAATACCAGCTCAGAATCCATATACAGGTTACTAAACCAACCTGGGGGCTTCCCAGGTGGCACTAGAACCCACCAGGGAATGTTCTTGCCCAGGTGGTAAAGAACCCACCTTCCAATGCAGGAGACTTAAGAGATGCAGATTCAATCCCTGGGTCAGGAAGATCCTCTGAGGAGGGCATGGCAACCCACTCTGGTGTTCTTGCCTGAAAAATCCCATGGACAGAGGAGCCTGCTGGGCTACAGTCCTTGGGGTCACAAAGAGTCATGAAGAGACTTAGCATGCAGTCATACAAACCAACCTCATGCCTCAAGCTAAAAATGATTGCCTTGAATATTTACAGCTAAACTCAATGTCAGTTCTCCTAGAGAAAATCCTCTAATTCATATACAAGAAAGAAGGGAAAAGTTTGTCTTTTAAAAACATTTTAAAACCAACCAATTAATGTCTTTAATTTTAAAATGGCATCAAATTGGATTAGTCAAATAATATATGTGTGTGTTTGCATGTTTGTAGATCACTGGATAAAAATGTAGAATCAATTTTATTTTAAGATGAAACGTGATAAAACTATTATTCTAAAGGCATCATATTTTATGTAAGATATTATCTTTGCTGAGGCAATTTGGGCTTTTATATCCATTATTTCACTTTAAAAGCTTATCTTACCCCCCCTTTTCAGATGAACAAAAAGAATCCCAGAGAACTGAAAGAACTTCCTCCAAAGACAGCTAATTAATTATGGGTGATGGACTAAAATCTTGCTTCTGTTTCATGTCTCTGTGACCCAGAAGATTTGTGGGAACAAATCCAAATGTTAGAGTAGCTATAGCAAGATGAATAACACATCTATTTATCATCAAAGAAGAAATCTCAGAGCAGCAGTCTCTAATGATTTATAAGCATGTGTTTGGTAATCACTGGGATAAGCCCCATTCATAACCCAGACTTTCCCTTATTTTCAATTATTTGTTAGAATCTTAAAACCTTCTTTTAACCTTCAATACTTCATAAATAATTTTAAAAATTAGGAGTTACAGACATTCAAGTGGAAGGGGAGTATTTCAAATGGCATCCTAGTATTGCATTAAATTGTCATTTCTGGACTAAAGAACAAAAATAAAAATTCTAGCTAATTTGTCTTGATTTATCCATACCTGGGAAGCTTCAGAATCATTCATGTTGAAATCTAGAAATAATAGAGGAAAAAAGACATCTCTTGATTTACTCATTATATCAAAAGATCACCAGAAAAAAATTCCCACTTAATGACCTCAGAACAGATAGCCCCATCATCCAATAAAAAAAGGCTTTGCCATTTAACCACAATCAATTTTCTTATAATATCATTCTTCAAACTCACCGTACATTTTCATTGCTCTGTAACTCTGGGTCCTCTTTCTATACTCTTCCACACACATCCCATCCTCCACCCACCCCTTCAGCCCCTTCTCTCTCCTCTACCTGACATTTTCTCATTTGGATAGCTGTGATATGATTTCATAACCATTCCACTCCAGCCAAATTCTTGCTCCATACTGTGTCTTCTAAGGGGATCTAGTTAATGTGTAATGTGGGTATACAACCATTCCACTCCAGCCGAATTCTTGTTCCATCATGCTAATGCATCTCTACCCTTGCCATCTTATAGTATAAAATTTATACTATTGTACCTACATGAAATGCTGCCATCTTCTTCTCAAGACTGCCAGATCTATGTTGGTCATAAAATCTCATCACCAGGTTCAATGGCAGCAGTAGCACTCATGAGACACAGTGGGCTTTTAATTCACAAGCATAGTGACTGCCTTAGAGATGAATACAAGACAAGCAATTGGAAATGGCAACCCACTCCAGTATTCTTGCCTGGAGAATCCCATAGACGGAGGGGCCTGGTGGGCTACAGTCCACGGGGTCGCAAAGAGTCGGACACGACTGAGTGACTTCACAAACTCTTTGGAAGATTCAGCACACACAGTTTCTCACCCCAGCCCCACACCACCCAACTCTCCCAAAGGAAGTGAGTGCTTGAAAGGGATGA
This sequence comes from Bos grunniens, assembly GCF_055505025.1. NCBI lineage: Eukaryota > Metazoa > Chordata > Mammalia > Artiodactyla > Bovidae > Bos > Bos grunniens. The sequence goes on from NC_141170.1 coordinate 71,617,826, forward strand.
AATCCCCATGTGGAGGATTCATCTTGACATAGAGGACTTTGCTTCCCACATGTCTTTAATATTATTCTGGTTGTAGCTCAAAGTTGCCCCCAAGCAAAGCCCAGTACCATATAAAGTGTTGCACATAAACAAGAATGACAATTGTCCTCTAGAATGCATCATTCTTCATTCATCGTAATTCTATCATGTCCTTGGAAGTAGTGTTGTGATAGGTAATCTGAGATCATCTTCCTGGAGAAGTCTAGGATTGTTGCACAGCCAAGAAAGATGATAACCATTTATTCACACTGAAGAAAAACAATTTCTTCTTCCTCTTACATTTTTCATAATGCTTATGGTAGCTAATCATATAGTGATTTCTGTATCATTATTATTATTACCCATATCCTTTGTATTTTTTGTTTCATTATGATCAGAGAATATTAAAAATTAATGTTAATGATTAATTTTAAATTGCTATTTACTGTCTTTAATGTGTCTTCCTGAGCTTAGAAAGTCTATCTATTTGTCTCTATACCCCTCAGTTGCTGTGTAGCTCTATAAATGGGACCCCTACGTATGCTGGTCAATTTCTTTTATACAGTTTGGCACTATTTCAGTTGTCTTTCAAGATGTTTATTTCCTATGACCTTGTTCTAACAGTGGACAGTGGAAGAGGCATTTTCAAACCTACAGTACAGCACAGGAACATTTCTTGAAAATACACAAATAATATTACTATTCTTCTTAATTAGCTTTCAAGTTCATTTGGATATTTAATTGAATATTTGGCAGTAATAATACTGAACTGAAATAAAAGTATTTGCTATATTTAGTTTCACTAAATTTGAGAAGAATTTGAACTTTTAAAATTGGAAAGTTTATTAACTGTCATTTATTTGGGTTTCTGAGTCATGGATGTTTATAAATGTAACTTTCTAGAAAGTGCTCCTTTTTCTTCTTGTTCTACTTCTTAAGCATCTGGTTCCACGGCCATGTGGTCTCCCTCCATCTTCATTAAATATTTTCAGAACTATGATATTCACTTGAAGCTTTTATTGATTCACATATGTGGATTTTAAATTTGGCTAATGTAAGAACATAAAGAAAAACTATCCTTATCATTGAAAAGAAATTACACAGCATTGTTATTTACACTGTAAAAAAAAGGAACACGGAGATTTGATGTCCTCAGCATATCTTTTCTCACCCAGCACAAATGTCTATAATTAGGCAGAATAATCACCATCTCTTCCTTTAGTAATAAAGGGTCTTAGCTAGGTAATAAACAGTCACACTTGTAAAGGGGCAAATACTAAGAAATTTTCACCTTGTGGAACTACATGACCCTGGTCATCTGAGACGCCTTACATTGTGTTAAGCTGCTGCTGCTGCTGCTGCTAAGTCATGTCGGTCGTGTCCAACTCTGTGTGACCCCATAGATGGCAGCCCACCAGGCTCCGCCATCCCTGGGATTCTCCAGGCAAGAATACTGGAGTGGGTTGCCATTTCCTTCTCCAATGCGTGAAAATGAAAAGTGAAGTCGCTCAGTCATGTCCGACTCTTAGCAACCCCATGGACTGCAGCCTACCAGGCTCCTCTGTCCATGGGATTTTCCAGGCAAGAATACTGGAGTGGGTTGCCACTGCCTTCTCCAACATTGCATTCTAGCAGATATTATATTTTCCACCTGAACACTGGGCAAAATTTGATACAGTGTATTTCTTTATTTGCTACATATAATCACAAAATAGACTGAAAGACATGGATCTTTCATTAGTATCTACTGAAAAGGATTTTAACTTATTGAATTAGTTGCAAGTCATTACATTTAACAAAAGAGCTTGAGTTTATTTCTAATCTGAGATTAAAAAGACACATTAAGATCTATGTTCTGAGATAGTGGTGATATTGAACAAGTTTGCATCACATGTCTGTTTACAAATGCTTATCTATCAATTGAGTTCAGTTCAGTCCCTCAGTCGTGTTCAACTCTTTGCAACCCCATAAATCGCAGCATGCCAGGCCTCCCTGTCCATCACCAACTCCCAGAGTTCACCCAGACTCATGTCCATCAAGTCAGTGATGCCATCCAGCCATCTTATCCTCTGTCATCCCCTTCTCGTCCTGCCCCCAATCCCTCCCAGCATCAGGGTCTTTTCCAATGAGTCAACTCTTCGCATGAGGTGACCAAAGTACTGGAGTTTCAGCTTTAGCATCATTCCTTCCAAAGAATACCCAGGGCTGATTTCCTTCAGAATGGACTGGTTGGATCTCCTTGCAGTCCAAGGGACTCTCAAGAGTCTTCTCCAACACTGCAGTTCAAAAGCATCAATTCCTCGGCGCTTGGCTTTCTTCACAGTCCAACTCTCACATCCATACATGACCACTGGAAAAACCATAGCCTTGACTAGATGAACCTTTGTTGGCAAAGTAATGTCTCTGCTTTTGAATATGCTATCTCGGCTGGACATAACTTTCCTTCCAAGGAGTAAGCGTCTTTTAATTTCATGGCTGCAGTCACCATCTGCAGTGATTTTGGAGCCCAAAAAAATAAAGTCTGACACTGTTTCCACTCTTTCCCCATCTATTTCCCATGAAGTGATGGGACCAGATGCCATGATCTGTTTTCTGAATGTTGAGCTTTAAGCCAACTTTTTCACTCTCCGCTTTCACTTTCATCAAGAGGCTTTTGAGTTCCTCTTCACTTTCTGCCATAAGGGTGGTGTCATCTGCATATCTGAGGGTATTGATATTTCTCCCCGGCAATCTGGACTCCAGCTTGTGTTTCTTCCAGTCCAGCGTTTCTCATGATGTACTCTGCATGTAAGTTAAATAAGCAGGGTGACAATATACAGCCTTGACATACTCCTTTTCCTATTTGGAACCAGTCTGTTGTTCCATGTGCAGTTCTAACTGTTGCTTCCTGACCTGCATACAAATTTCTCAAGAGGCAGATCAGGTGGTCTGGTATTCCCATCTCTTTCAGAATTTTCCACAGTTTATTGTCATCCACACAGTCAAAGGCTTTGGCATAGTCAATAAAACAGAAATAGATGTTTTTCTGGAACTCTCTTGCTTTTTCCATGATCCAGCAGATGTTGGCAATTTGATCTCTGGTTCCTTTGCATTTTCTAAAACCAGCTTGAACATCTGGAAGTTCACGGTTCACATATTGCTGAAGCCTGGCTTGGAGAATTTTGAGCATGACTTTACTAGCATGTGAGATGAGTGCAATTGTGTGGTAGTTTGAGCATTCTTTGGCATTGCCTTTCTTTGGGATTGGAATGAAAACTGACCTTTTCCAGTCTTGTGGCCACTGCTGAGTTTTCCAAATTTGCTGGCATATTGAGTGCAGTATCTTTCAAATGCATCTGTGAAAGTGCAGCACTTTCACAGCATCATCTTTCAGGATTTGAAAGAGCTCAACTAGAATTCCATCACCTCCACTAGCTTTGTTCATAGTGATGCTTTCTAAGGCCCACTTGACTTCACATTCCAGGAAGTCTGGCTCTAGGTCAGTGATCACATCATCGTGATTATCTGGGTCGTGAAGATCTTTTTTGTACAGTTCTTCTGTGTATTCTTGCCACCTCTTCTTAATATCTTCTGCTTCTGTTAGGTCCATACCATTTCTGTACTTTATCGAGCCCATCTTTGCATGAAATGTTCCCTTGGTATCTCTAATTTTCTTGAAGAGATCTCTAGTCTTTTCCATTCTGTTATTTTCCTCTATTTCTTTGCATTGATCACTGAGAAAGGCTTTCTTATCTATAGTGGTCCCATATTAAGGCCAGTGAGAAGTAGTTTTGTTTGTTTTTAGTGAAAGATGGATGCAATTTAAAAATGCAACTGTATTTACCTGCCTGATTTTAATTATGGTGAGATTGCTCGATTGAAAAGCTTTTCTTTAGGAAGTGAAAACAGGTTTTTTTCCTTATTTTTCTCCAATGTTAAATGCCTATCTTCTTTTAACATGGTTGTGAAAATATCCACGTTTTCCTTCAGTGAGACTAATCCACAAACTCAAACAGAAACTTGTTTTTGTGATTTATCTCAACTCACAAACTTTGATAAGCCTTTTTTCTGAGTTACCTAATGTAAAAAGAAACCTCAGGAATAAAAGAATTTTAAAAAGAAAATGCATTTACAAAATATACACCATAAAATTAAACATTAATACTTCAAAATCAGTGAATGATGTTTTTGTTAGGGAATTAGCCAATTATAGGAAATATTCACTTGTTCATTTCTTTGATGAGATGAGACAGCGTGGCATCATTTATTGTTAGTGTGTCTTAGGGTGGAAGAGGTTTTATAGTTGTGACTTGGTTTAAGTCCTCTCTAATGCACACATAACTTTGTTAATTGATCTTTCTAATTGAATTTCATTAATTTGATATTTTACTCCATTTGACCATGTGGGAAGATGATACCTATTCTTCAGTAAAGGACTTTTGTTATAATTAAATAAATAAATAAGATCTGTGGCCAGGTCAGTTACAGCACTGATTTATTCAACTTTGTCCTGGTGAAAAGGAGAATAGCTTCTTACTCAATCTACAAAAATAACAATATAGTTATGAAAAATAAAGGTGCCTAATACAGAAATTTTTTTGTAATAATTAAATATTGTTTTGAAGAGTTTGTTAGACTAATAAGTATATGACATTATTTTCCAGAGCATTATTTTGTTTTTCTGATGATTTATTTATATAAAGATCTTTCCTAAATTTTTTTTTTTCCTGAAATCTGAGGGATTTGATTTTAGTTTATATAAGTATGGAGTTTAAATTGAAAATTCTGTATTGGAAATTTTAAATTAAGATTAGAAAATATTTTTCAGAAATTCATTTAAGAATTAAGTAGAATATTAGTCATTATTGAATTACTTATTTTATGCTTTATTTTTTAAGCACATATTTATCTTATAACTGGAAGTTTGTGCCTTTTGAGCATCTTCACCCATAACTTATTTTAGTATCAGGTAATTAAGTTTGTTTTCCTGGTCTGGATTGAAGGAGTCTGTTTTCATGAGGTCATCAGTATCTATCTGCACTATCAGCATTCTGGAATTTGTGACTCAGTTCTTTGGTTTAGATGCTTTTCCTAGTGACAGATTATACTGAGAAAAATGCTTCCATTAACTTATTCTTTCCAGTATCTAAACCTAAGAGTACCTACTACTGTCCTTAATTCAGCCTATAGCAGGGGCCTTTGACAAAGAGAAATAAAAATGAGAATATTATTAGGAGATTCACTGTGGCTAACTGGTTATGATAACCAGCAATCCCAGAAGGGAGGAAGATGAACTCCTTTTCTGGGAAAAGTCAAAATCATTTCCTATGTTGTGTGAGTGCCCTGCACCAGAAGCTGAAAGTTGAGTATTATTTTCTTAAGATAGCATTGCAAGGCCCTCTTCAGCTTCAAGGGACCTGATATTTGATAGCAGAAAGATTTGAAGTTTGAAATGAATAATATCAGTTTGCTTCCTTGCTCTGTTCATCACTTTTGTATAAATTTTTAAAAGTTGAATAATCTCTCAAAAGCCTTTCTTCTTTTGCAAAATAGAAGTAATACTTATCACACAGAATTATTAAAATAATTAAACAAACTCTTCTATAAAATAATGGACTTTCTTTCCATCAAAAATACGGCTAATATGCCATCATAAAGTGGACCACAAGAGAACTACATGAAAGAGTAAAATCTCATTCATCTATATAGTTAAGATCCCATAGGTTCTTAGAGAATATTTTTTAGTACAGAATTGAAATATTCGTTATTTACTTTCAACTCAATTTATTTCATCAGCTACTCATTTTTGGTGCAATTTTCATTGTTAACATTAATAATCAAAAGGAATCTCCCATATCTAATTTTTATAATAAAACATAATGTTTCATGATAGTGAGGATCATATTTATTTATTCACCACAGAAGCTGCAGAACAGTACTGTTCAATAGAAATATAGAAGCATGGGTTTTCAATATCCTAGTAGACACATGAAAGATGTAAAAAGAATCAGATAATACTATGTTAATCATGTATTTTATTTAAGCTAATATATCTAAAACATTGTCATTTCAATATATAATCACTGAAAATTTTTATACTGCTTCAAGTATTTTTATTTTACTAATTAAAATTAAATAAAATTAAAAATTTACTTTCTTAGTTTGCACGATCACATTTTAGGTGCTGGATAGTCACATGTAGCTGGAAACTCCCATATCAGGCAGTGTAGCTCTAGAAGCTAGCATGTACTTCTAGAGGAGGCACTCAATATAAATTAAAAAAAGAAAGAAAGAAATAGATGAAAATAACTTCCATATCTCATTATGTATAATGTCTAATGTCTTCTGTGAAAAACATCACTCTCATAGTTGTTCAAATAGCTGTTAAAGTCTTCCTAGAAGTAATCACTAATCAAAAGATGAGAAGTTATCCCACAATTCAAATGAAGATATTTTATTAAATTATCTCCTCAACTTCACACTCAAGGTCAGAATCACACTCAACATATAAAGATTAGGTACAGAAGATATATTTTCATATTAAAAGAATAACATGGTAATAATTTTAAACTGATTTACTTCCATAATAATGTAATTTTATATATTTTACTATATTTTAAGAAAGAGGAAATACTCATTTTAACAAATTCATTTTCTTAGTGAAGTGTCAGAAAAATATATCATCTGAAATATCTTTACAATAATAGCCTTGGAAGTTCTAAAGCAGCAGATATTTCTGATATTTTTTATATATTTTTGAAGCTCTTTACATTTATATAACCCATGAATGAAGGAAAGCACAAATTCTAAAAGCCTCGAATCTCTACCCCTATATCTCAGTAATCAGGCATGCCATAAGAGATGTAAGCCTCCCACATTTGTGAAAGAAGTTTTAAAAAATTTGTTGTTAAATTTAAAAGGCATACACAAATAGAGCAGAGCAGAGAGGTAAACTATCTTCAGGAGACTGGCTTCTAAGCCAGCTGGGCCTTATAATCATATAACTAAATACACAGAAATTTAAAGGTAATTGTCAAAGAGGATGGCCGCTGATCACTGTTGATCGCTTGAAAAAGCAATGTCACTGAGGCGAGTTTGGCAGTGCCAGTCCAATCATAAAAGGAAGGAGTCTCCTCCTCCCTGGGCAGGGCTACCCTGGTGGATTTGTGGGTGAAGAATCTGCCCACAATGCAGAAAACACAGGAGACAAGTTTAATCTCCTGGTGGGGAAGATCCCCTGGAGGAGGGCATGGCAACCCACTCCAGTATTCTTGCCTAGAGAAGCCCAAGGACAGAAGAGCCTGGTAGACTGCAGTCCATGTAACAATTCCCTGGACAAGGAAATTCCCAATGAGACCGTGGATGTAAGCAGTGTGGTCAATTTACTCTGAGTGTTCTCATAATTTATGCCTGATGCAAAAACTTCAGTCATCATATATGCTTTATCCTGAGTCCCTATTTAACAACAAACTCCTTTTATAACCTGGCTTCCCCTGTGGGCCTACCTTCAGGAAGAAAATATGGTCTGTATAGAGTTTCACAGGATTCTGTTTTACAGCACCTTCTGACACTGTTATCAGTCCTTGGACATGGTTAATGTGAATCTGTACCTATGATAAATCCATCATTGGGAAACTGACAAGTCAAGTTTTCAGTGTTGCAATATGAGAATGCCAGACATTGGACTGTGGAACATTCACAGGGTAATCACTGACACTCTGTGAAGACTCTTCTGCCAAAACTGGAGGAATTTTCCTTGGTAAACAAACTCTGATTTCGTTATGATGACTTACTGGAGTTATTTGCATTTGCAGAAACTCTTCAAAGAGGCAAATGGTGCATTTTAATGGTGCATAAATGGTGCATTTTATGTTACTAGTTCAATGCTTGCTTTTTTTTTTAATTTTTAAATTTTATTTCATTTTTTAACTTTTACAATGCTTGCTTTTTTAAAAAGATGACTAGTGCCCTAAAGTTAAAGCAAATAGAACTTTAAAAGGCAATCAGAGACCTCTGTGAAGTACAACATCTTGTCCACGCTTGAACTACTCAAAGGAAACAAGGGATAAACTAGCAAGGAAGAAAATGATTAGGAGATAACTGACAGTCTACTTCATTGTCATCAATCATTAATGGTGTTAGTGATTTCCTAGATCCCACAGGCATACTTGGCCAGAAAAAAAGGTGTGGAGAGGGGGAATGCAAAAAGATAGTCAAGAAAGGTATTTAAGAATAATTCAGCTATTAGGAAGCTATTATTCAGACTATTTTCTGCACCCCTGCTTTTTTTTTTTCCCTCAAGGAAAGGTGTAAAACTGCTTTAATTAAAAAGAATCCAAAAACTTAGTGATAGTGATAATCACTGTTTTCAATATTACTTTTTATTTTAATAAACACAAATTTAAAACATTGAAGAACTACTGACAAGAAAAAGGCAGTATATTATGAGTCAAGTGATTTATTTTCAGTATTTTTAATATCAGCACATTATTTTCTTTCACTACTTTTATGTTTATATACCACTGCTATTTCTCAGGTAAATAGGACATTGTAAAGGAGTAGGTATTTAAGTTAAACCAATGGCTGTCTCATATACCTTTATGTGCAAGTAAAAGTATTATGTTTATATAATTAAACCAATGTTAAAAAGAAGAGAATATATCTATTCTTGGTCTCACATTGTTCAGATTTCAAGATCAATCCTTTTTAATACTCTTGACGTATTTTACTCTATTCTTATTCAAAAATAAAAATAAAAAACTACCAAGTTAGCTTTAAATTTTGCATTCTGCACCTGAAAACCTAGCCTAATATTTACCAGGTAGTGTTTAAAAAATTCACCTTTCTGCAAAGAGAATATGTGTGCTTGAAAGCTAGTGATCCAATTGACTCTAAGCATTCTAAATGCCTTCCAGTCATGGATCCCTGGCTATGTAATAGAATGCGGAGTCGCCCTCAAGATCACCACTGATACAGAATAAGCATGCAATACTATGTTCTCCTTTGAAAATAATGACATTTTCAACTGAAAGCTGGGTGAATAGGAGTTCGATAATAAAAGAGTTCCTCTGAAAGTCAGATTCCAAATCACCATAGAGTTTTCCTTGCTTCTTTCTTCCCTGTAGTGGAGGCACAAAGTTTCTCCAGTTTTACCCAGAATCACCAATTTTCAACTTTTCACTCACTTAGGTAATTCTTATGACCGAACTGCTCCTGATTTGTGTCACTGAGGAAAGAGAAGGGTCTAAGTTACTGAGCAAGGAAGCTAATTTCATTCTGTTCTAATTTCCTTAGGCCATCATATTTTAAAGGAAACCATCATTACATGCAATCATTGGGTTTCTCTTTAATTGACCAACGGCCTGCAAATTATCTTGGGTAGGCCAGCAATGCTTAGCTTTCAGAAAATCAGTACAAATATAGTACATAATTCAGCAACCAAGACGTTATGGAAATTTAACATGAAATGAATGTACTTAGCATTTAAATGTCCTGTCAGATTTCAGTCGATATTAGTTGTCACTGTGATGGAAAAATAAGAAGAAAGACTGAGAATAAAATGTTCATGAAATGTGACTTGAACTGTTTCAAATGGGTTCCACTGATGTCAAGTTCAAGGTACTTTGTCACCAAACTGTGGAAAACCTTGATTCTATGAATGATTTTGAAGTGTTCAGGTTACCAATAAAAAGTATCAATCTTGTTGAGAATGGCCAGTGGTCTCTCTTTGAACCCTGTAATCTCGGTACCTCAAAATATAGCTTGAGATTTGAAAATCAGTTTTTCATTCATTTCAATCTGTAGTGATTAGACCAAAGTAGCAATGCATCTTTGTAATTGGTTCATAGGAAGCCAGATTGAGAGTTTCTTCCATACCCTGGGCAAAAATTGTCAAGGTAGACTCAGCTCTCATGAAACAGGAGACCCTCAAAAACACATTATCATATTGATGCAGAATAATTATTACAAATGTTTTTATTACAACTTTCAGGCCCTATGACAAGCTTGCGATGTGTTGACTCAGCCAAATTGACTAAACTACCAGGATGGAATGGAGGGCCGGGGGCATTTCACAGCCTCTGCCTGCTGCCTCCCAATTATTCAATCAAGCACAAGTGATTACTCTAAAGGAATTCCGTAGATGCAGCTAGTCTCTAACAGTTAACTTTTAGCTAAAACTATCATATTTTGTAGTCCTGACCTAATCAGGCAAGACCTTGAATGGGAGTCTGTTTTTCCTGATAAATGAGACTTTGAATAGCAAATGAATCTATAACCCCTCTCCCCTCTCTGCATCTTCCTTTCCTGACTGTCTCTGAGTAGACTACAACTTCAATTCAGGCTTGTGGGCTCTAGCTGCACCACAATCTTCCCTTCTGCTAGCCTTACAAATTTTGGACTTGCTTAGCCAGCTCTTCCACTCTGGCATAATTTCTTATATCAAATCTCTCCATGTATCTCTCTACCTCCCTCTCCATTTATTTTTTTTCTTTTTTTTTTTATTTTTAAACTTTACAATATTGTATTAGTTTTGCCAAATATCGAAATGAATCCACCACAGGTATACATGTGTTCCCCATCCTGAACCCTCCTCCCTCCTCCCTCCCCATACCATCCCTCTGGGTCGTCCCAGTGCACCAGCCCCAAGCATCCGGTATCGTGCATTGAACCTGGACTGGCGACTCGTTTCATACATGATATTATACATGTTTCAATGCTATTCTCCCTAATCTTCCCACCCTCTCCCTCTCCCACAGAGTCCATTTACCTATCTATCTAGAAATGCATGATACTGATCTTCCAGAATGACATTAACAGCTGAATTTCAGTAAGTTTTTTTCTTTCTGCAAAGGTAAGCATATACTCACATGCTTCCTCAAAAGGGAGCACATTATTTATGCTTTTTGCAGTTTCCTATTTTCACTTAATGATATATTCTGGAGATTGTGTCATATCAAAGTGTAAAAATTTAACTCTTTCCTTTTGCAATGAACAAATTAATGAATAGAATGAATAGAATTCTATCTCCTTTTGCAACAACATATGATTTCATTGTGGGGCAAAACAATAATTCTCTACTAATGTATATTTGGATTGCCTCTAGTCTTTGTGCTATTAAAGTGCTATAATATGTAACTTTATGAAAATCACTTGCTCTTTTTTTCACATTTCTTTAAGACAGTTTTCTTCAAGTAGGATTCCTGAGACAAATAGATACAATTTAACCAGGTAATGCCTACTTTCTCTACATTGAGGTTGAATGAATTTTGCATTCCTATTTGCTCCTTGGAAGAAATGTTATGACCAACCTAGACAGCATATTAAAAAGCAGAGACATTGCTTTGCCAACAAAGGTCCATCTACTCAAGGCTATGGTTTTTCCTGTGGTCATGTATGGATGTGAGAGTTGGACTGTGAAGAAGGCTGAGCGCCGAAGAATTGATGCTTTTGAACTGTGGTGTTGGAGAAGACTTTTCAGAGTCCCTTGGACTTCGGGGAGATCAAACCAGTCAATCCTAATGGAAATCAGTACTGAATATTCATTGGAAGGACTGATGTTGAAGCTGAAACTCCAATACTTTGGCCATCTGATGCGAAGAGCTGACTCATTTGAAAAGACCCTGATGCTGGGCAAGATTGAAGGCAGAAGGAGACGGGGACAACAGTGGATGAGATGGTTGGATGGCATCACTGACTCAATGGACATGAGTTTGAGTAAACTTCGGGAGTTGGTGATGGACAGGGAAGCCTATTGTGCTGCAGTCCATAGTGTCGCAAAGAGTCGGACATGACCGAGCGACTGACGACTGAGCGACTGAAATGAACTGAACTGAACTTGAAGTATATGGCTTATTGTTTTCCCCACAGCCTTGCCAACAGAATACTTTGCCAACTTTTGGATATTTGACAATAGAATAATTGGGAAATACTGTCTCAGTTCAGTTCAGTTCAGTCGCTCAGTCATGTCCGACTCTTTGCAACCCCATGAATCACAGCATGCCAGACCTCCCTGTCCATCACCAACTCCCGGAGTTCACTCACTCACGTCCATCAGTCAGGGATGCCATCCAGCCATCTCATCCTCTGTTGTCCCCTTCTCCTCCTGCCCCCAATCCCTCCCAGCATCAGAGTCTTTTCCAATGAATCAACTCTTCGCATGAGGTCGCCAAAGTACTGGAGTTTCAGCTTCAGCATCATTCCTTCCAAAGAAATCCCAGGGCTGATCACCTTCAGAATGGATTGGTTGGATCTCCTTGCAGTCCAAGAGAGAGTCCAAGACTCTCAAGAGTCTTCTCCAACACCACAGTTCAAAAGCATCAATTCTTCAGTGCTCAGCCTTCTTCACAGTCCAACTCTCACATCCATACATGACCACAGGAAAAACCGTAGCCTTGACTAGACGAACCTTTGTTGGCAAAGTAATGTCTCTGCTTTTGAATATGCTATCTAGGTTGGGCATAACTTTCCTTCCAAGGAGTAAGCGTCTTTTAATTTCATGGCTGCAGTCATCATCTGCAGTGATTTTGGAGCCCCAAAAAATAAAGTCTGACACTGTTTCCACTCTTTCCCCATCTATTTCCCATGAAGTGATGGGACCAGATGCCATGATCTGTTTTCTGAATGTTGAGCTTTAAGCCAACTTTTTCACTCTCCTCTTTCACTTTCATCAAGAGGCTTTTGAGTTCCTCTTCACTTTCTGCCATAAGGGTGGTGTCATCTGCATATCTGAGGTTATTGATATTTCTCGCAGCAATCTTGATTCCAGCTTGTATTTCTTCCAGTCCAGCATTTCTCATGATGTACTCTGCATATAAGTTAAATAAACAGGGTGACAATATACAGCCTTGACATACTCCTTTTCCTATTTGGAACCAGTCTGTTCTTCCATGTGCAGTTCTAACTGTTGCTTCTTGACCTGCATACAGATTTCTCAAGAGGCAGGTCAGGTGGTCTGGTATTCCCATCTCTTTCAGAATTTTCCACAGTTTATTGTGATCCACACAGTCAAAGGCTTTGGCATAGCCAATAACCAGAAATAGATGTTTTTCTGGAACTCTCTTGCTTTTTCTATGATCCAGCAGATGTTGGCAATTTGATCTCTGGTTCCTCTGCCTTTTCTAAAACCAGCTTGAACATCTGGAAGTTCACAGTTCACGTATTGCTGAAGCCTGGCTTGGAGAATTTTGAGCATTTCTAGCATGTGACCTGAGTGCAATTGTGCGGTAGTTTGAGCATTCTTTGGCATTGTCTTTCTTTGGGATTGGGATGAAAACTGACCTTTTCCAGTCCTGTGGCCACTGCTGAGTTTTCCAAATTTGCTGGCATATTGAGTGCATCACTTTCACAGCATCATCTTTCAGGATTTGAAATAGCTCAACTGGAATTCCATCACCTCACTAGCGTTGTTCATAGTGATGCTTTCTAAGGCCCACTTGACTTCACCTTCCAGGATGTCTGGCTCTAGGTCAGTGATCACACCATCGTGATTATCTGGGTCATGAAGATCTTTTTTATACAGTTCTTCTGTGTATTCTTGCCACCTCTTCTTAATATCTTCTGCTTCTGTTAGGTCCATACCATTTCTGTCCTTTACTGAGCCCATCTTTGCATCAAATGTTCCCTTGGTATGTCTAATTTTCTTGAAGAGATCTCTAGTCTTTCCCATTCTGTTGTTTTCCTCTATTTCTTTGCATTGATCGCTGAAGAAGGCTTTCTTATCTCTTCTTGCTATTCTTTGGAACTCTGCATTCAGATGCTTATATCTTTCCTTTTCTCCTTTGCTTTTCGCTTCTCTTCTTTTCACAGCTATTTGTAAGGCCTACTCAGATAACCATTTTACTTTTTTGCATTTCTTTTCCATGGGCATGGTCTTGATCCCTGTCTTCTGTACAATGTCACGAACCTCATTCCATAGTTCATCAGGCACTCTATCTATCAGATCTAGGCTCTTAAATCTATTTCTCACTTTCACTGTATAATCATAAGGGATTTGATTTAGGTCATACCTGAATGGTCTAGTGATTTTCCCTACTTTCTTCAATTTCAGTCTGAATTTAGTAATAAGGAGTTCATGATCTGAGCCACAGTCAGCTCCTGGTCTTGTTTTTGCTGACTGTATAGAGCTTCTCCATCTTTGGCTGCAAAGAATATAATCAATCTGATTTCGGTGTGGACCATCTGGTGATGTCCATGTATAGAGTCTTCTCTTGTGTTGTTGGAAGAGGGTGTTTGCTATGACCAGTGCATTTTCTTGGCAAAACTCTATTAGTCTTTGCCCTGCTTCATTCCATATTCCAAGGCCAAATTTGCCTGTTACTCCAGGTGTTTCTTGACTTCCTACTTTTGCATTCCAGTCCCCTATAATGAAAAAGACATCTTTTTTGGGGTGTTAGTTCTAAAAGGTCTTGTAGGTCTTCACAGAACCGTTCAACTTCAGCTTCTTCAGCATTACTGGTTGGGGCATAAGGTCTAAATAACATTTTTCCTTTTAAGAGTCAGGATGAGTATTTTATGTATAGATAAATGTCATTTATATTTATTTTATTTATTAAATCTCTGATCACTTTCCCCGTTAATTCCAGTAACTTTGTTGTAAATTTTCTTTTCCATATGTAGAACTCTTTATATATTTGGAAATTAGCACTTTGCTTGTAATATAAGTTGCAAGTATTATTATTACTTATGTTAAATCTCAATTTTGCTTCTGCTTTTCTTAATTCATGAAAAAGTATTTTTAATAGATTCATTATTGTTTTTATTGTTTCAAAATTTGGAAAAAAGGAAGGTTTTTTTTCAATTCTGAGTTATACAGTAATTCACCAATAATATTTTCTAAAACTTAAATGTTTCACATTTAGTTATTTAACCATATTGGTATTTGTCTTAGTATACATAAAGTTAGGTAGAAGTCTAGTTTGCCTGCATGCTAAGTCACTTCAGCCATGACTGACTCTTCATGACCCCATGGACTGTAGCCCACAAGTTTCCTCTGTCCATGGGATTTTCCCAGCAAGACTATTCCCACTTCCCACTTTTCCAGGGGATCTCCCCCGATCCAGGGATGGAGCCTACGTCTCCTATACTGGCACATGGATTCTTTGCCACTGACCCACCTAGGAAGCCAGATACTATAGTACATTTTAGTAACTGGCAGGACTTAATCCCTAATTCCAATGTCCTTCCACTTTGGATCCCCTCCTACAGTCACTTCCTTGCATATGTTTCCACATGAATTTATAACCAACTTCTACAGCTTGAGGAATAAAACATCCTGGTAGTAAGTTTATTGAAACCATGCTAAATTTACAAAACAAATGGTGTAACAATTGACCTCCTCCTGATGATGTATACCTTTCCACAAACACGTCATTTCTTTCATTTGTTTAAAATTATTTTATGTTTTTCAGGGGAAAAACAAAACCACTGATCTGAAAATTTACTGGGGACTCATTAAATAGGGAGTTTTCTTGTGTAAAATTCAAATAAAATCAAACAATGTAATGTATGTCTTGAAAGTGAAAGTCCTGTCTGACTCTTTGCAACCCCATGGACTATGCAGTCCATGAAATTCTCCAGGCCAGAATACTGGAGTGGGTAGCCTTTCCCGTTGCCAGGGGATCTTCCCAACCCAGGGATCAAACCCAGGTCTTCCACATTGCAGGCGGATTCTTTACCAGCTGAGTCAAAAGGGAAGCCCAAAAATACTGGAGTGGGTAGCCTATCCCTTCTCCAGCAGATCTTCCTGACCCAGGAATTGAACCGGGTCTCCTACATTGCAGGTGGATTCTTTACCAACTGAGCTATCAAGGAAGCAATGTAAACCTTCACTGTCATTAAGTTTACTCCAGATACCTAGAATATAAAAACATATGCTGGTTATATAAGAGCTATAATGCCAAGACAGAAGGTTTGGAAGAAAGCTGGTCTTCAAAGACTCCTTGTGTGGAAATATTTGTCATTCTGGGACAGTAAGTGTTCTTTTGTCAGAAAGATACATTGAGCAATGATAAAACTGTTCTTCTGAGTTCTATTAGTGAACACTGTGCTCTGGCAAAATTGAATTTAAGATGGCTACTAATTGCAGCTTAGTATTTCCCATAGCTTCCCTAAACATCTGGCAGCAAGAATACTTGGGAAAATATGAATAAAATTTTTGGAGAAATGACAATATTTCATTAATCTCAGACCCTGCAAAGCCTTGCTAGAAACAAAGCAGAAGGTGCAGCTAAGAAGTAAAAAATAAAATCAGTTAACAGTTTGTTTTTTTTCCCTCATCCTAGTACTCTTGGTAACATGCTCGGTCATTAAGTCATGTCTGACTCTTTGCGAACCCATGGACTGTAGCCTCCAAGACTCCTCTGTCCATGGGATTTCCCAAGCAAGAATACTGGAGGGGATTGCCATTTCTTTATCCAGGGGACCTTCCCACAACTCCTGCCACATCTCCTGCATTGCAGGTGGATTTTTCGCTGCTGAGCCACCAGGGAAGCCCAGTACTCCTTGAGGGGGCCTTTAAAATTTCAATGATTACACCTCCAACTATCCCCCACACATGGGAAATTCACCTTTACAAGGCAACCTGTTTTTCTGTTATTAAAATGTTGTTTTCTCTTTTTTTGCCACTACAATATTCAGCTAAGGCTTTATTAAACTCTCTTAGGAAGTCTTCCATACCAACACACCTTACAAGGGACCGTCTGCATCATTGATTAGTACAAGCAACAGGTATGATAAAAACTAATCTAAACAAAAATCAGAAATTGAAACACATATGTTCTACTCCTGCCCTGCCACTTATTACATGATTTGAACCTGGTTTATTCTTCACCTTCCTGAGATACATTTATAACATTTCTTCTTTGTAAAATTAGAATATCTGCAATTATACTACCTACAACAAACAGTTGTGAAAATTAAATAAGTTCATGCATATAGAGAAGCTTTAAATTGGACACTCTTATAATATTTGAAACATAATTCAAGGCTGTATATATTTCTTATCATAAAAATAATATGTTTCTTATGATATATTGGGAAAATACCAAAAAGTATGGAAAAGAAAATTAAATTCATTTATAATCCCACCAGCCAAAGGTAATGATATAATAATTTCTCCATTTGCTCTAACTGTACCTACACCCACACACAGAAATAAATTATACTTTCAAAATACTGCTTATATCACACTATATATTCAGAATTCTGTATTTTTACTTTTCAATCAATTTTACTTTACAACTTGACAAAATTATCTCTGTATGGAGAAAGAAATGGCAACCCACTCCAGTATTCTTGCCTGGAAAATTCCATGGACAGAGGTGCCTGGTCGACTACAGACCATGGGGTCACAAAGAATCAGACACAACTGAGCGTGCACACACAAACACACACACAGGCACACAAACACTGAAGATGTTGAGCACATTTTGATGTGTTTATTGGCCATTTGTATATATTCTCTAGTTCTCTGGTGTAGTGTCTGTAAAATCTTTTGCCCCTTTTTATGTGACTGTCTTTCTGTTGCTGATTTGTACAGTTTTTTATGTATTCATGATATAAGTCCTTTATAAACTCTATAAATTTCAAATACATCCTTCAATCATGCCCCTTTTTATGCTTCATTTCAAGGAATGTTAGTTTTACAATTATGAAATCTAATTTATCAAATTTTTATAAAATTAACATTTTGGGGTACCTCTTTAAGAAAGCTTAACGAAACAGAAGCTCTTCTAGGAGTTTTACTACTAACTGTGAGAAGTAATAAGAAATCTCTAATTGAAGCTCCAGTATTTTGGCCACCTGATGCAAAGAACTGACTCATTGGAAAAGACTCTGATGCTGGGAAAGATTGAAGGCAGGAGGAGGAGACAACAGGATGAGATGATTGGATGGCATCACCGACTCGATGGACATGATTTGAGCAAGCTCTGGGAGTTGGTAATGGACAGAGAAGCCTGGCGTGCTGCAGTCCATGGGTTCACAAAGAGTTGGACACGACTGAACAACTAAACTGAACTGAACTGAACCTCCAATTGGAATTTCTTTTGTTTCTGAGTATCAACCTCTTAAAATTATATTATTAAAAAATAAGCCAGAAAAAGCACAAAACAAATGAATAGAACTATAAACAACTAATGAGTGGAATTGAGCCTAATTTTAAATGAATTTGGGAGGACAGGTGGGTGATAAACTACTTCATTAATGTGTTTTTTCCTTTGCCGTGCAGCAGCCGTTGCCTGCTGAGTCTGCCGTATATAAGCCATGTGTAAGGTTTACTTTTGATTTGAACAGTTAGCATTTCTTAATTTAAACCAATAATGCTGTGTGTAGCAAAACACTGTAGAGTAAGATATAAAAGCAATTTTCCCTATATAAGATATTGATTTTTTTAAACAACTAATCAAGGTTTGAGGTTATCCCATGAGAGGAAACAAGACAAAAGCAAAACTAGGATTAATAAAGCTATGTACACAATTCCACCACTTTCAACTTGAGTTTTAAAGAAATTAATGAAATAGGGAGCAATGTTAGACTTTTAAGATAGCATGATAAAAAAGATTTATAGAGTTTTAAAAATTTTTTTTCCAGAAAAATATTTTAGGTGTTAGAAGTAAAAAGAAGTAAAAATATTGTACCCTTGTATTTAGTAATAAATCTCATCAAATGTCAGGCTTAGAGACACTCAAATTTTCCTCAGTGATTCTTCAAGGTTGCTGTGAGGCATTGGAAACTCAGATGCAAGATAAAGTTCATCTAGACTTAGTGACCTTGATAATGGCCAATGGAAAGGCTCTGGGAGCAAGTGAATCCCTGAATGAAGCTATGGTTTATGTTCTGGTATTTCAGTTAAACTGTAACTTCAGTAGAAATTGCCATGAAATATTTGATTCCTTTAGGAGTCTTTCCTTTAAACAACCTGAATGGAGTCTTAGAATCATAGCTACCTGCAATCGAAAGGATAACAGAGAACTAGAAACTAAAGTGAGAGTTATACACAGAGGTGTGTGGCACTGGACCTAAAATGCCATTCTGTGAACATAGAGCACTTAGCCTCTAAGTGAGAAAAAGTAAAGAGAAAAAAAAAAGCACTATAGTATTTGGAGCATGCAAAACAGCATAGAAAACAAAGTTTGAAGAACTGCATTTATGGGTGGCTTATGAATGTTCTCACACAGTTTCTCTCTGATATTCCATCAACTCTTTTTACTAAATAGTCTATGGGAGAAAGGTGTTTTGATATCACTCAAGCAGTTAAAGAAAATGGCAAAACAAACTAAGGAAGCTTTTTGATTCCTCAGTACTGCAGTGTTCATGATTCAGGATCACAGGGTGGCCCTCTATAAGTATATAGTTCCAATGGTAAGATATCTTTAAGAAAAGAAAACGAAATAAAATTATTTTGAAACCCATTCTTTCACAGAGTGCAATTTCTATTAGTGCAACAGGTCAATATATTTTCCTAAACATTTACAAATTTGTCTTAGCAGGAAATAATAGTTGCTGAAAATTGTGTACTAAAATTTTTACATACATTTTTCAAGATTTCATTGATTCACCAAGTATCTTTTAAGTAGCTTGCTAAGTTATAATCCTTAGAACAAAACTTTAAGGTACATATTATTAGCATAATCTTTCATGTAGAAATTATACTTTAAAGAAGTCAAATGATACAACAAAGTTTGTAAAGACAAAACCATCAGTTGCTGCTGCTGCTGCTGCTGCTAAGTCGCCTCAGTCGTGTCTGACTCTGTGCGACCCCATAGACGGCAGCCCACCAGGCTCCACAGTCCTTGGGATTCTCCAGGCAAGAACACTGGCGTGGTTGCCATTTCCTTCTCCAATGCATGAAAGTGAAAAGTGAAAGTGAAGTCGCTCAGTCATGTCCGGCTCTTCGAGAGACCCCATGGACTACAGCCTACCAGGCTCCTCCGTCCATGGGATTTTCCAGGCAAGAGTACTGGAGTGGGTTGCCATTGCCTTCTCCGAAAACCTTAAGTACCAGTATTCAAATGTACAGCATTTAGTCTTGCTGGGTTTCCCTCATAGCTCAGTCAGTAAAAAATCTGCCTGCAATGTAGGAGACCCGAGTTTGATTCCTGGGTCGGGAAGATCCCCTAGAGTAGGAAATGGCAACCCACTCCAGTATTCTTGCCTGGAGAATCCCAGGGACAGAGGAGCATGGTGAGCTACAGTCCATGGGGCCACAAGAGTCGGACACGACTTAGTGACTAAACCACCAAACATAAAAAATGTCTGATGTTTATAGATGTGACCTATTTGGAATGCTACCTTTAGAAGGACTCTTCCTTCTTCTCACTTAGACTCTGTGATATTGTTTTGCATGAATACTGGAAAGATTGTCAGAATAAAAGATTTTAAAACAAATTTTTAAGGAGAAATAAAATATCAGAGTGAATGGGCTGTTCTTTATAGTTTATGAAATAACTCAAGGAAGGATTTTGAGAGAGAGAAAAAAATCTGTAGAAACTTTGTATATTTCCAATTATTAATCAATGAGAATTATGTGAGATCTATTTCTATGAACAGTAAGTTCAGAGCTAAATTTAGTAAAGTATATTTTTCATCCTTGACTTCAATTATAATGACAGCTGCCTTATCTAAATGGTCCAAAGCTATTTTCATCTTCATTTTAACTTTCTCCATTTTGTAAATCTATTGCAAAATCTTTGAATTTTTGGAAAAGATTAAATTGGTACTCTGCTATACTCATGCTAGGATGAAAGCAAGTCTGAAGTCATGATGTTAATAGAGCAAACTTGGAAGAGTATATTAGTTATAAAACTTTAAAAATAACACCATCAATATATCCAGTTTGAGTCAACAGTATATTAGGATTAAATAATAAAAGGAAGAATTCTAATATTAAAAGTTTTACTAAAATTAAATAATAACCTTTGAAAATAGTATTGTTTTTATTATTTAATCCCATTTGCCATTAGTTTTTCAAGAACATATTTTATTTCTATATTCTTCAACATTTGAAAGAATCTCTAAAAACAGATGATCAACCTGCCAGTTCAAAATTTCATGAGTATAGACATCAAAATCACATACAGCAGCATGCATGACAAATCCTTTTTGAGTACACATTATTCAGAATATAAAAATAAAAGAAAGATAAGGTATAAAAAGAACTTCCCAGTTGGTGCTAGTCATAAAGAATCTGGCTACCATTGCAGGACACTCAAGAGAAATGGGTTGGATCCCTGAATCAGGAAGACCCTCTTGAATAGGAACTGGTAACCCACTCGAGTATTCTTGCCTAGAAAATTCCATGAACAGAGGAGACTGGTAGGCTACAGTCCATGGGGCTGCAAAGAGTCATACACAACTGAGCCCATCCACATTCACATCCAAGATATAAAAAAATCACAATTTGTTCTCACTAGTCAAATAAGACATTCCAAAAACGCTTTTAGAAGAAAATTCTTTTAACATTTTGACATTATGGATGTTAAAATAGTGTAAAAAAATTCTTATGTGTTTCATTAGCACAAACTGCAAAGCTTTTAGTCCTTGGAAAAGAATTTTGGAGATTTCACAAAACATTAATCTTAGGTTCAAAATTCCTTTTGGAGAACAAGTTATCAACATCATTTTTTCTTTATTTATTTTTCTTTTCTATACACACAAAAGTCTGTGGAAATATTAAATGCATTTCTTTCAGTCTGGTCAATCAGGTGTCTGGAGATGCAGAAACAACAGATGATTTTTCAGAAAATGTCTGACAGCATATGGATTAATGATGAATTCAACAATGCATTTTACTTTGTCAGTTGGCCAAGAGATATCTGAGTTCCATACAGATAACAACATCCTGATTTTGATAGAAGAAAGCCTTCAGTTGAGTGTTCGTTAAGTGATTCTTGTTGTTCATTAAAAACCCATGCCTGACTCTTTGCAGCCCCATGGACTACAGCACACCAGGCTTCCCTGTCCTTCACCATCTCCTGGAGTATGCTCAGACTCATGTCCATTGAGTCAGTGATGCCATCCAACCATCTCATTATCTGTCACCCCTTTCTCCTTTTGCCCTCAGTCTTTCCCAGCATCAGGGTCTCTTCCAATGAGTCAGCTCTTCGCATCAGGTGACCAAAGTATTGGAGCTTCAGCTTTAGCATCAGTCCTTCCAATGATTATCCAGGGTTGATTTCCTTTAGGATTGACTGGCTTGATCTCCATACTGCCCAAGGGACTCTCAAGAGTGTTCTCCAGCACCACAGTTAGGAAGCATCAATTATTCAGCACTCAGCCTTCTTTTCTGCCCGACTCTCACATCTGTACACGACTACTGGAAAAACCATAACTTTGACTCTATGGACCTTTGTTGCAAAGTGATGTCTAGCCCTGTGTAATATCAGAGAGACAGTTGACCACATTCCTTTTCAGCCAAAGACAAAAATCCAACACGCAACAGATTTTGCCAGTGTCTTGATAGGTGCTTACATAGTAAGTTCTAACAGAGCAGAATAAAAGCAATTTCATACTAAAAGCAGATTCTGGAGCAAAAGAATGTCTTACACTGTACTTCATACATAATACTGAAGTGGATGGACTTCTGTTTTCAGAGAAAAATGTTATTTGCTAGAAACTACAAATAAAATTGATAAGCCTTGATAGTGTATGTATTTCTCACCTAATAATTTCTATAGCACTCTACACCAGAGCAGGTACTAAAATTTTAGTGTCCTTGTAATGAAAGGTGAGAACCAATAGAAACTGAGAGAGAATTTAGTTATCTTCAAACCATGTTTTCACTCCATTTCTGTATTTCCAGACCCATGTTTCCTTGTGATGTGTAAGCAAAATGGCAGTTTGCTTAAGGTATTGGGTAGAAGAACAATATCAAAAATAAAATATGGTAAGTGAGACAGCAACCACAAATTTGTTTCTGGAAGTATTCAGTAAGCATCTTTTATCTAGCAGGATAAAAGTTATCATTTTTGGAATTGTTTCATCAACATATACAAATTATTCTGATCTAGCAGAAGATCCAACCAGTCCATTCTGAAGGAGATCAGCCCTGGGTGTTCTTCGGAAGGAATGATGCTAAAGCTGAAACTCCAGTACTTTGGCCACCTCATCCGAAGAGGTGACTCATTGGAAAAGACTCTGATGCTGGGAGGGATTGGGGGCAGGAGGAAAAGGGGACGACGGAGGATGAGATGGCTGGATGACATCACCGACTCGATGGACATGAGTTTGAGTGAACTCCGGGAGATGGTGATGGACAGGGAGGCCTGGTATGCTGAGATTCATGGGGTCGCAAAGAGTTGGACACGACTGAGCGACTGAACTGAACTGAGGAGCTAAAAATAAATGTTGTTACCTATTTTCTCATGTTGAGGAATGAAAAACTTACTGAGAATATCACCAGCACAATCACCTTATGTGATCCTAGCTAGAAAAAATATCCTAGTCTTTGGAGATGAGCATCTATTAAGCATCACAAAGATGCAACATGGTATCTCCTGAACAACATAGTACCTGGTGAGGCTGAGAAGGTGTTTAAATTTGGTAAGGTATTGAGATTTATAAAATTAGTATCCGTATTTTTATTAATAAAATGTCAAACAGTAAATAATTTTACATAGAATTCAGAGTTAATTTTCTATAATAGCAGAACTCAGCTTTAGCCAATCACCACCTTGAACATAAGGACATTTGGCCCAAATGTGAGTTTCGTGCATCACACACAAAGAAGAAACCCTAGGAAGTAACAGAAGGTAAAAAAAAGAGGGTGTTTAGTGGAGTCAGGATCAGCCTCACCAGGGAGCCAGCCATGTACATATCCAAGAAAAGAGATTTTCATGAATGAATGTCAATGAAGAAAAATAAAACAAAGACTAACTGCTGTGTTCTAGGGCCAGTAACCAGGCTAGTGTGGCTGCAGCAGAAATAGCCAGGAGGAGAGTGGTAGAAGATGAGGTCAGAGAGGAAAGGGTGAGAAAGGTCACTCCTACTGGTCTACTTTGCTGCCCAAGTCGCTCAGTGGTAAAGAACCTGCCTGCCAAGCAGGAGATGTGGGTTCAATCCCTGGGTCAGGAAGATCCCCCAGAGGAAGGAATGGCAACCCACTCCAGTATTTCTTGCCTGGGAAATCCCATGGACAGAGGAGCCTGGTGGACTACAGTCCATGGGACAGCAAAAGAGTTGGACACGATTGAGCAACTAAACAACAATGATTGGTCTGTTTTAAAACTTTTCTATTTTTCTAAGGGAGATGAGCATGCTTTGAATTGAATAATGATAGGAACTTCTTTGAAGGCAATGAAGAGACCTCTGGTGATGAACTATTGAGTAATTTAATGTTTGTTCATGTTAAAAGAATACATGGCAAAGATTCTGTGCATATGATATTTTAACTATCAGTTATGCAATGTGGGAAAATAATCAATGGTTTTGCCCCCAGCAGAATGCTCCTAGAACACAGGGGCTACATTCTTTTCATCTGCCCATCCCTAGAGTATAAAAATTCAAAAATGATAGTTGAATAAAAGTATGTCAATTAACACTAAAAAAATAAATATCTTTCCAATATCTCTACACTTTAGTTTCAACTGATCCTTCAACTATTCATAAAACAGAGACTTTTGTTATTATTCTGTTCATTATTAAAAGTAAAAAGACGGCTTTCTCAATGTTAAAATTGGGGCATTGGGTCTCCAGATGAATGAGGAAAAAAATTATGTGGTGAGTTTTACCCTCAAAGGTAATCTTTAGGCTCAAAATTGGCAACCCATTTGCATCAACATGTTTTTGAGGCACAAAATAATCTTTATTAAAACATTCTTTCTTTGAGAAAAAAAATAAAGAGCTATTTTTTGGAAACAAAACAAGACCAAAATTGAGAACTCCTAGAAACATAAGCTTTACAAGCTAAGTAAACAGAGCAATTCCTTTCATAAATATCAGAACATTAAACAGCTACCCTAGTTTCTAATGTTGAATTTGCTACTTTATTCATTTCATTTTTCAAAATTCCCTTTGAAATGATATAGTATGGAAAGTTGATTATTTTGATGGTAAGAAATAAAAGCCCACACAGCCATTAGTATTTGACATTTAGAGATTTGCGGCCACCTGAGATCTCTATGTAAATATTTATGAGAAAAGTCTCCCTCCTGGCTTTTATAACATGCACTTTTATTTGCCAGATCTCAGCTGTGGTTCTGAATTCCCATCTTGAGGACAAATCCTTTGGCTCCACCTGAATTAGCAAGCCTTTTGAATGATTGTATAAGCATTTTGCAATATTGCACTGTTATCTTAATGAAGGTCTTTCAAGTTATGATGGCCTTTGGCTCATTCTTCCATTTCATATGATAAAACTGAGGTAGAGAATGAACAAATACACCCAAGTGCTAAAATCATTCACAGGAAATTCAGAATCCCTGTCCTTCAGAAGTGAGACTCACTCAACATGTTACCTTGCATCTAGGAGATCCATGAAAATGGAAAATGGTTTTTTAAATAAATGTATGTAATCCGTTGAAAACATAATCAAAAGTATGCTTGCCAGATCATCTGAATGTGCTCATGTTCAGTCCTGTCTGACTCTTTGTGGTCCCATGGACTGCAGTCCCCCAGGCTGCTCTGTCCATGGTATGTCCAGGCAAGAATACTGGAGTGGGTTGCCATGGCCTCAAAGTTTAGTCTGTTTAACATCTTCAAGTCACTGTTTCCATAACTATCAGCAAATTATATTGCCACTTACCCCATCAGGAAAGTCAATCCCACTCGGGAGAAATACTTTAGCTAATCAATTTCGCATCCAACTGTAGTTGTATGCACATATATCATTGTTTCTTCCCTTCTGACTCATGTAAGTAATCTCTTCCCTGTCCAAAGAGGATCATCATTTCTGTGTTTTGGATTCCATTTTCCACCGTCACCTCCAGAAACTTGTTCTAATAGTTACCTACACTATTGCTGAAACCTTGTAACTCTGATCAGTCCTTGGATCTTTAAGAATACTCACATTTCTTCCATTATTATTTAAAAAAAAAAAGTCCCTCCTTAAAAACAAAAACAAAACCATCAGTCGCTCCAATGAATATTCAGGGTTGATTTCCTTTAGGATTGACTGGTTTGATTTCCTTGCTGTCCAAGGGACTCTCAAGAATCTTTTCCAACACCACAATTCAAAAGCATCAATTCTTCCGTGCTCAGGCTGGTCCAACTCTCATATCTGTACATGACTACTGGAAAAACTAGAAAAAAGCCTCCCCCTTAAAATTCCTCCATCTACCAGTTATAAATCTCTGATAAATTGTGGAATTGTCTACAAAATTTCTCTGTTCACATCTGAACACTACTTTGCCATGAAATTTTGACATTCCTCCTACCTGTAGATGGAGTCTGTCTATCCATCCCTGCTTGCAAATTGCTTTGACTAATAGAATGCTTCCAACATGAGAGAAAGCCCAATCCAGGCTCTAGTTAGGGAAGCCCAGTAATTCCTGACATTACAGACATCATAGCCATACCTGCTGAGGTCCCAGACCCACAAGTGGGCCAAGGTGCATAGTGTGGAACAGACATGAGCTATCCCAGTGGAGCCCAGGCCAAGCTGCTGATCCATGGATTTGTGAGCAAATAGCTATTGTTTCAAGCTGCCAAGTTTTGTGGTTATTTATTAGGTAGTAAAAGTTAACTGATAACAGCAGTTTATACCTAGAAGTAGGATGCTGCTGTAACTAAGCTCTAATACAGGTGGCATTGGCTTTAGAATCAGTAGGTAGGTGAAGGCTGAAAAAGCAACAAGGAAACTTTTAACAGAGTTATTTAAAAGATTAAAAATGGTTTAAAAAATTTTTGTAACAGGCTAGAAAAAAGAAGATCTATTTTATGGAGTAGACAAACAGTTGTCAAACTGTCACCTGTAGTAACCTGGAAGAAAGAATATGTACCTAAAGAAGTTACAGATTTGGCTGAGAATATTACCAAGCAGGCAGTTAAAAGTGTTAATCAGCCACTCTTAGCTACATGTGATAAGAAGAGAGAAATGAACAAAGAAGGAACTATTCTAATCTACAAGCTGAATTTTAACAAAATATAGAAGACCCATGGCAATAGGGTAAAGAACAAGGGGAAAAAAAAAAACTACAATGCCAGGGAAAGGGACAAATAACTTCAGAACTATAACCAGGGAAGGCACAGGAGCACTGATCTGATCACGTCCCCAAGATCCAGGGATACAGTGCCTTCCCAAGACTGGGGCTTCATTACAGCAAGCAATAAAGTTCCACAAGCCTCAACAAGAGGCTAATAAGCACTGAGTATCAAACAGCAGAGGAATCCCACAGGGAGTGTCACAAGAACATAAGAAAAGGTGCGCAATAAGGGGAGACTTAAAGATGAGGACAGATCCAACATTGAGGAAAATCCTCTGGAATCCAGCCACCACTCAGAAAATAAGGGAATTTGATAACTGTAATGCACCGAGGGAAACCATAACAACAAAATAACCCATACGCGGATCAACTAAACAACCCAAATGCTGATCAACAAAATAACTCAAGTACTGATTAACTTCTGAGGTGACTCATACTCCCACAACTAAAGGTTTAGAAGAAGAAAAGGCATGCTCATTTCAAGGCATAAAATCTATTTGCTTCAGTGTCTATTTTCTTGCACAAGATGTCTGCCTGTATTAGTCATGGTTCTACAGAGAAACAGAACTCATAGAATGTATATCTATATACAGAGAGAGAGAGGGAGAGAGATTTTTTATAAGGAACTAGGTCTTGCAATTATGGAGGATAAAAAATACTAATACCTGCAGGTGACTGCAAGCTGGAAACCCAGGAGGGGAAATGATGTAGTCCTAATCCAAAAACAAGCAGCCTCTAGATCCAGGAAGAGCTGATATTTCACTTCAAGTTTGAAGGCAGGAAAAGTCCAATGTCCCAGTTCAAAGGCAGTTGCTGCTGCTAAGTCGCTTCAGTCGTGTCCGACTCTGTGCGACCCCATAGATGGCAGCCCACCAGGCTCCCCCATCCCTGGGATTCTCCAGGCAAGAACACTGGAGTGGGTTGCCATTTCCTTCTCCAACGCATGAAAGTGAAAAGTGAAAGTGAAGTCGCTCAGTCATGTCTGACTCTTCACGATCCCATGGACTGCAGCCTACCAGGCTCCTCTGTCCATGGGATTTTCCAGGCAAGAGTACTGGAGTGGGTTGCCATTGCCTTCTCCATCAAAAGCAGTTAGGCTAGAGGAATTATCTTTTATTCATGAGAGGATCAGCATTTTTTTCTAAATTGGATTTCAACTGAGGAAGAAGCCCTCCCATGTTAGGGAGGGCAATGTGCATTGCTCAGTCTACTGATTTAAATATTAATTTCATCAAAAACTAACCTCACCAAAATATTCAGAATGCTTGACTAAATATCTGAGCACCCTGTGGACTAGCCAAGTTTACACATAAAAATTAGCCTTCACAAGTCCACCTCTTGTCAACTTGGTTCCCATAGACTTCTCCTTCAATCACACTGAATCCCCAAATAAAGACAATAACAAG
Organism: Bos grunniens; assembly: GCF_055505025.1. NCBI lineage: Eukaryota > Metazoa > Chordata > Mammalia > Artiodactyla > Bovidae > Bos > Bos grunniens. Next base: position 71,646,366 of record NC_141170.1, read on the forward strand.
GGTCATGATTCTGCCTAATATGATATGACTATCCTGTGAACAACCAAGGCTGTATGCTGTGATTAGTTGCTCAGTTGTGTCCAACTCTGCAATCCCATGGACTGTAGCCCACCAGGCTCCTCTGTCCATGGGGATTCTCTAGGCAAGAATACTGGAGTGGGTCACCATGCCCTCCTTCAGGGGATCTTCCCAACCCAGGGATCAAACCCAGGTCTCCTGTATTGCAGGCGAATTTTCTGTCTAGCCACCAGGGAATCCCGAAAAGGTTATTATCGCCCCAGAAGAGGAGCTAAAGTCCCTGTTTAGCCTTTAGAAGGATATTTAACTTTATTTTTGATTTCTTGTAACTGAAGAATGATGCTGCAAAGTTAGTACATCTTATGTTACATGATAAAGCAAATAATAGAAGGAAGAAAACAAAGGTATTTGCTTAATAGATGTACATATAAATACACATATGCACAAACATTCATTACTAAGGAAATACTCATGACAATTAGAGTGCTTGGTTCTAGAACTGGTCACAGGCTTATAGCTAGTATTCATAACTACTTTCTTTCATTAACTATTCTGTATTCTTTGTCTTCAGCAGGCATCTCAGCTTGTCAACGTTTTTTACCTGGTTGAATGTCACAAAATCTCATTTCTGCATGGTTTGGGCATCATTAGGCATATTTGGACTGAGTTGTAGCTTTGCATTGACTTTAATCATAGAGAACAGTAGTATTAAGAGAAACCCTAAGGGATCTCCTTCATTCCAGAAATACCCTTTCTTATCTCCTTTGTAGAAGAGAGGTCCAGCTTCTCCTTGGGAGTCAAAACTATTCACCCCAGGTAGCAATGCATCTCCCTTCTCTGGCTGTTAACTCAGAAGTATGAAGATTCTAAATTGACTGGATAACAGTCTCATCTTTTATTTCAATAGATTGTGTCTCCTGGTGGAAGCATTCTTTCCTTTGGAACTGAGACTTCTAGGCCAGAACATGAGATCATAGGAATGGGAAGCAAATATTTTGCTAGTGGGTAACTAGAGGTGAGTGGTGCCACTCTTATTTCCACCACTTGATTCCTGGACTCATGAATCATAGCTGTGAAAGAAACTGAACCATGTGTTGGACAATGATTTGGGTTCCTTTTGAAACTTGCCTAGCCCTGGGAAATATTATCACTTAGTTGGAACTGTATCTGGGTCTTCAAAAGGCCATTCTACCATTTTACAAACCAGTTTATTTCGGGAAAATGGGGAATTTAGTAAGACTAGTGAATTTCATGACCATGGGCCCATTGCTGCCTTCATTTACTGTGAAGTGAATTCTTTGATCAGAATTCCTTGACATACTATGATGCAGGATAATGCATTCTATAAGTCTAGGAATGTTTTAGCAGAAGCATTGCTTACAGAAAAAGGCAAATCTGTATCCAGAATAAGTGTCGGATCCAGTGAGAGCGAAATGTTGCCCCTTCCATGATGCAAATGATGGAAACAGACCACTGTAATCAACCTGCTGGCTGATCACCTGGGCAATGGTGCCATACCAGGGACTCAGTGTTGGTTTCCACTGCTGGCAGACTGGGCACTCAGCAATGTCAGTAACCAGATTGGCCTTAGTGGGTGGAAGTCACATTTTTGCTCAGCCTATACAAAAATTCCATTCTTGTAACCATGGCTACTTTGTTATATGAGCCCATTGGGTGATGATAGAAAAGGCTAGATAAAGGCTTATTGGTATCCATAAGACAGGTCATCCTATCCATTTGTTTGTCAAAATCTTCCTCTGCTGAAATCACCCTGTGGTGATCATTCACGTGAAACAAAAATATAGTCAATTTTTTTTTCCATTCATAGAGGTCTGTGTACAAAACTGCTTTCACAAATTCCTTGAAACCAATTTTCCAATCATTTTTCTTCCAAATCCTTGACCATCCAGCCAGATAATTAGTCACAGCCCTTAAACTGGTATATAACTACACTTCTGACTTTTTCCCTTCCAAGCAAAATGAATAACCAGGTGCACTGATTGGAGTTCTTCTCAATGGGAGGATTTCCCTTGACAATTGCCTTTCAGGGATGTCCCAGAAAAGGGCTATAGTGTTACAGTTATCCACTTTCAGGTGGTGCCTGCCTGCCATGGAGCTGCTGCTGCTGCTAAGTCGCTTCAGTCGTGTCCGACTCTGTGCGATCCTATAGATGGCAGCCCACCAGGCTCCTCCGTCCCTGGGATTCCCCAGGCAAGAACAGTGGAGTGGGTTGCCATTTCCTTCTCCAACGCATGAAAGTGAAAAGTGAAAGTGAAGTTGCTCAGTTGTGCCCAACTCTTAGCGACCCCATGGACTGCAGCCTACCAGGCTCCTACGTCCATGGTCCATGGGATTTCCCAGGCAAGAGTACTGGAGTGGGGTGCCATTGCCTTCTTGGGCCTGCCATGGAGAAGCATCTATAAACCAGGCCCATGTGTTCTCATCCTCTGTCAACTGATTGTAGGAAATTCCTTATGAAACCAAGGTGTGAGCTGAGAGAGAGAAGACAGTGTAATAGGAGTGGGAACCATAGTGACTTGGCCCACTTCTTAACTTACTTGTGCCTTAGGGCCTGCTTGGACCCAATAACATATATTGTTGTTGTTCAGTCACTAAATCATGTCCAACTCTTTGCAAGCCCACGGACTGCAGCACACCAGGCTTTCCTTCGATATATACCACTCCCAATTGATTGATGAAGTGTTGCTTTGCACAGTGATTTTATAACTTGGTGGGTCAGATAATACCTGGTTAATGATGAGAAACTGAGGTCAAATGGTAACTTGATGAGTTAAGAGTTCAGTCTCTACTAAGGCCCAGTAGCAGGCTAACAGCTATTTCTCAAAAGGGAAGTAGTTATTCGTAGAGGATAGTAGAATTGTGGTCCAAATTCCCAAGAGAGAACCTGTCAAAGGCGCCAAACAGTGATCCTACGTGCGGCTGCTGCTTCAGTCACCATTGAATCTGCTTGGTCCTATGACCCAGACAGCAAGGTCCTATGACCCAAGCACTCTGGACTTGTTCCAGAGTCTCCTCTTGTTTCAGGTCCCATCAAAAATAGTGAAAATATCTTTCAAAAATGGAGAAAATACCCATTTTGAATTTCTTGATATAAGTTTGCTTAGCTTTATAAACCTTAAAGCTACCAGAATTCTCAGCACATGACATGTGTTAAGCCAAGTATTATTTATAGATGAAAACCTTGGTGGTAGATGACAGGTTTTTCTTAACTTTCTCTGTTCCAGTCCTTTGCTATTCCTGGTACTGACTTCTAACCATCAGTAGAGATGCTACCATAATATGGTTCCATCTATCACTGGGCTATTCATGTCAACTCTAAATGAAAGTCCAACTTATCATACTTCTGACATTAACTATATCTTGCCTCTCAACAAAAAAACATTTTTGTTAATGTTGTCAATCATCTTTGTTTCATTTGAAGTCCTGTGGAAAATCAATAAAACAAAACAAGATGCCAAGGACCATTACAGATGTTCTTGCATTTTAAGAGGGCAGGTGTTAACATCGGATGAGCTGCACATGCTCCTTTAATTATTTATTTTTTATTAAGGAAGATTTTATTTATAATACCATATTAGTTTCAGGTATACAGCATAGTGGTTCAATATTTTTACAGATTATGCTCCATTAAAAGTTATTATAAGATAATGTCTATAAATCCCTGAGCTATATAATATATCTTTGTTGCTTTTATATTTAATACATAGTAGGCACCCCACTTGGAGAAGGAAATGGCAACCCACTCCAGCGTTCTTGCCTGGAGAATCCCAGGGACAGGGGAGCCTGGTGGGCTGCTGTCTATGGGGTTGCACAGAGTTTGACATGACTGAAGTGACTTAGCAGCAACAGCAGGCACCCCACTCCAGTACTCTTGCCTGGAAAATCCCATGGATGGAGGAGCCTGGTGGACTGCAGTCCATGGGGTCGCTGGGAGTCGGACACAACTGAGCGACTTCACTTTCACTTTTCACTTTCATGCATTGAAGAAGGAAATGGCAACCCACTCCAGTGTTCTTGTCTGGAGAATCCCAGGGACGGTGGAGCCTGGTGGGCTGTCATCTATGGGATCACACAGAGTCGGACATGACTGAAGCAACTTAGCAGCAGCAGCAATAGCAGCAGCAGTTTGTATTACAGAAATACAGTAAGTCAAAACAGAAATGAGATATCACCTCACACCTGTCAGAATGGCTATCATCAAAGTTTCTAAATAACAAATGTTGGAGAGAATATGGAGAAAAAAGAACCCTTGCACGATGTTAGTTGGAATGTAAATTAGTGCAACCATAGAAAACAGTATAAGGTTCTTCTAAAAACCAAAAATAGAATTATCATAGGATCCAGCAATTCTACTCCCAGATATATAACTAGAAAAAGTGAAAATGTTACATCAAAAAGATACATGAACCTCAGTGCTTATAGCAACACTAGTACAGTTGCCGAGATATGGAAGCAAACTTAAGTGTAAATCAACAGATGAATTAATAAAGAGGTTTTATATATATATATATATATACACACATATTTTTTTGATGGAATATTACTCAACCATAAAGAAGAATGAAATTCTGCCAGTTTCACCAATGTGGATGGACCTGGAGAATATAATACTTAGTGAAATAAGTCAGATGGAAAAAGACAGATTCTACACACTCTCTTTCAAATAGAAAATCCTGTGATTTGCTTCTTTTAACTCCATTCATAATGGCAGCTCATGCCACAAGGAGAATATCATGGTTGTAAAGAAGAAAGTAAGCTGTTAACAAGGCCTGTCCTTGTAGCCAAGAGACTTGATAGATGGTTGAATTTTTATCTATTTATTGGTGGAGGGAGTCCAATCGACTCCACCCAATACAGGCACATTAAGAATACTCAGTTCCTGAATCTCAGGCAGCATAACTAAGACAGATGGTTAAAAGACTGAAAACCAGAGACAAAGAATAAAGAGACAATTTTAGGGTCAGGTTGATATATTTTATTATCTAACACTGGAGAAAAATGGTAGCAGAACCCCCCCAAAAAAGGAAGACTGAATTTTTTTATCTGGCTATTGAATGCAGATAGTGGAACAAATAAATACCATCTTATGAAGGACAGACTGTAAAAATAGATAAACTTATAGACATGCCTTTTTTCACCCTGACTGAAGTCAGAAAATAAAAATACATATTTCCAGGGAAGAGTCAAAAGGAGGGGGAAAAAAGCTCTTTTTTAGAGGAAAGAAAAAGCTCTTTTATATTGCATTTTGGTTAAACATTAATCAGCTTGAGATATTGTACTCTAATTATTGGTGCTTCAAGACCAGAAGCTTCTAAATTACTCACATAAAACAAATCTTGGTGGAAAAAAACATAACTTTCAAAAAAAGTAAAGCAATTAAAACTTTTAGACTATACAATGGCTTTTAATATATTAATGCCCCATCCTTCTAGAAATCTTATTATGTTTGACAGTTTAATAATAAAATCAACTTTCTAAGTTTGTTTTCTTTTTTCTTTGTATTCCAACATAATTCTAATGAGATATGTGGAAGATACAGAGATAAAATATGTCAAAACTGAGCAAAACCATGTTTTATAGTTATGCCAATTATCAATTCTCTAGCTACTATCTTAGTCATTCCTTTTTATTATCATTATAACTTTGAAGTTTTTAAACATGTGATATCTTAATAAAAAATAGAACCATAAAGTTGATATTGAATAACCAACGGCTAATACCTAGGATGCTAAAACTTGTGTATGTAAAGTGAGAGCAAAGTTTAGGTTGACTGAAGAACAGAAAATAATAAACTTTCAAGAAACATAGGTTAAAGATATATAAACATTGTTATACACCACCATTCTTGGGCTAGTCACCAAACTCTGCTTTAATTCATTCCAATACCTAATTTTTCAGCACATATATTAGTATAAGCAAGAATATTATAAGGAAGAGTGATTAATAAGTTGCTTTCTAATGCCTGGATATAAATCATTAGGAAAATGTATACTATTAAAAATGTAAATAAATAGTCTAGTGAACTTTCACTGCTGACTATTTCCCCCATGCAGCACCTGCAAATTATCTTTGCCAAGATTTCCTGTGTGATCTTATATTTGCTGCTATCAGTAGGGGAAAAAAAAATTAAAATCTCCATAAGTTACTGTAACTTGTGGAATCAAAGCAAGAAGTTACAATTATATTTTCAAGGATCTTCTTGAAACATATTTTCTCAGAGATATTCCATTTATGATATATATTTTGTTTCTATGGACTTCCCAGGTAGATCAGTGGTAAAGAATCCTCCTGTCAAGCAGGAGACATGGATTCGATCCCTGGATCCAGAGGATCCCCTAGAGAAAGAAATGTCAATGTACCCAGTCAGTATTCTTGCCTGGGAAATCCCATGGGCAGAGGATCCTGGTGGGCTAACAGTCGATGGGGTTGCAAAAAAGTCGGACGTGACTTAGCAACTAGACAACAGCAACTATCTATAAGCTGATTCTTTGATGGTAATTTAGAAGTTAGCTCTAATGCTGGTGTTACTTCACTGGCACCAATAATGTGATTTACCCCATTAGCAAAATCATAATTGTGGAATTATTTGCATGTTCATTCAGCTATTGTTTATTAACTGTCTGTTATCACTGGGCACTGTGCTAAACAATGTTCACTTACAGTGTTAATCAAGTAAGACACAGTTACAGATATGTAACAATTTCCTTTCTTATGCAGGATATGTAGTGAAAGAGGCAATAATGCTGAGGAAAAGTGTTAGCTTTATAATAGCCAATGGAGCATCCATCAGCAGGAACCCAATCTTGCCTATGACATCAAGGAAGGCTTCTCTGACAAAGTGACACTTAAATTGAGATATTAAGAATGAGTAGAATTTAGCCAGATGAAGGGGTATTGGGGAGTAGTTGAGGGAAGAGGGTAATAAATTCTGAGCGACAGAAAATTATTTTAGCGGAATCAGAGGCAACGTGAGTTGAATAAAGTAAAAGATAGGAAACATGGAAACATGAGTCTGTAAGATGAACCCAAACCAAACCATTTAGAGCCATGTAACTCTTGTTAGGGGAGAAGGCAACGGCACCCCACTCCAGTACTCTTGCCTGGAAAATCCCATGGATGGAGGAGCCTGGTGGGCTGCAGTCCATGGGGTCGCTAAGAGTCGGACACGACTGAGCGACTTCACTTTCACTTTTCACTTGCATGCATTGGAGAAGGAAATGGCAACCCACTCCAGTGTTCTTGCGTGGAGAATCCCAAGGACGGGGGAGTCTGGTGGGCTGCCGTCTATGGGGTTGCACAGAGTTGAACATGACTGAAGCGACTTAGCAACAGCAGCAGCAACAACTCTTGTTAGAGTGTTTTATGCTAAGTTACAGTACTAAGTGATTTCATTTAGAAAGATGGGACCATCAAATATACAGTTTCAAAAGATTACTCACTACATATCAATTTCTTCATATGCAACAGAGGTAATGTGGTGTCTTGTAGCTTTCAAATTCTGTGATATGTTAAAAAATCTTGGCAGATTTGTTTAGCAATCTATGTATTTGAGTAATGATGGTTCCAAAGGACTATTGGCCTGGGTGACAAAATTCATTTTCTGAAATGCCAAAGAATGTCTAAGGAGAACTGAGTCTGGAAAAAGATATGAACTTATCTCCTCATGGCTTCCTTTGGCTGAGCGATGGCAGAACAGTGGATCTGACCAAAAAAAACATCAATTCTGTATGTGCTACCTGATCATGTGGTCATATTTTACCCTTGCACATAGAATATATGTTCCTTTTATCAATAAACAAGAGTCCAGAATTCTGTCCTTCACACCAATGAGATTATAAATAAAGATATTACTATGGTTTTTTCAGTAGTGTATTGATGCTCTAATTTTCAATAATCCTAAATGTACTTACTTATTTGCACACTCTTGTCTCACTTAAGTTATGTTTTGGGAAGTGAAAGATAGGGGTGCCAAGTTGCCTCTGAAAGCATGGGGTTCACCTGGCCTTAGGTAAATGCACAGAAGCCACTGTCTACCCTGACGTAGTTCTTTCCCACCTCTGTATCACAGTGTTGAATTAGGAAAAGACAGTACTTTTAGGGGCTGACTGGTTGGTCATATTCCAATTATAAGCTGATGTAAAACACTAAAGAACAAGCTATTTTTTCATACAATTCAGAATTTTATTCACTTTAATCATTTTCTTTTTTTCTGGCTGGAAATTCTTATGCTTCCTCCAGATGTTAACATAATTTTTTATCAGCTCAGGTTTTCCTGGAGGTCACAGGGCTGAATTCTAGCAGAGAAATTGTAGGGAGAAAAAGAAATGCCCATTAAGAAAAATTTCTGTTCACACATGCTTTCATATCCACACACAGAGAATTTTAAAAGTCTGAACAGGGATACTTCGCCTACTTTATCTCTGTCTTCACCCTTCTCTCCCCAAAGAAACAGAAGGCAGTGAAACAGTGTAGATTCCGCATGCAGTGGCAGGAGTGTTCATTTACATAGCCTAGCTGACTTATGTCTTGGGGAATGCTTCTTCCCCATTTCAAATGATCCCTTCCCTGCACAGATCTACTGTTATTATAATATTCATGGCATCTCTTTACATCTTTTTCTTTCCCAGGGGAAAATGATTTATCTGAATGGGAATTTGCATGTGAAAAATTGTATCCCAGGATCATATTCTCTGACAATGAGATAACATTAGAAAATAAGGATAAAATATTAATAATTAGGAACTCATGTGTTTAAAAATATATAAACTTAATTCCTTTTTTTAATTGATTTTTTTATTGAAGGATACTTGCTTTACAGAACTTTGTTGTTTTCTGTCAAACCTCAACATGAATCAGCCATAGGTATACATATATCCCCTCCCTTTTGAACCTCCCTCCCATCTCTTTCCCCATCCCATCCCTCTAGATTGATACAGAGCCTCTGTTTGAGTTTCCTGAGCCATACAGCAAATTCCCATTGGCTATCTATATTACATACAGTAATGTAAGTTTCCGTGTTACTCTTTCCATACATCTCACCATCTCCTCCCCCTCCACATGTCCATAAGTCTATTCTCTATGTCTGCTTCTCCACTGCTTCCCTTTAGATAAATTCTTCAGTACCATTTTTCTAGATTCCATATATGTGCGTTAGTACATGATATTATCTTTCTCTTTCTGACTCACGTCACTCTGTGTAATAGGTTCTAGGTTCATCCACCTCATCAGAACTGACTCAAATACATTCCTTTTTATGGCTGAGTAATATTCCATTGTATATATGTACCACAACTTCTTTATCCATTCCTCTGTCGACAGACGTCTAGGTGGCTTCCATGTTCTAGTTGTTATATATAGTGCTGCAATGAATTATGGGATACATGTGTCTTTCAATTTTGGTTCCCTCAAGGTATATGCCTAGGAGTGGAATTGCTGAGTCATTTGGTGGTTTTATTCCTAGTTTTTAAGGAATCTCCATATCATCTTCCATACAGGCTGCATCAATTAACATTCCCACCAACAGTGCAAGAGCGTTCCCTTTTCTCCACACCCTTTCCAGCATTTATTGTTTGCAGACTTTTTGATGATGGCCATTCTAACCAGTGTGAGGTGATACCTCATTGCGGTTTTGATCTGCATTTCTTTAACAATGAGCGATATTGAGCATCATTTCATGCGTTTGTAGTCATCTGTATGTCTTCTTTGAAGAAATATCTGTTTAAGTCTTTTTCCCACTTTTTGATTGGGTTGCTTGTTTTTCTGGTACTGAGTTATATGTATGCTGCTTGTATATTTTGGAAATTAATCCTTCTCAGTTGTTTCATTTGCTATTATTTTCTCCCATTCTTAGGGTTGTCTTTTCACCTTGCTTATAGTTGCCTTTGCTGTGCAAATGCTTTTAAGTTTAATCAGGTTCCACTTGTTTACTTTGTTTTTATTTCAATCACTCTAGGTGGTGGGTCATAGAGGATCTTGCTTTATGTCATGAAGAGTTCTGCCTATGTTTTCCTATAAGAGTTTTATAGTTTCTGGTCTTACATTTAGGTCTTTAATCCATTTTGAGTTTATCTTTGTGTATGGTGTTAGGAAGTGTTCTAATTTCATTCTTTCACATGTAGCTGTCCAGTTTTCCCAGCACCATTTATTGAAGAGGCTGTCTTTCCCCCATTGTATATTCTTGCCTCCTTGTCAAAAATAAGTTACCCATAGGTGCATGGGTTTATTTCTGGGCTTTCTATCTTGTTCCATTGGTCTATATTTCTGTTTCTGTGCCAGTATCATGCTGTCTTGATTGTAGCTTTGTAGTATAATCTGAAGTCAGGAAGGTTGATTCCTCCAGGTCCATTCTTGTTTCTCAAGACAGCTTTGGCTATTCAGGGTCTTTTGTGTTTCCATATGAATTGTGAAATGTTTTGTTCTAGTTCTGTGAAAAATGTCATACAACCCAACAATTCCACTGCTGGGCATACACACCGAGGAAACCAGAACTGAAAGAGACACGTGTACCCCAGTGTTCATCGCAGCACTGTTCACAATAGCTAGGACATGGAAGCAACATGGATGAATGGATAAGAAAGCTGTGGTACATATACACAATGGAGTATTACTCAGCTATTAAAAAGAATGCTCTTGAATCAGTTCTAATGAGGTGGATGAAACTGGAGCCTATTATACAGAGTGAAGTCAGAAAGAAAAACACCAATACAGTATAGTAACATATATATACAGAATTTAGAAAGATGGTAACAATGACCCTATATGCAAGACAGTGAAAGAGACACAGATGTAAAGAACGGATTATTGGACTCTGGGAGAAGGCAATGGTGGGATTATTTGAGAGAATAGCATTGAAACATGTGTACTACCATATGTGAAACAGATCACCAGTCCATGTTCTATGCCTGAGACAAGGCATTCAGGGCCAGTGCACTGGGACAACCCCGAGAGATGGGATGGGGAAGGCAATGGGACAGGGGTTCAGGATGAGGGACACATGTACACCATGGCTGATTCATGTGAATGTATGGCAAAAACCACTACAATATAAGAGTAATTAGCCTCCAGTTAAAATAAATAAGTTAATTTTTTAAATGTCATTGGTAATTTGATAGGGATCACATTGAATCTGTAGATTGCATTTGGTAGTATAGTCATTTTCACAATATTGATTCTTCCTACCCAGGAACATGGAATATCTCTCCATCTGTTTATGTCATCTTTGATTACTTTCAATAGCATCTTATAATTTTCTGTGTACAGTTCTTTTGTCTCCTTAGGTAAGTTTATTCCTAGATATTTAATTATTTTTGTTGCAATGATGAATGGTATTCCTTAATTTCTCTTTCTGATTTTTCATTGTTGGTATATAGACATGCATGTGATTTCTGTGTATTGATTTTGTATCCTGCAACTTTGCTAAATTCATTGATTAGCTCTAGTAATTTTCTGATACTATCTTTAGGGTTTTCTATGTACAGTATCATGTCATCTGCAAACAGTGACCACTTTATTTCTTTTCTAATCTGGATTCCTTTTATTTCCTTTTCTTCTCTGATTGTTGTAGCTAGGACTTCCAGAACTATGATGAATAATAGTGGTGAAAGTGGACACCATTGTCTTGTTCCTGATCTTAGGGGAAATGCTTTCAGTTTTTCACCATTGAGAATAATGTTTGCTGTAGGCTTATCATAAATGGCCTTTACTATGTTGAGGTAGGTTCTTTCTATATCCATTTTTTGAAGAGTTTTAATCATAAATGGGTGCTGAATTTTATCAAAGGTGTTTTCTGCATCTATTGAGATTATCATATAGTTTTTATCTTTCAATTTGTTAATATGGTGTATCACATTGATTGATTTGCATATATTAAGAATCCTTGCATTCGTGGAATAAACCCTATTTGATCATGATGTATGAGCTTTTTGATGTGTTGCTAAATTCTGTTCACTAAAATTTTGTTGAGGATTTTTGCATTTACGTTCATCAAAGACATTGGCCTGTAGTTTTCTTTCTTTGTGCTATCTTTGGTTTTGGTATCAGGGTGATAGTGGCCTCATAGAATGAGTTTGGAAGTGTTCCTTCCTCTGCACTTTTTTGAAAGAGTTTTAGGTTAGGCATTGGCTCTTTTCTAAACACATGTATACCTGTGGCAGATTCATTTTTCGATATTTGGCAAAACTAATACAATATTGTAAAGTTTAAAAATAAAATTAAATTAAAAAAAAAAAAGAATTCTCCTGTGAAGCCATCTGGTCCTGTGCTTTTGTTTTTTAGGAGATTTTTGATCACAGCTTCAATTTCAGTGCTTGTAATTGGATTGTTCATAATTTCTATTTTTTCCTGATTCAGTCTTGGAAAATTGAACTTTTCTAAGAATCTGTCCATTTCTTCCAGGTTATCCATTTTATTGCCATACAGTTGTTCATAATATTCTCTTATAATCCTTTGTATTTCTGCATTGTCTGTTGTAACCTCTCCTTTTTCATTTCTAATTTTGTTAGTTTGAATCTTCTCTTCTGTTTTCTTGATGAGTCTGGTTAAAGGCTTATCAATTTTATTTATCATCTCAAAGAACCAGCTTTAACTTTATTAATTTTTACTATTGCTTCTTTCATTTCTTTTTCATTTATTTCTGCTCAGATTTTTATGATTTCTTTCCTTCTACTAATTTGGGTTTTGCTGTTGTTGTTGTTGTTGCTCTTTTTCCAGTTATTTTAGGTGTAAAGTTAGGCTGTCTATTCGATGTTTTTCTTGTTTCTTGAGGTAGGATTGTATTGCTATAAACTTCCCTCTTCAAACTTCGTTTGCAGCTTGCCATAGGTTTTGGGTTGTCGTGTTTTCATTGTCATTTGTTTCTAGAAATTTTTTGATTTCTTCAGTAACTTGTTGGTTATTCAGAAGCATATTGTTTAATCTCCATGTGTTTATGTTTCTTAGTTTTTTCTTGTAATTGATATCTAGTCTCATAGTGTTGTGGTTGGAGAACATGCTTGGTCCGATTTCAATTTTCTTAAATTTACCGAGGTTTGATTTGTGACCTAAGATGTGATCTATCCTGGAGAATGTTCCATGTGCACTTGAGAAGGTGTATTCTTCTGCATTTGGATGGAATGCCCTGAATATATCAGTGAGATCCATCTCATCTAGTGTATCATTTAAGATTTGTTTCCTTATTAATTTTCTATTTTGATGATCTGTCCATTAGTGTGAGTAGGGTGTTAAAGTCTCCTACTATTATTGTGTTACTGTCAATTTCTCCTTTTATGTCTGTTAGTGTTTGTCTTATGTATTGAGGTGCTCCTACGTTGGGTGCATAGATATTTACAATTGTTATGTCTTCCTCTTGGATTGATCCTTGTTCATTATGCAGTATCTGTTTTGTCTGACATGAGGGTTGCTATTCCAGTTTTCTTTTGCTTCCCATTTGCATGGAATATATTTTTCCATCCTCTCACTTTCAGTCTATATGTGTCTTTAGGTCTCAAGTAGGTTTCTTGTAGACAGCATATACATGGTTCTTATTCTTGTATCCATTCAGCCAGTCTGTGCCTTTTGGTTGGAGAATTTAATCCATTTACATTTAAAGTAATTATTGATATATCTGTTCCTGTTGCCGTTTTCTTAATTGTTTGGGTTTGATTTTGTAGACCTCTTTTCTTCTCTTGTATTTCTTGACTATATTTCTTTAACATTTGTTGTAAACCTGGTTTGATGGTACTGAAGTCTCTTAACTTTTGCTTGTCTGAAAAGCTTTTTATTTCTCCATCAATTTTAAATGCGATCCTTGCCACATACAGTAATCTTGGTTATAGATTTTTCCCTTTCAATACTTTAAATATATCTTGCCATTCACTTCTGGCCTGTAGAGTTTCTGCTGAAAGATCAGCTGTTAAGTGTATGGGGTTTCCCTTGTGTGTTACTTGTTGCTTCTCCCTGCTGCTTTTAATATTCTTTCTTTGTGTTTAGTCTTTGTTAGTTTGATTAGTATGTGCTTGACACGTTTCTCCTTGGGTTTATCCTGTATGGGACTTTTGGACTTGGTTGACTATCTCCTTTCCCATGTTGGAGAAACACACTTCTTACACTTGCTGGGAGTCACAGTCCACCTCACCTCCCTAGGATGCCCTCCAACACTGTGCTGATCTCTGGACCTACTGAAGGGGCAGCTCAGATTCTAATCTGGCCCTCCTCCTATGTGTTCTTGCCTCCAGTGTCTCAGCTATCAGAATTAGTGCATTTTCTTTTATGGGAGCTCTCAATGATCTTTTATATATTCCACAGACACAGAGTCTGCCTAGTTGATCATATGGATTTAATCTGCAGCTTGTACAGCTGGTGGGAGGGTTTTGGGTCTGCTTCCTTAGCCACACTGCCCCTCAGTTTCAATTGTGGTTTTATTTCCACCTCTGCATGTGGGCTGTCCACTGGGGTTTGCTCCTAAGACTGCCCTGGAGGACTTGGGTTTGCCCCTGTGAGGGCCAGATGTGGTGGTGGAGCTCCTTGGGTTGCAGGGGTTCTGGAAGCACCAGGTACTCAGGGGAGTTGGCAGCTAAGGCAGCAGGAAATATAGTGCTCTAGAAGGGTATGGCAACCAGTATTGGCCAATATGCCCCAGAATTCTTACCTGGAGAATCCCCCTCCCTGACAGAGAAGCTTGACAGGCCACAGTCTACAGGGTCCTTAAGAGTTTGACACAACTGAAGTGACCCTTTGTGCATAGACACAAGACTTTTTTTTGCCTGTGGTAATTCTGCCCCAGTGAGAGTTGAGCATGAAGATGGCTCAGTTGCTTGGCTTGAGGGGACCCTGGTGGCACCAATGTACAGGGACATAGACTCCCTCCACTGCAGGAGTTATGGCTCTATCAGAGTCTTTTTCTGAGTCTCTTGTAGCTGGCAATCAGAAGGCCTCTTTGGCCAGTCTTTCTCCATGGCTCTGTCCATTCAGGCACTTAGAAGGCTCCCTGGTCTGGAGTCCTTCTCTGTTGTGCTCTATCAGGCACATAGAGTGGCTTCCCCTGACTCGGGTGCTACTCTATAGATCGGTGCGTTAGGCACTTAAAGGGGCACCTGGATGAGGTCCTGCTCTGTAGTTCAGTGCCTCAGGCTTTTGATGGGCCAGCCTCTCTATTGTTTAGGTGCCGCTAGCATGTGGGGTGAGAAAGGCTATGGTAATGGCTCCACCCCCCTACACGTGACTCAGCAGTATCACCTTGCTTCCATGGCTGCCAGGCTTTCCTCCACTGGCATTTTGCACCACGACCTCCTCCCTCACCTCCCCACCATCTGTCTCTCTGAAGTCAACAGCATCCCTTACCCTGAGATCGCTCCACACTCCACAAACTCCAGCTCCCAGCTGCTGCACCTTCCAGGGGCCCTCATCCCTGTCTGGGGTATGTATGGCTGCAGCAAGGACTGTTTGATTCTCTTTCCATTTAGGCTTCCACAGATCAGCTGTTCCACTCTCAGCCTTAAATGTTTCTCCTCTGACTCAGACAATTGCCCCTCTGTGGGGATCAGACCTCTGCTTCAGTTCCCCCACCCACCAAGGGCAGGTCCAGTCATACTAACACTCCTAGTTCCTTCATCCTATTTCACATGGTTCTATATTCTTTTCCACTGGTCAAGTACTCCTGTCTGCTCTCAGTTGGTGTTCTGCATGCACTTCATGTATCCATGAAGAGACATGTACTCCACGTCCATCTACTCTTCTGCCATCTTGTTTTTCCCTCTATTCTTTTAAATAATTTATTAATCAAATATTGTGATGAATACTAGAAAATATTTAGAACTGAAATAAAGATTAAACATTACATATCAAGTTTTGTGGGATATAGATAACAAAATATCAAGACAGGAATGTATAATCTTAACTGTATACTTTAGAAAGAAGGATAACTGAAAATTAATGAGATTATCATTCAACTGATATAGTTAAAGAACAATATAGCAAAAAAATAAAAGTAGGCAAAAGAATGAATATAATGAAAAGAGGATGAATTAGTGAAATGAAAAATCACTATAAATATAATTTGTTATTTGAACAAAGTAATAAAACATATAGCCTTCTAGTATGATTGATCAAGAACAAAAGAGAAGACAGAGATTTGCTATCAGCATATTATAATATTACTCATATAGTAGATATCTTTCTGTGACAGCATAGTCACAAAGATGGCAATGGTCCCCATAATAATCTCTATATTTGATGCAATTGTAACAGAAGTTCTAAGGATTTTTTACCAAACTTGAAAAATGCATCCTAAAATTATTTTGGAAACAAAATTAAAATTTGACAAAATGATATTTCAACAGGATTAAGGAGAAGGAGGAAGTAGAAGAAAAAAGGAAACAGTAAGGAAAGAGGGAAAAAAGCAGATTAAGAGAAAGAAATATTCTTTCCTTCACATTTCCAGAATTTCTACAAGGTTATCAAAATTAAAGAGAATACTGATTCAGGATAAAAATAGATTAAGAAGTATAAAATCAGACCAATATACAAATGGCAGCCTGGTATTTGATAGAGGTTACATTAGAGATTTATTGATATATCAAATAAAATCAACATGCAAAAGTGATAGTTACTTTAAAAATGCCTACTTCATGACAATTTTACTAAGAGCAATTTAAGTAATGCTTGTTTAGAGTGAGATGAAGAGAGAATAAACAGTCTTTCTCAAGTCTTAAGACTTCTATCATTATAGACATGAAGATACACAGAGGTAGAGATGGCATGGGGTCAACGGAGTACTATTTTTTTATCTATGAAAAGCCCTAGAGTGCAACTATGTTTTAATGTGGTTATCTAACATAGGAGAGATTGTTAATGCAAGAGAAGGGGGAAGTAATTGTGTAAGCAAGTCCTTGAGTAGATGAGAGAAGATGAAATACAGATTATACATGGAGGATTCGCTTTACTAGTAAGGAAAATACTTTCATAGTTACACAAGAGAAGGAAAATAAACAATATCCCCTGAAGGAGGGCATGGCAACCCACTCCAGTATCCTTGCCTGGAGAATCCAATGGACAGAGGAGCCTGACAGGCTACAGTCCATGGGGTTACAAAGAGTCAGATATGACTAGCGACTAAGCACACACACAGTGCTTTCTTAAGGCTACAGCTAAAAAAAAAAGAAAATCTCACTTTCCCATTTTCCTATTCCTGACCCTGTCAGAACACAGAGGAACCTCCTACTTTTGATGAAATATCAGGGTATTAATACCACAGACATGTCTTGAAGGGCAAATCCAAGATGTCGCATCATCCCACCCACTTCTCTCCTCACCGCTCATCAGTGGCTGTTTGCCCATGCACATTCTTCCGGTGCCCTCTGTCCCACACCCAGAGTGGGGAAGACTACCAATTTCCAGGACAGAATAGTGCTCAGAGCCTTTGCTGCATTCACAATATGCCACCTAAATTCAAGAAAATCAAATCAATTCTATTTTCTTTCTCTATCTGTTGAAAACTAGGTAGCTCAATTTCTTGGGCTTGAGCTTTTATTTAGAAAAAAAAATAATGATAAAACAAAGTTCTCACAAACAAAATTCTTTAGAGCTCAAGTGTTTGGAAATATTACACTGTTGGTCTTTTCATTTTCAGCTCCTCTGGAAAAAGATGCACCATAAGGGGTCTCCAAATACCTCAGTCCTGCTGCTCTTAGAGTTTGATTTGACATTTTAAAGATTTGAAGAAAGTAAAGGATTCTAACCTTGATATGTGTTTCAGTTAATGAAACAGTATCTTCTATCTGATATCAAGCACAAAGGGAAACTTTCAGAATTAATACACAGAATGTTTATACCTGGAGGTAATGAGTTTCCCATCATTAACACAATTAAGCAGATGTCAGACAACTATTCCATGAGAATGCAGGGAGCATAGTGACCCTCCACTGTTCTGTTTGCCCAACATTCCTCCCCAATTCTACTGTAAGATGCTTTTTTGACATTCCCATCACTGGCTTCCAATGGAAACATTCATGTTTTTATTTGACTCTGAAATATATTTATTGGCTTAGTAGTAGGGGAAAAAAAGAAAAAAAATCAAAAGGGACCATCAGGGAATTTTCCTGATGTCATACTGGATCTGACAGAAATGCTAGGGTATTGAGTTAAAATTTTTGAGCTGTTGAGCAAGTTCATATTAGTCCCTCCACCTGAAGCTGAGGATAATCTGAAAGACACAGCACAGAGGCAATGAAAATACTCTATACAATACTAAAATGATGAATACGTATCATTACATGTTTGTCTAAACCCATAGAATAACACCAAGAATGAACCATAATGTAAATTATGGGTTTTGGATGAAAACAATGTGTCAATGTGGGTTCATCAACTGTAATAAATGTTCTACTCTGATGGGGGATATTGATAATGGGGAAAAATATGCATGTTTGGGAGCAGGAGGTGTATGTAGGAAATCCACATACCTTCACCTGAATTTTGCTGTGAAATTAAGGTGAAGTTCTCCCCCAAAAGTCCCTAATTTTAAAAAATGTTTAAAAAAAGAATTAGAAAACATTAACAACATTATGATTACTATCAACTCTTCATTGGCCATGCATTTGTTGAAGCAGAGCTAGGTGATGAAGAAGGAGAGTCTCTGGGCTTTCAAGCGTGTTTCTAGGTATCCGTGAAGCCAGATATGTCTTTGATTTTCCAATATATTATTTTTGCTGAAATAAAAGCAAACCAAATTAAACAAAAAATTTGGGGCAATGCCAGGTGGGTAGAAACTCTGCCACTCTACTCTTCAGTGATTCTGTGTCTACCTCACAATGACACATTTATAATACCCTTTGGCCAGGCCTCTGCTCTCTGTTATCCTGCCATAACTCTATCTGAGCTTAGAGTGCAGTAGCCAGCTATAGACATGTAAATCACTGCAGCAGAAAAAAAATATTTAGTCCTTACTTTCCAGAAAGAAATTTATAAGGTTATGAGAACTTAAAAAATATTAATACATGGTAGAAAGATACTGCATTGTCAAGGTAAAAATCAGTCATTCTTTTCCTCTTTACCTAGGAAATGTAATATCTTTATCTAAAATCCATTCTCTCTCAACATCTAGGTCTTAAATGACATTTTAGCAGATATTAGCCTTTGTTTTTTGTTTTTGTTTTTGTTTTTTTCACTAACAAAAAATTACCTAAAGTTTAAAAGGCAGAGGGAAACTGGGCTTAAGATCTTCAAGTAAGAATTTAATAAATACTCTTAAAGTCTATCTATTTATTTATCTATCTACCTACCTATCTATCTACATATCCAACTACTATTCAGTGGGGTTAATTGCTACCCAGATTAAATGGGTAGGTATGGAAAAAGGTAGGTGCCAAGTACTGAATGTAGAACTAGAGTAACTTTATGGTGTTGGAGAAGACTTTTGAGAGTCCCTTGAACTGTGAGGAGATCCAACCAGTGCATCCTAAGGGAGGTCAGTCCTGGTTGTTCATTGGAGGGACTGATATTGAAGCTGAAATGCCAATACTTTGGCCACCTGATGTGAAGAGCTGACTCATTTGAAAAGACCCTGATGCTGGGAAAGATTGAGGGCAGGAGGAGCAGGAGACAACAGAAGATGAGATGATTGGATGGCATCAACGACTCAATGGACATGGGTTTGGGTGGACTCCAGGAGTTGGTGATGGACAGGTATGCTTGGCGTGCTGTGATTCATGGGGTCGCAAAGAGTCAGACACGATTGAGTGACTGAACTGACTGAACTGAAGCCCATTTTAGTCACCTGTATTACAGAATAACACATTTACTATAGTATTATTGTAATATCTAAGTGATAAAATATATAAAAATATTTAAACTATGAAGCATATATGTAAATAAAGATAACTACACTCTGAGTCTTTAATAGTTATGGACCTCTGCTTTATTTATCTTTATGTTCTCTCAGCACCTAACATAATGTTCCCAATTTTCTAATAAGTAAAATCCAAATTTCTTACTATTATTTTTTTAAAATCCTTCATGATCTAGCCCTTGATCATGTGTCTTGCATTATTTCATGCCACTTTTTTTAAATCATATTCTCTAATTGTAGTGATTCTGCCATTCTGAGTTCATGAAATGGTCCTTTAACACCTAGGGTCTTTGCGTATGTTCTTCCCTGTGCTAGGGGCCCTCCTAATTCTATTCTCTTGATTATATCTTACTCAACATTTGTCTCATTCTTTCTACCATTTTTTTTATTACTTTATTTTTAATTTATTGTAGTTTTGTACTTTGTTTATTTTATTTTCTTTATTATGGGATATCTGTATTACTTTATCTTTTTTTTTTAATTTTATTTTATTTTTAAACTTTACATAATTGTATTAGTTTTGCCAAATATCAAAATGAATCCATCACAGGTATACATGTGCTCCCCATCCTGAACCCTCCTCTCTCCTCCCTCCCCATACCATCCCTCTGGGTCGTCCCAGTGCACTAGCCCCAAGCATCCAGTATCGTGCATTGAACCTGGACTGGCATCTCATTTCATACATGATATTTTACATGTTTCAATGTCATTCTCCCAAATCTTCCCACCCTCTCCCTCTCCCACAGAGTCCATAAGACTGTTCCATACATCAGCATCACTTTTGATGTCTCGTACACAGGGTTATTGTTATCATCTTTCTAAATTCCATATATATGCGTTAGTATACTGTATTGGTGTTTTTCCTTCTGGCTTACTTCACTCTGTATAATAGGCTCCAGTTTCATCCACCTCATTAGAACTGATTCAAATGTGTTCTTTTTAATGGCTGAGTAATACTCCATCGTGTATATGTACCACAGCTTTCTTATCCATTCATCTGCTGATGGACATCTAGGTTGTTTCCATGTCCTGGCTATTATAAACAGTGCTGCGATGAAAATTGGGGTACACGTGTCTCTTTCCCTTCTGGTTTCCTCAGTGTGTATGCCCAGCAGTGGGATTGCTGGATCGTAAGGCAGTTCTATTTCCAGTTTTTAAAGGAATCTCCACACTGTTCTCCATAGTGGCTGTACTAGTTTGCATTCCCACCAACAGTGTAAGAGGGTTCCCTTTCCTCCACACCCTCTCCAACATTTATTATTTGTAGACTTTTTTTGAAGGATACCTTTCATGACACCCCACAGATGGGATTTGGTGCTTCTCCTGTGTGTCTTTGTGATATTCTATATATACTTGCTAACATATCACTTCATACTCTGCAGTTTACAAATGTTCTGAGAAAAAAAGGGTCAGTCTTATTCATTTTGAACAAGAGCATAGCCAAGAGCCATAGGGTAGGTGCTCAGAGAGAGATTTTTAGGATGAATTCTAGTGTATCTTAAGGAAATATTAATAAATGAAAAAATTCTAATTTTATCTTATGGGGATCTGGTATTATTTAAGAAACAGTTCTTGAAAAGAGTAATTAGAGGATGTGTAACTTCTGAAAAGATTGTAAAGAGAGATGTGTATTTTTAGATATGATTTCTTGTCAGATCTGTGAACATATTAGTAGAATGACATTAAATTCAAAGTTTGTGTGGAGAGGCCAAAATATAGCAGATATTAGATATCTCTGAGAGTTAGTGAAGACAGTTCTTCTTGCAAAAATCCTCAGAGCCACTATTTGAGACCTAGTTACAGGTATCCTGGATCTGTCATCTCATATTCAGGATATAAAAAGGACACAGAAGGAATTTGTGAGGAGGGTTTTTTTGCAGAGAACCAATGGAGTTCTCTGTTTCTCTCTCCCTCACACCCCCTCTCCCACAGATATCTGCACATGAGGGAAGGGTGGGGGAATCAACCTCCTTCCACTCAAGCATAAAATTTAGGGGCTTCAGTGGGACCATTCACAGAATTTAATGTGTGCAACTCTGAGTTTGAAAAGCAGGGCAGAAGCATATCTGATCCACTTGTGGGAAATTAAGAAGATGAAATAGATGGTCAAGTAGTCTACTTAGTGAAGGAAAAGCAACTTGGATGGATAGTCACACATTCCCTGAGATTTGAGGCAGATGATGCATGACCTTTTCCCATGGACCAAACGCAATAAAGAGAGCCAGTGTCCAGCTAGCTGTCTTGTTTTCAAGAGAACAGCTTGCAGGGAAAGGGCACTCCAACAGAGTGGGATCTGTGTGACTTGGACTTCCAAAGGCAGTCAGGATCCAGAAGAAAACATATTGTCCACATCCAAAGGCCCAGGAGGGAAGCCTCTAAACACCTCATGACAGCATCCCCAGAAGGTCACTGCCAGGCCCCAAATGCATAAAGCCATTTTCTCAGAGTGCAAAGTCAGCAGAAACTCTGGTACACCTTTACTCTTCTCTCCCTCAAGCTCCAACCCTACTTCAGGGCCAGACAAGAGAGAAGATACAAAGAAAAAGCCAACCGTGTTCCTTCTACAAAGACAAATGTCACACAAATGCTTCAAAGCCAATGAAAACATATTTTATAAGACATTAGAAGTCAGTGGCCTTCCAGAATTAGCATTGTGGATTTAAAAGAATGAGAAAGAAATTTACAAGAAAAATTGGACCCATAAAAACAAAGTTTAAAATATACTTTAAACATTCATTGTTTTATTTAGTTATTTTTAGTTCAGTTCAGTCACTCATTTACATCCAACTCTTTGCGACCCCATGGACTGCAATACACTAGGCTTCCCTGTCCATCACCAACTCCCAGGGTTTACTCAAACTCATGTCCATTGAGTCGGTGATGCCATCCGACCATCTCATCCTCTGTCATCTCCTTCTCTTCTGGCCTTCAAACTTTCCCAGCATCAGGGTCTTTTCCAATGAGTCAGTTCTTTGCATCAGATGGCCAAAATACTGGAGTCTCCACTTCAGCATCACCTTCTTATGAATATTTAGGACTGATTTCCTTTAGGATTGACTAGTTGGATCTCCTTTCAGTCCAAGGGACTCTCAAGAGTCTTCTCTAACACTACAGTTCAAAAGCTTCAATTCTTCAGTCCTCAGCTTTCTTTATAGTCCAACTCTCACATCCATACATGACTACTGGAAAAACCATAGCTTTGACTAGATGGACCTTTGTTAGAAAAGTAATGTCTCTGCTTTTTATTATGCTGTCTAGGTTGATCTTCAAAAGCTTGTCTTCAATTTGTGAAAATATCTCAGAACATAGATACAGAACACCAAGTTCTACTGTACCTTTGCAGGAACAATGAGGGGTGAGATAATGTGAGCACCATATAACAATGCTAAACTATCCCCATCCCAAGAGAGATAAAAGAATTTAAATGCTAGTCAGCAGCAACACAACAAAGTAGTCAAATTAAATCATTTCTATTCAATCATTAAGAAAAAATATTCCTTTATTCAATCTGTACTAAGAAAAATGAATGACTTAATTTTTTTTTAACTCTTAAGACAACTGATTCTAGCTGAAGGACAAATAAGGAAGTTGGATTGATGGGCATTGAAGAGAAGCCCCCATGAGAACAAAGAAAGCAGAAATAGTGAGAGAAAGCTATAGACAGAGATGGGTCTCATTAAGTCATCCATGTTATCATGTCATAAAATATCATCGGAAAGGGCATAGCTACTTCATTTTACAGATTAGGGTCCAGAATGATAAGTTAATTTACTTCTGGAAATATAGTATGGCATTTATACTATAAATAAATAAATGTATACTATTTATAGTCAAGCATTTCTTTCATTCAATTATTGAGATCTTCAGTTCCTTTTCTGAGAATGTTATGTTTATATTCTTTGTCCATTTATATATTAGGCTATTTTTTGTTGTTGTTTATTTGTATAAATTAGTTAAATATTCCAGATACCAATTTTTCAGTTCCAATGTTTCTGTTGATTTCTAATGTTATTACAGTGTAGTTAGATGAAGTTTTTGGTTGATTCTGGTTCTTTGATCTTTATTTAATTATGTCTTTTGCAAGGGTACACAGTCAATTTTTACAGGGTCCTGTCTATGCTTGAAAAGACTGGGTTCACTAACATTGACTGTGATGGTCAATATATGTTTACTAGGGCAGACTTTCACTGTGTTATTCAGATCATCTAGAGCATGAGTGATTTGACTGCTCAATTTTTATTGAAGGCAGTATGTTAAATTTTTTAAGTATTTGTTCATTAGTCAGTTTATCATTGAAATTCTTTTGATTTTTGTTTATCATATGTTGAAGCCATATTGTAAACTCCTAACTGACAAAGACTTGGGCTGTTTCTAAACTTTTCCTATCACAAATCATGCTACATTGAATATTTTTGTACCTAAATTTTAAAACATATATACATGCATGCTGCTGCTGCTGCTAAGTCGCTTTCTTTAGTTGTGTCCAACTCTGTGCGACCCCATAAACGGCAGCCCACCAGGCTCCCCCGTCCCTGGGATTCTCCAAGCAAGAATTCTGGAATGGGTTGCCATTTCCTTCTCCAATGCATGAAAGTGAAAAGTGAAAGTGAAGTCCCTCAGTCGTGTCCGACTTGTAGTGACCCTATGGACTGCAGCCCACCAGGCTCCTCTGTCCATAGGATTTTCCAGGCAAGAGTACTGGAGTGGGGTGCCATTACCTTCTCCGTGCTAGTAGGATAAAATCTAGAAAGGAATAGATCAAAGCATATGCACATTCTTAATATACACAGATTTTACCAAGCAATCCTTCCTACAGTTCAAACTGCAGAAATTGATTGACAGAAAAAACCCTGCCTAGTTAGAACTGAATAAATTTTGAATTAATGGTTATCATTGGCGAATAAGAACCTTAGTCAAACCTGGTGAAATCTTTAAAAAGTTTTACCCTTTACTTTTCCAACTCAAACTCTTTTCTCTGCATCTTGATAAGGTGGCTATCTTTGCTACAGAATCTTAAAATAGATCCTTTTCCATTTTCAGAAAACTTTGATTTTATTCTAATATATATGTATTTTTTTCACCTGTTCTTTGGCATTCATGGGTGTCAGTGTAATATCCTTGGATGAAAAGACTGAAAAGTCATATCTTCTATCTCACACAAATCAAAGTGTACCCAAAATGAGAGTATTAGAGAGAAACTACCCATGTTTTGCCAGCTACTGTGAAAAACACATAACAAAAAAAAGGATCCTCTAGTCTTTGAAGAATATCCCAAATAAATTTTGCAAGTTCCAATTTTCATCTTCTTGAGAAATATTACCATGTTCCCTCTGAATCACCAGTATAAGTTGTTGCCATTAAATTCAAATAGCCATTTTACTGACTTGAGGCCAAAGGTTAAAATGCAGGCATATGAACTGTGCAAAATGACTGTGTTTTTCTTCTGAGGGAATGTAGCCGAATTTTTGTTCTTAAAAATAGCATGCAAAGGTGTAGAGAAAATATCATTGCCTTATTAGGACATGGTGCTCACCTTCAGAGAAAAAAAATGTACCTTCTGGGGAAGCTTCCATGGGTGAGGAGAAGAGGCAAGATGTTCTACTGAGAGCCCTGGAATCCTAAGGACTTGAAAGTTATGTCCCCTCTGTTATTGCTGTCAGTCTCTCAGTCATGCCTGACCCTTTGCAACCCGATGGACTATAGCATGCCAGGCTTCCCTGTGCTTCACTATCTCCCAGTTTGCTAAAACTCACGTCCATTGAGTCAGTGATGCCATCCAACCATCTCATCCTCTGCTGCCCCCTTCTCTTCTTGCCTTCAATCTTTGTGAGCATCAGGTTCTTTTCCAATGAGCTGGCTCTTTGCATCATCAGGTGGCTAAAGTATAGGAGATTCAGTTTCAGCATCAGTCCTTCCAATGAATTTTCAGGGTTGAGTGCCTTTAGGATTGACTAGTTTGATCTACTTGCTGTCCAGGGGACTCTCAAGACTCATAAGCAATTTATTTATTTAATTCCTCTCTTGCTTTGGTTTCATCAGCTATAAAATGGGGTTTCAACTACACAGGTCTACTTACACTAGAAAAATTTTAAATAAATACAGATATTTACTGTAAATGTCTTTTCCCTATGATTTTCTTAACATTTCCTTCTCTCTAGCTTACTTTCTTATAATACCTATAGCATGTAAAATGTGTGTTAATCAATTTTTATGCTAAGTTTCTTGTCAACAGTAGGCTATTGATAATTAAGTTCAGTTCAGTTCAGTCACTCAGTCATGTCTGACTCTTTGCAACACCACGGACTGCAGTACTTCACTGTCCTTCACCAACACCCAGAGCTTGCTCAGACTCATGTCCCTCGACTCAGTGATGCCTTCCACCATCTCATCCTCTGTCATCCCCTTCTTCTCCTGCCTTCAATCTTGCCCAGCATCAGGGTCTTTTCCAGTGAGTCAGTTCTTCGCATCAGGTGGCCAAAGTATTGGAGTTTCAGCTTCATCATCAGTCCTTCCAATGAATATTCAGGACTGATTTCCTTTAGGATCAACTGGTTGGAACTCCTTGCAGTCCAAGGAATTCTCAAGAGTCTTCCCTAACACCACAGCTCAAAAGCATCAATTCCTCGGTGCTCAACTTTATTTATAGTCCAACTCTCACATCCATACATGAATACTGAAAAAACCATAGCTTTGACTGTACAGACCTTCGTTGGTAAAGCAATGTCTCTGCTTTTTAATATGCAATCTAAATTGGTCATAGCTTTTCTTCCAAGGAGTAAATGTCTTTTAATTTCATGGCTGCAATCACCATCTGCAGTGATTTTGGAGCCCAGAAAAATAAAGTCTCTCACTGTTGCTACTGTTTCCTCATCTATTTGCCATGAAGTGATGAGACCGGATGACATGATCTTAGTTTTCTGAGTGTTCAGTTTTAAGCCAACTTTTTCACTCTCCTCTTTCAGTTTCATCAAGAGGCTCTTTAGTTCTTCTTTGCTTTCTGCCATAAGGGTGGTGTCATCTGCATATCTGAGGTTATTGATATTTCTCCTAGCAATCTTGATCCCAGCTTATGCTTCATCCAGCCCAGCATTTCACATGATGTACTCTTCAGATAAGTTAAATAAGCAGGGTGACAATATACAGCCTTGACATACTCCTTTCCTGATTGGGAACCAGTCTGTTGTTCCATGTCCAGTTCTAACTGTTGCTTCCTGACCTGCATACAGATTTCTCAGGAAGCAGATCAGGTGATCTTGTATTCCCATCTCTTTCAGAATTTTCCACAGTTTGTTGTGATCTACACAGTCAAATACTTTGGCATAATCAATGAAGCATAAGTAGATATTTTTCTGGAACTCTCTTGCTTTTTCAATGATCCAACAGATGGTAGAAATTTGATCTCTGGTTCCTCTGCTTTTTTTAAATCCAGCTTGAACATCCGGAAGTTCATGGTTCATGTACTATTGAAGCCTGGCTTGGAGATTTTTGAGCATTACTTTGCAAGTGTGTGAAATGAGTGTAATTGTGCAGTAGTTGGACCTTTCTTTGGTATTGCCTTTATTTTGGATTGGAATGAACACTGAACTTTTCCAGTCCTATAGCCACTGCTGAGTCTTCCAAATTTGCTGGCTTATTGAGTGCACCACTTTCACAGCATCATCTTTTAGGATTTGAAATAGCTTAGCTGGAACTCCATAACCTTCACTAGCTTTGTTCACAGTGATCCTTCCTAAGGCCCACTTGATTTTGCATTCCAGGATGTCTGGCTCTATGTGGGTGATCGCACCATCATGGTTTTCTGGGACATGAAGATCTTTTTTGTATAGTTCTTCTGTGTATTCTTGTCACCTCTTCTTAATACCTTCTCCTTCTGTTAGGTCCATACCATTTCTGTCCTTTATTGTGCCCCTTTGCATGAAATGTTCCCTTTGTATCTCTAATTTTTTTGAGATCGCTATTCTTTTCAATTCTATTGTTTTCCTCTATTTCTTTGCATTGATCACGAGGAAGGCTTTCTTATTTTCCTTGCTATTTTTTGGAACTCAGCATTCAAATGGGTATATCTTTCCTTTTCTCCTTTGCCTTTCACTTCTCTTCTTTTCTCAATTATTCATAAGGCCTCCTCAGACAACCATTTTTGCCTTTTTGCATTTCTTTTCCTTGGGGATGGTCTTGATCACTTCCTCCTATACAATATCATGAACCTCCATGCATAGTTCTTCAGGGACTCTATCAGATCTAATCCCTTGAATCTATTTCTCACTTCCACTATATAATCGTAAGGAATTTGATTTAGGTCATGCCTGAATGATCTAGTGATTTTCCCTACTTTCTTCAGTTTAAGTCTGAATTTGGCAATAAGGAGTTCCTGATCTGAGTCACAGTCAGTTCCCCACCTTTGGCTGCAAAGCATATAATCAATCTGATTTCGGTGTTGACCATCTGGTGATATCCATGTGTAGAGTCTTTTCTCGTGTTGTTGAAAGAGGGTGTTTGCTATGACCAGTGCATTCTCTTGGCAAAACTCTGTTAGCCTTTGCCCTGCTTCATTCTGTACTCCAAGGCCAAATTTGCCTGTTACTCCAGGTAGCTTTTGACTTCCTACTTCTACATTCCAGTCCCCTATAATGAAAAGGACATCTTTTTTGGGTGTTAGTTCTAGAAGGTCTTATAGGTCTTCATAGAACTGTTCAGCTTCAGCTTCTTCAGCATTACTGGTTGGGACATAGACTTGCATTACTGTGATATTGAATGGTTTGCCTTGGAAATGAACAGAGGTCATTCTGTCATTTTTGAGATTGCATCCAGGTACTGCATTTCAGACTCTTTTGTTGACTATGAGGGCTACTCCATTTCTTCTTGGTGATTTTTGCACACAGTAGTAGATAGAATGATCATCTGAATTTAATTCACCCATTTCAGTTCATTTTAATTCACTGATTCCTAAAATGTCAATGTTCACTCTTGTCATCTCCTGTTTGACCACTTCTAATTTACCTTGCTTCATGGACCTAACATTCCAGGTTCCTATGCAATATTGTTCTTACAGAATCAAACTTTACTTCCATCACCAGTCACATCAACAACTGGGCATGGTTTTTTCTTTGATTCTGTCTCTTCATTCTTTCTGGAGTTATTTCTCCACTCTTCTCCAGTAGCATGTTGAGCATCTGCTGACCTGGGGAGTTCATCTTTCAGTGTCATATCTTTTTGCCTTTTCATACTGTTCATGGGGTTCTCAAGGTAAGAATACTGAAGTGGTTTGCCATTCCCTTCTCCAGTGGACCACATTTTTTTCAGAACTCTCCACTATGACTTATCCATCTTGGGTGGCCCTTTATGACATGGCTCATAGTTTCATTGAGCTAGACAAGGCTGTGGTCCATGTGATCAGTTTGATTAGTTTTCTGTGATTGTGGTTTTCATTTTGTCTGCCCTCTGATGAATAGGAATAAGAGGCTTATGGAAGCTTCTTGATGAGAGAGACTGCCTGAGGGGGAAACTGGGTCTTGTTCTGATGGGCGGTGCCATGTTCAGTAAATCTTTCATCCAATTTTCTGTTGATGGGCAGGGCTGTGTTCCCTCCCTGCTGCTTGACCTGAGGCCAAACTATGGTGGAAGTAATGAAGAAAATGGTGACCTCCTTCAATAGGTCTTGCCACACTCAGTGGCCCCGACCCCACAGCAGGCCACCACCGACCCACGCCTCCACCAGAGACTCCTGGACACTCACAGGCAAGTCTGGGTCAGTCTCTTGTGGGGCCACTGCTCCTTTCTCCTGGGTCTTGGTGTGCATAAGGTTTTGTTTGTGCCCTCTATGAGTCTGCTTCCCCAGTCCTGTGTAAGTTCTGGAAACTCTGTGGTGGGGTTAATAATTAAATTGGGCAGAGTCAAAGATACACATAGGAAAGATACACAAAGATACACACATCAGGAAAGAAGGTGGTTAAGCAGAGGTAAAACGAAGAGCAACAGGTGTTCGTTTCTCTCATGGAGTTTACAATCTAGTAATCTCAAAAGCCTCCCCACCTTATGGCTCAGACGGTGAAGCATCTGCCTACACTGTGGGAGACCCGGGTTCGAGCCCTGGGTTGGGAAGATCCTCTGGAGAAGGAAATGGCAACCCACTCCAGTACTCTTGCCTGGAAAATCCCATGGATAGAGGAGCCCAGTAGGCTACAGTCCATGGGGTCACAAAGAGTCAGAAACGACTGAGTGACTTCACTTCACTTGACTTCAATCTCAAAAGCAGATATGCACTTTTGCCAGCTAGAACTCTCTACTCCACTCTGATTCTGATTAATTTCTACTTATCCTTTAAGAATCATTTTAGGGGAACTTCCCTGGCTAGGAGTGGATATGAATTGATTTGTCAGTGCAGGGGACATGGGTTGAATCCCTGGTCTGGGAAGATTCCACGTGCCACAGAGCAACTAAGTTCATGCGCACAGCACTGAAGCCCACTTGCTCTAATGCCTGCCAGCCACAACTAGCAAGCCCCTCTGCCACAGCTACTGAGGCCCCCAAACCCCGAAGACAAGTCACAACCACCGAGGCTGCATGCTACAACTACTGAAGCCCATGTGCCTAGAGCCTATGCTCTGCAACAAGAGAAGCCACCACAATGAGAAGCCCGTGCCCCTCAACTAGAGAGGAGCCCCCGCCTGCTGCAACTAGAGAAAGGCTGCATGCGGCAATGGAGACCAAGCCTGGCCAAAAATAAATAAATGAATACAGCAATGTGTTAATGTCAAAAATAATGAGTATATATATACATATATATATATACGAATCATTTTAGAAACAAATTATTCCATTAAACTTTTCCAAGTTATATGCTATGATGATCAGATTTATGGATTAATTTGGTTCAGCTACAGTCCTCAGCTATTTGATCAAACAGTATTTTAGGTGCTACTGTGAAGGTATTTTGTTGACATATGATTAAAGTTCATAATCAATTGACCCTAAGCAAGGAAGGTTATCTGAAATAATCTGGGAGGGCCTGCTTCAATAAATTGAAAGGAACATACAGCAGAGCTGGGGCTTCCCTGTGAAACAGTAAATTCCACTTTTGAACAGCAGTGTCAGCCTTTGCCTGAAAGGTCCAACCAGCTCTTATGATGGTCAGCTCTGCAGATTTCCAATTGGTCTTGACAATCGTGTATGTCTGTTCCTTGCAATACATACATTCATACATACACCAGTGAAATAATGACTGCACCAATGAATGTAATAATCAGTGAATTAATGAAAATTAACACTTGTCTGGTTAAACGCTGACCAATACAGATGCTTCTATCTTATTTCTAACATAACACTTATTACTCTCCTATTATAATTGTCTCTATTATAACTAGTTTTTGGAAACATAATAGATAAATTCTCCTTGCTAGGAGAACACCTGTCACATAGTGAATTCTGTATGGATTTGTCTAATTAAATTAGTTTTAGATAACTGTCATTAGTAAATATCCTCTAAGGATTAAGCTTTTGGGTGTTAGGAAGACCTCAGTTTTTGAGTTTTGTCTCTCATTAACAGTGAGGTTTCAGGCAAGTTATCTAATACTTTTTACGTTTTATTCTCCTGCTTTAGTCTGGGATGCTATGACAAAAACATGATAGACTGAGTGGCTTATACAACAAACATTCACAGCTCTGGTGGTTGGAAGGTGGAGGATCAAGGTGCTGACAGATTCAATGTCAGGTAAGAACCTGCTTCCTGGTCATAGGTTGCTATCTTCTCACTGAGTATAGTGAAAGCAGGAAGGGAGCGCTCTAGGATCTTTTCTCTGAGAGTGCTAATAGGGCTTCTCTCTCATGACCTAATGACCTTCCAAAGGCTCCACATCTAATAATATTACACTTGGGGTAAAGGCACTAACATATAAATTTGGGAGGGACATAAACATTACATTCATCTTCTTTTCAGCAAAAAAGGTAGTGATAATATATCTACCACATAGAGTGATTTTAGGAGATATGAGAATAATTGCATTAAAATAGCATACTCAGAGAAGGCAATGGCACCCCATTCCAGTACACTTGCCTGGAAAATCCCATGGATGGAGGAGCCTGGTGGGCTACAGGCCATGGGGTCGCTAGGAGTTGGACACGACTGAGTGACTTCACTTTCTCTTTTCACTTTCATGCATTGGAGAAGGAAATGGCAACCCACTCCAGTGTTCTTGCCTGGAGAATCCCAGGGATGGGGGAGCCTGGTGTGCTGCCATCTCTGGGGTCACACAGAGTTGGACACGACTGAAGTGACTTAGCATAGCATAGCATAGCATAGCATACTCACTGTCAAACATTAAGAATATGATAAATATTTGCTATTCTTGTTCTTATAATCAACTGAAATGTAGAACAACTCTATGTGGCCTTTCTTTGAGAAATGTCCAATTAATTACCCAAAAGCAATTAATCTTTGTATCTGTGCCTTATTCCTGATGCTAGATGCCTCAGAGAACAGCACCTTGGCTGAGGTGCCTGCTGACCCAAGTCTCTGTAATGGACAGCCAATAACTAATAAGGTGCTGATCCCACTTTTAGGATTCTCTCACACATGCATGCATAATGAATCCAATGAAATCTCAAACAGTACTTTCTTTTCATAAACATACCAAATCCATACAAGAATATACAACACCTCGCTCACTCAACTCTTCCCTGAAAAATGCAGCAATGATAAATCCACCACCACCAAGGGCACTCATATCTATGTGGCCCTATCCCTTCAAAGCATTTTAATATTAAACAACCTTCTTTGAACCTTAGAGTAATCATTTAATGAATAGAGAGCATTTGCAAGTTCCCTTGGGCATTTGATGAGACAAATGATTTTTATATTGGTCTGTCAATTGTGTGAAGGAATTTATTTAGACTCCATGCAGCTTAGATAAAGACACTGGGGAACATCTCCCACTTACAGACTCTGTTTGCTAGTGTCTCTGCTGTGAGAATCTAGATCTTATGTACTCAAAACGTTTTCTGGGAGCACCAAAATACAGGGATGAAATATTGCCTTTTCTTTTCAAGTTCCAACTCTAACATTATGAGTTGTACACCCTTGTACAATTCACTTAACCTTTCTGAACCTCAATTTCTTTAACTGTAATGTTGGCAATAGTAGCATCTCCCTTAGAGGATTGTGAGGATTATAGTTACTAACATAGAAAGTAGCTCATAGGATCCTTTCAAGAAATGTTAGCTACAAACACCTTTTCTTTCGAGAGGCCATTGTATGGCGTAGGAGAACTGCTGCTGCTGCCTGCTGCTAAGTCGCTTCAGTCGTGTCCGACTCTGTGCGACCCCATGGACTGCAGCCTACCAGGCTTCTCCATCCATGGGATTCTCCAGGCAAGAACACTGGAGTGGGTTGCCATTTCCTTCTCCAATACATGAAACTGGAAAGTGAAAGTGAAGTCACTTAGTCGTGTCTGACTCTTAGCGACCCCATGGACTGCAGCCTACCAGGCTCCCCCATCCATGGGATTTTCCAGACAACAGTACTGGAGTGGGGTGCCATTGCCTTCTCCCTGTAGGAGAACAAGCTGACCCAAATGCTTATTCCCCAACCAAGCTCAACAGAGACACATAAGATGACATATTAACAAGAACAGCCAAACAGTGAATAAAGAAAGATTATAGCAAATGTCTATATTAATGATGTAGAAAGGTCATGGTTACAGAGTATTTTTCATTTCACAAATTTCCACCTGTGATTAAGGAAAGCAAAGTATACCTATGCTTTTCCTTCATCAATATCAGTGCCTACTCATGAGATCCATATGCTAAGTACAGAGAAATCTATCAAGAATATTATTAGAAAGACATTTTTAAAACAGCAGTGAAAAATCTTAAAATTTATGAGTTTTACTTATTTCCTTCATTTCCTAAGTTATAATCTTTTTCTCAAAGGATAGATGCTCTGATATAGTATCATAAAAACAAATAAAATATGTTTAACCCTTTCTTGCTAAACAATGTGAGCAACACTGCCACTTTCTGAATTTCTTCTCCATATTACATCCATTCTGAAATCTGAGCTCTAATAAATTTTTTAATATAAGATAATGTTATTTATTTCCCAGAACCAATAGCTTAGTTTATGTCTTGCAGCTGGTGTACCATATCAAAAATTCTGATAACATTATTAGGACCCTAAAACATCTTCATAAGATAGAATATTGAACGCTTCTATTGGTCATTTTCTGAGGCAATTTGATATTGTCCCATTTGGGGAAAAATAGAGCACTTATATAAGGGCTCTCAGAAGCAGATCTTTACTTCTTTCTCTCAGCTGCAAAAAAAGAACTTACTATCTGACATCTACCAACTCTGTTTCTTTCTGTGAATATAGCAAGCCTCAGCACCTTGTCCAGCTCTCTATCATCACCTTCACCCTATTCCCACATCTGTCTGCACATTTCACTAACTAACCTAATCTTTCCCACATCCTTCCACTCTATCCTCCAAAATATACAGACTGCCTTATTTAAAAAAAAAAAAAAAGAAAACCTTTATATCCTTAACTTGTTCATTGATGTTTCTGTTAACCTTTCTCTCCCCACTTAATTGAATGTGATCTTTCCACAAGGATACCACTTGCCCTAAGCCCTCTCAAGTAGAAAGTCACTTTTTCCTCCTGCACTCCAACACCTCAAGGCTAAGAAACAGGCAGAGTATTCCTCATACTATTTTCACTCCCAAGCTAATTTTTATCCTTCCCCCCACCCACACACAGACACAAAAAATCTTAGAACATAGGTTTTGAAGTTTTAATCATCGTAACTAACAACCACTATCCCTTCCCTTCTTTTGTAGATGTCATTTCCCAACCTCTCCTTGCCATTCCTCTCATTTCTTTTAAAATGTTAAGGTGCTCCTAATATCTGTCTTCACCTCTTATCTGATCAGGTGTATCCTTGAAAACACTTTAGATACTCTTGGATAATCCACTCATGACTCTGATCTCTCTTTTTCTTAACTTTCTCATTTACAGTTATCTTTTCCATCATCTCAATTCAGCCACCAGTTACTATCACCAGTATCATTCTCAATATTTGCAACTTCTTCTAGCATTCAAACTTATTGCTTCTAGAAACACCATGTAAAAAAAAAATCATATTTTTTTATATTGCCCATTTATTAACTCTAATTTCAATTAAGGTATAATCTCATATATTACAATGAACTGAGTATTAGATTTCTGCTTACTCCCCATACTAGCAAATATTTAATGACAGCTGGTATTTTTTCACTTCTATATTCTAGTGGATATCTGGTAATATTTCATATAAGTTTAAATTAGCATTTCTTTGATTACTAGTGATGTTGAGCATCGCTTCATGTGCTTATTGAGCATTCACATGTTTAATTTTATGAAGAATCTGTCAAATCTTTTAATATTTGTGTATGTGAAAAATATGTGTTCACATAAAGACTTGTACGAAAGTGTCCATAGAAGTTTTAACTACAATTGCATGAAAAAAGAAAGTGAAACTGAAGTCTCTCAGTCATGTCTGACTCTGCAACCCCATGGACTGTAGCCTGACAGGCTCCTCCATCCACGGGATTTTCCAGGCAAGAATACTGGAGTGGGTTGCCATTTCCTTCTCCCGGGGATCTTCCTGACCCAGGGATAGAACCCAGGTCTTCTGCATTTCAGGCAGACTCTTTACCATCTGAGGCACCAGGGTAACCCTACAGCTACACGCTGCTGCTGCTGCTGCTGCTGCTAAGTCACTTCAGTCGTGTCCGACTCTGTACAACACCATAGACGGTAGCCCACCAGGCTCCGCCATCCCTGGGATTCTCCAGGCAAGAACACTGGAGTGGGTTGCCATTTCCTTCTCCAATGCATGAAAGTGAAAAATGAAAGTGAAATCCCTCAGTCATGTCTGACCTTAGCAACCCCATGGACTCCAACCTACCAGGCTTCTCCGTCCATGAAAGTTTCCAGGCAAGAGTACATACAGTAACACAAATATAAAAACCATTATGTTGAATGAAAAAAAAACAGACAAAATAGAGTTCATACTGTATGACTATTTGTTTGAAGTTCTAAAACAGGCCAAACAAGCCATAGTGACAGAAAACCTATCAATGTTTGCCTGGAGCTAGAAGCAGGTGGGTGTAGGTATAGTTTGCAAAGTACACAGGAAACCTTTGAGTTGATGAAAATGCTATATCTTAAGTTAGAAGTAATTTCATGAATATGCACATATTAAACCTCTGAATCAGTTCAATTTATGGTATGCAAAATATACTCTAATACATATTATTTTTTAATGAAAACATATTAATTTCAACTTGGGCCTAATAGGAAACACTGAATAAAGTAATGTTTACCCCTCACTGCACTCAGTGTGATTAAAAATTCAAATGTTACAATGAAAATAAGGCTATTATTTGGAGAGTTCTATATATGACTCTGTATATCAGGGTAATATGTGGCTCAATCATTTTCACTTTGAATGAGAAAATTGGGGCCATGATGCAATTATGAGTTTATAACTCTGGTGAATAAGAATGAATGAGAAACTGAACTTTGCTACCTAATGAAGTATGCATGAAGATTATTTATCCAGATGAAAAATAACAAAAAAAGAAAATTTTACAGAAGAGTAATACTTTTAGAAACTCGCAACCAATTCAAAACTATTCAATAACAAAATATAAAAAGGTAGAGTAACATTTTGTGTTGAAGGAAAACTATTAATTAGTATAATACATAATAAAATATATAGTCATATATATGTTATGTAAAATGTTTTATAAGCACTATAAAGTATTATTTTGGATGTTTCAAATATCCATAAGAGTATCACACTCTTACTGTGTTTATTCTACTTTGGGGATATAAAAGTTGTTTAAGAAAAAAACTCTAAGGCAAAGAGCTGTAGTTGGAAGGATCCTCAACACTTAGTATCATTAACAGCTCTATGTCTGTTGGTGAGATATTGCACAAGGGTGTTTTTACTTATGTATATCCTAGACAGTATTGATGGTTTCTCTGAAATGTGAAACCTGATTATGTGAATTTGCTTCACTATTCTGTGACATTGCTTCAAGCTGTTTTTGTGCCTGATCTATCAATCTCTTTCAACTACTGTCATTTGAAAATGGGATTTCCAGACACCAGCCCAAGGACTTGAAAGCAAAACAACTCACTAGTCTGTGAAACTAGGTACTGGTGTTTCCTTTAAAAAAAAAAGTCATTTATCAGCTGCCTGTCCTTTTCCAAGAAAGAAAATCATGAGAATTCCAGTGCCATTCTTATCCTCAATCCTGGCCTCTCTGCAAGCTGTTATCTTCATAGTACTGGGATTCTGACATTTCAAAATGATTTGCGTAAGTGCAAGTCTTATTCATCCATTGTGGCAGTTGCTTACTGTCCTCTTCACTGTTAAGACCCATGTTCTTCAATCATGGGAACTTGTATACTATTTCTTTGGTATAAAGTCATCTCTTTTAATCTGTTCTACATTTATGAAATAATAGGTATTCTAATACTGCTTTTCCTGGATGAATCCTAAATTTTCAAAACATTCTCCCCAAAGCAGATGTAATTTAATCTGCTTTTGAAAAATCTTCCATGGTTTTTATCATCTAACACAAAGAATTTGTGGGAAAAATAGAAATAAAGTTTATGCTCCTGGAAGCTCAGCTTTTCTAATAATGAGTAGATTGATACTAACTTTCTCATAAGGAAAAGCCCCATGCTCAAGGTTGTCTTCTCATGCTACTGCTGCTGCTAAGTCGCTTCAGTCGTGTCCGACTCTTTGCAACCCCATGGACTGCAGCCTACCAGGCTCCTCCGTCTATGGGATTTTCCAGGCAAGAGTACTGGAGTGGGGTGCCATTGCCTTCTCTGTATCTTCTCATAAGAAGGACTAATCCATGGAAAGAATTTAAAAAACAACAAAATTTAAGGGAAAATGTAAAAAATTGTAACACAATTGGAATTGGATTCTCAGAACAAAACGAAACACAGAACATGCTAGAAGTAGTTTTCCATGTTTAATGCCTAAGAATTTTCCAGAACTGATGAATGAATCTATTTCATAGATTCCAAACCCCAGAAAACCCTGAGCAGGATAAATTTTAAAAATAATAAAATTTAATATACAAAATAACAAGTGGATACATTTTGAAACTGCTAAAAATCAAAGATTTTTCATCTTAAATGAGCAAAGGTAATAGAGGTAAATCATCTTCAAAGGAGAAAGATTGGTATTTCTTAATAGAAACTAGAAAAGCCAACTGACTAGACAATAGCATTGTTTAAGTGTTGAAAGAAAAATATTGTCATATTAGAATCTTATATCTTACAAAAGTATCCATCAAAACATGAAGTTTAACCAAACATTTTCAGACACACAAAATCACAGATAAATTGTCACTTGAGTGTCTGAACCAAAAGTAACAATAAAAAGAATTTCTTGGGCTCAAGGAAAATGATGTCAAATGGATGCACAGAAATGTTAAAAGGAAAAGGTCCACTGTAAAGGGTAAATGTTGACACACTGCAGTGTTCAGTACAGTTTAGATATGTGTATTCCTTGATGGTACCTGGTGGTTTCAAAACCGCAGTAGCCAAAGATTTTTACTCTTTTATGTATTTCATGATAGAATATATCTGGACCATCCTGATCTCTCTTTCCAAAAAGCATGAGACATAAATAAAGCTGAGTGTC
This sequence comes from Bos grunniens, assembly GCF_055505025.1. Taxonomy (NCBI): domain Eukaryota; kingdom Metazoa; phylum Chordata; class Mammalia; order Artiodactyla; family Bovidae; genus Bos; species Bos grunniens. Next base: position 71,684,928 of record NC_141170.1, read on the forward strand.
ATGTGTCTTACTGTAAAAAAGCCTCCATTACTCCATGGGGATGCATCATGCTTATAAAAATCATCTAGGCTGCTGTTCCCACTCCTTCACTCCTCCTCCTTGTAACTGTCTTCTTCTCTACTGCTACTGCTAAGTCACTTCAGTCTTGTCCGACTCTGTGTGACCCCATAGATGGCAGCCCTCCAGGCTCCCCCGTCCCTGGGATTCTCCAGGCAAGAACACTGGAGTGGGTTGCCATTTCCTTCTCCAATGCATGCAAGTGAAAAGTGAAAGGGGAGTCGCTCAGTCGTGTCTGACTCTTCGCGACCCCATGGGCTGCAGCCCACCAGGCTCCTCCATCCATGGGATTTTCCAGGAAAGAGTACTGGAGTGGGGTGCCATCTCCTTCTTCTCTGCAGCACCACCTTTTTACCTTTCTTACAGAAAACAGGGAGGGTCCCTGGCAATGCCTGCCAGAGATGCTGCTTTGATCTGGACAGTGACCCTGGGGTATTGAACCACTCAGTCATTCCTGAGTACGGAAGGACTTGAGCTCTGATCCAGATCCCATTACCTCCTATGGTATGTGACATCTAGGGAAACACTATACTTTGAGCTTCAAATGTCCCTTTCTATGAGATAGGGGTCATAGAAATAGGTATGGCACAAGATTGCTGTGCTTTGACCATCCCAAAGCTCTGGGTTCCAGGTTCCAGGTTTTCATCTCCCTCATAGTTCAGGGACACCCAAGGAAACATGAAAGGGCTTCCTTGGGTTGTATCCTGTGAGACCGACAGCCCTTTCCATCAAAGTGTTGGTCACTGGAATGAAAAGAGGGCCAAGTTAAGGGTGTATGAGAGCATTGCGATCCTGAGTGATTGGAAAGCACATCAAAGAATGTTTTAGGGTTCCAGACAGCTTTGACGCTGGAATGGAAATGAATGGCTCTGTGGCATCTAAATGAGGAAAATTGATGGGAATCAGGTGTTCATTGGTGACCACTTAGCCTTAACAATCACATCAGCCATCTCTACAGATACTAATGTAAGAGTCGCAGGGAAGAAAAAAGTGGGAAATGTGGGCGTGCCATATATATTCCTGAAGGGGACAGTATTTTTGCTTACAAGAAGAGGACTTTGCATGCTGTCTTAAATAAAATGGAACTTTTGGGAATCTAGTAACCACACACTATTGTATTCAATTCTGCTTCTACGCATTCAGGTAGAATGTGAAGTCTGACTCAACTAAGTCTTATGATCTTAGTTTTGAACCACACCACTTGCCCTTAACAGACAAACCATACTAATGGCCTTTGGTGAGAGTTTCTTATTGTAGGCATTTGTTGATATTTGGCTCTTTATATATTGTAAGTGGTGATTTTTAATTCTCATAATACTGTCATGTTTAAAATAGTTCTAAAAATTATTTTACACTGAAATAAAATATAGTAGTGGAATGGGAATTATTCTTCTGTATGATTGCCATCAACAATATTCATTGGATACCCTCTGTGTGCTGGAAACTCTGGAGAAAATTAAATATAAGATATTACCTTATATGCTTCTTTAGTTGGGAGGCTAAAAGGAGTCCTCCTGTATGCTTCTCTAACTAAGGGGGTAAAAGTGACTGTATGTATTCTCACACATACCGTCTGGTACAAGGCAATAAACACCAAATGAGAATGATAATTAAGTGGTTTCTAAACTGACTGGTCATTTAGATCATCTCAATAGTTTAAATTTCAAAAACCTTATTCCAACCCCCAAAGACTGATCTGATCATTTGGATTAAGCTGATTCTTGGGCATTGGAGTATCAGTATAATTTTAACACAAATTTTTAATATTATTTACACCTACAAAGTAAAATTTTTAAATTATAAAAATGTAATGAGATATGTTTTACTCATCATCTGTTCTCTTGTCTGCTTTCTCACAAGCAAACATTTTTACAAGTATTTTAATCCTGTGTGTGCGCACACACACACACATATCTTTTTTTGAAAAAGTTAACCCACATATACACTGTTCTTTTACTTTTTCACTTAATGGAACTTGAGATTGTTTTATATTCTCAGGTAAAAATTGTTGCAGCCCTTTAACAGACCAGAACCTGGTGGTCCGGAATCAACGATAAGAAAGTGAAAGAGAGAGAGAGAGAGAAGGAAAGACACGGGGACCCAAGCTCTGATGGAGCAAGGGTGCTTTATTAGCAGAAATGCAGGCTTATATATCATTAGTAAGATGATTACTCAGCTATTATACAGGATGAAATTTTATCAATAGCCACAATATGGATAGTCTAATACATACAAGGTCACTGACGCTGAAAAGAGTCACTGCATGTCTCATCCTATGACCTGAGTCCTGAGAACTGCGTAGAGCTCCACTGGTTCTCGGAAGAGGAACTGATAAGGAACAGAGAATCCTTGAGAAATAGAAAACAGCATGCAGGAATCCTCCTGTTAAATGTTCCCTGACAAAAAATAAAAATCATGTGCACAAACTGTGTCAGTATTGAGACCATTCCTTTTATGCCCAAGTAAGACTCTGATGCTGCGAGGGATTGGGGCAGGAGGAGAAGGGGACGACAGAGGATGAGATGGCTGGATGACATCACCGACTCGATGGACGTGGGTCTGAGTGAACTCCGGGAGTTGGTGATGGACAGGGAGGCCTGGCGTGCTGCAATTCATGGGGTCGCAAAGAGTTGGACATGACTGAGCGATTGAACTGAACTCAACTGAACTAAGTGGGGAAAAGATCATCAGGCTGAAAGAAGGACAGGGTGAGAGGTATGGAGAAAATAACATGAAAATTTACATTACCATATGTAAATTAGATAGCCAATGGGAAGTTCCTGTATGACTCAGGGAACTCAAACAGGGGCTCTATAACAACCTACAGGGTAGAATGGGGAGGGAGATGGTAGTGTGAGGTTCAAGAGGGAGGGGACATACGTATACCTATGGCTGATTCATGTTGATGTTTGACAAAAACCAACAAAAGTCTGTAAATCAATTATACTTCAATTAAAAATGAAGAAATTTTTTAAAAATATCAGACATACCAAAGTATGTCAGTTAGGAATTTTAACTGCAAACTACTCAAATTGGCTCCAAAATCACTGCAGATGGTGATTGCAGCCATAAAATTAAAAGAAGCTTACTCCTTGGAAGGAAAGTTATGATCAACCTAGATAGCATATTCAAAAGCAGAGACATTACTTTGCCAACAAAGGTCCATCTAGTCAAGGCTATGGTTTTTCCAGTGGTCATGTATGGATGTGAGAGTTGGACTGTGAAGAAAGCTGAGCGCCAAAGAGTTGCTGCTTTTGAACTGTGGTATTGGAGAAGACTCTTGAGAGTCCCTTGGACTGCAAGGAGATCCAACCAGTCCATTCTGAAGGAGATCAGCCCTGGGATTTCTTTGGAAGGAATGATGCTAAAGCTGAAACTCCAGTACTTTGGCCACCTCGTGCGAAGAGTTGACTCATTGGAAAAGACTCTGATGCTGGGAGGGATTGGGGGCAGGAGGAGAAGGGGACAACAGAGGATGAGATGGCTGGATGGCATCACTGACTCGATGGACGTGAGTCTGAGTGAACTCCGGGAGTTGGTGATGGACAGGGAGGCCCTGGCGTGCTGCGGTTCATGGGGTCGCAGAGTCGAACACAACTGAGTGACTGAACTGAACTGAACTGACTCAAATTCCAAAGAAGAGGAATTTTCAATGCAACCAAAGTGAAGTGCAATTGCCAACATGCATATGATATTTCAGTCATAAATATGAGACTAGATATGAAGCAGGACTGAGTGGACTTCTTCCAAAGCAAGAAAATTTCAGTTTCTTACTTATTATAATTCCCATGAGAACTTTTGTTAACTGTAATACTACTGCTTGTGGCCAAAGTAAAAATGATGTCCCAAAATATGATTATATCAAAAGTGAAGGAAACCAGAATGTTTGAAATAGAATATAAAATGAAGCTTAACAATATTTAGACTGAAATAACTGGAAAGTCATGGGCTCTCCTATGATGAAGACAATGGTCAATGAAAACTGGATTTCACTTCTTTCTATTTGACACAATCTAGTTTTCTTTGTCTTTTCAGTTTTGAAGTAAAAGTCAATTTCATCTGAGAGGCAAATGCTGATGTTATTGTTATTACCTTAGATTTTAGAACCAATTATTGACAGAAAATCAAAATCGAGAATCCCATTAAGAGAACTGGCAGGAAATTTCTGCCTGATTTGTGTAAAGTTACCATCAGCATTTCAACTGAATTGTTAGGAAGATGGAGCAAATGTAATGCTTTTAATAAAACAAGCATGTATATGGCATGCAGGATAATTCATTTTTCTGCTGTAGCTTTCATTTTTTCCCTATAAATTTGGGAAGTTGAACTAGATCAGAAAATTATGATTTGTGCCCCAAATCCAGCCTGCCACCTGCATTCACATATAAAGATTTATTGGAATACAGTCACACCATTTATTAGTACATTGTTTGGGGCTGCTTTTGTCCATGATGTCAAAGTTGAATAGTTGCCACTGGGATTATATACATGGCCATAAAGCCAAAAATATTTATGGAAGTTTATAAACTGCTAAATTAAATAATGACTAGCAAGATTTCACATTTGTGGAACACATGCTATATTCCACAAACTATACTAACAACTTTCTGTGCTTTATTTCATTTGTATTTGTAAAAATGTATAATGACTACTAAACTTTAGTACCTAAACTCATCTCAGGGGAAGTAATCCTAGTTCAGGTAAGATGGTTTTAAGGTCCTCATTCCTTATACAACACTTGTCAGTCTAATTAAGGACTAGGTGTATTTATGGTATGTGTATATTTGATAAGATATGATGGATTTAAGAAGTAAAATGCATGAGTAAAATAATTGTTAGGCTATTTGAGGACAGGCATGATGTCTTTCTATTTCCCTAGTAATTATCACAGAACTGTCCTGTAGTTGGCACCTATTAAAATTTGCATGAATGCATCAAGTCTGTGATCTTAAAGCCCCTTAATATTATATGAGATGACAAAAGACAATATAAAACCATAATAGAAGCCAGATATATTGTGGTATACTCCTCTAAGAGACATAAGAAAAGTAAGATGTGTTACTGGAGGGAGCAATCAAAGTTGAAGCTTTCTATAATGCCTTTGAACCAGAAAGTGAATAGGAATGGAATGAAGCTTGGACCTAGCTGCAGAATCTGTCTTCCAGAGCACAGCCTTAAAATTCCAGTTAATTCTCCAAGGCATAGAGTGCTTACTGTCACACATCTGGAGAATACAAGTACTAACTACCCTTTCTGCATGTTTTCTTGTGTGTGAGGAGACCTCCTAGACAAGGAGATTGCTTTCTAACTAGAAAATGTTATGACTTATTCCTCTGGCCACACCTCATTCAAAACAATCAACTGAAAAATTTCTAACTTCCTGTAGTACTAATAATTCTCAAAGCAGTCTCACAGGGATCAGTTTCAAATCCGAACCAGAAAAAGTATTAAGAGATGTTATATAGATTTCATGTATTAGAGTAAGAGATCCCCAACCAAATCTAGGGGTTGCCAGAGTTGGTTAAATATTACTTTTATGTATTCTCTGGTTTTATGTGCCTATCACTTTGAAACTCTTATAAATGAAAGGTATTTGCCTGTTCCCATCTGCAACAATAGCCCTTCACTAACTCAAAAACTGTTTACACTTGAATGATTCAACTCAGCTTAACACTAGGTCATATTTGTGACCATAATGTGATCGAAAGACACAAGCAAAGAACACTTAATCTCCTCTGTCAAATCTCCAGTATTATATTTTATATCAACTAGTCCATGTAGGAGCAAAAGCCAATAGTGATTAAACTTCTGCAAGTCATAAAAGGAGGACTGTGATGAGGTGCCAGCCACCCACTGATGATTTCCTGGGATCATCAAAGCTTGTTGTCTTGAAGGAAGGAAGGGTCGCGCTGTTCAACTATCATAAGTGTGAAGTGAGGATAGCAGCAACACAAACAAGGAAAGGAGCAAGCAATGAGCACACAGAATCATAAAAAATAATTGACCTCAGAAGCCAGAATACCAAGTGACTGACAACTTCCCCCATGGTCATACGTGTGAATGGAAATATGGGAAGCTTCCTTTCTTAATATTACAAGACACTGAAAGTCCTGTATTTCATAAAACACACACACACACACACACACAGCCAGTAAAATACATGCACTTGGGTTAAAAATACATCTCACATTCAAGGAAGTTCTAGACTGATTTTAAATCTTAGCATGCACCTGAAATATGGTCAAAATTGACTTTTCTTCTGATTGACCTCTCTCAAACCTACGTACCATCCCAGTGGTTTCAGAGTCCTTATAACAAAATCCTCTGCTTTTAACTTGAGAACCCAGACCACCTGCATCCACAAAGATTGGGATCTATTTGTGTCAACATGACTCTTTCTTATTTGCTCAAGAAGATTCTTAGCCAAGAATATAAGGCTATAAACCAATAAATCACTTCACTATTGGTTCCAGGAATTTTCTAAAAGCCAATATATTTGATTGAATAGTTTGCTCATCTGAGCAAACAGTCTCTGCTCTAGGAACAATGAGTTGGTCACTTAGCCAAAAAACTCACTTATCAAACAGCTATTCATCAAAACGCCTTATAAGACTTATTCCCCTGTGTCCACCGAACCAAAAATACTACCTCATGAACTTTATCCAAATCCAACTCAGAAAATGCCTTGAAGGACCTGTCCTAAACCATTAGGTCTCCCAAAGTTCAAACTCCTACCAATATCTACTCCTGACTTCTTTTTGAGGCACTATTGAGACTGGCAAAGTGCTACTCTCCCTTCCTGCAATAGGTTTAATGAGCTTTGTTTTGAACAGTAGTTTATCCTGATGGTCTTTTGAGATGTTGATAGTCAATCTTTCCCAACTATATACCTGTCAGCTGCAATCTCCCCTGCTCTCTGAATAATTAAACTTCAGTAAGCATGGTGGGAATGTAGAAGAACAAGCTACTGAGGATGTAAATATGGAAAACCTATTCTACCTTCAGACATTTAAACTAGCTTGTCAGAAACAAATAAGACCACAATTTTATCTAAAATCAAAAAGGTGTTTTTGTCATATATGTGTATATTCATGAATCATCAAATACCTTTAAAAGACTATCGTGAGATTTTATGATTCACATTTCAGATTATTTAATAAGAAGTAATAATACCTGAAAAGATAGGAAAAAGAGAAAGAGACATTCCAAACACAATTTGTAATATACATTTTGTTATTTTAAATAGCTTCTCAACACTCGTTCCCACCCCCCCACCTCAATTCCCTTACTTCCTCTCCTGGTAAATGGCTTTGTTGACATCGGGTGTCCAACAATGCTTTGGAATTTTGGACATATTTTGGAATGTTAAATCCCCCATGTTAGCTCAATTTTGTCAGCCAGAAAATTTCCTCCTTTCCATCCTTCATCCTTGTTTCCTTCCTTCCTTCTATTCCCTTTCTTTCTTTTTCTTCCTTTCTTCCTCCCTTTCCCATTCCCATCCCTCCCTCTTTCCTTCCTTTCTTCCTTCCTTCTTTCCTTCCCTCCTCTGATTTGCTTCTTCTGTTTTTTGTATTAATAATATATAAATATTATAATGATATTATAATATATTAAATAGTTAAATATATTAAAATATATTTAATATATTAAATAGTTCTAATGATGCTATGCTAGTCTGTATCAATGAATAACTGGAAATGTTATGTGAAATATGCTTTATAAAAGATAATTTCATGACAGAGCTAGTTTTAAACTTTTCTGCTCAATTATATCTATACCATTTGACCTCTGGGAGATAGTGAAGGATAGGGAAGCCTGGCACACTTCAGTCCATGGGGTCATAGAAAGTCGGACATGACTGAACAACTAGACCTCATCGTCAGCTCTCCTAGGGGTCACACGCTCTGAGTCACTCTAAGAGTTTTTATTTATTACTGGTTGATTACTCATTTAATTCTTCCTGCGCTGTGTTATGCTGTCCTTGGTTGCTCAGTTGTGTCCAGCTGTTTGAAAACCATTGGACTATAGCCCACCAGGCTCCTCTGTTCACAGGGATTCTCCAGGCAAGAACACTGGCGTGGGTTGCCATGCCCTCCTCCAGGGGATATTACTAACCCAGATCTCCCATGTTGCAGGCAGACATTCTTTACTGTCTGAGCCACAGGGGAAGCCCAAGAATACTGGAATGGGTAGCCTAGACCTTCTCCAGGGGATCTTCCTGACCCAGGAATCAAACTGGGGTCTCCTACATTTTAGGCAGTTCTTTACCAGCTGAGCTACCAGGGAAGCCTTAAGTCTTTCTGCTCAACCCAAATAACAAAATTAGCTATGTATTAAGTGTTGTTTCCCTGTTGGCTCAGATGGTAAAGAATCTACCTGCAATGTAGGACACCCAGGTTCAATCCCTGGATTTAGAAGATCCCCTGGAAAAAGGAATGGCTACTCACTCCAGTATTCTTGCCTGGAGAATCACCATGGACAAAGGAAACTGGGCTACAGTTCATGGGGTCACGAAGAGTTGAACACGACTGAGTGACTAACCCTTTCACTAAGTGTGGTTGTTTAAAAGAATGATTCATAAAAACATCCTACTATTACATTTTATGTTTGTTTTGTTGTGTTTTAAAATGTAGGGTTTTTTATTTTGTAGATATGGTGAGGCCAGCGGATCAAGAGATGATTACCACTGGAAAAAATAGTTTGTTACTCACAGTACTCCAGAGAAGGGGGCACACCAGGCCACACAGGACTACATAGGAAAGCAGCTAGGTTAATTAGGAAGCAGCAGTAAGGGGAAAGTATAAGCAGGAGCCCCAATTGTGGTTTTTGCGGGAAAAGTAAGACACCACAGGATAAGTAGACTTAGAATAAGCTAGTCTGAAATATTTCTGTGTACAGCACTTCTGGGTGATTAAAAGGTATTTTAGGTTTTACCATGCCAGTAGTCATATAGCGATTTTCAATTATGGTTTCAATTTCCATTTTCCTGATAAAAAATGATGTTGAACACTTTTATGCATGTTGGTTAGTACCTCTCCAGGATGTTCTACCATTTTTCACATTGAATTCTCTGTGTTTTTTCCTCAGTTAATTTGTAGAATTCCTTTACCTTTTCTGAATATGAGTCCTTTGACAGGTAAGTATTTAAAAATATTTCCTCCTAATCTGTGACTTCACTTTTATCTTTCTTAACAATGTGTTTTGACAAATAGAAGACCAATGTATGGTGGCTCAGATGGTAAAGAATCTGCCTGCAATGTAGGAGACCTGGATTCGATCCCTGGGTCGGGAAGATCCCCTGGAGGAGGGCATAGCAACCCACTCCAGTATTCTTGCCTGGAGAATCCCCATGGATAGGGGAGCCTGGCAGGCTACAGTCAATGGGATCACAAAGAGTCAGACACGACTGAGCAACTAGGCACAGCACATGTAGTTTTTTACTTTTATTTATTCTTTATCCATTCATCTGTTGATAGACACTTAAGATGCTTCCATCTTAAGCAGCATCTTAGCAATATGCTGCTTTGAACATGTATCTTTTTGAATTAGTCTCTTCAGTAAGTAGACAGTTACATTTAAAAGAATGAAATTAAAACATTCTCTAATACCATATACAAAAATAAACTCAAAATGGATTAGAGACCTAAATGGAATACTAGAAACTATAAAACCCTTGGAGGAAAATATAAGCAGAACACTCTTTGACATAAATCATAGCAATATTTTTTAATCTGGCTCTTAAAGCAAAGAAAATATAAGCAAAAACAAGAAGGCAGACCTACTTGAACTTAAAAGCTTTTGCACAACAAAGGAACCCATTGACAAAATGCAAATATAGCCTACAGAATGGCAGAAAATATTTGCAAATGATATGAACAATAATGGGTTCAGTTCAATTCAGTCGCTCAGTCGTATCCAACTCTTTGTGACCCCATGAACCGCAGCATGCCAGGCCTCTCTGTCCATCACCGACTGCCAGAGTCTACCCAAACCCATATCCATTGAGTCAGTGATGCCATCCAACCATCTCATCCTCTGTCGTCCCCTTCTCCTCCTGCCCTCAATCTTTCCCAGCAGCAGGGTCTTTTCAAATGACTCAGCTCTTCGTATCAGATGGCCAAAGTATTGGAGTTTCAGCTTCAACATCAGTCCTTCCAATGAACACCCAGCACTGATCTACTTTAGGATGGACTGGTTGGATGTCCTTGCAGTCCAAGGGACTCTCAAGAGTCTTCTCCAACACCACAGTTCAAAAGCATCAATTCTTCAGCACTCAGCTTTCTTTATAGTCCAACTCTCACATCCATACATGACTCCTAGAAAAACCATAGCCTTGACTAAACAGACCTTTGTTGACAAAGTAATGTCTCTGCTTTTTAATATGCTGTCTAGGTTGGTCATAACTTTCCTTCCAAGGAGTAAGCGTCTTTTAATTTCATGGCTACAGTCACCATCTGCAGTGATTTTGGAGCCCCCAAAAATAAAGTCAGCCACTGTTTCCACTGTTTCTCCATCTATTTGCCATGAAGTGATGGGACCGGATGCCATGATCTTCATTTTCTGAATGTTGAGCTTTAAGCCAACTTTTTCACTCTCCTCTTCCACTTTCATCAAGAGGCTCTTTAGTTCTTCTTCACTTTCTGCCATAAAGGTGGTGTCATCTGTATATCTGAGGTTATTGATATTTCTCCCAGCAATCTTGATTCCAGCTGGTGCTTCCTCCAGCCCAACACTTCTCATGGTGTACTCTGCATATAAGTTAAATAAAGGGTTAATATCTAAACTATATTAATAACTAGTACAAATTAGCATTGAAAAACAAACAACCCAATCAAAAAGTGGACAGAAGACCTGAATGGATGTTTTTCCATAAGAGAAATGCAGGTGGTCAATAAATACATGAAAAGATGTTTGACATCATCAGGTAAATGCAAATCAAAACCTCACACCTGTCAGAATGGCTATCATCAAAAAAGAACACAAATAACAAATGTTGGCAAAGATGTGGAGAAACAGAAACTGTTGGTGGAGATGTAAATTGGTGCGGCCACTGTGGAAAACAGGATGGAGTTTTCTCAAAAAACTAAAACCAGAACTACCATGTGATCCAGAAATTCCACTCCTGGGTATACATATCCAAAAGAAAGTATTTCCTACCAGTTCTCCTTGAAATCCTCAGATGGATATTATGACCTTGAATTTTGTTATAAACTATGGTAAGGACCAAATGTGACTGATCAGAAAAATATAACAACCACATTAAAAAACTCCACTGTGTGGCTACTTTCCCATAATCCTTCATTATTTAATAAATATATATTGATTTAATATATTAGGAGAAGGGGACAACAGAGGATGAGATGGCTGGATGGCATCACTGACTCGATGGACGTGAGTCTGGGTGAACTCCGGGAGTTGGTGATGGACAGGGAGGCCTGGCGTGCTGCAATTCATGGGGTTGCAAAGAGTTGGACACGACTGAGCGACTGAACTGAACTGTACTGAGACTATAAAGCTGAACAAGAAAAACATGGTCCTGAACCCTCAGGAAACTTCGGGAACTTCTATTATAGTAGGGTAAATGGGTCAATTCATAGACCAGAAAAATAATAATTGCAGGATATAATGAGTGAAATAAAAGCAAGTGCTTTGACAGAGAAGAAAGGGGCCAGGCCAACCCTCAGATAATAACAAGTGATCAGGGAAGATCACTGCAAGGAAATACAGAGCATCCACAGAAAATTAAGCTAACCATACAATCTAGCCAAAGAATTGATGCTTTTGAACTGTGGTGTTGGAGAAGACTCTTGGAATCCCTTGGACTGCAAGGAGATCCAACCAGTCAATCCTAAAGGAAATCAGTCCTGAATATTCATTGAAGGACTGATGCTGAAGCTGAAACTCCAATACTTTGGCCACCTGATGCAAAGAACTGATTCATTGGAAAAGACCCTGATGCTGGGAAAGATTGAAGGCAGGAGGAGAAGGCGACAACAGAAGATAAGATGGTTGGATGGCACACTGACTTGATGGACATGAGTTTGAGCAAGCTCCGGGAGTTGGTGATGGGCTGGGAAGCCTGGCATGCTAGATGGGGTCACAAAGAGGAAACAACTGAGTGACTGAACTGAACTGAACTGCAATCTATCCAGGCAACTTCACATGCAAATTGCTCACTGAGGCAGGTAAGAGAGCACATTGACAGGAGGGAGGTCAGTTGCTTAATTTGCTTATTTATCTGACTTTGAAAGTGGAGCAGACAAGACTAGAAATAAGAGCAAGTTTGTAAAATACTGCAAGTGAAATCCCAAGATGGGCTGTCAGTCGTTCTCTCCAGGAAAACCATGTCAGTATCACTGGGAGTCCTTAAATCCTGCTTGTGCCTACACACATAAAGGCATAAAATAAAATAATTCTTATGGCACAACAGACACCCAGCCTACAGCCAGGAAAATGTCCAGAGATCCAGAGAGAACATTTGGTCTCATGGACTTCGATCTGGCCAACCTATAGTCATGGGACATAAACTATTCCAATTTCCCCCAATTCTCTCTGGCTGAAGTTTATTTTAGCCTTGCCACTGATGGGTTTATTATTTTTAATGGTGTTCTGGGCAAAAGTACAACCTATTTCTCAAACAGAGCCTTGGTTTGTTCCACAAAATAATTTAACTTCTTCAGAAGACCCTGAAACTTTCTCAACTAATATAAAAAGAACTTTGAGATCTAGCACATTGCATTTTCATCTAAACAGTTCATATTTAGAGTGTAGAGGCATTTTTGTCTAGCAAAGGAAACACCAAATTTTTCTTCCTCTTTTATTAGCTCTAAGTTAAAAAAGAAACATTTCTTTAAATTTTTTTTTGTTATCTTTTGGAATTCTTTTTTTTCTATAACTATTCTGTGCTGCTACTCTCACAATAAAATAGAGAACACAGCACAACTATTTTCTATGAAGGCTCTGGATTCTTTTCACCAAGGATTCTCTGAACTTGATGTATTTCAGAATGTTAAGATACATGAATTAGAATATCTGGTGACTAGATCTCAGTCTCTTATGATCAAAACTCAACTAAATATTTACAAAATCTGCAGTGAGATGGCCCCATGGTGTCCAATATTCAGGTGTAACAGAGAGGAAGAATGCTAGATTTTTCCCCCGTTTCCATCCTCAAGAGTAAAACTGGAAGAAACATTGTCGGTGAGATATTGTTTTCTTTGGACTGATACTCTGAGCAAAGGCTTGAAATCACTCCTAGATGAAAAACAAGTGCCTCAGAGAATTCAAGAAGAAATACTGAAAAATGTGTTTATGAGGTTAAAGTTAGCACAATAAATTGTTTAATCCTCTCTAGGTGGAAACTAGATAGATAAGCAAAAATTGTAAATATATGTTTATGAGGGAGAGTTATATGCTGAGTTGTTTCCTATCAAAATTCTTATGCTGAGGTTCTCACCCCATTCCCTCAGAATATGATTCTATTTTGACATATGATCTTTACAGAGCTAATTAAGGTTAAATGAGATCATTAGGGTGGGTCGTAATCTAATATAACTGGTGTCTTTCTAAAAAGAGACTAGGACGCAGACAAACATAGAGGAAAGAGCAAATGAAGACGTAGGGAGAAGACGCAGCACTGTTCTCCCTGAAGATAAATAGGTAGATGTCCCAGGTGACATGTAGTAAAGAACCTGCCTGCCAAGGCTGGACATGTAACAGAAGCAGGTTTGATTCCTGGGTGGGGAAGATCCCCTGGAGAAGGGCACAGCAACCCACTCCAGTGTTCTTGCCTGGAGAATCACATGGACAGAAGAGCCTGGCAGGCTGCAGTCCACAGGCTGGCACGGAGTAGGAATGACTGAAGTGACTTAGCATGCAGCACGCAGGCATGTATCCTCTAAAAGTCCCCTGCCTTTAAGAACACAATACCCAGGCATGAACAAAGCAGGTTGGCTAGTTTGATTAAGATTAAAGTGCATGTAGAGAAGAAGTGGACAATACATTTGAGAACAAGGGGTACTAAAAAGGGCACTGACTGCAAGTTAGGCAATCTGGGCTTTTGCCTTGCTTCTGCTACTTAATAGACTCGCCAAACCTGAATAAGTCATTCCACTTACTGAGGCTTCTGTTTCTTCATCTGAGAAATGGGTATCATAACATTTTCACTTTTACCCTCAGCAAAAGTTATGAGAATCAAAAGAGACTGTGAATAAGAAGATGCCTTGAAAACTAGTGCACTGTATAAATATAAATTGTTTTTTCAAAAATTACAGTTTGTGCCCCAAATAGAGAAAACTAAACTCACAAAGCAAATGCATTGTTTTTATGTCGAGACATTTGCATTTCCTTCAGAATGGGGTCTTGTTTATAGCAAGAGCATTTTCACACTAGAGGAAGGATACTAATTAGCTATCTGTAAAAGCGAAAGGGTAACCTTTCTATTTTTACTATAGAAACTGTAACTTAAACTTATGCAAGTAAATTTGTATTAAATTCCATGCAGCATTTTGTTCTCTGATTTTCTGCTCTTAATTATGGATCGCAGCTATTTGATTACTATAAATGTATACATGCATATTGTTCAGAAATATTTTATGTTCATTTAAGGTATGACTTTTATTGTCTTTTATTATGACTTTTATTGTCTCTTTGGTAGACCTGTTGGGTAGACTATGTCTTGTGTTTCTGAGAGAACAAGATGTTTTCTGATATACAGAGAGGCATATTAAGCTATGGAAAAATATAATAATATACCCATGTAGCAGCATATTCCAAATTCCTATTTCCATTAATATAGAATTAAATAGAAAATATCTTCTCCTATAGAATTTACTGGCAAGTCATCTTTTAGCATGCTAAGAGTGTCTCTACAAATTCTGAATTTCACAATTCACAATTTGTGATCTAATAGTTTAAAAATGTTGCTGTTTAGTCGCTAAGTCGTGTCTGAGTCTTTTGTGACCCCATGCACTGTAACCCACCAGTTTCCTCTATCCATGGATTTCCCAGGCAAAAATACTGGAATAGGTTGCCATTTCCTTCTCCAGGGGATCTTCCCAACCGGGCATTGAGCCTGATCTCCTGCACTGGCAGGATTCTTTACCACTGAGACACCTATGAAATTCATTTAAAAAATAATCCTAGCTAATATTTTTGATAGACAATTATGTGCCAAGAACTGTGAATTCTTTACATGCCTTAACTCATTGAATCTCTAAAACAAAGCTACAATGTGCTTGTTATTAAGATCCTACTTTTATAGATCAGGAAAGAGTGTGTATCTCTCAGGATTAATCAAAGGAAACAAAAACTACTCTAAGTGTTTATGGCAGAATTTTTAAAAATCATTCTGCTTAATCATTCACAATTTAAAGAAAACTCTTAATAGACATTTTTAAAGATTAATGGCAGACACTACATATCAAAGCACATGGAATGCATCAAACATAGTCATTTGAACGATTTTGTCATCTTAAATACTTACATTAGAAGATGTTGAAGCCTCAAGATGAATGAGCTAAGCATTCACACTAAGAATTAGGTGGTCCACTAAAAACCATAAATAAACCCAAATAAAATGAAAGAGAAGAGAGAGTAAACATATAAACAGAAATTCATATTTAAAAAAAAACAGCAAGAAAGTTGGTTCTTTTAATAAAAATTGTAACAAAGTTACCTATGTTAACATTTTTAGAGAAGAGAGTAGATGCGATATTACAAATGAATATAATCACAGATAGTATAAAGGATAAAAAGATGAGAATATTAACAACTCTTTGTCATTCCTAAGGAAAACATGCAATTTACAGGAAGAAATTGAAATTTTGAATAGTTACATAATCATTAATGAACTTGAAGCAGTGATGAATCTATAAACCAATACCAAGGTCCTTTTGGTTATAAAACACAAGTTCTACAAAACTTTGCACGAATTTCTGTACCTATTTTCCTGATCAACAGAAATGGATGATTATTCCTCAATTCAAAGTATGATACCAAAACTAGACAAATCATTATGGGCTTGCTTCATTCGTAAATATAGAACCAAAATTCCTAAAAAATAAAAAAAAAAAAGTTTAAAATTATAATGAAATAGTGCATTAAGAAGATAATGTATTCTGACCAAATTGGATTTATGGCAGGTATACAAAAATAGTTTATAAAATCTAGTAATGTAATTTTCCACAGTAATGGTCTAAAAGAGAAAATTATATAATCATCTCAATAGATGCACAAATGTAACAAAATGCAAAACCTATTCAAGATAATAATCTATTAGTACATTAGAAATAGAAAGGAACCTCCTTAACCTAATAAAAAATATATCTCCCAAAATCATACATTACTCTGAAGCATTAGCTTTAAAATCAAGACAAGAAAGCAAATTTATCACCTTTTTAGCTTTGTTTTTGTTTTTTTATTTATTTTATTTCAACTTTCAATGATTCTTTTTTTTTTCTTATTGGAATATATTTGCTTTACAATGTTTTGTCTGCCATAAAGAGTGAGGTAAGTCAGAAAGAGAAAAACAAATATTGTATATTAATACATGTATATGGAATCTAGAAAAAGGGTACAGATGAATCTATTTGCAGGGCAAGAATAGAGATGCAGACACAGAGATATCTATCACTTCTAATCTACAGTGTGTTGAATTTTAAAGCTACTAGCATTAAGCAAATGAAAGAAACTAAAGTCACAAGAATTAGAAAGGACAACATTAAACTGATATATTCGCATGTACTCTCATTCACCTACAAACCCCAGAAAATGCATAGAAAAATAATTAGAAAAAATAGCAGCAGTTAATAAGGTGAATGGATATAAACATTACATAAAAGTCAGATATATTTTTATTCTCCAGCAGCAAAAATGAAAAAAGCATATTTAAAGAGAGGATTCCATTTAGAACTGTATCAAGTAAATATTAAGTGCATAAAAATAAATCCAAAAAAATCATGTTCAATATCTGCAAAGGAAAAATTTTAAAACTCTGTGAAGTGGTATTCAAGAGTACCAAAGAGATATAAACCATGTTTATGGACAGGCAGACTTAATGTTATGAAAATGTTAGTTTTCCAAAAATTAATCTATAAGATGAACAAAATTTCAAAAGCCTTCCTCAAAATGTTGGGGTTTTTTTTAGTGGAACTTTACAAAGACTATTCTAAATGTGTATGACAAATTTGGAGCTGAGCATACCCAGGAAAATTCTAGTAAAAGCAAGAGGGAAGTATTCTCCTTATTATATATCAAGATTGATTATAAAATGTAAATAATCATGGATAGATAATAAGAATACAGGTCTTTGAGATGACAGATATATTACGTAAGATGAAGAAAGCAGAGATTAGAAATAAGTAATAAGTCAATTTGAACACTCTTTGCCAAGGCCTTTCTTTGGGATTGGAATGAAAACTGAACTTTTCCAGTCTTGTGGCCACTGCTGAGTTTTCCAGATTTGCTGGCTTATTGAGTGCACCACCTTACCAGCATCATCTTTTAGGATTTGAAATAGCTCAACTGGAATTCCATCACCTCCACCAGCTTTGTTTGTAGTGATACTTCCTAAGGCCCACTTGACTTCACATACCAGGATGTCTGGCTCTAGCTGTGTGACCACACTATCATAGTTATCTGGGTCATGAAGATCTTTTTTGTATAGTTCTTCTGTGTATTCTTGTCACCTCTTCTTAATACCTTCTCCTTCTGTTAGGTCCATACTTTTCTGTCCTTTATTGAGCCCATCTTTGCATGAAATATTCCCTCGGTATCTCTAATTTTCTTGAAGAGATCTCTAGTCTTTCCCATTCTATTGTTTTCCTCTATTTCTTTGCAATGATCACTGAGGAAGGCTTTCTTATCTCTCCTTGCTATTCTTTGGAACTCTGCATCCAAATGGGTATATCTTTCCTTTTCTACTTTGCCTTTCACTTCTCTTCTTTTCACAGCTATTTTTAAGGCCTCCTCAGACAACCATTTTGCCTTTTTGCATTTCTTTTCCTTGTGGATGGTCTTGATCATTTCCTCCTGTACAGTATCATGAACCTCCATGCATAGTTCTTCAGAGACTCTGTCTATCAGATCTAATCCCTTGAATCTATTTCTCACTTCCATTGTATAATCATAAGGGATTTGATTTAGGTCATACCTGAATGGTCTAGTGATTTTCCCTACTTTCCTCAATTTAAGTCTGAATTTGACAATAAGGAGTTCATGATCTGAGTTACAGTCAGCTCCCAGTTTTGTTTTTGCTGACTGTATAGAGCTTCTCCATCTTTGGCTGCAAAGAATATAATCAATCTGATTTTGGTATTGACCATCTGGTGATGTCCATGTGTAGAGTCTTCTCTCGTGTTGTTGGAAGAGGGTGTTTGCTATGACTAGTGCATTCTCTTGGCAAAACTGTATTAGCCTTTGCCCTGCTTCATTCTGTACTCCAAGACCAAATTTGCCTGTTACTCCAGGTAGGTCTTGACTTCCTACTTTTGCATTCCAGTCCCCTATAATGAAAAGGACATCTTTTTTGGGTGTTAGTTCTAGAAGGTCTTGTAGGTCTTCACAGAACTGTTCAACTTCAGCTTCTTCAGCATTACTGGTTGGGGCATAGACTTGCATTACTGATATTGAATGGTTTGCCTTGGAAATGAACAGAGATCATTCTGTTGTTTTTGAGATTGCATCCAAGTACTGCATTTTGGACTCTTGTTGACTATGAATGCTACTCCATTTCTTCTAAGGGATTGGTGCCTGCAGTAGTAGATATAATGGCTATCTGAGTTAAATTCATCCATTCCAGTCCATTTTAATTCACTGATTCTTAAAATGTCAATGTTCACTCTTGCCATCTCCTGTTTGACCACTTCCAATTTGCCTTGATTCATGGACCTAACATTCCAGATTTCTTTCCATATTGCTCTTTATAACATTAGACTTTACTTCCATCACCTATCACATCCACAACTAGGTGTTGTTTTTGCTTTGGTTCCATCTCTTCATTCTTTCTGGAGTTATTTCTCCACTCTTCTCCAGTTGCATATTGGGCACCTACCAACCTGGGGAGTTCATCTTGCAGTGTCATATCTTTTTGTCTTTTCATACTGTTCATGGGGTTCTCAAGGTAAGAATACTGAAGTGTTTTGCCATTCCCTTCTCCAGTGGACCATGTTTTGTCAGAACTCTCTGCCATGATCCATCCATTTTCTGTGACCCTACATGACATGGCTCATAGTTTCATTGAGCTAGACAAGGCTGTGGTCCATGTGATCAGTTTGATTAGTTTTCTGTGATTCTGGTTTTCATTTTGTCTGCCCTCTGATGGATAGGGATAAGAGGCTTATGGAAGCTTCTTGATGGGAGAGACTGCCTGAGGGGGAAACTGGGTCTTGTTCTGATGAGTGGGGCCATGTTCAGTACATCTTTCATCTAATTTTCTGTTGATGGGCGGGGCTGTATTCCCTCCCTGTTGCTTGACCTGAGGCCAAACTATGGTGGAGGTAATGAAGATAACAGGGACCTCCTTCAAAAAGTCCTGGGCATGTGCTGCCACACTCAGTGCCCCCGACCCCACAGCAGGCCACCACTGACCCACGCCTCCGCCAGAGACTCCTGGACACTCACAGGCAAACGTGGGGCAGTTTCTTGTGGGGTCACTGCTCCTTTCTCCTGGGTCCTGGTGTACACAGGGTTTCATTTGTGCCCTCCAAGAGCCTGTTTCCCCAGTCTTGTGTAAGTCCCAGTGGTTTTATGGTGGGGTTAATGGCGACCTCCTCCAGGAGGGCTTATGCCATACCCAGGCCCACTGCACCCAGAGTCCCTGCAGCAGGACACCCGTTCCTCCACAGGAGACACTCAGACACAGTTCCAGTTCAGTCTCTGTGGGTTGGGCATGTGTTTTGTGCCCTTCCAGGTCTGAGCAGCTCAGGCAACCAGGTGCTTGGTGGACGCATTGTCCCAGGTGGGCCATGCGTCTTAATCACCTTCCTGGTCCTGGCCGCTCGGTTTCTCCAGTGCACCGTGAAAGCACCTTTTCAGGTGTGCCGTATGTCTCCTCTGGAGAGCTGATCTCGGGCTGCAACCCTCCTGGCAGGTGTCAACTATTCACGATCTCGGGAAGACATGGTTAGCAGCTGGGAGCCTGCTTCCAGTTTGGTGAAAGATGCCATCTCTGGGGCTGAGATTGTAGCAGCCCCTTGCCTTCCAGCTCTGGATGTTGTAAGCCCATCTCTCTGCCTCCAGGTGGGGAGGGGCCGGTATGCAGCCAGCTACATTTCCTTTGGTATTGGCTCAATCCTTTGTTCTGTGAG
The DNA here is from genome assembly GCF_055505025.1 of Bos grunniens. Classification (NCBI taxonomy): domain Eukaryota; kingdom Metazoa; phylum Chordata; class Mammalia; order Artiodactyla; family Bovidae; genus Bos; species Bos grunniens. Next base: position 71,705,291 of record NC_141170.1, read on the forward strand.
CAGGCCAGGCTTCAGGCTAGGGTGTTAGGTTAGAGCTTTTCTCAAGAAAGTTTTCTTTTCTGCAGTTGAGGTTAGGCATGTATTCTGTGGGGTTTTTGGTTTTTTTCTCCTGCTGGTGTTGCCTTCTGAGATTACAAAACTCCCCATAGACCTGCCTGTAAGAGGGTTTCCTACTGTGTGGAAACTTCTCCTCCTTCACGACTCCCTCCCCAGGTCAGATCTCCATCCCTAACTTTTTTGTCTCTCTTTTCGTCTTCTATATTTTGTCCTACCTCCTTTCCAAGAGAGTGGGCTGCTTTTCTGGGTGCCCGGTATCCTCCACCAGTGTTCAGAATTTGTTTTGTGGAAGTTGCTCAACATTCAAATCATCTTTTGATGAATTTGTGGGGGAGAAAGTAGTCTCCCCATCCTATTCCTCCTCCATCTTGAAGATCACTTTGACTGTGTGGATCACAACAAACTGGAAAATTCTTAAAGAGATGAGAATATCAGACCACTTGACCTGCCTCCTGAGAAATCCGTATGCAGGGCAAGAAGCAACAGTTAGGACTGGACATGGAACAACAGACTAGTTCCAAACAAGGAAAGGAGTGTGTCAAGGCTGTATATTGTCACCTTGCTTATTTAACTTATATGCAGAGTACATCATGCAAAATGCTGGGCTGGATAAAGCACAAGCTGGAATTAAAATTGCCAGGAGAAATATAAATAACCTCAGATATACAGATGACTCCACCCTTATGGTAGAAAGCAAAGAAGAACTAAAGAGCCTCTTGGTGAAACTGAAAGAGGAGAGTGAAATAGTTGGCTTAAAGCTCAACATTCAGAAAACTAAGATCATGGCATCCAGTCCCATCACTTCATGGCAAATAGATGGGGAAACAATAGAAACAGTGAGAGACTTTATTTTGGGGGGCTCCAAAATCACTGCAGATGGTGACTACAGCCATGAAATTAAAAGATACTTGTATTCCTTGGAAGAAAAGCTATGAGCAACCTAGACAGCATATTAAAAAGCAGAGAAATTACTTTACCACTGAAGGTCCATCTAGTCAAAGCTATGGTTTTTCCAGTAGTCATATATGGTGTAAGAGTTGGACTATAAAGAAAGTTGAGTGCCTAAAAGTTGATGCTTTTGAGCTGTGGTGTTGGAGAAGACTCTTGAGAGTCCCTTGGACTACAAGGGGATCCAACCAGTCCATCCTAAAGGAAATCAGTCCTGAATATTCATTGGAAGGACTGATGCTGAAGCTGAAACTCCAATACTTTGGCCATCTGATGTGAAGAATCAACTCATTGGAAAAGACCCTGATGCTGGGAAAGACTGAAGGTGGGAGGAGAAGGGGATAACAGAGGATAAGATGGTTGGATGGCATCACCAATGCAATGGACATGAGTTTGAGTAGGCTCCAGGAGTTGTGATGGACAGGGAACCTGACGTGCTGCAGTCCATGAGGTTGCAAAGAGTTGGACATGACTGAGTGACTGAACTGAACTCAACTGAACTGAGTAAGTCAATAATTAGTCAATAAGTAATAAGCTTCCCTGGTAGCTCAGTTGGTAAAGAATCTGCCTGCAATGCAGGAGACCCTGGCTTGATTCCTTGATCAGGAAGATCTTCTGGGGAAGGGATAGGCTACCCATTATGGTATTCTTGGGTTTCTCTTGTGGCTCACCTGATAAAGAATCCTCCTGCAATGTGGGAGACCTGGCTTCCATCCCTGAGTTGGATAGATCCCCTGGAGAAGGGAAAGGCTACCCACTCCAGTGTTCTGGCCTAGAGAATTCCATGGACTGTATAGTCCATGGGGTTGCAAATAGTCAAAAACAACTGAGCAACTTTCATTTTCACTTTTCAGTCAACAAGTAAAGTAGGGGAACTTGGCTATTTGTATAGGAAAAGATGAAGTTGGATCCCTACCTGATACATTATGCAAAATCTACTCCATATGAATTAGGACTTAAATATGACAAATAAAAATTAAAACTCTTAGAAAATATAGGTTATAACTTTTTAGTCTTTGAGATATGAAAAAAACTTTTATATGTTTACTGTAAAAAAAAATTTAAATCGATAAATTATGCTGTGCTACATTAGGGTCAGGAAGATCCCCTAGAGTAGGAAATGGCAACCCACTCCCATATTCTTGCCTGGAAAAACCCACAGACAGAGGAGCCTGGTGGGCTACAGTTGCAAAGAATCAGATACAACTGAGCACACACACATTAAAATTAATAATTTTGTTCAGCAAAATAAAACTTTAAGGACTTTTAAGAAAGTGAAAACACAGGCCCCATGCTTGCATGATATATTTATATTACACATAGTGGACAAAAGATTAATATCAAGAAGATATAATATAATATAAATTAGCATCCAAAACAAATACAAATATAGAAAAATGGGAAAAGAAATGTTAGAGTTCTTCACAGAGCAGGAAACATATGATCAATAAATGTGAAGAGCTATTCATTATATCAGAGAGAGAAAAATTAAGACCATAATGAAATACCATTTCACATCCTTTCAATTCACAAAACTTAAAATATCCGAACATTCCAAGTGTTAGAAAGGATCCACGAGATCACTAAATTTTTTCTGATGGGGATAAAAATAAGCACAATCACTTTGAAAAAGTTTGATTTTATAGTCAATTATTGACTTCTCATATATCTGAAGGCTCAGTAATTCAACTCATTTTGTACACAAGAGAATCTCTTGTGGAGGTTTAATAGAAGTTTCATTCAGAATATTCATAGCAGTCCTCTCTGTGATAGCAAAAACTTGGGAATACCCCAGCAGCCCACTGAAGACTATATAAACAAAATGTGTTTTATTCACATGACAGAACATTGCATTGCAGTTAAAATGAATTAACTACAGTGTCATGCAACAAGCTAAATGAATCGTAGTCATATATTAAGTGAAATTCTAAGTCTCAAATGATTACATGAAGCATGCTCTATTTTAAAAGCTGAAAATAACTTTTAAAAAAAGACATAGTGCTTTAGGAATGATTATAGAGGCAATGAAAATGAGAGCAAGGGGACAATCATAGGAGTCAGAGGAGCGGGGATTCCTCTGGAGGACAGAACGAAAAGCGTGAAGCATATAGCTGGATATAGATTATTTTCAAGGTCTTGGTTGTAGTTTTGCATGACAGGCTCACGGATGCTTATCAAATTATTGTTTAGCTTATATATACTAGTGTGACTATGTTAACTGCAACCTCCTAACTTATCCCCCTTTCCCCTTATCACATTATTAAAAACAACTAGCTGAATATATAAATAAACATGGGGCATTCATTGACCATAGAGAAAAGTGTATCAAAGGATAACAAAAGAAAACTGCAATGTTTATATATTGAGTATTCCTAAATACTCAATAGAAACTCTCCTTTATATTACTGTGTGAACAGCCAAGGTTGGAACAGTGCAACAAAAAACAATTACAGATCATTAATCATGATCTAGATCTGTTCCAAAATGATTTCAATTTCTAAGGAATTTTGCCCTAAAAGTTATTCTCCCTGGGTGCATCAGTCCCTCAGTTGCTACACGCACTTCAAAGGATCCCAGTTTATGACAATTTAAATAATTTATACTCAACAAGTAAAGCAAAGCATGAAAATTAAAGACATCTTAAATCATTTTAAGGTTGCATAAGCATAATAGAATAATCTGAGAAGTAATTACATGATACCATGGGTGTGAATAAAGTCTAGCTCATGAATTAGGTTGCCTGTATCCTTTCTTAGTTCTCTACAAATGAGTCTGCATTTTAGAAATTTAAAGAGAGTTTAAACTAAGACCTCAGTGAAATTCTCTTTAGGGGCGAGCAGGCTGGCTCCTGAGTAGATGTCTGATATATGAAACAAAAAAAAAAAAAGGCATTTTTCAAGACATTTCTTTTTTCTCTTAGATAGAGGAAACATCCCTGTTTATCAAGTTCATCAGCATCTAAAATATGTTGCAGAATGACAATAAAGCTGTCATGGAGAAAATAATCCTAACCAATTTACTTCAGATGAGTCAACCCACTGTGTTATCTTCTCCAAGGGAGTGAAACAGTAACACCACAGGAGCAAACGCAGCAGGTTTAGAGGAAGGAGGACTATTATTTCAGTGGTGAAGTGAACCTGCTTAGCAGGGTCAGCGAGCAATTGAGAGCCTCCCTTTATCACAGTATACTGATAAAAGATAAGTTTAAACTGCCTTTCAAATTAGCAAACCACATATAATATGTTAAGTTTGCATTTGGTGGAAAATGCTCAGAGATCCACCTTGGGTATGAGACACAAATTTAATAGCTTTAAACCACTCTGTATGGATAGAAAGAGTAACTTCCTAAGTTTCTGCAGGGAAAAAAATAAAACCAAAGAATCACAGTCTGATACCTGTGGCTGTAAACTGATGTCATTGACAATGAAGAGTCCGAAGAGTAAATAGGATGATTTGAGTCAAGACCAACCACCCAAATATATTCCTATAGTGCTTGATTCACCTCGGGCTGCCATCACAAATTGCCACAGATTCAGTGACATGAAACAACAGAAATATATTCTCTCACAATCCTGGAAACCATTAAATACTGGATCAAGATGTTAGCCCATGGTTATTCCTGCTGGAGACTCTGAAGAAGAATCTGCTCCATGGTTCTCTCCTAGATTCTGATAATTGCTGATGATCCTTGGTGTGCCTTGGCTGGTAAACTCCTCTTTCCATGCTCTCTCCACTTTTTAATGGAGTTTTCCCCTGGAATTCATCACATAGTGTTCGCCTAATGTGTCTGTCTCTGGGTCTCTTCTCTTTTTACAAGATATCAGGTATACTAGATGAGGGTCCACCCTAATCAAGCAGGATCTCATCTTAACATGATTACTTCCACAAAGATACTATTTCCAAATAAGGTTACGTTCATGGGCCCTGGATGTTGGCTCTTTAATATATTTGAGGTGGGGGGGAATTCAACCCACAACACTAATCAGTGGGAAAGTTTCAGGAGAAAGAGAGAGAATTATGGTCATAAAAAATAAAATTTCCTTCCCTGCCCTTTTATTCTGAGAACATCATTTGATTAAACATTCTGGGAATTAATAAGTTCCCAACAGCAAAGACCAGTAATACATTTATATGTCTCATAGGCTAAGAAGGTAACACTATTGAGTGAAATAGACTGCTTAATATGAGTTGATTTATTCACTTTATACATTAAAAAAAAAAACAGCCTTAATAGAAAGTTTAATCCCTACCTTCTTTTTCAAATCACCATGTACCTTTTCCATATATATTTTCCATGCAATTTTCATAATTCTCATTATGGTTTGTTTTACATAGGCATCTTGCATTGAACCTTTGACAGAGACACTTCACTGGAAATGTAGAAATACTTCTAATTTCCACAAGGATATATGTTTTGTCTCAATTTTCTTGAAACACACACTTAGTCTAGCATATATCCTCTAACTTTTGATAGAATTATAGGCAGAAAATCATTTCCCTACTCTAAGACAAACTATAGTAAAAGCATAATGACATGCAGTGGCTGACACACAACTTCAGTGATAGGTGTCAGTAGGGAAGAGTGGGGTTTGCCACACCTGTCCAAAAGAGGAAGACGCTACTTAACTTCAACCAGTTAGCGCCAGAAGAGCAGGCATGGGCAGTCCTGAATGCAGGATGTCCAGATAAGACATTTTAAGAGAAACTGGAAATCCAGTTCTGGTTTTTCAAGAGAAACTACAAAACCACATTTTTATGAAAAATCTCCAGATTTTTTAAAAACATAAAAATATTATTTTATGAAAGCCAAATAAAACACAACTGTGAATTACATTCAGTTATAGACCACTTGGACTGCAAGGAGATCAAACCAGTTAGTCCTGTATGTTAGTTCCTCAATTGTGTCTGACTCTGCAACCCCATGGATTGTAGTGCACCAGGCTCCTCTGTCCATGAAATTCTCCAGCCAAGAATACTGGAGTGGGTTGCCATGTTCTCCACGGGATCTTCCCAACCCAGGGATAGAACCCAGGTCTCCTGTATTACAGGCAGATGCTTTACCATTTGAGCTACTAGGGAAGCCCAGTCCTAAAAGAAATCAACATATCAACCTTTAATATTCATTAAAGGACTGATGCTAAAGCTGAAGTTCCAATGCTTTGGCCACCTGATGCAAAGAGTTGACTCGTTGGAAAAGACCCTGATGCTGGGAAAGATGGAAGGCAAAAGGAGGAGGGGGAAGGGAGGTGGCAGAGGATGAGAAAGTTAGATAGCATCACTGACTCAATAGACATTAATTTGAGCAAACTCTGGGAGTTACTGAAGGACAGGGGAGTCAGGTGTGCTGCAGTCCATAGGACCACACAGAGTCGGACACGACTTCGTGGCTGAAGAAATAGGCTACTACTTGTATCCTTGAGACCACCAGGACAGCCATTTGAATGAATAGTTTTCCCTTTGGAAAGATTGGCTTCCCTGCCTCCTTTCCCATTTCACCACTTCCTGTCACTGCCTCTTCCTCTTTCTCCTTATCCTCTCTTTCTCCCTCCATGACTATGTTCTGGCTCTCAAAATATGCTCTCTTCAAACAGAATTTGAAAAACTGAACCTAAGTAATCAGCTACTAAAATTAAACTCTTGTTGCCTAATTTGTAGAAGAAAATTTAATCTATGAATAGAAGAATCTCGATTTTAAAGTTTTCTTCCTCAAACCAGCCCATGTGTTTTACCACTGACAGGAGACTTGATTATGTACAGTTTGACAGCTTTAGCTCTCTGCAACCCATCTTTATTGGATGTTATTTTCCATTGCATACATGAAATTAGACACTTTTTTTTTGCTAATATACAGATTTTTTGATAGACATTCATCATTCTCATTAGCTACACAATAAGAAAATCTTTCTTCTTTTATCTTCTGAAATCTCAATTTCACAAAACAAAGGAAAACGATTCTCTTACTAGAAAGTTCAAAGAATGACTCAAGTACCCCAGAAGAAGTTGAAAATGCCAAATGCTCATGCTTCACTATCAGATGCACCAGCTAGAATTTTGATACCCAAGTTAGGACCAAAAAGTAGCAGAATCTGTCCACAATCCTTTCTGGTGAGAGTGCTAGACAAATTGACCAACTTATAGAAATCCACCTTGACAGGCAGCAGGGAAAGTAATGGTTCTAGCTATAATGAATGATATTCAGCATTTGAGAACTGGTGGTGTCAGCTTGAACATCTATACCCAGGAGCAATGTTCAGTGGCAGTCCCCAGAAGGTCTTCATGTCCCATGGCATAACATAGGCACTGCTGCTGGCCGTGAAATCTCTAAGCTCAATTTTCCACATATCCAGAAGATTATGGATGATGTTGGGAAAGACTGAAGGCAGGCGGAAAAGGGGATGACAGAGGATGAGATGGTTAGATGGCATCACCGACTCAATGGACATGAGTTTGGGTAAACTCTGGGAGTTGGTGATGGACAGGGAGGCCTGGTGTGCTGCGATTCATGGGGTTGCAAAGAGTCGGACATGACTGAGTGACTGAACTGAAACTAAAAACTGAATTTCAAGTAACCAGATAATTTCTGTTGCTTGTAACCAAGTTGCTTGATTTATATAAAAATTAAATGGTAACAGTTATAGTATTTGTCTCATGATGCCTAAGAATTTTGCCTGATGAATAGCTTCCAGAACCACTGTTCTAGAGATGGAAGCAAAGCATAGTGGTTATTATTATGGACTCCACCTTAAATCCTGGCTCTGCTAACTCTTTGCACTTCAGTTTTCTCATATGTAAAAAAAGGAGTGGGTGCAGTAATAATGAACAATTATGAAATTTTTGTGAGGATTAATTAGACGCTTGAACACAATGAACACTCAATAAATGTTGCCTATAGACATTATTTTCTCCTGAGCTATGCCACACAATTAGATGGAATTAGCCATTCCATCTGGATGGATGATAAAGACATAGAGCCAGAGAGGAATTACAAGGTCTTGAAGCTGGAGTACTTAGGGTTTCAATCTCTTTTGAAAGCAGTCCGCTGATACAGGAGTTGGATTACCCCAAAGTCTAAAAGCTTAAGAGAAAAACTGCAAATAATATCTGTTGTTTTAATGCTTCCCTCCAAATTCTAAAAATAAAAATCCTAGGAAGTCTCACCATTTCCATTCCTACAGTTTTTCCTCAAGTCTGGTATTCTCACAAGGCTCTTGGGATCTTTCAGAGAATACAATTGGAGATCTCTGCCAGTAGAGCTTATAGTATAGAACAAAATATATAAATAAATTAATGATAAAGTAGTAGGAAGGTAATTCATATGGTATTTGCACTGTAGTAAGTATTAGGGGATATAATTGAGCAAGATAAGGGAAAATCTACAGTGTCTGGAGTCAGAAGTTATAGCAAGTTACAATTTTAGAAGAGGTTGATATTTGAGTAGAGTTAAGGAAATCAAGAAACTACCTGTGTGTGAATAGCTCTGGAAAGAGCTTTCCAGGAAGAGGGAACAGCCACTGCAAAGACGCTAAGAAAGTTACATGCCTAGTCTTTTGAAAGAAGAGCAAGGAGTTTTAGATGGAGCAGAGTCAGTAGGGGAAATTCACTGGATGAGATCACAGAGACAACTAGGGATTATTTTGTGGAGGCCTTTGTAGTTATTACAATGATTTTGACTTCTTCTGAGTGAGATGAAAAGCCACTGGAGAATTTTGAAGAGAACCAACCTCATACAGTTTATGTTCTAATAGCATCATTCTAGCTACAATGTTGACAATAAACTATAAACAGAGATAAGGCAAAGATAGAAAGAGGGAGACCTGTGAGGCAACCACTTCAGGAATCCAGCAGAGCAATGACAATGTCTTATCCCAAAATGGTACTAGTATACATGGTAAGAACTGGTCATACTCTATTTACAGTTTGAAGGTAGAATCAGTAAGAGTTCTGGATACTGATGTTTAGCTCTTCCCTGTGTCTTGTCAATCCCACTTCTGTATTTTGTCTTATCTCACACCAATGGCCATCTCTCCCGCTACATTGATGTGAGAGGTTCACTTCAGACATTATCATCCTACTTTCCTGAATTATCTTCCATGGCCCTTCACATATCTTACAATATAAACTCCTTAATATAACTCTCAAGACCTTTTATGAACTGGCACCTGTCCATGCACAGACTTTACCTACCTCTATCCCTGCAAAAGCGCAGTTGACTTCAGCCAAAGGATACTGAATGACGTGCCCTGTACTCATATTGCTACTTCACATGTCTGTGCCATCAGACCTACATTCCTCTTCCCATAACGTCTCTCTCCAGCACTTCATCTTGCTGACTTTTACTAGAGATCACTTAATCCAGTGTTTAATGAAGAAAAGTGATTTCAGGGAAGGAAAAAAAATGTCAACAGCCAACTACAGAATATTGACCACATTTATGAAAAGCTGGGAGCATAATTAGATTTCTAAGTTCATTGGATATGATTAAAAGAGATGAAGATTTCGTATGTGCAGAAGTTTCAGTTAACTACACATCAGCAAAAGCATTATAGCAGAAGGAAATTCAGAAAAAAACACTCTTTTTGTGTGTTAAAGTACACTCTTCATATCATTTAGTCAAGGAGTGACCTTAAGCATTCTCAAAGGACCCTTTCCATTGGAAAAAAAGTAGACTCTCTACCCATAACCTGCATCCAAGAGAATTTGAGGAAATGATCTGATATAAAAGTAAGTAGGGGAGTGATATAACCTGCTTACGTTTTTAAGATTATACGGGTTCCGTTGTATAGGATGGCAAGGAAGCAAAATTTGAGACAAGGACACCACTTAGGAAGCTATTGCAGTAGTGGTTCATGCATGAAATTGTGAGGCCTTAGACTAGGATTGTGGCTCTGAAGATGGTGAGCAGCAGCTAGATTCAAGATGAATGTCAAAAATAGGGTAGGTATAGCCCACTTGTGAAGGCTTATTCATGCTCAGATATAACAGCATGAGAGGAATCAAGAGTAACAGTCGGCTTTTGCTTGAAGCAATGATGTCAGGACAGTGGTTTGTACAGTGCTGTACATGATGTTGGAAGGTCTCTGTGAAGTCAGACATACACTGATATACCTGAATGTGAGTGACCAACATCTCCCTTTCTGCCAACCCTTTGGACAGCTCCATCACCTGGCTAGAATCAGTGCCTGTTACCTGTGGCTATGACATTTAAGAGTAAGATGCCAGATTAGCCATCTTCTCAACCTTGGAAACTTGTCCTGTAAGTTCCCACCATGAGTGGTTACTGGGAATGTCTCTTCAAATGTGCCCAGACACTATCTGCACCAGGCTGGTTTATAATCTAACACAGAAAGAACATTAAAACAAGAAAGAATTCTAGTGTTCAGAACACCAAACCATCTACAAATGTTCTCCAAACTTACCTAATTATCATAATAACTTGCTAACAATGCAGATCCCAGGACTCACCCTGGATCCATTGGGTCAGAATTTCCCAGAAAGGCAACTGTAAACTCATTATTTTTCTTTTTTAACAAGTTCCCCCAAGTTAGACCAATGAGGAGCTCAGTTTGGGAAACACTGGTCAACACCCAAACCTTCATTACAAGAGGAAATGAAAAGCCCCAAGGAGTTAAGTAATTTCAAAAAGAAACAGTTCCCCTCCTGCAACTGAGAGTTTTACTTTTTTGCTTTCTTCTTTTAACTTTCCTCACTCCCTGTGCAATATATAGAAGTTACACGTTTTTGATCAATTTCGGAGAGGACTTGCTAACACTTCCTAATCATGTCTCTCAGGAGAAGTGACTGGAAACCTGAAATGGTCTCGGGAACTGCTCTATCCTTTCCTCATAAAAAGCTCACCTTGAAACAGAGGCAGACAGTCTCTACTCTAGGAAAATTATTTCTTCTTAATTGGAACCATCTAGAGAGATTTGGACCCATAAAGTCTCTCTGCCAAGTCTAAAAAAAAAGAAAGCTGTCCCTTTGTCCTTATTATTTTCGAGATGATACATGTGATCTAACGGTTTTTGCACACCATGAGGCTCTCGTGGACATCAATAGGCATTATGCATGTAAAAGGGCAGCAGAAGTAGCTCATTATCTCCAGCCCAAGCAGAGAGAAATGCAATAATCATCGTTCTCTGCTTCTCTTCAAGCTTTTAACTGGCAATGGAAACGTAAGTAACCTTAATGCCTTGGGTTAGGTTGAGTAACACCTTTTTCAGTTGCCAGATGGGATTCAATACCTGCTTGAAGAGCACAGAGGACTCAGTGAAGGAGCCATGGAATAGTAGGAAATATTCTTGTCTCCAAAATGGAACAATTTGATTTGACTGAGAAGAACAGTGAAACCCCCAATAATACTTTCCAATACGCCCAAACTCTTAAGTAAATGAGGACTCTGTGTGTCCATCAAAGTTTAAAGTTATCTACATCAAAAATAAAAGTTGACTGGAGAAAATGCCAAAACCGACTTCAAAAACATTAAGTCAAATCACTTTGCTTATCGAGTCTTCTGTTCTTTTTCTGGTCTAGACATTGCTGTTGAATTGATAGAGCTTTATATCATACGAAGCCAGTTAGGTCTCAATTACCTGTTCCAATGACAGAAGCCCGGCACAGATCATTTAAAATAGAAAAGGCACATCTCTGGATCAAAGCCTTGGCTTTTCTTCCCTCTGAGAAGCAATATTATCCTCACTTTTAGTCTTTCTCTTTTCCTGTTTACATTCTGAAGCTTCCAGGAGAAGAGAGTCATTCATTCATCACTTCCTTTGCTGAAGCAAAAATTATAAGAAAAAACACTATTTTTTTCCTAATAATGATGGTTTCCTCCTCTCCACTTGTGTAGGCTCTCAAACTGCCTACTCTGTTGTATCTCACTCTTTTCCCAAAGGAAAAAATCCTTTTAAGATTCTTTTGGTCAGCATCCTTTCAGAAAGGTGATCTTTTAATTGAGAACTGGATTTCAGGATTAAGATTTGCCCTGAATATCTGTCAATACTGCTTCAGTCACCCAACCATTAATATCAGCGGTATTCCTTTCAAGCCAAGCTAATTCAGGCCAGTCATGCCATCAAGCATGATAAACAACAAAATCGATATTATGAAAATTGAGATGACAAAGATCTCAATTTCTCTAAGTAATTCATTGAGAACAGAGCTTTACTTTTGTCTTTGCATTCTAAGCTACAGTAAATATTCTGTTCTTTTTTCTTGCTGCCAATAAAAAACCTGTTTTTTTGTTTTAGTTTTTGAAATACATTTTGGCCACAGCCTTTTCAAATGCAGTGAAACATAGAAGGAGGCCGGCCTGATCCTTGCTCTCCTAGGGCTATTTCCAGAGCATTGATTTATCCTTGAATCACCATGTTCCCTGGGGTCTTTCTGCTGGAGACCAGGCCACTCAACTTCACACCCACTCCATGTACTCAGAGCTGATACCTCTCACTTCCTGCTGTAAATACACATGTGCACATCCCTAACACAAAATTGCATACCTGGGTATGAAGAAAGAGCTAAAAGCCAAGCATCCTGCCTTCTCAGGTGGTAATGGACGAGAAAAAAAGCCAAGAAGGAATGTAAGTATTCTTTTCATGCTTCAGGCTGTGTCACAAGCCTATTATTGTTATCAAATCACCTTTCTTTCTATAAAACCACCCTGGCCCCTGAGCTAGATGATTCCTTAAGAGGAAGGACTGTGATTGATACTTCTTTGCATGACTCTCAGCTCAATGCCAATCACACAGTAATGGTCAAGAAATTCTTATTAATGGGCAGAAAATGTGATAGGTTTTTTAAATCATATAATTTAAACCCTTTTTTAAAAATAGTAAAATGTTTTCAGAAAAATGAAATGTAATCTCTAAAGTCACATGTATAACCAACAGGAGCCTAAGGCAGGACTAGAATCCAGGAATTGAATCCATGAACATCTAGGCTTTTTGTGTTTCAAGAGCATGGTCAAATAGATCCTCAGAATGATTCAGATATAAGAGATGTGGAGTTCCACACTTCCAGCCACTCAACTAAGGTGTCCTGTCAGAGAAGCAGGCCAGAAATTCAATTTGACAGGGATGAATTGGGCACCTTCTACATACAAAACTCAGTGTCAGGCATTTGGAAGAAAATATAGTAAAGTATATTGGTTTATTTATACTTCACAAAAACAATGACCCAATTGTCTTTATATAGATCACATACTTAATGAGTATAAATGTGTAGTAAACAAGTACATCTTGAATGATTTTTATGAAAAATAATGTAGTTACTCAAAGGACAGAGTATTTTTATTCATTCACTCATGTATTCACTTATTCAAAAATACATGTTGAGAATCAAACATTTTCCAGGCCATCTCTCAGACAATTTGAATACAAAAATGAATAATTCCCAGCCATTATTCTTTGTGACTTTACATACCAAAAGAAAAGTAAGGACGACAGAGTGAGAAAAATGTTATGGCAGCAACTCTGCTCTGTAACAGACCATTGGCATGGAGATGGAAGTTCATGAGAAAGAAGAAGTCAGCTCATAAAGTATTTTAACTTGGAAGACACTCATTGAGCAGTTAAAGGTGAGATTTGTTTCAGATGGAAGGGAAAGATTAAGACACGAAGACTTGGCACCACCTTGATGAAGGCTGTGGAAGAAGAAAGGGATGAAGTCAGGGAAAACAACAGGAAAGAATGGGGAGAAAAAAAACAGATCAAAATCTTTAGGAATTGATAAAGATTTTGGATTTTATTCTGTGAGCAGTAGAAGCCAATGAAAGTTTTCCATCAAAGAAAGAATTTGATCAGATTTGAGGTGAAATGGGGAGATATGCTCAACAAAACATAGACAGCTAAATGATGCTTGAAGTTTTGAATTAGAAACAACTGACTTTTGAATACACAGTAGAGGTTTGATAAGGAAGCAGGAAGGAGGTAAAGAATTTGATAACAAGTTAGATTTTGGACTTTGTGTTAGGCAGAAGAAGGACTCTCCACAATGTCTCTGCTTTAATCTCCATAACCTGTGAACACATTACCTAACATGGCAAAAAAGATTTGCAGATATTAATAAAGTTATGAACCTCAAAGGCACAGATACTTTCCCAGCTTCCCAGCTATGGTCAGAGAGAGGTGAAATGAAAGGAGGGAGAGATTCAAAGTGTAAGAGGGATACAACTCTCCATCTCTGGCTTTAAATATGGAGAAAAGGGGCCAGGAGTTATGGAATATGGATGGCCTCTAGAAATGGGGAATGGGCCTCAGCTGATAGCCAACAAAGAAGGAGAGATCTCAGCCCTATAAAAACAAGGACCTAAATGATGTCCAAAAGCATAAATAAGCAAGGAAACAGATCCTCTTCTAAAAGCTTCAGAAAGAAACATAGTCTTACTGACATCTTGACTTTAGTTTGGTGAGATCTGGTGAGACCTATATCAAACTTCTAACCTAAAGAACTACGACATAATAAATTTAAGTTGTTGAACCCACCAAGTTTGTGGTAATCTATTGTGGCAGCAGTAGAAAACTAATACAGATTTGAAGACAAAAAAAAAAAAGTCTAAAGAATTCCCAGAGAGGGAAAAGAAGAAGAATCTTCCAGAGATTTTGTAAAGGAAGAATTGGAAAGGTAAAGAGAAATCAGAGGAAATAATAGAACCAAAAGAGGAAAGAACTCTGAGAAGGAATGATCCAAACTGCTAACTGCAAGATGTCAAATAATATTGGACTGGTAGCCTTTGCCAAAGATAGTCTTCAAATCTGTGAAAAGACTCTTTGAAGGATTAAACTAAAAGCTAGAAACAAAGCCTGTGCCTGGTGGACTGGCATCCCATAAATGAGTTGGTAATTTGCAAGAGATGATTTGACTCTAATTTGAATCAAGAGAGGAAAAGTCCACAGAACCAGTAAAGGCATGAAATGTGGTTTCTGTCTTCCTTTTGGCTTTATGTTTCATGAACATACACCCTAATAGGTTAAACCAGTTAGTTTTAAAGCACTTAAAGTATTATTTGAAAGCTAAAAAGGATAGTGATTTTCTCTATTCCTTGGGGTTCCAATGGCATGAAGTGCAGCTGCCAAAGAGCTAAAAAAACTCTAGTTGATCACCCTATTCTCCCACACGCTTTCAAACTTCTGAATGACTTTAATTTAAATACAGCTCTTTACACCTATACCAGCCAGGCCTATCTTACTCAACTTTGTATCTCCAGCACCTAATCAATGGTGGGAACGTAGTAGATCTGGAAGATTTCTTTCCTGACAGCATTGGTGAATAAAAAAGCCTCATTATAAGTTGGTGAAGTCATAATAATATCCAAAACACGAATTATCACATGACTTTCAAAGACTCCCATTACCATGCATAATATTCATTATATCTGAACCTAGTTCTATTAAAACCCATACAAAACAAAGTTAACAGTAGCATAGAGATAATATTCAAAGTATTACATGTTCCCACATACCTCACAGAGCTTTGTTCCAGAGAATAATTGTTCCCAGGAAGTACCTTATCCTAACAAGGCTGGTTTGGCACACAATTGTGATGTATGTCCTTGACTAAATTCAAATTCACAGAACACAATACATATTTTATTTTCCGAAATAACAGAGCATTGTCTTGCCCCAAGCATTCCTGGGAATACTTGGGTGTTATTTGAAAATCACTTTGAGATTCTCTGGGCAGCTTTTTTCAATATTTCCCCAAGTAGGTCTTCAGTTCTCTTTACCCACATTATCCTTAGCTGCCTTCTCTCTTTAAAGCTTGCCTCAGCTAGAGCCTCCAGGGCTCTCTCACAGCCCACCTCCACAAGAGCCTAAACTCGTCAACTTACTTATATGGAATTTAGAGACTGCTGGGGGATTTAGAGACTATTCAGTCCCACCAAGAAGAAGAGAAAATGGAATCAAAGGAACTGAGGTGAGATGTTCAGGAGATAAGGCTTATTAATGGCAAAGCCAGGCTGCAATCCTTGTTTATTGACTCAAAGGTGAATGTTCTTCCCACAACATACAGAAAGATGCCCATTCTTTTTTATAGGATTCAATCAACTTAGACAAAGTTTATATTCCTTGCCCCCTTTGCAGAATGATTCTTCTGGTTCTTTCTCAAAGTATTAGGCTGATTAATACTGTCCAATGCAACCCACTCCAGTATTCTTGCCTGGAAAATCCCACGGATGGAGGAGCCTGGTAGGCTGCGGTCCATGGGGTCGCTAAGAGCCGGACATGACAGAGTGACTTCACTTTGACTTTTCACTTTCATGCACTGGAGAAGGAAATGGCAACCCACTCCAGTGTTTTTGCCTGGAGAATCCCAGGGATGGGGGAGCCTGGTGGGCTGCCATCTATGGGGTCTCACAGAGTCGGACACGACTGAAGAGACTTAGCAGCAGCAGCAGCAGGAAGGCTCAAATAGTAAAGAATCCATATGCAATCTGGGAGACCTGGATTCTATCCCTGAGTTGGGAAGATCCTCTAGAAGAGGGCAAAGCCACCCACTCCAGTATTCTTGCCTGGAGAATCCCCATGGACAGAGGAGGCTGACAGGCTATAGTCCATGGGGTCACAGAGTCGGACACAACTGAGTGACTAAGCACACAATGTGTAGATTGTTAAACCAATCATAAAACCCCATGGAAATCAATCCATGATATCCTCAGTTGTGGACTTGTAACATCTTTTGGAATTCATGTTATTTCCCTCTCCAACTCACTTCTTTCTACTCAAATTAAATTACATCATTTAGTCTATTTATCCATTCTTTTATTCATTCGTTATTTATTTCTATTTATTCATGCATTCAATATTTTATACTTATAAACATTTATGTATCATTTAATATTATGACAATCTATTCCTAAGCACTAAAAATACAGAGATGAAAACAGAAATGCATGTGTGTGTGTGTGTGTGAGTGTGTGTGTGTGTTTGCTTGCTTGATGCGAAAGGTCACCAAGAGATTTGGTTTTATCCTCTTTATGTGTTATGCTTTTACTAGTGATATGGACAAGTTTATAGGCCCATGCAAATGGGAAAGGGGAAGGAGATTTCAAAATAGGAAAATCTGAACAAGAATTTTACCCCCCAAAATAGCTTTTATTTCTTCAGTGCAAGTGATTTACAAATAGCTTAATTTGTGACTGTCAGGTATATTCTGTTATTTCTTTGTAGTGATAAGAGTTTCCTTGGAGACTGGCAAAATCCAGGCTGGGAAACAGATTTTTAGACAGATAAAAAGCCATCTTCTATTTCAAGCATAGCATTTGGTCTCCTCCTTGTACTATATATGTGCTCAGTCACGTCTGACTCTTTGTGACCCCATGGACTGTAGCCTGCCAGACTTCCCTGTCCATGGGATTATCCAGGCAAGAATACTGCAGTAGATTGTCATTTCATCTTCTAGAGGCTCTTCCTGACCCAGGAATCAAACCCATGTCTCCTGCATCTCCTGAATTGACAGGTGGATTCTTTACTACTGAGAAATCTGGGAAGCACTTCTTCTACTAGATAACTACTTAAACATAAGAAAGATTTGATAGATAGATGATAAATAGATACATACATTCTTTCAGGGATTTCTGGCCCAAGATTTAGATGGATGCCTTTCCCTTTGCCACGCTCCAGTTAATCAACTGATTCTTTTTATATTTAGAACATGAAAGATTCCTACAGTTTCCATGATTCCCCAGATTCCAAGATTCCTCAAATGTCCCTTCAGGTGAACGTGCTCTGAGGAGCCTGAGCAGCTGACAGCCCCCATCTGCCACATGCCAGAGCAGTTATGTCTAGACCAGGTTCCCCTGGGGGCTGCTCTCTCTTATTAACTGAGCACAGCAGGGGATGAGAGCTGGACAGTTTCTGCCCAACACAGCTTCTCTGCTGGGCAACCTCTGCTCTGAGACTCTTGTCACCCTGGCCAAGACTCTCAGAGCTGCATGGAAATCTGAAACTCCTTCTTCCTAACTATTTACCCTCCCTTCTCTTCTTTCATAAAAGTCATTCAGGCACTGTGGGTGAGAGTCCCTTATGCCTGTTCCCAGTCTCAGAGGCAGAACTCAAGGAGATAAATATTAGTCAAGGGATGTTTTATACTTCTTTTATGGCTTCTAAGAGCTCTCTTGATAAGTTTTCTTTTTAATTTCAAAATTCTATGCTACAAAGAAATCCTCATCCATATTCTACCCATTTTAGGAAAGAAGAGAAAACGGTCTACAGGCAAGCCTTGTGGGTATGCCATGATTACTGCTTCCTAAGAAAGGAGGTGTTTGGATGATGGACCATGATTGTATTGAGTCACAGGTTTTCTTGAACTGAGGAGCAGGGAGGGGTCTTGAAGCCAGGATTTTTCTGTTGTGTAACAGAAATGTTGCAAAGGAGCAAAGCTAACTAATTCATCTAAATAAAGAATGAGATGTGAGTTCAAAAGCCTGTTGGTGTTTCTGTTTCTTCCCTCTGTCATAATTATATAAACCATCTTTTGTAATGAAATTGCCAAGGTCTTTCAGGAGTCAGGAAACACTTGTGATGTTCTAGGGGACAGACTATGGCCTGAATCATGCTCTCCCAAAATTCGCATGTTAACAACTTAACCCACCATATGACTATATTGGGAATTGAATCTTTAAAGAAGTGATTAAGATTCAATGAAATTGTAAGAGTGGGACTTTAATCTGATAGGACTGGTGCCCTTTTTTATTAATTAATTGATTTTTTGATCTTGCAGCATGTGAGATAGTAGTTCCCCAACCAAGGATTGAACCTGAACCCCCTTCACTGAAAGCACAGAGTCTTTACCTCCGGACCAGCAGGGAAGTCCCAGTGCCCTTATAAGAAGAGGTAAAAACACCAGACCTCTTGAGCTCTCTTTATCATGTGAGGACACAGTAGGAAGGTAGCCATCTACAAGCCAAAAGCAGATGCTTCAGACGGAAACCTACCTTGCTGATACTTTAATCTTAGACTTTCCAACTTCCACAATTATGTGAAATAAATTTCTGCCATTAAGCTATCCAGTCCAATTTTAAGATAACTAATACAGGCATTAGGACAATTATCGTCTGTATTTTTCCAAATATTGTCATAGGGTAGGTGGCCAAGAGTCTCCTAATACAGTGACATACAAAGATACCTTTTAAGGAAAAAACCATTAATTTTCTCCTTTGGTTAATTTCCTATTAGATAACTTTTACTGCTTTTATATATTAGTTAAAATATATAACTCAGTACCATTTATTCTTTGATTAATTCAGAAGCATCTGCAAAGTTCTGCTAGCACCCAAATAGTATCTCAAAAGAAAAATATTATAAAAAGAGTTAAACTTTCACAATCAAGGCTACGGTTGGTACAAAAGTGTATGTGTGTTGGCGTGGGGCAGTAACATGTAATAGACAAGAGACAGAGATATATAGATAGAAAAAAAAAAGGATGCCTTTAAAAATTCCACTAATTGCTATTTGTTTTCCTTTTAATAGAAAAATGTTGGAAAATAACAAAGAATAAAAAGTTAACGGGAAGCCCCCTTTCTAACAGACATTTTTCTCTTACAATCAGTTAAAACAGTGATTTTATCTCTAGTAAAGCAAGGTCATGTTTTGTTTGTTCTCTGCAGTAAGTTTAGATGGAGTTCCTTAGAAAACTGAGAATGGAAAGGCTGAATGACAGTTGCAAAGTCAACTGTTGGAAAGTCAGGCAAGATACACTAAATGAAGAGTGGTGATCAGATTCCCCTCACAGACTCGAATAAGCACAGACCCTAGGACTGCTTTTTTTAGACCATGCTCCTCAGGATCCCTGGATTTCCTAGAGATATATCACGGGACTCCTGGAGTGGGATGGGGACCCTAATCAATTGATACTTAATGTTCCCTTCCTCAGCCCCTCTCTATTTCATAAAAATGTTTTAAAACCAAGCATGGTAGGTGCCTCCCCAAAAATGTTCAACTCCTGGTCTCCACATTGTGTGAATATATTGCCTCACATAGCAAAAAGGACTTTGCTGATTGATTACTGATTCTGAGACAAAAAGATCATCTTGGATAACACAATCACAAAGATCCTTATAAGAAAAAAGGGAAGTAGGAAAGAGTCAGAGAAGCAGATGTGACAGCAGAAGCAGAGAGCCAAGTGATGGAAGGGAGCATGAGCCAAGGAATGTGGGCAAAAGCAAGGAACCAGATCTCCACGAGGGCTTCCCTGGTGGCTCAGTAGTAAAGAATCTGCCTGCAATGCAGGAGACCTGTTTTCAATCCCTGGGTCAGGAGGATCTCCTGGAAAAGGGAATGGCTACTCATTCCAGTATTCTTGCCTGGAGAATTCCATGGACAGAGGAGGCTGGCAGGCTATAGTCCATGGGGTTTGAAAGAGTTGGACACAACTGAGTGACTAACATTTTCACTTTCTTTCAAATCTCCTCTAGAGCCTCCAGGAGGAATGGAGCCCTGTTGACACTTTGATGTTAGTCCAGTGAAACCCATTCTGCATTTCTGATGTCCACTCTGGACTTCTGACTCTCCCAGTTATAAGGTAATAAGCATGTATTAAGTCACTCAATTTGTAGTAATTCACTACAGCAGCAGCAATAAACTAACACACTGATGAAATACAACAAATATTTCTCTAACTTTAATATATATAAGCTTCATCTAGTATTTTTATAAAATATTAATTTCCAGACTCCATTTCCCAGAATTCTGATGTAAGTTGTCTTCTGGTTAGTCTGAGAACATGCATTTTTAAGGAATCCTTCTCCCTCCGCACATGATTCTGATTCCAGGTTTTCAACACTGAATGAAACCAGATTCACCATAAACAATCTCATAAGATACAGGAAACCATGATACTAGCTAGAATAGTGTTGCCACAAATATCCCATCCACCCTCTAGTACTTTCAGCAAACATCCCTAAGAAAGATGCATCAGACACTGAACTCTGCCTGTGTTTCACAGCAAGCTTCCAGTGTAAGCTTCCATCTTACAACCGTTCGTTGTGACAGTACATTGCAATGGAGGAGTTATTATTTACCTCACCAAAGAAATAATAAGTATAAGGAAATATAATTTAAAAGATCTGGGTCTTAAAATCAGTAGAGATTGATCGCACACTCTTCTGAGTCCCTGTCTAGATGCATGGCACTGGACTTCTCATCTTTGAACCTCGGTTTCCCCACATGTAAGGTGAGAGTTTTTAACAATCTCATAAGTACTTCCAGCAAGAATGTCCTTATGGTCCACTTGAGTCTACTTGAAAGCAAGCAAAAGACACCAGCAAATTCCACTTTTTTTTCCTTTTGTCTCTAATCAACTTTGCTTCCTAAGGACATTCAAGAATGTATGGAATGTATGGAAAAGGGTTTCTTTTCCACTTTCAGGTGTCTACATTCTTAGGAAAATTATATCCCTTCAAGGGGAAACATATGTACACCCAGAATATGCCTAGTTTCAATGACTATTTCTTTACAGGCACACTTTCCCTCCAAAGAAGGTCATGACATATGGAGGGCGTGCCTGTTCATCTGGCAGACCTACCATCTTCAATTACTCTGAGACTCATGCAGCATCCTATTAATCATCTGGTTCCTTTGTTTCACTACTTCTTTCTCCCACTAGACTCATCCTTATCAGTCCTTTGGTTTGGCGTAATTCCTAGAACAAGGTAAGTAACTACCTTTCTCCACTCTGAACTGCTTAAAACAGACCTGGAACATTAAGCTTACATTGGAGAGGGAGATGGCAACCCACTCCGGTGTTCTTGCCTGGAGAATCCCAGGGACGGGGGAGCCTGCTGGGCTGCCATCTATGGGGTCACACGGAGTCGGACACGACTGAAGCGACTTAGCAGCAGCAGCAGCAGCCTGGGGTGGGTGAGGGGTTGTTATCACATCTCACAAAAGAATTATAATGTACAATTAAGAACACCTACTTTAGAATAAGAAAAGGCCCTAGTTCAAATCCAGGCTCTGCCAATGACTAATACTAGATATGCATCTTTGGGAAAGCTACTCAACTTCTCCTTACTTTGGTTTCCTTAACTACAGATATAGAGAGATACAGATTTATATCTAAATCTATAGAATGAAGATGACAATACCTAATTCACATCATTGTGGACATTAAAGGTAATGTTTGTAAGGTACCTGGCACCCATTAAAAGCTTAATATGGTAGATTTTATTTTCCCTATTATTCTGGTCAGTGAACTTTGGCATGTCCAGAGCTTAGGGATCTAGGATGGCTAGACTCAAAGTCATAGCATAAAATTATAAATATCAGGAGTATTTGGCATAAGGAGACAGAACACAGGAGACAAAATAATTGTCTTTAAATATATGAAAAAACAAATTACATATGTTTTCTCCATTTACTGAGAACAGAGCAAAATTTGATAGGAGGATTTCTTTTCAGCCTAACAAATAATTTATTGACTTCTAGGACTGTGTGGGAATGGAAAGGACTCCCTTGAGAGGTAATGAGTATCCCATGGCTGAAGGAATTCAAGGGAAGCCCAGCTAGCCCTTTGGTGGGCATGTAATATAAAAGATTCAAGCATGGAATGAACTATTGGATTTTCATGACATTTAAAATACCTTCTAAGACTGAAATTCTATGGTTCTGTGATTATTACCAGCCCCAAAAGAGGAAGCAGGAGAAAAGTTTTAAAAGGTGAAAGAAAAACCAATCAATTTGGCTATCTACAAGAAATTCTTGAGAGAGACAGATGGGCTACAAATGTTGGCAGCATTAGTAAAACTAAGGATTGGGGATTGAAACATTCTGCACCTTCCCATTTACCATGGCTCTTAAATGTGCTTTTCTCAGTTGTAGTCCTGTAATGCCAAATACATTATGTAAAACCTAAGTGTATGGATAGATTGTGAGAGACTCTTTAAAATGTAAACTCAATGGCAGAGCCCATTACATGAAATTATGTTTACTTAACTAGCTAAGGGCTTCAAAGCAGTTAAAACACATAAACCACCTTTTCTCCAGCTGAGAGACCATGAAAATGGATATAAAGAGTGTTAACAAGTATCCAAGGATTTGTAAAATGTCAGGCCCAGTGAACTCTTGAGTTTTAAGGAAGTGTACATCCAAGTGTTTTGAAGTCTTAATAAAGGCTGCATATTGCTCTCTCACTAGATCACTGTCTTTGGCCCTCTCTCTCTTCTTCAAAATGATTCAAGCATGTCTCATAGAAACAAGAAGTTAGTAGGCTCATAATTGAAAAGAAATTATGGTAGATACTTTGGACATTATTTATAAAGAAAATTCAATAGAAGCATTTGAAAAAAGCTGATGATACATGTACGTACATGTACCTACACACACGCGTGCACACACACACACATACACACATATTACAGACTAACAGACTAATATCCTTCTCTAACACTAACAAAGTTAGGTGTTGATCTTAGGGCCTGACATAAATGCTAGGATGGATTTTCACCATGTATCAAATCACTTTTTAAAAAACAACATTCTTGAACTGTGGTATTGGGGAAGACTCTTGAGGCCCTTGGACTGCAAGGAGATCCAAGCAGTCCATCCTCAAGGAAATCAGTCCTGAATATTCATTGGAAGAACTGATGCTGAAGCTGAAACTCCAATATTCTGGCCACCTGATTCGAAGAACTGACTCATTTGAAAAGACCCTGATGTTGGGAAAGATTGAAGGTGGGAGGAGAAGGGGACAACAGAGGAGGAGATGGTTGGATGGCATCACCGACTCAATGGACATGAGTTTGAGTAAACTCCAGGAGTTGGTGATGGACAGGGAGGCCTGGTGTGCTGCAGTCCACGGGGTCACAAAGAGTTGGACACAACTGAGCAACTGAAATGAACTGAACTGAACTGAAAGTTTGCAAAGGGCTTTCAAGTCTATCTTTATTCTCACTCCAGTCTCTGTTGAACCAGGCAGGAAGAAAATTTGAGGATCAACTGTATTCTTAATATTATACATGGCATGTGTGACCAGCACACACACATAGAACAACATACACTTCTGAAACATTCAAAGTGGAGTCATCCAAAGATGCTGATGATTTTTTGTTTCATACAGTGATTATTATCAAAGTGCTACTCACATTTAGAATATTCATTGAAAGACAAGAAATAGATTATGAGTCCAGAATATCTTGCAATGTTCAAGGGCTTTTCTGTCACTCAAGAATGTATATATGCTTTTGAAAAGAGAGAATTTTATTCTTTGCAGTTTCTATTTAAGCAAATTAGAATGACTCCAGTGTTAAGCTTTGGTGACAAGTTGTACATTTAGTTTCTAAAAGCCTTTAAAAAGAATGCGTAGGTAATCAACAAGAAATGAAAATCTATCCATTATGCCCTGATTCTATCTGCAAATGGTACTATAAATAGGACCTAATAAAAGGACCAGAACAAAGCCCTCTAGTCAGGAGCTGGGCCCCAAATCATCTGAAATTCTATTTAGGAGATTAGATTGAAACCAATTCAATCCTTAAACAGAGGAACTAACATTAGACCTTAACAGAGATAACAAGATACGGTGATAAATGACATCAGAGGTGACCAGTAAGCCTAACAGGACTGGAAAAGCCTACAAGTCATTCAATTTGCTGCTTTTCCAAGTAAATCACTAATGTCCACAAGCTGGCTCCACAGGAGCTGTGGGTGTGACTTATGACCAAACCTGAGAGGCTGAACGGTGTAATTAATGGAACATAGAAAGGATCTAACACTGCCCACGCCTCTAAAGCAATCACTGCTGAATGCCCATGGAATGAACTGAAATCTCAAGTTTTTCTCCAAGGAGCTTTCCTTTTCAAATGAAATTTAATATGACATAGCTTTAAACCTTTACTATGAATAAAAATCATAATAATAACTAACATTTATTGAGCACATAGCATGTGTGGGTATCAAAATTCAGAACACCATGAAAAGGAAAGAATTCTAGATTTAGGCAGGTGTCTTAGGTTATAAAAAGTAAAAATGGCAAGGCATGAACACTGAAGACAAGAGCAGTATCTTTTTTTAGGATTAAAGAAAAAACTATTGAAAGCAACCCTGGATCTGGGAGAGCTCTGAGAAGTAGCTGTTCATCAACAGCCGCTGAATGCAGGGAAGAGCAGGGGACATGCAGGAAAGCAGGCTGCCAGCTAATAGGTATGATGCTCCAGAATGCTCTGTGTTTATGTGAAGGAATTTACAACCCAGCAATCACTACCGCAAAGCTTATACTTATCTCTTTACAATGCGTGCCTGCTCCTGGAGTTTTCCTGTTCCCTAACTCAGCTGTCGAGAGAAAGAGGGGATAAAGTCCCAGTAATAAGAACTGGAAGACAAACCACTATATTTAGATATAGATTTAACCCTCTGTCTATATAAGTAGTGTCCGTGAGGCACAAAGCTGCTTAATCTTCCTCTCTTTGTATGCTTCCAAATCCCATCTCGTTTTGCATCCTGTGTGCTCTGCACAAATGCCAATCCCCTTGGATTCAACCCTGATGTCAAATGACAAAGGGAAACATTCCCACTTGAACTCCTTCCCTTTCAGCCTTTTTGCTTCAAGTCTCCTTCAAACAAAGAATGCCTCTAATTCCCAGCTTGAGACTCCTTTCTTACATGACGGGTAGCCTGGTGTGGCCAGGCACTTAAGGAAAAAAAAGGCAATGCCTTAGATTTCCCCCATGATGTAAATTAGAGAGTTGCAACCCCATCAGGGTCCTCCAATGAAGCTGCCCGCTGAGTGAGAAAGTATTGGATTTCCATCTGTGTGCCTCATACCATTGGTGGCTATTGTTTAAATAAACATTACTTTGTATTGCATTTTTTAAAAATTCAATACATGTTGATGCCTGGTTAAAAGGAAAGAAAATTGCAGTATTAAAAGACTAGTATTTTCAGAGTCTTGTGATGTAAATTGCTAATTTAAAACCCAAAATATTGTTAAAGTGTCTTTATTTAATAGCAGGTGATTGCAAGCTGTAATTTGCAAGCTGTAGATGCAGATGGTAATGTTTTTCCTCCCTTTTCAGCACTGCAGTACAGTATTTATTGCAGATCTATGCAGACACAGAACAGCCAACTGTGAAAGAAAACATTCTGCAAGAAGATTAACCACAAAGTTCATAAGACCAACATGGCTTTTGAGACCTGAGCCACTCTGTCAAGGCAGGATCCTCTCCTTCCAAGCTTAGAGAATGTTTGCTCACCAAAAGAAGCTGAAGGTGACGTCATTGGTCTGCCAGGTCCCCACTAAGGTTAAAATACATGAGTGAGAAAGTGATATTTAATTTGGGCTTCATTTATTTATTCTCTGGCAGGAGAGAATCCAGGGAAGAGATGGAATGTAGAGATAGGGTTAGAAGATAAAATATAGGACTCTCAGTTAAATTTGAAGTTCAGACAGACAAACAATAATTTATTAGGATAATTGTATCCCAAAGTGCTTGGGACATCCTTACACTAATAAATTATGGATTCTTTATCTGAACTTCCAATTTAAGTGAGAGACATGTATTTTAATTGGGAGACATATATAGGAGGGCATGGCAACCTACTCCAGTATCCTTGCCTGGAGAATCCCATGGACAGAGGAGCCTGGTAGGCCATGGTCCATAGGGTCCCAAAGAGTGGGACACAACTGAAGTGACTTAGAACGCATACATAGACATATTTTTATTTGCTCAATCTTGCAACTCTATGTAGCGAGAAAGGGTAAGTAAATAAATCTCAATGTCATTTTCAGACAACAGACATGGCACTTGATGTTTATGAACACTGGGCTAGGGACTTGCCTTTTGCTGCCCATGTAATCATGGCGAAGATTTATCAATTAGCCTTATTTTGAAGATTCATAATTGTGGTTCAGAGACCTTTGGTAACCTTCCACATAGAGTTCACAGTAAGTCTGGACTTGGTGAGCAAGGTCTCTGTGACTTCAGAGCCTGAGTTCTTTCCATAAAATGATGCTGAGGGTTCACCTTTGTTCATTCTATCTCACAATACTCAGGGCATCTGACAGAAAATCAGTGCTGTTCACCAGCTCCTGGTGGCCTCCCAACTCTCTCAACCCTGTAACAAAACAAACCAACAAACAAACCCATCTATATCCCCCTGTGGGTGTGTGCTAAGTTGCTTCATTCGTATCCGACTCTTTGTGACCCCAAGGACTGTAGCTTGCCAGTCTCCTCTGTCCATGGGAATCTCCACTCCAACTGGAGTGGGTTGCCACACCCTCCTCCCAAAGATCTTCTTAATCCAGACGTTGAACCCAAGTATCTTACATCTCCTGAATTGGCAGGCAGGTTCTTTACCACTAGTTATGCCTGGGAAGCCCACCCCAGTGACAACTAAAGCACTATTTGCTTTCATTTTTATTTTCAACAAGGATAACAGCTGTTTCCCCATGCGTGTCATCCAAGTGAACTCCTGATAATTATTATATTCTCTTTGATTTGATTGTAACTGATTACCAAAAGACCTGGGAAGTCTGGCCTTCTTTGAGCACTTGACCTTACACATTTGTATGGAATTCCAAAAGTGGTGATGTAGGACTAGAGCAAGAACAAGAAGGGGGCTGTTGACTGCTGACTCAGTAGCCACACCTCCCTTCTTTCCTGTTGATTCAGTGTCCACTACCTTACCGATGACTTCATAGCAGGTCATGATTGAGTGGTAGGGCTCCTCAACAGGCGTATTGTTGGCATTTGGGTGACCTAATTCTTCATCCCAAGGGACTCCTCTGAATATCACACTTCTCCTTCCTGTATCCTGGATCCTTAGTACTGCAGTTGGGCATTTAGTCACTTTGTAAACCTAGAACAGCCCTACTCATTTCTAATACTTCTGTTGGGGCAGGGACACCTCCATCAGGCAATCTGGTTATCTCTTTACCTTAGCAGTCATGGTTTGGTGGCCAGAGTCATCCAGGTCGGGCCAATGTAGACCTGAAGGGAAGTCCACTTGGAGCTTCTAAGAAAGGTTTCCTCACTAAAGGAAAGAGAGTCAGGGACAGAAGAGTGTCTCTTTCATCACTGGGTGTGCTTGTGTCTGTGTGAAATGTGGAGCTACCACAGCAATTTTTCACCCATTAGGGCAAAAACTGAAACTGGGAAAATGGCAAAGTGCAAAAATGGAAAAATCCTGGGCCCATTATGACATCACTGAGCTGCAAATTAGCAAACCTTGGGGCTGCCTGACTTGAAGCGTGCTGTCCTTTTTAAAGGCTCTTGAATGTGGGGGAGGGGGAGCACTCAAGCCACTTGCAGCTCAGAGGACCCAACTGTTCCATGATCCAAGGGCCCTGGACGTTTGAAGGGAGGGCAAGGAAAGAACTATGATGGGTGTGGGGTGCCAGAGACAACTTTGGCACATGATGGTACAATTATAGGGGGAGAGGGGAAGGGGTGAAATCAGAGTAGTGGAATTGGAAGCCTAACTCTATCCCTAAATAACTTTGCAATCTTGAGTAAGGTCAATCATTATCTCAGCCTTACATTTCCAATCTGAAAACTATAAGGATGAAATTTACAAAAGGTTTTAGCTCACACCGTTGGGCCACCCTACACCGACAGGACTGCTGTTTTTCACTGGTCCCTCCTCCTGACACCTGTGTGGTTCAGCCATACAGACCACTAACCCCACAGTCTTATAGCCAGGCCTCTTCACTCATCTCACCTGTACAGTTTCTGAGCCACTTGAATTCAGCAACCCAACCTAAACCCACTCCCTTCACCCAGCTCCCTATCTGCCTACACTGCAGCCATGGCTCCTATGAAAAAGCTTGTGGCATAGGGATCAATGAAAAGAAGCAGATCCTGACGTTTCCTCTTGACAGTGCCCATCCTGTCAAAGATGGAATCATGGATGCTGTCAGTTTTGAGCAGTTTCTTCAGGAAAGAATCAAAGCGAGTGGAAAAGCTGGAAATCTTAATGGAGATGCTGTAACAATGGAAAGAAGCAAAAGTGAGATTACCATAACTTCTGAGGTGCCTTTTTTCAAAAGGTATTTGAAATATCTCACCAAAAATATTTGGAAAAACATAATCTATATGATTGGTTACAAGTAGTTGCAAAGTTACAGATTGCATTACTCCAGTTTAATCAAGATAAAGAAGAGGAGGAATATTTTGTATGATGTCTTGAATAAAATTTGGGCTTCCCAGGTGGCTCAGTGGTAAAGAGTCCACCTGCCAAGGCAGGAGACGAGGGTTAAAAACCCATCCCCTACCATCCTAGGAGATGTAGATATTGTATTTTATGGCTCTAATATGAATGTCATTTGGGTCAAGAATCAGCCTCAGGATCTCTGCTATTTCTACGCATCTTTATGTCTGCACCAAATGAATGTCATGCTAATTAAAATACCAAAACCCAGTTCTGAGACACCCACAGTTAAAAAATTACCAATTTTTACTTTCAAGGAGCACCTAGTATACAGAATACATAAATGTTAACATTGCATCCCATCCTGTTCAACTTCTTATTAACATTTATTTGCAGAAAAATAAAAATTACTTCTCTTCATCTACTTAGGAGTATTATATAAACCACTTAGATACAGGATTCTCTAGTGCCATCTAGGGGATTTCAGACCAAAAAAAAAAAAAAAACGAGAATCGTCGGCTCAACTGAAAGAGAAAAACAAGAACTGAAAAATCAGCTATGACTCACAATGTAATTTCTTATACATCCCCAATAATGTTTCAGTAATCTTTTATTTTACAGTTTGGATGGCTGAGCAAGATCACACATGGTGCAGCATCTGGGGAACACATTAACGAGCAAAATGTATGACATTGCACCCGTGCTCTGTAGCCTGATATTTCAAAAACATAACCTTGAGAGAAAATGTTTCCCTATTAAAATCAATGCTTCTTTCTAAAACCAAATCAAGCAGGGTTTGCTAATATTTTAAAATGTGTTTTCTACATTCCTGGTTCCTACATATTAATCATGTGCAGTTAAGAATCCCAGCAAGCTCCCTATAAAGTTAAAGAGAAAACCCAAAAAGTGATGCACTTTGCAAAGACCTCATCTTCATCCTCAGGCCTGAGCACAGTGCCAAGCAGATTGAGGTCACAGCTAAGATTTCATTTTATTGAACCGAGGTCAGTGAAATGAAAGTGAATGTCACTCCGTTGTCCGACTCTTTGCAACCCCATTGACTACACAGTCCATGGAATTCTCCAGGCCAGAATACTGGAGTGGGTAGCTGTTCCTTTCTTCACGGGACCTGCCCAATCGAGGGATGGAACCCAGGTCTCCCACATTGCAGGCAGATTCTTTACCAGCTGAGCCACCAAGGAAGGCCAAGAATATTGGAGTGGGTAAGCTATCTCTTCTCCAGGGAATCTTCTTGACCCAGGAATCGAACTGGGGTCTGCTGCATTGCGGACAGATTCCTTACCAGCTGAGCTACTAGGGAAGCCCAAACTGGGCTCAGTAGCTTCTAAATGGTGTTGATTGACAATATGCAGTCCATCACTTCAAACATGCCATGGGTGACCCAATTACAGTAGTCTCCATGGACCTAAATAGCACATTTCTTGGGGAGGTTTACTTATATGATGACACTGTGAGGCACTTCTCCCTTAGGGGACTGCATTTAATCCTTCCCTCCAAACCTCTGATTCTTATAAATACCTATTCCTATTTTATACATAAGAAAACTGAGGCAAAGAGAATGGAATAGCCTCTTCAAGGTAACACAGTAAAAAAATGTATAAGCAAGGTTTCAAATCCATATCAGACTTCAGCCTCAAGCAGTGTGCTTCTTCCAATAAGTGGAATTTCAAATATAGTATTTAAATATGTCTACCAAATATCTTACAAACTATTTCAGCCAAAGGGAAAGTGCTCAT
Organism: Bos grunniens; assembly: GCF_055505025.1. Classification (NCBI taxonomy): domain Eukaryota; kingdom Metazoa; phylum Chordata; class Mammalia; order Artiodactyla; family Bovidae; genus Bos; species Bos grunniens. The sequence continues at coordinate 71,736,129 of NC_141170.1, forward strand.
CAGGCTGAACCCTGTGAAATTCCTGACATTCAATCATTTTGTGCTACTGAAAGAGCACTTACATGCGATTCAGCACATGGGAAGGCAGACTCAAAGAAGTCTGGGGAGAAAAGAGACCTGTGTCTAAGGGTGTGCAGTACCCTGGGCTCTGCTATGTGAGCACCACCCCCAGACTCCAACCCCATGCATCTTTTACATGCAGCAGAATTCCCACACAATCAAAGAGATGGTCTTCATGGAGAAGCCTAGGAAGGGAAGAGATTTGTGTCCAGGTCAAGAATGGGGCACATGAAAAGTCTGACCACCTGGACAAGGGGGCAACATCTGACCTGGGTTCCTGGTACCCACATGTGAAATGACCCCCATTCCAGGCCTTAGGTCACACCTGCGGGGAGCCCACCAGGGCCCCAGTGCTGGTGTCCCAAGCTGAGGACTGCTAGCCTTCCCTCCCTGCTCCTTGGCAACAAATCTAAAGTTCTAACAACAATTCCATCTGGTAAGGGTAGCCCTGGTAAACAGGTCGCAGGTGCCTGTCTCTCTGCTGGTTTTCTGCCCTGAGGTCACATCCTCTCTGTCTTCTCCCTCCTCCAGACACTGTGCTGTGCTTCTACACACTTCCTGCCTGCAGCTGGCAAGCTCCTCGAGCTTTCGATCTTAACTTCCATATTCCTTTCCCTAGGAAGGGTTCACCTCACCTCCAAAGCTAAATCCATGTCCCTTTTTATGTGATCCTTTAAGGCTGGTAGGAGGAAAAGGTAGCTTTTGTTACATTTGATTTGCCATAAGCTTTTCAATTCTTCACTACTGCAGACTTTCTTCATTAAACTGAATTACCTCCAATGATGCAGCTTCCTCATGTATACTCATGTGCCTGTCAAGATGAAGGTTCCTAAACTTCACCTCCAAATGTATTGATTTTATTTATCCCACAAGTATTCTGTGATAGTAGGCACTGGCAAGGCAGCTCTCACATAATTTCTTCAGACTAACTTTGCTAATATCTGGCTTAAACAAATGTTCTTTCTCAGTTGCTTCATTTAGCTGGAATAAGTCTCCGTGAATGTGTTGAGTTTGATGGGGTGATCAGGAATAGATGATGGGTGGGTAGATATTTTATCTAGCAATGGGTCAGAGCACCTTATTATTTTACAAAACTGAAAAGCATTGACTGTTTAACGGTGACTCTCAAGCAACCCTGATGGAGCCGCAATGGGCCTTACAAAGGCCATATACTTGAAAGTAGAAATGATCAAGGCTTATTGGTTCTCATTCCAATAAAGCTAATGACTTCTGCTTAATATGCAGTCAAAGGCTAATTGGTTTTAAGCAAAGATTTCATAACTTACTTATACTTTGTTTCAAAATACTTTCTCTCCATCCTTACCTTTCAAATATAGCAGGGGAAAATATAATTTATATATGAGTATATATAACCTCCTTCTTTTGTTCAATCCATCTCCATCTACCCATGAAGGAAATATTTTGCAGAGTTGTCAAAGGAAACGAGGATAGGGACAGAAACTGGGGCCCACAGAAATGGCTGTGCAGAAGCACTTCATGGAAAACTAAAAGACAGGAAAGAAAACAAAAATTGAGCATGGACAGATGTTGTGGCAAACAGGAGAACGAGAGGAGTGTGAGCAAAGAATTTAAGAAATACTTTCATGGATGATGAAGCGGAGCATCTTTGACTTTATTGAAAATTATCAAATAAAATAATATTTCTCTATTATTTCAGAATGCTGAACTATAACCAATCAATTATGACCCTGCAGTGAGACTAGGCTATGTGGAGCCCTAAGATTTACTCCTCATAACCTGAGGCAAAGAACTGACTCATTTGAGAAAACCCTGATGCTGGGAAAGATTGAAGGCTGGAGAAGGGGATGACAGAGGATGAGATGGTTGGATGGCATCACTGACTTAATGGACATGAGTTTAAGTGAACTCCAGGAGTTGATGATGGACAGGGAAGCCTCATGTGCTGCAGTCCATGGGGTCGCAAAGAGTCAGACACTATTGTGTGACTGAACTGAACTGAAGATTTACTCAGATTACACTAATGTGATGTACAATAAGAAAGACGAGTAGAATTGTGACTTTGTATAGAATTATCCTGCCCAATTAGCCTGCCCTATTTCCTCTAGGGCTGCAGGATTTATTGCATTATTTGGTTTTCTGATTTTTATTGTCAACTCTACACAGCATCCTGACAACCAGTGTCTCTGCTGTTCCCCTTGCCTCAAATATCCCTCACCTGAAAAATCTCCTTACAGTATCAATTCTGAGTTCCCCTGAAAGAGAAGAGGATTATAGATAGAGAATGAAATAACACTTGAGATTAGACCTTTAGTGGGAATCTACCCAACCATTTACCAGGGCCTCAGCTAGTCTGCTGGAGAAGGCAATGGCAAGCCACTCCAGTACTCTTGCCTAGAAAATCCCATGGATAGAGGAGCCTGGTGGGCTACAGTCCATGGGGTCGCCTTGAGTCGGTCGCGACTGAGCGACTTCACTTTCACTTTTCACTTTCATGCAATAGAGAAGGAAATGGCAACCCTCTCCAGTGTTCTTGCCTGGAGAATCTCAGGGACGGCAGAGCCTGGTGGGCTGCCGTCTATGGGGCTGCACAGAGTCGGACATGACTGAAGCAACTTAGCAGCAGCAGCAGCAGCAAGTCTGCAAACCATCAGGATGCTCACTAAAACCCAAATCCCAGAGTTCCATCCTCAAAAATGATGACATCCAGACATTCAATATTTGAAGGCCCAGTGGTTTTCTTTACAGCCTTATTAACAAAGAGAACACTAAGAAAGTTCTCTTTGCTGACTTCTTTCTTGGCATTTCTTTTTTTTTTTTTTTTTTTTTTGCTTGATTGTTTTCTGTTGACATGATCTGTCAACAAAAAGGCACTGAAGGCGGTAAGCCTCATTTTAATTGTTCACAACGCCTTCTATCACCTTATACCACTGGCTTATCACAATCTTGGTCACTAATTTTGGACTTCACTAAGCCCCAGTTTTCCTAGTCTATGAAGTGAGATGTTGCAGCTTTCCTTTCTTCAATATATTTTTTTTAATATCCTATTGGATGGTTTGAGATGCACATTAACTATTCCTGACCATGAAAGGCTTATTACATTTTAGGCATTTAGCTGTTTAGCTAAATTTATGGCATTACATTATAAGTTTTTGATATAATATTCATTAGTGACATCTGAAATGTGTTCACAAGTACACTGGCATTTATTGGAACTAAAAAAACTAAGTTGGTTTAACTTTTACACTGTCTACAACTGCATATTTCTGACTCCGTGGGCTTAAATCGGTAACTTTACCTCTTTGATCTTCATTATTTCATGAATAAAATGACTATTAGAAAATTATGTTAATAACGATGGAAATGACTAAAATAAACACATTAGAATCTTAGTGGTTTGATACAACAGAAGGTTTTTCTTATTCACATAGTGTTCAGTATGGGTGTTTAGCATTGTCTTCCGTGCAGAGATTCAGGGATGCAGGCTCCTTTCATCTTACAGATTTGTCTTCCCCTTCACTATGGCTCAGAGGTTAAAGCGTCTGCCTGCAATGAGGGACACCCAGGTTCGATCCCTGGGTTGGGAAGATGCCCTGGAGAAGGAAATGGTAACCCACTCCAGTATTCTTGCCTGGAGAATCCCATGGAGGGAGGAGCCTGGTGGGCTACAATCCACAGGGTTGCAAAGAGTCGGACATAACTGAGCTACTTCACTTCACTCACTATCTGTAGGACTTCCCTGGTGGCTCAGATGGTAGAGTCCACTTGCAACACAAGAGATCTGGGCTCAATCTGTGGGTCAGGAAGGTCCCTTGGAGAAGGGAATGGCAACCCATTCCAGTATTCTTGCCTGGGAAATCCTATAGACAGAGGAGCCTGGTGGGCTACAGTCCACGGGGTCTCAGTCGGACACAAATTAGTGACTAAACAACAACAAATGGGCATATATGACTCTAAGCAAGCCTGGAAGAAAACTTGTGTTGGCCCAGGAGAAAAAGAAACTAGGGTCTTATAAATTCATAACATTATCTGCCAAAACACTTTTTTCAATGGTTGTGGAGAGGGTCATATGAGATAATGAGCATGCAAAATTACTTTGTAAATTATAATCTGCTATGCAACTACAGAATGCTATTTTTATTATAATTACTATATGTAACGTCTCTGTGAATACCTTACCACCAGGGAGTGGTAGCCTCCTTGGAAAGAAGAGAGTTTATGAATATAAAAAACACAAAATTTGGGGATTAAGCAAACTCTAAAAATTATGTTTTATGAAACAGGGTAATCAGAGCCCTTTCCTCCAACTTGGGTGCCCTGGACTGCCCTGAAATTTCTTCTTCCTCCATGGTAGTAACAAGTTTTGTATGCAGAGAAACAATTACCGAAGCACTTTCCAGGTTATCTCAGTAGTCAGATTATTCACTGTAAAATTGAAGTTTATTTATGATACCCTTCAATGCCAGAAACAATGAGTTGGAAATATAAAAATGAATCTACCCATAGTATTAACTAATTAACTAAAAAACTGTGGTTAATATTCTCTAAGAGTAAAGCACTGTGCTGGGAAGATAGGGCACATCGGAAATCATATAAACCAAGATAAAAACAATTCTCACTGTGATTCCTTCAATCAGATTTTTGAAGGTCTCACTTCTAAACCATTTAATGTTTGAGATCGGGTCATAGTATTTTTTTCAACAGCCTTCTCACAAAGTAGCATGAGCAGCCCAATTATTCCACTAATTTTCAAAGAGTTCACTTCTGTTTGTGTCTTTTAAATGATGGAACATGGAGAAAATGAAAATCCAAAAGATTGAATTAATTATATTGAATAGGGATAAAGCAGGAATGATTCATTCATTTATTTAATTTTTAGCCAAGAGAAACCTTGAAGGGACTTCCTATGAGGCAATTAGCCATTCAACCTTTGTAATTTCAAACAAACTAAGTGAATCAGACATTTAAAGGGGTTTACAAAGATCTCACAAACTATAGGAGGTAGAGTACAGATGCATTTGCAGACCACTGCGTTGACTAGTGGGGATGATGGCGCTGGTTGAGAGTAGTGATGTGGGTGTGTCTCTATGTCTTCATATTACATATAATCTCCACACTTGTAAATAGCCTGTGTTCAATGGATAGGGTATGAGTAAAGCAGTCCAAGTTTACCCTTATTCCCCAGCATAACTGATGGCTCAGTGGGTAAAGAAGCTGCCTACAGTGCAGGAGACACAGGAGATGCAGGTTCGATTCTTGGGTTGGAAAGATCCCCTGGAGGAGGGCATGACAACTCACTCCAATATTCTTGCCTGGAGAATCCCATGGACTGAGGAGCCTGACGGTCTATAGTCCAAAGGGTCATGAAGAGTCAGACACAACTGAACAACCAAGCATGCACACTCACTCTGTAGAGTGTTCCCAGTTTGGACAATTCATTATATGGACAGGCTGTCAATGGATATGTGTTCATGGCTTGATAAGCAGAACTTGGGAAGCTGGCACTCATGTCACCTCATAACAGCTTCAAAGATGATTAAAACATCAAATGCACAAATAACTGAGCACAGAGAAAGTAACAGTATCTCCAGCTCACAACTAAAATTCTTACTTTCCTTCTCATTAACATGGCCAGAGAGATCTGCAGCAACAAGAAGATGGCCAATCAGCACTGATTTGTGAACTGCCACCCCAGAAATAGGAGGTGAGTGGTTATTTGAGAATCTGTATGAACTTGTATCACCATTGCTAAAAGCCTGAACTTTGGCACCCGAAGTAACTTGTCCAATTTTATTAAAATGCAGTATTCCTTGCTTTGATCCAGTAAAAATAATGACTCTATATCAATTAAGTCCTTTACTTATCTTTTCCAAGGGTGAATCTTGGGTGTACTTATTTATTGCCTCATGATTGATTCTGAACTTTATTAATCATAATGATAACGTTTCATATGACAAGAGGTCAGAGAGAACTTGGGCAGCATCCGGTTCTACACACTTCAAGTTACAGCACCCAGAGAGAACTAAAGCATTAGCTTATTGGAAACCTGGGGGGACTCTCCCAGTCCCCAACTCCTTACCTATATCCAAGTCATCACAACACCAACACTTGACTTCTGCTGGTTTCCAGTTCCTGCATTAGTGTTTGGAAGCATTAATACTGGAAATGTATTTCTTTCTCTAGAAGAATTAGGAAAGAGAAAATGAGTTTGGCATTCAGACAAGATCGAGCAAGTTCAGGGTGGTATGACCATAGACTAAGCTAGCATTCAGTTAGAGAAAGATCAGTTCACCCAAGCCATTCCTCCTAATTTAGGGAATAACTGTAAAACTCTTGATTCCTCCTGAGATAGCATCTTGCTTGAATGTGTGCTAAGTTGCTTCTGTCATGTCTGATTCTTTGCAACCCTATGGACTGTAACCCACCAAGCTCTTCTGTCCATGGGATACTCCAGGCAAGAATACTGGAGTGGGTTGCCATGCCCTCCTCCAGGGATCTTCCTGACCCAGGGGTCAAACCTGTGTCTCTTATATTTCCTGCATAGCAGTCAGGTTCTTTACCACTAGCACCACCTGGGAAGCCCTGAGATAGCATCAGTCAACAGCAAATGATATGCTTTCTCCTCTTAAATGTTCTCGGAGCCCATGCTCTTCCACAATCAGCCATAACAATTCTCACAACCCTCCATGTAAGGATCTTTCCTTTGTTCACTGTTGTGTCCCCAAGACCTGACCTACTGTCTACCTGGGATCTCTTTCAGACATATTTGTAAATTCATGAAGAAATGATGAAGTTCCCAAAGGGAAAATGCAACCAGAATATGAGTCTTCTGGGCAGTAAGCAGCCACGTGTCCCCCTCACTGCCAGGACTCTGTAGAGTTGAGGAACCACCAGAGTCCCTGGGAAAACTGCCTTAGAGCCCAGAGAAACCAAGTAAGAAAGAGGTTTGCAGAAAAGTTATTAGCACTGCAAAAAGAAAGGAGTCGTTCCTGGGTGAGAATATTAACATTACAGAGACACAGCAAAAAATATATGCAAGAGGTGAATTGCTTATTGCGGAGGATAATGAAAGTGAAAGTGTTAGTCACTCAGTTGTGTCCGATTATTTCCAACCCCATGGACAGTAACCTCTGTCGGTGGAATACTCCAGGCAAGAATACTGGAACAGGTTGCCATTCCCTTCATTCAGGGGATCTTCCCGACCCAGGGATCAAAACCCACATCCCCTTTATTGCAGGCAGATTCTTTATCATGTGAACCATCGGGGGAGGATAATAGCATTTGGGATTGAGTGGAGGTGGTTGTTGATAGCTATAGACAACAGAAATAAGAACACAAACTGGCTTAAATAATCCTAATGTTATATTTTCTGACATAATTGCTAGCCCAGGGTAGCTAGGCTTGTGGGCTGGAGAATTCAGAGTCAAAATGTCATCATGGGTCCAGGTTCCCTCCAACCCCTGGCTTCTCAGAATCCTCACTATCAACATGACCTCGGAATGGCAGCACCATGGCTAAAGCAAGTGTCAAATCTAGATAACAATGCCCACAGGAAGAAGAGAGACAGACACTCCCTGTGGCTCTCTTTGTTTTATTTATGTATGTGTTGTTCATTTATTTTTGAAGAATGCATGCTCTTTATTACTATTAATGAGGCTGGTAATCCCCTGACTATCGTTTTCTCCCTGAACCAGAGCAAACATAATTCTTAGAGTCAGAAACTGCAGCTTTCCTTTACCAGCAATGAAACTTTTCCAAGAAGCTCTCAGTCTTTCCACTCACATCCCATTGATTGGATTCCACTTCTTTTCCTAACACATTCCTCAAAGCAAATGGAAATCCCCTTGCTGCTCTTATAGGGGCTGTGACAAGCTTAGGCTAAAGCCTATGACTGCATAGGGTGAACACCTTAAAAAAGAGTTATGCTAGAGAGAATAAAAAGAAACTGCTGTGTCAGCACCCATTAGGACTCCAGAGTAAGAGCATCAATGATTAATTAGCAACCAGGGTTAACTCTGTGACATGTGAAGACTGAGGCAATCCCAGAGAAATATCTCACACAGGCAAGGTACTTAGTTTAAAAAATCTTTCCAGATCTCTGAAGAGGATAGCTACTGTTATCCTACTATCCTCTTTCCAGATAAGGAAACAAAGGTTCAACTGACTGACACATCAAGTTGTATAATCAGGAAGTGGCAGTTGCGTATGAGGAGTCACACAGTTAGTGAAAATGTGTCTGGTTCCCTGTAATCAAAATTCCAAGTCACAGAGTTTTGAAAGAAAACTTGCAAGCAAATGCCCGAGACCCTATGAAGCCATATGTTAGATGTATTTCAAGAATCATAATCACATTCTTTTGGTACATCATTTATTCATTTATTCAGTGACTTATTATGTGCAAGACAAACTGCCAAATACTTGAGACTAAAAAGATGAAAAATACTCCACCTCTGTGTAAAGTCCTGAGTTCACCTAACAGGTAAGAGTAAAAGGAAATCATCAACCCTATTTCCTAATCCTAAAATGTCATCAATTGGAAAACATGCAAAACCACACTGAAAAAGGAAAGGGGAGAGAAAATGCAACGTTAAGTGCACATATTGATTGTAAACTGCATATAAGTTTCAGAATGGTTCTAACCTGGAGGGAAAGACTGTCAGAAGAGGAGTGCTCTGCCAGCCAGAGCACAGGTTCTATAATAAGGGAGACATGCAATGCTTCATGCAGGCACAGAGCTGAGTGTTCTCCAAGGAGGGTGTGGGGGTGATCGATGGGGAAGTTAACATTTTAAATACGAGCACAGGAAAATGAGCTTTCCAGATAGAGAGAATCCAGGAAGAAAGAACACAATAAGAAAACTGGTGCAGGTGAACCGAGTTCCAGGGTAGGAATAGAGATGCAGATGTAGAGAATGGATATGTGGACACAGCGAGGAAGGGGAGGGGGGAATGAATGGGGGATGAGGTTTGACATAAATACACTGCCACGTGTGAAATAGCCAGTGGGAGCCTGCAGTATATCCAGGGAGCTCAGCTTGGTGCTCTGTGATGACTTAGAGGGGTGGGATCGGGGCAATGGGAGGGAGGCTCACGAGGGAGGGGATATATGTATACAATATAGCTGATTCACGTTGTTGTATTACAGAAACTTCCCTGGTAGCTCAGCTGGTACAGAATCCGTCTGCAGTACCGGAGACCCTGGTTCGATTCCTGGGTCAGGAAGATCCACCTGAGAAGGGATAGGCTACCCACTCCAGTGTTCTTGGACGTCCCTGATAACTCAGCTGGTAAAGAATCTGCCTGCAATGTGGAAGACCTGGGTTCAATCACTGGATTGGTAAGATCCCCTGGAGAAGGGAACGGGTCCCCACTCCAGTATTCTGGCCTGGAAAATTCCATGGAGTGTGTAGTCCATGGGGTTGCAAAGAGTCGGACATAACTGAGCAACTTTCACTTTCACTTTTCACTGCAGAGACAAATACAACATTGTAAAAGAATTATACTCCAATAAAATATTTTTTAAAAACCATGGTGTGGGAAACAACAGTGAATAATCAGTTCATTGTGGCTTCAAGGCAGGATCTTCCTCATTAAGGCAAGGGAAAAAAGGCACAGTGAGAAAGACAGTGAGAGAGAGAGAAAGAGAGAGAGAGAGAGAGCTGGGTACACATATAAACTAGGGCTTTTCAGCATGAAAATTTCAGCTACCCAATTATTCATTGAGCTACTGGAGCCAAATGCCTCTTGATGAGAGTCCTTAGCCCCTGCACTTACTGGCCTGGTCCTATAACTTCATTTTCCTAAGCCTCATCCCCATCCTGTGTAACAGTGGCAGAGTCCCCAAGCCTGCTTCTCAGGAGGACCTCTCAGGGCTTACTGCCAAGCTACCCAGGAGGCCAAGAGCTCAAAGCTTGGTGTGTGACAAGCATCCAATAAATGATAGCAGGCTAATAAAAATGAGGAAAAGAGACCATTACTCAGCTTGACATTCAAAGAAACACCTCTCTTGGGTGCCACTCACACCCCTTCAGGAGAGCAAGAGGGTTTAGACAGAGGGACTGTGACCCTAAACGTAAAAACAGCCCAGTGCACCTCATTTCTGCAACCACCTGAAAAAAAAAAAAAATGGCAGGGTTGAATCTAGGGAAGAACAGAGTGGAGATGACAGAGAGAGAATTATAAGCTGTACCACCTAGTAATTTCTGGAGATGGCATGGGTGGGGGAGGATGAGAGAATCTCCCCTGAGGTGTGGATGATTTCAAAATAAGGAGACTGGTGTCCCATTTCATTTGAAGATGGTTGAAAAATGGGAGGTTTACAAACGAATCAGTGGAGTGTGACAGAACCAGATTGAAGTGTTTCTTGTCAAAAGAATGGCTCTCACCCATTCTTTATGCTCTGAAGGCACTGAAGGGCACTCAGTATGATTCAAGGCCACTGAATGGAGAGGCACAGAGGCTGGTGGGCCATCATGCTGGCACACTACTCTGGACAGCGGTCCACAATGTGGGCTGGCAGAAGCCCAAGTGACAACCCCTCCACCCCAAGAAGCAGAAGTAAAGCTGAATGCTAATGGAACATGGGTGGAGATGGGGACATGCGTGCCCCAATATAACACAAGCTCACCACCCTAGCTGTGAACCCAACATTAAACAAGTCCGGATAGAGACAGTGTATGCCACCCAGTCCCCCCACCAGATTCCAGGTCTTCCTGCTGTGAGCCTTGAACAACTCCCACCATGGGGACTAACCCAGTGATGATTTGGAAAACTGTCACCAGCAGAAACTCAGGACATGAAACACACAGGCTAACCTCCTTCCCCATAACCCAGATGCCATCCTGGGAGGACGAGAAGAGGAAACTCACTGAATATCTACCCCAAGGACACTAGGCTTTAAACCAGTAGAACTTTGGGACTATGTTTTCTGCCATGTGTTAGTCTGTTCAGATAGCTGCAACACAACAGCAGAGACTCGATAACTTATAAATAACAAACATTTGTTTGAGGCTGGGATGTTCAAGATCAAGATGTGGATAGATTCAGTGTCTGGTAAAGGCCCACTTCCTGGCTTATTGTATCTTCAAGTGGAGGGTAGAGAGTGAGCAAGCAGGCTCATCTGTCTCTTCTTTAAGGGCACTATTTACTTTCTTAAGGGCTCCACCCTCATGACCTAATCAACTTTCAAAGGTCCCACCTCCTAACACCATCACTTTGGGGGTTAAGGTTTCAACAAATGAACTTGGGGGGACATATACATTCAGCCCGCAATATAAGAGGCCATGAGAGGATTCATGAGTTAAAATGAGTTTAATCATAAGAAACCCAGGAGTTGAGAGAATTTCAGCTAACATTATTGAACCTTTGATTTTGTCAGGGGTTAGGTTACACATTTACATGGATTGCCAAATTGAATCCTCCTAAGTAGATAGCTGCTACTGTTATTTCTATTCCACAGGTGAGAAAACTGGTGTAAGAATTCTGTGCTCTTATGTACATATTGAGCAGAAACAGGAGTTAAAGGAGTAATACGCCATTTTATTCTATCTCTAAAACACAGCAGCAAACATCACCTTCATGGGGGAGGAGTGCAGATACCACCGAACACCCTTGAAATACCGTCTCGTAAAAACGTGTGTTCCCAGCGCATGGGGTCTCCCCGTCCATATCAGATGGGAAGGACAGCAGTATCCAGGCAAATGTGTGATAGGGTTTTGGCCAGTGCCTCCTGTTCTCAGTGGAAAGCCTGGACTCTGGATCTGAGCTGACCAGTCTTGTCATCCTACGTCTGTGTCAACTGGGAACGTAATTCCTCTGTGCCTCCCTTTCCATGTGCATCCAAGAAGATGAAAATGCCAATGTGTCAGTATTGTAACAAGGACGGGGAGCAAGATATGCACAATGATTTGTGTAACACCTGGCACAGTGCTGTTACTTTTGCCATCTCCACAGCCTCATTCTCAGATACCTGTTCATGTATTAATAGGGAGCAAATTTCTCCTATTTTATTAGATTAAGATTTTCCGTCTGTCAAATGAAGATTAAGATTTTCAATGGGTCAAATCCCTTTCCTAAAACAATAAGAACATCATTTTAACTTTTTCTTTATTTCTAAACTCATTCTCTTCAGAAAACATGTGAGATGGTCAGGGAATGAAGCCAATATATTTTGTGAAATATTAGTTATTAAAAAAAAAGAAATAAAACATCAAGAAAGGAGATAGAGTCAACCTGTTCTTCCAAAAGGTCATGCCAAGCTATAGCGTCTAAAAACAACAGACCTTGATCTGAGTGTCTTATGAGCTAAAACAAAGTGTTTGTGTTGCTCCCGAGAATTTACACCTTTAAAGCATCTTCACCTACATGTTTTATTTGTTCCTCTCAGGAATCCAGTGAAGAAGAAATTATACTCCCCATTCAGTAGATAAGGAAACTTAGATTCCAGAAAGCAAAACCATCAGACCCAGACATCTTAAATCCTTGTTCAATGGCTGTTTGACTCTTCTGTTACCCCTTAGCTACCTACTTTCCAGGACAAGGTAGAATTCTGAAGCAGAAGAGGACTTTCGAGGTTATATAGTCCAGTTTTTAGACAGCTGTTTTGAATTATGCATGTGTTTCAATACTCACATAAATAGTATTAAATCCAATAAAATAATATTGAAATTCATGGTTATCAGTGGTACATGCTTGACAACACACCTGGCCACTTCCTTTGGGTTTGAGGTTGTATATTTTATGACACAGAGTAGCTAGAAGATCAAATTATATATTAGGGCATGATCCAGGTCCCTTTGGTTTTCTCATTTTGGGCATCAAGTGTCTAACAAGATTCATATCATTATCCCTGATAAGTCATGAATTAGGCATGTTTTTAAAAACTCTCCGTGGTTAAATAATACTTAGCAACATCATCCTCCAGAAGCACTTCTCTCCAGTCATGATTAGCCCTTTCTAATGATTCCGCTCAGCTAGGATTTTTAGTGTTTTTTAATTGTGTATTTTATGATATTTTAATTTTATGTTTATTCATTATTAATCATCTTTATTATATTTTAATTGTCAATGCAGCATCCTAAGCAGTGAGAGGGAACACTTCACATATAAGAATATTAATTTATTTGCCTTAAAATAACAATTAGGACTTTAATAAAATTACTTCTCTTAATAGGTCTCTGTGGAATGCTAATTCCCCATCCTTTAATGAACTAATGAGATACGAGGTGAATTTCATTAAGCGCTGTGCTCGCTTCTAACCAAAAAATTGTGAGCAACAATAGTAAACCTTCAAAATATTTACCTAAAGGTAAGTTGCTGATTCCCTCTAAAAGGAAACCTAAGAGTTGTACACAAAGAACTAACCTAAATGCATCCTCCCTCATTCTGGTGACTGTTGAGAGGATTGAATACACTGACACTGCCCATCCCATTGTGGGCTCCAAACCACTTTGCAGTTTACTTGCTCCCCTATAAGGAAAGGGCTCCCTATGAGCACAGTTCAGTTGTCACTCAGTCGTGTCCGACTCTCTGCGACCCCATGGACTGCTCCAACCATCTCATCCGCTGTCATCCCCTTCTCTTCCTGCCCTCAATCCTTCCCAGCATCAGAGTCTTTTCAAATGAGTCAGCTCTTTGCATCAGGTGGCCAAAGTATTGGAGTTTCAGCTTCAACACCAGTCCTTCCAATGAACACCCAGGACTGATCTCCTTTAGGATGGACTGGTTGGATCTCCTTGCAGTCCAGGGGACTCTCAAGAGTCTTAACCAACACCACAGTTCAAAAGCATCAATTCTTAGGTGCTCAGCTTTCTTTATAGTCTAACTCTTACATCCATACATGACCACTGGAAAAACCATAGTCTTGACTAGACAGACCTTTGTTGGCAAAGGAATGTCTCTGCTTTTTAATATGCTGTCTAGATTGGTCATAACTTTCCTTCCAAGGAGTAAGCATCTTTTAATTTCATGGCTGCAATCACCATCTGCAGTGATTTTGGAGCCCCAGAAAAATAAAGTCTGACACTGTTTCCACTGTTTCTCCATCTATTTGCGTGGAGTGATGGGACCAGATGCCCTGATCTTAGTTTTCTGAATGTTGAGCTTTAAGCCAACTTTTTCATTCTTCTCTTTCACTTTCATCAAAAGGCTCTTTAGTTCTTCACTTTCTGCCATAAGAGTGGTATCATCTGCATATCTGAGGTTATTAATATTTCTCCCAGAAATCTTGATTCCAGCTTGTGCTTCATCCAGCCCAGCATTTCCCATGATGTACTCTGCATATAAGTTAATTAAGCACGGTGACAATATACAGCCTTGACATACTCCTTTTCCTATTTGGAACCAGTCTGTTGTTCCATGTCCAATTCTAACTGTTGCTTCCTGACCTACATACAGAGCACACAACTCTGCAAAACATCCTCAGTTGCAGGACCATTCAAGGTGCACACCTAATTAAATAATATTGACTATTGATGATGCTGTCTTGCACCCAAAAATGTCACAGAGCTCTAAAAACATCATGTAAGCCCCACAAGTTCTCAACACCAGGAGAAGACTGCTGGTCCAGTCTTATAAACAGGGGAACTGAAGGGCAAGGAGAGGAAGCCACTTCTGTGATGCTTCCCGGACATGGTGGAAAGTCACATGGAAGAACAAGCTGGCCACAAGCAGGCTGAACTTGCCTGGCCCTTCATTAAACATGGACTATCTTAATGGCTCTTGAATTTGCCATTAAGTTCTCCTACTTATGTTGTCAACACAGGAAAGTTGTGTGTGTTCTTTCGAATGAATGTATTTTTTGTATTAAAAAGCAGAGACATTACTTTGCCAACAAAGGTTTGTATAGTCAAAGCTATAGTTTTTACAGTAACCATGTATGAATGTGAGGGTTGGTCTATAAAAAAGGCTGAGCACCAAAGGATTGATGCTTTCAAACTGTGGTGCTGAAGAAGACTCTTGAGAGTCCCTTAGACTGCAAGGAGATCAAATCAGTCAGTCTTAAAGGGAATCAACCCTGAATATTCATTGGAAATATTGTTGCTTAAGCTGAAATTCCAATACTTTGGCCACTTCCCAGATAGCTCAGTTGGTAAAGAATCTGCTTGCAATGCTGGAGACCTTAGTTTGATTCCTGGGTCAGAGAAGGAATAGGCTACCCACTCCAGTATTCCTGGTCTTCCCTTGTGGCTCAGCTGGTAAAGAATCCTCCTGCAATGTGGGAGACCTGGGTTTGATCCCTGGGTTGGGAAGATCCCCTGGAGAAGGGAAGGCTACCTACTGCAGTATTCTAGCCTGGAGAATTCCATGGACTATAGTCCATGGGGTCACAAAAAGTCAGACACAACTGAACGACTTTCACTTCATTCACTGACATGAAGAACTGACTCACTGGAAAAGACCCTGATGCTGAGAAATTGAAGGCAGAAGGAGAAGGGGTTGGCAGAGGATGAGATGTTTAGACAGCACCACTGTCTCAGTGGACATGAACTTGAGCAAATTCTGGAAGATAGTGGAGGACAGAAGAGCCTTTCAGGCTACTGTCCATACATGCATGCTAAGCTGCATCAGTCATATCCAACTCTTTGTGACCCCGTGGACTGTAGCCCGCCAGGCTCCTCTGTCCATGGGATTCTCCAGGCAAGAATACTGGAGTGGGTTACTATGCCCTCTTCCGGGAGATCTTCCTGACCTGGTGACTGAATCCGAGTGTCATGTTTCTTGCATTGGCAGGTGAGTTCTTTACCACTAACACCACTTGGTTGGCCTAGGCTACAGTCCACGGGGTCGCAAGGAGTTGGACACAGTGTAGGGACTGAACAACAACTCCAGCTTTTTTGTATTGCTGTCAAGGTTTGTTTTAATACCACCCATTGATCTTCAGCTTTCTTGTCACTTGACAGTTTTAATAATCTGCTTCCATGTTGCAGCAGTAATTTTTCAAGTTGATATTTCCTCTTTTGGCAGACAATGCTACAGCTAATATGGAATTAACCTAATATTCTTCCAGTATGATTTTAAAAATAATGCCATTATAATGGCTTTTTTGGTCATATCTGTTACTGTAGGATTGTGATATGTTCTTATACTGTTAATTTTCCAAATGCATAATTTATAAAAATCCTTCCCCAGAAGAGAAATACAAATGTTAGTAAATCTTCCCATGTAGGTAGAAGTTTTTGTTTTGTTTTGTTTCAATCAATGGTTAAAATAATTCCCTTCCCATGACTTTATTGTTTTCCTTTGAGGTCTCTGAGAGTAAACTAATTCACTTCAATGGAATCACTGCATTAGTCTATTTACCACACTGAAGTTTATAGTACATGACTACTAAATGAGACTAGCAGGAAAAAAAAAAAGCAACTCCATGAACTCTCAAGTAACAGTATGTTTTGTGCCCCAACACCCACTCCTACACACACGCACACACACACACACACACACACACACATCTTTTGCAGTGTAGTTTAGGCTCCAGACATCTTTTAAAAACCATTTGGTAACTGATTAGGAGAATGAGTCCCTCTCATTCTTTAAATGACCCATTAAAATATCATTGTAAAACCTTCTACTATAAAGTCCAATTCCCATGATATTATGAAACCCAGCCCAAGGAGAAGAACCACAGAAGTGTTATTTGTTGAGACTAGAAATAAGAAGGCTTTCAGAGCTCTCATTTCCAAGTTCTCTTTTGATCAATCAAGAAGTGAAGTCTAACAAAGATGTCATAAATCTAAAGGTATTTAACACCATAGCAACCTAAGGAATAAATCTTACAACAGCAGGACCCACTTCAAAGAGCTGAAGGTAAATGTGGGAAGTAAAATTGTCTTCAGCAAAGTGACAGAAGAGAGGGACAGTTCCAAAACACACTTGGGTTAATTTTATTTCTCTTTCCATGAATCAATCATGAATTCTTAGAGGAAAGTGTTGATCAAAATATCTTTACAAATAACAGAAATCAATAAGGGTGACACCAACATGTAGTGTGATTTTTGAGAATTAAACAATAAAGTCAACATTAAGAAATGTAAAATATACAACAGATGCCTGAAAGACACAATGGTTTTGTATAAACAAGCAAGTAAATCATAACGGACTTTATGTAATGAAAAGTAGCTGCTAAGTCACTTCAGTCGTGTCCAACTCTGTGCAACCCCATAGACGGCAGCCCACCAGGCTCCCCCGTCCCTGGGATTCCCCAGGCGAGAACACTAGAGTGGGTTGCCATTTCCTTCTCCAATGCATGAAAGTGAAAAGTGAAAGGGAAGTCGCTCAGTCGTGTCCTACTCTTAGCGACCCCATGGACTGCAGCCTACCAGGCTCCTCCGTCCATGGGATTTTCCAGGCAAGAGTACTGGAGTGGGGTGCCATTTCCTTCTCTGAATGAAAAGTAGAAGCTTATCTAAAGAATGAGAGGACCAAGCGCAAGGGATGGAGAAGGGGCTCCTTGAAGTTTAGGAAAGCAGAGTCAGAGAGCCTGGTGTTGGCAGAAGAGGGGGGCCCTGGCCCACAGGCTTGAGTCCTCCCGCTCCTGAATGTCACTTTTGTGGAGAATAGACTTGAATTACCTTAGCTCATTATTACTAGACATTAAACACCACCCTGACACAAACTCCCTTTGTTGTAGTGCTGTGCCAACCAGTCAGTCTTCTAATTCTCAACTCGCTTCCATAATAGATGTGCCGCCATTCTAGTCTAGTTATGTTGGTAGTTAAATTTATCTTGAGAAACCACCCAAAGTGGCATTTCAGTTGATACTTTCTCATTTGTGAGTTTGTTTAATCTGGTTTATAGAAACAACTGGAAAAATAATAAAATATATCTGAAGAGTTTAGGTCTGAAACTGTCTTTTCCATCTTCCCCTCTTAGGCTGTATCTCTTCCTCAGAGTCATTGAATTTCTGTTGCCCGCCCACCTCCATCACATCTCGGTGCCCATTGCTAATTGGCCCCTCTAGTTGATCTCTGAAGCTTCAGACTAGCCCCCGATATTAAGTTATCCTCACTTCCCCAGTTTAGAGGTTTTAGATCTCCAGATTACAACTGTGACTAAGACCCCTGACATCTGGGCAACCTACCCAGCTTTAATCCAATAAGAAAAATAGATCAGATAATGGAGGACTCAGACTTCAGGCAAAAGATATTAAAGGTGACAAATTAAAATGAGACTCTATGCCCCATGGCACCAGCCAGCTCACTGCAGGACATCTGCCATCTCTGGTCTGCATCCACTGGATGGCTTTGGGGTCCTCTTACCACTGAGACAATAAAATAACCCCTACAAATGTCCAAAATGTCCCCTGGGAGTGGTGACATTGGTTGAGAAGCACTGTTTTAAGATTTCTCATAAGCACAGATCGCTGCCCTCCATCAAAATAAATAAATAAATAAAGCAGCCCATAAAATAAAAAAAAAAAAAAATAGAAAGAGACCCTAATGCCTCCTTAACAATTTTGTTATATTTTCTTCTTCTCTTCATTGTCTTTTCCTCAGACTTGGCTGAAACGCAGAGAGAAATCTCCTGACCTCAGCCCCTACTGAAACCTACCAGCAGACTTCCTGTTATTCTTAGCTGGAAAGCCTGATTAGGATTCTGTGTCTCATATGAAACTGGGGACCCAAAGGTCGAAGGGACAATTTGAAATGTTTTCATCAAATAGCCATGACCCTTTAGGAAAGCCATCTGATATAGAGTCAAGGAATTTACAAGCTAGAAAGGACCTGAGAGATCACCTAATCTCATCCATCTATTATGACTCCATGTACATGGCAATGGCAACCCACTCCAGAACTCTTGCCTGGAAAATCCCATGGACAGAGGAGCCTGGAAGGCTGCAGTCAATGGGGTCGCTAAGAGTCGGACACGACTGAGCGACTTCACTTTCACTTTTCACTTTCGTGCATTGGAGAAGACAATGGCAACCCACTCCAGTGTTCTTGCCTGGAGAATCCCGGGGACAGGGGAGCTTGGTGGGCTGCCATCTATGGGGTCGCACAGAGTCAGACACAACTGAAGCGACTTAGCAGCAGCAGCAGCAGTACATAACAAGACTTCTCCAAAATCACATATATAAGATATGAAAGGGAAAATCATACTCACCCTCAAATGCAAATGTTTTTCCATTCCACCAAGCCTTTTCTTCTTAATTTTATTCAGTTCAGTTCAGTTTGGTCACTCAGTCATGTCTGACTCATTGCGACCCCATGGACTGCAGCACGTCAGGCCTCCCTGTCCATCACCAATTCCCGGAGTTTAGTCAAATTCGTGTCCATCGAATTGGTGATGCCATCCAACCATCTCATCCTCTGTCGTCCCCTTCTCCTCCTACCTTCAATCTTTCCCAGCACCAGGGTCTTTTTAAATGAGTCAGTTCTTCACATCAGGTGGCCAAAGTATTGGAGTTTCAGCTTCAGCATCAGTCCTTCCAATGAATATTCAAGATTGATTTCCTTTAGGATGGACTAGTTCAATCTCCTTGCAGTCCAAGAGACTCTCAAGAGTCTTTTCCAACACCACAGTCCAAAAGCATCAAGTGTTTGGCACTCAGCTTTCTTTATAGTCCAACTCTCACATCCATACATGACTACTGGAAAAACCACAGCTTTGAGTAAACAGATCTTTGTTGGTAAAGTAATGTCTCTGCTTTTTAATATGCTGTCTAGGTTTGTCATAGCTTTTCTTTCAAGGAGCAAGAATCTTTTAATTTCATGGCTACATTCACATCTGCAGTGATTTTGGAGACCAAGAAAATAGTCTCTCACTGTTTCCATTGTTTCCCCATCTATTTGCTACTTTTTAATACTTTGATAATTAATTTCATTATTAGCAAATAAATGGGTTGAATTTTAAAAGATTGTTACAATCTCTTTACAGTTGTAAAGATTGTAACAATCTTTTTAACAGATTGAAGCAATCTGCTATAGTCTCAACAACTCTTCTGAGTTGTTGAGACTATAACAACCTCGGCAATGTTTCTAGTATCAGATTCCTATCCCTATTTCAATTGAAATTGTAGAGAGAAGGAACTATTAGGGCACTATTAATTTGCAGAAAGTTCTGGTAGCATTGCTCAGCTTGGGGAATATAAGACATTATCCACCACCTATGAAACACATGCTGCCTGAGAATGAAGCCAGCACGGAGAAGGTAGATCTGAGAGCTAGAGACAGCATCCTGACAATGTCCCTGGGACATCTGGAAACAGGTAAGCTTAAAGTTAGGCCTGACTTCACACCTGAAAATTGCAGTTCTATGAATTTAAGGAAAAAAATCTCATTTTTCCTTCAAATAGTTTGGGTTCTGTCTCTTTCACTTGAAATCAGGAAAAAACCTAATACAATGATAACATTTTCATGCAACTTGAAGGAAAGTGATGGTCAATGATAAGGTTCTGAATTACAGAACAAAGTATTAAAAAGTGGACTGAGTATTCCAGAAAGCCTTGAGTCAGAACTGTGATTTGGGAAGAAAACTATCTTCTCTAGAATCCAGTTTTCTCATCTGTAAGACAAGACAGTACCTCCCTCACAGCGCTATGGTGAGAACTAAATTAGTTTATAAATGTAAAATGATCAGATCAGTGTCTGGCACGTATCTACATACCAGTGTGCATTTTACATTGCTGTTGTTGTTGAGTCGCCGTCATGTCCGACTCTTTGCAACCCGATGGAATATAGCCTGCCTGCCTCCTCGGTCCATGGATTTCCGAGGCAAGAATACTGGAGTGGGTTGCCATTTCCTTTTATATTGGACATTAATTAGAAATGAAAGCTAAAGTGTAAGTTATGGCAAAGGCCACTTGGGCTACACTCAAGTTGGGAGACCTCATTACTCCTGGCCCAGCACCCAAGGAACCTGGGGGAGCCCCAGATAGCAGGGGTTAATAAAAGGGCTCACTTCCACAGCTTTGAGAATCACATACAGATTCCAAAAGTGACCCTGGCATGTGAGTGCTTCATTAATATGAGTGCATTTGTGTGTACATTTTAGCTTTACTTTTTACATTTTGGAAGAATCAAGATCTTATTTTATGCTGTGGCAGCTATAGTCATCATACTGCCAATTGAGTTCTTCAACCCAGGTCCAAAAAGACAGTGACTTGTCTCTCTCATCACTTTTATTACAGTGATCATGCCAAGCTCCTAGGTTTTGAGGAAATCCCTTGCCTGTCTCATTTCCAGGCAGAGCACCAGTCAGAAAAACTGAGTAACAAACTTCTCCCCTTAGAAAAACACTTCCTCGTCACAATGAACTGACAGCATTCTTTTGAACTCTGCCTTTCCCATGTTTGTGATGTGAATAGACCTTGCAATTAATTATCAACATGAATAATATATGACTGTGAGCCCAAGAAATAAGTCAAAGGTTCCAAACTCTTTTTCTCTAGTTTCACCCATGAGTGTTCTTGCAAATCCATGTTCCATTTTAAACATGTCAACACATTTGGGGATAGAAACATTTTGGTGCTGGTCTTTTCAAAGGTGGCTCATTAGTGAACAACTCATGCAATTGATAAGTTACCGACCGAGGATGGAGACTCACATTTCTTATCTCTGCCTTTGCATGTTCAAGTGTCTCAGATGTACCGATGAAACTTTATTTTCTGTCTCCGACTCTGTCTCTCTCCTCTTTCTCGTTTTCTCTCTCTCCTCTGTGTATCACAATAATTAGTTAGAACAGACTGGAGTTTTGCCAACATGTAATTCTCTTTTATCTCCAAGTGTGTCTTTTGGTCACCTTTCTTTTCCTTCTTCCACCCTCCCACAAGTTGGTGAGTGGCTCAATCGTGTCCAGCTCTTATGACCCCAGGGACTTTAGACCACCAGTCACTCTGTCTGTGGGATTTCCCAGGCAGGAAAACTGGAGTGGGTTGCTGTTTCTTTCTCCAGGAGATCTTTCAGACCCAAGGATCGAACCCAGGTCTCCTGCATTGAAGGCTGATTCTTTATGGACTGAGCCACCAGGGAGTGACAGGCCTTTTTGATTATAAATTGAGGCTTTGCGGCAACTGCAAGATTTCAGTTACAATATCTGATATCTTAAGACATAATAAGTATTCAGTGAAGGATATAGTTCGAAGTTCCATAGGAAAAAGAGATTGGGCTAAAACAATAGTGTTTTTTTTTTGTTTGCTTTTTACATTCTGGCTGTAAGGCATGTGGGATCTTAGTTTCCCAACCAGTGATCAAACCCATACTTCCTGTGGTGGAAGCGCAGTCTTAATCATTGGACCACCAGGCAAATCCCAGTGACAGACATTCTTTATGACAGCACTCGAGCTAAGTTAAAATGGTGATGCTCACTTTTTGGGGCATGCTTTCCAGGTATCCTTTTTTTTTTCTCTCTCATTAATGACTGTGAAAACCAATATGGGAAGTAGCATGCAGAGGCTAATTTGGTTGACTGACTAAATCAAATGGGCTGTTAGTGAATTACTAGCAGGGCTGTAGATTTGCATGAATAATCTTGGCTGATATCCATAACATCGCAGTAACACTTCTGCTAGTCTGTGTTTCATGAGGGCTGACTGGGCATAACTGCTTCCTCTCTGGTTGTGCCAGTGAACTAACTACCATTCCTGATGCTGACTGCTCAATGCATCAAAGAGCCCCACTCCTCTGAGCCTAACAGAGGTGGGAGAAAACCAGGGCATTCTGTTGCTTTCTTGACAAAGGAAAAGGTACAATCCTTCCTCCTTCTTCAATATCTCTAGGCAACCATTTAGCAGACAACAGAGCTCAACCCCTGGAAGCAGAGACCTAGGCTTCAGTTCCAACCTGATCAGATACTAGTGCCGAGGACTTTAGCAAATCATTTCAATTCTGTGCCACTCATTTCCTCATCTGCAAAATGAACTTACTAATGTCTACCTTTCAAGGTTCCTGGGAGAATCTGATGACAGATAAAAAGCAGGAGCCTAAGAAATAGTAGTTCTTGGTAAAAATTTTGAAGAAAGTAAATGAAAAAATTAAGAAACAAAATTTCGTGTATATATATATATATATATATACATATATATATATATATATATACTTCTCAGGTTGCTCAGTGATAAAGAAGCTGCCTGCTAACGCAGGGGATGTGTGTTCGACCCCTGAGTCAAGAAGATCCCCTGGAGAAGGAAACGGCAACCCACTGCAGTATTCCTGCCTGAGAAATCCCATGGACAGAGGAACCTGGTGGGCTACAGTCCATGGGGTCACAGAAGAGTGGGATATGACTTGGCAGCTAAGCAACAATAGCAATATGTATACATACTTTGCAGTACACTTGAGACTAATGTAACATTGTAAATTAACCATACCTCAATTAAAAAAAGAAAGAGAAAAGGAAACAAAATATTAATAGTATCAAAGCAACAATAATACTATTGTTATTATTAAACTAATTCTATGAGATATTATCAACAAGATTATCTAAAAATGATTCCAGGGGTTCTCTCTGGATTGTGTGAATAAGAGCTAGCTAGCACTGGGGTTTACTCCCTCCCTCAGCAAGAAAAACTTCTCCTTCATTCAGCTGCCAGTGGGAAGGGGGTGTTCTTCCCAGCAGGAGGACCTGCAATGACCCACACATCCCAAAATCTATGGGTCCTGGGGAAGCTAGTTTTCCCAGACAACCCCTGTAATAGCAGCACCTAAGTCCTGAGAATCTGGATTCCAGCAGCATATCCGTCTTTTCCCTCCACATCATACCCACTTGACAAGGCCCCTGTCCCATGTTAGATTTTCTGTCTTTGTCTGTCTGAGCTGCTGTAACAAAATACAGTAGACTGGGTAACATACAAAACAATAAAAATTTCTTTCTCACAGTCTGGAGACTGGAAGTTTAAGATCAAGGGGCCAGAGAGGCCAGGTTCTGGTGGAACCCTCTCCAAGTGTCTTCACATGGTAGAAGGGATCTCTGTGCAGTTTTATTATAAAAGCATTAATTACATTCATGAGGGCTCCATCCTCAGGACCAAATTACGTCCCCATATTCTACCTCTTAACGCCAACCCACTAGGTGTTAGGGTTTCAACATGGGGATTTTGCGGGGACACAAACGTCCAGATGTAGCCCATTATAAGAAAGCACAGGAACAGGGGACAGGGTTCCTCTTCTGATATTTATCCCAGAGGTTTGCTCAGCAGAGTACCTGGTCCTCAAGCACATTTCCTTGGGGATCATGAAAGATATCAGGACTGTGCACTTTATTTTCTTGCTAATTCTTGTGTAAATTTCCCAAACGGAACCTGTTCCTTAACCACACCCTGTGATACTGAGGAATTTTTCTGGAACCTATGGTACTTAGTCGCTAGTTGTGTCAGACTCTTTGCGACCCTTTGGACTGTAACCCATCAGGCTCCTCTGTCCATGGGATTTTTCAAGTAAGAACAGTGGAGTGGCTCGTCATTTCCTTCTCCAGGGGATCTTCCCGACTAGGATTGATCACACCTCTCTTGTGTCTCCTACATTGAAGGCAGATTCTTTACCCACGGAGCCATTGGAGGAGCCCTGGAGCCTATTGCACAAGTGTAAAACTCTGGAATCTTTTTTGCCAATCAATTCTAAAGATCCATCAATGAATTCTAGTTACATTATCTGTCGTTATTGGCACAGATTTTCTTCTCTGGCCAGAGCACTCTACTAACCTCAGGAGGGCCAATTAATTAAAGTCTCCTCAAAGTGTTTGGTTTTTGTCATTATCATGTGGTCATTTCATATATTTAGGGGGAAGGAAAGAGATACAATAGATTTAGCAGGACAGAACAAAAATATATCCTCAGTGGTACCTGTGTCGCCCATTGATTGATAACAAATTATGAACCAGGCACTATACAAGTCACTTAATAGATAGTGTCTTACAAAATTCTGACTTACCCTCTGATAAGAGAACTGGGATTCGGAGTGGTTAGATAACTTGCCTGAGGTCACACAACTGGTGAGTGATGAAAAGAGTTTGAACTCAGCTCTGTTCTTGTAATAATAATTTATCCTGCTTCCTAAACAACTTGAACAGCCAAAGGGAAACTCAGAGCAGATGAATTGGGCTGGACTCAACACCCACACAGTTAGTCTCTTTCTTTCCAGTCACTAAAAAGGTGCCCCAAGGGCCTGAGAGTCTACATGTGTCTCTGTAAGTGATCATTTATTTCCAGAGAGTGACTTAGTCATTAAGGAAGAAAACAAGTAGAGTAGTTCTAGACACACAAATCACTTTGCAAAGTATCTTTGTACACTGATCAGCTCTCATAAAGCTCATATTTAAAGCCCTGTCACATTCAAAATGTTGGAAGTATAAGTCGAGCTTTTACAGTGAATAGGAAGAATAAGGACAGAGTTTCTAAAGTTATAGCAAAGTCTACAAAACATGCAAATGAAATAAAATGATATTTTTCAAGCTTCACAAGCTTCATAGTCTTTCAAATATTTACAGTTTTTAGGGACTAAAAGTACAGTACCCTTAGAACAGCAAAAAGATAATAAATGAGCAAGTCAGCACTACAAGTCACTTGAATATGCTTTATAAATTCCATTAATATTACCATAAATTGTAAACATGTTGATCCAGAGGAAGGTAAAAATGGAGCTCACATTTGTTTAGGACCAATTGTGCACTAGATTCTGTTCAGGAATATAATCCCACTTAATCTTCAGAGAGTAAATATTTGTATTTATTTTTGGCTTCCCATCATCTTATTCCCTCCCCTACATTTGAGTAATTCTCCTCCTGATGAGTCTTGTTGCAAGGCTGAAACTGCCTCTCAGTTTGGAAGTTGCAACCCTTGCAGCCAAAGTCAATATGCTCCAACTTCAGAAAACCAGTTACGCCTGCACCAGAGTATGAACAAGGAACCAGTGAGAAAAAGCAGCAGCAATTCCACCACTATCCGTGATAGTGTCCCTTGACAGCGTCTCTTGACTTTGGCCATTATTCTTTCTGCCTCCATGCCTGATTCCTCATCACTTCAGGTGATTCAGTGAATCCCGTTTCTGCTTAACTCAGCCAGACTAGGTTTCTGTTGTTTGCCACTCAGAACCCAGCCTGATCCACCTTACAACAATCTATCCTTTGGTAGGAGTATTATTATCCTATTATATAACCAAGACAATGCAGCTTTGAGATCTCTAGTGATCTTTCCAAGATCACACAGGTTGTAAGGACAGAATTGTGCACAATAGATTCTGTGTTCTGATAAGAACAACAAAGTGGTACCCAAAGCTTGTGTTAGCACTGCCATCACTTGATGAAAGCTACCCAAGGAGACAGCTGCCAAATGGCTCCTTCTCTGGAGTTGGAGTTTGCAAGGTTCAATTGTTAAGCAAACTGACTTATTTTAAAATACCAGGATCATATGCTGTCTTTTGTGAGGAGGCACTCTGACTATCCCAAGTAGAAGTGAACTTCCTGGGTAATACTGTGTGTTTTGATATTGACATTGCTATTCTGGTCTTGCAAAGCCATCCACCTAGGACCTTGTGCAGAGTTTAACCTCAGGAGATGCAGGAAGCTTCATCTGAACTTCAGCCCTGCTAACTCCATGACAAGGAAGAGGGAGGATGGGAAGAAGGAGGAGAGAAGGTTCTTCCTTTATGCCCCAGCACAAGAGAACTTTGGGGGTTGGGGGTAGGGGGGAGCGGGTGTGCAGTTTCTCCAAATGGAGGCTGAGTTTCACAAGGCTGGGATCTGTTTTCTGACACAAGGAAGGAGCAGTGAAGAAAAGTCATTGCAGAACATGAGCTTGTCACCTCTGTGTTTACCAAGTGCTCCTTATTTGTACAAGGCAGTTAATGGGAGTACATTTAAAGGAAGCTGGAGGAATCCAGTGTTTTGAAGCTCGAGTTTTTCTATCTTCCATTGATCACATATCTCAATAAATAGACTTGCTGGGTAGAGAGTGGCCTGAGTGACACTCCAAGCAGTGATGACTGGGACTTCCCTACCAGCTGGCAGAAGACCCTGCCTCAAATGAAAATGAACACTGGTTCTTGTGTTTAAATACAAAGAACACTGCAATGTGTCCTCCAGGGTCTGACAGATCTCTGTTAGAATGAAACAGGACCCACCAGTGCCTCCGTAGAGGCCCTTGCTTTTCAGATGGGAAAGGCTGATTCATTCCACCTCCCCTTAAAACCTTTGAACAACTGGCCTGAACATCCTTGTTGTCTTCAGAATATGGGCTTCAGGACGTGCTTGGGTTCATGTCTTCTGAATGGAATGTGCCTGGGTTCACACTCTGCTTCTGTGTTTGTTACTCCTAATTTTTGCCCAAGTTCTTTGCTTTTTATGTATCTCACTTTAGTTATCTATAAAATGAGAATTATAACAGGACCTACCACACTGGTTTGTCATGAAGAATAAATGAAATCCTTCCTTTAAAAGTTCTGAACATAAACTCAAAATGATACCTGTCTACAAATATCCATGTACCTCTTGGCTTCTAGAGAAAGATGAGTTAAAATTTTATGATTAGCTCAGTGCTTCCAAAGTCCCAAGCACCCCAGCGTGGCCAAGTTACCCCTCCACTTCCCCAAGCCTCACTTCCATGTGTGTGAAAATAACCAGTGGTAGATTGTTGTTGTTCAGTCATTAAGTTGTGTCCGACTCTTTGAAACCCTAAGAACTGCAGCATGCCAGGCTTCCCTGTCCTTCACTATCTCCCAGAGCTTGCTCACATTCATGTCCATTGAGTCAGTGATGCCATCCAAGCACCTTATCCTCTGTCACCTCCTTCTCCTCTTGCCCTCAGCCTTTCCCAACATCAGGGTCTTTATCAGTGAGTCAGCTCTTGGCATCAGGCAGCCAAAGTATTGGAGCTTCAGCTTCAGCACCAGTCTTTTCAATTAATATTCAGGGTTAATTTCCTTTAGGATTGACTGGTTTTATCTCCTTGCTCTCCATGGAACCCTCAAGAGTCTTCTCCAGTACTATAGTCCAAAAGCATCAATTCTTCAGTGCTCAGCCTTCTTTATGGTCCAACTCTCACATCTGTACCGTGACTACTGGAAAACCCATAGCTTTGACTATGCAGACTTTCGTCAGCAAAGTGATGTCTCTGCTTTTTAATACGTTATCTAGATGTGTCATAGAATTTATTCCAAGAAGAAAGCCTCTTTTAATTCTATGGCTGCAGTCACTGTCTGCAGTGATTTTGGAGTCCAGTAAAATTAAATCTCTCACTGTTTTCACTTTTTACCCATCTATTTGCCATAAAGTGATGGGACTGGATGCCATGATCTTTGCTTTTTGAAAATGGAGTTTTAAGCCAGCTTTTTCACTCTCCTCTTTCACCTTCATCAATAGTCTCTTTAGCTCCTCTTCACTTTCTGCCATTAAAGTGATATCATCTGCATATCTGAGGTTATTGATATTTCTCCTGGCAGTCTTGATTCCAACTTGTGAGTCATCCAGCCCAGCATTTTGCATGATGTCCTTTGAATACAATTTAAATAAGCAAGGTGACAATATACAGCCTTGATGTATTCCTTTCCCAGTTTTGAACCAGTACATTGTTCCCTGTCCAGTTCTGTTGCTTCTTGTCCTGCATATAGGTTTCTCAAGAGACAGGTAAGGTAATCTGGTAGACTATAAGAAGATCCATGGGCTTGAGGCAAGGGTCAAATGCAAAAAATATAGAAGCTGTCAAATCAACTAAAAATCGGCAGGGATGATTCAACATTTTCCTAGATAGAAATCAGGCTTCTTGCTGTTTTTTGAGCATGCAGATGATATTCTCACCTCAGACCTTCACCCGCACTGGGCTCTCTATTTGGAACTCTCTTCCACCAGCACTTTCCACAGTTAGCTCCAGCTCAAAGACCAAAGACCACTTCCTCAGAACAGTCTCCCTGACTACTCTATCTTAGTTAAGCAACACGCACACACACACACACACACACACACACACACAAACTAGTCACTTGCCCTGCATTGTTTTAGGAACCCCACTGATTATATATTTGACATACTTATTTGTGGTCTGGTTGTTCCCTGTCCCCCTCCCACCCCCACCCCACTGGAACATAAACTCCTTGAAGAGCCCTGTCTCTCCTGCAGCTAGAGGAGCAGCTGGTACATGGTAGGTGTCCAGGAATACTTACTTGATGCATTAAAGAATGAATTCTCTGTTACTCTAGTGTTTACTATATCAGTTAACACTGTGGCTGTAATCTTCTACTTACTTGGGTCTCAAGGCATTTGAGTGGCCAGGCTTTGTCAAGGTCACCCAAGGGCAATGATTTTCATGCTATGCTCTCTGGCACAGCTTCCTAAGCCAGACAATTGCTGACACATTCAGCTCTCAGGGCCTTCACCTCCCTCCTAGAGCAGAGTTCTTCCCATATTCTGAATGGGGTTTGATGAGGAAAACCTTGAGAAGCACTGCTCCTGGGAGCCTGTGTGATTCCAGAGAGGTGCCCCAGGATCCCCAGCTTAGCATGGTGTGGCATGGTGTGGTGTGGTATGGCAGGAATCCAGTGGCTTGACTCCTGGGTGCCCCACCCCATTTCCAACACAGCATCTCCACTTCATCGCTTCTTTATGCACTAAATGTCTAGAAATTGTGATATGCAAGAAATGAGTCAACAGCAACTTAAATCAAGACTTGAGTGATCCAGGCAGATGCAGATTATATCCTCGGAGGCACCCTTGCAGACCCTCTACAAAAATAAACATCTACCTTTCAGTGGTGAGTGCCTCATTGACAACAGTCCTCTAAATCACAAATTATCCTGCAGAAGGTCATGTGTCCTTGAACCTTAGAGAGAATGAATTCATTAACCCATTTTCTGAAGAATTTGCAGGAGAGCTGCTGTCTTAGGGAAGTGAGACAGAGCCATAGCACTAGGACATGATCAGAAAAGGCGTGAAGGGAGGGGGGACACCAGAGACCAATGGCCTCTCCCAGTGTCGCCCCTGCTCACACTGGTTATTGGTAAATGCTGTCCCATTGGCCCTACTCTGTCCCTTGCACAGACCTGTTGGCCTGAAGCCATTCATGAGCCGGCAGCCAACACAGCTTCTCATGCAATCCTTCTCCACATATCGTGCCAGGGAAACAGATTTTCAATGGCCTCCATCTGTAGGATATTGCTACCCATTCAGGGGTAAATTTCTAGTTCGGGGTAGCATAATAATTCCCATTAATGATGATATTATTCATGCAGCTAAAATCTGCATGCCCCCAGCTAAAACATTCCCCTGTAGAGGCTGCAACCCTTATCTATTCAGAAATCCTTCATTACAGGTGGGTAATGCGTTTGCTCTGTACAGGAGTGTGACACACAGTAATAGCCTCCCTCATTGTGCCTCTGAATCCTTTAAAACACCAGGGGATTTTTATGTGCACCTTTAATCACTAAGCCCAGACTTCTGTTTGCGAGCATCCTGCTATCAGAGCAGATGATGAGAAGCGGTGCTTTCAAGCCCTGTGTTAGGAGGGTCTCATTTATCGCAAATATCTTCTCCACTCATCCCTGGTGCTGTTGACATTTTGAGCTAAATAATTCTTTGTTGGGGCAGAGCGGCACTATCCTGCACATCGTAGAATGCTTGGCAGCATCCCTGGCCTCTACAAGGTGCCAGTAGCATCCCATCCACAGTGTAACAATCGGAAGTGTCTACAGATATCAAATAGCCCCTCTGGGGCCGAACTCACCCCAGTTGAGAAACAGGAACATAAATATAATGAAAGGAGAGGAGAGATATCCCCTATTGTCCTAAAGCCCAAAATGTGAAACCCAGTCTACACACAAAGAACCCACACAAAAGCAAGAAAGCAGGTATTTTTCGTGTCAGATGAAACAGGTAAGTGGGCGTCCTAGGTGGCTCAGTGGTAAAGAATCTGCCTGCCAATGCAGGAGACATGGGTTCTATCCATGACTCTGGAATATTCTTTGGAATAGGAAATCGCAGACAACTCCAGTATTTTTGCCTGGAAAATTCCATGGAGAGAGGAGCCTAGTGGGCTACAGTCCAAAGGGCAGCAAAGAGTCAAACAAGACTAAGTGACTGAGCACAAGCACAGCAACAACGGTCTCCAAGTAGCGACGGGAGCAGGAAAATTAACTTGGGTTTTATGGGTTTTAAATTAAATAAGTTAAGAATCCCTGATGAGAAAGGGTGATAGAGATCATTCTGGACGACTCCCCCATGATACTTGGGAGAAAACTCAAAAATGATAAGTAACTTCTGAATGGTCTCACAGTAATGATGACAGAGCCTGGACTCATTATTCAGGTGCCCAGACTCCCAGTTTTTAGCTTGCTTCTTTCTAATTTATTCATTTATTTATTCATCAGGCATGTATTTTACATTTAATCCAACGTAAAGGACTGAGCCAAGGTTTGCAGATGAAAAAAGAGGCATATTCCCCAATAACGACAATGAAGACCATTCATCAGATACCTCTTATGGATCCATGGATGAGGCGCTTTAGGTACATCATGTCAGTCAATCCTCATTTAAAAAAAAACAAAAATCTATGAGGTTGGTACTAGTTCCTCACTGGTGATATTGATGGGTGCAATTAGACAATGGAGCCCCTTAACTCAAGTGACATTTACAAAGCCCAGCATTGTAACTGGAAATGTGCCAAGTGTCCTTTAGGAGTGATGTATCCACCAGAGCAGAGAGAAGTCTACAGTCCCTCACTGCTGGTAAAGGAACCATCACCATCTGCCAGCTACACATGATGAGTGGCAAAAGAAGGGACAGCAGCAGCAGCACAGAGCTAGGGTCAAACCCTGGCTCTGCCCTTTTTCTTTGCATCTTTTGAGCTAATCATATAAGCTCACTGGACCTTGGTTTCCCTGTTTGTAAAATAAAGACTTTAAGACATTCAGTAGGCAGTTAGTGTGGCTATGAAATAGATCATATCTTAAAGTCACCTCATGTAGCCCCCCGTAAGAGTGAATGTTCACTATTTCCTTTTCTTACTTTTTCTGCATGTTGGTTTCTTTATCTATAAAATGGAGATAATAAAAGTAGTTACTTAGTAAAGTTGTGAGGACTAAGAATGTATATATTGGATTAGCCAGAAAGTTCCTTCAGGTTTTCCACACAGTATTTCCATACCAGAAAATGTATAGGGACTAGAGGTTAATACATATCAGATTTAGTTATTTTTTCAAATGCAAATAGCTCTGGAATAACATTAGTAGATGAATCAAAGGTGAGGATTCACAGATGCACCAAAGAGATGAAATATGCTTTCCTTCCAATGCCCACTTCCCTTCCTGCTCATTTTGTGGATGAACAAGTAAGAAATCTAAGACCTTAAAAATGGAATAATTTTCCCAAGAGTTCTTGGTAAGCTGCTTTGTACCTCCAAGAGCTACCCTGAATCTGGCTGGAAGAAAGTTTCCTGTGGGTCAAAAAAATGACATACATACCGGTCACAGACTGTCCATATTGAGGTCTCACTACAAATTTCATTGTGCAATTATTTAATTTGAAGAGTCAAAAATTACTCTGTTGTAACTAACAACAGAGTAATGCCCATGTAAAAATACTGCCACAGCTCCTGCAGGGTCACCCCCAATTGGAGATGCCACTGAGTCACTCAGTTCTCAGCAATTATCACTGCTTCAGAAAGCCTTTCTCTGACTATTCTATCAAAAATAACATGTCTTCCACTAAAGGTAACATTGCCTATATCACATCAGGCTTCTCAAAATTGATGTATTGAAATCTAATCCCCAGTAGGGTGGGGTTTGGGAGGTGATTAGATCACAAGGATGGAGACTCATGAATGAGATTTAGTGCCCTTAAAAAAGAGAGCCCAGAGAACCCCCTTGGCTCTCCCACCATGCAAGGATACAGAGAGAAGACAGCCATCTATGAAACAGGAAACCGGGCTTCACCAGACAAGGAATATCTGGCACCTTGATCTAAGACTTCCCAACCTCCAGAGCTGTGAGCCATAAATTCTGTTGTTTACATTATTCATGAACCACCGAGTCTATAGTATTTGTTTATAGCAGCCCAAATGGACTAAGGTACTTGGCTAATTGCTTATGTTCTCAGAGGTTTAGGTTCTTCTTCTGCAAAACTAGGATAATAATACATTCCTCAGAGACTTCTTACGATGACTAAATGAATTAATACGTGCAAAGTGCTTAGCACATGTCAGGGCCAAAAAGTGATATTTATCATTATAATTCTGAGCTTGCTTAGGTGTAAACCTCAAGAGGAAAAGTCAATACCAGTGCAGGCTTTAAAAATACCCCTTTGAAAGGTAAGAAAAATTTCGTGCAACAGGACTCCATAAATTGCTCTTTCACTGTGCCTGACAGTGTTAAAGCAGCTTCCCCAAGGACCTCTAATTCATCAGGAGAATCTGCTTCCTCCCTCACGTTTCTGCTCGCTCTCTTTTCTCCCATCTGCACCATTAGCAGGGAGCAGATTGCCAGAGACCTGGGAAAGCACCTGGAAAGCAGAAACGCCATACCATGAGCGGGTGAGGCTCTGGAGCCCGTACAGGTAATGGGGTCGAAAATGAAGATGTATTAGGGAAGAGGAGTTACAACTCTGCTGATTAAGTGATGAAGTGAATGGAAATGAAAAACACGGCATCAATTATTAAGTGATCTTCGCAGCTCCAGGCAAAGGTAACGGATGAAGGAGGCTGGATACTGTTGAAGGTTATAGAATGATCCGGCACCTGTAACCTGAGGCCTCGCTGTGACACAAAGGAGGTGACTTTACTCCCAGTGTTTTCTATATTTGTTCATGGTTTCTATCTTTTCAAAGATGTTATCAATTCTCTGGTTAGCTGGCTCTGCTCACTGAATAAGTATAGGAAATATCTTCAGATTAACACACAGATAAAAACACAAGTTTCTGCCTATAACCTGAAAATTTGAGCTGAAATATTTCAATAAGCCATTTTGGATTCTAGATGCAGTGTTGTGCTTAGTTGCTCAGGCATGTCTGACTCTTTGTGACCCCACGAACTGTAGCCCGCCGGGCTCCTCTGTCCGTGGGATTTTCCAAGCAAAAATACTGGAGTGGGTTGTCTTGCCCTCCTCAGGGAATTTTACCAACCCAGCGATCAAACCCAGGTCTTCAGTACTACAGGCAGATTCTTTACCAACTGAGTTTGTAGGGAAGCCCAAGAATACAGAAGTGGGTAGCCTATCCCTTCTCCAAGGGATTCTCCCATGAATTTTAGTTCAGTTCTGTTCAGTTCAGTTCAGTCGCTCAGCTGTGTCCGACTCTTGGCGACCCCATGAATCACAGCACACCAGGCCTCCCTGTCCATCACCAGCTCCCGGAGTTCACTCAAACTCATGTCCATTGAGTCAGTGATGATGTAGATTCTTGTAAATAGAAACTGTTGTGAAAATTTGCCCCATGTATAGACACTTTGGGCTTCCCTGGTGGCTCATACGGTAAAGAATCTGCCTGCAATGCAGGAGACCGAGGTTCCATCCCTGGGTTGGGAAGATCCCCTTGGAGCAGGAAGTGGCTAGCCACTCCAGAATTCTTGCCTGGAGCATACCATGGACAGAGGAGTCTGGTGGGCTACAGTCCATGGGGTCACAAAGAGTCACACACAACTAAGCAACTAAAAACGCACACACACACACACACACACATTCATAGGTACCTTGGGAGGGGGAGGCTTGAGTATATTTATCAAGTGATGTATTCTTCACTACTTTAAGTTGTGATAGTGGTTTCTCCCCTGACCACAGGTACTTGCTTGAATTGAAATTTCTCTCTCTGTTTTTCTCTGTCTTCTCTCTTTCTATCTCTCTCTGTCTCTCTTTTTTATCTAAGGACACAGTCTCTGGCAGTTTCCTAGAGGAAAGATTTTGTGGCTTAGAGGTTGGGTTAGCAAAGATCATGCAAGATGCCATTGCAGAGGAAAGCAAAGAAGAGATACCTCACAACTCCTGGGAGAGACTGATTGTCTTGGCTGGCAAAGACTTTCCCAGTTCCCCCATCTCACTTCCTAGGAGCCTCATTGTGCTTCCTGTTCTGTCCAGGGATTACAGGAGAGGGAACCTGATAATTAACTCTCTTCTCCTTGAAACTTTCTTAGTTTGAGGGAGGATCTCAAGTCTCACAAAGGTAATTAGCTGATTTATATGAGGCTAGAAGTCTCTTAATCACATTTCAGACAAATGGTCATTCAGACTCTGCTTGAATACCTCTTATGATGGTAAACTCATTACCTACAAAAATAGGTCATGCCATTTCTGAACAATTCTTCTTGGCCAGGAGGCCAATTGGTACAAATAAACATTTCCATTAATTAGTCAATCAACTAATAACATTAATTCAAAGCTAAGGATGAAAACACAGCCAGAGCAAGAATGGTTAATCACAATCCGATTATATATCCTTCCCCCAAACCTTCTTTCCTACAGCACCGCTGGCCCATGCACTAAACAATGAATCAGGAAGCATGGAAATCTTTTTGTCAGTTTGGTCTCTGTCCACATTTGAACAGCTAGAAGGATAGTATCAAAAGAACAACAAAAACTTACTTAGGAAACATTATAAAGCACTCTGCCTCCATTAGATTAAAGCTGGGGAGTCATAAAAAATGCTTTTGTGGCTCTTTTTGTCCATAGTTCTTTGTGTAAAATTGTGTTTTTTATTCTGGTGACAGAAGTAATATGTTTTCATTGTAGAAAATTCAAAAACATGGTAAAGCACAAAGAAGAAAATAAAAATCATCCATAACCCCACTATCCACAGATAAATACTGTCATATTGAAGTATATGCTTCCAGAGGGTTTTGTTTCTTTGATATATTACTTAATCGGGATTATATTTTTCATAGTGTTTTATAATTTGCTTTTATTTAACATAACAATCTATTATGAACATTTTAACAAGTTACTAGATTTCTTCTTCAATGTAATCTTTAATGGTTATAGTATTTGTATACATACAGGTATATAACCTGTTTATACATACTTTTGTTTACAGTATACACATATGCCATCTGTTTATATATCTGTTTGTAATGTTGTTGATGGGCCCCTAGGCTGTTAGCAGCTTCACATAATATAATATTACACATGACAGATCAGGACCTCTGGGACTACAGAGGAAGAGCCCAGAATCTAGACTTCAAGGGTCAAAGAGAGTTTCCTGGAAGGTGTGACAATGAATATTACTTTTCAGATTAGAACGTACAATAGCATACATTATCTGTTTAGTCTTCATGGTCAACCAAGACGGTCTTACCATTTTCCTTGTCCAATTAAACTTTAGACAAACTTTTTCCTGACTCTAAGCCCTGACCTCCCATCTCTTAAAGCATTTACTTCAGAAAAATCTGTCAGTTCTTTCTTTGCTCCTTTGACAGGTCAATCTTTTTAAAAGCTTCTTGCCAATTTTAGGGAACAAGAAGGTCTTTCTCAAGGACCTGGGAGCCATTCATTGGAAATGTAATCTTGGAGGACAAGGATGCCCCTTTGTCTAAGTTTCCCTGATAAGGCAGGAGCCTAACTTTGGCAGGCACCTTGCTCCAAGCTAACTACCTCAGATCATGAGAAAGTTTACTTTTTCTTTCAGTGAAGCCAATTAGCAAACACAGATGGCCTGGAATTTGCCCTCATGTTTGCTCTTAAAAGCTCTCCAGTTCTTGGTTTCAGCAGTTAAGCTCAAACTGTGTTCTGGCCTCTCTTCCTTATTGGAATAGTCTTCAGTAGAGTCTTCTTTGCCTATTAGACAATCTTTGTCTCAACACCATGAAAGTTTCAAGAGATGTCATACCTCATTGTGCAAGTGAGGAAAACATGCCAACAAGAGAAGTAAAGTAGCTAAGAAATTTGAGAGCACCCAGAGTGGATACTAGTAAAGTGTTTGAGTTATCTTTGAATGGCCACATGCTGAGCTGCTATAAAGAAGTTGAGATTAACTGAAGCAGTTGTGTTATGCCGATGAGAGTTCTGAAAGTTCAGTGGCTGCTCTGTGGCTTCTTCACCCACAAAATGAGAACAGTAATAGTACCCAATTACAGGGTTGTTGTGAAGGTGAAATGAGTTAGCACATGAGAAATAGCCATTCCTGGTACACAGAGAGTGCTGTTCTTATGAACAGCATTACAATTATTACCAAGGAAGAGCACCGATTCTAGATTCAGAATAGACTGGGAACCAATGCCAGCTGCATCACTTACTGAGTGAATTATGCAATTAATTTGTGTCCTTATAGATTGTTCAAAGGTTTAAATTGAGTAGTACATGCAAAACAAATCATTTACATTGGTCTTGTGGTGAGCAGAATTCTAAAATGGCCTTTAAGGTTGCTAGTACCAACTTATTCATTTAAACACTAATATAAAACCTGTAACCTGTAATCTATAACCCTTTATAGGCACTGCTTATAAAGGAATTTTGTAAATGCAATTAAAATCCCAAATCAGTTAACCTTAAAATACAAAGATAGCTGCAAAGGTATACTCTAATCACTCATGCCTTTTAGAAGCAAAAATTTCCTTGGCTGGTCAAAGAAGAGAAAGAAAAATTCCAAAAGTGAGAAAAATTCAGTGTGCAGTTGATGTCTGAAGTTGTAGGGGGCCACACGGAAGGACCTGAGAGCAGCCTCCTGGGGCTGAGGGTGTATGCCTGTGTGCGTGCTAAGCCGTTTCAGTCATGTCCAACTCTTTGCAACCTTATGTACTGTAGATTGCCAGGCTCCTCTGTCCATGGGATTCTCCAGGCAAGAATACTGGAGTGGGTTGCCATGCCTTCCTCCAGGGATCTTCGCAATCCAGGGATCAATGCACATTTCTTATGTCTCCTGCATTGGCAGGCGGGTTCTTTACCACTAGTGAGCAGCAAAAACCATTCCTACATCTCAGAGAACCTACGCTCCAGAGAACTGAGTTCTCCCAACAACCCTCATGAGAGTACAAGTAGGCTTTTCCCCACATCCTACAGATGAGAGCACCACTTGGCCTATATCTTCATTGCAGCCTGTAAGACTGTAAGAAGGTAGCCAAGCCTGCCCCAACTTCTGATCTACAGAACCATGAGATAATAAATGAGAGTCATATTAAGCCACTACATTTGCGTTCATTTGTTATGCATAAGTAGAAAACTAACACAGTCCATTAGTTACATGGGAAGTTTCTTTTTTTACCCCAAACCTCTTTAACCACTGTCAAACTCAAATCAAAGGCAGATCCAGGGGCAGCCATGTAACACACTCTTTCCGGGTGCCAATATCCCCTGACCCAAGGTCAAAGTATTACACTATTCCCCGAAAGATACCCTGGCCACTCAAGCCGATGTCCTGGTTAAAAGTCTAGGGCAGCCTCCAGAGTCCCTTTGAACATATACTTGCTTTTCAAGCCTCAGCACCAGTGTACTAAAGAGATCAGACTGTTTTCAAAATTGAGAATCTCAGGCAAGTCCATTTGTCCCTTTTTATTGACATTTCTGACCTTGCTGGAAAAACGTGTTATATTCTGTTATAAAAATTATCAGAGAGTGCAGCTTGCTGAGTGATGTTTTATATTAAAGGACAGAACATTCAATGCCACTCTCCTTGAAGAAGTCCTACTGCCACTAAAAATCTCTAGGATCTTGGTGAGACTTTTTTCCCCCCTAATGTCAAGCAAGTCCTCTTTGTTAAGTGGGCCTCAATGTTAGCAAGTAGGTGGAACCATAGTGTGACATTTTCTTGATTGAATCTCTCCAGCAAGTTTAAGTACAGTTTTAAATCTAAAAGAAAGGCTTAGGCCTTATAAGAAAAAAAAAATTATTTTCTAAAAGTTCTTGGTGATTATCAAGGATACTTGTGAACACTGAGTTTGTTTAGATGTTGCTTCTTTTGACAAGTCTCAAAACAAAACCCCAAATCAAATTAGGATCAAATAAACATAAGTCCTCTGGGCTCTACATTATCCTATTCAGATGTCTTCAGATAGAAAACTTGTTCTGTTTAGGATAACCCTACTATATATCTACCCTAATCTACAGTGAAAGAGTGTCCATGTTGGCCAGTATTCACTCAGACTTTAATTAAGTGTTTACTGATATATGTTAGGGACAATGACAGATGCTGGAGATGCAAGTTTGAAGGAGATATAATCCATATGTTGAAATAGAAAAGGCAGATATTAACCTGTATAAGGAAATCAAGCTACCCTTTCATCCTTTCCTATGAATGGATCAAAATTAAAAGCTGATGGGATTCCCTCATGGCTCAGATGGTTAAAAAAAATAATAATAATTAATTAAAAGCTGTATTGTGTTTTACAATAAGATAGTTGGACAACTGAGGGTCAACTCCTACTGGCCTAACTACTAGCTATGTAACCTTGGACAGATCATTTAAGTTCTCCAAACCCCACTTCCGTCATCTATAAAATGGTGGGGGGATATAATGATAATAAGATAATGAAAGTATTGTGCTGATGCAAGGAGATGGTCCATGTAAAACACTTAGCACAGTGCCAGGTCCATAGCAAACAAGGGGTGATGATGATTACCATTATTATAATGGTGATGATAATAAAAGGCCTTACTTGGCACATACTAGTACTAGGAAGATGGATTTTTCTGTATGATTAGTGAAACAGCTAAAGCTCTGGCTCCCATGAGCTGTGGCTTTTCTAATTTGTCCCTGTAGATTGCTTGTCAGCACAGGGCAGGAGGTCTCAGTCTTCCTGCAGGGATGTCATTCCCACCTGGAGAGGTTTAGGGTAATAAGGCATGAGACCTGTGAGAAGACATGTTCAGTTTGGGAAGCTTCCCAGAAAAGGACAATTTTCTAGGTGGACTAGAGAAGAACCAGTGTTGACAAAATGTTCTGATCCATGCAGAGGTAGTTGGAATGGCTAGATCGTGTGTGAGAGAA
The DNA here is from genome assembly GCF_055505025.1 of Bos grunniens. NCBI lineage: Eukaryota > Metazoa > Chordata > Mammalia > Artiodactyla > Bovidae > Bos > Bos grunniens. The sequence goes on from NC_141170.1 coordinate 71,775,977, forward strand.
AGGAAACAGTAAAAGTGGAGACCACTAAAGTAAGGAGAATCTTGTGAAAAATGTCCTGTACCATGTCAGGGCGTTGAATGCTGAAGCATATTGTGTGGGGTTGTGGTATGTTCAAGTCTACACTTTTAAAAAGGTCACCCCTAGCAACCATGAGGTTGGATTTATAGAAAGGCAAAATGAGAGGCTGGGATCTCAGAAGGCTTTTATGCTGGAGAGGAAGGAAGGGGGTGGTTATGAAAACAGTCATTATGATGTGGACTGTGGCACAGAACCATAAAGGAATATGACATAGTGTAGTATGGACCCTACATGTATAGTAGACCATGACCCCTGTAAAGTAAAAAGCCCCACAGTGTCTTGCTGATGCGACAGTAGGAGTTAACTGCTCTCTACTTTTTGAGCCATCTTCTCCCCTTCTGATGTGAAAATCTGAGTTTCCAGTTACTCTCATGACTTAGCCTCCATCTCGTAATCTCTTGGTCCATGTTAAGCCTTAGTCTAACTGCATACTTTGTGCAAATCTCCAAGACCTAAAGAGTTTTTTCAAAGGCATAAAAGGTAACTAATTTTACACAAACCACATTTCCACTTCTTCATAGCCTGCCTTCCTCTGGAGAGAAAGAAACCAAGTTTGGGATAATTAGGATGTGGGGAATGGTACTATCCCAGTAACAGCTAGCAACTAGGGTTATGACTCTATTACCACTTCCTGTGCAGGGAAGATATTTTCATTTTAAGGGCTGCAAATTCCCTATTAAACCAAAAAAATATGAATTAATTCACCTGCAGCATTTTCTGTTGTTGATTTTCTCTTTTGATCCCCTTATCTTCCTAGTCATTCTGAACTGAATTCAAATCAGTACCTTACACCTTTGCAATGAACAACATTTAAATAAATTTCTGGTTTGAAAATTGTCTTACTGATTAATTTTCATCTTTAAAAGATATTACCAATGTTGTATTTGCATTTAGTTAAAGAAACCAGGGCTTCCCAGGTGGCTCAGGGGTAAAGAAACTGCCTGCCAATGCAGGAAACATAAGAGATGCAGGTTCATTCCCTGAGTTGGGAAGATCCCCTGGAGAAGGGCATGGCAACCCACTCCAGTATTCTTGCCTGGAGAATCCCATGGACAGAGGAACCTAGCAGGCTATAATCCATGGGGTAACAAACAGTCGGACACAACTGAAGTGACTTAGCATGCATGCAAAGAAATGAAATTACTCCCACTCACAATACCTATACCTAGGTGAAGAATGCACAATTGGCAAAAGTTATAATGATTTACTCTTTGGTTGATTTATTGATTCTGCTTTTCAGATCTGATAATAGAGAGTAGTTTTTATTATTATTATTATGCTTTTATATTTCAAAACAAGATATATCCTGAAAATCACTATGAAAACTAAAGTGCGCTCATTTTTAAGTCACAAATGAGCTGAAATTGATAAAAATAGATTTTTTTGTTTTTACTTCTAAGTCTGTGCAAGAAACTACTAGCAATTCAACAGGCATGAGAGTAATAAATATTTCTTGATTACAAACATTTTACCAGGCTCCAGAAGATTGTCCATTACTTTTTTTTTTTATTTTATTTTATTTTTAAACTTTACGTAATTGTATTAGTTTTGCCAAATATCAAAATGAATCCACCACAGGTATACATGTGTTCCCCATCCTGTACCCTCCTCCCTCCTCCCTCCCCATACCATCCCTCTGGGTCGTCCCAGTGCTCTAGCCCCAAGCATCCAGTATCGTGCATTGACCCTGGACTGGCATCTCGTTTCATACATGATATTTTACATGTTTCAATGCCATTCTCCCAAATCCTCCCACCCTCTCCCTCTCCCACAGAGTCCATAAGACTGTTCTATACATCAGTGTCTCTTTTGCTGTCTCGTACACAGGGTTATTGTTACCATCTTTCTAAATTCCATATATATGCGTTAGTATACTGTATTGGTGTTTTTCCTTCTGGCTTACTTCACTCTGTATAATAGGCTCCAGTTTCATCCACCTCATTAGAACTGATTCAAATGTATTCTTTTTAATGGCTGAGTAATACTCCATTGTGTATATGTACCACTGCTTTCTTATCCATTCATCTGCTGATGGACATCTAGGTTGCTTCCATGTCCTGGCTATTATAAACAGTGCTGCGATGAACATTGGGGTACACGTGTCTCTTTCCCTTCTGGTTTCCTCAGTGTGTATGCCCAGCAGTGGGATTGCTGGATCATAAGGCAGTTCTATTTCCAGTTTTTTAAGGAATCTCCACACTGTTCTCCATAGTGGCTGTACTAGTCATGATTTCCTATGCCTGGACTTGAAGAAAAATTTACATTTGAACAAAAGAGGTTCTAGCATCTGTTCTAACATATATTTTTGATGTCACCAATTTGTTCCATTTTCAATCTCCCCATCAATATTTGGTATGCTTAAAAGTTGATCTTTAATCAACATGATTATATAATTTAATGACATAGGAAATTGCCCATTAAAGTTAATTTCAAAATAAAAGCAAAATGAAGAGAGATAACTATTTAAATAAATGTATTGACTTCTTTAAAATCTCAGCTAAAATGTATATTCATCAAGGTCAGTATCCACACCTATTTGTTTCTTGTTTCTCTGATTCCCTTTTGTCATATTTCTATAAATAGTGCTCCATAAATTTTAATTAAGTAATTGTAGTCATGCCGCAGGTTGACATTCATGTCCCACACTCAGCTAGAACATACAACAGTGAATCAGGACAGAGCCTCTGCCACAACCACAAGAAACAAGTAGCAGCCCAAAAACCCAGACTCTAGATGTTAGTCATCTAATGAGACACATAACTTTCAGCAATTTCTATTCCATTTTCTTCACATGGAATTTTTTTGTCCACTAAGACCTCACAACAACATTTTTTGTACAAATATGCTATTTTATCTAAGCAGAGACTATGATAGATTACAATAGCTCTTTGGTCAAATATTAAAAACATAGGGAAACTTGGGAAGATAGTCTTTTGGTTTCCCCAACCCAGAGTGCTTAAGCTGATTTTAGGCAATTAGCTATCAAGGCTGAATTTTCTTCCTGCCATTTGTTTTGTTTTCTCTGGAGGAACCAATCCATCTACTGCTCCTACAAATATTCCTGAGGCATCTACTATTGGCCAGGCCCTATGCCAAATGGGAAAGTAAATAACAAATACAGTCCCTGACCTCAGGTAGTTTATAATCAGGTAGAGAAAATCTGTAACCGCTTAAAGTATTACATTAGTTTCTGACTGCAGTTCCCTGTGAATATGACCTGACAGGAGGCTGTGAGGTAAAGCTCAAAGGAAATCGTGTGTGTAAAATGATAAGTTTAAAGCCTGGGACAGTTCAAGTACCCCCACCAGCCCTTGCATAAGATCATGGAATCAGGGCCCCTGGGTACAGACACTGGGAGTGCTGAAAGAGCCTCTTTCCTGAGAGATGAGTGGAAATGGTACTATTATGGGTGACTGAGAATGCAATGGAACCTGGAAAGAAGAGGTACTGAAGATATTATTTTCCATGTGGAGCTTTTGAGAGGATAAAGCTAAAGCCAAAATAATTTTCTTTCCTTGAATATCAACTGTTAAATACCAATTCTTCTTTTGTGTACATTCTTCATTTTCTTGGCACTTGCCTGCCTTTCTAAGGTAGTTCTATAAGCCCTTCGCTGAATGACTTCAGTAGTTACTGTGCACTAGCACTACCATGCCAAGAAGTGTGCACAAGGCACCCTGCTGAGCCCTCCAAGGAAGAGCTGCTCTGCCCGGAGAAGGAGGGTGGGGTGGCCTTACCGTCGGACTGCAGGCATGTAACACAGCACATGGGCTTGGACCAACGCAATTCTCTGCCAAATTTCTAGTCACTGGGATATTACTCTTCCAAAACCTGCAGGTCATCCTGGATCTCCTCTCTCTCTCTCTCTGTCTCTCTCTCTCTCTCTCTTTCCCTCGATTCTTTTGTTTCATCAACAATCAAGTACTTAAGATTCTGCCTTCTAAATACTTCTCAAAATGGCCTCTCCTCTCTACCTGACTCCATTGGACTTCGGCTGTGGCTTCCTTCTTTACTTTGTTGCCTTCAGCCCTTCAGCTCCTTAACATGTTTTCCAAAGTCCTTTACAATCTGTCTCTTACCTGACTCTCCTGCCACATACTCCACAGTGCAGTCTGCACTTTTTCCTCCAGCACACATGCTGGTCTTTGGTCTAGGATGCTCTCTCCAAACTCATGTTTCTCCTTTGAGGAAATATAATGACATTATCTCCACATATGGTGACTAACTTGTCCAGATTTATATGGGAATTGCTAGGGTTTACACTGGAAGTCCCATATCCCAGGAAATTCTGCTCAATAGCCCCCTTCCCTGGTGGCTCAGATCGTAAAGCGTCGGCCTACAATGCGGGAGACCCGGGTTCAATCCCTGGGTTGAGAAGATCTCCTGGAAAAGGAAATGGCAACCCACTCCAGTATTCTTGCCTGGAAAATCCCATAGACGGAGGAATCTGGTAGGCTATAGTCCATGGGATCGCAAAGAGTCAGACACAGCTGAGCGACTTCACTTCACCCCGCTTCTCTAAGCTTTCCTCTCCCCTCAGGTCAGTACATCTTTGTGCTCCCATAGTGCAGGCATGCTGTCCTCACCACGCTGTAGTCTAATTATAGATTTATTTATCTTGACTCACCCTTTGACTCTAAGCTCCTTGAGGGCATATTTATTTTCTTCTTTGAATGCAATAAGCACTTAGTAGGCGGAGCCTGGCAGGCTGCGGTCTATGGGGTCACACAGAGTCGGACACGACTGAAGCGACTTAGCAGCAGCAGCAGCAGCAGAAAGAGAAGGAAGGAGAGAAAGACGGAACAAAAGAAAGAACACAAGACCGAAGTTATGTTATAGTAAATCTCGTTGAACTCCAGCTGACAAAGACATTAAACACTTCTCCATCACCATGCTTTTTAAACACGGAGTATCTGTTGACTTAGTTTTTCTTCCTAAGTGCACTTCTTTCTACAACGCATGGGGACTTCCCTGCAGGAAAAATGGTTAAGACTCCATGCTTCCATTGCAAGTGCTGCAGGCTCAGTGTCTGGTCAGGGAGCTTAAAATATCAGGTGCTACATGGTGAAGCCAAAAATAATAATAAAAAATAAAGAAAATTTTTTTAAAAAATTAAGAAAACATTCATGGGAGTAGAGAGCAGTATACTACTCAATAGGATATCTTTTCCAGGAATATACTGAGTGGGGACTAAGAATAAATGCTAAAAAGCTGCTGTAACAAATAAGTACCAACACTTCAATAGTGGGACATAATAGAAGTTTAGTTTTCATTTAGATAAAGTTGAATTTAGAAAGCAAGTGCTCTTCTACAGCAGACACCTCTCCTCCATGTGGTCAGAGTCCCAGGCTCTTTGGGGCTAATATCTCTGCCATTCCCTTGAATTTAGAGTCCTCTAAGCCTAGACAACACAGAAAAATAGCCTAGAGGATAGATTATGGGAGGCTACATAGGTCAGTCCTGATGAGGTTTGTGCACATCACTTCCCTCTCAAGCCATTGGCTAGAACTTGGCCCATAGCCACAACTATCTGCATAGAAGCTGGGAAAGGCAACCTGTGTGCCCAAGAAGTAGCAAAAACAGGTTTGATGAATGACTACTCAGCTTCTGCCACTTCACTGAAACGAAATGTACTCCTACTAGCTGGGCAAACTTGAGGAAGGAAGTTAGTCTCTCTCAGACCCAGTTTTCTTACCAGTAAAATGGGAATAATAATGGTGCTTAACTCGAGGTTGTGAGATGAGGCTCAGATGAGGTAATAGATGTAAAATGACAAGCAAAGCCTGACATAGTCTATGTGCTTCATAAATGTGCATTAATTATGATTATGATTATTACCTACTGCTATTACTATTATTACTGGTATTACCACTACCACTTTATGCCAAGGACATTTTGAGCAAGAAGTTATCATTAAAACTGTTTTCTGGAGCCCATAAAAATTTTCTTCTGGAGCCATAGCTGCCTTCACACAGTCGGGTCATTTCCTCCATCAACCCCAGCCTCAGGTCTTCCAACTGCCCTTTTTAATCCTAAGCCACTAGGAGGAGAGAAGCAGAGAGTTCAGTTCTTTGACCACATATATACTAAATAGCAAGCTTTACAAGTGGCAGTATTATCCATCATCAGGCAATGATAAACTATAATGAAATACAATTTCACTTGTACTCAACCATGTATTTTATGAAGCAGCATAAAGTTTTACCATTAGCCTCAAAACACCTATGATTCCTTTTGTTCTATTTTCCTGGGCACCTTCAACAAAAACAACTATTGATTTTGAGTTGTCTGAAGTACACTCTGTAAAAAATTACCCTCAGTCCGTGGCTTTCTTTTTACTACACTCCGATAATGAGGGAAAATAGGAAAGCAGAGAAATACACATCCAAGAGAGTTGCATGGAATCTTACGGTTAATGGCAACCTCCATTTTAATTGTCCTCAAACCTGAATCTAGAAACCAAAATCCTAGCACTGCAGATCTGTCTCGAATAGAAACCTACATTCTTTCTAATACCAAACTGAGTCAAAACAGAGACAATAGAGAAATATTATTTCAATTTCACAAAAGACTCTTCTCTTCATAGGTTTTTAAATGACCCATTATCATATTTGATCCTCACAACACCCCATGATGGAGATAACATGTTCCATGTTTAATAAAATAAAGTTTTGAAGTTAGTTAAGAGGTTGCTCAAGGTGATAAAGAAGTACTATGCTGGTAATAAGAACCCAATTCTTCTGTTCTAATTCTTGGACCATCATTCATTCCTCATTGTGGAATTCTTTAAAAAGTCAGGAGGATTTAATTCTGCAATGGATGCAAGGATAAGGTGTGAGTTCCAAGAGTGAAGCCCTTAGAACTGAAGTCACACAACACCTGAACCAGATCGTACTTACTCCAGCCGCCAAAAGGAACACGGGCAGCCATGAAGTCTCCTGCATCCTTAGAGGAGAAAGATGCATCTCTCCCAGCTTTATTTGGGGTCATGGACTTTGGACTATATTGAGGTTGTGATGTGTTTTTCACAGTTCTTGGGTCCTTTGTCTCTCCCCCTAAGCCCACATATTTCCAAGCTTGGCTCCTTTGGCATACACTCTTCTACTTAGGGGCATCCTGGTTTTTGATAGTGCATGATAAGAATTCCACAATGAGGAATAAGTGATGCTCCAGGAATTAGAACAGAAAAATTGGATTCTTGTCACCAGCATACTACTTCCTTACTACCTTGGGCAGTAGACACAGTGGCTTGTATGAAAGGAAGCTTTTCAAACAGTGGCGGTTTATTTCTTTTCCTTGCTTATTTCCCCAAAATGCCTGCAGAAAAGAAAGATACTCAGCATCTGAGCGGCTGTGGACAATTCACAAGGACATGCTTATTTCTTCCTAAATGATGGGAATTTCTTTTCAGATTATAATTTAAAACACAGAGCTGACCCCAAACCATTATCCCAGTTACTTACTAATCCTCTCTAGCTTGTGTATTTCATGACTGTGTGCAATTTCCTTTGTTTTATTATGTTGCGTTTTACCACCCCGCTCCCCCCGACTGCTCTGCTCAAGCTTGATGTAAGGTATGTAGGTGGGGGTGGTGGGTACACATGGAGGCATCTGCACTGCATCTGTCTCACCACAGCACTGTCACCTATGAGCAGAGATCCTTCTACAGAGGCACTAAAACCACCTCCAGGAGACACAGATGCTCCATAGCTTCCTAGAATCATTTGGAAACAAAGTTGCCTGTGTACACCCATAATTGTCAAACTCATTTGTAGCCTCTGCATTGCCACCACCAACCCCCACTGCCTTCTCTTACCCTAAATTGTTCCCTGAAAATGTAAGTTCCTCCCAAGCATGTGTTACCCAAAGAATAAATGCAATCATCTTACAGAAGCATTTTTGCAGGAAGACAATAATAAAGAATGACTAGAAGAAACTGGTGGCAAGTCAAAAGCTAGTAGCAGCTGATAGCTTTTGTACAACCTGTCTCAGGCAATTTGGTAAGGGTGATTTCAACCCACCCACGGGAGACACCCAGCCGGTTAATCGTCTGCCCCAATCTGCATCAGATCTTTCCAGCAACGGCCTCCTCCCCCAAGTCATCGAAATGAAAAGGCAAGTTAGTACACCTTCGCCATTAGCTGTTCACTGCAGTGCCGTCTTGTTTCACCTGAACTTTGTCATTTGGAGGCTAATGTTAGATAAAAAAGATAAAAGGCTGCTTTACATTTTATCTAGCCTGTTTTTGGAGTTTGAAAGGCTTCTGTTCTTCAACAAAGCCCTCAGTAGCTTGGCAAATGTGACAAGTGTGATTAGGCTGGAACGTCATTTTAACAGTCAAACTCAAGGTAGTGCGAGTTTCACAGGACAATGAGAACTATCGCTAGAGCCCTTCCTCCATCACCAGGTCCTGGCAGAGAGCTGAGTGCTACTCCAATATGCATTCCCATCAACACACAGCACAGAGGTCTTCAGGGCACAGTGAACGCCTTTCCAATTGAATTGAATGCAAAGGAGTTTATATTGAAATAGCCAAAGGATCCTTTTCCTCTCAAAAAGGTCTCCTGGTGGGTGATTTTCATTTTAAGGTCTCCTGGTGGGTGATTTTCATTTTCTCCTTGGCCTTTTCTACATTTTTTTCAGGTTCTCTGACACAAACATTTATTACTTTCATAATCACTTACTTGAAAATCAGTTGTATAAAAATGAAGACTCCTGAGACCCTGCCTCCAAGAGGGTAAATTTCTATTCTGAAAAATACATAAAATGCAGGTTTTGCTGTGATCCCTACAACCTTAGATTTATGAAATGATCATCAGCATAGAGAGAGGGAAATGGTGTCCTGGACCAAATCCTATACATCTCTGTAGCTCCCAGGACACAGTGATATATTAAAACCGTATATGTACATCAGGTACCTCATATACATACGTGCAGTACACATGTGTGCAAAAGCTCTGACTAAAGCTTCACAGTTTCAGCTTAAGCATTTAGGTAACATTTATTTCCTGCTGGAAAGGGAATCTAATCCCTAGTTTCTGGGAAGTATGTCACCTTTCTGTGGCCACAGAACCAAATATGTCTTAATAAGAGTCCTCACAGCATAACTGATGAAGCCTCAGTTTTCCTTCACCCCCAAAACTTTAGTGTCTTTTTTTTTACCAAACTGAAAGGGTCAGGGTTGTTGTCACCATCTGAAAGGATTCAAGTCTGCTTGAGTAAGCTTTCACTGCACTAGAGAGCTTCTGGGGGCTCCACAGTCAAGGAGAATACATGTACCTCGAATTCAGTGGAGAGAAGGGTACTGGTCCATCCACCACTCAGTCTGGACAGTGGCAGAGATGCTGCCTGCCTTTTCTCTAAAGTTGCCAAGATTTTTTCCAGTTCTCTTTTGATTGGAAACAAAACTTGGAGAGAAATTCACACCGCCATCCTTTCTCTTACTGAATTGATAGCTTTGTTCTTGCCCCTGCTGTTCATCAAAGGCTCCTCCAGAAACCCAGAGTGGTACCTGGCTCTAACTAGTTTTCTTGGGAAAGCAGTGTGTAGAGGTCAGTGGAGGGCACTGGGGTCTTGACTCAGGTAAAGCACGAAGGTGGGGAAAGAACCCAGGCTGAGGGGACTCAGGGGCTCACCGCATCCAACCCTCTTTCCCTCTCCCAGATCAGCTTCTTTCTAGGCATCAGCTGTGTTTTCTTCAAACTCCAGTAAGAAAGCTTGGTGGCTTTGCTCCTGGAAGTTCTTATCTCAGATGCTTTACACCTCACAACTGGGATTAAAACTTCAGTTTGAAAATCTAGGGAAGGCTTCTGACCTGGCTGAGGTTGTTGTGAGATTAGGATTCCAAAGCAACACTACATTCATTATCTCACTTGAACACTACCAGAATCCTATTTAAAAATATTATTGCATGCATGCTCAGTCACTCAGTCATGTCTGACTCTTTGAGACCCCATGGAGTATAGCCCACCAGGCTCCTCTATCCACGGGATTTTCCAGACAAGAATACTGGAGCAGGTTGCCATCTCCTCCTTCAGGGGATCTTCCCGGACCCAGGGATCAAACTCATGTCTCTTGCATCTCCTGCATTGGCAGGTGGATTCTTTACCATTGCATCACCTGAGAAGCCCACAAGTATTATTATGTGTTTCAAAATGAGGAAACTGAGGCTAAACAGACTTTCCCAGTGTCTTGCAATTCAAGAGTGAGAGCAGAGAAGCCCCTGCAGTAGAAAATAAAAATAGAAGGCAATAATAAATATGCTGTAATAGTTAAAATCAATATATTGTTTTACTGAAACCATAATAAGCATCTTTTATGCATTACCTCATTATCCTTTCAGCAACTGAATGGTGACGTTTCTGTTATTATCTTCATTCTACAGAAGAGAAAACCAAGAGATAAGGGGGTTTAATGACTTGCTTAAAGGCACATGGTAAGGGAAAAAGACTTGGTCACATGTGCGCTCTGAGCCACTAGTCTACATGGCCCCGTGCCTAAGAATCTGCTAATCTATTAGCATGCAAAAGTCCACTTTATGAAACAACAAGGATAGATGATATATAATTCATTGAGAAATTGTACAGGATACACCATGAGTTCTACAGGAATTCAGAACAGGAAGAAATTAAATCCATGGGACCTAAAGTAGTCAGGAAAGATGTGATCAAAGTTCTAGACTCCAAAGGATATGGGCAGTTATTTGAACAAAATGTCGGAGTGATAGCATTTAGGGAAAGAGGGCAGCATTAAGAATGGAATGCAGTCAGAAATAACTTTGGTATTTTTGAGGATGGAAAGAAGAAAATGAGTAGACTGGAAAAGCCAGTCTCTGGATCTTTTTTTCCCATTACTTCATGTTATGATCATTACTATTTTTTTTAATAACGTGGAGCCCTCCTTCAGAATCTGATAAAGGCTATGGGCTATATTTCCTCATTAAAATGTGCATACACTCTGATACCACTTACATGTAGAATCTAAAAAAATGCAGCAAACAAGTGAATATAACAAAAAAGAAGCAGACTCCTACAAACTAGTGGTTACCAATGGGAAGGGAGGGAGGGAAAATACAGGGGTGAGGAATGGGAAGTATAAACTGCCGGGTGTAAAATAGACTACAAGGATGCCTCGTTGTACAACACAAAGAACACAGCCAATATTTGTGGATAAAATGATTAAAATGGTAAATGTTACGTTATGTATATATACCTTACCAGCATAAAAAGAAGAGACAAAAAAAGCTATCCCAAAAATAAAATGAAATAATATTCAGCATTCTTAAAAGGAAAAAAAATGTACATCACCTTAAAAATTGTATCGTGCGTAAACACTATGATTGACCCTCCCCAATATAGCATTTCCTTCCCCAACCAAGCCCATGGCACCCCACTCCAGTATTCTTGCCTGGAAAATCCCATGGACGGAAGAGCCTTGGAGGCTGCAGACATGGGGTCGAAAAGAGTCGGACACGACTGAGCGACTTCACTTTCACTTTTCACTTTCATGCGTTGGAGAAGGAAATGGCAACCCACTCCAGTGTTCTTGCCTGGAGAATCCCAGGGATGGGGGAGCCTGATGGGCTGCCGTCTATGGGGTCTTACAGAGTCAGACACGACTGAAGCGACTTAGCAGCTTAGCAGCAACCAAGCCCATCCATGAAAGTTTGCTGCAGAACTCCTGCACTACAATGTCCTAGGTTGGATTGTTTTCTAAATTAAACAGAACCAGGTACTACCAGTCTACATGAGGACGACTCAGAACTGGAAAAACTGGATTCTATGTCCTGGTAATTTCAGCCTCAGTCTAGGTTCTCAACTTCTATGTCCTGAAGTACTCTGCTTCCTCATTTGGAAAATATTTATGGAACACCAAGGACTTACCCGGTGGCTCAGAGGGTAAAGAATCTTCTTGCAATGCAAGAGACCTGGGTTTGATCCTTGTATCAGGAAGATCCCCTGGAGGAGGGCATGGTGACCCACTCCAGTATTCTTGCCTGGAGAATCCCATGGAGAGAGGAGACTGGTGGGCTACAGTCCATGGAATCGCAAAGAATCAGGCATGACTGAAGGAGTAAGTACAAGGAACAGCGAGGCTTCCCAGGTGGCATTGGTGGTAAGAACCTGCCTGCCAGTGCAGGAGATACAAGAGATGTGGATTCAGTCCCTGGGTCAGGAAGATCCCCTAGAGAAAGAAATGGTAACCCTCTCTAGTGTTCTTGCCTGGAGAATCCCAAGGACAGAGGAACCTGGTGGGCTACAGTCCATGGTATCTCAAAGAGTCAGACACGACTGGGTGACTTAGCACACACTCACTTGAGTCCCTGCTAGGGAGGCTCATGCTGGGCTCTGGCAGGACCCAGTCTCCAAAGAACTCATGTCTTGGTTCTCACCCTGACATTTCTGTCCATCATCTAACCTTACCTTTCTCATTTCTACATAGGTGGAATGATGCTTTATCATTTGAAAGGGTTCAGAGTATATACTCAGAGAAGGCAATGGCACCCCACTCCAGTACTCTTGCCTGGAAAATCCCATGGACGGAGGAGCCTGGTGGGCTGCAGTCCATGGGGTCGAGAAGAGTCGGACACAACTGAGCGACTTCACTTTCTCTTTTCACTTTCATGCACTAGAGAAGGAAATGGCAACCCACTCCAGTGTTCTTGCCTGGAGAATCCCAGGGATGGGGAAGCCTGGTGGGCTGCCGTCTATGGGGTCACACAGAGTCGGACACAACTGAAGCGAATTAGCAGTAGCAGCAGCAGCAGTGAATATACAGATATACTAAAGAGTATACTTATATACTCCATTATCCTAATACCTACATACTTGATTCACCTCACATTTGCCTGCTGAACAAATCCTTTCTGGATCATTTCACTCTTACCTCCATGTTTTCTAAAATTCAACTCTGTTTATATGTGGGTGCTATTGACATATATGGAAAGTCATGTGGCCTATCAGAAGCCAGGCACCTTCAAAGCTGGAAAGTTAAAAACTTGACTCAACCACTTCCTAGCTGGAAGATCCTGGGGAAAATGGAACTCACTAGCCTTGGTTTCTGAACCTGATAAATGGGAGTAACAATCTACATTTCACAGTTATTATTTTGAAAAGAAGTAATCGATATCAGGTGTTTAGCATTTAGTTGCTATTATTCTTTAGTTGCCAAGTTATGTCCGATTCTTTGCCATCCCATGGACTGTAGCCTACCAGTCTCCTCTGTCCATGGGATTTCCTAGGCAAGAATACTAGATGGGTTGCCATTTCCTTCTCCTGGAGATCTTCCTGACCCAGGGATTAAATCTGCATCTCCTGTATTAGCAGGTGGATTCTTTGCCACTGAGCCTTAGGGAAGCCCTCGGCATTTAGTAGCTGTTCAGAAAATTATATAGTATATGTATTTTTTCATTTCTTCCAACATGTCTATTGCTTTTACATTTTAAACTGTTGGAGAGCAAAACAAATCAACAAAAGTGCTAGAATCACATGCATCATTTAATCCTGGGCAAGGGATGGAATTTCTTGTGGCAACATTAAAGAATCAGTTAGTGCTTTCTTCAAATAACTCAAAGTTTGGCATTACTCCTGACTTTCAATTATTAGCTAGTGTTGCCCAAATCCAGTTTTAGCTTCAAATGTGATACATGTCCTAATTATTTGGCTAACTGTGTAATAACAGACACTTTACTTTAAAGCATCAGTTGTGAATCCTTATGTTGCTAAGGATATATTTCAGTGCCAGAGGACCTTGTTAGATCATTTCTTATAATCAATTAGTTGGCATATAGGCAAGACTATAAATTCTTTAACTGTCCTCTCCCTATAGGTTTTGATAATTTTCTTTCTTCTTTTTATTGAAGATAAAACACCCAAGAAACACCCTAAGCAGTTGCCATCACATTTCAGATAGTTTAAAAGTTTTATCCTTTTCTGACTCAGCTTCTCATCGAACAGAAAGCAGGGGTCCACTGCAACCCCTCCCTGCCTCACAGCAGAAAAACAAGCCCACTCTGGGCTCCCTGAGGATTCTGGACAAAAGCACACAGCGCTTTGGCAAGTTACTGTGAATGCAAAGCACCACCATTAAAGGAACTATTTGAAACTAAATTGATTCTTTGTTCTTTCGCCAATTGGCTAATCCTCCTCTTGAGACGCAGTTCCATTTCAGAAATCTAAAAACACAGCTCTCGGATTGAGACTTAAAAGAGGCGAGGGATGTGCTGACATAGACATTAAGTAGGATTGAGCCGCCCAGCAGCTGCATCCTGATGAGCTCGTTCAGGATTTCCCCAGACTCCGCACTCCTGGAGCAGAAGAGAGAGAAGAGAAGGGAAAGTGAGAGGAAGGTCTGGGTGTCTGAGTCTGTGTTGGTGCTGCCCAGAGTGGCCCGTACCCTGCACCCCACCCACTAAATTCCAGCAGTGACCTTTTCCTCTGCTGGACACTTTTTAAACAGTTCCTGACTTTCATGAGAAAACTCTGGTGTCCTGGTCTCCATCTTCACAATATGGTCCCGGGGAGAATCCTTAGGTGTAAGCAGCAAAACCGTTCAATCTGCCACATGTAGTTCGCATTGCATTTCTTTTAAGGGAGGATCAGGGGGTAGGGGAAAGGGGAAACAGAAAAATGGGGGGGGGGGAAGGGAGGGTGGACTAATCTAGGAAAGCAAGGGTGTGGCCAGAACCTCATGGAGATCTCTCTGAGATCTTCTGAGTATTTATAACAACTTTGTCTTCTTTATTTTTAAGCTTTTGCATTATTTCATTATTACACGGTGTCTGTTCAATGCACAAATGTAGAAAGACAAAATAGAAAAAAAAATCATAATCCCCAAATTCTTTCATCCTTCCAGTCATTTGTATGCATATATATGTATATATGGGCTTCCCAGGCAGTGTTAGTGGTGCCAGTGCAGGAGACATAAGAGACCTGGATTCAATCCCTGGGTCTGGAAGATCCCCTGAAGGAGGGTGCGACTACCCACTCCAGTATTCTTGCCTGGAGAATCCCATAGACAGAGGAGCCTGATGGACTACGGTCCATGGGGTTGCAAAGACTAGAACGCTACCAATGAGACTTAGTACACACACGTATGTATATATACATCTTTTACATAAATGAGATATACTGTATGTATTTACTTAATTATATATCACTCATTCATTTGGGGCTAGTAAATTATGATAATTACTTTTATGTGTCAATTTGACCAAGCCATGGATTCTGAGATATTTAGCTAACTATTATTTTTAAGTGTGTCTGCGGGTGCATTTCCAGATTAGCATTTGAGTTAGTAAATTAAAGCAGACTGCCCTCCCCAGTGTGGGTGGGCATCATTCAATCCCAAAATTCACTCTCTCTGATTAACTGAGCTGCAACATCAGTTTCCTGTACCATCAGTTCCCCTGATTCTTGGTTTTCAAACTGGGACTGGAAATGCACCACTGGCTTTCCAGAGACACAAGTTTGCATCTCTGGAGAACCCTAATACATAAATACACATTCATGCTAATATTTTTAGTGGTTGCATAGAATTTTGTTGTATTACTCAGCTGTGGGTCTTTCCTGGCAGCTCAGCAGTAAAGGATCCGCCTGCAATGCAGGGATCAAAAGACATAGGTTCGATCCCTGGTTTGGGAAGATCCCCTTGAAGGAAGGCATGGAAACCCACTCCAGGATTCTTGCCTGGAGAATCCCATGGACAGAGGAGCCTGGTGGGGCTACAGTCCATAGGGTCGCACAGAGTCAGACACAACTGAGTGACTGAGCTCACTTGTACTCAACCATAATTTAATTTTTTAGTTTCCTGACAGGACATTTATATTGTTTTCAAATTTTTAACTATTATAAACAACTAAGAAAAACTTTCTTGATCACATATTACTGCACATTGTTCTGAACATCCTGATGGCCATGTGGCTTAATCATCCCTGCCCTGTCCCCAGATTCAGTGCCTGGATTATGATAGGTGATGTAGGCCCCAGCTGTTGCCTGGGATGAAGGAAAAGACAGCACCACACACTCCATCCAAAGAACTGACAGGGGCTGGGTCATTTTAGGCTTCCTTAGAATTTCTAACACCAACACATCCTTGAATTATGATTGAACAGTTACTTCTTGGGGAACACAAACAGCATGTGCTTCTCAGACATCAGCTAATTCAACCCTACTAACCACTGCTGCTGCTGCTGCTAAGTCGCTTCAGTCGTGTCCGACTCTGTGCGACCCCATAGACGGCAGCCCACCAGGCTCCCCGGTCCCTGGGATTCTCCAGGCAAGAACACTGGAGTGGGTTGCCATTTCCTTCTCCAATGCATGAAAGTGAAAAGTGAAAGTGAAGTCACTCAGTCATGTCCGACTCTTAGCGACCCCATGAACTGCAGCCTACCAAGCTCCTCCATCTATGGGATTTTCCAGGCAAGAGTACTGGAGTGGGGTGCCATTGCCTACAGCGTTGGGGAAACACCTGATAAGATAAACTCCAACCCAATCTACAAAGAATCTAAGTCAGAACTGACACTTTCAGCATCCACCTTAAGGGACTCAGAACAATGAGATCATATTACATGGTTCTTTTATTCTCACTCTGTTTTGAATGGTTTTACATTTTTCAATTGAAAAAACCCTTTTTTTTTTTTTTTGCTGCACCGGGTCTTAGTTGTGGCATGTGAGATCTAGTTCCCTGACCAGGAATCAAACCTGGACTTCTTACATGGGAGCTCAGAGTCCCACTGGACCACTGGGGAAGTCCTTTGAATGGTTTTATAATCATGTTTAGACATAGCAGCTGTAAGATGGATGGAGTTGGGAAGCTGCACTGGGGAACGAGTGAATTGGAGCAGGTGAATATAACTGTCTCCAGTCAGCAGTGGCATTGGTACACATCATAAAATATTCAAAGGCTTCCCAGGGATGTCAACTTATTCATAATTGACTTAAATGAATCACTGAAAAAAATCCTTTAATCTCTCATATAACATGTCTCTAAAAAATAAAGCTGGAACCACAGTTCAGTAAAAAACAAAAAATATATCCAGCAAGGGTTTCAATCACCTAGATGGATTTGTTGTTTGGTGTGGTGGCTTCATTAAGCATTCCACGTTTGAAGGCACTCAAAACTTGGTCTCAATGGTCTTTAATGAAAGACATATCTAGGAGGATAAAAAGGCATTGTCCTTCATGTTATCATTGGGGTTTTAACTTATTTTTCCTTCAGAAAAAAAAAAGAAAGAAAAAAACACAAAAGAAAGGAAGAGAAATACTTAAACTTCTCAACTTCACTGTTTCAAAAATGTTTTAAAATTCAAATGCAAGTGTTTAGAAGAGCCCCAGATGGAAACACCTTCTGTGTGGCTTCTGCCCCTGGAATCTCTTTGCAGAGATGTAACTGATAGTGCACACTGTGGCAGCTGATGGGCACCAATTGGGCACATCCCTTGGTCATGCTGCTGCTGCTGCCAAGTCGCTTCAGTCGTGTCCGACTCTGTGCGACCCCATAGATGGCAGTCCACCAGGCTCCGCCGTCCCTGGGATTCTCCAGGCAAGAACACTGGAGTGGGTTGCCATTTCCTTCTCCAATGCATGAAAGTGAAGTCGCTCAGTCGTGTCTGACTCTTCTCGACCCCATGGACTGCAGCCTACCAGGCTCCTCCGTCCATGGGACTTTCCAGGCAAGAGTACTGGAGTTTGCCTTCTCCATACTTTGGTCATAGTGGGAGTTTTCATCATGAAAATTGGCAAATGTTACTAATCAGAGCTCTCCCTCCCACCCCCAGAGCCAGTTGTTAAGCATTCACTAGTTCCTGCCCCATCCCTGCCCACAGCCCAGTAATCCGCTTCCTCTGACCAAGCATTGCCAGTGCAGAGAAGAGCTGCTGGCTGGCCACACACACAGTCTTTGGAACACTGAAGAAATACATCTTTATCAATCAATAAAAGAGTAATCTTAGATTCATGAATAATAGGCATTTTTCTCTATCCTCAGAAAGGACTGAAATTCTACTTATAATTCTCATTTTCACTTTAATGTTCCCAAGACACATTGACACCCTGAACTCTCACAGTAGTTAGAATAAGAAATTAAATTAGGAACTCTTGTGCAGCTTATTATAAATTGCTCATTTGTCAAACCATTAAAGTTTTCGGAATGGCTGTGACTCTTGCCTGGGTTGTTCTGGTCAGTGAGCAAAGCATACAGGCAGGTGCGTCCCAAATGCATGTCCCCAGTAAACACTCAGTTTTCCAGTGCAGTGATTGGTTCATAGTCTACAAGCCCCAGAGTTGGATCCTAGGTGAGAGCTGCTACTTCTCTGCTATGGATTAGCCTTTCCACATGAATGCATTAATAACCATCATTAATAATCACACGAGCATTAAACTGACAAACAAAAGATTTGCAGGTCATGGCTCTATCACACACAGTTTCATTTGTTCACTGATTTATTAAAATTTCATGGCTAAGATAACACAAATTTTAGCTATGCTAACATACATGGCTCTTAATTCTTTCTCTGCCAGGCTGCATTAACAAACAACATTCTCTTTGAATTTTTAAATTTTTTTAATGGAAAAGAAGAATAGAGAGCAAGATATGTATAAAAAGCTTAAAATATCCCACCAAAAACCAATAGAAGTTTTAATAGAATACTAAATATACAGTAAAGTATCCCACCAAAGACCAATAGAAGCTTTAACAGAATACTACATGTACACTAACTGGCATTCTAGTAAAAATTTGGAATCTCCAACTGGCTGCTTGGGCTGAAAGAAAAAAAAAGAAAAGAAACAAAGAAGATAAAAAGAAAAGGCACCGCTACTTTTGTTTCTCGGAGTCCAGTTGTTTGTTGGAAATCTTTCAACTCAGAAAGATTGAACTCATCCAGTCACCTATTGTAGCAAATCACCGAATACTTAGTGCCTTTAAACAACACAAATTCACGATCTTACAGTTCTAAGAGTCAGAAGTCTAAAATAAGTCTTAGCTTAAATCATGGTGTAGGCATTCCCTTTGGGAGATCTAGATTTTATTAAAAAATTTAACTTTTTTCCAGCTTCTACAGGCTGCCTACATTCCTTGGCTTGTGGTCCCATCAACCATTTTCAAATCCATTGATGTATCACTTTTAAATCAACATCTCTCTTCCTCTCTCTGTCCTTCCCTTGGACACTTAAGATTACATTTGGCCCACCTAAATAACCCAGGACAGATTCCCCTATCTCAAGATCCTTTACTTAATCACAACTGCCAAGTCCCTTTTGTCATATAAAGTAATATGTTCACAGTTTTTGAGGATTAAGACATTGCTCTCTTAAAAGGGCTCACTATTTTGTTTCAGTTCAGTTCAGTTCAGTTGCTCAGTCGTGTCTGACACTTTGCGACCCCATGAATCACAGCACGCCAGGCCTCCCTGTCCATCACCAACTCCAGGAGTTCACTCAGACTCATGTCCATCGAGTCAGTGATGCCATCCAGCCATCTCATCCTCTGTCGTCCCCTTCTCCTCCTGCCCCCAATCCTTCCCAGCATCAGAGTCTTTTCCAATGAGTCAACTCTTCACATCAGGTGGCCAAAGTACTGGAGTTTCAGCTTGAGCATCATTCCTTCCAAAGAAATCCCAGGGCTGATCTCCTTCAGAATGGACTGGTTGGATCTCCTTGCAGTCCAAGGGACTCTCAAGAGTCTTCTCCAACACCACAGTTCAAAAGAATCAATTCTTCGGCGCTCAGCTTTCTTCACAGTCCAATTCTCACATCCATACGTGACCACTGGAAAAACCATAGCCTTGTTTACCACAGAGCAAAAATTGCCTTTGGAGGCAGGGAAGATAGTTCCTCATGGTGTGTGTAGGGAAGTCAACTGGAAATACTATTGCCTATATTTATTTGTAAGATAGAGCACGGCCATGTGGATATCACTAAGGGGACTTCCAGGTAGAACGGTGAAAGTGTCAACTGGTTCTCTTGAGTAAAGAAGAGAGAGATTATTTACAGAGAGAATTGTTCAGTTTGCAGGCAGAATTGCAAGGAAATATAGATGTAATGGGTTGTAATGCAATGGGTTGAAAAACAAAACCCAGGATGTAATGAGTTGAAAAACAAAACTATTTCACCTTTTCACTATCATTAGTCAGTGAAAGATTAAAACGTGAGACCTGGCCTCAGGGTTAAGATCAAATCAGAAGTGTATTTATAAGAGCTTTTGTTAAGACCTCAGAAGGATTTAGCAGAGTGCCTAGTTAGACCCTCTCCATGAGAATAAAGAATTTCTAAAAATTTTAAAGGCCATGTCCCACAGCACCCCGACACTCAGTCCAAAATAAAGGTCTGCCTCAAAAAGAAGTACGTGTGTGAGTTTAGGAACATGGGGTGAACCTAGTCAGACTCATAGAATTCCCACTGAGTGACCAAATGTAATAATGTATCAGCTTGGACTAACAGGGGTATAGACAGTTTAAAACGAATAGAGTCTGGGCTCTACCAGCAGCAAGTGGATGGAGAAAGCTACCTAGCTGCAAATACAGGCCATTTCTTTTGGAAAAAGAAATATCAGAGGGTAAAAACAGAAGCTGCAGAGAACAATGGATTAGGAAACAGCTAGGGGTGGGGTGGGGGGTGGCAGAATTGGACCCTCAGCAAGCAACAGTTCTTTATTTGGAATAAGGAGCCCTAATATGGTGGGCCAGGCTGGAGTTCAGAATTGTTATGGACCCATGACTGCTATGAGACCCTCCTACCCTTTGTATTTTGCTTCACCTTATCTTGCTTTGTTTTTCTAAAGAGGGGCAGAATGCCACTGGCAGTGCCTCATTTGTATATATCAGAAGGGTTTCCCAGGTGGCTCAGTGGTAAAGAATCCGCCTCAGTGCAGAGACGTAAGAGATGCCGGTTTGATCCCTGGGTCAGGAAGGTCCCCTGGAGAAGGGAATGGCCACCCATTCCAACATTCTTGCTTCGAAAATTCCATGGACAGAGGTGGGCTACAGTCCATGGGGTTGCAGATTCAGGCATGACTATGTGAATTCCTTTGGCCCATAAGACACCTGCAAACAGAAACAGAGACTTGAAAAGAGCTTATATGTTTGGGCTTGTCCTCTTGTAATGCTGCCCCCATCATGACTCAGTCTAGCCTCCTTGAGGATGAAGAATCACATAGAAAAAGAGGTCCAGCCATCTCAATGCAGTCACATGAATGTGCACAGGCAAAACCAACAGAAGAGATAACAGCAGTAGATAACTAATGTAGGAATTTAGTGTGAAGATGGTCCCAGGGCTTCCCAGGTGGCACTAGTGTTAAGAACCTGCCTGTCAATGCAGGAGACATAAGGGACATGGGTTCGATCCCTGGCTTGGGAAGATCCCTTGGAGGAGGGCATGGCAACCCACTCCAGTATTCTTGCCTAGAGAATCCCATGGACAGGGGAGGCTGGTGGGCTACAGTCCATAGGATCACAAAGAGTTGGACAGGACTGAAGCAACTTAGCTGGTGCCGCATTGTCCCAGGAGCTCTTGAGAGCAAATGAACTTAAGTACCACTCTAAATATCTTTTCTAGAATCTGGACCCAGACTACCTCCTCATCTACTCTAAAAATCAACCTACCACTCAACTGGTACCATTGCCTTCACTGATACTGGATTATCATTCATAAATCCCATTCCTAAAATTGAGTCCAACTCTTGCCCTCACTTGCATCCACCTTGAGACTCCCAGACTCATATTTTAAAATTTGAAGAACAGTTGTCAATAGTTTTATGAGGTTTTAAAATAACATCATCCTTATAAGATGTCATATATGGGTCCTTGGGCCTTCTGTTTTCTAATAGCTCAGATTACAAAATTATCACGTGTCATGAGAGTAAACCTTCTTCATCGAGAGGAACTTCCGTAATATGCTGTTTTAGGAGACACTTTTCTCCCTCGAAATATTTTGTCATTTTTACAAAAAAAAAAAGCTGTTAATATTTTACGTAGCTTCTTTTTATCCTCCAGGTCTTCCTGAGCCTGGACTCCCAAGCAAAGTCAAGAAAATTAGAAACTTCTCTACCACATAGATTAATGAGGCAGATCCACATACTTCACCACCCAAGTCCCTCCTGGGAAGTAACTCCCATGTTTAGAAAAGGGCTCTTCCAGGTGGAAGCAGGCTATAGCACCAATGGGAAAATTAAAGAGCAGAATGACTCAAACAGATTCTCTTACTCACTGCCAAGGACACTGGTAAGAAACAAGTTTTCACTATTATATCATTTCACCTGCTTCTCTCCTCACACCCATGAGATGAGCAGAGCTGGTCATCATCACCACTTTAGAGATAAAGAAACTGAGGCTTCAGAGGACTAAGCGATGGCCAGGAGATCATGGAGATTGTATGAGGCAAAGCCACAGCTTCAGCTCAGGTCCCTCTTTGAAACAGTATTTTGACAATTATCACTGTTTGGAGATGTCTGGACCCAAGCCTTGAATCTTTCTCATATGAGCAGGTAAATTTGAGCTGATTTTGTAATTTTATCTTTTATCTGTGGATGATAGTAGTTGCATTGCAGAGTCATCATGAGAATTAGATGAAACAGTGGGGGGGGAAACAGAGAAGCAGCTGTTTAATATGTAAGAACTGAATCAGATTGTATGCATGCATGCTAAGTGCTTCAGTCGTGTCCAGCTCTTTGCAACCCTGTGAACTATGACCCTCCAGGCTCCACTGTCCATGAGATTCTCCAGGAAAAAATACTGGAATGGGTAGTCATGCCCTCCTCCAGTGGATCTTTTCGACCCAGAGCCTGAACCTAAGTCTCTTACATTTCCTTCATTGGCAGGTGGGTTCCTTACCATTAGCACCACCTGGGAAGTCCTATGTTGTTGCTCTTGTTCAGTCACTCAGTCGTGTCTGACTCTTTGCGACCCCATGGACTGCAGCACACCAGGCTTCCCTGTCCTTCACCGTCTCCCAGAGTTTGCTTAAACTCATATCCATTGAGTTGATGCCATCCAACCATCTCATTCTCTGTCGTCCCCTTCTCCTGTTTTCAATCTTTCCCAATATCAGGGTCTTTTCCCATGAGTCAGCTCTTTGCATCAGATGGGAAGCCCTTCAGTTCAGTTCAGTTCAGTTCAGTTCAGTTGCTCAGTCATGTCTGACTCCTTGTGACCCCATGAATTGCAGCACGCCAGGCCTCCCTGTCCATCACCAACTCCCAGAGTTCACTCAAACTCATGTTCACCAAGTCGGTGATGCCATCCAGCCATGTCATCCTCTGTCATCCCCTTCTCCTCCTGCCCCCAATCCCTCCCAGCATCAGAGTCTTTTCCAATGAGTCAACTCTTCACATCAGGTGGCCAAAGTATTGGAGTTTCAGCTTTAGCATCAGTCCTTCCAAAGAACACCCAGGACTGATCTCCTTTAGAATGGACTGGTTGGATCTCCTTGCAGTCCAAGGGACTCTCAAGAGTCTTCTCCAACACCACAGTTCAAAAGCAGCAATTCTTTGGCACTCAGCTTTCTTCACAGTCCAACTCTCACTTCCATACATGACCACTGGAAAAACCATAGCCTTGACTAGACCGATCTTTGTTGGCAAAGTAATGTCTCTGCTTTTCAATATGCTATCTAGGTTGATCACAACTTTTCTTCCAAGGAGTAAGCGTCTTTTAATTTCATGGCTGCAGTCACCATTTGCAGTGATTTTGGAGCCCCAGAAAAATAAAGTCTGACACTGTTTCCCCATCTATTTCCCATGAAGTGATGGGATCAGATGCCATGATCTTCGTTTTCTGAATGTTGACTGAAGCATGTTAATATCTCTGCCTCTGTTTCCACAACTTTAAAATGGAGATAAAGATAATAGTCTTACATCATAGGATTTGGGGGAAGATTAAGGATGAGCTAATGTGTGAAAAGCTCATCTAACAGAATCTGGCTTATAGTAGGTATCAGTTTGGCCTGTAAGTCACATTCAATTGGGTACAAGTCCTGGGTTCTTTCCCCTGCTCCATGCTACCTCAAAACTTTAGGGTTCCCAGGTTCAAATATCCAGTTTGCAAACCAAAAGACATAACTCCTTTTAGGTGGCACTATTTTTAAAAAATAGAGAGTTTGTCTCTGCTTTGATGAAGCACTAATGATTTTTCTGTGTGTGCCTGACTATAACTGACTGTATGAAATAAATTATTTGCTATGACAGGGGAAAAGACTGAACATTTTTGAACAAAAGAAACAGTTCCACACCACCTAAGAAAGCTCCATGGTCCCCTGTGGAGCTGAGCAGACACTGGTAAGGATCAATGTCTCGGAGAGCCTAGACTGTACATTAGCCATTCAGCAAACCTCTATCAGCCTTCTGAGACTCTGAGCTCTAGGGATAAAAGAGGATGTCAATCAGAAATGCTAATAAATCCTGAGTCTGAAAACAAAGGAGTTTAAAAATAATGACAGAATTCAGTGCATAATCAGGGGAGTTCTATTATATGCCTGTTTAATTTTTTTTTATTTTTTGTAATTAAATTTATTTATTTTAATTTCAGGATAATTGTTTTACAGAATTGTGTTGGTTTCTGCCAAACATCAACATGAATCAGTCACAGGTATACCTATGTTCCCTCCTTCTTGAACCTCCCACCCACCTGCCTCCACATCCCACCCAGCAGGCTGTTAAACAGCCCCAGTTTGAGTTCCCTGAGTCATACAGCAAAGTCCCATTGGCTATCTATTTTACATATGGCAATGTACATTTCCATGCTACTCTCTCTACACATCCCACCCTCTCCTCCCTCCCCCGCACACATACAGACATAGTTTTTATAAACTTTAAAGATATACTTTTAGGTTAAAAAAAGAAAAGTCAGAGAGACGGGGAGATAAGGAAATAACCACATGAGGAATGCAGTTAATCTCAACCAAAACCCTACTCGCCATTACTACAGCCGGGCATGACAAGGACAGGACAGTGACACAGCCACCTCACAGTAGACTCACGAGCCTCCCCAGTGGAGTCCCTCGCCTCACCGAGGTGTGAATGGAGGGCAGAGAGGGGGCTGCTTTTCATATAGCCTGTCTCAAAGGCAAGCTAACATCTTCCCCTCGTGCCCAACCAAAGCAAGATCCATCTGCTTTACTAATGACCCAGTTTTGTTCCTTTCTACGGCTGAGTAATAGTCCATTGTATATATGTACCACATCTTCTTTATCCACTCATCTGTTCATGGTCATTTAGATTGCTTCCAGGTGGGTGTGTGCTTAGTCATGTCTAACTATTTGCAGCCCCAAGGACTATAACCCGCTAGGTTCCTCTGTCCATGGGATTCTCCAGGCAAGAATACTGGAGGGGGTTGCCATTTCCTACTCCTGGGGATCTTCCAGACCCAGGGATTGAGCCCATGTTTCCTGCAACTCCTACATTGGCAAGCAGATTCTTTACCACTGAGCTACCTGGGAAGCCTTGCTTCCGGTCCTAGTTATTGTACATAGTGCTACAATGAACACTGCGATACGTGTGTCTTTTTGAATTATGATTTTCTCAGGATATGTGCCCACTAGTGAGATTGCTGGGTCATATGGTCAAGGCTCTGTGATGATCTAGATGGGAGGGAGAGCGGTGCGGTGGGAGGGAGGTCCAAGAGGGAGGGCATATATGTATACATATTGCTGATTCGCTTTGTTGTACAGCAGAAACTAACACATGTTGTAAAGTAATGACACTCCAAAAAAATATATAAAAGTAAAATTAATGCCAAGAAAAGATGCTCCATCTGCTCTTACACTGGAGGAGAAACAGCCTTCAGTGGATTTCCTGACACAAATGTCACATCCAGTGAGCTGCCTTCCTAAGAGTTTTTAAGGGTAATCTTAACAACAGGAGATGTTCACCTCAGCTGCAACTCCATTGTTCTGTATTCTTAGAATGTATACAACAGTGCTTCAACCCTGGATCATTAATGTAACCTAGAAGAAATAAGAAACTTCAGTCTTCCTTCTAGAATGCAATTGATCAGGCCTTGTCAGTTCACACCCATACATTTAATTGGATTGCATTTTGATAGAACACAGAATTGCAATCTTGTGTACAAAAAAGGAAAACAGAGATATTTATTATTCCTTCACCCATCCTAACAATTATCGTGCTTCATCCTGTACGAGTAACAGTGCATTCACCCTTCAGCCACTGGGCTTTGGCCACATTCCTGTGATGAAGTGTAATATTTGCAATAATGAAACTCAGCAGGAGTCATTTCTTTGAAAAAAAAATGTAGAATAACTGTAGTACTACGCTTTCATCATCTGCTATGAAAGTAATACCACTGTCAGGAGGATTTGCTTTAAGTTTATCTGAAACTAATTTATACAGAATGGGATAAAGTACTGCTTCTCCCTGGAAATTGTGTCTGAGTGAGGAGAGGGGAGGAGATACAATTAAAGAGCCTTTCCAAAGAGAGCTTTTAATATAGGAGATTCAGACAGATAAAATATCTGTTTTCAATAGAGTTAAAATTCCTTAAACTTGAAGCTTTATTTTATATATAAAATAAAAATGAAATGATCCTATTGTCTCTTTCTCAGCTTGATTATCAGCATTCAGTTCAAATTTGGCCCAGATTATGTTATCAAGAAGCAATGCAAACAAAAAAGAAAAATAAATTCTAAGTATTCAATTGATAGCTGAATATCAATTGATATTATCAATTGATAGCTAAGTATTCAATTGAAAGCTGCTCAATGAATTGCATCTCATTTAATTGATAAAGTTATTAGTATTATTCCCATTGTAAAGATGAGGAGCCTGAGGTTCCAGTAAATTAAGTGACATACTATTGTCTCATAGGTGATGGAACTGGGATTGAACTTAGTTAAGTCTCTTTACCCCAACATGGCTTTTTTTTCATATGACTCACATCCCTGAACCATAGGACCATACCAAAGGTAGCTAACTTTACTCTTTGTGTAATCAGAGATAGATCTACTATATCCTGGGCCACTGACTAAGAAAATAAAGAAGAAATAACATCCTCAGGCCCTCTCTCCTTGGCCATTTTATCTATGCTTGGATAATCTGGGACAAATCCAAAAGTTATAGTGCGCTGTCTTTCAAGAGCAACTCTTCCTCTCTAACAGCTGGTGGAAAACTGCATACAATCTATGGAAATCACAAATCAATTAATCAATCTGCTGGCCAAAATCAGAGCAAAAGATATTTTAAAACCTGTAATAATTCACTTAATCTTAAAGGTGTAAAAGGTTTAGAAATTTAAGAATGTGTCATTATAAAAGGCATGTTTGGGTACCACTGAAATCGCACCCAGACTGCTGAGCATTCAGCAGAGAAGAACTGGCTCAATGTTTAATGTATCAAGTGCTCTCTGTGGTGGCACCTGGCCCTCTCAAGGCCTCCTCCTCTGCTCAGCCTCAGGGAACCAGAGGAGCAGCAGCCTCTAAAAAGCACTGGGAGCAGCAAGAAAAAAAAAAAAAACAACTAGGTAACTTGAGATTAACTTTCTATCCCTCGGGCTGATAAATGCAGAGTGGGCAAAAGCAAAAAATAGAAATTTCCCATCACCTTCTTGCAATCTTCCCCCAGGATTCTGCAAGACCACTGTGCTGTTGATGGTAGCAAGATGTATTCCCTCACCCAACCACAGAAGACTGGCTTCTTCAGCAAACACCCTGTTTTTCACACACCTTGATTCTGTCTTTTCTAGTTTTCAATTTTCTAATCCATTTCTTCCAATAGCTTCCAAGAGAAAAGGGGAAAATGCTTTCAAACTCTAATGTAAAAGTATACAAATGAATAATCATATGCAATCGTATGCACTTCTGTATGCTTTTAAGTGAGTATTTTGATTCTGTCGACAAAGCACAAAATGAAGTGGGTACTAGAAAATAAATTCATTCCTCACACATAATTCAGGCCTTCCAAAATCAAATGGAAGCCCAAATTATTTGATCAAGTGAACCTGATAATAACCAGCTCTGCATTGTCAGTCAATTGCATGTGGGAACAACTTGGTGGAATGCCATTGCTTATGACTGTTATCATGGCCATCTACAATGCAGCATTTAGACACTTAACAAGTTCTAAATAAGCATTGTGTCTCACCACTTACAATGGTCCTAAATAATGAATTCTCTGAGGTTTAATTTATTAATCTGCATAATGAGTAAGTTCAAATAAATAAGCCCTGATATCCTTCCCAGCTATCTTATTTTCTAAAAATAGTCTAAGACCCTCAGTATGCCTGAAATAAGGGCATTTTGTAAATTATAATTTAAACCAAATGAAAAACAAGAAATTATTTTAAGGAAGCCATCAAAACAATGGACAAAAGTCAAAGGAACTGATTGTCTTGGTTAGCTATTGTGAAATAAAAACCACATGAAATTTAATGCAATACACAACAGTAATCAGTTATCAGTATTTCCTCTCACAGTCTTGGACATTTTAGGTCTTGGAGGTGGGTGTTGTTCAGGATTTTCCATGAAGTTGGGGTCTGAAGTGCCTTGGGGCTGGAGTCATGCCAAGCTGTCCTCACTCCTCAGTCAGGTTCTTGACACCAGTGATCAGCTGGGAAACAGCCAACGCTGCCCAAAATACCTTTGGGTAGCCTGTACTTTCTTGAGGCATGGCAGCTAGATTCCAAGAGGGAGCATTGCACAAGAGAGAGCTAGGTGGGTTGCCTTTTATGACCTGGGTAGTCACGTATTTTCACATCCCTGCATTCCTCCATGTTTAGCGTTCAGAAGCAAGCTACTAAGTCCTATCCATATTCAAGGAGAAAGGAAGAAGTTTATACTTCTTGATGAGAAGAAAGTCAAAGAATTTACATGATTTTTGAAATTACCACATTGGCTTTGGTCAAATCACTTAATATTTATGGCTTCACGATTCAATAAATTATGAAAATATGTATTTTGATGTTTAAAAGTCAAATATAAAACAGCAATGAATTCACCTGCATTTCTACAAATAGTTTCTCTTTCAAGAAAATAATAGCAATAGTATTATTAGCATTCATTGTGTGATTATTATGCTAAATGCCTTAAATATATTTTAAATTCCCTATGTCATAAATGTAATTATCATCCCCTTCAAACCTTATTGGGCTTCCCTGGTGGGTGATACAGCTGCACCTAAAACTCAGAGTAATATGTTAACATTTGAGAAACCTAACAAAATCTATGTTTGCAATTGCTCACATAAAGAAAGACTGTAAACATTTCTTTAGAGCTCTGCAACAGTAATGTTATTTTGGTTTAAAATGTGTTTTCAGTACACTGATCATTATCAGGGAATGTTACTTATTCTTTATATGGAGAATAAATACAACCATCTCAAGTCCCTTTCCCAAGTTCCTCTGGGCAATTTATTCTGTAGAATAAATCATCCCCAAAGGAGTGTGCTTTGAGGACAAATGTATGTTCCCATTCTGCCAGTAGACACTCCAGAAGAACCCTTGAAACCACTTTGGAGGATACCCATTCAATAAAGAAAACTTACCCCTATCAGAGAAGACCATGGGCAGTTATGGCAGGCCAGGCTGCAGGGAAATTCTGAAAGCAGAACTTTATCAGAATGCCAGAGCCCAAACCCAAGTGTTATTGAGCATGGAAGAAGCCTGTTCCTTCCACAGAGCATTTCATGCAGACTGGCCTCATTATTTTAAAAGACAGTCAGTCACAGCCTTAACAAGAGGTGCATGTAAAAGCCAGCTCCAGCATGATCAGGCATTCAACTGAAAAGTGAGTGTGTGCAAAGGCCAGGGGTTAAGTTAGACAGAACATGTCCCTCCCCTCCCCAATTATTGACATATTGACTGAGCAGAACAGTCAGAAAGCCAGGCCATCCCTCAGTCCTCCAAGTCCACACCACTTTACTGCAAAGGGAAATAGCCTTGCAACAAGTTGGAGAGCATGATGCTGATTATACTAATCAAATGTCGCTCTTTCATCATTTCCAAATCACCAAAATGACCATTCAGAAAAGGTCAGCTTTAATTCAACACAATCACCCACAGGGAGTATGGAATCCATGCTATATTAGGGTTGGATTAAAAAAAAATTAAAGAAAAGATAAGTAACAGTACAAAACACCTAAAGAAGAAAAGGAAAAGAACAGATACTGTTCAACTTCCCCCTTGGAATTTATCCCATTGAAAAGTGTTTCCATGCACATTCAGCACCCAAGGAGGCTGGGGTTTTATTATATATCAGTAGACAAGCAAATATGAATAAATCAAAACCTGAATTTGCTTGGACAAAAATATGCCTGAAAAGAAATCAAACTGGCCTCTTATGATACACAGAAGTCCAGATAAACTTAATAACAGAGTTTATTGAAACGGTTGCCATGCTGTTAGACTTTTGCCAGTCCCTGCTACCTTGTGAAATTTCCGTTATGTAATTAGCTTGCAAACATCCCCTGACTGCTCTTATATATGCTCTCCAGGGATGACTAGGAGGGCTCCATGATTGTTCTTGCTTATTGCAGAGCAAAGGTATCAGGGGGTTGTTTAAGATGTGGCAATGGCTATTCCAAGGTCTGGACCACACTAAGTCACCAAAAAAGGATTTGAATCCAAACTCTGTGGCTTGTTTCTAATAGACCTTGCTCAATATAGCTTGAGTACCCAAGTTTTCTAATGTTCTTTAGAAATATAGTGAAATTCCAGAGCAGAGAACATGACCCCCAAAAGTCCAAGTTTCAACAAATGAACAATATTTGTATAAATTTATATATATTTGCATATATACTTATATATATATTTGTATATTATATATAAATTATATATAACATATGTAATCTGTTATATATATAATTTATATATTTGTATATTTTATATATATGTATTAATTATAAACCATTGAGTCACCGCCTTATTTTCTACTTTCTCATACTGGATGTGTTACTTTTTTTCCCCTTCATAGTAGGTGGTCACTTTTCATTGAATACAAAGACTCAGAATTAATTTTAGAGTTAATTAATGTATGTTGAAAAGTGCATACTCTATGCTAAAGACTGTGAAAGGCACTTTCAACTGCTTCTACCTTATTTAATCTTCCACTCCTTTATTTAATCTTCCAGCTTCTCCCTCTACTACATGATGTGGGTAAGTTAATTGGTGTCTTGGAGCCCCAGTCTCTTCATAGGGACAACAGGAATAACTGTTGTACCTACGTCATAGGATTACTGTCAGAATCAAATAAAATAATGATGAAAGTGAAATGGAAGTGTTAGTGGCTCAGTCGTGTCCTACTCTTTGAGACCCCACGGACCACAGCACACCAGGCTCCTCTGCCCATGGGATTCTCCAGGCAAGAATACTGGAGTGGATAACCATTCCCTTCTCCTGGGGATCTTCCCAATCCAGGGATCAAACCTGGGTTTCCCACATTGCAGGCAGATTCTTTACCATCTGAGCCACCAGGGAAGCCCCGAAATAATGATAGTGTCTATATATAAGGATTTTTTTGTTGCAAACAAATTTAAAAAAAAAAAAAGACTTGAAGAAAAAAGGTTTGGAGAAAAAAATGGAGGAAGTAAAAAGATTAATGAAAGCCTCAGGACAATGTTCTCAGCAGCTACAGATTCCCAGAAAGTGTTCAGGGCAGGAAGCATGCTACCGTATCACAGTGAAGGCACCAGCAATGAATGAATTCTAGCTATATCTGCCAGTTATTTGCTCAATATATATGACTCCCAAACCAGAAGCTCTGGTTAACCATATTTGAATTATGTGACTTTCCTTTGGGGCTTCCCTGGTGGCTCAGTGGTAAAGAACCTGCCTGCCAATGCAGGAGATATGGGTTCGATCCCTGGGTCAGGAATAGCCCATGAAGAAGGAAATAGCAACACTCTCCAGTATTCTTTCCTGGGAAATCCCATGGACAGTGGAGCCTGGTGAGCTATAATCCATGGGGTTGCAAAAGAGTTGGACATGACTTAGCAACTGAATAAACAACTTTCCTTTAGGTATATTGGGTGAAGTAAAGAAAGATCTGGCAAAAGGAATCCCATCAACTCCAAGGTTGAGAAAGGAGACCCTGAGTTGACACCCCCACTAAGAGGCCACAGACCTAGGGAGAGTTAAATCTCCCACAGGACACGGAACCCTATCAGAGGGAAAGAGAATGGGTGCCATGTATCAGGATAAAGGAAGTCCACTACTGTATGACATACATGGTGCATGCGGGAACTCAGTAAGCGTCAGTTATCTATACCTTCCTTAGGATGTAGCTATGGTTATTCCATTCTGCAAAAATAAATAAATAAACTAAAGTTCAGAAAGGTTAGGTAATTTTCCCAAATTACATTTAAAAAATATTAATAAGTCAAACAAACTATCTGAATTCCAAGGCCAAACATTTCCAGTGGGAAGAATGCGGGTGAAGAGTTGAGAAAAAATAAAGAGCTATATAGTGCAATGAGTAACAAACAAAATATGTTTAGGATTTTAGTTATTAAGCTTGCTTTTTCCTTGGGCAAGGCCTGAATTTTCAATGTCTTGCTCTTCTGCAGTCTTTTCTGTGATCTTTGGATGTGCATTCCTGTGGGGATAAAGTATCATTATTCCCCCTTGGGGAAGCCTTCTGTTCAACAAAAGAAAAGCCAAACTTCTTCAGAGAGGTTAGAAGGTGCAAGTACAAGCTTTAACCATGTGTTTTCTGATGAAATGGTAGAAAGCAGTAAATGTTGATGAAGCCAGACACACATGAATTTTGCAACTCATCCCACATGAAGGGAAGGCCACCTGAGGCAGCTGAGATGGCAGAAGGCATTGGTATCTTATGACGGTTATCTGGACATGTTTCCCTGAACCCTAGACCCCAGTCATCTCTAACTGATAACAAAGCCTGTTATCAGTAAAAATATTAAAATTGAAGGAAAATAATGCATTCGTTTTCAAGGGTTACTTCCTCATTCCTACCCCACAATCACAATTCAAAGAAAATTCTAAGTGCAGCTTGTAGCAAAGGTCTGAGCACTTCAGACAGAGTGGAGAAATGCTAGTGGTATATATGCTGCCCTCAATTCTAGCATGTTGCTGCTGCTGCTAAGTCACTTCAGTCGTGTCCGATTCTGTGCGACCCCATAGATGGCAGCCCCCCAGGCTCCCCCATCCCTGGGATTCTCCAGGCAAGAATACTGGAGTGGGTTGCCATTTCCTTCTCCAATGCATGAAAGTGAAAACTAAAAGTGAAGTCTCTCAGTCGTGTCCGACTCCTAGCGACCCCATGGACTGCAGCCCACCGGGCTCCTCCGTCCATGGGATCTTCCAGGCAAGAGTACTGGAGTGGGGTGCCATTTAGGACAGTTTACTAAGAGTTCCCTTTGCAGAACTTTAGGGAGAAACAGGAATAGAATTTAGTGAAGTTGGTTAGATCCTTGGACATCAGGATAAACACTCCTGTGAAGGAAAAAAAAAAAATGAGGTCAAAAAGTATATGAGGGGATGTGGGGCTTGGAGATGGTATATGGCAGACATTCACTGTAAAGAGGAGCATCCCAGTGCCCAGATTCTGCCTAGAGTCAGGGGATTTCAGGGTCAGCAGTGAGGGGTGCGTTTTGAGGGTGGTGATCCTTGTTTCAAGTACCAGGGCAGCAGGAAATATTCACCAAAGGTGTCGATTTTCTATGAGAGATGAACTAGTGAGAGACTCAGCTGGGACAGGAGTAGCCAGAGCTAAGAACAGAGAAGGTGCTAAGGCAGTAAAAGAAGAGGATAGCAGACAACCCTAGGGAAAAGAGAAGTGTGTCATCAGTGGAAACAGAAAGTAGGAGGATGTTCACAGCCCCAAAGAGCACATGAGCAGTCAAAGAACCAATGGGAATGAGAGGGCAAGTAGATAAGCCATGGTATAACTGCTCTTTGTGCCGACGTGCTCGTAGGGTACTGACCCTGTGCAAGCACTCATATTTTCTCATAACAACAGAGGAGGTGTATTATTGTCCCTGTTTTACACGTAAGGAGACTTAGCAAGGGCAAGTAACTTGTCCGAGGTCACACACGCTACAGTAGAAGCAGGGCAAAACCCAGTCTGTCTCCACAGCCCACAGTTTGCATCAGCGCACTATGCCCATATTCCAACCTACATGTTGATATACACATGTCAACATACAACTGTCATGTGCATTTTTCTCTACAATTCTTTATAACAACTGCATTCTATCAGACATATTACCTTGAAGCTTGAATTTTATTCCTTAATATCATATCTGGGATATTTCTTGTCTGTTATCTGTTCCTTTGGTAATTTTATCATGTTACTTAGAATATCACAGTGCACTGGTCAGCAAACTATAGCCCACTGGCCCAATTTGGCCTGCCACCTATTTTTGTAAATAAGTTTTACTGGCACTCAGCTACATTCATTTTTTTATATTTTCTATGGCTACTTTCCTGCTTTAACAAGAGTTGAACAGTAACTACAGATGTTATATGGCACAGATAACATTGGTATATTTTTATAAACTTTCTTTGATTACTAGAAAGAGAATGAATATCCTTTCATATGCTTATCGTCCATTGCATTTTCTCACCTATTGCCGCTTTGCTTTGCTCACTTTTGCACTATTGTTAGGAGTACAATGTAGGATGAAGCATACTTTCTCTGCATACTGCTGGAATTAGCTAAAATCCTGTCCCCAAAACTTATTAGTTGTGTAATATAGGGCATGGCACTTTATTTTTCTGTGCCTCAGTTTCTCAGTCTATAAAGTGGGATGATAATATTGTCTCTGTTTATTACAATTATTACAAGAATCAAGAGAAAACTATCCTTTTTATTTATCACTTCTCTTTTTCTGTTTTTGACATCCTGTGTAGTCAAACAGTAAGAGATTTTGCAACTTCCTTTTCAAAATTCCTAAAACACAGAATTTTTAAAGGCACTAAAAAGTGTGTTGTTGGCCTTTGGGTAAGATCAAGGAGGCCCATAGCTAATGGGAACAGAAGATCTTGCTGATGTGATTCCGGGTGGTACAAGAATAAAATATCTTGTTTAATTTCTTTGCTCACAAACCTTTCCTACATCAGTCCAAGAAACCATAAGTGAATCTTACTGTAATAAGTTAGGGATCACCTTCTTAACATTAGTTTCATTGTATCGACAGTAGGAGACAGAATCCAAAATCCACTGAGACTGTGGTCTGCCTTGATTGGAAAAAAAAACATTTTTCCCCTAAATTGCAGATTTCCTGCAATTTGGAAAAATATTTATATCCCTCTCATTGCTCTTATTATCTATATTAAACTTATGTCCTCTTTTAGCTATTAAATTGAATGGCTTGAGAACAAACTAAGCATTTGTTTTATCTTTGCATACCTCACAGGCCCCAGCAGAATATGTTACACAAATAGGTGCTCATTAAATAATAGTTTACCATCAGATCAGATCAGTCGCTCAGTCGTGTCCGACTCTTTGCGACCCCATGAATCGCAGCACGCCAGGCCTCTCTGTCCATCACCAACTCCTGGAGTTCACCCAGACTCACGTCCATCGAGTCAGTGATGCCATCCAGCCATCTCATCCTCTGTCGTCCCCTTCTCCTCTTGCCCCCAATCCCTCCCAGCATCAGTCTTTTCCAATGAGTCAACTCTTCGCATGAGGTGGCCAAAGTACTGGAGTTTCAGCTTGAGCATCATTCCTTCCAAAGAAATTCCAGGGCTGATCTCCTTCAGAATGGACTGGTTGGATCTCCTTGCAGTCCAAGGGACTCTCAAGAGTCTTCTCCAACACCACAGTTCAAAAGCATCAATTCTTCAGCGCTCAGCCTTCTTCAAAGTCCAACTCTCACATCCATACATGACCACAGGAAAAACCATAGCCTTGACTAGACGGATCTTTGTTGGCAAAGTAATGTCTCTGCTTTTGAATATGCTATCTAGGTTGGTGCCGGGGACCAGCCCCGGCTGATCCAGGGTATTCGAAGGAGAGACGGCGTAGGCGAAGATCAGGAGACAATTGCTTAATTAAACGTTAATTAAGGATATAAAGAGTAATAGAATGAGGATAGCTCAGTAGGAAAATTCAGTGGAGAAAAGAGGCTGAGTAGCTTGGTTTACGCGGGAGACCAATAAAACTTCAAGACAAGAAGTTTGCACCACTTACGTAGGCCGCAGGCGTCCTTCCGTTCTCCCGAAGGAGAGGAGTCACTGAGGCCTCCCCGGTCGGATCTTAGAAGCCCAGGCATAATTAGTAAGCATGGCGGGTTCCGCGCTCCAGATGGAGACTCAACCAGAGTGAGAGAGAGAGCGACATGGGGAGACCAGTATTTCGAGAAACTGATCCCAGTTCTTTATTTTCCATGGTCTACTTTTATACACTGAGATGTTATGCAAAAGTCATGCGGGGTCAGCAGTCCTGACTTTTATCAAAGTCAGGTGCTTCATACAAATGTATACAGAGGTCTTAGGGGTGTTACATCATCTTCTGGCCAGGGGGGCCTGCTGACAATTTATGACCCTCTCCTTGTGACAACGGTCAGTCAACCAGGACACTTATTTCTCCAGGGGTGATTATTCTTAAAACAGACGCCACCCAAATAAAGTTACATTCCTACAGGGTGAGGGTGTAGTGGGTTTTAGTTAAGGAAAGAATTTACTTAGCCTAAGGTCTAACGTGATTAATATCAAAGGTTAATACTTATTTCTTCTATATATTCATTAACGTGTGTAAGGGCAGGGGATGTGGAGACTTAGCAACAAACATTGGCTCAACAAATGAAAAACCCTTCACCAATACAATTTCTAATCAGCCCATTATACTTATACTAATAGTTTTCTAACTTTTCTAAGGAACCTGTTTTTAGAAGGTTTAAAGCATCTTGTGCCTCTCACGGTTGGGAGGCTGTGAGCAATCACATGTGGCCGGACAAGCCTGTCAGGCAGGCTAGAGAACCTTCAGAGGAGTTTGTAGGTTAAAACACTCTTATCATGCCCAGGAATTATTATTAACTGGAGCTCTAGGTTAACTCCTTCTCCGAAAGAGGTGGTGGGGGACAGCCCCCCGTAAAGTCAGAGATGTAGGTGAGAGCACAAAGTAGTAAAGTAGGCAGGCTCTGGTTATGGGGGTAGATGCTTGAGGAGTTCCAGGGGGACTCCTGAGGCTCGATCCCGCCTTTGCGTATGTCGAGCCTCCTTCCTCATGACCTTTGTCACGGGCGGAGTACCTCACTCTGGCCCCCAACAGGTTGGTCATAACTTTCCTTCCAAGGAGTAAGCGTCTTTTCATTTCATGGCTGCAGTCACCATCTGTAGTGATTTTGGAGCCCAGAAAAATAAAGTCTGACACTGTTTCCACTGTTTCCCCATCTATTTCCCATGAAGTGATGGGACGGGATGCCATGATCTTCGTTTTCTGAATGTTGAGCTTTAAGCCAACTTTTTCATTCTCCACTTTCACTTTCATCAAGAGGCTTTTTAGTTCTTCTTCACTTTCTGCCATAAGGGTGGTGTCATCTGCATATTTGAGGTTATTGATATTTCTCCCGGCAATCTTGATTCCAGCTTGTGTTTCTTCCAGTCCAGCATTTCTCATGAAGTACTCTGCATATAAGTTAAATAAGCAGGGTGACAATATACAGCCTTGACATACTCCTTTTCCTATTTGGAACCAGTCTGTTGTTCCATGTCCAGTTCTAACTGTTGCTTCCTGACCTGCATACAAATTTCTCAAGAGGCAGATCAGGTGGTCTGGTATTCCCATCTCTTTCAGAATTTTCCACAGTTTATTGTCATCCACACAGTCAAAGGCTTTGGCATAGTCAATAAAGCAGAAATAGATGCTTTTCTGGAACTCTCTTGCTTTTTTTATGATCCAGCGGATGTTGGCAATTTGATCTGTGGTTCCTCTGCCTTTTCTAAAACCAGCTTGAACATCAGGAAGTTCACAGTTCACATATTGCTGAAGCCTAGCTTGGAGAATTTTGAGCATTACTTTACTAGCATGTGAAATGAGTGCAATTGTGCGGTAGTTTGAGCATTCTTTGGCATTGTCTTTCTTTGGGATTGGAATGAAAACTGACCTTTTCCAGTCCTGTGGCCACTGCTGAGTTTTCCAAATTTGCTGGCATATTGAGTGCAGCACTTTCACAGCATCCTCTTTCAGGATTTGGAATAGCTCAACTGGAATTCCATCACCTCCACTAGCTTTATTCGTAGTGACGCTTTATAAGGCCCACTTGACTTCACAGTCCAGGATGTCTGGCTCTAGGTCGGTGATCACACCATCATGATTATTGGGGTTGTGAAGCTCTTTTTTGTACAGTTCTTCTGTGTATTCTTGCCATCTCTTCTTAATAACTTCTATTTCTGTTAGGTCCATACCATTTCTGTCCTTTATCGAGCCCATCTTTTCATGAAATGTTCCTTTGAAATCTCTGATTTTCTTGAAGAGATCCCTAGTCTTTCCCATTCTGTTGTTTTTCTCTATTTCTTTGCATTGGTGGCTGAAGAAGGCTTTCTTATCTCTTCTTGCTATTCTTTGGAACTCTGCATTCAGATGTTTATATCTTTCCTTTTCTGCTTTGCTTTTTGCTTCTCTTCTTTTCACAGCTATTTGTAAGGCCTCCCCAGACAGCCATTTTGCTTTTTTGCATTTCTTTTCCATGGGGAGTGTCTTGATCCCTGTCTCCTGTACAATGTCACGAGCCTCATTCCATAGTCCATCAGGCACTCTATCAGATCTAGGCCCTTAAATCTATTTCTCACTTCCACTGTATAATCATAAGGGATTTGATTTAGGTCATACCTGAATGGTCTAGTGGTTTTCCCTACTTTCTTCAATTTAAGTCTGGATTTGGCAATAAGGAGCTCATGGTCTGAGCCACAGTCAGCTCCTGGTCTTGTTTTTGCTGACTGTATAGAGCTTCTCCATCTTTGGCTGCAAAGAATATTATCAATCTGATTTCGGTGTTGACCATCTGGTGATGTCCATGTATAGAGTCTTCTCTTGTGTTGTTGGAAGAGGGTGTTTGTTATGACCAGTGCATTTTCTTGGCAAAACTCTATTAGTCTTTGCCCTGCTTCATTCGGTATTCCAAGGCCAAATTTGCCTGTTACTCCAGGTGTTTCTTGACTTCCTACTTTTGCATTCCAGTCCCCTATAATGAAAAAGACATCTTTTTTGGGGTGTTAGTTCTAAAAGGTCTTGTCGGTCTTCATAGAACCGTTCAACTTCAGCTTCTTCAGCATTACTGGTTGGGGCATAGACTTGGATTACTGTGATATTGAATGGTTTGCCTTGGAAACGAACAGAGATCATTCTGTCATTTTTGAGATTGCATCCAAGTACTGCATTTCAGACTCTTTTGTTGACCATGATGGCCACTCCATTTCTTCTGAGGGATTCCTGCCCTCAGTAGTAGATATAATGATCATCTGAGCTAAATTCACCCATTCCAGTCCATTTCAGTTCGCTGATTCCTAGAATGTCAATATTCACTCTTGCCATCCCTTGTTTGACCACTTCCAATTTGCCTTGATTCATGGACCTGACATTCCAGGTTCCTATGCAATATTGCTCTTTACAGCATCGGACCTTGCTTCTATCACCAGTCACATCCAGCTGGGTACTCTTTTTGCTTTAGCTCCATCCCTTCATTCTTTCTGGAGTTATTTCTCCACTGATCTCCAGTATCATGTTGGGCACCTCCCGACCTGGGGAGTTTCTCTTTCAGTATCCTATCATTTTGCCTTTTCATACTGTTCATGGGGTTCTCAAGGCAAGAATACTGAAGTGGTTTGCCATTCCCTTCTCCAGTGGACCACATTCTGTCAGATCTCTCCACCATGACCCGCCCATCTTGTGTTGCCCCTCAGGCATGGCTTAGTTTCATTGAGTTAGACAAGGCTGTGGTCCTAGTGTGATTAGATTGACTAGTTTTTTGTGAGTCTTTTGTGAGTATGGTTTCAGTGTGTTTGCCCTCTGATGCCCTCTTGCAACACCTACCGTCTTACTTGGGTTTCTCTTACCTTGGGCGTGGGGTATCTCTTCATGGCTGCTCCAGCAAAGTACAGCCATTGCTCCTTACCTTGGACGAGGGGTATCTCCTCACCGCTGCCCTTCCTGACCTTCAACGTGGTCCTCCTGCTCCTCTAGGCCCTCCTGCGCCCGCGCAGCCGGCTCCTTGGACGTGGGGTAGCTCCTCCCGGCTGCCACCCCTGACCTTGCACGTGGGGTAACTCCTCTGGTAGCTGCCCCTGACGTCGGACGCGGGGTAACTCCTCTCGTCGCCGGCCCTGATCTCGGACGCTGGGTAGGTGGCTGCGACGGGCATGCTAAAGCGCAGGCGGCTGCGATGGGTAATTATTAGTGGTTATTACCATTAATAACAATGTAAATAAAAATCAACTATCCCACCTGGTTTCTTTCTTTCCCCAGAACAAAATTTTTAAAAAGGAATTTTAGTCAATTTAGGGCTTTGTGTTATTGGGTTATGACTAATTGATTTCCAGGTTGAAGGGTGGCTTAAACATCAGAAATGTATTTTCTCACAGATCTGGAGCTTGGCAAGTCCAAGATCAGAGTGTTGGAAGGTATCATCCAAGGCTTCTCTCCTTGGCTAGATGGCCTCCATCTCATCATGTTCTCATGCGGTTTTTCTCCTATACACATGCATGCATCCTATACACGTGCATCCCTGTTGTCTCCTTTTGCGTCCAAATTTCCTCTTCTTTTAAGGACACCAGCCACATTGGATTAGGAAGCACCCAAGACTTCATTTTAACTTAATCACCTCTTGAAACACCCCATCTTCAAATACAGTCACATTCTGAGGTAATGCAGGTAGGGCTTCAACATATGAATTTGGGTGGGAGATGCGATTCAGCTTGGAGCAAAGAAAATCTCTCTCTCTTTAATTGGAGGCTAATTGCTTTACAAAGTTGTGTTGGTTTCTGTCATATATCAACGTGAATCACATGTCCCCTCCCTCTTGAATATCCACCTACTCCTCACCCCATCCCTCACCTCTAGGTTGTCACAGAGCAGTACCAGGTTGGGCTCCCTGTGTATACAGCAACTTCCCACTAGCTATCTATTTTATTACATGTGGTAATGTATGTTTCAATGCTACTCTCTAATTTTGTTCCACCCTCTCCTTCCCCTGCTCTGTCCACAGGCTTGTTATCTATGTCTGCATCTCAAAGAAAATCTCTTTAAAACAAGTATAAACTATACTCATTGACCCACAAAACTGAGTACAAGTAGATGATGGAGAGATGTTCAGAGGATTAATACTCGGAATTCTAAGTGACCCAGATTATACAGCCCGTCTGAAGACTTGAAGCTGAGTCATAGAGCCAATTATCTCAATTATCCTCATTTCACTGCAGCGATACTTCAGGGGTTATGAGTAGTATTACTTTTTAGAAAGATTAATTATAATGGCAAATTTCACCAAAAAGTCTAAAAATAATTTTAAGTATGTTGCCAACCCTACAGGTTATTAAACATCTTTAGACTAGAAAGAACAGAAAAGGCACTTCTAAAATTAGAGACCTCTACATCCTGCATGGTGGGAGGGAGATGAGGATGAATTTGTCTCTAGCTGTGTATGATGATGTGAGTCTCTGGTTAACTGATGTTTTCCTGGCCCCATGCCTTTGCTTAGGTTCATTCCTCTGTTGAAGTCCCCTTTCCTTGACCCATGAAAAAATGTTGAACCTAAATGTCCCCTTCACCATGAAGCATCCCCTGATCACTGCAGCAGGAAAGGATCTCTTTTTTTCTTATATTTCTCAGAATGACTTAGGAGTGAAAACTGAGCTCTTGTAATGAAAACCCCCAGAAACATTGTGGCTTGGATAAGATGAAAGTGTATGGATTTCCAATATAAGATTCTTGAAATAAGCAGTCCAGGCGAGCCCCCATCATTTACAAACCCAGACTCCTTTTGTCCTTTGGTTCTGCCATCTTTGGGGTCATTATCCTTATCCACGTAGTTGAAGCTGAGTCACATAAAAGAGCTCAGAGGAAGTAGAAATAGCAAGAATCCAGGGTCTGTGATGTTCTTTTAAGCAAGAGAGACAAAATTTGAATATGCCATTTTTGCTCACATTTTACTCATAAAATTTATCTCATGGCCACACCTAACTGCACAGAAGGATGGTGTACTACTTGGGGTTCTCCAGAGAAATAGAACCAATAAGAGAGAGAGAAAAGGGGGGGATTTATTACGGGAATTGTCTCATGCAATTATGCAGGTTAAACAATTCTGTAATCTTCCATTTGCAAACTGGAGGACCAGGTAAGCCAGCAGTATAATTCACTTCAAGTTCAAAGTCCCGAGAACCAGGGCATGATGCTCTATATTCTACAGCAGGAGAAAATGGTTGTTTCTGCTCCAGCAAAAGGAGAAAATTCACACCTCCTCTGCCTTTTTGTTCTTTTCAAGACCTCAGGTGAATTGGATGATGCCCACTTGCATTGATGAGGGCAATTTTCTTTCCTCAGTCTACCTATTCAAATGTTAATATCTTTTGGAAACACCCTCTCAGACACAATCAGAAATAATGTTCTACCAGCTGTCTCCACACCACTTAGCTCAGTTAAGCTGACACATAAAATTAACCATCACAGCTGGGAAGTGTATTTTCTCACCAGAAGAAAGGTAACTTTTGGGTAACTAGTTGTCACCACTCCAAATTCTTATAACACTTCTAAAACACCTTTTATCAGAGTTCCTTGTGAAGGTGTTTTATTTCCTCAATTCATTGTAAACTCTGCAAGTGCAGAGATGACTAGAACTCATGAGACTGGATGTTTTGTAGCAAGACGGCTCAGCGGCCCACACTTGTGTTTAATAAAAAAGAGCTAGATGAGTGAAATGTTCACCTTATTTACACAGAGGCCATGGATACTCTGCCTGATCACTCTTCTTGTAACACATACTTCAATTAAAATGAATCACTTATAAATATATCTATTTAATATTATTTTCTCCTCGTGTGTACCATATTCCTTTGTGATACTATAAGTAAAATGAGGACAGGGGCCAGGTCTGCAGTCTATGTTCACTTGGCAAGTACATAGAAAATATTTATTAAATAATTAATGAGTGTATTTGTCAAATGGTGGTGATGGGTTCTTAAGAAATGTAGAGGTGAGGGTAGTAGTAAGGAGTGTGCTAGAGACTGGAAGGCATTTCCCTTTTCCCCTGGACAGGCAATTGGACCTGTTGGTGACAAGTGTGGTCTTGAGGGTGGGTTCTGGCCAATGGGATGTATGGGTGTAAGGGTAAAAGTGAGGTCCTTCCCTTCTAGCCCCAGGCCATGTAACCCCTCCAGGGCCACCTTCTACCTGCGCATCCTCTGCCTGCTGACAAGATACAAGAGAAGACCCTGAGGTCTTGAGGGATGATGGAGCCATCAGATGGAAGGATAAAGGTCCCTGAATTATCATGTAAAACACTGCCAGCCAAGGACTTGCAAAGAATAGGAAGCAAGTTTCTACGGTCCTGAGCCACTGGTGTTCTCCACCTACCCTAACACAGAAAGAAAATCCCAGAAAAAACAATTTGATATTTCTTAATCTTTTTCAGCAAGATGCTCCACTTCTTTCCTCATTTCCAGACATGAAGTTCACTAACCAAAATGCCTGAAATTCTCACAATTGAAAATTCATTATTTTTAGATTTTAGAACCTAATTTTTGCAACAGTTTCACTGCAGTTAATAGGCATACAGTAAACTATACATATCTAAAATGTATCAATGTAATATTTCTCCACATGTAAACACCTGTTAAAACATACCTACACACATGTATCATCTCCAACAACTTCCTTATGGCCTATTTTAATCCATTCCTCCTTTTCTTCCCCATCCTCTCCTTGTGACATCCTCCTCCCCAGGCATCAACTTATCAGTTTTCTGTCACTATGCGTTAGGTTGTAGTTCCTAGATTTTTATATAAATGGAACCACACAGTATTTACTGGGCTTTTTCCGGCTTCTATCATTCACGTAATTATTTTTATATTCTTTTATATGGTAAGGTATATCTACAGTCTATTCCTTTTTATTACAGAGCAATCCTCTATCATGTGGATATACCTCAATGTCACCACCTGTTGATGGACATTTCAATGGTCTCAGTTTGGAACGATAACAAATAAAAACCATTATGAACATTGGTGTACAAGCCTTGATATGGACATATGTTTTTGTTTCTCTTAGGTAAATAACAAAGACCTTAAAGGCTGAGTCATACAGTAGGTATTGATATATGCTTAACTTTTAAAGTAAGCATCAAAGGAAATGTAC
The DNA here is from genome assembly GCF_055505025.1 of Bos grunniens. Taxonomy (NCBI): domain Eukaryota; kingdom Metazoa; phylum Chordata; class Mammalia; order Artiodactyla; family Bovidae; genus Bos; species Bos grunniens. Next base: position 71,820,301 of record NC_141170.1, read on the forward strand.
CACTTTACATTTCCACCAGCATTGTATGACAATTCTATTTCAACTATATCTTCCCCAACAGCTCACATAGTCAGTCTTTTAAATTTTAACTGTCTTAGTAAGTATATATGGTATCTCATTGGCCTGAGAGAAAAATCTTGAAGCTACTTTTAAAATGCCATTTTGACATTATGAAAAGAACATGGACATTAATGGTAGAAGAAATGGCTACATGTCTTCAAAATAACATTTTTGTAAATTAAAACTCTGTCAAACAAGGGGGCATTCTAGGGAATGGCAGCTGCAAGGACTTAGAAGTATAAAAGAGCTTGTGTGACCCATGACAACCATTCAATAGTGCTAGAGTTTACAGTGAGAAGTCCAGATTGGCAAGAGACAACTCTATAAAAGCAAGTGGTGGCCAGTTCATAAAATGTATGGCATGCCATATAAATAGCTTCAGATTCTGATCTTTGAAAGGGAAAGCCATGATGGAGGAGAGTGCCATAATCAGATTCATGAATTAGAACTGGCAGATCTTTTAGGAACCAGCAGAGATGTAAACCCTGTGGAAGAGAGTCCTCTAAGAAGATTTCTGCGTGAGTGGGTCCGAGATGATGAGAACCTGATCTAGGATAGCAGTAGCAGGGAGAGAGGATGGAAACCAAGATACAGAGGAAAGAATTAGCCAGGTTTGGGAGGATTCCCTGGATTATGGGTGACTTACAGGTTTTTGCTTTGAGCAGATGGATAAGCAGGGTGTTTCCTTGTAAAATAAGGAACAGGGAGAGAGGATGCAAACAGTTGTGTCAAAGAAGATGATAAATTTTTTCCAGGACATTCTGAGATTAAGGTAACTGACTATCAAAATGGAAGCATTTGGGAGTTAACTTTTGCTTCATTTATTCAAAACAAATGTATTAGTCATTGTTTATGTGCCAGACATTGTAAAGAAATGTGGGGCTGGAAGTAAGACTAGACTGCTGATCTAAGTCGCTTCAGTTGTGTCCGACTCTGTGTGACCCCATAAATGGCAGCCTACCAGGCTCCCCTGTCCCTGGGATTCTCCAGGCAAGAACACTGGAGTGGGTTGCCATTTCCTTCTCCAATGCATGAAAGTGAAAAGTGAAAGGGAAGTCGCTCAGTCATGTCCGACTCTTTGCGACCCCGTGGACTGCAGCCCACCAGGATCCTCCGTCCATGGGATTTTCCAGGCAAGAGTACTGGAGTGGGGTGCCATTGCCTTCTCCTAGGAACTAGATATCTCGATTTCAACACTGGTAAGCCAGCCAGTCAGCTAGTTATTTTTCATTTATTTTGGATAAGTCTCTTAAATTCTTACTTATCTTTAAAACTGAGGTAATAATACAAATTTGGCCATATGCAATAGAGTAAAGAACAGTATTATATCAGATATAAGATGATAATTCAAAGTAGAAAGTGTTAAGAACCCTATAGGAGATTCAAAGGGTTCTGGAGACCCAGAAGAGTGTTTACTTAAAAATTGTCTTTGGCCTCACATTGTAATATAAGACTACTTTGCCCATATTATTTACAGTCATACGTGAGGGGAGGGTCTTGAAGGAAAGAGCCATAAATGCACTGTGATGATTTGATGAGACAGAGAGAACGCCAGGTCACAGTATTCCAGATGTGGTTCAGGCAGCAAGAGGACTGGAGAAATTCACGCTATTCCTCCTAGAGGCCAGTACAAAGGGGTGTCTCAGTTCAGTTCAGTCACTCAGTCGCATCCAACTCTTTGCGACCCCATGAATCACAGCACACCAGGCCTCCCTGTCCATCATCAACTCCCGGAGTTCACTCAGACTCATGTCCATCGAGTCAGTGATGCCATCCAGCCATCTCATCCTGTGTCGTCCCCTTCTCCTCCTGCCCCCAATCCCTCCCAGCATCAGAGTCTTTTCCAATGAGTCAACTCTTCGCATCAGGTGGCCAAAGTACTGGAGTTTCAGCTTTAGCATCATTCCTTCCAAAGAAATCCCAGGGCTGATCTCCTTCAGAATGGACTGGTTGGATCTCCTTGCAGTCCAAGGGACTCTCAAGAGTCTTCTCCAACACCACAGTTCAAAAGCATCAATTCTTCAGAGCTCAGCTTTCTTCACAGTCCAACTCTCACATCCATACATGACCACAGGAAAAACCATAGCCTTGACTAGACGGACTTTGTTCACAAAGTAATGTCTCTGCTTTTCAATAAGCTATCTAGGTTGGTCATAACTTTCCTTCCAAGGAGTAAGCGTCTTTTAATTTCATGGCTGCAATCTCCATCTGCAGTGATTTTGGAGCCCCCAAAAAATAAAGTCTGACACTATTTCCACTGTTTCCTCATTTATTTCCCATGAAGTGATGGGAGGAGAGGCCATGATCTTCGTTTTCTAAATGTTGAGCTTTAAGCCAATCTTTTCACTCTCCTCTTTAACTTTCATCAAGAGGTTTTAGTTCCTCTTCACTTTCTGTCATAAGGGTGGTGTCATCTGCATATCTGAGATTATTGATATTTCTCCTGGCAATCTTGATTCCAGCTTGTGCTTCTTCCAGCCCAGCATTTCTCATGATATATTCTGCATATAAGTTAAATAAGCAGGGTGACAATATATAGCCTTGACGTACTCCTTTTCCTCTTTGGAACTAGTCTGTTGTTCCATGTCCAGTTCTAACTGTTGCTTCCTGACCTGCATACAGATTTTTCAAGAGGTAGGCCAGGTGATCTGGTATTCCCATCTCTTTCAGAAATTTCCACAGTTTATTGTGATCCACACAGTCAAAGGCTTTGGCATAGTCAAGAAAGCAGAAATAGATGCTTTTCTGGAACTCTCTTGCTTTTTCCATGATCCAGAGGATGTTGGCAATTTGATCTCTGGTTCCTCTGCCTTTTCTAAAATCAGCTTGAACATCAGGAAGTTCACAGTTCATGTATTCCTGAAGCCTGGCTTGGAGAATTTTGAGCATTACTTTACTAGCGTGTTAAATGAGTGCAATTATGCGGTAGTCTGAGCATTCATTGGCATTGCCTTTCTTTGGGATTGGAATGAAAATTGACCTTTTCCAGTCCTGTGGCCACTGCTGAGTTTTCCAAATTTGCTGGCATATTGAATGCAGCACTTTCACAGCATCATCTTCCAGGATTTGAAATAGCTCAACTGGAATTTCATCACTTCCACTAGTTTTGTTCATAGTGATGCTTTCTAAGGCCCACTTGACTTCACAGTCCAGGATGTCTGGCTCTAGGTCAGTGATCACACCATCATGATTATCTTGGTCATGAAGATCTTTTTTGTACAGTTCTTCTGTGTATTCCTGCCACCTATTTTTAATATCTTCTGCTTCTGTTAGGTCCATACCATTTCTGTCCTTTATCGAGCCCATCTTTGCATGAAGTGTTCCTTTGGTATCTCTGATTTTCTTGAAGAGATCTCTAGTCTTTCCCATTCTGTTGTTTTCCTCTATTTCTTTGCATTGATCGCTGAAGAAGGCTTTTTTATCTCTTCCTGCTATTCTTTGGAACTCTGCATTCAGACGCTTATATCTTTCCTTTTCTCCTTTGCTTTTTGCGTCTCTTCTTTTCACAGCTATTTGTAAGGCCTCCTCAGACAGCCATTTTGCTTTTTTGCATTTCTTTTCCATGAGGATGGTCTTGATCCTGTCTCCTGTACCATGTCATGAGCTTCATTCCATAGTTCATCAGGCACTCTATCTATCAGATCTAGGCCCTTAAATCTATTTCTCACTTCCACTGTATAATCATAAGGGATTTGATTTAGGTCACACCTGAATGGTCTAGTGGTTTTCCCTACTTTCTTCAATTTCAGTCTGAATTTGGCAATAAGGAGCTCATGATCTGAGCCACAGTCAGCTCCCAGTCTTGTTTTTGCTGACTGTATACAGCTTCTCCATCTTTGGCTGCAAAGAATATTATCAATCTGATTTTGGTGTTGACCATCTGGTGATGCCCATGTGTAGAGTATTCTCTTGTGTTGTTGGAAGAGGGTGTTTGCTATGACCAGTGTTTTCTCTTGGCAAAACTCTATTAGTCTTTGCCCTGCTTCATTCGGTATTCCAAGGCCAAATTTGCCTGTTACTCCAGGTGTATCTTGACTTCCTACTTTTGCATTCCAGTCCCCTATAATGAAAAGGACATCTTTTTTGGATGTTAGTTCTAAAAGGTCTTGTAGATCTTCATAGAACCATTCAGCTTCAGCATTACTGGTTGGGGCATAGGCTTGGATTACTGTGATATTGAATGGTTTGCCTTGGAAACGAACAGAGATCATTCTGTCATTTTTGAGATTGCATCCAAGTACTGCATTTCAGACTCTTTTGTTGACCATGATGGCTACTCCATTTCTTCTAAGGGATTCCTGCCCACAGTAGTAGATATAATGGTCATCTGAGTTAAATTCACCCATTCCAGACCATTTTATTTCGCTGATTCCTAGAATGTCAACATTCACTCTTGCCATCTCCTATTTGACCACTTCCAATTTGCCTAGATTCATGGACCTGGCATTCCAGGTTCCTATGCAATATTGCTCTTTACAGCATCAGACCTTGCTTCTATCACCAGTCACATCCACAACTGGGTATTCTTTTTGCTTTGGCTCCATCCCTTCATTCTTTCTGGAGTTATTTCTCCACTGATCTCCAGTAGCATATTGGGCCCCTACTGACCTGGGGAGTTCCTCTTTCAGTATCCTATCATTTTGCCTTTTCATACTGTTCATGGGGTTCTGAAGGCAAGAATACTGACAAAATGTGGTCCACTGGAGAAGGGAATGGTGAGCCACTTCAGTATTCTTGCCTTCAGAACCCCATGAACAGTAAGGGGTGTCTAAGAGACACATATAAGAGAAAACATATAAAGCAGCTCAGGATCACTACGTCTATGTGATTTTTGCACATTAGCAGAAACTGTTTGTAGGTTCACAGGCTGTTCCCCTGCTACAAGGGTGCTTGTGTCAGTGAGAAGAATTCTATAGAAATCAGAAACTAGAAAACCAGTCTCAACACCACTACAGAATAGCTATGTGACCTTCAATGTCGCTTACCATCTCTGGTTCTCTAGCCCCATGTGGAAAGGAGAGGTTTAAATGATTCTACCAATCCTGCCAGCTCCAACAATGAATGTCTTTATGAAGTCTCTCTGGACACATCAGTCCTTGAAAAAGTAGCTCCTTTCCTTTGCTCATAAATCTAGTTGTTTGCTCACCAAGATTAAAGAACATAATAAATATTCAAGCCAGAAACTGTTTGGGCTGTGACGCAGTTTAACAATGCTAATCTGCTGCGTGGCAGTCAAAGTCTGCATCAGTTCCACATCTTTGTGAAGATATCCTTATCACCCAATGCTTGGGTCATTGTAAATTCAAATTTGCATTGGTGACTTCATTTAGCCATCTCCCTGCCACTGGTTCATTAACTGGGTCTTCAGCATATAGGAGGTCATCTATGTAGAGGGAAAGTAAATGTCTCCATATATTTTGAGAATCTGAATGCTATTTCAGAACTATAGCAAAGTGATCCAATCTGTCACCTTGGGGATCTGGATTTTCTGAGGAAACATTAATTGTTGCCCTGGTCTTGGCTAATTTTTGCTAATTATTCAGGACTTTGAACAGGCATATTGCACTGAATATGCTGGTAGATGCAATGTGAAAATCTGAGAACCTGTTTGGTGGATTGGAGAAAGCTGCCTTCGAACTTAAATAGGGCAGACTATCTTTGCAGGCAATATAGTGGAAAACTACCTTTGTCAAAATGTGCATGCTCTGCAAATGAGAGGTTGCTATTTTCCAAAGAAGTAATCTTATAGTTGGGGGGAGGGGAGGTGCTCATATAACTCTCACCAGTATCTATTACTGTAAAATGCCAGAAGCAATTATGATGTCATGTGTTGTCTAAAATTGGAGCAGTCAGACAGCTTGAGATACAGTCAGAGCTAATAAACCAAATAAAATCTGCAGTTTTACTGCATCATTTTCTTTCTTTACACAATTATAAGCACAAGAAAGGCATCTGCCACATTACAGTCAATTTATTCCTTCTTTACTTTCTCTCTTCTTTCTTCCCTTTGTTAAAAAGGAAGCATGTGAAGTTGAATTGGTTAGGGATAAATTTCAAAGGTTACAGTGGGAAAACGAGGTGCTGTTATTAAGAAAAACACCTTCCTGGAGAGGTCCAATGTAACTTTCTGTTGCAAGCCTTGAAAATACTCCCCTGATTAAAATATGCCTTCCCATTTTGTACCTGCTTTAGCATCAAGCATTTGAGAAAGGAGCAGAAAATAAGAGATGCCTGCCACTCAGGATCCTTCTAATAAATTCTACCTAAGAAGGTCCAGCACTAAGGGCTAATTTCCAAGGTATTTCCTTAATCAGATTCCTAAAGCCAAATGTATGCGTCTTTAATTTCCTTTGGATCTGACAGCATTAAGTTGAGAAAAGTCAAGAGCTTATTTTTTCATTTTCTGTGTGTTAAAAAAATTCGCCCTTTCCATGTGATTTTCAGATGAGATCAACTGTTTAATTTCTCTCAAAAGCTAACAGCCAGAGGGCAGTGAAGGAAACCTAGGGACCCAGAAGCCAAGAGGATCCTCTGACCTTGTTCTTGGCAAGCCAGACAAGCTACTTCCTTAGAGTTTAATGGAGCAATATATTCAGAAAAAGGGTTTTTGTTTCGTGTTTGCTTTATCTTCCATCACGAGCTGTAAAATCCTTCACATCTGACCGATTAAAGAAAAGAATACATCACAGTACATCAGAATGCACACCATCATTTCAATTGGACCCAAACAACCTTCAAGGTCACTGATTTCTACCAACCTCAGGCTCCCTTGCTTTCTTTATCCATCTCTCACCAGCCCTGCATACCGTGAAAAAAAGCTTCATGCAAGACGCAAGCATCACATTAATTATGTGAACCACATCTGCACACAGGTTGTGGGAGCTCTCAGACCGCATCTGTTGAATGCCAAGGCCAAAAACACCCAGCTCCACAGGGATGTTGTTTGCTATGCCCTTTTGCTCATTGGTAGATTGATTTTCATGTTCTGGCTAAACAAATAGCTAGCAATGCTGAGCATCGTTCCTTGCTTTGCACTGAAGACCCAATTAGCAAGCACAGTCAATGGACAGGTCAAGAGTTGAGGTTCAGACAGACTCCTCGAGGCCAAACCTCTCTGTTTGAACAGCTTTCCACTGACCTTTGTCCTCATCACAGGTGATCTCCTGTGAAACATGTCACCGAGCTCCATGTGCAAAGCCAGAGAGGAAATAAATAGCAGTTTATCCAAATATCATGTGTCACTGCACAGACAAATCAAACTGCTCTGGAAAGATCTTTACTGATAAAGAATGAACTGCTGGCACAGAAATGTAAAGTTGTGGGTCAGAAAAGGCTGTAAGCTACAGAGGTGAATAGATACATGGTGAATATTTAGAGCCGGCCTGTGTTACAAGTAATTTAAATGGGATATTACTTTTAACTCATGATAGACCAGCTTTGTGGATGTGGGTGTGTTGGGGATCCCCTGTGAGTAAGTAAGTGATGGAAATACCTTGCCATCAGTTACACTTCAGTCTGCTGCTATAAATTCACATCGGATTTACAGCTTTCTGAACCTTCTCAGCAGAGTTACAGAACAATAACACAACCAGAATGACAATCTGGCTAGCTGTCTTACCCAATACTCATTTTACAGACTATAGTCTTCAAGACACCAAGGGACTGTAACGTCCAGAAAATAAATCCACCAGGGGTCAGAGCTACAGGGATCGTGTTTAGACATCTGACCCATGAAACACACTTGTGCAGGTAAGATTCATCTATTTGTCTCCTGTGAGGTGCTGTTGCATAGCAGACCCATTTCTACAGAGGCTGCCCCAGAAGGACAACAAATTAACCATCAGTCCATCCACCAAGTCCCTCTGTGAGCCAACAGCTGGGGTGGTCTGGGATCCTCCGCCCCAGGAGTCATCACTGCCTTGTCCAGATGATGATGGCAACGGATTTCCAAACATCAAGGATTTGTCTCTCTTTGAGGTTTGTAAAACCTCCAAACTCTTTAAGCTGATTCCCCTCAGACACTGGAACAGAGAGATGGTGATTAGAACAATGAAGTGAGAAGCCACACATGGATGGCCCTTTCATGAGAGGGCGAATATTTTCCAAAAGCTGGACTTACTCAACCAGACGTATTCATGACTGGTTTCAGGCACTGAAAATGAAAAGAAAACAAATAAACCTAAGCAAAACTAACAATCGTCCCTGACTTCACAGCACTCACACTTTAGTGATGTAGGTGAGCCATCAGTAATTATCTGAAACCACCACCAATCACTAGGCTAAGACAATCCCTGGAGGTGATCTCAAATTCCAATAGCTATTGACCTGAACTCTTTAATATTCTTCTAATCACTGTTATCCTCCTTTCTCACTGCCAGTAGGTTAGAGTCACCAACCCTCCATCAGTTCCTTCCAATGCACATGAACTGAGTACACTGAAGCATGGTCTGAGATCTACCCAAGTGAGTGGAGTGGAGTTCAGTCGCTCAGTCATGTCCAACTTCTTGCAACCCCATGCACTGCAGCACAACAGGCTTCCCAACTCCCAGACTTTACTCAAACTCATATCCATTGAGTCGGTGATGCCATCCAACCATCTCATCCTCTGTCATCCCCTTCTCCTCCTGACTTCAATCTTTCCCAGCATCAGGGTCTTTTTAAATGAGTCAGTTCTTCACATCAGGTTGCCAAAGCATTGGAGTTTCAGCTTCAACATCAGTCCTTCCAATGACTATTCAGGACTGATTTCCTTTAGGATGGACTGATTGGATCTCTTTGCAGTCCAGGGGACTCTCAAGAGTCTTCTCCAACACCACAGTTCAAAAGCATCAATTCTTCGGCGCTCAGCTTTCTTTATAGTCCAACTCTCACATCCATACATGACTACTGGAAAAACCATAGCCTTGATTAGATGGACCTTTGTTGGCAAAGCAATGTCTCTGCTTTTTAATGTGCAGTCTAGGTTGGTCATAACTGTTCTTTCAAGGAGTAAGCATCTTTTAATTTCATGGCTGAGGTCACCATCTGCAGTGATTTTGGAGCCCCCCAAAATAAAGTCTCTCACTGTTCCCACTGTTTCCCCATCTATTTGCCATGAAGTGATGGGACAGGATGCCGTGGTCTTAGTTTTCTGAATGTTGAGTTTTAAGCCAACTTTTGCACTTTCCTCTTTCATTTTCATCAAGAGGCTCTTTAGTTCTTTTTCACTTTCTGCCATAAGGGTGGTGTCCTCTGCATATCTGAGGTTATTAATATTTCTCTCAGCAATCCTGATTCCAGCTTGCACTTCATCCAGCCCAGCATTTCTCAAGTGAGGCAAAGGCCAAGACATCTTCACACAATGTTATAGTAACTTAGTTACTAACTTGTTTAGTAGCTAACTTGGTCAGTGACTTAGAGTACATTTGGTTTGTTACAATCCACAGCAAAGACTCCATACTTTCAAGAACATGGTGTTAAAAAAACTACCAAACAATTCTGAAATTAGACTAGCTTTGGCAAAATTTCCATCCTACTTTTTCAGCCACATTTTATCTGCCTGCTCCTATTTTTGTCTGTTGATCCTACTCACTAAGCCCATACCCACTGCTCAGTCAGTGGTCACATCAGGTTTAAAACTTATTTCTTTGCATACGTTTCCCCCTTGTGGGGGAAGCATACATCTAAGTTTCTGGTGATTTCATGGTTCTGCCTAGAAAGCAGATTCATCTTCATATTATGCAAAGAGGAAGAAACACATAGAGTCTAATCTAGAGAAGTTTAAAATGCCTTTGAACTCAAGTATCCCTCTGCCTCTAATCCCACCATTAGAGTTCCACTGGTTGAATCTTGAAGAATAGCTTTTGTGGTTGTTTACCAAAATTATTCAGATAAAAACAAATATCCAATGGGAACTTAAATCTCAATTCATGTTGTAGGAAAGGGTTCCCTAACCACCTTATCCCATCCAAGCATGAAGCTTGGACTTTTCTTCCCATAGCATCTTTGCCCCTCTTGGTGGTGTTGTTCAGTCACCCTGTCAAGTCAAACTCTTTGTGACCCATGGACTGAAGCACTCCATCTCTCACCATCTCCCAAAGTTTGCCCAAGTTCATGTCCATTGCCTCGGTGATGCCATAAAGCCGTCTAATCCGCTGATGCCTTCTTCTTCTGCCCTCAATCTTTCCCAGTATCAGGGATTTTTCCAATGGGTCATCTGTTTGCATCAGGTGACAAAAATACTGGAGCTTCAGCTCAGCATCAGTCCTTCCAATGAGTATTCAGTGTTGATTTCCCTTAAGATTGACGGGTTTGATCTCTTTGTTGTCCAAGGTATTCTCAGGAGTCTTCTCTATCACCACAGTTTGAAGGCATAAATTCTTTGGTGCTCTGCCTTCTTTATGGTCCAGCTCTCACAACTGTACGTGACCACTGGAAAGACCATAGTCTTGACTATACGGACTTTGGTTGGCAAAGTAATGTCTCTGATTTTTAACACACTGTCTAGGTTTGTCATAGCTTTCCCACCAAGATACAGATGTCTTCTGATTTTATGGCTGCAGTCACCAGCCTCAGTGATTTTAGAACCCAAGAAAAGGAAATTTGTCACTGCTTCCACCTTTTCCCCTTCTATTTGCCATGAAGTAATGGAGCCAGATGTTATGATCTTAGCTTTTTTAATATTTAGTTTTAAGCCAGCTTTTTCACTCTCCTCCTTCACCCTCATCAAGAGACTATTGTGTTCCTTTTCACTTTCTGACATTAGAGTGGTATCATCTGCATATCTGAGGTTGTTGATATTTCTCCCACCTATCTTGATTCCAGCTTGTAACTCATCCAGCCTGACATTTCTCATAATGTGCTCAGAGTATGGGTTAAATAAAGGATATCAGTAGATAGCCCTGTCGTACTCCTTTCTCAATCCTGAACCACTCAGTTGTTCCATACAGGGTTCTAACTGTTGCTTCTTGACTTGCATACAGGTTTCTCAAGAGACAGGTAAGATGGTCTGGTATTCCCATCTCTGAAAGAGCTTTCCACAGTTTGTTATGATCCACACAGTCAAAGACTTTAGTGCAGTCTATGTAATAGAAGTAGATGTTTTTCTGGAATTCCCTTGCTTTCTCTATAATCCAGCAAATGTTGGCAATTTGAGCTCTGGTTCCTCCTGACTTTTCTTTTGGTGTAATGACATCTATTCTTTATTTTGGGGCTTTTATGTATATCATGGGCTTCCCAGGTGGTAAAGAATCCACTTGCCAAGCAGAAGATGTGGTTTTGATCCCTGGGTCCGGAAGATCCCCTGGCAAAGAAATAGCAATCCACTCCAGTATTCTTGCCTCAGAAATCCCATGGACAGAGTAGACTGGCAGGCTATAGTCCATGGGGTTGCAAAGAGTAGGACATGACTGAGCAACTGAACAACAACAATTGTATGTCTCAGGCCACAGAAAAAGGTGGATGTCCTCCCAGAGCAATTAGATGGCCTCGGTGAGGTATCGTAATAAGTGCCTTTCCCTCTGGACAATCCATAAACTACCTACAGGCAACTCTCCATGGAAAGTCCACATCTCACAGGGGCAATAAGGCTAACGGCCCCACTAACGCGGTTTCTCTGCCCACCTGAAGATATACATTAACAATATCTTCTATGGATTGGTTCTAGGACACCCTGTGGACACCAAAATCTACAGATGCTCAAGTCCTTTATTTACATATAACCTACTCACTTCCTTCTATGTACTTTAAATCATCTCTAGATTACTTATACAACCTAATGCAATGCAAATGTTATGTAAATAGTTGTAAATACAATGGAAATGCTATGTAAATAGTCACCAGCATACAGTAAATTCAAGTTTTGTTTTTTGAACTTTCTGGAATTATTTTCCTGAATATTTTTGATCTGAGGTTGGTTGAGTCTGCAAATGCAGAACCCATGGATATTGAAATTCAGCCATACTCTCCATTGGCAGCAAGTGATCTGCCTATGATGACTGGGCTTCAAGGATGCTCCCTTGTGCTCTGTGTGGCTACCTGTATTCTTTACCCCATACCACCTCTCCACCTGATTTACATCACCTTTCCCATTCACTCATCTGCCTCCTACTTCCCCTCCACTAAGGTCACCCATCATCCCTGCTTTTGCCTTTCATGCAGGGACCTGCCTTTAGTGATGTGGGAAGAAGAGCAGCCTGACTTTCTAGTTCTTACTCTATCCTCTCTCCAATTTTCTTGTTACAGCCCTGCTTTCTTAGGACCCACTTTCAAGGTCAGAAAATCAAACTTGATTGTTTCTTGAAGTTCCTAAAAGTATTGTGGATGCCTCTGATTAATAGGGAGAGATAGGGAAGTTGAATGGGGTGATCATGTAAAGAAAATGGGACTAAAAGAAATGCAGACTCTAATACTTCAAAGTATTATTTGACTTCACCAAATATAGGCTTTTATCATTTGAAAAGGGAATTCCTTGGTGGCCCAGTAATTAGGACTCTGCACTTCCACTGCAGGTGGCATGGGTTTGATCCTGGTTGAAGAACTAAGTTCCCACATGCTGCCCAGCACAGCCAAGAAAAAAACATAGTGAAGAAAATCAAAGGACCTTGAGTTGACTGTGCTAGATGCTAGAGTATCCCTTCCTCATAGGGCTGTTACAGTGTTAAGATAATACATGTAAAGTGTTTAACACAGTACCTGACACACAGTAGGTGCTTGATAAATGTTAGCTATGTTGTTATTATTGAGAAGAAAAAACTGAGCTGGAATTACCCAAGGAGAGAATAAAAAAAACAAAGAAAAACACCACTGTTCAATCTTAATGATAGCCAATAAGACCAGCCTGCCATCTTGATTTCTCCTTCCTTGGAATCCTTTGACATAATTTGTCTCTCATGGCAGCTAGGAAGCTTCATCCTACTTACCTTCCACAAATTATTAGACCCCAAGAAAGCTTTATCAACACTTTATCAACCTCAAAGGCTGAGTTCATTTTTGACCTATTCTTTGAAATTTTCCAGCAAGGCTTTTGCTGTGCCTGTAATTATATCGAAACACTCTTACAGAAATTCAATGTCAACATGGTATTGTGGCAGATAATACTGTTACAGAGTGGCACCATATGTCTCTAGTGACAGGATCCTGCAGGAAGTGGTCCCCTTCAAGCCACCACAGAGACCCTCTGACAACAGGTAAATACTACAAAACTATTCATTAGAACCAGAATATAACATGCCATCACCACAGGGAAAGCCAGTTTAAAATCATAAATGTCAAGACATAATTAGCTTAAAGGTCAGGTTTAATTACAGTTGTTGAAACTGAAATACACTAATTATTGAAACCATGTCAGAAAATTATTTTAATGGAGTAGAATGTTTTGTCAGTGCCTTTGTTTCTACAGAAGGACGGTTCTTAGTGCTTGATGGAAACAAAAAAAAAGATGACGGGCATTTGCTTCCCTGCATGGATGGAAGCAGAGAGCAAAACCGACAATAGGGCTGATAAAAGGAGCCCAGAACTCCAAACAGTTCCACAGAGCAATAGTCCATGTTATTGTATTATTAATCATTTTCTTATAATCTGTGCTTTAGATATAATTTTAATGAAGCTTCAAGGAAAGCTCAATGCATTACATTGTAACAACAAATGAAGAACATTTATCACTGGGTTCATAGGTTTAATGGTAAACCAAATCAGTAAATAAACAACTGGTGAGAAAATAACTCAATAACTGTAAAAAGTTGTCATACCTGTATGATTTCTAAGATTTCTACTAGGAATATTTATTGACTCACCTAAATATTTTTGTTGAGTTTTATCATCTTTCTCCTTTGAGTTTCCGAGGACGAGAGACATTTGAACAATCTTTCATTTAATTGAATTTTGTTTTGTCCCCTGTTTTGTTTAAGAAAAAATAAGGGATAATACCTCTTAAAGTTCAGCTTTGTTTGAAAAAGCAAATAAAAGGAAAAAACTCCACAAGAAATGCAAGTGATAAGTAACCATGCGTTACCAGAAGCTCCTCATAATTGGTAAGAAAAGTCCTTTGGAAGATTCGGTCTGAATACTGATATATCCCTATAGGGGAAAAAAAAGTTTTATGTAGTGTAGTTTTCATATGGAGATTAGCACTCCTGAGGAGAACTAAAACATCAGTTTCAGAAGGAAAAAAAATTGTTAAAATGAGGCAAAAATCTACAGATTATGTTTTGTCAAAATGCAGAACAAAGGGCTAAGGAAACAGTATTTTACTATCTGAAAGACACATTGGGAGAGACTGTTTTTGTTAAGAGAGGAGAAACTGCATGACTCCAGAGCATTTTAAATAGCTCCAAAGAACCCGCTTATGACAAAGCAAGAGCTGAGCTATTCCCCAGTAAGCTACAGACAATGCCAGCAGAGTCTGCACTCCGCTCTAGTTCAATAATGGAAAAAGAAAATGACATTTAATTAAGAGTCGCCTGCCTTCCAGGTACTTATGACATTGAAATCAGTGTGGACATAAGGCATTAAAGCTGACATCAACATAGTTCACCCAAGAAGTCATTTACTTAAGATTTACAACTGACTGTAAGAGAAAAGTGAAAATTTATGAAAGGTTTCCATCTGGCAGTCTATATCATTAGTATTCACACTGATAGCAGCAATGATTTAAATTTCATAATCTAAGTGAAGATATGCATCAAAAAATTCTCCTAAAATATGTCTAATAGCTCTAACTGACTGCTTTATTAGAGTCTGTCCGTGAAAAAAAACGTTAGATATCAATGAAGAAGTCATCAACCGTTAATTTCAGTCTATTCAACTAATATGCATAATAAAGTGGCAATGACGGGGGCCGAAACCCCCACCCAAACTCTCTGAAAGAGACACAATAAACTAACTGCCTTCCATTGCTTTAAGAAGTAAAAACTGATTGCCTTGTTTGATCTGGTTATAGCAAGCATTTCAAGTCATAGCAATGATTATTTATTAAATATTAATGACTATTTTGGAGAATGGAGGGGAGTAAAAAAATGCAGCCTTTGGCGTGTGTTGTTCAGGGCGTATGAATAAATCCTGTTAACAGAGAGGAGGAAATATGTATAAATCTCCTACTGCAGAAGAATCACTGTGCCATCCATTTTTCTGAATTAAAGCACACTGTCACTGCAAAACACCCTCATGTTGTCAGAGTAAGACTGTGTAAGAAGATAAACCCTGGATACCCTCTCTTAAAACTGTAGACAGAGAAGTGTTTAAAACAAAAAGAAATGTGGTTTGCACAGCAGAAAACAAAATTAGAATACCATTGGATGGTGCTGGGTACAGATTAAAAACATCTTTAAAAGAGGTTAATATAATTCCAGGAGTTTCATTAAGAGGCTGCAGAAATAAAGGAAAGAACAAGAATTCCAGAGTCAGGCTGCAGGCAGGCATTAAATTTGGCTCCACCGCATTTTAGCTCTATGACCTTGTGCAAATTTATTTATCCTCTCTGGTTGTCTGTATTCCCCTCTGGAAAACAGCACCTAGCTCACTGGGTTGTTGGACTAAGTGAGTACGTGCTCAGACGTGTCCAACTCTTTGTGACCCTATGGACTGTAGTCCACCGGGTTCTTCTATCCGTGGGATTTTTCTGGCAAGAATACTGGAGTGGGTTGCCATTTCCTCCTCCAGGGGATCCTCCAGACCTGAGGATCAAACCTTCATCTCCTGGGTCTCCTGCGTTGTCAGGCGGATTCTTTACCACTGAATCACTTGTGAATCCCAGGTAGATGTTATATAGGAGGTTCCCAAAGCAATAGTTCATAGAGAGGTTTCAGCTATGCAAATCTTATCATGGATGTAAAACTTTTTTCTCTATTTGTGGATAATTGCTTTACCATGTTGTGTTGGTTTCTGCCGTACAACAACGTGAACAAGCTGTAAGTTTATAAATGTTTCCTCCTTCTTGAACCTCCCCCTGACCCCTCTCCCCCATCCCACCCCTCTTGGTTGTCACAGAGCACCAAGTTGAGCCCTCAGTGTTATAAACTTGAACAGAAATCTCACTTAAATAGAATTGGGAGACCAGAAGGGGGAGCTCTCATGCCCTACAATATTAATAGCAGAGTCCAAAAGAAAGAAGACTCCTTTCCTAGCAAGGACTCAGCCATAGCAATGAAAAGCCATGGGCTCCATTTACTAGAGCCCTCCTAACTTTGTTGTCCCCTCTGTAAAAGTGTTCTCCTTTCCTGGCCATGGGGGGATTCACACATGATTCCCCATGGCTGCAGACCCCTAACTGCAATTCTCTGATATTCACAAATAAAACCCATCTTTGCTAGAGAAATATCTGGCAGTCTATTCATTTCAGAGCAACATGGCTCTCCATGGAACTGAAAATGCATTACACTAGGCTCTATGGAACTCTTAGACCCTTCCAGTCCCAGAAGTTAGCTGCGGGAGGTGAAGGAATAAAGTTTCTAAGACACTGTTGGTTATCCATCCAACCACCACCCCTCCCTTCTCCTTGCTAAGAATATGTCAATTGCATCCAGATACACCATATAAATGTGCACAGGAAAACAGGTGCCTCTCAAAACTCCAGGGGATAACCATGAGTGGTTTTACTGGCGGGGGGGGCGGGGGGGGCATATATAGTCATAATTAGTACTAAATAATCACCAAATATTTCTGTCTCTCTGCTGCATATGAACAAGGTCATCTGCACTTCCTGGCTTTTTTGTGCTTGGATGGAATCACGTTAAAAGTTGCAAATGATAGATGGGGAATACAAGATTTGGATTTAGTGGCTTATGTGAAATCCTCTCTTTTCTCTCTGATACAGTAACCAGTTATTTTTAAGATGGTGGCTGTTCACTCATCCTAAGTCTGAATGATGATGTGGAAAGAGACGCTGGCCAATTCATGATAGATGTGGAACATGAGCAGTAAGTAAACCTCTGTCACTGCAGCCCACTGAGACTTTGGTGTTGTTTGTTCCCATAGCAGGCCTGAAGTCTCCTGACTCACGCAATAGATGTTTCTACTGGGACCTGATAAAATGATGGAGGAATGAAAAGAGAGAGATGCACAAGGAAAAGACCTCATTCTTCCAATTCCTGTGCAATTGTGTAAGCAGTCAATTCTACCAGAGTCAGGGAGGAAGTAACGAGGTAAACATCATAGAGAAAGTAAGGCTTGAAATAAATTGTGATTTTAAAATATTTGAGCTTACCAAGTTGATTGAAGGGGAGGGTGAAAATATTGCAGAAGGAGAGACCACATTGAACAAGTAGACAGAGGAACTGGTACTCTCAGAGATTTGTCTAAAGAGATAAAATATCAGGGAAGTTCTTATATAGTCTTCACGGAATTTGGAATTTATTTGGTGAGTTAGAGGCTGTCCTACTGTAAAACCTGTGACAATTGATGATGCAATTCAGGACACATATCCCTGGAAAATCCCAGAATTTGAGTGAAATACTGAATGACATCATCACAGTCATTGCTGGTAGTTGCCACATGTTGTATCTCATGACAGAGAAGAAAACTACAGATAACCTCATTTCTTGCTATTCCATTCAGGAAAGATGTTGGAGTTCAAAATGACAAAATTCACATTGAAAATTAAATTACTACTGATCTTCAATAGGTTAACTCAATTAGTAGCAGACAGTTCAGTTCACACTCCACCAACTATCCTAATGCACTGATAGGTCCTTACAAAGAACTTCCATTGTGGGTAAGGGGAGGATCAAAAGATTTTAAGCGAGGAGTAACAGAGCTGGAGAAGTAATACATTTTAGAAAAATTTTTCTAGCAACATGGGATGGATGGAGTGAATGGGGTAAGATGATGGCTAGGGCGTCATTTAGGAGACTAGCAGTCATAGTTGTTACAACTTACAAAGAAAGACAAAAAAAGGCATGTGTCTATATGACACATTTTGAGAAAGAGAAAATCTGTCTTTCTTGGTGTCTGTGCTTAATTGAAAACTATGCTCAAATAAGTTTTGTTTTCCTCCCAATAATCTGTCAGTGATGGTACTTATCCACTTAGTTCTACCTTCTGTCTCTCTTCTCTCTCCATCTCCATTCCCTCAGCATTCCTTCATCCCTTCCTTGGGAGAACTTGTAAGTATGTTTCAAGACCTTAAGCAGCTGTGCTGTCAGTGGAATGGAGTGGCTTCCTCTTAATGCCCAGAAACCCATGATGATAACAGCCCAGGTTATGATGATGAGGCCCTGATCTGAGATAATGGCAAATAAAAGGAAAAGAAAGAGATACAGGACGTGAGTGGTAAACTATAGAACTTGGTACACCCTGCTTATCGTAGGTGGAATCCACTTTCTGATTGAACAAATTCCCAGAATATTGTAAGTACTCAACAAGTGTTGCTGAATAAATAAATAAGTTTGAGAACCAAAATGCAAAGCACTGAATGTATGTTAGGATGAATCAAATTGAGTCAACCATGACTCTCACCCTAGAAGATTTTCTGTCATTACCATTAACCTGAAACCTTAAGACATGGATAGCAAATATCTCCTTCATTTTATGCACTCATGGGATTCACTTTTAAGTTGACTACAACAATTTTTCACTTTTGAATCTAAACACACCATCGGAAGCCTTCAGAAGACAATGCTCCAGAAAGTCATTGCCAATTGATCCAAACTGGCAAGGGAAATGGAATCCAATTGCCTATTCTCAGACTTACCAATATATTTGATGAGTTGAAAAGGAATTAAGCAGCAAACTGAAAAAGAACGAGCTAATTCTGTGTTTTGTTCCTATGCTCCCTTTAACTGTATTTCTTGAGATTCTTTCCTAATGAAGGAAAACTAAAGCATTTGCCATCAGCAGATGCCAGCTGACAAGTTTTCAGTCTCAAGAGGAGTAACAATGAAGGGGAGGCCTATGTGGGTTGAGAAAGGATGGGAAGGATGAAGTGAGTGGGTTAGCCAATGTAAAGAACTTATTTTGAGAGAAAAAGATGAAATTTGTTCTATTTATTTTGTTAACACAAAATCTGCAAAAATGACTCCTACACAGATCTTTTCAGTATAAACCATCTAAGACAAATAAAGATTATGAAAACCACATCAGACAAGAAATCAAGGACCAGAACATTTAATCCTGCTCTCACAATGAATTCATAGAGTAACCAGAGATATCAACCACCTTTCAATTTCCCTATTGGTAAACAGGGGCTCAGAATTTCTTCCAATGATAAAAACCACTTATCTAATGTATACCAGACATTCTAAGCATTTTGCATATATTATGAAAGCCTGGTGCATATCTCCCTTGGAACCAGGAATGGTGAAAATGCATTCTCCTTTTACTTTATTTGTATTATTATCCCCACTTGATACATGGCAGAAATCAAGGCTCAGTAAGATTAAGGAACTCATGTTCACATCATATAAAAAACAAAGTCTGCCTGGTCCCAAAGCTAATCAGAGTAATCACTATGTTATATAGAACCTGCTCACTGTCATTTTTCAAATTACATCCAGGCAGTTGGTTGGGCTAAGACTGAGACTTCAGAAAACAGTACAATCCCCATGTGTGGTGGTAACACTTCTGTTTAAGAACATAACACTGACAAGACTGAAAATGAACACCATTCAGCAGACACCGCCTGCTTAATGACTACCAGTGTCCTGCTATATGCTGACTGACATTGGCATATAAAACATTTTATGAGGCCTTTATTGACCTGTTAATGTCACTCCCGGGGCTAATGGAGTAGTACATTATCCACAATGGAACTGTGGAAACCTCTATCCAGTGGCAGTCACTAGGACTAACTCAGAAACATACAGTTAACCTGGGCTGCCTGCCATCGGATAAATGAAGAACTTTGGCTGCTTTATCTTCCTACAACACAGATAACAGTAATGTCCTGGTGAAAAGACTGATTCTTTTTTTAAGAAGTAAATATCCCCTTAGCATTCACAATTACTAGATGATTTCACACTGTTGCCAGGCAAGAAATAGGACATTCTGGAAATGTCCTCTCTCAACATTTGGCACCTCAAACCCAGAGGAAGAAAAGAACTTGGCAAAATCACTTAGAAGGATGAGAGATGTAAGTACCATTATGAACCATTTTCCAGTGGTAAATAACCAAGCTTTTATTGGGTGAATGTAATTAGAGACAGATTTCAGTGCAGCTTGGATACAGCTGTTTCTGTCCTTCCAGTGCCAGGCTTTTGCTGGATCGTTCTGTGGCCATTGGCAATTTAGCCAATCAGTTCTGCTTGGTGCACCCATTTGATCTCCTTCTTCACTGAGATGATGGACCTGCTTATTAAGACTGCTCAGAACTCCAAACAAGGTCCCCAGATCTCAAAGGCACCTTGAAGTATGTGCCTCCAATGGCATATCTTATCTTGATAGTGTTTGTTCTGGGTTTGCTTGTGCTTTAGGAGGCGCTTGGGGAAAAAATTCCTACAAACAGGCTGATGCCTCCCTGTCACTGCCAGGTAAAGGTTTTGCTTCTCCTGGAGATCAGAGGAATTAAAGAACAATGTCTATTGTCTATTCTTCTGTAGGAAGAAATGAAAGACCTCTAAAAAAGTTAAGAGATAGAGTGTCCACAGCAAAAAGAGATACATGCAGATGCTCAAGTCTCCTATGTTTTTAAACTATGATTGCTTGCTGTTTATGGATTCATAAAATTAGGGTACCTGATGCTGGGAAAGATTGAGAGCAGGAGGAGAAGGGGCAGCAGAGGATGAGATGATTGGATCACATCACCAACTCAATGGACATGAGTTTGAGCAAATTCTGGGAGATAGCAAAGGACAGGGAAGACTGGTGTGCTGCAGTCCATGGAGTCACAAAGAGTCGGACATGACTTAGTGACTGAACAACAACAACAAAAATTAGGAGAAAGCTTGTTTCCCAATGTCCCAAATATGAGCTTATAAGATACTGATAGGACATCAGGATAAACTCAGTTTCTGTGCCTTGAATGAAACAGTAGAGGGGTTAAGAACATCCTTGGTCTTACATAAGTCACCCTTTACTTGTATGTAGACTTAAGACAAAAGCTTCATAGACATAAGCTTCAGATTAACCCCTTCAACTATTCACCTTAACAACAGGAAAGCCTTATCAACTCCTGGGCCCAATATTTTTTAGATGGAAAAAGTCTCATAGTTCTATATAGGTCAGGAAACAATATAAATAGTGCTTGTATTTGTTGGGAAACAAAGGAAGAGAAAACCCTTAGACCAGTCTTTGTCTTTTGGTGTTTTGCAATTTTAGTCTCCTTGTTAACAGTAGGAATCAAGTGCCATCTGGTCAGGAGAAGAGAAGTGCCACCAATTTGCACAGAGCCGAAAATAATCTCTCTCCACCCTAGATGGTGAGTAACTACTAGAGGACAGGAACTGTTATTCTGCTCATAGTCCTTGCCTCATAATGCTGAACACAGAACTGTTCCTCAAAGTTACTCTACAAATGTTCGTTGGATTGGATTAGAGTAGACAACAATACTCTAAATGTCTCTTCCTCAGTTTGTAACTGAAGGGAGGAACACTATTTTGTTAAAGCTTTAAATGTAGTTCTGTCTTTGTTTGCAAGGCAACTACAAGTGGTACACCTTCTTCATTCCATTGGTATTTGAGCCCTAAAAATAAAGAGACTGAATATATCATTGTCTACAGGGAAGAAGATCGGTCCTGGGTGTTCCTTGGAAGGAATGATGCTAACTCCAGTACTTTGGCCACCTGATGCAAAGAGTTGACTCATTGGAAAAGACTCTGATGCTGGGAGGGATTGGGGCCAGGAGGAAAAGGGGATGACAGAAGATGAGATGGCTAGATGGCATCACTGACTTGATAGACATGGGTTTGGGTGAACTCTGGGAATTGGTGATGGACAGGGAGGCCTGGCATGCTGCAATTCATGGGGTCACAAAGAGTCGGACACGACTGAGCGACTGAACTAAACTGAACTGAACAGGGAAAAAGTCCTACAAACTCACTGAACAACAATCTCAAGAGGTCAACTGGTCAACCTTCAAGCCAGTGATAATCGCAGTGACCACCCCCCCTTTCCCACAGCTCAAAAAGGCATTGTATTTAGAAAAAATCAAATTCCTTTCTATATAAGATCCTATTGCTACATAACAAAGTACCTCAAGTTTAGCAGCTTGAAACAACAATTATCTCACCATTTCTAATAATCAGGAATCTGGAACTCGTTTGCTCAGTGGTTCAAGCACAGGATAAGATTGCAGTCAAGCTGTTGACTGGAGTTGCAGTGATCTGATGGCTTGATTGGGACTGGAGGATCCAGTTCTATAATAACTTATATGGACTTAAACAGGAAGCTACATTTTCTTACCACGTGAGCCTCTTTATAAGATTGTTCACAAGATGGCAGCTGGTTTCCCCCAGAGCAGATAATCCAAGAAAGAGAGAATAAGAAAAAGAGAAAGAGAGGGAGAACACACACCCAAAATACAGCCCATGGTATTATTTATAACCTAATCCCTGGTGTCCCATACCATCACTTCTACCATATTCTACTGGTAACACGGACTAATCCAAGTACAGTGTGTGGAGGGGCCACGTGAAAGTGTGACAGGACACCACCCTGGCTTCCACCTTTACCCAAACCCATAACGTACAACACGGTCCCCTCTTCTGACACCTCCAAATTCACCTCATGCCATACTCCCCATGCAAACCCTGCTCTAGTAACTTGCCCTTTTGACAGTTCCTAGACAGTTCCTTGAAGTATTTCCTTCCTCAGTTTCTTTTTTTTGGCTCTTTCCTATGCCTGGAATGCTTTTCAGCAGTTCTCCAAACAGGCAAATCCTTTTCATCAGGTTAAACATCCCCTTATCATATAGATCTTTCCAAACCATCTACTTTAACGAATCTCTTCCATTGTGTGATACTCTATGGTTTGTTTGTTTTCATAGCATATTTGGACTTACTTTTACTCATGTATCTACCTGCTTATTTCCTTTCTGTAAATATAATAAGCATTATGAAGATAGGGATACTGTCTGTCATGCTCACAGTTGCATCCTGGGTATCTGGTACTAAATTGGTGCTTGATAAATATTTGTTGTCTGAAGAAAAAGGTACAGGCAATAGATCTTCCCAGGCAGTATCTTGTACTCTAACCACCCTTACCCACTCTTGCACAGTGGGCCAGTGGGCATTTTCCTAAATCAGACATCAAACCCCAGGACACCTATTCCTTTCCATATCCTCCATCTCATGATTCAGCTTCCTCTAAGCAGCCACAGACAGAGATCTAAACTGGCTTAGCACCTCTAAGGTTTCCGTCCCCACCTTCAGGTATGGAATTAGGCTTTTCTTTTAAAGTTCCCATAATGTCAACCCATAATCAACTCACCACCTTCCATCTAACCTAGCCTTTCTTGCTCTGCTGTACCAAGTTTTCTGCCAGTTGCCTCATATTCAATTTCTACTACTTAGACCAATATTGTCAGGTAGCTGCTTGGGCATTCTGTCTGCGTGGGCTCTCAAACTCAGCATCACCCAAGGATATTAAATTCCTGACCTCGCTCAGGTCCTCATTTTACAATCTTGTGCCAAGGCTGGTTCCACACCCACACTTAGCCAGAACTCCCAGAACCCCTGCTTGAGTCCAACAAGCAAGGCTCAGCCTGAATTAGAACAATGTAAGAAGCTCAGACAAGTGCTCGTTTCTTGTTTTTCTATGGCCTCTTGTTCTCTAGCGCTCTGGTTATCATTTGAACTCCCACATATAAGGTTTTCAAATACTGAATTGGTTATTTTTCTTCCATTGGTTTTAGTTAGAGCCTAATTGCCAATTGACTCATTGGAAAAGACTCTGATGCTGGGAGGGATTGGGGGCAGGAGGAGAAGGGGACGACAGAGGATGAGATGGCTGGATGGCATCACTGACTCAATGGACATGAGTTTGAGTGAACTCAGGGAGTTGGTGATGGACAGGGAGGCCTGGTGTGCTGCAATTCATGGGGTTGCAAAGAGTCAGACACGACTGAGCGACTGAACTGAACTGAATTGCCGATTTTAATCAGGTGTGATGTATGCACAACATTTGATTGAATGTTCCCCTTCCTTTAACCCTGATTCTACATTGTGAAGTGAAATCTGCCAGTAGATCTAGGTTCTAGACCAAATGCTAAATTTATCATCAGTTTCCTGATCTGTAAAGTAATAACACAGATGTTTTGAGATGCTCACCAAAGCCTTCCTAAACTTTCTAAGTGTAATATAAAATGTCAAGGCACATGCAGCTTTCTGTAGTTTTTGTTTGTTTGTTTAATCTCTGATTCTTTAGGTACTTCTGAAATCAGATGCCAGTTCCCTCAGCAACAGACATGACATCCAAAGCCCCAGTTCCCCCTCTGCATGTATTCTCTTGACCCAGGTAGCCTCCTTGCTCTGCCTGGAATTTTGATTCTCCTTTCCTCAGAGATGTGTTAGAATCATCTTCCATAGAGGTGAACAGGTCCCTATCCTGAGACATGTACTAACCTCTAGAGACCTTTACACCAATCAACCCTGACAAGGTTGTCCCCATCATTAGCACAGCTTGACTTTCTAATCAACTGAGACACAAAGTCTGTCACATTCAGAGAACACTGAAGGATTTCTCTATTAACTCCCCAGATGTGTCCAGAGACAAAAAGAAAGAAATGAAAAAAGAAGTAAGGACGCGGGAGGCGGCGGCCCTCCATTGGTCGGGCTAGTCGGCCAATCCCTGGAAGTCCGGGGGAGGCGGTGGGGGGCAGTTCGTGCGGGACTCCGGAGCCGAGCGGGAGCGTCTGGGGGACCTCGTCCGACCGAGTAGCCGAGGCACCGCCCGCGTCCCGCCGCCGCGTCCCGGCGACTCCTGCGCCGCCCAGGCGAGCGAGCTCCTTTTAAAAAAAAAAAGAAAAGAAAAGAAAAAAGAAGTAAGAAATCTAAACTGTTTAAACCTGAGTGCCAATATACAGGTACTCTGTCCCCTTTTACTCACTGTTACAAAATACATTCTTAAAATCAGTTTATACAAAATGTTTTCAATCCTTTTTGCTTTCAGGGTCTATAAACAAGAACTCGTGTTAAGTTTTGGACTTTCAGAATGACAGCTGGAGTCACACTCAGGATTTGTTGAGTCTTTGCTTTTTTCTTTTTTTATTTGCAACATTTTATTAGTTTTAGGTTTACAGCAAAGTAATTCATATTTATATATATGCAAAGAGTTGACTCATTGGAAAAGACTCTGATGCTGGGAGGGATGGGGGCAGGAGGAGAAGGGGACAACAGAGGATGAGATGGCTGGATGGCATCACTGACTCGATTGACGTGAGTCTGAGTGAACTCCGGGAGTTTGTGATGGACAGGGAGGCCTGGCGTGCTGCAATTCATGGGGTTGCAAAGAGTCAGACACGACTGAGTGACTGATCTGATCTCATCTGATATATATATATATATACACACTCACACATTCTTTTTCAGATTCTTTTCCATCATAAGTTTTAAGATTTAAATATTATAAGATTTAAATTATTAAAAGATTTAAAAATTATTATTCTTTTTCAGATTCTTTTCCATCATAAGTTTTAAGATTTAAATATTATAAGATTTAAATTATTAAAAGATTTAAAAATTATTTTTTTTAATTATAATTTTTAAATTATAAAAAATCTTATTATTATAAGATTAAAATATATTCCCCTGTGCCATACAGTTGGTCCTTGTATTTTTATCTATTTTACTTATAGTTGTCTGTATCTGTTAATCCCAAACTCTTAATTAATACATGCCCCTCCACCATCCTCTTTCCCATTTGATAATCCTAGTTTGTTTTCTATGCCTGTGAGTTTTTTTCTGTTTTGTAGAAAGGTTCATTTGTATCATTTTTTAGATTCCATAAGTGATATCATATGACATTTGCCTTTCGCCGCCGTACTTTACTTAGTGTGATAATCTCCAGGTCCGTCCATGTTGCTGCCAATGGCATTATTAAGTAACCTTTGTGCAAAAATAAAAGAAAAAAGTACCTTATTTAAGCAGATGTTTCTGCACGGACAGTTGGCTTGGTCCATGGAGAGATCTTCTATGAAAAGTAGAACAAATTTCTTTAGGGCAGATGCAACTGTGACGTTGTTAGAGGACACGGTGTGTCAAGCAGAATGGTGGCTGTATTTCAGCCCCTCCTCACCTTTGGCTTGGCTGAATATTTGTTGAATAAAAAAGCAAATCATAAAATAATATTCTGTGCATATTGCATTCTGTGTTTCCACCCACATTCATTGTTTTCTGTTATATTTGGGGTATATAAACAATCAAAAGAAGAAACTAGATTGTCTCTACCTGAAGGCAAAGTATCTTATCTTTTTTATAATTTTTAATTCAATAACAGTGCCTAAATCCAAGAGTCTTTTCATCTCTTTACACACACACACCAGACAAGCTCCCAGGAAAAATCTCCAGCTAATAATTATCACAACACATTCGAACATATCTACTTTCATTACCAAACAATGTGTGATAAGCAAAACTACAGTCATTCTGCTCAGGCTCCCGGTGCCTCGGGAAACTTTTCAAGTTTGTGAAAATGATAAGAGATTGGTCTTCCTCAGTCTGAAACCAGTTTCTCCACATTCTCTTAAAACAACTTGTTTCAGAAAATACTTTTTTCTAATCTTCTTTTTTTTTTAATCCTTACTGATATTTTCCTATAGAAAAACCAAGAGATAGTTCAGAGTCTGTAGTTAAAGAAGGCCACTTGTGCATTCCTATCAAGGGTTTTAAACTAAGAGGATTTCTTCAAAGTCCATCATGAAAGAGTCTTTCAGTTATGCAACACACCAAGAAAAATAAAATGCCTCAGAATTATCTCCTCCAAGTACTAGTCTCTTCTGCTTCCTACCACACACATATTTTAGCTACTGTGCCATCTGTTAAAATTCATTATTAATTATTTTACTTTTCTTCTGGAGTTAATTGTTGTTAATCTGCCTTCAAGACAGGTTAGAGTCATGCAAGCAAATGAACAACTCAAGGCAGAAAATACATTTCACAGACCTGGTTCATTGTCATAACTCATCCAATTATTTTCAATGAAATGGTTATTTTAAAAACTGGCTAGAAAGAAGGGAGCCATGTAACTTTGAGAAAGTTAAAAATAATTCCTTAATAGTATAGGATTAGATAGCTATTGTTCTATATAGATATACAGACAAAGGCATAGGTTACAGATTAGGGCTCTATAAAATAATTATTTGCCCTAGGGAAAAGGAATAAGCAAATCATTGTTTTACTTTATAGAATATATAGAATTAAATGACAACTGCTTTGCTCTGAAAAATGAACAGGTATCGGGTATCATATATCACGTATCCCAAATGTTAAAAAAAAAATATGTATCAATTAAAAGGAATGATTAAAACAGCAAAAAAAATTTAATTTTTAAATCTTAATTTACTGAAATCATTCTTATCTTGTTTTGGATTCTCTTATAAGCAGAACCTATGACATACTTTATGTGATTTTGCATTGCCTGAGAATATTCTTCAAAACTTGGTTCTAGAATCTTTCTTTCTCTATATGTAGTTATGCTTTCATCTGCTTCTAAGTATTCACTTGCTTCCATGGTTTAAGTTACCATGGATTTGGCTCTCAGATACTTCTTCAAGCAACCCCAGGGCTGTTCTGCTTGGAATTCAAACCAAGATATCAAAACTCAATTTTATCATCTTGGATTCCAATAAATCCAGCTCTTCACATTTTCCTACCATTGACGTAGGAATCACCATCTTTATGTCTATGCAGCTAGGCATTCTTGAAAATAATTTTTCATTTGCCCCTCTCTTTTGTCTACAGATCAGTTTCCCAATACTGTAGATTCTCAGCAATATAGTTGTTCTTAATCCATTTCCTCTTTCTCAGTACTTAGCATCATGGTTCTACCTCAGTTCAGTTCAGTCGCTCAGTCGTGTCCAACTCTTTGTGACCCCATTGACTGCAGTAGGCCAGGCCTCCCTGTCCATTACCCACTCCCAGAGTTCACTCAAACTCATGTCCATTGAGTCAGTGATGCCATCCAACCATCTCATCCTCTGTCATCCCTTTCTCCTCTTACCTTCAATCTTTCCCAGCATCAGGGTCTTTTTATTTTTATTTATTTTTTTTTTTATTTAAAATTTTTTTTCTATGGAGGATATTTAGGCTTGCCATTAAACTAAAGATTATCACTTTTTCCCCTCCTAGCTAAGCACCTTCATTTGCTTGATATCTTCGAGTTCTTATTTTCTTTTTTTTTTTTTTATTCTTTTTTTATTTTTTTTAATTTCAGATATACGCATGCTCCCCATCCTGAACCCTCCTCCCTCCCAACCTCCCCATACCATCCCCCTGGGCCTTCCCAGCGCACCAGCCCCAAGCATCCAGCATCGTGCAGGGTCTTTTTAAATGAGTCAGTTCTTTGCATCAGGTGGTAGGAGTATTGGAGTTTCAACTTCAGCATCAGTCCTTCCAGTGAATATTCAGGACTGATCTCCTTTAGAATGGACTGGTTGGATCTCCTTGCAGTTCAAGGGACTCTCAAGAGTCTTCTCCAACACCACAGTTCAAAAGCATCAATTCTTTGGTAATAATTAGAGGTTCTACCTCTTATTATATTAAACCCAAATTATTTCTACAGCTACTTTCTGGTCTTTAATCCCCGACTTCAAAAGGATCCCCATCAGTGGATTAGGACTTATAGAAACATAACAAAACTATACACTAGCTGTCTAAGAAGGATATCTTCTTCCTGAGTTTTTTCCCAGATTCCTGAGTTTTCTTTTTCCATGATTATGTATGCATGCTCAGTCATTTCAGTCATGTCAGAATGTTTGCAACCCTATGGTCCATAGCCCTCCAAGCTCCTCAGTCCATAGGGTTCTCCAGGCAAGAATACTGGAGTGGGTTGCCATGCCCTTCTCCAGGGGCTCTTCATGACCCAGGGATAGAATCCACATCTGCTGCATTACAGGCAGATTCTTTACTGCTGAGCCACCGGGAAAGCCCTTCCATGATTACAGTAGTGACCTATTGTTTCCTCTTCCAGAACATCCAGAAAAATTTTACTTTCAAACTTCCTTTGAATTGAGGCTATCTGACTGAGTTCCAGCCAGTGAAATGGCTATAATCCTTATGGTTATAAATATCTCAGGCAGGTGTCATATTAGGCCTCGAAGGTGGCAAGAAGCAGCCCAATAAAGAAGCAAGCTGAGGAGCTGGACAAGGCATTCAGTCAGAAACAGAAGGAGGGGCAGAAGAAACTTGAGGAGCTAAAAGCAAAGGCCATAGGAAAAAGTCACCTGGCTACAGGTGGAATTAGGAAATCTGGCAAAAAGTAAGCTGTTCCTTGTGCCTGAGGCAATGATGAGCCTTAGTTCCATTCCTGTTTGAACATCTGTGTTCCCTGCCATAATATCTGTTGCCACCTATAGCTAGAATGAAGTATTGTCTTGGAACCTATTGTAAATTTAAGGATAAAATTTTGTAAAATATAAACTTTCACAGGATACCCCATATCTCTCTGTGACTGGTTACATTGCTGGCCACCTGTTCCAAATGGTATAGCTAAAAGATAAAGAAGAGCCACCCTGCCTACATGACAGTGTGCTTGAAGAAAGAAATAAACTTAAATGTGTTCAACACCCATGACTCAAGGGTTTCTTGGCACAGGAGTGACATTATTACATGTCGCTTCATTCTACCTCCTGATCCCCAAGCCCTTAGATGAGGTAGCCAAACACCATGGGAGCAAAAAGTGAGTAACTTTCTTAATCAACATTCATGCAAAATGAGAGACTGAAAACTAAATTATCTTTAATTTAAATGAATCAGGAAATAAAAATGGATCCAGATTAAATTACTATAGGGTTATGTGACATCATCAGTACATTGCAAAGGAAGACGTAAGACACAGCACTCCACCAAATTACCCACAATGAGGCTCAGTCAGCTTCGGTTACTTCAGGTCTTAACCGGCTTGATTTTTCAGTAACAACGGGACAGGAGGTAGACATCTCAACCATATTGACTCTTTTATTCTACAAAGACTAAGAAAATCTTCCCAGCACTCCTCTCAACCTTTGACTGAAGTAAAATATCCACATTCTGTTCCTAAAAGTTTACCTTGTTTTCCACTTTCTTCTAACTCTTTCAGATTATCTCATGGGTTTGGACTCTCTGCCTGGCTCGGCTTCTCCTGATAGCACTGCTCTTTAGGTCGTTTTGGGCTCCAGGCTCGATGGCCTGAGGGCTAGCCCAGAATATGCATTTCAGCTAGTCCAGGCTTTGGGAACTTCTGCCTGGACTTTGAGATTCTCTCCTCATTGGTTCTGAGATACTTTAGTCCTTTTAATTGAGACTCTGAACCCTGCCCACACACTTATAAATAATTTTTCATTAAATCATCTTTTTTTTAAATTTTATTTTATTTTTAAACTTTACATAATTGTATTAGTTTTGCCAAATATCAACATGAATCTGCCACAGGTATACATGTGTTCCCTATCCTGAACTCTCCTCCGTCCTCCCTCCCCATACCATCCCTCTGGGTCGTCCCAGTGCACTAGCCCCAAGCATCCAGTATCGTGCATCAAACCTGGACTGGCAACTCGTTTCTTACATGATATTTTACATGTTTCAATGTCATTCTCCCAAATCTTCCCACCCTCTCCCTCTCCCACAGAGTCCATCATCTTTAAAGTACCAATTGAGACCTCTTTTGTTCTCTGCCAAAGTGAAACTGAAAGTGAAGTAGCTCAGTCGTGTCTAACTCTTTTCGACCCCCTGGATTGTAGCCCACCAGGCTCCTCCCTCCATTGGATTCTCCAGGCAAGATTACTGGAGTGGGTTGCCATTTCCTTCTCCAGGGGATCTTCCCAACCCAGGGATCAAACCTGGGTCTCCCACATCACAGGCAGACGCTTTAACCTCTGAGCCACCGGGGAAGGAACTTAGCTAATTAAATAAAGGAAAAAAACAATGGAACCACCACAGTCTTTGTTGTTGTTGTTCAGTCGCTAAGTCACGGCTGACTCTTTGCAGCCCCATGGACTGCAGCACGCCAGGCTCCCCTATCCTTCACTATGTCCTGGAGTTTGCTCAGACTCATGTCCATTGATTCAGTGATGCCATGCAACCATCTCATCCTCTGTCACCCCCTTCTCCTGCCCTCAATCTTTCCCAGCATCACAGTCTTTTCCAATCATTTGGCTTTTCATATCAGGTAGCCAAAGTATGTGTAGATTTGGCCATTATAAACCTGGAGTTGTATAGTTCAATCAAAACACCCTATCCAATAAAAAAAAAAACAGCACAACTACTCAAGTGATTAAAAAGTAGCTCATGGACTTCTGTGGCAGTTCAGTGGTTAAGACTATGCACTTCCACCCAACAGGGCACGGGTTCAAACCCTGGTCAGGGAACTGAGATCTCACATGCCTCATAGTGCAGGGGAAAAAAAAATAGTTCAAAGCCACTTGTAATCCACCACAGCAGATACAAATCTCACTAGAAGCAAGGTGTTACACAGGGTGGATCCAGATGCATGACATGGGCTCTTCCCCAATGACATTCTTTATGTTAAATAATAATAATAATTAAAAATAAACACCTTGCTCTGGTGCTTCCATTGCCATTTCAAAAGAACTAACTATCATTACAAAGGATTATTTACAAACACTGGTCTTTCCTGGTTCTTAAACTAAACCCAACAGCATCTTAGTTTGGGAAGGCCACATCTTTAAGCAGGGAGTGAACAATACCTTTAGCCTTGCAGAAACTCAGATGTTACTTTGCAGTTTGTATTACAGTTGGTCCTAGGTATGGTGTGTGTGTGTGCTAAGTCACTTCAGTCATGTCTGACTCTTTGCAAGACCCCATGGACTTTAGCCCACCAGGGTCCTCTGTCCATGGGATTCTCCAGGCAAGAATACTGGAGTGGGTTGCCATTTCCTCCTCCAGGGTCCTTCCCCACCCAGGATCAAACCTGGCTCTCTTACATTTCCTGCATTGGCAGGTGGGTTCTTTACCAATAGCACCACCTGGGAAGCTCCCTAAGCATGTTATTTGCCCAGAAAACAAAGAAGGGTTTGCAATTTTTATAATACAGTGTGCTCCACACAGAAGACACAGAGATGTCTTGTCTCTCTGCCAAGCAAAGGACATTGAACCATTCCAAGTGACTATTTGTAAGGTGCAGGGTTAAAGTACTTTTCTGCATGTAGATAAAACCAGCCAATGAGTCAGTGAAAAAAATTCCCCGTGAAATAGCTTTTAGATGTACTTGTTCATTGTCCATACAAGCATTTATCTTAAAAGGATATGCTCATCTGTTCCACTCACTAACGTTTATACCTATCCAAACCACAATTAAATCCTCTTGAAAATTTTGTTTTCATGATTATTATGGACCTTAATCATGTTTATGGCCAAAACCAGTTTAGTCATTTGAACTAGGCATCTTTTGCAGAACAGGCCACCTCATTGTAGACAGACCATATAACACCTTCTAGACAAATGCTCCCCACAACCTGTCCCCAAAGCAATATGAACTCAATGTTCTATGAATGAAGGGGAGGGGTAGGAGGACTTTCCAAATATTTTTATTCTCGGAGATATGCATATATGCAAGGGTATGAATATATAACATTTCAGTATTGTTGGAATATACATATATATTTCAACTTGTTGCCAAAATATACCAGAAGTTTCTCTATAAAAACATGTAATCTTTGCAGATGTGGCACTTTTAAGTCCACAGTCTTTGCAGGACCCAATCAGAAGACTCTACTCAAAGAAAAATAGGACAACTACCAAAGTAGTTAAAAAGGATGTCAAACCCACTTGTAATCCATCACAATCTCTCCTTTTCTCTATACTTCTCTCTCACCTTCATCTTCAACCAACGGTGATTTTTTTTTTTTTATTGAATGACCAAAAACTTTTTCCCTCACATATCCTCTGTGGTTCCTACATGGATCACTAATGTTGACTGGCCTAATATGTTGACTCTCTCAGCCAACAATAATCTTTCTCTTGTTGGGAGCAGAGAGAGAAGAACCTGGAAAATTGAGGATAATAATACATGTGGACAGTTTTTCTCTAACACAATGCTAACATTTAAATAAATATTATTTAAAAGTTGTAAATTTTACTATAATCAACTTTCTATTGTGAGAAACAGAAATTCAAACTAGCTCTAGAAAAATAGAGTAGTGGAAAGGGAGAGTTATCCTTCCTATAAGGATACAATAGGCATTTCGGCATTCAAAGACAAGAAATTAAACAGAGCTGGGCCTTCCTGGAAATTGTAAATTTAGAAACTGAGTTTTCTGTTTCTCGGGGGCCTATCTCCATCTCTGTTTATGAGCTCTCTGTTCTCTTTATTCCTCTTCCTGAGTTGCTTTATTTACTCACCCTCCACTTTGCCCATAACGCGGACATCAGCCTCTGATCTTTCAGATCGGGTCTTCTTTACTTAAATCACCTACTATGCATCGTAGTTTGAAATCAAACCCTGCCCCCCCAAAAAAAAATTAAGATTTAATTTAGTGAATTGATTTACTGCCTTGGGTTAGGGATTCTTCCCTGGCCCAAGAAGCCAGAGCTAACAAACAGGATCTCATGGGATGTAATACTTCCACTTGCAGAAAAAACATCATACTTTCCAGCCACACCTTTGAAATTCTGAAGTCTAGATGAGAGCTGCTAGTATAATCCTGATGTTTGATAGGCTGGTGACAGGTTCTGCTAGATGAACTGACTCACCATCCTTTCCAGCTTCCTTCTTAAACTGTGGACAGCTAAGAGCCACATTTCCCAGACTCCCTTGAAGACACATTTTGGATATAAACTGGTTTCCATTAAATCTTAAATACTGCCCTGATATTTTGTCATGAGATTTTAGAAGGTGAGCATGAAAAACAGGGCTTCCTTCTTCCTTGGTATTTGCCATTGCAAACATGGTCATGAAAAATATTGGGATTTACTATGTGTAGGAGCATTTGAGGTCTAGCCCTTAGCCTCATGTGAGTGGGGTAGAAAAAGCCAGGAAGTTAACCCTGAATCACAGACAAGGTGATGTGTTCCTGGGGACACTGTTCCAAGGGCAGTCTCCTCATTCCCCACATTGTTGGCACAATGAACAGTTTCCCTGATAGCAAGCCTAACAGGCTTGTTCTGGAGGTCATTTCCAAGGGCTGGTCCACGTCTGAAACATAGCCCTTCCAAAGATTGTGTAAGCACTAGATTCTTATATTAAAACTCATTCTACTAAAAGTAGCCACAGTGGTTTATATTTCCTGCAACTGAAAAGTCACTGGGCCCAGATCAATAAGATTCAGTGTAGCAATCAAAATCTAGAGGAAAAATAAAGCTGAAAGTCAAGAAGTGTCTCCCAGGAATAGAAAATTACTGTGAGGTTATCAAGAAGCTTATTCTCCGTTCTAGTTGCCTAAACATGGAGGGAGCTTTGGATACAACCATAAAATATCCTCTGTTAAAGGAAAAAACAACTGGACAGTACTTAAAGCAGTAAAAACAGATTTTATTCAGGAACTATAGCAATAAGGGGAACAAGACCCAAGTATAGAACCAGCCTCAATCTGAATATAACAAGGAAAACCAGAGATTTGTAGCCCAAAAGCAGGGTAGGGTGTCAGTGGATGGAAAAAAAAAAAAAATAGTACAAGAAAACATTACGGACAAGGGGATTCTGGTGAAACAGATTCAGTAGGATTCTTGCTGAAAGCAAACTGAAATGATCAGATACCACCTGGGGGAACACACAGGATGAGGGATCTTATCAGATGATCGAACACTGAGGGTGGAGGATTCTCTCTAAAGGGATTTAGCATGATTTTTGCAAAAATTGGGTGATACAAAGATGGACATGTAAGTTCAAACTAGTTGAGGAGAGCATTCAGAGGCATCAGACTAAAGTTAAGTCAAGGACAAACTCTTTGTCCCCTCTACTCCAACCCCAAAGGTACAGATCTGGGTTCATATAGTGGAGGTTTTAAGGAAATGAAGGAGTAAGCCCAATCTCTTGATAATTAAGTAAAATGACTGTCACATTCTGAGACCTACAACAAACTAAGAGAATAAAGTTAACATTGATGAGGGAAAAAACATCATTCCCCTGAACAGTCAAGATGATAAAGTTCTATTTGAGAACTTTAATAGGCACAGAAACCACAGGAACAGATAAAAGCTAGACACGTGAATGGAGACTAGCCAGAGTACCTTCAGCAGGTGCACTTCCGTAGATAGCAGATCATGAGACACTCAGAACAAGTAGGCAAGGTGTTCACTCTCATCAGTCAATGGTGCAGCCCAGCCCTCCTAGTCTGAGTCTCGGGGCCATTCCTACTGATATCACTGGTGGCCATATTTCTGATGTTACAGGGGAACAC
Source organism: Bos grunniens (assembly GCF_055505025.1). NCBI lineage: Eukaryota > Metazoa > Chordata > Mammalia > Artiodactyla > Bovidae > Bos > Bos grunniens. Next base: position 71,855,756 of record NC_141170.1, read on the forward strand.
ACTCTTTTTATTTTCCTTGACGAAAGTAACACAGATCTAAAGGAAGATTCAATTAGATATTTTCTTATCAGGGTTCTACCATGATGTGAGAAGTAAAGGGAAAATATGTGGATTTGAAAAATGGGAAAAACATGCATGAACATAAACACAGTTAAAAATAAGAAAATGATAAAAGGACTTGGAGACTGATATAAGAAAAATAAGAAAGATCAATTTCAGAAGGAAAGAGAATGAAAATGGCAATGGTAAAATACAATTTAGTAAACAAAATTTATTGAGTACCAACTCTGTACCAAGCATTGTTCTAAGGCCTGGCGATATTGGAGTGAGTTATAAATACAAGGAGAAAAGACATGGTCTAATGAGACTTAGATTCTGATAGTGAATTAGGATAAAAATCAACAAAGAGCTTTTTTAAAGCAATTTTGACATTGTCCTTTAGAAAATCAGGAGCCATATTTTTAATTTTTGAAAAATAATTCTGGCTCATGTTAGAAATGGATTAAAAAGAGATAACACTCCAATTCATCTATTCTTGCAGTAGATAAAATAGGTAAGGGGCTATTGCAATGGTACAAGCAAAACTCATTATCATCTTCACCACCATCATTATCACTTGATCTTCCATAATTACTTTTTAATTGTTTTCATCACTTTCTATCTTGAATAATTAGGTAGCATGAATCACATTGGTAAAGGCAGAATAGGAAGTTTTCTGTTTCCGTTTTGGTTTAGGTTTTCAGAAAATAGTTTTCTGTTTTGGTTTAGGTTTGGAAGGGAACTCAGAATACTACCGTGGCCTGTTGAATTTGAGGGACCTATATCATAACCTGGCTTCCCTGGTTGCTCAGCTGGGAAAGAATCTGCCCACAATACAGGAGACCCAGGTTTGATTCCTGGGTCAGGAAGTCCCCTAGGAAAAGGGATAGGCTACCCACTCCAGTATTCTTGGGCTTCCCTGGTGGCCCAGACAATAAAGAATCCACGTGCAATGCAAGAGACTTGGCTTCTATCCTTGGGTTGGGAAAATCCCCTGGAGGAGAGCATGGCAACCCACTCCAATTTTCTTGCCTGGAGAATCCGCATGGACAGAGGAACCTGGTGAGCTACAATGCATGCAATGGTAAAGAGTCAGACACGACTAAGCAAATAAACACACATATCATAACTAAGTGAAAGTGAATGTATTAGTCGCTCAGTCATTCCGACTCTTTGTGACCCCACAGACTGTAGCCCACCAGGCTCCTCTGTCCATGGGACTCTCCAGGCAAGAATACTGGAGTGGGTTGCCATTCCCTTCTTCAGGGGTTCTTCCCAACACAGGGATCAAACCCACATCTCCTGCATTGGCAGGCAGGTTCTTTACCATCTGAGCCACCAGAGAAGCCCAACTAAGTTAAGGTTAGCTCCAAATATCAATAATTATAGTTTGAGAAACTGTAATTAGCATATAGTTTATGCTTTCCTACTGGGCTTAACGGAGAAGGCAATGGCACCCCACTCCAGTACTCTTGCCTGGAAAATCCCATAGATGGAGGAGCCTGGTAGGCTACAGTCCATGGGGTCGCTAAGAGTCAGACCAGACTGAGCGACTTCCCTTTCACTTTTCACTTTCATGCATTGGAGAAGGAAATGGCAACCCACTCCAGTGTTCTTGCCTGGAGAATCCCAGGGACGGGGGAGCCTGGTGGGCTGCCATCTATAGGGTCGAACAGAGTCGGACACGACTGAAGCGACTTAGCAGCAGCAGCAACTGGGATTAAGGAAATGTTTGCCAGCTCAAGGAAATCCAAGCTGTCAGTTTCTCCACAGTATACACCACTGAGGGCTTGGAGCTTCCCCTGATCTTATGTTCTACTCCCATCGTACTAACCCTGTCTTATCCCTCCAAAAATTCCCTCCAAGGATGAACTCCCTGCAACTGTCACGAAGAGTTTTCATAATCTTGGAGAATATTAGCAGTCCAATGATTTCTGAGATGGGGAAACCTCCAAACAGGCTTTTAAGTCAAATCCAAGTAAATTAGGTGTCTGTGTCCAAAGACAACTAGTATATAACCAGGACCTAGTACCAAGTCCAAAGTACTGGTGCCTGAAATGAGTTTGAAATAACTATAATACTTTAAAGAAGTTTAAATATATCCTCTGTACTGGGAGTACCACATTATTTATTTCTCCCCACACCATCATCACCTTGCCAAGCTTACTAGCTCTATTATGCCCTAATGCACCTGCCATGTGACCCTGCCTCCTTTGACTACAGTTTATTGGACCAGAAGTAAATGACTGCACCAAATTGGGCTATTAGATTCTCTCTCTTGGAAATCACTTAATTAAAGCAATTCATTCTGAAAGATCATTAAAAACACAAAGGCTGCCCTTTTTAGGTGGTCTGTTGTGAAGAACCCAGATACAGGCAGATGAATGACAAAGAACCTGGCGAAAAGCCAGGAGATAAGCATAAATGAGAGACCATCTGACCAAGGATGAGAGAGGTGAAACAGCAGTTGTCTGACATTGTCCCAGGTCCTGGGAGCTCCCCAGTGATCCAGGGGCACCAGGGACCAGAGGAACTAGTGTGTAGATGCCCCTTGCCCTCCCCCTTCATCTCCCCATCTCTTCTGATGACAAATTGAAATTAAACTGGAACATCCAAGTTCAGTGTCCAAGAATAGATTAGGAGGCCATGGAGAATCTGGTCTCAAATGCATCTCTGCACCACTGAGAACTTGAACTTTCTGTGAACGGTACCTAGCCAAGGATACCAGCAGTTTTTAAAACACATGCCAGCTGAAACTTTGTGTCTCAACGTCTCCCCTTGTAACTATGCCACCGTGTCCCACTCCAACAGATTCCTACTTAACAAGCACCATTTCTTCTTTTCAGCTCCAACTATAATTCTTGATAAACAACTCGTGTAACTACTATAATCTTGCCATTTCTGCCTTTCATCAGCTTCCCCCACTTTGAAGTCTGGGGCAACACAGTAGAAGTGCTTACTGAATCTATGTTTCCTGGGCTGCAGTCCTCACAAATCCAAATAAAAACCTTTGATTTCATTCAGTTATCCATTTCTGACATTTTGGTTAACACTTCCAATCATCTTACCTCCTTTGTACTTCAAGGAAGTTTATCTCTTTGCTACCTAGTTGCTTTTAACTGGAAGCAAAGGAAAAATTCTGGCCAGGCAGAAGAAAACAGAAGTCTTACTTGAATCAGCAACAGAAAAAAGTCAGAAAATATGGATCAAGATAGATAAAAATTCTAAGAGCACAGATATCAGGAAGAGTTCTAAAGTAGTTTGTTGAAGTAAAAGAATCTAGAGAAGGCTGGGAATTAAGACACATACAAAAGGGATTTGTGAAAGTGTTGCTTTAGCTAATGAATTGTTTTTGTTGTTTAGTCGCCAAGTCACATCTGATTCTTTTGTGACCCCATGGACTGTAGCCTGCCAGGCTCCTTTGTCCATGAGATTTCCCAGAGAATACTAGAGAATGAGAATCCTAGTGAGAATATTAGAGTGGGTTGCCATTTCCTCCTCCAGGGGATCTTCCTGACTCAAGGATCAAACCCACGACTCCTAAGTTGCAGGCAGATTCTTTACCACTGATCCACCTGGGAGTTTACAAATTCAGTTATTTTAAAATCATCTTCAAATGACCCAAGAAAATAATATTCTTATTTGATATATTTCAGAGGCTAGACTATGCATGCTTGTGTGCTGAGTCACTTCAGTCATGTCTGACTCTTTGTGACCCTATGGATTGTAGCTCACCAGACTCCTCTGTCCACTGTGATTCTCCAGGCAAGAATACTGCAATGCATTGCCATGCCCTCCTCCAGGGGATTTTCCAGATCCAGGGGTGGAACCTGAGTCTCTCATGTCTCCTGCATTGGCAGGCGGGTTCTTTACCACTAGCGCCACCTGGGAAGCGAAGTCTAGACTATGCTGGTACAGAAATGTTGTATACTGAGTCATAGTACATAGGCCCTAGGTTTACATGGGGTGAACCTATATTAAATTTTCAATCTTTTAAGCTAAATTGAGTGAAGTCCCGTTTCTTGTTTCTGAATCATTCTTTGGATATCATCTTTAAAATTTTAAGATTCAATCCCAAACTTATCTCATTCATCAAACCATCTCTCCATCCTTTGCTGTAGTACAGAGTTGGGTATCTTGTTCTTATTTTACAGAGAGAAAAACAGAAGCTCTGAAATTCTATTTGGAATAAAGAAATACAGAATTTGACTATCTTTTCTATTAGCCTGATCTCCTTCTAATTTAGATGGAGTTTTAATAATTATTGAAAGTAAAAATAAATGGATGAATATTAAATAGTAAAACAAGTATTAACACTTCTGTCTCTGGATTTTAATTCCCAGTCCTCTAGCAGACTGACTTGCCCCCCACTCACTATTCAATGTCCCTTAAATTTAATGGTATCAAGCCCACTGCCATTTCCATCTTTCTTCATTCAATAGCTGGAGAAATTGTCATTGGTATGCAGACTGGTCTCAGGCAAGGAACATTACTCTTTAATCTCCTAATTTTAATTGGTATGCCATCACGCAGACTGAGGCTGCTAATGGCCTAGTTTGTAGATTAAGATCAGCAGACCTGAACTACGGTATGCCATTAGTTACAAATAAAGAGAGGAAAAACACTGAACAATGATAAAAGAGGCCATTCCAAATCAGACAGAAGATGATTCTTCCTCATCTTCTCCAAGGTTCGTGACCCTATTTCAATGTCCATTTGTAACACGATCCAGATTAATGCTTTCTGCTTGGTCAGATAATTTCAGAACAGTTGGTAAATTGAAATGATTAGTTGTGTGTTTACCACTGTTATTGGCTGGCCCAGAAAATGTTGCTGAATTGTTTGCTCATAAAAGCATTGTTCCAACTGATAGAGTTGTTTCTTTCACTAAGAAATAAATATTTTAAATGAAAAGACTATTTCATTATTTAAGGAAAGCATGTTTTTCTCCAATGGAATTATGACTTCTAGTGTCTTTTCACCCTCCAATAAGGAAAGAATCCAATATAAGTTGAGCATTCATAGAGTTCACACATATATCTGTCACCAGTAAAGTTCCAAGTGAAAAAGGAATATATGTTTAGATAGATAATTGATAGACACACATATATATAAACACATAGATGGACAGATAGATAGATAAGGGAGACAGTTATCAGACATTATGAGACAGGAGTAAAATAGTTTACTTTCCTGACCATGGCAGTGGTTCTTATTTTCTCCTTGTGAGAAGTTAAATAAAAATCATTGCCAAGGTTAAGAAAATAGACAAAAAGGAAAGAAGGTCGCGTTACTCTGAAAACAAAACTAAGGAAATACGGTAGTTTTATTCCTAGTTTGTTAAGGACTCTCCATACTGTTCTCCCTAGTGGCTATATCAATTTACATTCCCACCAGTGATACAGGAGGGTTCCCTTTTCTCCACACCCTCTTCAGCACTTACTGTTTGTAGATTTTCTGATGACAGGCCATTCTGACTGGTGTGAGGTGATACCTAATCATAGTTTTGATTTGCATTTCTCTAATAATGAGCAATGTTGAGCATTATTCATGTGTTTATTAACCATCTGTATGTCTTCTTTGGAGAAATGTCTGTTTAGATCTTCTGCCCACTTTTTAATTGGGTTGTTTGTTTATCTGGTATTAAGCTGAATGAACTGCTTGTATATTTTGGAGATTGATCCTTTGTCAGTTGTTTCATTTGCAAGTATTTTCTCCTTGGAGATTCCTTTAAAAACTAGGAATAAAACTACCATATGACCCAAGAATCCCAGTACTGGGCATATACCCTGAGAAAAACATAGTCAAAAGACACGTGTGCTTCAATGTTCATTGCAACACTGTTTATAATAGCTAGCGCATAGAAGCAACCTAGATGTCCATTGACAGATGAATGGATAAAGAATTTGTGATATATACACACAATGGAATATTACTCAGCCATAAAAAGGAAGGCATTTATTAATGAGGTGGGTGAACTTGGAGCCGACTATACAGATTGAAGTAAGTCAGAAAGAGACAAATATTATGTATTAATGCATGTGTGTGGAATCTAGAAAGATGGTACTGATGAACCTATCTGCAAGGCAGCAATGGAAACACAGACATACAGAACAGACTTATGGACACAGGGAGGGAAGGAGAGGGTGGGAAGAACTGAGAGAGTAGCACTGAAACGTATGCACTACCGTGTGTAAAATTATTAGGTTGGTGCAAAAGTAATTTGGGTTTTACATTGTTGAACTTTGCCATTTGATATTGGAACACATTTTTAAATAAATGTGGCTATGTTACTTTAAAAAAGTTAACTTGTATCTCAACTGAAAAAAAATCTAAGGAAATAAAATACAATAACATGTTAATGCCTATTAAGAGTTGAGTTGTGTCCCCTGAAAAGATACAATGAAGTTCTAATTCTCAGTGCCTATAAATGGGACCTTATTTGAAAAATAGAATCTTCACAGATACTCAAGTTATAATAAGGACATTAGAGTGTGTCCTGATTCAAAATGACTATTTTTGTTGTTGTTCAATCATTCAGTCATGTCCAGCTCTTTGCAACTGCATGGACTGAAACATGTCAGGCTTCCCTGTCCTTCACCATCTCCTGGAGCTTGCTCAAACCCATGTCCATTGAGTCGGTGATGCCATTCAACCATCTCATCCTCTGTCATCCCCTTCTCCTCCTGCCTTCAATCTTTCCCAGCATCAGGGTCTTTTCTAATGAGTTACCTCTTCACATGAGGTGGCCAAAGTATTGGAGTTTCACCTTCAGCATCAATCCTTCCAATGAATATTCAGGATTGATTTCCTTTAGGATTGACTGGTTTGGTCTCCTTGCAGTCCAAGGGACTCTCAAGCATCTTCTCTAACACCACAGTTCAAAAGCATCAGTTCTTTAGCACTCAGCCTTCTTTATGCTCCAACTTTCATATCTGTACATACTGGAAATACTGACTACTGGGAAAACCATAGCTTTGACTATAAGGACTTTTATTGGCAAAAAAAAATGACTATTATCTTTATTTTAAAAAGGGAAAATTGAACACAGAGACAGACACAGTGGAAAGACAATGTGAGGACGCACGGGGAGAAGACAGCCATGTGTTTTCTGGAGTGATGTATCTACAAGCTAAGGAACACAGGATTGTTAGAAAATACCAAAAACTGGAAGAAACGGAGGAAGGTTCTCCCCTAGAGCCTTGAGAGACAACACATCCCTGCTGACACCTTGACCTGGAGACCTTGGACTCCAGAGCAGTGAGAAAATAAATGTCTGCTGTTTAAAGCCACCAAATTTGTGGTGCTTTTTTTTTACAGCCCTAAAAGCTCACACAATGCTTACTTTAATTCCACACACACATACCTTATTTTAGTTTATTTCTTACAAATTGAAGGTTTGTGGCAACCCTGAGTTTTGGGTGATTGTTAGCATTTTTTAGCTACAAAGTATTTTTAATTAATAATTGTGCTTTTTTTTTACACATATAGTGCTATACACACTTAATAGACTCAGTTCGGTTCAGTCGCTCAGTCATGTCCAACTCTTTGCAACCCCATGGACTGCAGCACACCAGGCCTCCCTGTCCATCACTAACTTCCAAAGTTTACTCATGTCCATCAAGTCAGTGATGCCATCCAACCATCTCATCCTCTGTAGTCCCCTTCTCCTCCCACCTTCAATCTTTCCCAGCATGAGGGTCTTTTCAAATGAGTCAGTTCTTCACATCAGATGGCCAAAGTATTGGAGTTTCAGCTTCAACATCAGTCCTTTCAATGAATATTCAGAACTGATTTCCTTTAGGATTGACTGGTTGGATCTCCTTGAAGTCCAAGGGACTCTCAAGAGTCTTCTGCAACACCACAGTTCAAAAACATCAATTCTTCAGTGCTCAGCTTTCTTTATAGTCCAACTCTTACATCCATATATGACTACTGGAAAAACCATAGTTTTGACTAGATGGACCTTTGTTGGTAATGTCTCAGCTTTTTAATATGCTGTCTACATTGGTCTTGGCTTTTCTTCCAAGGAGCAAGCATCTTTTCATTTCATGGCTGCAGTCACCATCTGCAGTGATTTTGGAGCCCCAAAAAATAAAACCTCTCACTGTTTCCACTGTTTCCCCATATATTTGCCATAAAGTGATGGGACCAGATGCCATGATCCTAGTTTTCTGAATGGTGAGCTTTAAGCCAACTTTTTCACTCTCTTCTTTCACTTTCATCAAGAGGCTCTTTAGTTCTTCTTCACTTTCTGCCATAAGTCACTTCCCCACTATCTGCCTCTATAGTCACTTCCTCACTATCATTCTTCTAGCCTACCTGTGTTCCCTCCTTTGCTAAGAAATTTGGTTTTATAGAAGGTCACAGAGAAATAACAGAAAGTAATGTTTCTTGAGATCATTCATAAGCCATGTTCTTTAATCCTTAAGCAACCCTGAGGGCACATGTTATCACTGGAGCTCTGAGATGTTGAGTGTTTTGCCCAAGGAAGCACAGCTAGAAAGAAATACAGCTGGGATTTGAGCCAATGGAAAGCATGCTACTACCCTAGGCACTCTACTGTGTCACACTGCTGCTACGAACTTTACAGAGTGAGTAAAACAAAGTACTAAAATTCTTGGTCTCTGGCAAATAACTTCATCGTTTCAAAGCCAACGTTGCCACAAGCTAGAAAGGAAGATTCTGGGGACTGGAGAGAAAGGTAGGTATGGGGATTGGTGAGGCAAGGGGATGGGATTGCTCCCAAGGTCCTGCTCCTCTTAGCTTTCTGGGGCTGGCCCTCAGGATCCCTGGGTATTCACCCACATAGGCTGGGGAAAAGTACAAGGAAGGCAGGCTCATTGCTCTCCTACAAAAATTATTATATTCTTCAGTCTTCTCCAGAGATCCAGCTTTGCAATGAACTACACACACACGAAACAGACTGTTTTTGCAGAGATTGGCCTCTAAACAGATGTCTAGACCCATTTTTGGAGCTGGCATTAAAAATAGAGCAGGATATCCAGAAACCATCCCTGTGGGTGCAAAGTAGCTGAAGATGTATCTGGGGCGGACAAAGGTATGTAGGGAGAACAGAGGCCAGGAAGGCTGCTCCTTTCCCCTGTCAGATAAGAGACGATTCCTGCCCTCATGGAGGCGGAGGGTGACTGGCTGTTCCTCCTGTCACAGGAGGCTATTTGAAGCTCTTCAAATGCACCAGGAATCTCAGAGAATAAAGATTCTGCTGGCCTCTCTCTCTCCTTTCCACAGCCACAGTGATTGAAAATAAGCATCAGCCTTGGGAGCCTATTGGGATAGTTTGCTGTTGTTTTGTTCTGTGTCAATGATAATATTTTTAAGCCTGTGCCTCTGAGACACTCTCTGAAAATAGTTGACAACAACCACAATAAAAACACTTAACTTTCCATACAAGTAAAATCATAGTGACTTCTTTAATAACAATAATGACCATCATATTGTTCCTGATTGTTACACACCAAGCTCTGAAGGAAGTGTCTTAGTAGTAGTCACGTTGGTCGCTCAGTCATCTCTGACTCTTTGAGACCCTGTGGACTGTGGCCTTCCAGGCTCCTCTGTCCATGGAATTCTTCAGGCAAGAATACTTGAGTAGGTAGCCACTCCTTCTCCAGGGATCTTCCCAACCCAAGGATCGAACCTGGGTCTTCTGCACTGCAGGCACATTCTTTACTATCTGAGCCACCAGGGAAGTTGCAAGTACTAAATCATAGAATCCTCTCAGCAACCCAGTAAAGTAGTTGTTATTATCACCAATTTATGGATGAAGAAACTGAGGCTCGAAGAGGACAAATGAACTTACTCAAGGCCAAACAGCTAGAAAGTGGCAAAGCTCAGGATACAATTTGCAGTTTATTTTGACCCTAGAGTTCATGTTCCTCTCCCTAGAAATGAAGACAGGCAGTTGAATGGGAGGTTCAACTGGTTCACCCTGAAAGAATCAGAATCCCTATTCCAGTCCACATATTGTGGGAAGGATCCTCAGGGAGTAGCAATGTCTTCTTGTAATAAACAAAAACCTCTTCCTGTTGCTCCTCCAAAAGCCCCGCATCCTGCAGGGCACTCATGTGATTAGCTGGTGTGACCAGAAAAAGTGAGGAAGCTCCCTCATCTTTCCCATTCAAGCCAAGGTGAGAGATGATGAATGTGAGGCTCCAAATGAGCAGGTCATGTGTTTCCTGAAGGAGCATCACTATAGCAAACAAATGATCCTCAGCCCTCTTTTGCAATGCAGTCAGAACTCTCCTACTGCATACCCCATTAGGGACAATGACCTCCAGAAAGTTGTAGGGGATTGTGGATTCAGTTCATTATCTGACAGGCACACCCATTAACAGCTGAGGCTAAATCCAAGGCACCCACAAGAAATGAATCTGAAAAATGAAAGCATTTCTCACTCACTTTAGACTCAGAGCAGTGCAGCACAAAGATACACTCAGAAAATATTTGTGGTAGAGCTAGATAATTGACTGGATGGTAAAGAGAAATTATTAAATCTTTGGTAAGCAAAAAATCATCAACAGTCATTGTTGGAGGGAAAGTGTTGAAAGAAAGCAAGAAATTGGAGACGGATGAACTGTCTGAAGGATAGGAAACAAGAGCACCATCCATTCACTCAGCAAATATAGAATGGACTATATGTCGATTCTATAATTTTTTTTACCAAGTTCCCACCATATGCCATGCACTGTCTACACATTTAGGGTACAATGTCAAAAATCTCTGCCCTCATGGAGCTTATATTCTAGAGGGTAAAATATAGTTGAAAATATAAAAAATCAGTAAAGCAAATGGTATTCTGCTGCTGCTGCTGCTGCTAAGTCACTTCAGTCGTGTCCAACTCTGTACAACCCCATAGATGGCAGCCCACCAGGCTCCCCCGTCCCTGGGATTCTCAAGGCAAGAACACTGGAGTGAGTTGCCATTTCCTTCTCTAATGTGTGAAAGTGAAAAGTGAACGTGAAGTCACTCAGTCATGTCCAACTCTTCTCGACCCCATGGACTGCAGCCCACCAGGCTCCTCCGTCCACAGGATTTTCCAGGCAAGAATACTGGAGTAGGGTGCCATTGCCTTCTCCGTAGTATACTGCTAATGGAAGCAAAGACAGCAAAGAAGAGGGAAAATGTTGCAGTTCTATAGAGTGCAATAACAAAAGGCTTTACTGAAATGATATTTGAGCAAGGAAAATCTGGGAAAGTTGAGAAGCAAATCATGCAGATCTGGAGGAAGATAACTGATGTCAAAGGAACAGTCAGTACCAATGCCTGAAGCTTGGAGTAACGAAAGAGGGGCAGGTATGTTTGAAACAGTGACAGAGGGAAAAAGATTAGGGAGGTGAGATCAAAAAGGTTAACATATAACTAGGTTCCCTACTGGACAAAGAAAGTGAAAGTCACTCAGTCGTGTCCGACTCTTTGCGACCCCATGGACACAGTCCATGGAATTCTCCAGGACAGAATACTGGAGTGGGTAGCCTTTCCCTTCCCCAGGGGATCTTCCCAACCCAGGGATTGAACCCAGCTCTCCCGCACTGCAGACGGATTCTTTAGCACAGGGATCTACCTAATGCACTGTGGTGACCTGTTGGAAAGAAGTTCAAAAGGAAGGGGATATATATGTGTGTGCGACTGATTCATTTTGCTGTACAGAGGAAACTACCACAACACTGTAAAGCAACTACACTCCAGTAAAGGCTAATCCAAAAAACAAAGAAAACAGTCTTGCTGTGGACAGATGAAACTTTTTTTTTTTTAATGGTTATCATAAAGGGGCAGGTCACAGGGCTTTGGAAATTCTACTGCACCAAAGGAAGATTTTGAGCAGAAGACTGGATTGGTCTGACTTCCACACCCTCCCTTCTACGTCCAGACAGGAGAAGGGAGAAAAGAATGGTATCCAGAGACCATCTAGAGGATGATTGTAACTTACTGTTGAAAGGCGTAACATTGTTGAAAGGTGGTTCAGTGGTAAAGAATCCTCCTGCCAATGCAGGTGATAGGTTTGATCCCTGGACGGGAAGATCCCCTGGAGGAGGGCATGACAACCCACTCCAGTATTCTTGCCTGGAGAATTCCATGGACAGAGGAGACTGGAGGGCTACCGTCCATGGGGTTCACAAAGATTTGGACATAATTGAGTGACTGAGCATGCATGCATGCATTATTGAAAGGTCTCACATGATGCTGGTATGGTGATGGCAGCATAGATGGTAATAATTATCACATTCTTGGTGCATTTTCCAAAAGAATGCCTCTAGATTTTCCCTACTTGCTGAATATGGGCATGAAAACAAACAAGGAAAGAAGCCACAGGTGATTATTTATATATATTATTGGCCTGAGAAATTAGAGTTATAAACTTGGATGGGAATGCCAGCAATGGACCAATTATGGAGGGAAGCTGAGGACTCGGATGTAGATATGTAATGTCTGAGGTGTCTGTTCAGTGGTGATGCAAAGTGTTGGAGTTGCATGCATGGATCTGGAGCACAAGGGAGAAGTCTGGGTTGGAGACAGAAACTTAGGAATCACCAGTTACATATGATATTTAAAGTCCTGAGACTGGCTAAGTCCACACGGAAGTGGATGTATATGGAGAAGAGAAGAGACAGAGATCCGAGGCCTGGAATTCTCCAACATTTGGAAATCAAGAAGAAAAGATTTTGTTATGAGATCCCAATGAAGTCCTCCCCAAGTCGGGATGGTGCCCCAGAAGCCAAGAAAAGCAAGGAAGAAGAAGTAAGCAAGAGTGACAAATGTTGCTAAGTCAAGTAAAACCAGAACTGACAATCAGCTGTCAGATCTACCCAAGAGCTAACTGGGTGAAGCGGTTGGAGTCGAAGTCTGGCTGATGGAGCCTTTGGAGAGAATGGGAAGAGAGACAAAGGAGACAATGAAAACAGACCAAAACTATAAGAGAGGGAGAATAGGAAAAGGAAAAAGAAGGAGAAAAGGAATGAGCGGCATGCCAAGGAGGCAGGGACATGAGAGAAGCCCACCCTGGTGCAAGCAACAAGGAGGTGCATTACCTACAAAGAATCTTTAGACAATTTTTTAAAGCTGACTAAAAGCCAGTCTGCTTTGTATTATCACCATGGTACAGGTATTCTAAACAATATCAGCATAAAATACTCCCACTCGTTAAAGCAGGCGTCTCTCTCTTGCCACCTTCACCCTTTGGGTTAACAATTATAAAGAATGGAAGGAAAAGAGTGCTTTTTAAAAAACCTTATTTTTACCTGCACATAAAACCCCTCTCTTCTTATTGTGGTAGGTGAGATAAACGTAACATAGCCATTGTTGTTACCTCCTTCCTGACGACAGACACAAAGGTACACTGGATCACCTCCCAACCTCTTGATCTGAGATCTTGAATCATTCCCTTTTGTCTCATGAGGACTGTAAATTTCCCAGACATGCCTCTAATAAAATAGAGCAGACCTTCAGCAGCCTCTTTCCTATATGGTGTTGAGAAAGACATCATGTTTTATAAAACATATACCTGATTATTTCCCTGTGGTCAAGATGACTAGGTGTCCACTGAAGTCACTCTAGTAATAGAACTGAAGCCAGATCTTGGCTGTCCAGCCAGACTGCAATTAGCTGTGGTCACAAGACTACAATATCGTCAAAGCAATGTGAGTAGCAGTGGCGCATGCCACCTCTATGCCTGGGACTTTAATCAACAGGTGTACTTTCTCTACATTGTCTTTCCTCTTCCTCTTTTCTGGAACCCAGAAGGCAGCCGTAATGCACTTTTGAGGATGAAGAAGACAGTGTATTGGGGATGAAAAAGAAATGACTTAGCAAGAGATGAGACCCTAAATGATCATATAGAACAAGCCAACCAACTAGATATGGCAAGTGGAAGAAAATCAACTCCTGTAAACTTTAAGTCATTATTCTCAGGGTCTATCTGGGATGGAACTTTGCACCTGCCCTGACTCATATGTTTATCTGTCCTCAAAAGTGTCTACAGCCCTTCAATGCCTAGAACATAAAGTGCTGGTTACTCAGTACAACAATGGGCTTCCCAGGTAGCTCAGTGGTAAAGAAACTGCCTGCCATGCAGCAGGCAGGGGTTTGATCCCCAGGTCGGGAAGATCGCCTGGAGGAGGAAATGGCAAACCACTCCAGTATTCTTTCCTGGAAAATCCCATGGAGAGAGGAGCCTGGCGGGCGACAGTCCCTGGAGCTGCAGAAGAGTTGGACGCAGCTGAGCAACTAAACCACAACAAAACTCAGTACAGCACACGGCGGGGGACAGGGGGCTCGGCGCTTCACTGTGCATCCCTGTCTTGCACCATCCTGCATCCCCAGATCCATTTTCAGTGATACCGAATTAATGTTCTCAGAGACCCAGCACAGAGCCAGCACATTGGAAAAAAAAAAAAAGTGTCTAATTGATAGTAACCTGAAGAAGTTAAGGCCCTAAAAGAATAAAAGAATGATGTCTTTTTTCCCCTGTCTTCTTCAGTAAGTAAAGGAGAACACAATATCAAGATTGCATCTTCTCTCCTTAATAGAAGGGGAAAAAAAATGATTCCAAGCTGAATAGGGTAGAGGGACAAAGTCTGCAGGCATTTTGAGCATATGGATTTTTCAATGTGATCAACACGTTTCTTCCCTTTTCCTCAAGAGAAATTCACTCCTGAACTATTCATTCATTCTAGTAGCAGCCAGAGCTGCAGCAGTGTTTTCACTTCCAATTATAAGCTAAGAGCTTTACATGGACCTATGATTAAGAATATACTTCTGTCTCCTTAACAACTAGAAAGTCTGCAGTTACATGATGTTGCTGCTGCTGCTGCTGCTGCTAAGTCACTTCAGTCGTGTCTGACTCTGTGCAACCCCATAGACGGCAGCCCACCAGGCTCCCCCATCCCTGGGATTCTCCAGGCAAGAATACTGGAGTGGGTTGCCATTTCCTTCTCCAATGCATGAAAGTGAAAGGTGAAAGTGAAGTCCCTTAGTCGTGTCCAACTCCAAATTAATTACAACTTAGAGTCATATTGCGTAGTTTTTGAAATTCTTCCACATCCGTAGGCTCGTTTGCTTTCATGCATGTCTTCCTCCCTCTATCCACTAGAGTTCCTGGGGCCCACCGTAGTGCTTAGTCCTATATCTCTATTTTTATATTGATTTTTGTTAGGTCCAAAGCAAATGTTTTGTACATTTAATTGATCTTGATCCTCATAGCAACTCTGGGAAAGGCGAGGCAGATAGCAATACAACTATTAGACTGAAGAGGAAACTGAGGCTCAAAGAAGTAAAAGGACCTTCTCATACAAGTTCCCTTCTTAGACAATTCTTATACAAGTTGCAATTTGCTTATTCCTCCCTTGTTGTTGAACTTCTCTCAGGAGAAAACAGTGAGCCAGATCAGAATCTTAACATGTCATTTCCATTTATATCTCATATATCTAACTCCTTGTTGGGTTTCTTTAAGCTTCAAAGTATTAAAATGCCTAGGGAGGAGAAGTACTTTTAATTATCTTATAAATTATCACATGCACTTGATTTACAGATGCAAGCAATAACCAGAACACAGAATAAAGGGTAAATTCTCCCTCCATTTTTCATCCAGGCCTTCTTGGATGAAAACTAAAGTAGCACTTTCAGTTTTCAGTTCTTCCTTTAGTAAATTAGACCCCAGACCCCGGATTTCTCAGCCTCAGCAAAAATGTCCATGCCCTCACATGGCACAAAAATGATGAGACGCCTGACATCAAAGGACCACAGTGGTGTGTGGACCAAGGCAAGAGGGGAATCCTCAGGAATAAGGTTTGTGTGAAACCCCCATGATCTTTGTGTTATTCAAAGAAAGTTAATCTAACGGTTAAAAGTATTTATGATATTTGAGATTTAAAAAAATAGAAGATTATTTCTTGCTCAAGTAAAGTCTATCCGGGTGGTCCCAATTAGCCTTCCCCCAACCCAAGCACCCCACTCCAGTACTCTTGCCTGGAAAATCCCATGGACGGAGGAGCCTGGTAGGCTGCAGTCCATGGGGTTGCTAGGAGTTGGACACGACTGAGCGACTTCACTTTCACTTTTCACTTTCATGCATTGGAGAAGGAAATGGCAACCCGCCCCAGTGTTCTTGCCTGGAGAATCCCAGGGACGATGGAGCCTGATGGGCTACTGTCTATGGGGTTGCACAGAGTCGGACACAACTGAACCGACTTAGCAGTAGCAGCAGCAACCCAAGCTTGTTCTTCTAGGCTCCCTTCTCTTCTCAGACCTCAGTGGCCTCAAACAGCAGAGGGAAGAGGGGTGGGAGAGCCAAGCCTGGAAGCAACACACATCACCTCCACTCATGTACTGAAAGCCAAACTCAGTGACTCACCCATGACCACTTGTCACAGAGCCTGGGAAATTCTAGGTATCCCAGAGGAAGAGGAAGGAGGCTTGGCCCATCTAACTACATGGGTGGAGGTGGGGAGGAAAATCCCTAATCCTGACTGTGATTGTATTCTTATCAAATTAGCAGGGTAGATAGTGTAGCTTTATTTCATTAGATTCAAAAAAAGAAATGAACATTTCTCATACACTTGGAGTTTTGGAATATGACTCATATTTGCTACAAGCTACTGCCTTTATTTTGTGATTTATCAACCCTGGATAGCACCTGTTAGCTCCTCACTGTGAAGGATGAAGAATTTAGTTCATCTATTCTGTCTTCCACCTTCCCTCCCTGCCTTGCTCTTCAAATTTTGTTGGTGATATTGTTATATTTGTTTGCTTTATGACTTGAAATATGACAAACAAACTCTGTGTTCTGGAGTTTGAAATTTAACCAATATCTGTTGACTTCTTGCTATGAAATATGAGGAAATTACTTTCTTTCCTATTTTTACCTCTCTTTTTCTTCTCTACCCTTCTTTTTCAGTGGTTGTTCTTTTTCAGGCTTGCTGTATTTTTTATTTTATTTTATTTATTTATTTTTAATTGGAGTATAATTACTTTATTATATTCTGTTAGTTTTTGTTGTACAACAGCGTGAATTAGCTATGTGTATGTATATATCCCTTCCCTCCTGAGCCTCCCTTCCAAACACCCGACCCCTTCCCTGCAGGTCATTAGAGAGCACCAAGCTGAGCTCCTTGTGCTATGCAACAACTTCCCATTAGCTGTCTGCTTTACACATCGTAGTATATAGATGGCAATGCTACTCTCTCAGTTCATCCCACCCTCCCCTTCACCCACTGTGTCCACAAGTCCATTCTCCTCACCTGCACTTCTGTTACTGCCCTGCAAATGGGTGAGTTGTTATTTTAAATTGTCAAGGTTTATGACCTTAACATTCTATTCTATAACTCTAATATCAAGTGTACCAGCTTTTATTTACAAAATTAATGCACAAATTGAAAAACAGAAAACATTTTCATGATTATGCTTATGTATTATTTAATGCAGAATCATATAGTATGGTTCCAAAGACAGCAAAGGAAATGTAATGTATGCTACTGAGGCCCTGTTGGTAAAGGGAAAACCTTTTCAATGTCTTTAAAGAATGCTTCTCAAACCTGAATACACACCCAGAATTTTGTTCAAGTGCATTTGGTCTCAGGTGAGGTCTAGGATTGCATTCTTAATAACCTCCCAGGGGATGCCAATAGTGTTGGCATGCACCACTCTCTGGATATCAAGACCTTCTTTTCATATCTTTTTGACTTTCATCATTTCTTCTGGGTCATAGCAAACCCCTAGTGTTTTTAAATCCATTATTGTCTTCCTTTCTTGAATTTCTAATTCCATGTAATCTCTGCATTCCATTTTCAAGTCCCAACAAAAGAATGTTAATCACTTATCCAGGACTTCTTTTTCAGTTGACTATATGTTTCGAGATATTTAGGTGAAAGACTTTTGACTCTGTTAGTTCAGTACTCTGTGACCAATTCACACCCCTTTCTGAATCCATTCACTCCTATTTCCCTGCTTAGAACTTCAGAATTAACATTCCAACCCAGTTCTAATTAAACTAGTTCCAAACAAATGACCTGGAGAAGGCAATGGCAACCCACTCCACTACTCTTGCCTGGAGAATCCCATGGATGGAGGAGCCTCATGGGCTACAGTCCATGGGGTCGCTAAGAGTCGGACACGACTGAGCCACTTCACTTTCACTTTTCACTTTCATGTATTGGAGAAGGAAATGGCAACCCACTCCAGTATTCTTGCCTGGAGAATCCCAGGGACAGAGGAGCCTGTTGGGCTGCCTGCCGTCTATGGGGTCGCACAGAGTCGGACACGACTGAAGCGACTTAGCAGCAGTAGCAGCAGCAAACAAATGAACAGAGTTTTGAAATATGTTCATCAATCAAGTCAACTGACTCCAAATCACCATTTCTATCAAAATATGCCAATCTGAGGCTTTATCAAAACTAAAATGTTTCCTCCTTGAAATCTGGTCCTTAGACCTGACCCCTTGAAAGCATAACCCACACCCTTCCCAAAAATATATCTCATTTGCTTTCCAGAAAAATCAGTTTAAAGTTGTTTTCTCATCCCTGTGACACTAACAAATGATACAGAGGAGAAATCATCTAGTTATTTTAAAAAGTTCTTCTGAAAAGGACTATAATTCGTTCTCGTTTCACAAACTACAGCGTTAAGAGAAATGTGATAAATCCATTCTAATGAGAAATACTGTTACAAGAAAGAAGAGTACTCGGTTAATACATTTTAAAATAATCATAAAATAATGCCAAAGAGTACTCTCGATTCCACATCTTGAGATGTGATTAGTCATTTTTTTCCTTTATCCCACAAACCCTGATTACACAAAAGCAATTATGAGGAAATGTGTAATAAAACAGCAGGTGATACCTAATGGAATTCAGAAGACTGCCCAAGGGGAGAAAAAAAGAGATTCATTCATTGCTAAGCATCCCTAAACACTATACTTTAGGAAGACTAGTGAATATTAATTTTAAATATTTAGAAACTCAAGGGTGTGTTGAATACAGATCACCCGCCTCCCCTCCATTCTCAGCTTGGGAAAAACTGAGTCAGCAATCCTCAATGCCCCAAACTTCTGCAGGGTTTAACCCCAGAAGGGCACTCAGAGCACAATTTGATTTAGAAGTGTAATTAGGAACTCTTCTTTTACTTAGCTGAGTCACCTGGTGTCTTATTGCACACTTCTACTAAAATTAAATGCATTAATTTTTTAAATTGAGTCAGGGAGAGACCCATCTGCAGTGTAATCAAGGTAAATTATATTATTAAGTGTCAGAAGGCCCAAGACACAAAATAAAATAAAATAAATATGTATAAAAGACTAACAATGCCCTAGGCAAAGAGCTAGGAAACTGTTGATCATATTATTATTTGAAACTATTACCAGCCCTAAACTACAAAGGTTGAAGCAGAGGCACAAATATTATTTTTCCTAGCAGACCATTTTCTCCAGTGCAAAAGAAAACATACTAAAATTAGAGCTTCTGGTTGGCTATTTGATGAGATCCTGAAATAAGTACTTAGCTTTTTAAGCTATAATTTACATCTCATGGGAGTCAATCTGTAAGGCTCTGCATTGTCACCAGGAGAGTGCTGGCTTCCAGAAACTTCACATCCTTGGGTCTGCTCCCCTAATGGAGCAAAGCACTCTACTCACTTGCTTCCAAAATTCTATCTGTACCAATAAAGACATCTTCCAAAATTAGAACTCATTGGGGTCCAGGGCTCACTCTTAATTCTAGGAAAGTTTCATGATGATCCCCTGCTCAGGGTATTTCCTGGAGTTTGCAGGCATTCTGTTCAGAAATGGGGGACCTTACAAGTTTATGGAATTCACAAGGATCACAGGCCCCTTTCCACCTAAGGGAACATAACAAATATTATGCATTTTCCAACGACATGAAAAATACTGAGGCAAGGACAAGGATGTTGTTAAGAATGAAAAAGGACTCAAGAGGGAAAAAGAAATGATGAGCCAGAATACAACAGAATGAAGTCCAAAGGAAAACGCAAGGAAGCATTCCTTCCACCAAGTGCAGGCAGGTTGTCTAAGGCACAAGGAGTGGTGATGGCTAAATGCATTCAAAAGGTGTCTTCAGGGCATGGGGACATATATATGGAATGGAAAATATATATCAATCTGGAAAAATATATCAACCTTTGCTCTTCTACTGCTTCAAAATGGCTTCTGCTGCAGGTTTTGATTTAGGGACATGAGGTGGTGGTGGTTGGTGGTTTAGTCACTAAGTCGTGTCTGACTCTTGTGACCCCATGGACTGTAGTTTGCCAGGCTCCTCTGTCCATGGGATTCTCCAGGCAAGAATACTGGAGTGGGTTGCCATTTCCTTTTCCAAGGGTTCTTCCCGACCCAGGACTTGAACCCAGGTTTCCTGCATTGCAGGCAGATTCCTATAATCAGGTATATTATTAATATGTGCATGAAGACCAACGACCTCATTGGGGATGTTAGAGAATATATATAATAGACCCTGTGTTACTGTTTCTTGTTGTCCTTTAGTCTCTAAGTCATGTCTGACTCTCTGCGACCCCATGGACCATAGACTGCCAGGGTCCTCTGTCCTTGGGGTTTAACCAGGCAAGAATACTGAAATGGGTTGCCATTTCCTTCTCCATTAGTGACTTATGAGATCCCAATAAAGCAACTAAGTTTACTAAACTTTTACAAAATTAAGAATTCCTTGGTATATCCATGTGCCCACAGAGATGCAGGACAGGAGTTAGCACACAATAAGCCTAGGGCCTGTTTTTGTAAATAAAATTATTTTGGAGCACAGCCATGGCCATTTATTTGACTGTTACCTATGACTGCTATTATGCTATAGCACTAGATTTTAAGCACTGCAGCAGAAACCATGTGGCCCTCAATGCTTGAATCACTTCATGACTGTCTACACAAAGCGTTCTGCTGACCCCAAGATAGGTAGCAGACCCCTCAGTCCCAAAGCAGTGTAACTGACTTTTAGGACATCGGATTTGGCCCATCACCTCTAGTTTGGGCTTCCCTGATGCCTCAGGTGATAAAGAATCTACCTGCAATGAGGGAGACCTGGGTTTGATCCCTGGGTTGGGAAGATCCCCTGAAGAAGGGAATGGCAACCAACTCCAGTATTCTTGCCTGGAGAATTCCATGGACAGAGACTACAGTCTATGGAGTAGCAAAGAGTTGGCAGCAACTGAACAACTAACACTCTAGTCCAAAGAGGGTTTGAGACATAATTGCTGACAGCATTTTATCTGCTACACATAGTGAGCATGGTTGCACAAATCTTAAAAGCAGGCCAAAGAGCTGACTAGTTGTGTGTGTGTTTTTGGTTTTGTTTTCATTTTATTTATGTATTTTTGGCTACATGGGTCTTCATTGCTGCGGGCAGGCTTTCTCTAATTGCAGCGAGCAGGGGCTACTCGCTAGCTGTAGTGCTCGGGCTTCTCTCACTGAGGTGGCTTCTCTTGTGGAGCATGGGCTCTAGAGTGTGTGGGCTCGGTGGTTGCAGCACATGGGTTTAGTTGTGCTGCAGCAGGCGTAATCTTCCTGGACTAGAGATTAAACCCATGTCCAGTGAGTTGGCAAGTGGATTCTTAACACTGGACCACCAGGGAGGTCAGATTACGTGTATTTTGATCCTAGCTCTGCCACTTACTATCTGTGTGACTTTGGGCAAATTGTTTACCGATTCCATGCTTCTGTTTGCTCACCCATGGCAGACAGCTACTACCCTTGACTTCAGGTATTCATGCCCTTCTGTAATCCCTTCCTGCATAGTGTAGGCCAGACCTAGTGACTTGCATCTAATGAACAGAACATGGCAAAGTGATGTGATGTCACCCCTGAAATTGGGTTACAAAGACTAAGCCTGTCTGTCTTGTTCTCCCCTCTGTTCTCTCTTGTTTGCTGCCACGTAAAAAGATGCCACATGAGAGCTTCACATGGCAAGGAATTAAGGGAGGCGTCTGGCCAACACCCAACAAGCACCCAAGTCCTCAGTACAATAATCTACAAAACACAAAATCCTCCCAACAACCATTTGAGTGAGTTTGGACTTAGGCCCTGTGATGACCACAGTTCCAGCTGACACCTTGAATGCTGCTTTTGAGAGACCCTGAGTCAGAGGTCCCCAGCCACAATGTAACTGGATTCCTAGAACACAGAAATTGTGAGATATTTAATGTTTCGTTGCTTGCTCTAAGCAACTCCATTTCATGATAATTTCTTGTGTAGCAGGCTACTGTTTAATATTGTTATAACAAGTAATGCATGCATACAAAGTGTACACAATTATGTCTGACAAATGTCTTACAAATATCACCTATTATTAGGTGAAAACCTTTTTTTTTCTTCCTTTATTTATACTTTCATTGCTTCAATTAATAGGACCGTGAGCTAACTACATCAATTTGGCAAGTCACTTTACCTCACTGAAATCAGTATCTTCACTTGTCAATGTGGATAAGAAAATAATGCCAAACTCAGGATTTTCATGTGTATTTATGATGCATAAAATATTCCATAGATTAAGTGGCTTATTAAACAACATAAATATATTTTCTTGGACTTCCCTGGTAGCTCAGATGGTAAAGAGTCTGCCTGAAATGCAGGAGATCCAGATTTGATCCCTGGGGTGGGAAGATCCCCTGGAGAAGGAAATGGCAACCCATTCCAGTATTCTTGCTGGGAAATCCCATGGACAGAGAAGCCTAGCTGGCTACAGTCCAAGGGCTTGCAAAGAGGCGGACACAACTTAGTGATCAAACAACAACATATTTTCTCACGATTTTGGAGGATAGAGATCCAAGACTAAAGTGTCAGCAGGTTTGGTTTCTTCCTGAGACCTCTCTCCTTGGTTTTCAGGTGGGCACCTCCTCACTGTGTCTTCAGGTGGTCATTGCTGTGAGTGTGCATGTTTCCAGGGGCTTCCCAGGTGGCTCAGTGGTTAAAACAAATTCACCTGCCAACGCAGGGGATGCAGGTTCAATCCCTGGGTTGGGAAGATCTCCTAGAGGAGGAAATGGCAACCCACGCCAGTATTCATGCCTGGAAAATCTCATGGACAGAAGGGCTTAGCGGGTACAGTCCTTGGGGGTTGCAGAGTCAGACGTGACTGAGCAACTGGCCACAAACCAACATGTTTCTAGTATCTCTGCTCTCTCTCTCCATCTTTTTTCTTCTCTGTCCTAATCTCTTGTTATAAGAACAGTAGTTGTATTGATTAGAGTTCACCCTTATATACCCATTTTAACAAATTACCTTTTTAAAGGCTTTCTCTCAAAATACAGTCACATTCCACATTACCAGGGTTTAGGGCTTTAACATATGAATTTGGGGTGAAGTGGGGTTGGGTGGTCACAAATCAGCCTATATGAAATGGATAATCCAAAGAAATTAAAAAAAAAAAGGAAAAAAAAAGAAAGCCCGTAAAAGGTACAAATCCAGGTTAGCTCTTATTGGTTTTCTTTCCAAAACATTTAATTTTGAGCCATAATTTTAAGCTATAAAGGGCTGTAGAGGCCCAAAATTCAAAACCCCTTACTTCAGAGATGAAGAACAACCTACAGAATTCCATGTTAATCACAGTAGAGAAAGAAATACAGGGCATTTTTAAACTTCCCTAGAAATACACTCAATATTTTCTCTGTCTCAGCTCTGTTCTTCTGCTCATGTTAATCCTTTTAACCTTGAACATGGTCAGACCATGACCCTTCAGATGTTAATTCTAGACTCCTCTGTCCAGATAAAAGAAGAAGAGGGAGTAGAAGTCATTAATGCTGTGCTGCTCATTAACTATTTCAGACTTTCTGTCTTCCTGGCCACTTGTGCTGGCCAATGAATGGTGAAAAAAAAAAAAAAAGCATATGTCATTTCTGAGCCAATGTGAGATTCTCCTGCATTCTGTGTAACGGTGCCACAGCTCCTGATGATATTCAAAATAGAGATCTCTTAAGAGACCAAGATAAATAGATCTCCTGCTTATCTTCCCATCCAAAAACCCACAATGGAATTTATACTGAATGAGAAGTAAGCCTTTTATTTTAAGATGCTGAGTTTGGTAACCAATAGATGCTATTTGTTACCACAGCAAATTTGGTCTATTCCACTAATAAAAAGACCCATTGTTTTATGGACTACTCAAGTATTGTTCAACATGTTTCTTTATGTACTTTTGTAAAAAAAAAAAAAAAGTTGAAGCCTAATTTAAGAGAGAAAAAAGAAAACAAAAAACAGTTGACAACAGTACCCTAAGCCTGACCTTACTTTGTACACTTGCTAATATTAGCATGTTCATTTTTAATAATTACCACAAAGGTACTTTCATCTGTAAGAGAGTTTTGTTCTCTTATTAACACTCCTTTCTGATTCCAAAAATAAAATATGTTTATTGAAGAAAATATGAAAATACAAAAGGCATAAATAGAAATTTTAAATCATTCATACTCCCCAAACTCAGAGATAACCACTATTAGTTTTGCAAATAGCCTTCCTGTCTTTAAATTGGGAACCATATTTTCTGTTTAGTTTCCTAATCTTCTACTTTACCTAAAAACGTATTGTCAATAATTCCCCTTATCATTAAATATTCTTTCCACCATTTTAATGGCTGAATAGTATTCCATCACATGGCTGCATAAAGATTTGTTTAATAAACCCCTTAGAGTTGAATTGTTTCTAGTCATTTTCCACAAAATCAACATTTTCCTAAATCTATAATAATTTTCTCAAAACCAGTTTGTAAAATGTGAAACCTTTTGATCTATTTTTGCCAAACTGCACTTTAGCAATTTAAGTATATGTCACAATCCATCCAGCAGTATATGAGAGTATTTATTTCTTATATGCTCTTCAACATTAGAAATTCATCAATATTGTCTCAAACATGAAAATCACTTTCAAATTTCTTTAATTAAATGTTGAATGTCTTTCCTACCCCACTATAAAAAATATTTTTTTCTAGATCTTTTATTGTTTAATTTGTTAATATTTCTTTAGATAAGCCAACAAGGTTTTGTTTTGGTTTGGTTTGGTTTTTTGTTTGTATTTAGTGTATAATGTGAAAGACACATATAACTTAGTTGCCAAATAGCCATTTTTTCTAAAACATCTATGAAATAAACTATCCACAGTCTCCATATATTAAGATTTGTTTCTTGGCTTTTCTCAGTTATGTAGTATTTTAATTACTAAAACTTTTATAGTATTTTCTTAAGATTTTAAAAAATGCATATGTACACCTCAAGGATAATCATTGGTTTTCTTTCTCAAATTCATCTTTCAGTTCTTCAGATTGTTTTAATTTCTGTTCTCCTCTTTTGATGTTCACATGAGGTGAGAAGATAAAGACTTAGGGCTTTTATGTTAGGAGCAACCCCTGAGCAGGTGCAAAAACTATCAGTGGAGGAAGCTTTAGACTCGTTCCACAGGGCAGCTGACGGCATGATCATGGCTATGAGACAGAGTCTCTTCTTCCCAAATGAGGTTTCATTCTTTCAGTCTGAAAAATATTTATTTAGTTCCTTAATGTGCCTGTGCAGTGGATAGGATACCATCCCTGACATTTCCACAATAGAGTGGGAGAAACAGACAAAGAGGCAATTGCTACATATTGCGATCAACTGCTGCAACAAAGCAGAGCACAGGACTTCCTGAGCTCAGGTCCTTCTGACAGGCAAAACGACTGACAGACTAATCACAAGTAGGCAGGCCACACTTTGGGAAGCCACAAACGAAAGTATTGAAAGTCTCTGTCCTTTCCACAGAAGAGTCAGGATTTTTCACCCACATAGTCCCACAGCAGGGCAGCAGGTCTAGGCTCTAGGTGATGCCAATAGCGCACTATACCGATCTGCCTTCGCCACTGATTTTATTAGGCATGCACCACTACAAAATAGAAATACTAAATAATTTACTGAAAGCCCTTTCTTCACTGAAAATACCATGCATGATTAATTTTGTCCTTGATAGTGAGATGCAAGCTGAATTGTTTCTGTCTAATTGGCAGTTCCTTTCAACAGCTTATTTTCATTAGTAAGCACTTGTCATTGCTTTTCTTGATGCAAAGTAAACATCATAATGATTCCAAATGTTTTTAGGAATGAGATGAGATGTGCTGCCTGTGTCTCCAAAGAGAGGCAATTTCATAGACAGTCCCTCAGGGAATATGAACTAGGACCTTGCCATTCATAAAGTGGTCAGCTTCCCTCACTAGCTTGTTAGAAATACAGAAACTGAGACACTGTACCAGACCTACAATATCAGAACCTTTAACAAAAAATCCACTGACGCTGTGCACATTGAATATGAGAGGTTCTGACCCAGAAAGTATAGGGAAAACTCATGGCCCCAACTGTCTTTCTCCTCTCACAATTCCATCACAACAGATCGGTGGCCCAGCCACTGACCTGAAATATGCAACACAGAGAAAGGATACAACCAAAAAATGAAGATGCCCCTCTCAGTTTTGCCACTGGAGCTGTCCTTGAGGGTCCAGCAATCCACTGTTGTCAGCTTGTCCACCCAGGGAAGCGACGAACACAGGTCTGGTGTTTTTTAATTTGGAAAAATACAATAGCTAACATTAGATATTTTCTAATATTTTTTGGATTCTTCCACGTAATGGAGAACTTACCAGCTATGAAAAAATTATTATAGTAAATGATATGCGGTAAATGGCTATCACATTGCAGTGGAATACTTTGTTAGAAACATTCTTGCTTCCCTCTCACGTCTGTAGAATTCTAGAATTTTAAAGCTGAAAGAGACCTCAGAAGTCTTCCGATCTGACCTCCACCTTCCATTTACTACTTATCCAGTCTTTGCTTGAGCATCTCTGTGATGGGGAGCTCACTACTGGAGCAAGGTGGCCCGTTCACTTTATGAAAGTGTGCATGGATAGAGAGCACCTTCTTCTTCTTGTTTAATAAGCATGTCTCTCTATAGCTCCTTTCCCATGAGCTGGTGTTCTACTCTTTGGAATCCATGAGTAACTTAACCTCTTCTTCCACAAGCCAGTCCTTCAAATAGCTGAAACCACTCACTATGCCTTATCTTCTGAAAACTCAGCATCCAGATATGTTATAAGCTGTAAGAGGAAAATCAACTACAATTAGAATCAACAATAATTTCTTATGGTTTGGAATTTTCTGGTCTGGCTACTTCCCCCTGATTACAGTTCAGTTTATATCCAACAGGATCCATGTGTTAATACTTTGATTCATTTATCCAGCAAATATTTATTGAAAAATTGCATGCTTACTGGCAGTCAGGCACTGTGCCAGGCACTAGAGATACAGAAATGAATATAATCAACAAAATTGTAACTCTCATGGAGCTTACATTCTAGCTGTGGGAGAGCGCAACCAAAAAAATGTAACAATAATAGGAGTATATTACCCTAGAGAACAGTGTGTTAAGGTGGCACTGGTGGTAAAGAACCCACCTGCCAATGCAGGAGATGTAAGAGACGTAGGTTTGATCCCTGGGTTGGGAAGATCCCCTGGAGGAGACCATGGCAACCCACTGCAGTATTCTTGCCTGGAGAATCCCATAGACAGAGGAGCCTGGAGGGCTACAGACAATAGGGTTGCAATGAGTCCAACACGACCGAAGCAACTTAGCATGCGCACATAAGAAATGGTAATTGCTGTGTAAAAAAACTAAAGCTGTGTAGGAGGGATAGAGAATTGCTATTTTATACAGAATAGCCAGAAAAGCCAATATTTGAGCAGAGACCAGAAGGAAGTGAGAAAGTAAACCATATGGATATGGAAAAGAGCATTCCCAGAGAGAGGAAACAGCAAGGACAAGCCTCTGAAGGAGGAGCACGCTTGGTGTGGTCATGGAACAGTAAAACAGCCGGTACAGCTGGAACTGAGTGACTGCAAAGGTGAGGAGTCAGGGGCTGATTACAGAGACTTAGAAACATTGAAAAGACTTTGGCTTTTTTTTTTCCTTTGCAGTAGAAATCCAGTGGTAGGTTATAAGCAAATGAATGACATAATCTGATTTAACGTTAGATGGACCCCTCTGGCCACTGTGTAGAGAATAACTGGGCAAGGTGAGGAGGCCAGCCAGGGATAGAAGAGCAGCAACGAAAACAAAGAGAATGAAAAAGCAACCTATGGAATAAGTGAAAATATTTGCAAACAATGTATCTCAGAAGAGGTCAATTTTCAAAATGTAAAAGGAACTCTTACAAATCATAGCAAAAAAAGTCAAATAACACAATGAAGAAACGGGCAAAGGGCATGAATATACATTTCTCTAAAGAATACATAGAAATGGCCAACGGGTATATGTAAAGATGCTCAACATTACCAATTATTGGGGAAATACAAATCAAAACCACAATGAGATGTCACCTCACAACTGTCAGGATGACCTTTATATAAGTGGCAAGTGTTGGCAAGAATGTGAAGAACTTGGAACACTTGCGCACTGTTAGTGGGAATATTAAATTGATGCAGTTGCTACATAAAGAAGTATGAATTGTCCTTTAAAAACTGAAAATAAAACAACCATGTGTTGTATTCAGTCACTGAGTCTTCTCCAGCTCTTTTGTGACCCTGTAGACTGTAGTCTGCTGGGCTCCCCTGTCCATGGGATTTCTCAGGTAAGAATACTGGAGTGGATTGCCATTCCCTTCTCCAGGGGATCTTTCCAGAGTAAGTGTCAAGCCAATGTCTCCTGCATTGGCAGGAGGATTTTTTACTACTGAACCACCAGAGACACCAACAGCCGTATGATCCAGGAATCCCACTTCTAGGTATTTACCCAAAAAACCTGAAAACAGAATCTAGAAGTGTTTGTATTCCCACGTTCAGTGCAGCAGTGATTATAATAACCAAGGTTTAGCAACAACCTAAATGTTCATTGACAGTTGAATGGATAAAGAAATTGTGTGTATGTACAATGGCATATTATTCGGTTTGAAAAAAGGAAGAGAATTCTGATACATGTTACAATGCAGAAGAACCTTGAGGACATTATGCTCAGTGAGATAAGTCAGCCATAGGACAAATACCTCATGTGTGCTGTGCTGTGCTTAGTCACTCAGTTGTGTCTGACTCTTTGCGACCCCATATACTGGAGCCTGCCAGGCTCCTCTGTCCATGG
Organism: Bos grunniens; assembly: GCF_055505025.1. Taxonomy (NCBI): domain Eukaryota; kingdom Metazoa; phylum Chordata; class Mammalia; order Artiodactyla; family Bovidae; genus Bos; species Bos grunniens. Next base: position 71,884,899 of record NC_141170.1, read on the forward strand.
AGATTCTCTAGGCAAGAATTCTGGTGTGGGTAGCCACGCTCTCCTCCAGGGGATCTTCCAACCCAGGGATCGAACCCTGGGTCTCCTGCACTGCAGGGAGATTCTTTACCATCTCAGCCACCAGGGAAGCCCATGGTTCTACTTGTATGAGGTATCTAAAGTAGTCAAACTCATAGAAGCAGAAAGTAGAATGGTGGTCACAAGGAGCTAGAGGGAGGGGGGACTGGGGAGTTGGTGTTCAGTGGGCATAGAGTTTAATCATGTAAGATGAAAAAGTTCTAGAAATATGCTGTCCAATAATATTCATATAGTTAATAATACTATACACTTGAAATTTTGATAGGAGAGTAGATCTCACGCTGTGTGTAAAAACAAAAAGTAAAGCAAAATTTGCCAGCAATAGTCATGAACACATGTGCATTAAATATAAATTTATTAATATGAATTTTCCTTTATAAAATTGGATAAACCATTTTGGATGAAGCTTGGGCCATCAATCTAGAATGCCTATTCCTTTCTTCTAGTTTTATTATTCACAACCTTCATAACCGTGAGCAAGTCTCTTACCTTCTCTGAGCCTCAGTTTCCTCAGTAAAATGATTAAGATAAATTAAAGTTCTGTGGGTCTATGAGTGCCAAAGGGGAGGGGGGATAAATTAAGAATTGGGATTAACATATATCCTTACTACAAAAAACAACAATCACCTACTGTACCACACAGGAAGCTATACTCAATATTTTATAATAACCAATAAGGGGAAAAAATCTGAAAAAGTATGTGTGTGTGTGTGTGTGTGTGTGTAACTGATTCACTGTGCTATGTACCTAAAACTCACAACATTGTAAACTGTACTTCAATTTAAAAGAATTATAATAGAGTTCATCCTACCTTAAAGTCTTACAATTCTGAGTTTCTCATTTATTCAGTATAATCTTAGTGATAAAAGCCACAGTGATCAACTAACTAATTTCATATTTTCAAGTAGCTCATGGAGGCAATTTCTTTCTTAGCCTATTCTCCTGTGCTAAACTGTATAAATTTGGCTTCTACATGTGCCTCAAGCAAAATGGTTGACAGAAACTGATGAACCTATCCCGCTCTGAGTCATATGATGTAATTGTCGATAATCCTAATTCTGGATCATAGTTTGCTTGTCCATAATTATGGCTGCAATTGAATACTTTTAGCGTTAACATTAGCCCGGAGTTGCCAAGCTCCCTCCCTATCTTAGGGAAACGGAACTGTGAGTACATCTCAAAGCAAGGTTTGCTGCTTTTTTGCCCGGAACACTTTTTAATTGGGTATCATTTGGAAATTTCTAAATCCCATTTTGGAGCTTCTGGTCACTGCGTTTCTTAGTGAAGCCCAAAAAGCTGGTTATGAGGCATGCCTAAACTGTGCAAATGTCAAAACAAAAATTACTATCATCCCTGATTTCTTCACAAAGTGAAAAAGAGGCATCATCTTGACCCTTTTTTAATATATACTAATAGAAACCAAAGATGGCAAAGCTGCAAGAGAAAGCACTCATGAATTCGGGATGGAAATTGCACTTCTAATTTAAACTTTTCCATCTAGTTAGCAGGGTTTAAAATCACTGGGTTTTTCAGAAACCCACAGACTATGTAAATGTGCAATTTGAGTATATTCACCCAAGTGCCTGCCTAGAAACCTTAGTCATCTTTACCTTCCACCCTCTCCTCCCCACCCACACCTCGTGAGTCAACAAACTCTACCCTTTAACTCTCTAGTGATGTGGAAATCTACTCCCCTGCCTCCCACCCCCATTCTGCTGAAAATGCAATTAAGAATCTCAGTACTTCTTAAATAGGTAAGTGGTTGGCTTGACCCCAGGCCTTCTCCACCTCCAAACTCTCCTCTATAGATATAAGAGTTGGCTTTAACAAAGCACAAATTGGAGCCTGTTCTATTACTTAAAAATACAAGATGGCTCTCCATAGTACAAAATAATCTAAAACCTTAGCTTGGTATTTTCTACCTCTTTAGTTCACTTCTCAAACTTCCCCCTCATCCCTTCCAGGTTTCTAGACCTTACTCCAAGGCCTATTATTTCTCAGCCTCTAGAACCCTCAATGGTCCATGATGTTGCAAATATTCCTCTTGTTAGCTCTTTTCCATGAACTCCAACTTTATACACTGATATCCTACTCATCCTTGAATATGAAATTCAACCATTATTTCCTATGAAACCTTCCCTAATCCTTTCAGAACAGCTCTTTCCAACATGCTTCTCTAGAACAATTCTTTCCTTCTTTTTTTTTTCATTCACTAAATCTAAGAAACAATTAAGTTCTGGGGATATGGCCATTAATAACATAATCATGGCTTTCTTGTGGATTGTTTCTACCATATGTTGTTGCTGAGTTGCCATATGTATGCCAGCCAACTATCTTTTTGACTGTATTTTTAAATTTTATTTTACTGAAGTATAGTTGATTTATAATGTTGTGTTAATTTCTGCTGTACAGCAAAGATATTTATATATAACCCACCAGGCTCCTCTGTCCATGGGATTCTTCAGGCAAGAGTACTGGAGTGGATTGCTATGCCCTCTTCCAATGGATCTTCCTGATCCAGGGACTGAAGCTGCAACTCCTGCATCGCAGGCAGATTCTTCACCACTGAGCCATAAACATTCTTTTTCATATTCTTTTCTAGTATTTCACAAAATATTGAATATAGTTCCCTGTGCTATACAGTGGGCTTCCCTGTTGGCTCAAATATAAAGAATCTACCTGCAATGCTAGAGACTCAGCTTCAATCCCTGGGTCAGGAAGATTCCCTGGAGGAGGGCATAGCAACCCACTCCAGTATCTTTGTCAGGAGAATTCCATGGACAGAGGAGCTTGGCAGGCTACAGTCCATGGGGTCACAAAGGGCTGGACACGACTGAGTGACTAACACACTTTTCATACATTAGGACCTTGCTGTTTATCCATTCCCTATACATAATAGTTTGCATCTGCTAATCCCAAACTCCCACACCATCGCTCCCCAACCCCCTCCCCCTTGGCAACCACAAGTTTATTCTCCGTGTCTGTGCGTCTGTTTTGTAGTCAATTCGTTTATGTTACGTTTTAGATTCCCCATATAAATGATATCATATGGTATTTGTCTTTCTCTTTCTAACTTACTTCATTTAGTATGATAATCTCTAGGCCCACCCATGTTGTTTCAAATGGCATTACTTCATTCTTTTCTATAGTTGAGTAATTTTCTTACCCTCTCCTTTCACCTGTCGATGGACATTAGCGTTTCTTCCATATTTGGCTATTGTGAATAGTGCTACTATGAATATAGGGGTGTGAGTATTGTTTTTAAATTAGAGTTTGCCTGGATATACGCCCAAGAGTGAGATAGTTGAATCACATGGCAACTCTATTTTCAGTTTTTTGAGGAACCACCATACTGCTTCCCAGAGTACTCATATTTTAATTGGTGTTCGGTTTCTTTCCTTGGACGACAAACTCCTGAGGAGGGGATTATGTTTCATTCAGTTTCCAGCACGGTGAGTGAATCTCAGCTAAAATCTATTGAATCTTATTTAAATTAAATTGGCTCATTACTTGACTATATATATGTTTGTGTAAATATATATTTGTACTCAAACCAAGTAGCTTATAAGGCCTTGTAATTTAGAAGCCATACATTGTCCTAAACATCCCCCTTGTGCCCTTATTCATCTTAAGACCAGACATTAGCATAAACACCTCATGAAATTTATCAAAGATAACGTACCGAAGCACTTGCTACAGTGACTAGCATTGAAAAAGAGCTAAATCAACACAAACTCCTTTTCAGTTTAATTGGAGTAGATTTTAATTCTTCTGATTGATAATAAGCTAGTATTTGTTTAAGCTTGATGGACTTTTCCAATAAGAATATCCAACAAAGCAAGAATTTCCTTCAGATCCATCTCATCAAATGGTTACCATTCAATTAGAAATATTAGAGGTGCTCAAAAGCACTTGCAGAAAATGGTGAATGTTTAAATTCCTGATCTTCATATAAGACTTGGTAAGCAAGGACTGGGTGATGTAAGACCGGGATTCTAGAAGCAACTCTGACACGAATTGAATTCTGAAAAATCACCTTATTTCTTTCCATATTCTTATCTGTTGAAAATGGGGATATTAATACCACTTTTCCCTCCCTTGTAGAGTTCTGTGGATAAAAGTATAATACCTGTGAAATTACCCTGGGGAAAAAAAAGGTAAAGACTTATCAAATGTGAGGTGGTATTTGTAATAGTGAGAACTCACGGCACACTCTTATGACAGGACCATCTCTCAGGGATGTCCCCAAGCGAATATGAGGCTGCTCAGCAAAGTGATACACATATGGTCAAGGATTTAGTGTGAAGAAATAATAAATCCTTCTCGAGTCCTCTTGGGGCAGATAAGGAACAAGTACAGCCAACCCTCAGTGACCTGTGATAACAAGGCTGGGGATAATATGGATAAACGGATTTCACAGATTATCCAAAAATATAACTTTCACCATTTACAACCTCTAAACTTTTGCAGAAATTCCTTAAAAGAAGCCAAATTACTTTCACCTGGACTCATAACTTATGTGAGTTTCACTGCCAGTTCCTACCTCTATCTGTGCCCAGACACAACTTAAAAAACAAAGAACAACCAGTAGAAATACTGATGGTAGTCTAGTCACTAAGTTGTGCCTGACTCTTCCGATCCCATAGACTGTAACCCACCATGTTCCTCTGTCCATGGGATTTCCCAGGCAAGGATACTTGAGTGGATTCCCATTTCGTTCTCCAAGGGATCTTCCTGGTTGAGGAATTGAACCTGAGTCTCCTGCATTGGCAGGCAGATTCTTTACCTACCAAACCACCAGGGAAGCACTGAGTAGCTGTCATAAAAATTGCTGGTCTATCCAAGAAAGCTCAGCACATTTTGTTCCCAGAGACCTATGAGGTATTTGTCCTGTCCATATTTTCCTGGGGCAAGGAAGAAGCAACTGGGACCAGCAAACCCAGAAAATTCTGGTAGTGACCTCAAACCGTGGTGATTTCCCCAAGTTATGTGAAGGAACTTGTCCCCACTCCAGTACTCTTGCCTGGAAAATCCCATGGATGGAGGAGCCTGGTAGGCTGCAGTCCATGGGGTCGCTAAGGGTCGGACACGACTGAGCAATTCACTTTCACTTTTCCCTTTCATGCATTGGAGAAGGAAATGGCAACCCACTCCAGTGTTCTTGCCTGGAGAATCCCAGGGACGGGGGAGCCTGGTGGGCTGCCGTCTATGGGGTTGCACAGAGTTGGACACGACTGAAGTGACTTAGCAGTAGCAGTAGTAGTCCCTTCAAATGATCCTTCCCAAAGCAACAATGAAATCAGTTCTGGGCTAGTTCCTCGTCCAGAACTATTCTACAGATGTCTCCAAAAGTGGGATGGGAAATGGCTTAGAAATAAATAAATCTGTTATTTGAATTATTCAACAGTTCTCTCCCTGATATTCCCAATGAGAGAGAGGTCTTCCTGTCACTTCTCATTATGATAGCTTTTCTTTCCCTTCTTTTTGCCATCTTTTCTGCTATATTGCCAAGATGATTCAAAAATGCTGTGAAAAACACCAAAGGAAGAACCATCTGCAAAACAGCAGCCCTGTAGGTTCTACAAGACTTCCTCTTATCCAATAACTCAAGATCAAAACCTGGGCAAGTTAAAAAACAGAAAATCACTGATAGCCTCTTCTGAGAATGAGAGTAACAGTGAAAAAATAGATTAATGATATTCCTGCTTCAAGGGGCTTGTATCCACTCATCCACTGATTCAACAAATGTTTGTTGAGTATTTGCTCCATGTCAGATAGTTCACAACAGAATGCTTGGGATCTGTCCATCCAGTTTCTAGAATACCATCAATAATTGCAATGTGTGATTCCCCTCCAGCATCTGTCCATTTTGCATCATGTCAGTGAAATAAGTAACTGACACCTTGAAGAGAGCGCAAGGTAGGTGAACAACCATCCTTGTTAGTCCAGGACTATCACGATTCTACCTAAGACTTTCCATTTTAAAACTGAGCAAGTCCTGAGCAAACAGGAATAAATTGGCCCCTCTAGTGCAAGGCCCAGAACCCATTTCAAATCTCTGGCTAATGGCTAGATTTGATCTTTGGCAATCTTTGTGTGAGCTTTGAATTTTTTTTTTTAAATCTTTAGACCTCAACTTCCACTTCTGTAGAATAAAGTTGCAAGACTAGATTATCTCTAAGGATTACCTTCCAAGTTTAATAGTCTAAGAGTGAATTTAACATCTTTTTAGGATTAAAATGGATCTCAGTGTGCTACAAAGCTATAGGAAGCTCCCTGCAAATCTCTGTCCACCAGTGAAGATAACAGCAAGTTGAAATCCTGTTGAATCCCCAACAATTATAAGGATCACACCTGAACTCAAGCTACTCCTCTAAATTAAGCATCAGAGTTCTTTGCCTCGGTGCCTGGGTTAACTCAGCCCAGAACAGAGAATATTCTATTCAGAAACTTGCAGAAAACCTTAGAGTCTATTTTGGAAGAATATAGTTCAGAATTATATTTAGCTGTGTTACTTTAGCAATTAGACAGAGTCATGACCTCAGAGTATTTAAGGTGAAACAGACCTTTGTTGCTGGCAAGTGCCTTGGTATCTTAAGATTGTAGAAGGAATAAAGGAGCACTCCCGACATGAACAATCACTTCTTTGGAAGAATCGTAAGTAAAAAATAATAATAATAATAGGGGTTGGGGGAAGCGTGATCCCAGTTCTAAAACTAGCTTGCTTTACTTTAATAGCCTTATCATAAAATGGGCAGACGACATACTTCTCAGGGTCATGTGAAGAGAGACTTGTTCCTTTTATTAAAGTTGTGTATGTGTATGTGTAGTCTTATATTCATCCATCCTTATATTTTATACATATGGATTTATATATGAATGGATTTATTTTATAAATCCATCCTTATACTTTACATATAATGTATATATTTATATATAAAATATCTATACACTATATGTAATATATATAATACATATACATTCCTACAATGTTCCTGTTACATTCTTACATATAAAAAGCATTTCAAATGTCATACATGTTACACAAATCTAAAAGAATATGTTGTGAAATAGTTTCAGAAGAATTCTCTTTAGCTCCTTCAAGTCCTATCAGATCATGCTTTTGGCTAACCCAACACAGTCACCCAGATTAAAATAGGAAGTAAGTTGTCAATGTTCTCTCTCTCGGAGGAGCATTTACCCTTAAATTTTTGTGGACAAAAAATAAGAATCCCTCTTAATCCATAGAATGCTGTGCTTTAATCTCAAGAGTCCCCTTGTCTGAGGATGCCTTCTCCAACTTGAACAGATGCCCACCCCAGTCCTTGCTTGAGAGCAGCCAGGAGCTCAGAATTCAGATGCTCTGAAAACAGTGCTTTTTGCCTTAATGCATTTAATCCCTGGCTTGGGAAGATCCCCTGGAGGAGGAAATGGCAACCCACTCCAATATTCTTGCTGGAAAATACCATGCACTAGGAAGGCTGGCAGGCTTACAGTCTGTGGGGTCACAAAGAATTGGATAACACTGAGCAACTGAGCACACAGGAGCACAGTGCATCTTCACAGATTCAGCTCCTATGGATTCCCCTGGTTGCATCCTTTGTGATTCCTGAAGTTAGTAAGGAGCTAACCCTCTTCTCTCTTATTATTTCCACACACACATACAGTAGGCACTCAACAAATGACAGTGGGGGTCCTTCCTCCCTTTTTAAAAATTTATTTATTTATTTTGGGCTGCGCTGGGTCTTTGCTGCTGCCTGGGTTTTTCCTTAGTTGCAGGGAGCAGGGGCTACTCTTTGTTGAGGGGGGCAGGTTTCTCATTGCAGTGGCTTCTCTAGTTGCAGAACACGGGGGGCTCTAGCGCACGTGGGCTCAGTAGTAGCAGTTCCCCAGCTCTAGAGCACAGGCTCGATAATTGTGATACACAGACTTAGTTCCTCCCCAACATGGGGGATCTTCCCCCACCGATGGAACCCTGTCTCCACCATTGGCAGATGGATTCTTTACCGCTGCAGGCTCCTGGGGAAGCCCCCACCCGCTTTCTCCCTTATGCTTTTCTCTACCCTATGTAATTGCTAACTCGTTAGGTCATGGATAGCATGCTTTAAAAAACAGTTTTCCTGATGTCCCTGAAGGCGTGCTCTAGGCTGACGATGGCCACGAAGTTCCTCGGAGGATTACCAGAGCAAATTCAGGAGGAAGACGGGTGAGTGAAGTCGCACTTTGGCGCAGGGATGTGCATCCTATTTGCAACCCAAAGAGGCTCTCTCGCCTTTAGATTGGCAAATAGTCCAAGAACTGCTGAAATTCCTGCTTGGTAGTGAAAGCCTATTGCTCTCCCAGTCCTTACATCAGGGGCATTGCAATGCTGTCCTGAGTTTGATTTAACTTCCTTGCAGATACACGGGAACAAGTTGTTGAAAAACAATTATCTCAAGACCTCCCTCAAAACTGCTCTGTTTTTCAACCCCATTAGGGCTGAGATAGCAGCACACAATTTCAGGATGATTTATCTCTCAATACTGATCTGCTGCTACATTACTGGACATTTCCTCCACCGCCGATTCCATCAATCAAGCAGTCATCTGAGCGCTTCTGCAACCCGCACTCCTCTGACAGGGCCGCGCTTGCTATTTATCTTACAGGCCGTCTCTCACTCTTGTCAGTTTTAATTCCGCTCCATCCTCATTCTCTTCTCCTGTCCCCTGAGGGCTCTCTGTCTGGGATATATTATTATTCAGTATTTACAGGGATGTCACTTGAAAAATGTCACCATTGCAAATGACAAAAATTTGGGAATTTGCACAGAATTGTCTGTACCCCAGCCACCATTTTGAATTTTTATACCAGGATGTGAATTCTGCAGCTACCCATGAATCTTTCAAACCACTGACCTGGTTCAAAGAAGCCTTAGGGCAAGAGTATGACACTTGCTAAAATTCCTTCTAATTTAATTGTAAAGTTTCCACTTTTGAGGAGGATTTATTCAGTTCCCTATATTTAGAAAAAATATAATTTAGAAACTCTCCCACCATTATTGGCATCGTCAGGCAAGTCAATGTGCAAGGTTTATCCTTAAGCCTCTATAATGTATAATTATGGGTTGTCCACGCCCTATTATCAAATGTCTATCTCTTTTCATGATGAAATTGAAATGCTTATTTTAGCTAACACCCAAGTAGCATTTCTGATGTTTCACAATCTGTTTTAAGCATATATACTCACATATGTTAATCCTTAAATCAAACCTACATTCCTCATTACCGTCAAAGAGGATATTTGGACAAACTAAATAGAAGGGGAAATCAGATTTATTCAACACATACTATGAGCTTGGCTTTTTCACAAAAAATTGTCTTTCAAATGCTGAGCACAATTCTGAAGTATTAATATAATCAACTACATATTCATAGATGAGAAAGCTGAAGTGTGCCCAAAGGTTTGCAGACTCAATGAGGTCACTAAGCCAGCATTTTAACCCATATCTATCTGATTTCAAGTCACTCGCTGTCTCTGCTTTTAGAAAGAGATCTGAGGCTATTCTAGGTTACTGTCAAAAATTCTTTGAAACTTGTAACATCAGTCATAGGTCAGTCATCTTTTTATATCACCATCAGCCTTGGTGGTGATTCACTTGTCCAGATTCATTATGAGAGGCAGAAAATGTGCTTGCCTTTTCCCCAGACTGGACTAGAATGATCTAAAATTCCAGCGTGGTCCACAAATTGGGTTTGCATTGGTGCCAGGCCACATGAGGGGATCCAGTTTAAGAATAAAGGTAGCCTTCTCATGGTCCTTGATAGCTCAGCTGGTAAAGAATCCACCTGCAATGCAGGAGACCCCAGTTCAATTCCTGGGTTGAGAAGATCCACTGCAGAAGGGATAGGCTATCCACTCCAGTATTCTTGGTCTTCCCTTGTGGCTCAGCTGGTAAAGAATCTGCCTGCAATGCGGGAGACCTGGGTTCGATCCCTGGGTTGGGAAGATCCCCTGGAGAAGGGAAAGCCTACCCACTCCAGTATTCAGGCCTAGAGAATTCCATGGCCTGTATAGTCCACAGGGTTGCAAAGAGTCAGACAGGACTGAGTGACTTTCACTTTCACTTTCTCATGGTCCAACCACACTCACTGGAGTTGTTCACCTGGATCTGGGACCCAGGGTCCAGCCAGGGAAATAAATTCACTTAACTTGCTTTGTTCAGTACAACTGTTTCTCCTATAGGGCTTACATGGGGCAGTGACTGGTTGATAAGAAAAATAACAAGTATTTCTTGGTCTTCCAGCCAATCTACCATACCACAGATGATTTAGAGGAAGTTCAGGGGCCAGCAGAGTGAGGTATTCGGGGCATGAATTAGCAGATCATGAAGGCAATCCACACAGAGTATTCAACAGCAGGGAGGCCAAGCAAAAAGGATCAGGTGGCTAAAGGAAGACTGGAGGCCAGTATAAGAGGAAGGTGAAGATCACAGGAGAAATGTGGGCACACTTAAGGAAGTCCAGGTGTGGTCTACAAAAGCTAATCCCTGGTCTCTTGGATGACTCAAGGGAGATGGATGGAGCCCTAATCTCCAATAATTCAATTTTCTGGACAAGTTATCAGGACATACTACTACTAATAAGATCTTACTCAGTGGCAAGCACTTTTGCTTTATGTGTTAATAACTCTTTTGGTCTTCTCAACAATCATATAGTTCAGTTCAGTTCAGTTCAGTCACTCAGTCGTGTCTGACTCTTTGCGACCCCATGAATCACAGCACGCCAGGCCTCCCTGTCCATCACCAACTCCCAGAGTTCACTCAGACTCACGTCCATCAAGTCAGTGATGCCATCCAGCCATCTCATCCTCTGTCGTCCCCTTCTCCTCCTGCCCCCAATCCCTCCCAGCATAGGAGTCTTTTCCAATGAGTCAACTCTTCGCATGAGGTGGCCAGAATACTGGAGTTTCAGCTTTAGCATCAGTCCTTCCAGTGAACACCCAGGACTCATCTCCTTTAGGATGGACTGGTTGGATCTCCTTGCAGTCCAAGGGACTCTCAAGAGTCTTCTCCAACTCCACAGTTCAAAAGCATCAATTCTTTGGCACTCAGCTTTCTTCACAGTCCAACTCTCATATCCATACATGACCACAGGAAAAACCATAGCCTTGACTAGACGAACCTTTGTTGGCAAAGTAATGTCTCTGCTTTTGAATATGCTATCTAGGTTGATCATAACTTTCCTTCCAAGGAGTAAGCGTCTTTTAATTTCATGGCTACAATCATCATCTGCAGTGATTTTGGAGCCCAAAAAAATAAAGTCTGACACTGTTTCCACTGTTTCCCCATCTATTTCCCATGAAGTGATGGGGCCAGATGCCATGATCTTCGTTTTCTGAATGTTGAGCTTTAAGCCAACTTTTTCACTCTCCTCTTTCACTTTCATCAAGAGGCTTTTTAGTTCCTCTTCACTTTCTGCCATAAGGGTGGTGTCATCTGCATATCTAAGGTTATTGATATTTCTCCTGCCAATCTTGATTCCAGCTTGTGCTTCTTCCAGCCCAGCGTTTCTCATGATGTACTCTGCATAGAAGTTAAATAAGCAAGGTGACAATATACAGCCTTGATGTACTCCTTTTCCTCTTTGGAACCAGTCTGTTGTTCCATGTCCAGTTCTAACTGTTGCTTCCTGACCAATCATATAAATCAACTGATATTCCTCTCCCCAATGGATATATAAATTTGTTCAGTATCTTTAGGCCCATATCTGAATGAACCAGACATTCCACAGCTGATCACATGAACTCTAGAATTTACACTCTCAATCACTCCCTACTCATCACCACCTCTTGGGGTTGAAATGAAGACTAAACAGCAAACACTTATTATGGACTGTGATCTGCAATGGAAAGCACAAGTCCAGGCAGTTATTTTAACCCATAAAACTTTTACAACAATACTATGAGACAGTGTGATAGCGTTTGGTCAGGAAAACAGAAGCTACCTTGAATGTTCCAAGTATCAGTAATTCCAGTGCAGGGAATTTCAAGGCCTTCCTTACACAGTCTTTTGGAAAGGCTGGGCAATGGATTTTAGGGAAGCCACATAGATCTGATGCGTCTATGCAAATGGGCTCAGCACCTATCCTGAGATTAACGCACATCCTCCGGGCCTCTGGGACACTCTCACGGCCTATCTTGCAGGCAGCTCTGAGACAGAAAATTCTCAGTAGGCTCACCTGAAAGCCACTTTGAACCTCGCATCTTCCCACCCACACATCTGCCTGTAACTATCTCTTTTGGGGACATAATGTGCCCTTCTCTTTTGCCAGGAAAATATCACACCAGTGTCTCTCTTCATGAGATGACAGCCAAAGCCGTATGTGAAAGGATATCCTGGGAACAGGCTTCTTCACAGTGCACAGGCGATTCAGAAGGTGGTACAGATGCAGTAAGCTAACAACAGATAATCTGGTAGAGTTGGATATAATTGTTATTCCCATTTGGCAGTTGATGCAGCTGCGGCACGGAGAGATTAATCGATTTGTCCCAAATTACAACAGAAAGTGATAGAGTCAAGATTCACATCCAGAGTCTGGCTCTAGAACCCTCTCTCTCACCAATGCATGAGACTGTGTTCATGAAAGACTTAGCCCAGTAAAGCTCAGCACAGATTATACACATTACACTAAGCTGTGGTTGTTGTTATTGGGCTTCCCAGGTGGCACAGTGGTAAAGAATCCTCCTGCCAACGCAGGACACATGGGTTGGATCCCTGGGTTGGGAAGATCCCCTGGATTAGAAAACAGAAACCCACTCCAGTATTCTTGCCAGAAGAATCCCATGGACAGAGGAGCCTGGTGGGCTGCAATCCATGGTGTCACAAAGAGTTGGACACAACTGAGCACTGAGCACTGTTGTTATTATTGTTGTTGTTCTTATTATTGTTATATTGTATTACTATGTTTGTTTTTCTCATAATTATCATAACTGGGGTTGCCCAGCTACTAGCTAAAATATGTTGACTATGCCCACCAACATTCTGTCCCACATTAGCCACCTTCCAAGGCCACCTAGGTGGATTTTCTTGCCCTAATGAATGTACCATTATAATTTAGTCCCAGACTTCTAAATAATCTTTTAAAAAACAATATCCTGAGTAGCCACAGGTATATATGTATGAATATGAGCATGCATGAATATGTACACACACACATGTTTTGTGAACAACAGAAAGGTAACTATTTCAATGGATTCAATTGATGTTGGTGAGCTTCTGAGAGCAGGCAGTCCCAGCTGTCCAATTATTGCAGGCAACCTGCCCCCACATATTCACTGCACAAAAATCATGTCAAATGCACTTGGAAACAACCCTAGGCTGCAGCACACTGAGAAAGAGAAGCTGGGAGTTGGACTCGCTGGCTTTGGGCTGCCCAGCACAGCCTGGAATGCATGTGTGGTCTCTGATTCCACCTCTAGATACTGCAGGGAAGACTCTGTAATTGAAAAAGCCTGCCCAAGCAGAAAGTCTGCCTTGTTTAATAAACAGTGTCCTCTGAAGAAGTTCAAAATTTACCAGAGAAGAAATGCAGCCTCTCGTGTTCCCATCAGTGTTTTAGAACTAGCTGAAACAGATCTAGGTCCCAGCTGCATTCTTTCCTTTACAGCTTTACCCGTACAATTTGGCAGCTAGATCAGATCAGATCAGTCGCTCATTCGTGTCCGATTCTGCGACCCCATGAATTGCAGCACGCTAGGCCTCCCTGTCCATCACCAACTCCCGGAGTTCACTCAGACTCACATCCATCAAGTCAGTGATGCCATCCAGCCATCTCATCCTCTGTCGTCCTCTCCTCCTCCTGCCCCCAATCCCTCCCAGCATCAGAGTCTTTTCCAATGAATCAACTCCTCGCATGAGGTGGCCAAAGTACTGGAGTTTCAGCTTTAGCATCATTCTTTCCAAAGAAACCCCAGGGCTGATCTCCTTCAGAATGGACTGGTTGGATCTCCTTGCAGTCCAAGGGACTCTCAAGAGTCTTCTCCAACACCACAGTTCAAAAGCATCAATTCTTCGGCGCTCAGCCTTCTTCACAGTCCAACTCTCACATCCATACATGACCACAGGAAAAACCATAGCCTTGACAGATGCTAAATATCTAGAATTAAACATGCCTGCCATTAATCCAATGGTCAGAACCTTTTTGGCTTCAAGGTAAATGATCAACGCGCTCTTTCTTTATCCCTTTTTCTTCATTGCTACTGTCTCCAATCATGCTTAGGGGGTAAAAAGGAAGAAGGAAACAGAGGTGTTTACCTTCACTCAGCAATTTCATGATTTCTATCAGACGGTAGGAGCAAAAATAATTTGGAAGATTTCAAATGAAAAAGTTATAGAGCAGAGCACATGGTTGCTAATGCATTTGGTAAATGTTGGGGGGTGGGAATTATGCATGAATACCAAATTTCCGTGATAGGAAGGTGAACAGCTCGTTTAAGGACTGCAGATTCAATGCTGGAAATCACATCACTCTGAACAGGTATACAGTATTATATTCCAATTGAAAAAGGAATAGCATGTGAAAGCACTGGGCAAAAAAGGCAGCAGAAGACTATTGCATCTTTAATAGGATTTTTTATTCAAATGTGCTGAGCCAAACCATTTAAAATTGCATTTGAATAGTGAACAGATAACATCATCATTTAAAAAAAAAAAAACCTGCCCACTTGTGCAAGATCAACAGAGGGCCTACAAAATAAAAACAGGGAAAAGGAGGTGTTAGCTCTGAATAGAAAATAAAATTAGATATGACTTCTCAGCCATGAGGCCTTCTTCAGGCCTCAAAAAGGTAAAGCAAGGTGAACACCATCTTTTGTTAGCACAACTCCAAGAAGATTTTGGAGTCTGGAGGTCCTTCCTCTTCAAAGTATTGTTATCAAAGATGAATTTAATTTTGGTGATGATTTATCTTGCTTCTTCCACAAAATTGTTTTAGTCTTATTCATCAGTTTGCATTATTGGTATTGAATATGTGAGATCGGGAAAAGGGAAGGAGAACATATGATCGGGGTGGAGAACAATGCAACCAGGGGCAGACCCTCTAGCATTAAAATGCCCATGATTCAAGTGTAGAAGGTGTCTGAGGAAGTCCAATGAACCATAGGAACCACTGCCCCTGCTAGCAAACCCTGTGTTTCCTCCCAAATGAATCCTTCTGTCTGACCAAGTTCCTGCCTAACTGAAGGCTAGGCAGCTAGCTTTGGTGTGCTGACTTCCCTACAGTCTGTGTTTTCCTACAGTCTTTTTTGAAACAGTATTTCCCCATATAGTGTATACAGATCCAGGGCTCTGGGACCTTTGTCTACTTTAATTAGCATTCCTCAGGAGAAATTCATACAGAAGAGAAAGAATTCCTTGAGTAAGTGAAGGCATACATGGCTGTCAACTGAGAAATTCCTCAGATTTTTAGTGGAACTTCTGAGCCTAGGATTTTCTGATCTGCTCATTAGGCAACATCATTTTTCTCTTCTCTGCTTAGAGGATCTCAATGGCTTGCAATCAAGGCTTATGTCCTTGAGAAAAGCATCAGTATTGAGGGTTGGAAATTTACACCTGGAAAGACCAACATGAAGGTCTCTGGTGTACCTCAGGCAGAAGACACACAGTCTGAAGCTTTGGGAAAACTATAGCTTGCCCGTGAAACAGACAGAGGCATGATCAGAATCAGCACAGCAGAGACAGAAGGTCATGGTTTTCTTACATGATGTAATAGGGAAGAACAAATCTGACTCCATATTGGAGTCACACACTTCTTACACACACCAAGTGTCAAAATATGCTGGTACCAGTTACCAGCTGGTACCAGGTATCCAGCTAGTTTAGAAACCTGATGAATTTCCTGCTGGATTAATCTTTCAGGTCCTAAAATATGTTCTTCAGAGGCTGATACTTGGAATCACATGAGTTCATCTGGCCCGGTGATTTCTATTCCAATAGTTTCTGGACTCACTTGACCCCAGAAACACCTACAAAAGCAGCAAACAAGAATCAGCATTGTTAACAAAAGCCCCTCGGTGGGCATTAGGCATACAACTTGCTGCTGCTGCTAAGTCACTTCAGTCGTGTCCAACTCTGTGTGACCCCAGAGATGGCAGCCCACCAGGCTCCCCCGTCCCTGGGATTCTCCAGGCAAGAACACTGGAGTGGGTTGCCATTTCCTTCTCCGATGCATGAAAGTGAAAAGTGAAAGGGAAGTCGCTCAGTCATGTCTGACTCTTAGTGACCCCATGGACTGCAGCCTACCAGGCTCCTCCATCCATGGGATTTTCCAGGCAAGAGTACTGGAGTGGGATGCCATTGCCTTCTCCCACAACTTGCACTAGTCCTCTAATCTAACCCATCACTTAATTACCAAATAAACCCCAACAGTTGAACCCTGAACTTGCTTTCATGAAGTCTAAAGATACTACTTCCTAACGATAGCTCAGTCAGCAAAGAACCCACATGAAATGCAAGAGACCTGGTTTCTATCCCTGAGTCAGGAAGATCCCATGGAGAAAGAAACGGCAACTCCCTCCAGTATTCTTGCCTGAAGAATCCAATGGACAGAGGAGCCTGACAGGCTACGGTCCATGGGGTCACAAAAGTCAGACACGACTTAGTGGCTAAACAACAACAGCAACAACAGAAGAGGTATAAAGAGTTGTGGTATTCCAATTTTGTCATATATATTTTATTTTCAGTCCCACAAAACACATTCAGGCTCTGTGTTGGAGAGCTATAGGGTTTAGATCAGCGTGTGTGTTCCATGGAATGATATCATTCCCAAGGAGGCAAAATTTGATTCTTGAGAACATAAAAGCCTTATATATTACGTTGGTTTATGGTCCTCTAAAGGGCCACAGTACATAAACAGATACACAGCATATCCATGGTATTACAATTTTATGGAGATGGGGAAGTAATTAGAAGGGGAAAAAAATGTCTCCAAAGGTTTCTTAGAAGAACAAAACAATTAAAATGTTTAGAAATATCAGGAAGTTGAAGAACTTGGGTATGGAAAAATGCAACCATTTGTAGCTACAACTAAGCTGTGCCTGTGTTAAAATATGGTACGGCCATAATTTTTCAAGACAAAGCATAAATCTAGGTATTTAGAAACAATTGCCCAGTTTTTAAATGTTAGTTTGTTTTGAAAGAAAATCAGCAAGAGCCCTTTGTACTTTGTAAGCCAAAGAAAATATATCTCCAGGGCCATGTGGCCCACCAGATGTCAGTATACAGTCCGTATCCTCAGGGGAAATTTGAAGGAATGGTTACGTCCTTAGAGCATTTGGTGGTTACTAATCAGTTAAATTAGACAAAGAGCAAAAGCATTATTCATGTTGTACTCTTTTAAGAAAAATGTTCACCGTTTACTCCATAAGTGAAACCATTTGCCTATTGGCAAATTTTAAGAAACATTTTTCTGGCTTCTCAATATTTACCAAGGTGTCAATAATCTTTGCAAAGGGGCCTTAGTCATTCCAAAGCTATTTTTAAATGAACAGAACAATTCTCCCATGAGAAGCATGCCGTGATCCATTCAAGCTTTGAAAGTTGCGCTTTTCAAACTAGCAAACCCAGCTCCTGTATAAGAAGAGATTTGTTTATTCTGCTTATCTCAAACCACAGAGAATACTGTCCCTGTCTTTAAATGGTCAGATTTCTGCATACCATATCTTAATTCTGCATTAGAAAGATAACTCCAAAAAGTTAGAGACTGTTTACTGAAGTTGTTATATTCACACAAAAGGATGTTAAATATTTGATGATAATCTTCCCGCTCTTTGAATTAATATGAGTGCCAATCTAAACAGCACATGTTGAACAAAAATTTTGTTTTAATTGCATTTCCTATGTTGCCTTCCCTTCACATATATTCTAAGAAGAAAATTAAAGTCTGCTCTAAAAAGTATGTCTTCCTGCCTCTAAATGACATGAAGACATTAGTTTTGCTTTAATCACTCTTCATTTGAGCAGCTTAGGAAGGCTCAGCATGAATTTTTTATGTATCAGATCTCTTCTTCCACCTCCTCAATCCTTTCCTGCTGTTTTCTGCGTTTCTCCCCCCATTTATCCAAGTCATCCTTGACTTTGGATAATCTATTTCCTCCAAGATATTTGATGGGTTTGTAAAGTATTTTTACTCCCAGTTAGCTGGAACACAATGCTCAGTATATAGGAATATTGGTAAACTCAGCAATTCAACAGGCAAAAATAGAAAGTGTCAAAGTGGTGGAGGATTTTGGAAACTCTTCTGATGCATTCCCACTGGGTTCCAAGAGGTCCTGACGAGTCTGAGGAGCACGTTCATATCCAAGACGGACAAGAACTTTGTTATTTCCTCTGTGTCCTCACCTAGAGGAGTTGAGTTTGGGAATTAAAATTTAATAAAGGATCAAGTTTGAAATTCTGTACCATATCCAATACTTATAAATACACCACAGAGATATTATCTAGGTATTATAAATAATACATGTAATGCTGATTAAAATTTTGATGTAAATTTCTAAAAACTTTATTAAAGTTGTAGAATAACTGACATAGGCTGTTTACAGTTGGATGACAACTTAATTAACAGTTGCTGTCTCCCCTGCAATAAAGATGAGAACTACACATTCTCCACTTTATTTTTATCCCTGAAGAATGAGCCAGAAAACACAAAATATCCCCCTTTTAAAACACCAAATTACCTTCCTTTCAAAACAATATGAGTATTAACTATGAAGCATGATGGTACATAATCTTTGCCTAGACCAATAATCTGGAAAATACAACTCTCTGACGTTCGACTGGTAAAGAGCTAAGGGGCTAAACAGAGAACACTTATGCACACTCAGTCCAGAAATGATCCTTTATATCTTGATACAGAGAAAATTTTCAATTTTCAGGTCACTAAGCAATTTAATTCTGTGTTAGAGATAAAAATTAAGAGCACAAAGCATTAGCACACACCAAAAAAACCTATATATACAAATACATTGCACACTGCTAGTTTCAAGATTCTTGCTTAATGAGACTTTTGCCTTTTTAAATGAGAAATCCTAGAGCAGTACTGAAAATAAGATGATGTTGAAATTAATATAGATAGTTGTTACTTTATTATTGCCTTTTTCCAACAGTTTTGATACAAATAAAATGCTGTTGACTTAGGAATTATAAAATACTAGTTCTTAAGGGAAAGTGTAATCACTGAAGCAGGATCCATTCATTCATTCATTCATTTATTCAATAAGTTTACTACTATAGCAGGCATCAGGAGAGTTAGAAGGGTCAGCTAGATGCAATTCCACTGAAAGGAGTTTACAGAGTAACACAAGACGCATCATGGACACAGATAACTTCGTAGCACAGAGACTGAACCAAACACACCTGGATTCAAATGCCCCCTCCATTTGACCTCTCTGATGCTCAATTTCTTCATCTATAAAGTATGAATAGCAATATTACTTCATTGAAAATTTGTTATGTGGTTTCAGTGAGTTAATTCATGATAAATATGGAGCTCAATGTCAAATATATATTAAGTTCTCTACAAAAAGTTAATTCTTCTTCATCCTGTAACTGCAGTGCTGTTGTGAATGTGGTTGTTGTCCAAAGAATTAATTGCCAGGTCCTGAGCTCTTAGCATATCACAAGGAAAACCTGCTTAATCAATACTCAGATCTACATCCTTTCAAAGCACCATGATTATCCTGGCTTTCCCTCTAGGCTCAGCCATGTATAATAACTATCTCCTTAAACCTTCAAATCTGATTCATGTTGCTGTCTACCAGCATTAAACAAGAGATGTGAAATTCACCATTAAACAAAATAAATATGTGCTTAGGGTGCAAAGGGACGGGAAGGGAGGCACCTCAGAGTTTTTCTCCCTAGCTAACGTGTCCTTAACTCTTTCACAGTCAATCTCGACTTGACTGGGGTTTTTTCTTTATCATTGTCTTTGTCATGTTTAGCTTTATATTACTTTAAAAAAAAGTTTTGGGGGACATGGTGGGTAATTAAAGTTTAAAATTTTGGTTTCAAGGTGTGCTTAGACATAACATTTGTTTCCATTTCATGAAATGAGAGTTTCCACTCCCCTTTGTTTGTAAACACAGCTGGCTGGATCTGGCTAGCATTTAACTCATCAGCCGATTGTGTAACCCATACTTAAGCTTCTTATTGTAAGTGATGGAAGGGCAAAGCGAGAACCATTGCTGATCTGGTCTCAGGGCATTACTTAACCTTCCTCCAGCCGTGTCGTCAAACATGGGGCTATATAGCCTCTCTTGTCTTGTATCCTGATAAAGATTTTCCCATATACATGTGAGTCTGACTCTTCTTGCCCAGATGGAGGACCACATTCACTGTTTTCATGAAGTTCAAATTTTCAAGGACCACTCAACATTGTCCAATCCAGCCTCCTGTTGGAGGTCTAAATCCCCTTTCTCTTTTCGCTGCTAAATCACATCAGTCATGTCCAACTCTGTGTGACCCCATAGATGGCAGCCCACCAGGCTCTGCCGTCCCTGGGATTCTGCAGGCAAGAACACTGGAGTGGGTTGCCATTTCCTTCTGCAATGCATGAAAGTGAAAAGTGAAAGTGAAGTCGCTCAGTCGTGTCCGACTCTTCGCGACCCCATGGACTGCAGCCCACCGGGCTCCTCCGTCCATGGGATTTTCCAGGGTAGAGTACTGGAGTGGGGTGTCAGTGCTTTCTCTTTTTAGTTGCCTTATGAGTCTCTAGTCCTGCTGTGTTCTGCTGTTTACTGTTCCTACAGCATTTTGAAGTGCCTTTGAAGTCCCTCTACTGTAGCCTAATCAGTTTGTACTGTCACTATCGGTTTATGTGTTTATCCCTTCAAGATTACACCACACTCATCTTTCTGTCTTTAACAATTGACTCACACATACATAGTGAATGCTTAATAAATATTTTGAACAAATGAATTAATAATTTAATTCAAAAATCAATCAAAGTAGCTGAAAGCATATTTAATGCTTTTTATCCAGGTTCTAATTAGATTGAGCCTTAAGAATCTAGTCAATCAGGGTCTCTTTGCAAAATCCCTTCATCACTGAAGTTTCTAGACCTGAAAGGCCAAGTTTGATGACTGATAAATCTCAGAAGATTAATAGTGTCCAAGATACTTATCCTCTCAGACAACATGAAAAGCAGTTAGAATGTTCTGGGTCACTCAGATTGCCACCTTCTCTTACAGTTGATTCTGATGACATTAGTTAAATATCAGTTTACTTTAGATTCTCATCTTCAACTACTCCACCTTCTGCATTTCTTTCCAGAAAAACAGGTCAATGCAACTGTCTATTCTTGCAGATTTTTACCAGTTGTCCATATTCCCATGTCAGTCCTCATATGTATCTAAGCGCAGGATGTGGCATAGTTTATTACTTTCTGCTCCTTGAAACATTTTCTTCACTTAATCACTTCTTTTTTGGCTGGTTTCTCCTTATCCCCCTACCCTCCAAACACAGGAAACACTTCCCTATCATCATTCACTTTAGACACCTCATTTATTGTCATGGTTTTAAATACCAACTATATATGGAACCTGGAGGAGGAAATGGCAACCCACTCCAGTATTCTTGCCTGGGAAATCCCATGAATAGAAGAGCCTGGTAGGCTACAATCCATGGGGTTGCAAGAGTCAGACGTGATTCAGCAGCTAAACCACTACGTGTAGGTAAAGTATCTCCACCTAGACACCTAACAGGCATCTCTAACCCATCATGTCTAAAATTACCCTCATTCTTCCTGCCTCATCATAGCAACTCTTTTCTTTTTTGTGGTTACCCAGTTCAAACTCCTTAAAATCACCCCCTTAGCCCTGTCTTCCCCTCATCTACTCTTCTAATCATGTCTACTCTAACTGTAAATCCTATTGATTCTACCTCCAAAACACATCCAGCATTGACCACTTCTCCCTACTTCCACCCTGGTCCAAAAAGCATCACCTCCGGCTTAGATTATTATGATAGTTCCCTAGCTAGGCTTCCTGCATCTGTCTGTCCTCCCTCTAGAGTCTATTCTCAACATATTGACAAACAAAGTGATACAGTGAGCTAGATGATGTCACCTTGCTGTTCAAACCTTCTGACAGCCCCACAACTCATCAAACAAAAGCTGACATTTTACAACGGCCTCTAAGACTCTGCAAGATCTTGTCTACTGTCACCTCTCCACCTCTACAGCCTCATCTCCTACCATCACCTCCTCACTCTGTTCCAGCCACACTGACATCTTGTTCTTCCTGAAACACACCTGTGTCTAGATCAGGATTTGCCACCTGTGGGTATTTGATAACTATTTGTGGAAGGAAGGAAAGAAGAAATGGAGGGAGGGAGGGAGGAAGAAAAGAAGGCAAGAAGGAAGGAAGAGGAGAAATGGAAAATTGTTCAAACATAAACACAAAATGTACTCAAAAGCAAAGTGGCTGTTTTTAAAATAATATGCTCTGTTATTTTAATAGTCAATAGAAATACTCTTTAGAATATGTCCTTGCAGAATTTGGATTTTGATACTAACTTTAAGACTAAATTGTAGGTTTGTAACCATCCATACTATTCAGGGTTTTTAGAAAATCATCTAAGTGTCCAAAGGCAAATGGAAGGGACACATTATAGATCCTCAGAATGATTTCAGAAATAATCAAGGCATTTTATACAACAGGAAAAAATATTCTGAAGGATTATGTAGAGGAGCACAGGCCTTTATTTCATGGACAAATCAAAACTGCAGTGCTGAAGAAATTGATGTTATGTCAGGGAAGAAGTATACAACTTAAGGGGAAAAAAAGAGGTTAAGAGAAGACAAATAAACAACTTCTGATATTAGATAAAGAATTCAGAATAAGTATGTAGAAACTTGTAGTTGACACAGACTGTGTCAAACCTAACAGACTGACTTTAAAGGCATTCTCATTGTGCTACAGAAAACTTGCATCTAGATCTGTGAAACTTCAGTTACTGAAATGTTAACAACTTTTATACCATTTAAAAAAAAAAAACCATCATGACCTCAAATCTCATAAACTGGGGAAATAAAGTAAACGGGGTCTGAACAATGAGCTGAAAGATTCTGCAAAGATCCAAGACACTGTGAATAGATCTCTACTGAGAATGAGAAGCAAAAGGCTGATGTCACCTCTTGAGGGACAAAATTCAAAGTGACTGTTCAATATTTGATGTAATTGCTTAGAGTGCGCCTAATACGACATAGCATCACAGTGGCTCCTTTTTTCTGTCTGTCTAGTCCACTTAAGTGGTTTATCCAGATAACTAAACCTTACATGATTAAGTCGTGAGCCTTTTGCTTAAATATGCCTAAAGTATATTAGTTCCTTGCCTACATTTTCAAGCAGAATTTACTGAACATAATTTAACTTATTTCTGATGCTTAGCTGTTGTCAAGGAGACATTTTGATGTGTGTGTGTCATGCACTCGTGCTCAGTCGCTAAGTCATGTCTGATTCTTTGCGACCCCATGGATTGAGCCTGCCAGCCTCCCCAATCCATGGAATTTCCCAGGCAAGAATACTGCAGTGGGTTTTCATTTCCTTCTCCAGAGGATCTTCCCTACCCAGGGATTGAATCTGCATCTCCTGCATTAGCAGGCAGCTTCTTTACCACTGAACCGCCAGGGAAGCCCACAGTTTGATGTAGCAATTAAGAATTGGATTTTTTCCAGCTTTATTAACATGTAATTGACAATTAAAACAGCATGATATTTAAAATATACACCATGGTGATATGATATACATATATGTGATATAAATACACATTGTGAAAGGATTCCACCATCTAATTAATTAACATATGCATGTTGTGGGGGTGGTTTTGGTGAGAACATCCAAGTTCTACTCTCTTAGAAAGCTTTGATTATATAATATAACTTAAATATAACAAAATATCATGTAATAAGTTATATATAGTAATACAAGATATACAATGTTAGATATATAATGTTACCAACTATATGTAATATGTTAAACCCCCCTCATTTTATAGCTGAAAAGTTTGTACCCATTTACCAATCTTTCTCTAGTTCCTCTGTTTCTGATAAACCCCAACCCCTGAGCTTCTGGCAACCACTTTCTACTCTCTTCCTAAGAGTTAGTCTTTTTTTTTCTTTTAAGAGTCCACATATGGGGATTTCCCTGGTGGTCAAGTGGCTAAGACTCCACAATTCCAATGCAGGGGGCTGGGGTTCAAACTCCGGTCAGGGAACTAGGTCCCAAAGGCCCCAGCTGAGAATTCACATGCCACAACCAAAACCTGGCAGCCAAATAAATAAATGAATTTTCTTTTTAAGTCCACATATGAGTGATATCATGCCGTATTTGTCTTTCTCTGTTTAGTTTCTTTTAGCATAATGCCCTCAAATTTCATCCATGTTGTCATAAATGACAGCATTTCTTTTTTTATGGCTATATAAATTCCACTGTATGTATATATATATGTGTGTGTGTATATATATATATATATCTTTCTCATCCATTCATCCACTGATATATCCTTAGGTTTCCATATCTTGACTACTGAGAAAATACACATGAAGTAAGGTGGCTCAAGAAGTTGCCAGGATGACTCTATGGACGTGAGTTTGAGTGAACTCCAGTTGGTGATGGACAGGGAGGCCTGGCATGCTGCGATTCATGGGGTCGCAAAGAGACACAACTGAGCAACTGAACTGAACTGAACTGAAAGGATACTTTGCAACAAGTAACAATACAAAAGTTTTCACTAAAAATAATGTCTCCAATTATAGAAGGTTCCTGATGGTTTATTGATTCACAGGAAATCCAGTCAGAGGCTGGAGATACCACAAGCAGATCCCTCAGAGGGAGTGAGGAAGGACTCATCCTTGATGCTTACGATTCTGTGACCAAAATATGATCTAGATGCCACCAGGCAGAGAAGCTCAGATTGCTAATACATTTCCTGCCCAGGTCTGAATGAGCTCAGAAATTGAGTGAAACTGGGGGAGACCATCAAATCTATCTAGTCAACTCCCAGGAAGGCACAGGTGAACATAATACTTCTTCCCCTGGCCTAGCGTCTTGAAAACTGTGGCCCTGCTGATAAAAGGTGGTATCTCCCTGAAAAGGAAATCAATTAGTACATGCAAACAGGGTCTATGCCCTTCTCAGCCCACTGGAGTTGGCATTTCTCCACTACATAAAGAAGAGAACAGGAGCATAGCATTCACCTCTCTCTTCCACTAAACAAAGCCCAGACATGTAGCTTAGTTTAAAGTGCCTTCAAGACTAGAACCCTCTGGGACTTCCCTGGTGGTCCAGCAGTTAAGACACCATCCTTCTACTGCAGAGGGCACAGGTTCCATCCCTGGTCCTGAGGACTAAGATCCCACATGCCCTATGGCTTGGCCAAAAGAAAAAAATAAAATAAGGGAGAACGAAAGTTTAAAAAAGAAAAGGACTGGAGCCTCGTCACTGCAGGCACCCTCCTCACCATCACAGCACTTTCCACTGCCTCTAATTCACGTTAATCCATCTCAACTCCAATGTGAGTCGGGAACTCTTGAATCACAGAGCTTTTCACCATACTTTCAGTCTGGCAATCACCCTGCCTCTGTGGATAATTCTACTTTTTGAATTCTTCAAACGTCATCTGTGCAGTCTTTTGCAGAAACCCACACCTCATTTGGTCCTCACTACTGGCAAATATCAAACCCTGAAGATGTGTTGGCAACTCTCGCTGGATTTCTGGCTCCATGCAAAACCGCTCATTCCCATAGTGCTCGGATATCGTCCCCAGGTGCCAATCACATTATCTTGATGAAACCCGTCATAGATTCTAAGTCTAGTGGGGGAAATGGCCAAGAACTAAGGCAGTCCAATGTCTGTTTAGCCCATTCTAAGGTATCATCTACCTGCTATTTCCTCCTATCCTGGGTCTTCCCTGGTGGCTTAGTGGTAAAGAATCTGCCTGACAATGCAGGAGATGTGCATTCAACCCCTGAGATAGGAAGATTCCCTGGAGAAGGAAACAGAAACCCACTCCAGTGTTCTTGCCTGGGAAATCGCACAGACAGAGAAGCCTGGCGGGCTACAGTCCACAGAGTCACCAAAGAGTCAGCATGACTTACTGGCTAAAAAACAACAAAGGTATTACTGCCAGCTATTCCTCCTATCCCAGGTCTTGGTTTATTTTTAAAAGAAGCCTCTTGTCCTCCGACCTTCTTTATTAATAGCTGAGAATGTCACCCATAAAACTTTTTCCCCACCCCTGCTTTGACCAAATAATGCATCCTCCCAATCCTCCAGTGGCATTCAATATCATATCAAATTCAAATAAATCACAGTTGACTTTAAAGCCCTCCAGCAATTCATGTCTGCCTATATCAACTCCCACACTCCTCAGCTGCTCTTGTCACATAAACCATCTCACAGCCTCTTTCCTCTACTACTTGCAATTCTTTCCCTTCTCCCTTGCTCTCTCACCCACCTGAATCAACATCCCATCACCAACTATCGAATTACTTATTTTAGAGGAAGCAGAAAAGGTTGAATAAGGTATCTTGGTTCATAGCCTCATCCTGCTAATTCCTAACTACATGACTTTGTCAAACTGCAATAATAGTGATGAGAACAACACAAGCCTTTAACCAACACTTTTAGGTGTTCATCCAGTTAACCCTATGAGGGAAAGGCTAGCATTATCCAGATTTTGAGGATGCAGAAAATCACCCAATTTTACTAAATACACATTTTCTTATGTGTAAACTAGAAATACTAACATTTACTTCTCATAGATAAAAGTAAAACATGACATGAACAGCACACACATTTATGTCAATTTCCTTTCCCATCACCAAACCCATCTTATTCACCATCTATAATGATAGAAATAATAGAGCTCTTCTCCAGCAAGATTGTCCCTTTCTTATCTTCACAAGGCATAGTAGCTAAATACCAGAAAACAAATGGTATAATCTGCTGTGAACCAGAAAAGTAATGACCTTCAACACAGCACATTGTTCCATGATCAATGGTTGGAAACAGAAATTGGACTTTACCTTTAGGAAGGACAGGTAATTCCTACTAAAAGTAAATTGAGGCTTTTTACCCTCTGCTTCTCTCTCTGGAGAGAAAACTTCTTTCCCACCTGTTTTGCTGAAATTCCTTCCTCAGAGGACAAAGATTTCATTCCACAAAGCCAGGCTTAAAATGCAAATACCATTGCATGAGCTAATACTTTGATGTGCTTCCAAGTTACTGGTTTCATATCTCTTCTTGCCAACAGGACTTGGCAGAGATGATGAGAATCAGAAAGGGAAAGAGGGCACCAAAATGAATGCGTCCACTTAGCTATTTGACCCAGAATAACAACATTTGTCACCATGCCTAGTATAGGAAAAGGCTATGGCAATAATCAAGCTAAAAGATACGAGTTTTTATGTGACTTCAGAGCAAACAGAAGATTGATAAACTATGATTACAGGCTATCTGTAGCCAACCAAGAAGACAACTCAGTTTATAAGGTGGCACATCTGTGCTTCTCCTCTACATCCTTGACATTAACTGATTATTAATTTTCTTATATTGACAGTCCTCTAAAGTCATTGCAATTGCCAATATTTCACATGTTTCAACGTAGGGCTGGAATTTACCTTCCTTAAGTAAATAGCATCTTGTTGTAAAGATTATTGTTTTCCTCTAGCTAGAGACACAGAATAATCACTTCCTAATGTCCAAAATCACTGTTCTGAAGTAAACAAGGTGGAGGAACATTTGATGTTGTGGGAGACAGCCTCTACGATGACCCCAGTGATCCCCATCTTCTGGTTTAACAGCCTTGCATAATCCTCTCCCCTTAAGGGCAAATTGAAATTACTGACATGCTTCTAATTAATGTAGAAAAGCAATGGGATGTCCCTCGTGAGATCAGGTTATAGGAAAACTGGCTGCTGTCCTGGATGTTCATTTCCCTTCATTCACTCACTCGCCTTGAGGAATTCGGCTGTCATGTTTTGAGCTTCCCTATGAAGTCCACCATTTCTGTCCTTTATCGAGCCCATCTTTGCATGAAATGTTCCTTTGGTATCTCTGATTTTCTTGAAGAGATCCCTAGTCTTTCCCATTCTGTTGTTTTCCTCTATTTCTTTGCATTGATCACTGAAGAAGGCTTTCTTATCTCTTCTTGCTATTCTTTGGAACTCTGCATTCAGATGTTTATAGCTTTTCTTTTCTCCTTTGCTTTTCACTTCTCTTCTTTTCACAGCTATTTGTAAGGCCTCCCCAGACAGCCATTTTGCTTTTTTGCATTTCTTTTCCATGGGAATGGTCTTGATCCCTGTCTCCTGTACAATGTCACGAACCTCATCCCATAGTTCATCAGGCACTCTGTCTATCAGATCTAGGGTCTTAAATCTATTTCTCACTTCCACTGTATAATCATAAGGGATTTGATTTAGGTCATACCTGAATGATCTAGTGGTTTTCCCTACTTTCTTCAATTTAAGTCTGAATTTGGCAATAAGGAGTTCATGGTCTGAGCCACAGTCAGCTCCTGGTCTTGTTTTTGCTGACTGTAAAGAGATGGGAATACCAGACCACCTGATCTGCCTCTTGAGAAATTTGTATGCAGGTCAGGAGGCAACAGTTAGAACTGGACATGGAACAACAGACTGGTTCCAAATAGGAAAAGGAGTATGTCAAGGCTGTATATTGTCACCCTGTTTATTTAACTCATATGCAGAGTACATCATGAGAAACGCTGGACTGGAAGAAACACAAGCTGGAATCAAGATTGCCGGGAGAAATCTCAATAACCTCAGATATGCAGATGACACCACCCTTATGGCAGAAAGTGAAGAGGAACTAAAAAGCCTCTTGATGAAGGTGAAAGTGGAAAGCGAAAAAGTTGGCTTAAAGCTCAACATTCAGAAAACGAAGATCATGGCATCTGGTCCCATCACTTCATGGGAAATAGATGGGGAAACAGTGCCAGACTTTATTTTTTTTGGGGCTCCAAAATCACTGCAGATGGTGACTGCAGCCATGAAATTAAAAGACACTTACTCCTTGGAAGGAAAATTATGACCAACCTAGATAGCATATTCAAAAGCCGAGACATTACTTTGCCAACAAAGGTTCGTCTAGTCAAGGCTATGGTTTTTCCTGTGGTCATGTATGGATGTGAGAGTTGGACTGTGAAGAAGGCTGAGCGCCGAAGAATTGATGCTTTTGAACTGTGGTGTTGGAGAAGACTCTTGAGAGTCCCTTGGACTGCAAGGAGATCCAACCAGTCCATTCTGAAGGAGATCAGCCCTGGGATTTCTTTGGAAGGAATGATGCTAAGGCTGAAACTCCAGTACTTTGGCCACCTCATGTGAAGAGTTGACTCATTGTTAAAGACTCTGACGCTGGGAGGGATTGGGGGCAGGAGGAGAAGGGGATGACAGAGGATGAGATGGCTGGATGGCATCACTGACTCGATGGACATGAGTCTCAGTGAACTCCGGGAGTTGGTGTTGGACAGGGAGGCCTGGCGTGCTGCGATTCATGGGGTCACAAAGAGTCGGACACGACTGAGCAACTGATCTGATCTGATGAAGTCCACAAAATGAAGAACTGAGGGAAGAGTCTTCTAATCAACAGCCAGCAGGAAACTGAAGCTCTCACTCCAACAGGCTGCACAGTAGGAACTCCTTCCTACAGTCACTTAAGAGGTTCTGGACATGAACCCTCCCTTAGTCAACTTTCAGATGAGACTGCGGCAGCATGGCTACAACCACACAACCTTGAACCAGAGACACTCAGATAAGCCTCATCTAGATTCCTGACCCACCCTGGTGGTGGTGATTTAGTTGCTAAGTCATGTCTGACTCTTGAGACCCTATGTACTGTAGCCCATCAGGCTCCTCTGTACTTGGGATTCTCCAGCCAAGAACACTGGAATAGGTTGCATTTCCACCTCTAGAGGATCTTCCCGACCACCTTAACTGTGAAATAATCAGTGTTTTCTCTTTCAGAAATCGAATTCACGTCTCCTGCATCTCCTACATTGGCAGGCAGATTCTTTACCACTGAGTCACCTGGGAAGTCCCTTGTATCTCAACAGGAAACAGCTCATTGATTGGCCAGTTTGCCAACAGTCCTGATTTCTCAAGTAGATTTCATGGGGCAAGAGCTCTCCTTGGGGTTAACTTGCTCTTCACCTAGGTTAATTTAAATAGCAGTTGAAAATTTAGCTTGAAAGGATAATTACAACATTTCACCTTCTTTTATCTCAGGTTATGTAAATGAGGCTTTCGTCTTCTCACAGTTCATATTATATTAATACAGGGAATAAAAAGGTCTCACTATATTGTGTGCTGTCAGTCACTTTAGAAGAATATTCTCCAATAATCATAGTGGGTACAAATTGGACAAATTTCCATCATCATGAGCTGTGTCTATTATCAACAAGGAAACACATAAACTTATAGCTTGGCAGAGTTCTCACCTGAGCAGTGAAAGGTGTCAATTTTATCAGATTGCAAAGTTGGAGGGGCTTTTTTGACATTTATCAAGTATTAAGAACATTTACTGTATAGCTAGGAATAGCCCTGAAGAAGCAAATTCAACTTCTACCCCCTTTTAAACCATGACTTTCATATCCTGCTGAAGGTGGTGAAAGCACTAACCCTGAGTGACGGGCCCTGGACCATAGCTTTATCCTCTGCTTTGCACCACAGCTCTTCTGGGAGATGCTGTCATTCACAGTATTGAACAGTGAAATGTGATGGTTAGACAAATGCAGCATCGTCGAGTTTAATAAACATCAGGAGGAAGCTGGCAGATAAGTTTTAACCCCAGGGCATTTTTAGAAAATCAAAATACTGTTCTATGTCCTCCTAGTGTTAACGCAATACCATGTGTTTAAACTAGAGTTTAGAAAAAAAAAGAAACTAAAACTTTTCTATTATACCTAAGGCCAGGCTCAAGGTCTTATTCCTCCAGGAAACCTTCCATGATTATCTCAACTCTAAATAATTACTCCTTCAAGTGTGGGACCAGAAGACATTACTCA
The DNA here is from genome assembly GCF_055505025.1 of Bos grunniens. Lineage (NCBI taxonomy): Eukaryota > Metazoa > Chordata > Mammalia > Artiodactyla > Bovidae > Bos > Bos grunniens. The sequence continues at coordinate 71,916,031 of NC_141170.1, forward strand.
TTCCATTGAAAGGCAGTGTACAAAAGTGGTTAAGGGAGTAAGTTCCATGAGTAGGCCACTTGGATTCAAATTCCAATGAGCAGGGGCTCACTAGCTATGGAGGTTGGAGCAAACAACTTAACCTCCATAGGTTGGTTTCATCAATAAAATGGGGAGAGTATCTGTGCCCTAGATTGCCTTAGATAATCATGCAGAGAGACCGCAGCTGCATGGGCCCTCTAAAAACATTTGCTCTTGAGCAATTACTGCATGCCAGACAGAAACATTGACGTGTTATATCTCCGTACCTCTACTGTATTGTAAAACCCCTTGTGGATGGACCTAGGGTCTGTCATACAGAGTTAAGTAAGTCAGATAGAGAAAAACAAACGTCATATATTAATGAATGTATGTGGAATCTAGAAAAATGGTACAGATGAACCTATTTCTGAGGCAGAAATAGAGACACATACATAGAAAATGGGCATGTGGACACAGGAGGGGAAAGGAAGGATGGGACAAATTGGGAGATTAGGGTTGACATATACTCACTATGATATATAAAATAGACAGCTAGCAGGAAGCTGCTGTATAGCACAGGGAGTTTCAGTTCGGTGCTCTATGATGACCCAGAAAGGTGGGAGAAGGAGGCATATCCAAGAAGGAGGGAATACGTGTATCCATATGACTGATTCACTTCATCATACAGCAGAAACTAACATAGCATTGTAAAGCAACTATATTTCAATTGAAAAAAAAAAAACCCTGAGTTAAATCTTATTACCTCCATCTTACAAATGGGAAAGTAAGGCTCATAGCACTTAAGTAACCAATTCCCACATACACAGTTGTAGAGGCAATATACACAGTCGTAGAGGTAATATATGAAACATGGCATCTGGGGTCCAAAGTCCACTACTACAAAATATCACAACTCTTGTACTTGTGGAAAGTACTATCTTCAGTTTTCAATAATTTATTACACCTGAATACATACATATCTATCTCCCTTACTGTACTGTTGAGTTACCCTGGGGCAAGTACTGTTTCTCGTTCTTCTTGGGATCCCCAATGCCTAGCATAAAACACTTAGCCCGTAATAGATGCTCATTACATTTTCTTGAAATAAAATAAGTTGGCAAAGTTGCAGCTGCCCTATAGGAACTGTAACCCTTCTTTAAAGAAAAAGTTTTACCAAAAAGGAAAGGCCACAAATTTCCCCTCAGCAAAGAAAACTGTTGAAAAATGAATAAACACACTTGTGGGCCCTGAGCTGTCAAAACCAAAATAGGACTTAGATTCTGCCAGATACATCTCCCCTCAAGCCCATCAATCAGCGTATACATATTGATTATCTTCTGGGTGCTAAAATAACCTCATGATATCAGTGACTTACAAACAGCCAGATCAACCTTATTTCTGACACACAAAGGAAGAGTACAGGTGACTATCGAACCCTAGAGGACCTTGGAAAACCTCTATTTCCAGTTATCCATAAAAGTTTATAGTTCCACAACAAGCTGCTTGTCACATGTTAGTCCCTTCAGTAAATGAAGTTGCTATTTTCAGGTCCTACTGAGGAAACGTGGTCCGTGGATGCTGTTCCTCTCTAAATGATATTTGTCAAAAATGGAGTTAACCCTTAAAATGTGAAGTAATGAGAAGAGTAATTTTGTCCTATTTTTCTGTGATAGTTGAGATGAATTCTTAAAGTTCTAAAGATATTGACAAGAAAGAAAAACAACATTTGTCAGAGAAGTAAAGAATCAGTGATAGGGATGATCAGATTTTCAAACACAAAAGAATTACATTGAACCCCTACCTCACATCACAGCCTTTTATCCCAACCTATTCAAGTAACATTTAAAGAGAGGAGCTTTTGCTTATTATTTTATAAACTAAGTCCTAAAGCTAGGCTTGAATATATTATCATTTAACTCTCATCATAATTGAGGTATTCTATGTTTATAACAGTTAATTGATGTGTCACTTTCTCAATAAAAAATTTAATCGCATAAAATGACATACCCTTTCTTCTTTCTGTAACTCTCACCAGAAAGAACTTAGCTGTGCCCCAAAGCACACTGGCCCCAGCCAATCACAGGGTGGCTGCTGCCTGAATGCAGGTAACCTTTACAGAAATGACTCTGCAATTTCAGAGCCTTTTTAGTCATCAATATTTCAGAGAACTGAGGCCATTTTTGAAAATACAGATTTGGGTTCAATCACTAGTCAGGGAGCTAAGAAGATCCCACAAGCCACACAGGCACCTGAAAAAAAAAAAAAAAACACACACACAAAAATCACTCCAGGAAAGATTTCTAGATCTCCAGAAACTTACCTCAAACCTGAAGTGGCTTTCAAAAATAGAAGACTTGTGTTGAGTTCTATGGGCTTCCCTGGTGGCTCAGACTGTAAAGAATCTGCCTGCAACAGAGGAGACCTGGGTTTGATCCCTCAGTTGGGAAGATTCCTGGAGAAGGGAAGGGCTACCCACTCCAGTATTCTTTCCTGGAGAATTCCATGAACAGAAGAGCCTAGTGGGTTACAGTCCATGGGGTCACAGAGAGTCAGACACAACTGAGTTTTATGGAGGTTTGGGCTTTCAAAATGCCAATCCCTTTGTTTCTATCATTTTCCTTTCAAACGTTAAGGGTTTCATCAGGCCAACATCCATATCCTGCCATGCTTGTAACCTAGACAGGTTCACAGCAAACCACATGAGGAAGATGGGTTCTCCATAACATGATTTTGGTGTAATTCACAAGAATAAGATATAAACCAAATTAAATCACAGCAAGAGAAAATAAAGATATAGCAGGAAGATAAGACCAGGGGAAAGAACTAAATAAAGCCATGAAAGTGATAAGATCTTAGAGGAAATAATACTGAGCCAAAAATAGAGTTGTGAGGTTCTGGTGGCCAAGAATTTACCTTTTTAGATAAACTAATATGATTATAAAATCCAGGTTTTTTGAGAAAAGAAAAAAGATATACGATTTCCTTCCAAGAAGCAAAGCTTTTTCCTGAAACTTTAGTACATACCAGTGCTGTCCAACAGAAATATAATGTCACATATGCAATTTTAAATTTTCTAATAAATACATTTAAAATGTAAATAAAATGACATTAATTTTTATAAAATCTTAATATATTCAAAGTATTATCATTTCAGTATATAATCAATAGACAAATTAACCATGTGGGTTTTTTTTGCATACTAAGTCTTTAAAATATAATGTACATTTTACACTCATAGCACTTCTCAGAGGCACTAAATTTTCACTGGAAATACCTGATCTATTATATTGGTGCAAAAGTCATTGTGGTTTCACACCGTGAATTTCATTATGACTAGGCTCAAACACATCTTTATTAATCAAAGTAGGAACCATTATAATCTACATATTTTTGCCAAAGAAAAATAAGTTTGCTTATTCCTGTAGCATAAAAATTCATACTTCAGGATTCAACGAACTCTTGGAAAGAATGTTCTGCCTCCTGCTCATCGTGGAAGCGTTTTCCCTGCAGAAAGGTGTTAAGATGTTGAAGTGGTAGTCAGTTGGCAAGAGGTCAGGTGAATAAGGCAGATTAAGCAAAACTTCATAGCCCTATTCATTCAACTTTTGAAGCGGTTGTGCAACACGCTGTTGGGCGTTGTAGTGGAGAAGAACTGCACCCTTTCAGTTGACCAACGCAACTGCAGGCGTTGCCGTTTTCAGTGCATCTCACTGATTTGCTGAGGATACTTCTCAGATATAATGCTTTCACCGGGATTCAGAGAGCTGTAGTGGATCAGACCGGCAGCAGACCACCAAAGAGTGACTATGACCCTTTTATTGTGCATATTTGGATTTGAGAAGTGCTTTGGAGCTTCTTTCTGGTCCAACCACTGAGCTGGTCATCAGCAGTTGTCCTATAAAATCCACTTTTCGTCACACGTCACAATCCAATAGAGAAATGATTCATTGTTGTTGCATAGAAAAAGAGACAACATTTCAGACTTTTTTTTTTTTTGGTCAGCTCATGAGACACCCACTTATTGAGCTTTTTCACATTTCAATTTACTTTACATGCTGAATGACCACGGATGGTCTATGTTGAGTTCTTTGGCAACTTCTCATGTAGCTGTAAGAGGATCAGCTTCCATGATTGCTCTCAGTTGGTCGTCATCAACTTCTGATGTCTGGCCACTATGATGCTTATCTTCAAGTCACTCATCTCCTTTGCAAAACTTCTGGAACCACGACTGCACTGTATGTTCATTAGCAGTTCCTGGGCCAAATTCGTTGTTGATGTTGAGAGTTGTCTACGCTGCTTTATGACTCATTTTTAACTTGAATAAGAAAATCACTCAAATTTGCTTTTTGTCTAACATCATTTCCTAGTTTAAAATAAATATTAAATGGATAGCAAATAATAAGTCATTAGCAAAAAACATAAAGTGAGAAATGAGTATTAAAATGATCTATAAAATAACCACATTTATTAAGAATGTATTCTGATATTAAACAGCAAATTTCAACAATGCAAAAACAGCAATTATATTTGCACCAACCTAATACATCTTGATTTCACAAACTGTACAGAGGGTTCCCTGGTGGCTCAGACAGTAAAGAATATGCCTGCAATGCAAGAGACCAGTGATCAATCCTTGGGTTGGGAAGATCCCCTGGAGGAGGGCATGGCAACCCACTCCATAGACAAAGGGGCCTGGAGAAGCCCCATGGACAAAGGAGCCTGGGCTACAGTTCATGGGGTCTCAAAGAGTCAGGCACAACTGAGCAACTAAGCACAGCACAGTAGAAAAAGTAGATTCACATAACCAAATTATTCCAACATACTTAAAGCTTTTCCAATTGCTGAATATTCATTTTTAAATTTAAGTTAATTAAAAATTAAATAAAATTTATTTTCTTAGTTGCATTAGCCATATTTCACATGTGGACAGCACAGTTCTAAATGAAAGAGTTGTCTAGGTCTACCTAGAGGATACAGAGTAACACAGAGTACAATGTCTTCAGCAATCCCCCTGCAAAACTTTGATTACATCTGTCAGTGTAAGCTGGGGGCACAAAATCCAACTCGGTGTCAAGCAGAAAGTCAAGGCTTTGAGGTCCACTCACCCCAAACTCTGATGATTTGGAACAAAAGAACCTCTCAGATGCCCTCCACTCTATTCTGTCTACATTACCTCCCTTGACTGAATTTTTGATTCACAGACTAAAGAAGATAATGTTCATATGCAAGAGTCTAAAGTTCTAATAAGGTTTTTCTTTTTTTTTAAGTATGTATTTTTACTTATTTTAATTTTAATTTTTGGCCACTCCCATAGCTTGCAGGCCCTTAGTTCCCTGACCAGAGATTGAACTCAGAGCCATGGCAGTGAAAGCATCAAGTCCTAACCATTAAACCACCAGAGAAGTCCCAAGTAATGTTTTTCTTGATTAAGAATAATCCATGTTTTTTTTAATAAATAAATACAATTTTTTATAAAAGAATAATCCATATGTTTTGAAAGTATGATAGTAGGAAATTGATAAGTACATCCAAGAACAAAGTATACAAAGTTCTTTTGAGAATTAAAAAAATTACTTTTAAAAGCTCATGAGTCAAATAGAAATACATAATTCTAATACTATTTAAGTACTCTTTAAACAAAAAATAATATAGAAAGCATCCTTGTTTATTTTTATCAAACCACCAGAACCCTGGGGCTTCCCTGATAGCTCAGTTGGTAAAGAATCCACCTGCAATGCAGGAAACCCTGGTTTGATTTCTGGGTCTGGAAGATCTGCTGTAGAAGGGATAAGCTACCCACTCCAGTACTCTTGGGCTTCCCTTGTGACTCAGGTAATAAAGAATCCGCCTGCAATGTGGGAGACCTGGTTTCAATCCCTGGGTTGGGAAGATCCCCTGGAGAAGAAGCTCTATACAGTCAGCAAAAACAAGACCGGGAGCTGACTGTGGCTCAGATCATGAACTCCTTATTGCCAAATTCAGACTTAAATTGAAGAAAGTGGGGGAAACCACTAGATCATTCAGGTATGACCTAAATTAAATCCCTTATGATTATACAGTGGAAGTGAGAAATAGATTTAAGCGACTAGATCTGATAGACAGAGTGCCTGATGAACTATGGATTGAGGTTTGTGACACTGTACAGGAGACAGGGATCAAGACCATCCCCATGGAAAAGAAATGCAAAAAAAGCAAAATGGCTGCCTGGGGAGGCCTTACAAATAGCTGTGAAAAGAAGAGAAGCAAAAAGCAAAGGAGAAAAGGAAAGATATAAACATCTGAATGCAGATTTCCAAAGAATAGCAAGAAGAGATAAGAAAGCCTTCTTCAGAGATCAATGCAAAGAAATAGAGGAAAACAACAGAATGGGAAAGACTAGAGATCTCTTCAAGAAAATTAGAGATACCAAGGGAACACTTCATGCAAAGATGGGCTCAATAAAGGACAGAAATGGTATGGACCTAACAGAAGCAGAAGATATTAAGAAGAGGTGGGAAGAATACACAGAAGAACTGTACAAAAAAAGAGCTTTACAACCCAGATAATCATGATGGTGTGATCACTGACCTAGAGCCAGACATTCTGGAATGTAAAGTCAAATGGGCCTTAGAAAGCATCACTATGAACAAAGCTAGTGGAAGTGATGGAACTCCAGTTGAGTTATTCCAAATCCTGAAAGATGATGCTGTGAAAGTGCTGCACTCAATATGCCAGCAAATTTGGAAAACTCAGCAGTGGCCACAGGACTGGAAAAGGTCAGTTTTCATTCCAGTCCCAAAGAAAGGCAATGCCAAAGAATGCTCAAACTACCGCACAATTGCACTCATCTCACACGCTAGTAAAGAAATGCTCAAAATTCTCCAAGCCAGGCTTCAGCAATATGTAAACCATGAACTTCCTGGTGTTCAAGCTGGTTTTAGAAAAGGCAGAGGAACCAGAGATCAAATTGCCAACATCCACTGGATCATGGAAAAAGCAAGAGTTCCAGAAAAACATCTATTTCTGCTTTATTGACTATGCCAAAGCCTTTGACTGTGTGGATCACAATAAACTGTGGAAAATTCTGAAAGAGATGGGAATACAGACCACCTGATCTGCCTCTTGAGAAACCTATATGCAGGTCAGGAAGCAAGAGTTAGAACCGGACATGGAACAACAGACTGGTTCCAAAGAGGAAAAGGAGTCCGTCAAGGCTGTATATTGTCACCCTGCTTATTTAACTTCTATGCAGAGTACATCATGAGAAATGCTGGGCTGGAAGAAGCACAAGCTGGAATCAAGATTGCCGGGAGAAATATCAATAACCTCAGATATGCAGATGACACCACCCTTATGGCAGAAAGTGAAGAGGAACTAAAAAGCCTCTTGATGAAAGTGAAAGAGGAGAGTGAAAAAGTTGCTTTAAGCTCAACATTCCGAAAACTAAGATCATGGCATCTGGTCCCATCACTTCATGGGAAATAGATGGGGAAATAGTGGAAACAGTGACTGACTTTATATTTTGGGGCTCCAAAATCACTGCAGATGGTGATTGCAGCCATGAAATTAAAAGATACTTACTCCTTGGAAGATAAGTTATGACCAACCTAGATAGTATATTGAAAAGCAGAGATATTACCTTGCCAACAAAGGTCCGTCTAGTCAAGGCTATGGTTTTTCCAGTAGTCATGTTTGGATGTGAAAGTTGGACTGTGAAGAAAGCTGAGGGCCGAAGAGTTGATGCTTTTGAACTGTGGTGTTGGAGAAGACTCTTGAGAGTCCCTTGGACTGCAAGGAGATCCAACCAGTCCATCCTAAAGGAGATGAGTCCTGGGTGTTCATTGGAAGGACTGATGCTAAAGCTGTAACTCCAATACTTTGGCCACCTCATATGAAAAGTTGACTCACTGGAAAAGGTCCTGATGCTGAGAGGGATTGGGGGCAGGAGGAGAAGGGGACGACAGAGGATGAGATGGCTGGATGGCATCACTGACTCGATGGACGTGAGTCTGAGTGAACTCCGGGAGTTGGTGATGGACAGGGAGGCCTGCCGCGCTGTGATTCATGGGATCGCAAAGAGTCAGACACGACTAAGTGACTGAACTGAACTGAACCCACTCTAGCATTCTGGTCTAGAGAATTCCACAGACTGTATAGTCCTTGGGGTCACAGAGAGTCAGACACAACTGAGTGACTTTCACTCGGTCACTCACTCACCATAACCCTTATAACAAATTCTTAAAAAATATTTCTTAAATTTAAGAAATTACACATACTGAATTAAATTTATAGTGCCAATTTCTTTCAAGAATAGATCCAAGAATTCACTAATGAAATTTGAAAATCATTTATACTGGTTTACTCTTCTCAGCATCCTCATCTCTCTAATTCAGTTGTGGAAATAGATAAATTCAAGTATATTTGAATTGTCAAGGATTAACAGTAGAGAAATTACCAAAACATAAGCAGTACTCTTGCCTGGAGAATCCCATGGACAGAGGAGCCTGGTGGCTGGCAGTCCATGCAGTCACTAAGAGTCAGACGCAACTGAATGACTTCACTTTCACACATTGGAGAAGGCGATGGCAACCCACTCCAGTGTTCTTGCCTGGAGAATCCCAGGAATGGGGGAGCCTGGTGGGCTGCCGTCTATGGGGTCGCACAGAGTCGGACATGACTGAAGCGACTTAGCAGCAGCAGCAGCAAGCATTAAAAAAAAAAAGGAGCCTTAATCAGAATTTTCTAAGAGAAAACATAAAATTTCCCCCATATTTTTCATTTGCCGTAAGTTTTTAAATGCCTGTCCTGTGTAAAAATTAGTTTTGCGAGAAACTTTCCATTTAAATCAACACATCCATCTCTTGAAAAGAATCCCATTGGAAAAGGGTACTCAGGTTCCATATTGACTCTAGCAGGTCTCCTCCTCTGGCAGCCAGAGATGATTATCTACACCACAGGGTGCACAGAATAAATAAAGATTAAATGATTATCAAAATGTGACCAACATCTGAGCAAACAGCATGCACCTTGGCAGGAGGGATACCAGCATTAAGGCAAATCACATCCAACTGTGGAAATAAACTTGTCAGATACAGGCTCCGGCTGCATCCCAAGCTACAGACCTTCTCCGGGGCTGCCAGGCTGCAGAGGACGATTCCAAAATGGTTCAGCAGCACCGGGCCACCTCCCACGGCCACCTTTGGCTTCCCTTCACAGCTGCCTCTGCTCCCTGTCAGTCAGTTTCACTGCTGCATGTGTCACAGACAGCCTAACGTTTGAACTCACAAGTCCTAATTGGAAGGGACTGGGAATAGCAAACGGCAGTATTTGTGTAACTCAAGTGTGAGGTCTAGGGAAGAAAGAATCTTTGATCTGTTGGACTCCACAGCCAGGAAGGATGAGAGCTATTTGGGGCAGGCAACCCTGAAAGGAATGAGATCTCTCAAAGGGAGTTCTAGGGGCAGGTTTACTGGGTGCCAAGGATTGTGTGAAGAGCATTGTCTCATCTAATCCATGTCCCTATATGTGATGTGATGTGAAAGTCGTGCCCAATTCTTTGCGATCCCATACTGCAGTGGGTAGCCTTTCCCTTCTCCAGAGGATCTTCCCAAACCAGGAATCAAACCAGGGTCTCCTGCATTGCAGGGGGATTCGCTTGCAGTGTAGGAGACAAAGGAGACCCAGGTTGCATCTCTGGGTGGGGAAGAGGGGAGGAAATGGCAACCCTCTCCAGTATTCTTGTTCGGAAAACTCCACGGGCAGAGGAGCCTGGTGGGCTACAGTCCATGGGGTCGCAAAGAGTGGGACACAGCTAAGCACAGCACAGCAGCGTGGCCCTATGGAGTAGGTTCTATTATTATCCACGTTTCAAATAAAGAGACTAAGATACAGAGAAAGTAAGAAACTTTCCCAAGGTCACACAGCTAGGAAATGGCGGAGCTGAAATGTTAACCCCAGGTGGTGACTCTAGAAACTTCCCTCTTTAATAGCAATGCCACACTGCCACCCCATGGCCTGCTGGGAAAATCCACTTGCCAAGGGAATCCAGTTAAGTGAGAGTTTTAGCAGATGTTAACCTCACGGATGGCAGAGCTCCAGTAAGAAAGGACTGATGGTGGGTAGGGACTCCTTTTAAAAACAAACAAACAAAAAAAAAACACTTGACAATTGTTTGAATTACAGATAATAAAGAAAAAGTAAACTGTGAACACTATAAGAGAAATAACTTTAAAAATCGGGAAAGAGGGAATATGAGAATACTAATCTTTTATGGCAGAAACTCAAACTCAAAATGTAATTTTTTTAAAAAAATGATAGTGATTCCAACTTGTCAATATTTTGCATAATCTTTTTAGTGGAATATTTTAGGAAATAACATCTCTTACAGTAAAAAAATAAATCCGTTTAAAATTTCACCTTTTATCTTCATTTTTCTCTTCTGTTCAGTCAAATAAAATTAAACTTAAAACACTCTTAAAAGAGCACTGATAGTCCTATCCTATTTTAATATAAATATGTATAGATGACTCATTGGAAAAGACCCTGATCCTGGGAAAGATCGAAGGCAGAAGGAGAAGAGGGTGGCAGAGGATGGTTGGATGGTTGGATGGCATCACTGACTGAATGGACATGTGTGTGAGCACACTCAGAGAGAAAGTGAGGGTCAGGGAAGCCTGCAGTGCTTCTGTCCACGGGGTCAAAAACAGTCAAACTGAACGACAACTGAACAACAACAGCTAAACAACATCAGGGTGGATTCCCTGGCGGCTCAGCATGGCTCAAAGAATCTGCCTGCAAGGCTGGAGACCTGAGTTTGATCCCTGGGTTGCGAAGATCCCCTGGAAAAGGGAATGGCAACTCACTCCAGTAATCTTGCCTGGAGAATCCCATGGACAGAGGAGACTGGCGGGAAAGAGTTGGACACAGCTGAGCGACTGACACTTCCATTTTCACAACAGCAACAATATAGAACAGTATCTGAAATGAGGTGGATTCCTCATATGAACGGTGTTTATTTCTGGATGAGAGTATTTGGAAAGATTTTCTTATAATTAATATTGTTTCCTTTATTAATTTTTCATTGATTCAATTGTTGTTTATTTATTGAGCAGGTACACTACACCAAGAATTGTTCCTGGCTCTGGGGGTATGGGTGTGAACAGAACAAGTCTGGTCCTTCTTCCGCTCCACAGGGAAGACAGATGTTAAACATGTAAGCACCTGCTCCCATGTCAGTACTTTAAAAAGAGATGATAGAGTGATGACAGGTCCAACTATTTTTAACAAGGTGATGAAAGAATCTTCCCATGGTAGGAACACTGAAATCAAGAATCAAAAAAAGTTCAAGAGGGAATCACTGTAAATACCTAAAGAAAAACACCGATGTAGAAAGAAAAGCAGATATAAATGTCTTGGGGCAGGATATAACAATTCAAAAAAGGATGTCCGTAAATCACAATGCTAAAGCTTTCCAATTTGAACCAAGTATTTGGTAAATCAGATGGCATGCTTAATTTCATGCTATGTAATACATGACTAATATTCAAGTTCAGTCTAGCTCTTATTTATTTTCATTTTCCTGTAGCCTCCCCCGATTTCCCCAGACTCACCGAGCAACCTCTTTACACTTGGATCCAAGTTCTTGTCCCCATGGAACCCTGAATTTAGCAGATAGCCTGCTTTGGTCTTTTCCCAGAGCAGTGATGGCCCAAGTGGAGTTGTTAAATGCTTACTTAGCTAAACTAATAGCTACATTGAAATTTTATTGACATTAAACCCTTTCAAAGGTATCTGACAACCTGGCTAAAAGCAAATATACTGTGTGAATCTCCCTCATTAATGAGGCAATTAATCCTGAGAATTAGCCAGCTTCACGGAGGACCAAGTGAGTTGCTATAAAAATGGAATTCTGGCTTCTCCCAAAATGCCCAGTCAGGAAAGGCAGCCCCTCGCAGTTGAGGAAGCCTGGGAAGATTGACAGCTCAGCTTATTGATTTCGGATGTCAAGAACAACTCCCAGGGGGCTGGTATCAGCCAGTCAGAAGCAGAATTTGATGAGGCAGATGGGACCCTGAGGGAAAACATCGCAAGGCGGAGCAGCGAAATGCCCCTTCCCTGACCTTCTCAGGCACGATAAGAGATGGCCTGGTTCTCATTTTTACAGGATTCATTCCCACCAGGCTGCATGTGAAGAAGATGTCAGCCCAGAAGAGTCTTGCTCTTTGGAAAAAAAAATTAAGCTTCTTAAGTGCAAAGTTTTAAACTGCCACCAACTGGCGTGTGCTTCAGGGAAGCAGGTAGGGGCAAAACATCTCATGCCCAGACCCACTCTGCCTCCAGTTTGGATTGTGCTATATGTATTGAAGCGTGTGTGTGTGTGTGTGTGTGTGTGTGTGTGTGTGTGTGTGTGTACCCTCTCCAACCTGAGAACAGATTCTAGCAGCTTTTCTCAGGATATGTCCTTGTAAGGGAGGCCCCTCACCTCGCACCCCATGACACCTGCCATCAGAGGCAGGTGGTGGGATTATTCTAAGCAAATGAAACAGCAGGTCGTTTCCCCTCTCCTAAACAAACAATTCTCAGACACACTCGGGTGGAGGAGTGCCTGGGAGCTGTCGGGGTTCTGCCATGCGAAATAATGATGTGCTTCATTCCAGCTTACAAGAGAGAAAACGCTTCCTCTGGCAGGACGCATAACTGCATGATGTGTATTTCAAGTGAAATCTCAACCAGAAACACACAGGCCCCTGAAATAAAATGTGAACTGTGAGGGTGTGGCTAGGAAAGCTTTTTGCATCAGAGCACCCTCTCAAGTGTCAAGTGTTCATTTACTTTCTCATCTCTTCACATTATTTGCATTTAAGCTCTGTTGTTGTTGTTTAGTCACTGAGTTGTGTCCATTTCTTTGAACCCCATGGACTGTAGCACACCAGGCTCCTCTGCCCACAGGATTTCCCAGGCGAGAATACTGGAGTGGCTTGCCATTTCCTTTTCCAGGGATCTTCCTGACCGTAAGCCTTAGCAGATGCCAAAGTTTTCATGGAAAATTACCAGAAGACAATTTTAAGTCATCAGCATTCTAATCTCACTGTTAACTTTGTTGTTTCTATAAATTAACTAAAGTTTCCTTTGGTTGTTTGATTCTAGAAGTAGAACAGCTCTGTTCAAGGTGGTCAGCAGGAACATAGTGTAAGCTTCACACCACAGCTTTTGATTCTGTGAAATAGTTTTCATTTTCTTGATGCCACACACTTCTCCCTGCTCCCAGCGAGCCCACTGTCACTCCCAATAAAGTTTCAAATGAGTGAAGGGAGGATCTTGCCTGGCAGTCCAGTAGTTAATTCACCTTCCAATTCAGGGGGTACCAGTTCAAGCCCTGGTCAGAGAGCTAATATCCCACATGTCTCACTGCCAAAAAACCAAAACATAAAACATAAGCAATGGTGTAACAATAAAAACCTTTTTTAAAAGGAGTGAAGGAAATCATTGGGATGGCTATGAGGCTGCAGGGTACCCCGCATCCACTCTCTCAACCTGCCAAGTTAAATGAAGTGGAATCAAGGAGAGCACATGGCAGCCTAGCTAGATTACACAACCAGCCTCTTTTTGTCCCTTTGACCTAGTTGTGGGGCATGGAACGCGCCTCCTCTGTGTTCCCCATTCCCCTTTCCAATGGCTGGAACCTGAATGTGACATCAAACCAGCTTCAAACATGAAGAAAATGGCAGCACCCCAGACGACAGCAGACCAGCCCACCTGGACTGTTCACAACAGGACTGTTTCATAAGAGGAAAAAAAAAACTGCTTTACTCATTAAGCCACTGTATTGTCAGGTCTCTGTTATAGCAGCCTGTGTGGGCTCAGTCACTCAGTGAACCCCACGGATTATAGCCCATCAGTTTCCTCTGTCCATGGGATTCTCCCAGCACAAACATTGCCAATAGCTTGCCATTTCATTCTCCAGGGGATCTTCCCAACCCAGGGGTTGAACCCGTGACTCTTGTGTATCCTGCATTGGCAGGCAGATTCTTTACCACTGAGCCACCTGTTATAACAGATTCAGTTCAGTTCAGTTCAGTTCAGTCACTCAGTCATGTCTGACTCTGCAACCCCATGAATTGCAGGACGCCAGGCCTCCCTGTCCATCACCAACTCCCGGAGTTCACCCAAACTCATGTCCATTGAGTCGGTGATGCCATCCAGCCATCTCATCCTCTGTTGTCCCCTTCTCCTCCTGCCCCCAATCCCTCCCAGCATCACAGTCTTTTCCAATGAGTCAACTCTTCGCATGAAGTGGCCAAAGTACTGGAGTTTCAGCTTTAGCATCATTCCTTCCAAAGAACACCCAGAACTGATCTCCTTTAGAATGGACTGGTTGGATCTCCTTGCAGTCCAAGGGACTCTCAAGAGTCTTCTCCAACACCACAGTTCAAAAGCATCAATTCTTCAGCGCACAGCTTTCTTCACAGTCCAACTCTCACATCCATACATGACCACAGGAAAAACCATAGCCTTGACTAGACGGACCTTTGTTGGCAAAGTAATGTCCCTGCTTTTGAATATGCTATCTAGGTTGGTCATAACTTTCCTTCCAAGGAGTGTAGCAGATAGTCTTACTCTAATCTATTATAGGAATTAATCACAAGACCTATGCTGTAAATGAGCTTCCCTGGTAGCTTAGCTAGCAAAGAATCCACCTGCAATGCAGGTGACCCTGATTCAATTCCTAGGTCAGGAAGATCCCCTGGAGAAGGGAACAGCTACCCACTCCAGTATTTCTGATCTGGAGAATTCCATAGACTATATTGTCCATGGGGTTGCAAAGAGTCAGACATGACTGAGCGACTTTAAAAAAAGAAAAAAATGCTGTAAATACACAAGACATGCAACCATTAAGGCTACTTGGCTCTTAACTCCTTGTTTAATATTTCTCTTGGTTTGTTAATTCCTCCTTTCACCTATTAAAATCCCTGTCCTTCCAGGTTAATCTCCAACATCACCTCCTCCAGGATGGGAACCAATCATACCAGCAATCTGTTCCATTATCTCACTTAAATGCCTCATACAGAGCCTGGCCTGTAGGAAGTACACAGTTGGTTTCCTTTCTGGTAGTTGTTTAACATCATCCAATGCAAGACGTCAAGTTCTTCTTGTGAATTTAGATATACCTTTGAGAATTTTGGCTTGAATGATCACCTGGCTCGTGTAGCCGTTAACTAAGATGAATAACAAAACTACAGAGAGAAAAAGAAGGTCGGCTGGAGTGGGAAATTTGGTCACCTAAGCAGTCCTCCAGGAAACTAGCCAGTTCTAGAAGAGAAATTGAAAGATGTTCTAAAAGAAAAAACAAAAAGGAAAAAAAAAATGTAAAGCCATGTTTCAAAAATAATAACCAAGACTAGTTGGGTCAAACAGCCCAGAACTGGAAAGGAGAGGGAGAGAGGCTACCAACCTCATTGGCCTTAATGTAATGAAGCAATTTGCAAACAATCATTATTGACTAAACAAAAGATTTAATTCCAAATACAATCACTTTCCCATGGCCTGAGATCCCCAGTTGATCACCTTTATCTCTATGTATTTGCTTTTTCATCTGAAAAATGGGAATAATTTCCATCTTAAAAAAATAAGAACAATGATATAACTAAACAGAATAATACACATGAGAGAAACATATAAAAAAGAAAGAGGCATATGTATGTGTGTTTTTATGCTTTACATTGCATTCAAAATGAGTGGGAATGTGGATAGTATCTCTAGAGATAGAGATAGGATGGTGCAGGCTGGGGAATGGAATAAAAATAAGTTTAGAATGTTAAATAGGACAGTGTGAGGTGATGAAATAGGAACCTAGAAAAATAGAACAGTAGTGAAAACAGGTATTTTTTATCAAGCACAGCCCTTACTTCTTTTATCCCCCACTGCTGTCCTCCCAGTTCTGCCACACACACACACACACACACACACATACACACATGTGCACAACACCTGATGAGTGATGGGGCTTAGACAGGGAACCCACAAGAAGTAGAAGTCAAGCTGGCAAAGCACACACTTCAAACAGAAGTTGAACAGAGATGGTTTATGAGATCATACAGCTTAGCAGGTGCTATGGATCAAGAATAGATTTTCACAAATGGAGGATATAGACTTTGGAAAAATGAAGAATTGTTCACTGGACATAAAATTTCAGTTATGCTAGATGAATAAGTTCTAGAGATCTGCTCTACAACACTGTGCACTCAAAAAGTAAAGAGAGTAGATCTTGTCTTAAGTATTATTACCACAAAAAAAAAAAAAAAAAAAAAAACTCAATGGGGAAAAAGGACACAGAAAGCTTGGGAGGTGTTAGATTTGTCTGTTACTTTGATTGCCGTAATGTGGTTGTCATTGTTCAGTCGCTCAGTTCATGTCTCTATGACCCCATGAACTGCAGCACTCCAGGCTTCCCTGTCCTTCACTATCTCCCAGAGCTTGCTCAAACTCATGTCCATGGAGTCAATGATGCCATCCAACCATCTCACCCTCTGTCGTCCCCTTCTCCTCCTGCCTTCAATCCTTCCCAGCATCAGGGTCTTTTCCAATGAGTCAGCTCTTTGCATCAGGTTGCCAAGGTATTGGAGCTTCATGGCCCCTATAATTACTTATAAATGCTTTCTCTGTCATAATTTCTTTTCTGCCTGTTCTCCCAGTAGCTTTTTTAAGCTTTCAGGTGTTTTATTAATAGCATGGGCATTTCCTTGGCCAAAGGTGGCTATTCTCTTATCCCCTTTGGTTCCTGGTTCCCTTTAAAATTCCTAAGAAAGAGAAATTATGTAGTTTAAGGTAACCGGCATATAAGTAGTTCATTACTTTCCCAAACCATATACAAAAATAAACTCAGAATAGATTAAAGAACTCAATGTAAGACATGAAACCATAAAACATCTAGAGTATGCTCTTTGACGTTTGTCTTAGTAATATTTTTTTTTAATATGTCTTCTTAGGAAAAGGACACAAAAGCAAGAAAAAAAGGGACTACACCAAACTAAAAAACTTTTGCACAGCAAACAGAACTATCAACAAAATGAAAATGTAACCAACTGAACGGGAGAAGATATTTGCCAACAATATATTCTATAAAGGGTTAATATCAAAATATACAAATAGCTCTAGGATGTGGACTAAAGGGAATCCTTATGTGGTGTTGGTGGGATTGTAGATTG
The DNA here is from genome assembly GCF_055505025.1 of Bos grunniens. Taxonomy (NCBI): domain Eukaryota; kingdom Metazoa; phylum Chordata; class Mammalia; order Artiodactyla; family Bovidae; genus Bos; species Bos grunniens. The sequence continues at coordinate 71,933,214 of NC_141170.1, forward strand.
GTGCAACCACTATGAAAATAGTGTGGTGGTTCCTCAAAAAATAGAACTAACATATGAATCAACAATTGCACTTCTTAATATTTACCCAGAGAAAATAAAAACACTAGTTCAAAAATATATATGCTCTCCAATGTTCATTGCAGCATTACATACAATATGTAAGATATGAAAGCAATCTAAGTGTCTGTGTATGTGTGTGTGTACAGACATATGCAATGGAATATTACTCAGCTTATAAAAAGGTATCTTGCCATTTGCAACAATGTAAATGGATCTAGAGGATATTATGCTAAGCAAATCAAGTCAGACAGAAAAAGACAAATTCCACATGGTCTCACTTATATATGGAATCTAAAAAACAAAACAAAGTGAAAACAGACTCACAGATACAGAGGAAAACTGGATGGTTGCCAGAAGGGAGGGATGTAGGGAGTGGACAAAATAGATAAGTGGGATTAAGAGGGACAAGCCTCCAGTTCTGTAATAAGGAAGGCACGAGCATGGAATTCACAGTGTAAGAAATATGGTCAATAATATTGTAATAACTGTGAATGAGGACAGATAGCTATTAGACATGAGGTGGTCATTTCATAATGTATGCAAATATCAAATCATCATGCAGTATATCTGAAATTAACCTAATATCAGACATCAACTACATTTCAATACAATAAATAAATAAACAGTAAAAGTTACATCTAGCTGAGTTTTAAAAAAAGAACAACAAAAAGAAAAACCATTAAGTCACAAGTCACCAGCAGGACTATAGTGTATCATAGATTTACTTGAATACAGACCATTTGAAATTTTTACTTAACTTAATCATTTTATTTATTTGCAAAAATGCTATTAACATCTTGCTAAACAGTGCTCCATAGAGCACCATTTGCAAAATGGAGTTCCAAATAGTGGTTCATGACCACAGCTATGAACTGTGATGTCAATGGTGGCTCAGTACTACTGGCAGAGCACAGAAAACCTGAGGGTTGTGAGCTGTTCTCTGCGTGTTCCCCAGAGCCCCCTCACTTCCTGCCCTGTTACTGGAGGATGCTGTAACTCCTGTGCCCATTCAGTGCATCAGATCAGATCAGATCAGTGGCTCAGTCATGTCCGACTCTTTGCGACCCCATGAATCGCAGCACGCCAGGCCTCCCTGTCCATCACCAACTCCCGGAGTTCACTGAGACTCACGTCCATTGAGTGGGCGATGCCATCCAGCCATCTCATCCTCTGTCGTCCCCTTCTCCTCTTGCCCCCAATCCCTCCCAGCATCAGAGTCTTTTCCAGTGAGTCAACTCTTCGCATGAGGTGGCCAAAGTACTGGAGTTTCAAGAGTCTTCTCCAACACCACAGTTCAAAAGCATCAATTCTTCGGCGCTCAGCCTTCTTCACAGTCCAACTCTCACATCCATACATGACCACAGGAAAAACCATAGCCTTGACTAGATGATTCAGTGCATAGTCACTTGCTTAGCACAGTGAGCATTATAAAACAAAGCAAGAACTTTTTTATCTTGCTCCTACAGTGCTTACAGTCCAGCGAGGGCATGCAAATGCACTCACAGCCCCAGTGAAGGGCATGATGGGGTAGTAAACACACAAAGTGCTCTGAAGGCCAGAGGAAGGGTGAAAAGTGAGCTCTTGTATGTTCTGTGTGTGCATACACACACACACACACACACACACATACCTACACTTCACCTGGGGTGTCTCCATGGTGCTCAGGATAATATTTGAAACACCACTCCACTGCAAGTCAGCAGAATTATGTGATTCTGTTACCAGCATCAGTATTGATTTACTTCCCGCCCTGAGAGAAGCTCTATAACCTCCCAGGGACATAATCCCCCATTTTCTCTGAAGGAAAGTCCCCTCTTGACAGAGGCCTGGGGAGAGTCTATTACCTCGCTGTCACAAGCCAGGGTTTCAGACCAAACACAGACAGCTTAGTTTTCAGCCTTTAGCTCCCAGCTAATGAGTCTGCAGCCTCAACCTCAGGCTTAAGTTCTTCATCCCTGGTTTAACAGGACCCAGACGGCTGAGCCCCTACCCCAGTGCTCTAAGATGACATGCAGTTCGGGTTCTGCAGCTTAGTTAAAGCTAACCCCTGTGAGTTTCTGTACTGTTCTTTTATTGAGTCAGCAAAGTATAGTCCTCTGTTATGTATCCCTTTTCTTGTTCCAGAAGGAAACTACTTTGGATCAAGAGACATACCCACTCTTGAACATCATCTGTTGTGTGTGTACTTAGTTGCTCCGTCATGTCCAGCTGTTTGCAATCCCATGGACAGTAGTAGCCCACCAGGCTCCTCTGTCCCTGGGATTTCCCAAACAAGAATACTGGAGTGGGTTGCCATTTCCTTCTCCAGGGGATCTTCCCAACCCAGGGATCAAACTCGCGTCTCCTCTGTCTCCTGCAGGTGGATTCTTTACCTGCTAAGCCCTCAGGGAAGCTGATTATCTATTACAACAGTCAAAAATTTTGCCCACTCTCTCTTCTCTCACAGCACTTACATCTAATCTAGAGTCCTGTCCACACTCTGCTTTTGACTGAGGCTTTTTGGGAATTCCCTGCCTCCACCACCAGACTATTACTCCTGTATTGGTCCAGTGGAAGCTCCCAAATTTCAGGTGGCAATGGGGACCAGCGGGCGGTAACCTGATTGGCAAACCTCTTTCTAGGGGTTTACCTAGAAGTTCCGTTTGTGTAGCGAGCACACTGCAGCAAATTCTCCTGCAACTCTATATATTTCTTTGGAGCTGTATGAAGCTGATTACATTTCAAGCTCCCAGTGTTTACTACCACTCTCTGATAGTATTTTTATGTGTCAGTTTGGCTGGCCATCAGATGCCCATATAACACATTACTTCTGAATGTGCCTATGAGGGTGTTTCCGGATGAAATTAGCATTGGAATCTGGACTCACTAGACAGCCCTCTCCTATGCAGGTGGGCATCATCCATTTCATTGAGGTCCTGAATAGAATGAAAAGTAGAAGATGGAGGAAATTGCCCTTTTTGCTTCCTCCCTGCCTGCTTAGGCTGGGACATCTTGTCTCAACTTCTCAGCCCTCAGACTGGGATTTAAAACTTTGGCTCCCCCAGTTTTCAGGCCTCTGGACTCAGACTGAATTATACCACTGGCTTTCCTGGATCTCCAGCTGGTGGACAGCAAATCATGGGACTTATCAGCCAATGTCTCATCATTCTACATATATATTTTTTGTTAGATAGAAAGACAGATATTTATTCTACCAGTTCTGTTTCTCTAAAGGATCTTGGCTAATACATACCCTATGTTGAGTTTGGATGGATTTGGGAGAGTGGTGAGGATGAGGGGGACAATAAAGCCCTTTCCCAAGGTCACCCTTGGAGTTGCCCATGGCTGGAACTAAATCCTGTTCATTATAGTATCTCAAAGAACACCTAGCACAGTAGAGGCAGGAGTTGCAACATTTGACTACAAAATAACACCTGAGATGGAGCTATGATTCAGAGAAGTGAAGTTGCTAAGTCGTGTCCGACTCTTTGCCACCCCATGGACTGTAGCCTACGAGGCTCCTCTGTCCATGGAATTTTTCAGGCAAGAGTACTGGAGTGGGTTGCCATATCCTTCTCCAGGGGATCTTCCCGACCCAGGGATCACACCCAGGTCTCCTGCATGGGAGGCAGATGCTTTACCATCTGAGCCACCAGGGAAGCCCTGATGATCCAGAGAAGGACACAGCAAAACAAAGCTGGTGAAGGCACAGGTCCACAGAGCTGGGCCTGAGCAGGTAGAGTCCAGACTATTACAATAAGGCAGTACCCAAGGCAGCCATGTGGCAGTGTGCAGAAATATCAAACAATAAAAGAAAATCAGCCTAGCATTAACAACAATCCCACTGATCCCTAGGAAACACAGTGGGTCACCTCTAGGCAAGCGCTCTAAAAATTAAGGGAGAAATGTCAGTGCTACCAAGTCGCGGTCAGACATTAGAGCAAATTTAAGTTCTTTGTCTCCTGAGTGCCAAGCTCTCTCCAAAGGCATCTTGCCCATTAGCCTGCTAGTGTCTTGATCTAATACCCTTGAGGTCTCTAAGTAGCAGTTTTACAAGGATAATTGAAAGGGTATTACTGGCTGCCTATTTATCATCTCTTGTTCACCTAATACCATGGTACCTACTCAGATGAACTAGTGGACTCTGTGCTAAAGGTGCCTCAGCTAGAAGCTTTGCAGCTTCTCCAACAGGAGACAAAACAAGATTGTCCTCAAATTCTCTCATTTTGGACCAATCCTGTGGAGCAATTCTGCTAATTAATCATGATTACTCTATACAGTAAGCATATTTGAGGAGATTAATCTGCGCTAGCCTCGGGTAGTGTCCTAATTAACAATATGCTGAAGCAGCATTCTCCTTGTGAGTGTAAATACAGCTTTAATGCCATTTGCAAAACAACATGACTTTAAAAAAACTTTCTGTCTTCTGACTTTTCCGCCTTGTCATCTTGGCTGGATAATCTTATACCAACCAGAAGCAGCAGAATATGTGGCTCAGCACCTTAGAAGATCTTAATCAAAGAAAGAAAGAAAGAAAAGAGTGCAGGCAGGAAAATATCAGAGTTAGGAAATCTTAAAGAGCAACATGGAGAAGAAAACGGCAACCCACTCCAATATTCTTGCCTGGGAAATCTCATGGACAGAGGAGGCTGGCAGGCTACAATCCATGAGGTCACAAGAGTCAGACATGACTTAACAACTAAACAAAGCAACAACAAAGCAAAAAGCAACTATTCACCCTCTTCTATCAGGTTATAAGAGCTGAAATATCTGGAGTTGAATTAGTTATGATAGATAATGCAGACAATACATTTCTTCATCCATGTTTAAGGGGAAATGAAGCAGAGGCATTTGTAGGAATGCATTGACCCCCATCCCATTCATCCAAGCTCATGTGGCCCTTGGCCTTCCTTTAAAGCCCTCCCAGCTCCCAAGCCTCCCTCTACATTTCACTTTCTCTGTGCTGTTCTTAGTCGCTCAGTCGTGTCCGACTCTTCAGGACCCCATGGGCTATAGCCTGCAGGCTCCTCTGTCCATGGGAATTCTCCAGGCAAGAATACGGGAGTGGGTTGCCATTTCCTTCTCCACACTTTCTCTGTACCCCAGCTGTTTAAGTTGATCTTGGACTCCCATATCATGGAGAAACACATGCTTACTTTAATAACTCACTGAGGCTCCATAATATGGATGCCCCATAATCCATTCATCAACTCCCTTACTGATGAGTATTCAGATGCCTTCAAGATTTTCCACTGCAAAAATATTGCAATTAACATCTTTGTACACATATGCTTAGCTAGTTTGCTTTTCTTTTTGTAGGATGAATTAACAGGAAATTGGAAAAGATTTCTGGGTCAAAGAATATGTTCACTTTTAAAATATTTTTTCAACAGTATATAAAAATTAATAATCCTATTAGTAATGTATAAGATGTCCTATTTCCCCACATCCTCACCAACACTGATTGCTACCAACTTTATAAATTTCTGCTGCTCTTCTGTCCAGTATGTTCTCTCATTCTTTTCAGTTGCATGTTCTTGATAAACCAGCAAGCTAAGCAGCTTATCATGGTTACTGTCCACATATCATTTCTTTTCTGAGTTGCTCATTCCAGACTTTTACCTAGTTTTCAGTTGAGTGATATGTCATTTCCTCATCAGCTTGTAAATTATGGTTATTAATCCTTGTCATTCATATGTGCTGCAAATATCCTCTCAGTCCATTGTTCAACTTTTTATTCTGTCCCTGTTGCATTTTTCTGTGAAGAAATTTGAGTTTTTTTTTAATCTTTTTATTATTATTGGCTATGCTGGGTCTTTGTTACTGCATGCAGGTTTTCTCTAGTTTTGGAGAGCAGGGGCTCCTCTCTAGTTGTGGAGCGTGGGCTTCTCATTGCAGTGGCTTCTAGTATGGAGCGTGGGTCCTAGGTGCACAGGCTTCAGTAACTGTGGCATGAGCTCAGTAGCTGCAGTTTGTGGGTTCTAGAGCATGAGCTCAGTAGTCATGGTACACAGGCTTAATTGCTCCATGGCATGGGAACTCTTCCTGAACAAAGGATCAAGCCTGTTTCCGTCTCCACTGTGCCACTAGGGAAGCTTGTAGTTTTAAGTGATCAAGTCCATCAATATTTCTTTTATAAACTCACAAGGTGAAACTTAGGGGTGATAAATGTAACTATTGTCATCCCTTTATCAACCTCCTGATTGAAGCTCAGAAAATCTTTATTGCCAGAAATTTTGAGGTTGGGAAATTAAGATAATATAACAGAAATCAAGAAACTGAAATCAGAATTGAACCTATGAAAGCTCATTTAAATGTATTTTTCATTTATGAAAATAAAAGAATAATTATATTATTAGATTAGTAGCATGGATATTATGACATTAATTTCCATTTAACTTTCTTGAAATTTTGAGTTTCTTAAAATTTCAGTGAAGCGCTTGTAAATTCTATTTCTTTTTTTCTTTGCCTGGTTCTCCATTCAAATGATCAATGCCTTCCTGATTACATGACTCAGAAGCTGCTTTCTACCTCCTCCCTGGATCACATGCCTGTCAAATATTCTCTCTCACATCTCAGCTCTCAATTCCTCACCTCCTCCTCACAGATGTCACCTGAATATCCTGAGTCTGCTGTGCTTCATTTTCCTTTGTCTTCCCCAAGGATTCACTGCAAAACTCTCCATCCTTCCTCCGCCATCTGCTCTACCTCCCCTATCTATTCCAACTCCCAGTTTCCTCTCTTTCTGATTATCCTCAGCAGAAGTGACTCACAATCCACGCAATTCTGTTTTTCTGGAACCAAAATTCCAACAATTACCAAACAGGTGTGCAGAAGTAGATTTCATTCCAATTTAGCATTTTTTGAAGTTGGAGAAAGATTATTGCACTTGAATTAAGTTCAAAAAAATCATAGGCACTAGTATGGAAGAAGTAATCTAGTTTAATAACTGTTCATGTAAAAATTATCTAAGGGTATTAGTTTTATACAGGTTTGAGCTGACAAAATTATAATAACAACAGAAATGGAAAAATTAGTATACCTCAAGAGAAATATATATTCAGATCAGTATTCAGTCCTCAGTGATTACAGTGGAGGATAGGGAATTATCTTCATCAATCTTCATCTTCATCATCCAAACATAGCCAACTAGAATAGCACTAACAAGATGGGCCCAGACCAAACTGGTTCTCCACAGTGAGTGGGAATTAGGGCTGCGGCAGCATTTCCTGAAGTACCTGGTCATGGAGACTGAAAATCCAAAGTACTGTTTGAAAATATAAAGAAGAATATTTGTTTCCCACTTCTCATGTTTCCTTCCATGTTGTAGGGAGCCCCTTTAGTATAAATCTCCTGGGTCTTCTCTACCCTAAATCCAATTCAAAATGATGGGAAGAGGAGTGGGATGATATATCTGGCTGGTAAGTTTGGGAGGATCAGCTGGCCAGATTTCCATACCACTCCCCTCAAGCCCTTCTCGTTATTTGAGAGGCATGCAATCTCCTCTCCACCTTCTGACTCTTCATCTGTCAACAGCAGTACTCCACACAGGAAATAATATATTTTGGTGAGGGGATATGCCTAGTGGCTCAGATGGTAAAGAATCTGTCAATGCAGGACACACAGGTTCAATCCCTGGGTTAGGAAGATCCCCTGGAGAAGGAAATGGCAACTCAACTCCAGTATTTTTGCCTGGAGGATCCCATGGACAGAGGAGCCTGGTAGTCTACGGTCCTTGGGGTCACAAAGAGTCAGACCCATCTGAGCAACTAACATTTATGTTTAATTCAGGTGACAGTGAGCTTCTGGTGCATGAGTCAGGAACCCTGGGAAATAGAAAAGGTGTAAGATATGGGGCAGCAAAGTCTTCATGAACCTGTTGAAGCTTCTGATGGACAAGGGCTCCCAGTGTGGGGCTGTGGGTGTGAACGTGCAGACACAGTGTTATGGTCTTGTTGGTTCCTAAATGTTTACTTTGATCCATCCATACAAGTCTTTTTTACACATGTGCAGTAGGCGTTAACTATCAGGTCAGACCAGAGGCACTAAGCATCTTGGCAACAGTGCAGATTTCTTTGCTCAGAACAGCCTCTTCAGTGTGGCAGATTCTACATAAAAATCTTGAGCAAAGTCTTCTGAGTCTCATCAAAGACAGGGAGCCAAGGGCCTCAGCAAAGGCAGAGGCCATAGGGCTCCAGCTAGGAAAGGGATCTCACCCAGCACCAACCATTGAGGGTTTAGGAAAAGAGAAGCCCGGCCTTTGCCCCTGAGCAAATGCCTACGTTATCATCAGGCATAGAGACTGACTTGGATACAGGTTACTTGCTCTTGACTTTGAACTTTGTCTCAGCTTTTCCTCAGCAGGCATTATCTTAGGTCAGGTTCCCCAAATTGCTGCTACTGCTGCTAAGTCGCATCAGTAGTGTCTGACTCTGTGCGACCCCATAGACGGCAGCCCACCAGGCTCCCCCATCCCTGGGATTCTCCAGGCAAGAACACTGGAGTGGGTGGCCATTTCCTTCTCCAGTGCATGAAAGTGAAAAGTGAAAGTGAAGTCGTTCAGTCGTGTCCGACTCTTATCGACCCCATGGACTGCAGCCTACCAAGCTCCTCCGCCCATGGGATTCTCCAGGCAAGAGTACTGGAGTGGGGTGCCATTGCCTTCTCCAAGGTTCCCCAAAAGCAAACTCTTAACACAAGGATTCACATGCAAGCAATTTATTAAGAGAGTGCTTCTAGAAGAAACTGATAGGGGCTTAGGAGAGTGGAGAAGCCCAGCAAAGATGCCATTTCAGGTCAAGCCCTAGCCTCAATCTGAACTCTCAGTGTTGTCGGAACTACAAATTATCCTGCAGAATTTGTCCTGGCTTAAGGTAAGAATGCCGGGCAAGCATACTCTCTAGCACAAGTATGAAAGCCAGCACTCTTATAGTCTGTGAGGATGAGATGTCTTATTGAGGATCTGATCTTGATTCTGTATAACTTCTGAGACCTGAGTTGAAACTCTGCTCTACCCAGTCATTGAAAACTCTTCTAAGTAAAACTGAGCTGAATAACAAGCTGACAATATGAGACAGCATACAGTTGTATCCATACTAGCAGGATCTCCAACAGCCCTCTGGTAACCTTGACAATGAAAGCCACACACTAAGGATGGCTTGGACAGAAAAAGAGAAAAGGTTTGGGTGCCTGACAACTTCATAATGCTGCTCCAGCTGGTATGAATCCCCTACTTATGGGTTTTGTTTACAGGAGAAAACAAAGTCCTAATTCATTTAAGTCCCTACAATCGGTCCTCAGTTCCTATCAAACAAAATAACTACCTCATATAGTTGATGAACTACTCCAAGAATTATTAAATCCAAAGTTACAAAAATGTTATAAATAAAACATTTTTTTTGCATTTTTGTTTTGGTGTTTTGGATGTTCAGAGATCATCATATTTTTAATTCCCAGAATTATGTTCAGCCTGTTATGTGCTTCCCTGGTAGCTCAGATGATAAAGAATCTGTCTGTGATGCAGGAGACCTGAGTTCAATCCCCGGGTCTGGAAGATTCCCTGGAGAACGGAATGGCAAACCACTCTAGTATTCTTGCCTAGAGAATTCCATGGACAGAGAAGCCAGGCAGGCTGCAGTCCATGGGGTTGCACAGAGTCAGACACAGCTGAGTGACTATGTTTTTTGTTCTGTGCATGTTAATTATTTTATTCATACATTTATTTACTCATTCCTTCAGCAAATATTTATTGAGCATCTGTAGCCTGCCAAGAACTGTGCTCGGCTCTGGGAATGTTTCATAAACAAGACAGAGTCCCTTCCTCTAAAAAGTGCAGATTTAGTGGGAGAGGCAAAGCAGGGAGAAAGATAACACAGTGCAAAGTGCCAAACACTATGATAAATATCTGAACAAAGAGGCTGTGGTATCCCAGAGGAGATGGTTTGTTTCTCTGGTAGCTGGAGGGAAATGTGCAAATAGCAGCACACTTGGCAAAAAAACCACCAAGGAAAAGATTATGTCTGCCCTCACTCAGCTCTGAGGGCCTCCGAGTCATCAGCTGGGTATTGCATCTGCCCCTTCTGTTAGGAAAGAAACTCCTGGAGCAACCACATCTGTAGGCATAAGAACGAATAAACTAGAGGCTGGAGGTGGGTCTGTGATGTGATAAAGCCACCTGCCACCAGCCACACACATGATCGTTTCTCTTAGCCTCAGCTTCTAGTTCATTAAAGGAACTGCAGACAAAAGTTGTCCTTGAGAAACCTTTGTAGTCTCCTTTTTTCTCAGTCTTTTACCGCATCCTTGTGGTTTGGGCTTTTTATTTTTCCCCATGAAGATGTCCTTGTGAAATTTAGCCCTCAAGATTAAATCTTACCTTCTAGTCACATTTAATGTTTTCAAACCCACAGTGAGTTTATATTTAAATGACAGTACAGTTATTCCCTAAGAAGAAGATTTTTTTTCTGAATCACTTAAAGAAGGTTATTCTCTTGCAAAGTTTTCTCTTTAAGGTCTCTGTTACAAGAATCAGTTACAGATGTTAAGGTTGGAGGATAGTCTCTTGGAATAGACTTTCCCAGGACTCAAGGAGGGGAGAAGAGGGAATGAGCCATGTAATCTTTCCAACCAGATATTTTCCCCAAGTGGGTCTGCGTGTGAGCATGCATCACTTCAGTCATGTCTGACTCTTTGTGACCCTATGCACAGTAGCCCACCAGGCTCCTCTGTCCATGGAATTTTCCAGGCAAGAATACTGGAGTGGGTTGCCATTTCCTTCTCCAGGGGATCTTCCCAACCCAGGGATCAAACCCAGGTCTCCCACATTGTAGGCAGATTATTTACCATGTGAGCCACCAGGGAAGCCCAAGAATACTGGAATGGGTAGCCTATCCCTTCTCCAGGGGATCTTCCTGACTCAGAAATCAAACCGGGGTATCCTGCATTGCAGGCAGATTCTTTACCAGCTGAGCTACCAGGAAAGCCCGAGATAGTATGGCAAATACGGTCTAAACACAGTCTCAGAAAGAAGACAAAATGAGTTTGATGGACAGCTAGACAGTCTCTTCCATATGCCTCTTTAAAAAAAGTTACTAGCTTCCCATCCAGGTAACCAAGAAACCAGGAAATCAAAAGAGAGAGATTTATAAGTTGAAATTACAAATCTTTCTCCTAGTCAATCCTCTCCCAAAGTGAGATTTCTCATTTAAGGAATTGCAATCAATCAAGAAAAGATCAATGGCTATATTTTGAAGCTTTGTCACTACAGCTTACCAAATTGAGGCTAAGAGTGAGAAAGGGAAATAAAAGCCCAAGAAAAACATACACACACACACACACACACAAAATATTATTAGCCAAAGAGACAGCAGTTGTGTACCAGAACCTAGGCAAACCCACTATTGCAAATTAAAATGCTAATAGGTCCTTAACTCTTGATAAAATATTAGCAGTGTTGTAAGTACACTCACTCATCTCCAGGAGATCATGCTTAATGAGTATAACTTCCTGACCTTAAGGTTTCACTTGTATTTTTCAAGATGCCCCTGAGAGTCCTTATTCTGTTGCCATTTAGCCATTGGTCACAGGATAACAATGCTCTTTGATATAAGTAATTGCTTAGAACAGTCAATGCTCTCCAGGGTTTCCTTCTTCTCTAGAAAGACAGTATCTCCAGGTTTGGAAGGACTTAGAGAGGTCATTTAGTCTCTTCTTACCTTCAGGCTGAGACGTATTTAAAAGCTGTCCCCAAAAAAATAGAAATTTGACCTTCACTCACTAACCCTTTCAATTTTCATCCACTCTCCCTAGGAAGAATTCTGCTTTTGTTTAATGGAAGGATCATTGCAGTTAATTTACTTTCCTCTTATTTTGTCATCAGGGAGACAAGAGATATTTAGATACCAGTATTCTAAGTTCAAGAGCCTTTTGAAAATGTGAAGATCCAACATGTAAATTCACTTTATTGAGCACCACTTATATGACTGACACTCTACTTAGCACTGGGAGTATAAAGGTGGATAAGTCTATTGACTGGAAAGTAGAAAATTACTTGTTAGCAATAATAAAATATCAAAATTTCCAAATAATATTTCCTGAAAAGAAATATATTCCATAGTTCTTTTTTATTGAAGTATAGTTGATTTTGGCTTCCCTACTGGCTCAGACAGTAAAGAACCCACTTGCAATGTGGGAGACCTGGGTTCAATCCCTGAGCTGGGAAGATCCCCGGGAGGAGAGCATGGCAACACACTCCAGTATTCTTGCCTGGAGAATCCCCATGGGCAGAGGAGCTTGGTGAGCTACAGTCCATGGGGTCACAAAGAGTCAGACATGACTGAGCGACTAAGCACAGCACAGCACAACACAGAGTTGATTTACAATGTTGTTCCAATCTTTGCTGCACAGCAAAGTGACTCAGTTATACATATCTTTTTTAAAAACTATTCTTCTCCATTATAGTGTATCACAGGATAGTGTACATCGTTCCTGTGCTATACAGTAGGACCTTGTCATTTATCCATCCTATATATGATAGATAGCTTACCATGATTCCTTTTTAACAAGGAACCTCAGAATGGTATAAACACAAGGTGCAAACATGAAGCTCTTCCTACTAGAAATCAACCAAAATGGAACCTCGGAATCTGGAAGGACAGCCTCACAGCTGTCTGGGAACTGGCTGTGCTTGGCCGCCTTGGCAATTAGGAAGCCATCCTCAGCCTTCTCCTACCCGGTGCTATTCCCAACAAATCACTGAGCAACACCTTGAGTTCAGAATTAAGCTAAGTGCTATTACAAATACAAATAAGGGCAAGACTTGATTTCTGCCTTCTGGAAACTGAAATAGAGGCAGTCTATTTCAGAAATGGCAATTACATTTCCCCAGCACATCAAGTCTTATTGACTGATGATGGTTGAGCTAAGTGCTATGTTGAAAATTATAAAGCTTGATCTAAAGTCAATGAGAAAGTACCAAGTCTAATTAGCCATATGTGCCAGGACGTGGACTATGGGGGTGAGAGCATGCTTTCTAGGTGTTTTCTTTCCCCATTTAGTATAACAGACTCAGACTTTACCCAGATGGAGGAAAATTACTTCCCCAACCTACCACTTGCCATTATCAAAGTTTCCTGCAGGTCCTGCAGACAAAGATAAGATCCCAAAAGGAGGCCCCTGAGGCCTCAAGAACTTGGCAGTTGGTCCTTATATTCCTCCTATCACCCGCAAGAGGGACGCAAGCGATTCTGTTACTTTTCCTCCCTCTCCCAAAAGAACACTTGAATCACACAGAATCTAATCTTCCCCCATGTATGTTTGGTGTGATAATGCCTGAAAGCAAAAGCAGGTGCAAGCTGGAATTACAGAAACAAACATTCTCAATAGCCAAAACCGCATTTATTTTCCTTCCAGTTTTCTCACTCTGACTCACCTCCCGTAGAAGAGGCCCCCGTGGCCCTCTCTTTAAAATGGTGACCTGAAAATGTATACACACGTCATTCCCGAGACAGCCTGACATTTTCATCAAGAGCTTTATTAAAATCTAACAGAGAAAAAAAAAAGTGATTACAGAAATGCTAATGGTGTTAAAATAGTTGGGTCTCCAAAGCACGGATCTGTGATCCTAAGCATACCAGCAAACCACAACTAAGAAAACACTCTTCGAAATTGCTCACCCTCGAGTAATTGCCCCCAGTCCTGTTGCTGTTGTTAAGTCACTAAGTCGTGTCTGACTCTTTGCAACCCCATGGACTGTAGCACGCCAGGCTACGCTATCCTTCACTATCTCCTGGAGTTTGTTCAAATTCCTATTCATTGAGTTGGTGATGCCATCAAACCATCTCATCCTGTGTGGACTGGAAAAACCAGTAAGGGCCTTTGCTGGCTCCCTCCTCAACTTCTAGAAGGCGACTTCAAGTGACTTTTGCTATCCTGACCCTGCAATTTTGTCCAAGTGCAAATTCCAGCTCTCTTTTCCTAGTTCCCCACTCCCCACTCCTAGGGCCCTCCTCCTCAATTTCAAATCTTAGTCACATACGCTTTTGTTCCTAACTCTGTCTCTATGAAATAGTATGAAGTAGGAGAAAACTGTAGTCTTGGTATGTTTTAATGCCAGAGGCTATTATATTAGAAAGACTGTTAAAAAAAAAAAAGGAAAAAACAGCAGTACAGAGAAAAAGGCAAAAGTTATCTCACATATTGTTAAATACCTTCAGGTAGAAACAGAAACTATGAGAAGTGAATAAAAAATATGTTTTTCAGTGCATGTATCAATACCTTATTAAGAATTAGCATGTAAAAATAAATGCTTATTAAACTACATGGTGGAGGATAGACTAGGAACAAAGTGAAGGAAGCAGCTACAAGGTTGAAGAAGTTTCCCTCACTATTGAGGGAAATTCTTGATACATGTAGTACATGAGGTTCTGGTGAGAAATTTTCAAGAATTTAGAAATAAGGAAAATAAGACTGGAATTATAACTTTAAGACTAATAAAAAAGGGATCAGAGAAGAGATAAGCAAAGTCAACCTAAAGAAATAGAATAACTCATGCAACTAATTCCCTTTATTCAGAGTCCATGTTGAACAAACAATATTTTGACGGTCATTTGATTTCCCATGTAGTCTCTAGTGTGTTGAGTTTTATCTCATAAAAAGATACTGACATATACACACTACTGTATATAAAATAAATAATAACTAGAGTAACTAATAAGGACCTACCAAATAGCACAAGGAACTGTACTCAATACTCTGTAATGGCGTCTATGGGAAAAGAATCTAAAAAAGAGGGAATATATGTATATATACAACTGATTCATTCTGATGTATACCTTAAATTAACACAACATTGTAAATCAACTATACTCCAATAATTTTAAAAAAAGGGTATTTCCAAGTCCCAACAGCCACACTTAACAGTAAGTGTGACATTATTTGGAAATTGGAATTTTTGCAGATGTAATTAAATTAGAAGTCTTGAAATAGAGTCATCCTGGATTTAGAGTCATTGGATTTAGTGTCTAGAATCCTAGATTCTAGTGACTAATGTCATTGGATTTATAATGAAAAAGAAAAATTTGAGACACTGAAACACACACACAAAAAGAAGGCTATATAAAGATGGGGACAAAGATTGAAGCTATGCTTCCATGAACCAAGAAATACCAGAAGTCACCAGAAGCTGAAAGAGACAAGTAAAGATCCCCCATAGAGCCTTCAGGGGCAATGGGGTCCAGCCAAGGCTTTGATTTTGGACTTCCAGTCTCCAGAACTGTAAGAAAAGAAATTTCTGTCATTTTAAGCCATCAGTTTTGTGCTAATTTGTTGCAGCAGCCCTAGGAAATGAACACCTGATCTTCTTTAAGGAAAGAAAACACTGATCTAAGGTCTCAGATGTGCAGCCCTTTAACACTGACATTTATCATTCCTAACTTTAAAATCTGCAGATATAGATATACAGATAAATAAATAGATAGATAGACCTGTTTATATATATCTGGAGAAAAGCTTCCCTGGTGACTCAGACAGTAAAGAATCCACCTGGAATACAGGAGACCCAGGTTCAATCCCTGGGTCAGGAGGTCCCCTGGAAGAGGGCATGGCTACCACTCCAGTATTCTTGCCTGGAGAATCCCATGGACAGAGGAGCCTGGCAGGCTACAGTTCATAGCATCATAAAGAGTCAGACATGACTGAAGTCACTTAGCACACACACACATCAGGACAAAAACATGATCTGAAAGGATACATCACCCCAGTGCTTATTGCAGCACTCTTTACAATAGCCAAGATGTGGAAGTAACCTAAATGTCCATTGACTGAGGAATGGATAAAGAAGATGTGGTACACACAATGCAATATTACTCAGCCATTAAAAAGAAAGAAAGAATGCCATTTGCTGCCACATGGATGGACCTAGAGATGTCATACTGAGTGAAGAAAGTCAGACCGAGGAGAAGCATCCTACGACATCCCTTGCATGTGGAATCTGAAAAGAAAGGATACAAATGAACTTACAAAACACAGAGACTCACAGACTTAGAGAATGAACCTTTGGTTGCTGGGGCAAGGACAGTTAGGGAGTTTGGGATGGACATGTGCACACTGCTATATTTAAAATAGATAACCAAAGAAGACCCCTTGTACAGCACATAGAACTGTGCACAGTGTTATATGGCAGCCTGGATGGAGGGATTCAAGGGGAGAATGGATACATGTATACGTATGGCTGAGTCCCTTCTCTGTTCACCTGAAACTGTCATTACATTGTTAATCGGCTATACCCCAATACAAAATAAAAGGTTTTTTAACCAATCAGCATTTGATTTCTATACAACGATCTCATACAGTTAGTATATTAGGTGGAATTCTGCTGCAGTGATAAACAAACCCAATATCTAAGTGCCTTAACTTGCTACAAGTTCACAGGGCAAGCAGTGGGGGGAGGTGGGGTGGGGATAATGCTCTTACTTATTAACTCAAAAGTTGAAAATCCACCCAGTTGAACTGTACCATGTGGTAGAACACAAGGCCTCCTGAGTGACAACAGCAAAAGAGAATGCACAGGAATTTCACACCTACTCATCTATGTCTTAAACCAGAAGAGGAAAATACAGAGTCCACCAACAAAAACTGATCACTCGGCCTTGCCTTATTGCAAGACCAATGGAAAATGTAGGTGAATAAATGAAATATTTTGCATACATTACTTTTACTGCCATACTCTTTAAATGTGAATATTGTTGTTGCTGAGTCACTAAGTCATGCCCAACTCTTTGCAACCCCATGGACTGTAACCTACCAGGTCCCTCTGACCTTAGGATTTTCCAGGCAAGAATATTGGAGTGGGTTACCATGCCTTCAACAGGGGACTGTCCCCAACCCAGGCATCAAACCCACATCTCTTACATCTCCAGCACGGGCTGGCAGCTTCTTTACTACCAGCGCCACCTGGGAAGCCATAAAATGTGAATACACATGGGTTAAAAAAAGACTCTTCCTTTAGTAGATTCAGAACAGAAAACAACTAAGCTTACAAGACTGAAGGTTAGTTCTTAAACTGAAGAAAATGTCTCTTATGCTGCTTAAGGTGGCTTTCTCTAGCCACATACCATCCACTATTTTAGCACTATGTGCAAAGAAAATATCTTTTTAATATTTTTAATTTCATAGTACAAAAATACTGAAGGAGATCCTCAAGATTCATCCCAAATCTGATACTTGGAGGCTTTAATTTCTGACATCCTACCACTTCTGGCACCCTGGTATATATGTGCAAACCATTCCATCCACCACCACCCCGCCAGATACTCTGCAGCTTGGATTCCCTGGGATCCTCAAGAAAGAAGGTATGCCAGGATGCTGAAATTCTTGTCAATTGCAGGACCAAGACCAGAAAAATTTTTATGCCAAACTTTTACTACAAATTCTTTAAGAAGTCTCCATTGACAATTATGACTTGCAACTTACTAACTGGAGTCAATTAAACATAAAAGAATCTTTGATGTTCTGACTCATGTAATACCTAAGGGTCAATCTTAAGATATCCCAAAGATATCTCTCAAAGACTTTATTTTGAGGGGCCCGAACTACAGGAACTCTTCCAGATCTGTTCTCTCCTTCCAGAAATCATTTGGAATTACACCTTTCCTATTTCATCAGGTCTCCAGAGTCTGAACCCAATCTAAGTTTACTTCCCACCACTTTCAGATGAGAACAACAAAATCCAGATCTCAATAATTACCACTGAGTATGATTTAGAAGAAAAAAAGTAAACATTCTTCAAATTGCAATCCGCTGCAATTTCCAGCTGAGGTAAACAAACTCCACAAACACAAACGTTTGCAGAAAATTCTTCTGTGCTGGTAAAAACTCTTTTAAAATTGATGCAGGTGGTTCTGGTGAGAATCCAGTATAGCATTTGGGTATTCCCTTAAGGGCAAACTTCCTTCTTGCTACTTAAACTGTTATTTTTGTCTACAAATTAATAGGCACAGTTAACCTGGATTTGGGTTTAACTGGTGAATGGGGAATTGGGACCTCAGAGACTGCTACACAAAGGAGATAAGCTAGGTCTTCCCCAGAAGGCACTGTCAGCTCCCTGTGATGACGCCTTAAGGTCAGAAATAAATGTCTTGCCTTGCAAGGGAATTGGCCTAAAGGAAGAGCAAAGGAGATCTCATTTAACTTACAAAAACCATCCCAAAGTGATGGAACATATTAGAAGAAGTGTCGTGTCCTGTCACCAGCCTTGCAGTGTTCTGTTACCTATTTGAAAATGAAGACTCTGGAGACCTCTACATAACTACCCTCATCCAATAGCATTGTTCAACACCACCAGGATCCAGGTTCCAAACACTATTGCATAAAGTAGAGGAAACCAGTTTCTGTCCCTCAAAGTTTGGCTAAACGGGTGACACTGGTCTAGATAACTGATTAACTGAATGCATCAGTGAGTAACATTCTTATGGTTAATTTAGACTTGAAAACAAGGCTGTTAATACAAAAGTTTTTGAACAGTCCTGCATTAGCAGTCTTTCTTAGGAATATTGACTTGATGAAAATAAATATATTGCTTTGTCCTCTTAGCAGTTTCTGACGAGGGTTTGAGAAATCCAAATGACAGTCCAAATTTAAATGATTCAGATTCATCTGTCAGTAAATGATTACCAACTATCTCTTTTGATAGACTAGCCAGCATCCCTCACTCTTATACAGAAATAATAGCCCAATTTTGTTCAGTGAAATACTCCTTCTTTCACTCTCATCTGATGATGCTTAGATTATATCAATAATAATGCCATACCTGGTCTGGCTAATGAGAACATTACATCCTCAGCTACCATGATGGGTCAGGGATGGATAAGCAATTAAAACTAATGACTTTTGCTTGAAACACAGAGAGACAGAGACAGAGAAATATAGAGAAAAGCTCTCTTATCTTCTGGCCTGGATTAGTTGGAGCCAGGTTGCCACCAAGAGGAGAAGGCTGAGCTGACAACCAGAAAAACAAACCATGGGAAGTAGAATGGAAGGATGGAGAGACACCAGGACCTGACAATCATTTGTGACATCATTTGAGCCTGGAACCAGCCACACATGAAGCAGACAACCCCTTAGCTTTTTAAGTTCTTAAGTCAATGAATTCCCTTTTTTATGTTTGTTTAAATATTTTGCTAGGGATTCTTTTACTCAATATTGAAGTAATAAGACTTAGACATAGTTCTAACATAGTGAAAGTATTTTTAAAATACAAAACACATAGGCTATTCCCCCAGGAAATTTACATGCTAGGTAAAATAGTACATATGGTACCCAGGGGTAGACATTCATTGTTATGAATTAAACAACCTGTCACTCTGATAAGTTTTCATGAAAATTAAGATTATAGAGCCTGACAAGTTCTCATAGCTTCACAGGAAAAAGAACTGGGGTTACCCAAGGTCCCATTTTTAATCCTGGCTACTGAGTACAAAAAGGACCCATTTCAATGATGATGTGAGAACCTTGTTAGAGCAGATTTAGAGAGACCTTGAAACCCCCACCCACCACCATCATTTCTGGCTTTATTGTTCACAGTGCATGGAACTTTAGATTCTGAATTCTAAGTTCTTCAGGGTAAAGACCTAACACTGGAATCTCAGCTACACAAAGCACAAAGACTGTCAGAGATGCTACATAAATTATACACAGCAGCAGTGATGAGAGGAAGGCATTACAAAGAAATTGTGCTCCTCGGAGTTTTATGAACATAATATTTCAAATCGAAACTAGACAATCTGGGAAACAATTTGTACTACATAAGAATGGTAAAACTAGGGAGTTAAAGTCTGTGTTTCTAATATGTTATGATTAACGTAGGAATGGAAATAGAAATTTTATGATCTGGATCACTCTCCCTCAGTGGAATAATGTCTCATACTTATTTTTGTAAACTATATGGAAACTAATCTTCAGATTAAAAGCCCAAATCTTTCCATGGAGCCATTTCTTCTATGTCCTATATATTTAGAAAATTGGCATATAAGCTAATAAGATAAAAACTTTACATTTTTAAAGCTATTCAGTTTTGATGTTCTAGTTTGGAAAAAAAATTGAAATTACAAAGATATGTTATTTTTCAAAGTTTGGCAGAAAATGGTACAAGCAAAACTGGAAGATCATAAAAGATGAACAAATGGAAGGTACAGACGTAAATCAAATGCTGTCTTCTAAAGCAATGGTCCCCAACATTTTTGGCATCAGAGACCGGTTTTGTGGAAGACAATTTTCCACAGACCAGAGGTGGGGAGTATGGTTTCGGGATGATTCAAGTGCATTACATTTATTGCACACTTCTATTTCTAATATTATTATACCAGCTCCACCTCAGCTCATCAGGCACTAGATCC
This sequence comes from Bos grunniens, assembly GCF_055505025.1. Lineage (NCBI taxonomy): Eukaryota > Metazoa > Chordata > Mammalia > Artiodactyla > Bovidae > Bos > Bos grunniens. The sequence goes on from NC_141170.1 coordinate 71,953,643, forward strand.
CAGAGTTTGGAGACCCTACTCTAAAGTTTTCTCCATTTTCTCTCTCTACTTCCCCTAGCCAAAAAAAAAAAAAAAACATTGAAATGGTCCATAATTCTTCACATATGGTCCCATCACTTCGTGGCAAATAGATGGGGAAACAATGAAAACAGTGACAGATTGTTTTGGGAAGGCTCTAAAATCACTGCAGATGGTGACTACAGCCATGAAATTAAAAGACACTTGTTTCTTGGACAAAAAGCTATGACCAACCTAGACAGTGTATTAAAAAGTAGAGACATTGCTTTGTGACAAAGGTCCATCTAGTCAAAGTTATGAATTTTCCAGTAATCATGTACGGATGTGAGAGTTGGACCATAAAGAAGGCTGAGCACCAAAGAATTGGTGCTCTCAAATGGTGCTGGAGAAGATTCCTGAGAGTCCCTTAGACAGCCAGGAGATCAAACCAGTCAATCCTAAAGGAAATCAACCCTGAATATTCATTGGAAGGACTGGTTCTGAAGCTGAAGCTCCAATACTTTGGCCACTGGATGTGAGGAGCCAACTGATTGGAAAAAACCCTGATTCTGGGAAGATTGAGGACAGGAGGGGAGGGGGACAATGAGAATGAGATGGTTGCATGGCAACATTGACTCAATGGACATGAATCTGAGCTAGCTCCAGGAGATGGTAAAGGACAGGGAAGCCTGATAAGCTGCAGTCCATGAGGTCTCAAAGAGTGGGACACGACTGAGTGACTGAACAACAACAAAGTGCAGTTACTTTTACCCTGTAAAACGTCCAGTTCAGATCAGATCAGATCAGTCACTCAGTCGTGTCCAACTCTTTGCAACCCCATGAATCGCAGCACACCAGGCCTCCCTGTCCATCACCAACTCCCAGAATTCACTCAGACTCATGTCCCTCGAGTCAGTGATGCCATCCAGCCATCTCATCCTCTGTCGTCCCCTTCTCCACCTGCCCCGAATCCCTCCCAGCATCACAGTCTTTTCCAATGAGTCAACTCTTCACATGAGGTGGCCAAAGGACTGGAGTTTCAGCTTCAGCATCATTCCATCCAAAGAAATCCCAGGGCTGATCTCCTTTAGAATGGACTGGTTGGATCTCCTTGCAGTCCAAGGGACTCTCAAGAGTCTTCTCCAACACCACAGTTCAAAAGCATCAATTCTTCAGCGCTCAGCCTTCTTCACAGTCCAACTCTCACATCCATACATGACCACAGGAAAAACCATAGCCTTGACTAGATGAACCTTTGTTGGCAAAGTAATGTCTCTGCTTTTGAATATGCTATCTAGGTTGGTCATAACTTTCCTTCCAAGGAGTAAGTGTCTTTTAATTTCATGGCTGCAGTCACCATCTGCAGTGATTTTGGAGCCCCCAAAAATAAAGTCTGATACTGTTTCCACTGTTTCCCCATCTATTTCCCACGAAGTGGTGGGACCGGATGCCATGATCTTCATTTTCTGAATGTTGAGCTTTAAAGCCAACTTTTTCACTCTCCACTTTCACTTTCATCAAGAGGCTTTTTAGTTCCTCTTCACTTTCTGCCATAAGGGTGGTGTCATCTGCATATCTGAGGTGATTGATATTTCTCCCGGCAATCTTGATTCCAGCCTGTGTTTCTTCCAGTCCAGCGTTTCTCATGATGTACTCTGCGTAGAAGTTAAATAAACAGGGTGACAATATACAGCCTTGACGTACTCCTTTTCCTATTTGGAACCAGTCTCTTGTTCCATGTCCAGTTCTAACTGCTGCTTCCTGACCTGCATACAAATTTCTCAAGAGGCAGATCAGGTGGTCTGGTATTCCCATCTCTTTCCGAATTTTCCACACTTTATTGTCATCCACACAATCAAAGGCTTTGGCATAGTCAATAAAGCAGAAATAGATGTTTTTCTGGAACTCTCTTGCTTTTTCCATGATCTAGCGGATGCTGGCAATTTGATCTCTGGTTCCTCTGCCTTTTCTAAAACCAGCTTGAACATCAGGAAGTTCACGGTTCACGTATTGCTGAAGCCTGGCTTGGAGAATTTTGAGCATTACTTTACTAGCGTGTGAAATGAGTGCAATTGTGTGGTAGTTTGAGCATTCTTTGGCATTGCCTTTCTTTGGGACTGGAATGAAAACTGACCTTTTCCAGTCCTGTGGCCACTGCTGAGTTTTCCAAATTTGCTGGCATATTGAGTGCAGCACTTTCACAGCATCATCTTTCAGGGCATTTAATAAAGTGAGATAAAGAGAAAAGACACTCCAAAACAAAGGGGGCAAAGCATGTAAGCAACTTTCCTATCCATTGTCTCGTCATAGAGTTTAGCCCATCATAAGCATTAATATTGGTTTGACAAAATTATTTATGTATTAAAATTTTTTAATGACATCCTTCTGAGAAAATGAGAAAATGTTATTTTTATTTCGGTGTGGGGATAAAAAGAACACGATAAGATAACTGCTTATTGGAGGTCAGATAATGCAAATGACTTAAGATAAGTTACCCCCCATTTCCCATTGACCACCTGCACCTTCTCCTGGGTTTGATATTTCAGTTAATATCACCACCCACAAGGCCCCTCTTGCTGAAATTGTCAGAGTTAAGCACAACCCGCTCTGCTACTTCCCGTCCTATACAAGTTGTCACTAGTTGCTACTGACTTGGCCCTTCTCTGACCCCACAGCGGTAACCTTGGTCCATCTTTGTCTCTCACCAGGACATTCAGAAAGTCAGTCGGTTACCAACCCGTCATACTTCTGAGCATTGCATTGTGCCAGATTCTGAGCAAAGGGCAAGCAGTTCTGGAAAAGAAATTATAGGATTTCCTGCTCAAAAAAAAAGAAGAAAAAAAACTTATAGTCTCAAGGGGATGATAGAAAGTATATGGAAGTGCTACAATAGAAGTAAAAAGAGGTTGCTGTGGCTGCACAGAGTTCAGACATCCATCAGTTTTCTCACTGACAAATATTTTCATGTTGAACAAACTATGCCAGGCATTAGGCTAGCACAACTGGAGAGCAGCTGTGATCAAGACAATTAAGTTTATACTCTACCCATGAAGCTTATACTTTCATGGAGGTTACAGACCAAAATTTGCATAGACAATGAGATAGATGATAGGTAAGTAGGTAGATAGGGGTGTGTGTGTGTGTGAGAGAGAGAGAGAATCAAGTAATATTAGTGTCTCTAAAGAAAAACGCATCAAGGAGAGAGATCAGTGCAGGTGGTTAGTATAGGCAGTGATCAGAGAATGCATCTCTGAGGCGGTCCAATTGGAACTGAGACCTGGAAGAAGTGAGGGAAGATGTCAGACAGATAACTCTGCAAAAACTTCCAGGCAGAAAGCACAATAAGTACACAAACCTGTGACGGAAATGTGCATTTCCCTCCAACCAGGACCCAGGGACAATCTCAGGAAGATGAAGCACAAGCTAACCTGAAGGATGAGTGAGTTGCCAGATGGAAATGGAGATGGAGTGCATCATAGCCAAGGGCAGATGCGGGCAGAACTCAGCCAGGAAAAAAGGAACATTTTATTCTGTTGCTCCAAGTGCTTAGAATTACCTAGGTACCAGCTAATCTTGATTCTGGGCCATGAGCTTCCTACCCAGTGAACTCTCCAGGGTTTATGCCTCATCTTTGCTTGATTTAAACTGTCTTTCTACACCAGCACATCACCCACAAAAGCTGTGATCAGATGCTTCTTATTAAAAGTTGACCCAGTCAGGCTCCACGGTTAAGGCTTTGGCTCTTTTCCAAAGATTGATTGGCCTGAAGTTCTTGATGAAGGTAAGGGGCTGGGCAAACCTCAGACCTGGCCCACAGACCCCCAGCGATGTGCTGGGTAGCTCCCTGAGAATGGCCACCCTCCTTTCTGAGCAATAAGTCAAGGCAAGGGGTCAGGCCTTGCTCTGTTTCACTGATTCTTTACAAGAATAAACACAGCCTCAGTTTCTCCTTCTGTTATATAAGCACCAATAGTTTGTGCCCTCCTCCAGCTTTCCAGGGCCCAAGGAGGGTAATTACACAAAGTCTGGAAAGCCTGGTGAACTCCTGCTACAAGGCTTCCTGTAAACACCAGACTAAACCTTCAGCAGTGGGCAGAGGGTTGATTTCCATTTATACGTCAGTACTCTTTATTTTTTGCTACAGAAGCAATTCCATTGCACTAGAATTCACGACTGGAGGAAAAAATCAGTCCTGATTTTGCTTCCGTGTAATCAAGAAACAGACAGCCCACAGATCTATCCCAGAGGAAGCCAGAAGGGGCCAGGGGAAGTATCACCAGGCAAAAGGAGCCAGGCGGGGGAGGTGGGGGACTCCAAGACAGCATGAAAAGGAAGACATGGTTCAGCCAGACCACAAGAGGGGAAAGGAAAGCGGGATCACAGAGTGATTAGGCAAACACCCCTCATTACACTCACATTCCCAGGAACAGGAGGCCTGGAGAAGCATCCATAATACCCTGAGCAACTCATCCTCATATGTCTTAAACCAATGACTTCTCCTCGTGATCCCCTTTAGTCAACAGAATCACCCACGTCACTGTCACCTTGCTAAGAGCTTGAGTGGCCTCCTTGATTCCCCTCATCCCTCAGAATCAATCAGCCACTAAGAAAGGAACTGGTGATACATGAGGTAGGGCTTTAAAGACAACTTGTAACTGGGCAAATGGGACTGTTCTGCCCAGAAAGTAGCCAAGCCAGATGGCACCAGGCTCCTGGAAGGCAACTGCCTGCCCAGCGTTTGCTCCAGTCTCTGACCACCTCACCTGTTCTCCAGATTCTGCTCTAGGCTCCCATTTTCCCATCTGAGGTGGATGACTGCTTATGAAACCTTGGGCTTCTCACCCAGGGGCCAAGCCCACTGGACGCATTTCGGGCACTGCCCTCACACTGAGGAAGGCACACCAGCTCCTCCTCCGCAGTTTGAATGAGTCCTTAATTCGTCTCATCACCTGCAGGTAACACCTAGGTACAGTGCTGCTAGGGATTCCCTGGTAGCTCAGCTGGTAAAGGATCCACCTGCAATGTAGGAGACCCTGGTTCGATTCCTGGGTCAGGAAGATCCCCTGGAGTAGGGATAGGTTACCCATTCCAGTATTCTTGGGCTTCCCTGGTGGCTCAGATGGTAAAGAATCTGCCTGCAATGTGGGAGACCTGGGTTCGATCCCTGGGTTGGGAAGATCCCCTGGAAGGCATGGCAACCCACTCCAGTATTCTTGGCTGGAGAATCTCATGGACAGAGAAGCCTGGTGGGCTACAGTCCATGGGGTCGCAAAGAGTCGGACACGACTGAGCGACTAAGCACAGCACAGCAGCTCAGCACTCCTGTGTGTGTCCCACGCCATTCTGAGCACCAGGGACCTGGGTGCATAAGATGGAGATTTCCACTCCCAGGAAGCACATGTGCTATAAACAGTAGAAGGGTCCACAGAAAAGAAGTGGTGATGGTGTGTCTGATGACTTTAGATAGGTGGTCAAGGAAGACCTCTCAGAAGAGATGGCGTTTATAAGATGAGAAAGAGCCTGTGGGGCACCAATGTTGGGGAACAAAGTGCTGGAGGCAGAGTGGGGGAGAAGAGTTCAAATGTCCTGGGGCCAGATCAAGTGTAGGTGAAAAGCAGAGGGAGCTTGTGTGGCTGGAGCAGAGGGAAGAGGGGACTGGTAGGGGACAAGGTGAGAAGCTCCTCAGGCACCAGATGTGCTAGGGCCTCCTCAGCTATGGTAGGGATTTAGGGTTTGTACATGAAATGGGAAGAGACTCAAACAAAGCAAAGGGAGTGTCTTGCCACTCACACTGTTCATTGATCCAGGGTAGATGAGGCGCAATCAGGGAAGCTGGAAGAAGACTCGAGGAGCTGCGTGGGCTGCAGACATATTTATTCTCTCCAGGCAGCAGCAGCAGCAGCAGCGAGTCTTCAAAGACTGCTGATACACTAAGACAGACAAAAGTGGCCCATGGCCAAGTGGGCACACAAGCCCGGTGCTACCAAGGTCAGCAATATCATTTACAGAACAGAAGGTATGAGGCCATGAGAGAGTGGGACAGGAGAGCCTGACTGAGCCTGTGTTGTCAGTTAATTTCTCCACAATCCACTCCTCGGGTCTTCTGTCCCACTGTTTACACAGACTCGACCCCCTGTGGCTTTTTTTCTGGTGCACACAGCTGCTTGCACCCACATTCCACAACAACAGTAAGGGCTACAACAACAAACCACTAGAGGGCAGGCTGCACAGCTGCTACAGAGCAAAACCCAGTGCCGGGTACTGGACAGGCTGGCCCACCTCTCCTGCAGTGTGTCTCCAGTTAGGCGTTGCACGTCACGGATTTCTTACATCCTGTGGCTCCACGTGGAGCATAATAGGGAAATTCATGACAGGCCACAGGGAGAGTATAAATGCACCTTTCAACACTGAGGCAGCTCCCTGTGGTCCTGGCCAGGTCACATGCACAGGAGGGGGCCAGGGGCTTGTCACCCAGGGTACAGTCTGAAAGTCATGTTGCAGCCTCTGCCCGCATGGGGCTGGGAGAGCTACCCAACGCATGGGGTGGGCCTTTATCTTCCATGGCCAAGTCCAGTCCACCATCTGTCCCTGTGCAATCTCCGTTGGGGCTGGCAACAAGATATTACCTTGGGTTCCACAGCCAGGTTTTCGGAGAATATCTGTTGTTGCCATCTGCAGTTGTATCAGCGCAGCAGCTCGATTCAGAAGAGCCTCGACCAGGGAGGCTGCATGGTTTTTCATTGAGGACCCGTAAAACCCCCCATAGGCATCAGGTCCACCACTTTAAGGAGGGGGGGAATCAATAGACAGCCGCAAGCCTTGTTTTAACAAACCATTATATCACTCAATCATGCCTGATGCCTGTGGGTGATATGGGACATGAAATACCCATTGAATTCCCAGCCTCTTTGCCCAGTCTCGCACTTCCTTTCTGGTGAAATGAGTACCCTAGTCACTCTCTGTAATCAGAGGACAGCCATACATTGCTATCAGTCAGTCAAGCACCTTAAGTGTACAGCATTGGTCAGCGGCCTTGCATGGCCAAACAGCAAACCTGTAGCTGTATCTACAGTTATTAAAGTGAAGCTGGCATCCTCTGATAGTGGCAGAGGCCCTACAAAGTCCACTTGCCACCGAGTCAAAGGAACTCTCCCCTCACCACCTGTCCATCAGTGGCTGCCAGCCTGCAGGGATGAAGCGCTTCCCGGGCACGTGTGGAATAATCATGGCAGGCATCTGCTATTTCTCTCCAAGAAATAGGAAGATCCCACCCTCTGGCAATTGCCTACTTGGTTTTTGTCCCTGCTTGATGGTAGGTGCCAGTGTAGCCAAGGCATCACCTCATTAGGAAGAACTTGTTTCACCCACATGATTACATTTTTTTTAATCTGAGGTTACAACCTTTACAGTACACTGTCTACATCATAGGATACAGCTCTACAGTACACTGTTTTACATCTGCAAAAGAATCAGAGATTAATCAGTAGCACGTCATCAATATAATTAAACAGTTTCACTGATGCAGGGCAGTTCCATTCTTCCAAATTTCTTGCAACCATGCCATATTGTTGGGCTATGCAGATATCCTTGGAAAGGACTTGGAACATCCACTGATACCCTTCCCAAGTGAATGCAACTGATCTTGACTCTCAGCAGCTATAACTATGGAGAAACAAGCATCAGTAAGTCCACCACATAGTGATGAGTGCCCAGCGCTGTAGTTAACTGGTCCATCAAGCCATGGATAAATGGCATAGCAGCATGCACAGGTGGCACCATTTTATTCAGTTCCCCGTAGTCCACAGTCATCCACCAAGAGCCATCAGGCTTCCAGACGGGCCACATAGGCGAGTTGAATGGGCTTTGTGTAGAACATACAATGTCCACTTTTGTTAGCTCGGCAATGGTGGCATCTATTTCTTTATGGCCACCTGGTAGACGACATGGTCTCACAGTCACTGCCCTCTGGGGTGTCGGCAACACCTGTGGGGGATGCTTGGCATATCCCCTCATGACTGCCTTCGCAACATGCACTGGAGACGGAATTCCCCACAGAGGTCCACAGCACAAGACCTTGAAGATTTCTATCTCCAAAATATATTCCAGAACTGGGGACACGTACACGGTGTACACTTGCACAAAAAGTCACCGAGTTTCCAATGTCAAGGACACAACCTTTACTTCAATGTTTTGGCCACCATAGCCATCAATATGTGCACTGCGGCCAAGAAACTGTTCTGGTTTGTCATGTACCAGGCTGCATTCAGCACCGGTGTCAACCAGGGCCATTACTCTTTGTACATTGGTCGGTGACCAGGGAATTGCAAGTTTCACATGGAGCCTCCAGTCCCCACTTGGGCTCTCTAGGCAGGCACCTTGGTTTGAGCCCTATTCAAAATGGAACAGGGCATCAGCAGAGACATCTCCAGTTGGCATAAAGTCCTCTATCTGAACTGCCTGTTCCTCATGCTGTGGGCGCTTTCCACACTTAGTAAACTGCTGCTCTGGTCTCAATTGCTTCCACAGCTCTAGGAGTACAGCATTAGTTGCTTGTCAATTTTATTTCTGTCAAGTCCTGCTGCTAGTGCATCAGCCCACATTTGCGCCTGTGTCACCGAGACGGGGCATTTGTCAGCTCGGCTGACCTTCAGGGTTTTCACAGCCCTAACCCCTTTAGCCTGACAGCCTGACACGGCCCCTTTGTTTTTCTCAAGCTAGCCAGACGGGGTGCCCCAAATAGGGTGTAAGTACAGCAGGCAAGGATCCAAAATAGGTGGGCTGAGCATTGGTTAAAATGGCATCTCGAATACAGCCAGTAAAACGTTCATCATATGGGCTCCGGGCATTTAGGTTAAACATGCCCTATCTCATGCCCAATTCTCTCACCACTTGGGTTAACTCAGCATAAGTGTGCCATTTACTCACGGAATCCAGGAACTCTCCTGCTTTCGTCCACATGGTGCAGATGGCCGCATCAATCATTTCATCAGGCTGTGTGTTTGACTATTAGGTGCACCCTGCATGAGTTGCCTGGCATTCTGTAATCTCAGTCTAAGACACCATAGTCCCCAAGGCCATGCAGCTCTTGTTCTAGAAACTGCACCTGTTGCTCTAGTTCCTCTGCCCATCTCTGCAGTTCGCACACTCACATAGCATCACGGAGAGCATTCTCCATGTTCAACAAAGTCCACCCCATAATGTTGGTGGCAGCGCATGCTGCTTTATCTGGCAAGTGAGACCTCGCCGCTTATAAGGCTTTTTCAATACTTTTTGTACACTCACGCAGCATCAGGGAGAGCATTCTCCATGTTCGCCTTCAAGTCAGTCAATAAAACCCACCTCACGGTGTTAGCAGCAGTACCTACATGCTGCTTTGTCCAGCAAGCGAGAGCTCACTGCCTATAATGTCTTTTCAATATCATCCGATGACCCATTCACCGCCTCCCAGTCTTCCCTTGGGACCCACGCCGAGAGGACAGTGGCCACCGGGTACCAAATGCACTGTGGTGGCCACTGGCTTCTTCCTTCCATTGGAGCCGCAGGCTCCCCTACCTGCTGGATATCCTGCTGACTGAGCCAGTTGTCTTGCCACTCAAATTGTTCCCTGATCCCAGGGTAGATAAGGTACAACCAGGGAAGATAGAAAAGACTCAAGGAGGTGTGGGGACTGCAGACCTGTTTATTCTTTCTGGGCAGCAGCAGCGGCGAGTCTTCAAAGACTACTGATAGACTAAGACAGACAAAAGTGGCCCGTGGCCAAGTGGGTGCACAGGCCCAGTGCTACCAAGCTCAGCAACGTCGTTGTTTACGGAACATAAGACATGAGGTCGTGAGAGAGTGGGACAGGAGAGCCTGACTGAATCCGTATTGTCGGTTAATTTCTCCACAGAGAGTCACTTGTGCTAGTTTGGATGTATGTATTTTTTAAAGATCATTATGGCTGCTGTGTAGAAGGCAAACAAAAGCAGAGATGAACCCGGAGGCAACCACAGGGTCCACGTGAGGGCAGCGGGGGGCTTGGGGGTGTCACCATGAAGATGGGGGTCCTTCCTGTAGCTGGCCCATGTGGGCTTCACCCATCCACAAGGACATCTTCCTCACTTTTGCCCAGACTATCAGAGCAGCCTCTGAATTCTGCCTTTGTACTCCCCAATCACTCCCACATCGGATCAACTCAGAGCACCACCTGGCAATACATCCTGAATTACAGCTGTGAAGACTCTGCTCAATATCTATCCAACCCCAGGCTCGCTTCTCCCTTATTCACACATCCCCATGACCCAATTTGGGTTAATGAGATGCACAGGGTATGGCTTCCCAGAAAGCCATTGCTTTTCTGATACAAACAGTAACAGATCAGCTGGCACCAGATCTTCACCTCGTTTTGCCTGTGGTACACATCCCATGCCCAGGGGTGCCTGGGGGTGGACCCACATGTTAAGGATGGTGGCACATGGAGCTGGAAGGGGCCTGGTCTGGCATCGCTGAGCCCCCAGATCATCCCTGGACAGCCCCGCTTTGAACACACTGTTAGCAAAGGAATATAAACCTCTATCTGGTTACACCAGTGTCGCTGGATTTCTGTTGAAAGCAGCAGAACACGTCCTCACCAAAGCAAGGAGGGGAGTTCATTCACTTGCAGCAACAGCAGGCTTTAGTTCCAAGTGTATCGCCTGAAAACAAAGGGAGAATCAGGCCCTGGGGGACCGGTAAGTCACTATCTCGTGAGAGGTTTCAGGGCTGCCGTCTCTCGACTTCTGGAGGGTAACTGCTACACTATGGCACATACAGACAGACATGCTAGGCAAGATCATTGGGCCAAAGCCCAAGGATGCAGGACACCAGACGGGTTCAATCTGGATGCCTGGATTCCCTCCCTTAAATTCAGTGCATCCTGGAAGCATCTAGAGACGGCTCTGAGCGAGTTCAAGCTCCAGAGCAGTCTTCTAAAGACAAACCACTTTCCTCACCTGCGCTGCATCAGAGACCAAAGAGAGTCTGAAACACAGACACAAGACTCACCCTCCAGGGTCCAGAAGACCTTCCGAGGGGGAACCACAGCAGGATGGAGGCTATTGGGCAGACCGGAACATGACAGACCCTGGATATTGGCCCAGATGCAAGGCAAGCAGCATCCAAAGAGCCTTTGATGGCTGGAAAAGGCAAGGTTTCCCAGCAGGAGAGCAGCACATATGAATCAGTAGAGATCACATACAGATAGATTTCAAGTCAATTGGCCTGGGGTGTGGCCTAGGACTCTGCATTTCTAACAAGCTTAGGGTCTACTGGGCCCTGGACCACACTTTAAATACCAGGAGGTGGAGCCAGGGTTAGGAAGTGGAGTTCTGTAGGGGTAACGGGAGATGCAGATGTCTTGTTTGTATCCGTGTGTATCTGTGTATACGTGTCTGTGTGTGTCTGTATGTATGTCTATATGTGTGTGGTATGCACATAGGCCGGCTCATATTTTGACAGAAGGGGTCAGTGGTAAGAATCAGACAAGTAAGAAATAAAGAAGCTGTAGTTTTAGTGGTCATTCTAATAGTGGGCAGGTTACTTTCATAGAATCTCAAGAACTCCCTGAAGAAAGAGACACCCTTAGGAGACCTACCAGCTGACATCACCGCAGTGACTAAGGAGAGGACTCTGGTTCCCGCCTTGGTCTGGGGGCCACAATCCACAGACCCGACTAGAGGCTACCGATACCTCCCCACGCCAGGCAGCTGTAACCAGGACTGACAGCTTGAATCAAGTCAGTTCCTGGATTCTTGGACTTGACACAGGAGAAAAACAAATAGACCCCAGGAAAGTCGATGCATTTCTGCAGTAGCAAGCTGGTGCCAAGCCATTTTACCTAAAAATAAAAAGAAACTTGACCTCAGTCTGAATTCTAAGCCAGTAAACCACACAGATTGCTTACCTCTCCAATCAGTCAAAACAATAAAGCTTTTTCATTTGAAAGAAAGTAAAAGTGCAGAAAGGGCCTGGCATTCTGAAAATTGTTTCAGATTGACTACGATACCAAGCATGCCCACACTTCTCTAAAACTTAACCTGTACCAGCCACTCCAATACTCAGTCACAAGAATGTGGTTTTTCTTTTTTGGTTGTTTTTTTTTTTTTTTTTTTTTGGACAGGAAGAAAAAAATGTGGACAGGAGAAAAAAAAAGACTAAGAGAAGAGGAAATGGAAGAGCTGGATTGGGCTTGTCATTTGCTTTTGGAAGCCTGTCTGAGACTGAAGAAAACACCCTGGTGTCTTCCATCCACCCTCCTGCTTTTTTAAAGCTGCACTGAAACAGTATTTGAATCAACAGAGATAAACAGTACAGAGAGATGCTTTGGGATGGGTCATGTGTGCTGAACGGGGCACACAGAGCCCAAAGCTGGGACACCTTGAGGTTCAGGATTAAACCTGAATGTCCTGTGAAGCCTATATTTCCTTTTTTTATTTTGTTTTCTTTCTTTTCCCAAATTCTGGCGTCCTCACAGGAGTCAGCCTGGGATGGAGACCCAGGAAGGAGCTCACAGGTTCCCCGACTCCATCCTGACTGTGGCCAGGCAGCCGAGTCCAGACAGGAAGATGCACCTGTTTTCTCCTCCAGCCTCATCCAAGGTGCCACTGGCCACAGACTCTGTGCTGGGATACCAGAGGTCTCGGCTGGTTCTCAGGAGGCATTGATTTCTTCACAAGCCAAAGAAAGTCCCTTCTGCTCTTACCTCTTATTACGGGCATAAATCCATCTACCATCCTGTCAGCAGAGAGCTCGTGCCCATCCATCTCTGTGAAGGAGGGAAGAAATTAAACTTTGGTACAATATAGATAAGAAAATGTCGGAAAGTTAAGGGGGGTTCCAAGCAAATGTACTGAAAAGTGAAATGAGATGTTTTCAAACAGTATTTCTTACCACCCTCATGAGTATAGAATGGCTCTGAATCTAAGACATGTTGGGAAAGGAGAGATTCAGGAACCAGGGGCTTGCCAAGTTTTCAATCCATTTGTTCTGAAGTCATCTTCACAGAGTGACCAAGCCTTGCTCATTGCTGCTTGGGTGTCTGGGGCCTCAAATGAAGGTTTTGTTAAATGCACTTCCTGCTCAACTCCAGCCTGAAGAACCTTGAGGATACACAGAGGGGTCTGCAGGGTAAGTCTGATAAGAACCAAAGCAAAAGATCCATTCTCATATTGCCAGTGAATGCAGAAAGGCATTTTCTGTTCAGCCCTTCTGACAATAAAACATTCAGGAACTCACCTGAAGAGGTACCCCAAAATGCTATGTTGAAAGAATAAGTTAAAAGCGAGGAAGTAACAGATGAAACTAGGAAAAAGAACAGAGAAGTCACGTGGAACAAGATGAGATCAAGAAGTCCCATGGAAAGGACTTCCCTGGTGGTCCAATGGTTAAGACTCTATACTTCCAATGCAAGGGCGACGAGTTCAATCCCTGGCTGGGGACTAAGACCCCAAGCAGCCAAGTAGAAAAAGAAAAAACAGAAGGCTGGGAGAGAATGGACCTGATGGAAGTGGGCAGAAGGTTCAGGAGAGAGATGTTTGGGGAGGTGCCCTGAGTCCAGCTCATGGTACACACAACTTCTCCAGATTCCTTCCAGAGAGGCTGGCAGGGGCTATGGGAGCAATAGTGCTGGGCTGTAGTGAAAAGAAGACTAAGTGGTGACTGGAGGCCAGCATCCAGTCCTGGGTGGTGGGGGAACTTCTCTCACAGTACCCATTCTGGAAATGCTTACTGAGTGTCTGCTCTGTGCTGAGGACAATGATGTGCATTAGGGTTCATGCATGCATGCTAAGTCGCTTCAGCTGTGTCTGACTCTTTGGGACCCTACGGACTGCAGTCCTCCAGACTCCTCTGGCCATGGGATTCTCCAGGCAAGGATCCTGGAATGGGTGCCATGCCCTCCTCCAGGGGATCTGCCTGACCCAGGGACCAAACCTGCATCTCCTATGGCTCCTTCATTGGAGGTGGATTCTTTACAACTGAGCCACCAGGGAAGCCCAAGTAGTAAGGTACAGTGATGAATAGGAGACCAGATTTTGCACTTGCAGAGCTGATGATCTAGAATAATGCCTTAAATACATATACATATTTAAATGTATAAATATATATGTATACATATATATATATATATATACACAAACACAATTGCAAAAAGCGTTACAAAGTAGGAAGGACAACACTATTAAAAAGCTTCTCAGGGATACCTGACCTTATCTAGGGTTTAAGAAACATCTCCCTGAGGAAATGAAGAAGGAAAATGGAGGAAGGAGAGGAGATAACAAAAAGAGAGTTACTGAGTATTTACTGTGTACGCAGCACCGTTGTAAGCCTTTAGCACGTATTAACTCACTTCATCCCTACAACTCTGCGAAACATGTATTGTTATTACCCCCATTTGATCAACAGGAAGACTGGGGCACAGAGATGTCAAGTAGCTGGGCCCAAGGTCACTCTCCCGGGTATTGCTCATGTTTTTAATGTCACTGGCACTGTCTTTAAAAGATTTCAAGTAACTTTAAAAAGGAGGTGGAAGACTAAAGCAAATACAGTTTTGAGTTTTCAGTCTGTCCAAGCTCCAAATCACTCTGTCCCACAGGAGAGGCAGCAGCCAGGCCCATGAGGGCTGCCCAGGCAGCAGCATGGGCTGTGGTCAGAGGCTCCCCTTTGCCCTGCAGTGTCTGTTGAGAGTGGACTCTGGGGCCAGCCTGCCTGGGCTCCAATCCCAACTCCGGCCCCCACACGAGGAGAGGTCTGGGACAGGAACTCCCCTCTCTGTGCTTCCATTTCATCATCTGTAAAGTGGGAATGAGTTGAGCCCCTCTATCACAGAGCGGTCTTGAGGATTAGATGAGTCATTGTACATAAAACACAGGGGACCATCTCAGGTATATATTTAGAGCTGTATAATAGCTCGGAAGTTTGCCTGACATGCATGGCCCATGAGACTTCAACACCTTCAAATGTTCCCGTTGAGCAAAAATCCAAAGTGAAGAACAAGAATTCTCAGGAAAGAGTACAGATGGAGCAGAAGCCCCACACCTGATAGAAAACCAAGCATCTGCCACCTCTGCCCCTCCCTTCATTCATTCCATCACCCAGCACACACCTGTGAAAACCTTCACTGTGCCAGCCCCTCTCAGGCAAATGCCACCTCTGCCCCTCCCTTCATTCATTCCATCACCCAGCACACACCTGTGAAAACCTTCACTGTGCCAGCCCCTCTCAGGCAAATGTGAAGTGTGTAACTGAGGTTTTAACCTTGTAAGGAAGTCCAGGAATCTTGAACCCCAGGGGAACCTCCACCTTTTACCCCATCCATCAATCACCAAGGTCAGGTAGAGGGAGACTAGCTCAGTCATTAAGGCATGAGCTTGAGAATCTGACAAGAGTTCCCACCAGCCAGCTGTGTGACCTTAAACAAGCTGCTTAACCTCTCTGGGCCCCCATCTCAATATCTGTCAATGGAGACAATAATATTCACCTCTTAGAGTTAGGGTTTCATAGGTGGCACTCGTGGTAAACAACCCACCTGCCAATTCTGGAGACCTAAGAGATGCTGGTTTGGTTCCTGGGTCAGGAAGATCCCCTGGAAGGGGGCATAGTAACCCACTCCAGTGTTCTTGTCTGGAGAATCCCCATGGACAGAGGAGCCTGGCAGGTAACAGTCCGTAGGGTTGCAAAGAGCTGAATATGACTGAAGTGACTGAGTGCACACACACACACACATACACACTTCTTAGAGTTAATATAAGGAATAGATGAGTTAAAATATGTTTGGAACTGGGTCTAACACATGGAAGTGCTCGATATTGTCATTATTTTCTCACTGAAGTCTACGATGTTTAAAGGAGACATGTGTTTAGCACTGTGCCCTGTGTATATAGCAAATGCTCAATAAAGAGTAGCTCCTCGCCCCCAGGCAAGGTGGTATGAGAGTACTAGCGAAGCCTCTCAGGAAGCCTTCCATTCTAACAGGGAAAGAGCTGTTGGGCAAGGACTGGAGGATGCTTCATGGGAAGGTAGGGTGTTATTCATCCTTTGATCATGCAACAAAGATTTATTGAACAGCGTCTAAAGTGCTGGAAAGTCAATATCATAACAGCAGCTAGTGAAAACTTGGAAAATAACTGCTATGCAAGGCCCAAGACAAGTATTCCTGCCACTCCTGCTCTGGGGCTTCTGCAGAATCCTCGGTCCCCAGGACCCCTTCCAAGGCCTCCATTTCAAAGGGCTGGTACCCCTGCACTCCTGGTTGCTAGTGTCTGAAACATGCTCCCCCTCCACAGGCTAATGGAGAAGAAGGTGAAAGTGTTAGTCTCTCAGTTGTGTCCAACTCTTTGCAACCCCATGGACTGTAGCCTGCCAGGCTCCTCTGTCCATGGGATTCTCCAAGAAGATTACTGAAGTGGGTTGCCATTCCAGGGGATCTTCTTCCACCCCCCAAGGATCGAATCCGGGTCTCCTGCATTGCAGGCAGATTCTTTACCATCTGAGCCACCAGGGAGATAGAGAAGGTGAACAAGCAAACAGTGAGTTGCCAAACAGTGTGACAAGAGCCAAAATAGTGCTGCTCACAGAAGTAAGGAGGACAGGGCCAACTCCACCTCGTGGCTGGGGGTTCACAACTGGCTTTATCCAAGAAGTGTTGCGAAAACCAGGTATGCCTGGGACAAGCAGAGAAACAGCATCCCAGGGAGAGGGAACATCAGCGGCATGGTGTAGAGTGAAGGAAGGAGCATATCCTCTGAGGAAACACAAGATCACAGAGCACTTGTTAGCATCACGGACAAAGGCTAAGTGTTGGCTGGCCAGGGACGCAGTGAGGTGTCAAGGAAAACCAAGAATCTGGGGAGTGTGTTTGATAAAAATAACCCTGTTAGAGAAGTGGGAGATGGACGGGGGAGGCAGGAGCTGAAAGCAGAGATACTGATGTACAGAAATCCAGGGCGAGAAAGCTGAGGCTCCCAATCTAAGTAAGGACAGAGGAGATGAAAGCCAGGAGGGGAATTTCAAAAGAGGCAGAAAGGATGGATGTGGCAACTGAATGGATGAAGATAAATGAGACAGAGCAGTCAAGGAGGATGGTCAGCTTCCTACCTAATCACGTGGTACACAGGACACCATTCCCCAAGCCAGGGCAGCCAGCTGTGAAGGATGACAGTCAAAGACACACATAGATGGGGCTGGAGGTTGTATAGCCAAGCATCCCTCCTGGGATGTCAACCAGGGGGATTTTTTACAAATGTAAAAAAAGATTACATCACTTCTATCTTTAAATCTTAAAATGGCCCCTGTCCCACTCGGAATAAGATCTAACCCCTGATTTTCTAGGTCACATATTCAGGGCCAGCACCTCTACGGCCTCAGCACCTATCCGCACATCCTAGCTTTCTGAACTTCAGTTGCACTGACCTCTTTCTCATCTTGAACCAGACCAGGCTCATATCTGCTCCTATACACTGGCACTTTGCTGTCCTTTCCATGTAATTTGCACTTTTCACCATTTTTCTTTCATTCACGGTGCCTCTCAACTTTCCCTGGCCACCCTATCTGATGTTACTCACCCACCGACACCCTCCCAGCTAGGCTGTAATGTCATTCTTTCCTTTTCTTTAGAGTATGAGATGACCTCAGGTCTGTCTCTGTTTAGTCTCTCCCATTAGGATATAAAAGCCATGAGGATAGAGGGAGGGTCTGTCCTTCATCCTGGTGTTCCTAACCCCCAGAACAACCTGGCTTATAAGAAATCATCGACAGCGATTTCTAAAGAAATGAAGGAACTAGTCTGGATGATCTGCCTGTCCGTGTGTTTGGTTTTCATTTTAGAGGGATACTGAGGGGAAATGAGACATGCTGTGCATCTGTCAGGGTGACAATAAGAAACAGCACACTCAGTGGGACAATGGTACACGCACGCTTAGTCACTTCAGTCGTGTCTGACTCTTTGATACCCCATGGACTGTAGCCCGTCAGTCTCCTCTGTCCATGGCATTCTCCAGGCCAGAATACTGGAGTGGGTTGCCATATCTTCCTCCAGGGGATCTTTCTGACCCAGGGATCGAAACTCCATTGTCTCCTGCACTGGCAGGTGAGTTCTTTACCAGTAGCGCCACCTGGGAAGCTCGAGGACAGTTAAACAAAGGGGCAGTTTATAAAGATGTGGGCAGGGGTGGGGAAATTGACAAGGGATGGCGTCCTACCCTGGGCACAGCCAGGAGTTTCGCTTCCCCAGACAGAAAGGACATCAAGGGAGTCACGACCAGGCTGTGTTACCAGAGTAAGTCAAAGGCACCTGAAGAAGCAGAGACCAGAGCTTTATCGAGAAATGAACCCAGGAGGGAGGGGGCTCACTCTCCCAGCTCCTATCCCCTCTCAGTGCTTCTCAATGGATGAACTAACCAGAACCCTGGAGATGAAGGTCTTGCAGCTCAGCCTCTTAGGCAGAGAGGCAGAGAAGGGTGGAGTGCAGATCTGCAGAAACAATGTTATCTCGCTTGTTATTCCCCCCACCCCAAACTTTCAAAGCCATACAGTAGCAGAGGAGTTATTCACCAAAGTGATACATACAAGACGAACAAAAACAACATATTTCCACCATGCATACAGATTTACAAAAAACAGTCTCCTTTCCCATAACCTCCCCCTGGCCCCTCTGGAGGCTCACCTTCCTCTTCTTCCCGCTGTCCCCCTCCCCGCCTCCCACAGTCTCTCACTGCCCAGGGCTTGTCAGACATGGGAAGCAGCGTGGTGGCTACAATCTGTGGAATCATCCTTTACATGTTGGTACTGCCTCGGGTTGTGGTGCAGAGTTAACTGGAGGCATAAAAAAGAATGGCATTCTGAAATTCTTACTGAGCTCAAAAGCAGCAGGAGGTGGTAGAACAAGAGATGTGAATTTCATGCCCTCCATCACCTGGGCTGCAAGTTTTGAAAATGCAGAATTCCTATAATGCTGACCTTGGCAATGACAGGACTCAGGCTCAGAATTTTCTAAAGGATAAGGACTGCTCTGTGCTTCCCCCACAGATTTGGGTGTCTGTTTCTTAGCACAGAGCCCACTGAGATATGTGGGTGCACATATCTCAGCAATTCACTGAAGTTTTCTGTGTACTTGTTTCTTTGACATTTAATTCAGTGCTTTGCCCCAGGCTTCATATCACAGGCACAATCAAGTATATCTAATAAAACTGTAAATAGAGTCAGTGCTTAAAGCCCTTTTCTTAACATAATGGAAACTTGGGGTGGGGGCACATGCGTGTGTGCTAAGTCGGTTCTGTCTTGTCCAACTCTTTGCAACGCAATGGACTGTAGCCCTCCAGCTTCCTCTCTGTCCGTGGGATTTTCCTGGCAAGAATACTGGAATGGGTTGCCATGCTGTCCTCCAGGGGATCTTCCCCGCCCAGGGATGGAACCCGTGTCTCTTAGTCTCCTGCATTGGCAGGCGAGTTCTTCACCACTAGCGCCACCTGGAGGGAGAAGAGGAAAAGATTCATCTTCAACCTTCACTGCTCCAGCCAGTGGCAGCGATAAGAAAACTTGGCCCCAAAGTTCCAGGCGTCCAGGGGTTGTCGTTTGCTGCTGGTTTTCCCCACATCACTGGAGACTTCTCCACATTAGAAGAAGGATTTCTCTCTGCCACAGTTTGCATTATTAAAATCAAAGATCAGTGCTGGGTTTGGGGAGGGGTTTTATAGGGTCAATTTGATGCCCCCTGAGAAAGTACAGGGTAGCAGCATAGAATCTCATAGCTTTCTCTTTGCAGAGTCTATCCTCAAACTTCAGGAATAGCCCTCAACATGGGATCTCCAAGAACTGTCTGTAGGAACTAGCCAGGTCCTGGGCTCTGTTATGGCACTGCAAGAAGCTACCTGTGGACAGGTAAGGAGCAAAGATGGAAAGAGAGATAAGGAAGGAGAATAGGGCAGGGAAGAAAACAAGGATTTAAATGATTGGTTCACGGGCACTCATCTAGGAAACAGAAGAGGCAGAACTTAGATTCAAGC
Organism: Bos grunniens; assembly: GCF_055505025.1. Classification (NCBI taxonomy): domain Eukaryota; kingdom Metazoa; phylum Chordata; class Mammalia; order Artiodactyla; family Bovidae; genus Bos; species Bos grunniens. The sequence continues at coordinate 71,973,655 of NC_141170.1, forward strand.
ATGGTTCTATTTGACTCCAAATTCCTTTCTTTATGGGCTTCCCTGATAGCTCAGTTGGTAAAGAATCTGCCTGCAATGCAGGAGACCCTGGTTTGATTCCTGGATTGGGAAGATGCCCTGGAGAAGGGAAAGGCTACCCCCTCCAGTATTCTGGCCTGGAGAATTCCATGGACTGTATAGTCCATTGGGTCGCAGAGTTGGTCACGACTGAGTGACTCACTTTCAGACTCAGACTTCCTTTCTTTGTAACAAACTTTGAGTGTTCCCGGCTAATCTGTTTAACTCTAGTGATTTTCACAAAAGCATTTTTTAATAGGCCTTCAGATCAGAGATCAGATCAGTTGCTCAGTCGTGTCCGACTCTGCGACCCCATGAATTGCAGCACGCTAGGTCTCCCTGTCCATCACAAACTCCCGGAGTTCACCCAGACTCACGTCCATCGAGTCAGTGATGCCATCCAGCCATCTCATCCTCTGTCGTCCCCTTCTCCTCCTGTCCCCAATCCCTCCCAGCATCAGAGCTTTTTCCAATGAGTCAACTCTTCGCATGAGGTGGCCAAAGTACTGGAGTTTCAGCTTCAGCATCATTCCTTCCAAAGAAATCCCAGGGCTGATCTCCTTCAGAATGGACTGGTTGGATCTCCTTGCAGTCCAAGGGACTCTCAAGAGTCTTCTCCAACACCACAGTTCAAAAGCATCAATTCTTCGGCGCTCAGCCTTCTTCACAGTCCAACTCTCACATCCATACATGACCACAGGAAAAACCATAGCCTTGACTAGACGAACCTTCGTTGGTGAAGTAATGTCTCTGCTTTTGAATATGCTATCTAGGTTGGTCATGACTTTTCTTCCAAGGAGTAAACGTCTTTTAATTTCATGGCTGCAATCACCATCTGTAGTGATTTTGGAGCCCAGGAAAATAAAGTCTGACACTGTTTCCACTGTTTCCCCATCTATTTGCCATGAAGTGATGGGACCGGATGCCATGATCTTCGTTTTCTGAATGTTGAGCTTTAAGCCAACTTTTTCACTCTCCACTTTCACTTTCATCAAGAGGCTTTTTAGTTCTTCTTCACTTTCTGCCATAAGGGTGGTATCATCTGCATATCTGAGGTTATTGATATTTCTTCCGGCAGTCTTGATTCCAGCTTGTGTTTCTTCTAGTCCAGCGTTTCTCACGATGTACTCTACATATAAGTTAAATAAACAGGGTGACAATATACAGCCTTGACGTACTCCTTTTCCTATTTGGAACCAGTCTGTTGTTCCATGTCCAATTCTAACTGTTGCTTCCTGACCTGCATACAAATTTCTCAAGAGGCAGATCAGGTGGTCTAGTATTCCCATCTCTTTCAGAATTTTCCACACTTTATTGTCATCCACACAGTCAAAGGCTTTGGCATAGTCAATAAAGCAGAAATTGATGTTTTTCTGGAACTCTCTTGCTTTTTCCATGATCCAGCAGATGTTGGCAATTTGATTTCTGGTTCCTCTGCCTTTTCTAAAACCAGCTTGAACATCAGGAAGTTCACGGTTCACATATTGCTGAAGCCTGACTTGAAGAATTTTGAGCATTACTTTACTAGCGTGTGAGATGAGTGCAATTGTGCGGTAGTTTGTGCATTCTTTGGCATTGCCTTTCTTTGGGATTAGAATGAAAACTGACCTTTTCCAGTCCTGTGGCCACTGCTGAGTTTTCCAAATTTGCTGGCATATTGACTGTAGCACTTTCACAGCATCACCTTTCAGGATTTAGAATAGCTCAACTGGAATTCCATCACCTCCACTAGCTTTGTTCATAGTGATGCTTTCTAAGGCCCACTTGACTTCACAGTCCAGGATGTCTGGCTCTAGGTCAGTGATCACACCATCGTGATTATCTGGGTCATGAAGATCTTTTTTGTACAGTTCTTCTGTGTATTCTTGCCATCTCTTCTTAATATCTTCTGCTTCTGTTAGGTCCATACCATTTCTGTCCTTTATCGAGCCCATCTTTGCATGAAATATTCCTTTGGTATCTCTGATTTTCTTGAAGAGATCTCTAGTCTTTCCCATTCTGTTGTTTTCCTCTATTTCTTTGCATTGATTGCTGAAGAAGGCTTTCTTATCTCTTCTTGCTATTCTTTGGAACTCTGCATTCAGATGTTTATATCTTTCCTTTTCTCCTTTGCGTTTTGCTTCTCTTCTTTTCACAGCTATTTGTAAGGCCTCCCCAGACAGCCATTTTGCTTTTTTGCATTTCTTTTCCATGGGGAATGTCTTGATCCCTGTCTCCTGTACAATGTCACGAACCTCATTCCATAGTTCATCAGGCACTCTATCTATCAGATCTAGGCCCTTAAATCTATTTCTCACTTCCACTGTATAATCATAAGGGATTTGATTTAGGTCATACCTGAATGGTCTAGTGGTTTTCCCTACTTTCTTCAATTTCAGTCTGAATTTGGCAATAAGGAGTTCATGATCTGAGCCACAGTCAGCTCCTGGTCTTGTTTTTGCTGACTGTATAGAGCTTCTCCATCTTTGGCTGCAAAGAATATAATCAATCTGATTTCGGTGTTGACCATCTGGTGATGTCCATGTATAGAGTCTTCTCTTGTGTTGTTGGAAGAGGGTATTTGTTATGACCAGTGCATTTTCTTGGCAAAACTCTATTAGTCTTTGCCCTGCTTCATTCTGTATTCCAAGGCCAAATTTGCCTGTTACTCCAGGTGTTTCTTGGAGGCCTTAGTGTGTACCGAACAATGGGCTGAGTGTTTGGGAACCGATGATAAACAAGACTGAAGGCCCACAGTCTAGTGGGGGGTAAATGTGAAAACAAATAACTATACCCAAAAATGTAGTAAATGTGAGAACCTAAACAAGTATAAAATGCCATACGATCAGAGATGGGGGATGAACAACTGATCTAGAGAATCTGACAAATATACATAAATAAGGGGATATTTAACGTGGGTTTTTGGGAATGACTAGAAGTTCAGAGAGCAGATAATAGCAAGAAAAGGTATTACAGGCAAAGAAACAGTTATTCCAAAAGACAAATATGGGAACAATGTGTGGAGGTGATGAGGGGGCAGTTTTGCCTCAGTCGTGTCCGACTCTGTGCGACCCCATAGACAGCAGACCACCAGGCTCCCCCATCCCTGGGATTCTCCAGGCAAGAACACTGGAGTGGGTTGCCATTTCCTTCTCCAATGCATGAAAGTGAAAAGTGAAAGTGAAATCGCTCAGTAATGCCCAACTCTTATCGACCCCATGGACTGCAGCCTACTAGCCTCCTCCGTTCATGGGATTTTCCAGGCAAGAGTACTGGAGTGGGGTGCCATTGCCTTCTCCACAATAAAAACATAAACATCCCCAAAATAGAGCACTGCTGCAGAAAGCAAGGATCCTCCACTACTGGAGAGGTCTGAGGAGAGCATACACAGCACTGCATCAATAAGAGAACAATCAGGTTAAATTCTGCCTAGACTCCTTAGCGGCCCTTAAGGTGTTCCCTCTCAAGCTCGGCTCACGGTGGAATTGGAGTGTGTGCAAGGGTAGGGGCGTGGCCTCGAAATCACACCAGTCTAGTGAGAACCCTGGGTCTTGATTGACAGAGTCTCTCTGAGCCTTGGTCTCCACACCTGTGGACTCTTAACACCTACCTTCAGTTCAGTTCAGTTCATTTCAGTTACTCAGTCGTGTCCAACTCTTTGCAACCCCATGGACTGCAGCACACCAGGCTTCCCTGTCCATCACCAACTCCTGGAATTCACTCAAGCTCATGTCCATTGAATCGGTAATGCCATCCAACCATCTCATCCTCTGTCGTCCCCTTCTCCTCCCACCTTCAATCTTCCCCAGCATCAGGGTCTTTTCCAATAAGTCAGTTCTTCGCATCAGGAGCCCAAAGTATTGAAGTTTCAGCTTCAGCATCAGTCCTTCCAATGAATATTCAGGACTGATTTCCTTTCAGATGGACTGGTTGAACTCCTTGCACTCCAAGGGACTCTCAAGAGTTTTCTCCAACACCACAGTTCAAAAGCATCAATTCTTCGGCGCTCAGCTTTCTTTATAGTCCAACTCTCACATCCATACATGACTACTGGAAAAACACCTACCCTACCTGCTAGAAGTAAATGAATTACTGGTGTAGAGCACTCAACACAGTGTGTGGAGTGGAAGATGAGTCCACAATATATAACCTTGGACAAGGATGTCATAATTATCACAAAAAGTGAAAACTCCACTGGGGTAACTCTGACCTGCTCTTACCACCTGGGCCATGTGGCCATGATGGGGGTGGCAGCTGCTGGCAGAAAACATGGCTGTGTGTACAAGGGACCTGGGCTGGGACACCAGTAAGGAGAGTGAAGTCAGAAAGTGCAGAGCTGGATCCTATCTCCATTTAAAATGTTGGTATTTTGTTCATCATAGCTCTTTCTGCCCTAATTTTTATTAAAAAAAAAAAAAAGAAAGTGTTAATATATTATGTATCTTGATTCTCAAACTTTTTAGCATCTCCTTAAAATTTGTGCCCAAAGCAAATTAACTGCTCATTCCCCTCCGCCAGCACCTCCTCAGGTATTTCATGCAAAGCCCCTAGTAAGCATCCCTTGTGGGTTCCAACTTTCACCTTAAGGTCTTTTTCTGCAGGACCCCCTAGCCTGTGCCAGACCCTAAGACTCTAAACAAAACAACTCCTGGCTTGGTAATACCTGAGTTCACTTGATTTCTCTTCTTTTTTTTTTTTTTTTTTCCTTTTTTTTTGCCCACCCTATTATGAATTTTATATAATTTTAAAAAAGAAAAAGAAAACTTTAGAATTGGAACGGTTGAGAGCTCTCCACCTGAAAATCAGCCCGAATTGTGTCATTACCCTGAGGAACCAGAGGAGTGAATTGAAATGAATATGGAAAATTCACACCACCTCCAAATGAGTAGTCTTAATGCAAGAGGAGCCTCGCTCAGAGGGCCTGTTTTCCAGGTGTAAAGTGCAGCCGGCTTCCCTAATCGACAGCATGGCCCGTTTAGCCAAGTGCGGAAGCCTTAATCAGCCTTAACGTCAGCGGCTTCCTCAAGGCCTGGTTCCGCTGACTTCTCTCCCTCTGCAACAGCCCTCAACAAGGCTGTTAAGTAATTCAGTTTGAAGAAATCTTATGGAGATCAATTTTACTAATGTACACACAGCATAATAGAGGCTGGACTACTGTAGGGAGAGGAATCTCTTTTTTCAAATCAGAGAACAGGAATTACCGATCAGGTTGGAGCTGCAGCCTCACCATGCTTTCCCTGTGGATTAACATCTCCTGACTTGGCGCTTTGCAGAAAGGTTACAACTATTTATGACATGTGCAAGCCATGCATACCAATTAGAACTGCTACACTGTTAAAATGGGCTTCCCTAGTGGCTCCGTTGGTAAAGAATCCACCTGCAATGCAGGATACCCAGGTTCAGTCCTTGGGTGGGGAAGACCCCTGGAGAAGGGAATGGCTACCCACTCCAGTATTCTTGCCTGGAAAATCAGAGGAGCCTGGTGGACTACAGTCCATGGGTCACAAAGAGTCCACCAAGACTTAGCAACTAAACCACCACCACAGCTTAAACTGGGACATTTGTGGGGGTTTCAATGCAGGCATCAGAATCCTTGGATTTCTAGTGACAGTTGTCACTCAGAATTGGCAGCATGGGCCTCAACTTTACATGTGTATATATTCTAAGCTATTTCTTATCATACACAGTGTTCTTGGTTCTTTATCAATTAACCCTTCTGTTATAAATGTTTCTATTGTGAAAGTAAACAGTTATATTGTGAAGTCTGTAACTTAGCAACTCTCCAGCAAGATGGAGATTTAGTTCAAAGACAAACCATGGTCTTGTGTGAAAAAGTATTCAAAACACACAGTCTTGATAGAAGTCAGAAATTAACAAATAGCAAACCTCATAAGAACAAAGAAAGCATTTCTAAAGGTAAGGGGCTAGGGTAATCTAGAAACTGGTCAGTGAGTCACTGTGGATAAAGATAAATACCTGGGAAGTTGATGAATGTTAAATCCAACAGTTTATAATTAAAGTGAGTACTCGAACTAAAATGCTATGAACCCCAGGATTGGGAGTCTCTATAAAAGCTATTCTCTTAAAGCTGTGTTTTCCCTGTAACAGAGCTCCCCATCCATATGCCTCTGTGATTCATATTTTTTTATATCATTCTGGTTGTATATTAAGTACAGACTCAGCTTGAGCCCGTGGAAAAGTAGGACATCAGAGAAGCACTGGATCACCCAGGCTACTTCATACCTCTTAGGAGATTAGCAATCTAAAAGGGCACACAAAACCTGCTTTAAAATGTCTTTTGCTTTCTGGCGTCTAACTTGAAATAAGCTTCCAGGAAGAAAAGATAAGGTGATGGGAGGGAGGGAGGAAATTAACATTGGTAGGGGACCTGCTATGTTGTCAGACGCTACGCCCAGACACTTCACAGAACTTCTCGCTTAAGCTGGGTCATAATGATGTGAAGTCATCAATCCTCTGGCCTTGTTCTCTTAGTTTTCAGAGAAGCCCTTTTACTGCAAAGTACCTTATGTGTCCAATTTTAATGACTCCTTTATTAGTTTGGATGCCAGTGACAGAATCACAATTCAAACCGGTCTTGGCAAAATCAGAGATTTATTAGCTCAACTGCAAAGAAAAACTAAGAAGCCAGACTGTGAGATGGGCAGAGATGCAGCCCAGCTTTATGACGGCGGGAGCTTGGAGAACGATTATAACCAGGATTATCTTCTACAAGTTTCCCCTTTCTCTCTAGGTATTGGTTCATTCTTCTTCAGTGTACCCCTGCTTTTCTCCACACTTGAGGGGAAACGTGGCCCTCCCTAAAGCACCTGAGCTTGACATTGTGTAGCTTCTAGATCAGGAGAGCTGACTAATGCCTCTTAACCTCAAGACCAAAAATCTCAATAAGAAGACCATTTGTGATAGACACAAGGTGCCCATGGTAGTCATGGTGACTGGAGGCGAGCACTTCCTGGGAGAAGGGGACAGTGAGCAGCAGTTCCCTTAAGGCTCCCTACATTCATCTAGAAAGTATTTCTCTCCTTAGCAAATGCCTAGTTTAAATCCTAGCACATAGAGGCCTTCAGTAAATAGTTATGAATGTCAAGAGTGAAAAAGGGTTGGGGGGGAGGAATTAAAAGACAGGAAGTAAGGAGAATAGACAAAAAGCCAGTCTGGCCATGATTCCAGTTAAAGTGACATAGCTTCCCTGCAGGTGAGCTCACCACCTACAAAAGCATATTGAGAGCCCAGGGGAAAGTCACTCATGTGTGTTTAGAAGCACGGGTGCCTTTACCCTCAGCTGACTCTCAGCTGGTGGGGAGCTCTGACCACACTGATTACATGCTTAAGCTACCAGTGTTTCCAGGCTTATTTTATCTTCCCCTGCAATAATATATATATATATATATTTTTTTTTTTTTTTTTTCCTTTTAGCAGCTGCCATGAGAATCTCTCCTCCAGGGAGTGACCCACTTTCATCAGGCAAATGCTTTGATAAACCACTTGGGCTCAGGTCAGCCAGGGCTGGGATTAGAGACACAGGTGGGGCTGCTCCGCATAAGATAAGAAAAGTGACTGCTCTGTTTTAGAGAAGGAGGGTAAGAGGGAGGTGGAGGAGGGGAAGAAGGGGGAGAACGAGGAGCAGAGAGAGGAGACTCCATGTCAACGGCACATTCAAAGAAGCCTGGGAAGAAAAGAGACCCATGTCTGAGGGTGTGTGGTGCCCTGGGCTCTGCTATGTGAGCACAAACCCACCCCCAACCCCACAAATCCTTCACAAATAGCAATTCAATTCCCCTGCACCCACAGAGGTGGCCTTCCTGGAGAAGCCTGGAAAGGGAAGAGATTTTGTGTCCAGGTCAGAGTGGGGAATGTGAAGCGCCTGACCACCTAGACAAGGCGGCAACATCTGGCCTGGGTTTCCAGCACCCACATGTGAAATGACCCCCACTCCAGGCCTTAGGTCACACCTGTGGGGAGCCCAGCAGGGCCCCAGTGCTGGTGTCCCAAGCTGAGGACTGCTGGCCTTCCCTCCCTGCTCTTTAAGGCGACAAGCTGAAGTTCTAATAACAATTCCATCTGGTAAGTGTAGCCCTGGTAAACAGGTCCCAGGTTCCTGTCACTGTGCTGGTCTTCTGGCCTGAGGTCATATCCTCTCTGTTTTATTCTCTCCTCCAGACACTGTGCTGTGCTTCCTCTCCCCCACCTCCCGCCTGCATCTGGTGAGCTGCTCGTTGGCCTTAAGATCTCACCTTCCACGTTCCTTTTTCTAAGGAGGTTTCCTCTAGCCTCCGACACTAGACCTATGCCCCTTTGATATCACCATGATTTCCTGACTTATCTCCAGAAGCACCCTGATCATGTCAAATTAGAATTGTTTACTTGCCACTTCTCTGCCTGTCTCTCCCACTAGACCACAAACTCACCTGCTGTATTTACCACTGCAGCCCTCGCATGAAGCACAGCGTGGGTCCCACAGCAGCTGCTCAATAAATACCTGTTGAATGTGTTGGATCTATAATCAAAGGCATAAGGCTCTGGGAAAACCACTCACAGCCAGTTCAGTCCAGATGCGTCCTCTCCCTTCCTCAGTCCCAGGCCCTCCCACTGCTCCCCATCAAAGTCATGCAGCTGTGGCTCTGCTATCAACAGTGACTCTTCTGGCGCACCTGCCCATAGAGTCTAAGATCCCAGCCTCAGAGAGGCGGGGAGAAAGGGGCCATCGAGAAGAGGCCGGACCCTTTGAATGCTTCAGGCACAAGTGCCCCTCAGGGCAGAGCTTGGAGACAGTGATCCAGTGAAATTAAGGTGGTGTTAGGAGAGTAAGGCTAGGAGGCAGAGGAGTGACCAGGCCCCTGTAGCACTGGGTGTTGGGTGAGGGGTCGGGGAGGCTTCTCCTCTCTTCTGAGAGCCAAAGCAGTACACAGGTGAGGATGTTGGGGGAGGAAGAAAGAGGCCAGGCATGGGGAGAAGGAGAATTCAGCTTTATCTGAAATATTTGTACTTTTTTACAAGGAAAATTATCTCTGTAGTACTTGAGTGGTAAGAGGTAATAAAATTATCAGAAAGGAAGGGCAAAAGGCAGAAGTAAGAAAGTAAAGAAAGAAAAAAGAGAAAGACTGAGGCAGAGAAGAAAGAGAGGAAGAGAAGAAAGAAGGAAAATCAAAAAGAATATAATTTAGTAGATTCAAGAGTATTCTAGAGTCGATTCACTCTAGAAATATTAACTGGGCACCTATTTTGTGCCAAAAGCTCTTACAGGCACTAGGTTGGAAAAATGGATAAGATAGAAAAGGTTCCCTCCTTCATGGACCTTCTGTTTAATAAAGGAGATAGAAAATAAACAAGTTAAGAAATAAATAACTTTATTCCAAATAGTGAGCAGTAAGAAAAATAAGAAGCCATCAGCATAAACAGAGAGAGAATGTTCACCAGTTATCTTTTGCAGTATAAAAACCAACCGCCAGGGACCTCCCTGGTGGTCCAGTGGTTAAGAATCCTCCTTGCAAGGCAGGGGTTGGTTGAATCCTCACTCAGGGGCATGCTGGGGGGCAGCAAAGCCCAGGTGCCACAGCGAAAGATCCCGTGTGCTGCAACTAAAACCTGAAGCAGCAAAAGAAAGTAAATTTAAATATATATATATATATATATATATATATATATATCTTTAAAGAGTAATAATCGTTAGGTTTTGCTCTTGACTCTCCACATTGGGCTGGGCTCTGTGGGGACAGTGTCTCTGCTCCACTCACTGTCACCGGGGCAGCTCCCAGGTGGGCGGCTTGGTCACCCAAGGCTGTTCTCCCACGTCTGGAGATGATGCTGGTTGCAGCTGCCACTTTGACGGGCCCATGGGCTGAAACACCTTCTCATGGCTTCTCTTCATGTCCTGAGCTTTCTCACAAAGTGGTGGGAAGGTTCCACGAGCAAGGGACAGAGAGTGACAGGGAGAGAAAGAGAGCGTGAGGCTGACAGTATATCGCCTTTCCTAATGCAGCCTCAGAGCTCATGAGTTCTATTCACAGAAGTGAGTCACTAAGGTTGGCTGGTACTGGAGGGGAGAGGAATTAGTCTCTACATTTCTATGAGAAGAACATCAAAGGATGTGTGGACATCACAGAGAGCCATGTGGGAGGATAGCCTCTTATACCAGATGGTTAGTAAAAGGGGTGCTCCAGAATCATTAGTCAAGGTTCTCCAGAGAGACAGAGGGAAGAGATATACATATACCTATACATATAAATTGACATAAACATATACATATGGCCTTCCCAGGTGGCACTAGTGATAAAAAACCTACCTGCCAATGCAGGAGAGATGTGGGTTCGATCCCTGGGTCAGGGAGATCCCTTGAAGGAGGGCATGGCAACCCACTCCAGTATTCTTACCTGGAGAATCCCAAGGAGAGAGGAGCCCGGTGGGCTACAGTCCATAGGGTCACAAAGAGTTGTACACGACCGGTGACTGTCCACACACACACATATATATATATTTATACACATAACATATAAATATATACATATTTGTATTTATCATATAGTTATATTTATTATATATATTTATATTACACATGCATACACACATACATAAGAAGAAATATTTATTTCAAGGATTGAAAGTGAAATAAAGTGAATTCACTCAGTTATATCCAACTCATTGCGACCCCATGGACTGTAGCCTGCCAGTCTCCTCAGGTGATGGGATTTTCCAGGCAAGAATACTGGAGTGGGTTGCCATTTCCTTCCCCAGGGGATCTTCCCCACCGCCCCCCCCCCAGGGATTTTCCCCACCCAGGGATCTAACCCGGGTCTCCCACACTGCAGGCAGACTCTTTACCGTCTGAGCTACCAGGGAAGCCTATTTCAAGGATTGGCACATGCAATTATGCCAATTCTGCCCACTGTGCGAAGTGGCAAGTCTGAAGCCCATAGGGCAGCTGTTAGCTGGATACTCAGGCGGGCCTTGAATAGTTGGAAACCACTGGAAGATTCTGCAGGGTAGTGCCATTCTGACTCACCCTGTGTAGAGAGGGTGCAGGTTGGAGGAGGGCGGCCCCGAGTCATCAGCTCCTGGATCAGGAGTCTGGAGGGAGTGGACGAAGGGGCATAGGCAGGGCAGCCCATGCTTGCCAGGCCAGCTGAACAAGCAGCGTCAGCTGTGAGACTGACATGAAGACAGCAAAATGGGGCTCTTGATCTAAGAAAGTCAGGTCTGAGATGGAAGCTGCTCAACCAGCTTGAATCAGAATAGCTAGAGAGTCAGGACAGGCTTGACCCATGGGCCCAGGGCTGCGCTGTCATCTGAAAGGCTTGGCTCAGCAGGTGATGCTGAAACCGTGTGGGTAGGGGGAAGGGGAGGGGTGTTGGCTGACCCAGGAAGAGAGGAGAGAGACCACAGCGCTCTCCGTGACCAGCTCCTTCCAATCATCTAGTCACGACCACCAGAGCAGGGATTCGAGGAGCTGAAAAAAGAAACAGAAAACAGATTGAAAAGAGTACTTCTCTGTTCCATCTCCCAAAAATGCCACGAATGTGCTGAGATGTTAGGCGGCCCAGGAGACAGCTGGGAGGCGGTCGACATGCATTACTTATAAGACTCTGCTGAAATGTAAATTGAGGTGAGTTTATTGGCTCCCTTGGTCTTAAATGGAATCATGAAGTATTCATTGGGCCTTGCCAAGGCCTTTTCAGATCTGGAGCTCCGCGAGAAATATGTAGCATGCTAAGGTTACATTAATAAAAAATAAATAAATCCATGTCCAGGAAACTCGTGCTTGTGCACTCTAAAACTGCCCATTCTGTAGATATTAATGTTTAATGTGTTTGTAAAAAGCAGTCGGCTTTGCCGAGCACAGCAACAAAAACATCCCGCCATCCTCCGTACTTAACATCTCAGCGTGGCGCCTAAGTGCCCGGGTGGAGGTGTTCTGAGCAGTGTCTGGAAGAGACACATTAAAAAGTTGCTTTACTAAGAGGAAACGTGCTTGCTCGCTGCTAAGGCGAGTTAGATTCAAACTTTCACCCACAGCTCACCCTGCTCAGGAGAAAGACTGAGAAGTGGATGTTCACAGAACTGAATCCATAACAACCAGACACTCTTTAAGGAAAGATCACGGCATTCAAATCAACAGAGTTTGTTTTATGGGGGAAAAAACATCTGATAAACACTCAACTCGGAGAAGCAAAAATACTTTCTGGCTTCAGGCCACTTGTACCATCCGAGGTGTTTCCTAGAAATTTCTAGAAAGAGCACAGCGATCAGTCTGACCCATTGCTTTCTTAGGCCACGGGGCAGCAGGCTGCACATCAGAGCAGCAGGGCTTGGTAGCTGTTTTGTTTTGCTTGGGATCTCAAGTCAGCACAGAGAAATCTCTGCTTCTCCTAATACTGATCTGCAGTCAGAAAACAGCTCCTAGCCCTGCCGGCTAAATCTCAGCCTCCCCACGTGCCTCTGGGTTACTTTTCATCCAGAGGCACCACTTGGAACCAAACAGTGAAATGAGAAAGGGCTGGTGCAGAGAACAAAGCCGATAACCCAAGAACGGGAATGTATGATATACTCAAATGCATCAGGCACCCCCACCTTGCCGCTCACTGTCCAGCCAACTCAGCCAGCATCTGCAAAAGAGGAATGTGGAAAGCAGAACAAGGTTGTCATTGTCCTTCACCTCCATATCCTGGCAGTCAGCTGACCCAGCAGACCCATCTCTGAAGTCAGGGACCAAGCCTGCAGAGAGAACATGGGGGCCCTAACTGCTTGAGAAATGCTGGGAGACACTGGGAGCTCTGCTTCTTATCCTTAGTGAGGGAGCCTGGCTTACGACCCTCCCAAGGAAGCTCTGCTTGTCACAGCCTGTATTGTGGGTTGAGTTGTGTCCCCCAAAAAGACACACGGAAGCTCTAACCCCTGGTTCTTGGTCTTACTGGTGACTTCGACTTGAGGATTAGAATAATGATGTTAATGCTGGTTAATAATATTCTCTTCATCTGATTTAACAAGGATCCTTAGCTTACTTCAGTGTTTTTTGAAGCTTAAACTCAGAAATTTATGTTCAGGAAATGTCTTTTCTCAAGAAGACACTAGGAACGTAACACAGCATTAATGTGGAGCGGGCGAGTCTCTGCTGTGGAATTAACGGGGGATTTTCTGCACAGGAGAGGGGAAGGTCTGCACGTGCATCAGAGCCTGAGTGTCTCCTAAAAGATGTTGAAATCTTCACCCCCAATACCTGTGAATAAAGGCAGTGCTGTGACTGTGACCTCGTTGCTGTTGTTCAGTCGCTCAGTCGTGTCTGACTCTGTGACCCCATGGACTGCAGCCCGCCAGGCTTCCCTGTCCTTCACTAACTATCTCCCGGAGTTTGCTCAAACTCATGTCCATTGAGTCAGTGATGCCATCCAATCATCTCATCCTCTGTCGCTCCCTTCTTCCCCTGCCCTTAATCTTTCCCAGTATCAGGGTCTTTTCCAGTGAGTCAGCTCTTCGAATGAGGTGGCCAAAGTATTGGAGTTTCAGCATCAGTCCTACCAATGAATAGTCAAAGTTGATTTCCTTTAGGATTGACTAGTTTGATCTCCATGCTCTGACTTTCCTTGGGAAACAGAATCATTGCAGGCGTAATCGAGCTAAGATGATGTCATCCTGGATTTGAGTGGGCCTTACTCCAATGACTGGTGGCCTAATACAGACAGATAGATTTGGTGGCACTCAGAAACATGGAAAAGACCATGTGAAGAGAGCGGCAGAGTTGCCATTGTGCTACTAGAGCCAGAGAACACATAGGGCTGTGAAAGTCACCAGAAGGTGGAGGAGATGTGGAAAGATATTCCCCCAGGGCCTTCAAGAAAACATGGCAAACTCACACCTTGATTTCAGACGTCTGGCCTCCAGGACAGTGAGAAAATACATGTCTGCTGTTTTAACCCTCCCAGTTCGTGGTAATTTATGCAGCAGCCAGCCCTAGGAAATGAATACACCCCAAGACACATGGTTGTAGCAGAGGGATAAGCAACAAAAATCTTGGTGCCAGTGCTGGCAGGAACCCTGTGGTAAGAATGCGGGTGTCCACACCTGGTCCCAAAGGGGCTTCTGGATAGGAATGCACTGAAGCTGCCTACAGAATCCCAGCTAGGCAGGATGTAGTCAGGGCACAACCTGTTCAGGAGAAAAGCAAACCACAAAGAGATAGCTTGGGAGATTCTTATAGCATGTTCCATCAGAAAGAGATATATTTTCTAAATGAGGATACTGAGGTCCCAAGTGGGGCAGTGATTGGCCCAAAGTCATACTGCTGGATAAAACGAGTCCAGGTCCAGAACTCAGGTCCTGATGCACCGGTAGACCTTCTCTCCTCCACACACAATCCTCTGTCAACCCTACAGCAGGGACTTGCTAGGAACCACGTTAATGCTCTTCATGAATGTCAACAAAAAAAAGACGTTTCTTAAACATAAATTTGAATAAAAGCTTTAAACACTCTATTACACTAAAGCACTGCAGTAGGCAAAGTGTCCATCTTAAACCAGGTAAAGGGACTATTGTTATTATCATTTTAATATTCAAGTCAAAATTATCAGTAAGCCCAAGAATGCCACTTTCCTCCCATGTCCAGTTTCAAGGAAACAACCCACAGAAATTGAATCACAGTTTCAGCTAAATACATATTTAATTCCTTATGTATTTTTTATATTTTGCTTTGCGCAGGACTATTTACCTAGTTAATGATGAAGTGAAATCCATTGTCACCAAGTTGATGAGTTTTTTCCTTACTCAGTCTTGAAGTGCCCCCTAGTGAAACGTTTTTGTATTTAATAAGCTAAGAAACTGCTGCAAAGATTTTCATAGAGCTGAAGAGAATTTTAGAAAGAAATAGGGGCAAGAGTGGAGGTGAGGGGAATTGTTCCCTTGTTTCAAGGGGATTTGAACATGATTGTTTTAAAATCTAGTTGGCAGCCCATTTCTGTTGATATACGCTCACTCACGTGGAGTGCCTGCCAGACTGGTCCCTGAGACAGGCAGATTTCACCCACAGAGATTCCACCAGAGAAATCTTGCAAGCCTGCTTGCACCTAGGCAGAAGGAACAGCCGCCCAGTTCAACGCTGTGACCACAGAGGAGCTGGAGATTCAGCCAGTCACTCAAGCTGTTGCCATGAAACTTCTGTCAATTTTGTGCCTGAGCGATTTCAGGAAGCATCTTTTCAGGATAGGAAATCTAAGAGTTGTCCTTTGGTTATTTAAAGTCTTGCAAATTTGTACCAAAAATAGCATTTGATGGGGGTCATGCATATGTGGAGGTGAGGATCTACGGGGACTCTGTAATAAAAAATTAAGTGTATTAGTTAAATTAAAAAAAAAAATTTAACCCGCAGCACTTGGTAAAGGAAAGAAATCACTCAAAGAACTAAACATCAGAGAGGCAACTAAACATCAGCTTCATCCAATCAACAGTTTACAACCTGGCCCCTGCATCAGAGTCAGCTAGAGGGTTTTTTAAAATACTCATCCCCTATCGCCACCCTCAGAAGTTCGAATCTGATTGGTTTAGGGTGGAGTAGGCATCAGTCTCGGAGAAGGCAATGGCACCCCACTCCAGTACTCTCGCCTGGAAAATCCTATGGATGGAGGAGCCTGGTGGGCTACAGTCCACGGGGTCGCTGAGGGTCAGACACGACTGAGCAACTTCACTTTCACTTTTCACTTTCATGCATTGGAGAAGGAAATGGCAACCCACTCCAGTGTTCTTGCCTGGAGAATCCCAGGGACAGGGGTAGCCTGGTGGGCTGCCATCTATGGGATCGCACAGAGTCGGACACGACTGAAGTGACTTAGCAGCAGTAGCAGGCATCAGTCTTCTTTCAAAAGTCTCCCCAAAGCAAGGCTATGTGCAGCCAAGACTGACTGAGATGATGGCCATTGCTCAGACTCTAGATCTCACCGAGGCACTTTCTGGCTAGTGATCTGGGTTCTCTTGGGGTCCATCCACTATAGGCAGGGGGATAGGAGAGCCTCACCATGCAGAAGGAATGGGCCTGCAGGTTCCTTGCCCCCTGGACCCTTGTAGCAAGTCAGTAAAGTAGCATCTGCTCCTGGATTGGCTTCCCAGATGAGTGGTTCACGGGGTGATTCAGATCCCCACGTCCACTCAAATTATTAGAGTGATTTCATTAACTGAAATGTGCCACAAAGCAACGCTGCTGTGCAGCCTGCACCCCAACCAGACCGTGGTGCTGCTGTGGGGGGCAGAGTGTCCCCTCTAGGCATGGACTTGGGCACCTGATAAGCTGGCAATACCACCAAGAAAGGCTTCTATAAAATACAGATTCCCAGGCCTGCCCCCAAGCTTCTGAATCAGTCTCCAGAGAGAGGACTGAGGAGTTTGGATTTACTAACGCTCCCTGGGTTATTCAGATGTGTTTCCAGGTACAACAGCTACTAATATATGAGAAAGTGAGTCTGAGTTTCAATTCAGGGAATTCTGAGTTCAAGCCCCAGTTTTGCCACTTAAGAGCTGTGTGGCTGAGCTTAAGTTGTTTGACCACTCTGAGACTCAGTCTCTCTGTCAAAGACAAATGCCTTCCCTCATAGAGTTGGAGTAAGACTTAAATTTAGGAGTGTGTGTAGGTATCTGGCCCCACGTGCAGTGGGGCTCAGTCAACAGCAGCAGTGCATTGACTAAGCTTCCAGTAACTCAGAATAAGACTCTAGACCCACTCACCTGAGCAAAGTTACTTAACTTTTCTTAAGTTGTTTTCTCATAAAATAGGGGTAGTAATAATAAACAACATAGTTCTTTTGAGGATTAAATGAGTTAATTCATGGAGAGCAAAACTCTTGGAACTCTCCTAGGATATAGTCAGTGCTCAGCATTGACTGAGCACATAATAAGCTGGATCTTAGTATGTCCAGCTTCTGTATCTTTTTGTTCATTCCATTAACCCCATTTTTAAGGCCTAATGAACATCCCACCTCCTCTGCTCCCAGGGAGCCACAAGAAATCATCAAATGCAGTGGGATAACCTGAGCCTTTGGAAGCCAGTGGTCCTGGGTGGGGGGAGGGGGGACCACAGGACCTCCTGACATCATCCAATGGCCCCTGTGAATACACCACCCATCCCAATAGCCCAAGAAAATGTGAACCCAAAGGTTGATGGGAAGGGACATCCAGCTGGGAGAGGGGGATCAAGGCAGACTCCTCACCTGTTGCAGAGCAAACCTAACACTTCTCCAAGTGACCTCTCTTAGGGTCAGTGACACTCATCCTTATGCCCGAGAGCAGCTCTTCTTTTCCCATTGGACAGAGACGAGCAACACTGTTCTCAGACAGCTTGACACTCGTGACCCCTTTGCTTAGCCCACAAGGGCTCCACTAGAGCCTGGGCACTGCTTGTAGGAGTAAATGCTCTGAGAAAATCACTGGCTCCCATGGGACACTGTAAAAACCTATAGGACTGTACAACAGAGTGTTGTTTGTTGTTTAATTGCTAAGTTGTCGACTCTGCAACCCCACGGACTGTAGCCTGCCAGGCTTCTCTGTCCGTGGAATTTTCCAGGCAAGAATACTGGAGTGGCTTGTCATTTCCTTCTCCAGGGGATCTTCTTGACCAAGGAATCCAACCCAAATCTCCTGCATTAGTGGGAAGATTCTTTACCACTGAGCCCACTAGGGAGCCCAGCAACACAGTGACCTTAATGTAAAATATGGACTTTAGTTAATTGTTCAACAGTTGTAACAAATGTAGCACATTAATGCAGGACGTTAATCATAGGAGAAACTGGTGGGTATGGGACAGGGAATGGAGTCTGTGAGAAGTTGCTGTACTTTCTGTGTAGTTTTTCTATAATCCTAAAAGTGCTCTAAGAAATAAAGTCTATTAATAAAAAAAAAAAAGTTACCCTGTGAATCTCCCTTGTGTCAACCACAAATCAGCACTTGCCGTGGGCTTGCCATCTACTCTATAGGGATTAAATCATGTGCTGCTGCAGCTGCGGACCTCCAACACCCACTGAAGGATTTCAGGGTGGAGAGCAGAACTGAGGTACTCTGTGCTCCTGGAAAATTAGCAGGACAGGTCTTTAGATAGTCAGATATTCTCAGGAGCTGATTTTATGAGCCCAATTCTTATATCTCCTCATCTCTAAAAAAGCACTAAAATCCTTCATGGTGACAATTGTTTCTCGTGACTAGCAAAAGCTTTATGAAACCAGCAGAAACTTTCTACAAAAAAATATGTGCTTGATTGCATGTACTCCCCCTTTGCCAAAATCACATATATACTGTCCTTTCCCCACTACCTCTTTGGAGCAGTTTCTCAGAGCTATCTGAGGTGCTGGCTCCCAGGCTACAGTCCTCACGTGCATGAGTGCGAAGTTGTTTCAGTCGTGTCCAAATCTTTGTGACCCTATGGACCAGACCATCAGAAAAGGCAATGGCACCCCACTCCAGTACTCTTGCCTGGAAAATCCCATGGATGGAGGCACCTGGAAGGCTGCAGTCCATGGGGTAGCTAAGAGTCGGACACACCTGAGCAACTTCACTTTCACTTTTCACTTTCATGCATTGGAGAAGGAAATGGCAACCCACTCCAGTGTTCTTGCCTGGAGAATCCCAGGAACAGGGGAGCCAGATGGGCTGCCGTCTATGGGATCGCACAGAGGTGGACACAACTGAAGTGACTTAGCAGCAGCAACAGCATCAGACCATGGCCCATGCATGCACCAGGCTCCTCTCATATTGCCCCAGATAAACTTAACTCACAACTCTCACACTGTGCTTTTTTTTTTTTTAGTTGACACTTGGAATGAAAGAAATAAAGCCTAAACCACCGCAGTGAGAACTAAACATCAGCCTGGAAAATCTAATCATCTCTGTGCCTCCCAGGCCCCAGTGTGGTGACTCCTCAACCAGGCCACCAGTCCCAAGTACCAAGTTCCCAAGGTGGAGCTGCCAGCACTCCGCCCCTGCCATCAGAGCACCTGTGGCCCCTCCTTAATCACAAAGAGCTTGCTACCTTCCCTCTAGGCTCATATTCAAGTGTAAATGAACCAGCCCAGTGGAGATCCCAGGTGGGGGCTTTGATTTTTACATCCCAGCTGCTCCCAGGGCTGAAAATTATTTGCTCACAAAGGTGAATCCTTTCTCCTGGGCTGCTTCTGCCAGCAACATTCCCCTTGCCTGCTCCCTGATGAATGTGTGCAAAAGACCACAGGCGGAAATTCTGCACGCCCCATTGGGCCAGTCACCAGGAAATCTATCCAGGGCTGATGAGAGCTACATCTGCCCACCCCGACTTAGCCAATTTGTCTGCCCTTAAAAAAAAAAAAAATTACATTGAAAAAAAAGGTCCAATTTTAAGGCAGAGGTTGTTTTTTTTCATTACTGTGAAATATTTAGTATAAAGGGGTATTTATCACCCTTTGCTGACTGCATTCCCCTCTGTTTGCTAAAAATAAGGAGCCCAATGTTCTTGTTATCCTGAAGGTGGTTAAACTTGTGCTAGCAAAGCTGCCAGGGGACTAAGTTGCACCCAAGAGTGTACCAGGGGCACAGCCAGGTGAAAGGCTTATATAGTGTACCCAACAGCACCTTGACAAAAACAAAACAACGACCATAGATCACAATAAGGAAGGAAGGAAGAAGATACTGTGGTTTAAAAAATAATAATAAAAGCATCCTTAATGTAAAAGTTTCCCTGTGTTTGGGACACCAAAAGGAATATTTCCTAGAAGTTGAACCTCCTCTTTTAACCTTTGGATTATCCTCTCACCCACTCTTTGCCCTATTCCCCTCACATAATCCTGGTGGGTATAGCGTTCCCCGATTCCCCTGATCAATGTGTATCTTGACAAGAAAACTCCACTGATTACCACTCCCTCTCCCCATCTCTCTCCTGGAAGAGCATAGCACCCAGCTCATATCCTGGCCTGAGATTTGTTGACAGAGAAAAGAAAGACAGGCATTACTAACCCCCATTCACAGAGGGCGAGGAGAGACCAGAGAAAGAGGCAACCCACTCCAGACTGGTAGGTGAGAGTTTTAATAAGCCAGGGAACTTACATAGGAGACTTGACTGGATGCCACAAGTTGAATAGATCTCAGTACCCCCCAGTCAGAATTTTAAGTTTATCTAGAGGCCTTAATGGGATTCAGTCATGTGTACCATAAAGATGGCCTCAGCACCGCTTTGCTCTCTCAAGGCTGCATCTTTGCAAAGGGCTTCCACTGTGAGAACAGTGGGCAGGAAGTACATTCCGAGGACAGGTCCAACTGGTGAGGTCCAACCTGCAATTATGTTCTCTTCATGACTTCCTCCAACACTGTAAGTGATCCAGCTGTGGTAACAACCCGGGAAAGTACCAGAGAGACAGATAGAACCAAGAAGACTGATCTGACTCTCCACCCTATGATCCTGCCACAGCACGGCTCTGCGACTGCTGGCAGGGGCTTCATGGTGTGATAACCCAGCTATTGGCTGATGCATGGAGATCAGCCTAGATTAGCAGGCAACCTCTAGCCTGTGCTTAATGGGTCTTCAGCCCTGTTCCAATTCCTTGCATACATATATGAAATGAAAGTTTCTCAGTTTGCAAGAAACCTCAGAACTGAGAAAGAATGTTGATGCTTATATACTTTGAATGGAAAAATGCCACTAATTGTACACTTCAGTTAAAATGCTAAATTTTCTGTTCTGCATATTTTGCCACAATTTTTCCTTGTTTAAAAAAAACATGACATGCATTAACTTCTAACAGCATTTGACTCCCTTCCAAGTTACATTTTGTCCCATAATTCTTCTCCAGTCCCTTCTTTTGCCTGAGAAGAGGTATTTCTGAAGGAGAAGCAGTTGGCTTCTTACCCAGGTGCCTCTTACCCTATTCTCAGTCATCAAGCTGCTAGAAAGATGAACTGGGCTAGATAAATAATCATGACAGGAACCCCTTGACTTTCTTTTTAAAATGTTTGCAACCTGCTTCTTCTGTTAATATACCATGAACATTTTTCCTGTCCCTTCACTGTGATCTTCAACATCTGCATAGTATTCCATCTCTGGTTGCTTCATCTTCATAAGAGCACTGCAGTGAACCTCACTCTATGTACACATTTGTGCCCTCCTCCAAATATTTTCAAAGTCTTTTGTTTTGTTTTGTTTAGAATTCACAGATAGAGCCACCTCCTTTGTCCCCGCCACTGTATCCCCACACTGCCCTCCAACACTCCCAGGAGCTCATCTTGGCTCACTCTACCCAGCAGAAGATCCTGGGAGATCATCCCAGTATTTCTCATCAACCCGACAAGATCTTCACTGGCAAATGTATTCATTTCTTTAGAGGGCATTTGTGGATCTTCATTTGCAATTTTAAGCACTCATTCAGTTGTTCTAAGACGTGGGCATTAAACCAGGGGATGGGCGAGGAAGGTAAACCCAATATTTGATCAAAGAAACAAGAAAGAAAACACCTCAGAAGAGGCTCCCTCAGCACGCTGGACAGTTCTTTCCTAAGCAATAAATTCGTCTGAGAACTGTACTTAGCTTGAACCATTTTTCAAGCTCATTCTCTTTCAAAAAGAAAACGGTAAGGGACGTGTGTTTCAAGCCATGAGATAGCTGCACAAGGTTTGTGCTTCATTTTGCTCAGTATTAATCTCCACAGTCAAGTCCACGCTGCTTTCGCTGAGTCAGCGCCGTTCCTTTAAGTGACCTGATTCTGTAATTCCATTATTAATATTATGAAAATAGCTTTCCTCTACACTATTTTGTGCTATCAATGGAAAACCACAGTTCCAAAATGCATTAGCTGTTGCCGGCTCCGGCAAGATTATTTGCATCAATATAAACCGAGTTAATCATCGGCCTATTTGAATAATCAGTCACGTGGCCCAGGCACCTGCCTGGGGCTCAGCCGCACCTCGCCGGCCCGGAGCCCGGAATTTCATTTGGGTGCCGCGTTCTCCTAAGTGCTGCAAATTTTGCTGCTCGCTATCGCCCCAACATCTTGCCATTTACTTTGCCATTTTTCCTCTCCTTCCTCTGACAGTGATGTAAGCCTGTGCCCAGCCCTGTAATCAGCAGGTCGGAGGTAGTAAATGGCATGTGTTAAAACCGATAAGAGGAAGGACAGAAAGAAACGTTCATTAGGAAAAAAAAAAAAAATAATGAGCTCTGAAAGAATAAATGTCAGAATAGCAAAGACACCTCTTATTTTTCACAATATTAAATTGCCATTGGTATCTTAGGCCTTGAGGTAAATAACAGTTTACTGACTTACTATTTGCAAAATCAAAATTAAGGCAGGAAGGGATGAGAGGTGGGGAGAGTGGCACATTAGATGCTAATTGGGGGCTTTTGATACTTTTCAACCTAGGCGGCTTCCATCTCCTGCACCTTTCTGGATTGTCATGGATTTCCCACCAATGATGTCGTTGGCCATCAGCAGAAAATTAGGGAGTTGGAGGCTGCTGAGAAAAAGGGAAGGAACCAAGATATCTCTTTACAAATGCAAATCAGATCACTTTCCTCCGGATAAAACCACAAGACAGCGCTGAGGCTGTGCAGTGGGAACACATGGCCTCTCCACTCTATCTGCATGCCCCACCCCAGCCACCGTGCCTCCCCTTTCTTCCCTGGGAGGTTCATCCTCTCCTAACTCTCCCCCTTCCTTCCTTTGTAAGGCTCCACCCTCTGTAATGTTCTTCCTTCATGTTTCAGATGATGTCCCTTCCTCTGACAAGCTTTCCCTGGTACCTGCAAAAAGTTGTGGCACCATTTTCCTGAGGACTTTACATGTTCCCTTTGTAACATGCTTCATGCTCCTAAAATTGGTTCACCAATCTGTAGTAGCTTGAATGGTAGCCCCCCAAAAGTTGTGTTCATGTCTTAATCTCTGGTTCCTATATATGTGACCTTATTTAGAAGAAGGGTCTTTGCAGGTATAATTAAGTTAAGGAAATGGAGATGAGATCAGCCTGGATTATCCAGACAGGCCTTACATCCGATGACAAGTGTCCTTACAAGAGACACTCAGAGGAGAGACACACTGAGAGAAGAGGAGAGACCAGGTGCAATCAGAGACAGGGATGTGGCTATAATCCAAGGGATTTTTGGAGGCACCAGAAGCTAGAAGAGGCAAAGAAGGATTCTCCCCTAGAGTCTTTAGAGGGAGTGAAGACTCTGATGCCTTTTTTTGGACTTCTGGCTTCCAGAACTGCAAGAGAATAAATTTCTGTTGTTTCAAATGACCATGTTTGTATTAATAGTAACTTGCTAGGGCAGCCACAGGAGCAGACCATAAGCTCCCTGAGGTCAGGCCCTGTGTCCGTATCACTCATCAGTCCCTACAGAGCACATACCCAGTATGTAGTATAGCTCAATATATGCTATATGAGTGAATGAATGAATTAATCGATGGACAAATGATGAAGGGCACAATAGTATAGGAAGAAATATTTTTCTTCAATATGAGCCTCCAGCTTATATCTATCTAAATACCTTATTGGAAAGGGTCCTTTGTTAATGATGAGACTAATCAAAGCTATGTGGCCATGTCTGAAGTATAGAAATGTAGCCAAGCCTCAGAGGACTCAAAAGAAAAAACTGGGAAATGGTCATCACCATCTCCCATCACAGCCCCACCCACAAAGCTACTTTATCCTTCTCTCTGTAGCACAACAGTCTCTGTTTCTGCCTGGGGAAATCCGCCCACATCTCCTTCAGGGCGGTCCAGCTACCTTAAAGAGTGATCTCTTTCTCCACCCTAACTGTTTTCTCAGGGAAATTCTATGGTGAGCCCACATTGAATCAAATGCCCACCTTTATCAAGCAGAGGCAAGGGGCAAACATGGCTATAAGGAGTCACGTACGTTCGCGGTTCTTAGAGCAGAGGGCTGAGCAGATAACCCAGGAGGTACCTGCTGCAGCCACTCTGAGTGTCCTATACTGTCTAAAGCATCTGAATGACCCAGCATCTCTGGAGCTGCCACGTCCTCACTGGCTGCCAGTCTTGTAAATGGACAACCAGTCAGTGCACAAGAGTGGATTTTGAAGGTCGGACCCTGCTCAGTCCTAATGCTCCCAGACTTATATGTGTTCCCCTTGAAAAGTACTAAGATTGAAGTCAGTCCCATGAGTATATGCCAGAGACTCAGGCTCTTGCTGAAATGATTATACTACAGGGGAAAGCCACATTAAAAAAAAAATCCCACAGTAAGAACAAAACTACTTAGAGGCACTTATCATAATGAAGCTACATTAAATTACAACAAATAAATATCCTCTTGAAAGAATTTCTGCAGATAAAAAGCTCCAACTGGCAGAGGAAGGCCAGGAGTGTCAGCACTGGAAGAAGAAATAGTTGTCTAATTCAGTGGGCTCACTTGACTGATGCTTAATCAGCCTCAAGAGGAAAAGGGATGTGCCCCCATCTCACCATTAGCCGCGAGAAAGCCCTGGTTAGGATTTGCCCATCCCAGCCCCTGAGTAGTGCTACTGTTGTTTCCTCTCCCCTCCTGCAACAGTAAGTAAAGTCAAGAGAAGGAGTAAATAAAGCAGGTCAAGGAAAAGAAAACACAGACACAAAAGGAAAGGCGAACAGACTCAACCAAACAAAGCAGAGTGTGGCAGTGAAAGAATAATATCCCTCTTCTCTCTGAGACTGGGCTTCCCTAGTGGCTCAGATGCTAAGGAACCTGCCTGCAATGCCTAAGAGCCGAGTTCCATCCCTAGGTCAAAAAGATCCCCTGGAGAAGGGAATGGCTACCCACTCCAGTGGGAATTCTCTCTTGCCTGGAGAATTCCATTGACAGAGGGCCCTGGTGGGCTATAGTCCATGGGGTCTCAAAAGAGTTGGACACGACTAAGCAATTAACACTTTCACTTTTCTCTCTGAAACTAGCCTGGGATATAGTAAGTGCTCAGTGAATCACAGTTAATGAATTGCTGGTTCATAGCCAAGCTCCTCATTCACAAACAGAAAAGTCTCTCTCAAAAGGACAACAGCCAGCTATAAGAACAGCCCATAAGATTATTTTCTCATTGCTTCTTTCATAAAACGATTTTGCTCATTTGTGTGTGAAGATGAAGATTAACCAACTCTTGATGGGCAGAGAGGTGAGATTTTTATTCCTAACCCCCATTCAGTGCTGGAATTCATAGTGATTTAGGAAAAGCACTTATGGGAAGTTTACCATCCCTTTGCCAAGATCTCCAGTCTTCAACATGCAGGCCCCAACAGGCCTAGGGAGAGGAGTTCCCAAGTCCTCCCCTCTTGAAACTTAAATTTTTGTGACTGTGATAGTGTAACTTTTAATGAGATATATGTATTTGAGGCTTCTCTGGTGGCTCAGACAGTAAAGAATCTGCAATGCAGAAGATCCAGGTTCCATCCCTGGGTTAGAAAGATCCCTTGGAGAAGGGAGTGGCAACCCACTTCAGTATTCTTGCCTGGAGAATTCCATGGACAAAGGAGCCTGGTGTGCTACAGTACATGGGGTTGCAAAAGACTCAGACACAACTGAGTGACTAACACTTTCACTGTCTTTCCTATAAAACCCTTGGAATTTCCTGTGATGAGAGTAATAAACGTAACTTTTTATTTGGATGAGGTTACTTTGGAAATCACCTAGACCAGGTCAGGAAGCAACAGTTAGAACTGGACATGGAACAACAGACTGGTTCCAGATAGGAAAAGGAGTACATCAAGGCTGTATATTGTCACCCTGCTTATTTAACTTCTATGCAGAGTACATCATGAGAAACGCTGGGCTGGAAGAAGCACAAGCTGAAATCAAGATTTCCGGGAGAAATATCAATAACCTCAGATATTCAGATGACACCACCCTTATGGCAGAAAGTGAAGAGGAACTAAAAAGCCTCTTGATGAAAGAGGAGAGTGAAAAAGTTGGCTTAAAGCTCAACATTCAGAAAACGAAGATCATGGCATCTGGTCCCATCACTTCATGGGAAATAGATGGGGAAACAGTGGAAACAGTGTCAGACTTTATTTTGAGGGGGCTCCAAAATCACTGCAGATGGTGATTGCAGCCATGAAATTAAAAGATGCTTACTCCTTGGAAGGAAAGTTATGACCAACCTAGATAGCACATTCAAAAGCAGAGACACACTTTGCCAACAAAGGTCCATCTAGTCAAGGCTATGGTTTTTCCAGTAGTCATGTATGGATGTGAGAGTTGGACTGTGAAGAAAGCTGAATGCTGAAGAATTGATGCTTTTGAACTGTGGTGTTGGAGAAGACTCTTGAGAGTCCCTTGGACTGCAAGGAGATCCAACCAGTCCATTCTGAAGGAGATCAGTCCCGGGTGTTCTTTGGAAGGACTGATGGGAGGGATTGGGGGCAGGAGGAGAAGGGGACGACAGAGGATGAGATGGCTGGATGGCATCACCGACTCGATGGACATGGGTTTGGGTAGACTCCAGGAGTTGGTGATGGACAGGGAGGCCTGGCGTGCTGCGATTCATGGGGTCGCAAAGAGTCAGACACGACTGAGAGACTGAAGTGAACTGAACTGAACTGAACTGAACTGAGGGGCTAGGTGATTGACCAACCACCTAGAGGAACCAACCACTGATTAGAGAATTGGAACTTTCAGACCCAGCCAGACCTCTGGGGAGGATGAATTCAGAGGATGAATTTAGTCACCAATGGCCAATAATTTAAAGAGCCATGGCTACATAATGAAGCTTCCATAAAAGCCCAATAGGGTGGGGTTCGGAGAGTTTCTGGATGGGTGAGCATGTGGAGATCTTGGGAGAAAGCATTAAAGCTCAGTAACCCCTCTTCATGCCTTGCCCTGGGCATCTATTCTAGCTAGCAGTTCCTGAATTCTATCCTTTTTTAATAAAATGCTGATCTAGCAAGTATAATGTTTCTCTGAGCTCCTTGAGCCACTCTAGCAAGTTAATTGAGCCCAAGGAGGGGGTCAGGAGAACCTCTATCTATATGGGCACTTCAGAAGCACAGGTGACATTGGCGTCTGAAGGGGGAAGGAATGCAAGTCTTGTGGGTCTGAGTCTTTAACCTGTGGAATCTGATGCCATCTCTTCAGTGTTGGAATTTAGTTGAATTGTAGGACACCCAGCTGGTATCTGAGAATTGCTTGGTGTAAAAAAAAAAAAAAAAAAGAAATCACACATTGGACTTGGGAATAAAACTTGTAGTGACCTTCCTCTAGGAAGTTCAGGTGGAGTCTTCAGAGCAGAGGAACAGTTGCTCCACTTTAGCGGAATTAAAATAGAGACAAATCCCCCAAGCCTGTTCCAGCTGGCTGGTGCCACTGGAGTCATGGGCTGTTCAGTCGAGTTGAGCAAATTGACGAGCAGCACTGGCCAGACATAGACATGAACTGGAAAATATGCCCATGGACATTCACAGTCACCCTCTGCCTCTGCATGTTCTGATCAGCGACGGAGAACCTACGGGTAAGGCAGGTGGCAACTGTACTAGGCCTTTTTATTGAAGGGTCTTGAGTGTCCAAAGATTTTGTTATCAGTGGGAGGAAAGAGGGGCCCTGTCACCAGTCCCTCCCTGGATGCTAAGAGATGACCATATACCCTTTCTTGCCAATGAAAAGTTAGAACTGTCACCTCCAGTCACCAAATCCTGTTGGTGCACACCAATGTCACCGTTCTCTAACCAAGCTGCCTTCACTTCTCTTCCAGTTTTCCACTGGGAGGAACTTGTGGGTTGAACATCAGAAAATCAGTTCCTTCCCAAAACCTGTTTAGACAAAAGCTAAGCTCTTTGCCCCATCTTGTGCCCCTAGGGGCCAAGGCTGCGAGTGTGGAGACCACAAGGAGAATCGCACGGTCAGGTCCCGTCCTGCCTCATTTTGCACAGATGCTCATTAGAGTTGGACTTGAAGTGCACAAAACAGGACGTTGCCATCAGTGTTTTGTCAGGCGTCCTGGAAAGAGCCCCCCTCACTCTGATATTTTGCTCCTAGATTCCTGGGCCCCATCCATTGACAGCTTTTTAAATTAAATCACCAAAGCATATTACGGAGGTGCTTAACACTGAAAGAGAGAGAACCCTGAGGGAAAGAGAAACAAAATAGATATATCTTGATGGGCAAAGAAAAGAAGGACCAGAGAAAAGAGGCCAGCAGCCATGGGAGCAGCCAGCAATAGGGGTGGGATGATGTCATGAGTCTACCCCAAGGCAGACCGAAGGGTCTGGGTGTCAGGAAACTTCCTCTGTGCTGTGTTGAATGGAGGTCATCACATCTGGCAGCCCTGGAAGGACCACCCCCCGCACGGAAGAAATGTATAGAATATGAGAATTACTAGAAACCTCTGAGCCTCCACGGCCTCTGTGACAGGGAACCATGGCAGGAGGTGACTCTGTTTGGTGACTTCCATAAGGCCTCTCATTCTCTTTTCCCTGCAATCCAGTAAGCAGGGCTCCTGTTATCCCCACTTTAGAGACTGAAAATAGTATCAGGAGAGCTTTATAGTTTGCAATCTCACTGATTCCGGGTGGTCAACATCCTGTTTGACAAGAGAAAAGTCCCAGATCTCCAGTCTGATGGTAAACCCGCCAAGGACTCTGTTGGCCTTCGCTGCCCCAGCCTTGGTTAGGATCACCCTGTTCTAATGTTAACTTCTGTGCCTTAGTGGCTGAGACGTGGGTCATCTCATGTCCTGACTGCTCCTGGGGCCCTCTTCATACTGGTTCTCCTAGGACCTGATGGGAGAGACAACATTTGTAAACCCACAAATAAGAGCTATACCCTCTTCCCAGGAAAATGGGAAGCTCTTTGCTTTACTGGTTCTATGACTCCTGGTTGAGTTTTCTGTTTTATGCAAAATGAAAATCTTAATAGTATCAACCTCATGTGATTTTTATAAATTTAAATGACAGAATGCATGTAACGCGTTGAGCATGCACATGCAGATATATAATAAATATTATGTAAAATGTTGCTATCATAATTCACCTACATTTCCAAAAATAAGGTGTTTCAAATGACCCTCTGCAGAATGAACATCTGCTTAAACAGTCTGTCTCAGTCCACTCCTGTTGCAGCTGGAATCTTCTCTGAACCAGGGCTGCTCTCACCTACACGTGCACCAATTAATGGTCCCAGCGCCCTGGCTGCATCAAAAGCTAATGCCGACCTTTCCATGCATTGACGTTGTTCTCAAGGTTATTCTGCATATTGTTGCTCCTTGTCTTTCATTTCTCTCTGAGTCCCCTCCACATTCACACACACACACCAGCTACTTTAAAAAGAAAAAGGCTTTCAGAAGGCAGTAAGCAACATTTAATGTAATCCCTGTTCTATTCTCATGATTACTCACACAGAGAAGTATACTGGAGGAAATGTTTAAACTCATTAAAATTAAATAATGCATTGCCTGGGTTACTGTATCTCTTTAATAATAAAGAGTGTCACTGTCTCTGTTTAATAATAAAGGTCACCCACATTTTTGTAGTTCAAGTCCTGAGATGGCAATTGCTTTGCAAGTGCCCAGCATCACCTGCGCATTCATTTTTCTCCTAGAAAATAAGTCCTTACAATTGTTGCTTAAACCTGATTAGGATAGGGAAATGAAAGGAAACTAGGATTTTACTAGGCTGGTGAGCTTAAATGTGACTCTATCGAGCACACCAAATCATTAGTAGATGTGAATGTGACTGATGGAATATTGCATCAAGAGCTGTTAAGAAAAAGTTTCCCTTGGCGTGTTCATTTCTGGGAAAGCCATTCAAATTCCTCCTTCCCCATGCCTCTCCTCCTCCTGGTAGTGAAATTATCCATTTCAGTACTTAATCTGTTTTCCCTCTAAGATATAGATACAAGCAGAATCATTCATTCTATCCAACTTTTACCAGGTCTCTATGCTGTACCCACAACTATGTCAGCCACTGGAGACACAGCAATGACGGCACCATGGTCCTGCCTTAAAAGGACTCATGGTGCAGTGCACAGGCGCACGAGGGAAGGACTGTAACACAGAGAAGGGGAATGTGGGGCCAGAAAAAGGAAGAATACTGCTGACTGGGCTTGCTGGGAGAGCATTACAGACAACACGTTTCAGGAGGGCTTTTAAGGTTGAGGAGTTCGCCAGGACATAAGGGGCCTTGTATGTGGGAAAAAAGAGTAGAGATTTGAAGCAAAGTGCCCAGTGTTTTCATAGAATGGCAAGCCCAATGCTAAGGGTAAAAGGAGAATGTCTTGTTGGGTTCTGTATCAATAAATACAAAGGAAGCTTTTTCCACAAGTAACAGAAAGCCAGACCACCAGTAGTTTGAGCCATGACGGTAATTATTGTTTACTTCATGAAACTCTGTGGGTTCTGAATGGCCCAAGGGTCATTCTGTGACTTGGTTATGTCATCAGATATAAGCCCTGCTCTGACCATTCTTCTCTTCTCCCATCCTCAGAGCACTGGCCTTCCGCCCTGGGGCTTGTCACCCCACCATGGTGGCTGCCACAAGTAGCTGATGTCACATCCTCATCTGATGCCCCAAGAAGGAAAGGAGGAAAATAAAAGTTTTCAGAACCAAGTCCCCCAGCCGACCTCGTCTTAGATCTGAAAATAGGTTGTGTGCCCAATCCCACATGTAAGGGAGAATCTGAGGGTTTAGGTAAGTGAGTCTCTGGCAAAGGGAAATGGAATGGCCTTGCCTGGATTAGCACAGTGCTGATTTATCTCTGAGGATGGGTGCATGGTCAATAACCAACAGGGCCACACCTTTTATTATTAATGCTTGCTGCTGCTGCTGCTGCTGCTGCTAAGTTGCTTCAGTCACGTCTGACTCTGTGCGACCCCATAGACGGCAGCCCACCAGGCTCCCCTGTCCCTGGGATTCTCCAGGCAAGAACACTGGAGTGGGTTGCCATTTCCTTCTCCAATGCAGGAAAGTAAAAAGTGAAAGTGAAGTCGCTCAGTTGTGTCCAACTCTTCGAAACCCCATGGACTGCAGCCCACCAGACTCCTCCATCCATGGGATTTTCCAGACAAGAGTACTGGAGTGGATTGCCATTGCCTTAATGCTTGACACACACACAAAAAAACAGCGTCAAGAATAACAACTCATAA
The DNA here is from genome assembly GCF_055505025.1 of Bos grunniens. NCBI lineage: Eukaryota > Metazoa > Chordata > Mammalia > Artiodactyla > Bovidae > Bos > Bos grunniens. The sequence goes on from NC_141170.1 coordinate 72,004,748, forward strand.
TCCAGCTTAAAAAAGAAACTAACTGCCAACATAGTTAAATCCCCTTTACAGAGCCCACCAAGATTCCTTTGCTCCCTTCTTCCTGCCCAGGAGGAACCCTTGGCCCAGATTTTGGAGATTTTTCATTTATTTATGTTTCTTTTTTTCCTTTGCATATATATTTCTCCCTGTTCAATTAATAGAATTATGGTGTGCATTGAACTTTCTTGTAGATATCATACTGCAAATATTCATTTGCAAATTGCTTTCTTTTGATCAATATTATGTTTGTGGAATTAATCCATATTGATTCATGTAGCTCTAGTTCATTCCTTTTCACTGCTGTGTGAATTCCATTATAGAGATAACACAGTTTATTTCTCCTCTGCATGGACACTGGAAAGTTGCCAATATTTTGCTATTATAAATAATACTTCTATGATTGTTATTTTTCATGTCTTCTAACATACATGTGTAGGTACATGCCTGCATATATGTGTATGTATGTGTATATATTAATTCATCTAGGATATATATCTAGTAGTGTTTTTGTTGTTTAGTTGCTAAGTAGTGTCTGATTCCTTTGAAACCCCATGGACTGTTGCCCTGCAGGCTCCACTGTCTGTGGAATTTCCCAAGCAAGAATACTAGAGTGGGTTGCCGTTTCCTTCTCCAGGGGATTTTCCTGATCCAGGCGTTGAAACTTCATCTCCTATATTGCAGGCAGATTCTCTACACTGAGCTGCTTGGGAAGCCATCTTGTGGTATCCTTCTGAATAGTAGTGTACATGTATCTTCAGCTTATCGTCGCCAGTTTCCAACAGCATGTGTAAGAGGTCCCACCACTCCATACCCTAACAAAACTTGATCCTGTCAGACTTTGCATTTTTGCTAATCTGATGGTGTGAAACAGCATCTAATTTTAGTTTTAATTTGCATTTCCCTTATTAATAATGAAGTTAAGTATCTTCTCATATCTTTCCATGTGTTTGTTAGCAATTGATGTTTTCACTTCAGTAAATTATATCTTTTCTGCCTGCTGTTACTAACCTGTCTTTTTCTCTTCAATTTAGAGAAGTTCTTTATGTAATCTAGATATTAATTCTTTATATCTTCCTAACTTTTTTTAAAGGTATCTTTTGATGGACAAAATTTTTGTTTTAACACAAATTGAACTTTTTGGGTTTTGTGATGGTTTGTGAGTTTGGAACATTATGAAATTCTTTTTTCCATCAAGTTCATAAAGACTGTCTATTTTCTTATAAAAGCGTTTAGACTTTTATATTTTAGTCTTTCTACAATTAAAATTTCAGCCCATATGATGCTGGGGATGTCACTGTATTTTTCTCCATAGTAATAACCAATTGCCAATAAGTAAGTAAGTTGACTGAATAGTGTCATTCTTTTCATTGAGCTGCTGTGCCAGCCAGACATGCCTGGAGTGTTCTGGGCTCTCTATCCTTTGCCAGTGATCTATTTGCCTGTGCCAGTGCCACCCTGTCCTCACTACAGCTTCATGATCTGTCTTGGGAGCTGGCAGGGAGAATCCCCCATCTTGTTATTCATTTTCAGAGGTGTCTGTTAGCACAGCATGACGTATGGGGACACCCCATTCCCATCTGGTTCCCTCCAGCCAGTCTACATAACACCGGCTGCTGCCTGACTTTCTAAACCACTAGTAGCCTCTCTCCCCTTTCAGTTTGCAAATCCAACAAAGGATGGGACACTTTGTACTTCTTTGAGTTGAAAGACTCGCTTCCCGTTTGAAGTCCCATCTGAAAACAGACACCCCACGGACCACCCCAAACTCAACTGTACTCCCTACCCATGCTCACCCACCTCCTTCTTTACCTGATAGGGTGAGAAATAACTTTTGATTGTACCTCTCCCAGGCCTCCCAGCCTGTCCAAACTTTCAGAATCAAATTTAATGTTCAGACTTTCTCTTTCCCGTTTCCTTCCACTTGTCTTGTTCAAATATCCTACCGAATTCCCAGTTTTGTTTATGTATCTCTAAATGCCGTTTCACATGCATTTATATTTGTAAGTGCCTTCAAAAATATTTTCTGGAAAGGTGAAATCTAATTGTATGTTCTGTTTTACAGCAAAGGGGCTACTCCTTGAGGAGATGCAGCAATGAGTTCAAGAATGTGTGCTGCTATCTGGGTTAGAAGTCAAATCCTAACGTCCACACCAATGTCCTTCTCACTTCTTCAGTCTCCTCCTTCTCTTGGGGGGAGAGGGGGGCCTTCTGGTACCGAGAACAAAATGTCCAGTGGCCAATGAGGCTGACGAGGACTTTCAGGTTCCTTTTTGCTGAGGGCTATCCAAGAAACTGCAATGAAGCAGAACTTGGCTTTAAGGAACTTGACTCCTAGATTGTGTGTGTGTATGTTTGTGTGTATGTGTATGCTGGTATATCCACTTTTAAAATTAAGTGTGCATCTGAAACTCTGCAGAGATAGTGGCTTCCTTGTGCCAATTCCTTTTTAATTCCTAATCCCTCAGCTCTCCCCCTAAGGCATAGAGTTTTATTAACTGCTCAAGAAAGGGGGAGAAATCTTGACACCAACGTAAAAGCTCTATTTGACCAGCAGGAACCATCATTTTTCTCTTAACCCAGAAACCTGAACTAACAAGCCAGAGGCCCTGTCCAGAAGGCAGAAGAAAGAATTCAGCAAGTTGTGAGTGTGTTAGCACAGGTGAGGACAGGCCCAAGGGCCAGCTCACTCAAGCTTGGGAGCCGCGGGAATATTCCACTGAAGAGCGAGTGGGTCCGGCCTGGTGGGAGGTGAGCAGGGAGGGAGAGGGCCACAGTCACTCCCTCCAAGCCTGGGTGGGCCCTTCTCGCTCCCCCGTGCATATGCCCAGGAGGCCCTACTCATGGGTACACAGCTCTGACCTGGCAACTCTCACACTCAAGAGAGCAGCATCACAACCACCCGGAAGGCTCTTAAAGCGGACTGTGGCCCCAGCTCAGAGTCTCTGGTTCAGTGGGCTTGGAGTGGGCTCAGGGAATTTGCACTAACATGTTCACAAGAAAGTGGTACTTCTGGAACACAAACCACCCATGGGAACCATGGCCCCACTCAATTCAGTTAAACATGGAACGACAACTACACAGGTGTCAGGCGCTGTGGGGACAGAGAAATAAATAAGACCCAGTCTATCCCTCCAGGATGCAGACACCTTCCCTGCCTCCTGCCAAGATGCTTCTTATGCTTTTGAAATAAGTTTGTGTTTCCAAAACCAGTTATTTAAAAAGAAACACCCAGGAAGCTTGAAATACATGGACTCCTAAGTTCCTCCCAGAAAATTTGGAATTATGAATTTGCATTTTCCAACAAGCTCCCCAGATAATTCTTATGATCATGAAAGTTTAAGATAGAGTTAAGGCCTCATTTCCAAAATGCCCGAAAGTTCTATCATAAGACGAATCCCAGAAAAACCTACTAGTGTTCCCACTTCTGTTACCTATTATCTATCACAAGTCATTCTAAAATAAACTGGTTCTTTCCCATAAAAGATTTCAAATAAATAGCCCGGAAGAACAAGGAGGGTGGCAATTTGTAAAAAGCAGTGAGACCAAGGATAGGTGAAGTGTAGTAGGCTTGGATGGAAGGCACGAGATGTTGAGAGGCGCCCTGGGGTCTATGAAGTAAATTACAAAACGGCCACAATACTTGACAGCTCCTCCCACAAAAAAAAGTGGAATCTATTTCTTCTCCACTTCTTGAATCTGAGCTGGCCTGTGACCTACTTTGATCAACAGAACATGGCAGGCTTATTCTAGAATGTTTCTAGAATGTGGCATGACATGCTCAAAAGCTACTCTAATCCTTTACAAGCCAGCAAACCCCAGCCATAGAAACAAATACCTGAGCAAGATAGGCCAGACAAGGACTGCCCTGCGGAGTCCAACCCAAATTTCTTGCAGAATACTGAGCCAAGTGGATGGCTATTCTCTCAAGGCACTAAGTTTTGGGTAGCTTGTTACGTAGCAAAAGTTAACTGAGACAAGAAAGAGGCCAGGGGGTGTCCAGGGAACCCTAAAACTCAATTCCATCATTGGAGCATTTTGCCCTAGGCCAGATCTAAATACTGAGCCCCTGCTGTGTGATAAGGCCACTTTCTGGCTTCCTCACTCTCCAGCACCCCACTTAAAATTCAGAGCTTTTCACTGAGCAGTGAACAGGAAAATTCAGACCCTTCCAACATCTCAGCTTTGCTCACTGTCCCATTGCCCCGAACAACGGTAACAGCTGCCACTTGCCTCCACTGCCATCTAAGAAGGCAAAGCGGGTCAGGCCCCTGTTCACACCCATCTGCGGAGCATCTTGGCACATCCTGGGGACAGTGAACCTGGAGAACGCTCTGTGCTCTGGGTATCCACAGTGCGCTAATTCTTAATAAGCAAGGTAGCTGAGAAGCAGGTGGCCAGGTGATGGATGGAGAACACTTAGTGATGGCCTGAGAACCTGTCAGAGGGGCTCCAGCTCTGCCTGTTCTCACTGGGAAACTTGGGACAGGCGCTTAACCTCTGTGGACCCCAGGAAGTCAGTGGCTGCGTTTGGTCACCCACAAGTTTCTAAGGTTCTATAGAACAGAGAATGACGCTCAGGTAAGAGATCTGGGCCACATTTCTGAGACAGCTCGCTTTGGGCCAGTGCAACCCATACAGTCCACAGGACCCAAGATTTAGAGAGCCCCCTGCTTGGTTTAATGCTCAAGTGTCACCATCTTTGGCTCCTTAATGATTTTCTCTCTGAACTTGGGTTTTGTAAGTGAAGTCTGATGGGACGATGAAACACGTACATGAGAAGAGGAGATAGACACTAAGTGTGTCCCTCTCTCTCCCCTGCCATTACATTCCCAGATGGTGTTTAGGCTCCCGAGGAGCACAGAAAGCAAGTGGCCAACAAGGGGGAATTCAGCACGATTCACGTATATAACTGGGTAAGGGGTATATTGCCAGCCCCGAGAGGTCAAACCAGAACTTGCTCTAAATGCAGCTGTGAGCTCTAAGAAACATGAACAACCAGGGAAATTGCTGTGGGTTGAACTGTGTCCCTGCCCACAGATTCATAGTTTGGAGTCCTAATCCCCAGCACCTCAGAATGCGCCTTCATTCAGAAATAGGGTCATTGCAGCTGTAATTAGCTTAAATGAGGTCATATTGGAGTAGGACAGGCCCTACTCCAATATGCTGCTAAGTCGCTTCAGTCGTGTCTGACTCTGTGTGACCCCAGAGATGGCAGCCCACCAGGCTCCCCCATCCCTGGGATTCTCCAGGCAAGAACACTGGAGTGGCTTGCCATTTCCTTCTCCAATGCATGAAAGTGAAAGTGAAGTCGCTCAGGTTGTCTACTTGAAAGTTATACAGTCATGTCCGACTCCTAGCGACCCCATGGACTGCAGTCTACCAGGCTCCTCGGTCCATGGGATTTTCCAGGCAAGACTACTGGAGTGGGGTGCCATTGCCTTCTCCGCCAATATGACTGGTATCTTGATACAATGGGGAAATTTGGACCCTGACATGTACATGGAAAATGGCATGTGGAGATTGGAGTCATGCTGCCACAAGCCCAGGCATGCTCCAGAAGCTGGGGAGAGATCTGGAAGAGCCTTCCCTAGAGCCTTCAGAGGAGATGGCCCTGCCAGCACCTTGATCTTAGACCTCTCCCCCTAGAGCTGTGAGATGATACATTTCTGATACATGCCATGGCATGGCAACCCAGTCCAGTATTCTTGCCTGGAGAATTCCATGGCCTGATGGGCTACAGTCCATGGGGTCGCAAAGAGTTGGACGTGACTGAGCAACTAACGCTAAGTTCCTCAGTCTGTGGTTCCTCGTTAAAGCATTTCTAGCGAAGGAAACCTGAACCCTACCATATCTTCTCTTCCTCATGTTACTCACCTTTGTTAGTCAACCACAGATGCTGAAAATGATGACACAGAAGGAAAAGGAAAGATGGTTAACTCATAATCCCTTTTCCTGTCTGTCGTCCTTCCTGACTCATCGTCAGCCAAATATAGAGTCACGGTGGAATGTGCATGAACCCAGCTGTTTTAAAACTGTTTTAAATTTCACTTCTTAGTGCATGCACATTTGGTGCAGCATTTTGACTCTTCTGGTAAGAAAAAAAAGTATATATATTTTATATGTATGTATATATATATACACACATATACATTTTATATGCATGTATATGTATATATATATATACACACACACATATATATATTTATATGTGGGTACAAGCTGCAAAATATGAATTATGTAATTTAGGTGATTATATGAGTTAAATGCTCTTATGTTTGCATTTAAAAGAGGCATTGCAAAATATACAGATGAATAGTAAAAGTCCTATTAATAATTAAATTTTTAATTTGTCTTTACTTAAAACAACCTTAAAGAGCAAATACAAAATGCCATCACAAATTGAAAAACAGACAGACCATGGAAGAAAGGAAAAAGTTTTATATTGTACTACTTTTAAACAGTACTTGTTTTCCACATTTTGAAGAAAAGGACCTGCATTTTCATTTTGTGCTGGACCCTGCAAATAACATAGCTGACTCAATTCTAGAATAAGCCAGGAATTGCAGGAAATGATATTTCTACTTAGGTGCTCTGAACTTTTGGCTTTTCCCCAACTCCAAAATCTGGATCTTCTTGATATTATTTCTTATAACGATTCATATGCACACAGCATACACAGATTTTACATAATCACAGTGCTCAGTGAGCAAAAATGTCACCTTTTTAATTTCCCCATGACTGATGTAAGCTTAGTTCTTGAAATGCCATTTACCACTGATGGAGGAAAAAATTTTCCAATTCAAAGAAGCGCAGTGATTTTGGGGTTTGAACTCAATTCGGGATACTGTCCCTTGTAAACTTTCTCTCTCTTTCTTTCTCTCTCTCTCTCTCAGACACACACACACAACACACTCCACACCTCCCCAGGGAGGGATTAAAATCTGGGAAGAAATTCCTGGCTCCATCATGAAGAGTCATCCACGCTGACTGAGATGTACCATTCTCTTTTGTCTGTACCCTTCAGTACTCATCTGTCTACAGATGTTGCTGAAACGTGAGGGCCTTCTCTGCCCTCTGGTCCACACACCCCCTTCTGCATCTCTTCATGATCACAGAGAAGCACTTCCAGGTCCAGGAGGCTGCCTGCTTTCCCTCTCAAGGGCAGAGTTAAGTCGTTGTGACAGAGAATGAACAGCCCACAAGCAAAAATACTTATCTGACTCATTACAGAATAGGCTTGCCATCCCCTGGCCGAGACACACCGGACATTACTTCTACTTTCTATTTCAGCACAGCAGACATTCTTTTCTCCTGTAGGACATCTGCTGCCTCCTCAGGAAGCAAGTCTTAAGTCCTCTCTACTTTGCAGAACCCCTCAAACTTACCCAGAGTTTCTACTAAGACAGGCATTTGTCGATGCTCCCAGATGGAAATCCAGCATGCCCTTAACCCTGGTGACGTTCACTCTGCTCATTCGTTACCACCAACAAGCCATCAATCTTTATCACCTCTTTGGAAGAAAAACTGATTTTATAACACCATGAACTGGCCACGTGTATTAGTTATCTATTGCTGTATAACGAATGATTCCAAAACTTAACAGCTCAGCAAAACAAACATTGATGATCTCACAGTTTCTATGGGTCAGGAACCTGGGCATGACTAAGCTGGGTGTCTCTGCCTCAAGGTGTCTCCTGAGAATAGGGTCAATCTTTCATCGGCTGGACTGCAGTTCTCTCAAGGCTAGATTGAGAGAGGATTCACTTCCAGGCTCCCTCATGTGATATGGCGGGCCTCTGAAGTCTGCCTTCCAGCTCACTTACAAGGACCTTTCCACAGGACTACCTCACGATGTAGCAGCTGGCTTCCCCCAGAGCTGAGAGAGAGCGAGGGACAGCTCCCGAGATGAAAGCCACTTTCTCCAAGTGACATCTCATCACTGCTGCCATATTCTACTCTATGATCTAACATGCTGTATTCCGTTTAAAGTGTGGCGCTATAACCATAACATCACTCTAAGACTTATGACAAACTCTGGCTGCAAAATACCTTTTGTCAAAAATAAAACCAAAAAACAAAGTTCTTAATAGCCCACACTATCAAGACAATTGTGTACCACTGTCTCTTAAAATCCATTCAGAAACTTGTCTGAAAACCATTATTCAGAAATACCTTAGCACTCCCCTCATCTCATCCTATGTCTTAAATTCCATTCAGAAACTTGTTTGAAACCATTATTCAGAGATATCTTAGTGCTCCCTTCATCCCCTGGAGGCAATAAATACTTTGTGACCAAAAAAAAAAAAAAGAGAGAGAGAGAAAAGAAAATAGCAAAAACCAAAAAAGAACCAAGAGGCAAACCTTGGCTATTATCCTCTCATTTTATCCTATCATACTTACTTGACAAGGCATTTGAATGTCTGAAATTTATGTTTGGGCAAAGAAATCAAGCAGATAAAATGAACCAAATGAACGGGTACAAGCAGCTCAACATGCCATAAAAACTCCAGGGTCCCAAGGACATGACTATTTGAGTAAAGTTTAGATCTGCATAAACACAGGCAAGTCTCTCAGGAAGAGACCCTTGGCTACCATCAGCTGAAGGATATCAAAGTCGCTGTTCACATGCAGTCCATCTTTACACACGTGTGTTTCCTTCTCTCTGGCTAGTCCAGGCCCCTTATTCAACTCCACATCAGCAAAAGTTTCACAACGTCCACTGTGAGATCTCAGCCATAACATGAAATTTAAGTGTCTTCCAGTATCAAGTAGATGAGGAAAAGTTCACTTTCTTCCTTCTAAGAGTAAGTAACAATGGTTTGAAGGTTTCTTAAAAATCTAACAATAGAGTTACCATATGATGTAGCAGTCCCACTCTTGGACATATATATGAAAAAGACAAAGCTCTCATTTGGAAAGATACGTGTACCCCGATGTTCACGACAGCACTAGTTACAATAAGCCAAGACATAAAAGCAACCTAAGTGTCCATCAATAGATAAATGCAAAAAGAAGATGTGGCATATATATACAATGGAATATTACTTAGCCATAAAATGAACGAAATAATGTCATTTTCATCAACACAGACGGACTTAGAGATTATCATACTAAGTGAAGTTAAGTCAGGTGAAGAAAAACAAATATCATATGATATCACTTACACATGGAATCTAAAAAAAAATCAGATAAGTGAACTTCTTTACAAAACATAAACAGACTCACAGAGACATAGAAAACAAACTTATGGTTACCAAAGTAGAAGGAGGTATAGGGATAAATTGGGAGTATTAGATTAACACATGCACAGTACCATATATAAAATAAACAGCAAGGATTTACTGTATTGCACAGAGAACTATATTCAAATCTTATAATAATCTACAATGGAAAAGAATTGAAAAAAGAATATAGATATACACATACATATGCATAACCCAATCACTTTGCTATATACCTGAAACTAACACAATATTATAATTCAACTCTACTTCAATTTTTTTTTAAGTATTCAAAAAAAGAATGTGTGTATATGTGTATATGTTTACTAAGTCATGTCCAACTCTTCTGCGACCCCATGGACTGTAGCCCTCTTGGCTCCTTTGTCCATGGAATTTCCCTGGCAAGAATAGTGAAGTGGGTTGCCATTTCCTTCTCCAGAGGATCTTCCAGTGATCGAACCCATGAGGATTCTTTATCACTGAGCCACCAGGAAAGCCCCCCCAAAATAATAAATAACAATAAAAATAACAGCTACTGTTTGCTATGCACATATTATCACTTACTTTGTTAGACACTTTACATGCGTTGTTTTATTTAATTCTTATCCTCGCAACAACCTTGCAAAAGATATATTATCTTTTTTTTCCCGGATGAGATAATCAGCTCAGATTAATTAATTCGTTTTCCACAGCTCATGCAGCTACAATGGGGAGTGCAGAATTCAAACCCATATCTGAGTCGGAGTCCATTCTCTTCACAGTATTACCACTCAAGGAGCAAACCTGGTACACACATCCTCCTGAAGTATCAGTTATCTACAAAGAGTTAGGGGGAAATATGATTTTCATATTAAAATAGATTATTACAGCTAGGGAAAATTAATGTGCATTGTTAAGATCAAGTAAATGCCATGGGTTGTGGGCTGGAACACACAGGCAGATCTCTGGGGAGAAGTTTCCTCTTGGTTGCACTTGAAGTTTCCTCCATAAAAAAGTTCAAGAAGCCCAACACCCACACCCACCCCTGCCTCCCTACAAGTAAGCAAGCAACAAGCTAAAACAGCAAGACACCAGACAAAGTTTTTCTTATTTTTTTTGTTTCTAACTCAGTCTTGATTCCTTGTGGGCCTCTCACAACACAGCAGCTACTCTACAGTGAGAATGGATGGCTGCTTTTCTCATTCCTGCACCGCCCACCTTGCCTTGGAGTTTTAATACAATCTTATTGAGATCCTTTCAGAGGAATGAGATATTTTGATTTGTTTGTTGATTTCAAATGCAAATCCCTGGGAAATATCACAGCAATTGCGTTCTAATTCACCTGAGTCGATGCTTTTGCTTATTAGAAAACAATCTTTGCAACAGGAGCAAGTCGTGCAAAAGATGTAGAGATTGGGAAGCAGAGAGGCCAATAGAGATACTGGGGAAGTTACTGAGGATTCCTTGAGCTGTACTAATGTGTCATGTTTAATAGAAAAGTGAAGGGAGAAACATGGAGCCACTTGAAGAGTACAATTCAGTAATGTAGCCTCCATTAATTGAACGTTTGGACTTGGCCTGAACTAACAGACAAGTGCCATTTAGAGAGCAACCATATCCCACATATTTGCACATTTGGACCATGTCTTTTCTTCACAACTCTTTAGGATAAAAATTGTCATTCCCATTTTACATAAGTAAAATGAGGCAAAATGTCCAGAAAGGCTCCTACGTCACTGAACTAAAAAGGTGTAAGAGCTTCCAGGTTGGTGCTGGGAAGGGTGGTGTGCCCCAGGAGGGCATAGAAGCTCCCTCTTCCTATAAACGTCTCTCCCATTTGGTTGTTCAGTTCAGTTCAGTTCTGTTCAGTTGCTCAGTCATGTCCGACTCTTTGCAACCCCAAGGACTGCAGCACTCCAGGCTTCCCTGTCCATCACCAACTAACATTTGGCTGTTACCGAATTGAATCTCTTGTAATTGTTGTTGTTGTTTAGTTGCTAAATTTTGTCGAGTCTTCTGTGATGCCCACAGACGGCAGCCCACCAGCCTCTGTCCATGAAATTTTCCAGGCAAGGACACTGGAGTGGTTGCCATTTCCTTCTCCAGGGGATCTTCCAGACCCAGGGATTGAACCCATATCTCCTGCCTTGTAGAATTCTTTATACCTCTGCCACAGGGAAGCCCCTTATAATACATTAGTAAACGTTTATTTTTAAAAGATAGCAAAGTGGAGCTTTTAGCTGGAGTGTGGTTCCCCTGGGCCATCAGCCACAGGCATGTGCTATACCCTAGAAATGCCCTTATAGCTGTCATCACATTCTAATTCCAAATGTAACTGGAAATCTCCCCATCAGAGGTTTACACACCTTTGAAAGGTCTGGGGAAGAAACTGCCTGAGTTCATAAACCCAGAAGTAGAAGGACCCTGGGGATGATTCCTAGGCACTCACCCAGAAGCTGTTACAAAGTTCTCACCAGCATCTGCCCACACTCCTGCTCACAATTACCCAAGGACAATAGCTTTTTCTTTTCATTCACTTTCCAAATCTCATTCAAGTGGTTCTGATTGGCTAAATATATCCCAGAACCATATGAGGACAGGAACTGTGGGACATATAAGTCCCTACTTCTTCCTCCAAACATAGAAAAAAACAGACAGAGAGGCAGCAAAGATCCTGAGCTGATCACAGCCAACCCGGCCAAATGCTAGTCTAAGCATTGCCAACTTGTAACTCCAATCTGTGTCCCTGGGAATAGTATAAGGATTTTTAAATGGATGCCACTACTGTATTATGAATCTATTGCTGCATACAAACCACCCAAACTTAGTGGATTAAAGCAACACTAGTGGATTATCTGGACTCACAAGCCCAGCAATCTGGGCTGTGTACCGCTGGTCGCTCTCACGTGTCTGTGATCGGCTTCTTTCCGCTAAGTTGGATGGCTCTGGCTGTTGGCCAGTAGTTGGCCAGGCCCACATCTCTCTCATCATCCAGCAGAAGGGCCTGGGCTGGATCTTGTGGAGACTGGCAGGGTTCTAACTGTGGAAATAGAAGCTGCAAAACCTCCTGATGCCCAGGCTCAGAACTGTTACAATGTCATTTTGGACACATCCTATTGGCCACAGTATGTTACCAGGCCTGCCCAGACTCAAAGGCCCGGAAACAGCCCCACCCACCGATGAGAAAAGCCTCAAAGTCACGTTCCAATCAGGGAGGCACACAGACTGGAGTGTGCAATTTTTACAAACATCTGTTAGACTTTATCCAACAATTTGAGGAGCAGGATAAAGTTCAACCTGTTCTAGACTTATGGACGTGGGCAGAGGGGAGGAGGTGAGGTTGGGAGGAAAGGAGAGAGTAGAGAGAGTAGCATGGAAACATATTACCATATGGAAAATAGATAACCAATGGGAATTTGCTGAATGACTCAGGGAACTCAAACCAGGGCTCTGTAACAACCTGGAAGCAGGGAAACATATGTATACCTATGGCTGATTCATGTTGATGTATGGAGAAACCAACACAATATTGTCAAGCAATTATCCTTCCATTAAAAATAAATAAATTTAAACAAAACAAACAAAAAATTCAACATGTTCTTATAAAGCCCTTGCAGGTCGTTAACACACTAGAGTGCATTATGAGTGGTGTCCCGACAAAGCCCTGTTGGTTTGTGTGTCTGCGAGCCTGGTGCTCTGAGAATTGGCCTTGGGAACTGCCGCACTCCCACTGTGAATTCAAAGCCAGAAACAAGGATGGTACCTGTTTTCATAATTTAGGGGATAAAATGCCATAGGGCAGACTTTTTGTGGGGAAGAATGTCTTGTTTCATAGGAGGGTTGACAGGGAAATAAAGCCCCATTTAGTCCCTCCACCTTTGGTTTCCAATTGGAAAGACCACATCGTGTGTTCCAGCAGCTTCCCTGAGGTCATTAGTGCTTCAGAGCCAGCTGAATTGCAGGATAATAACGATTCTTTGCATTTATGGAATGCCTGGACTCTGAGGAGCGCCAAGTAATTTACAATCACTTATTAATTAATCCTCAGCCCCCACATGAGATGACAATGGGTTATTATGCGCCTTTGACAGATGTGTGAAGTGGCCAGAGGGAGCCCAAGTGACATTAAGCTTCTGCCCAAGGTCACTGTGTTGCCAGACTCACAGATCCTGTCCCAGCTCCAGCAGCCTCGCTATCCATGCTACAAGCCTCTGCCACAGGAGCGCTGGAATTCCTCGGGGCTGGTGCCAGCCATTTCAGAGCAGTCTGAGATTTTAAGATCAGATGTGAGGATTTTGCTACTCCATTTTGTGTGTTACGGGCTGGGAGTGGGGGATGGAGGGGGTTCATGTTTTCCTCTTATGTATTTGGTTTTGGTGTTGATGTGCAGTTTTAGGTCCACCACTTAGGTGTCCAAGAAGAGTTGGTTCTAAGCGCATTGCTTCCACACTTTGTTCGGACATGTTACTTATGCAAGAGAATGTGGGTTCTCCCAGCTGAAAGGGACATATGTAACAGCTCACAGAGTGTGAGAGGGGGCCTGGCAGAGGAGCGGGAAGCATGCGTCACCTCTGGCAGGGCCTCGTAGTTTCACAGCAATGTCTAATTAGGAGATAAACGCAGATTTGCTTTTCTAAACAGACTGCACTTACACTAACACTCAGAAAACCGGAGTCCACATCCCTGAGCAGATGAACACATCTGCAGAAAAAGCTGCCAGCTACAGAAAAGGCTTTGAGATTAATTTCAGGCATCCTTTCCAATTTGTTTTCTAAAGGATCTCTTACCTAAGTATATGTTTTTCCACACATATAAATGCAACCAGCCAGAGTGGGATTGTTTTGGTACAAGGAAGTGAGAACCCGTCACATCGAAAAAAGAGCTACACAGTATCCGGAAAACTCAAAAACTGTGAGGCAAACACTCCAAGGATGAGGCACCAAGAGCCATAGCCAGCCTTCTGAGCTCTTCAAGACCAGCTGCAGTCACTGCTGGCACATGAGATTAATCACCTTGGATGACAGGAAAACCCAGGGCCATGAAGGAGTCATTAAGCATGGTGCTTTCCAGGATCAGTTTCATGGAAGAGAGCATTGTAATATCAGGAACATTGAGGCTAGGATACAGTCAAAGTTATGCCATCTGATGGAACTCCTCCCTTCCTTCCTTCCTTTTTTTCTTTCCTTCCTTCATCAAAGGTGTTAGCATTTCCTTTGTTTTTTTTTTTCATTTTTACTGGAGTATAATTGATTTAAACACTGTGTTAGCTTCAAGTGTACAGCAAAGTGAATCACTTATACATACACTTACATCCACTCTTTTAGATTCCTGGCCCATATATATCGTTACAGAGTACTGAGAAGAGTTCCCTGTGCTGTACAGCAGATCCTTATTAGTTATCTGTTTTATATATAGCAGTGTGCACATGGGCTCCCCAGGTGGCACAGTGGTAGAGAATTCACCCACCAATGCAGAGACGCAAGGGGAGGGTTGTTATCCTGTCTGGGGACTGGCCGGCACTTGCAGCTGTGGTTTCCTATCCGAAAGTTCCTGCTGGACCATCCCAGCACAACTTCATACTTTCTCTCATTTCTCTCTCCTTTTTTGTCCCTGAGTCCCGAGATTAATTTTGTGTATCTGTGTGTGACAGGTGAACATATGTCCTTACATGTGTTTTAACTAATTGCTCATTAGTGGGTGAAATTTATTATCTTCAAACCATCCTTTTCCCTCCCATCTGCCCTCACCTACTGAATTCTCTTGATTATGTTCCAAAGCCATATTTGGCTGGTACCAATCTCATCTCCATCACTGCATGGCCCTGGGTGAAAGATTTAACTTCTGAGTCTCATCCCTTGCATCTGATATCTGTTTTACAGGGTCACTGTGAACAAGAAATAAAATAACTTATGTAAAGTGCTTGGCACAGAGTCTACAGTAAGTTCATTCTCTTTTTACTCCCTTTTCAAACCTCCTTCCCTGTGTTCCAAGGCACTTTGCTCAAACATTTGCCTTAGGTGATGGGCTGCTTATGTAAAAGTTAGTGACAACTAGTCCTTTAAATTGATGATGAATAATAAAAAGAAAAGGGAAATAGAATCAATACTGACTAACAAAGGTAACAAAGAAAGAAGAGGCATAGGCTTGAGGGGCTCGGGAAGTGGGGATAAGACAGAAATCATAACTGACTTTCATATGCACAGTCACCAGTAAGTCAGAAACATTCATTATTTACTATCAAACTCTATAATTTATAAAACTCATGCTTTCCAAAAATATTTACAAAACATTTATCAAATCAACACAATCATATTTCAAACAATAATCTTCCAGAAATTTACCATGCAGGAATTCACTCTATATTTAAGGAGACAAAAGGAAATGATAGATGATGATAAAATAAGTTGCTATCAAGAGGGGATATAAATATGATACAAAAGAACACAAGAGAATAAACATGTGATGTTGGTAAAGGATTTGCTTGCTTTGAGTAGATCCTTGAGTAACTGCCAACATCCATCTATGTGCAAACTAATAAAATATGTACCACATAAAGTGCAAAGTTTGGCAGACATCTGTGAAATAACAGCTAGTGGATAATGAGTTAACACATCCTCTGGAGAAAACCCTATTTTTTCTGACCTATTTGTAAATGAAGGATACAAAAGAAGATTCTATAAGAAGTGAAGAAAAAAATCTAGCTGTTCACTAGAACTATGTCTATGAGCTGGTCTATACCATCACCAAGCATGGAAGCTACACAAGGCTCAGAGAAGGACTGGCCAGCCCCTAAACTGTCCACCACCCCCTTCCTGGGACCAGCTGGAGCAAAACCAGAAGCAAATTCTTCAAATATCTTCCTGCTTCGAGCCCTGCTCAGCACAATAATATTTCTATTATTCCAAGCTCTTAGGGAAAGAAACGTACCTTTACCTGCATTTTATTTTGAGCCAAATACACTTCGGGAAAATCAAAAAGAGATGATTATTCACTGCTCCCCCCCATCCCTCAACAACGTCTTACGGCTTAATTAAGACAGTAACGACTCTGGGGACAGACAACATGTTTGAATTCTAAGCCAGTCCCAGCTTAGCACGTTCCCTCACCAGGCAGGAATCAGGAAAAACTGAGAGCAAGCAAGCCCAGCTGAAGGTCACCACACCAGGGGAAAGTGACTCCTCTCTGATTTTACGAAGAGGCAGGGAAAGCATGAAGCAGCAGCTGTGGTTCAGAGAGCTGTGTTGGTATTTGACCAGGGAGAGAGGGCTAGACAGATTACAAATGAAGCCACACAAGCAATACACTCGGTGGGCAGTGAGAACCAAAATGTGGTGTCCTTGTTGGTGCGATGGTTGGGACATACACATACGTACACACACTCACTCACTCACTCACAGAAAGTATTTCCTTTAAAGAGATGTTCACAAATGAAGAACTATGATTTTTCTTGAACAAAATTCGAACCTCTCTGACCTTCTGCCTTGGAGGCATCGTGTGACAAATCAGAGCAAGCCCAAACCCCATCCCCGCCAGCGGTGGGCGCCAGCTTTTGGAGAAGCCCTTCACGCTGCTCAGAATGATGGATGCCAGCATGGGTGCAGCTCCAGTTATTAGGCCTTGTGTCAGAATCCACAGAAGCCCCCAAACGCCCCTCAACATCTATCACTGATGACAACCTCCTAAGACAAACAATAGATTTCATTCAAATCCACCGCTCAACTGGGAGGCAGTTTTCAATTTTATTCCCTAACGAAGGTGGCTTTACTGTCGTCGCTGTTGGAGAAATACAACGTGGCCAGATTTCTGGTCCATAAAAAGGCCAGCATTAGAGTCTGGAGGAACGTGAGGTCAAGAACTCTTCTGAAGATTTATGTGTCAATAAACTTAAAGCACAGATCAGGGAAACTGGACTCTTTAATATGGCTCTTCTTTAGATGTACTTGTACAAGCCTTTGCACTGAGCCCCACCATTCAGTGTTGATATCATGCAGTGTTCTCAAAGACTTATCAAATATTAAAAACCCTATTCTGCAGAAAAACAGCACTTTACATGCTGAAAAGACAGAGTCTGAGTTATGCAAACTTCCCTTTGTTTTCCACCAAGAGAAACTCAAGCATTTTTTTTCACCTTATACATTCGATGAAAGATCTTTTCCTTTGTTGCAGAATCAGTAAGAAGCCGCAAACCCAGTTATTTCAACTGTATTCATCCTGGGCTCCCCCTACAGGACATCAGTGTCTGAGCAGTTCGGGAATATAGTCCTGAGGACTGGATCAGATGTCAGAAAGGATGGAACTGGTCTCTTGGAGCTTCCGGTCTCCAAAGGCTTCCAGTCTTGCTCTGTAGGGACGACAGGCAACCACAGTGAACATCTCTGTGGTCTGAGATTATCAGTCAAAGAGTTCTGAAGAAGATAGGAATTTAGTTAAGCCCTGAAGCACAGGGATGTATGTAGTTAGCTGTTTCCTATTTCCATATCTCTGCATCTTCTATTCCCTCTGCCTGGAACCCACTCGTCATCTCATCTTAGAAAACACCTATTTTTTCTTGAAGGATTTCAAAATCTAGAGCTGGAGCATACCCCACCAGCCCCACCTCTCAGCTCAGCTCTTTCCTTTCTGCTCCCTCAAGTCATTCAGTCTTTGCAAATTCTGTCAGTTACACGGTGAGCATTTTGACAGAGTGCCAGGTGGAGCACAGGGCTTCCAGACCTGGGGCAAGATGAGACTGTCCCAAAAGTGGAAATGCAGACCTCACACTTACTATAACAAGATCCCATTAGCCAAAGGCTATGGTGTTGAAAATGCATGCTGCTTATAAAAAGTGACTTGTCTTGAAATTTTTCTTGAAACTAGAAAGGTTGTCAGAATTTTAAATGCTCCAGAGAAGGTTGGATTTTATGTGCGGTAATACTGATTCCACTTACCCAGGGTTAGAGCCGCTGAAAATCTGGACCAAAAGATAGACCACATCTCTCTCTTAACTCCTTCCAAATGGGTGGACTCAGGATCTGGAAGTATTTAGAGAGAGGGAAAATTCTGTTGTGGAAACAGACGTGTCCAGGAAGGCTTAGTGAAAGACATTCAGTTTTAACTATGGTCCAGAAGACGGAAAAGGAAGAGAGAGGAGGAGAGGAGTCAGGAAGGGTGTTTGGGAGGAGCTGGTTGTCCGGCAGAGTAGAAGCTATACCTGAGGAGGTCAGGCCACTGTTTTGACTTTACAGGGAGGAATCCGCTCACCCGCATGGGTGCTTTTGCCTGAAAGCCAAAGCTACTGATGACCTTTTCTCTAAAGATCTTCCATGGGTGCTGCCAAGTTTGATCCAAAAGCCAGACTCCAAGAAGGATGTGGAAACAGTATGCCACGTAGTGGAACAAAGGTAAAATCCATCATTTGGATCTAAGAGTCAAGGCATTCAGTTCAGGGGTAGTGAGGAGTCAGGAACCATAGAAGTAAGATAGTCTACACATAACAGAGAGAGGTCACAGTGGACTCTGCACGCTGCATATAGAATAAGCCTGCCCAGTCAGATGGGTTCCCTCTCTGTGCCGTTTCCAAAGAAATCATGGTAACTTCCTGGAGGCTGTGTTGCCTGGGACCCATACTCCACATGTAGCCTGCAGAACTCCCCGGGCACAGCCCTGCTCACCTGTCTGCTTGCATTTCCTTCCTGCTGCTGCCCTCCCCCAGCTCAGAATGAAGAAAAAAGGTCCCTAGAGTCACCTCTGTCCCTCAATGGGGCCAATATTGGCACAGTGCTGCCCACGACAGTCCCATCCCTGAGAGGGCTCATGCAGGGACTGGAGGGCTCGTCCATCAAGGAAACTGTAACCTTCAAACACTGAATGAGAGAAGCCCTCATGAAGTTCTTCCAACTCTAACCTTTTAGGGAGTAATCAAAGTGATGACAACCGGAGGGCTTAAATCCTACTTGGGTTGGTCCAAGGTGCAACTGACCAAGCTTTTACAAAAGGGAACTTCAGGGTCCCTGTGTCACACTTAGCTGTCAAGTGGATTAACCAGGACCAAAAAGATAGCACTTTGAAAACCTGAAACCAAAACCAAAGAATTAAATCAGTGAAATATTAGTTGGTTGTACTTGAAGATAAAATTAAATACTTAATATCTGTCTGTGGCATACCAAAGCAAATTATATAAAACAACTCCAATGAAATATTTAATTAGTTGCTCTGAAATGGATTTGCTCCCAAACCATTAATCTAATTAACATACGCAACTTTCCTCCTGCAGCACTCGCCTCGTTTATATATGAGGCCGGCACACAGCTCACATGTGTCCACTTATGTACATGTATATCTCTAAGAGCCTCCTCCTTGTAGTACACACTATTTTATGCTCCCTCGCCTCCCGTATTTGTGGGTAACATTCAGTATCCACAAAATAATATAAAGAAATGGCTCCAAATGAGAAACATTTGATGTTTCCAAGTGCACAGAGAAAGGGGCTATTTTTCCAGCATGCATTGCAGATGCGGCAGCTGAATTCATGTGCACACACAAACTCTAAATGAACAGCCTGCGTAATCATGACAATTACACGTTGCAATATGTTCTGTTTCTACTAATCAACCCAGGAAGCTCCAAGAGGGGTCAAAAAAAAGAAGATTGTCGTTTTGTTCTTTTAAATATTGTAGCTTGTGGACTATACCTGCTTACTGGTAAATTGACATCATTGGAAAAATACTGAAATAAATTTAGAAACAAAAATTATTCGCACTGAAAAATTAGATAATTAACATTTTGAAGGCCGCGGGAATGGGAATAGCTGAGAGAATGTCAGTACAATACTGCCATCTAGAGGAAACTACAGTTCAAAAAAAGTTTTTTTTTTCAGGTTGGTTTATTCCAGAGAAATAAAACAGCCAATAAGGATAGAAAAAGGAGACGGGATTCTAAATAATGAGATTCCTATTTTCCTACATGACTTAGAGCAGAGCTCTCCAAACTTTTTTCACTTCTTTGGGGTATTTGGGAGGTTGAAGAGAGGGCATGATTGCTGACCTGACAAGGAGGCTGCCGCCTGGCCGGTCAGGAACCTGAAGACGTGAGCGGGAGGGAGCTTAGCAATGACTCCTCCTCCTTCTCTGTTTTTGTGTTTGTTTAAGGAAATCTGAAAATTTGTATTTGTATGTGAAATTTCCAGATGTTTTAATTTGGCAACTAAAAAAAAAAAATTTAACTGTTCAGTATGAATACATGTCTGGGGTGCAACTTTGGCTCAAAGGGTAGCGGGTTTGTGACATGTGGAAAGAAAGAAAAAATATTACTGGTGAATTCTGACCTAAGGAGAAAGGAAGAGAGAACTGAGGACGTTGTTACCAGCTTGGAAATGTTTTAAAAAGGATTTGGCGGCCACACCCTGAGATTCATCATTAGGAAGACAAGAGTCTAAGGTAACAGTGGCATTCTCTCTCCAACTCTGTAGTTCAAGGACTTCTGTGGCATGAAGTGGAAGTGTTATTCGCTCAGTTGTGTCCAACTCTTTGAGACCCCATGGACTGTAGCCTGCCAGGCTCCTCTGTCCATGGAATTCTCCAGGCAAGAATACTGGAGTGGGTAACCATTCCCTTCTCCAGAGGATCTTCGCAACCCTGGCACCAAATCTGGGTCTCCTACATTGCAGGCAGATTCTTTACAGTCTGAGCCATAAGGGAAGCCTGACTATTCAGAAGAGTGTGGGGTACAGAAATGGAGAGAAGTGTTTTGAGGAGGAAGGAGTATGATAAATGCTGCTGGAAGTCTGAACAAGATAAAGTAGGGAATTTCCTGGCAGTCCAGTGAATAAGACTTGAGGAAATATGCAGTCTCACACACGCTAATGCAATGAGCTCTTCCCCCACCTCATCACACAGGGAAAAGTGTTCATAACGCTGAATCATTCCTGTGTTAGGCCAGTCTTAACCCTGGTTACAGCTGAGAAAGCTTCCCCAAGAATTGTGACCCAGGAGATGGGAGATGCCATGGGAAAGAAAGGAAGGAGAGAAAGCTTAGGGGAAAATGCCCAAGACAGAGAGAAACTGCCAAAGAAGGAAACATGAGGCTTCTGTTATGATACTGTTTTCAAATCATTGCAATGAGCAAAAGTCATAACTAACTACAGGCTCAGTATCAAATAACTCAGAGAGAGTAAAACAAAAAATGGTATACAGAGTGAGGCGAAGCTCTGCGCTGTCTCCGTTGAGCAAATACGTGTTTGCGGGTAGCCAGCAAACACCAGGCAAGGTGGAATGTTGCAATTGATTTGCACTGTTCGGTTATCTTGTACTGAGGTGCTCTGTGTGTTCTGTTTTTCCTCCCAATAAATAACAGCAGGTTTACACTGTCACAAAGAGAATCATGACATATGTTTCGTAATTTATTCAGCTGATTCCACATGCTTCTGCTAAACAGAGGGGTGAGAGAAGGACATTTCAGAACTGTGTTCACAAGACCCTAGGAGGAAGCAGGGGCATGCATCATCAGTGAGGGTGAAGGGGGTTCATCTCCTTTCCAATTTTCCTTCCTCTTTCTATTCTGATTTTTTTAATCTCCTTGTTCCATTGATTTATGAAAACAAGGTGTTAAAACCTCCATTTGTAACTGTGCCTTTGTCTAGTTCTTGCTTCAATTCTGTGATTTTGCTTCATGTATTTTAAAGCTGCATTGTGTGTGTCTCTGTATATTTAGGAGTTCTGTGCCTTCCTGATGAATTAATTCATCATTATGAAATGTCTCTATTTATATGTAACAATAATCTTTGTCCGAAAGTCTCTCTGTGTGAAACTGATATAGGCACAGCCGCTTTCTTATGCTCACTATCCAGGGTACATTATTTTGCATCCTTTTTTCACTTTCAAACTACATGCATACATATATTTAAATTGCTTCATTTGTAGGTAGTATATTGTAGAGTCTCCCATTTTTGTGCAGGCAGTCTCTATCTCTTAAATGAAGAGTTTAGTCAACTCATTTTAAGTAATTAAAATGATTGGGTTGAATTCTACTCTCCCGCTATTTGTTTTCTATTTTTTGAATCCTTCTTGTTTGTTCTTATGGTTTCTCCATCTCACCTGGCTCATTCTCTTTGAATTAATCATATTTCAAGCATTCTGTGTGTTACTTTCACGGAAGTTTTAGCTATATCTTGGGATGACACTGCTCATCCTTGCTAATTACATACTGCAGAGCATTCATATTAAACCACTTCCTGTGAAACGTAAGATACTTGCAAGAGAATAATTCCATTCTTCTCCCCTAAGCTATTAGTGTCATATATTTTATTTCACATGTGTTATAAATTCCAAAATGCTACATTACCTTTGCTTTAAAGTGCCATGTTTTTTAATAAAGTTTAAAAATTGCATCTTTTATATTTATCCACATTTATCATTCCCAGTGCTTTTTATTACTTTCAGTGTATTTGAGTTTTCATCAGTATCATTTCCCTTTAGACTAAAGAACTTGCTTTAGCATTTCTTATAGTGCAGGTCTTCTGGCAAGCAATTTTCTCAGTTTTTCTTTTATTTTAAAAACTCATTTCATCCTAATTTTTGAAGAGTTTTCATGCTGGATACAGAATTCTTGGTTTGCAGAGTTTTTGCTTTCTTCCAACATTTTTAAAATGTTGCCCCATTTTCCTCTGGACTTCATTGTTTCTTATGAGAATGAGTTGTCATATGCATGATTATTCCCTTTTAAGTATTTTTTCCCTGGCTATCTTTAGATTTCCTCTTTTATCTTTGGTTTTCAAAAGAATGACTGTGATGTGGCTAAGTGTGGTTTTCTTTGTACTTGTTAGGAATTTGCTGAGCTTCTTAGATATATTAATTACTTTTCTACCAAATTTTGGAACTTCCCTGGTGGCTCAGATGATAAAGAGTCTGCCTGCAATGTGGGAGACACAGGTTCAATCTCTGGGTTTGGAAGATCTCCTGGAGAAGGAAATGGCAACCCATTCCAGTATTCTTGCCTGGAAAATCCCATGAATGAAAGAGCCTGGAGGGCTACAATCCATGGAGTCACAAAGAGTCAGACACAACTGAGCGACTCACACACACCAAATTTTGGAAATTTTCAGGTATTGTTTCCTCAAATATTTTTTTCTGAACCATTCCCTCTCTTTCTCAGACTCTTAATGGACTAAATATCGCTCACAGATCATCAAGGATCCCTGAGACTCTCTACATTAGTTTCATATTCAGACTTTTTTCTTTTTACATGTTTCATCTTCAGATTGGATAATTCTACTAATTTTCCTTCAATTTCACTGTCCTTTCCTTTTGAAGTCTCCAATCTGCTGTTAAATTCATTCACTGAACCTTTCATTTCTGATATGCCTTTCAGTTATAGAATTTCCATTTGGTTCTGTTTTATTGTATCTATTTCTCCACTGAGATCTCACACCTGCTGACTTACTGCATCCATCTTTTTTTTTAATAAGTCTCTGAACATTTTTATAATGGTACTTTTAAAGTCCTGATCTTCTAAGTACAATATTTGAATCATATCAAAGTGTATTTCATTGATTGCTGTTTGCCCCCTTGATCAGAGGTAACACATGTTGTTCACATGTCTGATGATTTTTATTGTATGTTGGACATTGTGGATGATATTTAAGAAGTCTGAATTATGTTATTGTCTTTAAAGAAGGTTGGTTTTGTTCTGCAAAGCAGCTAATTATTGTGAAATTTTTTCTTACCCTGGCTTGGTTTTATTTTTGTTAGGGTGGTTCTGTCTCATATTTATTCTTAGTCCCAGGATATGGCTTTTACTCTATTGCAGGGTTTGGCAAATGTTATCTATAAAAGCCAGGTAGTAATTAATTTAATTCTTGTGAGCAATGTATGGTCTCAGTTTCCTTTTCCTTCTTTCCCCCTTTCCTCTTCTTCCAGCTCCTGCTGCTTTTGAACAACACTTTTAAAAAATAACAATCATTCTTAGCTCAAGGGCCACACTAAAACATGCCACAAGCCAGATTTGGCCATAGTTTCTGGACCCCTATTTTTGGGCATGGTCCCCCAATCCTAGCATGTGGCCTTTATTAGTCCTTACCTGAACCCCTGCAGTGCTTATTGAAGACATTCCCTTTGGGATTGGTCAGACTTCAGTGTCTCACAGCACCGGACACCTGCTGGCTCATCACTGTCACTCTCCCCTAAGCCTCATGAAGCCTCACCTTGTGGATTTCCACCAAGCTCTCAGCTAAGGATCCAGAAGACACCTTTACGGTCCACCTCACCTTCTCATAGACACACTGACACATCACTAACTTCCAAGCTGACACCACTCAGGCAACTGCAGATGGCAGCAAGGGACTGAGTCAGGATCTCCAGGACTTTTATTTCAGTCCAGAAGCACCCACTTTGTAAAAGCAGATTGCAGACCTAACATCCTGTGCAGCAAGAATTAGTTACATGGGAGTGAATGAACTGATCGGATGAATTGTGATTATTTGTACTGGGATATTATTTCTTAGGGCTTCCCTTGTAACTCAGTCGCTAAAGAATCTGCCTGCAACATAGGAGACCCCAGTTCGATTCTTGGGTTGGGAAAATCCCCTGGAGAAGGAAATGGCAACCCACTGCAGTATTCTTGCCTAGAGAATCCCATGGACAGAGAAGCCTGGCAGGCTACAGTCCATGGGGTTGCAAGAGTCGGACATGACTTAGCAATTATTTCTTATTGTGAATTATTTTTAATGTTCTATTTTTATGGGCCTATTGCCTGGAGAATCCCAGGGATGGGGAAGCCTGTTGGGCTGTCGTCTATGGGGTTGCACAGAGTCGGACACGACTGAAGCGGCTTAGCAGCAGCAGCATGATGAAGCTCTTCCTCTTGATCAATGCCTAACCTTTATTTTAAATTGGGGATTAGAAAACTCTGGTCCATGGACTAAATCCAGCTCACCACAGGTCAAATCTAATCTATGTGCCATTGCTTACATGCTATCTGTGGCTTCTTTCAGGCTGCAATGGCAGATTTGAGCACAAAATTTGTGGTAGACCCATGGCCTGCAAAACTGAAAACATTTACTGTCCAGTTCTTTATAGAAAAAATTTGCTGATCCCATTTTAGACTATGCTTTTGCAAACTGAAATGAACCACTCTTTACAACATTGTCAAAGTAGGTGAGGCAAAATGCAGCAAAGGAATCGGCAGCAAAGACACACAGGGCAGGTGGATGGTTCCGGATGATGATGAGGTTTCACAGTGTCAGCAGCACCGGTGTCTGACATTCAGTAAGTAAAGGCCTGCAGTCAACCTCTCAGAAGACTTTGGGGTTGGGTGTAGGGACAGGCTGGTAAATATAACTTCAATGAGGAATATATATATGACACTAGATTCTCGCACACTGGTGAAGAGTATGAAGTCCTTTTTCATAGAACAGTGCTTGACCTACCTCAGATATTCTATGTGACCCAGAAGCTGAAGACCATAAGGAAGAGAAGAGTAGAGATAACCAGTAGGTACCCAGCTCTCTGATGGGGCCCTTCACCACCTCACCTCACTCAGTATAGCAAAAGTGAGGGGGACATTAGCATCCATCCCAGCTTCTCAGATGAGCTGATAGGCTCTAGGAGGATATGCTATTTGCCCAGTATCTCAGCTATGAAATGTAAGGGCTCATACTCAAAGCTATCAAGACTCCAAATCCATTCTCACAATTTCTACAGCATCATCTCTGGAAGGATAAGGAAATAAGGGAACAGGATTCAGGAGGGGGAGAAAAGTGGGAGAAGACACTTAACAATCTCTCAAGATGTACATTCAAGCACCTTATTTTTTCCAAAGGGGGAAGAAGTATCAAGACAAACCCTAGAATTGCCCTTTATACCTCAACTGTATATACCAATGTCCATATGAAGATAAAAATGTCCGAAAGATAAAAATAATGAGAACCCATAAAACAAACATAGTCCAGAAGTACAAAGAGGAACGCAGGGCCTTTGTATCTGTTGTTCCCTATTGCCTTGCCTTAGAGGCTCCTTTCAAGGTATTTATATTCCAAGGAATTTACATACCTCACTTCCTTCATGTTATTACTCATACACCAGGTTCCAAACACTGGTCTTCCTGAGCATCCAAATGAAAACTGCAAACAACCATCTCAGTCCTCACTCCATTCATCTAACATATTACATAGTTCATTTGTATATTGTATCCCCCACTTGAATGTAACCCCATGAGACTGAAGACTTGGCTTTGTCTGGTTTTCTGTTTTGTTTTTTCATTTTTGTTTTCACTGTTGTACTCCCAGTATCTAGAACGGTTCCTGGCACATGATAGAAATGCAAACATTTTATTTTGTAATAATTTTATTTATTAAGCTATTTGTGGTGCGCTGGGTCTCCATTGCTGCCCGAGGGCTTTGTCTAGTTGCCGGGAGCAGGGGCTAGGCTCTAGTTGTGGAAAACTCTTAACATTTTAAAATTTATCTCAAGGTCAAGCAAGTGCCCAGTGACCTGTGGCAGATGTTTCTAATTCTTTTCTTAAAATCCAGCCCCCTTCTCTATCATCAATAGAGTTGTGTCTGAGAGCAGCAGCAGCATACCAAACATAAATAAATAAAAGTAAAACCATTCTATTTCCCACCTTCTCTTGTGGATGATGCTGTGAGCCACAGTCCTGGCTGATGAAGTGAAGAGGGGTGTTACTCGGCAAAGCTTCCTGCAAAGCTCTTTACAAGGTAGAGGCATCAACAGGCATACACTGCTTAGCTTTTGCCTTCTTCCTGCCTGGCATGGACACGTGATGTGAGAGGCAGTGCAGCTGTCCTGGGCCATTAGGCAGCTAGGATGGATACAGTGGAAAGAGGGAAGGAGCCACTACGGGGACCACCTGGACCCCCTTCCTCTGGATATCTAATCCTAGGAGGGAGAATAGAGCCTCAAATTTCTGAGCCATTGCTTAGTCATGTTTTCTGTGACTTGAAGCTGAAGCATTCCGGTTAAAAACCACTAAGGTCAGAATTGTGCTTCCTGCTTTCCCCTCCTTCAAATCTAACTTTGCCGTGATCCATTTGCGGGAAAGTTAGGTGTGCTTGGCACCCCCTCAGCCAACAATATGGAGATTACAATTGCTGTTTAACAATGCAGTCAGTCGTGGCAAGACAAATAACACCAAGCACAAGACAGTGAAGAGCTGGCTGCTTTTCCTGTACAGACCTAGCAAAGGTTGGTTTCTCTCAAATTTTTCTAATCAGGAAAAAAATTCAGAGAGAGGAACAGACAGAATTAAATGTGAAGTCCTTCAGTTTACAGGCTAGGAATACAATACATAGATACAGTCATTGTTCCCTGATACAATTAGGATCATCCCCGGGATATAGTTTTAAAATGTCAATTGAATCCCTAGTGAGAATTAAAAGAAACAGGAACTCCCAAGATAGGTCCCCTCGGCATTAACTTTGAGAGAGCTCCCCTAGTGCTGTTGACTTGCATGCAGGTTGAGAACCACTGCTTCAGTGGTTTCAATCCTTTAAGAAGGATTGAGTTGTGTCCTCCCTAAATTCATTTGTTGAAAGTCTAACCCCAATTGTGACTATACTTGGAGACAGAGTCTTGTTCAGACACTAAGTCATGTCTGACACTTTGTGACCCCATGGACTATAGCCTGCCAGGCTCCTCTGTCCATGGGGATTCTCTAGGCAAGAATACTGGAGTGGGTTGCCATTTCCTTCTCCAGGGGATCTTCCTGACCCAAGGATTGAACCTGCATCTCCTGTGTCTCCTGCATTGGTAGGCGAGTTCTTTACCACTGAGCCACCAGGAAAGTTCAAGGAGCTAATTAAGGTTCAGTGAAACCACACAATGGGATCCTAACCTGATAGAACTTGAGCATTCCCCATCTCTTGCTCCCCTCTCTGCCCTGTGAGGACACAGCAAGAATGCAGCTGGTTGTCTGCAAGCCAGGAAGAGGCCTCACCAGAACCCAGTCGTGCTGGTAGCTTGATCTGTTTCAGCATCCAGAACTGTGAGAAAATCAGTTTCTGTTGTTGAAGCCCCCAGTCCATGGTGTTTTGCCACAGCAATCCCAGCTATTATAAAACAAACTTCTAACCAAAGGGAAGTAGAACCACCCTACTCCCAAGGCTCCCCGTGACTCTCCCATGGCTCTTTCTACAGTCTCTATCAGTCTCCAGAATTACCCTGCTCAGTCTCACCCTTGCACTTGTCTCCCTCCACTTGGAAACCAAGTTGCTAAATATTTACTATTTGATTTAGTGACAGGTGCTAAGAGAGAATATAAGGATACATAAATCAACAGTGTTTACCCCTCAAGCTATCTGGAAGCAATAGAAATGTAAAATAAATTTAAGAAGAATCATTTTCCCCACACTTAACCCTTTCAATGATTTCCCACGGTCTCAGGAGCATGTCTACCATCTTCAATATGACCTGCAAGGCATTGCTCTCTCTGGGTCTCTCGCTTCCTCATTACCATCCAGCCTTCCTTCAGTTTCTTACACACACCTGATGCTTTTCCTCCCAAGTCCTTCTATATTACCACTGCCTGGGCCATTCAAAAACTTGGATCTCCTCTTTGTCTGTTTCCTACTAACTCTGCAGGGTTAAACACAAAATCACTTCCTTGGCAAAGCCCTTCCTGCCCTTTAATGGAGTTAAAGCTTATTTAAATACTTGCCTGGCTCTGTGACCATTTTCTTCATAGCACCAATAACAAACTAAACGTGCTAAGTCACTTCAGTCATGTCCGGCTGTTTTGCAACCTTGTGGACTGCAGCCCTCCAGGCTCCTCTGTCCATGGGATTCTCCAGGCAAGAATACTGGAGTGGCTTCCCGTGCCCTTCTCCAGGGGATCTTCCTGACCCAGACCACGAAGCCCACGTTTCTTACATCTCTTGCACAGGCAAGCAGGTTCTTTATCAATTGTGCCACCTGGGGAGCACCCTAATAACAAACAGTGTGATTTAAACAGCTATTTATGGATTCGTTCAACAAGTGAAGTGAAGACTATGTTTATCTTATTGTCCTGTGCTCAGCACTCAGCACAGTATAGGCTCTCACCATATAACTTACTAAAAGAATAAGATCTAATGATACAAGAATCCTACTAATTACCAGATATGTAGAACAGTCATTAAAAGCTCAAGTGAAGAGCAGGACTGATAAGCTAAGCAATTGCACAGAGGAAACACCTGAACAGAGCCTGAAAGGAAAGAAGCCATTCTGACACCATTTCTTTTAGACCTATTCAGACAGCACTCCTCATTCAGTGAAAGTTAGTCACTTAGTCGTGTCCAACTTTATGACCCCATGACTATAGCCCACCAGACTCCTCTGTCCATGGAATTCTCCAGGCAAGAATACTGGAGTGGGTTGCCATTTCCTTCTCCAGGGGATCTTTCTGACCCAGGGATAGAACCCAGCTCTAAAAATACATCTCATAAAGAAAACAGACTCATTACCCCCATGCCATTTTGTTCTCTTCCTTCTTTGGAATCTGTATTATAAGACAATGGAAATACAGCCATACCATGCTCATTTGTATGACGAAATAGTCTTGAATTGCCTTTTAATCATTAAACTTGTGAATGCCCTAACAGTCTGAAACTCGAAGGCAGCAGTAATGTCTGTTACTCATTTATTCATTCATCAGGCATATAATGTATTCAGTGACTGAAGTTCCAGTCCTCGGGACTTCAAAGCAAGATAAGGCAGAGTCCCTGCTCTTAAGCAGTTCAGTTTATTGGGAAAACAAATCAATAGTTCCATATATTAACAATCTGATGTGACAAACGCTAGAATAAACACCCAATTTCTGGACATTCACACAAGTGGTCTATCATGCTCAGATCGGGGTATGTATGGAAGGCTTCCTGGAGATACCTGAGCCGAGTTAAAACTTTAGTTTATGGCCCAAGACAGGAGAGGACATTCCAGGCAAAAGCAGTAGCCTGGCTTTTCAGAAACCTCCATATGGTTCTGTGTAACTGGAGGTTACACATGGCTGTGTCCTCGTGAAGCCATGAGGCTAGAGAAGCAAACAGGCCCAGAACACCAAGGTCTTTTGCTAGTTTAAGTTTGTACTTTATCGTACAGGCAACAGAGAGGCATAGAGAGATTTTAATCAGAGACAAATCCATCCTGCGGCTTGGAAAGCTCGCCAAGTGGATGAAAGATGCTAAGGCCCTTTAAAGTTAATAAGATAAGAAATGAAGAAAGCAAGGCCCCAGGGCAGCAGAGGCATTAGCTGAGATGTTCAGGAATTAAAATGAACAAGATTTGGTGACTTGACAATAAATGCACCTTTTCTCTCCCTACTTGTCCTCTCCTTTCCCAACGTTCCATGCCCTGGTCGTATTCCTGGGTTCACCATCTCACCTTTACGTTATAGGTCAAAGGAAACGTCTGGGTCACTGCTGCACCCAGGCTTCATCCCCTACACACCCTAAACCAGCCCCTCTTTGTTTTAACTTCCTGTCACACAACTTTTTGACTACAGATGCACATCTTGAGTGTTAATTGAAAGCTTTTTCAAGGAGAAGCACCAAAGTTGAATAGCTGGTATTTCAAAAACAAAACAAAAATGCCACATACTTATTCTAGAAACCTTTTCCAGTTCCTAAGTGGTATTGCCCTTCAATCTTCCTCTGATCTATCAAATCCCAGGGACTGGAGGTATGTGAGAGATTCCAGAAGTTAATGTTCTCACACATGAGAAATTAGCCCATGTGGATACTTTAGAACCAAGATGCTCCAATTTAAAAGGTGATGGACCTCTACCAGAAATAGACACCAGGTATTCTCAACAGAACCACAACACTGGAATGGCTGCCATGTCACACAACTATTTGAAACTAAAATGTGGCAGTTGGAAGCAAGACAAGAACAAGTTTGACTCAGGTAAGATTTCTTAGAGCCCTACTTACAGGGGACTAGAACCTGCCAGGCCAACCAGGCAGGATGTGGGAAGGGGAGGGCGACTCTCCTGCTACTTTAAAGACTGGGGATTTGGAGGGGCCAAGTCACTGTGACTCCCGCCAACTGCACAACTGCTCTCCTTACCTGCTTGCTCTCTCATTTTTAGAGGCAAATGAAGATACTGCAACATAAGCAGTAAAAGATCAAACATCGGGATAATGGAGACCCTGGCAGTCAAAACTAGCTCATGAAGGAATCCTGGGCATTGCCTCAATCCTTTCTCGCAGATAAGAAATCAAGATCTGGACTGAGTCCTCCCTACAATGTCCTACCTGGGCCCACAACACACATTGTCATGGATAGGACCCTGGGGGTCAGAGACCCATACATAACCTCAGGAAAGCCCAATGATGGGATTGAGGCAGCCTCTGAAAACTGGCCTTCTGATACCAATTGAGAAATGTAGATCAGAACTGCAATGAGGTTATCACCTTCCACCTGTCAAAATGGCCATCATCAAAGTCAACAAATAAAAACTGCTGAAGAGGGTGTGGAGGAAACAGAGCCTTCCCACACTGTTGGTGGGAATGTAAACTGGTACAGCCACTATGGAAAACAGTATGGAGTTTCCTCAAAAAAATGAGTTACCGAAAGATCAGATCAGGCCTCCTTGGGAAATCTGGAGTGTCTTTCAACAGACTGCTTTGTTTTCGGGTTGAGAGGGTGGGGAGGGAAAGTCTTTTACGGTACTGTCAGGCCTCTGGTGCAGTAGCTCCGTGTTTCTCTCTGGTGAACAACTTACCCCACAATGAGCACCCTCACAGCTAGCACAAAGTGTTTTGCTGGAACTCGATAATTGCAAGTTCACTTGTTGGAACTAGACTCCTACTTAGTAGAAGCCCTAAAACTAACTTGCCTTTGGACTTGGCGTATTTCAGCCATAGCAAACCTCTCCACATCCTTAGCAAATTAACACCATCAAATTACCTTGATCTAATAAA
This sequence comes from Bos grunniens, assembly GCF_055505025.1. Taxonomy (NCBI): domain Eukaryota; kingdom Metazoa; phylum Chordata; class Mammalia; order Artiodactyla; family Bovidae; genus Bos; species Bos grunniens. Next base: position 72,036,854 of record NC_141170.1, read on the forward strand.
TACTTTTGAATTCCATAATCCCTCTTCCCAACATTTGGTTTGTATTTCTATTACTGCCCTTATGTTAGGGTTTATGACCTGTCTCCCCTATTAAATATCAAGTTCCTTTAGGGGAGGTACCTGTCACATTAGCCTCGATACCTCCAGAGCTTGTCATAATGTTTGGTGCATGGTAAGCAATTAGATACTTGCTGAATGAATTAAGCAGATTCTGAATGCTTCTTACCTGCTATTGGAGGAGGAGGGAGGAATGTAGTTTCTCATTCAACACCTAAAAACAGGAGAGCAGTAAGGCTAAAACTTAAAGGTAGGTTTTCTTCAGCTTGCTTTTAAAAATAAACTTGTAAAATGCTATTTGATAAAAAAAAAAAATTCACTGTTCTAGTAAGTAAAGAATACAACAGCATTTGAAGACTGTGTAAAAGATTGAGAAAAACACTAGGACCCCAAGCATTTAATGGGCAAAGGACATGAAGAAATAATTCACTGAAATTAAAAACACACGGCATAAAATAACCTTTCCATCCACACTAGACATTATTTACCTAGTAAAAAAAATACGTATTAAAACAGTGAAGTTTTAACAAATGGTAATTCAGAAATGATGATGTGAAGTAAAAAGGCACTTGTACACTCAGATATTAGGGGGATATAAACACAGCTACATGGAGAAAGAATTTCCAGTCACCGTCAAGGTATACATGTAAGACTCCATGTGTATACATACAAACATATATGCATGTACATAAACTAAATCTTTATGCTTTTCTAAAAATATGTATTCCAAGGAATGAGAATGTTCCTTAGAATTTATGCAGTATGACTTAGAAAGTCTACAAGTAATAAATGCTGGAGAGGATGTGGAGAAAAGGGAACCCTTTTACACTGTTGGTGGGAATGCAAACTAGTATAGCCACTATGGAGAAGAGTAGTGGGATTCCTTAAAAAACTGGAAATAGAACTGCCTTATGATCCAGCAATCCCACTGCTGGGCATATAAACTGAGGAAACCAGAAGGGAAAGAGACACGTGTACCCCAATGTTCATCGCAGCACTGTTTATAATAGCCAGGACATGGAAGCAATCTAGATGTCCGTCAGCAGATGAATGGATAAGAAAGCTGTGTTACATATACACAATGGAGTATTACTCAGCCATTAAAAAGAATACATTTGAATCAGTTCTAATGAGGTGGATGAAACTGGAGCCTGAGTGAAGTAAGCCAGAAAGAAAAACACCAATACAGTATACTAATGCATATATATGGAATTTAGAAAGATGGTAACAATAACCCTGTATATGAGACAGCAAAAGAGACACTGATGTATAGAACAGTCTTTTGGACTCTGTGGGAGAGGGAGAGGGTGAGATGATTTGGGAGAATGGCATTGAAGTATGTATAATATCATATATGAAATGAGTCGCCAGTCCAGGTTCAATGCACGATACTGGATGCTTGGGGCTGGTGCACTGGGACGACCCAGAGGGATGGTATGGGGAGGGAGGAGGGAGGAGGGTTCAGGATGGGGAACACGTGTATGCCTGTGGCGGCTTCATTTCGATATATCGCAGAACCAATACAATATGTAAAGTTTAAAAATAAAATAAAATTTAAAAAAATTAAAAAAAAAGAGAAGTTAGCATAATTCTATCACTTGCTAATGATCTTCAGCAAATAATTAATTTTTTGGACTTAGTTTCCTTATCAGTAAAATGATTTTAAAAAAAGAAAAAAATGATCAGACCTTAGAAGGTTGGTGTAAAAATTAAATGAGAATATAGAGTTTAGAACAGTGCCTGGCATACAGGGCGCTCAACAAATCTTAAATGCTAGGATTCCATATATTAGAAATCTGGAAACAGCCTAATGTTTAATAATAAAAGAATGTTTAAATAGATAGATAAATCAATACAATAGTATATCATATAATCATTAAAATGTTGCTCCTGAAATCATACAATCACTAAAATGTTGCTCTTAAAGAGTTTTACTAATGATGGAGAAATGCTTATATTAAGTGGAAAAGTATAATATAAAGATATATAGTATGATTTCAATTATGTAAAGTATTTATCAATATATAGAAAGTGATCTAGTAGAAAACATGCCAAAATATTAAAAGGATTACTTTGGCAGTAGAATCTGACCTGCTTGGTTGTTTTTCTTCTTCATACTTTTCTATCATGAAATATTTTTGGTAAGTAATAACTTTTAAAATCAGGAAAATACCATGGTTTTTATAAGCTTAAAATAAGGTTACAAATAGGTTAAGTTCAAAAATATATACTAACATCCAACTCTTCATGTGTAAATAGTGTGATATGGAATTATTGTGGCTTTCCAAAACTCAAATTATCTTTCAAATTTACGAATATGGAGCATTGTACTAATGCAAAGTAAATATTACAAGCAACATGGAGCAGCACCAAGTATTCCTTGGTTGAATCTGTTTATAAAAAGTGTATGAAATCTAGCACAAACAATGCATTCTCTGACTTACGACAGCCCACATTCTACTTAGGTTGGCCTCTCCCACTCCCAACCACAAGTTCTAGCAGACAGGTGTTTCTGATCCAGGATCCCTTGTAACCCTGAGCAAGGGCCTTGCAACCCTGAGCAAGGGCCTTGCTGGGCGTTCCTAGAGCCCTTCCTCCTCCCAGCCCCACTCCACACTCTGCAGCTTTTACCTTTTCTATTCATTAAACTGAAAAGTTCTCATTCCTTGTGCAGTTTTAAAAGGGAAGAACTTCTGCCTGGTTGTAAGAAGAAAGAAGATGTTCCCTTCATTCTGAAGAAAGTTTCCAAAACGCTTTTCAATTCTTTATGCAGTTTTTCCCCTTCCTCAACAGTTTCGGGCCTATGTTCCTCAATTCTTGACCTTTCAGGTTAACTTACCTGATAATTAGTCCAAAACGCTATGTTAATTTCAATCAAAGTATTTAACTTATACCACTGTCTACTAAATATATGAATATCTGTATATATAAAAATCATTCAAGACCTTCAAGTTTTAACAACTGCATTAAAGTATGCAAAATTTATAGGAGTTGTTGGGAAACTGTTAATATTCTCACTAAAGTATTTCTTTGGAGTAAGTCTCAAATGCTGATTGTTTAATCAGCATTTTCATCTAAACAGGACTGAGTTGGACATTACCAGTTACAGCCATAAAGCTGAAAAACCATTCTAGTTAATATGCCACCAAACATCCACTCACACTGCATTCACCAGATCATTTTGACTGAATTTTTAAAAGAATTTGTTTAAGCAGAAACTCCTCAGATATTACTTTGTTGCTCCACGTGACAATCTTCACAGTAAAAGTTACCTTTATCATATGCTATCATTTAAACAAACTTTACAAATTAATACAACACAATCTAAATGCACCATAAATTTATATTTGTTAATCTTGATATTAGAACATTTAAACATTTCAAACTACATAAAAATATGACAAACAATATAAAATAGAAAGAAATTTGTTGACAACTTGCTTTCAAAACATCACTATTTCTTATATTGCAATTAAGCAAGAAGACAGTTTACACAGCTCTCCAGAAAACATATAGTGTTCTTAGTGGAGTGTTATCAACAAAAATCAGCACAGTCCCACACAATAATGTCTGAGATTTATTATCTTTTCCACAGTACAAGTTTTTCACAAACCATAAATCCTTTGCAGTTATTAAGTCTGTAAACAAATGCCTGAATTCCCACATTCCCCCACCTCAGGATATGCTTGTGAATGTTTTAAGTCCGTCAATCAAGTTTTTTAACTCTTCTACTTGTGTAAGGAATTAAAAGCCTTCTCTCTTTAAATTATTTATATTTTATCATACAGCCTGCAATGCAGAAAATCACAGTGAAAGCCCTGGGATAAACAAAACAACATGATCTTTACAGCAGGACTTGACACTTACAATGTTAAATGCATTTAAAGAAGCGTCCCATAATAAAAGCACGGGTTTTCATTTCCAGAAATCAAGTCAATTAGAAATTCTAGGTTCTACTTAAAAACCCATTTTGATCTAAAAGTGAAAACAGTCCCCTATCCGTAGTCATTTTATAAACTCTATACAGTTTCACTTGCAGGGATTTTTTTCCAGTCTGGAAAACAGTAGTGCAATTAGTTTTACTCCTTTAAAGTTATTTCAGTCCAGGATGTAAATAGCTCTGTGGAAAGATAAGAAGATGCTCTGGTAAACAAGAAAATTTTTGCAAGCCCATGCTGGCTTACTAGTCCATTAAAGCTTGTAAGTCCATAGTGGCTTTCAACAAAATGTTGTATATACATCACTAATAACAAAGCAGAAATAAATAGGCAAAAACGACTGTAAACTGTCTCATCTCTTAATGATTTTTCAGTAATAACTGGCTTGAAAAATTGATTATATAGTCATTTAAATAAGCAGACAGTAGACAGTTGCCCTTAAGGACATTCCACTATGGCATCCAGTCTGGAAAGCCTCAACGGAGTTACATTCCTAAAATTAAAACAAAAAAAGGGGGAGTGAAGGATGGGAGATAAAAGTTTAAAGATGTCACTTGAATGGAATTACACCAAGTCAGCCAAGCCAGTTCACTTAGATTTCTTCTTAAAAAGGCTTTTAATTTTTGATGGCTTTTTGCTTTTCTCTCCATTATGGCAAAGGTCATGTGGGATGCTGCTTATCCTGGCAACACTCGGGGCTTCCTGCACTGGCTTGCTGTCGTTGCCCGTGGAGGAACACGACGTATGGCGAGGTTTAGGCACAGGGATGCCACTGGAGAGCTGGTTCATGCTACACGATTTTTCCAGGATGCCATTGTATACTTTGCTGGCAGGACTAAAGATCATGCTCTTCGTTTCTGTCAGACCCACGCAATCAGGAGAACCCCGCGAGATGTCTGCAGTTATCGGTGAATCTCCTCGCGATGAATCCTCTAGAGAGAGCTCATCTCTTGATATTTTTCGAGGAGACAACGTTTGGTATATCTCAAGGCTTGAAGGAGGAGACTGTTTCCTTCCAATGGAAGAATTTAAGGAGTCACATTCTGAAGCTGTGTCTGGCACTTCCCTGGATGAGAGAGAGGCAAAGGTAAAATTCTGTCAGTATGTTCTTAAGGTACCAGCAGATGTTCCAAGGAATCCTAACCAGAACAGCTTCCATAGTTTAAGCTATCGTTCTGTACACATTGCAACAAAATTAGAAAACTGCTACTCTAAATAATATACTAATCAAAACTGAATGTTTAATTTTTAACATAAACTATGATTGTTTCTATGAACAATCTAAAAAAACATCATAACTGAAGTTACAACTCCTTCAATTGTTAGAGAAATGAAAATGTTTAATTTTTACAGACTTTTATCATTTAGCTACTTCTGTGTTTTGTTTCCATACTGAAAACTTTTCTTACAAAATCATATATTTGACATATAGTTGAAAAGACAAATTACAGTCACTGCCTCTCCCTTTATTTTTTAGTCATTAAATTGACTGAATATAGCTTCCTAAGGAAGAAAGAAAAAAATATACTAAGCTAAAATATAACCTCTCCCAAGTTTAAAAAAGAAGGGGAGATCGGGGTAGGGAGTGGATGGCAGGTGAAAGGTAATGATACAGTGCTATTTAATAAATTCTCACTTTATTCCTCTGTGATTTCCCTCACCTTCTCCATAGTTGAAAGAGAAATAAAGAAGAGTAGGAAAATAAAGTTTACAACCCCAAAGCCAACATACAGTAAATGCTATCAGCTATTCCTTCCAAATATGCCTCAAACCTACCTCTTTCTGCCTGCCCTACTGCCACTATCCCTCTTCCTGCCCTACCTCAGGACTGCAGTAGCTTCCTGGCTTCCATTCTCGCTTTTCCCTTTCAGTCACTTCTCTGATCAGCCCTTAAAGTGGTTTTTAAAAACTCAACCAGAACACATCATTCCTTTACTCAAGAAACTTTCCAATGCTTCCTCACTTGCTTAGGCTAGAATCCAAAGTCCTTGCCAAAGTCCACTAAGACCAGGACGGTCAGGCCTTCGGCTGTCCCTCCGGCTGCACGCCGTACCATTTTCAGCCTCTGCCCTGTTCCTGCCACATGCCGACCTTGTGACCCCCTCAAGGCTGCTGCTCTTACTGTTCCCTCTGCCTCATCTTTCTCCCCTCTTCTCTGCATGGTTTACATCTCCCTGTCATTCACATCACTGCTCAAATGTTCTCTCCCAGAGATGTCTCCCCAATCACCCTATTCAGAGCAGCTTTCTCTCTCCTTTTACCTGTCTTTGTTTAGCTTCCCAGAACTTATCACTACCTAAAATATTTCATAGTAACTTGTTTACAGTCAGTTTCCTCAGAAGAAAAGAGACTGAATGAAGACAGGGAGTCTTACTAACTTGTTTTTTCCTGGAATAGGGACAAGCTAATGGGGATATTTAATAAATAAGGGAGGAAGGGAGGGAAGAATAGGGATCATGTTATATTCATTTTCGTATGTACCATCCAGGTGAGATGAACAGCACTCACTCTATGAAAGGAATGACTACGAAATGAAAAGTACAGTCAAGGTAGGGATTAGAGTAAAAAAGTAACTGGCAAAAGAAATAAGGTAAGAGAAGGAAAAGAACTGAAGACAGAAAGGCAGGAACACGTATGATCATCATCCACCAGCTGAAACTAGGCCAGGATCTTGTCTCACCTGTCTTGGCAGCTCAAGTTTTTAGCAAGTACACGACACACAGCAAGGACTAAATTCGTATTTGCAGAGTGAATGAAGTGAATCATCTCTCACCGTGGATGACCTATAATTACTATCATGACTCACGTATGGATGCATGTTTATGGCTTCTGACATGCATTTTAATATCATACTTTAGATATATATTAGACTGCTAAATGTATTTAGTCTTTCCATGAACTTTACACATACATGTATGTGCAGATTGTCTATTACACCACAAGCTCTCAGAAGGCAGAAAATCTCCTGGGAAAATAAGAGATTTAAATGATGCTTTCATTTTATATAGTTACATGTACTACATACTTTTTCAAATGCTTTTACAACTTGATAATGGATAGTGCTAACAGGGGGCAAGAGGCAGTTCAGACAGCAAGAAATGACTCAGAAATCAATCACCGGTAAGGACTTTTCTGCAAGGCTTCTTTCTGGAGTAGATGTCCATTAATCAAATAGTGTGTGTGTGTGTATATATATATATGTATATGTATATATGTATATATACATGTCACCGTTCCTAGAAGCTGTTCAGCTTCCAGAATCAGAAGCTGATTTAGTTAAAATTTTATGAATTTACTCTTTATTCTGTTATGTTCTTTGGCTGGTTTGTTTATGAAATTCTAAACTAGGTTAAAAATACTCCAAAATCTAGTTTCTAAAATCTAAACAATGTGTAAGCAGAATATCGGTCTAAGTTAGGAAACCTAGATTCCTGTCCTGGTCCGGCCATTAATCAGCTGTACAACCTAGGGCAAATCACTTAATCAGATCTCAATTTTCCTGACAAAGTAAGAGAATTTGATTAACTTCTAATATTTCTTCTAGTTCTCACATCCTAATTTCAAAACAATAATCTGAAGTGTTGCTTATTCTGTATAACTTAGTCAGATTTGGAATTTAGGTCCAGTGCATCTTAAAATCTCCCATTTTTTTCTACAACATATATTCTTTGGAATGTTGAACTTAATTGTATATACCATTTATGTCATTTTTCCTACCTTTTTCCCCCCATATTGACATGTAGTTGAATTTATGTAAGTTTAATGCATGTATAACAAGACTTAAAGTAAGGTTTAAATGAGTGTGTACATGTAATAATGTGTAGAACATAAAAAGATCAGTAAATAGTAAATGCTTTATTTATTACCATTTTGTAAGGATTCTGGTGGTTCAACACTTTAAAGACTAAGAGAAGAGGACGTTTTCTGAATCTAAATTCTTCTCGTATTTATCAGTGAGCTCTGAATTTCTGACAGTGCTCTTTGAAACAAGGACTGAACATTTTCATCCCTGCAAAAATTCTAGACAAGAATTTTAATTCTAGAGTTTTCCTACCAATTTCTGTAAGCCACACAGAATTAGTTTTGTCAGTAAAGCCATCTTACTGGTGACTACCATTACACTGCAAAGGCTAGACAAAAAAAGCTAACTATAAAGTGTTAACCAAGCAAAGCTGCATCAAATGCTCAGTAGCAATGAGGATACAAAACTTGTTCTATCTCCTTAGGAATATGCCATACTGATCACCTGCTAATCATACATTTTACTTCTGCTAGTAAGTAAAATAATGATATGTTACAGAAAAAAAAAAAATCATGAGAGAGCCTCCGGGGCTCATGGAAAATGTCCAGACCATTCTCTCTGGCTTTGTTTCTCTTAGGAGGGCAGTAAGAAGTCAGGCCACATAGCTATTAAGTAGCAGGATCAGAAACTATTAACAGTTTTCCTGTCACTTATTCCTCCTCCAAAAAAGGAATACGGTTTAAAAAGAGAGATCCCCAACAACATGAGGTCTCATTGGACTAGAACATACTGCTACTATATCCATTTTATAGAAAAAGAAACTGTTGTGAATATAAGTTCCTCCTTTAAGTTCCTACACCTTTAGCATCTGATACTGCATGCTTACTAGCAAGTACTAGCATGCAACAGAACAAATCATTAAGTGACAACAAATATTTTAAAACCTGAGGCATTCATATTTAATGTTTCTTTGTGCTCAAGCATACTGAGGTTCATGCCTTTACAGTTTACATATAAAACTGTTCATTCAGTTCAGTTCAGTTTAGTCGCTCAGTCGTGTCCAACTCTTTGCGACCCCATGAATTGCAGCACGCCAGGCCTCCCTGTCCATCACCGACTCCCGGAGTTCACTCAAACTCACGTCCATCGAGTCGGTGATGCCATCCAGCCATCTCATCCTCTGTCGCCCCTTTCTCCTCCTGCCCCCAATCCCTCCCAGCATCAGAGTCTTTTTCAATGAGTCAACTCTTCATTAGACAAGTTGATATTCTGAGACTTGAGTCAATTGTGTTCAATGGCCTCTAATAGTTATATCCCAAAATATCCTAGGTCTGCAGTGGGCAGATTTCTAAGATGGTTCCCCAATTCCCAGCCCTGGTACACACACATCTTCTCCCAGTTAGTTATTAATCAACACTACCATAGGTGCTGCTATGAAGGGATCTTGCAGGTACAATTAAGGACCAAATCTGTTCATCTTTAGAGAGATTATTATTCAGGTAAGCCTTTTAAATTTGGGTCTAGAGATCAGAGATAAAGGAAGGCAGAGATTCCAAGCAAAGGAGGCACAGAGGCCACACGTGGATGGCAAGGAATAGCGGGTAGCCTCTGGAAACTGAGAGGAGCCCCAGCTGAAAGCAGACACAGAAACCGGCACCTGAGTCCTAGCTCCACAAGGAACTGAACTCTGCCACAACCAAGTGAACTTCGATGAGGCCCCGCAAGCTCCAGGTGAGAACAAAGCCCAGCCAACACTTTGATTTTCACCTCGTGAGACCCTCAGCAGAAAACCTAGCCACACCAAGCTTGGACTTTTGCATGCAGAACTGACAGCTAATAAATGGGGTGTTGTTAGAAGCCCTGTGGTAACGTGTTATGCAGCAACAGAAAATCAATACCACACACCACTCCTTCCCACCCACCTCCTCCCACCCACCCAGCCAGACACAGACTGTACTTCATTCATTGCCAGTACCATTGCTTTTCTGCAGAGAAGTAGATGGCCTCCTCCTCCTCTTCATTCCGATACAGAGCAGGGCAACTTGACACTGAGAGGATATCTGGATCAGGGGAAGGCAACGAGTGCTGCGTGTGCGGCAGATGGTGGGGGTGCCGTGGGTGTGACGGATGCGGAGTGTGTGCAGGAAGCTGAGCTCGCTGAGACTGGGGGGAGGACTGCATGATGCTGCGGCGGGAGCGACACAAGCTGCTGCTTCTGGCCAGTGATGCAGCAGGTTTAGCCATGGTCCCTGAAAACCAAGCAGAAATAAATGGCAATGCTCATAAAGCCCACTGCTCCTTGCCCGCATGCTACACAGACACACTGACGAGAGCTGGTGGCACTGCCACCAGCGAATCTACCATTACTGCAGGAAGTGACTGTACCCGTGTTACCATCCTCTCTCACCTATGATTCTCAGGAAAGCTAAGAAGTGAAAACATGTAACAAAAATAAAAACAGGTCTGAAAAATAAACAGACGTGAACATAAACACTTGAGGTTTTAATATAATAATTGGCATTACTAACCTAAAAGCTTAAATATTTACCTATGATAACAAATCCTTATATTTAAAAATCTACATAGCATAAAGACAGCACAACTTGTTTGAATACTGAGACATTTTAAATCAAGAATCATTAAATACTGTATATACAGTCTCACTACTTTTTAGACAAAGGTTAGATAAAAACTTGTTTCTTAAACACTGACTACTGTGGAACTAACCAGAAGTCTTAGATTACCTTCTACCTGCTCCTAGTCTCAGTCTAGACCTATGCTGATTGTAGACAAACTTCCCCTACATGCTTAAATCTTCACTGAATGGGCACCTCATTTCTTTGCCTTAATGGAAACAGAGTTCTCCTAAGAACACTGCTCAAGCTGAAGCTATTCCTTCTTACACAACTCCTATCTGTGGCATCAGCACATCACACTGATGGCCTTCTCATTCCCCAATACTGTCTGTAAACTCTCACTCCTTGTATAAAGACGTGTTTCTTTTCTGCTCACACTATTCAGCTCACACATGAATTTCTCACTTCCACCTCACTAGGCACTTGCTGTTCAGTCATTCTCTTTCCAGTTCATCCAACCTCTCATCAACTTGAGCCATCTCATCCGTAAGACCATCACCTCAACCAATCATGCTTCTCATCTCTTCTCACCAGACATTCACCTCTATTCTACTCCACCACCCACTCTCATGCCTTGGTCTTACCATTATTCAAAACTCCCATTTTTTGAAATAGTAAGTCTAAGATACCAAATAATCTAGACTCTGACCACATTTCTACCTTTCAAGCTCACACGTCCTGTTCCTTCCACTACCTGTCCCATTCTTGACCCTCAGCTCCATGACCCTATTCTACTGATTGTCCCTTCTGCTGCCTTTATTTTCATCCTCTCCCTTCCATTTCCCATCAGCACTTAAAAAAGTTGAAAAAACAAACCCAAGAAACAGATAAACCACAACAGCGACAACAAAGCCTCCTCTACGTGTCCTGGTTTCAGCGGACACGCTATTCCTTCTCATGTAAAGGATCAGTGTTGCTTTCTCCTCTACTTTATCTTCACTCACTCAGGGAAAAAATGGTAAAGTGCTCCCATATGATTTCGCTACAACTACTGTTAACAAAGTTGTGATAAACGTCCTCACTGCTAAGTTCAGTGAGTATCTCCACCCTTTCTTACCACCGAATCAGCACGTGATCTTATTAGTTTGTCCTTTCCTCGACTTCTCCAACCAACTTCTCACCTCTTCCTTTACTCACTGCTTCAAAGTTCTATTCTAGGCCTCGTTCTATTCTTGTTCCACTTTTTCTTCTCAACAAATTTCATCCACTCCCATTACTTCAAACTATCCTTTGCAGTCAACAGAAGTCCAAATCTGTGACTCCAGCTTTCATCTTTTTTCTAAACTTCGGAACTTCACATTCACCTGCTTACTGGACATTTAAGTATTCCACAGATGTCCATACTGAATTCAACATTTTCATCCCAAACACACTCCTCCTTCTCTGTTCTTTACCTTGGTTTAAAAAAAAAAAAAAAAAAAAAGCTATCACACCTCACCTAGTTACATGAATTGGACAAACCAGATATTCTTGATACTCCTCTTCCTTCATCATAATCTACATCTAGTTAATCATAAAGGGTTTCTAATTCTACCTCCTCAATATCTCTCACATCTGTCCACTCCCCCCTCCACCACCACTGCATTATGCTGAACTACTGTACCAGACTAATAACTGATCTTTCTCCTCCAACTTACTCTCCATGCAGCGGCCTGCACAATCTCTTTATGATGGAAAAGGAATATGACATTTTATTGCCTAGAACACTTGATTCCCATTAATTCTAGGATTAGGATAAAGCCAAACACCTTAACATGGCTTAGAATGCCCTATTTATCTAGCCCCTAACTTGGAACTGGTGTCCCTCTTTTCTGTTATAGGAATACTAGGAAAAGATATTCATCTCACACTTCCATTCCTCAACTCATCTCTCCCTTGACCTCTGATTTCAGGTTTTTGCTTAAAAAGCAGCTCCTCCAGGAACTTTCCTAGCCCCTCCAAATTTAAGGTCAGCATTTCCCCCCTTGTTCTCACATGGCAATACCACAGAGTATTTTCACATCATAAAACTTTTCACATTGAATGGCTCTTGTTGGTCTTCCACTAGACTGCATGTTTCATGAAGGAATTAACTGTGTAAAATGTTCAGCACTGCATCACAACAACTAGCACAGAGCCAGGCAAAAAAGCAGATGTACAATAAGTATTTACTGAGTGAATCAGTAAGCTGAATTCAGTGAGTGAATCAATGAACAACTCAAATAGAAACAGCCAATGAAATATCTTGATGGAGTAAAAAAAAGATGAAATTGAAAGGAATATTTTCATAATATTTGACTACCTCCATAATGGACTACCTCCATAGAAAGCTTTTTTGAAGCACAAATTATACAATATGAAAATACTAATTTAGTAGGCCAACAGTTAGAATTGTACTTACTTATGATTCATATATTACAGAACTAGAAGATTTCCAATATCGGAATCTTCCAAAGTCCAATATCACTTCACCAAAGAAGAAATAACATCCTACAAATACTAAAAGAATGTATCCAGGCTGACACAGATAATTAAGTTCTACAACTCTTAGCATATGATGCAGCCATTCTCATCAGCCACTGCTTATTTGGTATATACAGTAAAATGTAGCCACATTCAGCCATGACTAGAAGTGATGAGAAAGACTAGGAAGAATTAGGGTTCCCTGCTTGCAAAAAATGAGTATTACAAATATGGAAAGATGTGTCTCTAAGAAGGTTTAAGAAAAAAATTAAATATATTACATGAGGAAAATTCTAAGTAATCCAATAAAAAATATAACACAAAGATAAGAACCAGTACATGGGTCACATATGGAATTGTTTACAACTCTACAATTCTCTTGAAAAATTTTCTTGTCACATATGTTGCCATCTCTTTCACTTAAAGAAATGTACAAATCCTTCCATTAGAGGTATATACACTTATAGAGTTGAGGGTCCTTCTTCCTTGTGGCTTAATGAGGTCTACAGAAGGCTGCACTCAGTTATAACACCATAAAACTCAAGTAGAATTAAAAAGCAGTTCGTTTTGACCTTGGATAACAAACTCTTCTATACATAGGTGAATATGTTTAATATCTCCAGGCAATTATTAATTCTCAATGAAAGTCTACAGTTATCTCATCCTGTGATTTATCAGAGTAGTGAAACACTGAAGTTTACTATACAGAAATTTATTTCTGAGATAATTTTTCATTCTAGTATCAGTAATTACATACAGAAGCAAAGCGGTTTAATATGACGCTATTTTGCACACTGTACTTCCTTATGACAAAGAAGGGAAAATTCTGTTTTGAATAAGGGGGTCCCCCTACCACCAACAACCAAAAATAATAAGTAATATATGGACTTCTGGTTCTAGCAGTATGGCAGTCAAAGATAACCTGACCACCATTCCCAACCCCTCAGCCCCTAACCACACATTTTAAATATCCTCAAATACTTCATTATGTGGAATAAAATAAAACAATAGTTTTAAGTGCATACCTGACTGTGAAAGGAAGAAGAGAAAATTCTCAGATGCCAAACAAAGACTAAAGCCAGAGCTAACAGGCCTGTGAGTGATGCGGGAACTGCTGTGGGAGGGGCTCAGTTTCAGTAATTTAAGGCTTTGGGTTTTAATTTGGGGCTATAAATGACAGCTAGAGCCCACATAAGGGGAGGAAAAGGAATCAAGAGTGAGTGTTCTGGATAAAAGCTTAGTCCTGGAAGGGCCACCACCCTCCTCAGTGGGAGGGTGTATTGCAAAAAAAATCTGACCAACGAACAAAGGAACTTCCTTCAATGCAAGTTGTGTCGATAGAGGAATCTAAAAAGGTTCTTGTGGAAACATCAGTACTCTGGGTGTTCAATACTCAAACTCAGTACAAGCTAACTCATACTACCTTGGAGATCAAGTTTTTACTAGCACAAAAGTCTGTGAAACTCAAATTCAAGAAGTTAACAAAAAAAAAGGATGGTTCTGAGTAGGTGAAGCCCTTGAAACTAGTGCCAGAGCAAAACAAATCATATTGAGGAGCTCTTCACAAAGTGTTTCCCAGGAGGAAGGAAAAAAAGCAAATCCCTTTAAGATAGTTCTTACTCCTACTCCTCACAAATGTTTCCCAGGAGGAAGAAAAAAAAAAAGCAAATCCCTTTAAGATAGTTCAGTACAACACTTCAGGAGAAGCCATCTGCTATGCAAACTCAAGAAACAGGTGCAATAATTCATCAAGATCACCAAGTAATACAATTATCAAATAAAACTAAAAAATAAGATGTTTAAGATCATTAAATTATAAAATAAAAACTGAAAATATGAGAAAAGGAAAAGCATTAAAAAACAAGTCGATTTTATGAAGAATCAAGGAGAACAGAAATGAAAAGTCACTGAAATTGAAAATTCAAGCAACAGGTTAAACAAAATTAGAGCTGCAAAAAGAATAAGTAATCTAGAAGACAAATCTAAGGAAATTTCTCTGAATGCAGCACAATTAGATAAGAAGAAAGGTTAAGAGATATGGAATATAAAATAAAATCCAACATGTAACTAGAGGCTAATATTAGTCTTATATTTCTATATAGCTAATATTACAGTAGGAGTAAACAGAAGAAAAATAATATTCAAAGAGAAAATTACTAATAATTTTCCATAATTAAAGAGAGATACACATCTTCAGATTCAAAAGCATACCAAGTATCTGGGGAAAATTCTATACCTAATTATATTACAATAGAACTATATTATAAAAGAAAATGAAAACATTCTCTAGGCAATGAGAGAAAATAAGAGATTAACTAAAAAGAAATGAGAACAATCTACCTTACTAGAACTTCTCAACAGCAACAATAAGGGGCCAGAAAATGCTCTCAAAATATTATGGGAGAAACAATTATTAATTTAGAATTTGATATCCTATTAAATAACTATTCTAAAGTGAGAGTGAAAAAAAAAAAGACATTTTCAGGCTAAGAAAAAATTTACCATCCCAGTCACTCCCTGAAAGAACTTTTATCAACAAATATATTTTTAAGGAAGAAGAAAAAAGGAAAGAATGAAGAAAATACAATGAACAGAGAAACACATAAATATTTCTCAACAATGATGGAATAAAACAATAAAAAATGATTTTTGAAGGGTATTCAAAAGAAAATACTAGACAACATTAATATATAAGATGGGGAGGGGAGTGTCTAAAATTAAAGGATCTGAAGAACCTTAGGAGAATGATAGACAAGCTGAGAAGAGGTGTAGAAAATAGACAAAATAATATGCCAGAGATAAATCCAAATGGATCAACAAGCAGATTAAAGGTAATTAGATTAAGTTGACCACAGCTGGCAACAGAAATCCTCAAAGAGAATGCAATGAAGTAACAGTTACTGCTATTTCTTATACAGACATATTCTAGAGTCTGATGATGGAAAAAACTTTAAGAAAGAGAAAAGATTATGTTGGTAAATATTAATGAAAAGAAAGCTGCTTTAGCTATTTTAATATCAAATAATACAAACTTGAAGGCAAAAAGTACTGTTAGCTAGCTGTACAGCAGTCTCTGCATAATCATAAAAGAACAGTTGATCTTCTAGAAAGATATAGTGAACTTGTATTTACCACATAACTTGGTTCAAACTATATAAAACAGAAATGAGCAGAATCACAAGAATAAACTGATAAATATGAGTGTTCTTAACACATCTTTCTGTAACTGATAGAAAAGTAGACAAAAATATAGGTATATAGAAGATTTTTCATAACTAATACATGATTTAACTAACAATGTAGTGCCCTATAACTAACAACTAGGAAAACAGTTTTCAGATATGTGTGCAAAATTTTAAATATTCAATCAAATAAATGCTAGGTTATGAACCAAGTCTCAGTTAAATTCAGTTCAGTTACTCAGTTGTGTCCGACTCTTTGTGACCCCATGAATTGCAGCATGCCAGGCCTCCCTGTCCATCACCAACTCCCAGAGTTCACTCAAACTCACGTCCATTGAGTCGGTGATGCCATCCAGCCATCTCATCCTCTATTCCCTTCTCCTCCTGCCCCCAATCCCTCCCAGCATCACAGTCTTTTCCAATGAGTCAACTCTTCGCGTGAGGTGGCCAAAGTACTGGAGTTTCAGTTTTAGCATCAGTCCATCCAAAGAACACCCAGGACTGATCTCCTTTAGAATGGACTGGTTGGATCTCCTTGCAGTCCAAGGGACTCTCAAGAGTCTTCTCCAATACCACAGTTCAAAAGCATCAATTCTTCAGCGCTCAGCTTTCTTCATAGTCCAACTTTCACATCCATACATGACTACTGGAAAAACCATAGCCTTGACTAGACAGACCTTTGTTGGCAAAGTAATGTCTCTGCTTTTGAATATGCTATCTAGGTCATAACTGAATATGCTATTCAACATAATTGAATATGCTATTCAGGTCATAACTTTCCCTCCAAGGAGTAAGCGTCTTTTAATTTCATGGCTGCAGTCACCATCTGCAGTGATTTGGGAGCCCCAAAAAATAAAGTCTGACACTGTTTCCACTTTTTCCCCATCTATTTCCCATGAAGTGATGGGACCAGATGCCAGGATCTTCGTTTTCTGAATGTTGAGCTTTAAGCCAACTTTTTCACTCTCCACTTTCACTTTCATCAAGAGGCTTTTTAGTTCCTCTTCACTTTCTGCCATAAGGGTGGTGTCATCTGCATATCTGAGGTGATTGAGATTTCTCCCGGCAATCTTGATTCCAGCTTGTGCTTCTTCCAGCCCAGTGTTTCTCATGATGTACTCTACATAGAAGTTAAATAAGCAGGGTGACAATATACAGCCTTGACGTACTCCTTTTCCTATTTGGAACCAGTCTGTTGTTCCATGTCCAGTTCTAACTGCTGCTTCCTGACCTGCATATAGGTTTCTCAAGAGGCAGGTCAGGTGGTCTGGTATTCCCATCTCTTTCCGAATTTTCCACAGTTTATTGTCATCCACACAGTCAAAGGCTTTGGCATAGTCAATAAAGCAGAAATAGATGTTTTTCTGGAACTCTCTTGCTTTTTCCATGATCCAGCAGATGTTGGCAATTTGATCTCTGGTTCCTCTGCCTTTTCTAAAACCAGCTTGAACATCTGGAAGTTCACGGTTCACATATTGCCAAAGCCTGGCCTGGAGAATTTTGAGCATTACTTTACTAGTGTGTGAGATGAGTGCAATTGTGCGGTAGTTTGAGCATTCTTTGGCATTGCCTTTCTTTGGGATTGGAATGAAAACTGACCTTTTCCAGTCCTGTGGCCACTGTTGAGTCTTCCAAATTTGCTGGCATATTGAATGCAGCACTTTCACAGCATCATCTTTCAGGATTTGAAATAGCTCCACTGGAATTCCATCACCTCCGCTAGCTAGGAAAATAGTTTTCATACATGTGTGCAAAATTTTAAATATTCAATCAAATAAATGCTAGGTTATGAACCAAGTCTCAGGAGATACCAAAGAATGAATGTTATACAGGTACAAGTCTCTAACCAGGATACAATTAGAAATTGATAAGTGAAGATATTTTTAAAAAATTAAGGACCAAATAAACAACTAAACAAGCACACTACATTTGGAAACGAAAACATATACTCCCAGGTAATTAATATCTCAAGGAAGAGACATTTTAAAAGTTGGAAACATTTTTAAAACTAGATGACGATAAAACTACACGTATCAAAACTCGTAGGTTCAGTTAAAGTGGTTCTCGGAGGGAAATCTATAGCCATAAAATCATATATTAGCAAAATGGGAAGCCTGAAAATTCATAAACCATTTTGAAAACAACTTGGCAACAACTCTTAAGAAATGCTTTCCCAACAACTTAGAGATTTCTAGGTGTCCACCCAGAGAAACTCTCCAAGTCAGGAAGAAGGAGACAGAGATAAGGATACTCACTGCAGTTTGTTTGCAAGAGCGTAAGAGCAGAAAGAAATGGCAACCCACTCCAGTTTTCTTGCCTGGAGAATCCAGGGACAGGAGAGCCTTGTGGGCTGCCGTCTATGGGGTCTCACAGAGTCGGACACGACTGAAGCGACTTAGCAGCAAGAGCAGAAAGCACCTATCTTGGCAGAAAAATGGATAAACTGTAGTTTACTGCCTTGTGCGTGTTCCCTCATTAAGGTGTGTCCGACTCTTTCCAAACCCATGGACTGCAGCATGCCAGGCTGCCCTGTCCTTCACTGTTTCCTGGAGTTTGCTCAAACTCATGTCCATTGAGTTGGCAATGCTATCTAACCATCTCTTCCTCTGCCACCCTCTTCTTTTTTGGCCTTCAGTCTTTCCCAGCATCAGGGTCTTTTCCAATGGGTCAGCTCTTCACATCAGCTGGCCAGAGTACTGGGGCTTCAGTTTCACCATCAGCCCTTCCAGTGCATATTCAGGGTTAATTTGCTTTAGGATTGACTGGTTTGATCTCCTTGGAGTCCAAGGGACTCAAGAATTTTCTCCAGTACCATAATTTGAAAGCATCGACTCTTTAGCGCTCAGCCTTCTTTATGGTCCAACTCTCACATCCATACATGAGTACTGGAAAAACCATAGCTTTGACTACACGGGCCTTGTTGGCAAAGTGATGTCTCTGCTTTTTAATATGCTGTCTAGGTTTGTCATAGCTCTCCTTCCAAGTAAAAAGCATCTTTTAATTCTGTGACTGTAGTCACCATCCACAGTGATTTTGGAGCCTAAGAAAATAAAATCTGTCACTGCTTCCACTTTTCCCCCTTCTATTTGCCATGAAGTGATGGGACTGGATGCCACAATCTTAGTTTATTATTACAATACATAAATAAATATACTGTGGTTAACTCATATTAAACCGTTTTAGTGAATTTAATTAATCTGTATATAAACATGGAAATTCTCTGAAACATATTGGTGAGCAAAAAGTTGTGAAATGATACCTACAGCGTGATCATATTTATGTACATTTTTAAATAACCAATTGTATCTACTGCTTACAGCTATAGCTGCATGTAATAAAAGTACAAAAGGCTTTAGAAGACACACAACAACTTCAGTAGGAAGGGGAGATGACTTATTTTCTTTTTTCAGAGAAAAAGAAAGATGAATAAAGCAAAATGTTATCTTCATAGTAAATAAGTAATTTATTTTCAGCATTTTTAAGCATATCTGAAGAGCTTTATAGTAAGAAATTCTAAATAAATTGCTACTACAATCCTACTATAAATATTTAGTAGACACTATAAAGGTCATAGGAAAACAACTATTACCTGTTCTCCTATCCACACAGAGCTAACCTTTGATAATATTTTCTTTTTTTATTTGTACATACTTAAACATATACAACATTATTCTGTATACGGTTCTATAATCTTTTGTTTGGCACTTAGCATACCACAGGAAGGTCTCCTTGTCATTACTTCACACTCAGACAATTTACCGCACATCCATGGTGCAGATTTCAAACTGCTTTAAAGAATATATAATGAAGACCCTTCATTCTACCCTAGACCCTAGTACTGCTGCCAAGAGTTTATCTATCAGGTCTAGAAATTATGCTTTCTGTCCCTAAACAAAGTATTACTTTTGTGCCACTGGGTGGAGACAGAGCTCTCAAAGTGTAATCTCTGGTATAACTTATTTTCCACAGATAATAAAATTCAGCATTTCTAAAACATCATACTGAATTTAAAATCAGTTCTTGTACTTTCTTATTTTTAAAAGTTCAGATTTCCCTGTATATCACAATCATAAAGAAATTATTCACATTTGGTTGTAAGTTTTGTTTTAAATGCACATGTAGATATCTTGTCCTAATCAAAAAGTACTTTAAAAAAAAGGGAAAGAAAAAAACGTGTTAATTTTAGGGAATACATATATACATACTTCTGTTACTGAATAATGTTTCTAAGGAGAAACTGTAACTGAAAAGCTATCATTTTCAAACAAAACCATATACTTACAAATCAGTATGCATATGGCAAGCTTAAAGGCAGCCTAAGGGCACATAATTCTGATAAACACAAGTTGACAGCAGAGGGGCCCACATCTAGATAAAACTCTGCAGTCCTCACTATTCTGCAGCATGTGGAGGTGAAGTGACTGAGGTCACACATGTGCAGTATGTAAGTGCAGTGAAGACTGCATACAATCTGCCCTCTCCCCTGTTCCTCTTGTAAGAGGTTAATGTCTCCCCAATCTGCTTGTATTACCTGTCTACCATTAAACTAGATAATTAAAATCACAGATATGAACACAAGCAAATAAGTCACTAATTATTTGCAAATTTAGGGCTTTATTTCATAAAATTGCTTTAAAATTAGAACACTTTCTAAATCTTAACTTTTAGGAAAGCTCTATCAACTGACAGAAAAATTCAAACTGGAAAATCGTCATATATCATGATTTGTCTCAAATCTCTGTGTAAGTTTTCAACTGATCAATGATTAAATTTTGTGCTCCATTCTTTGGAATCTTGTTCTATATATACTGTTTCAAAAGGGTTACAAAGATTGGGAAAATGTATCAGATAAGCAATAATAAGGATAAATAGTTCTTCAAATAATTTCTAATGTAAGAAATATATATTTTAAATTTAATCTCTGTAACTTTGCAAAAATTCCAAATATTAATAAATTATAAAATATTAAAACTTTACCTTTCTACCAAAATGTAGAAACATTGTAAACATCTTCAAAGAATAGAGCATAACAAAGCAATTATAATGAAAATTGTACATGTTAAAACCACCTCTGGGAGAAGCACCACCTTCTAGCAACAAAAAGATATATTTTATAAACATAAACACATTTAACTTTGTTTAAAGTTGAATGGATTTAGTGCTTTATGAGTTAAATACAGTAGGATAATATTCTCAAATAAAAAGACAGAATTGGAAAAGCAAAACAAAATACTATGAAACATGCCTATTGGGACAGCAACTCAATTTAAAATACACTGACTGGCTCAAAGTCACAGAGCTGGTTAGTGAGTGGCAGAGCTAGGATTGGAGCTTAGGTTTCTAAGGCCTTCCGCTAATTTTTAGTTTCTACTATAGATAATGCTATCATATGAAAGGATGTTTTGCCTCAAAGTTCAGCATTTCATTCATACAATGACTCAGCATGTATGATGTGCTATTATATATGCGTACATACATATATATACCACACATACACCACACATACCTTATATAGTATTCTCAAACAGGAAACACAATGAACAAAAAGAAAAAAAAATGAAGAATTAACTAAATTTTTATTATAGATTTCAAAGCAAATGATTCATAAAAGGTATGGTACAAAGTTAATTGTTAAATTGTATCAGCTCTTTTTTGAACTAACCACTTACCTGGAAACTGTGACACTATTGGGGGTGTATCTTCATCTAAATCATCTACTCCTCCAGCTATGGGATAGGGTGGAATGGAGACTCTGGGCATCACCACCCAGCTGTGATCACAATAAAGGGAAGAGGTGAGGCTGGGGAGTCCCGAGTTATGGGCTATCTGAAAGCCACAGATCTTCTCTATCTGTTGCCAGCGAAAAAGTCGTTCTCGTAAACAAGTTGTCAACTCAGAAAGAGCTTTCCTGGAAAAGCCAATATAGGAATTACTTCTTGCATCAAAAAGTCTTTAATACAGCACTGAAAACAGGCAACTATATCAGCAGACCAAGGCAGTTAACCAATTTCCAAAAGAAATTATCCCCTCTTAGAATGAGCACAAAGGATATAAGAGAACATGATTAAATGACAAATGAAACCATAAATTGTCTATAAATAACAAATTAAAATTAAAAATTATCTATAATTACAAATTAAAACAAATTGTCTATAAATTTCTACACAATAAAAATAGACAGATAACTGCAATAAGATTCTTACTTTGCTTCCAGAATTTTGTGGTCTACCTCATCTAAGGAGGAGCTATGTGCAACATGTAGAGTTCCAAAGACTGTGCTCCTCTTCTTTTTAATTTTCTCTGCCTACAAGCCCAAGGAGAGAAAAATAAGGCTCAGTTTGGGGGAAAAAACACACACTAATAAGGTTTATTTTGTCTTGAATATATTAATAATTATAAAATCAATGGAGAATTATTAGCCAAGACATAGCCCTATTTTCTAAAAAAGGAAAACAGATGAGGGAGAAAGCATGCTTTCCTAAGCCAAACCCTGTTCTGGAGAATTTTTTCTCTTTATTTCCATGGATCAGAAAGACCTGAATCTTCTATTTAAAACTAGAAGAACATAAACTATATCCTACTGCAATGGCGGTGTTAGTGAATGCACTGAGTTTTTTATTGTTCTTTTTCACTAGAAATCAGAATAAGACTCAATAATTTCACACAATTATTAATAGTCAGACATTAATTTCTAGTGACTACTAACCTGAATCAGATATGAAGCAGCAACCTAGAGGAGAAAAGCTCTGTATAAAACATTTATGATCATGATAGTAGGGATGATTTTTAAATGATACTAAGGTCATTCTGAAAGGTGTACCCTTCTCTTAAAAAAGTAACTTTACTCTTCAGCCTATGATTACAAGAGTCAATCTACCCACTAAGTTCCAATTCATGAAAGAATCTGTGATACTAAAAATTTTATTCAGGCCTTTACACACCAACTGGTTAATCCCTTTAGAAATGTTAGTAAGTTTAGTCGATATAGTCGAGTACCTCATCCTTAGCAATAGCTAGCTGCATTTCAGCATTCTGTCTTTTTATATTGTAGTACTGGACTTCTACTTCATGTGTTAGCTGAAGCCATTTTTGAAGTGCATCTGGAACAGACCAGCTGCTTCTGAGTTCAAATTCTTTTTCCGCCTTTTTTAGAGCCATTCGAACCTGAGAGGGAGGGAGGGAAAAAAAAAAGAGAAGGAGGAGGAGGAGCGGAGGAGAGGGAGGTACAAAGAGATGCAAAGGAAAGTGGCAGAAGTTGGAGACAGAAATTTCTCTTTTTTAAAACTATTTAAATTAAGTTTAAAAAAAAAAGAAATTAAGATTTTTTTAAGTACCAGAATTAAAAGAAAAAAGCAATTTGAATTATACTCTTTGTAAAATCAGTCTAAAATGATATTTCTAACATTAAAACAAAAGTTAAAGATTTAAGTACATCTTAAACTCACTAAGCAAGGTTGTAAAAAGCCAGAGGGTGAGAGGGAGCTTACATCTCTCTTAGGTTGCAATACTGCATTTTCACATTTTACAACAGCCAGACTCAACTGAGAGACAAAAACCCAGGGCATGTACCAACTGAAATGGATAGTATTTTTCTCATAACGTGTTTTTTTTGTTTGTTTATGGACAGGATATGAAGAAGTATCCAAAACAGGGTGAATACTTGTCCTATTACCCCTTCTAATGTTCCCAGAAGACTCTGCTGGGAACTATACACTATAGAGACTCTGCTGGGAACTATAAACTATAATTATACACTCATTTTTTAAGTAATTATACCATTTTAAAAAAGGTTTTCAGAAATCTTCTTTATGCCAGTTATTCCTCATTGTTATGAGCACAT
Organism: Bos grunniens; assembly: GCF_055505025.1. Lineage (NCBI taxonomy): Eukaryota > Metazoa > Chordata > Mammalia > Artiodactyla > Bovidae > Bos > Bos grunniens. Next base: position 72,060,691 of record NC_141170.1, read on the forward strand.
CTGCCTCTTATAGTCTGTTTTATATCACCTCTATTTAATTTTTTCCTGCTTCTGACAGATCAAAAAGTAGATAAATTAACACCTGCAGACCAAATGTAAATTTCAAGAAAACAGATTGTGAGTGAGATTCATCTTGATTTTTCCAAGGGAAACTATGAATAGCTTCAGTGTCAGAATGTGTAAGTTTTTCTTCTAGTCAACTTTTAGGGAAGGCAGACAACAAACAGAAAATTAAAATGCTTAGTGTGTGAGTTTGTGAGGTGGCATTAAGTGCTAACAAAAAACCTCTTAGGGACAGTCTAAGAAAATGACACAGAGGAAGAGATAACCTATTCTAGGAATGATTCATTTAAAAACTAGCAAGAGCTCAAGCTAAGGATGTGTAAAGATACATGGTGGAATTTATGAAATTATGCACACATATTCAAGACCTTCAGACATCCTTCGGGAGCACCAAAACTGCAAATTAATTTTTCCAAAGTTAAGTAAACTGAAACTTCATTCCTAAACTAATGTGCAAAGGAATGTCTGATCTGATAAAATCTAATTTATTTAAATAAATCTTACATGCCAGAGTAAACTAGAATACTAGACACAAATTTCTGATAAAGAGAACAGCTGTCAGATACTACAAGAAAAAAAATGTAGAAAAATATTTTTTAAAACTTTTTCAAGTTTCCTAAAAACTTTCTGAAACTCTAAAACCATCAGACAGGAAGTAAATAATTCAAAATGTAGACATTAACAGGGAAAGTAAAACAACACTTACTTAAGACAAATCATAAGCAACACTTGCCTGACGCGATTAGCTATGCAATATGCTTGGGACAATACAGTGCTTAATAAGACAGCTGGCAGGGCCCTGCGGCGTCCTTGCTAATCTCTCAAGAAAGAAGCTGAGCTCAGGTCCTGTGACACGGAGTTCTATGTAACACTACAAAGTGAAGGTCACACGCCCGTCTTCTTATAAAGCTAAAATTTCTGTACATTTTCATTGTCATGTAAGTATACAGATAATCTGAACAAATTCACTCATGTTTTTCTCATTAAGATTTTCCTTAATGTTGTGTCCATAAATGTATTTCCCCCAAAGAGCTCAATAAAGAGGGAAATAGATGCAGTGAAAATTGAATAATGAATAGTTTTTACAATGATGAATTAAGTTGTTTCAAAATACAATAATTATATAATTTTTGTGTCTTAGGACTAAAACTACTAAAAACATGGTATCACACATAAAAACAACCTAAGTATCTGAAAACATGGCTTCTGGACCTGACTTTATGATTTATACCTCTGTGAGCTTCTTTCAGAAAGGCAATGCCAAAGAATGCTCAAACTACCGCACAATTGCACTCATCTCACACACTAGGAAAGTAATGCTCAAAATTCTCCCAGCCAGGCTTCAGCAATACGTTAACTGTGAACTTCCTGATGTTCAAGCTGGTTTTAGAAAAGGCAGAGGAACCAGAGATCAAATTGCCAACATCTGCTGGATCATGGAAAAAGCAAGAGAGTTCCAGAAAAACATCTATTTCTGCTTTATTGACTATGCAAAAGCCTTTGACTGTGTGGTTGACAATAAACTGTAGAAAATTCTGAAAGAGATGGTAATACCAGACCACCTGACCCGCCTCTTGAGAAATCTGTATGCAGGTAAGGAAGCAACAGTTAGAACTGGACATGGAACAACAGACTGGTTCCAAATAAGAAAAGGAGTTCATCAAGGCTGTATATTGTCACCCTGTTTATTTAACTTCTACGCAGAGTACATCATGAGAAACGCTGGACTGGAAGAAACACAGGCTGGAATCAAGATTGCGGGGAGAAATCTCAATCACCTCAGATATGCAGATGACACCACCCTTATGGCAGAAAGTGAAGAGGAATTAAAAAGCCTCTTGATGAAAGTGAAAGTGGAGAGTGAAAAAGTTGGCTTAAAGCTCAACATTCAGAAAACGAAGATCATGGCATCCGGTCCCATCACTCCATGGGAAATAGATGGGGAAACAGTGGAAACAGTGTCAGACTTTATTTTTCTGGGCTCCAAAATCACTGCAGATAGTGACTGCAGCCATGAAATTAAAAGACGCTTACTCCTTGGAAGGAAAGTTATGTCCAACCTAGATAGCATATTCAAAAGCAGAGATATTACTTTGCCAACAAAGGTCCATCTTCTAAAGGCTATGGTTTTTCCTGTGGTCATGTATGGATGTGAGAGTTGGACTGTGAAGAAAGCTGAGAGCCAAAGAATTGATGCTTTTGAACTGTGGTATTGGAGAAGACTCTTGAGAGTCCCTTGGACTGCAAGGAGATCCAACCAGTCCATTCTGAAGGAGATCAGCCCTGGGATTTCTTTGGAAGGAATGATGCTGAAGCTGAAACTCCAATACTTTGGCCACCTCATGTGAAGAGTTGACTCATTGGAAAAGACTCTGATGCTGGGAGGGATTGGGGGCAGGAGGAGAAGGGGACGACAGAGGACGAGATGGCTGGATGGCATCACTGACTGGATGGACATGAGTCTGAGTGAACTCCGGGAGTTGGTGATGGACAGGGAGGCCTGGCGTGCTGCGATTCATGGGGTCGCAAAGAGTCGGACACACCTAAGCAACTGAACTGAACTGAAATGAGCTTCTTTCTTTCCTTTCTGAGGCTTATTGTTTCATGTATAACAGGGGTACTATGACTTGTCCTGATTTTAAGTTTCTTAAGACTTTAAGAACAAAATAATTTATGTATTTAAACCACACAAAATATAGTGGTACTATTATTCATCCAAAAGCTCTTGTTTAACGGATATTAACAAAATATATACCAGTTTTTCTGCCTTTTAATTTTGAGTTGATTACCCATCACATAAAATACAATAAAGCTTTAAACTATGTGGAATTGTGGATTATGTGACATAATATGTAAATTAATTTCCCAGTTAAACTTACTTCTATAAACAAAGCTTTTAATAGCAGTATGGGAAAACATGGACTTTGGAATAAGACGCATGTAATCATCTTCCCTTAGCCACATAATAGCTGTGTTACCTATGGCAAGTTATTTAACTTCTCTGCGTACACATCTCATCTGTAAATGAGAATGTATCTATGTACAGTGAGGATTAAAATTTATGAGCAAACCATTTGCAATGATGTACACAGCATAAAGTTTTGGCACACAGTAAGCACTCATAAAATTGTGTTTCTTGTTACCATAATCATATAGGATAGAGTTCTTTTTAAATACCCAATTCTCTCCTTTACACTTAGTGACTGAGGATCTCATTAGGATCATTAAGTTTGTGCTGGGTTGTAATATCCTGGTAATCTTAGGGTCTACCATGCAGTGCAAGGCCTCGAGGCTCCAAACCTCAGACTAGAATACTTGTGATTAAGAGGTCCTTCCTTACATGGTGTCTTTTCCTCTCGCTGAGAGGCAGTCTCCATTATAACATGCTATCAGTTTATGTCTCTATAGAATATTTCCCTCTACTGCTTTCTGATTTGTTCTTTCTTATCTGCAAAGATCAGAAAAACAGTTAACAAACGTTTTAGTTTAGCACTGGGAACAAACCAAGACTTGAATTCTCATTGAGAAGAGGTATGGAGTTGTCACAGAAGTAAAAAACATAAAATTAATTCTCAAACACAGGCTAATTTTAGCTAGGCCTTTTTTGTGAACTCCTTGTTTCTTTACTACATTCTGTAGAAAGAAGGTTCTGTCCGGTAAACAGGACCAGACTGAAAAATAAGTCTAAGAGTCATTTTAGAGAACAAACTCCTTACAGGGAGAAGACTCAAAAGACAATGTCTAGGGTATGAGAGAAAGAAAAGTTAACAGTTAACAAAAGAGATAGCTGCATTCAGTCAGACAAGTCCTACCAAAAATGACAATCCTGAAGAACTAGTACCATACACTGAACATTTTCTGATGAGTTTAAGTTTAAACTGAAACTCATTCATAACTTAATTTTTATTTCATATTTAGCACCTGACTGAGAAGGCAGCAGTGCATAAAGCAAAGTGGGAGGCAGAATACCTAAGGTCTTGGCCCTGTCTGATGAGTCACTCTCTAAACTTGAACACACTTTCTTGTCTTCATTTTGTTCCTCAGATTCTTTATCAGTAAACAAAGGGTCAAAGTCAGAAGAAGGAGATGACATTATGGAAGCAGAGGTTGGAGCAACAGGCTTTGAAGAGGAAGGAAGGGGCCATGAGCCAAGAAATGCAGGCAGCCTCTAGAAGTTGGACAAGGCAAGGAAACAGATCCTCCCCAGAGCCTCCAGAAGGAATGCAGCCTTGTAGACCTATTTTAGACTCTGACTGCAAGAACCCTAAGATAATCACGATGTGTTGTTTTAAGCTACTAAGTTTGTGGTAATTTTTTATAGCAGAATTAGAAAACTAATACATTTACCTATGAAGATATTCTCCTGCGACCTCCCCACCTTCTCTGAAGGATAGTGCAATGCCTGAATTCCATCCTGAGTAAATGCACAGTAGAAGCAGACACTGGAAAGGACACCTTTTGGACAACTTCAAAATCTATAGCACAGAATGTTCTAAAACCATCTAACAGGATTCAAATGGATTTTTAATAGAGATTCTTAACATGAGCAGAGAAGTTTAACATTACACATACTAATACTTTACTACTAGGTTATAGTCAGAAACTGAGACATACTACAGATGTTAAATAAACATCTTAGGTTTACTCAAGACAACATGGCATGGGCTAGGACTTCATGAATGAGTGAACATAATGCTAACTTTATCTTTTAGTTGGTTCTTTGTTTTTTGCTGTATGAACTCTGCCCAATGCTAACAATATGGACAGGTGACCCTATTACTGACCAAGGAAGAATATACGATGGAACAAATCTAGGAGACTGAACAAAATTAAAAAAAAAATCCTCAGAGTAACAATACAAATTTCCTCACAAACTCTTCTTAAAAATGTAAATACCTGTTCCAATTCCTGCTCTGCATACTGACGTCTACTCAGTTCACATTCAGCTCCCTCCCTCAGCTCTCTCAGTCGAAAAGCTTCTTCCTTTGCGTAATTGATTTCATCCATCATTTTGCGCTCCAGATTTTGCTTTTCTACAGCAACATTTCTGTTCTCTTCCTGTGCCTTTTCAAGCCTTACAGAATAAACATGAAAATTCCTCACAAAAGTTTCCAAAACTTCATTATTTTAGTGAAGAATAAATATGTATCAAGCAATAATATACATGTTTTGATCAAAATTCACAGCCATTTCTATTAATCTTAAATTTGGACAAAAAAAATCAGGTAACATACTAGATAGCTATTTGGTTTATCTTGGCCTAAAAATACAGAAATAGCATGGAAATACTCTTCAGGAAAAAGACTTTTCAAAAATTGATAATTATTTAAGTCATGTTTAAAATAAAATTTAACTACACATGTAATTCTACCTACATTTGATTTCCACTTGTCTTCTACCCATTTATTCCCTAATGCATATCTTTTTAATAAATTTGTAATTAGGACCTTTCTAAAAATGTGAAATGAAGTGTACACACAATTCCTGACATATATATCAATCTAAATACAAACGCATAAGCACATGCCCACATTACATATTCACAAACTGTATGGTCCCACATAAATAAGATTTATAGCCTTTTTATCTACTCACCTCTCTTGTAAGTCCATTAGACTTTGCTCTGCAGTTTGCAGACTCTCTAAGTCTTTCATCATTTTTGCAACATGCTCTTTTGATGTCTTATTCTGCGTATAAGCAAACCAACACCCTCCAACACCAATTACTATAGAAACTGTAAGTATAAAATCCTTCATCCAGTTATGAGGAGGGCCTATAAAGAGAATTACAAATGGCAAATTAATCTAAGTATCACAAAATCTCAATACACATGGCCACTTAATTTAAAAAGTAGTAGATATCTAAAAACAAAATATGAAGATGTTCCTCCCATATATAAGCCCCAGCCTTTTACAAATTTTTTTTCAAATAATCAATGAGTTTATGATAACTACCTGATATACTACACCTATAGGAGGCAGGGGCTTCCCCAGTGGCTCAGTGGTAAAGAATCTGGTTGCAATGCAGGAAATGCAGTTTCGTTCCCTGGGTCAGGAAGGTCCCCTGGAGGAGGAAATGGCAACCCACTCCAGTATTCTTGCCTGGGAAATGCCATGGACAGAGAAGCCTGGCGGGCTATAGTCCATGGGGTCACAAAAGAGCTGGAAATGACTGAGCAACTAAACCACAACAACAGGGGGCAGAGATAACCCCACATGGATGCACTACACCCCTGCTGGTACAGGAGTTAGTGACAAAAATCCTGGAGCATTCTGAAAAAGCACAGTATCTCCAATCACATACACAGGGAATGGTCCTCTATGGGGTGAAGAGTCATAACGAGTATCACCATCACCAGCCCAACTCCTTCCTTCAGACAGTTAGGTAGTGGCCATGCTATAATACAAAAACTGAAACCCTAATCATTCACCAGAAAGCTTTCTTCCGAAGCATGTAGCCACATAACTAGTTAGGATTAATTAGTGATTCTCAACTGAGAGGGACACTTCCCTCCAGCAGACATTTGACAATTTTTGCTTGTCACAATTCGGGAAGTGGAAGTAGGGCTATTTGCTACTGGTATCCAGTAGGTAGAGGCCAGGGATGTTGCTAAACACCCACTAATGTACAAAATAATCTCTTTCCCGCTCCCACTCTGGTGATAACAAAGAATTATCTGGGAATTATACAGCCTAGAATGCAAATAGTGGCAAGGTTGAGAAACCACGGGTCAAATGATCACGACAACCCATGTTTTAGGTGGTTATTTGCCAGAGAGATCTGGGTGACTCGAGGGAAACAGATGCCAGGGACAGATGTAACCCCCACACTTACTTGTTTCTAAAGTAAGGAGTCAGGAGCCAGGGCCTATTATCTTCAGTAATACAAAACACAGAAACCGCTAGTCAAATAATTTCCTAGTTTATCTCTGAATGCAGGGGCTCAATTAAGGGATGCAGGGTAACTAATAAAACATGATGTATTATTTGATGTATTGCAAAGAGATTACAGGTGTTCAGTGAAAAACTGCCTAGCTGCCCATACCTCTGGCAGGAAGGAGATATTTTCCATGTTCGACAAGATGAAGAGCTCCACAGAAATGAAAAGTTCTCATGCTTATAAGCCTAGGGTTCATGTATGTTTACATGGTGTGATAAACAGCATGTTCCACGCCAGAGATCCTCAGCGCTACATATTTTCAGAGCAGATACCCTCACCTACAGTGAAAGAGATTCTCTCCTCACTCTTTGGCAGAAGGCTAAAGTCTCAAAAGGATTTGTTTTTATTCTGCCTCAGGCTGAGAGGTTCAGCTCAGGCTCTAGTTCAAATATGAGACTTATTCAGGCTGAACTATAATCACCAGAAATAATAATAAAAAGAGGGACAAGTCTCTAACTATACAACAAATACCATGAACTGGTAAGGATTTCAGTGAAAACTCCTTTAAAATGTATCTCTATTCACTGGATACTGCTAGTTTTTTTTTTTTTTTTTTTTTTAATAATCTTAATGTGGGTGTTCCAACCATAAGTTTCATTCACTCAAGTCATAATTCTAAGACAAACACATTAAAAAGGTAATGCATCATTAACTTCTAAACTAGTTTATTTATTAATACATTTGTTTTCAACATTCTTTGAGACTAGTTTGGTTTCTTTACAAATGATAACACTGTCTGGCTTACAGAATAGTTTGTTCTTGATCAATAAAATAAAAATATCCCCAATCAACCTCTATATAGAGACAAATGCTATAGTTTAATTCCTATTTTAACCAATAATTCACATGAAAAAACTAGAGTGACTCTCACAGAAGACAATCCCCAATAGATTCAGTTGAAAATTCAGGACAAGGAAAAGGTTAGAAAGGGTATCATCTCCATGGAATGCTTGGCATTTCAATAGTGTTCTATTTCCTAGGGTTTGTAATTCCCACCAACAGTGCATTTCCACCAACTCTCACAAAGGGGGGTTCCAGCTGTTTCACCAGCTGCTCTTTTAGCCTGAGCCAAAAAAGAACCACCAGTAAACTCATGGAATGCATCAAACCTCTCCAGTAACCCTTTTTTAAGCAGGGGCACCCCCAACGCAGTATCATAGAAATCTATAAGCCTCTTAACTGCAAAAACTGAGGTAAAATAAACATTAGTTTCTTCATTTATAATTTGTGAAAACCATTTTTCTAGAATTAGTCTTTCCGTTTTGAAAAATAAAATTCCTCTAAAATGTGTACTCTTCAAACAATTTCCCCCCAAAGCTTTCTGAAATCTGAAATTAAATGACGTAAACAAATTAAACTTCCCTTCTGGGAAGAAAGTATTCCTGTAAAGGTAAAGAAGGCGGCTTATTTTCCTTACAAATATGACAAAGCAATTTCTTAAATGTTCTTCCTCAGAACAATCAAATAATATTCTCCACCTTGTGCTTCTGCCAGAATAGTCTGTTCCTTTATACAGTTTCAAGCAGGCCTCTAGGGCCACTGTTTTTGATCTGTATCTTAAAAATCCTTTTCCTGGTAATTAATACAGTCCAGTTAGGATTTATTATTTCATGTCATCAAGATAGTGGGAATGCACCTTTTAAAAAAAGGACTCTAGTGAATATCAAACTATAATAACAAACATTAAAACTGCTATAGAGTTTTAAATCTAGAAATTTAATCAACTTACATATAGTTTTACAACTTTCTACATCAGTAACCAGCTTTGAAAATACCACACGGGATATTTCAATGACAGAAAATCTCATCCTATAAATCTTTTAAGATAGTATTATACTCTTATACCCAACAGAGGATTCTTCTGGTCTACTACCTTTCTTACTTTTTCCTTCTTTAAATAACAACAGATGATCTGATTACTCTTTTTCATCATATTTTGTGCGAGAGAATACTAACGCGTTAGAGGTCCGAACAAAACCACATCCAGCGCCTTGAGCTGAAGTTTTTGTCTATGACTCCGGTCGCTGATTTTCAACTGAGAGATCATAAATGAAAATTCATGCACTGCTATCCTGTTCATTTAAAAAAATACATATATATTAAAAATATTACTAGGATGTACACTTAAATATTTCAGCAACATACTTAATACTTATATATATTAGTGATGATTACTTTAAGAGTTCACCCAAGTGCAATTTAATACTTTATTATATGCAACAAAAACCTTTTCAGTGCAAGCTTAGCAGTGCAAAGACTTCTGTATGTCAATAATTTCATTGCTATATTGATGTTTTTGTTTTCTAAGGTTTCTTTATGCTATAAATTAATGTGATTCAGAAATTTATCAAATTCAAAATATTTTATGATTATTAAATTACCTCTGGCATTTTACCATCATTTCATAAACAACAAGAAAGTTGTAAGCAATTTACTTATTAACACAGCAGACTTAATCATTCTCAGTTTAGATCATATTCATTTTCTTTATAAATAGCATTTTAAAAACCTGTATCTTTACATTCTAATATTTAAACTATTTAAAAGTTCACTGAAGTCATAAATGAAAAGTAAAAAGTCATCACTGGTTGGGGGAATAAATTGAAGAATATTTGTAATAAGAAGTATAGAACCATTTCACTAGCAATGAAGAAAGTCTGCAGGGTGCCAAAAGGCTCAGGTGAAATAAGGAAATAAAACTGCTTTGTTTTGGACTTCCAATCCAAGCAGGCCAGTAGTTAAGATGTCTTATCAACCAAGTGGGATACAAAGACGAATCTTATGACACAAAGTGTAATAATAATAATAAAACTGTTAATAACAATGACAATTAAAAAAATAAGCATGTATTATGTGCTGAGTACTGTGCCAAGAACTTTTCAAACTCAAAAAATTCTATAATATATGTAAAATTGCCATTTTATAAATGAGGAAACTATGGCAGTTGTAACTTGCCCAAGATGACATAATTAGTAAGAAGACAATTAGTAAGTAAGACAATCCCAATTATCTATGATTCCAATGACTGAACTCTGAACCTTTTATTTAGAAAAATTTCAGGTTACAGAACTCCTATGAGGTTTCCACAAAACTTTAGAGAGTAAAGAACTCTAACTTTCCCTATAGAAAATGCCTACATTCATCATCTCTGTGGGTAAACTTTTGTGTGTAAGCTCTTGTCACATCTTTAATATGACACTTATTAAAGTGCCTGAAGGCAAACTGTGTCTTATCTCTTTATCCCCAAACCTAGCATGGTGCTTGGCAAAAGTAGATGCTTGATAAATGTTTATGTAATAGATGAATGAATGCATGGATGGGGGCAAGAATGAATAGCAATACTATCAGTACACAAAATTTAAGAGGGACAATGAGATGTAGTAAAAACGAAACTATAAAACAGAATTTTATGCAAAGTTCAATATGAGTCCAGAGGTGGAAGGGATTCTACCTGAGTGGGTGAGGATGTCAGGGAAGTTCACACAGGTCTGAAAGGAATGAGGAGGCATGTGTCAGGTGAAGAGAGCCTTAGTATAAGCTCTGGTAACAGAATTACAGAATATAGAAAATACAGTAAAAGGTTTAAGATAACCATGACATGAAAACGAACATAGTTTTACCTACCTACTACAGATGTAATAGTATTTTAAAGTCACAGAAAGGAAACAAAATAATGAATTACTGTAGGTATGTGTACATTTGGAATGTGTAATACATTTCTTATACATTCTTACAAATAGCTCTTATATCTACAGTTACACTGCAAAAAGCTTTGTGACGTAGGTAATTAATTGCTACTGCCCCTTTGAATGGACTCCTCTAATCTCTATCACCACATAAAAGGGGCTTGATGAAGACTATGCCAGTTTTTCTTTCCCCTCCATTCAAAAAGGCACCAGTAGGCTGACCTAAAAGTTTTCTTCTGTAGTAACATGTTCACTATTTTGAAAAACTTATCTTGATTAAGTGTGATGTTATCTCAACAATTCTACCAGAATTTGAGGTTATCTCTGATAACTTTCAGGCTTCCCAGATGGCTAAGTGGTAAAGAATCTGCCTGCAATCCAGGAGATGCAGGTTTGATACCTGGGTCTGGAAGGTCCCCTGGAGGAGAAAATAGCAACCCACTCCAGTATTCTTACCTGGGAAAGCCCATGGACAGAGGAGCCTGGTAGGCTACAGGCCATGGAGTCACAAAAGAGTTTGACATAACTTAGTGACTAAAAAACTGAAAATGTTTACTTTACTAAAACAAAAAAAGTGGCCATAACATGTACAGTCAAAATATTGAGCAGCCTGTTTATTTCATGTTGTTATTATGTAAAGAAACTTTCCAAAGGACCACATAAGAAAAGTTGTATAAGTCACAGGGTTAACATAAACAACTTAAAAAACCCTAATCCCACCTTAATGCTCTACTATTCTGTTTTAACTTAGAAATGTGTCTTATTTAAAAAGCAAGAACTCAATTTTTTTTCTTCTTTCCAGCATCTAGTTGCACCATGAATATAAAAAAATACTTAATATGCACTTACTGATTTGACTCTTAACCCCATTAATTTCATCATTATAGTCATGTGCACAGTAAAATCAGAAATACTGATGCTCAGAATACATTTAAGGAGATATGGAAACTTTCAACTCGATCCAAAATACCAACTTCTAAGCAAAAAAAAGCTGTGTACTTAAATAAGATACATGCAGGCAAATTGATTAGAAATATGCATATAATAATAGACAACATTATTAAAGTCTTTTTTGATACAGAAACAATCTAAGTTTGAATGGAACATGAGTAATCTTGTAAGGGTCAAATTTCAGTGAAATTTCTGCAAATTTTAACATTTAAATCTTTAGTGATTATTAGGTTAACTAATGGAATTTTAAAATATAATTTAGAAAAGTAGTGACAATTAATTCCAGACATCTAAGGGATAAACTAGCATCTTATACTTTGGTATCAGATCTATCCAGGTTCAAATACTACCTGGGCAAAATATCTAAATTCTTTCTGACTTGGTTTCTTCAATCTATAAAATGGGAATAATAGTACATACTTAATTTTAACCTGAAGCTTAAATGAGATAACACAAAGCATCTCTGTGTAATATACATTCAAAAATAATTACTATCATTTACCTTTTATTTATTAAACTTTTTTTTGAGATTTAACTTACTGTCTCTAATATTAAGTGGTTATTGCTGTTATTAAAAGAACAACAATTAAGAGATATCTGTACATTAATCCATTCAAATAGGTTTTCTCATATCAAATGAATAAGTTCTGTTACTTTTACCATAGGTTCAGAGGTTGGTCCTTTGATTTACCTAAGAAGAAGGCAATGGCACCCCACTCCAGTACTTTTGCCTAGAAAATCCCATGGACGGAGGAGCCTGATAGGTTGCAGTCCATGGGGTCACTGGAGTCGGACACGACTGAGCAACTTCACTTTGACTTTTCACTTTCATGCATTGGAAAAGGAAATGGCAACCCACTCCAGTGTTCTTGCCTGGAGAATCCCAGGGATGGGGGAGCCTGGTGGGCTGCCGTCTACGGGGTCGCAGAGTCGGACCCTATTGAAGCGACTTAGCAGTAGCAACAGCAGCAAAAAAGATATAGTTGACCCATCTTCTAATTCTCAAATTACTTTCTCTAGAAATAATTTTTTTCAAAGACCTGATTATTCAAGCAAGAAAAACTGATTAAAACTTACAAATTCATACAAGTGTCAGGGAATGGATATATTTATAATATTTTCTTTGAGTCCTTAGCCACAGAAGTAACTTAATTGAAAAGTGACCTTATTCTCTAGGAGTAGGAAAAAAAAAAACACTTGGATAATAAAGACCCACCTGGGAAGCGTTGTTCCTTTGACATTGTTGTCTCTAAAATTCTTCTCATATTGGGGTAGTTCAACAAATTCTATCAACCACTGAAGTGTGTCCTCAAGGGTCCAATTATGAACTACAAAAGATAAAAACAAAGAATATTTTAAACACATGTGCATTCAGAATTTATAAAAATTATATATATGTATATACATACATATATAACACTACTGTAACTTCAGAGGAAATAACGATGTTAGACTGAATTTTCAATTCAATCACTAATAAGTACTAAAATAATGTTTGGCATTATATGAGAAGCTCAAAACAATGGAGACATACCTCCTACCCTTAAGGGCTTACAATCTAGAACAGAGAGGACACATAAAGGAAAAGAGAACAAAACATTAGCATGTTTAATTCTAAAATAAGAACCTATGCAAATTTGAACAGGATGAAATAATCTACTATTTCCCTGGCTGTAAAAAAACTTACCAGATATATATTCATTCTTCCTTTCATTTAACCATCCATCCACATAACATTATAAACCTGCTCAGTATCAGATTCCATTCTAAGCACTGGGAATACAGCAGTAAAGAAGATGGATAAACTCCTTGCCTTCATAAAACAAACTCTTTTGGGAGTAGGCAGGGGCAATTAATAAGAGGAGGAAGAAAAGAGGAAGAATTTCAGATAATGATCAGCTATTACAAAAGAAAGGAAAGATGTCAGGGTAAGTTTCTCTGAGAAGCTGTTACCTGATTTAAGACTCAAAAATTACAAGGAGCCAACACTGTGATGATCTTGGAGAAAAAACAATCCAAACAGACTTAAAAGCTGGTGTAAAAACCTTACGGAAGAACCAGCTGTGTATGAGGGATAGAGTGTAGGACTAGAAGGACCAGTCCAAAAAAGATTTTCAAGAATTCTGGATATCTTTCAATAAGAAGAGGGAAAAGTAAATAATCTATGCTTTTAAAATAGCACTCTCCACTGTGGAGAATGAACTGTGGGAGACAAGACTGAAAACAAAGAGAAATAAGACCAGTCCTTATCCAAGCAAAAGGAGTTATTGTCTTGGACCAAGGTTCTAGTAGAGGATATAGTGACAAGTGGCCAGATTCAGGACGTATTCCGGGGAAAATGCTTTTAGATGTTCTGATGAAATGGATGGAAGCTGGTAGGCAGAAGAAAGTCTAAAGAAGCACAGAGAGTGCTTCCACTAATTAAGATAGGAAAGAGTGAGGAGGACTAGACTTGGGCAGCAAGTAGGGGCAGGTGATAGAGACCAAAAGTTCTATTTTTAGACATTATAACATGTCTAAACATTTGAAGTATGTATCAGATATTTAAGTGCAGATAGACAAGAGCAGTCAGATATACAAATCTTGAGCTTAGAGAAAAGTAAGGTTAGGAATAGAGACATAAATTAGGAGTCATGAGCATACAGATGGTCTTTAGACTGAATGAGATCACCCAAAAGAGCTAAAGATAGCTATTACTGGATTCTAGGAGACTGGCTCCAAATCATGAAGAAAAGGACAACTAACATCTCTTCTAGACACTTACTTTGAATTAAGCCCTTTATATGCATTTTTCCCTTTAAGCCTTAAAAATAAAGAAACAAACAAAAACTTATGAGATACTAACATGATTATCTCCATTCTGGAGATAAGAAACTGAGAAGTTAATGGGATCAAGACAGTCAGTAGCAGAACTGGATCTCAACTCAGACCAACTGACCTCAGGACCTGATTCTATGCTACTGTGAGAGGAATAATATTAAATAACAGTAGAGATATAAACAAGCAGTTAAATACTGGAAGCAGCTAAACACATTCTACTTCAAGAAGAACAAAGACAAGTTTATCCAAAGGAAAAGATTTGAATGTGCTGGAAAAAAGAAGAGCTCCATATTCGTCTTCATACATACTTTGAAGATGTGGAAAAACAAAATGCTTACAGATCACAGAAAAGGCCAAAGGAGAGGAAAGGAAAAAAGTGAGCAATAAAAGCAGATCTGGAAATCCATCTGTGATAAACCTGAGATGAGATCTTCCTGAGTATGAACTTACTTTTGCAAGCAAAGTTGATGTTCACAATCTGCCTTTTTTATTAAGTGTTCTTTAGAAGAAAAGTTTAAATAAATCAGAAACAAAACATTAACAAAACTTAACTTTTAAATAACATACAACATTTGATAATTTTGTACTAAGACAGCTTTGACAATTTTTTAAATGAGCTCTTCTTCTTGTGTTCCTGCCCTTAAGACTGGCCATGTGCCTGAGGCTGCTGTACCCATTTAGCCAAATAACGTAGAATAAATATCAGCCAAAGGTTCAGGACCTGGGTGCTTTCCACTGAATTTAATAAATGCAAAGTAGCTTTTTTTTTTTTTTTAAGTTTCTTCCTATTCAAGACGAACTGCACTGAGAACTGCCTGGTCTGAGACTCTGCCAAGAAACC
Organism: Bos grunniens; assembly: GCF_055505025.1. NCBI lineage: Eukaryota > Metazoa > Chordata > Mammalia > Artiodactyla > Bovidae > Bos > Bos grunniens. Next base: position 72,075,991 of record NC_141170.1, read on the forward strand.
GACAGCACAGCTGCACCTCACACACCCACACGAAAACTTCAGCCAAGATAACAGGATAAGATGCTGTCATGCCCATGGCTGTTCATCTGATCAACAGCAAAAGCCTAAACACTCCAGTGCATCAAAATATTCTCTCAATTATCAATGAAATAAGACAGAAAAGAAGAAAAATCAAATGAAGAAGACATGTTTAAAGTACCCAAATTCTAGTATTATTCCATCTGATAAGCAGAGAATTACACTGGTGCTAAAGTAATTTTCTTTACAATGAATCTGTAAAACTACAAAATTCTAACACAGAGCACACAGTTTGCTTTGGGGTGCGGGGGTCTGGGGTTCATTTCATCATCTTTTTCTCATGCTTTTTGGTTTCTTTGGTAATGTCCGCTAAGTATCTTCTCAGGACCAGGACCTGTACTGTATGTATATTAGCTTTCTCCGCTCCAAATTCAGTAATTGTCTTTTGATTCTTAGGACAGATAATACTATGCCCTTCCTCGGGGTCTTTGCACACATGGCATTTCCTCTTTCATTTTCTCCACCCCTCTGACTCACCTTTACCTATTTACTTTATTGAGCCTTCATATTGCAGTTAAAACTTTAATTCCTTGGGGAACCTTGTCAAACACTGCTATATGATCATACATCACACTGTACTTTTAGGCACAGCATTTAACATAGCATTTATGATTATTTGTTTCTATGATTATTGTCTTAACATCTGTTCATACCTCTCAAGCATAAGTTTCTTGCTCACTCTTCTGTCCCTAGCACTTGGTACACAAAAGGTGCTCAACAAGATCCTCTCAAATAAATGAAGCAGACTGTGTGTGTAATTGACAACTGGCGTGCTGCGATTCATGGGGTCGCAAAGAGTCGGACACGACTGAGCGACTGATCTGATGAAAATCTATTTTTACATTTCAGAAAGGAGATTCAAACAGAAAGAGGAACTTTTCTGTGTAAGAAATTTTTGTTGGCAAAAGAGTTATTAAAAATTATCTAGAAATCAACTATACTTCAATTTTTAAAAAGTAAACTTAAAAAAATTATCCAGTTCTTTATTATCCAAGTCTCACTGCCTCTTTCACATGCACTGTTGCTATACAGCATTTCCACCAGAGGGCAGACAGAGGAGGATAATGTATTTCTTTAAAAATATAGATTTTCTTCTTTTAGTCTATCTGGAAAGCTATGGAAATGTCAGTTTCTACTTAAATTCTATTGTTTCTGCTAGAAACTGCGACCAGCGCTACAGGTTGTTGTCTTTGAGTGATCTAGGACAATTTATCCCAATATCAACAGAAAGAACTCTGGAATTAAAACAGACCTGATTCCAATCCCAGGAACTCAATTTCTCACCATAAAAAATAATGAAACTGAGCTAGACCATCTTTAAAATTCATTCAAATTCTTTGTTTTTGATTTCGTTATAATGAACAAAAGATGATGTTTAAAATACTGCCAGACTGTTAACCTAGAACAGTAGATTATAGAATAATGAGAGGGGGAAAAGTAACTCTAAGAACTTTCAGGACAGCAACAAAACTGTTCCTATTAAACACTGGGAGATTTGCAAAGCTTATTTCCAAAACCACTGCGACAACTCTTTGAAGTAGGTACTTTCAGCATCATACTGAACCTGTTAGTTTATGAAGGTGAAGTTCTTAATTAGCTAAAATGGATTACTAAATGGTCAAACCAGGTTTCAAACAAGTCCATGTCTAGAATCGTTTACCACTGTACAATACCGTTACCTCTTTAGAGTCAGGTAAATGGCCCTCATAATCAAATTAGGCACTTCAAGTAAACAGTTTATGCTCCACACTTGCAACCATGTATGTAGCTTTCTAAATCTGCCATATTCCCACATGTCATTCCTTTAACCTGGAATGGCATGCCCGTCTTCTTCCTTGTCAGGCTGCTCTTCCTTAGCCTTTGAGACCCAGATCAGGAACTCATTCCTCCATGAAGTTTTCCCTGTCTATCCATTTCTAGATTACCGTTGCTCTTCCTCACGCCCCTGATCATATGTACATATATCTGTCATAGGATTTATCCATGTGCTCTAATGAAATTGTCCGTGCTTGTGTTACCCTCTGGCTGATGAGTTCCTCAAGGGCAGGAACTTGTTCTGCCTAACACAGTGATTATTAACACCATAATGCCACATCCCTTTGATTAGGATTTTATATATTAATATACACTATATTTAACATCTCCAAGCCACATCTGTGAGACAGCTGTTTCTCTACAGTCTATACAGAGAACCTTGGCCAAGAGAGGCCATATAACTGTAATGTAGCACACAGCTAGAATTTGACTCTAATCTTCTGACCCCAAGTTCACTGACAATATAGGTGGCTCCTGATTTAAAAGAAGTGCTCATTATTTAACTTTAAAACTCAAAACACATTTTCTCTTAGAATCAAAGCTTCTGGACATATAGCATTAATAGTAATTCAAGAGTTAAACATTACATATGAGCAATCTGCCAAGAGTAATTGTGTTAATGGAGTCAGGATTCCACTAGAGACATCAAGTAAGCACCATGGCCTACTGAAGGCCCGGCAATAGTAACACTATAGCCCAGTGGAGCTATGCCAGTTCTTCATCATGGCACTGGCTTCTATGACTTGAAAAGGGGGCTCTACCAGCCTGAAGGGTAAGATTTCAAAGAGATTTCAGGAGATTCAGAGCTGCAGCAGGGCTCTGGACCAAAGGAAGTAGTGTGGGACAGGGGAGAATGGGGACAGGATGGTGACTAGAAGCAAATCTCCAGGAGATAAGAGGGTGTGGGGGGTGCACATTTATGGATTTTTCACAGGAACACAGGCAAGATGAGGATTCTCCTTTCCATTATCTCCCTTTGCTGCTAGCTAAAGAGCTATTACTGTAATAAGGGATGAGATTCCTGGTTCTGTACCAAAACAGCTTCCCTTTCTTCCCCTTATCCTAACTGTTGTTATCAATCCTACCTCCACATAATTATTTTGGACCAGCACTTTAAAGAGAAAAATTATAACTGTGCTTAGGAGAAAGCTTTTAGATAGCAGCAGGAGCTGTAGTAATGAGAAGAATGAAGAGATAGGAAAGGCTGGAAACACCCAGCAACAGAGTAAAGAAAGGAACATTCCTGTGGCCATTTAACAAAAGCAGGCTTCCAAAAAAGATGCATGAGTCATGCATAGGTACATCCTCAATTGAACAAATGAACTTATAAGGAGAAGAAACACCAACTGAAAGTGATGTCTCCCTCCCCTGAATTTCTATAGTACTTACTATTCCTACCAAATGGCATATCATATGTGCTGCCTTATTTTGTAACTATTTGCTTAATTACATCTTATGTTCCTACCATATTGTAAGTTTCCAGCAGCTCAGCATAAAGTTGCCATTTAAGTATTAGCTGAATATATAACTGACTTTTTTCTTTCTTAAAGAACCTGTTTTGTTTTTAATTGTGTCCACTTGCTATCCCATAGTTGTATGAAAGACATATGATACTGTTTTCACAATATCACATTTCAAAGTAACAATGGAGAATCCCTGACTCCAAAAGAAGATCACAGGAACTTATAACATGTTGGAAGTTAGAAGGTGCCAGTGTATAGCCATGTATGTGACATTAGGATGAGGTAAGAATTTGTGTGCTTCCTGTCCATTCCTGCCTCAAGCAAATGTGACAGAAACAAAAACTGTGAAAGAGAAACTTCAGAAGATTAAAATACATGTATTTACTTGCTCATTTCATCTATAAAATGGAATCTTATAAAACTTTCTCCAGTGGTCACGTATGAATGTAAGAGTTGGACTATAAAGAAAGCAAACGCAGAAGAATTGATGCTACTGAACTGTGGTGTTGGAGAAGACTCTTGAGAGTCCCTTGGACTCAAGGAGATCCAACCAGCCCATCCTAAAGGAGATCAGTCAGGACTGATGTTGAAGCTGAAACTCCAATACTTTGGCCACCTCATGCGAAGAGTTGAGTCATCTGAAAAGACCCTGATGCTAGGAAAGATTGAGGGCAGGAGGAGAAGGGGACGATGGAGGATGAGATGGTTGGATGGCATCACCGACTCAATAAACATGGGTTTGGGTGGACTCCAGGAGTTGGTGATGGACAGGGAGGCCTGGCGTGCTGCGATTCATGGGGTCGCAAAGAGTCGGACACAACTGAGCAACTGAACTGAACTGAATGCACCCAGTGCAGTTAGCCATATACTTGTGTTAAGTTCAGTTCAGTTCATGAAGTTATAGGCCTAAAAATACGAAACAGCTTTGTGAAGTACCACCACCTAAGTTTTCATCTGTTATATTTAATATAAGTACAAGCTGTCCTAAAAGCCTTCAAATATGATTTGTGAAATCACCTAAATTCTGTGTGTGTGGGGGGGGGGGGCGGGGGGGTGGTACTAATGACAAAGCATTAGTGTGCATGTAGAGACATGTTAATACAGCAGCACCTAACATTTTATAAGCACTTAGCAAGTTCCAGCAACTGGGCTAAATGCTTTATGTGAACTATCTCATGAAATCCTATGAAGTAGGTAGGAGTAATATAATCTTGGTTTACAGATCAGGAAGCTGAGGCTCAGACAGTATGAGTAACTTGTCTAAATTCACACACAAAGTAAGCAGTGGAGATAGGATTCAAAACAGTATCTGTTGACTTCAAAGCCCCAGCTCTTCACCATTACACTCCTTGTTCTCCTCTTTTCTGTATTGAGAATATTTCAAAAATATTTCCAAATTCACAATTAGCTGTGTCACACCTTGGATATATTTATATCTACACCATGGATATAATACATCATTTACATTTACTCTGCACTTCATTTCTTAATATCTTTCTTTCTTACTACTTTTTAAAAAGTGCTACATTCTAAATTTATGATACCGTATCTAACGTTCTTAATATTAAGAAAGCAACTGGCATAATAGTTTCTTTTGGCAAACTACGTATTTTAGAAAAATCAATTCCTAATATCTTAATACAGTACTGTACAGCTAAACACGTTACAGTTACTACACACTTACTACTTTCTAATAAAGTATGAAAACTTCTTTGTAAGTATCAAAAGGTATGGTAGGAGGGTCAGGAAGGAGAAAGTAAAAATATTGTTAATGAAAGTAACTATCCTTAAAGCTGGCTATATGAAATGGTTAGTGAAAGAAGTTCTATATTTTGAAGCTACCCAGATACACAACCTAAAAACTATTTGTCATTTGAAAAATATCTCAATTATTGCCATGTTTATGTGAAGTGCTAATTTCTAAAATATAGGTGCAACCTGTATTCATAACTTTTCCAAAGTCTGTTTCAACTAAGAATTTCAAGTTACAAAAGACTCAGAAATTCTTACAGTGACAGTGATAACTTATTATGGGAAAATGCAACTGACTGAAGGTTCAACATAGCAAGACTTTGGTGAAAAGCAACTTTAACGAAATATAATATAAACATAAAAAATAACTTTCAAATATAAAAAATGAAAAAATTTAAAGCCTTCCACACTCCATCTTAACTCAGGCGGTTTACAGACTTTGTGGTGTCCACAGCTCAGAGTGAGATTTTAGCTGATCAGCTGCTCAGGACCATCAACAGAGGCTTATCTTTAGAACAAGCAAGCATGTGAGCGCCTCAGATGCATGGTGGTCAGCAGGGCATGTCTCTGTAACGTGGACTAAATTCCTGCACTATGCTATATTTGGACACCTAAGAGCCACACCCTGAACTTGGGAAACCTAAATATCAGTAGTTGTATCAAAGAGAAATAACTACACACTTTCTCTCAGGAGCTCCTTACCTTTCATCATTCAAGAACTACATGTAATTTTTAGGCATCCTAGATAAATATTGGTAAATGTCTCAATGCTCAGAGTTCAAAAATTACAAGGGTATTATTGTTCTCTTCCCAACAGTGATACAATGGACACTAAGAGAAGATTTTAATACTTTTCCTATTGTCAAGTGCATTCTTATCATTTAAACAAGAATATGCCATCAACACCTATTTTCATGAAGATTATGGAAGATAACAAAGACATATCTAAAAACAGAAACTGGAGAAACACTGAATCTCAAAATTGTATGACTGTTCTGAAGATTAACAAAACATATGAGGAAATAACTCTTAGGAATGGTAAAAGTGCTCCACAAATGTAAATTATTATCATAGTATAATAAGTATTATTACTTATAACAAATAAGTAAGTTCAAGGAGTCTACTTACTTTATGTATCAGTCAATAAGATAGTGGACTCAATGGCTATAAAGGAACTAAATGTCAAGTTTTCCTAAATATCTCATTATGGCATCATTGAAGACATCACCTTAGGGACTGAGTGGATGAATTTCTAGTTACGTATCTTCCATTTTACACTCAGCCCTTGACCTTTTTTTTTAAACCCCAAACTGAGACTATAAAGAATAATTCACATCAAATGAAAACAAGTTCTTTAAGGGCAAACAATATCTCTCGTTCATTCCTATACTCACAACACGCTATACAATGCCAAAAATATAACATGCACTAAACAAATGTGGAATGGCAGATGTTTCTTAGGAACTCAATTAATACTTGCTGGATAAGTGAGTGAATAATAAAATGATTTATTAACCAAAGCTGCCAGGAAAATGTCACCTTTGCATTCACTCTTAAGAGTGGCATTTCTAGATAAAGCAACAAACTTTTCAAAAGTATGGTTAAACTTCATAAAAAAGAGAGGATGATACTTTTCAAAGAATATGTTAATAACAAAATAACAAAAACAATTCTAAATTACAGCTTTACAAATGTTTGCTTTATTTTCTGCTAAGAGTTCAAAAATGCTCAAATTTTTTTTCTCTTGGAATTTGAAAGTCTCTTCAAAAGACTACCTGCACAGGTGACTTGGGATTTTTTTATTCAACAAATATTTACTGAGTGCACAGTAATTACTAGCGGGCACTAGATAAAACATCAGAGACAAGAAATTATTACTAAGACTAATGTAAAGCTTAATGTAAGAAAATGTATTGACTTCAAGGAGTTCAACAAATGATGAACACAACGTCCAGTTAATACATGCTTTATTTCCAAAGAGTATTAAATCAAAGGCCAGATAAAAGTTGAGCTTTCACAGTTTCATGTCACACATCTCTGGGCAAGAAGAGACATTACATGAGAAACGTGTTAATCCTTATTTCTTCCAGAATAGAAAAATTCACCAATTTCTATGGTAAAAGCATTTTCAAGATAATGTTACTCAGGAAATTTGTTTGATATGACTCTTTCTAGGACATCTAGCATCTGAAACAGTTCACAAATTATATTAGCTGCATTTGGTATATAGCATTTTCTAACTTAGGCTTCATCTACTAATATACATTACTAACACCAAAACAACTTTTAGGAAAAGTTTACTTGTTTTTTGAGTACTACTAACACAATGATTAAAACATTAAAATACTAAATGGCACCCCCATTTACAGGGGACTTTTTCAATAGCTAGAGTTATGTGATAAAGGAAAAATGTGAATAATGTGCTTTAGTAATAAAAATAAATTCATAAAGAAAATAATGTGCTTCAATAATAAAAATAAATTCATAAAGATGGACTCCTGAACACCATGTCACTGTACAGTGCTCACTCAACTTCTCTCCAAGGTCTATTTTTTAAGTCTCAAATTGCCCAACAGTAGCTGAGTTCCATATGGGGAGGGGAAGGTAGACTACTGGTGGTCAGAGTCTGCATATGAGGACATGGGAATACTAGGTCCATACAAGGCAAGCTCCTCAGTGAGGTAACAGCCCAATGGTGTCAAGAGACTGAAAATGTACAGGGGGACTGAGCTAACTAGAAAATATATTGATGATAACAGAACTAGTTTTTTCATGATTGGTGAAAAGAGATAGCTCAGTTGGTAAAGAATCTGCCTGCAATGCAGGAGACCCCGGTTCAATTCCTGGGTTGGGAAGATCTGCTGGAGAAGGGATAGGCTACCCACTCCAGTATTCTTGGGCTTCTCCTGTGGCTCAGCTGGTAAAGAATCTGCCTGCAATGTGGGAGACGTGGGTTCCATCCCTGGGTTGGGCAGATCCCCTGGAGAACGGAAAGGCTACCCACTCCAGTATTCTGGCCTGGAGAATTCCATGGACTGTATAGTCCATGGGGTCACAACAAGTCAGACATAACCGAGAGATAAATAGGACAAGAAGTCAACTAAATAAACCAGCTAGAATTAATCCAGTAGTGTTAGACTGCTATCAATGTGAACTAGTATCAGGTATCAGTGAGAACTCATGACTTTTAATATACAGAGAGAAGTAAATACAGGAGTGTGTTTCTTAACTCTTGCTACTGAGAGGGCCTGGGAATAATACCTCAATAGCAATGAGAAGACCTAGTGTGCAAATCTTGGTTTCTAAATACTACCTCAACTACAAGTAACCAGAACTCCTTGGAGTAATGGTTGTTTCCAGGGGTAGAGCTAAGAAATAACAAAATAAGCCTAGAACACCTTTTTGTGCCAGAATATAAGGAAGGCTTAAAAAACTCTGAAGACACACATATAAAAGAATAGAAAAGTCAGCTTGAAAGGTTTACAACAGTCATATCTGGGACAATTAAAGCATCAAAATAACAAGAGCAACAAACTCACTGAATAAAGTTGAAATCCAGGCACCATGCTGATATAAATGAATAAATACAGAAGATCAATTTTCAGATCAGTCATAAGATTTTGATATTCATTATTTCTCCCACTTCTATTTTCAAGATATGCCTTTTATCTCCCACCATCTTCACAGGACAAGATGTTAATATACTCTGTTTAATTTTTCCTTATAGTAGAATGCAACTGATAAATAGAAGGAATGACGGGATTTTTAAAAACTATAATTTGACAACCATCAGAGTAACAATTAATTCAGGCAAAATGGATGCTAAAATCAGTGGGTGAAAAGTGATGAGGGATGTGATGTTACAAAGTCTGCAAGTTTCTCTTCATAAAAAAATACTAACTACAAAGGGGGAAAACGCAGCTTTACAGTTACAGAAGCAGAACAGACATTATCTTAATCAAGTGATCAAAGGTAATACTGCATAACAGACTAACACCAGGTGGCACTCAAAGGCTCTAATGAAAAGAATCATTTCTGTGACAGTCCAGCCCCAAATGCCTAACATGGATCTAATCAGAGAAAATACCCAACAAATCCTAATTTAGATACAACCTACAAAATGACACTGTTAACAATTACTGGCCACAGACATGCAAGGCCAGGAAATACTTTGGAATTGTTCCAGATTAAAGAAGACTGCAAAGTGAGGACACCTGGGTATACTTGCATACTCATTATCAGGACCAAAAGCAAAGCTGGAATGAGGGCCTCTGGGCAGTGTTTTGGTCCTGAAGATTTTCACTAAATTTGAAGTTGCTTTCAATTAAGAAATTAAAAACTGTATTACTAATCTTTCTTTTTCCATTATATAGGCATAGACTTCTAATAATTGCTAACTCCTTCATTACTTTGTAGTTTGTGGTTTTCTTCGAGAAAGTATGGCAATCTTTTAACACTAACAATGGTTATAGCAAATACCAGGTCCTTATTAGCTGTCTAGTGTTGTTCTAAGCTGTATATACTGATTGATTAATCCTTAACAGAGACTTCTATAGAGGGTACTATTACCATCTACATTTCACAGATGGGGAAAGTTAAAGACAGAAAAGATTAATACACTTGCCCAAGGGGAAAAAATCTATACAAAGACTTGAATCCAGGCAGTCAAGTGCCACACCTTCTTTAGAATACTGTCTGTCTAGGAAAGGATAGCTGTACCTTGGAGTTTCTCAAGATATCAGTATCCAAAAGGTGAGAGACTCAGTGATTATAAAGACTCAGAATCTTTAAAAAAGCTAATTGTTCAACATTCACTTAGTACCAGGTTGCAAAGATCTAAGATCCTATCTTCATAATATTGGAAAGCTTGCCATACAGATTTATGCTGTTTATTTAGGAAAAAAAAAACCAATAATAAACTACTGCAAAAATATCTTTGACACTTTTAAAACGAGATTTACTATTCAATTCAGTTCATGACTTTTAATATACAGAGAGAAGTAAATATAGGAGTGTGTTTCTTAAGTCTCGCTACTGAGAGGGCATGGGAATAATACCTCAATAGCAATGAGAAGACCTAGTGTGCAAATCTTGGTTTCTAAATACTACCTCAACTACAAGTAACCAGAACTCCTCGGAGTAATGGTTGTTTCCAGGGGTAGAGCTAAGAAATAACAAAATAAGCCTAGAACACCTTTTTGTGCCAGAATATAAGGAAGGCTTAAAAAACTATGGAGACACACATATAAAAGAATAGAAAAGCCAGCTTGAAAGGTTTACAACAGGTTTACATATCTGGGACAATTGTGTCCGACTCTTTGAGACCCCATGAATCGCAGCATGCCAGGCCTCCCTGTCCATCACCAACTCCTGGAGTTCACCCAAACTCTTGTCCATCGAGTCAGTGATGCCATCCAGCCATCTCATCCTCTGGCGTCCCCTTCTCCTCCTGCCCCCAATCCCTCCCAGCATCAGTCTTTTCTAATGAGTCAACTCTTTGCATGAGGTGGTCAAAGTATTGGAGTTTCAGCTTTAGCATCAGTCCTTCCAGTGAACACCCAGGACTGATCTTTAGAATAGACTGGTTGGATCTCCTTGCAGTCCAAGGGACTCTCAAGAGTCTTCTCCAACACCACAGTTCAAAAGCATCAATTCTTCAGCACTCAGCTTTCTTCACAGTCCAACTTTCACATCCATACATATTGCTCTACTATAAAAGCACAGCTGGAATTGAAATAACCTCTCTTTTTTTTACTTTTCTAATTGTCTACTCAATAATTCACATTTGTATTTCCTTGTTCTCTTGCAATTGACTTATTTCCAAGATCCAAAAGTGCTTTCCTGTTTTAATTTTTTTTTCAGGCCCCAGCTGTGTCACTGGGGAAAAAAGTAATTTTGCTCACTTTGGTGAAACAGTGTTGAAGACAAATGAACAGTTATTACCAAATTATTAAATTCAGAATTCTTCTTAAATTATAAATTGCCCTCTTATTCCACATAAACAGAATACTTTATTATCTAGTAAGTAATGATAATTTATTTCAATGGAATTGTTGACAAACCAAAACCCTAGAAGTGACCTCTAAATCCTGCCTAGTCCATTTACTTGGAAAACAAATGGATTCTTACATTCCTGAAGACAATACATTATCTATTTTGTAGCTTATACACGTCTTCAGTCTACACAAATGTTACTAGTAAAAATATTACACCAATTTGCTATTTCAGAGAATTCTGCTCCTTGCTTCCTATTAATATAAAGAGAAGTGAAAGACAACCAAAATGACAATTTTTTGAAAAAAATACTGTCCAAATTTTCCATTAGAAAATACAGAAAATTAAAACAGCATTGTAAACTAAATAAAACTTCCATTTTTTCTAGTAGCCTAAACTCATACAAGTATTGCTTTTCCTAGAACTGATAACAGCAGGAAATTACCCATAACTACTATTAATTTAGTAACTCTTTGTAGTTTCACAAAAGCATATCTTTCCAGACAACTCACTAAGGATGACTTTATAAACTTTATATTCATTGATTCTCTAATGTTATGTCTGTTCTTCTCCCTGCTGAGAAGACCTCACTTGGCAAAAACTGATGAGTAGCACAACTGACAAGAACTCCAGGACATGATGAAGACTCAGCATGGGAAAAGTATTCCATATTCTTAAGCTCTTTACAGTAGTTGCAAACAGCAGGCGGTATTTTTAGATATTACTGAAGTGTGATGAATACTATTTGCCTTTAGGGAGTGTGTCATGCTCCAAGACTCATATTATTCCTTACACTGACAAGTATCTGGAGGGCATCACTTTCTCAACGTTTCCAAACTAACGTGGAATGGACAGCACCTACTTTTTGACACCTCAAATTCACTTCTTTGATCCTCCAATGATGCTTTTAAAAACACCTGTATCCTCCTGCACAGTATAGGCATTTCTGGCAATCCTAGGTGAACACAGTCAGGGTTTCACCTCATCAATGAAAAAACTGCTGTGCAGTAGTGAAAATCTGTAACAGCCAGAAAAATTTTGGAAAGGGTAGAGGTGATGCAAACTGTAATGATAGTGCCCAGTGTTGAGAGTTATATTAGCTCATTTAATTAAAATACCAAAATGGGATTTAATAAAGCATTTACATTTGGGAAATAACATGCTCTTACCATAAAATCCAGAGTGGGAAGAAAAGAGGTCTACGAGAAAAATCCATTTGTAATCCAAAAGTTTTCGACTGAAAATGTCAAGAACGTATCAGATTTTCTGAAGGAGTAACTATATTTTGTAACTTGTGACCCATGCTGCCAGACTCCACTCACCTACTTCTGGATCCAGAATAACCTTTTAAGCTTTTCTTCAGTCTACTCTTGTCAACATCTACCTTCTCTTGCTCATCAATCTGTTACAGCTGTTTGTCAAGTAGGTACCCCTTTTCTCTCTGCTGTCTTCTGAGACAAGACTCATAATCACCAGGGAGAGGGGGTCAGAGAAGGAAGTAATCAGAGGGCATCATTCTGGAGGTCACACTGACAGGTCTAGGTTATGGCCACATGACCTAAAGCCAGTTACTTCCTGAAATTTCTCTAACTAGAGGAGGCAGGAAAAATTATTTTCTCTTTTGTCATGACCCTGGGAAAAGGTAAGTCTACAACTGCCCGCAGCCACAGAGTTAGCCTTTAGGAAATACAGTAGGAGAAAATAAAAGCAAAATCCAGAAAGAAACAGACAGAAATACAGATGACCAGAGTGGATTAAGCCCCTACTACATACCTATACTCTCCTTAAATAAAGATGGCTTTAATTAATTGATTTTCTCCTACATCAATTATATCTCAACTGGGTCATTCCATTAATATGTAAACACATTTAAAATCTTTCACCTTTTAAAAAAAAATAAAACTGCCCCTGACATCATATCTATCTTCAGGTTATCATAGTCCCATTTCTCTTCCCCTTCTTTTGAAAGTCAGTATTTACTGTCTTCACTTCCTCTTTCATCCACTCTAATGTGACTTTCACTTCCACCATTACAGCGCAACCTCAACCTCTACTTTGCTGACCCAAGGGTGGTTCTCTGTTGTGATCTTACTCAAACTTCTGGAGCATCTGACACTGTCTATGCCCTTTTTAAAAAAAATATTTCCTTCATATACTTCAGCACCCTAGACTCTCCCAGTTCCCCTCATAAGCTCATTGCTCACTTCTCTTTCTTCTTTCCAGGATCCCTCACTGCATCTTGACCTCTCAGCACTCAGTTCTTCACCTCTTTGAAATGTGACCATTATTGATCCCTCAACTGAGCCTTTTTCAACCTTTTTTCCCCTAACTGCCTCTAAGAAATTTTAACACCACAGGTACATAAAACTGGCACTGTATGATCCATAATTCCTGTCTCCAACCCCCCTCCCCCCATCAAATTCTTAAATCCAATCCAACAGCAAATCCTGTCAGCTAGTCCTTCAAACTATATCAGGAATCAGACCCCTCTGCTACCTCCCTCTCCCAGGTCACTGCAAGAGCAGACCTTTTACTTCTACTCCTCTCTTCTCCAGAGTCTAACAGCCACACAGTAACTACATAATCTTCTCAAAAGACAGATCACACCTCACTGCTTAGCTCAAAACTCCTAAATGGAGCTAGAATTGCAGTAAGTATAATGACTTTAAACTTAAATCCTGAACTCTATTAGGCCCTCCAAGGTCTTCTGAGATCATGCAAACCTGTTCATTACCTGTCTTCCTAAGACTGCTAACTTCATGAAGGTAGGATATCTATTTTGATCAGTGCTCTATTTCCAAAACCCGGAATAATGCCAGTCTTCAGGAGGAACTGAATCAATGTTTAATGACTTAATGAATGGAGCAAATGGGCATGCTTTTGTCACTTGCAATAAATAACACCTTTGATGATAAGCATTCTTACAACAAATTTCCCGTTACTTGAAGTACTTTGAGTCTCTTTACCTTCTGCCACTAAAAAAAAGACTTAACTAAAACACATCAACTGCTCAAACTTTAAAAGAAAGCTCTAGAGTATAGAAGAAGACACAGTATACCGTAATTTCAAGCCAATCAACAAAGCATGTTGAACAGTCAGTTATGCACAGTAATTTATTAAGCGTTTAGTCTTGTGATAAATTCAGCCTCCAATATTTAATATAGTGCGGGTTCCATTAGAAACTAGAGTGATTACTTTGAGGGGACATTCTTTAAAACCACTCAAAGAATCTAGACACAGGCCTAAAAACATATATCCACTAACTTAAAACTTAATCTTCTCTTTTTCAAAATTACACATCTAAAAGAAAATGCAGTCTAAAGTCATGGTCAGATTCATGCAATTGGGCATGCTCATTAAAAACAGATGAGAGAAATTTAACAGCTACCAAAGCAGATCAGTCTTCAACTATCTCACACTGCAATCTGGGATATGCTTGCTTACCTTTGCTAGGGTCACAGGCTCTGGATCAGTGGGTATGCAGCTAGCACACAGAAACCTATTATTAGTCACTGTAGTAGAGCTACAGCACTACCATTAAAATCCTGCCACAAAATATTTGGTACTGGTCAAAACATGGAAAATAAGGATGTTAGAATTCTACATTCTTATGATATATACTTCAGAAACCAAACAAACGAATAAGCATATTTTAAAGGTAAGAATTTCTTGCATCTCCCCTCTCTCATTACTCATCCTCTCATCTTCCCTTTCCCCAGCCCAGCCCAGCCCACCTCCATCGCCTTCCAAAAAGTTCAGCGCACTGTTTTAAGAGAACTGTCATTCAAATTCTTCATGGGAAGTAATTCTATAAAGGACTTGAAAATGGCTAGTGATAGTGCCATCCAGCAATGGAATATTATTCTGTCAACCAGTTTCTTGCCCACACTAAATGCATTTTTTATTAACCTATGTTTTCAAACCGTAAACCAACATAATTATAAAGAAAGAAATACAGATTACATTAAGATGTAATAAGGTATAGACTGTTGCTTGCTTATATAATTGTCAAGATTATAATATTTCTAATAAACTTTTGTGGATAAAATAGATGTAATAAGGGGTAATACCAACTTCCAACTCTTATGCTAAAACATGGTGGTACTACTTTTTGAACAAAATCCTTGTTGAATTAAAAATTTTTAAATGTTCAACTTTTTAACATGTCAGTAAAGTACTTCCTTTTTTCAAGCATAATCAGCTCTACCAGTTTCTTAAGAAAGCCCTTTACCTCATCAAACTACCCATTTGTAACTGCCATTCAGTTTCCTCCATTTTCTTACCTACGCCTTAAATAAGAAGTCACTCATTTACCTATGTCATATCTATTTATTCTCATAAATCAGTTTTTATTGTGGCAAAACATGCGTAACATAAAATTTACCATTTTATCCATTTTAAGTGTATAGATCAATGGTATTAAGTATTCATATTGTTGTACAACCATCAGCACCATCCACTCCAGAACTCTCATCTTGCAAAATTTAAACTCTGTACCCATTAACCAATAATTCCCCATTCTCCTCCCACTGCTGCTGCTGCTGCTAAGTCGCTTCAGTTGTGTCCAACTCTGTGCAATCCCATAGACGGCAGCCCACCAGGCTCCCCCGTCCCTGGGATTCTCCAGGCAAGAACACTGGAGTGGGTTGCCATTTCCTTCTCCAATGCATGAAAGTGAAAAGTGAAAGTGAAGTCGCTCAGTCATGTCCGACTCTGTGCGACCCCATGGACTGCAGCCGACCAGGCTCCTCCGTCCATGGGATTTTCCAGGCAAGAGTACTGGAGTGGGGTGCCATTGCCTTCTCCGCCTCCCGCTAGCCCCCAGCAACTACTATACTACTCTTTGATTTTGACTACTCTAGGTACCTCATGTAAGCAGAATCATACTGTATTTGCTTTTCTGTGACTGAGTTATTTCACTTAGTATAATGTCTTCAAGGTTCACCCATGTTGCAGCATTTGTCAGAATTTCCATACTTTTTAAGGCTGAATAGTATTTCACCGTATACCACATTTTGTTTATCTATTTATCTGTTGATAACCATTCGGGCTGCTCTACTCACACCTTCTTTAAGATTTATTTTGTGTGCAAATGTGAGTCAATTCCCCATACCAATGTTTAAATTGCTATCTGTAGATTAATGATTGTCTTCTCGCCACATTTAATGGCTTTTTTCCAATACATCACATTTCTCTATTTAGTACTACTGGCCACTTTTCATTTCCTCTCTCTATCCCCCAGAGAGAGAGAAGAAATTACTTACAAAGATTCATATAATGCAAAGACATAAAACATGAAGGACATCAGTGAACTAGAAAAATAAAATGAAACTAAAAGGATACACAAAATATACATGAGGACCCTTAACAGTTACAAAAAGTAGACAAAGAAGGAAATGAAATCACTGAAAGGGTTCACAAAATAAGCACAAATCATCTCCTCAGAACTAAAAAAGGATTCTTCATGAGGGCTCTCAGCATGTCCTTTGGGGGCGCAGGTGGACCATGCCCTCAACTATACAACCATCTGTCACTTTCTGAAAACTCTCCTCTACAGACTTTCAAGAAACTGTACCTTCCTGATTCATCCCCCATGTCTTGATGGCCATATTTATCTCATTAGCTACGCATTTGTCTTATTAGCAGTATTCCCAAGGAGCTATTCTCTTTCCTTTTCCTTCTCTCGGTGAACTCTTAATTCATATGACTCTAACGATGAGACCTTTATATGAGTGAATCACAACTCTACATCATTAATTCTGTTCTGAAACATAGCCCTTAAGCAGCCATAAGTTACTAGTGATATATACCTGTTTGGTAGTTTTTTTTTAGCTGATTACATGGTAAGAAAATTGATAATGGAAATAAAAATTAAATTTCCTTCAATGCAACTGACATTTGCTGTTTCATTTTGTCAGACTGATCTAGACTTTTTCTCAACCATGAAATATTTTAATTTCAAATGTGAATCTTCAATCCTTTTTGTACATTATCTTCTGTGAAGATACAAAGAAATGTAATGACCTTCTAGTTTAATAACTTAAGCATGCAGTTGATTTTAAGCAATTTTAATCAAAAGTTTCTAAATGATCCATCATTTTCAACTTCCTGGAAGAATTAATACCGATACAAAGAGAAAGAGAAACAGACTAGCCAAATGTTAGAAGAATGTGTATTAACGCCCTCTTATTGAAGAGCACCCTAACCAGATGAGAAAGTTAGACAATTAACATTATTTGTACTTAGTACTCCATTTCAGTAGTATAGCCATTCATAGTGTAAAGATTTTTAAGCATAAGACATAAGTGCTATGTGATTTATCCTGTGTTTTATCATACATTCCCTCTGAAACATATTTATATATGTAATATATGTATATACATATGTTCCAGAATTACAGAAATGTTTAGAATTTTTAGAAATAAGTCATGTTCATATTCAAATTGAAATTGTTATCTAGTATCTTTGAAATCTTTATTTTCTTTGTATTTATAATTTGCATTATTTCTATTACAGTTGCTTCTAAGTTGCTAATTTTCACTAGAATTGAAAAAGAGACCCAAGTAAACATAAGACTTGCTTGAAAAAAGAGTTTGTAAAACTAGCCACCTTTGAAGAAGAAAATACTATTACCAACGAACAAGTTCTGTATCCAAAAGAGCAGGAACAAAACATCTGTTCCACCTAAAGCAGAATTTGACATAGTGAGTCTTCCATAATCATGTAATTTTAACAACCAGAACTTGAACCAGAGTCCCTCCTACCCACCCCCTTCCCAAAAGATTAGTAAAGCAAAATTTAATACACATCCATACGGAACTGGTTCCCAATTGGTGGGGTAAGGAAAGAAAGAACAGTAAGATGTTCAAGAAAGCCTGTTTTCTAGATAGTCCATCACAGTGAAAAGTGGACAGCCCTTATGTTTACCTTCTGCAGAAGGTTCTGTTACTGTACTCCAAACGTGAGGTATCCCTTGAGTCTGTGAACACAGCAGAGGAGAAATGTAGAATAATTCAGGTATATAAAAAACCATAATAAGGCAAATTCACAAACAATTTTAGAATAGTACCTCCTTAAATGATAAGAAAAGCTTCGCTGCATGATGACTATATAAAAGTCCATTATTTGAGGAAAAAATGAAGCTCACAATACATCTATTCACACAGAATAGAAACGATCAAGTTTTCTAGAGCCCAGTGTTGAGAGAAATGTAATAAGCAGTGGGTCTCTGCATCTCATATTGACAGGTGGTCTCTATTTCAGAACAAAACCAAGAAAGAACTATAAAGGAACACAGAGCTGTCTCAAAGTCAAGTATCTGCTATACATTAAAAAGTCATAATTCATCCTAGCAAATCAGCATATGCAATGACTAAATCTCCAGAAGTCAAGTATCCTGAAGTAAAAGAGAGAGTCCCAACAAGAAAAGAAAAAGAGAAATAGAAGACAACTAAAATAATTAAAATAGTTATCCCTGAAAGAGATCTGAAATTCAGAGAACAGAGACCAAAATACTTACACAGGATAAGATTAAGAAACATTAGCAATTTATTGTGAGTGCTGTGAACTCATTTGGAGAAGGACCCAATACAAAGAAAGCTATCTGATTGTAAAAGAATAAAACCACACTTTATATAAAGTATAAAAATCAATTCTGATGAATACAAAACTGTTTTTGCAAAATGATCAAGTAATTTACATACTGATCAAGTAATATTTATTCTATTCTTATAGAAAAAGCCCATGTTAACACACTTGAATGCTGGTTGACAGAATAAATGAACAATATGCTTGTCTTACCTACCCTCTACATAAAAGAAACTTTGACTATAAAAGACTTTTGTTAGTGGTGCAAATAATGACATTTGTCATTCTGAAACTAGACTCTACCTCAAGAACAGGGCTTCCTTTGTATAAACCACTTTCTGTGGGCTATGAAAACCCAGTACCTCTATAGATAGTTAACAACTTCTCCTAGAACTAAAAGTATGATATAAAACTTGAAGTGTTAAACAGCTGGATTAATAAAACAGATAAGCATTTGAAGCATATTAAGAGTCTTGTGTTACTCTATCTCATACACTAAAAAATTACATTTCTGACTTGAAAACTATGCTTATTTGAGGGATTTAGGACTAATGGGAATTACAAGTACTCATTTTAATATGCTAACCTGTACGTATATCCCTCTTTTTCTCAATTCTAGGAAAATTTTATCTTTCAAAATCTTGCTGAAGAGTCATCCTCTAATGAAGACTTCCTCATAATAAATCTATCCATTCTTTTAAAGTCCCACAATAGAACCACTTACCTACTATTTAATCAAATCTTCATGTATTGTTGTTTAACATTTCATCTGTGCACATGTAACAATATTGTAAACTTCTGGAAGAAAAAGGCCTTATCTTATACTTGTATCCTGCCATAGTGACTGCTTTGCATACTGTAAATATACAATATTGTGTTGATGGATGCCACAAAGATAACTGGCTACCTTATTATCCACAAGGTCTACATTTTGAGTTACTCCACTGATAATGTCAAACAATATGCATTGATTGTTTTACATTTTATTTCATTCCAGTCTCACTGCAACCAACAGCATACACATGAAAAAGTAATTTTATTGACATTTAGAGATCCATTTGTACTTTTACACCCAGAAAAATATCCTTAGGAATATCAAGGATCTACATAAAGAAAGATTTAAAATCCTCCTTACTTTTAGAAATTTAACACCCATCATCAGGAATTCTTTTCCTTTATATTTTCTTCATGTAACACTGACATTTTTGCTTTCCTAAACAGAAGGAAAATGCTCTTGCTCATTTCTCTCTAGCTAGATTTTGGACACACTTTAAAACATACATTATTAAAGGCTGACATCTTTCATTCTCTCCAGCAATTTCAGATTCTTTAAATTCCTAGTCAAAAAAACAACAATAAACCTTCAGCAAAATTTCCAAATGTCTATTCAATGTGTAAAGACCAAAATTATACAATGACCTTATGTAAGATAAGACCCATACTGAACATGAACAGGATGGAAAGATTACCTCATGGTTGTCACATGTTAAAATAACTATTTAACCCAATGAGTTATTTTTAAAAACAGTATATTACTTAATCAGTTTTATATCTAACATGAGTCCCTAGATCTCATACATAATCAATAATTTTCTATATATATTTTCCTTCATTAGGTATCTGGCTGCTATCTAACTGCTGCATTCATTAGTTTTAACAACTGATCCAGTTTATCAAAATCTGTCTGAAATCTAATATTAGTTTTTTAAGTGACTTTTATTTATATGGACTTTTGCCATTTGCAAGCTAACCAAGGATTCTCTACACATACACACACACCAGTACATTCAGGTCACACTGAAATTTTTCTATATGAGATCAGTATCAATTTCTGAGGAACACAATTCTACCTTTTCCCCCATTTGACAACATTCCATAAAGATCTTAGTTACATTTCACCACCCAGAGATTTGTACACTAAAATGGTGAGTCTTTAGCCTAATATATCTGTTCATTTTACTGATGAATATTATGAGACTGAAGCAAAAAACCTTACAAAACTTTAAATAGGGCTGAACATTTTTGTTCATTCAGCATTATTACAAATGTAAGTAAGTCAACACTTATTAAGTGCCTATCAGGTGTTGCCAGGAAGTATGCCAGGCACTTTTACTACATTACTCATTTATATGACACAAGAGATCCATTTTCAAGTGCATTTTAAAATGTGCCAGATGTCTTAATGTTTATAAACAGAAGGGCTGTGATGTATATTTATACAGCTTGAAAACCCACACACCACCTAAAGCAGGCTACCTCCACTTTCAGCAAATTTTCAGGTAATTGAAAGAGGAGCTATAAGGGAGCTCCAATATATGGTCTACCTCCTTATTGCCTAGGGCTTCCCTGATAGCTCAGCTGGTAAAGAATCCACCTGCAATGCAGGAGACCCCAGTTCAATTCCTGGGTCAGGAAGATCTGCTAGAGAAGGGACAGGCTACTCACTCCAGTTCTTGGGCTTCCCTTATGGCTCAGCTGGTAAAGAATCCACCTGCAATGCAGGAGAACTGGATTCGATCCCTGGGTTGGGAAAATCCCCTGGAGAAGGGAAAGGCTACCCACTCCAGTGTTCTGGCCTGGAGAACTCCGTGGACTGTAGAGTCCATGGGGTCACGAAGAGTCAGACACGAGTGAGCAACTTTTACTTTCCTTATTCCCCTCCAGAACTCCCGGTCAATCCTCACAGCTGATTACAAACACCCCCTTCTGGGTATAATTCTATCAGAGAGTTCATTAGTCCTTCCAATGAGCTACCTCATATCTTACACTTACTTCCATTATTATACACTATCACCATATGTTGTAATTATTTCTTTACTTTGGTTCTTCCACTCAGCTACTTACTTCTCATATTAATAGCACAGAATGCATTTAACTTATCTTTAATACCCAGGATCCACTGGCTGCTTAACACAAAATAGATATAACCTATTAGGCTACACTGCTTCTGTAGCATGAATTAGCTTACCTGCAACTGATAAAAAGAAATCGTGTTAACATAAAAGTCATATCATCTCACAGGTGACTTTTCCTCACATGTTATCATTTTACACCACCAAGTAACAGGAACTGGATACAAAGTATAAAGACAGAACAACAAAGCTATGAAAATGATGTCTGCTTGCCATTCCTTCTTCCTCTTAGCTCAGCCTGGCCACAGCCTCTGAGATATGCCTGCTGTTTAGTTTTCATCTTTGCATACATTGCCCTTATCGTCATTATTTAGCAAGTTCAGCCCTATCTAACACTTCTTTTATTAAGTTATCTTTATGTATTATTAAAGGTAAAGTTCTACAGTAAGCACAGTATTTACTGGTTTGAAATTCAACACTTTTTTTTTACCTGTGCTAGTATTTTTATTAGTACTGTTAGTGCTCTGATTACAAAGCTGCATAGGTTTTGAGTAGTTGGCTCCAACCCCAGTTTTCTTCCATAAATTCCAATTATTAAGCATAATAATTGAATAGCATAAGTTTTCCAGGAATGCATATATTTCATTACAACAGAAATGCCTGTACTCAAAGTATGAACTGAATTACTGAGTACCCAGCGCTCATCAGACATTATACACTCATTCATTCATCAGATCTTTACTGAATATTAAGGTAAATAAGGCACTGTTCTAAGAACTGGAGACACAAGGATGGGCACAGGTATGACTGGATATTTGTGTGTATGTCCATGTGTGTGTGTATGTATCTGTATTCATATTCAAGTAAACAAACTTAAGTTACATATTATTGCATTCTAGTCACTTTATCAGCAGTTTTCAAATCTTTTCAGAAGAATTACTTTTTGTTTCCGAAAAGAAATCTTTAAGAGGAACAAAATATACCAGATAAAAGCAGAACCCTACACATTTAGCATGCCCTGTCCCCCGAGATGCCTCCAGGAAACCAGGGGCTTGTCAGGTTATGATTAAAATCACTGACTTAAGAACAATGCCCTGCCTTTTCACATGAGCACTTTAATAACTGGAAAGAGTCACACATGGTCAAATCAACTGAGAGAAATGACACTGAGAAAATCAATTCGGTCACTACAGAACTTCTAATAAACGTTTCTTTCATTTAGCTCCTCTCTCTTCCCTCCCATGCAGTTCTTGCAGTAGGAACCTAAGACTCTTCCTCCCAAACCCTAACCCCTGTTGTTATGTGAGAGACTGGAGTTCAGAGAAAAAGAAGCATGGAGTAGATAATTTAGGCCAACTCTTTGAAGAGTTAAGGGGAAAATCTTCGCACCACCATGATGATAAAATCTCAGGGCATGGAAATCAAGTTGAAAGCCTAGGGAAAAAGAGATTTAAGAGGCTATTCAAAACTTAAAAAGATCTTCCAACTAAAACCAAACAGACATTTCTCATTTCTCACAAAAGATCCCTCACTACAGTGAGAAATCAAAATAGGGTTTAGGGACAGAACCCATCAAATCTGGGACACAATAATAAACAAAAATAGACCAAGATACCCCTTTTCTCTGCGGCTAACTTTTTTGGGGGCAGGGGAGAGAAGGAAAAGGACAAGCAAAACAAATTAATCAATTATACTTTGGAAGCTGATACATGATGGGGTGGTGGAGAAAGTCTGAAGCTACAGAAGAGGGATCAACAAGGGTACAAGAGACAATGGGGGTTGTGGTTTGCAATTTGCTGTTTTAAATAGAGTGGTCAGGACAGACCTTAGGGAGAGAATAGCCCAATAAAAGAGGTTATCAGGAGGACATCTGCAGTCCTGCAGCAAGAAGTCCATCTAGGACAGAGCCCAGTGAGAGTGAGATGGACAGGACAGAAAATGGAAAAGAGGGTCTAGGATAGGGCAGATCACTGACCTTTAGAGGGCTTCCTAAAGACTTTAGCTTTTATAGCCAAAGATGGAGAAGCTCTATACAGTCAGGAAAAACAAGACCAAGAGTGGACTCTGGCTCAGACCATGAACTCCTTATTGCCAAATTCAGACTTAAATTGAAGAAAGTAGGGAAAACCAAAACCATTCAGGTATGACCTAAATCAAATCCCTTATACAGTGGAAGTGAGAAACAGATTCAAGGGATTAGATATGACAGAATGCCTGAAGAACTATGGATGGAGGCTCATGACACTGTACAGGGAGCAGTTATCAAGACCATCCCCAAGAAAAAAAAATGCAAAAAGGCAAAACAGTTGTCTGACGAGGCCTTACAAATAGCTATGAAAATAAGAGAAGCTAAAGGCAAAGGAGAAAAGGAAAAATATACCCAACTGAATTCAGAGTTTCAAAGAATAGCAAGGAGAGATAAGAAAGGCTTCCTCAGTGATCAATGCAAAGTAATAGAGGAAAACAATAGAATGGGAAAGATTAGAGATCTCTTCAAGAAAACTAGAGATACCAAGGGAACATTTCATGCAAACATGAGCACAATAAAGGACAGAAATGGTATGGACCTAACAGAAGCAGAAGATATTAAGAAAAGTTGACAAGAATACACAGAAAAACTATACAAAAAAGATCTTCATGACCCAGATAACCACAATGGTGTGATCACTCACCTAGAGCCAGACATCCTGGAATGTGAGGTCAAGTGGGCCTTAGGAAGCATCACTACAAACAAAGCGAGTGGAAGTGATGGAATTCCAGTTGAGCTATTCCAAATCCTGAAAGATGATGCTGTGAAAGTGCTGCACTCAATATGCCAGCAAATCTGGAAAACTCAGCAGTGGCCACAGGACTGGAAAAGGTCAGTTGTCATACCAATCCCAAAGAAAGGCAATGCCAAAGAATGTTCAAACTACCACACATTTGCACTCATCTCATACACTAGCAAAGTAATGCTCAAAACTCTCCAAGTCAGACTTCAACAGTATGTAAACCATGAACATCCAGATGTTCAAGGTGGATTTAGAAAAGGCAGAGGAACCAGAGATCAAATTGCCAACATCTGTTAGATCATCAAAAAAGCAAGAGAGTTCCAGAAAAACATCTACTTCTGCTTTATTGACTATGCCAAAGTCTGACTGTGTGGATCACAACAAACTGTGGAAAATTCTGAAAGAGATGGGAATACCAGACCATCTGACCTGCCTCCTGAGAAATCTGTATGCAGGTCAAGAAGCAACAGTTAGAACTGGACATGGAACAACAGACTGGTTCCAAATAGGAAAAGGAGTACGTCAAGGCTGTGTATTGTCACCCTGCTTATTTAACTTATCTGAAGAGTACATCACGTGAAATGCCAGGCTGGATGAAACACAAGCTGGAATCAAGATTGCCGGGAGAAATATCAATAACCTCAAATATGCAGATGACACCACCCTTATGGCAGAAAGTGAAGAGGAGCTAAAGAGCCTCTTGATGAAAGTGAAAGAGGAGAGTGAAAAAGTTGGCTTAAAGCTCAACTTTCAGAAAACGAAGATCATGGCATCTGGTCCCATCACTTTCTGGCAAATAGATGGGGAAACAGTGGAAACAGTGAGAGATGTTATTTTTGGGGGCTCCAAAATCACTGGAGATGGTGACTGCAGCCATAAAATTAAAAGATGCTTGTTCCTTGCAAGAAAAGGTATAACCAACCTAGACAGCATATTAAAAAGCAGAGACATTACTTTACCAACAAAGATCCGTCTAGTCAAGGCTATGGTTTTTCCAGTAGTCATGTATGAGAGTTGAACTATAAAGAAAGCTGAGTGCCAAAGAACTGATGCTTTTGAACTGTGGTGTTGGAGAAGACTCCTGAGAGTCCCTTGGAGTGCAAGGAGATCCAACCAGTCCATCCTAAAGGAAATGAGTTCTGAATATTCATTCGAAGGACTGATGTGGAAGCTGAAACTCCGATACTTTGGCCACCTGATGCAAAGAACTGACTCACTGGAAAAGAACCTGATGCAGGGAAAGACTGAAGGCGGGAGGAGAAGGGGATGAAAGAGGATGAAACGGTTGGATGGCTTCACCAATGTGATGGACATGAGTTTGAGTAGGCTCCAGGAGTTGGTGATGGACAGGGAAGCCTGTTGTGCTGCGGTCCGTGGGGTCGCGCGACTGACCAACTGAAATGAACTGACTGAGTCATTACAGGATATTGAGCAAATCTGATTTATATGGTAAATAGATTACTCTACAAGTGAAGCACAGACTACCACAGAACACAAGCATCCACAGGGAGATGCTTAAGGACCCTCCACCATTATCAGAAAATTACCGTGATATGTAGGAAAGAGATGGGGGCTGAACCATGGTGAGAGCACAACAGGTGGTGAGAAGTGGTGAAGTCTTTTTTTTCCTTCCTTCAAACATAGTTAAGTGGGCTCCAGTCAACTTACCACAAACTCCAAATCTAAAAGATATTAGTAGAAATCAACTCCATAATGGATCACCAAGTCCATTTACTAATATTTACTAATATCTATGTACTACTGAGGTATCTCATATAAATTGATTAAATCTTACTAAGTTTGACCATTCTAGCACTTTTGCCCATGAAATTTATACTCATTTATTCCTTCCTGGTGGCTCAGATAGAAAAAAAAAAAAAAAAATCCTCCTGCAATGCAGAAGACCTGGGTTCAACCTTGGGTCAAGAAGATCCCCTGGAGAAGGGAATGGCAACCCACTCCAATATTCTTGCCTGGAGAATTCCATGGACAGAGGAGCCTGGTGGGCTACAGTCCATGGGGTTGCAGAGAGTAAGACACAACTCAGCAACTAACACTTTCACTTTCATTCCTATTCCTACTCAAGTTTGTATTACTTTAAAATGGTATGGGGAAGGGGAATGGAGACAAACTGGTTTTTTTTTTAATCTATGTATCTTTCATTGAGGTCAACAGTATTTTTTCCCTTCTTTCATTTTCTTCTTCCCAGAGTATTTTCCTCAGAATTATTTTTAAAAAATGAAAACAAAAATGTTAGCAAATCTTAAGCATGAATAAAAATATGAAGCACTGATGGAAATAGTTTCTTGTATTTTCTGATTTCCAAATGCTACCACTGTCAGTCTAGTAAGCTTCATAATTTCTTCATATTCCTACTTGGCACTCTGTCCTAGCTTCTTTTTAATTTCATTTCACTATTCAAACTTGAAGAGAAAAATATAAACTACAATATAATTGTGATTTGATAAGTGAATAGAAACATTAGGAAAAAGACATTTTATTGAACTCTGTTACCAAAAAAAAAACCAAAAACTTGGAAGACTTTTTTTTTAAGTAGCTTTCCAATACTCGAGATCTAGTTGAAATTTTATGTCACACATCTTTTCTGCCCTAAACAATTACTATCCATAAGACAGTTTGAGGACTTAAGTGTAGAGAAAGGAATAAAATATAAATTACACTTTACCAAGCAACTATTAGATGGCTTCATGAACAGTTTCCTTAAGAAAAAGGTTAAAAGTTCTGTGCCTTCTAAAAACTTTACAAACTGTCCTCCGTAAGTAAAAGGAAAACTTTGTGATCCATATGTTTATTTGACAAACCTTTTATAATAATGCCATTTAATAGATGAAACAACACACTAAAATTTTAAGCTCTCAGACATATATTATCTTTTTATTCTAGTATAAGGTATCAAATTATCTGAAAACAGGCTGACCCTTAAATCCTAAGAAAAATGAAAATCATATTTCAAAACCAAAACTGGAACAATTATTTATTAAAATATAAACATCCTTACAGAAATACTATTTGGATTTTTTTTGTAAATCGTATGTTAAAAATGGGTGAGCAGTGCAGAAAAGCAGCTCAGAGCTCCAGATCACTAAAACAGCCTTACCTTCTGATGTTTTCCACTGTTTCCATAAATCCTCAACAGTTATGTGCTTATCCTCTCTGTGCAGATGGCTGTGTTTATTAGTGGCATCTTTATATTTCATATCTTCTCTGATAAACTGTAAAAGAGAAAATATTAAGTATACTTAAATGAAAACAAAAAATATAAGCAAATCATCTCACACATTAATAAAACTCCTGAGCATTGATAGAATAGTTTTCCGCATTTCTCTATAAACAGAAAAAAGTAAAATTTGAAGTCCAGCGGTTGGTAATTTTCTCATAACAACTGGCATATTTCTGGTATTTTACACTCATATTATTCTCAAATGCTTATCAAATTTATTTAATAAGATATCTTCTAATTGTAACAACAACAGCAGCAGTTAAAAGTACGTATTTAATGCTCATTATTTATCAGGTGGGCTTCCCTGGTAGCTCAGCTGGTAAAGAACCTGCCTGCAATGCAGGAAACCCCGGTTTGATTCCTAGGTCCAGAAGATTCCCTGGAGAAGGTACAGGCTACCCACTCCAATATTCTTAGGCTTGCCTGGTCGCTCAAACGGTAAACAATCCACCTGCAAGGTGGAAGACCTGGGTTTGATCTCTGGGTTGGGAAGCTGTGAAGGAGGACATGGCAACCCACTCCAGTATTCTTGCCTGGAGAATTCCATGGACAGAAGAGCCTGGAGGGCTACAGCCCATGGGGTCACAAAGAATTGGACACAACTGAGCGACTAAGCACACACATTTATCAGATACTGCCATCTGTTATAGAATAAAGATGTCATATCAAAACACACATACAACTTTATGATGGTTCTATAAGCAAAGTATCAAGTATCGCTATTTTATAGGTGAAGAAACCAAGACCCAAAGAGGTTAAGTAATTTTCCAATGTTGAAAAAAAGAACACCAGAGTTGAGAGTCCAGCCCAAGCAGTTTGGTTATGCTCAACAGTATAATATGCTGCCACAATCTGACCAAATACTTAGTGACAGGGATATTTCATAAGACAGTAAACAGCCTCAATCACTAGATCGTATTTTTGTTCTTCTACATTTTAATTCATTTTTTCTAGTTGAAAGACATTCAATTACAGCATTTAGAACTAAAGTTTTTTACAAAACTGAAGTTCAGTTCAGTTCAGTCCAGTCGCTCAGTCGTGTCTGACTCTTTGGGACCCCATGAATCATAGCACGCCAGGCCTCCCTGTCCATCACAAACTCCCGGAGTTCACTCAGACTCACGTCCATCAAGTCAGTGATGCCATCCAGCCATCTCATCCTCTGGCGTCCCCTTCTCCTCGTGCCCCCAATCCCTCCCAGCATCAGAGTCTTTTCCAATGAGTCAACTTCTCGCATGAGGTGGCCAAAGTACTGGAGTTTCAGCTTCAGCATCATTCCTTCCAAAGAAATCCCAGGGCTGATCTCCTTTACAATGGACTGGTTGGATCTCCTTGCAGTCCAAGGGACTCTCAAGAGTCTTCTCCAACACCACAGTTCAAAAGCATCAATTCTTCGGCGCTCAGCCTTCTTCACAGTCCAACTCTCACATCCATACACGACCACAAGAAAAACCACAGCCTTGACTAGACGGACCTTTGTTGGCAAAGTAACGTCTCTGCTTTTCAATATGCTATCTAGGTTGGATATAACTTAATCTGAATTTAAAATATATAGTATGAAAACACTAAAATTTTCTTTGCTAAAAACCAAACTAGTCTGTATTGCCTCATTATATAAAATTCTTCAATTGCCCTCCACTGTCTACCAAATAAAAAGCAAATTTTTATGAATTATGTACTGCTTCCTAATCTTGTTTCTGACCATCTTTTAGGCCTCATCCCTTGACAATTTTTACATATAAACCCATTACTCTATGCAAAAAGAAAAGTTTTTATAGATTATTATGTAACTATGGACGGAGGTTTGTGACATTGTACAGGAGACAGGGATCAAAACCATCCCCATGGAAAAGAAATGCAAAAAAGCAAAATGGTTGTCTGGGGAGGCCTTACAAATAGCTGTGAAAAGAAGAGAAGCAAAAAGCAAAGGAGAAAAGGAAAGATATAAGCATCTGAATGCAGAGTTCCAAAGCATAGCAAGGAGAGATAAGACAGCCTTCTTCAGCGATCAATGCAAAGCAATAGAGGAAAACAACAGAATGGGAAAGACTAGGGATCTCTTCAAGAAAATCAGAGATACCAAGGGAACATTTCATGCAAAGATGGGCTCAATAAAGGACAGAAATGGTATGGACCTAACAGAAGCAGAAGATATTAAGAAGAGGTGGCAAGAATACACAGAAGAACTGTTCAAAAAAGAGCTTCACGACCCAGATAATCACAATGGTGTGATCACTGACCTAGAGCCAGACATCCTGGAATGTGAAGTCAAGTGGGCCTTAGAAAGCATCACTATGAACAAAGCGAGTGGAGGTGATGGAATTTCAGTGGAGCTATCTCAAATCCTGAAAGATAACGCTGTGAAAGTAGTGCACTCAGTATGCCAGAAAAAACTCAGCAGTGGCCACAGACTGGAAAAGGTCAGTTTTCATTCCAATCCCAAAGAAAGGCAATGCCAAAGAATGCTCAAACTACCGCACAATTGCACTCATCTCACACGCTAGTAAAGTAACGCTCAAAATTCTCCAAGCCAGGCTTCAGCAATACGTGAACCGTGAACTTCCAGATGTTCAAGCTGGTTTTAGAAAAGGCAGAGGAACCAGAGATCAAATTGCCAACATCTGCTGGATCACGAAAAAAGGAAGAGCATTCCAGAAAAACATCTATTTCTGCTTTATTGACTATGCCAAAGCCTTTGACTATATGGATCACAATAAACTGTGGAAAATTCTGAAAGATATGGGAATACCAGACCACCTGACTTGCCTCTTGACAAACCTATATGCAGGTCAGGAAGCAACAGAACTGGACATGGAACAACAGACTGGTTCCAAATAGGAAAAGGAGTACATCAAGGCTGTGTATTGTCACCCTGCTTATTTAACTCTATGCAGAGTACATCATGAGAAATGCTGGGCTGGAAGAAGCACAAGCTGGAATCAAGGTTGCCGGGAGAAATATCAATAACCTCAGATATGCAGATGACACCACCCTTATGGCAGAAAGGGAAGAGGAACTAAAAAGCCTCTTGATGAAAGTGAAAGAGGAGAGTGAAAAGTTGGCTTAAAGCTCAACATTCAGAAAACTAAGATCATAGCATCTGGTCCCATCACTTCATGGCAAATAGATGGGGGAACAGTGGAAACAGTGTCAGACTTTATTTATTTGGGCTCCAAAATCACTACAGATGGTGAATGCAGCCATGAAATTAAAAGACGCTTACTCCTTGGAAGGAAAGTTATGATCAACCTAGATAGCATATTCAAAAGCAGAGACATTACTCTGCCAACAAAGGTCCGTCTAGTCAAGGCTATGGTTTTTCCAGTAGTCATGTATGGATGTAAGAGTTGGACTGTGAAGACAGCTTAGCACTGAAGAACTGATGCTTTTGAACTGTGGTGTTGGAGAAGACTCTTGAGAGTCCCTTGGACTGCAAGGAGATCCACCAGTCCATCCTAAAGGAGATCAGTCCTGGGTGTTCACTGGAAGGACTGCTGCTAAAGCTGAAACTCCAATACTTCGGCCACCTCATGCAAACATTGGAAAAGACTCTGATGCTGGGAGGGATTGGGGGCAGGAGGAGAAGGGGACAACAGAGGATGAGATGGCTGGATGGCATCACCGACTCAATGGACATGAGTTTGAATGAACTCCAGGAGTTGGTGACAGACAGGGAGCCCTGGCGTGCTGCGATTCATGGTGTCACAAAAAGCCAGACACGACTGAGCAACTGAAATGAACTGATGCTTTTTCTATCTCAATATTTCTGATTTTTCTTGTTTGGTATTGTTTACTTGGCATCTTTATTGATTTTTTTCCTGATTCTAAAATTATAATGGCATACAAAAGATTATTTAAGAAATCCATAATGCAGAAAGTATAAATCTGTTACAGCCCCAAACCACAGAGGCATATATTTATGACTTTGGTGAAAGAGGAGAGTGAAAAGGCTAGCTTAAAACTCAACATTCAAAATACTAAGATCAAGTCATCTGGTCCCATCACTTCATGGCAAATAGATGGGGAAAAAGTGAAAACAGGGACAAATTTTATTTTCCTGGGCTCCAAAATAACGGCAGACAGTGACTGCAGCCATCAAATTAAAAAAAGCTTGCTCCTTGGAAGAAAAGCTATGACAAACCTGGACAGCCTATTAAAAAGCAGCAACACCACTTTGCTGACAAAGGTCCATATAATCACAGCTATAGTTTTTCCAGTAGTTATGTATGATTTTGAGAGTTGGACCATAAAGAAGGCCGAGTGCCAAAGAATTGATCCTTCTGAATTCTGGTGCTGGAGAAGACTCTTGAGAGATCCTTGAACAGCAAGGAGATCAAACCAGTCAATCCTAAAAGGAAATCAACCCTGAATATTCACTGGAAGAACTGGCGCTAAAACTGAAGCTCCAATACTTTGGAAACCTGATGTGAGGAGCAGGAAAAGACCCTGGGTCATTGGAAAAGACCCTGATGCTGGGAATGACTGAGGGCAAGAAGAGAAGGGTGCAACAGAGGATGAGATGGTTGGACTGCATCACTCAATGGACATGAATTTGAGCACACTCCAGGAGATAATGAAGGACAAGGAAGCCTGGCATGCTGCAGTCCATGGTGTCACAAAGTCAGACAGGACTGACAGAATGAACAACAACAATGTACTGACTGTGAATATCGCCTTCCGACCAAAGGCCAACGTTTGCTTTTGAGTAGAACTGTTCTCTACTGAAACTACAAAAGAAAATTTAACAGCTATACAATATAAAGAAAATCATTTCACTTTTCTGAGCTAAATAACCTTGGGTGTAAAATGAGGAAATAAAGTTTTAGGAAAATAAAAATCACTACTCAACATGTGGTCAGCAGACTAGCATCAGTCAGCAAATTGATAGCTGCATACAATACACACAGAAATGGAGAAATTTCAGAATTTAGAATCCATTATAGCAATGAGACAATGTGTTCAAAGAATCCTAACCAATCGTGTGGCAAATGGACTTACTGGATAGGCCCTATCCACAATGAATTGGAAACAAAAAATCTGGTCCCTCACCACAGGTTAACACTAATCTAGATAATCTGGAAAGCACTATTCTAGAAGGTCCACTCTAGAGCTTGTATATTCTATTGTTCTAAACAGTGCCTTACTCTTTTTTTTTCTAAATGCTCCTTTAAAAAAAAAAGTTGTTTTTAAAGCGACCTGCCTCATTGCCTCTACTTCTCTTGTCTATTTCTATTTCCCTATTTCTGTCCATCCCACTTCATTCTGACTGACATTTTCAGAATCCTGTGCATATACCTGTAAAAATCACTGCTGCTGAGATGCTCAGAAACCCTCCCTATCTTGGAAGAGATCCAAGAGCTAGAGAGAAATTCTAGACTGAAAAATACGATGATTGACATGGCAGAGAGGAAGCCTACCTTGGAAATGGTCCAGTCAGTTGGAACAAATAGCAAGTGTTTCATTTATGTGATACATTAAAAAAACAATGTCCTAGGAAATTCGTCTTACCACAATGAACACAGAGAACCCAGAAAAAAACCAGAAAAAAAGAGTTCAGTGGCTTTAGGATCAATACACTTCAGAAAATAAAGCTATTTACCACATATAAACTAGATGTGACATTCCAAATACTGAACTATTTTAGAAAGCCTAAAATGAGTGTATAGATATCTACCAAAATGTGTGCTTAACAAAATAAAGGTATCAAAATGCAATTTTTAAAAAAGCTTATAAAGTTAAAGTAACTATCTGGAGTAAAAAAACTATCTGGCTCCTAAGTTGGGCAAAAACTGAATAAATAACACTGAATTATGTTTTCTGTAGAATTATAATTCAAAAATTAATATATATATATTTCTGCTTTAAAATATGACCTTCAGGATAACACAAAAGTATACGCATATAACAAAAGTATATTCTACATTTCATATATCTTCAACATTTTGATCACGAAAGATGATGAGAAAGTACTATATTTAGAATTACTTTATGTTGACACTAAATTGGAAAATAAAACAAATATACTACAAACCAACAGCTTCAATAAACTCCTCAATATCCTAGAGAGGAGAAGACAATTCTGACTATTCACACTTTTCTAAAACTTCACAGACAACTGCATATTTTCGAAATGGGGGACACTATAAGAAAAAATTTAAAGAGTCACCAATAAGTGAAAATATATGTTGTTGTTTAGTTGCTAAGTCGTGTCTGACTCTTTTGTGATCCCATGGACTGTAGCTTGCCGGGCTCCTCTGTCTGTGGGATATCACAGGCAAGAATACTGGAATGGGTGCCATTGCCTACTCCAGGGATCTTCTAGACCCAAGGATTGAACCCAAGTCTCCTGCATTAGCAGGCGGATTCTTTACCATTGAGCCACCAGAGAGGTACTTCTTATTCAGTAAGACCAGTAAATTATGAAATCTGAAAACGGAATTTGAAATCTTATGAAGTAAATCCTCAAATAACATATAGCAAATAATGTAGAGTTTCATGGTAAACCTATCCAATTATGTAAACATACTTCAGGAAAGTCTGCATTGACAATACAAATAAAGGAGTGCTCAGCAAATAAATGACTCAAATATTCTTTTCAAAAACATTTATCAGATGATTCTATTATATAAATTCTTCTAGAATGTACCATTAAAGAAATTATATATGCAGTTGCAGGAAGTTATCTTTTCTTACTTTTTATTTTGAAATATTTTCAAAAATTGCAGAACAAAAAGCTTTCCCCTACTCCCAACTGAATTACTTAGTAATAAGTTGTAGGCATGTTGTCCCATTATCATTGAATAATTCAGCATGTTTTCCTATAAACATGATTTCATCCTATATAGTATTGGTATGACCATATAAATTAGGAAATTAATCCTGACACTCTCTATTTTGCACTATCTAATTCACAGAACACATTCCATATGTGCTGTTGTCCCAATGAAAATCTTTGCAGCTAAAGGATTCAATCCAGGACCATGTATTACATTTAGTCCACATGTCCCTTTGCATCATACCTAGTCACTAAGTCTAGTCAGATTCTCTGTAACTCCATGGACAGGAGCCCACCAGGCTCCTCTGTCCATGGGAACTCCAAGCAAGAATTCTGGATTAGGTTGCCCTTTCCTCCTTCAGGGGATCTTCCCAATCCTGCGTCACCTGCATTGGCAGGTGGATTCTTTACCACTGAGCCACCTGGGAAGCCCCAGATGTCCTTTCGTCTTCTTCAGTTTAGAACAATTCATCAATCTTTCCTTGATTTTCACAACCTAAAAGAAGTCATCTTTTAAAAAACTTGTACCTATAACATATATTATTTTGCATTTTATATTTGTATTTGTGAAGTTGTTTTACTTTTTATCGCTTCATTTAATTTTTATGATGTGTTTATTCCATCTGTATTGATATTTATATATGTGTAGTTAGTTTTATGATACTGCTTTAATAAAATCCAATATGTACTAGTATAGACATATTCCGGGGTACTAATCTTTCCCTGAGAACTACCTACCAGTGGTCGTGTAGACAGATCCTTGACTGTCCTGTCCACTCACTCGTCCTTCAGCCTATCAGCCCCACCACAGATAGATGATCGAAGGATGGACGCTTGGCCCTGAAGAAAATAATCCAGAGCCTGACCAGAATGACAGAATTCTATCTCACGAGAAACTATAAATCTGATCATGAAAAGCTGAGTCACTTGGCCAAGGGTCTGCATATTCAAGGTGGTAAAGACACTTGTGTTGAAGGTATCATTTTAGGAACAGTCAAGGTGAGCCAGGTGGTAAGGAGAAAGGAGGAAGCCAAAATGCAGAGAGAGAAAGAAAATGATGAAAGAGACAGGACTGAACACAGAGACAGAAAGAAATAGTGCCAGGACTGCCTTAGTGTCTCAGGAGGCCTGGGCTACACAGCTCTGGCCCCGATTTCTATGACATACAATGACAGATCTGTGTTTTCTCTTTTATTTTTAAATGCACCACTTAAAGGCCTCAAACCCCAGGAGAGGTGATTTACCATCACAGTTAAGCACTCAAGACTCTCAAAGTTGGCAGACTATATTCAAAATCTGGCTCTACTACTTATATTCTCTTTGATCTCAAATTTCTCCTCTATACAGTGAGGAAAACAAAACTGCCCATTATATACAGCCATGAAAATGAATAAATTAAAAAGGCATTCATAGTACACAGAAGTATTAGACAATAAAAATATTTCTGACCCAAAATGACTGGTTTTTATATGTCAATGTTATTACTGTTGTTTAAAGCTTAAATAAATGAGTTTCATCCTGACTATATGTTAGGATTTTGAGGAATTCAGACATTTATGAGGAAAAGACTGCCCAATGCTATTTGTTTATTTTTAATTGAAGGATAATTGCTTTACAATGTTGTGTTGGTTTCTGCCATACATCAACATGAACTAGCCATAGGTATACATACACCCCCTCCCTTTTGAACCTCCCTCCCACCTTCTATCCAAGCCCAGTACTTTTAAAGTGCCATCTCAGACATACTGAAACAAAACATACAACCTAGAGGTGAAGAGGAAAACCAC
This sequence comes from Bos grunniens, assembly GCF_055505025.1. Lineage (NCBI taxonomy): Eukaryota > Metazoa > Chordata > Mammalia > Artiodactyla > Bovidae > Bos > Bos grunniens. Next base: position 72,112,106 of record NC_141170.1, read on the forward strand.
AGTTTTTTCATAACAATGTAAGCAGAGACTTCCCCAAATGACACCTGTCAAGAAAACAACAGTGTCCAAGGTCTGATATGTGTCAGTCAAAGCAGATTCATTCCTTGAAAAAAAAATTCCAGGGTCTTCCTGTCTTGAAAATAATATTAAAATAGCTTAGAATAATGTCTCAGAAAGTGAAGGTTGCTCAATCATGTCCAACTCTTTGCGACCCCATGGACTACACAGTCCATGGAATTCTCCAGGCCAGAATACTGGAGTGGGTAGCCTTTCCCTTCATGCTAATTAAGCATGAGCTGCCTATGTTTCTCTCTTCTTCCCAAAACTGTTAAAGCAATCAGCACAGTGGATGACAGCACACCCTGGGTCCCCAGAGCACGCAGGTATCCCAAATCTACCATTTGTCATTTGACCTCAGTAAGTTACTTTATCCTCTGTGCTCTTGCATTCTCATCAGCAAATGGTAATAAAAGTCATGTATCAAAGGGTTGTGAAATTAATTTATTTCATATGAAGTGCAAAGAACAGTACCTGGCATATAGTAAACACTCAACAATGTCAGCCATTTATAGTACTGAAGACAGAACCTGTTTTAAAAACTGATCTTATTATCTAAGATGGTTGATGACACTGACATAAAGTACACAAGAGAATACAGGCAAAGTGGAACATGTCGTCATGCAACTAAGAATTTTTTTTAAAGGTAAATTATTTAACATCTGAAAAAATTTCTTCAGATCCTAAATTCAAAAATTTAAATTCTATGCTAATGAAAACTGCAAGCTGACCTAGAAAAGAGTCTCCATTTTACACAAGCGTAACTTCACACTTTGGCTCCACCTCCCACCACAGTAACTCCCTGCAGTATTGCTATAGAACCACTTCAGCCCTTAATCCCATTCCGAGTTTCCAACATCAAAAATCTACCCATCAATCCCCAGTTTACCTACAGTAAATCCAACAGTGACCTCCTTAGGATTTTGTTCTCTGAACAACTCCAGGGTTCAATTGAGCTGCACAATTACTGTCAACACCATTTAACCTAGATCACAGCCTTTTTTAAGTAATTGTAGAACTTAACCATTATTTGTGATACAGGTGCAACTGACTGATCAGTTAATAGAGAAATGACAGGCGGACAGAGCCAAACAAGTAATTTACAAAGAAACTTGTGAAACTCAATGTTTTTGTGAGTGAAGTTGGCCTGCCATTTGTTTTACAAAAACCAATGCATGACCTGTATCTTGGTTACTCTTCAGTATTATTATTGATTATAATCCAAAAATCTCTAACGAAATTATTTATGCATGATTCTATCAGTCTGTCCACTAGTTTAAAAAAAAGAAAAGGCATTGTACTATCATTTAAAAGAACACTAAGATAGGGTCCAAATGACTTACCTTTTGGATCCTCATTTAGGAAATAAAAGGTAAAAATTATTTCACAAATTATAATGACTTAAAAAAGAAAAGAGGACAGCTTTACAAATATATGGTGAAAACTTATTGCTTTTACTGGAGTTAAAACAGATAGGTTTCGTGGCAACTAGATCACCAAAGCCAAGTCTTGGCCTTCATTTCTTCTGTCAATATCTACCATTAGGATATGGTCTCAGATTCCAGAACTCTGAACACCCAAAAAGCTACTTACACATCTTTCTGTCATCCATGAATCTGTGTGGTCATAAGACCACAAAAATTAAACTTCTATACAATCAGCATAAAAGCAATAATACGTAAGGCCAGTCATTCAAATTTAACATAAATATGTGAATTTCACTTTAAGTAGTGATAAGCATTCAAGATGTAACAAACAAAAAATCTGATTCTGTTTTTATTGGCTAAAACTTAGTAAGTCAGAATTTGTATTTCCAGCCAAGATGAAATTATACAGATCAGATTTACCATCCTTTCCCCAAACAACTAAAAAATAAGACAAAACATAAGGAACAACAGCTTTCAGGACACTGAACATTAGGCAACAAAGTACAGTGATCTCTGAGAGACAAGAAACAAAGTACACCTTATGGTTGCCCTAAATTAGTTCCTGGAGAGAACTTCCAGGAAAAGGTACAGGAAGAGAGAACCCAGGCAGAGACTAGCAGTTCTGAGTTGAAGAGATGGAAGTAGAAAGTTGGGGAGACTAAGGGAAGCTAGAGAATATGGGCTCTAAGTACCAGAGAAGAGTGAGCTGCACAGAGGAGAGAAGCCTGGACATCTCAAAGGAGTGCCTTGAGTCTCTAGCTGACTACTAATCAGCTCAGGCATGCAAGGAAAAAAGACATGCAAAAGAACCAGAGAAAACAATCCCTAAAGATTATGCAGGGCAAGGAATGGTGCTTGTTCCAACAAGACAGAGTAGAAAACCATAGTATGTGAGTCACCACATAGAATACTAAGAGTGCCTCAGTACTGGGAAATATTAACCCTAGACTAAACACCACATTGGTCCTGTCTAAAGCTTATAGTTTAGTCACTCAGCTGTGTCCAACTCTTTGCAACCCCATGGACTGCAGCACGCCAGGCTTCCCTGTCCATCACCAACTCCCGGAGCTTGCTCAAACTCATGTCCATGAGTGGTGATGCCATCCAACCATCTCAATCTTTAATTGGATTAAAGATTTACTGAGCGTGGCCCCGCCCATCAGAACAAGACCCAGTTTCCCTCACATCAGTCTCTCCCATCAGGAAGCTTCCATAAGCCTCTTATCAGTGAGAAGGCAGACAGAATGAAAACCACAATGAAAGAAAACTAATCAAACTGATCACATGGACCACAGCCTTGTCTAACTCAATGAAACTGTGAGCCATACCGTGTAGGGCCACCCAAGACAGATGGGGTCATGGTGGAGAGTTCTGACAGAACATTGTCCACTGGAGAAGAGAATGTCAAACCACTTCAGTATTCTTGTCTCAAGAACCCCATGAACAGTAGGAACTGTGGTACTGGAGAAGACTCTAGGGAGTCCCTTGGACTGCAAGGAGACCAAACCAGTTAATCCTAAAGGAAATCAGTACTGAATATTCATTGGAAAGAAGCTTAAAAGTGCCAGCCAAAGAGATTAAACTGTTTCCAAGTAATTTCAACCTGACCTAGAACAAAGCTTAAGAACATTTACAGGAATAAACAGGAGCAGCGTTAAGTGTTAGTAGCTCAGTCAGGTCTGACTCTTTGTAACCCATGGACTGTAGCTCGCCAGGCTCCTCTGCCCATGGAATCCTTCAGGCAAGAATACTGGAGTGGATTGCCGTTCCCTTCTCCAAGGGATCTTCCCCACCCAGGGAATGAACCCAGGTCTCCCTCACTGCAGGCAGATTCTTTACTGTCTGAGCCACCAGAGAAGCCCATAAATAGGAATACTCAGATCCAAAAAGGTAAAATCTACAATGTCTAGCATCTAATAATAACTACCAGGCATGCAAAGATACAGAAAATTAAAACCCAAATTAGGATAAAAGTCAATCAAAACCAATCCAAACATGGCAGGGAGAATTAGTAAACAAAGATATTAAAATAGTCATTTCAGATGTATTCTAGATATTCAAAGTTAGGGTAAATATTAAACACATTAATGGAGACATGAAAAATTAAAGTTCTTTTTTAAAGGCCCAAATCAAAATTCTAAACATTAAAACTATAATGAAGGAAATGAAAAAATCTCACAGTAAATGAAATTAATGATAGATTAAACATGACAGACTAATATCAGCAAACTTTTAACAATAAGCATCAGAAACTACCCAAACTGGATAATGAGCTGTGGGCCCACCTCAAGCAGCTATAACTCAGGTATAACTGGAGTCTCCAAGGAGCCAAGAAGGAAGAACAAAAAAGTTTATTTGAAGAAATGATGGTCATAATTGTTCCAATTCTTACTAATACTATGAACCTACACATTCCATAAGATCAGTGAACCTCAAGACAAGAGACACAAACTACACCAATCCATATCATGGTCAACTAGCTTAAAATCAGGGATAAACAGAGTATCTTAAAAGCAACCAGAGGAGGGAAAAAAGGGCACATTAAGTACAACTGGGGGACAGAGAAAAGGAGGACAGCAGATTTTTCATCAGACACAAAGAATCCAGAGACCACTTCAGCAGCATATTTGAAATAAGGAGGGGAAAAAAAAAAACTCTTAACCTAAAATTCTCACCTAGCAAAAGCATCTTTCAAAAATGAAGGCAAAATAAAAACATTTTCATATATACAAATACCAAAAGAGCTTGTTCCTGTACCATCAGAAATGTTTTTAAAGCCCTATAAGCAGAAGAAAAATGTAACCAGCTGAAAATCAAAATCTTTATAAAGGAATAAAGATTGCTGGAAATGAAACTACATGGGAAAATACACACAATTTATGATAGGTCAACTTTACCTCAATAAAGCTACTGGCTGGAAAAAAACACAGTCTACAGGACACAAAGGAAATGGCACATTCACACATCTGTTAAAAAAGAGTAAAAACTAGTACAACCTTTTTAGAGGATAATTTTAGCAAAACAATTAAAATGTTAAATGGTAATTGCTTTTATACCAAAATTTCCACTTTTCAGGAAAGGTAAGAACTTTCATTGTAATATTGTTACCAATAATAAAAATTTGAAGATACCCAAACTGTCAACAATTAGAATTATTACACAAATTATGGCACTACCATGGCATAACTTAAAATGAGGGATATTTATCCTTAATAAAAAAAAGCAGCTTACATTTAATAAATCTGATATTTAATAAAATTATGTCCACTGAGTATGATTTCCTTGTATATTTTTTATACTGACTAGAAGCTATATATTGAATATATTAAGAAATAAAATTATAACAAATCAATCAGAGCTTCTGATGACATTTTCATAGTGTCTCTTAACTCCTATCCTGATGCAGAAAGGTGTTAACCTAGATTCACCAAGGCAGTGTTTGATAATTCCCAAGAACAACACAATTAAATTAGGCATTCCCAAAATCTTATTGAGGTTAAAATTCTCATATGTTTATTAACCACTGTATTTATCTTATGAAATATTATATACTTAATTTACAAGTATAATTTACAAGGGAATAGGTACTAGACTCCTCTCTCATAAAACAAAGAGAGACTGGGACAAACCTCCTCACTCTTGATATTACCATGGGAGGATACACAAAGCTCGGAGCTACACATCACTGAGCTTGTGAACTAACCATGATACCATCTGGTCTGAGACTTATGGAAATTTTGAATACTAAACACCTGTTTTTACAGCTACTTTAATTCAGGTATTGAATAACTTGAGGCTACATCACCCTAAAATATACAGTCCTCAAATAACAAAACTTCTGTAGCTTGAAGGTCCCTATTACCCAAAGTGTAGACTCATTTAATGACCAATAATAAGCAAAGGTGGCTTCTGACACAGGAAATAAAGCAAGAGACATACAAGGAATCTGCTGTATCAGTTCAGTTCAGTCGCTCAATTGTGTCTGACTCTGGGACCCCACGAACCACAGCACGCCAGGCCTCCTTGTCCATCACCAACTCCTGGAGTTTACCCAAACTCATGTCCATTGACTCAGTGATGTCATCCAACCATCTCATCCTCTGTCATCCCCTTCTTCTCCTGCCCGCAATCTTTCCCAGCATCAGGGTCTTTTCCAGTGAGTCAGCTCTTCGCATCAGGTGGCCCAAGTACTGGCGTTTCAGCATCAACATCAGTCCTTCCAATGAACACCCAGGACTGATCTCCTTTAGGATGGACTGGTTGGATCTCCTTGCAGTCCAAGGGACTCTCAAGAGTCTTCTCTAACACCACACTTCAAAAGCATCAATTCTTCGGTGCTCAGCTTTCTTCACAGTCCAACTCTCACATCCATACATGACCACTGGAAAAATGATAGCCTTGACTAGACAGTAATGTCTCTGCTTTTTAATATGTTGTCTAGGTTGGTTATAACTTTGCTTCCAAGGAGTAAGCATCTTTTAATTTCAAAGTAATGTCTCTGCTTTTTAATACACTGTCTAGGTTGGTCATAACTTTGCTTCCAAGGAGTAAGCATCTTTTAATTTCATGGCTGCAATCACCATCTGCAGTGATTTTGGAGCCCCCAAAAAATAAAGTCAGCCACTGTTTCCACTGTTTCCCCATCTATTTGCCATGAAGTGATGGGACCGGATGCCATGATTTTAGTTTTCTGAATGTTGAGCTTTAAGCCAACTTTTCACTCTCCTCTTTCACTTTCATCAAGAAGCTCTTTAGTTCTTCTTCACTTTCTGCCATAAGGGTGGTGTCATCTGCATATTTGAGGTTATTGATATTTTTCCCGGCAATCTTGATTCCAGCTTGTGCTTCATCCAGCCGAGCGTCTCTCATGATGTACTCTGCATATAAGTTAAACAAGCAGGGTGACAATATACAGCCTTGACGTATTTGGAACCAGTCTGTTGTTTCATGTCCAGTTCTAACTGTTGCTTCCTGACTTGCATACAGGTTTCTCAACAGGCAGGTCAGGTGGGCTGGTATTCCCATCTCTTACAGAATTTTCCACATTTATTGTGATCCACACAGTCAAAGGCTTTGGCATAGTCAATAAAGCATAAATAGGTGTTTTTTCTGGAACTCTCTTCCTTTTTCCATGATCCAGCAGATGTTGGCAATTTGATCTCTGGTTCCTCTGCCTTTTCTAAAACCAGCCTGAACATCTGGAGGTTCACAGTTCACGTATTACTGAAGCGTGGCTTGGAGAATTTTGAGCATTAGTTTACTAGTGTGTGAGATGAGTGCAATTGTGCGGTATTTGAGCATTCTTTGGCATTGCCTTTCTTTGGGGTTGGAATGAAAATTGACCTTTTCCAGTCCTGTGGCCACTGCTGAGTTCTCCAAATTTGCTGATATATTGAGTGCAGCACTTTCACAGCATCATCTTTTTAGGATTTGAAATAGCTCAACTGGAATTCCATCACCTCCACTAGCTTTGTTCATAGTGATGCCTCCTAAGGCCCACTTGACTTTACATTCCAGGATGTCTGGCTCTAAAGAACCACAAATTTAAACTGAAAACTGACTTCATAAACTGATTATCCAACTGCATTTTACTATATCTCAATATTCTCTTAATTAAGAGACATAAAGCCATATTTGTTTCAGCTTTGGGGGAACTCATGGATGCTAATTCACTTCAGTTGTGTCCAACTCTTTGCGACCCTATGGAATGTAGCCTGCCAGGTTCCTGTTAATGGGATTCTCCAGGCAAGAATACCGGGGTGGGTTACCATGTCCTCCCCCAGGGGACCTTCCCGACCCAGGGATCGAACCTGGCGTCTCTTGGTCTCCTGCACTGGCAGGCGGGTTCTTTACCATTAGTGCCACCTGGGAAAGGCATATTTCCATATTAGAGTTGCTGCTGCTGCTGCTGCTGCTGCTGCTAAGTCACTTCAGTCGTGTCCAATTCTGTGCGATCCCATAGACAGCAGCCCATCAGGCTCCCCGTCCCTGGGATTCTCCAGGCCAAGAATACTGGAGTGGGTTGCCATTTCCTTCTCCAATTCATGAAAGTGAAAAGTGAAGTTGCTCAGTCATGCCCGACTCTTAGCGAACCCATGTACTGCAGCCTACTAGGCTCCTCCGTCCATGGGATTTTCCAGGTAAGAGTACTGGAGTGGGTTGCCATTGCCTTCTCCAATATTAGAGTTAGATAAAAGGAAAAAAGAGGAGTGCAGAGAAGTGCAAATGCACAGAAGTGTGCACACATACACACATACAAGCATGCCAGGCTATCACAGCAGCAAACAGTGAGAGACCTTTATAAGGGAAAAAAAAAAAAATCTAGAGATAAAAGTCAGTGCTGTAAACTGAATAGTTCCTTCCATCTAATATTCTTTCTCCCTTGTCAAACTTAAAAACCAAGTTTTAATCAGACTAATTAAGGGAACTGACAGGTTCTTAGTCATAAGTTCTAGTGACTTCTGGTAAGTATTCATCTATATTTTCTTTTAATTTCAAAGTGGTTTCACTTTTATTAAGTTCTTTAATTTGATTTATTTTTGATGTAAGGTGAAAAGTTAGAATCTAGTTTTATTTTTCTCTAAATCTTAGTTATCCAAGTATAACTTACTGTAATAACTTTAATATTCCCAATGATCTACAATGCTACCTTTATATAATGCAAACAGTTAAATATCAGTATTTTCACAGTGTTCAACTAATCATACACATAGATGGTTCTATGTCTAAGACACTTAGTCTATTAATGCATTACTTGTTTAATTCTAATACTAATAGTAGAAAAATGATGATTTTTGCATGTGCAACTTATAATAATATCATAGACAAATGCAACTATTTTATACATGGCTCCTGGCACAAAATTGATGTCACTGTGGCTTTTAAAATCTGCCATGGATTCTAATTAAAATAGTAGTAGTAGTACTACAATAGTACATGATTTTTTTTAAGACTTTATTTTTTGGAACAGTTTAAGGTTCACAGAAAATTTAACAGAAAAGTATAGAGTTTCCAAATAACCTCTGCCCCTGTAGTACATACTTTTAAAACATATATATATATATATATTTATTTTCAATTATTTCTTTGGCTGCCCTGGGTCTTAGTTGTAGTACATGGGCTTTTCGATCTTCATTGCAGCATTTGGGATTATTAATTGCTACATGTAAACTCTTTGTTCCAGCATGTGGGATCTAGTTCCCTGAACAGGGTCAAACCTGGGCCCCCTGCACTGGGATCACAGTCTCTTAGCCACTGGATCACCAGGGGAGTCCCAGTATGTGCTTTTTTTCATTTAAACATTCTCCATACATTGTTAAGATTTAAAAATCTATACTGAGCCATATTACAAATCAGTACATATGCACCACACACGCATAGAGTTAACAGAGTCTGAAAGTGGAAGTCACTCAGTCGTGTCCAACTCTTTGCAACCCCACAAACTATACAGTCCATGGAATTCTCCAGGCCAGAATACTGGAGTGGATAGAATCAAACCCAGGTTTGCCACACTGCAGGCAGATTCTTTACAAGGGGAAATACTATTTGGGTAATCAATGAGAAAAACATATTCAGTGATTGTTACTTATAAACAATGTCCTGTTACTTTTATTAAGAAACTGTTTTCACTAGTTACTGGGAAAATTACTACACAAAAGCAAAAATAAACTTTCAGAATACTAATTTGAGCTCTTAAGTATATTATCACTCTTAAATAGAGTATAAAGTAATGTATTTTAATGAACACAGAAATTTTAATTTGTATTAAGACAAAACACCAGGAAAGCACAATGCAAACAATTATTCACATAAATACTTATTGAGTATCTATTATGAACTGGACTTTGTTCTGAGTGGTGAGAACATAGAGGTTTGAAACCACCAAAAATCCCTACCCTCAAAGAATATACTTCCTAGCATATGGAACCCAGAAATAAATAGATAAAATTAAAAGTATACTGTTACTTGAAACAAGGTTGACTTTTTAAGAAGAGAATAAAAATATGTAAATATTTACTTGTTTTTAAAAAATTAAAGGGCAAGTAAACCATAAAGTCAGGGGGGTTACCTCTAAAAGAAATGGAAGGAAAATGATATTTCACACAGAGATAGAAGCTATACTTTTTGTATAAACTTTGTTTTACAGATATTACTGTAGAATCAAATAAATGTCTTTTATAATTGTTAAAAAATGAATTTTAAAATGTAAACCCTAAAATCACAAGTAAAATAAAACAAATGAATCTGTTATATCTAGTTAGTAGCATAACAACATAGGAAATATCTTCCAATGATTTTAATCATGTATCTCCAGTGGGATATACTTTATGGACAAAAACAAGAATTAAGAGAGAAAGGGTTTAAACTGCTTTTAGTAATCACATCTTGGAGTTAATATTAGTACTATTATCCTGAGACTGGTGGGTACCTACTGTGGAATAATTCTAGTGAGTAATTATGCTGGTATTAAGCACAAAAAGTTTCAATGGGATTACAGGGGTAAAATCAATAAAGTAAAATAAAAACCCTGTAGTACTAAATTTGAATCTTAAGTCTCAGGCTGAATTCATAGTATCACCTTTAGCAAAAAAAAAAAAGAAAAAAAATAATAAAATGTTTCTTACTCTGTCCACTGAAAGAACATTTAGGAACAATGACTAACAGCACTGCTAGCACCTTAACTATGGTCTGTCAGAAATTGTTTTCCAATAAAAACAATCAAGTCCCCTAAAGAAATGGCTAAAGAAAGTGGAACTCTGGAACCAGCTATGTACAAGCACAGCCTGGAACAAATTACAGCAGAAAACAAGAAGTCTATCAAAGTCTACTCGTGCACGTGTGCTAAGTCCCTTCAGTCAACCCAATTCTGTGTGACCCTACGGACTGTAGTCCCCTCTGTCCATGGGATTCTCCAGGCAAGAATACTGAAATAGGTTGTTGTGCCCTCCTCCAGGAGATCTTCCCGATCCAGGGGCAGAACCTATGCCTGTTACGTATAACCTGCATTGGCAGACAGGTTCTTCACCACCAGTGCTACCTGGGAAGCCTACTCAGGCTGGGGCAAAAAGACCCAATGCAAGCTTAAATAAGCTTCAAATATTTATAAGGTCAAACACTGGCACAGTTTAAACAATAAAACAAATGATAACAATAATAACAGCCTGAAATTCATTTACATCTATGAATTCATGATACTACACACACATACTTCTCTTTTATCTCCTTTGGAGAACTCCTGGAAAATACCTAGTTATTTTTTAAATCTATAAGTAAGAGGAAGGAATCAAGGATTTATCCAGCCTTTCCCATATAAACAGGAATTCCAATAACTGATATACTGAAATTTTTCTCTAAAGAAGTATTCCCGCTAGCAAGAAAGGAGAATGGCATTAAAATAATCAGCATTCTGCAGCCTCTAATAGGTTAAAGGATCTCAGATATGAACAGTGATAGTGAAAAAAAATCACAAAACATTAAAGATGATGCAAATTTTGGGAGGCCAGTCCATGCTTCTTATATACACTGCTTAAACAATAATTTAATTGTTAGAAATGAAGACAACTGAGAAAAGATCTGAGTCAAGCAGAAAATCAGTAATAAATTTTGAACAACTGAAGTCTAAGAAATGCTGGGCCAGATGACTCACAAGCTAGAATCAAGACTGCCGGGAGAAACATCAACAACCTCAGATATGCAGATGATACTACTTTATTGGCAGAAAGTGAGAGGAACTAAAGAGCCTCTTGATGAAGATTAAAGAGGAGCGTGAAAAAGTTGGCTTAAAACTCAACATTCAAAAAACTAAGATCACGGCATCTGGCCCTATCATCTCATGGCAAATTGATGGGGAGAAAGTAGAAACAGTGTCACATTTCATTTTCTTTGGCTCCAAAATCAATGGGGACAGTGTCTGCAGCCACGAAATTAAAATAAACTTGCTCCTTGTAAGAATAGCTATGACAAACCTAGACAGTATATTAAAAAGCAGAGACATCACTTTGCTGACAAAGGTCTGTATAGTCAAAGCTATGATTTTTTCAGTAGTCACATATGGATGTGAGGGTTGGACCATAAAGAAGGCTGAGTGCTGAAGAATTGATGCTTTCAGCTGTGGTGGTAGAGAAGACCCTTGAGAGTCTCCTTGGACAGCAAGGAGATCAAACCAGTCAATCCTAAAGGAAATCAACCCTGAATATTAATGGGAAGCACTGTGGCTGAAGCTGAAGCTCCAATCCTTGGGCCACTTGGTGCCAACAACTGATTTATCAGAAAAGATCCTGATGCTGGGAAAGACTGAGGGCAAGAGGAGAAGGGGACAACAGAGGATGAGATGGTTGCATGGCATCACTGACTCAATGGACCTGAGTTTGAGCAAACTCAGGGAGATGGTGAAGGACAGGGAATTCTGGCATGCTGCAGTTCATGAGGTCACAAGAGTCAGACACGACTTAGCAACTGAACAACAACGTAAGTCTGAATGTACTATTAGACATCCAAATAAAGGTATTGATGCAGTCGGATATATAAAACCAGAACTTAGGATACCAATCAGTAGAAGGTATTTGAAAGCCTTGAAATGAGGAAGTAAGTATACTTTACCACCAAGGAGGTAAGTATGAACAGGCAAAGAGGTATAAACCCTAAGTTCAGAGTACTCCAACATTAGGCAGTCGGGGAGATGAAGAGAAAATCAGCAAAGAAAGTGAAAAAAAGCAACTAATACAGAAGGAAACAAGGAAAGTGTGGCTTCATGGAAGCAAGTGAAAATTTCATGTTTAAAAAGGAAAGCATGATACCAAAAAGTGATGTAACGATTGACAACTGACCACTGCATAGCAATACAGACATCTCTGGTGAGCAAGAGGCGAAAGTTTACATGAGTTCAAGAAACAACAAGATGAGAGAAGTACTACACAAGTCCTTTCATGGGATCTTGTTGTAAACGAAGGAGAAAGTAATTGAGCAGTAACCAAAGGGAAAAGTAGAGTCAAGAGAAGTTTTTATTTTCCTGTGGTTATAAGGTGGGAAAATAACGGCAGGTTTGAGTCAGATGAGAAAAATCCAGTAGAATATGGAAAATACGGTTCTTGAAGGAGAGAGAAAAATGCTGAAGAGTGACAAAGAGTTGATGAGATTGAATGCCTAAGTACACAAATTCAATTTTTTCCAAGAGCACAAACAGTGAATCCACAGTAATAGGAGAGAGAGAGAGTTTGTAGATATGAATGCCGGTGGATGAACCCTCCCCCTATGTTATGTGGTCGTTGACAACGAGAGAGGAAAAATCTTCCCTACCTGATTTCTAATATCTTTGGTTAATCACTGAATTGCTAGAATGAGATTTCAAATATACTGCAAAGTGTGGGAAATAAACTAGCAATGGGGAGTTAAAGGAAAATTACTGGCCAATTACACTTAATAGATTTAAAGCAGCACAAAGATTTCTCGTCTTCTACAAAAGAAAATGAGTTTCAAAATTTGAGAATCAAAATGTTCTGTATCTCAACTGGGGTGGTAAATACATGGGTGTATTTTTGCTGTTACTATTCAGTCGCTAAGTTGTGTCCACTCTTTGGGACCCTATGAACTGCAGCATGCCAGGCCTCTATGTCCCTCAACATCTCCCAGAGTTCACCCAAGTGCATGTCCATTGCATCAGTGATGCCATCCAACCATCTCATCATCTGCCACCCTCTTCTCTTTTTGCCTTCAATCTTTCCAGCACCAGGATCTTTTCCAATGAATCAGCTGTTTGCATCAGGTAGCCAAGGTACTGGAGTTTCAGCTTCAGCATCAGTCCTTCCAATGAGTATTCAGGGTTGATTTTCCTTGACTGGTTTGAGCTCCTTGCTGTCCAAGGGACTTGCAAGAGTCTTATCCAGCACCACAATTTGAAAGCATCAATTCTTTGGCACTCAGCCTTCTTTATGATCCAACTCACATCTGTACATGACTAGTGGAAAGACCATAGCTTTGATTATACAGACCTTTGTGGGAAAAGTGATGTCTTTGCTTTTTAATACACTGTCAAGGTTTGTCATGGGCTTCCCTGGTAGCTCAGCTGGTAAAGAATCCGCCTGCAATGAAGGAGACCCCAATTCAAATCCTGGGTCAAGAAGATCCCCTGAAGAAGGGATAGGCTACCCATTCCAGTATTCTTAAGCTTCCCTGGTGGCTCAGAGAGTAAAGAATTTACCTGTAATTCAGGAGGCCTGGGTTCAATCCCTGAGTTGGGAAGATTCCCTGGAGGAGGGCATGGCAACCCACCCCAGTATTCTTGTCCGGAGAACCTCCATGGACAGAGGAGTCTAGTGGATTACCATCCATGGGGCTGCAGAGAGTCTGACACAACTGAGCGACTAAGCACCCACACACTAGGTTTGTCATAGCCTTCCTTCCAAGAAGCAAGCATCTTCTAATTTCACGGCTGCAGTCAACATTTGCAGTGATTTTGGAGCCCAAGAAGAGAAAATCTGTCACTGTTTCCACTTTTTCCCTTTCTGTTTGCCATGAAGTGATGGGACCAAATGCCATGATCTTAGTTTTTAGAATGCTGAGTTCTAAGCTAGCTTTTTCACTCTCCTCCTTCACCCTCATCAAAACGCTCTTTATTTCCTCTTCACTCTCTGCTGTTAGAGCGGTATCATCTGTATACCTGAGGCTGCTGATATTTCTCCCAGCAATCTTGATTCTAGCTTGTTAACTCACCCAGCCAGGCATTTCACATCATATACTCTACATATAAGTTAAACAAACAGTGACTATATACAGTCTTGTCTTACTCCTTTCCCAATTTTGAGCCAGTCAGTAATTTCATGTAAGGTTCTAACTGTTGCTTCTTGACCCACATATAGGCTTCAGGAGACAGGCAAGATGGTCCGGTATTTTCATCTCTAAGAATTTTCCACAGTTTGTTGTGACCCACATAGTCAAAGGCTTTACTGTAGTCAATGAAACAGAAGTAGATGTTTTTCTGGAATTCCCTTGCTTTCTCTATGATCTAACAAATGTTGACAATTTGATTTCTAGTTCCTCTGCCTTTTCTAAATCCAGCTTGTACATCTGGAAGTTCTTGGTTCACAGACTGATAAAGTCTGAAGGACTTTATCAACTTGAAGGATTCTGAGCATTATCTTGCTAGCATGTGAAATGAGTGCAATTGTATGATAGTTTGAACATTCTTTGGCATTGCCCTTCTTTGAAATTAGGATGAAAACTGACCTTTATCCACTCCTGTGGCCACTGCTGGGTTTTCCAAATCTGCTGACATATTGATTGCAGCACTTTAACACTATCGTCCTTTAGTATTGTAAATAGCTCAGCTGGAATTCCATCATCTCCACTAGTTTTATTGGTAGTAGTTATGCTTCCTAAGGCCCACTTGAATTCATACTCCAGGATGTCTGGCTCTAGATGAGTGACCACACCATCACGGTTATCTGGGTTATCACACAGTTGTCAAAAATCATCAAAGTGTATATTTAAAATCTCTGCATTGAACTGAATGTAAAACATACCTCAAATATTTAAACCATCAAGAATGTTAGGAAACTCTTTGTCTTATATTTATATGCACAATTTTACTCACTTAAAAGAATTAAATGTACTTCTGATATCTCAGGATCATTAAGAAAACCAACCTTTAAGAAATTTCATTAATTTGCAATATATTGTAATTTTTAAACATCTTTTTCTATCATTTGTGGTTTTCAACTGTAGAAAAGAGAGTAGAGGAAGAGGTAAAAATATTTCCATCAGTGAGACTCAGGGTCGTAACTGTAATCCATGTCTTTTGATGAAGACAATCCTATACTAGTACTCAGAAAATATTGGTTTTTTTGGCATCCTTTAATCGCCTACAGAAAGAGTTCAATTTCCCTCAACGACATATGCTAAGTAACTAATATGGGACAGGCAAAACACAAAGAGTTGACTGAAAGAAGGGAATAAAATGAAAATAAAGGTCAAACTAAACTATAAGCCAACAAATACCCCAAGGGAAAAACACAGTGCAATGAAAGGGATTATTCTGGCTTAGAAAACGGACAGGAAAAAATACACACACACACAAAAAAAAGAAACAGGAGAGACTTTATATGGACTAAGTCCTATTTCAGCTAAATTATAAAATTAATCTTAAGAAACTGGATATAGTTTGACATACAAAATGGAACAAGAGGACGTCCCTGGCAGTCCAGTGGTTAAGATTCTTGTGCTGTTGATGCAGGAGGCATGGATTCGATCCCTGGTCAGAGAAATAAGATATCACGTGCCATGTGGTGCAGCCAAAAGATTAAAACAAACCAAAAAAATAGAACAAGAAAAGACTATGAGAAATCATGAGTGAAGTGCCTTGTAAGCATAAGAATACAGGATGTGTACAAGACAGCTGTCTGTCAATAGTTCACTTTGGCGAGAGTAAAGAGTGTGTAAAGAAGCTGCATGTAGACTATGAACAGACTGCAAAAGATCCTGAACGTTATTCATCATCTAGGTCATAATCTTAAGTGCTAAAGGATTCCAGCTATCTCCAAAAAGAACTAAATCACGCAAATTATTTCGTAGGCCCACAACTAAGGGAAAGATTTGTGGATTCCTAGGCCTGCCTGGCTATGGGCAGACTACAGGTTCTTAATTTTTCTCTATCAGCTTCCCCACTCTATGAACTAACTAAAATTTCAACCGTAAATTCCTCTTTTGGGAAGGTAAACATGAGTAGACCATCATAAGACTTAAAGGAAGCCTGTAAGAACCACCTGCCCTAGGGCTACCTAACAATTCAAAGTCTTTCACCTTATTTGTACGTGAACAAGACAACCAAGCCCTGGAAATGCTCGTGCAAGACCAAGGCGATAAACACAGGCCTATTGCCTATTAGAGCATAGAACTCAATTCAGTTGTTTGTGTCTCTCCCAACTGCCTTGAGGCTACAGCTGCAGCAGTAAAGTCAGTAGAAGCCTCAGATTTAATCCTAGGAAATGACATTTACTTACAAACTCCACATGCTGTCCAAAGTCTTCTTAATTCTGAACTGACTCAGCATTTCTCTGCAAGCAGTCTAACCCTTTACAAGCGCCTTCTGCTTTCATCACCTAATCTGCATCTTAAATGCTACAGTGTTATTAATTCTGCTTCATTACTACCCTTGCCTGACAAGAGTGAACCCCATGACGATGAGATAATAACATCCCATTTTGTGACAGCAATTTATGAGATGCTCCTTTGACTAATCTTGATCTAATTTTGTTTGTTGATAGATCATACTGTAAAAATGAAAGTGGGAATTTCCCAGCTGGCTATGCTATTACTACTTGATACGAACTACTTGAGAGGGGAAACGTCCCACAAGCTAAATCAGTCCAACAAGCAGAGGTCCACGCCCTTACCAGAAAAACACAAATTATCAGGAGGACAAGTTATTAATATTTATACTGACAGCTGGTGTGCCTTTAGGATCATCTATGATTTGGGGACATTATAGAAACAAAGGGGTTTTCTTATATCCACTGAGACTTCAATCAAAAATGGACAACAAGTAGATGACTTTCTTGCTACTGTTCTCTTACCTTCTAAATTGTATCAAAATTGAGGCTCACACTAAAAGGACTAAACCTGGCTATTGGGGAAATGTCCTGGCTGATTTTCATGTACAGGCAGCAGCAAGGTCTATAAAGGTCACGGTACATGTGGATCAAGTCCATTCTGTTTATGCAAAAACTGACCACGTGCTGCCGTATTTCTGTCACCCTGATGTCCTTGCAACATGGAAACAATCTGTTCCTAAATAGGAGAAACCACAATGGGCAAATAATGGTTACAAATTGAATGACTAGTTGGGGCTGTGGAAACCCAACCAAGAACCAAAGCTGCTTGGTTCTTCCTGACCCCCTGGCAAACCCCATCTTTTGGTTTTTACATCCCTTTACCAACAATGGTACAATTATGGTGACTCAAATTATGAACAAACATGCATGAGGACACTTCTACAAAACTGTGGAAACAGTTTACCACCAGTGTCGGACCTGTCAGGTCCACTCCTGGGAAAACTACTCAACTGCCGCCCTGAATGACTTACCAGTATGTTTATGTTAGTGTATGTATGTTTTTCAGATGACTTGAAGCCTTCCTTAGCCACAAAGCTAA
Source organism: Bos grunniens (assembly GCF_055505025.1). Lineage (NCBI taxonomy): Eukaryota > Metazoa > Chordata > Mammalia > Artiodactyla > Bovidae > Bos > Bos grunniens. The sequence goes on from NC_141170.1 coordinate 72,129,733, forward strand.
TGTCCCACTTGAGTCTACCTCCCACAACCTCCAGTGATCAAGGAACTCACTTCACTAGGCAAATTATACAACCCTGAACAAAAAAACACTGCAAAACTCACTGAAACTACTGGCCTCCTTTGGCCTAAGGTACTGCTTCTTGGTCAGGGTCTGCTTCTGTACTCCTTTTAGGCAACAAACTACTCCATATAAACTATTGGTATACAACTTTTTGATCCCTTTATCACATGCAAATATGATTACCTATTATAATATCTTATGCTAAAGCCTATTATCAACAGGTTAAAAAAGCTTTCCCAGATCCCAATTTAAAGGACCCTGTAGGTCATAGTCTGGAGCCTGATGATGGGGTATTTTGGAAATAGCATCAGAGGAAAACAACCTCTGAGCCCCACTAGAAGGGACCTTACCAAGTGCTTCTGAGCACTGACACTACAGTGAAACTAGAAAGCATTAAAACTTGGGTACACGTTTCATGGCTGAAGGCTCCACCTGACATCAGGTCCTGTACAAGCACTGGAGATCTACAAATCAAACTGACCAGTTAGAGAAGTTGCCAACATCAAGGTAGACTACTTCCATCCAAGCTGCTGGGTAAAGACTTCATACTTTACTAAACATGAAACCCTTTCTTCCTCTCTTTCTTTCCTTTACTCTGGTACTGGCCTGGAAAGATAAAGCCATCATCCATATCTCCCAAGCCACTGCTAAGAGAGGTAACCTTTCAGACTGCTGAATTTCATATCAAAAAATTCCAATTTGTCCATGATGCTAGAGACCCCCCTCGTCCTCCCAATTTTCTGTCTATTCCCAATGTCAACATAAACTACAAACAAGGAAAGAAGGATGGAAAGAAGGAAGGGGGGAAGAAGAGAGGGAACGAACAAACTACAATCAAACCCCCTGGAAGTTAGAGTCCAAATTTTATAGCCAGAACATCCACGGCCTTGTTCTAACCTTTCTCCAATTAAAACTGTACTTTCTCAATTAGACATAAATACCTATACAAATCACAGCACATTTGCACCTGCATGTTCTTAGGATCATTTAAACTGGACCTACTCTCAATCACAGAAAAAATCTTACCAGCAGCACCCACCTTTGCAAGGAATTTAGAACTTTTTTTTTTTAATTTCAGGCTAGGAGATTTATGTCTCAAATTCACTGGAAACCTAACTGACCCATGGCTTGCAACAGACAAATGAATCCATTAACAGTACCACTTACACAGGAGTAGTCTGTGCCTTGATAGGATTTATCTTTGTGGTGGTTATCATTCTCCTTAGACTTATGAATGCCTAGATGGCTGGCACATAACTTAGCAATGCCCCTTAGGTGATCTAACTGCAGCCCTAACCGTCCACAGTCAAAGTGAAATACCTCATTGGTCAACTCCCCTGAATTTACATCAAGTTAGAAGGAATCTAACAGGAGGCATTCATGATCCAGGATTTGCTTCCTTTGGCAGGTCCCTACTTCCTTCCTTGGTTAGAAAGTGAAAGTGAAGTCCCTCAGTCGTGTCCAACTCTTTGCGACCCCATGGACTGTAGTCTACCAGGTTCCTCCGTCCATGGGATTTTCCAGGCAATAGTACTGGACTGGGTTGCCATTTCCTTCCCCAGGGGACCTTCCCAACCCAGGGATCGAACACGGGTCTCCCTCATTTGACCCTTTACCATCTGAGCCACCTTGGTTAGAAGTGAATACAAATCTGACGCTCTGATCAGGAACCTCTCCTTTACTCTTGAAGATACTACAGAATCTGCTGCAAAAGCAGAATGCAGGTGTCCAACAATAATCCTTAACTCTCTGGCCAAAGTTGTTCATGGTAATGGGATAGCCCTTGGTTATCTTTTAGCTGAGCAAGAAGGTGTCTGTGCTGTGGCTAACACCACCTGCTGAACCTGGGTTAACACTCCTGGGGGAGCTGAAACTCAACAATATAAGATCACTGAACAAGCCACTTGGCTTAACAAAGTGACTCTTTCAACCAAGTCTGTCTTTGACTTATTTGAATCTGAGTGGTTTGGGTCTTGCGGACCATGGCTTCAAAATGAACTCCAGATATTAAGAATTATCCTTATAATAACCATAGTGTCCTCCTGGTATGCTGCATTCTCTCAAAAGCTTTAAGTGAATGTTCATAGCTACTAACCACTAAACAAGGAATGTATCAGAAAAGGAATGAAGAGAATGACCAACTTAAAAAATGTGAACCTGAAGTCATGACCCGTCAACACCACACAGAGGGTCAGCAAAAACAGCTAGAATTTCAGAGCAGTAGCTGGCAGGGTCACTAACACCTTAAATTTTGATTACACCTCTCAGGCCGAAGGTCTGATCAAAAGGGGAGAACTGTTAAAAACAAAGACAACAGGCCCATAATGGAGTCACTTACGCTAAGCCCCACATCACTAAACCAAGACAATATTTAACTTAATTACAGTTTCACCCTCTCCCAGGAATGGAATCTTAATTCAGTCAGGAATCACCTAGTCAGCACTACCGGGGTAAGCTGTCTGATGGACACCTACTGTCCCCTTTTAAAGGAAAGTGACCTTGACACAACCAATCCGCATTTTTGTTCTGCTCCTTTCTGCCTAGCAGGCTGAAAACTGGATAAGTCCATAGGAGAATTTAGACTGAATTCTTCACATATAAAAATGAGGGAAAGCCAAGAAAACTACTAAAAAAAATAACTAAAAAGCAATGAAAGGGTCAGCAAGTACTAAGTTAATACAGAAAATATTGTTACACTACATTATTTCTAAAGAATAGAGAGAGAGAGAGAAATCACTCAATTCTAAGAAAAAGTAATAGAAAACCACCCAAGTCTCTGCCATGTTACTAGAAAACAAATTATACCATGTAAAAGGACTTAAGATGATAAACTAAACTGAAATAGATCCAATCAAGCTTTGCTAACAGAACAAACCTTGGCACAAACTTAGATCAACTTAACAACAACTTAGTAAAGGAGCAAAACGAAGATAAAGATAAGCAGCACAACGGGAACCTGTGATAAGACACACAGTGAGGTGACTACGTTGCCCCACTTGCCAGGGGCACCCCTCGCTCACAACTGCCGTCCTCGTGTAGTTACTCATATGACCTCCTTTCATTCTGAAAAGGATTCTAGTGTGGATGATGAATCATATGGTCATATAAACAGCAGACAGAGTTAATGTTCCAGCAAAGGTACAATTTTATCTAATTCATTGGTGAAATGGGAATAAATAGGTTCTGTACCCACTGGGACTCAAGAGATCTTTTACAATAATGTGAAGGGTGCTAAACTCTCAAAAAAAAAAAAAAATTTACATAAATGCAGTGCCATGCTGTGATCCAGCGAGTGCCCAGGAAAGGAGGGGGACAAGAGAGCAGGACTGGCAGTACAGTCGGGCTGGAACTGAAGGAGCACAGATGCAGGTCCTGATGCACACTCCCACGCTGCTGCCCCCTTCCAGTCTGTAACAGTACTCAACACGAAACCCTCTGCAAGGCACTTTAACAATTAATCAACAGGAATGAGAAGTCAATTAAATTAAAATACATAATTATCATTTGGTATGATAGGATACTAAAGCAGATATTATTTGGAGGAAAAGGCTAAAATATTCACCAGTTGAAGCAGGGGTTGTGGGAACTCCAAGAAAGAGACAAAAATTTCAAAAGTTTCAACACCATAAAATAATTCAGAAGTTTTGTGTTCTTTATATACAGATCTCATGCCACAAATTATTAATTCCCAGTTGCATTTATTTGCCGTAAGAGCATTTATTTGCTGTTTGAAACCCACCTTTCCACAGAAATTGTTGTTTTATTTAAGGTCCTACAACAAAAGCCTAATATTCAATCTATATATAACTGAACTACATAGGACCAATGGTATTCTCAAATGACCTGTGACTAAGGAATCATCAAGAGGGAACCTACTATAATAAATCAGGGATGGAAGGCGTAGAGGTGAGACAGTCTGGATGATTATAAAAGAGAAGTCTTCTGGTTTCTATGGCACTTGCTTTGAAAGAGAAGGAGGTTTGTGAACTGAAACATTCTAGGGGAGTTAGTCGGAGAAGGCAATGGCACCCCACTCCAGTACTCTTGCCTGGAAAATCCCATGGACGGAGGAGCCTGGTGGGCTGCAGTCCATGGGGTCGCTAACAGTCTGACACGACTAAGCGACTTCACTTTCACTTTTCACTTTCATGCATTGGAGAAGGAAATGGCAACCCACTCCAGTGTTCATGCCTGGAGAATCCCAGGGACAGGGGAGCCTGGTGGGCTGCCATCTATGGGCTCGCACAGAGTTGGACAAGACTGAAGCGACTCAGCAGCAGCAGCAGGAGAGTTAGTTCTTACCAACTATCATAAAAAGATAACAACAGCAGCTGGTAAATGAATTGCAAAAGTAAGAGACAGAAGAGGAAGTCTAGTAAATAGGTAATATTAATATAATGGTCAAGAAAAGATATAAGAGCCCAGGTACTCAAGTAAACACATGCTGCAGCAGGATAGAAAATTTAGAACCTAAGAAACATTCTAATTATATTTATATAACTATAAAATGAGACGTTTTCTTAAGATCTGCCCAAATAATTTATACAATGATTCATAACTACTCTAGTCTATAGAACCACCTTACCTTAACAAAAGCAAAGAATCTCCCCCAAAAAACACACACAGCCCTGTTTCATAGTAACCGCAGGTCTGTAACTTCTTTAAGGTGGAACGTGGCCAAAGTGAAATCACAAAGTTCAGGGACCAAGACTATCACAGCAGCCAAATATAATGCCTGATACTATAAAAACTGCTAAAAAAGCATAGTGCAAAAACTATCAAGATTTACTAAGTACAGAGTAGGCATCAGAATCATGGAAGAACATGTTAAAACAGATTTCTGGGCTCTATCCCCAAGTTTCTGATCCAGTAGGGCTGGGATGGGGCCTGTAATTTTGCATTTCTAACAAGCTCCTGCTTATCCTGGGACACCCTTCTATTTATTCCTTACAGCAACCTTTCAAAAGATAAAAAATGTTTTCAATCCACTTCTCTCCCTTGAGGCCTGCAGATTTGGCTGCAGTGATCCCTTTGTCCTAAGGGTTCACTGCCTTTATTTTCTCACTCTGTAGGCTAAATGCAAAGTAGAAGAGTGCCCCAACCTCATTTCTGCCTTGTTTCCAAAACATGTCTATAGCCTCCAAATTATTTTGAATAGCAAGCTATAGTTGGGGCTTTCCAGGTGGCACTAGTGATAAAGAACCCGCCTGCCAATGCAGGGGATGGAAGAGACATGGGTTTGATCCCTGAGTTGGAAAGATCCCCTGGAGAATCCCATGGATGGGGTGTCCGGCAAGCTACAGTCCACTGGGTCGCAAAGAATCGGACACAACTGAAGCAACTCAGCACAGCACACAAGCTATAGGAACATGAGAACAGAGAAGAGATGAGGCAAAGTAACAAACATATTTGGTACTTAACAGATTTTGATGTGTCACAAGGTATGAAAAATCATGCATAAATTGATACAGCCACTATGGAGAACAGTATAGAGATTTCTTAAAAAAATTAGGAATGAAACTACCATATGATCCAGCAATCCCACTACTGTGCATATACCCTAAGGAAACCATAACTCAAAAAGACACATGCACCCCAATGTTCACTGCAGCACTATCTGCAATAGCTAGGACATGGAAGAAACCTAGATGTTGCCAGATGAATGGATAAAGAAGTTGTGGTTCAGTTCAGTTCAGTCACTCACTCGTGTCCGACTCTTTGCAACCCCATGAACCCCAGCATGCCAGGCCTCCCTGCCCATCACCAACTCCTGGAGCCTACCCAAACTCACGTCCATTGAGTCGGTGATGACATCCAACCATCTCATCCTCTGTCATCCCCTTCTCCTTCTGCCCTCAATCTTTCCCAGTATCAGGGTCTTTTCAAATGAGTCAATACTCTTCGCCAAAGTATTGGAGTTTCAGCTTCAACATCAGTCCTTCCAATGAATACCCAGGAGTGATCTCCTTTAGGATGGACTGGTTGGATCTCCCTGCAGTCCAAGGGACTCTCCAGAGTCTTCTCCAACACCACAGTTCAAAAGCATCAATTCTTCGGTGCTCAACTTTCTATATAGTACAACTCTCACATCCATACATGACTACTGGAAAAACCATAGCCTTGACTAGATGGACCTTTGTTGGCAAGTAATGTCTCTGCTTTTTAATATGCTGTCTAGATTGGTCATAACTTTCCTTCCAAGGAGTAAGGGCCTTTAATTTCATGGCTGCAGTCACCATTTGCAGTGATTTTGGAGCCCAGAAGAATAGTCAGCCACTGCTTCCCCATCTATTTGCCATGAAGTGATGGGACCAGATGCCATGATCTTAGTTTTCTGAATGTTGAGCTTTAAGCCAACTTTTTCACTCTCCTCTTTCACTTTCATCAAGAGGCTCTTTAGTTCTTCTTCACTTTCTGCGGTAAGGGTGGTGTCATCTGCATGAGGTTCTTGATATCTCTCCCAGCAATCTTGATTCCAGCTTGTGCTTCTTCCAGCCCAGCATTTCTCATGATGTACTCTGCATAGAAGTTAAATAAGCAGGGTGACAATATACAGCCTTGACATACTCCTTTTCCTATTCGGAACCAGTCTGTTGTTCCATGTCCAGTTCTAACTGTTGCTTCCTGACCTCCATACAGATTTCTCAAGAGGCAGGTCAGGTGGTCTGGTATTCCCATCTTTTGAAGAATTTTCCACAGTTTATTGTGATCCACACAGTCAAAAGCTTTGGCATAGTGAATAAAGCACAAATACATGTTTCTCTGAAACTCTCTTGCTTTTTCGATGATCCAGCAGATGTTGGCAATTTGATCTCTGGTTCCTCTGCCTTTTTTTAAAACCAGCTTCAACATCTTACATATACACAATGAAATAGTACTCAACTATAAAAAGGAATGCTTTGAGTAGGTTCTAATGAAGTGGATGAACCTAGAGCCTATCATTCAAAGAGAAGTCAGTCAGAAAGAGAAAGACAAATATCCTGTATTAATGTGTATATATATGGAATATAGAAAGATGATACTGATGAACCTATCTATAGTGCAGCAACAGAGATGCAGACATAAAGAACAGACTTTTGGACACAGTGAAGCAGAGAGATGGTGGGATGATTTGAGAGAGTAGCACTGAAACATGTATATCACCATATGTAAAGCAGATAGTGGGAATTTGCTGTATGACTTGGAACCCAAAGCCCATGCTCTGTGACCAGCTAGAGGGGTGGGATGGGGAGGGAGGTGGAAGGAAGGTTTAAGAGGGAGGAGACATATGTAAACCTATGGCTGATTCATGTTGGTGTATGGCAGAAATCATCACAATATTGTAATTATCTTCCAATTTAAAATAAAATTTAAAAACAATACTGTGCATAAAAACCCAAACAGTACTGTGCAAAAAAACCCAAACAGATGACTTCTTCCTGATAAGAGAAGGGTATTTCTTGCACAGACTCCTCTTCAAAGGTGTTCAAAATCATTACTTCTTTTGTGATCTCTACAGATCAATAATTAGACACATGCCAAGTAAAAATTCAATTTAAAAATTAAAAGAATTTGCATCTAAAATGAAAAATCATAAATTTACAAAAAGCATACTGTTCAAAGGAAATAAAGTATAGATTTTAGTCACTGATTCACTCATCAAAATGGTATCTAAATTTTCTGTCTCAGTCATCTCCTGCCTTTTTCTAAATTAGTATAAAGAGTGTGACCTCTCCTTCATTCTTACAATGAAGTGAAGTGAAAGTCACTCAGTCGTGTCCGACTCTTTGCAACCCCATGGACTATACAGTCCATGGAATTCTCCAGGCCAGAATACTGGAGTGGGTAGCCTATCCCTTCTCCAGGGGATCTTCCCGACCCAGGGATCAAACCCAGGTCTCCCACATTGCAGGCAGAGTCTTTACCAGCTGAGCCACAAGGGAAGCCCAGTCACAATATAATTTCTGAAAGGTATCATAGTATCAGAGCTAATTTCAATCATAAGAAACAGGGCAGTCACCATAAGAATATCAGTAACTTATATGCTATATAATAAGGAGACCTGTATACAATGAACAGTGGGAAATTAGAGAAGAATATTAGCATTATTAGTGTTCAGGAACTTGCTTTTGTGAAACATTCTCACAGTTGCTGGTACTTACAAAAGTGGAGTGAAGCCTATGTGACAGATAACAGACAATGCTTTACAATTCATTACTGCAGTGGTCTCCAAATTTGGTTGCCCAGACGCCAAAGGGATGTAAAATCTAATCCACTTTAAAGGGAGAAAATATTAGAGCTTCCACTTGTATTTAATCTTATATCATTTTTAACTTATATTTTTGTAAACCTTTTAAAAACAATAACACTGATATTGTAGCATGTATGTATATGTTTCTCAGTCACTAAGTCATGTCCAACTGTTGTGATCTCATGGACTATATACAGGCCACCAGACTCCTCTGTCTATGGAATTTTATTGGCAAGAATACTAGAGTGTGTTGTCATTTCCTTCTCCAGGGGATCTTCCTGACCCAGGGATCGATTCTGCATCCCCTGCACTGGCACACGAATTCTTTACCACTGAGTCACCAGGAAAGCCCATGTATGTATATATTGTATAGTAAAAATATTTTTATACACACACTATTTATATACAGCCATTTATTTATAAATTGTATCAGGGAGGGCTTGATGATAGAGATTAATGATATACATTTACACAGAAAGGCAACACAGACTAGAAATCAAGAATATGGGTTCAGTCTGCTTTATCACTTTTAAGCCAGTGGCCCGGGGCATTTCCCCAATCTCCCTAAATGGACTTCCTTGTCTGCAAATAGATAATTATTGTATATTCTTAGCTCCTAGGGTTGCTATGAGGAGTCCATACCAGAGTGTGTGCAAAGTGCTTACAATTGTGGAAGAAAAAGTAAATGCTAAATAAATGTTTTCTATTATTTTAGTATATAAATCCACAAATAGAAGCTTGAGAAGTCCTACAGTAACAAAAGCAAATTAGCTATTTCCCAGTTTTTCCATAGAAAAACTTTTTTCTATGGAATAACTATTAATGTTCTCTGCTACTCCAGTTGTATGCTTATTGCTACTATTTTCCAGAAAGAACTAAAGCTTGTTTTTACAGCATCAAGTCTTTAAATAACTGAACTATGAAACTATGAAAAATCTCAACATACAGGAAAATACCTCAATAATTATAATTTAACAGCAAGAACTCTTTTGCACCTACTCTCTTCAGTTTACTTTGTCCCACCTGTCCTTTTGGGTGAATGCCAAGTGATCCTTCAGTCAAATTATGTTGTACTTGTACATTTGTCCATGTAAAGCGCTACTCAATAGATCATTTTAATCAAATTTAACGTGCTCTAAAATGTTAGATGTATCCTATTATAAAGATGGGCTTCCCTTGGTGGTTCAGACGGTGAATAATCTGCCTGCAATGCAGGCCACCAGGGTTCAATCCCTGGGTTAGAAAGATCCCCTGGAGAAGGGAATGGCAACCCACTACAGTATTCTCGCCTGGAGAATCCCATGGACAGAGGAGCCTGTCAAGTTACAGTCCATGGGGCTGCAGACAGTCAGACACAACTGTGAGCTTAGCACACGCATTACAAAGATAAACATGAAAAGTCTTACTGTGGGTCGCTTATAAAACGAAGCCTTTTGAAGGAAGTTATATAATTTTATTGTTTTTATAATCCTGTGGCTTGAGAAGTTCCTGTCAAATATCTCTAGTTAGCAGAAAATAAAAACAAACCATGGTAAGCAGCCTCTAACGTGGCTCATAATAGTCCCCACATCCTCTTATTCCTGCTCCAATGTAACCGCCTCCCCTGAGAATCAGCTAGACTTAAGGACTCATTTTAGACAAACAGAACAAAGCAAAAAAGGGATGAAACGTCACTTTCAAGATGTGGTTACAAAAAGACTTTGATTTCCATGTTGTCTGCTCTTCCCGCTTCCTCTCTCTCCCCACGCTACATTCTCCCTGCCCCTTTAGCTCCCCTCTCACTCAATGAGTGAAACGCACTGCCCCATGGAGACAGCCATGTGACAGAGAACCAACATCTCCAACCAATGACCAGTGAGGACCTGGGGGGCCAAGAGCCACATACGTCAGCCTTGAAGTGGATCCTCCCCAAATTAGCCTTGAGATGACTGCAATATCACCTGACATCTTTTTGTTTTATTTCTGTTTTATTCCTGCCACACCACTCAGCGTGCAGGATCTTAGTTCCCTGACCAGGGATCAAACTTGTGACCCCAGGATTGGGAGCATGAAGTCTTAACCACTGGACCTCCAGGAAGTACACCAGCTGACATCTTAACTGCAGCTTGTAAAAGGCTCAGAGCCAGGAAACCCAGCTAAACTGCACCTGGATTTCTGATGCACGGAAACTGTGAGATGGTAAAACCATGAGTGACTTAGTAAACCATTAAGTTGGGGAGAATTTATTATATAATAGATAATAATACATAAGTTGAAATTTTAACTTAGAAAACTTAAGAAGAATGCATGCAGTTAGTTATTCCTTCAGAAGACCTTCCCTGGTGGCTCAGTGGTAAAGAATTCGCCTGCCAGTGAAGGAGATGTGGGTTCGATCCCTGGGTCAGGAAGACTCCCTAGAGAAGGAAATGGCAACCACTCCAGTATTCCTGTCAGGGAAATCCCATGGACAGAGGCTCTGGCGGGCTATAGTCCATGGGGTCGCAAGTGTCAGAAATAACTTAGCAACTAAACAACACCAACAACAACATTCCTTTACAAACAGTACTCCATGAAATTCAAAACTCAGTGATCCTTTTTTAAAATGTATTATCTACTATTTTTTTCTGACCCTACTTTTGCCTATTTTCTTAGGTGACTCTCCTTGTTTCAGACAGATATATCTGTGTGGTTAAAACTAAGTCTTCTGAAAGGGGTACAGATAAATGATGACAAAGGTGTTTTTCAGGTAGAATAGCTAAGAAAAACTGAAATACAAGGTACAATCAGATTTTTCAAAGAAATTATTATGTATATATAAATTTATATATAAATTATTTATATTTATATACATATAAAACAAACTGATTAAGAACAAAAACTGAAACTATTCAAAATCACATGAATGAAAAGAAGAATAGATAAAAAGGAAGAGAAAGTAAAAAAAGGTAAAACTTTTTAAAATATAAAAGAAAAAGCAGGAAAAGTAAAAACAGAAAACAAAGTTCATATACACTAGAAATTTAATAAAATTTCCAGCCACTTAGTAGGCAATAATAATGTCAATTCTCACTGCCTGCTACTGCTGGGTTCAGGGCCACAAAATCATTCAATAATTTCATTTAAATTACCTGTTAATCAAGTACCTTCACTGTCCAAAATATCTTCAGTATTAACAGAACATGTAAACTTAACTGTAATCAACACGTCAGTCTAAGCAGGTCACAAATTTGGCATATACTGACACTTAGTCTCCTTGATCTTGAGTCAAAAGACAATGACCTAGAGAGCAAAAGCCATACATCCTGTTCCTAATCTAAAACATCCCCAGTCCTCCAATTTCAGTTTTAGAACAGCTCTGGAAATTTTCCAGATATTTATTCTCTTGTCCAAGCACTGCATACAGTATACACTTTAAGTGCTACCTTCTTAATGAGTTCTGCCATGACATCCTATTTAAAGCTACAGCTGTGGCTATCCATTATCTACCTGTCTGATCCCCCTTTCCCTGCTTAGTTTGTTTAGTCTGCCTTCCCACAAGGCCCATTAGAATGTTAGCAAGTGCTTGAAGATTTATATAATTTTGTCTGTTTTGTTCCTGATGTATTCCAAGGTCTACTTGAGTATCTGGCATACAGCAGATACCCAATACTAGCTCAATATCAAATGAATGAATAAACTAGAAAAGAAAATGCTTTCTCATATGACCAAAAACAAAGGGCATGTGAGAAAAAAATTAAGCTTCCAATCAGCATTTTCAAATGCTAAATATTATCCTAAACTTTTTTTTAAAAAAAAAAAAGCAATATTGCTAGTTTTTTAAGGAACCTGCATACTGTTCTCCATAGTGGCTGCACCAATTTATATTCCCACTAACAGTGTAGGAGAGTTTCTTTTTCTCCTCACCTCCAGCATTTATTGTAGATTTTTTAATAACTGGCACTATGATCAGTGTGAAGTGATACCTCATTGTAGTTTTGATATGCATTTCTCTAAAAATTAAAGAATTACCTTCTCCAGGAATAATTAGTGATGTTGAGCATTTTTTCATGTGTTTGCTGGTCATCTGTATGTCTTCTTTGATGAAATGTCTGTTTAGGTCTTCTGCCCATTTTTGATTAGGTTTTTTTTTTATACTAAGCTGCATAGAGCTACCATATGACCCTGCAATCACACTCGTAGACATATATCTGGAGAAAACCATAATTTGAAAGGATACATGCACCCCGATGTTCACTGCAGCACTATTTACAATAGCCAGCATATGGAAGCAACTTAAATGCCCATCAACAGAGAAATGGATAAAGAAGATGTGGTACATAACAATGGAATATTACTTAGCCATAAAAAGGGATGAAAATATTGCCATTTGCAGAGACATGGATGGATCTAGAGATTGTCATACAGAGTGAAGTCAGAAAAACAAATACTGTATAATATTGCTTATATGTGGAATATAGAAAAACGGTACAGATGAAAAAAAGCAGAAATAGAGTCACAGATGTAGAGAACAAACTTACAGTTATCCAGAAGGGAAGGGGGAGATGGGACAAACTGGGAGATAGGGACTGACATATATACACTACTATGTATAAAATAGGCTTCCCAGGTAGCGCAGAGGGTAAAGAATTTGCCCACAGTGCAGGAGACCGAGGTTGAATCCCTGCGTTGGGAAGATCCCCTGGAGAAGGGAAAGGCAACCCACTCCAGTATTCTTGCCTAGAGAATTCCATGGACAGAGGAGCCTGGCAGGCTATAATCCATGGGTTGCAGAGTCAGACAAGACTGAGCAACTAACACACACGTAAAATAATAACTGATGAAGACCTACTGTATAGCACAAAGAACTCTATTCAATTATCTGTGGTGACCTAAATGGGAAGGAAATCAAAAAAAGAGTGGCTATATGTACACACATAACTGATTCACTCTGCTGTACAGCAGAACTAACACAACATTGTAAAGACTATACTGTGATAAAAAGTTTTTAATTCAAAATACTTTTAAAAGCAATACTTTGATTCAAAAAATCACAAGAAATTAAGTATTTTAACATTTCTGAGTAAGGTTCCCTAAGAAACTCAGGAAGTTTCCTAATGATGCCCACTGGAGATGTATAATAGTATTAATATTCACTTTAAAAAACAGACACTGAAGAAATACAAATCAAGACACAGCTGTAATGAACTGAAGACAGCAAACTGGTCCAAAAACTCAGAATTAAAAACCTATTCCTTAACACTTGCAATACATTATAGTCTCTAAGATCAGTCCTGTCCAATAGAAATAAATTGTGAGTTAAAATTTCCTAGGAGTCACATTAAAAAGTAAAAAGAAACAAGTAAAACAAATTTTGTATTTCATGTAACTCAGTGTGTATGTCCATAATATAACCATTTCCAACAGATAATCAAGATTTCAAAGTTTAAATGTTTTATATTTATATAAATCTTCCAAATCTGAAGTACATTTTACACATATAACACAGAAACAAGTAAAACAAATTTTGTATTTCATGTAACTCAGTGTGTATGTCCATAACCATTTCCAACAGGTAATCAAGATTTCAAAGTTTAAATGTTTTATATTTATATAAATCTTCCAAATCTGAAGTACATTTTACACATATAACACACTTCAATTTTAAGTGCTCAATACACAAACATACTAGTAGCTACCATACTGTACAATGGACTTCTAGATTCTTTTGGGTACTATTAAAACACAGAAGCATGCTATATTTGCTTTTAAATATTAATATTAAAAGAAATACAAAGAGAAAGATATCATCTTCTGTTTTTAAACATTAAAGGTTAACTATCACACTAATAGAATTCTAGGTTCTTTAAACATAAGCTTTGTTTTATAGTTTTTATTTTCATTACAAAATATTTGGAATTCTATTAAAATTTAAAAGACTGAATAAAAATTCCACTGAAGTATAAATTATACAGCCATGCATGCTTACTTTGTTTGGCACAGTGATAATGATAACACCTCACACACTAGAGCACTTAATATCTTATGATGAGGTAAAAAGATTAAAATAACTTGTAATTCTAGAAACTATTATGCAATCAAATACATTCAAACAGGCTGTCAATTATCTGCATAAGCTTACTTAATACCTGCCTATATATAACACACTACTGGAACAGATCTTTCCCATTGAATGCACTTTTAATAATTAAATGAGTTTTTGCTGTTTTTTCATATTTAAATATTTTTATAATTGTGACAGAATAAAAAATATATTTGTTCTTCATCCCTGGTTCCTGGCATAGAGCTCTTAAAACTCTCGGAACTTCCTCAGTGACAGTGTTCTTTTCTCCTTTGATCACACCTGAGTTCACACTAATGAGATGAGTAAGGGTGGGGCCTCCAGGCAGCCTCAAGATGGAGCTGGTCACCAAAAGGACCAAGTGATTAGAGAATTGGAAACTTTAGTACCTCTCACCTGACCTCTGGGAAAACTGAGCTCTGTAAAAACTCCTCAACTTAAGAGATTCAGAGAGCCAGTGAACACATCACGGTGTGGGAGGTGCTGGGAGGGTGGCATGCCCAGAGAGGGCATGAAAGCTTCATGCCCCTTCTATCAAACCCTGTCCTGTACATCTCTTCCATTTGGCTGTTCCAGAGAGCCATTGAAGCAAATTTTCTTTTTTTATTGAAGTACAGATGATAAACAATATTATCTAACTTACAGGTGTACAATAGTGGCTAACAATTTTTAAAGGCCCTGGTCTACTTATAGTTATTACAAAATATTGGCTATATTCCCTGTGTTGTACAATATATCCTTGTAGCTTAACAGTTTCTACCTCTTAGTACCCTATGCCCACTATCTTGCCCCTCCCAGCACTTCCCTCTCCCCACTGGTAATCACAGTTTGCTCTCAATATTGTGACTCTGCTTCCTTTTTGTATTATTCACTAATTTGTTGTATGTTTAGATTTCACACGTCAGCAGTATCATACAGTATTTGTCTTTCTCTGTCTGACTTATTTCACTTAGCAGCATAATACCCTCAAAGTGCATCCATGTTGCTGCAAATGGCAAGATTTTACTCTTTTTATGGCTAAGTCATATTCTACTGTATACCACATCTTCTTTACCCATTCATCTATTGGTGGATGCTTAGGTCGCTTCCATATCTTGGCAACTTTAAATGCTGCTGCTATGAACCTGTGGTGCGTGTATGGTTTGAATTCATGTTTTCGTTTTATTCAGATACATACCCAGCAAATTTTCAAATCTGAGGAAAGAGCCATGGGAATCTCAGATTCAAGGCCCGTCAGTTAAAGTTCATAAACATAACCAGAGATTTGTGGCTGGCATCTGAAGCAAGGGCGGTATAATGGGACTGAGTCCTTTAACTCATGGATTTGATACCATCTCCAGGTAGAGAGTGTCAGAATTGAACTCCTGGAAATGCAGTTGGGTGCTAGAAAACTGAAAAACTGCTTGGTGTCAGAAAACACCCCAGAGTAATAATATTTATAATGTGATATATCAATTAATAACAAGACTAATTTTGTTATGTAGATTTTTAATATTAAAAAATCTAACCTTTTTTAAGCTAAAAATGAACCAATCTTAATTTATAAGTTCTGAAAGGTAGCTATCTAAAACTATTCTAGTTTTTTTTTTGAATCATTTCATATTTTTTTTCCTTTTTTTTTTAAATTTTATTTTTAAACTTTACAATATTGTATTGGTTTTGCCAAATATCGAAATGAATCCACCACAGATATACATGTGTTTCTAGTTTCAAAAAGTGAAAGTGCACACTAATCTTTTTTTAAACATTTTATAATACCAAAACTTTCCAAATTAACCACATATGCTCTTCCAGTCCCACCTCTAACTCTCCCTGAAATAATCCCTCTGAATTAATATATTTCTTAACCTAAAACACTGTTAAACAATTATTAGTTCCTCAGTAATACTAAAAATCAGAGGAAAACAGCACCGTTAGTATAATAACTTAAAATTATAACCTTTCAACACAGTACAGGGTTTAGCGTTACAAGTTATTTCCAATTTAATTGATGGACTGAATTATGAAACTGAACAGGGCACTCATCTACATAACACTAGACACTCTGAGCTGACACGGAGTCTGATCAAACTAATACTGTAAATGATTAAGAAAATGTACAACAATATTTTTAGGAAATCTATTCAGTCTAGAGAATATAATTTCCTTTACAAAGAGTATCAAATATATGAACATAAAATGCTATTTATTCCATAATTCATGTGCAAGTAATAAGTTATGGAGTAAATAAAACTTATGTTAGAATACTGATCTTCAAGATCCTAAGTAAATATACTGGCAACTAAATCATTTAGACAATCTTGAGAGGATTAAAATGAACAATTTATCACTAATAATCTAGAGCATTACTTTTCAATGCTTTACTAAAAAACTAAAAGTAGTTTTATAGCTTAATTTTGTTGTGTATATTGTGTGTCTTTGTAGTGGAAGAGAGAAAAAATGGTGATGCTGAGAGAATGAATTACTCAGTATAATAAAGTGACCCTTAATAAATGACAACTACTTTGTTACATTCTAGTAAGTAAAACTAACAATCCATCAACTTCATTTCATTTACTCTACTAAATACTTTTTAAGTTGAGAACAATGTAAAATAGGAATACCCTGTCATCTGTAGTTCTAAAAGTGAACAAATAAATTTGACTGTTTTGAACTGAAGCCATGATTTTGGTATTACTGGAACTGAACTCAATTCAAAATGATTTAAACCGAATGAGAAGAGATTATTATCTCAGTAAGCAGAAATCAGTTGATGCAGAGACAGTCAAAAAAAAAAAGACTAAAGAGTTATTATCTGATCTAATAAGTACTAAGAAATCACTGTTAAACTTCTAAGCTAGAGAAAAACATTCTCAAAGTGATATGCATGATGAATTAGAGCAGAAAAATGTAAAAGTGATAATCTACCCATAAAATAATAAATACCTAGATTAAAATGGAACAATAACTAGAACAGATAAGTGGAAGCGGGGGAGGAATTAATTCTAAAAACACAAAATTTCATTTATAGCAGGGGTTAACACACTACAGCCCGATACTTGTTTTTGTGCAAACAAAGTTTTATTGAAACACAGCCATGACCATTACTCCACATACTGTCTGTGGCTGCTTGGCACTACAATGGGAGTGATGAGTAGATACAACAGAGATTATATGGCCCACAAACATCTAAAATATTGATTAGCTAACCTATGTTAGTTTCCTAGGGCTGCTGTAATAAAGTACCATAAACTAAATGGCTTAAAATAACAGAAATTTATTCTTTCTCAGGTCTGGAGGCTATAAATCTGAAATCAAGTGTTAGGAGGGCCATGCTCTCTGAAAGGCTCTAGGGGACAATCTGTTTGATGCCTTTGTCTTGGTTTCTGGGATCATCAGCAATCCTTGTCATTCCTTGACTTCTAACTTCATAACTCCAATCTCTGCCTCCACTGTCACATGATAATCTTCCCCCACACCTGCCTTTCCACATGGTTTTCTCCTCTCTTACAAAGACACCAGTCATACTGGACTAAGGACCCATGCTACTCCATATGCTCCTCTTAAATAACTACATCTGAAACAAACTCATTTCCAGATAAGGTCACACTATGAGGTTCTGGGGGTTAGGACTCCAAAATATTTAGGGAGTGGGATACATTTCAACCCTTAACCTGGTCCTTTACATTAAAGTCTGCCAACTCCTGACTTAGAAGACTTAAAAAAAAGAAGAAATAGGTCCACACGTGCCACTGAGGATTTCAAAGCAAAGATCTGGGATTTTGTTTTAGATAAACTAAGCTGAAAACAAGAGTCCTCAAAAGACATCAGGCAGAAAGCCATACATGTAGGTCAGAATCTGCACTGACTTAGAGATGGAAGAAATAAGAGTAACCTAAAAACAGATGAGGAGTTTCAAGGTAAATGTTTTATGTAAGTATTGAAAGTGTTAGTCGCTCAGTTGTATCCAACTCTTTGCAACCCCATGGACTGTAGCCCTCCGGGCTCCTCTGTGAATTGAATTATCCTAGCAAGAACACTGGCGTGGGTTGCTATTTCCTTCTTCAGGGGATCTTCCTGACCCAGGGATCGAAACCAGGTCTCCTGCACTGGTGGCATATTCTTTACCATTTAAGCACCCAGGGATACAGCAGGTCAAAAATTGATCTTTAGAGAATGCTACTGTTACATAACAATGTGATTAGACAACAGTGTGATAAGAAGATGTCACTGTTATACAACATTAGATAATAATGTAGAAAAAAATGTAATTTAGTATTATATAAACTAAAAGAGAAGCAGTGTCAACAGTGACAAATACAACAAAAAGGTTGAACAGACCTAAAAGATTTGGTAAGAATGAGATCATAATCAAATAAAGAAAACAATTTCTACAAAGAAAACTAAAAGGGACACCAGAGCAGGGGTAAGGTGAGAATCCTTAAAAAAAAAAAAAAAAAGCATTATTTATTTGTACAGTGGTTACAGTAGACTATGACGCCGGTGACCCCCAATAAACCACATATGCTGGCATTCATATTTTCATATAATCCTCTCCCACACAAACTCTGAATTCAGCCAATTAACTTTGTTTTAAACCAATTTGATATTAACAGGTATTGGCATGCAGGGGTATAATAAGCACTTTCACACGGGAACTTGTTTTCTTAGAACACTGCCACCTGGAAGGCCAGCTGTCATGTCATGAGGAAGTCTGAGCTAGACCCCTGAATGATGACACGTTAGTAACTGCCAAATGGAGAGACTGAAGGTAAAAAAGTCATTTGAGATATTTCAGCCCAAAAGAGATCACAACTGAATACAACTGCCACCATGACCCTGGGCCATAACTACGGGAACAGAAAATGTACCCAGCAAAGCCCGGTCAACCCAGAGAACCAGGACAAATAACAAATTGTTGTTGTTTTAGACGACAAAATGTGGTGGTGGTTTATAAAACAGAAATAGGTGACATAGAACAGAATATATGTTTGAGAAACGTAAGTACATGAGGCCAAGGATTCTTATAAAACTAGGAAGACATATATGTGTGAAAAAAAGAAAAAATCATGCTAAATACAAAGGGCAAAATTAAAGCATAAAGAAAAAAACTAAAGATGAGGAAAATGGAGTTGAGTCATACAAGGAATAATGGGAAAATTCAAGACTATAAACTTGGTCACGCTGTTACAAGAGAGTATCAGTGAAAAAGGGTCTCCACCTACTTCATCACTTTCATCTACTTCGATTCCACCATCTTTGTCATCATCCATTTGTTTATGTATTGTTTGAAGAGCTTCCAGACTAAATCTATCTTCTTCTGTGAAGCATGGTGGACTCAGTGACATGCATGGATCTGAAATAAAACAAAGGGCAATTACTAACCTGCCACCCCAAAACACAGGCTATAATCAAGACAGTTGAATTTCAAACAAAACCAACAAATTAAATTTCAGACTAAGTCAAACTAAGATGCTTTAAGAATTCTATCTAGTAGGATATTCTTCACATCAAAAGTATAGTATATGAACATACTGACTAAAAATAAATAATCCAACTTAATTGATATCAAACTACAACCAATACTAAATTCAAGTTGTCCACATTCTTATACATCTTCAACAATCATCTTATTCAACTCATGATATTTGTAAATTAATCCCCCAAAAAACAGATAAACTCCCTCCTTAAAAACTAAAAAAAAAAAAAAAGAAAATCACAGAGCACAAGGGGTTTTCTTGTATAGGCCAGTCTAAAATGTAAGTCCTTAGGGCAACATCACAAAGAATACAAGAAAAAGAAATGTAGAACATTGACATGATCCTTAGAAATGTCTTTATCATTTTTCTAACAGATTCTAAGAGTCCATCATATGACTCTCTAAATGTGTAACTTCTTAGATTCAACGAGGAAAAACTGAATTTTAAAAACCTTGTTCTTCATATTTTTCTTAACATAAATTTATTGCCTAAATAATTTTGTACGGAAATGAGTGAATCCTCACATGTAGATTGTCAAAAAATAACAATTTATAGAGAATATGTAATTTTTCATGACTTAAAATGAGATTAATAAAAATTACCTCTTGCTGACCTCAAATAGTAAACAGCCTATACACCAAAATGGAAAAGTACTGTCAAAGCTTCACTCATACCCAATCTGGCTGACTGGCAGATTGACAAATTCCAAGAACTGATTTATACCAAGTCACTAAAATAGTAAAATAATATCCTTTTAAAATGTCATCAAATCCACATGTATTTCCACAAATAGTGTGGTCTTAAAGTTTTTAAAGTCAAAGCTTTGGTTTTTCCAGTAGTCATGTATGGATGTGAGAGTTGGACCATAAAGAAGGCTGAGAGCCAAAGAACTGATGCTTTTGAATTGTGGTGCTGGAGAAGATTCCTGAGAATCTCTTGGACTGCAAGGAGATCAAACCAGTCAATCCTAAAAGAAATCAACCCTGAATATTCACTGGAAGGACTCTTGCTCACCTGAATTGATTGCAGTTATAATGGCTCGCTGATGCTAAGTCACTTCAGTCGTGTCTGACTCTGTGTGACCCCATAGATGGCAGCCCAACAGGCTCCACCATCCCTGGGATTCTCCAGGCAAGAACACTGGAGTGGGTTGCCATTTCCTTCTCCAATGCATGAAAGTGAAAAGTGAAACTGAGCGACTTCACTTTCACTTCACTTTCACTATAATGGCCTAAGAGTATCTAATTCTGCACTGAGGAAAAAAAACAAGAAGTCAGTTGTGGAGATCAACTAGTAACTTCCTTTAAAAACAAAACAAAACAATTTACACCTCTATTACCTACATGTTCTACTTACAGACCATTTTGGCAATTTAACATTTTTAACAGTTTTAAATCAAAACCTAATTTTCATTCCTTTAGTCTTGAAAAGGAAGGAAACAGAAAAGCCTATAAAAATAAGAAAATGAAATTATAAGTTATGTGACATAAATGTGTAAATATTTAAAACTCTGATAACCATTTGCTAAAAATCTAAGAACTTATAAAAATAATGGTCAATTATAATCCCTAATTCACAAAACAATCCAGAACCCTGAGATGCCCCAACTTTTCCTGAATGGATGCAAAATAAAATATAAGCTCTCGGGTATCACCACCACATATGGCATAAAGAAGATTATGTGTAAAATGTGTTATTGCCTCTCAGACATATTTTTATACATATTTTATTTTGCAAATAAGCATGTGAAGTGAAAGTTTATTATAACTAGCACATAAGGAAAGGTTCAGCATCACTCACTCTGATTAAATAGGCCTTGTTGTTAAACTCTCTAAGCAAAGTCAACAGTGAGGACGGTAGAAATGTTAAAAAGTAGAGAAAAGGAGGAAGTCCTATAATCTGGAAAAAACTCATATGTAAACAAAATTGTATTTTTTTAACTTAAATTAATAAAACACTATCAGAATCTACCTCTGAATTTAACTTCTTCATGACGTATTTCATAAAAACCAACTCTGAGTACTTCTTTCTCTGAATGTCATTCAATCCATTCAACAAATATCTACTGAGCACTACCATGTGTCAGGCATTGGAAATAGCAGTGAACAACAGAGAGAAAAATTTCTCACAAAACTTACATTCTAATGCAGGAGATGAGCACAACAAGGTAAATAAGCAAAATGAATAGCATGTTGTTTTTAGTAACAAAATATTAGAAACAACCTCAACTTTTACTAGTAGCTGCTAACTGCTGCTGCTAAGTCGCTTTAGTCGTGTCCGACTCTGTCTGACCCCATAGACAGCAGCCCACCAGGCTCCCCCGTCCCTGAGATTTTCCAGGCAAGAGTACTGGAGTGGGTCGCCAGTGCTTTCTCTGGAATAGCATGTCAGGAGTGGTAAGTATTAAGGAACAACAGAACAAAGAGCAGATAATGAAATGTCAAGGAATTTGAAATTCTCAACTATAATCTTTATTCTCAAATCAGTCTTTAATGTTGTACCAGAATGGCCGAGTGGTTAAGGCATTAGACTTAAGTTCCAATGGATTTATATCCTCATGAGTTCGAACCCACTTCTGGTACAACAGGTCCTGCTTTTGGCTTCCCTGATAGCTCAATTGGTAAAGAAATCCGCCTGCAATACAGGAGACCCTGGTTCGATTCCTGGGTCAGGAAGATCTGCTGGAGAAGGGATAGGTTACCTACTCCAGTATTCTTGGGCTCCCCTTGTGGCTCAGCTGGTAAAGAATCCGCCTGCAATGCGGGAGACCTGGGTTTGATCTCTGAGTTGGGAAGATCCCCTGGAGAAGGGAAAGGCTACGCACTCCAGTATTCTGGCCTGGAGAATTCCATGGACTGTACAGTCCATGGGGTCGCAAATAGTCGGACACGACTGAGCGACTTTCACTTTAACCTCTAATTGCTTAATGTGATTTTGTCCATATGACTAAGCTTATGAAAAGGGCAGGGGCCATGTTCTTCCATGTCTCACATGCTCATAATACCCACAACTTAGCTGGACACATTCTGGACCTCTGTAAATTCTGCTATTTCATACATTAACTAAATCACAAAGTTCTAGTCTTCTATACTGTGCAAACCACTGGCCAGCATTAAAGAGATAATAAGAGTATCCTGTACCTAAAAAAGCTCACAGGCTAGGGAAAGGCATGCTGTTGGCACTAAGAACATTAATTGTAGAGTGCTGTGAGAGCATGGAGGGACGGCACCTAATCCAGACTGGGAAAGAAGAGGCAGAACTTTTCTAGAGGTAAACACAGGGAGTTTTAAAGAACTGTATTGATGACCTTGGGAAGGAGAGAAATGCATGCATCATACATTCAGTGTCATGAAAAGAACACAAAACACTCACAGAAATGCAACTGGTTGATATGGCTGGCACAAATTACAATCAGAGGGGAAAAAAATCAATAAACAAGAGACCAAATAGGAGATTGGTAAGAAGGGATAAAAACTCTAAAAGTCGTTTTTCCATACTAAAGAATTTGGATTTTTTACTCTGAAAACTATAAGAAGCCCACTAGGGATTTCAAGGAGAAGACCAACAAAATCAGATTCATATAGAGAGATCAATCTGGTGACAGCGGAAGACAAATGGAGACAAGACTGGGAGGCACAATCATCAGGAAGTGCTGCAGGAATCCTGGCAGCACTCAAGAGCCCATGCTCCCAAGGAATGGGAAGGTAAAGGACGAAGACTGCGCTAAGTTTGGTGTTTTGCCATGATGGAACAGCAGAAGGAAAGGAAAGACAGGAGCTGAGGATACGGCAAGAATGATCCATTTTCCACATGAAATTCTGTTTCCATTTGGTACAGTGTCTTACGGCCTTTGAATTCTAACTTAGATGAGTTGTGAATTGTGAATTCCATTACTTGTTCTAAAAAAACATCTATTTCTGCTTAATTAACTATGCCAAAGCCTTTGACTATGTGGATCACAATAAACTGTGGAAAATTCTGAAAGAGATGGGAATACCAGACCACCTGACCTGCCTCTTGAGAAATATGTATGCAGGTCAGGAAGCAGCAGTTAGAACTGGACATGGAACAACAGACTGGTTCCAAATAGGAAAAGGAGTACGTCAAGGCTGTATATTGTCACCCTGCTTATTTAACTTATACGCAGAGCACATCATGAGAAATGCTGGGCTGGAAGAAGCACAAGCTGGAATCAAGATTGCCGGGAGAAATATCAATAACCTCAGAAATGCAGATGACACCACCCTTACGGCAGAAAGAAGAACTAAAGAGCCTCTTAGCTGACTTTATTTTTTTGGGCTCCAAAGTCACTGCATATGGTGATTGCAGCCAAAATTAAAAGACACTTACTCCTTGGAAGGAAAGTCATGACCAACCTAGACAGCATATTAAAAAGCAGAGACATTCCTTTGTCAACAAAGGTCCATCTAGTCAAGGCTATGGTTTTTCCAGTAGTCATGTACGGATGTGAGAGTTGGACTATAAAGAAAGCTGAGCGCTGAAGAATTGATGCTTTTGAACCGTGGTGTTGGAGAAGACTCTTGAGAGTCCCTTGGACTGCAAGGAGATCCAACCAGTCCATCCTAAAGGAGATCAGTCCTGGGTGTTCATCGGAAGGACTGATGTTGAAGCTGAAACTCCAATACTTGGGCCACCTGATGCGAAGAGCTGACTAATTTTGAAAAGACCCTGATGCTGGGAAAGATTGAGGGCAGCAGGAGAAGGGGACGACAGAGGATGAGATGGTTGGATGGCATCACTGACTCAATGGACATGGGTTTGGGTGAACTCTGGGAGTTGGTGATGGACAGGGAGGCCTGCCATGCTGCGGTTCATAGGGTCACAAAGAGTCGGACAGGACTGAGTGACTGAACTAAACTGAACCTGTTCCAACGTCTTTTTCATTTTTTTCTCAGTTGTTTTTCCTTCTAGGTTAATTCAGCACAACTGACCATTTTAACTCAAAGTAGGTGATCTAAATTTCTTTTAGAATATACAAACTGATATAAAAGAACTATGCAGTTAACGAATAGGGATTAATAGACAAATTTCAAAGACAACTGCTTAAATACCAAAATCTGTCTCCTTTGCCATCATACAGACATCTACCTTAGCTACCCAAAATGCACCATGTACTCTATAACCAGTTTCTCACTTAAACAAAAATCACCTGTTCATTTTTACACATGATAAGGAGTGCCTGTCCCTGGAAGGCCTTGTGCTTGGTGCAGACACCCACCAAAAATAAATTTCCTCCCCTTAGTGCCCTCATGTGTGTGTGTGTGCGCTAAGTCGCTTCAGTCGTGTCCGACTCTTTGCAACCCTATGGACTGTAGGCTGCCAGGATTCTCTGTCCATGGGATTCTCCAGGCAAGGATACTGGAGTGGGTTGCCATTTCCTTGTCCATGGGATCTTCTCAACCCAGAAAATAAACCTGTGTCTGTCTCCAGCATTGGCAGGCAGTTTCTTTAACACCAGTGCCACCTGGGAAGCTTTCAGTGCCCTCATCTTGTGTTAAACGCAACATGAAGCAATGTATCTTTTCAGCATTATGCTGAGCATTCCTTTCTCTTCTCTGAATCAAGAGCAGCACATTCCAGTGAGAAAAAAATAAAAAAGAAATCAGCTGAAACAGAGAAAGACTTAACCAACCAAAGTCAGCAATCAACACCATTGTTAAGTTCTATCCTGCTTTCCTTTACCCAAACAAATGCTCAGTCTGATTCTGCAGAAATAACTAATGAATTAAAATGATTTTACCTAGTAAGAAGCATCTAATGTATTCTAGAAGCCAAAGCTATTTTATGTACATAATATAATCCCTACAACGTTGTGTGAAGAACATATTCGTTTTTCAGATGAGGAAATGAGACTTATGAGTAACCTGCTAAAGATTACACCCCTAGAAATGACAGACTTGGGATTCACACCAGTCTTCAAATTCATGTTTGAGTGTCAGTACAATGAATATAAATACATCAGTGTTTCCCGTGTCAGAGAAGAATAAGGAATCGCTATCATAGATCATGCCCAAACCTGGCTGAGAAGCAGAGAAAACCAAGAAACACAATTGTATCCCATGGAAGAGGATCATTAGACACCTCATGAAAGACAGACACAATCTAAAATTCAGACCTACACTTCTTAGCTTTCTTCTCCTTTTGATAATAACGTACCTTTAACTCACACTCCCCTTGAACAAACCTTTACTATATTACCACAGTGATAGACATATATTGAAAGTTTGAAAATGAAAGTGTTAGTTGCTCAGTCATGTCTGACTCTGCTATCCCATGGACTGTGGCCCACCAGGCTCCTCTGTCCATAGAACTCTCCAGGCAAGAACACTGGAGTTGGTTGCCATTCCATTCTCCAGAGCATCTGTTTGACCCAGGGATCGAACCCGGGTCTCCCATATTGCAGGCAGATTCTTTACCGTTTGAGCCACCAGGGAAGAACTGAAAGCTTAAACATATATAAATATCAGAAGCCAAGTAAACTGCTGAATATAAGTTTTTACCTGGAAAAATGTAGAATGCCAGGCTTCAGTTTAGAAGCCAGGTATATAAAGGGTAAAAACAAAGTTAAACATGGCAAATGCAATGACAGACATGTAATAAATATATAATGGCAGCAAAACTTAGAACGTAGTCCTGCACAGCAAGAAAAAGATTTGAGAAGAAAGATACATTCACACTGAATCTTGAAAGATGAGCAAGTGTTCTCTAGGAAGACATCAATAGGCAAGAACATAAGCTGCTAATAGTTATTATACTAACAAACTAATGATGACAACAGCTATCAATTATGGAGTGTCTATTACACATCACATAAATCTATGTTACATATTATACATTTCACTTTGCCTATAAAATAGGCACTATTATTACCATTTGACAAGGTAATTAAGAGATAAGACTGACAGTATCAATGAAGGCCAGATTATGGAGGGATCTACAGATTACTATAAAGTGCCAAAAAGGGGAAAAAATATTAATAGATTACTCACTGAAACCCCCTATTTGCAGTTTCCCCAACCTGCAAAGCTCTTTTTCCCAAGTACACCCATTGTTGGTAACTCTTTTCATTCCAGCACAAATGTTTCTCCTCAGAGGTCATCTTCTTTCCTCACCTAAAATATTCCCCGCCTTTTCTATTTGCTATGTTTTTCTTCACAGCACTTAATCACAGCGCATATATTATGTATTTATTTCCTGACTTTCCACTCCTCCACTATAATGCAGTCATGAGATTATAGGCACTGCTCTTCCTTGAGTGCCTAGAACAGGGCCTGGCACATAGTCTGCACTCAAAAAATGCGTTCACTGAATTACTTACATAACTGGTTTCCAATATAAATTTTTGGAAGAGAAAAACTTTTCACGAAATTACTTGGCTGATTAGAAAACTAAGATGTAGAAAATGACAATAAAAATCCCTTACCTCTTTACGACACTGACGTTAGTCTAAGCAGTTAGTTGAAATCTATTAATATTACTCCTCCTTTCATGAAAACTATTCAGTAGTCTTCAAGAGCCTGAAGTATGAAATCTTATCTATCCACTGTCAAAGACAGCTGTATAAATACTTAATGAACAAAATATATAACACATTATAAAAAAATGGAAGGAGAACTTTAAAATATTTAAGATTCAAGGCTCTAAAACTTGAGCAGTAAAGATAAAATTTCATGAAGGCAAGGCCTAAGCTTGTTTTTACTGATTGTTGTTTTAGTCATTCAGTCATGTCCAACTCTTTGCAACCCCATGGATTGTAGCCCACCAGGCTCCTCTGTCCATGGGATCTCCCAGGCAAGAATACTGGATAGGGTTGCCATTTCCTTCTCCAGGGGATATTCCCAACTTAGGGATCAAACCCACGCCCCCTTGCACTGGCAGGCAGACTCCTTAGCACTGAGCCACCAGAGAAGCCCCATTTTATTGATTACTATACATCACTATTATTATATATGTTATGATATATGTATATTATTATTATACAGTGTGTACATGATCAGATGCTTCAGTCGTGTCTGACTCTTTGCGATCCTATGGACTGTAGCCCACCAGACTCCTCTGTCCACGGAATTCTTCAAGCAAGAATACTGGAGTAGGTTGCCATGCCTTCCTCCAGGGGATCAGCACTCCTAATAAATAATTATGCCTGACTGAATTTTACATGCAAGCAATTGCATTTTTGGTGGTATTATGAAAAAGAAATTGGATTTTAATAAGCAGGGTTTTGAAAAAAGAGAAAACAACAAACCCAAAGAGGAAGTAAGATAAGATCTGGGACCCACAAAGAGCAGTCTGCTGGCAGACTGGCTCTCAGCAGAGAGTGCTACTCAGTGCTCCTCCCTGTTCACCTCTCCCAGATGCTGCCTCTGGCCTTCACAAGAGTGGGGCGGGGAGGTCAGTCCCACAGTACAAGGAACTGTCCTCTGCTAGACAACACTCCTCCCTAGAAGGAGGAAGGAAAACACTAGCAAGTGGAGAAGCAGTAGGATGTGAATCTGGTGGCCTGGGGCTATTAATCAGTGAATGACAAGGAACCAAGAATTAAAATCAATTTTTAAAAAAATAGAATATTCAAGGAACTACTGATAAAGTTTTAAGTGGTTGGGAAAGATGAAGGTGGGAGGAGAAGGGGACGACAGAGGATGAGGTAGTTGGATGACATCACCAACTCAATGGACATGAGTTTGAGTAAACTCGGGTGATGCACAGGGAGGCCTGGCGTACTGCAGTCCACGGGGTCACAAAGAGTCACACGACTGAGCAACTGAACTGAACTGTGACTTGTTGGTAACTATAACAGAGATAAATCACAATTTATATTTTGTATAGTGCTTTCAAGTTTAAAAAAATGCTTTCCTATATACTCAGTTTCATTTTAATCTACAGAGGAAAACTACAGTCTCAGTTAACATGCTTGTCACCACTGAATGCCTATTCCAACTGCAGGCAGGAAGTAACAGAACATAAACCACAATCACAGCAGTTGGTCAGATGGAAAAGGTCAGACTGAAGTGACAACTGAAATGTAGTCAGAGAAAGGAGGCAACCATGACTGACATTTCTGAACTACAAGTCTGAACTACAAGTGTACAAAGGTACACTTCTATTTGGCTGAGTGTAACCAAACAACATCATTACAAATGCATCAAAAGTGATTGCATTAAGCTTTTACTAGAGACCAATATTTATGCCATATTCTTCATTTTTTTGTCCCAGTCAATTGATACAGGTAGGGGTACAGTTCAGAAATGTAAGAAAAATAAGAACTTAAGAAACAAATGAACCTGAAAAAGCAAATCCAGTCTTTAAAGCTAGTTTCCCTCCTACAAAACCTTGAAGGTCAGCAGTTTCGTAACAACTAAGAAGGAGAGCCAGCTGACTTTTAATCACAAACCAATGACTGAAGCCCGTTAACAATGTGTAACATCATATATTGCCAAGAACTTGACTTACCGCACTGGCGACTGTTTATGAGTCTCATGATTAGGCTTTTCTTAATTACTACCACTGAGAGAAAAATTTTAAACAACTATTGTTCATACTTAGTACTTTCATTAATGGCTCCCAAGCCACTTATCAAATTAAATACTTCAATCAGAGTATTTTGAGATATTTTCTCTAAAATCTTCAGAGATTACCATTCGGTGTCATTTTCCAATAAACCAACAATCTGATTCAAATTAAAAAGGAAAGTGAATAATGCCTTCTTTCTTTTTTGATATCCTCTTTAAGGCAGAGTCTATTGTCCCTTATTTTCCCAGTGTCAAGCATATCACCAAAATCTGCCATATAGGAGGATTAATTTATTTTTTTGAGAAACATCCATTGATATTATCAAATTATGGCTTAATTGTTATACTCAACAGAAAATAAAGGGCCTGTTCTTTGAAATCTCTTCTGACTGATGACTGGAGCTCTGAATGACTGACTTTGTTGACAAAGAAGTAGTCTGACTCTTGTAAAGAGAAAAAAACTTTCCCCAATCTGTTAGCTAAAAATTTCCCTTAAAAACTGCTAAGTCCAAAAATACCTTCCAAATGTTTTAAACAGACTATTGGATACAAACTCAGTTAACTTAGGTCCCTTTTCCCTTTCCAGGGACATCTTTCAACTTACCATCTCTGATTATTTTACTCCCACTTATTCCCCAGCCCACACAAAACATGTTGTCCTTGTCACCTCAAGAAGTTCCTGCTAATCTTCTCAAAGGTAGGAGACAGAAGGTAATCCCCTCTGCCTCAAAACTCTTAATATGCAATTCATTTACCAAACATTCCTCAATCCAAAAATATCTACACTTCTATTCATGGTTAACCAATATGTTCCTTTGATTTTAATAATCAACTTATTAATATTAATAAATATTAATAAATGAGCAGGAGTATTTATGCAGCTGTATTCATCTCTAGATTCACTGACAGATGCCTAATTTTTCCAATTTTATTTTATACTATAACCTCCTAGAAAGCAATACTATATCTGTACATGACATTGTTGTATCTGTCATATGCAGGAAAATACTGCTGACTAGGTGGAAAAAACAGAAGTAAACAGGTGCATGTATACACTTATTTACTGACTCCTGGTTTCCCAGGATGCTATGAACACTAATGACGATTAGCAATATTATGTGCACAGAGCAATGGAATAGCTTTGCTTATTTTCGTTTGTTTTGAAGGGAAGAAAATGGTAATTCAAAATTACAACCAGAACATTGTGCATGTACTTTATGCCACTAATTCATATTCTTAAAGTGGTTAAAATTATAAATTTGATGTTACATATATTTTATAATTTTTTAAAAAGCTATGAGCAAAACAAGTGGAAAAAAAAGACTATTAAAACCATTCTACTTATATCAACACTTTGGGAAATAAAGAACATTACTGGTACTGCCAGGCACTGATCTAAGAGCATGACACTGTTTCACTTCTTTCTCAGCACAAGAAACCAACAACAATAAGAAAATAAAAACGGTATCCCAATTTTGCTGATGAGAAAGGTTGAGCACTCTATAGGGGAAAAAAGAACTTTCAATTCATTCTCATTCTGCCACTTATTATACAACCTCAGGAAAGTTATTTAACTTCTTTGCCTTAACTACTTCATCTATAAAATGGGAGTAACAGTATATTTACAAGGTTGTTATTAGGATTAAATGAGATATCTATGTATAAAACATCTAGCACAGTGTTGGCACATACTTAGAACTCCACAAACAACACTCAAGAGATACCTTTTATTATTATCCAGAAAGGTAAAGTGCCCGTTGAAAGTAAACAGCACAGCAGGAATTCAATGCCAAGTCTCTTGCAATCTAAGTGTACTCTTCCTATTATACTGCTATTACCTTAACAGACAGCAAAAACATTAGTTTTTAATTAGACTTAACTCTGAATATCTTTTGCCTGATCTCAAAACCAAATACACCCTAAAATATAAAAAGAGAAGTTAAAGAAGGAATAGAGAGTTTGTTGGATAACTTACATGCCAGTTGCTTTGCTTGGCTAATTCTACTTCTCTCAACAGCCCTACCAAGTTGGAAACACAGTAGAGCTTCTCACGATGAATTAGCCAAGACTCTCATATGTAAAATAATTTACTCCCAGGTCAAAAGTTTTAATCATTTTGCTGAAATTCAACCTAGATCTGTCCAAATCCAAAGAACTTAATTTTTCCCTATATCCCACAATCTGTCAAAAGAAAAAGACTTCTCAGTTTTAAAAATACCCAAAAAGAATATTTTGTGCAATATTCTTATCACCTGAAACATAACAAGCACTCATTAAGTAAGTATATACTGAATGAGTGCATCA
This sequence comes from Bos grunniens, assembly GCF_055505025.1. Lineage (NCBI taxonomy): Eukaryota > Metazoa > Chordata > Mammalia > Artiodactyla > Bovidae > Bos > Bos grunniens. Next base: position 72,161,353 of record NC_141170.1, read on the forward strand.
ATACAGAAAGTTAATGAGTGGTCATGGGGTAGGCTGGCTTATATTATATTTGCCTAACTTTTAATTACACTAGAAAACTTTCTCTTTTATATGGAACAATCATATCAACAAAGTATGACCAAACCACCAACTATGATAACAAACTGAGCACTTGAGCTGACAGCAACTTCACTCTTAACAAGTGCTAAGGGTCAAAAACTCTAAAGTCATTCTTGATGACACTCATACACATCACATCTGACCTCAAGAAACCTGCTGGTTCTCCCTCTGAAACATTATGTAGACTCTGCCCTATTCAGGGTCACCATCTGTTGCATGGATTACTGTCCTTCATCTTTAATGTCTTCTGTCTCCTCCTGTTATAGCTAAATCCATGGCCACCCACAATAACCACCCCTCTGTAAACACCCTCACCTCCTTCTCTATTATCTCACTTGGTTAGCCAGGCCACAACCTTGATAAAAATCTAATTCTCCACCTACTGTACCTCTATACCCATGCATCTAAACAAGGCTGATCATGATGCCTGAAATTCATGACCACAGACTTCAATGGCACCCTAATGTTGCCAGGTAATCATACTGTAACTATCTGGTCTATTCACTCTCCCAGTCTATTTCACACCTTCCTGATCCTCAACCCTTAATGTCTTATCCTCATCCTTATTCATGGCAATGACTCTGCTTCTCATGCTTCACTGAAAAAAAAATTTTTAATGAAGCAATTAAAAGAGATTTTCCATAAACTCTCATGACCAATCAACCTCCCAGTGTCTGCACCTCATACTGTGCCTCTGACCTACTGACACAGATGAATTATCCAACTTCCTATATAATGTTAATCTCCTTGTGAACTAAATCTCACCTCAATGAACTCCTCAACAGCACTACTCCAAGTATTCATCCTTAACATTTTAACATTTTGTTCTCAGCAGATCACTAGCATCAGAATATAAACATCCTTTTCTCTCATTCTTAAAAAAAAAAAAAAGGCAAAATACTTTTTAATTTCACTTCACTACTCCTCTTTCAGAAAATCTCCTTGAAAACACTGTTAATTTACCATCTCTAATTTCTCTCCTCCCTTTCTGTTAAAATACACTCCAACCAAAACAATCTTGAGAAAGAGCAAAACTGGAAGAGTCAAGTTTCCTGACTTCAGACTATACTACAAAGCTACAGTAATCAAAACAGTATATGGTACTAGCACAAAAACACATACAGATCAACGAAACAAAACAGAGTCCAGAAATAAACCCACACACTTAGGGTCAATTGATCTCCAACAAAGGAAGCAAGAATATACAATGGAGAAGACAGTCTCTCAAACAAGTGATACTAGCAAAATTGGACAGCTATATCTAAAAGAAAGGAATCAGAACATTCACCAATCCATATACAAAAGTACACTCAAATGGATTAAAGACCGAAACATAAGACCAGATACAGATACTATAAAACTCTTAGAGGAAAACATAGGTGGAACACTCTTTGACATATTTCACAGCAACATTTTTTTGGATCTGTCTCCATAAAGCAAAGGAAATAAATGCAAAAATAAACAAATGAGACCTAATTAAACTTAAAAGCCTTTGCATAGCAAAGGAAACCCTCAACAAAAAGACAATCTACCAAATGGGACAAAGTATTTGCGAATGATATGACCAATAAGGGATTAATACCCAACATATATCAAAAGCTCATATCACCTAACATCAAAAACAAACAATTTAAAAATGTACAAAAGAAAACAAACATCTTTTCCAAAGAGGAAATGTAGACAGCCAACAGGTAGGCACATGAAAAAATGGTCACCATCGGTAATCACCAGAGAAATGCAAATCAAATACACAATGAGATTATCACCTCATACCTATCAGAATGGCTATCATCAATAAGAACACAAATAACAAACATTGGAGAATATGTGGAGAAAAAAGAACCCTCATACACTGTTGGCGGGAATGTAAACCGGTGTAGCCAGTATGGAAAACAGTAGGGAGGTTTCTAAAAAAATTAAAAAACAGAACTATCATCTGACCCAGCAATTTTTCTCCTGGGTATATATCTCCCTCAAAAAGAAAAAAAAAAAAAAAATCAGAATACTAATTCAAAAAGATATACGCACCTCAATGTTCAAAGCAGCATTACTTATAATTGCCAATATATGGAAGCAACCCGAGGGTCCACCAACAAAAGATATGGTATATAAATACAATGGAATACTACTTAGCTACAAAAAAGAATGAAGTTTTGCAGCAATTTGGATACACTTGAAGGGTATTATAGTGAGTGAAATAAGTCAGAAAGAAAAAGACAAACACTGTAAGATACTACTTATGTGGGGAATCTAAAAAATACAACTAGTGAATATAATGAAAAATAAAAAGGAAGAGACTCACAGATATAGAAAGCAAACTGTGCTTGGGGGAAAGAGGCAATATATGGGTGGAGAAATGGGAGGTTCAAACTACTGGGTATAAGACAGGATCAAGCATGTATTGAGTTGGCCAATAAGTTCATTCAGGTTTTTCCGTAAGATGTAATGAAAACCCCAAACTTTTTAGCCAACCCAATACTGTGCAACAGAGGAAACATAGCTAACATTTTGTAATAACTGAAAATGGAAAGTAACCTTTAAAAAATTGAATTTATAAAATGTTTTAAAATACATTCCAGTCAGGTTTGTGCTCTTACCACTTCAGCTAAACAGTCCTGGTCAAAATCACCAGTGATCTCCACATTATTAAATTCAGTAGTCAATTCTCAGTTCTCATATTACTTGGCCTATCAGTAAGTATCTGCCACAGCTGATCAGTCTCTTCTTTTTCCAGATTTCAGGACAACATGGTATTGTCATTCTCCTCCTCATGGACTGCTTTTTCTGTCTTCTCTTCCATAGGGCAAAGGAAATGTGGGGGGCTGATGGCTACGTACATTATCTTGACTGTGGCAAAGATTTATATACATATTCTAACTGTGGCAAAATATATATACATATACTAACACTTTGCCAACTGTACACTTTTAATAGAAACCATTTATTATACGTCAATTATACCTCAAAAAAAACCCGTCAGCCTTCACATACTATTCCTGGTCTCTCAGACTGCTCAGAGATCATGACAACAGGATTATTAAAGTTGTTTTTAAACCCTAGAATGAAAATATCCCGGCCACTGAGAACAGTTAGTTCCTTTCTCATCCTATTCTCTCAAAATAACTTGGATCTACCGTTTTCAATCAAATTACTTTACTAACAAAAGAGAGAGTCAAACGGGTGGTGAAGAGTTTGACTCTCTATTGTCATCCATTATGATTACAAGGTCAGAAATAATCTGCTGCTGCCGCTGCTGCTGCTGCTAAGTCGCTTCAGTCATGTCTGACTCTGTGTGACCCCATACACGGCAGCCCACCAGGCTCCCTCATCCCTTAGATTCTCCAGGCAAGAACACTGGAGTGGGATTTTTCTCCAAACATTCAAAATGTCTCTTATTATTCTTAGCAGGGTCGGCAATCCTCAGCTAAATTTGGCCTTTAAGAACTATGAAAATGGTTGCCAGAGATCTGTGCCACTTTCTTATTTACTATCAGCTATGTGTCCTATTTTCTATCTTTTCATAATTTTATACTCCTGTCTCAACTAACATTAACCTGTATCAAGTATTTTAATAAATACTACCAATAAGTGATTAAGTAAATAAGTAAATAGTACTTAAAACATGAAAAGAAACATATACATTAAAATATTTAACAAAAATTCAAATATGTGGGGGGGGACATGTAAAACCGTCAGAGACAGCAAGACTTCATGGAAATTAAATATTCAAGAAACCACTCTAGTTACACCACAACTTCAAAAGTTTAGAGAACTCAACAGCAATGAGAAACTCATGGAGACACCGGTGGGATGGTGTCAGATTTGTTTGGAATAGAATATTCAGGTAGCTCCAGTATGTGGATGTAAGGACAACCAGTTAGAGGCAGAGAGACAAGTTATTTTATTATCCCAAGCGACAAGGTCTAAACTAAGGTTATGCTTATAAGGTGAGACAGAATGAGGCAGATTACAAAAGTGTTTAAAAGATAAATTGTATTAATTCCTAGAACTTTCATTTAATTCCACTATGGTATGCAGTTAAATAAAAGACTCCATTAAATAAAAGACTTTCTTGATTATCAAGCATAAAGACAACGATGAATCGTTTTCCTCTGTACTTCATAATTTTACAGAAAGACATTCTAGAGGAATAACCTAAATTTCTGAATGATTAGAGACTAAAAACTAAGCTCATATAAACCTTTTTTTTTTTTTTTTTTTTTTGGCACAGTTAACAACAGGAAGACTGTTCAGACAGAAAACCTAAGAAAACTCCACCACATGACAGGCTGGAACACTGCAACAGGTCCCTTGCACTTCAGGATATGAAGAAAGGACAAGATGCAGGGTGGCATCAATTAAGTAGAATCTGGCTTAGAAGGATATGATGTCAAAAAGATGGACAATTACTGCATTCTTCCTGCCTACAGAACTCAATCAGATATTTCTAAGAAATGATCTAGAAGGGAATAAAGAAGCCATTCATAAAATAATACTGATCACTTTAAGTAATATGAGCTTTGCTTCCTGAAATGACTGCGTATATCCTATATTGAAAAGTCTTATTTACACTATTACCATAATCCAGGCATAAATTTAGCTTTCATCCAAAGAAACAGCTTTGTCACTAAGATGATTTCTATCCTAAATGTAGCTATACTCTTAACAATTTACAGCAAGGCTCTTTGCAAATTAGCAATCTGAAGATTGCAGAACTGGGTCAGTTTTCTAAACACAAACTTTTAGCTCTATTTTTGACACTGGTGCTGAGGAGGGGAGTAGAATAAGTGTGAACAACAATTGTATGTCGTCAGTCTATCAAAAGCTCAAATCCATCTGTAAAGCAATTATCTTTTAATAAAAAATAATTTTTTAAAAAAAAGCACAAATCCAGTTCCAGCCTCTCTACCTCTACCATTACAGGAAGGCTGTGGGCGAAGCATTGAGGTTCTCAATCAGAGAGAACCTCAATGCTTCGCCCACAGCCTTCCTGTAATGGTCCCTATCTCCAGGACCACCGTGCTACAAACGTATCTTCCTTTATGGTCACCACATCTTTAGGATACGATGATGGTCACATCTTCCCCTCCTGTTGAAATCCTTCAGTACTTCCTAGTCTCCCATAGAGACTCCCCAGACTCCCCAATCTCCACAATACGAAATACAAGACACATTCTGACCCCTGAAGGATCTCTTCACTAGTGATTACCTTCCTCTATAAAGACTCCCTGATTTCGTAACAGGTACTTCCTATTCTTCACTCTTTTAGCATTTTTATACATAACTATTATAATTACAAGTAGTCTACCTATCAACGCCAAAATTTCCTAAATAATCACAATACCTTCAACTTCGGCATGAGACGTAAATCGTAATTTCAATTTTATCACAATAACCATGTAACCTTCAGCAAACCTCAACATCTCTGGTTCTTAGTTTCCCTAGCTACAAAATTAGCATAAAATACTCATCCTCATGACTTCTTATGAGTAGCATTGAAAAATACAAGTAAAAAGCAATACTTCACTTTAGTAAACTTGAAGAACCACAGTGCAGCTAATAACACTCATACAACCTAAAAAGAAACTCACATTTATTACATAAAGGAACTAAACATTCTCTATGGAGGTATAAGCACAACCTTTGTGACAGGATGTATGTAATGAGTTTTATTTGAATAAAATGTCTTGTTTTTCAGAACAAAGAAGTCATAAGCCGTGTTAAATGTCACCATCAACTTTAAATCAAAGTTACTTTAAACAAAATTACCATTAATTTTATATAAATCCTTATTAACTCCTCAGGGGCTTTCCTGGTGGTTCAGACAGTAAAGAACCTGCCTGCAATGTGGGAGACTTGGGTTCAATCCCTGGGTCAGAAAGATCCCCTGGAGAAGAAAATGGCAAACCACTCCACTATTCTCACCTGGTGAATTCCACGGTCACAGGAGACTGGCAGGCTACTATCCACAGGGTTGCAAAGAGTCGGACACAACTAAGCAACTATATCTAACTCCTCAGAGAAATTTCTATTCATACAAAATCAACACAGCCTCAGTTTCTAGAAAATTTTTACTCAAAATAACTATTAACAACTCTAGCATGTAATTGATTTAAAATATGGGTCACATACTTTCTATAAGACATTTGGGATTTTAAAGTTGCCTTAGCAAACCTGGGCTCCTCCCATTAACAAGTCCCCGTGTGCCTCATCATTTCACAAGTAATAAACTTCCTGGGAAAGGAGGGGTGAAAAAGGAAGGAAAGAGGAAATTCTCAAACAAGAACAGATAGCAGGAACTGGAGATAATAATTAGCAACTGAAATACGTGCTGTACTAATGATGGAGAGGGGTTTCCCAAGTGGCGCTAGTGTAAAGACCTTGCCTGAGAATGCAGGAGACATAAGAGACGTGAGTTCGATCCCTGGGTCGGGAAGATGCCCTGGAGGAGAGCATGGCAACCCACTCCAGTATTCTTGCCTGGAGAACCCCCATGGACAGAGGAGCCTGGCTACAGGGCTACAGTTCATAGGGTTGCAAATAGTCCGACACGACTGAAGCAACTTAGCATGCACGCACAATGGGGCAAGAGGAGGTTAAGCTGGAGGAATGGAGAAGAGAGTGGTCTGGGGTCTTCAGTTACTGCAGCAGTGACAGGGAGGAAAAAGCCCCCACAAACAGGATGCTCTTGTTGTTGTTTAGTTGGTAAGTCGTGTCTAACTCTTTTGTGACCCTGTGGACTATAGCCCATCAGGCTCCTCTGTCCGTGGAATTTCCCCACCAAGAATACTGGAATGGGTTACCATTACATCCTCCAGGGGATCTTCCTGACCCAGAGATGGAATCCATGTCTCCTGCATTGGCAGACGGATTCTTTACCATTAAGCCACAAGGGAAGCCCACAAACAGGATACAATATACGGCATCTTCAAAGCTCAAACCCTTCCCACTATCAGTTTCAACTTAAATTTGAAGGAAACAATTTTCTTCAAGACTATATTTAGTGAGGGGCTTTCCAGGTGGAGCTACTGGTAAAGAACCCACCTCCCAATGCAGGAGATGTAAGAGACACAGGTTCGATCCCTGGGTTGGGAAGATCCCCTGGAGGAGGGCACGGCAACCCACTCCAGTATTTTTACCTAGAGAATCCCATGGACAGGAGAGCTTGGTGGGCTACAGTCCGTGGGGTTGCAAAGAGTTGGACGTGACTAAAGCAACTTAGCACAAGCACGTTTAGTGAGAATAAAGAATCAAGTAGACAAATTAGATTTCAAGAAACTATCTCATAGACACAGTTGATTTGAAAGTCATGTTAAACATAAGGTAAAATTTTACTAAAATTATTCTGAACTAATGGTTTTTTAAGTAAAATTTCAACTGAATTTCAAGTACAAAGTTATGCAGCAACCACAAAGAGCTTTACTTCTTACTGAATTACATCAATTTTAATCCCTGAAAAGTATAACAAGGTTCTCTTTGTCTAAACTGTGGTGGAAAAAAAAAAAGATCAATAACTTCTCTGAAGCAGTTTTAATTACTTGTAACTTAAGAAACTAAAGTCTTAACATTCCTTTTTCTCCCTAATATCAAGTGTACTTTTCTACCTGACCTCTTAGGAATGATACAGTCATCTATGTGCCTAAAGAAGTCAGTCTCTCTCAAGTACCCAGTATTTAATTTGAAGGAAGACAAAATAGGAAAAGCCAATAATTTGGGAAACAAGAAGCCCAGACCGTGCAGAGAGCTCTATATATCCTCCAGTAGCTTCTATTATCTAAAAAATGGAGGGATTCAACCAGATCTCAAAGGTTACTTTTTTAACCAAAATCACACAAAGACAGTGCACACAAAAATGAAAAGTACACATCAATATCTCTAATGAACAAAGATACAAAAATCCTCAACAAAATACTAGCAAACTGAAACCAACAATACATTAAAAGGATCATACCATTGTCAAGTGGGATTTATCCCAGAGATGCAAGGATTTTTCAATAACTGAAGATTATCAATGTGATACACATTAACAAACTTAAGAATAAAAACCACACGATCATCTCAATAGACACAGAAAGTTTCTGACAAAGTTCAACATCCATTTATGATTTAAAAAAAAAAAAAACTTTTCAAAGAGCAGGCATGGAAGGAACATGTCTCAATATATAATCAAGACTATATATGACAAACACGCAGCTAAACACATACTCATGGTGAAAAGCTGAAAGCATTTCCTCTAAGATCTAGAATAAGACAGGGATGCCCACTTTCACCACTTTTATTCAACATAATATTGGACTTTTATTCAACATAATACTGGACCACAGTGGTCAGAAAAGAAAAAGAAATAAAAGGAATCCAAATTGGAAGGAAAGAAGTAAAACTATCACTGTTTGCAGATGACATGATACTGTAAGTAGAAAATCCTAAAAACACCATGAAAAAACTACTAGAGCTCATCAATGAATTTAGTAAAGTTGCAAGGTACAAAATTAATATACAGAAATCTTACATTTCTTAACCCTAACAAAATACCATCAGAAGAGAAATTAAGGAAACAAACACATCAAAAAGAATAAACTATCTAGGAATAAAGCTACCTAAGGAGGTAAAGGACTTCCCAGGTGGCTCAGACCAATGCAGGAGACCCAGGTTCAATCCCTGGGTGGGGAAGATCTCCTGGAGAAAGAATTGGCAACCCACTCCAGTATTCTTGCCTGGAAAATCCCATGGATGGAGGAGCCTGGTAGGCTACAGTCCATGGGGTCACAAAGAGTCAGACATGGCTGAGCAACTTCACTTTCACTTTCAAGGAGGTAAAAGACTTATAGTCAGAGAACTGTAAGACGCTGATGAAAGAAAATGAAGACAACACAAACAGGAGGAAAAATATACCATGTTCATGGACTGAAAGAAATAATGTTAAAATGATGATATTATCCAAAGCAATCTACAGATTCAATGCCATCTCTACTAAAACATCAAGGGCATTTTTCACAGAACTAGAACAAATACTTTTAAAATCTATACGGACAGACAAAAGACGTCAAATAGCCAAAACAATCCTGAGAAAGAAGAACAGAGCTGGAAGAACCATGCTCCCTGACTTCAGATTATACTACAAAGCTACAGTAATCAAAACAGTATGGTACCAATACAAAAACAGACACACAGAAGATTACTGAAACAAAAGAGAGAGCCCAGAAACAAACTCACAGAGACAAGAATACACAACATATACAAGACAGTCTCTTCAACAAACAGTGCTGGGAAAACTGGACTGCTGCTGCTAAGTCTCTTCAGTCGTGTACGACTCTGTGTGACCCCATAGACGTCAGCCCACCAGGCTCTCCTGCCCCTGGGATTCTCCAGGCAAGAACACTGGAGTGGGTTGCCATTTCCTTCTCCAATGCATGAAAGTGAAAAGTGAAAGTGAAGTTGCTCAGTCGTTTCCAACTCTTAGGGACCCCATGGACTGCAGCCTACCAGGCTCATCCATCCATGGGATTTTCCAGGCAAGAGTACTGGAGTGGGTTGCCATAGCCTTCTCCGGGGAAAACTGGACAGCTACATGTAAAAGAATGAAATTAGAACATTTTCTAACACTACACACAAAAATAAACTCAAAATGGATTAAAGACCGACTTATAAGACAAAACCATAAAAATGCTAGACGAAAACATAGATGGAATACTCTATGACATAAATCACAGCAATAATTTCCGGTTCTGTCTCCTAAAGGAAAGAAATAAAACCAAAATAATCAAACGAGACCTAATTAAACTTAAAAGCTTTTGCCCAGCAAGGGAAACCATTGACAAAACAAAAAGATAACCAGCTGAAAGAGAGAAAATATTTGCGAGTGATATTACCAATAAGGGAGTTAATATTAAAAATGTATAAACAGCTCACACAACTCAATACAAAAAAATAAAACAACCCAAATGAAAAATGAGCAGAATCTAATAGACATTTTTCTAAAGAGGAAATGCAAATGGCCAAAAGGCACATGAAAAGATGATCACCACCAGTAAAACTCAGAGAATGCAAATTAAAATCAAAATGAGGTATCACCACACACCTGTCAGAATACCTGTCATCAAAAAGAACACAAATAACAAATGTTGGTGAAGATGTGGAGAAAAAGAAACCCTCCCACACTGTTGGTGGAAACGTAAATTGAAGTAGCCACTGTGGAAAACAGTATGGAAGTTTCTCTAAAAACTAAATAAAGAACTACCATTTGACCCAGCAATTTCATTACTGTGTATATATATGCAAAAAACAAACAAACAAACAAACAAAAAATCAGAACACTAATTCAAACAAATACATGCACCCCAATCTTCACAGCAGCATTTATACAATTTTCAAGATATGTAAGTAACTTAAGCATTCATCAACATATGAAAGGACAATGAAGATATGGTATGTGTGTATACACACACCCATATATATACATACAAAATGGAATAATACTCAGCTATAAAAAAGAGTGAAATGGATGGACTTGGAGGGTATTATGCTGAGTTAAATAAGTCATACAGAGAAAGACAAATACTATATGATACCACTTCTGTGTGGAATTTTAAAACACAAAAAACTAGTGAATATAGCAAAAAGAAACACACTCACAGTTATGAAGAACAAACAGTAGTTACCAGTGGGAAGAAGTAGGTGGTAAGGCCAAGACAGGGGTAGGGGATTAAGCCGTACAAACTATTATGCATTAAATAAATAAGCTACAAGGATATATTGCACAACACAGGGGAAAGAGCCAGGATTTCATAATAACTGCAAGTGGAGTGTAACCTTTAAGAACTGTGAATTACGTGGCACACCTGTAACATACAATACTGTAAATCAACTATACCTCAGTAAAAAGTTTCCTTCTCATGTCTCTCTTCAAACATATTATCTATATCCATGATCTTTTAAACTTTTCATATATACATATATATATATATATATATATATAAAATAGTGTACGGTTATAAAGCACTTCTCAGTTTTTCCTCATAAGTAGATATTTTTACAAATGAGAAATCTGAAACCCCAAAAGTAAAAGATATACTCAATGATTTTAAGTAGCAGAGCAAGAAGCTGAAGTTAGATACCTAGCTCAAAGTCCTCTAAAGATTCCTTGAAGATTCATTATTTGGAAAGCTTACAAATTTAAGAAGCTTAAAACACAAATCTAAACTGTTCAATATCACAGTAATCCAAGTCTATGCCCCAACAAGTAACACTGAAGAAGCTGAACAATTCTATGAAGACCTACAAGACCTTTTAGAACTAACACCCAAAAAAGATGTCCTTTTCATTATAGGGGACTGGAATGCAAAAGTAGGAAGTCAAGAAACACCTGGGGTAACAGGCAAATTTGGCCTTGGAATACGGAATGAAGCAGGGCAAAGACTAATAAGAGTTTTGCCAAGAAAATGCACTGGTCATAACAAACACCCTCTTCCAACAACACAAGAGAAGACTCTACACATGGACATTGCCAGACAGTCAATACCAAAATCAGATTGATTATATTCTTTGCAGCCAAAGATGGAGAAGCTCTATACAGTCAGCAAAAACAAGACCAGGAGCTGACTGTGGCTCAGATCATGAACTCCTTATTGCCAAATTCAGACTTAAATTGAAGAAAGTAGGGAAAACCACTAGACCATTCAGGTATGACCTAAATCTAATCCCTTATGATTATACAATGGAAGTGAGAAATAGATTTAAGGGCCTAGATCTTATAGAGTGCCTGATGAACTATGGAATGAGGTTCGTGACACTGTACACAAGACAGGGATCAAGACCATCCCCATGGAAAAGAAATGCAAAAAAGCAAAATGGTTGTCTGGGGAGGCCTTACAAATAGCTGTGAAAAGAAGAGAAGCAAAAAGCAAAGGAGAAAAGGAAAGATAAAAGCATCTGAATGCAGAGTTTCAAAGAATAGGAAGAAGAGATAAGAAAGCTTTCTTCAGCGATCAGTGCAAAGAAATAGAGGAAAACAACAGAATGGGAAAGACTAGAGATCTCTTCAAGAAAATTAGAGATACCAAGGAAACATTTCATGCAAAGATGGGTTCAATAAAGGACAGAAATGGTATGGACCTAACAGAAGCAGAAGATATTAAGAAGAGACGGCAAGAACACACAGAACTGTACAAAAAAGATCTTCACGACCCAGATAATCACGATGGTGTGATCACTGACCTAGAGCCAGACATCCTGGACTGTGAAGTCAAGTGGGCCTTAGGAAGCATCACTACGAACAAAACTAGTGGAAGTGATGGAATTCCAGTTGAGCTATTCCAAATCCTGAAACATGATGCTGTGAAAGTGCTGCACTCAATATGCCAGCAAATTTGGAAAACTCAGCAGTGGCCACAGGACTGGAAAAGGTCAGTTGTCATTCCAATCCCAAAGAAAGGCAATGCCAAAAAATGCTCAAACTACCCCACAATTGCACTCATCTCACATGCTAGGAAAGTAATGCTCAAAACTCTCGAAGCCAGGCTTCAGCAATACGTGAACCGTGAACTTCCTGATGTTCAAGCTGGTTTTAAAAAAGGCAGAGGAACCAGAGATCAAATTGCAAACATCTGCTGAATCATGGAAAAAGCAAGAGAGTTCCAGAAAAACATCAATTTCTGCTTTATTGACTATGCCAAAGCCTTTGACTGTGTGGATGACAATAAACTGTGGAAAATTCTGAAAGAGATGGGAATACCAGACCATCTGATCTGCCTCTTGAGAAATTTGTATGCAGGTCAGGAAGCAACAGTTAGAACTGGACATGGAACAACAGACTGGTTCCAAATAGGAAAAGGAGTACGTCAAGGCTGTATATTGTCACCCTGTTTATTTAACTTATATGCAGAGTACATCATGAGAAACGCTGGGCTGGAAGAAGCACAAGCTGGAATCAAGATTGCCGGGAGAAATCTCAATCACCTCAGATATGCAGATGACACCACCCTTATGGCAGAAAGGGAAGAGAAACTCAAAGCCTCCTGATGAAAGTGAAAGAGGAGAGTGAAAAAGTTGCCTTAAAGCTCAACATTCAGAAAACGAAGATCATGGCATCTGGTCCCATCACTTCATGGGAAATAGATGGGGAAACAGTGGAAACAGTGTCAGACTTTATTTTGGGGGGCTCCAAAATCACTGCAGATGATGAATGCAGCCATGAAATTAAAAGATGCTTACTCCTTGGAAGGAAAGTTATGACCAACCTAGATAGCATATTCAAAAGCAGAGACATTACTTTGCCAACAAAGGTCTGTCTAGTCAAGGCTATGGTTTTTCCTGTGGTCATGTATGGATGTGAGAGCTGGACTATAAAGAAAGGTGAGTGTCGAAGAGTTGATGCTTTTGAACTGTGGTGTTGGAGAAGACTCTTGAGAGTCCCTTGGACTGCAAGGAGATCCAGCTGGTCCATTCTAAAGGAGATCAGCCCTGGGATTTCTTTGGAAGAAATGATGCTAAAGCTGAAACTCCAGTACTTTGGCCACCTCATGCAAAGAGCTGACTCATTGGAAAACACAGATGCTGGGAGGGATTGGGGGCAGGAGGAGAAGGGGACGACGGAGGACGAGATGGCTGGATGGCATCACTGACTCGATGGACATGAGTCTGAGTGAACTCCGGGAGTTGGTGATGGACAGGGAGGCCTGGAGTGCTGCGATTCATGGGGTCGCAAAGAGTCGGACACGAGTGAGCTACTGAACTGAACTGAAACTATATTAAAGCACAATATACTAGATAATCAATTTTAATGTAATTTTATTTAAAATAACTGTTACTTACAGACAAAAAGCATGCAAGCAATACCTCAAAAAATGGAGACAAAATAGCTCATCTCAAACCATTAATTAAAGAATGTTGAATCTAAAAAAAGAATCTTTAAAAATGAAAAAAACTTATCAGAACTAGACCCAGAGACAAAGTAAACAAACATGTTTATCAAAGGTGAAGGAGGGAACAGATAAAGCAGGGGTTTGGCATTAACACATACACTCTACTACATATAAAATAGATAACCATTAAAGACCTACTCTGTGTGTGTGTGTGTGTGTGTGTGTTTAACTGAATCACTTTGCTATACATCTGGTGGGCTTAGATGGGGTCTGTCCATGGGGTGGCAAAGAGATGGACACAACTGAGCAACTAACACTTTCACTTTCAAACATCTGAAACTAATACACTGTAGATCATCTATGCCACAATTTAAATAAATATATAACTGGAGTGTAAATCACCAGGCTTCTCTGTCCACGAGATATCCCAGGCAAGAATACTGGAGCGGGTTGCCATTTCCTTCTCCAGGGGATATTTCCAATCCAGGGATCAAACCCACATCTCCTGCACTGCAGGCAGACTCTACGGAGGCTAAATAAATACATATATACATAAAAAAGGGAAAGTGAAAAACGCTCAGTTGAATCCGACTCTTTGTGACCCCATGGACTATACAGTCCGTGGAATTCTCCAGGCCAGAATACTGGAGTGGGTAGCCTTTCCCTTCTCCAGGGGATCTTCCCAACCCAGGGATCAAACCCCGGTTTCCCGCACTGCAGGCAGATTCTTTGCCAGCTGAGCCACAAGGGAAGCCAAGGATACAGGAGTGGGTAGTCTATCCCTTCTCCAGCAGGTCTTCCCGACTCGAAAATTGAACCAGGGTCTCCAGCAATGAAGGCAGATTCTTTGCCAACTGAGCTATCAGGGAAGCCTAATAACTCCTAAAATAAAAATACGGAATTTTTCACTTTTAACTACTAGCTTATCACTACAGAAAGACACTACTTTAACCTTACAGTCTTCCAAGAATCAAAAACTAAACTACCTAGGAACTTTTCCCACAAAGAAAATCCAAGCCCAGTTGTTTTCATTTTTGAGTTTTAACAATAATCAAGGAAAAAGGAATCCTACTTTTAACACAAAAAGAAAACAGAAACTTCCTTAACTCATTTTATGAGGATAGCTGAACACCAGTACCAAAGCCAAGAAAACAGTACTAAAACTGAAAATTACAATCCAGCCTCACTTAAAACATAAAAATCTAAAAATATTAGCAAATTAAGCAAACTACAGAAAAGGGATAATAATACATCATGACAAACCAGAGTTTATACCAGGGATGGAAGACTGGTTGAACATTCAGTTCAGTTCAGTCGCTCAGTAGTGTCTGACTCTTTGTGACCCCATGGACCCCAGGCCTCCCTGTCCATCACCAACTCCTGGAGTCCACCCAAACCCATGTCCATTGAGTCGGTGATGCCATCCAACCATCTCATCCTCTGTTGTCCCCTTCTCCTCCTGCCCTCAATCTTTCCCAGCATCAGGGTCTTTTCAAATAAGTCAGTTCTTCGCATCAGGTGGCCAAACTATTGGAGTTTCAGTTTCAACATCAGTCCTTCCAATGAACACCCAGGACTGATCTCCTTTAGGATGGACTGGTTGGATATCCTTGCAGTCCAAGGGACTCTCAAGAGTCTTCTCCAACACCACAGCTCAAAAGCATCAATTCTTCGGCACTCACCTTTCTTTATAGTCTAACTCTCACATCCACACATGACTACTAGAAAAACCATAGTTTGACGAGACAGACCTTTGTTGGCAAAGTATGTCTCTGCTTTTTAATATGCTGTCTACGTTGGTCATAACTTTCCTTCCAAGGAGTAAGCATCTTTTAATTTAATGGCTGCGGTCACCATCTGCAGTGATTTTGGAGCCCATAAAAATAAAGCCTGCCACTGTTTCCACTGTTTCCCCATCTATTTCCCAAGAAGTGATGGGACCAGATGTCATGATCTTAGTCGTCTACATGTTAAGTTTTAAACCAACTTTTTCTCTCTCCTCTTCCACTTTCATCAAGAGGCTCTTTAGTTCTTCTTCACTTTCTGCCATTAGGGTGATGTCATCTGCATATCTGAGGTTATTGATATTTCTCCCGGCAGTCTTGATTCCAGCTTGTGCTTCATCCAGTCCAGCGTTTCTCATGATGTACTCTGCATTTAAGTTAAACAAGCAGGGTGACAATATATAGCCTTAACATACTCCTTTTCCTATTTGGAACCAGTCTGTTGTTCCATGTCCAGTTCTAACTGTTGCTTCCTGACCTGCATACAGGTTTCTCAAGAGGCAGGTCAGGTGGTCTGGTATTCCCAATCCTTGAAGAATTTTTCACAGTCTATTGTGATCCACACAGTCAAAGGCTTTGGCATAGTCAATAAAGCAGAAATAGATGTTTTTCTGGAACTCTCTTGCTTTTTTGATGATCCAGTGGATGTTGGCAATTTGATCTCCAGTTCCCCTGCCTTTTTAAATCCAGCTTGAACATCTGGAAGTTCACGGTTTACATACTATTGAAGTCTGGCTTGGAGAATTTTGAGCATTACTTTACTAGTGTGTGAGATGAGTGCAATTGTGTGGTAGTTTGAGCATTCTTTGGCATTGCCTTTCTTTGGGATTGGAATGAAAACTGACCTTTTCCAGTCCTGTGGCCACTGCTGAGTTTTCCAAATTTGCTGGCATAGTGAGTTCAGCACTTTCATAGCAACATCTTTTAGGATTTGAAATAGCTCAACTGAAATTCCATCACCTCCGCTAGCTTTGTTCACAGGGATGCTTACTAAGGCCTACTTGACTTCACCTTCCAGGATACCAGGCTCTAGGTGAGTGATCACACCACTGTGATTATCTGGGTCATGAAGATCTTTTTTGTACAGTTCTTCTGTGTATTCTTGCCACCTCTTCTTAATATCTTCCTCTTCTGTTAGATACTCCAGGTCTAAGGTCAGTAGCAGCCCTAAGGAGATAACCTACATCCAACGAAAGGAGCAGCGGCTGAGCTTTGCTGGAGCATTGTGAAGAGATACCCCACATCCAAGGTAAGAGAATCCCCAGGAACACAGTAGGCACTTAAAGAGGGTATCAGAGGGCAGACAGACTGAAACCACAGTCACAGAAAACTAACCAAGCTAATCACATGGACCACAGCCTTGTCTAACTCAAGGAAACAGCCATGCCGTGTAGGGACACCCAAGATGGATGGGTCACGGTGGAGAGTTCTGACAAAATGTGGTCCACTGGAGAAGGCTGAACATTAATGAAAATCAATTAATATATTAACATTAACAGATTAAAGGCAGAAAACTCGTAGAATCACAAATACAGTAAAACATTTCACAAAATTAGACACTAGTACATGATAAAATGAATAGGTATATAAGGGAACATCCTTAATCAGATAAAGAATCTATAGCAAAACACATTCTTAATAATAAAATATTTAAAATGTTGCCCCTGATGTAAGGAATAACAGAAGGGTTATATTTTCCATTTCTATTCAAACAATAATAGAGTATTATACTACCACAGTAAGGAACAAAAAATGGTATAAAGATGTGAAAAGCAGAATAAAAAACTTGTAATTATAAATCTAAAAATAAATTTAAATGAACAAGAACTTAGCAAGGTTCCTGGATTAAAAGGATCAGTGTACAAAAATCAATTGCACTTCTAAACATCTATGGTTAGAAAGTAAAATTTTAAAGAAAATGTCATTGAAAAGTATAAAATACTTTTTTAAAAAACTACAAATTCAAAATGACACACAAAGAAAATGACAGGAAGGGAAACACCTCATTGGTGTCTTCTGTAGATGACTTGGACAACAAGTCATTACTCTGAGAACTGATAATTAAAGAGGAGTGGGGGGAATTGAGCATTTTTTTTACTACCTTTCCTGTATGAATGTATTTCATGAAAATCAAAAAGTTGATAAAAGTTCTCAACAATCCAGCAAACAAATGCAAAAACAACTGAATTGGAAAATCATCACTTTGTAACCCCACATGAAATACTGACAAGAGTCCTCAATGGAAGCCATAACCGTTAAGTAAAAGATAAACGAGAAGTGCTTAAATGGAGGCATGAGGCTGACAATGCCTGAAATGATCGAACTTAGCAGTCTGAAAAGCGGAACAATCAAACGTTATGTGTCTTGTGATGTGATACAATGGGGAGTATGCCATAGCCCTGTGAAGTACTCTTGTCTAAAAATCTGAACCAGTATCTAACGAATACACTAAATTTTACTGTCAATTTAGAGGAAACTGGGGATAAGACAAGTTAATTAACACAAAGAGAAAGAAATCAGCCACATCCAAATTGGTCTAGAAGACAAATGACCCATCTTTTCCAACAAATCTAATGCTTGAGGGAAAAAAAGCAAGGAGAGTGATCAAAAAAGAATATATAATTAAATGATCTTACTTGAATTCTGATTCAGACTCACCATTTTTAAAAATACATCTTTGAAACAGAAAAATGTAAACATGGACTAAATATTAGGTATTAGATACATATATTACTGAAATATCCTAAGTATATACTAACTACTAATATATACTATTACTAATATATAATTGGAGAAGGCAATGGCACCCCACTCCAGTACTCTTGCCTGGAAAATCCCAGGGACGGAGGAGCCTTGTGGGCTGAAGTCCATGGGGTCTCGAGGAGTCGGACAGGACTGAGCGACGTCACTTTCACTTTTCACTTTCCTGCACTGGAGAAGGAAATGGCAACCCACTCCAGTGTTTTTGCCTGGAGAATCCCAGGGATGGCGGAGCCTGGTGGGCTGCCGTCTATGGGGTCGCACAGAGTCAGACACAACTGAAACAACTTAGCAGCAACAATATATAATAGGTATACACTAATACAATTAGGCATTAGTATTATATACTAAGACAAGTGAAATGACATGAAACTTACATACCTGATTTGCTTTGACATATTCAAAAGAACAAAATGCAATAACTGCTGAAACTCGATAATAGGGATTCGTTATACTACTGTCTCCACTTTATTTGAAAAGATCCACAGTGAAAAACAACCAAAATCCAGTTAGAAAGTGAGCAAAGACAAGAACATAGAGATGGCAGATAAACACATGAAAAGGTGTTGAACCCTGTTAGCAATCAGAAAAAGGCAAATTAAAATCACAATGGAATACCACCATACATCTATTAGGACACTCAAAATAAAAAATACCAATAGAACTAAATACTGGCAAGGATGCAGAGAAACTGTATCACTTATTCTTTGCTGCTGAGAATGTAAAATTGAACTCTGGAAATCAGTACAGAAATTACTCTGAAAATCAGTCTGGCAGTTTCTTAAAAAGTTAAACACATACTTGTCATATAGTCCATCAACTGCATTGCTGCTAAGTCGCTTGACGGCAGCCCATCAAGCACCCCATCCCTGAGATTCTCCAGGCAAGAACATTGGAGTGGGCTGCCATTTCCTTCTCCAATGCACGAAAGTGAAAATGAAGTTGCTCAGTCATGTCTGACTCTTCGCAACCCCATGGACTGCAGCCTACCAGGTTCCTCTGCCCATGGGATTTTCCAGGCAAGAGTAGTGGAGTGGGTTGCCATTGCCTTCTCTGGTCAACTGCATCCCTAGACACTTATTCTGGAGAAACAGAAACATGTTTATACAAAATCCTGAACAGAAATATTTGTAGGAACTTTATTTGTTAACAGGGCCAAACTGGAAACACGTATTTCCTTTAATGGGTATGAATGGCTAAACAAGCTGTGGTATATCCATACAGTGGAATACTACTCAGCCATAAAAAAGAAATCAACTATTGATACATTCGGCAATTTGAATGACCTTTAAGGGTATTATGCTGAGTGAAGAGCATCAATCTCAGGAAATTACATAATCTAAATTTTCATTTATATAACATTCTTGTAATGACAAAAGTATCAAAGTGGAGAACAGAACAGCTGCCAGGGATTCAGAAGTAATGTGTTACTATATGCCTAGAGCACAAGGAAATTCCTTTCTGATGACAGAGCACTTCTGTCCTGAATGAGATTGTTATTAAGAATCTATACATATATTTATGCACAAAGACATACCAAAATTTAAAAATTCATGACATAAAAACTGTTGAAACTGGAGTAAAGTCTGTAGTCTACTTATTCATACTATGCCAGTATCAGTTTCCTGAGTTTGATAATGTACTGTATTTATGTAAGGTATCACCACTGGGGAAATTTTTTCAATTTTTAGATTGGAAGATTCAGTTTATCAGAATGGATACAGAGAACCTCTTTGTAAAAATTCTGCAACTTGAGTCTATAGTTAGTTCAAAATAAAAGCACATTTTAAAAAAAGCTTTATGTGTGAACATAAATCATGTATGAACAACAATCAAGGTATCATTAGATATGAGAAACTGGAAACTTCTTGTATGAGTCAGACTGTGACAGGCATAATTCTAAGCTGTCTCGCTGGTGTATACAACCTACATAATCCATTTCTCTCAAATGTGAGGAATTATGAACATGATGAGATATCCCTAGTGTGATTTGTTATATTACCTGGCAGAAAAGATTTGGTAGATGTCTTTAAGGTTAAGTCAATCAGTTGACTTTTACTTCACTTTAAAAGAGATTTTATCCAGGGTGGGAATAACCTCATCACATTAAAAAGGCCCATTAAAAAAAAAAAAGGTCAAAAAGACACAACATGTAAAAAAGATTGACCTAGAAGGAGCAAACCATCATGCTGTGGAGAGAATAACAAAGGGCCAAAAGACATCAGGAAATCAAGGTCCTTGGTACTATAACCACAAGGACCTGAATTCTGCCAACACTGAATGAGCCTGGAAGAGAACTCCAAGCTCCAGGTGAGAATGTGGCCCAACAAACACCTTGATTTCAACCTTGGGAGACTGAGCAGAGACTCCAGTTAACCTACGCCAAGATACCTGACCAAGAGAAACTCTAAGATAATGAATTCACATGTTTTAAATAGATGAGTTTGTAGTAATGTACGATGCAGCAATACAGATAATACACTGAGTTTGACAATTATTCCTCAAAAGTGCTTAAAAAGACTATTACTTTGAGGAGTGGATAAAGCCTAAAATAGACTCACTTACTTTTTCAAACTAATTCAAAATTTGTCTGAACCTTAGGCCCTCATGTCCTAGCTGAAAGTTTCATAAGAAGAAATTATCCAAGGAGTTACTTAGTTGGGATTACAACTTCAGTTGACCCTCTGAACAACAGAGCAAGATGAAGACTTTAAACTGATGAAATTTGGTTAGAGTCAAATTTCTGTTTTTTCACATTTCTCATACACAAAGGGTTTCCAAAACCCAATTTAAGGCCTAACTCTTGCCTTTTCCTACCCATGCTAAAAAATTTCAGGAAAAGAGAAAATTTACAAGTTCATGCTTCTTGAAATAAAAAAACAACCAACTCAAGACAACCACGAATCCATAATATTTGTTATCCTACAGCAGGAGAACTGACAATTACATTTTTTTTTTGACAATTACATTTTTAAAATAGATACTAGAATATTTTTTTAAAAGAGGGAGAATGAAACAAACTACCTAGGAATAATTAAAACAACATGTAAGACCTCTAAGGCAAAAAACTATAAAGCTTTATGAGAGCCATTAAAATAGAGATATATACCAAAATTTCAGATTGGAAGACTCAATGTTATAAAGATGTCAACTATCCCCAAATCAATTTGCAATTCCAGTCAAAACCCAACAGTTTTTTCTCCCCCGCTAGAGCTGAACAAGCTGATTATAAAATGAATATGAATATGCAAAATGACAATGAATAGCCAGTTTGGGGAAAAAAATGAGGAAACCTGCTATACTTAAGATGACAGTAACTTAAAAAACTGTATTGTCAAAGTAACAGACAAACAAATCAGTGGAAGAAATAAAGAGCTCAGAAACAGATCCACACACGTATATAGACACTTGATAAATGGCAGAATGAGCAATACAAATTGGTGAGGAAAACTGAAACTTGTAAAATAAATGGTTCTGGAATTAGCTGAGGATCTACATACAGAAAAAAAAGAAAAGAAAATCAGACTGGATTCTCACAAAATACACAAAAGTCAATTCTTGGCAAATTAAAATCCTCAACTGAAATACAAATTACACAGCTTTGAGAAGATAATGTAAGATTATATATCAGAGCGAGCAAGAATTTCTTAACTAAGACACAAAAAGCATTTAACAATAAAAGAAAAGCCCAGTTAATTTGACAATACTAACTATAAGAACTAATATTAAGCCCACCATAAGTAAATAAATAGACAAGCCATAAACTGAAAAGAAATACTGCAGTTGTAACCGAAGGATAGAAATACAAAGAATTACAAAATAGTTTGTAAAAAAGGATAGAAATATAAAGAATTCCAAAAACATTATTAAAAAAAAAACAACAACAACCCAATAGAAAAAAATAAAGAAGGCCTGAATAGACAATCTCCAACAGAAGAAATTGAAATAACCGGCAATATGAAATAATGCTTAATTTTTCTGGTGTCTCAGACAGTAAAGAATCTACCTGTAATGCAAGAGACCTAGGTTACACCCCTGGGTCAAGAAGTTCCCCTGGAGAAGGAAATGACAACCCACTCCAGTATTCTTGCCTGGAGAATTCCATGGACAGAGGAGCCTGGCGAGCAACCATCCATGGGGTCACAAAGAGTCAGATAGGACTGAGCAACTAACATTCAACAGTAATGAACAAATTAAATACACAAAGAGATACCATTTTTCACATCCACCCCAGAAACTTTTTTTAAGTGTATATAATATCAATATTGGTGATGCTGGGAAAATAAACTAACATTTCCTCTTTTGGCAAATAATTAGGTATAAACAAGTAAAGATGATACTATCTGACCCAGCAAACTCCTTGATTACATCACCCTGAAAAATTCACATAGATGTAAATAAAAGGATATTCACAGAAGCACTGCTCACAAAAGGGCAGAAACTGCAAAGAAAAAATGTTCATTTAAAAAGTTAAACTGTGGAGTATTCACACCTGGAATACAATACGAAATAAAATGAAGTTACATACAATAAATGAACAAAATATACTTCTCAGCACTGGCAAGAGAGACAAAAGGTACATGATTCTATACATACTTCAAGACAAAACTAAGTAATATTGCTTAACAAAAGGAAGAAAATTATTACCATGGAAGTCATCTGTACATGTGTGTGCACATATACACTTGTTCTGTTTCTCTAAAGAACCCTACCTGATACTGACTTGGGTATCAAAAGTAGTTCTATAAGAACAGATGCTTAAACATGAGTTTTCTGAATTTGTTCTGGGGTTTATGAAATTGGTTCTCTACTCTGATTAAATTTAAAGGCACTGACTCCATTTCCAGTGGACAGGCAAAGAAGGCACTGCCAATCCATAGAGTGACACAGCAAAAGAGATGTACAGAAAAAGATATATAACCACTGGATACTCTTAGTCAAATACTTACAGAAATCAAGGTTCTAGGTGAACATGCAATTGATACCTTACAACATGTGTCAAACTAAAAATTACAATGAGATTAGCGGTGACTCCTGTGCTGGGTAAAGTGGGGAAGTAAAAGGATAAGCTCAGCACTTCACATGCCTAGCTCAAATGCTATATAAATGACCTGAAAGTTTCTTGTCTTCCCTGAAAGAAACCCTTATCTACTGAAGCCTCAGAGCTGAGATTTCTGTAAACCAAACCCAGAGTCATCCGGTGAGTGGCTGAATTCCAACACAAATTGAATTCTCGACCTCACAAGATACTGTCTTTTAAAGGGCACTGGCTAGGAAGAAATGGGGCCTTGCAAACTGGAGTGACAACATGTACACAAATCTCAATGAAGCTGGGGACACTGAACCTCTAAATTTTGCTGGGTCTTCTTTGCTATAAGACACAGACCCTTGACAGAGGTGAACTCTGGTTTGCATGAACACTCTGTAATAACTTCCCCTTAGGTAGGTGCCTTGCCAGACACAGCTAATTCTCTTCAGGATCTACACAGACCCTTTCCTTCTAGACCCAAAAGTCCCAACTGGCCCTTGGCCCTGAAAGGTGTGATGCAAGGAGTGACCTCTAGGTCTACGCCCCTAGTACTACAATTCAAAAGAACAGTATGATTTTTCCAATATACACAGATAAAAACCTGAGTAATACATGTGGGATTTAATATTATGGATGTGGGCTAATATGGACAAGACAAACTTGTATGAGGAGAATTTGTTGTTATGAGACTAACCAAATGGCTATTCTAGATTCAATATTGTACCTCAAGGGGCTGGTTAGAAAAGGCTCTGGTTCAATGGGATAAAATATGTACTAAAAAGAAGTATACACTAACAGAACTTGAAATGCCAGGACTGCCTCAATATAATACGGTTCAGTTCAGTTCAGTCACTCAGTCGTGTCTGACTCTTTGCAACCCCATGGACTGCAGCATGCCAGGCCTCCCTGTCCATCACCAACTCCCAGAGTCCACCCAAACCCATGTCCATTAAGTCGGTGATGCCACCCAACCATCTCATCCTCTGTCGTTCCCTTCTCCTCCTGCCTTCAATCTTTCCCAGCATCAGGGTCTTTTCATATGAGTCAGTTCTTCGCATCAGATGGCCAAAGTATTGGAGTTTCAGCTTCAACATCAGTCCTTCCAATTAACACCCAGGACTCTTCTCCTTTTGGATGGACTGGTTGGATGTCCTTGCAGTCCAAGGGACTCTCAAGAGTCTTCTCCAACACCACAGTTCAAAAGCATCAATTTTTTGGTACTCAGCTTTCTTTATAGTCCAACTCTCACATCCATACATGACTACTAGAAAAATCACAGCCTGGACTAGACGGACCTTTGCTGGCAAAGTAATGTCTCTGCTTTTTAATATGCTGTCTACGTTGGTCATAACTTTCCTTCCAAGGAGTAAGCGTCTTTTAATTACATGGCTGCAGTCACCATCTGCAGTGATTTTGGAGCCCCAAAAAATAAAGTTAGCCACTGTTTTCCCATCTATTTGCCATGAAGTGATGGGACTGGATGCCATGATCTTAGTTTTCTGAATGTTGAGCTTTAAGCCAACTTTTTCACTCTCCACTTTCACTTTCATCAAGAGGCTTTTTAGTTCTTCACTTTCTGCCATAAGGGTGGTATCATCTGCATATCTGAGGTTATTGATATTTCTCCCGGCAATCTTGATGCCAGCTTGTGCTTCATCCAGTCCAGCGTTTCTCATGATGTACTCTGCATATAAGTTAAACAAGCAGGGTGACAATATATAGCCTTAATGTACTCCTTTTCCTATTTGGAACCAGTCTGTTGTTCCATGTCCAGTTCTAACTGTTGCTTCCTGACCTGCATACAGATTTCTCAAGAGGCAGATCAGGTGGTCTGGTACTCCCATCTCTTTCAGAATTTTCCACAGTTTATTGTGATCCACAGAGTCCAAGGCTTTGGCATAGTCAATAAAGCAGAAATAGATGTTTTTCTGGAACTCTTGCTTTTTCCATGATCCAATGGATGTTGGCAATTTGATCTCTGGTTCCTCTGCCTTTTCTAAAACAAGCTTGAACATCTGGAAGCTCACAGTTCACATGTTGCTGAAGCCTAGCTTGGAGAATTTTGAGCATCACTTTATTAGTGTGTGAGATGAGTACAATTGTGCGGTAGTTTGAGCATTCTTTGGCATTGCCTTTCTTTGGGATTGGAATGAAAACTGACCTTTTCCAGTCCTGTGGCCACTGCTGAGTTTTCCAAATTTGCTGGCATATTGAGTGCAGCACTTTCACAGCATCATCTTTCAGGATTTGAAATAGCTCAACTGGTAGAATAATAATAATATGGTAGAATACCAGTATAATGTAGAAGGTGGTATTCAAAGGCTGTGAGAACCTGAAACATTTAAAATGGTTTATCATGTAAAACATACTGAACCACCCCAGGATAGTCCAGAAGACATACCTTTCTGGACAACTGTCAGAAATAAATGTGTGAGGTGAGCCTTAGCATCACTGAAGAACTCCATGGTTGCTCTTCTCTGTAGGTCAGAAATTACAGTGGGAACTACTACCACTGAACTGGGCTCCCCAAATGCAATGGACAAAAGTGGATCCTGGGAGGCAGGGGCCTACACAGTATTTAATCACCGAAGACAAAGTGGCCTTGGTTACCACAATGCACAGCAGGGTGAAAACAGAAATCACAACAGTCTGACTCAGAAAACTGTATATGGCCTTTGCCAGTTGATCATGGTACCTGTAAAAGAGAAACATATCAGCTGTCTACTAAATTCTTATTTGATCCATATGCACTAAAGAGCTCTAGGTCAAGTGAACACAAGACTAACTTGAATTACCAAAATAGAGTCAAGGCCCTCCCAGCTTACAGACTTAGAACCTCTTGGCTGAAGGGGAGAATAGGTCCCCTTGAGGAAAAACCTTCCTACACAGCAAAAATTTCATTCTATTTATCTTTGTCCCAGCCATTCCCAAAAGGATCCACAGCCTTTTAGCAAGATGACTATGCACTGGGTTAAGAACAAAGAAAAGGAAAGAAGAAAGAAGGCAAAGGGAATTCCAGCTTAAAGAAAATTAAAAAAAAAACAAAAACAAAAACAAAAAACACTTCATATTTATCACTTGTTAACTCTTTAAAAATTACCCCAGTGGTTTATAAGGGCTTCCTCAGTGGCTCAGTGGTAAAGAATCCGCCTGACAATGCAGGAGACGCTGGTTCAATCCCTGATCCAGGAAGATTTCCTGGAGAAAGAAATGGCAACCTCCAGTTCTCCTGCCTGGGAAATCCCATGGAGCCTGGCAGGCAATAGTCCATTCTATCACAAGAGTCAAATACAACTTAGAGACTAAGCAACAGCAATGGCTTATAAAGAAAAAAGAGGCAATAACCACTTGAAGGACTATTATTAGTACTGCCAGACACAGTTATGCATTTCATATTCTTGGAAGAAGACACTGTGTTCCCCATTCACAGCTAAGTATAAGAAGGGCCTAGCATACCCTGCAAGTCTAATAAGCAGCAGAACCGAGATTCTAACTCATACTGGCCTGACTGCAAAGCCTGGATACTTACCATGGACTATAATTACTGAAATAGGCATATGTATAAATTTTTAAGTGTGTTCATGACAAAATGAATACAGTTTGCAACAGATAAGTAGACCATGAACCAAATAACAAGCAACTAACAGAGTGAACAAGCAAAATAATATTGAGCATTTACTTCGTACATTTATCTCTCTACCGCCTTTTCAGAATTCAAAAAACTCCAATTATATGATCAAGCAAAATAACTTCAGGTTAGGTAACAGAGACAATGATGTAAGTTCAAGAGAATTTAAAAGATCATCCAAATCAAGAAAGAAAAATCAAAAATCTAATAAACTACCACAGGAATACTGGTTAAAGTATGGATAAATAAAAGAGATGAGGTATTTGTAATTACACCACCACAGAAGAGGAAAGCTAAAAATCAGAAACAACAGAAATGAAAGCAATATCAACATAAAAAGTAACGGGAAAAACTACAATAGACTATGTTTTAAAGGAATCAAGGACATAGAGAGCAGTAAAAAAAAAAAAAGTTTATTTGGCTTGGTATTAATGCTAATATACAACATTTGAAAAACTACAAAGTTTGTTGCAATCTCTTAATTCCTTCAGTTATGTATTTTCACTTCACTTTCACTTTTCACTTTCATGCATTGGAGAAGGAAATGGCAACCCACTTCAGTGTTCTTGCCTGGAGAATCCCAGGGATGGGGAAGCCTGGTGGGCTGCCATCTATGTGGTCGCACAGAGTTGGACAAGACTGAAGCGACTTAGCAGCAGCAGCAGCAGCAGCAGCAGCAGCTTTCATGTTTTTACATCACAATATTATGTTACATGAACTTGATTTTGAGGGCCAGAGAACACAAAGGCTTTCACTGCATTTAGTATCTGCATATAGAACCACCTATAGCAATCCCTGGAGAAGGTAATGGCAACCCACTCCAGTAGTCTTGCCTGGAAAATCCCAGGGACGGAGGAGCCTGGTAGGCTGCAGTCCATGGGGTCGCTAAGAGTTGGACACGACTCAGCGACTTCACTTTCACTTTTCACTTTCATGCATTGGAGAAGGAAATGGCAACCCACTCCAGTGTTTTTGCCTGGAGAATCCCAGGGATGGTGGAGCCTGGTGGGCTGCCGTCTATGGGGTCACAAAGAGTCGGACATGACTGAAGCGACTTAGCAGCAGCAGCAGCAACATAGCAAACCCCCACCAACTCCACAGCTAGCACTAGAGCGACACCACTCCCTCCCACAAGGACAAAAGCCTCCTAACTGGTCTCGCTGCTCCCTGAGACTAGGATCTTCTACAGTCTAATCTCAATGAAGTAACTAAAGGGATGCTTTTAATACACAAATTAGACCATGTCACAACTTTCCTCAAATCCTGCGGTGGTCCCCATCTCAGAGAAAAACCAACACCCCTACATCAATCTATAAGACTCTAAACATTCTAGATTCATCTACCTCTCCAACTTAATCTCTTACTCCTCTCTCTATATCTTACTCCACCCACCAGTCCAGAGATCTCCTTGGAAGTTTCTGCAACATCCAAACACACTCCATCCACTTCAGGGCCCATGGTACCTGCTTGTTCCCTCCACCTAAGTAGGACTCACATCACTCTGTCCCTCTCTTCCCTCTTTTCAAATGTCACCCAAGCTTTCTCTGACCACTGTATACAAAACAGCAAATACACTTAGACTTTGCCCTGGCATTCTTCATTCCCTGTACTTAATTTTCCTCCAAAGAATTTAATACTGCTTGACTTAATATTTAGTTTTCAACATTCAGAAAACTAAAATCATGGCATCTGGTCCCATCACTTCACGGCAAATAGATGGGGAAATAACAGAAACAGTAAGAGATTTTATTCTGGGGGGCCCCAAAATCTCTGCAGATGGTGAATGCAGCCATGAAATTAAAAGATGCTTGCTCCTTGGAAGAAAAGCTATGACCAATCTAGACAGCTAATTAAAATAAGCAGAGACATTACTTTGCCAACAAAAGTCTGTCTAGTCAAAGCTATGGTTTTTCCAGTAGTCATGTATGGATGTGAGAGTTGAACTATAAAGAAAGCTGAGTGCCAAAGAACAGATGCTTTTGAACTGTGGTGTTGGAGAAGACTCTTGAGAGTCCCTTGGACTGCAAGGATATCCAACCAGTCCATCCTAAAGGAAATCAGTCCTGAATATTCACTGGAAGGACTGATGCTGAAGCTGAAACTCCAATACTTTGGCCACCTGATGCGAAGAACTGAGTCATTGGAAAAGACCCTGATGCTGGGAAAGATTGAAGGCAGAAGGAGAAGTGGACGACAGAGGATGAGATGGTTGGATGGCATCACTGACTCAATGGACTTGAGTTTGAGTAAGCTCCGGGAATTGGTAATAGACAGGGAAGCCTGGCATGCTGCAGTCCATGGGGTCACAAAGAGTCGGACACAACTGAGCAACTGAACTGAACTGAACT
The DNA here is from genome assembly GCF_055505025.1 of Bos grunniens. Lineage (NCBI taxonomy): Eukaryota > Metazoa > Chordata > Mammalia > Artiodactyla > Bovidae > Bos > Bos grunniens. The sequence continues at coordinate 72,190,860 of NC_141170.1, forward strand.
GACTTAATACACACTTGTTTGTCTACTTCTTTACTATGTCTTACCCACTTAAAGGTAAGCTCATTGTTTTATTCTCTTTTATTAATTGCTCTAGAGCCTAGAACAATGTCTATAAATGCTCAATAAATATATGTTGATTTAATACATTAGCCTTAAATTAAAATTTAAAACAATCTTCTCAATTATGTGAATATGCTGTTAGATAATAAAAGTTTTAAGCAGGAAAATCTGATATACTTTCCTAGCTCTCCTTCCATTCTTCTTACCGATTTGGTTTCACAATGAACATAAAAAGATAGCGAAATGTTCCACCTGTCATATTTCTCTTCTTTTCCACTTAACCACAAATTATGGGCTTTCAGTGTCCCAACTTCCTTATTTGTCAAATAAGAGGAACTGGCCCACGGGTAATCAGTTTCTAAAAATCTAGCATCTAAATATCAGGTATGAAGCAAAGTTCAAATGAATTTTTCAATAAATTATCATGAAATCTCTCAGTACTTAGGATAAGTCAACACTGTAATATATTTATATTACATATATGTACACCTTATCTATAATCTGAGGTGATAATTTTAGCTACATTCTCATAATGCAAGTAACAGTGAACCTTACAGATTTTGCATTTCTCTGCTCCTAAACTCCTTAGTCTTATAAGCAGAATTATATGAAAGCTTCCTTCTGACTTCACCTAGGCAAAACACAGATAAACCTGAAAAACTACAAATATATCCTCAGAAATGAAAAAGATATCACAAATATCACACGTTAAAAACTACAGCCTTTACTCAAAGGAGGATCCCTTACACTACCAATAGTTATGACCACTCAAGCTTTTAGACACCCATCTTCCGGCCGTTGTTGTTGTTGTTCAGTCGGTAAGTCACCTTCGACTCTTTGCAACCTCATGGACTCTAACTCCTCTGTCCTCTACTCCCAGAGTTTGCTCAGATTCAGGTTTGTCCTAACTCCCAGAATTTGCTCAGATTCATGTCCACTGAGTCAGTGAACCATCTCACCTTCTGCCACTCCTTTCTCCTTTTGCATTCCAGCCTAAGCAGCTAACAAACAAACAAAAAAAAATTTAAATACAGCTGTACAATTAATAAACCGTGATTATAATCATATTTTGACAGGTCTACCTTTATTTTACATTCAAAAGCAGGAAAGCTACCCTACAGTACTGAATTAATGACAGGAGCAGTTAACCACGGGCAGAGGCAGACAGTGACTATAAGGGGCATGAGGGGCATGAGTGAAGGCAATACCGTGTTTTCTTGTTCTAGGTATTGGTAATATGGGAGCATTCACTTTGTGAAAAATAATTGCACTAATGATTTTGTGCCATTTTCTGTACTGTTCTACTTTAGTAAAAAGCTTATGAAGAAATAAATACTACAGCAGTTCAAAGCCATGAAAGATAAAGTTGAACAAATCTATACAGATCAACAGTCCTGAAAAATACCTGTGCTTCTGCGTGAGCACTAACAATGTACCTGTTAATTTACATTCAGTACAAGGCAGAGAAGTAACAAATTTGAGAAATAATCTGCTTCCAAAACACTTGAAATAAAGGAAGTTTATAATTCAAAAGAGTTAAAGTACAATTAATTATTCAAGAATCAAAAGAGGATTGATTAAGGATAGGAGTGCTGTTGGTAGAATCCTGTCTCTACCATTTAGCAGCCCTGTGAATGTTTTCTTTTTCACTTATTTATTTATGTCTGTGCTGGATCTTCATTGCTGTTTGGGCTTTTCTCCAGTTGCAGTGAGTGGGGCTACTCTCTAACTGTGGTGCGCAGGCTTCTCTTGCTGCGGAGCACACACTCTAGAGTGCGCAGCTTCGGCAGGTGCGGCTCCCAGGCTCCAAAGCACAGGCTAGCAGTTGTGGCCCACGGGCTTAGTTGCTCCGTTGCATGTGGGATTTTCCCTGACCAGGGATCGAACCTGTGGCTTCTACATTTGCCGGCAAATTCTTTGCCACTGAGCCACCAGGGAAGCCCTATGAATGTTTTTCTAACCTCTCTGGGTCTCCATTATGTCACCTGTGAAATGGAGCTCTACCTCGCAATCCTGCAGTGAAGACTAAATGAAGTACCCTATGTAGAGCATTCAGAACTACACCCGACACACAGTGCATACTCAATAAATCCTGGCTTTTCACTCGAGTGGCATACTTAATCTTCCAATGATGCTAAATAAACAGGGTGTTTCCACCACAGTCAAATGACAGATGGGGGCTAGAATACAACAAAAAGCCCCTTCTTAAAATAGCATGCACTGTACTCTTTCTAAAAAGCTGTGATTAGTCGTGTCCAACTCTTTGTGACCCCATGGACTATAGCCTACCAGGCTCCTCTTGTCCATGCAGATTCTCCAGGCAAGAATACTGGAGTGGGTTACCATTTCCTTCTCCAGGGGATCTTCCCAACCCAGGGATTGAACCCAGGTCTCCTGCATTGCAGGCAGATTCTTTACCACCTGAGCCACCAGGGAAGCCCAAGAATACTGGAATGGGTAACCTATGTCTTCTGCAGGGGATCTTTGACCTAGGAATTGAACTGGGGTCTCCTGCATCGCAAGCAGATTCTTTACCAGCTGAACTACCAGTGAAGCCCTTCTAAAACACAGGATTATTAACTGTTAGCTTTCCTTGTATTTGAATTTCCTAAAGAAGCTGGGATAGTAGCAACAAATCACACTCCGGTCCCATTCCAGTACTTTTTTAATTCTCTACTCCAAATAGCTTTAAGATGCATCATCACAGAAAGAAACAACAGGAATTACACACGGAGGAAACCAGAACTGAAAGAGACACGTGTACCCCAATGTTCATCGAAGCACCGTTTATAATAGCCAGGACATGGAAGCAACCTAGATGCCCATCAGCAGACTTCCCTGGTGGCTCAGACGGTAAAGTATCTGTCTACAATGCAGGAGACCGGGGTTCAACCCCTGGGTCGGGAAGATCCCCTGGAGAAGGAAATGGCAATCCACTCCAGTACTACTGCCTGGAAAAATGGAAAAGAAAGCTGTGGTACATATACACAATGGAGTATTACTCAGCCATTAAAAAGAATACATTTGAATCAGTTCTAATGAAGTGGATGAAACTGGAGCCTATTATACAGAGTGAAGTAAGCCAGAAAGAAAAAACCAATACAGTATAATAATGCATATATATGGAATTTAGAAAAATGGTAACAATAACCCTGTATGCGAGACAGCAAAAGAGACAAAGATGTATAGAACAGTCTTTTGGACTCTATGGGAGAGGGCAAGGGTGGGATGATTTGGGAGAATGGCATTGAAACATGTATAATATCATTATGTGAAACGAATCACCAGTCCAGGTTTGATGCATGATACAGGATGCTCGGGGCTGGTGCACTGGGATGACCCAGAGGGATGGGATGGGGAGGAAGATGAGAGGGGGGTTCTGGATGGGAAACACATGTACACCCATGGCAGATTTATGTCAATGTATGGCAAAACCAATACAATATTATAAAGTAATTAGCCTCCAATTAAAATAAATAAATTTATATTATTTTTAAAAAATGAATTTAAAGTAATACTAACAGCTAACACTTTATAAAAGTCACTATATGGCAAACACTATGTCAAACATTTTTCCTATACTGCTCTCATTTATTCAAAACAATTCCATTAAATAAAATGGCACAAGACCATTTTATTTTTATTCATCCTAATTAAAACAGCCTGCTGCTGCTGCTAAGTCGCTTCAGTCGTGTCCGACTCTGTGTGACCCCATAGACGGCAGCCCACCAGGCTCCCCCGTCCCTGGGATTTTCAAGGCAAGAACACTGGAGTAGGTTGCCATTTCCTTCTCCAATGCATGAGAGTGAAAAGTGAAAGTGAAGTCGCTCAGTCGTGTCCAACTCTTAGCAACCCCGTGGACTGTAGCCCACCAGGCTCCCCCATCCATGGGATTTTCCAGGCAAGAGTACTGGAGTGGAGTGCCATTGCCTTCTCCTAAGTCCATTTTATTTCAGAGCCCATGTTATTACATTTATCTCCTTCACTTTACTCTCACAATTTTTTTTTTCTCAAAAATCTTTTTATATATACCTCTGTTAATCAATCACAGTGTCTCATAGTTATATCCACTCTTCCTCACTAGGTTATAAATACCTCAACAACTCATTCCCAGGGCTCTCCTGGTAGCTCACCTGTAAATAATATACCTGAAATGCAGGAGACATGGATTCAATTCCTGGGTCAGGATGATCCCCTGGAGAAGGGATAGCCTACCAACTCCTGTACTTTTGGGCTCCCCTGGTAGCTCAGCTGGTAAAGAATCCACCTGGGTTCAATTCCTGGGTTGGGAAGATCCCCTGGAGAAGGGAAAGGCTACCCACTCCAGTATTCTGGCCTGCAGAATTCCATAGACTGTGTAGTCCATGGGGTCACAAAGAGTCAGACATGACTGAGTGACTTTCACTTTCCCCATTCCCAGAGCTGGTACAGAAAATAGCACAAAGAAGGGACTGGGGGGTACTCTCCAGGAACTGGCTCATTACAAGGTGAGAAGCTGTAACTCTTAAGCCCAACTGCATGTAAGTGAACTCCACAGCAGCACCTTTTCTTCCAGAGGAATATAAAGAACTCAGGTATCTCATCCCATTATCCCAATTCCACTGGAGATACAGTAAGGCTTTTGGCTCACTGAGAAGGCAATCCATTTGCCAATTGCTAATTCAGGTGACAATCTGATAATCCTATTTTAACAACTACTTTTCAGAGAATAAGATAAATCCTGAGGATCCATCTGATGGGCATCCACTATCAAATTACCAACATCCTATCAAAAGACACAATCTTGCAGATTTATATGACTCACCATAAGGCGACAGTATTCCAGTATCCCACATGCTGCTTGCTTTCTTCAATTATAAAAAGAGCATTATTTGATAAAACATTAAGTCTTCTTCCAAAAAAATTAACAAATGTAGCAGGAAGTTTTCATTTTAAATTGAAGTTTAAAATTTTTTTCATACCCTATTTTAAGTATACAATTCTATTTCCACTACAGCTTGGTTACAGAGAACAAACCTGCTCAAGAGTTTTGCTCACCACAATGTAACTTACTGCATATGTTCGGAATCTGAGACAATGTCTTAACATATGCTCATACAACTCACACCTGTGTTTGAACAATATGTTCTTCCCAGACATCATGACACTCCCTCTATTTCCCAAGGGGAAAAAACAGCTATTTACTGAATGCCATAACATACTATACAGCACAGGAATATACATGCTGTGTGTGTGTAAAATTTAATCCTTAATGTGACCTTAAGATAGAAATCATCATCTCCTTTTCTCCCCAAGAAAGAAACTGAGGCACAGAAGCTTCAAATCAGTAAATGGGACACAATTAAAATGCAGGTTTACATTACTGTAAACGGTAGCTGTTCCTTTATTCCAAGCCTGTCTTCACTTCCTACCCTCCCTGTTTCTCACTCTGCAATTTTCTCTCATCACCAGTTCCCATGGTGAAAGAGACACACAGTTCCCAGACTTACATATTATATTTCAAGCCATAAAAAGAGATGAATAACACAAACTTCAGACTATGCAGTTAGGTACTATGGACATAACCACCTGGAGAAAAGTCAACAATCAAGGGGAATTTCCAACAGAAAATAAAGGCAATCAACATTTATAATATTCATGGTAACTTACTGGTAAGAGTCTTCTCTTGCGTTGTTGGAAGAGGGTGTTTGTTATGACCAGTGCATTCCAAATCCTAAAAGATGATGCTATGAAAGTGCTGCACTCAATATGCCAGCAAATTTGGAAAACTCAGCAGTGGCCACAGGACTGGAAAAGGTCAGTTTTCATTCCAATCCCAAAGAAAGGCAATGCCAAAGAATGCTCAAACTACCCCACAATTGCACTCATCTCACACGCTAGGAAAATAATGCTCAAAATTCTCCAAGCCAGGCTTCAGCAATATGTGAACCGTGAACTTCCTGATGTTCAAGTTGGTTTTAGAAAAGGCAGAGGAATCAGAGATCAAATTGCCAACATCCACTGGATCATGGAAAAAGCAAGAGAGTTCAAGAAAAACATCTATTTCTGCTTTCTTGACTATGCCAAAGCCTTTGACTGTGTGGATCACAATCAACTGTGGAAAATTCTGAAAGAGATGGGAATACCAAACCACCTGACCTGCCTCTTGAGAAATCTGTATGCAGGTCAGGAAGCAACAGTTAGAACTGGACGTGGAACAACAGACTGGTTCCAAATAGGAAAAGGAGTTCGTCAAGGCTGTATATTGTCACCCTGCTTATTTAACTTATATGCAGAGTACATCATGAGAAACGCTGGAACTGGAAGAAACACAAGCTGGAATCAAGATTGCCGGGAGAAATCTCAATCACCTCAGATATGCAGATGACACCACCCTTATGGCAGAAAGGGAAGAGAAACTCAAAGCCTCTTGATGAAAGTGAAAGAGGAGAGTGAAAAAGTTGGCTTAAAGCTCAACATTCAGAAAACGAAGATCATGGCATCCGGTCCCACCACTTCATGGGAAATAGATGGGGAAACAGTGGAAACAGTGTCAGACTTTATTTTTCTGGGCTCCAAAATCACTACAGATGGTGACTGCAGCCATGAAATTAAAAGACGCTTACTCCTTGGAAGGAAAGTTATGACCAACCTAGATAGCATATTCAAAAGCAGAGACACTACTCTGCCAACAAAGGTTCGTCTACTCAAGGCTATGGTTTTTCCTGTGGTCATGTATGGATGTGAGAGTTGGACTGTGAAGAAGGCTGAGCGCTGAAGAACTGATGCTTTTGAACTGTGGTGTTGGAGAAGACTCGAGAGTCCTTTGGACTGCAAGGAGATCCAACCAGTCCATTCTAAAGGAGATCAGCCCTGGGATTTCTTGGGAAGGAATGATGCTAAAGCTGAAACTCCAGTACTTTGGCCACCTCATGCGAAGAGTTAACTCATTGGAAAAGACTCTGATGCTGGTAGGGATTGGGGGCAGGAGGAGAAGGGGACGCCAGAGGATGAGATGGCTGGATGGCATCACTGACTCGATGGACATGAATCTGGGTGAACTCCGGGAGTTGGTGATGGACAGGGAGGCCTGGCGTGCTGCGATTCATGGGGTCGCAAAGAGTCGGACACGACTGAGTGACTGATCTGATCTTACTGGTAAGAAATTTAAGTTGTTAAATTCAATAAATTCAAGAAACTAAATTGCTGGATTAAATGTGAATTAAGAGGGGAAAAAAACTACCAACAGCTCAAACGTCAACAAAATTGGAGAAAAGAAGCATAAATAATCTATGGGAAAGCTCAGCCTTTTTAACATCACACTGTTACAAAAATCACAATAATGGAATGTCAGGAAAGAATCAAGCTTCATCCTCTCATTAGTTTAAGATAAGAGATCTGCTGTCAGGACCACTCTAATCCACCCCCCAGCCCTCACAAGGGACAAAGTGTTAAACAATACATCATGGGGGAACATTCAAACTCTAGTAATTATAGAAACGAAACATGATATTTCACCCCAAATAGCAAAGATTCTTTTTCACTGCAAACACCAATCAGTTCAATTCAGTTCAGTTCCTCAGTCGTGTCCGACTCTTTGGGACCTGATGGACTGCAGCACGCCAGGCTTCCCTGTCCATCACCAACTCCCAGAACTTAAACTCATGTCTATCAAGTCAGTGATGCCATCCAACCACCTCATCCTCTGTCGACCCCTTCTCCTCCTGCCTTCAATCTTTCCCAGCATCAGCGTCTTTTCCAATGAGTCAGTTCTTCGGATCTGGTAGCCAAAGTATTGGAGTTTCAGAAAACACCAATGGGCACTCAAAAACACAATCCTTCCAAAATGCAATTTGGCAGTAATATATGCATTAGGCAAAAATATGCCAGTAATTACTGCCAGTAATATATATTTTTTAAATCTTAAAACATTCATACCTTTTAATCTAATAGTATGCCTTTGGGAACTCACCCTTAATACCCAAAATGCCAAAATGCTTTATGCACATAAATGTTTGTAACAATATATTTAATGGAAAAACTGAAGAGAGTCTACTTAAAAATGGGAAACTATCCGACAATAAGAACAAGCAAATATATCTTCTATTTCATTTAACAGTTAGGAAAAGCTCAGAATATGTTAGACTTTTAAAAGCAAGATGCAAAATTGCATCTAAAAGAATTGCAACTATATATATATAAATGTAACTGCGTACATTTAAAAAGAACAGTAACAAAGTGGTTCTGAGCGTGAAATTTATTTTCTTTGCTACACTTGTCTCAAGTTCATAATAAAAAAACTGTATAAAGGAAGAATGAAAACTGAGATAATACAGCACCCATTTTAAGTATCATAAGATCTAAACAGAAAGGAAATTATTACTGAATGTTTAAATTAGCATATACAGTTACAAAAATACATTAAACATTTCCCTTAGCTTAATTCTACTTTGGCTTTCTAGCGTCAGAAAGGGAAAAGATCAAAATACAGAAAAAGACTTATGCACAAAAGGCATGAATCATGACATTCATCATCCAGAAAGTTTTATAGATTACCGACAACATACTAGACATTACTTAGGATACAAATAAGACAGACAAGGGTCCAATTCTTTAGAAACTTACATTTCTATCGGCAAGTACAGACTGCAAATTAATAAATATATTAAGATATAATTTCTAGTTATAAGTGTATCAAACTATTAAGTGATTTGTGTATATACTGAAGAGAGGAAGGAAACAGGCTGATCCTACAGGTGGTCACCGAAAAAGAAACAAAACAAAACACTAAAGTCAGCCATGCAAAAAGCTGATGATCCAGGTTGGATGCCTGAGACAGGGTGTTCAGGGCTGGTGCACTGATGACCCTGGGGGATGGGATGGGGAGGAGGGGTTCTGGATGGGGAACACATGTGCGCCCGTGGCTGACTGTCAATGTATGGCAAAAACCACTACAATATTGTAATTAGCCTCCAATTAAAATAAAACTTAAAAAAAAAAAGCTGATGAGCAACAGGCAGAAAACCTCAAGTACTAAGACTCAGAAACAGGGAAAGAGTTTGGCATATTTAGCAGCAGAAAGGAAATCAGAACAAGCAGGGATTTACAGGCCAGGGTAAAAAGTTGCTATTTTATTGTAATTGCAAAGGAAAGCCACTGAAATGGGAAGGAAATGATCTTATGTGCATTTTTATAGGCTTCAGAGAGGAGAGACTGTCGAAGGTTAAGAGCAATAACCAGAAGTTAGGAAGCTACTGCAGGAACCCCAGCAAGGGGTAATGATGGCCTGGACTAGAGTGACGGCAACGGGAACAGAGAAAAGTGGAGAAACTCAAAACTTATGTGGGTAGTCAGAACCCATAGTATTACTGACAGATGGTCAGGATGTGGGAAATGAGAAATCAGAACAATCAAGTACAGCTCCTAGAAGTCTGGCTGAATCATTATTTACAAAACTAAAACTTAACAGCGTGTTTCTAATAGAGGAAGAGTTAAGTATATTATGAAAGACTCCATCAGATAAACATTACTAATGTTTGTGGAAGGTTTGCTTTCTCTTACTATCCAGAGGCAGTAGGCATGATTCTTAACTATTTGAGCCTTGAGTTTCCTAAAATTAATTACTCAATATTTCCTCAAATAATTACTACTACTACTACAAAAAAAATCCTCAAATAATTACTACTACTACAAAAAAAAAAAAAAACTACTGCTGTTATAGAGCTGTTGGAAAATTAAATGTGAACCTATAAAAAGCACTTAACATAATGACTATGCTCAATAAGTTAAAGTTGCCAGAAGTCACAGTAATGACTCTGCACCCAGAATAAAGAAGGTAGTCAATAAATATTTTATAGATAGACAGACAGGCAGATAAAAGAAATGGTGAAACAGGAATTTAAACCCAGGTCATCTGACTCAAACTCTACAAAACCATACACTCTATACCACAGGTGAGCAATGAAGAATAAAACCTGTAACAACTGTTAGATTGTGAAATCAACTAAGGAGAATGGATGGAATCCTCATTAGAGACTTTTTGGTACAAATTACACAAAAGTCCAAGGTCCAGAGGGCTAAGTATAATACACAGTCAAGTGGATTAACTATAGAATAACTGGCAATTTCTGAATCACAAAATTAACTGAAACATTTCCTGGCTTTTCAGTAAGTACTTCAGTAATGTTGATGACTCAACCTGAAGACACTGCAGAGGAAGCACAAGACTAGGAATTTAGTTAGACCATGAGGGTCTGGACAGCAAAAAATTATCAATAGGAAGTCAGGACATAGAGAGGGAAGACAAGTGAGTACCAGGATAAGAGAACAGAATCCAAAACCTGGAAGCAAAGAATTAGCACAGATGCACAGATACATATACCAAAAACCACTATTGGTCAGAGTCTGAGAGAGAAGCATAGACTGGGAGAAGTAGGTATCTACCAGCAGGATAGTTGAGAAATCCTCCCATCCCCAGGGCCCAGGCAGATTCACTGCTCCTAAGACAGAGCAGTAGTAAAATCCCACTACCTTAGGAGAAAGACAAGAAACCCACTTGGCCCAGGATCCCATGCTGCAACCAAGCAGTAAGCTACCACTGGGCAAAAGACAGGAAGCTCTCTCTAGCCTAAGTACTCCCTCAGACACAAGGCAGAGTTTAGCTTCCACTAGGAGAAAGGGGAGAAGACTTAGAAAGACCCACTACCAAGGCCCAGGCTCACAAGCCCTACCTAAAGCTGAAGGGCCCTCAGGAGAATCAAGAATTCCTCCATTCCTACCGCAAACCCAGCACACACAGAGGGCCCCCTCTACAGCACAGTCGTGCTGCAGACAGTTGCCAGTGAAGCAGGAACATTATTCAGGCCACACAGAACACCAAGTAACAGCAATACTCCACTGGGGAAATTTCAGGTCTGTGGTGCACTGAAGGTGACATTGAAAGCCACACCCAGCTCAACTAGTGACACAAACTACCAGATAGTCTACTATAACTTAAAATGAGTTTTCAAGCACCTCACAAGCTACAGAAGGAAATTCTGAACCCTTCCTCATAATGAAAAGATGATAAATGGAAATTCAAGGTGTTCAAGACAATTGCTCAGTCGTGTCTGACTCTGCGACCCCATGGACTGTAGCGTACCAGGCTCCTCCGTCCATGCGATTTTCCAAGCAAGAGTACTAGAGTGGGTTGCCATTTCCTTCTCCAGGAGATCTTCCCGACCCAGGGATCGAACCTGCATCTCCCGCATTGTAGGCAGAGGCTTTACCATCTGAGCCTCCAAGGAAGACACTTTCCTCAATTACCAAGTCAGAACATGCAATGACTCTTCACTACGGTATTTTCTTTCAGCAAACATAAATACTAATAGACTTTGACGTGTCTATTGATCCTCACTTCAAAGCCCACTTTTCCTATAAGATTTTAGTTCTTCAATTTCAAATTGTGCTAGGGTTAAGACTTCTCAGGACCATCTTCAGCATCATTAGAAAAGAATTATCTATAAACATACCATGTCTTGCTTTGGAATTTGTATTTAACCAAAAGCAGCTGCTATTTATCTGGAAATCTTGAAACACTGACTAAAGACAAAAAATGACTTATCTTTTATTTCCTAAGCAGAGTCTATTCCCATGTCATTTCATTATAAATTAGAGGTCCTAGAATATAACAATTTTTTATCCCTTTACTAATCTAGAATATGAAGAAAAAAGTCCTAATTACTAACAGTTCAATATTCAAGGCTTATGATGAATATATCATAATCACCAGCCACCTACCTAAAAACAAAATTTTTAGACTTCAAAATGTAAAACTAAATTTTAATACACTATAAAAGCCAGTTGATAATTTTATAAACAAGTTTAAAAAACTTCAGAGATGTTCATATGTGTTTCGACTAAATTCAAAGGGCCAACATATCTACATGTTTCTAGGGGTTAAAAGTTTTAAAACGTAAAATTTTTAAAATACACGTTAAGAATTTTTGTTTTGGTTATTTTTAAGATTTTACAAATGGTGACAAACATACAAATACAAAAAAAGCTTAATGCAAGCTTTAAAAAAAAAAAAAAAGATCTATAAGTAAACTCCAAGAGCTGCAAATAAAAACACAAAAATTGACAAAGATAGGCTCAGAAAAGTGGATGCCCTGAGGCTTACACACAGTTGGCACTACCCAGAAAAAGGCTCCCAAGGAGGCATCAAGAGTGAAGTTAGTACACACCTTTAAACAAGGCAGAAGCATGAGCTGAGGGCAGGAGCAGGCACGAAGAGAGCAACTGGGGGCAAGTCAGGCAGAGGAGGCAGCATCAAGCAAGGGGTGCACTGTAGCAGGAGGGAGCAGAGGGATGGAGGGTGGGGAGAGCCAAGGACAATGAGAAAAAATAGGTCCCATAAAGAAATATGATATGGCATATGGCAAAAAAAAACACAGAACCAGGAATTAATAGATTTTTAATTCCAGTTCTAGATCTATTATATTATATTAGACTTCAGAAAACATATATTTATACATGCTTTGCATAAAACTCAAAGAGATTTATTATGACTTGTATAACTGATATTATAAATGAGCACAAATAAAATCAATGTGCCACCCAGCTTCGATTACAAAGGAGTGTGGAAACCAGTGAACACTGGGATCAGTGGCAATCACAAAATGAGGAAAATGTCAATCTGTTCAAGGATCAGATACTGTACACAGCGAAACTACAGCTTCATGACAAGTGAAATCATGAGACCAGAGACTTCATTTGTTTATTTTCTATACTCCTCTGGCATGTAAAACATGTCTAGTAGTTTGAAGTAGGCATTCAAACATCTGCTGAATATGCTCCCCAATTAAGTAACACACTGTAAGTCCCTGCCGAATACTTACTGACTTTACTACTCTTAATTTCATACTAATCAGCACTTTTTAAAAGTTTTTAAAGTCTGTAAGATTATAAACTGAATAAATTCCATTCCTTTTAATAACCACATCATTTTAATTCCCCTAAACACTTTCAAAAAGATGTGAAATTATCAATTAAAGAGTTCAAGTGTTAAGACAACTGAGTAACATATTAATTATAACTGCTCAGTTTTTTAAAGTGAAAAGCAAAGTTAATCCTGTTAACGTTTTTCCACTAGAAATTACAGGCATAAATAAAGATGTGCTATAATTCTGCCCAAAAATACCTGATACACAAAACTTTCAATATCAACAAATACATGTTAGATCAGGTGTCAATGATTAAATCATACAGTATTCCAAACTATGCATATATTTTAAAGTGTTAGACCACAATGTAGCAAAGTGATATTTATAAACCATAAATCACTATACAGATGTAAAGAATCAACTATAACAGATTACAAAGACAAAGCTTCAAGTCAAAAAGCATTTACAAGACTATGATACAACTTTTAAGAGAAAGATACCAGAACAGATGCCTCTCAACTGAGTAAAAAAGAAAGAAAAACCACTCTAACACAATGTAAGCAGACAGATATTGCCTGCAAGAATTGCAATAAGAAGGGTATAAAGAATGCTAACAAAGTTTGAAGGTAGAAGTCATGTCTTCAAATTGACGATGACTCTGAAAATACTTTATGACTAAATAAACGCAGAAGAGCAGGAACCACGTCAATTTTTGCCTACCACTGTATCTCCAACTCTTAAAACAGTGCACTGAACACAGAATATTGTAATATTTACTGACTGAATACACAACATTTAAAATGGACCTTGAGAGACTGAGAGGACACTCTAGCATGAGGGAAATGTGTAAGGAAAAGAATAAAGGAGGAAATAACGATGTGTTTCAAAGAACAAGAATTAGCCTAATTTTGGTGGCGTATATTTATAACGTGCAGAAGATCAGGAGGAGTTTGTGTCCACTATGAATTTCAAAACGTTTAAACTTAATTTGGTATAACCAAAAATAATAATAAGTTTTATGAATGAAACTAGAATATAAGAGAATACAAGATGAGTTATAAGATTATTCCCTCCTCTAACACAAACGATTTAGTTCAGAACCACTGTGGTAGCAATAAGAACGAAAGGAGTGGGGGAAAGGTGAAATGTAATTCTAAGAATTTGAGTTTGGCTGATCAAAAAACAGTAGGATAATTTAAGGAAATAACAAAGTCCAAAACAAGATGGTGGGGGTGGGAGGAAGAATCACATAAAGAAAATGATGTTTGTTGAGAATTTACTCCGTGTTAAACATTTCAAATACACCATTTATTTAGTCTTCAAAACATCTCTGTGAGATAGTTATACTCCCATTTTACAAATGGAGCAAAGAGGTCAAGAGGCTTCCCCAAAACTCACAAAGCTAATTACTTATGTGTCACTCCCTCTCTTCTTCCTTCCTAAGACAACCTCCATTTTGTTCAAATATGGGCCAGCAATGTGCTCAGGAAGGTGGGCCACTCGCCTAGCCCAGGGACAATGAATCCTGATTGTTCTAAACAAAGGAAATCCTATTTCCATTGTCCAATAACCCAGGCCTGACCTATGAGGCATGAGAAGAAATACGTTGAGGGCTCTGGGGAACTTTTCTACCTGCATTAGCATTTCGGATATTGAAGCTACCAATCTAACAGTTATCCCTGCTTTCCAATCCATCACCAAGTCAAATCAATTCTAGTTCCAAAATATCTCATGAACCCTTTTCTCCTATCATCCTATTCCAGGCCTTTATTAACTCTCAAATGGACTCTAATAATTACTCTCCTAGTCAATCTCCCTGTGGACACTCCTGCTCCCAACAATTCATTCCCCGAAGAGCAGCCAAAGAAATCTTTAAAATATAAATCATGGAGCAACTGAACACATGCTCTGCTGCTAGGATTGTAAAATGGTCCAACCACCATAGAAAAGAGTACAAACAAAAAGAAACCACCATAGAAACGAAAAAAAGTTTAGTTTCCTCAAAACACTAATATATACATATATATATATTTATGTATATATATACACACATCCAAAAAAATTGAAACCAGAGTCTCAAAGAGGTATTTGCATACCAACATTCAGAACAGCACTATTCATAATAGCCAAGAGGTAAAACCAACAGATGAAAGGACATTAAAAAAAAAAACACGCAGTAGAGGGCTTCTCTGGATAAGAATTCACCTTGCAATGCAAGGGACACCAGTTCAATCCCTAACCCAGGAAGATCCTACATGCCACAGAGCACTAAGCCCACAAGCCGCCAACTACTGATCCCACACACTGTAGCTACTGAAGCCAGGCACATACAGCCCATGCTCCCCAACAAGAGAAGCACGCACACCCCAGTGAAGAGTAGCCCCCGCGGGCCGCATCTAGAGAAAGCCCATGTGCAGCAATGACGACCCACCCACAGCCAAAAAATAAAATAAATCTCTTTTTAGAAAGTGCAGTATAAAAAAAAAAGAAAGTGCAGTATAAACATACGCTGGAATATTATTCAGCCTTCAGATTAAAGAAAATTCTGTATTATATACAAAAAGAACGAACCGTGAGGACCCTATTTTAAGTGACATAAGCTAGTCACAGTAAGACAAATACTACATAATTTCACTTACAGGGCCTATCAAAAGTAGTCAAATTCACAGAAATAGGTAGAATGGTAGTAAATGTATTTAACACTTCTCAACTGTACACTTAAAAACGGTTAAGACGACAAATTTTATGTGAAGCATTCTTTTCACAGTATAAAATACACACACATCAGGCCAAACAAAAATAAATCCTATCACTTAACTCTTAAAATCCTTCAGCTGCTTCCTATCACCCACTGATAAACTTCAAACAAGGTCTATGAGGCTCTGTACCATCTGGTGCTTCTTGCTTATACAGCCAGATCACACGCTACTCTCCTCCTCCCTTCAAGATGCTCAGTCAAAATAATACTCTCTCACTTCAGACAATTCAGATCCTTTCTTGCCTCAAGGTCTTTGTCCATTCTATTGCCCTTGTGCGGAATGCTCATCCCTAATCCTTCACAGTCTTGGCTCTCCATCATCCTTCAGATGTCACCTTAAATGTGACCTTCTCAGAAGCCTTCCCTAACCAGCTTACCTAAATTAATAGGTGTCCCCACACCATCCACATTATTTTCTGTCTTCTGTCTCTTTCATTCCTTGATGGCATTTCTAATTAACTATTTTTTCCCCCTATCTTCCCAAACAAAATGCAGGCTCCATCAGGACAAGGACCTCATCAGTCTTGTTCATCATTATGTCCCTAATATTTATCATATGCCTGTTGTATACTTAACATTTAAATACTTATTAATTCCACATTAAGGAAAAAATCATTCTATGAGCCTGTTATTAAACATACATACAGATCTTTAAAAGGGTGTAACTGATGCTACAATTATTATTTCTAGTTATTGAGGTAGATACATTAACTATAATTTTCAACATGCTCTGAATTTCCTGTAATAAATCTTTACACTCGGAAATTTAAGATTTTTAAGACTAATATTTCAGCTGTTACATGCATCTTTTAATTATATAAAATAAAGGTAAAGAACAACTCAAGTTAACAATACAACCAACTTCTTAAAAATACCATAGTACTCCTCAATCTCTGTCTATACTTAGTTTTCTATTTAGACAAAGTTTTAACTAATCTCAGGCCATGAAGGACAAGAAGCCCGGCATGCTGCAGTTCACGGGGTTGCAGAGTTGGACATGACTTAGCGATGGAACAACAACAGGCCGCTAATGGTTGTTGAGATTACAGAAGTGACTCAAATTATGTCTTCTTACTTTTCTAAATGTATGTAAAACATCTTAACAATATGTAATATATCACTGCACATTTCTACAACTTTCCTACATCTCTATTGATTAAAAAAAAAATCAACAATAACTGAACACTTACACTTGCCATACTCTAAGCATTCTTCTACATAGATTAACTCATTTGTACTTGAAAACCCATTTTAGAGATAAGGAAATTTAGGTACTAATAGGTTAAACCATCTACCCTAAATTACAATACCACTGTCAGTCTGGGACTCAAGCCCAGGAAATCATGCTGTAGTCTAGAGACTATGCTCTTAATTACTCTTCACAAAAGCTGGAACTGACTTATGGCCCAAATAAAAATTCAAGATATAAAATGCTATGTTTCTTAAAAATTACATTTCATCCTTAAATAGCCATGAAAACAAAGCACAAACAGGAATTACCCACTTATTGAGAATACCAATTTTTTTTAAAGTTGTTTGTCTTAAGCCCCAGAAATGTACATTTTAAATGAGCATTTTTAAGAGCTCAGAATATTTAATAGCAAAACTTTAAGGAAGGAAAAATTGGTTATTTACCAAAGATAACGCCAAAGCCTTTGACTGTGTGGATCACAATAAACTGGAAAACTTTTCAAGAGATGGGAATACCAGACCTCCTGACCTGCCTCCTGAGAAATCTGTATGCAGGTCAAGAAGCAAGTTAGAACTGGACATGGAACAACAGACTGATTCCAAATCAGAAAAGGAGTACGTCAAGGCTGTATATTGTCACTCTGTTTATTTAACTTATACGCAAAGTACATCATGCAAAATGCTGGGCTGGATGAAGCACAAGCTGGAATCAAGATTGCCAGGAGAAATATCAATAACCTCAGATATGCAGGTGACACGACCCTTATGGCAGAAAGCGAAGAAGAACTAAAGAGCCTCTTGATGAAAGTGAAACAGGAGAATGAAAAAATTGGCTTAAAACTCAACATTCAGAAAACTAAGATCATGGCATCCAGTCCCATCACTTCATGGCAAATAGATGGGGAAACAATGGAAACAGTGACAGACTATTTTGGGGGGCTCCAGAATCACTGCAGATGGTGACTGCAACCATGAAATGAAAAGATGCTTGCTCCTTGGAAGAAAAGCTATCACCGACTTAGACAGCATATTAAAAAGCAGAGACATTACTTTACCAACAAAGGTCCATCTAGTCAAAGTTATGGTTTTTCCAGTAGTCATGTATAGAAGAGAGTTGGACTATAAAGAAAGCTGAGCGCCAAAGAATGGATGCTTTTTAACTGTGGTGTTGGAGAAGACTCTTGAGAGTTCCTTGGACTACAAGGAGATCCAACCAGTCTATCCTAAAGGAAAGTGTGAGTGAAGTCACTCAGTCGTGTCCGACTCTTTGCAACCCCATGGTCTGTAGCCTACCAGGCTCCTATGTCCATGGGATTTTCCAGTCAATAGTCCTGGAGTGGATTGCCATTTCATTCTCCAGGGGATCTTCCCAACCCAGGGATCAAACCCGGGTCTCCCGCATTGTAGACAGACGCTTTACCGTCTGAGCCACCAGGGAAGCTATCCTAACAGAAATCAGTCCCAAATGTTCTTTGGAAGGAATGATGCTGAAGCTCAAACTCCAATACTTTGGCCACCTGATGAGAAGAACCAACTCATTGGAAAAGACCCTGATGCTGAGAAAGACTGAAGGCAGGAAGAGAAGGGAGAAGGGGGGCAACAGAGGAAGAGATGGTTGGATGGCATCACCAACGCAATGGACATGAGTTTGAGTAGGCTCTGGGAGTTGGTGATGGACAAGGAAGCCTGGCGTGCTGCAGTTCATGGGGTTGCAAAGAGTTGGACATGACTCAGTGACTGAACCGAACCGAACAAAACATAAATGAAGAAGGAATTTATAAAATTCCTCAAACAATAAAGATCTAGAATTTAACATTAATCAAAAAGTTTAATTCTACTACTTCTCCAGCCTCATTTTCTAATTCACTTCTAATCACACCCTGGGCTTTATCATAAAAATCCTTCACACTGGAGGATTTTTAATGTATAAACTATTGGACAGCAATCCTAAATCTCTCCATTATGTGGAATAATTATCATAGAGAAGACCATAATTTCACAAGGCTTCTGTAAAGTTTAAGTGAGATAAAATACACAAATGCCAGGTATAAATTTAAATCTCACATTCAAATACAAATGTTGATACACTACAAGCTGGCTCACAACTGACTCTGCCATCTTGGGTATCTGGTAATTCACAAGCTCCATGTAGCATTCTCAAATGCCAATGTTCATGACCAGAGTCATTTCCCCCTCCACCAGCTTATGCCTCTCACACCACTGTAAATTTCCCTATCTGGTAAACTCTCATATATTCTCAGTAAGGGTATACCTCTACTGTGGAGAAGCAGGAACACCTTCATTAATAACTCACCTCACCAAATCAAAGTTAGGAACTCCATCTTTGTAATTCTATTAAATATAGTACATAGCCGAATGTTCAAATACCTCCATCACAGTGGAGCATCACTTTTTCAGTGGGTATATCCCCTCCTGGAAAAACAGGAAGGATTGATAGTTTATTAATCCTTGGTGAGTAGCACATAAAACTCACTGAAGCTTTTTGTTTGCTTGCAATTTTTAGTTTCTTTGTTAATAAAGGATAAAAGTAACACAAAAAAGAGTAAACAAAAAAGAACATTTATTTTTATATAACTTTTCCCAAAGAAAGGGGAGACTTATTCTTAATACTGCAAATGTATAACAGACACCTGTAACAAATATTCTGATATTTTTAATAAATACAGGCATGCTACTAAATAAGCTAGTATATATAGTCATTTCCTTTTAAAAAACAAATAGACATCTGTTGCATTTCTACAGACTAACAAAACACTATCAGAAAGAGAAATTAAGGAGGCAATCCCATTCACAATAGCATCAAAAAAATAAAATACCTAGGATGAAATCTACCCGTGGAAGTAAAAGAATTGTACTCAAAAAACTGTGAGAGACTGATGAAAGAAAACTGAAGACAACACAAATAAATGGTAAGATACACTGTGTTCATGGATTAGATTAGATGAATTAATACTATTAAAATGACTATACTACCCAAGGCAATCTACAAATTCACTGCAATCTCTATCAAGACACCAAAGGCATTTTTCACAGAATTAGAACAAGTAGTTTTAAAATGTGTATGGACATATAAAAGATCCCAAATAGACAAAACAATCTTGAGAAAGAACAGAGCTAGAGGAATCTGACTTCAGATTATACTACAGAGCTATAGTAACCAAAACAGTATGGTACTGGCATTAAAAACAGACACACAGATCAACTAAACAGAACTGGGAGTCCAGAAATAAATCCACACACTTATGGTCAATCTACAACAAAGGAGGCAAGAACACGCAAGAGAGAAAAGACAGTCTCTACAATAAGTGGTGCTAGGAAAACCAGACAGCTACAAGCGAAAAGACTGAAATTGGAACATTCCCTAACACCATATACAAAATAAATTCAAAGTAGATTAAAGATCAAAGTGTATGACCAGGAATCATAAAATTCCTAGAAGAATTTGTCATAAATTATAGCAATAATTTCTGGCTCTGTCCTCTAAAGCAAAAGAAATAAAACCAAAAATAATCAAATGGTTCCAAACTAAACTTAAAAGCTTTTGCCCAAAAAAGGAAACCATCAACTAAAGAAAAAGACAACCTACTAAATGAGAGAAAATATCTGCAAATGCTATGACCAATAATGGGTGAACATCCAATATAAACAGCTCATAAAACTCAATATCAAGAAAGCAAACAACCCAATTAAAAAACAGGCAGAAGACCTGAATAGACATTCTTTCAGAAGACAGGCAGATGGCCAATGGGCATATGGCAAGATCCTCAACATCATTAATCATCAGAGAAATGCAAATTAAAGCTATAATGAGATATCACCTCATTATGAATGAGGTATCTATTAAGAATGGCTATCATCAAAAAGAATACAAATAACAAATGCTGGCAAGGATGTGGAGAAAAGGGAACCCTCTTACACTGTTGGTGGGAATGCACACTGGTGCGGGTACTGTAGAAAACAGTATGGAGATTTTTCAGAAACTAAAACTAGAACTACCATATGATCTAGGAATTTCACACCTATATACATTTAAAAAAAAAAAAAAAAACCACTAATTCAAATAGATATATCCACCCCAATGTTCACAGCAGCATTATTTACAATTGTCAAGATATGAAGCAACTTAAGTGTCCACCAACAGATGAATGAATAAAGAAGATGTGGCATGTATACACACACACACAAACATACATACATACCGGAATACTACTCAGCCACAAAAAAGAACAAAATTTTGCCACTTGGAGGGTATTATGCTAAGTGAAATAAGTCAGACAGAGAAAGACAAATACTGTATGGTATCACTTATTTGTGGAATTTTAAAAAACAAAACAAACTAGTGAATATTACAAAAAAAAAAAAGCAGCAGACTCACAGATATAGAGAACTAATGGTTACCAATGGGGAGACAGAAGTGGGGAGGGGCAAGAAAGGGGTGAGGAATTAAGAGGTACACACTACTAGGCATAAAGTAAATAAGCTACAAGGATACAAAGGGAACATAGTTAATATTTTACAGTAACTATAAATGGAGTATAACCTTTAAAAATTGTGAATCACTGTGCTGTACACCTGAAACTTATATACTATTGTACATCTATACCTCAATTTTAAAGAATGATATAACATTTATAACATTTTTTTAAAATTATGCAACACTTTGGCAATTTTCAAGTTTACATTGTTTTTGCAACAATAAAAATGGTCAAATTTTATATCCCCAGTTCTTTGTATCATGTCTGGCACAAAACAGTCACTTAAAAATGTTCAAAACTTACGTGAACACACACATTCACTGAAATCTGATTTTCTCATTTTTAGCCTCTATGGGTTTTTTCAGAATCCATTTTGACAGAACTAGAACCAAACACTGGATGCATAGCACAAGGTATATTTTAAAAAGCAAATTCAAGAAACAGCAAAGGAGGGGAGTTCCCTGGCAGTCCAGTGGTTAAGACCTCGTGCTTCCAAGGCATGAGGGTACCATCGCTCATCAGGGATCTAGGATCCTACATTCACAGCAGCCAAGAAACAGCAAAGCATACCTATACCACAGTTGGACAAAGATTTCGAGTAGTCTTTTGTTTTCTTTTTTTAATTTAGACCCAGAAACACAGAAGGAGGAAACATCAAGGATTAATATAGCCTGAAGTTGTGTGACAAAGTAGAAACAGCTGAAGATGACAGAGAACAGGAAAACATGGGGAAAATAATGTATTTGTCACGAATGGAAAAGTTAAAAGATTTATTGCTGGAGAAGAGGAATAAAAAAGGAGGGGAACTAAGATTATCTATTACACAACATCGTATATTTTTGAAAGGAAAGAAAAACAACAGTGTAAAGAAAACATGAGTGCAATAACATGTACATTGTGAATAGCAGGGGAAAAAAATCAAATCAGGATTTAAAAACCTTTTCAATTATTGAGAATAGCTTAAAAAACAATTATGAATCATCTTTATTAATGTGGGGGTTTGTGATGAGGTTTCTCAGTATTTTTTAATTAAACATAAGATAGTCAATTCAAATAGTTTTAAATTTTAATTTTATTTAATTCTGTAAAATGTCTTCAACATTTTCAGTTCCATATAATGTCACATTTAGGGAAATCAAAGAGAGGTACAGAAAGTGAAAATGACTAGAGGAAAAAAGTAAATTGCAAATTACAGAAGCTAAGATCCAGAAGAACACAACAACACAAATTCATTAGAAAGAAATACTGGGACAGATACAGGCACTTGGTTTTGAAATGAATCAGTCCAAGTAAACTCTCTTTGTCATACTCTAGCTCCCTGGTCCTGGGGTGGGGAAGTTGCCACTATCTTAAGAAAACACTGAAAAGGCACTGTTCTACAACTAATCTTAGTCTTAATCCTAAAAGTTGTTTCATTTCAACCAGATGGTTGATGAAGCCTAGCAGAAAAGGAAATTACTCTCAGGACTGCAACTATGATAACTGTGCAGTATCACCTCAAGGGCCAAATGAAATAAAGTCAAAAGTCAAATCAATCATTGGCTTGGGGTTCCCCACCCCCAATTTAGAACTTTCCTAGTAATGAAGTTCTCTGAGGAGGAAATGTTCAGCTAGACCAGAGGAACACAGGACTGGGCACTCAGGCTTAGGAGAGAACCACCCTTAAATCTGCAACAGTAAAACCAGTCAAGAATAGTTGCTGAAGGTAGGATTAGCAAGTGTCAAGAAGGATTGAATAGCTAATACCTACTAATATAAAGATCTGGAAGAATACAGAAAAAAAACAAATCATTTAGATTTGGCATGTGATCAAATGTGTAATTCACACAATGAAACTCAAAAATTAATTCTGAAACAATATGTCAGCACTCTGAGGCACTGTTATTCATTCAAAGGGTGGCGTGGCGGGGGGGGGGGGGGGGGGGGGGGGGGGGGGAGGGGTAGGTCCAACTCTGAAGCATTGTAATGTTAGTTCAATCTATATCCTTTGTTAAGGAACAGACATTCATTTCTAAATACAGAATACTAAAAAGTTTCATATAAATACTTAGGAAATCAACACATAACTCCAATCATATACAAAAATAAAGGCATATTTGAAATAAAGAAGACCCTCTACAACCAAGTGTTTCTTCTTGCCCAACTTTCAAGGACTTGTACCAATTTAAATCATTCTACAAGCTCTAGGAGTTAAAAGATTAAAGGTAACTTATTTCTCAGACCTCCTATAAATAGATTCCTTTCTAATCTAACATTAAATTTTATAAAATTTCCTTTAAACATTTTCATAGCCACTGCATCATTTAAACTCTCAAGACCTCCACTTCTATATAGCTTACTAATTGGCCTCTTTATCTCTCTTATCTCCCCACTTCCATCCACCCATATTTAGCTTTTCAAACACTGAGGTCATCTCACTTCCATGTTTAAAAACCACAGAGCTTCTCAACCCCTGACAAGATGATAGATTTAGAACTCAGTTCATGAACAAAACATTCTGAAAGTTCAAGATACATTTTTAAGCCTTTTGTTCAACCTCAAAATTTATAATAAACCTATTTTTTCCATAACCTACACGTTTAGTATTGTTAAATGTTTTAAATTACTATTAAATATTTAATGTTTGTTTTCAAAATATTAGTAAAATGAATATACCAAGAAAATGTATCAAAACTTCCCTGCAGCTTTCCATACTCCCCACGTACATGGCTGCATACCCCAGTTTTAGATGTCTTGACATTTCAGTAGCCAGGGAATAAACTAGAGAATATTAAGTGAAAGTTGCTCAGTTGTGTCCAACTCTTTGTGACCCCACGGACTATACCGTCCATGGAATTCTCTAGGCCAGAATACTGGAGTGGATAGCCTTTCTGTTCTCCAGGGGATTTTCCCAACCCAGGGATCAAACCCAGTCTCCTGTATTGCAGGTGAGTTTTTTACCAAGGGAAGCCCAAGAATACTGGAATGGGTAGCCTTTTCCTTCTCCAGTGGATCTTCCCAACCCAGGAATTAAACTGGTATCTCTTGCATTGCAGGGGGATTCTTTACCAACTGAGTTATCAGGGAAGTCCTGACGTAAGGGAATATTAAAGTCCTTGGTAATTTGGCAAACCTTCTTTCTCCCAGCATTTCTACTATTCTACACACACCCTATCAGTTTTAGTCACTCATTCGCGTCTGACTCTGCGATCCCATGGACTGTAGCCCACCAGGCTCCTCTGTCCATGGGATTTTTCAGGCAAGAATACTGGAATAGGTTGCCATTTCCTCCTCCATGGGATCTTCCCCACCCAGGACTGGGTCTCCGGCATCACAGGCAGATTCTTTACTGTCTGAGTCATGCTTAAACATTAAAGAAAACTATTTCACTTATTAGTTATTCTTGTATACACCTCCCTCTTGAAAGCCTTTTCACTCATCTCCACAAGAAGTCCTATCTATAATACATCAAGGTCAAGCTCAAATCTAACCCTGCTCCAAGGCACAGTCTCCAGTAGCCTTACTTTCTCCAACATTTTGAAGTCTGTTACAGTTGCTGCTACTGCTGCTGCTAAGTCGCTTCAGTCGTGTCCGACTCTGTGTGACCCCATAGACAGCAGCCCACCAGGCTCCCCGATCCCTGGGATTCTCCAGGAAAGAACACTGGAGTGGGTTCTGTTACAGTTAATCACAGTCTATTATTATGTCTACTTGAGTATATAATGATGCATACAACATATCAGTTAAGAAACAAAGCTCTGGAGTCAGAGAAACCCACATCAATGTCTAACTCTGCTACTTACTGGGATTTTGGACAAGTTACTTACTTAAGATCATCCTGCTTCAATTTTCTCATCTTTTATTTGAAGAAAGCAATTACCTAACAGAATTAATTTCACAATCAAAAACAGTGATATACATAAAGCACTCAGCAAAATACTGACCACCAAATAATAGTATTATTCCCAATGGGCAAACCCACGTCTTACTCTCTTTTCTATTTTTTCCCATTCCTACTACCTGGTGGGCTTCCCTGGTGGCTCAGTGGTAAAGAATCCACATGCCAATTCAGGAGACGCAGGTTCAATTCCTGGGTCAGGAAGATTCCCTGGAGAAGGAAATAGCAATCCACTCCAGTATTCTTGCCTGGGAAATGCCATTAATAGAGGAGCCTGGAGGGCTACAGTCCATGGAGCTGCAAAAGAATTGGGCACGACTTAGCGACCCTGTGATATTCTGCATATGCTTGATAATTGCTTGGTTGATGAAATCTGATCAATTCCGAAGTAATCTCCTAGGTAGGTCTTAATCAGGTAAGGTCCAAATTCTGGCAAAAATCAAAAATGGCTTGCTAATCAGCTAATCATATTATTAGTTGTTAATTTTAACATTAGCTTAATGAGTTCATACTTTAGCTACCATATACACAAAGTGTTCCATGCTGCATTATTATCAATGAGCAGGGCAATATCTAAAATGCTTGATATAGTTACTCCAAAGTCTTAATTAATCTAAAAATATCAGCATGTATCCAGTCACAAAGCAAGCCTTTAGCAAATTAAACAATTTTTGTGTGGATCCTCCTACTGTTAAAATTAAGCTAAATCCTGAACTATTCCAGCTGGCCCTCGGAGTTTTTCCTGTACCAGGGGATTCCCAACAGAGACCAATCAGTTCTGCCACAGTATTCTCAAAGAGCACCAAGGGATGCAGTGTTTCCAGATCAATGATATTACTACCAATTCTTAAATGGTCAGAATACACTAGATCAAAGGGATATGAGTATATTCTTTAATTCTGCAATCAGGGAAAAGAAAAAAACAACCTAGAGCTATGGCCAAAGACTAGTAAAGAAAGGGATTGGTAAATGTTAACCATGGGAAAGGAAAAAAAGGATACAGCAGAAGAGCTAGCCATCAAAAGGTGGTTTCATGAAATCCTAAATCCAAAAAGAGTAACTTCACGAAAGGAGTAAAAACACTTTCTATTACTATGTGAGCTACACTATGAATTTAACTACTGTCACAATGAAACCACTGACACGTGTAAATTCACAAAATATTACTCAGAGTAATATATATATATACACACACACTACACTCAAGCCAACTGCTAATTTTCAAAAAAGTGACAGCATTTGCTGGGGTAAATGTTAGGGAGGCAAGGTGAAAAAAGTGAAGTTTAATGTTTTCCCAAAGACAATCATGCTCATGTGAGGTATTTTCATCTAAGTGCAAGCCCTACAATACAGATACGTTTAACACTAGAAAGTAGTGGTAGCTCTTCTAAATGGTATTATACTTTCAAAAAAGAACACTTTACATTTTCAATGAAATGTTAATACTTCCAAAAGACGTGTTTAAAAATATGAATTTTATATTTTTACTAGTATGCCAAACTAGTGAAAAGTATTACAGTTAAAACCTTTATATAAACACTAAAAAGGGTTACATTAATTCATAAAATAATGATAGATGCAAATTTTTTTAAGATAAAATTTGTTTTAAAAGACTCTGAAAATGTTCTAATATTTCAATTGTTCTGCATATTTTGCCAGAATAATTGTGTTCTATATACATGCAATATGTTTATGTATGTACATTATGCACACACAAACATACATATATGTGTATATATATATGTATATGCCCTCTGTCAATGCCCTTTCATAAACTGTTCCTCAGAGACCATATCTGGATGAGATCCATCACTCAGACTTGATTGACATCAAGTCATTGACTGTGAATCTGTTAGGCAAAAGAGAAAAAAACATGATATTTTAAATTATTCAAGCACTGCTTTAGATTATAATCAACAAGTGCATCCCTAAATTGCTTTAAATTTCAAAATTGCTTTCAAAGAACCCTAAGTATACATCCAGTTATTAAGTTAAAATTATTATTAAAATCTTATATACATAACCATTAAATGTTTACAATGCTTTGTAGTAAGGGTTTAAGTTATATGTGTGTACATATACATATACATATATACATATGTATTCATATATATATACACATATGTATATACATATACACATATACATATATACATATACAACTTAAACCCTTACTACAAAGCATTGTAAACATTTAATGGTTTCATCTTATCAAAAATTTGCACACACTAAATCCTAAAACAGTAATATAAAAAAAGAAAAGAAAAATCAATATTCTTACGACAATGGGTCTGTTTATCCTGATGATTTGACATAGTCTCTCTCTTTCAAGGGCTTCCCCAGTGGCTCAGCAGTAAAGAATCCGCCTGCAAAGCAGGAGATGGGGGTTCGATCCCTGGGTCGGGAAGATCCTCTGGAGGAGGACATGGCAACCTATTCCAGTACTTTTGCTTGGAAAATTCCATGGACAGCAGAGCCTGGTGGGCTACAGTCTACGGGGTTGCAAATAGTCAGACACCACTGAAGCAACTGAGCACACGTGCACACACAGTCTCTTTAAAAGAACATCTGCTTACTCAAAACTCAGCATGCAATAGATGATTGAAAGGCAATTTATTCTCAAAATACACTAAACCTCTAAAGTAAAACTCTTGAGAGGAAAACTTCAGTGGAATAGAACGCTCTCTAGATTTTATTAGTAAGAGAAAAACTCATGGTGTTGCTAAAGCTAAGTATTTAAAATACTAATCTGAAGAGGAAAAGAAGATAGTGACTCTGATTGTCATTTTCAGATCTACTAAGAATTCACTGTTACATGACATCATTCATACAGAGTCAGACAGAACAACTGTCTCCAAATTCTTACAAGAATTTTCCACTTTTCAAAAGTTACATAAAACTTAGTTTTACTACTGAAACTCTCTACTCCATTTCTATCCATTAACACTGACTAGATTATGATAATGCTGTATTTTTTTGGTTCAGTCTATGGTTCTACTTCCTGAAGTGTACAATAGCAATAATTATGTTCTGAGTTTAGCACAACATTTACAAACGGAAACCATAAAAGACAGCACTATTCATACAATCAGAAGAATAGGAAGGAGCCCCATACAGACCATATAAACCAGTGAAATTTTCAATATTCTCTAACCTTCTTGTGGACTTTCAATTTACCTTTTCCCAGCTACCAGTTCTGTTGACTGTATTTACATACTTATTAAAATGACAATTTAACTTGTGCATTGTGTAGTTTGATTATCTTAAAGTTTAAACAGAAATGTCCAACTTTTCAAAACTAATATTCTAACAAAGGGAAAGGATATTAAAAACAAATTTCAGGGTTAATATTATTTTAGTAAACTTAAAGCACTACCACTCAAACTCATTTTATGTGATATATCATACTTTTCATCCAGTACAAATCACCTTGCCTTTTTCACAATGCCATAAATAACTCAGAGGAACTTAAGTCTTCAAAAGGAAGGATTATTAACTGCTTATTAAAATAAAATCCCACCTTAAGTAATTTTCCTGATGTAATCTACATGACACACAACATTAGCGGTTAATTCTAAATTTTCTCAATCATATGCCTTTCTACCAACTACATATTGATAAAACAGTAGTCAATTATTTATTAAACAAACTTTTCTACTCAAGAAACTAAGAGTCACACTCCTATAGCTTCTAGAAACCCAAGGAGTTTCACCCCCTCCCTTCCTGCATGAGGCATTAACACTCCACATTCTAGTTTTATCTTGCTACCTTCTTAATAATTACTAAGACTATTCAAGCATAAAAGTATCCAATCTATTCTCTCACTCAAACTCTATTACACTCCTAATACTGACCATTCTGTAATCTTTTTATCAAACCATGGAGATCTAATGTTTCAAGTTCCATTTAAAGGGCCTGATAAGCTTTAGGGAAAGCAAGTTAAATATTCCGATCATTATGTTTCATAAAACTTCCAAAGAGCTTGGAAAGTTTACCAACACCCTCCTCTTTAGAATAGTAAACATCCTGTCATAGAACCCAGAGAATAGCTGCTTTGCTCTGAACTCTACCTCCTGAGCACCACTCACAGCAGCTGTTAGTAACTTTCATACGCCTGTTCGACTATCTCTTTGGTTAAATTAATGATGGGTCATATTGTTACACTTGACTGTTTCCTTTTTAGTCCTGCAATTATATATAAAACCTACAAATTACTTTTAAAAATAAAGTTCACACACACACAAAAAAGCTCACTTTAACGCCATTACTTTTCCAAAAGAAAGCATTTCAAGATCCTTACATCATTACTTAAACCACAACCTATCAGTAGCACACGAAAAAGGAAAGCTTTAAAGGATTTAATTTTGTACCTCACCTCACCATATATGTTCGCAAATTTCAAGAACGTTCCATATTTCTAAAAGGTGCTATTGCAGTCTGTAAGGACTATGCTGCTCAAATACAAGCACCGAATATCCTGCACTGGTAAATTTTCGGTATCTTGCTGGTTAGCTGCTGAGCTTTCTGCACTCTTTGCACTGTTAAGATCCCACCGGCAAATACTATCTATCCATCCTTCAAAAGGGTCTTCCTCCCACTCAAAAAGAAAAAAAAAAAGAAAAGAAACCCACATTAGACTAGAGGTTTGCCATACTAACAAGGAACCACTAATACCACTAGGTATTATGGCTCTCAAAGAATCCGCTCTAGCAGTCTCCCCTGGGACATTTTGCTCAGCGGGGCTTTGAACCGGTGAGACTCGCTGCCAGCTGCCTTTGCAAAAGCAGCACCAGAGGCGAACTCCATACCGCATTGCTGTGGCTGACTACTTCTAGCAGCTTCAAAAAAAAAAAAAAAAGAATCAGCCCAGTACCCTGCAGACCCTGCTGGCTCTTTCTGCAGCACGGAAGAGAAACCACTGCATTGCTCAGCGTGGAACACCGGGGAGCAGACTTAAGGGCGGGGAAGCGAATGCCGTCGGGAGGCTCTGGCGAGGGCGGGGTGTCAGGGGGGAGAGGGAAGGCATCCGGAGTGCAGGAGACTGCGACCCAGCAGCGACCAGGGCGCTGGCGTCCGGGCATCACACACTGACCCGGGCCGTCGAACTGCAGGCGTCGGGGAGCGGCGCGGGCCCCTCCTGAAGATGGGGGTCCCACAGTGCCAGGCAGAGCCCCGCCCGCCGCCCTCCGGGCCCTCACCTGTCATGAGCACCGAGCTGTCGCCCGCCGCCGCCGCCGCGGCAGGGGAGGCGGCCGCCGCAGCAGAGCCCGCCGCCCGCCGTCCGGGGAGGTGTCTGGGCACCAGCTCGCATCCGTCCGCCGCGCCGGCCACCAGCAGCCCGAGCAACAGCAGCGGAGCCCAGAGCCGCCGCCGCAGCCAGCCCGAGGCCGGACCAGACGTCGTGGCGGGATGAGGACGAGAAGGAGGAGGAGCGGGGGGAAAGCGCGGCAGCGCCCCGGCCGCCGGCCACTCGCCCGCTTCGAGAGGCGCCGCCGCCGCCTGTGATTCCTCGGGCCGCCCCCGCCACCCCAGACGCGAGCTCCTGCCGGGCGCCAGTCTGGTCCCGTCGGCACCGGCGGCCTCTGGAGCTTGGGTCCCGGCTGCGTTCATTGGTTCCGGTTATTTAAAAAAAAAAAAAAAAAGGTGAGGAGCAAAAAGGTACGGCGTCTTCAGGCCGCGCGCGACACCCGCGCTGCTGCGGCAGCGAGACCGGGATCCGCTGCTCTGGCGCCTCCAAACACCAGTCCCGGCGCCCGCGCCGCCGCCGCCGCCACCGCCGCGGCGCATCCCCCCGCCCCCTCCGGCCCGCGCCCGTCGTAGTACCACGCTCGGCCCGGACGCCTCCTCCCCTCACACATTCGCTCGGATACCAATCCCCCGCCTCCTTCAGCTGCTCCGCTGCGCAGGCGCGGAGCGGCTGCACTGGGCCTGCGCGGCCCCCGAGCCCCGCCCCTGGGGCGTTCCAGGGAGGAAGAGGGCCGCGGAGTGGTTTCCAAGGCTTTCGCAGAGCCGCGAAGATTGGGGGTGGGGAGGAAGACCCACATGTCCTCCTCCCCCGTTCACGCCCCCACCGCGATAGAGACGGCAAGGAACTGGGAGCGGGAACCATGGAGGCGAGGAGGAGAGTACCAACATCCCAAATCGTTTGAGCGAGTTTTAGCCGAGCAGACAGCACACAAATAATTGCGTGGGTCAGAAAACCTTGTAATCCGAAACTGCGGCGTCTCCAGTATTTTGGTACAGGTGGGGTTTACAGGAGGCTAGCAGTGTGGAAGTCGAGGTCATCGCCTTTTACTTACTTAAAGCTCTTGCTAAGTACTAGTGTGCCAGGGACTATCCTGAGCGCTTTACAAATTTACACATTGTGAGGACAAAATTTAAATGGTGGTATCGTTTTCATGCCCATTTTACAAAAGAGGAAACTACGGCTCAGAAATGTTCCCAATTTCCACAGCTAATAAATGGGAGAAAGGGCCAGATTTAGCGCCACTGGATGTAAATATTGAAAAGGATTTGGTCTAGCCTCTGACTCTCCTGTGCTCAAACATTACCTGAACTCATCGCCTCCCTAACCCCCACCCCATGGAGTCTTTGCTGTCAGTTGAATAGGCTAACAGAAAAACGGTGTTTCAGATTTTTCTTGGCTTCTGCTACCTCAAATGAAGCACGAGACACACACACACATGCACTCTCTCTCTCCCCGCGCCGACCCCCTACTCTCTCCCTCCCAGCTCCCCCAACTCTCTCCCCCGCATCCCCGCCCCACTCTCCTCCCCCCACCCCCAGCACCCTTCCCCCACCCCAGCCGCACGAAGTTGTTTGATTTGCAGATGAGGTTCTTAAGCACAAAGGTCTTGTTTGGTATTGGGTTTCCGTTGTTGGGTTGGGGTTTTTATTGGTTTATTTATTTTCTCAATCAAGAAGATACTCAAATTACACAGTCTCCCAAAGAATTTCTTGGGCAGCCTGACCATGAATTTCACTGTGGAAGAGCAGATGCACACTTCAGAAAGGAATTAAGAATTTCTCTGAGGCTAATCAATTTATCAACAATGATTTCTTGACAGACTTCTTGGGAACATGGTGTTTAGGTGCCAATTCTTTATAGGGCAACAGGGAGATTATATTTCCTCTGCTGAAAGGCACAGCAGTCAAGTCACATACTTGCTGAATGTCCTCCAAAAGGAGATAGTTCTGCTAGAGGGCCAGCAAAATATAAAGACATAACAGGCTTGTTTCCTGCTCTTCAGAAGGCAACGTTTCATTCATTATTAACTGAGTGCCTCGCGTATGCTCAGTAGTGGGAACGAAAGGCAAAGTCAAAGTCAGTATTCAGATATAAGATAGAAAACACCGTTCCTGCCTGGGGAATCTTACAGTCTCGCTTGGGAGATAAAATTTATACCCATTAAACAATGAGAGGTTAAGACAAGGTAGTAATCAGTTGTTAAATTGGGCAGAGCAAGCTGTTAGAGCAATAACAGCAGTATGAAACCACGAACAAATTAACAAATCACTGGTTCCAAGCTTCTTTAAACAAAGATGATATGGGCTTCTTCCTGTCTTTAAAAATAGATGTTGGCACTGAGATGATACTAGATTGGGAGTTATGATTATTTATTCCTCTTACTGGAGCCACAAAAGAGTTACGGAGTTAGAAAACCTGCAAGCGTTAAAGAGACCTCTGTAAGGCAGGTCAGAGTTCAGCAAGAAACCCTCCATCTCCTATTATTTTTGTGATGGGTACCAAAGTTTCCGACTGTTAAATGGGTGGCCGTAATGCATCTTCTGGCTGAACAGAGGAATAGTTAGCACTATGCATCTAGCATAAATCTAGGTACAGAAAAGAGATAGTCCACTGCTTTGGAAGAATCTCTAGAATTACAGATGATATAATTTGCAAGCCAACACAAGGTTTCAGTTGAGGCAATTCTTTCCTTTTCTTTTCCGGTTTCCGGTTGCACCTCCAAGTTTCTGCTTTCCCTTTCCTTACTTCCAGCCAAATTCTATTCAAAATCCACTGTGACCCCTTTACCCTGACACCTACCTATTCCTACAGCCTGATTTATACCTTTTAACGTTCAAACCTCACGATTTACCACTTATTTACAGAATGTCTTTCTTGTCTAATTATCACCTATTCATGACTCTTGCCTGGAAAATCCCATGAACTGGTAGGCTACAGTCCATGGGGTCGCAAAGACACGACTGAGCGACTTCACTTCACGACTTCCAACCGTCTAATAGGCAGCAGGTGGGCTTTGGAGACAAACCTGGTGGAAAGAGCAACTCCATGACTTCAGCTGTGCGACCTATAGACAACTTTTATCTGTCTTAGGTTTCCAGAAGGGAAACTGAGGAGTAATGTAATAAAGCCAGCCCTGCAGTCGTTGGTGACAAGAGACTGAAATAACAGGACAGCTTTCGCGCGGTGCCGGCACACAGATACAGAGTCACCCCGAAGGAGCACTATCCCCAGGATCTGGGCGTGAATCTGAGCGTGTTCCTGGCTTAGGAAAATCTCATCGCACTTTGCAGAACAGTTTGATTTCATCTTCCGATAAATCCCTAACTCTGTAGTGTGCGTCCAGCACAGACGCACACTAGGATCCGTCCACTCGGCCCTTCCCCATCATAGAAGCAAATCCGCCCGTCTCAAGAGTCCGGCTCCAACCGCATCTCCTTTTTCTCCCCCTTCTTCCCCCGCAGCCAGGACAACCCACGACGCCCCCAAGCACTCCAACCCGGAGAACCAGATCTAGTCCCTCGCGCGAGGCCACCAGCGCGCCTGCGCCGCCCGGCAGCCTCGCGCATGCCCGCTGTCTCCTGCCGGTTTTCCCCAGGTGCTCGAGCTCTCAGGCTCCCGCGGTTCCGGGACGCCGCGCGCCTGATGGCTCGGCTTCCGGCTCCCACGCCTTGGGCCGCGCGACCCGGCACCCGGCTGCCCGGCGATGACGTTCCGATGCTGGCGGGCTGTGGGTGGGCGTGGAGCGAGAACAGGGATGGAGGTGGAGAAGTGGGGCGCTCCAGCCTGTGGTTCACCCAGCGGGGCTTAGTCTTGCGACTCATTCCACGCACGGAATTTATCCCGTCCGCCTGTGATCTGGATTTCTCAGCTTCTATTCCCTGTCCCTGGAATATCGGGGACTGACTGAACATCATACGAGATCTTGCTTCACTTGCTCATCCTGTTTAAGCCCCTCAGAGAAATTCAAAGAGTTTCCGTTGGTGGCAACCCTTTTGCATAACAACTCTTTTTATGTTTTCCCACCGACTCCCCACACTAGCTTGCAAGGGACTCGATGTCCTGAGAACTTTGGAAACATGTCCAAAGTGATACTGCTTATGTGATGGCCCCAGGATCTGATCAGTGACGCCTCCGCATATAAACATGGGCTTCAAATTGATCAATAAATTAAAGCACTATAAAAAAGGGAGGTAACTAGTTAGCAAGATCCTTTCTTTCTAAAGTCAATAAGCCAATAAGGCATGGAGTATTACTCAACTAGTTCAATGAACGCGGTAACCTTATTACATCTTTCTCCTTGAGTGGAAGAAGGAAGCCTCCTAAAAGATGTCAAGCATCCAGAGTAGAAAAATCAAAAACTAAGAACTGTTAATTTATTAACATTTTTAAAAGCCACCCATCAGAGCAAAGGGACGACAGAGGATGAGATGGTTGGATGGCATCACTGACATGAGTTTAAGAGTAAACTCTGGGAGTTGGTGATGGACAGGGAGGGCTGGCCCGCTGCAGTTTTTGTGGGGTAGCAAGGAGTCGGACAGGACTGAGCGACTGAACTGAACTGAATCAGAGCAAAAGCAAGTCATCTTTCCCCACCAAAGTCCTGGGAGTCAGCGGGCTCTGGAGTCATTTTTTATTAAAGATGTTTGCTCTGCTACTGCTTAATTTGAGGCGCTACATGAATAATAATGATCACATAGTATCTGATTGATACAAAAGCAGTAGGAGTGCTGATAGGTCCTGTAAAAAAGAGGAATAGAATTGTGATGGAGATAAAAGAGGAGATATTTGCGATTGAAACTGATGAGAATGAGAATTGCTTCATTTGCACACAGATGACTCCTTGGATAGTACTGACAATTCTGAAGGTGAAAAGCAAATCATGCAACAGGTAAAACATGATATGCCTATGCTCTTGACAGTAGGAGACTGGGAAAGTGATTGATGGAATGGAAAAACCTTGGAGTATAATCCAAGAGATAAGCTTCTAAGTCAGATGCTTACTAACCTAATCTGGAGTTAGTTAAGACCAAGTATTGGTTCTAGAACTAAAGTTTAAGATGGTAAAATTTGTGTTTTGGGGCAAAATGTGGTTCCATAGGCTCAAAGCACTAATCAAATATTCAAAATATATGTGGGCACAAAGCTGCTAAACAGTTCCTCTTCACACTTGAAGAGATTATCTAGGAGGGAATTACCTACCCTCAATTTCAAAGTATAGAAAACATGTCTCCTTTAGAAAGAGACACTATTGTATTTCCCTGGTGGTCCAGTGGTTGACTCCTTGCTCTTACTGCAGAGGGCATGGGTTCAATCCCTGGTTGGGGAACTAAGATCCTGCTTGCCACATGGAGTGGCCAGAAAAAAAGAAAGAGATGCCATAGGACATATATGAGCAAAGATGAGAAAAGTAGACATCTTTTAAAAGGGTTGCCCATCTCCCTTTCCTTTTGTGGGAAATTCATCTGGAGACTGGAAATGTAAACCCCTTCGTGTTAAGTTTGAATGAATTAAAGCCATGGCCATAAGTATAGCCATTTGGAATCTAAACTCTTTGTAAAGAGAGAAGCTCCTTTATCTTGGTTCCAGGAAAGCCAGGTCCTTACTGGAGGCTTCTTTGAGCTATGATGTCTTTAAGAATATGAATTCTGGAGTTCACATAGCCATTTACTAACTGTGCGGCTTTGACCAAGTCACTAAACACCTTAATCTCAGTTTCCTCTTTTGTTTAAAAAAAAAAAAGTCATAATGCTAGTACCTAGACAGAGCTGTTTAGAGATAAAAATGGTCGTAAAGGTGCCTGGTGCATAATTAGCTGTTATTATCTAGGCCAGTGGTCCCCAACTTTTTTGGCACCAGAGACCTGTTTTGAGGAAGACAGTTTTTCCTCAAACCAGGGTGGGAGGATGGTTGGGGATGACTCAAGCACATTACATTCATTGTGCTCCTCCAAGAATCCAATGCCACTGTTGATCTAAAAGGAGGAGTTCAGGCAGGAATGAGAGTGATGGGGTGCAGCTGTAATACAGATGAAGCTTGCTCACTTGCTGCTACTTACCTCCTATTGTGCAGCCTGGTTCCTAACAAGCCACAGACCACTACCAGTCAGTGATCTAAGCCCTTAAGGGTGATCTAAGCCCTTAAGGGTGTTAAGGATAAGAACTTGTTTTCACTTGAATTGTGCAAAAGAGGAACATGGAAAGAAAGAACACAAGAAACATATATGAGAGCACATACCACAAAAGTAAACACACAAAAATCTTTACAAGGCCTATGCTTGAGGAGATGTTCAATGGTGATATTTGAATCCTGGTTGTCTAGAAAACAGAACCTGAGGTAAGGGCTTGTATGACAATTCCTTAGGGAGTGCAACCCCAGGAAAGCAAGAGTAAAGGGAAAGGGGAAATGAGGCAGGCAAGGAGGTTAAAAAAAAAAAAAAAGAAAGATAACCAAGGTGATGAACTGAGATGGCCACAAAGAGGTCTGGCTGCTCAGTCTCATGTGATTTCTCCATGGCAGACCTGGGAAACTACACTGTTTTGGAACAGAGGAAGAGAGAACAATGGAGCTCCCTTTGGGCACAGGTTACTGCAGGAGCTGTGGACTACCCCATATTTCTGAATCATGCCTCCTGCCTCTCCAGGCAGCTCTAGGGAAGTGAGACTCTGAACAGCAGTGGCATTATCCATGCATGAGCTGAGCTCGCAAGTGAATGAGAGCCAAGAGCACTCCCCAGCTGTCCACCCGCAGCCTGCAGCTTCCAGCAGTGCCTACCACCACTGTAGCAACAGAGAAGTTCCAGGAAAAAAGGCTGGGTTTTCAAGGTATTAAGTAAAATGTTACTAAGTCATGTCCAAAAGCAACATGAGGAACCTGAGCAAGCAGAGCATCAGAGTATCTTGGCCACTATCACCAAGGCAGCCACAGATTTCAACAAGCCTCCTTCCAAGGAAGACTGAAACATCCCTTTTGCAACCTAGAAGAGTGCTCTATAGTGGAGTCATGTTACTGGATGGTAAGCATAGCATCAAACAGAACACTTTAGCCAAGCAAACTCAAGGAGGCACATAACCTGGATTAGACATAATAGTAATGGCAGAAACATAGGAGGACCAAGGCTTAAAAGGCAATATGAACTAACAGAAGCCCTTCATGATTCATGCATCAAACACTGAATTTATTTTAGGCGTTAGATGATAAATTAGGTGATAGAATCAAAGATGAATAAAATAATCCTTAGGTCCAGGACTGAAGGAGCTCACAGCCACATAGCAGCAATAAAAAATAGATTTTTCATTCATTTATTCATGCTTTGTTAACTGTTTAATAATATCTGCCATCATTAAATGCTGGTTCTACATTATCTGGTGTGGCTAAAACTTCCAAGAAAACAATTTGTTTTTAATGTTCTTCCCCCAAAAAATTAATATCAAGTGAGTTTATGAATGATCTCATACTTTACATAATACAACTGCCAGGAACTGGAAAATTAGGCATTTGTCTGAATGTTTTAATGTTTACACAAAGGTGTTCCAGAATGTGTTTGCAATCAGGTGAGTGGAATGATAAAAGCAGAGTTTGGGAACAAGCCGCCTGACATGGAAAAGAATGAAAACAGCCTGAGACGTGGAGGTTCAGATTATGAAGGAACACGTTCTCATAGCATTATTGCAAATCCAGAAGGAAGAAAATGAGAGTTCAGTGTTATCTCTCTAAACAGGACAAATTAGTGCTGTTTGTCCAAACTTTATTGAGTCCTTGAAATGTAAGAGGAAAAGAAAAACACACCTCGTGGGAAGTATGTTCTAGCTGGGGAAGCTGACAATATGTGAGATAAATAAGGACATGTCCAGTGTTAGATGCTAATAAGTAATAAAGATGGGGGAAAAAAGTGAAAGATTTTTGAGTGACGTCTCAAACAAGGTGAAATAACCACACAGATATCTGGGGAGAGAGGATCCTGAAGCAGGACAGTTTGAGGGAAAACGATACGTGTGGCTTGTTCCAGGAATAACAAGGACATAACTGTGGTAGAGTGGGCTTCCCAGGTGGCTCAGTGGCAAAGGATCCACCTGCTAATGCAGGAGACACAGGAGACACAAATGCAATCCCCGTGTTGGGAAGATCCTCAGAAGAAAGTGGCAACCCACTCCAGTATTCTTGCCTGGGAAATCCCATGGACAGATGAGTCTGGCAGGCTACAGTCCATACAATTGAAAAGAATTGGACATGACTGAGCATGCATGCATGCACACACAAGTGTGGTAGAGTAGACATAGGAAGAGAATAGTAGAAGATGTAAGAGAAGTAATAGGAGCCAGAAAATGCAGGGTCTCTCTGGTCATAGTAAGAATTTTAGCTTTTCCCTGTGAATGAGTTCAGAAATGAGTGGAAGGTTTTGAATAGCATGATGAGATCCAACATACACTTTTATAGGATCACGCCAGTTGCTTCATGGCAAGAGCAGGAACAATAGTTTGGAGTCTCCTCCAACAGCCCAGACAAGATGTGATGGCAGTTTGGGCCAAGACAGAGGCAGACGTGGTGGTAAAAATGGTGAAATTATTGGTACATTTTGAAAGTAGAATCAGCTGGCATTATTGAACCAACTGAAAAAAATGTGTGACAACAAAGTCAAAGTTATCTTTGACATTGACATTGACACCGACATTTCTGCCTTAAGCAATGAGAAGAGTAGAGTTGTCATCAGCCAAGATGGCGAAGACTATTTGAAGATCAGATGGTATGTGTTGGAAAAGATAAGGAGCTCAGTTTTGAATCGGTTCAATTTGAGATGCTACTAGGTATCTCAATAGAAACACCAAAGAGTAGTTGGATATACAGACCTGGAGTTCAGAGACCTACCTTTAGTGGTCATCAGCACATGGGTTGACTATAAAACTGTGAGATTATCCACACACACTTGACCAAAATACATCCATCCTGTCTTTTTTGTGTATGTGCATTAAACAGGTACAAATCAAGGAAAAATTACTTATTGCAGCAAGGAACTCATTTATAGACTGTACTGCCCTTAGAAGCTGTATGAAATAAGTACTAAATAACTGCAAAGACTTTGTTAAATTAATGGCCAAATGGTCCAAAGTGAGCTTATAAAGAAAATTCAGCAAATGAGGTTTATATTCTTGCACCACTCACCCAAAGTTTGAAATGCCAAGGAGTATATTTCACAATAAAAGAAAAAGTCTTTGAAACTACTCTGATTGTCATTGAGAAAATAAATACATTTCTGTATTTGTTTACTTGGGCTACTATAACAAAGTACCACACTGGCTTAAAAAACAGAAATATGAGTTCTGGGAAAGAATTCTCAGAGTTCTAGAAGTCCAAAACCAAGGCGTCAGTAGGGCTGGTTCATTTTGAGGACTGTGAGAGAAAGATCTGGCCAGTCCTCTCTCATTGATTGTGGAGGGACATTTTCTCTACATGTCTTTTCATGTTGCCTTCTGTCCGTGCATGTCTATCTCCAAATATCCCCCTTTTATAAGGACACCAGTTATACTGGATTAGAGCCCATCCAGTAACCTCACTTTAACCTGATGACCTCTGTAAAGACTTATCTCCAAATAACATCACATTCTGAGGTACCGGGCGTTAGGACTTCACCATATGGACTAGGAGGAGGACACAGTTCAACCCAGAGCAGTGACTGTGAAAATAATAAATCTAGGTTGTGATACTATCTTGAAGTTTAAATAAGTCCGGTATCTGATACAGTAACTGGCATATAGTAGGCTATCAAATATTGTCAGGTAACAGAAAATACAGTTTGGCAAACAATACTGACTTAAGTACGATCCCTTAAACACACACACACACACACACACCCGTACTATTAACATAGTCCAGGTTTCCTTGGTGGCTCAGTGGCAAAGAAACCTCCTGCCAATGCAGGAGACACAGGTTCAATCCCTGGGTTGGGAAGATCCCCTGGAGAAGGAAATGGCAACCCACTCCAGTGTTTTTGCCTGGAGAATCCCATGGACAGAGGAAACTGGCAGGCTGCAGTCACGAGGTCGCAAAGATTCAGACACGACTAAACAACAGACAACAATTAGCATAGTAACAGACATGAGCTGGCTTTAAAAATAATGAAAATGTCACTCTCCTTCAGATCCAACCAATAGTTGCATCTGTAAGTGTGTTGCTGCTGCTGCTAAGTCACTTCAGTCATGTCCGACTCTGTGCAACCCCTGAGACGGCAGCCCACCAGGCTCCCCCGTCCCTGGGATTCTCCAGGCAAGAACACTGGAGTGGGTTGCCATTTCCTTCTCCAATGCATGAAAGTGAAAAGTGAAAGTGAAGTCGCTCAGTCGTGTTCAACTCTTAGCAACCCCATGGACCGCAGCCTACCAGGCTCCTCCATCCACGGGATTTTCCAGGCAAGAGTACTGGAGTGGGGTGCCATTGCCTTCTCCAATAAGTGTGTTAGGTTACTGTAAAACTTGGATAATGATTTAGAAGCCCACCCAACAACAAGAGAACTTTATTTTTCTGTGCAGTCATTAAGCTCTTTCATTTGCAAAGGGCCTTAATTTTGTCACCATATTTGTATTCACTGATTACTAAGGCCAGTCACTGTGATCCTAGCTGAGTATCAGAGGTTAAAAAGAGACTGCCTGCTACAAAGAAACTTCCTATCTAATGATGGAGACATATGAATAAAGATTTATAGTAAAAAGTGATAACAGGGATAACAATGTAGTAATAGGTGTAAGAAGAGAATGCTGTATAACCACAGTCCAATTAGGGCACTAAAAAAATACAACAGAGGGACAATTGTCCTAAAAGAGACAACAATTGAAATGATTTTGAAGGTCAAGAAGCTGTTACCATACCATCTAAGGGTAACAAGATGAAAAGGAAGGAGAAGACATTCCAAACAGAAGTACTAGCAGCTAAGTAAAAACTTCCTTATAGAAGAGTAAATATGCACTTTTTGGAGAACCATTTCACTCAACATTAGCATGTAAATAACTGAATAATAGATTTTGACATCATGATGCCTCAGATCCATGATGCGCACACGCACACACACACACACACACGCATATTTTAATACTGAGCAACTTGGGAAGTTCTTAGAATACCACATTTTAAATGGAAAGATCTAAACCTAAAAGTTTATTTCTGCCTAATAAGCAATGAAAACCACAGTCATGTACACCCACTGGAGCAGAAATGAGTGGGAGAAGATCTTTAGAAAAGTTAGTGGCTTATCATTGCAAGGTAAAAGAAGTAATAATGGCAATAAGACTTATGAGAATTTGATGAGCAGTGTTATTCCTTGGCTGCCAGGAAGCTCAAAGCGAAATGTGCTGTGAAATTTCAATAATCATATAGAAACTTAAACCTATATAACAGCTTGCTGTTTCCTCTCAGTTTTTATTCCTCTGTTCTATGAAAATTGTGATTTTATACATATACAGAGTGCCTGGAGCTCAGTGCACAGAACGCTTCTCTAGCTATATTCATTCTTTAATAATTTCATCTAGTCTCATAGCTTTAAATGCCATCATATTTTAATGAATCCCAAATTTCTCCAGCTCAGAGCTGTCTTGTAAACTCCAGACTCATACTGACATCTCCACTTGGATCTCTAATTAGCATCTCCAGTCCACATGTTCAAAACCCATGCTCCTGACATTCTGCCCAGTCCTGCTTCTCTCTAGTCCCTAGCTTAGTCAGTAACTGAGATCCTTCCTCATACTCCCACATCTAAGCACTCAGTAAATCCTGTTGACCCTGCCAATTTCTCATCGCCTCTACAGTTACCACTCTGGTCCAAGCAATCATCACCTCTCGCCTAGATTATTGCAACCAACTCTTAACTGGCTTCCTTGCTTTGCCGATGCTCTCCTAAAGTCTATTCTCGACACATCTGCCAGAGATCATGTTATTTCTCTCCTTAAAACTCTCAAACAGACAATTTTCCTTGGAGTAAAGACAATAAATGACTGACAGGTCCCAGCATGATTTGGCCCCAATTGCATCTCTGCCCTCATTTTCTTTTGCCTTCCTCCTGATTCAATCTGCATAAGCCTTTAATTTCCCTCACTCCTTCTGGAACAAACTAAGTACAACATGCTTCAGACTTTTGCATTTGCTTTTCCTTCTGCCTGGAATGTTCTTCTAACAAATGTCCTCAATGGCTGTTCCCTCATCTGTCTCCTTCAGCTCCTTGCATATATGTCCCCTTCTTAGCCAGGCCTTCCAGGACCACTCAGTTTAAAATTGCAACCCTCACATTCACCCATGGGCACTTTTGAACTTCCTTGCTTGCATCAGTTCTCTATAGCCCTTAAATACTGTATATTGTATGTACTTAGACTATTGTCAGTCTCTCCCTTATAAGTTCCGTGAGAGTAGGTATTTTATCTCCTGAGCCTAAAAAAGTGCCTGGTAGAGTAAATGTTCAAGCAATATTTGGTGAATATTAAATGACCTAATGACTGAACTTACAGATCTGGGCTAGAGTTTCTGCCAAAGATTTTAAAAAATAGGGAGAGGGTATCATTGACATATGGGTCCAAGGGGCTAATTACTCAGATAGCATGTACAGCATGAGAAGAACAAATGATTGAAATCAATCCTAGGAACAGGTAGGCAAAAGGTGCAGGGAAAGAGCCTGAAAACCAACAGCAAGAATGTGGAAGAACCAGGAAAACAGTGAGCAGTAAATTGTAGACATAGTTTCAGAAAGAGTGATTAGCAGCCAATGTAGCAGAAAGATAAGTAAGAGTGGCCATAAAAAGTGTC
Source organism: Bos grunniens (assembly GCF_055505025.1). NCBI lineage: Eukaryota > Metazoa > Chordata > Mammalia > Artiodactyla > Bovidae > Bos > Bos grunniens. The sequence goes on from NC_141170.1 coordinate 72,234,169, forward strand.
CGAGAAAATTGCTTAGATCATCTTACATCATATATCCAACTCCAGATGGATAAAATGTTGAATGAAAAAAATCAGTGAAGAAATATGCTCTTGATGGGGAAGACTTCTCTAAGCTTAAAATAAGTTATATAATTTACAAATGTACTAAATGATTAATTTGACTACAATAAAATAAAAAATATTTTCAGTATCAAAAACAAGCCTAAACAAAATTAAAAGGCTAAAATAAACTGAGAAAATATATACAGTAAATTTGACACTGGGGAAATATTTTTAAGTGTAAAAAACTGTTCCAGTTAGAAAAATCTTAAGATTCTAATATATATAAATATATGGGTGAAAAACATGAACAGACATTTCACAAAAGTGGAAATATAAACAATTGAAAATGCTCTACTTGACCAACTAATGGAGAAATATCAATTAAAACAATGCTAAGACATTTTTCTCCGATTAATTAACAGAGTTTTAAAATATTATGGCAACTAAGCTGTGAAAAAAATTACTTATATACTGTCAATGGACCTAACCAGGTATAATTTATTTTAGAATGAAATTTAAAAAGAAAATGAGATATACACAATAGCCAAAAGGTAGAAGCAATCGAAGTGTCCATCAACAGATGAAGGAATAAACAAAATATGGTATATATACACAATGAAATATTATTTAGCTTTAAAAAGGAAATTTGATACTGCTATATTGTGAATTACTTTGCCAACAAAGGTCCATCTAGTCAAGGCTCTGGTTTTTCCAGTGGTCATGTATGGATGTGAGAGTTGGACTATAAAGAAAGCTGAGCACAGAAGAATTGATGCTTTTGAACTGTGGTGTTGGGGAAGACTCTTGAGAGTCCCTTGGACTGCAAAGAGATCCAACCAGTCAATTCTAAAGGAGATCAGTCCTGGGTGTTCATTGGAAGGACTAATGTTGAAGCTGAAACTCCAATACTTGGGCCACCTGATTCGAAGAGCTGACTCATTGGAAAAGACTCTGATGCTGGGAGGGATTGGGGGCAGGAGGAGAAGGGGACGACAGAGGATGAGATGGTTGGATGGCATCACCAACTCAATGGACATGGGTTTAGGTGGACTCCGGGAGTTGGTGATGGACAGGGAGGCCTGGCGAGCTGCAATTCATGGGGTCGCAAAGAGTCAGACACGACTGAGCGACTCAACTGAACTGAACTGATATTGTGAATGAATTTTGAAAACATTATGCTAAGTGAAACAAGCCAGACATAAAAGGACAAATATTATACGATTCCACATATACAAAGTACCTAGAATAGTCAAATTCACAGAGACAGAAAGCAGAATGGTGCTTACCAATGTCTGGGGAGAAAAGAGTAGGAGATTATCATTTCATGAGTAGTTTCAGTTTGGGATGATGAAAGGCTCTGGAAATGGTTAGTGATGATGGTTTTACAACACTGTGCATGTATCTAATACCACTAAATTGTACATTTAGAAGTAGTTAACATGATGTCTAACATATGCATTTACCACAGAAAGCTCAACACATATATACCAGACCCTGAAAGGAAACGGTGTGATATAATAAGTGAAAAAAGGCAGAGTAAAACTTGTATATACAATTTGATTTGGACTATGCAAAAACAAAGATTCTTGTTATGTGAGATAATGAATTCCCCTATTGTTTAAGTCAATCTGAGTTGGGGCTTTTTATGACACCTGAAAGCATTCCAGCGGATCTTTACACCCACACAAGAACTTTACTCATCTAGAATTCCTCATGCTTTCCCAGAGCTTATTAAAGAGTGATGTGGAAAGTAAAAAAAGTAATGGTACCATTAATAAAAGTTACCTACAGGCAAGGAAGAAAACTGAAAAAAAAATCTAAACAAAGCACAAAAAAGTAAATGTAGTATCATAAAAACACAGCTGGCTGTAGAGTTTAGGGCAGGATCAGACAGTTTTATAGACTTCATAATTTTTAAGCTATTCTTATAATAATGGATATTTGTAATAATGATCCTGAGTCATCCATAACGCTGCCTAATGTGTATAATATATTCTGTTTGAGAAGATGGTGCATTATATAACACAGTTTAGAAGGATTTTCATTAAAATGTTTAAAACAGTGAAACTTTTGGGGGTAAACTGAAATTAAATTCTTTTGAGAAACTCAGCTGGAACTTCTCATTTCCCCAATATTGTTAAAGAGAAAAGAAAATTTATTTTATTTGACAATTTAAAATTCTTGTGTTTATGTTGGAAATTGGGTTTTCCTAAAATCTGGAGTGTCTAATGATCACTTGAGATGGTGGGGAGGGCTTGTTAAAAAGGCAGTGTTCTCAGTCCTTCCTCCAAAGATTCTAATTTAGCAAGTCTAGGATGGAACTTAAGTACTGGCATTTCTAACAGACACTTCATTGATGTGGTCTGGACATCCTGAAGCAGTGAAATCAAGCTATGAAGACTTAGCTAAGGAATTACTAGTGAGTTCTCCACTTTATCAGACCTCCAGCTGAGAACATATCAATGCTTGCTGCTCTACACAAGAAGAGGTAGAAAACATCACTTGTTAGATTGAAGGAAAGTACTATGGTTTTTCCAGTGGTCATATATAGATGTGAGAGTTGGACTGTGAAGAAAGCTGAGCGCAGAAGAATTGATGCTTTTGAACTGTGGTGCTGGAGAAGACTCTTGAGAGTCCCTTGGACTGCAAAGAGATCCAACCAGTCCATCCTAAAGGAGATCAGTCCTGGGTATTCATTGGAAGGACTGATGTTGAAGCTGAAACTCCAATACTTTGGCTACCTGATGTGGAGGGCTGACTCATTTGAAAAGACCCTGATGCTGGGAAAGATTGAGGGCAGGAGAAGGGGACAACAGAGGATGAGGTGGTTGGATGGCATCACCAACTCAATGGACATGGGTTTGGCTAGACTCCGGGAGTTGGTGATGGACAGGGAGGCCTGGCGTGCTACAATTCATGTGGGGTCACAAAGAGTCGGATACAACTGAGCGACTGAACTGAACTGAACTGAACCTACCCAGAATAACTGGCTGCATTTTTTAAGGCAGTTGAGGATCACATTTGCACTGCCTTTAGTTTATAGTGCAGAATTTATAATTCTGGGTTCTGCTAACTGAAGTACAGTTGATGTACAATACTATATAAGTTACAGGTGTACAATATATTGATTCACAGTTTTAAAGATTATATTCCACTTATAGTTACTATAAAATATTGGCTTTATTCCCTGTGTTGTATAATATTTTTATAGCTTATTTTATACACCATAGTTTGTACTTCTTAACCCCCTACCCCTATATTGCCTTTCCCCACTTCCTTCTTCCTACTGGGAACTATAAGTTTGTTCTCCATATCTGTGAATCTATTTCTTTTTTGCTTTATTCTCTAGTTTGTGGTGTTTTTTTTTTTTTTTTGATTCCACATACAAGTGACATCAGGCTTCCCAGGCGGCTCAGTGGTAAAGAATGCACCTGCCTACGCAGGAGACACAGGAGATGTGGGTTTGATCCCTGGGTCAGGAAGATACACTGGAGAAGAAAATGGCCACCCACTCCAGTATTCTTGCCTGGAAAGTTCCATGGACAGAGGAGCCTGGTGGGCTACAGTACATGGGATCGCAGAGTCAGACATGAATGAGCAACTGAGCAGGCATGCACACATAAGTGATTTCATACAGTACTTGTCTTTCTCTGACTTATTTCACTTAGCATAACACCCTCCAAGTCCATGCATGTTCTGCAAATGGCAAAATGTCCTACTTTTTATGGTTAAGTAGTATTCCATTGTGTGTGTGTGTGTATATATATATACACACACCACATATTCTTTAGCCATTTATCAGTTGATGGACGCTGAAGTTGCTTCCTATCTGGACAATTGTAAATAATGCTGTTGTGAGCACTGAGCAGCATGTATCTTTTCAAGTTAGTGTTTTGTTTTTTTCATATATATATATATATATATATATATATCCAGGAGTGGAATTGCTGGGTCAAATGGTGCTTTTATTTTTAGTGTTTTCAGAAACTGCCATACATAATTTTCCATAGTGGCTTTACCAATTTACATTCCCACCAACAATGTACGAGGGTTCCCTTTTCTCTGCACCCATGCCAACAATTGTTATTTCTGTTTTTTGTTTCTTTTTTTGAGGATAGCCATTCTGACAGGGTACAGATGTATGCGGAGCACATCATGAGATGTACATGGCATTGATATTTTTCCCTTGTGTGGACTTTAAATAAGCATGAAGCTTTAAGTGTCACGATAGCAATTATGAGATAAATATAAAATAGTCAAACTCTTAGAAACAGAGAGTAGAATGAAGTTTGCCAGAGAAACAGGGAGGTATTAGCCAAAGGGTTTAAAGTTTCAGTTATACAGATGAATCAGTCCTAGAGACCTCCTGTACAGCATAATACCTAGGGTTAACTATATTATACTGCATACTTCAAATTTTGCTGAGAAGGTAGATCTTATATCTGGTGTTCTCATCACATAGTAATAGTGTGATGAGATTATTACAGTAGTAATAAATACTTTTCAAGGTAAGGGACGTGTTAATGCACAGATCATGGTGATGGTTTTATGGATATATGCATTCGTGCTCAGTCACTTCAGTCATGTCCAACTCTTTGTGAACCTACGGATGGTAGCCTGCCAGGCTCATATGTCCATGGGATTCTCCAGGCAAGAATACTGGAGTGGGTTGCCGTACTCTTCTCCATCACAGATATATACTTATCTCCAAACCCATCAAGTTGTATACATTAATTATGTACAGCGTTCTCTATATTAAAATTTTTTAAATGTCATATTAACATGATATGCTTTCCAAAAAATTTAATATGGGAATTATTTCATTACTCATTAATTTTCATTATATAATGCCCATCACTTCACAGCAAATAGATGGGGAAACAATGGAAACAGTGACAGACTTTATTTTCTTGGGCTCCAAAATCACTGCAGATGGTAACTACAGCCATGAAATTAAAAGACGCTTGCTCCTTGGAAGAAAAGCTATGACAAACTTAGACAACATATTAAAAAGCAGAAACTATGACTTTACCAACAAAGGTCCATCTAGTCAAAGCTATGGTTTTTCCAGTAGTCATGTATGGATGAGAGAGTTGGACCATAAAGAAAACTGAATGCTGAATAACTGATGCTTTTGAACTGTGGTGTTGGAGAAGACTCTTGAGAGTCCCTTGAACTGCAAGGAGGTCAAATCAGTCAATCTTAAAGGAAATCAGTCCTGAATATCCATTGGAAGGACTAATGCTGAAGCTGAAACTCCAATACTTTGGCCACCTAATGGGAAGAACTGACTCACTAGAAAAGACTGATGCTGGGAAAGATTAAAGGCAGGAGAAGGGTGGCGACAGAGGATGAGATGATTGGATGGCATTACCAATTTGACCAACATGAGTCTGAGCAAGCTCAGGGAGTCAGTGATGGCCAGGGAAGCTTGGCATGCTGCTGTCCATGGGGTCACAAAGAGTCGGACACGACTGAGTGACTGGACTGAACTGAACTGAACTGAATGCTTTTGCAAGTAACAAACTTTTTTCCTGCTTTTTTGCTTTTTCTTCTTCATGACAAGTCTGTGATTGGAATGAACCTTTAGCTATGCAGATATGGGGTCTGCCTCCATCTTCTGTACCGAGGCCCAGGTATTCCTAGAGAATAGCTTTATTCTGTATAATATTCTGCTTTTTCTGGCACCCATAAATTCTGTCATATTTTTGCTGCACCATCTAATAATTTACTGAGAGTGTTCAATATACTATGCCAGATATAAAAAGTATGTGTGTGTGTGTGTATATGTGTCTGCTCAGTTGTGTCCAACTCTTTCTGATCCCATGGACTATAGCCCACCAGGCTCCTTTGTCCATGGAATTTTGCAGGCAAGACTACTGGAGTCAGTCGCCATTTTCTACTCCAGGTTATCTTCCCAACCCAGGGATAGAACCTAAGTCTCTTGCATCTCCTACATTGGCAGGTAGATTCTTTATCACTAGCACCACTTGGGAATTTAGGGGTAAATAAATATATTCTGTCTTTGGCTTGCTCCCACTCCAGTAAGGGAGACACATATATATGCACAAATAATCATAATACAGCATAATAAAAGTAAAAGCAAGCTATAGGATTACAGAAAAAGGAATGACTGATTCTTCCTGGATGGTTATGAAAAGGCTTCTTGGAGAAGGTGATATATGATCTGGATTTTGAACCAGAATTAAACAGATATTGTGGGCAGCATGTACCATATGTAGGCACAGAGACATGAGAGGGAATGGAATGTTTGGTTGAACTGATAGAACTTGATGACCAATGGGATATTGGAAACTGAGAGAAATGAGAGAATTGAAAATGCTTCTAAGATTTTATTCATTCATTTAACAATTTTAGGGCTTCCTTGGTGGTGCAGTGGATAAGAATCCACCTGCCAATCCCTGGTCTGGGAAGATTCCACATGCTGCAGAGCAACTAAGCCCATGCATCACACCTACCAAGCCCTTTTGCCTAGACCCTATGCTCCGCTACAAGAGAAGCCACCAGAATGGGAAGCCTGCACACCCCAGCAAAGAGTAGACCCTGCTCGCCACAACTAGAGTCCGTGCCCATAGAAATGAAGACCCAGCCCAGCCGAAATAAATAAATACCTCAAAAAAATTTTATTACCTCCTCTGTTATAAGAGAATGAGTGGATGATATTTCATTAACAGAAAAAGGAAATGTAAGGGGAGAAGCAGTTTAAGGGAGTGAGATCAGATGAGAATATGTTGAATTTGAGTTGCCCGCAAACCCTCCAGGTGCAGTGACCAACTGTGCCCTCAGAAATGTGGGTCTGAGAGGAGGAGGGATGCCCAGGCTGAAGACACAGGGTGGGAGCCATCAGCAAATGAAGGCCTGGACAGGACCAGATTTACGATTTGTGGGGCCTGGTGAAAATGAAAACGTGGGCCTCCTTGTTCACAAAGCAGGGAAAGGGTGCCATTAAAGGTATTAAATAAACTTGTACTTAGACTCTTGAGAGTCCCTTGGACTGCAAGGAGATCCAACCAGTCTGTTCTAAAGGAGATCAGTCCTGGGTGTTCTTTGGAAAGAATGATGCTAAAGCTGAAACTCCAGTACTTTGGCCACCTCAGGCGAAGAGTTGACTCATTGGAAAAGACTCTGATGCTGGGAGGGATTTGGGGCAGGAGGAAAAGGGGACGACAGAGGATGAGATGTCTGGATGGCATCACCGACTCTATGGACATGAGTTTGAGTGAACTCCGGGAGTTGGTGATGGACAGAGAGGCCTGGTGTGCTGCGATTCATGTGGTCGCAAAGAGTCGGACACGACTGATCAACTGAACTGAACTGAACTGAACTGAAAACACAAAGCATTTTCTTTTTTCCAGTCTCTTAGCATGTCATGGTGGTTTTTATTTGCTATTTAATGTTCTTCTAAATAAATAAAAATTTTAAATCATTGGCATGAATTTTACCATTCATCTTTATATTGTGCAACACCAGTTCTAAATGTAGATATCAGAATGTTTAGCTTACATGGAATCACTGAAATTATGCAATGTATATTTCTGGCTGGACCCTGGAGGGTGCCTCAAGCTGCTCAGAAAAAAATAAATACTAGCCAGATTCAGGAAAGTTAAGAAGAAAAGGTTCCCCCAGCACAGTGTGGGCCCTAAGAATCTGGAGGTACTTGAAGGGTAAGTTCAGTGCCTCAAAGGTCCTAGGGATTCTGCCTTGGTACTGGAAAGTTCTGCGTCATGGCTACCATATTCCCCCTTCCACCAGTGGACCCTCCCATCCCCCTGCTTAAAGGCCATACCTCAATAGGGAGCTGGGAAATCAAGTCAGGCATCTCCCATTTCCACAGACCAAGCCACGGCAGAGAGACAACCCCCAGGGTACCACGGCCTTTGTGTCAGGATATGCTGGGTATTTGAATTACGGATGGCCAGAGGTTGGCTCTGGCCAATTATCCACTGAAGGAGCTGCAGGGTTGTCAACCTGAGGTGGGCAGAGACACCAGCCAGGCTGTACCTCCGAGATGCCACTGGTTGTGACCCCAACCCTCTTACACCTGTGCTCAGATCCCTGCCAGGGCGGAAGGCAGTAGCAGTTTGGGGGAAAGTGGAGGAAGAGGAGAGCAGGCAGGACCCAGGGTTCAAGGGTAGGGAGCCGGGGGCCAGGAGCCCTTCCTAGGGAGGCAGAGGAGGAGAGAAGGCACCTAAACTGAGATGCCAAGCCTTCAGCACAAGCTCCCGTTGTCCCATCAGATTCACTCCCAAACCCAAATTCAAAAACGGCATAAGATTCTCAGAGTAGTATGAAACCCCAAGTGGGGAACTCTTTGAACTTTACTATTAATAATTACAAACCTGTAGAGCCAGCCCTAGGCCTGTGGTATCACCCAAGAGGATGAGAAAATAGAAGAGAGCCAAGAAGGAAGACTGGGGAGCCCTGACATGAGAGAGTAGATGAAAATCAGACACAGAAACGAAAGCGGGAACAAGGAAGAGATAAACAAGGAGAGAGAGGCAAGCGCAGATGCCAGGAGCAGCAGAGGACCATCTCCGCGGAGGCTTCTCCCGGGAGGTCTACTGATATGGTTGCTTGTCCCACACTCATTTTAAAATTTTGAGCCAATATTTAGAAATGGGAAGCATTCATAACAAACAAGTTTTTCTTTAACAAATGTAGAGCTTTAACAACACCGTGATTACACTCCACCATAGCCAAAATCAATCAACGATGAGCTGAACCACCCTCCGGCGACTCACTGGGCTCTAACCTGTGCAGCCTTGCCAGGACCCCTTCTCCCGACCAATCACCGTGGGCGCTGAGATCAGAACCTCGGCTCCCACAGCCTGTCCAATGTGCAGAAAGGTCAGGTAGGAGGGGGCCTAAAAATGGGTCACTGGATTCGGCAAGTAGGAAGCCGCTAGTGACATCTGCATCAGAGCAGTCTGAATGGGGCCACGGGATGGGAGCCAGATGGCAGTGGGTTGTGAAGTGAATGGGAGGTGATGAAGTTGAGTCAGCAAGGCTAAGGACTCATTTTTCAAGCACTTTTTTTTTTTTTTTTGTCATAAAGAAGGGTGATAGAAAAGTAGTTTGAACCCACCCAGCTCTCTGTATCCCTCCCTCCTCCTCCTTCCCACACACTCTCTATATCTAAATAAAGAAGGAAAGCAACATGACATGAAGCAAGATCTCTGTTTGAAATTTTACACTTGGGGGGAAAAAAAATCACTTCAAGACCATAAGTGGAAATTAACTGAGATTTCACTGCTCAATGTTAAAATGTCATCCTCAAAGATACCAATTTATTGCTTCATATTGGCAGTTAGAAAAAATAAAGTTAGGCCATTCGAGAGGAAGGCAGAGGTTGTTTTTTTTTTTTTTAAGTTACTTTAAAATATTTTATCCTATGGCAACATAGTATTGTATGGAAAAACCTGATTTTCTTTTTAATATGGCAGGACAACACAGAGTCTAACATTTAGGCACTGTTTTAAAAAATCTAGAAAACTATTTGATAGTCCTGTATTAGAAATTTAAAAAACAAGTAAACTACTCAAATCTTAAGCTGTTATGTAGAATAAGCAACATTCTCCCTTTCAATTGTTGAATAAACTAATCTTAAAATAAATGATGACATCTGTTTCCACCTACTGCACCATTGTTGGGATATTTTGCAGGCTTGTTTTTCTATACAGAATGAGTCTTACAGGCTGATATTTTACCATGAACTAGTTAGGTTTGTATTTAGTGGGTTCTACATTTTATGAAAGGTCTAACTTGGGCAAGTATACTTTACCCCCAAAGCGGAACTTAACCAGAATCATGAGAGTTGAATACCTCTGGCTCAGTGTTACTGGAGATGCTCTGATTTGTTAATGAACTTGTACGAGGTGATTTACGTCAAGTTTTGGAATCCTTGCAAAGTAATCAGATTTTAACCTTGGCTTCCGCTAGTCTCAAAATACAGGAAGCCTGCTCACTCCCTCTGTGGCCTCCTCTCACCAAGTATTTAGAGTGTATTCTTCAGAGTTCAGCTGGGTCTTGTACACAGGCAGCTTTCAGCACTTAAAAGTGTGTATTGATGAGATTTTTGTGACTTTAAGTGGATGTCAAGTATATGAGACAAGCTACACTTAATTCAAAAAACAAAGGAGGGGAGGGGAGAGCTGCATAATTCTTCTGTTTGTTTTTAATGAAGTTGTAGAAGGCAACGAGCCTTTATTTGATAAACTATTAGTTATCTCTAGGAAAAACCCCTAAGCATAATTTTAAGGGTCATTAATCTTCAGCTTTGAGCACCATTCTTTGATGCTAATAAATAGCTTTGGTGGTGGTGATTTAGTCGCTAAGTTGTGTCTGACTCTTCCGACCCCATGGAGCCTGCTAGGCTCCTCTATCCATGGGATTCTCCAGACAAGGATACTGGAGTTGGTTGCCATTTCCTTCTCCAGGGGATCTTTCCGACCTGAGTCTCCTGCATTGAATGCAGATTCTTTACCAACTGGGCTATGAGGGAAGCCCAATAAATAGCTTTGGCCTCCACAATAAGCCGGTACTATCTACATGAAGTTCAAAGTTGAAAGTCAGCGAGCTGGCTTTGTATGCATAATTCCTACAGTGGACCCATCCTAGACTTGGATGAAGGTGGTGTGGGGAGTTGTGGGCAAGGGGCTGAGGTGTGAGAGAGACTGGTTTTGTGGTAGACAGAGAAAATGGATGCAGAAGGGGTCAGGAGGATGGTAAATACACATTCTTACTGTCTTACTTCCTCATTATTCAACCACTCTCACCATTAGAAGTGGGCTTTCCCAGTGGCTCAGTGAAAAAGAATCCACCTGAAATGCAGGAATCGCAGGAGATGCGGTTTTGATCCCTGGGTTGGGAAATCCGCTGGAGCAGGGCATGGCAACCCACTCCAGTACTCTTGCCTGGAGAATCCCACAGATAGAGAAGCTGGTGGGCTACAGTCCATGGGTTGCAGAGAGTGGGACGTGACTAAATCGACTTAGCACACACACAGCCATTAGAAACCTAGATTCTGTCCCTGCTACATGACTCAAACTGATATGTGCAAATCCCAAGGATTTTTCTTCAACCTTTATGCTTTTGAACACTTTGCAGGAGGTGACAGTCTTGGCAAGTTCCATTTTTCATCAAGCCGTCTTCTTTCTTAACTTGCGTGGCACAAAACTGCCTTGGTCCTCCTGCCACCTACATGCTAACTATTTCTCTACCTCGCTTCTCTCACATCCAGCACTTCATTCTCCTACCCACCTGCCCACAGGCATCCTTGTGGGGCTGGCTTCTCCACTCTCATCTTTAGTGATCTCATCCAGCATTAGGTTTTTGATTCTGTCTTCTGTGCAAATGACTATCGAGTCATGTCATGTAAACCCAACCTCTTTGTCAAGCTGTACCCTAAGATCAACAAGCAGTATAATGAAAAGCAAGGAAACTGGAAGTGAAACCAAATGTGATCACAGGTGAAAACTCAAACTGCTTTACAGATGCCACTTGTCATTTTCTGCCTTCCGCAGCTTCCCAGTCACTTTAATTCTGTCTTCTTGACTCACCTAATACCTCTACTTTTCTCTTAATTAAATAGGGGGAAATTGTGGTACCATTTGGTTTTTCCTCTCTTGTTCACCTCATCCAACAAAGCCTCTCAGCCTCTAAATACTATTTAATAATACTAATACTAATAGTATTTAGAGGATGCCAGTTTTTGCATCTTTCCCTTCTTTCCAACTCATCCCACCCACCACTAAGCAGAACAGTTGTCTTATGCCCATCTCCAATCAGAGCACTTGACTCAAAGCCTCAGTGAATCTCCTTGTTCACCAAACCCAGTGCAGACGTTTCTACCAGTATCTGAGTTCTTCCACACCACAGGCTTTGTATGCCTCTGTGGCTTTTCTCCTTGCCATTCTCCCATTTAACCACTATACCTCAGCCAAAAGAAGTGAGAGTCGCTCAGTCATGTCTGACTCTTTGTGACTCTATGGACTGTACAGTCCATGGAATTCTCTAGGCCAGAATACTGGAGTGGGGAGCCGTTCCCTTCTCCAGGGGATCTTTCCAACCCAGGGATCGAACCCAGGTCTCCCGCATTGCAGGCAGATTCTTTACCGGCTGAGCCACCAGGGAAGCCCCAAAATATTGGAGTGGGTAGCCTATCCCTTCTCTAGCGGATCTTCCCAACCCAGGAATCAAACCGGTGTCTCCTGCATTACAGGTGGATTCTTTACCAGCTGAGCTATACCTCAGCCAAACTGGACTATTTTGTGTTCTCCAAAAGTTCCTCCAAACTCTTTCAACTCTGGACTTTTGCTCATGCAAATCTCTCCCAACAGATTACCTTTCTGTCTTCACCTTTATTCTGATTTTTCGACAATATTGGTCTGGATCCAGGAAGGAGAATGGAAACTACTCTAGGTATTTCAAACACAAGGAATTTTAATACAGGGAATTGGTGGCAAAAATGCTGAAAGTGGTGGAAAAGCAAAAGGTGAGGCGGGAGAAGCCGAAGGAATGGAAGAGAAGCCACAACTAGGCACCCTTGGTCTAAACCCCTCAGTCCACACCTGCTCCTGTGCTGCTTGTCAGTTCCGGGTTTGCCAAAGGGGTGCTGCCTGGACCAGTCTGGAACTGCTGAAATGACGCTGCCTTCGTCTGGGCTGCCACGGTCTGGACCCGCATCCCTGCAGTGACCCCAACAACCACCTCACTCTCAGATCTACAGCAGGACTCCTCTCTCTCCTGTCTTTGGTTCCCTTCTGGGCCCTGCTCACAAAAGAGTCTAGGAAATATAATTTTCAGGCACTCAAACTTACCTCTCCAGAGCAGAATGGGGCTGTGAGACCACAGGCAATAACTTGACAAGAGCCCTGTGCAAACTCCATGCATTTCCTAAAGGAGTTCTTAATTCCTACCTCCCTGCCCCTTCACCATCCCTAGCTAAAAGAAACACTCCCTCTTCTGAATCTTGTCTGCATTGTATTTGTCTCTTTGACTCAATTTAAAGTATGTCTATTGAGAAACCACTTTGTGCCAGGCACCATGCTAGGTGCTGAAGATACAGCTATGAGTAGGACAGCCTGCACTTCGGTTCCCCTGAAGCTCCATGGAATGTAACGTCTCACTGGGGAGACACACCATTAAATATGCACTTATCAATGTGGGCTTTCCTGATAACTCAGTTGGCAAAGAATCCGCATGCAATGCAGGAAACCCCAGTTTGATTCCTGGGTCGGGAAGATCCCCTGGAGAAGGGAAAGGCTACCTAGTCCAGTATTCTGGCCTAGAGAATTTCATGGACTGTACAGTCCATGGGGTCGCAAAGAGTCGGGCTCGACTGAGCGACTTTCACTTTCACTATCATACAGTGTAGCTTGATGAGCACTAAGATAGGGAAAGTCCAAGTGTGGGAGCCCACACAAGAATGGGGTTTAAAGCAAACTGGGAGGGTCAGGAAGTCCTTCTAGAGGAAGCCAAAGTCTGAAGCCAAAGAGATAGGGGTCAGGGGAAAAGGCACTTGATAGAAAGAAACTCACGTACAAAGGTCCAGAGATGAGAGAGAGTGGACTGTGAGCGAAAGAACCAGTGTGTGGGCAGAGTGGAGAATGGGAAAGAGGAGAATGGGGAAAGACAGGGCTGGAGGAGGCAACAAATGTCATTCTCGAGGAAGGCCTGGTAAGCTACATTCTAGAATCTGGATTTTATCTTAAAAGACAATGGGAAACCATTATGGTGGTATTCATTTTAGGAAGTTTGTGTGGAAATAACATGCCTGCAGAAGTTCCGTTATCCATGGCAGATTTTATGGCACAGGCCACCTTTACCAACTGCCCTGTCTGTCTTAAGATGCTTTATAGACATTTGATCTCTAAAACACTCCTCTTTGCTTGAGATTAAAATCTCACTTTTTCTGCTACCCACTGGATGTTTCCATTTATTTGATATTGTGGAAAAGGCAAAAACAGAGACCCCATATATATGTAGGGACACAAATCAAGTCAGTGTTTGGGAGGGGCTGGGAGTCCCCAGAGGGGTTGACTATGAAGGGCACAAGAGAATATTTTATGGTGATGGAAATCCTGTTTCCTGATTGTATGCGTTTGTCAAAACTCAAAGAATTGTACTCTCAAGAGGGTGATTTAACTGCTTGTAAATTATGCTTTAATAAGCTTAACTTAAAAAAATCTTTCCTTCCTACTGACTCTTGCACCTGAATTGCACCCCTAATTTCTCTCTTGTACCCCCTCCTACTTTGGCATGTGTGAAATCTGGCTACTCATTTCAGTTTAAATCTGTTATTGGGCAATGTATTGTAAAAATCGGGCTTCCCTGGTGGCTCAAACAGTAAAGAATCCACCTGTAACACGGGAGACCTGGGTTCAGTCCCTGGGTTGAGAAGGTCCCTGGAGAAGGGAATGGCAACTCACTCCAGTATTCTGGCCTAGAGACTTCCCATGGACAGAGGAGCCTGTCAGGCTACAGTCCATGGGGTCGAAAAGAGTCTGACATGGCCAAGAGACTAAGCACAGCACATCACTGTAAAATCATCCCTTGTTTGTCTCTTTGTGTGTTTGCAACTGCTGTTTGCTCCTGCAGACAGTGGGCAGAGCTTACATACATTTGGGCTGTTTTTCCTGTAGGTCAGTTAGCACTCACTCGTTCTGAGGGAGTCTGTTTTCCAGAGAGTGATTTCAGTTTTGTTGAGCTCTGTGATGGTCTTTGGATTGACTTGTCTCTGATTCATTTGGTGCCCATTCTGGCCCTTTCCCTTAACCTCTTAGCGCATTTGTTCAAACCTCACAATCTGATACTGTGCAGATATGAAATGTTCTAACCAGACAGCATACAAAACTAAATATTAAACAGGAAGATAAAATGACTCATTATTTCGAATGCAGAAAGTAAAAAGAGGTCCAGGGTTTCTGTCATCTTGCTTTAGAAAAGAAAGAAACTGCAGACTTTGGGAGCATCACAAGGATTTCTTTTCTCCCCTGTTGGACAAGCAGCAGCCTGAAGCCTGGCAGGCGCTGCCTGCTTGCGTTTGTGATGCCAAAAGCCTGTGATTCTAAAGGATATCAGGTTTCTAGAAAAAACAAAAGTCTACCTGTGGAGGATCAGGGAGGGATTTCCCACCTGGAGTGAGGTCTGAGGGTAAAAGGGTTATTTTACTGTCATCATTTGCCAAAAATACAATTTCCTTGAGGTGCATGGAGACAAATCATGGTTTAAAGAATCCAGTTTTATTTTCGTCTTATGCCCTGGAAAAATCAGGCATGTCTAAATCTTTTGGTCTTTTTAAGCTTTGTCTTTTATTTATCTTATTTTTTAATTGAAGTGTAATTGATGTACCATGTTATATTGGTTTCAGGTGTCCAATGTGATGGTTCAATATTTTTATAGATTCTACTTTATTTAAAGTTTTAATAAAATATTAGCTATATTCCCTGAGCCATATAATATATCCTTGTAGCTTCTTTATTTTATGCACAGTAATTTGTACCTTTTAATCCCCTACCGCTATCTTGTTCCTCCCCTCTTCCCACTCCTCCCCGGTAACCAGTAGTTTGTTTTCTATATTTGGAAGTCCATTTCTATTCTGTTATATTCATTCGTTTTGTGTTTTAGATTCTATACATAAGTGATATCATGTACACCAACATGTATGACTTCTTTCACTTAGCAAAATAATTTCCAGGTCCTTCTGCATTGTTGCAAATGGCAAAATTTCATTCTTTTTTCTGATTGTGTGTGTATATATGTATATCTTCTTTATCCATTTATCTCTTATAGCTCCTTTCAGTTTTTTGAAGAACTTCCATACTGTTTTGCACAGAAGTTGCACCAATTTACATTCCCACACAAACAGTGAATGAGGGTTCCCTTTTCTGCACATCCTCATCAACATTTGTTATCTGAGCTCTTTCTGATGACAGCCATGAGGCATGAGGTGATATCTCATTGTGGTTTTGATATGCATGTCTCTGATAGTTAATGATGTTGAGCATCTTTTCATGTGCCTGGACTTCCCATGTGGGCTAGTGGTAAAGCCAGTGCAGGAGATGCAAGAGATGCTAGTTTGATCCCTGGGTCAGAAAGATCCCCTGGATAAGGAAATGGCAACCCACTCCAGTATTCATGCTTGGGAAATCCCATGGACTTAGGAGCTTGGTGGGCTACAGTCCACAGGGTCGCAAAGAGTCAGACACAACTGAAGTGACTTAGCATGTACGCATGCGTGAGTTGTTTATATATTTTGGATATTAACCCCTTATTGATCATATCATTTGCAAATATTTCCCCCTACTCAGTAGGTTGTCTTTTTGTTTTGTTGATGGTGGCATGTGAAGTGATGGATTTTAATTGTCTGATGTTTAATGTAATGCGTGGCTTGCCTGACTTGCAGAATAACTTGTGAAATTACTTTCATTCCAATGCAACAATCAATATAATAATATAATCAGACATTTCATTTTTTGCAAAAGAGCTTGATATTGGTATATATCATAAACCCGGCAAATACGTGAGTCTTATCATTTTTATTCAATCGCATCTTTAAACCTTTAAGATAGGGATCAGCAAACTGCTGCTATGGGCCAGATCTGGCCCACCACTTGTTTTTGTAAGTAAAATTTTATTGAAACATCACCACTTCCATTTGTTCACATGTTGTCTATGGCTGCTTTCCACAAAGCAGCACAATTGAGTAGCACAAAGCAGCAGAGACCACAAGGCCCCCAAAAAAGAATTTACTACTGACTCTTTACAGAAATTTGACCACCTCTGTTCTTAGAAATAACATTTTCCAGAGTCAGGTTCAGAATCCTCCTTAGTCCTATACTCAGGCCTTACTTTCGAAGTGAAGAATGAAAAGGTCACATCTGTGTTGTGATCAACTCTCCCAAGAATGCAGATATTTTGTTTTGAATAAAGAATGAGAGCAAAGCTAATAAAATCATTGTTTGTTTTTCTAGAAAATATCTTAGGCAAAGTTTCCAGTTGGCCCTCTTTATGACATAAAAAATTTATGATTGTCTTTTCATTTATGTGTTTTCCAGAACATTCAATAGTAAATAACTTAAAACATCTTACCAGAAAAAGCAATCATTCTTAAACTTTTGGGGGGTTACTGATACTTTTGGGAACCAGCAAAGACCTAAAGTGCCTCTCTTCAGGGCTAAAAATGGGCAAATGCATACGGACTCTGTGTTTAACCTCAAGAACGTACAGAGGTCTGAAGTCTACCTGTACAGTCCAGGTAAATTATTCCTTTACTGATCAATGAGTCTTGACAGGCAGAACTCCAGGCATAAGCCAGTTTGAGGAGGAGTATGTGGAGGCTCTTGGGCAGTCCCAACATTAATGGAAAATCACACCTCATAGGCAGTCATTTTGTTTTATAAATCTAAAACCTTAAAGTGTTTTTAAGCTGCAGATACTAGAATCTGAATGCTTGTACTATGTGATCTGAGGTACAAACAAAAACCTTTGTGAGCCCCTGAATTGCAGAAGCTGCAGTTTGGTGGTTAGGGAATCCCCAGTAACAGAAGGCAACTGCAGAAGTCAGAGGTGAAAACATCCCAGAAATATGCAAACACTGCACAGTTCTGAGAGTTGTACATGGGCCCCATGCTTAACTGCAAAGACCTATCTCTCTCTTATCTCTTTCAGTTTTGTCTACCCATTAGCATACCAGGGAAGTCAGGTTGGCAGAAACATCTAAGCAGAGGTAGGATGTCACATACACTTAAAGAAATCAGAATAACTGGATGATAATCCAACAAGTTAAAGATGGGAGACGGAAACCCTCCAGTGAAGTCTCCACTGGCGTGAGACCCACACTGCTCAGGAGTCCAGGTCAAACACGGGGTGTTCACCATTTGCATATAGGCTTTGTTTATTCACAGAGGGAACAGAGCAGGTGATTTGCAAGTACCTGTAAAGTTGAGTAACTAGTTATGTGATCTGCCCCATTGAATATGTGAAATCGAGTGCTCTTATGATAGGGTCTACTTCTTACAGAAATCTCTTTTGTGGATGGTGGACACCTGAGGTTGGGAAGCCGTAACTTCCTTGAGATGGAACGACCCGCATCTTTGAGTCCCTATTTCCTAAGTCCAGGTCCCAGATGGTTCCTGTAGGGTTTTATGAGTGTGGTAGGGGTGCAGAAGGAACCTGGTTGGCTGCCGTCTCTGGAGTCGCACAGAGTCGGACACGACTGAAGTGACGCAGCAGCAGCAGCAGCAGCAGCAGCAGCTATAGCCACCCATAGAGGCCTATTATACTGTGTCAGGTTACATTGTTCGCTAGAGTAATTCCGGGAGAGTGAAACCTCACCAGCTGGGTAGCTAGCTATGCTGTTAGTCCACAGGCATCTCAAAATGCTCAGGTTTTAGTCCCAATGAAGAAAAAAATCAACAAACAAGAAACATACCTGCAGCCAATACACTTGCTCCTTGAATGCTTCTTGATCATTCCTTAGCCTCAACACGTTTTCTGGTAAACCATAATTGTTTCTACAGGTATGTGATCAGTTTATCCTTTTTTTCTGTGTGAAAGGGAAGAACTTGGAGTGCTCCCCATCTGCAAGTTGCAGCATCCTTTCCCCTCTACCACTCCCTCTTTCCTTCCTCTCCCCCTCTCTCCTGAACTAAGAATTAAAGAAAGTGGGGGTTGACTTTAGCTCCGAGGTTGGAGGTTGCTGAGTTGCCTCAGGCAAATCCTTTAACCCTGTTGGATTTGTTTCTTCAGCTATAAAAAGAGAGCTTAGGAGGAGATGGTTTCTAAATTCCCTCCTATTATAGCTCTGAAATGTGATTTTGTGATTGTTTTGGAATACCTTGGGACAGTCAAAGAAATCTTTGACTCCCATAGTGGGAACAAAGTCTCTCAGAAAGAACATGGCCTGTGTATTATTTAAACAACTGAATCACAGTAAGGTTTTTCCCATTAAGGCATTTGGTGCAGGCAAGCATTTTATAATAAACTTCCCATGAGCTCATTTAAAGCTCCATTAAAAGCAAACATTTTTTTTTAAGTGAGCTCCTTCTAATTACCTGTTATTAGAGCTTCATGTTTGCTTCCAATCTTGAATTCTGGGCATCTCTGGATGCCCAGGCGAACGTTGCTCTCAAGAAAGGTAATTAGTTTGATAAACATTGTAGATACAATGACTAAAGTGTATTAACTAAATGGATTTGTTCTAATCTCCCTTTCTGAGCTCTTCCCACTCTCCTGCATCACAGTCTCTATCATTTAAAACAGTAATATAAAAGCTAACATTTACTCAGTGCCTGCTAATTGCCAAACACTGTTCTAAGGGCTAACACTAAATACAGCACTTACAATATTCTAAGTATTTTACATTTGTTAATTTAGCAAACTCTCTCTACAATCCTCTGACAGTCGCTCAGTTGTATCTGACTCTTTGTGTCCCCGTGGCCTATACAGTCCATGGAATTCTCTAGACCAGAATACTGGAGTAGGTAACCTTTTCCTTCTCCAGGGGATCTTCCCAACCCATGGATGGAACCCAGGTATCCCGCATTGCAGGTGGATTCTTTGCCAGTTGAGCTACAAGGGAATCCCATCCTATGAGGTACATACTTTTATTATTCATATTTAACAACAAGGAAATTGAAGCACAGAGAGCTTTAGTAACTTGTCACACAGCTAATAAGCGGCAAAAGCAGAATTTGAAGGTGGTAGGACTCCAGAGCTCAGACTCTTAACTACTTTAGCACAGTGTATTGTACTTGGGCATGCATGAATTTGGGAAGCAATGGTTTACAATAGAAGTTTTAAAAATGTCATTTCATCTAGTATTTTATCATCCAAGCAAAGGCTAATCTAGAGATAATTTGGAATGACAAAGTGGTTCCTATTAAATCATCTTTGAGTATAAAAGCAACAACTCCAAGATTGTATGAAACAGGCAAAGATGTTTCAGTACTTTCTTTTTGTCTCTAATCCCACTGTGAATTTCTGAAAAAACAAAACAAAATAAAAATCTACCAGAAAGAGTCTACTTTCAACGGAGCTAGGGTTCACAGGTCAGTTTCTTTCCATTTAAGGCAGTTGAAGCTACAGTCTTGGAGGCCGAAGTTTATTTCCCCAGGTGATGAACATTATGTCTCCCACAGAAGTAATAAAATAATAGGTATCCTTTGTGTTTACACATATAGCCCATGGATCCTTTGCTGAGCTCATTTTAGAGAGGAGGAAACCGAGGCTCAGGGACTTGATATCTCTCCTGGGACCACACACAAATGAGTCAGAGCTGAGGCATTGGACTTACCGGTGTTGGGGAGTTTCCATCTTACCCTTTAAACTCACAGTAATCAAAGCTTCTGCCATACTAGTTCTTGGAGGAGCTGGTGCAAAGTTCTTTGTTTTACAAATCTTCAGATGTGGATTTGTCAGATGGCCTCTGTCCATCTCAAAGCCCAGTGAAGTGGCCCCTTCCTCAAAACACATTTGCTTGGATTTAGGGCTGGATAGTTGGGTGCCAGCCTAATGTTTTTGATGCAGATGATGGGATTAGTGAATAAGATGAGAGATCATTTAAATAGTAATACATTTAAAGCTGAGTATTTTAATCAAGTAAAATGGAAAATAAACTGTGTTCAATTTTTGTATTTATCATGTATTATGATGGAATTTGTGATGAGGAGTAAAAGAAAGGTTATGGAACAGTAAGCCCCATTGGTTCACCAGAGTGATCATGGAAAGGTCAAGCCACCCTGGTTAAAGTTAAAAATTAGTTACCTTTCCCCATGATACGACTGAATAAGCACATTAACAGTTTGTAAAAGAGGTTGTGAAACTTCCTAAGGGGGAAAAAATATTATGTAATCAGTTTAGGAGAGAGGCTTGCCTGACCCCACCTCTCAGTAGGGGGTTGAACTGACTGGGAGGTTCATTCCTATTTCAAAACTATTATTATTTCTCTGGAAGAGCTTATCTTTTATTGCTAATAACACTTCACTCTCAACTACTCTGCTCTCTCCTCTCAATCTACGTCACCAATCACACCCTGAACCAATATAAACATCTACCCAACATTGGAGCACTAATCTTTATTAAGTAAAAGCAGTGCTGTCTTTTCTTTTTTTTTTTCTTTTTTTTTTAAAATTTTATTTTATTTTTAAACTTTACATAATTGTATTAGTTTTGCCAAACACGGTTATAAACTGAAATGTCATAAGGCCAAGCTTTCCTGGACTTTGTGGTTAGAGGACTTGAATATCTAGCTGAACCCAATCTGATAAAATGCACACAGACGTCAATTACAACAATGATTCCCAAACGTATATTGAAAAGCCACAAGAAGTCTATTAAGAATTTAAAACATGGAAGGAGGGGAGAGGAAGGCGGGACAAACTGAGAAAGAAGTATTGACATACATACACTACCATGTGTAAAATAGACCGCTAGTGGGAATCTGCTATAAGGCACAGGGAGCTCAGCTTTGTGCTCTGTGATGATCTAGAAGGGCTGGATGGGGGCGTGGGAGGCAGGATCAACGGGGAGGGGATATGTGTATACATATAGTTGATTCCATTTGTTGTACAGCAGAAACTCTCACAACGTTGTAAAGCAATTATACTCCAATATTTAAAAGTTTAAATTTTTTTAAGAAATTAGAAAGAGTGTAAAACATCGTTAATAGTGTTTTCCATTCTTATATTTTTCTCTACAAAATGTTCACTATAACCAAATGGTGTATATATATATATATATATATTCATTTCAGTTCAGTTCAGTCGCTCAGTCGTGTCCGACTCTTTGCGACCCCATAAATCACAGCATGCCAGGCCTCCCTGTCCGTCACCAACTCTCGGAGTTCACCCAAACTCCTGTGCATCGAGTCGGTGATGCCATCCAGCTATCTCATCCTCTGGCGTCCCCTTCTCCTCCTGCCCCCAATCCCTCCCAGGATCAGGGTCTTTTCCAATGAGTCAACTCTTCGCATGAAGTGGCCAAAGTATTGGAGTTTAAGCCTCAGCATCAGTCCTTCCAATGAACACCCAGGACTGATCTCCTTTAGGATGGACTGGTTGGATCTCCTTGCAGTGCAAAGAACTAAGAGTCTTCTCCAGCACCACAGTTCAAAAGCATCATTTCTTCGGTGCTCAGCTTTTTTCACAGTCCAACTCTCACATCTATACATGACCACTGGAAAAACCATAGCCTTGACTAGACGGACCTTTGTTGGTAAAGTAATGTCTCTGCTTTTGAATATGCTATCTAGGTTGGTCATAACTTTCCTTCCAAGGAGTAAGCGTCTTTTAATTTCATGGCTGCAGTCACCATCTGCAGTGATTTGGGAGCCCAAAAAAATAAAGTCTGACACTGTTTCCACTGTTTCCCCATCTATTTCCCATGAAGTGATGGGACCAGATGCCATGATCTTAGTTTTCAGAATGTTGAGCTTTAGGCCAACCTCTTCACTCTCCTCTTTCACTTTCATCAAGAGGCTTTTTAGTTCCTTTTCACTTTCTGCCATAAGGGTGGTGTCATCTGCATATCTGAGGTTATTGATATTTCTCCCAGCAATCTTGATTCCAGCTTGTGCTTCTTCCAGTCCAGCGTTTCTCATGATGTACTCTGCATATAAGTTAAATAAGCAGGGTGACAATATACAGCCTTGATGTACTCCTTTTCCTATTTGGAACCAGCCTGTTGTTCCATGTCCAGTTCTAACTGTTGCTTCCTGACCTGCATACAGATTTCTCAAGAGGCAGGTCAGGTGGTCTGGTATTCCCATCTCTTTCAGAATTTTCCACAGTTTATTGTGATCCACACAGTCAAAGGCTTTGACATAGTCAATAAAGCAGAAATAGATGTTTTTCTGGAACTCTCTTGCTTTTTTGATGCCCCAGTGGATGTTTGCAATTTTGATCTCTGATTCCTCTGCCTTTTCTAAAACCAGCTTGAACATCAGGAAGTTCACGGTTCACATATTGCTGAAGCCTGGCTTGGAGAATTTTGAGCATTACTTTCCTAGCATGTGAGATGAGTGCAATTGTGGGGTAGTTTGAGCACTCTTTGGCATTGACTTTCTTTGGGATTGGTATGAAAACTGACCTTTTCCAGTCCTGTGGCCACTGCTGAGTTTTCCAAATTTGCTAGCATATTGAGTGCAGCACTTTCACAGCATCATATTTCAGGATTTGAAATAGCTCAACTGGAATTCCATCACCTCCACCAGCTTTGTTCATAGTGATGCTTTCTAAGGCCCACTTGACTTCACATTCCAGGATGTCTGGCTCTAAGTGAGTGATATATATTATATATTGCTGCTGCTAAGTCACTTCAGTCGTGTCCGACTCTGTGCGACCCCATAGACGGCAGCCCACCAGGCTCCCCCATCCCTGGGATTCTCCAGGCAAGAACATGGAGTGGATTGCCATTTCCTTCTCCAATGCATGAAAGTGAAAAATGAAAGTGAAGTCACTCAGTCGTGTCCGACTCCCAGCGACCCCATGGACTGCAGCCCACCAGGCTCCTCCATCCATGGGATTCTCCAGGCAAGAGTACTGGAGTGGGGTGCCATTGCCTTCTCCGATATTATATAGTACATGTATATATGTATATATATGTATTACAGCTTTATATATATAGCTATATATTATATATATATTAGCTTTAAACAGTTTAAAATTTTCCTGCCTTTTGTGATACTTGGCATCATTAAATATGTATTAGGTTGCTGGGTAAAAATGCTCTAATGCTAGGTTTAAGTGATAGGAAGACAGAATGTGAAGTTTTACCTGCAAGTGGAAATTAAATTACACTTCTATGTAATTTAAAAGTACTGCTTTTCAAATTAAAAAAAAATTTAAATGTGAACCACCTGTCCTCTATATTCTCCCAGAGGTAATGTAGATGAATTTTAGTCCCAGTTCCACACGTTAATAAGGAGATTTTGGCTAAGTTAGTTAACCCCTCTGCACATTAGTTCATTTATAAAATGAATATAACAAAAGAAATTGATTCAGAAAGTTGATGAAGATAAAGTTGGATGGTTTTTCTTTTGTATCACAGTAAACATTCAATATAGTTTAGCTATAATTATATTTCAGTACTAATGGTTAATACTTATTGAGGGCTTGTATCAGGAGGTTTTGTTACAAGTACTTTACTCACTTTCCCTTAATGATATAATAATCCTAAGAAGTAGGTACTATCATTCTTAAGATATGGAAAATGAGGCACAGAGATTGGGAACAATGTTTCCAGTGTCACACAACTGCTGTCATAGGGCTGGGATTTGAATCCAGAAAGTCTGGCTCCAAATTCCTTTTACGCAAGTAGTGTGCCTAGACAATAGTGCTTCTCAAGTCATTGTACTTAACTCACGGCAGGTCAGTAATGCAGAAAATTGTCAGAAAAAAATTGAAGCTGTGGGCAATGGGTATTTCCAACCAAAATGCATCCATTAGAGCCTGGAGGGTTTTTTGTTTTGTTTTCACCTCTAGAAAAATACCTAAAATAACTGAATAATGAGGTATTCCCTTATCTATCCAGTTCCTCTTGAAAAAAAAAGTAAAGGAATTCCAAATTTTGTGTTTCAAAGAGGCACATCAAGAAAAATCAATACATGGACTTATTTACAAAACAGAAACAGACTCACAGACTTAGAGAATGAATTAATTGCTGCCAAGGGGGAAGAGTAAAGAGGGGGTTGGGAGGGATACTTAGGGAGTTGCGGATTGACATGTACACACTGCTCTATTTAAAATGGGTTACCAACAAGGACCTACTGTACAGCACAGGGAACCCTGCTCAATATCATGTAACAATCTAAATGGGAAAAAGAATTTGAAAAACAAGATACATGTATATGTTTAACTAACTGAATCACTTTGCTATATACCTGAAACTAACACAACATTGTTAATCAACTATACTCCAATAGAAAATAAAAAGTTAAGGAAATATCAATGCAAATAGCCAGCCAACTATGAAGAATACGTTCATCTTGATAGTAATGAGGTAATAGTAACATGCAGTGTGTGCAATCATGGGGAGGAGCCGCAGAGGAACAGGGTTAAGTAACCTTCCGCAGGGCGATTTGATCAAGACCTTCACCAAGCATGCCCTCTACCCGGTAATTCCACTTCTAGGAGTTAATTCTGTACAAATGTGTCTATTTAAGCATTATATATAATAAAAACTTGGGAGCAACCTCACGAGAAATTTATTATGCATATGGCAGTGGAATTTTTTCTAAGGAAATGGATGTGTGCAAAGATTTACCAACATAGATGTTTATGTTAGTAAATAGTAAATAACAGGAAAAAGAAAGAGAAAGAAGGAAAAGAAGAAAGAAAATTACTTCAGTTGTTAAAAAGGAAGAATTAAAGAAATTATAGTGCACCTGCATAATTTGGAAATTATATTGTAGAATTCCATAAATATGCATATGAAAAAGACTCAAAGAGCATATATGAAGAGGTTAGCAGACATTACAGAGTTGTAGTATGAAAAGTGCTTTATTTTCTTTGCTGCTTCTTTTCTTTTCCAGATTTTCTGCGTTAATCATGTATTACTTTTGTACTAGGGGAAAAGAAGATTATTATAATAAATAAAAATATTTTAGTGTGAAAAAAAATCAGGTCTATATAATCAACATTCTAAATTTGAGTGACAGAAAACCCAGATCAAACTGTTGTTAACAAAAAAGAAGTTCTTGCTGAACATGCCTCAGGCATGGTTGGACCAGGCCTCAGACAATGAATGTTAGGACTTGGTCCTTCTCTTACCATCTCTTTATATCTTGTTCTTCTTTCCTTTCTATTGCTTCATTTTCGGGAATATTCTCTCCATGTAGTGGCACACATGTCCCCTCCTCCCTCGGCATACCCAACAATTGCCTTTTTAATAAGACCTGAAACTCCTGGATCTTATTTTCATTGGCCATCCGGGAATAGCGCACCCATCTGTGATCCTATCAAATAGCCCTGTGAGCTGGAATGCCATTTTATGCCTGGGTCACAGGTTCTCTATTGGAGCCAGGATGTGGGGTTAGCTAGGATGGCTGGAGTGAGAGTTTGGGAAACAAGAAACAATGGGGTTCCATGTGAAAAAAGAGGAGTGGAGTATGTTGGTGAGGTAAAAGTCGCAAATGCAAAGAAACAAAGGCACAGTCACCACAAAATTGCAGTTTCTTCAGAGGCTGGCTGGGCATGGCTAGGAGTAGCTTTAGCAGCCTTGAACCATTTAGATTTCTTGTGGTTGCAAGTGACAGAGATTTCAATTAGATGTGGCTTATTGTTTTACACAACTGAAAAATCCCGAGGTAGGGCTGGTTTCACTGAGGCTAAGCCACCCAAGGATCTGGCTCTTTCAGTCTCTCCAGTGGTGACAGTTTCAGCTCCAGATTCCACACCAAAGCCGCCTGCAGCTCTGGGCTCTCTCCCCAGGATTGAAGTTTCTCATCCTCACACCACACCAGGTGTGATCCCGGGACAGAGAAAGTCTTTTAACATTCTACATAAGTCCTGTGATTGTCATCTGTCTCCCTGGCCCATATGGGAGGAGTCTGAGAAGGATTGGTATTAATTCTTTAAATATTTGGTAGAATTCAGTGACGAAGCCATCTGCTCCTGGACTTTTCTTGTTGGAGGTTTTTTGACTATTGATTCAAACTCTTTACTAGTAATCAATCTGTTCAGATATTCTCTTTATTCAGGATTCAGCTTCGGTAGGTTGTATAGGGCTTCCCAAGTGGCTCAGTGGTAAAGAATTTTCCTGCCAATGCAGGAGATGCAAGAGACGTGAGTTTGATCCCTGGGTCCAGAAGATCTCCTGGATCTTCCTGGAGTAGGAAATGGCAACCCACTCCAGTATTTTTGCCTGAATAATCTCATAGACAGATGAGCCTTGCAGGCTATAGTCCGTGGGGTAGCAAAGAGCTGGACACGACTAAGTGACTAAGCATGCACGCACGCATGCTTTTAGGAATTTATTCATTTCTTCTCAGTTGTCCAGTTTG
This sequence comes from Bos grunniens, assembly GCF_055505025.1. Classification (NCBI taxonomy): domain Eukaryota; kingdom Metazoa; phylum Chordata; class Mammalia; order Artiodactyla; family Bovidae; genus Bos; species Bos grunniens. The sequence goes on from NC_141170.1 coordinate 72,261,233, forward strand.
TTGACGTGTGATTATTCCCAGTGATGTCTTATAATCCTTTGCATTTCTGTGGTATTACTCTTAATGTCTCCTCTTTCACTTCTAATTTTGCTTATTGAGCCCTCCCTCTTTTCTTCTGGGTAACTCCAGTTAAAGTTTTGTCTATTTTATTTACCTTTTCAAAAAAACAGCTCTTATGTTCACTAATATTTCCTATTGTCTTTTTTTCTACTAACTTGGACTTAGTTTGTTCTCATTTTTTATAGTTCCTTGAGGTATAAAGTTAGGCTGCTTTTTTGAACTCTTTCTCTTTTCTTAATATCAGTGTTTATCGCCATGAATCATTGACCTAAATTGAATCATGAACTCATCCCTGATCAACCCATATGGCTTGAGGAATAGGATACATTGATTGGTTTCAGCCAATTATAGTTCATTCCTGGAGCCAGGTCTGGGGTCAATCCCAACTAGACCACCAGTGAAGGTGGAATATGTGTATCCACAAAGAATATCAACATGGAGAAAGGAAGACTCCATGCTGGAGGGGTGAGTAGCAAATGTCCACAAAAATTCTTTAGGAATCTGATGTGTTTAAACACTATCTAGTTTTCTAGAGAGTGTTTCTGAATAGGAAATATTTGTTAACTGTATCTATCATATTTTAACACATATATATGGAAGCTAGAAAAATAGTACTGATGAGTCTATTTGCAGGGCAGGAATAGAGACGAAGACATAGAGACCAGACTTGTGGATACAAGGGGAAAGAGAGGGTGGGAGGAATTGAGAGAGAAGATTGACATATACATATATACACTACCATGTGTAAAGTAGCTAGCTGGTGGGAAGGGCTGTATATCATAGGGAGCTCAGCCTGGTGCTCTGTGATGTGGGATGGAGGTGTGCTATGGAGGGGTGGGAGGAAGACTCAAGAGAGAGGGGATACGTGTATATGTATAGCTGATTCATGTTGTTGTGCAGCAGAAACTAACATAACATAGTGAAGCAACTATGTGTGCACATGTGTGAAAGTCGCTCAGTTGTGTTCAACTCTTTGTGATCCCATGGACTGCTGGAATTCTCCAGGCCAGAATACTGAGTGAGTAGCTGTTCCCTTATCCAGGGGATCTTCCCAACTCAGGGATCAAACCAATGTCACCCTCATTGCAAGTGGATTTACTGTCTGAGCCACCAGGGAAGCCCCAAAGCAACTATCAGTCAGTTCAGTTCAGTCACTCAGTCATGTCCGACTCTTTGCGACCCCATGAATCACAGCACGCCAGGCCTCCCTGTCCATCACCAACTCCCGGAGTTCACTCAGACTCACGTCCATCGAGTCAGTGATGCCATCCAGCCATCTTATCCTCTGTCATCCCCTTCTCCTCCTGCCCCCAATCCCTCCCAGCATCAGAGTCTTTTCCAATGAGTCAACTCTTCACATGAGGTGGCCAAAGTACTGGAGTTTCAGCTTTAGCATCATTCCTTCCCAAGAAATCCCAGGGCTGATCGCCTTCAGAATGGACTGGTTGGATCTCCTTGCAGTCCAAGGGACTCTCAAGAGTCTTCTCCAACACCACAGTTCAAAAGCATCAATTCTTTGGCTCTCAGCTTTCTTCACAGTCCAACTCTCACATCCATGCATGACCACTGGAAAAACCATAGCCTTGACTAGACGGACCTTTACTCCAATTTAAAAAATAAATTGAAAAAACTGTATCTTGCTTGCAACTTTGTTGCAGAATATTGCTTACCTACATGTCTAAATGAAAAAGCATACATGGATCTCAAGTCTTCAACCATATCTCCATTTTAAACCTTTTAGACATACCTGCTGTTTACCAAGAGAGGTAAACTACCTTCCACAGCCACAGGCAGTCAGCCTCTCTCCTCTTGGGTTGTAATAACCTAAAAAACATTGTATTACTTTTTAATACATATTTTCATGAAGCTTTGTTTAGGGAAACATATGGGAGGATGAGATGTTTAGATAGTATCACAGGCTCAATGGTCCTCTGAGCAAAACTAAGATCATGGCATCTGGTCCCATTACTTCATGGCAAATAGATGGGGAAACAGTGGAAACTTTGGCAGGCTTTATTTTGAGAGGTTCCAAAATCACTGCAGATGGTGACTGCAGCCATGAAATTAAAAGATGCTTGCTCCTTGGAAGAAAAGTTATGACCAACCTAGACAGCACATTAAAAAGCAGAGATATTACTTTGCCTACAAAGGTCTGACTAGTCAAAGCTATGGTTTTTCCAGTAGTCGTGTATGGATGTGAGAGTTGGACTATAAAGAAAGCTGAGCACAGAAGAATTGATGCTTTTGAACTGTGGTATTGGAGGAGACTCTTTAGAGTCCCTTGGACTGCAAGGAGATGCAACCAGTCCATCCTAAAGGAAATCAGTCTTGAATATTCATTGGAAGGACTGATGCTGAAGCTGAAACTCCAATACTTTGGCCACCTATGCAAAGAACTGACTCATTGGAAAAGACCCTGATGGTGGGAAAGATTGAAGGCAGGAGGAGAAGGGGACGACAGAAGATGAGATGGTTGGATGGCATCACCGACTGAATGGACATGAGTTGAGTAAACTCCGGGAGTTGGTGATGGACAGGGAGGCCTGGCATGCTGCAGTCCATGGGGGTTGCAAAGAGTTGGACATGACTGAGCGACTGAACTGAACTGAACAGACTCGATGGACATGAATGTGAGCAAACTTCAGGTGACAGTGAAGGACAGGGAAGCCTGGCAGGCTGCAGTCCATGGGGTCACGAAGAGTCGGACAAGACTGAGCAACTGAACAACAACATGGGGTTTTGAAATGTCAGCATTTTGGGAGGAAAGTAGGAAGTATAAAGACTATTGTGTTCCTGTCTCTTTTATTTATGGAGTAAGTTTAAAGTCATGCAGCGTTAGCAAGGAAAACAAACAAAATGGTCCACGCTTACTTTAGATGACATCTGTCCCCTAGGACAGTCACTAGTTTGGGGTTTGAGAAGGTTTTCAGTGGATGGCACAGGCTAGGAATAAGATGTTTTCTTTTCAGCTCCAGAAGGAAGTTTGCACGGATCATTACAGTCAGGCTCTTCTGTGAAAAATAAATGTGCTTCTGCCAGAGAAGGCAACAGGAAAACCTCAACCACTGACAGCTTAACACTGGGCAAAAAATTCACCCAGACTAATGTCATTGCAGATGAGGGACAGTTTTGAAAGTTACATGATTAAAAATGCCCTGCACAGACAACAGCCCGGCTTGGCAGATGATCTGACTAACAGATCTGTTGCCCCAGGTGGCAACTGCTGCAGAAAAATCCCCCATCTTGTTTCACATGAGTCAACAGAATTCTGCAGAAGTGTCATAAAATGTAAGTGAAAGTATTTTCCTTTGCCAGAGCCCAGGAGGTGATGGAGACAAGGGTCAGGAGGGAAGTGGTCTGCCTGGCCACCAGAGGTCTGCCACACATCAAGAATGGGTGCCCAGCTTGTGCATAACAGCAGTCTTGGAGGAAGACTCCTAGCCCAACCACAACGAGCCCAGCCACGGCCACTGGCTCTTCACCATGCTCACAGAACGTCTCCCACCAGCCAAGGACTCACAATAAAGCAATAAAGCGACACTTCAATTTTCGCCATGACTATTTTATCTGTTGGATTTTCTAGGTCCAAGACCTGGGTGCAATGAGATTCCAGGAGCATGTAAACCTGACTGAGTCCCCAGTGAAAATGATTATCTGTTCTCATATTATAAAACCTGAATCCAAGGCTTACATAAACGCCCACAAAGCATAGCATTATCCCCATCTCATTAACTGTTGAATTGATTATTCAGGAAAATTTCATGACATTTGGAGACCATTTGAAGGTTAGATTTGACTTCACTTCCAAAGAATTCCTAAGTGTGTAACTGCTGAAAGTCAGAGCCAATTGTAAATTAACAGTGTCACTCTCTGCCAAATGATTTCAGAAGCAAAATTATAATAGTTCTTTTTAAAAAATTTAACCCAAAATTATGTTTAATGTGGAAGGTAGGTATTTAAATAGATTTTCTAAGATGTAAGAATTTTCTAAGATGTGGGATCTTTAAGAGAAAGGGTAGCTAGGACTTGAAGCCCTTTCAAACAGTCTGAAGCTTCTGAGTATTTAGTCACATGCATGCTTAAGTCCAAAGGTCCTCTATTCCATGCACCACATCGGGACCAATACATTCCCACATCAAATTCAACACGAGGGGCAGGACATGCAGAAACCTGAGTAGAGTGATTCTTGTCTATTTAGCAATCAGTCAACAGACACTTATGTGTCTACTGTATTCCAGGAGATGTTCTGGGCACTCAGAATACAGCCTTGAAAACAAATAAATCCATTTACTGATGGAGCTTTCAGTCCAACGGGGTCAAAGATTATCACCAAATAAGTTAAATGTATAATGGCACTATGTTAGGTGGTTGTAAGTTCTAAGAAGAAAAGTCAAGCAAAGGAAGTGTGCTGAAGGTTGCAGTTCTAGACAGACATAGTGGCAAGAGAAGGCTTCACTAAAAAGGGTTATTTGAGCAAAGAGCTGAGTTTTAAGAGGAAGAAAGTCAGGCAGATATGTCAGCCTAGGAAAAGCATTCTGGGCTGAGGGAACGGCAAGCTCAGATGTCCAGAGGCATGAAATGTTTGGGTCGCTTGAGGAAGAGCAGGAGGTCAGCAGAGTTACAGAGAAGTAATCAAGGTGGGGACTAGTATTTGGTTAGTTTAGAGAGGCATCTGAGTACCAGACTGGGAAGGGTCTCATGAGCCATTGTAAGGAGTTTCAACTTTACTCTGAGTGAGATGGGAAGCCACTGGAGGTAACAGTGTGGCATGATCTGATGTATATAGTATTAACAAGATGACCACAGCTGCAGTGTTGAGAACAGACTGAAAGTTACAAGAGCAGAAGCAGGGCAATCATGGGTATTGCTGTTGCTACTGCCAAATATATGGCCATCACAGTCATTTAGATGAGATACATGGGCAGCTGCATCCATGTGTGTGTGATGGAAATGATGAGAAATGATAAGATGCTGCGTCCATTTAGACTTTATGTCTTTCCTTCTCTGTGTATGTGGTTCCCTCCTCTCTCCCTCATTCCCCACTCTGTTCAGGAAGCAAATCAGAGCAGGAATGGGTGACCCAAAAGCTCCAGCACCCCTTCCAAGCACTTCCAATGGCAGAGATACTGACCCAGCCATCTCGATCTTCAGGTGCCATCTCTGGTTCCTAGAACGTCCGTGGGCCGCCACCTTGGGAGAGGAAACAGATGCCCAAGTTTAGAGTAAGTTGCAAACACTAAATAAAAAAGTCCAGTTATTCTTTTTTCTAGGAACAGTTAGTCGCTGGGGATTTCTCTTGTCCTTGCTTCCAGCAGCTGCCCTGGAGGTCACAACCTGCTTTTGTTGTGCATTAGCCTCCCTGGCATCCATTTCTTTGGAGATGCCACAGCTGTGGCTTCCAGAAGTTCAGATGTGTTTTCTAAATGTACATTAGCCCCTGGGCTTACCTTAAGCCTGGCATCTGGAAAGATTCACTTTTACAGGCCAGTCTCACAGCACTCTGGTTCCCCCGGGATCTGAGTCTCCACTGCCAGTAATGGGCTGGTCTTGAGTTCAGTAGCTGTCAAGTGGTTGTGGGGTGTGGTCAGAGGACTGGGGTCCAGGCAGGGTGAGAAATAGATTTTAAAAGTATAAAAGTGATATATGCTTGTTTAAAAAATATTTACACAATACAAATTTTTAAGTAAAAAGTAAAAATGCCTACTCTCCAGGTGAAAATATTATAAATAGTTTGACAGCTTTTCAGATTCTAGGTGCTTGTTGGAAATGCAGATTTCATGGGTCCCCTCCTGGGCTACCAGGAGCAGAGAGTGATATTAATACACATTTTACTAATATCAAGTTCACCAGGTGATTCTTATGAACGCTAAAGTTTGAGAAGTCTTTTGTCATTTCTATTAGCACAAAATGTGTGTATAGGCATTAATATATAGCTTTATACACACAGTACTCATGTATGGATGTGAGAGTTGGACTATAAATAAAGCTGAGTGCTGAAGAATTGATGCTTTTAAACTGTGGTGTTGGACAATACTCTTGAGAGTCCCTTGGACTGCAAGGAGATCAAACCAGTCCATCCTAAAAGAAATCAGTCCTGAATGTTCATAGGAATAACTGGTGCTGAAGCTGAAGTTCCAATAGTCTGGCCACCTGATGCGAAGAACTGACTCATTAGAAAAGACCCTGATGCTGGGAAAGATGGAAGACAGAAGAAGGGGATGACAGAGGGTGAGATGGTTGGATGGCATCACTGACTTGATGGACATGAGTTTTAGCAACCTCCGGGAGTTGGTGATGGACAGGAAAGCCTAACACACTGCAGTCTATGGGGTCGCAAAAAGTCGAACATGACTGAGTTACTGGACTGAACTGAACACACACAGATACATACACATTCAGATTAAACATATACCTGCATGCACAAAGGGATTCACATAACACAAACCGAATGTAACTCGACTAACTTAACTCAATAACACTAAACACCACTTTCTCTTCCCCTGTAGGGACTGACTCGGTACGGTGTTTAACTGCCCACCCCCACCCCAACCCCGTCCAGCCTGCTATTAGGCATTTGTGTTGTCTTCTGCTTTTATACCTGGTTTTCATCCCTTTTTGTAGCTTGTGTTCCATTAATTATTTAACTCTTTCATGATATTTTCCTTTCATTTGTAGAAAGGTTTCTGACAGTCACTCCTGAGGTTGTTCCGAGGACTGAGAGAGTGTACCTGAAGAAAAGTCGGAGGGAACTATGACTTTCAGTTATCTTCCAACTCAGCTCTAACTTGCATCTAAAAGCATGGCACCTAAGACAGGCTTCTGGTGTGTCAGCGAGGGTGCTGCAGGGCTTCCCTTCCCCTGAAGTCAAGGTGGCTGCTATTCACCATGGCTCCTACATTGGGCCACTGTATTTTCTGCATGAGTGCTCAGTCCTGTCTGACTTATTTATTACTACGACACCAAAAACACATTTGAATCTATCTATCTAGGAGGACATTTCTTCAAATTGTGCCTGCCATATGGGAGACCGAGGTTCGATCCCTGGGTCAGGAAAATCCTCTGGAGAAGGGAATGGCAACCCACTCCAATATTCTTGCCTGGAAAATTCCATGGACAGACGAGCCTGGCAGGCTACAGTCTATGAGGTCACATAGAGTTGGACACAACTGAGCAACACACACTGTTTATTTTCTTTCAACTTTTTAATTTTGTTATAATTTTAGACATACAGAAGTGGCAAGAATAGTACAAAGGTTCTTCATTCACATCCCCCAAATGTTAACATTTACCACATTTATTTATGTATGTACACACACACAGACACACACATAGACACGCCCAGACACACACACATACACATTTTTGTTCTGAATCGTTTCGAGAGTTCACTGCAACTGGGGTGACCAAACCCTCCCAGTCTGACTGGGCCTTTATGGATTTTAGTATTAAAAATCCTATATCTGGGTAGGGAGGGGGGCTTCCCTGGTGGCTCAGTAGTAAAGAATTCACCTCCCAGTGCAGGAGACATGGGTTCAATTCCTGGTCTGGAAAGATCCCACATGCCTCAGAGCAACTAAACCCATGTGACAGAGCTGTTAAGCCTGCGTTCTAGAGCCAGGGAACTGCAGCTACTGAGCCCACACTCCACAACTACTGAAGCCCGCACGCCCTAGAGCCTGTGTTCTGCAACAAGAGGAGTCACTGCAATGAGAAACCTGGGCACCACAACTAGAGAGTATGCCCTGCTCGCTAGAGAAAAGCCCATGAAGCAATGAAGACCCAGCATGCTGCTGCTGCTGCTAAGTCACTTCAGTCGTGTCCGACTCTGTGTGACCCCATAGATGGCAGCCCACCAGGCTCCCCCGTCCCTGGGATTCTCCAGGCAAGAACACTGGAGTGGGTTGCCATTTTCTTCTCCAGAAGACCCAGCATAGCCAAAAATAAATAAAATTAATTTTTAGAAAAGGCTTATATCTGGGCACTCCTTCAGTCCCAGGCAAACTGAGACGACTGATCGTCCTTGTTGCAGCTGTGATGCCCTTTTACTTGTAAATACTTAAGTGTGTATTTACTAAAATCAAGAACATAACCACTGTACAATTATCAAAATCTGGAAATCAACTTTGATGCAAAATATTATTCGATCTGCAGAAGATTTTCAGATTTTGTCAGTCTTCCCAATAAGAGGGATTTTTTAAGGATTTTATTTCTTAATAAAAAGAAAACCCTGGATTATATGTCACCTTCACTGGTCGTGTTTCTTTTCTCTTCTTTAGTCTGAACCAATTCCTCAGTCTTTGTCATTCATGGCACCGATATTTTGGCAGGGGGTGGGGGTGAGGAGTGGTGAAGCAGTAACAGATAGCTTTATTGCTTTGCCAAGCAAAGGGAGACACACCACACACCAGGCTTCTGCCTCGAAAAATTATGTGTCTCCTGAAGCAATGCTATTTAGAAGGATACAGTCCAAGTATTATGCAGAATGCCCCTCCGTATGGGTTTCTTTGATGTTTTCACACAACTGGACTCAGATTATTTCTTTTTGGAAGGAATCATACAGAAGTGAGACATATGCTGTTGATTTACCCCATGACCAGGTATTTTAACTTTGATCACTTGATTGAGGAGGTTTTTGTCAGATTTCTCCTTGGTAAAATAACTATTTTCCCCTTTGTAATTAATAAGTATGTTGTGGGGAGATATTTAGAGACTATGTAAATATCTTGTTTCTCATTAAACTCTCCCACTTGTTTTAGTATCCACTGATGACTCGCCTGAATCAATTTTTTTAATGAAGGGTTGCCCAAAGATTGGACTTTATTTTTGAAAATGTTTAACAGGGGAGAATCTGCATTAGAAGTATATAGGTTTATGGAGGAGACAGACACGTTTCAGATAATTACAGCACAACATAGCAATTGCTCAGAAATAAAGCAAGGGACGGCAAGCTAAAAGATCCCAGGTCAAATCTAGCCCAACACCTACTTTTGTAAATAAAGTTTTATTGAAACACAGCTATGCCCATTTACTTGCCTAACACTTCTGACTACTTTAACACTATAATGGCAGAATTGAGAAGATGCAGTGGAGACCACATGGCCCTCAAAACCTAACATATTCACTACCTGGCCCTGATAAAAAAAAATCTGCTAATCCTTGATAAAAGGGCCTATGGGGACAGCTCTGCTGAATTGGACTTCTGTTTAACTTACAATAGGCAATATTCATTCATTCTGTGGCCCTTGACGGGTATAGCAAGTCTAGGAGGTGAAGGTACATGCATTCCTGCCCTGGAACCCAGGCATGTGTAGGACTTTTTACCACATACACTACAGAGGTGTCAGGCAATGTCTTACCAAAAAAGAGATTAATTCTGGTCTTTTGTTTGTTTGTTTGTTTTTGGTATATAACTATAAATTATCAAGAAGGAAAAGTTTACTAAATCACAGAAATTAAATATAATTATAATTAGCATGATCAAAATGTCTGCATATCAAAGTGTTTCCAAGTCCTGTAAGAATGTCCTTTTTATTTCTAGTAAATTTGGTAAAAGGAAACTCAGGGATCAAAAGAATTTGAACAACCCTCAAAGCTGTTTTGATACTAGATTTGGTAAAGATAAATAATAAGGGTTGTGAAAGTGACTCAGTCATGTCCGATTCTTTGTGACCCCATGGACTGTATGTAGCCTGCCTGGTTCCTTTGTCCATGGAATTCTCCAGGCCAGAATACAGGAGTGGGTTGCCTTTCCCTTCTCCAGGGGATTTTCCAACCCAGGGATCGAATCCAGATCTCCCACATTGCAGGCAGACTCTTGACCAGCTGAGCCACAAGGGAAGCCCAAGAATACTGGAGTGGGTAGCCTATTCCTTCTCCAGCAGACCTTTCCAAACCAGGAATCAAACCAGGGTCTCCTGCATGGCAGGCAGATTCTTTACCAACTGAGCTATGAGTGAAGCCCCATATAATAATAAGGGTTATTGGGAGGTTAAAAGTATCAACTGGTCATCTATATGTGAAGTCACTTTTATTTCCAGAATGTATCCTGTTCACTAAAGTTCCAGGCAGAATTAGGCAAAACTGAATGTGCTGCTCAGGCTATGTTTTGTGATAGGAAGAGGAAGTTCTGGCAAACCAATTAAGAACTCAAAGTAACTTAATCTTGTTGATTGTTCCCTTTTATGGGGAACACCCATGTAGTGCTGGAATGACCAACTCCAGGAAAAGAGCAGATTTTTAGGCCGAGCCTATATGACTGAAGTACAGAGTAAAATCTTTCTGATGAATTTTGGCCACACACACAAAAATTGATCTAGATTTTTCTAAAGCCAAAGCACAATTTCTTACTGATAAAAAAAAAAATCCACAAGATATTCTTGTCTGAAATAGTTTTGGATTAAGGCGGTAAAGAGAATTTCAGTGAGTGATAGAGTTCTTTTTAAAAAAATATTTATTTATTTATTTATTTATTTATTTATGACTGCACTGGGCTTTCCTTGTTGTGTGTGCTTTCTCCAGTTGCAGAGATTGGGGGCTATGCTCTGGGTGTGGTGCCTGGGCTCATTGCAGTGGGCTTCTCTTGTTGCAGAGCACGGGCTCTAGGGTGCGATCTTAGTGCTCATGGCGTACAGGTTTAGTTGCCCGGTGGCATGTGGGATCTTTCCTGACCAGGGACTGAACCCATGTCCCTGCATTACAAGGCAGATTCTTAACTCCTGGACCACCAGGGGAGCCCAACAGAGTTCTTACTAAAGATTATTATTACTTTATACTCTAGGGGACACATGTGACTTTAAAACAGATAGAGAAGTCCATCAAACAGGACAAAATATTGAAGATCATAAAAATGAAACCCAAATAATTACAAAACAGCAAAAGATGCACAAGAAAAAATAGATTTATCCTTGTAAGGCCAAAGCACAGAAGCTTCTGCCTGAGACACTCACTGAAGCTGGATGATAAAAATTAAGTTTAGGCAGCGAAGAAGGTGCACAATTGGGAAGAGCAAGGGCAGGCTGGGAACTTTCCTTTTTCTGGTCACCTCAGTCTCAGCACAGGGCACAGGTAGATTTTGCTTTAACAAAGTGTCATGAACTTAATGTCTGTGTTCCACTCCCCCAAATTCATAGGTTGAAACCCTAACCCTAGTGAGATAGTAGGTAGTAGGTGGTAGGGCCTTGGAAGTTACTTAGAGTTAGGTGAGATCATGAGGGTGGGGCTCCAATGGTGGATTAATGCCTTTATGAAAAGAAGAGAAGATATGAGACCTCTCTCTCCATCAGCTGAGGATATAAGGAGTAAATGACTATCTGCAAACCAGGAAGTGTCCCCTCACTAGACGCTAAATCTTCCAGAGACTTGATCTTGGACATCCCAAGATGTTTGCTGCTTAAGCCACCCATGCTGTTTTTATTGTAGCGGTCTGAACTGACACAAAGCAGACATTCTTGTCCAGAAGATCTGAGAGATTAGGCTATTTGGAATAACTGCATATTCTAGTTTCCTAAGCATTCTTGAATTCTTAGCATTTCTGTGGAGTTTCCTGAACACTTACATACACTGATCTGTCTTAGGACCAAGGAACGCTCTTAAATAAGCATTATCAGCCCCTTTGAAGATAGGAAAACGAAGGAGCAGAAAAGTGAAGTGACTTGCCCAAAGTCAGTCAGTCCTGAAACTTGAGCCTCTTGATCCCAGATCAGTGTATTTTACAGGGCGTTGCAGGGACTCTCTGATTTGTCAGTATATTGGTTGGGGTACAGCAAGAAACAGCGTTCACTCCAGATGGTTCAAATGGAGAGACTCTAATAAACAGGCTGCTTATGAGATGTGGGCAGGGTCAGAGAACAAACACGGAGGTGGGTGCATTCACCTTCTGCAAGAGTAGGGAGCAAATACTATCTCTAAGAGCTGAAGGAAGGAGCAAGGGGGGGATTTTAGTGGCTGGAGTTGTGACTGTGAATTGGGCCAACCTGCAGGAGCTGACTTGGGGAGGCAGGTAGGTGGTGCCTGTGATCGACACTGAAGTGGGAGAAAGTGGGGAGAAGATACTCCAACCTCCTTTTCCTTTGGTTCTCCAGCCAGCCCCTGACACTGGCCATCCAGAGGCCATCAGAAATGAGGCTGTTTGCCTGGCTGGACACCTATGACAAAGAGCAGGGTGGGGAAGTATGGGTCCAGCGGGGGACAGGAAAGTGGCAGGAATTTGAAGGGAATGCCATTATTTTCACTTCACAGAGCGGAATTAAATGTCTAACACTAAAATAAACATGAATACAATTTATATGGGTTCAGGATCGTAATCCCTTATTTGAAACCCTGTGGGCCCGATGCATTCTGGAATTGAGAGTATGAACTCTCAGGAACTACATGTTATATAATGCCCCCAGCAGGGTTGAGGGCAGCACCCTATAACAAAATACATTCATATGTCTGCAGCAAAAGGCATGAATATTTACTCTAAGTGAGACAAATAAATATAAATAATTTATCATTAGTTCAAGTCAAGTTTTGCTACCAAATGGTTTTTTTGAACTGTCCATAAGAAATTATTAACTAGTAGTTAAATTTTTCCTGGTGACTCATAGTAAAGAATCTACTGCCAATGCAGAAAATGTGGGTTCGATCCCTGAGTTGGGAAGGTCCCCTGGAGGTGGAAATAGCAACCCATTCCAGTACTCTTGCCTGGGAAATCCCATGGATAGAGGAGCCTGGGGGTCTACAGTCCATGGGGTTGCAAAAGAGTTGGACATGACTGAGCAACTGAACAAGTTAAATTTTCAGAAGTCATCCTAGGAGTTGTAGTATTTTATTGTCATTATTATGAATGTTGTTTTTTTTTTGTAGTCTTTCTTTTACTGCATAGTTTTATATACATACACACACATATATACATATATATTGTGTGGATTCTAGAAAAATGGAAATTTACCTTATATAGGTTTTCAAATTATTAATCAAAAAATAGAAAAGAATGGCAATTCACTTTACAAGAGTCTGTCCTGGAAATGATTCATAGCAGGATTCCTTTAAATAGCAAGCATCCTGGTCTTTACAGTTTGGCTTTGGGCAAAAAGTGGAGGGCACAGGGCTCTTCCTTAGTGGCCTTGAATTCTCTGTCAAGGAGGGACCCCCACCGTGAGAAGAGCAGCTTAACCCCCTGCAAGGCTGGTGCTCCCTAGAGTGTCCGGGTTAGCAGAGCGAGGAATCGTATCTTGGAATTCTTGGGGATCTTCAGTGGTGATTTTGCTGGCAGGCATTCCTGGTCTCCAAAGCTATGAAAACCACAATTCTCAGAACGACTAACAGGAAACCTCACCCACTAACAGAGGAAGCTGAGGAAGGAAGGAAAGATGGCAGAGCCCAGGGAGGGCCAGTATATGAAACAATAAGTAAAGTCACACGTTTGGAGACAGTGTCTACATGGTCAGAGGAAGCACCCCCATCTGCACCTTCCTCACTGCCCCCACAAAAGCTCTCCTGAGTGCTGGCCTGGGATCTCAGGCCATTCGTGCTCAGGGCTCCCTCTGGAATGACTCCTCGACCTTCTCCTCATCATCTCCAGTTCCACTGCCTGTTTATCACCATCCTTGATGACTTTCAAAGCCAAAGTTCAACTCTTTTACAAGAAAGTCATCACTGCCTTGTCTCTACGCTGCTGCTGCTGCTGCTGCTGCTACTAAGTCACTTCAGTCATGTCCGACTCTGTGCGACCCCATAGACGGCAGCCCATCAGGCTCCCCTGTCCCTTCTGGCTGCCCACAAAGTGGTTTAGATTTTCCTCATGATCTCATCATATCATACCTTGTATTAGAGGATTTGTCTTATTCCCTTGCCAAAATTAAAAACTTTGTTCATTTACTACTTTTTTCCGTATTAATTCATCAAGCATTTTTCAAAACCTATTCTGTCTATGTATGGTGCTCGACTTTGGGATTTGAAGATACATAAGATGAGTTCCTGCATGCCAGAAATTACAGTCTAGTGGGAGAAGACAGACAATATGACGATAGAGTGATCTAGGAGCACAGAAGAGGGACAGGTCACCCAGCTTGTGGGAGGTGGTCAGGGAAGCCTGCAACCTCTCACTCAGCCTAGTGAGAGGGAGACTAATGAATGGTGGGAATGGGTGTTCCTGGCAGAGAGACTAGCATGGCACAGGGCCAAAGGGTTGAGGATTGGAATATTTTCCAAGAACCACACATAATTGAGCATAGCTGGTATGTGGGAGTCAGGCAGAAGGATGTAGTGGGGAAAGGATTGGGGAAAGGTGAAGCTGGACAAGATCTTGATAAGATCTTGGAGGACCTTATCCATCTTGCTATGGAATTTAGACAGTTCAGTCCATAGAGCCACCACCCACACAATGATGCTGGGGTCAGGATCCGATTACTTGGGGTCCTAGGTTGAGTCCTCACAGAAGCAGATTCTGAGACAAGGGTTCAAGGGCCAGCAGGTTCACTGGGAGATGATCCCAAGAGGGACTGTTAGGGGGTGGGCAAAGTGGGCAGGGAGAGGGATGGCGGCCAACACAGGGAGCACCAACCAGCAGTTACTGCCCTGAGCACTTCAGCTCAGACCCCTGGACAGCTGAAAAACGTGCTCCAGAGTTATTCCACTCCAGGGGCGAGGACGTCAGGGGACTGTCCTCTGTCATTGCTGGAGAGCAGCTCCCAGGGGCTTTGATTCCCGACACTGTGGCTCCCAGTGAGTGGGAGTCACAGCAGAGCCTGCAGCCTGAGAAGCTGGCAGGCAGAGCAGCGAGCTCACAAAGCTGCTGCTGTTGGAACTTTAGTGATGGAGGGCTGCGTGGGGGAGCGAGGATCTGAGCCCTCTGGTTATTAAGATAGAATGATCTGGAGAAACAAGGCGAGTTTAGTAGTCAGGCAGGGAAGAGAAAGCGCACCCAAGGGGTAAAATGCAGAGAAATGGATGAAGGAATGATCGGGCAGAGGTGTGGGCCGGTCAGGCTGGTGTCCCTGGGCAGCCAGTGAGCCCTCGCGTACCCAAAGCGGGACCCCAGCCTACTCACCATTCCGTGGGACAACTCTGAGGCTTGTGGACACTGTTTTCAAAGGTCTGAACCCAGTAGCTCATCAGTGCTCCCTGCATTGCTGCCCTCCCTTTCCTGGCTCACCTCCCTACTCACTTAAAAGTCCTTAACCCTAGAGCATTCTTTGGAGAGAAGAAGGGAGAGCTGGAGCCCAGGGAAAGTGGTTGTCTGAGGTCAGTGTGGTCTTACCTAGAAAGCTGCAACCCCACCAAGGGACAGCTTGTTAGACTGGAAGCTGAAGGCAGGAGCTCCCTCGTCCCTTCACTTGCCCAGTCCACCAGTCAGAGAGCCAGGAAGCCCCAGCAACCTGGTGGGTCCCAAAGGAAGGGTCCCCGGGGCACAGAGCAGGGAGGGAACAGGGAGGGTGAGACAAACAGAGGATGTCCAGAACACCTGTCTCCCATTAGGATGTAGTCCGTAACTTTCACTGTTCAGATTGATGTCTATGCTGCTGGAAACCTCATCATTTCATGACACAGCTTTATCCAACAATGCCTTATACTTGTGAGCTCCTTACAGCCGCTGTACTTTATGTTGAACTCAGACTTTTTTGTCTCAAAATAACTGGGCCAGCTGGGCAGAGCAGATATCAATACCCATTCCCTACTGAGCCAAGAGCCTAGATCTATTCTGCTTCAATAGGGTTCACTCCAGTACACTATGTCTTCCCAGAAAGTAAGGTTATTGGTGCTCAGCAATGACTACATTCAGAGTGTTTACCAAACACTTTTATAATTGTTTAGTTGGTGTTTAGAGTCAGTAACCAAACTTCCTGATCCTTGGTTCCTGGAGGTCACTTTTAGCTTCCAATATCAGTTTAATGGGCTTCCCTGGTGGCTCAGCTATAAAGAATCTGCCTGCAATGCAGGAGACACAGAGACTCGGGTTTGATCCCTGGGTCTGGAAGCTCCCCTGGAGGAGGAAATGGAACCCACTCCAGTATTCTTGCTGGGAAATCCCATGGACAGAGAAGCCTGGCAGGCTTTAGTCCATACAGTCCAAAAGAGTCAAACATGACTGAGTGACTAAACAACAGCAGCAATGATCAGTTTAATAATAATCTCAGATTAGATGTGAGCTAAGGCAGTTTTATGGATGGGACGTTTGCACACGCCCCCAAATTCATGTGTTGAAATTTTAACCCCTAAGGAGATGGTATGAGGAGGTGGGGCTTCTGGGAGGTGATTAGGTCATAAGCACAAGCCCTCAGGGATGGGATTAGTGCCGTTATAAGTGTCTGAAGAGACTGGAGTTCTCCCTTCTGTTCTGTGAAAATATACCAGGAAGCAGGCTCATGCCAGACATCCAACCTGCCAGCACCTTGATCATGAATTTCCCAGTCTCCAGAACTGTACAAATTTCTGCTATTATTAAGCCACCTAGTTTGTGGAATTCTGTTATAGAGGCCAAAATGGATTAAGACAGTGTGTATATCATGTCTCCTAAACTGTGGAATTTCATGTAAAATCTACTTAGGCAGAGTGAGCTGACGGAACTATAAGCTGAGTGCCTACCAGGTGCCAGGCAACTTGTAAATGCCATCACTTTACAGGTGGAGAAACTAGGGCCCAGAGAGACTAAGTAACCTGCTCAAGGCTCCATATCTAGTGAGGGCAGAGCCAGGAATGAAATCTATGTCTCACTGACTCCAAATTTGATATTCTTTTATGCTTCAATATAGGTTTCTAGTGGATTATCGCTGAGAAAGTTGATACAAGCTATTTTTAGAAACAGCAAACAAGGTAAGGCCTCTGAGGAATCATTTTTGGGTCCCCAATGATAGCATGATATGCTTCTTCCAAAGATGTGTCCTTCAGCTCTGCTATCAGCAGTGGCTCTGGGGCCAGACCACCATCATCACACTCTAGCTTGTCACTTGTCCTTTATTTACTGTGTAACTTTGGATAAGCTTTTCAACATCTCCGTGCTCCAGTTTTTCCATCCCCAAAGCAGGGTTCATAATAGTCCTTACCCCTATGGGGTGTAATAACAGTTAAATAGAGTGCATGGTGCCTGGGTATGATTAACTGTTATTATTTTTTATTAATCTCCATTGTTCTATCAACCTGATATAGTCTATAACCGTGTCTCACCCTGTGACCTGGCTTAGAGAATGTAGGAGTTGACCTTAAAAGGCCAAGAATCTATGATCCAGAGAGAGGAAAAACCCACTGGGCTGTGTACTCTTGTGTCCTGTGTGAACTGATGATGTCCCACCATGGATAGGAGAAGAAATGGACTTACCCTGCAAATCGCACATTGAGGGGTGGGCGGTTCTCATCAGAAACGTATTTTGGTCTGTGGTTTTTGCCGAGCCATTTTTATCTTTGCCAAATGACCCCCTTGGGAAAATGAGGCAGCTCAGTTTATATAAATAGCCAAGATTCAAGAGAGGAAGTGAGAGGTTTCCCAGGAGAGAGCAGAACAGTATTTATGGGATCCCAGAGTCAGGCTCAGTACCTGGCACTCAGGGGTACTCAATCGATGTCACCGAACCAATGGATGGGCTTTAACCATTTTTGTTGTGGAAGACCTTTCTCCCGCCTTGGACAGGGGCCATTGTCTTGATGGCAGGTGGTGGCTCAGTTTATGCTGGGCTAACCTTGACTGAAGCAGGGCAGTTACTGGTCTCCCCACTCCAAGTTGAAAGTGGGAAGGACCCTGGGTCCCCAGCTCTATATCCCAAAAGGACCGCCAACACCCTGCAGAGCTTCCTGGTAATGTTACAGGGAAAAGGAGAAGAGTAGCTTTTGCCTTCTCTTGGGAGTCAGTGTACCAGGGGAATCTGAACAGTGTGTCTTTGAATTATTCTCTCTCTCTCTGTCAGCAGTTACCAGCAGTCGTAATCATTTCCTGGGACTGCCATGCTTGCTGCTAAGTCGCCTCAGTCGTGTCTGACTCTGTGTGACTGCTTAAGACGGCAGCCCACCAGGCTCCCCCATCTCTGGGATTCTCCAGGCAAGAACACTGGAGTGGGTTGCCACTTCCTTCTCCACTGCAGGAAAGTGAAAAGTGAAAGTGAAGTCGCTGCCATAACAAAGTACAATTTTGGGTGGCTTAAAGCAACAGAAATTACTCTCATAATTTTAGAAGATAGAAGTCTGAAATCCAGCAGGAATAATTCTTCCGTGCCTTGTCCTAGTTCTGACATTTGCCAGCAATCTCTGGTGTTCCTTGGCTTCAAGTTGCATCAATCCGGCTTTCTCCCTCTGGGTCAGTGCCTATATGCATCTTCACATGGCCTCTTAGGAGGACACCAGTCATTGGCTTTAGGGCCCGCCCTAATCCAGTATGATCTCACCTGGTTGCATCTGCAAAGACTGTTTCCAAATAAGGTCACTTTCTGAGGTTCTGCATGAACATGAATTTTGGGGTATATTATTCAACCCAGTAGAGATGTCTTTATGCCAGACACTTTGTCAGTTGGCCCAAATATTAAGATGAGTAAGACCTCCTCATAATCTTATAGTCTGCAGAAGAAGTTGGCACATAAATAAATTATTGTAATTCAGTGAGACAAATATAAGCTCACATCTTACATTTATTGAGCAGTTACTAAGTGCCTGGCACTATTTCAAACAATAAACAGTTTCCACTGAGGAGTGAATAAGGAAAATGTAAGATATGTAATTATTTCTATAAAACATTATACTATTTATTTATATAAAATATATTATACATGTATATAGTATTGTGTGTGTGCTCAATATTATTGAGCCATAAAAAAGAAGGGAATCCTGTCATTTGTGACAACATGAATGGAACTTAAGAGCACTGTGCTAAGTGAAATCAGTCAGAGAAAGACAAATATCATATGATCTCACTTATATGTGGAATCTAAAAAATAGTACACATGAACTTACTTACAAGACAGAAACAAACTCACATAGAAAATAAACTTATGGTTACCAAAGGGCAAGTGGGGAGAGGGATCAATAGGGAGTATGAGATTAACATTCAGTTCTGTTCAGTCACTCAGTCATGTCTGACTCTTTGCAACCCCGTGGACTGCAGCACGCTAGACTTCTCTGTCCATCACGAACTCCTGGAGCTTGCTCAGACTCATGTCCATTGAGTCGGTGATGCCATCCAACTATCTCATCCTCTGTTATCCCCTTCTCCTCCTGCCTTCAATCTTTCCCAGCATCAGGGTGTTTTCCAATGAGTCATTTCTTCGCATCAGGTGGCCAAAGTATAAGAGCTTCAGCTTCAGCATCAGTCCTTCCAAAGAAATCCCAGGGCTGGTCTCCTTTAGAATGGACTGATTGGATCTCCTTGTGGTCCAAGGGACTCTCAAGAGTCTTCTCCAACACCACAATTCAAAAGCATCAATTCTTTGGCACTCAGCTTTCTTTATAGTCCAACCCTTACATCCATACATGACTACCACAAAAACCATAGCTTTGACTAGATGGACTTCCCCTGTGGCTCAGCTGGTAAAGAATCCACCTGCAATGCAGGAGACCTGGTTTGATCCCTGGGTTGAAATGATCCCTTGGAGAAGGGAAAGGCTACCCACTCCTGTATTCTGGCCTGGAGAATTCCACGGGCTATACAGTCCATGGGGTCACAGTCAGACATGACTGAGCAAATTTCACTTCACTAACAGATGTTCACTACTATATATAAAATAGATAAACAAGGATTTATCTATTATATAAAGCACAGGGAACTATATTCAATATCTTGTAATAAACTACAATAGAAATGAAATTTTAAAAGAATATAGATATATACCTATACATGTATAATTGAATCACTTTACTGCACACCTGAAACCAACACAATATTGTAAATCAACTCTACATTAATAAAAATAAATAAATACAGAAAACAGGTCGATGGTCACCAGCAGCGGAGATGGGAAAGTGGAGGAAATGAGTGAAAGTGGTCAAAAGGAATGAAAGTCTAGCTATAAAATAAATAGGTTATGTGTAGGGATGACTAGAGTTAACAGTGTGTGTGTGTGCTCAGTCTTGACCAACTCAAACTGGAGTCTCCTGCGTCTCCTTGCTTTGGCAGACAGATTCGTTACCCCTGAGCCACCAGGGAAGCCCATAGTTAACAATGAGTATGTGTGAGAGAAAGCTGAATTGAAATGAGGACCCCTGGGTTGAGAATCCTGCTGGCATCCACTGAAGGCCTGGGGCCACTTCTGTGTGAGGTCGTGAGACCCTGGCCTCCAAACCCGGTTACCTATAGAACATATTCAAAATACAGATCCCCGGGCCTTTTCTCCGTCAAACCGAATCTTCATATAAGGGGGGCCAGAACCTGTACTTTCCTACGCCTCGTGTAGAGTGAAGTAATAATAGCTTACTTTTATTAAGCTCTTCCTCTGAACCAGCACTTTGCATTCCTGTTTTTTTTTCATCTCACAGGAGTTCTATGAGATAGGTACTTTCCTCTCCAGCTGTAACAGGTGCAAACAGCAGGGTTACGAGCTCCTCGGTAGTTCTCCCAGAGTCTCATGGCAAGTCAGTGAAGCATCTGTGGGCTGTGGAGCTGGGCCACATGACCTCTGACTGTACCTTGATTTCTTTAATCTCCTGAATCTTCACGCCCTCTTTCTTTCTACCAGTGGGGTTTCTCTGTGGCCTGTGGTTGACTGCAGAAAAGCAGTCTTCGGCCTCTTGTCTTGAGTCTATGTTAGAATGCTTCAACTGTCGGCAGATCTCCTCTCTGAGTAAATATTTAAATCAGGTTTAAATTTTTCCTCTTCAACCTTTCTAAATAAAAATAAATCTTGCCCTCTGGGCTGTGTCTACTGCTTCCCGTTTATTTAAGAGCTCCGTTTATCGCACACAGCGTGAGCACTAGTGAAGCGGATGGCTGAGCTCAAGGAAGGGGAGAGCGGCCCCCAAACCTGAGCTGACCTCTGCTGCAGCTGCTCAGGCCACGCCGGTCTCCGTTGTGCCTGGTCGTCATGGTGATTAGAGCCAGCACCCCTCTTAGCGGACCAAGGTTGGGAGGTGGCTTTCCTGCTCTTTCATGATGCTCTACTTTAGCTGAGGTCTACCAGCTCCCCCAAGAGAAAGGCTGGGGAGCAGTCAGGTCACACGCAGACTTTCAAATTTCAGGGTAAAAACCCATGATCTGCTATCAGAGATTAACAGTTATTAACTTTTAAATAATGCAGAAAAATGCACCTAGCTACTTGCTTCCCGTGCCCCCCATCCCAAGTTAGATCTGTGGGTCCTCCCAGACAAGGCCACTGAAAGAGAAATTGAGCCTGCCTATTGAATTCCATCTGAATTCATTAGAATCCATTGAATTCCAGAAAATTTCACATTTCCTAACTTAACTCCCCCCACCCTTTATTTATAATGTAGTTGCATTTTACTGAGGGCATGCAGGCAGAAAAACTATTGTTCAGAAGGCCTTGCAAAATCAAAAATGAGAGAGACATTTCCATCTCCTTTCCCCAGCCATCTTCTCTTCTCTGTTCTGCCAGAAACCCCTCCTGTTTGCCAAGAGCCACCCAGGAACAGATTTCCTCTCTAATCTGTTGCATCTGTTCACCCACTCCCACTCCCTGTTAATCCCTCCAAATGCACGGTTTGCCACAAATGGGCCGGAGACAACTGGGAGTGGGACTGTGGGGCTGATTCACATGGCTCTCCAGCCACAATCGCATTTGTTCTGTTTCTTTCGGAAACTCAGACAGGCAGCCACCTTCACCTCCATCCCTGCCAAGGGACACTGGATAACTCTCTTAAGTCATGGGGCCAGATCCAAACTCCCAGGCTGTAAAGCCAAGCCTTTGTCATTTATATGTTTATATTCATCGATTTCATGCTAATGACTTGGTTATATTTATCTGGGAATGGTTCCGATTCAAGTCATGGGAAAGTCGGGAGCCTTGGGTGGTATTTATGGTTCAGTATTTGCCTTGCTGTGGGGCCCTGGCTCAGGAAATAATTCTCTCTGAGCCTGCATTTCTCCACATTGAAAACAGGGAGAAACCTTCTATGCCACAGCTGTTGGTCAGGTGCACTGAAATCTGCTGGTACAAGATAACTCTTTATTTTAACAGATAATTCCTGTGTTTATTTTCTTCTTTATCCACCCTTCTCCTTTTTAGTTGTACTGTAGCATCCCCAATGCATCTTTGGTACCCTAGGCAACCTGTATAGACAACTTAGGACATACTTGTTATTTACTGTCTGTTAGTGCAGTCGCTCAGTTGTGTCAGACTCTGAGACCCCATGAATCGCAGCATGCCAGGCCTCCCTGTCCATCACCAACTCCCAGAGTTCACTCAAATTCACGTCCATCGAGTCGGTGATGCCATCCAGCCATCTCATCCTCCATCGTCCCCTTTTCCTCCTGCCCCCAATCCCTCCCAGCATCAGAGTCTTTTCCAATGAGTCAACTCTTCGCATGAGGTAGCCAAAGTACTGGAGTTTCAGCTTTAGCATCATCCCTTCCAAAGAACACCCAGGGCTGATCTCCTTTAGAATGGACTGGTTGGATCTCCTTGCAGTCCAAGGGACTCTCAAGAGTCTTCTTCAACACCACAGTTCAAAAGCATCAGTTCTTCAGCGCTCAGCTTTCTTCACAGTCCAACTCTCGCATCCATACATGACCAAGGAAAACCCATAGCCTTGACTAGATGGACCTTCAATATGCTATCTATCTAGCATAGGTTGGTCATAACTTTCCTTCCAAGGAGTAAGCGTCTTTTAATTTCATGGCTGCAGTCACCATCTGCAGTGATTTGGGAGCCCAAAAAAATAAAGTCTGACACTGTTTCCACTGTTTCCCCATCTACTTCCCATGAAGTGATGGGACCAGATGCCATGATCTCTGTTTTCTGAATGTTGAGCTTTAAGCCAACTTTTTCACTCTCCTCTTTCACTCTCATCAAGAGGCTTTTTAGTTCCTCTTCACTTCTTCCATAAGGGTGGTGTCATCTGCATATCTGAGGTTATTGATATTTCTCCCGGCAATCTTGATTCCTGCTTGTGCTTCCTCCAGCCCAGTGTTTCTCATGAAGTATTCTGCATATAAGTTAAATAAGCAGGGTGACAATATACAGCCTTGACATACTCCTTTTCCTATTTGGAACCAGTCTGTTGTTCCATGTCCAGTTCTAACTGTTGCTTCCTGACCTGCATATAGGTTTCTCAAGAGGCAGGTCAGGTGGGCTGGTATTCCCATCTCTTGAAGAATTTTCCACAGTTTATTGTGAGCCACACAGTCAAAGGTTTTGGCATAGTCAATAAAGCAGAAATAGATGTTTTTCTGGAACTCTCTTGCTTTTTCAATGATCCAGCGGATGTTGGCAATTTGATCTTTGGTTCCTCTGCCTTTTCTAAAACCAGCCTGAATATCAGGAAGTTCACGGTTCACGTATTGCTGAAGCCTGGCTTGGAGAATTTTGAGCATTACTTTACTAGCATGTGAGACGAGTGCAATTGTGTGGTAGCCTGAGCATTCTTTGGCATTGCCTTTCTTTGGGATTGGAATGAAAACTGACTTTTTCCAGTCCTGTGGCCACTGCTGAGTTTTCCAAATTTGCTGGCATATTGAGTGCAGCACTTTCACAGCATCATCTTTCAGGATTTGAAAGAGCTCAACTGGAATTCCATCACCTCCACTTGCTTTGTTCATAGTGATGCTTTCTAAGGCCCACTTGACTTCACATTCCAGGATGTCTGGCTCTAGGTGAGTGATCATACCATCGTGATTATCTAGGTCGTGAAGATCTTTTTTGTACAGTTCTTCTGTGTATTCTTGCCACCTCTTCTTAGTATCTTCTGCTCCTTTTTAGGTCCATACCATTTCTGACCTTTATCGAGCCCATCTTTGCATGAAATATTCCCTTGGCATCTTTAATTTTCTTGAAGAGATCTCTAGTCTTTCCCATTCTGTTGTTTTCCTCTATTTCTTTGCATTGATCGCTGAGGAAGGCTTTCTTATCTCTTCTTGCTATTCTTTGGAACTCTGCATTCAGATGCTTATATCTTTCCTTTTCTCCTTTGCTCTTCACTTCTCTTCTTTTCACAGCTATCTGTAAGGCCTCCCCAGACAGCCATTTTGCTTTTTTGCATTTCTTTTCCATGGGGATGTGTCCTTCCAATTCATGTTGAAGTCCCAACTTTGAGTGTGATGGCATTAGGAGGTGGAGTCTTTGGGAGGTAATTAGGGCTAAATAAGGGTACTTACCAGGAACCGAATCTCTTGATCCCTTGCTCTTGGACTTCAGCCTTTAGGACTGTGAGAAGTCAGTGTCTGATGATTAAGCCACCCAATCTACGGCATTTTGTTATAGCAGCCCTAGCTGACTGAGATATTATCCTTTCACTATTGTATCCATGTTCATATAATCATCTGTAAATATCCATGTACACTAACCCAGGGGCACGTTTGTTTACCAATGTCTTATTATTTTTATATTTTTCTGTATCTTACCTTTAAAAAAAATCTTCAAAACCTAATGGGATCTCTTTTAATTCACCTGCTTTATCTTCAATTTATTATTTTTAATGGCCATATACAACTTTATGGAGTGACAGAACTATAATTTATTCAACTATTCCCATATGGATGATATTCACTTTGTTTCCAGTTTTTGGTTTATTTTTTTACCAGTGTTTACAATGCAGTCCACTTTTGTGTAAATACATCCTTAGGTTTCAAAGCTTTCATTCCTAAGAGACAGATTTCTGGGAGTAGGATTTCTGAGTCAAAGATGTATGTATTTTTAATCATTAACAGATGTTGTCATAATGTTTTCTAAAAAAACAACATTAATACATATTTCCAACCAGAAATGTACAAAAGGCTCCACAGCCCCTTTAGCAATATGGATTGTTGGTCTCTAATTTTTCCACCTGACCCGTGTAAATTGATGTCTCTTTGTGATTTGATTCACAAAGAGATCTTTGTGTTCTCTTTGCTTGCATGCAAGTTTGAGCCTCTTTTCACATATTTGTTTGGCCACCTGAAATTGCTTTTTTGTGAATTTCCTATTCATATCCTCGGCTTAATTTTCTGTTGTGGTGTTCATCCCTGCTTTATTTATTTGTTTTGTATGAGTTCTTTGTATATTATACCATTTACCCTCAGATCTCTGGGTTGCCAGCCCTCCCCTGCTCCCCAATTTAGTGTTTATATGTTGACTTAGTTCATGGTGTCTTTTCCAAATGTTTCTCATTTTCATTTTATCTAATATATGTATAAGTCCTTTAAAGCTTCTGTGTTTCCAGTCTTGACTAAAAATCCTTCACCCACCCTAGATTTTACTTGTGATGGTCTAGTATTATTTATCATATTTTATTTTTTACCTTTAGATCTTTAATCCACCCATAATTTATTTTTGCATATAGGTAAAAGAAGGGTTCATTTTTATTTTCTTCTGGCTGGAGAGTCAGTTGTTTTAGCATCCTTATTTAATACCTAATCTTTCCCTACTGGATTGAAAAATCACTTTTAAAAACAGCTTTTTGAGGTATAATTTACACACCATAAAATTCACCCATCATTAAGTCACTTTTAGTATATTTAGTGTGTTTATAGTGTTTGGCAACAATCACCACAATCTAGTTTTATAATATTTCCATCACCTCAACATGTTTTCTATGCCTGTTTACCCTCCAGCCTAGGCAACCACAGGTCTGCTTTTTGTGTTTATAAATTTGCCTTTTTGATTTGTGAAATCTCACTTTTGTCCTACCTGAAATTGTAAATATATGGTTAAATCCATTCAGGACCCTGTTTTATTCCATTGATTCATTTGTCTATCCTTCAAGCCAGTAGAAATATGAGCAAAGGATATGAAGAGTTTTGAAAAGAAAACACAACTGTCTTTTAAAAGATGCTCAGTTCAGTTCACTTCAGCTGCTCAGTCGTGTCCGACTCTTTGCGACCCCATGAATTGCAGCACGCCAGGCCTCCCTGTCCATCACCAACTCCCAGAGTTCACTCAAACTCATGTCCATCGAGTCGATGATGCCATCCAGCCATCTCATCCTCTGTCGTCCCCTCTTCCTCCTGCCCCCAATCCCTCCCAACATCAGAGTCTTTTCCAACGAGTCAACTCTTCGCATGAGGTGGCCAAATATTGGAGTTTCAGCTTTAGCATCAGTCCTTCCAAAGAAATCCCAGGGCTGATCTCCTTTAGAATGGACTGGTTGGATCTCCTTGCAGTCCAAGGGACTCTCAAGAGTCTTCTCCAACACCACAGTTCAAAAGCATCAATTCTTCGGCGCTCAGCTTTCTTCACAGTCCAACTCTCACATCTTACTTAATAAGAAAAAAAATACATACTGTGCCAAGATACTGTTTTCTACCTCTTAAGTTGGCAATAATTCAGAAGCTTGCTGACCCTCTGTGCTGGTGGTGCTATGGGCAAACATATTCTTACTCATTTCTGGTTAAGAGCATAACCCCTTTGTAAGGCAACTTGGCAATATGTCAAATGCATATTCCCAGCAGTTGTACTTTTGGGAAGTTATTCTACAGATGCATTTTCTTTAAGGAGAAAAGGTGTGCATATACACACACACAGACACACTTTGCAACACTGTTTTACAACCTCAACTTTTAATAGTAGCTGCTACTGCTGCTGCTAAGTCGCTTCAGTCATGTCCGACCCTGTGCGACCCCACAGACGGAAGCCCACCAGGCTCCCCTGTCCCTGGGATTCTCCAGGCAAGAACACTGGAGTGGGTTGCCATTTCCTTCTCCAATGCATGAAAGTGAAAAGTGAAAGTGAAGTCGCTTAGTCATGTCCGACCATCAGCGACCCCATGGACTGCAGCCTACCAGGCTCCTCCACCCATGGGATTTTCAGGCAAGAGTACTGGAGTCGGGTGCCATTGAGGAATAGTTAAATAATTATGGTATATTCATACAGTAGAACATGAAGCAGCTATATAGTAAAGAATGTGCATGCATGCTTAGTTGTGTTTGACTCTTTGCAACCCCATGGACTGTAGCCTGCATGGCTCTTCTGTCCATGAGGTTTTCCCGGCAAGTACACTGGAGTGGGTTATCATTTCCTCCTCCAGGAGATCTTCCTGACCCAGGGATCAAACCTGAGTCTCCTGCATTGGCAGGCAGATTCTATACTACTGAACCACCTGGGAAGCTCATATAGTAAAGAACAGAAAGGCTCATTTTATACTACAAATACCTTGGAGTCTTAGTAAACAAAAAAACATGATTCAGAATGAATAATATGCAACCCTTTATATAAAAAATGTGGAAAAAAAACAAGATTCTGTATTTGCTTCTGCTTATACATATACAACATGGAGAAGGGACTAGCTACCCACTGCAGTATTCTGGCCTGGAGAATTCTATGGATTGTATAGTCCATGGGGTCACAAGGAGTCGGACACGATTGAGAGACTTTCGCTATACATATACAAAGAAATTATGGAAGGATATGATGGGGGGTGAGGTGGACCTGGGCAGGTATGGGACAAGGATGGGAAAAAATTTTTCACTGTATTATTTTCCTCTTAATTTTAATTTAAAATTTTGCCTATTCAAAATTTTCTCTTAGCTATTCTAAGGCACTTATCTTTCTGTACAAATTTTAAGATAATTTTAGCCTATTCTCATCTTCCCAACACTGCTGGCATTTCAATTGTAATCACATTAGATTTATATCTTAATTTTGGGAGACTGGATTTCTAAATTATGTTGTCTTCTCAGCCAAGACTATGAAATATTTTTCTACTTTTTAAGATTTTGGCTTAGATATTTTGATTTATGGTTGTGTCTTCTTATCAGATTTATTTCTAGAAAAGTTTTGACTTTATTGTGAATGAAACATTTTTCCCCATTTTGCTTTTCAAGTGTTTATTGCTTGAAGAGAGAATACATTTGTTCTTTTATTAATTCCTGTAATATTTTATAAGATTATCTTGGGTCTTCTAGATATATAACCATATCATCACCAGAGATCATTTAGACTCTTTCAACATTTACATCAGTTATTTCATATTCTTGTCTCAATGCACTTGTTAGAACCCCACGACACTGTTAAATAATAATGACGATGGTTTTACTTCCAAATTCCTAGTTTTCTTTTTTCTTAATTAATTTATTTTAATTGGAGGATAATTACTTTACAATATTGTGATGATTTTGCCATACATCAACGTGAATTTGCCTTAGGTATACACGTGTCCCCCCCCCATGCTGAACCCCCCTCCCGCCTCCTTCCTCACCCCTTCCCTCCAGGTTGTCCCAGAGCACTGGCTTTGGGTGCCCTGTTGCATGCGTCGAACTTGCACTGGTCATCTATTTTACAAATGGTAATATACATGTTTCAATGCTATTCTCTCAAATCACCCCACCCTTGCCTTCTCCCACTGAGTCCAAAAGTCTGTTCTTTACGTCAGGTTTCTAGTTTTAATGGAAATAGTTTCAGCACTTCACATTTAGGTTAATATTAGGTTGACTCACAGTTTTTGTTTTATAGGTCTAAAAGAGTTAAAAATTAGTTATTTCACATGATTCAATATAAATATTTGCTCTTGATTTCCATAGTTCTTTTACCTAGCTTTTTTTTTAAATGGCTGCTAAATTTTATCAAATGTGCTTTGGCACTCTTGGTAGGGTCCTATGATTTTTCTGTTTTAATATTGTGATAGCCTGTTGCATTGGTAACACCAAAGAATACCCTTCCCAATATTCCCACCCCTGTGTAGTTCTGGATGTGACTATAGCCAATTGGACATTAGCAAGCATGCTGCAATTAGAGCTTGATAAGCACTTGCACGGTGGAATTGGTCCTCTTGAGAACTCCCCCGTAGAAGCCAGGCACTATGCTATAATAAAGCTGAGACTAAACTACTGCGTGATGTGAGTGTCCACGCTCCAGGCCCAGCTTAACTCCCAAGGAAAATCACATGAGGGCCTCAACAGCTCCATGGGAAACAGAACCACCCCTCTGAGCCCAAACTACAGAATCACAAGCAACACTACATTGTTATTTATTTAAGCCACAGGTTTTGAGGTTATTTGTTAAGTCTTAATAGATAATTGGGAAAATATAGGCAATGGCACCCCACTCCAGTACTCTTGCCTGGAAAATCCCATGGACAAAGGAGCCTGGTAGGCTGTGGTTCATGGGGTCGCTAAGAGTCGGACATGACTGAGGGACTTCACTTTCACTTTTCACTTTTCACTTTCCTGCATTGGAGAAGGAAATGGCAACCCACTCCAATGTTCTTGCCTGGAGAATCCCAGGGACGGGGGAGCCTGGTGGGCTGCCATCTATGGGATCGCACAGAGTTGGACACGACTGAAGTGACTTAGCAGTAGCAGTAATGAATTATATTGATAGATTTTCTGATACTAAACTAGCCTTGAATTATTGGAATAAAACCTCAAGTCATGAGGCTGTTATTCTTCTGATTCCCTG
The DNA here is from genome assembly GCF_055505025.1 of Bos grunniens. Taxonomy (NCBI): domain Eukaryota; kingdom Metazoa; phylum Chordata; class Mammalia; order Artiodactyla; family Bovidae; genus Bos; species Bos grunniens. The sequence continues at coordinate 72,290,731 of NC_141170.1, forward strand.
CTGGATTATATTGACTGATTTTTCAAGTTTTGCATTTAAGTTTAATTGATTAATTTTATCTTGTAATACTAAACTAGAGAACTTTTTACCTTTTTCTATGACTTAGAACTATTTAAGTAACATTTAATTATCCATCTGAGTCAGTTCTAATGAGTGGATGAACCTAGAGCCTATTATACAGAGTGAAGTCAAAAGAGAAAAACAAATATGTATTATCACATATATATAGACTCTAGAAAGATGGTACTGAGGAACCTCTTTGCAGGGCAGCAATGGAGGTGTAGACACAGAAAACAGACTTGGGGACAAAGCGGGGAAAGGGGCGGGGGGTGGAACAAATTGAGAGAGTAGCATGGAAGCAAGTACATTACAACATGTAAAATAGATAGCCAGTGGGAGTTTGTTTATGACTCAGGGAGCTCAAACCCGGCTCTTTGTCAACCTAGATGGGTGGAATGAAATGAGAGATGGGAGGGAGGTGACACATAAATACCAATAGCTAATTCATGTTGATGTATGGCAGAAACCAATATAATACTGTATTATCCTCCAATCAAATTATCCTCCAATCACAAATAAAAATTTTAAAAGTTTAAATTTAATTGTGATGCCATCTGATGTTAATCTCTATTTCAATGGTGGTTTTAAAATCACCTTTTCTATCTCCTCCCTGGTGGGTGGCTCAGATGATAAAGAATCACCTGCAAAGCGACAGACCCAGGTTCGATCCCTGGGTCAGGAAGATCCCCTGGAGAAGGAAATGGCACCCCACTCCAGTACTCTTGCCTGGAAAATTCCATGGACAGAGGAGCCTGGTAGACTACAGTCCATGGGGTTGCAAATAGTCGGACACGACTGAGCGACTTCACTTTCACTTTCACATGGTAATTAACATTTGATTTTTCTATTTATTTTATAATTAATTTTATATTTTTTATTTTGCTTAAAAAATCATATATTTCTTTCATATTTTTTATTGTACCTCCATTTTATGACTTTTAATCTCTTCATACATATTCTGTATATATCCTTTCTATTTTCAAATATACTTTTTCTCTTTTTCATCCTTAATAAAGCTCATAAAGTCTGATTATTAGTCTTTGAAAGTAATTCAATTTGGGATTTATTTATCCTTTCATTATTTTGGCTGATTTTTTTTCTATAATACTAGATTTTGTCTCATTAATTTCATCTTCTTAGTTCAGTTGGCTTATTTTCTTATTAAAAAAATTAATTTTAAGCTCCAAAGCATTAACAAAGTAGTTTGGAAAATGTGAAGAGCTAAGCAACAATACCTGACTAAATTAGGAATTTTCCCTTCAAAAATAAATTGAAATTAGTAGTGTAGAATGGATGTCAATATTTATTTTTGCTCCTATAATATCCATCCTTGTTCTTTTTGGCAACAGACCATCAATTTTCTTTTGAGGACAACATTTCCTTTATCCTTAGGCAATGAGATCTCACTGCCAAGCGCAAGGATGGAAGCACATCACTCAGATCTAAGCTAATCAGAGCTCTGTACCTACCCGATCATGTGATTGGTCCAGGAAGATGCACAGGACACAAGATGAGCCAATTAAATATCTTCCCAGGGCTTGCTAGTATTCTTGGGAAAGAGAGAGCCTGTCTTTCTGAGATTTCAGGTGCTATGAAGCAAGAGAGTCTGGAGCTGCTGGTGACTGTCTTTGTTGCCGCTAGAAAGAGCCTGAGAATGAAGTCAACACAGAGGAACACAGAGACAAAAGCAACGGATTCTTAATGACACATGTCATGTCTGAGCTGATTCATTCTAGTTGTAACATTCTAGCTGTAACATTCTAGTTACAATAAGCGAGTAAATTTACACTTTTGTCTAGTGAGTCTGAATTGGACTTCTGACACACACCACACGAGGACTCCTGATAGACACATTTTGTGTCATCACTGCTTTTCTCTTGGTAGAAAGGGGTCAAGTTGCCACTGGCAGAGATATCCCATATACTCTTGGCTTTCTGGGTTACATCCCTCACTCTTCCTGCCTCCCTCTTTCTTGGCTCACTCCCTAGGCCTCCTCAATGTGCAACTTCTACATTGCTTTGGTTCTCCAAGTCTTCTGGTTGTCTGTTAAATGCTGGTACTTTTTAAGGGTAACAGAAAATAAACCCTTTTATTTAAAAGCTGGCTAGTTTAAATGTTTTCACTCAGGAGAAAGGCAGAATGGCTTACTTTTTTGGGTCACAGAACTACCTCCTTAATGGACCCATTTGCCTGGAAAGTGTGTGTTGGTGTGGAGAGTGAGGGAGGCCAGGAAAGGAGCTGTGCTCAGGGGGGATAGAGGGCCTGGAAAGCCAGGCTAAACAGCCAGACTTTGGTCTGAATTCAGCTTATCATAATGGAGTATGTATATCTTTTGAGTACTTGAGTACTTGCAGGGCAAAAGGACAGATACAGAATTTTTTTTTTTTTTTGGAGGTTCAATTTTACTCAAAGATTTTGAGAGGGTAATCTGTTGTAAATTAAAACATATTCTTCAGAATAAAAGGTAAAGTTGATGTGAATCTTTAAGACTTCAAAGAAGTTTAATGCTTATGGCAGGCTGCTTCAGCCAATGTACTCCCAATTTGCTGGTGTCATACAATTAGGATGCAATTTCTCCCATGTTCAGGAAAGCCCTCTCTTGATCCCATACACTCCTCTTTAATTGACTTCCTTAATAGCCAAACTCATTCAAAATGCTGTGTCTAAATTCATTGTCTCTCCTTCTCCTAATCCTAGTCTCTCTTGAAACCACCTCACCAGTGATTTGCTCCCACTTCATCTTGCTTAGCAGCTTCCGTGTTGCTAAAATCCAGCAGTCAATTATCTGCCCTCAGCTCCCATGACCACTGCAGAGGTGAATGTAGTTTACCTGCCTCTCCTCCTGGAAGCACTGTCTACAGTTGGTTATCAGGACCCCACATTCCTTTGCCATCTCCTTTGCTGGTTCTTTTCATTTCCCAGATCACTTTGCATGGAAGCGTCAGGGGGCAAGGGGTAGAGCATTCCAGATCTCAGTCCTTTGATGCCTGCTATATTCGCAAGCTTTGGTGTGGTGATCTTAGTCAGTCTTATAGCTTTAAATGGGCCTCCCTGGTAGCTCAGATGGCAAAGAATCCTTCTGCAATGCAGGTGACATGAGTTTGATCCCTGGGTTCAGAAGATCCCCTGGAGAAGGAAATGGCAATCTATTCCCATAGTCTTGCCTGGAAAATCCCATGGACAGAGCAACCTTGTGGGCTACAGTCCATGGGGCTGTAGAAGAGTTGGACACAACTTAGAAACTAAACAACAAGAACAACGGCTTTACACACCATCTACATGCTTTGGACAATCTTCATGTCCAAATTGCAGTCTTCAGCTTGGACTTTTCCCCTGAATTCCAAGTGCTTACTTAACATCTCTACTTGCATCTAATATACATCTCATATTTAATGCACCCAGAAAGGAAATTCCTAATCTTCCCACAATAAACCTGTTCTTCTCCCATCTCATTAAATGACAACTTTATCTTTGACATTTTTAGGCTTCAAACAATGGATTGATTCCTCTTTTACACGCCGCATCCAATCAATCAGAGAATTGTCTCACCTCTATGTTCAGACTACACCCAGAATTTCCACTGGTGCCACCCTGGTCTAAGCTGCATTGATCCATCGTCTCTTGCTCATGCTCCCTTAGGCTTCTTACTGATCTCCCGGTTTCTGCCTTTGCTCAGTTTAGGCTATTTTTCACCTAGCAACCAGAGCTATCATTTCACTGTGTAAGTCAGACCATGTGATTTATTGCTCTGTTTGGAACCCTCCAATGGCTTTCCAGTTCACTCAGGGGAAAAGCCAAACTTCATCTGATGGGTTTCATATCTTCACTTGAGCTACCGTCTTCTTTCTCCTCACTCATTCCATGCCAGTCCTGAGGGATTCCTTGTTGCTCCTCAAACAAACCAGGCCTGCTCTATGCTCAAATTTCTTCCTTTTGGAATGCTCTTCTTCAGCTCTGCAATACCTTGCTCCCTCATCTTCTCAGATCTTGGCTTAAACATCACTTTTCAGAGAGTCCTTCCCTGATCACCTCATTTAAAATACCAGCCTGCTACATCTATACCTTGTACCTACTATTATTCATCTCTAACTTTTTTCCTTCTGCTCGTCACCATGTAATGTACCATGATTTATTTTATTCATTTATCCTCTATCCTCCTGCACTCCAATGTAAGCTCTCTCAGGGCAGAGGGTTTTTTTTTTTTTTTTTTTTTTGGCCTTTCTTCCCCCCACTGTTGTATCCCCTGGTTAATAGGAGGTACTTGAAAGTGTTATTAAAATGAATTGACCCAGTGACTGAAGAATGGGTGACAGAGTTTCTTCTCTTCTACCACTATGGCTATATGGCTCTTCTTTAGAACAATTTGAGATTCTCTATAGGAGGCAGGAGCCATGTAGGGTTAGAGCAGGAGAGAGAAGTGACAGATGAGCATTGGGCGTAGTCTCAGGGAAAGTGTGATGGATGGATGTGAGGATGGGCAGGGTGGTGTAGGGAGGAAACTGGGGGCAGGTTGGCCAGAAGAATGTCATTTTTATAATCAAGAACTAATGATGATTTTGGGGTTTAAGCCTTTGTGACTGGGGCAGAAAGACAGCACTGCAAGGGAAATACCAACATTTGGAAAGGGAGCTATTTCTGAGGTATGCTCAGTTATGATGTTCCTTCCTTCTTATTTCAATAAGCAAATGATTTTAATAATTGTGTGGAAAAGTAAAAATATTATTTTTTCATAAATACCATATTTGGTTGAAAAAAACCCTAATTGTCTCATCCATACTATATCTCTTTGAGAAAAGCAGTAGTCTTTTGTATTTCTTCAAGAAACATATGAATGTATTGCTCTCTGCCTGAACTTGGCTGACCCTGGCGGCTTCCTTCTGGGCCACCATCCTAAAAGAGAGTCCTGGCTAAAGTCCTTGTTACTGAAGCCTGAAGAGTGACCTCTTGGGGTCATCTCAGCCCCCACGGGCACCAAAAAAAAAAAAAAACATATGAATGTATTAATAAATGCCTCACTGTATTTTTCTACAATGCCATCTTTTGCCCCCAAATGCAAACTCTACAGCTGTATAGTAAAAATATATTTTTAATATTATCTTGGCAATAATATGAAAAATAAGATTCTGGCCTAAATGAAATAAGGCAAATAGAGAAAGACAAATACTGTGTGATCTCATATATTGCATCTACCAAAAAAAAAAAAAAGACCAAAAAACCCCCAACCAAACTTATAGAAAAAGAATCAGATTTGTGGTTAGCAGAGGGTGAGGAGGGGGAAGAGGTATTGGCGGCACTAGTGATAAAGAACCTGCCTGCCAATGCAGGAGACATGAAAGATGCGAGTTAATTCCCTGGATCAAGAAAATCCCTTGGAGAAAGAAATGGCAACCCACTCCAGTATTCTTGCCTGGAGACTCCCATGGACAGAGGGGCCTGGCAGGCCACGGGCCACAGGATCACAAAGAGTCAGACATGACTGAAGCAACTTAGCATGCACACATAGTCAGCAGGTACAAGCTTCCAGTTATAAAATAAATAAGTTCCAGGGATATAATGCTCAACATGATGACTATCATGTTCAATACCGAAATCAGATTGATTATATTCTTCACAGCCAAGATGGAGAAGATCTATACAGTAAGCAAAAACAAGACTGGAGCTGACTGTGGCCCAGACCATGAACTCCTTATTGCTAAATTCAGACTTAAATTGAAGAAAGTAGGGAAAACCACTAGACCACTCAGGTATGACCTAAATCAAAGCCCCTACGATTATACAGTGGAAGTGACAAATAGATTCAAGATAGACAGAGTGCCTGAAGAACTATGGCGGAGGTTCTTGACATTGTACAGGAGGCAATGACCAAGATCATCCCCAAGAAAAAGAAATGCCAAAAGGCAAAATGGTTGTCTGAGGAGGCCCTTCAAATAGCTGAGAAAAGAAGAGAAGTGAAAAGCAAAGGAGAAAAGGACAGATATATCCATTTGAATGCAGAGTTCCAGAGAATAGCAAGGAGAGATAAGAAAGCCTTCCTCATCAATCAATGCAAAGAACTAGAGGAAAACAACAGAATAGGAAAGACTAGAGATCTCTCCAAGAAAATTAGAGATACCAAGGGAACATTTCATGCTATTATGAGCACAATAAAGGACAGAAATTGTATGGACCTAACAGAAGCAGATATTAAGAAAAGGTGGCAAGAATACACAGAAGAACTGTACAAAAAAGATCTTCACAACCCAGATAACCACAATGGTGTGATCACTCACCTGGAGCCAGACATCCTGGAATGTGAAGTCAAGTGGGCCTTAGGAAGCATCACTACGAACAAAGCTAGTGGAGGTGATGGAATTCCAGTTGAGCTATTCCAAATTCTGAAAGATGATGCTGTGAAAGTGCTGCACTCAATATGCCAGCAAATTTGGAAAACTCAGCAGTGGCCACAGGACTGGAAAAGGTCAGTTGTCATTCCAATCCCAAAGAAAGGCAATGCCAAAGAATGTTTAAACTGCCACATAATTGCACTCATCTCACACATAAGCAAAGTAATGCTCAAAATTCTCCAAGCCAGGCTTCAACAGTATGTAAACCATGAATTTACAGATGTTCAAGCTGGATTTAGAAAGGCAGGGGAACCAGAGATCAAATTGCCAACATCCATTGGATCATAGAAAAAGCAAGAGAGTTCCAGAAAAACATCTACTTTTGCTTTATTAACTACGCCAAAGCCTTTGACTGTGTAGATCACAACAAACTGTGGAAAATTCTTCAAGAGATGGGAATACCAGACCACCTGACCTGCCTCTTGAGAAATCTGTATGCAGGTCAAGAAGCAACATGTAGAACTGGACATGGAACAACAGACTGGTTCCAAATCAGGAAAGGAATACGTCAAGGTTTTGTATTGTCACCCTGCTTATTTAACTTATCTGAAGAGTATATCATGTGAAATGCCAGCCTGGATGAAGCACAAGCTGGAATCAAGATTGTCAGGAGAAATATCAATAACCTCAGATATGCAGATGACACCACCCTTATGGCAGAAAGTGAAGAAGAACTAAAGTCTTTTGATGAAACTGAAAGAGGAGAGTGAAAACGTTGGTTAAAAACTCAACATTCAGAAAACTAAGATCATGGCATCTGGTCCCATCACTTCATGGTAAATAGATGGGGAAACAGTGGAAACAGTGAGAGACTTTATTTTGGGGGGCTCCAAAATCACTGCAGATGGTGACCACAGCCATGAAATTAAAAGATGCTTGCTCCTTGGAAGGAAAGTTATGACTCACCTAGACAGCATATTAAAAAGCAGAGACATTACCAACAAAGGTCCGTCTAGTCAAACTATGGTTTTTCCAGTAGTCATGTATGGATGTGAGAGTTGGACTATAAAGAAAGCTGAGTGCCAAAGAATTGATACTTTTGAACTGTGATGTTGGAGAAGACTTTGAGAGTCCCTTGGACTGCTAGGAAATCCAACCAGTCCATCCTCAAGGAAATCAGTCCTGAATATTCACTGGAAGGACTGCTGCTGAAGCTGAAACTCCAATACTTTGGCCACATGATGCGAAGAACTGACTCATTTGAAAAGATCCTGATGCTGGGAAAGATTGAAGGCAGGAGGAGAAGGGAACAACAGAGGATGAGATGGTTGGATGGCATCACTGACTCAATGGACAGGAGTTTGAGTAAACTGCAGGAGTTGGCAATGGACAGGGAGGCTGGTGTGCTACAGTCCATGGGATAGCAAAGAGTCAGACACGACTGAGTGACTGAACTGAACTGAACTGATGATGACTATATTTATCACTGATATGTGGGATATTTAAAAACTATTTAAAAAGTAGACCCCAGGAATTCTCCTCAAAAGGAAAAAAGTTTTTCTGTTTCTTTTTTTATATCACTATGAGATGATGGATGTTAACTAAACTTATTGTGGAGATCATTTCACAATATATGTCAGGCAAATCATTATGCTGTACACCTTAAATTTATACAGTGCTGTGTGTCAGTTATAGCTCAGCAAAACTGGGGGAAGACTCTGGGGAAAGACTCTTTGCAACCCTTAGATATAATTCTCTGGCTCTCTCCCTCACTCTCAATCTCTAATTATCCATCCATCCATCCATCCATTCATCCACCTATCATGATAATAGCAATCATGTATGTAGCTTATTTATATATATTCCAGGCACTGTTTTGAGCTCTGCATATGTTACTTCATTTATTACAACCACCTTACGAGGTAGGCTAACTGCTGTAGAAACCCACTCTAAATTCTCAGCTTCTTAACACAGCAAAAGTTTGTTTTTCACACAAGTAATAGTTCATGCAGGTGTTTGGCAGGCAGCCTCTACTCAGTGACTCAGGGGCCCAGGCTCCTTCCTCTTAGGTACTTTTAGCTAGTGGATGGGATAAGAGAGAATGTGGAGTATCACCCAGAAATTTTCCCTGGCCCAGGCCTGGAATCAGAGCACATCACTCCCCTTACAATCCATTCACCGAAGAGTTCAGTCCCACAGCAGGCCTGCCAGGAGGGAGACTGGGCTGGGAACAACAGTCTGGCTGTGTGTGAACAGCGGGCACTGATCTTTGCCAAAGGTGGGCATGAGTGTGTTGTTTTACATAGGAGAAGACCACAGTCTTAGAAGGTTAAAACATTTCCCAAGATTATATCAGTAAATAGTGATGGAGCCAGGATTCAAAGCCCAGCTGTCAGTCCCCAGAGTATATGCTCTTTATCACTACAGCTATGACGATGCTCCATGGAGGTTAGGGCAGAGTGACAACCAGCTATCCACATAAATGAAAAAAATAAAAAGCAACAATGACTCCTAGATCCCCAGAGTGCTCCCATGTTTCTGCTTACTCTCAATCTGCTGTTTTCTCTGAGTGTACAGTCAAGAGTGCCAGAAACCCAGCAAGGATCCCATCCCCACCCCACCTCCCCTCCCCTCCCTGCCAGGTGCTTCATAGTCAGGGAGCCAGCCTCAGCAACCCTCCCGTCACAAATGCTTGTCACCAAGAGCTGTCCTCATAATAAGAAGCCAGCCTGACAGGTGGGTGGTCTGTGGGGAGAGGGGTTCGCCGGAAGGAGGAGAGGCCACATTTACAGTCCCATTAAGACTTTCAAAGTAGTCCTTCTTGATATGCATAGTTTCCATCCAGGGGGCCCTGTGCAGAACATCACAGGCTGTCATCTTATTTTTGGCTCTCTCATGGGGCCAGGGAGGCCCTGGAGAAAGGGCCCTGGAGACCTCGCTTCCACCCTTTTTTTCTGCTGCCCACTGGTGGAATAACTTTAGGAAGTCACTCATTCATGCTCTCTAGGCAAAGTGAGGAGTTGAGATGTGATCAAGACTTCCAGGGGGGGCTTAGAACCAAAAATATCTAGCTAAAACTAGGGGTCCCCTCCCCACAAAATGCACATAGTCATCTAACTCTGCAGGAGCTGACAGACTTCCTGAAGGGTGTCCCTGAACCGCTCGTTAAGATCGGCTGACTCTGGGCACTTTGTAGCTTGCTGAAAGCAGTGTAGGACTGCTCTCCCTTGACTCTGGCACCTCCTATGGAAGGGAACCTCCCTGGTACCTTCCAGGCTCTGAGGTTGGCCCCCAGGAGGTCTGCGTGGCCCTGTCCAGCGCAGCCCCTCCCCACAAGCCCAGGCCTCTGGTTGCCTGGCAGCAGGCCCACAGATCTGCTGGCAGACTTGTGTAAGAGTGAGTCACCGCAGGAGCTCTTCTGATTCACAGGGTGCATTTATTTGACAAAGGAGGTGTAAAGGACCTTGTTTCTCTTTGTGGCAGCTAATCTTTAAAAATCATTTGCTTCTTCACTGTCAGGGGAGGGTTTGTGTGGTAAGCAGCCTGTCAGCTGCTCCCCTGGAGATGGAGAGGCCGGCTGCCACAGACCTGCAGCTGTGCTGGGCACAGGAAGTCCAGGGGCTACTGGTAAAAAGTAAGGGGAACTATAAATACTGTAAAAAATGAGAGCCTCCAAGTTCAAAGGCAGTCCGGATGTTGTCAAGGTCGGGCTGAGGAAGAAAGGGGGCCCAGAGAGAGCCTTTCTGCTTCCTCTGAATATCCGGTATTCCCTGCCAACCTCCAGGGAGAAGCCGGAACTCCTTAGCATGGTAAATCCTCTGAGCTTGGGCCTCAGAGCACCTTTGCTATCTCAGGAAACTATGGCTCTAGCTTGCTTCCTTTAGTGACGCTGAACATGCTCCAGCTTTCCGAGGTACACGTTCTCATCATGCGGTTCTTCTGTCAGAGGGTCATTTTCCTCCTGTCAGTCCATCTCAATCCCATCCTTTCTCCAGGCCTGCCTTTATTCCTTGTCCACCTGGAAACATATCTAGATCATTATGAATACAAATGTCACTCTTTATTGTGCTAAGTCGCTTTAGTCGTGTCTGACTCTGTGAGACCCTATGGACTGCAGCCTGCCAGGCTCCTCTGTCCATGGGATTCTCCAGGCAAGAATACTGGAGTGGGTTGCCACACCCTCCTCCAGGGCATCTTCCAAACTCAGGGTTCGAACCTGCATCCGTTACATCTAACCTGCATTGGCAGGTGGGTTTTTTTTTACCACTAGCACCATCTGGGAAGCTCACTATTGAGTGACTACCATATACAAGCTGCTTTACAAACCTTATCACACTTGATTCTCTCAACAATCTTGCAAGATAGGATTATCATCTTATTTTATAGGTGAAATAATTTGAAGCAGTTAATTAAATCTCCTAAGGTCATGTCACCAGTAAATGACAGACCAGCCACTCTGGCCCAGTTGGCTTTAAAGCCATTGTTATGCTGTGATACCCATGCCTGTAGGCAGGCACCCATCTCTCTGCCTGCCCGTCCACCCTCCCGTCCACCCATTCAGCTGGCCATCTACCATCCTTCTATTCCTTCCCCCGAACACCTATGTGAAGTAAGGCAGTTCTCTGCCACCTCCAGTTCCTGTGACACTCAGTAACTGCACCCCACCCACTACAACAGCTCAGCATGATACCTATTCTTTCCTAGTGTAGACATTACCTTTCTCACCGCATTGGAATCACGAAGGATAGGGCTCAGGTGTCCTTCATAAAGACTACCACAGCACTTTGGACATTTTGAATACTTACTAACAACTAGATAATGATTGAATATTTACCCTGCCCTTTCATGAGCAGGCTGTGACGATAAAAGCCATGTTTCCAGATGATCAGGAACCAGGAGGCCAAGTCTTCAAGTGACCAGGGCCAGGGAAGGCCATTCAAGAAAGGTCAACAGAGAAGAGTCCAGAGCAAGAGTCTCCTGAAACTCAAAGAACCCTAGTTTTATATTCTTTCAAAAATCTTTTGATAGGTATACCCTGCTGTCACAAAAATCCCACAGTGAGCATGGAACTTTAGTCTTGAGACTGTAATCACAGGAAAGAGTGCTCTGTTTCCTAAGCAACGATAATTCTTTTTCTTTCCATCCTGTGTGCCCCTTTATATAACAATGAAAGCTCTAATGACTGGAATACACATCCAAACTACTCTTGAATAGCATCCTAAAGTGGCATTTTTTAAAGCTCCTGGAGATCCTGGCCTTATGTAGCACAAGGAAGAGGAAACGAATAAAGCAGCAGTTGTCTAAACCCAACTCTGTTCCTGTTTACACAGACAGATGGACAACCATGACAGCCACTCATGCACATCCACATCGCACAGCTGTGTGTTGGCTGAACGGTGCGGTTCCCACCTGCAGCCCTGCCCCCAGTCTTGGTGGACTTCTCTCTTCGGTCCTGATCACCCTTCATGCATTATCTTATTGCACTATATCATGGCCGCCTGTTTACTAGAATGCTCCCTCCCCTAGACTGTGAATGTCACCATGTCCTCATCACCACTGTCATCATCACCTTCACGGTGATAGTAACATCGTTCACTGCAAACTGTGTAGCAGACATTGTGTTAACTGCTGTGTGTGCATTATTGGAATTATTGACGATTGCATGGAATCTTGGGAGGAGCTTCCTGGAGATGCCAACCACCAGAAGGCATGCTCCGGGAACATTTCTGCCACTGCTGGTGAACCATCCCTCTTAGGGAAAGTATGAGGAACATCCATCTCTCTAAACTAACCCAACTGATTCACCCTGCCTCCATTCTGCTATCTTTTATCTCCCTCATTGAGCTATTGTTTTGACATTGTATTGCCAGTCTTTACACTTGAGTTCAGAAAGCATACCCACTTTATTTCTCGGGCTGACAATTTCTTTCGCATTAAAGGGGGAAAAATAGGATTGGCTGATGTTTCCACCATATAGTTTCTTTTTTAAAAAGTGTTTTTTTAAATCTTGGAATAAGATATTCCAATTTGTTCTGCTCTTCCTGGTCTGTTCAAAATGTTTTTCAGTAGACCGTCAATCTGAAACCAAGATTTTTTCCCTCACAGATTTCAATGGAAGGTGTTTCTCTAGTGCATGGCAAGTCATCTTCCCTGATCAGCATCTAGAATCCATCACTCCTCATGTCCTTAATTAAATCTTCAAGTTGGGGCTTACGTACTGAGATTCTTTATTCAAAAATACCAAGGGGAACATAAGCAGGCTTCATTTCTTGTTGTAACAATGCCAGTTTTCCATAATCTGACCTTCACTTAACACCAGTGGACCAGAACCTTTCTTCAAAGCAGTGTATATATTTTTATAACCTAGATGCACAAGATGACGACAGAGGATTATCTTCGGTCATTAAAGATGCTGGAACATTCTTTATTACAGATGGAAAAAATAGCCCTGCGGTTAGTTTTGATTCCTGTTTGAAGCTGACTTGAGCTGTCTTTTGTTGTCACAAGGTGCGGCCTCCACCTGTAGGATTATAAGTACCTATGGCCTTTAGGCCCAATATTTAAAAGCAGATTAGATATGTGACTCACACATTCAATATGTGATCATAAAAATGCAAATATGCTCACAAGCAAGAAAACTATTTGTATTCTCTTCCCTGAGCAAGCTGTATTCATTTTCAAGGAAAACTTATTAATGTCTTGTTTTCAGGATACATGCTATGCTTTATTCCTTCGTGATTTTTTTGTTGTTCCATTTGCATTTTATTTTTTATTTTTAATTAATTTTCATTGAAGTATAGTTGTGTTAGTTTCAGCTGTACAGCACAGCGATTCAGTTTTACGTATATGTATATTCTTCTTCAGATTCTTAACCCGTATAGGTTATTACAAAATATTGAGTATAGTTCTTCCCTGTACTGTACAATAAGTAGGTTCTTGTTATTCATCTATTTTATATATAGTAGTGTGTATATGTTCCATGATTTTAAAAAATTTGTTTTATAAGAAAAAAGTCAATGTTGTTTTTTAACCTACAGATCCTTCTGGAATATGGATAAATAAACTATCAGTTACATGGAAAACTGGCATTGCCACAAGATACCAGTGTCAAGAGGAATTTGACAGTAAAGCTTTTTGTCTCCGTTAACTGTATAACACACAATGCTGAATTTAAGACAGAGATACAAAACTGTGCAAGTGATGGAGTCTAACTCCAGTTTTGAGGTTTATCTGATGCCAACCTGCAAGTCCCTCTCATCTTTTCCTGATTGGCCCCAGGCTGAGCAAATGGAGTAATCCAGCCCCGGTGCAACCTCCTTTGGCACCAGAGGGAAGTTCAAACCATGCGAGGCCCCAGTCTCTGTGCAGGAACCCTCACCCAGAGCCACCTTCCAACCATACAAAAAGCCCCCAAGCCAGTCTCATTTCCCAACTCTTTCGAGCCATTTTTCGACCTTATTGGAAGCCTGCCTTGCATTCCCCAGAAAATCTCATATGTGAATAATAAACCTTTTCATATCCTTCCGGTGTGTTTGTGGCATCATCAGCTTTGACGCTGAAGCAAATTTTGAGAGGCAGGAGTCCCTCTTCCCTGTAGGATAATCACAATACAGTATGATCCTATGAAAAAGTTTTTCTATATGTGCACTTATTAATAATTACACTTGAAAGCAGAAACCCAAACCTTGGAGAAATATACTGAAACCTTAACAGTGATTAAGTGGTGATCTCTAAGCAATAGGATATGGGTGATTTTCTTTCTCTTTGTCTGTATCTTCTAAAATTCTTGCTATAAAGATATGTAAGTAAAAAATAATGTGGCATGCAATGAAGAGTCAAAAGCACGGTGCCTTAAGTAGGAGAAAAGAAAAATGCTCAAATCAAATGCACAAATTAACTTTGCCTGATCCTGAATTACATATACAAAAAGCCCAAATCAAGCTTCACATGATCTGGCCTTCTCTCTCTCAAAATGAAGAAGAAAAAAAAAAAAAAAAAAATGAAGCGTCATTGCATAAAATTAAATTTCACTTTTTAGGAAAATTTTAATCTAAGCTTTGAAACTATTTTCATGAAAGTCAGCATGAGGAAATTTATTTCTCAAAAAAAAAAAAAAGCCTTTCCTCAGGATTCAAAGGCTGAACTGAACTTTTAAACCTAGAACCATTAAAAATGTTAATTAAACAGTATTATTAATACCCTGTATTAGTATCAAGTATTCTTGCCTGGAGAATCCCATGGACAGAGGAGCCTGATGGGCTACAGTCCACGGGGTCGCAAAGAGTCGGACACGACTGAGCGACTTCACTCACTTCACATTAGTACCCTGTACTATCTTACAGACTTTTACTCTAAGGACAGTAGTAGGTCTTGTTCTGTAAATTTCCTATCAGACATATAGGAGTGGGAAAGAGAAACTGCTGTATGCTCATGATTTCTTGTGGAAGAGGTGTTTTTTCCTCCATCTTAAGAGCCAAGAGACCCATTTGCAAGGTCACATGACTAGGAAGTGGCAGAGCTCATATTCAGACCTTGACTGGAGTGAGTTACCATTTCCTTCTCCAGGGGATCTTTCCAACCCAGGGATCGAACTCGGGTCTCCCACATTAGAGGCAGACGCTTTAACCTCTGAGCCACCAGGGAAGCCCTCAGACCTTGACAACTTGACCCAAGTCCCTTACCCTTGGATGGTCCCAAAGCAGCCTGCTTTCAAGGGGCTGAACTAATGATGAGCAGTGGTCTTCAAACCTGAGGCTGCACCAGAGTCACCTTGTTAAGTCAGGGTTACTGGATGCCACCGCCAGCGATTCCAACTCAGCGGGTCTGGGACAGTGCCTGGGAATGCACATTTCTCACAAATTCCTCCTTAGTGACCACACTGAGAGCCAGGAAGCGCAAGTAGAACCTTAATTCTGGGGCTTTCCAATGAAGAGGGTTCAAGGCCTGGGTCTTAGAGCCCTTAAGGAGATCCAATAACTTATTGGCTACTTAGGGCTTCCCTTGTGGCTCATCTGGGAAAGAATCCACCTGCAACACGGGAGACCTGGGTTCAATCCCTGGGTTGGGAAGATCCTCTGGAGAAGGGAAAGGCTACCCATTCCAGGATTCTGGCCTGGAGAATTCCATGGACTGTATAGACCATGGAGTTGCAAAGAGTGGGACACAACTGAGTTACTTTCACTCACTAGGGCTGTCAGAGGGTCCCAGTGGCCAGGCTGAAACTTCCAGTCCCATAGAGGCCAGTCTTCACACACTGGACTGTTTCTCCATGATAAGGACTTACAGCTTCCTCCTCTATTCTCTGTTGGTTAATTAGCTACCCCTCAGGTGAGGTTTCACTAAGCCAATTACTCACCTACCAGCCAGGAAATTTCTTTTGTTTCCACCCTCCAATGACCTATATTTCAACAGTGCCCCTGAGGTGGCATTGTTAGGCTTGGGGAAATGACAAGAAGTTGTGGAGACCAGAGGCCCTTCTGAGAGGCTGGGTCCAACCCGCAGGATATGAGGTGGGTATCTGGCCACTTAGTAGCTGGGGCAAGAGCCTAGGGGAGGCTGCTGAACCCCCTCCTCTGGGGAATGAAGCACGCCATTGGCTATCCTTCAGGGAACAATAAAGATTAATTATGCTGTCAGCAGAGAGGAGAAACCTGCTCCTCCTTTGAGCTACATTAACTCTTTTAGGTCCCAGAATGGTTTTCTTTCAACTCTTAGAAACTGGCAGGAAATTAAAGAGAGTCTCAAGAATCTGGGGGTGGGGGTAAACGGTGCTGCAGAGGGTAAACAGGTTGTGTTCTGACCACGAGTTTTACATGGAACGTGGTAAAGTGCCTTGTAAGTAGGGCTTAGAAAAAATGTCAGTGAACAAGCCCCAAATAAAAACCCCGGGATAATCCCAGTTAGAAAGAATTGCCTGCTTGGCTGCCTTGGCCCTAGACATCCTGAGGTCTCAGTATCCCCCTTCCCTTCCCATGGTTCTTCCTGTCAACCCCGGAGAAACATGAACTAGTTTGCTCTATGTATAGGTTAATTTGAGGGCCACTGGAATTTGCAGTAAGCATCCTGTCATCTTAGAAACAGGGCCAGTTAAGGTTGTCAGGGCCTTCCTCAGCTGCAGCTTGTCCAGAGGGAAGCCCTTACTCACAGCCATCCCAGCCCTGACTGCTGGAGGCTAGGGGATTTGAGTCAAAACTGGGCCACAGCTGAACCCAACACAGGCCCGCCTCACCCTCAGCTAGTCCCTTCCAAGCTGCTGATGACAGTGCTTGGATCTTGCCAAGGGAGAAAAATATGTAAATTATAAGCTGGAGAAAACGCGGTGCATGTTAAGTCCTGCCAACTACAGTCATCAGACCAAATCTTGCCTGCCGTGCATGGAGCTAGGATGAACCGCAGTCAAGTTCCGTCATGCTGAGTCTCTCAGGGACCCGTCCCTGTGGCCCTGGTTCTGGCTGGAGTTCCTTGGTGTTACGGCCTGAGCTTTTGCAGCTTTGAATTGGTCTAAGGCCTGAGTAAACACACAGCAGGGAGAGCAACGCCTCAGGGGCTGTGGTAAGCCTACACAGAGGCGCCTAGGGTAAAAGGAAAGCACAGGCAGGGGAAGACAAGGCAGACAGCCCATGAAGGCATGGGCAACCAGAAAGAAGCATGTACTTGCAAGAACTCTGCCCTGAAGCCCAAGTGCCACAGCCCGATGCTGGCTAGCCCACTCAGCCTGGCTAGGTACAGTGGCCCTGCCCAGCCCAGCACCAGGTGTGAAGCAAATTGGAAGACCACGGGAGAGCCTGCGGCACCCCACTCCCCTTCTCCCAGAGTTCCTTGTTTTATCTCACTCAGTGATCAGCAGGCCAAGGGGGTGCCTTAGATAAGCTTGCCTTGATTCTGTGCTATTTGCATTTATTGGTATTATTGAAAGAAACCCCAGGTAGTTTCATTTTGCTCTAGGAACTCCTCAGACCAGTAGCACTTGTCATTTGGGAACTTATTAGAAATACAGAATCTCAGAACCCCCCACCCCAGATCCTCTGAATCAGCATCAGTTGTTTAAGATGCTTCCAGGTGACTCCTAGGAGCATTAAGGGCTAAAAAGCTCTGCCATAAGCACTGGTTTCTAAACTTGGCTTTATTCTGGGGGAGTTTTAAAATAATATATACTGATGTGTGGGCTCTATTCCAGGAGATTCTGACTTGTTAGGATTGTGGCCTGGTTATTGGGATTTTTAAATGTGTACAAGGAGGCTTCCCAGGTGGCTCAAGTGGTAAAGAATCCACCCACCAATGCAGGAGAGGCAGGAGACACATGTTCGATTCCCTGGGTTGGGAAGATTCCCCTGGAGTAGGAAATGGCAAATCGCTCCAGTGTTCTAGCTTGGAAAATCCCATGGACAGAGGATCCTGATGGATTGCAGTCCATGGGGTCGCAAAAGAGTCGGACATGACTGAGTGACTGGACATACCTAAGATGATTCTAACATGCAGTAAAATTTGAGAACCACTGAATAAAGTGCCCTCTGATTTTTTTCCTAGAGCAGTGTTTCTCAAATTTTAATGGCTCGGGAACCACCAGGGCATCTTGTAAAAATTCAGATTCTCATCCAGTAGTCCTAAAGCAAGGGAGATTCTGCCGTTCTAATGAGTTTCCAGGTGATGCCAAGGCTGCTGGTCCAAGGACCTCACTTTGAGAAGGAAGGTTTTGAGACACATGAGCGTGACCATGGGAGAGAAAGTCAGTGACACAAACAGAGAGAAAGACCAATTGTGTAACATCTGGACCCAAGCAGCAGGGTAGTGTAAAAGAAAGAGCTCAGGATTGAACGCTGAGCAGGCCAGAGGTCTAGTTCTCTTTCTACAAGCTGTGGAAACTCGACGAAATTGCAAAACCTTTCTGATCATCAGTTTCGTTAACTGAAAAGTGGAGATAAGATGGCCTGTCTGGTAGAACTACGTAAAGATACCAGGTGACCTACTTCTCCAGGGTTTCCTGTAGAAGAAAACCAAAATAAGAAAACAGAACAAATACTAAACACTGTATTTCAAGAAAATTTTCTTGGAATTCAAAGCTTTTTTTGAAATTAGGTGTTGAAAGAATATGGCACGAACTTCAGATGAACACAAAACAAGCAACACCTACATCCTGATTTGTTTGCCTATTTTTCTGTAAATAATTGACAGAGGAGTGCTAAAATCTCTGTGATTTTAAACTTGTCTGTTTCCTTGCCCTTCTGTCAGTTTTGCTTCCTATTTGTAGAAACTGTTTTGTGTATATATGTTCAGGACTGTTGTATCTTCTTGATGAATGCACCTTTTATCATTATACTAATATTCTTTTTTTGCAAATATGCCTTCAAAATAATGTCAGTTAATTGAAAGGTCTTCATTTTTATTAATAAATAAAACAGTTGTCTTATTAAAAATGTTTTGTCTTTTTAAAAAATCTAACCTGACAATCTCTGCCTTTCGATTGAAATGTTTACATTTGCCACTGCAGCCTTTTCTTGGCTGTGCTGAGTCTTAGTTGCGGCATGTGGGATCTAGGACCTCACCAGGGATTGAACCCAGGCCCCCGTGCGTTGGGGGCACAGAGTCTCAGCCACTGGACCACCAGAGAAGTCCCTGAATTGTTGACATTTAAATCTTACATTTTAATGTGATTATCGATTTGGCTGAATATTTTGCTATTTTCTCCCTCTGTGTTTTGTATCTTTTCTACTCCTTTTTCTGGCTTCTTTTGAACTGCATATTTTTATGATTACACTTTATCTCCTTTGGCTTATTAATTATAACTTGGTGATTTATTTTAGTGGTTGCTTTAGGATTTATTGTATACCTCTTTAATTTATCATAGTATCCCCTCCAGTGATACTCATACCACTCACATGGAGAACCTTAAACTGTATGTTCACCACATTTCTACCCTACTTGATGTTGTGCTATTGTCATATATTTTACTTCTATCTAACCTTGTAATTTCTTATTATTCTTGCTTGATATGATTTTAAAAAACAGATAAAAGAAAAAGTTTTATATTAACCTAAATAATTACTAGCCATGAAATTAAAAGACACTTGCTCCTTGGGAGAAAAGTTATGACCAACCCAGATAGCATATTGAAAAGCAGAGACATTACTCTGCCAACAAAGGTCCATCTAGTCGAGGCTATGGTTTTTCCTGTGGTCATGTACAGATGTGAGAGTTGGACTGTGAAGAAGGCTGAGCACCGAAGAATTGATGCTTTTGAACTGTGGTGTTGGAGAAGACTCTTGAGAGTCCCTTGGCCTGCAAGGAGATCCAACCAGTCCATTCTGAAGGAGATCAGTCCTGGGATTTCTTTGGAAGGAATGATGCTAAAGCTGAAACTCCAGTACTTTGGCCACCTCATGCAAAGAGTTGACTCATTGGAAAAGACTCTGATGCTGAGAGGGATTGGGGGCAGGAGGAGAAGGGGACGACAGAGGTTGAGATGGCTGGATGGCATCACTGACTCGATGGACGTGAGTCTGGGTGAACTCCAGGAGTTGGTGATGGACAGGGAGGCCTGGCGTGCTGCGATTCATGGGGTCGCAAAGAGTCAGACACGACTGAGCAACTGAACTGAACTGAACTGAAATAATTATTAGTTCTAGTGCTCTCCATTACTTTGCGTAGATCCAGGTTTCCTTCTAATGTCATTTTTCTTATGCTTGATTCCATTTATAACAAAAGGATCCTTTTGTCTGAGTAATTAAAACAATCTCTCCCCAAGCCACGAATAAGTTGAAACATGAACAGACAAAAGCCCACAGGGGGAGAAGAGAACCAAACTCTCTGGATGGGGGAAAAGATAGCTCCATCACCAAAGCAGAGCAGTGCTAATACGGAGACAACCACAAGCATTGCTGTCTGAAGAAGCAGCTGCCTATAATTAGACCATACCAACCTCAGGCTGCCTGAGGAAGCAGCCACCCCCACCACAGAAAACAGTCTGGTACAGAGCATTACCACCGAGAAGATTCCGTTTGTTCTACTCTCCATCAGAATAGGAAGCTTCCCCATCATCACGTACTCACCTAAACTGTCTTTCCTTATTCTGACCTAATTCCCACCTATCCTTCATTCCTCTCCCTCTTCTGTCCCTAAAATTCCCAATGCCCTGTGAAATCAAGGAGCTCTTGTAATTTTTAACCTCCTCTCTGAAGAATGTATTCACCTCCTAACAAAAAGCAGGCTGTTTCCTGGAGACATGGGTTCTATGCTGCCCTCTCAAATGGATTATTTCTTTTCTCTCAGACCCAAAGTACTTCCGCACCAGCCTTACTCCTCAAAGCTAGTTGAGTTTTACTCCCCCTTCCTTCTTGCAACCCCCTTCTGCTCCTCTGAGGCTCACGCCACTCTTCTTCCTCCATGGTTGAGTCACTAATTAGTAGCCCCTAGGTCTTTCTTCCTCATTCTCAGTAAAATGAACTTGCAGTTCAGTTTTCCTTTTATCTCTACCCATGTCATATTTGTCAATTTCAACATGCAGGCTGATTGATCCATCCAGTATCACAGACTCCTGGTTTCTTGCTGCTGCTGCTGCTGCTGCTAAGTCGCTTCAGTCGTGTCCGACTCTGTGTGAGCCCAGAGACAGCAGCCTACCAGGCTCCCCTGTCCTTGGGATTCTCCAGGCAAGAACACTGGAGTGGGTTGCCATTTCCTTCTCCAATGCATGAAAGTGAAGTTGCTCAGTCGTGTCCAACTCTAGCAACCCCATGGACTGCAGCCCACCAGGCTCCTCCGTCCATGGGATTTTCCAGGCAAAAGTACTGGAGTGGGGTGCCATTGCCTTCTCCGCCTGGTTTCTTGACTTCCAATATATTCAATGATGTGTTCTTTTACTCCACCTCAGATATCTACCATACCTTAGGTTTTGATATCAATTAAATTGGCACAATCTCCAAAATTTCAGATGTAAATATCTCATTTGGCCACAAAGATTACCCTTCCAAGCTACTTGCTGAAGTACCCTTTCTTCAAAGTGCTTTTACTTTTTGTTGTTACTTTCAGTCCATTCACCTCTCTTTCTCCATACTTACTGTCAACCCCTCCTAACCTCTCACTCCTTTCCTAGTTTATATCCCATGACTCATTGTTATAGTTTCTTCCTTGCACACCTTGACTTCTTTGCCCTATTGAATGAAGTCTGGAGGTTCAGTAAGCAGCACCCTTCTTCCTGCCTGAGTTCTGAGTAGTTAGATAAAATCTAGGCAATACAAGCAGATGAAGATGATGCATCATCTTTCTTAATGATAAAGTTAATCCTGGGGAACGTGACTTAGTTTTGCCACAAGAATAGGTTTTTCAAAACTGTGTCTTGGACCTGTCTGCCCAGCGATGAACTGAACAACTGCAGCTACTCCCCTTACCTACTCCACTTCCTCCCATACCACTGGATCCAGACTTTCTAACGTTAGGGCACAGAGGAACAGTAAAGAACATATGTTTGCTCTGGGCTGCTGGCTCCCCAAAGAAAGGTGAGAGAAAGGGGTTGGCTTTATTTACATGGCCACTCATTGATTCCCAACATCATCAATAATACAATTCACTCCTCTCCACGGGAAGAGGGAGTGAGGGGTGTTACACCAGTGAACTCCCTCTACAGGGAAACGTACGTTAGGATTTGGCAATGCACATCCCTTGAAACCTCTATTACACTTGCCTTATAAAAGTCCAACTTTGGGGAGTCTTTTCCCTGTCAGCACCAGAGTGGTAGAAGGTAGTCTTCAAAATACTTTACAAATTTTATCTTATTTGAATATTATAAAAATCACGAGAGGAAATGGACAGGTAGAATCATAGATCTTATAGGTAAGAGAATTCAAGCAATTGTGGACTTATTGTCGTAGGTAACAGTCCATATGATAACTCCAATTCATCTGAGAGGAGGTGGAGTAGGTTCTGTTGTTCTGTAATAAATTACCACACACTTAGAAGCTTAAAATAACACAAATTGATTACTGTTCTGAGAGTCAGAAGTCCTAAAATCAAGGTGTCAACAGGTCTGAGTTCTTTCTAGAGGCTCTAGGGGTGAATCTATTTCTTTGCCTTATGCAGCTACTAGAGACCACTTGCATTCCTTGACTCATGGCCCCTTCCTCCATTCTCAAAACCAATAGCAAAGCATCTTCAAATCCTTCTCTGACTCTGAGACTCTTGCCTGCCTTCCTCTTTCTCTTATAAGGATCCTTATTACACTGAGTTCACCAGATAATCCAGGATAACAGCTCATCTCAAATTCCTTAAGTTACTCACACAAGTCAAGTGCCTTTTGTCATGTAAGGTAGCAGATTCACAGGATTCAAGGACTGCCACATGAAAATCTTTGCAGGACCATTATTCTTCATAGGAGGGATAGCACCATTACTTCAAAAAAGAGGTGTTAGTATTCTAATTCCATAAGAAGCAGTCTCTTACCACATTTATTACTGAAAAAGCAAACATACAAATACATACAAACATTGAGCACTCAGAATAGTCTCATGTTCGGAGTAAGCATTTAATTCTTATTGAATAAATATATGCATATCATATATCTAAGAAAAAAGTTTTAGGGATAAAGAATAGTTGAAGTAACGTGAAATAATTACCTAATTAACATAACAAAGACATTAATACCTGGGGCCAATTGCTTAATAATTTGAAGAAGCCATTTGGATCATCAGCAACATAAAATTTTGAGCAAAATTATCTTGACTTTGTATGTCTTCCCACCTCATTCTGAATCTATTTCATTCCTTTCCATTATTTTATCCCTAAATTGCTCAAACTAGTAAATCGACATATACTGAAAATATTTGTTGCATTTATTTAAGAAAGAAGTATATTTAATTTAAAATTAGATGAGCTGCAGCACTTCGGTGTTCTATTGCAGGTTCTAGTCAGTGAACAAAGGAAGAAAAATAAATAAAAACATAGATTTGAAAAAAATGTAAAAGCATCTTTATTTATAGATGACATTTTATATGTAGAAAAGCCTAGGGCAGCTACAAAAAGAGGTACTGGAAGTGGTAAGTTTAGCAAGATCTCAGGATACAAGGTCAATATTTAAAAAGCAATTGTATTTCTATATATTAACAAACCATTGGAAATTGAAATTAAAAATAT
The DNA here is from genome assembly GCF_055505025.1 of Bos grunniens. Lineage (NCBI taxonomy): Eukaryota > Metazoa > Chordata > Mammalia > Artiodactyla > Bovidae > Bos > Bos grunniens. The sequence goes on from NC_141170.1 coordinate 72,314,232, forward strand.
CATTTACAACAGCATAAAAAAGTAAAATAATCTTAACAAAATATGTGTAAGAACTCTACCTGGAGAACTACAAAATACTGAGTGAAAATAAACAAGACCTAAAGAAAATGAAGATACAGTCCACGTTCATGGATTGGTAGACTCAATATTGTTAAGATATCAACTGTCCCCAAACCTATCTATAGATTTAATGCTATCTCAATATTAAAAAAAAAAATTCCAGCAGCCTTTTTTGGATACAAATGGAAAAGCTGATTCCAAGAGTTATTTAGAAATCCAAATAACTTAAAATAGCCAAAATAGTTTTGACATAGGTGAGCAAAATTAGAGAACTTATACTACTTGATTTCAAGATTTACTCTAAAGCTACAAATCAAGACAGTGTGGTGTTGGAGTAAGTATAGACATAAATCCATGGGACAGAGTAGAGAGTACAGAAATAAGCCCATAGATAATACAGTCAATTGATTTTATACAGAGGTATGGATGTAAAGGGATAGTTTCTTTAGCAAATGGTGCTGGAAAAAATTGTGTATCCGTATCCAAAATGTGACCCTCAATGTTTAATTTGTACCATACAGGAAAGTTAATTTAAAAAAAAAGAATCAAAGGCCTAAATGTAAGAGTTAAAACTATAAAGTTTCTAGAAACAAGTACAGGAAAAAAAATTTTGTGACCTTGAGTTATACAAAGATTTTGTAGATGGGAGACAAAAAATATGAACCATAAAAAAATGGATAAACTGATTCAACAAAATTAAAACTTGCTGTTTAAAAGATGGTTAAAATAAAAAGACAAGCCACAGTCGAGAGAAAATTTTACATAACAGAAGTATAAACAGAATAAACAATTCTTACAAGTTCAGGTAACTGATTAAAAACTGGCAAAGATTTAGACACACTGCAAAAAAGTATTAAAAATGGCACATGAGCGTAAAAAGGTGCTCAACATCCTAAGTAACTAGAGAAATACAAATTAAAGCCACCTACTAGAATGACTAACATGATCATAGCTCTTATACACCATCAGGAATGTAAAATGGTAGAACCACGTCAGGAAAAATTTGGAGGTTTCTTACAAAGTTCAACTTATGCTTACCTATGACTCAGCAATTCTACTGCCAGATATTTACCCAAAAGAAATGAAGATATTCCATGTAAAGGCTTGCACACAAATGTTTTTAGAAGCTGTATCCATAATACACCAAAACATGAGAACAACATGGATATCACTAACCATGATGGGTAAACAAATTGTATGAAATCCTATCAAGTCATAAGAAAGAATGGAAAACTAATCAAATAACATGGATGAATCTCAGAAAATCATGTTAAGCAAAAGCTGTCAGACACAAAAGAGTACATATGCATGATTCCATTTACATGAAACTTAGAAAAGCCCATCCTAACATTTAGGAACAGAGCAGATCAATGGTTGTTTGCAGTGAATGTGCATATGGAAGATCGAATGGGAAGGAACATAAAGAGAATTGTTCCAGGTGGTGAAATGTTCTGTAACTTGACTGCAGTGGTGGTGATTTGAGTATACACATTTGTCAAATTTTACAGAATTGTGTAATTAAAATGCATACATTTTATTGTACAAAATTATATCTTAATAAAGTTGATTTAAATGAAAAAACTTGAGTGAGCCCAAGCGTTTACATTTTTTTCTCTCAAAATATTCCTTTTTGGATTTCCACAGGCAATTCCACAAATCAACTTAGGAGGTAAAATAGCTGAGTGACACTGGAACAAGCAAGTTATTACTCTGAACTTAGCAATTTTCCTCATCAGTAAAACGAGTGAATTAGGTTAGATGATTTCATTTGTTCATTCAATAAGCATTTACTAAAGCCCACTATGGGCAAGCACTAGGCCAGGTTCTAGAGATATAAAGCTGAAAAAGAAACCCCTTAAGGAAACAGAATGAGTCTAGTGGAAAAGAAAGACAAGCTAACATATGATTAGTATATTGCTTATGCATAATTAAGATATGAGGAGAATTCATAAGAGAAGCAGTCTTCTCTGATGATGCAAAACCTGAGTTGGGTTTTGAGGTACAAGTAAGAATTAGGTAGAGACAAGAAGGCATTCCAAGCAAAGAGTGCTGAGTGGGCAAAGATCCAGAGGTGAGAGAGACATCACGTGTGTTCAAGGTACTGCAGGTAGCTTAGTAGGTCTGGAACACAGAATTCATCCTTGTAAGGTCATGGAGTGTCTTGACTGAAAAAAAGTTCTAAAAGATTCCTCTAGTTTAACCAGCATGCAGGTAGGAGTCCTGTACCAAATAGTGATACTCATGTTGTAGAGGATCTCCTAAAAGGCAAAATAACTACACCATCAGTTAGGATCCTTTTTGTGGCAAAGATAATCTTTTGGCTCATGTAACAAAACAGTCCAGGGGTGGACTGGTGGAGTGTGACCTGGGAATTAACAAGGTCAACAGAGCAGCTTCTCACTCTGCATTCTTAGGCCACAGCAGCTCCAGATCTTATATCGTCTTTTTTTCATACCCAGTTTCCCTGAAAGACTAAACCAAAGCCTCATAATCAAGTTTCACTAATTTTGCACAACCTTAGCCTCTGCACTAGATCCCTGTAGCCAGAGGGATGATACATAATGATGGTTTGGCCAGGACCCAGAGGCCCTGGAAGCGGGAGTCAGCCACATCTGAAGTGCATGGAGGAATAGGTAGATCGCTAGATAAAAATTAGAGTCTTTGTAGAAGAAGGGAGACTATATGTCCTGAGGAGGAACTACCAGATTCCAACAAGTTTTAGAACAAGGGAGGGGGTACAAACACATGGTCAGATTTCTTCTTTCATCGTCCATTCCTAGGACTAGTCAATGAAAACTGACTTCAGAATAAAATGATGGGAGACAACATATATGCAAAAAACTATCACTACTCTAAAACACTGTATTACTAAATGAGAAGTTTTACGAGAACAAAGAGAAGGATGTAATTAATTCCAGTTTATAGGCTCAAGGGTATCTTCACAATAGAGGAGAGTTTTTTTAGTGGGGCCTTGAAAAACGGAGGTCCACTGCCAAAGATAAATTACATGGCCATAGCTGGTTGAGGAGCAGCATGTAATCTGGCGAGGATGAAGCACAGGATAACGGATCAGCGTGAGAACACAGGAATGGAAAGATCAAGCTGTGGCGAATTCTCCCCACCCTGCTACAGAGCCTGAACTTTATCCTTTAGGCAATAGGGTCTTGTTTAATTTTTAAGCATGTAAGTGACACAATTGAACCTGTATTTAGAGAGTTGTAGGAACAGATTAGATACTTCCTGAGACTAGGAAGAAGGAGATAAGTATAGGGGAATAAAGCTAAGTTGTGAAGTGGAAGGCTGAAGGAGTTCAAGCTTAGTGTTCTCTATTTTCTCTGTGAAATAGGTAGAGAGAGGATGTGCTAAATGTAAGGGGGTACTATGCAATTAAGACACTCTGGAAATTTCAATTAGCCAGAAAGTTGTATTACCAAAACATTCTGATCAAAAAGGTTATTCAATAAACTCTTCCATAATATAAGGTCACACATACTACATTAATGGACGAATTGAAATCAAGAAGAGCCAAATATAATCTATTAGGCTATTTCACCCCAAGTGAGAATGCCACAGGTTAAATAACAATGTAATTATCACTGGTCACTCAGATCCTTGCGATCACCGGCAAGAGCCTATGTGAGGCAGTGTCAGAAGTTGGTAGGAGATGGCCTGGGAGAATTCTGGAGGGAGGAGGCAAGGAGATGTAGCAAGAGCAGTGCAGTGAGAGATGCAGTGGGCAAGGCAACCTGTCTTCCATGCAGTATTTTAACAAGCAGCCAGGAGCAGCACATGGCTGAGAGGGTATGTGTGGCAGCCTATCAGGTTTGGCTTTTGGATTCAGATTTAGAACTACTGGCTAGAGCCACCCTTCTAAATGAAAGGATCTGCTATGCCATGGTTCATTAAAAAAATTTTTTTAATAGATATGAGGTCTCAAACTATCAAATGAAGTCACACAAATGCTAATGAAGTTGGGCACTCTTCACATATTATTTTCTACAACTTGACCTTAAAATGTCATATGTAAAATCAATTATTGACAACCTCTTATATTTGTCTGGTGCTTTGTAGTATTATAATAATAATAAAAAATAACTTTCAAATATATTTTCTCATTTGGTTTTACTCAACCCTGTCAGCAAACAGAGCAAATATAGAACTTCCGGTTGCCTGTCCTGTCTCCCATTTCCCACAGCCAAATTACAGATATAAGAGAGTAAATTATCTAGGGATTTAAAGCTAGGACAAGAACTCTCCAGTTGAATGTTTCTCCTACTAGATTACTACATTGCTATGTTTAAAACAGTTTATGAATATTCTCCTAAAGAAACAAACCAAAGGTAGGTGTATCTGTACACATTTGACCTTAATCATTCAGAACTCTCTTCCTAACAGTCACAGGTGTGTGCTTGTCCTTGTGATGAAAGTGCATCTGTGTACACAGAATGGCAAAGCATATGATCATAACTGTATGCCTTCAAAGGCAATAAAGTGGAGCTTGCTGCTGCTGCTGCTAAGTCGCTTCAGTCATGTCCAACTCTGTGCGACCCCATAGACGGCAGCCTACCAGGCTCCCCCATCCCTGGGATTCTCCAGGCAAGAACACTGGAGTGGGTTGCCATTTCCTTCTCCAATGCATGAAAGTGAAAAGTGTAAGTGAGGTCGCTCAGTCGGGTCTGACCCTCAGCGACCCCATGGACTGCAGCCTACCAGGCTTCTCTGTCCATGGGATTTTCCAGGCAAGAGTACTGGAGTGGGGTGCCATTGACTTCTCCAAAAGTGTGGAGCTTATTAAGGATCAATTACTGAATAAATGGTTATTTGCTTCTTCTAGTCGTTATTTAGTCCTCAAAGGTCAACAAGTACCTGATGAATAAAAGCATTATATGGAATTTCAAATTAATAACTAGTAGTTATATAAAATTCCACCACACTTGTGGTGGTGTGCTGAACCTCATACATTCCTAAAAAATACTCTCTAAATGAAAGACTTGGGAAATAGATTTTGATAAAACTTTATACAATACTAGGCATTTAGTAAGACTATCAATATATTGATTCAGAATTTTATTGAAATGATTAGAATTTTGAATTTGAGTATAAAATTGAAAGACATTGATTTTTGGACTTCTTCCCCCCACAATCTATCATTCCATATTACAGAAATGCTAGGTTTTTAAGAAGTAATATAAAATAAGACCCTCCACTTATAATAGGACCAAAATTAAGATTGATGCCGTGCACAATGTCTTCAGTCTCTACCTCTGGTCTCTCTAAGCTGCTCTGCACTAGAAGTAAATCTTGTTAAACCAAGCTTCAGCCAAAGCGCACATGGTTTTCATCTTTCATTCCCTTCGTTGAGTTCTTGGGTGTCCCCTTTGGATACTTCCGAAGTAAGAGAATTTGGCAACACACCTCAGCAGTGTCAAGTCTTCTAACCAAGAGATGGAAAGCTGAGAAACTTGAAGGGATCATTCCATCATTTTCTTTTTTTCAGAAAGTGATGACTAAAACACTGTCAGGTGCAAACAGTTGTATCTGACCTTCTCCAGGAGAGACCTTTAAGGGAGAAATAAAACGGAGAGAGATCTAGAAGATCTCTGATGAGAGACAAGTTGTTAAAAACACCAAAGTACATTTTCATTCCTACTAAAAAGCATTATCTTTGTCAAGTCTTCTCACATCTTACCCCACCCCTGCTCTGAGTGAAGAGCAATTTATAAGACAAAATGACTCATTATCTAGAGATAAATTTACAAACTGACATAAGAGAATTATCCCAGAGGCTACATTACCTATTCAAGTTTATTACAATATCTTTAGTTCTTATTGCATATATAGTTACATGCCTTTTACAAGTCAGGATTATCTATATAGTAGGCTTGATTTAGCAGAAGTTATGTCTATTGCTTCTCTCTTGAAAATCAACAGCATGCAGTGCAATACATGGTGTGCAGACTTATTGTTTCAAAAAGTGAAAAACTACTTCGGTTTAACTGAGAAGGGAACATGATCTTTATTGGCTTTATGCAAAGTTTAATTTTGGTTTTATGCAGAGTTTGCATAGTTCATGATTACTTCCTAAGGAAAAACTAGATGTATTGTCAGTGACCTTGCAGATCAGGTGACAGTAGCAAACAGAAAAATCTGAAGAAGAGGCATAACTTTTAAAGTAGAAAGGTCAGCAAGAACTGCCTGAAACAAAAAACGAAAGGAATGATTAGTATCGGCATTCTGATCAGCAAAGTGAAGCCTCTAAAACAAACACAGAAAAACCATTACAATGCACTTCTGACATCAGCACACTCTAAGTGTTTCAGATTGGTCTCAAATCTGAAGCTACAACCTTCCTTCTCTTTTCTGAACATCTTAATGTTAGAACGTGTGCAAAATGCTCAAACGTTCAGTAGAAAATAACCTGGACTTTAGCCTTGAGCCTTCTTCAAATATACAAGGTAGCATGAGTTTATAAGAGGTCTGACATTTCAACTTGCTTCTATAAATAAACATACATTATGAATCCTAGTCTTGTTATACTAGTGTAAGGAGTAACTGACTTTAGGAAATCATTTTAAGAAGGAATTAATGTTTATTCAGTTGCAAGATGCATAAACATCCTCTTCCCTTTAAACAAAGAATGTAGGCAGCTATTTTAAGGATAAAATTGCATTTCTATGAGAGATAACAAATAGAGTAATATTGTAAGTCACTACTTAATTGAACCATGTTTCAGATATAAGTTATACTATTGAAAAGAAACCAGCTTTAATAATTAACTCACTGCTAAAAATAACCAAAACCCATGTATCTTTACTGTATCAACCAAATGTATGCTCTTTAATTCTTTCAACTAGTGTGTCTTTGTTCTATGAACATAACACATGGATGTGAACAATTATAAGAAAATGCAACACAAGCCTCAATAGTTTCTATCAAAATTACTAGGTATCTTGTTTCCCATAAAAATAATAATGGTTTCTTATAATAACCTTGTTTATGACCCCTTCACAAGAACACTGTTTTCAAGTAATTAAGGAATTCTGAATATTTAATATTACTTAGCTTAAAACTTATAGGCATTACTCAAGATAAAAAATTAGGCTCTGAGTAATGTGTGTCCTATGCATTGGAGACTGAAGTACCCAAGCCTGGCAATCTCTCAGAAACTATTTCCATCCCATCTCAGCGAAACTTATCCTTACTTCAGCTGCAGCCAGTGATGTCACCTCCATCAGGTTCACTGCTCGGAAAGCAAACACAGCAGCTGCCAGGACTGGAAAAGAATGAACACTATTTTAACTGCTGGCCTACTCATCAGCCTGACAAATCTACTGGTATACCCAAAACCCACAGTGAGAACTCAGACCTAGTGCTTAACACAACTGTATTCAGTTAAGGTCTGGTGAGGAATGGAAATTTTCTTCTCTGGAGATCAGTATCTGAGGGCATTTCATTTTCTTTGGAAAAAATGAAAATTTTAGTGGTTTTTAAAAAGCCATTTTATAAATTGTTTCTTTCGTACCTACAGCTTCAATTATAACAGTTTTTAAATGGTAGATATAATGGCTGCCTTATGAAGATTTATTTTGATGCAGGTGTTTCTTATTGATGCAATGGAAAGGCTTCTGAAAAGTTAGAAGACTGAATTTTTAAATGTATCAGATAATATTTCATATGTATCAAGGCAGTATCTATATAAAAATGCGGCAACAAGTATGTCTTTCCTTAAAAATGTTAACTTTATTGACTTTCCTAGAGTGTCATAACTGGGTATGTCTGTTGGGTGGGGTGTGGGGATTGATCCTGACATTTACATTAATGTTGGTTATAGGAAAAGATAAGTTGAAACTTTGAAAAAAAGAAATAAACCAAACCATTATAGACTATCTTGAAGGTCAATAATATATACGGAGTAGAAAACATCTAGATTTTTGTTCCCATTAGTCATATGCATATGAAAAGACAGTAATGCTGATATGCATTACGTCTTATTATATAATCTACCATAAAACCTTACGAAAGGGAATGAGTCATCATGAACAATGGAAGGACTCATGTAAGAGCTTCTGGCAACTCTGATAAGGAAACGGTACTGCCCAGAGGTCACATCACTTCTCCTATTTTTCCCATCACCATAGTGGTAGTGCATTCTCTACCGAACAAGTCCTTGAAGTTTAGGAAATGAATGGTAAGGAATCTTTAAAATTACGTGGAAGACTGGTTCCTAAGTATATTGCATAGACAATGCAAATAATTGTTAAAAATACATTTCTAGTATGGAAATAATAATCATAAGAACAGTTAATTCTCGTATCAACCCTGTGTTTGTTACTATTGTTAGCCCCATTTTACTAATGTAGAAACTGAGGCACTGTGAGTTTGGATGACATATTCAGAATCATACAGGTAGAAAATAATAGAGAGAAAACTCAACTCTGGCCCCAGAGCCCAAGCGTTTAACCACTGTGTGATGAAATTTCTGAGACTGAAGGTAAGCAATAATGACTCACCCCTGACATGGAATTTGGTGTGCTTTCCTAACTGTCTTCTCCTGTGACCCTCACAATGGTTTTCCCTTGGGATAAACCATAATGGAGAAGAGAATAAAAAAGAATGTATATCCATGTATATATCCATGTCACTTCATTGTACAGTAGAAATTAACACAACACTGTAAATCAACAATACTTCAATTTTAAAAAATAATGGTTTGCCAGAGATGGACTGAGGATGGTGCATGGTGATCCATGCTCTGGAGGATCAGGTGGCTAGGTGGCTGTTCCTGGGGAGTACATGGTGGTAGGTGGCTGTTCCTGGGGAGTAGATGTCAGGATCCAGGTTTCTTAATTTCCCCAGGTAGAGGCAGAGTGACTGGGAAGCACAGGTAATTTTTGAGGGGACAATAGATTTTGCAAAGCTTGTCAAAAAAGCATTAGAACTAGTTAGGAAAATTCTGGAGGAAAAAAGATGGTTGTGGTAAAGTGAATAAATTTATTTAAAAAATCAAGTCAGCTGGAATTATTTAATATATAAAGACAGATATAAGAGATCTGGAACAAAGAATTTACCCTTTAATTGCGAATGGTGAAATTTAAGTACTTTAAAGTCCTTGAGCTTCCATTTTTATAAGAATATCCAAGAAAACCATTTCTGTGGACAAGCAACTTCTTTATAGTTCTCTAATATCTAGAAACATATTTGACAATGGAGACATTTTATATGCTAAGGGATGTGGTCACTATTTCCTTTTTTGTGTGTAATTTAATAGAGTTGGTGAAAGCTTGACAGGATGGTCAAATTTTTTGCTGTAGCAGGAAAGAGTTTCACATGCTGGGAAATAGTTTTTCCAAAGGTAGATAAGAGGGAGAATAAAAGAGTAGTTACTAATTAGCTTCAGCATCCAAAATGCTTGTGTGCTCATAACCTTTATTTATCTTGGTGTCACATCACAGAAGTTCCTTTCTGTCTACTTCATGTTTGGTTTGCCCAGCCCTTCCAAAGAGCAGGCTTATTTGCCAAGGAGAAAAGCTCTATACTTTGGGATATTTTCAACTGAATTCATGCTTTATATGAAATATAGAAACTCAAATACTTACTTTTGGTCTTTTAAATTGTTCGCATGAATTTTAAGCAACTCTATCATGAACATTAAAATACCCATGCTTTAAACTGTTCTTCAAAAGGCCCGAATAAGTTCACAGTTTAAACCAGTAATATTTACTAAAATATTTATAAAGATTATATAAACTCACTTGAGCAAAAAAGTTGGTCCCAAAATATTCTTTTCTAATATACTCAGATGAAAAAAATGTATAAAATGATCAAAACTAATTTATATACATGTGTGCATGCATGCTCAGTCATGTCTGACTCTTTGCAACCCCATGGAGTGCAGCCCACCAGGCTCCACTGTCCATGGAATTTTCCCAGCATCTACATGCAATTATTTGCCTTATGTCTCTTTATTTGAATTCCAAGGAAGGAACTCCCATCAGTCTAATTTCATTTCTAGATGTTCTACAATTCTTCCCTGTTGGTTTTTTAAAAGACACTCTGAGAAAGCAAATGGATTCAACAGTGTGGACTGTCATTCTACCTATGTATCAATAACTTATTAATGTATTAAGCATGCAGCAGAGTACCTGGCTTAGAGCAAATGCAGCACTCAACATTCATTTCTCTTTTACTTCAGTTTGCTGAGGGCATGATAAGTCACAGAAAGGGAGAATTTAAATTGGAAGAATTTAAGGTCTTATAGCTTTGAGGTCTTATAGTTTAACATTTCTTTCATGATAGAAAATCTTGTAACCCTTCAGATGACAGTTAAAAAGTCCATTCTACTTTTAGAAGGTCCTAATTATTAGAAAGTACTTTGTAATACTTAGCCCATTTCTTTAACATGCTCTAATATCTTTTTGAAATGATACAAAAAGTTACATGTTAATACAATGCTCTTCAAAATTTATGAACACCCAGAAGAATTACTTGGTGGAAAATCTTAAAATCCTGTCACCCAAGAAATGTTAGCAAAAAACAAGACTACTTAGCCTGGAAAATAGAAGACTTTGGGGAAAGAAGGGGGTGAGAATAGAAAAAACATGATGACGATCCCGATGCAACAGTAGTACCTTTTAACAAGTTATATTATCCAGAAGTGAAATAGGCCACTTAGTAAGACAGGGATTACCCAACACTGAATGTTCAAACACAGGATAAGTATTACCTGCCAGAAATATTTAAAAGAAGCTATACTTGATGGTCCGGAGAAGGCAATGGCACCCCACTCCAGTACTCTTGCCTGGAAAATCTCATGGGCGGAGAAGCCTGGTAGGCTGCAGTCCATGGGGTCGCTAAGAGTCGGACACGACTGATCGACTTCACTTTCACTTTTCACTTTCATGCATTGGAGAAGGAAATGGCAATCCACTCCAGTGTTCTTGCCTGGAGAATCCCAGGGACAGGGGAGCCTGGTGGGCTGCTGTCTATGGGGTTGCACAGAGTCGGACATGACTGAAGCGACTTAGCAGCAGCAGCAGCATACTTGATGGTCTCTAGGATTCCTTCCATCTCTAGATGGTATGTATCACAGCCATTCAGCCAAAAGAGGTGATGACAGACCTTTTTTTTTCCTAACTCATATTTGTATTGGCTTTAAAAACAATTGAGATCGAAGGATACTGGGAGTTATTAAAAACTTTGGTAAATGATAACTCTAATTACACCAGGGGCAACAGTTATCTTCATGGCACTTTATTATTTAACTTTCCTTTAAAAAATACCACCTAATTACTCTAGACCTCTCAACACTCAAAAATATGTTAATATGGTACCTAGAGAATCTTTTCCAGGGAAAGGGTCTTCAATTAAGCATTATTTCCAAATGGCCACAGAGGTGACTTTACAATGCTGTCACTGGGTAAAGAAATAAAGGCTCTCACAGCTTAAATAATTTGCTCAGTATCACACAACTGGAGAAGGCTGGAACCAGCACTCTGGCAACTTTTCAGCTCTCCACCCATGTGAAAACTCTGCAAAATTTATTTGAATTCCCTGATAATCCTGGTGATAGAAACAACTGAATCTATTTTACATGCAGAGAAGCAAAATAATGTAAGAAATCTGTGCTGTGTTATCATACAGTTGCCCTCTGTGTATATCTGTTGTAAGAACTGCTTAATTATTAAATGGAGATGAGTTTGTGACTTTCTGAAAAAATGTTTAATTTTTTTGACTTAAGAGAATAAGTAAAAGGGGGAACCTTTATGTATTACTCACAGACAGAGATTTCAACTATGCAGGGAGGCTCAGTCTTGGTTTGGCTTTTAGGCAGTAGCTGAGAAGGGGCACAGAACAGAACTACAAGATAATCAGAGGAGTCAGGAGAAGAACGGAAGTAGACCTACACTCCACTGCATAAACCTCATAGGTGCTGAGACTGAACAAATGCCCTGGCTGGACTAGAAACAGGTGAGGGGAAACTGACATTCCTGGAAGCAATGAAGAAAGACTAGGAACAGACTGGTGATGGGCAGTTCCTCAGGCGTATTTAGATTGCAGAACACCAGTCCTTGTCTTCTAAGGCAGATAAATCGACTAAATGTTCATGAATTAGAAATGACAGACAACTGTAGATTCCAATTCCAATTACAGATGGTAAATGTTAGAAAGAAAAGAAAGGCCTTACTATAGAAACAGCATGTGTTTTATAAACAAGCACTTACTCTTACCAGCAAGAATTTCCAGAGAGTTGTATCCTAGGATTCTGTCCCACAAAAGCAAGAGTTGATCTGTAGCTAAGTATCCAGAGAAAGCTCGAACCATCCATTTAAATGATATGCGAAGTCTATAAACAAAGAAAAACAAGATATTTTACCAGTGGTATTTTTTCTCATCAGAAAGCAATTATCAGAAGATCTCAACGAGTTACAATGACAGTAACTCCTTTGTGGGTTTTAAAAATCACAGTCATTTAAAACTCAAGTACTCTACACATGTACAATGGAATACTACTCAGCCTTAAAAAAGAAATAAAACAATGGCATTTGCAGCAACATTATTAGAGATTACTATACTAAGTGAATTAAGTCAGAAAGAGAAAGACAAATACCATGTGATATCACTTATATATGGAATCTAAAATGTGAATCTTAAATGAACTTATATACGAAGGAGAAACAGTCTCATAGATACAGAGAATAGACTTGTGGTTGCCAAGGCCAACAGGAGAAGAATGGATTGGAGCTCAGGATTAGCAGATGCAAACTGTTATACACTGAATGCATAAACAACGAGGTCTTGCTGTATAGCAAAGGGAACTGTATTCAATATCCTGTGATAGACCATAATGGGAGAGAATATGAAAAAGAATATATATATGTATAACTCAATCACTTTGCCATACAGTAGAAATGACCACAACATTGTAAATTAACTATACTTCAATAAAATAAATTTCAAAAAACTCAAGTACTCTATTAAATACAGCTGTAAAAATTCAGCTGAGAAACCCTGAGTTCCCAAATTAGTGGTCTCAAAAGTATTAAGAGAAAGAATTATATTTCAGAGCCCTACTTTATGTTGTAGTTCATTCTTTAGAAAACTCACTTCTACATTTTGTTTTTCAGGGTATGTACTAATTAGTTATCAATGAGGTGATCTTATAGTTTCAACAGTTCCAGGCAAGTCAAGATTATTTGAATTTTTATTCAAGACACTTAAATAAATACTTATAGCTGCATATTTTTCCAATTCAATAAATTATATTCCTAGATTTCACTCAAATGGCTACTAAGGATACAAAAAAGACAAGGAAAAATAGTTTTAAAGCTATAAGGGGTTTCCCAGGTGCTAGTGGTAAAGAACCCACTTGCCAATGCAGGAGACATAAGAGATATGGGTTTGATCCCTGGGTTGGGAAGATCCCCTGGAGAAGGAAATGGCAACCCACTGCAGTATTCTTGCCTGGAGAATCCCATGGACAGAGAAGCCTGGTAGGCTACAATCCATGGGGTTGCAAAGAGTCAGACATGACTGAAGCAACTTAGCAAAATAAAAATAAAATAGAAAAGCTATAAGGGAACTTAGAAATAGATTTCTGATTTCAACCCTTTAGTTTTAAAAAGGAGGTCATCAGAACTCTGAAAGATCAGCAAGAAAATTCAATTAAATTCTATTTTGTGAAAAATAAAAAAAAAAACCCAAAAAATCCTAAGAAGTATGAGATCCTACTGTTTCATAACAAGGTTATGTTACAATAATATTTTATCTCTAGGATCAGGAAACAAACCCAGCTTTGGTGCCTGAAGAGATAAAATACTCTCTCACATTTCTCTACTATCTATTAGCAATTAAATATCAGTTGACTGCCCCTGAGAGGTTTTAGCCAAATTCTTTGTTAAAACTGTCATAATATTATATAAATACCAGTACTTTTTCTTAAAAGAGAAACTGGGATCCAGAGATTGCCTTTGTTGATGTCATATTAATTTTCCTAAGATTGAAAAAGGACCCCCAAGTTTCAGAAATTCCTCAATATTATATAACTATTGCTCTAATATAACAAAGTACATGTAGGCAGCAGTATGATAAGTCAAGTTTCTTGGTTGGTTTTAGAATATTGGTTTATAGATGCCAAAAAAACTTTTGGCCAGTGAATGTTTTAAATTTTAAAAGTTCACTAATTCCCTGGCATGCCAGTAGGACTCCATGCTTCCACTAAAGGGGACCTAGGTTCAATCCCTGGTCTGAGAAATAAGATCCCACAGGCATGCAGCGTGCCCCAAACAAAACAATTTCACTTTTAAGTCTAAATTATTAACTTCAACTAGTTTCATTTTATGGATCTCTCATAGTGTCTCATTAGACCAACAGTACCACATACCATGCCTCCCCGCTCCCACTAGATATATGTGCTAGTATATCTAGCACAGAATCAGTTTCTTAGAAATAAAGCTTATTGATGCATAATTTATATACAGTGGAATTTGCTTTTATTAATGTACAATTCTGAGTTTTGTTAAAACCAAATAGAAATTTGAGAACTAAAAAATACAAAAACGATAACAACAACAAAGCAACCCTCACTGGATGAATCCAACAGCAAAATGGAAATAAACAATGAGAGAGCCAGTGAATTTAAGTATAAGTCAATAGGAAGTGTCCAATCTGAACTACAGAATTTAAAAAATTGAAAATAAAATGAAAAGAGCTTTAGAAACCTGTGGGATAAGACCAAAAGTTTTAATATTTGTGTTCCAGAAGAAAAGATGAATGTGAGTGGTACAGGAAAAAAAAACTGAAGAAATAATGGTTGAGGGAGAATGGACACATGTATATGTATGGCTGAGTCCCTTCACTGTTCACCGGAAACTACCACAACATTGTTAACTGGATATACCCTAATACGAAATAAAAAGTTTAAAGTTTGGGGGAAAAAAAGATGAAACCTAAAAAAAGAAATAATGGTTGAAAACTTCCTAAATTTGACAAAAGAAATAACCCTCAAATTCAAGATGTTCAACAAACCCTGAACAGGATAAACCCAAGAAATCCATGTCCAGATATATCATAAACTGTTGAGAAACAAAGACAAAGACCTTGATAGCAGTCAGAGAAAAAAAATAACTGATATTATTTCTCCCTGAAATGTTTGGTTGAATTTGTCTGTGAAGCCCTCCAGGCCTGGAGTTTATTTGAAAATAGAATGTGATAGATTAAAGATGTATATTGTAAATCCTGCATAAAGTATTTTTTAATTAAGGCATGTACATTTTTTTAGTGATAATGCTATCGGATTTCCCAGGCAAGAATACTGGAGTGTGTTGCCATTTCCTTCTCCAGGGGATATTCCTGACCCAGGGGTCAAACCCATGTCTCCTGCACTGCAGGCGAATTCTTTACCTGCTGAGCCATCACGGAAGCCCAAGGCACTGTCATAGCCTGAATGCTTGTGTTCCCACCCCTACCTCAAATTCACTGTAACTACCTGCAATGTGATAGTATTAGCAAAGAGATGTGGCCCTTGGAAGCTAATTAGGATTAGATGGCAGAAAGTGAAGAGGAACTAAACAACTTCTTGACGAAAGTGAAAGAGGAGAGTGAAAAAGTTGGCTTAAAGCTCAACATTCAGAAAACGAAGATCATGGCATCTGGTCCCATCACTTCATGGCAAATAGATGGGGAAACGGTGGAAACAGTGACTGACTTTATTTTTGGGGGCTCCAAAATCACTGCAGATGGTGATTGCAGCCATGAAATTAAAAGACACTCCTTGGAAGGAAAGTTAGACCAACCTAGATAGCATATTCAAAAGCAGAGACATTACTTTGCCAGCAAAGGTCCGTCTAGTGTAGGCTATGGTTTTTCCAGTAGTCATGTATGGATGTGAGGGTTGGACTGTGAAGAAAGCTGAGAGACAAAGAACTGATGCTTTTAAACTGTGGTGTTGGGGAAGACTCTTGAGAGTCCCTTGGACTGCAAGGAGATCCAGCCAGTCCATCCTAAAGGAGATCAGTCCTGGGTGTTCATTGGAAGGAATGATGCTGAAGCTGAAACTCCAATACTTTGGCCACCTCATGTGAAGAGCTGACTCACTGGAAAAGACTCTGATGTTGGGAGGGATTGGGGGCAGGAGGAGAAGGGGACAACTGAGGATGAGATGGCTGGATGGCATCACTGACTCTATGGACATGAGTTTGGGTGAACTCCAGGAGTCGGTGATGGACAGGGAGGCCTGGCGTGCTGTGATTCATGGGGTTGCAGAGTTGGACACGACTGAGCAACTGAACTGAACTGAACTGAAGACGAAGTGGGTTCTCATGATTGGGATTAGTGATTTCATAAAGTCATGTGACAGCTTGTTTTCCCTCTTTGCTCTCCATCACATGAGGATACAATGAGAAGTCAGCAGTCTGCAACCTATAAGAAGGTCCTCTCCTCGACCATACTATCAACTTGATCTTACACGTCCAGTCTCCAGAAGTGTGAGAAATAAATTTCTGTTGTTTACAAGCCATACAGTTTATAGTAATACGTTGTACCAGACTGAACTAAGACAGACATTATCAACAAATATTTTTTAAAAGGTATAAATAATAACTCAATACTGGAGATAAAAATGGAATAAAAAATATTCAAAAGTAGGCAGGAAAAGAGGAAAAAAAAGAATAAAGAGCACATGGAACAAACAAAAAAGTCTATCAAAATAGTAAATGGTATCAACTGTTATTATTTTATCCCAATATCAATTACATTAAATATAAATGGAATAAACACACCAATTAAAGATAAACTGCCACAGTGAAAGACCTGAATATACTTTTGATAAGAAAGCCACCTGAAAAGTAGAGACACTGATAATCAATATACTAAAAGTAGGACAGAAAAGAATACACGATACAAATTCTAATAAAAAGAAAGCTGGAATGGCTATATCAGACATAGTTCAGTTGTGTCCAACTCTTTGCTACCCCATGGACTGTAGTCCATGGAATTCTCCAGGCCATAGTACTGGAGTGGGTAGCCTTTCCCTTCTCCAGGGGATCTTCCCAACCCGGACATCAAACCCAGGTCTCCCACATTGCAGGCAGATTCTTTACCAGGTGAGCCACAAGGGAAGCCCAAGAAGTAAAGACATCAATACACTAAAGATAATACAATAAAGATAATCAATACACTAAAAGTAGAAGGACAGAAAAGAATACACTATATGAATTTTAATAAAAAGAAAGCTGGAATGGCTGTATCAGACATAGATTTATTACTAGGAAAAGACATTACATAATGATAAACAGGTCAATTCTCCTAAAAACAGTGTCAAATACATGAAATAAATATATATATAGCAACGTAGAAACAAAAAGACAAATTCCCAGTTATAATTGGAGACTCTAACACTTCTTTCTCAATAATCAATAGAAATAGTAGACAGAAAATTAACAGTGAGACGTCTTGAACATTATAAAAAAAACTTGACTTTATTAACACATAGACATTCTGCTCAATGCTAGTGGGAAATGAATTCTTTTAAAGTATACATTAAAGATTCATCAAGGTAGCTCATATTCTGGGTCATAAAACAAACTACAAGAACTAAAATCTTAAGAAGCACATTGTCTAATTGTAATAGAATTAAAATAGAAATCAATAACAGAAAGATATCACATTTTTTTCAAATATTTGGAAATTAAACAATGTACTTTTATATAAACTATGGT
This sequence comes from Bos grunniens, assembly GCF_055505025.1. NCBI lineage: Eukaryota > Metazoa > Chordata > Mammalia > Artiodactyla > Bovidae > Bos > Bos grunniens. The sequence continues at coordinate 72,332,006 of NC_141170.1, forward strand.
CAAACAGGAAGTCACAAGAGAAATTAAGAAACATTTTGATTGAATGAAAGTAGAAACATAAAATGTCAAAATTTGTTGAGTGGAGGTAAAGCAGGGCTTTGAGGGAAATTTATAACATTACTATTGCTTATGTTAGGAAAGAAATATCTGAAATCAATTCTCTAAATTTCACCTTAAGCAAGCAGAAAGATGAGCAAAACAAAGCAAAAACAAGCACCCAGAAGGAATAAACAAATTAAAGAGGATAGATCAATGAAACTGAAAATAGAAAAACAGAAAATCAATGAAACCAAAACTGATTTTCTCAAAGAATAAAATAAATAAGCCTCTGACCAGAATAATCAAGAAACACAAGATACAAACATCAATCTCAGGAATGAGACAGGCAGTGTCACTCTGATTTTAAAGATAGTAAAAGGCTAATTAAGAATAATTATGGAATATTATGAATAGTTTATGTCCATACATATAACTTAGATAAAATGCACAAAGTACTCAAGTAGAAGGAGATATCCTGAAACGTCCTATATCTAGTAAAAAAATTAAATTCTAATTAAAACTTTCCAATAGCATTAGTTTTAATTCATGAAAGTCTTTTTTTTTTTTTTAATTCATGAAAGTCTTTTAATAATTGATTTCTAGCCTGACAACTGAATTTTTACACTTTCCTTTCATAAGAATTTTGATGTTTACCATAATTTATTGAAATAAATTTGTTCCTTTTAATGATTAAAGTATATGAATAGAGTAGGAAAATATCAGGATTTTAGTTATAACAATTAACTAGATGTCTATAGAAAAGCATAGATATATACAAATATTCATTTCACAATAATAAAAAATGAGGTCAGTTTACCACAAGAAAAAAATACATGTGTAATATATTTCTGCCACAATTTTGTTTTATAATAATAATTATTAACAGAATTCTATTTTTTATTGGCTATAAAAGAAAGATTGTCAGGTATTATCAATAAATGATATGAGGTACACAAAGAGGAAGACAATAACAAAACACTGGTAAATCATTTGGAAATTTCTGTTGCCATGGACATTGTTAATTGAAAAAGAGAAAAGAGAACCAATAATAATGAGGTCCACAGGTACCCGACCTATTCACTGGTAACTCGTACCGGGATGTTTACTGATAACTCATACTGAGATAAATAAACAAAAATTCAAGCTTTTGCAAGGAAAAATCACAGTGTACAACCATTAGTAGATAACTGATTTAGTTTTCACTTAGTGAAAGATGGCAAACTTTAACTGATCTGGCTTTCAAAGTTGTCTTCTGATAAATCTGGCCTAAATTGACAATTTTAGTATCATCATATTTCTCAGGTAGTATTTGTTTCCACAGATTTTTACCTTAGTTTGGTCACCATCTTTCAGTATGAACTGGAATTAGTTGTCTGGTGATTCTTGTACCAAGCACAAAAATCCAAGCAAATAAGAATTTATCAGGATTTTGGTAAGTCTTCCAAGAATTTTTGGCACAATGTTGAGTTATAATTTACTACTTGATAATTATTGTTTTGGAGAAGGAAATGGCAACCCACTCCAGTATTCTTGCCTGGAGAATCCCAGGGACAGAAAGGCCTGCACATACAGGCTGCTTCTGTCAATTTCTCAGACTTTAAGACTGAACTTTTTAACTTGCATATAATTAGGTCACTCCTTTACCCTATGTATTAGATTCTAAAAGTTTGCCAGCACCTCATTGTGTTAAACCAACTACTCTGCACCTCTTTCTCGGAGAAGGCAATGGCAACCCACTCCAGTACTCTTGCCTAGAAAATCCCATGGACAGAGGAGCCTGGTAGGCTGCAGTCCATGGGGTCGCACAGAGTCGGACATGACTGAAGCGACTTAGCAGCAGCAGCAGCAATTATTGTTTTATTGGGGAAAATGTTAATTTCTCTGAAAAAAATCACTGCATCTTTGATGATTAAAAAGAGCCTTCTGATATCAATCTATTCTTCAATTAGGAGAGAAAAATACTCACGGTTGAGCCCCAATTTCTCGCAGATGATAAAAGAGTTGGGGGAGATAAGTTTGCAGAAGAGTTTCAAACAGCAGACAGAGTGACACAATACCCTGGATACAATAAGTCACAAGAGAAATGCATAGCTTAGTATTTAAAAATGAACTCTGCCATCAAATTACTCAAACAGAAATGAGAAAAAGATGATCAGTATCAGTATTGTTTAAGAGCCAAAGACAGGAAATGCACCAATGAGCTCTAAAACATTAAAAATAAGTTTATCCCTCTTTATGGATATTCACTCTTATAAATATGCCAAGGAGCCTACTTTTTAACAGTGAGGCTCCCTGCATAAGCTGGCATATAGTAATGTTCAGAATTCAAGAAAAACATCATTTTCTAGAAAGCCTGCTACTCTGTAAGTCATACATTATCACTTAGGCTCAGCAAAATTAGTTTTTTCTGGATGCAGTCCAATTTCCAGGTATTTCTCTAGTGCTGTAGCCACACCCTTACTTTCTTCCTCCATATGCTCCTTTCTTTCAGCTGCCTCACCCACCAGGGAAAATATTTCCTGCTTTTTTTATTCTTTCATCGAAAACTATCCCCAGGGAAAGATTTACTGCTTGAAATTTCTGTCAGGAAGTCATCAAACAAGAATGTTTGATTACTGAGTATAAGGATGGTTTTTAAAAAACTGAAATCTAGTTTTTTTAAAAGGGCATTGTAGAGTACAAAGCAGATGGGTTTTCAAGTGCATTAATTACTTGACAACTCTGAATAAAGTCTTTCTTGCAGTTTAGCATTCCTCAGGGTTGTTCTTTGTAAGAAAGTTCTAATCCTCTTTTTGAGTTTCTAAAGAAGTAAGGCTGTCCTGGTTCTAAACAGTTCAGTCTGGCTGCAAGCCAGAATAGGAGATGACTGCCTGTAAGTCTTTATTTCACTGAATAAAGAAAGGGCAGAGGCAGGGCTGTCCCAATCAGTCAGCTGGAAGAGGACAGCTTAGGGTCAGCATGGAGGCACAGAAGGAATAGCCAGAGTTTTAAAATTTAAAAAAAAAAAATTTTTTTTTAAGTCTAAAGTGTGAAAATAAAACATGAGAGTAAGAAATCTGATGCTAAGTATGACTGATTAGAAAAGAGAATTATTAATATATTTTTGGTTATCCTAGATTAAACATTATTGCAATATAGACACTAAATCGTTATCTCAGAGAGAAGAGACCCATGATAATTTGGTAGCACTTCATTTGCTCATCTGTGACATCCTGGATTTCCGTTACTTGCCAGCTGTCATCAGCAATGTTTGAGAGCAACACTAGAGACAGAGGAAGGTGGACTAGGAATACACAGGATTAAAATGGGGAGGAAGTATGATGAACTGCTATTTAGTTTAGTAGCAGTGTGACAATCTTCTCTTTCAGGAAACTTGGTAGCCCTGACACATTCCAATTTTAATGTTTCTTTGGGAGTGTCAATCAAGTTACTGACAAGCAGACCAAAGCAGGCCCCAAAACAGAAAAAGTATAAATGAAATAAATACTTGTTTTTACTCAGGTTAAGAGGGGTAGGAGTGGGGAGGGAAGATACGATAAAGGATGGGCCAAAATAAAACAGATATGAATATTCAACTCCCAATATGCTTCTCCTTGAATTTCTTGTTAAGGCCAAGGAGCCATCTATTGAATAAACACAAAGAAAATATCTAGTTTGATAAAGGATAATTAGTCAAACATGATATTGAAAAATAAGGGACAAATAAATGTTTAATTTTCATTAACAAAGATGATGATGATGATCATAATGACAATAAAAACAACAGCCACCTATTTACTGAACACCTGCCACGAGCCAAGTACTACCCAAGTGCTTCATACTCTTCTTTACAGCACCACAGAAACTCAGCATTAACCTCATTTCAGAGATGAGGAAACCAATGTTCAAAAATGTAGCCATCTTTGTCAAAGAAAACAATACAGACATTGCTATGCTTATTCTTTCAACATATAAAAGATAATTTAAATGCAAGTGATAAAGGACTTTTTCTTGTCATTATTACTAAAACTATTTAAGTATCAATTTACTCTTTCATTTTTTCCATAGGAAAGCAATGCTTGACAATTTGTTTTTCTTAAGGTAAAAAAGAACAAATCAGAGTCTGGTTTGATCCAATTTTTTATGAACTTACAGAAGGATGAGAAGAGATGGAATGAAGCCTGAAGAAAAAACGCACATACATCTCACGGAATATCTGATACAGTTTGGAAGGTTCATGGTATAGAAAACAAAGTGGTGCAACTGAAAGAACAAGAAAAATTGATTGATAACATTGCGGAACTACTATAATCGAAAAGTAAGTTCACAAACATAAAGGACAAATATTTTATAGTAATAATATTCATTCAAGTTTAAAATCATATATATTCTTTTTTCATGTTGAAAAGGGAATATATGCACATGTAAAAACTGTCATTAAAAATTTTTTTTAATGGGAGTAAATTATAAAATGTTTTATAATCCCAACAGTAGAATAACACAATGGAACCATATAAGGGTATTAAAAATTCAAAGTAACTTTTTAAAATTACATAAAATCTCTTTTTAAATTGAAATAATAACAAAGTGACATCCAGGCAATTCATTTTTACTTTGTCCCACAAAGGATCTTTCAAAATTTTTAATTTTTGACATCAGGTAAGTAAAATATAAGATGATTTATGGCTAGTTTTTAGAACTGATGGAATTTGAAAATTAAAATTCTGATTAACAGGCTATTGGTCAACATTGGCATATCCCAATATGTTTCTAGATAGTTTTCATAGGCTTTAAGTAAAACAATTCTAAGAATTTATTTCTCTAATGAATTTTTTGTGTGTGTTTGTGATAACAATCTTAATTAATTTGAATTAAATTATCTTTTGCACTGTTTGTGGCAATTAAGCATAGGTGGGTCAGCTCAACCAGATAGCCCACAGGTGAATGTCAGAAAGTCAGATGTTAAAATCAGATGCCAACCTGACAATATGATTCTTTCATCTGTGAACAGGCAGGAGCCAATGATGTATTTTGTACTCTGAGAACTGTTAGAAAATTTAAACTTCCTGACATTATTAACCGTTCTCTAAATTGCTCGAGTACACCTTTTAAAAACTATTTACTTGAAAAATGCCTGCAGTTGGATTATTAAAATAAAAGGATTAAAGGGCTTACATTTTATTATTAAAGGTAAAAATTTATATTCTTAACCTTGCTAGGTTTTCTATTTTAAATTCCTCACATATTTATAAAAGAGAAATATGCTGGAACGTCACTATAACAACATGTATTATGTTATGAAATTTTGATGGCTCAAGAGAATAAAGCCAAGCGAAGCATAGTGCAAAATTCCCAGACACTCTGAATCCTCTTCGTTGTATGCTGGTTTTAAAACTTTTATATTATGTCATTCACCATGATGGTATGATGCTGAACACCCGAGGATTTGTTTTTTTTTTTTTACAAAGAAAAGTGTTAATTTACTGCTGATTCTTTTTACAAAGGTAAACTTTATATTTCTGTTTAGTCTAAAGGTTGGGGAGGAGGAATAGTTGGGACAAGAATCTTCAACAAGTTCATACGTAAAACAGATAAATGAAAAATTAAATGGCATTAAGGGAGAGAGCGTTCTCCTTCTTATCTTTGTGACGCTTCCTGCATTCCTCATTCAAAGACCTGTGAGGCAGAAAGGTGCTGGGGCGCTCAGACCTGCACACGTGTGTGTCACGTGTGCTTCAGGACGCCCGCACACTTCAGTGTGACTGCTGCTCCGCACACCAGCCAGTCTGAAGAAATCAGGAGCTCACTCGGTGTTGTCCTTCCCTTTGCATGTTTTCTGATCTAGTATTTTTCAAAAAGACTTACGGGAAATAGTTTAGGAATTTCTACAGCTATTAAAACTAAATATCAGTGTGTATTTCTAATTTCTAGTGAATTAGAAAATGGTAAACCACAGAACCATTTTCATGGTATGTTTAACTTCACAAGCAATCATCATCTCAGCAAAATTTTACTTGGACATATAAACAAATACCAAACCCAGTGTTTAACAGTTCACAATAACATTGTTGAATGTGTGGGTGATGCAATATAAAGTGTGAGGTTCATGTTTAAATTTTCTAAAGTGTAATAAAACAGTGAGTATTTTAAAGCCTAACTTACCATACATTGAAAATCCATGAAAAGGGATTACACCTAAAAAAAAAAAAAAGTATTTCATTTCTATTAGTATACCCACTGAATTATTTTTTAGGTAAACTTTAGGGGATTAAAACCAAAAATAGAGAGCTTTGCTATTTTTGCTTCAACTTTGTTCATGAATGTCAGAAAGACTTAGTGATGGTAACCAACGAAATGATGTGCTTTTTAATAGCTTTAGAGAAGCAATCAAGAGGTTTTCAATACATATCCGGTTAACTTTCTACTGATAAAGCTGAAAATTAAGACTATGAATATATGTGTTACAAAAACAGAACAAGGCAGATCACAGAACCAAGTTTAAGAACTAACTAATGGTCTCAGAAAGTCAATAGATTAAGTCCTTCTTGAAACAACTTCAACCTGTATACTAAATTTGTTAAAAGATAAGTGAGCATTTCAAGGTGCCTCTTGTATAGATATATTCCCTTTAAACTTAACAAAAGTTACATCATAGGATGTGATTTGGAAAAAACATTGGTAGGAATATGGTACAAATTCAGTGTAATCTTTGGCAAGAATTATACAAAAGAACACATCCATTTAAAAGAAATACTTGAAGCCTGACTTGGTGTGCTAAACATCTTGTCACATTCTAAGTGAAAAATTAGAACTTGGACAGCTTAAGTTCAAAACAGAAGTTCTGTAATATATACACCATATCTCTAACACAGTACTAGATCAGGCTGCAAACACAGAAGAAAAATGAGTTTAATATTTTGAAAAATAGTACAGGAATGCTTTATTCATCTGACATTTTCAGAGGCAAAACCATGGTGTCGGCAGAGACTTTAGAGGTCATCTAGAGTAAGTCCTAACAAATGACTGTTCAGTCTCAGTCTAAAACACATTCAGCAATAGGGGACACATTAATTCCCACTGAAACCAGTTAAAATTTTGAACAGGTTTAATTTAGGGGGAGTTATTTCTCATACAGAGTCAAACTCTGGCTCCTAGTAATCCCCACTTACTACTCCTAGTTCTGACCACAAAGGTCAGAATTAGCCTAACTTATCTTCTATGGAAACTTTCAGAAACATTGGAGGACACGGACTGGTCTTTCCCCCACTCCCAACAGCATCACCACCAAGCTGGGTTTTCTGTGTGTGTGTGTGTGTGTTTTCTCGTTGTTCTGAAACTTAATGAGTTCCTTTAACAGTTCCCCAGGTGAAGTGGTCCTGAATAGTTTCTCTATTCTATTCTCCTCTGGACAAATTATAGTTCACCACAGTCAAAGTGATGTGACGGAAGCCTTCAAGCATTTTTCTTCCCTACACAGCCTAGAGCTAAAGCATAGCATACTTGTGCAGTTGTTTCTGACCTAAGTAAAGGGCTATATTCTTATATCTATTACATTTCCTCTTTGGTGAACCATTCCAGTTTGAGACAATCCCGGATCCTCGTCCTGTTATCTAATGTATTCCCTCTTCTTCCTGGGTGTGCATTGCTGGAGAGTTTGATAAATGCACTATGTCCTAATCTAGAGCATCAACAAATGCTGAACGAGACAGAGGACAGGACTTGTCACTAGAGACCTCCTTCCACACTGACAGTAATCCATTGATCAACACCCTACTGAGGTGCACTAAGGGCACAGACCAGGTGTCAAGACAGACTTGGTTGGGTTTATATAGCTCTGTCATTTAAGAACATTGCGTGCCTTGTTTCTTAACTCCCCTAATTCTCCATTTCCTCATCTTGTATATCAGAGATAATACTAGAACTATATAAATGACTAAATGAGAGATAATGACTACAGTTTGGGCTGCCCAGGTGGCTCAGTGGGTAAAGAATCCACCTGCAATACAGGAGATACAGGAGATGAGGTTTCGATTCCCAGGTCAGAAAGATCCCCTGGAGAAGCGCATGGCAACCCACTCCAGTATTTTTGTCTGGAGAATTCCCATGGACAGAGGCCTGGTGGGCTACAGTCCATGGGGTCGCAAAGTGTCGGACATGACTGAAGCGATTGACTACACGTGCATATACAACTATAGATTAGCCATTCATAAATAAAGGCAATTATTGATATTATTATTCACAAATTAACTCATATTTCTATGATGATTCTAGAAGTAATTTTATCAAAAGAGAGTATGAGGAAAACAAAATATTATTCTGAACTAGTATGCCAGGCCAACCACCTTTAAAATTTTGTGCAGCATCACTCAAACTTCATAAGATATAATTCTCAGGATCTACCTTTTCCCATTTTCCCCATGTCTTCCAGAACACAACACAGATTCATGTTGTTCAACTCTGTCTGAATCCCACCATGTTTATCATTTTCCTTACTGATCTCGATGTAATTAGCTTCCCTGTTCTCTCAGAACTGTCCTACTCTTCAAGTGCTTCACACCCAACTGCAGAATTCATTCCCCCCCACGCTGAGACTGATGTCACTGAAATAAATTCTCTTGCTTGTCTGTTCTTTACTTCAAAGGTGTTGCACACCTTTCATCTTTTTTCTCATTTCCCTTTAGGGAGGTCTTTAGAGGGAGACATCTCCTTTCCCTTTTTCAGAGCTACCATCTTCACCTTTGTTCTTAATCCTGTTTCCTTCACTTTTTCTCACAGAAGTTAAGGTCAGATCTGTGGCTTGTCTATGTGTGGTCTCTGGGCTAAGAATGGATTTTACATTTTTGAAAGATTATTTTAGAAAACAATAAAGAGTATTAAGAAGTAGAGACTGTTTGTGGCCAACAAAATTTTAAATATTTACTAATTGGCCTTTTACAGGAAAAGTTTGCCAACCTCTGCTTTGGAATCCTGTCCCACCGATTTTCCTCCCCCCTCTTTTATGTTCATCATTTAATAAACACGTACTGAGTTTCTACTATGTGCCTGACACTGCTCTGAGATCTGGGGCTTACTTTTTATCAAGGACAGGGAAGTCATGATGAAATAAGAGCACGTATGTCAGACAGTGACAAAGCCATGAAGAGGAGTAATGGAGGCAAGGGGGGTGGAGAGGACAAGGCCGGGGGCGGGAGGCGGTCTTGAGAGGTACTGAAGCTCTGGAGGTGAGAGTCACCTGGGACGGGGTGCCCTGGAGGCCCTGGGCTTCACGTGGTAACTGCCATGAGCCGGGATGTCCCCTGAGACGGACGGCCCAAAGGCAGGGAGCGGTGGCGTCGGCCTCCCCTGCTAGTGGAAGAGCAGGGGAGAGGGGCGGCTAGGTCTTATGGAAGTACTCCTCTCTCCAGTCCCTATTTTCACTGCAGCCTCTCAGCCAAAGGCATTATAAACACCTTCACTAATAACAAGAGGAGGAGAAAGAGGACTTGTCCATTTTTTTCCTGGACCTTACATTCCTGTCAAACAAATGTTTAATCTCTCTCCTCTTGAAGTCAAGCTTAATTCGAAAAACATGATCTGAATTAACTTCACTTCATTATGTATCCCCAATTCCTTATAATCTGGTTTCCACTCCTCTCACCCCAACTCCTGATTGCTAACGTCTCCTCTGTTTGTGTGTCCTGCCCCGCAGCAATTGAAAGTCCCTTCTCTAGATTGAGCCCACCAGACCCCGTGCAGATCAGGCTCCTTGTCTCAGAAGCTTCTGCTGCTCAGTTTTTGGTTTTGTTTTGTTGTCTTTTGGGCTAGCTCTCTCTTCTACGCACTTCTTAAATATGGCTACTTTAAGACTCTCTCATACTTGTTTTCTCTTTCCTTCCACTAGCATTTTCCTTATTAACCCATAATTCAACAGTAAAAGCCCAGTTTCCTGCGCCTCCTTCTGGCCTGTCTAGTTCTGTAAACAACTCCTTGTCTCCCTAGGCTTCAAGGAAGAAAGCTTTGCTTTCTAGTCCTCCCTCAGCCCTTATACCTAAATGTGACTGTGTTCCTTTCTTGTCCCTTTAAGATAAAGAAGGCTTAACTCTTCAGGATTCGGCCACTGTCTAACATAGCTTCATTTTTCTTCCCTACGAGCACAATTCTAATCCTGCCAAACTGACTACCACCCTTTCAGCTTCTGGACCTTAGGAAAAGGGCTGTAAATACTCCTCTACACTTGCAGCCACGTCCCAGCCCAACACCTTAGAGATTTTAAACAATACTCCTTCTAGAAAGATCCCCCTGACAGACTCCTACTTTCCATCCCCTATCACTCATTAGTCAGAACTCTTGTGTCAGCTGATTTCCCTGACTGATTGAGGTGCCCCTTCTCCTCTGTGCGCCTAGATAACCCTGCACAATTCTGGCTCCACTTCCTACCTGTGTATACTTAGGTTGCTTATTTCTCCTTTTTCCTTATCCAGTACTGTTCTTAGACCAAGGCAGGGGGACTTGGGAATAAGAGGCCTGTTATAGCCCTTCTCTGACTATACCCCTCACCCAGAATCCATGTCCCTCCTTTCAGACCACAACTCCAAGACTGATATCCCCAACCCAAAGGCCCTTAGCCAGAGTCCAGGGTCTGCACAGCCTCTTCAGTGGAGCCACTCTTCCGATGGATGCTGTCCTCAGGATGGAGAGGTGGTCATTTGTGGAGTATGTGAACAGAGCTTGGACCTGTCTGTCCAGGTACGGGGTAGAGCCATGGTAAGAAGTGGGTGAGAGATACCACAAGCTAGGAACTTCTGAGGAGTCTTAAGCATTCTGAATTTGAAACTCGCCTCCCAAATTGTTATAAAGGTATATTTTTCAAGACAAGAAAACCAAGTAGAATTTACTTAGCAGTTTATTAGCTTGACTTATATAGACTTATAGTAGGTTGGCTTCCAATTGTACTGGGCTTCCCTGTTAGCTCAGTTGGTAAAGAATCCACCTGCAATGCAGGAGACCCTGGTTCAGTTCTTGGGTTGGGAAGATCTGCTGGAGAAGGGATAGGCTACCCACTCCAGTATTCTTGGGCTTCCCTATGGCTCAGCTGGTAAAGAATCTGCCTGCAATGCAGGAGACCTGGGTTTCATCCCTGGGTTGGGAAGATCCCCTGGAGAAGGGAAAGGCTACCCATTCCAGTATTCTTGCCTGCAGAACTCCATGGACTGTACAGCCCATGGGTCGCAGAGTCAGACACAACTGAGTGACTTTCACTTTCACTTTTCAATTGTACACATGGCCTGAACCCTCCAAGTTAGGAACAGACTTTCCTTTATCTGCAAAATGAGGACAATACCAGTGAAGCTGTAAAGATTAAATAAGAGGATGTATGTTACATGCCTAGCACAACACTTGATGCAAAGTCAGAACTTAACGAATGATGTTTTTGTTCTCTTATACTATATTATAATTACTTCTGTTTTTCTCTTCCAATGTAATAAATCACTTGAGTACAAAAACTATTCCTTATTTCTCTCTATCCCCAGAGGCAAGCTTAATGCCCAAAATATAAAAGGTATTCATTCAGTGTTTGTGGAATGAATATATGAAGTCCTAGAGAATCTACCTCTACCGTTTTTCAACTGTTCACTTCCTTCCGACTGCCAGGACTGAGTTCAGGCTCTGATGAACTCTTACCTATAGTCTGTAAGAGCCTCCAAAGTGGTAACCCTTCCCCAAAACTCTCTGCCTTCCAACGAACTATTGTAATGGTTCAGGTTATCTTCTAAAATGTTGATGAGACCATGAAAAAGACCTCTATATCCATCGAGGATTTTCCCCTGACCATTCATCCACACACCAACTATTTGCTGAGTTTCTACTTACCCAATTAACCAATGTTTAAAAACCTACTCCGTAGCCTCTGGAGAAATTAAATTGAATATAACATTTTTTCTATTTATGGAATTCACATTCTAGCTTTATAATATAGGCTAAGTGTCTACAGAGTGAAATTCAAAAACTTTGATCTGGTCTTAACCATTCATGATGGCAATCTGAGATATATCTGCCTCTCCTTTGTCATCTTGATTCTGTACGTGCTGTGGTACAGCCATGCTAGATTACTCATCATCAGAACACATCATGCATTTTCATACTTTGATAGCTTTGAACTTTGTAATTCTGTACAATGAATTGCTTTAATGTCTATCAAAACCTTGCTAAGGATAAGTATAATCTCAGAAAAACATACCACAATTTCTTAATCCTAATTAAATGCTGATTCTTCTGCAAAAATTCTTATGGCACTTTGTTCATATTTCCATCACTATAATTTCACTGTATTTTGTGTTATAATTAACTGTTAATAGATTGTTGCAGAGGGCAGTAAATATGTTTTATTCACCTTTTATGCATTTTATGGTGCCACAAACATGGTTAATAATGAATATACTTTTGCTGAATGTTGCTGCTGCTGCTAAGTCGCTCAGTCGTGTCCGACTCTGTGCGACCCCATAGATGGTAGCCCACCAGGCTCCTCTGTCCCTGGGATTCTCCAGGCAAGAACACTGGAGTGGGCTGTCATTTCCTTCTCCAATGCATGCCTGCATGCTAAGTCGCTTCAGTCGTGTCTGACTATGCAACCCCATGGACAGCAGCCCACCAGGCTCCTCTGTGCATGGGATTCTCCAGGCAAGAATACTGGAGTGGGTTGCCTTTTCCTTCTCTCTTGCTGAATGAGTGAAGGGTAGATGAATAAGTAAATGATGAATAGAGAAGGGGCAGGAAATTTATTGGTCTCTAGTTGGGAGGTGAGGATTTTATTGTGGGCTTATCAAACTAGCTGGATAACTTTAGGAAAGTCATCAAATCTCATGAGCTTCACTAATTGGTTGTCATTAAAAGGGACTAATTGGAAGGCCTGATGTCATTGAAAGGACTAATGCTGAAGCTGAAGCTCCAATACTTAGGCCACCTGATGCAAAGAGCCACCTCATTGGAAAAGATCCTGATGCTGGGAAAGACTGACGGCAGGAGGAGAAGGGACGACAGAAGATGAGATGGTTGGATGGCATCACCAACTCCATGGACATGAGTTTGAGCAAGCTTTGGGAGATAGTAGAAGGACAGGGAAGCCTGCTGTGCTGCAGTCCACAGAGTCACAAAGAGTCAAACCAGACTTAGTGACTGAACAACAAAAAAAGGGACTAAGACGGTCTCCAAAATATCATCAAACTCTAGAATTAACAATTATGTCTAGGGCAAATATAGAAAAATTTGTGAGATCTAAGGAAAACTGAATATATGAGGATTGTATTATGAGAATGGTAACATTCTTTACCAACTTAAAGGTCTTTTAAGGACTTCCCTATAGCTCAGATGGTAAAAAAATCTGCCTGCAATACAGAAGACCCAGATTCAATCCCTGGGTCAGGAAGATCCTCTGGAGAAGGGAATGGCAATCCATTCCAGTATTCCTGCCTGGAGAATCCCACGGACAGAGGAGACTGGTGGGCTATAATCTGTGGGGTCGAAAAGAGTCGGATACAACTAAGCAAGTAACACTACTACTATTACTACTACTAGTCTTTTGCTTTCTAAAAACAAAAAATTGAAAACCAGATTAGATACACGCTGAAGGTCAATATTCTTAATGACACTATAGCTACCAGCTTTAGTTCAAGGGAACACTTGCTGCTGCTGCTGCTGCTAAGTCTCTTCAGTCGTGTCCGACTCTGTGCGACCCCATAGACTGCAGCCCACCAGGCTCCCCCGTCCCTGGGATTCTCCAGGCAAGAACACTGGAGTGGGTTGCCATTTACTTCTCCAATTCATGAAAGTGAAAAGTGAACGTGAAGTTGCTCAGTCGTGTCCAACTCTTAGCGATCCCATGGACTGCAGCCTACCAGGCTCCTCCATCCATGGGAACACTGAGGAGGGCCCAAAGATGAGTTTTCTTCTTTAATCTCTCCCTCTGTTTATATCTTTGGTTAAGTCTCTTTTTTCTCTTGTGAACACCCATCTTTTTCTATCTTCCCTAAATACAGCTTTGTTTTCTTTTCTTTTCTTTTTTTTTTCATATTGACACACTACTTTTATTGTCTCTAAATACAATTATGAGGGTGATTTCCAAGCATTTGGTATCAGTCTCAGCTCTGCAATTCCCATTTTCTTTTCTTTTTTTTTTAGATTTTATTTTTAAACTTTACAATATTGTATTAGTTTTGCCAAATATCGAAATGAATCCGCCACAGGTATACCTGTGTTCCCCATCCTGAACCCTCCTCCCTCCTCCCTCCCCATACCCTCCCTCTGGGTCATCCCAGTGCACCAGCTCCAAGCATCCAGTATTGTGCATCGAACCTGGACTGGCGACTCATTTCATACATGATATTGTACATGTTTCAATGCCATTCTCCCAAATCTCCCCACCCTCTCCCTCTCCCACAGAGTCCATAAGACTGATCTATACATCAGTGTCTCTTTTGCTGTCTCGTACACAGGGTTATTGTTACCATCTTTCTAAATTCCATATATATGCGTTAGTATACTGTATTGGTGTTTTTCTTTCTGGCTTACTTCACTCTGTATAATAGGTTCCAGTTTCATCCATCTCATTAGAACTGATTCAAATGTATTCTTTTTAATGGCTGAGTAATACTCCATTGTGTATATGTACCACAGCTTTCTTATCCATTCATCTGCTGATGGGCATCTAGGTTGCTTCCATGTCCTGGCTATTATAAACAGTGCTGCGATGAACATTGGGGTACACGGAAATAATTTTAAAAGTTCATCTTCGTCTAATCATGTTAACATGTGAAAGAAAAACCAAGCAAGAAAAATAAGTTCATCAATAGAGCCATATCTTGATACCTTACAGAAATAGAAATATGTATTATATCCTTCTAAAAACTAAATATCATACAGTATACTATAGCATATATGTGGAATTTAGAAAGATGGTAACGATAACCCTGTATGCAAGACAGCAAAAGAGACACAGATGTATAGAACAGTCTTTTGGACTCTGTGGGAGAAGACGAGGGTGGGATGATTTGAGAGAATAGCATTGAAACAGGTATATTATCATATGTGAAACAGATCACCAGTCCACGTTCGATGCATGAGACAGGGTGCTCACTGGTGGTGAGCACCAGGTTGGTGCACTGGGATAACCCAGAGGGATTGGATAGGGAGGGAGGTGGGAGGGGGGCTAAGGATGGGGACCACATGTACACCCATGGCTGATTCATGTCAATGTATGGCAAAAACCACCACAATATTGTAAAGTAATTAGCCTCCAATTAAAATAAATATAAAAAAATAAAAACAAAAACTAAATATCAAAGCCGGGTGCTATTAAACAAAACCCCTATATTCTCATTAAAAAACACTTTTTACTTTCTTTGTTCAGTACTGCAGAAACATTTGAGCAGGCAAATTAAGGTAGAAAACAATGAAGATGTTACTATCATTATCTTTGTCTGCTACAGATAATAATTACAGATGTCCTAAGTGTAGGAACACCTTAATCAAGACAGAGCACTTTTCATTATGAAGCATAGAGTGAATAAATTAGTCAACTGCCAAACAGCAAAAA
The DNA here is from genome assembly GCF_055505025.1 of Bos grunniens. NCBI lineage: Eukaryota > Metazoa > Chordata > Mammalia > Artiodactyla > Bovidae > Bos > Bos grunniens. Next base: position 72,347,592 of record NC_141170.1, read on the forward strand.
GGAATGCTGTTTAAGATGACTCATGATTAATCACACTTTTACCACATTTCCCCCAAGTTCTGAAATCTATAGTTGGTGTATAAACAGCTAGGTTATAAGATATTTGAGGCAAGGGCCACAATTCATACTGAGTATTATCTTCAGCATCCAGCATAGTCTTCTACAAGTGAGATGCTCAATATATGCTGTTAATGATGGGAATTTAAGCAATTATAATCATATACTTATATATGATATAAAAGTATAAGATATATATATTATATATGATATTAAATATATATCACATACATATGAATACGTATGTATACATATATACATATCATACATGTGTACATATAAATATATATCATATACATATGATATTAAATTATATCATATGATATATTATATACGATATAGCTTATATATGATATTAACGTATAAGATTCATTTATCAGATCAGATCAGTGGCTCAGTTGTGTCCGACTCTTTGCGACCCCATGAATCGTAGCATGCCAGGCCTCCCTGTCCATCACCAACTCCCGGAGTTCACTGAGACTCATGTCCATCGAGTCAGTGATGCCATCCAACCATCTCATCTTCTGTCGTCCCCTTCTTCTCTTGCCCCCAATCCCTCCCAGGATCAGAGTCTTTTCCACTGAGTCAACTCTTCGCATGAGGTAGCCAAAGTACTGGAGTTTCAGCTTTAGCATCATTCCTTCCAAAGAAATCCCAGGGCTGATCTCCTTCAGAATGGACTGGTTGGATCTCCTTGCAGTCCAAGGGACTCTCAAGAGTCTTCTCCAACACCACAGTTCAAAAGCATCAATTCTTCGTCTCTCAGCTTTCTTCACAGTCCAACTCTCACATCCATACATGACCACAGGAAAAACCATAGCCTTGACTAGACGAACCCTTGTTGGCAAAGTAATGTCTCTGCTTTTGAATATGCTATCTAGGTTGGTCATAACTTTCCTTCCAAGGAGTAAGCGTCTTTTAATTTCATGGCTGCAGTCACCATCTGTAGTGATTTTGGAGCCCAGAAAAATAAAGTCAGCCACTGTTTCCCCATCTATTTCCCATGAAGTGATGGGACCAGATGCCATGATCTTCGTTTTCTGAATGTTGAGCTTTAAGCCAACTTTTTCACTCTCCACTTTCACTTTCATCAAGAGGCTTTTTAGTTCCTCTTCACTTTCTGCCATAAGGGACATGGACATCACCAGATGGTCAACACCGAAATCAGATTGATTATATTCTTTGCAGCCAAAGATGGAGAAGCTCCATACAGTCAGCAAAAACAAGACCAGGAGCTGACTGTGGTTCAGACCATGAACTCCTTATTGCCAAATTCAGACTTAAATTGAAGAAAGTAGGGAAAACCACTAGACCATTCAGGTATGACCTAAATCAAATCCCTTATGATTATACAGTGGAAGTGAGAAATAGATTTAAGGGCTTAGATCTGATAGATAGAGTGCCTGATGAGCTATGGAATGTGGTTCGTGACATTGTACAGGAGACAGGGATCAAGACCATCCCCATGGAAAAGAAATGCAAAAAAGCAAAATGGCTGTCTGGGGAGGCCTTACAAATAGCTGTGAAAAGAAGAGAAGTGAAAAGCAAAGGAGAAAAGGAAAGATACAAACATCTGAATGCAGAGTTCCAAAGAATAGCAAGAAGAGATAAGAAAGCCTTCTTCAGCGATCAATGAAAAGAAATAGAGGAAAACAACAGAATGGGAAAGACTAGGGATCTCTTCAAGAAAATCAGAGATACCAAAGGAACATTTCATGCAAAGATGGGCTTGATAAAGGACAGAAATGGTATGGACCTAACAGAAGCAGAAGATATTAAGAAGAGATGGCAAGAATACACAGAAGAACTGTACAAAAAAGAGCTTCACGACCCAGATAATCACGACGGTGTGATCACTGACTTAGAGCCAGACATCCTGGCATGTGAAGTCAAGTGGGCCTTAGAAAGCACCACTACAAACAAAGCTAATGGAGGTGATGGAATTCCAGTTGAGCTATTTCAAATCCTGAAAGATGATGCTGTGAAAGTGCTGCACTCAATATGCCAGCAAATTTGGAAAACTCAGCAGTGGCCACAGGACTGGAAAAGGTCAGTTTTCATTCCAATCCCAAAGAAAGGCAATACAAAGAATGCTCAAACTACTGCACCATTGCACTCATCTCACATGCTGTAAAGTAATACTCAAAATTCTCCAAGCCAGGCTTCAGCAATATGTGAACCGTGAACTTCCTGATGTTCAAGCTGGTTTTAAAAAAGGCAGAGGAACCAGAGATCAAATTGCCAACATCTGCTGGATCATGGAAAAAGCAAGAGTTCCAGAAAAACATCTATTTCTGCTTTATTGACTATGCCAAAGCCTTTGACTGTGTGGATGACAATAAACTGTGGAAAATTCTGAAAGGGATGGGAATACCAGACCATCTGATTTGCCTCTTGAGAAATCTGTATGCAGGTCAGGAAGCAACAGTTAGAACTGGACATAGAACAACAGACTGGTTCCAAATAGGAAAAGGAGTTCGTCAAGGCTGTATATTGTCACCCTGTTTATTTAACTTATATGCAGAGTACATCACGAGAAACGCTGGACTAGAAGAAACACAAGCTGGAATCAAGATTGCCGGGAGAAATAATAATAACCTCAGATTCATTTATGAATAAGCAATTAATATATAATTATAAGAGGCTCTCAATAACTCCATGTTGAAATTACAAATGGCCCACAAAGTCATACAGACATGAATTTGGGTCTTGTGTATCTCCAGGAAAGTTACTAACACTCTGAGTCTCTATTTGCATTTTTAGAAGTGAGGTTAAATAATACTACCTTCACTGGGCTGTATAGTACTAAAGCACCAGTGAGTTAATGTATTCAAAGCGCATCACAGTATAGTATATAGTACACAGCCAGTGCTCACTAATTATAGTATATTTTGTACTATAAAGGGAGAGTACCACACTTGCGCATCAGCTTAAACCTAAGAAAATCTTTCTTTCATCAGTATTAAATAGAGGTTCACTTCTGCTTAATCAAGATTAACCTGGGCTTAAGATTCCAGAAAAGTGTACATAGACTGCTCTGTTGACAAAGGATAAAGTCAGATTCTGACACACAAAAGTAGGAGGCCTAAGAAGCAATGAATTCATTAACACTCTAGGGCACATACCACCTAAAACATTTCTTTGATCTCAAAGCCTGTCATGTTCTTGGCCAGTTTTTCAAAATCCTTTCCTTTGCCTCTCACCACTTCAGTGTTTCAACGGTCAAGTTTCATCCACCTGGCCTTCATCCAAGAGTGTACTTCAAACGGGCATCGGGATGCTTGGGACACCATTTCTAATCTGGCCTCAGAGTTCTGCGAGTCTGCTATGAATGGTTATTTTAAGATCCTAGCCTACCTTTGGAGAAGGCAATGGCACCCCACTCCAGTACTCTTGCCTGGAAAATCCCATGGACGGAGGAGCCTGGTAGGCTGCAGTCCATGGGGTCGCTAAGAGTCAGACATAACTGAGCGACTTCACTTTCACTTTTCACTTTCACGCACTGGAGAAGGAAATGGCAACCCACTCCAGTGTTCTTGCCTGGAGAATCCCAGGGACGAGGGAGCCTGGTGGGCTGCCGTCTATGGGGTCACACAGAGTCGGACACGACTGAAGCGACTTAGCAGCAGCAGCAGCCTACCTTTATCTAACTGAAGAAAGCCTAAATTATTAACTGCCTACTCCATTCAACAGAATTGGCAAAACTAATACAATTTGTAAAGTTTAAAAATAAAATTAAAAAAAAAAAAAGAAAAAAAAGGTTTGATAGAATTCTCCTGTGGGGAAAAAAAAAAAGAAATAACTTTATAAAGTAATGATTCAATGGGCCTTTGACATAGCCCAGAGTGGTAAACATCATCAACAAAAATAAATCTTAAACTGGATGAGATATAAATAGTAAATATGACTCAGAAAATACCCCAAATTATTAACATGCTTTGCACTTACTAAATATTTTCCCTTAATTTTCTCATTGTCTCTATTAATATTTAGCATTTATACTTGTACCATAATACTAACATCCGATTCACTTTAACACCACTTCAGTTGAAAGCAAATTTTTACTCTCTTTCACTTGGGATTACTCAGTACAGCTTATTTAATTCATTTGCTGAAATAATCATTTCCTTTGTTTATTCTCATCCCACATGTAGCCTACAGGTCAGTAAGTGTAAGCACTAGGACAGTGCTCAAATCGTTTTCTACTATTTCTGCTATCTTTCTGAATTGGAATTTCAGAATATGATTTTGTTACTTTATTTTGGTAGTTAAAAGTTCCCCAAACATCAGAGCATAATCATATTTAAATATACCTCTAGAAATCATATTTTAAACAATCAGTTTTTCAGATAATGTCCAAAGTTACACATGAAATTAGATTAAGATGTTTTTAATTTAGATAACAAAGTATATTGTTATTTATCAACCTGACAAGATTTAAACTGATATATTTTTGTTATTTCTTCCAAGAATCTTTCCTGAGAAGGCTCTGAGTTTTTGTTTCTGCCTGACTTCTGGGCTCTATGCAAGCAGGAAGTGAAAGCTAAGGAAGAGCTGTAAATGGCCTAAGCCTTGGCAGACTCTCTCCATGGTTTAATCAGCAAAGACTGGGAAATTTTTTTTTGGTTTGAGAAGGAAATCTCTGTCAAATTTCTAACTGGTCACTAAGCTAACAGAACAGAGACTTCACAGGGCACTCAATACAAAAAAAGATAACCTTTACAAAAGCAGTTCAGAAAAGGCATAAACAATAACAGCCCACAACAGCAGCAAGTTCTGGGAAGGGAGAAAATCTGATTTTCAGAGTTAGCACATTGAGAGTCCCTTGGACTGCAAGGAGATCCAACCAGTCCATTCTGAAGGAGATCAGCCCTGGGATTTCTTTGGAAGGAATGATGCTAAAGCTGAAACTCCAGTACTTTGGCCACCTCATGCGAAGAGTTGACTCATTGGAAAAGACTCTGATGCTGGGAGGGATTGGGGGCAAGAGGAGAAGGGGACGACAGAGGATGAGATGGCTGGATGGCATCACTGACTCGATGGACATGAGTCTGAGTGAACTCTGGGAGTTGGTGGGGGACAGGGAGGCCTGGCATGCTGCGATTCATGGGGTCGCAAAGAGTCGGGCATGACTGACTGAACTGAACTGAATAGTCAAGATATCCGGTTATCAACAACAAAAAAATTATTATGCATGCAAATAAATAAGGAAATATAATCCATTCACAGGAAAACAATAAATTAATAGAAACTGCCCCTAAGGAAGCCCAGACATTGGACTTACTAGATAAAACTTTAGAGTGACTGTCTCCCTATCTGACCTGGCCCCTGGCCCCTGGCCCGTTTACCTCTCCTGCCTCATCTTGTGCCAACTTCTGTTTTGCTCACTGTCATCAGTCACAGTGACCATCTATTATTCTTTAGATCATCGAGTATGCTCCTCTCAGGCCTTTAAAAATGCTGTGCGTTCCCCATGGGGTGTGCTCTCCTTCTTCGCGTGGCTCCTCTGCATATTCTGGGCTCTGTTCACATTCTACCTCCCTAGAGGCATTTCTCCTGACGCTGTTCTCTATAACAGCTGTGCCCTCCCCACCTCCCTACCTCCTATCAATTTCTGTTCCCTTTAATTGTTCACGTCATCACTTTCTGAAATTATTTTCAGTTATTTACGTTAGCTACTTGTTCCCTTATGGCAGAAGGTGAAGAGGAACTAAAGAGCCTCTTGATGAAGGTTAAAGAGGAGAGTGAAAAACCTGGCTTTAAACTCAACATTCAAAAAACTAAGATCACGGCATCTGGTCCCTCACTTCATGGCAAATAGATGGGGTAACAGTGGAAACGGTGACAGACTTTATTTTCTTAGGCCCCAAAATCACTGCAGATGGTGACTGTAGCCATGAAATTAAAAAACACTTACTCCTTGGAAGAAAAGCTATGACCAACCTAGACAGCGTATTAAAAAGCAGAGACATTACTTTGTCAACAAAGGTCCGTCTAGTCAAGGCTATGGTTTTTCCAATAGTGATGTATGGATGTGAGAGTTGGACCATAAAAAGAAGGCTGAACACTGAAGAATTGATGCTTTTGAACTGTGGTGTTGGAGAAGACTCTTGAGAGTCCCTTGGACAGCAAAAAGACCAAACCAGTCAATCCTAAAGGAAATCAACCCTGAGTATTCTTTGGAGGGACTGATACTGAAGCTGAAGCTCCAATACTTTGTCCACCTGATGCAAAGAGCTGACTCACTGGAAAAGATAGAAGACGGAGGAGAAGGAGATGACAAAGGATAAGATGGTTGGATGGCATCACCAATTCAATGGACATGAGTTTGAGCAAGCTCTGAGAGATGGTGAAGGACAGGGATGCCTGGCGTGCTGCAGTCCATGGGGTCACAAAGAGTCGGACACAACTGAGCGACCAAACAACAGCAGCAGCAACACTTGTGTACTTGTTTATAGGATGTTTATAGGATGTCTCCCTCCCAACGTCAAGGTCCTTGGCAGCAGGTACTTTATCTTTGCCCTTTACTGTGGTTCACCCACCTAGGAGAGGGAGCCAGAACAGGGCCAAATAAGTATTCATTAAATGAATAGGGACAAGTTACACATGTTGAAATAAAAATAAAAACAAGAAAAACTTAAAAATTTCCCATGATGAGTCTCCTCCAGCTCAGAAATTTTTGCTCACTGGTTGTCTAATGAACCTACTAGAGAAAGTCTTTCCACTGTAATGTCCAGTGCCACAGGGGCCTGTTATTTATTTCCATCCTAGGAAAGGAGACCACAGGAGGGGAAACAAGTGAGCAAACCTCTGCCCCCTTTTAAGCACCTGCCAGGTCAGGGATGGAGGGTGTGTCTGTGAGCTGCAGGCAAAGCTCTCTGGGTGAGGCCCTGTGACCATGAAGGCCAGGCCACTTTTGATGGTGGTGGTGGCAGAGGTATCCTTGAGAGTTCAAAGTAATCCTGTCTTTGGCAGAGGTTGAAAATAGGGCAGGTAATATAAAAATGTTGCTTAGTATTGCCTTAAGAGTAAACGCACAGAGACTGACTGCTCCCTGTCTCTTTTTATCTGAAATTTCAGACTCAATCCTCAGAGAAGAGTCCTCTCTGATTCTGGTAAGGTTCTAAAACAACCTGAGAAAAGAAGTGATCCTTAAGTATTAAGTTTATGAACAGCTGTGGGTTTACTTCATTAAGCATTAAGCTATTTTTTTTCCTGGATGAGACTGTTTCTAGGACCTATTACATACACTTACCTTTTCAATCTCAGTTCCCTGGTGGCTCAGACGGTAAAAGAGTCGGCCTGCAATGCAGGAGAGCAGGTTCAATCCCTGATGCTGACCCTGACGCTGGGAAAGAACCTGATCCTGGGAAAGATTGAAGGCAGGAGGAGATGGGGATGACAGAGGATGAGATGGTCAGATGGCATCACTGACTCAATGGGCATAAGTTTGAGCAAGCTCTGGGGGATGGTGAAGGACAGGGAAGCCTGGTGTGCTGCAGGCCATGGGGTCGCAAAGACTCGGACACGACTGAGAGACTGAACAACAACAACCTTTTCAATGGGGCTTCCCTGGTGGCTCAGATGGTGAAGGTAAAGAATCTGCCTACATGCAGAGTCCTGGGTTTGATCTCTGGGTCTCAAAGATCCTCTGGAGAAGGGAATGGCAATCCACTTCAGTATTCTTGCCTAGAGAATTCCATGGACAGAGGAGCCTGACTGGCTACAGACAGTCCTTGGGGTCACAAAGAGTAGGACACAACTGAGTGACTAACACACACACCTTTTCAATATATAAACCCCTTAATTTTCTAAAAGATACTCAATGAATTCAGTAATGTTTTTCTGAGGTAGTGGGACATGGTGATTAAGAATATTGCTTCTGGCACTTCCCTGGTGGCTCAGTGGAAAAGAATCTGCCTGCCAATGCAGGAGAACAGGGTTCAGTCCCTGGGCTGGGAAGATCCCACATGCTGCAGAGCAACTAAGCCCGTGCGCCAGTTACTGAGCCCAAGTGCTCTAACTGCTGAAGCACCTAGAGTCTGTGCTCTGCAACAAGAGAAGCCACTGCAATGAGAAGCCTACACCCTGCAACTTGAGAGTAGCCCCCACTTGCAGCAACTAGAAAAAAAAAGCCCACATAGCCATGAAGACCCAGCACAGCCAAAAATAAATAAATAAAATTAAAAAAAAGAATATTGCTTATGGACTCTGTGGGAGAGGGAGAGGGTGGGAAGATTTGGGAGAGTGGCATTGAAACATGTAAAATATCATGTAAGAAACGAGTTGCCAGTCCAGGTTCGATGCACGATGCTGGATGCTTGGGGCTGGTGCACTGGGACGGCCCAGAGGGAAGGTATGGGGAGGGAGGAGGGAGGAGGGTTCGGGATGGGGAACACATGTATACCTGTGGTGGATTCATTTTGATATTTGGCAAAACTAATACAATTATGTAAAGTTTAAAAATAAAATAAAATTAGAAAAAAAAAAAAAAGAATATTGCTTCTGAAGTCAAACAGCTTGCATTCAAAGCCGGGCTTTGCCACTGGGCAAGTTAACACTGTGCCTCAGCTCCTCTATCTGTAAGTAGGGATAATACTAGTAGTAAGTTGGCTGAGAAGGTTCTTGTACGGATTAAATGAATTAAAACATATAATGTATGTAGTGCACTCCCTACTACATAGTTCTGCATGGAAAATGTTAGCTGATACTGATGACTACTGTTACTATTGTTGCTATAACAATATTTTTTTCTTGGTGCCTTAAGCTCATTATAAAAGTCTCAAATTAATATATGTGTTACAACCTAATGATACTTTTTTAAAGGGAAGAGGGCTATTGGCTTTTACATAAAATGGTCCCAGACTGATTTGCAGGTGTGCTTTTATATGCTGGTCTCTGATTTTCACTTCTACTGTTGTTAGTCATTCTCCAATCTATATCAGCTTCTTTTCATTCTTTTTTTTTACAGGGGTATGCTGCTGCTGCTGCCAAGTCGCTTCAGTCGTGTCCGACTCTGCGACCCACCAGACAGCAGCCCACCAGGCTCCCCTGTCCCTGGGATTCTCCAGGCAAGAACACTGGAGTGAGTTCAGTTCAGTTCAGTTCAGTCGCTCAGTCGTGCCTGACTCTTTGTGACCCCATGAATTGCAGCACGCTAGGCCTCCCTGTCCATCACCAACTCCCGGAGTTCACTCAGACTCATGTCCATCGAGTCAGTGATGATATCCAGCCATCTCATCCTCTGTTGTCCCCTTCTCTTCCTGCCCCCAATCCTTCCCAGCATCAGAGTCTTTTCCAATGAGTCAACTCTTCCCATGAGGTGGCCAAAGTACTGGAGTTTCAGCTTTAGCATCATTCCTTGCAAAGAAATCCCAGGGCTGATCTCCTTCAGAATGGACTGGTTGGATCTCCTTGCAGTAAGGGACTCTCAAGAGTCTTCTCCAACACCACAGTTCAGAAGCATCAATTCTTTGGTTCTCAGCCTTCTTCACAGTCCAACTCTCACATCCATACATGACCACAGGAAAAACCATAGCCTTGACTAGACAGACCTTTGTTGGCAAAGTAATGTCTCTGCTTTTGAATATGCTATCTAGGTTGGTCATAACTTTCCTTCCAAGGAGTAAGCGTCTTTTAATTTCATGGCTGCAGTCACCATCTCCGGTGATTTGGGAGCCCCAAAAATAAAGTCAGCCACTGTTTCCTCTGTTTCCCCATCTATTTCCCATGAAGTGATGGGACTGGATGCCATGATCTTCGTTTTCTGAATGTTGAGCTTTAAGCCAACTTTTTCACTCTCCACTTACACTTTCATCAAGAGGCTTTTGAGTTCCTCTTCACTTTCTGCCATAAGGGTGGTGTCATCTGCATATTTGAGGTTATTGATATTTTTTCTGGCAATCTTGATTCCAGCTTGTGTTTCTTCCAGTCCAGCGTTTCTCATGATGTACTCTGCATATAAGTTAAATAAGCAGGGTGACAATATACAGCCTTGATGAACTCCTTTTCCTATTTGGAATCAGTCTGTTGTTCCACGTCCAGTTCTAACTGTTGCTTCCTGACTTGCATACAGATTTCTCAAGAGGCAGGTCAGGTGGTCTGGTATTCCCATCTCTTTCAGAATTTTCCACAGTTTATTGTCATCCACACAGTCAAAGGCTTTGGCATAGTCAATAAAGCAGAAATAGATGTTTTTCTGGAACTCTCTTGCTTTTTCCATGATCCAGCAGATGTTGGCAATTTGATCTCTGGTTCCTCTGCCTTTTCAAAAACCCATAAACCAAGTTTGTTAGGCATGTGTGTCAAATAAAAGCTAATATATGCTAAACTAAGTTGGAAAAGCTCTTCTATGAATAGAGGAAAGGAACTTGATTCCATGGACATCTCATCTGGCCCTTCAGAGATAATTATTTTTTATTTCTCAATCCTTATATAACTATAAAATTAAGTTTCTGGGGAGACAGATGTAACAAAGGTTATACATACATGTTAAAAGTAAAAAGCCTCTAAATTGGCTTTTTAAATACTCATTAAAGTCCCATCACTTCATGGCAAATAGATGGGGAAACAGTGGAAACAGTGTCAGACTTTATTTTTCTGGGCTGCAAAATCACTGCAGATGGTGATTGCAGCCATGAAATTAAAAGATGCTTACTCTTTGGAAGGAAAGTTATGACCAACCTAGATAGCATATTCAAAAGCAGAGACATTACTTTGCCAACAAAGGTCCGTCTAGTCAAGGCTATGGTTTTTCCAGTAGTCATTATGGATGTGAGAGTTGGACTGTGAAGAAGGCTGAGTGCTGAAGAATTGATGCTTTTGAACTGTGGTGTTGGAGAAGGCTCTTTAGAGTCCCTTGGACTGCAAGGAGATCCAACCAGTCCATTCTGAAGGAGATCAGCCCTGGGATTTCTTTGGAAGGAATGATGCTAAAGCTGAAACTCCAGTACTTTGGCCACTTCATGCGAAGAGTTGACTCATTGGAAAAGACTCTGCTGCTGGGAGGGATTGGGGGCAGGAGGAGAAGGCAACGACAGAGGATGAGATGGCTGGATGGCATCACCAACTTGATGGACATGAGTTTGAGTGAACTCCGGGAGTTGGTGATGGACAGGGAGGCCTAGCGTGCTGCAGTTCATGGGGTTGCAAAGAGTCGGACACAACTGAGTGACTGAACTGAACTGAAAGTCCTACTATAATGAGATCCTGGAGGAACAAAAATGAATGCTACAGTCCTGAACCTCACAAGGCCTGCAATGTAGAGGGGGTGATAAAGCATATACAATCAATGCCAAGAAAATACAATATGAGATAGCAAAGATTTTCACGTTGGGTACTATAAGAGTCTAGAAGAATGGCCCTTAACCTCACCTGGGGATCCAGGGAAAGGTTCCTGAAGAGGATCATGCCTGAGCTGAACCTGGAGGGCAGCCAGGTGAAGAAAGGCTGAGTGGGCTATTGCAATCACAGGACCAGGCGAGGTAATGAGGCAGGAAGCAGCATACTGCTTCTGTGAGAGTATGCTTGTGCAAAGAGTTACTAATTTGATATTTTGTGATTTTTAAAAAAGTAAAATAGGAAATTGTGAGAAATGAAGCTAGGAGTTAGACTGAATAGGAGCCAGAGTCAAGAGGGACCTTCTTATGCTTCCTTAGAGGTTTGGGTATTGCTTATAAAGAAATGCAGAGCCATTAAGAAACTTTAGGGAGAAAAATGACAAATTTCAGATTTTCCTTTTAGATATACAACTCAGACAGCACTGCGAAAAACAGAACAAGGCTAGAAAAGCCTAGAGGAAGGGAAATCAGTTAGGTGTCTCAGTTCTGTTCAGTTCAGTCACTCAGTCGTGTCCGACTCTTTGCAACCCCATGAACCGCAGCACACTAGGCCTCCCTGTCCATCACCAATTCCTGGAGTCCACCCAAACCCATGTCCATTGAGTCGGTGATGCCATCCAACCATCTCATCCTCTGTCATCCCCTTCTCCTCCTGCCCTCAATCTTTCCCAGCATCAGAGTCTTTTCCAATGACTCAGCTCTTCACATCAGGTGGCCAAAGGATTAGAGTTTCAGCTTCAACATCAGTCCTTCCAATGAATACCCAGGACTGATCTCCTTTAGGATGGACTGGTTGGATCTCCTTGCAGTCCAAGGGACTCTAAAGTGCCTTCTTCAACACCACAGTTCAAAAGCAGCAATTCTTCGGCGCTCAGCTTTCCTTTGTAGTCCAACTCTCACATCCATACATGACCACTGGAAAAACCATAGCCTTGACTAGACAGACCTTTGTTGATAAAGTAATGTCTCTGCTTTTTAATATGCTGTCTAGGCAAAGAGTCGGACACGACTGAGCAACTGAACTGAACTGAACTTAACTGAGGTTGGTCAGTTACTTACTCCAAGCAGTAAGCGTCTTTTAATTTCATGGCTGCAGTCACCATCTGCAGTGATTTTGGAGCTCAAAAAAATGAAGTCTGACACTGTTTCCCCATCTATTTGCCATGAAGTGATGGGACCGGATGCCATGATTTTAGTTTTCTGAATGTTGAGCTTTAAGCCAACTTTTTCACTCTCCTCTTTCACTTTCATCAAGAGGCTCTTTAGTTCTTCTTCACTTTCTGCCATAAGGGTGGTGTCATCTGCATATCTGAGGTTATTGATATTTCTCCTGGCAATCTTGATTCCAGCTTGTGCTTCCTCTAGCCCAGCGTTTCTCACGATGTACTCTGCGTCTGCTGCTGCTAAGTCGCTTCAGTCATGTCCGACTCTGTGCGATCCCATAGACAGCAGCCCACCAGGCTCCCCCGTCCCTGGGATTCTCAAGGCAAGAACGCTGGAGTGGGTTGCCATTTACTTCTCCAATGCATGAAAGTGAAAAGTGAAAGTGAAGTTGCTCAGCCGTGTCCAACTCTTAGCGACCCCATGGACTGTAGCCCACCAGGCTCCTCCATCTATGGGATTTTCCAGGGAAGAGTACTGGAGTGGGGTGCCATTGTCTTCTCCGAGTCTGTATCTACTGGTGTCTAAAGGCTGAATGAGGGCAAGGTAGTAGTTATGATGATGCCATGAGGGTCCCAGATGGGTTTTGAAGATAAAATTGGAATATCCTCATGATTTGTTGGAGGAAGAGGATCCATGACTGAAAAGAATCATGATGACTACCAGATGTTAGGCCTTGAATGACTGGCAGGCACACTTAAGTGAGAGAGAAACAGTTCAGTATTTGGGTTTTTATTGTTATTGTTCTGTTTTTTTAAATTTAATTTTGCTTTTTTTTTTCTTTTATAAATATGAAAGTTAATTTACTTCAGCTTAAGACATGTTAAGTTTGAGTTAAATAATGTAGAAGTCAGAACTGAATTAACAGATAGAAGAGCAATTAACAAACAGAAGCAAGAGAGCAGATAAGAAGTCCTAGGAAAATGTTTGCAAAGAAGAGCTGCATGGGGAAAACCAAGAGGAGCAGCAGAAGTCGGGCGGGGTGGGCCGCTGGAACTGCAGCGCTCAAGGAGGGGCAGAGGAGGGGGCCCGGGACAGAAGTGGGAGGCACAAGGAGGCAGCCTGTGCTTTCTCGGCACTGTCTGTGAGCTTCATGTGGGCTGGTCAGTAAGGAAGCTAAGCCCGGCGTGTAAGTCGCATCTGCTGAGCACTCACTACACATCCAACTGTGCTGTTTCATACAGTGTATCTCCTTTAATCTGTTACCCATGTGCTATAGATGACGAATCAAGTCTGGCGAAATGCATAACTTACCCAAGGTCATAGGGTGAGCTGCAAGAACTGGGATCTGAACCCAGGTCTACAGGATTACAAAGGCCACGGTCTTAACTCTGCTGGAGTGAAATAAATTCTTCAGGATGCCACTTTATATTATCATAATAAGGACTGCTATATAGTGCTTTTCCAAGGAGCATATCTTTAAAACTAAGAATTTCAAAAGGAGTCATTATACATTTGACCACTTTAATCAAAATACAAATTTTTGGAGTTACATTTCTTGAAATATTTTTTATCTCATAAATACTACACTTGTCAAGAGGCTTCCCTCCTAGTTCAGTCGGTAAAGAATCTGCCTGCAATACAGGAGACCTGGGTTTGATTCCTGGGTAGGGAAGATCCTCTGGAGAAGGAAATGGCAACCCACTCCAGTATTCTTACCTGGAGAATCCCATAGACAGGAGACTGGCAGGCTACAGTCCATGGGGTCTCAAGAGTCACACAGGACCTAGCGACTAAACCACCACCCCTACCACCACACTTGTCAAACCATGAGAACAACAAAGTGCAATACACGGCAATCCACTCATTGGGGCACTGCTCCAGTAAAGCCACGGGAAGGTACTGGACAGACGAGTTAGTGTCCTTCAGAGCAAAGCTACATGCCCTGCACTTAACACCTGAGTCTTCTTAGCTTGCTCACAAATACTATTACTGGTCTCAAGGGAAATCAGAAAGGCCATGCACAGCCCAGCACAAACCTACCACAAACATGGAAAACTTCATTAGAATAGTTATTTTACAGAAGGTTTATTTTAGATGATAAATTATTGTTCATTTAAAGATAGAGAATAATAAAGTCACATTCCTATTATAAAAGTTGTAATTTTCCTATTTCCCACTAGAGGAAGCAATAACATTACTCTTACCATTTGGTGGATAAAAGACAGCATATTCTTCTAGTCCTAGTTTTCCTGTAAGAGAAAAAACACACAGAGTTCCAATATTGTTAAATAAAATAGAAAAAACTTTAAAAATTAACTAACTTTGTGAATATACTAATAATTAGTGGAATTTTAAAAACTACTATAGTACAATCTCCTTTCATTTCATAAGAAATTAATTTGAAAATATGCCAGCCAATCTTTTGGTATCAGCAAATCTTTTCATCAATGAAGGTTAACAATGAAAATTTAAGTACAAGGCAAGTGATGCAAATAATTTAAAAAACAAACGTTTTCAAGCTCCTTAAGCACTTAAGAGCAGCATCTATTTGTAAGCACAGAACTGTTGTATTAATTATAAGTAATTCTATTTTTGTCATTAAAGTAAGTCTAAGCTTTGTAATACCTCATTAGTTTATCATTTTAATGGAATGGGAGAAGAGTTTAAATTAAATATCTATCACTGGACAGTGGTCATATTTTCTGAGTCCTTAAACAATTAATATGACCTAAAGTGTGAAAGTTGCTTAGTCATATCCAACTCTTTGTGATTTTATGGACCATAGCCCACCAGGTTCCTCTGTCCATGGGATTCTCTAGGCAAGAATACTGGAGTGGGTTGCTATTCCCCTCTCTAGGGGATCTTCCCGACCCAGGGATCAAATCTGGGTCTCCTGTACTGCAGGCAGATTCTTTAGTCTGAGTCACAGAATAAATATTTGATATCAACATTGTCTCAGAAAATTAAAGTATATTTACCACAACTAAATATTTAAAGGAGTTTAAAAAATTTTCTCCTCAAAACATTTAAAGGTCTGAGGTTTTTCCCACTTTCCACTGAAGTGTGAAAAAGTAGGTAATGTTTATCTCGACGGTTTTTCTAACACTGTTGAGTCTACTGAAAAGACATATGCATTTTTGCATTTGACTTTAAGGCAAGATTTTAATTAAAACAATTTTTGTATTTCTTGTTGGGAATGGTGGCAGAGAAAAAATGGAGAACTGGATGAGCAGTTTAGGTTAAAGTGGAGACAACAAGGATTGATCTTGTGAGTAAGAAG
This sequence comes from Bos grunniens, assembly GCF_055505025.1. Lineage (NCBI taxonomy): Eukaryota > Metazoa > Chordata > Mammalia > Artiodactyla > Bovidae > Bos > Bos grunniens. Next base: position 72,363,372 of record NC_141170.1, read on the forward strand.
AAAATGAAATGATAGATAGATGGTAGGTTGACAGGTATCCAGAGGGATGGATGATAGAGAATACCTGCTGAGTACTCAATACTGGGCTAGGTGCCAAGAGGCAAACAGAACAGATGTAAAATATGGGCCTTGAACCACAGGGCTTATAGTCCAGACTACAACAGGGAACATTAAGATATGTTTGCTGAATTTTCTGGCACAGGCTTTACGTGTTTTAGAGGTTTAGAGGAGAGGGAACTTGATGAGAGATTAGTGGACTTGGTGAGTAAGAGATAATAGAGAATGTATAATTGGTCTCTGCCCCTGGTTGCTGGCACAGAGCTCCTGAAATCCTTGATATTTCCTAAGTTTGATAAGAGCACTAGGAGCATCTCTTATGCTAGTATTTGTCTTTGATGCTGTCCCTGATACAAGGCTTCTGAAACCCTTGTCAATTCCTAAATGAAACTAGCATTAAGAATATCTTTTGTTCTATTCGGGTGACCTGAGTGGGCTCCTGAATGGGGGCTTGTCACCAGAAAGACCAAGCCATGATTAGAAGCTTGGAATTTTCAGCCTCACCCCCCATACTCTGGAAGGACTGGAAATGGTATTTAATAATCGATTATGCTTATGTGGGCTTCCCTGTTGGCTCAGACAGTAAAGAATCCACCTGCAATGTGGGAGACCTGGGTTTGATCCCTGGGTTGGGAAGATCTCCTGAAGAAGGGAATGAATACCCACTCTGGTATTCTTGCCTGGAAAATTTCATGGACAGAGGAGCCTGGCAGGCTACAGTCCATCAGGTTGCAAAGAGTCAGACATGACTAAGCGACTTTCAAAATATGTGAGGAAGACTTAAACCCCAACAGTAGGGGGTTTGAAGAACTTTCAGGTGGGCAAACAGGTCAACACTGGAACGATAACACACCCCAATTCCACAGGGACAGAAACTCCTGTGCTCGTGACCCTCCCAGAGCTAGCTCTATGTATCTCTTCATCTGGTTGTTCATCTGTATTCTTTATCATATCCTTTAACAAGCTGGTAAATACAAGTACATGTTTCCCTGAGCTCTGTGGGCCACCCTAGAAAATTAATCAAACCCAAAGAGGGGTTTGTTGGAACCTCCAACCTATAGCCAGTTGGTCAGAAGCACAGGAGACAACCTATGCTTGTGACTGGTGTCTGAACAGTGTGTGTGTGTGTGTGTGTGTGTGTGTGTGTGTGTGTGTGTGTGTGTGTGTGTGTGTGTGTGTGTGTGTGTGTGTGTGTGTGTGTGTGTGTGTGTGTGTGTGTGTGTGTGTGTGTGTGTGTGTGTGTGTGTGTGTGTGTGTGTGTGTGTGTGTGTGTGTGTGTGTGTGTGTGTGTGTGTGTGTGTGTGTGTAGGGGGGCAGTACTGTGGGACTGAGTCCCTAACCTGTGGGATCTGACACCATCTCTAGGCAGACAAGATTAGAATTGAGTTAAAACGTAGGATACCCAGGTGGTGCCAAGACTTGCTTGTTATTGTGGGGCAAAACTCCCACATATGTGTAAACAAAAGCGTCAGAAGTGAAGTGTTTTGTGTGAGTTGTAAACACACTACTGGGAAATACAGTAGGAAAGAACTGGGTTTTTCCCTACATAGAAGGAAATAATCTCAGTTTTTCTGATACTGTGAGATATAGACTAGTTCTTCAAGAACCTATGATTTTGGGGGTGAAGGAAAAGGAATCCTTCTGTGTAGGGAATATATAGAGATTTCGAATGAATATGCGGTAATGTGGAATAAACAGGGAGCCAAAGTTAGGTAGGTTAAGACAGGGCCTTAAAATCCTGGCTGAATTTAGAGGTGAGTCCATTAGATAATTAAATTCTACAATCAGTTTTTCAGCAGATGATGTTAAAGAAACAAACAAGCAAACCAACTGTTTCTATCAATTCAGTGTAGAAGCAATGTATCTGAGAGAGCCCCCAAGTTTGGGGGGAGCCTGATCCTAGCCCTGGGAATGTGGGCCTGTCTTAGGGCAGGGGTTGTGGTAATCAGGCAGACAGTCGGACTTAGGAGATACAGGCAAACAGCTTCCTTCTTTATGGGAACAGCAGAAAACCATACACAATAGGTTCACAAGCTTTCAGTGCTGGGAGTTCACTACTTAATAAAAATGAGAAATCAGGGGAAAGTCTTTTAGCTAACCACTGGCTCAGCTGTCAGGTGCCAGCAGCATACTGAAATAGCATTATCTTATAGGCAGCTAGGGATAAAGACAAGAAAGCACTAACTAGAAATCAGAATGCTAATTGCATATAAATTATATCAAACTTTCAAGTGTGGTGTAACGTTAAGAGAAGGAATAACGAAGGCAAAAAAAAAAAAAGCAGAGAAAGCAAATTCAAATGATAAAGTCATAGTGAGAAGGGGGAATAAAAGTCAACATATATGACACAAGCTGCAACAGAGGATAGCGCGAACAGGAAAAATAAAGAAGGTAACTTTAAACGCTGTTTTGGGGATCCACTTTCCTGTGATTTGTGATAAGTTGCTTGGGAGTAAAAGGATGGTTATAATAACTTAAGAGACATCTTTTTAAATAATTTACAATAAAAAATTTTGAAAATGTAATATATGTTATAAAATGAACAGTCTTGGTATGATTATGTAAGTGCTAAAGAATATTTCCTTTAATTAAGAAAAGTTTACCTCTTATGTATGATTTCGGTGGTGAGGCACTGTTGTATGCAAAATGACTCAATACAGATGTATCTCTGGAAAAACAAAGTAACACCTGGGTACAACATTGGGGAAAAAACAAACAATTAAGCACTGTTTTATAACAGGTAATTCATTGCTGTGTCTACTTACGAGGTACCGAGGTAGATAGACTTCCTCAAGTTCAGTACAGTACCTGCCAATGAGAAGAGTGCCCTCTACTGGTACACCTATGGTAGTGTTAAGATAACCAAGTGTGATAGCCCAAGTTCACCCAAAGATTTCTCACTGTTAAGTCACCTAAACCTTGAACAACAGGAGAAAATGCTAGCTGCTACCTACCAGTTGATTCTGTATTACCCAGTTGATTAGTGTATTTTCTATTTGGAAAAAAGAACCAACTGAGAGAAATTTAATAAGATAAAGAATGTAGAGGGGGAACCCTTGATAACTATAGTGGCATACAGCAGTTTGGAAAGTGCAGGAAACTGGGACCAGGCTCACTGCTGGGATGCGGCAGCTGGCAGTGGGCATGTCAGAGGTGGGGGGAAGGCAACTCAAAGTATCCAGAAGAGATTAGCAGCAGTAGAACAAGTGGTGGTCCAACATATGTTAGGAGCTGGCTGTCCTGACCACTCTACCTGGAGGTGAAAACAGGCAGGACAGACAGTCAAAATCAAAGATGTCCAGTAAGAGAATCTGAACTGCTGATTTCAGCTTGGAATTTTGGCACAGGGGACCAATCCCCAGGAAGAGGATTAGTGATAGGAAATCTGGGTCCTGGTAGTGAAAGATGTGGGATTCAAAAAACGTCACTGAGAAAAGAATTCGGGAATAACAGAAAAGGCAGAGAAAGCCAGTTAACAGAACACAGGCACAAAGTAGGGCTGGACCAGCAGCAGGAGCGAATGGAGAGAGGAACCGTGGTTTCAAGGCACGAGGAAGGGGCCCAGCTTTAGAAACAGGACAGATACGGAGACTGGGCATCAGTCAGGCCCAAAGGCAAGACGCACACTGACCACTGCCACTAATTTATTCTTATTTTAAAAGACTACATGAACAATACATGTTTGTGACAAAAACCAGAACGTTAGAAATACAAATAATCAAAGAAAAGAAAAAACACCTACAATCCCACCAATGTTAATATTTTAATGTATATCCTTTCAGATTGTTCTTATACATACACACATACATTTTCAAACAAAATAGGATAATGCACACTATCCTATACTCTATTTCAATATTATAAGTATTTTCTACCCACATTTTTAACATTGCAGAATATTCCACTGTGCAGATGAATAATATATAACCTTTTATTGTTGAACATTTAATTATTTCCACTTTTCCCCAGCTATAAACAATGCTGCAGTGGACTTCTTGATAGCTAAATATTTATGTACACCTTTATTTAAATTTCTAAAACTGGACTAGCTGTCTGGTCAAAGTGATGGGCATTTTAAATCTAAAACTCTTCACATACATAGCAAAATTGCCTTTCAGAAAGATTTTGCTTTTGTTTTTAACATGGACAGCAATAAGATAGTACACGTTTTCTCTTACTCTCATCAAAATGGTTTATGATCATCTTATAGGTAAAAAAAAAATGGCACCATGCTTTAGTTACTAATGAGGTTGCCCACTTTTCCATTTGCATTTCTTTCATTATTTTCCAGTTCATCATCTTAGTCCATTTTAAAATTGATGTTTTTTTAATTACTGATTTGTTTAAATTTTTACATGTTAAGGACACTAACCTATGGTCAAATTATATGTTATAAATGGCTCTGCTCAATGATTTGTTAATTATGTTTGACACAGTTATTTTTAATTTTTATATGCTCAAATCTACCAATACTTTCGTGCTTGGAAAGTCCCTTCCCTCATTTATAATAGTCTACTATACATATTCCCTTAAACTATGAAGTAAATGGTGTTTATCATCAAATATTTCTGGTTCTTTCCCTTTGAGAACATATGTCAGCTTATATTTTTTGTCCACTTTGGTGTTAGGCGTGCCCATGAGATTTGCTCTTTACTCAGTGAACTAGGTATGTGTCATTTGAAAGTTTCCAAATGGACGCTCTAAGAACCAGAGTAGTTAAGCAGGGTCCCTCTTTCCCTCTGCACAGAAACCATCAGTGTCCCAGACAGTGGTTATGCCATTAACCTGGGTGCTGGAGTGAGGATGACAGAACTATGTCCCCATCCTATCTGGGGTTAATATGACCACGAGCAAGAAATAAACCTCTGTTGTTTTAAGTTGCTGAGATTTTTGGATTTACATGTTGCCACAGTATCCCAGGTGGCTCAGTGGTAAAGAATCTGCCTGCCAGTGCAGAAGACTTGGGTTTCATCCCTGGGTTGGGAAGATTCCCTGGAGAAGGAAATGGCAACTCATTCCAGTATTCTTGCCCAGGAAATCCCATGTACAGAGGAGACTGGTGAGTTACAGTCCATGGGGTCACAAAGAGCCGGTCATGACTTTGTGACTAACCAAACAACAACCAACAGTAATAATCTAGTGCCTCCTGACAAAATCAGGCAATTTTGTTTAGCAATTTGATAAAATCATTTGGTAATAAAATCATTAGCTCATCTGAAATTTATTTTGAAACTAAATTGCTGGAGTCCAAAATATAGCCCCACCACTTACTAGATGTGTGATATCAGGCAAGTTACTGGACTTCTTAGAGTCTCAGTTTCCTCTATGTCATACATATACAATATTAATATCTACTTCAAAGTCTACTGTAGGACTTAATTAATACACATAAAGTGCTTAAAGCAGTGCCTAACACATAGTGAGTATTATTACAATGTTAGCTACAGTCATTACTACTACTCCTACTACTTTAAATTTTATTCCATATTCTATAGTTTTCCCCCAGGAGTATATTTAATTTTGGGTTTGTTTTTATTTCTATGGCTTGAGACCACCATGTTTCTTCACTGTGAACTTTTGTTTATGCTCATTTCTGGAAAATTCTCAGCCATTATCTTTTTGAAAGACGCCTCTCTAGTTCTCTAGTCACTCCTACCTGACTCCTACAGATTGAAGGTTGACCAACACTTATTCAACCTGCCACAGCTCTTAATCAGTTTCACCCCTCTGTGTTCTCGCGCTTGGGATATGACAAAGGAAACAGACAGATAAACAAAAAACCTCCCTTAAGGAGCATGATTGGGGCGTGGGGAGATAAATAGCAAACCTTGTAAATAATTACATTATATAACAGATTGGTTGGTGAATGCTACAGGAACAAAGTAAAGGAGGGATAAGGAAAGAGAATTGCCATTTTAAAGAGAACAATCAGGGTGAACTTCATTGAGAAGATAACATCTGATGGAAGACCTGAAAGAACTTGAGGACATTAACATTTAGATATCAGGGGGAAGAGCATGCCAGGCAGAAAAGCCAATAATCGCAGCGGTGCTAAGGCAGAAGTGCTCCTGATGTGCTGGAGAAAACCAAGTGTGGCTGGAGCAGATGAGTGGAAAGAGATATGTGAGAGAGGAAAAGAGGCCAAATTATGCCAGGCATCGTCAGGATCTCCGCTTTTATTGGGAGTGAAGTGCAGCTCCACCGCAAAGTTTTCAGCAGAATAGTGAAATGATCTAACTGACTTTATAAGGATTCCTCTAGTCACTATGAAGAGAACTGGGCGTGGTGGGTGCGGTGTGGGGTGGGGGTGGGGGCAGGCAAGGGCAGAAGCAGGGAAGCCCTGCAGATTATGACGATGATGGGGACGAAGACGGTGGCAGTCTGCAGTGGCCACTGGGACATGCGGCCCAGACTCTCTTTAGGTATGAAGGACTTATGTTGCCTGGCTCTTTACTTTACATTATATATGCCAAATGATTATTTCTCATATTTAAAAGAATAAATGATTTCAATATTTTATTTGGTAAACAGGTATTTAACTGAATTATAATTCTAATGGTTTTCAGTTAATTCCTATATTTGATAATAATTTTGTATCCTTTCTGGTATCTATAACTTTATTTTTCTTATTCAAGGAAAGGTACTCTTTTCCAGAGCCTCTGGAAGAAACACAGACAGCCCTGACAACACCTTGATTTTAGCCCACTAAAGCCCATTTCAAAAAATTTCCAATCTTCAGACAGAACTGTAGGAGAATATATTTGTTTTGTTTTAAACCACTAAATTTATGTTAATTTGCTATAGCAGCACCAATCAGCTAATACAACTAATATAACTAATAAAATTATACAATTAGTGTAACAATAAATAACTACTAATAAACTAATACAAATAAAATAAATAAGTACAAATAAAATAAATAATGCAAAAGAAAGTATACTTATAAATATCCTTCTATCATTGCCTAGAGGGAATACAGTTCCTAAAGAAACATTTGTATTAACTTTCTCTTTGAAACTGGTGGGAACATAGTAATGTTAGGAGAAGCTCTGTGCTTAAATATATACACCTAAAATCCCTATCGCCTTAGAGAAGACAAGATATCTGAAACTGCTCTTGAGAGAACATCAGTGACTGTAGCGTGACTCTGATGATAAGCCAGAGATGGGATGTTACACAGTATGTACTGACGCGCAACCCCAGCATGCAAGCAGAGAGCTGCCAACTCCTATCTTAACCTGAGCTGTTTTAACTTCTGAGATCCAATTTTGTATCTGTAATGAAGTTACAGTTCAACTGTAAATTTGCTAGAAATGTTGTGACTGTATGAAGATGACAGTTTTAATCAAATTAACTAGAAAATTCAACTTTGATTATTCCTAAATTAAGTAAAAATTGAACTTTATGTGGATGAGATTACATATGTAATGATTTACTTTATTTAGAAAAGTTGGGAGTGTAAGTATAAGCTGGATGTGTAAGTCTGAACTACAGTTTTATAGCAGAATTACACCTAACAGTTCTACATACAGCTGCAGATTTACATGGACTAAAGCTTCCTTTCGTTTTTGAAAAGATATTTATAATGAATGTTTCTGAGAAGTAAGTTATTTATGTAATAAAAAGCATATAAGAAATGATGTATGTCTGTTGGAAAAATCAGTTTAACTTACAGTTATTGCACAATTTTAAAATTTGTGGTGCATCTTGTATTTCTATCCAAACTAATCTGGAGAATTTTCAAATGATAAAATTTCAAGAATCACTTTTTTAAACCCTCTGCCCTGATTTAAATTTTCATAAACCAAAGAGCAATTAGGCTTACAAAGCTTTGAAACGGAACAGACCTAGCCTGGGTCCTGGTAGCTATCAGGTATAGTTTGAGCTCTGAGCCTCTGCTTCTTCATCTATGAAACAGAAATAAAGCTACCTGTTGTAAGAACTGTACTGTAAGTACATAAAGCATCTAGAGCAGTTCTTGGCACCTAATAAGCACTCTCTAAGTAAATGATCAAGATAGCGCTGATAATTTCACTTCCAATCAGAGAATACTGGGAGAAAAATTAACAAAGACTTCTGGTTTAGTTTCATGCTTGGCTAAGGACTCTCATCACATTCTTACAGAGAAAAATATACTTTAAAAATCCTTCTCTGACCTGTCCCCTTGATTTCCAACCTTATACATTCTTCCTGTGTTTCTGATCTTAACTTCCATGCATGTTAAGTCACTTTAGTTGTGTCCAACTCTTTGCGACCCTGTGGACCATAGCCCATCAGGCTCCTCTGTCCATGGGATTCTCCAGGCAAGAATACTAGAGTGGACTGCCATGCCCTCCTCCAGGGGATCTTCCTGACCCAGGGATCAAACCCACATCTCTTGAGTCTCTTGCATTGGCAGGAGAGTTCTTTACCACTAGTGCCATCTTGGAAACCCAATACTTTTAACTATCCAAAGCCTGGAAACTCAGTCATTCTTGATTCTTCCTTCTCAGTCAACCTGCATAGTTAGCCAGTCACCAAAATCCTCCTTATTCTGCCTTTGAGAGTTTCTTCCTTCTCTCCTCTCTCCTGCCCTTCCTTCTTTCCTTTCCCTTCTCTTCATCCCTCCCTCCCTCCCTCCCTCCCTTACTTCCTTCCCTCCTACAAGTATTTACTTGAACATCTACTATGTGGCAGGCATGGTTCTAAAGACTGAGAATACAACCACGGATGAAAAAATATCCCAAATCCCTGTCCTTACAGTGTTTCTGCTTTTGTGAAGGGAGATAGAGGGGAAAAAAGTAAAATATATTGTATGTTATTTGGTGGTACATGCTACAGAGGAAAATAAGCAGACAAGAGGGATAATGCATGCTCACATGTATATATTAGTAAAAGTTTGATGTGTATTTTAATTAGGAACTGAAAAGTGGTCAGGAAATGGGTCTAGGGTAATAATAAGAGTTTGGGTAGAACAACAGCTCCCTGGGACTAGGTACACAAGCCTGGAGTTGAAGGGAGAGGTCCAGAAAGACCAAAAAGACAAGACAAACATAAATTTGGGAGGTGTCAGTGTACAGATGGTATTTAAAATCATGAGAATAAATGAGATCACCAATGGCAAGAACAGGAGGAAAAAAGAGGTTCAATGGCTTATCTTGGGGTACTCCAGGGTAAGACAGGAAAATAAAGAGAAACCAGCAAAGGTGAATGAGCGTGCCAGCTAGTAACCTGAAAGCATGATATCCTAGAAGCCAAGTGAAGAGAGAGAATCCAAGAGAGGGTGACTGAGTGACCAAACAGATAAAGTAAGGTGAGAACTGGGAAATGATCACTGGATTCAGCAACATGAAATAAGTTTAGTGGGATAGGTTGGCAGAGAAAAAGACTTATTCAGGAAGGTTCAAGAGAGAACAGGAGGATAAGACTTAGAAACAATATCTACAGATTTAAAAAAAAGAACTTTCACCAACTCAGGGAATAGGGGAATGGCGCAGTAGCTGGATGTGATGAAGAATCGGGGAAGATTTTTGTTTTGCTTTATTTTGCTTTTAGATGAGAGAAATAATAGCACATTTGTATAGTGAGAGGAGTGATCCAATAGAGACAGGAAAACTGACGATGGAAAAACTAACAATTTCATTGCTTTTGAGTACCAAGGGGAAATGAGTTTCAGTGTCCAAATGCAGAGATTGGTTTTGTTATAAATAAAAGCATGGATAATTTATCCATAATAAGAGAAAGGGAGCTGAGTATATTGATGCAGATGCAGGTATGAGGAATACAGGTGGTGGTGGGAGTATGTGTGTGTGTGTCTTTGGGGGGCTTGTTCTCAGAGCTTTTATTTTTTTCAGAAACAGGATTCAGAGTCATTAGCTGAGACAGAAGAGGTGGAGATTTGAAGAGAGGGGAGGTATGAGAAGTCTTCTAGGAGAATGGATGAAAATTGGATTAGGGAAATGAAGTAGAAATGCCAAGGAAAAGTAAGGACTTTCTTGAGGTTCTTGGTCATGAATTTAAATAAAAGCAGTTATCATGGTTGCATGTTTTTCTCCAGCCACTTTCAAACGCACACTGTAGCCACAGAATCAAGCTGTACTTAACCAGGATTAAGGTTTTGCCAGGTAATTACTACTAGAAAGCAGGAGAAGGGCAAGGGAGTTGAACATGCATTCAAGATGAAGTGATTATAATGATAAGTCATGCTACTGACATGTCTCACATTTGTTCTCTCTGTTCACACAGGCCTCGTTCTACCTCAAGTGCTCGTAAGGCTAGCCTGAACTGCCAGAGCTGTTCACCACCATGCGAAGCTAATCTCTCCTCATTAATCACCATGTGCATATGGCTCATGCTTATTTTTGCTTTTCCCATTCTCCTAATTCTTTGTCTTTTAAGAACCAGACATTTCCTCAGAGGAAAAAAAAAACCAAATGATTTCATTTATAATGTGGAATCTTAAAAAAAAAAGAAACCCACACATGGACAAACAAAACAGCAATAGATTCATAGATACACAGCCAGAGGGGAGAGGGGTGGGGGGCTGAACAAAATAGGTGAAGAGGATTAAGAGGAACAAGATTCCAGTTATAAAAGAAATAAGTCATGAGGATGTAATGTATAGCATAGGAATACAGTCAACAATAACTGGAATAACTTTGTATAGTGACAATTACTAGACTTATTATGGTGATCAATTTGTAATGTATATAAATGTCAAGTCACTATGTTGTATATCTAATAATAAAATAATATGTCAACCACACTTCTATAAAAAGTTAAAAAAATTTTAAGATAAAGGAAAAAGAACCAGACATTTCTTATAACATTTCTATTCTAAAGCCACCACTAAGCTGAACTACTCCCAGAATTTATTTCCCCTTTAATTGTATTTGCATGGAACATTGCATAAACCTCTATCAGAACATTTATCAAATTATAACTGTGTATTTGCCTTTCCCTCATTTTTCACTAAAATGTGAGCTTAATAAACATTTTCTTATGCAGTGCCTGTATCAGAACAGACACTCAATAATTTGACATGAATACATGAATAAAGGGTATCTGATTGCACCTAGGCCTTTCTTAAACTCCATTCAATGGCATTAAAATATTTGTAACTATGGCATATTCTAGCTTCCCTGGTGGCTCAGTGGTAAAGAATCCACCTGCCAATGCAGGAGATGCGGGTTTTATTCTTGGATCAGGAAGACCCCCTGGAGAAGGAGATGGCAACCTACTCCAGCATTCTTGCCTGGGAAATCCCACAGACAGAGGATCCTGGTGGCCTACAGTCCATGGGGTTGCAAAAGAGTTAGATGACAGCGACTAAACAGCAACAACAACAAAATGGCATATTCTAATATGTCAGTATTTCTACTAAGCATATGCTAGATAAGCCAAGCATATGATAAAGAATTTGTCAGAAAACAGAAAGAGTAATTCCTATGTCTTCTCTTTACTATTTAAAAGTTCCAGCATGTGTATACCTGAAATTTTTTTAATTTAAAAAAAAAAAAAAAAAAAGTTCTCCCCTATGAGTACTTTATATACTTTGGACAATAAGTTAACTTTTATAGGTTGTCATGATATCACTAAGTACTCAAATCTGAAACTAAATTGTCAAACGACCCAATTTACTTACATGGAGTAAAGGGTTGTCTTCTGTTTGAACATATTTTAAAACTCTGACATAATTTAAAATTTTCAGCACAACTAAGTATTTTTAAGAATTTCATGCAAAATAAATGCTAAACTTTGGAATACTAAAAAATTGACTTATTACTCAAAAGGCTATTTCTATAATGTTCAATGTTGTTGCTGAAAAAAATTCAGGTAACTAACATGAGTCACTCAGAAGACAGAAGAATACCTGTGTATCCGTGTAACACAGGCCCAGATCTTCCTTCAGGAGGAACTACTGGAGACTTTCTCATCTATATATGGACACAGCAATGCCACATGCTGTCAAATTTTTTAGTCTAGTCACAAAATCCAATACATGGGTTATGACACAGAGCGTGCTAGAAAATTAAGTTCATTCCATTAACATCAACAATTTTCCCATTGAGTAGTTATGTTGCTAGGCAGCTCTGCCAAATGAAAGCCCATAATTAGCAATAAGAAAAGGCTTTCTTCTTTCTTATGTCGTACATACACACACATTTGAGGGCATGTGCATACATGTATAGGGATAGAAATTTTTTTTCAGAAAAAAATCACAACTCAATTCCTGATAATATTGTTTTCAATGCAAAAAATTACATATACTTTTATTACTTAAAATGAACTTCTCTATGACAAGTCAAACTAATTATAAAATTAATTATGATCAAGTATGATCACGAAAAGTATTTTCTTGGTAACTATCCATATGAGGAAAATTTTGTTCTGCAAAATTCCCAAAGACAGAACTTAGGTGTTACAATTATCCATTTATTTATGTTGTAAGGACAAAGATCCACATCGCTGCTGCTGCTAAGTTGCTTCAGTCGTGTCCGACTCTGTGCGACCCCATAGACAGAAGCCCACCAGGCTTCCCCGTCCCTGGGATTCTCTAGGCAAGAACACTGGAATGGGCCACCATTTCCTTCTCCAATGCATGAAAGGGAAAAGTGAAAGTGAAGTCACTCTGTCGTGTCCGACTCTTAGCGACCCCATGGACTGCAGCCTACCAGGCTCCGCCATCCATGGGATTTTCCAGGCAAGAGTACTGGAGTGGGGTGCCATATAAGATCTATGACTGAAAATACTATAGGAAATCTAAAAATAATATAATTTGGACTAAAATATTGATAAAAATGGAAAATAAAGGTTAAAGTATACTCCTACAGTACTCACTATCTATGATATTGATTAATACCTAATGCTTTACACACATACTTTAAAACAATTTCGAAACATTTTTGCCTCTTTAACTAGAATGTAAGCCCATCAAAGGTGGTATCATTATATAAAAGGGTCAATAAATACTTACTGATGACCATTCTGCTTTTTCTCAGAGAATGCATCCATTGTTTATAAATAATTATGTTTTTCAGACTCTGTCACTTATAAGTTTCCCAAGTTTATGTGGTACATAAAGATGAATATGTCTTCAAGGGTAATTCTGGCACTATGTGGAGAAACTGTAACGACTGTAATTTAAAATGCTATCCTTATAGACCCTGTTCATCAAATGAGGTAGGTTTTTTGTCTGGCAAGTCCTTTTCACCACCACCAAGAAGACTTTGTAGCTGTGAATTTAAATTGACAATCCTCTTCTCTCCAGCCACCAAAGGGGCAGAAATTGTGACATTTCCACTTGCTCTACCCACACACTGAAGTAGAAGAGTGAACACACTACAAACTATATGATTATTGGCCTTTGGCTGATATTATAATTTATGTACTCATGTTCAGTGTCATAATAGTTTCATGTTCAGGATCTAAATAGCTATCAGAGGGAGGACCAAAAATTTTCATTTGTTTCATATTTTTAGTATTGTGCAACATTAACTAATTTGTTTCATTTAGAAGTTAGTTGATAAAAAGATCCTTCACATCTAGAACTAAACTCTTAACTAAAGAAAATCTACAGCCCTCTACAATGACAATAAATGTGTAATCACACAGAACACAAGGCCATGACCCTATGTATATGTCCTGCTGAGAAGCCCAGTAGGTTGGGAAAGGTATTTGTGAATAAGTGATATTCTAGTTGAAAGCTGAAGGAAAAATAGGAATTTAGTAGAGGAAGAGGGGAGGACAACAGTCTTTTACATCAAAGGAACTGCAGGTCTGATGACCCTGAGGTAGAAAAAAGCATAACGAACACGAGGAGTAAAAGACCAGAGTGGCTGGAATGCATAGTGCCACAGTGTTAGTGCAGAGGTGAACAGTGAGGCTAGAGATGTGAACCAGCACACCCAGGGTCATCAGGCCTTGTGAAGGATTTTCGTGTTTGGGATTTAATCTCACAAGTAACATGAACTGATTGGTGTTTTTACAAGACCACTTTGACCAGTCAGGCAAGAAAAAGAAAAAAAAAGGCATCCAGTTAGGGATGGGTATCCGTGGTGGCTCAGTTGGTAAAGAATCTGCTTGCAATGTGGAGACCTGGGTTCAATACCTGGGTTGGGAAGATCCCCTGGAGAAGGGAACAGCTACCCACTCCAGTATTTTGGCCTGGAGAATTCCAAGGACTGTATAGTGCATGGGCTTGCAAAGAGTTGCACATGACTGAGCAACTTTCACTTTCAAGTAGGAAAGAAAGAAATAATCTCTACTTACAGATGATATGATCTTATATATAGAAAATCCTAAAGGCTCCATCCAAAATCTGCTAGAATTAATCAATGAATTCAGTAAAACTGCAGGATACAAAATCAATATACAGAAAACAGTTGTGTTTCTATACACTAAGAACAAAAAAGCTGAAAAAGAAATAATTTCATTCACTATAACATAAAAAAGACCAATAAAATACGAAGAAATTTAACCAAGGAGGTGAAAGATCTGTACACTTAAAACTACAAGACTTTGACGAAAGAAGCAGAAGAAGACACAAACGGAACAATACCCTACGCTCATTGATAAGAAGTTGCACTGTTAAAATGCCATACTACCCAAAGCCATCTACAGATTCAATGCAATTCCTATTAAAATTGCAATGGGTATTTTTCACAGAAATAGAAAAACGATCCTAAAATTTGTACAGAGCCACAAAAGAAACTGAGTAGACAAAGCAATCTCAAGAAAGAATAACAAAGCATCATACTTCCTGATTTCAAGCTATGCTACAAAGTTATAGTGATCAAAGCAGTAAAGCACTGGCATAAAAGTAGACATAGGAACCAATGGAACAGAATTGAGAGCCCAGAAATAAACCACACATACACAGTTAACTAATATTTAACAAGGAGCCAAGAATACTCAGTGGAGAAAAGATAGTATCTTCAATAAATAGGGTTGGGAAAACCGGATAACCACATGCAGAAGAACGAAATTAGACTTGTACCTTATACCACTCACAAAAATGAACTTGAAATGGACTTAATACTTTAAACATAAGACCTAAATTCCTAGACGAAATCATAGAAAAAAAGCTCCTTGACTTAGGTCTTCATGGTAATTTCCTTTTATGATAGTAAAACACAAGCTAAAAAGCAAAAATAAATAAGTGAAACTATATCAAACTAAAAACCATTATAAAGCAAAAGAAACTAAAAACAGAATGAAAAGGCAACCTACAGGAAGGGAGAAAATATTTGCAAATTTTATGTCTGATATGAGGCTAATATCCAAAATTTATTAAGAATTCTACAATTCAATAGCAAAAAACAAACAACCCAATTAAAAAGTGGGCAAAGGAAATTAACAGAAGTTTTCCAAACAAGACATACAAATGGCCAACAGGTACATGAAAAGGTATGCAACATTACTAATCACCACAGAAATGCAAATCAAACCCAGAATGTTATCACCTCATACCTGTTAAAATGGCTACCATAAAAAAAAAAAAAAAAGACAAGTGTTGGTGATGGTACAGAGAAAAATGAACCCTAGTGTACTGCTGGTAGGAATGCAAGTTGGTACAGCCACTACAGAAAACAAGTCATAGAGGTTACTCAAACCTGCTCTTGACAGAGGGTTACCCTCTGAGTGGAGGCAGGAAGCCCCCGACTTCTGAAATTTTGCATCTACAACACAGAGCTGAGGAGAATGAGAAATACCGGTTTCCTGAACCTTTTATGGGCTTCCCTGGTGGCTCAGATGATAAAGAATCCACCCGCAATGCAGCAGACCTGGGTTCGATCTCTGGGTTGGGAAGCTCCCCTGAAGGAGGGCATGGCAACCCACTCCAGTATTCTTGCCTAGAGAATCCCTATGGACAGAGAAGCCAGAATAGTCCATGGGGTTGCAGAGAATCAGACACGGCTGAGCGACTAAGCACAGCACAGAGCCTTCTATAGAGATACTGCAGTCTTTGACAGAAATTATTCGAAAAAGGAACCCCATCTTCCTAGCCACACTCAGTTGAATTGAAGCTTCCATCATGATGATCTGGGGCTATGAGGAAGGAGAGAGTGCATCATGGCTCAAGTGCTACAGACTGATTTGAGACTTAATCACTTCTCCTGAATAAATGTTTTTATTTGCTGACTTGACATCTAATCTTAAGACAGTTTCCAGATACTTTAAATGTTTGGGTTTTTGTTTTTTTTTTTGCTTTTTAAATAATTTTCACTGGTTTTGATTTTTCTAATAGGGATGGTTCTGTGGACCTCTTTATGCTACAATGCCAAAAGCAATCATTTCTACTCAGTATTTCAGTTTAGAAACAAAAATTACTATATAAATGAAGCTTTAACTTTATTGTACATTCAAAATTTGACTGAGTACCAAAAAATAGGTATCAGGCTACATATTTGCTACATACATAAATAAATTTAAGGTTTTTATACTGTTTTAATTAATAACAATATGTTAAAGAATGGGATTTTAAGTCTTAACTTTTTTTTAATTTTAAAAATTAATGGCATATTTGAAATCATGGAAATTCCCTTAAAATTCTTTCCAAGGTTATCTCAAATTTTAATTTTATAAATAAATTTTATAAAATCTTTTGGACTTTAGTTCTTGGAATATACGATTAGGTCGCACAGAGTCAGACATGACTGAAGCGACTTAGCAGTAGCAGCAGCAGCAAACCTTCTAGAGAGATTCTTATTTAACTCTTTTCTTAAACAGATACACAAACTACAACCACTATTACCATCAGAGACCTGCTAATTCGACATCTGGGACTGATTTACATTTAGTCAAGCAGAAACTGCCATGTGGAATCTAGATTTTTTTTTTCCATGATACATATTGCTGCTGCTGCTGCTAAGTCGCTTCAGTTGTGTCCGACTCTGCGACCCCATAGACAGCCTCCTACCAGGCTCCTCTGTCCCTGGGATTCTCTAGGCAATAACACTGGAGTGGGTTGCCATTTCCTTCTCCAATGCATGAAAGTAAAAAGTGAAAGTGAAGTCGCTCAGTCGTGTCCGACTCTTAGCGACCTCATGGACTGCAGCCTACCAGGCTCCTCCATCCATGGGATTTTCCAGGCAAGAGTACTAGAGTGGGGTGCCATTGCATATTATCTATCTTTTATCTATCTATGTGTGTATGATCTTTAAAAAAAAAAATATCATTTAAGCAATTCTACATAAATCACATATTTCCTAATTGTGATGTTTCTATTTTGTTTCTCTTTTATCAGATATAAGAAAGACCTAGGTAAACCCAAACATCCACAGTATCACCATATGATGTGATCAAACAGTAATCACAACTCTTCAAGCTGATTTCAAAGCACTTAATTATTTACTCAAGACCTTTAATAGAAAAGTATCATGTAAAAATGCTTTCTCTAAACATCTTGGGACAGCTGAAATATGAAGTAGACACTCAATTTATGAATCTGATCTATACCTCTCCTGGGTGGAACAGAGATGAAGTTCTTATCCTCCCACCTAGTCTCTTTTAAGAACAAAAGTTAACCTGATCCCAAATTTGGAACTAATACAATTATGTAAAGTTTTTTTTAAAAAAAAAAAGTAGCCTGAGTTAGAGAATTTAAAACAAGAACATTATATATTTTAATTTTTCAACTTACCTGATATAAATAATCTTCAAATACAAAATAATAATCATCATTGCTTGCTGTCAATTTCACATCCTATAATTAAAAGTAGAAGGCACTGAAAAGAACTTAAATGAGTACGTTTATAGTACTAAGACATAAATATAACATACAGAAATAATACTGAAATGATTTTATTACTTCACATATGATTATAAACTTCTCAATTAGATTTTATCACTGGGTTTATCAGAAATAAATTTATAAAGTTACTTGACTGATATTTGTGACACATTACTTGACTTCAAATTGTTTACACTTATTTGGGTTCCATGAGTAATTTCTTATTATTTATTTCAATTTTATCTCCTTTGAATCTAATATTTAGGTATCTTAAAATTAGAAAAGCATTTGCAATCACAACATCCAAAAGCAGCCGTAAAAATCTGGCCTCAAATTACTGTTCAATCTGGTCCTCCACTGTTCAGGCCCACATTCATGCCATTCCATCAAAATACCAAAAATCTTTGATGTTTTTGTAATTATTCATTTGCACGTCATCACTTGTTAGCAAAAGAGACAAAGTTTATCTTCAATCTCACCAGCAAGAAAACATACATGGTAGAAATACTGGAGAATGAGAAATACTGGTTATACGCCCCAAAGAAATATTACTTAAAGACACAGATTAAGAGAAAAGAAAGGAGTCAGTCTAAGTCACAACATGGGCATAAGTAGAGATCACGAGATCTCAAGGAGGATGATGTTGCCTCTAAGGGGGCATCATTCCTGGGGAATCAAAATTTTAGAGAAAATTTTTTCTTTTATGAAGAAAAGGTTGAGAAACACTGATATGAACTGTCAGATCACAGTAAGCAGTAGAAAATTGTAGATGGTGTGGATTCAAGACAAGTTTGTGAGAAAAAAATACAATCCAGAGAGAATCATTAGATATTTTAGCTTAGGGAGGGTTTGATGATGTTCTGTGCTTAAGCATTGCCTTGTTTCCTTCATTTCTTTAACCGCTAAAATAATTCTATTTTCTATTAAATTAAAAATGAATCTTTGCCAAAGGGAGTTGTAATGAAACTTCAAATGATTATTTTTTTAATGCTTATTCCCTTAAGGGCTGACTTTAATAATATCTGGAGTTGCTCCAGTACGATCAGCAGCGTTTAACTAACATAAGTAAACACTCATGCTGTGGACCGTCAGGACTGATTCTACCAAAACTTACATTCAGCTGTTCAGACACAAGCTGTTTACCTCTTTCTCATGACAGATTTGCTTTACTGATTCTAACTGAAATTCATGTTGGCAGCAAAGGGAACTCTCGTGCTAGCACTCTTGGATTTTTTGAACTTCTCTTGTGAGTCTTCTCTCATTTGAACAGAGAGATTAAAGTCTTAAAGCCCAAAAGATCTCTTAGGCTGTTGCTAAAATGATCCCCTGCGTACAGTCATTTGACCTCAAAGTCAATAGCAGTACCTGTGATCCAAATCTATGTAAAAACTTCTAGAGTTTTTCAAAAGAGTCAAGACTTTTCATCAAAAGACTGCATCCCCTTAATTCCCCTCATCCTCCTCCCTGTAGAGCATAGTGGTTAAAGGTACGGGTTATGAAATCAGATTACCTAGATTCAAATCTTGGCTTTACTATTTAATATATGAATTTAAATGGATTTCTTTACTCTTTGTTTACCTTAGTTCCCTCATCTGTAAGACAGTAAAATAATAGTATTAATACTTCCTACTTTGCTATAATACATGTATCAATATGTGGCTGGTGAGTAAGGAAATGATGTCAGTACAACATGAGAATTGTGTTGGTTCAAATGCAATTTTCCTTTAAAAAGAGAAGTCAGAACAGCAGAAGTAGAATTATATCCTTCAGCAGGAAAGGGCAAAGCCTTCTGCAGGCATGAGCCCTTTGCCTGTTTCCAAGAGAATGGAAATTTCAAGAGAATGGAAAATGAATGATTGCATGGGGTCCCTGTCTCCAGAGAGGCACACCCCCAGCCTTGCATATCTCTTAACTGCTGTACTGCCTCTTGTGCCCTCCTGAACAGCAGCCCCAGTGGCTCTGTGCAACTGAATTATTTTAGCACTTACACTTTGTTATTTTTGTACATTTTTAATAATTCCTGCAGGAGCAGCCTGCTTGGGCTGTCCAGTTCATCTCCCAATGATTGTTTCTGTTAGCACTTTGGCTATAAAGTTGCAAAAGCTACCCCAACCCTATTTTTCCTATAAGCTCTATTATTTTTAATGCATGATCTTGTAGAATGCAACTTTTTTTTTTTAGGAAAAAAAAAAGAATTATCATTTATAGCCCAAATACTCCCCTGGGGTAGCTGTCAGGATCAGTTAATCTATGTAAAGAGTCTGGAGCATTGTATGACACACAGAAAGCAATCATTAAACGCTAGCAGTCACTGTTATTATTAACTTCTGTTATGTTCTACCCAGACAAATCTTTGGGTCTTCTTTCCCCTGTTTCTGAGGTCTGGAATAATATGCCCTTTCTCCTCTATCTTACAAGTTCTAAATCTAAAATCCAAGTCTTTTAAACAACCCAATTATGAATCCGGAATCAGTCAAACCCTATACCATGCTTTTAGCATCTACATCTCAACTCTCAATAACAGATGCCTGGAAATAAAACTTGAGATGTGTTTAACTCTATGTCTAGAAATCAAAAGAAATGAAAAATAAGCTGTGACTTCAATATAATAAAATAAACAAGCAGGCCCTAAAGAATTGTGAGATAAATAAGATGAAGAAATCCATAATCTGATTTTTTTTCTTTTAGTAGATTTTCTGTATAGTTTGAGTGGAAAATTGTAATTTATAAGGACAAGAAATATCACTCACTTAATCAATATACGGGAGGGTCAAGAAAGGATTGTGAAGACAGTTGCAAAGTGAAAGATAACACTGAATAGAAACCTCAGATTTTGAAGGTCAACCTTATCGTTCTAAGTATAATGATCACTTAAAATTATTTTTCAAGGTTAATATGTATCATAGATAGTGCAGTACCTACATGAAGACTCTTGATAATTGCTTAATGTTAACGAAATGGAAAAACTTACAGTTTCACTTACTTTATAAATTAGACTGTCCACCAAAAGGTCATGTTGTATCACATTTGTCTTAAGCTGCTCATAATATAAAATATCCTAGATTTAAAAGAAAAACAAAAACATTAAAAGTCAATCATTTATAAAGTCAGCCTCAAACTTTAATAAATAATGATCATTAATAGTATTATATACACTAAGAGAATAAGGGCTTTATTTTATTACTAGAGTCTCTAGGCCTGGATAATAGCTGATGATCAATAAACAGACTTAATCCCATCCCTTAAGATAAAATCTGGTACCTGGTAGGTATTTAATCAATGTTTGCTACATTGATTTAAATGTAATTTAACTTTAATAGCAAATGTAGTATTTATTAATTATTAGGAACTGTTTTACCCAATATGCATGTTACTCTATTTAATCTCATATCAACAAAATAAACCTGTTCAATGATTATTATTCCCATTTACATTTGAGAAACTGAGGCCCAGAGAAAGAAGTAACTTTCTGTTCAAGGCCACAAAGGTAGTAAGATTTGATTCCAGGAAACCCCCAGAACCTATATAAAAACCCAGAGTGACTACTCTATACTGCCTTTCTAATATCTAAATTATTATAAAATAAAAAAATTTAAGCATACTAAATCATCCCTGGTAGTAAAAGCTATCATATAGCATATGAAAAAAAAAAAATCAGGATTTTTTTTTGAAAAAAATGTCTTTAATTTTTCATTTTTAGTTCAAAATAAAATGGTTGTAACTATACAGAATGCTATATAGCTAACTTGTACATGATTTAAACATAGGTTGGAAAAGTATGTAAGTTTTTAAGAGGTAATGTCAAACATTCTCATATCATCTGGCTAATGGACAATGATAAGGGTTCAGGACTTTTAATGACATTGGTCAATAGAATCAGTAGTGCACTTTAAATCTGAGCCAAGGCTTTTAAAAATTAAATAAAAATCAGCTATAGCACCAGGAACTCTGCTCAATATTCTGTAATAATCTAAGTGGGAAAAGAATTTGAAAAAGGATACATGTATATGATGCACAACTGAATTACTTTATTGTATATCTGAAACTAACACAACATTGTTAATCAACAATACTCCAATATAAAATAAAATTTTTTTAATTGCAAAGAAATTAGTAAAATTTTAGCAAAAAAAAATCAGTTAAAAAATATTAGAATATCAAATTAACTCTAAACAGTGATAAGATTAGGCTGAAAGTTAAGTGAAAGTGAAAGCTGCTCAGTTGTGTCTGACTCTTTGGGACCCCATGGACTATACAGTTCATGGAACTCTCCAGGCCAGAATACTGGAGTGGGTAGCCTTTACCTTCTCCAGGGGATCTTCCCAACCCAGGGATTGAACCCAGGTCTCCCACATTGCAGGCAGGTTCTTTACCAGCTAAGCCACAAGGGAAGCCATTTAATAAAGAATAAGAAATAAGAATAAGAGAGGAAGGACAGGAAAGAGAGAAAAGGGGGTAAGGAAAAAGAAGAAAAGACAGAAGAAGAGAAAGTGGGAGGAAGGAGGTAAGATGTAATCCAGTTAAGGGACAGGCTAATAGTTGGTCAGGTGTTCATAATAAAGATTGAGAAAGGTCAAGATTAAGTGGGTAGTAGCTGTGTTAAAGAGAGATGGAAATATCATCTGACTACTACAAGCTGATCCCTGCGTTTCTCCGAATCCCTCCATCCATCTCTCGGGGACTCTAGCCCTGGTTTCCACCTCTACCAAATACTGCTTGGCTCCCTCAGTACTGTGTGATTCTTTCTGAAGACAGTCCCTCAAACAAGTAAGAGCTAGGGGACAGGATCACCTGGGACAGAGAAGAATATCTGATGCATGCAGCAGCCATGGCAGGGTGGTGTTCAAACCTATGTTTCCTGAAATACAATTTCTTTATTTATTTTTTAATTTTATTTTTAAACTTTACAATATTGTATTAGTTTTGCCAAATATCGAAATGAATCCGCCACAGGTATACCTGTGTTCCCCATCCTGAACCCTCCTCCCTCCTCCCTCCCCATACCCTCCCTCTGGGTCATCCCAGTGCACCAGCCCCAAGCATCCAGTATCGTGCATCGAACCTGGACTGGCGACTCGTTTCATACATATTATACATGTTTCAATGCCATTCTCCCAAATCTCCCCACCCTCTCCCTCTCCCACAGAGTCCATAAGACTGATCTATACATCAGTGTCTCTTTTGCTGTCTCGTACACAAGGTTATTGTTACCATCTTTCTAAATTCCATATATATGCGTTAGTATACTATATTGATGTTTTTCTTTTTGGCTTACTTCACTCTGTATAATAGGTTCCAGTTTCATCCATCTCATTAGAACTGATTCAAATGTATTCTTTTTAATGGCTGAGTAATACTCCATTGTGTATATGTACCACAGCTTTCTTATTCATTCATCTGCTGATGGGCATCTAGGTTGCTTCCATGTCCTGGCTATTATAAACAGTGCTGCGATGAACATTGGGGTACACGTGTCTCTTTCCCTTCTGGTTTCCTCAGTGTGTATGCCCAGCAGTGGGATTGATGGGTCATAAGGCAGTTCTATTTCCAGTTTTTTAAGGAATCTCCACATTGTTCTCCACAGTGGCTGTACTAGTTTGCATTCCCACCAACAGTGTAAGAGAGTTCCCTTTTCTCCACACCCTCTCCAGCATTTATTGCTTGTAGACTTATGGATGGCAGCCATTCTGACTGGTGTGAAATGGTACCTCATAGTGGTTTTGATTTGCATTTCTCTGATAATGAGTGATGTTGAGCATCTTTTCATGTGTTTGTTAGCCATCTGTATGTCTTCTTTGGAGAAATGTCTATTTAGTTCTTTGGCCCATTTTTTGATTGGGTCATTTATTTTTCTGGAGTTGAGCTGTAGGAGTTGCTTGTATATTTTTGAGATTAGCTGTTTGTCAGTTGCTTCATTTGCTATTATTTTCTCCCATTCTGAAGGCTGCCTTTTCACCTTTCTAATAGTTTCCTTTGTTGTGCAGAAGCTTTTAAATTTAATTAGGTCCCATTTGTTTATTTTTGCTTTTATTTCCAATATTCTGGGAGGTGGGTCATAGAGGATCCTGCTGTGATGTATGGCAGAGAGTGTTTTGCCTATGTTCTCCTCTAGGAGTTTTATAGTTTCTGGTCTTACGCTGAGATCTTTAATCCATTTTGAGTTTATTTTTGTGTATGGTGTTAGAAAGTGTTCTAGTTTCATTCTTTTACAAGTGGTTGACCAGTTTTCCCAGCACCACTTGTTAAAGAGATTGTCTTTAATCCATTGTACATTCTTGCCTCCTTTGTCAAAGAGAAGGTGTCCATATGTGCGTGGATTTATCTCTGGGCTTTCTATTTTGTTCCATTGATCAATATTTCTGTCTTTGTGCCAGTACCATACTGTCTTGATAACTGTGGCTTTGTAATAGAGCCTGAAGTCAGGTAGGTTGATTCCTCCAGTTCCATTCTTCTTTCTCAAGATCGCTTTGGCTATTCGAGGTTTTTTGTATTTCCATACAAATTGTGAAATTATTTGTTCTAGCTCTGTGAAGAATACCGTTGGTAGCTTGATAGGGATTACATTGAATCTATAAATTGCTTTGGGTAGTATACTCATTTTCACTATATTGATTCTTCCAATCCATGAACATGGTATATTTCTCCATCTATTAGTGTCCTCTTTGATTTCTTTCACCAGTGTTTTATCGTTTTCTATATATAGGTCTTTAGTTTCTTTAGGTAGATATATTCCTAAGTATTTTATTCTTTCCGTTGCAATGGTGAATGGAATTGTTTCCTTAATTTCTCTTTCAGTTTTCTCATTATTAGTGTATAGGAATGCAAGGGATTTCTGTGTGTTGATTTTATATCCTGCAACTTTACTATAATCATTGATTAATTCTAGTAATTTTCTGGTGGAGTCTTTAGGGTTTTCTATGTAGAGGATCATGTCATCTGCAAATAGTGAGAGTTTTACTTCTTCTTTTCCAATTTGGATTCCGTTTATTTCTTTTTCTGCTCTGATTGCTGTAGCCAAAATTCCAACATATGGAGGCTGAACAACACGCTGCTGAATAACCAACAAATCACAGAAGAAATCAAAAAAGAAATCAAAATTTGCATAGAAACGAATGAAAATGAAAACACAACAACCCAAAACCTGTGGGACACTTTAAAAGCAGTCCTAAGGGGAAAGTTCATAGCAATACAGGCATACCTCAAGAAACAAGAAAAAAGTCAAATAAATAACGTAACCCTACACCTAAAGCAACTAGAAAAGGAAGAAATGAAGAACCCCAGGGTTAGTAGAATGAAAGAAATCTTAAAAATTAGGGCAGAAATTAATGCAAAAGAAACAAAACAGACCATAGCAAAAATCAACAAAGCCAAAAGCTGGTTCTTTGAAAGGATAAATAAAATTGACAAACCATTAGCCAGACTCATCAAGAAACAAAGGGAGAAAAATCAAATCAATAAAATTAGAAATGAAAATGGAGAGATCACAACAGACAACACAGAAATACAAAGGATCATAACAGACTACTATCAACATTTATATGCCAATAAAATGGACAACATGGAAGAAATGGACAAATTCTTAGAAAAGTACAACTTTCCAAAACTCGACCAGGAAGAAATAGAAAATCTTAACAGACCCATCACGAGCACGGAAATTGAAACTGTAATCAAAAATCTTCCAGCAAACAAAAGCCCAGGTCCAGATGGCTTCACAGCTGAATTCTACCAAAAATTTAGAGAAGAGCTAACACCTATCCTGCTCAAACTCTTCCAGAAAATTGCAGAGGAAGGTAAACTTCCAAACTCATTCTATGAGGCCACCATCACCCTAATACCAAAACCTGACACAGATCCCACAAAAAAAGAAAACTACAGGCCAATATCACAGATGAACATAGATGCAAAAATCCTTAACAAAATTCTAGCAATCAGAATCCAACAACACATTAAAAAGATCATACACCATGACCAAGTGGGCTTTATCCCAGGGATGCAAGGATTCTTCAATATCCGCAAATCAATCAATGTTATACACCACATTAACAAATTGAAAAATAAAAACCATATGATTATCTCAATAGATGCAGAGAAAGCCTTTGACAAAATTCAACATCCATTTATGATAAGAACTCTCCAGAAAGCAGGAATAGAAGGAACATACCTCAACATAATAAAAGCTATATATGACAAACCCACAGCAAACATTATCCTCAATGGTGAAAAATTGAAAGCATTTCCTCTAAAGTCAGGAACAAGACAAGGGTGCCCACTTTCACCATTACTATTCAACATAGTTTTGGAAGTTTTGGCCACAGCAATCAGAGCAGAAAATTTCTTTGTTTTAAAAAATGCTTGATACACAGTTCTCTAGTTTGAGTCAAATGCTCATCACATAAAGATAATCTGGGAATTTGCTGGCTATTTTTAGTCATTTTAATTAAAATTTTAATTTTAATTAAAAAGCTTTATTTTGTTCTCATTCATTATGTTTTGATTTCTTACCTAAAGAAAAATTATTTTACTATTTTATTTACCTTCTATTATATTTATTAAATCTACCTCTTTAGTTAGAATAAAAGAACACTTTTAAAGGTAGGAACAGCACCCAACTCAAACACCAATCCTGACAGCTAGCAAAGGGCATAATATTATACTTTAATGCTTCCTAGTGAACGTAGCAGAAAAGCTGTTTAGAGTTATGTTGCTTTTTAAAAGTAAAAAGTTTAAAATTGCAAACTGATATATGACCATTAAAATAAGTGAAACAATCTAGAGCTGGATAAAGAAAATACTCTTTTTTTCTTCCCTCCCACCACACTGAAGAAACTCATGTTATTTATATTTGTATTAATAACATTATTTGTAATTTATATCCTTCCATACTTTTCTCCATGCTTATATAAATATATAATCATACTTAAGGGTTTTAGCTGTTGTTTGTTAACATAAAATGGAATCATACTATACTTATTTTTCAGTTTCTAGTGATGTATCACGGTCATCTCTCTCTGTCTTTTAAATAACTATCAACACATAAACTTTAATATTTTTAAAACTGCACTACAGATACATTATGATTTATTTAACCATTCCCCTATAGATGGCTACTCAGGTTGTTTCTAGTTGTTTGTTGCTACAAATACTACAATAAATATCCTCATGCACATATGCCTTTCCTGAGCGACTTTCACCATTTTCACTTTTCCATGGGTAAAAATAATGGTTATCTTACTGTTGTATTAACTTAGACTTTCTCAAATACTAATAAAGTTGACTTTCTTTCATATGCTTATTGGCCATTTGAACTTTCACTTCCATGGTTTACGTATTTTTCTGTTAGATTACATTTATTTCATTAATCTGTCAGATTCTTTATCTATACTGAGGATTAACATTTGTCATTTGGGTTACAAATACCTTTTCTTCATATTAATAT
Source organism: Bos grunniens (assembly GCF_055505025.1). Classification (NCBI taxonomy): domain Eukaryota; kingdom Metazoa; phylum Chordata; class Mammalia; order Artiodactyla; family Bovidae; genus Bos; species Bos grunniens. Next base: position 72,390,578 of record NC_141170.1, read on the forward strand.
GTTTTGTTTTTGTTTATGGTATACACTGACAAATTTTTCAAAATTCTTTATGGATTTAGGTTTTCTTGCTTGCCTTAGGCAAGGCTCTCCTACACCACATATTTATGTAAATATTTTCCTAATTTTTTCTAAAATTGATATTTTAAATTTACATGTTTATAACCTACCTGGAATTTATTTTAATATTTTGTAAGCCAAAGGTCTGATTGTTTTCTTTCAGAAGGATGGTTATCAGCATCATTTATAAAATAAATCATGCATTTCCAATTGAAATAAAACTTCAACATTTCTCTATCAGAAATAGATTCAGTAGGCAGAAAATCAGTAAGGTCCAAGTTGAACTCAACACCACCACCAATAAACTGGATATGATGGACACCTATACGCTACCTCATCCAACAGCAGCAAAACACACATGATTCTCAAGCTCACATGGCACATTCACCAAGACGGACCACATTCTGGGTCATAAAACATGGCTTTAACAAATTTAAAAGAATAGAAATCCTACAGTGTCTGCTCTCCGACCCACCGTGGAGTTAAACTAGAAACCAATAACGGAAAGATAACTGGAAAATATCCAAATACACGGAGATTAAACAACACACACATGGGTCAAAGAAGAAATTTCAAGAAAAATTTCAAAGTATTTTGAACTAAATGAAAAGGTAACATCAAAATTTGGGGAATGCAGTAAAAGCAATGCTTAGATGGAATGTATAGAATTAAATGCAGGCATATATTAGAAAACAAGAAAGACCTAAAATAAACAAACTAAGTTTCTACCTTAGGAAATTAGGAAAAGAAGAGCAAATTAAACTGAAAGTAAGCAGAGGAAGAGAAATGATAAGAATAGAGCATAAATAAATAAAATTGAAAATAGGAATCAATAGAGAAATAGCATTGGAACCAAAAGTTGGTTCATTGAAAAGATCAAGAGACAATGATGAGCCTCTAGCTAGGCTAATTAAGAAAAAAAGAGAAAGGACACAAATTACCCAAATCAGAAGTGAAAGATCCTTTGAACATTAAAAGGATAATGGAGGAATACTAGGAATACTTCCCTGCCCACAGATTTGATAACCTAGATGAAATGGATCAATTACTTGAATAAGATTTTGCTGAAAATTTGCTGAAATTCACACAAGAAGAAACAATGTGTATAGGCCTAGATTTGTTAAAGTAACTCATTTAATAATTAATAACCTTCCAAAACAGACAGTACAAAGCCCAGAGTGATTCACTGGTGAATTCTACCAAACATTTAAGGGAGAGATTCTGCCAGTCTTCTACAATCTCCTTCATAGGACAGAAGCAGAGGGAATACCTTTTAATTCATTCCATTACCCTAAAAGCAGACAAAGACATTATAAGAAAACAATTTATAAAATAAAACAATCACCAATAATAGAATATTTAAAGAGTACTTTGTATAAGCTCTGGCAAATAGACATTTAAGAGCAATAAATTATGATTATAAAGGCAATCTTTGAAAAGCAAAGTAGCCCAAATTTTTAGCATCAGACAATAATTTTAGTATATGTATCTATTTGGTCTTTTATTCAGACTTAGACTATCCATTTAACTAAAGAGAAGAAGAAAATATATACTTAAAAAATCAAAGAACTCACAAAGAGTCCTAAAATTTTATACTTAATTGTTCAGTAAGCATTTAGATGAGCCTATCATTTTTAGGTACTGTACAAGATACTGACATTAAGATGGTGAAGAAGAAAACAATTCCTGTCCCCAGGTACTCAATCTAGAAAGAATGTGAACTTGTTAGTTGCTTGGTCATGTCTGACAGGCAAAAATACTGGAGTGGGTTGCCATTTCCTTCTCCAGGGGATCTTCCTGACCGAAGGATTGAACTTGGGTCTCCCACACTGCAGGAAGATTCTTTATCATCTGAGCCACCAAGGAAGCCCCAATCTAGAAAGGGAGTCAGACAAATAAAGTAAGAAGTATGATATATGTTTCTTTGACTTGAGTCCTTGCTCCTGCCCTGGTTATGGCAGGAGGGAAAAGAAGGAAGTATCTAACAGTAGCAGAGATGGAGTCGGGAGAAGGCACGGTAGAGGAAAGGTGAGGAAGCTTTCTCAGGAAAGGTGATGGAATAAGCTGCACATGAGAGAAGAGCAGAGTATCCAACAAGAGAAAAGTCTGAGACTTTTTTTTTTTTTTCAGGGAGAGAACAGAATGGTAGAGAGACAATTCAACATTTCTTGGATGACCATAAATGCATTGAGGTGAAGATTATGCCTTTTCTTTTAGACATCATGAGTCTGATATACTTTTGGATCATGTGTTAAGAGTTCTGTAGGAAACTGGAAATAAAAGTTTTAGAGTTAAGACAATGATTGATTGAAAACAGAGTTGGAGCCATTACAGAAAGAAATGATTGGTGAATCAGTCTAAGGAAAATGTGCAGAATGAAAAGAAGATCAAAACTGAATTCTGAAAAACACAATCACTTGAGGGTTGTACGGGAACCCAAATGCAGACTTGAAAAAAAAAAACAAAAAAGAGGGAAATAACTAAAAAAAAGGATGAACTAAATTAAAGACCAAGAATATTTCAAGGACAGAGTAGATAATAGTATCAAATGCAGTAAAATGCAAAGACTAAAATGCGTCCACTGTTCTTGACATCTTTAGCTAGGACAGTTATCGTTATTTGGTAGAACGTATACCAGAATAAGGTAGATTGAGTGATTATGGGATTAAGAAAGTAGGAGCATTCAGCATAGAATTTTCTTTCACATGATTTAGATATAAAAGTAGAAAGTTCACAGGTTTCATGGAAAGAATTTGGATAAGTTCTTTCTGATGACTTATGTTTTCTCTGGTTAAGAGAAAGTAATATCTTTTACTAAGATTGTGAAAAGCAGCGGTTGAGGAGAGTGAAGGACAGAAACAGACAGTGGGAAGACTAGGTAAGTGTGACCAGAAAGATCTAGGATGATCAGGCATTGCTGGAGATCTTTAGGTCAGGCTGTGGAGAACCTTGTTGTGAAATCACTAAAGGAAATCTTAAATGTTAATACTCATCTTGACTATTTTATCAGTAAGTAAGAACTTAGAGCAAAGTAAAAGAAAATTTTCTATATTCTTTTAATTAGCAAACTGAAATTAAGCAAAAATTTAAATATGCATGTTTGCTAAATATGGATATTTGATCCAGAAATCTATAGAAAATATATAAAGACAACGCTTTTAAGCTTATCACATATTTTCTTAAAAAGAGAAAAAAATCAAAGTTAAATAATGTTCTAATAAAAGTATTAAATAAACTAACTGCTAGGAACTCAAAGCATTAAATACCAAGTCTTTCTAAGAAGGTAAGATTTTTAAAACAGGTTTATGGGTGTGAAATTTGAAATATTCTGTTTATGTATCTCCTTAACTATGATACATTTGCATGTGTACCTTATTTTAAGTGACTGAAAAGTAATTGAACAAAACATTCTGATAAAGAATTCTTTGTAAGAAGTATTCTCCCTCCTCTAATATACCACCTAAACAATTATTTTGGAGTTGCTATAGTGTGTGCAGGTCACACTTTTACAGTGAATATAAAAGTGTAAGGTATAGAAAGTGTTTTATTCAATAAAATCAAGATTGCCTTTCTGATATGAATTTCTATTTACAGATCTGTCATTTTGAGTACAGAAAATCAAGATCATTATTAACTCCAGAATGCAAGTGTAAAAACAGCTGTTGAACATTATAACAATCATTATTTTGGATTACTACTTTTATTCTACAGTGATATTTCTGGAAAAATTCTAAATCTATTTTTGAAATGGAAGTAGTTCCTCTGCAGAGACAGGACTTGTTAACTTAGCTGCTGGTCGATGAAGTTGGTAGGTGATCTAACTCTGATCTACACAGTCAGATCAGAACAAGAATTACTACCTCTTTTACAAGAGCTGATGCACTAAAAAAAGGCCCAAAGTACACTCTAAACTGTTTTGTCAACTGTTACTTTTAAAGTGTCACCTCAAAAGATCAGCAGTATCATTTGGTTTAAAATTGCTCTAAAATAAAGCACAAAGCTTATTCTTTCAAAAAGGAAGCAAGTGATTTTTGATAGTGCTGTTTACAGAGGGAGATTTAAAACACATATATATGCATGCACATACACACACATAAGCACACATACATAATTTGCGAAGGCCAGAGGTATAGCTTTTATAATACTTATGTTAGTGCTTGATTTTCTTAAAAACAGCATTATTATAAATTATGATGTATGATTAATATTATATAACTAATTTATTAATAATTATCACTATTATATGTAATTTTAATATATGTGTATAATTAGATATGTATATAGTTATAATATATGTGCCTAAATTATTACATATTATAAATTATGATTAATTTACAGTTATATGCAATATATAATTATTACTGCTACCATCAGTGGTGGCCTGTTACATCAGGTACTGGGTTAATAAAAGACTTACATTTTATTTAATTCTCATAACCACTCTATGATATAAAAATTATTACCCATATTTAAGCATAGGTAACTTGAGGCTTGAAGAAATTTTTCTCACTCAGCAACTTATTTCAAATAAGTTGGGGGAGCTAGGAGTTGAAACTAGGTCATATGATTTCAAAGCAAACCCATGTTTTTAACCACTGTCTAGTGAACTATTAGTTTGCTATAACTATTAGTTTGCTATTTATTAAAATATTTAAATCAATGATTTGTAGATCAATGGGCTTAAGCAAAAAAAAATTTCTCTAAAATATTTCAAAAAGAATGTGTTACATATTTTTTCTTTATTGAATCTATTACCTGTCTGTTGGTGATTTCTCTTCATTTTCATTTTATTTCCTAAAATAAAATGTTCTTATACTTAGAAAAATAACATTCCCACATAAAATGTCAATTTTTAGAACTATAAAAATGGTGCATATTTTCAAAGTAACTGTAGGGACAAAGTACTCATTCACATACACTGAGCAGTCTGTCTTTATTTCACCCTGTTCTAATCCCCAGTTCCACCACACATCCTCACTGACCTACACTGGTAGACTCCACTTATTACAATTGTATGGAATTGGCCAAAAAGCTCACTGGATTTTTCTACAAGATCTTTACAGAAAAACCTTAATGAACTTTCTGGCCAACCCTACACTTACTGTTTGGGTATAGGTTCACACTATCCAATTAATTATTAATAATAAAAACATATATATTAAATACATAGTGATTAAATTATGTATTAATCTTATCTTAGAACTCTAAACTACAGTGAATTTGAAAATTAAAAAGGGGATACATATAAGACTAAGAAAACATATTTCTGTTTTGAAACACGGGTCTTTGAAGAATAAATATCAAATTTGGCTCATCCTTCTTTTTCTTACCTCAGGGTGACTGGAGATATTCAAAATGAGAGCCCATAGTTCAGCTCTCAGGGCTGTGGGACTTCCTTGTCTGATATACTGTTGAGCAGCAGCACTATCTTGTTCTGTTAAAACTGTTAAAAGTATATTAGAATCTCATTAGAAAATGTGTAATGTAAGAAATACATTGAAATCTTTACAATTATTTTTAGGAAGCTAACATTTCATCTTTGTATCTTACATAATTAAAACATATCTTGGCAATCTTCTTTTACTCTCTGATTTTTGATGTGGTCTTATTTACAGTCCTGTATGTTTTAAGCCTTAGGCTCCTCCACCTCCTACCTTATCTGAAAGTTTTTTTACTGTAAGTACCTTGAATTCCTGTGCTTTAACTATAGTTTCATGGATCTGCCACTAATGATGCATATATATAATAAATTTTGGATTTGAAGATCACATCAAATCATACCTACAGAAACCATAAATTTCTTAAGCATATTCTACTCAGTCATGAATGTTCTAGTATTTGGAAGTAGTATGCTATCTGAAGTATTACGACTAAGAATTCTACAAATGTAGATATCCATTCTATTAGATGATCTTTTAACTATCTGCCAAAATCAACAGAAGAAGTGAAGAAGTGAAGATGCTCAGTCGTGTCCGACTCTTTGCAACCCCATTGACTGTAGCCTACCAGGCTTCTCTGTCTATGGGATTTTCCAGGCAAGAGTACCAGAGTGGGTTGCCATTTCCTTCTCCAGGACAATGAACAGAAAAGAGGAATTTTTTAAGAACTGAAAACACAAAGGATCCAATAACATTTTAAGGCTCCAAATTATTCAGAAGTGGTCAAGTTCTCAAAATTAATATATTATCCTTTTGTTTTAATTTTTATTTTAAAGAAAATATTAACTATTAAATCTAGAAATTAAGTCCCCTTCCAAAACAAATAAAACCGAAATATAAAAAAGTAAAAACAAAAGAAGAAATACTAGACATCTGCTAATACTTGTCTAACAGTACTGTTTTCTTATATTCTTAAAAGAAAAAGGAAAAAACCTTACACTAAATGAAAATGAGAAGACCAAAAGAAACAAAGGGACCCTTTGAAATAAAAAGATGAAACATACCCTTTAACTTGCAATTATATTTAATGTAAATATCAAATCATATAAATACAGTCCTCTAGATTCTGAAAATTGAACTAAGGAGATTAGACCATGATAATATAACTGTCAGAAGGTTCATTCTGACACAAAGACTTATCTGCACTTCATATTTCAAAGACTGAACTGGCTTTATATAAACAAGGAAAAGAATCTTCAAAAGATGGGGAAAATTTATCCTCCAGAATGCTGACAGCTGCTCAGTTATTAAGTCCTGCCACTGTGAACAGTCACCAGGAAGCGTGGCAGTCATCACTTTCTCCTGATGCAGGAGCATATTCCTATTAACGTTAATGAGAAGGGTGTGGGCATATCAAAGAGAGAACCTGACTCTGATTTTAAAATGAAATTCCACTGTTGAATGGATTAAGCTAATACCCTTGAGAAATGTGTAGCTGCATTTATCTTTTGTTTTTTAGTGAATCATCTGTGTACTTCTTTATCTGCTGTTTATTGATAAAGCCAAAGTGATGCATTTCCCCTCTTTATAAAGATTCCTATTGTTTTATCTACATTGTTAATTATGATTCCTTTTTAGGTCTTTAGCTTTTCAGGGATTAAATTTCAGATGAGGGCATATGATGCAGACATTTACTTAAAACTGTCTCATTTTTAGAAGTTAAAATAAGTTTAATCAAAAGCTTATCTTTTTCTCAAGAGGAGGAGATGTATACTAAATAGCTGATTCGTGTTATTTCACAGCAGAAACCAACACATTGTAAAGCAATTATCTTCCAATTAAAATGTTTAAAAAGCTTACCTTTTTGCCCAATACGTACATGCTCATTTTCAAAAAGCTCTAAAAATGATAAAATAACATTTTTAGACACAAATATAATCAGCCACATTTAGAATAATATTATGTGTATTTTTCTAGTATTGATGCTTCTAATTATTTTCAAAGCTGGAATAGCTCTACAGGAAACTATAAGAATATACGTAGAAAAGTCTTTTTTCTAAGTTGTTTGAAGTTTATAGAAATTAAAAGAAAATTAAGTATATTTAATCAGAAAAAAAATTGATAAACTAACTTCCTTTGTTAAAATAGTATAAAATACCTTCTCATAACACAAGTTTCTGTCAATTCATCTTTAATTTTTTTCCCCTAAAAACAAAACTTATTGACAGCTTCATTTGCAAACCCCTACTTCCACTCTAAACTAGCATGAAAGCATACCTAATAAAAGCGTTAATACTATATGGGTAATCCCACTATAAAAATGCCATTTTAAAAGGTTATATGGGGAAAAAAAAATTTTGCTTTTAAAGTACCAATCATAATAGAAAAAAAACAAAACTCCTAAACTTGGTCATATTCAACCCAAGAAACTTCTGTTCATCAAAGACATCACTGAGAGTGAAAAGGTGAGTCACAGAGTGGGAGAATATATTTGCAATATGTATCTATCCAGTGAAGGTCTTGTACTTAGAACACAGAAAGCACTCCCAAGTACGTCAACTTAAAAAAGACAACTATCCAATGCAAATATGCAGAAGATGTGAACAGGTTCTTTACAAAAGAGGTAATCCAAAGGACCGATAAACGTATGAGAAAATGCTCAACCATGTTAGTTATCAGAGAAATGAAATTAAAACCATTATGAAATACACAACCACCACAATGGCTAAATGCAAAGGAAATGGAGCAAATAAGCTTCTCATACAAAGGTGGTAGGAGTGTAAATCAGTCCAACCACCTTGGAAAACCATTTGGCGACACCTACGAACACTGAACGTATGCACACCCTACAACAGTTAGCAGCATTACTTTCACTATGAATCCTAACGTCTGCCTATATGTACCAGGAGACTTACACAAGAATACTCACAGCAGCACTACTGTAATACAGTCAGCCCTCCAAATCTGTAGGTTCCACATCTGTGGATTCAACCAACCTCAGACTGAAATATTTTTAAAAAATTCTAGAAAATTCCAAAAAACAAATCTTGAATTTGCTGTGTGCTAAGTTCTAAAAAGCAAAACTTGAATTCATGTGAATGAACTGACGTTGGCATACCCTGCTGTAGTCTCCCACCATGTCATGGATTCATGCTGCTTGCCAAGGAAAGCTATAAGGTCAGTAAAAATGAACCAAGCATTTGCAAAATAAAGCAGAAAGAAGCTGAAGTATTAGTGCTGCCCCTACAATTGCAAAAATGGTCTCTGGTTCATGGTAAAATGCTTACAAAGGTATTAAGTGTGTGGCTGGAGGACATGTCACAGAAGCATATTCCTGTTGACAGCAAGATGAGGTGTGAAAAAGCACTTAGCCTCTGTGAGCACCACTATGAGGGGATGAGGAGAATGGAGTCTGAAGCTCACAAGGGATGGCTGGCTAGCTTTGTGAAGTGCTGCAACCACAAGAACTTAGAGATCATGGGAGAATCAGCATTGGCTAATGCAGAGACAGCTTCAGCGTTCCCAGAAGAGCTCAAAAAACTTACAGAAGAGATAGGCTATCTTCCAGAGCAGATCTTCAATTGTAATGAAGTGGGCATGGTCTGGAAGGAGATGCCCAATAACACCTATTTCCATAAGAATGTAAAGCAAGTCCCAGGGTTCACGACCTGGAAAAATCACCTTATTCTGGTGCTGTGTGGTAATGCAGCAGGTCATGTGATCAAGCCAGGCTTCATCTACTGAGCAAGCAATCCCCAGGCCCACAAGAACAAAAACAAAAATTGCCGGCCCATGTTCTGGCAATACGAGAAGGTTTGGGTGAAGGCCATTTTGTTCTTGGAGAGGTTCCACCAGTGCTTCATTCCTGATAGTAAAGGGATGAAGAGAAGGGGCTGCCATTTCAAGGTCCTCCTCTTAGCTGAGAATGCTCCTGGTCAACCCCAATCTCTCTGCTTCACCAACGAGAATGTGGAAGGCTGCTCCTGTTTCCTAACTCTCTGTCACCGCTGCAGCAGTCCATCCAGGTGACTTACATCCACCTCACTTGCAAAAGGTTCCCTGCTGCCCTTGATGCTAACCCTGCCTGCAGTAGCAGCAGCAGCAGCCGCCTCAGTAGCGATTTATGAAAGAGCTTCACAATTGCAGATGCAAGTTTGCCCACTGCAGAGGTTGTAGATGCCCTAAAGCCTGATGCATGCTGGAGGCCATTCTGGAATGAAGCAATCAGTGACTTGGGGACTTCCCCAATATTGATGCGGAAATCAAGAATACTTTGAATGTTTCAAGGAAAGTTTGGTAGGGGAGATTTCTCTGACATAACTAACTGATGACAATGTTGAGGGCCACACAGAAGAGCATAGAGAAACCCTTACCAAAAAGGAACTTGAAGATATGCTGAAATCCTATAAACACACAAGGATGGTGATGATGATGATGACGTAGAGATTTAGTGGAGGCAGAGTCGTCAATCTAGACACTTGAAAAATTTGCAGCAGTTTTTCAAATATGATTAGAGACAGAGAACATGTGTGTATGTGGAAGTGGGGATGGAGGTGGCAGAAGGGGGAAGGACAGAATGAGGAGGCAAGAGATGAGATTTGAATAGTAAAAACAGTGGTTATCTTTGACACAGGGGATCAAGATTGAAAGGGGGTAGGAAAGGACTTCATTTTATTGATCTGGGTGGTAATTTAATAAGAGTGTCCAATTATAAAAATTTATTGAGCCATTCTCTTAGGACACATGTACTTTCCTATATGCATTATACAGTAAAAAAGGTTTTAAAATGATAATAAAACATAGCTACATCTAGAGTTGTTTTATATATAAAACACATATAACACATAGTATATGCTCAATAACTGTTTTTTATTATTATTATTAGCAACAATAATAAGTGGCCAACTTCCTTATCTTACAGTGGAAGAAACAAGTCCCAAAATACAAAGTGACTTTTCCAAGTCACACAAGTAGCCAGTGGCAGAGGAAAAGACAAGAGCAGCCCCATGGCTCCTGTCTATGATAATTAGTACAATAATATAGACCTTCCACATTTTAAGTCAATTTTTACTTCCTGTTTATTATGATTAAATATTAATCCAGTCTTTTATGAAAATATTGGCATTTAGGCACAAGAAAAGAGATGTTGGGGAAATGTTCTAGATGAAAACACACCAAGTTTAAAACCTGTGTTTGTTTATACAAGATAGAATGTCAGTGTTCATTTAACTTGGTGATATGAAAAATAATAAAGATGGTGACGGCAAATAAAGGGAGCCATGAGTGCTGCCAATGAAAATGTTACCAACAAAATGACTTGTGTATGTCCTAGGGGTTTTCAAAGTTGTTTTAAAGACCCTCAAGTAAAAAGACAATATCTAGTTGAAGGCTAATAAATATACAAGATTCTATACAATAATTAATAGTAACCAAGGAGAGGCACAAAGCATGTTAGTTGACAGATATTAAAAAGTTACTAGATTAATTTGGAAATGACAAGATAAACCTTAACCTAACTCTCATTTTCATTTATTATATGCCATATGGGAGAAATACTAACCAGGAGGCACTTGTGTAGAGTCATCTATACCCAGCTGTCCTGTAGTTAAGCCAAGTTCTACAAAGAATTCTTTCTGAAAAATAACACACAGAATTACCATACATCTCAGACTTTTCTACACGTTATTTAAAAGATAATCTTCACCTAGACATCAACTTAAATGAAAATCACAATGTAAAATAAATCTTTGCTTCATTCAAATATCTAAAAAAGAAAACGATATTATTGAACCTTTAAATAGTAATGCTTTACTCCAAAATTTTCCCTTTTCAGATAACAAACTAGTCAGTAAAAGTAAAGACTAATTATTCTTTTGAGTAAAGAACTAATAACATTCAAATCTTTCTTTAAACATACATATACAAATAGCACATGCAGTACCTATAAATTTTATTTTCTAAATTCATTGTCTAAAATTACCAATATAATTCTGTATCTGTGCTTTGTATGGTACTGTATTTCACTCAGCTCTTAATCAAATAAACACTGCAAATATCCAAAACAACTTAAATTAATTTTTAAGTAAAATTAGACTATCAAGTGCTCTGCTAAAATAAGAATAAATTAGATTTATTCTCCAGACTTCCTCTACTTATCTACTAATGCCTAAGGAAAGTAACCCTGTTTGTCTGTTTTTTTAAATACATAAGAACCTCATAGTATTCACATTATTTTTATTCCCTAAGTAATTAAATATTTCTATTAATACTTGCCTCAGTCTTTTGTCATTATTCTAATTGCTAAAACCAAACTTCCTTCTTCTTTAAAAATGGAATTAGTTTTAATCCTTCATAATTATCTATGATTATTTAAATTAGTGATTTGTGTCCCTCATAAAACAGTTATTCAGCATAACATATATTTTATTTTTTTATAGATTTTAAATAAGTGTCATTATATTTCAATCTTTTAACTAAAAACTTGATTTTTATCTATATCTTAAAAAAGCACTGCAACTTATGTTACCAATTTTGGTAACTAAAGAGATAAAAATTTACTGCTTTGGACTATTTTTTATTCTATATCAGTAGTGTAAGTGTTAGTCACTCAGTCATGTCTGACTCTGTGACCCTATGGACAATAGCCTGCCAGGCTCCTCTGTCCATGGAATTCTCCAGGCAAGAATACTGGAGTGGGTAACCATTCCCTTCTCCAGGGGATCTTCCTGACCCAGGGATTAAACCTGGGTCTCCTGCATTGCAGGCAGATTCTTTACTGTCTGAGCCACCAGGGAAACCCTGGGCCCTAATCTCAGATTTTCTTCTTTATAAACATGTATTACCTTTTCTGCAACCTCTATCAAAGCATATAATTACATAGTATTGAAATTATCTTTTTACTGTCCGTTTCCTCACTAGCCTGAAGCTCTTGGAAGATAGTCCTATCTCTTACACACATTTGCACCTCCAATACTTAGCGCAGTGCTTAGTGACATATAACAAGGGGGAGTTAATAAATAGTGAACCACTCTACTGAGCTCTAGTTCCAACCTGCTGCCTGTACCTGACTGAACAGGAATTAGTGTGCAACTTCTCTTTAGAGTTAATACATTTTGGTTTCAAGAAATTCCCTTTCGGCAAGATAGAGGTACAGGATTAAGAGATATAAACTACTGCATATAAAGTAAATAAGCTACAAGAATATATTGTACAACACAGGGAATATAGTCAATATTTTATAACTATAAATGAAGTATATCACCTTTAAAAATTGTGAATCAACACGTTGTACACCTGAAACTTATGTAATATTGTACATCAACTATACCTCAAAAAAAATCCTTTTTAATATGCATGAGTCTGCATAACACTGTGAGCTAGGTTTGAGGGCCATCTATTACAGGATCATATAAGACTCACTGAGTCTCACCAAGTTCAGTACTCACACAGACAGACCAGGGTTACAGATAAACCATGCACTCTGGAGGTAGAACCATTATCAGCAGCCACATGATTCAGGAAATGGGGACAACCATCCCTAATGCCTGGAGACATTAAGTATGGTCACAGTTTTTTGAAAATCGGTCACAGGATTCTGATTCTCCAATAGCTAAGAATTTATCTACACCAGCTCCAGGTCCCCTCAGACAGACAGAAGGCATAATTAGTCCCACTTACAACATGTAAAGCTGAGCACCGAAGAATTGATGCTTTTGAACTGTGGTGTTGGAGAAGACTCTTGAGAGTCCCTTGGACTGCAAGGAGATCCAACCAGTCCATTCTGAAGGAGATCAGCCCTGGGATTTCTTGGGAAGGAATGATGCTAAAGCTGAAACTCCAGTACTTTGGCAACCTCATGTGAAGAGTTGACTCACTGGAAAAAACTCTGATGCTGGGACGGATTGGGGGCAGGAGGAGAAGGGGATGACAGAGGATGAGATGGCTGGATGGCATCACCGACTCAGTGGATGTGAGTCTGGGTGAACTCCGGGAGTTGGTGATGGACAGGGAGGCCTGGCGTGCTGCGATTCATGGGGTCGCAAAGAGTCGGACACGACTGAGTGAATGAACTGAACTGAAACCTTTTCATAAATCATCATTTCCTGCTTCTTTACCTAGCAAACGCCCTCAAACTATTTCAAATGTCAGTACCTCTGAGAAGACCTTCTACACTTCATGAGAAGAATCTGCCACTTCCTCTTCTATACAGCCATATCACTTTGTATAAACCTCTCCTAAGAGGACTTCTAACATCTTTTAAAATAATGTCTTAAAAATAGTTTTTTATGACAGTTATAGTACTAATGCTTAACATTTACTGCTTACTATGTTTCAAGGACCGCTTATATGCTTTATATTTATATATTAATTTCTTAAGGCTGCCATTTTAAAAAGTACCACTAATTGCTGCTGCTGCTGCTAAGTCGCTTCAGTCGTGTGTGACTCTGTGCGACCCCATAGACGGTAGCCCACCAGGCTCCCCCGTCCCTGGGATTCTCCAGGCAAGAACACTGGAATGGGTTGCCATTTCCTTCTCCAATGCATGAAAGTGAAAAGTGAAAATGAAGTTGCTCAGTCATGTCCGACTCTTAGCGACCCCATGGACTGCAGCCCACCACGCTCCTCCGTCCATGGGATTTTCCAGGCAAGAGTACTGGAGTGGGGTGCCATTGCCTTGGCTAGCTTTAAAAAACAGAAGGGTGCTTCCCTGGTGGCTCAGACAGTAAGCGTCTGCCTGCAATGCAGGAGACCCAGGTTAGATTCCTGGGTCAGGTAGATCCCCTGGAAAAGGAAATGGCAACCCATTCCAGTATTCTTGCCTAGAAAATCCCATGGACAGAGGAGCCTGGCAGGCTACAGTCCATGGGGTCACAAAGAGTTGGACACGACTGAGCAACTTCACTTTCACTTTAAACAATAGAAACTCCCAGTTTCTCACAGTTCTGGAGGCTATTAGTTCAAAATGTTAACAAGATCATGCTTTCCCTGAAGGGTCCAGGAAAGAATCTGTTCCATGTCTTTCTCTTAGCTTCTGGTGTTGCTGACAATTGCTGGTGTTCCCTGGCTTATACATGCAACACTCCAATCTCTTCCTGTCATACTACATTCTCCTTGTGAGTCTCTCTTCTCCTCTTCTTTTAAGGACACCAGTCATGTTGGATTTTGAGCTCACCCTACTCCAGTAAGACATCATCTTGATTTCATTGCACCTGCAAGGGTCTTATTTTAAATGAAGTCACATTTACAGGTATTGGAGGTCAGGATTCAACATAACTTTTGGGGGGGCCACAAGTCAACCCATAACATATCTTAAGATATTGATCAATACTTTTATGAGATACTATTATCCATATATTGAACAAGAAAACTAAAGCTCAAGGTTAAGAAAACCTGCCCAAGGTCACACAATCAGTGAGTGGTACAGCAAGAGGTTAAACCAGGTTAGTTGGCTTCAGAATCTTAATTATCTAACCACCATGCTATGCTATCTTTACATACATTAAACATAAGTCAAATCAGCTAAAAGACTTAACAACAACCATAACAAAACATTAGTTTCCTATTTATGCACTCCTCTTCAACACACAAATACACACAATCACAATTATTCCACTACGCAGGAACAACCACTTTCAGCATTTTCCCTGGTATTCATATCCATATTTTGGAAATCCTCTGGTGGTCCAAGGGTTAGGAATCCACTCTCTCACTGCCAAGAGCCTGGGTTCAATCCCTGGCTGGGCAACTAAGATCCCAATAAACCATGCAGCATGGCCAAAAAGCAAACAAACACACATCCATATTTCAAGTAACAGGTACATTCTGCTATTCTAAATTTAGCAGTTTCAAATAACTATTAAATCTGTTAGTGATAAATGTGGATTTTTAGCTCAGTACATTCTCTTTTCCTCCTTCTATCATTCCAATATATGTATATATCAATGCTTAATTACATCTATATTAAGAGTTTGTTGTTGTTATTATTATTTAAATATTACTCACTGCTGAGGAATGTAGTATGCTATAAATATGTTTCCTTTCTTGTACTTTTTTCCATACAGTTCATAATTAAACCACTTTTTCACTTATGCATTTTCTCTACTTACCTCTCCCTCCTCCCTTCTGCATGTGGTTAGCACGTCATCAGGTCATCTATATTTTTGGGGTTTTTCTTGCAAGTTCTCATCATGGAACCCTACAACCTCCTGCTCCAATATGGATTGCTCTGCTCTGGTCCTGTTGCACAGACAGGCCTGGAAATTCTCTTCACTGGCATTCTGGAACTTATTCTACTCTTAGGTTGGAAATCCCATTTCCTAGATCCTCTATTTCACCCTTTTTGTTTATGATCTTGTTATAGAGCATTTCTACCAATAGGTCCATGAATTAGAATATTTTAGGTCATGTACATCTGAAAACAGATACTTCAACTTCACATTTGATTGGTGGTTATATACAGAATTCTAGGCTTGAACTCATTTAGATTTTTAAAGGCTTTACTTAAAAATCCTCTGGCTTCCAGTCTTCCTGCTGAGAAGTCAGATGCCACTCTGATGCCTGAAACATTATATATACTCTGTTCTTCCATAAAAAGTTTTTAGTCTTCTCCTTTTCAGGTGCCTTGCTATGGGTCTTCTTTCATTCATAGAACTGGGTACTGGGTAGGTCTTGTCATAATGAAGATTCCTGTCTTTCAGTTCTTGAATTTTTTTAACTCCTTGGCTTCTGTATTCTCTTTCTGGAACTCCTACTGGCCAGGTGTCAGCCCATCTGGACTGACCATCTAATTAAACAAATCTTTTCCCATTTATTTTTCATCTCATTGGCTTTTTGCTTTTACACTGTCTTCTGATAGAGATTTCCTGGGCTTTCTACTGATTTTTTTTGTACACCATATTTTTTATTTCCCTAACTCTACCCATTTTTTTTGCACATCATATTTTTGATTCCTAAAAGCTCTTTTTCACTTTCTAATGTCTTGTTTTGTTATTCTAATGAAATTCTGTTCCTGTTTCATGAGTAATATCTTCTCTCTGAGAATATTAATGTTTCCTTTAAGTCTTCTATTGGGAAGATACAGTTAACAAAAGGTTAACCTCTTTGTCCACGTGAAGACTACTTTGTATTTACCTTCTCTCAGCACTGTTGCCCTGAAAATGTACTGGATTATGAAAAAAAAATTGTGGAGAGGAAAGCCAGCTACATAACCAGCAATATAATTTACTGGAAAAAAAAAATGACACTTGACTGTTACATTTCATCTGAAATGAAGGACTGTAAGTGGACTAAAGAACCTATTGGAAAACACAGGCCTTAGCTACCTGGTGTGCCTCTTGAGAGGACTTGGAAACTGTGCTCATGTGCATTACAAGAAACAGTTCCCATTGCGCGTGAGATTTTCCTATGCTGTACCTACATAACCTTGTTACTTCCATGTGCAAGCATTCCTTGTAGGGGCTAGGAAGTAGCAGCTGGTAGCTGTAAGGACTTCCAATGAAGATCTACATGATATATTGACATGCCATGTTTTCTGTTCTGTATCTCTCTACAAATCTAATTGAGCCTTATACCAGGTTTTGGCCTATTGTATCCTGCAAGTGTAGACGTAAATTCAAACCTGAGGTAACTATATTGGTGGTCATAATAATTACTCATTTCCTAAATTGGCTATTTCTTCTTCTTTATTTTTCTCTGCAGGGTCTGTTTTAGTTTTGAGCTGTGCTTTTCAAATTGTAAAATTTCAAATATCTGGAGAGCCTAGGCTGGTCAGTCATATTTCGGATTGAGGCAATGAACAATTGACTGGAATCTCTGTCTTTGAGGCCTGGGCAGAGTATGATGGGCTTTAGTCTGAAAAATTTATTTATAGACAGCCAGCTTTCACTTTCTTTCTTTTGGTCAACCTTCACTTAATTCTTCTGTTTTCAATACAATGCTTCATTCCTATTCAGCTCTACATTTGAGGTCTCTGAGTTCATGGCCTCTCTGCAATGATTATATACACCTCTGGTCTCCTGTTGGGGAGGAGGAGTCGCCAGAAAATGAAGGATGGGACAAGCCTGGGGGTCTAAACCCTTTTATACAATCTCTATGTCTCCTCAATGTCTTCTATCACATGTGGTATCTCCAATTCCTCATTCTTTGCAAAGTTCCAGGGAGAAAATCATCTGGTTTCTTGTATCAGTCAGAGTCCAGTCAAGAAATAGAAACCATATCACAAGTGTGAACAGGGAAAAACAGAATTAACAAGTGCAGAAAGCAACTATGGCTTCTAGGCTGAAGGAGAGTGAACCAAGGAAGGAAGAACTCAGGAAAGGTCCCCCATGTCCTCAAGACTGAAATTCAGACTTTTAAGGAGAGGGTGTGCCTGCCCCAGGAACATGCAGACCAGAGGTGAAGAACAATCTTGCCAGTGAGTACAGGCTGGAGCTGGTTGACTAAGGGCTGCCAAATTGAATACTACTGGGTCTTCTGTTTGCTGCTCTGCTGGCTTCTGTACATGGAAAGTCCCTTTATCCTACTATGGTCTTGCAATGTCTCTCCAGAAACCACTACTGACAAAGCCTAATGTCAAGCTAGTTGGCAAAAAGGAAATGTTTACAAGGTCCAGCTCCAGTATAATAAAACAGGATTTAAAAAAAAAAAGGTAGGTTTACAAACCACAAATGGTCAGAATGGTCATCATCAAAAAGTCTATAAATAATAAATGCTGGAGAGGGTGTGGAGAAAAGGGAACTCTGCTACACTGTTGGTAGGAATGTAATTTGGTGCAGCCACTATGGAAAACAGTATGGAAGTTCCTTAAAAAACTAAAAATAAACTCATGATATGATCTAGCAATCCCACTCTTGTGCATATTATCAAGAAAAGACAAAAACTCTAAATCAAATCATAGCAGCACAATTTATAACAACCAAGACATGGAAGCAACCTAAGCGTGCATCAACAGATGAATGTATAAAGAAGATGTGGTATACAGATGCACAAAGGAATATTACTTGGCCATGAAAAAGAACAAAATATTGCCATTTACAGCAACATGGATGGATCTAGAGATTATCATACTAAGTGAAATCAGTCAGACAGAAAAATACTGTATCACTTATATGTAGAATCTCAAAAAATAAAACAAATGAACTTCCTTACAAAACAGAAATAGACTCACAGACATGGAAAACAAACTTACAGTTACAAAAGGGAGAAAGAGAGAGGTAGGGATAAATTAGGAGTATGTGATTAACATATATGCACTACTATATATAAAATAGATAAATAACAGGATTTACTATATAGTACTGGGAACTATATTCAATATCTTGTAATAACCTATAATGGAAAAGAATCTGAAAAACAGTATGTGTGTGTATCTGTGTGTAGTAACTAAATCACTTTGCTGTACACCTAAAACTAATACAATATTGTAAAGCAACCATAGTTCAATTTTTTTAAAAGGTAGATTTGGAGCTGAAAGGTAATAAATTGATTACCATCACACTTCTCATCCATACCTCCCACCTTTCAGAAGCAATAAGGCTTGACCTTCTTCTTCACGTCTGAGTCATTCCTCATTCTCCCATCAGTTCTCTATGTTAATACTTTAAAATTTAGTTGTTTCTTAGTTTCACCAAAGACAATATTTACATTTCTGTGCTCCTTACTATTTTGGGGTAATTAACAAAAGAAAGACTGGTGGTAATTTCTTAACTTCTTTGTAAGGAAATCTCTCCACTTTACTACAATTATTCTATTTTAAAACTAATTTCCTTACCAAAATGTGACAATCTGCAGAGCAAAGATAGTCTTTAACTCATCTTATGTTCTTTTATCTCCCTCAGTGTCTTCCATATTAGGAGCTTAAAGAAAGGTTGGTTGAAATAAATGAATGTATATTCCTTAAAATTTTTAAATAAAATTCACAATTTGTTTCAATCAGTTTTATAGCTACACATCAGGCACTGAAATCCCAATAAGAGGTCTTATAAGTCTATGCTGTTTATTAAAATAAGAATTAAGCAAAAGCATTTATAGGTCAATGAAAACTCACCTTTAATCCTACTAGCAAAGCAACTCACTCTCTATAGAACATATTTACAATAAAAAAGAAATTTTTCACTTTATTCATTTATTTAGTGAGCAGATTGTCCTACTACTTTAAATATATGTTGAACTAAAATATTTTTCCAATGGTTACCCTCTAAAATATATTAATTTATTTTGAACTACCTATACTTACCAATTCAGGGATGTCTTTTACTTTGAGAGGAACTTGGATTAAACCCAAATGAGTCCTGAAACTAAGAGAATCACCATTTTCATAATTTGGGTTGCGAAGATTAATTAATACCTTTAAAAACAAATCCAACGAAATTGGTTAGTTTCTTTATACAAAATTCACACTTATAAAATTGGCAGTGATATTCTTAGTATATCACAAAATTAAAAATTATTTGGGTTATGCTTATACTTTAATCACATTCTGAACACTATAAAATTGAGTTAAAATGTTGAAATACCATAAACATGTTTTCAATTTAATATTCCAACAGATGACCTATCAAATACTAAAAAGTTAAAATTTCAGTTATAAAGAAAAACTTTTTGATGTTACGAAAAAATAAAAATTGTTTGCATATAATATTTTACAAGGAAAACTGACAGAAAAATTTAAACTGCTTGATTTCAGTATTTGCCAGGGGAAAATCTTCAGAACCAACTCTAACACTTTTAAAAATAGATGCTGAAAAGTTTCTAGAAAGACAGTGGAATAACATCATATGGTATTGCTTCTAAATCAAATCCAAAGGTAAAAAAAAACTTTTTCAGAAGCCAAACTAACAAGAAATATTTTTCAAAATTAAAAATCTTGGATATTTGCATATCCTTTAATCTAGGAATATCACTCCTGTGAGTATGATTATGGAAATAATTAAAACTGCTTGCAGAGATAGTGCAAAAAAAAAAAGGTAAAGGAAGTGTTGTTTATAACAGAAAAATATTATGCATTTAATATTTTAAGACATTCAATATTAGACATTTAAGATGTTTAAGACTACTTAAACATTACGGTAGAGGAAATTACCTATACAAATTATGTTTTATGTACATAAAATATAGTTTAATATGCCACGATTAATAAATACCACAATGTTTATTAAATTAAAAATTACAGTAGTGTTTATTGCTGTATGATGATATTATAAGTAATTTTTGTTTTAAATTTTCTTCTTATATGTGTTTTCTTATTTTTCTAACAACATGTATTTTAGGGAGAAAATAATAATAATTTCCAAAAATATTTTTAAACTGCAACTCTGAAGGGAAAGAAACCAAGAATTCAGTGAAGAAGATTATAATGACAGAAACACCAGCATATCTGAAGTAGGCATTAATAACCTGATAACTAATGGCTGACAAAATTAAATATATCACAAGTGCAAAAGAGTTGCCTAAAATTTCAAACACTAAATCGAAGCTAAAAATATCAAAGGAATTTATTTAAAAAAAATGTTTTAGCAAAGAACCAACAGTGTTAAATATAGACTAATATAGCACAATACAATTTTAGTCTAATTATGCAAATAAGGGATCACAGTGCATGGAAAACTTAAAAACATAGAATTGAAAAGAAAAACTATGAATACATGGGCAATAGAAAAGAAAAAAATATTAGAAAAGCAGAAACGATAAGGAAGTGATTATAGAAAACTTTTCTTGAGCTAAAGAAGAATCTCAGTATGACTAATAAAAGAATCAATTCAGCAATAGTCCTTAAGTAAACAGAGTGCTATGATTATTAAGAAGAAAACATAAAGTTAATTATATAAGAATTATATGAAATTTAAGTGCTAGGAAAGGGATGAGTTTGAGAGAAATCTTTAATAATCTAAGAGAAATAACACTAGCAGTATAAAGGCAGTTTCAAACCAAAGTAACTTCTCTTTTAAGTTAAAAGGAGACTGTTTATAATTCTAAAAGGCTCGAAATGATTTCTAACAATGCTGGCAAACTTGTATCTGAGAAAACAGGTTCAGAAAAAAAAATGCAAAAGATTAAATCATTCATTTACTCATTCACTCAACACTTATTTACTGAGCAACTATGTGGTAAGCACTGTTACACCTGTTTGAGAGAGAGTAGTTTAGGACAGGATCTACTTGCAGCTGGTTTGTGGTAGCTCCTATCTTAGCTTCAGGGACATCTAGCAGTGACCCTTGGCCAAAATGGGATGAAATGCACTAACTAGTCATTTATAATGTGCTACTTAATGTCCCCTGGAGGCATTCCATATCAATTTATTTACTGTTTATTGAAAATGTATAGATTGATAGTTTGCACCTGAATTACCAGTAGGGTATAAAAGACTCATTAGAAAGCTTGTGCTGTAACTTGCATCTTGCACGTACCTTGGTGATTCATAACCCAAAGGCAAAGTGCATCCTGTGTAACTGAGAAAGGGCTGCAAAGTGCATCCTGTGTTACTGAGAAAGGAGCTGGGACTGGAAATTTCTATTTCTTTGTATTTGCATGTGCTTTCTTTCTCTTGCTGAAAGAAAGCTTTATGTGGGTGTATCCTTGTGGCTGAAATCTTGTATGTCTTCTCAGTTATCTGATTTGGCTCTGTGTGACTGTTGCAGCGGGGAACAAAGCTTCCATGTTACAGAATAAAGGCGGCAATAGGCAAAATAGAAAATCAGTATGTTTTATGATGCTAAAGGTTATGGAGAAAAACAAAGCAGAAAAGGGTTATAAGGAGTTCCAAGAGGTGAGCCAGGGAAGGATTTGGTGAGAAGGCAACATTTTTTTGTGTGTGTATATGTTTAAATTTTTCCCATGAATGTTCTTTTTTAAATTGAAATACAGTTGACATACAATATTGTGTGAGTTTCAGACTGTACTAAAAGTGATTTGACATTTGCATACATTATAAAATTATCACCACAATAAGTCTGTATCTCTCCAAAGTTATTACAATACTATTGACCATATTGTTTATGCTGAGAATATGACATTTAAGCAAAGACATAAGGGAATGTGAGGGAATGGACACACAAGTATCTCGGGGAAAAGCAATGCAGGCAGAGAAAACAAGGAGCAAAGACCCTCAAATGGGAGAAAGCCAGGAGAAAGTAAGCAAGCTAAAGCAGCTGGAGTAGAAAAATCAGGAGGAAAAGTAATGGGAGATGAACTCAGAGAGGTGATGGGTATCAGATCAAATAGGGTGTTTTAGGCCACTGTCATGACTTTGGGTTTTAAGTAGAATGAGATAAGAAGCCACTGGATACCAGAAGAGTGGCTTCTTCAGAATAGTATTTACAAGGCTTCCTCTAGAAACTCTGCTAAAAATAAATTCTAGGTGGGGAAGTGTAGAAGCAGTAAGAGCAATTAAGAGGCCTATGAAATAGTCCAGACAAGAGATGGCAGCTTGGATCAGCAACTTAGGAATGGCAGTGATGAGAAGTGAATGCATTCTGGACATACTTCAAACGTAAAGCTGAAAGGATTTCCTGGTGGATTACATATAAGGTACAAGAGAAAAAAATGGAATTAAAGATGAGTGAATTAAAATAATTAGTGAGTTCTAACTGCCTACTAAAGAGTTCCTCTTCAATGTCAATACCCTCTCAAACTTAATTAAGTGCATCATCTTCACTAATGGACCTGTGTCTCTTTCTGTATTCTGTATCTTAAGTTAACTCTGCCTAGTTATCCAACCTAGACACTTAAAGGTCATCTTTATCTTTTCTTTTTCTCATACTCCCTAGATCTAATAAATTCCCAAATCTTTTTAAAAATCTGTTAAATTCTCATCTTGTTAAATTCAAGTCTGTTGATGTCTTTCCATTTTAAATGCTGTTCTCTTAGTTCAAACCTTTATCATGCCTTGTCTGAACTGTTACAACAGGGAGAAAAAGAAAAAAGAAAAAGATTCACTGAGCACCTATTGTGCTAGCCAGCAGGCTACATGATTTATAGTCGCTAATTTTTAATCAAATCTTCTTGATGTACTTCCCTCTAATCTTTCCACACTACCATGTATTTTCCCAGAGCAACTTCCAAACACAAATCTGATAAGGTTATTCCATTGCTTTCATGGCTCTGGGGCTTCTTATATGGTGATTCTTCTGCCTGGAGATGTTTTTTAATATCATCATTTCTTTTGCATTTTTACCTCATTAATATACATATATTTAACCAACAGAACCTACCTCAAGAAAATCCTTAGGTGCATAAACAGGTCTGAAAAGGCTTAAATCTAGAATTAATAAGACAGATTAAAGTAGAATTTCGGTTACAATATACAAATCCTTAATAATAATAAATTATAACGGTTCTTTCATATTGTTATGCAGCTAGGTTAATTCAAACATTTGCAGAATATCAATTATTTGTCATACACTGTGTTAAGCACTGTACTAACAAAAACAGAAAGTCCCTTCCCTTGATAGTCTAAATAGCATATTCTAGAAGAAATTGAAGAGTCCTCTCTTCCATAAATTTGTAATGGAGCATTTGTAATTGAATTGGAAAACAATGTCAATATCATATGAAAGTTCTACATGAGAATTCTCAAAGTACTTAGAACACAAACAATAAATTCTCAGTGAATCTGTAGTTGTACTGAACTGCTCTCCCTTTTGAACTTTCTATAATACACTGCTTCCTTTGTGCATGCATGCTTAAATGCGACTCCCCACTCAGGGATCGAACCTGCATCTCCTACATTGCAGGAGAACTCTTTACCACTGAACCACTGCGGAAGCCTCAGGTTATATTGAACTATTCTTCCTTCTGAATTTCTATAACACACTGCTTCCTTTATGATGGCTCAAAATTTTTTGCAACCTCCCCAGGCCCCAGCTATTTTTTAAGAAGGAGTGGTGAAGAATTATGTACATGTCTACCTAAACAATTATTTTACATATATCAATAATTAATTTATACATATATTTATCACTCATTAAGTGTTTTTTAAAATTGATAGACTCAATTTTAAACATTAAAATGAACCAAAATAAATTCTTAAAAACATTTTAAAACATGTTAAAGGTCTTAAAACTTTTCAAAATGTAACACATTTTAACATCTCAATGTAATTAAAGCTTGAGATTTATCTTAATTATGAGCCTAAGAAATCCACTGAATGATTCTAATTTATCCTTTCATAAAAATGTTTTCAAATGCTGATTAAAAAAATAACTGATTTAAATATTCTCAAAATAACGGAGCATAGTGACTAAAGCTGGGAATTTTTAAACTGCAAAGTAGAAGTTTAAGCAAAAAAAAAAAAAAAAAAGATGATAATAAATCAGTGAGAAGGGAAGTTGCTATCTTTCCAAAAAGAACTTGTTAATAATGTTATTTTGGATCCACAATTAAAAGAACAATTTTTTTCCCACTACCACATTTTGAAAATATTTTTTTCATATGTACCTGGTTCATCGGTTCCCATTTCATTCCATTTATTGAGAAGTTCTTTCTGTTCTCCAACTGGCCTCTAAAAAAGGTAATTTTAAAATTGGTTTCGTTTTGTGAAGTTAAGCAATGCAGCTGAAAAATAAGAATCAATACCTTATCTAAAAGCTTATATAAACTACCATAACACAAGAAAAAATAATTTCATTACATATGATTAGCTTTTCTGGGAATTACACTTAATGTTATTTAACTATTACCTTGTATGCAGTCTTAATGGCTCAGTTAGAATATGGTACTAATGAGTCTAAAATAGAAGGCAAATGATATGTGCTGGCCAGTAAAATTTCACAAAGAAAGACTGCTCCTCAGCCACATACTACATCTCTCACCCCATCCAGCAATCTCAGAAATGCATCACAAGGGGGCTGGCCAAGAGAGTGTGACTGTGAGTCAGTAGCATCATCTTCCTATATGAAAGACAGTATATTACACAATACTACATATTTAGACAGTTTTTCATATAAATTTATCCTCTTTTACACCATCCTTCTGGTGCCTTCAGTGACTTGTGCTTGGATATTATCCAATGTACATTCACTATATCTTGTCCAACAGCAGGGAATAAATAGGTGTAGGGAGGACGAAGTGAAGAGAAACTTGTTCACTCCTACTCTTGAACAGCTATAAAAGACCCAGAACATTCCTCACGTGGCTTTTCTCTCCTTTTCATCTCTCCCCTATCAAAGCCCAGAACTACAGATAAATGTTGAGTATTAGATCTAAATAGTTCTAGAGAGATGATAAATCATTCGGGTAAGGAGACTAAAGGTAATTAAAATCTTTAAAGTGCATTTATAACCTTTACAGACAAATCTCCAAATAATCTGTACTGTACAGCCTATATTTATTCTTGATACAGGTTTGTTTTTTTTTTTTTACAAAAAGCATTATAGCATATGCAATAGAAAACTATATAAAATACATCCACATAATTTACCTTTTATAGACTTTGGTTTCAAAAAGCTGTATACCAGTAACAAAAAAAAAAAGATAAATCTGCCTAACAGTTATAATTTCATGATACTTGCTAGTACATGATTCACAATAAAATACTTAAGTGTTAAAAGTACCTTTCGTGCCAATGGAATACTCAGTTCAGTGCACATACTATTTAAACTCTTCAAAATTCTTTTTTCCCAACTTCCCTGAAACATAAGGAACAGTCTATTACTATTTTTGGTTAACAGTGCCAAAAGTGATTTTTAAAAAATTAAAGACATTATGAGTTATATAGAAATGGTGAAGTTGCTTGAGATTGGTTATCTTATTCACTAGATTACTCAACAAATATTGATTACTGCCTACTATATGCCAGATACTATCCTTAGTGCTGTGAATAACAAAATGTCTCCATCCTCATGGAACTGACATTCTAGTGGAGGATTGGAATGAAGATAGATTAAAAAAATAAATCAACAAGTCAGATGTGGAAATAGCAGATTTTAAAAAAAAGGTAAGCTATATTTAAGTACTTTATAAATCTTTCATACTTGAGACTCCCATTAATGACCTAGTAAAATAAAATTTTATAGAAATTATTATATTGTAATTTTTCCAAACATCTTTCACCCTAAATACTTCACTATGAATTTTTTAAGAATAAGAACCTAGCTGTGGTACATATACACAATGGAGTATTACTCAGCTATTAAAAAGAATACATTTGAATCAGTTCTAATGAGGTGGATGAAACTGGAGCCTATTATACAGAGTGAAGTAAGCCAGAAGGAAAAACACCAATACAGTATACTAACGCATATGTATGGAATTTAGAAAGATGGTAACAATAACCCTGTATATGAGACAGCAAAAGAGACACTGATGTATAGAACAGTCTTTTGGACTCTGTGGGAGAGGGAGAGGGTGGGATGATTTGGGAGAATGGCATTGAAATATGTATAATATCATATATGAAACGAGTCGCCAGTCCAGGTTCCATGCATGATACCGGATGCTTGGGGCTGGTGCACTGGGATGACCCAGAGCGAGGGTATGGGGAGGGAGGAGGGAGGAGGGTTCAGGATGGGGAACACATGTATACCTGTGGCAGATTCATTTTGATATATGGCAAAACCAATACAATATTGTAAAGTTAAATAAAATTAAATTTAAAAAAATAAAGTAGGATAATGAAATAGCAAGGAATTTATAGCATCAAGTAATGTAATAAAATGACTGTCCAGGTTTCAAAAAAAAAGAATAAGAACCTTCTCTTACATAACCACAATACCACTATGACACCTGAGAAAACTAAAAATAATATTTCATATCATCTTAGCCCATATTCAATAATTTCCAATTATCCCCCAAAATGTCTTTATATCTTTTTAAATCCTGGATCCATTAAAAATTAATGCATTACATTTAGTTGTTATGTCTCTTTCTGTATAGCTTAATCTAGTGCGCTTTTCTCCTTTTCTTTTTCATACTGGCTTTTTTGAGCAGTCCAAGGCAGATGTCTTTTGGAATGTGTCACAATCTAGATTGGTCTTACTGTTTTCTCACCATATCGATTACATTCTTCTTTGTCCCTGGTATTTCTCATAAACTTGAAATAATAAGTTAACTTTAATGGTCAGTCATAAATTGATCATCCGTATACATCATACTTCAGTAAATTATTCTCTTTAATGCCAAGTTAAAACACCATAATTTTTTGGTCTTTTAGCACCGGCCACTTCTGACTCACAAAAAACAGAATAATACCAAAGCTCCAAAATTTAGACCAAATGAGGAGAAATGGAGATAACTATATATTATACTATCTATAAAAGACAGCTAAAATCAGATAATATTAAATAGAATAATAATACCTCCTTTACATGATTGCTATAAAAATTAAAGATGTAAAGTACTTTGAACAGTGACACAATGATAATAATCATTCAATAACTGATAGTTTTTACTACAGCTATCATTATTCAGAGTTTCTTCATTAACATATGTATCTAGATATATTACTCTCTATCTGGAATAAACTCTCCATGCTCTACTCTTATCCCAACATACTTATTCCTATGTTATCTGAATAAATTATATTCACCATTCAGGTCTTCACCTCTATTAAGCCTGCTCTTACCTGGCCCCCACTCAGATAATATTAGTGCCTTTGCCTACAGATTCTCACAATATCTCTTCCTTCACCTATCATAGCACATATCACACTTTATCGAGCACATAATAAGTTTTCAATAATTGAACAGATTTCTACTCTTAGTTATGCTGCAAGTATTTAGAAAAATTTTGGTACAACTGCCAAAGTAATGAATGAACAGGAAAAAAATCATCTATAAGAGAAATACAAAGCTGTGTGAAATGCATAAGACTTAGTTTACTGAATATATAGAAATAGGTTTTCAAGAATAAAAGAATACTCAATAAATTTCATAAAATACAGTCCAAACTAATTCTGTTTACTAGTTTGTTTTCAATTTTTTTCTCTCTCTTTTCTTTTTCCTATAAAGAGTTCTCTTAGATGCAGGACTTCAAATATATTTGGGTATATTATTCATGACCAAACTTTAGTTAGTGTAATACAACCCACTTCCACCCTCAACATTCTTATCCCAAATTTATCTGGAAAAATCTAACTCAACTTTCATATCTTGGCTTAAAAGTAATTTCCTTTAATAAGCTTTCTGCCACTTGCTCCCTCAAATCCAGATTGTGGGGGTTGGGGGAGCAAGTATTAGAACCTTAACAACACAAGAGAAGACTCTACACATGGACATCACCAGATGTCAACACCGAAATCAGATTGATTATATTCTTTGCAGACAAAGATGGAGAAGCTCTATACAGTCAGCAAAAACAAGACCAGGAGCTGACTGTGGCTCAGATCATGAACTCCTTATTGCCAAATTCAGACTTAAATTGAAGAAAGTAGGGAAAACCACTAGACCACTCAAGTATGACCTAAATCAAATCCCTTACAATCATACAGTAGAGGTGACAAATAGATTAAAGGGATTAGATTTGATAGAGTGCCTGAAGAACTATGGACGGAGGTTCATGACATTGTACAGGAGGCAGTGATCAAGACCATCCCCAAGAAAAGAAATGCAAAAAGGCAAAATGGTTGTCTGAGGAGGCCTTACAAATAGCTGAGAAAAGAAGAGAAGCTAAAGGCAAAAGAGAAAAGGAAAGATATACCCATTTGAATGCAGATTTCCAGGGAATAGCAAGGAGAGATAAGGAAGCCTTCCTCAGTGATCAATGCAAAGAAATAGAGGAAAACAATAGAATGGGAAAGACTAGAGATCTCTTCAAGAAAATTAGAGACCCCAAGGGAACATTTCATGCTACTATGAGCACAATAAAGGACAGAAATGGTATGGACCTAACAGAAACAGAAGATATTAAGAAGAGGTGGCAAGAATACACAGAGGAATAGACAAAAAAGATCTTCATGACCCAGATAACCACAATGGTGTGATCACTCACCTAGAGCCAGACATCCTGGGATGCGAAGTTAAGTCGGCCTTAGGAAGCATCACTACAAACAAAGCTAGTGGAGGTGATAGAATTCCAGTTGAGCTATTTCAAATCCTAGAATATGGTGTTGTGAAAGTGTTGCACTCAATATGCCAGCAAATCTGGAAAACTCAGCAGTGGCCACAGGACTGGAAAAGGTCTGTTTCATTCCAGTCCCAAAGAAGGGCAATGACAAAGAATGCTCAAACTACCACACAATTGTACTCATCTCACACACTAGCAAAGTAATGCTCAAAATTCTCCGAGCCAGGCTTCAACAGTACAGGAACTGTGAACTTCCAGATGTTCAAGCTGGATTTAGAAAAGGTAGAAGAACAAGAGATCAAATTGCCAACATCTGCTAGATCCTAGAAAAAGCAAGAGAGTTCCAGAAAAACATTTACTTTTGCTTTATTGACTATGCCAAAGCCTTTGACTGTGTGGATCACAATCAACTGTGGAAAATTCTGAAAGAGATGGGAATACCAGACCACCTGAACTGCCTCTTGAGAAACCTGTATGCAGGTCAAGAAGCAACAGTTAGAACTAGACATGGAACAAACAGACTGGTTCCAAATTGGGAAAGGAGTACATCAAGGCTGTATATTGTCACCCCGCTTATTTAAACGTATATGCAGAGTCCATCATGTAAAACACTGGGCCGGATGAAGCACAAGCTGGAATCAAGATCGCCGGGAGAAATATCAATAATTTCAGATATGCAGACGACACCACCCTTATGGCAGAAAGCAAAGGAGAACTAAAGAGCCTCTTGATGAAAGTGAAAGAGGAGAGTGAAAAAGTTGGCTTAAAACTCACCATTCAGAAAACATGGCATCTGGTCCCATCACTTTACAGCAAATAGATGAGGAAACAGTGTCAGACTTTATTGTTTTGGGCTCCAAAATCACTGCAGCCATGAAATTAAAAGACACTTGCTCCTTGGAAGAAAACCTATGACCAACCTAGACAGCATATTTAAAAGCAGAGACATTACTTTACCAACAGAGGTCCATCTAGTCAAGGCTATGGTTTTCCCAGTTGTTCTGTACAGATATGAGAGTTAGACTATAAAGAAAGTGAGCACCGAAGAACTGATGCTTTTGAACTGTGGTGTTGGAAAACTCTTGAGAGTTCCTTGGATTGCAAAGAGATCCAACCAGTCCATCCTAAAGGAGATCAGTCCTGAATATTCACTGGAAGGACTGATGCTGAAGCTGAACCTCCAATACTTTGGCCACCTGATGTGAAAAACTGACTCATTTGAAAAGATCCTCATGCTGGGAAAGACTGAAGGTGGGAGGAGAAGGGGATGACAGAGGATGAGATGGTCGAATGGCATCACTGACGTGATGGACATGAGTTTGAGCAGGCTCTGGGAGCTGGTGATGGACAGAGAAGTCTGGTGTGCTGCAGTCCATGGGGTCACAATGAGTCGGACATAATTGAGTGACTGAACTGAACTGAATTTTAATTCAGTCATTACTATAAAAATAAAACTTGCATAAAGATTAAAAATCCAATCCCTGATTTTTTATTATGTATCCTATTATATAAAAGAACTAAATTTCTAGCTATTGAATTATGATTACAAAAATTATCATTTTCAACCACTAATAAGAGGACTCTTGAGTTGATAAAAAGAAAATAACTCTCAGATATAAAAATAAAAGTTACAACAGACATCAATGTGTGGCTCATAATATATACCGTACATATTTGTAAGACTGCAATACATAATTTTAATACAGCATAAAACCTACTGAAAACACAGACATAAAGTCCATTTAAAATAGAATACTTTCTATAATTATATGTTAATAAGATATTCTGAAGCATATTTAACTTATTCTTTAGAAAATCACTCTGACAAAAACATCTCTTCAGGAGTTTTGACAAAGTAAAATTTTAAGTGATAAATCACAGTTCTCCTAAATAACTATCCCACTTACCAAGTATTTCAACTTACCAAATTTAATGTTAGATGTAATATACAGAGAAACTACTTAAGAAAAAAATTTCACAGAAAAGAAATTAGAGAAAACAAACTTATGGTTACCAGAGAATAAGTGAGGGGAGGGATAAGAATAAGTGAGGGGAGGGATAAATTGGGAGATTGAGATAGACATATACAAACTACTACATATAAAATAGACCTGATCCAAAGAGCCAAATAATTGGAAAAGACCCTGATGCTGGGAAAGATTCAAGGCAAAGGAGAAGCGGGCAGCAGAGGATGAGATGGTTAGATACCGTCACTGACTCAATGGACATGAATTGGGGCAAACTCCAGGAGACAGTGAAGGACAGGGAAGCCTGGCATGCTGCAGTCCATGTGGTTGCAAAGAGTCGGACATGACTTAGTGATTAACAACAACAATAAACTAATAAGGACCTACTGTATGGCATAGGGAACTCTTCTTGATACTCTGTAATTCTCTATATGGGAAAAAAAAATCTAAAAAACAGTGGATATATGTATATGTATAGAACTCATTCACCTTGCTGAAGAGCAGAAGCTAACACAACATTGTAAATCAACTATACTCCAATAAAATCTTTTTAAAAAGAAATTAGATATTAGAAGCAAGCATTCTGAATGAAAAAAATAGAGCTAAGTGACTTACATGTGTTTACAATATGTTATTTTATTAATCCTGTGAGTAATGTATCATTACCCTCATTTTTACAAATGGGAAACTTTTTAAAACAACACCTGAGAGTAGAATGGAAAAGAATATTAAGAACTAAAGCAATGCTGAACAAAGCTTTATTCATCATTTTTTATTGTGTTCCACAACTAAAGCAAAAACGTGGAAATGATCCAGAAGAGAATAAAGAACAAGATGAAAAACTGAGAGAAAGAGGAAAAGGATGTTCAACTCAGAAAATTCAAAATTTTAAGGCTAGAACAGGTGGACATGAGGTTAATAGCTGAGTTTTCAAATAAGGAAAATATATTGATTCAACAAATATTTACTGGGCTCTTATTAAACATATGCCATTAAAAGATGAATAAAACAGCTATCCCTGTAGTGAGGGTGAGAAGGATAAGACAGAAACAAATAATATGGATAAGTTGCAAAAAGTTCATTAGGGCTATACCAATCTATACATAAAAAACCATAAAAATGTAAAACAATAGGCACGCAATAGGAAGCTAAGTATATCACAACTTCTAGCTGTCCACAGAACACATCACATCCTGAAATAATGAAAGAAGAGTGACCCCAATGGTTGGCCTTGTCTTCCCTATTCCCTGTTCCATACCTATGAAAGGTTGTCAGGATTTTTCCAAGGTACTCTTTGCAAGAACTTCAGTCAGATGGTCAGAAGTCATTTCATAAAAGTCTTAGTCAACAAAATCATTTCCACAGACATTAGAAACAGTAACAGAATTTCCTGACAATGAGGGGAAATCCAAGATGAAGCAAGCGGCTGTTTTTAAGTGGGGTCATCCTTTAGGTTCCCTAAAGAACTCTAATCTTGATTAAGTGGTATTTATTCATTTCTTTGTCTCACTGATTATCATGTATTCAATGCTTTATATCTACAAAGCACAAAGCTCAGACCAGTGAGTAAATGTTATAAGGAGCTTATAACCATTTAACGAAACTTGCCAACAAT
Organism: Bos grunniens; assembly: GCF_055505025.1. NCBI lineage: Eukaryota > Metazoa > Chordata > Mammalia > Artiodactyla > Bovidae > Bos > Bos grunniens. Next base: position 72,423,589 of record NC_141170.1, read on the forward strand.
TAAAAGACTTAATCAAAATGGGTTAAAATTGTGAATTTCTTGTTTCCAGTTCTCCATCAAAAGGAGATGAGCTCCAGAGGTTAGACTGGATAAATGTGAAGGTCCACTCTAGCTCCAGCTCCAGTTCTATAGGTACATTTTTCTCTACCTGTGGAAATGAATAAATAAGCCCTACGTCTCAAAGATAAATGCTAAAAATTCATAGTTGATGCTATGCTATTATTTAAATAAAAATTTCAGTGTGTACCTAGCACCCAACAAAAAGTTGAAGTAGCAAATAAGTTATTGAAAAATGATAGTGCGCCAATATAAAATAAGAAGAAAGTAAAAGTTTCTATCCCAAAGACTTACAAAATAAAGATTTTTTAAAATGTTATTTAAAAGGAAAATGGATGGTCTTTTACATTTAAAATGTTTAAATAGAAAGACATTACCTTTTACTTAAACCCATATCCTCTCTAAATGAAATTATTGTTGCTTTCTAATCAGTTTCCCTAATAATTGAAATCTATGATATTAACTCAAAGGATTTCAAGAATTTTATAAATAAGGTAGTTTCTAAGCCATGAGAGGTAAAAGATTCTCAAAAGAATTGCAATTCTACTGAAATCTTTAAATGGGTATTATTATCATCTTGCTTCTTTTTCATAGTAATGAAAATAAATAAGAAGTCATTAAAAACAATGTAACAAATACACAGCATGCAAAACTTATGAAATTATAAAATTTTTTCATAAGTTTAAATTACTTTCTTCACACTGAAATGAATAAAGTAAAACAAAATAATAATAACCCAGCTTTCTAATGGAAAAAGGCTTTAGTAATTCTATGATAATAAAGAGTATACATTTATTCAAGATAATATAAAAAACCATACAATATATAAAGAATAAAATAATAAGCACTCATAAATTTCCACCAGTCAAAAATAACCAGGGTTACCATTTTATTCTATTCATTTTTTCTATGCATGTATGTGTACAACTGAGATGTATATGTGTGTATATATGCACTTGGATATATATACACTTAATTAAAGTAGAATTATATTGTTTTATAGTTTGCTTTTTTGAATGGAGATTATATCATATGCAATTTCACCTCATTATGCTGCTGCTACTGCTAAGTCACTTCAGTCGTGTCCGACTCTGTGCGACCCCATAGACGGCAGCCCACCAGGCTCCCCCGTCCCTGGGATTCTCCAGGCAAGAACACTGGAGTGGGTTGCCATTTCCTTCTCCAATGCATGAAAGTGAAAAGTGAAAGTGAAGTCGCTCAGTCGGGTTCGACTCTTAGCGACCCCATGGACTGCAGCCTACCAGGCTCCTCCATCCATGGGATTTTCCAGGCAAGAGTACTGGAGTGGGGTGCCATTGCCTTCTCTGTCACCTCATTATACTTCTCTGAAAATGCCACTTTTGATGCCTGTGTAAAACTGTCTTTTGGAGATTCGCTGTTACATTTAAGCAGGCCCTATTGCTTTCTTTAGATGCCTTTAAATTTTTTACTATTATCTCTGATTTTTTTCTTTAGAGAAGGCTCAAGAAGTGAAGTTACTCAAAATAAGGGTATATTTTCCTAAAGGGAACATTTCCACTTTTCATTATGTAATTCATTCATCATTTAAAAAAAAAAAAATCTATTGAGTGTCTACCATGGGCCAGGCACCATGCCAGAGGTTGCAGATACAATGCGGGAAGAGAGACACTGGTTCTGCTCTACAGAATCTAGTGATCATACAGACAACCCAAGTATTGTGATAGGAAGGTCAGGGTGCCTCTCATGTGGAGGACTTGAGATACAGGAAAAGTATCTGAGTATCTGAGAGCGAGGGGTCAGAAAGCCTTCCTAAAGAAACCATCATCTAACCCAATACCTGAAGAATGTGTAGAAGTTAGCCAGAAACACGTGGGGTTCAAGGGGAGGCAGTCTGGGGTAGGAGTGACGGTATGAGCACAGGTTCTCCTGCTGGAGGACACCAAGGAGATGAAGAGAGAGAGAAGGTACCTGTGCGTGGAAATGGAGTGGCAGGAAGGGGAGGGACAGTAAGAGAAGGCAAGGGATGAGACCTGAACAGTAAAATGGGGCAAGATAATGTATAGATTTTTAAGCAAAAGTAAGGAACTGAAGCTCTATCCTAAAAGTCTTGGAAGTTTTAAGAAATGGAGTGACAATACAGAAGGCAGAAGGACCAGTTAGGAAGGAGATGAGAATTGAAGTAATATGAAACTAGCAAAATTCTCAACTTTACTAAGGTTACTGGATTGACAGAAAACAGGATAAATTCAACCACACAGCTCATCCTGAGTTTGAGCATTTCTGGACTGGATACAGAAAGGCTGAAAAGAATCAGGTAGTGCAGATTCTGGAGTGGCTGTCCAAATTCAAATTCCAAGTCTTCCACTTAGTAGTTTTGTGAAGCTGGCACTCTCTGAGACCATAAATGTAACTCATCTCATAGAGTCGACATAAATATTAAATGAGTGAATACTTGAATGGTACCTGGCACATAATTAGAGCTCTATGTGCTTACTACTATTATTTCACATGTAAACTTGTGAATTTAGATTTATCACACTGCATATAAATTTCTTCAAATACGGCTTTCTGTGAAAGGCGTAGCAAAGTAGTTCCCAAAGTACTTTACATGGAAATATGTCACATACGTCTGAACAGCACTAGGTTAAATAAAAATTAAACTGTTTCTCTACTGAAAAGCCTCTCTGAGCCATTAACACACCAAAAGAAATTGTAAGCAAAATTAAGGAGCATTAGATTAAAAACCAAAGTATCTAATAAATATTCATGAGTCTATATTGATACAAATAAATGATTGAATAAGTAAATAAATGGGGGAGAGAAGACAACTCTCTGATGCAGAAGAATTCTAAATACTTTTTGTAGATACTCCCCTGCTCAGGGAGGTAGAACATAATTTCTCTTCCTTAAGTATGAACTGTGACTTCCTTCAAGCTGGTTTTAGAAAAGACAGAGGAACCAGAGATCAAATTGCCAACATCCACTGGATCATGGAAAAAGCAAGAGAGTTCCAGAAAAACATCTACTTCTGTTTTATTGACTGTGCCAAAGCCTTTGACTGTGTGGATCACAATAAACTGTGGAAAATTCTTCAAGAGATGGGAATACCAGACCACCTGACCTGCCTCTTGAGAAATCTGTATGCAGGTCAGGAAGCAACAGTTAGAACTGGACATGGAACAACAGACTAGTTCCAAATAGGAAAAGGAGTACGTCAAGGCTGTATATTGTCACCTTGCTTATTTAACTTATATGCAGAGTACATCATGAGAAATGCTGGACTGGAAGAAACACAAGCTGGAATCAAGATTGCCAGGAGAAATATCAATAACCTCAGATATGCAGATGACACCACCCTTATGGCAGAAAGTGAAGAGGAACTCAAAAGCCTCTTGATGAAAGTGAAAGTGGAGAGTGAAAAAGTTGGCTTAAAGCTCAACATTCAGAAAACGAAGATCATGGCATCTGGTCCCATCACTTCATGGGAAATAGATGGGGAAACAGTGGAAACAGTGTCAGACTTTATTTTTTTGGGCTTCAAAATCAGTGCAGATGGTGACTGCAGCCATGAAATTAAAAGACGCTTACTCCTTGGAAGGAAAGTTATGACCAACCTAGATAGCGTATTGAAAAGCAGAGACATTACTTTGCCAACAAAGGTCTGTCTACTCAAGGCTATGGTTTTTCCTGTGGTCATGTATGGATGTGAGAGTTGGACTGTGAAGAAGGCTGAGCGCCAAAGAATTGATGCTTTTGAACTGTGGTGTTGGAGAAGACTCTTGAGAGTCCCTTGGACTGCAAGGAGATCCAACCAGTCCATTCTGAAGGAGATCAGCCCTGGGATTTCTTGGGAAGGAATGATGCTAAAGCTGAAACTCCAGTACTTTGGCCACCTCAAGCGAAGAGTTGACTCATTGGAAAAGTCTCTGATGCTGGGAGGGATTGGGGGCAGGAGGAGAAGGGGACGACAGAGGATGAGATGGCTGGATGGCATCACTGACTCGATGGATGTGAGTCTGGGTGAACTCCGGGAGTTGGTGATGGACAGAGAGGCTTGGCGTGCTGCGATTCATGGGGTTGCAAAGAGTCAGACACGACTGAGTGACTGAACTGAACTGAACTGAAGGTGGGAGAGGGGCAGTAACTTCACAGTGGAAAAAAACCTCACAATTAGTATCTCAATCAGGCAATAAAGGTCAACATCAAAAGTGATATATCATGTTGATAGTATGAATGATGATACAATTTAATCAATATAAATGGCACTTTATGTCTGTGATCTTCCTACAAAAAACTCACAACCCCAGTCTAATCATGAGAAAAACATCTGATGAATTCCAAGAGAGGGATATTCTACAAAATACCTGACAGGTACTTCTCAAAACTGTCAAGGTCATCAAAAACAAGGGAAGTCTGAGAAAATGTCATAGCCAAGAGGAGGCTAAGGAGACATGGCAACCAAATGCAATGTGGTGTGCTGGATGGATTCCTAAAACAGAAAAAGGACATGAGGTTAAAACTAAGGGAATCTATTGAATAAAGTAGAACTTTAGCTATGGTATTAATATCAGTTCACTAAGTATAATGAATGTGCATAGTAATGTAAGAAGTTAATAAGGCAAACTGGGTATCAGATCCTTGGGAATTCTGCATAGTATCTTCTCGATTTTTCTATACACCTAAAACTCTTGTAAAAAATCAAGTCTACTAAAAAAATAAAATAAAATAAATTGTGATTCAATAAGAGGAAGGCAATGTGTGCTTCCATTTGCAAATTTACTTGTCCCTGGAACCCCCTTTTGTGGAGCATCTCTCAGGGTGAGGATTCGGCATAAAACACTCGGGAAAAGGCTGACGCAGTAAAAGAAGTCTCTTCCCCTTATCAGCCCAGATTTCCTGGCCACCTTCCCTTTGGCAGGCAGCACTTTCTACCTTGTGTTACAGATACATGTGTCCAAGTCTTATTTCAATGATCAAATCATGTAGTTTCCTGAAGGCAGAATCTCCATCTAATTTATTTCTGCATCTCCACAGCACACAGCAGAGTGTCTTTTACTCATGGGCATTCAGTAAACATCTGTTAAATAAATACTGTAAGAAAAGATGGGAAATGCCTTTTCTTACTGATTCATTATAAACTAAGTTTCTGCTACATAAAAGTCTGGGTTGTCATGCCCTCCTCCAGGGATAGTGTGCTACCAGAGTTCAAAAGAGGGAAAAATCCTTTCAACAGGAGTAATAAAAACCTCAGCGAAGAGATGCCATCTAAGCTGACACAAAATAAATGGGATTTACATAATACAGAACAAGCAGAGGGCTTTCCATGACAGCAAAACCAAAAGTGTTAAAGACGCAATAGGAAAGGCAAAATGCTTCACTTGGATGGGCACAAAGGGCAGTTATAAGACAGCAGAGACTGATGGAGTGGAATCATCTCTGCTGGGGACAGAAAGTAACTACCCTTCATGGTGGGCTTTGGACTAGGAACATCATTTACTAGGCAACTGGCAGTCACTGAAGGTTTCCTAGAAGGCAGTGAGAAATATTATAAGGGTAAATCCTAGAGAAAGAAATGGCAACCCAAAAACATAGGCCCCCCCCAAAATAAAGTCTCACTGTTTCCAAAAATAAAGTCTCCACTGTTTATCTCTTTTTTTTTTAGTAGACTTGATTTTTTACTAGAGTTTTAGATGTATAGAAAAATCAAGAAGATACTATGGAGAATTCCCAAGGATCTGATACCCAGTTTCCCTCTATTTACCATGAAGTGATGGGACCAGATGCCATGTTTTCTGAATGGTGAGTTTTAAGCCAATTTTTTCACTCTCCTCTTTCACTTTCATCAAGAGGCTCTTTAGTTCTCCTTCACTCTTCTGCCATAAGGGTGGTGTCATTTGCATATCTGGCAATCTTGATTCCGGCTTGTGCTTCATCCAGCCTGGCATTTCACATGATGTATCCTGCATATAAGTTTAAAGAAGCAGGGTGACAATATTCAGCCTTGATGTACTCCTTTCCAATTTGGAACCAGTCTGTTGTTACATGCCAAGTTCTAACTGTTGCTTCTTGACCTGCATACAGATTTCTCAAGAGGCAGGTCAGGGGTCTGGTATTCCCATCTCTTTCAGAATTTTCCACAGTTTGTTGTGATCCACACAGTCAAAGGCTTTGGCATAGTCAATAAAGCAAAAGTAAATGTTTTTCTGGAACTCTCTTGCTTTTTCTAGGATCTAGCAGATGTTGGCAATTTGATCTCTGGTTCCTCTGCCTTTTCTAAATCCAGCTTGAACATCTGGAAGTTCACGGTTCCTGTACTGTTGAAGCCTGGCTTGAAGAATTTTGAGCATTACTTTGCTAGTGTGTGAGATGAGTACAATTGTGCGGTAGTTTGAGCATTCCTTGGCATTGCCCTTCTTTGGGACTAGAATGAAAACAGACCTTTTCCAGTCCTGTGGCCACTGCTGAGTTTTCTAGATTTGCTGGCATATTTTCCAGTCCTGTGGCTGTTGCTGAGTTTTCCAAATTTGCTGGCATATTGAGTGCAACACTTTCACAGCATCATCTTTTAGGATTTGAAATAGCTCAACTGGAATTCCATCACCTCCACTAGCTTTGTTTGTAGTGATGCTTCCTAAGGCCCACTTGACATCACATTGCAGGACATCTGGCTCTAGGTGAGTGATCACACCATCGTGGTTATCTGGGTCATGAAGATCTTTTTTGTACAGTTCTTCTGTGTATTCTTGCCACCTCTTCTTAATATCATCTGCTTCTGTTAGTCGCATACCATTTCTCTCCTTTATTGTCCAATCTTGGCATGAAATGTTCCCTTGGGGTCTCTAATTTTCTTGAAGAGATCTCTAGTCTTTCCCATTCTATTATTTTCCTCTATTTCTTTGCATTGATCACTGAGGAAGGCTTCCTTATCTCTCCTTGCTATTCTCTGGAAATCTGCATTCAAATGGGTATATTTTTCCTTTTCTCCTTTGCCTTTAGCTTCTCTTCTTTTCTCAGTTATTTGTAAGGCCTCCTCAGACAACCATTTTGCCTTTTTGCATTTCTTTTTCTTGGGGATGGTCTTATCACCACCTCCTGTATAATGAACCTCCGTCCATAAATCTTCAGGCACTCTGTCTATCAGATCTAATCCCTTGACTCTGTTTGTCACTTCCACTGTATAACTGTAAAGCGATTTGATGTCGGCCAAACCTGAGTGGTCTAGCGTTTTTTCCTACTTTGTTCAATTTTAAGTCTGAATTTAGCAATAAGGAGTTCATGATGTGAGCCACAGTCAGCTCCCAGTCTTGTTTTTGCTGACTGCATAGAGTTTCTCCATCTTTGGCTGCAAAGAATATAATCAATCTGATTTTGGTACTGACCATCAAAAGCAGATAATTAATAATAAAAGGATTGAGATGCAACAAAATGAACCCACTGAAAGATAAATGGGTTTAGACTAAACTAATGGTAAACATATAAGTTAACTAAGCAGGGTGACAATATACAGCCTTGACGAACTCCTTTTCCTATTTGGAACCAGTCTGTTGTTCCATATCCAGTTCTAACTGTTGCTTCCTGACCTGCATACAGGTTTCTCAAGAGGCAGGTCAGGTGGCCTGGTATTCCCATCTCTTTCAGAATTTTCCACAGTTGATTGTGATCCACACAGTCAAAGGCTTTGGCATAGTCAATAAAGCAGAAGTAGATGTTTTTCTGGAACTCTCTTGCTTTTTTCACGATCCAGCGGATCTTGGCAATTTGATCTCTGGTTCCTCTGCCTTTTCTAAAACCAGCTTGAACATCTCGAAGTTCACGGTTCACGTATTGCTGAAGCCTGGCTTGGAGAATTTTGAGCATTACTTTACTAGCGTGTGAGATGAGTGCAATTGTGCGGTAGTTTGAGCATTCCTTGGCATTGCCTTTCTTTGGGATTGGAATGAAAACAGACCTTTTCCAGTCCTGTGGCCACTGCTGAGTTTTCCAAATTTGCTGGCATATTGAGTGCAGCACTTTCACAGCATCATCTTTCAGGATTTGAAATAGCTCAACTGGAATTCCATCACCGCCACTAGCTTTGTTCATAGTGACGCTTTCTAAGGCCCACTTGACTTCACATTCCAGGATGTCTGGCTCTAGGTCAGTGATCACACCATCGTGATTATCTGGGTCGTGAAGCTCTTTTTTGTACAGTTCTTTTGTGTATTCTTGCCACCTCTTCTTAATATCTTCTGCTTCTGTTAGGTCCATATCATTTCTGTGCTTTATCGAGCCCATCTTTGCATGAAATGTTCCCTTGGTATCTCTAATTTTCTTGAAGAGATCTCTAGTCTTTCCCATTCTGTTGTTTTCCTCTGTTTCTTTGCATTGATCACTGAGGAAGGCTTCCTTATCTCTTCTTGCTATTCTTTGGAACTCTGCATTCAGATGCTTATATCTTTCCTTTTCTCCTTTGCTTTTAGCTTCTCTTCTTTTCACAGCTATTTGTAAGGCCTCCCCAGAAAGCCATTTTGCTTTTTTGCATTTCTTTTCCATGGGGATGGTCTTGATCCCTGTCTCCTGTACAATGTCATGAACCTCCGTCCATAGTTCATCAGGCACTCTATCTATTAGATCTAGTCCCTTAAATCTATTTCTCACTTCCACTGTATAATCATAAGGGATTTGATTTAGGTCATACCTGAATGGTCTAGTGGTTTTCCCTACTTTCTTCAATTTAAGTCTGAATTTGGCAATAAGGAGTTCATGATCTGAGCCACAGTCAGCTCCCGGTCTTGTTTTTGCTGACTGTATGGAGCTTCTCCATCTTTGGCTGCAAAGAACATAATCCATCTGATTTCGGTGTTGACCATCTGGTGATGTCCATGTGTAGAGTCTTCTCTTGTGTTGTTGAAGAGGGTGTTTGCTATGACCAGTGCATTTTCTTGGCAAAACTGTATTAGTCTTTGCCCTGCTTCATTCCGTATTCCAAGGCCAAATTTGCCTGTTACTCCAGGTGTTTCTTGACTTCCTACTTTTGCATTCCAGTCCCCTATAATGAAAAGGACATCTTTTTTGGGTGTTAGTTCTAAAAGGTCTTGTAGGTCTTCATAGAACCATTCAACTTCAGCGTCACTGGTTGGGGCATAGACTTGGATTACTGTGATATTGAATGGTTTGCCTTGGAAACGAACACAGATCATTTTGTCATTTTTCAGATTGCATCCAAGTACTGCATTATGGACTCTTTTGTTGATCATGATGGCTACTCCATTTCTTCTGAGGGATTCCTGCCCACAGTAGTAGATATAATGGTCATCTGAGTTAAATTCACCCATTCCCGTCCATTTGAGTTTGCTGATTCCTAGAATGTCGACATTCACTCTTGCCATCTCTTGTTTGACCACTTCCAAAGCAGCCATAAACAACATGTAAATAAAGGAGCATGATTATTTTCTAATAAATATATTTTATTAATTCCTATAATTTTCATGGGTCTCAAGACAGTATTCTTCTGATTTTTCAACCAGTTGAAAATGTAAAAAAAAAAAAAAAAAAAATCCTAGCTTGCCCACGATACAAAAACAGGTAGCAGGGCAGATCTGGCCCATGGGCTGTAGCATGCCAACTCTTGATCTAGTGGGTAAGCCTAGAAAGAAGAGAGAAGACTACCATACATATACTTACCATTCATACACAGTCTCAGCAACTAGCAGTAGGCTTTAAGAACAGACCTATTATTCACCTCTTCAGTCTTAATAAGAAACCAACTTCTGTTTTTTACACGTTAAAACTGATACTTTCTCTAAAATGTTCAAAAATTTTCCAATTTTGCCAAAAAAAACAATCTTAGAACTAGATATTTAGCTTTATTTTCTTGAGTTCAGACCTTTATAATAAAAGACCAAACAATTCTTTCATACACGCATCATTTCAATATTATGCTTTATGACACACTGATAGTAAATACCATCTGATTGCTGGACCTAAAGTATTAATACTACATAGAGATACAAATATCAGAGAAGGCAATGGCACCCCACTCCAATACTCTTGCCTGGAAAATCCCATGGGCGGAGGAGCCTGGTAGGCTGCAGTCCATGGGGTCACTGAGGGTCGGACACGACTGAGCAACTTCACTTTCACTTATCATTCTCATGCATTGGAGAAGGAAATGGCAACCCACTCCAGTGTTCTTGCCTGGAGAATCCCAGGGACGGGGGAGCCTGGTGGGCTGCCGTCTATGGGGTCGCACAGAGTCGGACACACCTGAAGTGACTTAGCAGCAGCAGAGATAGAAATATACTACACATTAATATTTCCTCAAATATCTCCATGTTTTTTGTTTATATTGCTTCCTTTCACCCTCCAATTTTAAGGGCTTTTTAAAAAATCTGCCTAACATCCAGCACATGAAACATAGTAACTCAAAGCAGCAGAACACTTCTCAGGAGCAGCAGAACCACTGTGTAATTGCTGAAGCTGGGTGATGGGTTCATGGGAGTTCTCCAGGGTGTATTTCAAATTTTTCATAATAGTTTCCAAGACTACGATGGAGAAAGAAGGTCAGCTTATGATGTCCATTAAAGCCTCAGGAGTGGCAGTTAGAGGGTCCCCAGCACTGAGAGGAAGGCTCATGAACAGTCCTACCTCACAGGCAGGTAGACCAGGCTGGGCAAAGGCAAAGGCCAGCTAAAGAATTAGGGACATTTAGACAGCTTATTGTTTCTATTTTAACAGCTTTTTATAGTCTTTCTATTTAAATTGTTTTATTTTATTCTTTTAAAGTGACTTTTCGTTGTTTGTCAGTTCATCTTAGATTACAGGAGTCATTTGGATTCTGCAACTGAATACAACTAGTATGTGACAACCTGTTATGAAAACAAATATATTTCAAATACACTATCAGTAACACTGGTGTCAAAAGCCAAAATTTTAGGGGACGAGTGAGTCAGTTCATTCCCTATTCTTTCCTTTAATATCACAGAACTTGAGGAACAAATCGGTACATAAAACTTTTATCATATTTTAAATCTTAGGCCAGTATGGTACATGATTTTTTTCCCTTCTACTCAGTATTTTCAGAATTACTATAGAAATTAAGTAAGTAATCCTTGGTTACCAAATATAAACAGCATACAAATACTATTTGCATCACTTTAGTAGTCCTTATCCAGTCTTTCATATAATAAATATAGTCCTAATGTTAATAAGGATCTTTCATTCTGCATTATATAACTTGGTATGGAATAATAAAATTAAAATGAACAATAGCCAACCTGTGCTTTCCGCATGTATACCAAAGGTTCTTTAAGATGTTCAGGAGGTGCAGCAGGATGACTAGGTAAAGGAAACCTGAGGACAGAAAGAGGGAGCTAAATATTACATACCACTCTTGATAATTAATCAGTTTGTTTGGTTAGAAATTACTTACCTCTATAGTCCATGATATATGAAACAGAACATTTGCTAGCAGTTCTATGTACTTATACAAGGTACAACAACCTAACAAAACTTTAATTTTTATCCTGCTAGCATTGTAACTTTAAATTAGCAATTTAATGACATTAAAAGTTAAAATGGAATTCATAGATTGAGGTAACTTTTAAATTATTTAGCTCTGTAAGTGCTCATATGAAATTTTCACAACTGTTAATTTTAGTATATAAATATTATAACAGAAATTTTTTAAATCTGAAATCTAAACAAGTCCATTAACTTACTAAAATATCAACTTTTCTCAATTCTCCCAATTTCCTTTTCCACAGAATTGAAGTGATAGTATAAATACTCTTTTGTAATAGCCATATTTTAGCATGCAATATATTACATACTATATTAATTCACAGACTTAATAAAATTTTTTAAATTTAATGTCAAATTCTGTTTTCTGTGTAACATGACATTTTATATTCAAAATATATTGTTTTTATTAAGAAAACAGATTCATTTATTCAACATATTTGAGCCATTCTAGGTATATGGTGAGATTAAGACAGTGTCTCCTATTCTCATGTACCTAATATTCTAGTGAAGAAAGACAGTCAATATTCATTAAAAAACAAACAAACAAATAGAATAACATAAAAGAGTAGTAAATGCCATGAGAAAATGAGAGCAGGATAAAGTCTAAATGATTTGGAAGGGCAGGGAAGGTGTCTAAGAAACCTAATGTTTGAATCAAGACATGAGTGAAAAGGAGCCAACCAACATTCCAAGCAAAAGGATAGCAAGCACAAAACTCTGAGGTGGGAAACTGTGGAATGTTTAAAAATCAGAAAAAGCCAGGATGGCTGAAATGTAATGACTGAGGCACAGAGTGATATAAAATCATAGAGAAGCCAATAGGAAAACACAACAATTAACATTTCCTTAGAGGTTTCAATCTCTTTCACAACTGATACCTCTAATTAAAATTAGTCATAGAAATTATACCCATGTAAAGCAACCATATTCTAACAATCAAGAACCATGCACTGAGTTCTCAAGAAATTCCTCATCCAAACAGGGACATCTAAAGGGGAACTTTAGACAGTTTTACTAACTGATTGTTTCTAATTGTTTTTTCTGCTAAAATCTGCATTCCATGTACCTAAACAAATCACCTTTCCACACTCACAAAAAAAAAAAAAACAAAAACCACTGGTAATTTCTAGATACCTGAGTATTTCAAGTTGTATATTTTATACTGCTCACTATATTACTTGTAAAGATACATATGTTTTATAATGAAATGTAATTCTAAAATCCTTCCATTTAACAGTAATTATTTCTAAATTTAATAAAACTTGGAAATTTAGAAACTTGAGAGCGTTTACTGATGATCTTAAAGGTTATTTAGAAAAGATCCTGGTGGCTCAGATGATAAAGAACCTGCCTGCAAAGCAGGAGACTCAGGTACAAACCCTGGTTCAGGAAGATCCCCTGGAGAAGGGCATGGCAACACACCCCAGTATTCTTGCCTAGAGAATTCCATGGCAGAGGAGCCTGGCAGGCTGTAGTCCATGGGGTCACAAAGGGTCGGACACGACTGAGTGACTAATGCTTTCTTATTTTAAGGGTTATTTCAGACTTTATTTTTCTGGGCTCCAAAATCACTACAGATGGTGACTGCAGCCATGAAATTAAAAGACGCTTACTCCTTGGAAGGAAAGTTTTGACCAACCTAGATAGCATATTCAAAAGCAGAGACATTACTTTGCCAACAAAGGTTCATCTAGCCAAGGCTATGGTTTTTCCTGTGGTCATGTATGGATGTGAGAGTTGGATTGTGAAGAAAGCTGAGCACCGAAGAATTGATGCTTTTGAACTGTGGTGTTGGAGAAGACTCTTGAGAGTCCCTTGGACTGCAAGGAGATCCAACCAGTCCATTCTGAAGGAGATCAGCCCTGGGATTTCTTGGGAAGGAATGATGCTAAAGCTGAAACTCCAGTACTTTGGCCACCTCATGTGAAGAGTTGACTCATTGGAAAAGTCTCTGATGCTGGGAGGGATTGGGGGCAAGAGAAGAAAGGGACAACAGAGAATGAGATGGCTGGATGGCATCACTGACTCGATGGATGTGAGTCTGAGTGAACTCCGGGAGTTGGTGATGGACAGGGAGGCCTGGTGTGCTGCGATTCATGGGGTCGCAAAGAGTCGGACACGACTTAGCGACTGAACTGAAGTGAACTGAATACAAAGAAATGAGGATCAGCAGATAGGAACAATACAGAAACTGGATGTCACTCTTTACTCCTCCCTCTTCCTGTCTCTCCAAATCCCTCTAAATACCACCCATCTTTTACTACCTCACTGACACTGATTTGGGCAATGACATTATTTGCTTGCATTCATCTGACATATTCATAAGCAGTCTCCCCTGCATCTACACTATCTTCAACCTATTTGTCAATTTGCCTGGCTGTTCGTCAGGAGTAGTGTGTTCTTATTCACCAGTGATTGTATTTCCAGTGTCTAGCATAAGACCTGGCACATACTAGATACCGAGTACATTATTGAATGGGCTTCCCAGGTGGCTCAGATGGTAAAGAATCTGCCAACAATGCAGGAGATGTGGGTTCAGTCCCTGGGTCAGGAAGATCTCCTGGAGAAGGAAATGGCAATGTACTCCAGTATTCTTGCCTTGAGAATCCCTTAGATAGAGGAGCCAGGCAGGCTACAGTCCATGGGGTCACAAAGAGTCAGACACAACTGAGCATGCACATATGCACATTTCTAAATAACTAAAACGCAAATGTGATCATATCACTACTAAATCCTAAAATGGTACCCAAATGCTTTTAGGATCTAGTCTACAAATCCTTGAGTAACAAGCACAAGCCTGCCTACAGATCCAGCTTCATTCTTTCCTATGGCCCTTTGCCCTCGACCATCCAGCCATACAATTTTTATTCTTCCAATATATAACATTCTTTTCCACCTCTAAATGTCTGTGGGCTTCCCAGGTGGCACCAGTGTAAAGAATCCACCTGCCAGTACAGGAGATGCAAGAGATCTGGGTTCAATCCCTGGGCTGGGAAGATCCCCTGGAGGAGGAAATGGCGACCCACTCCAATATTCTCACCTGGGAAATCCCAAGGACAGAGGGGCCTGGAAGGCTACAGTCCTCAGGTTTACAAAAGAGTTGGACACGACTAAACACATATGCATGTGTGAAACATCTGCACCTGTTGTTCCCTTGTGCCCAAAGCATTTTTCTTCTCTATTCCTTCCCCTAACTGTAGCTTTGCTTTCTGATCTCAGTCTGAATATTATTTCCTGTGACAAGTCATCATGACACCTCTAGTCTGAGTTACACACCTGCCCTATGTACTGCTTGTACTTACCCTATTACAGCACTTACCATATTCTACTGTAATTGCGTCTGTAAAGTCTCTGTGCCCCACTGGGATGTAAGCTCCATTAAAAGCAAACACTATCTACTTACTTGTGCATTATGCCAGCACCTAGCTCTGAACATAACAATTGTTATGTGTAACATTTACAACTAAGAGGGCAAGAAGAACTATGATTAGGAGATTTTAGAGATGCCCAGGTCTACTACCTGAGGACTCTCTTAGAGAACACTGTGCATGTCTATAAAAGACTGACCTAGTCTGGTGATCTAGTATAAGGTACTCATTAATCTAAAAATCTGTCTGTTTTGAGGCCCACTATCATTAAACATTTATATGTCTCCAAAATATGGTAGACACTTGCATATATATACTATAACAGCAAATTGTGGTATCTGTTTTTATAACATATACGTATATGAAAGGTTAAAAAGGTTTATATATTCTTTTAATTTGTATTCCATAAGGAAAATAATATATCTTCTAATTCTTTATATGCATGCTCAGTCTCTTCAGTCATGTCCAACTCTTTGCAACCTCATGGACTATAGGCCCCCCTGGGTCCTCTGGTCCATGAGATTCTCCAGGCAAGAATACTAGAGTGGGTTGCCATTTCCTTCTCCAAACTGCTCTACATAAAATACAATAAAGACTAGGAGACAAAGAAATGGGTACATTTTCAAAGTAAAGACTTTCTTAAATATTTACAGTAAATATTTAGGATTAATAGTTTCACTAAGTTTTCTCAATTCAAAAAGATATTTATTGTGTGCTAGCCCTAGGGGTGGCTCAATGACTACTTGCTGACTCCATGTCATTTATTTGATGCTATAGGAGATACTCAAAGAAATGTAAGACATAATTCTTGTTTTAGAACATTTTTAATCTAGGTAAAAAACAAGATGCAAGTATATGTGAGAAGTAGTAAAAAGTATGGCTTTAGAATATGTTTCACTAGAGGTAAAATCCCAGCACTGCCATTTACTAGCTACATGATTTTCAGCAAGTTACTTAAGTGATCTTAGACTCAGTTTTCTCTTCTGTAAAATAATTAGAATAATAAAATCTACTTTGTAGGGTGTTATAAAGACTACCTAATATAGACAATGCCTATAAAGTGCTTATTACCACAGTGCTGGACATAAACATTCAATCAATGTAAATTATCACTGATATAATATTAAATAGTTTTTAGCACAATAATAGATAAGGTACGCAATTTTGAAGTGGAAAGAGCTAACCTGGGCTAGTGTTATGTTTCATGTAATAAAAGACTGTAGAAATTTTTCTGCTATACTTGTTAAATAAAAATCTGACTAAAATCTTTGGAATCATTACTAAAATAAGTATGACATGAGCAAATTCCAGGTATGATGTATACAGTTCACATGGCCACAGTTCTATTAGGAATGAGAGTATGTGCATTTTTTTTTCAGTTCCAATCATTTATATTAATAGATATTTCTATCTTAGTTTTGCTTTATTTACCTATGCATCTAATGGTTTCTACCAATGAAAAATGGACCAGAATACGCTAAGTCCACTTACTTTTCTGATTTGCATGAGGAAACACTTCTTCCCCGACTCCAGATGTGCCCTTTCATATAAAACGAACTGCCTCCCTGTAACATACTTGACCTCTTTCCAGGGCTTTACTCACTATACCCCAGAAGACAATAAATGCCCTCTCCAACTTTTAAATTTTGGAAGAATAAACTGAATATGCTCACAATGTTATTTAAGTAGAAGGTTAAGTCTGAGTGTGGAGTTCAGCTAAAGAGTTTATTTTGCTCTTGCACTAAGCTATGTCCTCCTACCAATCTTTATCACAAGTAAAAGTATAGTTTTGATTTCCCATTTGCCTTTATATTTTATTTTCTTTATTTGTTCAGAACCCAAGTGAGGAAACAGGCAGTTTTACTGAACTTCTTCAAATATCCCAACAAGTTATTCAATATTTATAAAATACTTATTTAATGTCTATTATGTAGGATATCAAGGATATTACAATGAATGAAATATTGTCCATGCCATCAAGTAAAAAGGCACTCTATCTCACAGAACAATTTTCAGGAATGCATTATGCCACAAAAATAGCAATCATCAGTAGTATCTACTGAGATGAGAATCTAATATCTGGAATTATACACAACAGATGCTATTATTCTGCCAGTATCAGAGACAAAGACACTGAAGTTACAAGCTTAATAGACAGGCAAATCACCATGTCCATATTAGTTTAATCAACTTATGGTATCTCTACTACATTTGGGGAGTTTTAAAACCTTACTTGTCATGATAAATACCTTTTCCTTTAGTGACTAGAACCAAAGGTATAATCACAATCAGCTTTACTTAATAGATGGCACTTTATTTATGAGTTTAAGAGCTCAAAAACCAACTCAAAAGATAGCAATAAGCAAAGAAGCAAATAACTAATTTTAAAAACGTGTGTCTAAGCACAAATCCACAAGCATTCATCTCTTTGTTTTAGAAACAATTCTGGTAAACCAGGTTATTTCCTTTTCCAAGTAACAGCAGATTAGAAGGAGCAAATTGGAAAGAGGAGTGTGAGAAACTAGAGAGGTTACGGATACAGATACACTGATAGCAGGGAAAAAAAGACTTAAGAACTCAGTTAGATCATAAACCTCATGAGGGCAGAAACTGTTCACTGTTCTATGCTATATCCCCAGTGCCCACTATAGTGCTAGCAATAAATAATTGATGAATAATGGAACATTAAGTAAACTACAAAGGTTAACATTTGGGATCCATATGTCTTATAATGAAAAATAGTTCTACACACTTCAGCAAACTCGGACAACAAATTCAGATAAATAAAAATAGTAATATTCTTAATAATGAATATTTCAAAAAAGAGTTAGTTGTGTTTAAAATGGTCAGTATATAAATACAGAAAAAGGATAATGTCCAATATGGCAACAATAAAGAGAACACTGGTAAGCTTAAATTATCTGGAATACTAACTTTTGAGAAATATCATATTCCCTAATTACACTGGATTAATGAATTGTTAATATAAAAATTTGGTCGGTAAAAACCCCCACGTATTAATTCTCAGGAAGACCACAACTGAAATTGTAAGTGAAACTCACTTGAAATGCTATATAAATGCTAATAAGAAATAATAACAATGAGTACACATAGTAAAACTATATTCATTACTTACAAAGCAAATATAGCTAAATGTAATAAGAGTATCTCAAAATAGGGAGGAAAAACTCACACACTCAGTTCACTATACACAGCATTCTGAAGTTTTTTCTCCCAACCTGTTTAAAAAAAAGGAAAACATATATAAACATATTAGTTTTTTAAGTAAACATACATTAAAATTAAATTTATTTCACAAAAACTTTAACATTATATTTACTGTGAAAGAACTTTATCAACTGCCAATTGCTAATGTAAAGTGTTATTCTAAAGAATTATTTCTTATATATTTACCAATATTCCCTTGGCTAACACTGAATACAAAGTCGTCAACATGATTTACTACTTTGTAAGTAAAACTATGGTGTCATTTTCTTAAGATGAGAAGAATATTTCCTTCTTTCATTGTTAAGGAACTCAACAAATGCCAAAATCTTTGGCAGTTGTACTGTCAGTGCTATGAGGAACATGCCAACGGAAGGGCGAGAAACAGCCAGGCGCTTGACAAAGATCATAAGTAATTCATGACAATCACCTAGTCAGTAAATTCCTAAACAAGAGAAGCAGACTATTATGAGGCACCACCAGTCAGATCAGTTCACTTGGCTACTAACTATTATTTCTGATCAACTTATTTGGGTAAGTAAACCACTTAATATCTCAGTTCCCAAGTGCAAAAGCTTAACAGCTTGCTCTAAAAGCTGAGATCTTCTTCTGTTTTCTTTGAAGTGTAGAAAAGAGAGAAAAGAAGCAGAGAAAGAAAAAAGTCACAGATGAAAGGTAAAAGACAAGATATTTAACCAAGGAGATTTTAATACATTCAGGATGTATTTTGACCAGGAAGGTAAACACTATTTAAAACTGATCAATGTAAAGCAGTTATTACCAGTGTTCCTGAATTTCTGCAGAAATGTCTGAAAGTTCTAATTCACTGCAGATAAAAACCTATCCTACCACTCTTCCACAATTTTAAACAAGTAACTGACTGCAGATACAATATCCCCTCAAAATAAAGTCTTTCCTTATTTTGCTTTAAAGAATTAGAGAAAGAAAAATAAAAAGCAACTTACAAACCTGATATTTTAAAGAATTCCTTAATATCTTCTTTTAGTGATTCAAGTTTAATCTCAGGTCTCTGAAGACTGGCCTGATTTTAGAAAGAAGAAACAAAAAGACAGGTCAAAAGTAGTCATTTGGCGTGATACTTAATGCTAACGAGATGTTTAAAAAGGAATGTCCAAATGTGTGTGTGTGTGTGTGTGTGTGTGTGTGTTAGTTGCTCAGTTGTGTCCAACTCTTTGAGACCCCATGGACTGTAGCTCACCAGGCTCCATAGGATTCTCCAAGCAAGAATACTGGAGTAGGTTGCTATTTCCTTCTCCAGGGGATCTTCCCAAACCAGGGATCGAACCTGAGTCTCCCATATTGCAGACAGATTCTTACCATCTAAGCCACCAGGGGAGCCATATATGCATACTACCATTTAAAACACCCCCTTTGAGATCAGAGCTCCTGAGCATCTGGAACAGCTCGTAAGACAGAATACTCATATACTTTTAAAACAGAAGATCTGTGATAGGACACTAGAATCTACTTAAAATATTAAACCTGTAGCTAATGAATAGTTAACATCTTCATCTAAGACTTTCATTTTTATGAATATTTAACATCTATTTTTCTAATAGGAAAAATACTTTATAAATTCATTCTTTTTATACTTAATATATATGGAATCTACATGCACCTAATAGCCAAAAACCCGGATGCATCCATATAACTGGAGCTTTGAAGAGTGTCATCCCCTTTGGATTGCTGCTCTGTAAACCTGCATTTGTTGTACATATTTATGGAAAATACATAAAACTACCCACTCAAGATTGCCGGGAGAAATATCAATAACCTCAGATATGCAGATGACACCACCCTTATGGCAGAAAGTGAAGAAGAACTAAAGAGCCTCTTGATGAAGGTGAAAGTGGAGAGTGAAAAAGTTGGCTTAAAGCTCAACATTCAGAAAACGAAGATCATGGCATCTGGTCCCATCACTTCATGGGAAATAGATGGGGAAACAGTGGAAACAGTGTCAGACTTTATTTTTCTGCGCTCCAAAATCACTACAGATGGTGACTGCAGCCATGAAATTAAAAGACGCTTACTCCTTGGAAGGAAAGTTATGACCAACCTAGACAGCATATTCAAAAGCAGAGACGTTACTTTGCCAACAAAGGTTCGTCTAGTCAAGGCTATGGTTTTTCCTGTGGTCATGTATGGATGTGAGAGTTGGACTGTGAAGAAGGCTGAGCACCAAAGAATTGATGCTTTTGAACTGTGGTGTTGGAGAAGACTCTTGAGAGTCCCTTGGACTGCAAGGAGATCCAACCAGTCCATTCTGAAGGAGATCAGCCCTGGGATTTCTTTGGAAGGAATGATGCTAAAGCTGAAACTCCAGTACATTGGCCACCTCATGTGAAGAGTTGACTCATTGGAAAAGACTCTGGTGCTGGGAGGGATTGGGAGCAAGAGGAGAAGGGGACGACAGAGGATGAGATGGCTGGATGGCATCACTGACTCGATGGATGTGAGTCTGAGTGAACTCCGGGAGTTGGTGATAGACAGGGAGGCCTGGCGTGCTGCGACTCATGGGGTTGCAAAGAGTTGGACACCACTGAGCGACTGATCTGATCTGATCTGATCTGACCCACTCACAAATGCTTATTAGTGTCTCTTTCATCTTCAGTTGAATGCTTTCTATTCTACTGGTTTTTCACACTGTGATTTTTACCAAAATAATAATTTCTCCAACTTATAATGGCCTCAATTACCTTTGAAGTGTTGATATTTCATCACCTAGCTCTCTCTATCAAATTCTAGAGACATATGTCTTAAAAGGGCTTCCCTTGTGGCTCAACTGGTAAAGAATCCACCTGCAATACAGGAGACCTGGGTTCGATCCCTGGGTTGGGAAGATCCCCTGGAGAAGGAAAAGGCTACCCACTCCAGTATTCTGGCCTGGAGAATCCCATGGACTGTATGGGGTCACAAAGAGTCGGACACGACTGAGCGACTTTCACTTTCACTCACTTTATGTCTTAAGAAAGCATTTCTGTTAGGGTATCTCACAAACATTTCTGATTAAGAAATCAAAAACTGATCTTATATTCCATTCACTATCTTTCTCCTTCTCTCCTATTTTTAATACTCATCCATGAAAATTATCATTCACCAAGTCAGAAATTTCAGTTATTCTCAATTCTACTCTAATTCTTCCAAGATTCTAACATCTCTCTGGGAAGATGACATTGGTAGTAGGGAGACTTTTTTGTTTTAATCTCCACGATCTCCACAGTGAAACCAAGCAACTAGACAACAAAACCAAAATCCAACAGAAAACACTCACAACCAAACTTGGTAATAAGGTATTCCCCACAAACCTAAAATACAAGCAGTTGGGGACAAACCAACAACCACAAGACTTGTATGGTGTTAGCAACTATAAAAGGAAAGAGCAGAGGGGCTGTTGATGAATACGAAAAGAGGAAGACCCCAAAATTGCCAGCAAGTATTCACTGGAACATATGAAGAGCTAATTTGAGAACAGGAGCTGACACTGGGAGGGTTGTTCTCTAATCCAAGATAGCAGACGAGGTCTGAAGACACTGGAGCAGCCTCACACCTATGAATACTTGAAACTGACCAGACAAGTCTCTTCTCCCTTTCTAAGAAGAAAAACTTGATAGAGTAATGAAAATTGAAGATGACAAGGAACCAACTTACTACCTTGAAAACTGATTAATAAATGAAAAGGCATCTATCTAGCCCGACTTTCCTACAGGAACTATTGTTTAGTCACTAAGTCGTATCCGACTCTTTCGCGACCCCATGAACTGTAGCCCGCCAGGCTCCTCTGTCCATGGAACTTCCCAGGCAAGAATACTGGAGTAGATTGCCATTTCCTTCTCCAGAGGATCTTCCCACCCAGGGATCAAACTCGTGACTCCTGCATGGTAGGGGAATTCTTTACCACTGAGCCACCAGGGAAGCCCTACAGAAACTATATCATTTGGTAACCAAATAACAGATATGGAGAAATGTCTCTTTATAAAAATATTCCAGCTAGAATAACTAAAACAGGTATGATATAATTAGAATACCATCATTTTGCAACGCCTAATCAATTCTAGGCATTGAGGAGAAATAGCTATTAACTTTGCAAAAAAACAACCAGCCATTATGTGCTTCTCAATGAAAGAGGACTCCAGTGCCAACAGCTGTGGTCACTGAGATGGCACCTGAGTCTGATCAAAACCCCTGAATCCAACTGTCAACTTACAGGTCATACAAATGACAGAGGAACATGTTAATCCGAATCATGGAACTTCAGCATCAGAAGGGATTATAGAGTTCTTCTAGGCCAACTAACCATTTAATGACAGATTCACCTCTCCTCTCCAAGGAGCTTTTTTAGCTTAGAAACTCTCAGTTTGAAACTCTATGCTAGCTTTCCCTACCTTTAGTCAATTCTACCTTGGAACTATTCTGTTAGAAAATCCTTATTATGAACTAAAATAGATTCCCCTTAACATCTGCTACTATCATTCTTCCCCTCTGCTCCACCTTACTCCAAGTTCACAGAAAATATGCCAAATCCCTTTTCTGTGAGAGATCTTCAAATACTCAAAGTTAGCTATTGTATCTTCCCAGAAAGTTCTCAAGGTCACATACATTTTCAGGTTCTCCAAGTTCTCTTCATTTGACATATTCTCCTTACCACTCTGGTCATTTTCTCTAAGCAAAGTCTAGTCCAACTTGTCTTCTACTGTAGTAACTTCCTAATTTACCTCTCTATTTCACTCATTCCACTACACCACTTATTCTCAAATTTTTAAGTCTCAGGACCCTCATTCTTAAAAATCATTGAAGACTCAAGAGTACTTCTGTTAATGTGGATTATATCTACTGATATTTATAGTACTAGAAATTAACTCCTCAAAAAATAAAAAATTGAATTTCTGTATGGCCCAGCAATTCCAATTCTACATACATACTCAACAGAACTGAAAACAAGGACTTTAACAGCTACTTGTACACTCATGCTCATCGCAGCATTATTTATAATAGTTAATATATGGATGCAACCCAAGGGTCAAAGATAAATGAATGGATAAAGAAAATGTTGTATGTACACACAATGGAATACTATTCAGCCTTAAACAAGAAGACAATTCTGGCACATCTACAACATGGACAAACCTTGAGGACATTATGCTAAGCAAAATAAGCCAGTCACAAAAAGACAAATGCTGTATGACGCCACTTATATGAGGTACTAGAATAGTCAAATTCATAGAGACAGAAAGTAGAATGCTAATAGCCAGGGACTGTGAAGAAGGAGCAATGGGAAGTTAGTGTTTAATGAGTATTGAGTTTCAGTATGGGATGATGAAAAAGTTCTGGAGATGGATGGTGATAATGGTTGCACAAAATGTGAATGTGAATTCACAAAAAATATGAATGTACTTAATGTCACTGAACTGTACACTTAAAAATGGTTAAAATGGCAAATTTTATGTTTATCATAATAAAAATATTTGTCAATTCATTTTAAAGTAATAAATATAAATCTATTATATATTAACCAAGATATTTTTATTTAAAAGAACTATATTTTAAGAAACAAAATTAGTGAGAAAAAGAGGCCCTGTTTTACAGTGCAAATGCAAATATCTTTGATGTTTGGACAGTAGAAGACAACTGGGCTCTTCACCCCGCTGTAATATTCCATCTGTGGCATGTGTTGTTCTGACTAACATATGCGAAAATCAGTGTCACACAGGCAACTGGAAAATGATATTTTAATATCCTTTTCAGATATTGTGGATATTCTCCTTTGATAGTATACTAAATTTGACAACTAGTAGTTTCCTAAAGATTAGCTGAAATGTGGAATTTGAATGAACTTATAATTTCATGAACCTATACTTTCACACTTTATTGGAAAAACATGTATCGATCTGCCTTGCACTTTGAATCAATCTTCTACTTATACATGATTTTGTAACATTACATATCAATCATTTCAAACATATTAACAATATGTGGTGGACATATTTCATTAAACAATATCAAAAAGTAACATTTGTTAATATCACCATCAATACCATCAGAAAAGTATTTAAGTATTAGGAAGCCATCAAATTCACACTGATGAAAACAAGTTTTCCAGAATCCAATTTTTATTTAAAGCCTGAATTTTATAATTGGCAATATATAACAATTTTCCTTGAAGTGATAGGCTCACTTTGCTCATTTTAGAGAAAATATCTGCCAAATATTCAAGTGTGAATAACAGTTTGTCAACAGTTCACGCTTACAAGTAAAGATGTTTCATTTTTTAAAAAAAGGCAATCCAGTTTGTAATTTAGTTAATCGCTGGAGTGGTCTTCCTCTAGATAGCCATCTTATTGCAATACACAGCAGTAGTGTCTTACTCATAATTTCCATTTCAGCAAACAGATTATTTAAAAATTAGTATTCAAGAAATGAGATGTAATAAAATTTATACTTGTTTACTGTTGATCAAGAACACTTAAACACTTAGATTATGTTTTAAAACTGTGTGTTGGTGAAAAATACAGTGACTACTAGTAGAGTTCGGTACTAGTTCCCCGATTTAAACTCATCGCCATTGCTTTTGTAGCATCAGTGTAAATGTCAGCACAATGAATATTTTTTTAAAAGGCCTTTGTATTATACAAAATAGTTTTGACCTGAAGGGGTCTTAGGACCCACCAGGGGTCCACAGACTATACTTTGAGAACCACTGCACTAGGCTTCTAGAGCATAAGTCTTTCATCTCTGAACCAACATAATGCTTATCACATAGAAGTACTTCATAAACGTGTTTTCAGTGAACACATTGCACTAAAGATTACTTAGGCCTACACCTACAAAACCCCATGGGAACGGAATTCCCTGATGGTCCAGTGGTTAGGACTCGGCACTTTCACTGTTGTGGCCTGGGTTCAGTTCCTTGCTGGGGAACTAATATCCCATAAGCAATGTGGCGCAGCCAAAAACAAAACAAAAAACACATAACACAAACACAAATGGGGGTGGGGGAATGGCTACAAATAAAAAAGCATTAAAACAAAAAACATAAAAAGATGGCCAATTTAAAAAAAAGCTAACTCCACTATGTTACGACAGAGGAATCATCCACAGAACAATTAATTCTAATTTTAGAAACTAGAAAAGGGGAGAAAAGGCATATAGGCTGAGTGGATGGACTGAACAGAGGTATGTAAAAGTTCTGGTGCACTATCAGTTTGTAGAAGGGTGGATGCTCCAGGAGAATATAGGAAGGAATAAAGTGGAGGATGAAAGTAGAACACTCCCCATTTCTATCTAACCTGCTCACCAGTGCCTGACTAGTGTTCACCAAAACCATCTCAATGTCTTCACCCTCAAAATACCTCAACGACCCTTTCACTGCCTATGAAATAAAGACAAACTCATTCTGGCATTTCAATCCCAATTTATAAAATCTTATCTCTCTAGAAGCGCCCTACAACAAAAAGCTACTTAGCCTTGTCACCATTCCCACATCAGGAATTCACTCCCATCTTCCCCACTTTAAGTGCCATCCAAGCCTTCTCCAAGTCCAGGGGTCTCCTTTCAATATAGTATATACACCTATTCATTTGCATTCTTCCTTCAATAATTAACTGAACACTTCCTACATGCTAGTTGCTCAGTATAAAGGGAAAACCATCACAAAGTCATCCCTTACCCTTGTAGAACTCAAAATGTATTTAGTGAGGTTAAAAATAAAAAAGCTAAGACAGAAGTATGATTTTAAAAATAATATATATATAACCCCCTCCCCGTATCAAATGCAAACATTTTCATCACTAACATAATTGCTTTGGACTTAATCTAGTTTTTCTAAAGAGCCCATCACCACCACAGAAAAGAGTAGCACAGAAACATATACGTTACCATATGTAAAACAGCTAGCCAGTGGGAATTTGCTGTGTGATGCAGGGAGCTCAACACAACACTCTGTGACAATCTAGAGGAGTGGGGTGGGGTGTGAGGGAGGTTCGAGAGAGAGGCGAATACATATACCTGTGGCTGATTCATGTTGATGTGTGGCAAAAACCAATACAACATTGTAAAACAATTATCCTCCAATTAAATAAAATTTTTAAAAAAGATGCTCTGGGGTTCTAGGGGACTTCCTTGGTGGTCCAGTGGTTAAGACTCTGTGCTTCCAATGCAGGGGTGTGAGTTTGATCCTTGGTCAGAGAACTAAGATCCCACATGCCATGCAGTGTAGTCAAATTTTAAAAACAACAACAACAACAAAAAATGATGCTCTGAGGTTCTAGTCTCATGACAACATCCTATCAGTTATATTATTCCTTCTCTCTCCAAAGCCTATCTCCTTCCAGGTTCCTTCCTTTACAACACTTACAACTCTATTATTCATAATAACAATCTGAGCAACAAGACTTATTAAGCACTTAATGGAATGGAAATAGCATTTGAGGTTTTATACAACATCCATTTTAAACACAAATAACACATGATACAAAATAATGATGACCTGGTGTGAGACATCAAATTTGGAATCAGGCTATCACTCTACCATCTAGAGGATGAATGGGCAAATTCAACTTTAAGATGTAGGTTGATTTCATAATTCAAGAAAACACAGAAATCAAAAACCATATGCTTTTTCTAGAAACACAAAGTTCCATGTTATTACACCAAGATTTTTAAATAAGTAAACTTTAGTATACGAAAGGATACATTAAAATACTACAAGAAAAGCACTAACGACAAGGGGGAAATCTGAAAAATCATTTATATTTGGCTTTGAAATACTCTGTGTGATTTTAATTTTTCTAATTAAGTTGGGCCAACACTGCTTTAGCACTTTCTAAATATAATACAGACAAAATGAAGGCAGTGCAGAATATGGTCGTGGCAGGAAAACGCCCTCTTGACTAAATTTGTAAAGGCCTGTTACAAACAGCCAGTTGTTTAACCATACATTATCAAAGCTGATTGTAAAGCTGGCTTTTAAGAGTTAGCTGACATTTCTAGCAAACATCCGAGCTATTGGACATAAACTAAGGCAAAGTTATCACATATATTTTCAAGTCCAAGACTACATTACATTACTTTAAAAGGATCTATAATTATATTCTTTTAAAGTAGGAATCTATAATATCACAGATTTCCTATTTTATCTTAAGAATCAGGCAAATACATGTTTTTGAATTCCCTGCGAACCATCTCCTTATACTCCTTTATCAGTTTTGCTTCCTCCACTTTTTATTACCTCAAGGCAATTAATTCCCTGATGTTATATGTATAGATACATAACCCTTTATTTGAAATCCTACAACCTAAAAAGCTTGGAAAATTAAAGCTGTTTTTTTTTTAACTGAATTGATGGCAAAATCTGTCCTGACTTAAACTCATTTGGTAGGAAAATCTACTGAAAATTCATACATTTTGCTGCATAAATACTAATGTGTAATTACAAGGTGCAATAAAACGATAAATAGTAAGGATTTAAATAACATACAGAATATGCAGGAATTACCTTTCTAAAATTTGAAAAATGCTAATTCCAAAACATACCTGCCCCTAGGGTCTGAATAAGGGATTGTGGATCTGTATTTATGTGCAGGTTGGTACAAGGGTAATTGCAGTTTTGGACCATGAATTTGAAATCATTATAACTAGGCTCAAACATCTTTATTAATCAAAATAGGAACGATTACAATCAACACATTTTTGCCAATGAGAAATAAGTTTACTTCTGTAGACCAAAAAATCCGCGCTTCAGGATTCAGTGAGCTCTTGGAAAGCATTTTCTGCCTCCTGCTGGTTGTGGAAGGATTTTCCCTACAAAAAGTCATCGAGATGCTTGAAGAAGTGGTAATCCACTGGTGAGAGGTCAGGTGAATATGGCAGATGAGGCATAAATTCATAGTCCAGTTTGTTCAACTTCTGAAGTGTTGGTTGTGTGACATGCAGTCGGGCATAGTCATGGAGAAGAATTGGGCCCTTTCTGTTAACCAGTAACTGCTGCACACATGCAGTTTTCCATGCATCTCATTGATTTGCTGAGCATACGTCTAAGATGTAATGGTTTCACCAGGATTCAGAAATGTGTAGTGGATCAGATTGGCAGCAGACCACCAAACAGTGACCATGATCATTTTTTGGTGCAAGTTTGGCTTTGGGAAGTGCTTTGGAGCTTCTTCTCTGTCCAACCATTGAGCTGGTCATCTCCAACTGTTGTATAAAATCCACTTTTTATGGCATGTCACAATCTGATAGAAAAATGGTTCTTTGTTGTTGCATAGAATAAGAGAAGACAACACTTCAAATCAACATTTTTTTTCAGTTAGCTCATGAGGCACCCACTTATTCCACTTATTGAGCTTTTTTGCCTTTCCAACTTGTTTCAAAAGCCAAACAACCATAGAATGGTCGACGCTGAGTTCTTAAGCAACTTCTCATGTAGTTGTAAGAGGATCAACTTCAACGACTGCTCTCAATTGGTCAAGTCTCAACTTGTGGG
This sequence comes from Bos grunniens, assembly GCF_055505025.1. Lineage (NCBI taxonomy): Eukaryota > Metazoa > Chordata > Mammalia > Artiodactyla > Bovidae > Bos > Bos grunniens. The sequence goes on from NC_141170.1 coordinate 72,452,221, forward strand.
CTTTCCCAGTGGCTTAGACAGTAAAGAATCTGCCTGTAATGCAGGAGACCCGGGCACGATCCCTGGATCAGGAAGATCCCCGAAGAAGGAAATGGCAACCTACTCCATTATTCTTGCCTGGAAAATCCCATGGACAGAGGAGCCTAGTGGGCTACAGTCCATGGGGTCACAAAGAGTTGGACATGACTGAGCAACTAACACACACACAAATTCTGATGGCTGGCCAATACATTCCTCATCTTCAAGGCTTTGCAAAACTTCTTGAGCCATCACTGTACATTAATTAGCAGTTCCTGGGCCAAATGCATTGTTGATGTTGTGAGTTGTCTCTGCTGCTTTACGACCCGTTTTGAACTGGAATAAAAAAATCGCTCAAATTTGCTTTTTGTCTAACGTAATTTCTATAGTTTAAAATAAATATAATCAGCAAGTAATAAGACATTAGCAAAAAAACATAAATTGAGAAATGCACATTCAAATGATGTATAACATAACCACACTTACTTGAGAACATATTCCAGTATCAAATGGCAAAGTTCAACAATGCAAAACAGCAATTACTTTTGCACCAACCTAATACTATCATCTCACCATGAGAGCAAAACTTTATCTTATTCATTGGTTTATTCCCTGGGCCTTGAACTGTGTCTTACACATAGTAAATACTCAATAGATACTTGTTCAATAATCAAAACAAATAATAACAGTGAATTAATAGATGTGGAGTTCAAAATAGAAAGGAACAAAAATATTCCTTCAAGGCAGTAACCTCCAAATGAAGTTATAATTTATACAGATCATTAATCTCTTATTTGCAATTCTGAAATAGAAAAAGCTTTGGAAAAAGTTTTGTCATTACTGCTTATATTCTGAAGCTTCAGGCTTTTTTATAAAATTGAGAAACAACTATTAACTTATTAGATCCCAAATTACAATAAAAAGAAATACTTAAAGAAAAAGTACTTTTAAAGAAAAGCAAAATGCCACAGCAGACTTTGAATTTCTTAAGTAAGGATGCTTTTCATAATCTTTTACCACTAAGTATTTGATACATAGTAGGTACTCAGATATGCAGATGACACCACCCTTATGGCAGAAAGTGAAGAAGAACTAAAAAGCCTCTTGATGAAAGTGAAAGAGGAGAGTGAAAAAGTTGGCTTAAAGCTCAACAGTCAGAAAACTAAGAACATGGCATCCGGTCCCATCACTTCATGGGAAATAGATGGGGAAACAGTGGAAACAGTGGCTGACTTTATTTTTCTGGGCTCCAAAATCACTGCAGATAGTGACTGCAGCCATGAAATTAAAAGACGCTTACTCCTTGGAAGGAAAGTTATGACCAACCTAGACAGCATATTAAAAAGCAGAGACATTACTTTGCCAACAAAGGTTCATCTAGTCAAGGCAATGGTTTTTCCAGTGGTCATGTATGGATGTGAGAGTTGGACTATAAAGAAAGCTGAGCGCTGAAGAATTGATGCTTTTGAACTGTGGTGTTGGAGAAGACTCTTGAGAGTCCGTTGGACTGCAAGGAGATCCAACCAGTCCATCCTAAAGGAGATCAGTCCTGGGTATTCACTGGAAGGACTGATGTTGAAGCTGAGACTCCAATACTTTGGGCATCTGATGCGAAGAGCGGACTCATTTGAAAAGACCCTGATGCTGCGAAAGATTGAGGACAGGAGGAGAAAGGGAAGACAGAGGATGAGATGGTTGCATGGCATCACCGACTCAATGGACATGGGTTTGGGTGGATTCTGGGAGTTGGTAATGGACAGGGAGGCCTGGCGTACTGTGGTTCATGGGGTTGCATAGAGTCAGACACGACTGAGAGACTGAACTGAACTGAAGGTACTCAATATATATTGTCAGAATGGACACTAAGAAGAACTGGGATTTGTTTCATTTAACAAAGACATGTTGAGTACCTTTCTCATAGTAGTCATTATGCTGGGTATATAAGACAGCAGAACAAGAGACACAGAGTCTTTCCCTGTCTTTATGAAGCAGACTTTAGTGGGGAAGGATGATGCTTAAATACTACAAAAAATAAAGTTCCAGGTACTATGGATCCCAAAAAGAAAGGAGTAGATAAACTAAACTAGAAGGTTATGGAAATTCTATAAAACTTAGACAGTCACGGCTGAAGAGCAGAGACTGAAGAAGAGTACCACCAAGCTGTGTGGGCCTAATCAAGGACTTTGTTCATTCTCCTAAGGGCAATGAGAAGCACTGAGGGATTTTAAACAAAGGAGTGTATTTCATTTGGACTTTAATTCAGACTTCTACTTTCTGAGCACTTACTATGTGCCAGGCATGTTATCTTGTTCAATCCTGACAGAATTGGCCTTGTATTTCCAAATTGTATGGAGGAGCTGGTGGCTGATCAGCATCCCTATATACAACAAAAAGAAGAGCCAAACAAACAGAAATCCAACTATATATAGACAGAAGAGGGTTGTTAAGAGAACAAGAACTAGAGTAACAGAAAGGGGAAAATCTTGAGAGACATACTGGCTGCTGTAGCCACATCTTCCCTTGGATCATTATTCTGAGCATGAACTGAAGGCTGACAATCGGGACAAACCCAGTACCAACCCTGGTGGAAGGCTGCCAAGGGAGGACAGAGGAATAAGCATAGCTTTGGCACAGACTCGGGAGATCTTAAGCACATGGCCAGTTTTCTCAAGAAATTTTTGAATATTAAAACTGTGTGGGGTAGAAGGCTACAAACCTAAGCACAAGACTTGTGAAAAAGTTCTTTAGCAGTCTGACCAGAAAAAGGTTAGAGTCTGGGACCCAAGGAGGAAAGCACCCTTAGAATATATCAAATTCATAGCTGAAAACTTGTGAGAGCCAGGGAAGAAACAGAGGAAAGAAAATTAAGCCTGAAAGTAAAACTCAGTCTCAACCCAGCACACTCCCTAATTGGATAAAGGGAATCAGTCACAAGAGTATCGGCCCAGGGGGTGGTAGCGTTGTGGTGATCAGTCCCCCATTCATATCTGACTCTTTGGGACCCCATGGACTGTAGCCTGCCGGGTTCCTCTGACCATGGGATTCCCCAGGCAAGAATACTGGAGTGGGTTGTCATTTCCTCCTTCAGAGGATCTTCCCGACTCATGTATTGAACCCACGTCTCTTGCATTCCCTGCATTGGCAGGCAGATTCTTTATCACTGTGCCACTGGGGAAGCCCAGGAGAGGAGAGAGTGAATCCTTAAAAAAGGGAAGATATCATCAGGAGGCATTACAATTTTTTGGACACAATGTCTGGCATAAAATAAAAATTATTAGGCATGCCAACAGACAAAATTAGATTAACAAAAGATAAGGAAAAATAACACCACAGACAGATCTACATGTGATACAGATATTGGTGTTAACTGACAAAGACTTTAGAACAATTATGAGTTATATTTTTTTTAAAGAGAAAGAACTGGACAAAGTAGATGAAAAGCAGGTAATTTTACCTAAGAATTGGAATCAATAAAAGAGAACCATTTGGAAATTTAGAACTGAAAAATAACACTAAATATAAGTAAGAATTCATTAGATACATTTACCAAGAGATATAAAAATAGCATAAAACAGGATTCATGAATTGAAAGGAGGTCAAAAGAAAATGTCCAAACTAAAGCACAGAGGAAAAAAATGTAAAATAAAGGAAAAGAGTAGTAGAGATAAGTAGGACTCAGTGAAAAATCTACTATATACAAATTGGAATCTCAGAAAGAAAGAAGGAGAAAAATGTGGCAGAACAAATATTCAGACAGTAAATGATGAAGAATTTTCTAAAACTGGAGAAAGATACTAACACAAGATTTAAGAAGCTCTATAAATTCAAACCAGAATGAATTTAATAATAATAATATAATGCAAACAACAATAACAGCACATCAAGGTTATTTTCAACAAAGATTAAAATGAAAAAGATAATATGAAAATGTTAAAATAGCCAGGTGAGGGTGGGGAACATATATTCAGTGGATTTCAAAAAGACTGATGACTGATTTCACAACAGAAAACAAAGAGGCCAGGAGAAAAAGAAATGTCTCGATATGCTGAGAAAAAAATTAATGACAACTGAAATTTAAACACAGGATTTAAAAAAATCCTTCAGAAATAAAGATGAAATAAAGACATTATCGGCGCTTCCCGCACAGCTCAGCTGTATAAGAGCTTCCCAAGTAGCACTAGTGGTAAAGAACCCGCCTGCCAGTGCAGGAGACCCCGGTTCAATTCCTGGGTTGGGAAGATCCCCTGGAGAAGGGATAAGCTACCCACTCCAGTATTCTTGGGATTCCCTGGTGGCTCAGATGGTAAAGAATCCGCCTGCAATGTGGAAGACCTGGGTTCGACCCCTGGGTTGGGATTCCCTGGTGGTTCAGATGGTAAAGATTCTGCCTGCAATGTGGGAGACCTGGGTTCAACCCCTAGGTTGGGAAGATGCCCTGGAGAAGGGAAAGGCTACCTGCTCCAGTATTCTTGCACTGGATAATTCCATGGACAAAGGAACCTTGCAGGCTACAGTCCACAGGGTCGCAGAGTCTGACACAACCGAGAAACTTTCACTTTCACTAAAGACATCATCAAACAAATAAAACTGAGGAGACTGTCACCAGAAAATCTGAACTAAAAGAAATACTAAGAGTTTTATAGGAGAAAAATAATCCCAGGGTAAATAAAGATATATAGAAGGGAATTATAAGAAACAAGAATAAAAATTGGTTAAGATGAGTAACCAATGATGGAATTCCAGTTGAGCTATTTCAAATCCTGAAAGATGAGGCTGTGAAAGTGCTGCATTCAATATGCCCACAAATTTGGAAAACTCAGCAGTGGCCACAGGACTGGAAAACTGATCCACACAGGACTGGAAAAGGTCAGTTTTCATTCCAATCCCAAAGAAAGGCAATGCCAAAGAATGCTCAAACTACCGCACAATTGCACTCATCTCATATGCTAGGAAAGTAATGCTCAAAATTCTCCAAGCCAGGCTTCAGCAATACGTGAACCATGAACTCCCAGATGTTCAAGCTGGTTTTAGAAAAGGCAGAGGAACCAGAGATCAAATTGCCAACATCCACTGGATCATTGAAAAAGCAAGAGAGTTCCAGAAAAACATCTATTTCTGCTTTATTGACTATGCCAAAGCCCTTGACTGTGTGGATCACAAGAAACTGTGGAAATTCTGAAAGAGATGGGAATACCAAACCACCTGACCTGCCTCTTGAGAAACCTATATGCAGGTCAGGAGGCAACAGTTAGAACTGGACATGGAACAACAGACTGGTTCCAAATAGGAAAAGGAGTACGTCAAGGCTGTATACTGTCACCCTGCTTATTTAACTTATATGCAGAATACATCATGAGAAACGTTAGGCTGGAAGAAGCACAAGCTGGAATCAAGATTGCTGGGAGAAATATCAATAACCTCAGATATGCAGATGACACCACCTTTATGGCAGAAAGTGAAGAGGAATAAAAAGCCTCTTGATGAAAGTGAAAGAGGAGAGTGAAAAAGTTGGCTTAAAGCTCAACATTCAGAAAACGAAGATCATGGCATCTGGTCCCATCACTTCATGGGAAATAGATGGGGAAACTGTGGAAACAGTATCAGACTTTATTTTCTGGGGCTCCAAAATCACTGGAGATGGTGACTGCAGCCATGAAATTAAAAGACGCTTACTCCTTGGAAGGAAAGTTATGACCAACCTAGATAGCATATTCAAAAGCAGAGACATTACTTTGCCAACAAAGGTTCGTCTAGTCAAGGCTACGGTTTTTCTAGTGGTCAAGTATGGATGTGAGAGTTGGACTGTGAAGAAAGCTGAGCACCGAAGAATTGATGCTTTTGAACTGTGGTGTTGGAGAAGACTCTTGAGAGTCCCTTGGACTGCAAGGAGATCCAACCAGTCCATTCTGAAGGAGATCAGCCCTGGGATTTCTTTGGAAGGAATGATGCTGAAGCTGAAACTCCAATACTTTGGCCACCTCATGTGAAGAGTTGACTCATTGGAAAAGACTCTGATGCTGGGAGGGATTGGGGGCAGGAGGAGAAAGGAACCCCAGAGGATGAGATGACTGGATGGCATCACCAACTCGATGGACATGAGTTTGGGTGAACTCCGGGAGTTGGTGATGGACAGGGAGGCCTGGTGTGCTGCAATTCATGGGGTCACAAAGAGTCGGACATGACTGAGCGACTGAACTGAACTGAACTGAAGATGAGTAAATATTGACTAAATGCTTATGTTACAAAACACTGATAGCAATGTCCTATGGAATTTAAAATAAAATGCACAACAAAAATAACACAAAAGGAAAGAGGTGTAATAACTAAAGTTTCTAAGTTCTAGCATTACATTACAGGAAAATAGTAAAAAAATAATAAAATAGTTTATTCAAGAGTACAATTAATCAAAATAAATGTTGTAACCTCTAAGGCAGCTATATAAAGAACAGTAAAACACTGTGTATCTACCACATTAATGGAGAAGAAAAACAAAAAACAATTAAAATATTTGAATGATATTTAATAACCCAAAAGAATATAAAAAAGAGAGAAAACAGAATATGAAGCAAAATTAAAAACCCAAATATTAAGACCAATAATATAAAACCAAATAAATCAGTAAAATCATTAAATGTAAATACACTAACTAATAAAATTGAAAGATTTGTCAGCCTGGATTTAAAAGACAACTATATTGATGATTTTGATACAGAAAGGGTGAAAATAAAAGTATGAAAAAAGTCATACCTTGCAATCACTAATCAAAAAAAGCTGCTGTGGCTATACTAACATCAGACAAAACAGACTTTAAGGCAAGAACCTTACTAGAAATAAAGGACATTTCATAATCATTAAGGGATTAATCCATCAGGAAGTTATCACAATATAGATCTATGTACAACCAATGAAACAGCCTTAAAATTTAAAAATTGAGAGAAATAAAAGAAATAGATAAATATACAGTCATGATAGGAGATTTAAACATATTTCTTTGAATAGTTGGTAACAATCAGAAAAAAATTCAGTAAGATTATAGAAAAGCTGAACAGTATAATTGACACCTGGATTTCAGTGACATATACACAGATAACCTGACCCAACAATGACAGGACACATTCTTTCATTCTTTACAAGTGCCCATGGGATACAAAGCAAAACTGACTCTACGCGAGGCTGCAAAGCAAGCCTCAACAACGTCCAAAAGATTTAACCAGTCAGAGGAGGTCTCTGACAACACTGATATTAAGTTGGAAATCAATAACAATGACATGGTATTATACATAGAAAATGCTAAAGATGCCATCAGAAAAATATTATAGAAGAGCTTCTTCAAGAATAAAGTTGAAGAATACAAAGCTAATATACAGAAATATTACATTTCTATACATTAATAATCAACAATAAAGAAATTAAGGAAACAATCCCATTTACCATCTCATCAAAACCAAGAAAATATCTCAGAATTAACCCACTTAAGAAAACAAAAATCCTATACCCAGAAAACTGTTAGACACTGATGAAAGAAACTGAAGATGACACAAATAGAAAGATATACCGTGCTCTTGTTTTGGAAGAATCAATACTGCCATTTACAGCAACATGGATGCATTACGCTCAGTGAAATAAATCAGAGAAAGACAAAATGCTATGTGATATCACTTCTATGTGAAATCTAAAAAAAATTTTTAAACTAGTGAATAAACAAAAAAGAAACAGACTTACTGATACAGAGAACAAACTAGTAGTTACCAGTGGGAACAGGAAAAAGAGAGGGACAATACAAACTAGCTACAGTTTGTAATTAAAAGCTACTTTGTAACTAAAAGCTATAAGGATATATTGTACAAACAGTGAACACAGCCAACATTTCATAGTAACTATAAGTGGAGTATATGTGTGCTCAGTCCCTCGGTCATGTCTGACTCTTTGTGACCCCATGGACTGCAGCCCACCAGGCTCCTCTATCCACGGGATTTTTCAGGCAAGAGTACTGGAGTGAGTTGCCATTTCCTTCTTCAAGGGATTTTCTTGACCCAGGGATGGAACCCGCATCTCCTGTGTCTCCTGCCTGGCAGGTGGATTCTTTATCACTGAGCCACCTGAAAGTACAGCCTTTAAAAACTGTGAATCACAATACTGTACACCTATAACTTATATAAATATTGTACATCAACTAAACTTCAAAGAATACCAAAAAAAAAAAGAAAATCCCAATTAAAAAATCCAAAAAAAAGGAAATTTTCAATAGCTTGGAAATTAGGTAATATACCTGATGATAACCCTTGGATCAAATCTTTAAAGTGACAAAAAATATTAGAGAATGTTTTATACAAAAGAATATTAAAAAAATATGACTCATTAAAGCTGGAATATAGTTAAAGCAGTGCTTAGGGGGAAGTTATAGTTTTAAATGGATATTTTAGAAAGGAAAAAATGTCTTGAAACTTATGTTCTAAGTTTCCATCTCAAGAAACTATAAAACGGTAGCAAATCAATCTCATAGAAAGTAGGAAAAATTAATAATAAAGATATGATCTAAAATTAAGAGAAAAACAGTAAAGCCACAATTGGTTCTTTGATTAGTAAAATTAATAAACACCTAGCAAAACTGTTCAAAAACACATATGCACACAAATTTTCATTATAGGAAACTGATAGATTTTTCAGACATTAAAAAGAAATAAAAGTTTGTTTTAGACAACTAGACACCAATGATTTATATCATTTATTTTTAAAATATTTATTTAACTGCAGAATAATTACAAAATTGTGATGGTTTTTGTCATACAGCAAGATGAATCGGCCACAGGTATACAACTAAATGGGCTTCTCTGGTGGCTCAGACAGTGGAGATTTCACCCAATGCAGGAGACCTGGGTTCCATCCCTGGGTTGGGAAGATCCCCTGCAGGAGAGCATGACAACCCACTCCAGTATTCTTGCCTGGAGGATCCCATGGACAGAGGAGCCTGGCAGGCTGCAGTCCATGGGGTCACAGAGAGTCGGACATCACTGAGTGACTAAGCATGCAGGCACATACATTTAAATAAACGAACTCTTTGAAAAACACAACTTATCAAAACTGACAATAGAAGGAATAGAAAATCTGAATACTCCTATATCTATTAAAAATGAGTCCGTTCTTTAAACTCTTGCCAATACTAAAACATAACAAAGTTGCAGGACTGACAACTTCAGATTATCAAGCTACCAAAATCAAGAAAATGTGGTAATGTTAAAAACACAGACAGTAGATCCCTGTGCTATATACCGTTGGTCCTTATTAGTTATCTATTTTATATGTTTCTACATATATGTGTATACATTGATCCCAATCTCTTATTTATCCCTATCCTGCCTACCCCTTTTGCCCCAGTAACCATAAAATTGTTTTCTACATCTATAACTCTACCTCTCTTTTGTAAATTAGTTCATTTGTACCATTTTTCTGTTGTTGCTGTTGTTCATTGTTCAGTTGCTAAGTTCCTTTGCAACTCCAAGGACTGCCGCATGCCAGGTTTCCCTGTCTTTCGCTATCTCCCAGAGTTTGCTTAAACTCATGTCCATTGAGTCAGTGATGCCATTCAACCATCTCATCCTCTGTTATACCCTCAATCTTTCCCAGTATCAGGGTCTTTTCCAATGAGTCAGTTCTTAGCATCAGGTGGCTAAAGTATTGGTGCTTCAGCTTCAGCAGCGGTCATTTCAATGAATATTCAGGACTGATCTTAAGGATTGACTGGTTTGATCTCCCTGCAGTCCAAGGGACTCTCAAGAGTCTTCTCCAACACCACAGTTCAAAAGCATCAATTCTTCAGCGCTCAGCCTTCTTTATGGTCAACTCTCACATCCATACATGACTACTGAAAAACCCTAGCTTTGACTATACAGACTATTGTCAACAAAGTGATATCAGTGATGTCTAGGGTTTGTCATAGCTTTTCTTCCAAAGAATAAGCATCTTTTAATGTCATGGCTGCAGTCACCATCTGCAGTGATTTGGGCCCAGGAAATAAAATCTGTCACTGTTTCCACTTTTTCTCCATCTATTTGCCATGAAGTGATGGGACCAGATACCATAATCTTAGTTTTTTAAATGTTCTAATGTTTCTAATGAAAGTGAAGATACCATTAGAATGATATCATTAAAGTGGTATCATCTGTATATCTGAGGTTGCTATTTCTCCTGGCAATCTTGATTCCATCTTGTGATTCATCCAGCCTGGCATTTCACATGATGTACTCTGCATATAAGCTAAATAAGCAGGGTGGCAATATACATCCTTGACATAACTCCTTTCCCAATTTGGAACCAGTCTGTTGTTCCATGTCTGGTTCTAACTGTTGTTTCTTGACCTGAATACACTTTCACAGAAGCCAGATAAGGTAGTTTGGTATTCTTATCTCTTGAAGAATTTTCCAGTTTGTTGTGATCCACACAGTCAAAGGCTTCAGTGTAGTTAATGAAATAGAAGCAGCTGTTTGTCTGGAATTCCATAGCTTTTACTATCATCCAATGGAGGTTGACAATTTGATCTCTGGTTCCTCTGTCTTTTCTAAATCCAGCTTGCACATCTGGAAGTTCTCAGTTCATATATTGTTAAAGCCTAGCTTGAGGGATTTTGAGTTTTACTTTGCTAGCATGTGAAATGAGTGCAACTGTAGACTAGTATGAACATTCTTTTTATTGCCTTTCTTTGGGATTGGAATGAAAACTGACCTTTTCCAGTCCTGTGGCCACTGCTGAGTTTCCCAAATTTGTTGGCATATTGAGTGCAGCACCTTAACAGTATCATCTTTTAGGATTTTAAATAGCTCCACTAGAATTCTATCACCTCCACTAACTTTGCAGCAATGCTTCCTATGGTCACTTGACTTCACACTGCAGGATGTCTGGCTCTAGGTGAGTGATCACATCATCGTGGTTATCTGGGTCATTAAGACCTTGTTTGTACAGTTCTTCTGTGTATTCTTGCCACCTTTTCTTAATATCTTCTGCTTCTGTTAGATCCTTGCCATTTCTGTCCTTTATCGAGCCCATCTTTGCATGAAATGTTACCTTGGTATCTCCACTTTTCTTGAAGAGATCTCTAGTCTTTCCCATTCTATTGTTTTCCTCTGTTTCTTTGCATTGTTCACTTAAGAAGGCTTTCTTATCTCTCCTTGGTATTCTCTGGAACTCTGCATTCAGTTGGGTACATTTTTCCTTTTCTCCTTTGCCTTTCACTTCTTTTCTTTCTCAGCAATTTGTAAGGCCTCCTCAGACAACCACTTTGCCTTCTTGCATTTCTTTTTCTTGGGGATGTTTGGTCGCTGCGTCTCATACAATGTTATGAACCTCTGTCCACAGTTCTTCAGGCACTCTGTATACCAAATCTAATGCTATTTGTCACCTCTACTGTACAATCATAAGGGATTTGATTTTGGTTATATTTGAATGATCCAGTGGTTTTCCCTATTTTGTTCAATTTAAGTCTGAATTTTGCAATAAGGAGTTCATGAACTGAGCTGACAAAACAGTCAGCTTCAGGTCTTGTTTTTGCTGACCACAAAACTCCATCTTTGGCTGCAAAGAATATAATACAGATTGGTATATACTATAGATTGGTATATAACTTTTTTTAGATTCCACAGGTAAGTGACATCATGTGACATTTGCCCTTCTCTGACTTACTTTACTCAGTATGACGATCTCTAGGTCCATCCATGTTACTGCAAATGGTATCATTTCATTCTTTTTTATGTCTGAGTAATATTTCTTTCTATACATCTACCACATCTTCTTTATCCATTCCTCTGTCAATGGACATATAGGTTGCTTCCATGTCTTGCTACTGTAAATAGTAAACAGTGCAGCAGTGAATATTAGGATGTATGTATCTTTTCAAATTATGGTTTTCTCTGGGTATATGCCCAGGAGTGGGATTGCTGGATCATATGGTAACTCTATTTTTAGTTTTTTAAGGAACCTCCACACTGTTCTCTACAGTGGCTGTACCAATTTATATTCCCACCAACAGTGTAGGAGGGTTCCCTTTTATCTACACCCTCTCCATCATTTATTATTTATAATCAATTTATCTTTGACAAAAGAGCAAAAGCAATTCAATGGAGCAAAGACAGTCCTTTTAACAAACTGTACTAGGACAACTGGACATCCGCATGCCAAATATACATATGTGTGTGTGTGTGTATAATATATATATTTTAATGGATCATAAATGTAAACCCCAGAACTATAAGACTTCTAAAAGATAACATGGGTGAAAATCTAAGTGACCCTGGTTTTGGAGATTAACTCTTAGACATACTACCAAAAACGTGATCCATAAACCAAAAAAACTGGTAAGCTGGACTTCATTAAAATTAAAAATTTCTCTGGAAAGTTACTGCTAAGAGAATGAAAAGACTGGCTACAGATTGGGAGAAGATATTTGCAAAGCACATATCTGATAAAGGGCTTGTACCCTAAACATACTCTTAAAACTCTTAAAACTCAACAATATGAACACCCAAATAAAAATGGGAAAAGACCTGAACAGACATCGCACCAAAGAAAACATACAGAGAGCATATAAACATATGAGAAGATATTCCTTATCATACGTCACTGCTGCTGCTAAGTCACTTCAGTCGTGTCCAACTCTGTGCGATCCCATAGACGGCAGCCCACCAGGGTCCCCCGTCCCTGGGATTCTCCAGGCAAGAACACTGGAGTGGGTTGCCGTTTCCTTCTGCAAATGTCACTAGGGAACTGTAAATTAAAACAACAGTGAGATATCACAACACACCTATTAGAACAGCTAAAATCTAAGCCACTGGTAACACCAAATTCTGGCAAGAACATGGAGCAACAGGAACGGTCATTCAAGGCTGGTGGGAATGCAGAATGGTACAACCACAACAGAAGACAAGCTGTCAGTTTCCACCAAAGTCTTACAAACCAGAAATTATGCTTCTTGGTATTTAGCCAAATTAGCTGAAAACTTATGTCAACACAAAAATCTACCCAGGAATGTTTATAACCAGTTTTATTCATAACTGCCAAACTTGAAAGCAACCAAGATGTCCTTCAAAAGACAGTGAATGTACAAACGAACTGATATACCCTCACAATATAATATTATTCAGGAAAAAAAAAAGCTGTCAAGGCACAAAAAGATATACAGTAACATAAGGCACATTGCCAAGTAAAAGAAGTTAATCTGAAAAGCTACATACTGTATAATTACAACAGTGAGACATTCTTAAGGGCAAAACTAGAGACAGTAAAGGCCAAGTGGTTGCTGGGGGCTTGAAAGCAGGGAGGAATGAATAGGCAGAGCACAGAGGGTTTTCAGGACAGTGAAGTGTGACCAACCTAGACGACATAATAAAAAGCAGAGACATTACTTTGCCAACAAAAGTCCATCTAGTCAAAGCTATGGTTTCCCCAGTAGTTATGTATGGATGTGAGAGTTGGACTATAAAGAAAGCTGAGTGCTGAAGAATTGATGCTTTTGAACCGTAGTGTTGGAGAAGACTCTTGAGCATCCCTTGGACTTCAAGGAGATCCAACCAGTCCACCTAAAGGAAATCAGTCCTGAATATTCATTGGAAGGACTGATACTGAAGCTGAAACTCCAATACTTTGACCACCTGATGCAAAGAACTGACTCATTTGAAAAGGCCCTAATGCTGGGAAAGATTGAAGGCAGGAGGAGAAGGGGATGACAGAGGATGAGATGGTTGGATGGCATCACCGACTTGATGGACATGAGTTTGAGTAAACTCTGGGAGTTGGTGATGGACAGGGAGGTCCATAGGGTCGCAAAGAACTGGACACGACTGAGCAACTGAATGAACTGAACTGAAGTTATTCTGTAAGATACTGGAATAGTAGATACATGGTATCACACATTTGTTGAAACCCATACAATACAAAGAGTGAGCCATGATGTAAAATGTGGACTTTAACAGTAATGTATCAGTATCAACTGGTTCACCAATAGTAACAAATGTAGCACACTAATGCAAGATGCTAATAAGGGAGATCGTGTGTAAGGAGAGGAGATGTATGAGAACTCTGTATTTCTGCCCAATTTTTCTGCAAGCCTAAAACCATCCTAAAAAATAAAGCTTTAGTAATTAAAAAAAACCTTCTCAAAAGAAAATCTGAGTGACACAGGCTTCAAAGGAGACTTCTTCTAAACATTTAATAAAGAAATAACAAACACTGTCTTGTAACACTCTTGCATCAAATAGAAAAGAAAAAAGGAGGTGAACACTTCTGTACCATTTTATCAGGCCAGCATAACCTTGATACAAACTTTTCAAAGACATTACAAGAAAGTAAAATTACAGACCAACCTTTCTCACTGACATAGGTTCAATCCTTCAACACTTATTATTGGATTTCTGCTAATGTATAGGATGTGGAAAGTCAGAACAAGAAAATATTACTCCCACCCTAACAATGAGAAAGAGTGGTATAATCTACAAAATCTTAACTTTTGAACTCAACAGAAAAATGAAGTTTTAAGACAATCAAGTGAATTAAATTCCAAACAGTAACAAGCCCCTTTAAAGACAGATGGAACTACAAACTATTTAATATTTGACAAAGCACAGGAGGAAAAGGAGGCTACAGTACAATCAAGAAAGAAAAATGCAGCTAAAATTAACTGTTATAGATTAGATGTGGGCTAGTATGTCAGTTCAGAGAAGGCAATGGCACCCTACTCCAGTACTCTTGCCTGGAATATCCCATGGACGGAGGAGCCTGGTAGGCTGCAGTCCATGGGGTCGCTAAGAGTCGGACACGACTGAGTGACTTCACTTTCACTTTCATGCATTGGAGAAGTAAATGGCAACCCACTCCAGTAGTCTTGCCTAGAGAATCTCAGGGATGGGGTAGCCTGGTGGGCTGCCGTCTCTGGGGTCGCACAGAGTCGGACACGACTGAAGCGACTTAGCAGCAGCAGCAGCAGCAGTATGTCAGTTTAGAAACACTGGGAGCTCAAAACACAGGGGAATTCACACTTGCATGCTCTTTTGCCAAGGTCTCCATCAGGGTTGAGGGTAGAGCAGGTAACTGCAAAAGGTCCCTTTCTGTGGCACAGGTGTGCAAGAAAGGATAGGCCACCACTATAAAAACAGCATACAACCATGCCACATTGCCCAAACTCCCCTCTCATTTGAGGAAGAGGCCTTAAACCTCTGGAAAAGGCAGAGGTTCTGGGTGTATGCCAGTGTACTCAGTCATGTCTGACTCTTTGTGACCCCATGGACTGTAGCCCACCAGGCTCCTCTGTCCATGGGATTTACCCAGCAAGAATACTGGAGTGGGTTGCCATGCCCTCCTCCAGGGGATCTTCTTGACCCAAGGATCAAACCCACATTTCCTGAACCAGCAGGCAGGTTCTTTACCACTTAGGCACAGAGGAAGCCTCTGGGGATTATGATTGACGAAAAACTACCTTCCTCATGGAAACATAAGAAAACTCTCGCAGGCCCCAAATCCTATACCAGTACAAAGCAGAGGAAAGTCAGCACTAGGGAGAAGGAGGAATCTCTCACCCGTTATGTGCCACAAGACAAACTTCAGCTGCCAAAAGCAAAAGAGAAAGGAGCGCTGTCAAAAAGCAACTGTACTCCAATAAAAATTAAAAATTAATTTAAAAAATAAAAATAAAAAGCAAAGCATTGGATGACAGGTTGGCTGTTCCTTATAAACTATTCTTACATATAATCCAGCAATTACAATCCTTGGTATTTACCCAAATGAGTTGGAAATGTCTCCACCCGAAAACCTGCACATGAATGTTTGCAGCAGCTTTATTCATAATTGCCAAAAGTTGAAAGCAGCCGATATCTTTCAGTAAATGGGCAAGCAGTTGTACATCCAGGCAATGGAATATTCAGTTCAGTTCAGTTGAGTCGCTCAGTCATGTCCGACTCTGCAACCCCATGAATCGCAGCATGCCAGGCCTCCCTGTCCATCACCAACTCCAGGAGTTCACTCAAACTCATGTCCATCGAGTCGGTGATGCCATCCAACCATCTCATCCTCTGTCGTCCCCTTCTCCTCCTGCCCCGAGTCCCTCCCAGCATCAGGGTCTTTTCCAATGAGTCAGCTCTTCGCATCAGGTGGCCAAAGTATTGGAGTTTCAGCTTCAGCATCAGTCCTTCCAATGAACACCCAGGACTGATGTCCTTTAGGATGGACTGGTTGGATCTCCTTGCTGTCCAAGGGACTCTCAAGAGTCTTCTCCAACACCACAGTTCAAAAGCATCAATTCTTAAGCACTCAGCTTTCTTCACAGTCCAACTCTCACATCCATACATGACCACTGGAAAAACCATAGCCTTGACTAGACAGACCTTTGTTGGCAAAGTAATATCTCTGCTTTTCAATATGCTATCTAGGTTGGTCATAACTTTCCAAGGAGTAAGTGTCTTTTAATTTCATGGCTGCAATCACCATCTGCAGTCAGCCTGCTTATTTAACTTATATGCAGAATACATCATGAGAAACGCTGGACTGGAAGAAGCAGAAGCTGGAATCAAGATTGCCGAGAGAAATATCAAAACCTCAGATATGCAGATGACACCACCCTTATGGCAGAAAGTCAAGAGGAACTAAAAAGCCTCTTGATGAAAGTGAAAGAGGAGAGTGAAAAAGTTGGCTTAAAGCTCAACATTCAGAAAACTAAGATCATGGCATCTGGTCCCATCACTTCATGGGAAATAGATGGGGAAACAGTGGAATGGAGTATTACTCGGCACTAAAAAAAAAATAAGCTATCAAGCTATAAACAGATGGTGGAAACTTAAATACATATACTAAGTGAAAGAAGCCAATCTGAAAAGGCTACATATTGTATGACTTCAACTACATATATGACATCCTGAAACAAGCAAAACTATGGAGACAGTAAAAAGATAAGTGGCTGCCTGAGGTTCAGGGGGAGGAAGGGATGAGCAAGAGAAGCACAGTATTTTTACAATATCAAAAACCATGCTGTACAATGTTAGATACATGTCATTATTTATTTGTTAAAATAAAGAGTCCACAACAATAGTCAACTATAAACTATGAAATCTGAGAAAAAAACTTAACATCAATTAGTAATAAAACTTTCAGAAAACAAGGAATAGAAGAGTGCTTCTTCAACTTAACAAAAAGCATCTAGACAACATCACAATGGAATCACTAGCCAGTGTAACAAGGCAAGAAAAATAATTAAAAGGCACACTGATTGGAAAGGAAGAAGTAAAATATCTTTATTCACAAACACCTGACTTGGAAAATCCTAAGTCATCTACAAAAAAAGGTATTATAACAAATACATAAGTTTAGTAAAGCCCCAGGATACATGGTAAATATACAAATATCAATTATATTTCTGTATACTAAGAACAAATGAAAAAAGAACAAATAATTGGAAACTGAAATAAGAAAAAAAATCAGCATTTTAATAGTATCAAAAAACATGAAATACTTGGGGAAATTTTTAATAGAATGTATACAATAATCATATGTTGTTTAGTCACTAAGTTGTATCCAACTCTTTTGCCACCCCATGGACTGTAGACCACCAGGCTCCTCTGTCCATTGGATTTCCCAGGCAAAAATACTGGAGCAAGTATTTCCTTCTCCAGGGGATCTTCCAGGAATCAAACCCACATCTCCTACATTAGCAGGCAGATTCTTTACCACTAAGCCACCAGGGAAGCCTGATAAGCGACTTACGTCATACATAAAGAATCCATACAATTCACCAGTATGAGAACAAACACCATTTTTTTAAAGGCAAAAGATTTTAACAAACACCATTTTTTTAAAAGGCAAAAGATTTAGAGGAGTATAATTACAAATAAAAATTAATTAATTAAAAACTAACACCAAGCACTAGCAAGGACGCAGAGCAATCCTCATAATTGCTGTGGAAATGCAAAATAATACAGCCACTTTGGAAAAGTTTGGTAGGTTCTTATAGACATACACTTACCATACAATTCAGCAATTTCACTTCAGAGTATTTATTCAAGAGAAAAGAAAATTTTTAAAGAAAAAAAAAACTATACCAGAAAGCATATATCAGTTTTACTCATAATGTTTATAAATGGAAACAAACGATAACTCTGTAACTGAAAGTGCCCAGCAACCAAGGAATGGATAAACAAATCGTAGTACATTCAAACAATGAAATATTACTCAACAATAAAAAGAAACGTAACTACTGAAATAGCAATTACATGAATGAATCTCAAATTATGCAAAATGACAGAAACCAAGCACAAAAATTCTCATACTGTATGATTCCATTTGTCACATTCACAAAAAAAGGCAAAGGTCTCCTGATCAATCTCTGCATCCAAAGAACCTAGCACATTAGAAAATAATGAATGCCTGGTGGGCCGTTGGAGGGGGAATCATTGCACGGAGGGTGGACAGCAAGGTCATAGAAGCCAAAGTCAAAAGGAACCTGGGGGCGCAAACACACCTGCAGGATGGAAACAGCGAAGGAAGGTATACTTCAACCTACCTCCAACGATTTCAGCAGCTTAAATAATTAGATTCTGTAAAGCTCTACATTATGAATGAATAGCCTCAGCGGTTCTCTGGCCTAAAAGAAAGGCATGATGCGCCCCACCCTACTTTAAAAATAAACCCGATGCCCAAGACTGAGCAAGTGGAGCTTACAAAGGGCTAGGAGGATTTTCCGTGCCCAGGAGCGGAGCTGAAGAGGGCCGAGGCGGGCTCGGGCTTAGGTCTGCCGGAGGCCGAAAGAGCCGGGGCATCGCCGCGGCCCCGCGGGTCTCCACCCCTTCCCACATCCTCACTTACCCAGGCCTGCCGTTCCAACTGAGCGTACAAATTAGAGCCTTTGAGCTTTTGGACTATCTGGGCAATAATGAGAGACAGATCCGACTCCTCCTGCAACATTTCCCCTGTCCTACCCCGCCAAGTAGCGGGGGCCGCTAGCGCGGAGAGCACTGGCCACGTTCGGGGTCCCACTCTAGACCAGTGACACTTCTCGGGGACCTTATTACGCTGGGACTCCTCCAGCGGGCGTTACTAGGCAACTGCCAGGCCGTGAGTCCGTTCCTCTCTGGTCCCCCCTCAAGCCTGAAGGCCCAGCACCTGCGTTCCGCTGGCAGAAAACGATCTTCGGAGTTGGGGGAGGGGAGAGTAGCTTTTCAATTCCATTGTTCCCGCTTAGTCTGTGGTGGAAAGGCAAGAATAGGGTCTCTTTCCTCCAGATCTACAGAGCCTCTGATGCATCAGGGGAAATCAGAAAGTTTTGTATTTTTGTGTTTTATTATGAAGGATCATTCCTTTTCCACTTTCCAGTCTCTACAGAAAACAGGGCAGTGCACACAATGAAATGGCAAATGACTTCCAAAACTTACAAGGCTCTGACCCTAACTGCGCGAACTTGGGCGAGGTGCTTAAAGTTAAGAACTCGGTTTCAGTCTCAGCAAAATAATACCCAGCTGACGAGATGCTGTGATGATTAGCTGAGATAACAATCGTGAGGGTGCCTAGCACTGTACTTAGCGCTCCACTTTATTTCCTTTTCTGCTTCTGGGGTCTTATGCCAGGAATAAATATACAATGTCTTCTCACCTAACAGCTACAATAATAAGCATTTTATTGACAGATTTTCTCTGAAGCATTGGCATTTCAGTGGTAGCTAAGACATTGTCCGAGTCTTAAGGAATGTGCCATCTAAATAGATTTCCTCTTCTTCCATGCACTCACTCATTCAATCAAAACTCAATTCAAAATTCATTCAGCTTTCAACTTACTGAGCTTTTCCATACAGGAAATCGTGTAGGCACAAAGGTAAATGAAACATGGTTCTTGACATTAATGTAACACAGCAAAAACTTTAAAGAGAACTAGAAGTATCTAATTAATTGACATTCCAAAAGGCAGCTAATTTTGAAAGGTGTATGGAATAATACATGTATTAGAATAACCTCACCAAAATAATCAAGAATTAAATTCAAATATGTGCATGCATATATTTTAAGCAGAGAAAATGTAGGATTCCAAGAAAAGAGACCAAGATTGCTGGCAAAAACTACGCTAGTATAACTGCATTAAACTCTAATGTGGTTAGGCGCATTAAACTTAGCACGTTGAACTCTAATGTGCTTAGGCATAACAGATCTTCTGATTCAATAGGCCTGTGGTAGGACCTGCTAATCTCACTGTTAGCAAGTTTCCAAGAGATGGTAACCCTGGTGGCCCAAGGCCTATATTCTAAATAGCAAAAGACTAGAACAGGTAAACAATAGAAGTTCAAAGGGACCAGACTTCTGACATCTATAGGCAGTACCCTGGCCTTCAGAATATTATGATGATAAATACAGATCCCAAATAACCCCTTTGGTCAGGTTTGTTTCTTTGGAGTGAGGCAGGCAAGGGGGAAAGTGTGTTAGTTGCTCAGTCGTGTCTGATTCTTTGCGACTCCGTGGACTGTACCTGCCAGGCTTCTCTGTCCATGGGGATTCTCCGATCAAGAATCATAGAGTGGGTTGCCATGCTCTCCTCCAGGGGATCTTCTCAACCCAGGGATCAAACCTGGTGCTTAAGGCAATTTACATACTCTACAAAACATGTAGCTTCTCTACAAAACATTCTCCCACAACTCAGAATTTCTCACACTTGTATATGAGTTCATCTCCTCAACTCTCTACAGTCCGTTTATCCCAACATCCCACCCATTCAAGAATCTCTGCATGAATGTCACTATGAACAACAACAAAAAAATGTGGAGACAGTGTTTTTAAGATTGAAAAGGGTGACGTGATTAATAACTGAATAAATAGGGATGCTTAGGTTAAGAAGGGTCATAAAGTATAGAAGGGAAAGAAATGAAACCTGGAGCTGAAGAAAAACCACGGTGCCTTGAGTCAGAAAAGTCTGGGTTCCCCTCCTGCTCTGCTCCCTTGGAGCTGCTCAAGTCCTCCATCATCAGAGTTTTCACTTTCTCTTCTGTAACAAGAGGATAAAAGACCCACCTGAGGGGATAGTGTACCTAGTATTAAAATATCAGCAAATAATAATAAATTAAATATTAAAATTTGATAATTTGACAAAACAGTCCCCTGTTCAATTGACAAGGGAATAGAAAGTACCTGAAGAAATGAAGCAAGACATATGAAAGTACCCAGCACAACTCTTTGCACACATAGGGGCTTTAAATTTTTTTCTTTTAAGGAGAAAATAATTTTCAGTCTTAAAGCAGCAATTAAAAAGTTCAAATTTTATTTTGATGGCATGCTCAAGCAAAAATAAATTTAATCTTAACATTAAAAAAGTGTTTCTCACATCCATAGAAGCAGATGTGTTTGGAATATAATTCAATCCTAGCGTGCCCTCTGTTCTTTTTTCAATTCAATTTAGCCACGCTTTTCAGAACACCTCTCTGTGCTAGGAATGGCAAGGAATACAAATATGAGTAAGCAATGGTCCCTTCTCTCAAGGAATTCTCAGTCCCAAAGGGATGGTGAGCCCAGTACACAAAGGACTAAAATGGTAGACAGGGGCCTTTCACCTGTGTATCTGGAAATTTTATTACTTTACAGTAATTGTCTCATAAGAAACGGAAGGTACTGCTTCCTATCTCTGTCCCTCAAGGGAGAACTTTGCCTTGGAAAGTCTTATTTTACCTAACAGGGTCGAGGATTGGGAAAATACACTATTTCTGACATTTTCGAGTGAACCGTGACCCAGACTAACAGATGAATAGTCAAAGGGGTCCAAATAATCTGAATAATTAAAACTGCATAGAGACAACAGCAAAATAGATGCAGGGTGAAGTCTCTTCAAAATTGCCTCAAACTCAAAGCAGAGGTACTCTGGCCCAACATGTGTAAGGCCCTGTGCCCAGTCATGACTGACTTCCTCAGAGCTGCTCTACTCTGATCTGTTTTACATACAATGTCATGTCAGATTTCACTGTGGGTGAGGGGATGCATTTGAAAATCACTGACCAGTGGCCTCACAGAGGCAAGGATGTGGACCACATCAAAAACACCCTGCCAGTCTAACGCAAAATTAAGGCACTCTTTAGGGTATACCAGAACATGTCCTTATTTTATTCACATGAGTATGGCTTGCATAAGCTCTACAATTTGCAATGAAAATTATTTTCAGCTGTTATTTTTGAAGGAGACACTGGGCTTCCCAGGTAGCTCAGACAGTAAAGAATCTGCCTGCAATGCAGGAGACCTGGGTTTAATCCCTGGGTCAGGAAGATCCCCTGGAGAAGGGAATGTCAACCTGCCCCAATATTCTTGCCTGGAGAATTCCATGGACAGAGGAGGCTGGAGGGCTACAGTCCACGGGGCCGCAAAGAGGCAGACGTGACTGAGCGGCTAGGCACACAAGCACTGCTTTTAGCATACCGTGTCTGCAGAATGGCTTGAATTGTATGTTGTCAGGAATTTACTTTAATATAAATTATTATGTGTGTCGTGTGGATCACGAATGTCAACAGATCTCACTGTCTTTGGGAACAAATGAGCTCGTAGTGGTATTGACTACCTGTCACTGTGTAGGTAGCCCCACGTGCTAGCACAAGCCCTCAGGCTCCTCTTATAAGTCTCTTCCTGTTACTCCTGAGAATTGTTAGGAAATGACACAGGTGTGCATAAGAAAATTTCTCCTCATGATCTTCTCCGCCTGCTCTGGTGATATCCAGAGCCCCCAAGCCACTGTCTGGGGTGCTGCTTCTTAATGCTCCTAAAGCTGCAAAATACCAGAAGTATTTAAATCCCAAGGCTCAGCAAAGCCCCCATGAAAAAACCTCTTTGATTCTTCTTGCCACCTCTCTTTACAAGGTGGCTATACCTCATTTCTGAGTCCAGGGTAAATACCAGATTGTGCTAGTCTCCACTCCCCATCTTTTCTTCCTCTGGTTCCAGATGACTGCGTGTGAATGGGGAAGACTGGGCTACTGGCTCTGCGAACAATCTCGAAACTGGGTTGACTCCTTGTAAATTCTAAAGCTCTCAGGAGAGAAATCCAAATAACAAGTAACAGTGGTTTAAATTATTGTTAGCAACAAATTTGGAAGAGCATCCCAATTTTGGTTTAGTGCCTCAAAAAAACATCATCAAGAATCTGACCTCTTCTTTTCTGTTGCACCATCTTAGCATGCCAGCTTTCACCACCTAGCTTATTGCTTCAGTCTCAAGACGGCTGCTGTAGATACAAGTGACACGTTCTCCTACTGCTGCCTACAACTGCAGGGAGGGAGAAAAATAAGAGTTCTCAATGACTGTGTGTGTCTCTGTTTTGAGGAAAGACTTTTTTTAAGAAGCCCCAGAAAGAATGCTACATGAAAGTCCAGCAAGAAATAATCTAGTATTTTATTCTCAAACCTGGGAGAAGGATGGAGAATTGCTTGCTGATGCTGCCATATTGTCCAAAATGCCTTCAGTATAAAATTTTGCTATGGTATGAACACTTGTAAATGAACTTCTCTGATTGATATTTGGGCCAGTCAGACTAAAAATCAATGAAAATCCTTAGAGTTCGGCAATATTCAGATCACTTGCTATTCACAAAGAGTTGATTGTGTGCAGTTTAAGACCCAGAATCTAAATGATAATACTTCTAGATGTGGCAATTTCTCAGCATCATGATATGATATTTTAAAAGCTAAACACAAATAAGGTTGACACAGTCTATGAATAAATGATTATGTGGCAAGAGCAAAACATTTGCAACTGTTATTTTTTCCTAAAAAAGACAAAAATTGGTGACATGTGAAGAAAATGGCTTGTGCATAAATGACTTTTGATGAAGGGCTCTCTGTATCTAAAAACCAGCCTATTGAAATTCTAGGTTATTCTCTCTGGTTGTACAAGCGGAACTGAATATTAGAAACAATCTATTTTTCAACACCATCTGTGCTGCTTGGGGAGAAAGAGATTTACTGCTGCCAAGGGATGTCCTATTGATAGTTCCTCCAGCACTTCCACCACATTCCAGGTAACAGAGTAGAGCAGGATCTATCTGGCTCATTTTCTCCCTGTGTCTGTGATTGCAACTCTGCTTTCTCACCTCCTCCGCCAAACTGCACATGCACGCACACGCGCAGACACACACACACACACTTCCATTCCAGGATATTTCCTTTTATATTGTTCTTTTTCATCTTACATGGCCTGTTTTCTGTTACCTCCTGGGAGACCAGCGTACCATTTGCCAGCTGTCATTGTTCCAGTTTCCTTGAAGGCATAGTGGCACATACAAGGCAACCATTAGTATATATATATATACATATATGTATATATATATATATATGAAAAAGACAGCTACAATATTAAGTCCTTAAGATCAAGTCAAAGACTGCAATGGGGCCTGACTATACAAGTTATCCCTATGGATGCAGATGGGGAATTAGGATCGAGTTATAGACCTAGAAAGAATACCAAGCGCCATATGTCAGAGACCTGGTCATCTGAGAGCAGAGCCAGTGAAGGGCGGAGCATGGCCCTCTAGAGCAGAACCAGCAGGCCCCCTGGTTAACAGGAGCAGGTTCTAGGGAAGTGGCTGACAGGTCTATTACCAGGACTTAAGCCGGAGAGAAATTCTATGCAGGGGCTTCCCTGGTAGCTCAGCGATACAGAACTCACCTGCCAATGCAGGAGACTTGAGTTCGATCTCTGGGTCAGGAAGATTCCCTGGAGGAGGAAATAGCAACTCACTCCAGTATTCTTGCCTGGGAAATCCCATGAACAGAAAAGGCCTGGTGGGCTACAGTCCCTGGGTTTGCAAGGAGTCTTTGTTCAGACACTAAACAACAACACAGTGACAAGCTCTATGCAGTGGAAGAAGCAAGGCCATGAGCCCTGGGACAGAGTGGTTGTAACAGCAAGGAGAAGCTTTCAAATGGGAAGTTGAATGACCAGGTTTGATAAAGAGGGAAAAAAAGACAAAGACTGCACTAAAAGACTGGTTCTTAAATACCTCAAAATATCTTTCCGTTTCCAAGCTTTTCCTCAAAAATTTAAAAGACTATGTGGGTATTCCAAAATATGCCTGTGTTTATTTTAATATAAAACATATTTTAATAATGAAACATCTAGAAAATTAATGCACCATTTGTACTGTTGGTATTCAGCCCATTTCCTGGTGCACAGCTGTATGCCCTTAGAGCACACAGTTTCCCAGACGTCTCAGTGGCATCGAACCTTAGCCTGCAGCTCTACCCTATTTATTAACATACCCTGCTTTATTTTCCCTCCCTGTCTCACTTCCCTACTCTCCCACCAGTATTTGCTTGAGTCACCCCAACACACTATTTACACTCAAATTCTTATTTCAGACTCTGCTTTCAGGAGATCCCAACCTAAATAACCAACACCAAATAAGATACCTGGAAAATAGCAGGCACTTCTTAAGTCAAAGAAAACAATAACCATTTCCAATTTTCTCCAGGTGGAGAGGGGGAAAGACAAAGACTGCACTAAAAGAATGGTTCTCAAGTAGCTCAAAATATCCTTGAGCTTTGCTGGGGTTTTGCAGCTTTAAACCCAATCTTCCAGCTCAGGAGAGTCTTCCAAACTTTACATACTCACGTTACAGAAGAATGGCAACAGGGATTTTATCAGTCAGGATTCTCCAGAGGAAGAGAAGCAATAGAGATAGAGATAGAAATACATGGATACAGTTATAGATATAGATAGATTGATTTTAAGAAATCGACTCACCTGACTATGAGGCTTGGAAGGCCTGAATTCTGTAGAGCAAGTCAGCAGGCTGGAAATTCAGGTAAGAGTTGAGATTGTGATCTTGAGTCCAAAATCCATAGGGCAACAGGCTGGAAACAAGCAGAATTTCTAGGATATAGACTTGAAGCAGAATCCTTCTTCTTCAGAAAACCTCAGTTTTTGCTCTTAAGGTCAACAACTCTTTGAATGAGGCCACCCACATTATCAAGGGCAACCTGTTTTACTTAAAGTTAAGAGACTGTAGGTGCTAAATATACCTAAAGACATTCACTGCAACTTCTAGATTAATGTTGCAAGGAAATGAACAACATGTCTAGCCAGGGTGACACATAAAATTAACCAATACAAGACATGTCCATGTCCTTAGCACAGGTCTTTAACAGTACTTTTTGTACACACTTGCCTCCACCAAGTCCCATTCTATTTTGACCCCTCATTATCTCCCTAACTTCATGAGTCTCCCTATAGAATTTCCATTCTGATTTTCTCTTTTGTGGGACTCTTTGGTGCTTTACTGTTCATGCTTTTACCTTCATGCCTTTTCTGTTCTTGGTATGTCCCTGCTGAGTTGGATTCCACTTTGGGGGACTGACCTCTTGATCTGGGGCCACAGTCCTTTCAGGACAGGGCATCTGGGTTCAGTGGTCCATTGTATTGGGTCCCAAGTAAGGTGTGAGAGTCTGTACAGATTCCCCAAACAGAACAAAATTTAATTCATGGAACTAAACATGAAAATGTATGTAATACAGCACTTTTGTTAAGAGAAAGGAAAGTAACAAAATCAAACTGGAGTCCCTAAGGGGAAAGTATTTAAGTTAGCCCATGCACATTTGTGTGTGATGTTACTTAATGTCAAAACATACTGGAAACACTTTAAAACAGCATCACTGACACATTATTCCAGAACAAGAAATGTTTCCTTATCAACTGACTCATCTGCTGGAACTGCTTCACTTGACAGGACAAATAAAGACAGGAAATGCGGATGGTTAAAAAGCGCATTTTAGGTTCTCAGGATATGAGTAAAGGTGAAAATTTTTAAATACATTTTAAGAATTACTTTTCATATTTCTGCAGCCTGGATTGTCCAAATTAAAACAAACTTGGGAAGTCAAACATTTCATTTCCTCAAGGGTGAAATTTTGCTCTTTCCAAGAGTAAAATTGAGAAAATTGCTTCAAGTCACAGACGAAGATGGAGACAGAGCTCCAAATTTACACCTAAGTTTTCTGACAATTTATCCTCTGCATTCCCTTGATGCCAGAGTTTTTATTTTGGTGTGTGTAGTTTGTCGTGCCATTATCCTTTCATTTTCTTTTTCTTTCCTCCCTCCTTCTCTCTTGCCCTTCCTTCCTTCTTTTGCTTCATAGCTGCAGAAATTTAACATGGATGGACAAACACTAGTATTATCTCACTTAATCCTTATAACACCTCATAAAGTCTCATGAAACGTTTCCCTAAGTTTTACAAAAACTAAAACTTGAAACTTAGGTTACTTGTCAAAAGTCACAGTAAAGTTCATAATAACACAGCTGGGATACAAACCCAGCTCGCATAGCTTCACATTTCCTCTCTGGGAAAAATGAGGGTAATTTTTGCCTCAAAAATGTTAAGGTCCCACTTTTGTCTTACAAGCCCAACTAGTGATAGGAATGAAAACTCCAGAAGTTTTCAGAAGTCCTCCCTTTTAATAATGATAAAATTTAAACGTGAGCACTTCTATTGACAAAACAGGTTACGAAGTATGTGAGGGGAGAATATTTCCCTTTATTCATTGTACACTTCTGCATATCTCTGCAAGAAGTTCTTCTGAACATCTATGAAAATCATTTTCTACATTATTAATTTCTAGGCATTAGAAAAATAATATGATTTTATTAAATCTTAGAGATGCAATCTTGAGAATGTAAGGAACATGATTAGTAAGGAAAATGGAGTGTGAGACCTGCAGCTAAATAATACTCTATTGATCTATTCTTCTTGAAAATGTGTAAATGTTTTCTCTAATGGATGGACCTAAGGGTCAGTTTTGTTATTCTTCACTTCAAAGATAATAATAAAATTCAGAAAAGTATTAGTTTTGTATCTGAGAGCAAGTATTCCTTCAAGCTATTCCTTGATTCAAATAGGTTTTATTAGACTTTCAAACCTGTTGATATTTACCCAAGAGACTGTGGTTTCATTGGAAAGATTTTTTGTTAGCTCAGTATTTTTCTTTAGCAACTGAAGGACCTGATCAGAGGGACTGAGACATTGTTAAGTTTTTTTAAAATTACGTGGAGGAAACTGATTTAAATATAAATGAGATTTATCTTTAGACTCTGCATAGAGAGATCTTCCGGGCAAAAGAAGATAGTGGTCATAAGCTTGGGTCTCGTGGTCTATGCTCCTTGGTTCTTGGGGTTAGATACTATGATTTATATTTACTTGCTGTGTGACTTTGGGTACTTTCCTAAGGCTCTATATGCCTCCGTTTTCACATCTGTAAAATAGGGATAATACTACTTCCCACTTCATTAAGTTTTTTAAGAATTTGAGTCACTGAATATCAAATGCTTAGAAGTATGCCCTGGTCCCTGGGAGGCCACAGAGAATGTTTCAACCAGAGCTTCTCAGACTTTGGTGAGTATTAGAATCTCCAAGGAACTTCACACAAATACAAAGCTGAAGTCCCTATTCTACCTCAGTAAGCCTGAGCCTTCATGTTCTTTCTGAGCTTTCCAGGTGACAGTGATACACATCAAAGGTTAATAAACATTGGTTTAGATAACACTTGTTCATCTTTCACATGTGCCAGGTATTGTGTTCAAGGTCAAAGATACAGAGAAGTATGCATCAGCCTGGATACAGTCTCAAAGAACAGAAACTGCCTTAGCTTTCTTAAGGAAAAAGAGATTTTATCCAGACAGCAAAATAGTTATGAAATAGGAAAGCCTTGAGGAGCAAGTTCTAGACCAGGACTCCAGAAACAACTCTCAAGAACAATACCGTCAAGGGGACCCACAGATACAATCAGGGAGGGAGAATCAGACCACCTTCAGGAATTGCTGAGTTTGAGGATACATTGCCTTAGCCACTGTCTAGCCATCAAGACGGCTACCTCGACCACTCAACAGCTGTCTCCCAATGCTCTCAAAACTAGGTTCTGGATACTAGAATGTGGCAGAACAACTCAGCATCTTCATGACTGTGCTTGTCCTAGCAACACTCACAGCAGCTGAAGGATGGCCCCTGCCTCACTTCCACCTTCTGAATACTCCATAAAGGGCAGCTAATTGAGGAAACATTGACATTCAAGACTGAGAGAGACATTCAACACTGAGTTCTCATCTTCTATGGCACAGGAGACACACGGGAGGGACCTTGGAAGGGACGCTGATGCCAGTCTACAATTTCCATCCTAGATGGAGGGATTAGTCAGCCAAGGTTGCCATAATAAAAGGCCAGACTGGATGGCTTAAGCAACAGGAACCTATTTCTCACAGTTCTGGGGGTGGAAAGTTGAAGATCAAGGTGGCAGGTTTGATTTCTCCTGAGACCTCTCTCTTTGGCTCTATGTAGCTGCTTCTCACTGTGTCCTCAAATGGCCTTTCATCTGGGTACATGTCCACCCTTGGGGACTTTTCTTCTTATAAGGAAACCAGTCCTGTTGGATTAGGGCCTCACTCTTATGAGCTCATTTAACCTTAATTACCTATCTGAAGTTCAATCTCCAAATATGTCACACAGGGAATTAGGGCTTCAATGTGAATTTGGGGACAGGGGGACATAATTCAGTCCATAACAATGAGTAAGACACACTTCTGTTCTGGAGGGATTTGCCCTAGGAGAAAAGATTATAAACACAGCTGCAGGTGCTAAGTGCTGTAACAGAAGAGGGGAGAGATAATGGAGAAAATACAGCAAGGGATGTAGGGGAGCCTTTCAGGATGAGTTACATGTGTCTGTGTAGTGCTTAATAAGTGGAACCTTTCTTATGAATTTGTCTTTTCCATCCCAGATATCAAGTTCTTGGGAAACTCAAGTACCCAATAGTGAGGAAAACGGATAGTACAAAATGTCACTTGGAAGAGGATGCTGATATTCTCAACAAATCTCTACTCCTTTGACTTCAGGAGCAACCTGGTGGCTGATGCAATGCAGGCATGGAAGTCCAGCAGCTCTGCTCACCACACCCTATTTACTGACTTTAAAAGAAACCATAAGAACTGAAGTTTTGAATATTCACTAAGAAGCAGGTATAGTGCTAAGACCTATACAGGTTTATCTCATTCAAGCCTCATCTGAGAATTATCTACACTTTTCAGGATTTGAATCCAGGCTGCCTCCAATGTCTGGGCTCTTACTGATGGTGCCAGGAAGATCCAGACCCTCTTTCCTTCTGGTCCATTTAGGATTCAAATTCCCAAGGATCGCTGCAGGGAGCATGCCAAGCCTACAGTTCAAACCTTCCACCCAATATCTTATCTTTTTTTTTTTTTTTTTTGCCAAATTAACTTCTAGTTTTTAAACTTTTTACTATCTTTTACATTTTTACCCATAAAATCACTTAAATAAATTATTTCCTAATCATTTAATAATAATTAATAATCAATGAATTTTATTAATTTTTCAAATAATCTGGCCCTGCTTCTTTCATTCAGTCTTATTTCTAGGTATTGCTAACTTTTTTCCAATCTCTCAGTTTGTCTTAGAGGATTTTCTCCCTTACATGGCATCTTGAAACTTGGTTTTCATTCCAAAGGAAAGAGGTCTAATTAAGACCATGCACCCTAGGCTTAAGATATTTATTTAATAGGCATTTATTGGGTGTCTTTCATGTACCATGTTTGGTGCTAGATACTAGATACTCAGCAATGACCTGGACCATCCAGGACCCTGATCTTACAGTCCTCTTCACTGGAGAAAATGGACTGTAAACACATAACCAAAATTTTCAAAGACAATTTTAGATAAACCTGGTTGTTTTGAATAAAATGAAACCTCGTGATGGGTACAGGTGTCTGATATGTATATTAGGTGGTCACAGAAGGCATCTCTGAGGCAGTGACATTCAACGTCTGACCCATGTTACTAAGTCATTGACATCAAATTATATTCATCAACCAAATAATTAACACAAACTTAATTAAGCTTAAGGTATTAAGCTCGGATGAACAAATGGAAAAACAAAAGACACAAAGCTGAAATGCTAGGGCTTAGAAGTTTGGTAGCTATTCATCTGACGTCTGATGAATAGAAGTGGGTCAGAACGGACCTGCCTCCTGGAGTACAATTTACTGTTTTTGTGTGCTTTTTTCTCTCCTGTTTTCTAGGCACCAGGGATTTCTTGGCTGAACTCTCAGACAGATGAGTGTGAATCCTTGACCTGCATGTTATGTGTGGATGTTCCTTCCTGTTAGTAATCAGTAGAACTCAGGGCTTAGCGTTCCAGAGACCCTGCCATTATACCAAAACTTCAAATGATTATGTTTGGTTTAAAATATATCTCGTTATGCCAACAATATGCTGGCTCTGATGATAAGTTGCAGCTGGATTGCTTTAATCCTTTCTCTTCTGTGATTTTTGATTCTATGAGTTGTGATGTTTCATATTCAGCTATGTTCATTCATTAAGCTAGTAATCACCAAAATCTGTGCTTTGAATTTCCAACTATATGCCAGGTAGAAACAAATTGTTCCCTGATGGTAATGCAGGTTTGAACTCAACAGTGTGCATGACTGTGAATCTGGATGATAAAAAGTTCAGGCAGTCATATGCAAAACTTGAAGAAAAGCTATTTAATATATGTTTGTCATTATGTAGCCAAAATACCTAGGCAACTGACTTTTGGGGGTTTTTTTTTTGTTTGTTTTCCCAATTTTTCTCCAGATAATCCAGTGTAGCCAAGGAAATCTTTGAATGGTAAGTTCTCAATTTTCACCGCAAATCTATAAACTTCTACAACCAGCACGAGACCTCAGGCTTTTCTCAGAAAGAACAGCTCCTCCAAGGACCAGGATCTTGGTAGTTCAGTCTATTTTGTTAAGACTTCTTTGACATTAATCTTGAATGTAACCTTTGTTCTTTAAGATGAGCTTCTGAATTTTAAACACAAATGGAAATACGGAATGAGGAAAATATAAAACAGCCAATTTAGATGTTATTGGCTTAATCACTCAGTTAAGTGCTTTTCTTCCTTGTTAGGCCAAACAAAATAAAAAGGAGCTGAAGGGGAAAAAATCAAACTCTTAGAGACGAACAAATCATCTGAGAACATTCCCAGTCAGCTCATAAAGCCTGGGAAAAGAATAACTTAGTCTCCTCTCCTCTTCCAGAATTGGGTCTACTCCAAAGAAATCATGCCAGTACAGTCTCTAGGTTTGAAGAATATGGGATAAGTGTCTTTCTGGAGCCACCAGATGCCTCTGGGCTTGTAAAATGGTGTCACGTGGTACAGTAGACAGAGACCAGGACTCAGATATGGGGCATCCAGGCTCTCAGTTCTGGTTCTTTTATAAATTAGGTGTGTGGCTCTTTGGGTCTAAGTTTCTCATCTGTTTAGCCATATGATATCTAAATAAGATGATCTTTAAAGATCTTTCATCACAAATCTAATGATGGCATAAAGCTAGCAAGGAGTGCAGCAGTTCAAACAGCACTGTAGTTTAAGGAGGGGCATCTTTGTTAATGTGATTAAAAAAAAAACTCAATATTAAAGAGAATCTATTGACTTTTCTAGAATCCTTCTATATATTAAATTTTATACGTATATAGAGAACAGTAAAAGATCAATGTAAGTAATAATGATTACTCTAGAGACAGAAAGTAACAACACATTGATAGAACCAGAATCAGGATATCCACTGCTTAGAGGTAGTTCAGTTGGCGTTATGGAACTACCACCACCACCAAGAACCAAACACAGAACACCTGGCATGTGTCTAAATGACAATACATTTCCAGAGATTTTATTGATCGATTTGACATTTAGTCTTTACATTAGCAACTTCCTTGATTTTTAAAGCATTTGGATCTTATGGCTCTAATCAGATTTGGACTTCCTTGCTCTCAATTTCTTATCTACAAAATAAGGGGCTTGTTCAAAATAGCTCTAAGACCTCACAATCTCTAAAATTCTTAGTCTGTATTTTGGATGCCAAAATGAAATGTACACCATCAGTGTTGCAGACCTGTAGAGAGAAATACTTTGCCAGAGGGCAAAATGGCTTTCTAAATAGTTTCATTTTAGATATACTAAAAAGGAAACTTTAAATCCTCCCTCCCCCAGAAAATCTCTTTGCTGCCTGACCTATAGAATTACAGATTTATCTGTTTAACTTAAGACCTTATCTTCAGGTTAAAATACAAATGCTTCTGCAAAGGTCACATATTAAATATTATTAGTCATTTTTACCTTTGTTTGAATGAATTTTTTCTCAATATGACCCTCTCTTGTTTCATAAAGGATTTGAAGCTGCTTACTGGAGATGAGTCGAGCAATTGCATTTCTGAGTTCAGCTCTGGAGAGTACTCGGGGGACCAGGGGGAAACATGAGGAGGAGGGTGCCACCAGTAAGAAAAGCTCTATGTAAATTGCAAAGTGCTGGGAAAATATTAGAGATGGTCATTAATAAAAGGAGGATGCTGGACGGGCCAAAGTTAAACCTTCCTCATTTCCCAATAATTTTCAGAGTCTATTATGCCAACCGGTCAAATTATTCTTCATTCTTCTTATGGAGCTTAATGTTCCTTGTCTAATTCTTCAGACACTTTGTTAGGGAAAGAAATTCATCCATAATTTGCTCTTTACCTTGCTCATGTTGCTTCCCTATTTCCTGAATGGCGTAAAATTCTGTTAGCCACTGTGCTGTCTGGGGCCACTATGGGGCCATTATGACAGTCTCATAATTGTCCCTATTTTCTGAAAATACAAAGATTCATTCTCTCTCTTTGCATAAATAGGTGTCTATTAAGCCCAGGAAGGAAAAATGACTAATTTTTAAATGGTTTTTTTGACTTTGTCAGAGCTGATTGTGGCAAAATTCTATCATAAACAGCAAAGTCACAGCCCATTTTTAAAGGTACAAATTGTAGCCAAAGACAAAAAATTCAAGAAACTTCTAAATTGTACTGTACAGGTTATTTTGCTTAGGTCACAAAAATAATATAATCTTGAAAAAGAAAGAAAAAGAAGCTTTTAAATCCTGAAAAAGACTTGAAATATCTCTCATTGCTGGAAGATGCCGATTCAAGAAGGAGATCTACTATATGATCCAGCAATTCTACCTCTGGGTTGTAAGCAGGGTCTTGAAGAGATATTTGTACATCCATGTTCACGGCAGAATTGATCACAATAGCTAACCAATGGAAGCAACCCAAGCATCCACTGACAGATGAGATAATAAACAAAATGTGGTATATACATACAATAGGATCTTATTCAGCCTTAAAAAGGAAGGGATTTCTGACATCAGCGACCATATATTGTTGCTGTTGTTTAGTCTCTAAGTCATGTCTGACTCTTTGCGACCCCACGGACACAACTGAGCGACTTCACTTTCACTTTTCACTTTCATGCATTGGAGAAGGAAATGGCAACCCACTCCAGTGTTCTTGCCTGGAGAATCCCAGGGATGGGGGAGCCTGGTGGGCTGTCATCTATGGGGTCGCACAGAGTCGGACACGACTGAAGCGACTTAGCAGCAGCAACAGCAAGACTATAGCCTGACAAATTCCTCTGTCCATGGGATTTCCCAGGCAAGTATACCAGAGTGGGTTGCCATTTTCTTCTCCAGGGGCTCCTCTCAACCCAGGGATGGAACCTGCATCTCCTGCTTTGGCAGGCAGATTCTTTACCACTGAGACACCAGGGAAGCCATGCAACTGTATGGACGAAACTTAAAGACATTATGCTATGTTAAATAAGCTAGGCACCAAAAAAAAGCAAATGCTGTATGACTCTACTTAAATGAGGTTCTTTCAGTTCAGTTCAGTTGCTCAGTCATGCCCAACTCTTTCGACCCCTTGGACTGCAGCACGCCAGGCTTCCCTGTCCATCACCAACTCCCGGAGCTTGCTCAAACTCATGTCCATTGAGTTGGTGAGGCCATCCAACCATCTCATCCTCTATCGTTCCTTTCTCCTCCAATCTTCAATCTTTCCCAGCATCAGGGGCTTTTCCAATGAGCTAGTTCTTCACATCAGGTGGCCAAAGTATTGGAGCTTCAGCATCAGTACTTCCAATGAATATTCAGGACTGACTTCCTTCAGGATTGACTGGTTTGATCTCCTTGCAGTCCAAGGGACTCTCAAGAGTCTTCTCCAACACCACAGTTCAAAAGCATCAGTTCATCAGGGTTCAGCTTTCTTTATAGTCCAACTCTCACATCCATACATGCCTACTGGAAAAACCATAGCTTTGACTAGATGGACCTTTGTTGACAAAGTAATGTCTCTGCTTCTTAATATGCTGTCTAGGTTTTTCATAGCTTTTCTTCTTGAGATACTTTAGAGCAGTCAAAATCATAAAGACACAGTAGAATGGTGGTTACCAGGGGCTGGTGGGAGAGGGATAGGCAGTTATTGATTAATGAATATAGTTTCACTTTGCAAGACAGAAAGAGTTCTGGAGACTGGTGGTAGTGATAATTTCACAAAAATATGAATGTTTATTAATACCAGTGAATTGTACATTTAAAAATGGCTAGGATGGTAAATTTTGTTATGCATACTTCACCACAATAAAAAGACTGCTTATTCATTCTTTTTAAGATAATAATAACAAATCATTATATATTAACCTACATATTTTTATTTAAAAGAAATGTATTTTCAGAAGCGAAAATTGGTGAGAAAAGAGGCATTGTTTTAGATTTCTGCACAGTTCTTTGATGTCTGACAATAAAAGCAGCTGGATTCTTCAATTTGCTATGGTATTCAATTTGTGGTGCTATTTTTTTTTTTTTTTTTTTTGGTTGATGAAAAAAATTCAGTGTCACAGAGATATGTAACTGGAAAAGGGAGGAGTGTTTTCATATCATTTTCAGATATTGTGGATATTCTCCTTTGATAGTACATCAAATCACATTAAAAAAATCGAACAGACAAAACATGAAAGACCCTTACTACTTTTCAGCAATAGTTAAAATCATGTTATATCAATCTATTACTTTATGACATTTTGTTAAATTGAATGATAAATATTTAGAAGGTTTGTATGAAGTGCTTTTATACTGAAACCCAACAAGCTATATACCGTACATGGAATCACTTGTTCTTCCTATGGTGGTGAAATGGCTGAAACAATATGTTGAAAACAATAGAGTCACAAACAATACACGTTCATCTCTCAGAAAATATTGTTAGAAGATGTATCAAAGAAACTACCTCAAGATTGAATAAATTAGTATTAGTACAAGTTGAGCAGTATGCAAGGTTTTCCACTCTGTCAAAGGAAAACACAGTCATGCCTTTCACTTGACAGTTTTAGGGGTTCTGCTTTGGTAAGGAACAGACGAAACACTGACTACTGTTGTGTGTGGGAGAGAGAACCTCTACGGAAAGGCATTCAGTAGAGAATCCAACAGTGTGTTCAATGGGAAATATCTTCAGGGAGGGATAAAATAGAAGTTCGGAATTCACAATACACACTACCATATATAAAATAGATGGCCAACAAGGACTTACTGTCTAGTACAGAGAATTACATTCAATATCTTATACTAACTAAATAAACAGTGGAGGACAGAGGAGGCTGGCATGCTACAAGTCCACGTGGTTGCCAAGAGTCACACATGACTCAGCAACTGAACAACAACTAAACCACTTTGCTGAAACTAACACAACATTGTAAATCATCTACACTTCAATAAAAAGCTGTTTTGAAAAATTGGAAATTCTTTCCATTAAAAAGGCAAGAAAGAAGTTTTTTGTTGTTGTTGTTTTTTAATTTTATTTTATTTTTAAACTTTACAAATTGTGTTGTTTTGCCAAATATCAAAATGAATCCACCACAGGTATACATGTGTTCCCCATCCTGAACCCTCCTCCCTCCTCCCTCCCCATACCATCCCTCTGGGTCGTCCCAGTGCACTAGCTCCGAGCATCCAGTATCGTGCATCGAACCTGGACTGGCATCTCGTTTCATACACGATATTATACGTGTTTCAATGCCTTTCTCCCAAATCTTCCCACCCTCTCCCTCTGCAACAGAGTCCATAAGACTGTTCTATACATCAGTGTCTCTTTTGCTGTCTCGTACACAGGGTTATTGTTACCATCTTTCTAAATTCCATATATATGCGTTAGTATGCTGTACTGCTGTTTTCTTTCTGGCTTACTTCACTCTGTATAATAGGCTCCAGTTTCATCCACCTCATTAGAACTGATTCAAATGTATTCTTTTTAATGGCTGAGCAATACTCCATTGTGTATATGTACCATAGCTTTCTTATCCATTCATCTGCTGATGGACATCTAGGTTGCTTCCATGTCCTGGCTATTATAAACAGTGCTGCGATGAACATTGGGGTACACATGTCTCTTTCCCTTCTGGTTTCCTCAGTGTGTATGCCCAGCAGTGGGATTGCTGGATCATAAGGCAGTTCTATTTCCAGTTCTTTAAGGAATCTCCACACTGTTCTCCATAGTGGCTGTACTAGTTTGCATTCCCACCAACAGTGTAAGAGGGTTCCCTTTTCTCCACACCCTCTCCAGCATTTATTGCTTATAGACTTTAGGATCACAGCCATTCTGACTGGCATGAAATGGTACCTCATAGTGGTTTTGATTTGCATTTCTCTGATAATGAGTGATGTTGAGCATCTTTTCATGTGTTTGTTAGCCATCTGTATGTCTTCTTTGGAGAAATGTCTATTTAATTCTTTGGCCCATTTTTTGATTGGGTCGTTTATTTTTCTGGAGTTGAGCTGTAGGAGTTGCTTGTATATTTTTGAGATTAGTTGTTTGTCTGTTGCTTCATTTGCTATTATTTTCTCCCATTCTGAAGGCTGCCTTTTCACCTTGCTAATAGTTTCCTTTGATGTGCAGAAGCTTTTAAGTTTAATTAGGTCCCATTTGTTTATTTTTGCTTTTATTTCCAATATTCTGGGAGATGGGTCATAGAGGATCCTGCTGTGATGTGTGTCAGAGAGTGTTTTGCCTATGTTCTCCTCTAGGAGTTTTATAGTTTCTGGTCTTACGTTTAGATCTTTAATCCATTTTGAGTTTATTTTTGTGTATGGTGTTAGAAAGTGTTCTAGTTTCATTCTTTTACAAGTGGTTGACCAGATTTCCCAGCACCACTTGTTAAAGAGATTGTCTTTAATCCATTGTATATTCTTGCCTCCTTAGTCAAAGAGAAGGTGTCCATAGGTGTGTGGATTTATCTCTGGACTTAAAGCTACTAGTAGTGCAAACTACTGATGAGGCCAAAGCAGGAATGAATAAATACATTCCAGGTAAAGATTACAAAGATAGCACTGCCTATGGAGGCGTTTTGTATAATATGTTTTAGAGAGATGAGAAGTGACCACAAAAGTCTTGGGAACCTGTGGTGAACTGAACGACTGATCTCAGTTCTTCATTCTCTTGTTGGAAAATGTAAACTTCAGTAGTTTTGACATAGGGCTTCCCTGGTGGCTCAGTGGTAAAGAATCTGCCTGCCAATGCAGTTTAGATCCCTGGCTCTGGGAAGATCCCCTGGAGAAGGAAATGACAATCCACTCCAGTATTCTTGCCTGGAGAATCCAATGGACAGAGGAGCCTGATGGGCTACAGTCCATGGGGTTGCAAAAGAGTCAGACACGACTTAGCAACTAAACAACAGACTTGACATAGACTCCTAGAGGACAGAGGACTCTTTTCACTATTGACTTTGGGTTAAATGTGTGACGCCTTTTAACCAATAAGTTGTTAGAGGGAGAGGATTAAGATGCAAGTCCTGCTCCCTTCCGTAGCCATGAAGAATATGCTCTGAATTGCTGCTGCCTCTCAGTCTGGGTTCTGGAGTGAGACACATGAAGCCGCTCAGAACCAAGCTCAGCCATCCTCAACCAGGACCAGGGTCTCCCCAGACCTGTGAGCAAGAATAACGCCTATGCCTTTGACCACTGCAGTCCTGTGGTTGTTTGTGATGCAGGACAGTAGACTAACCTGGTATCCCACATACAAAGCAGTTATCTCAAGGTAAAATCTTCATCAAACTAAAAGACAATACTTATTTTTCTCTTACAAAAAAAACAAATATTAGAAATCTACTGACCTTTT
Organism: Bos grunniens; assembly: GCF_055505025.1. Classification (NCBI taxonomy): domain Eukaryota; kingdom Metazoa; phylum Chordata; class Mammalia; order Artiodactyla; family Bovidae; genus Bos; species Bos grunniens. The sequence continues at coordinate 72,491,229 of NC_141170.1, forward strand.
CTGTGATGACAAGTAAATGTCACTAGAATTCTACCTAGCAAATATTTTTGAAACAAATAAATATGTCCCTTCTTGGTGAGGGTGATTTTTAATGCTGAGGGAAAAAAAAAAGTCATTTTTTAAGAAAATGTATTTATGCTGTGTGTAGAGGGTTCAGTTTTGGAAGCTGGTATCAGGAGTTTCCCACAATTATTTCATACTGTTGCTCCGAATAATTTATGTTTATTACTATAAAGGCAGCCATATCTGCACACTTGAAAAACGTGGAAACTGAGTTTTCTACTGCTTAATCATCCTCTATTGAGTTTAAGATCAATGAATTTTACCATATGTGCTATTACGCAATAAAAAATAATTTTTTTTCCTAAACAAAGAATCTCAATGGGTTTTGAATCCATTTGTTAAAAATACAGAGACAAAATGCCTTACAATTAGTTAACAAGAACAAGTGATTGACATCAGGGAAGACAGAAATTACTTAGCTCAATTTCAACAACAAACCCTGCATAATTTATGGGTGGGAATAAAAAAATGAGTATAATGAATTGATAAGCAAAGCAAATATACACTTCCAGTCAGATCTATGTATCTTTGTGCGATATCTTTTTCAGCTGTGATAGACATACAATCAAGTATCAAAATAAGCTGAAATTAGAATCAGACCTTTGGATTACATAATACAAAATGTTAGATCAAGATTTTCAAGAACAGTGAAGCTTATTTGATTACTCTGTTGTAACTGAAAATATTATTACTATTAATAATACTTAGTCTTGGATATAAGCAACATTTTGAAAACAAAAGATTTATGTACCATAAATAATTAAAACCGTTTAAAATACTTTATGTCATCACTTTAAAATACCCATTTGCACAATTTTAATAACATATAATAATGCCACATAAGCAATTCATAAATAAAAAACATACTTGTATTCAGAATAAACCTTCAAAAATATTATATTGATAGGAATGGCACGACCAGAAGTTTTAAGGCTACTCATCTGAAAAAACACCTGTTTTTATCCCACCTACGGTCTTCCTCTCCAAATCTTCAGTTCCTCCTGGTGCCTCCTCCTTTCTATCCAAGCATGCATATCCCAATCCTGTCTTGAAATCAAATACATACAAGCATTCTCATTTGATCCTGTAAATTCCTCTGGCTGATTCTATTTTTCTCCTTTTTATTGCCAAATCCCTGGACTAAGTAAGCATCAAAAGGTGCCTCTCTTGCTTGAATAATTGTGCCTTCATCGCTTTTTTGTCCTCACCACCACCCCCAGAATGTGCGTGCACACACAGACCCTACACACAGGACTCCATTCCTCTGAAACCCATGGTTTGGATGTTCCCACGGATCTTAAAGCCAAATCTAAAAATCTTTCCTAGGTCCTTGACCTCTTTGTCCCCAGTCAAATTTATTGCTCTTTCCTACTAGTTTTAGAAAACTATATTCAAATAAAACCTTTGCCCTTTTCCTGCCTTATTACGAGAAACCAATGCCTTGTCAGATCTAGCTGAAGATTACTGATGAAGGATGCTTGCCACCTCCCTTGAGATGGTTGTACCAGGCTGCTCTGGTGGATGCCTCTTGCCATCTCCCCTCTCGCCCAAGGGTAGATACAGCCCCTTTCTGCATTTCCCATGGCCCTGCTAACACAATTTTACTGCAAGGAATTATCACAGAGGACAAAAGAATTAAATATGATAGCAGTCCTAAGTTAGATATAACAGATCTTAAACTTTACTGGCTGGCTCTTTCATGGGGGGCAGGGATTGAGAGGGGATGGGGGAACATCCAAGATGGAGGCTGTCTACCTTCTTAGCTCAAGGCCAGTCACCATGATGTTGAGGGTCCCCTCCTCCTCAGTCAGGTTGAAGGCCCCTTCTTATATTCTCTATCTCCCGAGTTCCAACTCCCCATCTCTAGCCCCAGCCAGCAGAAGCTGAACTTCCCAAATGCATCACTCTAACATATAAAACAGTTTACTGAGGTTTAACTCGATTCCGATTACATACTAGAGTCACCTGGGACTTGTAAAAAAATTCCAGTGATTATTCTGTGCCTGCAGAGATTCTGAGTCACATGAATTAGGGTCAGGATATGGGTATGCTTTAAAAGCTCCCCATGGGATTTAATGCGCAGACAGAGAAAGGAAGTCCCAGTTTCCTTGGTCACTGTCTCAGCTTCTCAACTCCAATATGAGTTTGCATTTTTGTGGGTTGTTTATTTTCCTTTTGCACAGAGATCTAATTTCTCCTTTCTTTCACCCGAAGTGAATCCCAACTGATGACCTTTAACAAAACAAATAACGAGCAGAAACTTTGAAATTATTCATTTTTCTTAAATACTGCAAGCAACGCAGATCAAATTCATAGACTGAGCTCGAGGGCAAGTTCTCAGGCTTTTTCTAAGTTGGAGAGCTTTCTTTCATCCATGGGAGACCAGTCCTGATTTGGATAAAGAGACATTGAGGTGGTGAGCTTATCTCTCCTTCTAGAACAAATCTGGGGGGCTGTGACTTTAAAAAAATTTTTTTATCCTTTCCTGATTCTCAGCAGCAAACATTGCCACCTCTCCATTTTCAACAAAACTTTATCTTATCTTGGATAGAGTGATTCTTGGTTAGCCAGTTCCCCCTTCTCCAGTTCATTTCTACCTGGCTCCCTCTCCATCTCTTGTTCCTCTTACTCAGTTTAATTTAGGCCCTGCCCAAGCTCAGTTCTTGGCTCTCAGCTTTGCTCTCTCTTCATGTGTGCATGCTAAGTCCCTTCAGTCCTGTCTTGACTGTTTGTGACCCTACGGGCTGCAACCCACCAGGCTTCTCTGTCCGTGGGATTCTCCAGGCAAGAATATTAAAGTGAATTGTCATTGCCTTGTCCTCCAGGGGATCTTCCTGACCCAGTGATCAAACCCACGTCTCCTATGTCTCCTGCGTTGGAAGGTGGGATCTTTACCACTAGTGCCACCTGGGAAGCCCTGCTCTCTCTTCACACTTCCTCAGATAGGTTATTCATGTTGACATCTTCAGCAATTCTATCCATCCTTTATTCTAAGTGGGCTTCCCAGGTGGCACAATGGTAAAGAATCTACCTGCCAATGCAGGAGATGCAGGAGACCAAAGTTAGATTCCTGGGTTGGGAAGATCCCCTGGAGAAGGAAATGGCAACCCACTCCAGTATTTTTGCCTAGAGAATTCTATGGACAGAGGAGCCTAGTGGGCTATACTCCAGGGGTTCGAAAAGAGTTGGACATGACTAAGCACTCAGCGCGTTTATTCTAAGCACTCTGTGCTCGGTGCTGGAGAGACAATGGAACTTAAACCAGCATGGCCCTGTCTCCTATCATAGGGCTTTCATTCTAGTGGGAAGACATCAGCTTATTGAAAAGAGCCAAAGAGGAGACATATCAATGCAAGTAACCTTAAGGAAAGGGACAGAACTCCGTAACGATAACAAACGGAGAGGCCTTGTATTAGAGGTTAAAAAAAAATTGATGTTTGAGCTGGGACCAAGTCTGAATAGCTGAAATCAGCATGTACTTTGGGTCATCCCAACTCCTTGATATTGGGTCTCAAACTTTTGCCATTCCTAATCTTCAGTGTCAGTCTCTGGAAACGCAGTAAATATCTATTGATGTAAGATTTAATTCAAATAACAAAACATTGCTGAGTTGACTACCTGTTGTTTTTGTTCATGTAGGACACCCCCTCCAAGAAGAGGAATGAACCTTCCTCCCCGACTTGAGTAATATCCCATTCTCATCGCTCAGCCATTCATCTCTAGAAGGCCAGTCTCCCATTCTCCTGACCACAGAAAATGGTTCCAGGATGAGAAGAGGACTATGTTGGGCAAAACGTGGTCTTTCTCTGGGGTTTTTCCATTTGGAGTTGAAGGAACAAGGGGATTAAAAAATGTGGAACTTTGACCCTCTTGCCTTCCACATGGAGAAAGCTCATCTTCAACAGGTGAGAATAAGGAGAGTCCAGAAATAGGATGGGCAGATGATATACAGTCCTGGGGTGTCAGGGTGCAGTTCCATCCCAGATGTCCCTGGAGCTGCCATGATTCCTGCAAGACTTGCTTTAGTTTTGTGAAATATGCATTATAGGATCCACAATTAACTTCAGCCAATTTGAGTAAAAATTCTGCTCATTACAACTGACAGAGTCTTGACTTATACATGTTGGCTCAACTACAATTCACTAACAGATTTGAGGAGATTCAGTTCAGTTTAGTCACTCAGTTGTGTCCAACTCTTTGTAACCCCATGAACCACAGCACGGAGGCCTCCCTGTCCATCACCAACTCCCAGAGTCCACATAAACCCATGTCCATTGAGTCGGTGATGCCATCCAAGCATCTCATCCTCTGTTGTCCCCTTCTCCTCCTGCCCTCAATCTTTCCCAGCATCAGGGTCTTCGCATCAGGTGGCCAAAGTATTGAAGTTTCAGCTTCAACATCAGTCCTACCAATGAACACCCAGGACTGATCTCCTTTAGGATGGACTGGTTGGATCTCCTTGCAGTCCAAGGGACTCTCAAGAGTCTTCTCCAACACCACAGTTCAACAGCATCAATTCTTCAGCGTTCAGCTTTCTTTATAGTCCAACTCTCACATCTATACATGACCACTGGAAAAACCACAGCCTTAACTAGACGGACCTCTGTTGACAAAGTAATGTCTCTGCTTTTGAATATGCTGTCTAGGTGGTTACCTAATATTTCTTTAATTGATATGAAAATTGTTAGCCATTATTTATTATCAGTGAAGACAACAAACCATCTAGCACTGGACCTATAGAGATAGAAAAGAAGGAGATACTTTGTTATGATGTCCACAATCAGTAGAAGAAACACCCAGCAAATAGCTACAACACAGAATAACAAGAATGACTACAGGATACAAGAATTATATACAGGATAGAGTAATTCTAATTACAATTCTAATCTCGCCTTGTCCTTTAATATTCATGGAGAACTAGTATTTAAATAGCATTTGCCTCTATCCTCTGACTACTCCAAATGTGTAGGTGGACAATTTATTTTAAAATGCAATGCAATTTTTATAATCTTTAAATTACTATTTCCTATTCTATTGTATGACCAGTCATAAGTTCAAACGAAGTACCCAGTCAGCATGTCTTTTTCTCAGTGGGCGTATATTCAGTGCCAGGCTGGGTGTGCTTCTGATAGCTCCTGTGGCCTGGGAGAACTTACTAGCCTCAGTTTGCTTGTCAGTTCAATGGGAATGATAATGTTATCTATCTTATAGGATTGCCTAGTGCCTGTCTCTTGAAAAGTATCCAACAAATACTGGCAGCTATCTTGCTAGTGTTAGTATTAGGTCTTGCTAGTATGAGTTGCACTAAGATGCCAGGCTTCCCTGTGACTTCTGCAGAGTCAAGTCTTTTACATCCTGACTCACTGCCATTTGTTTTTCTCCCAAATCATCTCACTTATTCCTTTTGGAGTTTATTTTTATTTTGGATGGATCATTTTCTCTTTGGCAAAGGTGACTTTGAATTACATTTATTTTCCTGAATGTGCTAACAAGACTCAGTGGTGTAATCAATGAGCAATATAAACAAGCTTTGAAATGTTTTCATTCACATAATAAGAACTAAATCATTTTGACCTCTAACTCACAGGGTACCAATCAGCATGATTCTCCAGGGTGACTTTCAGCCACCTGCCAGTCTACTAGTACTGCATCTTCTTGATGTAATGAGAAAATCATTATCATCATCAGATTTTTATTAACTACCTAAAGCAGTGCTAAGGAAGAGAGAAAGAGGGAGAGAACATGCTCAAGAGAATGAGAGCGAGTGAGAGGAACACCAGAAAGATCTGATCTTGTTTACAGAGCAAGACATCCAGAACACACAAACTTCAATAGGCCATGTAGGTAGCCAGAAATAACACAAAAAGTGATATATTTAACTGCTTTTTAGAATCTGCCAAATTTGAGCATATTTGCTCTGAGAAATTACTCCAAGCCAAATCCTGTTCTAGGCATGAGAGTTATATGACTGAATGATAGAAATGCCTTGCCTTCATGGATTTAAATCTAGTGGGAGGTGATGGGCAAAAAATAAAGAGAAAATAAACATATGAATGTATATATTACATTGAGTAATTATTGGTCATTAGGAAGAAAAGAGAAGCAGATGATATGGTAGAGAAGAATGAGGGTGGGGGGAATTGTATTATTTTAGAAATAATAGGAAGACCATTTTGAAATGATATTTGAGTAGAGATCTTACTGGAGTGAGATATCTGGCCACGCTGGTATCTGTGGAAACACTTATTAGGCAGAGAGACAACCAGTGCAAAGGCCCTGGGGCAGGAGTAATTTGCCGTAGTTGAGAACAGTAAGAAGACCAGTGTGACTGGAGCATGGGGGCAGGGGAGGGGAGAAGGAAGAGGAGGAAATGAAGTCAGAGAATTGGTGGAGTGGGGGTGTGTGTGCCTGGACCACGTAGGGTCTTGTAGGACACAAGATGGCTTTGGATCTTCTTCTGAGTGGGCCAGGAGATTGCCAGAGGGTAATTGCAGAAAGACCACTTCCATTTGAGAGGCTGCTGCAGTGACACAGTAGAGAGATGATGATGGCTTAGGCTATTTGGATAGTGTTGAAAGTCCAGAGAAATGGTGAGACTGTGGGTAATTTTGGAGTAGATCTGACAAGATTTAAGGATGGATTAGATATGGAGGACAGGAAAAAGCAAGGTCTCAAGGATGACTCAAAGTGTTTCAGGAGAAGGAGCCAACATTTACAGAGATGAGTAAGACACAAGCTTGAGATTGGTATGGGATGAAAGGGGTGGGGTGGAGAATCCAGAGTTCAGTTTTGCACATCAAGCTGAGCCAGGATCAGAGTGAGAGAGTACAATATGACACGTGCTTCTTTAAACTTTCACACACATCTGACACATGGGGATCTTGTTAAAATGCTGACTCTGACTTAATAGTGGAAACTAATACCACTCTTAATGAAGGAAGAAATTTGAGCAACAAAGAAAAACTGTGATGCTGAACAAGGACACAAATCAATAAGTGAAAAAAAATAATACAAAATACCAAGAACAAAAGACTTGGAAGACAAAGTCTTAAGTACAAACCACAAAATAAAATCAGTTATTTGCATGCTATTGCCATGAATCTGCCAACATTTTAAATATACTCAAATATTTTGTATTTTGTAAGTTGTTTTAATGTTGTTATTCATTTTTCTTGCTTCATTGTATCTTTTTTAATGTCTCTCTTTTATGTTTCACTATTTTATCTTTTATGGCAAATATGGCAATGAGTTCAGTTCAGTCACTCACTCATGTCTGACTCTTTGCGATCCCATGAACCGCAGCACGCCAAGCCTCCCTGTCCATCACCAACTCCCAGAGTCCACACAAACCCATGTCAATTGAGTAGGTGATGCCATCCAACCATCTCATCCTCTGTCTTCCCCTTCTCCTCCCACCTTCAATCTTTCCCAGAATCAGGGTCTTTTCAAATGAGTCAGTTCTTTGCATCAGGTGACCAAAGTATTGGAGTCTCAGCTTTAGCATCAGTCCTTCCAATGAACACCCAGGACTGATCTCCTTCAGAATGGACTGGTTGGATCTCCTTGCAGTCCAAGGGACTCTCAAGAGTCTTCTCCAACACCACAGTTCAAAAGCATCAATTCTTTAGCATTCAGCTTTCTTTATAGTCCAACTCTCACATCCATACATGACCACTGGAAAAACCATAGCCTTGACTAGACGGACCTTTGTTGACAAAGTAATGTCTCTGCTTTTTAATATGCTATCTAGGTGGGTCGTAACTTTCCTTCCAAGGAGTAAGCATCTTTTAGTTTCATGGCAATGAAGGTTCAATTATTCAAGCAACAGAGGGACCATTTAATTCCCAGTTAGTCCAGAAATTTAACAATAAAAAGGAGAAAAACAGAATCTCAGCCAGAGGAGGTTACAGGATCAAAGGAGGATGCTCTTATGTGTTTGATTTAGATAGGATGAGGGTGTGCATGCTTGGGTAGAAAGGAAGAGGCACCAGGGGAAATTAAAGATGTTGGAGAGGAAGTATATAGGTATAAGCCCACAGATATAAGAAAATAGGCATTTTTTTAGGTGACAAAAATGCTTGTGGCAAAGATGCTCTTGGTAAAAATACCTAGAACCTATTTTTTAATCTATAAGATTAGTAAAAATTTTTTAAATTTTAATAAACTTGTCGGCGGGGGGCGGGGAGGGGGGGGGAGGTGAATGATGGCTCCCAAAGAGATATATCTCTGTGCTAATCCCTGGGACCTGTGAATGTTACCTGATATGGGGAAAGAGTCTTTGAAGACATAATTAGGTTGAAATTCTTAAGATGAAGAGATGATCCTAAACTATCCAGGAGGGCCCTAAATCCAAAGATGAGTGTCCTTATAAGAAGGAGGCAGAGGGACATGACACAGCCAGAAGAGGACAAGGAAAGAGGCAGAGACTGGGCTGATGCAGCTATAAGCCAAGGAAGCCAATGAGTGCTGGGACCCAAAGCTGGAAGAGGCAAGAAAGGTTCTTCCCCAGAACCTCTGGAGGGAGCTTGGCCCTGTCAACTTCTTGATTTTAGATTTCTGGCTTCCAGAATGTAAGAGAATAAGTTTCTGTTTCAAGCTGCCACCAAGTTTTTGATAATTTATCATGATGGCCTCAGAAAATGAATACAAAATTCTATGAAGAAGGCATGGGAAAATCAATTCTCTCACAAGTTACTGATGGAGGTATATTGGAGGGCAATTTTATGGAAAGCAATATTTGGCAGTCTCAAAGTCCCCACTTCTTCCAGTCTGTGACTTCTCCATTTTCTAGGGTGCTATCCTGCTCTGCTATGGTGGAAAAGAGAAAAAAGAAAGAGGATCCCATGGATGTACTTTATTTGGGAAGGTATCTGTTGAACCACTCCTGCCTACAGTCTATTGGCTATAACTCAGTCACATGATCCCACAAATCTGCAAAAGCAGCTGGGAAATGTGGTCTGGGTACCCAGAAGTTGGAATGCACAGCACTGTCTCTACCATAAGAGATTTCTAGAGCTAATTCTTTCTCTCGTGGGATGCTCTGAAGAATTCCCAGAGGTGCCTCATGTGATCCCAGCATCCTTAATGTAGAGAATTTGTGCCCCTCAGTAGCTACTTATAATTCCTCTTAAGCCTGTGGGCATCTGGCTGTTCACTTGCACTCTTGCAGTCACACTGCCCCTCTGGAAGGTTCTCTCAGGTGGAGTCCAAGATGCCTTCAAGCTAGAATTTTCCGAACTGTCGCACAGCTGGTACCCCAGCAAGTTTGTGCTCTCTACCAGTGAACGAGAGTTTACTCCCAGTGCAGACCTTTCTATAAGGCTTGCTTGCCTCAGGCAGCATCACCCAGTCACCTACCTGTAGAATTTTTCAAAGTGGGTCAAATGCAAATCCATGTGCACCTTCAACTCTAGGGCACACATGCCACTGCTCTCTTGGAACCTGCAGAATGTGACTGTGGTGGGAAGGCAGTGCTTTCCTCCCCAGCCTCACTGAAGGAAGACAGAACGCACAGCACGTGCAACCCAGGCTCCTGAATGCTGACTCTCCAGATCCTTCCATTTGGGGGGCCACAAAATAGGTTTTGCAAAATACCATTTGCAAGTCTCACATAGATAATTCAGCACCTCACTTTGAAATGTAGGAGGTCTTGTCTTATTGTTTCCTTATAGTGTTTTTATAAAAGGTTTTTGTTGTTTAATGCAGTCATAGTTGTGATGCTTTTGACCCTGGGTTCAAAAAACAATTCTCATCCTACTCTTGCTCTTAGAAATAATAAATAGAATATTTCCTGCCATATCATTAAAGGAGGGATGTCGCAGTCATCAATGATTGAAGCCTTCCAAGTAAGCAGGTAAGCCCAGAGGAAACTCAGGATGTAAAAACACAGAATACGTGCCCCAGTTAGCTGAGAGAGTGAGTGAGTGAAGTCGCTCAGTCGTGTCCAACTCTTTGCGACCCCGTGGTTGCAAAACTTGCCCCAGTTAGCTGAGGCGCATATCAAAGGAATGCTTTTGGTGAATCCAGACTCTTGCATCTTTACCTACTCAGAAAAGCACTAAATTCCTGGACATATCTGGCTTATTTAATTAACAGTAATGCTTTATTTTATTTTACTTTTTGACTGCACTGAGTCTTTGTTGTGGCGCACCAGTTCTTCGCTGCTGCATGTGGGCTTTCTCCAGTTGCTCTGCCACATGTAGTATCTTAGCTCCTCTACTAGGGATCGAACCAGTGTCCTCTGCACTGGCCAGTGGATTCTTAACCACTGGACCACCAGAGAAGTCCCTAACAATAATCTTTTGATGTTCCTGACCATCTGCCCTTTGTCGTAAAACTTCTATATATTCTAGCACCTCCTCTTACCTCAGAACTATCTGAGGTGCTATCTCCCAGGCTGCTGTCCTCCATTAAGTTCAGTCGCTCAGTCTTATCCGACTCTCTGTGACCCCATGAACCGCAGCACACCAGGCTTCCCTGTCCATCACCAACTCCTGGAGTTTGCTCCAACAGATGCCCATCGAGTCGGAGATGCCATCCAACCATCTCATCTTCTTCCATCCCCTTCTCATCCTGCCTTCAATCTTTCCCAGCATCAGGGTCTTTCCAGTGAGTCAGTTCTTCACATCAAATGGCCAAATTATTGGAGTTTCAGCTTCAGCATCAGTCCTTCCAATGAATATTCAGGACTGATTTCCTTTAGGATTGACTGGTTAGATCTCCTTGCAGTCCAAGGGATTCTCAAGAGTCTTTTCCAACACCACAGTTCAAAAGGATCAAATCTTCGGTGTTCATCTTTCTTTATGGTCCAAGTCATTTTGCCCCAAATAAAACTTAACTTGCAAGTTCCACTTTATGCAAATTTTTTTGAACAGAAACTTCGATTCTCCTTCCATTTCTCCCATTACTTCCTGAACTGCTGTGAGCAAATTACATTACAGGTTTAAAGCTTAGTGTCTTTACCAGTAAAATGGAGTAATAATATGCAATTTACAGAGTCACGGTGGAGGTTAAGTGGAATATTATCTGTGAAAGTATCAAACACTGTGCTTAAACTAACTGTTCAAAGAAAAAGATCTTCTGCTTTCATTCTCTTCTAGAACAGAAATGGCCAAGCTGCTTCTAAACTGTATATAAACAAAAAAATATGGTTTTAGACTTATGTTTGTAATTAACACAAAGCTCTGAAGAGAGGCGCTAACAAGAGACTTGAATTTCCTGAAAATTTAACCTGGACTTACCCTTTCATGTTTCTTGGGGTTAGATGCAGGCAGCCTGCTGCTGATTTAAGGTAAACTAAGAATGAAAAAGACATTTGGATTTTATTTTTTCAGCCACCTCCAAACTGCATGCACATTGCCGGATTGTAAAAGCTACCTACTGCTCTCTGGGAAGATCTTTTCTGAATATAAAGTGCCCTGGGGAGACTGATAATATGCTCTGAAACAAAACAAAGAAAATATATCCGGCTTGCAATGGCCAACCTGGTTCCTGGTGGATATCTGGATATTATTTAGTCCTGACAGAAGAAGAGAGCCCTATTAAGTTTGCCAAGCACAATGAAATAGGTGATCCTGATGGGTTAAAACCAGTCTCTGAGTATGCAGTTAATATAATGAAATTGCAAGCCAAGCCAGAGGGTTACTGTGACCTGCTGGGTGGCTTCTCTTACATTTGACTGTAAAAAGCATCTTCTATCCCTGAAAAATTCTGTGTTTGAAAAAGAGGTAGCTCAGATGATTTCAACTGTTTGGGATTCCAGGGATTTTGATCAAGCTCCTACTGCATGTTAGGGTACATGTCAGGGCAGTAAATTCTGAGCTAATTGAGAAATAAGAAAAAGGCATTCTTTTTAACAACCATGTTTACTTGCTCTTCTACTATGTACTTGTCTCTTTAAAGTAGTAAGGAACTCAGTGCTCACGTTTCCAGCTGAGGCAGAACCAGGTGATGTTCTATGTCCTCATTTCAGCTTTCATACTGTAAACAAGCGCCTTTCTGCAGTCTATTTAGTGCCATTATGTTATGTATTCATTTCTTGTGCTTTTTGGGGTGATGTCTATTTAGAATTGTCCCCAAGTGTAATGGTGAAGTGATGTCTAGGATTCCTTAGTGCAAGAAGGCTGTGCTATGCCCTCTAGAAAAAATATATGTGTGAGATAAGAGTTATGCAGGCACGAATTACGGTGCTGTTGGCCAGGAGTTCAGTGCTAATGAATCGACAATAGATGCTAACTAAGCTGTCTTTAAGCAGAAGCATACAGGAAATAAGGTATGTATTGATTGATACATGAAAATGTTGTAACCAGAGGCTTACAAGTACCAAACCTTGTATTTCTCCTAGGAGCAATGGCTTAGTATCAACTAATTTAAAGTTTTCATCAACTCTGTAGAACATAACAATTGCAAAGAATTAAATTAGAATCAATTGTGATAGTAGGAAATGGCCAACAACTTCAGTATTCTTGCCTGGAAAATTCCATGGACAGAGGAGCTGGGTGGGCTACAGTCCATGGGGTCACAAAGAGTCAGGCACAATTGAGCACACACACACACAGCACCCACACGTAGTAGCAACAACAATAATAATATAGCGATATGGTCATTTTGTTACTATTAATGATAATAATTAAAACTATTATTATCATTACGGCAGAGCAAGTGTTGTAGCCACACATTCCGGGAAACAAACTCACTCAGAAGGACAGTGCAGATAGTGGCGTGCAGTTTATTACACGGGCAGGCCCAAGGCAGAGTCTCCTCTTAGCCAAGGACCCTGGCCAGTTTTTGTGAAAACATATATACCCTAAGTGTATGTGCTCAAACCCACCTCCCCAAATTCTCTGAAACTAGTCTGAACAAAGGAAAAGACAGATACAAAGTTAACCCATGATTCATGTCTTCAACCCGTGATTCGTATGCCTTAAGCCTAGGTAGTTAACAGCGGACAATTATCAATAGGCCTGTGGTCATACCCCAATAAGCATAATAGATTTATGATTCTATTCAATTACACAGATAATTAGGGTACCTTTTTAGGCGACGGAGAGACTAGGTACAAGCCCTGGGGCTCTTCCATTGCGGGGGCGGGGGGGGATCTGATTTTCCAGTTTATATGTCTTTTCCATAGATACAGGGCACATAGCTCAAAGTCCACAGTCCAGCCCAAGATGGAGTCCTGCTTTCAAGATGGTACCTGTTCTATTTCCTCCTTCACAAGTAGCAGTGGAGCATTCTGGTCCCCAGGTCTTATGAAAACAGAAATTAAAGTCTGCCCCTGGATGAGAGATGCAGCAAAAACTTAAGGCGTGATAGCAAGGCAAGAAATTGCTGGAGGCCTCTGGGGGCCCATGTAGTCACTATGCCTTGTTTAGCCCTTTCTCACATACGAATGATCTGGTAAGCTTTTATTTTAGACTCTCCAGATGTATGTTGAAGGATGTGGTCAACCTGCTTTGATGGAGGTCAGTAACATGTAATTATTTTTCAGACTTGGTGGGATTGCCAACTGGAAGTGTTAACATGATGAACGGGCTGAGAAAATTGGCTCTAGGAGAAAAGACTAACAAAATTGGTGTCATTTTCCCCAAAGAATGAGGAAGAAACATCAGTATAGTCTTCAAGCACTGGAAAGACCACCATTAAGGGCTATGAGTAGGTATTCTCCTGGTCAGCTAAGGATGGATGGTGGAGCTGGGAGTATAACAAAGACTTAGCAAGGTGAGACTTCTGTGAATCCATAAACCCCAAGTTAATCGTGAGTTCTAAGCTTTTCAAAAAATTTGAAGTGGCTTTCTTGCTTCTATACAATAAAAGCAAAATGTTCTTACAAACACCATCAGAAAATACAGAAAAGTAGAGAAGAAAAAGTTAAGTTTTTTTTATAACTCATCAACAAGAGAAGGCCACTATTAATTTTTTGAAGACTGTTTTTAGGGCAGTTTTAGGTTCTCAACAAAATTGAGAGAAAGGTATAAAGATTCACCACTGTTTTTTTGGGAGGTTGGTGGGGGAAGCTTGCTGACCAGGGATGGAACCTGGGCCACAGCAGTGAAAGCATTGAGTCCTCACAGCTGGACTACCAAGGCATTCCCAGAAGAAGGGAGTTTCAAACCGGCCTCCTCATTGGTCCACAGTGGCTGTCCTGTAACAGAATTCACTGTCCACTTGCTGGGGACGAGCTGACCACTTCAGCAGGGAGTGCAGGCTCATGGCAAGGAGAGGGCATCCTGCCTCCTCTCATCTCCAATACGGACCAAGAATTCCAGCAATACACCCCAGAACGACTGGAAAATTTTAGTTTTCAGAAGGCTCTGAGACAGCTTCGGTAGCATAATAGCAATAGCTAATACTTTGTGTAGCATTTTCTTTATGCAAGATGCTGCCATAAGAACCTCAGGCATTAAATCATTGAAAATTGCCAACAAATGAAAAAGGTAAAAACAGAAACAAACAAAAAAACGTCATCCTCGTCTGAAAATGAGGCACAGAAAAGTTAAGAAACTTGTCCAATATCACAAAGTCGGTCAGTGATGGAGGTGAGCTTTGAACCAATGGCTTCCTTGCTTCTATACAATAAGAGCAAAGTGTGCTTTTAAAAAAAAAAAAATCAGAAGATACCCGAAAGTATGAGGAAAAAGTTAAGTTTGCTTGTAACTCATCAACAAGAGAGGACCACTGTTAATTTTTTGAAGACTGTTCTTTTAGAGCAGTTTTAGATTCTTAACAAAATTGAGAGAAAGGTAGAACGATTCCCCACTGGTTTTTTTTTGGGGGGGGGGAGGGTTGTGAGGTATCTTGCCCAGGGGTGGAACCCAGACCCAAAATCTGACTCCAGAATCTATACATGTGACGATTAGGCCAATAGCCTCTCAAACAACATTTAAATACTACTAGGCCATTGTTTCTATGAGAACGAAAGGCTTGAAAAACCAAGGAATAAAAGGCCCATGAAACACTTAAGTCTTGAATATTGCTTATCTGAATAGTAAAAGACGAAAAGCGTACAGAAAACAAGTAAGGTAAGGCAGAAAGAATTCAAGCAGTGGTATTAGAGAGAACTGGAGGTGAATCCCACTGCCTCCATTTCTAGGCTGTACTACCTGGAAACATCGCTTCACATCTCAAAGCATTTATTTGCTCAAATGCAAATGAATTGAATGATACCTGTCTCCCAGGGTGGCTGACTACATGAGATGCTGCCTGATGTCTGCGCCCTGCACTGTGCCTTCCTGTCCTGAGGTTCCAGCGTAACCACGGGCAGCCACTGTGTCTGACTGTTGCACTTGCACAGAAGAATTCTCAAGTAACATAGACTATGATGAAGATTGCATAGAACAATGAAGAAGAGTTTTACGTATTACCCACCATAGCAAATGACCTCTTCTCTTTCTCCAGCACCCTTCTCTGCTAACCTGCCACCAGAGGGGCTGGCGGAGGGTGGGGTGATGATTGGAGCTTCTCTCCCTCTATCTCACTCTATTTATCTTTTTCTTGATTTCTCATTCTCTTTTTCTCTTCTCTTTTCTTTGCCCCTACTCCTTCTCCCTCCAGGATCTCTCACCCCAAGCAATTTCATCAAACTTTTATTACCATATGACTTTGGCCCCAAGCCAGCTCTGAATTTTCCACTCACACATGAAAACTTGACACACTGCTCAGCAAACAGAGGGTCCACCAGTCATTTTACCAGGACTCCCTATTTTGATTGCCTATTGCTGCAAATACCACCCCCAAAACTCCCTAGCTTAACGTAGCAACAAGCATTTGTTATCTTTGTCACAATTCTTTGGGTTGGCTGGGCTCAGTCAGGTGGTTCCTCTACTCCCCATGGTGTCAGCTGGCCTTACCTTCATCAGGAGGATGACATATCCAAGACCATCTACTCACATGGACGGCCGTTGGTGCTGCCTCTCTCTGCTGGGAGCTGAGCTGGAGCCACCCAGTTTTCCTCTGTGTGGCCTCCCCACTTCCTTGGTCTTCTTGTAGTGTGGCAATCGGGTTCCAAGAGGAAAGATTCTCAACACTTGGAAGCAGAAGCTGCAGCTTTCTTAAGGCCCAGCCCTGGAAGTTCTTAAGAAAAACTTCTGCCACCTTCTACTTGTCAAAGCTAGAGCCAGCTCAGATAACAATTTGCACCATCTTTAATCTGTCATACCTATTATTTTTAAATAAGTGTTGTTCAACAGCAAAACTATTTTTCTGCTACCTATTCAAAGTACTTGGCATATAAATACCAGAATGAAGTTTTCTGACTTTTTCTGTGTTTTGTGATCAAATGAGTACATGGGTAGGTTTACAGGGGTGGAAGTGCAAAGGATGGAAAGGACTGGCTGGTGATAGACCCTGGTTTTCATAACTGTTTATGAGTACTCTTTTTTGCTTAATCTTAGATCACAAACTTCACAATAATTAAGTCACATTGATCAGCTAGCCCTTCTTTATCTCCTTCTCCTATGTAGGGTATTGTTCATCTGTTCCCCTACAGTGGTGAGAGCAGGCTGCCATTGGGGAGATGCCCCCCACATCTGCCTTGCTCTACGCTCAGACCTCAGCCTCACATCCATCAGCACATCTGTGTTGAGACCCTGATTTGCTCTTCTTCTTTTCCTCATTTTCCTCGTGTCCGTGCCATGCTCAGTCGCTTCAGTCGTGTCCGATTCTGCAACCCTATGGACCATAGCCAGGTAGGCTCCTCTGTCCACAGGATTCTCCAGGCAAGGATACTGGAATGGGTTGCCATGCCCTCTTCCAGGGAATTTTCCCAATCATGTGAATGATATGTTGAAATCTGACAAAGAATCAAAGAGCATATATTTCATGTTGTCAGAAAAAAAACACCCGTCAGAGCCCAGCTAGCCCCCAGAGCTGAGCCCCAGAATTCTCCAGTAGCTATAATGAAAAGAAATAAAGAGAATTCCTCTTACCCACCCCATGTCGCACTCCACTTTAACAATAATACATCCAGCAATAACCTTGTAAACAGAGCTGAGGGAACTGCAGGAAACATCGACAATATTACCGAGTCATTTCTCTTTCTAATTAAAAGAATCTCATGAGTCTAGACGTGGATTAACCTAAATAACTCTAAAAAGCAGAATGTAATTTGGACAATCAAAATAATTAAACTTTCCAAATATGTAAAAGCAATTCTTAAGAGACTGGGAAAAACCAAAGCTTCTTCCTTAGAGATATAAATCATCCTCTGGAGGAGACCAGAGCTGGGTTTTAGGCACTCTGAGATGACCAAAATAGTTTCATGTGGACTCAAACTGTGTGATCTCTGATAAGCTTCCAAACATATTGTATTCAGTTCCCTTTGGCCTTATGCGTGTGTATATTTCACGAACTATAGAAATGATCTCTGAAAGTATAGTCTTGCATGTGTATATTTTAAAGGGAGCAAATGATGCATGGTGTGATCAGTTAAGAGGTTTTCAGATTACTTGATGTAAGAAGGATTGGATTTTTAAGCAGCTGGATCTATTGATCTGTCCTTTTGTGATTTCCTGTATTGCTTTTATGCTCAGAAAGTCTTTCCTCATCCCAAGATAGGTTCAATATTTGCTTGTATCTTCTTCCAGTCTTTCTAGGGCTCCCTTTTTTATAGTTAACTCTGTAATTCCTAGAATTTATTCTGAAGTATGACAGTGAACATCTATTATGTTCCTGGCTGACAGCAACTTGGACATTGGACACAATCTTTCCTCTGTGTGTGTGTGTGTGTGTATGTGTGTGTGTGTGTGTGGAGGGTGTTCCCGCCTTATCTGTTTGTAAGCCAGAAACTCAATGTTCATCAGCCTTTTCCAATAGGGCACAAGCATGTGACCAAGGGGGCTTCCCAGGTGTCAGTAGCGGTAAAGAATCTGCCTACCAATGCAGGAGACCCAGGTTCAGTCCCTGGGTTGGGAAGAACCCTGGAGTAGGGCACAGCAACCCACTCCAGTATTCTTGCCTGGAGAATCCCCATGGACAGAGGAGCTTGGTGGGCTACAGTCCATGGGGTTGCAAACAGTTGAACATGACTGAAGCGACTTAGCATGCGTGTGACCAAGACTCTACCAATCCATGTGAAGTTTCAGTTTAGAAAGCAGTGATGAGTGGATAGAGGCCTCTAAAGAACTGCCCTGGGCAAGGTGGTGGCACAGGCCTCCAGATCGCAGAGGCAGCAATGGTAGAGGTTCTGGTGTCACCAGCTATTGTGCATCTTACAGTGGATTAGGTCTGGAGGTCTGTACTCTGGACGAGAGTAGTATGGTTTCCATTTAAGCTGGCCTGTGCTGTAATTCGGAGAAGGCAATGGCACCCCACTCCAGTACTTTTGCCTGGAAAATCCCATGGACGGAGGAGCCTAGTAGGCTGCAGTCCATGGGGTCGCTAAGAGTCGGACACGACTGAGCGGCTTCACTTTCACTTTTCACTTTCATGCATTGGAGAAGGAAATGGCAACCCACTCCAGTGTTCTTGCCTGGAGAATCCCAGGGATGGGAAGCCTGGTTGGCTGCTGTCTATGGGGTTGCACAGAGTCGGACACGACTGAAGCGACTTAGCAGCAGCAGCAGTGCTGTAATTTGGGCTGTTCGTAGCTTCAGAATCCTTGGGCTTGATTCTTGTCCTTCTTAGAGAGTCTCAGGACCACCTAATATCCTTTAATTATTTAACTGTTTCTATTTCTGCTTAAACTAGCTAGAGTGGGTTCTATTATCTGCAACCAAGCACACTGACTAATTCAAGAATGCTGCGTGGTAAGAATAGAAAATAACTTTTTCAGATAGATAATCTATCACTTTTATATGAATTATTTAATAATAATAATAATCCATTTCCTCTCAGCTAACTTGAAATGCCATCTGCTATAGACTGAATGTTTGTTTCCCCCACATCTATATGTTGAAACCTGAATCCCCAATGAGATGATATCTGGAAGTGGGCCTTTTGGGAGGTACTTAGGTCATGAGGGTGGAACCCTAATGAATAGGATTGATACCCTTAAAAAAGAGACCCAGGGAACTCCCTGGCCCCTTTATCCACATCACTCAGTTGTGTCCAACTCTCTGTGACCCCATGGACTGCAGCACACCAGGCCTCCCTGTCCATCACCAACTCTCAAAGTTCACTCAAACTCATGTCAGTGATGCCATCCAACCATCTCATCCTCTGTCATCCCTTTCTCCTGCCTTCAATCTTTCCCAGCATCAGGGTCTTTTCCAATGAGACGATTCTTTACATCAGGTGGCCAAAGTATTGGAGTTTCAGCTTTAGCATCAGTTCTTCTAATGAATATTCAGGACTGATTTCCTTAAGATGGACTGATTGGATATCCTTGCAGTCTGAGGGATTCTCAAGAGTCTTCTTCAACACCACAGTTCAAAAGCATCAATTATCCACATGAGGACACAGAAAATAACTGTCTGAACAAGAAAGTGGACTCTCACCAGACAGTGAACCTGCTGGCACACTGATCCTGGACTTCATAGCCTCCAAAACTGTGAGAAATGAATTTCTGTTGTTTGCAAGCCACTTCATCCATGGTATTCTGTTACAGCAGCCTGCACGGATTAAGACACCAACTTATTTTCTTAGCTACACTGAGGTCAGTTTCTGTGCTGTCGACTGTGTTTGATTGATCAATAGTCAGTGAAATTGTCTGGAAAAGGAAGGAATGCAGACGACCACAAACCTCGTTCTAGTCTGCGACAGTGAATCTCTGCTTTCTGATTCCACCTGCAGATAATTGTATTCTTGCCTTGACTGCTATTTATATCGTTTCAAGTAATTTGATTTTTACATTCTGAGTCACCACTCTAATTTTTTTTCCTCCAATAAAGCCAGCTATGGAAACATCTAACCCTGTCTCTGCCTGTGCCAAGCAAACATCCCTATGGCAGCTAGAGAATTCTGTTATTTAGCCCTTTGGAACTAGCAAAAACTGCAGTGATGAACAGAATTTTTCCATCTCATTGTGTTGAGCAGGTTGTGTAGACAGCTCTCTCTCTTTTTTGCCTTGAAGGAAGGCTGGAAGTTAGGTAACAAGTATACTGAACCAGTAAGACTATCATGAAGTTCCTAGTGGTCAGGGTTGATGGTATCAGGGGCATTTTGCTCCCTACTGCCTCAGGGAGGCAGCTTTTAATCAGTAGCTGCCTTTAATCAACTGTTTCCACATAAATCCCTCCTACAAGCCTAAAGCTAAAGAGGTAGAGGCAGGAGGTTTAATTTGGGCATCATAAGGCCCAGATTCAAGCCTCACTCCACTAACTGGCTTGGGGTTGCCATAACAAATAACCACAAACTGAGTAACTTGCAACAGCAGACATGTATTCTCTCATGGTTCTGGGATTCAGGAATCTGAAATCAAGGTGATGGCAGGTTTGGTTCCTTCTGGAGGTTCGAAGGGAGAATCTGTCCCAGGCCTCTCCGCTCTCCTAGCTCCTCGTGGTAGCCTGCAATCCTTGGTCTTCCACAGCCCGAAGATGCATCACTCCAATCTCTGCATCCATCTTCACATCACTTTCTTGGCTGTGTCTCTGCCTCCTCTGCATTTCTTATCAAGATGTCTGTCACTGGATGCAGGACCCACCTTAAGTCCAAGATGATCTCATTCTGAGAGTCTTCACTTAATTGAATCTGCTAAGACCGCTTTTCCAAATAAGGTCACACTGTGGGGTTCCAGGTAGACATGACTGGGGTCAGGGATGGCAGCATTCAATCCATTACAAGGAGCAAGGAGACATCAGAGTCAAGAGTCCTGTCGAGGTCGTTGCCTGATTCCTGCATTCTCCTCTGGTTGCCTGGGAGCTAAAACAAGCTATGCTCTTTACAGAGAAATAAGGCAAGAGGGAGAAATGGGGATGTCAGCAAGATTAAGCAGAAGGGCAGGAATACTTGGAGAAGTGAGACTATTACCAAAGGACTGGGGGAGTCTGGGTTACTGCTGCTGGCCCAGATACCTCCACTGCCCTCTCACTTCCTGAGTAAACTGGGTTGGGCCCCGAGCCTCTCTGGTTCTACAAGAGACAGCTCACTCATTCCCCAAAAGTTCCCTGGCTTGATGCACCCCCAGCAGCTGGAGTCTGAAATTCGTTTTGCCAAATAAGCATGTGTTTTGCCTGGGGGAGCTCTTCTTCACTGGGCCACCCTCTGGTGCATAAGCCTTCTCTGTGCTTACTCAGTTCCCAAGTCCTTTCTGTTTGTTTGCTTTTCTTTTTTTTTAATTTATTTATTTTAATTGGAGGCTAATTATTTTACAATATTGTATTGGTTCTGCCACACATCAACATGAATTTATCACGGGTGTACACGTGTTCCCTATCCTGAACCCCCCTTCCACCTCCCTCCCCGTACCATCCCTCCGGGTCATCCCAGTGCACCAGCCCCAAGGATCCTGTATCAAACCTGGACTGGCGATTCGTTTCTTATATGATATTATACATGTTTCCATGACATCCCCCCAAATCATCCCACCTTCTCCCTTTCCCACAGAGTCCAAAAGACTGTTCTATACATCTGTGTCTCTTTTGCTGTCTCGCATACAGGGTTATCGTTACCATCTTTCTAAATTCAATATATATGCATTAGTATACTGTATTGGTGTTTTTCTTTCTGGCTTACTTCACTCTGTATAATAGGCTCCAGTTTCATCCACCTCATTAGAACTGATTCAAATGTATTCTTTTTAATGGCTGAGTAATACTCTATTGTGTGTATGCACCACAGCTTTCTTATTCATTCATCTGTCGATGGACACCTAGGTTGCTTTCATGTCCTGACTATTATAAACAGTGCTGCGATGAACATTGGGGTACACGTGTCTCTTTCCCTTCTGGTTTCCTCAGTGTGTATGCCCAGCAGTGGGATTGCTGGGTCATAATGCAGTTCTATTTTAATTTTTTTAAGGAATCTCCACACTGTTCTCCATAGTGGCTGTACTAGTTTGCATTCCCACCAACAGTGTAAGAGGGTTCCCTTTTCTCCGCACCCTCTCCAGCATTTATTGCTTGTAGACTTTTGGATCACAGCTGTTCTGACTGGCGTGAAATGGTACCTCATTGTGGTTTTGATTTGCATTTCTCTGATAATGAGTAATGTTGAGCATCTTTTCATGTGTTTGTTAGCCATCTGTATGTCTTCTTTGGAGAAATGTCTGTTTAGTTCTTTGGCCCATTTTTTGATTGGGTTATTTATTTTTTTGGAATTAAGTTGCAGGAGTTGCTTGTATATTTTTGAGATTAATTCATTGTCAGTTGCTTCATTTGCTATTATTTTCTCCCATTCTGAAGGCTGTCTTTTCACCTTGCTTATAGTTTCCTTTGTTGTGAAGAAGCTTTTAAGTTTAATTAGGTCCCATTTGTTTATTTTTGCTTTTATTTCCAATATTCTGGGAGATGGGTCATAGAGGATCCTGCTGTGATTTATGTCCAAGAGTGTTTTGCCTATGTTCTCCTCTAAGAGTTTTATAGTTTCTGGTCTTACGTTTAGATCTTTAATCCATTTTGAGTTTATTTTTGTGTATGGTGTTAGAAAGTGTTCAAGTTTCATTCTTTTACAAGTGGTTGACCAGATTTCCCAGCACCACTTGTTAAAGAGATTGTCTTTAATCCATTGTATATTCTTGCCTCCTTAGTCAAAGATAAAGTGTCCATAGGTGCATGGATTTATCTCTAGGCTCTCTATTTTTTCCATTGATCTATATTTCTGTCTTTGTGCCAGTACCATACTGTCTTGATGACTGTGGTTTTGTAGTAGAGCCTGAAGTCAGGCAGGTTGATTCCTCCAGTTCCATTCTTCTTTCTCAAGATCGCTTTGGCTATTCGAGGTTTTTTGTATTTCCATACAAATTGTGAAATTATTTGTTCTAGCTCTGTGAAAAATACCGTTGGTAGCTTGATAGGGATTGCATTGAATCTATAAATTGCTTTGGGTAGTATACTCATTTTCGCTATATTGATTCTTCCAATCCATGAACATGGTATATTTCTCCATCTATTAGTGTCCTCTTTGATTTCTTTCACCAGTGTTTTATAGTTTTCTATGTATAGGTCTTTAGTTTCTTTAGGTAGATATATTCCTAAGTATTTTATTATTTTCTTTGAAATGATGAATGGAATTGTTTCCTTAACTTCTCTTTCTATTTTCTCATTATTAGTGTATGGGAATGCAAGGATTTCTGTGTGTTGATTTTATATCCTGCAACTTTACTATATTCATTGATTACCTCTAGTAATTTTCTGGTGGGGTCTTCAGGGTGTTCCATGTAGAGGATCATGTCATCTGCAAACAGTGAGAGTTTTACTTCTTCTTTTCCAGTTTGGATTCCTTTTATTTCTTTTTCTGCTCTGATTGCTGTGGCCAAAACTATGTTGAATAGTAGTGGTAAAAGTGGGCACCCTTGTCTTGTTCTTGACTTTAGGGGAAATGCTTTCAATTTTTCACCATTGAGGATAATGTTTGCCATGGGTTTGTCATATATAGCTTTTATTATGTTGAGGTATGTTCCTTCTATTCCTGCTTTCTGGAGAGTTTTTATCATAAATGGATATTGAATTTTGTCAAAGGCTTTCTCTGCATCTATTGAGATAATCATATGGTTTTTATTTCTCAATTTATTAATGTGGTGTATTACATTTATTGATTTGCAGATATTGAAGAATCCTTGCATCGCTGGGATAAAGCCCACTTGGTCATGGTGTATGATCTTTTTAATGTGTTGTTGGATTCTGATTGCTAGAATTTTGTTAAGGATTTTTGCATCTATGTTCATCAGTGATTTTGGCCTGTAGTTTTCTGTTTTTGTGGCATCTTTGTCAGGTTTTGGTATTAGAGTGATGGTGGCCTTATAGAATGAGTTTGGAAGTTTACCTTCCTCTGCAATTTTTTGGAAGAGTTTGAGTAGGATAGGTGTTAGCTCTTCTCTAAATTTTTGGTAGAATTCAGCTGTGAAGCCGTCTGGACCTGGGCTTTTGTTTGCTGGAGGGTTTCTGATTACAGTTTCAATTTCTGTGCTTGTGATGGGTCTGTTAAGATTTTCTATTTCTTCCTGGTTCAGTTTTGGAAAGTTGTACTTTTCTAAGAATTTGTTCATTTCTTCCAAGTTGTCCATTTTATTGGCATGTAATTGCTGATAGTAGTCTGTTATGATCCTTTGTATTTCTGTGTTGTCTGTTGTGATCTCTCCATTTTCATTTCTAATTTTATTGATTTGATTTTTCTCCCTTTGTTTCTTGGTGAGTCTGGCTAATGGTTTGTCAATTTTATTTATCCTTTCAAAGAACCAGCTTTTGGTGTTTGTTTTTATTAACCACTTTATTTGTTTATTTATTATTTGGGTTGGATCTTCATTGCTGTGAGGTCTTTTTCTCTAGTTGTGGCAAGTGGGGGCTACTCTTCATTGCCATGTGCAGGCTTCTCATTACAGTGGCTACTCTTGTTGCTGACCACCAGCTCTATGGTGTGCGGACATCAGTAGTTGTGGTGCAAGGGCTTCAGTAGTTGCAATTCCCGCACTCCAGAACACAGGCTCAATAGTTGTGGTACATGGGTTTCATTGATCCACGGCATGTGGGAATCCTCCCAGACTGGGGATAGAACCCATGTTTCCTGCATTGGGAGGTAGACTAATTACCACTGAGCCACCAGGGAAGCCCCCAAGTCTCTTGTGCATCACTTCCTTGGTCTTTATTAGGATTCTTCACTTGTATGGACCTCCATTTATCTGCATTTTAGACCTTCTAGTCTATATGTTCCACCACTGCCTGAGGTCCTACTTCAGCTGGACATCTTGCTTTTGCTGCTGACATATATTTGTCCTTTTCTGACTTCTCTCTGAAGGCCCAGTTTCTCCCTCACTTTTTGTCTTTGTGCCCAAGTAGACTTAACTCTACTTCAGCTCTGGGGTGGGCATGTGACAGGGCTAGCCAATCAGATATCATTTTTCTCTAACCATAGTGATGAGTTAAGGGAGGGGAATGTTGCCCAGTACAAGCCAACAAGATATAAGTAGACTTGTACTAAGACATTATAGAGAGAGGTACACCCTTTTTTCTGCTGATTAAGAACCTGGAAGAATGTGGGTCAAGGGCTGTTTACCACACAGTAGAGCCTGAGAATAGAGTAAACATACAGGAGAGCATTGCTCAGCAAAGATAAGACTGGACTCTAGTAACATCATTTGAATCTCTGGATAGGACATATTTAAAGCAAAAATATTCTTGTCCATTTCCATTTTATTTGGCAATAAATTTTTTTTTTTTTTGCCTAAGGTAATTTGCTTTTATTTTTTGAAGCCCATAATTCTGATTACTACTTCTCCACACTTGATGAATCCCCTCTACCCCAGAACTAAACCCTGCCAACATCTGGCTTCTGAGATCGCCAATGCTGAGAGTTCTTTATGACCATGCCTTTCCTCTGTACCCCAGTATCACTGTTTTGATGGAGTGGATGTTCATTACTTTTGGCTACCCAGAATCTGTTCACCACTCCCTTTCTATTCAAAGGGATACTTCTTCCTGATCCCCTGCTTCTTTAGCAGCAGTTCCTGGCCCAGATTTTTGGAACTCAATTATCCATCTAGATGATGATACAAAGATGTAGAAACAATACTCAAAGCAGACATAGCAGTTTTTAATCCAGCGGTCACAGTGGCAATGATACACTTGCCAGAAAATTCCCGAGATGTGGTCATGGCTATGTTTCTGCTAATCTGGGCTCCTGCCACTTTTTAAAATTTGCTCCCTAAATCGTCCATCATTTCTGTTGGAAACAGAATATCCTTCTACCAATTCTCTTTTCTGCCCTCGTCAACCAAACTTAGTTTCTGTTTTGTGTGTTTATGTGTGCTCAAATTGTTTTACTCTTTGCGACCCCATGGACTGTAGTTTGCCAGGCTCCTCTGTCCGTGGAATTTTCCAGGCAAGAATACTGAAGTGGGTTCCCATTTCCTACTCCAGGGAATCTTCTCCATCCAGGGATCCAACCTGCTACCTCAGCATTGCGAGGTGGATTCTTCTTCAATGTGCCACTGGGAAAGCCGTCTCTGTTGTTTGCAGTCAAAAACCCTGATGATATATTTGGATATGCACAACAGTGGAGATGAAGTCTATGGTTTCCATGGCCCACTAAACACTAAACTTCATATGAAAAATAGAGGAGCTCAGGAAGAAGTGAGCGAGAGCCATGTTGAGCAATGCTTTCCTCCTGAATCAAATGCTACTGGAAGCAGAAATCAGAAATAAGTACTGTTCACTGGAAGCCCACGTCTAAGATGGCTCAGTGAGTCAATGAGAGAGGTCTCCTTATGCAGAAAGAGCTTAGTAGAGACGCCTAACTTCTGTGTGCTTCCTTTCCTACATCTGTAGAGATGATAATCTGTACTTTACAAGGTTTTGAGAGCCATAAATCCCCCACTAGATTTGTGGGGCAGGCATCATGCATATCTTGTTCACTGTTGTGTCCTTAACACTATCAATGCCTCAGACTTGGTAGACACTCTGTAGATATTTCTTGAACAAATTAATAAAATAATGTTTGTAAATCTCTTAATTAGTCCACTGTGAAAAATGTGACAAGATTATTAGGATCACAAGAAAAATAATTTTTTTTATTTCTTTATTTTTGTACCTATAAGAAAGGTTGGGTGCTCATTAAACTTACTGTGATAATCACTTCATGATGTAGGTAAGTCAAATCATTATGCTATATACCTTAAACTTAAGTAGTCTGTATGTCAACTATATCTCAATAAAACAGAAAGAAAAAATGATTAGGATCATACGGTGCAGCTCCAGGACTATCACTCAAGTGTGATAAATCTCCAGGGTCAGGATACCTTTCAAGCAAGATTCCTGCTTTTGAGAAAGGGCTTCATAAAAGTCAGACCTTTTCACTAGATTTTGTAGACAACAATGATTTGTGTTTATATTATGACAAGTAATTCTAGCTGCTGTAACACATCTCAGTGACTTGACAACAACAACAACAACAAAAACAAACAAAACATTTATTTCCAGCTCAGAAAAAGTCTGATACAGTCAGATGATGCTCCTGGGCAGAGTGCCTTTTATGGTGACTCAGGCAGGAATCTAAACTACTTCCATCACGTGGCTCTGTCATCTTGGAGGACTTCTAGCCACACAGCTAGGGAACAAAATAGCACAGAGAATGGCACAGTGTATTAATTAGGGTGTTGCATAGGAACAGAACCAGTAAGATGCATGCATATAGAAAAAGATTTATTTTAAGGAATTAGCTCACGTAATTACAGAGTCTGGCAATTCCAAAATCTTCAGGGTGGGTGGATTGGAGACTAGGGAAGAGGTGATGCTACAGACCATCTGCTGATAGAATTTCCTTCTGCTTGGGGGAGACCAGTCTTGTGTTTCACTAAGGCCTTCCACTAATAGGATGAAACCCACTCACATTATGGAGGGCAATCTGCTTTGCTCAAAGCCCATTAATTTAAATGTTAATCTCATCCAAAAATATGCTAACAGAAACATCCAGGATAATGTTCAACACATATCTGGGAAATGTGGCCTGATGAAGTTGATACATAAGATTAACCATCACACACAGTCTACTCTGTTGTCAGACCTGGAAGTACTGTGTATCATTTCTGACCACACTCAACTGGCCATAACTCATTCTAAGGCCTCAATCTACCCATAAAGGGAGGCAGGGAATATAATTGTCCCATGTGTCTAGGAAGTGGAAACTGGGTCAGTGAACATCTAGCTGGTCTCTGCCACAGTGGGTTTTCAGCGTAAGGATCCCTGACCTAGGAAAGAACAATCCCAGAAGAACTGTGAGGATGCCCAACAAACTGCCAAAGAAAGTAGAGGGTGGCAGAGTGCAAGATGCCCTGGGAACTCAGAGCAGAGGGCAAACCAAGACACAGTGACCAAATCCATTACCAGGAATATCATTTTAAAAACCCAGTGGAATAAAAAATAATTTTAAGCTTTGGCCAATAGCCTATGTTGAATAATCTTTGGAGTAACATAACTATGAAAACCACCACAGTAGAAAATGTATTACTCTGTTTTAGGTTTGTTTGTTTTCCCCAATTCTTAGTGCATGGGAAGTCCCCTAGGAGAACTAACTTTGACACAGACATCTTTCCTCAATATGGAAGCCAGGAGGTCAAGAGATGGTTAAAAAGCTGTGTTTAAAGGGAAAGCTGATTCCAGACTTAATGGGACTGTAATAAGAATACAAGAAAAATATGAGTCACAAATTTCCACTATTGCAAAATGCCTGTTGTTCAAAAGAAGGATGATATAGTGGAATGGAGAAGGAAATGGCTCCACTCCAGTATTCTTTACTGGAAAATTCCATGGACAAGGGAGCCTGGTGGGCTACAGTTCACGCAGTTTCAAAGAGTCGGACATGGCTAAGCATGCACTCACGTTCTATATAGTGGAAAGGGAACATGTCTTCTAAAAAGACAGACTTTAGAACCAGAGTTCTACCACATTATACAAATTTCTTAAAATTTATAAATCTTACTTATTATTTTTTTAATTTTTAAATTAATTTTTAAATTGAAGGACAATTGCTTTACAGAATTTTGTTGGCTTCTGCCATAGGTATACTCATATATACTTATTATTACTTTTTATGTGGAGATTTTTTAAAAACAAACATATCTACAAAAGAACCACACAGCACATGGTTCAGACTTGAAGTTTCATAGGAATGTATTGCTTTTAAAGAACTAGGCATTCAACCAAATGCTTGGCATATTTTATCTCATTTAACCATCACAATATCTTCATGAAACTAAAATTGATATTGGTCACATTTTCCAGATGTGAAAAAAAAAATCAGGAGAGATTTAGTACCTGGCCCAAAGTCACACAGCTAATAAATTATATAGGCAAGATTTGAACCCACTCAGTATGATTTCAGAGCTTGTACTTTTAAATATATAATGCATGTAATGGATAATTTAGGGCATAGATATACTGCAACACCGGTTCAGAATACATGCATATATTGCTAGAACAGAACAGGGAGCCCAGAAACAGAACAAAGACTGGTTTAGGAAATATAATACAGGTAGCATTTCAAATTAGAAGAAACTATATGACCTATTCAATAAAATGCATAGGAATAATTGACTACCAATTTATTAAATTTAAATGAAGTGTCTATTTAAAGTTAAATTAAAATAAAAAGTTTAACAAAAATATATTGAAGAAAAATCAGTTATTGATTGCAGTAGATTTGCTTAATGAAATGAAATTGAGAAGACCATTATCTTAGGAAAAATCAAAATAAATATGACTACCTAAAAAGAGGGCGATAATCTATTTGGAAAATTAAAATGAGTCACATGTGAGTCACCACAATATACATAATCCAATAATCTGAAAGCTTTCAGAGGACATGAAACAAATGAACAAAGAAATAAATAATATAAGGAGCCCTACAAAATCAATTTAGAAAGTCAAACAACTCAATAGAAATATGGTCAAATGATATAGTAAGGAAATTCACTGGAGAAATATTAATGGTTAGCGAATATTTAAAAGGTGCAAACTCCTTCAATAGTAAAAGAAGAAGATTTAAAACAGCAAGATTCTATTTTCCACTTTTGTGTGCAAAAATGAAAAAAAAAATTGATTACCTCTAGTATTACCTCATTTGTATACTTTGATGGCAGAATAAACTGATAAAGCCTTTTTTGGAGCATTATTTGACAACCTTTAAAAAAGGATGACCCAGAAATTTCACTTTTAGAAATTGAAACTTCAGAAATACTTGTGCAGAAATACAGTATAAATACTTCTTTATACTGTGTATAAAGAAATGTGTGAGAGGCTATTTATTGCTTTATTGTTCATAATTGTAGAAAATAGACACAATTTACATGCTCATCAACTGGAAAATGGTTAAACAAATTATGGTCTAAATAGACAGTGGATGATCACATAGTCTTTGCGAAGAATGAGGTAGAACTATGTATGTTGATCTGGAAAGTGTTCATCATATATTCCTAAGTAAAAAATAAAAACTATCACCGAACAGTATAAAACACTCAGTTGCTACCGTAAGGGAGTGAAATTTGAAAATGGGGGAAAGACATATTTTCTATACATATATGTGTGTGCTAGTCGCACAGTTGTGTCCAACTTTTTGCAATCCCATGGACTATATATAGCCTGCCTGGCTCCTCTGTCCATGTAATTCTATAGACAAGAATACTAGACTGGGTTGCATTCCTTTCTCCAGGGGATCATCTCCACACAGGGATCAAACCCAGGTCTCCTGCATTGCAGGCAGATTCTTTATCGTCTGAGCCACCAGGGAAGCCCATACATATATGTACTTTTTTCAAAGAAGACATTTGAAATGTATACAAAGTCATTAGAAAGATTCAAATATAACTTATTATATTTCTGGATTCCTTGTTCTGTGATTATTTTTCGGGGGCTGAACTGAGGAAAGAGGGCTATTGAAGGCTGGGAGTATGTTTTTAATTTTATGTTTTCTACTTTAAATTTTTGCATGAAGTATGTTAATTTTGTAATAAAAATCAGAGAAAAACAAAATGTAAAAGAAATAGACCCAAAAAATAGCATCACTAACGTTGGCAGCTCTTACTGTTTTCTCTTTCATCTCTGTCGCTACAAATAGGAAGAATGATAGAGAATATTTAGAACCTGAACACACTTCAATTAGCCAAGCTAGATGGTATTTATTCTAAGGCATTCAGGGAATATGAAGATATTACTGCAAAGCTATTAGCTATTATATTTTAGTTCTTCAGAAAGATAAAGGAAACTCTCAAAAATGAGAAAGGTCACCCTTCTACTCAAAATGAAAAAAAAGAGTGACCTTGAGTTTACAGGCTGGACATTTTTAAGTCTGTTTTTATCACTGGAAATATCTTAGAGAAGATCCTTAAACAAGTAGAAACATAGCTGCCAGGATAAAAATGAAGTTCTAGGGGTGTTCAGGAAAGGGGTGACATCATAACGAAGTCACACTCAGATGGGTGGGACGGCTGGTCCCTTGAAGGTGCTCTGAGCAGGGACAAACACACCAGGGTGGAATTAGGTGAGCGGGTCACATCGACTTGCTGCTTTGAGCACATGGGGTGTGATCTGGACTCAGTCCCAGAAACCCAGCTCACCTGGCATAAGTCAGAAGGGGTGGGTGTTGGCTCTCTCAACCATAACTTCCAGCTGGATCCAGCTTATAAAGAGGCTGACTGTCTTTAGCTTTTCATCCTTCGGGGTCAACTCCATTTTCAGTCATGTTTTTTTCCTGTGGGTCCTCAGGCTTCAAGGTCAGCAAAAACAAAGCCCTTCTGAAGATCACTCCCAGGATGAGCTTTGGTCACCTCTCTGGAAGTCACTGACCAGTTTTCAATGACGCTTGGGTGGTATATTACTCTAATAGCTATTTGTGAAACCATTGGCTGACTCAGCTTCACAAGGACCTTACACCCCAAGATGGGGCAGTTGCCTCCAATAAAAATTGGAACAATGTTGGAAAAGGGGTAAGTGGATGCTAGGTGAACAACAAATGTCCACTCCTATCATGTTGGACAAATCACCAAAAATACCTGAGTTTCAGCTTTCTCATCTGTATAAAGGGTATAAAATGCCCATCACATGAAACTATCAAGAGGATTAAATAAATGAAAGCATTTGTAATTCAGAGAGCACTGTGCAAACAGAAGATATTAATATCACTATTAACCCTGAATAACAGGAAGAAAAAACTAAATGAGCCAAGATGAAAAAAGTGAGAGAAATGAATCCAGGAAAAGGTATGTCATTCACAAGAGAAATGAATACGGCAGTGGAAAAAAAAAAAAAAAAACCTGGGCCATAAATGAAGGAGGAACACATCAATCTGCTGAAGAATTACTCCTGGCATTGGCACAGAAAATAACTGTCTGGAACTGGTAGCCAGGTCAATCTCAGTGTCCTGAGGATGAAGGGGAGAGTTCTGTCTTGGCAGCGGTCGTGGGGAGCAGCAGCCACAAACAGCGGTGGGAACTCAGAACAAGCTCTGCAGACAGAAGTTAGCATTCTGCCGTAGACAAGAAAAATGCTCAACTGTCTTCTCAGAATGTAAATAAAGGCTTCCTCGGCCTGCCTCTGTTCCCTGGCTCCCCGAATGGCCTTGTCGGCACTACACACATTTGGAAAGATAAAGGCATTAAGGTTTGTTTTATGAAAAGCAAACATTTGTCCAGCAGTTAACTCATTAAGGACAGCGTGGGCAGGCTCATTAGATAACGCTTGTTTCTCCAGAGGGAATAGGTCTTTGCACTCCCGCGGTAGGATGGTGTCTTTGCAGAGTGGCAGCTTTGAAGGCCAACATCTGGTTTACATCTCACGTCTGCCAAACCCTTCCTAAGCGCTTCAAGACCTCTGTGCTCCATCGTCCTTATCTTTAGAATGGGGTAGGACAGATACTGGCTTTACCAGCGTGATGTGAAGGTTCAACACATCCACACATAAAAACTCCTCAAGTGCAAGCAACAAATATTAGCCAAGATCATTACTATCATAACTAATAGATATCATATTAATTAAGAGGATTGTCTGTCTATGCAGATGTGAAATCAAGGTTGCAATGAGACCCAAAATGTCCTTTTGGTTTCCTTATCTCCTAAAGTGAAAGCTTCCTGAGAAGGAAGATAAGAAAAATGACCACTTATTAAGATCCATGAGGGCAAGACCATATCGGTCCTGCCTATCTCTCCATTCCTACCACATAGAATAGTGTACATATTAGGTGCTCAGTATGCTGTATGACAAGCAATTGCACGTGACTTGCTTTAATTATTCCTTATAATACCAAACGGCTTCCCTGGTTGGTCAGATAATACAAAAATGTAGACGCTAATCGTGCTTCTGCACATAATCCAAATAAAACAAGAGCACTTTAAGAGAAGCACAAATCTGACCTGGTGGCCCTGAAAAGCAACACGAATCCTTACGGAGAGTTGTATTAGGGTGGGAGCAGGGTAGGGGCGTAACGGAGGGCTTACGTTGCACAGCCCCACAGACTCTGTCTCTGTAATTAAACCCGGCTCATCAAGGAACTGAGCAGCTCCTCTCCCTCTCCACATCACCCCACTCTCTGCCACCTGGCATTCCCTAGCCCTCCCCTCTCTCCATTTGCAAATCTTTCTCCCCCTGCAGTAGTCTAATAGTTTTCTATTTTTTTCCCCACACACAAAAAAATCTTTTCATGTATACAATATATTAAATTACTTTCACATGAAACAATAATACAATCCCCAATGTTTAAGTTCACTGTGGATTAAATGAAAGCCCTGCTTCAGTCTCCCCCCAAGACTGTGGCCTTTCATTTCCATTTGCCTTGCTCACACTTTCTTCTCTACATGCTTTCTGATTGCAAAGAAAATAGATCCCTCCGATTCCACAGATCTCCATCCTGAAGCTTGTCCTTTGTTTCTTCTCCACATAAGTTAACTCTCACCACCACCGTGAATCTGCTGGTTCCTCTAAAGTCACCAGGTTCCCCCAGTTTGCTCCTGTATCTTCCTTTCTATGCTCATCATCAGAAAATGGTAGTTCCTTTTAAGTATCAGGACTTCTCTCCCTTGAAAACTTTTCATTTTGGAGTGATTCGTTCTTCATTGTCTCCTTGGAGCCATTTATAATAGATTTAAAACTTTATCCATTAAATGAATTCATTCACAGTTCCTGCAATACACGTTATTAAGACAAGGTTTTTAAAAACAAATGCCCTAGGCTTTCCTTATAACAAAGATTTCGTCTTGTCTGCAGCCACTGCCTCAATTGATTTTGATTCCAAGACAAAAGTCTTCCTTACTATTTGGCTTTATTTATCAACCTTTTCTGTGAAATGGTAATGAAAACCACGTATTTACATAGACAAATGGATTTCTTCAAATTTCTCATGCTTTTCAACCTGTGTATTCCATTACTCACTTGCTCCACAATTTGGATTTCTCCCCAGTTAGAATTCCCTGCTTGTCAGTAAGGTTGAACTATGATAAAGTGAAAATGAAAATGAAGTCTCTCAGTCGTGCCCAACTCTTTGCAACCGCAAGGACTGTAGGCTACCAGGCTCCTCCATCCATGGTATTTTCCTAGCAAGAGTACTGGAGTGGGCTGACATTTACTTCTCCAGGGGATCTTCCCAACCCAGGGATCGAACCTGGGTCTTCCGCATTGCAGACAGGCGCTTTACCATTTGAGGGAGCTATGACAAAAGACACTGAAAATTCAGAGGTTTTTCATTGCTGCAATTTTTTTTTTGAACATTAAATCAATGAAATTTATACCTAAGGGAAGTTCCACCCTCACTCCCCCAAAATTCTCTGATATGAGTAAGGAGTGACACAGGCTAAAGCTGTCCCCACATTCTTTGCATTTATAGGGGTTGCTTGATGCATGAATTGCCAGCATTACATGGGAATTCTGAAATGTTGATCGATGTTTGAGCTCTGTCTAAAGGACTTTCTACAGTCATTACATTTGTAGGACTTTTCTCCACCATGAATTCTCTCATTCTAGGCCAGGTTGGAAGCATGGCTAAAGATCTTGCCTGCTCATAGTCCTGACTCCATGCTTGGAAGAATGAAACTCACAAATTTCATCTTCATTATTAGTTCTTTGGTACCTAGCAAGGTCTGAGCACTTGCTAAAACTTTTGTATATCGGTTACATTCATAGGCTTCATCCATGATATGAATTTTTCAATAGAGAATAGAATTCAATAGCCAATAGAATTTTTCAATTGGCTAAAATTCAGCATTGGCTAAAAGCCTTCTTGCATTTATCACATCCACAGCATTTTTCTCTAGTGTATAGTCCTTGATGTTGAGTAAGTAAGAGCCATGGCTAAACAATCTCCCTGCTGCTGCTGCTGCTGCTGCATCGCTTCAGTCGTGTCCGACTCTGTACGACTCCATGGACTGCAGCCTACCAGGCTTCTCCGTCCATGGGATTCTCCAGGCAAGAACACTGGAGTGGGTTGCCATTTCCTTCTCCAATGCATGAAAGTGGAAAGTGGAAGTGAAGTCGCTCAGTCGTGTCCAACTCTTAGCGACCCCATGGACTGCAGCCTACCAGGCTCCTCCATCCATGGGATTTTCCAGGCAACAGTACTGGAGTGGGTACCATTGCCTTCTCCCAAACAATCTCCCTACACT
The DNA here is from genome assembly GCF_055505025.1 of Bos grunniens. Lineage (NCBI taxonomy): Eukaryota > Metazoa > Chordata > Mammalia > Artiodactyla > Bovidae > Bos > Bos grunniens. The sequence continues at coordinate 72,526,459 of NC_141170.1, forward strand.
CATTATATTCACAAATTTTTATTCCATTATGAATTCTGTGGTGTTGATAAGATTTTGAACATTGATGAAGGCCATCCAGTAATCTTTATTCTCCAAGTATGAAATTACCCCAAAGTATGAAATTACTGTCCCTTCTAGAAAAACGGTACTGATGAACCTATTTGCAGGGCAGAAATAGAGATGCAGCCATAGCAAATAGACTTGTGGACACAGCAGGGGATGAAGAGGGAGCGACAGATTGAGCGAGTAGCATTAACATATATACACTGCCACGTGTAAAGCAGATAGCTAGTGGGAAGCTGTTGCATACCACAGGGAGCTCAGCTCGGTGCTCTGTGATGACCTAGGCAGGTAGGGTGGGGGGTGGTAGGAGGGAGGCTCAAGAGTGAGGGGGCATATGTATACACGTAACTGACTCACTTCATCGTGCAGCAGAAACTAACACAACGTTGTAAAGTAATTATACTCCAAACAAATAAAAAAGTGGGGGGGGAAAGAAACTACTGTTCCTAAACAAAAGAACTCAATCCTTTTCAAAACTTTTCACTCTGTTTCAAGATTTTTCTTCTTCTTTTTTCTTAAATCTGTTTATTTTTTGGCCCCGACATGCAGTCTCTAAGATCTTTGTTCCCCAACCAGTAGTTGAACCTGAGCCCTTGGCAGTGAGAGCATGGAGTCTTAACCACTGGACCACCAGGGAATTCCCTCAAAATTGTCATTCTTACACAGACAATTTAATGCTTCATTGAGAAGAGATTTATTTTGAAATTTTGATTAGATGGATGATATTTATGTATCCTCCTTGTGGGAAAATGCTATTGGACAAAAAGAAACAACTTCAGATGAATGCATCCCCCAAACTTGTTATATTTGTAAGTTTTTTTGTCAACGAAATTCTGTCAGTGCTACCTCTGTCCTCAAATTGATCATCCCCTTCCCATTTTCACTTGAACAAAACTATGTCAAAACTTAGTATGACTTGTAAGATGTATCCATCATTAACTTCCTGCATAATCCTTGATGAATGTCTCCCTTTGGAGTTCACCTATTTGCGTCACAGCCCGACTGCTTCCCTCTTTGTCAATGGCTGGCTCCACAAATTGTGTTTCCAATAGAACCCAGAATCAGAACTGAAAACTCACAGCTGCCACGATGGGCAGAACAACAATGTCCACGCCCTGACCCTTGGAACGTGTGACTGTGCTGGATGGCACAGCTAATAGCACTTTGTAGATATGACTAAGTTAATAACCTTGAAATGGGGAGATTTTCTAGAATTATCTGGGTGGGCCCAACGTAATGACATGGGTCCATAAAAGTCAAAGAGGGAGGCAGAAGAGGAGAGAGGGAGGGAGATGTGAGTACAGAAGAAAGGCCAGAGTGATGGGATGGAAGAAGGCCTTCTGTCTGCTGTAGCTGGCTTTGAAGGTGGAGGAGACAGGCCATCAGCATTTGAAGTCTGGGAAAAACCAAGAAACACATTCTCTCTTAAATCCTCCCAAATGAAACACAGCCCTGCCAATGCTTGCCTTTAGCCCAGTGAAACTCTTCTTAGACTTCCAAACTGCAGGCCTATAAGATAATAAGGTTGTGTTGCTTAAAGCCCCTAAGTTTTGGGTCATTGTCAAGAGAAGCAATGGAACAGTAACACAGCAGCAGTGACCATCAACCCTGCAGCCATGACGGTACACAGAGCAGGGCCATCTCTCCACGGTGGTCTATGGCGGATACGGGATCATGCCTCTCTAGTCTCCATTCAAGGGAGAACCTGCTGGGCCGACAGCCTGGTGCTATAGCACCTTTGGACCCACCACGGTATCAACAGGGCTTTGGACCCACTGCAGCCCGCCCTGGGTTGCTCCCAGCCAATGTGTATGGTGCGGGTACTTGAGCCCAGACATTCCTGACCAACAAAGGACTCTTCTCATGGGCAGCCTTTGGTCTGGGTCTCCCATCACCTGGCCAAGTTTCCTTCAGAGCTATACTGTAGACTGAAGCTCTTATTCAATCCTCCTTCCTTCCCATTCTTTCTTCACAGAGGTCAAACCTCCCTTCTGTTCTTCCTGCTTCCTCTCTTATCTCTTTTATTGCACAGGCATTTCCTAAGAAGTCTCTGTCCTTCTAATTCCATCTTGCTGTCTGCTTCTTGGAAGATGTGAAATGACACATATAACCCCCAGCTGCAAATCTCCCATGTGCTTGTAGTTGGCCGTGAAAAAGTTCCTACTTGCTTCCTTCTGGCTCACCAGTGCCCCTTCATATCTTTCTTAAACAATGTAACCTGGTCTCTCCTGGTTTCTTTAATATTCCTCTCCATCTCTCACCCTGTGGAATCCATACAAAGCCCAATAGCTGATTATGTAGGCAAAAAATCCTTGTTCACTTTTGGTATTGTTTTGAGGAATGTGTGTGTGTGTGGAGGGGGCAGGATGCAAGTAGTCATAATCTAATATCTTTCCTTTTTTCTCTGTCACATGAAGATAAGGGATCCAAGGCTCAGAAAGGTTGAGTACCGTGGCCAAGGTCACACACTGAGCATATGATGAAATCATGTTCAATTTCAGCTCCTGCTGACTGCAGAACTCATGCTATTTCAACAAAACTGTGTAGCACTCTTGTGTGCGAGTATATTTGTGGGGATGCCCATGGGCTTTTTCAGTAGCATTTGGAAGAGCAGTGGGGAGAATTGTACAGAGACCTCATTAGCATGAGGAACAGGAGAGCCTCCTGGGGAAACTCTCGTTCCCATGTAGAGTCAAGTGCGCAGATGTAATCCAAGCTCAGTAGGGTTAGCATAAAGGGAGAGTTTGAACCCACAATGAGATCCCACGGTCGTGTCCATGGTCTGCCGTCTGTCTCAGCCCCCAGGGACTCACACTTGAGTCCTGGGAAGAAGGAATTATAACAAGCAAGCTGTTTTTCAATATATTAATAAAGATGAGAACACCCGTGTTAGCCTATCCAGTTTTATAAAACAAAGAAGAAAGATATTCAGGACACAGACACCGTGTTGAAAATGTTAATTATAAATAAAGCCCCTCTCAATGCAGCTAGAAGAGAGATAAGGCTGGAATGGGCTGAAAAGTCAGTTCCTGCAAAAGGCAAATTACAAATAAGACAGGACTGGGAGGGGCCCAAGAGGCTAGCAAGGAAAATACCTAAGGGAGCAGCTGCTCACTGGTCCTGCAGTGCTGACACCAAGGTTAGGCTCGAGAATATTTAGTGCCCTACAGATGCTCGCTACACTCTGGAAGCAACAAAGAATCGTTCTATATGTGTGCTTTCCTCCTGCTTTTTTTCTCATTTAAAAGGGAGGTTGTGCATCCTAGAAATTGAGACTGTTGTTTTTGCTCTCAATTCCCAGCTTCTCATAATGCCTACCAAGTGGACTATATTTAATAAATAAATTGGAAGCTACTCTATTTAAAACTAAAGTAGCACATATGCACTCCAGAAATTTGGAAATTAAAGGAGAAAAGAGGGGAAAAAAATAAAGAAAAAGGGGACCATTCCCACTCCCAAGTGCCTGCACTAAAAAAAAGTATACAATTTTCCAGTTGGTCCTAAAACCTGTGCATATGCCTTTGTTATCTCATGGCTGGGGTCATCCCTGAGATTCTACACTGGTTGTTCAGAAGGATCAGCCCCTCAAACCATTTACTGGGGTGAGAGGGAATATCGGGAAACATTTGAGCAAAGACAGTGCCCTCAAAGATCTTTTGGAGGATCCAATAAATTCACTGCTTGATTTATTCTTTTTTCATCCCCAGTGTTAACGTCTATCTAGGTCTTCTCTTACCACCATCTCTAATTCACTGGACTCCAAAGTGGATGCGTGAAACAATTCATCGATAACTAGGAAGTTCTATTTCTTCTTTTCTTCTTATCCTTTAGAATTTTTGACTTAATTGAGAAACAAATAGTCCTATAGTTGGTGTACATGCTCAAAAAATTTTTGCTGATGGAGGATAGATGAAAAAAAGGTTGGAAACTTGATTTAGTCTCCCGTATTTTGAGCTTTCCAGTTCTTTTAAGTTTATTAATTTCTTCACTCATTCATTCATCAAATATTCATCCAGTGCCTACTATGTGCTATGCTTTGTCCAGGCATGTGAATACAACATTAAAATTGGAAATTTCCTTGCCCCCTTAGAACTTACTTGGCTTAATAGGCAGTAAAAAATTATTTAAAGTTATTTATATAGTAACAGATACAATGGGCTTCCCTGATGGCTCAGATGGTAAAGAATCCACTTGCAATGTAGGAAATTTGGGTTCAATCCCTGGGTTGGGAAGATCCTCTGGAGAAGGGTTAGGCTACCCACTCCAGTATTCTTGCCTGGAGAATCCCATCGACAGAGGAGCCTAGCAGAATACAGTCCATGGGGTCACAGAGTCAGACACAGCTGAGTGACTTTCACTTTCCACTTTCCTTTCCTAACAATACACTTAAAAAATCAAGCAGGTCGAGGAGCTCGGGATGTTGGCAGATGCTATTTTAGAAAAGATGGTCAGGGCACATCTCTCTGAGAAGATGGCATTCAAGCACAAGTTTTAAATAAAGTAAGGGCGTGAGCCAAGTAAGGACTGGATAGGCTGCTGTAACAAAGAGACCCCACAAAACAGCTGCCTAAATAAGATAGGTATTTATTTCTCTCTCACCCAACAGACTAAAGATAAGTAATTCAGAGCCAATAGGATAGGGATCTGGAAACTTTCTCTGGCTTATCTGCCATCTCCATCTCTTTAGTGAGCTGCTGCTGCTACTGCTGCTAAGTCGCCTCAGTCGTGTCCGACTCTGTGCAACCCCATAGACGGCCTCCTACCAGGCCCCGCCGTCCCTGGGATTCTCCAGGCAAGAACATTGGAGTGGGGTGCCATTTCCTTCTCCAATGCGTGAAAGTGAAGCCGCTCAGTCGTGTCTGACTCTTAGTGACCTTCCAGGCTCCTCCGTCCATGGGATTTTCCAGGCAAGAGTACTAGTGAGCAGGAGTCAGTAAATCATGATCCACTCGTGGGCAAATGCCAGTCCATTGTCTGTTTTCATCAACAAAGTTTTATTGGAACACAGCCATGCCCACCTGTTTACATATTGTCTTGGCTTCCTTCATGCTCCAGGTAGAGCTAAGTAGTTGCAACAGAGAACACATGGTTCATAAAGCCAAAAATATTTCCTATCTGCCGCTACACTGAAAAAGTTTGCAGATCCCTGCTTTAGCTTATTGTTCAGAGCACACATTTTAAGGGTCACCTTTCCCGTTCGTTAAGCAGTGAGTTTCACCCATGCAGGAAAGATCAAGCAGAGAATGGTGTAGGCCGTTTCCCTGGTTCCTCACTGTCAAGGTCATACAGAATGGCAGGAGCATACAGTAGATTCTGTAGCCCCGAAATCCCTTCTCCATCTCTTACATTAGGGAATTTTGTGTCGTGACCCCATCAGACTCATCACCCTTGGAAACACCCTAACTCCACACACTGGTCCCCCCTCCTCACTGCTGTGTAGTCTACAAGCCCCAGGGAAAAGCCCAGCTGAGGGGCAAAGGAGCTCCTGGTGTGCCTGTTACCCCACCAGTGTAGGAGGGGCCACAACACACTGAACGCTGAGCTACGAAGCCCATAAACAATCTGCTTGCTGTAATGACAAAGTCCCAGCAGGCCAGTCTAGGAGGCGGCCAGCAGGGCAGGAAAGTTGGTGGGGATAGGGGGCAAGGGCGGGGGCAGACCTACCTGAAGCCCTGCCTCCAGCCAGCAAGCACTACAGCCCTGGGCCCACATGGCCCTCTGGCTTCACAGCGACCAACGATAGTGTGAGTTGCACTGACAGATGGCACCAGCACCATTTTGGCCAAAGGCCCATTAGAAGAACGTGGGTCTGCACTGTGTCAAGATTTCACAAAGAGAGAAAGACCGAAATAGCCTTTTCTTTCCATCCCCTGTATTTGTGAAGTTTGTCAAAAGTGAAGCAACTCAAATAACATCATGATTTGTGGCTGTGAAGTCTGATATCATTGTATCTCATTGTCAGGCAGTGTTTAAAATCACAGATAAAATAAAGAGCATGAGGCTTGAAATATGCCACATAGATTATTTTAAGAGGCTGTGGTGCTTTCTCCAAAGTTTTGGGGAGCCAGAGCATCTTGCATCTTATAGCCTGTGTTATTTCAGGATTCTCCTGCCTTCCTACCATGAGCTTAGTGTCAAATTAGAACAGTACATAATTAAAACCTGAAGAATGAAGCTGTGATGTGAGATGTTATTGTACCTGGGACTTCATAATCCCTTAATCTAAAAGTGTCTAGCTTGGGTCTCTGTGCTAATCACACAATATGAAAGGTTGCACTCCAGGAACCAGTTGCACTGTGTTCATTGTGGTGAAATGAGAGGGGAGAACTGGTAGAAGATTATAGGGAAAGGAAAGGGTGGAGTGTGGGGCAACACCGCCCCCCACACTTCCCGTTACTAAGAGTCAGAGTGTAAGGAAGCAAAGGTGCCTCAGACAAACAGGGCTGATGGACCTCCAGAGCTGGGAATCCTCTACCTTCCTCTAAGTCCCTCCCCGTAGCTGCTCCTTGCTGGCACCGCACCCTCCCCCATGGTTTCTCTACTTCCCATACCACATCCATACTTGGGAAAACCACGAATATGGTTTGTTCTAAGAAAAGTATGACTGATAAGAGCTCACTGTGTACCAACCCTGACCATCTGCTTTTTAACAAGGATGAAAGGTAGACTCTGGTGCTGCGGAAGGGAAGATATTCCAAAGCCATGAGGGAGAGGCTGGGGTTGGGGTGGGGTACATCTTCCAATGCCGCTGTGGATGGCTGCCTCCTGCATCCTCAAGCCGTGGTGTTCAGCGAGACACCCAGAATTCTGAAGAGCTCAGGGAGGGGAAATTAGATAAAGGGAGCCTGGGAGAGGGATCCTATCCCAAGAGAGGGGGGAAAAAAGAATGGATTTTTCTTAAAAGATTTTATGGTACAAAGGTAAGAATGCTTGATAACAGCCTCTGTGGAAAATAGTTTGGTAATTTTTTTTTCTTTTTAATTTATTTTTTATTGAAGGATAATTGCTTTACAGAATTTTGTTGTTTTCTGTCAAACCTCAACATGAATCAGCCATAGGTATGCATATATCCCCTCCCTCTTGAACCTTCCTCCCATCTCCCTCCCCATCCCACACCTCCAGGTTCATAGAGAGCCCTTTTTTGAGTTTCCTGAGCCATACAGAAAATTCCCATTGGCTATCTATTTTACATATGGTAATATAAGTTTCCATGTTACTCCTTCCATACATCTCACCCTCTCCTCCCCTCTCCCCATGTCCATAAGTTTATTCTCTATGTCTGCTTCTCCATTGCTGCCCTGTAGATAAATTCTTCAGAATCATTTTTCTAGATTCTGTATATGTGCATTCAGTTCAGTTCAGTCGCTCAGTCGTGTCCGACTCTTTGCAACCCCATGAATCGCAGCACGCCAGGCCTCCCTGTCCATCACCAACTCCCAGAGTTCACCCAGACTCACGTCCATCGAGTCAGTGATGCCATCCAGCCATCTCATCCTCTGTTGTCCCCTTCTCCTCCTGCCCCCAATCCCTCCCAGCATCAGAGTCTTTTCCAATGAGTCAACTCTTCGCATGAGGTGGCCAAAGTACTGGAGTTTCAGCCTCAGCATCATTCCCTTCAAAGAAATCCCAGGGCTGATCTCCTTCAGAATGGACTGGTTGGATCTCCTTGCAGTCCAAGGGACTCTCAAGAGTCTTCTCCAACACCACAGTTCAAAAGCATCAGTTCTTTGGCGCTCAGCCTTCTTCACAGTCCAACTCTCACATCCATACATGACCACAGGAAAAACTATAGCCTTGACTAGACGGACCTTTGTTGGCAAAGTAGTGTCTCTGCTTTTGAATATGCTATCTAGGTTGGTCATAACTTTCCTTCCGAGGAGTAAGCGTCTTTTAATTTCATTTTAATTTCATGGCTGCAGTCACCATCTGCAGTGGTTTTGGAGCCCCAAAAAATAAAGTCTGACACTGTTACCACTGTTTTCCCATCTATTTTCCATGAAGTGATGGGACCGGATGCCATGATCTTTGTTTTCTGAATGTTGAGCTTTAAGCCAACGTTTTCACTCTCCACTTTCACTTTCATCAAAAGGCTTTTTAGTTCCTCTTCACTTTCTGCCATAAGGGTGGTGTCATCTGCATATCTGAGGTTATTGATAATTCTCCTGGCAATCTTGATTCCAGCATGATGTACTCTGCATATAAGTTAAATAAGCAGGGTGATAGTATACAGCCTTAGAATACTATATTTATCTTTCTCTTTCTGACTCACTTCACTCTGTATAATAGGTTCTAGGTTCATCCACTTCATCAGAACTGACTCAGATGTGTTCCTTTTTATGGCTGAGTGATATTCCACTGTGTATATGTACCACAACTTCTTCATCCATTCATCTGTTGATGGACATCTAGGTTGCTTCCATGTTCTAGCTATTGTAAATAGTGCTGCAATGGGATACATGTGTCTTTTTCAATCTTGGTTTCCTCAGGGTATATGCCTAGGAGTGGGATTGTTGGGTCATAAGTGGTTTTATTCCTAGTTTTTTAAAGGAATCTCCATACTGCCTTCCAAAGTGGCTATATCAATTTACATTTCCACCAACAATGCAAGAGTGTTCCCTTTTCTACACACCCTCTCCAGCATTTATTATTTGTAGATTTTTTGACGATGGCCATTCTCACTAGTGTGAGGTGATATCTTATTGTGGTTTCAATTTGTATTTCTCTAATAATGAGCAATGTTGAGCATCTTTTCATGTGTTTGTTAGCCATCTGTTGTCTTCTTTGGAGAAATGTCTGTTTAGGTCTTTTCCCCACTTTTTGATTGGGTTGTTCGTTTTTCTGGTATTGAGTTGTATGAGCTGCTTGTATATTTTGGAAATTAATCCTTTGTCAGTTGTTTCATTTGCTTTTATTTTCTCCCATTCTGAGGGTTGTCTTTTCATGTAGCTTATAGTTTCCTTTGCTGTGGAAAAGCTTTTAAGTTTAATCAGGTCCCACTTGTTTACTTTTGTTTTTATTTCCATTACTCTAGGAGGTGGGTCATAGACGATCTTGCTTTGATTTATGTCATCAAGTGTTCCGCCTGTTTTCCTCTAAGAGTTTTGTAGTTTCTGGTCTTACATTTAGGTCTTTAATCCACTTTGAGTTTAATTTTGTGTATGGTGTTAGGAAGTGTTCTAACTTCATTCTTTTACATGTAGCTGTCCAATTTCCCAGCATGATTTATTGAAGAGGCTGCCTCTGCCCCATTGTATATTCTTGCCTCCTTTGTCAAAAATAAGTACCTATAGGTGCATGGGTTTATTTCTGCGCTTTCTATCTTGTTCCATTGGCCTATATTTCTGTTTTTGTGCCAGTACCATACTGTCTTGATGACTGTAGCTTTGTAGTATAATCTGAAGTCAGGAAGGTTGATTCTTCCAACTACATTCTTTTTTCTCAAGACTGCTTTGGCTATTTGGGGTCTTTTGTGTTTCCATATGAATTGTGAAATTTTTTGTTCTAGTTCTGTGAAAAATGCCATTGGTAATTTGATAGGGATCACATTGAATCTATATATTGCATTTGATAGTATAGTCATTTTCACAATATTGATTCTTCCTACCCAGTAACATGGAATATCTCTCCATTTGTTTATGTCATCTTTGATTTCTTTCATCAGTGTCTTATAATTTTCTGTGTACAGTTCTTTTGTCTCCTTAGGTAAGTTTATTCCTAGATATTTAATTCTTTTTGTTGCAATGGTGAATGGGATTGATTCCTTAATTTCTCTTTCTGGTTTTTCATTGTTACGATATAGAAATGCAAGTGATTTCTGTGAATTGATTTTATATCCTGCAACTTTGCTAAATTCACTGATTAGCTCTAGTAATTTTCTGATACTATCTTTAGGGTGTTCTATGTACAGCATCATGTCATCTGCAAACAGTGAGAGCTCTACTTCTTCTTTTCTGATCTGGATTCCTTTTATTTCTTTTTCTTCTCTAATTGCTATAGCTAGGACTTCCAGACTATGTTGAACAATACTGGTTAAAGCAAGCACCCTTGACTTGTTCCTGATCTTAGGGGAATGCTTTTAATTTTTCACCATTGAGAATAATGCTTGCTATAGGCTTATCACATATGGCCTTTGCTATGTTGAGGTGGGTTCCTTCTATGCTCATTTTTTGAAGAGTTTTAATCATAAATGGGTGCTGAATTTTGTCAAAGGCTTTTTTTGAATCTATTGAGATGACCATATGGTTTTTATCTTTCAATTTGTTAATATGGTTTATCACATTGATTGATTTGCATGTATTGACGAATCCTTGCATTCTTGGAATAAACCCAACTTGATCATGGTGTATGAGCTTTTTGATGTGTTGCTGAATTCAGTTTGCCAAAATTCTATTGAGGATTTTTGCATCTATGTTCATCAGTGATATTGGCCTGTAGTTTTCTTTTTTGTGTTGTCTTTGTCTGGTTTTGGTATCAGAGTGATGGTGGCCTCAAATGAGTTTGGAAGTGTTCCTTCCTCTGCAATTTTTTGTAAGAGTTTTAGAATGGTAGGCATTAGTCCTTCTCTAAGTGTTTGATAGAATTCTCCTGTGAAGCCATCTGGTCCTGGGCTTTTGCTTTTTGGGAGATTTTTGATGACAGCTTCAATTTCAGTGCTTGTAGTTGGGTTGTTCATAATTTCTATTTCTTCCTGGCTCAGTCTTGGAAGATTGAACTTTTCTAAGAATCTGTCCATTTCCTCCAGTTTATCCATTTTATTGCCATATAGTTGTTCATAATAGTCTCTTATAGTCCTTTATATTTCTGCATTGTCTGTTGTAACCTCTTTTTCATTTCTAATTTTGTTGATTTGATTCTTCTCTCTTTTTTTCTTGATGAGTCTGGCTAAAGGTTTGTCAATTTTCTTTATCTTCTCAAAGAACCAGCTTTTACTTTTATTAATCTTTACTATTCTTTCTTTTTTTTTTTTAGAAGTTTAACTGTACTGTCAAGGAATTTGACAGTTACTTTATTCCTTCACTTGTAAAAAGTCTGATACGTATTAAAGAGTATATGTTAATGTAAGTTATTAAACATAGTAAAGTGAAGACCTGTGAATGTACAACCAACTTATGAAACAGCCTGTATTATTGATGTTTTCTTTTTTTTAATTTAAATTTATTTATTTTAATTGGAGGCTAATTACTTTACAATATTGTAGTGGCTTTTGCCATACATCAACATGAATCCACCACAGGTTTACACGTGCTCCCCATCCTGAACCCCCCTCCCACCTCCCTCCTCATACCATCCCTCTGGGTCTTTCATTTCTTTTTCATTTATCTCTGCTTGGATATTTATGATTTCTTTCTTTCTACTAATTTTGGGTGTTTTTTTTTGTTGTTGTTGTTCTTCTTTTTCCAGTTGTTTTAGGTGTAAAGTTAGGTTATCTATTTGATATTTTTCTTGTTTCTTGAGGTAAGAGTGCATTGCTATAAACTTTACTCTTACAACTGCTTTTACTGCATCCCATAGGTTTTGAGTTGTTGTGTTTTCATTGTCTTTGTTTCTAGAAATTTTTTGATTTCCCTTTTGATTTCTTCACTAACCTGTTGATTATTTACAAATGTGTTGCTTAATCTCCATGTGTTTGTGTTTCTTACAGTTTTTTTCTTGTAATTAATATCTTGTCTCATAGCATTGTGGTTGGAGAAGATGCTTGATATGATTTCAATTTTCTTAAATCTACAGAGGTTTGATTTGTGACCCAAGATGTGTTCTATCCTGGAGAATATTCCATGTGCACTTGAGAAGAAGGTGTATTCTTCTCTATTTGGATGGAATGTCCTGAAGGTATCACTGAGATCCATCACATCTAATGTATCATTTAAGACTTGTGTTTCCTTATTAATTTTCTGTTTTGATGATCTGTCCATTGGTGTCAGTGGGGTGTTAAACTCTCCTACTCTTATTGTGTTACTGTCAATTTCTCCTTTTATGTTTGCTAGTGTTTGTCTTATGTATTAAGGTGCTTCTATGTTAGGTGCATAGATATTTACAATTTTTATGTCTTCCTCTTGGATTGATCCCATGATCATTATGTAGTGTCCTTCCTTACCTCTTGTAATCTTTATATTAAGGTCTATTTTGTCTGATACAAGGATTGCTACTCCAGCTTTCTTTTGTTTTCCATTTGTTGGAGTGTATTTTCTCATCTTCTCACTTTCAGGTGATATGTGTCTTTAGGTCTGAAGTGGGTTTCTTGTAGACAGCATAAATATGGGTCTTGTTTTTGTATCCATTCAGCCAGTCTGTGTCTTTTGATTGGAGCATTTAAGCCATTAACATTTAAAGTAATATGTTCCTATTGCCATTTTCTTAATTCCTTGGGGTTGATTTTGCAGATCTTTTTTCTTCTCTTGTATTCCTTGATTATATAGGTTCCTTTAACATTTGTTGTAAAGCTGGTTTGGTGGTACTGAATTCTCTTAACTTTTGCTTATCTGAAAAGCTTTTTATTTCTTCATCAGTTTTGAAGGAGATCCTTGCTGGGTACAGTAATCTTGGTTGTAGATTTTTCCCTTTCAGTACTTTAAATATATCCTGCCATTCCCTTCTGGCCTGCAGAGTTTCTGCTGAGAGATCAGCTGTTAGGCGTATGGGGTTTCCCTTGTATATTACTTGCTGCTTCTCTCTTGCTGCTTTTGATATTCTTTCTTTGTGTTTAGTCTTTGTTTATTTGATTAGCATGTGTCTTGGTGTGTTTCTCCTTGGGTTTATCCTGTATGGGACTCTTTGTGCCTCTTGGACTTGATTGACTATTTCCTTTTCCAAGTTGGGGAAATTTTCAACTCTTCAAAAAGAGTTGAAATAATCTCTTCAAAAATTTTTTCATACCCTTTCTTTTTCTCTTCTTCTTCTGGGACCCCTATAATTCGAATGTTAGTATGTTTGATATTGTCCCAGAGGTCTCTGAGACTATCCTCAGTTCTTTTCATTCTTTTTACTTTATTCTGCTCTTCAGAAGTTATTTCCACCATTTTATCTTCCAGCTCACTGATTTGTTCTTCTGCTTCAGATATTCTGCTATTGATTTCATCTAGAGTATTTTTAATTTCAGTAATTGTGTTGTCTCTGTATGTTTATTCTTTAATTCTTCTATGTCTTTGTTCACTGATTCCTGAATTTTCTCCATTTTGTTTTCAAGGTTTTTGATCATCTTTACTATCATTATTCTGAATTCTTTTTCAAGTAGTTTGCCTATTTCCTCTTCATTTATTTGGACTTCTGTGTTTCTAGTTTGTTCCTTTATTTGTGTAGTATTTCTCTGCTTTTTTTTTTTTTTTAAACTTATTGTGTTTGAGATCTCCTTTTCCAAGCTTTCAGGGTTGAATTCTTTCTTCCTTTTGATTTCTGCCCTCCTTAGCTTGGTCCAGTGGTTTGTGTAAGCTTTGTTATAGGGTGAGATTTGTGCGAATTCTTACTTGTCTGTTTTCCCCCTGATGGGCAAGGCTGAGTGAGGTGGTGATCCTGTCTGCTGATGACTGGGTTTGTATTTTTGTTTTGTTTGTTGTTTAGATGAGATGTCCTGCACAGGGTGCTACTGGTGATTGGATGATGCCAGGGCTTGTAGTCAAGTGGTTTCCTTTGTGTGAGTTCTCACTATTTAATACTCCCTAGGGTTAGTTCTCTGGTGGTCTAGAGTCTTGGAGTCAGTGCTCCCACTCCAAAGGCTTGATCTCTGGTCAGGAATGAAGATTCCACACATGGTTTGTTATGGCATTAAGTGAGATTAAAACAAATATCCAAAAATGAGAAACCAAAGATGAACCCCAGACAAATGGCAGTTACAAAATCAGGCTAATGATAATTAAAATAATGGAATATACACATATACACATACACCCATGGACAAAGTCAAAACAGTTCAACAAAAATAAAGTACAATAGATTGATGCAACAAACAAAGGAAAGAAAAAAATTATATTTACCAATTAAGAACAAAACTAACTAAAGCACAAACTGCAAAACAAAACTAAAGCAAGGTGCTAAGTGACGAATAAAGCAATGAAAATAAAGCTAACAAATATGTTGAGAGGAAGGAAAAGAGAGAAAGAATAGATATGCAACTACCCAGCAATCCCACTGCTGGGCATACACACTGAGGAAACAAGAATTCAAAGAGACACATGTACCCCAATGTTCGTCGCAGCACTGTTTACAATAGCTAGGACACAGAAGCAACCTAGATATCCATTGGCAGACGAATGGATAAGAAAGCTGTGATACATATACACAATGGAATATTACTCAGCTATTAAAGAGAATACATTTGAATCAGTTCTAGTGAGGTGGATAAAACCGGAGCCTATTATACAGAGTGAAGTAAGTCAGAAAGAAAAACACCAATACAGTATATTAATGCATATATATGGAATTTAGAAAGATGGTAATGATGACCCTATATGCAAGACAGCAAAAGAGACACAGATGTAAAAAACAGGCTTTTGGACTCTGTGGGAGAAGGTGAGGGTGGGATGATTTGAGAGAATAGTATTGAAACATGTATATTACTGTATGTGAATAGATCACCAGTCCAAGTTCGATGCATGAAACAGGGCACTCAAAGTCAGTGCACTGGGACAACCCTGAGGGATGGGATGGGAGGGATGTGGGAGGGGGTTCAGGATGGGGGACACATGAACACCCATGGCTGATTCATGTCAATGTATGGCAAAAACCACTACAATATTGTAAAGTAATTAGCCTCCAATTAAAATAAATGAATTAATTTTTAAAATAAAATTTTAAAAAAAGAGAGAGAAAGAATAGATATGCAAAGTTAAATAGAGGTAAATGAAGAAGATTTATATACATTAAAGATTAATTGCAAGGAGAAAAGAACAGTAGGAAAGGCAAACAAAGGAATAAATGTAGAAAAAATACAATAGGTTTAAAAAAATTAAAATTATAAAAAAGAGAAAAGAAAAAAGAAGAAGAAAGAAAAACAGGGAAAAAGAACAAAAGAAAAACTCCACAGAACTGCTAAAGCCCAACGTAGAGGCAGAGGTTTATAACAACAATAAAAAGTGTGACTAAATATACACCCATAAGCAAAATTAAAACAGTACAACAAAATTAAAGTACAACAGATTGACTCAGTGAACAAAGGAAACCAGAAATTATGCCTACCAGAACAAAACTAACTAAAGCACAAACTGGAAAACAAAACTAAAGCAAGGTGCCAAGTGGGGAATAAAGCAATGAAAATAAAATTAACAAATATTTTGAAAGGAAAGGAAAGAAAGAAAAGAGATAAAGAATAGATATGCAAAGTTAAATATAGGTAGATAAAGATTTATATACATTAAAGATTAACTGCAAGGGGGAAAGAACAGTAGGAAAAGCAAATAAAGGAATAAATGTAGAGAAAATAATAATAGGTTTAAAAAATTAAAATTAAAAAAAGGGAGAGAGAGAGAAAGGAAAACTGCAAAAGTCCAATGTAGAGGCAGAAGTTTATAACAACAATAAAAAATAAAAATAAAATAAAAAATGTGACTGAGGAAAAAAAGAAAACCAAACTCAAAAGCTTAAGTAGATTTCATAGTGCCAATGAAATCAACAATTACAACAGACTTGGGGGAAAGGAAAGGAAAAAAGAAAAAAAAAAAATCCAAAGAGTCTACAGAACAAGTCAAAACATGAAAGTAATAAATGTTTTTCTTGAGTCACTGCTGTCAGAGTCCTTTCCCTTGCTGGGAGTCACTGTCCACCTCACCTCCCTAGGATGCCCTCCAACACTGTGTTGATCTCTGTACTTGCTATGGGACAGCTCAGATTCTCATCTGGTCCTCCTGTGCTGTGTTCTTGCCTCCAATGACCACAGCTATCAGGGCTAGTGCATTTTCTTTTGTGGGAGCTCTCAATGACCTTTTATATATTCCATAGACACAGAATCTGCCTAGTTGATTGTGTGGATTTAATCTGCAGCTTGTACAACTGGTGGGAAGGTATTGGGTCTTCTTCCTTAGTCACACTGTGCTTGGGTTTCAATTGTGGTTTTATTTCCACCTCTGCATGTGGGTCATCTACTGGGGTTTGCTCATGAGGCTGCCCTGCAGAAGGTACGGAGGTGGTGCACCTGCTTGGGTTGCAGGGGTTCTGAAGGCACCAGGTACTCAGGGGAGCTGGTGGCTAGGGCAGCAGGAAATACAGCGCTCTAGAAGAGTATGGCAACCACTAATGGCCAATACACTCCAGTATTCTTGCCTGGAGAACCTCCCTTCCTGACAGAGAAGCCTGGCAGGCCACAGTCTACAGGGACTCAAAGAGTTGGACACTATCGAAGCAACCTGCATGCATAGATGCAAGACCTTTTTTGCCTGTGACAGCTCTGCCCCAGTGAGAGTTGAGCATGAAGGAGGCACAGCTGCTTGGCTTGCAGGGACCCTGGCAGCGCCAAGTGTGCACAGACATGGACTGCCTCCACTACAGAGGTTATGGCCCTGTCAGAGTCTTTTTTCAAGCCTCTTGTAGCTGGCGATCAGAAGGTCTCTTTGGCCAGTCTTTCTCCGTAGCTCCATCCATACAGGCACTTAGACGGCTCCCTTGCCTGGGGTCCTTCTCTGTTTTTCTGCGTGTCAGGCACATAGAGGGGGGCCCCCCTGGCTGGGGTCCTACTCTGTAGATCAGTGCATCAGGCCCTTAAAGGGGCACCCTGGGTGGGGTCCTACTCTGTAGTTTGGCGCATCAGTCACTTAAAGGGGCACCCTGGGTGGGGTCCTACTCTGTAGTTCAGTGCGTCAGGGGTTTGATGGGCCTGCTTCTCTATTGGTCAGCTGCCGATGCTGCCTTGTCGGGGATGAGAGGCTATGGTAATGGCTCCTCCCCCTACACGCAATTCAGCAGTATCACCTTGCTTTCATTGCTGCCTGGCTTTCCTCCACAGGTATATCCTACCACAGTGTCCTCCCTCACATCCCCCTGATCCGTCTCTCCACAGTCAACAGCAGCCCTCGCCCTGGGATTGCTCCACAATCCCTCAACTCCAGCTCCCAGCTGTTGCATTTTCCAGGGGATCTGCATCCCTGTCTGGGGTATGTACGGCTGCGGCAAGGACTGTCTGATTCTCATCCCATTTAGGCTACCACAGATTGGCTGTTTCACTCTCAGCCTTAAATGTTTCTCCTCTGACTCAGACAATTGCCCGGATGTGGGGCTTGGAATCCTGCCTCAGTTCCCCCACCTCCAGTCCTACTAACACTCCTGTTTTTCCCCCTAGTTCCTTCATCCTACTGAGTTTTGTGCAGGTCTGTATATTCTTCTATGCTGGTCAGGTCTCCTGTATGCTCTCAGCTGGTGTTCTGCATGCAATTCTGTGTCTGAGGGTGTATTCCTGATGTACCCGTGGAGAGAGATGTACTCCACGTGCACCTACTCCTCGGCCATCTTGTTCCACCAGTAATTTTTTAAGAAGTTAAATATACACTTACCATAAGACTCAGCAACACCATTCCTGGGAATTTGCCCTAAAGAAATGAAAACTTAGGTTCACATAAAAACCTGGACTTCAGTGTTCACAGTAGCTCTACTCATAGTTGTCCTAAACTGGAAGCAGTCTAATGGTGAATGGATAAAGTCTCTGTGGTTCAGCCACTCAAAGGAGTATTTCTCAGTCCAAAAAAAAGGAACAAATTATTCATACACATAACAAGAATGAACCCCCAATGCAGTATACTGAATGAAAGAAAAGAATATCAAAGGCGCATGCTGTATGATTCCGTTTATATGACATTCTTGAAAGACAAAATGTTAGTTATGGAGACTAGACTCAGTAGATGCCAGGGGCTGGGGAAGGGAGGAGGTGACTATAAAAGGCAATGAGAGGGAATTTTTAGTGACAGTGGACTATTTCTGTCACTTGATTGTGGCAGTGAATATATGAATATATGTCTGATTCTTTGCAACCCTATGGACTGTAGCGTACCAGGCCCCCGTGTCCATGGGATGTCAGGGACAGGAATACTGAAGTGGGCTACCATTTCCTTCTCCATTGGATCTTTCCGACCCAGGGATCAAGCTTGTGTTTTCCTGCATTACTGGCAGATTCTTTACCACTGAGCTACCTGGGAAGCCCATATGAATCTATACATATTCTAAACTTCAAAAAACTCTATACATACATCCTCCAAAGTCTTTTATACTATATGATCAGTTCAGATATTAAAAATTTTTGCTAATACATCTAGAAAAGTGCTCTATATGGTTTATGGAGACCTGGGTACTACTTTTTAGCATGTATGACATACATCTATCCATCCATGGATGGATGTATCCATGGAGTCTAGTCTCCATAACTAACATTTTGTCTTTAAAGAATGTCATATAAATGGAATCATACAGCATGAGCCTTTGATATCCATCCATGTATGCATTCATGCTAGGCAGGTATTAAAGATGCACAGAGCAAAGGTAGAATTTCTGTTCATAAGAAACACATCAGAGCTCATTTACTGAAGAAAAGACTTATATACTTGACTTGAACATGGTTTGACAGAGGGATACAGGTGCCTAGGAGTGGACTCTGAGTCAGATTGGGAAAGTCAGAGATATCTTTGCCCTCAGAACTTCTGTTTCTTTATTTGGAAGTTTGGAGGAAATAGTTATGCCTGTCGTACCTATTCTAGAAGCGTATGGAGGATCTGGGACAGAGGGTATGTGGTATCAAGTTCATGAGCTGGTCTGTGACCTATAGAGTAAAGCTATACAGATAGTCTTATGATCATTCAGATTTAGGAGAAGCTGTTTGATCTATAGGAACAAATGAATAGTTTTAAGAACAGTAATGTTGTAGGTGTTACAGCAGTAAGAAGACAGGATGTCTCTGCCTCTTTCTGAGCTGTTGTGAAAAATGTCTTTATACATTTGCTTTAAACAGTTTTTTCAATAAAGACAATTTTACTTCTGTTCAGGCTTTCCCTTGCTGTGATAACAGTTTGATTTCTACAACACTGACTGGATGTGAAAATAAAACAGACCTATTATAGAAGTTATAAACAAAAATCTGATGTGATGCTTTTACACCATTCATCCTAAAAGCAGACTTTCATTTTTGTTTTCCTGTAGAAAACAGGTCAAAACCCTAAAACCACTGGGTAAAAGTTTGAAGGTAGGCATTATTTTTGCTCATTCATTGAGGAATCTTTTAAATATTAGCAATGAATATTCATAATATATACGTAAGCACTTATTTGAGCACTCATTGTATGCCAGGCACTGAATCAAGCATTTTCAGTCATTATCTCACTTAATCCTGACAACAGCCCTAAAGGTGAATGGCACTTTATTTCACAGGTAAGGACTTGCAGGCTCAGAGAGGTAAGTATTTTTTTCAAGTCATCCAGAAGTCAGTGTTAGTGCCAGGAATTTAAGCCAGGTATGTAAATTACAATCACAATAAATAGATGGAGAGAAAATATTTATAACATGGTTAACAGATTTTTAGTATCAGAATATAAGAGAAAGCTCATAAATCAATGGCAAGAAGAAAATGCATAGAAAAATGAGCAGGTAATTCACAAGAGGAAAAAAATACAAATGATTCAGTTCAGTTCAGTCGTTCAGTTGTGTCCGACTCTTTGTGACCCATGAATCGCAGGACACCAGGCCTCCCTGTCCATCACCAACTCCGGGAGTTCACTCAAACTCATGTCCATTGAGTCGGTGATGCCATCCAGCAATCTCATCCTCTGTTGTCCCCTTCTCCTCCTGCCCTCAATCCCTCCCAGCATCAGGGTCTTTTCCAATGAGTCAATTCTTTGCATGAGGTGGCCAAAGTATTGGAGTTTCAACTTCAGCATCAGTCCTTCCAATGAACACCCAGGACTGATGTCCTTTAGGATGGACTGGTTGGATCTCCTTGCTGTCCAAGGGACTCTCAAGTGTCTTCTCCAACACCACAGTTCAAAAGCATCAGTTCTTCAGCGCTCAGCTTTCTTCACAGTCCAACTCTCACATCCATTCATGACCACTGGAAAAACTTGACTAGACAGACCTTTATTGGCAAAGTAATATCTCTGCTTTTCAATATGCTATCTAGCTTGGTCATAACTTTCCTTCCAAGGAGTAAGTGTCTTTTAATTTCATGGCTGCAATCACCATCTGCAGTGGTTTTGGAGCCCCAAAAAATAAAGTCTGACACTGTTTCCACTGTTTCCCCATCTATTTCCCATGAAGTGATGGGACCAGATGCCACGATCTTAGTTTTCTGAACGTTGAGCTTTAAGGCAACTTTTTCACTCTCCACTTTCACTTTCATCAAGCGGCTTTTTAGTTCCTCTTCACTTTCTGCCATAAGGGTGGTGTCATCTTCATATCTGAGGTTATGGATATTTCTCCCGACAATCTTGATTCCAGCTTGTGTTTCTTCCAGTCCAGTGTTTCTCATGATGTACTCTGCATATAAGTTAAATAAGCAGGGTGACAATATACAGCCTTGACATACTCCTTTTCCTATTTGGAACCAGTCTGTTGTTCCATGTCTAGTTCTAACTGTTGCTTCCTGACCTGCATACAGGTTTCTCAAGAGGCAGGTCAGGTGGTCTGGTATTCCCATCTCTTTCAGAATTTTCCACAGTTTCTTGTGATCCACACAGTCAAAGGCTTTGGCATAGTCAATAAAGCAGAAATAGATGTTTTTCTGGAACTCTTTGCTTTTTCGATGATCCAGTGGATGTTGGCAATTTGATCTCTGGTTCCTCTGCTTTTTCTAAAACCAGATTAATAGAATACAAAAAGATGTTCGACATCACTAGTAATCAAAACTGCAAAATAAAACAAGATACCTTTGTTCACCTCTCACATTAGGGAAAACTGAAATGACTGGTAAAGGTAATGATTGAATGTGAATAAATAATGGATTGTGTACATTTTTTGGAGGGGTTCAAATTAGCACTGTCACTTTCCAGGGAAATTTGGTGATAGTTTTTTATATTTAAAAATGCACATATTCTACGAACCAGTAATCCCAGAATTTTGGTATTCTTCAAGACAAACACCTGTTTACATGCTTAAGAAGTATTTATAAATGTATTCACTGCAACTTCGTAAGAGCAAAAATCTAGAAACAATCTAAAATGTCACTTAGTAAGAAAATGGTAATACTGTGCTGTGTCCACACTGTGGAGTACCACACAGTAGCTTAAAAAGGTACAGCAGCTAATTTATATAGGCTGAAAAACCTCCAAGATGATTCTTAAGTGAGAAAAAAAGCAAGTTGCAGGGGAAAAAGATGCAATACAATATAGCTCTTGTAGATTCCGAGATAACATACACCCATACCAAGTAATTTCCATGGATACATAGATAGGTATTTAATGTATAGAAAGTGGATATAAAGTGAACTGGTAGCAATGGTTACTTCTAAGAAAGGACCTGGAATTAACTGGTCAAAGGTAATTTAGATATTACCTCTGATGGCTGGCTTGTAGTTTAAATTATCGTTGGGCTTCCCTTGTGGCTCAGCTGGTAAAGAATCCATCTGCAGTGCAGGAGACCTGAGTTAAATTCCTGGGTTGGGAAGATCCCCTGGAGGAGGGAATGGCAACTCATTCTAGTGTTCTTGCCTGGAGAATCCCTATATACAGAGGAGCTTGGCAGACTATAGTCCACAGGGTTGCAAAGCCAGACAAGACTGAGCAATTAAGCACACATTCTGATATTTGGATTTTCACTAAAGAACATGTATTCCAGTATTAGTTCTCAATTAACAACGAATAGTTTCTAAAAAGAGAAATAAACAAGGAGTGTCTGATTCCAGAGCCTAAGGATATTGTCACACTGGTTATTAACCTACAGTTTATGAATAGATTTTGGCAGGTTCCTACACTTTTTGAAACTGTGCACCACGGTGTGTTTTGAGGAGTGCACATTTTTCCCTTATGTGGAAACTCATAACCTCAGATTTCTAAAGGAGGATTTTTGAGCCAAAGAAGGTAAGGAACAACTTTAGTGGAAAGCATTCCTTTTCTGTTCTGGTCTTGGGGGAAGTTGCTCAGCCTCTCTGGAAAACGGGGGTCATAGTAGTTCCTCCCTCAGGGGTTAATGTAAGGATTACATGAATCAATGTTTATAAAGCTCATGAAACAGAAGTCAATCTCTGTTAGCTATTATGTAGCTTTTGTTGTTGCTGCTCTATTATTAATGGCTTGGAAAGAACCCTTCATTGAAGAGACTTGAGTTGTCAGAACAGTTATATCACAAAAAAGGTAAGGAAGATGATGCCATCTAGACTGGAAGGTCTCACAGCTTCAGACTCCAAACTTTTCTTCTTTCTATAAGAATGGTAAAATGACATTTGTTGTTGTTGTTCAGTCACAGCACGCCAGTCTTCCCTGTCCTTCACAATCTCCCAGAGTTTGCTCAAACTTATGTCCATTGAGTCAGTGATGCCATCCAGTCATCTCATCCTCTGTCGCCCTTTCTCCTCCTGCCCTCAATCTTTCCCAGCATCAGAGTCATTTAAATGACATCAACAGAGGATGAGATGGTGGGATGGTATCACCGACTCGATGGACATGAGTTTGAGAAAGCTCCAGGAGTTGGTGATGGACAGGGAAGCCTGGCGTGTTGTAGTCCATGCAGTCGCAGAGTCAGACGACTGAGCTACCGAAATGATACTGAATCCTTCCATCTGTTCATGCATTTACCCAGCAGTCATTTAGTGAATGCTTACAATGCACTAAATATTGCAGGAACAGCTGGAGATATAATTGCAGCAAATGTGTCCTACAAGGCCCTGCCCTCAGGGAGCTCAGAACACCCACCCTCCTCTGGGGAGCCAGAAGGAAGGCAAATTACAGCACCGCAGAGTAAGCTTTGAGCCTGGAAGTATAAGTACTGTAAGTATTCTGTGACCGCTAGTACCATTCTAAGATACCTGAATTTCCAATCCAAGCTTTTATTACTGACGGGCATAGAAATGATACCTTTTAATTCCTAAATCTGCCATTTCTCCTATAGTGTATGGGGCCATGAAGAGGGCTGAGATCAAGAGTTCTGTTCTGACCCTACTTTTGGCAGTAATGAGGCCAGATCAGTGGTATGGTGCTTAAACATTTCAAGCCACTTGTGCTTCCGATGGCTTTCACTTTGGGGCCATTTAATGGATTCAGTAGCTGTTACAATCCCCAAATAGCGAGTGGACACGTGGGTGGAGCAGATACCAGCAGGCAAAACTCTCTAAGAGGTTCCCGGAAGAGCAGTGTTGCTGGGGCCCCACACCTCTGAGGCATGTGAACCCTGGGTTTTTAGTGACCTAATGGTGTGCAGCAGCTGGCATAACTGGAACATCTTCCAGAATAATGACAATAAGGGAGCAGGACATTCAGCTGGCAGAGGTTGGTCACAGACCTCCCACCACCTCAGGGAGGCGCATTCAGCTCTTTGCAGCCACTAAGATCTCTGGGGGCCATCTTTTATCTCTGGAAAGAGAAAGGCCTTTGGGTGGGGGAGCACAGCAGGAGAGTGGGAGATAGGGAGATGGAGGGTCAGGGCAGCCGTGATGGATGGGATTCGAGGACTGGAGGTGATGAAGAGTTTTCATAGAAGGTTTTCTGAGGTTCTGATCCAAACAGAGCCATTTGGGTGTTGGCCTCCCACCTTGGACCAAGCACTGGCCACTGCTGGGTTAAATGGAAACACTATCCTTTCCATGGCCAGTGGTGTCCTCACGGTGGGATTCCAGTGGCTGCATGGGTAGCACATGTCCACAGTGGGACTAGGATGGGAGGTAAAGTGATAGATGCCCGGGGGGAATGGCAGCTAGAATGGCGTGCAGGTGCCTCTGCTTGAGGACTCTGGCACGTAATGAGAGAGTCATTTCCTAGGCAGGTTGATAAGGAGTCTAGGGGTCCCCAAGGAGAGAGGGGTCTGGAATTCTCAAGGAGGAAGAAAGGACAAACTTTTTTCCTTTCTCCACATTCCTTAGGATTATATAACAATAATGTATCCTGCCTAAGGACAGTCTTTGGATTCAACCTTCTGTTATCTTAAAATGTTAATTATGGGAGTAGACCTGGTCTTTACAAGGATGTGTCTTGCCTGAGGACCGTGTTATCTTAAAATGTAAATTATGGGAGTAGGTCTGATGAGGTCTTTACAACCTCCAGATATTCTTTGGATTATATAACTTCATTGTTAACATTAGCAAGCGGGTACTCTTTTTGCCCCCTTCTGATGCCTATGTCAGAAGCTTTCTCTATCTCCTTTATACTTTAATAAAACTTTATTACACAAAAGCTCTGAGCAATCAAGCCTCGTCTCTGGCCCCGGATTGAATTCTTCTCCTCCGGGGGCCAAGAATCCGGTGTATTGGCGTGATTCAACAACAACCTTTCAGTAACTGGGGGACACTCAAAGGAGGAGCAGCAGATCTAAATCCTAGGACTCTGAGTTCCCTCATGGGTAAAATGGAATGATAGAAGCCACCTCACACGGTGTGTGAGGAACAGAAACGGTAGAATGAAGCACCTAAGGGAGAGTTCATGCTCAGTAATGGTGTTTTAATCACTCACACAATCTCTCCAGAGTTTAGACAGAACTTTCATACACATACCCCATCCCATGGGATCCTCTCATGACCCTGTGAGGTTCCCATGATAATCAGCACTTCATGAATGAGGATACAGAAATTCAGACCGTGAAGGTCAAGGGTGGAGTCCGACTGAGGCCAGATCATGGAGATGACACAGTAAAGACACATGCCGGGGTCCTGGCATGCTAATCTCTGGATGTCCTTCTCTGAGTGGTCCTGGGAGATCCTAAGGAAGGCTGGAAAATTGTAAGCTTGTTCTGTCTTCTTGCTGAGTATCTCACCCAGTGTCTGTGATCCACCATGAAATTCCATTCTGAGAGTCATGCCCTTAAGGACCCACAGCCCCTCCCAACTGTGCTGAGGACCAGAGGAGGTGGGAGTTAGTCAGTTGTTGGTCCCTGCTCTCATCAGACTCAGAGTTGTTAGGTGGTATTTTCACTGTAGTCGTGGAATGAAATGAGTGTAGGTCTTGGCACCAATCTTACCTGGGTCTGAATACTGATACTGTATTTCTAATCTCTTTGCAACTTACCTTCCTCATCTACAAAAGGAAACTCTAGCAAGAGATAATTATTACTTCCTGAGGTTTTATGAGGAACATGCCGGATCCTTTGATTGAGGACTGAGGAGTTACTATAAGTGAAAGTGAAGTGGCTCAGTCGTGTCCGACTGCGACCCCATGGACTGCAGCCTACCAGGCTCCTCCGTCCATGGGATTTTCTAGGCAAGAGTACTGGAGTGGGGTGCCATTGCCTTCTCCGTCATGATGTATATATCTCTTATAATATATACACATCTATATATGCATTTCATTATATATATATATTGTTCAACCTCATTGGACTGTAGCCCGCCAGGCCTTCCTGCCCTCCACTGTCTCCCAGGAATTTGCTCAAGTTCATGTCCTTTAAGTCCAGGGATACAAGTGTGAAATCCATTGTGTATCTCACACATGAAGCCTTAGAACTATATACCCCAAGAGTCCAACAGGTATCAGCCAGACACAAGGATGCGCTTGTTCCAAGGGCCTTCATTTATTCTGTCTCTCTGCATCCCCTTTCTTCTTCAGGGGCAGAGTCTGGGATGGAAAAAAAAAATGGCTGAAGCGGCGAAGAACCTCCCCACTTCTCCCCACCGCCAACTGCATCGTCCCCGATGGGGGCCGTTTTGCAGGTGGCTGAGATTTCTCCTGCGGTCAGAGAGTCTGCGCCCATCAGCATGGTTTGCACTTCTCACCGCACTGGGCCAGGGGTGAGGATGGGGGCGCTTCAAGTTCTAGGGGGATTCGGGCCTCTCCTGGACCCCCACAAAGTCCTTCCCAGCACTTGGTGCCCAAAGGCGCAGAGAGGCCTCCGCCAGCCATAGCACCCCGGGCGGGGGGCGCGGGGCGGGCAGCCGGACCTGCCGAGGGGACACTTGGCCAGGCTCGGGTTTCCTGGGCCGGATGGCCGGCCGCAGCCCGGAGGCCCCGAGCGCCGGATGCCCGGAGGGCGTGCGCGGCCCTACCCGCCCGCGCGCGGCCCCCGGCGCAGCTGCCGCCTCCCCTCGGCCGGAGGAGGTGGGAAGCCCCCCTCCCCGGCCCCGCGGCCCCTCGGCGGGGCCCTGGGTGGAGCCGCCCACCTGTCCCCCGGGACGCCCCACGGGGGCCGAGCAGGGGCGGGCGCGGAGGGCCGGAGAAAAGGCGAGGGCGGTGCGCGCGGCGGGAGTGAGGGCGCTAGGCGAGCGCGGGACGGGCACGCGAGCTGCGAGGAGTTACTATAGCGATGTGCAAAAAAGACATGACCTTGGACTTTGTGGACCTTCAGGCTAGTGGGGAGACCCATGATGATCCAGCAGCCACACAAATGTAACATCACAAACCACAGTAAGTGTGTAGTAAGTGAAAGATGAGACCTGTGGACTATACAAACATCCAACAGTGAAATGCTTTCTAGTTTGGGTCCAGGGGAGATTTCCCTGTGAACGTGGCATCAGTGGGTGGGGATTAGTAAGGGTGAGATAACAGGCAGAAAGAACAGCCAAGGCAGAGAGAACAATGTGGGCAGAGGTGCTGGGGAAGAGAATGGGCCGGGAGCGTGGCACAGGAGGGAGAAGAAAGTGCATCTGGTACACACAGAGTCAGGGAGGGGATGGAGAAGAGTGTAAGGTGAAGCCAGGGAGAGAGTCGGAGTCCATCCATTCTGGATTGGGCTGGAGAGTTTTAGGTAGATAATAGTATCCTCCTCTATGTTTTGAAACCACCACTTTTCCAGACAAAAGGAAAACCACCCTTTTCCTTTTATATGGAAAAGGGATGGGAGAAGTCAAAGGGAAGGTAAGGATTTCAGTTAAGGGTCACGTGGACCAGGACAGAGCAGTGGAGATGGAGAGACGAGAAGTAACGGGGCAGAAAGTTATCTTCAACCTGAGAAGGAAGAAGGCCATCTGATTGAGTCCCGATGAGTGGGATCAGTGAAAAGGACTGTGACAGTTAAAAGAAAAGGCAGAGCCATGAGGGCTGTAAACTGGAGAAGGCCGTTTGGAGACAGGATGCAGTTGGGCCCTGAAGAACGGTAGACCCTGACTAGGAGGGAAAAGTCAGACCCACTAGGGGCTGGAAAATACGAGCATGAGAATGACTGCTCCCATGATGCATCCTGAGTGCAGTTGAAGAATCACGTGAGAAAAGGTCATAAATTAAACATGCAGACTCTACTCCACACTGTTTTAGTTAGGACTAGGTTGCAAATGGCAAAAAAAAAAAAAAATTGGCTTAATAAAATAAATTTATTTTTCTTTGGAAGCAGTCCAGGGCTGGCTAGTATATAAATTCAAAGACCATCAGGGATCCACATTTCTGTTAGTATCCAGGTTTCAGCCGCATTCAACTTTGGCACCTGTCTCAGGGTACAAAATGACTGCGTCAGCTCCAGTGCTCATATCTTCATTCTAGCCAGAGGACAGATGAAAAGGAAAGAAAAGAGTATGCTCCTTCTCTGCAAAGATACTTCTCAGGAGCTGCATATTCATTTCTGACTATTCCCCATTGGCCAGACCTTATCATAGAATCATGTCTAGCTGCAAAGAAGGCTGGAAATATATAACATAAATTCTAGGCAGCCATGCCCCCAATTAAAAATTGGAGCTCCAATTATATATAAGAAGGGGGAAAAGGGATGTAGTCTGTGCTACACACAGCAGTTTACGACAGTAAATTGTAAATGAGAAATCATTGTCAACTCTTTAGGTAGCTTTCTTGTCAAGTGATGAGAAAAACATTTTAATGTGGCAATAAATACCTTATGTGGAATGTTCTATTCCCAGATAGTCATGAGACTCAGTTCATTTAGCTCTCTGCTCAAATGTCACCACCTCAGAAAGACCTTCTCTGGTTACCCATCACTCTGCATCCCCTAAGCTGGCTTTGTTTCCCTGCAAAGAACTAATATACCATTTGATATTCTCTGCTCTGTTCCATGTTTCTGTGTGTCCCTCACTAGGATGGGAGCCCAGTAAAGGGAGGGACTTTGTTTTACTCACTGCTGTGAACAGGACCTACATCAGTTCCTGGCACATACTAGGTGTTCAATAAATATTCGTTGATTTAACAAAGAGATAGGCAAAGCACATAAACCATTCATAAAAAATGCTCTGGCTTATCCTAGGGTTACACAAGTGACAGAAGAAGAAATACAGCTGGTGAATAAACCCATGGAGAACAGGGAGCATTTCTGGTGATAAAAGACATGCAAATTATCTGAGTCATAAAAAGGAATGAAAATCTGCCATTTGGCAACAACAGGGAAGGACCTGGAGGGTATTATGCTCAGTGAAGTAAGTCAGAGGAAGACAAATACTGTAGGTTTTCACTTAACATGTGGAATCTAGGAAAACAAAACAAATGGATGAATACAACAAAACAGAAACAGACTCACAGATACAGGGAACAAACTAGTGGTTGCCAGTGGGGAAAAGAGTAGGGAGAGGAGCAAGATAGGGCTAGGGGGTTAAGAGATACAAACGACTAGGTAGAAAATAAGATACAAGGATGTAATGCACAACATAGGGCGTATAGCCTATATTTTATAATAACTATAAAGGAATTATAATCAATCAAAATATTACCTCACTGTGCAGTACACCTGAAATTAATGTAATGCTGTAAATCAACTATACTTCAATTAAAAGGGAAAATGAAAATTTAAACAACCACGAGGTACCTTTTGGTGGAGAAGGCAATGGCACCCCACTCCAGTACTCTTGCCTGGAAAATCCCATGGATGGAGGAGCCTGGTAGGCTGCAGTCCATGGGGTCGCTAAGAGTCGGACACGACTGAGCGGCTTCACTTTCACTTTTCACTTTCATGCATTGGAGAAGGAAATGGCAACCCACTCCAGTGTTCTTGTCTGGAGAATCCCAGGGACGGGGGAGCCTGGTGGGCTGCCGTCTGTGGGGTCGCACAGAGTCGGACACGACTGAATTGACTTAGCAGCAGCAGAGGTACCTTTTATGATTAAATTAGCAAAATGAAAATGTGAACTAATAATATCAAATGCTGATAAAAAGTATAATAGGCCAGTACTAATAAACAGCAGCCTTATATAACGAATCTGATCCTTTGGAAAACTATTTGCCCAGGCCTCAGGCCTCCAGTGGTGTCTATTAATGAAATAATAGACAACCCTGAAAATAATAACATAGAGAAGTACTGAAACATGATGAAAGAATACTAAGTGAAAACAATAAATATGCAAACTAGTATATATGCAAAATACTTTTCAAATTTGCTGGATGATGGGGTTGTAATATTTTAACTTTCTTACCTAAATGTTTTAAAAATAAGGTTTTCAGAACCCTAAAAAGCCATGTTTCTCATTTTGAGGGGAAACTCTATATTAAAAATACATTTTCAAAAAATGGTAAGTAGGATGAATCTTGGAGAAGGCAATGGCACCCCACTCCAGTACTCTTGCCTGGAAAATCCCATGGATGGAGGAGCCTAGGGGGCTGCAGTCCATGGGGTCACAAAGAGTCGGACACGACTGAGCGACTTCTCTTTGACTTTTCACTTTCATGCATTGGAGAAGGAAATGGCAACCCACTCCAGTATTGTTGCCTAGAGAATCCCAGGGATGGGGGAGCCTGGTGGGCTGCCATCTATAGCGTCACACAGAGTCAGACACGACTGAAGCGACTTAGCAGCAGGAGCAGGATGAATCTTGTATATAAGGCAGGAGTTCAAATTTGTTTTTTTTGTTTGTTTTTTTAACTGTATAGAGGTGAAGTCTGGACAGATAGCCTCCAAATCTTTAACAAACATTATCTTGCTGCTGCTGCAAAGTCGCTTCAGTTGTGTCCAACTCTGTGTGACCCCATAGATGGCAGCCCACCTGGCTCCTCTGTCCCTGGGATTCTCCAGGCAAGAATATTGGAATGGGTTGCCATTTCCTTCTCCAAAGCATGCTTGCAAAGTAAGTCACTTGAGTCGTGTCTGACTCTGTGCGACCCCATGGACAGCAGCCCACCAGGCTCCTCCATCCACGGGACTCTCCAGGCAAGAACACTGGAGTGGTTGCCATTTCCTTCTGTACATTATCTTGAGGCACTGGTATTAAAGATGATTTTAATGTTTCTGTCAACATGAAACATGGCATATTATTTACTAGGCCTCTAGGCAATGGCACCCCACTCCAGTACTCTTGCCTGGAAAGTCCCATGGATGGAGGAGTCTGATGGGCTGCAGTCCATGGGGTCGCTAAGAGTTAGACACGACTGAGCGACTGCACTTTCACTTTTCACTTTCATGCATTGGAGAAGGAAATGGTAACCCACTCCAGTGTTTTTGCCTGGAGAATCCCAGGGACAGTGGAGCCTGGTGGGCTGCCGTCTGTGGGGTCGCACAGAGTCGGACACAACTGAAGCGACTTAGCAGCAGTAGCAGCAGCATGACATGCCAGGGGCTTCCACGGTGGCACTAGTGGTAGAGAACCCACCTGCCAATGCAGGAGTCATAAGAGAGGCGGGTTCAATCCCTGGGTTGGGAAGATCCCCTGGAGGACGGCGTGGCAACCCACTCCAGTATACTTGCCTGGAGAATCCCACAGACAGAGGAACCTGGCAGGCTACAGTCCAGAGGGTCACAAAGAGTCAGACATGGCTGAAGTAACTCAGCACACACACATGACATGCCAAACCCTAGGCTGTGTACTTTAAACATACTGTGATGCGAAATGTCCCAGCATTCCTCTGAGGTAGGCGTTACCTCTGTTAACCCATTTTAAGGTGAGGAAATAAAGACAGAAAAGCTACTTGTCCAAACCCAGCCATGACTTGCTAAGTGACAGCTTCGTCAGACACAGACACGATGCTCGCGTTTCTCTGTAGTGAGGAGGGGTTTTTCACTTATCAGAAAAGATCCACTGTGATTTCTCAAGAAGGGGGAGAAGACCCCCTTCGGGGGGGGGGGTCACACACAGTCCTCTGAGGGCAGCAGGGTTGTACCAGAACCTCAGCATCCCCCCCACCTCCCCGACCTGAGGAACCCAGCGTGACCAGCACAGGGTGAGGAGAGAGCAGAGTCCCCAGTCAGGCACTTCCAGAAGTCTGAGACGGTTACAGGGAGGAAAAGAGAGAAACCCTAGCCGGCAGGCAGCAGTGGGACTGGGTTTGGAAAGAGGATGAGGAATAAAGAATTTAGACAGTGACATTTAAGCAGCAGAGAGAGGAAATTGCAGAGCAGAGGCAAGAGAACTTGGAGAAATGTCAGGCTGCCCTAAGAACTGGGAATCCTCAACCTGCCATTACCTGTTAACTACCTCTGGCTTCTGGACTGTGTTTCAATCATGTGGGGTCCTGAAATATGTTTGTGTGATATTTATACTTATCTATTTTTCTTTATTTAAAAAAATTTGCAAGAAGCATGTGATTCAGTTATAATGAGGAAAAAGTACAAACAAATCTTAGGTGTTTTAGAACAATTGTTTCTTAAGATGGAGAACAATTTGGGGAACAGCTACCAAGGGGGCCATTATCCAAGGGTAATGGGTAGCTCATGTTCTACATACACTGTGCTGTCCTTAGGCACTTCAGTTGTGTGACCCCATGGACTGTAGCCCGCCAGGCTCCTCTGTCCATGGGAGGAGGAGGCAAGAATACAGGAGTGGGTTGCCATGCCCTCCTCCAGGGGATCTTCATGACCCAAGGATCAAACTCAAGTCTCCCACATTACAGGAGGATTCTTTACTGTCTGAGCCACCAAGGAACCCCAAAAATACTGGAGTGGGTAGCCTAACCCTTCCCAATCCAGGAATCCAACCAGGATCTCCT
Source organism: Bos grunniens (assembly GCF_055505025.1). Classification (NCBI taxonomy): domain Eukaryota; kingdom Metazoa; phylum Chordata; class Mammalia; order Artiodactyla; family Bovidae; genus Bos; species Bos grunniens. Next base: position 72,558,399 of record NC_141170.1, read on the forward strand.
GCATTGCAGGTAGATTCTTTACCAACTGAGCTACCAAGGAAGCTCTCTATATACACTACCATGCATAAAATAGAGAACGGGTGGGAGGCAGCTGTATAGAACAGGGAGCCCAGCTCAGTGCACTGTGATGACCTAGCGGGTGGCGTGGGAGGGGTCAGAGAGAGGCGCAAGAGGAGGGGATATATGTATACATATAGCTGATTCATAATGTTGTACACCAGAAACTAACACATGTAAAGCAATTATCCTTCAGTGAAGAATAAATTTTTAAAATTTACAAACCTAAAAAAAGATAGCTCATGCTCTGTCTTCCTAGGACAGTGTTTGCCAAAAGAGTCCTCAGTACCCAAAGGGTATTGTGGACCGCAGGAGGCATCCATCCTGTGGGTTTCAGAGAAAGGGGAGGCAATTTTTCAGCTCAGTTTAGTCAATTTTTATCAATTTGTCTGGGCCTGTGCCCAATTAAGGGACAGGTCTCTGAGACAAGAGGACTACTTCAATTTTGCCCCATCTGTTTATGGCCTGTCTCCCACAGTGGACCAAGAATTTCCTGAGGGCGGGATTCCATCGACTTGGCTCATGGCTTATCCCCAGCAGCTGGCACCGTGCCTGGCACTTAGAAGGCATTCAATAAATGTGCACTGAGGAGTGAAATAAAGACTAACGCCCTGAGAAATGCATCAGCTCTCACCTTGGAAGCACTATGGTCTCTTGTTAGAATTTTCTCTTTTTCAGTTTAATTCTACAGTAACACTGGCTCAGAAACTCAGAGCGAAAAGTCCAGAGATGGCCAGGAAAAGAACAGATGTGATAGAGATGTTGCTGCTGTTGTTTAGTCCCTAAGTCATGTCCGGCTCTTAGAAACACTATGGACTGTAGCCCACCAGGCTTCTCTGTCCATGGGACTTCACAGGCAAGAATACTTGAGAGGGTTGCCATTGCCTTCTTCAGATAGAGATATAAAAGGGTAGAATAAGCAATGCAATATTGACACTCCTGATGTTTTACTCTTTATTTATTTTCATTTCCCAAGCACATACTGTATGCCAAGCACTGTGTCAGGTGCTGGAGACATAAGCCCTTAATCTGGCCGTGATAACAGCGACACATAGAGGATCCCTGGGATTAATCTCCTCCACTGACAATAATTATTAGAGTCCAGCCCTAAGTTCCAGGCATTGTTTGAGGTGCCTTCCATGTGTTGCTTTGTTTATAGATAGTGCTGTACTGTGTGCATTTTACAGATGAGCAAGCTGAGACTCAGAAAGGCCAATTAAGTTGTTCATGATCACAGCGGAGGTGGCAGGGGTATAGAACAGGCTTAGGTTACTGTTGTCTGATGCCCACGCTCACCGGCATAACGGCTTCCAGGGAGCCTCCTGAGAGTGACCCTGAGATCACTGGCCTCTGAAGCACCAGGAATGCTGGATAAAAATGCAGATTCCCATGCCTGGGGCTAAAGGATCAGAATCCCAGGAAGGGAGCCTGAGGATCCCAGTTTTTAACCACTAACTCAGCTGATTCAGATTCGTACTAAAGCTTGTAAAGCACAGCACTCAAATGTGCCACACTGACTCCTTCTGAGTTTACAAAATCTCCAGTACCCGCCTCCCACGTTCTTGTGTGCGTGTGTGCTAAGTCGATTCAGTCGTGTTCGACTCTACTCCATGGACTGTAGTCCGGTAGGCTCCTCTGTATTCTCTAGGCAAGGATACTGAAGTGGATTGCCAAGCCCTCCTCCAGGGGACTTTCCTTGACCCAGGGATCAAACCAGTGTCTCCTGTGGCTCCGGCATTGCAGGCAGATTCTTTACTCCTGAGCCACCAGGAAAGCCCCCTGCACCCTTCCTACCTGCCAACTGATGAACTGATGGAGTAGAAAGGTGGGGAGGAAGGAGAAAAGGAAGGGAGGTGTTGAGGCAGTCTGAGCATGGGTTGGAAAAGAATTTCCAGACACAGGGCATTTCAGGAAGGAGGGAGTTTATTGAGAACAAAGAGCAGAGATAAAGCGGGCACTGCAAGCGCAGTAGGCCAACAACTCCTGACAGGCCAGGGAGAGTTGACCTTTTGTGGGTTAATAGCCGATTTGTAGAGCCTCAAGACAAAGAAAATTCCTGCTTGACGGTTGGCATTAGGTGACTGGTTGGGGCTCCATAGAGTGTTTACTGGAGTGGGTGGGCATCTTTGCTTAGTTGGGAGTCAGGAAGCTTGTTAGTGACTATCAGGGGGTTTTGGGCGAGGTTACAAAGGGGCCCAGTCAGCTTCGGAAGTGTCCTTGATTATGGGCTCTGCTTCTGTGGCCTCGGTGCAAAGCCTCACACCTGTGGCTTTAGGGCAGGACTCAACAGAAGGGAGGGAGGGAGGGAAGGAGGGATGGAGGAAGGAAGAACTTGCTCCAAGTTGGGCTCCATTTCAGTTCAGGGCTTCCCAGGTGGCAGTAGTGGTAAACAACCCACCTGCCAATGCAGGAGACTTAAGAAATGCCAGTTCAATCCCTGGGTCAAGAAGATCCCTTGGAGGAGGAAATGGCAACCCACTCCAGTATTCTTGCCTGGAAACTTCCTTGGGCAGAGGAGCTTGGTGGGCTTCAGTCCATGGGGTTGCAAAGAGTTGGAGAGCTGAAGTGACTCAGCACGCACACACGCATCCTCCTCGTTCAGGGCAGGTGGACACCATCCCTTGGCTCCTCTGCTCTTGGACCCACAGCAGAGGTTCCCTGCAGCGGCTGAAGCTACAGCTGATGGGCCTCAGGAACCTCCGGAGGAAGCACCTGCTATGGATGGTGATGTCTGCCCAGTTAAAGCAGCCGAAGCAGTCAGCTGCTGAGAAAAGCAGCGTGATGAAATTCAGCTGTACCCAGGGCTCAAAATCTGAATATCTGTCCCTCCCCAAATCAGGACAGTACTGCTCTGGGTCCCTCCTAGTGGGCAGGGTGCATATCAGTCTACAGACTGAGAAGATTCAGCCAACAGGAACCAAGGCAGGAAAGAGAGGCAGAGACAGGGGTTCTGGCTCCAGATAGGCTACAGGACATAGAACAATGAAGAAAACTGAACACTTCAGGAAGAGGCACAAGGACGGGGCCACTGGTCCATGAGGGGGATTCCACCACTCGTTCTCACCAGCAAACCATGGGGCCACTCTGAGTCAAATCCTTGTGTATAAAAGAAAAATAATAGGGACTGCCCTGGTGGTACAGTGGATAAGAATCTGCCTGCCAATGCAGGGGATGTGGGTTTGATCCCTGGTTGGGGAAGATCCCGCATGCCACGGAGCAACTAAGCCCATGCACCACAATTGCTGAGCTCGCATGCCCTAGAGCCTGTGCTCTGCAAGAGAGGCGACCACCATGAGAAGCCCACTCACCACAACAGAGAGCAGCCCCGGCTCACCGCAACGAGAGAAAGCCAGCATACAGCAATGAAGATGCAGCGCAGCCAAAAAAATAAAAGGAAAAATCATAATAATCGTTTTCATTATCTATGGTTTACTGAACACTTTTTGTGTGTCAGGCACTGTCCTGAGGCAATCAATCTTTATAACAAGTATCTGGGAAGTCATTTGGTCCCCCTCTGACAGAAAGAAATGAGTCTCGGGTTAGGAAACCTGCCCAGCATTTGCCAGCGGGTAACTAGTGAAGCCAGGACTTGATCTGGTGTCTGTCTCTCCTGTTAATAACTGCTAACAGCTTCTCCAATATTCCTCGCATTTCTAGTTCTTGTGACTAAGTGCCTCCAACATGAGCTGTTCATGGTTTCAAAGAAAAGAGGTATCGGTCTCTTCCCAGCCCCACACCCCAAGCCTGGGTGGTAAAAATGCCCATCGGTTCATCCATGTTCGGCCGGGAATCTGCCACGATAGAACACATAGGACTGTCAGCTGAGAAAGCTGTCAAAGCACGAGGGACCCCTAAAGGGTCTCGATCAGGTCTCAGCTCAGCTAAGCAGCTGTGAGCAACAAAGAGCCTCTGCTGTCACCTGCTGTCCCAAAGGTCTCATCAGAGGACACCACGTGTACGAAGGGGCTGGAGGAGCTTGCCTGCACCACAAAGCCTCACAGAAAGCCCAGAGCCCTGGCCAGGCCCCCATCTCTAACCCCATCTCCCACCATTGGCCCCTCATTCATTCCTGCTTCTAACTATTCCTCAAATAGGCCAAGTTCATTCCCACGCAGGGCCTTTGCTCTTGCTGTGACCTCTGCCCAAAAGACTGCTCCTCCTGCCTAGAAGCAGCTTTCCCCAGATGTCACAAGCCTTCCTGCTCCTTGTCATCCAGCTCTCCAATCTTGGTCCCCTCCTGCAAGAGACCCCATCTAAATGAGCAACAGCCCCCCACAATCCATCATCCCTCTCCAGTATACCTTCCTGCTTGACTTCCTCTGTGGTGCTTTACACATCTGAAATGATCTTGTTCGTTATTTGCTTATGTGTTTAGAGAAGTACCTGGCAAGCGGTAGGCTCTCAATGAACATGTGCTGAATGAATGGACGAATGCGTAAACGAATGAATGGAAAATCTTACTAAGTGTTTTCTATATTAAGGATCCGAGCACCTACAGTCAGGGCACCCCCTCCTTTCAGTTACCAGGGGCAGAGACCACAAGAAATAGCCCTGTGGTTGGTAACAACTTAACAACCAGCCAGCAGTTATATCCACACACATTGCTGGGCATGGTTCCAAAGCTAAAAGGCACTAATTGCTTTTATATAAGGAGGGAGAAACACAGTCCCTCCGTGTCCTTTAGTCCTGATGCTCTGCATGTCGGTGTCTGTTGCCGTGTTAGTCGCTCCTGTCTCACACAGCCTGTTTGAGCTTTATTCTGCCTATGTCTGGGATGGTGACAGGTTCCTATACAGAGGAGAGAGGTACCGTGTCCCTGTATGTGTGTGTCCACGTGTGTGTCCATGTGTGCGGAAAAGCAGCGACGCTCTGGGAAGGGTTAACTCGCAGTCAGGCTGCCTGTGCTCAGGGCCCTACGGCTGGCCCAGAAATGGGGTGGGCCTGGAAGGTGGAGCGGGCTTGGCTCGCATCAGCTGCTCTTTCCAAGACAGGAGTGCAAATGCCTGCCCAGCTGGCCTGAGCGTGCTGAACTCCAGTCGCCTTTAAGAATGGCCGCAGGAGCCCACACCTGGCAATCACGCCCCCTACCCCCCTGCCTCTCCACAGCAGGTTGCATTTGGGAGACTCTCCGGTCAGTCATTAGAGGAATGAGCCGAGAGTGAGCCGTTCACCAGCTTGCCAACACTTGGTGGAAAGCAGCAGGCAAGCATGGATGTGGTTGACAGCCTTCTCATGAATGAAAGCAACCTGACTCCCCCCTGTGAACTGGGGATCGAAAATGAGACGCTTTTCTGCTTGGATCAGCCCCATCCTTCCAAAGGTAGGTGTCAGAGGCTGTTATCTGAATTCAGAAAACCTTAAGTTTGTGGGAAAAATCAGCAAAGGCAAGGCTGACTGTGAAAACAGAACACAGTCCTCGTGAGACGAGGCTGGATAAAGTCATCTGCTCAGAAGTTTGGATAAGAGATCTAAAAGCAGAACTGAGTCCAGTGCTCTTATTGTTCCCCATGGGAGAGTTGGGATTAATGTACAGGACTTGGGGGGCACAAAAGCAGTGGGAGGAGGAGCTGAAGTGGAGCCAGAGGGAGTACAAGTGTAAAAGCTGGAACTCACCAGCATCATAGAAAAGGTGCTGTCACAATCTAGCTGTCGGCTTTCCTTGGGGGAAATCGGTGTGAAGAAGTGATTAAATTGAAAAAATGCTTAGCAGCTAGGAAAGAAAGCAAATCACTGGAGGAGCTTTGTTCTTAAGAAAAAGTGGTTCCCCGAGTGAGTGATCCTTTAACAGACCAGCCTTTCAGCAGCAACTGAATCACTCCATGCTCTCCTCGCTTTGTTTCTGCAAAATATCTAAGTATGGGGAGAGCTGGGTTCGGTGATGCACACCCCTGAAAATACCAACCGGCAGGAAATAAGCGTCCACTTGGTGTGCTGGGTTTTAACATTCTGCCCTCATCACCTGCATCGCTCCGTCTTGTCCGGGTTCCTCCTTGCAGAGTGGCAGCCGGCCGTGCAGATTCTCTTATACTCCTTGATATTCCTGCTCAGCGTGCTGGGAAACACGCTGGTCATTACAGTGCTGATTAGGAACAAGAGAATGAGAACAGTCACCAACATTTTCCTCCTCTCCCTGGCTGTCAGCGATCTCATGCTTTGTCTCTTCTGCATGCCATTCAACCTCATCCCCAACCTGCTCAAGGATTTCATCTTCGGAAGCGCTGTTTGCAAGACCACCACCTACTTCATGGGTGAGTTGCTGCTGGTGCCTATTTCTGGAGTTTCGCCCTAAATCAGTGAAACTCAGTCCCAGACCTTCCCTAACCCCTGACAGCCTCCACAGAGAAGCCCTGATGGGTGTACAGAACAAAACATCTGACTGTATGGGGCTGGGTACAAGGACAGAGGCGCTGGCTTTATGGGAGGGTCAGTCCTCATAACACCCCAGAAGTCACTCCCCAGTCAGGGGACCAGTTCCTCAAAGTGGAATAAGTTGGTAAGAAACTACAGAAGACACTGGTTTTGCTTGCTTCTGTTAGAAAGACAGACAGATTCAAGCTGATCTGTGCCTTCCTGGAAGTCATTGATTGTACTCAGCTCTACCCAACCCAAGGTGTGGTTTTGGGGTGGCCAGGCTGCTGGAAGAGGGCTTTTTCTGCTGCCATTCCAGCTCTTATCGGGAACAGGATTATTCAAAATCCAGTTTCACCAGAGGTCTAGATTCCCTTCTCAGGATTCACTTTCGAGCCTGTTTTCACAGGGGCTGGGACCATCTTAGGCAGAGTGAGAGAGAGAACCTCTGCCACTAGACAACAAGTTGAATTTGCTCCCAGTGCCTGGGTGGATAAGCTGACCCTGATTGACTGAGATATGCAGCTCACTGCCTTTGCCAATCAGAATGATGGTGATGATGAAAAATCATAAGAGCTAATGTCTTTGAGTACATTTTTTTTTTTTGAGTACCAGATGTTCTACTAATTGCTTTAAGTTTTTACTTCCATGATCATATTTTATCTCACAACCACTCTATGAAGTATACACAGTTATTCTTCCCTGTCTCACTGAGAGGGGAACAGAGGCATAGAGAGGTTAATATTGTGCCCAAGGACACACAGGTGGTAAGCCACAGAGCTGACTTGAACCCCAACTGGTGGCCACTACAATGGTGAGTGAATACACAGCCTTGTTTGCCAACTGCTGTGGCTCATCTGAGGCTGAAACGAGACATTTCTCTTGGTCCCCTCTGCCTGCCAAAACGCCTCATCCCTTGCCCATTCTGAGAGCTGGTTGGGGGAGGAAGAGAAGAGGCAGGAAATGAAGAAGGAGTTGGTTGTTCTGACCTAAGCCCTGCAAAATATGCAGAGCTGAGCTGCCTAGGGCAGCTATCAGTGACCAGAAAGCTTTAAAAGCCTTTATTTCTTCCAATTGAGGAAGTAGGATCCAGCGCTGACAAAACGGTGATGAATGACTGATCTACATGCCATGGACAAATAACCGAGAAAGTGTCAATCTGGGTCCAAGTACTCTAAAAAAAAAAAAAATGGACTCACAAATGAAAAGGATCGTTGTTAAACAATGACGCAATAATAATAACCAACATCTCACAGTGCCTCAGGCTTTCAAGGCCTGTCTGTATATATCCTACGGTAATATTTAATCATTTTAACCAGGGTTTATGAAAGGAGATTAAAAATGAGTCCTTGTGTAGTTACACAACATAAATATGCTAAATGCCGCAGAGTTGTTCACTTTAAAATGATTACTTTTGTGTTATATGAATTTTACCTCAATTAAAAAAATGTTTTAAAATAGCTGGGGTCTGAGCTAGGAGCCTTAACACTCTTTCTGAAAATACCTAGTACAGACTGTTCTAGAAAATGAAAAGCAAGATAATTCTAAAAGTGTTTGCAATACCATAATGGTTTTGTTGGATTTCTGATTCCAGTCATTTCAATTCTTCCCTTAATTTTGTGTTCTTAACAGTTAACACGCATTAAATTCCTAATACATAGCCAAAAGGGCTTCCCAGGTGGCTCAATGGGCAAAGAAACTGCCTGCAATGCAGGAGACACAACAGACGGAGGCTTGATCCCTGGGTTGGGAACATCCCCTGGAGGAGGGCATGGCAATTCACTGCAGTATTCTTGCCTGGAGAATCCCATGGTCAGAGGAGCCTTCCAGGCTACAGTCCATAGAGTCCCAAAGAGTCAAACACGACTGAAGTGACTGAGCATGCATGCACATAGCCAAAAAAAAAAAAAAAGGTGCTTGCCTGATGATGGGTTTATAATTACCCATTATAAGGCTGAGCACCGAAGAATTGATACTTTTGAACTGTGGTGTTAGAGAAGATTCTTAAGAGTCCTTTGGACTGCAAGGTGAGCAAACCAGTCAATCCTAAAGGAAATCAATCCTAGATATTCATTGGAAAGACTGACCTGAAGCTGACGCTCCAAAACTTTGGTCACCTGATGTGAAGAGCTGACTCAGACTCTGATGCTGGGAAAGATTGAAGGCAGGAGGAGAAGGGGGGCGACAGTGGATGAGATGGTTGGATGGCATCACTGACTCAATGGACATGAGTTTGTGCAAGCTCCAGGAGATGGTGAAGAACAGGGAAGCCTGGTGTGCTGCAGAGTTGGACATGACTAAGAGAGTGAATAATAAGTTTCACTCTAAGAAGTTTGGGGCCGTATTCTCTAATCCAAATGTTATCAACTCCTTAGGGTAAATTCCTATAAAACAGCAAATCCTATCTCAGAACCTGAGTTCTTAGCTATGGTTTTGGGGTTCTAGATTCCTTTAAGTCACTGAGGAACACTATGGATATTTTCCCTAGAAAAAGGATATTTTTATACATAGTTTCACAAAAGGCCCCAGGCTAAGAACTTCTCCCAAATTAAGATTGGGATTGATTTGAAGGTTTAAGAAATCAGGGTAAGAGATAAGAGAAGAATCAGCTGAATTTATGGATGAAGAATTAAAGGGAATTTTACAGGGATAAGACATTATAATCACTATATATGCACACAAAATACAAAAATTAAGTTTTCTGACTATGCTGTAAGTATATCCTTTTGTTGTTGTTGAGTTGCTCAGTCATGTCTGACTCTTGTGATCCCATGGACTGCAGCACACCAGGCTTCTCTGTCCTTTACTGACTCCTGGAGTTTGCTCAAACTCAAGTCCATTGGTTCAGTGATGCCATCCAACCATCTCATCCTCTGTCATCCCCTTCTCCTGCCCTCGATTTTCCCCAGCATCGGGGTCTTTTCCAATGAGTCAGCTCTTTGCATCAGGTGGCCAAAATATTGGAGCTTCAGCTTCAGCATCAGTCCTTCCAATGAATATTCAGGGTTGATTTCCTTTTAGATGAGGTGTTTTGATCTCTTTCTCACTGGTGATAAATGTTTGATGAATGTTCCTTCTACAAAACACAGAAAAGCAAAAAGAATTAGAAAGAAGACCCCATTCCTCCTACCCCGAGAAAAACATTAGATACAATATGGGGATTTTCCCCTTCATCTTTTTTCATTAGGTATTTTTTCAACACTCCATTTTGAAATTTAGAATGTTTCACTCAAAAACAGTCTGTGTACTAGACATTTTCAGGAAGAGTCTTAATGCTCCCATCTCAGACCCCACTGAATTTTTGAAGTCACTGTCCTTGAGAATATTGGATTAAAAGGTCAACTTTATGCACATCATGCTCAAAACTAAAGCTGTTCTACAGGTCACTCAGAAACCTCTTCTGTGGGGTAGGAACATAGTTCATCCACTTGGTTATTAATTAATGAGCACCTCCAGCCTAAGAAGGAGCTAGGTCGTAATCAAAGTTCAATAAACTTATCTAAAATACATTGGCAATACAATGTATTTGCAAATACATTGCTTGAACTGCCTCAAATCCTTTTGGGAACAAAGCTGGGAATAAATCATTTTTTTAAAATATACGTACACAGTATTTCTTTACCTTCTGAGTATTTTCCTTTACTATCTATCAAACCTGTGCAGATCAAGGTAAGCTTAAGCTCATGTGCAAATAAACTTTGGATTTTAAAGCCAACGTAAGCAGCTTCTTTGTTCCTTTCCCAGGCACCTCTGTGAGTGTCTCCACCTTTAATCTGGTCGCCATATCACTGGAGAGATATGGTGCAATTTGCAAACCCTTACAGTCCCGAGTCTGGCAGACGAAGTCCCATGCTTTAAAGGTGATTGCCGCTACCTGGTGCCTCTCCTTCACCATCATGACTCCATACCCAATTTATAGCAACTTGGTGCCTTTTACCAAAAATAACAACCAGACTGCAAATATGTGCCGCTTTCTACTGCCAAGTGATGTCATGCAGCAGTCCTGGTAAGGCCGCCTGGGTTTATTTGTTTACTATAACTTGATAGAATTTTTCAGTTTTAATAAAAACTGGAATGTGTTGTCCAGTGTCTGTGGGATCAGTTTCCTGGAGACTTTTTGAGAAGACTTGTCTTAACCTCTTTCTAGAATGATAGAATAGAGTGAACACTTTGAATGTTGTATTTGAAATGCCATTTGCGACCCCATGGACTGTAGCCTACCAGGCTCCTCCATCCATTGGATTTTCCAGGCAAGAATACTGGAGCGGGCTACCATTTCCGTCTCCAAGATATCTTCCTGACCCAGGGTTTGAACCCAGGTCTCCCAGGTTGTAGGCAGATGCTTTACCGTCTGAGCCACCAGGGAAGTCTCTGAAATGCCATACCTGTATTAAAATCAACTAATCCTCTCAAAACCTCATAGGGTGGGTACTATTACTGTCCCTATTTTACAAATGAAGAAACTGAGACCTGGAGAAGTTAAGTTGCTCAAGTTCCCAAACCTAGAGGAGACAACAGAGTGTCTGGGCTTAACCACTATGCAGTGTGCTTCAGGATAGTCTAGTGAGGATCTTGGCTGAGACAGTGGAAGAGCTCTGGTTTTCCAAAAACTGGAGATAGAACTGAGGAGTCCAAAACCCCAAATCCCATGTGATTTTTCTTAGAGCAGAGTTGCAGCAGTGGTACTTACACAGAACACTTTACTAGAAATACAAATGCAAAGTTGTGCTACCTGTTTCTTTGCTCACTAGCAGGTGATGTTGGACAAGTTTATATAACTTCCTTGACGTTCAAGTTCTTTACACAGATTTAAGAATAAAGATACCTTTTTTATCTACATCACTAGATGGATGTGAGATTCAAATGAGAGAATGTTTACGAAAACATCATTAGATATATTCAAAAAGGCTACACAAGTGCAGGGCATTATGTTTACTAATTCCCAGCATGTTTTAGAAGCAGAGGGCTAGACATTCAAAAATGGCTCAAAACCAAGATAATTTCTGCCTTCTTTGCCTTCCTTTTTTTCATTTCAACCAAGACACACACATACTCAAAGAATTACGTTGCAAATGAGGGACATTTCCAAGACTTGAAAAGAAATCTTATCAAAACATGTCCAATTGAAATGAGAAATGGCTCAGCCACTGTGAGCCTCTGACAATTTTATGGCCTAATTGTGTAACCTTACACATGCCAGACTGCAAAAGTGATTTAGGGGCCAGACTCAAGAAGAAGGAGGCTGCAGTTCTTCAGGAATCAAACATGTTTAGAGAAAGCATAACTCTGGCCCGCCAGGCACTAGAATGAGTTTGCCACTGTGCCTAATGGGTTGAAACAGCCAGAATACTTTATTTTGCAAAATCAAGGTTTTCCAGCATTGCTACCTATGCACTTGGTGATTCTGGTGCTATAAAGTCAACAAATGGTATTAATCTATTGTGATGCTTAAGAGCATAACGTCTAGAATCATATTGCTTGAGTTCAGATCCCATCTTTGCCACTAGCTGTATGACTTTGGACAAATTATTTATTCTGCCTGTTTCCTTATCTGTAAAATGGGTGTTAGGTTAATAGTACCTACTTCAAAAATTATTATGGGGATTAAATACAGTAATATATGTACCATATTGAAATTAAATAATTTAACAAGTCATCAATGAATATAAATTCTTATAATTTTATTATTATTATTTCAGTAACAGCTTTATTGAGGTATTCAAATACTCTCATTGGCTTGTTTTTTTTTAAGCTCTCAGTAGTTTTAAATGTACACTTGTTTCAGGCACAGACTTACACCAAACTTCTCCAATTTAACTAGTCCTTCATAAGAGACTTTATCTGGGAGAAAAGAAGTAACATTTTCTAATGACTGAACTTCCAGACATGGAATTTCCAAAGATATTAAATACTAGTAATTAATGTGTTTGCTCCAACTCATTAAAATGGAGATGAACCCTGTTTATTCCATCTCATCTTAGTTTGAAATGCTGGTTGCTGGTTATTGGATTGCTTTTTATTTTATTAGGCACACATTCCTGTTACTCATCCTCTTTCTTATTCCTGGAATTGTGATGATGGTGGCATATGGATTAATCTCTTTGGAACTTTACCAAGGAATAAAATTTGATGCTAGCCAGAAGAAGTCTGCCCGAGGTAACTATCTTTTATCTGTTGGTTTATGCCAAAAGATTACACAAGCCTTGTTTTCTATAACTTAGATATACCCAGAGTATATACTTTTGAAAATACTTTTCAAAAGTATTTCAAAATAAGTATTTCAAAACATTTTTCAAAAGTATTCTTAGGAGACTCTGTGTCGTAACACATGGTCAGGAGACCCAGTGACTCTGTTTCCTGTAGAATGAAGAAATTATTTCTCCCAAAAGGGTACTAAATGGAATAAAATGAGATAATATACCCATTGCCCAATTACAAGCTCAGGGCCCATAGGTCCAGGGTCTCTGTGATGTCGTATTCAAATGGACCCCCTCTGCAAACAAAGCAAATTGTCATTTCAGGTGCCATCCTCTCTTCCCCCCTTCACTCCCACCCTTCACTCCTGATATAGCTGCCATGGAACCTCACATCTCCTCCCTCTTCCCTTTTTTAATGTTGGGACCTGCACGTTCTTTTTTTTTTTTTTTTGGCTGTGCTGGGTCTTCACTGCTGCGCAGGCTTTTCGCCAGTTGCGGAGGGCAGGGGCTACTCTCCAGTTGCTACTCTCCAGTGTGTGGGCTTCTCACCGTGGTGGCTTCTCTTGTTGCGGAGGATGGGCTCCAGGGCTCTAGGTCTTCAGCAGTTGCAGCACATGGGCTCTGTCCTTGCGCTCCTGGATTCTAGAGCACAGGATCAATAGTTGTAGTGCACAGGCTTAGTTGCCCTGCAGCACGTGGGATCTTCCCTGATCAGGGATCACACTCATGTCTCCTGCATTGGTAGGTGGATTCTTTACCACTGAACCACCAGGGAAGCCCACCCCCCATCCCTCCCTTTCATTACAGCTCACTCTTCACTGGAACTTACCCCACACCTTTGTTGACATCACTCACCACCCCTCTCACTCCATCCTTCTGCTCAGCTGTTTACCACATATACACCTAGGGTCTTGCCTGGCTTTTGTTGATTTTTGCTCATTATGCAGTAAAAGCAATCTGGAGGTTTCCCAAGCAAGCAGAAAACTCCCCGCCTTGAGGAGCTGGAAGAAGAGTGTGAATACTCATTCTTTAACAAATTTTTATCCTTATAGTCTACACACATAAAATATTATTTTACTATTTTAAATTATGCACATTTTATACTACACATTTTTTTATTAGTTATAAGTAGCACTTCATTTGAGTAGTATAGATCAATACCTACCCATATTAGTGCAGGCCCAAGGTGGCCTGTCAAGTAATACAGTTCAAGTGTGGTTTAGCCCCTGGATGGAGGGTGCAGGGATCCCGTGCCCTCTGTCTGGCATGACCCATCCCCCAAAATAAGTGACGTGGCTTGCCCACCCAGAAAGGAAACGGAGCTCGGCCAGCAGCGGCAGGTACGCGGACAGCGCCGGGTGCTGCCTGCAGCGGCCCAAGCACCCAAGGAAGCTGGAGCTGCGCCAGCTGTCCACCGGCAGCTCCGGCCGGGCCGACCGCATCAGGAGCAGCAGCCCCGCGGCCAGCCTCATGGCCAAGAAGCGCGTCATCCGCATGCTCATGGTCATCGTGGTCCTCTTCTTCCTGTGCTGGATGCCCATCTTCAGCGCCAACGCCTGGAGGGCCTTTGACACCGCCTCTGCCGAGCGCCGCCTCTCGGGGACCCCCATCGCCTTTATCCTCCTGCTGTCCTACACCTCGTCCTGCGTCAACCCCATCATCTACTGCTTCATGAACAAGAGGTTCCGCCTCGGCTTCCTGGCCACATTCCCCTGCTGCCCCAACCCCGGTCCCCCAGGAGCACGAGGCGAGGTGGGGGACGAGGTGGAGAGCGGCACCACGCGGGCGTCTCTGTCTAAATGCTCCTACAGCCACGGGAGCGCCTCTGCGCCGCCCCCGTGAGCGGTGCCCCGGCCGGCTGCCTGCCGGGCGGGAAGCATGGAGGCGGGGACCGAGGGAGGCAGCAGGAGGAGGAGGAGGGGGCTGGAAGTGAAGGAGGGCACCCGTCCCAGTGGGAACCATTCCTCGTCTGCCTGGCACCCTTCACCTGGGTTCCAGGGGAACACTCTGAGGGTGGGGCCGTGACTGGGGCCCCAGGCGGGACGACTTCAGTAGCATTCACCATCAGAAAACCTCAGCAGGCCAATGACAGGAGTTCACCAGGGCTCCTGCTGCACAGGTAATTGCTAAGCACATGTTCAAACGGGGATTTGGACCCTACTGAGCTTTAGAAGGTTCTAGAACATCCAAGGCGGGCTCTTAACTCCTCTTAGTGACACCCTTCTGTGTTCTGCTGCTTCAGCATTGTGGAGGCTGCTTTGCGCCTGAGGAGTCCATCCCTCTTTCAGGAACATTCTGTAACCACCCACCTCACCATGACCACAGACGGGAACCGGAAGCAAACCCTCTTCTGGCCATTTTCTGTAGTAAGAAAACAGCCTGACCTGTTCTTCAGGTCAGTCAAGGACATTCAGAGACATCAGGTGATGTCATCATCAGAACAGCAAATGAAACATTGTCTAAAGGATGGAATTTGGAACTTATATTTCTGAGAAGAGTATGTAGCCAGTAACTGCCTTAGCATAAGGGATGTTGAATGCCAGGAGGCGCCAAGAAATAGTTTTCTAATTTAATAATATATATTGCTTAACTCCACCTTTTCATGGTGATATTAAACCCCATGGCTGCTTTGCCTCAACTTCATTTCTCATACTCATCCTCCTTTCTGCAAAGACCTCCAAGTCCAAAGGAGAGCTGTAATGTGTACCTGGCCAAGCTGGAAACTCGGGGAGTTGGGCCCAGAATAAAAACTGGCATACTTGGACTCAACTAACAGATAGTCAAAGCCGTCTATGCCTTTAGATACAATCTATGTGTTTGTTAATACTTGTGGTAATTTTATGTGTATGTGAAACATGAACAGAGCAGTATGCTCTTTACATATAAGTATACTCTTTGGTGTGTTTAAAAAAAAGAATAGTGGATGGAGGTTGCAATTGACAAAGTATTATCATTCTACATTCCTGTACCACAGTTGGAGTTTCACGTAAACTCTTTTTCTTCGAAAAATTGGTGTTGAAATTTCTCTTCTCCAGTGTAGAAATCCCAACTTAATATAAGATATGAGCTATACACTTAGATACCAGGAAGTGCATTTCTAAAACTGCATGTGTCAATCCAATCTAACAGCCTCTTTCCTTCCCTCCCTTTGTTTCCCTTCCTCCCTCTCTCTGTCTCTGTCTGTCTGTCTGTCTCTCACTCTCTCTTTCATAGTTTTCATGCTTCCAAGCATCTGAGAGGTGAGCTTTTCTTTTTCCTGTTTGTGGGGGTCCATGACCACCCATTGATCTATACCTGACAGACACTCTTTGTGGTGCACAAAGGCTAGTGATTTTTCTATTATCAAAAAAAAAAAAAAGAAATCTATATTGGGCGGGTGGTACAGAGAGTGGCAGGAAGTGATCACAAATAGGGGAAGGGATGTGGTATATCTAACAAGATGTGAGTGTTGCCTTTGTTGTGTTTTTGCCAAACAGGGTAGAGAGGATAGTGTGCTTAACAGAAGAAATTATTGAGGATGTGAACATTTTTTATAGGGGACTTTCCAAGCCAGATGTTAATTTTTCTGCTTCTCAGATGGCAATCTTATTTTCATCTCTGTCAAGAATTTCAAGGTGAAAATTCAGCTGACTAAAACGTGCACTGCTAAAATAGTAATGATAAAAGGTGTAAGAAAGAAAGATGTCTCCAATATTTGAGAGAATCCTGCAGAACCTACAATTTTCCTGCCAGAAGAAGCCTTCCCATCTGACAGTGTTAGCATATAAATGAAGATTAATTAGCCTCGCTACTCGTCCCACCCTTATTGGAAACCTCTGGAAATTCCAAAGGTAACTTAACCTAAAAATAGAGTCACCAGATTTAGCAAATAAAATACAGGATGTCCAGTTAAATTCTAATTTCAAATAAACAACTAATAATTTTTTTTAGTATGAGTATGTCTCATGCCCTAAAATACATCTTGTGTTTTATCTGGCAACTCTACTTTAAATTAACTTTAAAAGCATGTAAGAACATAAACAAGATTTCCCAAAAATAGAGCAATAAAATGCCTCTGTTCACTAAATTTATTGGAAAGTCTTTCACATAATGGAAGTTATTTTTAAAAATAAGAAAAATGCTATTAACTTTCAGAATCTGTGTCTGACCTTTGGAAATGGTACTATCAACAGGCTGATTTTATTTCCAGAAAAGTTTTTAACATAAAGCTATTCTAGCACTTTGTTGAGTCAATTGCCTTTATTTCATACTAAACTGAATTCTTAAATTTGAAATAAAGTGACTTAATAGAGTTAAGAAAATAGATTCACCAAGTTTCTGGTGTTTTCTCTTGTCTTCTAGTAGCTTCCACTCATCAGAATGATAAGTTTGAACTCTGTAACTTTGATCTTTACCTAACTCATGTGTCTCAGTGGCTTCCTGTGCCCTGGTTACTGGGTAAACTCTCATAATAACTTGTAGTGGTGAATAAGCCATGCATGTGTCTAGATGTCGGTTATACTTGTTCGTGCATGCTTAACAGGTATCTTCTCCATTCACCTAAAACGTAATCCTGAGGTGAGCGACAATAGCTGTTGAATTGCCAGTGTATTTCCTTCCAGTGTTCTGCCCAGTACTCTGTACACCATGAGTGCTCAATAAATGTTGTGACTGACTGCTGCTCTGCCTCTGATGATTTAGGGAACTCCTTTTCTCCACAGCAGTGAGTCTCAACAAAGGGGGCATGGTCTGAGGGGACCATGGGAAATTCTGGAGGGCTTTCTCTAACTCTGTGCATCCCCACCCAAGATATGGCTGTGTGAGCCTTTGCTGCCATCACTCGTCCCTTCGCTCTCCCCTGGGGAACGTGTGTATAATCGGAGATGCTACCCATGGAAGGTTCTCATGCCTGTAAACAGTGCTGAGACACAGGTTTTTTAAAAGGGCTGAGGAAAAGGATAAATACTATAATTCTATACACATGAGGTATCTAAAATAGTCAAAAACCATAAACATAGAACATAGAAAAGTTACTACCAAGGGCTGGGGATTTAGTGTTTAGTGAATGTAGAGTTTCCGTGTTACAAGATGAAAAAGTTCTAGGATCTCCTGCCCAACTATGTAAAATATACTTAACACTACTGAACTATGCACTTAAAAATGGATAGGATGGTAAATTTAAAGCTGTGTGTTTTTCAGACATAAAGAACAGACTTTTGGACACAGTGGAGGGAGGAGAGGCTGGGGTGATTTGTGAGAATTGCATTGAAACAAATACATTACCGTCTGTAAAACAGACAACCAGTGGAAGTTTGCTGTCTGACGCAGAGAACCCACATCCAGTGCTCTGTGACACCCTAGAGGGGTGGGCTGGGGAGGGAGATTTAAGGGGGGTTTAAGAGGGAGGGGACTGGCCTGTGGCCAGTTCATGTTGATGTATGGCAAAAAGCATCATAATATTGTAAAGTGATTATCCTCTAATTAAAAATTTAAAAAGAAGAAATTAAAAAATTAACTGTCTTTCACATTAGAAAAAAAATAAAGTTTTGTGTTTTTTAGCAGAATAAAAAAGAGGAGAGGGAGTGAGGAAGCCCTGGTCTGTAGTATTCCTTGGTTTTGCTCCTTCCTCTGCTCATTCCCTTTAAGGAGAACAGTGGTGATACAGCAAAAAAACCATCACTGTGTTCCTAGTCCATGTTTAAGTCCTCTGCTCACTCTTTAGGGCTTATATGTATCATCGAAGCCCACCCAGCACCCCTGGCTGTTCCCTCATAACTATCTGATTTCCTGCAGGACTCCTCCTGGAGCCTCTGGGCGTCTTCCTGGCCACACCCTACCTCTGAGCCCTGCGGCTGCTCTCAGCTCCAAGCAAGGTGCTTCCTTGATTGGGATCTCTCTGGTCCCTCCAGCTTCCTGGTCACCCTCAAGTGGAGCATAGATTCCAGGTTTCCTAAACCTGCTGCCACAGCTGAGGACCAGCCCCACAACCCTAATCCCCAACCCTGGCTCTGAGCAGCCCAGCCTGGGAGGAATTTCAGGTCCCTCTTCTTGCTCAGGAAGAGTGGTCAGACAAGTATGAATTGTCCAGCAACCACTCTTGTACGTAACATGTAACAGGTGCTCAGTGAGTGTCTGGGGTGAATGACACAGTGAATGGGTGAGGACATTTGAATGGAGTCCTTCGTCAACGCTGGGCCTTTCTGGGCTGCTCTGGTGACCCCACCATCCTAACCAGAAGCATCTTGCCCAGAGTGTGCAGTGGTGCTCGACAAGAGGTGAAGTGCATGGGACAGCCTTGTTCTGGTCCCAGTCCTCCACACTGCACATCAAGTCCCGCAGATACTGTTTCCAACTTCACTGATCATAAAGGCCTCCTTCGTTAGTGAAGAAGATACATTTTGGACCCCAAGTCCATAAATCTGTGTCCCAGTGTTACACACACACACACACACACACACACACACACACACACATATGCTCAGTCATGTCTGCCCTGTCACTAAATTGTTGTGTGACTCCAGGGAGATCACATACCTTCTCTGGGTATCATTTCCTTCATATAAAGTGAGAGGTTGTCACACCATCTCTGTGGGACTCAGTGAGTCAGAATTTGCTATGAGCTTTTACTCTTCTATATCCTTACTCAATTTTGTTGGGTTCCCATTGTTTTTGCAATCAGAGAAACTCCCTGATGCCCAAGCACATAACCACCTCTGAGGAAGGCTTGATCTCCAGGGTGCCTCTGAGAGCAGGTGGCCAGCGTGAGAAAGAAAAGGTCTCACAGAGGAATCTGTAAACTCTCAACCCCTTCTAAGTCACAGCTGACCAGAGCAACTCACGGGAGGCTGATCCCTGGAACATAAGCCCCAGTCCCACTGACATGAAGGCATAAAAATCCACTCCCAAACCAAATTTGGCCTAGGTGAAAGGGGTACAAGCATCCTTTAAAGCCTGCTTAATGCATTATGAAGTCACTGGTGACAGCAAGCCACAATACATACTCATGGAAGGACGAAGGAATGTCTGGTGCTCGTGGGGTTAGAGAAAGTCACCAAAAACATGCTTCTGTGATTCCCTGGTGATCCAGAGGTTAAAAATCCACCTTGCAACGCAAGGGACATCCGTTCAGTCCTTGGTCCCAGATGATCCCAGATGTTGAGGGGTAACTAAGCCCAGTGTGCCATAACTACTGAGCTCACGCTTTCTGGAGCCCGCACTCCGTAACAAGAGCAGCCACTGAAACGAGAAGCCCATGAGCCCCGATGAAGAGTAGCCCCCACTCTGCAACTAGAGAACACCCACAGGCAGCAATGCAGACCCAGCACAGTCAACAATCGTATGTTAATTAATTAAAGAAAAAATAAAAGATGGTGCCATCTGTTGACCCTGGAGCTGGACCCGGGCAATTGGAGGCTCCCCTTCCCCTCCCCTGTCCCTGGAATGTGCCTTCCCCCTTGCCAGGAGTTGAGCCAAGGATTCAGCCGTGAGATAGAAACGTGGTGCCGAGGCTACTGGACTGTGCACATGACTGAGCCCAGGGAGTGCATGCATGCGTGCTAAGTCACTTCACTCAGGTCTGACTCTGCGATCCCGTGGACTGTAGCCTGCCAGACTCCTCTGTCCATGGGATTCTCCAGGCAAAAATACTGAAGTGGGTAGCCATTCCCTCCTCCAAGGGACCTTCCAGACCCAGAGATCAAACCCACATCTCCTGTCTCCTACATTGATAGGCAGGTTCTTTTTTTTTTAGGAAAGAAGAATTTTTTTTTTTTTAATTATTGAAGGATAATTGCTTTACAGAATTTTGTTGTTTTCTGCCACCAAACATCAACATGAATCAGCCATGGGTATACATATGTCCCCTCCCTCTTGAACCTCCCTCCCACCTCCCTGCCCATCCCATCCCTCCTAAATTGTTACAGAGCCCCTGTTTGAGTTCCTTTACCACTAATGCCAGCTAGGAAGCCCAAACCCAGGGAAGGCCTTTGCATAAATTGCTAAGAGTCTGTGGGCAGGCATGGTGACCCACTCACCCCGCTGCCACCCACGCAAGTCCCCTTGCTCCGTGCACCTGCTGCTAACCAGTCTGGAGGGGCTGCCTCTGTCCTCAGTGTCTTCCTGCCCTCCACCAAAGTCACTGGTTTCAGATTCACCCAGGAAGTCCTGGAGAAGCTTGCCTGCCAATCAGCATCTGGTTTCTTATTTAAATTTCAAAAGCATGTGAGGCACCATTCTCCCCATTTCACAGGTGAAGAAACTGAGGCTCAGGGGAGTGGCAATGTGGACAAGGTCTGACACCTAGTAAACAGTAGAGACTGAATGGGCTCGCTTTGAAGCCACCAGGCTGCTGTTGGGATTAGGTGACATTTAGTAGCCTAAGTAATCAGCAGCTGGTGATTTTGTTTCCTATAATGCTTCCAAGTTCCTAGTCCTGGTGCTGTACCAACCCTAAGGATGAGGAATCCCATCTCCCCTCCTCCTCACCAACCCATCACTGCCCACCACAGTGTTCTTGCTCTGAGTTATCTGAGTGTGGAGGGTTAGAGATCTGGTGTTTTGTACTTGTGTCTTGGATGTTTCTATGTTTATTTTTAGAAAGGAGGTCATACACTTTGCCACCTCACAGGGAAGCCAAGAGATACTGTCAGCCAACGAGCTTTCACCTCTTGGCCGAATGATCAAAGTATTAATGTAGATCTCTTTTCTCAGAATAATCAGAGAGGAAACAAATACAGGCCAACTGTAAAGCTTCCTGGTCCACCCCTTCGCCTGTTACCCTTCTCTCAGGTCCCCCTTTCCCGGTGGAATTTGCAGATTATCATTACCTGCATGCCAGCAGTAAGATGTCCCCATAACCCCAAATCCATCATTAGAAATGGAATGGTTTATCCTATCTCAAGGGCTTCCCTGGTGGTTCAGACGGTAAAGCGTCTGCCCGCAGTGCGGGAGACCCGGGTTCGATTCCTGTGTTGGGAAGATCCCCTGGAGAAGGAAATGGCAATCCACTCCAGCACTCTTGCCTGGAAAATCCCATAGACAGAGGCGCCTGATAGGCTACAGTCCATGGGGTCGCAAAGAGTTGGACACGACTGAGCGACTTCACTTTACCCTATCTCAAAGTCTTCCCAGGTGGCGCTAGAGGTAAAGAACCTGCCTGCCAGTGCAGGAGACATAAGAGACCTGGGTTCAATCCCTGGGTTAGGAAGATGCCCTGGAGGTGGGCATGGCAATTCACTCCAGCATTCTTGCCTGGGAAATTTCACGAACAGAGGAGCCTGGCGGGCTATAGGCAATGAGGTTGCAAAGAGTCAGAAACGACTGAATGACTTTCACTTTTTCATGTGAGTTGTAGGGTAACTGAGACATTCAGTTCATAGCAGAAAGGGAAGAGGGCATGGCTCATGAGCCCGGCCGACATCACAGGGAGTAGCCAGGCCTGAGTACTCTGGGGCAGAGAGAGGTCATGCACCTCCCTGGCTTCAGATCACTGTGCAGGGCCGGAAGACCCCACACGGTACACATGCATGGGAGGGCGGAGGTCTCTGGAAAACCTACAAAATCGCCCCACAAGAGAAACAGCATTTGCACATCTGCCATGACAAAAGTCGTTTGTTCACTGAAGAAAAGCCACAAAGACCATCACTTAGCCCTTTCTACTACTTACACCCCCACCCCCACCCCTGCCATCCTCAAGAAGAGGAGATGGAACAAGGAAGTTCAGTTCAGTTTAGTCTCTCAGTCGTGTCCGACTCTCTGCGACCCCATGAACCGCAGCTCACCAGGCCTCCCTGTCCATCACCAACTCCCGGAGTTTACCCAAACTCATGTCCATTGAGCCGGTGATGCCATCCAACCATCTCATCCTCGTCGTCCCCTTCTCCTGCCCTCAATCTTTCCCAACATCAGGGTCTTTTCAAATGAGTCAGCTCTTCGCATCAGGTGGCCAAAATACTGGAGTTTCAGCTTCAATATCAGTCCTTCCAATGAACACCCAGGACTGATTTCCTTTAGGATGGACTGGTTGGATCTCCTTGCAGTCCAAGGGACTCTCAAGAGTCTTCTCCAACACCACAGTTCAAAAGCATCTATTCCTTGGCACTCAGCTTTCTTTATAGTCCAACTCTCACATCCATACATGACTACTGGAAAAACCATGGAACAAGGAAGAAAGAGAGGAAAAAAGACCACCAGTTTCTTTCACACCATAGAGGTTTC
Organism: Bos grunniens; assembly: GCF_055505025.1. Classification (NCBI taxonomy): domain Eukaryota; kingdom Metazoa; phylum Chordata; class Mammalia; order Artiodactyla; family Bovidae; genus Bos; species Bos grunniens. The sequence goes on from NC_141170.1 coordinate 72,581,195, forward strand.
ACTTAGCACCTGTCTGACTCAGACAAAACTTCAAACTATGTGTGAGATAAAAGGTTTGATTTTTATCATACTAGGTACCTAAAGATGAAATTGTTCTAATGAATAAATAGGAAAAGCTATGGGATCTCCCAGAATATCATTGGGTGGGGAGATAATCTAACAGATAAGGAATGAAGACAAAGGTTGGGGAATAATAAAGCTCTTTCCTGATTGTCCCACATCCTTCAAGACACCTGTTGCATGTGAACAATGTCTGGCAAACAGGAGGTACTTAATGAAGTACAACCATTAGAAGTAATAGTTAAGACATCTAGTTCAGTTACTAACCTGGTGCAGCTGGCCTTTTCCATTTTTACTGAGAACACCCTAATCAGATTACCTTTGTAACTTATCACCCAGAAAATCATAGTGACTGTTCAACTGTCCTCCCGACCTCCAATTCGCTCTCCCCTCCAGCCTACTCTACTCTCCAGGATGAGCTTAGTTTAGCCAATATCAGAGGTAGGCATCTCACTCCCTGTCCAGGAATCTCCAGTGGCTTCTTATTCCCTAAAATCCCACTTGTTTGCTTGGCATCAATATTCCCAGCAACTGGGAGTTCATCTTCCTTTCTCATTAGTCAATTTCCTCTTCTTTTCAGAACAGAATAATTTGCTTTTCCCCAAGTACTTCAGTTAGGAAATGGCAACCCACTCCAGTATTCTTGCTTGGACAATTCCATGGACAGAGGAGCCTGGTGGGCTACAGTCTGTGGGGTCGCAAAGAGTCAGATATGACTGAGTGACTGAGCATGCATGCATGTATCCAACTACTTCCTTGCCTTCATGCCTCCCCCAATTTGAGATGCTCTCCTTTTCCTTTTAGCTCTTCCTCATAAAACCTTATCATTCTTCATGGCTCAGCTTACATTATCTTCTCCATAAAATCCGAAGTCCTGTATTGGAGAGATTTCTCCCTCCTCTGAGTTCTCTAAACACTGACTCTGTGTACATGTAATTGCCCCATAAGAGTTTATTCCCCCAACCCTACTCCTCATTGCTTGCAAATGAAATGCCATTATATATAGGCTTTGATGGTATCATGTTCAGGGGGAAAAGTCTAGTTCTGAGGGGTAAATCATGGTGGATGTGTGTTAGACATGACAGTCTCATTTCCTTTTGTATGAAGTCCTAGAGCTTGGGGTGAGGGGCGGCAAGGAGAAGAACACTGAGCAGAGGGGGATCCTTTGCAGAATAAAATTAGGGTGCAAGAGAGCATAATATGACTTAAAGACCCTGAGTCCCATTTGCAATTCACTACCCTAATTCTGTGTGGACTCAATAAAACTGAAAGGCTTAGTGCAATGGGAGGCCCATTTCAAGGCTGGTTAAAGTGACTTTCGATACCCAGGCCTGAGAAAGATATTGTTCAGCCAGTATTCTTTCTCTTGACACTACCACCTCCTCCATAGGAGGCTTTTACTTTCCTGCCCCACAGATACTGGGATCGGCCTTGTGACTTGCTATGGCTAAAATAATTTGGGGGCAGGGAAGTGACAGTGAGCAAGTTTGAGCCTATGACTGAAGAAGTGTTGAGGGTTTCCATTTACTCCTCAGTTTGCAGCTGGTCCAAGGATGATAGACACATGGAGCACAGCTGGACTCCACCCACAGCTTGGAACCAAGCCCAGCAGAGCCTGGCACAGATCAGCTGCAGCCAAGTTGACCAACAGACAATTGAGCAAGAAATATATTGTTATATATTGTTGTATATTGCTGAGGTTTGGAAGATTTGTTTTGCAGCTTTACTGCAGCAATATCTGACTGATGCTTTGCTCTTTTCCTGTTTCCTACCACCTTTCTCTGCGTGTCTTCTCTCCTTTCTCCTCTGTCTTCTCTCTATCAAAGTATTTCTTTTTCAAAAATTTTTATTGGAGTATAGTTGATTTACAATGTTGTATCCGTTCCAGGTGTACAGCAAAGTGAATCAATTATACATATACATATAGCTATCAAAATATTTCAATCTAAAAAATCAGCTTCTTATCTCTTAGACTGAATTTTAGTTACACACTTTCTTTTTCCAAATATATACACACACACTCATACATATATATGGGTTTCAATTCATTGTCTCTTTTCAAAAAGAAAGACTTTACTATTAGGACTTCAGGAGTCAGTAACCAGGTGAGAAAGGCTACAGCCTGGAATCTGTTTTATAGGTCCCCTGATTTCACACTTCTCGCAGCCTAGGTTGAAACAGACCCCAACCAATAGCTGATTTTTCAAGAAGACGCAAAATACTGAAAGAAGGGTTCAGCAAAAGGTGCATATCTGCTTCATTCCATCGTTTACTCTAATGAAGTGGCGGCATGGATCGGTGATTCCAGCCACCCAACCCCTCCCTAAAGCTTGGCCAGCTCTGCAGTCCAAATGGCAGCATGTGTTGGGGAAGATGATTAATGTTAGCAGAAGGCTCCGGAGAATCTCTCAGGAACCTTTTGTTTATTAAATATAAAAATCTATGTTTAAATATAATGTCAAAGGTACGACACAGACCAGCATGATCTAAGACAGACCACTGCCTCCAATCTTCAACAACTAGATGTTCTTCAAGTTCTGGCTTCTAGGCTCAAAGCATCTAAAGATTTTCCAGGGAGCCTCAAACTACTCAACAAAGAGGTCATAGAGGTTGACAGAGCCCATCTATTTCTGTCCATCGTCTGTTCCTAATTGCAGAGGCGGTGGCTTTCATGGTGGGGTCCAGTATGTAGTTGGGTCTGGGTCACTTTCCATGGAAGGCAGCTATTCCTGACTGCTACTGGGCCTGGGATAAGCACACGGCTCTGTTCTGCATGGAACTCAGACCTCATGCTCACCTGCCCACTCCTTTAATTCAGAGCTATGGTGAACCTTCTGGGTGGTGGGCCTGGGTTCAGGACGCGGAGGCACATGGATTACACACAGTGCCCACGTCTGCCGGTTAGACTCTGGAGGAGGAGACACAGACCACTCACGGGTAAACACAGAGGAAGAAAATAAAACAGGGTGATATGATACATGTGAATAACAGGGGGTACATCACAATTAGGTGGGGTGCTCAGGGAATACTAGAAGCAGGAGCTTCCAAGCTGCCTACCCTGTTACACTATTTAAGCACTTTGTGTCTATTTGTTGTTGTTCGGTCACTCAGTCCTGTCTGACTCTTTGGGACCCCATGGACTGCAGCACACCTGGCTTCCCTGTCCTTCACTGTCTCCTAGAGTTTGCTCAAACTCATGTCCATCCCATTGAGTCGGTGATGCCATCCAACCATCTCATCCTCTGTTGCTCCCTTCTCCTCCTTCCCTCAATCTTTCCCAGCATCAGGGTCTTTTCCAATGAGTCGGCTCTTCGCATCAGGTGGCCAAAGTATTGGAGCTTCAGCTTCAGCATCAATCCTTCCAATGAATATTCAGGACTGATTTCCTTTAGGATGGACTGGTTGGATCTCCTTGCAGTCCAAGGGACTCTCAAGAGTCTTCTCCAACACCACAGTTCAAAAGCATCACTTCTTTGGCAGTCAGCTTTCTTTATAGTCCAACTCTTACATCCATACATGACTACTGGAAAAACCATAGCTTTGACTATATGGACTTTTGTCGGCAAAGTAATGTCTCTGCTTTTTAATATGCTGTCTAGGTTTGTCTTAGCTTTTCTTCCAAGGAGCAAACGTCTTTTAATTTCATGGAGGCAGTCACCATTTGCAGTGATTTTGGAGTCCAAGAAAATGAAGTCTGTCACTGTTTCCAGTTTTCCCCCATCTATTTGCCATCAAGTGTTGGGACCGGATGCCATGATCTTAGTTCGTGTCTATTACCACCTTTAGTTTTCCCAGCAACAGTACGGGGAAGGTATGATGACTGTCCTTTTAAAATGAGAAGACCAAGGCACAGAGACATGAAGTAACTCTCTCGGGATCACACAGCCAATAAGGAGAGGTGCTGGAGGCACGCCGAGGGGTTGGCACTGCAGTCTAGACACACTCTCACCCATATGAGACATATTGCCTCTCAGAGTGGGTGACAGTGGGGCAGAAGTCTGTGATAGAAGGGGCCAGCCATGTCAAGGTCTGAGCAAGAGTGTCCTCCTCAGGTGGACGAGGAGACCAGCACAGTCCTCTAGAACCTGAGTGAACACAGTGAGAAGTAGCAGTTTTGGGATGTTTCCACTCTGTGGTGTTATTGCTCATTCAGGTGACACCTATTCTGCTAAAACTTCATAAGGACTTGTGTTCACCTTACGCCCTAATGCCTTATGCAGTGTTTAATTCATTTGTTGTTGTTGTTTAGTCTTTAAGTTGTGTCTGACTCTTTTGTGATCCCATGGACTGTCGCCTGCTAGGCTCCTCTCTCCAGAATTCTCCAGGCATAAATACTGGAGTGGGTTACCATTTCCTTCTCTTGGGGATCTTCCCAACCCAGGGACTGAACCTTTATCTCCTGCATTGGCAGGCAGATTTTTTACCACCGAGTGACCAGGGAAGCCTGTTTAATTCATAGATATATTTAGTAATTCTTTTTTGGATCAATGAATGTGCTTTTTTGTTTTAACTAATTAATGAATAAGCACTGGACCAATCCAATGTTGGTTTGAATCTTAAATCCTTCACCTGTTAACTGTTCAACCTTGGGCAAATAACCAACTTCTCTGATCCTCATTGTCACTTTCTGTGTGGTGGAGATAATAAAATAATCCCAAGGTTGGTTATTGAGAGGGTTAAATGAAATAGCTTTTGTAAAGAGTTGAGAGCAAGGTCACCAAAGGATTGATCCTACAGAAATGTCCAGCTTTCTTTCTCCACTGCAAACAAGACCCGGGTTTTTCCATGGCATGAACCCACTGTAGAATCTAGCATTGAAAGGGACTCCTTGCTACCTGAAGTGTGGTCCAAGGACTAGCCCATTGGAATCCCACAGGAGCTTGCTAGAAATAAATAAGCTCAGGCCCCAACCCAGACCTACTGATTAGAACTTCTGGAGGAGAGGACTGGTTACTTGTGAAAGCGCCTCTCTTCATCCCAGGTGATTCTTACCATCAAAGAGAACGTTGAGCCTGCCCCAGTCCAAGGGTCTGTATCTTTCCTACTGCTTCAGCCCTACTCTGGTGCTTGCTGCCTAGTCCGGGTTTCTGAACATTGCTGCTAACCTGTTTCCTGCCCATGCTTTCACACCTTCCAGTCCTAGCTGCACCCCACCCCCGCCCCACTGGATTGACAACCACCCACCCCATGAGATGTCCATGCTGGACCAATCAACTGGGCTTGGGGGGTCCAGGGAAGCATCTCACAACACAAGAGCCCGAGCCTGGCTGGCTTGCTGACCAGTACGGGGCCTTCTCTCTACTGTCCTCCTGGCTCACCTGCTATACCTGAGGAAACAGCACGGAACAGCATTCTGACTGGCAGTGCGAGGCAGCCTCAGGTCTGAATCTCAACCATGTCAACACACCCTGAAGACAGAGGTAAAAGAGAGGGTCACTTCGTACTCACCTGTCAAACATTTTCCAGGCTTGTCTATGCCTGTTGCACATTAATCAACTTTGAGGCCTGGGTGTCATAAAACTGTTTTGTTGTTTTTTTTTTCGTTGTTAAGATATGATTAAACCTTCCAGAAACTGCATTGTCTTCTTAGCTGGTGCAGACCTCCCTTTAGTGAGGTGTGGAACTTGCTTCTCAGTCTCAGTGGTTGTACTCATTTTGCGTTTTCGGGGAGCTGAAATAAGGGTGCTTTCCACACCACCCTGTAAGTCCTGGCTTTGCACCTTGGCACACCTGCTTTCAGCATCGTTGAGGGACCATCTCTGTTGAGATGACAACCCAAGTGATGGTACCAGAACATAACTTCAGAATGGTGGTGACCCCATCTGCCATGATGACTCCACCCGGCACAATAGGGTGTTTCAATGTGTATTTCTTAATTAATGCCAAAAAGCATAGAGATGTAAATGAACTTTACAAAGATGCTCATCAAGATGAGGACTGGAGACTGGACATTTTTATCCAGAGCTGTTTACCTTTAAACCTTCACTGCTCTGGCAGACGCTCATATTCTGTTCCAGGAAACTCAATTTCCCAGGCCAAGTTCAAACTTGCTGCCATCTACTGGCCAACCCTTAACATTACATTTACCTGCATATACTTAAATTTTAACCAAGCCCATTGAAAAGACCCTGATGCTGGGAAAGATTGAGGGCAGGAGGAGGAGGGAGGACAGGGAGGAGAGGGGACGACAGAAGATGAGATGGTTGGATGGCATCACTGACATAATGGACATGAGTTTGGGTAAATTCCGGGAGTTGGTGATGGACAGGGAGGCCTGGCGTTCTGCGGTCCATGGGGTCACAAAGAGTTGGACATGACTGAGCAACTGAACTGAACCGAACCAATGTGTAACTTAAAACATTTGCTGAAAGTTATGGAAACATGAACTTGGTAGTAATATTCCATCTCAAGAAAATAAACATAAACGGTTTTGTATCAGGTGTTTTAAAAGCTTAAATTGTAAATCAGAGCACAATGAAATTTCCAATCAAAAATTATGTTATACCCTCAATGGATGAATATGTTGCTTCTATTGGGTTTTATGGCTACTACTTTCATAATCTGTGAGTTTGGGAAAAATCAAATTCTGAAAGTCAGAAAACATCTCCTGAAGATACTCAAGCCCATAGTGTATACATGCAAGAAAGTGCAGTAGAAACAGCTGCCCACTCCATATAAGATGCTGCTGCTGCTGCTAAGTCACTTCAGTTGTGTCCGATTCTGTGTGACCCCATAGACGGCAGCCCACCAGGCTCCTCCATCCCTGGGATTCTCCAGGCAAGAACACTGGAGTGGGTTGCCATTTCCTTCTCCAATGCAGGAAAGTGAAAAGTGAAAGTGAAAAGTGAAAGTGAAGTCTAGGAAGTCCATTTTCGCTGCCCCACACTGAGAAAGAGCATGCTTGTGTGTGTGCACGTGTGTGTGTGTGTATTTGACATACTTTTTTAATATCTGAACTGCAAACACTGGAGAACAATGGATCACCTAGCATTGCTTGGTGCGTATGAGAGGTAAGTTGGGTCTATAAGTAAAAATCCTTCAAAAAAAAAAAAAAAACAACACACAGACACACAAACCTCTGATTTCAAAGATTCTTCTGAGACTCAGTATGGCTTGGGACTGGCCATCAAAAAACATGGTTCTGGAATGGGCCCTGAGGTGTACACTGATGGACCCAAAGTCTGGCTGGTGGTTCTTTAGACTGCTCAGAGTTGCCACTGCCCCACAGGACCACAGAGACCCCTTCTGGGCAGGCAGGCAGAATTGTCTCTGAGAATTAATGTTTGTCCTTGAGAATAGAACAGTGTGTGTGTATGAGCGCGCGCGCATGTGTGTTTGAGTTGCCTCTTGGACAACTGCTCGTTGGCAGGGATCACCAAAGTCCCCCTCGCCCAGTCACCTGCTGAGCAATCCCCACAGAGTGCATTCATTCTACAAATTCATCCACTAGTATTTATGGAGCAGTCACAGACCCTGTTCTAGGCTCTGGGGACACGGCAGTGAACACGGCAGACCCTGCTTCCCTTCTCTCGAGTCTTGCCTTCTAGCAGGAGAGAAAGGCAATGTACAAGTGCAGAGACTCAGGAGCAGTAAGGGCTACACAGAAAATAAAACAGGAAATGAGATGGAGTGCGAATGCAGGAGAGAGACTTATTGGACTGGCCGTCTTTTTCTCAAACACCCGAGTGAAGTGAGGGAAACAGCTATGTGAAGGTCTGGGAAGAGTGATCCAGGCAGGATAGCAGGTTCAAAAGCCTAGCAGTGCAAACTTCTTGGCATGTTTGAGGAACAAAAAAACAATTGCATGTCGCATACCTAACCTCAAATAATCATCCCAAAGACCCTAAGAAATAAGCACTAGTATTATCCCCATTTTACAGATGAAGAAGCTGAGGTTTAAAGAGGTTAAGTAACTTGTCCGAGATCATCATTCAGCCAGCAAACGGCAGAGCTAGGCAAGGAACTGGGGTATCTGGTTGCAGAGTCCAGGCTCTTAAGAATTTGAATGGATATGAGAAGCAAGTGCCAGGTATTACCTGGAAGAGCTGTGGGGTGGGAGTGGTGAGTATGGGTAGAAGATAGAACCCAGCACAAAACCAGCCTTTGAGGATAAAGGGTGCTTTCTCTTCCTCTTGGAAAGACTTGTAGAAGAGACTCTTTCATAAGAGGGTGCATCAGAAGTCAGGAAAGGAAAAGCTGTGCCTAGGGGTCTCCAATGAAATGTATTTGTGTGTCTGTGTGTTTTCTCTTGTATCACTATGGGGACAGTCACATTGAGTGTGTCATTTTAAATTCCTCTCCACTTAGACTCATGAGTCTTAACAACCTGGCTCCTTGGTGGAGTCTGAGGGTTTGTGCAGCTCCGTGGGGACTGGCATGGGTGAGTGGGGCCCCCACACCCTTGCCCCCCAGGTAGGTGAGAAGGTCAAGACAGGTGGTTCTCAGGATCCGGGGGAGAACAGAGAGAGCCCTATGGCCTGCAGCTGAGCTGACCATGAACATAAGACAAAGAATTTCTTTTCCAAATGTCCTGAGAGAGTATAGCCCTGGGAGGGAGGGTGGTGCCTAGGGCTTAGCATCTCATCCTAGAACCTGAGATTTTGGAGAACAGTGGTGTCTTCTATGTCACACACTAGCCCCCAGCCCCCAGCCCCCAGAACCTAGCACAGGTCCTGGCAGGCAGCAGGCACTTAGTAAACAGGTGTAATTCGGATATGTAATACATCTATTAGGAAACTTCTGTTGCAAGGGGCAGAAAAGTTCTGATTTAAGCCCAAAGAAAATTTCTTTACCTGGTAACAAGAGGACTGGGAACTAGACTGGGCTTTTCACCCAAAGGACATGGGGCTTCTACGGCAAACCCAGAACTCTATGTGTGCCAGGTCTGAGCTCAGGCTTCCATGAATTTGTTTCATTCTCAGGTTAAGATGGTGGCACCAGCTTCAGCCCTCATCCAACCTCCCAAGAGAAAGACAGAGTCCTGGGAATCACTTTGATTGGACCAGCCCTGAGCTAATCACCATGGGCAGCAAAATGCCACATCTTGATTTGGCTCCATCTAGGTCGTGTGGTTCACCGCAGATTCCTGAATCACTGCCCCACACCGACCTCAAGGATGAGCAGAGAGGAAGAGGAAGATCCTCTATGAACACCTTATACCGGGAAGAAGGGGCAAGGGCTGCTGGGGAGGAAATACAAATGATCTATGCCATTGAGACAAGGAGATGGAAATAATAGCAATAATAATAGCAAACATTTATAGAGGGCTAACTTCTACTGGGTTGCATTCCCTTTACAGGTATTAAAGCAGTTCTGACAACAATGCTATGGGCAGGCGGTATCAATAGTCCTCACTTCAAAGAAGAAGACATTTAGGTTAATTAGCTTTCTCAAGTTCAGACAGCCTCAAAGTGGCAGAACCAGGAATCAGACCCAGGCATCCAGCCACAAAGTCCAGGCACTCAAGCACAGCCTATGTAAAAATGGCTGAGAAAGGCCAGAAAGGGGACGACTTAATAGGCAGCCTTGCAGCCGACCCCCACTGCCAAATACAGCCCTGACCCATAGTAGATATTGACCACTTGTCAACTGAAGAAATGGTGCCCTGGTCTCACCCACATGCATTTGACATTCTCAGACTGTAAGTGATTTGATTTCTGGGAAAATACTTAAGACACAGCTTCCGTATCTTCTTAGGCTAGAGATTCATGGTGGGTGCTAACATTTTTATTTTTAGGGGAAAATGAAGAAGAGATCATGACCAGAAGAAATATCCTCTCCACCCCAGCTTATGGAGGAATCTTATTCTTTTATCTACCTGGGGCAGACATTCCAGAAATGGCTTTTCTGTGGGGGCTTTTCTCGATACCATTTCTCTCCTCTGCTCTTCTGGGAAAGCTTTCTTCAGATACCATACCTAAATTTGCCAAACAGTGGATGGGGCTGCAGGATCCCATGTCCTGGAGGACTCAAGATGGAAGCAGGCACCTGCCCAACAGAGCACAGGTGAGGGTTCTGGGTCCCAGAGTGGTGGGTACTGAGAAAGCCTGTGGTCTGGACTTGACCCTCCCCTGACCAGCGTGTCTGCAGCGTGTCTGGAACTGTCAGCCATGCTGGCTGGTGCGTCTCATCTACGTAGCCCCTGTGCTAGGATCCGAACTGGACCACCAGGGATGGGAGTGATACCTACAGCACTCACTCATTCATTCATTCATCCACTCACTCACTCACTCCCTTATCAATCCTTTCACGGATGCTTCTTTGAACACTTACCAAGTTCTAATCACTCTTCGAGTAGTGAGGGCATTAAAAGAGGAGGACGAAGATTCTACCCCCACATCCTCCTCTCACAAGATACCTCCTCTTTCTCCTGTGCAGCTGAGATTCTTGAGAGGTCAGGCATTAACCAGATAATCACACACATCGTTGAAAGGACCAGGAGCTAAGAGAGCAGGTAAGCAGGCAGCTGGCAGGGGTAGGGCTGGCAACGGACGAGGGGGTAACAGCAGACAGCCCCCAGGAGAAGAGACATTTGAGCTGACCTCAGTAGAGTGAGTGAGAGTTCAAGGCAAAGTGGGTTGAGGGGAAAAGCATTCAGGCAGAGACAAGAGCTGGGGCAGAGGTGGTGCAGAGATCAGAGTGGGGAGGAGAGACGAGGCCAGAGAGACAGGAGGGGCCTGACCCTGCAGGACTTTGTAGAATTTGGGGGGAATTTTGTCTTTCCTAGAGGACATGAAAATCTAGTACTGGGTAATGGAAAGAGATGAGATTCAATTTCTATGTTCCAAAGTCCCACTGGCTGTTATGTGGAAAGCCAGAGTGGATAAAGGAAAAACAATTAAGAGTCTCCTGGAGAAATTCACACAAGAGGTGATGGAGGTTTGAACATGACTGACGGCCTTGGAAAGAGGTAGCATGGACAGAGTGGAGAAATGGTTTGGACCCAAGTCAACAAGACAGCTCTGTGACCAGAGCAGAAATGTGCTTTCTATGCAACCTGTCCCATCCAGGACAATCATAAGACTCCACAGACCTGAAACACTTGTCCTTGGAGGCCCTATCCCATATTCATATAAAATATCCACATCCCATGTCAAACATGGGTTTGCAGGGGGGTTTTTTTTTTTGGTAGTTTTAATTGAAAATATTTTAATCATTTTGCCTTTCAAATTATCTAGTCCATGTAAACTATTACATTTAGAATGGATAAGCTACAAGGTCCTAAGGTATAGAACAGGGAACTATATTGTGGACTTAATAATTATTCACCTAGAAGTTGAGAGCTATGTTTTATTCAGTGGAAATTTTTAGGACTTCAGAGAACTGCTCCAAAGAGGCAAGTAGAGGAGCCAGGTTATATAGAAGTTTTGCAAGAAAGGGCATGCAGTGAGAACATTAAAAGATTAATTAAAGAAAACCAGATATCCCAAGTTAAGGAACTCAGTGCTTTGCTATATATGGGAAGGTCTGGGCTTACTGAAATCATCCCTTTGATATGCACCCCAGCTCTCTGGGGCCAGTATGCTGTGTTTTCACATCCTGAGTTTCCTCGGAGCTCACTGGCTTACCATCCATGGTGGCTGCAATCCCTGATGACTATGACCTCCTTTGTTTACTGATATGGCAGGAAGTATTCCATTTCTCAATACTCAATATCCTGTGACAAACCATAATGGAATAGAATATAAAAAAAATGTATATATGTATAAACCAAGTCACCTTGCTGTACAGCAGAGATTGGCACACATTGTAAGTGAACTATATTTCAATTTTTTAAAAAGTGAAAAAAAAAAAAGTACCTGTAAAATTAATATTTTTGCAATTTGCAATTTGTTTCTTGGCGATCATCAAGCAAACCCCAAAATCCTACCCAAGGGAGAAAATCAAACCTACAAATTGTTTCCAATATAATCAACATGTTTGAATGTTACACTGGATAGTAAATTAGATCGACACCTTCACAGAGGCCATATTTGACCTATGACCTGACCTTTGCTGAGGGCAGATTTTCCACATTTCTTTTATTCTGGGTGTGGCTATAGTGTTGATTTACTCAATGTACACAATTTTGAAAACACTGCCTTGGCATTTTTTCACTTAAAAAGATTTATTGGGGTATCATTTAAATCTAGTAAACTTTATTCTTTTTATGTGCATAATTCTATGGGTTTGACAAATATGTGGAGTTGTGTGTGGCTACAATCAAGATATGAAATATTTTCCTCCCCCACCAGAAGTTCCCTGGAGCCCTTTCTGTACTGAACCCTCCACCCTCCCCCAGTCCCTGGCAACCACTGGTGTGATGTCTGTGTCCCGGGTCTTGCCTTGTCTGGGTCCTATGATGGAATCACAGAATGTGGAGCCTTTTGTGCCTGACTTCTTTCACACGCACATGCACACACTGTGCGCGTATCATTGGTCTGTTGCTTTTTGCTGCTAAGTCGTGCACCCCACTCCAGTACTCTTGCCTGGAAAATCCCATGGACGGAGGAGCCTGGTGGGCTGCAGTCCATGGGGTCGCTAAGGACACGACTGAGCGACATCACTTGGACTTTTCACTTTCATGCTTTGGAGAAGGAAATGGCAACCCACTTCAGTATTCTTGCCTGGAGAATCCCAGGGATGGGGGAGCCTGGTGGGCTGCCGTCTATGGGGTCGCACGGGGTCGGACACGACTGAAGCAACTTCGCAGCAGCAGCAGCAGCATTTCCTTGTGTGAAGAATTACCATGAACTTGTTTATTTCTTATAAATTTATTTCTAGAAACTTATCCTGTCATAATTCTGGAGGCCAGGCCCATGCCCTCTCCTCATCTCTGGGAGGTTTGTTTATCTCCTCCAGCTTCTGGAGGCACCAGGGGGTCCCATGGCTTGTAGTTCCATCACTGCAGTCTGCCTCCATCCTCCCATGCCCTCCTCCTCTCTCCTTCTTGTCCTTGGATATGGGATCCACTTGAGAATCCAGTGTGAATACATCTGGTGGTGGTATAGTCACGAAGTAGTATTCAAGTCTTTGAGACCCCATAGACCGTCGCCAACTAGAATTCGATTCTTTGAGATCCCATGGACTGTAGCCCTCCAGGCTCCTCCATCCATGGAATTTCCCAGGCAAAAATACTGGAGTGGGTTGCCGTTTCCTTCTCCAGGGGATCTTCCCCACCCAGAGATTGAACCTGGGTCTGCAGCATTGCAGGCGGATTCTTTACCAACTGAGCCACCAGCGAATTATATCTGCAAAGATTCTTTTTCCAAAAAAGGACACCTTCACAGTTTTAAGGAGCAGCACACAGATATTACCTCTGGGGGCCGCCATTTAACCTATTACATAGGATAGACCACAGCTTGTTCTCTTCTCTCACCAGCTGATGGGCATTTGTGGTTTCCGGTTTGAGGAGGCTATTAACGGCCCGCTCTGAATACCCACAGATCTTAGCACAGACCCATGCTCTCTTTTCTCCTGGCTGCAGGACAAGAGGGTCATTCCTCTACCTGGTAACACAGGACATGCTTTAAAGCATGGTAGTAGCCTGCCCCTCTCTGTCCATCTCTGAGCCGCTGTGCCTGGGGACCTGAGCATACCCCAGCCTCACCCCAAGTCTGGTCTTGCCTACAGCTCCAGATGAGTTCGGGTCCAGGCCCTAGTCCCCTGCCCTTGGTGAGTCAAGAACCTTTAGATAAATGGACTTTGGAGAGGAAGAGCCCCAGCAGGGCCGGGGACTGAAGCTCATTTCCCCGGGTTTGCTTCCTGGAACACCAGCCTCCGGCCTCAGACAAGGCAGTTTCTCTTCCTGTCACTGTCCCTGTCCTAGTGTCCAGGGCAGGCTCCGGAAGCCAGACACACAGTGTCCTGTGGAACTGCATGCCTCGGCCACCCACCAGGGACCATGACGCGCTGGCCCAGACGGGCTGACTGGGACCCGCTGAGAGGCAATTTTATCATCAAGCTGTAACTTCGTTATCTCCAATAATAAATGAACAGTCGATATTGCTAATACCCTCAGACTCCCCCACTGAGCCTGGCTTCTGTTTGGCTACACATGTCCTCCTGTGGGTTCAAAGGAGCCTTTTGTTTAACATCAACATTTGCTTCTGAACTCTTTTCACGTATTTATTTTTCACTGTTTGCATCTGCTTGTCCTTGCCCAGTGTGGGAACACCCGGATGAGAGGCCCTTTGGTTCTAAGGCTTTCCGCCCTGTGAGATCCCACACACCTGGGTGACCCTCACTACCTGCTTATCTCGCTGACTAGGACACCTTCAAGCTCCCTAAGATTAAAGTCAAGGAATTTGTTTACAAAAAAGGCTTGCTGGTGACCTCACCTGTTCCCCAGGGAAGGCTGCCTGCTCCCCTGCAGCGGAGAAGGATCTTGTCGGGGTTGGGAACTGGGGAGCCACGGGAGGCCCAATTCAGTCTTCACCTCCTGCTTGAATTCTATGTCCTTGAACTTCTGCTGTACTGCAATACTAACTCAGCCAGTCACTGCTGTGCAGAGTATGGTCCCTTCCAGGATTCATTCCATCCATTAAAAAAAGTCCCTTTCTGAGACTCACAGGCTTAGAGATGGAACTTACAGTGGTGAGGGAGCAGGATGAGGGGAAAGGTTAGGTAGTTTGAGATGGACATGTACACACTGCTATATTTAACATAGTTAACCAACAAGGCCCTACTGTGTGGCACAGGGAACTCCGCTCCATGTTCTGTGGCAGCCTGGATGGGAGGGGAGTTTTGGAGAGAATGGATACATGTATGTGTACAGCTGGGTCCCTTAGCTGTTTACCTGAACCTATCACAACATTGTTAACTGGCTACCCCCCAACACAAAATAAAAAGTTAAAAAAAAAAAAAGAACAACAACAACAAAGCCCCTTTCTAACCATCTGAGTTGAAATGCCTGGGTTTTTTGCAGGAATTCAAAATCCTAACAGAGTCAACTTCTACAGGAGAGATGGAGAAATCTGCCTAGTTTCCTCTCAGTTCAACTTTTATCTTCTCCACTACTCCAGGGGACCTCCTGAATTCTGTGCAGCTTAATTCACAATGACAGACATGGTTTCTGGTAAGCTGAAAACACGGAGTGTTCACCCTTCTCACTAGAGAATTCAGGTGACTGTTCAGACACGGGTAACCTTCCCTCATCTCCTCCACGGGGGAGAAACCCCAGAGGGGTGAAAATCAAGGTGGCTCCAAATGTAATGAGGGCCTGCCTCTTTTCTTCCAAGCCACTGCCTCCCACCTAAAGACGTGGCTGCATTTCCATGGGACCCAGATCAAACTTAGCATTATGTGAATGTGAACTTTATGCCAGCAATTTCACATAGCTCCTTGCATTTTTATGTTTATCATGAGAAATGGGCTATTTCCTGCCATATCTGTCAGTAAACAAGGATGTCAGTCATTGAAATTGCAGCCCTTCAGTGTGAACTGATGAGGGCACTCGGGAGGAATACCTGAGATCTAGCAGCCATCAGACCTGATGTGAAGAGCTAATTCGCTGGGAAAGACCCTGAGTGAGGCTGGGAAAGATTGAGGGCAGGAGGCAACAGACAATGAGACAGTTGGATGGCATCACCGACTCAATGGACATGAGTTTGAGCAAATTCCAGGAGACAGTGAAGGACAGGGAAGCCTGGCATGTGTCCATGGGGTCACAGAGTTGGAACACAACTTAGGGACTGAAGAGCAGCAAAGCAGTCATCAGAATACAGCCACTCCCTGTAGCGAGCCCCAAGGAAGCTGAGAATGTGAAAAATAGAATACTGGCCGCAGACAGCTTTCAGTGATCCCAAACTCACCTCTTCCTGTATAGACAAAAGTGCTAAGTTCCTTAACTTGGGTTATCTACCTTCTTTAATTAACAATAATCTTTTGATGTTCAGATTACCTGCCCTTTGTTGCAAAACTTGTATGTAACCTGGCTTCTTCCCCTCGCCTCAGAGCAGTTCTCTGAAGTCCTGAAAATTCTCAAGTAAAACATAACTCTCAACTTTTAGGTTGTGAATATTTTTTAAGTCAACGGCCTCAATGAAGCAGATATCATTATCTTTTTTTTTTTTTTCTTTTACTGAGGAGGAAACAGATATGAGATTTAGAGAAATAAAGTGAGGTGTCCAAAACCCTAAACTAGCCAGCAGTGAAAGAGGAAATCTGAACTTCCGCCCAAGTCTTTGCATCTCTCATGCTCATATTCCTTTCCCAGCCATGCTACCTTCTCCAGCTCAGACATAATTCAGTGTGCTTTTGAACAAGATAGGCTCTCTGAGCCTCGGTGTCCTTGTCTATGAAGTGGGAATGTTAAGTCTTGCTCCCCAGTGTTCTTGAGAGCTTTAGAAATGCGATCCAACAGGTAAAAAATTTAGCATAATTTCTAGAACATAAATGTTCAGCGAGTAGCACCAACTTCTGTTTTCTAGTAGCAGCATTCAAGCTTTTGATGGTAGGGTCAGATCATAGAATCTTCCAGCTAGACGCTCCTCAAGACTATCTGTTATAGTCCCCTCACTTTACAGATGAGGAGATAGAGGTCAAGGAGGTTAGGTGAACTTCCTGTGGTCAGGCAACGTGTTATTCACATACTGAGTCCATGTTCATGCTCTTGCAAGTACAGGTTCAAATGCATCACTGTTGATTTCTAGAAGAAAGAAATGTTTATATCTTGTTCTCTGAGCTTCTTGGCTGCATTCCAGGCTATTCAGGGTTGTTCTTGTTTTGTATCAAATCACAATCGAGAAAAAGTTGTAAAGGAAAGGCAGATATGGGTCAACACTCCTTGACCTATGGTTCTCAATATGAGGTCCTTAGATCAGCATCACATAGAAACTTGTTAGAAATGCAATTTCTTGGGTCCCCAATCCAGACCTCCTGAGTCAGAAACTCTCTTAAAATGGATCTTATGACAAATACTTCATCTGAAAATACTGTATTCATAAAATATACCAAGAACACAATTTAAGAAAAAAAGAACAAGAAAGAGCTTTTGAAGACTTAAAATGAGAGCCAAGATGGATAAAACACAAATAAGGGCTGGAAGGAAAAGTAGAGGAAATCTCTCTGAAAAATGAAATAAAAAGACAAAGAAATGGAAAACAGGAAAAAGATAAGAAAATCAAAGAAGCAATCAGGGTAGTAGATTGGGAGGGTCATCTGACTGGTAGAGAGATCACCATGGGAGGAGGAAGGCTGGGGAGGAGGGGATGGGTCTTGGCCCTGGGACTATCAAAAGTTTGCAGGTTGGGGAGCTGAGAAGGAACCAGCAAGGCAGACTGAGAAAGCAGCCGGAAAGTTTGGTGTCCCAGAGGCCACGAGAACAGAGAATTTCAAAACTGAAGAGGTAATCAGCTGTGTCAAAGGAGTGAGCAAGAGGGATGGGCACTGTTTCAAAGCAACACAGTAATGAACCACTCACAGTGAGCAAACAAAACAAGGGCTTGCAAGCATTTTTTTCTGATAACTCAGGAAACAAAGTATTTCATGGGCTTTAACATATTGCTTTCTAGCATTTAAAATATCTCCACATTTGTGACAAAGGTTAAATAGGAAAAAAAAAACACAAAAGCAAAGTTTTTTCGCATTGACCCACAAAGCCAAGTCTCTCTGCTTGTCCTCAGTGACCCAGTCTCCAGGGATTATGCCCAAAGCTCTGCTCTCTACGCACACTTGGCTAGTGTTCAGACCACACGATAGACAAAGTTAAACATCACGTTCCAAAAAAAGACTCCTTGGTTTGGTTGAAGTACTATCAGAGCAGGGTGCGGTTTTGTGTGTGTGTGTGTGTGTGTGTATGTGTACATGTGCACACCTTTGTGTCCGTAACATTTCTGATGATGTGTTTTGGTTCTCTGATCACCTTGAGTCTACAGTCCTATCCCCTAGAAGGACCGTGTGCATCGTCTGCTCCATTTGGACCTACAATCACAGGAAGGAGAAAACAGTCTTCCTAGAGGCAGGCCACAGAGAAGCAGAGAAACTTAAGGCGAAGGGTCTGCCTCTCTCAGCTCTGAGAGTTGTCTGTGAATCTCATTAGCAGCTGGACACCACTTATTTGAGTTTTAGGTTTCTGTGATAATTTTCTGAATTTGCACAACTGCACAGGAGTAAGGGAACCCAATTAAAAGTAGACTCCCCTTGCCCCAATCAGTTTTAAAACTCTTTCAGCATTCCTCTGACTCCTGGCTACAGCAATTCACCAAAGACGCTCGAAGATCTCTGGACGTCATGACCCGTGATCATGTAATGATCATGTAATGATCATATGAACATTTTGATCTTCATCAGCACGGACAGCAGAATCTGATGAGTCCATTTGCAATTTGGTGTAGCAGGTCTTCTCAAGGGTAGAGAGAAATCTTGACCCTGTGCTTCAAAAACAGTAAGGCTAATTCTCAAACCATTTGTGAGTTAATGCTGACCGGCAGCCTACCAGGCTCCCCTTTCCCTGGGATTCTCCAGGCAAGAACACTGGAGTGGGTTGCTATTTCCTTCTCCAATGTGTGAAAAAGTGAAAAGTGAAAGTGAAGTCGCTCAGTCGTGTCCAATTCTTCATGACCCCATGGACTGCAGCCCACGAGGCTCCTCCACCCACGGAATTTTCCAGGCAAGAGTACTGGAATGGGTTGCCATTGCCTTCTCCAAGAGAAGAGGCATGTTACCGTTTTTGTCAATCACTCCTATTTGTCTGGGCATAAGCAAGGCCCTCGCCATTCTAGGTGGGGTCTCTAGACCTCAGTTCCTGTGCTACAGCATTGCTGAAATACAGGATCTCAAGACACACAGAATCAGGCTACAGAATCAGCCTCGGATTTTAACCCCTTCCTCTGCTGGATCCTAGCATAGTTTGAGAAACACAGCTTAAACAGGGACTGTTGGTGAGGTGGGTGGGGCTTGGACCTCTTTTCTACATATTCTCCTCCCTCTGAGATCTCATCAGGCTGGTGGCGTCGAACCCCATCTATATGGGGCTGACTCCCAAATGTGTGTCTCCAGCACAGATGGCCCTGAGCTCCAGTTCCGGATATCTAGCTGCTTACTTGCCTTTCTAACTGAAGTCTAATAGGTGTCTCAGAATGAACCTGTGTGACTCTTCACTCTTGCAACCTTCCTCCAGCTACATCCCAGGGGAGGGACAGGACATGCCTTAATCAAAGCAGCAAAGTGGCAGGAAATTGCTGTGTGGGCACCGGGGTCCCTGCACAGCTCCCGCCTTCCCTCAACCTTGCTTCTCCACCCCAGCCTCCAGAAAGGTCGGCTCTTCTCTCAGGCAAGACTCTCTCTGGAAGCTTCCCAGACCCCACATAGGTCAAGCTCTCCTGGAGTATGGGAATCCCAGTCACAGCCTGCTTCCTGCTGGGCTTTCCTGGGCAGGGACTGTAGTCATCTCTTGATCACCAGGAGCTCACAGCACCTCACCCCGCCCTCTGAATGTGTGCCCAGGGATTACTGCAAAGTGGCTGAAAGGGACCCCGAGAAAGACAACAGGGGCAGGCCTCAGTTCCTCGGCTGGCTGCACAAGATTGTGAAGTGATGGTACTCCCACTCAAACAACAAAGTACTTGTTAAAAACAACAGATTTTTATAGTGAACGTTACCTACTCAGTACTTCTGGGACACAGTAATTCTCATCCATAGATGATGTCCCTGGAGGGCCTTTTTTTTTGATGGTCAGATTCCATCATCTCTGGGCTCGAGATGGTGACATTTTCGGTTGTGATTTAGTTGCTAAGTCATATCCAACTCTTTGTGACTCTGATGGGACGTCTCAGGCAAGGATACTGGAGTGGGTAGCTGTTTCTTTCTCCAGGTGATCTTCCTGACCCAGGGATCACACCAGAGTCTCCTGTATTGGCGGGTGGATTCTTTAGCACTGAGCCACCAGGGAAGGACCGACATTTTCAGTAGGAGCACTTTAATAGACATGCATATGAAAGTCAAAGTTGCTCAGTCGCGACCCCATGTACTATACATTTCATGGAATTCTCTAGGCCAGAATACTGGAGTGGGCAGCCTTTCCCTTCTCCAAGGGATCTTTCCAACCCAGGGATCAAACCCAGGTCTCCCACATTGCAGGCAGATTCTTTACCAGCTGAGCCAAGGGGGGCCCAAGAATATTGGAGAAGGTAGCCTATTTCTTCTCCAGCAGATCTTCCCAACCCAGGAATAGAACCAGGGTGTTCTGCATTGCAGGTGGATTCTTTACCAACTGAGCTATCAGGGAAGCCCATGACATGCATATACATATATTGAATACTTGAACTTAGTTTTGCTTCTTTCTGTCCCACCAGGAAAGCCCCATAAATAGCAGGATTTTATTACTGTATCTGCAGTTCCTGGCTGATGTAGAGCTAAATTAACTCATTCAGCAAAGTTAATACTGTACTTGGAGAAGGCAATGGCAACCCACTCCAGTATTCTTGCCTGGAGAATCCCAGGGACGGAGGAGGCTGGTGGGCTGCTGTTTATGGGGTTGCACAGAGTCGGACACGACTGACGTGACTTAGCAGCAGTAGTAGCAATACCGTACTGAGTAGAGGGCAGAGGCCAGGAATCTTAGCAAACAGACTGTTCCCCTACAAGGAACCCTACAAGGAAGGATATGAAATGCAGAGAACCGTTCCCCTTAACAGACATGGCAGGACATTCTTACCTATGGAACCCTAGTAGCCTGTTAAAATTTATACACAATCTCATGACAATTCCTACTGCTCCCATGGTTCCATTACACTAGGACCTGCCTGGACTATGCTCTTGCCTTCATCAGCCTATCCACTCCTTAAACATCCACACGGGCACGTCTACCTGGTAAAATCCTGGACTCCTCACTCTTTTGACATGGTTCAAATGCTTCTATCTCGATGCTGCTCCCCTAGATGTTGGTACTGCCTCTGAACCCTGACCTCCCCTCAGGTCCAGAGGGCCTAGGTTTGAACCATGGTTTTGCCACTTACAGCTGCAGAACCCTAAAAATGGCATTTCATTGATGAAATTAAGGCAACAGTGGCAAGACTTTCCTATTACAACACTGGTTGAAAGTAATATGAACCTATTCAAGTTCACTGAAGCACTGAATGGATGAGTTATCTCATGGTACTTAAGGCAGGAATATAATCAAGCTTCAGAAACTGGGAATGTTTCCTCTTTAGATGTCTGCTTCATTCTTCTTCCTGCAAACCTGTTCTTGCTTCTCAGTGGATGCGTCAGAGTTGCTACGTCAAAACAAGCTCCCTGCAATCTCCTGTTTGCTTCTTGCCCAATAACCTGCAGAAACCAAGAGGAAGTCTCTCCAGCGGCCCTGAGGCTATCAGTTGCTGGGTGTAGGGGGCGGGTGTGGTAAGCAGAGTCAGAGTTTCTGAGAGCCTATTGGGTGGAAGGGGCCCTTCTAGGGATGGCTGGAAGGCTAGAGGAGACAGAAGGGGTTTTGGTGTTCTGACTCATCTGAGAATCCTTTTCAAAACTGCCTATTAAATGGACTCAGAGATTTGAGGAATATGAAATATTTCAAGTAAAGCCTTTAGCATAGAGAATACAGTTAATACATTTTACTACAGAACTTATTGCTTGTAGCCCTCTAGAGCAGCTGCCTGGCACCTACCTATTCCTTATCCTAGCAACCTCAAATTCCTTACTGGGGAAATATTTCTTCCCCTGTTGGTTCTAAATCCAGGCTTGCCTGTGACCACAGAAGCCAAAGAGCCTCTGTGCTTAGTTGGTCAGTCACGCCTGACTCTTTGCAACCCCATGGGCTGCAGCCCACCAGGCTTCTCTCTCCATTCGGATTCTCCAGGCAAGAATACTGGAGTGGGTTGCCATGCCCTCCAAGCAGTTTCTTTTAACTGACCCTTCCTCTAAGTGCACAGGACAGGCAAGCGACCTGGGCTCACACTGCCAGTGGCTGTCATTTGCAAACTGAATCTAGAGCAGCTGACTTAAGGATTAAAGAGGTTAGGCTCACAGTAGTGGCTCTCTGGGCAGACCATTCCTATGATGCAGAGTTCCTCAGTTCACAAGAGCTGCCCTCCTTAGAAACATGATCCAGGCTTCCCTTCAGTTCCTATGAGTTTCTGCTACTCTTACAAAATCCCTTTTCCCTAAGTTAACCAGGATTGGTTTCTGACTTAACTCTTGTTAACTCTAACAACCCCTATTGTACTGAAGGTGTAAAATTTTATATCTTTAAAGTATTAAATACAAAACCACCATATCACTGTTGTCTTAAATGAGCAGCAAGAAAAGAAAAAAGCCTGAAGACCATGATCCTGGAAGACCCAGACCAAGTGGCCTCCTGTTTCTCTCCAGAGTTGTATAATTTAGCACATATTTATGTGTAAGGCTTGGCTAGAGGGAGTAAGAACATTAACCAAGAGGCCAGGACACTACATTAATAGTGAAAACAAACAAACACCTTGAAATTGGATAGCACGTTCAAGTGAAGAAAGCATTTTCAATCCATAATCACATTTGGGCTTTTCACATTCTCTGGGGCTATGTCTTTCTCAACTGTGAAGTGAGGACTGACATAGAATGGCTATTCCCTATAAAGCTCCTTAGGGAGACAAAGCCTTTAACAGTACCAGCCCCTAGTAACCTGAGTCCCTGCTCCTTCGTGACTGAGACATCTAGTGTACCCCTCGAGCATGACTTTGGGCCACCTGGGTCCACTTCTGAAGCCCAGCTCTGCTAAATTTAGTGTATGACTTTGGGCAAGTCTTGAGCCTGTGTCATCTCTGATACAAGCATATTAGCTCACAGTGTCGTGGTGAGGATTAAATCATGGCCACAAAACAATTCACAGGTGGTAAAAGTGATTTCCATCTCAATCTTGCCTCTCCCCTTGTCCCTCAGCCCAAGTCATCATCTTAGCTGACTACTGAAAACCCCCATTCTGGACTTAAAAATCCAAGAAACCTGAATACTATTCTATAGACTGGTATCCAATACATTATTGAAACTGTAATCTAGAAAGCTTTTAGGAAGGGCCTTGCTATGAACTAAATTGTTTTCCCCTAAATTTCATGTTGAAGCTTAACTTTCAATCTGACTGTATCCGGAGACAGACCTTTAGGAGTTAATTAAGGATTGGGTCCTAATCAAAAAGGGACTGTGGTCTTAAGAAGATACAGATGTCTCTGTGCTGTGGAAGCACATAGCGAAAGGTGGCCCCACCTGCAAACCAGTTAACTCACAAGAGCCTAACCATGTTGGCACCTTGATCTCAGATTTCTGGCCTTTAGAAATGTGAGAAAATAAGTTTCTGTTGTTTTAAGCCATGCAGTATTTTCTTATGGGAGCCTAAGCAGACAGACAAGTCCTTCGTGAAAATTTTTAGGAAAACAGCCATGCCCTGAATAAGCTCAGCGCCTAGAACATTACTGGCTGTTTAAACATTCCTAGCTGTGTCTTTGGAGAAGGCAATGGCAACCCACTCCAGTGTTCTTGCCTGGACAGGGGACAGGGGAGCCTGGTGGGCTGCCGTCTATGGGGTCGCACAGAGTCGGACACGACTGAAGTGACTTAGCAGCAGCAGCTGTGTCTTAACTAATTCCAACTTCTAGCACTACTCAGAAATAATAGGGATGGATATTCATGCTTCTAAGCAAATACGTGCACATTCCATTATCCTTCACCTGACATTCTTCCCAAAGAGCACATTTGCACCTTTGGCATCTTACCAGCTGACAACCGTTAGAGCTACTCTCTAGGATAATCAATGATTAAAGTCACAGTGATTGTTTCTGAGTCACAATTATTTTCCAAAGCTTTTCATTATTACATCAAAGTATCTGAATTAAGAATTTAGCTGTGAAGGTTTAAGAAGCAGGAGAAAATCACAATCACTGACTTTGTGTTGTGTGGTGAGTGAGGACAAAAAGAACATCCTTGCAGGGAGAAAGCTTAGTTTCAGGAAAAAAGAACAGCTGTCAAAATTGGCTCAACAGGCCACTGGGAATGACCTCATCACACTCTACTTTCTTATAGAAGAAGACGGGGCGGGGGGGGGGTGTTTCTGGATCAACAGTCTGGGATTTCAGCATCAGCAGAAATGATCCACCAGGCAAAGGTGCCAGAAATGAACGACCTGCATGCTGACTACACTCAATGAGCAGGGTCGTGGAATACACGGAGGTGAGAAGCAGGGACTACAGTTGATCATGCCAGAAAGAACTTAATACACACCTGAACTTCATACTTATCTTTTAGAAAATGTGTTTTGGAATTTCACATTTTAAAGTGCTACTTCCAAAAAAAATAAATAAATAAATAAAGTGCTACTTCCCCCAAAGCAAAGCATTCTATAAATTCCATTAAAAAGAAAAAAACCTTAGTTCAGCATGAATGTTTCTTGTTAAGAGTTGAAACCCTGTTCCTTTTCTGGATTAGATAATGTTCACCTGTCTTTTATTTAAACCAAGATGAGTCACGACTTCTTACGTATGTGTGCATAACACCTTAAACTATTTGTTGAACACCTGCACGCCAGGCACACAGACAACTTTATCCTTAACACACAGAACTGCGAGTAACTGTCCAGTCTTGCAGGTTCTCTCAACGGCTGTGTGTTCTATCTCCCAGCCTAAAGCTTTAGGGTTTGACCATAGGTCAAAATTAATCACCTCATTTGTACCTTATATACGTCAACTTAATCGTTGCCCTCATTGTTGTCTAGCACTAAACTTGGGAAAAAGATTTTTCTTTGGGAAGAGGACTTACTACTGGGATCCTTCACCACTAGCATCTGATGTAGCTTGCCCTCTGTATCTTTTAAACTGGCAACCATTTAGGGATCCAAGGACAAAAAATATATACATATACACTGAATGGGTCTTTCATTAGGTTGCTTAGAAAGTGATCACATACTCTTTATATATTGTATTATTCCCATCTAAATTGTAAAGGAGCTATTACTTAATCTAGAGATGAGAGTCTGGAACTGACACATACACACTGCTATATTTAAAACAGATAACCAACAAGACCTACTGTTAAAAGAATAATAAATTATTTTTTAAAGGAAGCCATTACCAATCTTAGCCATTGAAAGTCTCACCATTCAAACCCCAACTAATTTATTTAACAATCACTATTTTCAGAAGCAGAGAAGGCAATGGCACCCCACTCCAATACTCTTGCCTGGAAAATCCCATGGACGGAGGAGTCTGGTAGGCTGCAGACTGCAGCGACTGAGAGACTTCACTTTCACTTTTCACTTTGATGCACTGGAGAAGGAAATGCCAACCCACTCCAGTGTTCTTGCCTGGAGAATCCCAGGGACAGAGGAGCCTGGTGGGCTGCCGTCTATGGGGTTGCACAGAGTTGAACACGACTGAAGCGACTTAGCAGCAGCAGGAGCAGCAGCAGCATTTTCAGAAGATGTCTTTAGCAAAATCCTGATAACCTGGCTTACGTTTTTTTCCTTTAGGGGATGTCAGATGAATAAACTTGCTATGATTTAAAAAATACGTAACAAGCTCCCGCTTTACTGTTTCCCTATTGAACAAAGTGGGCTTCCCTCATAGCTCGGTTGGTAAAGAATCTGCTTGCAATGCAGGAGACCCAGGTTCGATTCCTAGGTCGGGAAGATCCCCTGAAGAAGGAAATGGCAACCCACTCCAGTATTCTTGCCCAGAGAATCCCATGACAGAGGAGACTACAGGCCATGGGGTCACAAGAGTTGGCCACAACTTAGCGACTAAACCACCATTAAACAAAGTATGCTTTCTCTGAAAGCCTACTGAAGAGCCCCCAACAAAAAGCACAAACCATTCTATGTTCTTTCACACACCAGGCCCAAATGATAACTTCATACTGGAAAAGCAAGCTGTCATTAAATAATGCTCGTCAATCATGTTGAGATTAGTTCAAAATGTTCCTGAATTAGGAGACAACTCGAGTTGTCCAAAGTCTATTTCCCCATTTACAAGGATTAAAAAAACAAACCCTCTCAAAAAAAAACCTTTCTTTTTAAAGCACTATCTAGTTAAAAATGAAAAAAAGAAAAATAAAATCAGTACAGATGTTACTTTGATGTGATGAAGCTTAGACAGCAAGGTAAAACTATAAACAAACTTTTAAGTATTCTGAAATCAATGATGATAATACATGTATCAGGCACGTCCAACAGAACACTTTTACAATGGTTTACATTTCCTTTTTATTTATTTCTTGAAACTGCCCATATTGCAGGTTTCTCATGGATGAAATATGGAACTGAGCAGATTCTTTTTTCTACAAAATTATGGTATAAACTTGCTCAATTTTCTATCTTATTGCTAATAAACCTTACAGGCGCACAGTTTGTAAAATAAACCCCTTAAGGACTGAATGCGTAGAGCATGCTGCAAGGTACAAGAAATAAGCTAAAAATGAGCATAAACCTACATCTGGACCAACACAGTACTGAATGCTGGCAAACATTTATCACAACACAGGGAAAAATTAATAAAAGGAAATACAGTTCAGTCCTGAAAGGGTTAAATAGAAACCCTAATATATTATTGTTTCTAACCATCCATCCCACGTTACAGTGCTTGAAAACAAAGTCAAAAGTCTGGCACAGAAAATTACACACATTTGTTCAGTATTCATCAGAAACACAGCTGCTTTTGAAATCAAAAGTAAGTAACTTAGTTAATAATTGAATAACATTTTGATTCAAGAAAGAACCCCACCACCCCCAACCCCGCATGGATTATCTGATTAAACATGAATAGTTTAGTTCTTAAAAACTGTTGACAATTTCCTGTGAGGGCACAGACAGTACTAGTTTCGTTAAAAAAAAAAAAAAAACTAACCAGTTATTATTGCAAATAAGTCTGTGCAGTAAGAGTGACAAATATTTTACCAGTTAATACGCACATACGGGTATCTTTACTTGTCGTGGTTTAAGAAAAGTCAGCAGCAGATTATACTAGTGTTCAACTCTGAAACCATTCAAAATAAACAGGGCATTTTATATTTATAGCTTTTTGTTTGCCTTCTCAATCTATGTAATCAATTAAAACAATATATTAGATAAGAGGCAGCTTCTATGCATATTTTCAGAAACTGCATAGAATCATAAAAGCATAGGATATACTTCTAATACATGACTTAAAAAAAAAAAACTTGAACGTACTATACTTTAACTGAAGTGGTTACCATTCTGAGAGCCTTTATGAGGGAAAATGATCAGCATCTCTAATAATGCCACAATTGGAGGAAGGGCCACGTTCTACAATACTATAACTGGAGGACGAGGCTCCTGTAAATTATACACTGAAAATCAATTCACAAAAAATTTTTTAAGCAGCTGACAAAAGAACTACAGATAAATGATAAGCCATAACAGACAAATCATTTCAGTCTGTGGTATGTAGAATGGCATAAAGCAGTGGCAGGGGGTGGGGTGGGGGCCTGTAGGAGTATACTCTTAAATCTCAAAAAAAGAACCAACAACGAAAAGGGTTTACAGTCTAATATTTCAATTATCTTATTAAAATAAACAGAGCCAAAATTAGACTTAAACAGTAAAAAAGCAAAAGTTCATTTTAATGAAGTCATAAACTTGAAAAAAAATATTTGAGTTGCAATGCTGGGTAGGAATAGTTTGTGCTTCAAAAGCATCTTATTTGTTATCAGTTAATTTAATATAAACTGGTAACTAAATAACAAACTTGGGAAGTGGAGGAAACCTGTGGCCCATTTCAGCAGCACTGAAAACATTTCTGCGCTCTGAACAAAAAGCACTGTGTGAAGGCTACTTCCAGACTCAACAGAGAGCAGAATAAATACTACTCAGAAATAAGCAAGTTTGCAAGAAAAAGCCAGTAAACAGTTAAAACAAAGAAAGATAAGGCCACAAAGAATTCTGCCCTTGGTCACTGAAACAGATTTGAAGTACGAGGCAGGGTTAGCTTACAAGAGAAGCTAGTGACAGGAGCAGACTTAAAGAGAGATGGGCTGTATACAGCATAATGCAGCCGGTATTAATTAAAAAGGCTTTCAGTCAAGAAAAGACCACAACAACTTTAACTACGTGTTTTACAAATGACTTCGCCCTTGAAAACTGAGGAAAAAGCGACTTCAAGATGTTAGGAACTATATTTACAATGGCATAGTCTGAGCAAAAGAATGAGTAATGAAGATTTATCAAAGCTGTGGGGTGGGAATGGGGGGAAGCTACTAATGATGATGTTTTAAAAAGCCTACAGGTGGAAACTTTTCAAAATAGCCCAGGACACCAAAAAGACAATTTCTGTACGGAAAGATATGCAGGAAGTTACAGTTTTGCATCCTTAAGGTACTTGTGGCTTCTGTTTCATGGGACAGTAAAAGCTTACCACAATCTAGAGGTAGTTTTTACTCGAAGAAAGATGATTGTATTACTAGACCACGTCCTGTAACATTACACACATAGATCCTGTACTAAATGTAGCCCAATGAGTCTGCTGCAATTTCTAAGAAACCAAACAAAGGTATAACCAAAGTGCAGGAACAAAACCAATGTAAAAGAGGTGAGTCCAGCACAGATAGGGAGCACACAACCCGGAATGCAACCAAATCTTAAATGGAGAGGAAATGTTTTCTGAGTGGGTGACATTTGCGAAGACACTCAGTGTTGGGGAGAAGAAGACAAAAAAAAGGGATTTTTTGCATTTTTATAATCTTACAACTATCCATTTCTAAAGTATTGTCTTCCAGCTATTTTAGTTGGTCATCTAGTAAGAGCATCCTGTTTCAAGGTTACAGTGATGTTTTTACCTAGGCTACCCCCGCCCCCCCACCAAAAAAAAGTAAATAAAACCATGCTTTTGCTGAGATTTTTTTCCTCATTATACAATAAGGGCACCATCTACCAACTGGTAGCAAATACTTAGCATGATACTTTTTTGTTATCATATGCCAACAAGGCAGAAAAACACCCTGCTGAATGAAATCACTGGGAATATTCCAAGTTCAAAATAAAATGTTTAACTTACACATAATACAAGTTATGTACAAGATAAGGAGGGGGAGGAAACCTGAACAAATGTTGACTGAGTAGATACATTTCTGCACAGGAAAAGGGGAGGGAACACTGTAAAAACCAACATGTTCCATGCCATTAACTCATTAATGACTAAATGGCCACATTTAATTTCAGGTAAATGTTAGAACCTCTTAGATTACCACTATAAATACATTAAAAAAAAAAGTAACACAGAGAAATAACTATCAATGGTATTTGAGAATAGAGACTAAGTACATTGAATGTATTGCAGGCAAGGCAGAGGCATTTTTTTTTTAAAGCTTTTGCACAGACTTCATATAATCTTAAAAGAAATATGAATGCAGGCCTTTACAAGATTTGACTTGCTGAAATCAAAACACCTTCCATTCAAGAAAAGTCATAAGACTTCAGCTTTTAAAAAAATAATAAAATAAAAAGAACAGTTCCAGCCTTGGACCAGAAAAGACCTGGAAGAGTATGGTAATTAGATTAAACAAGCATGGTCAGGCTTGGAACCTGAATGTACTTAAGAGCAAAAGCTCAAAGTGGGTGGGGAGGAGAACAACCTATTTGGTAACAAAGGTGTATTATATATGTGATATAAAAAAGGTATGGTGAAAATGTACCTTTTACTAAAGCTTATACAAGTTCCTTGGTCCATAAAAACTATGTTAGATTTTTGTCTTCTAGTTTGATTAACATTTTTTTTGAGGACTTCCCTGGTGGCTCAGACGGTATAAAGCGTCTGTTTACAATGCGGGAGACCAGGGTTCGACCCCTGGGTCGGGAAGATCCCCTGGAGAAGGAAATGACAATCCACTCCAGTACTATTGCCTGGAAAATCCCATGGACAGAGGAGCCTGGTAGGCTACAGTCCATGGGGTCGCAAAGAGTCGGACATGACTGAGCGACTTCACTTTGATTAACTTTTACTCCAGCCACATCTCTATTTCTCGCCCATTTAAACAAAATCAAACAAAAACCAACCAAACAAAAATAACGGCTGAAAAAAATAGATTTCCAGAAGTTTGTACATTTAGATGTTTTCTGTTTGTTTGTTTTGTTTTACTGTGGCTTCTGCACTTCAAATCAGCACTTGCAGGTAATGGGGTTTTTGAATAGTATAACCTGATATGAAAAGTTTTCCCAAGAAACCACAAAAGATTGTTCATTTTTTTCTTTTTTTTGTCAACATTTTGCCGCACTCAAGTCAGTGTAAGTCCTAGCAAAAAGACGGTAGTTAGGACACAACTGTTGCTGTAGATGATGTGACACTGGTTGAATTTGTGCTGACGTTTGTGTAACTTCCCTCGCTGTTTGTGTTTGATTCATTAGGGGGCACTTGGCTTGAGTTGGCTCGAAGGATTGCTCCCGCTGCACTGCAGTGTGGCCGTGGCCCTGGTTCTGGGGTATAGGTAAAGGTAAGGCTGGTGGAATAAATGATTCCATCATTACGGACCAAAGTTACTGGAACCTGGACTGGCTGCCGGACCCATCTCCAGCCTTCTCGGAATGCAGAAATGTCTGGGACAACACAGAGCATACTCTCTCCACATCTGAGGAGGAAATAGAAATCACTTAAAAGCATGGCAAATTTTATAAATGAAACTTAAAAACAAGGTTGCTTAATACAGGACAATCAACCTCTTAATACAGGACTCTTGGGAAAGAGTCTCACATACCCACCCCCATCAAAAACTCTGGATAATGTAAAAAATTGTATTAAGTACCTGTACATAGTTTCAGCTTCTACATCCCCAAACCACACTCGTAAATTTGGAGTGAAATTCTGTCCTGTAAGTTCAAGCATTGCTACGTCCCCACCGCCATTCAACTGCAATTCACAGAAAATCAAAACAACGTTGAGGAAACTTTTCATTTTTCACTAAAGTATACAGATGAGTTTTTCACTCAACTATCATGTGCAAAAAAAAAAAAGACAATTAAAATACTTCCTTTAAATAACATGATTATAAAGACAAAGTGAACTAAAACTCGATATACAAGCTGATTTACATTTAAATTTTCTTGCTAAAATTATGTGTGCTCCTCTGATTTTCTTCTTCTTCACTGTGTAAAAAACCCTCCAAAGCACAGGATTTGAAGAAAAATCAAATTTATTGTGAAGTAAAATTACTCCATGTCATAGATGAACAGTTGCAAAAAGCTGAAGTCAACTTGTAAGAGGTCTCACCTGAAGACTTTCTACGACAGGCACAGGTGTGACTGGGGCAAGGACAGGGCCCATCCCCTCATAAAATGTATACTCTGCCTTATCCGTACTAATGATTGTCCAGGAAGCTCCATCATTTATCATCTCTTTATTTGGTTCTTTTGGGCATGGAGTGGCCTTAGAAAAAAAGAATGTTTATAAATTATATACATTGCGGTATTATAAGACAATTTTAACAAAGTAACACTCATGAAGAGAATTTAGTACAAATTTACAAACTTCCCAGGCACCATACTTTTCCAACCCCTAATTAAAAATAGAATATTAATATGGAAACCTCACATAAGGCTAGTTTTATTTTAATATGAACTACTTCGTGACATACAAAAAATTAATAATACCTTTCAGAATAACCATTTAAGTAAAATTACAAAAGATCAGTATATGTGATATAATTAGCTGCTTAAAATGCTTCAGAGATCCCTGAGAGAGAGGAGGGCTTCCCTGGTGGCTCAATGGTGTAGACTCCACCTGCCAATGCAGGAGACGTGGTTTAATCCCTGGGCTTGGAAGATCCCCTGGAGAAGGAAATGGCAACCCACTCCGGTATTCTTGCCTGGGAAATGTCATGGACAGAAGAGCCTGGCAGGCTATGCCCATGGGGTCACAAAGAGTCGAAAACGGCTGAGTGACTAAACAACAACAACAAGAGAAAGGGAGAGTGGAAGTTCCCTCCTCCTTAGAGAACTATAGAAACTTCTGCACTTTCAGCAGGAAGGAACCAAGATATGAACAGCAATCCCCTATCCCTACCTCAAAACACCTAGGCCAGACCAGCCATCTCTCTGGAAAAAGTCTCCAGATGTCCACAAATGAGTTTCATGTGGAAGTGTAACTATTCTACTAAATCATTTGTTCATGTCATAAATGTCCTCATGAAGGTCTTCTGATATAGTTAAAAATTAGATTTTGACTAATTAGCTTTTAACATGTCATTATTACCATCTTAGAAGACCCCAATATAAATCTGATGAGAATTATGAAACCCTCCTCCAAAATATGCATGCACCACTATATACAGTGTTATCTGCACATATTTCAGGTGACTCTCTGATACTTTTGGATAATCTGAAGAACTTTTCATCCCTCAGAATTAGATGTTAACTGTTTCTCTTAGAACATTCTCATAGTTTTGAGTTCTTTGAGGTAGAATGACTACCATGTCTGAAGAACATGTGGGCTAAGGACCCTTGAAATCGGGATAAATACCTGAACACAGATTCATGTATTTGGATACTATTAACATTTTTTAAACAAAAGTTTCATGTTTCTGAATGCTGCTAACCTAACAGTTTGCACATTTTAGATTTTACCAGCAATTTAGAAACATACCTGAAACTGGATTATTCTTTCTTGAGAAAGGCACAAGTACATTCTTTCTGTATCCTTAAGGTAAAACGCACATTTGTGGAGCTGTGACACAGGATCATCGGCATCCAGTAACGCGGTCTGCTTATCAACCTTCCTAATTATCTGCATTTCAACAATTAAAAAAGGAAAGGTCATCACATATGGAGAGTCTTCATTTCCTACACTGTTAAGAGTCCACGGCAAGAATCTACCATGAAATAATACATCACAGATACCTGTCACATATCTACATACATAACACCATTTACAAACAATAAAGTTAGGCATAAAAATACTTTTAAATTGCAAGCATGTTAAGAATGCAGAGATGTTACCTTCTCCCACCAACTCCTAAAAACAATAGGGCAGGCAGGCACTTGCTTTCTAAATCTGTGCTTTTCAAACTTTGACATCCGTACAAATCATATGGGGTTCCTGTTAAACATATATCTGTTCTGAGCCTGCAAATCATAGAGAGGGCCTGATATTTTGCACTTCTGGCTAATTTCCAGCTGATGTTCATCCTGCTGGTCTATGAATTGTATTTTGAGTAGCAAGTTCAGATGGCCTCTCCAATAACACACAATGACAAACATTCCAACATCAAAGGGAAAATTATCTCTAAAGGTCACTATGGGTATGCTAGTTTGTACCTAAGTCCATTATCACACTTACATGCTGTTGCTTTGTTTTAACATAAAATAGGCATCATTCTGCAGATTAGGAAACAGGCTCAGAGGTCAGGTTAAGCTCCTCAAATTCACCCGGTCAGTAGCTGAAGAACCAAAGTATGATTCCAAGGCTGGCTGCCTGCCCAGCTTGAACTCTTTCCATTATATAGTATGACCTTACACTATAAATATTCCACAAAACACATAGGATATCTGAAAGATACTACTACTCAAACCTTCAGTGTTACCTATCACATGGAAGGTTATCACTAAGTGCTTGAGGACTGTGAAGATTACTCTCAACAGCATACAAACATGTTGGAACTACTTCTCATCTTTAAATCAGAAATAAAGAAACCCCTTCCTTGGGACTTCCCTGGTGGTCTAGTGGTTAAGACTCCATGCTCCCAAAGCAGGAGGCATGGGTTCTATCCCTGGTTGGGGAGCTAAGATCCTGCATACCAAGTGGTATGGCAAATCAATAAACAAAGTCTCCAGTCACTGACATTAAAAAAAAGAAACCCCTTTTTCTCCTTCCCTCTTACCGCCCCATTTCTCTGTTCCCCTTTATAGCAAAACTCCTCTTCCTCACCATCTCATCTCCTGAAATCTCTCCAACTTTGTGTTTCAAACTTGCTCTTGGTGAGGTCCTTAAGGACTTCAAGACAGATGAATCCCATGAGCACCTCTCTGTCCTCACCTTAGCTTTCTCAGAAGCATCTGACCCACACATTCTTCCTTTGGAAATACACCTGCTCTAACTGCCTTCAGTGCTCCAGAGCTGAGTCCCCAGATCTCTTTCCCTCCTCCCATACTCTACAGACCTTCTATTCTCTTTAGAGGTTAGCAGTAGTAGTGTTAGTCACTCAGTCGTGTCCGACTCTTTGCAACCCCATGAACTGTGGCCCGAGGCTCCTCTGTCCATGGGATTCTCCAGGCAGGAATATTGGAGTAGATTGCCCTTCCCTTCTCCAGAGGATCTTTTCAATCCAGGGATCGAACCTGGGTCTCCTTCATTGCAGGCAGATTCTTTACCGTCTAAGCTTTAGAGGCTGGCAATTCCTAAATTTTTATCCAGTCATAGCCTTTCTCAAGCACTCAACCTGTATATTTAACTACCTATTCAACAGTTCCACTTAAAATGTCTATTAATAGCCATCTCAATCAAAAATATAATTTTTTATTTCTTCCTAAGCTCAATAAATGACACCATGTTCACTCAATCCTAAAACCATGGAGTCATCTTTGACTCCTTACTTTCTCTTACACACCGTCTGTCAACAAATTCTGTTAGGTCTACTTTCAAATAAATCAGTGACCTTTCATCCCCTTACCAGTACCATCTTGGTCTAAGGTATCATCATCAGCTTCTTGCCTGAATTATGACATAAGCCAAGTCATCTTTCTCTTTGCTTCCACCGCTATATCTCCCTGTGCTCTTATTCACAAAGCAGCCAGAATTATTCTTCCAAACATAAACCAGCCATCATTCTCTGTTTGAGAGCCTCCAGTGGCCTCCTACTGTACATAGGTAACAGAAAGTTTTGCCCTAGACAGAGAGAGGGATTTGACAAGATGCTGCCCATGGCTTACTCTGCAGCATCATTTCCTGGCACGTGCCCTCTCCACTGCTCCCTCAGCTCTTGCTACAATGGCTTCCTTGCTAGTCCTCACACATTTCTGTCCTAAGTTCTTCTGCTCTCATTCTGTCAGCCTGAAACGTTCCACACCCAGTTTCTGTTTCTACAGAGCTAAAAATACGTAAATATGAAGAATGTTGGTTTTTAATAGTTGTGGCTTAGGTGAAAAAAAAAATGATCATGGAATATAAGTTAGGTGTGTGAATCAAGTAATAAAAACCCAATAGTACTGCATAATATTTATAGCACTGTTCTGAGCACTTTTACAAATATCAATTCATTTAACCCTTCAAAATTCTGTGAGTTATTAAGAATGTCCATTGTGGAGCAAAGTATTATCTGAATAGTTGTCACTCAAGTAATATCTGAATATTTGTCACTCTACTTATATCACCACTAATTTTCGAGTTTAAAGGGAGATAGTACACTTTTAGCAATTACATTTTCTAATATATTCTGTGAGACTAATAAACTCAAGTAAAATGTTTCCATTCAACTCTAGCCTTAAAACTGTGTTTAAATTTAACAATGCTTGAATTTTAGAGAAATAGTGAATTTTGAATGAAGTAAGCCTAAAACTTCCTATAAGTCGACCACACTCATTTATGACTTCACCACATAAGAATCAAGGTCTGCCTATAACAGCTTTATTCCTATAACCTACTGTTTCTCCACTACTTAATCATATTGAGAACATGGGTCATGTTTGGTTCAATTTTATTTCTCACAAGAGCTCTCTGGACATAGACACTGCTGAGTGACCAGGTCTCCCCAATAAACAAACCAAAGATGCCCCCTACTATTTGGTATCAAAAACTTGCTGTGATAATTTCTAACTATTAAGAAGAGGAAAGAAATCTGAGAAGCCAGGTAGTGTGAATGTTATAATTAGCTATGTGTGATGAGAAAGTGATGAATTCTAACACCAGGAGTTCCTCCCACCAGCTCTCTCTCCTCTATGCTGGCTCTGTACATTACTGGTACAGTGTTTACTGTACTTCTTAGGTAACTGGGCTGCAGCCCTTAAGGACAGAAAACATACCTTATTCATACTCTTAGCACTATACCTTGTAAATGCCCAGGCTAAATTTATGCTGCTGATTAGTTTATCTAACAGATGGATGTCCCAAATTTCTGGGGTATCTGACAGACTTGAGGATGTGAGACAAATGCTAACCGGTGTTTCTTATTAGTTGGCTACATAGATTGTGCCTGTTCTCAAAGTACCCAAACCAGGATTTCTCACTAAGACCTTCATCCCACTGAAATTGGTCTTGGGGGGGATAGTGTTCTTCAAGCAAGGATCTCTAATAAGGCTAATATTCTAGGACACATAAAATGCAAACTTTAGATATTAAGGCAGTGTTATCCTTCTTAAAAGCATATGAAAACTATAGAATGCTTCCTCTGAAAAACATGTTTTCATTGAAAACTGTATGTAAGTGGATGGAAAGGAAGGCAGGAAGTAGTATAGACCATAATAAAGCCTAGCTATGATTCTGAAGAAACTAATGCTTCAGTCACATGATCTCTAGAAAGAAGTGTTTACTGTTAACAGTGTTAACAATGGTACTGCAACTTTTCCTAAGGCATTCTCTGAATCAGGTTTTTTTATTTCAACATTTTTATAATGAGAGCCACACAGTTTTGAATGTAAAAATATTCAATTAAAGATGACTTTCAAGCAAGGTAGACTGGTACTTTACATGAAACTAAGTGAAAACACCATTTTTAGATTTGAGTCAGTCTTTTCAGTGGCTTATATATAAGTTGTTGCTGGTCAGAGACATAAGCCTCTGAATTGTGCCTCCAAAGTACAAGCATTTAATGCCAAAGCAAATAAACATTATCCTTGGAATATAGTGACACAGAATAAATAAGAAGAGAACTTTAGTAAAATTTATTCAGTCTGTTTTTTGGTTTGTGTCTTCCTAATTTATGCACCCTTCTTTCCCTACCTTTCTCCCTTTTATAATCTATCTTAGGTTCAAGGTTTTGTAAATTTATATTACTATGTTTCACATATTTTGACTTTAAGTTGAAATGGGAAATAAAATCACCTTGTACAACCACAATACAGAAAAATACAACAAAAACCACAAGCTGATGCATTAACTTAGATAATTATAGATAATATCAGAAAATATCAGCCAATGAAATATTTCATCAAAGAGATACAAAGCATATTCAGGAAAGTAATACTAAAGTTCTTCCATTTGCTCAGCCCCTCCCCCAAGCTGACCTTGAATTGAACTTACTCATAAACTCCTTCCATCTTTAATACAACTAAATTGTATTGTTTCAGAAAACAAGGGGGAATATGATGCAGAATGTATAAGAGGCTTTTGCTTCATTCTGCTAAGAAAAGCAGTTTTTTACTACTTCAAAAAGCCCAAACACTGTCTCTTTTTTCAGAAGAGTAAACTAAAAAAAACTATGCTTATATTTTTAAAGAAATTTACAGTTTCTATGCTTTTGAAAACTTGGGCCTGTGGCAGGATGCAGCAAGCACCACAAAGAATGACTAATGAACCTATATTAGTTAAGAAAATAAATCATAATGTAACTTTGAGTGCCCTCTATCGTCCAGATAAACAACCCAAAAAAGGGGAAAGCTGTCAAAATTTATTATAAACAGTCATGAGGTCATTAAAGCCATACCAATCTTGGGAGTGCCATGCCAGTAACTGAACACACAAGTTTGACTGTTTGTCCATAATGGATGTATCCATCGCGGACTGTGAATTCTTCTCCTTCTGATTCATCATCATCCACTGCAGTACGATGGAAACAGAGATCAAATTATCATCTTTAAAATTTATTAATCTGCTTATAAAAATGGCAAAACTAAATATATCTGTAAGTCTTATTATTTAAAGAAATTTAATTTCACACTAAAAAAACCAAATGCATATTTTTATACTCACAGAGATGAATGTAAAATGCTCCCCACTGCTGAGAACTGGCATGGAAATTACCACCTTCTACATGCAAGTATCTGGTGCTAACTGTCTGGGATCGGAGTCTATTAAACAGAGCCACCTTTGTTCCTGAGGCAATGCAGACTGCAAAGAAAAAACAGCTATTTATGTGATTGCTGGGGTGGGGGTGGGGTAACAGTAAAGAGCAAGAAGGGACCAGTACCTGGTAAGTTATGACTATTCTTTACTATAATAATTAATGGATTCTGCTAACACTTATTTCAAACCCTCCAAGAAAATATAGATAATACTCCCCCAGAAGTCAGGGTAACTCTTTTATTAATAATGTTAAGCTACAGATATATAATATGCCCATAAAAATGATTTTTAAACAAGTGCTGTATATTTAACATAGTGTTGTTTTTTAAAAGGAAGTTACTTTTAAAATAATAGGTGTCAATAGGAAATTGATTAAATAAAACATAATATCATTGACCTAATTGAATAATGTGTATTTAAATGCACTGATGAGAAAATATCTCCCTGATATATCAATGAATGCAAAGCAGACTACACTGTGGTTTCATTAGGTAAACATACACATTTTTATGTGATAACATATGTCTCCACGTGCTCATATATAATCCCACGGAATATATTCAAAGAGAGGGGTCTAGAAGGTTGTTTACCAAAGATGATGGCAATTGCCTCTGGATACTGTGGCTTTAGAGATTTTGCTTCCTTCTAAATACCTTAAAGTATAGCATTATGTAAAATTTCTTGAAAAACCAACCACATCTATATAAGCAGGAAAAATACTCTGTAAATGAAATACGTTCTCTACCATCAAAAAACTCAAGAATCAGCAGAAATACAAAATTAAAGACTTTAAATAAAATCCTATAATTTGAATTGGCTTAAGACATCTGTGCATGCTCGATCGTGTCTGACTCTTTGCTACCCCATGGACTATAGCCTGCCAGGCTTTCTCTGTCCAAGGGATTCTTCAGGCAAAAATACTGGACTGGGGTTGCCATTTCCTTCTCCAGGGGAATCTTCCTAATCCAGGAATCGAACCCGAGTCTCTTGCATCTCCCGCACTGGCAAGCAGATTCTTTAGCTACCTGACTGTGCTGCACAACTGAATTGGAAACAACATAAATACATGGCATTAAATGCCTCCTGATGCAAGAATACACAGAATAACTACACAAAAAAGATCTTCACGACCTTGATAATCACGATGGTGTGACCACTCACCTAGAGCCAGACATCCTGGACTATGAAGTCAAGTGGGCCTTAGAAAGCATCCCTACAAACAAAGCTAGTGGAGGTGATGGAATTCTAGTTGAGCTATTTCAAATCCTAAAAGATGATGCTGTGAAAGTGCTGCACTCAATATGCCAGCAAATTTGGAAAAGGCAGCAGTGGCCACAGGACTGGAAGAGATCAGTTTTCATTCCAATCCCAAAGAAAGGCAATGCCAAAGAATGCTCAAACTACCACACAATTGCACTCATCTCACACACAAGTAAAGTAATGCTCAAAATTCTCTAAGCCAGGCTTCAGCAATACGTGAACTGTGAAATTCCAGATGTACAAGCTGGTTTTAGAAAAGGCAGAACAACCAGAGATCAAATTGCTAACATCCACTAGATCATTGAAAAAGCAAGAGAGTTCCAGAAAAACATCTATTTCTTCTTTACTGACTATGACAAAGCCTTTGACGGTGTGGATCACAACAAACTGTAGAAAAATTAAGATCATGGCATCCGGTCCTATCACTTCATGGCAAACAGATGGAGAAACAGTGGAAACGGTGGCAGCCTTTTTTTTTCTGGGCTCCAAAATCACTGCAGATGGTGACTGCAGCCATGAAATTTAAAGACACCTACTCCTTTGAAGAAAAGTTATGACCAACCTAGATGGCATATTCAAAAGCAGAGACATTACTTTGCCAACAAAGGTCTGTCTAGTCAAAGCTATGGTTTTTCCAGTAGTCATGTATGGATGTGAGAGCTGGACTATAAAGAAACCTGAGCACCAAAGAATTGATGCTTTTGAACTGTGGTGTTGGAGAAGACTCTTTAGAGTCCCTTGGACTGCAAGGAGATCCAACCAGTCAATCCTAAAGGAAATCAGTTCTGAATATCCATTGGAAGGACTGATGCTGAAGTTGAAACTCCAATATTTTGGCCACCTGATGTGAAAAGAACTGACTCACTGGAAAAGACCCTGATGCTGGGAAAGATTGACGGCGGGAGGAGAAGGGGATGACAGAGGATGAGGTGGTTGGATGGCATCACTGACTCAATGGACATGAGTTTGAGTAAACTTTGGGAGTTGGTGATGGACAGGGAGGCCTGGCGTGCTACAGTCCATGGGGTCGCAAAGAGTCAGACACGACTGAGCGACTGAACTGAACTGATGTAAGAACGCTATATCATTGTGAAGCAGGCTTGCCCTCCAGCAACAAAGAACAAACTGAAATCTGATCAAGTTTCTAAATTAACTACTGACAAAGACTCTCTCCTTAACCAAACTTCAGACAGGTTCCTCTGAGCCCTTTACCCATGGAAACTCTTCCTTGGGTCCCAATATTGGCCTAGCTAGCCCAGTTATTGCCAAGAATCCTGCTAAGTCATCCTTCCATCCTTGATATCTGATCAAGTTTTTTCCCTCCACCTTTATATCTAATCATCTTGTTCTTGTTAAATCACTAAGTTGTGTACAACTCTTTTGTGGTCCCATGGATTATATAGCCCTCCAGGCTCTTCTGTTCATGGGATTTCCCAGGCAAGAATACTGGAGTGGGTTGCCATTTCCTCTCCAGGGGATCTTCCTGACCCAGGAATCAAACCTGTGTCTCCTGCACTGGCAGATGGATTCTTATCCTCTGAGCCACCCAGAAAGTCCATCTGATCAACTTGGCCTATCTTTATAAAAATTTTCGTCAAGAATACCCACACCCTCGATGTCTCCTCTTAGTAACTTTCCACCTACTGACAATGTTCAACTCTGCTCCTTGACTATAAATTCCACTTGTCCTTGTTGTATTTGTAATTGAGCTTAGCTCTCTACTGAAAGCTCTTTTCCCTATCGCAAATGTAGTGAATAAAATGTGCTTTTACCGCCTTTAATGTCCAGTTTTGTTTCTCTTTGACACTACCAATTTACTGAAAATACATTAAACTACACCAAGGGAATACAATTATTGAAATCCAGTATGTGAAAATCTCTCATAGTCAATTGACTTAGCCTCTTGAATAAATAAATATGAGAGAGAGAAAGATGAAGAGAAAAATCCACAAATTTAAAAAGAAAATTCAATGATATATCAACACAATATATAATATCTGGTGAATCATATTTGAATTTTGATTCAAACCAATGGCTAACCAACACCCCCAACCCCTACACACATTTTAGACAATTTTCAATTTGAGCACTGACTAGGTATTTAATGATACTAAGACATTATTTCTTTTTACAGTTGTTTTATGTTTGTTTTTGTATGATCATGGTTATTATAATTGTGTTAGAATACAAAGACACACTATCTTTCTGAGAGGCATAGAAACAGTTATAGGTGATACAACGTCTTGGATTTGTATCAAACTAAAATGAAGGCAGAGAAAAGTGTGGGTGGAGTAGGGTTACAGATCAAGATGAATCAAGACTGGTCTGAAGTTCCGATCACTGATGAAAAGTTGGAGGATAAACACAAGAGGTTTCATGTTATTATGCAACTCTACTTTAGTACGTTTGAAATTTCCATAACAATGATGATAATGACTAAAGCAGACTAAAAACCACCCACTATATAACATTGCATAAGTTCATTAAAAAAACAGAAAACAAAGTAAAAACAAGCAAATTAACCAAAATCCTAAAACTTCCACCTTCAAAGAATGAAACTATTATCTGCAAATTAGTAGACAAGCTCTTATCCTGCATTTTCTTCATAGACTACATTTAAAGCAAACAGCTAACAAATGCAAAAGTTAAGAATAAAAGAATTAGAAATGCCACTGTTTTGCAACCATGATGAAGGACTACTAAAATCATTTGGTTAAAGTTTCCTGAGGAATTTTGTAACTGTTGGATTAGACTAACAACTCTACTTACTATAACCAGTCTTAGTGTGACAAGTGGGATAACCAGACAATAAGACTTCTGATCTGAGAGAAATGAACATATGCAGAACCAGCTAATTCTAAAATGAAGGTCTTTAGGTCTAATCAACAGTTTATAGGAGATATGAGAGACAGAGGAAACACGAATCAGTCAGATTCAGAATATGGAAATTCCATAGGAAAAATCAACCAATTTCAACAAATAAATAACACAGAAAGAAAAAAAAGGCTAGTAGAAAGAACAGAAACTATTTCAGGTTACAATATATGAACCCTGTTTGGATCCAAGTTTGAACAAGCCAACTACTGAAGACAACAAAACAACAAAAGCACAACTGTAAAAAGATATTTTGAGACAGTATGATCAATCTGCACATGGACTGGCCAGTAGATGGCATTAATGAACTATCATCAACTTTTGTTGGGTATGGAGACGTTTAAAAGGAAAAATTTCTGTTAAGAGTCACTACTACAGAAATGATCGAAAGGACAGGATGTCTAAGATTTACGTTAAAAAATTCCAGCAATGGAGGAGGAAGAAGAGTTGGTGGTGACAGAAATGATAAAGTAGAATTGGTAAAATCTGTTGAAGTCTGGTGGTTGGTCACCTTATATCAACACTACCCCTTTCATGTAAGTTTGGAAGTTTTCATAATAAAAAGTCAAAATAAAAAAAGAAAAACGGGTATAAAAGTTGAAATGTATAATTCAAACAGCATTTACCGGTGAAAGTCTAAAAATGTACAGAGACAGCAGTCTGAAAGACAACCATATTAAATTTTTGTTAGGTTTTCATGATGGCCTTCCAAAGTTCAATTGATAAAACAGTGCTTCTCGAAGAGGTGTTCTGATACTCTGAGTGAATCAGTTCTTATGGAATAGGACCCATCTTGCACACTGCAGGATATTTAGACACTCAGTGCTAACACTACTCCCTCTAGTCACTGACAGCAAAAGGAAACTCCCATTTCTCCTAATGCCTCTGGGGAGCAGTGAGGAAGCAATTCTGGTTAAGAACCACTTTGGTACACCAGGTATTGCCCATGTTTAATTAGAGAAAAAAGACAACAAAGCAGCCGCAAAAACTGAATATGACTGTTTCAGATAAAGTGAAGACCAAAAAAATACTTTATAAGAATGAACTGGCTACTGAAAAGAAAATTTTAATTTAAAAAATAGTTGAATTAGTCTTATTCATATTGGGAGTTCAGGGGAAAAAAAGAAAACATGTATACACACGGTCAGCATTTTTCAGTGACTGCTTCTTTTTGGAAGGTTTGGAGATGACTTTTATCCGCTTGCTTAGGAACACACCAATGTCATCACTGTTGCCATAGAACATCTTTACAGACAGCATGAAGTGCTTTCTCTTGTCTGAATCAGATATATACAATGTTTTGGCTGTGCAATAGTTCTGTGAAAGAAAAGGATAAGTCTTAATAGCAT
Organism: Bos grunniens; assembly: GCF_055505025.1. Lineage (NCBI taxonomy): Eukaryota > Metazoa > Chordata > Mammalia > Artiodactyla > Bovidae > Bos > Bos grunniens. The sequence goes on from NC_141170.1 coordinate 72,624,606, forward strand.
CAAAACCCTGTCAGCTATGTACAAATAACTCAGTAAGGCTATGGCTAAGTTTGATCAGACTTAAGGCAGTAATTCCACTTAACAGCTGATAAAACCAACTGTAAAAAGTACTGAAATTGATCTCTGAAAACAAAGTACAAAGTCTTCCTTACTCAGTCTACAATACCAACACTGTATTCTGTTTCCCTCTCTCAAAAAGACTTTAAAAAAAATAATCTTTATTGTTTTATATAGCTCTACATCTATTTACAGAATTATCAAGACCTTCAGACAATAAAAACATTTGCCTTGAAATGAAAAAGAAATACAAAATATAATGCTACAAAAGTCTACAGACATAACTGAATTGTAGAATTTGAATTATAGAAACAAAACAATACTAGCAACAGAGGTATAGGGCATGTAATTCTTAAAAATAAAAATTTAAGTACTAATTAGGGTAAAAATTCATGTTGCACAGCTTATCTAGCTTCAACTATATAAAACAAAAACTGAGAATATTTAACAAATTATTTTAAAAACATCAGATCCAAAATATAACTATATAGTCAAATACCATGACCATAATAAAAATAAGGGCTACCTATACTAGAGCTTGGTTGTACTATTAAAATAAGAATGCAACATGCAAAATAAATCCCAATAATGCAAAATAAAATCCCTCCTTTCCCAATAATGACTAATCGTACCATTCAATGAACATGCTATTGAAAGAAAACAATATTACCTTAAATGAATGGTTGTTAAGTAAGACAGGAGTAAAGTGCCACTTTCTGAAGCTCGGCATCCATCTCACTGCTTGGTCCATCTTTGCCTACCTGGAACCAAACTGACCTCGTCCTTGTATCTTGATGGTCCAAGCATACGATTATATTGTTCCTTCTGCCTGGAATGCCTTTTGCTGACTCTCAACCAGTCTTATTCTCTATAGACTCCTCTAATAGCATTTTTCATTAAAACTAAATATTAACACATAATTTTGGCTTAGAGACACTGTACTTCCCTGTAATTAAGTGTTTTAAGTACTAGTTAATACTCAAGCTCTCAGGTATTATTTTCTGCAAATTTCTAGGGCCTGGGGAAATGATATAATGGCAGAAGTTGATGAAAGATGTACTAAGCCACGATGCTGAGAAAAGCAAGTGGGCATGCTGTTTGGTATTACTGCCCTCAGAATTGCTGGAAGCAGTTAAAGCTAGCAATAAAGTTCAATTGCTGTTGTTTAGTTGCTAAGTCATGTCCAATTCCTTTGCAATCCCATGGACTGTAGCCTGCCAGGCCCCTCTGTCCATGGGATTTCCCAGGCAAGAATACTGGAGTGGGCTGCCATTTCCTTCTCCAGGGGATCTTCCAAACCCAGGGGCTGAATCCACATCTCTCATGTCTCTTGCATTGGCAGGCAGATTCTTGACCACTGTGTCACCTATGAAACGGATGGGCTTCTCACTACCTATCTAATTATCAATTACAATTATAAATGTCTAGGTGTACAGCTTGGAGATGTCTAGGTGTACAGCTTGGAGACATACATAACAAAAATACATGAGATGTGACCAAAGCCTCTTTGTTCAACCAACTACTCAAATATATCTTTAACTGTGGCTCAAGAGTTATAACTCAGATATATTTTATATTGCTCTATTTTAAAATGAAACAGTCTTTACAGTAGTAAATTCTCTCAAACCTAACTTAAAATACATAGTTGACAACCCTTAATGATAACAATTATAAGAATATAAATGACAGAAACACACTCAAATTTGAAGGAGACTGATATTAAGGCTCTTTATTCTCAGTGTTCATTATCTGTAAAATGACTCATTATCTGTAACATCACTAAAAAAATTAAATGAGAGTACAAATCTCCTAGTTTACCACCCTCAACCTTGCCCTCCAATTCCCATCCCTAGTGTCAACTACAATACAGCAAACACTAAGGCATTCAACAAATAGTTACTGAGTGAGAAAACAGCTATTTATGCAGTATTTTAAAAGACATTCATGTGGTCATTGAGATCAGAAATATCCATTTTTCAATTTTAATAGCAAGAGAAAACAAGTTGATGCTAAGTCAATAAAGAATTATTTTTGAGTACTAAAGGTACAGACTGAGATAACTGCTTTCTAAATTCATAAAATACAATTAGTAAAACTAACTCATAAACTGCATTCCTTAGCAAAGTAATCAAAGAAAATCCCTTAAAGTTTGATGAAAGCTATTCACAGTGTTCCTGTCTACACAAGACAGTGCTTTTGCACACTGAAGCTAAATAAAACATTTATGATATTACCAACTTATTTAATACTTTGCTTCCAGTAAAAGACCAAGATTAAATGAGCAGAGTAAGGCATTAGTGAACTATGTATTTTCATTGTTATTTGAATATCATGCCCTTACAAGGATGGGCAATTAGCCTCCTAAATTTACTATTGGCCCCCAGTAGAAATATGATTCGCAGCCTGCTAAAACTGCTGGCAAGCTGAGGAAGCTTTCTGTGCGCCACCTTTAAATGTCAAAACTCAAGCTTCACGAGTCATGACTAGATCTCAGCTATTAGAGGTTATTCCAGTTCTGATTTATATATTCAAGAATGCTACCAGTAACCATAAAATGAAAAAAAAAAAATCACCACTACAAAAATAAGAAAACTACATTATGGTATCATGGTGCTCTTTACAGGGAACCATGTAAACTTACCTTTCCTTCCAAGTTCAGTTGCTGCATTTCTTGGTCACTATTTCCTATTCCAATAAAAGCACATGGTTGAGATTCCTGTTCTGAACAACCATCGCGTTCCATTTGTTCTTTTTTTTTCTTCCATCCACTGCCCATAAGATATACACAAGGAGGAGGGCAAAAAAACCTAAAACAGAGGGGAGGAAACACAACGCAATTACACTCAAGAAAGCACTTCCTTTTCTTGAACGTATGAATACAAAATCATGTTGAACTATATCAAGTTAGTTTCTAAAGAAACATTTTGGTGAAGCCTTTTGTAATGCAAATAACCATACCCACAGCGCAGAAATCAATACTTCCATTTGTTCCAGTTAAGGTTCATCTATATTGACATTATGCATTCACTTAGCCTAGATACTTTCAGAGCAGGTAACACAAATTTTCACACAGCTCAGAGTTTTGAACACCTGCACTTCAGCAAATCCAATGTACTCCAACATATACAAAAATAAGGTACAACACCACAGAATCTGCAATTAATGGTTAAGGTCTACTCAAAATGATGTACTGTTAATTAATGACATTCTTGGTATGGATATCACTCCTAACTTCATTTGGTAACCAATCTGGAAAACAGAACAGTGCCCAAAGTAGACACTTGCAAAATATTAATACAAGTAAAAGAATTAAAGGCAAAATGGATCATGTTTACTATATATCTTATCACCTAAACACCTGCTGCATGTGGATCAAAGAACAATATATTATGTCCCTTTAACTCAAAGACAACCAACAGATTTGTTTTGTTAGATGTCAATAACCTGCCCTCACAAATTCTTCCCACCTAGAATAACTTCCTTATAATTTTCTCTTAGCAGTTAGATTATTTTGAAGTCTAGCTCAAGCTCCACATTTTACCTAATTCAGAAGACCATGAATCCAGTCCTTATATAGGGGGTAACTCCTTCGCTTGATTACACACATTGACTTATACACACTTTAAAACATTTATTAATATGTCATGTCTCATCAAGGGGCCTGAAAACTCAAATACCTACTCAGATAATAGCCAAGTAAACTCAAATAGTGGCCAGGTAAGTAATCTGAGTGAGTGGACAGGGTGTACAATAAATAAGTAGAAATATTCTTTAATTGTCCAAAGATGTATGTTCCTTCCCTTCTTTATTGAAACACAAAACCTTCAAGGCAATTCCCACTTTTTATATAGTTATAAGCATAGAAATTTCTATCTTAATTCTTTTAAGTTCACTGTAAGGAAAAAAAAAAAGCTTAACTGCAAAGATCATCACCCACTAGTGTGTGGCTCTGATGGCAAGGAAACAACTGAGAACTGCAAGCATTCCCACATGGCTGAACTGAGGGCATGGAGGTCGCGTGTTGGTCACATCCTCCAATTTTCCAGTAGTCACCTAAAACCAAGTTTTATGTAAAATTCCTGATTCTAAAATTTAGCAGCTAATTTATTATTCTTTTTTACCACTTTTTAGGCCAACAATGTACAGACTTTTAAAAAAAAGAAGTGTATCCATGTATATCACACATACACACACACGTGTGCATGCACAGAAACACACAGATACCACCATGCTGGATTTTGTTCTCGGTCCATCCTAAAGGCAGCAGAGTATCTACTTGTTTGCTCCCCCCTCAGCACCTACTATAATACTGACTGAATTGAATCAAAATAAACAAATGGCATCCACATTCTACCAAAGACTACTACTTAAGAGGCAATCTACACACAACTTATAAGAAGTGAGCTGGGTGTTTTTAATTTTCACTAATTCACAAAAATTTACTACATTCCTAGTCTGTATCAGGCACTGGAAAAATATTAGTAGTTAAACAAAAATCCTTGCCCTAAGGGAACTCATACTCTAATAAGACAGACAATTTTAAAAATGTAGATGACTAAAATAAAATATATACTTTAGCTGGTGAGGGGGAAAATAAAGCAAGGAAGGGGTACTTAAAAATGTAAGTGGCTACCAGAGTGGCCAAGGAAAATTTCTTAAAGAAAGTGACCTTGAGTTAGGACCTATGGCCATGGGTATCTGGGGAAGAGCATTTCAGAAGAGGGAACAGCAAGCACAAAAGCTCTGAAGTAGGGAGGACTAACATAGACAGCAGAGAAACAACAGACCAGTGTGGCTGGAGTCCAGAGGAGAACAATAGGATATGAAACCAGGAATAATTGGAAAGTAGACCTAGTAGGCTGAAAGGGTCAGGCTGAGTGAGGAGAAAAACCTTCTGAGGGTCTTCTCATACTTTTCTAAGCCAAGAGAAGGGAATCAGAGTGGCTTTTTTGCCTGTATAACACTCCTTGTTGCCATGAGTACAGAGGTCACAGCAGAGGCACTGGGCTCAGCTCCAGGTCACTCCAAATCTGGAGGGATGCCTAGATTAGCCGGGCAAGTTCTGGAATTTGCTCATTCAAGTCTATACCAGGGATCTCTCTGGCCTCTAATGCTGGGAACTACCCAATACTTATCATGGCACAGACTCAAATTCCTCGCTGGCACACTATTAGGAAGCAGAGAAGGCCTCAATTTTGGAAAACTTATCTCCTATTAGTATTTTATTGAACACTGACAAATAATAGGTCTCCTTAGTAAACTGGTATACAAGCTATAAAACTTGCTGTGTTTTAGTATAGTGTACCAAATATAGTAATCAAATCTCAACAAGTTATCACAAAAGATACTTTTATTTCACATCTGGAAAGAGGTCTAAACTGTTAAAGACTCAGTGAAAGTGAAAAAGAAAATGAAAGTCGCTCAGTCATGTCTGACTTGTGCGACCCCATAGACTATACGGTGCACAGAATTCTCCAGGCCAGAATACTGGAGTGGGTAGCTGTTCCCTTCTCCAGGGGATCTTTCCAACCCAGGAATCGAACCCAGGTCTCACGCATTGCAGGCGGATTCTTTACCAGCTGAGCCACGAGGAAAGCCCAGAAGACTCAGTAGTGCTGGTTTTCTCAAAAGTACTGCGATAAAGTGGTATGAAACCAACAGGGCATAAAATCAGAAAGACTGTCAAGAAATTCTTTATCACTTAAAACACTGACTAAGGTTCTATACTGAAAGTGCTTTCCAGTCATGTAATAAATCTAAGAAAAATGAAGTCTTCAACTGTCTCTAAACTAGCCTTAGTTTTATATCAACTCTACAACTAATTTAAAAAAAGCTGTGATGAAAGAAAATAGCAAATCCAATATAAACATTAAGATTATTTCTACCATGTGATGATGAAATCATATTTTAAACATTCCAATATTGCCACCACCTAAAAAAATCAGCTAATGAATCAAATCTTCATCTTCAGAGACTTCTGCAGTAATATAATAATCAAACAGAAGATAATCATCAATTTAAAAATTACAGACAAATGAAAAGAAATTAAAGGAAGGAAGGGAAGGAAAGAATATCACCTAATTAACAGAAGAAAAATTAATTATATACCTTTACAGTAGTATGTAAATCGATGTTTTTAACTTGGACAGATGGTCAACATGTCCCAATCAGTGAAAAGTCTGAAATCAAGTGGTCAGCTTTCAGAGTTTAACAGCTGCTATGAAAGCATACTTTATGAAACAATGTGCCTTTATTTTCTAATCTTTCCCAGTAGCTGCTGCTGCTGCTGCTAAGTCGCTTCAGTCGTGTCCAACTCTGTGCGACCCCATAGACAGCAGCCCACCAGGCTCCCCTGTCCCTGGGATTCTCCAGGCAAGAACACTGGAGTGGGTTACCATTTCCTTCTCCAGTGCATGAAAGTGAAAAGTGAAAGTGAAGTCGCTCAGTCATGTCCCACCCTTAGCGACCCCATGGACAGCAGCCTTCCAGGCTCCTCCATCCATGGGATTTTCCAGGCAAGAGTACTGGAGTGGAGTGCCACTGCTTTCTCCAGTAGCTACATCTTAGCAACTTAAGCAAACAACGCTTTTATCTACCACTTGGTGGCGATATGCACACATTTATGATTTTATTCATTTCCTAAGTCAAACAATCAGTCTTTATTTTCAGAGAATGATTCAACAACTTTTCCCTCAAATCCTAAGATGAGGTCTGGAAAATACCTTACAGATTCAAAGAAGTCTTTTTATTCAGCCCAATACATAATATCAGACAAAATCTAAACACATCATTTACATTATCTGTCTATTCTGGCAGAATCATTACCCTTTGATGATTATTCATACTTCCCCTAACACAAAGTTGAAGAAACGTTAATACATCAAATGACATTTCCATATCTTTAATGGAAATTTTCCTCTAGACAAAATAATTTTTTCTTTAAGTTTATTTTTCAATCTTGTAAAGAACGTCTTCAATGAAAGGTTAAAACTAACCACTAACGTAAGTGGGATACCAAATGTGTTAAGCAAAGAAATATTCCTTATTAGGCACTAAAGTGAATTCTCAGAACAATTTAAATTTTAGGATAAAACTTCCATCTCAAATATTTCTAGCATCATTCACTGGAATTATTTTGTAAGCCAAGAGGACTGTGGTCATGTCCCCAGGTTACCTCATGCCTAAACTTAGCAGCTTTTCAGAAAGGCCTGAATCTGATCAACAAGAAAGAAAGCAGATATTCCTCTTTCTACTACACTCTACCAAGCAGCAAGGGACAAGACCTCTTCCAGTAAGAAGCCCTGACAATCACCCTGGAGACTGGCCTCCGTTAGCAGCCCCTGACTATTAATACTTTTTAAAAATCAAGTAATTTTGAGACGTTTTTGCCTTTACTGTAAAACTAGTGCCATGTCTCTTCTGGAAATGTTAATAACACAGTACATATAAGAAAGTAGTTACTCTGGCTTTTTTTTTTAATCCTTTCATTTTTTGGAGTCAGAAGCTTAGATTCCTTGATCTTTCCTTAATAGAAAGAAATTGAAAATAAATACAACCATAATAAAAGATAATCACTAAATCACCTATTTTAACTCAATAAGCCACTATAGCTTTATATTTTTAACAGTGACTAGCAAACAGGAATCTTATCTGGGACTTTGAGAAGCTCTTCCCTGTCTGTATCTCCACTGGGTCTCAGTTATCCACTTCAGTATTAAATGACATAGCGACTTTTAAAACTCTTGGCTTAAAAGAGCCTTTTGCATAGTACCTAGAATCTAGCAGGCTGTCAGAAATAAAGAAAAAATGAGTTAATAAATGAATCAAAACACACTAAAAAAATGGATCTTCAAAAATACATGGGTGGGGAGAGGGAAAGCAACACAGCCCAGGTGAGCAGCTATACAATGAACTTGTTAAGTTAAATTATTCCTATTTTCACTGTTGTTGTTCAGTTACTAAGTCATGTCCGACTCTTTGCAACCCCACGGACTGCAGCACACCTGGCTCCTCTGTATTTCACTATCTCCTGGAGTTTGCTCAAATTCATGTCCATTGAGTCGGTGATGCCATCCAATCATCTTATCCTCTGTCGACCCCTTCTTCTCCTGCCCTCAATCTTTTCCAGCATCAGAGTCTTTTCCAATGAGTCAGGTGGCCAGAGTACTGAAGCTTGAGCTTTAGCATCAATCCTTCCAATGAATATTCAGGACTGATTTCCTTTAGGACTGACTGTTTTGATCTCCTTGCAGTCCAAGGGACTCTCAAGAGGCTTCTCCAGTATCACAATACAAAAGCATCAATTATCGGCACTCAGCCTTTTTTATGGTCCAGCTCTCATATCCATACATGACTACTGTAATCACCTCTGTTGGCAAAGTGATGTCCCTACTTTTTAATATGCTGGCTGTCTAGGTTTGTCATAGCTTTTCTTCTGAGAAGCAAGCATCTTTTAATTTCATGGTTGCAGTCAGTCTGCATTGATTTTGGAGCCCAAGAAAATAAAATCTGTCACCGCTCCCAGTTTTTCCCCTTCTATTTGCCATGAAGTGATGGGACCAGATGCTACGATCTTAGTTTTTTAATACTGAGTTTCAAGCCCGGTTTTTCACTCTCCTCTTTCACCTTCATCAAGAGGCCCTTTAGTTCCTCTTTACTTTCTGCCATTACTGTGATATCATGTGCGTATCTGAAGTTGTTGATATTTCTCCTGACAATCTTGATTCCAGCTTGTGAGCTATCAAACCCAGCATTTCGTATGATATACTCTGCATAAAAGATAAATAACCAAGATGACAATATACAGCTTTGACGTACTCCTTTCCCAATTTTGAACCAGTCAGTTATCCCATGTCCAGTTCTAACTGTTGCTTCTTGACTCACACACAGGTTTCTCAAGAGACAGGTAAGGTGGTCTGGTAATCCCATCTCCTTAAGAATTTTTCAGTTTGTTGTGATCAACACAGTCAAAGGCTTTAGCATAGTCAATGAAGCAGATGATTTTCTGGAACTTCCTTGCTTTTTCCACAATCCAATGAATATTGGCAATTTATCTCTGCTTCCTTTGCCTCTTTGGAACACAGCTTGTACATCTAGAAGTTCTTGGTTCACATAGTGCTGAAGCCTAGCTTGAAGGATTTTGAGCATGACCTTGCTATATAGCATGTGAAATGAGAGCAACTGTATGATGTTTTGAGCATTCTTTGGCATTGCTCTTCTTTGAGACTGGAATGAAAACTAATCTTTTCCAGTTCTGTGGCCACTGCTGAGTTTTCCAAATTTGCTGACATATTGAGCACAACACTTTAAAAGAAGATGTTCCTTTAGGATTTTAAATAGCTCAGCTGGAATTCCACCACTTCCACCTCTAGCTTTGTTTGTAGTTATGCTTCCTAAGATCCACTTAACTTCATACTCTACGATGTCGAGCGCTAGGTGAATGACCACATCACTGTGGCTATCCAGGTCATTAAGACCTTTTTTGTATGGTTTTTCTGTGTATTCTTGCCACCTCTTCTTAATCTCTTTTGCTTCTGATAGGTCCTTACTATTTCTGTCCTTTAACATGCCCATCCTTGCATGAAATGCTCTCTTGACATCTCCAATTTTCTTGAAGAGATCTCTAGTATTTTCTATTCTATTGTCTACCATCCCATTTCTAAAGTCTCTGATCTGTTGTTTCCTAACTAATGCACTCCTATTTACAAGATTCTTCTAAAGATTAAAACTTTAAAACATCTGTAAGGCATTTCCTGAACAATGTCTAGATCATGACTGGATAAAGGAAAGCTGTTCCTTCTTCACCATGAGGTGCAACACCGGCCTTTTAGATCCATCTCAAGTAATGAAGGTACTGACTTGGTTTGCTTTGCTTAGGAGTTTAAAAAAAAAAAGAAAAAAAAGACCGTCTCCTGTATTTACATGAGGTCATGGGGCAGGGAGACCTGAATACCCAGTATCAACTTCATGCAAAAAGGGGCCACTATCTTGATTTGGCTTCTATGTCCCAAACCATAGGTACCAACTTCTTCTAGTATTTGAATCAGATGATTAAGTTTCATGAGTAATCAGAAATTTAGAGAACTTGAATAACTAAAAACGAACACTTAACAATATGAGTCCTAAATACTGTTTTCAGCTGCTAATCCTCTTTGATGATAAGATTATCAACTAAATAGTTTCAGCTCAGATTTAGAGGACTTTGAGAAACAGACTATTTAAAAAATTTTTAGCACATTCAATCAATGTACTCCATTTCCTTTCTCTTATACATATGCTAAGATTTCCTTTATCTCACAAACTCAAAGATTTTGTGGAATCGAAAAGACTCCACTCATTCCTTTCAATCCAATACTTAAACCTAAATTTTCATTCCTTCTTCCAGTTCAGTTTTATTACCTTTCGAGCCAACCCAAAAAATCTTTCATGTTCCTCCATAAGCAGCCTTGTCCACCAAAGCATGTTATTTTATGCTTAACATAAAAATGCTATCTGAAAGACAAAGACTTGAGAAACTATTAACAGAAAAATTCTAGGAACTAAGTGAAAAAAACAAGTAACAAAACCCCACAAGTATATGCCAAAAATGTTGAAATTTAAAAGATACTAAGATAAACACTAAATATTAAAATGTTATCTAATTTTGGCTAATCTGATTTATAGGTCATTTCTGTAAGGCCACATTCACATAATATGAGCACCAGCTCAACTCTGCTGTTTTTCCCTTAACCTGAACAGGCACACAGTCAAGGTGGAAAGGGCTGGGAGTACTTTTCTTCACAATCACTCCATAATTCAATTCTGGGGTCTGTTTAAGCCTTTTCTTTTTAAAATGGTAATATTGAGGTCATATTTCTTTATAAAACTACATTTTGCACCAAAAGGAAAACTACTTTTTGAATGAGCTAATGTACCACAGAAGTACTTAGGGAATACTATAGAGTCCTGAATAAAAATTATGGATTATTTCATTTTGTGAAATGAGGGATTTAGCCAGAGGATCTATACTAAATAGAAACAATAGAGACAAATCCTGTACTTTTCACTTTGTACTTGCAAATAACCCAATAACAGAAACCATTCTCTTACTTGCATATCAATACATCATTTGTAAATTCATCTGATAACTATTAACTATCCACAAAAAGAAAAAATAATCTTACCTTTTTTCATTTCCATATGACTTCTGTGCAACTTTTGCATGAAGAATAAGCACTGTTTGATCCCCTCGCTCTTTTAAATAATTTCGCATAGCTTCTCTAAAATAAAATATAAATATTACTATTACAGGAGTAAGATTTGGAATATTACTATGTTCTGTAAAAAGAATGCTTAAATGTTTCAAACAAGTAAATCTAAAAATGAAAGCAATAAAGCAAAACAAACCATAACTAATTTAAAAAGTATTATACAATGAAGAAATAAATACTGCTCGTCTTCAACAGTATACTTTTTTCTCTGCAAAGAAGCTGTCCCTCACTATAGGAATTTATGATATAACTCAATTAAACCAAACTTACAACTTATAGAGTAACTAGAAACACCAAGTACATTGCTTATTAGGCTTTAAACCCTTTGTAAAATTAATCATGAGCAATATTTTTGTACTTAATAATCTAATTCACCACTAATACTAGGGCCTCTCCTCCAGCTATTAGAATGAGTGTTTTTCACCAAATACAAATCCATAAGAAATTCTCAGGTCATTCAAATTTAGTATTACATGTTCTTAAAATAACAACCCTACAAAAGGAATAAGAAAGGGCTATTATTTATATACAAACTCATAATTACTCTCAATGATGTTACTAAACACAAAGTTTAATAAAAGATAATTCAAATTAGGGAAGAACAATTAAATTTTGGAAAAAATACAATGTTAACTGTTTTGGGTACAAAGTACTCCAACTATCCATTTATTACGCAAATACTGTAAAAAAAGTTCAATGTCTTAAAAACATTTATCAATTATTTTGCTAAGCAATACAACAGAATACAAAGAACCCAAGGTCTACACAAGTCAAACTTTCACATATCTGAATCAGCAGAATCCTAATTCTTAAGATGTTTAACACATTACAAAATTAAAGCAGAAGTGCTTCAAAAACAATCATCAAGAAGCACTTTTAATACACTGAATACTGTTTTATTTATAAGTAAAAAGACAAATGTGTAAGAGAACAGCTATAGAATAATGAAAAGTGAAGTGAAAGAGTTAGTTGCTCAGTTGTGTCTGAGTCTGTGCTACCCCATGGACTGCCAGGCTCCTTTGTCCATGGGATTCTCCAGGCAAGAATACTGCAGTGGGTTGCCATTTCCTTCTCCAGGGGATCTTCCCGACCCAGGGATGGAACGTGGGTCTCAAACATTGCAGGCAGACTCTTTACGGTCTGAGCCACTACGGAAGCTCACAGAATAGTAGTAAGTTATCAAAGGTGGGGAAATTACACTTGAAGCACTCTGAAACTAAGTGGCCTGGGGCATATCTCTTAACCTCATCTAGCTTGGTTTCTGTATCTGGTAATAAGAATAATGCTGACGTAATATAGAGTGGTTGAGGATAAATGAGATGATCTAGATGACAGTGTTTATATTTACTGATTCAAGGCACACAAGGTAACACTGGAATCTAACAGATTGAGAATTAATCCTTACCACAGGAACAAAGCTCAAAGTCCAGTAAAGACAGTAAAACATATTTGGAAAACAAATTGTAATGAAATACATGAGAGGGATTGGGGGCAGGAGGAGAAGGGGATGACAGAGGATGAGATGGCTGGATGGCATCACTGACTTGATGGACGTGAGTCTGAGTGATCTCCGGGAGTTGGTGATGGACAGGGAGGCCTGGCGAGCTGCGATTCATGGCGTCGCAAAGAGTCGGACACGACTGAGCGACTGAACTGAACATGGTTCAAATAGAGGTCTGACCAAAAGTTTTGCCAAGAGAACACACTGGTCATATCAAACACCCTCTTCCAACAACACAAGAGAAGACTCTACACATGGACACCACCAGATGGTCAACACCAAAATCAGACTGATTACGTTCTTTGCAGCCAAAGATGGAAAAGCTCTATACAGTCAGCAAAAACAAGACGGGGAGCTGACTGTACCTCAGATCATGAACTCCTTATTGCCAAATTCAGACTTAAATTGAAGAAAGTAGGGAAAACCACTGGACCATTCAGGTATGACCTAAGTCAAATCCCTATGATTATACAGTGGAAGTGAGAAATAGATTTAAGGGACCAGATCTGATAGAGTGCCTGATGAATTATGGACAGAGGTTCCTGACACTGTACAAGAGACAGGGATCAAGACCATCCCCGTGGAAAAGAAATGCAAAAAAGCAAAATGGCTTTACATTACAAATAGCTTTTCATTACAAATAGCTGTGAAAAGAAGAGAAGCAAAAGGAGAAGCAAAGGAGAAAAGGAAAGATATAATCATCTGAATGCAGAGTTCCAAAGAATAGAAAAGAGAGATAAGAAAGCCTTCCTCAGCAATCAGTGCGAAGAAATAGAGGAAAACAACAGAATGGGAAAGACCAGAGATTTCTTCAAGAAAATTAGAGATACGAAGGGAAGATTTCATGCAAAGATGGGCTCGATAAAGGACAGAAATGGTATGGACCTAACAGAAGCAGAAGATATTAACAAGAGGTGGTAAGAATACACAGAAGAACTGTACAAAAAAGATTTTCACGACCAAGATAATCACGATGGTGTGATCACTCACCTAGAGCCAGACATCCTGGAATGTGAAGTCAAGTGGGCCTTAGAAAGCATCATTACGAACAAAGAGGGTGGAGGTGATGGAATTCCACTTGAGCTATTTCAAATCCTGAAAGATGATGCTGTGAAAATGCTGCACTCAATATGCCAGCAAATTTGGAAAACTCAGCAGTGGCCACAGGACTGGAAAAGGTCAGTTTTCATTCCAATCCCAAAGAAAGGCAATGCCAAAGAATGCTCAAACTACCGCACAATTGCACTCATCTCACACGCTAGGAAAGTAATGCTCAAAATTCTCCAAGCCAGGCTTCAGCAATACGTGAACCGTGAACTTCCAGATGTTCAGGCTGGTTTTAGAAAAGGCAGAGGAACCAGAAATCAAATTGCCAACATCTGCTGGATCATGGAAAAACACGAGAGTTCCAGAAAAACATCTATGTCTGCTTTACTGACTATGCCAAAGCCTTTGACTGTGTGGATCACAATAAACTGTGGAAAATTCTGGAAGAGATGGGAATACCAGACCACCTGACCTGGCTCTTGAGAAGCCTATTTGCAGGTCAGGAAGCAACAGTTAGAACTGGACATGGAACAACAGACTGGTTCAAATAGGAAGAGGAGTACGTCAAGGCTGTATATTGTCACCCTGATTATTTAACTTCCATGCAGAGTACATAATGAGAAACGCTGGACTGGAAGAAGCACAAGCTGGAATCAAGATTGCTGGGAGAAATATCAATAACCTCAGATATGCAGATGACACCACCCTTATGGCAGAAAGTAAAGAGGAACTCAAAAGCCTCTTGATGAAAGTGAAAGTGGAGAGTGAAAAAGTTGGCTTAAAGCTCAACATTCAGAAAACTAAGATCATGGCATCTGGTCCCATCACTTCATGGGAAATAGATGGGGAAACAGTGGAAAGAGTGTCAGACTTTATCTTTTGGGACTCCAAAATCTCTGCAGATGGTGACTGCAGCCATGAAATTAAAAGATGCTTACTCCTTGGAAGGAAAGTTATGACCAACCTAGATAGCATATCAAAAAGCAGAGACATTACTTTGTCAACAAAGGTCCATCTAGTCAAGGCTATGGTTTTTCCAGTAGTCATGTATGGATATGAGAGTTGGACTCTGAAGAAAGCTGAGTACTGATGAATTGATGCTTTTGAACTGTGGTGTTGAAGAAGACTCTTGAGAGTCCCTTGGACTACAAGGAGATCCAACCAGTCCATCCTAAAGGAGATCAGCCCTGGGATTTCTTTGGAAGGAATGATGCTAAAGCTGAAACTTCAATACTTTGGCCACCTCATGCAAAGAGTTGACTCATTGGAAAAGACCCTGATGCTGGGAAGGATTGGGGGCAGGAGGAGAAGGGGATGACAGAGATGAGATGGCTGGATGGCATCACCGACTCGATGGACATGAGTTTGAGTAAACTCCAGAAGTTGGTGATGGACAGGGAAGCCTGGCGTGCTGCGATTCATGGGGTCGTAAAGAGTCAGACACGACTGAGCGACTGAACTGAACTGATGTAAAGGAGGGCAGAGGTAATAAAGGACCCTGATTCAATCCCTGGTCCGGGAAGATCCCGCATGCTGCGGAGTAACCAAGCCCAAGCGCCACAACTACTGGGCTCTCGCTCTAGAGTCCTTGAGCCACAACCATTGAGTCGTTCTGCAACCACTGTAGCCTATGTGCCCTTGAGACCGTGCTCCACAACAAGAGAAGCCGCGGTAAAGAGAAGACTGTGCACCACAATGAAGAGGAGTCCCCGCTAGCCGCAGCTGGAGAAAAAAGCATGCGCAGCAACAAAGACCCAGCACGGCCAAAAATAAATAAATCTTTAAAAAAAATTTAAATAATAAATATAAAAGTTTACGTTAATTCAAATCCCACCCTATGACAGATGATGATAAAAGCAATAGCATGTAATAAAATTCTTAAAATACCTAGAAAACACTTAAAATCTTAAAAAAAAAAAAAAATCCATCTCTTTGAAACTGGGAAAAGATCATCATTTAATTTTATCCCAAAGTGAAAGTGTTAGTTGCTCAGTCCTGTCCAACTCTTTATAACCCCATGGACTGCAGCCCACCAGGCTCCACTGTCCATGGACTTTTCCAGGCAAGAACACTGGAATGGGTTGCCATTTTCTTCTCCAGGGGATCTTCCCAATACAGGGTTGGAACCTGGGTCTCCCACATTGCAGTCAGATTCTTCACCATCTGAGCCACCAAACCCCATTACCAAAAAAACACCATGCTGTGATTCCCCTGGTGGTCCAGTGGCTAAGACTCAGCGACCCGAAAGGAGGGGGTCGGAGTTTGATCCCTGATCACAGAATTAGATCCAACATGCTGCAACTAAGACTTCACATGCAGGCAACTAACAAAAAGATCCCACATGCAGTAATGAAGATCCAAAATCTCACGAGCTAAAACTAAAGAAACAAAATCATAAAAAAAAAGAAAAAGCGCCATGCTGTGGAATCTGGATTTTCAATGGACACAAAAGGCAACGTAAGATCTTAAGGGTTTTTTTTAAGACATACAGTCAATTTTATTTTTCAGTTAATTTTAGTGGTGAAATAGGGAAAGGACTTTAGAAAGCACAGAGAAAAACTTGAAATAAGGCTGACACACTAAGGAAGAGGTAATAGAAGATAGTACAGAAGACAACTTTTAAGTGTTTTGTTTCAGGAGAGGCAAGTGTATAATAAGTTCCATCATATTTGACAAATGTCGACTCTGAAATGCCCCAGAACTCCAAGCTGGTAGGTTGTTGGAAATAACCACCTGTAGTTCCTGAGAAGGATCTGGGCTGGAAAAGTAGGGTTCATTGGTATATAGCTCACAACTAAAGCCATGGAAGTGAATTAAATCTCTGAGAAAGAAAACACAGTGATGGGAATGTCAAGAAGAAAACGTATAAAAGGAAATGAAGAAGAACCAGTAAGGGTAGAACTGAAACTGTCTATGAGACGCTAAGGAAGGAGACAACCTCAAAAAAAGGTAACAATCAAGAGTGAGATGCTGCAAAGGTGTAAGTCTCTAATTTTAGCAAGAAGTCAGCCACCAGCTAACAAAAAGTCTTACCAATTTTTGTAAAATGAGAGTCTGCTGTGATGCCTAACAGGTCAGAAGAAGGCCATAGGTACTACTGATATTTGAAAATACTCTAGGGAATGGAGAAAGACGCTGACAATGTAAATGACTGAAAATCTGTACTGAAGGACTGGCTAATGCTGAAATTCATAAATGATAGTGACAATTCCCACTAACATTCCAAGGGAATAGACAGCACATTCTCAAACCTGCTGGGTAGTGGACAAGTGGTGTAGCATGAAGAGGATAAGGATAATACGGGATCTGAGGCGCGACTAAGTCATATGACTGACCAAAGTGTTCAAGGTAGATAAGGAAACAAAAGCTAAGCCAGAAGGTCAGTATCTTGACAAAACTGACACAGATGTCCAGTCACTGGCATAAAATGTGAATAGTTGCAATATACTTGAAAAAAAAATTTTAAGAAGCAATTTCAAATATATTTCCCCATACTGGATTCTACTTGCATTATAGTCTCTATTATATCATTTAGCAATTACTTAGTGTGTCAGATGTCAGGGCTTTTCCCTTGTCATCCCAAACAGTATGCAAAGCCTCTAAGACACACTATCAGACACATTTTAGAAATGGAGGAACAGTTAAGTAACTTTCCAAAATGACACTGAAGTCTCAGGATTCAAACTTAGGCAGTCTGGCTCTTGAAGACAAAATTAATATTATTAGATATTTTGCACTGGTTATGAGCCCAGTTTTGGTATAAAACAGGGGTCTGAATCTTAACTCTTATCAATTACTAAGCCTGAGTTTTCTCACCTGTTTAAAAAAAAATGACATTAATAGCTCATATTGTGAAAAATATTTTAAATTAAGTATCCCCACAATCTGACAAATATCAAGGGTCAGGCAACTCTACCTATTATTATTATTTTCTTAGAACAGCAGGAGGAAGCGGGCAGGAGGTAGAGGTTGGAAGACTTCCACTTAAGTTTGACAGCAAACTTGAAAGGAAGGGACCAGGAGGTAAAGGATCAGGTGTCCCACCTGACTTGCAAGGCACGAGTTTCTGCAAGCGTAACAGGTAGGCTACACTTTTATCCGTCTTCCCATTAAAGATTTATTGAGAGCCCATTACTTCCCAGGCACTGGTTATCATGCTAGCTGCTCATATTGGAAGTAACTGTTCACAACGTCATCATGACAAAAGAGTACAGATCTCAACATATTTATGATGAATGCAAGATAGCTCCAGTTTTCCTTGTCTTTTCCCTTCATATTTATAATACAAATTCTTGAAAAAGCCACTAAAAACTTTTAATAATAGTTGTTCTGTAATAACAATTTAACAAACATCTTCAACAAGAAAAAATCCAGTTTGTTAATAGAATATCAAACATTAAAATTATGTTCTCTGGCAATTGTAGGTTGATAGTTCTATTTCGTACCTTAAAGAGCCATTAAAAAAAATTAAGGTAATATACTCAAAAGAAACACAATTAAAAAGTAAAGCCCATGAAGTGATAGCCCATATGCTCTTCACTCAAACAGAGTAGAGTGTCTTCAAATGAACAGGTTTTCAATCTAGGCACTGTTGACATCCTGGGCTAAACAATTCTCTGGTGTGAGGGGGCTGTACAGCACACCGGAGGGTGTTTAGCAGTATCTCTAACTTCTACCGATTAGAAGCCAATAACACCTTTCCTCAATGTGTGACAACCAAAAATGTCTCCAGATATTGCCAAATATCAGAGGGGTGGGGCAATTTACCTGGGATGAAAATAAGTGGATTAAAGAAAACCAAAATTGTTCCTTCCAACAGTAAGATGAGAAAATCATCCAATGTCTTTTTAAGAAAGAACAAGGGAAATTTTATTTGAAAACAATATAGGTGCTATAAGGACCTTACCAGTAGAATTACTACTTTGTATTGCTGAATTATTAAAAAAAAAAACAAAAAAAAACAGTGACAATAAAGCTGAAACTCATAATCTGTTTTAACAGTTACTATTTAACAAGTTTTGAAGTTTATGTATTCTTTAATTCATTCCATAATTCCTTATAAAATATTCATTCTGAATGGAAGCCAATTAAAAATTATTTGAAGAAGAGTATAGAGCAACTATTTTTGAGTTTTCTTACTTAAAACACATTTAGCTTAAATGTTTAGAAAAGCAGAAATTTTTATCAATATTTTTTACTAACATGAAATCATGGCAAATGCCATTATAATTTGACATGGTTAAATTATTACTTTGTCAACCTTCTGACTCTTTTTTCCTTTATAAATGTGTACTTTTTATATTGCAAGCAAAATTCAAAAAAGAATATCCTTAATGGTGCTAACCCCTAATCATCTGAAAATAGAACCCTTACTTCCTGACCGCATTCAGTTAAGCCGCCATGACTGCGGCAAAGGGTGCGTAAGTGATTTAAACCATGCGCGCGCGCGCACCCGCACGTGTGTGTTTGTGTTGGGGGCTGGGGATTGTGGGGAAGGCATTTGAGCTGGGAACTAACCATAGCCAATTCCAAATACTCAAGAAGAATGGTGGCCCACAAAGATGGAAAGTCTAAACTGTCACCCTTACCAACGGAATCAGTCTCTGTACTCCTCAAATTGGATTTTTGTCACTTGTAAAATCCAAATAATAAAGGTTCCAACATGAACTGTCTGCTGGTAAAGAAACTTATTTTTGTTGCATTAAGTAATTCCACACATACACCCAACACCTGCAAACATTTCAGAGCGCTGCAGAGTACAGTTTGAGAAAAACTGGGAGGCCTGGCATGCTGCAGTCCATGGGGTCGCAGAGTTGGACATGATGAGCAACTGAACTGAACTGACTATAGGCCACAGAAAACCATGCCAGTTGTTTCTGTATCTCAGTATAAAACCTGGTTATTCTGGTGTTTTAATCCATAGTCAAGTAAAGTCAGTTATATCTGTGATCCACATTAAGGGGACTATCTTCAAGAGAGTGGGATGCCCTTGAGAGTTAGCATTCAATTCCTACCATATGTATTCATCTATATATCCAGAAGAATGTAGTATTTTTAAAAAGTGAAATGCTTAACAGTACATAGTATTAACTATACTTAATCAAAAATAACTCTGTATCAGTAAAATAGTACTTTTAGAACACTATCCAAAAGATCATCCTCTAAGTAACAACGTATTTTTTTAAACTACTGCTTAATTTGGAAGACAGGGATTAGAAGAGGATAGGTTTAAAAGATTATTTTTTTAAAGAAAGAAACTCTGAATTAAACTCTCCAACCTCCATACACTCCCAGAGATACAAAATTCCTTATCATTCTGCATAAAGGATTTCTTTAGCACTTCTTACAGAGAAGGCAATGGCACCCCACTCCAGTACTTTTGCCTGGAAAATCCCATGGATGGAGGAGCCTGGTAGGCTGCAGTCCATGGGGTCGCTAGAGTCGGACAAGACTGAGCAACTTCACTTTCATTTTTCACTTTCATGCACTGGAGAAGGAAATGGCAACCCACTCCAGTGTTCTTGCCTGGAGAATCCCAGAGACGGGAAGTCTGGTGGGCTGCCATCTCTGGGGTCGCACAGAGTCGGACATGACTGAAGCAACTTAGCAGCAGCAGCAGCAGCACTTCTTATAGCTCGGGCCTGTTTATGATTGATTCCTTTTCAGTTTCTTATGTTGAAAACTGTCTTTGTTTTTGCCTTTGCTGGGTCTAGAACTCTAGGTTGCCATATTTTCCCCCCTTGAGAACTTAAATACTCTTGTTCCACTGTCCTCTTCTTCCTAGCAAGGTTTCAGATGAAAAACCTCTGTCACGCTATCTTTGTTCCTCTGTATATAATGTATCATTTTTCTCTGTTCCATTTAATATTTTCTCTTTATCACTGTGGTTAAGCAGTCTAGTCAAGGCTACGGTTTTTCCAGTGGTCATGTATGGATGTGAGGGTTGGACTATGAGGAAAGCTGAGCACCGAAGAACTGATGCTTTTGAACTGTGGTGCTGGAGAAGACTGTTGAGAGTTCCTTAGACTGCAAGAAGATCCAACCAGTCCATCCTAAAGGAGATCAGTCCTGGGTGTTCATTGGAAGGACTGATGTTGAAGCTGAAACTCCAATACTTTGGCCACCTGATGTGAAGAGCTGACTCATTTGGAAAGACCCTGATGCTGGGAAAGATTGAGGGCAGGAGAAGGGCACGACAGAGGATGAGATGGTTGAATGGCATCATCGACTTGATGGACATGGGTTTGGGTGAACTCCAGGAGTTGGTGATGGACAGGGAGGCCTGGCATGCTGCGGTTCATGGGGTCGCAAAGAGTCAGACACAACTGAGCGACTGATCTGAACTGAACTGAACTAAGCCGTTTGATGATGATGTGTTTCCAGAAATAAACGGTAATAGTTTTTGCACTTGGGGTTCACTGAGTTTTAGAATTGTTGTTTTATTATATAGTTTTCAGCAAATTTAGAAAATTTTCACTCATTATCTCTTGCAACCCACTCTGGTACTCTTGCCTGGAAAATCCCATGGATGGAGGAGCTTGGCAGGCTACAGTCCATGGCGTCGCAAAGAGTCAGACATGACTGAGCAACTTCACTTTCTTTTTCTTTCTTTCCCCTTCAATGACTTCAATGACATGTGTATTGGTCCATTTGAAAATAAAATACAGTTCACTAATGATATTTTTCAGACATTTTATCTGTGTGCTTCATTTTGGATAGCTTCTATTAGTATGCCTTCAAGTTTACTAATTTCTTCGGTAGCATGTATCTGTAATTAATACAAGTGTATTTTTTCATTTAAATAGTTTAGTTTTCATTTCTACAAATGTGAATTGGATCTTCTCTTTTTTTAAATCTTCCATGTCCTTTATTTAACTTCCAATCTCTCTTCCAGCTCAGGGATCTGCAATTACAGCCTATAGGCCAAATGCAACCTACCACCTATAGTAGAAATAAAGTTATATTCCAGTATACAGTAATGTCCATTCATTTAGACATTGTGTCTGGCTACTTTTGCGATACAATAAAGTTGAATAGTTACAACAGAGGCTGTTCAGGCCACAAAAATATTTACCATTTTATCCTTTGACACAAATTTTGTACAGTCCTGATCTTAGCTTCTTAAACATAAAGAAGACAAATGTAATTAACAGTCTTAATGCCTTTTTCTATCATCTGTGTCACTTCTGGGTTGGTTTTAATGGACTGGTTTTTCTTATTATGAACCATTTTCCTACATTTTTTATTTTTACCATATGTTAAGACACAATGAATTTTACCATCTTTTTGAGTGCTGCATATTTTTCCATTTTTAAATATTCCTGAGCTTTGTTCTAGTTCTAAATTAAGTTATTTAGAAAATGTTTGATCCTTTCAAACTTGCTTAAGGTTTTTAGGTGAAACCAGAGCAGCATTTAGTTTAGGCCTAATTTTGTACCACTGAAACCAAACTCTTCTGAATACTCTAGTTGATGCACTGTGAATTATGAGCTTTTTTTCCCACTTTGACTACTGGCAACAGGCACAATTCATAGAATTGAGAGAGCTCTAGGAATTCTTTCCTCTAATTCTTTAGGTTTATCTTCCCCCAGCCTTGGTTGGTTTACTCACACATGTGTTGTTTAATACTCAGCTCAAGACTAGAGAGGACCCTCTAAAGATTTCTGAAACTCTGCATAGCTCTTTCCTCTCCAGTTCCCCACCCAAAGAATTCTGACCACTTTAATTAGCCTCCTTACATTCCCAGTTCATCTCCACAACTCAAGGTGCTTACCAGGCTCAACCTGGATTCCCCTTCCTACATCATATACTGGAAACTTTCTCCAGGCACTAAGCTGGGGCTCACCTCATTTGTCTCCTGTCTCTCAAGGCTCACTGTCCTTTCTTGCCTGCCATCCAATATCTTGAAAACTGCTGTTTCATATATTTTGTCCAGGCTTTTAGTTGTTCCAAGCTGAAGAGTAATTCCAGTCCCTGTTACTCCATCTTGGCCAGAAGCAGAGTCCTAAAATCTACTAAAATTTTCTAACCAGGAAAAACTGCTTAAAAGGTAAATGGAAAGCCATGATAAAGTAGATGGGACCTAATTATATCATTGTATACACTTAAGGAAAGGAAAACCTCCTTTCCTTATATTATTACCATTTATTATATTTATTTATAACATTTATATATTGTGCTGATTGCTATTTTTATGGAAACGTGAAGTGAAGTTGCTCAGTCGTGTCCGACACTTTGCGACCCTGTGGACTGTAGCCCACCAGGCTCCTCCATCCATGGGATTCTCCAGGCAAGAATACTGGAATGGGTTGCCATTTCCTTCTCCAGGGGATCTTCCCAACCCAGGGATTGAACCCAGGTCTCCGCATTGCAGGCAGACGCTTTAACCTCTGAGCCACCAGGGAAACCCAAATTATTCATCAAAATATATCTTATTGTTAGGAGTCACTCAAACCTATTCCTGCTGGTAATGAAATGAAAATAGTTATCTAATAATATCATTTATCTAATAAATAATGTTAAATTTCAAAATGCCTAATATGTGAATTAAACAAATTCCAGTTAGAATTTCTTCAAGATATATAAAAACAAGTAGTTGACAATATATTTACATTGACCTGTGAGGTAAGTTATATTTTCCCAACCCACTTGATCTGAAAAATGCCTTAAAAATATTTTTAAACTTTGAGTTTCAGATATAAAGTTACAAAAGTGGTACAAACAATTCCTAGTCTCCTTTTCCCTCAGACTAGCAAATGTTAACATTTTACCATATTTGTACCATTAAGAGCACATTATAGACATAAAACCACTTTACCCAAAATACTTGTGTTTATTGCCAAAAAAACATTGTCTTATACAATCACATGCAATTATGACTGATACAATACTTCGGCAATAGATTTTTATTCAGTTGTTTCCAACTGTCCCTCTAATATCCTTTACTGGGGGGTGGAAGTGTGAAGTAGCCTTGAGAAACTCTGAACTCAGGCCAAATTAGGATAGCCTCCATTTTGTTTGTTATTTTAATTAAGCTGAGCTGGAACATGGACACATCACTCATTTACATATTGTCTATGGATGATTTGGGGACATAAGAACAGAGCTGAAGAGTCACAACAAACTCAGTGTGATCCAAAGAGCCTAACACTTTCATTACCTGGTCCATTAGAGAAAATGTTTGGCAACTCCATCCTTAGAGCACAAGAAAAATTTGTTCCTGGTCCAGTTTAGTTAAATCTGTCATGTGTAACCTAGCTGTTGTGACCTTTGGGGTTCCTTTACTCTGGTACTTTGCAGACTTTATTCTTCGTAATCTTAAAATTTTGAAGAGTAAATGCTGTTTACTTTATAGGACGTCCTTCCATCTGTGTCTGTCTGACGGTTTCCTTAAGCTTAGATTTAAGCTTATGCATTTTTGGCAAGAATCACACCAAAGCTATACTGTGATTCTTCATGATGCATGTGGAATTTATCTGTCCATTACTGGTGATGTTAATTTAGAACACTTAATTAAGGTGGTGTCTGTCAGATTTCCTGTCATGTTACTATTGCTCTCTTTATAGTTAACACTGACTCGATGGACGTGAGTCTGAGTGAACTCCAGGAGTTGGTGATGGACAGGGAGGCCTGGCGTGCTGCAATTCATGGGGTCGCAAAGAGTCGGACACAACTGAACGACTGAATTGAACTCATAGTTAACACATACTTTGTGAGATATGCTTAGACACTATAAAAAAGCTGTTTCTCATCAGACTTTAAACCAGTAGTTTAAACATCCATTGATGACGTTAGCCTGAGACGACAATCACTGTAGTGGTTGCCAATGTGTGGTTTCCTAGTTTCATCATTTCTTCTAC
This sequence comes from Bos grunniens, assembly GCF_055505025.1. NCBI lineage: Eukaryota > Metazoa > Chordata > Mammalia > Artiodactyla > Bovidae > Bos > Bos grunniens. The sequence goes on from NC_141170.1 coordinate 72,649,319, forward strand.
ATTTATTAGGTGGAATTCTTCTGTAAAGGGAAGCTATCTCCTTTCCTCCATTTATTTAAGTATTTAACTCAGCATACTCTTCTAAACTGTCATTTTATTTTATGGGTTCTAATCTATTATTGTCATTATTTATTTTGATGACCAAAGTGTCCATGATTTAGCTAAAAGAAGCCTCTTCAAACTGGCTCCTTTTGTGTGTCCTTCTGGCAGGTCCCCACCATTGTTTGAGTGAAACAGCTTTTTTAATAATGGCAACAATGTGGAAATGACCCAAATGGCCATCTGTGTGAATTAAATAAAGACTGGTCGGAAGACAATGAAAAATTATGAAGACACTAAAGAGACCAAGGTAGAAGATTTACAGTTAACAGAACACTGCTAAGAGTATGATGCTAGACTTTAAAAAGAAAAAAAAAAAACAGACAAGTCTCTGTTTATACATGCATAGAATTTTCTTGAAAGATATTAACAAGGCAGGGTAGCATTATCTCCAGGACTATAGCTGTGGAACTGAGCATCTTACTTTTTATTTTACAATCACTGGCTCTCAGAAATTTTTTAAAGTATTTTCAAGACCAACACTTTTAAATTTAACATGTAATTAAAATGCACACTGTAAAAATTATATAATTAGAACAGTATACTATTTATAGTCTCATTAAAATGTATAAAATGTTTTAAAATTCTTTCTAAAAGCATTTAAGTATCTTTCAAGTCCCAGTTGTAATCAACAAATTGTGATTGCCTAATGAAACTAGATAAAGGAAACCATCCTTATGCTGTAGTCCTTGTCACGTTAACTATATAATACTCAATATTAACCTTGAAAGGTTTCATTTTCCCTTTGAACTGTACCATCTTATCTTGTTTTATGGGGAGAGAAAAGGGGGTGATAAAAGGAAGGGAAAATGGAAATAGGCTTATGATCTAGATATCATTATGTGAGTAACTTCTTTTCAATAAAACCTGAGTTTCCAAAATGACAGGATCTAACACTTTCATAAAATGTTTGGGTAAAAGACTAATATAACGCTTACCTAGTGAGTCGTTTAGGTGGAGGCCGCTCACCAAATTTTCTAGAAGAAATAAGAAAAAAAAATTAAATAGGCTATATGACACACTCCACAGTATTTTAGGCACCATGAAACCTCCTTTACGACTTACACTTCAACCCTACTAAAGAGCACTGTAAAAAGAAAGCCTCCAGTAAATACCAACATGCAGTAGTAACAAAATACAGACTTTAAAGTTGTTTCTAAACAAAACAACAGACCCTAGGTAGGCCTGACACATCCACACGCTGAGTATGTATTACACTGATTAGATGAGGAGAGCAGGATAGCAGGTACTTCCCAGAGACACCTTGCTAAAACACCCAACAAAAGATGATCTTCTAGTCTCACATAATCTGCAGCACTCAAAAAATTCCTCAGAGCCCAAGGGGGTATAGATCTCACAGATGTTTACCATGTGGCAAGCATTATGTTATATCTTTTGTTAACCCTTTTTAACCATTATAAAATAATTCTGGAAGGCACATTTTAAAGACGTATAAAGCAACTTGCCCAATGTCACAAAGTAAACTAAGTGGCAGGCAGAGTTAAGATTTAAGCCTAGATGTGGACTAATTAATTAGTTCATAATATATGGCCCTTCAAAAAGAAATATGCTAAATATTCTAGCATAGAACCACTGAAAGACAGTAACATTGTTTGGGAGAGGGCAAAGAGAAAAAGCCCAAGCAAAGATAAGCACAATTTAGGCTGGAATTAGAATACGGCATGAGTGGTAAGTGAGACTCCAAGAGTAAGATTAGCTGAATTCAAATCTATGATTTAGTGTTTATTTCCCGAGCAGCCCTGAAGTTATCTGACTCTCTAGTTCAGTTTCCTTCCTCATCTTACCTCAAGGAGTTGCTGAAGGATTAAAAGTGCTAACTAATATACAGAAGACACAGAGAACACCTGGAATGCCTGGAATTATTAATTATTAGTAAATGTTAGTAATTATTACTGTTTTCTAGTTATAAAAGTTAAGCCAAAATAACTAAAGATATTAAGTGTGATATTAACAAAGATAAACAAGTATAAGAAGAAGAAGAAACTAATCCTTATGTGATGACCTGTCTCCTCTGAAATAAAAAATGAGGTCTTCTGAAAGACATGGCAGAGGTACACAGCACTTGAAGAAAAAAGATCAATAGAATTTTTCTTTCTTTTTAAAGCCACACTGCAGTTATAAATAGGTTAAGTGACTTGTTCATAACGAGTTATAGGTTTGAGAAGCCTAAAAGAGTTCTGTATTTGTGGTATTTCACACAATTATTAACTTGATGACAAAAGTCTTAAAATCCCATGTAGTTCATTCTGTTGAGTAATTTAATGTTCTATGACACTGTTTATGAACTTGGTTTATAAGAAATTTCCCTTGAATATTTTGGTATTTCAGTTAACCCTAAAATACTGAAAAGTGGCTATAACTGAAACAGCACCCCAAAACGAGTAAATAATCCCAAGTTTTTGTCAGAAGGATTAATAATAAGTAATCCTCTTTGATTTTTATCCTATAGGATGGTCCACTTTAAACACAATGATTTATTAGTAATATCAACAAGGGTGCTGAAGGACATAGGCTTTAAAACACTGAACTACTGGTTAATCTATGATATGAATTCCAATTATGGAATTAAAGGCAAAAATCTATTCCTGAAACTTTCCACAGGAAAGATTTTTTTTTTTTAATGTATGAGACTGATTAAATTTACCATTGCAGCATATGATTAAAATTAAAAAGTTCCTCACTAGGTCGGATTTAGTATAAAACCCCAAAAGTTTAAGACAATCTTTAAATTACTTCTTTGCATATATATATTTAAGAACAGAGTCACACTTTATAAAGAGAAGCAAAGAATGTAGAGAGTATCTAAGAGCTTAAAATGGTGAAAATTTTAGAGAGACACAGCTAACAAATGAGACGAAACTTTTCAGTTAGAATCATGATACTAACCATATTAGCTAATAACTCTGATCATCACACATCCTTTGGAATCTAACAGATAATTTAACATAGGTCTATTATATAACCAATAAGATCCACTGCTCTCAAAATTCAAAAGCAAATTTTGTTTTCTGGTACTCTGGAATGCTTTAAAAATCAGATTAAATCAACTGAATGTTGGTTCAAGTATCTGCCTACATTCTTTTTTGGAACTACCCATTAGATGAAGTCAACAATCATATAGTAATGCTTGTGCAACATCACTCCTGCCCCCATAGAAAACATGAAAAAGAGATTTGCCTGCTGAGCTTGAACAGTATTTCAAAATGATGTACTGTTCTATCTGGGTGCTATCTGAAAGTTAGCAATCTTATAAGTGATAAATCACTTCTTCAGTGTATAATAAAGTATCTTCAGTAAGTGTCTGTAAACTCAATCCTCTCTTTAATGCATATGCCATCACACTTCTACTGATCTCATTAAACCTAATGGTTACTGTATCTAATAGAATGGGAGAAGGGTAATAAAATGGGTCTCCTGAAGATAGAAAGCCTAGAGATAAACCCACGCACCTATGGGCGCTTTACTTTTGACAAAGGAGGCAAGAATATACAATGTGACAACGATAGTCTCTTCAATAAGTGATGCTGGGAAAACTGCTGCTAAGTTGCTTCAGTCATGTCCGACTCTGTGCGACCCCATAGACGGCAGCCCACCAGGCTCTCCCATCCCTGGGATTCTCCAGGCAAGAACACTGGAGTGGGTTGCCATTTCCTCCTCCAGTGCATGAAAGTGCAAAGTGAAAGTGGAAGTCGCTCAGCCGTGCCCGACCCTCAGCGACCCCATGGACTGCAGCCTTCCAGGCTCCTCCGTCCATGGGATTTTCCAGGCAAGAGTACTGGAGAGGGGTGCCACTGAAAACTGGACAGCTACAAAAGAATGAAATTAGAACACTTCCTAACACCATATGCAAAGACAAACTCAAATGGATTAAAGATGTCAATGAAAGATGAGAAACTATAAAGCCCTTAGAAGAAAACAGGCAGAACAATCGACGTTAATCCCAGCAAGACCCTCTATGACCCACCTCCTAGAATCATGGAAATAAATATAAATAAATAAACAAGTGAAACCTAATTAAACTTAATAGCTTTTGCACAGGAAAGCAAACTATAAACAAGGTGAAAAGACAACCCTCAGAATGGAGAGTGTTAGTCGCTCAGTCATGTCCAACTCTTTGTAACCCCTTGGACTGTAGCCTGCCAGGGTTCTCTGTCCATGGAATTTTCCAGGCAAGAATACTGGAGTGGGTTGCCATTCCCTTCTCCAGAGGATCTTCTTAACCCAGGAATTGAACCCGGGTCTCCTGCGTAGCAGGCAGATTCTTTACAGAATGGAGAAAACAATAGCAAATGAAACAACTGACAAAGGATTAATTTCCAAAAATATACAAGCAGCTCATACAACTCAATACCAGAAAGACAAACAACCCAATCAAAAAGTGGGCAAAAGACCTAAACAGACATTTCTCCAAAGGAGACATACAGATGGCTAATAAATACATGAAAAGAACCTCAGCACTGCTCGTTAGAGAAATACAAATCAAAACTACAGTGAGATATCATCTCACAAGGGCCAGAACGGCCATCGTTAAAAAATCTACAAACAATAAATGCTGGAGAGGGTGTAGAGAAAAGGGAACCCTCTTGCACTGTTGGTGGGAATGTATATACAGTCACTATGGAAATTCCTTAAAAAACTAGGAATAAAACCACCATATGACCCAGCAATCCCACAACTAGGCATATAACCTGAGTGAAAAGAACACACGTACCCCGATGTTCACTGCAGCACTATTTACAATAGCTAGGACATGGAAGCAACCTATAAGTCCACTGACAGATGAATGGAGAAAGAAGCTGTGGTACACATATAGAATGGAATATACTCAGCCATAAAAAGGAATGCATTTGTGTCAGTTCTAATGAGGTAAATGAACCTAGAGCCTATTATACAGAATGAAAGTCAGAAAGAGAAAAATAAGCATCGTGTTTCAACACATAAATATGGAATCTAGAAAAATGGTACCTATGAAACTACATGCAGGGCAGCAATGGAGACACAGAGAACGAACAGACTCATGGACACAGGCGGTGGGGGGAGGAAGGTGGGGTGGGATGCATGGAGACAGTAACACAGAAACAGATACACTATCCTATGTAAAACAGCCACCTGGAATTTGCTGCCTGACTCTGGGAACTCAAACTAGGGCTCTGTAACAACCTAGAGGGGTGGAATGCAGAGGGAGGTGGCACAAAGGTTCAAAAGAGAGAGAAAGGTATACATAGGTATACCTATGGCTGATATATGTTGACCTATGGCAGAAACCAATACAATATTTTAGAGCAATTATCCTTCGATTAAAAATACGTAAATTTAATTATCAAAAATAAAAGAAAATGAGTTTTCTGAGAAATTCATAGGAGTGTTTAGTAGGTTCACGATGCATAACTCTGAAGCTCACAACTGAACTAGATTCTAATTATTCAGTTAAATTCATAGATCTACATATTTAAAACTATCAACTTACACCAAGATACTATATGCACCCTATACTTATCAAGAGCCACTTTCCTCTACTGATCTGATGTATAATACATAACACTTCAGGAATTATCTTCTGCAGAAAGAAGGCCCATCTTTAAACATGAGTGAATCAAGAAAATTCATGATGTAGTATTTATATTATACAATCAAAATAACCAGTTTTCAGCAGAAATGACAAGTCAGGTAACAATTAATCAGAGACTGATTATAATTTAAAGATTAAGTCCTATTCCTCCATTTTGCAGTAGGGAGTAAGGACACTACAAAATTTTTATCTTTACTTCTAATCTATTTTTAAAACAAGATGTCTATTGACATGTGTTGACAACTGAAAATCAGAAATAAATCGGATCAGTCAAGTTTAGACCACTTTTCTGTAAGACACTTTCATAAGATGTGCATGATACAAGTAAAAATGCAAAAAAAAAAAACCAAAAACAAAACCCTAAATCCTTCACTATCTAGGGACACCTTTGATTTTATCAAATATGGAGTTAATTCCTCACTGTACAAAGAATCACTGCTATCCAGTTTATCTTTCTGATACTATAGGTTGTCAATATCTCATTTGCATGAATAGGTTTCTCAAATTTTATGTACACTATATAAAGCATATTTTGATTAATCATGATAATATAAATCCTGTTATATATTTGAAAGAAAAGTTATAATTCTGGAGTTTTTTTTAAGTAACAAGCAAAGGTTAGCTTATGTAAAGTTGATTACACCTATGTCCTTTCCCTCTTCCATTCTGTATGCTTTTCCCTCAGATTGGGACTGGCGAATAAAACACAAACCTAGGTGCCATCACTAGTTAGTTATGCTCATATAACACATGGCTCAAGAAAGCTTAGACTGTCCAAAGTATATGTTGTAAGTATAATTTTAGGCTAGCAAATTCATTTTACTTTAACTTCACTAGCTTTCCCTTTTTAATATAACAATCATCTTTTACTCAAAACAGAGTTAGGGAAATTATTATTATAACTGTATCGGTTTTCATACACCTGGCAGTGTTGAAGATTTTTCAAAAGTTTCCATCAATCACTTAATATATTTCCTACCTATACAAGGTTCCCACATATCCTCCAATCCATTAGAATTTTCAAGTAAGTAAAAGACTTGAACTTTGCATACTTCTTTTACTTCTGTTTTGCTCATGGTGGACATGTAATATTGTTTCCCCCACAACAGACACATTTTTTCTATATTAACCAATCTTTTAAGGAAGTATATGACCACCAACGTATTGAGGATAAACACGATAAAGTTATCAAAATTTTACCATCTTAACACCTTTTCTAGCTAACAGATGCTTCACACGAGAAAAATCAAGTCAAAAACCAAAAGGTGAGGTATGGAAAGAAAAGAAAAAACTTTGACTATAGAACAATTTAGTAATTACTCTGCTAGGATATTGTCTAGTGATATTAGAACTTTTGAGTCTACAGACGCAAAAGCCAGCTCAAATCATGTGGGAAACTATTCTGCCCTTGGGTGTAGAACTAAAAGTAATTTCCTCTATTATTCTGAATTTCACAAGTTTTCTGCTTTATGGATAAATGAAATTAAAATAAATTATTAACTCAAGAAACACTGAAGAGAGCATGAACAAATCCAAACTCTTAATGAAGTCGAACTTCATGTAAATACAACATTGAATGAACAGCAAGCTGAGAAAAGTACACTTGTTTTATACACTTGTCGGGCTTCCCTGGTGCCTCAGATAATGGAGCATCTGCCTACAATGCGGGAGACCCGGGTTCAATCCCTGGGTCGGGAGGATCCCCTGGAGAAGGAAATGGCAGCCCACTCCAATACTCTTGCCTGGAGAGTTCCATGGACGGAGGAGCCTGGTAGGCTACAGTCCATGGGGTTGCAAAGAGCTGGACACTGAGCAACTTCACTTCACTTCATACCAAATCTTCTCTCGGTGGTATACAGTTCAAAAAAAGTACCAGAATTTTTGAATCATGGTTTAAGACAGTGAAACGAAACAGCATTTAACGAAGGAAAAATAAGGAAACCTGATTGATACCCTCAAGAATCCATGCCTGATCATTCCACCAGGAGAAAGAAACAAATAGATGATATACGTGATCATCATAGTCTGTGCTAACATATAATATGAAAAACAAAGCAATACGTACCAGAAAGTTGTTGAGCAATCTACTCACCAAAACAGAAGAGGCTAATTAGAAAAGGCTACACATAATATACCATCTTTGTCTTCAGATTCATTCATTCACCCAGTATGTACCGAGTATAGGTACTTGGTATACATCAGTGAACAAAAGAGACATAAAATCCATTCCCTTACGGCACTTACATTCAATTAAGACAAATGGACAATGGTATATATTCAAAGATGTTCATCAATGTAATTTATTTTTTAAAAAGCTAGAAATAAACATTATACTTATTGAATATGATTGAAAAGACTAATATTGGAACAATCTAAAAATATATTTCAAGTAAATATGTAACATCTTCACTTCTAAACCTTCATTCTATATTTATGACAGAAAACAGTCTATGTATTGAGTCAAATAACTTTGAGCAAGCAAGTGACACCTTGTCACAATTCAATTTTTAGCTTTAACCTACTCTTACCTTAAGACCTGTATTTAATGGCAATAATGCTCAAAACCTGTCAAGGTATAACTAGTGGTCTTGGATACAACAAAAAAGACAATCAAGGCACGATGCATTCTCCTGAACCATCACAATTACTAAATATTTTCTATTAGAACAAATATCCTATGGGGTAGACTTCAAAGACGTGCCACACTTGGCCCCACCAGGTGAAGAAACATGCTCCCCTTCTTACTAGTATGCTGCACAGAACATCTGAAAGGCACTGCTTCCTTAATTTTAAAATCCCTTTATTCTACCTTTTTTTTTCTCCCAATTAAAACAACAGCAAACTCTGTTAGCCTGTCATCACTCTGTGTAAAGAAGCAGGCAGAGTGGAAAGGTACAAACTAGGAGTGACCGAGACCATCATTTTCAGCTATTCTCTGCATCTGGCTTTTGAGGTATCTCCAAAATTAGCATCAGGTTAGGGAAAAGGTGATTTTCCTAAAATTCATACCTGCAGAAGGATTTGTTCCAGTTAAATCTGCGATAGTCATAAACCTCACAACCCAGACAGCACAGCTGAGTTGAGAACCCTGGCATCCATTAACATCACATATAAAGACCTTATATGAAAAGTATATGTCTTAAAATCTATGGCCTCAACAAGAGAGAGCAGTAAGATGCTGGACAACTACTCCAATTTCATGCCAAAAGACTGAAAAGGACAAACTGACATCAAATGCCTCCTAACATGGTAAGAGCACAGTATCATTTCTGTAATTTCACGGACAAAAACACAACTTGAAGCTAAACAAGAAGAAACATAACAAACCTAAACTGTGGCAGAGTCAACAAAATAAGTGGATTACACTTTTAAAAGCACCAAGGTTGTAAAGGACAAAAAAATGAGAAACTTGCTCAGATTAGAAGAGACTGAAGAAACATGATCACTGTATACAACAGAATATCCAGAATTTACTTCTGCTAGAAAAGGACATTATTTGGACAAGTGACAAAATCTGCATAAAATGGTAGATTAGAAAATAGGATCATATAAATTTTAATATCTAGTTTTGATAGCTATACAGGCATTAAATAAGAGAATGTCTTTAATTTTAGAAACACTGTAGTGTTTAGAAAGAAAAGGGAATGATGTCTACTTACCTTCAAAAGGTTCAGGAAAAATAAGACTGTGTGTGTGTGTGTGTGTGTGTGTGTGTGTGTGTGTGTAGATACACAGAGGGATAATGTAAATGTGGTAAAATGTTAATAAATGAAGTATCTGGCTGAACTTCTCTGTAATATTTTGTTATATTTGCAATTTTTCTGTAAACTGAAATTATATCAAAACAAAAAAGGCCACCATCAGAGAAGCACTAACCTGATCTAGGTGTTGGCATAACACTAATCGCCACAGAACCTGGTGGCCACAACAGAGACATTCACTGGCGGCGATAAGAGGCTCCACGGCCGGCTTTCTGGCACAGCTCTTATGTTCTTATGACAACTTGCTATAGACTTAAAGTTTGATTACACCCAGTGTTGATGTACAAGTGGAGAAACAGAAACTCTCATGCACTGTTGGGAGTTTAAATTTGTGCAATCTTTTTGGAAGACACCTGGCAGTGTCTATTGTAATTCAAGATGTGCATTCCTTTGAATCTCTAGCACTCTCTATTCGGGAAATTTATTATATAGGTAGACAAATCTGACTATGCAAAAATTTGTATACAAAGATATGCAATAAAGCATCATTTGTATTAAAAAAATTTTTTTTAATCCATGATAATTAGGAATGGATTGCTGGTTACACATAGCACCTCACAATCATGCCTACAGACCCAAACACAAAGAAAAGAAAAAAGTAAAAAGAGCTATCCAATTAATAGCATTAAGTTTTTTCTTTTTTTGGCCATGCTGCCACCACTGGACTGTTGGGGAATTCCCAGAAGCATTAATTTTGAATGAAAAAATGAGATATATATTTTCATTCCCCTCCCCAAGTGTGTATATAAAATAATACACACACACATATACACATATATATATACACCATTTCCACTAATTATCAGTATTAGTGATAATGATGAGCAGCAGCAAGAATTCCATTCTGCTCTAGAATGTATTATATATAATCTGGCAGATGTTTTATTCATTACTAGCTAGGCTTGGCTTAGGTAAACAGCCAAATAAAACTGCATATCTAAACATCAGTTAAGGCCACTCATATATTGAGTCTAGAAGAAGGGTGGCTTAAAATAAAAACTGAGAAAAACATCGAAGTTAAAATTTTACCCCACAAAATGTTCTCAGCAAACAAATTTCCCTAGGGGAAATAATACAGAAAAAAATATGCCTGATCCAAATAAAGAAATTCACACCCTTATGGAAAACATACACTTCCACATAGGAAAATATAATGCAACTTAAAGAAGTTTAAAGAGGTCCTAAAAGGCAACGGCACCCCACTCCAGTACTCTTGCCTGGAAAATCCCATGGACGGAGGAGCCTGGAAGGCTGCAGTCCATGGGGTCGCTAGGAGTCGGACACGACTGAGCGACTTCACTTTCACTTTTCACTTTCCTGCATTGGAGAAGGGAATGGCAACCCACTCCAGTGTTCTTGCCTGGAGAATCCCAGGGACGGGGGAGCCTGGTGGGCTGCCGTTTATGGGGTTGCACAGAGTCGGACACGACTGACGCGACTTAGCAGCAGCAGCAACCTTAACCATCTGTTTAATTTCTGCAAAAGAATTCAATTTTTGCTAAGAACTCCTTCAGACACCTGACTTGATCTTACGCACTGCCTTTTAAGGCAATATTTAAGAGGTGAAAAGTGTCATCTGATATAAGAGCACACACAATCTGTCACAAATACAGGTCATGGGACAGGTAGCCGCATATTACCGTACCGGCATGGACTCAGGAGTGAGGTTGTTTAAGTTCACACCCTAACTTTAAAGCAAAGGAGCAGAAGTTACTTAAACTCTCTGTTTCAGTTTTCTCAATTTGAAACACAGATAAAAGTATCTCTGTACAGAATTCTTACAAGAATTTAAAAGGTTCGTAAGTGTACAGACCAAGGGATTTTCTGGAGGTTCAGTGAGTGGGAACCCACACTTCCAATGCAGGGGGTGCATGTTCAGTCCCTGGTTGGGGAAACAGGATCCTGCATGCCATGAAGTGCAACCAAAAAAGAAGTGTACAGCACCTAAGAGTTCTAGGTACTAGATGAAACACCACTACTGTTTCAAGGCTGGATTACAGAGTATTATTTACTCTAACTAATATGGTAAAATTGAAATAAGGCCTTCAAAACAAATACACATTTATATAGCTTTAAAATACATATAATTAATTCTACATTTCACAAAGAAACTGAGAATACATAAAGAACTCAACAAAAACCTGATTTAAAAATAAGTAAAGGACTGTCCTCTTAGCTCAGTAGGTAAAGAATCTGCCTGCAATGCAGGAGACCTGGGTTTGATCCCTAGGTTGGGAAGATCCCTGGGAGAAGGAAATGGCAACCCACTCCAGTATTCTTACCTGGAGAATCCTATGGACAGAAGAGCCTGGAAGGCTACCGTCCATGGGGTTGCAAGAGTCGGACACAACTTAGCAACTAAACCACCACAACTGAACCACCAACGGACTTGAAGAGATATATCTCTAAGAAGATATACAAATGGCCAATAAGCACATAAAAGTTCAACATTACTAATCACTATGGAAATGCAAATCAAAAACATAAAGATACCACTTCATACCATTCAGGATGCCTATTATCAAAACTGACAAAAAACAACAAGATTTGAACCCTGGTACACTGCTGGTGGACATATAAAATGGTATGGTATTATGGTGGAAATATAAAATGGTATGGCAGTATCTCCAAAATTAAACGTACAATTAACACATAATCTACCAATTCCACTTCTGGGTACATACCCAATAGAAATAAAAGCAGTAACTCAAACAGATACTTGTACACCAATGTTTAGAGCAGCATTATTTGCACCAGGCAAAAGGTGGAAATAATCTAAATGCCCACTGATGGATGAATAAATGTGGTATACACATACAATTAAATATTCCACCTTAAAAAAAATTCTGACACAAGTTACATACAACATGGATGAACCCTGAATACATTACGCTAAATTAAAATAAGACACAAAAGGTCAAATATCCTATGATCCCACTTATACAAGGTACCTAGAGTAGTCAAATTCAGAAGACAGAGAAGTAGAATGGTGGTTTCCAGTGACTGTCACCATGGTTGAGGGTATGGAAGGAAGCATGGAGAGTTACTGTTTAATGGGCATAGTTTGGGAAGAAGAAAAAATTTTGGAGACAGAAGGTGATGGTGGTTGTGCAGTAATGTGAATGTACCTAATCAAACTGAACACATAAAAATGATTAAAATGGTAAACTTCATGTTTTATATATATTTTGCCCTTCTAATAGTATTTAGTTTTGCCTTAAACTATGGTTTAATGAGGAATATTGGCTCAGCTTTGAGGGGTATCCTATGTGACTGCCAGGATAAGTGACAGTGGCTGCCGTACAACTTAGAAAAAACAGACAAGTGGGTGCCAAGACATACAGAAGAAGAACACGAGGAGTATATGTATAATATATAAATGGTTCCTACTACCATCAAGGTAAGGATAGAAAAGGAAAAAGAGAAGTTCTTTCTAGAATCTATACCTCCTAAGGAAGGGCAGCACAGACAGCATGCAAACAATCCCTCAAAGACTGTTTGGTTTGAACATCTCCTGTGGAAAATCCCAAGTGATCATGGAAAGCAGCTTGTACATGAGATGTCACATAGTTTTTGCCTTTGCACCTCCCCACTGACTTCTCACCCCTACCTCAAATTATAAACAGTGAAGATTTTTTTCCTCCACAAAACATCTGCCAAAGATGTTAAGGTTGTCAGTTCTCTGAAGTCATTTGAAAATTCTTCACAGGAAGAAAGAAATCTGATATTAATTAGAAGTTATTATTTTTTTCTCATCTTTTGAAATGGCCTTTCCAATCCAAGTGAGACTTAAGAACGAAAGAAAGAGGGATGCCAATAAAAGAGATTTTTTTTTTTTGAAAGCCATGCTGCTGCTGTTGCTGCTAAGTCACTTCAGTCGTGTCCGACTCTGTGCGACCCCATAGACGGCAGCCCACCAGGCTCCCCCGTCCCTGGGATTCTCCAGGCAAGAACACGAGTGGGTTGCCATTTCCTTCTCCAATGCATGAAAGTGAAAAGTGAAAGTGAAGTCACTCAGTCGTGTCCGACTCTTAGTGACCCCATGGACTGCAGCCTACAGGACTGCAGGCTCCTCCGTCCATGGGATTTTCCAGGCAAGAGTACTGGAGTGGGATGCCATTGCCTTCTCCATTTGAAAGCCATAGAATACAACTATCCATAATAGGATTTCTTTGCCTGATTTCCTTGGGTTCTTCTATCCTTGAAAACGTATACAACATTTACTGTGCAATACATTTATCTTAGAAGGGGTCTAGCTCTCCTTTAACCACTGCTCAGTACAGGTATTTAGAACCGAGAGATCAGATCCCCAAGAAGTAACCATCAATGATTTCTGGTAGGGAAGCCTGAATATAGCAGAGAGGACCAAAGAGATTTTTAGTGGGGAACAATGAAGAAGACAAATAAGCTACATTTCAGGAGGCCGCTCAAAGTAAGTTTTTGCCTCCACAGAATTAACAAAATATGGAAAAATAGGTAATTTTCAGTTTTTAAAAAAAAAAACTACCAAGCCAGAAGACCTTGCAATTTTAAAGCTGGGCTCTATATTGAGTCCTGTGCTAAGCTGCTTCAGTCGTGTCCAACTCTTTGCAACTCTATGGACTGTAGCCCACCAGGCTCCTCTGTCCATGGGATTCTCCAGGCAAGAAGAATACTGGAGTGGGCTGGGGTGCCCTTCTCGAAGGGATCTTCCCTGACCCAGGAATCGAACCCGTATCTCTTATGTCTCCTGCCCTGGCAGGCCAGTTCTTAACCACTAGTGCCACTTGGGAAGCCCATACTGAGTTCTAATATCCTACAAATAAAGTTTTCCAAGTACCTAGTGAGGAATCACCTCATCACCGACTCAATGGACATGAGTTTGAGCAAGCTCCAAGAGATGATGAAGGAAAGGGAAGCCTGGCGTGCTACAGCCTATGGGGTCACAAAGAATCGGGACACCACTGAGCAACCGAACAACAACGAGGAATCAAAGGAGTAAACTTGGTAAAGAGAACCCTGGCATTGTAATACTTAGCTCCCATCACAAGGAAGAAAATACGAGTAGAAAAAAATAGTATTTCCCTGTAAAAGTTAGGTCCAACAGGCCTCTCCCTAAATTAATTCTGATTCAGCCCATGGAATGGAATAGCCTCAGAAGCAGTATCATGCAATTAGGTGGTACATGAAGGCCCATAATCTTTCCTTAATAAAAGTACACCTGAGAATGTAGCAATACTGCTAGACCACTGACAATAGCTTAAAATATATGCCTGTTGACTTGAGATTATTATTGCTGATGTTCAAAAATAATAAAAATGCTATACCCGCACAAATGTGTATATATGAGTACCAGCAGACATGTAGAAGAATGTCCACAGCATCATCAGACATAATAATCCCAAATCAGAAACTCAAATGACCACTGTCGAAGGATCGGCTAAATTACAGAATCATCATGCGATCAGATAAATTATAGAATCATCATACAGCATTGTGCTATTCAGCAAGGAAAGTGAACAAATTATCACTACACATGCAATAACACTGACTAATAGCAAAAGAAGCCAGACTCAAAAAGGTACAAAATTATATGATTCCATTTTATATGAAATTTTAAAAAGAAAAGCTAAACTAAACTACAGAGTTCACCAGGATACAGGTGACCTTTGAGAGGGAGGCACACACACCAGGAGGAGCTATATGAAAGGATCCGGAAGAACGAGTAATATTCTGTAACTTCATCTCTGTGATGGTCACACATTTACATTCACTTTGTGAAAATTTACTTTATTGTACATTTATGATTTGTGTGCTTTGTTTTTCTGTAGGTATATTACTTTAATTTATAAATATATATCCAGATTTATTAACATTCAAGTGTTTCAAATGAATGGATGGTTCTGGGAAAAAAGTTCTTTCCTAGACTTTATTTCTATTGTCTTTGAATTCTATTTTAACATCAGATTTTAGAAGGTGGTGATTTCCAGTCCTCAGCTACATCATTCCAGAATATATGTATTTCATATCAAAGGTTAGTATAAGGATTTAAGTCCTGAAAACTGGTCTTCTCTACATCTAAACTGCAAATCAGAATTTAGTCTTCTTCCCTAATTTTAGTAGGCAAAAGAATCAGGATCAATTGTGGTCCTCTGTTTGGCAAATCTACCCCAGAGTATGCATTTTTTAAAAGTCACTAGTTATGCAGTGTCACAGAAAAATGCTGAATGGGTAGTAGGATTAGAACTTTCCTATTGTTAACTTTTAAATTGGCTTCATTTGCCTCTCTCACCTAAAACCAAGATGAGGAGGAAGGAGAGAGAGAGTGTGGCATAATTGTTTTGAACATTCTCATTTCTGTTCTTTCTTTAACGTTTAACACACATTTAAGGGCCTACTGTATGTTAGGAACTGCAGTTGACATTTGGAACATGTAGCAGCAAATGGAACACGGTCCCTATCCACATAGAATACACGACAGGAGCAGCAGCAGGCTACCTACGTACTATGCACGCACATCTCACTTTACACACGTCAATCTTACTACACAGACGAGAAAAATCTGCTTAGAAACCACTTTGCCTTGTTCACATAATGGTAAATTTGGTTTAAAATGTAACTACAGTATAAGGTCCATGATTTTCCATACATTCTGCAATAAGGTAGAATTCAAGTACAGTTCAATTCTAGATACTAACATATGAAGAGATACAATTTTTATGAAAGACTATAAAGTGTACTAACTGATCCTAAAAATTTCTATGATATAGTATAGACTTGTTTTGCTTAAGTGAGGGGTCAACAAGAAACCAGAAAGGAAACCTTCTTTCATTACCCTTCCAATACTTCAACTACTGACTAAATCATAAGGGTAAAAGATTCTTCTGTCTTTGACTGCTAGAAAGTGAAAAAATTCTCTTCAAAAGCTGTAAATACGTAAAACTCAGGAAATCTAAAGACACCTGCTGTGGGAGCCATACCTTAACTACTGCATACATATACATAAACAGACATGAATGTCTGTACATATACGTACATCAGATATTTGACAATTACTTTCATATTTCTTGCACAAAGACAATAAATATGTTACATTGCTCATGACCAGTGTCTACATCACCAATCATAATTTTGCAAAGTACATTTTTTTTCTGAGTTGAAATGGATCAAGAATACATAAACATCTTCTATGTCTATGTATATATACACATATATATGTATGTATATGTATGTATGTATATATACATATATATATACTATGTCTGCACTTATACTATAAACTATGTCTACACTAACATTTTCTGTTAGTCAAAATTATTAACATAAAGATTGTGTACCAGTCCAACCTCTATTAAACCATTACTGGCCAATTTCTTAAACAGTCAAACCTCTAACATACAGTTTGGTTTTAAAGTATTTGAATTCTGCAGGATATCTGCCTTTTGTTTTCCTTTTAAATAAAGCAGACCAGAACATTTACAGTTGCCTGAAAAATCCCATGGACGGAGGAGCCTGGTGGGCTTCAGTCCATGGGGTCGCTAAGAGTCAGACATAACTAAGTGACTTCACTTTCACTTTTCACTTTCATGCATTGGAGAAGGAAATGGCAACCCACTCCAGTGTTCTTGCCTGGAGAATCCCAGGGAAGGGGGAGCCTGGTGGGCTGCCGTCTATGGGGTCGCACAGAGTCAGACATGACTGAAGCGACTTAGCAGCAGCAGCCAAAAGTCTAATTCATAAAGGAAAGGCTATAATTCAAGTTTACAAGGAATTAAACTATTTTAAAGAAGCCTGACCCTAAGGAAAAAAAAAAAAAAGATGGCAACTGTAATTTTAAAACATGCAAAATAGGACAGTGAAGGGAGACTATCAATAAGCAAAAAATAAAATGATCAAAATCTGTACGTTCAGATGGGGAAGAAAAGATTTCCAGATATTTTTTATACACCACTGCATGAATAAGGAAATGCCTTCCTGCTTGAGTGTTTATACCCAAAACAATACATTTCTTTTGAACTGTAACTTAACTTTCTGTTATCACATGTCATGTTATA
Source organism: Bos grunniens (assembly GCF_055505025.1). Taxonomy (NCBI): domain Eukaryota; kingdom Metazoa; phylum Chordata; class Mammalia; order Artiodactyla; family Bovidae; genus Bos; species Bos grunniens. The sequence goes on from NC_141170.1 coordinate 72,666,802, forward strand.
ACAATCAAACCTACATTTGTGGTAAAGCCAAAAACCACTCTGAAGAAGTGGTCTTAACCACAATTCAAAGCTTATAAAGATTATCTGAGCCATTAACCTGTCGAGCTGCTTTCATACACTGCTAGACCAAAAAGCCAGGCCCAGCAGCTCGTTGTAGCTGCTCCCACAAGCTTCACAAGGAAGCCACAGGGCTCTGCAAGCGAAATACACAATACAGAGGAATCGAAGTTGGTGGTACAAAAATCTAACAGCGCGATACTTTGTCTTGGGTAGTTCTGCTGCTGCTGCTGCTAAGTCACTTCAGTCGTGTCCACCTCTGTGCGACCCCAGAGACGGCAGCCCACTAGGCTCCCCCGTCCCTGGGATTCTCCAGGCAAGAACACTGGAGTGGGTTGCCCTTTCCTCCTCCAATGCATGAAAGTGAAAAGGGAAAGTGAAGCTGCTCAGTCGTGTCCGACCCTCAGCGACCTCATGGACTGCAGCCTACCAGGCTCCTCTGTCCATGGGATTTTCCAGGCAAGAGTACTGGAGGGGGGTGCCATTGCCTTCTCCGGTGGGTAGTTCTACAGGCAGCCTAATAAAACATCAACCATCTGAGGAGCCTCAGCTCAGCACAGGTACAAGAAAGACTCTGAATTGAGAATCACTATGAAGTGATTAGGGCTTCCCTGGTGGCTGAGTTGGTAAAGAATCCGCCTGCAATGCGGGAGACCTGGGTTCGATCCCTGGGTTGGGAAGATTCCCTGGAGGAGGGCATCGCAACCCACTCCCATACTCTTGCCTGAAGAATCCCAATGGACAAAGGAGTCTGGCAGACTACAGTGCCAGACTGTAGGGGTCTGCGACTTTGTGGAGTCGCAAAGAGTCGGACACGACTGAGTGACTAAAAAACAAAAAATACAAAAAACATGAAGAATATAGAACATCAGTAACTTAAAGTAGTAATGCACTAGAAGACGAGGCAAAAGCCTTGGGAGTTTGACGGTAGCAAGGAGGAAAACAAAGGTTAAGACCTCTTGGCAGGTATAGATTTAACTGTCACAGTTTGGGTTATTCGGGTTATATATTTACTTAATATCTTGCTATGCTATGAATTCAAATTAGGCAAACTGCAAAGCTGTTCTGTTATAAATTTACTAGTTAACTGGCTAGTCAACTTCCCTCTATCATTTGTCTAACTAGAAAGAAGAAGGGCACAGTTCTTTAAAGATCAGCTGCTCCATTGCAGCAACTTAATTCTTAACATTTCCTCTCTCATCAACATCTATCTATACAGGCATGTTTTCTAAAGACATGTGGTCTCTATTAAGTATTAGATTTTTGACTTTCCCTCATTCTTGACTTCCATCACAAGGAATTCATTGACAAATGCTGTCCACTGCCTTCTCAAATTATCTTCTATATTTCCACTCCCTGATTCCATAAAGTTAGATGAAGCTCTTATTACAACTTTTATATCTATAGCATCCTAAACTAGCCTCATGCAGTAAAATAGACAAGCACACAACAAATAGAATATATCTGTTTATATGTGCTCTCATTTAACTATCACCAACAATCCTGATAGGCCTTCAAACTTAGAAGGGAAAATTAAACCTCAGAAAGTCACGAGATAGAATATTCCCCCTGCTTCTGATTTCATGCTGATCATACTAAGGTTGAAGATTACATATAAATATACAAGGAAGCTATCTCTAGTCTTTAAACCACTCATTTTCTTCAACTCCCCAAATAATTATGTTTGTCCCAATTCACTGATAAACTAATTCCTATTTGCTTTTACATTAAATAAACCACCTATCATATGAAAATTTATTTAAATGTTTCAGAAAAATCACTTCTTAACCTGTAAAGTATTTCTTAGCAAACCAAAACCATTGATTCTCAAGGATGAAATGCTGCAGTAATCCAACTAGAGAACAGGAACAATGCCACCGTTAAATCAGCCATGAAAATCTGATCGTGTTAACAGCCCTAGGGATTAGTCAAATCGACAGTCTTTCTTTAAGTATCCCAGTAACGAAGAAAATGTCCATCTGTTTCCATAATGAACTAGAGATGCACAAGGGAATTTTTAGGCCATAACTTTTATGCTGGACAATTTTTTTAATGGCAGAAGTGTACATTAGAGAAATATGGACAACACTATGCATGTATTATTCATATAAAATTGACTCAACTGCATACAATATTAACATCGTTTTCAAATGCAAGTCTGTATGTACACAGCATATGCTCACTAAACGAATGAATAATATTAAATAGTAAGTCATCTGTTAAAAAAGATGAACTGTCATGAAACTCTAGCTCTTAAACTACAATATTAATTACACCAACTATTGTTTTAAAATATATATATATAAAATTAAGGAAAACTAATGTCTTTATAGTCATTATACATTTTTTTAACTTTTTATTTTATATTGGAGTATAGTTGATTAACAATGTTGTGTTAGTTTCAGGTATACAGCAAAGTGGTTAAGTTACACATATACATATATCTATTCTTTTTCAAATTCTTTCCCCACTTAGGTTGTTACACAATACAGAACAGAGTTCGCTGTGCTAGACAGTAGGTCCTTACTGGTTATCCTTTTAAATACAGCAGTGTGTACATGTCAATCCCAAACTCCCTACTTATCCCTCCCCACAACCCTTCTACCCTGGTAATCATAAGTTCATTTTCATAGTCTTGTTTCTGTTCTGTAAATAAGTTCATTTGTATCATTTATTTTTAGATTCCACAGGACATTTCTGTCTGACTTACTTCACTCAGTATGACAATCACTACATCCATCCCCCTTGCTGCAAACGGTATTATTCCATTCTTTACAATGGATAAGCAGTGTTTCATGGTGTGCTTAATCGCTCAGTCGTATCTGACTTTGCGACCCCATGGAGTGTAGCCTGCCAGGCTCCTCTGTCCACGGGGATTCTTCAGGCAAGAATATTGGAGTAGTCTCATGTGTTGCCATGCCCTCCTCCAGGAGATCTTCCAACCCAGGGATCAAACCCAGGTCTCCCGCACTGCAGTCAGATTCTTTACCAACTGAGCCACAAAGGAAGCCCAATATTCCATGGTATATGTGTACAAAATCTTTATCCATTCCTATGTCGATGGACACTTAGGCTGCTTCCAGGTCTTGGCTATTGTAAACAGTGTGGGTTGCTAGAGTCTGACACGACTGAGCAACTTCACTTTCACTTTCATGCATTGGAGAAGGAAATGGCAACCCACTCCAGTGTTCTTGCCTGGAGAATCCCAAGGATTCTGCTGTCTATGGGGTTGCACAGAGTTGGACACGACTGAAGCGACTTAGCAGCAGCAGTAAACAGTGTTATAATCAACACTGGGGTGCATGTATCCTTGCAGACTATGTTCTTCTCGGAATATGAATATATGCCACGGCAGGATCATGTGCCGTGCTGTGCTAAGTTGCTTCTGTCATGTCGAACTCTTTGTGCATAGGATTCTCCAGGCAAGATACTAGAGTGGGTTATTGCCAAGCCCTCCTCCAGGAGATCTTCCTGACCCAGGGATCAAACCTGAGTCTCCTTCATCTCCTACATTGGCACTTTACCACCAGTGGCACCTGACAAGTCATCGAAGGATCACATGGCAGCTCTATTTTTAGTTTTTAAAGCAACCTCCATACTCTTCTCCACAGTGGCTATCGCAATTTACATTTCCACTTACAGTGTAAAAGGGTTCCCTTCTCTCCAAACCTTCTCCAGGATTTACAGTTTGTAGACTTTTTGATGATCACCATTCTGACTGTTGTGGGTTGATGTCTCACTGTAGTTTTAATTTACATTTTTCTAATAATTCAGTTCAGTTGAGTTGCTCAGTCGTGTCCAATTCCTTGCAACCCCAGGGACTGCAGCACACCAGACTTTCCTGTCCATCACCAACTCCTGGAGCTTGCTCAAACTTACATCCATTGAGTCGGTGATGCCATCCAGCCATCTCATCCTTTGTCGTCCCCTTCTCCTCCTGCCCCCAATCCCTCCCAGCATCAGAGTCTTTTCCAATAAGTCAACTCTTTGCATGAGGTGGCTCAAACTGGAGTTTCAGCTTTAGCATCATTCCTTCCAAAGAACACCCAGGACTGATCTCCTTTAGAATGGACTGGTTGGATCTCCTTGCAGTCTAAGGGACTCACTCTCAAGAGTCTTCTCCAACATCACAGTTCAAAAGCATCAATTCTTCAGCACTCAGCTTTCTTTAAGGTCCAACTCTCACATCCATACATGACTACTGGAAAAACCATAGCTTTGAATAGATGGACTTTGTCAGTTATGTCTCTGCTTTTTAACATGCTGTTTAGGTTTTTTCATAGCTTTTCTTCCAAGGAGCAAACATCTTTTAATTTCATGGCTGCAGTCACCATCTGCAGTGATTTGGAGCCCAAGAAAATAAAGTCTCTCACTGTTTTCATTGTTTCCTCTTCTATTTGCCATGAAGTGATGGGGCTGGATGCCATGATCTTAGTTTTTTGAATATTTAATTTTAAGCCAGCTTTTTCACTCTCCTCTTTCACTTTCATCAAGACGCTCTTTAGTTCTTCTTCATTTTCTGCCATAAGGGTGGTATCATCTGCATATCTGAGGTTATTGATATTTCTCCCATCAATCTTGATTCCAGCTTGTGCTTCATCCAGTCTGGCATTTCACATGATGTACTCTGCATATAAGCTAAATAAGCACGGTGACAAAATACAGCCCTGTCGAACTTCTTTCCCAATTTGGAACCAGTCTGTTGTTCCATGCTTGGTTCTAACTGTTACTTTTTGACTTGCATACAGATTTCTCAGGAGGCAGTTAAGGTGGTCTGGCATTCCCATCTCTTTAAGAATTTTCCAGTTTGTTGTGATCCACACAGTCAAAGGCTTTAGAATAGTCAATGAAGCAGAAGCAGAAGTAGATGTTCTTCTGGAATTCTCTTGCTTTTTTCTAGGATCCAACAGATGTTGGTAATTTGATCTCTGGTTCTTCCGCCTTTTCTAAATCCAGATTGAACATCTGGAATTTCTTGGTTTATGTACTGTTGAAGTACATGATATTTAATAACTAGATATCTAATAATTAAGTACCTTTCCATGTGTCTCTTAGCCATCTGTATGTCTTCTTTGAAGAAATGTCTATTGCACATTTGTTGACTGGGTTGTTTGATGATGACCAACTATTTTGAATTAACCAATGATTATGAACAAAATGATCTGAAATGTCCAACAAGTTATTTTCTACAGTGGAGGAGAATTTTATATAAATTGTCTACCAAATGAGCTGATACTAACTTCACAAGTTTTATAATGAGGAGAAAAAGGAATTAACTATTTTACCAAGTCCAAAAAACTAAAATGATGATTAATTTCCTCACTCTAATGAAACTGTCTACTTTTCCCATAGAGAATGCCCTGCCAAGATACCATGGTATAGGTAACTGCTGTTTCTTGCTCTTCAATAGCAGTGTAGTTTAATGAGGCATACTGACACTTCAAAAAAAAGTGATAATCCACATTGTTGACAGATTCTATTAAGAACTGGTATCAAGATCTAAATGGGGCTATAAACAATACAGCTGAAAAGAACTCCTTAGAAGTTTATGTTCTTTCATGTAGTTATGTGGAATCTAAAACTAACTGTTAGGAAAACTTATATACACCAGGTGTAAATTTTCAGTAATTTCACCCAGGCAATTTTTTACTACAATAACAATAATCAAGTGCTAATATAAGACCCATTATGTATAAGCCAATAATAATGATGCTGTTAACAAATTAACTTCCTGGGCTTTTAAAATGTTAGTAACTCTTGGGTATGAAGGATAGTTTAAGATTGAAGTTAAGTATAAGTTTGAATTCTGGGATAAAAATCAAAGCAAAAGGGGGATCATTCTAATTGTTGACTTTTTCCCTGATTATCCAAAAATGCCTTGGTTTGGTTCTAGTATTCCTCAAGAAATTAATCCTACTCGTCTGGCCATTATACTCAACAACTTTCTTCTGAAAGAAGAATACTACTTTGCTTTGGGTCAGCCCTCTTCACTTTTGGACAATTTACTAGCACCTACATTTTATGCTATTTTCATAACATCCTTATTTCTCACTTGGTTTGTCAGGTTCTCTGACTCAAAACACAGTCACATATTATTCTAAACAGTAAGAATATAGAGCTAATATTCTTGTTCGTTCAGACTGCATGTAAACGAGAGAGGGGGGGCTAAGGGGTAGAAAGGAAGAAAGAAGAGAGAACACTGCAATATAAAAGAGCAGTAAAAAAAAAAAAAAGATAGGAGAGAGAAAGACTGCTTGAGGAAGTGACAGAGTCACCAAGTTGAAGAAACATAAAAGAGAGCCATGGAGTGTCTGATGGCCATAAAAGGGCAATCGTCCACCTCCTAACAAACCAAATCCGGTCAACACCAAATACGGAAATGTTTTCATTCAAACACAGAGCTTTTCTTCTGTGGGATACGAACATAGATCACATTCTTTCCCTACAAAAAAGAAAAAAATCTCACACTTGGATATCTATTATTGTGAGAAAAATATGTTGACTTGTTGTATAAACAATTTTCAAGTTTTTCTACCCCAAAGTTCAGGACTTTCTAACAACAATAAAAACACCACAATCCTTTCACAGTTATTCTAGAGCTTCAGTCTCTATATCTGTAAAATAGGAAAGTTAAATGACAACCTGGAAAGTCATGTGAAGATTGAGCTAATACCCATAAAACACTTTAAAGGGGCATTTTGTAAGTACAATACCTGCTAAGTGTTAGCTATTATGCACTCAGCTTTTCTAGGCCTTTAGACTTACAAACCTCAACTCACAAAAGGTAACTGATGACAGAACTGTTCAAATTAAGATCATTTCAAAATAAGATGCACTTCTGTATATATCCACTCATTCTATTTATGAATTAAGAGTTTGGTAAATAAGAGAATGGCCTATTCTGCTGTTGCAGGACAGATACGTTATCTCAAAATCTAGTGTTCTCAAAAAGTTCATTCATTCAACAAGTATTTACTGAGTACCTGCTATGACTAGTCACTGTCCTGGGGCTGAGGATATAGGAATCAACAAAATAAAAATTTGTGTAATGTGGAGGATTGGAAAGGGGAAGGATTAGAAACTGGCTCCCAGCAGAGGACGCAGGGGCTTTTATTTCAAAAGTGAATGTTTTCAATGGATTCTGCCTGTTCCAAGTTTTATATACTTCTGTTACTTGCCTCTCCCTTATCCTTGCCCCGAGACTAGAGTTTCTGACTCAGAGTACTTTTCCACAGGAATTTCAAATATAAAGGAATTTTAATAAGTTCAATTTCATGCACATTTAATCTAGCTGCTATCACCAGCACTTCAACATACAGTTTTGATCACTTTCATTCACTCATTGCTATGATAAAACACAAAAGCACTCAATCAAAGTAAATGCTTTGAAAATGTTTTGTCCTATCTCCCACCCTAGGAATCCCCAGGATTCCTTATAACAAATAATTAAGGGGCAGAGGGGAAAAGGAGGCAGTCGTCCTTCCTGACCACTAGCACATTTTCAGTTATGATCTTTCAAGATTTTATGTTGACTCGGTAATTGTTAGAGCAACACCTGGAGATTTGTGGAGGTCAACTGCAGCTGCCATGAATTTATTTTCAGTTCCTCTTCATCAGCTACTAGAGCCTCACAGAGCTCATTCACTCTGAGGTGTAGGAAACTGGCTACATGGTTGATATAGTCTCCATTATGAAAGCTGTACTCCTCATTGAAGTGACAAGTCTGGCATTTCCAAGAAAACCCATGCACATTTCCCTGCTTATCACTCACCTACATACACTAACAGTTCAATAGTGTAACATCAACTGATTTCATTGTATTTTTCAAAAGAAAGAGATTCCCTGATTTTTATGACAGTTTCAAAGCATATGCCCATTTTCAAGTAGGTTCATATTTGAGATGGGTTCTAATATTCTTAACAGATATCCCAGATCCCACAGAAATGCAAAATAGTATTCTTTTTAAGTAATAAATTAAAAATTAGTTTCAGAAAGTTCCTAATTCTAAAAATACTATCACTTGAAAGATTTATTTTTTTTAAACTTTGTTAAATCTAAAATGACTTTTAAAATACTTTCAAAGCACCTTAATCTTGATTCTTAGGGGGTATTTTTGACTGATCTGTTTTAGTAACCAAAAGTATAATGGAGCCGTATCTAATAATTAACACAGTAATTTATGATATGTTTTCTTCTAATTCTAGATGTGTGGTTGGGGTGCTGCCTCTAGTCAGTGATCTCAGTTCTAGGACAACTATAACTAGAAGGTAGTTGAGTTTATTTCTAAACTACAGTTTAGGAGGAAAAGCTTTGAAAGAAAAAGATAAGTTGCTCACATGCGTTATGATAAACAAAGTAAAAGGGACACGGTTATAAAGAAACAAATGCCACAAGGGTATCCCCTTGCATGAAACCCTGCACCCAACAGGATAAGCAGCATGAGGCCAAAAGTGATGATGATGGAAGTAAACATGACTAAGGTAATGATGAAAAGCCAAGTAACGCCACTGATATAGGTAGGAAGTCTGAGAAAAGACAAGGTTGGGTGGGGGTTTGGGGGTGGGGTGGGGTGCTTGGGGAAACAATAATAGAAAGGATTCAACTGTACATGGAAAGAAAGGATAGAACTGTACATGAAACAACAGGTTTCAAATTGGGAAAGGAGTATGTCAAGGCTGTATATTGTCACCCTGCTTATTTAACTTATATGCAGAGTACATCATGAGAAACGCTAGGCTGGAAGAAGCACAAGCTGGAATCAAGATTGCCAGGAGAAATATCAATAACCTCAGATATGCAGATGACACCACCCTTATGGCAGAAAATGAAGAGGAACTAAAGAGCCTCTTGATGAAAGTGAAAGAGGAGAGTGAAAAAGTTGGCTTAAAACTCAACATTCAGAAAACTAAGATCATGACATCTGGTCTCATCACTTCATGCGAAATAGATGGGGAAACAATGTAAACAGTGAGACTTTATTTTCTTGGGCTCCAAAATCACTGCAGATGCTGACTGCAGCCATGAAATTAAAAGACACTTGTTCCTTGGAAGAAAAGCTATGACCAACCTAGACAGCATATTAAAAACCAGAAACATTACCTTGCCAACAAAGGTCCATCTATTCGAAGCTATGGTTTTTCCAGTAGTCATGTATGGATGTGAAGAGTTGGACCTTAAAGAAAGCTGAGCAATGAAGAATTGATGCTTTTGAACTGTGATGCTGGAGAAGACTATCGAGAGTCCCTTGGACTGCAAGGAGATCCCAACAGTCCATCCTAAAGGAGGTCAGTCGTGAATATTCTTTGGAAGGACTGATGTTGAAGCTGAAACTCCAATACTTTGGCCACCTGATGCAAAGAACTGACTCATCTGAAAAGACCCTGATGCTTAAAAAGACTGAAGGCTGGAGAAGGGCATGACAGAGGATGAGATGGTTGGATGGCATCACCAACTCAATGGACATGAGTTTGAGCAAGCTCCAGGAGTTGGTGATGGCCAGGGAAGTCTGGCATGCTACAGTACCTGGGGTCATAAAAAGTCAGACATGACTGAGCAACTGAAGTGGAGTATATTTCACCCAATTCAGAGCAGCTACTATGTATGGTTTTGACTCAATTTCTAACAACTTGCAGAGAAAAATAAATTGTGCTTATTATCTTTTGGCCTATTATTTTGGCAAAGATTTTCTCTGTTTTTCAACTCCCAAGTGGAGAAAACTAACGTACAAATTCCATTGTTATGAAACAATTTACCAGAAGTCTTCATTCTCTTATTGTTTTCTAGGGAGGCGGAAACTGTATTTCAAATACAATCTTAAAACATGCATATCCTGACACTATCCTACTCTGAGGCTTTATTTTTTAAAAAATACTCACCAGAAACTCTGTGATCATCTTTAATAAGTCTATAAAGCAAATATGTGCTATTATGCAGATACTGGAATAGTAGAGGCACTAATCCAAGAAAAATAAAAATTTAAAAATTATCAAATCCTCACAAAAACAGAAGCTCTAACATTTAACTACCTTAAATACTTGTGATATATTTTATTTATGGTAACATTTTTTTCAGTGTTAAATTTTTATATATACCTTCTGAAGCAAAGAAGGTATATGAAAAGATTCTAAGATCTAAGGAATAGGAGAATGAAGTAGGTAAATTTTAGCATGTATCATCAGTTTTTCTGTAATTTTTTAATTGCATGGGTCATTTTCATCAATTCAAAGAGTAACTCCTCCACAACTAAGAAATATTATAAATTTCTTATCTATGAGCCTTTTGGAGAAGGAAATGGCAACCCACTCCAGTATTCTTGCCTGGGAAAAAACCCATGGACAGAGAAGCCTGGCTGTCTACAGTCCACAGGGTCGCAAAGAGTCAGACACGACTGAGAGACTTCACTATCACTGACACTGCTGTTGCTGCTGCTAAGTTGCTTCAGTCGTGTCCGACTCTGTGCGACCCCAGAGATGGCAGCCCACCAGGCTTCGCCGTCCCTGGGATTCTCCAGGCAAGAACACTGGAGTGGGTTGCCATTTCCTTCTCCAATGCATGAAAGTGAAAAGTGAAAGGGAAGTCGCTCAGTCGTGTTGGACTCTTAGAGACCCCATGGACTGCAGCCTACCAGGCTCCTCCATCCATGGGATTTTCCAGGCAAGAGTACTGCAGTGGGGTGCCATTGCCTTCTCCTACACTATGAGCCTTTAAATATTTAGCCGGGCAAGCAAGCAACAAGAAACACACACACACACACACACACACACACACACACACACACACAAATAATACTATAAAAAACAAATATGAAGTTTCATAGTTAAATAACTGTTCCCTACTGCCACAGGACTGGAAAAGGTCAGTTTTCATTCCAATCCCAAAGAAAGGCAATGCCAAAGAATGCTCAAACTACCGCACAATTGCACTCATCTCACACGCTAGGAAAGTAACGCTCAAAATTCTCCAAGCCAGGCTTCAGCAATATGTGAACCATCAACTTCCTGATGTTCAAGCTGGTTTTAGAAAAGGCAGAGGAACCAGAGATCAAATTGCCAACATCCGCTGGATCATGGAAAAAGCAAAAGAGTTCCAGAAAAACATCTATTTCTGCTTTATTGACTATGCCAAAGCCTTTGACTGTGTGGATCACAATAAACTGTGGAAAATTCTGAAAGAGATGGGAATACCAGACCACCTGATCTGCCTCTTGAGAAATCTGTATGCAGGTCAGGAAGCAACAGTTAGAACTGAACATGGAACAACAGACTGGTTCAAATAGGAAAAGGAGTATGTCAAGGCTGTATATTGTCACTTGGTTTATTTAACTTATATGCAGAGTACATCATGAGAAACGCTGGACTGGAAGAAACACAAGCTGGAATCAAGATTGCCGGGAGAAATATCAATCACCTCAGATATGCAGATGACACCACCCTTATGGCAGAAAGTAAAGAGGAACTCAAAAGCCTCTTGATGAAAGTGAAAGTGGAGAGTGAAAAAGTTGGCTTAAAGCTCAACATTCAGAAAGCAGAGATCATGGCCTCCGGTCCCATCACTTTATGGGAAATAGATGGGGAAACAGTGGAAAGAGTGTCAGACTTTATTTTTCTGGGCTCCAAAATCACTGCAGATGGTGACTGCAGCCATGAAATTAAGACGCTTACTCCTTGGAAGGAAAGTTATGACCAACCTAGATAGCATATTCAAAAGCAGAGACATTACTTTGCCAACAAAGGTTCATCTAGTCAAGGCTATGGTTTTTCCAGTGGTCATGTATGGATGTGAGAGTTGGACTGTGAAGAAGGCTGAGCGCCGAAGACCTGATGCTTTTGAACTGTGGTGTTGCAGAAGACTCTTGAGAGTCCCTTGGACTACAAGGAGATCCAACCAGTCCATTCTGAAGATCAGCCCTGGGATTTCTTTGGAAGGAATGAAGCTAAAGCTGAAACTCCAGTACTTTGGCCACCTCATGCGAAGAGTTGACTCATTGGAAAAGACTCTGACGCTGGGAGGGATTGGGGGCAGGAGGAGAAGGGGACGACAGAGGATGAGACGGCTGGATGGCTTCACTGACTCAATGGACGTGAGTCTGAGTGAACTCCGGGAGTTGGTGAGGGACAGGGAGGCCTGGCGTGCTGCGATTCATGGGGTTGCAAAGAGTCGGACATGACTGAGTGACTGATCTGATCTGATCTGACTGTCAGAGATAAAACTACTGAGCTAATAATACTGTTTTAAATATCTGAAGTCTTCTCTGACTGAGATTAGTTTGACAATACAGATTTATAAGACAGAGTTTCATACTGTTTCCCAGTTGATCATTACTAGAACTTAGGTCTGCAATACAGTACATACACGTACCTTGAAACAAGTTTTTACACAACTATATCACGTGATACACTCATGACATTTCCTTTTCTGTCCAACAAATTTCATTTAATTTGTTGGGGGGGGAGGCGAGAAGAACAGCAACTTATTAAATTGATTACAAAATGGGCTGCCATTGGCAGTTTGAAAACTACTGATTTAAGAGTTGATTAACACCAGAATACATGCTAAGGGACGGTATACTAGATTACTTGATAAAACAGGCGTAGTTAATGCTGCTCAAGAGCTGTGGCTACTATGTTTCCCTTTTCTTCCTACTCCTCAGACAGTCTCCTATACTGAACTTCACTTGCATATCGCTAGGAGCCACAGACTGGAACCTATCCTGGTCACTTTTTCTCAGCAAGGCAAAACAATATAAAACCAATACCACTTCTGAGGGACATCTATTACTATGGGAAGCATACACTTAGTGGAACTAAAACGATCCAATCAACATACACATAAATGTGCCTATCTTGTTTATTTCAGCTTAAAAAAACGAAACAAGTTTGTTTCAAAATACTCCTTTCTACATTCACTGCTCTGATTTTCTTTTCTATTACATGTCTTAATGCTGATCATAACCCACTAAATTGAGTTCTTGACCCACTAATGAATAGGTGGAAACCTGCAATTTGAAAAACACAGCTTCAGAGAACACACAAATCAACCTAGCAGGATAAGAGAACCACAAATAAATTACCAGTCTCTAGTGGCCACCTTCTTTCACTGATGAGAAAAAGCTCAAAGAACTGAAAACAGTAGTCAAAGAGTGATTGTTTATTTAACTCCAGGAAGACCATACAAGAAGGTATAAGATTCAGGAAAAGAAAAAGTGTGACAGCATTACACCCCCACACAAAGGAGTTCCTGATACAGCATTTAATAATCATCACCACTGTTACTCTAACACTGGCTTCTCGCATGCTCAATCCTACACTAATTCATGTATAATTTATCTATATAAGTGGTGTGTGTTAAGGTATGTATATGTGTGTATATACACATAATGCAATATGTAAATTATATAAGTATATACTTATGGTATTGTATTTTTAATACATAAATTTATATTTTTTCCAAGTCATTCTTACAACCTGTCAAAACCACAAAGTAGTGCCAGATGTGAAACCCAGGTTGGCTGGCTGCAGAATCTAAGCTCTTAACCACCAAGGTGTAAGCTCTTCCAAAAGAAAAGGAGTACCCAGCTCTGGCTGTGCATCAAGAATCCTCTGTGGCGTTAAAAAGAAACAGACAGATGCCCAAGTACATCTAAAAGGAGATATAAAAGGAGACTTTTTTAAGCTCAAGTGGCAAGTATTACAGAGAAATATATTTTGTAGACAACGTATCAATACCATCTCCAACCCATTATGTCAGAAAAGATCTTTTTCGAAGGAGTAGATACTACCATATTGGACATAAAACACCTGCTGAATTAATCGACAGTTGACTTCACCTTGAAATTTGATTCACTGTCATTATAGGCTAGAATTTAATAAAAAGTAGTTTTGTCTTAGATTTAACAACTAAATTCCACTGATAATTTAACTGCTGACACATCAAAAGGTTCTCAACATAAGGTAGCCTAAATCAGAAAAATTACAGGCTGTTCCACTGTATTTCTATTACACTTATATATCCATGATTTAAACCTCTATTTTCCCAACATATTTTCCTTCATTACCTAAAAGATAAAGAATTTTGAACCCAACGTAACATAAATGAATTCAGCATTCTCCCTGGGTGGATTCACTCCCACATCTTGAAGAAAACATTTAGTAGCAAGCACATAGTACACAATTAGGAGGTTTCCAAGGTTTCAAATAATTAAGAAATGGTTTTGACTACATCACTCAAATAAAATGTTATGAACATAAAAACCCTAAAGATTTTTGACGGTTAAGAGGGTAACACGAAGCCTAGAATTACCACTATTAGCAACCACAAGCAACAGTGGGACTACATACCTCACGCACGTGGAAGATTAACTGTGTACTCATGGTGGTGAAGAGAGAACAATCACACTACTAATGAAGCATCACTCATTTTCCTCTCAGTAAAAATTTTTTGTAAAAGACAAAAACAGCACAAACTATAAATGGTCCACGTAAAAATTATTTTGTTTGGTCAAATTAATACCCCCTGAAGAACTGTATCCAATTATTTCCTGTTCAGGCTACAATGAAATGACAGCACTGCAGAGAAACTAGCCTATGATGTAAACCATAAAGATAATTACAGACTAACATGTGAATAATCCCCAAACTATTTGATGAAAGAAAATTATAACCGATTACTATTAAAATTTAGCAAAAAATGTCTACTCCAGTGTCTCCTATAACCGTATCTCAAAAGGGGGGAAGAGGGGACTCATCCAACAAGCTTGGGATATATAGTTTTTTTTAATAAACAAAAAATACTTTTGCCATAAATCCATAACCACATCTGCAATCTAAGTATTAAAATATTTTAAATACATGTTAATTAAATATAGAATCATTAGTGTTTGTTCTACCCATGACCTTGGGGGATCACTGGAAGATTTCTAAAGCATACCTTTTAATCCACGCCATGGTACTTCAAGAACATGTTAAGGTAAGCCACGGGCTGGAACACTTCGATGCACCTCAAAACACCTCAGCCAGTATATCTGTATAATTCTCCTTTCCTTTTGAGATCAAAATGTTTCCGAAGAACTATAATGGTTCCATCTGAATGACAGTTTCATAATTTCAATGACTTAAAAACAAACAAACAAAAAAAGGACTTAAGTGTTGGTATGTTAAGCCACTAGTGCACTGTGTTAACTGCTGCCACGACTAAAAAGCAAACCAGCTGCTGCTCCTGCTATGTAACACTGTCACTTTTAATATGACCCTCATGGGAATGAGGAAGAGTACCTGCTTAGTGGCCAGCAACAGCCCTTGCTTTCCTGCATGCGTGAGTACTTTCGCTTCAGTCGTGTTCGACTTTCTGCGACCCTATGGGCTGTAGCCCACCAGGCTCCTGTCCATGGGATTCTCCAGGCAAGAATACTGGAGTGGGCTGCCATGCCCTTTCCAGGTGATCTTCCTGACTCTGGGATCGAACTCACCACGTCTCTTACGTTTGCTGCATTGGCAGGTAGGTTCTTTACCACTAGCTTGCTTTATTGGGATCTATCCAAATCCCACAAATTTCTTTGCCCCAACTGATTCTTCAGTTTTCTTCTCAAGGAATTAAAACAACCTAAAAGACAGGTCTGGAACACTTGGTAGATGCCAGGTTCTCCTCTGACCAACTACTCTATGTAGAAGAAGAGCTGGAAATTACAACACACCTGCATAAAATGGAATTTGTTAATAGACCCAACAGGAATGCCCTCAAATAACACCCCTTTTCCTGATGCTAATATTACTGAATCATTTTAATTCCATGGAAGTCATTAACGTGTAAAAAGTTTCTGTTTCTAAAGTTTACTTCTATGAAAAGCATGCAGATAAATGAATAGATCAACGGCTAACTATCAGGTTTTAGTGCTTCTGTGATTGCCTTGGCAGGTTACTTGATTCCTCCTTTCTCTTCACCCCACTCCACCTTTCTTACACATGAAGACATTAAAAACACTTATTTAAATGATACAATAAGAAGTCTATTACCATATTTTAAAACTAAAAATTCACTCTACTTTTGCTTCAAGCTTGGCACTCTATAGTTGTAAGAAGAATGAACACTCAAGCTACACAAACGAAATAAAAGAAGTAATACACACATGTATGTCATAAAGCAATTAACATTGCTTTAGGATGACTGTTCAGGAAACTTTTAATAAAAGCAAGCCATAAAAAGAGCTTCCAAGGAAAGAAAGTAGTTGGGAGAGGTTTGCTATACTCTGGGTTTGTGGAACAGCTTGTATAAAGGTTAACAGGCAAGGAATGGAAGATGACAGAAGTTTCCCAGCTAGAGCTAAAAAGCACATTCTAAGGAAAAACAGAAATTATCTCCTGCTTAAAAGGGTAGATTCAACAGATGAATCTCAGAAAAACTACATATTCCTGAGATTTAGATTTATTGCAGGTTGTAGGGAATACAGATTCCAAAATACAGGTAACTCTTCGGAAAGCTAGAAATAGTGGCATAACTGAATACAGAAAAGAATTCTTCCAGGGCAGGTGGGAAAATAATAATGAACAAAAGAAACAAGGGACCTAGTCCACTGAATCACTGCAGCCACAATCATCTTTTAAACTGATCATTTCCCTCCTCTAGCTTAAAACCTTTCAAAGCCTCTGTATGTGTTACAACCTCCTGGAAGGAAATCCACATTGTTTCCTACACTCTGTCCCTCCAAATAAACATATCCTATATGTAACTATCAGGTTAATGTTCCTGAAGTGCAGTTCCTCTCTTACACAGGAAGAATAATGTGAACTATTGAGAACTAAGGCAGGCTTTAAATACATTAGAGAATAAAGAACAAAAGCCCAATGTTTACTCATTATCTCATTTTTAATAATCTCATTTTATTGGGGAGAAAACTGACACTCTGTGGTCAAATGATTGACCCAAGAAAACACACAATATGAGAAAAGAACTAGGACTTAGATCTAGACCCTCCAGTTGGAATTGCAACACTTTTTCTACACAATGTTGTCGTAAATATTACTGGAGAAAAGACGTGGTACTGGAGCTACCACTGTTGATAATATGCCAGGAACTAAGCTAGGGACTTGTGTGTGTGCATGTGCTAAGTCACTTTATTTACATCTCACTCTGGGCCACTCTATGTACCGTAACCTGCCAGGCTTCTCTGTCCTGGGATTCACCAGATAAGAACACTGGAGTGGGTTTGCCATGCCCTCTTCCGGGGGATCTTCCCAAACCAGGGATCGAAGCTGCATCTCTTATATCTCCTGCGTTGGAAGGCAGGTTCTTTACCAGTAGCAACACCTAAGAAGCCTCATGCTAGGAACCTAATGGTATTTTATTTCATCCTGATCGAAGACTGACTAGTGGCCTCTTTTACAGACTGAGGCTCCTGGAGATTTGAGCACTAATTTATTCAACATAATGCATCAAAGACTCAAAGTGATTGGTCTAATATCCCCTCTCATGTGTCCAACTCTAAAACCCACATTCATGTTGCTATGCTAATCTATCTCCCAGAAGCAATCAGAAGAAATCAAGTCCAACACTGAAGCTTTATTCTTCAACCTGGCTGATATAACAATAATCTAATTTTATAAATGCATCTTAATCAAAATGTAGGCAGTGTATATAAATAGATTTTTTATCTATAATTTAACAAGAGAGTATATGCACATTCACTAAAGCCACTAAGAACGATTAGAATCATATTTAATTGTTCAAGTCAGAAAGTTCATTTGATTCCTACAAATGAGATCCAGGTTGTTCATGAACTCATGCACACGAAAGATCTTTTAAAGCTGACTTGTAAATCGTAGTAGTTATAACTTTTGGTTGACAAAACAAAAATAAGCATGAAATTTATTTCCCTTAAGAAGCTGTACTGTCATGTTTCTCCATGGACTGCTCCCAGTCTTAGCCTCATGATGAGCAAACCATGTACTAGCTGAGGATTTTCAGTCAAATATCAGTTAATTTTTCTATACAGAAAACAGGACCTATTTATAGCACAGGAAACTCTATTCAGTACTCTTCAATAACCTAAATGGCAAAAGAATCTGAAAAACAGCTACATGTACATGTATATGGGGCTTCCCCGATGGCTCAGTGTAAAGAATCTACCTTTAATGCAGGAGACGCAGGAGACCCAGGTTCCATCCCTGGGCTGGTAAGATACCCTGGAGAAGGAAATGGCAACCCACTCCAGTATTCTTCCTGGGAAAATCCCATGAACAGAGGAGCCCAGCAAGCTACTGTCCATAGGGTTCCAAAGAGTCGAACACAACTGAGCACACACACTGTGTATGTATAACCAAAACATTGTGCTGTACATCCGAAACTAGCACAATAATGTAAATCAACTATACTCCAATATAAAATAAAAGCTAAAAAAATACTCCAAAGACTTTACCTGTCACATACTGTTTTACAGCATCCCAAATTTTATTACTCTCAAACCACCAGAAATCTCAACAGAAAACTTTTAAAAGATCATCAAAAGGTATTACAGAAACTTGCCAGCTTTTAAAATATACCTAGGTAGACTTATTTTAGAAGAAACTTGAGTTTGGGGACTTCCCTGGGTGGTCCAGTGGTTAAGAATCCACCTTGCAATGCAGGAGACTTGGGTTAAATCCCTGGTCGGAGAACTAAGATTACATATGCTGAGGAACAACTAAGCCCATGAGCTACAACTAAGAGCCAACACAGCCAAATAAATAAATCGAATTAAAATTTGAAGATTAAAAAAAAAAAAAAAGAAAGAAACGGAGTTTTGTTGAGGAAGAACACAATATTAAGAAGTATGAAAGAAAAAAGGTGCTGGGTTTGGTTTAATTGTACATATGCAACAGCTTCTCCCTGACCCAGTTTCTGGTCTCCTCCAGACAACATTTGTTCTAGCCACACGGGACATGTGTACACTTCTCAGAACACACCATGGTGTTTCAGATCTGTGGACCTTTGCCCCACCCTTCCATATCCACAAACTGCAGTAGTAGTGGGCAAAACAGAATTTAACATCACATGATATTTAACAGGAAAAGAATAAAGAGGAGGTGAAATAGGTGAGATCTCGACAAGTTAAAAAACTTTTTAATGTTTTCAGTGCTTACAATAGATGACATACTACATACTGAGCTAAGTTAGTGCTTTTACATAAATTCTCACAGGCTATTATATATAAGAAGTTTTTAAGAAGAAAAGTTCTAACTACTGAGTTCATGATGCAATGTGTTTTTACTTAGATACCATAATTTGGGGAATGTGTTTTACAGAACTTTAATTTTAAATGAGTTGTCAATCAAGTACTCAAAAACAGTCCTGTTAAATAATGACAGCAAAGTAACCACTGCTACTATCTAAAGTATGAAAATCATGTATTCTAGGTATTTAAGTTCTAAGCTCCTTTATGTCAGTGCTAATAAAGGTTTCAATTCTAAAGCTAAATCTGGTTTGAGCAACTTTCAAAGAATCTTTCCAAGAATGATAAACTATTCCAATTCCCATCTTGATAGTAAAACTGTAACTCCTTTTCCAATTAAACACTGGAGGCCAGGGGACTTCAAGCACCTATAGCTAACAGGTTAAACTCAAGATCAGTGAGACCCACTATCTAAAAGACATTTGAGATCTAGCAATTCTGGAAGATGCAACATTCAGCTAATATTACTTTTGAGGAGTTCCCAAATGGGGAAGCCCTTTTCTCAATATGTATATCCTAATTTTCAGCAACATCATTAAAAACTAGCTAAGCGCCTGCTGCTGCTGCTGCTGCTCTTAAAGTGACAAACACCCAGGGGTCAACTAGAATATGGTTGAATTTTTTGCTAGAAATCTAGATGGCACAGTATGGACAAATATAATTTAAATATAAACACACACATGCATACATACACACACACAACTGTCCTTTTCAAATAGATTAGTGTTAGCAAGTTGCTACCTGTCTAAGCTAGGAGGGTGGGGAAAATGAACAGGGAGATGGAAGGTACACTGTTCAAGTGCTGAGTAAAGGACATCAGGCAGGAAAAGTAGTAATACAGTAAATCAGCTCATGAAAACTACTAGACATTTACTCAAAACAAGCAGATACAGCCATCAGCAGACATTTCTTTCCCTTCTAGGATATGAGAGGAAGCTAAGGAAGAAACACTAAAGAGGCTGAACCAAATCTACCTCTACTTTCTTTAAGGTATATACTTACAAAAATGGTTATGAGTGAACTGAGTTTCTCCATATCATTTTGTTTCTCCTTCAGTTTACTTGCTTAGGTCTCTTTTTGTTTAAAATAAAATGTAAATTTTGGTGGCTTGAAAAACTGTGTGGTCATGAGTATAAAAGAATGAGCTGATCAAGTTCTGGACTTGGCAGTGAAGAGACATAGGTTAGAAACTCACCAGAAGGGTAATTTCTGACCGATCACAACTTCTCTGTAGATAATAACAGAATAAAACTACAATAATAATGCTTAAATGCTGCTTAAATGTGAAAGTACCTAGATCACTGCCCATTAGAGTAAAGCATAAACATTACTGACTTTGAAGGCACAATCTGATAATCAGTTACCACTAATGTCGCAATTCTAAAGTCAAAACATTTTCCTATAAATTTTTTATTTAATGTTCAAGAAATACTTATGCTTGTTTTAAATTTTTCACACTTTTATGTTTATTTCAATTATGTCAATGATGATCCAATCTGTGGCTCTAATTCATGCCTTCAAGCATTTTCCTTTCTCTTGATAAATTCATTAATTCAACAAATATTTTAACATTTACAATGTGCCACGCCTTTTCAAAGTACTGAGAATATCTTTGTGTATAAATCAAGACCAAAATCCTTGGCAGCAGTTTACAATGTATTGATAATTAGAATGTTAGATAGTGGCAAACACTATGGACAGAAAGAGAAGGAAAGGATAAGGGAGACAGGGGGTGAGGTATACAATTTTAAATAAGCCCTCAATGAGGTAATATTTGAGCAAAGATCTGAAGGAGGTGGTGAAAGGAAGATTTCCTGCAAAGGGAATAAACAGCAGGTCCAAGGGCCTCAAAGCAGGAGTGTTTCGGCGAGGAAGAGATTTCAAGAGGTTAGGAGACAAGAGATTATGGGAGTTTGTGTGAGTACAGGTCGGGGTGTGCATGTACATGTTGTAGGGAACATCAGGAAGGTTTTGAGCTTTTTACCCCAAATTTTGAGTCAAAGAAGATGAAGATCTGAAGAGAGGAAGGTCAGCGTGAACTTGGCTATGGAGCAGAGAAAGAGAAAAGGCATACGAGAAGCAGCAGAAGAAACTAGTTAAGAGGCTATGGGACTATGTAGGTTAAAGATGACAAAGCCTCACACAGGATAGAAGCTGTTTGAAGTTTCAGAACCTCCAGACATATTTTAAAGACAAAACCAACTACATCTGATGATACTGTGGATCATGGAGATGAAGCAAAAAGAGGACTAGGACAATGGCGACTCCAAGGTTTCTAGCCTAAGTGACCCAAAGGATGGAGTTACTTCATGAAATGAGGAAAACCTAAGGAGAAGATGAGGGGGGGTTCATTTCTTAATTTTGTATCTGTATGAGACTGTGGTTGTTTACCAAACTTTTGGTGATGTAAGTTATCATTATGCTGCATACCGTAAACTTATGTAAGCTATATGTCAATTATATCTCAATAAAACTGAGAGACAAAATACATTAGGGAAAAAGAAGGGGGTTTTGGTAGTTCAGTTTAGATATAATAAATTGGACGTGCTCAGATATTCTAACAGAGTTTACTACAGTTTATCAGAACTTTCTGTGGAGTAAGGTGATATGATGAGTCAGGTTAGTCTATTTAGTTCTTGGTTGCAGTTCGAATTTTTTAAAAATGAGGTAAATGGTTCTCACATTGGCAGCACACATACTAAGACTAGAATGATACAGAGATTAGCATGACCCCTGGGCAAGGATGACACACAAATTCATGAAGCACTCCATATTTTGAAAAACCAAAAACGGGGGTAAATGTATTATTTATTAAACAAATGTTCTAGTAATATCAGTAATTATGCATCTTCTTGCCATCTATATCTGTCAATGTTAAATAAACAATAATGTGGTAAACATATTTAAGAAAATCTCTACTTATACAGACTAACTTAGAGACAGTCCAAGCACTGCAGAGGTTAAAATAATAAAGGCAATCTCAGCTAAGAACAGGAGCCTATTATCTGATGATCACCAGTCACCAAAATGCTTCTCAGTCTGAATCCCACAGATTAGAAGGAAACTTAACAGACAACATATATGAAGTGCTTTCCACTTGACACTAAGCATCTCATTTAAATTACCAACTACCTTCCAGTAGCTCATAAGGCTGAAAGAAGTTATTAAAGCTAAAGGATGGTCCTATAACTTCAGCCATCCTAGAAAGAACTAGTTTGAAAGTCTCTAAGGACTTCTTTTTGTCTATTGCTTTAATTTTCCATCACCATGCTTCACCTACATTTTGTATTCTCTTCATGCTCTTCCATTTCCTAATGCCAAATGTTATAAAAGTTTGATGTGCAGCAATGTTTGGGTATATATTTTAATAGGAAAGGAACATGAAAGAAAATCATGTATTAAAGAGTTCTAAAACGTGACACATGTTTCTGAGATGGAATTGTGTTGAAATGTATTAATAGAAGTCACATTTTCAGGCTGTAGGCCTAGAATTACAACTTTGCTAAACAGAAAAGAACTGCAGAGAATCTGGGAAGTATGTGTCTTCTAGGGAGAAAGGTATAAAAAGATAAAGGAACCTCTGTGATACACTTGATATTCTTGATAGTTCTGTGATATTCTCACCTCACTCTCATTTTAACTTCAATTAGAAAATTACTGCCACAAAGTATCAAGATTTTAGACACTTGAACAATTCAGTTCAGTTCAGTTCAGTCCAGCTGCTCAGTTGTGTCTGACTCTTTGCAACCCCATGAACCGCAGCACACCAGGCCTCCCTGTCCATAACCAATTCCTGGAGTTCACTCAGACTCACGTCCATCGAGTCAGTCATGCCATCCAGCCATCTCATCCTCTGTCGTCCCCTTCTCCTCCTGCCCCCAATTCCTCCCAGAATCAGAGTCTTTTCCAGTGAGTCAACTCTTCGCATGAGGTGGCCAAAGTATTGGAGTTTCAGCTTTAGCATCAGTCCTTCCAAAGAACACCCAGGACTGATCTCTTTTAGAATGGACTGGTTGGACAGGTTATAACTCCTCCCTATTTTAGGTTACATTTATCAACCAAGTTATTTCATCAGATGCAGGGGCTGTTTTATTTCACCTATCTAATAGTTTAAATTCTTCAAACAGTTCTTAAGTCAATCATGTAATACTAGGACATGTATTATAACACCATCTCTGTTTTGGGCACTTCAGAGTGCACAAAATTTTGTACATTTTACTAACTGTCACAATTATCCAATGATTATATTTAAAGCCTCAAGTCATCTATGTCCAGTCTAACATTATATTATACCTTTGACCACTGTGGTGTCTACCACTAGTAGGATAAGCATTTTAAGTCATTTTTCCAACAGCCATAATATATTTGAGTTGTAAAAAGTAAAATCATCCCTGTGGCAGCAAACACTATTTTCAAACAGTGGGTCTCTACAGGAGTGTAGTGCTTTGCATAGTTTTATCAAATTTAATTTTACCGTATCCACTTTTCAATAACAAACAAAAAACCCAAGATTCCTCCCACCAAAAACCAACAAACAAAAAACTCAAACAAACGCAACCTAAATGTCTACCAGGAGATGGATGGATTTTTAAAATGTGGTAGTACATGCATACAATTAAACACTATTCTACCTTAAAAAGGCAGGAAATTCTGACACATGCTACAACATGGATGAACCTTGAAGACCTCATGTTAAGTGAAATAAGCCAGTCACAAAAGGAGAATACTGTATGACTCCACTCACATGAGGTACGTAGAACAGTCAAATTTCATAGAGACAGAAAGCAGAATGGTAGTTACAAAGGGCTCAAGATAGGGGGGAAGAGAGTTAATTAATAGGTTCAGAGTTTCAGTTTCGGAGGATGGAAAAAGTTCTGAACGATAGGCTATGGTTTTTCCAGTGGTCATGTATGGATGTGAGAGTTGGACTGTGAAGAAGGCTGAGCGCCGAAGACCTGATGCTTTTGAATAAACTGTGGTGTTGGAGAAGACTCTTGAGAGTCCCTTGGACTACAAGGAGATCCAACCAGTCCATTCTGAAGGAGATCAGCCCTGGGATTTCTTTGGAAGGAATGATGCTAAAGCTGAAGCTCCAGTCCTTTGGCCACCTCATGCGAAGAGTTGACTCATTGGAAAAGACTCTGATGTTGAGAGGGATTGGGGGCAGGAGGAGAAGGGGACGACAGAGGATGAGATGGCTGGATGGCATCACTGACTCGATGGATGTGAGTCTCAGGGAACCCCGGGAGTTGTTGATGGACAGGGAGGCCTGGCTTGCTGCAGTTCATGGGGTGGCAAAGAGTCGCACACGACTGAGTAACTGAACTGAACTAAACTGAATACCACTGAACTGTACAGCTAAAAATGGTTAAAAAAAATAAGTCTTATTTTACATACATTTTGCTCAATTAAAAAAACTGAAGACACCTCGTGCAAATACACCAACAGTGGATAGTAAACTATCTTCCTTGTATTTTAAGAAACTTTCCCTTTATCACAAATCTATTTCTCATCCTATTTTTGTAAATGGTGCCAGGAAAATTCCTTTTTTTTTTTTTTGCTACACTACATGGCTTGCAGAATCTTAGTTCCCCAACCAGGGATGGAACCCAGGCCCACCAAATCCTAACCACTGGACCACCAGGGAATTCCCAAGAAAAGTAATTCTAAATGTACACTAAGAACTCAAGAATCATTAACTTTTTAAAGTAAACATTATACTATACAAATACAGTAATATGAGCCCACCTGTCCTGAAGAAAACCCAAACTACATTCATATACTTTTATATGCATTTAGATACATGGAAAATTGGAAGAATATATCTCAAAATTTTAAAACTGGTTACCTCTGGAGAAGGAAGTAGAACTAGAGGCTTCTAAATTACCATAATAATGATACAAGAATATATTCTCATGTTAATTGTGTAACATTCCAAATGGGTTACAAACAGGCACAAAGAGATACATAGATTATCTCTCTCATTCCTGATCTACCTGGCCTAATCTAGTTCCTACTCTATTTACCCAAAGATACAAAATTTAACTGAATGGCAGTGGCTACGCAGAACAGAAGCACAAGCAGCCTAACTTGGCACAGACCTACGGTGGCCCAGGCTCCCTAACGACATTCACGGTTGCCAGGGACACACTTCTCAGGCCCAGTCTAGCAGAGCTGACTAGACAGCCACATTTTCACTCGGCCACTACTTAGTCTTACCCTTCTATTGATTCTGTTTTCTTCCATTTTAAAGGAATCTTTACAAACATTGGGCACTTGCAGTTTTTAAAACTAATCTGTCTCCTACAAGAACTACGTGTCCTGACAGGGAGGGTCAGAGAACAGACAGTATCCCAGGTATTCCTGAACAAAATATCCTGCCTCCAGATTCCCAGAACTCATCTTTCTCTAGTATAATTTGAAAGTTTAAGGGAATTCCCTGGCAGTCCAGTGTTTAGGACTTGGCATTTTCACTGTTTGAGGGCTTAGCTTCCAGTCCTGGTCAGGGAACTAAGATCCCAAACTAAGATCCCAAGCCAAATGGCATGGCAAGGGGGGAAAAAAAGGTTTAAAAATAATAAGAGTAAGAAATCCTTCAAAAAGCCATTGATGAAATCCCCAGTCCTAAGTAATCATTCCTTATTTTTATGTACTTGCAAAATGTCTCTATTATAGGAGTCACCGTGTTCTACTTCATATTAGTTATAAGCATAGCTGGATTCCCCACTAAAGCACAAAGACTAAACTGTCTTGACCCATCCTTTATAAACTTAAGTTATTCAAAGATATTACCTGTTCTCAAGAAATGACTCCTTTTCTTCAAGAAAAGAATAGAATTTTTTGAACATAGTTCCATGCATGATACTAGGTACTAGCTCACAGACATGATGTTCAATTTCAGAATAACATTGTCAATAAGCAATTTCAAATCAAATAAAAAGGATCAATGAGAAGATGTCATAAATTTCCATTTCAACTTATTTGGTTAACTGAAAGCTTTGAGTTGAAAAAGAGATTATAATCTCAAAAACCACTACAAGTCACTGGCAAAAGCCAGATATCCTGGAATGTGAAGTCAAGTGGGCCTTAGAAAGCATCACTACAAACAAAGCTAGAGGTGATGGAATTCCAGTTGAGCTATTCCAAATCCTGAAAGATGATGCTGTGAAAGTGCTGCACTCAATATGCCAGCAAATTTGGAAAACTCAGCAGTGGCCACAGGACTGGAAAAGGTCAGTTTTCATTCCAATCCCAAAGAAAGGCAATGCCAAAGAATGCTCAAACTACCGCACGACTGCACTCATCTCACATGCTAGGAAAGTAATGCTCAAAATTCTCCAAGCCAGGCTTCAGCAATATGTGAACCGTGAACTTCCAGATGTTCAAGCTGTTTTTAGAAAAGGCAGAGGAACCAGAGATCAAATTGCCAACATCTGATGGATTATGGAAAAAGCAAGAGAGCTCCAGAAAAGCATCTATTTCTGCTTTATTGACTATGCCAAAGCCTTTGTGTGGATCATAACAAACTGTGGGAAATTCTTAAAGAGATGGGAATACCAGACCACCTGATCTGCCTCTTGAGAAATTTGTATGCAGGTCAGGAAGCAACAGTTAGAACTGGACATGGAACAACAGACTGGTTCCAAATAGGAAAAGGAGTTTGTCAAGGCTGTATATTGTCACCCGGTTTATTTAACTTATATGCAAAGTACATCATGAGAAACACTGGACTGGAAGAAACACAAGCTGGAATCAAGATTGCTGGGAGAAATATCAATCACCTCAGATATGCAGATGACACCACCCTTATGGCAGAAAGTAAAGAGGAACTCAAAAGCCTCTTGATGAAAGTGAAAGTGGAGAGTGAAAAAGTTGGCTTAAAGCTCAACATTCAGAAAGCGAAGATCATGGCCTCCGGTCCCATCACTTCATGGGAAATAGATGGGGAAACAGTGGAAAGAGTGTCAGACTTCATTTTTCTGGGCTCCAAAATCACTGCAGATGGTGACTGCAGCCATGAAATTAAAAGACGCTTACTCCTTGGAAGGAAAGTTACGACCAACCTAGATAGCATATTCAAACGCAGAGACATTACTTTGCCAACAAAGGTTCGTCTAGTCAAGGCTATGGTTTTTCCTGTGGTCATGTATGGATGTGAGAGTTGGACTGTGAAGAAGGCTGAGCGCCGAAGACCTGATGCTTTTGAACTGTGGTGTTGGAGAAGACTCTTGAGAGTCCCTTGGACTGCAAGGAGATCCAACCAGTCCATTCTGAAGGAGATCAGCCCTGGGATTTCTTTGGAAGGACTGATGCTAAAGCTGAAGCTCCAGTCCTTTGGCCACCTCATGCGAAGAGCTGACTCATTGGAAAAGACTCTGATGCTGGGAGGGATTGGGGGCAAGAGGAGAAGGGGACGACAGAGGATGAGATGGTTTGATGGCATCACTGACTCGATGGACGTGAGTCTCAGCGAACTCCGGGAGCTGGCAATTGACAGGGAGGCCTGGCATGCTGCAATTCATGGGGTCGCAAAGAGTCGGACATGACTGAGCGACTGATCTGATCTGATCTGAAGCAGAAAAGAAGTTCATCTCCTTTGCAACTAAAGGGAAAAAAATCTGTTTATATCCCTTTACATCACATAAGCCTAAATACAATTACAGGTTCTGCATGTTCTGATTATTTTACCAGTTTCCTATGTAAAACTGTCAAAAAAATGAAAATACAAATCTCATTTATCATATATTTTGTGTCTATTTTCCTCGTAACCCACATTTGACAGTATGAAGAAAATCCTGCCTTCTTATAAGTATTTAATATTAAATAAAATTGATAAGGATCTAAAAATCATTTGAGAAATGTTAAACTTGCTGAAAATATTCCTTGGTACTGGTATATGCTATGCTTTGCTCTGAATAGTATTATGAATTATAAATGACAACTGCCAATAAGAGCTAATACTTACTATCAGTAAATACGGTGTGTAAAAAAGACTCTCAGGTCTTATCTCCTTTACTTACAACCAAACTTCCATGGGCAGGTATAATAAATTAGTTCCACTTTACAGAAATAGAAATTGAGGTTTAAAGAAGTAACTTGCAAGAAAATGATTTTTAAGAGGTACAGCCAGAGTTCAAAGCTAGATCTTCCTGACTTCAAAACTAATACAGTTGATCCTTGAACAACACGGTTTGAACTGTGCGGGTCCAGTTATACAGGGATTTTTTTTTTTCCTCCAATAAACATGCACTATAGTACCACGCAATCCATGGCTGGATGAATCTGAGGATGAGCAACTACGGGTACAGAGAGCTGAACCGCAAAGTTTCATGGGGATTCTCCACTGTACAGGGGTCTGGCGCCACTAACCCCCAAGTTGTTCATGGATCAACTGAATTCACCTGCCACTCATCCTACACATTTAACAAATTATATCAGAATAAGTCTGTTCTGCTACAATGTATGTTTCTTTGCTGTGAGTTACTTCTTAGGCAACTACAGTGTGGAATGATGCTGGTGTAAAAGGAATTCATGATGCTTCATACACTGTTTTTCCTAGCATATTAAATGTCTTAAGCCAACTGAGGAAAGCTTTTTCACAAACAAACATAAAAGCTTAGTAATAGATTAATATTTTAAGGAAAAAGCCCTGAAAATCTACAAAAGTACTTTTCTTTATTATAAATAGTTGGTTTAGTAGCTCAGTAATTGTTCTTCTTTCAGTTTGGGTCAACCTATCTGCCAAAGCTGCCTGTGCAAATGAAGCAAAAACAACAACAACAACAACCTTCCAGTAATAAAACAATGGGTTAATGAAGAATGCTACACATAAAATTAACTTTTCATTTTAATGAAGATAGCCTCTTAGAAGCAGTGCCCTTCCAGGACCTACAACTAGAAGAGGCTGAGCCTAACATTTGAGATTCCACAGACTGACAGTAAAAAAAGGTACAAATCCTAGTCTTTTTATTATTAGGATTGCTATTGTTTTTAGTTATTATCCAAGATCAGAGTTTCAGGGAATTTCACTAGTCTGTCTCAACTCTTTTTTCGCCCATGAGCTTATTCCTTTCACTGCACAAATCTGCAAGTCTCAAGTTTTGTTAAGCTACATAGTCGTCCCTCAGTATTTGCAGGTGATTGGTTCCAGGACCCCCTCAGATACCAAAATCTACAGATGCCCAAGCACCATATAAAAAATAACACAGTATTTGCATAAAACCTGTGTATATCCTCATCTCTAGATTACTTATAGTACCTAATATAATGTGAAAAGAAAGTGAAGTTCCTCAGTCATATCTGACTCTGCAACTCCATGCACTGTAGCCCACCAGACTCCTCACTGCATGGGATTTTAAAGACAAGAATACTGGAGTGGGTTGCCATTTCCTTCTCCAGGGGATCTTCCCAACCGAGGGATGGAACCCGGTCTCCTACATTGCAGGCAGACTCTTTACCATATCAGCTTCCAGGGAAGCCCCATTTTTCCAATGAAATACAATGCAAATATCCATAAATACTATATAAAAAGCTCTGCCAAAAAAAAAAAAAAAAGCTCTGCCAGCAAGTGGCAAATTCAAATTTTGCTTTTTAGGAACTTTTGGAATTTTTTCCCACTAAATAGTTTCGAATCATGATTGACCTTTCAGATGCAGAATCTGCAGATACAAAGTGAAAGTGTTAGTCACTCAGTCATGTCCTACTGTTTACAATCCCAAGGACTGTAGCCCCCCAGGCACCTCTGTCCATGGAATTCTCCAGGCAAGAATACTGCAGTGGGTTTGCCATTTCCTTCTCCCTTCTTTCTCTTCCCGACCAGGGACTGAACCTGGATCTCCTGCAATGCAGGCAGATTCTTTACTGTCTGAGCCACCAAGCAAGTTTGGCAGCAACTCCAGTGTGCATTATACAAAACATCCCTTATGAACCTTTAGTACATGGACTGACCAAAATGCCACAGATAGTTTTTTGTGAGGTAAACTCCAATGCTATAGAGAAAATAATGTGTGTTAAAACTGCTCCACTAGGAGTAAAATGCAGCAGGAGTGATTAATGATACTTTGATGATTTTTTATTGATCTTTAAACAAAGATCAATGTAGACATGAGAAACACACATACCCCAACACAGCTCTTAATGTATTTCATTTCTTAACAACTAGAGAAGATGATCCTATGGAGAATGATTCTACTGAATAATCTAAGGCTATTCAGCTTACATGAATTTCCAAAGCTATAAATACAGCATCAAAACAAAAAGCTCACATAGAAAGATAAACATAATTTGCCTAGAAAACAGGACGTATAAAATATATATTTTCATACACAATTGCCCAGAATTAATTGTTTATAACAAAGCATTCTCGGAAAAAATTACCCAAGTGATACCCGGAGACCTAAGTTAAGTGACTAAATATAGGTTTAGGTTCTGATAACTAATTGCCACACCAACAAACAATCCACTGATCACCAGAAAGGTATCCTACAATTCAACTCAATTCTGACACTACCTACCCAGATTTGCATAAAACCTATGCACATCCTCATCTCTAGATTACTTATAATACCTAATACAATGTGAAAGGAAAGTGAAAGTGTTAGTAGCTCAGTCATGTCTGACTCTTTGCAACTCCATGCACTGTAGCCCACCAGACTCCTCCATGCATGGGATTTTAAAGACTGGATGGAACTCTGGTTTCAGAGGTTCCAATGACCTTCACCTGGGGTTTCAGAAGCCAGCCTCAAGCCCAGGTTATTACCTGTGTTTCTGACCAATCACCTATACAGATCAGAGGTTCCCATGACCCCCTCCTTCAGTTCAGTTCAGTCGCTCAGTCGTGCCCGACTCTTTGCGACCCCATGGGCTGCAGCACGTCCTCCCTGGAAGACTAATTTGCTAGAGTGGCTCACGCTTAATACATTCAGCTCAGCTCAGTTCACTCAGTCATGTCCGACTCTTGCAACCCCATGGACTCCACCATGCCAGGCCTCACTGTCCATCACCAACTACCAGAGCTTACTCAAACTCATGTCCTTTGAGTCAGTGATGCCATCCAACTCATCCTCTGTCGTCCCTTCTTCTCCCGCCTTCAATCTTTCCCAGCGTCAGGGCCTTTTCCAATGAGTCAGTTCTTCACATCAGGTGGCCAAAGTACTGGAGTTTCAGCTTCAGCATCAGTCCTTCCAATGAATATTTAGGACTGATTTCCTTTAGGATGGACTGGTTGGATCTTCCTGCTGTCCAGGGGACTCTCAAGAGACTTCTCCAACACCACAGTTCAAAAGCATCAATTCTTCAGCTCTCAGCTTTAAGGTCCAACTCTCACATCCATACATGACTACTGGAAAAACCATAGCTTGGACTAGATGGATCTTTGTTGGCAAAGTAATATCTCTGCTTTTTAATATGCTGTTTAGGTTGGTCATATCTTTTCTTCCAAAGAGTAAGCATCTTTTTTTAATTTCATGGCTGCAGTCACCATCTGCAGTAATTCTGGAGCTCAGAAAAATAAATTCTGTCACTGTTTCCACTGTTTCCCCATCTATTTGCCATGAAGTGATGGGACCAGATGTCACATCTTAGTTTTCTGAATGTGGAGTTTTAGGCCAATGTTTCCACTCTCCTCTTTCACTTTCGTCAAGAGATTCTTTAGTTCTTCGCTTTCTGCCATAAGTGTGGTGTCATCTGCATATCTGAGGTTATTGATATTTCTCCCGGCAATCTTGATTCCATCTTGTGCTTCATCCAGTCCAGCGTTTCTCATGATGTACTCTGCATATAAATAAGCAAGGTGACAATATACAGCCTTGACGTACTCCTTTCCCAATTTGGAACCAGTCTGTTGTTCCATGTCCAGTTCTAACTATTGCTTCCTGACCTGCATAGAGATTTCTCAAGAGGCAGGTCAGATGGTCTGGTATTCCCATCTCTTTAAGAATTTCCCACAGTTTGTTGTGATCCACACAAAGGCTTTGGCATAGTCAATAAAGCAGAAATAGATGCTTTTCTGGAACTCTCTTGCTTTTTTGATGATCCAAGGGATGTTGGCAATTTGATCTCTGGTTCCTCTGCCTTTTCTAAATCCAGCTTGAACATCTGGAAGTTCACGGTTCCTGTACTGTTGAAGCCTGGCTTGGAGAATTTTGAGCATTACCTTGCTAGAGTGTGAGATGAGTGCAGTCGTGCGGTAGTTTGAGCATTCTTTGGCATTGTCTTTCTTTGGGATTGGAATGAAAACTGACCTTTTCCAGTCCTGAGTTTTCCAAATTTGCTGGCATATTGAGTGCAGCACTTTCACAGCATCATCTTTCAGGATTTGAAATAGCTCAACTGGAATTCCATCACCTCCACTAGCTTTGTTCATAGTGATGCTTTCTAAGGCCCACTTTGCACTCCAGGATGTCTGGCTCTAGGTGAGTGATCACACCATCGTGGTTACCTGGGTCATGAAGATCTTTTTTGTACAGTTCTGTGTATTCCTGCCACCTCTTACATTTTCTGCTTCTGTTAGGTCCATACCATTTCTGTCCTTTATTGTGCCCATCTTTGCATGAAATAGTCCCTTGGTGTCTGTAATTTTCTTGAAGAGATCTCTAGTCTTTCCCATTCTATTGTTGTCCTCTATTTCTTTGCACTGATCACTGAGGAAAGATTTCTTATCTCTCCTTGCTATTCTTTGGAACTCTGCATTCAAATGGGTATATCTTTCCTGTTTTCCTTTGCCTTTCTCTTCTTTCCTTTCACAGCTATTTGTAAGGCCTCCTCAGACAACCATTTTGCCTTTTTGCATTTCTTTTTCTTGGAGATGGTCTTGATCCCTGCCTCCTGTACAATGTCACGAACCTCTGTCCATAGTTCTTCAGGCACTCTGTCTATCAGATCTAATCCCTTGAATCTATTTCTCACTTTCACTGTATAATTGTAAGGGATTTGACTTAGGTCATACCTGAATGGTCCAGTGGTTTCCCCTACTTTCTTCAATTTAAGTCTGAATTTGGCAATAAGGAGTTCATGATCTGAACCACTGTCAGCTCCCGGTCTTGTTTTTGCTGACTGTATAGAGCTTCTCCATCTTTGGCTCCAAAGAATATAATCAATCTGATTTCGGTATTGACCATGTGGGTGATGTCCATGTGTAGAGTTACTACAATCTTACTACATTACTGATTTATAGTAAAGCATATATCTCAAACTGGAAGAGATGCAAAGGGCAAGGAATGGGGAAAGGTCGGAAAGTTACCTCATTAACATATTAACATAACAAAAGACACTTTTTATCACTCTCATTATTTAGGAAATTCAAAAGGTTTTAGGAGCTCTGAGTCAGGAACTGTGGACAAGACCTAACATGTATGAGAAATAAATTCTGGTCATCTGACGACCAGATTTATAGATCACAATATCACAGTGGTCAAAAATGCATTTCTTTTTTCTATTATAGTCTTAATGTTGTGCCTTCCTATTTCCCTGTCTCTATCTATATAGTCTCATTATTATGTTTTTCATGTCGGAGATTACACAGTAATCTGTACAGTATTACCACATTTATTGTTTAAATCAACAGAGTTGGGAAAAGAGGTTATGCATTTTATAAAATAAAACAAGAAAATTTCAAGTAATCATTTAAGTAATCAAAAATTAATATGTAAAACACTTTCATTTACTCCAGGAAAGTTTCCTTCATTACTTTTGACTTGAGCAATTATAATAAATTAGTTCATCTTCCATGTGTGCATGCACACTCTGCCCTGCTTGACTCTTTGCGACCCTGTGGACTGTGGCCCTCCAGGCTCCTTTGTCTACTGAGTTTTCCATGCAAGGATACTGGAATGAGTAGCCATTCCCTTCTCCAGGGGATATTCCCGACACGGGGACTGAACCCACATCTCTTGCAATTGCCTGCGTTGGCAGGCTGGTCCTTTACCACTGTGCCACCTGTATCATCAATTTAGAGTGAGAGTTATTCAAAATCACGTTTTCTGCCTGCATGACATTTTTCCAGAAACCACACAAGCAAATTATTCCTGTGCATATGTCATCATCTCCCAATTTCACACCTAAAACCTGTTTCCCATATCAAATGATGGAACCTGTAATTAATACCATTGCTCAAATCAGAACATGAGGTTAGCTTTGACTCCTGTCTTCATTTCACACACCATATCTAACCTTGGCACACTTTGCCTCATGGTCTTTCCATTTGCTGTTCCTTCTTCCTCAAACGCTCTGCCACAAACATGCCTCACATTGTCACCTTATCCTTAAGGTCCTTTGCACAAGTGTCCCCATCTCAGAGACCTTCCAAAAACACTTTATCTTGTTGCAACCTCTTCCTGACACTCCTTATCCTATTTCCAGCATTCTTTCTCTTCTAAAGTCCTTATCTCAATAAATATTATACTCGGGATACAGCTGGCACTCCAAAACTTTGAATATATCACTAGGGCTCAGTCAGTTTATGTCAGATAGTCCCAGACTGAGGGAATAAGAGGGTTCCACAATGTGAAGGGTTGATAATGGTACCCTCATTGATCTGTTTCAACATATCATAAATTACCTAGTTTAATGACCTGAGCCCACAGAAAACAGGTGAGGGACTTAAGATAATTCGTGCAACAAAAGTAGCATTGGAGATAATACTAATAATTTAAGCACACTAAACAGATAAATGGCAGAAGGGGACCTTTTCTTCTTAGTACTCCCTCTTTACCAAGTAAAAATGATTAACCAGATACAGTAAGAGTCAAAAAGAAGATAAAGATAACTTTTTAAAACACAGATTTACACCTATTACCAACAATAACGTCTCCCTGTGTATAAAATTTGCCCCAATATATTAGCAAATGACAGTGTAAAGCAACAACAATTAGTAAATACTTAAAACTTTAAGTACTTAAAACATTAACAGATCTCTAGGTTGTGAGCTTTTTCTCTCTGGCAAGATTTAAAGTCACGATTTCCAGTTTAGAACTTTGGAAATCACTAAGTTTAGATGCTTCTTTTATGATTTCTTATAAAATAGTATAAGATAAGAAACACATACCATGGGGAAAAACTTATTTTTCCTGTAGTGGTAGACAAGGCTTAAATATGACTTGGGGAATAACATGAACATAAACCAAAATGTATCTTTCTGTGAGTAAACTACTGTATAAATATACACAGAAAATACTGTTCAAGATTATGGTGGGGAGAAGAACTAGTATTAGAAAAAATTACGTACTATAGGATATTTGTCATAAAGTGAGTAGTTATATTTTTCTAATGTGCCTCAGTTTATACAGTCTTTGCTGGCTTCTTGATGAAATGCAAAGATTTCTAAGAAAATACAGGAAAATATCAATATGTTCCCAGCTGCAAGTTCATTCTACAGTTAAATACTTACTGACTGCCTTTTACATGACAGGCATTCTTCTAGGTACAAGGCACAGAAAACTGAACAAAAAGACAAGGTGTCTTCAGGAGGGAGATTCTTTACTTATTTAAAACTTTTTATGGAAAATCTAGAATATCATCTGCTATGAGAGTGCCTACTTTACTCAAAATAAAAATTTCTATAAAAAGCTTACTGAGATCCCATCACACAAGAAACTTATTCATTTCACCTTTCAATTAGCAAGCAAAGAAAATGACAACCGAATTGTACAAAGTACTACCAGATGTCATGGATATGGTTAATTATATAAAACACTGCAGCTTCATGAAATAAGGAGTAACCATGAAAATCTTTTCTACAACACAGAGGTTTCGTCTTCACACAAGAGCAAAGCACCTAAAAGGACTGTGAAATCAGAAGAATTACTCATTTTTCTTTATACAAAGAGGTTCCCCAATTGATTACTTTTCCTGTGAGGCATGGAGCTTCCTGTGGTATGTGATCCGGCAGTTATTTTTGTAAAATTAAAAACATTTAAGGTAAACATGGCATTTAAATAATGACATTTCAACTATAAAATTACATGATTTGTACAGAAATAAAACAACTTACAACTAGCTCTCTAAATGACTCTCATAAAGTATAAACCAAGATTTAAAAAAAATAATAAGCATATATATATATACAGTTTAAATAATGAAGAAAACTAACTACACTGCTCTCCCTAAAAAATACTTGCGAAGATAAAAAGGGGTTCTACCATTCTATTAAAAGTATCTTTAAAATCTTCACCTCATTTGTATCACAACATTTGAGATTTCTGTACATACTTCATTGTGAATATTAGCAAAGTACATTTCAAATAATTTATTACTACATAATCACATATATCGGGGTGTATGTTAACTTTTTCCTGGTACAGGTTAACAACCAAAAGTCTAGAGACTGGAATACAGTACAAAACAAAACAAACTGCTGCAGGCGGCACACTGCTCTTGTCATATATACTGATCAAGACCAGAAGACAGGCAAGCTTCTGAGGCTTCACGTGAATTAATTAAATCCGCCTCAGTTAATGCCTCAGTTAATCACTAGGGACACCAAGCCAAAAAAAACAATATGAAAGAATCAACAAATACACATCATCCCTTGAGGAGAAAAACAATACAGAATATTTTTCCTCATCAAAATGAGATAGTCAATGTGGAAAGCCTCTGAAAAGTTTAAGAATATCAGTCAAGTTCATGAATGTCTTCACTGTCATAGCATTA
Source organism: Bos grunniens (assembly GCF_055505025.1). NCBI lineage: Eukaryota > Metazoa > Chordata > Mammalia > Artiodactyla > Bovidae > Bos > Bos grunniens. Next base: position 72,703,703 of record NC_141170.1, read on the forward strand.
GCAAATGTGTGTCCCTCTCCCCAACAAAAGCCACTTTTAACGGTGACTTTCCATTAACACATAAGAAGCTGTACAATGTTATAGAAAAGGCAACAAAAGGAGTTTCAATTACGTTTCATCCCCTTCCCTCATTGTGTTCCTTCCAATAAGCATATAAACAAATGAAGGCAATTCCACCTTAAAAAGCTCCATCACCACACATAGGCTCCATTCCCACCAAATTCTGAACCACTCCTCAGCCCGCGTCAAACCACATTCTAGCTCCCACTAGTTCACTAAAGTTGTTTTTACCAATTTGAAATCCTAAAGTCCTCAACTGGTGAGCACCTGTGTTTATTTCACGCGCCCTCTTTGCAGCATGTGACACAACGACAGGCTTCCCTCCTCCCGGAAGCACGCTCTTCGTTTTGGTGACACTGCACTGTCTAGGTTTTGTTTCACCTCTAGTGATAACCTTCCTTTACTAGTTTTTACACCTCCACCTTAAGTGCTGATGCTCACCAGAGGTTTGTCTCTGCTTAACTCCTGAGGAGATTTCGCCCACACTCCAGGTTTTAATTACTATCTAGCAGTCTTCAAGTTTATATTTCCAAAAGGGACCTCTCTCTCCCAAGCTCCAGAAACCACAGAAAAAAAATTTATATATGTAACTGGCCACTGGAAACTTTCAACTAACTCTCTCACACAGGCCTCGGCACAACATGTTCAAAACCAAAAACTTCTCCCCACCAACACGAACTCTACTCTTCCACTATGTCATTTATCTCAGTGCTATCTCATCCTAACAAATGGCACCACCACCTCCCACTCCAACAAAATGTGTAAAGCACCAGCTTTCTTATGCTATGCTAAGTCACTTCAGTCGTGTCCACCTCTGTGCGACCCCATAGACGGCAGCCCACCAGGCTCCCCTGTCCCTGGGATTCTCCAGGCAAGAACACTGGAGTGGGCTGCCATTTCCTTCTCCAATGCAGGAAAGTGAAAAGTGAAAGTGAAGTTGCTCAGTCGTGTCCAATTCTTAGCGACCCCATGGACTGCAGCCTACCAGGCTCCTCCGTCCATGGGATTTTCCAGGCAAGAGTACTGGAGTGGGGTGCCATTGCCTTCTCCGACCAGCTTTCTTACTTCTTGACAAATTTCTAATAACTCCAAAAGACTAATCTCACTCTTACAACTTGCCCCAAGCAGTTATACTGAAGAAATAAAGCTCCATTCTGTCTTTTTAAAATAACATGTCGTCACAAATTCTGTCATTAGATTCCTTTTGGATATCATTAAAAAGTGACTTCAACTAACAAGGACTGAAAAGATGCTCAACATCACTCATTATTAGAGAAATGCAAATCAAAACAATGAGATACCACCTCACACCAGTCAGAATGGCCATCATCAAAAAGTCTACAAGTAACAAAAGCTGGAGAGGGTGTGGAGAAACGCAACACGCTCGCATTGTTGGTGAGAAGGTAAACTGATACAGCCACTCTGGAAGACCGGATGGAGATTCCTTAAAAAGGTAGGAATAAAACCACTGTATGACCCAGCAATCCCACTAGGCATATACCCTGAGGAAACCAAAATTGAATGTACCCCGATGTTCATCACAGCACTATTTACAATAGCTAGAACATGAAAGCAACCTAGATGTCCAAAGACAGATGAGCGGATAAAGAAGCTGTGGTACATACATACAATGTAATACTACTCAGCCATAAAAAGGAACACATTTGAGTCAGTTCTAATGAGATGGATGAACCCAGAGCCTATTATACAGAGTGAAGTAAGTCACAAAGAGAAAGATAAATATCATACACTGACACATGTATATGGAATATGAAGAGATGGCACTGATGAATTTATTTTCAGGGCAGCAATGGAGAAACAGACCTATGGACACGGGGGAGGGGAGGAGAGAGAAGGGAGAGAGAAACATGGAAACTCAACAGTACCATATGTAAAATAGAGAGCCAGTGAGAATCTGCTGTATGAGTCAGGGAACGCAAGCAGGGGCTCGGTGACAGGCTGAAGGGTGGGATGGGGAGAGAGATGGGAGGGAGGTTCGGCAGGAGGAGACATGATGTACCTGTGGCTAATTCTTGTTGATGTGTGACAGAAAACCACAAAATTCTGTAAAACAATAATCCTTCAATTAATTTTTAAAAAATGACTTCAAAATACAGGTATTTCTTGCTACAGAGTAAATGTAGCTTACAAATGCAAAACTTGTAGAATCCTAATAGTAGACTTGTGCCTTTGAAATTTCAGGAGCATAGGTATACATGTGGATGCCCAATATTTGTGTTTTAAAATTTCCAAAATGGGATTTCCCTGGCAGTCCAGTGGTTAAGACTCCACGCTTTCACTGCCGAGGGCCTGGATTCAACCCCTGGTCAGGGAACTGAGATGCCACAATCCAGGCAGCAGGGCCCCTCTCCACCAAAAAAAAATTAAAGGAAAAGGAAAACAGATGCATGGCGGCGGCGGGGGGGGGGGGGGGGCGGGGGGGGGGTGCGCCGGGAGATAATCTTATTAATACCAAGAAAAAGCTTCACATTAGAGCAGAAAAAAAGGCATGATTTTGTAATTTTCAATAACTGTATCACTGTATCCTCTGAAACTCTTCCTCATACACGATAGAAACCTATCCTTAATCCTAACAAAAGCCTACCAGTGCCTCAAAGCACGGTTGGGCTAGTTATCTGACTGAGCAGAAATGAAAACAGCACGCTGATGTCAGAGCTAATGAGGAAGAAGTATCCATCACTAGGTGATCCCTCTCATAGGAACAGACTAACTTCCCCCAGGGAACATGGGAATTTCATACACTTCCAACTTTTGGGAGTTCTCTCAAGTTCACTAAGTCATTCTAATATCTACATCACATTCTGTCGCCAGGTGTCATCTTTCCAAAGTATACCAAGTTGGTGTGATTAGTAAATAGTCCAACATAAACGGAAACCTCAGGAGCACTGCCAGAGATGAGTGCTGGAAAAGCCATCTATTCATGGAAATAATATTTCTATTTCCCTAGTGATTACAGCTACCAGTGACAACTGTGAAATCCCAAGAGAAGAAAAGAAAATTTAACTGCCTCAAAACTTTAATTATTCATATAAACTAGCCAAAAAACTAAAGCTAAATGTTACACAAAGGGCTCTCTAATCCCCTAATATTTTTGGCTAATTATTCCACTGGTAGTCTACATCTGCTGTACTAAAATCTGATTATGAATCAGAAGTAACTCACTGGGAACACTTTTATATCTAAAAGTGATTGTGGATAATAACTACAATTCACAAAAACTATGATTTCTAATGTGCATAAAATCCTGTGCTTCACAATAAAAGAACAGACGTTACTGTCAAAGTCTAAACTCTCAGGAAAAAAAAAAAACTCTTAAACTCTCTTAACCACTAGAAAGAATGAGACAGTTTAACAACAAAAAAGTTAATTTCAACAGCATATTCAACCTGTATTTTTTTAATATCTTCAATAATAAGCAATTTATGATTAGGAAGCATGTTAAACATTGCCTTTACAAATAAAGTGAATCTATTATGTTGATTTAAACACATAGTTTAGAAGTTTGCAAATACATATTCTAATAACTGCATAAATACTGACCTATAATCCCACAGATTCAGTTATGGGATTTTTTGCTCTGTTTGATTTTTGGTCAGAGTCTCATTTGTTTTAACTATTGTTCTTCAACCATTCTCTCTTTTTTATTGTCTTTTTGAAATAAATTATTTTCTAGAATGGAAAAGTTTTATCTTCTAGATATTTTAACAGAAAATAACTGCGGTTCCCTTATTTCTTGTAGCTCAGTTTTAGGTGCGATCTTTAGCATCTCAGAGGAAAACTATCTTTAATAATTTATACTTAACTATTTGGATCTGCTCAATAACATATTAAAACCATATACTTTTGATATGAAAACAGGGATATACACTGTGTCTAAACACTATGTAGGAGTTAATTATGTGTGTTACTTGCTCAGTTGAGTCCGACTCTTCAATCCCACGGACTGCAGCTGGCCAGGCTTCTCTGTCCATGGGATTCTCCAAGCAAGAAAACGAGTGGGTTAGTTCCAAACAATCCAACATTTATAGCTTTAAACAGAAGACATAGGTAAAGCATCATTCATAAGTACTTGCTTATAAGTAATTGCCCAATGCAAAAATATCTGATGACAGAAACCATGTTCATAAACCAACTAAAATTACAGTTTACCTTTACTGTACACATATCCAAGTAATACAGTTAAAGATCATCAAAAAGTCAAGCAAAATATCCCAAATTGCTTCAAAATCATAAGAAACGGAGAGCAGTAATAGAAATGACTGCTCCAAAGAGTCCCAGAATAGAAACACTCTCTTTGTACTGTCCTAACTCATCCCTCTCAAAACACACTCACCCTTAGAGAACAAACACAGAATTCATTGCAACTGTGGATATAATTTGTGAGCGGCCTTTCATTGCTCCATAAAGGCTCATCATTGTAGATGTTCATCAGTTTTTAAGCCACATCCACAGCTGCTGTCTTAGTTAGAAAAACAACAAAATTTGACAGCAAAAAAACTTTAACAGTTTTACATAAAACAAAATGAAAAGTACTCCAGTATAATAAAAAGAATGTATATATCTCAAGTATCAAAAACATGAGACTCATTTTTAACAGTGATACCTTTCACTTACATGGTGTGAGAATTACTTTCTAAAGCCTTCCAGCACATACAGTATCATTTCTAACTTAAAGCCTAGATCTAAGTTATCATTTACACAGAAAATAAGTGAAGCAGGGATATTATCAAATTAGTTAGTGGGGAACTGTGTCTATTTCATGACCACCAGCCTGTGTTTTCAAAAACCTTCCTTCCAAAATCATATAATAAACTTTAGAAGCAAAAATCCCACATAAAACTGTTCTTTAAAAAGTCTATTTAAAAAAAAAAAGTCTATTTAAAAAAACTCCTGTATAAACCGCTTCCCTATGCAACTTTAGCCTTCTGCATCAGATCTGTTTTCTGCCTGGACTGAGGAAGGGGCTCCTGTGGTTAGTGAGCACAGCCAATCACGTGCCGATGGATGACTAAGAGTTAACCACACATGAGGAAGGGAGGATGCCCAGTAGCATCATCACACTAGACTGCATCATCACCAGACGATGTTCATGGCAATGGGACAGGAATCCAGAGACATGCGTTTGAATTTCAACCCCCCACCAACCAGCAGGTGGACTTGGTTAAGTTTCTGTAAAACAAAAGAACACTATCTTCCTCTCCAGACAATGGCAAGGCCTTCCATCCCTGGGCTGGGAAGATTCCCTGGAGGAGGGCATGGCAACCCACTCCAGTATTGTTACCTGGAGAATCCCCACGGAGAAGCCCGGTGGCTACAGTCCATGGGATCACAAAGAGGTTGGACATGACTGAGCAACTAAACACAGCACAAAATAAATGCAACAACAGAGCTCAAAGCTGCTGCTGCTGCTAAGTCGCTTCAGTCGTGTCCGACTCTGTGCGACCCCATAGACAGCAACCCACCAGGCTCCCCCGTCCCTGGGATTCTCCAGGCAAGAACACTGGAGTGGGTTGCCATTCCCTTCTCCAATGCATGACAGTGAAAAGTGAAAGTGAAGTCGCTCAGTCATGCCCAACTCTTAGCAACCCCATGGACTCCACATTAGATGAATCTGTATCTGTACCAGGGGGCCTATAAAATTTTTTAAGTATAACATACAACAGTAAAAGTAGGACTTTAAAATCAATGAGAAAACAACAGAGCATTCAAACAGTGATGCAGTTAGAACACTTCATTTATTCATTCATTCAACAAACACATATTGCGTACCCACTATATTCCAGTGGGGAAGAGAAATAAAGCAAAAAGCGAATAACACACATTGTTAGAAGGTGATACATGCCAGTGAGTAAAATAAAACAGGGAAAGAGAACAAAATGTGGAATAAAAAGTAGGATAAATGCAGTAAAATGAAAAGCACTATAAAGGAGATTAAAAAAAAAAAAAAAGTGCCAGTGAGGTGGGAAACCAGAAGTGTGGTATCCTAGAAGTCAAAGAAAAAAAAAGTTTGAAGAAGATATCAAATGCCACTGATCAAGTCAAGTCAAGGGGGGCCTGCACATTCACCTGTATGGAGGGAACTGGCTACTATGATAAGAACAATTTTGCTGACGTGGTCCAGGCAAAAGCCTGGCTTAAAAAAAGGTTTAGGGGAAATGGAGTAAGAGTAACTGGAGATAGAAAGAACTCCTCGTTCAAAGTTTGTTTCAAAGGGAAATAGAGAAATAGGAACTAGTGGGGAGTGGGGAGTCCAGATGAGAAAAAGCAGCATGTTTGTATATCGTCAAGAACGCTTCACTAAAACGGTAAAAACTGAGACCAGTGGGAAGGCCAGAGAGCTAGCCAATGTCATAGAGTAGCTGAGAAGGCAAGGGATCTAAGGCACAAGCAGAGAGTTTGCCCTTAAGTTTGAAAGTATACTCACCCCACTGTAAGCAGTGCATATCTCTGGGAGTTGGGATTTTAGATGTGCAGTGGAACTATCTTATTCACTTTACTATATTGATCTTTGTTTACAAGGAATATGTATTTGTCTAAATGATTCTTTTTAAAAAGCTCAAGACAGGATTTTAGGATGGTGGTGGCACCAGCTTAGTTTTTCAGCCTTTCCACATAAAAAGCACCCGGACAACAAAATCAAAATATGTGGACAACGTTAAGAAAAAAAATAGGTTACAAGGTAACCCCACAAACTCCCAATACTAACAGGTGTACAATAATGAGCTACCAAAAGCCACAGATTAAAGACAGAAGCAATTTGGGGGTGCGGGGGAAGGAGCTGACAAGACTATGACAGTGGTCCAACCAGGAGACGAAACCGGCCTGGAGAATAAAACGATGGCAGTGAGCAAGGAAAGGAGAGCCCAGAACATGAAACAGCTCAGTGGTAAAAGAAGCCACCTGCAATGAGGAGACACAGGACACTTGGGTTTGATCCCTGGGTTTGGAACGACTCCCTGGAGAAGGAAATAGCAACCTACTCCAGTATTCTTGCCTGGGAAATCCCATGGACAGAGGGCTACATTCCACGGGGTTGCAAAAGAGTCAGACTCAACTTAGCGACTAAATAACAAGCCTATTTTATAGGATGCTATAACAGGTCTAGGTGGTAGGAAAAAACAAATTTGGCTGGCCTACAGAACAACTAGTAGTAGTTTTAGAAATACAGATATAAACATCTGAGGCAATGATACAAATATAAAGTCAAAGAATAGATAAAGCAAGGAAAGAAAAAGACTGCAAACCACAATATTTAAGACTAAAGACGGAATAGGTAGAAAAGATGGAATGTTCAAGAGGTTAACATAGTGTCTTAACAGTCAAGAACAAAGACATCATGGTCAACAAAAAACAAAGGATGCAGAAAAATAAAACCAGGTTTTGGGAGCCAGGTGAAGGGTTATTTATTGACGGTCTGGGATGAAAAATCAGATTTTAACATGTAACAAAAAGAAGGATATAAAAATAAGTGGTAAAGCAGTGACTTGAAAGAAATGTATGAAAGGAAATCAGCAGCAAGTAATTCTCAGAGAACAGCCAAGTCTGGCAGCCTGTTTGCATACATGCATGAATCCTCACAAGAATTCTGAGATATACTCCCCATTTTACAATTGGGGAAACTTAAGTTACAACACAATTATATAAATTGTCCAAAGTCATACAATGTGTATACAAAATAATTAAATGACCTGAAAATTGGTCTCTAGGCGGAAAAGGAGTAAGATGATGGATAAAAACTAAAAACACAAATTGAGGAAAGAGGATTTAACTGATTTAACTTTATCCCAGGAGTATCCGACAAGATTATTTTTAAATTTTTACTTATAGACAAATGATGCTACTTCAGAGAACCTTTTGAGTTCAAACACTAGTCAAAAATAAAGGTTTATTTTTGAAGTATTGTAATAGAGAAGGATATAATAATCTCCTAAGCCTCGTATTAGACTTACTTATATCTGGGACTGTCTTGCCATCTATTAGAGAGCTTGGAAGCTTTCAAATGATTAACATTTAGGTGGAGAGATAAACAGAAGCTCTCTGAGTACAGGGCAGGGCAGTGGCAAGGAAGAAGGAAAGCTGTGTGAGCCTGGGTTAAATCACTAAATCCCTGACCCTCAGACTTATCTATGAAATGGAGATACCATCTCCCTTCACAGTGTAGTTGCGGTCTCAGGAGACATTCAACCAAAATGTCAGTTCCCTAATCCCCTTAAATATTTTGTTTGCTTTAAAAAAAAAAAAAATGTGGTTGCTAAACTAAGGACATTTTAAATATAGAACGTTAACATTTCCATTTAAAACAAAGTTTAAGAATATGCTCCCAGTTGATAACAGTAGCTAATTTCCTACTGGAAGACTACAGTGGCTCACTTTACATGATATATTCAAGTAACTTTTGAATTTCTTATAACAAACATATTATTTTTCCAACAAGAGAAATAATCAAGATGAGTGTTTACAGATGACATTAACTAGCCCTTAAGAAAAACTTGCACATCAAGATAGTCACTTCTCTGAAATAGCTGTAGAAACAGGGTAAAATGAAATGAAAAAATAAAGCAACAGCACACCTAAGCTACTATATGAATTTAAATTCTAATGTAATTTAAAAGATTTAATTTTCCAACTGACAACGTCAAGGACTTACAGCTAAGAAAGTTTAAAGGACTAACATGCCACTAAAGTCTGTATTAAAATGTACCCATCACACTGTAGCACAGAGGAAAGCCAGAATGAAACGTGACTTGTTTATCGATAATTGTGAAATAAATAATCTTTGAAAGCTATAACTGTGTAGGGTTTGTTTTTTTTCCCCAACAGTGAAGCAACAACTCCCATTAATTCAGCACTATGCATTTAAATCAAATAATGACACTCATTACTATAAGCTACAAGTAAACCACCAAACCAAAACTATCCCTACTATCTTTGGAATGCTGAAATGGATTTAATTTACTTCCTTGTCATTTGGATAAGAAGAGATGATAGACAACAGATTTAATGAATTCCACAGTCAAGAGGGGCTTCCCTGGTGGCTCAGATGGTAAAGAATCTGCCTGTAATGCAGAAGACCCAGGTTCGATCCCTGGGTAGAGAAGATCCCCTGGAGAAGGAAATGGCTACCCACTCCAGTATTCTTGCATAGAGAATTCCATGAACAGAGGAGCCTGGCAGGCTACAACAGTCTGTGGGGTTGCAGGAGTTGGACACAACCTAGCATCTGAGCAGTCAAGAGAGTAAATATTATTATCTTGTCATAAATACATTAGAAAAATCACTGTATGAAAATCATCAAATTTATAAACAAGCTCATCTTTCAGTATACAATTTCAAGTTGTGGCCTCCTTCCCTATGACAGTCTTCTTTTTTCTCTATCTCCTCTTCTGCCATTTTCTCTTCCAGAAGTTTTGGAAATAGTCAGGTGCAATTTAGTGCCAAGTGGCAGAACTAAGAAGCTAAGGAGGCAAGAAGCAGAGACTGGAGTGAACCAGGAGTTAAGTGAACCAGGCAGTTCTTGCATAGGGGCAACTAACGCAGAGTGACTGAGGAGATGTGCAGTGAGAACAAGGATGTGGCCACCTTGGTCAGTCAAAATACAGTACAAGATAAAGAACAGGGAAACAGCAAAGGGGAAAGGCTTAGAGTCAAGCAAACTGGCAGCAGCACTCCCAGGCCTGGGGCTGCGAGACTTGTATTCTTCATCTGAGCCCACAAAAATAGGGGAAGAAAAGTATTTTAAAAAACAAAGTGCACGTAACTTCAAAAGGCAGCAGAGTGGTATAAACACAAAAGAATAAAAGACCAGCATAAATCTCTCCCTGCACTAGTCTCAGCTCAGATACTCAATGTGTCTCAGCCATTAGCTACGGGTAAATTATTTAATCTGTGTCTACATTTCAGTGAGTAATTACTTTAGAACATATGATTAACAAAGTCTTTTCCAGATCTGAAGTTTCCTGAATCTAATGAATTTAACAATTTTTGTCACACAGGATGCAGGTACTTTCTATATGTTATTCCACAACAACAAGAGGACAACGTACCAGAATTTAAATAAGAGGATATAGAATCATAGTCCAGTATCCCTACAGACCACACTTCTCCATCATCTTTCATTAAATCCAAGAAACTAATTCCCAATCTTCTTTAAAATGATCCACAAATTATTAACAAAAAACAAGGGCTAAAATGTAAGACTTCGCTTTAAATACACTCAGCAGTGGGAAATTTGATCACCTGTCAATTTCACTAAGCTTCACTTCAGCTTCTTTCCACAGGACAAACTCTAATGCCATTATACTTTCTGTTTTTCAACACTCTAAGTTAGGTTTCTATTTGCTATATGTTTCATATCCCACTTGAGAAAGTACAGTCCAAAACTGGCAGAGAGCTGAACATGAATGAATCCAGGGGGTCATTTTATCAATGGGCTCTGCATAGAAAAACCAATCTAGCTGAGCGTCAGCTTTATTTATCACTTAAACTAAGTGCCACCTAGTGGCAAGGATTATATTTTATTAAATCCACTCAAGTCCTGTTCATCCAGCAAGTATTGTACAAACTAGCCAAGAGCAGTTGCTCCACAATTAGGCAACATAAGTAAAATACTGATCCAGTTCTCATGAAGCTTGCTGACAGATTAGATACAGAGAAAAAAAATAATACAGATATATTTACATACTTGCAGAAAGATGTCTGTTACAATATTATGTCAAATGTTACAAAAGTATGCAAAAATACTCTGTATTTACTTAAAAGCTGGTGAAAACAGACTCTCAGTTCTGTAGATGCTCTTACACCTGTTCACCTCACTCAGACTTTCCCATTTGTAAATACTCAGTTAGCTAGGTTTCAGTAGACCCTCTGGAGAAGGGAAAGGCTACCCACTCCAGTATCCTGGCCTGTAGAACTCCATGGACTGTATATTCCATGGGGCCACAAATAGTCAGACACAACAGAGTGACTTTCACTTTCTCCAGTTAGTGGGTAGATCAGGAGCTATGTACAGAACTATATAATTTTTTGCATGAAAAATTTCCTCATATTCAAACCAAAAGTTAAATGATTTGAAAAAGTATGCTGGACACTATGGAGACAATAAAAAGTTCAGGGGTTTCCGTGATGGGATAAGGGACGGAGAGAGAAATGGACAGGCAGGGCCCAAAGGATCTTACAGGGCAGTGAAACTACTCTGTGCTACTACATGGGAGACACATTTGTAGATATATTTGTCCAAGGGCTTCCCAGGTGGCTCAGTGGTAAAGAATCTGCCTGCCAATGCAGGAGCCACAGGAGATGCAGGTTCAATCCCTGGGCTGGGAAGATCCCCTGGATGAGGAAATAGCAATACACTCCAGAATCCCTGTGGGATAATCTCATGGACAGAGGAGCCTGACAAGCTACAATCCATGGGGTCGCAGAGTTGGACATGACTGAGCATGCATGCACGCACACACACACACACACACTTGTCCAAACCTACAGAATGTACCCCAATGTACAGTGAACCCCACTGTAAACTCTGGATTTGGGGAGATATAACATGTCAATGTAAATTCATCAAGTATAACAAATATATCACTCTATTGGGGGATACTGATAATAGAGGTGATTTGTGTGGGGGCAAGAAGTACACGGAAAATATTCCCCTCAATTTTGCTGTGAACCCAACTGCTAACTGCTGCTAAATCACACCAGTTGTGTCCGACTCTGTGAGACCCCATAGACGGCAGCCCACAAGGCTCCCCCGTGAACCTAAAACTACCCTTTAAAAAAAGTTCCATTTAAAAAAGAAAAAAGGAAAAAAAAAAAAAGCAATTCTCTGGTCCAGTTGTTAGAGGACTCAGCACTTGCACTGCTGAGAAACAGGTTTGATCCCTGATGGGGGATCTAAGATCCCACAAGCCATGCAGCACAGCCAAAATAAAAAGTACGCTGGAAAAATAAAGCAAGATCTTAAAGCAGCAGCACTTTTCTAAAAAGAGAATATACCCGTTTACAAAAGAATTCATTTATAATAATAAAAAATACCTGTAACACCGATTCCCTATTTTATAAGGCAACTAATATTGCAGTTATATAACACAATCTTTATCATGTAATAAAAAAAAAAATAGGGTTTCATAAAGCAATTGCATAAAGCTGTGCTTCCCTCATAACTTAGTTGGCAAAGAATCCGCCTGCAACGCAGGAGACCCTGGTTGCATTCCTGGGTCGGGAAAATCCGCTGGAGAAGGGATAGGCTACCCACTCCAGTATTCTTGGGTTTCCCTTGTGGTTCATCTGGTAAAGAATCCGCCTGCAATGTGGGAGACCTGGGTTCAATCCCTGGGTTGGGCAGATCCCCTGGAGAAGGGAAAGGCTACCCACTCCAGTATTCTGGCCTGGAGAATTCCATGGACTGTATAGTCTATGGGGTCGCAAACAGTCAGACATGACTGAGCAACTTTCATTTCAAAGAAATAAACATTTTTCCTAGTTATACAAACTTAGACAAAATTCTTATCCATTTATAACTCTAATTAACACATACACAAAAAACATTAGTTCTAGGGCTAAATTAAATATATTGAATATAGAAAACAAAGCATGGGTGGGGAATTTAAAGGGGTTAACTTGATTTTCTAGTGTATTCCATCTCACATCCAACTAGTGCAGCATTTTCACTGCAAGGCTTTTGCCACTTAGGATACCTAAGAAGCAGTCATTTCTTTTTGCTTTTGTAAACTTAAATAATTTCAATATTCCCAAAACTGTCATGAACTTACAACCTGACTGAAAAGTTGTCATGCTTATCACTCTGCATTGTCTAAACATAACAAACATACACAAACATTTATACAGGTAAGTAACTACAACCAATTATACAAACCAAGCCACAGTGCCCCCAATACTTGTTTTTTCCCCAGTAGTAAACTGTGTGCAGGAAATGCATTACCCTTTTCACACCATCAGGATATCATTTCACCTCCTGAAGCAGGAGCAGGCCTAATGAAGCGTAAATGATATCATGATGTTGTGCCAGGCCTACAGGGCATCCAGAACTGTGGGCAGGGTGTCTGAGAGATGCTAGCAATTGGACATTCAACATTCCTTCATCATTATGGCTGTCCAAGCAGAGACTAGAGTGCCTAGAAGCAGACCCCCAAAAGTTGGGGATTACTCCGTAACAACATGCATGGTCAAGCATTAATGTACCAAATATGTCTGCTCAAAATGCCAAGGAACATATTTCAAGGGCTGCGGTGCTCTACACTAAATACACTGCTCCTTTCTAAAACATGACCCACAAACCACAGGTTGCAAGATAAAAAGGTCCATCTTGAATCCTGACTGCAAAAGGTTACCAAAAGAAACTGATTACTATAATTAAAGTATTTGTACACAGAACTTTACGATTTACAAATCACTTACACATACACTGTTTTATCTGACACATATTTTACCTTACTTGATAGTCAGTGTGCCTCACCGATAAATACAACAAAAATATCATTCGTTATTTTATAGAGGTAGAATCTGAAGCTTGGAGAAATTATCTGTGAGTAATTTGTCTACAAAGCCTGAATTTTCCTGAAGATTATCAACTTACTTGGTTCAAAGACATGGATCCCCAAAAAAGCAGTCTACAGAGTCTTAAGGTTTAATATATGTCCCTACGCATCTAAGAAGTATTTAAAACACTTAAAAACGATGTAACCTTGTGAGAAACACTGAATAGTCAACTACACAAAAAAAAACAAAATACGATATTTAAGCCTGTCAGTTTGTACAAACAATACACTATTTTCTAATAATCCAAAGGAGCTTTTGCCTAAGAATTGTACTGCAATATTCTCAGGAGCTATATGGGCTGCCTTCAGCTGAAAATATCAATTCCTTTGGGTATTTCAGCAGCTAAGTTCCTTATGCAATCAACATATTCCCTGTACACATGAAATTCTGCTTACACGAACCATGTTGTATCAAGACTTCAAAGTCCTCCAAGTCCTTTGTCCAAAAAACTTTTTACTGAAGCCCCCATCATGTTCTAGACACTCTTTTGAGTATAAGAATATATTAAGAAAAAAAATTGTGTTATGACACTTCCAAGTGAATTACACCTGGTTCTGCATGAATACATGCAGAGGCACTGAACCCAGCCTGGTGAATCCAGTTAGAATATCCTCAGACCCAAATCTACTAACACCAGCACTTGTCAAGCACATGGATATATTAAACTGCTGATTGAGCCCAAGCAAGGAACTCCAAATTCTTAAATATGGCTGGAGAATTGACTATGAAGGGACAGAAAGGCAAACAGTCTCACTGAAGAAAAGGTAAATGAAATAATTATAGAGGCCCCTACATGCCATCCTAACATTTTTTTCAGCACCTGCTTTGTATCAAGTATCCTAAAATGTTTTATTGCATTTACTTTTCACAGCAACCCACTGAGCTAAAAATAATTACCTTGCAACTCACGGAGGAGGCAAGGAGAGGTGAAATCGCTTGTCAATCTTACTGAGGTTGTGGCAAAGACAAATTAGGAACCCAGTTCAGATTAAATCCTAAAAGTGAGCTCATAAACTCTGCACTCTGCTGCCTCTCTTAACAAAAGCTGCTAGGGGGAGCCATTGAAAGGTTTTTAAACTAAGGAGTGAAGTGATCAGATTCACTCCAGAAAGACTATGTGGAAGTTGGACACAGAGGGTGAGTCCACAAGCAGAAAGAGAAAGCTGCAATGTCTATAGTAAGATAGGTGAGAACGATGACAGCACGAACTGTGGCAGTGAGGATGAAAGAGACAGATTCAAGAGTTTTTCAGAAGAGAAAATTACAATGTAAAGGGTTAGTTTTAGAAAGAACACCTGGATTGCAGAACTAATCGGACATGACATCATCTACCAGGAACAGAGAAGCAACAGGTTTTGTTTGTTCAATAAATATCTACAGTGTCTCCCAAATGCAAAAGACTTTCCTAGGCCAAATGTCAAGTCCAAAATTAAGGTCCTGCTTGTTGGAAAATATTGAGAGTAAATGACAAAGTGTTAAAAAATATATCAGTTATACTGAAAATTAGTTGTTACTATTAACATTCTGGCCTAGAGTCTAATGAAAACGTTTTGTGCTACCATTTTAAAAAATTACCATGTGCGGAAAACAAATCAACAGAGGAAAAGCATCCCACAATTTTAAATGCGTTATTACATCTGAGTCTGACAGATCTTCAGTCTCTTACACAACACACACACACACCACCTTGTAATCTGTTTTACTTATCCATGTCCCTTTAAAAAAAAAAAAAAAGTATTGATTTTACTACCCAAACTATAGTACATATTCAGGGGTTTTTCATCCCACTATCACCACTGTGACTTCCCAAGAACTTAGTTCATAACCTTCTATGTAATTTTCTATAAAATATGACATACTTCACATCAGCTTATTTCAGTAAGAATTCCTAGATTTTTAGCCACACCTTTCATCCAAAGATGCTTTCTGCAAATCCTAAGGCACAGCAGTCCTGTGCAGATGTGGCAAGTTACTACAATTCCCATTTTACTACATAGTTAGGAAATTGGCCCAGGGGAAGCAGAGTAACTTGGAAATAATCACAAAGCCAGATGCCAAAAATAACAACTTTTAGTCAATCCATGAGAAAATACTGCCCCTAGTTGAAATAACATGAGATTTCGTATTAGGAGGAAGCAAAATATAAAATAATGTTTTAAAGCCAAGTCCTAGGTTCCTAAAATACATCTTTTAAAATGACCGAATACCACAATTAAGATTTGCAAGAACTTTCAAACACCAATTTCCCCCTAATACTTTGTCCATCAAGAGTGGCAAAGATTATTTAATGAATTATAGCTGTCAAGAGTGGCTTCCTCCTCTCCCCAAATTATTTTTTATCTTAGCCACTTAAGATACTGATAAAAATCTGCTGGTATAGAACAACAGGTAAGTTTTAAACTTATTTAAAAACCGTATGTTAGAATAGTTGTGAAAATACTCTGAGTGAGTCTCTCATACTTTTTCCTGAAAATATACTCTACAGACCCATCTGCAATTTGCATGCACAATAAATTTAAAGCTTTAATAGTCAATAATCTGAATGAAAGTTTCCCAATCACAACTCATGCTATATGTTTCTAAATATGCTGCTGTTTGATGTAATTTAATAAAAGTGCTGTTTTATTTGGTCACAAAATAAAGGTCTTACACAATTTAAAAACAAAAAACACAACTTGATCTTTTAAAGTTGCTTTTATGATGTTCTCATTCTTATCTGCACAAGTCAGAGCAAAATACCTTCCATTAATACACTTCATACTTTGCTTACAGTCAGAAACAACAGTGTGTGCTCAAGATTTTACCTTCCAAAGAATGAGTTCGCACTAGGAACAAATAAGGAAGACGAAATGATTGTTGGTGTTATGCACTCATGGAACCCAGACTGCAAATTTTCACACAAGCCTCTAGTATCAATAATGAAAGGTGATTTTCAATTAATTAAAATTAAACTAATTCAAACTAATTCTAATCATGGCCTTAAAAAAAAATGCTTTCCACAGCACCAATATTCCTCACACTTGTATATCCTCTACTAGTAGCACTTCTCCTGGTTTATAAATGAAAAGACACTCCAAATGACTTTATAGATAACATATCTTCTAAAGTAATGATCAACTAGTAGGTTGGGGGGGGAGGGGGGTCAGTGTCCAGAACTGTATATTCAGTCTAGTAACAATGCAAAATCTAATACCTATTATTTCAGCACCAGAATATTTAGGCAACATTTAAGTACACCAGACCATCTTCCCCCAACTCCCACAGAAAACTCCAAGCTTTTAATATTTCCATAACAGTAAGCACTCTGAACAAATTAAAGCTCTTTTAACACTAGAAGCCCTTTTACCTTAAAGATTATCACTTAAATGTCTTTTAACTGCATTTGATGAATGCATTCCACAAGATTCTACAAGCAGTATTCATCAACCCAAATAGCACTCTTAAGCGCTTTCCTCATTTCAACTTCAAAGATGAGGCAGAAGGGCTGTCATAAATCTAGAGGCAAAAGCATATAACTGTAAACTATCTAAAATCTAAGAAAAGGTAAAACAGTTGTATCAAATTCCCAAGCAGCAAAATTCCCTTTTTCCCCGCAAAGTAGGAGTTTCTGGTAAAATAACTGAACTCTAAATCTAGAATCTTGAAAATGCTGAAATTCTCCACCCCAGCATTCACAAGTTTTTCAACACCAAAATGCACTCAACTGCTACGCACACACCAAATGAATATCCAACATGAAAACTGAAAGTATTCTCACACGTCAACAGAAAAATACACCTTGCGCCTCTACAACACCCTCAGCTAATCCAGACGCAAAGCTACAACAGCCGTCCTTGGCCTAGGCCGTCAGAAACCTAGCGGCGCGGATGGGGGGCGGGGGGGCGGCAATAATCAAGAGACCAAGGTCTTTTTCCAGTGATACTTTTTCCAAGCAAAACAACCAGGCGCCCAAAGAGACCGCGAAGAAAACTGCAGACACTGTAATCCCGAGAGAAAGGGATGGTAGGGAGGTGTGCACACAATCCCGAGAGAAAAGGGTGCCGGAGAGGAGGAGCGCCGAGGAAGAAACTAAGTATCCCCACGCAGCTTTGAGACCCACAAAAACAACAACAAACCGTAGGGTCTGTCTTCTCGTAGAAACACCAGATGGAGTCCCCGGGGCTGAGACAGTCCAGCGGACAAACACCGTGGGTAGTGGATAAATCAACCGACGATGGGAGGTGAAGGGGGTGCCAAGCAAATAAGCCACTGGATGGGGGAGACAAAGCCTCCGGGGGTAATCACGGACCAAGCAGAAAGGTGAGAGGGAAACGCTCGAAAGAAAGCAACCAAAATTGAAAGAAATCTAGTGCCTGGGCTGAGGCAGGTCACTCAGCTACCGAATAGAGAGGGGGACAACAAAGGGGTCCGGGAGAAAGGCCAGCTGAGGGGAGGAGAGGAGAAAGGATGCGGGGCGCGACGGGTCGGACAAAGCGCCCAGGGCGGCGAAACAAAGGGCCGGGGGCAGAGAGTAGCGGGGGGCAGCGGGTAAAGACAAAGCGCACGGGACTGGGGGCATCGGCCCGGCGAGACCGCGGCGACGGCCCCGAGGAACAAAGCTGCGCCGGGCTGGGAGGGAGGGCCGGCGATCGGCGGCGCGGAAGGCGCGCGGCGGGCACGGCGCCCGCGGGCCCCGCGCTCCCGGCCGCACTCACACCCGCACCCGCCGGCCTCGCCGCCGCCGCCGCCCGCCCTCACGCGCCGGAGCCCGAGCCACGGCGGCGCAGAGCGGGCAGCGCACGACCACACGCCGCCGCCGCCGCGCCCGGCGCACGCGACACCGCCCCCGCGGCTCCCGGACGCCAAGCGTGCCGCGGCCCTCGAACCCGCCGCCCGCCGCGGGCTGCTGGACGCCCGCAACTTTCCCGGTTCCCTGCGCTCGGATTCCCCAAGACTTACCCTGTCACAACAGGCGCCATCTTCCACAAACTCTCGCCAAAACTCCAACCCTCGCGAGATTCCCCCGACGCCTTCCCTGGTCCCTCTCCCCCGCCCCTTCCCTTTTTCCTCACTCCTCGATTCCACCCAGCCCCCGCGCTCCTTTTCCCCTCGCAGCAGCCGCAAAGAGCCAGACGCCTCGCGCCGCCAACAGCTTAGGGGATCCAGCTCGCTGCCTTCCCTGGAAACCTACCCAAGCGATGGAGCATGCGCAGGCGGCTCCTCCGCAGGCGAACCCTCCATCTGGTCCATGGGGAGCGCTCCGGTTATCCGGGTTTTGGGACGCGCCCTGAGGGACGTACGTGGAGACTGAGGAAAACCGGAGGGGATTACAAGGGGACGGGGAATGGAGGGGTCAGGAGGCGGAGCCCAGGGTAGAGAGGAGGGGTCCTGGGAAAATCTGCCGCGTTTCACAGGCCCAGATGAAACACCTCCTCAAATGGGTGTTTTCCAAGTGGCTTCCCGCTCCCTTTAGTTCCCAGCCCTTTTCATTCATTCACACGTTCATTGGACGCCTTCTTTATGGTAATGTCAGCGTTAGGTACTGGAGCTACAAAGATGCCTGGAGTTCGGAGGAGTAACAAACCAGGAACTTAGTTCATTCGACCCCCTGGGTAGCCACCAGAGCTCTGTAAATGAAAAACTTTTTTGAGGTTGAACTCTATTGCCTTAGCTTTCTTCTCCTTGGGTGTGAAATAAGGTCAGGCCAAGGCCTCTGGCAAAGTCACCACTACTGTGTCCACCTTGCATACAGACGCCGAAGCGCTGCGAAGCTTTCTCCAGAGGTGAAAAGTGTACTGTAATTGAAAGCCACCACTGCCCCAGCCAGCACATAACTCAGAGGTTCTGCCTGGGCAGGGAGCTACCTGTCGCATAAACCTCCCCAGGACCTCATCGCAGACCCAAGACGTCTGTGAACCCGGGTGGTATATGGGGACAGACTCTGACAAGGTCCTCCCAAGGGCCTGGCACAGTGGAGGACGCAGCTCGCTGCCCGAAGTGTATCTCAGGCGACCTAAACCGGGAAGCCCCCGAGCAAATTTGGCCCGTCTGGGCATACAAGAAAGGTGCAGGACTCGAACCCTACCCGTCCTCCCAGCCTGCAGCACCCTTTTCTTCCCCCCTCCCCGCTTTGCCCTTTCAATTCCTAGAGATTCCCAGATCCAGCACTGCCTCCCGCAGGGAGCCCCAAAACCCGGAGAACTGGAATCCACAGCCCGAAACCTGCTGAAGGCGCTGCAGGATTGGCGCGGCACGCGCGAGCGGCACTGCGCATGTGTCCAATGCGGGCAGCCCGGTCTCACGCTACACCTCCTTCCCACCGCCTTCCACTACTCGATTCAGACACAACACGGGCCGTGGGAAATTTCCTAAACCTCGCGAGAACGCGCCCACTGTTGTCTATGCTTTTGCCCCAAATCTCGCGGGGCCCAGGCGGGACAGGTGTTTGTCTAGTGCAGCTCCCGGCGCCGTTCGTGCCGCGCGTGCCCGGGCGGCGGGCGGGGTGGGAAGGAGCGGCTCGCCGAGGAGGCGGGGCTGGGGGGCGCGTGGCGGGGAGCGCAGGGCGGAGGGCGGCTGGGAGGGGCCCGACGTCTCGCACACACACGCCGCGTGACGCTTTGTGGAAGGAAAGTGGGGGTGGTGGAGGGGCGGATTCTAAAAGAAGGGGAAACCTGGAGATTAGAAACTCCTCCTGGTGCGGATGGTAAGAGGTCAGACTCGAGGGCAGGAGGAGCCCTAGGCCGCTCCCCGGGGAGGTTTCCTGTCGCCCTCCACGCGCCTGGTACTTTCCTAAAATGTGTTTGACGCCGCGCCCCCGGCCTCCGGGAGCTGACACCCCCAGTGTCGCGTTTGAGTCATGCCTCTGAGTCACCCAGTCTGGCCACCACTTTGCTTGCTTTTGGATTCCCTTAGCTACTCTCTACTAGCAGTTGGTTGTTTTCTTTCTGAGGTACCCGCTGGTCTTGCTTGTTAGCTAGGGAAAAGTGCTGCTCTCTGTGCTCTGACGTTGTACACTTGTATAGAGTTCGCCTCCCATTCAAGGACACCTTTAAAAATTTTCTTCCCCCTAATCTGTTTCAGGCTTCCCTGCTGGCTCAGACGGTAAATAATCAGCCTGCAATGCAGGAGACCCCCGTTGGATCCCTGAGTCGGAAAAGTCCCCTGGAGAAGGGAATAGCTACCCACTACAGAGTTCTTGCCTGGACAATCTCTTGGACAGAGGAGCCTGGAGGGCTGCAGTCCATGAGGTCGCAGACTCTAAACTCTTTTTAGCCTTTTGAAGTAATCCCTGTGTATTAGTTTCTGTTCCTTTTTTTTTCTTTTCTCCACTTATATGACTTACTGGTTTTGCTTTCCTTCACCTTTTTATGTGTTTGTTGAAATATTCATTTCGATTTTTGGATATCGTTTTACCAGGTGCTTTAGTCACAACTCTTTTAAGTGCATTCCTTCCTTTTGGATTATTTGTCCAGTGAATTCCTGTTTAGATTCTTCAATCAGGCACTTTTGAGATTGTCTTCGTGTGGGTTCTGTACCAGTCTAGACTGGCATTATCTCGGAACTGGTGTCTTAATGACATCATAGACCCACAAATGAAAAATTAAATTGAGTTTTTGAATTTGGGAAAACAGTGACTCCTCTCATACAGAGTTCATATTCTGCTAGTTATACCATAGACAAGAAATCAAGTTTTTGAATTGTTTTCAAGGTTATTAGTTGTGTGTGTGCATGCACATTTGCCTATTCCTTTGATTAAGTAGTTCACAAAGGGAAAGAGAAAATTTAAGAATCTTAAATGCAGTATCCCAGTGCAAAGCTAATTTGGATTAGGCTTGCTTCAAGAGAACAGTGCCCATGGGCACACATTCCTTCAAAGGAATCAAGCCTTTTTCCAAAGGAATCAAGCCTTTTTCCCAAGAACACATTACAGTCATGGTCTGGTCTGGGCTATTCATCTGATCTGGAACCATTGCCATCTAAGAGCCCTAGCCACAGAAAGCCGTGGTAACCATGGTAACTCAAATTACAACTCCCATTCACCCTAATACATGCTTTACCTGTATTCTTTCCTTGTCCTAGTAAATGATATTCCATCCTTCCATTTAAGCCAAGAACCCTGGAGTCATTCTCACTTTCTTTCTTTCTTACATCCAACATTCAACCTAACAAAATCTTGCTAGCTCCACCTTCAGAATAGACTCACAGTCCAAACACATCCACACCTCTATGGCAACCGGCCCAGTCTAACCCATCTCATCTCTCACCTGTTGTCAAGGAAGTCTAATAACTAGTTCTGCCTTCATCCATTTTGCCTTTTCTCAGTCTGTTCTCAGTAGACAATTCAGTGTAACTCTCTAGAACTCTCCAATGGCTTTCCTACTTTCCTATGAGGCCTACTGCCCAAACCCCATACCTCGACCTCGTCTCTTCCCCTTGCTCATTGAGCCCCAACCAGCATCGTTCCTTGTGTTCCTAGGATGCACCAGGCACACCCTCAACTTCTGTCTTTGCTCTTTTCCCTAGATGCCTTATAGATCCTTCCTTTACTGCTTTCAGGTCTTTGCTTAAATGTCACCTGCTCAGAGAGCCCTTCCATGACCACCCTTCACAAAAGTAACTCTTGTTACTCCCTGTTCCCTCTCTCTTTATTTTTCCCATGATCCTATTGTAAACTAACATACCATACATCAGATCTGTGTATTGTGTCTATTATCTGCCTACCTCCCCCCATTACAATCTTAATGTGAGCAGGGACTTTATTCTATTTTGTTTATTGTTCATACCTCAGCCATCAGAACAATGCCTGCTGCAGGATAGATGCTCAGTAAGTATTTGTAGAATGAATAGGATGTCTTCCACTTCTAGAACAGATTAGAAATTATTCTAAAGACTCACTAAGCCTTCCAGACTTTAAAAGAATATCGAGGCTAGACCAGTAGCAAATACCCCAGTGCCATCTTGCCTGGGGAAGGCCTATAGAGCAAACACCTGTGTTAACTTTTTGCAAAAAACAATTCTTACTCTTGAGTTAGGCCAGTAGTTGTGCCTACACTTCCGTAAAGTGTTTCCTTTACTCTCCATTTTAGCTTCCCTCATAGCTCAGTCAGTAAAGAATCTGCCTGCAATGCAGGAGACCTGGGTTTAATTCCTGGGTCAGGAAGATTTCCTGGAGAAGGAAATGGCAACCCACTTCAGTATTCTTGCCTGGAGAATCCCACGGATAGAGGAACCTAGCAGGCTACAGTCCGTGGGGTCGCAAGAGTCAGACACAACTTAGCGACTAAACCACCACCACCACCACCAGGAAAGAAAACACTATTGGCAGGATATAAATACGCATTCTCATCTGTTGCTAGTGGAGTGAAAATGGGTATGCCATGCTAAGTCACTTCAGTCACGTCCGACTCTGTGTGATCCTATGAACTGTAGCCCATCAGGCTCCTCTGTCCATGGGATTCTCCAGGCAAGAATATTAGAGTGGATTGCCATTCCCTTCTCCAGAGGATCTTCCCACCCAGGGATCAAACAGACATGTCTTATGTCTAACTTGCGTTGGCAGGCGGGTTCTTTACCACTAGCACCACCTGGGAATCATAATCTTTATGAAAACCATTTTGATAAAACTTATCTCTACCTATTAATCCTACAACTCTGTTTCTAGAAATCTGTCTTATGAATATATTCACATTTGTGAAATTACCTGTACATATAGTATAGCATTGGTCTTCCCTTGTGGCTCAGCTGGTAAAGAATCCGCCTGCAATGTGGGAGACCTGGGTTCGATCCCTGGGTTGAGAAGATCCCCTGGAGAAGGGAAAGGCTACCTACTCCAGTATTCTGGCCTGGAAAATTCCATGGACTCGTCCATGGGGTCGAAAACAGTCGGACACAACTGAGTGAATTTCACTTTCACTTTCATAGTGTAGCATTAGTGATGGTAGAGAATACCTTAACAATCTAAATGTCGATCAAGAGGTGTCTTATTTATTTAAAAATATATATGTATATTCATAGAATCAAATAGTATTCATTTGTTAATAAGCAGAGGGTGCTTTTATGTACTTACATGGAAGGATCACAAAGTTTAAAAAAACAAGGTGCAAAATAATTATAGGTAAATAATACTTATTTGCCTATATGTATCTAAAAGGATTCTGGAAGGATACACGAGAAACTAATAATGACTGCTTCGCTGTAAGGAATTCAACTGTTGGAGGATATAGCTGAAGAGGTGGCTTATCTTGGATCCTTTGAATTTTGTAGAAGCACACATATATTTTTTTTCAAAATATAAAACATTTTTAAAGGGGGGAATGAAAGGGAATAAATGTGCAAGAAGAAAAAAATGATCAAAGTGTTTTCTTTTTCCCACCTGCTAGAAAATTATTTTCTAAAAGATGTGATGTATATGATAATAATACCACCTCAGTAGAATTAAGAACTGCAGAACTGTCAGGACTTAATCCCGGTCATCTGGTAGCATTGAGTCCATTCAAGCAGCAAGTTCAGAGTCCCTACTGCTCCATGTCAGATATCATCTTTCATGGTTTACAAAGATGGGTAGTACAGAGACTTCAGGGGACCCCCCAGGTAATAGAGTACACAGACCAGTTGCAGGGTAATTTTAGGGTGGAGGCATGAGTTTAATCGCATTGGGGTACAGAGGAAGAAGCACCTAACTCTTGCCTGATGGGCCCAGGGAAACCTTGCAGAGATGACTTTTGAGCTAAATCTTAGTGGAGTGGGAGTTCAGAAGACAGTAAGAGGAGGAAGCATAAGAAGCACAGGAAACAGCATGTTCAGGCTCTGAGGTGTGAAAGAGCATCTTGTATTCAGGGGAACTCCAGGTGCTGCATGTAGAAGCGGGGGTAGACAACCTAGGCAGGGTAACTAGAAGGACCTGGTAAAAAGGTGGTCCTCACAAGTTGGTGGGTTCCACTCCCTAAGACTCTGAATGAGTAAATCTGTGCTGGAGCCCAGGAATAGGCATTTCTAAGAAGACTGATCAGGGATTCTGGTGCAAATTGTCCATGAATCAAGCTTTGAGAATCTTTGTTGTAGGAGTTAGATGTAACCTTTCTTCAGGAGTTTCACAGTAAAGGGAGCAATGGCATATAGTTTCTTGGTTAAAAACAATAAATGAAATATTTAAATATTAATAAGTTTGGGGGCTTCAGTATATATCCCCCTGGAAGAGGGCATGGCAACCCACTCCAGTGTTCTTGCCTGGAGAATCCCCATGTACAGAGGAACCTGGTGGGCTGCAGTCCGTGGGGTCGACTGAGCAACTAAGCACTGCATAGCACAGTACCAGTATATATCCAGTAGATGCGTGAAGCAAATAGTGGCAATGAGATGAACACATTTGTGAAAGGATCGTGTTTTGCTCTGGTGGTTTAAACATAGCAGATGTTTCAACATTGCTTTCATTCTAAGGTTAAGTTACACCAACTCATATTAATGAGACACACCAGAACACTGAAAATTTTACTAGGCAGCCCCATGATGGAGAATACTGGTTCTACCCCCACATTGCATGGGTTCCAACTGTAGAACCTGAGACAAGCTATTTAACCTAGCAATACCTCAGTTTCCTTGCCCGTAAAATAGAGAATAGCAACTAATTCATAGGGTTGTCATGAGGATTCAAAGTGTTAGTTCTGTTGAAAGCACATAGAAAGATACCTGTAACATAGTTGCTATAGTAGTGTTCATTTTTATCACTGTTATTTTTTATTTAATAAATACATAAAATGCCTTCATCTCATGAAAATTGTTGTGAAGCATATCAAATTGTCTTTAATGCTTCAATAATCAATGTTAATATAGCCAAACATAGAGATGATTTTATCCAGATTGATGTTAATTCATTTAACATACCCATTCAGAAATGGCAATGTCATCATTATTATTTAATTTCTAAAAGATTCACATGTTCAAAAAGGTTAAGAAACCTGCTGTAAAATGCCAACAAGAGCCTCTGAGGATGTAAAGCAGGGCTTGATGTGATCAGATTGTGGAGAGGCTGTGTGCCTAAGAAAATCTTCCTAATAACTCTTATTAGAAATTGAAAGCCTTTTGCTTCACAGAAGTCTCTTAACTCATGATTTTCATTCATCCTGATGCCTCCCTTTTTAATGAAAGTATCCCTTTCATTTTCTACTGCGTCCTAGTTAAGGTTAATAAAATGTATATGAGATTGAAAAAGTTTATTTTCCTTAAAGACTATGTAAGTCTATAAGGAAAATGAACTCTAATTCTAGAATTAAAAGAAATAAAGAGATCACTGAAAGTAAGTCACAGAACAGGCTTCAGGAAGGTGAACTTGAGAAACAAAAATAAATATTTACCCTTTGCTTTCCAATTGTGTTTGATTTTATACAGGATTCTTTGGCCCTGAGAATTTTCTTTCTTTTTTCTTTCTTTTTAGGTCCAAGTAAAGCAAAGCTTGAGGAGCGCATGACAACCACTCCAGTATTCTTGCCTGGTGGAGAATCCCATGGACAAGGAGCCTGGCAGGCTACAGTCCAAAGGGTCCCAAAGAGTCCCAGACACGACTAAAGTGACTTAGGATGCTTTCACACAAACAAGCTTAACATATGCAGCACTTCAGGAAGGCGAAAGAAGAAAAATGATAAACCATTTACTCTAATGATGTGAAATGCAAATGGAATCAAATATACCTTTGGTAAGAAGAATGTGTACAGGTCATATAATTTCTTTTTCTTTTTATAACATAAACAAGATAAAGCAAGTTAACACTACCTATGCAGGGACTTCCCTGGTGGTCCGCTGGCTAAGCCTCCAGGCTCCAATACAGGTTTGATCCCTGGTCAGGAAACTAGATGCCACATGCCGCAACTAAAGATCCCGCATGCCACAACTAAGACCTCGCACAGTCAAGTAAGTAAATACTTTAAAAAAGAAAAGAAGAAAGAAAAAAAAACTACACAAAAAGTAACACCACTATATGATTTGTAAAATTCTAGTTGTGAAAGTTGCTTAGTCCTGTCCAACTCTTTGCAACTCCATTGGCCACCTGATGCAAACAAAGAACTGACTCACTGGAAAAGACCCTGATGCTGGGAAAGATTGAAGGAGGGAGGAGAAGGGGCTGACAGAGAACGAGATGGTTGGATGGCATCACTGACTCAATGGACGTGAGTTTGAGTAAACTCCGGGAGTTGGTGATGGACAGGGAAGCCTGGTGTGCTGCAGTCTATGGGGTCGCAAAGAGTCAGACACAACTGAGTGACTGAACTGAACTGAGTTGTGAAAAGTGAAAGTCAAAGTCGCTCAGTCATGTCCGACTCTGTGACCCCGTGGACTTTACAGTCCATGGAATTCTCCAGGTCAGAATACTGGAGTGGGTAGCCTTTCTCCAGGGCATCTTCCCAACCCAGGGATCCATTCCAGATGGATTCCTTACCAGCTGAGCCACAGTTGCCGCTGCTGCTGCTGCCGCCAAGTCGCTTCAGTTGTGTCTGACTCTGTGCGACCCCATAGACGGTAGCCCACCGGGCTCCCCCATCCCTGGGATTCTCCAGGCAAGGATACTGGAGTGGGTTGCCATTTCCAAGAATGTATTTGAGTTTTGATTTTCTAAATGTTCTGCTTTGTTATATATCTTATATTGTGGTTTTTGATTCCATGTTGAATCAATGTTGAACAGTCATAATCAGCAAAACAGCTGGGGTAGAAAGGAAAAAAGCTTTGGACTAACTCCGTCATTGAGTCCTACCTCCACCACTAGCCAGCTAGCTAACTTTGGGCAAGCTAACTTTTCCTTATGTGCAAATGGGGGAATGTAAAACCTATGGCTCACAACTATTTTGAAAATTATTTGAGATATTACATGAAATAACTGGGGACGTAGTAAGTACTCAGTAAATGCTGTTTCTTTAGGAAATTCTACCACCCATGACTGCTCAATTTTCTTTTATATTAGATGGACTAAGACTCTCTGCCTTAGAGATTTGTTGTACAAATCAAATCAGGTAATTATATAGATAATTAAATGGCAAGAATTATCTTTAAATAAGTTTATTGTATTTATTTGGGTTGGCACATTTATTTGTAAAAATTTGAGTATGGTTTTATAGCAAATCAATAGGGCAGAAAAAGACCCCTACATTTTCTCCCCTGGCCTGAGTTACTATTAACCTGGGGCATAAATGACCTTTAAAAGTTTTTCAAAGAAAGCCTACTCAAAGGGTTTACTCTTTGTATCTGTGTTGTTTTGTGTCAGAGATAGTGTAATGATAAGTATCAACTTGCAGATATGACCTTTGTGGCTAGCACCCTTGTCCAAAATAGACTACGGACCAAGATCAACTTTGGAAACAGTCTATTAAACAACCACTGACAAATAGTGAAAGATACCAAACAATTACCATCTCCTGAAATACCTAGCTCTGTCAAAGACAATGGAGAATCCCCGTGAACATCATAATGAGAGTTGTACATTGTCACTTTAAAAATTGCCATTATGTCAGTATGTTGATATTTTTTATTTTAATTAAAAAAATTTAATTGTCATTATGTCAACAAATGGAAATTAAAGAAGTAACCTTGTGAAATGACTGCAGGAAAAAAAAATAAGAATTTTTAAGTAAGCTATCAATAAATATTGAGTACAAATTTAATTCAGTGCAATAGGAGAAATAGAAAAGTTTCATCTCAGTCTCATATTGATGTATTTAATTTCTGAACTGCATTAGAGAACTCTATGTAAAGGAATCCTTAACAACTCCTTGTCACATATTGGGGCTTCCGTGGAGGCTCAGACGGTACAGAATCTGGCTGCAGTGCAGGAGACCCAGGTTTGTCCCTGGGTTGAGAAGATCCCGTGGAGAAGGGAATGGTTACTCACTCCAGTATTCATGCCTGGAGAATTCTATGGAAAGAGGAGCCTGGGGGATTCCCATATTCCAACTGGTATTGTCCTACGTGTACTTTTTTCTCTCTTAAATGGTTATTTGACAAAATTCTACCCTGATTAGCATTCTGTGGAAGGTAAAATAAATTGTATCAAGGTGTTACTAATATAGTATCCCACTAGTGGAAAAAAACATTTCTCAAGATCTTAGCTGCAAATTGCCTCCCATCTAAGTACTTTGAGAAGATTTGGAAATTTATGCTTTTTTTTTTTCCTTTCTCCCAGCTTTCAAAACCCTTGGCTTAAATTCTACCCTCAGAATTACTTCTGACTTCAGTGAGAGTTATAAACTATCGTTTGGGAGGAACATTTGGCTCTTGCTTTTTCAAGTCTAAAGTTCTCCAGAAATGTTCTTATGAAATGTGAATCTGATTTTCATCATGCAGTTTTACCTACATAGCATCATATTTTCCTTCACCAGCAAACACTAAGTATTTTATTTTTAACTAGCAAGGCTATATCTTTATTTGCATGGTACTTTCCAAGTTTCCAAAATAGGAAACAAATCACAGAATCTAGGCCAAAGAAAAGGACTTAAGAACTGAAAGAAAACTTCTGAAAAACAGATTACATGCAGAAGTACTCAGTTTTATAAAACAGAGGATTTTTTAAAAGTCATATGCCAATCTAACATGCAGCAGAGCCGCTTTCTGTTTAAAGGGATACTGTGATATGCAGTTTGTGAAATGTCAATAATATGATTAAGTCTACACCATCCCAAGCCTTCTGACAAACATTGTCTCAGTCAGTCCTCAGGACAAAGCCGCAGATAGGCTCTCTGAGTGATGAGACTCAGAGAGCTTCACTTGCACAAGTTATACTTCTAGAAGTGGAATACATGCTTGAGAGGTTTGTTTGGGCTTTTTTGCTACAGAAATTTAAATTATTTTATTATTACAATCTGATAGAGAATATATTGTGTCATATACTCAGAGGAGAAGGGGATGACAGAGGATGAGATGGTTGGATGGCATCACCAACTCAATGGACATGAGTTTGAGTGAACTCTGGGAGTTGGTGATGGACAGGGAGGCCTGGCATGCTGCTGTTCATGGGGTTGCAAAGAGTCGGACATGACTGAGCGACTGAACTGAACCGAATACTCAGAGTATCAGATTATAATTTTAAAAGTTATTTATAAAAATATAAATTCTAAAGAATGCAAAAGATTTATTTTTAAAAAGCCAGTAATATTACATATATATGTGTGTGTCTGTGTGTAAATCAGTCATATGAACTAGTAACAGTGAGTGGCTAAGGATAGGTAGCTTAGACAGAGAGAAGACGTAATACTCTTGTGGATTTTTTTGCCATATTATTTTAAAAAATAATTCACCAAGGACCTCACAATAAAAGAAGCCTACAATCCCTAAATATAAACACATAAATGCTCCACTGAATTCCAGCAAACACTGAACAAAGTAGGAATAGAAGGGAGCTTCCTCAACCTGATAAAGGCATCTATGAAAAATCCAGAATCAATGTCATTTTTAAACATAAAAGATTTATATTTTCCCAAAGATTATATTTTCCCACTAACATGAGTAAGAAGACAAAGACTTCCATCAGGATCACTTGTATTCAACCTTGTACTGGAGATGCTACCCAAGCAATTTGGCAAGAAAATTAAATAAAGGGTATCCAGGTTGAAAAGAAGAATGAAAAATGTCTCTGTTTGCAAATGATAGGACTGTATATACAGAGAATTCTAAGGATTCCACTAAAAATGCATTAGAACTAATATATAAGTTTAGCAAGTTTGCAGGATACAAAGTCAGTATTCAAAAATCAGTTGCCTTTCTGGGACTTCTCTGGTAGTCCAGCAGCAAAGACTCTGTGCTCCCAATGCAGGGAGCCTGGGTCAGGCCCCTGGTCAGGGAACTAGATACCACATGCCAAGACCTGGCACAGCCAAATAAATAAAATATTTTAAAAATGATTGACAGACGGTAAAGAATATTAAAAAATCAATTGAGACAAAGATTCCATTAGCATTCAAAAGAGTAAAATACTTAGGAATAAATTTAACAGAAAGAAAGCTGTTCTTATACTCTGAAAACTATAAAATATTATAAAAAGATAATTTTAAAGATCTAAATAAGTAAATGGAAATCCATGTTCATGGATTGAATTTGATGTGTAGAATCAACAAAATCACTATCAAAATTCCAACTGTACAGTTTGCAGAAATGGACAAGTTGTTCCTAAAATTCACATGAAGATTTAAGGAACCCAGAATAGCCAAACCAATATTGGAAAAGAAAAACAGAGGTGGAGCAGTTATGCTTCCCCTTTTCAAAACTCACTACAAGACTGTAGTAATCAAGGCTGTGTGGTGCATGTATAAGGTAGACATATAGTTCACTGGAGTAGAATTCAGAGTCTAGACATAAACCCTCACATGTGTGGTCAGTTGATTTCCATCAAGAGTATGAAAACAATTCAGTGGGGAAAACATAGCCTTCAACAAATGGTGCTGGGACAACTGGCTATCCATATGCAAAATAATGAACTTGGGTTCTGAACTTTACAACATATATTACAATTACCTTAAAATGGATCATAGACGTAAATGTAAAAACTAAAACCATAGAACTCTTAAAGGAAAGCATATATCTTCATGAACTTGGATTAGCAATGGTTTCTTAGATATGACACCAAAAAGCACAAGCACAACAACAGCAACAAAAATAAATTGTCCTTCATTAAAATTAAACTTTTGTACTTCAGAGCACACTCTCAAGAAAGTGAAAAAAACACCCCATAGAATGGGAGAGAATATTTGCAAAACATTTATCTGATAAGGACTAATATCTGAAATATATAAAGAATTCTTAAAACTGAGTAATAGGATAACCTATAATAGAAAAGAATACTAAAAAACAATGCATATATGTATGAAAACTGAGTCCATTTGCTGTACAGCCGAGATTGGCACAACATTGTAAATCAACTGTACTTTTAAAAAATTGAATAATAAAAACAGAAATAACCCAATTTAAAAATGGGCAAAGGAGCTAAATAGATATTTCTTCAAATAAGACATGCAAATGGCCAGTAAGCACATGGAAAAATATTCAACATCATTAAGTATCAGAAAAATGCAGATCAAAACCACAATGAAATACGATTTCATGCCCATCAGGATGGCAACAATCAAGAAGACAGATAATGGTATGTTGTCAAGGATATAGAAAAATTGAAACCCTTAGGCTTTGGTGGTAGGAATGTAAACTAAAGAAGGCATTTTGAAAAACAGTCTGACAGTTCCTCAAAAGGTTAAAGATAGAGTTACCATATGACCGGCGATTCTCCTAGGTATATACCAAAGAGAACTGAAAAACATGTCCAAACAAAAACTTGTCCATGTATGGTCAGGGCAGCATTATTTATAACAGGTAAAAAGTAGGAAAAAAAAACAAATGTCCATTAACTGATGCATGGATAAATAAAATTTCATGTATCTATAAGATGGAACATTATTAGGCCATAAAAAGAAATGAAATACTGATACATGATGCAATGTGAATAAACCTTAAAAACATGCTATATGAAAGGAACAAGTCACAAAAGGCCCCATATCGTATGATTCTGTGTATGTCAACTATCTTGAATAGACAAAACTACAAAGATAGAAAGTAAATTAATGGTTGCCTCGGTCTAGAGAGTATAGGGTGGGGTGTGTTGTGAGTGACTGCTAAAAGTTATAGGACTTCTTTTGGAATGATGAAAATGTTCTAAACTTGATTGTGGTGATTGTTGCACAACTTTGTGAACAGACTAAAAACCATCCACTGAGCAACTGAACCGGACTGATTGAATGTACGTACGCTAGCATGAATTATATCCCAATAAAGCTGTTAACAAAAAAAGCAGAAAAAAAACTAAAATTTAATTGTATTCAATTAGAGCCAGCTTCCCTTGTGGAAATTCCCTGGAGAATTCTATGGCCTGTGTGACTTTCACTTTCAATTAGATGCTTTAAAAGTCCATATGATCATAACCTTTACCTTATTCATGTGTGTGCTTAGTCGGTCAGTCGTGTCCGACTGTTTGTGACCCCATGGATTGCAGCCTGCCAGGCTCCTCTGTCCATGGGGATTCTCCAGGTAAGAATACTGGAGTGGGTTGCCACGCCCTGCTCCAGGGGATCTTCCTGACCCAGGGATCGAACCCAGGTCTCCCACATTGCAGGATTCTTTACCATTTGAGCCACCAGGGAAGCCCAAGACAACTGGAGTGGGTAGCCTATCCCTTCTCCAGGGAAACTTCCTGACCCAGAAATCGAACTGGGGTTCTTCCGCATTGCAGGCAGAGTGAGCTATGTGGACAAATAACTAATAATCTCCATAGAATAGTCATCACTATGTCAGTTGATTGACCCTCTAGCTTCATAGTAGGTTTGAGATTATATTTGTGTCAAGGGTGATGGTCCTTAACATTGCATAAGTGAACTGACCTCGCTTTTTTGTTTGTTTTTGGTCTCATCTCATGGCATGTGAAACTTCCCCGACCTGGGATCCAACCAGAGCTCCCTGCAGTAGGAGCACAGAATCTTAACTATTGAACCACCAGAGAAGTCCTCAGTTGCCTCCTTATAGCCTCTACTCCACCAAATACCCTTCAAGGCCCTGATGACTCAATTGATCCTATTCTACTTTCATCTTATTGAATCTATTCCT
This sequence comes from Bos grunniens, assembly GCF_055505025.1. Lineage (NCBI taxonomy): Eukaryota > Metazoa > Chordata > Mammalia > Artiodactyla > Bovidae > Bos > Bos grunniens. Next base: position 72,736,937 of record NC_141170.1, read on the forward strand.
CTGTTGTCCATTGATTCAAAAAGAAACATTTCCTGAACACCTCCTATGAGCCCAGCAGTCTTCTAAGCTCCCGTGAAGACTGGTTTGAGCAAGTAAGACAAGATCACTGCCCTCAGGGAACTTGAGTTCAAAGATGGAGACTTAGATAATAAAAGAGTAAACAAACTAATGGGACTTCCCAGGTGGCTGTCTGCCTTCAACGTGAGAGACTTTTGTTCGATCCCTGGGTCAGGAAGATCCCTGGGAGGAGGAAACGGTAAACCACTCCAGTATTTTTGCTGGGAAAATCCCAGAGGAGCCTGGCGGGATATAGTACACAGGGTCACAAAGAATAGGACACGACTGAGCAACTGAGCACAAAACAAACAAATAAGGAGGACCATTTTAAACAATGATGAAAGCTAGGCTAAAAATTAAATAGGAGTGAAAAATGCTAAGAGGAAAGGGAAGTTGATTTTATTTAGATCAACTGCACTCTTAATGGTAAATTCCTTTCATTGTACTTAAACTGCTCGGAAGTACTTTAATTGTGTAATTCTCTTTAAAAGCTTTTCAAACAATACAAGTAGAGAGCAACAACCTTTACAGTTTTAAGTTCATTCTTTAGACTCTAGCAGGATGTGGATACTGAGGCCTTTCAAAAGTATAGACTTGGATATTTCTACCTTTCTTTGGTAAAGTTTACATAGAAAAAGGAAAGTGATGAGCATTCACATTCTGAATGCCTATTAAAAATGGACAAGTCTTCTTAACATCTATTCATGTTTATAATCCATCTCCCCACAGCCCCACCCAACCCTCCCACCCAGTGCTGGGAGTTAGATGTTTTTATCTGTATTTCACAGGTGAAGGAAGTGTTTTAACCAAGAACACCGAGGTCAGAAGTGGACAAACCAGTTTCCATGCCATCTTTTTGCCTCCAAGTCAAGAACCCTTTTGCTTATACCAGGTAACCTATAATTTCATGCCATTCCTGCTCTTCCAAAAACCTTGCTTCTTCATTAAGAGGTTTTCAGTAAAAAAAAAAAAAATACTGTGAAGGGAGTTGGTGTATGTTTAAGTTTGGCCTAAGTGTTTCAGCTTCATTAAAAAAAAAATCACAATATGTAACTTCCCATTTCATTTCGCCTGTTTGGTCACATATTATGAGAGCTAATATTCAGAAATATCTGTTTGTAAGAGGAGTGATTACTACACTATTTTAAAAGCCCATCTTAACTGTCTTTTCTGAGAAGTGGCTTGCTGTTTACCAGGATAATGCAATTCCTGTTTGTATATTATAAAATTAGTAGAGTTTATATGAAGAAAATCTTTTTCTTTTGTTCTACCCCATGAAATGATGCCTTTTCATGATGATTAAAAGCAAGACAGCCTAAAATGCTATATTAGTTCACAAAAATTTCTCAGAATGATATATTAAAACTGAAACTGAAACTGTTATGGAGGTGGTAAAATCTACTCACATTCAATTACCTTTGGGCAAAAAAAAAAAAAATAGATACCCTCAGTATCTGCAGTATCTGTACTATGTGTTAATAATGGTGATGACACTAGCATGAAACTCAGGGTGAATCCTCTAGATAAGGGTGCTCTTCTAAACAGAAGAGTTCCTTAGAAGAGTGGATAAATATGTATACCCTTACAGTTGACTAAGGTGTAAAATGAGACACACTCAAGATGTTATACTAAATTTTGCCTAGAACATAGGAATCATTTTGAAATGTGACTGGTTTTCAGCTTCTTAGCTGACTTTCCCTCCCCTGCCCTGTCCCTAAATAGTTTATTTTTTTGAGGAATACAATATTTATTTCACAGTCTTTTTCCTATTTTGGAGTTCTTTTCTTTCATTTTTTTGGCCCTGGAGGGAAATACGATGTTTCTTCAGGTCAGGTTGCATATTATGAGATAATAATACAGCTTTCTCTGTCTTATGCTTTACCCTAGGAGTTTAGATTTTAAATACCTCTAAAATGATTAGTCTTAATTCTTCTTCAATAGATTTGACAGATTAACTTCTTTAATGGTTTTAATTTGTATTTCAGTAACTGCAGTGGTCTTCCTGTCTCTAAAATGTGAATTTTCCTGACTTGGTGACATTTTTTGGTGTTGATCTTTGTTGTTCTCCCCATGATGCCCTCCCACCCTGCATCGGCCTCCACTGTTAATAATCACCTAACTAATGTGTTAAAGGAGAAGGAAATGGCAACCCACTCCAGTGTTCTTGCCTGGAGAATCCCAGGCCTCGTGGGCTGCCGTCTATGGGGTCGCACAGAGTCAGACATGACTGAAGCGACTTAGCAGCAATGTGTTAAAACAACAGACTTGTCAGGCATACTGCTTCAAACTTTCTAGTTTTATATAAGAAGTTCCTTTTTAATACCTCTATTTATTCTTCATTCACTGTAAAAGGCTTCGTTTCTTTTGGAGGCACACAACTAGTCTGGAGTTCAGCTTTGTCCATCTCATATAAATCCCCTATAGGGTTAGTAAAACTGCAACCCATAATCCCTTCTTTAAAAAAGTGCAGTGATTATTTGTGCTTATGTTAGTTCCAAATATTACAATAGTTTCTGGATTTTTGCCACATTCCTCTCTAGATAGTCATTTGGGAGACTTTGTTTATAATATGTGTTTTGAATGAAATTTAAAAATTCCAGGACCACAGGATGCAAGACCCAGTTGTGGGCTAAACTTAATTTTTGCATTTTTTTCAGAGAGGCCTTACTTAGATTACAACAATAGCAAACATTGAATAGAAAATGAGAGAAGGTATGTTTTCTCCAGGGATTAGTGTTTTAAAGAATATAAGAGAAAGCACGGTATTTCCAAGGATTAGGGAATGTTTTCAAAGCGGCCTGTAGCATTCAGTTGGTGGTTTAGGTAAATTAAAACATTAAGCTGTTTCATGGATATCAGAAGAAATGTTTTCTTCAGTGATTGTGCTAATTGTGATTTTAAAATCACAAACAAAACGTTACATTTTAAATAGCACCCCTCCCCCCAAAAAGTAGTTAAATTCTTCAGGATTTTTTTTTTTTTAACAATTTAAGGCAATGTTAAAAATATATAAGCTCCTCTGGGACTTTTTCCTTCTAATAAATTTTATTTTTTCCCCTCATAGTCTGCTTATTTTAGAAGCTGATGCTTATTAAAGAACCCTCAGATTTTTTGACCAAATGAATTGATTTTTTTTTAATGTAAATTAAGGTTTTTTGTATCTGATTACAGCTTCATGCAGTTTTTTAACTTTACAAAGTCTACCCTTTGTAAAGTTAAAAAACTTCATAACCTGGTGTGTCTGACTGTTCTTTGCTGTTCTTTTGCCTGTTACCCCTTGGATAGCTCCTTTTATTTTCCCCCTTAGGTTTTTTTTTTTTTTTTAACCTATTTTTAAACTTGTTATTTTGTATTGGACTATTAACAATGTTGTGATAGTTTCAGGTGGACAGCAAAGGATGTATCTATTCTCCCCCAAACTCCCCTCCCATCTAGGTTGCCAAGTAACATTGAGCAGAGTTCCCTATTCTATACAGTAGGATCTTGCTGTCATCCATTTTAAATATAGCAGCATGTACATGTTGATCCCAAGCTCCCTACCTGTTTCTTCTCCCCATACGTCTCCCTGGCAACCATAGTTTGTTCTCTAAGTCTGTGAGTCTGTTTGTAAGTTTATTTGTATCATTTCTTTTTAGATTCTGCATATAGGGGATGTCATACAATGTTTCTCCTTCTCTAATTTATTTCACTCAGTATAACAGTCTTTAGGTCCACTGAATATATCCTTTTACTCTCCTTTGCTTATAAAACAGAAAACAGTACCCACAATAGGCAACACCTGTAAGTTAAGGCCAGCATTCTCTTTCCATCTTCTCAGTGTCTATACACTGATGGATTTCTCCTCAAGATGTTTCAGTTTACATTCTCTCTATAAATCAATCTCTCTCACACACACACACTCACACACACATACACACCCCGCCCCCAGTGATTTCTATGACATAACCTTTCTGGAATTCTATAAACACAGGATATGCAACACGGGTTAACCACTCGTCTAGGAAAGAAAATAAGCAGACAGTTGCCCACAGAACACATCTTACGTTTAGGCTTCAATGTATGCCAAGAAAGTGATCCAACGAAGTGATCGCTTTGAGTCCCTGACTGAATAACATCAGGACCTTGAAAGTTCTATTGCTATTTTAAATGGATGTTGCTTGTTAAAGGAATGCTAGAATGAATTGTAGCCTCTGTATTAAGTTCTTTAATTGTTGACCTTGACTTCAGAGAGGGTGTGGTGGGTGAAAGTGAAAGCCGCTCAGTCATGTCTGACTCTTTGCCACCCCATGGACTCGTCCATGGAATTCTCCAGGCCAGAATACTGGAGTGGGTAGCCTTTCCCTTCTCCAGGGGATCTTCCCAACCCAGGGATTGAACCAGGTCTCCCACATTGCAGGCAGATTCTTTACCAACTGAGCCACAAGGGTGTGGTATGGTGGGTAGCCAACTTTATATTAGGTACAAAGGAAAATGTTTCGCTTAAGAGAAAATAGACTATAAATATTAATGTCACTGGCTAAAGTAAAAGCTTTTGTCATTCATCAAGGTAAAGAATAAGATATTAACAGTTCATATTTGACAACTTCCTTACAACATTTATGAAACATTAAGAAGAGCAAATGAGTAAGTAAATGCCCTAAGTATTGCCTTTTTCCCCTAAGCCACTAGGCTGATATTGAGTCTAGTGAATATTGCTCTAACACAGGGACAGCATCCACAACTTTATACTTAACAGCTGCATTCAACAGCAAAATTTTAGATCCACTTCTACTCCCAGCTACCTAGTGCTTTAAAAAAAAGAGCATTGTTAGAAGTGGGGTAGGTAGGAATGTGACTAATAGTCTTGTGTTCCTGTAATTATAGCAGAGATCACTGTGCAACATTTGCAACTTTTCTATTCTGCTGAAGCAATGACATTAGGAAGTGATGCTTCTACTGGTTATGACAGAAAACTGCCATTTCAAGGAGTCAAATTATTTCCTCTAAGCTCCACTTAAGACAGATTCAACAAAAGACTCTTCAGTGGAGGCAGAAAGAACACTTTCACTCCCCTGCACCCTGATGGACTCATAGGCTCATTAATTCAGGAGCTATCACAGCAGTTTAAAGTGCGAAGAACCTGTTTTCACAATTCCTGGTATCAAATAAGCATCACAACACTGAAGTGATTTACTGTGGCTCAGATAGTAAAGAATCCACCTGCAGTGCAGGTGACCTGGGTTCAATCCCTGGGTCAGGAAGATCCCCTGGAGGAGGGCATGGCAACCCACTCCAATATCCTTGCCTGGAGAATCCTCATGGCCAGAGGAGCCTAGCGGACTACAGTCCATGGGGTCCCAATGAGTTGGACATGACTGAGAGACCAAACACAACACATAAAATTATACAATTTCTAATTTTACCCCGGGGGTAATCTACAGCATCATGATCCGAATGTGAACTCAGCAGAAGGGCTCAGATTGTGGAGGCAGGGCATTCCTTAGGAGGCTTCTCTGCCTTCAGAGATCCTTAAATTAATAAATTTTTGGACAAGCAGGGGCCAAAGTGGTGAAGATTCAAAAAACCATGGCCATTTCTTTGAGCCCCAAATCAGCCCTCTGATTGATTCTTCAGTGCAGCAAGGCCATCAGAGAAGGAAGGGACCTCCAGCAATCTTGTGTTTTTCACAGGACTGATTCTGGGGATGGAAGGTAGTGGGGTATTGTAGGGTCAAGTGGGAATCATTCTGTCTTTTACCTCTCCGACTGCAATCAGCATTTTCCTCTCACTCCCATCTCGTCCGTGTTCTAGCCCTGCACTTCAGCACATCAGAGCCAGCTCTCTGCTTTCTAAAGACAACTAGCCAAGTAAAGCAATTCGTACTATGAACAGGAGAGAAGAATCATTCCTCTTCCCCACACACGTGCGCACAAGTGCCGCACACATGCACACATACACATACTCACACCCATTCTTCCTGGATAGCAGCCATACTTGTCTCACCCAACAAAGTTATTCTGCTGGAGGAAATGTAAGCCTAATGGAAAAGGAGAAAGATGACTGTGTCATTTTTCTATTTAAATATTTTCAATTATTTACAGCACTTCATCTCCAAGCCCAAAGACATGACTAGAAGGGATTGTTACCGAGTTCCAACTTGCTCTGCTCGCTGCATGACAGGCCAATGAATCCAAGAAATGAGGTGTGAAGGCAAGAAAGAGACTTCAATCAGGGAGCCGGCAGACTGAGAAAATGGCAGGCTAGCACCTCAAAATAACCATCTTATTGGGGGTCTGGATGCCAGATTCTTTTATAGACCAGAGAGAAAGAAGCAATGAGGAACTAAAGTCAAAAGACAGAGTAGAGAGGGAAACACAGTGGGGAAATAAAGTGAAAGAGTCTTCAGTCTTGCAAAACATCTGCAAAGGAATAACCAGCCTTTGGAAAGGGGGTGTTAATCTCTTCTATTCACAGGTGGGCAGGGACAAACTCTTCTCTGAGCTGAACAAAGGCACTTTGGTTTACAGTCAAGCAGAGGGGCAGGATCCTCCAAGCAAGCCATTGAGTATAATTATAATAATAAAAGCAATGAAAAGCAAGTCAAAGAAAGTTTCCAACATGGAGTCAGAATTGGCTTCCTTCCTGCAACAGCATCATTGCTAGAAAGGGCAAAGCCTGGTGAACAGGGCAGCTCTCAGCTCGGTACTCAGTGTTTCATCCTTGAGTCCTCTATTTTCATCATCAGCCCTATCTAATCCATTGGCAAGTCCTTTTGGTTCTGTCCTCAAACTATGTCCCAAATCTAATAATTTTTACCACATCTCCAATTACATCCCAGTACAGGGCACCATCACCTCTGTCTAGGTACCTGCATTACCTTCCCACCTTCTCCCTACTTCTACTCTACCCCTACCTCCTACAATCCATTCTCTGTTGAATATCCAGAGTGATCTCTTAAAAATGTAAATCATGGGGAATTCCCAGGCCTAAGTCCCAGTGTTTAGGACTCTGCACTTCCACTGCTGGGAGACTGGGTTTGATCCCTGGTTGGGGAACTAAGATCCCCACGAAGCCTTGTAGTGCAGCCAAAAAACAAAAATGAAAATCCCCCCAAAAGCATAGACTATGTTACTTTTAAATTTAAAATTTTCTATATACAGTTCTGTTATTTTTATTAATTCTCAAGCATTTTATCATCACAATTCATATTGAAAATCATTGAACAACAAATCACTGTCTTACAGTGAACAAAAAGCTGGGAGCTGAGGGCACCACCTTCTAGAGGCAAGAGAAAGGGTGGGTGGTCAAAGGGAGGAAAGCTAGCAGAGCCCTGAGGGCCTGCAGTCAAGGAAGAAATGATGAGGCTGCGAGCTGACTTGGGCCTGAGGAGGAGTCTGGGCTAAACAGCAGAGGACCTCTAACTGGCCTGTGAGGCTCTAGAGCATGTGGCTTCTACCCACCTCTCCAGCCTTCCACCCCACTCTCACTCCCTTCCCCGCGTCCTGTGCTCCAGCTGTATTCAAATGTCTTTCCTTCCCCAGTGCAGGAAAACAGCCTTGCTTTGCCTTTTCTCTCTGTAGAAGGACTTCACCAACTTTTCTTCCTGGTAAATATTAATTCAGTTCATACAATCCCCTAATAGATTTCCTCCACCACAATTGACGTTCTTAATTTTCCCCCTTGCCCTGAAGTTTGTACAATTGTGAAGCCTATTCTTTGACTCTAAATGACAACTTTGTAATAGTATCTTCCAGTAGTTTTCCAACTTTTGAAGTTTTCTATGTGCCATGAAAATTAATACTTAACAATTCTATTTGATGTAAAAAAGGGATTATGCTGAACAATGTCCAGTTGAATTGGAAAAGCAATGCAATCTGCATTGTTAACGGTAATGAAGATGTTAACTAATGGACCAGAAAAGCATCTAAATTTACTAGACATTCTGACAGATAGCTTCTCTATTCTGATTGCCTCCTTTTCTGGACTCTGAATCATCACAAAAAGAGTAACACTCATTTCTCCGTACTCTTTCCATGTACATTAATTTTTTCTCTTTGCAACACTTCTCAGCAAAATATTATAGAAATATACATAATAAAAAGACAGCAAAATCTTATAAGTAAACATTGATTTGCTCAGGGCTTGTAAACAGTGTTCAGAGAGAATGCTTTTTATTTTAAAACGAAGGATTATTTACTTTTTTATCTACTTCCTGGAAGGAACCAACTGGTTTAGATAAAGTCTATTAATTTTTATGTATTTCATTCACATTCTATTCTGGAAGAAGGATTCCCACTAGTAAATAGAAACATTTATAAGTATTATAATATCTAAATAAAAGTATACTAAGTTGTTTACTTTAGAGTGACTATTACGGTGTAGTTTTCAGCTCACTGGCGAAATCCTGGCAGAAAGCACATTATTTACTGAAGCTAAACTTGAGTTCTTTCATGGCAGGACTGGACAGCTGCTTGCACCTGCCTGAACTTTTTTTCAGGCTAAAGTTATCTATTCCAGAATCCTGTGTCATGCAGTATAAAGCTTTGGTTTCAGTCAGTCACTCACACAGGAGCTTGGATATACTTGAAATTCCTTTTGCGGGAAAAAATTGGCCTAGGCTTTTGGCAACATTGCTTCTCACACCCAGGCCAAAGTGGGCTGGCTCCTCTGTGGGGACAAGAATGCATATTGGTATCTCACCCTTAAAGTCACAGAAAAATGTGAACCAAATTTATTGCCATTTTGCATTTTGGCCCCCAAAGAATTCATGTAATCCAACTTCCTTATTTTACCTTTTTCTGTAACTTTATGTTAGCGTTCCTTATTCCTTATAGCTAAAGCCCCTAGTATAATTGACAGTATAGAACATTTGTATTATAGGTGCCTGGCAGAGGATGTCAAGGCAAAGAAATAAGATTTAGCAGGTCATTCAAGCACTCTCACTTATAATTCCTGGCACTTTGCACAGTCCAGCAGACAGAGCAACCATCTATTTATGTGTGTTCTCCAGGTTCCGTTCTTAATTTCATAAAGGAATTAGAGGGCAATGTGCCTGAGCCATATTTTCCTTAGCCTCTTGCTCAAATATATTCACCAAGTTAAAACTGAGGTAGGTCCACTATGTATATACACAGTGTTGAAATGAGAGTATTTTCTATACAAACACAATTGAAGATACTGAGATACTGACCACAGTGTCAAGTGGCCTTTTCTCTGCACAGATCCATGTGATAAATTCCTTCTTGAATTTAGTTTCAGGCAGGGATAACTTGTGTGCTTGCTCCTGTCAAAGTGAAACCCCAGTCGCCTATTATGTTTCTCTTTTCACCTTTGCTGCCAGAAAAATGTGAACCAAACTTATTGCCAAGTGTAATGTGGTCAACTCTGGTACCTAGAGCTATTTACTTCTCCTGCTTGGTGTCTAAATATTTATAAACTGCCTCAAGTAATTTTAAAAGTATTTAAGTTGACAATAGATATTGGAATTAATAAAATGGGTAAAAAAATTAGTAGGCAGTAAGGAACAGTCAAACTTGCTAGTGACTTGTCTTTGCAAAAGGCTTTTTGTCAATTTTCCCTTTTAAAGGGGAGTGAAAAGATCCTTGTGTTTTGTGTCATAAAACCTGGTGGGTTTTTGTTGTTTGTTTGTTTGTTTGTTTGTTTTTCAGGTCATGCAGCATGTGGGATCTTAGTTCCCTGACCAGGAGTCGAACCCATGCCCCCTGCATTGGGAGTGCGGCATCATAACCACTGGACCAAGAGAAAAGTCCCAAAACTTGATTTCAATTCCCAGCTATACAACTCACTTGCTAAGTAACCTTATAAAAGTCACCTAGCCTTCATTTCCTCATTGCTAAATGGGGATATTTATATTGTTAGTCCCCTAGGTTGTTGTGACATCCACATGAGAAAACATGGTGGGGAGATGCTTTCAAAACAGTGAGTCCCTCTAGAAATGTTCATTGTTGAAACTTCCCTACTGTGTCTTGTGTGCTGACCCACTCTGCTTTAACCAGCACATGATATTTGTGGGAGTTTTAAAATAAATTCACAAATTCATAAATAAATTCACAAGTTTGTTGATACTCCTCCTTTTAAGAGGTCAAGTCTCATTTCTCTCCCCTAAGATCATGTGCTGTATTTAGTAACTTGTTTCTAGCAGATAGAGTGTGGCAGACATGACAGTGTGATTTGTGAGATCAAGTCATTAAAAGCATTGTGGCTTCGTCCTTGCTCTCATGCTTAGATTGCTCATTTACGAGTGAAGCCAACTGCCAAGTCCCGAGGACGCTCAAGCACCCCGACAGAGAGGTCCATGTGATGAGCGCATTAAGTCTCTTGTCAAGAGTCCTGTGAGTGTGCCCTCTTGGAAATAGAGCCTTCAGCCCCAGTTAAGCTTTCAGAAGACTGTACCCTCAAACAATTTAACTACAAACTCCTGAGAGATTCTAATTCAGGACCACACAGCTAAGCTACTCTTGGGTTCCTGGCCCTCAGAAACTCAGTGGGAGAATAAATATGTATTCTTGCTTCAAGTCCCTAAGTGAAAGTGAAAGTCACTCAGTTTTGTCTGACTCTTTGCGACCCCATGGACTAGTCCATAGAATTCTCCAGGCCGGAATACTGGAGTGGGTAGCTGTTCCCTTCCCCAGGGGTCTTCCCAACACAGGAATCAAACGTAGGTCTCCTGCATTGCAGGCAAATTCTTTACCAGCTGAGCCACCAGGGAAGCCCAAGTCCCTAAGTTTGTGGGTAATTTGTTATATAGCAATAGATAACCAATAAAATGTCCACAGTTACCTATCCATCCTCCTGGAAAACACTGCTGAGGACCAGTAGCAGACCTTACTCTTCCCCGATGTTCTTCAAGGAAATTCTAGTGGCCCAATATTTTAGAATCATTGTATTGGAAATCACCTCAGAGCCATGTGGTGCAGATTTTTCATTTTGCAGAGAGAAAACTGTGAAGCAGAGAGGCAAAATGAGATATTCAAGGATATTTAAATGAATGGCAAAATTAGGACTAGACCCTTCTCTAGTCTTCTTCCATTTTATGTCATCTTTTCCTTTCTTTTCTTAGTAATCTAAAAAATGTCTATTTTTGAGCAGAGATCTAAGAAGAATGGAATGGTTCAAAATTGATACTCATTTCCCCCTACTATACCATGCTATCTTTCCTTTGCTTTTTTCACCTGAAAACATGCCAACTAGGGCTTCCCTGATGGTCCAGTGGTTAAGACTCCGCGTTCCACTCCAGAGGGAGCAGGTTCATCATCCCTAGCCAGGGAAGTTCCACATGCCACACTGTGTGGCCAAAAAGAAAAGTGAAAAACACGCCAACTAGTAGTTTTTAGTGCACAACATCATTTTGCAAAAGAAAGAGTGCTCCCTAGAGAAGGAAATTGAAAACTGAAGAAATGTCAGTGTGAACACTTGCTGTTTGTAAGATACTGTACAGAATCAAAGAAGATTAAGTCCAAATTCCAGCACTTACGGTCCTCACAATTTGGTAGGAACAGTGTGTTCTGAGCACAGCCAGAACAGTGAATTATGGGATATTGGAAGACAGAGAGATCACGTGTGAGACAGAAAAATAATGTTTAGTTAAGAGCCCACAGCATATGCTCTATAATCACATTCCCACAGTGATGTCTAAAGTCAGTCTGTGAAATTAAAATGCTAAGATGAAAAAACATATTTAAAAAATTTTTTTAGAATAAACTGTTTTTAAAAAAATTGAAATATAGTTGATTTATAATGTTGTGTTAGTTTCTGCTCTGTAGCAAAGTAAATCAGTTATGTATATGTATACATTCTTTTTCATTATAGTTTATCCCAGGATACTGAATGTAGTTTCCTGTGCTACACAGTAGGACCTTGCTTTTCCATTCTATGTATAATAGTTTGCTTCTGCTAATGCCAAACTCCTAATCTATCCTTCCCCCACCTTCCCGTGACTCTCCTTGCCAACGACAAGTCTGTTCTGCTGCATCTGTTTCTCTTTTGTAGATAGGTTCAATTGTGTACTATTTTGGATTCCACCTTTAAGTCCTCTCACATGGTATTTATCTTTCTCTTTCTGACTAATTTCACTTAATAAAACAATCTCTAGGTCCATCCACATTGCTGCAAATGTCATTATTTCATTCTCTTTTATAACTGAATAGTATGCCGTTGTATATGTGTACCATATCTTCTATATTCATTCATCTGTCAGTGGACATTTTGGTGGCTTCCATGTTTTGGCTATTGTGAATAGTGCAACTACGCAAATGAGAGTGCATGTATTTTTTTGAATTGTAGTTTTGTCCAGATATATACCCAGGAATGGGATTGCTGGCTCATATGGCAACTCTATTTTTAGTTTTTTGAGGAACCTCCATACTGTTTTCCATAGTGGCTACACCAGCTTACATAGAATAAATTCTAAAATGGACTGTCAGTGGGTAATTGTATTCATGGATTCAACAAACTACTCTTTAACAGCAGAGGCTACTCTAGGCTCTGGGTATACACATAGTATTTTATATTCAGACAGAGATGGTTCTAGAATTTCTATGTACGAGAGGATTAAGGAGGCAGCAATTTGGCTGGAAGATGGTGCTTGGGATTTTCCTGGGATTTGCATTAGGTAAAATGCTATTTTTACAATGGGGTTTAGTGAGGGATTCAGAGTTGATGGCAGTCAGGACTCTTGGAGCCACTACTACATACAGTATTTAATACATGTACTATAGATAACAGTGCTTTTCTTTGGCACCAAATCATATCCGTCTCCTGTCTCTCACATTCTCTCCTTGCAGACTGTGGAAAGAACAAGGCTGTAATTATTTGCTAAAATTTCAAGGCAGAGAGATCTTGAAGCAAACTCTCTGAAATGATTTTGGGGCTTTTACTACAGCTACTTACATAGATGGGGCTTCCTTGAGTCACATGGGTTCAATCCCTGAGTCGGGAAGATCTGTTGGAGAAGGAAATGGCAACCCATTGCAGTAGTCTTGCCTGGAAAATCCCATGGACAGAGGAGCCTGGTAGGCTACAGTCCATGGGGTCACAGAGAGTCAGACACGACTGAGGGACTTCACTTCACTTCACCAGGAACTAAAGCACCACCATAGCAGTGGTGGAGGTGTGCAAGTTTAGAACAGTTGTCTAGGGGAAATTCCCTGGCAGCTCAGTAGTTAGGACTCCATGTTTCTACTACAGGGGGCATGGGTTCTATCCCTGGTCAGGGAACTAAGATCCAGCGAGTCTTGTGGCAAGGCAAAAAAACAAAACAGCAGTTATCTTGGGGTGGGGATACTATGCAGAAATGTCTTGCTAGAGTCTGGTCACTGAGATACATATTTGAAGAAATATTTAAGCTTAACTTGTTCTAGGGATGAAGGACACTCTGTTCCCATCCCAAATAAAACAAAAAAAATGATTTGATATAAACCGGATATAATGCTTTGTGGTACTCTCAACTTGGTAATGCCAGTTTCTAACAAAATAGTTTTTACTCAATTGCAAGACCAAAATTTATTTCCACTCAGTGTGAAATTGGTGGCTGAAGAATCTTAGTTACAGTAAGGGGTTAGTAAACAGAAGACAACCTTCACAAACAGACAACGTGACTGTTAAGGAAATACATTATAGTATGTCCTGATGAATAAGTATGGAGTCAGTTATCCTGTGTGTTGTAATCTTTTTTCTCTTCAACACTTGTTTCTCATTTGGGGATTTGTAAGTAGCATAACATATCACAGTAAAGTAAGTATTATTAAAAAGAACTTTCCAGTTTGAGAGTTGCTTTGGTAATAATCGTTACCATACAGTAATATCGGACACGACTGAAGTGACTTAGCAGCAGCAGCAGCAGCATACAGTAATAATCATTGCTATGCTATGGTAATAATCATTACCATATTTAATCTTGTAATTTGGATATATTGATTAATTTGGGTATTATGAGACAAAGAAGACTTAGGGGTTAGGTGACCTGCACAATATCATTTACCTCTAACTTGAATCTTCTGGAAATCTTAGCAAACCACAAAAAAATCACTATCTTTAAAAGTTTGTTTATGTGCATTCATCAGGAAAGAAGAGGAAATCAATAGCTTCTGACCCCTCTTGCTTTAGAAAATCCCAAAAGATATCTTTATTTTAAAACTCAGAGTCTACACTTGAAAAACAAAGGGGCAATATTTTCCTGGTCTCAGCTAAATATTTTCTTCTATTATAATATCAAACTATTAAGGAATAGATCAAACAAATTTAATATGTTATCATTTAAATTTCTTGGATGCTTATTTGAATATGAAATGTATTATTCAAGTCTCCCTTTCTCACTCTTGCACCAGTTTATATATTTATTTAGTTTTCTCAGATGATTTTGGTTTATGTTTTCATATTTAATTCAAAACTGTAAATTAAAATTCAAGTTCTATCTCATAGTACCCTGGGATTTTAGCACAATATTGGCAATTTATCCCGAAAGAAAGAAACACATGGGACATGGACATGTTTTTTTTCAAGGATTTCTTTCTCTTGGTGTCCTGATCCTGCTGTCCATAGCAGAATTCCTCTTTAGATGATTCATAGGCAAGATTTACATTGGCAAAAAGAAAAGGAGGATTAAGAATGAAGGGAATTATTTACTTCTCATAAATCCCTTGAGAATTTGATAAAACTATGACCTTCTCCCTAGATAAACACATACACATCATGTTTGCATGAAAATTGGGGGTGGGGATGGTCCTCTTGGATCTAAATAATTTGGAAAGGATGAACCACTTTCTTTCAAAGAGCTCAGTAACTCAGAAAAGGAAGATTAAATTAGAACAAAAGGATTTTAAGAAATAACTTTCTAAGACCAAGACCAAAAAAGGTTAAATTAGCATAACTCTTGTTCAGACATTAAGAAATTAGAAGTCTGTGTGCTGTGCTTAGTTACTCAGTTGTGTCTGACTCTTTGCAACCCCACTGACTGTAGCCCGCCAGGCTCCTCTGTTCCTGGGAATTCTTTAGGCAAGAATACTGGAGTGGGTTGCCATGCCTTCCTCCAGAGAATCTTCCCAACCCAGGGATCGAACCCAGGTCTCCCATATTGCAGGTAGATTGTTTACCATCTGAGCCAGAAGACTAGTGTCTACTATTTACATGTAGGGCTTCCCTGATGACTCAGCTGGTAAAGAATCCACTGGCAATGCAGGAGACCTGGGGTGAATGCCTTGGTGGGGAAGATTCCCTGGAGAAGGGAGTGGCTACTCATTCCAGTGTTCTTGCCATGGAGAATCCCATGGACAGAGGCCTGGAGGGCTTCATGGGTTCAAAAAGAGTCAGATATGACTAAGTACACACACATTTACATGTAACTGGTTGAACATGGGAATAGAGTTACTGGATATTTCCATCTTTTGGATTTGCCTATTCTGAAGATAAATATATACCTTATATTATTTTTTCATTGGCTGCTAAAAGCAACCCACAGAATATAAATGTTTTTCAAACACTAAATATTTTATAATTATAACAATAAATCAGAATTTTAAAGATGATGTAGTAGAGTGGTTCCAAAAAACATTTTTTAAGCAATGGGACTCTCAACAGTATCCTAAAATATGACAGACTAAAATGACCTTTTTAACATAAACTGTTTTTGCATGTTAAAATTAAAACTCCTCCTTACAATACCATTTCCAAGAAGCTGGTTTTGTTTAACACAGAAATAGGACCTAAAGGAAAACTGTTACAGTCTCATCATCCAATGTGTTTCTGCATTTAGGTTTAGTTAATAAATATATAAAAAAAATTCTGATTTGGATATAAATGTAGTTGCAAATGGCAACAGTTTTTATAAACAGTTACCTTTTGATCTCATGATGTTCTCCAAATAAAGACAGGAGAAGAAACTTCATTTAACAGATAACATATGGAAAGTCTATAATTTATGAAAACTTAGTATATAACTTTAATCTGAGTGTACATTTGCTTTAAAATTTCTTTAATTGTAATGAAATATATATAACATAAAATTTGCCATTTTAATTTTTAAGTGTACAATTCAGGGGCTTATGTTGTACAACCATTACCATTATCTAGAACTTTTCATTATTTAAAGCCATGTGCTTTTTTTTTTTTAATTTTCCAGTTCACTTTCTAAATTAACTTATTCTACTGCCCTCCTTTAGGAAGATTCACATTAGAAAGATGCACCTGTCAGTTCATTTAATTCACATCATTAATGGGAAAGAGCTGTTTGTAGAGCTGGAGAAGGCAATGGCATCCCACTCCAGTACTCTTGCCTGGAAAATCCCATGGACGGAGGAGCCTGGTAGGCTGCAGTCCATGGGGTCGCTAAGAGTCAGACACAACTGAACGACTTCACTTTCACTTTTCACTTTCATGCATTGGAGAAGGAAATGGCAACCCGCTCCAGTGTTCTTGCCTGGAGAATCCCAGGGACGGGGGAGCCTGGTGGGCTGCCATCTATAGGGTCGCACAGAGTCGGACACGACTGAATCCACTTAGCAGCAGCTGCAGCTGTTTGTAGAGCATTGAAAATACTGAGAACAGGAACTCCTCACATGCATTTTACATTCCCTCTCCTTCCCCATCCCATTCTTGTATGACAGCTAGTGCAGAGCAGGACTCCCCAGGGAGACTGCTCCAAGTTGGGGCCACTCTGACCACAGTCGCCTAACTAGAGTGAAGGTGAAGCAGTGAACTGGGCCTCTGGAAAATGCCTTGTCTGGCATTAATCAAACCATTTGCTTTTAATAATCAATTTAAACAGTGAAAAATGAAATTTGAATAAAATGTTTGCAGTTTGCAGTTTGAAACTGCAAAAGCACTTTCACAGAGCAGTTTAAAAAGTATGGTCCACCCAGTTATCTGAGACACAGAGGGTGGGCTGGTCTCGACAGTTGCCACTGTTCATAGTACAGCCAGGGCAGGAATGGCACTCTCCCGGCCACCCAATGGTGCTGATTTTTCTCTTCTACCTTCCATCCCTAGGAGCAAAACAGCCCTTTATGATTCTAGTCCTTAAAAGACACTTTCAGCTCCACTCCCCAGAACCTTTTCACCTCTCTACCTGAAAATGAGAAGTTCAAGTGTGGCATGCAAACACCTGCAATCTTCTTAGGAGGTTTTTACTGAAATTCATCACCACTTGTCTAGTCTGGTCTTAGAAGCATCCTGAATTAAAAGCAAGTCTAAGCGACTCCAGGAATTGAGATAAACATTTCAAATATTTTTTGCAGAATAGCCTGTTGTGCAGGACGTGTCTTCTCTAAGTGGCCCCTCTGTTTACTGCTAGGCTCAGACCACCATCCCCCTTCGTCCCACCCATCTTTCTGTTCAGTCGGGCTTAATTTAGTGATATTTATTAAGAACTACCAGGTAGGACAGATATTCATCACAAATAGTTAATATTTATTGAGCACCTACTGTGTGCCAGGAAATTTTGTATCTATTTGTAAATTCGTCTTGGCATTCTAGATTGCCTACATATATATTTGTTCTGCAGATTTTCTTTGAACTGGTTTTAACATATTTTCTGGTTTTCCCTTATAATTTAACAAGTTAAAGTCTTTAGCACCTATTCATTTTGTTTTTGTCGGGGTTTTATCATTTGGAAAATTATATTTTAGCACCTTATTTTTAGATGAAAATTGAAGGTGAATGTGAAGCACACATAATAAATTAACTAGAAAACCAAGGGAAGCAAAGAGAAGATAAAGGGGAAAAATCACTGAAGAGGTCCTAATTAGAATGTCAAAACCTTGGCATTCTCCATCACAATACTATATGCACTGCTTAAAACATAGTAGGTGCTCAAGAAATATTCAGCAAAGATGCTAGCTTGGAAAACAAGATATATATATGTATATGTGTATATATATATATGAAATAAGCACACATATAGGAAATAGGCAGCAAGTAGGAAAAAGAACATGAAGATATCACGTACAAATAACTTGTAAAGATGACATGGATGCTGAGTCCAATTTTTAATAGCATGACAGAAGCCTATGGGGAAAAGTAATACATTTAAAAACCCTAATCCTGCCAGCAAAATCCTTCCTCTGGGCTTTTGGGACTAGAGAGGGTCAGGAGAACATTTCTCTCAGGGAAAAATGTGAGCCCACACATACAAGCCAAGTCTCTCCCTTCGGCTGACATATACCGTCTTTTCCTCTATCACTGCCATTCTGGGTAGTTTTAAATCCTGCAGGAGATGAACCACCACCCTCTGCTTCTGTAGGGCTGTTGTGCCCATCACATCATGTCCCTCACAGATGAGCTTTTCTGTAGCGCTGCCCCTGTTGTCTTGGGCCCCTACAGCTTGGCCAGGCTGGCACTCACACAGCTCTCAGGGGTAACCCACAAGGACCACGCACTGGAAAACCCAGGCCCTCAGGTTTGTAGACTAGTTCCAAGCCCAAGAGAGGAGAGAGGCTACTGTCCGGTGGTACAGGGGGTGGAGTAGAGATTCCTAAATCATTAACTAAGGAATTCCATCAACATTGGATTTGTTCATGAGTGCTAATGTTACAGAGGGGGGTCAGAGCCCAATTTTCACAAGTTTGTCTTTTTTCACTTAGAATCATGTGGCCCAATGATCTGTTTCAGCCAAGATACAGAATACCATCTAGCCAAAAGAAACAGAATAATTTCGAAAGCGATTCTACAGGTTGAAGAAGGAAGATATTTGAATCTGCCCTT
Source organism: Bos grunniens (assembly GCF_055505025.1). Taxonomy (NCBI): domain Eukaryota; kingdom Metazoa; phylum Chordata; class Mammalia; order Artiodactyla; family Bovidae; genus Bos; species Bos grunniens. The sequence continues at coordinate 72,755,687 of NC_141170.1, forward strand.
GCCGCAAGGGGCACAGAAAGATGTCTTTGCTAAATAGCCGTCTCCAAAGATAAAGGGACACTAAGCCTAACACTTGAAGTTTGCCTGTTTAAAGCTTTTTCTTAACACAGTGTGTGCTCGATTAAAGATCACACAATCAAAACCATTGTTGTATGTCTGATGTCTTGGTGAAGCAAGGACTTGTTTATACTTTTCTCTCCCGTTTAAATGATTCAAAGGGTTTCATATACAGCATTTAACCAGCAAACCCAGGAAAATGGAAAAGTAATTGACAGAGACAGCATTCCAGTGGGTTAACAGCAAAGCAAGTACAAGCCTAGAGCCTGAGGCCACTTTAGATTTTTCATAGATTGCATGTTAATAGACTTCTGTGGATTCACCAGAACACGTAGCAGCCACCCTCACATCCAGCGTGCCTCGACCATGGAAGATCCCTCAGCCCCCAGAGCTCATCTCTCTTGTTTTTTAGTTGCTAAATCGCGTCTGACTCTTCATGACCCCATGGACTGTAGCCTGCCAGACTTCTCTGTCCATGGGATTTCCCAGGCAAGAATAGTGGAGTGGGTTGCCATTTTCTTCTCCAGGGGATCTTCCAACCCAGGAACTGAACCCACCTCTCCTGCTTGGCAGACAAATTTTTTATACCACTGAGCCACCTGGGAAGCCCCAGAGCTCATCTAGCATGCTCTAATTTCCAAAGCTTGGCTTTAGTCACTTAGGAAAAGAAGGCACTTTAAATTCACTGCAGCTTCAAAATTAGCATGTCACTTTTAATCTCTCTCTTGGGCCATGAAAATGATATGGTTTGGGGAAGCGGTGACAACTGTGACTTGTCAAGACACCTCCTGCCCCGGTGGTTTTCCTTCAGGCCACCAACTTGACATGTTACCTAACCACACAGCAAGTCATGAAGTTGGGAGGTGTAAGCAGAATTATAAAATGCCAGGTCCCACCATTTTATTTTCTTTATTGGGAAACAGGTACCTACAGAGATTCAGAGCCTTGCCTAAAGCTACTGAGGTGGGATTTGAATCCAGTCACAGTGCACTTTACTGAATTAGGATTACCAGTCTTTGTCTAATTACCAGCCTTTGTCTAGAACAGGTGTCAGGGAACCAACAGCAGCGCAGGGGAAAGAGCACCTATAAAGTCAGCATGGAAACTTTCTGTGCCTACACTTACTTGATCATTTATGTCTTATCAACAGGGACATCTAATCACTAGTAGTCACTATAAGCATTCAGGGACAAAGTAGGCAGCTCTCCATCACTTAAATTCTATCTTCCTCTATGCCTTCTCATCCTTGCCCACCTGCCTGGGTATTCTAGATTCTCCCTGATCCAAAATTATACCTTCCCATATCTTCTTTCTGGTTCCAGAAATTCCTCAAATCCATTCACTCTTCAGTACATACTTACTGAGCACCTCCTGTGATATACCAGGCACTGTTCTAGGTGCCAGGGGTGGAGAGGTGAACAAAGTAGCCCAAATTACTGCACCCTGGGGTTTCTGTCCCAGAGGCTAAGAGTGGGAATGTGTGAGAGAGTGAAGCAGGTGGCAGAAGATAGGAGAAAACTAAAGTGGGATGCCTGGACAAAGCATGTTAGGTGGTGACAAGCACGACTGAGGAAAGCAAAGCAGAGAAAAGGGTAGCATGGTCCCTGTCAGGGTGGGGACTACATCTGTAGTTGGGAAAAGCCACCACTGAACCAAGACTCACAGCCACAGGGGAGTGGATCAAAATTAAACTCTTCTGCCCCAAACCAGAGATGACACAGATGCCACCAGGAGAAGCAAACATGGTCCTGAACAGATTCCCAGAAAGATGTCTTGATGGTTCTACAGCTTTCAAGAAGAGGGAAGAGAGACTTCCCTGGTGGTCCAGTGGTTAAGAATCTTCCCTTCCAATTCAGGGGATGTGAGTTCTATCCCTGGCTGGGGAACTGAGATCCCACATGCCTCGTGGCCAAAAATAAATAATAAATAAATAAGGGAAAAAAAAGAAGAAGGAAGAACATTTGGAGTCCCAAGCTCTGGGAGAGTGGCTGCAAGGGGCCCTAGGGAAAGCTGTGGTCACCTCATATGACAACAACAGCCATTTCCCCACTGCTCCCTGAAAGCTGGTGAGACAGCAGTGTGACTAGCTCCCTGGCCCAGGTCTTCTAGGCTTTTCCAAAGGAGGGTGTGCACCTTTTTTTAAAATTGGAGTACAATTGCTTTACAATGTTGTGTTAGTTTCTGCTGTACAATTGCGTGAGTCAACTATATGTACACATATCCCCCCTCCCTCCCCCTGGGTGCGCATCTTTGCTTAGTCATGTCTGACTCTTTACGACCCCATGGACTGTAGCCCACCAGGCTCCTCTGTCCACGGGATTCTTCAGGAAAGAATACTGGAGTGCGTTGCCATTCCCTTCTCCAGGGGATCTTCCTGACTCAGGGATCGAACCTGGGTCTCCTGCATTGCAGGCAGATTCTTTACTGTCTGAGCCACCATCTTTGAGTTAAAACAGTCCAGGGAGTTGTTCTTCCCTGGTCTTACCATGTATGCCCTCCTTCTCTTGGATCCCAGAATGGCCTTGGAGGTCGGCAGTCCTTGCTGCTTCCAGGGTTTCAGGGTGAGCACTGGAAGGGCCTTCACCCTAGCCTCCTTGCCAACTTCGTGCCTAGGCCGGGGCCGGGCAGCATCCCACCTTCCCGGAGGTCGCCAGCCAGACAGTTTTGGAAAACGGGGAGCTTGGAAAAAAGTCACTTGAATTTTATAAAGTGGTAACTACTGTGAGGCTTTAGGTAATTAAACCTAAATGCCATTTTCCTGCTAAAGCTCTTGGGTGAGGTAACAGTTCTCTTTAATGTCAACTCAGGAAGTTTTACCCAAGAAAAAGGAGGTGGGGTGGTGGTGGTGTTTGCCAAATCAGGAAATGTGAATTAACTGACAAGGAGCTGAGAAAAAGAGACAGAAGCGCCCCAGAAGAAGGGAAGTGGGGACAGTGATAGGCAGTTGGACCAATGAGTAAATTCGGGAAACACTGGGCCAGTTGTCATTGGAAATAAATTCTGCTGGGAGCACCTTCCATTTTATTGCAGGTTGCTCTGAAAAACTTGGAGGGAAAGAAAACCCCAAACTTAATGCCGTCTTCATGGAAGGAAAACCTAGGTATTAACAGGGATTCCAGCCTCGGTAATGTCAACATTCACCTTGGGCCTGGAAACTCTGGCTTCAAGAGCTTGCTCCAAGTTCCCGGTTTCACACCACAAGACTCACCAAAGCTTTCGGTGCAATGTATGATTTTAAACAATGAATACATTATGTAGATCAAATCAGACTTTCCTCCCCTCCACGAACCCTCCCCTGGTGTTAGACCTACCTCATGGTTTCAAACCTGGTTGGCACACCCTAAGGACAGAGAGAAGAAAGCCCTGTTTTTAAGCAGGTGTTCAGGAACCAAGATGAATGAATCACTTTGGAAAAAATGAAGGCAAAATGCAAGTTCATCTGTTACCAAATCTGTAGTGAGTTTTAGAAAAGAGAATTAACCTTTTCATTTTCCTCTTGCAGATATTCTTTTAGTTTTATCTAGAGTCAGAAGTCAAAGGTCTGCAGTACAAGGAATTTTTGTCCAAAGGGTTTTTGCCGTAAATATCTGTGTTTGCTCCCTGCCTAATTTTCAGACTGTCAATTAGGGCTGTCCTAGACAGGGGGCCTTTCAAGGGACTAGGCACGTGACCCCAGGCACTGGTCCTGCAGAGGTGTGTGCACATGGAACCCTTGCATGTCTGTTGTGTGTGAGTGTGTGTTGGGGGGAATGACGCTGGACAGAGTGAATGAAAGGACATCATAGTTTACATGCTGAAGTCTCCTGATGTCTCCACGCTAGGTCTTCAACAAAAAGACTTCACACAAATTGGACCTGGGTCGGATGGAGTGGGGTGAAACGCTTTCGAGAAAGACCACATCAATGCTTTTCAAACTCTAGTACCCTGGGTGCTTGTTAAAAAATCTCCGAGGTCCCACCCCCAAGAGTTCTGTGTTCCTAGGCCAGGGTGGAGCCAGGAATAGGTCTTTTAAAACACCAGACCAGCAATTTCACTGGTTGAGGTACACCCGTTGACTTTATGAGCCAGATTCAGTTTCCTCGCAGTCTTTCCGTTAACTCTTTAGTGTGTTGCTTCCCTTTCAGATTTTGGATCCTTCTTGAAAACAGACATTCGCAGTCTCAAGGACATCTGGGATGCCAGTGTGAACTCTGCCCTTCTTTCCCTCAGGCATTTTTCCCCCACCTCACTCCCCAGCCTCAAATTCTCCTCACCCCTCGCCTGCTTCTCCTTTTCCTTAGTTTAGTTCCAGCAGCCAATTCATGAGCTTCCTCTAAAGCTGGGGTTATCAGAATGAATTAAGAAGCTGAGGTCTGGTTGAGGAGACAGACGTATTGAACAAAGCATTTCCACAGGGTGAGCCACATGTTAAAATGATCGAAATTCCTGGGGCTCAGAGAGAAGGGAATTTGAGCAAATACTTTGAATGACCCCAAGTGCTATGGCTTACCAGTAGCTGAAGTGGTGGTACAGGTCCAAGCTTTCCAGATCCTCCCCACAACAAATTAAAGCACATGAATTTGCTGATTGCTAGTTTTTACCAGGCAAATAGCCCAAGAAGTCAAATATCAGAGAAAAAGAGCAAAATTGACTCAAGGTTATAATTAGGAAATGATACAGTGTCCAGGAGTTTCCCAGGTGGCTCAGTGGTAAGGAATTCACTTGCCAGTGTAGGAGATTCTGAAAACATGGGTTCAATCCCTGGGTCAGGAAGCTTATGTGCTTGTGCTAGTAGCTCAGTCATGTCCAACTCTTTGCAACCCCATGGACTAGGCTCCTGTCTGTGGGGATTCTCCAGGCAAGAATACTGGAATGGGTTGCCCTGGCCTTCTCCGGGGGATCTTCCCAACCCAGGGATCGAACCCAGGTCTCCTGCGTTGCAGGCAGATTCTTAAGATTCACTCTAGTATTCTTCCCTGGAAAGTGTAGCCTGTAGCCTGTAGCCTGGTGGGCTACAATTCATAGCATCGCAGAGAGTCAGACATGATTTAGCAACTGAAACACAAACAACAAAACAACGGATATACCTACACGGCTTCGAGACTGAATATTCCTGTGCAGTGTCCAGAGTGCCCAGAAATTGAACACACAGTTTGTTGTTGTTGTTCAGTCACTCAGTTGTGTCCAACTCTTTGCAACCCCATGGACTGCAGCACCCCAGGCTCCCCTGTCCTTCCCCACCTCCTGGAGCGTGCTCAAACTCAAGTCCATTGAGTTGATGATGCCATCCAACCATCTCATCCTCTCTCGTCCACTTCTCCTCCTGCTGTCAATCTTTTTCAATCTTTTCTAATGAGTCAGCCCTTTGCATCGGATGGCCAAAGTATTGGAGCTTCAGCATCAGCCCTGCTAATGAGTAGTCAGGATTGACTTCCTTTAGGATGGACTGGTTGAATCTCCTTGCAATCCAAGGGAACTCTCAACAGCCTTCTCCAACACCACAGTTCAAAAGCATCTTGAACAAACGGTTATCAAGTTAATATAGGAAGTCTGTTCTAAACAGGTTTTCTAATAGATTCTTGCTCCCTTCATTTGCATAGGCAGGGATTGCTTGGGGGATGTAGTGGAGCAATTGGGAGATATTTACCCCTCCCCTCCCCTCAACCCCCTTCACTGCAGTTCCCTCTCCTAGGGGCAGTGCTTGACCTTGGAGGTGACACTTTCTGGTTTTGATCCCAGCTCAAAACACTTAAAACTTAAACTCTTAACAACTCAAAACACTTAAAAGTTAATTGGTAAAGTAGGCATAACAAAATACCTTTGCTTCCAGCTGCTTGACAGTGATGCGGAGAAGATTTATGCACTGTTTCTGGCAAGTGTGTTCCCCAAAGGAGCAAATAGTGTGTGCACCTCTAGTGAGAAGGGAGACACTGAAGAGACTCTTTCCCCCCCCCCCCCCCCACTGTGCTCCTTGCGGGCTAATTAGAAAACAGATTCATTAAGGCTCCGCCCCAAAGCGTGAAAGAGACCAGAGAGTATTACATCATTTCCTCTGTATCTTCCCTAAGGGCATCCTGGTTTTGGAGAGAATGACTCAGGCCACAGAAATGAAGCAAAAACAGCCCAACTTCCAATACTGATTATTTTGGATCAGAACCTCACACAGAAGAGAATACTCTTTTGGAAAAACAAAGGAGTGAGGCAAGCAAAGACCGTGGTTTTGTGACTGGGCTGAAAATAAAACAGAGGGAAGTTGACGCGAAGTCAGAGCATGTGCTGTGCTTTTCCTTCTCCCTTTGTGCAAAAATCAAAACAGCTTACAGACTTACTCAACTAAATTTTAGGAAATTTAGATCAGTAAAATTCTCAGAATAGAGGCATTAATTTAGAAGTTTACGCTTATTTTTTCCCTCTTTTTTTTTTTTTTTGTAGGAATGTCAGATGTAACTGGGCAGATAAATAGGAAGATCTTTTTTTTTCACATTCTGCAAGTAGTTGTTGCTCTTATATTGAAATTGTAAAATTTCCTGCCCCATGACTGCTTCATTAACTTCATTTCTTTGCCTCCAGCAGTAACCTGTCCTTAGAAATCTATGTTCTTGCTTACATGATGGTGTTGTTCAGTCACTCAGTTGTGTCCAACTCTTTGCGATCCCATGGACTGTAGCCCACTAGGCTCCTCTGTCCATGGAATTCTCCAGGCAAGAATACTGGAGTGGTAGCCATTCCCTTTTCCAGGGGATCTTCCCAACTGAGCGATCGAACCCTCCGCCTCCTGTATTGCAGGCGGATTCTTTACTGACCTCTCTGTCTCCCCTCTTTGCCCCCTCATAGCAAAGCCTTTTGTAGTGATCTTCTGAAATTGCACATGAGATCCTACCATTTCCTCCACGTTAAAACTTCAACAGTCTTCCGTTGCCACAAGGGACGTCCTCTGAGCTACCAGGGAAGCCCTAGGAGACAATAGGCTACTGATATTTACATATGAATAGGAGTTGCTCCCTTTTTTAAAAAACGTTAGTCCAATACACTCCAAGGAACCCAAGAATGGTCCTTGAGCAGCGCCCATAGCAAATTCCTAAATTGGGAGTTTGTTATTTTGGCTGTTTCGTTTACACTGGGAGCCTGGACCCGAGACAAGCCTTGTTGAATCTCCAAGCCCCACCCCTCCAGGCTCCAAGACTGAGCACACACAAGCAAACATGACTTGGGGGAAATCAAGTTCTCTTGTATCTTACAGATTTAGAGATCCGTTGAGCTCCGTGAGCCCCAGGGAAAACAGGTAAAGTAAATCTTAGGTTTCTGTGTAACCCCATGTCCTACTCTATCTTGAAATCAAGAGAAAGGTCAACTTGCTAGCCATTTGCATCATGAGAAAGTGCAAGTTTAAAGCCATTTGGGTTTTAAAAGTTAATGTTATGAAAGAGAAGTAAAGTACCTCTTTGGAACTTGTGCAGTTAGACAGTAATTAAGAGGTTCAGATTATGGAAAGAAATTTGAAAAACATTTTTGAACATTAACACTTCTGCTTTTAGCACAAATTTCCCTGGGAATTGTAGAGTTTCCACCACTGAAGATTTCTTAACTGAGATCAGCAGTGATAGCTGATTTTGTTTAAAGTTGAATGCAGTGTCTCACAACTCTTCTCTGAAAAGTCATCCATCCATCCTCTATTTCCAGGATGTAGACTTTGTGTCCAGCAATGTATTAAGTGCTGGGAGCACCCAGGGAGTAAGATGTGGCAGGGCAGTCTGCTGGGGGAGAAAGTGAAGTCGCTCAGTCGTGTCTAACTCTTTGCAACCCCATGGACTGAAGCCTACCAGGTTCCTCCAATCCACGGAATTTTCCAGGCAAAAGTACTGGAGTGGGTTGCCACTTGATAACTTCAAAGCATAAAATACCCACTACAGTAGGCAGAGAGCTATGGGAGCACAGAATAAGGGAACCAACACCATTCTGAGGGCTAAGGGAGATCCTCAATAAAATGATAAACTAAGCTGAGACTTGAGCGCAGTGAGCAGTTAGCCAGGGAGGCACGCGGTGTGTTGGGGAGAAGTGTCCGTGTTTGTTGGGGAGAAGTGTCCGTGTTTGTGACTGGACTGGAAAGGCAGACAGTGAGTATGTGTGAGAGAGTGAGTGAGGGTGTGTGCATCTGTGATGGGAAGGAATGTGGAAAGAGAGAAGGAAGGAAGGGAATTACATGGCAATATAAGGAAATATGGGGGCAATGGAAGACTGTTGACGTTTTAAAGTGGAGGAAATGGTAGGAGCACGTGTGTAGTTTTGGAAGATCACTACAAAAGGCTTTGCTATGGAGGGGGCCAAGAGGGGAAACAGAGAGGTCAGTTAAGAGGCTGTTATAGTGCTCCGGGCTAATGTGCTAGAGATCTAGATTAATAAGAATTTACTGATTAATTCAACAGATGTATTTAGCAGTTTGTTGAGACCCAGTTGTGAACAAAAATGTTTATCTGCTGTAACAGAGGTTAAAAATCTGATGGAGGAAATAGACATGAATGATGTAATTGTACATATAAATGTTAAATGGCAACTGTGGTAGGTGGTACTGTGACAGAGACTGCTTCTCCCCCTCCCCCCAACCTGTTGTTTGCTTCTTTGTCCAGGTAGACAGCTGAACTGAATTTGCTGTGGGGTATGGTCATATGTCTGAAGTCTGGCCAAGGGCGTCTAAGTAGAAGGGATGGCTGTGGAGAGCAGTATATAGAGAGGAGCCAGTCCCCCTAAATGTGTGGAAGAACCCCCTAAATGTGTGGAGGAAAGTTGCCCTGACAACCTGTACACAGGCTTAGAAATGTGGGTTCAATCCCTGTGTTGGGAAGATCTCCTGGAGAAGTAAATGGCAACCCATTTCAGTATTCTTGCTTGGAAAATCCCATGGACAGAGGAGCCTTGCAGGCTGCAGTTCATAGGATCACATAGTCAGACACAGCTGAGCATGTGATGGATGAATGGATGTGTTACATGAGGAGGAAATAGTTCCTGACGACTGACTGATGACATAGTTGAGTCTGTTTGTTATATCAGCTTTGTCTACCATAAACCAAGATATATTATAAAAGAGAGGTACAGAGTAAAATTGGAGGACTGGGCATGGAAACTCAAAGCAGCAGTCAGAGTGGAGAGAGGAAAACTGAATGAGAAAGGTATCCTAAAAGCCAACAGAAGATATTTAGTTTCTAAGTTAAATCAAATTAGAACTGATTTTTCTCTGATACTGTGCATAATGGGCAAGATTCTGGTGTCAAACCTAGAATGGTCATAAGACTTTGCTAGATTAGACAGTCATTTGAAAGTTCTGGTTTAAACTGGCTGAGAAGTTCTTATCTGTTGACAGAGAATTTAAACATATGCTTTAGAAGTTTTGCCTACAGTTATACAGACTGCACAGAATTTCTGACTCAAGGCATCACAGGAGCTGAAGTTCCTTTCGTTGTGGTTTTCTTTTTTCCCTTTGATTTTGCAAAATTCTCAAAAACGGATTTTGTGTGGAATGATTTTAATAACTAAAAAAAGGACCAACCACTTCCCTCTCTTCTTCCCCTTTGTCCTCTATTCACTTTTCTCAGTTCTCTTACCTTTGACTAAAGGATGGTGCCTTCCTCATTTTCTTCCTACTTCCCAAAGTCCAAATTAGCGCTTCCAGTCAATGTAAAACATTTTCCTAAGGAGATTATAAAAATGCTTTTCTGCCTTTTTCTTCTGGCTTTCCACCTCACTCTCTTAAAAACAAACAGACAAACAAAAACTCCTCTTTGCTGCTTATCCATTCAGCTCAGCCCTCTTCTCTTCCTTTTCTGTCTCTTCTCATCCTTTCCTCTTCTTTCTCATTTTACTCTTTGCCAGTCTCTTATGCTTCTATTAGTACTTTTAAAAGGTTTCTTTCTTTGCTTCTGCACCTTGGTTTAAGGCTACCACAAGTCAGTGCAATGTCTTCCTCAGTTCCCAAATGGTATGTTTTTTTTCCCTCATCTGTAAGTGGGCAAAATCAGGCCTTTCCCCATGCATTCCCCTCCTCTATTTTTTTCGTACCTTTTATATGCAAGATACTGTTTTAGATGGCTCATTTTCTCTGCCCTCAAGAAACTTACATGATAAGCAAGTAAAACTTTAATTATGCAAGATGTGTCATGCATGAGCAAGATAGGCAAGGAGTCCTGGTGAGATTGGAGAAAAGAGCAATCAAGTGGATTCAGGAAACCAAGGGGAGGATGGTGATGTGAAGGATTTCATTTTGTGGTTTGGCAAAGTCAGCGCCCTAGGAAAGTACAAAGGAGTAAGAAAAGAGTGGCATTTCAGTGAGGAGCACTTCAAAAATACAAAATGATCTGCAATTGCAAGGTACTGCTATTTTTGTCCTCTTATAGGTCAACACCATCAGTGAAACAACTTCAGAAACCTCCATTGTTTGGCCATTTAAAAATGTCAGAATTATCAGAGCCTCTGGGTTTATATCCTGAGTCAGCTAAAAGTTACTATAGATTTAAAAGGTAAGAGAGTTGAAGATAAAGAGCATTAAAAGAATTTATGGTATCCAATTCTGAGTATACCATAGCTAAAAATAGAGCTGTAGCTGAAATCTAAAATGAGAGAATATTCAGCAATGACCCTTTATTTTTTGGGTTTCTGCCCTTAAAAGTTTAATAATTTTTTTTTTTTTTTCAGCAAGAGCTCTTGTCCTGATTAATGCAATCAGTACATGGAAGAGGATCTGTATTTGTACCAGACAAGGCATACAAATTGCTCATCATGCTCAAAGATCCCTTTTAAACATATAGGTCCATGCTTGCTTTGTTCTGTATGATCCTGTTACCTTTGAAGCAGCCAGTGGGCGTACAGATGTTTCTCTGGGAGGGTATGATGAGGGGGAAGGCAGCCCTCCATAGACTTTGAGATGACTTGATGTGAGCACTCTAATGGAAATACCGTCTACTTGATGCACCAATAGACCTGCTCATGTCCCAGCTCAGATTCTCTCTTTGTCATGGGGTTTAAGAGCCCTACAGGGAAAAAAAGAAAAGAAGGTGGTAAATGGAGACATAAGAGGGACCTAGAGCAGAGAGAGGTAGGAGAAAGAGCTAGGAGAGGTGAATACGGAAAAGTCAATTGGTAGTAAGTAGGTTGAGAGATGGGAGACCAGCAGAGAAGCCAGGTCATGAAAATGGTGGACGGCTTTTGCTGCTGTTGAATGACTAGAGCTACTACTGCAACCTGAAAAAAACGGAGTGATACCCTCTAAGGCCCCGACTGTAGCCACCGAGACTGTTCTAGGATTTCTCACCTCTCCATGTGTTCTTTCCACAGACTTCCCCACTAACTGATGTAACACTAACATGTCTCTGCTCCTTCTTGCAGAAAAAATGTAGCTCACTTAGTAATTCACAGATTATGTTTTTATACTAGGTCACCATATGCAGAAAACTTACTTTCATGGGCTGTAGCCATACCTGTTCAAGTTGAAGTGTTGCTAATTACATAATAAAATCCATTGTCTAATTTATTCAGGTTGTAGATGGTCTTCTGTCCTTTCTGGTTCCTCTGTCTTTAAATATCTCTGTGTGTGTGAAGTCTCTCGGTCGTGTCCGACTCTTTGTGACCGCATGGGCTGTAGCCTACCAGGTTCCTCCGTTCATGGGATTCTCCAGGCAAGAGTACTGGACTGGGTTGCCATTTCCATATCTCTGCTGCTGCTGCTGCTAAGTCACTTCAGTTGTGTCCAACTCTGTGCGACCCCATAGACGGCAGCCCACCATATCTCTAGTGCCAGCTAATACAGAGAAACTAGGTGAATGCAGGGAGAAGAAACTCAAGTTAAACTACTTGTTATTCTAATATTTGGTGATGGGAAAGTAGAAACTAATGAGTAGGTGGTAGAGCAGAGAGAGGTAGCATATGTATTGGTTTAAGGGTATGTTTGAACTTGAGCATGACTCTATCACTTTAAGACTCAAAATAGGAGGAATAATACTACTTTGTAGGGTAGTTTTGAGGATTATATGATTTATTAGATGTAAAAGGCTTAGAAAAGTGACTATCCTCCCATACCCACCCACCCATAGGGCTAGTTGGGGATTAAATAGTTTAATACAAGTAACACTTTCTAAAGTACCAGACACATAAAGTCAAGTGAATATTAAGAAGTACTGTAACAGCAACATGACTACTATAATTCCTCAAGTGGCTTCTCAGTTAATGGACTGATAATTTATATTCCAACCCACCGTGTTCTGTGATGAATGGGCACATATGATTGAAAGTTGCAAGAAACTGCCACTTGGGGTGATGAGAAAAGCATGAAACCAGGAGACCAGAAGTTTTGTTCCAGCTCCAGCACTAATGGGGTCTGTGACCTTGGTCTAGTCGTTTGAGCTCTCCGAGTTTCAGTTTCCTCAAGTGTTAAATGAAGGTCACAGTGTTCTTCCAGTTCATAAATGCTGTGATTCTAAGCCATCATGTGGTTTTAAACTTTAAAAACTTGGTTTGTAGACATGCTTTTATAAGCAAATTAAAATGTCTTTGCAGTTGATAATGACTTCAGTTGTTCTAGACATGGAAGAAATTCCGTTTCATTTCCTGAGACCATGTTTCATAGGATCTTAAATAAGGAATGATGTAAGTTTTAATACATAACATTACTCTCTAATCATCACTATATTGTTTTTAGTGTATATTTCTATTAATAGCATATCGTAAACTAAGTGGTTAAAAGTTAAGCATGTACAAGGATAGTCACTGTAATTAGATATGGCCTAGAAAAAGTAATTTAGGGATTGTCTCTGGTGGTATCTAAAATTTGGTATCAGTCTCATGGAATTTATTATATTAGGAAATCTATAAAGTTGTAATCAATCCTGTCAGTTCCCCCCTGATTTCTCCAGAAGCACCATACTAGTTAAAATTTGTGTAGCAATTTTCCCCCCTCAGAAGCCAGGGATCCTTCTATTCCATTTTTATTTCCAAAGTCAGAATAGGGCCGTGGTTTGGCAGCAGAGGGTGTGGTTTTGATGAGGTTAGCTAGGCAAGGAAAATGAAACACTACAACAATTGTGAAGACAATTCACTGTGTAGAGACCATACATCCTTGAGACGTCTGTGTTTATGCATAAAGTATCTCCAAATGGTTTAGAATTGTTCACGGATCCGAGGGAGGGCCGCTGCTGACAGGAGGGAGGGATGGAGGGAGGGAGACAGGAAAGAAAAAAGTGAAGAAGGAGGAGAAGAGAGAAGAACAGGAAGGGAAGGTGGAAATAATATTTGAATATGAACCATGGAAATATTGATGTTACAGAAAAACTCAAATGAACTTTTTGGCCAGTGTAAAACAAGAAGTGCCATTAATGATCAATTCAGCTTACTAATTATTCATAAGGGAAACTGAAGTGCCAAAAAGTTCAGTACTTGCTAGAGGTTCCCAGGTGGCACGGTGGTAAAGAATCCACCTGCAAATGCAGGAGACACAGTAGACACGGGTTTGATCCCTGAGTCAGGAAGATCCCCTAGAGGAGGAACGGCAACCTCCTCCAGTAATCTTGTCTGGAAAATTCCATGGACAGTAGAGCCTGGCTGGCTATAGTCCATGGGGTTGCAAAGAGTCAGATATGACTGAATGACTGAGCACGCACAGCACACACACACTCCGGTACTCAGAAGCCAGATCTTAGGTGATTTCTGAAGCTGGGTATTCATTCATTCTGGAGAAGGAAATGGCAACCCACTCCAGTGTTCGTGCCTGGAGAATCCCAGGGACGGGGGAGCCTGGTGGGCTGCTGTCTATGGGGTCGCACAGAGTCGGACACGACTGAAGCGACTTAGCAGCAGCAGCAGCATTCATTCACTCATTCATTCTTTTAGTCAAGCAACGTTATTGAAAGACTTCTTTGTGTAGGCATCATGTTATGCATTGAGTGACAAGGGACTCCTTCAGCTTACATTCTGTGGGGAGAGATGCTATAGTATAAGCTAGTTACCCGATAAATGTAAAGATGAAATCAGATTGTTGAGTGCTTTAAAGAAAATAAAACAGGGCATTGGACACAGGGTGATGGCATGTATGGGGAGGGAAGACTCCTTTGAAGAGTTAGAGAAGGAAGGAACTGTGCAAAGATTGTGGAACAGAGCGTTCTAGGCAGAGGACTAGGCAGAGAACTTCCCTTTCTTCTCTTCTACTTCCCCCACCTTCCTGCCCCTTCCTCTTCCTTCTCCTCCTCCTTCTTCTTTCCCTCCCCATACCCCACCCTGTGCTTTAAATGTGTTAAATATTATCCTTAGAGCAAGCATGAAGTTCTGGATTATTATCAGTCTCTAGTTTAGAGAAGGGACAGCTGAGGTTCAAATGAGGTGGTGCCAAGGGCAGTAAGTGCTAAGACCCTAAAGTGGGGATGCATTTGGAGGATTTGAAGAAAGAAAGCCAGTGAAGCTGCAGCACAGTGAGCAGGAGAATAATGGTGTGATTAGAGGTAGGAGAAAGAAGCCTGGGACAGATTAGGAATAGTCTTAAGCAGGCAATGACTTGATTTGTTTTGTAGTTAAGAAAGGCCAATCCAACACTTTTCACTGGAAAAGACCCTGATGCTGGGAAAGACTGAAGGTAGAAGAGAAGGGGACAACAGAGGATGAGATGGTTGGATGGTATCAGCGATTCAGTGGACATGAACTTGGGCAAACTCCGGGAGAGGGTGATGGACAGGGAAGCCTGGCATGCTGCAGTTCATAGGATCCTGAAGAGTTGGACACGACTTGGCAACTGAACAACAAGCTGACGCATTGTATGCAGAGTGGATTAGAAGGGGCTGGAGTGGACACAAATAAACCAACTGAGATACTATTGCTCTTGTCTGGGTGCAGGGTGATGTGCCTCAAGAAGGCTGCAGTAGAAGTGGGGGAGACTGGACAGATTCTGAAGCTCAGAGCAGACACAGTTAGGCATGTCCCCCAACCTTGTTACTCAGTGTTCTTTTTACTAATAAGGGGGAAGATGGGCTTTATAAGTAAAGCAAAATCCCAGAATCTTTAAATTTGATTACCATTATTTTGTACTAATATTGTTTTAGACCGTGTAACTATTTCAAATATGATTACTTTATCTAAACTCAGAGGGCCCAAGAATCCCCCCATTATATTCCAATTATAGCATAAAAATTATTCATCACAACAAAGCAAGCAGGTGTTAAGATTTTCATAAATACAAAAATAAAGTTCCAGTTTATGAGTTGAAGTCAATGTAGATATAGCTCAATTTCATGTATGTTTTATACATTTATACCCACGTGAAAGTGAAAGTCGCTCAGTCGTGTCTGACTCTTTGTGACCCCATGGACTATACACTCCATGGAATTCTCCAGGCCAGAATGCTGGAGTGGGTAGCCTTTCCCTTCTCCACGGGATCTTCCTAACCCAAGAATCGAGCCCAGGTTGAGCCCAAGAATACTGGAGTGGGTAGCCTATCCCTTCTCCATCGGAGCTTCCCAACCCAGGAATCGAACCATGGTCTCCTGCATTGCAGGTGGATTCTTTACCAACTGAGCTAGCAGGACAGTCACATACCCACATAGACATTCACATGTCAATGATTTTAGTCTGACCAGTGATGTTAAGGCAAATCCACAAAATTTTACTGTCTAAAGTGTCCTAATGTATAGCACAAGGAACCATATTCAATATCCTGTGAAAAACCATAATAGAAAAGAACATAAAAATGTATATATGCATATAACTGAACACTGCTGTACAGCAGAGATTGGCACGACATTGTAAATCAGCTATACTTCAGTAAAAAAAAAAGTGGATTGGCAGACTTCAGAAACACTTCCAATGTTGACAGTTAAAATAACTGCTTTTAAAAATGTAACTGATCAGGAGAAGTTGATAAAAATTCAGTGAATTAAACTCTTAATAGTTTTCACTTTGTTTTGTTTGTATTTTGTGTGCTATAATGGCACTGGCAGATACTGCTTTGGTTATATTGTATAATATTTAGTCACTCAGTTTAGAATATTTTCCTAAGTGTGGAAAGAACTTAAGCATGATATAAAGCTCATGGAACCTGCCCCAAAACCTACAGGTCAAATGTCCCTGTAATATCAGTGGCTGTCATTAAACACCAGTAATATTCCCCAGATGCTTTAAATATGTTAAATATAATCCTTCCAACAAACATGCAAGTTTCATGTTATTGTCAATCTCTAGTTTAGAGAAGGGACAGGCGCAGTTCAAACATGGTAGAGGAAGCAAAACCAGCCTAGTTTGTAGGCCCAGTCATTTTCTTTCTTTTTACCTATAACATTTTGTTTTACTTTTACTTTTTTTTTTTTTTTTTTATACTTTTTGATTTTTAAAAGAAAGTAAAGTACTGCACTGTGTGGTATGTGGGATCTTAGTTCCACAGTCAGGGATGGAACTTGTGCTTCCTGCATTGGGAGCACAGTCTTAACAACTGAACTACCAGCAAAATTCTCTAGTCATTCTGATATGCTCAGTTTTATGAATCATTCAGTCTGCCTTCAGAGTAGAGAAACAATGACTCTTAAATCCACATTCAAGTTCAAAAGCTGATATTCTGCAGCCAAAGTCCTGTTTGATTGTTTGTCCTGATGTTTTCCATCATGATGGTCCTCACCTAGAAATTCTGCATGAAGTTACCTATTAGGTTAGTGTTTCTCAGACTTGAGCAATGTATGCAACTCCGATAGGGAATAAAAATTTATTATTGATTTAAGTCAGTTTCAAAGAATTTGACTTTAAAGTGTACAACCAGAAAGCTGTTATGAGCTCCTTATGCTTATAATTCTTACATATGCAGTGATAGAACTGGAGGCAAGTTTAAAAATTATATTAAAACAAAACTATTTAAACCTATAGAAACTCTATGGTCTACATCCTTGCAGCCTTTCTGGCCTCACTGTGAGAGGGATCTTAGATCCTCAGCCCAGGTCAGAACCCCAGCCCAGTGGTGAAAGCTCCGAGTCCTAATCACTGGACCATCAGGGAATTCCCTCATTGGATTCTTTTTATTTGGCTTTTCACGCTGTGGTAATATTATTCCACTATTCTTCTCTATTCCAGCCACATGAACACCTGTCTTCCTACAGAGCACCTGCCGTCACTGAGTCTGCGGTGGGAGCCAGCCTACTAGGTTTGCCTCTGTTCTGTTTCTCTTAGTCCTTGACTTGACATCATGGCAATCAAATATAATAGTAAATAAAGGCACCTACACTGGTTGGTAATACTGGGCTTGAAACTGGTCATTCAGGTGATTGAAATAATACTTACAACAATATTTTAGTTTATCTCAAAAATGTAACCACAAAATTTCATTTTGTAAAAAAAATATGTGGACTTAAAAGAGTATGTCAGTGGAAACACAGAATTCCATGAACTCTGCTTTGAGAAGACTTGTGTCTACACTCTATAGCCTTAACTTCTAAGACTAGGAAGCTGATACCACTGGCTTTATTTTTTATACTGTTGTTGGATATTTTACCATGGACATGATTTAATTTTGCAACCAAAAAAGTCACCACTTAATCTCATTAGTTATCAGGAAAATGCAAATTAAAACTACAATGCAATACTATTATATATCCACCAAAATGTTTAAAATATAAGAGACAAACCAGGATTGTGAGGATATAGAGTAACTGGACCTCCTTTATATTGTTAGTAGGAACACAAATTGGTATAACTACTTAGAAAACTGTCTAAAAATACCTATTAAAGCTGAAAATACAAATGTCTGTGACCAGGCAATTCCATTCCCTGATGAACACCCTATAGAAACTTAATAGTTCATCAAAAGTCATGTAGTAAAATGTTCACAGCATCGCTATAATACTTCCAATCTGGAAACATCCCTAATGCCCATCAACAGTAGATTGGATAAATAAACTGTGATATGTTCATACAATCAATTATTATATAGCAGTGAGAATAAAGAAATTATTGCTACATATTGCAATAACATGGAAGACTCTCAGAAATACAATGTTGAACAAAAGAAGCCAGATACAAAAAAGTACATACTTCTTATGTTCATATACACACACATGAAATTACATAGTATATGATTTTATTCATACAATTTCTAAAAACAGCTAAAATCTGTGCCGTTTTGTGAGTACTCCTAGAGAGGGTAGTGGCTAGGAGGGGGCTTAAAGGGAACTTCTGGGGAACTGGTGATACTTAATTTCTTATTTTCAGTGATGGTTAGTTGGATGTAATAATTTATTGAGCTAGATAATTTGTACTCTTTTCTTTATGCATTCTAGCTTAATAAAATGCTTTCTTAAAAAAAGACCTTTCAAAAGTCTTTTGGCATTTAGATATTGTCACTTTTTCTTTGGCTTTTGAGGTGCTATTGTTTTTCTCTCTCCTTGTCTATTTCTTTGAATTAATTTATTTTTTTACTGAAGGATGGTTGCTTTACAGATTTTTGTTATTTTCTGTCAAACCTCAACATGAGTCAGCCATAGGTATACACATATCCCCTCCCTTTTGAACACCCCTCCCACCTCCCTCCCCATCCCACCCTCTAGGTTGATATAGAGCCCCTGTTTGAGTTTCCTGAGCCATACAGCAAATTCCCATTGGCTATCTATTTTACATATGGTCTCCTTGTCTATTAATTCAAGGACAAAATTTTTTTTAATGACCAGCTATATACAAAACACTGTGCTAGGCAAAGAACTCTACTGCACCAATAGGAAGATGACAAGTTGTATTTTGAAAGTTTGAAAAACTGTTGTAGAAGCTGCTTGTCAAGACTTTGAATTAATCTTCAAGATTCTTTCCAATCAGAGCTTCATATTCCCTCTCTGGCTTCTGTATTAAACTGTTTTGACTTAGTGGTCACCTCCCAGTTGGTGTTCTTGGCTTTTGCCCAAGAAAATCCTGCTTTCTGTTCTGTGGTCTCTTGTTCTCCCCAGCTGTTCCTAATCTTTGAACTCTTAATCTGCCATCTTGGATATATCAGATTCTTTCTGGCTCCTCTCTCCCATCGCTTCTTTTAAGAATTTAAGGGATGAAAAATTCCTCCAAGTCTCCTTTGGAGATTCAAGTTTGCTCTGCATTCAAGGAGTTATTCAGTATTATCCATCTATCTATATTCATCAATTTTGTTGTTGTTCAGTCACTGAGCTGTGTCTGACTCTTTGCGAACCCATGAGCTGCAGCATGCCAAGCTTCCCTGTCCTTCACTGTCTCCTGAAGTTTGCTCAAACTCATGTCCACTGATTTGGTGGTGCCATCCAACTATCTTATCCTCTGTTACCCGCCTTCTACTCCTGCCCTCAATCTTTCCCAGCATCAGGATCTTTTCCAATGAGTCAGTGCTTTGCATCAGGTGGCCAAAATATTGGAGTTTCAGCTTCAGCATCAGTCCTTCCAGTGAATATTCAGAGTTGATTTCCTTTAGGATTGACTGGTTTGATCTCCTTACAGTCCAAGGGACTCTCAAGAGTCTTCTCCAACACCACAGTTTGAAGGCATCAATGCATTATATTAATTCTACATATAGTTGTTGCTATATCCCCAAAACGATATAGTTTACTTTCTTGTTTGGTATTAAAGTTTGTTTTGGTTACAAAATTTTCAAAAGCAAATACTCTTGACTTCAGTAATAAGTAAATAAATGTCACCCCTATCACTTAGCATTATTTGGGAGGTTCTACTATGAAATAAGACAGGAAAAGCAAATGAGAATTTCAAATCATGAAAAAGAAAAGGCAAATATATTAATATTTTTGTTTACATATAATATACTTCTATGCCTGGAAATCCCAAATGACTCAAACCACCAAGATAACTGGTAGAGTCACTGAATATAAGATAAATTTTAAAAAATTAGGTATAGTTGACTTATCATATTGTGTTAGTTTCAGGTATGCCACATAGTGATTCCATTGTTTTTTTCAGATTATATTCTTTTGTAGATTATTACAAGATATTGAGTGTAATTCACTGTGTTACACAGTAAATTCTTGTTGCTTATCTATTTTATGTATAATAGTTTGTATCTGTTAATCTCACACTCCAAATTTGTCCCCTCCATCCCTCTTTGGTAGCCATAAGTCTGTTTTCTGTCTGTGAATCTGTTTCCGTTTTGTACATAGATTCACTTATATTATCTTTTCTATTCCACATGTAAGTGCTATCATACAGCATCTTTCTCTGATTTACTTCACTAAGCATAATGTTCTCTAGGTCCATCCATTTGTTGCAAATGGCAGTATTTTTTTTCAAGACCAAGTAATATTCCACTGGAGATTTATATATATACCATATCTTCTTAAGCCAGTCATCTGTTGATGGGCACTTGGGCTATTTCCCTGTCTTGGCTACTATAAATAGTGCTGCTATGAACATTGGGGTACATGTGTCTTTTCAAATTAGAGGTTTTGTTTGTTCCTGATACGTACCAAGAAGTGGAATTACCGGATCATATATAAGAGAAGGCAATGGCACCCCACTCCAGTACTCTTGCCTGGAAAATCCCATGGATGGAGAAGCCTTGTGGGTTGCAGTCCATGGGGTCGCTAAGAGTCGGACACGACTGAGCGACTTCTCTTTCACTCTTCACTTTCGTGCACTAGAGAAGGAAATGGCAACCCACTCCAGTGTTCTTGCCTGGAGAATCCCAGGGACGGGGGAGCCTGGTGGGCTGCCATCTATGGGGTCGTACAGAGTCGGACACGACTGAAGCGGCTTAGCAGCAGTAGCAGCATAGTAGTTATAATTTTAGTTTTGTAAGGAACCTCCATACTGTTTTCCTTAGTGGCTGCTAAGGTAAATATTTTTAAAAAACAGTAACTTCTCTGCATATTAGAAATATAGAAATTACAAAATAAATTCTTTAAAAATAGTGTCATGAATAAATTTAACAAGGGAAGTCTAGAATGTATATGAACAAAGTTATAAAATTTAATTGAAGGAAATAAAACATGTCTTGAATAAATGGAGAGACATATCAAAATCTTGGATTAGAAAAAAATTATGAAAATACAAATCCTTCCCAAGTTAATATAAAAATGTTATTGAATCCAGTCAAAATCCCACTAAGGATCCAGTAATGAAAAGGATACTAAAAAATAAAAATTCAAAAATTGTCAAGAGAATCTTGAACAAGAACAATAAGGGACATTTTGCTGTACCACATATTTTAAAAAGATACTATGAAGTGACTGCAATAAAAATATTACGATATGTCCTATAGATAATAGTACTTTACAGCCTTACAGACCTTTCTTTTTATGAACAGGGTGAGTATGGATGAGTCAAAGCTGACAGTGGGCTGTGAGGTCCCTCAGCAAGAAAAGATCCCCTTGAGATCTGTCCCCTGAGCAGTTCCATTTTCCCCTTCTCCACTTAGTCAATGAGTCTGACAAAATACTTAGAGCAAACACCAAACTGGTGCCTGCTTTTGAGAGAGAATTGTACAGAAGGTCTGTTAAGCTCTCAGCGAGTTTGAAGTCCGGTGAGAGAGCCTGGCAGTTAAAGTACTGAAGGGCGGCACATCTGCCTGTGGGGTTCTTGCCTCCTCCACCTCTGCGGGTGTACCTGGGCCCAACTCTAACAGGTTACATGCTTATGGTCCCTTGGCCAGTGCCAGCAGCATTTTCCCAAAGAGCCAAGCTAATGAAAGTCACAGAGAAGTTAATGTCCTGGTAGCAGACAATCAGAATGTGAATTATGTTTCACTAGAACAATAGGTTTTCAAACTTACACTCGTAAATATTAGAGTATACCAAAATTAATTTTATTTGCATATGCTAGAAATCAACAATCTGAAAACGAAATTAAGAAAATTCTATTTACAACACCTGTTTCTTTTTTGAAATGAAAAAAATACTTAGGAATAAGTTTAACAAAAGAGTATAAGACTTGTGCACTGGAAACAACAGAGCATGAAATAAATAAATGAAAAACCAAATTAATAGAAAAACAGCTTGTTTTCATGGATTGGAAATTTAAGATGGTTAAAGATGGCAAGGACTTCGCTGGTGGTCCAGTGGCTCAGATTGCACACTCCCAATGCAAGGGCCCTGAGTTTGGTTCCTGGTCAGGGAACTAGATCCCACGTGCCACAACTAAAGATCCAGCACAGCCAAATAAATAAACATATTAAAAAAAATATATATATATATATGGCAGTACTCCTCAAGCTAATCTACAGATTCAACGCAATCTCTATGAAAATGACAACTGATTTTTCTGCAGGAATTGTCCGTCTGGTCGTAAAATTCGTGTTGAAATAGAAAGGGCCCAGAATAGCCAAAATGATATTTTAAAAAACAACAAATTTGGAAGACTCAGACCCATTTCAAAACTCACTACAAAGCTGTAGTCATCCCAGGACCATGTAGTATATGTGTAAATATAGATACAGAGATCAGATAGAGAACAGAGTCCAGAAATAAACCTAGACATCTATCGTCAATTGGAATGATGTGGTCAAATTAAATACAGGATCCCCAGTTAAATTTAAACAACAAACAATTTTTTAGTAGATCCTGAACAATGTTTGGAACATACTTATACTAAAAAAATTGTTCATAGTTTATCTGAAATTCAAATTTAACTAGACATCCTGTGTTTTTATGTGCTAAATTTGGCAACCCTGAATAGGGAAGCAGGACAGACAAATTTTGCCCACATTGTTATATGCCAAAGGCTCTGGGAAGGGGCTGGTGGGAGTTCTAGGTATTTACTTAAATTGCTGCTAAAGGAATTCTATTTTCTTTACAATGATAACCTTTAAAAGAAAAATGTTGCAAAGTGGTAAAATGCATTGTACATCTCATAAAAAAAAAAAAAAAAACCTTTGGCTTTGTGTAGAACCATAATTAAAATTATTAAAATAGAGAATGAAACAGAATGTAACTGGATTTACCATAATCATTGCAATAATTAAGGAATGTTCCCCATTTCCCCATAAACAACTTTTCACTCTGTCAGGCTCTCCCCACCCCGCCCTGCCTCAACATATTGTGACTGGTCTGAAAATGTACGCTGGGATCTTGAGTTGGCATTTCCTTTTAGTCCCTTCCGAGGTCACTCTGTGCAAAGTTTACAGTTCTTTCCTTGATTACATTGTGCCTAAAGTGTTAAACCCCGTTAGCAGTCACTGCACAGATTTCCTCAGTGAGACCCTTGTGCGCCTGACAATGTGACTATTTGTTTGAAAGTCACTACCACTGACATTTGTGCTGCTCAGCGCTGTGTTACCAGTGCTTTCTTTATGTCACTGTTTCTCTTCAGTAACTAAGAAAAGCAAAACAAAGTACAAATAACTGCTTATTCAGAAAGAAATCTCAGATTGTTCCTTAAACCTGCTCCAGGCAGCACATACAGTCTTTTGAGTGATCTGGAAAATATGAAAAACCCTTGGCTGGGAGACAAAACCCAAACTGATCTGCGGTGATGGCAAAAGCAGAAATAGGAGCTCAATAATAAAAATGAATTTCTGTACAACTGCACGTGGCTTCAGGAGGGAGGAGGAGTTCTCAGAAGTTCAACTATGATCTGATGTTTGAAAGGAGGCTGCGTGGGAGGGAGGGAGGGAGGGAGACCCGGCTTTGTTTCTGGGCTGGTCCCTCAATTGTTGGTTGATTGATTGAAAAAGGCAAATGGGGCTGCCGTCTCCCTGCCAAGGGTTTTATTCTGCCTCAGCCCTCCCTGAGTGCCTGGAGTGTGGACTCTCTGTGGCCCTCACCTGCTGCTTTGCTCCAACAAAGCCGGCGTCTTGCAGCCGCTGCCACTCACTCCTCTGAGCCGTTGTCCCCGCTGTCCTGAGTGTGTAAACCCTGCCACCCCCATCTGCCCAGCCACCTGCCTCCTTTAAATATCTTCCTGCAACCCCATGGCTTCTGGAAGCTCTCTGGAATCGTTGCCACCCACTTGTCTTTAACTGCCAACAAAATCCTCTCCCAGAGCCACTCTGAAAATGATTGTGTCTCATGTCTGTTGTGTGTTTGTCCCAACAGAGGCTGAAGCACATGTACTCGGAGGCAGGCAGGCTAGAGTTCATTAACTGATTTTGTCTCTCGCCGGCTCTGTGACCTCCAGCGACAACAGTCATGATGATACCTAGACAGCTAGTGAGCTGTGTGCCAAGCAAGTGCTCAGCATGTCACGTGCTCCCTTTTATTTTCTCCCCATGTGAAAGTTACGAGTGGCACTAGTGGTAAAGAAGCTGCCTGCCAATGCAGGAGATGTAAGAAACGCAGGTTTGATCCCTGGGTTGGGAAGATCCCCTGGAGGAGGGCATGGCAATCCACTCCAGTATTCTTGCCTGGAGAATCTCATGGACAGAGGAGCCTGGTAGGCTACCGTCCATAGGGTTGCAAAGAGTCAGACTTGACTGAAGAGCCTTAGCATGCATTCATTCTCCTTGTTTTACAGACCAGAAAGCTGACTGAGAAGTAAAAGGAACTTGATCAAGGTCAAATAAATCCCTCCTGGTGGAGCTGGGTTTGGAATTCAAAGGATCAAGGTCTTACTGGGGGACTCAGATATCAGGAGAGGTACTTTTATTATTTCATCTTCTCAACAGCCCTATGAAGTTTGTATTATCCACATTATAGAGATGGGGTTGTGCTGTGCTGTGTTCTTAGTTACTCGGTCATGTCCAACTCTTTGCGATCCCATGGACTATAGCCCACCAGGCTCCTCTGTCCATGGGATTTCCCAGCAAGAATACTGGAGTGGGTTGCCATGCCCTCCTCCAGGGGATCTTCCCAACCGAGGGATTGAACCCAGCTCTCCCACATTGCAGGCAGATTCTTTATCATTTGAGACACCAGGGAAGCCCAAGAATACTAGAGTGGGTAGCCTATCCCTTTTCCAGGGCAGCTTCTCAACCCAGGAATTGAACTAGGGTCTCCTGCATTGCAGGTGGATTCTTTACCAGCTGAGCTACCAGGGAAACCCAGAGATGGGGCTACTAAGGGCCAAAAGGTTTCAATGACCCATCCATGATCAGGCCTATAGGAAGCAGGCAGTGCTTCTAAGTAGGAGGCTTACACCTGCAACGGGGGGAAAAAAAGTGTGTGTTGTGCACTAGTGAATTTGCAAAATGCTGTGTCAAATCTAACTAAACAGGTTTTTTTTTTTTTCCTTCTAAGTTTTAAATTGTTTAACCATGGGGCTTCCTAGAGTCTTGAACAGTTACACAAAATGCGCATCATAAGTCTCCAAAACAGGATTTCATAGGCAGCCTTTTCAAATGCATTGAACCATGAAGCTTTTTCTGAGATTCACCTATTAAAGTTTTTTTTTTTTTCCCTGTGGTAACGCTTCCCTGAATACAAGTTAGGAAGACACTATACTATTTAAGCGATAACACCTGCAAGATAAGGAAGTCGCTAGAGATACATTGGTTGTTGCTGTTCAGAAGGTAGTAACAAACCACTCCGGATGCTTCCAACCTGGGTGAGCTATTGAGCCTGCCAGGGAAGATTGGCTGCCCTTGGGTCTCAGGAGCCTGACCCCCAGATGTCATTTGCTTTATTCATTCATTGAACTGGTATTTGTTTTTTGGTTTTGTTTTGTTTGTAATATTTTGTTGACCTGTTGTTTGTTGTCACTGCTGTTTCACCTGAGCTGTGTGGCTTTCTGGGGTTTTCCCATTGGATTCTTCCCAATGGGTTCTAATGTGGGATAAAGCATTTCACAAGGTAACCTCTTGTTAAAATCCAATGAAATTAAACCTAGGGCAGAGTTTAGAGTCAGCACCAGTCTTAATGTGAGTTGGCATTTAGCACTTAAGGCATTTTATAATAATGCCTACCATTTATCCAGTGTTTATTATGTGCCAGGTTTTACATGGGTTGTTTCATTTAATCTTCCTCATATCCTGTGGAGTAGTTACTATTGTAGAAGCCTCCAAGATGGCCCTCCATGGTCCTCTCCCACACTGAATTAGAGATGCCCTGAATGACCAATAGAATATGTCAGAGGTGGTGGGATGTGACCTCCTAGTCTTCAAGGCATAATATCACTGCAACTTCCATCTTAGTCTCTTGGATTGCTTACTGTGGGTGAAGCCAGCTGCCATTTTGTGAGGACATTCAAGCAACATTATGGAGAGGCCCATATGGAAAGGAACCAACTTGCCAGCCGCACGAGTGAGCCTTTTTGGAAATATATTCTCCATCCCCAATCAGACTTTTAGATGACTGCAGAACCCAGTTGACATCTGACTGTAACCTCATGAGAGACCCCTGAGCTACTCCCAAATTTCTGACCCATAGGGAAGACTATTGTTGTTTGAGGCAACTAAGTTTCAGGGTGATTTTCCGTAAGCAAGAAATAACTAATAACAGGTACTAGTACTATCCCACATTTTTCAATTGTGGGAATGGAAAGTATGAGAGATTAAGTAATTTACTCAAGGGATTTACTTGAGTAACTTACTCACAGGACTTGTTCAAGGTCACAGCCAGAGTTAAGGTAGCTGAGCGGGATGCAGCAAAGGACTCTTTCCCTCACACCCCAGAATACAAACTCCTGCCCTGGAAGTCTGCTATAGAACCCTGATTTCTAGTTCTAGGCTCATTTATCCAGTGCGGTGATGTGATAACACAGAATATTCTGGACTCAGTCCATTTATACCTCTCCTGAACTCTAGGTCCTTAGAGAGTAATATTATTTACCTGGTTGTGGATGAAATAACTTAATATATGAAATGTTCAGGCAGAGTCTAGGCACTGGATATTTTGAGTTTCCTTCCCTTCCAATTCCTCCTTTAGCATCAGGCCTTACTTCGGTGGTGAGGAAAAAAAGAAGGTTAGCCCAGCCAACAATCTGTCATTCCCACCCTAGAGGGAATTAGCTCATCCAGATGCAGCCCTAACTGGCAGGAGACTGAGGAGGCAGCCTTTTTGCTTGGAGAGCAAAGGACAGGAAGACATAATTTTTGAGTATGGTTTACTTTGGGAGCAGGCAGGTTTGGATGGGTGCCCCAGGAGGCTTTTGGAATAGCTAGAGGGCATCAGAAGAACCCAGAGAAGCCACTGTAAGTAGGCGGGAGCTTTTTATCACAAACTGACTTA
Organism: Bos grunniens; assembly: GCF_055505025.1. Lineage (NCBI taxonomy): Eukaryota > Metazoa > Chordata > Mammalia > Artiodactyla > Bovidae > Bos > Bos grunniens. The sequence goes on from NC_141170.1 coordinate 72,782,785, forward strand.
AGGCCTGCCCTACGTAAGTCACGTTAACAAAGACGGTTGTTGTGCAAGTGTTACCTGGAATATCTGCTGCTTCAGTTTCAGCCAGGAGACACTAGGAAAATAACATAGTGATTCAGTCTTCAAAGTTAGTCTTTGTTTTGTGTTCTTTGGGTTTTTTTTTTAAGTCCTTGGCCCCAGGTATAAACATCTTCAGAGACGCACAAAAACCAAAATTAAGTACCTGGGCTTAGGTCACAGAGTTTGGTCTAGAACCCCTCCAAAAACCCATGTTGTAATCACTATGTTTAATCAATTCGCTTTGGGTTGAAAGGTACACATTGCTTCTTCCAAGAAGCCTCTCCTCCATAATGCTGCGAAAGTTTACTTATTTTGAGAAATTTTAGTGGTAATATGTAGTCTGGCATACTCTGTCAATAAACACTTGTTTAGGCAAGTCTTTTGAACACCTATTTTTACCAGGTACTCTATTGCCTGCTAGGGATTTGGCAATGAACAAAATGTAGCCCCTCATGCTTTTATGAAGGTTACACTTAGAGGTGGGCACCATGGTAGAGTAGATGATAAATTATGTAATCAGCTGAAAGGTGATAGAGAAAAGTAAAACAAGGGAAAGAAACAAAAACAGGGTTTGTGGAGTGGATAGTGCAATTTATATAGAGATTGGTTAAGGAAGTTCTTACTGAAAAGGTGACATTTGGGTAAGACTCGAAGGAGGTGAGGCGGTGAGCCATGTGTCTATCAGGAAAGAGCATGCCACTAATTTATCTACTACTTGGGACTTGCTCTTGGGTTCCTTCATGTTGGTAATTTTATTTTTTCTTCTGTCCCCTAGTAAATTCTCAGGAGCATGTATTTCATCTTCTGCTTCCTTGGGTCTGATATAAGTGCCTTCTACAGAATGTTATTTGTACCGCAGGCTTTTTTTTTTTTTATACCACAGGCTTTTAATAAATGCTTGTTGAATATTTTGTTTAAAGTCATTTTCTCACTATTGCCCTTTTTAGGCAAGAAATGAAGGGAAAACTACAGTAGTTCAGTACTCTGTCCAATAGTCTAAATTACTTAGAATGTCCAAACCAACATTTAACTGCGCTATCCAACATTCTGGGTTGGTATCCTTTGCCTTCCATAAACATTACATCTAAAAAGATTTGCAAAAGTCTTGGCTTCTTCTAAATTCAAAACAGGAAGCCCCTATAATCTCTAAGCTGTCTTTATTCACCTCCAAACCCCAAGCTGGAATCAACCATTACTATTTTGTAATTACAATCTCTTTGTAAAATGAGCTCTGACATTTAAAAAAAAATGATTTCCTGCTTAAGCTAGAGACATCCTGTTATTCTTAATAATATTCTATGCCACCTAAATATTAACGTACCTTGAATTCATAAGGACAGAACCATACATGGCTGGGAACTCACGTGTTTCTCTTTGATTTTTGCAAAAAGAGACACTTCATGGAAACACTTTCCAATTTCTTTTTGAACAAGATTCTCAGTTTTCATGCCAGTGAGACACTGACCTTGTTTGATTCAGTGCTTTCCACAGAAGTACATAATCCGTGCTTGATTTTGTTTTGAAAAGACAAATTGAAAATGCAAAGGAATTATAACAATGTTGAAGATCCTAATGACGCCAACAATAATAGTGTTGGGGAAAATTTAACAGAAGATCAAAGTCAGAAGACAGAGTCAGCGGCTGAGGAATGAGCTAACATTACACATAAGAGATGGAGACAAGGTGATGTCTTAATGAAGGTGAAGGGATTGGGGAGTCGAGGGAGATCATTCTCTAAAGTATAACTGATAAAAACGCAGAAGACAAACTCATTGTAAGAGACAGATCAAATGGTAGGTAATAAGAAAGTCAAATGCGTCAAGAAGAGCTTGCTGCTTTGACACCTGTGGTCATGTACACGCCTCTAAGGAAGACTATTAGGATAACAGGGATGTAATCACTCAGGGTTTTTGCCAAGAATGCAATTTCTAGCACCACATATTCTCTCCCAGTCAGCCCTCAAATGTATTCAGTAATGCTTTACTCACCATCTGGGGAAATAAACATCCAATCAAGCACAACTATCCGGAATCTTAATCATTTCAGGATGTTAGATATAGAAAAAAAGGACTGGTCTTAATTCTTTCTACAGTGCATACGATACTACTTACACATCTGGAGAGGGAAAGACAGCTGCTCACTCTGTATGTGAAACCTTGGGCAAATTATTTACCATTCTGAACTTCACTTCCTTTAACTATAATACAGGGATAAGAATACAAAACTTAGATGGATGGTGCTTAGGAACATGAAAACAATACCCAACTTATACCAAGTTCCAGCACATCTTTAAACCTTTTATGTGTATGAATGTATTTAATCCTAATAACAATCTATGACATAAGTATCATGATTTACAGATGGGGGAACCAAACCCAGAGAGATCCAGGCCATTTCAGATTCAACCATGTACTCAGCTGCCACTCTGAAATATTTCTCTAATGATGGATGTAAAACACACAGTCAAACAAAAATATTATTTTTGTTATAGGGAGAAGATAAAATATTTCTCACTTAAGCAGATTCAGTTACAAAGTGATTGCTTCCCTGAGACTCCCAAACATATTCAGGAGAGAAGAAAATCAGAACAGATAAAAACAGACACTTTAAAAATAATGGGATTAGGCTTCCATGGTGGCTCAGTGGTAAAGAATTTGCCTGCCAATGCAGGCGACACAGGTTCAGTCCCTGGTGTAGAAGATTCCACATGCTGTGCAGCAGCTAAGCCCATGCGCCCTAACTACTGAGCCTGTGCTCTAGAGCCCAGGAGCTGCAGCTACTGAACCCATGTGCCGCAACTACTGAAGTCCACAGACCCAAGAGCCCATGCTCCGCAACAAGAGAAGCCACCACAGTGAGAAGCCCGTGCACTGCAACTAGAGAGGAGTCCCCGCTCACAGCAACTAGAGAAAAGTCCACACAGCAATGAAGACGCAGCACAGCCAGAATAAATAAATAAAATTATTTTTACAAAATGGGGTTCAGATACATTTCCTTTTGGACCACGTGTCTTAGATTGATAAGTGGGCTGAACTGACTGGTGATCTCAGTCAAAAAAGGGGCTCCCTGAAATGAAAATAGCAGTTCAAGCTAATTGCTTGACTAAATCAATTGTTTTATTTTAAAATCATCAATCTGTCAGTTCAGCAAGGCTCCAGCTTTATGCCTAGGGTTTTGTGATTCTTTGGAGCTGTGAAATGGAGTTAAATATTGATCTTGTTCCTTCAATCAATAAATTTGTAAACAGACCACATCACTGAAACGACAAATTCTGCCACCATTTTTGTGTTCAGAATCCATCGCGTGTGCTGATGTTTATAAAGTCCACTTACACATTTCCTTGTGGACATTGTCAGCAAGCCCAGGGGAAGAATATGTTCTTGCCATGATCTCAGGGGTGAGGTGATAAAAATAACAGTCAAGTGGAGCGCTTTCCTCAAGGTGTCAAAATATATCAGTGAAGATACTTGATCAGACTTCCTTACAAGGTGGCAGAATGCAAAAGCTATGCTTGTCATTTTTATTTTATTATGAATGTATTTTGTGGCCCATTTTGATATTAAGACAAAAGTGGGAAGCTAATGACTATTTGAAGAAAACAATAGAGTAGTAATGAACTCATTTGCAAGGAGGTAAAAATAAAACATTGGTTGTATCAGAAATAAAAATCATCAAGAGAAACAAAAGAACCTTTACAAGAGACCAATTATGTGTGAGCAGTAGGTCTAGTGGTTAGAAGAATTTATCTGAGTGAATCTTTCAGATTTAAACACTGACTGCCACTTACTTGCTGTATACCACATACGTGTTAAATGTTATTATTGTTTTTTTATTATTGGTACGTTTGTATGAGTTACAATAAAAACCTAAGTTTGCCTAAATTATGGTACCTAGTAATGTAAGAATGAGGCAAAAAAGCCAGTCAACCTGGCTTTAATTCCACTTTTTGGCCACTATGAACAGTGCTGCAAGGAACATGCACCACACTGGCTTTTTAAAACCCGTTTTACAGGCAGTAGTATAGCCCAGTCATCAGGCATGTTGTCTCTTCGCCCATACTACCCTAGTTCTAATCCTGGCTCAGTCATTTACATTTGTTATCTCATGTTATCCTGTTGTTCTTATCCTACTCTTATTATTTTATAACAATGACTATACAGTATTGGCAGTATTATTAATCCACATTTTAGAGGAGTGGATGAGAGGGGTAAGGTCCCTCTGAACAAGACACACAGCTAGTAAGTGGCAGAGGTGGGATTTTAATCCAGAAGGAAGAAGACAGAGAAATGGAGGCCAGCTCTGGATCACCCATTTCTTAATTGTGCCAGCCCTAGAGGTGCAAGCACAGGTGACCCACTCTTAGAGGGGTTCCTCACATTTCCTTCAGCTACCTTTTAAAAAAAAAATTTGTTGACCACACCACACAGCATGCAGGATCTTAGTTCCTTGACCAGGAATTGAACCTGAACCCCCTGCATTGGAAGCGCAGCCTTAACCGCTGGATCGCCATGGAAGTCCCAACCTTTGTTTTTTTTTTAACTACATCCCAACTCAACTGAAGAGAGGTTTGGTCTACCACAAATACCCATAGAACTTCCTGCTCTATTCAAGAAAACATACCCCCACCAAAAAACAAAAACAGAGAGAAAGAAGAAAAGCACGGAGTTTATTAAATTTCTTTTAGGCCCCCTGCCTGATTCTCCACCCCGCTGCCTAACTTGTTTCAATTTCTCCCAAGGAAGCCCATGAGTATGTGCTGATTTGCTTGGCTACAGTCATGGGTACTTTTTAGAAAAACAAAGCCAAGAAGAGCTCTAAAGCCTCCCATGACTCGCACCATCAGCCAATAGTTGTTTTATTAAGTGCTGATTCCGCCTGTGGAGCTGAGTTAATGGAGGTGGGGAAAAAAGTCACAGCCAAAACAAGGAACCATTCAGATGCAGGATTGAAAATATCAAGGTAACAGAGAGTTTCTGTCCCCAGCCCCACAGGCCCAGTTCTATATGAATGAAGGGGAGAGGCTGTTCGACATCCACCCAGTTAAACTATTCACAGAGACCCAGCGAGAGGGAAAAGACCTATTACTCACAGCCTCCACCCCTGGGCAGCTTGAGATTCTTCCCAAGGGGAGAGTTCCTTGCATTTTGTCCGATTTCACTGAAAAATGTGAGTTTTACCTAGAATCTGGTTGATTAATCACATGTTCTGTTCTTGGGTATTGTTTTTCTTCCCCTGGCTTTTCAAAAGAGGGGGATTGCAGAGACTTGCAGATACAAATCAGAAAACATAGACTTGAATGAAAGAACCTTGCGAAACACGAAATGTGGAACAAAATAGGAGTTGGAAAGAAAACTGAAAGCGATATAAATCATGGCTGTCAGAACAAAGCATCACTATTAATGACAAATCTTGCGGCCATGAAATCCAGATAGGCACCTCACTGGAATTCTTCCCCTGGTCAGTATGCTTATGTGTGGGTGTGAGCTCAAGTGTGCATATGTGTGTTTGGGTGTATGTTTTAGAAGGAATAACCCAAACAGAGACAGCCTGCGAAGCAGCAACTGGGAAAATGGCAAAATGAGGAGAGATGGATAAAGTAGCCAAACTGAGAGCCTGCTGCTGAAATTACAACCAGATTGCCTTCGAAAAGCAAAAAAACAAATAAGCTCAAACAAATAAACCCCTGTGGCTAAACCCTTGTGGCAGATTCACTTTCACAAGGGTACCTGCGAGACACTGTCCAGATCCCTCCTTCCAGATGAGAGGCCTGTGGTCAGAGCAGGAAGGAGGGGTGGTGTTGGCTGCAGGACTGGAAAAGCCCCGAGGGGTCCCAGTCGGCTGCTCGGCTCTGTGGGACAGACACAGGGGTGAGACCTGCCCAGAAGGCCTGGAGACAAGTAGCTGTTCAGGAAATGCAGACAGCAGAGACGCTGAGGAGCACTGGGAATGAGAACGTAAAAGCAGCTGGAGAAGGGGTAGGCTGGCCTGGAGACGCGGAGCACATGTGCTGACATCTGACATCTCTCAGCAGCACCCAGACGCTCCGTGACTAAAGTGAAGGCTGCTGTGCATTTCTGGATTTCCACATCACAAGCGGCAGATTCTGGGAGAGTGTTCTTGGAATGAGGTGGACATATGGTTGCGCACCCTGGGCCTGCTGCCTCAGATGTTCTGAAACGGCAGCAACTCCGAGTGAAAAAGAATAAATGAATCCAAGCCGGTGCAAAACTCCACTCCACTTGGCTGGTGGGAGGGATGGTATTCATTCACTTAGATCCCAATATAGAGTCTCATCTTGGGCTCTTTCCATGAACTAGATGAATATTAATAACGAACATTGTAATTATTTAATATTGCTTACTGTGCCACGCTCATTATTTGGATTTTCTTATTGACTTTTTGCAGCTACCCAAAGAGGTAGCCATTAACATCCATCTCCATTTTACATAGTTGTTGGGTAACTAGGCAAGTCACTGTTGCCAGGACGAGGCAGAGCTGAGGTTTAAACACCAGGTCCTGCTCACTCAGAGGCAGCTAAAGGCCCTGCCTGAAGGACTGAGGTCCTGAACTCAGTTAAGAAATTACCCAGGTCTTTACAATGGTAAAGGTTACAGGAAGGATTCAAATTTAAATTACATGGCTGCCAGTCATGCACCATCCAACCCTCAGATGGCACAGATTTTTTTTTATTCTTCTAACATTGCTAACATAAACATTCTTTACTCTGCTTTTTCTGAGACAGAGACACGGAGCTATGCAAAAGAACCACTTCCAGGTCCCTTCCTTAGGGCCAGTGAGGGTTCCTCCATTTTCTCCCAGCTGCTGTGTTTCTGCAGTTCTGAAAAAAGAAGTTACATTTGGAATGATGCATTGAAGCCCTGCTGGATTCTGGCCTGCCTTCCTCATTGATAAGGACTCATCATTGAATAAATTTAAATTCTCTTTGGCCTAGTTTTCTCCTTAAACCAGTTTTATTGCGCGAATTGTAATTCCAAGAAAATTGGATGGCCATGTATGGTATCCATGGCAACCTTCACTTAAACAGAATATGAAATTAACCAGGCCACTCTGTTCCTCTGACATTCCAGATAAATGGAATTAACCGCAGACAGAAGCATGTTGGCTGTCTTTTCAAGACAATTTCAGGAATTCTCTGCCCATAGGGTCCTAGAAGGGTCAGATTGGATTCTGTAGACAGAGCCAATCAGAGCCTCAGTTTCCTCATTTCAGAATTCTAGCATTTGGGTGTTTAGCTCCTTTAATTGTTCCCCCGGCCCCTATTTTCATTGGAATTTTTTCATTCAAATTTTTAATTTTTCCCCCTCAATTAGTGGCATGGCAGTTGAATGTATCCTACTTCTATTTCACTACTGTTTGTCCTTGATAAAAAAAAAAATGAATAGGCTTATTTTTTACAGCTGTTTTAGGTTTACAGAAAAGTTAATCAGAAACTGCGGAGTCCCCATATATCTTCTCCCCAACCCCCAATCCCTTCTGTTATTAACATTTTGCATTAGTGTTGTACGTTTGTTATAGTTGATAAACCTACATCGATACATTATTATTAGCTAAAGTCCATAGTTTGCATTTGGCTTCCCTCTTACTGCCGTGTATTCTATAGGTTTTGACAGAGGTATAATGACATGCACCCCCATGGCAGTCTCATACAGAATGCTGCTGCTGCTGCTGCTGCTAAGTTGCTTCAGTCGTGTCCGACTCTGCGACCCCATAGATGGCAGCCCATCAGGCTCCCCCGTCCCTGGGATTCTCCAGGCAAGAGTTTCATGAAAGTCCCCTGTGCACCCCTCCACGTCCCTGGCGAACACTGAGCTTTCACTGCCGTCGTAGTTTCGGCTTTCCCGTGCCGTGTAACAGGAATCAGGCAGTTTATAGCTTTTTCAGACTGGCCTCTTTCACTTACCCATATGCAATTAAGTTTCTCCATGTCTTTTCATTGCCTTTAATTTTTTTTAGCAAACATGTAAACCGATATTTTTCTACCAAAATAATCAGTATCTACCCCGCTTTCCTACCACAAAGCAGTGCAAAGTCATACTTCTGTTTTCCTTTATATCAGCTACTTCCAACCCAGGTTTTGTTGAAATTGGTTCCAGCTAGGTATTAAATTTTTTTAATATTATACCTCTTACATCAGGCATCTCATTTCTTCATATCTGAAGCCTCATTCCTCCATTGTCATCAGTTGTTTAGACTTAACTCTCTGTGTACCTGTTTGTTTGTTTGTTTTTTACTTCTTGCTTTATTGGACTCTTTTTCCTGGCTGTAGTTTCTAGGGCTGTCTTCGGGGCTGGGTTAGCAGAGGTAAATGAGACGGGACAGGAACTCCTTTGACAGTTGGAGTTCCATCGGAGATGTAGCCAGATTTCTAACTCCGGCCCTTCTGGCCAGCCTCTGCAAAATTGGACTGCCCTGCTTGACATAAATTTAACAAGCATGTATTAAGCAACTGCTACATGCTAGCACTGTGTTTCAAGAGAAGTGTATGTCACTTGGCTTCTGTCATCAAGAATTGTGTATCCTCTGGGACTTCCCTGGTGGTCCAGTGGCTAGGACTCTACCCTCCCAAGGCAGGCGGCCAGGTTTTAATTCCTGTTTGGGGAACTAGATACCACATACTGCAAATAAGAGCTTGCATACCTCATCTAAAGATCCCGCACGTGGCAACCAGGACCCAGGGCAGCTAAGTAAATAAATAAATATTTTAAAAAGAGAAAGAATGTTCTGTCCTCACTGCTGTTGAGGAAAGTTTGAGGGTAAAAGGGACAGGATGGTGGTAATGGGTGTCCAAGACATACTTTCTGAGTTGGAAAATGATGGAGAGCAAGTCAAGATAATGAACCAATATTAATACAAATCGTATTAATCATTGACATGTATTAAGAATGGCAGAGATTCTTCTCAACTCATTAAATTCTTATGACAACTTCGTGAGATGGGTAATATTATTCCCATTTAGGAAACTAGAGCACAGAGAAATCAAGTACCTGCCCAAAGGTCAGAGAACTAGTTAAGTGGTACAGCGTGGATTTCAACTGGGGCAATCGCCCCTGAGTCCTGGGCTAACAAGGGGGTTTAAAGAGAGTTTCCCTGCTCTGGGTTTCTCCTGCCCAGTCTGTCCTCTGATGCCCCTCTTGCTAGATTTCTAAGAAAAAATCCTGCTTATATGTTTTTACTTTTCTGCTGGCTTTGCTCTCTAGGAGCAAAGCTGGGACCATAAGGTCCTTTACCACCTGGTTCAAGGTCCTTTACCATCCTCCAGCTCTGGCCCCTCTCATGCCCTCGCTCTAGTCTCCCTCTCATGCCCTCGCTCTAGAATCTTCTTTCTTTTCTCCCTGTCTTGCCATCTTAGGACTTTCTGTCTCTGTTCCTTCTCTTTCTGGAATGCCTTTCCTCTCCTTCATAACCTGGAAAGCTCCTACTACTTATATTTCCAGGTCACTCTCAGACATAGCCTCCTTTGTGAAGATTTCCCCCAGACTCCTAGGCAAACTTGGTAATTTAATTCTCTAAGCATTCATACATCTATTCATATCCTTATGATAATCCTTAATAAAGTGGGATGCATGTTGCTATCTGTTTACTTGCCTGTAACCTCCTCAGTGTCAGAGAATGTCTTATTCATCTCTGTGTCCTCAGCCTTTCATGGAGCCTATCACATGGTTGTCCCTTAATGTATAGCTCGTATGAAACCCAGCAACTGCTGTGGTGCCCCATCTCATGGGGTGCCCCTCAAAGAAGCACATTCACCATCAACAATTAATGCGAGTATTGTAATTCTTACCCGGTTGCTTGAGGAAACACCCAAGGAGTGTACGGTTTATGCACTGCAAAGCCTTTAGAAAACTGCCTCCTTGCCTCTGCCACTTTCAGTTGCCTCCATAGACACGGCAGCTCCTCGTTCATTCATTCATTCACTTGTTTGTTCATCTATTCAGTCAGTAAACAGTTACTGAGAACCTATTAGGTGCCAAGTACTCTTTTATCGAAAATGCTCTCTCCCTTCTATTCTCACTTTTCAAATCTCAGAATTCTCTCCAGGCATCTAACCAAGAGCTTTGCTATCCCTTTCCTCTCATACCTTCTCTTGACTTTATTCTGAAGATCAGCTTAACCTTTCTGGCCTCTTTGTTTTCTCTGTTAGTCCATTAACAGGATTTCCCTTGATAAATCATAGTCTAGAAACTGACCCAGAAAGCTAGAATCCTTGCTCCTTAGACTCTATCTAAGAGGAAGGGGACAGAATATGAAAATTAATGGTGGAAATCTAAATTGGTGTAGCCACTCTGAAAAACAGTGTGGAGGTTCCACAAAAAGCTAAAAATAGAACCACCATATGATCCAGCAGTTCCGCTCCTATGTATATATCTGAAGAAAATGAAAAGACTAATTCAAAAAGATGGACCCCAGTGTTCATAGCAGCATTATTCATAATAGCCAAGACATGGAAGCAACCTGAGTATCCATCAACAGATGAATGGATAAAGAAGGTATAGTATATTTATGTACAATTGAATATTAGTCAACCATAAAAAGAATGAAGTTCTGCCATCTGCAACAATGTGGATGGCTCTAGAGGGTTTTATGCTTAATAAGTCAGAGAAAACCAAATACTCTATGTTATCACATATATAGATTATAAAAAACAAATGAATATATAACAAAACAGAGACAGACTCATAGATATGGAGAACAAACTAGTGCTTATTAATAAGAAGAGAGAAGGGGAGAGGGGCAAGATGGGAATAGGGGATTAAGGGATACAAACTGCTGCTGCTGCTGCTAAGTCTCTTCAGTCGAGTCCAACTCTGTGCGACCCCATAGACGGCAGCCCACCAGGCTTCGCCGTCCCTGGGATTCTCCAGGCAAGAACACTGGAGTGGGTTGCCATTCCCTTCTCCAATGCATGAAAGTGAAAAGTGAAAGTGAAGCCTCTCAGTCATGTCCGACTCCGAGCGACCCCATGGACTGCGACCTACCAGGCTTCTCCATCCATGGGATTTTCTAGGCGAGAGTAATGGAGTGGGATGCCATTGCCTTCTCTGTACAAACTACTATGTGTAAAATAAATAAACACCACACTATAAAGTACAGGGTAGGGAAATATAGCCATTATTTTGTAATAATTTTAAATGGAATATAATCTATAAGAAAATTGAATCACTGTGTTGTACACCTGAAACATAATATTGTAAGTCAACGATACTTCAATTTAGAAAAACTAGTAAATAGTGTATTTAACATCAACCTTGAAGAAAAAGGAAATGAATACATCAGTAATATTGGTCCTTGTTATAGGTTAATGTGTAAATATATAAATATAAAATAAGAATCCAGGCAAACATATTCCAAGTTCCAAATAAATGATACAATCAGTAGATGCTATAGGATTAAGGACCAGAATAAGTGTTTGGGCCCCAGCTGGATTTCCTCCGAGCGATTTAACTGCTGCAGAACAGTGAAGCCAGCCTTGGAGCCTGGCCCAGGGGAGTTTGGCTCCCAGCTCTGCCCCTGAGCGTTTGTTGGGGGTGGGGCGTCTGGAACAAGCACCCTAACTCCTCTCCATCCTCTAGCTCATCTCTAAGATGGGGTTTGTTTACAGCAGCAGTCCTGTTCTCTGAGGAGGTTCTTTGGAACTCAGGGAATGGTTGTTCAATCTGAATCCTTCATTTCTTAATTCTTTACGTGTAGTACCCAGTGAGAGGCAGAAAATACTGGAGCTAGAGTCTAAGGTCTGTGTCACAACAGAATTTTCTAAACCTGCCAGCATATAAGCTGTCAGGGCAGAAATTTGTCCCTTTTATTCATTGATCTCTCCTAAGTGCATGCAACAGTGGCTGGCCCACTGTAAGAGTTCACTAACTGTTGGCTGAATTTTTTAAAAGTTCCTATAGCAATATGAGAGTGCATTTCATTGTCTTTGAAACCTGGATCTCAAACATTGTTACCGGGAGTGACTACTGGTATAGCCTTTTGAACAGCAGTGAGGTGGAATCTTTCCCAGCTTCAAATGCACACCTTTGCAGGTGGGATATAAACACCTACCCTCTAGCCAGTCAATTAAGTATGACTGCAACTCATCTGCATATTATCTCAGCCTGCATGTATCACTTACGGAACCTATAAGAAGTGTAAAGTGGTGACTGAGAGCACAAAGTCTAGGGCCGAGTGTCTGGATTTAAACCCCAGCTCTGCCAGATACCAGCCGTGTGCCCTTTATCAAGTTACTTGGCTCTTTGCGTCTTTGTCTGCGGAATGTGGGTGATAATAACACTCACCTACCATATAGGGGTGTTCAGAGCATTAAAGGAATTCACATGTCTAAGTGCGTGGAGTAGCATTTACTGTGCGAAAGTAATGCTCACTTTTTTATTCCTGGGGATTTGGGAGGCTCTCCACAGCCCCTTGGGAAGCCCCAATGGTTCAAGAGGTAAATAACCTGCCTGCCAATGCAGAAGATGAAGGTTCGATCCCTGGGTCAGGAAGATTCCCTGGAGGAGGGCATGGCAACCCTCTCCAGTATTCTTGCCTGGAAAATCCCATGGACAGAGGAGCCTGACAGGCTAAAGTCCATAGGGTCGCAAACAGTCAGACACGATTGAGCATGCCTGATGCACAGCCCCTTTATAGCCGATCTCAGGAAGTTAAAAACAAGGCTAGGAGCCGCCAGTCAGCTGTGGAGGCAGCCCTTGAACTCTGGTCAGTCTACCCCAGGACCAGCGGGCTTGCCCATCTTTTTCCCCAGCGACCACAGGCAGTACCACCATAGACTCCTTGGCTTACACCATGTCTGTGTCCTGATCTGTATTTTCCAAGTCCTCTGCTCTGACTCTGGTCACAACCTCTCCTGCAGTCAAGAAAACACATAATCTTCTCTGGGTAATCTTACAAGCTAAAGGGGCAGACCCTCATCTGGTGACATATCAAGGTATCCAGAGGGTCTTCTTAAAATCCAGTGCTCTGTCAGCCTGACCCTCAAATCTAAATTTCTTCACTAGATGATTCTCTTTGTATTTGTCTTTGACTCAGTTTTCTTTTAATTTTACGGCATTAATGGTATCATACCCATTTTGAAAAAAATCCTTGGAGGACTTCCTTGGTGATTCAGTGGCCAAAACTTTGCTTCTAGTGCAAGGGGCCTAGGTTCGATCCCTGGTCAGGGGACTAGATCCCACATGTTGCAATGAACATCGAAGATCTCACCTGCTGCAATGAAGAGCTGGTACAGCCAAATAAAATAAATATTAAAAAATAAGTAAACAAAAAATACTTTGTTTTTATTAAATAAAAATAAATTCTTGGAATCTGGGGCTTAGGGATTGGCCCTGAAAAGGACGGAGGCCCGGCCTTGACCTCAGTGTGGGGCCAAAGAAAGCTCTCTGGTGGCTGGCTCTGGAGAAGGGCTGGAGGGGAAAGGCAGGGTAATCCATTTCTCCTTGGTGCTTAAGGCCTGTTTCTCGTTAGAGCTCTGACTCCACGCGGCTTCCTGTGGCTGCGTGCCCTCCCCCCCACCCCCCCAACCCCCCAACCTTAGTCATACTCTTCCAGGCTCTTCACATCCTGACAGGGCTTATTTTTAAGGGTTGGTTTATCAACAAGCAGTATTGATTGCCTGCTGTGTGTGAAAATGAGGCTGGAGACCCCAGTGGGGAGGGGAAGGGGCCGTGGCAGAAACGGAAGGAAAGGACCAGCCCTCGGGGGGTTGCAGTCTGGCGTAGACAGCAGCAGTGTGGTCAGAGGGCCATCTATGGACCAGCAGATTGCCAGGCCCCAGAGTGGTGGCCCTGTTTGACCCCATGAGCCCACCCTGGCAGGAGAACTTATCCCTTAGTACTTTCAGGATGAAGCATCCTTCTGTGGGCGGGAACAAAACCAAGCATTTCTGCCCTCTGGTCTGTCCGGGTGCTTCAAGGGGAATTTCCTCAGGCAGCCATGGTTCTGGGATGGACTTTCACTTCTGTCATTAGAGCCATCTGCTCGGCAGCCTCGGTTACGTCACTGAGAAACCGTCTATACTTGCTTCCCTCCCAGCAGCAGCGAGCCCAGGGACGCACGTGGCCACAGGCCACAGCTGAGTGGATGCTGTGGGCAGGACTGCCATCGCGCAGGGTCTCCTAACCCAGCTTCTCACTGGAAACAAGGCAAAACTGAGTCCCAGAGATCTGGGGCTCTGGACTTGCTCAAAGGCACGCAACTAGACGTGGGTCTTGAGGAGTCTCATCCCTGCTCAGGCTTTGTGGTAAATCAGCACTGCTTCCACTGAGACGATCTTCGTTGTTGCTGTTGTTTAGTCTCTAGTCGTGTCCGACTCTCTGTGACCCCATTCACTACAGCCCGCCAGGCTCCTCTGTCCATGGGATTCTCCAGGCAAGAGTACTGGAGTGGGTTGCCATTTCCTTCTCCAGGGGATCTTCCTGACCCAGGAATCGAACCTGGGTCTCCATCTTTCTGTGCTTTAATAAGGTGGAAATGCCCTGTTCTATTTTATTCTTCCCCCTTTCCAAGAGCAGTGACCTACCTACCCCTCCATGAGGATTTCCTGGGCACACCTACATGCCTGGAACTTGTGAGACCTGCAGGAGCTACAAAGATCCAAAGACTGGGACTTTGTCCCTATGGAGAACTGTAGAGATGGACCTGACCAACCCATGAGATGAGGACCGTCCAAACCCAAGTCTTACCTTGATAACAGCCCCAGCTACAAAGTAAGGCTGGATCTTAGCAGGGAATTTAGAAGTTTTGTGTCAGAGTGGAAGGAATTGGGTGGACATACCAGTTACTGGCTTGCATTTTTGTTGGTGTTTTCCAACTGGGCAAAATTTCCATCCATTTCTGATTTTACATTGAACACAAATGATATTGCCAAGAGACAAAGGATGTTCTCCTTTCAAGTCAGGAGCCCACTCCATGATTCTGAGTGGAGGGAGGGGGCACAGCCCTGACTCCTGGGACAGCTGCTGCTTACAGTCTTTTGAGTTACAGGGTAACCAGATTCCTCAAGACAGTAATTGGGCTTTTGGGGTCTGCTTGGGTACTCTAGGCACAGGGATGCTGGCTAAAATATCTCAGGCCATAAAAATACCAGAATGAAAATACTCCCAACAACCACACATCCACGTATTCCATGCAGAGGCTATTAAAACCTTCAAATTACACCAGTATTGCTCTTCAAGGCCACAGGAGTACACAGCTGAATGGAAAAGGAAGCGATATTTTCAGGGTGAGTTCAGCACCAATCATTATAAGCTTTCATTTGTCCTCTTTAAAATGTCTTCCTCACGCCTTTAAAATTAATCTATAAGGGTTGACTCCCTTTTTAAATGGTTCTACCAGACCACAATAAGGCATGATCTTTACATATTGCCTTCCTCAACATGACCAAGCAAATCTCTGATGGGGAGAGACAAGGTCCAGTAAATTTGATGGTTCTGACCTAGTCTTTCTTCTCTCAAACACTTTTGCCAGTCCTCCAGCCCGAGCCACCACCATGTCTTACTCGACTCTTAGTGAGCATCTTTATTGACATGTCTACCTCCAAGTCTTCCTTTCTCACATCCATTTTCCTTGAGACACTTAATTTTTCTCAAATGCACACCTGTCTATGAGTCTCCCCTGCTTAAAATCTCAGTCATTCCCCATTTTTGCCTCCAAATCCAAACATTTCCCCAGATCTTAGCAGGCCCTTGATAATCTGGCCCTGCTTAACTTCTCTGATCCCATCTCACAGCATTTCTGGCTTGGGTCATGTCCTCAAGAAGCTCCGCACTCTCCCTACAAAGTCTCCGAACCTGCCAGTCCCCTTGCCTGGATACTTTCTCTCTCTCCATCATTCTGCTAGTTCACGTTCACATTCGGGCCTCAGTAATATCCTGTGAGAAGTCAGAGCCAGTCTCTCATTCATTGTTGGTAGCTGGTTGAATGATGTCCTCCCCACTAACCCCCACCACCCCACCTCAGATATGTCCTCTAATGCCTCTGAATGTAACCTCATTAGGAAAAAGGGTCTTTGCAGATATAATTAAGGATCTGGAGGTGAGATCGTCTTGGAGTATCTGGGTAGGACTTAAATCCAGTGATAAGTGACCTTATAGGAGAAAGGCAGAGGGAGATGAGAGACCAGAGAAGGGAAGGCCATGTGAAGATGGAGCCAAGGAAATTCCCTGGTGGTCCCATGGTTAGAACCTTGAGCTTCCACTGCAGGGGCTACAGGTTAGATCCCTGCTCAGTAAACTAAGATCCCTTGAGACTGAGTGACACAACCACAGGGCAAGAAGCACTTGGAGCCCCGGGAAGCTGGAAGCAGCAAGGAAGGTTCTCCCCTAGGGCCTCAGGAGGGAATGCTGCCTTGCTGGTTTCAGATTCCTGGCCTCCAGAACGCAGAAAATTAATTTCTTGTGTTTGAAGGCACCCAGTTGCTAGTAATTTGTTGTGATAGCTGAGGAAATACGTACACTGCTGTACCACTCGCACTCAACACTCTGCCCAGCACCAAGGAGGGGGCCCCAAACAATTTCTTGAGTGAGTAATGTCCAGGAGACTGGTAGGGAGAGAAAAGGGTTTGGGAAGAGTAGGGGTGGGGAGACACCTGAGACTTGCTAAAAGATAGCAATTTCCGGTTACACCATCAATACAGGAGGTAGCTCTGCTCTTAGAAGAGGGGCCTTCCGTGTGTGATTTGCAGCACTGTTTATACAACACTCCAGTGTGCATCCTACTATCTGAGGAGGTGTTGCAAAATCTCAGAAATGTTCTGTCAGCAAAATAAGTTTACTCACTTTTAATAGGAAATTGTTACTTGAAACATATTTCAAATAATTAGCAAATATATATATGTATTTTTATTATGGGATAATTGCTTTACAATATTGCGCTGGTTTCTGCCATACATCAACATGAACCAGCCACAGGTATACCTATGTCCCCTCATCTAAGAGCAATGGAATAGCAAATACATTTGAGTGTCTCTGAGTCTCTTCAAACTTTACACAAGTTGAACAGACTCTCAGTTATTCCCATGAAATTTTTCCCCTGTACCTTTTCCAACCTTGACTTGGTAAATGGCACCATCCTCCACTTAGCCATGTGAGCCCTAGACTTGAGTGACACTCTTATTTGCTGTCTTGCCATCACCCCCACCAGCCAGAGCTGTGAACTCCATTTTCAGAATACATCCCCAGGTGCTCTGCCTCTCACCTCCTTTTCAAGCCACCATGCTCTCACTCCTGGACTTTACAACAGCCTTCCCATGGATTCACAGCTGGCCCACTTGCTCTTACAATCTCGTCTCTGTTCGAAAGTCAGTCACCTTTCCAGACATGAATCTGCTCTCAACAATCCCCTGATAAAAATCTTTCAATTGCTTTTCATTGCATTAAAAAAAAAAAAAAGATGCAAACTTATACCATGGCCTCCCAAGCCACATGGATCTAGCCCCAACTTACCTTTTCATTCTTATCTGGTGTAACTGTCACCTATGACCACCATGCCTCTCCCATCATCCTTCTGTTCCTCTAACGATCTAATCTTGTTCCTGCCTCAGGGCACTTGCACTTGCTGTATCCTGTCAGGAATGCTCTTTAAAGATTTTCATCAGAGTGTCTCCTTCTCATTTTCCCATACCTGCTTCTCAAAGAGGGCTTCCATTACAACCCTCTGTACCAAATAAAACTAGCGTCTTTTCTAAGCATCCCATGGCACCCTTGGAATTTCCTCTGTAGGTAGCCTAAGAGCTAAACGAAGGCATTTATCGGCTAGGGCTAACATAACAAAGTACCACATACAGGGTGCCTAGAAGATGAGATCAAGATGTTGGTGGGGTTGGTTCCTTCTGAGGATTGTGGAAGGTAATCTGCTTTGTGCCCCTCCCCGAACTTCTGGTGGTGTGCTGGCAAGCCCTGGTGTCCTGTCTTCAGCTGCTTCACCCTCATCTCTGCCTTCAGGTCACATGGTGTTCTCCCTGTGGATGTGTCTGCTTCCAAATTTCCCCTTCTTATAAAGCGGATGAGGGGCCCACCCTATTCCGGTATGACCTCATTTTAACTGATTACATCTGCAATAACCCTATTTTCAAATAAGATCACATTCTAAGTGCTGAGGGTTAGGACTGCAACATGTGATTTTTTTTCCCCCCCTGGGGAGAGGCAGAACACGTCAACCCTTAACAGAGTTGTTCTCTTATTTGATTACTTATTTTTTGTCTGTGCTGAAAGAAGTTTCTTGAGGGCAGAGATGTCATTAATTTTGTTCCCACTGCTGTATCCACTGTATGAAGAACAGTGCTCAGCACAAAGGCTTTCAGTAAGTAATCCTTACTAGATGGTGGCAGTGCTTGCCCAACTTTGAATATACTAACAGCCACTGCATTGTACACTGTAAAGGGGTGAATCTATGGTATGTGAAATATATCTCAAAAACAGTTCTTTCATGAATGTATAGATGCAATGATTATGTATTGTATTAATATTCTTTCTGGGACTCACTTTCTCTCTCTGTCATTAGGTCCTAATTCCCCAGAGATTTAATGACATTAACCTTTTTGAGAATCTGGTGACCATTTTCCCCAGTAAAATGCCGACAGGCACATCCACATGTGTCTCCATACAGCTGCATACAGTACTTTTTATTTAGCTTTAGAGGATTTACGAACACCTTAAGACTTCTGAGGACTGAAGAAACAATGCTTAGGTTAGAGGATCTCACCAAAGACCCTTCTAGCTCTGAAAACTAAGGAATTGTACACACCTGTGCTCTGCATGCACAGGGGCTCTAGGTCGAAAGTAAAATACTTTACTTTTGCTTACAGGGAGTTTATGGTCAACTTGGAGAGAAAGAAACCCATATGATCCAAAACTATGAGGAGAAGGTTTCGTGCAGGCTCTTGGGTTGAAAGCACCCATGACAAGGCTTTCCTTTGGCACTCTGACAAAAGAGCCAGGCATATGTGGTGATGAATAAGAGAATGCAAGCTTGCTTTAGGGTTTCAGAACCAATGTAACCAGTAAAAATGGGTGACACAATAAATTTAACAAACATTTCACTGATAATTGAAATAAAAGAGATTTTTCTTAATTTCTTACTTTCCTTAAAAATCCTGTTAATGTCAAATGAAAGTGAAAGTGTTAGTCTCTCAGCTGTGTCTAACTCTGCGACACCATGAACTGTAGACCCCCAGACTCCTCTTGTCCATGGAGTTCTCCAGGCAAGAATACTAGAGTATGTTGCCATGCCCTTCTCCAGGGGATCTCCCTGACCCAGGGATCGAACCTGGGTCTCCCACATTGTAGGCAGATTCTTTACTGTCTGAGCCACTTCTATTTTAAAAAAAGATATGAAAAATTGTTTTTGATGCAATGACAGTGATTTTGAAGCAATGTAATCGCATTCTGCCGCTCTCTGTACCCAGACAGGCCCATGAACTGCGCTGTCAAGGAGCCGGTTTCTCCCTGTCAATTGGCCTTATCCTTCCCTTTCTCCCTCCACTCCCAAGCCAAGTAGAAATTCTTATAACAAGAGGTTTAATAAAGATGAGGCAGTGGCCTAGTGGAGGAGGGGAGAAAACTGGCAGATAGAATCTTTATAAATTCAGAGAAGATAGAATCTTTATAAATTCAGAGAAGATCACACTCCCAACTGTAGAACCTTGTAAAACTCTCCAAACTGTGTTGAGAGTTATCTCTTTTCCTGTAAAATGACTGGCCAGTTCATATCCCATTAAGGACACTTTAGGAGCTCTGAATAAAAAGTTGAATTAGAAGGAAGACTTTCTGGAAAGTTTGCTAGAAAGAAAATCAAATCCAACAGTTGTTTTAAAGTTCTACAGAGGTTATCACATGGGTTTAGATTGGCAAGATTATTGGCCTCAAAATCCCATGTTATCCCACCAACATCGCCATTAGGTCAACAGCAAAACCTACCGCTCAAAATGAAAATGGGACGAGAAGCAAAGGAGTAAAGTGATGGAAGGAGGAATGGATGGAAGAAACAAGGCAAGGGATGGAATGGAGTTTGGTTGTTTGGGTGGCTTAAGATAATAGATTTTTAATTTTAGGTCCATCAGTTTAAATAGGGAACTTTTTCCACAACCTGACTCTGGAATGACTAGGGGAGTGATTGCTACATTGCTAAAGCTGGTATTTCAAATTAGCATATATTTAGCATACATTTGAACCAAAAGTCCTATATTACAGGCAAACCTGGATACAGTCTCTCATTAAGAACGCCTTTGTTGAGATAGAAAACCAAAAGTCACTATATCTAGCAAAGATATTTTAGGGGAGAGCCACTTGTACCAGCTTAATAGAATCCATTGTTAAATATTCAGGAATTTTGCAAGCTACTTGATATCATGCTGGTAACATGAAATAGTCTACGGTGAGAGTATTTATACCATGAGAAATGCTAGAGGTCAAGGGCTTTTTTTTTTCCTGGAGGGCTGGCTGCTAAACATTTACCAGCACACTGTCTTTGTATGTGAATAGTTTTAAACGCAATTTTAACTGCAAGAAAACCAAGAGAAATACCTCTAACCAACCATTTGAACAAGAACAGATACTTCTGAAGAGCAACTTGGAACTCATCTTAAAGATCATCATTCAGGCAGTCAACAAACACCAACTGAGTATCTAGGTTAATCCTGAAGAGCCAAGGGAAGCATCCAGTATAGAGCTCAGTCACCGAGTATCTTATAAATTGTTTGGAGAGACAGGATGGGCATACATGGAATAATTATGTAAGAGTACAAAACAAAGTACAATTACCTGTAATATTGTAAAAACTGGGTGCGGCAAGACTTCAGAGAAAAGGAATATCATAGGGGGTTAAAATTAAGCAAGAAAATCATGCAAATCATGGTCTTCTGTTAATTCAAAGCAGTAACAGATAAACTAGCTTTATCCTAATGGGATGTTTGGTTTGCAACAAAGTTTAAAAAAATCCTCTCCTACTTACTTAATATTACTATCACTCTTGATATATATTATTAACACAGAGAGACTATTGTTCTTTGTAATAGATGATGACATCTCTGGTGTGTGGCTATTTATATCTTCTTGGCCAGTTGGTCAATGGGCCAGCCTTCCTTTTTTGCACTCGAGTGTACTGCCTTTAGGCCCAGAGCTGCTTAAGTTTGAATGACCAGAGTTTGAATCCAAACTCTTGTCAGTTTTTAGCTGTGTGATCTTAGCAAATGATTCAACCTCTCTATGCCTCAATGTATGTAAGATGGGGAAAGTACTCATGTCTCTCATGGGGATGGTGGGTTAACTCATATCAAGTGCTACTGAGCATATAGTAAGCACTGTGTGTGCTGTGTGCTTAGTCCAACTCTTTGAGACCCCAGAGACTGTAGCCTGGCAGGCTCCTCTATCCATGGGGGTTGGGTTGCCATGCCCTTCTCCTTGAAAAGGGGATCTTTCCAACCTAGGGATCGAACCCTGGTCTCCCGCATTGCAGGTAGATTCTTTACCATCTGAGCCACCGGGGAAGCCCATAGTAAGTAATAATAATAAATAATAGTATGCACTACTTATTATTATTATTCTGCTGAGCTTGAAGCCCAGCCCTGCCATATGGGTTTATGCCCATATGCCATATGTCTTGTTCAAGTCATTCTTGGACTTGAAACCCTGGTTTCCTCATCTAAAGGACAGTAATGATCATTTCTGTCCACTTGCAGGGCTATGTGAGGACTCTAGAAAGTAGTGTCTGTAAAAGCTCTTAGCAAACTGGAAAGTTCTGTACAGGTGTGAGCTGTAGATGCTGATGGAAGATGTCTGCTCAAAATTAACCCTTGGGTTCTTGGCCTCATGATGGCTTGGTGTGTTTGGTGTGCTGTGATGGTTTCTACAATCCCATTGCTGTGTCCCAGAGCACAGAGTCACAGCTTGCTGGCTTTTGGTTGTTTCCTCTTCCTGTCTTTTGTCAAAGAGCATTATGTTAATGTACGGGCTTCCCAGATGGCATGGCGGTAAAGAATCCACCTGCCAATGCAGGAGACACTGGAGACATGCATTCAATCCCTGGGTTGGGAAGATCCCCTGGAGGAGGGCAGAGCAACCCACTCCAGTATTCTTGCTGGGAAAATTCCATGGAAAGAGGTGCTTCCCTGGTGGCTCAGCAATAAAGAATCCACCAGGCAAGCAGGAGATGCAAGTTCCATCCCTGGGTCAGGAAGATCCCCTGGAGGAGGGCATGGCAACCCAATCCAGTATTCTTGTCTGGGAAATCCCATGGACAGAGAAGCCTGGTGGGCTACAGTCCATGGGTTCACAAAAGAGTTGGACACAGCTTAGTGGCTAAACAATAACAATTATGTTAATGTCCTCAAAGGATCTCCCCTAAAGGATGAGTTCATTGTTCATAAACTATGTGCTCCCCTCCCATTAGAGCATCAGCTCCCTGAGGGTAGCTCCTGCTTGTCTGTCTTTTATTTCTGGCTGAACCCCAAGAGTCTGGACAAAAGCCTGATATATGATAGCACTCAATAAATACATGTTTGTGGCAGGAACAGGTGCTCACCAGCCCCAGCTCATGTTTCCTCCAGACTGGAAAAGTGAACTGAGAGGCATCTCCATAGGAAGGAATCAGTATCCTGTGGGCGTCCACAGAGGAACCACTCAATCCACCAGGCAGCTGACTCCCAGGTGTGTGTGTGCACAAGCCACTCTGCAGGTCCTCCGGGGGAAGGGAGGCGTGGACGGGAAGGTACAGCCTCTTTTAAAACTGTTTTGGTTTTTTCTTTAAATGAAGATGTCCAACTTGAGATGTCATGAATCTATTTATGACCCCATCCAAGTTCCACATCCTAAAGCTTTTCCTGCTTGCCGCTGACACCAGCTCCCAGAAGTGGACACTGCTCTGGATCTAGAATGACCACAAGGAGCTAGTTTCTAAAACACCATCTGCTCACCATTTACTTGCTAAGGTTTTCCATTTCAGAATCAGATGTGAGCCACAGAACTCTGCCTTCTCCAAGGGGCTTAGAAAAGACTCTGTCATTTCCACATTAAAAAAGAGGAGTGGGAAAGGAGAGGGCTGCTTGAATTCTGGAAAAACCTGAATTGATTTACAGAATTCTGCAGGTGGGTAGCCTTGGAGCAGAAAAGCAAACCTTATCACCTGTGCAGCTGACATGTCATGATTTTCAAGAGAGGTACAAAGATTTAAAGGACTTTTATATAGATATTTAGTATAATCCTCCTTTTAAAAACTACCAGAGTTCAGAGAAAAAAAGACCCAAAAATGTTTTCTTGGCTAGGTTTCTTATAGTGACTGTGAAAACCCATGAAGGAGGAAAACTGGCCAGGAATTTTTTTTTTTTTTTTTTGAGGGTATGAAAGCCTCTCATTTTTATAGTTTTGAAAATCCTTGGAGTTTAACTTTGAACTTTAACCAAGAAAAATTATATCTTATAAACAATGGCATTTGTTGATTGGACGAAGGACTAGATCAATATTGGTGTTGGCAACCCCTTTTGGCTGCAGTTGCCTCCAGAAATATGCTGGTTGTGGTGTTAAAAAATTATGTCAGTTCCTCACCATGTGCCTCTTTTTCTTGGAGGTTTGCCTGAGCATTAGTTTCCAAAGATACTTCCAGAAGTTAACCTAGAGCCTGGCCTCAGCAGCGAAGGAAGTTACACATAAACTTTCAGAAAGCAGCCGCCACGGTGAGCTTCTGGGCGGGACAGAGGAAGAATCTTGACCTTTGGAGAAAGGAGATAAGCTAGGGCAACCTCTGATTCCAGGAGGATGGCTGCCTTCTCTCTTGCTGCTAATTTTTTCACTTAGACTCATCACACTGAGAGGGGAAAAACCCCAAACTAAACAAAAATAAATCAGTGTTGGTAAGTGAAAACCATTGCTTTGAAAGAAAATAGTCATATTGCAGACGCGATGGAGCTGTCCACTTCAGAATGTCTTAAATCTTTCCATCTTGGGTTGGGGTGGGAGAGTGGTGGTGGTTGGGATGTTTAAGGAGGGAAGTAGTAAAGGTTTTAATGTTTTATGTTAGGCTATCATATTACCAATTTATTTTGAGCATAAGACTCCATGCCATGTGTTTACGTGTGCATGTATTTATTAAGGAAATATGCACATATTGACTTAACTCAGCAGATTGGGTTGCGTTATTTATCCTTATTCCTTGTAACTTTGGTCTGGATTTTCACTTTAAGTGTAATAGGTAGAACAATGCCTGACTGTGAAAGGGGGGCAACAAGAAAAGTTATAAAGGAATTCCACATCATCAGTCCCGAGTCTGCCAGCTTCTTTTGCTCTGCGTGGTCTGTACTGGGTACTCTTGCACTGTGGAGAGGGTGGGGGGCGATGTCCTTTATGCTAACAGTTGGCAATGGAAAATGGCCCAGTGCTGGAGCTGCCACCGTTTCCCTGCTCCTTGTGAAAGATAAGTGCACGCCTGCCACTGCCTGGGGATGACTGAGCCAAGAGCAGTCACTGCATGTCCCTCTGAGGACCTGCTGGCTGACCCTCCCTGTGCTCCTGCTGGCCAATGGGCACCCTTGGTCCTCCTAAGCCTCACCCCCATGTAACTCTGCTACCAAAGACATCTCCTTTCAGCCACGTGGCCCCTGGCGCTGAGGCTAGGACCTTGGCATGTCCCTTTGGAAAGATGGCCGATTTTGCGCTTGCCAGATTCTCACAGATTTCTGACCCATGTCTTGGGTGAAATGAATGCAAGGGGTGGGATTATTTATAGCTGAACTCAGGGAGATGGTGCTGGCCATGTACTTGCAGACATAAAACAAGGCTACTGCAAACATTTACTGAGCTCTTACTGTCTACCATGCATTGTGCTAAGCACTTGGCACGCTTTATTTTATTAAGTCATAACAACCATTTTGGAGCTTCCCAGGTGGCGCTAGTGGTAAAGAACCCACCTGCCAATGCAGGAAACAAGAGATGCAGGTTCGATCCCTGGGTGGGAAAGGTTCCCTGGAGGAGGAGCCTGGCGGGCTACAGTCCACAGGGTCACAAAGAGCTGGACACGACTGAAATGACTTAGCATGCACGCACAGCAACCATCTTATGAATGCAGCTCTGTGTTTGAGATGATAAAATTGAGGCTGGGCTGTCACAGCTAGCAGCAGTGCTGGGGTTCCTCTGGGGATGTCTCAGCGCAGAGCCATGGTGCGTCTAACTTGGACTAACATGCAGGTCATTTTGCCCCACTGTGCTATCTCTTTGCAAGACCACTACTATGAAGGTTGCCACCAGTTGCCCGCGCCCATAAGTTCACTGGGTGACAACAGAGATGGCGATGGTGGGGCTGTACCTACTAGCCCCCCATGGACCTGGAGGGCCACCCTTCCCTGCACCTCATTTCCAGAACTCTTACAGCCTTACTGAATGGAGAACTCAGGGAACCAACCCTTCCTTATGTCCTGTCTTCCAAGGTTATCCCTTCTTTCAGTGGCATGAGAACAGTTTCCTTAACTGGATGCAGTATTCACTGACTCTTAGGGTCAGAAAGCATCCTTAGAGATCCGCTGCCCAATTCAATCACTTTAAGGAAATGCAGTGGAGGCCCAGTGAGATTCAGCAACACAGCGGAGGCCCCACAAGCGAGGCAGCCTTAGGAACAGCACCTCTGGCTCCTATCAGGCGTGATAAATCCTCTAGTTGATCTGAGGGACCTATTTAGTTTAGGTAGACGGGCGGGAGGTAGGGAGGTTGGGGGTGGGCAGGGGTGGGGGGAGAAGAGAGGCAGTGAAGCGATCACGAAACGTCCACCTCAGTGCTTCCATCCCAGATATATGTCGCCCCCTCACCCCAACCTACTCCTTAGCGAGCGAAAGCGGTCAGCGAGGCTAGTGGTGGGAGACACCCCTGGGCCGAGCATTAGAAGAAAACACGGCAAAGTGTCTCCCCTCGTCGGGTGAAGTGTTTTCCCACAGTACCTGTGGATACACAGCTGTGGGCCTGATCCGGACACAGGTCTCCCGCATCCTTCCCGAGCCCCGCTCCTATGGCCTCACCAGAGGCGGCTGGTCTGGCTCCCACCTGCCGGAGACCCAGCTCCCGCAAACACTCAGGAGCAGAAACAAATCGCAGCGGTCCAGGAGTGCTCCCTGCGGGGCTCCTGCTCGTCTGGCCCGGCGCCTGCTCATCTCCGTGGAATGAATCCCCGATGGTCTGTGCGCCCCGAGGCCACGGCCGCGCCCCGGGCCATGCGCCGCAGCGGGGAGCGCGAGTCGCCAGGGAGCTGGCCCCGGAGCCGCCGCCGGGTGGCGGCCTCAAAGTCGCCTCTGGGGCAGGAAATCAGGCACCCGCTTGCCTGGCCGGGCCCCCATCTCCAGCGCCTCGAGGTCTAGACCAAGAAGACTTCTGGTAGGGCAGGTCGCTGGAAGAAGTCGGATTGTGTGCAGGAATCTTGACAGGTTAGAGTGGGCTTGGGTTTAGGAAATAATTCAGTGAATACTGTTGATTTTA
This sequence comes from Bos grunniens, assembly GCF_055505025.1. Taxonomy (NCBI): domain Eukaryota; kingdom Metazoa; phylum Chordata; class Mammalia; order Artiodactyla; family Bovidae; genus Bos; species Bos grunniens. The sequence continues at coordinate 72,809,304 of NC_141170.1, forward strand.
GTCTCCCCTTCCCAGGCTAAAATACTTCACGTCAAGAATAATAGATTCACTCATCAAGCATGGACTTCCAACTTGAAACTGTGCTTGGTTGTATGAACTTTGCATTATTTCATATTTACACTCCTGGCACATGGTAAGCATTAGTGAATATTTGCTGAGGGAATGAATTTATTCCTCACAGCAACCCCATGGTTATCTCCAACTGACAGAAACTCTAAGAGCTGTACAGTCCACCTCTCTCCTATCATGAGTTCCTTTGATGTGAAAATTTACTCTACCTGCATAACAGGGACTCTCCCCCTTCCCCACTTCTGCCAAAAATCCCTAAGCAAGGGGGGAAAAAAAAACCATCTCTTCCTCCGTAGCTCCCCTCTCTTATGAAAGAGACCAACAATTCACAAAAATGGTAGTGAACACATGTCACTACTCCAAGCATTTAATATGAATTAACTAATTTATTCACCTAAAGATGATAATCCTTATCATCTCTGTTTTGCAGATAAAGAAACTAAGTCACAGAGAAGTTAAGGAACTGGCCTCAGGGCTTCTCTGGTGGTCCAGTGTCTAAGACTCCAAGCTCCCAATGCAAGGGGCCCGGGTTCACTCCCTGATCGGGAAACTTGATCCCACATGCTGTTATTGAGACCTGGAGCAGTCAAATAAATAAATATTAAAAAGAAAGGAAGGAAGGAAGGAACTTGCCCCAAGCCACATAACTATTAAGTGACCAGGACTTGGATAAAATAAGGTGATCTCCAAAGTCTATTAAGAATTACGCTGTATGTACTGCCTGTTACGGTTCTCCTCTCCAGGAGAAAGTCAGCAGTTTGTGTTTGTATTTGAAGAGAAGTGGTGAAGTTATCATCTGTGGGACAGGGAGGAGGTGTGAAGGGGCAGAGACCTACTCTCAAGGTTACATGAGGATGGTTGTCTGGGAAGACTTGAAGGCTGAGAATGAGGGGCAACGAGTGGGGGAACCTTGGCAAAGATCAGAGAGGGGGTTGTTGGCACCACCCCCTCCACACAGTTCCACCCGTGGCGGCAGCAGTGGCCAGTCATTTACTCACTCAACCCACCGAGCTTTTAGCCTGAGCAGACTTCATTTAAGAGTGGAGGATAGGGGGTAAAGGAAACAGACAAAAATCCCTTCTCTGTACGAGGTTACATTTCAGAGGAGAGAGACAGACAATTCAGAGATAAACACATTTATGACAAATCAGGCTCAGGGCCATAAGAAGAATAAAGCTGACAAGGACATGAAGAAAGGAAGGCCTAGGGGGTGCATATATAGGCTTTCAGGGAAGGCTCCACTTGAAGTTTGCGTTTGAATACAGACAGAAAGAAGGTGAGGGAATGGTCTGGGTAAGTATTGGGAAAGAGTATTCCAGGCTGAGAGAACCGTGTAGGTACTTGCAGATCATTGTAAAGCTTTGGGTTTTACTCTGATGGTGATAAGAAACTATTGGAAAGTTTTGAGGAGAGAAGTGATGTAATCTGAGTTTTCATTGAAAAGGATTACTTTGGCTGCTCTGTGAAGATCAGATTTAGGGGATTAGGATGGAAGCAAAGCAGGTGGACCTTTTATGGCAACGATCTGAGCAGAACTATGCTGGTGACTTAGACGAGGGTGGGAGAAGAGGAGGAGGTGAGAAACTTTATGACAATCACATTTGTTGGTGGATTGAATTCTCTCTCTCACTATCTATCTAGGTGAAAGAGTTAAGAATGACTTCAAGATTTTTAGCCTAAGGAAACAGTACAACAAAGCTGCCTCTACTCAGATGGGAAAAAATGAGGATCGACCTGAATTGGGAGGGGACAGGGGTGACCAGGTTTTGGCATGTTAGATTTGCGATGTTTGTTGGCACCGTGGTGGAGATATCAAATAGGCTACAGGGGTCTAGAGTTGAGGGGAGAAGTTGGAGGTCACTTGGGAAATGATGAGTGCAGAATGATGGTATTCAGAGCCATGGGGCCGGACGAGCTCATCTACATAATGAGTGAAGAGAGAGAAGAGGTCTAAGAATGACACCCCAATTTTACAGTCAGAGAAGAGGAGGAAGAGCCAACAAAGTCACTGCCAGAGAAGTGGAAACAAAGTTTTTTGGGAAGAGGCAGAAGTCAATCATGGCTTCCCAGGTGGCTTTAGTGGTAAAGAATATGCCTGTAGTGCCAGAAACACAGGTTCCATCCCCAGGTTGGGAAGATTCCCTGGAGGAGGGCTTAGCAACCCACCCCAGTATTCTTGCCTGGAGAATCCCATGGACAGAGGAGCCTGGTGGGCTACAGTCCATGGGGGTCACAAAGACTTGGATGCGACTGAAGTGACTGAGTACTCAGCATGCACAGAAGTCAACCATGTCGAATGGAGGAAGATGAAGACAAAAAATTACCTTGGCATTTTGTAATTAGCAGCTCCTGGGTATCATTGAAGTGGATGGAGGACCAGGGATTTACCCGAAATTTCTGATCTGGGTAAGCCCCGAGTTTCTTGTATGATACACAGTTGTTGTTTAGTCGCTAAGTCATGTCAGATTCTTTTGTGACCCTGTGAACTGTAGCCCGCCAGGATCCTCTGTCCATGGGATTTCCCAGGCAAGAATACTGAAGTGGATCACCATTTCCTTCTCCAGGGGATCTTCCCAACCTAGGGAATTGAACCCATGTCTCCTGTGTCTCCTACATTGGCAGGCAGATTCCTTACCACTGTGCCACTTGGGAAGCCCCATAATGCAGGCTAAGTTGCTTCAATCATGTCTGATTCTTTGCGACCCCATGGACAGTAACCCTCTAGGCTCCTCTGACCATGGGATTCTCCAGGCTAGATATTGGAGAGGGTTGCCAGGCCCTCCTCCAGGGGATCTTCCTGACCCAGGGATCGAACCTGCATCTTTTCCGTCTAACCTGCATTAGTAGGTGGGCTCCTTACCGCTAGCACCACATGGGAAGCCCTATATGGGAAGCCCGTAATGCAGGGGACAAGGATAAATTATGGAAAATTCCTGGGATTTATCAACTCTTGCTCCTTTTGAATGCAGAGCATGATAACGGTTTAATTTGCCTTAGAGCATTAAAGAAATGTAGCATGTTTTTTGTTGTTGTTCTCTAGGATGTCACAGAACCATCTACACCTTTTGCTTTGAGGTTTACTTCAGTGTCCCTTTTGTTCCCAGAGACTGTGAATTCTGGGTCATGAGTATTGGGGGTTAAAATGGGACGCAGAGGTAAAGGTAGAGAAGGGTGGAGGCTTTTGCAGTGAAACTGTGGGAGTGATACATGGCAAATGAGGAAAAAGACCACCTGGTTCTTGGAGTCACAGTAATGCCCTCCTGGGCAGGGGTATGAAGACACCTGTAATGGGAGGTCTATGACTTGTTTTTTGGCACAAAGCTCACATAATAGAGCTAAAGCTCTTTAACCTTGAGTATCAGAGAGGGAATTAAGAAATACCTACTCAGCTATGTCACACCCAGTTAAGTAAAAGTTACACCATCTTTTTTCCATCTTCAATATCCCAATTACGCCACAAGTTTGGGACCGCAATTAAAACGAGGAGGACAGGCCCCAGAGGCAAAAAATAGTCAACAAGTCTCAGTTACAAAATATAAAGCACTGAACATTTGGAGAGAGAAACCACTGGGGGAGGGGAGTCTTGTATTATGTGCACTATCTGCAACACATAATAATGAATTTCCAAACATTTTTGGAAATTGCAGAGTAGAAAGGTTCTGAAAAGTCATTTTGGAAAATCATCCATATGCTAGGCCCTGGGGACAGATCAGAGAACAAGATGGCTGTGATTCCTGCCCTCACAGCACTTACAGTTGAAAAGTAAATAGGCAGTTATGGCCGAGGGTGATAATAATGCAAGAAGAGAAATACAGGTACTAGAGAGCCATAGAGGAGAGGTGCTTAATCAAGGACTCGAGGAGGCTTATGAGATGAAGCAAGGTCTAGGCTGCAACCCGTAGATGAGGAGAATAAAAAGATTGCTGGGCACCTATTATTTGGGAGGAGACAGTAGAGTGCACACTGGGGTCCATTGCCTGGGTTCAGATCTGGGCTCTGCCATTAGCTGCGGACCTTGGTGAAGCTAGTCATCTTTCTATGCCTCTGTTTCTTCTTGGTATGATATACCATCTTTTTCAAGGAGTCACTATGATGATTAAAGTATGTCTGTAAAGCATTAAGTACAGCACCTAAAATAAGCTAAGGAGATAAGTTTAAGTAAAAGATAAGTAAAATGTCAACAATATTTTGTTCATTTGAAGTTTTGTTTCATAATAGTATATTTCTAAGGGCTTAACTAACTTTATTCAGCACCCTACTTTTCTTACAACATTTTAAATTCCTCAATAGTAAATGTACCTACTCTCAGGTCTTTGGGCTCTGCCCTTGAGGTGGAGGCTACTGGAGGGTAGATGGCACCATCCTCAACTACTGAAATAAAAAGCCACAGGACACTGGCCCAACCAGAGACATATGAAAAAAAAAAAGTCAGGAGGGCCACTGTAACCAGATGGTACTGGCCAGGATTTGTGTGTCTGTGTGTTTTCTTTACTAAGAATTCTTTTTATTGAGATATTAATATAATTCACATACCATAAAATACACCTTTAAATATGTACAATGGGTTTTAATATGTTCCCTAGGCGGCAGCCGAGAGGAGCTACCACACGCCCGAGGTCAGGGGTGGCTGCGCAGGTGCAGGAGGGCAGAGAGGAGCTACTCCACATTCAAGGTCAGGAGGGGCGGTGTTGAGGAGATACCCCTCGTCCAAGGTAAGGAGCAATGGCTGCGCTTTGCTGGAGCAGCCGTGAAGAGATACCCCACGCCCAAGGTAAGAGAAACCCAAGTAAGACGGTAGGTGTTGTGAGAGGGCATCAGAGGGCAGACACACTGAAACCGTAATCACAGAAAACTAGTCAATCTAATCACACTAGGACCACAGCCTTGTCTAACTCAATGAAACTAAGCCATGCCCGTGGGGCAACCCAAGACGGGCGGGTCATGGTGGAGAGGTCTGACAGAATGTGGTCCACTGGAGAAGGGAATGGCAAACCACTTCAGTATTCTTGCCTCGAGAACCCCATGAACAGTATGAAAAGGCAAAATAATAGGATACTGAAAGGGGAACTCCCCAGGTCTGTAGGTGCCCAATATGCTACTGGAGATCAGTGGAGAAATAATTCCAGAAAGAATGAAGGGATGGAGCTAAAGCAAAAACAATACCCAGTTGTGGATGTGACTGGTGATAGAAGCAAGGTCTGATGCTGCAAAGAGCAATATTGCATAGGAACCTGGAATGTCAGGTCCATGAATCAAAGCAAATTGGAAGTGGTCAAACAGGAGATGGTAAGAGTGAACGTTGACATTCTAGGAATCAGTGAACTAAAATGGACCAGAATGGGTGAATTTAACTCAGATGACCATTATACTACTACTGCGGGCAGGAATCCCTCAGAAGAAATGGAGTAGCCATCATGGTCAACAAAGAGTCCGAAACGCAGTACTTGGATGCAATCTCAAAAACGACAGAATGATCTCTGTTCGTTTCCAAGGCAAACCATTCAGTATCACAGTAATCCAAGCCTATGCCCCAACCAATAATGCTGAAGAAGCTGAAGTTGAACGGTTCTATGAAGACCTACAAGACCTTTTAGAAGTAACACCCAAAAAAGATGTCCTTTTCATTATAGGGGATTGTGATGCAAAAGTAGGAAGTCAAGAAACACCTGGAGTAACAGGCAAATTTGGCCTGGGAATACGGAATGAAGCAGGGCAAAGGCTAATAGAGTTTGGCCAAGAGCACGCACTGGTCATAGCAAACACCCTCTTCCAACAACACAAGAGAAGACTCTACACATGGACATCACCAGATGGTCAACACCAAAATCAGATTGATAATATTCTTTGCAGCCAAAGATGGAGAAGCTCCATACAGTCAGCAAAAACAAGACCAGGAGCTGACTGTGGCTCAGATCATGAGCTCCTTATTGCCAAATTCAGACTTAAATTGGGAAAGTAGGGAAAACCACTAGACCATTCAGGTATGACCTAAATCAAATCCCTTATGATTATACAGTGGAAGTGAGAAATAGATTTAAGGGACTAGATCTGATAGACAGAGTGCCTGAAGAACTATGGACAGAGGTTCGTGACATTGTACAGGAGACAGGGATCAAGACCATCCCCAAGAAAAATAAATGCAAAAAAGCAAAATGGCTGTCTGAGGAGGCCTTAAAAATAGCTGTGAAAAGAAGGGAAGCGAAAAGCAAAGGAGAAAAGGAAAGATATAAGCATCTGAATGCAGGGTTCCAAAGAATAGCAAGGAGAGATAAGAAAGCCTTCCTCAGTGATCAATGCAAAGAAATAGAGGAAAACAACAGAATGGGAAAGACTAGAGCTCTCTTCAAGAAAATTAGAGATACCAAGGGAACATTTCATGCAAAGATGGGCTCGATAAAGAACAGGAATGGTATGGACCTAGCAGAAGCAGAAGATATTAAGAAGAGCTGGCAAGAATACACAGAAGAACTGTACAAAAAAGATCTTCACGACCCAGATAATCATGATGGTGTGGTTGCTCACCTAGAGCCAGACATCCTGGAATGTGGAGTCAAGTGGCCTTAGAAAGCATCACTACGAACAAAGCTAGTGGAGGTGATGGAATTCCAGTTGAACTATTTCAAATCCTGGAAGATGATGCTGTGAAAGTGCTGCACTAAATATGCCAGCAAATTTGGAAAACTCAGCAGTGGCCACAGGACTGGATGATGTCAGTTTTCATTCCAATCCCAAAGAAAGGCAATGCCAAAGAATGCTCAGGCAACCACACAATTGCACTCATCTCACACGCTAGTAAAGTAATGCTCAAAATTCTCCAAGCCAGGCTTCAGCAATACGTGAACTGTGAACTTCCAAATGTTCAAGCCGGTTTTAGAAAAGGCAGAGGAACCAGAGATCAAATTGCCAACATCCGCTGGATCATGGAAAAAGCAAGAGAGTTCCAGAAAAACATCTATTTCTGCTTTATTGACTATGCCAAAGCCTTTGACTGTGTGGATCACAATAAACTGTGGAAAATTCTGAAAGAGATGGGAATACCAGACCACCTGACCTGCCTCTTGAGAAACCTATTTGTAGGTCAGGAAGCAACAGTTAGAACTGGACATGGAACAACAGACTGGTTCCAAATAGGAAAAGGAGTACGTCAGGGCTGTATATCGTCACCTGGCTTATTTAACTTCTATGCAGAGTACATCATGAGAAACGCTGGGCTGAAAGAAGCACAAGCCGGAATCAAGATTGCCGGGAGAAATGTCAATAACCTCAGATATGCAGATGACACCACCCTTATGGCAGAAAGTGAAGAGGAACTAAAGAGCCTCTTGATGAAAGTGAAAGAGGAGACTGAAAAAGTTAGCCTAAAGCTCAACATTCAGAAAACGAAGATCATGGCATCTGGTCCCATTACTTCATGGCAGATATATGGGGAAACAGTGGAAACAGTGTCAGACTTTATTTTGGGGGGCTCCAAAATCACTGCAGATGGTGACTGCAGCCATGAAATTAAAAGACGCTTACTCCTTGGAAGGAAAGTTATGACCAACCTAGATAGCATATTCAAAAGCAGAGACATTACTTTGCCAACAAAGGTTTGTCTAGTCAAGGCTATGGTTTTTCCAGTCGTCATATATGGATGTGAGAGTTGGACTGTGAAGAAAGCTGAGTGTCGATGAATTGATGCTTTTAAACTGTGGTGTTGGAGAAGACTCTTAAGAGTCCCTTGGACTGCAAGGAGATCCAACCAGTCCATCCTAAAGGAGATCAGTCCTGGGTGTTCATTGGAAGGACTGATGCTGAAGTTGAAACTCCAATACTTTGGCCACCTCATGCAAAGAGTTGACTCATTGGAAAAGACCCGGATGCTGGGAGGGATTGGGGACAGGAGGAGAAGGGGACGACAGAGGATGAGATGGCTGGATGGCATCACCGACTCGATGGACATGAGTTTGAGTAAACTCCGGGAGTTGGTGATGGAAGGGAGGCCTGGCGTGCTGGGATCCATGGGGTTGCAAAGAGTCGGACACGACTGAGCGACTGAACTGAACTGAACTAGGTTGTGTCATACCGTCGCTATCTGAGTCCAGAACATTTTCATCACCCCAAAGAGAAACCACTTGGTATGTTTTTGAGTGGTGCGAATCTGTGCCAGAGTTGCTGATATTAGAAGTAAAACGTCTGTGATCAAGAAATTTATGAACAGCATCAGAATGGAGCTACTGAGCTCATTCCAGGGATTTTTTGCATCCTGCCTCCCCATCCTCTGAAGATTCACTCTAGACATTTAAACTGACCTAGATGAATTGTTGCATAGCAACACTGTCTTGTGTTCCATTCTGACATGTGTATGTATTATGCTGCTGCTGCTGCTGCTAAGTCACTTCAGTCGTGTCTGACTCTGTGCGACCCCATAGATGGCAGCCCACCAGGCTCCCCTGTCCCTAGGAATCTCCAGGCAAGAACACTGGAGTGGATTGCCATTTCCTTCTCCAATGCATGAAAGTGAAGTGAAGTGAAGTTCGCTCAGTCGTGTCGTGTTGGACTCTTAGTGACCCCATGGACTGCAGCCCATCAGGCTCCTCCATCCATGGGATTTTCCAGGCAAGAGTACTGGAGTGGGGTGCCATTGCTTTCTCTGTATGTATTATATATGTATGTATATATACACACATGTGTAATATATACATATATACATACACACGCACAGAGTGTGTGCATGTGTGATGTGTGTGTATGTGTGTGTGTGTGTGTGTGTTAGTGGGTACCTGTTAGTTAGCAGTTGACCTGTCTTCCGGCATCCTTTCCTCACCCTATCTGACCCTGGCATCCCCAGAAGGGAGAATCACACCAGCAGGGCCTCTTGGTTCCTTTTCCCCATTCTCCTTGATATCTTCTCTTGAATGTTTCGAAGACCTTCAGTCAAAACTCATCCAAAATGAAACTGATTAACAACCCCTTCCTCAAACCAGCCCCCTTATCCCAGTGAATGAGAGAATGTAACCACCACCCACTCACTGATCCACACTGGAAACCCAGGCATGGTTTGTGACACGTCTCTTGCCCGCCTCCCTGCAATTGCTGAGTCTGGATCGTCTGCTTCCACAGTCACTCTTGGATACATCCACCATCTGCATCTCCACCACAGTCACTGTCCTGGTTCAGAGAACACTCATCTCTGGCCTGATTCACACAGTCGCCTCCTACCGAGTCTTCCTATTCTCACTTCTGTCCCTCCTTCCTTTCCATCCCCCATATTTTCTGATATGCAAATCTGATTATACCTCCTTCCAGCTTAAAATCCTTGCTGTCAGGACAGAGTCCATGTTCTTTCATTAGGTTTACAAGGCCTGATCTGGCCTCTACCCACCACTCGAACCTTCTCTTTCTCCCTCTCTGTTCTTCCCATGTCATGCCTCAGTCCACCTCCTTCATCAGTGGGCACATCCTCACTAGGATATCTGCCTTTCTGATCTTACACATACTGTTCCCTTTTCCCTGGAAAACTCTCCCTGCCCTCTGCCCATTTTTCTCCAGTCTTCTTCATCCAGTTAAGCTCTACTCTGGTCTTGGCTTAGATGTTGTTTCTCCTAAGAAAGCTCGAACTCCTCCTGTGTGTCCCAGAGTTTGAGCACCTCTCCTTCCAGAGCACAGAGGGTCACACCGCTTACCGTTCCATGGCCCCCAGTGTGAATGCTCACCAGCATACCCCCAGGGCTTCAGCAGTGCCTGAAATATGGTGGGCACTCCTCCATGCTTGATGAGTGAGTAAAAGAAAGCAGCTCCCAGGTCTGTACAAGCTAGTGGGGAGGGGAGTTTCTTGGTGCCAGCCTTCCATTCTTCCCTTTGAGTCCTCTCTGGATCCCTACATGTACTTCTGTTAATAGCAGCTTGATGTCCTAATCCTCTCTTTGTGCTCTTGAAGGCCTCAAAATCTTTAAAAACTATAAGAAATAATGATTCTTTAGTGACTAGAATGTCCAAATTTATAATTACCCACAAGAGAGCAAATTTCAAGGGTAGGAATTCTTTTCTGTTCCTCTCCAGTCATTCACACAGCTGACTTTCCACTCCAGTGTCTGACCCTGGCTGCCTTTCTCCTTGTTGAGAATTTATAGGAAAGGGGAAATGGGTTTAATGGTACAGAGTTTCAGTTGGAGAAGATGCAGAAGTTCTGGAGATGAACGGTGATGATGGTCACACTACAGTGTGAATGTGCACTTAAGAGTGGTTACAATACAATAAAATAGTACAATTTTGTGTTAGGTATGTGCTGTGTGCTAAGCTGCTTCGGTCGTGTCTGACTCTTTGCGACCCTATTGACTGTAGCCTGCCAGGCTCCTCTGTCCATGGAATTTTCCAGACAAGAACACTGGAGTGGGTTGCATTGCCTACTCCAAGGGATCTTCCCAACCCGGGGATCAAACCCTTCTCTCTTATGTCTCCTTCATTGATAAGCGGTTTCTTTACCACTAGTGCCACCTTGGAAGCCCTGGAGAAGGGCTAGGTCTATTTTACCATAATTTAAAAAAAAATAATAATTTTATAGGCTGTGGTGGTGGTAGTTTGTGGTCAGAGAGTTCTCAATTTGAACTCTAGCTGGTCCTACAAGCTGTGGGACTTTAGCAAGAATCTGAGTTTCTGCATCTGTAACATGGATATGATCTTTCATTTAACAAATGTTTATTGAATATCCATCAGGAGAGAGGAAGAATGGTATCATGGTTAAAAAATCAAAGGCTGGTGCCCTGAACTTAAATCCTGGTTCCAAAGCTCTTTAAAATAAATATTTTTAAAATTAATTAATTATTTTTCTGGTTCCATAGATCTTTAGCTGTAGGGGAACAGGCAAGCCAATTTTTTTTTTTTTCTCTCTGTGTCAGTTTCATCATCTGGAAAGTGGAGAGAGTAGTTTTTCCATCATAAGGTTGTTGTGAGAAATAATTGAGTTAATATATAAAAGTAGAACAGTGTCTGGTACAAGGTAAATGCTACTTATTACTATTATTATTTGTCTGAGTTGTGTAGAAGCACTCAGAACAGTATCTAGTAGAAGCATCATCTATAATTATTACACATTATTATGTCCTAGTTCTAGAAACTGGACACTTAACTGTGAACCAAATACCGTCTTTGTCTTCTTGGAGTGTATCATTTAGTGAGGAAACCAACAATGAATAAGTGAACATGCATCTAATATCTGCCTTACAATGTGAGTACATGGGACAGTGTAAGTCAGGGGCTGATGGAGTCAGATCTGGCTCACGACAGGAGTTAGCTCAACTCCCCTCTCCTCTCCTCTCTTATTTCTTTCTCTCCCTCTCTCTCTTTGGAGAGAAGCCAGTTAGAGGCCAAGCAGCCTTCAGACCCATTGGCCAAGGAAGTAGAGGGAGCAGCTCAGGCCAGGGCCTCAAAAGATCGGTAGCAGTTTCTGCAGCAAGTAGTTTCTATCTTGCTCTGTTAGAGGAAATATGAATCATCAGCTGTTTGGCTTCCATTTCCTGGGAGGATGCAGGCCCAGGAAATCTGTGGTTTGAGCATCATCACGGAGATCAAATGAAATGGCTATTGGTGGTGGGGTGTGTTGCTAGGACCACTGATAGTCATCCCTTGAGCCAAATGACTCATCTTGAGCTGGCTCCTCAGCCCTCTGAATGCATTCAGCTCCTGAAATGAGTTGAATTTCCGGCCATGGGGTGATTCTTCTTTAGCTCTGCTGGGTGGTGGAGCAGAGCGGACTAGGCTGGGGCAGGAGTAAAAGGGGTCCAGCCTGCAATCTTATCTTCATTTCACAGATGATGGAAAGGAGAGCTGGGGTCACAGCCACATGTGACAACCGATGAACAGTCGACTCAGGAAAGCTTCCCCAGATTCTTTGCCCCAACTCATGCTGTTTCCCCAGTTGTTATTAGATTCTAGCACATCTAAACCATTGGTTTCACCACAACCTTGCCCTTAACCATTTTGGTTAAAGTCCTCTTACTTGACACAGCTATACTGCAGCATAACAAAGCATAACAAAGCAATTGGGTCAATCTTGTGGGGGTTTTGAAAGGAGGGTTACCAGTTGTTAGAAAACAGAGAGTGAGAGATTGCTACAGATGGCAGATGTTAAGATAAGAATATTCATCAAATATTTTTATATCATTCTTTCCTTGGGGTCCTCTTTTTTTCTTCAAATGATTAATTTGAACCAAGGAAATCCCCATGAATATTCATTTAAAATGAAGGGAAAAATAGCCCTCCATGATGGTGGGATTGTATACTTAGTTCTGCACACCACAGTGGGCTGATCTGGTCCTCTTCAGAATGGTAGATCATGGCACAGGATAAAGAACACTGTGACATCAGTGACACAGTGCAGAGAGATGGGAGCTCTGATGCCAATGCGTAATCTCTGGGGTGGGTACCTGCATGTTTCTTACATGAGTTGGTACTTTTATTGTGTTTTGAAATATTTCATACTAAAAAGGCATGGACTTTGACATCAGAAAATCTGACCTTGAATTCCACGTCCTTGGACAGGTCCCTCAATTTCTCAATGTGCTCACCTGTAAAATGTGGATGACAATAAGTAGTTCTCAGGTTTGTTGCTGTGATCAAGCAAGAGAAGGCATTTTGGAATTTCTGAATCATGTCATAAATGTCATTTGTGGTCATGACAATGGCAGCAGCAATAGTGAGTTGTCTTACTAGGCAGTGAACGCTCCTCCCTGAAAGGGTTCAAATGGAGGGTGACATTCAAGAAGAGGACACCTGGGATGTGAATAAGGACTCCTTCTGTCTTGTTTTGTGGGGAGGTCAGACGAGTGGCATCTTTTCCAACTTGGGGATTCCATGACTAGTCTTGACCAAAAGCTGAAAACTCAAACATCCAAGCCAAGCAGAGAACATAGTTGAAGAAAGTGGGCAAGCTTGGAGTTGGGGGTGGGAAGAGGTGGAGATTGTGGAGAACTGGAGGAATCAAGTTTCGTGTAAAGGGGGCAGCCATTGTTTAGAACCAGCTAATAATATTCACTGTTGCTCTAGAGCTATATATGTATCAACATATACATACATATATGTATACATATATTTTAAATGATCCATTGCTCTTTTTTTTTAGTATTATATTCACAGAGTTGTGGTAACCATTGCCACACTCATTTCTGGAACATTTTCATCACTCCAAAAGGAAACCCATATCCATTAGCAGACATTCCCCATTCTTTCCCTCAGTCCTACACAGCTACTAATATACTTTCTGACCCTATACAGGACATATCATACAAACAGAATCATACAATATAGGGCCTATTTTGACCTGCTTCTTTCACTTAGTATGTTTCAAGCTTCATCCATGTTGCAGCACATATCAAAACTTCATTCCTTTTATAATATTCCAGTGTGTAGTCTACCACATTTCATTTATCCATTTATTAATTGATGGACTTTTGGACTGTTTCTACTTTGGGACTTTTATGAATAATGTTGCTATAGCCATTCATGTACAAGTTATTGTGTAGACACACGTTTTCATTTCTCTTGGTATGTACCTAGAGGCTGACAGATATTTCAGTATTTCAACCGAACTAGAACCAACAGAACCCTTTCTCTGGGTATGTATGCATGTGTGTGTGTATAAGCACATGATTAAAAAGTATAGACTCAATAAGTCATGTGAGTCAAAAACAGTATATATTCAGGGACCAGGTTTCAAGGCTGGTATAAACCTTAGTTCTTTTATCTACAAAACAGGAGAAGTGAACCAGTTGAACCCTATGGATTCTTTTAGCATGAAAACTTTACTTTTCTGGAATTTAATTAAATTCTCACCAACACATTCACTTATAAATAAAACCCACTTCTATTTCCCAAGAGATTTTGAGGTGCCTTATAATATTGACCAGATAGGACAGTTAAAAATTAGTTTGGAAAGAGAACTCATAATTGTACAGGAGCTGGAACTGAGAGGGTCAGTAGGACACTGAAATTTAGTACCTTGCTTCCTGGTAGGTGCATGCATAAGTGTAGTTTGGAGGATATGCAAAACGAGACCTTTTGTTGTGTGCTCAAGTTTTTGTTCTGTTCTAGCCACACTGCAAGGTACGTGGGACCCTAGTTCTCCCACCAAGGATCAAACCTGCACCCCTGCAGTGGAAGGTTGGAGTCTTGACCACTGGACTACAAAGGAAGTTCCATGTGTATCCAAGTTTGAATGACATGCTCCTGACTCTGAGTAGCTCAAGTCTCTTAGGGAGATACATCAGTTCAGTTCAGTCGCTCAGTGGTGTCCGACTCTGCGACCCCATGAGTCGCAGCACACCAGGCCTCCCTGTCCATCACCAACTCCCAGAGTTCACTCAGACTCACGTCCATCGAGTTGGTGATGCCATCCAGCCATCTCATCCTCTGTCGTCCCCTTCTCCTCCTGCCGCCAATCCCTCCCAGCATCAGAGTTTTTTCCAATGAGTCAACTCTTTGCATGAGGTGGCCAAAGTACTGGAGTTTCAGCTTTAGCATCAGTCCTTCCAAAGAACACCCAGGACTGGTCTCCTTTAGGATGGACTGGCTGGATCTCCTTGCAGTCCAAGGGACTCTCAAGAGTCTTCTCCAACACCACAGTTCAAAAGCATCAATTCTTCAGCGCTCAGCTTTCTTCACAGTCCAACTCTCACATCCATACATGACCACTGGAAAAACCATAGCCTTGACTAGACAAACCTTTGTTGGCAAAGTAATGTCTCTGCTTTTGAATATGCTATCTAGGTTGGTCATAACTTTCCTTCCAAGGAGTAAGCATCTTTTAATTTCATGGCTGCAGTCACCATCTGCAGTGATTTTGGAGCTCCAAAAATAAAGTCTGACACTGTTTCCACTGTTTCCCCATGTATCTGCCATGAAATGATGGGACCAGATGCCATGATCTTCGTTTTCTGAATGTTGAGCTTTAAGCCAACTTTTTCACTCTCCTCTTTCACTTTCATCAAGAGGCTCTTTAGTTCCTCTTCACTTTCTGCCATAAGGGTGGTGTCATCTGCATATATGAGGTTATTTATATTTCTCCCAGCAATCTTGATTCCAGCTTGTGCTTCTTCCAGCCCAGCGTTTCTCATGATGTACTCTGCATAGAAGTTAAATAAGCAGAGTGACAATATACAGCCTGAGGTACTCCTTTTCCTGTTTGGAACCAGTCTGTTGCTCCATGTCCAGTTCTAACTGTTGCTTCCTGACCTGCATACAGGTTTCTCAAGAGGCAGGTCAGGTGGTCTGGGAGATACATAGGTCCACACAATTAGAATCCAGTGAACTAAATGCAACGATAACTTTGACAGCTTAGAGAAGTACTTCGAAATGTGGTGGTGGTGGTGGGGTCCACAAGGATCAGAAAAATGTAGTGGGGCAATTGCTTGACTGAGCTGTTTGAAGTGATGTGCCCTAACAGCTCCATCACTAAAAGGCTGTATAGCTTTGAACAAATTGTTTCATCTTAGTGGACTTGGTTTCCTCATCTGTCAAAGGGGACAAAATAGTACCTACTTTACAGGTTTGTTTTTTTTTAATTAAAGAAATGAAGTGTCTCATCTGGAGTAAACGTGTGTGTGTGTGTGTGTGTGTGTGTGTAGTAGAGGGTGGTTGTAAGTTGAGGCTGAAACCTCTGGGAGTGTCTCTTACCTGGGGCTGCAAATGACGGCTGGCTAATGGGAGTGTCAGCTGTCCGGTGAGGAAAGCCAAGGTCAAAAACCCAGAAAGTGTAGGTCAGTAGGCAGTCAGGAAATTAGAGATAGATATCATAGGAAACCACAGATCAAAAATAACAGGAAGGGTGTTCTGGGCCCACACCTGTGTGTCTATCAAGCACTGCTACCTGTGTCTTTGCTGGTGATGCTGGGACAATTGGATGTATCATTGAGCTGGGGAAGGAGAGGACAAAATTAGTCCAATAGAAAAGGGAATGACAAAGGCAGTGAAAATTATGATAAACCTAGACAGCATTGAAAAGCAGATACTTCACTTTGCTGACAAGAGTTCATGTAGTTAAAACTATGGTTTTTCCAGTAGTCATGTATGGATGTGAGAAAGAAAAGAAAAGAAGTGAAGTTGCTCAGTTGTGTCTGACTCTTTGCAACCCCGTGGACTGTAGTCTACCAGGCTCCTCTGTCCATGGAATTTTCCAGGCAAGAGTACTGGAGTGTGTTGCCATTTCCTTCTCCAGAGGATCTTCCCAACCTGGGGATCAAACCTGGGTCTCCCGCATTGCAGGCAGATGCTTTAACATCTGAGCCACCAGGGAAGTGGGCCATAAAGAAGGCTGAGTGCTCAAGAATTGATGCTTTCAAACTGTGGTTCTGGAGAAGTCCTGAGAGTCCCTTGGACAGCAAGGAGGCCAAATCAGTCAATCCTAAAGGAAATCAAGCCTAAATATTTACTGGAAGGACTGATACTGAAGCTGAAGGTCCAATACTTTGGCCACCTGATACAAAGAGCTGACTCAGTGGAAAAGACCCTGATGCTGGAAAAGATTGAAGGCCAAAAAAAGAAGAGGGCGGCAGAGGATGAGATGGTTAGATGGCATCACCAACTCAAGGGACATGAGTTTGAGCAAACTCCGGGAGATAGTGAAGGATAGGGAAGCCTGGCGTGCTGCAGTCCATGGGGTGGCAAAGAGTCGGACAGGAATTAGTGACTGAGCAACAAAAAGGAGTGACTGTTGCCATAGGGACAGGAAGCAGAAGATGCAAGTTACGGAGGCTTGAGAGAACCTGCTGGGTTTTGGAACGCTAATAGCTTGGTAGGGCTGGAGCTCAGGAGAGGGCTGGAGAGAGATGCCAGGTGAGGTTGTGAGATAGTAGGGCAATAGGGCATGGGGCAGGGGGTGGTTATCACAAGGGGTGCTGGTCATAAGATTTAGTCTGCCCTCCATTCTGAGCGTGAAAGGAGTCATGGAAAAAATTTGAGGACAGGAAGGACACTGTCAGATTTCTGGAGTAAAAATCTCACCCTGGCTGCTGGGTGGAATTGAGTGCCAGGAGGACCATCTGACAGTAGAAACAGCAATTATATAAGAGCCAAGAAGGTGCTTACTTTGAACACAGAGTAATAGTTACATGATTTATTATACCAGCAATTATAATAATGCCAGTGTTCTGGATCGAGTTAAATGGCAGAGTTAGGGCTCAAACCCAGTGGAAAAATGCTCAGGAAGGGAAAGTTTTTTAAAAAAACCTTCTAGTGAAAAATTGACACTGAAACAACTAAAAAGGGGGGGTCGGGGCGGGGGAAATTCAAAGAACCACCAGAGTCAATCTTGTAAAAGTAAAAATGAAAAAGCGTCTCTGTGGATAATCTTTACTTATTCCAAAACTGAGATAAGAGGCACCTTCATTTTCAATACGGAAGCAAGAACTTGTTTGTTGCTTCTTAGCAGCTCAAACGTATTTCCTGGTTTTATTTGGGCAGCAAGCATGTTGCTGCAATCAGCTTGTATAAAATGGGTTTTGAATGTTCATACCCTCCTCTTATCAGTGCATTTTTCTTGTGATTGTATCAGTTTCCTATTGCTACTGTAATAACTTACCACAAACTTAGAGGCTTAGAACAACATACATTTTTTTATTTTGCAGTTCAAGAGGTCAGAAGTCTGATGGGTCTTATGTAGATAAAATCACATGTTGGCAGGGCTGTGCTCCTTTCTGAATGCTATAGTGGTGAATCTGTTTTCTTGCCTTTTCCTGTTTCTAGATGATGTTTATATTCCTTGCCTTGTGGACCCTTCCTCCATTTTCAAAGCCAGCAATTGCATCACTCTGACTTCTGACTCCATCATCACATCTCTGACTCTAACTCTTCTGCCTCCCCTTCACTTGTGATGATATTTCACCCATCTGGATAATCCAGGGTATTCTTGTCATCTCAGTATCCTTAACCTAATCACACCTGCAAGGTCCCTTCTGCCATATATTCATGGGTTCTGGAGATTAGGGCATGGACATCTTTGTGGGGGAATGTCTTTGTTTTGCTTTCCACTGTGGTTAGCTGTGGAACAGAAGTAATTTGAAATGGACTCATGTTCTAGAGAGGCAGTGTGTGTGATAGTTAGCCTGAGCTCTGGGGACAGGCACCCTGAGTGTGCGCACTGCCTTCCCCAGCTGTCAGTCCTGTGGCCTCTGAGTGTCCATTTCCTCATCTGGTAATGGAAATGTCAAGTAGACTCACTTCATAAGGTTGCTGTAAAGACCAACTAGGTGCTCAGATCAGATCAGATCAGTCGCTCAGTCATGTCCGACTCTTTGCGACCCCAGGAATCGCAGCACGCCAGGCCTCCCTGTCCATCACCAACTCCCGGAGTTCACCCAGACTCATGTCCATCGAGTCAGTGATGCCATCCAGCCATCTCATCCTCTGTTGTCCCCTTCTCCTCCTGCCCCCAATCCCTCCCAGCATCAGGGTCTTTTCCAATGAGTCAACTCTTTGCATGAGGTGGCCAAAGTACTGGAGTTTCAGCTTTAGCATCATTCCTTCCAAAGAAATCCCAGGGCTGATCTCCTTCAGAATGCTAGTATATGTCAATAACTTTGAACAGTGAGCAGCACATAGTAAGTGCTCATTAAAATAATGTCCATTATTATCTGATGGATGAGTATCCTATAATCCTTTTTTCCCCCCTGTGGTTGAATTTAATTATTAATGGCAAAGTGTGTGCGTATGTGTTGTGAGACTTTGTGTGTTTAAGGAAAGTCTGATTTTCATCCCTAGGAATTGTAATTAGCTAGAAGAGAATGTGCCTGACAACAGTTGAGCTGTCTAGGCTAGTTAGTGATGCTCTTAATAGATGCAGCTGGTATATTTTCTGGAACTACCAAGATTTCCATGATATACTGCATAAAACCTGCAGATAGAAATTTTAGATAGTGTTTTTCAGATATTGTGTATGCTATTCCATGAGGTGGTTAGAACTGATTTTATAAAATCATGTATGGATTTCTTACCTAGTATGAATACTTTGGATTATGATACATGCTGACCTGATTAGTTTCAGTAGTATACAGATACATATTGTTTTCCTATTATATAACTTAAACAGAGAAGTTTGAGCATGAGGCCTAATGAAATCAATGAAATTGTTTCTGATTTTTAAACATAATTGCTATTTAATTAATCCCCAAGCCACACATCAGAGTTAGAGCACACATTTACCCTGCTTTGGAAAGAGATATGCCTTCTGTCATATTTCTGGCTCCATAAATAACACAATTTTAGTAAAATAGTATGCCATTTTACTGCAAATAAAATAATGAGAAACAGCATTATTATTCTGTTTTACCCTTGCTTTAAAATTAATTATATCTAATCTAATCAACATAAAGTTGGCTTCTTTTTAGGAGTCTATTTCATGTGATGCATTCCATAATTTATTTCGCTGTAGTTTTTATAATATCCTCCAAAATGAATATAAGATACTTAGTTTAATTAAAAAAGAAAGTCACACTTTAAAAGGCAAGAAATACATCTAATTTGGCTGATTGGTTTGACACTTAGGTTTTATGATGAAACATCAGTTGCATGGGGCTTCCCTCGTGACTCAGATGGTAAAGAATCTGCCTGCAATGTGGGAGACATGAGTTCGATCCCTGGGTTGGGAAGATCCTCTGGAGAAGGCCATGGCAACCCACTCCATGAAGTATTCTTGCCTGGAGAATCCCCATGGACAGAGGAGCCTGGTGGGCTACAGTCCATGGGGTTGCAAGGAGTTGGAGACGACTGAATGATTAAGCACATCAGTTGCATGAGCCAATTTGAGGCTCCAAGATTTTGACAAAAATTTAACTTAGGCACACAGCAAGATAAAAGCATTAAAGTGGTTCTACTCTAAAAGATAATCATGATAATCACGATGGTGTGATCACTCACCTAGAGCCAGACATCCTGGAATTCAAAGTCAAGTGGGCCTTAGGAAGCATCACTAGGAACAAAGCTAGTGGAGGTGATGGAATTCCAGTTGAACTATTTCAAATCCTGAAAGATGATGATGCTATGAAAGTGCTACACTCAATATGCCAGCAAATTTGGAAAACTCAGTAGTGGCCACAGGACTGGAAAAGGTCAGTTTTCATTCTAATCCCAAAGAAAGGCAATGCCAAAGAATGCTCAAACTACCACACAATTGCACTCATCTCACACGCTAGCAAAGTAATCCTCAAAATTCTCGAAGCCAGGCTTCAATAGTATGTGAACTGTGAACTTCTAGATGTTCAAGCTAGATTTAGAAAAGGCAGAAGAACCAGAGATCAAATTGCTAACATCCGTTGGATCATTGAAAAAGTGAGCGTTCTAGAAAAACATCTGCTTCTACCTTATTGACTATGCCAAAGCCTTTGACTGTGTGGGTCACAACAAACTGTAGAAAATTCTTAAAGAGATGGGAATATCAGACCACCTGATCTGCCTCCTGAGAAATTTGTATGCAGGTCAAGAAGCAACAGTTAGAACTGGACATGGAACAACAGACTGGTTCCAAATTGGGAAAGGAGTACATCAAGGCTGTACATTGTCACCTTGCTTATTTAACTTATATGCAGTGTACATCATGAGAAATGCTGGACTGGATGAAGCACAAGCTGGAATCAAGATTGCTGGGAAAAATATCAATAACCTCAGATATGCAGAAGACACCACACTTATGGCAGAAAGCGAAGAAAAACTAGAGTCTGTTGATGAAAGAGGAGAGTGGAAAAGTTGGCTTAAAACTCATCAACATTCAGAAAACTAAGACCATGGCATCTGGTCCCATCACTTCATGGCAAATAGATGGGGAAACAATGGAAACAGTGACAAACTTTATTTTTGGGGGCTCCAAAATCACTGCCTATGGTGACTGCAGCCATAAAATTAAAAGACACTTACTCCTTGGAAGAAAAGTTATGACCAACCTAGACAGCATATTAAAAAGCAGAGACATTACTTTGTTAACAAAGGTCTGTCTAGTCAAAGCTATGGTTTTTCCAGTGGTTGTGTATGGATGTGAGAGTTGGACTACAAAAGAAAGCTGAGTGACGAGGCATTGATGCTTTTGAACTGTGGTGTTGGAGAACACTCTTTAGAGTCCCTTGGACAGCAGGGTGATCCAACCAGTCCATCCTAGAGGAAATCAGTCCTGAATATTCATTGGAAGGACTGATGCTGAAGCTGAAACTTCAATACTTTAGCCACCTGATGCAAAGAACTGACTCATTTGAAAAGACCCTGATGCTGGGAAAGATTGAAGGCAGGAGGAGAAGGGGACAACAGAGGATGAGATGGTTGGATGGCATCACTGACTCAGTGGACATGAGTTTGAATAAACTTTGGGAGTTGGTGACGGGTATGGAAGCCCAGCATGCTGCAGTCCATGGGGTCACAAAGTCGGGCAAGGATGAGATGGTTGGATGGCATCACTGACTCAATGGACATGAGTTTGAGTAAACTTTGGGAGTTGGTGACGGGTATGGAAGCCCAGCATGCTGCAGTCCATGGGGTCACAAAGTCGGGCACAACTGAGCGACTGAACTGAACTGAACTCAGAAAGATGTATGGAAATAGGTATTTTGCTTTTCTCAACTCTTACTGAGACAAAATAATGAAAGTACCTCTAAGTATCAGATAAGGATAACAGGTTAAGATAATGGTAATTTAAAAGGTTTGGCCTTTCTGGTATAGAACACAGAATGAGACATTGAGGACTGAATAATGAATATTTTCTCAAGTCAGATGGTTTCCAATTATTTCCTTTCAACAAAATTGGAAGAGGCCCTAATCAAAGTGATAGATGCCTTAGAATTCCATTGTGTCTTCGGTATACAATTCAGAGGGAGTTCAAAGAATTGAGTGTCAGCATTTTAGAGAGACTCCTTCCCTTTCTATCTCCTTTTAAATGTGAATAAAAGATGTCAGTGGTCACATCTATGAGACAGGAAAATAAGGATAGAAATAATTCTAAACATTCTCTCTCTTATTGTAATAAATCAGTTCAGTTCAGTCGCTCAGTCGTGTCCGACTCTTTGAGGCCCCGTGGACTGCAGCACGCCAGGTTTCCCTGTCCTTCACCAACTCCTGGAGCTTGCTCAAACGCATGTCCATCCAGTCGGTGATGCCATCCAGCCATCTCATCCTCTGTCATTTGTAATAAATAGTCATTCCTGAATATGAGAAAGTAAGTGGGGGAAAATATCTCCACCCGTTTCATTGAGATGCATTAAAAATTATTTTTAGTATTATGATTATATACCAAAAGTTAAAATATATTGATGTTTTGATCAATTGTGTACCATGAATAACTTGTAACCCTTAGATCTGGAAGGATTAAAAATATTTTTTTGTTGTTGTTTACATTTAGAGTTTGGTGGCCAGAGGAAAAAATATTCATATGTGTGTTGCAAATGCATAACATAACTTATAAAAAATGTTAAGATAAAAATTCTGAGAAGGAAGAGAAATAGAAATAGCTGTTCAGGGAGATACAGGAACAATGTAGAATCTTTAGTGTGAAAGAAAAGCTTATTTGTGTCTCTTTAAATGAGTGATAGTGGGTGGCATATTCTAGGGTATTGCTGGGGGGATAACTCCAAGGGATTCATTTAAAATAGTGATGCAACTGTTTTCAAACATTCATTTTTATAATATACTAGTTAGGGAATTTTTTTCAATCATTTAATCTTAAATTGAAATGGTAAGTAAGTAAGAATGTGTGCAGAGGTGTAGTTTTCATTTTTGGGGAGTATTAGAGTGAAAAAATTTGAAGTCTTCTGACAATTTCTGAGTGGATGTTAGCAGGCCTGTGAAAGCAGATGGCCATGGCTAGACCCGAGTGTCCCACTGGCCTACTTCTTGAATTGCCTGTGAAGGGCTGCTCAGCTGTGACGTCAGTGGGTCCCACTCAGGCTCATTCAGCAGGAAAGAGAGGGTCAGATCTGCAGGGCACAGTTAGCCAGTATCACCCTCAGATAGCTCTGCTTGATTGGTTATTATGACCATTTTTTCCAAGTATATTTATCACACACACAGATAGCACTCACTATGTACCAGGCACTCTTCTAATTGCTTTCCAAATGTAACTTACTTTAGTCTCGTAAAACCCTGTTAGGTAAGTACTGTGATTATCCACATATTACAGATGAGAAAACTGAGGCACAGAGAGATTAAATGACTTGCTAAATGTCACTTAGCTAATGAATGGTGGAACCAGGGCAGAGAGAAATGGTTCTATTCTCAGTGCCCATGGTGGGCCACCATCAGACTGCTTTCTCCCCAATGTACCTGGTACTTCACGCTCTTTTTCCTACACCCAACACTTGTCTGGATTACAAGTATATTGGATTTGCCTGTGAGGGTCCAGAGAATCCAGTTTTGAGATGCAAGAGTTGAATTTCAACGGCCTGTTTATTGACGCTGGCTTCCACAGCCGTGAATCATCATCTAAATGTCTTATTCAGACAGGAAGGCTGGGTAATTAGTATTGCAGGTCACTAGTAAAAGGCCTCAGAAAGCATCAAACCACCCCAAAAACTATTTTTCCTGGCCTCCTCTGTACGACCTCATAACTCCAGTTTCAGAGGTTTGGAGTGGGCAAAGCACTTGTATGGTTTCCTTTACATCAGTGAGGAAAACAAATTACCCAGACAGAGCAGTTGAGGGAAGAAACTATTTTTCTGCCATCTGCCCCTGCCTTCCAAATGACTTCCATTGGGCTTGCCATTTGACACAGGGAGAGGATGTCAAAAAAGGTTGCAAGAACTTGGAGGGTAAAAAATACGTTAGGAAATTTGCCACTTTGCAAAAGGAAAACTGCTTTAAAAATACAACCCTCTCCTGAAAAAAACCAATCCCCCCTCTCCCCTAGACAACATAACTCTTTAAAAAAAAAGTCCTGCATTTAGAGATAGATGGGTATCTATTACTATGCTTTCTGGGAAAGTGAAAATTACTTTGGGGCATCTCTAGGACATTTCAATGTCCTTAATATTATATAGGGCACTGCAGAGCTGTAGCTTGTTCTGGGGAGAAAAGCACTGGCTATGAGTCCTGCTAAGAAGGATGCGGGGATCAGCCAGTGCCAACACCACTAACCAGCCTTAAATCTGTTAGAGAAATTTCCCAAAATCTCATTTATTTTTTCCCTGCAAAGACTAAATTGCCTCGTAATTGTCTGAGTTGTTGGGAGCATCGGGAGATAGCACTGAAGTGGAAAAACAAGCTTTGGTTTAAAAAGAGTCATGCTAGTGTCCGGTACTCTTTGCAGCATTGAAGAGGCATGTCTGTGTGTAATGGGGTAGACAATTATTAATATGACCTTGCGCCCTGATTATTCCCTGTCCCCTGTCCTATAAGAAAGAAAGAAATAATAAAAAAAATTGGGAGAGTTGAGGACAAGTGTGAGAGGAGAGGATCATCTTTGTGGTCTAAGGTACAGATAGAAGCATGGAAGCAGCAGCATTGAGTTTTGGACAACTTAGGAATGACCAGAATTGCTGGGGGGGCTAAGAATTGGATCCTCTCAAATTTTCTTTTCAAAGATGCAAATCAGAGATTTAAAATATACTTTTTATATAAGAAAGCTGTGGTACATATACACAATGGAGTATTACTCAGCCATTAAAAAGAATACATTTGAATCAGTTCTAATGAGGTGGATGAAACTGGAGCCTATTATACAGAGTGAAGTAAGCCAGAAGGAAAAACATAAATACAGTATACTAACGCATATATATGGAATTTAGAAAGATGGTAATGATAACCCTCTATATGAGACAGCAAAAGAGACACTGATGTATGGAGCAGTCTTATGGACTCTGTGGGAGAGGGAGAGGGTGGGAAGATTTGGGAGAATGGCATTGAAACACGTGAAATGTCATGTATGAAACAAGATGCCAGTCCAGGTTCAGTGCACGATGCTGGATGCTTGGGGCTGGTGCGCTGGGACGGCCCAGGGGGATGGTATGGGGAGGGGGGAGGGAGGAGGGTTCAGGATGGGGAGCACGTGTATACCTGAAATTTTTTTAATTAAAAAAAAAAAAAAAACTGGAAAATAAACAATTTTAAAATTAAAAAATAAATAAATAAATAAATAAAATATACTTTAAAAATCTCCTGGGGCTTCCCAAGTGGCGGTAGTGGTAAAGAATCCGCCTGCCAATGGAGGAGATGTAAGAGACAGGGGTTCAGTCTTGGGTCGGGAAGATCCCCTGGAGGAGGGCATGGCAACCCACTTCAGTATTCTTGTCTGGAGAATCCCATGGACAAAGGAGCCTGGCAGGCTGCAGTCCACAGGGCCACAAAGAGTTAGACATGACTGAAGCGACATAGCATGCATGCATGCATGCAGGGCTATTTTGACTGGGCTTGGATGTGTCCTTGTGCTGAAATTGGATTGGCCACATGGAGTTCGAGCTGCAGGAAAATCAGGAGAAGAATCTTAGCAACAATTAAGAACACATTTTCCACTGAGGCATTTTTAGGGTTCCAGAGCATAGCTCACATTGAGCTATCTTTGTACTGAAAAAAAATGGATAGAAAATAGATGACATCATTGCTATGGTCTGAATATATGCACACCGCATTCATTTGTTACATTCAAACCCTCAGGGTGATTGTATTAGGAGGCGGTCTGTTTCCAAACCAGTGAGATTGTGAGGATTAAATGAGGTCTGGGAAATTCATTGATGCCAGCATGTTCCACATTACAGATAGTCAACAAATGTTTATTAATTCAGAATTATAGATTAAAATTCAAATATAAATGCATTTTGTTACAGTAGGGGCCCTAAATGTTTAAAATGGGTGGCAGGATGCATTAAAAATACATTAATTATTTCATTTCAGCCTTACTACAACCTTGCAGTGCAGACAAACTGTATCAGCTGCTTTTTTTTAATTTAATGAATGAGGGGCAAGGTCCCGCATCTAATAATAAGGGGTATTGGCAACGTTCAGACTCAGGGCTTCTGACTCTCCAAGGTCAGTGCTCTTTTTGCATCATCATTTATTACAGGCTGAATTGGGTTCCCCCTCAGATTCACATGTTGAAGTCTTGACCCCCAGTGCCTCAGAATGGGACTGTGTTAGGAGACAGGGCCTTTACAGAGGAAACAAGTTTAAGTGAGGCCATCAGGGTGGGCACTAACACAAACTGACTGGTGTCCTTATAAGAAGAGGACGCTGAGACACCAGAGGAAGGTCACGGGAAGACACAGTGAGAAGGCGGCCGCCTGCACACCAAGGGGAGGGCCCCCAGGAGAAACCAAACCTGCCAACACCTTGATCCTGGGCTTCAAGCCTCCAGAACTGTGAGAAACAGATTTCTGTTGTAGAAACCACCCAGTCTGTGAAATTTTGTTAATGGCGGTCTTGGCATGGCACCCATCTTATTTCTGTGCTAGAAACATCAATGGCTGCCACTGATTGTAAATAAAGTCTAATTCCTTAGCCTGGCATTAGGTCCGTAGGACTCTTCTGTCTTCTCCAGCCTACTATCCTTACTTTATTAAGTTTAAAATCTTTTTATACCCTGGTATCATCTCTACTTCTTTGGTAATATTGTTTCTTTTCTATATCTAGGGTGTGAACTCTTTCTGGGTCTTCAAGGCCTGATCAAAGACCCCCATGTCCCTGATTTTCCTCCCTTACTTTGCTTCTGGGGATCTCATACTTAAGGTCAGGCTAACATGCAGCCTCTGGAGGCTGATGACCTGGGTTTTGAATTCTAGTTCTATGCTGTGTGACCTTGGACAAGTTACTTAGGCTTTCTAAGCCTCATCGTTTTCCCGGTGCATGGGAATAACACTAGTACCATTAGTTTTGAAGTTTTGAAGTTTTGAAGAATAAGAAAGATAATGCCTGTAAACTCCATTGTGAGTATCCTTCCTCCTGCACCAGTGTAAATGCCCAATGTAGATAATTTATTTCTTTATCACTTGGGTTTTATTATTCTTAATATTTCTCATTAATTCTTATTCTTTTTAAGTTTTTCTTATTTTTTAAGGCTTTCATATTTTATCTCTACTAATCTAAAAGCACTTGGGTCTTTTCTGGAAACTTTCAAATTTTGTTGAAAATTCTGATTATTGAAGTCATGCATGCCCATTGTAAAAATTTCACTTAAACAGAAAAACAAAGAGAGGGGGAAAAAAATCACTTGTAATCTTGCCAACCAGAGTATCTACTAACATTCGATGTAGACTTCCATTTTTTTCTGTGTGTAAATACATGGTTTTGCAATAAAAATGTGATCATATTATATATATGGCTTGTATAAAGTGCTTTTTTTTCATAAGGGTAGGTATATGTCCCTATGTCCATATTAGCAAATGTAGTCTGCTTCAGAGGTTCACCTTGGTGGCTTGCCCTGGTCCAGCGTATAGGTATGTTTTGTTTAGTTTGCATAGTTTAAAAAATTTAGCCAACTTGAACAAATCAGGATATTTTACAAAAAAAAGGTGCATTTTCCTGCTTTGGAAAATATGAAGCTCCAGCCACTCTGGGGCTGGGTTTCAGGAAGCCAGTTACTTGGTTAGAACTGAGTAGTGCTGTTGCATTGTATTGCTGGCCCATGTACATCCTTGGTCTACATCAACGATGGTGATGGGTATGTAGCATTTTCTGGCTATTTGTGAACACAGCTATTCTCCTCAACTACAACAAGCAATCTGAGGGCTGAACCTAGTCTACTGTATCTTTAACCTTTAGACCCTCAGTGCCTTTCACTTACTTAGCTCTTAATACTTCTGTGACATTAATATGTGAATGAATGGACTCATTTGTGACATTTCACACATTCGTATCATTCTTGGAATGCATGGAAGACTCAGGACCCCACCAGAGCATTGGGTTTCTTTTGTCCCTTGCAGTGTCTCCCACAGCTGGACCCAAAGGACGGCTCCAGCCACACTGGTAAGTTTTGCAGACCCTGACATCTTTCTTCCTGGAGGTGCCTTGACCACTTTAAAAAGGCAACACATAGTAGTCACTTCATTTCCTACCCAGATGCAGCCAACTCTCGAGTGGAAGATGATAGCTCTTAAATAGCACCCGTGAGCCTTTCAAAACATCTGACGTTGGAGGAGAGTAAAGAAAAAGAAGTCTGTCATCATCTACTGGTGGTCATGCTTGCTTCTTTTATTTCTCTTCGCTGTCTTTTAAGCACCAAGTGTGCCTCCTAGGAGCCATGGGGTGCACCCTGCCTGAGTTCCTTGTGGGTGTTGGTGCTCAAATTAGAGGCTGGATTTTGGGGACAGCTGGAACGCTTCTTAGCTGCTCCACCCTGCAGGCGGCACGTGAGGCCCAACCACGAGATGTGAGGCAGGCCCCTTTAATCCTACACCAGAGTCTTGGCTTCCAAAACCCGATCCTCCAAAATTTGGACTTATATAACTTATTTGTTTATTTTTAAGCCAGTCCTGTCCAAGTGGAGAACACTTAAGACTCCCTTTTAGAGCAAATTTGGAACCCAACATTATCATTAACTAAATCAGCAAGCAACGGTTCTGTTAAAATACCAAGCGGCATAGTTCTGAGGACTTTTATCGTCATGTTCCCCGTGGAATCACATCGTGTGGTGGTTTCTCTGAAAATCATCCTTGGGATTCTCTCTCTCTCCTCTCTCCCTCTGTCCCTCTCTCTCTCTTGTACACCATGGCCTGAGTTAAGGGAGGTGGCGGGTGAGGGGATGCTGTCACTAAGATTTCCTGCTGTGTAGGAATCCCTTTATTTGGATTTCAACAAGGGACCAGGTCATTCTTATTGTGTAATTGACCATTGTGGTTCTCCAACTAGGTCAGCTGGTGGGGCCTCTGGAAGGCATAGCCTTTTGTAGAGCATGGTAAAGCAGAAAACATGATAAGATAACATATCTTTGGATCAAATTAGATGCCGTTTTATATTAGATTCCAGACTTGAGGGAACAGGTGCCAAAAATCTGATAAAAACATGTGAAACCAAGTATTTACTGTATAGCACAGGGAACTCAACAAGGACTTACTGTATAGTACAGAAAACTAACTCAACATCTTGCAATAACCTAAATGGAGAAGAATCTGAAATATATATATATATAAATCTCTTTACTGTACACCAGAAACTAACACAACATTTTAAATCAACTATACATAGGACACGACTTAGCGACTAAACAACATTAATACTTCAATAACAATTAAGAAACAAAGTATGTGAATATGTTCACTGATATGTTGTTTCAATTAGGGACAACACTGGAAACATTCTAAATGTTTAACAAGAGGAGAATAATTAAATTACCTATGACCATTTTAAACGCATCTATTAAGGATTCATCAAAAGTTTTAAAGATCCTTCAGAGAGCCTTTAATAGTGTTGAGAGAAGTGTCTATGATTTGTTAGGTTAAAAAAAGTGGAAATAAAGTCACATATGAAGTCTGAGATCAATTACATTTATCATATGGACACAGATCCTTAGAAAATACACCACAATTTTAGGACAGATTATAGCTCTGCATCGGAGAAGGCAGTGGCACCCCACTCCAGTACTCTTGCCTGGAAAATCCCATGGACGGAGGAGCCTGGTAGGCTGCGGTCCATGGGGTCGCTAAGAGTCGGACACGACTGAGCGACTTCACTTTCACCTTTGACTTTCATGCATTGGAGAAGGAAATGGCAACCCACTCCAGTGTTCTTGCCTGGAGAATCCCAGGGATGGAGGAGCCTGGTGGGCTGCAGTCTATGGGGTCGCACAGAGTTGGACACGACTGAAGTGACTTAGCAGCAGCAGCAGCAGCAGCAGGGCTCTGCATGATGCAATGTTGGGTAGTTTTAGCCTTTTCAGCATTTTCAAACGTTTCTACAGTGAGCGTTTACTGCTTTGATTGTCAGGAAAGAAAATGATTATAAAGTAGTCAAAGTCCTGGTGGTAGTGGACTTGGGTCCGCATTTTCTTTCAATACCTTTTTTTTTTAACCCTTACTACACTTTATCTGCCACAGCTCCTGCAGGGAGGATCTGGAGGAAAACACTGAGACTTAGATGAGGACTGGGCGATGTTCTCCTACAGACAGAGCCACAGCAATTTTCCTTGGGACCGGAGGTTTGTGGGCACCTATGAGCTACATGCATTCTGTCTGGATTCCTGTCTGCAGATTCATAGAAACTAAGAAAGAAATGAGGCTGAAAGAGCCTTGCATCTGCTGATGGATCTCATCTTCAGATTAAAAAGAGTTCTAGCAGGACAGCCCTTCCCTCTTCTTATCCCCATGGCCCCTGCTCCCCTAAAATAATGTTAATGAAAGTGAAGACAGATGTTTTCAAGTTGTGGTGAGGCAGCCTGGTTCAAGCAAGGTGACTGGACTCCACACGCTGAGCTTTGTAGGTTGTCCGGCCAAGAGACGACTGGTTTATTCTTTGGGCCAGCCAGTTTCTTCAGTCCTGTGGGTTTCCTCCATGTATTAAATGGATGTAACACGACTCAAAGCTTCTCTTGGAGCTGTGTCCCATGACCTCATCTTCCACTGCCTATACACATGGGGTGAAGTGCTCCCTTCAGGCGCTGAAGGGTGGTGTTGAAGGAGGACTTGAGCTGGGACTGAGAACAAGTCTTAGGAGCATTTTTAGGAAAGGTTTTTAGGAGTCTTCCAGCTACCAAGCATGGCGATAGTTCAGTTCATTACATCAACATACTGTTTATTGAGTGATTGTCTACATCTTGAGCCAGGCATCCAAGAATTCCCCCAAATTCTTAGAGAAGCCTCAGTTTCCTCCATTAACATCCCAAACGTCCTTTTCATTAAAAGCTTGGATCCCTATTTGGTGTGGGACCAGTACTACTCTTGAAATTGATGAGTCTGGGTTGAAATCTCACCTCTGTCACCTGTAAGTACTGTAGCTTCAGGCAAGTTACGTAATCTCTCAAAGGCTTATTTTCCTCACATTTAAAGTAAGAATAATAATGCCAGCCTCATGAGTTTTTTATTTACTTACTTATTGATTTATCTTTGGCTGTGCTGGGTCTTCACTAGTTGTCGTGCAACTAGATCTACTCTCTAGTTGCGGTACGAGGGCTTCTTCCTGCTGTGGCTTCTCTTGTTGCGGAGAAGGCAGTGGCACCCCACTCCAGTACTCTTGCCTGGAAAATCGCATGGATGAGGAGCCTGGTAGGCTGCAGTCCATGGGGTCGCTAAGAGTCCAACACCATTGAGCGACTTCCCTTTCACTTTTCACTTTCATGCATTGGAGAAGGAAATGGCAACCCACTCCAGTGTTCTTGCCTGGAGAATCCCAGGGACGGCGGGGCCTGGTGGGCTGCCGTCTATGGGGTCACACAGAGGTGGACACGACTGAAGTGACTTAGCATAGCATCTCCTGTTGCGGAGCACAGGCTCTAGGCTATGGGCTTCAGTAGTTGCAGTAGTAGCGTAGTTGCTCTGAGGCATGTGGGATCTTCTGGGAGCAGGGATTGAACCTGTGTCCCCCACATCGGCAGGCTGACTCTTAACCATTGGACCACCAAGGAAGTCTCTGAGGTTGTTTTAGAGTAAGGTTGCTAAATTTAGCAAATAAAAATATAGACATCCAGTTAAATTGGAATGTCAGAGGAACGAAAATAGTATTTTAGTATTAATATATCCTAAATATTGCACAGGATATTCTTATTACTAAAAAAATCATTTGTTTCTTATCTGATGTTCCAGCTTACCTGAGTGTTCTGCGTTTTACCTAACAATCCTATTCTTGTGGCTGAAATGGAGGGATTTATCTGAAAGCCCCTGCCCATGCCTCAGTGAATACTCTTTCCTCTGTACCTTTTTCTCCCAGGGAGGGCCCTGTGATTATGCTTCCCTTTTCCATGGTAGGAGATGTAAAGACTGTGACCAGGTTGGTGGAAAGAAGGTGACCATAATCAGTTAGATGCGGACATCTCCACGGATGGAGTAAGAGAGGAGAGAGGACATGCAGGCTGGTATGAACTATTTGCTGTCATTTAGTTGTTCAGTTGTGTCTGACTCTTTGCAGCCCTGTGGACTGCAGCACGCCAGGCTTCCCTGTCCTTCACCATCTCCTGGAGTTTGCTCAAATTCATGAGCTAAGCCTCTAGCAAATAGTGTCCCTGGGTTGTGTGTGCCTTTAGATGCTCCACCTGTCCTCTGCAAGGCTGTCAATGGAGGTGACACATGGCATCATGAGGCACCCAGACGGAGACGCTGACCCCAGGGAAACCCCAGCTAGCCATGACCATTCATAGGCTTCAAAGGCCAACTGCTGTGTTAGACAGAGGGACTTTCCTGGAGGTGATTTTTACAAAGAAGGGGTAAAGGGGACTGGGTGCCCCAGAGGCCTACTGAGATTCTGGGGAAATCCGGGGTACAAGCTGACACTGACTGTCCTTCTGCTTCTTTCTATGGCTCCTCCCCAAGCCCCCTCACCGCCCCGCCTCCAAACTTGAATCCCCTCTGACTTCAGCTCCCTTGGCTCGTGGGGTGGAGATTGACAGGTGGCAGGTCACTCTCTGGTCTTTGTGTGAATCACAGGCTGCTCCAGGGCCCCCAGAACCTCAGGGTGTCATTTTCCTTTTCTGATCATCGAATTCCGGGTGAGGAACTCAGCTGTCGTCGGCTTCAGGGAATTTTTCCACCAGGATTGAAATCGGGGCCAAGAAAGTGGGGGCATGCAGAAGGCATTCTTTCTACTATTCAGATGTGCTTTCTCTTTAGTTGGGACGTTAGAAAATGCTGTTTTCACCCAGAGTCCTAGATGAAAGTGTTGAATTTCATTACAGTGAGAAAACATAGGAAGAGAGGCCCTCATTTCTGCCATGTTCCCACCCTCATCCCTCCTTTTAAAATTTAGACGTTTTAATATGTTTTATTTAAAGTTAACAAAATTAAATTAATTCAAGCCATGCCCAGTCGGGGTGGGGGTGGGAGGAAAAGAAAAATTTTAAGGGAAACCTCTGTTTCTAGTCTCTACTTAAGTATCACAGTCATCTTGTTACTTTTATTTTGGAAGAGAAGAAGTAATATTCTGCATTTCTTTTCTTTTTTTTTTTTAATTTTATTTTATTTTTAAACTTTACATAATTGTATTAGTTTTGCCAAATATCAAAATGAATCCGCCACAGGTATACATGTGTTCCCCATCCTGAACCCTCCATTTTGACTATTACTTTCTAAATAGTTTTCCTTTCACTTAATATACTTTCTAAAATTTTTATTCATTCTAAGGAAAA
This sequence comes from Bos grunniens, assembly GCF_055505025.1. Classification (NCBI taxonomy): domain Eukaryota; kingdom Metazoa; phylum Chordata; class Mammalia; order Artiodactyla; family Bovidae; genus Bos; species Bos grunniens. The sequence goes on from NC_141170.1 coordinate 72,842,569, forward strand.
CAATCTTAAATTTTTTTTAATTTTTATTTTTTTTTATCAAAGTACAGTTGATTTACAATGTTGTCCCAGTCTCTGCTGTATGGCAAAGTGACTCATACATGCATTCTTTAAAAAATATTCTTTTCCATTATGGTTTATCCCAGGAGATTGAATATAGTTCCCTGTGCTACACAGTAGGACCTTGATGTTTATTTATTCTAAATGTAATAGTTTGCATCTACCAACCCCAAAGTATGTTAGTTGCTCAGTCATGTCTGACTCTTTGCTCCTCTGTCCATGGGATTTTCCAGGCAACGATATTGGAGTGGGTTGCCATTTCCTTCTCCAACCAACCCCAAATTCCTCCCCAAATTCCAGTCTACCCCTCTCCCTCCCGCTCATGGCAATCACAAGTCTGTTCTCTATATCTGTGAGTACGTTAAAGAATATCTTTAAAATGTAGCATTAGATATATTATATATATTTCCTCCCTATCATATGACGATAAGCATATGCTATTAAAATTTAATATGCTCATCTGTGTATCATTTAAAACTCTTTCAGGAACACAGTTCTTGAACAACTTCATAAAGTTATTTGAAGTCAGAAGTTCCTATCTATCATCTGGGTAACAATAGGCAGATTTAGTGAAACATTTACTCTATTCTGAAACATGGACTTTCTAGATATTTAGTCCTCCCAGGAACACTAGGGTATTTTTTGTTGTTGTTGGCCCCATTTTACAGATAAGGAAACTGAGTCTAATAGGGTCAAGGCATAGCCCTGGGAAATGGAAGTCAGATTCAAATCAGAGCAGTTTGAGTTTAGGGTCCGTGAAATCACCCTTCTCTCTAACCTCTTAGGAAAACAAACAAACCCAACAGGTATTGATACCACCACTTGGCAGGAAAACAGCAGGCAATAGTTCTGTTGAAAGAATTCATTCAGAACGAAATGGTAAGAGTGTCCTTCCCGTAATTTTAATGCATTGCATGCAGTTTCCAACTTGCAGAGGTTGGATTCTAAAAGTTGATTTAAAAGCAGTTTCACCATTCCCTTGCTCTGTGCTCCCAGGCACTTTGAACACACCTCTCCTGTTACACTCAGCATCTTGTCCCTTGGGAGCTCACAGTTCTCTCCCTGACAGGGCTCCCGGCTGCTCAAAGCCAGGGACCTGGCCTTGTGTTTCCTTTGGTATTCTCAGCACCCAGCACAGCACCCAGCCCTCGGAGACCCAAAGTGTACACGTACTGTATTAAATTGCAAGTCATTTGTTTGGAACTCAGCATACATTTCCCAAAAGAAATGCATTACAAACAGAAGTGGAAGGGTTATGTTTCCAACCAGCCCACAAGAGTTTATTTAACCTTTCTCTCGTCTACCAAAAGTACTAAGTTACCTGGAGCCGTGGGTGGGGCGAAAGGTGGGGTGGTGGAGACAGGGAGATAGAAATCTTCCTCCGCTTTCCTAGGTCAGACCTAGATGGAGTGTCACGCGGATTGGAGTTCATCTTTGACTCCCTCCAATCTGCTTTTCTATCTCTCCCATCTATCTGTCATTTCTGTCTCCAGGATTTCTACTCAGTATCCAGCTGGGGTCCCTTGCCCAGGTCTTCCCTTTTCTTCCCCAAATAACCTGCTTGACCCCCTTCACCAGTCAAAATTCCTGTTTCCTGAATGCAAGTGAGCATGGTGGTTGTCCCAGAGGAAATTCACAGATTAGCAAGAATTACCTCAATTATTGCTAGTCTATGAATGATGGGCTCTAACATCCCTCCACTGCCACCTCACCCCCACCCACCAGTGCTAAGCACATGGCTGTTTATAGCACAGTAGTTAAGATTATAGGATTTAGAGACAGATTTGAATACTGGTTCTACCTCAAAGTTATATGGGCTAGGGAAAGTAAGTTCTCTACACCTCAGTTGTTGCATCTGTAAAATGGGAATAACTGTAGTTATATTTTTTTCTTTTGTCTGCACCATGTGGCTTGCAGGATCTTAGTTCCCAGACTAGGGATTGAACCCCCACCTTCTACAGTGAAAGTACCGAGTTCTAACCACTGGTCTGCCAGGGAATTCCTGAAAGCTATTAATAATAGTCGTTTTAAATTTTAAATTAATTTATTTTTTAATTGAAGGATAATTGCTTTACAGAGTTGTGTTGGTTTCTGCCAAACACCAACACGAATCAGCCATAGGTATTCATATTTCCTCTCCCTCTTGAACCTCCCTCTCACCTCCCACCCCATCTCACTTCCTCTAGGTTGTTACAGAGCACCGGTTTGAGTTCTCTGAGTCATACAGCAAATTCCCATTGGCTATCTATTTTACATAAGGTAATGGAAGAGAGCTACTAATAATCCTTTAAAACCATTTAGTGTTATATCACTTATCAGGCACAGTGCTAAGGACTTTTAGTTCATTGATTGACTTTATCTTCCCAACAATCCCGTGAGGTAGATACTTGATTATTAACTGTTATAAAGGACAGTGACTCTTGAAAGAGATTTCTAGCGGTAAATTAATTATTATTTATTCTCTGCCTTCCTTTCTTCCAAAAAGGTTTTACGACAACATGCTACATTGATAACATTTCTGGCAGCATGGATGGGAGAAGACCTTCCCGGGAGGAGATTTTTCAGGGCAAAGGGAGAGGGGCTGCTGTCAGGTCATCCATGGCTGAAAATGTATCCTGAGAGTCCATTCCATTACACGGTTCCTGTTTCCACAACTTCTTCCCGTCCTCTGCCTCTGAATGTGCCAAATCTGCAAGTGGTCCAAGTTTTTTCTCTAGCCCCTTTCTTTCTTTTTTAATTTTTTTACACAGCCAGTGACAGCTGCAAGGTGGTGGGGGCCGGGCGGATGGCAGCAGCTGTTTGTATGTATGGGATCTCTGTAGTCTTTCTTTGTGAGTCAGGGGCTGTCTGTATATGTCACACGCTACCACCTGGCAAGACATTTCGTTCCATGTATGTTGTTTGAATGTTTCCTGGATGATATCATAAACACAGAAGGAGGGGGGACCTTCAGATATGGATTTCCAGCCCTTCACTTCCCGATGCAGAAACATCCTAGGGCGATTTTCTCCTCTAGCTCAGCAGACAGCTTGAAATTTACTCCATGGTCCTTCCCATTTACCAGATGCGGAGATTTTAATGCCAGTGGGGCAGGCATCTGAACAGAAGCCACAGTGTAGTCCTGGAGAACACCGAGCAGAAGCCCAAGGCAGAAGCAGGTGGCAGGCTCACCCCACGGCCCCTCACTGGGGTCCTGGTGACTGAGTACCTTCCCTTCTCTGGGTCTCAGTTTCCTCTTCAGTCAAGCAAGTGGGATGAGCTGAACTCTCTCTGGTCCCTTCTGAGCTTTCAGACTCTTTGATTCTTTGATAAACTACCCAGGACAGAGGGCTGATCATCCTTGGTAATCCTGCCTTTGGGGTGGACAGTCTGTTGTGACCCATGTAAGCCTGTTCAAATGTTTCCTCATCCTTAAAATTAAGCAATTTCCCCTTATGCTAACTAAACAGTTCTTGTAATTTGATCGTAATTTTTTTTTGGTTGTCATTGTTATTAGGACTTCTAAAAATATAGGGAGAATTCTACCCTGTTCCTATTATGGTGATACCTTTGTTATACATATACTGACATATTTGTTCTAACCTAGATGATTAGTTTTCAAAGACTTAATAGCAATGGGATTCTATTTTTATATGACATTTATATTTAAAAGCTGGGTTTCCCTTGTAGCTCAGACAGCAAAGAATCTGCCTCTGCAAAGCAGGAGACCTGGGTTTGATCCTTGGGTTGGGAAGATCCCCTGGAGAAGGGAATGGCAACCCACTCTAGTATTCTTGCCTACAGAATTCCATGGACAGACCATGGGGTCGCAAAGAGTGTACACAACTGAGTAACTAACACACATTTAAAAGCTATTTCACATATGTAATTTCATTTGAACCTCAAACTAAAAGTAAGAAGAGAAATTGTAGTCATTTTTATAAGTGAAGAGTTTCAGGGTAAATAAATACAAATTCCCTGAATAATATTTCATCTTACAGTTACTAAGTGAAAGAGTCAGGATCCAAACCCAGGTCTTTACTCAGAGTCTAGTGCTCAGGCAATGAGAACTCACGTTAATTTACACCAGCACTACCAGCTAGCTCCCCTCGCTTGAGTTTATGCTGTGTCCTGGGTACCCTACTATGTGCGTGCATGCATGCTCTTTTGCTTCATTTGTGTCTGACTCTTTGCGACCCCGAGGACTGTAGCTCACCAGGCTCCTCTGTCCATGGGGATTCTCCAGGCAAGAACACTGGAGTGTGTTGCCATGCCCTCCTCCAGGGGATCTTCCCGACTCAGGGATTGAACCCGTGTTACTTATGCCTCCTGCGTTGGCAGGCAGGTTCTTTACCACTGGTGCCACCTGGGAAGCCCAGGTGCTCTGCTTCCATCTCAAATCCTGGAGACAACTATGCCATAGAAGTATTATCACACTCAGTTGAGAGATGAAACAATTGAAGTTAAGAGAAATCAAGCTTGCTAATGTGCGCTGAAAGCAAAATTCAAATCCAAGCCCAGTCTTTTGACAGTGCCTCCTTTCACTTAAATATGCATCACCTCTTCAGAGTCCCTTGGACCGCAAGGAGATCCAACCAGTCCTTTCTAAAGGAGATCAGTCCTGGGTGTTCTTTGGAAGGAATGATGCTAAAGCTGAAACTACAGTACTTTGGCCACCTCATGCGAAGAGTTGACTCATTGGAAAAGACTCTGATGCTGGGAGGGATTGGGGGCAGGAGGAGAAGGGGACGACGGAGGATGAGATGGCTGGATGGCATTACCAACTCGATGGACGTGAGTTTGAGTGAACTCCGGGAGTTGGTGATGGACAGGGAGGCCTGGCGTGCTGCGATTCGTGGGGTCGCAAAGAGTTGGACATGGCTGAGTGACTGAATTGAACTGAAAAGGAGACCTAATAAAGTTTAATTTTCAGAATTTTTTTTAGGCTACATGAATTATGGTTCCATGAAAGTACAGTTAAGGGCAATGACCAATTGTTTGAATCCCGTTCAGCCAACTGGAATTTGTCAGCTGCCCTTAATTTCTCCTGTAATATAGCAGTCTGCTTCTTGGTCTTTCTTTTCTAGATTTTCTCTTATTTATTTCAAACAATATTTTTATTACTTTTTTTCCTGCATTCTCTTAAAATATCTCTTTTTAAGAGATCGGCATTTAAAGTGAGCATGGCCTTCTTAGTTAGAACTTGGATGATGACCAGTAGAAGAACAAGACTTGAGCTTGCTTCTTCTTTCCCCGCCTGTTTCCGGTTTATATGTCCCAAGATCATTTTAAGTTTATTTGTAATCTGTTTTCCTGTCAATTTTACCTAATCCTTGTCCATTTTATATCTGCATAATTCATTGCCTATTCCTAAACACTCCAACTTCTTTTATGAAAAGGGGATACTGTGTACAGTGTGAGGAATAGACTCAATCATTATGTAATATCCTGTATGGTGACAGATGGTAACTAGGTTTATTATGGTGATCATTTTGAAATGTTTAAAAGTATTGAATTACTATGTTATATAACAGGAACTAGCATAATGCTGTCGGTGAGTTATATTTCAAAAACAAACTCATAGAAAAAGAGATCACATTTGTGGTTGGGGAAGGGGATGGACTGAAGGCAATTAAGAGGTACAAACTTCCAGTTATAAGATAAATGAATAAGCACTAGGGATATCATGGACAATATGATAAATGTAATTTACACGACTGTATATGATATATCAAAGTTGTTAACCGTTCTCATCACAAGGAAAAAACATTTTTTTCTATTTCTTTAACATTGCATCTAAATGACATGATGGATGTTCACTACACTGTGGTCATCATTTTATGATATGTAAGTCAAGTCATTGTGCTGTACACTGTAAACTCATACAGTGCTGTATGTCAGCTGTAGTATGTAATGATTCCTGTCTTATTCACACTTCATATATTTGGTGATGTTCAATCAGTGTGTAGGGAAAGCACTTGGGAGAGTATAAAGAACCATGGGCATGGAGAATTATAGTATATTTTGCTTTTGAAAACTTAATCTATAGAAATGGAGCTAGATGGATTGTTCAGGGAAGTGAAGATTTGAGTGTTCTGGATTTATTGGTTATATGTTGTATATAATAATTATATACAATAATTTAATATGTCACTAAATCATTTTAAAAGAAAGACTTTGTATGCATTATTTAGAGAACTGTCCTTTCCTGATCATAGACTGATATGTAGGGGTTATTCAAACACAAGATTGACGCCTTCTGTGCCTCTCCCCATACCTCCTGGCTTTTCCAAGGTTTTCTGCCAAGGTCTCTGAGCTACTCTCGTACAAGCCCCACACCTGGTATTGTTAGGCACCTGTGTTAGCTTTCCTTTAAAGTCCCCACGTTTCCTGGTATCAAGGAAACCTTTTAAAATGTTAACTCTTTCCATGTAGTTCCACAATGATAATGAATTTCTGGCATCCATTGACTGAGAAAATACTCAGTGACAGCAGGACATTACAAACCCAGAAAACGCTTTAAATGGATTTATATTTAATCCATTATAACTGCATCCAAATGCTTTTGAAAAATACACAGACATATCTTAAGACATTATTCCACCAGGCATGCATATGAACACTCAGCAGATATTCGTCACATAAAGACTTGGATAAGAAGAGGATGGAAATGTGCAGGTAATGCTTGTGCTATCTGTGGATTTGTGACCCTTTTGTCATAACTCAATCCCCAATCCCTGCCCTGGGGCCCAGAGCTCAGAAACCCTTCACCCAGTATACAGTAGTCACTCAGTTGTCTCAACTAGATTATAAGTTTGAGGATAGCAAGTAAATTGCAGGCCCTTCTGTATCTCCAGCAGAACCCAACACTGTACTGAGAGAAAGCTGCCCACTTTCAAATAAACCAGGAACTCGGTTAGCATCAGCTACCAACAGATGTATTTCTGGAGGACCTTATTAAAAAGGAAGCTTCTGAAATTTAAACCACCTAGAAAGAATAGGTCTTTGATTCCAGAAAACTTGTGTTTCTCTGCTAGGGTAAGGGAAAGTAAGTATGGAGCTAGAAAAGCATAAGAAGAGGGGGCAGGGCCTATGAAGCAGAGCTGCTTGCTCAAAGGCAGGGAGAGCATAGAAACCTCATCCTTTGAAGCTAGCCTCAGCCTCTGCTAAGTAATCTCAGGCTGCATCAGAGAGGAGGTGACAAGAAAACTCCTGGTGGTGACTGAAGTGGCAGAGGAGAGGGTTAGTTCACCATGTCTTGAAGTGGCAGTGGCAAAAAGCAATTTATGGATCCATAAATCACAAGCTAAAGCATAGTAAATATTTTCATGGCCAATGTGACATCGAGAATTCACGAGAGGATTCACTTACCTCGACAACGCTGGATAGAGCAGTCCGATCATGTTGAAGAGAAACTCTTAACACAGATTCTTCTTGGAGGCTCAAGTGATGTGAAAGGCTGCAGAGAGAGTCCCGGGCACCCTGACTCTGGTGCCCACTTCACCTTGCAACAAAGGAAGTGAAAGTGTCAAAATGAAGAGAAGAAAGTCAACATTCTGTCTAAGGGGAAAAATGCAGACACAGGCTTTTTTCTTTTTCTTCTTTTTATGGGGTGGAGGGTTCGGAAGTTCTCTGGTTGAAGAGGAATCTGTAAAGGGAAACAAGAAATAATCTTTCCTAGTTCTTGTTTTTCCTGGGTTTATCCTGAAATCTGAGGCATGGTTTTTATATATAAATATAAGCTGCAAAACAAATTGCCAATGGGATAGGGGAGAGAAATGATGTTACAGCTGCTTTAGGTTAATTCGATTTTCTTTCATGTTTCAGAGTTGGCTTGATATTCCTGACCTCAGTGATTTCTGTTGAATTGAAATTGTTGGGTGAAATGGATTCCCCTAGTCCTAGACAGAGCCTTAACCATAGAATTGTAAGGAAAATAGCACAGAATTGTAAAACATGATTGACATTGAACTTGTGACTTACTGAAGAAAAGGAATGAATGAATGAACAGAGTGATCTTGGTGAAGAACATTCTCTGGCCCTTTCTAACTCCTCTTAAGTAACATCATGCAGGCCATGGACCAGTTGACCTTGCGACCAAGGTGACCAAGTGGGACCAACTTGTCCCAGGCTTTGTCAGCTTTAGCATGGAAAGTCCCACATCCTGGCAAACCCCCAATACAGGTATACTGGGACGGCAGCTACCCTGGGCCTCTGTGGCCCTTGCTGTGTTCCAGGGTACACTGATGATCAACCCCTAGGGCCTTGAGCTGCCCTGTCCTGCATATCTCACTCCATCTTATCCATTAGGAGTTGTGGTGTGTCGCAGATTCTAATGATCATTTTTGCCAATTTATCTTCCCTTATCACCTCCTTCGTTATTGATGAAGCCCTGATTTTATCCTTTTGTTCACCTACTGAGTGGCTGTGTGACCGTAATCCCAGTTCATCAAGATGGGGGGTGGATCTTGATTAATCTAAGCCAAGCATGCAATTTTAGTCTCCTTGCCAGAGACTGAGTTAGCAGGGGACCATGGTATGCACTGGTGTGGTATTACCAGTTGTTAAAACTTTGAAATGCTCTGCAGCGGTGTTGCCCAAGTGCCCTGGCTCCTGCCCCAGGATTCCTGTGGTAAACTTCTCTGTTTCAGCTACTGAAGGGTTAATGTCTAGCAATACCATAGGTTTCCCTGGTGACTCAGTTGGTAAAGAATCCACCTGCAATGCAGGAGAGCCTTGGGTGGGGAAGATCCCTTGGAGAAGGAAATGGCAACCCACTCCAGTATTCTTGCCTGGAGAATCCCATGGACAGAGGAGCCTGGTGGGCTACAGTCCACAGGGTTGCAAACAGCGGACAAGACTGAGTGACCAAACCACCAACACCAACACCATGGGGGCTTCCTGGACCCTAGCTCCAGGTCTCCCGCTTTGTTGGTTCACTGCCCTATCCTTCATGTGTTATTAATATTTATTTTGTAGAATATCTTGCCTGTGAAGTGAAGTGAAAGTCTCTCAGTCGTCTCCAACTCTTTGTGACCTCATGGACTGCATAGTCCATGGAATTCTCCAGGCCAAAATACTGGAGTGGGTAGCCTTTTCCTTCTCCAGGGGATCTTCCCAACCCAGGGATAGAACCCAGGTATCCTGAATTGCAGGCAGATTCTTTACCAGCTTAGCCACAAAGGAAGCCCAAGAATACTGGAGTGGGTAGCCTATCCCTTCTCCAGGGTGTCTTCCCAACCCAGGAACCAAACTGGGGTCTCCTGCTTTGCAGGCATATTCTTTACCAAGTGAGCTATGAGGGAAGCCCCATCTTGCCTGTATGTGAGCTAATTCTGGGGACATATGTCAACAATAAGAACTTTATCCCCCTTTTTTTTGACTGTGCCATACAGCATGTGGTGTCTTAGTTTCCCAAGCAGAGATTGAACTCATGACACCTCCATTAGAAGTGCAGAGTCTGAACCACTGGACTGCCAGGAAAGTCCCACCCACTTTCCTAAGTGGCCCCAGTGGCTGCCACCAGGGTCCAGGGTCGTCGGTCACGACGTAGTCTCAGTGCTGATGTCCACAGCAGCAGGTACAGTGTTCAGTGCCAGCCCAGGTCTACAGTATCATTCTGGGCATAGCCTATAAACCTCAGAGTGCCTTGGTTTTTCAGAGAATACAACCTTTTAGTCAACTCCTTTTCAGCTTCCATCACTATGCATGTTAGCTTTTGTATGTACCATGCCACCTGAAACTTAGTGTTGTAGAACAGTCACCATTTATCTAGCTGTGGGTCATCAATCCGGACTTGGCTTAACTGGGTTCAGCCATATATCTGCAGTCAACTACTGGAGTGGCTGAAACGGGCTGACCTGGAGTGACCTCAGCTTCATTCCATCGGTCAAAGCAAGTCACAAGCCCAGGCCAGATTCAAGGGCTGGAAAAATAGTCTCTGCTTCTTGGGAGAGTAGATACAGAGAGAGGAGTCAATTACCACAATCATCCAGAGCTTGTTCTCGGTACTCCAACCGGCACAACAAGCTGGAAGATCAGTGCCAGGGAGACAGAAGGAAGCCCCTTTCTCCTCTGCAGACTCGAGGCACTGCAGGGGAACAAGTGGATCTGTCTAAGCCATCCCCATTCTGGGAGCAAAGCGTGGCTTGAAGGAGATGCATGTGCGGAAGACTGTGAAAAACCACTTTGATTTCCTTGCCTTTAGATGCGGTAGTACATGATTAATCCACACTCCTTTCCCTTCTACCCTGGAAATGAGGGCTGTTCTAGATGACAGCTCCTTCATTCAGCAACACACAGTACGGTGAGAACTAAACCGATGTTGTTTGAAAGTCAAGACAACTCAAAACGAGGTGGGAGGTTGTTTGTCACTGCATCATTAACTGCCCTATCCTGACAGAGGAAGTATTTAACCAAGTACCAGTTTCGAAGAACACTGCATTAAAAAGATGAGTTTTGTAAGTAAATAAAGTTGGGGACAATAAGAAACTGCTCATTTTCCCTTTGGTGTTTATTCTCTTTCTGCATTTTGGTGATATAAAACGCTCTGAGTTTTGGCCGAACACTTGGGTACCTAACCAGGGAGTGCATTTCTTCAGTTCAGTTCAATTCAGTCGCTCAGTCATGTCCAACTCTTTGCGACGCCATGAATCACAGCACACCAGGCCTCCCTGTCCATCACTAACTCCCAGAGTTCACTCAGACTCATGTCCATCGAGTCAGTGATGCCATCCAGCCATCTCATCCTCTGTCATCCTCTTCTCCTCCTGCCCCCAATCCCTCCCAACATCAGGGTCTTTTCCAATGAGTCAACTCTTCGCATGAGGTGGCCAAAGTACTGGAGTTTCAGCCTTAGCATCATTCCTTCCAAAGAAATCCCAGGGCTGATCTCCTTCAGAATGGACTGGTTGGGTCTCCTTGCAGTCCACGGGACTCTCAAGAGTCTTCTCCAACACCACAGTTCAAAAGCATCAATTCTTTGGCGCTCAGCTTTCTTCACCGTCCAACTCTCACATCCATACATGACCACTGGAAAAACCATAGCCTTGACTAGACGGACCTTTGTTGGCAAAGTAATGTCTCTGCGTTTGAATATGCTATCTAGGTTGGTCGTAACTTTCCTTCCAAGGAGTAAGCGTCTTTTAATTTCATGGCTGCAGTCACCATCTGCAGTGATTTTGGAGCCTCCCAAAATAAAGTCTGACACTGTTTCCACTGTTTCCCCATCTATTTCCCATGAAGTGATGGGACCGGATGCCATGATCTTCGTTTTCTGAATGTTGAGTTTTAAGCCAACTTTTTCACTCTCCTCTTTCCCCTTCAACAAAAGGCTTTTAAGTTCCTCTTCACTTTCTGCCATAAGGGTGGTGTCATCTGCATATCTGAGGTTATTTATATTTCTCCCGGCAATCTTGATTCCAGCTTGTGCTTCTTCCAGCCCAGCGTTTCTCATGATGTACTCTGCATAGAAGTTAAATAATCAGGGTGACAATATACAGCCTTGACGTACTCCTTTTCCTATTTGGAACCAGTCTGTTGTTCCATGTCCAGTTCTAACTGTTGCTTCCTGACCTGCATACAAATTTCTCAAGAGGCAGGTCAGGTGGTCTGGTATTCCCATCTCTTTCAGAATTTTCCACATATCTGTGTCCAGATGACCATGTTCAGACCAGTGGGATGTAAGCATGAGAGATGGTGTAATTCCGTGTTGTCTCCTTAAAGGGAAAGCCTCTGGCCTTAAACTCTCTATTTCAACTTCCACTGCTTGAGAAATGGTAACCACTGGTGCTATCTTGGAAACCATGTATTGAAAATGCGAGAGCCACTTAGCCAGCCTTGGGCCACTCTCTGTATTGATAAATGAAAGAGAGATTAACTTCTATTTTGGCCCTTGTATTTTAGAGTCTGTTTGCTATGGCAGCCTAAGGTGGACCATAACTGGTATCACCCTGTATCTTCCCCCGGAGATTCACTTTAAACATACTAAAGATTCAGAGGTGTCCACTGGTAAAGAAACTAGTTCAAATCTGATTTACTGAGGGAATCTCTCTTTTTTTGTGTGGAATATTTATTGATATTCACTTATTGTTATCACAGAGGCAACTTTAAAATAGATTTGCTCTTTGGAAAGTACTGAAATAGACTCATCTTGGTAGGCATGGAGTTTTCATTTCCAGTGACTATAATCAGGGGCATGACCCAGCACAACTCCCCAACTCCGCTTTCACTGCTTTCTTCTCGGAAAAGCAGGCAGGGAGTAGAAAAAGCAGAAACATGAATGACAGCAAATCTGGACTGGAATTAAGGCTCTGTGACCGTGGGCATCCTCCTGCACCTCTGCAGGCCTCTGTAGCCACCTTTGAAAAATGAGAGCACCTATGTCTACTTCATAGGATTGTCTGAATTCTGACTATAAAAGCAGCTGGCATGGAAGAGTCTCTATTCCCCCTTCCCATTCCCCTCTGCTTTTCCATGAAATTTCTTTCAGGGTCTCACAGTTCTTCTAACACAGAAGTTCACTCTCAGGTCACTTCTAAGCCCTCCCCTCCCAAGTAAAAGTCAAAGTGAAAGACACGATCAGTATGATGAGTGCTTTTTCTTATTTATATTACCTGAATTCTAAAAGGTGGAAGAGAGAGAGGACACAGAAGAGAGAGAGAGAGAAGGAGAGAGAGAGAATAAGTAAATCTTCTAAAAAGTTACAAGGAAAAGCATTAGATCCCTTTTAGGCTGTTGGATACTCAGAAAGAGAAGTGATTTTTAGTTCCTCATCTTCCAAGGATATGGCCTTAGGCAAGTAGTGAAGGATCAGATCTGCTGTGGGTTTTCCCGGTAAAGCCAAGGATGACACATGATCTTAGAATTCAAGTTAATTAGGAATAATTCAAAGTGTACTGACATGGCAGAATTCTCTTTAGTTGCCAGTCTACAAATCAAGGGGAAAAGCAGGCAAAAAGGACTGCAGAAGGACCGTTAGATTAGAGACTCCATGAGGGCGAGATTGGTGCTGACTCCTTACTTTTTCCTCCTCTGCAGAGGCCAGTGTGGTGTTCTGTGTACAAGAAACTTTCAAGCACCCTCCACTGACTACCATTTCCTCAGGAACATGGAGGGTCAAACTCTTCAGAGGGGACTTTATTAAGAGTTTTGAGCTTATGGGATTAAGAGATAAGGATCAGTACTGGTCCACAGCCTATTATGAACTGGGCTGCACAGCCGGAAGTGAGCAGTCGGTGAATAAGCAAAGCTTCATCTGCTTCATCCCCATACTCACATTATTGCCTGAACATGCCCCCCACCCCCCAAAAAAAAGGTTGGGGACCACTGCTATATAGTACACTGCTAGAAATGGGTATAGAATTATACCCATATCTTGTAATAACTTGTAATGGATACTGAATCACTATTCTGTACACCTGAAACTAATATGATATTGTAAATCATGGTGGTGATTACATACTTACACACTTACATGTAAGTGTGGTGGTGTTGGTGATTTAGTTGCTAAGTCATGTCCAACTCTTGAGACCCCATGGACTATGGAGCCTGCCCCATGGGAGCCTGCCCCATGGACTATGGAGCCTGAGACCCCAAGGAGCCTGCCAGGCTCCTTTGTCCATAGGATTTCCCAGACAAGAATAGTGGAGTGGATTGCCATTTCCTTCTTCAGGGAATCTTCTCAACCCAGGGATCGAATCTGAGTCTCCTGCATTGCAGGCAGGTTCCTTACAGACTGAGCCACCAGGGAAGCCCTACTTCAGCAAAAATTTTTAAAAAGAATTTGGTGGGGAGGGAGTGTACAAGCAAGAGAAACCAAAGCTAACTCTCTTGAGGAGAAATGGAATTTATCTGAAGAATACCAGGGAAGTTCATCAAATCTAAGAAACTAGAAAAACCAGATCTTGAAAAGAGCAGAACCAAGGCAAACCTGGACCCTCAGCAATGACAGTCAGGGGCGCAGCTATCTAAAGCACTGCTGTGATGTGAGAGGGAATGGGATAGGTCCGATCTCAGATAGGATTCAGCCTTGACCAAGAAACTATGACCGAGGACACTGTGGCAGGGGATAGCGCCTAGAGATTGAGGATTTATTGTGAACCTTGCAGATGCCCACAGAACTGCTGGTGAAAGACTTTGTGCAAAACTTACCTTTTGTGTATAACTATTTCAAAACTGTTTAAAACAACAACTACTTTATTGTATTGGGTTCGCCAAAAAGTCCATTCAGATTTTCCCATAAAATGTTGTAGAAAACCTGAATGAACATTTTGGCCAACCCACTTACTTGTGATTCTGTGGGTCAGCAATTTGGGTTGGACTCAGATGGATGATTCATCTGTTAGTTTCACTTGGGGTCAGTCTTATGGCTGCAGGTATGTGGTAGCTTAGCTGAGGCTGGATCATCCAAAATGGTTTCACTTGCTTGTCTGAAAGTTAGCATTTGATACCTGCAGGGAAAGCCTACTGCTTCCATGGGACTTCTCATCCTTTGCTAGGCTACCTGCCCTTCTTTACCTGGTGGTCTCGGGAAAGCAAGAGACCCCAGTGTGCCTATCTATAGCACATTTGCTCTTGACCTATTGGTCTGAGTGAATCACACAGCTAAACAGGCTTAGATAAACTCTACCTCATGATGGGAGGACGAGCAAAATTGTATTACAATGAAGAATGCATACAGGGATTATAGACATTTATGGCCACTTTTTGCAATCCATACCACTTTATAATGGTCTCTACATATTCCCTAAAGCAGCATAATTAATTTAAAAAATCTTCTCATTTTTTACTTAAAAAGTAAGTAGGCTTCTTATAATAAATTTAATCTATAGGAAGATTTAGTTTTAATCAGAAATCCCAACTCCCTGTTTTTCAGAGTAAATCTGAAATGTGGAAAGAGTAAAAGAAACTGGATAAATTCTTAGTCTGATGCTTGAAACTCCATCTAATGGGTTTTTGAAAAGCCAGTCTTTTTCAGCCACTATTCTGAACACCAGATTGCCAGCTTGACCTTAGATTCTATTAAAGATGACAGTAGTCGTTCCTTGAATACTTATTGTGCACAAATGCTTTTGAACAATATCTTTAATTCGCACAATGCTCTGTGAAGTAGGAATAATTTTTCCCATTTGATGGTTGAGGAAATACAGTCCATAGGCTACATCTCTTGCCTCCGTCGTAGAAGTTGTTCATATCAGAAACAGGATTTGAACACAGGTCTGTCTGAGTCCTTGGGCCCTGTTTCTGCCCTTCTTGGCCTCTCAGTGATACTTGGTTGCATCCAGGAGAGACACTAAATTATGTGCATAATGTGATGAAGAAACACCCACCATGCTGTCTTCTCAATTTGGTCAATTTTGTGAATGAAGAGAAAATGTCAGTGTGCCAAAGGTCACGTGGAACTTCTCTCCCCTGAACTTTCATTGAAGAAACTTCGAGGTTTCTCAGCCCTGACTTTCAACCTTCACTATGGAAAGAGTTGTATATTTTAAAAGAGTTCCTTGCTCTGATTCTCTTAAGGAAAAGGTGAGGCGATCAGTGACTCAGAAGGCATGGGCCTCTGGTTGACTTTCGGATCCCCTGCTCAACACCTCAGCTTGAAGACTGAATTCAGGGCTGAGGAAAAGACAGAAATGGTATTTTATTGGTCACTTTAAAATGTTTGTTAACTGTAGGACTTTTGCATGGTCAAAATGTGTAATTTTTGTTAAATGATTGGAATAAATACATAAGAGGAAATAGTTGGCATAAATACGTACATGCACATGTATTTATCTCTCACTTCCAAAGGGTTATGGTCCATATCTTTGCTTGGCAGTGAGTATATGGAACATGGTTTGCATTTTCCCCTGTAAATGATATTCCAAAAAAAGAAGAATTAGTTTCCAAATGTATCTGTAGTTTAACTCTTAATGTTCTTTAAGCCCAACTCAGTTTTCAAGACATTCAATCTTCATTTCCAAACCACATTCTAAGGGCAAAGATGTGTGTTCAGGTCCAAATCAGGTCAGCAAACACATCCGGAAGCCAGCAGCTCCTTTGGAGTCAGCTGGAAGGGGTGTGTGGGGGGGTTAAGGGCAAAGGGCAAGGGTAGACAGGAAAATGGAGGGGTCACGTGATGCTTTCTGGGTAATCTCCTAAGGGAGCTAGCATCCATCAAGCACCTGTTATTGGTCAGGCCCTGGCTAAGGTGTTTGTCAAATGATCCCATTTTCTCCTCCCAGTAGTCCAGTGAGGTTGGCATGATTTATCTTATTTATTCCATTTTACAGGTGCAGACTTACCTAAGCAACTTGCCTAAGGTCCCAAATCTGGAAGTAGCAAATTCAGAACTTGAACTCAGATCTGTTTCCTTCCAAAGTCTTTGTTGTTTCTGTTCCCCATGCTGGTGCTGGTCTATTGTCTGAGTGTAGGGTAGTTTGTATGCCTTTCATGCACTAACAATGGAGGGAGGTAGGAACTCTGGGTCAGTGGCTGAGCACGATTTCTGAACTGAGGAAGGAGCTAAGCGGGAATGGAGGCATGTTGAAGAGGTGCTGAATACTTCCACTTCCTTGTTCACCCACAGGGTGTTCCTTTGCTGATTGTTCATAAGTCGGGGCAGTTCACATTATTTCTTGACTTTATGAGCACACGAAGACCATCTGACAGTCTGACAGTGGTCGGCACATTCATACTGCTCTTTTCAATTTCTCAAGATCTGTGTCCTGAAGAGGTGAACACGGAGTCAACATGAATTAGTAATTATGAAACTGGGACATGAATTCAGAGCAAAGGTTCAAGTCCTGAATATCCTCCTTACAAGCTGTGTGAGCCGAAATGTCCTTGGTTGAAATATTGGGGTAACAACTCTATGTACAGGTTATGGGGTCATTGTGAGGATGAATTAATATATGGCAAGCCTTCAGCATAGTTAATACAAGTTAGTAAGCGTTTGTTCATTGCTGGATTGAGTGATTGGCCTCAGTAATGTACTAGCTGTGGGATCTCATCTCCCAACTTACTAGTTGGGAGAGGCTAGATCCTGCTGCTGTAACAACAATCTGGAAACATCGGTGGTTTACCACACAGCAGAGAAACAGTGCTTGCTCAAATTACATGGCCATTATGGACTGGCCCAAGGCTTGTCTTCTCCACCCCTCCCTGGGACTCAGGGCAGCCTCTTCTGGAACATTGCCTGTCTGTGTGGCACATGGAAGAGAGAAGCCCAACACGAGCTGGGAGACATGTGTCACCTCTGTGTACTTTTTGTTGGCCAACATAAGTCATACAGCCACTCCTGAGCTCAACAGTGCAACGGTGGAAAATCCTCCTGCAAGAGGGGAACTGAAGGGGAGAAAACTGTAATAGTTTATCATATGCTCATGCAATTGACCAGCTAGTCATCCTGAGTCCCAGCTCTCCGGAGAGTGCCTGCACGTAGTAAGCATTCTTGAGTCAGAATATTATCACTACTCTTGCAAGTGCACTTGGGGCTCCCTTTCCCCCTTGTTTGGCCTAAAGCGGTGTCGGACCCAAAAAAAGTCTAGTTGTGCCTTATTTAGCTCCACATCTGGAGAGACTCAACTGCACCGCATATTTGTTCCTAAATCACTGAATTGCTCACTGAATTGGCTGCCAAGCCACCTTTTCCAGACAGAAGAGGAAAAACTTACTTGCAAAGAGAAAGAGAAGGCTCCTCCTGGCCAGGCTGAGGCTTCTTTTGGAGATCAGCCATTATAAACAGAGAAAATTTATAACAACAAGGATGCCCCAAATAGAGAGTAGAGTGGAATTCCAAGGGATCAGCCGGGAGGAGTGAAAGAAGGGGCTGGTGCACCCTCAGAAGGCTGTCATCAGCCGGCAGTGTGAACTCAGGTAAGCTCTTCACCACTTTGTGCCTCAGTTTCTTCATCTGTAAAAGGGGGTGGTTGTGCTGGGTATACTGACTGTCTCTCACTGGGTGGGGATGAGAGCAAGAGGACATAACACACAGGACGACTTTTACAAACCATAAAAACCATTCCACCGTAGTTTAACAAAATGGTTACATTTAACAAAAAATATGATGGTGTACGGAATGTATCTGATGATAACAATAATTTGGCAGTAAACATGGGAGTGGATGTTGAGTCCCCAAAGCACCAAACAAATTCCCAGTTCTGAACGCTCTTCCAAAGAGTTGCAAAGAAGAGAAAGTTATATTATTTAGGTGTTCAATTTGCTGGCAACCCTCTAATGCTCTAACTCAGCATTAGTCATGATTGACTAACTTTTTCTCTAGAAAATTAGTTGGAGCGTGCAAACACAGAGACACAGCATGGCCTCCTGGAACAAAACAAGATACACTGAGTCTTGGGGCAAGATTGAGAGATCAAAGGCCAGGTGGGCTGCTTGCTTGGCTGCTTGGGGACCATTTGGTATCATTTCCGTATTTCGCTCAGTCGGCATTGCTCAACTTCCACTCTCTCCATCATCAAAAAGTATTTTTAGTCCATTTCATTACAGGAAACCTTTGGCATTGTTCTCAGAGTTGGTCAGAGGTCGGGAACATGGGTTTTCCAGTGTTAGTACACCTGTAAATAAAGGCCGGCAAGTGCATTTTTATGTCTTGGAAGGAGTATTTACTCTCATCTAAAGCTGTGTTTTGTATTTGATCATTGGAGGGGACTAGAGTTGGGCTTCCCAAGTAGTGCAGTGTTAATAAAAGAATACACCTGCCAATGCAGGAGACTCAAGAAACGTGGATTTAATCCCTGGGTCAGGAAGATCCCATGGAATAGGAAATAGCAACCCACTCCAGTATTCTTGCCTGGGAAATCCCATGGACAGAGGCGCCTGGCAGACTACAGCCCATAGAGTCAGAAAGAGCAGGACATGACCTAGCACGCATGCACCTGCATCTGGGAACCAGAGTCAATGTCCCCCCTGGGCCTCTAGTGTGAATGTGGCTTAGCTCCTTGCCAGCGAGGTGGCTTCCTGGGAGCTTGTCCGTCACCTGCTAGGACTGATTTAGGGGTCTCTCCTCCTATTCTGTGTTTCTGTATCCATCATTATCCTTGTCCCATTATTTACACCACAAATGCTTACTCCTGTAGCCCTTTCTGTGTGCCAGGTACTGTTCTAAGTGCTTGAAGCATGTTAACTCATGGAGCTGTCACAACAGCCCTAGAAAGTGCATACTTTATGGAATCTCCCCTTTAGTTGGAGAAATGGAGATACACAGAGGTTAAGTTGTTTCCCTCAGGCTGCACAGCGTGGGCTGTTATGAGGATTAAACAAGATTATGTCTGTAAAGTGTTTCACGTTGTACCTGGCACATAGTAGGTGCTCTACAAGTGTTATAAATAGGCAGAGTCTGGGGATCAGACAGACTTGAAGGTGCAGGAGCCATCTGCACCAGCTCCTGGGCGCCAGAAGCCTATTTACCCTACCCTAGTCTCAGCAACCAGGAAGAAAGTTCCTTGGAAGCCACCTCTGTAGCCTCGCTTTTGCAGTGGGATGCTGGCTGGAACCTGGGGTCCTCATCTGTAGGATGTAGCTGATGACTGGGCAGACTTTGCCCAGGTTGTGTGACACGTGCAGGAAGTACAGTTGTAAGGCAAGGCATATGGCTAGAGATTTGCCATCAACAGATAATTATTAAGAAGAGCTTTGGGGTGGAGGCTTCTTTGTGCACCATGAGATTTTCCTCTGACGAATTCAGAACTGCATCTGATAAAAAGGGAGCTCATTTCTGAGACATGCAAATCCTTAGAACCTCTTAACCAGAGGCCTGGTTTAAGGGCATAAAGAGTGCTTAGCATGGGAAAATTCTTAAATGTTAACTGCAGTAGCATTTGAGGGGCCAGGAAGCCTAAATCCTGACTCTTAAAGTTCTGGGGCAGAGTTGATGCTGGAGGAGGTTGGTGAGGTGGGCAGACTTGGCAGGAAAGTGGGGAGGGGAGTTGATGAGGGAGGGCCAGCCACCAGCTTGTCAGAGGCATGGATTCCCCAGTCACCCATGTCTTGAGCGTGGCATCAGTTATTTCTGTTACCCAAGATAATACTGAGTCAATCCAGCCCTTCTACCATCAACTCACTCCACCAGGCTCATGACAGATGTTTGATGGAGGCTGAAGGGAGGCCTAGAGAGATTAAGCAATTCCTGCATCTTCTTACAACCTTGCTGAAGTTGGGGAGTATTTGAACTCCGGATTCTGAGTCTCATACAGGAGCCTTCTCAGCCCTCTGCCGAGTCACGTGATGTGAACCTTTCCATTTCCCTTCTGACTTTGGAAAAACTGCCTCTCACTTCCTTCTTAAACCCAACTCTACAAATAGCCCTTCTTGAAGCACTTCCTCGTGGGGGGTCAGTGAGGGGAGTGGGGCCCCCACACCCCATGATTCCACTTTCTCTCCATTCCCAGGATAGAAGTATGTGGGAGACACCCATCTGCCACTCTCCACGCTTCCTTCCTCCCCCCAGAAAGAGAAGTGACTTTCTCTCGCTGCTGAGATTGGGGAAGGGTCTTCTCACCGCTCTCTCCCACAGCAACCTGGTCTTTGGAAGCAGGCCTCCTCAGCTTCCCTGTGAAAGCACATCTGTGGGTCAGGGCTCCAGCCTGTCTTCTGGGGGATGGTCTGTCCCAAGACCTCAGTCGGGGAAGATGTTCAGAAGCCCAACCATATCTTAGGGCTTCCCAGGTGGCTCAGCAGTAAAAAATCCGCCTGCCAATGCAGGAGACACTGGAGACTCGGGTTCAATCCCTGGGTCAGGAAGTTCCCCAGGAGGAGGGCATGGCAACCCGCTCCATTATTCTTGCCTGGAGAATCCCTGGATAAAGGAGCCTGGCAGACTACACTCCATGGTGTCGCAAAGAGCTGGACAGGACTGAGCATGCATATACAACAACTATGTCTTAGAAATCTCCACCTTCTGTAGTCTCACTGCCAGAAACAGTGCAGCTTTCACACTGCTTCTGACAAAGTCCTCTGTCTATTTCTCACTTGAATCTGAACCCAGATAGGGAGCAATTTGTGTTTAATCCTTACTATTATTGGTTGCAATAACCAGTGCCTCAGTTTCCCCATTGGGTGACATTCTTCTTTTCTTTGAGAAAAGAGAGAGAGAGAGTGTGTGTGTGTGTATACATGTGTATGTGTGCTTAATGACCTTTTCCCCCCTAATTAATAATAGCCCTTAAGGAATATGCAGTTCTATTGAGCAACTTTGTCCTACCCATAATAATTCACCAACTAATTTAGTCAGCGAACTCTATTGAGTACTTACATTGAGCCTGTTTCTGTTCAAGGAGCCAGGGATACAAAGATGAAAAGATTCATTCCCTTCTCTGGAGGACCTATTGATCTGGTTGGGGAGGCATGCCAATGAAAAACCGAAATGGTTATGGCAGAGGAGGCACAAAGCATGCAGCAGAAGCATAAAGGGTGTCAACAAAGAGTGAGGAGGCAGGAGGCCTTCCTGGAAGAGGGAAGCTTGAGCTTGGAAGTGAAAGACGTGGAATTGGTCAGGTGGCCAGGAGAAGAGAGGGCACCCTTTCAGACAGAGGGGCATATGCTAAGTCAGGGTGATACAAGGGAGAATGGGGGTACTCAGGAGTCACAAGTAATTTTCCACAGCTGGAGTTGGAATGTTGGGGGGTGAATGGGGGTATGGAGTGGGGTGAGGATGGGAGATGGGAAGTGGCAGGAAGCAGGAGAGAAAGGGCAGGGCCAGGTTACCAAGCCGTACTTATGCTTTGCTAAGGATCTTGAAATTTATCATAAGGGGCAGTGTTTGGTGATATGCGTCACTTGTTGACACTTGACAAAATTTTGGATGCTCCAGACTCACTCCAGAACTGTAAGGAGGGGCTTGGGTGCTAATAAACACCCTGATGATTCTTAGAATCAGGCACATTTTGGAAAACACTTCTGGGCTATGGCGTTTGGAGCAAAGGAGGGGCATGGAGAGAACTGCCTTTTCATGAAATCAGTCTTGTACATGGAAAACACATTGGAGGCAGGGTGGCCAAACTGAAGGTCTGGGGACAGGCGAGGATGCTGTCTGTATGATGTGAACCCGATGAGGGGAGGGCTGGAAGGGATGGGAGTCGAAGAGAAGGGTCATGTACCCTATATTCACATGGGCCCTGCAAAGCTACCTCTTAATATTACATGTCTGCTATGGACTGGATCATGGCCCCCTCCCAGATTCATACCCTAAAGCTCTAACCCGAGTGTGATGGTAATATTTGGTTTCTCAGTCTTTAGCAGGCAGCATAGTCATCTGGGTGGGTTGTTAAAAACAAATTGCTGAGCTTCATTCACCCTCAGAGTTTCAGATTTAGTAAGTTTCAAGGTGGGGCCTGAAATTTGCATTTCTAACAAAGTTTTCAGAAGATGTTGATGCTGCTGGTCTAGGGCCCTACTCTGAGAACCACTGTCCTATAATATAGTATCAGCCTGTCGAGTCTCCCATTATCCTTCACCTGAAATACTGCACCAGACTCCTCACTTGGATTCATATTTTTATTCCCATTCTGCTTAATGGATTTTATTATGTTTTATGACTCCCTGGTAATTTTTAAAGCACCCTTCTTATATTTAGGGAAATTCCAGTCTTTAAAGTTTTAATCCCTGAATTTAGAATGTAGAAACTTCAAATTCTCAGCTTCCTTTGCAACTAGGATGTGACTTGGTGACAAGACTGTCACTTAGCATGCTTATTAGGAGACTTTGGGCTTCCCTGGTGGCTCAGACAGTAAAGAATCTGCTTGCTAGTGCCGGAGACCTGGGTTCGATCCCTGGGTGGGGAAGATCCCCTGAAGAAGGGAATGGCAACCCACTTTAATATTCTTGCCTGGAGAATTCCATTGACAGAGGAGCCTAGTAGGCTACAGTCCATTAGGGTCACAAAGAGTTGGACACAACTGAGCAACTAACACTTACTTACTTTGATTCAGCAGTGAGCAGTTTGAAAAAGGAAAAAGGCTGTGCAGAGCTTTTTTTTTTAAACAGCCAAAGCAATGGCTATGGGGTGGAAAGGATGCCAAAGTTCCACGCACAGAAGTATCACCAATGGGGCATTAGCAGTGAGGGGTTTCCCCCCCTTGTGGTTTTAGGAATTGTCCCTGGACTCTTGATCCTGAGTCTTGTTTTTCAGGTCCTCCAAAAACGTAAGAAATCTGTGAGTTTCTCACTATTCATTTTTGCTTTTGCTTTTCGTTTTTTAAAAAAGCCCATTTATCCATTTGTTTGGCTGTCTTAATTGCGTCCTGTGGGATCCCTCACTGCAGAGCACAGACTCTCTAGTTGTGGTGCTCTGGGTTAGTTGCTCCTTAGCATGTGGGATCTTAGTTCTCCAACCAGGAATTGAACTTGTGTCTTCTGCATTGCAAGGTGAATTCTTAACCACTGGGCCACCAGGGAAGTCCCCCCAATATTCTTTTTCAATAAAATCTTTTAAAATAAATAAAAAATAAAGTAAGTTTCTCTTTGTTAAACCAGCCCAAGTCAGCTTTCTTATTTGTAACCAAGAACTCTGGGTGATACTCTCTTTTGGAAGCCATTCCCTGTTGAACAGAGGTCATACTCCAGTCTGATTCAATCACATTTGAGGACACACGCCCTTCTCACCTTAGTTCACAAAGCCCTCTGAAGGGCCTCCTCCTAAGGCCCCCATTCCATCTGGCATCGCTATCCTCCTTGCCCATGTTGACAGAGCCTCACCTGCCATCATTTATTAACACAAACATGTCTAGCTTGTATACACCACAGGGCCTTTGCACATGTTGCTGCTTCTCCCTTTGCATCATCACATGATTGACTGTTTGTTTGTTACTCAGAACTCACATTGCTCGATATGAATGACATCCCAGCAGAGTACTCTTTCCTAAGTACACAGTGTAACATGGCCAACATCCAACATGTCACAGGTGTTTTGTCTTCTGCAAAGCACTAGTCGTGATTTGGTATTTTATTTGTTTGTTTGCTTCTGGATGCCCCCATACTCCCTAAAGGATATAAACTGTGAGAACAGGATATTTTCTCCCCATATGTTGCTTGTCTTTTCAGTTTCTTACTGGTGTCTTGTGAAGCATAAATGTTTTTAAGTTTGGTGAGGTCCAGTTTATCAATTTGTTCTTTTTTGGGCTGTATTTGTGTTGTCACTGTTGCTGAAGTCTTTTCCCAACTGAAGGTCCTGAAGACTTGCTCCTACGTTATGTTCTAAATGTATTATTGTTTTAGCTCTTATATGCAAGTTTCCAATTCAACTGGAGTTAAAGTTTGTGTATAACATGAATGTAAGGATTTTTTTCTCTCTGACTATACAATTGTCCCAGCATTACTTGTTACAAAGGCTATACTTTCACCAGTGAAGTGTGTTGGTAGGTTTTTGAAAGTCAATTGACCATAAATGTAAGAATAAATGTAGTAATTTATTTCCGGACCCTCATTCCTGTTCCATTGATCTATGTGTCTATTTACTGATTTGGTTTTTTTCATCATATGTTTCTTTAATCTTTCTAGAATTTATTTTGATTCATGGTATGAATTTAAGGTTGAAATGGAGTTTTTCCTCCTCTTCAAGATGTCTAATGAATATCCTGCCATTGTTGACTGAATAATCCTTTCCTTCTCCGCTGATCTGTTATGTTTACTAAATGGTTAAAAGGCGTTTTGATAGAAACATCCTGCGTGTAACTGTGACTCATCCCATTTTCCTCCATCCAGCATTTGAGAAACCCCTAATCCTGTATTCTGTTTAACCAAATGGTAACAATTGTCCCTGTCTCAAAAGAACTGACACTGGCAAATAGGAAGAGGACGTTGACATGCTAGAATAACAAACACAGATCAGATATTTGCATTGGGCCTCAAAAAGGGTTCAGGAACAGTCGCTGAAATGAAGGGATTCTCAGGGGAGTTTCATATTTACTTTGGGTGGGGCTGTGGTCACTTCATCTTAAAGTCATCTGATCCCTGCTGGGATCGTTCCTACCTTTTTGTCTGACACTATTTTTTTTTTTTTTCAGTGTTACCATTTATCGGTGACAAACTCTAAGTTTTGTTTACGTCACACGGGAGAAGAACTTCTCGTGTGAACAGTCAATTGGAGTAGTACTGAGCTCGCGTGCTTTTCGTCTGGGTCATGTGCAGGACCTCGTCAGACACATGTCTGTGCACAGGTGTGTGATGTCAAAAGCAACACGGTTTAGAGGTAAACATGGTGTCTGGCACCATTTTAATCTTCTGGTGGTGGTTGTGAGATTTTAAATACTAAATGAGTATAAATTCTGCAGGAAGACTCTGCCCACACCAACAGAGTTTAAAAGGGCAATATTTTTCTCAATGAAGACACCCAAGACACATTTGTAAAATTTCCAAGAGACCTAAGGCAGAGCGGAGCAATTTGCCTGACCGTTGATCCAACAAAGTTTCAATTGGACTTGACAGGCTGGAAGCACCGTTGAAAACAAGAAGATGAAATGAAACTCAGAAAAATGTAAACAACTCATTTTGTCTGGAAAAAAAAAAAATCAATGCCAGGGAGAGGGAGGCTTAGTAAAAAGAATGAAATTTTAACTGCCTGAGAACTCAGCATGGTTGTGTTGACTTAGGCCTATTCTGTTTGCAAGGAGTTGTGCTGTGGACTTAAGACACCAGGGAAGAGTTTAAGGAATCCAGGGAAGGAACACGGGGAATCAGCTTCACCTGCTCTGTAGTCTGCTCTCCCAGCCACACAGCGCGACTACGTCTAACTCAGGGCTGGGTCAAAGGCAGCCACAGCCACCAGTGCTGCCCACACGGCATGAAACAAAGCATATTTAAAAATACCTCAAACTTGTCCCAATTTCCTAAGTCATCAGGAACTGAGCTCTTGGTAACTCAGCCTAAGAATTAATCCATTTCTTTTTGCATTTCCCCTTCTGGGATTTGAGGACAATGTCTATTTTAGACAGTAGGGAGTTTAGAAAGAAATGAAAATTTGTTTTCTTTCCCTCTTGCTCTCTTTCCTTCTATAAAGGATTCAGAGCAAACAATCACTTGCAACTTTGTTGAAATCTTGAGTTGCATTTTGTAACTTGTTTACTCTGATTAGGGAAGTGAATTTATTAAAAATTTAAGCTACCTGAGAACTATAGATACTTTGTATACTAAAAATTTTTTCATTTTATATATGTTACTTTGTCACCTTTTGAAATTGAACACATAATGACGCATTTATTTTTTCATTAAATATTTTTCTACAATAGTGGTTTTTGAATCTTTTCAGCAGTGAACTTTTTTAAAAAAATGAAATCTTAATGACTATCTATTGCTATGTAACAAACCATTTGAAACTTAGTGGCTCACAAATATTACAATTGTTTATTCTTTCAGGATTCTGCACATTCTAGAGGTTCCACAAGGAAGAACTTGTTTCTGCTGAATGCAATGCCAGATGTGGAGGCTGTGGGAGCCACTTTGAAGGTGGCTTCACTCACTACTCACTTGGGGACTCACCTAGGGCCCTGAAATCCATTCATTGGAAGAACTTTGGCTTTTGCCCTTTGTGAGATGGGAAGCCACTGGAGGATTTTGGGCACAGGAGTGACATGATCTAACTTAGTGTTCACAGGATTACCTTGGCTGCTCTGTTGAGAATAAACTTTAAAAAGGGGGTGGTCTGTCAAAGGGAGGAGCAGGGAGACCACTTAGGAAGCGATTGCCTTACCCAGGTGAGAGTGCATGGCGGCTTGGACAAATGTGACAGCAAGGGGAGGGGACGAGGTGATCTGTGCTTTCTCCTACTTATTTTATGGAATTATCATGCTATATGGGGTTAATTGAGTGTAAGTTTGAGGTAGTCATCAACTTGACTAATATTTCTTGACCGTATTTCTTCATCTTGTGGTTTCACAGTGCAGGAAACCACTGGCGATTCAAGACGTATCTGGAGTTTTGATCTGAGTGAGTAGCTTAGCTCAGGTAATATCTGAGCACCTGCTCATAAATTCACTGGTCTTCTCCTTGATAGTGACGTGACACTGATTGTGGTGTGGTTTAGTTGCTTAGTCATGCCCGATTCTTGCGACCCCATGGACTGTAGCCCACAAGGTTTGTCTGTCTATGGGACTTCCCAGGCTAGAATACTGGACAGGTTGCCATTTCCTTTTCCAGGGGATCTTCCTGACCCCGGGAGCAAACCCAGGTCTCCTGGGCTGCACATGGTCTCCTGCATTGCAGGTGGATTCTTTACTGACTAACCCACCAGGGAAGCCCGTGACACTGATCAGGGCTTTGCAATTTAGACTTCTTCACAGTAAACCCAGCTCTTCTCCAGTCAGGAGTGTACCCCTGCAGTGGCAGGAACTTTGTCTAAATGACCCTTTTGAGCCACCGTCTTCCCCTCACAGCTGCCCTGTGAGGGCTCAACAGACAGGGGTTTGACTAAATTGCCTCCCATTGGCCTCCATGCAGGTTGGAGCAATACGGAAATTCCTAAGAACAGATCCAGTTCCTGGAAGCCTCTGAGCACTGGCATACTCTCCTGGGCTACTTTGGGCCTTTTTCTTTTCTCTCTTTCCCCCATCAGGGAGCCCCAGTGTTCTGCAGCTGTTACATCAGCCGGATGCCAGATGAGCAGAACAAAAGATGTAACTTGGTGACTATTCACATCTGTACTTCTCCTAAGCAAACAGAACAGATGCCCTTAGCAACGGGGCTCTCCGGCTCAGGGCAGGGGAAATGTACCCTGAAGGGGGAAGTTTCCCTTCTAAAAGCTGACAGAACCATGTAAGATGGCAAGGAACATTGCAAAACAGAACATTAAACATTCATGGACTACAAACCCTTGGAGGTTTAAGCTGGGAGTCAACAGAGAGGTTCTAATCTATGTAAACACTGTGCATGCGGAATGCCAGCAGAGCTTTGGGCCTTATTTGGATCGAGTGTTTCACTGCCTCCCTCAGGAAAGAGGGCTATGCAGGCAAAAAGAGATACTGTCGTTTTCTTCTGAACTCGGAAGTAGGGAGCGCTTCCTAGGAATTCCTTGAGCTGGCTGGTTCCCACCCTCGGATCTGTGCTCCAGCCTGCCTGGGTCCTGCCCTTCTTGCCCTGCTCTCAGGAGAGAGCAAGCCAGTCTTGGAGGAGCCTCCCTGTCCCCTTCTCTCTCCTGAAGGCTGTCAGCCAGAGCCCAGTGCCGAGTGAGACAGGGCAGAGTTGGGGTAGGAACATGTACTCACTAATAATAATTGCAAATTATTTACTGTGGGCCAGACAGACTTTTATCTGACCTAGGTGCCGCAGTAGTAAAGAATCTGCCTGCCAGTGCAGGAGACACAAGAGATGAGGGTTCAATCCCTGCATCAGAAAGATCCCCTGGAGTAGGAAATGGCAACCTACTCCAGTATTCTTGCCTGGAAAATTCCATAGAGCAAGGAGCCTGGCGGGCTACAGTTCATAGGTTAGTGAAGAGTTGGACACAACTGAGCACACACAGAGATGGGCCTTATTCTTTTATTTAATTCTCACAGCCCTGTAAAGTAGGGTTATTGCTAATGTTTTATAGACAAGCCGACTGAGGCCTGAGGCTGAAAAGTCAGTTGCCCTGTGTCACAGGAGGGTCAGCCACAGAGCCAGAATTTGCTCCAGGCAGTCTTACTCCAAGTGTAGATTCTTTGCTGTCAAGCTACAACTTGCCCTGACTCTCATTTTTAGAATGGAAAGAAGAGATGAACTGCTAAGAGATGTTAAGAAAAAAGAAGGAATTCTCCTTCTTACATGATCATCCTCTTCTGCCATCATTAAATACTGCAAACTTTTTTTTTTTTTAAGAGGAGTCCATTTGGACATCCATTTCTTCACCTGACTCTATTTCTGCTTCTGGGGGAGATCCTTGATCTAGACCTTGCTAATCAAAACACTGGTGACTATTCCATGGTAAGGAGATTGGAGTGACAGCTTTTGTTTGAGACTGTAGGGAAATAGTATCATTCTTTTCTCATTAGTTTTGAGCCAGGGAGGCGGCAGCTCCTGCTGCTATTGGCAGCCTTTATATGACCATGAGGCGAGATCGTCTGAGAACTGAGTTAACACATCAAGTAGAGACAAGTGGACAGAGCAACACTAGAGCCTGAACTCACCCTCTGAGCATCTAAACCAAGCCACACACTCTTCAGCTATGTGCACTCATAAATTTTCATTTTTGGTGATGTCAGTTTGGGGGAGGTTTACCACTACTTGTAACCAAAAGAATCCTAATGGATACATTAAACCTTTTCTAAGTGTGTGGATGGTGCCACAGTCTGGGCTGTAACCGGACAATTAGAAAGGCCCCTGGGTCTCACTGGGAGATCAGAGGCTTGAGGAGAGCTGCAGGGCTTGGGTGAGTATAGATTTGAGCCATGGCAATAGTCTCAACAAATATCTGTATGGTCTTTACCAAGCACCGAATACTGTTTTAAGTGTCTTTTATCTGTATTAGTTAATTTAAGTTACCGTTATCACCACTTTTTTAAAAGATGGAAACCAAAGACACAGAACGGTAGAGAACATGTCCAAGATCACACAGCTATGGAGTTGGGAGTACAGTGGTGCTGGGCTCCAGATGCAGCCATCTTGCTGTGGCCCACCCTCAGCATTCCCCACTCCCACTCCTCCTGACATTCCTCCAGAGAGCAGAAGCTCCAAGTGCTTTCAGGGGATACAGGAATACTCCTGTGGAATAGAGTTTTTTTTTTTAAGAACTACTTTTAACAATGAAATTCAGAAACACAGGTGGAAATTCAAGGGCAGTGGTTAAGGAAACTGTGAACTGCATGAGTAGAGACGAAGACTCTCACCCCTTGGTTTTCCCTCAGACTCACTGGTCTACCCATGACATGGAAGGAACAGGAACAGAGGGCCATGGACAGGCACTCAGCGTGGC
Organism: Bos grunniens; assembly: GCF_055505025.1. Taxonomy (NCBI): domain Eukaryota; kingdom Metazoa; phylum Chordata; class Mammalia; order Artiodactyla; family Bovidae; genus Bos; species Bos grunniens. The sequence continues at coordinate 72,872,480 of NC_141170.1, forward strand.
CAGCTCTGTGCAGCACTCCCACTCTCCAGGCCACATTGACCTCCGTCAGTCCCTGCCTGTTTCTCCAGTCTCTGCCCTTCCCAGACCCCAGAGGCAGCCCACTGAGCGCTCCCCAGTGAGGCCTGCCCACCCCCGTTTCAAGGGAGGCTCACCTATGGCTGGCAGGAAGACCTTGGCCCAGCCCCCATGGAGACTCAGCCTCACTGAGGCTCGTGGAGCTGAGGGTGAGCTCTGGCTCTCGTCTTGCTCTGCATCTCCAGCAGGGAGCCTGGCCCACTGTGGATGCCAAGTGTTGTATGATCAGAGAGGCCTGAGTGTTGGGCTTCTGGTTTGCTCATTGCTTCTTCCTGGTGTCAGCCTCGCCATTGAATCCTGGTTCCCCTTTGCCCCAGGAGCCAAGGAACTTCCTTGTGTTGAGTTCACCTATGTGACAGGCAATGTCCAGAGGACTTAACATGCGTGTTAGGGCTCTACTGTGCCCCGCCCCCAGCCCCATGGACACATTCCTTGGGGAGTGACCATCTCCCACACACCCTTCTGTTGTAATGTGTTCCCTTCTCTGGCTCTTTAGAAGCTAGCAGTTGCCTGACTGACCCCTGAGCTGGCCCCCCCTGTTGGGTGTCCTGGCTTGTGGACTGGTGCTCTCTTGTCCCCCAGGCCCACCTCTCTCTCCATCTTGGATGCAGAGCAATCTCAGGTGGTCCTAGTTGTCTCCAGCTTCTTGCCTGGCACTTCAGCTTCCCTGGTGGCTCAGATGGTAAAGCATCTGTCCGCAGTGCAGGAGACCCAGGTTCAATCCCTGTGTCAAGAAGATCCTCTGGAGAAGGATATGGCAACCCACTCCAGTACTTTTGCCTGGAAAATTCCGTGGAAGGAGGAGGCTGGTGGGCTACAGTCCATGGGGTTGCAAATATTCAGACGCAACTGAGTGACTTCACTTTCTTTGTCTCAAATCCTGCTACCAGGAGGGGCTGTGCTATGTTCTTGGACTCTTGTACTGACTCTCACCAATTGGTGATATGCGCCCTTCAGACCCCACCTCATCATGTCCTCTGGGGCAGAACTGGAGCACAGACCAAGAAAAGCAAGCAGGATTGCTTGTAAGCTACTCTCCTAGGGCCTCTGAAATGGCTTGAGGTGTTCCAGATGGGTCATTAACACAGGTGGCCTCTGCCCTCAGCCATGGAACTCACTCTAAATATGATGGTTTGTACCTCTGGGAAGACTCAGGATTCCAGAGCAGTGATATTTCCTTGGCTGGGCCTGGTGGGGATTAGCACTCTCAGCCAATTCTTGATTATCTGCAGGAGAAGCGAGAAGATGGACCACTGATATTTCCAAATAACCTTGGAATTTAATCTGGCCAACAGCTCTGAATGTCCCCTGTTGGAACTCTTTCCAGAGCAGCTACCAAGAAGTCAAATCTATGTACTTGGCTTTCAAATCCTTTCTTCTTTACTTCTGCACCGCCCCCCCCCCCTTTTTTTTTTTTTTTGCCTCATGGGAAAAAGGTCTCCAGCAATGGACAAAGAATGAGGGGAACAGCAAGAGGACTAATATAGCAGTGTGTTTTGTTGTGATTAACAGGAAATCCAGCTCTAACTGGCTTAAATAGTGGAAGACATTTATTTAGTTGGAAGAATACAAAGTCTGGTGGTTGGGATGGCATCAGGTTGGGTTTCCTCCAGCGAAAGAGGGCACCAGGGCTCCATTTCTCTCCTTCATCCCACAGTGTGGACTCTACCCTTGGATTTCACATGGTAGTCCCTGGCTGTTCTAGGCCCTTGCTTCATGCCAGCCAATAGCTATGAAGTGTCAGACTTCAAACTCTGATGGAAGATATCGTATCTTCTTTAGCTCCTGTTGCTGACCCTATTGATTCAGACCCCAATAAGGGTCCTCCTGCTTGCACCAATAGAATGAGACTGAATTTGGTTCAGAAGCAAAGGAAAGCTTCATTATGGGATCAGAGAAAGGAGACGTGGGAGATCTTGCTCTACAGGGCATGCTTTCCCTGACAAGCAGTGGGTAGGGCTGCTTTGTAGGGTTCTGGCCCCTGGGTGGGGGGTTGGGGGCATGGTGGAGTTGAGTGCTGGGAGCACCCTCTCTGCACACCACCTGCTGCCACTGCCATCTTGGACTGAAGTGCATGTACACTTCTGTACATGGCTGGCTGTGCGTTAGGCACCGCAGTTCTGTGCTGGGAAATCTAACCCGGTGCGAGGTCTCCGCACACAGGCCCCTGCAGGAAAGTGAAACAAGACAAAGCGCAAAAGTTGGACCTTGTCTTATCACCTGGATTCCATCTTATTTCCCCCCTCCACCCCAGTGCGTTCTGCTGGTGACAAATCTCTCCTCTGTCTTCCATCTTGCTTCTCATTCTTTAAAAAAATTTTTTTTAAATTTATGTATTTTATTATTTTTGGCTGCACTGGGTCTTCATTGCTCTGTGTGGGCTTTCTGTAGTTGCAGTGTGTGGACTGGTGCACGGGCTTCTCGTTGCTATGGCTTCTTTTGTTGTGGCTCATGGGCTCAGTTGCCCTGTGGCATGTGGGGGGTCTTAGTTCCTGAACCAGGGATTGAACTTGTATCCCCTGCATTAGCAGGCAGGTTCTGGACCACCAGACCACCAGGGAAGTCCCTTGCTTCTTTCATTCTTGAGGGATGGTGTGCGTCTGCTAAATTTGGGTGTGTTGTCATAATCTCAGGGAGGGGAACAGAGCTTCTCCCCTGCAGCCTTTAGTGCTCTTTGATTGTCCCCCCAGGCCTCAGCACTAACTGTTTGTAGCTGTGAGCAACCAGCATTTGAAGTTTTACAGATTCTAACCTTTTGGAGTCAAAGGACATGAGACAATTTAAGATACAGGCCCGCATATCAACAAGAGAAAAATGGTTGTTAACGAGCCCAGGAAAGATAGAAACCAAGTGATGCTGGGGAGGCTCTGTTTTACCCCCTCCATATTTGTTCAGCCAGATAAGACTGACAGCCTCCTGTTAGTCAATTTGCTCTTTTTTTCAGTAGCCTGTCGGGTCGCTTGCAATGACATTAAAAAACAACAACAACAACAACAAAAACCCCTGCTATATGGGCCAGAGCACAGAGCCCTCCGTGGTAATCTAGATTACCTGATTACAAGTAGTCAGGAGGGGTCTGTTGCCCCAGGTTGTCTCTCTGGAGGGTGGGGCTGGGGAATCTCTTCACTGGAGTGTGATGTGCCCAAAGAGTGATGCTTTGCAACTTCAGGGCAGAATGGGTGGTTAAGGTCACCAAGTGGAGTCTGTTCCACTTAGAAGTGAGCTGATCTTGTAAGTTGCTGGTTTTGCAGGTTTTTGGGTGCATCCAGTTTCCTCTTCTGAGGCGGGTAGAGAACCAGTCACTGGGTGGGGGCAGCACATGGTTACCATATATCCTGAGGACTTCCATCGTTTCTCCTACCTGGAGGACACGCTTGAGTTGCTTTATTTCAAGGAGGTTAAAGTGTCCCTTCTCTGGGGCTTGGGGGACAGTTTACCATATATGCGTCCAAATGCACTTTAACTTATCCCTTGGGGCTAACTGCATACAGAGCAGAGCAATCAGAGTTGGCCAACATAATTTGACTGAGGCCATTTAAGGTCTGTTTGGATCTCTCTGCTTTCTTCTGTTGGGGTCTCTAGGCTGAGTGCAAGGTCCTTTTTATGCCCTGAGCTAAATTAGACATGCTAAATACTCAATTATTAGACATGCTAAATGCTCAAAGAATAGATTACTATGCAGAGTAGTGCCTGGCACAAAAACGTGGTAAAAATAAAGTTACCAACAATGATGTGAAATCTGTATGCAGGTCAAGAAGCATCAGTTAGAACGGGACATGAAACAACAGACTGGTTCCAAACAGGGAAAGGAGTACGTCAAGGCTGTTTATTGTCACCCTGCTTATTTAACTTATATGCTGAGTATATCATGTGAAATGCTGGGCTGCATGAAGCACAAACTGGAATCAAGATTGCTGGGAGAAATATCAATAACCTCCAGATGCACAGATGACACCACCCTTATGACAGAAAGTGAAGAAGAACTAAGAGTCTCTTGATGAAAGTGAAAGAAGAGAGTGAAAAAGTTGGCTTAAAACTCAACATTCAGAAAACTAAGATCATGGCATCTGGTCTCATCACTTTGTAAGGGCAAGCACACTGACTGAAACTGTCCACCCTAGTCAGGCCCTTTAGTAACCATTTTCATGAGTTGTTTTATGACAGGAGATCCTGGTAAAGAATACAGAACTAATAAGCCACCACCAACCGCAAGAGTTTGGGAAAGGTCAAAAGGAGACGCCGCATGTCCATCCACTTCCCAGAATCCTTCTCGCTAGCATCCATCTTGGCTGAGTGATGCGTGCGCCATCAGGAAAGACTCTGAATTAGAATGATTGGCCAAAGACAACCCAGAAACTAATCCCATCACCATAAAATCCAAGACTGCGAGCCACATGGCAGAGCTGTTTTCCTGGGTTCCCTTACCCTATTGCTCTCCACCTGGACACCCTTTCCCAATAAAATCTCTTGCTTTGTCAGCACATGTGTCTCCTTGGACAATTCATTTCTGAGTGTTAGACAAGAGCCCAGTTTCGGGCCCTGGAAGGGGTCCCCCTTCCTGCAACAAATGGCGACTCTGGTGGGATTCTTCGCTGCAACTGACATCCTGACCACTCAGGATACTCAGGGGCCAGCTTGCTTGCCAATGGACCAGACCCAGCAGCCGCAACTGGGACCCTTTTGTCCCTGGTCTCCTCCTGACGCGGACAACTGGCCAGAGTGCCCCGACCAGTAAGGAACAAGAGACTTTACTGACCTCTCTCCCCTTCCCTCTCTCTTTCCTCTCCTTAACCCTTCCTATCCTTCCCCGTTTTTCTAGTCCCCTAGTCCTGGACGCAGGAATCTGGTCAAAGGGCCTCAGCCTGAGCTGAGGATTGGAGACTGATCACCTCCTCTTGGCAGATAACTCGAATTCTGGTTCTATTCTGGTCTGATTTCTGGTAAGGCTGAGTTCCAGTTCTTCCTTCTCTGGAGGCCCAGGGTAAAGTCCCATAACGCCTGGGTATCTGCAGGAGGCAGGAGACGTCTGTAAGGCCACCCCTTTTGCCCCCGTCTCCCGCCTCCTCCCCCTTCTTCTTTCAACCTGGCTTCCTTTCCTCCCTTTGAAATCTTTGAAGTCCTGAGATATTTTCCTTAAAGTGTTAGTACTTGGATCTGAAGTTCTGTGTCTCTGTAGGAGGTTTTCTGAGAGACTGTATTCTTGTATTTAAGGGAGTGTCTGATGAGGACTGCCAGGTTTATATGTGTGTGTTTTAACTTTGTGTTCTGTGTTGTAATTTTTGATGGCCATTTTGCTTTGTCTGGCCACCATTTGGTTTAGACCTGCCGCCATTTTGTTAGAACTTGATTTTCTTTCCCTGTGCCTTGAGACCAGGGCTCTCAGGAACATTTATCTAGACCATCTTTTAACCCCTGACACTGAGGAAAAATGGGGAAAGGCCTTTAAAAGTTTTATTTATTCCAACTGTTTTTTATAAACTAGTAAAATTTATGTTGTAATATCTAATTCATGACTAAACTTAGAAGATGAAGCTAGATCTTGTGTCTGTCTAAATATGTCTCAGTATGTCTTTATCTCTGGATAATATTTTTGAGATCAATTTGTAAATGAGCTCTATTTAATTGGCTTAAAAAATAGGTAAGCGCTTACAAATCAAATAATTCTAAATTAAACAATAAATTCCAGGTTCATGTGAACTGGTAAATATTCGGTATTAAATACCTGATATTAATGTTTGTTGACCTATCTAATACAGACATGTCTTAGAGTAATTAACATTAAGTAGAACATTTTCATCGTACCTATGTTTAATATAAGTTAAATATTATCATATCTGTTACAAATTTGTCAACAAAGAAATTACCTCAAGTGAAAAAACTTCTAAAAAAAAAAGGGATATAAGCTTTTATATAAACTCTATTAAAAATAATCATTCTTTAGGAATAACTGTCTAAAATAGTCTCTCCAGATTGGTGTAATTTGAATTTCTAAGGGTTGTGCTAAGTGTGCTAAGTGTTAGAAGTCTATTGAATAGTTAGGTCATTTCCAAATAAAATAAGGTTTTGAAACATTTACTACTAAACACTAATTTCCTTTTACAGAGAAACAAAGAGATTTGAGACTATAAGTAAATAATGTTTGGTGCCATCCTAAAATGTTCTTAAAAAGCAAAGGTTTTAGAAATTATCACTGGTATTTATGGTCACCAATCTATAAAATGCTAATATAAAAGTTAGATCTTGGTTGCTAAAAAAAAGTCAAAAGTGTGTTTTCAGTTAAAAAAAAAAAAGAGTAAAATAAAAAATACTAAAAAGCGTTATGCATGATCAGGATTTTCTAAAGTTGGATTACAATTAGTTAGATAAATAGATTTTGTTAGGAATGACATAGCCATAAAAAAACAGGTTAAAGCAATTAGGTCCAAGATGGTGGAGCTGACTTTCACTAGACCTTGAGCCTTGGTATTTACACCCACTGTGACATATCAACAAGCTAAATGATACACCCATCAGCTAAATCTGACCAAATGTTCTAAACCCTTTTGATTGATCTTTTCGATAAAACTTCCCAAATCAAATTCTTTTGAAGTTCTTTTGACCTCTAGCTAACTTTGGGGTGCTTCAGAGGGCCTCTGAAACATCCCAAAGAGAGATATTAAACTGTGGTTATTTGGTTGGTTAAATTACATAAAAAAGATTATCAAATAAATAATAAATCCACTCATGTTATAATATATGGTAAAATTACTAATACAAATATCCTAGGAAGTATATGAACTTCTTAACATTCTGATATGCCCTGGTATTCTAATGAAAAACCTGACGACTTCACAAAAGTTAACAAAAAGACTGAATGAACCAGAAAATACGCTTATAACTTTAATGGTTTCTGTCTGAAAACTTACAGGTTTAAATCTTATGTTTTCCGGGAGTAGGGAAAACCTTTCTCTCAAACTAATTATGACAATACTTTGGTAAAATTATACATTATAAACAAAACAATTATATTTTCTCTCTGACTCTTCCAAAAATTGGAAACTCTTAGGTTTCCAGTAAGTTTATCAAAAAAATTAAAAAGGTTATCTCCCTAACAGGTACAAAAATCTCAAGGAATTTTGAGACCTTAAAAAGAAAAAAATTCACTTAGATTTGTTAGGCAAAATCTGTGATAAGCCTTTGGTGTGAGTTTCCCAGCTCTGTTTTATTTTAAAAGTTCAGTCTGAGACTCTATAAGTGTTTCAACAAAATAAAAAGTCTATGATCAATTATGGTTATATAAATCATCAGACCAAAATTAGTGAAAACAGACCTATTTTGCAAACAAACTAGCCTTAATTTGATTATATTTGATAAAAATGAGGGTAATTTTAGGAGAAAAGAGATGTTTCAATAAGTGTTAAATCCCAGTTTGTTAATAGAGGTCTACATGTAGTAAAACTCATTTCTTAGATAGTTCTTTGCTGTTATGTGATATTAATGTAAAATTTAATTAAATTCTTAAAGAACACCCTAAGTTTGTTTCTAAAGCTTATCTCAATAATCTATCTTTGGATACAGATCAGATGCCTCATGACCTGCAACCAGGACTAAAAAAAAGACATAGTTTAAGGGACTGTCTCCAACCTGGATGGAAGGACTTTTTTTTTTTATCGGTTTTTTTTTATCGGGTACTCTTAACTAGCTCATACACAATAAAACTGAAGGAAAATTAACTCTTAGACTAATTCCCACTTCCAAAGGCCCCTACACTAGATTGGTCTATAGAAAAGATAGCTGACCTGATCTCACCTTAAAATGTTGCTCAAACAGAGGAAAATCTACACTATATCAGGATAAAAAGATGACGACATCAGAGGTAGTCAGCTTGCCCAAGATGCTAGACCAATTTGTATGATCATTTATAATGTTTTCTTGACTTCTTAGACCTTTACATATAAATCAAATGCTTTTCTATCATAGGCCTGATCCTATGCTAGTTTTAAAAATCAATCCAATTGTTGGGTTTGTGGCCAATTACCTGTGTCTAGTTCTGGGTTACCTTGATAAATTTCTTTACTACAAGGCTAACTGGTTGGCCCTAAAAAAAATTATAGTCATATTCAGGTCACTGTGATATTACTAGATGAGCTCCCCTCACCAGGCCAATTAATAATGCCTGCTCTGACTCTGGCCATAAATTTGAACTTTTTTCTATTACTCAAGCTCAATGAGAACAACAAAAAAAGTTTCAACAAAGGAGAAAAAAACTTTCCCACAATTATGAGGTGGATTTATATAGATAACACCAGGCTATGGTAATTTAGGTTTAAAGTCTCGTCTGTGTTAAAAACAATTAAATCATACTAAAGATAATCAGTCTAGTAACACTAAAAAACTGGGCTATGTGCCTTATAGACAGTGGTGCCAATATATAATTTCCCTGAAAGATAAAGATTCTACAGAGTAGACTAAGTCAGATGACCTGAAATATACTGGGCTACATCTAATAAAAACTCTTCTTAAGACTTATTTGTGACTTTACTAATACTGCTGGCTATGTTATTTATATTTCACCTGTTTTACAAAATTGCTGTTTCTTACACTGTCAAATGTGTGTCTGAGGCCTCTGATAAAATAATACATAGTTCCATATGAGATCGATGATGGTAACAGTATAACTCTAGATATGGGAAGAAACAACAAGAAGAAATATTTTCCTGGACCAAGAGGCTAATAAGACAGGTGGTCCAGAGAATTTTGGATACTGTTTTATGGCCCAGTCCAGTAACAACACATTGAGTGGCCTATCAATGAAAATCTTTGCCAAACCTGGGAATGGACATTCTCAACACCATGAGATAAAATGGTCATGAAATACAATTATGGGCACTGCAACTGCTGACTTTCAACGCCCCTGAAAAGAGTTCAGGGTAAAAATCAGGAATAAGGCACTCTGTGCTCTGGAAAAAACTGACAGAACAGGCCTTCAGATAGTTAGATCCCTACAAAAAAAGATTTTATGAATTCCAATTCTTACATCTTCTCATACCTAGAAAATACTGACATCATTAATGGTGACATCTGCTTTGGCTATTAAAAATTTTTTTACAGTTAAAAAGTCAAAATAGAGTGGCTATGGTTCAGACATCCTGAAAAATAACTAGGTTACACTATGGTGTAATTTCAGATTAGACGTTGTATTGCTAACACTTGAGTTTTCTGAGTCATCTCAGGCTTAGATGCCACCAATCTCAAAACAATGTCTGCTAAAAGCTAGTAACTACAACCTTACTTTTTATAAAACTAGACAACTGGCTACCTGGCTACAAGTCTCCCCAAAGTGCCAGGTCCAGACTGGGTTTCAGGCCTATTCTTCTAAAAAAAAAAAAAAAAATGAGATCCATTTTGTCTATTAAAATTTCAGTTATCCCTCCTCCAGCTACTTCTAATTGGGTCCGTTACAGCAAAATGACAGACCAAGAGATTGAGATTTTAATCATACAAGGCTCAGATCTAAGACTTCCAATTCAGTGTCTCTTCTCCAAGCTGAGGCAGTCCTATGACCCATTTTGACAGAAAGTTATCACAGTCATAGTTGCCCTGTTCCCTAAATTAAAACTGAACAAGACTCTGTGAGGCTCTAGAGTACAGATCTGTTCTGTGTTCTCCATTTCTTGTCTGTAGGATAAAGGCTTCATTCGGCCTCCTTGACCTTCCCTGAGATCCAAAGGGTAGATTCAAACAATTGCTAATCAGGAAAGGGAGGGGATACAAAAACAAGAAAAACAATCAAAGGTTGGTACAGCCTCCAGAACAGGGTCCTGGTTCCCACTCAAAAAAATAAACATAACAATGTCTTTAAGTTCTTCTACAAAACTAGAGCCCCCAACCAGGTAAAAGATGGTAACTTCTGACTGAACTCAAGATTCCTAGAGCACAGCTCTGTTGCCTCACCACCAACCAATCAAAAGGGGTCACAAACCCTGCAGCCCTCACCCCAAATGTTGCCTTCTGTTTCCAGGGACCAGAAATGACCATTCTGTTAGGTCTCCTGTTTGGCCCCTGTCTATTTCATCTCTGAGAGGGGCCAACAGTTTCAAACTAAATTGCTGTTATTACAAAGGTAAATGCTGGTTTCAGGCAAAAAATACCTTGACTTAGATCAGATAGAGACTTCTGCTCTACTAGACAGGCCTACGCCCATACAGAACAGAAAAAAGTTACAAAAAAAAGAGACCTCCGCCCCAATTCTCCAAAAGTATCTTGAATATAAAGTCTCTCGGGGGGGAGTTGTAAAGGGAAGCACACTGACTGAAACCACCCACCCTGGCCAGGCCCTTTAGTAACATTTGCATGAGTTGTTTTACGACAGGAGATCCTGGTAAGGAACACGGAACTAATAAGCCACCACCAACCGGAAGAGTTTGGGAAAGGTCAAAAGGAGACACCGTGTGTCCGTCCACTTCCCAGAATCCCTCTCGCGAGCATCCATCTTGGCTGAGTGATGCGTGCGCCATCAGGAAAGACTCTGAATTAGAATGATTGGCCAAAGACAACCCAGAAACTAATCCCATCACCATAAAATCCAAGACTGCAAGCCACGTGGCAGAGCTGTTCTCCTGGGTTCCCTTACCCTACTGCTCTCCACCTGGGTGCCCTTTCCCAATAAAATCTCTTGCTTTGTAAGCACATGTGTCTCCTTGGACAATTCATTTCCGAGTGTTAGACAAGAGTCCAGTTTCAGGCCCTGGAAGGGGTCCCCCTTCCTACAACAACTTCATGGCAAATAGATGGGGAAACAATGAAAACAGTGACACACTTTATTCTTCTGAGCTCCAAAATCACTGCAAATGGTGACTGCAGCCATGAATTTAAAAGATGCTTGCTCCTTGGAAGAAAAGCTTTGACCAACCTAGATAGGATATTAAAAAGCAGAGACATTACTTTGTCAACAAAGGTCCATCTAGTCAAAGCTATGGTTTTTCCAGTAGTCATATATGGATGTGAGAATTGGAATATAAAGAAAGCTGAGCTCTGAAGAATTGATGCTTTTGAACTGTGGTGTTGGAGAAGACTTTTGAGAGTCCCTTGGATTTCAAGGAGATCCAACCAGTCAATCCTAAAGGAAATCAGTCCTGAATATTCATTGAAAGGACTGATGCTGAAGCTGAAGCTCCAATACTTTGGCCACCTGATGCCAAGAACTGACTCTTTGGAAAAGACCCTGATGCTGGGAAAGATTGAAGGCAGGAGGAGAAGGGGACAACAGAGGATGAGATGGTTGGATGGCATCACTGACTTGATGGATGTGAGTCTGAGTGAACTCTGGGGGTTGGTGATGGACAGGGAGGCCTGGCGTGCTACAGCCCATGGGTTTGCAAAAAGTTGTTCATGACTGAGTGACTGAACTGAACTGAACAATGATGATGAAGGTGATGATTATGGTGTTTTTGTATATGCATGTTAAGTCACTTCAGTCATGCCTGACTCTTTGTGACCCCATGGACAGTAGCCCACCAGGCTCTTCTATCCATGGGGATTCTCCCAGCAAGAATACTGGAGTAGGTTGCCATGCCCTCCTCCAAGGGATCGTCCCAATCCAGGGATTGAACCTGCATCTCTTGAGTTTTCTGTATTGTCAGGTAGGTTCTTTACCACTAGCACCACTTGAGAAACCCATGATGTTTCTAAGTGCCTGGTCATGGTGCCTTGGGAAAGAAGGGGTCCTTTCAGCTTCTTGGATTGTGAAGCTGGACCCACATCTGACCTTCCTCCCCAGGCAGAGCAGCCAAGTATGGCCCTGAATGTGAGATACCCGCCACCCTTGGGATCAATCTCCTTAGGTCCCATTGCTCACCTGAGATGCTTGTCCAACAGGCTGATGCAACCTTTGTGTTTGGGTTACTAATGTCAGGATGCCATGAGGCCTTGCTAGGCTGGGGCTGTCTCCTTCCAGCTGAATTCGGTTCCTTCTTACATACCCAGCAGGGCCTCTTAGATTTCTGCCAAAGGACACTGCTATAAATTCAATTGTCCCACTCCCCAAATTAATGCTTTGAAACCTAATCCCCAGTGTGATGGTTTGGAGGTGAGGATTTTGAGCAGTGGTGAGGGCATGAGGGTGAGCCCTCACGAATAGGATTAGTACCCTTATAAAAGGGACCCTGGAGAGCACCCTTGCCCTTTCTGCCATGTGAAGACATGGGGAAGGCTCTGTCTATGAACCAGGAAGCAGGCCTTGACTAGATGCTGTAACTTCCCTGGTGGCTTAGATGGTAAAGAATCTGCCTGCAATGTGGGAGACCTGGGTTTGATCCCTGAATCAGGAAGATCCCCTGCAAAAGAGAATGGCAACCCACTCCAGTATTCTTGCCTAGAGAATCCCATGGACAGAAGAGCCTGGCAGGCTACAGTCCATGGGGTCACAAAAAATCAGACATGACTGAGTGACTAACACTATCGCTTTCACTCGTCATCTTGATCTTGGACTTCTCAGACTCTAGAACTATGAGAAATAACTTTCTATTGCTTGTAAGCCACCCAGTCAATGGTATTCTAACAGTCTGGACAGACTAAGATGAGGATGGAGGGAGGAAAATCCAGAGAAGCACAGAGAAAGTGAACTGGGAAGAGCCTGGGGATAGGGGTCAGTTCATTTGGGTTCAAATCTCAGCTCTTCTGCTGGTAGCATTTATGTTTAGAGAACTGCCTAACCCATTTGGGCCTTAGTTTCCTTAGCTATAAAATAAGAATTGCTAATATATGCATTACCTGTCTGGCAGCATTGCTGTTTAAATTCCATGTCCGCCAGTTCCTATGAAGAAAGCCCACGATTCATCCTCAGCTTCCTTATCTGTAAAATGGGGTCACAAACCTCCCTCAGAGCGTTGTGGTGAGGCTTAACTGAAGTGAGGGATGCAAATTGCTCACCACAAGGAGGCTATCGGGATTTCTAAAGTCTAAGATGCTTTCATATTCCACGTTAGGGAAGAAGCCCTATTTTCCTAGGGAATTGAGAATGGCTTAGACGCAAACTGGGGTCTACCTGTGGGGCACATTGTGGGCACTGAGGGGAAGGCAGTTGCTCCACGGCACCCTCAGGGACCCCTGGGGGCAGAATCCAAGAAGCAGGAGGAGCGCTTGAGGATCTCAGGTGGACATGCACAGAGGAAGGAAGTGGACAAAGGCCATCCTAAGGCCGGCCACCACCCTTGCTTGGGCTGCTATTCCTCAAAGGGAGCTTTGTTCAGCTGAGGGTGCTTCATTTCAAAGCAGACCAGGGATCCCAAAGGTCACATCTCCTGGTGGCTGCTCTTTCAGTTCATAGGCCAGCTCTTTCTTTTTTCCAGGTCATACATAGGGGACCAGGGCTACTGGGTCAACTATGTACCGGAGTTTATAAAACCATCTTTTTGAGGGAGTTAACTGTTGGTCAAAGCAGTTAACTTCTAAGTTCTTCAAAGAAGCGATTGCCATTTTCATCAGAATCTCTGGAGATTCTTTTTAAAGTACACATATCTGTGTGTGTTTAGAATTAGACATGGAATAGGAATTAGAATGGAATAGGAAAGCACTGGGAACCTGCATTTGCAGAAAGCCCCAGAGACAGAGGAGCCTGACAGGCTACAGTCCATAGGGTCACAAAGAGTAGGACACAACTGAATGATTGAGCAGTCACTCACACCAGAAGGGTCTTCTGTCTGGAGAACCATAGACTGATGGGAAAGGAACGGAATATCTCATTAAGTACTAAATTCTCTTAACACCTTTCCCAAAAAAACAATCCTCTGCTCTCAGGACTGGCTTCATGGTTGGAACCTCCCAGGCTTAGAAGGGTCACATCTTTGGTTTAATGCTCTTGCTACTGCTGTCTTTGAAATTCTTAAATTTTTGAATGAGGAAGCCCTGACTTTTCATTTTGCATTGGGCTTCACGAATTATGTAGTGGGTCCTGTCCACTACACAGTTAAGAACTTCAGAAAGGATAGACTTGCCCAAGGCCACACAGCTAAGGAGTGGAAATGGGTTTGGAATCCTGAGATATCTGACCCCAAAGTTCTGCTACCTCATGACTTTGAGACTCAAAAGGAATGGACTTTGATAGTGGAATTCTGATTTCAGCCACCTTGTCAGGTTTCAGGGTGAGGGAAAGGCCTTCCCCAGGCATCTTATCTGCACCAGGAAGGTTTTCATCAGTGCTACTACTCATAAGGGTAAGACCAATGTATAAACTCATTTAGCTTCAGGGTAGGAAAGATACTGTGTAATTCCAGGCTGACAGCCCCTGGAGGGAGAGAATAAAGAATGCCTCTTTTCCCTCTCCCTCACTGCAGCTTTACTATGCACAGAGGAGAAGGCAAAGAGGTACAGGAGACAGGATCTAGAGCCAAAGCTGGTGTTGCGGGGGGTGCGGTCCAGAACCAGCTATGCCACTCACTAGATGAATAGCAGAGAGTAACGGGTCTCTTGGACTGCAAGTCCCAGTTTTTTATCTGTAAAATGAACTGATGCAAACACAACCAATATCCAAGTTTGTGGTGAGGGTCAGATGGCCAGATGGACTTCAAAATAGTATGTCAAGGTCAGTACAAGCTCTATGAACATTTGCGACTCATAGGGTTGGTTGGTATGTGCATAAGGAAATGGTTTGGCAAAAGAGAGGGGCACCTGGGTCATGCCGAGGGTGGTCTCGCCTCAGGGCAGGACCTTTGCTGTCCCTAAGGTGGAACTGGAGTCCAAAGTGACTTGGGGTGGGAAAGAGGTGGGAGGAGTGTGTGCCACAGGGATTGGGACTGTGGATGCTTCAGACTTTGCTGCTACAAAAGAAGGCAGAACTACCAATAGCAGTAATAATAATTACTGGGCTTCTCTGGTGGCTCTGATGATGTAAGAATCTGCCTGCAGTTTGATCCTTGGGTCTGGAAGATCCCGTGGAGAAGGGCATGGCAGCCTGCTCCAATATTCTTACCTGAAGAATTTCCATGGACAGAGGAGCCTGGTGGGCTGCAGTCCATGGGATCGCACACAACTGAGCAACTAACATGCACACACAATAATAAAAATAACAGTTAAAAAAAAAAACCTACGATGGGGCAGGACAGCAGAGAGGTCTCAGGAACGCAGAAACAGGCTCTTCATTTGAGATAGAGGTGTTTGGGGTGCCAGCACAGTTTTTTGGTTGTTAGGTAAGGACCCCATCACTTACCAAGATTGGTGAAGACCCCAGTTTTGTGTCAGAGCCAGGCGTGGGCCATAGCAGTTTGAGAGGCAAAGAGAAGCAGAAACCAAGCCCCAGAGAAAGAAGTTTGTTAGACCTCAGAGGCAATGTTATTGTTTTGTTTTGCTTTTAAAGCAGCATTTTACTCAAAATCTTTGCTTCTAAGACCATGGGGCTAAAATAAGTGCTCAGAGACTATAGAGAGCAAAGACTCTGGGGCTCCCTGGAACAAAAAGACTCTGAAGGCCTGAGACTAAGCCAGGTAGAGAACAAGTGGAGGTGGAAGGTCAGAGTGGTTCCCAGTCTGCACAGCCAAGGTCAGGTCCCCCAGACCTCAAACCTGCCCTTGTGAGCAGGTGGCGTGTGGAAAAGGGCCACATTAGCAAGCAGGTGCCAGGGGCAGCTTAAGGAGGCTGAGCAGATAGGTACAGCCTGTGGGTGGAGGAGCCCACACAAATTAGGCTGAAGGTACCAGAGATGTGAAAAGAGAAACACTAGCCTGATGCTACAGGGAAGTTTCACCGAGTTTTCCAAACTGGGATCCGAGGGTCCTTGAACACTTACAGATGAATCTTGGGCATCTGCAGATTCTCTATGAGGATATTTAAAATTTTGCTTTTTTATTTTGATCATGACCTGAAAATAAAAAAGTCAGTATAAGCATATTCTGGGTAATCTGGATTAGTGACCTCTGATTTTTTTTTTTTTGGCATCCACCCACAGAAGGAATCCATTTTACTGGTGACCTGGTTTCCATACACTGATATTCATGATCACATAAGCAGAGCTGACAGGCAGCCCATCCAGACCAGGGCAGCCACACCAGCTGTGAAAATATGAAAAGACTCCAAGCCAACTGGTGGATAGCTCTGAGCCTCTAGAGTGTCGCCACCCCCACCTCCCTGATCGTCTTGGTGCCTCCTCTGCGGTCCTCCTCAACCACCTCACCAGCAGAGGTGAAGCGAGCAGGGAGAGTGTAATAGCTTCCTGTCACTTCTGTAACACACGACCACGCACTGGATGGGTTAAAATAGCAGAGCTTTATTCTCCTGCAGTCCTTGATGCCAGAAGTCTGAAATCAGAGTCCCTGGGTCAAAACCAGGACGTTAACAGGGCTCTGCTTCTATCTGGATCAGATCTCCCCCTGCCTTTCTCTTTTAAGAACTTTTAAGAACACAGGATTTTATGACTGTGCAAGTGTGGCCCACACAGATAATCCCAGATAATCTATCCATCTCAAGGTCCTTAACTTAATCACTTCTGCAAAAGCCCCTTTTCCTTATAAAGTAACATTTACAGATTCCAGGGATTAGGACCTGATATCATAGGGAGCCCTTATTGGGTAACCACAGTGCCTGCAGGGCCTTGCTCCAGAGATGCAGTATCTCTTTGGATTGGTCACTCCTGTGTTGTGTGTGTGTGCTTGAAATAATTTTCTTTATACAATACTTATTCTGACATAATGTGATATACTTTGATGTTTTTTCTATCATTTAAAAAATAGTTTTAAATCTAATTTTAGTTATCTTTCTTCCAGTTTTATTGACATGTAATTGACCTACAGCACTGTATAAGTTTAAGGTATACAGCCCGATGATTTGATTTACACGCATCATGATATGATTGCCACAATAAGTTTAGTGAATATCCATCTTTCATATGGATGAAATGAAAGAAATGGAAATTTTTTTTCCTTGTGATGAAAGCTCACACATGAGAGGATTTACTTTCTTTCATATATAATGTACAGCAATATTAATTATACTTATTGTATTGTACTTTATATTCCCAGTATTTATTTTATAACTGGGAGTTTGTATCTTTTGACAGCCTTCATACCCTCGAGAGCCTCCTGCCTCTAGTAACCACAAATCTGACCTCTTTTTCTTTGTGTTTGTTTTTGAAGTATAATTGATCTACAACACTACATTAGTTTGTGTTACACAACATAGGGAATCAATATTTCTATACATTTCAAAATGATCACCATGATATATCTAGTTGTCATCTGGCACCATACAAAGATATTGCATAATTCTTCATTATATTCCTCATACCATACACTTTATATTCGTGACTCATTTATTTTGTAACTGGAAGTTTATCCCTCTTAATCTTGCTCACCTATCGCTCTCTTCCCATCATCCTTATCCCCTGGGGCAGCCGCCTGTTGGTTCTCTGTACCTGGTACTCTGTGTCTGTTTGGTTGTGTTTGTTCATTTGTTTGGTTTTCAGATTTCACAAATCAGTGAAATAATACACTATTTGTCTTTCCCTGTCTGACATTTCACTTAGCGTAATACCTTGTGGGTGCATGCCTACATAATACATGCACCTAATACCATGTAGGTGTATTTTGTCATTTATGGCTGAGTAATATTCATATAAAATACATCTTCTTTATCCAGTCATCTACTGTTGGATACTTAGGTTGCTTCTATATATTGACTATTGTAAGTAATGCTTCGGTGAGCACTGAGGTCCAAATATCTTTTTGACTTAGTGTTTTCATTTTCTTTGGATAAATACCTGAAAGTGGAATTGCAGGACTGTATTGTAGTTCTATTTTTAATTTTTTAAGGAAATTCCTAACTGTGGCTGTACTGATTTACATTCCCATCAATAGTAAACATCTTTTTTCCACGTCCTCACTAACACTTGATCTTTGTTGTGTTTTTGATAGTAGCCATTCTGACAAGTGTGAAGTGATATCTCATTATGGTCTTGTCTATATAATATTTTTGGAGAAGGCAATGGCACCCCACTCCAGTACTCTTGCCTGGAAAATCCCATGGACGAAGGAACCTGGTAGGCTGCAGTCCATGGGGTCGTGAAGAGTCGGACATGACTGAACGACTTCGCTTTCAGTTTTCACTTTCATGCATTGGAGAAGGAAATGGCAACCCACTTCAGTGTTCTTGCCTGGAGAATCCCAGGGACAGGGGAGCCTGGTGGGCTGCCGTCTATGGGGTCGCACAGAGTTGGACACGACTGAAGCGACTTAGCAGCAGCAGCAGCATATAATATTTTAAAAAGTGCTTGCTGCCCCCAGTATACTGATTTCATGACCCACTATTAAGTTGTGATTTACTTTGAAAAGCATTGCAAACTTTCTATAATGTAGTAACCTAGGAATGCCACAGTTTCCACTGCCTCTAGTGTGTTTTATAGTATATTTTCTTTTTAAATTTATTTATTTATTTATTTTACTTTTGGCTGCACTGGGTCTTTGTTGCTTTGGGGAGGGCTTTCTCTAGTTGTGGTGGGAGAGGGTTACTCTTCGTTGTAGCGTGCTGGTTTCTCATTGCCGTGGCTTCTTTTGCTGCAGAGCACAGGCCCTAGAGCGTGGGCTTTGTTAGTTGTGGCCTTTGAGTGCAGTAGTTGTGGCACAAGGGCTTAATTGCTCTGCGCATGTGGAATCTTCCTGGACCAGGGATCGAACCCATGTTCCCTGCATTGGCAGGCAGATTCATATCCACTGAGCCACCAAGGAAGTCCTGTAGTTGTGTTTTTATGGCAATGACACTACACTAAACAGCAGTATGTAGTAGCAATAGCAGGCTAAAGAGAAAAGAATAAAGAGAACTGTAATATGTAAATGATGTTGAATTTTTGACAGGTTTGCCAAGAATACATAATAGGGAAAGGGTAGTTTTAGATAGACTATAATTAATAAATGATGTTGAGATAACTAGATATCCACATGGAAAAGAATGAAATCAGATGTCTGTCATATCAGGCACAGTCTCAACTTAAAATGGACTAGAGACTAGACCTGAAACTGTAAAACTCACAGGGAGAAACACGGGGTAAAACTCCTTGACACTGGCCTTCACAACACTTTTTTGGATATGACACCAAGGGTTCAGACAACAAGAGCAAAAAATAAAGAGACTACACCAAACTGAAAGGCTTCTGCCCAGTAAAGGAAGCAGTTAAGAAAATGAATGGGCAATCTATAGATAGGGAGAAAATATTTGTAGACTGTATATCTGAAAATGAGTGACTACTCAAAATATATAAGGAACACATACAGCTCAATAGCAAAAATAAGAACGGACACAAAACAACAACAACAACAAAAAACAAAATAACCTGATTAAAAATTGGACAAATGAATTGAATTGACATTTTTCCAAAAAAGACATACAAATGACCAACAGTTATATGAAAAGATGCTCAATACCACTAATCTTAGAGAAATGCAAATTAAAACTACAATGAGGTATCATCTCATCTGTTGTTCACTCACTCACTCTTGTTTGACTCTTTGAGACCCCATGGACTGCAGCACGCCAGGCTTCCCTGTCCATCACCAACTCCCAGAGTTTGCTCAAACTCATGTCCATTGAGTCGGTGATCCCACCCAACCATCTCATCCTCTGTCGTCCCTTCTCCTCCTGCCTTCAATCTTTCCCAGCATCAGGGTCTTTCTAATGAGTTTGCTCTTTGTATCATGTGGCGAAAGTATTGGAGCTCCAGCTTCAGCATCAGTCCTTTCAATGAATCTCACTTTAGGATTTCTATTATCAAAGAGAGAGAGATAATAAGTATTGGTGAGGATGTAGAGAAAAGGGAACCCTCACTTATTGTTGATGGGAGTATAAATTGGTATTGCCCTTGTGGCAAATAGGATGAAGGTTTCTCAAAAAAAAAAAAAAATAGAATGCAACTATCATATTATTCAACAGTTCCTCTTCTGAGTATATACCTAAAGGAAGTAAAATCATACCTCAAAAAGATGTCTGTGCTCCCATATTCATTGCAGCATTATTCACAACAGCCAAGATATGGAAACAAGTGTCCATTGATGGATAAATTAATAAAGAAATTATGATGTAAGTATACAGAATGGAAAATTAGTCAGCCTTAAAAAAGGAGATCCTGGCATTTGCAACAACATGGATGAACCTGGAAGACATTATGCTAAGTCAAATAGGCCATACACAGAAAGAAAAAAATGGCATGATCTCACTTATATGTAGACTCTCAAGAAGTTGAATACATAGAAATGAAGAGGAGAGTAGTGATTACCATGTGTGGAGAGGTGGGAGAAATAGGGGCATGCTGGTTAAAGATACAAGGTTAGAGTTATGTAGGATGAATAAGCCTGGAGGTCTCATGTACAGCATAATGCCTATTGCTAAGAATACTGTATTGAATACTGGAAATTTGGCAAGAGTAGATTTAAGATCACACACACACAAAGGTAACTATGTGAGAAGACACATAAAGTAGCTCAACTGTAGTAATCATTTCACTGTGTGTATGTGTATCAAGTCACTTTGTTGTATACCTTAAAATATACAACTTTATTTTAAAATATGGAAATGATGCATTTGTGATAAGCAAAGACCATTTGGCATGTTGAAAAACTGAAGACCTGACGTTAGTTTGGATGGCAGAAAAGGATGGCAAGATTGAGTTCTCACGTGGCACACGATGGTGTAGGCTTGCCAAACTCTAAAGAGCTCCATGCAATGACAGCCCTCACCACAGTCACATTTTATTCAGAGAATTCATTTCAACAGTTTAAAACAGCATTGTCTGCCACAGTAAATTAATACTGTTAGTTAAGACTTTGTAGTGCTGTTTGTACTTCATTTATAACCATTTATTGGAGAAGGCAGTGACACCCCCACTCCAGTACTCTTGCCTGGGAAATCCCATGGGCGGAGGAGCCTGGTAGGCCACAGTCCATAGGGTCCCTAAGAGTCGGACACAACTGAATGACTTCACTTTCACTTTTCACTTTCATGCATTGGAGAAGGAAATGGCAACCCACTCCAGTGTTCTTGCCTGGAGAATCCCAGGGACAGAGGAGCCTGGGGGCTGCCATCTATGGGGTTGCACAGAGTTGGACACTACTAACATGACTTAGCAGCAGCAGCATAATCATTTATAAGGTTGTTTTATTCTTATATATTATATGGAAGCTATAAGCCTAAGGATTTTTTAAACCCATTTTTATATTTGCACATGTCCAGGTAATATAAAAGAAAAATAATTAAGACAATTTTAGCAGAGTGATGGTGGTGGGAAAGCCACAAGAATTTTTTCTTCTGATACAATGAATAGTACATTCAAGTTTAAGAAAGACTAGTCTACCACTGGGAGTATAATGAGATCCTTGAATGTGAAAATACGCAGATAAAAATGGTGAAACAAAGAAAAGGGACAGCAGCCATATCTCAAGCTTGAAAAATTAGGATTGAATCAAGGCAGGGAAAACTTGAGGAATAGCTTCAGCCAGCACCCTCCTAGAATATCTAGAGATGTCCCTACCAACAGAAGATGGCAAATCTAGATGGAAAAGGATGTAGTCCAAGTAGGAGGACAGCACAGAAACAGACCAACAAGGAGACTTTGCCTCCGATTACTCATAGTGAGGAGACGTAACCACTCCCTTAGAAGGACAGGCAGCAGTCACACAACACCTGTGTTTCATCTGTTGAAGCTAGACATGTGGGGCCTAACTTATCAGTTCAAAAATATGAAAGTGTTAATTTACTCTGATTCTTTTAAACCTGTAGATTTGCTTTGATTCTTTCAAAATAATTCTTCTACTTCCACTGTAAAATAAAAAAAATTCACACAATGACCACATAGAAACACTCCATATCAGTCAGACCATCTTTAGCCAGGTAGGGTCAGCTGTGAGTGAAAGGGTAGGTTGCCACCACACAGATGCTGGTTTCCCATCAACACCTCTTGGCAACTCTAACAATGTGAATATTTCTAGGTAACCCAGTCTTACAATGCCATCAGCATATCTCTAATAGTTGGTAGGACACTTGAGTTCTTGAAACCCAACTTATTGGTTTCTCTGAAGAGAAAAATTCAATCCCAAAGACAAGTTAGTTAGCTGAGGTCACCACATTCATGATGGAGCAACTAGAACCAAGGACTCTTGGCTCCCAGCTCAGATCTCTTTGCACTTATCTTTATTGCCATTTTGCATGCATGCCTGATGTCCCTTCAGTCCTGTCCGACTCTTTGCAACCCTATGGACTGCAGCACGCCAGGTTTCCCTGTCCTTCACTATCTCCCGGAGCTTGCTCAGACTCATGTCCATTAAGTCGGTGGTGTCCATCTCATTCTCTTTTGCACCCTTCTCCTCCTGCCCTCAATCTTTCCCAGCATCAGGGTCTTTTCCAGTAAGTCAGCTCTTCCCATCAGGTGGCCAAAGTAGTGGAGCTTCAGCATCAGTCCTTCCAATGAATATTCAGGGTTGATTTCCTTTAGGATTGACTATTTTGATCACTTTTTGTATTTGGACACAAATATTCTTAGGCCCCTTTGAAATGACTCATGACAGGGTAAACTTGGAAGGAAGATAGTTTTCTGAGGTCCTAATACAGTCACTCGTTGGTTATTCATTCACTTAATTTTCTCTGAGCTTCCATTTCTTCATCTGAAAAATGGGATGCCTTCCTCACTGGACTAATATGAAGATGAATTGAGACATGTACATGAAACAATTTTGTGTTAATAAGTCATAGAGCATTTTCAGACATCACTCCATAAAGTGAAAAGTGAAAATGAAAGTTGCTCAGTCATGTCTGACTCTGCGACTCTCCAAGCCAGAATTCTGGAGTGGGTAGCCTAACCCTTCTCCAAGGGATTTTCCCAACCCAGGAATCGAACTCCGGTCTCCTGAATTGCAGGCAGATTCTTTACCAGCTGAGCCACCAGGGAAGCCCATAGGATGGCAGCTAAATCAGCAGAACACTGGCTAATAGAATGATTGAGACGGAGGGCATGCTCACGTTTGTTGTGTCCAGCTCTTTGTGACCGCATGGACTGTGGTCCACCAGGCTTCTCTGTCCATGGGATTTTCCAGGGAAGAATACTGGAGTGGGCTGCCAAAATTCAATTACAAAATGTGTACTTTCAGGCAGAGCTACTTAACCTCTTCTGTGCCTCTATTTCTTCATGATAAATAGGAACAATAATAGCATATAAGGCTTCCCTTGTAGCTCAGTTGGTAAAGGATCCGCCTGCAATGTGGGAGACCTGGGTTCAATCCCTGAGTTGGGAAGATCCCCTGGAGAAGGGAAAGGCTACACACTCCAGTATTCTGGCCTGGAGAATTCCATGGACTGTAAAGTCTATGGAATTGTAAAGAGTCGGACACAACTGAGCAACTTTCTCTAAAGGGTTTTTATGGGGGCACTATGGATTCATTTCTATAATCTATTGTTTGGCACTTAATAAGTGCTCAATTTATGTTCAGATCAAATCAGTTGCTCAGTCATGTCCGACTCTTTGTGATCCCATGAATCGCAGCACACCAGGCCTCCCTGTCCATCACCAACTCCCAGAGTTCACTCAGACTCATGTCCATCGAGTCAGAGATGCCATCCAGCCATCTCATCCTCTGTCGCCCCCTTCTCCTTCTGCCCCCAATCCCTCCCAGCATCAGAGTCTTTTCCAGTGAGTCAACTCTTCGCATGAGGTGGCCAAAGTACTGGAGTTTCAGCTTTAGCATCATTCCTTCCAAAGAAATCCCAGGCTGATCTCCTTCAGAATGGACTGGTTGGATCTCCTTGCAGTCCAAGGGACTCTCAAGAGTCTTCTCCAACACCACAGTTCAAAAGCATCAATTCTTCGGTGCTTAGCCTTCTTCACAGTCCAACTCTCACATCCATACATGACCACTGGAAAAACCATAGCCTTGACTAGACGAACCTTTGTTGGCAAAGTAATGTCTCTGCTTTTGAATATGCTATCTAGGTTGGTCATAACTTTAGCTATTATTATTATCTTGCAAACTTGCTGATGGTGATATCTTTTTCATTGTTGTAAGTGTCTTCTTCATTGTTGTCCTTATGTGGTGCTTTAGAAGTCAGCAAGCTTCAGTGCTTCTGGAAACTGCAGATGGTGCCTTCACACCTCTCCTGGGAGTCCTGCCATTCTTAGTGCTGAAACAGGAGCAGCAGAGCTGCCTTCCAGAGGCATACTGGCCACTAAACCCACCTGTTGCCCCCCTTCCCAAGGCCCAGCTGCCATCAGTGGGAGCCTAACCACATGAGGACAGAGCAGTGTTTGCACTGACCTGGCTCCTGCTCTTGTCTGAAGGGCAGCAGTGGCCCCAGGCCATGCCACCTCTTGCAAGGATCCTGGCAGAGCACACAAGCCAAACAGGATCAGGGTGGGGCATGCCTTGGCCCAGGAATCCACTGGCACCAGCTCACGAGAGGTGGGAACAGGGAGTGCCCCAGATGATTCAGTGAGTGGTATGTTTTCCTCTAAGCAGCTGCCAAAAATGCCTCCTAGGCACCTGGTTAAGAGGCAGTAAGTACAGGGATGTCTGAAAGGCAACCCCTTTAGGGCCACTCAGATTTCTCTCACACCTCTGTGTACATATGGTTCACACCTCTGTGTACATACGATTCTCTCTGCTTAGAATGTCTTCCTCTACCTACCCAGGATTCTGCTGGGCAAAATCCTGCTTCTTGCTCATCCTTCATGTCCTAATTCAACTGCAAGGAAGGTTTCTGGGCTCTACTAGGTGTTTAAGCAGTAAACAACCCATACTTTTATGTATCTTCCATCCACTAGATACTTAAATATTCCATCTTATATACTTACACACTCCATCCACCATAGCACATTAAAATTGTCTGCTGGAATATGGTCATCTCATTGGGATGCCCACCAACAGGATTTCCTCTAGCCCTGCCTACAGATCCTCTCAAAGGGGTGAGTCTACAAGCATATGCTTCTACCTAAGATCCTGCTTCCAACTATAACAAAGTGGACAAGGGTAGCCCACCTCCAGGTGGTTAGTGACCTGTTCAGTTCAGTGCAGTTCAGTTGCTCAGTCATGTCTGACTCTTCGCATCCCCAAGGACTGCAGTACACCAGGCTTCCCTGTCTATCACCAACTCCAGGAGTTTGCTCAAACTCATGTCCACTGAGTCAGTGATGCCATCCAACCATCTCATCCTCTGTTGTTCCCTTCTCCTCCTGCCTTCAATCTTTCCCAGTATCAGGGTCTTTTCTAACGAGTCAGTTCTTTGCATCAGGTGGCCAAAGTATTCGGGCTTTAGCATCAGTCCTCCCAACAAATATTCAGGAATGATTTCCTTTAGGATTGACTGGTTTGATGTCCTTGCCGTCTAAGGGACCCTCAAGAATCTTCCAACACCACAGTTCAAAAGCATCAATTCTTTGGTGCTCAGCTTTCTTTATGGCCCAACTCTCACATCCATACATAGATCCATAGTGACCTGTGATGTGGACCATTTCAGATCAGATTCTGCCAGGGATTTGAATTGGGTGAGACTCTAGCAATGAGCAGTAGGAACTCAAGCTGCAAGATCATGACACACAGAGAACCTGATGGAGTGGATGCTGTTATGTGCTGCTCAGATCACATTGGAAATGAAGGATTTTTCCCTTTGCTGCTGGGAGTGTTGCCAGTAGACAGTCCTCAATTCTTAGCTCTCTTTGGGAACTGTCTCTATTGAAGGGTTCTCACCCTCACCCCCCAGCTCTTAACTCAAGGTCATACATCCTTTCCAAGGAAGGCGATATCTGATGATTGGTTGACACAGAAGCAGGGTCAACCTCATGGGAAAATTTTGAAGTACTATCTCAGCTTCAGAGTGACCTGTCTAGTTGGCTGAGGCCATCATCAATACTAGGGTGACCAAACGTGCTGTTTTGCCTGGGATAGAGAGAGTTCCAGGGACATGGACCTTTCAGGGCTAGAACTTGGAAAGTTCCCAGCAAACTAGGACAAGCTGGTCACGTAAATCAAGATTGCACTGCAATTTGACTTCTCTCCTCACCCTTTCCATCCACTTGTTCTTCCTCCCACAGGTGGGCATCTCAGGAACATTCCCTAATAAACTTCTGGTCTGATAATCTCCATGGCTTCCCTGTGGCTCAGTGGTAAAGAACCTACCTGCCAGTACAGGAGATGCTGCTTCGACCCCTTGGTTGGGAAGATGCCCTGGAGAAGGAAATGGCAACCCACTCCAGTATTCGTGCCTGGGAAATCTTATGGACAGTGGAGCCTAGTAGGCTTACAGGCCATAGGGTCACAAAGAGTCGGAGACGACTTAGTGACTAAACAACAACTGCTAACCTCCATCTCAGGTCTTTTTTTTCTGCAGGAAACTCAATCTGTGACCCTGGAGAAACTATGATATAAAAGCTTAAATTACGAGGCATTGGGAACTCTGAAGAAGCAAAATCTATAAGGCAGAGAGAAGCTGTGTTAGAGGGACTCCAGAAGCCCTCGGTGGTGGGACTCAATGACGTTAACATTCTGGGGCTAGTAGTCATGTCAATAGCAGCTCTTGGACCAAGAGTCCTAGAATCATCTTGGGGCCCTGGTAAATATACTTTTGCTCATCAGTTTACAATTGTATATTTCCTTAATTGGACTGTAAGTTTCTTAAGGGCATGTACCAGGGTGATTAATTAAACCCAGAAGTGTCCTTTAAGGTTAGGCTTCATGAAGACTCTCCCTTAGGGGTGTCTGGACTTACATTTCGGCACCTCCATTTCCCATATTGCTTGCTGTGTTCCTACAATAAACTCCACTTTTTTTTGAGATGGTTTGAGTAGGTTTCTCATCTTTGTATTCAAAAGATCAGCATTTCTGCATTAGCAAGGGGTTTGGTTTTTAGCCACAAGACCAACTCTGCAAATGTTAAGGGGAAGAAATAAACTTATTGGAATGGTATTGGGTTCTCAAGGTCAAAGACTCTAAGACCAGGGCTGGGAAATGGGCAGGAATCAGAGGATCTGCCCCCAACATCACGTTGATTATAACCTCCAACCATACCCAAAGTTCTTACAACACTATTGAGAGTCCATGTCCCAGAAGAGTATCTGATTGGCTGGGCCTATTCATGTGCCCACCCTGTGGCGATGTCAGGACTTAAAAGGGGAGAAGAGTGTCCAGCAACTTTGGCTTTCTTGCGTGAGAGAGTACTGCCCATCCCAAACACAGCATCAGGGATTTCCCAAAAGAGGGAGGGATCTGCTCAGAGGAAGTTGGGGTCGAGGGCTGGAAGCCAGAAAACAACAGATGTCCCCTTCAGCGTCCATCTGCTTCCTAGGCTAAAAGTGTTTATAACAGGGACTGTGGGTTTCCATCTTCGTATCTCAGATACCCAGTGTCTGGCTCTCCATAGCTGCTTAATAGATGTTTGTTTGTTTGTTTGTTTGTTTTAAAGAAACTGCACATTAGATGATCTCTGTCGTTCAAAGAGCCAACACATATGGAAAAGCTGGTGCTTGCTTCTTCAGGAATGCAAAGATGGACACACAAAACACTAATTCTTTATGGGTTTTACAGTCTGGAACTGGGATTGGAGCATACAGGCAATGATCTATTTGTATACACACGTACTGTGTGAGACATTCCATACAAAACAGGCATGCCACTGTCCTCGCACTGGGGGAAGGGCACGTGGAGTTCTGTCGTTTTGCCCCTCTAGTTGTTTTGCTCCCATGAGTGGAATCCTCAGTCACCCTTTAATCCTCATAGAGGGTGCTTGCTGGTAACAAGGGAGAAGGGATTATTTTTTTCTCTCTTTCAGGTACCACTTTGGCTTCCTTTTTCACTCATGAAAGCCTGTCTCACAGGAGAAAGTTTTAACAACCTTTTATTCAGAGATTGCAAAGATACATTAAAACTTTCCTGAGCTATGGATGTAGAAAAATCAACCACTTGACCCCAGGCTGGTTCCATTGCCATCTCCGCAAATTGGGTGAGGGGTATTCACTGCCCAGACCTCAGGATGCCTCACATGGGGGCTCCAGATTGTGCCACCTTACAGATGCTCTGTCTTGTTCTAATGCTCCTGTTTTTTTTTCTTTATTTTCTCTCTCTTTAACTCTTCCCTCTCAAACTCAGTCCTGGCTTGCTTACCCAATCCCATTTTCTGTGACGCTCTATGCTTCTTTCAGTATTATTCACCAAGTTCCATATCCTCTTTTGTGTCTTGCAGTTGTTCAGCTTTTGAAATCCGCTTGCAAGCCAAAGGCATAATCTAGACTATTATTTCTGGTGGTGGTGGAGAGACCTGAACTGCGAGTCCCAACGTAGAATGGATGGGAGTGCTTCCCAATCCTAATGACACTCGACTTTGTTCCAACTATATGTATATATATATTCTTCATTGCTAAGACTAGTCTCTTGTTGAAAAACCTTAAGTTTAGACAAGACAGTCATGTCACTCCTATTAATATAGCTTTAATTTACTATCCTTAAAGGGCATTCATCCACCTTCTGACTCTGAATTATATCACAAAACCTATTTTATAATTTCACAATTTGTATGGAAATACAAAAAACCTAGAATAGCCAAAGCAATCTTGAGAAAGAAGAATGGAACTGGAGGAATCAACTTGCCTGACTTCAGGCTCTACTACAAAGCCACCGTCATCAAGACAGTATGGTACTGGCACAAAGAGAAATATAGATCAATGGAACAAAATAGAAAGCCCAGAGATAAATCCAAGCACTTATGGACACCTTGGAGAAGGCAATGGCACCCCACTCCAGTACTCTTGCCTGGAAAATCCTGTGGACGGAGGAGCCTGATAGGCTGCAGACCATGGGGTTGCGAAGAGTCGGACACGACTGAGCGACTTCACTTTCACTTTTCCCTTTCATGCATTGGAGAAGGAAATGGCAACCCACTCCAGTGTTCTTGCCTGGAGAATCCCAGGGACGGGGGAGCCTGGTGGGCCGCCGTCTATGGGGTCGCACAGAGTCGGACACGACTGAAGTCACTTAGCAGCAGCGGCAGCAGCATGGACACCTTATCTCTGACAAAGGAGGCAAGAATATACAATGGATTAAAGACAATCTCTTTAACAAGTGGCGCTGGGAAAACTGGTCAACCACTTGTAAAAGAATGAAACTACAACACTTTCTAACACCATACACCAAAATAAACTCAAAATGGATTAAAGATCTAAATGTAAGACCAGAAACTATAAAACTCCTAGAGGAGAACATAGGCAAAAAACTCTCTGATATTAATCACAGCAGGATCCTCTATGACCCACCTCCCAGAGTAATGGAAATAAAATAAAAAATAAATAAATGGGACCTAATTAAACTTATAAGCTTTTGCACAATGAAGGAAACTAAGCAAGGTGAAAAGACAGCCTTCAGAATGGGAGAAAATAATAGCAAATGAAGCACTGACAAAGAATTAATCTCAAAATATACAAGCAGCTCCTGCAGCTCAATACCAGAAAAATAAATGACCCAATCAAAAAATGGGCCAAAGAACTAAACTGACATTTCTCTGAAGAAGACATACAGATAGCTAACAAGCACATGAAAAGATGCTCAACATCACTCATTATCACAGAAATGCAAATCAAAATCACAATGAGGTACCATCTCACGCTGGTCAGAATGGCTGCTATTAAAAAGTCCACCAACAATAAATGCTGGAGAGGGTGTGAATAAAAGGGAACCCTCTTACACTGTTGGTGAGAATGCAAACTAGTACAGCCACTATGGAGAACAGTGTGGAGATTCCTTAAAAAACTGGAAATAGAACTGCCATACAACCCAGCAATCCCATTGCTGAGCATACACACCAAGGAAACCAGAATTGAAAGAGACACGTGTACCCCAATGTTCATTGCAGCACTGTTTACAATAGCCAGGACATGGAAGCAACCTAGATGTCCATTGGCAGACTAATAGATAAGAAAACTGTGGTACATATACACAATGGAATACTACTCAGCTGTTAAAAAGAATGCATTTGAATCAGTTCTAATGAGGTGGATGAAACCGGAGTCTATTATACAGAGTGAAGTAAGCCAGAAAGAAAAACACCAATCCAGTGTATTAACCCATATATATACACAGAATTTAGAATGATGGTAACAATGACCCTATATTTGAGACAGCAAAAGATACACAGAGATAAAAAACAGACTTTTGGACTCTGTGGGAGAAGGTGAGGGTGGGATGATTTGAGAGAATAGCATTGAAACTTGTATATTACCATATATGAAATAGATCGCCAGTCCAGGTTCGATGCATGAGACAGGGCACTTAGGGCTGGTGCACTGGGACGACCCTGAGGGATGGGATGGGGAGGGAGGTGGGAGGAGGTTCAGGATGGGGGACACATGTACACCAGTGGCTGATTTGTGTCAATGTATGGTGAAAGGCATTACAATATTGTAAAGTAATTAGCTTCCAATTAAAATTAATTAATTAATTTTTAAAACCCTATTTTCCTAATTTGACAATGAAGCCACCTGTCCCAGTCACTCCTTTTTTTCCTGAGTTTCTTCCCGGGCTGTGAGATGGGGGCAGAGGGATGAGAAGGCTGTCCTAACATGCATGTATGCATTAAAGAGAAAGGAAGAAAACTGTGTCAGAGGCAGCTATTTGTCCTCTAATATCTATTCTCTTTTTCTATAGGAACAAACAAACAAACAAACCTTAATACTTAACTACCTACATGCTGCCCAGAATATAGCCTACATTTCCCAGCCTCCACTGCAGTTTGATGTGGTCACATGATAAAGTTCTGGCCAATGGGGTGTGAGTGGGAGTTATGGGTGCAATTTCACCCTGGCACCTTTAAAGGGAACAAATCTGCTTTTCCTTTTCCCTTTTCCTTTCCCTCCATCTCCTTTCCTGCTTGGTGGATCATGGACCTGGTAGTAAGTTATCTCAGACAGTAAATATGAGGGCAACATCCTATGGGTGTCAGAGCAACAAGATAGACAGAATCTGGTTCTCTGAATCTTGTAGTTGTCATGAACTGTTTATGCCCTGAACGGTTTATGCCCAAACTGTTCCTGAGAAAAAAATGCATTTCTAGTTTATTTTTGTCAGTATACTTGTTAGAGCAATTGATCCTGTATTCCAGGGGTCAGGAAGCTATGGATTGCATGTCAAAGCAGGCCCACCACCTGTTTTTATTAATTATTTATTATTGGAACACAGTCATCCCCATTCATTTTTGTGTTGTCTGTGGCTGTATTGGCATGGTGCAACAGAGGCCATATGGCTCACAAAGCTTAAAATACTTGCAAGCTGGACCTTTACAGCAAAAACTTTACAACCCCTGATATATCCTATTAATTCGTATGTATACCAAAATATTAATGATGGCTATCTCTGCATATTTTACTGTCTTCTTACATTTCTCTTGTTTGGTTACTAAATTCTTCTCCCCCAAAAAAAACTCAACATGAAATTAATGAGTTTACTCTAGATGCTACCCTACTTGGAGAGGGCAATGGCACCCCACTCCGGTACTCTTGCCTGGAAAATCCCATGGACGGAGGAGTCTGGTAGGTTGCAGTCCATGGGGTCGTGAAGAATCGGACACGACTGAGCAGTTTCACTTTCACTTTTCACTTTCATGCATTGGAGAAGGACATGGCAGCCCACTCCAGTGTTCTTGCCTGGAGAATCCCAGGGACGGGGGAGCCTGGTGGGCTGCCGTCTATGGGGTCGCACAGAACCAGACATGACTGACACGACTTAGCAGCAGCAGCAGCAGCTACCCTACGTGAACCTGCAATACCCAAGTTTTTATTGTCACTCTCTTCCCTCTCAGAAATATTTGAGCCACTGACCAATTCTTATAAAAATGCTGGATCCTGTATTGTATCTGGTAGGATCATTTTGATTGCTTGTATCCAAAATTTGACTTAATGGGGATAATTTATTGGCTCTCTATTTCTCTCCATCTCTGGGCTCTGCTTATCTATAATAATCTGTTTAAATGGGCCTTTGGTGCTCTGAAATTATGGATGCTGAAAGGTTGGAGCTGCATCCTTCTAATAATCCATAAACATATCCACATAACAAATTTCAGGAACAGTTCCAATTGGCCTTGCTCAAGTCAAAGTTTATGCCTGAACCAGTCATTGTGTCTAGAGGAAGGGAGTGACTTGATTAGCCACAGGAGGAGGCTTAAGGTAACAATAGAATGGATTTCTGTCAGGAAAGAGTGGTTTTATTACCTAGAAAAGAAAAAAGGGAGACCAGGAGATAATAAAAGGCAATTTTATTAAGTTCCAGGAAACTTAGGGATCTCTTACGTAGTCTTAATTGTTTCTGGGGTGTGTGATATTACATTTATTTGAAGGATAATGTGCAGCTCTATTGTCTGATTTGGATGCTAATTGATTATTTAGAAGATTACTGAGCTCAGCACATTACAATGTCTATGTGAAATCCAAATAATAATTATTATTATTTTTTTAATTTTAGCCAAGGGTAAAGTTTTCAGAATTTAAATGTCTGGCTGAAAACTGAAATGTAGGCAACATCCAACATTCTCCCAAAAGCGGGATGTAAAAGACAGAATTTTGCAGTGGTAGACAGGGGTGGTATAAGAAGTTAAATAACGTGGATTTGAAGCTCTGATCTTCTACTTCTGGGTGGTCATGACAGCTTATTTGGTGCCTTTGAGACTCAGTTTACTCTTCTCTAGAATCAAGATGATGGATGGATTGATCTCTTGTGTCCATCTTGAGGATGAATTCTCTTTCTTGCCAGTTTGTTCCATTCTGGGCTTTCAGTTATTTGGGCACAAACCTGTCTCTGCCAACTTGGCTCTTGAGTTATTGACAGTGCACAGAGAAGCATTTGGCAAGAGAAAATTCGTTGATGAAGTGAAATCCAGAGGTGAAGAAGCAGGGCAGCCAGCTGGCTTCAGATCCATGCATTATCAGATTAAATCTTCGCTTGTGCCCGTGGAGCTTGATGCTTCAGGTAAGTGTTGAAATCTATCATTTTCTGGAGGTTTTGAGAGGGATCCCAGAAGGAAGTCAATCATTTTGTTAAATTGCTGCTTCGGTTACTAGCCACTTTTGAAGATGGTAGATTTTTTTTTTTTTCCTTCAATTCATGTTCATTCATCTCAGTCTAATCACATAGGGACTGGGGAGAATAATAGCTAAGACACTCAGGAATTCTAAATTATATTCTTGCTTCTAAAGCACAGTACCCTTGCCAGACTTCAATCATCCATGCCCCGGCTACCTCATCTATAAACTTAAGATAATGGTCTTGAGTTACCTATTGAGTTAAGGCCATTAGGAGAGAAAGGGCTGAGCCAGAATTTTCAACCAAGATAGTATCAGGCAATAAGATGCCAAGGGCAGGGTGGAGGAAATCAGGTCTCAAAAACAAGACATTTACTGTCTGAACAGTATAAAAAGCCAGAACATTTATGCATTTCACTCATGTGCTATGTGGCCAGACGGAGACAACCAAATCTGTCTCCACAGAGAAAACAAAGGCACCGAGAACTATTTCACGTCTAGGAGAAGGCAATGGCACCCCACTCCAGTACTCTTGCTTGGAAAATCCCATGGATGAAGGAGCCTGGTGGGCTGCAGTCCATGGGGTCGCTAAGAGTCGGACACGACTGAGCGACTTCCCTTTCACTTTTCACTTTCATGCATTGGAGAAGGAAATGGCAACCCACGTCAATGTTCTTGCCTGGAGAATCCCAGGGACGGGGGAGCCTGGTGGGCTGCCATCTATGGGGTCGCACAGAGTCGGACACGACTGAAGTGACTTAGCAGCAGCAGCAACAGTGTACTATGGGAGGTGCTTCTAGACTGTTAAGAACAGATATTTACTCATTTGCTCGAGGCTATGGGGGTTTGCTGTTCGGGTGTTGAGCTTGTGAGAAAGCACAGAAAGAGCCCACCCAGTGGAGATCTGGAAGGCTGCTCAGGACATCACAGCATCTCAGGTCCCAGCAGTAACCTAGTGGCTCCTCTCTCGTGACTCAGCTTTTCTTTTGTTTTTTCTACTGGGCTTAGTCTGCATCTACAACTCCTTCTGACTTCTTGCCTCCTTTACTCTCCACTCCACTTCACACTTATTTCCTCACGACTTCTGCTCCAAGATACCTGCTTATTGGCATCTCTTGGTTCTCTCAAACCCAGTTTCTTCCAACTATTCTCTTTCTATGTGGCTCACATTCAAACATTCCTAGAAGGAGATCCTGCCTAGAAAATAGGTTTTTATTTTTTTTGGCTCAAGCACAGAGCCCTATTTAATCATTTGTAGCCAGAGTGGTTGGGTCTTAGTACCCAAAACATTGGTATTTTATATGTAAGTTATGAAGAAAGGAGTCTATGTAACTCTCAGTTATTTTAAGGGTTCATACCAAAGCCAGTACTTGAATATATTTAATTTCTGCTTTGTATTAATACCACAAAAGGGTTGAGGCTGTTACACTAATAGTACTACTATAAAATAGAAGGTGACCTATACTATGTGAGGTACTTAAATATCCTGTGGAAATTCAGACAGAAAGTTGATTTAAAACTGGTGATTCAGAAAGCCTTCAGGAGTGAGGTGAAAGTAAAATGGAGCCCTGAAGGATGGATGGAATTTTGACAGAAAGGAATAAAGAGGACAGTGCATTCGGGGCAGGGAGAACAGCGTAACGAAAGGACAGGTATGAAAAGTTAGGGGGCAATTAGTGACTCATCCAGTTTAAGTAAGTCAGAGGCTTTCTTGGGAGGGAGCAAGAGGAGCTAAATCTGAAAGAATTTAAAAGCCAAGCTGGAGAATCTAAACTTTATTTATTGGGTTGACACTGGAAGAGTCATGAAAGATTTCCAATCTGGGCAGTGAAGGAGTCGGAGCTGTTTTTAGGAAGAGTCTTCTGACAGCTGGGTGTATAATGGGTTGGAGAGGGAAATGATGGAAAACAGCAAGGTTATTATTGTCACTCCAGGACACGACTGAAGTGACTTAGCAGCAACAGCAGCAGCAGCAGCAGCAGCAGCAGGGTGTGTCAGAGAAGACAAGATGAGACAATGGATGTGAAATACCTGTCAGAGGTAACAAATAAGAGCTTCCGGTTTCTGAGAGTTCACTGTTTGCAGCCCATGTAAGGGGTTTTCCTTATGTTATTTAATGTAACAATAATAATAGGTGGGTGTTATTAGTCTGATTTTACAGAAAATGAAACTGAGACTCAGATCAATGCAGTAACTTGTCAAAGATCTCACGTTAGTGCATGATAGAGCTAGGATCTGTAATCAAGCCTGGTTTAGTTCAGTTCAGTCACTCAGTCACGTCCAATTCTGCAACCCCATGGACTGCAGCGTGCCAGGCTTCCCTGTCCATCACCAACTCCGGGAGCTTGCTCAAACTTTCCTGTCCATCGAGTCAGTGATGCCATCCAACCTCTCATCCTCTGTCGTCTCCTTCTCCTCCATCAAGCCTGCTGCTAAGTCACTTTCAGTCATGTCCGACTCTGTGCGAACCCATAGACGGCAGCCCACCAGGCTGCCCCGTCCCTGGGATTCTCCAGACAAGAACACTGGAGTGGGCTGCCATTTCCTTCTCCAATGCAGGAAAGTGAAAAGTGAAAGTGAAGTTGCTCAGTCACATCCAACTCTTAGCGACCCCATGGACTGCAGCCTACCAGGCTCTGCCGTCCATGGGATTTTCCAGGCAAGAGTATTGGAGTGGGGTGCCATTGCCTTCTCCCCATCAAGCCTGGAGGACTCCAAAAATCGTGCTTCTTTGGACTACTCTGGACTGCCTTCCAAAGTCACTGGCAATTGACTTAATGAAAGAAACAAGAAGAAGAGTGGTGTCAAAGAGCATGTTGAGTTTTCAAGGGTGGGTGATGGGGAGAGCTATGGACAGAAGTCAGATAAGAGTTCCTTTTACTTGGGATTTGGGAGTTCAAAAGGAAATTTCGCAGGATAAGTAAGATTATGAGCTTATTTTGACCATTCCTTAAGATTAAAATATATGAATCAACCTAAGCAGTAGTGGAAATTAGAAGACACAAAGAAGTCAGAGACTCATTATTGCAAAAGTAGACCAATGGAGTAGAAGGACTCCATCACTTCCTGTATTTGGACTGGCACGAATGATCCCTCTGTTCCTTGTGCCTTGGCCACGTTGCCCTACAGCCCTGAACAATCTTCCACATCTGCCTGTCATGTTAAGCAATGTACCCGTGGGCCCACTCCATCCACTCTTCTCGAGGACAGCCCTGTCTACCACCCTAGAGAGGGTGTGGCAGCCTTGCTTTGCACCACACGATTCTGCTCACTTGATCACAGCTGCCTGGGGAGTAACCAAACCATGGATTGACTGTGTCCCAGCTGGTGGATGATTAATGTTGAAGGGTAAACTTTTTTCCAAAAGCAATCCCTCAGTTCTTCACACAAATAAACATCTGTTAGATATGTGTCTCTAATTCTCCAGACCTGTCTCACCACAGATTAAACTGTGTTTTAAGGCCCGAGTCCTTATGAGCCCTGCTTATCACTCTGTCTTCCAGGTCCAGCACAGTGTCTGTATATTGTAGGATATCAGAAAATACATATGGATGAATATATATTTAAATCCTAGCTGTGGACACAGCTTTGCTTAAATAAGAATATAGAATTGT
Source organism: Bos grunniens (assembly GCF_055505025.1). Lineage (NCBI taxonomy): Eukaryota > Metazoa > Chordata > Mammalia > Artiodactyla > Bovidae > Bos > Bos grunniens. The sequence continues at coordinate 72,909,158 of NC_141170.1, forward strand.
GTATTCTTGTTGTTTGTACTTTTACTACACTACTAAATAATTTCATTATATCATAGACAGTTATGACAATGCCTATCTTTCTTAATAATTATTTTAAATGCTAATAATGCTGGGTGCTTTTCTGGATGTTAAATGTATATTGACTTGTTACCTCTTTAGAGCAAAATTAAGCATTAGATAACTCTTTTTATCTCCATTTTTAAGGATGAATTAGTGAAGCCAGGAAAGTTAATTCTTTTGTCTAAGGGTTACAATATTAATTAAGTAGAGGAGCCCAGCTTTCTTCCCAGAATCTGTGCCCATAACATGTTATGTCCCTTGGGAATAGATGGTAAACTCTGAAGTCAGTTTGATTCATCTCCATTATTTAATACTTGTCATCTTATGGGTGCCCAAAGTTATCTTTTTCCAACTTGGCCAAGGGTTCTAATATTTCATATTTTGTGTATGTATATTATACAGTATAGAATGCAGTGAGGCTTGGTTTTGTTAGGTATAGTGAGAGTTCAGATCACATTTAGGGAAGATGGTCAGAATTTTGGGCTTCCCAGGCGGCACTAGTGGCAAAGAAACTGCCTGTCATTGCAGGAGACATAAGAGATGTGGGTTTGATCCCTGGGTTGGGAAGATTTCCTGGCGGATGGCATGGCCACCCATTCCAGTATTCTTGCCTGGAGAATTCCACAGACAGAAGAGCTTGATGTGCTACAGTCCATGGGGTAGCAAAGAGTTGGACATGACTGAGTGATTTTCACTCTATTTGGGACATCCCTGGTAGTCCAGTGCTTTAGTTGCTACACTTCCAAGGCAGGGGGTGTGGTTTTGATCCCTGGTCTGGAAACTAAGATCCCACATGCCCCTCAACATGGCCAAAAGTTAAAAAAAAAAAAAGTATTTCCCTGCTGGTCCAGTGGCTAAGACTCTGCACTCCCAATGCATGGGGCCTGGATTTGATCCCTAATCTGGGAACTAGATCCCACATGCCACAACTAAGACTGAATGCAGCCAAATAAATCAATATTGGACTTCCCTGGTAACTCAGAGGGTAAAGAATCTGCCTACAGTTCGGGAGACCCGGGTTCAATCCTTGGATTGGGAAGGTCTCTTGGAGAAGGAAATGGCAACCCACTCCAGTATTCTTGCCTGGAGTATCCCATGGACATCAAAGACTGGCAGACTACAGTCCAAGGGGTCGTGAAGAGTCAGACATGACTTAGTGACTAACACTTTGAGCCACAGGATATTGCAAATTTATTCAAGTTTATCTGAACCTGTGTGAGACTTGGATGCCCAAGTCAAATCAGCACTGGGACCGACGTTGCAGAGAGCCAGCCTAGGAGGGACAGAGCAGTCTCCCTGGGGACAGAGAAGGTGAAGGGCTTCAGTGCACTTATAGGTTGTTTTGGGCAGGTGTCGCAGCCTGTGACTTCGGTTGCAGGGCCCACAGAGAACGCGTGGCACTGGCAACAGTAAGAGGTCAGGCTTCACGGGACCCTATGTCCCATGATCATACCTTTGCGGCTTGTTTGATGCACCTTCATGGCATGAGAAGTTTCTGCTATCGTTTTTTCTAGAAATTAAAGGTTATCGAGGAAAAAAGTATTAATATATGCCCACAGGGGCTGAGAGGACAGTCCTGTGAGTACGCACTGAATGCCTCCAAGGGACCCCAGAAACTGTTGGTTGGAATTTAAAGATGGAGAAGGCTAAGGGTCCTGCCATAGTAGGCTGAACAAATCTCAGAAAGAGTGTGTAAACTTACCCCCGAGGCCAGCGCTCCCTGAGAGACTCAACTTACACACAGATTAAGAACAGGTAACATTTTCTTTTTCCAGCCTTTCACAGCATACCTGACATTCCATATAATGAGCAGCAGCCGCAGGCAGCGTTGATGGAACAGTTTTCTGACATCATCCTTGTCTATTTATCGGCTTGACAACCTGTCAGATCAGTGCAGCCTGTTGATGCCTCCGCATGAGTCAGTCTGTTAGAGGCTGTCAACATGAATGGATGTGTGTTTTCAGCGCTGATAGCACAAACGGGAAATGTTGGATTGGTTAATATTATTGAATGAGAACCTGATGAAAATTTGGAATCTTGGAACTAAAGGCAAATTTGGGGATGGTTTTATTTTGAAAAAGTCAATTCATGGCACCTGCTTATTTTTAACAGGATGTTCAAAAGGGACTCTCTCTATCCTAGGGTTTAGTTTTTTTTCCAGATGCCTCAAAAACTGAGAAAAGTTGCACAATATAGCTTTATCTGTAGCAAGCAGCTAGATCCCTGTGCACCACATGGTAAGAAATGGCAAAATTTGTTCTGCCAGCTTTAGCCCAAGAGCTGGGCTATAGAAGGAGAGAAGAAAGAGGTAAGGAGGCCGCTGGAGAAAAAGAATCCCATAGGGTGCAACATGGGGTTCTGGGCATTTCTGCGCCCAGCTCCATATGAGGAAATGAATGCCTTCCCTTCACCTTAAGGCAAGTACAGAGATTTGGAAACCTGCTTGCAGAGATGGGCGAGAATCTCCTGGAGCCAAGGGGTACAGGGACTGGTATCTTCTTCTCACAAGAAGGGTCTGAAGGCCAGAGGCTGGGCCTGCTATCTGGCAGCAGAGTGGAGTCAGGCAGTGGTCCATGAGCAAGCTGCCCTGTCAGCAATCCTGAACCACCTGCTTGTGGCCCCTGGAAGGAAGCTGGTATGGAGTCATCTCCAGGGAGAGCTGGACCAACAGTTCTAGGCCTTTCCTGAGGTTCTGCTATACCCCTGACCACGGACTTCAGAGGACACCTTGGAATTCACCTTCCAACTCCTAATATTTTTTGCTGAAGCTCACTTTAGTTGGTCTTTGCTTTTTGGTAATCCAGAGGGTCCTGATGGATGAACTGCTTTCTGTTCCCTGGAAGGAAACTGGCCTGAGGTCGTCTCTAAAGAGAACTGGACCAGTGACTTGTAGAGTCTTATCTTGTGCAAGTCCTTAGTTACAGATGATACAACCCTTTCTGGTCAGTGTAAGCAGGGAGGGATTTGGGAGGGAACATCAGCAACTGGCAGGATGTTTGGGGCAGGCTTTAAGCCTGGCCTCCTGGGAACTAGTCTGGCTCCAAGACTGAGCTGCACCTGCCATCACCCCTATCAGGGCCAGGGCAGACATGGCTAGCTGCCTGTTCTCTCCCATGACTAACTCCAGCCTGAAAGCCTCATGGTGCCTCTGATCCGCAGAGTGTTTGTCGCGTGTCCATGCCCTAGCACCAAGGGAACTGGAAATTATTGTACTGTGGATTCTTCCCTGGAGAGCTGGGATTCATACTGTGGGAAAGTGTAAAAATAAAAATGTGAGTAGGTGTGTAAATGACAGTTGTCTGCTTACCTTTGTGGAAGGGTTGGCTCCTGGAAATCAATGCTATGGGGAGAGTTTTAAGCAGCCAACTGGCAGGCAGGCATTGCCTATAAAGAAGACCTGGGTTTGAAGGTGCCTAGAAAGAAGTTTTCCAAGGAGACAGTCACAGCTCCAGGAGATCAGGAGTTAGCTGTGGACATCTGCCAGGCCACAGGGCACCAGTGTCCTTTGTCAACTGTTCTGCTCAAGTAAGTCTTTTCCTCTGCCTCCTCCTGTTCCCTTGTGCTGGACCCCAGAAGTTCATAATCAGCAACTAGTGAGTTGGGGAGGAGATGGAGTAAGAAGTATAAAGAAAGTGACCACTATCTCTCACCAGCTGCAAACCTGTGTAGGGGATGCGCAAAGGCTTAATCAAGTGAAAACTTGTAGTTTTGCCCCACGCGGAAGTTTATTAAGATATAATTGATACATAGTATTGTATACATTTCAGTCATGCAAGTGTTGATTTGTTACAAGTATAAGTTGCAAGGAAGTTATCCCATAGTATTAGCTACCACTTTCATTCTATCACGTAGTTACCAATTTATTTTTTGTGGTGAGAATATTAAGACTCATTGCTTCCCTCATAGCTCAGTTGATAAAGAATCCGCCTGCAATGCAGGAGATCCTGGTTTGATTCCTGGGTTGGGAAGATATCCTGGAGAAGGGATTGGCTAACTACTCCAGTATTCTTAGGTTTCCCCTGTGGCTCAGCTGATAAGGAATCTGCCAGCAATGTGGGAGACCTGGGTTTGATCCCTGGGTTTGGAAGATCCCCTGAAGGAGGGCATGACAACCCGCTCCAGTATTCTGGTCTGGAGAATTCCATGGGGTCTCAAAAGAGTTGGACACTACTGAGCAACTTTCACTTTCATTTCCTCTTCAGTTCAGTTCAGTTCAGTTCAGTCGCTCAGTTGTGTCCGACTCTTTGCAACCCCATGAATCGCAGCACGCCAGGCCTCTCTGTCCATCACCAACTCCCGGAGTTCACTCAGACTCATGTCCATCGAGTCAGTGATGCCATCCAGCCATCTCATCCTCTGTTGTCCCCTTCTCCTCCTGCCCCCAATCCCTCCCAGCATCAGAGTCTTTTCCAATGAGTCAACTCTTCGCAAGAAGTGGCCAAAGTACTGGAGTTTCAGCTTTAGCATCATTCCTTCCTTAGCAACATTCAAATACATGATACATTGTTGTTACCTATAGTCCATGTAGAACATTAGATCCTCGAACTTGTTAACCTTATAACTGAAAGTTTGTACCCTTTGATGGTGTCTCCCCATGTCCTCTACCTCTCCAACCGTTGGTAACCAGCACTCTACTCTGTATCTCTAAGTTTAGCTTTTTTTAGCTTCCATGTATAGGGGAAATTGGAGAAGGCAATGGCAACCCACTCCAGTACTCTTGCCTGGAAATTTCCATGGATGGAGGACCCTGGTAGGCTGCAGTCCATGGGATCCCGAAGAGTCGGACACTACTGAGTGGCTTCACTATCACTTTTCACTTTCCTGCATTGGAGAAGGAAATGGCAACCCACTCCAGTGTTCTTGCCTGGAGAATCCCATGGAGAGAGGAGCCTGGTGGGCTGCCGTCTATGGGGTTGCACAGAGTCGGACACGACTGAAGCGACTTAGCAGCAGTAGCAGCAGCATAGGGGAAATCATACAGTATTTGTCTTTTTCTGTCTGACTTATTTCACTTGGCACAATGCCCTCAAGGGCCACTCAAGTTGTGAAAGCATATAGTTTTGATTATTTGATTATTACATTGGATTGGTCTCTTTAATGGTTGAAAAAAAACCTAAGGACTTTTTAGTATCTAAGAATAATGGGGAAAGCTGTGGAGCCAAATCAGAAATTTCACTCCAGGGTAGGCAAGAAGAGGGCCAAAGAGCTTGTTGAATGGGCAATGAGAGAAAGAATAAAAGGGATCCTGTCTGCCCTCTGGCAAGTCTGATTTATGCTGGTGTTAAACATTATTATTATGAAGGTATATTTAGTATTGCTTCCATTTTATTCTATTCCATTTCCTTTTGTTTATAAAATCTACTGAGAACACAGGAGGAAATATCAAGAAAAAGAGGAAGTCAAGGGAGACATTTATGGTTTATTGTTGCTGGTGTTTTTAATCTTCAAGGACTGATTGTGGAACATCAAGAATGAGAGATCAGTTTGGGAGTGGAAACAACTTCCTGGACAAGAAGGGACTTAATAGTGAAACTGTGCTACTCTCTTTATAAACGGCATTGTCCTTTGTCCTCAGAAAGCTCCATGAGGTAGGTAGAGTCACCCCTACTTTATGGATGAGAAAATAGCCTTTGACAAGCAGTTTGTGCAGAGTCATCAGCTTTAAACAGATGGGAGCTTTGTTCCTTAATCTCTCTCTACTGCCCAACTGAATGTTCTGGGTCTTAGATGTGTCCACACGACTCTGGTTCCTTTAAGAGGGCACTTCTGTTAGCATAATTATAACAGACTTTTATTGAGCACTGAAGATACTTTTTGTCACTGTTCTATGCACTTCATAAATTTTCTCATTTAATATTCCTCTCAGCTCTGCAAGATAGGTGCTATTGTTAGCCTCATTCCCCAAATGCAGACTGCCAGGCAAACTTGCCTGAAAGTCACATAGCTGGTGAGTAGTGGGGAAAATATTTATATTCGGGCAGCCTAGTGCTTCAGAGCAGACTCCTAACCACTATGTTCTACTACCATGGATGTGCCAAGGCTGAGTCAGAGGGCAAGTGGACTTGCCCACTGGCTTCCCAGCCTTACAGGAATAATAGTAGAAATAGTCTTCCTTCTTCTACCTGCTTTGTTGCTTCTGTTTCCCTCCATCTCAGAGGGAGGAATCCAAGGTGAGCCTGGATGCTATCTCTCATCTCTCCTTTTGGACTTCAGTTCAGGTCACTCGCTCAGTCGTGTCCGACTCTTGGCAACCTCATGAACCGCAGCATGCCAGGCCTCCCTGTCCATCACCAACTCCCAGAGTTCACTCAGACTCACGTCCATCGAGTCAGTGATGCCATCCAACCATCTCATCCTCTGTCATCCGCTTTTCCTCCTGCCGTCAATCTTTCCCAGCATCAGGGTCTTTTCAAATGAATCAACAGTTCGCATGAGGTGGCCAAAGTATTGGAGTTTCAGCTTTAGCATCAGTCCTTCCAATGAACACCCAGGACTGATCTCCTTCAGGATGGACTGGTTGGATCTCCTTGCAGTCCAAAGAACTCTCAAGAGTCTTCTCCAACACCACAGTTCAAAAGCATCAATTTTTTGGCACTCAGCTTTCCTTATAGTCCAACCCTCATATCCATACATGACCACTGGAAAAACCATAGCCTTGACTAGATGGACCTTTGTTGACAAAGTAATGTCTCTGCTTTTTAATATGCTGTCTAGGTTGGTCATAGCTTTCCTTCCAAGGAGTAAGTGTCTTTTAATTTCATGGCTGCAATCAGCATCTGCAGTGATTTTGGAGCCCCCCAAAATAAAGTCTGACACTGTTTCCACTGTTTCCCCAGCTATCTGCCATGAGGTGATGGGACCGGATGCCATGATCTTAGTTTTCTGAATGTTGAGCTTTAAGCCAACTTTTTCACTTTCCTCTTTCACTTTCATCAAGAGGCTTTTTTAGTTCTTCTTCACTTTCTGCCGTAAGGGTGGTGTTATCTGCATATCTGAGGTTATTGATATTTCTCCCGGCAATCTAGATTTCAGCTTGTGCTTCTTCCAGCCCAGCGTTTCTCATGATGTACTCTGCATATAAGTTAAATAATCAGGGTGACAATATACAGCCTTGACGTCCTCCTTTTTGTATTTGGAACCAGTCTGTTGTTCCATGTCCAGTTCTAACTGTTGCTTCCTGGACTGCATACAGGTTTCTCAAGAGGCAGGTCAGGTGGTCTGGTGTTCCCATCTCTTTCAGTTGTCCACAGTTTGGACTTAGCTTCATATAAACCCTCTCTACTCTGTCTTCAAATCCATTCTCTACTCTGATTTAAGAGTTAGTAGTGGAGGACCTCTTAGGAGACTCATTGTCTCAGTGGGCCATTTTGCCTGGAAAAAGGACCATCTGGGAAGACCAGAGTGGATGAGACAGGGGAAAAAAATTTAAACTGCTCAGCAGATGAAATAAATAAGAATTTGCTGCAGGAAAGAGGAGAGTCTTGACCACAAGATTAGATGAGATGAGACAAGAACTCAAGAAAGAACCAAAGAGAGTTTTTCAAGCCCAAGTTGGCCAAAGGACTTTTAAGAAAGGGACTCTCATTCAACTTTGTGGTTTTCTCTAACGATCTGTGGTGTGAAGATCTGCTACACACTGTCTTGACCTGGTAACACTTTGGGAAGTGAAGGCTTTGAAGTGGTGACCTTGGGGAATGGAGCGGCTCTTCTGGGGAGTGGAACGCAGTGCAGAGATGGACAAAACAGTGGAAATGGGGACCTGAGAGGATTAGAAGAAACAGGGGTCGCTGCTCCTTTCCTAGGTACTTTGGTATGCTGGAGGAATACCAGGTTTATAGGATGTGTAGGATTGGTGTTTGAGCCCATTTCTACATAATTCTTAAGAACTAATTGATTACAATAACCTGAAGAACTTAGGGCCACCCAGAGTTGCATCCCTCCCCTTGCTCCATGCTTTCAACTTTACCACAGACCTTTCAGCTCATCCTTGGTCTCTCTCTTCATCTCAGTCACTCCCATTTAACACAGAATTTAATTTATTTTCTGTTCTGACCTTGGCTCCATTTCCTGGCTTCTGGTTTTCTCTCTCCCTCACAACTCATCAATTCAGAAATGGCTTCCTGGGTGACAATCTCCCTAGTTCAATTAGATCCTGGAAATATGTTTTGTCTTTTCTACTCCACCTTCACTTCTCATTCTGTTTATCCTAGAACCATGTGTAAAACTGGAAAGAAGTTGGGGATTCTTCTTAAGTTGCATTGGTTAGGGTTCAATGGTTTTAAACACACTTTAGTCCATTTAAAATCCAAGTGAAAGCCATTCAGTTGTGTTAGACTCTTTGCAGCCCCATGGAGTATACAATCCATGACATTCTCCAGACCAGAATACTGGAGTGGGTAGCCTTTCCCTTCTCCAGGGGATCTTTCCAACCCAGGGATTGAAGCCAAATCTCCTGCACTGCAGGCAGATTCTTTACCAGCTAAGCCACAAGGGAAGCCCTAGTCCATTTTAAAGAGAAAGGGGTTTATTAGGGAATATTTGGTGGCATATAGAATTATTGGGAAGGTTTTGTTTATAGGGATGACTTTCAATGCCATTACTGCAGAAAAGGGACACCAAGTTAGCCACTAAATCTTCCATAATTGGGAACCTACTCACTGAATGTGGAAACTGCTGCTGTAGCTGCTGGTTCTAGAACTGCCTACCATGGCCACCATCAGGGATCCACTACCATTAGGGCACACAGTTAAGACACCAGCATCATCAAGAATATGCCACTGAAGGAATCCTTGGGCCTAGAAAAGAAAACAATGGTCTCAAAGGCCCTTGCTGAATCATCTAACTTCTGGGAAAACAAAACCAAACTTTAAGTTCTGCCCTGATGCTCCGGGCTGGTTGCATCTACCTGGACTTACCACCCTCTGCCCAAAACCTCCCACCCCCTGTTCAACTGCAAATGCCATCTCAACTAAAGATTACCCAAAATGTCCCGCCTGACTAACATTTCCCTTATCGCTTCCACAAATATTCCCTTTAAATATGAAGCCTCCCTGATCCCTCTCACGCTCAGCCTGGTCGTTAGGCCGACTGTTGCCTCTCCTTGCCTGAATAAAGGGAACCTACCTCTGCTGAGGTCGTCTCTCCTTCTTTTCTGCCTTGGCTTGAACTATACCTTACAGCCATAATCAATGAGCTTTTGATATCTGTCAGCTCTAGAATCCACACTTGAAAAATGAACAGCCTGCCCCTTGCCACTAGACTCACACGAAGCAAATAAGAAGTTACTGGGACCTAACTAATTCGGCTACGGTGGTGGTGTTTGCTTGCAGAAGTAGCAGAAGTGTAGCCTCTACCCCACAATTCAACCTCAGATCTTACACTAGTGGTTCCAATGAGTGGAATCCAAATGACATCCAGAACTGCAGCTGCAAAGACACCTGGGAAACACTGTTCAGTTTTATGACGTCTTCTGTACCAGTAGGCACACCAGAAGGAAGTTGGAAGGGATGCTATGCTTTGATCAGTTGTGTTTACCACAGAGGGTTAACCTCTGTGAGGATAGTCCTATTTGGCTCAGGGAAAGATGACTCATTATCAGACTATTCTTTATAATAGATCGCATTGTAGCCTCTTCCAACTTGTTGGCGCACAGGGATTTAGGCATGTCCAAGAGTAGATAAATAGCCCCTTTCCCTCCATGGCTCTAGGTCACCGCATACATTTATTTGCAGTCCACACTACAGATGGTGTGAGGTCTACTAGGTAGATCTTTTTTTCTGGAACAGTACCAAATGCAGAAAGGATACAATGTTTCAGATTTTTTTTTTTCTGAGGGAAATAAAAGAAGCAACAAGTCAACTAGTTGATACTTATTTTCAGCACCATGTTTTAAGTATCTCCATCTCTCTTGCAGCTTGAAGCAGCATCCACTATCTTTTCTCTTGTTTTTCAGTCTTATGAGTGTTCTCCAGTTATGTCCAGCTGGTTCCAGTCATTAGTAGACTCTTCCCAAGATAGTCCATCCTACTGGAAACAGGAAATACTAGAAACCTCACTAGAAAATCAGGTCCATTTCTGGCCTAGTTTTGCCACAGTTTTGATAAGCATCCAAACTTTTGCTTGTTTATTCAAATTAAGCTTCTGAATCTCTTGAGATTCACCCCTTGCAGTGGGTAAGCCAACAGCCTGCAGGGGGAAAAAAAAAATCACACATTTTCTGGCCAACCCTTGGAAAAATGTCTTTTCTCTCTGCCAGGTTTACTAATTTACACGTGTCCCAAAGCTGAGGCCAACTGGTTGAAACTGAAGATTTTTTAACAATGAACAATCCAACAGTGTGAATTATTTAGATTATTCCAATACCAAACTAAATCTTATTTATTCTTATTTAAAGTTATGAAGGAATATGTACATTATTAAAAGATACATAGATTGAGTTTCAAAATTACAGTTTAACATTTATAGTGATTGAGTCGTAGAATCAGAGGACCTAGAAGGGAACTTTTAAGTATAAACATTCCTGATAGGTTATCTTCCATTTTCTTGGGTCAGTGAGTGTTACTGTCAATATGGTTTAGTTGTTAATCCAATGTTAGAAAATCCTTGGCACACAACAAGGATGCATGTGTTTAGAGAAAAGTAATCACTAATATTATAAGAAAAAACATGACATGAAAATATCCTTTTGTAAGAATTTGGTGTTGATTCAAATTGTGAGGCTAGTTACTTGAACTTGGGCAAGGTATTTAACTTTTCTGAGCTTATTTTCCCATCTGTATGGAGTTCAACTTTTTCTGTTCTCCCCAACCTGTTGGTTAAAAAGGGCTCAATTTAAGGGTGATAAGGCATATTCAACTAATTTCTATTGTATCTAGTTGATGGCATAGTCAAATGTTTCTGAGCATTGGAGTGTCTTGCATTAACTCCCAGGCAAACTCCCTTAGTTGTCATGTTGACTGCCATGTGGAGTACATGTTTCTCTTTAGTTTTCCCCTTTTGATGGGCATTGTCATATCTCTGGCTCCTCTTGAGGAGTAAGTTCTGCTGATGGGCACCACCTCTCTGATGCTGGATTTATCCTGGAGTTAGCCAACAACATACTGCATGCTTTGAGGTGCCAAAGCTATAAGGTGGTGCATAGCCAAGTGAGGATGAGGCTGCTTTAGTTTATGTATTACTTAGGATGCTTTTGATTGCGGGTTATTAGAAAACTCAACCTAATCTCACTGACTGTTAGACAAAAACAGTAGAAGCCCAGGGGTTACAAAGCATATGTACCAGTGAAGATTAGTTTAGGCTGTGAGAAACAGGAAACCGAACTAACAATGACTTAAATGAACTTTGTTTCTCCTACATACAAAATCAGAGATGGGAAGGCCATGGCTTCTAGTGTAACTGTGCTCAACAAAATTTGGAGAAACTTTCATCTTCTTTCAGGCTCCTTCTAGTTCATTTGCAAAAAGGGTGGGCTCTGTTGTCACAGTCCAAGATGGTGTTTAGAGCTCCACCCATTGTATTCATGTTCCCGACAGCAGGGAGGAGAAAAGGATGAAGATGTCCATGAACCAGCTGTCTTGTAAGCAGGGTTCCTAGAACATGACATTTCTGCTTGTAGTCCACCAGCCAGATCTTAGGCACACGGAGACACCAACCTGCAGGGAGAGGATGTCTTTTTTCTGGACAGCCAAGTGTTTAGCTATAACAGGGGCTTTAATATATGGAAGATGGAGACAATAAATATGAGAGGAATAGTTTCTGCCAAAACACCTTCAGGTTGATGAACTCCAGAGGCATAAGCTCTGGTTTCTTATGATTCTGTTGGCTTTGTTTTGTTTTACTCAGTGTTTTGGCTTCATTTGAATTTGGTAACAAAACAATGAGAACAGTTCCAGAATATGCCCACTGTGACAATGTCCAGAGAGAGGAGATTGCTTCTGGACATTCTCCTGAAGGAATGTGAAAAATTTTCCCACAATGCCCTAGCAAAGCTGGGTTGCAGAGGACCCTCTAGTTTGGCGAAAAGGAGGTGGCTTTAAAGCTTATGGCTTATGGGCATACAGTTTCTAGAGAAGTGACTCTGTGTTTTTCTTGTCTTGTTTTGTTTTTATATCCTTTTATCTTCTTAGGACCCAGACATGAATCCTTCTGAGTGGGTTCAAGAATGTCAGTGACAAATACCACGTTCCACAGTTGTTGCTGTTCAGTCACTAAGTCGTGTCTGACTCCACATTCTACTGGCCCTTTCAATAGGATATTTGTAACTAGGTCAAGATTGATGGATTCACCTTCTGTTAGTGCAAGTCCTCATTCAAAATTTTTCACTCCTTCATGCAGATAGACAACTGATGGCTATTGTATTGCAATATTGTATTTCCTGTATGTCCACAGGAAAATGGACATAGCTTAAGTCCAAGGTGGAAACTACACTGTATATAAAATGGGAATAGAAGTGTCCCATCCCAAAAGAGTGTTATGAATATTGAACGGTGACCTTGAAGTATATGTTCTCACTTCTTCACTCTCCCAAAGTGAAACAGTCTAAGACACATGGTGGTAAATAATACAGTTATAGATGTTTTCACACATATTCTGCAGTGTACGTAGAGTATTTAGTATAGAAAAGGAATTTTGTAAATGTGAATTCTCTCTATGGAGAGGTTCTTAATGTCATCACTCACGTCTACTCCAGAGGAACTTCAACAACAAAAGGCTATTAATTGAGTCCCTGGTTTATGCCAAACATCAAAAACAAATTTATTTTTAGACTCCAGCAAATCATGTCACCGGAGAAGGCAATGGCACCCCACTCCAGTATTCTTGCCTGGAAAATCCCATGGACAGAGGAGCCTGGAAGGCTGCAGTCCATGGGATCGCTGAGGGTCAGACACGACTGAACGACTTCACTTTCACTTTTCACTGTCATGCATTGGAGAAGGAAATGGCAACCCACGTCAGTGTTCTTGCCTGGAGAATCCCAGGGACTGGGGAGCCCGATGGGCTGCCGTCTATGGGGTCGCACAGAGTCGGACGCGACTGATGTGACTTAACAGCAGCAGCAGCAAATCGTGTCACATGCTGAAACACAAAGGAGGACAATTTCTGTACTTCCCCCGTCCTGGGAGAGGACCGAAAGGAAGAGCACCCTTTCATTGTCATTCGGTGGAGAGAATTCCCGTTGAGATTACAAATGTGAATAGCTGTGTGTGGTGTGTGCAGAGCATTAGCAACCCGGAAATCAAGGGGCTCTGGGTAAATTGCCTTGACACTTGCAGTAGTTATTGAATGAAACATGATTTTAATGAAGAAGGAAGCAATTGTTAGCAAATGCGGTTTAACTATAATGAGGTTGTAAAAACTCGCATATTACTATTGATCTTACAAGGACTGTAAGTATGAAAAGAAGTGGTGACAATTATAGGTCATTTTCTTTTTATTAGACATTTAATTATAGTCTTTTCAGACAAGGCATGGCTATTTCCTGGGTTGTTTAAATTTTATCTAATCATATTAAAAAATTACCTTAGACATTTTCAGGATTTTTTTTTCCCTATTTTGAATGGTAGTTATCTTATTTGTACTTAATATAGTGACTTTTAAGTATATTCTAAAGGCTAAAGGTTCTCTGGTACAAGTTTATGTTTGTTCACATGAGGTGTTGACGTGTATGAAATCTAACTGCGTTAAATAACCCACTAGGAGCAGTATGAAAGGGCTACTTCATCTGCCAGCATTGGGTTTTCTTTCTTTGGAAAGGAAGATGCCGTGGGTGAGTTTCATACATAAGGCGAGATCGTTACTTTTGGGGGCTGGCTGAAAGATAGACTTCTCTCTCTCTTTCATACTCATTCAGTGAGGCTCCTCACTGAGCTCAGTCTCCAGGCTCAGTCCTTGAGGACAATATCCTCTTGAGACTTAATGTTCACAGATTAGGATGTTCCCACTGAGAAAACTGTTAGTGTTTTTCCAAGTAATTTTACACACAGAAGCACTGTCTCACTCCCACCTTCTCTGAGCTTTACTTTTGAACCTCTTGTCTGTTCATCCACAGATATTTACGAAGCATTGTTTTACAATGATGAATAGGACAGAGGAAGCCTGTTTTCATGGTGCTCTCATGATGAAGGAAGAAACTGACTAAAATCTAGTAAATAAAAAGTAATCACCATGGTAATGTCAGATAACGAAAGTGCTGTAAGGAGCTAAAACTAGGTGCAGTGGAGAAGAGTAAATGAGGGCCACAATGAATGGAGTACTCAGGAGGGCCTCATGGAGGAGGCAACCTTTGCTCTGGGACCTGGTTGAAGGTGTTTCCATCTTGAATTATAGTTATTGATATTCATCTAAATCCGAAACTTCTTCAGGGCATTATCTTTCTCTAACTCATCTTTGTATCCTGCAGAGCTTATGGCCTCGTGCCTTCTACTAGGAAAGTGTTCAATCAACAGTTATTAAATGAGTGATGATTGTTTCATACAGACCTACAAAGTTTTCAGAGCTCAGAATTTTTAACCACGTTATACAAGGAGGCCAAGGCCCTTGATTAAGGTAGTAAGTGGGGTGTGTGTGTGTTCAGTCATCCGACTCTTTTTCAACCCCATGGACTGTAGCCCACCAGGCTTCTCTGTCCATGGGATTTCCCAGGCAAGAGTACTCTAGTGGGGTGCCATTTCCTCCTCCAGGGGATCTTCCCCACCCAGGAATTGAACCCATCTTCAGCATCTTCTGCATTGCAGGTGGATTCTTTACCATTGAGCTACCCTAGCAAGTGGGGTATTGAGATTCAAATCCTCTGTGTAATGCTGATCTTTCAGGGAGCCAATAGATATTTTTTGTTTGTTTGTTTGTTTTAGAATGGAAATGAAATTTTTGGTAGGGGACTTCAAACTTCTGAAATCATGGCAATACCTGTTTAAGACATTAGTTTAAAAAAAATGGAACACCAGAGTCAAGAGGTTAATAGTTCTGCAGTATGTTGGGAAATGATGGTTTAGGTAGAGTACAGAGCAATAGAATTTTATCTGTTACAGTTATTCATTTTTAGAGTCTCTGAGTGGAAAGCTGCTTTAGATCACAGATAAAAAATGTTTAGCAGTTTACAATTTAATTCTAATTATTTAGAATCTAGAAAACATTTCAGTGAAGTAGGTGAGTGATATTGTGGGAATTCAGGACATAAATGAAAAAAATTCTCTGGCCATCATCTAGTTTAACCTGAAATTACTTCATTGCTCTTTTATGACTTTAAATGGACTTTGTGATATTTACCTTTTAACCTAAGTTGCAAATTTATGTTTCTAAAGGTGCCCATTCCAGGGAAGATAACAACAGGCAGAGTTTGGGAAACTATTCATCAGAAGAGAAATGTTTTATTACAGAAGGAAAGTGCATAAAGTTTAGATTACAGATGTAGACTGTGTTAGGTTCATGAATTCAGACGAACTTGCACCAAACAGCAAGACATTGTGGGAGAGCAGACCAGAAAAGGAGGAGGCTGTGGAATGTTTACATTCTTATTTGTCCAAGAGGGTGATGAGCCAAGAACACAGTTGGAGTTCGGTTAGATGGAGCATTCCTGGTACTGCCTCCTCATGGGATTAATTTTGTCATGAGAAAAGTCACATGCAAATAAAAGGGACTGTAATTAGGGGTGGGCAAGTAATGCCATTTTGGGAAAAGTTTGCTGAGGAATTTAGGAAGATTTGTGCCCTGAACAAAGGGTGAGATTATAAGGATCTTATTGTGCAAGTAATTGTACTTGAGATGGTGAGCTTGGAAACTTCTTGAGTAATGAAGACGTGATACATTTGTTATTGATGTGGTCACAGGCAGTATAAATTTGACAAAAGTGGATTAATTCCTACTACCTTACTTTTTCCAGCGGTGGTCTTCCTATATGGAAGACTGTAGGAACTCTTCTCGTGACTTTATTCAGTTGTGCAGCATTTGCGATGACTTGCTACTTGTTATTTTCCTGCTTCTCTTTGCTACCAAGAAGAGGACAGTCTACTTTCTCCATGTAGAAAGTATCAATAATAAGTGCTCCATAAATGTTGAATGAATCAAAGAATAATGATTACTTGGATGAAGGAATAATAATATACATGCAAAGCATTCATGCAAATATAATAAGCAAAATGTGTGTACATAGATGTATATTAAGAGGGAGATCCAAAATAATGATAATAACAATAGTAATAACGATTATGAAAATATTAGATGTGACTGGTCCTTCGGAGCAGTCCTTGTTCTCATCTTACTTCTGGAAAAGAGAACTTAGCTCTTTGTCACATCCTCCCAAAATCAAAACAAAGTTTCAGAAAGTTCTAGCCTGGTATGTGCCAGGCCAATTACAAGCCCCTTTGCATGTATTAATACATTTAATTCTCACAAAAGCTTTATGAGGTAGGTCATCTTATTATCATTGTTTTACAAATAAGGAAACCAAAACTTGAAGTGCTGAGTGCTAAGTCGTTTCAGTCATGTTCGACTCTTTGAGACCCTATGGAGGGTAGTCCACCAGGCTCCTCTGTCCTTGGGGTTCTCCAGGCAAGAATACCGGAGTGGGCTGCCATGCCCTCCTCCAGGGGATCTTCCCGACCCAGGGATCGAATCTGTGTCTCTTACATCTGCAGCATTGGGAGGCAGGTTCTTTACCAGTAGCACCACCTGGGAAGTCCACGAAGCTTGACGATGTCACATTAAATCACCCAAAGTCACACAGTCAGGTGTGTGTGTGGGCCCAAGAGTTGAAATGCAGCGTCTGGCTTCAGGGTCTGTGTTCTTAACCACCACACCAAGAGAAAAGCTGCTGAAGGCACTGGAGAGAAATAGATGGTGAAGAATATTATATCACACAGCATAAGATGCACATAAAATTCCCACTTAAGCATCTCAGTTCTTGCAATATTTCTTTTTAGCCAATAGCTGCTCTGTGGTTCTCCCTTCTTCCTCAAATAGACCCTGCAGCTTTATGGACTGTTCTCTCTGGAATTCTCTTTCTCTCCTTCCTTCTTCCCCTGTATTTTTCTTCTTGCTCTTCCTTAAACAAAGCAAGCTGGCCCTCGAAAGCCTTCTCCCAGCTTGGACACTCACACTCACCATCCACCTTAGCATGGATGTTCGGAGGGTCTTCCTCGTTAGAACCCAGTGGAAAACAAGAAATTACCTTTCTTACCACACATGTAGTTTTCTTCCTATCACACTAATAACATTGCTATTAAAATATTAGGATTTCAGGTGGCAGTTGTGAGAGATGTAATAAGATTTCTCTTTCTAGTTATTTTCTTCTTCTACAGGAAGAAAGAATGCTTGCTGTTGTTACTTAATCGCTTAAGTCGTGTCCGACTTTTGCAACCCCGTGGACTGTAGTCTGCCAGGCTCCTCTGTCCATGGGATTTCCCAGGCAAGAATACTGGAGCAGGTTGCTATTTCCTCCTCCAGGAGATCTTCCTGAACCTGGGATTGAACTTGTGTTCCCTGCATTGGCAAGCGGGTTCTTTAGCACTGAGCCATCAGGGAAGCCCCAAGAAAACATGGCGTGTACACGTGCTAAGTTGCTTCAGTCACATCCAATTCTTTGCAACCTATGGATGTGTAGCCCGCCAGGCTCCTCTGTCCACGAGATTCTCCAGGCAAGAATACTGAAGTGGATTGCCATGCCCTCCTCAAGAAAGCATAGTAATACCAATTAAATACATTTCCTGACTATACAAAAACTGCGCACCCTCTGGCCTCTTTTTTTTTTTTAAAGAAAATTGAAATAGATTTACATATAACTTGTAAATTTAAGGTGTCAACATGTTAATTTGATATATTTATATATTGTAATATGATTGTGGTTATAGCTGGCTATATCTTTAACTGCATCTGGAAACAAAGATACTCCATAAAGCAAAGATGAAAGTACAGATTCAAAATAGAAAAGAAAAAAGCTGAATGCAGAAATAATATACCTTAGTGGACATTAACTGTGAAAAAAGAGGCTTGACTGTGCTGATCCTCAGGAGGGAGGGATATTGACGGGCTAGGGTGTGTTCCTCATCTCTGTATCACCTTGAGTGATAGAGTTCTGTCTCTGCAGCCCTTGTAAATTGAGGAGTGCTTACCCTTTCAGGAAATCAGCTGTGTGTGGTAACTTACTGCAGCCCCTCCCTTTTTGCTTGGCGGCCTGGTTTACCCCTGGGCATGGCTATAAATCTCTCTGCCCAAGGGGTGACCATGGGCCAGGCTGCTCTGGATGACTGGCTTCGGGGCACTCAGGAGGAACCAAGTCCTTTGTTGAGGCCCTTATATCCAAACTTCAACTCATAGGATATGGGCTAGAAATGAGAGTATTGTATGCATTTTAGGTGAAGGCAAGGAGCTACAATATTGAGCTGGCTAAGTTGGATGATTTAACCCGTGTAAGCTTGCTGGATTTCCAGGAAATGACAAGAACAAACATAATATATGTAATTGTTGAGCATAAAATCATTTCTATAGAATGTTAACACTGCAGGGCTCTTCAAGGTCCTCTAGTCTAAATCACTTATTGAATGCCGGAGCACCTGGAGTCTGGGGGCACTGACTCTCCACACCAAGCTAGTGCAGACTGTCAGGACTCCCCACACGGAGCTCCTCACACCACATGATGCCGCCGTTGTTAAAGCTTGCTTCAGCCCAGCTCTCAAACAGAACTGTGAGGACGAATATAACAGCACGAGCTGCACGTCAGTCTGAAGATGGCCATTTGCAAAAAGCCCAGGCAACCTCGAGCTAGATTGGAAAGCATAAATGTGTCAAGAAAACACTTCTCCTGACCTTATGACCCCGTTTACCAAATGCCCTGTTACTCTTACTTCCTTTCTAGACACTTGGTTACAAGAGATATTTGTACCTGTTGTTTGCTTTCATTTTTACTGCCTATGACAACGTAAAATTTCCTAGCTAGGAATCTCTTTAAGTCCCTCTCATTTGGCTTATGTTTCCACCACTTTGCTGAAGCTGCTTTGACAAAGGTCACTAATGAGTTCACATCACCAAAGCTGATGGCAGATTTCCACATCTTTTCTTGCTAAAACTCTCTGTGACAATGGCCTTCTCCTACATCTTGAAATTCTGCCTTGTTTTCTGTGATGTCACTTCTTCTTTCTCTCCTCCAATCTCTTTGAACATTTCCTCTTAGTCTCCTTTTGGGGCCACCTAAACTTCTTGTTCTCCCCTGAGTTGTTCTTGTTTTATTATTGCACACGCTGTCTTAGGGATAGTTCCTCCAGTCTCAATGTCTTCATCTTTATCTGTTTTGGTTACATGTTGCCACAACAAACTACCTGAAACTTAGTGGTTTAAAACAACAACAAATTATTATTTCCATGATTCTATGGGTTACTTAAGTGATTGCTCTGCTTTTGTAGTATCGGCTAGGGTGGTGAGGGGGCCAGGAGTCTTCAGATGGCTTCACTCACATAGCTGAGAGCGGGTGTTGACCGCTGACTAGGGCTGACCATTGAGGGTCTTCTGTAGGGTCTTTGCCTCATGGATGTTGAGCTTCCTCACAGATGGTGGCTGTGTTTCAAAAGGAAGAAGCTGGAAGCTGTCAGCTCTCTTCAAACTGAGGTTCTAGAGTCCCAGATGTCTCCTGCTGCATCATTTTTTTGTCAGCGGCAGCCACAGACCAACCCAGGGGAAATAACCTCCACCTCTTAATGGGAGAAAGTAACCAATATCCTCTCATTGGCCAGAGTCTACTCAGGCTTCCCTGAACTCTTTTTCAGCTAGATCTGACTTGTGGACTTCTACATAATTGTTTTGTTGTTGCTGTTTAGCCACTAAGTTGTGTCTCTTGCAACCCCATGGACTGTAGCCCACCAGATTCCTCTGTTCACGGGATTTTCCAGACAGTAGTAGTGGAGTGGGTTGCCATTTCCTTCTCGACATGGTCCAAATTTATAAATAATCTTGCTAAGTTGGTTTAGCCAGGATCCTCCATCCTCTACATCCAATCACCTTCAATGTCTAATCGCGTTCCTCATCTTCCGCCAGCTGATGTCTAGTCATCCTGGCTATCTTCAGCAAGAATCCTGCCAGGTCACTTTAGCTGGACTCCTCTCTTACTCCTGATGTTTCATTTTTATAATTTTCTATCCACCAACCCCTGCCCTGCTCCTTGGCTATGAATTCCCTTTTGCCCATGCCATATTCAAAATTAAGCTTAATTCTATACTGAGGCCCCTTACCCCCTAAAGCAGTAGTCCTGAACAAAATGTTTTCACTGCACTAACTACTGCCCTGTTTTGTTTTCCTTTGACAAGTGGCATATACATTCAAGGAGGAAAGGGACTGATGATGGACTTATTTAGAGATTATTTACCATGGTTAACTCTCTGGCCACAACAGTTAATAATACTCCTGTGTGTAAAATACACTCACCTCTTCTTCAAAATTCTCATCTTATTATGGCATTTGTTCAAAGTCAAGGATATCGTGTGGCAAAACCTTTAAGGTTCTCAGATGTTGTATTGTCTGACTGAGAGGGTCTAGGAAGCTCCCCATTAGGAAGTCCATTTATCTAGTTGAAACCTTTATGAGGCATAACTGTAAATCTTTTTGACGTGTCAACAAAGGATCCTATAATAATACCCTTGATTTGATCTGTGCTGTGCTGAGTTGCTCAGTTGAGTCTGACACTTTGCTACCCCATGGAGTGTAGCCCACCAGACTCCTCTGTCCATGGGGATTCTCCAGGTGAGAATATTGGAGTGGGTTGCTGTGCCCTTCTCCAGGGGATCTTCCCTCCCTGAGGATAGAACCCAGGTCTCCTGCATTGTAGGCAGGCTCTTTACCATCTGAACCACCAGAGAAGCCCAAGAATACTAGAGTGGGTGCCTATCCCTTCTCTACTGGATCTCCCTCACCCAGGAATTGAACTGGAGTCTCCCACATTGCAGGCGAATTCTTTACCAGCTGAACTGCCAGGGAAGCCCGATCTGATCTGTACCTAGAGGCTATGTTTTACAGAAGCCACTGGATTTGATTTTTTCCCTGTGGCCATTTCTTAATTTGAGAATCTCTTGTTTCCAGAGAAACTACAAATATGAGATCGTTTTTAAATTTCCCATCAAGTAGAGCTTGCATTGGATATACTGTCTCTGTATTCTGCTTGAAAACGGGATAGTTCCTTCTTAGGTTCATCTTGCCTTTATCATTGGCAGCAAAAATAAGTACCACTCTACCTGGAAATCTTCTTAGCAAGATCCATGTATTTATTAGGTACTCTTTCTATTTTTCATGTTACAGTAGGCAGCATTGCACTAATTAAGCTACCAATCTATAACTTATGTCCTTTATTGTCAAATCTTTCCTAGATATTTCCTCATTTCCCTTTCAGCCTCTATGTCTTTTCAAAGCCCTCTCAATTTCTGCCTCCTGCCAGATTCAAAGCCGTATGTATTAGGTCATATGTATTAGGTTTTTGTTACAGCAACACTTCATTCAGCAGTACTCAGGTACAATTTTCTGTTTCTATTGCTATATATTAATTCATTTAAAACTAGTGGCTTAAAAAATAATAGCCAACCATTTATTGCCATGATTCTGTGGGTTTATAGCTTGGGCTTCCTCATAGCATGGCAGCTATATCCCTTCTTATGTTCCAAGAGGGAGTTACTAAATGTTGCCTATTTTGTTGAAGCTTGAGTTCAGAAATCCCAGAATTTCTCTTACAGAACAGTCTATTGGTCAAAGCATTTACAAATCTAGATGAGATTCAAGGTGAGGGAAAACAAATTTGTCCTGTGGGTGAGAGGGTACATAGAGGGAGAGAAGAAATTGATGTGATCATCTTTGGACCTAGCAGTCACAGCCTCTAGTCAAATGAGTGCTAAATTTATATTTCCAATTTCTATCATCACTGTCTTGGTTTCAGACCCATCTACTTTCTGTTGGATGTTTCCACATGTACCTCAAATCCATATCCCTTAAACTAAAGTCATCACCTTCTTTTCTAGATGTATTTCTCATTTTATTCTCTATATTTCAGTAAATGACAGCCATCCAGGCCAGAAACCAGAACTCATCCTGGTTCTTCTAATTCTGTTACCACCCCAGCTCCCCATGCTCACATAGCTGACTGATCTTAATCCTTACCTCTTTTTCAAATATGCTCTCCCCTTCTCCATTTCTAATATCATTCCAGTGTAGGTCTTTATCAGGCAAAACCTCTTGCCTGACTCATTTCACTATCTTCCTACATGATCTTCACGTTATCATTTTAACTTCTGTGGTAAAATCCAAGTATGGTTTGGGGACAGTTTAGCCACTTGATGAAATAAGTGAGAGAAGAGAAAGAAGAAGAAAGGAATTAAGGAAGGAAGAAAAAGAAATAAAAGAGGCAATAAAGAAACCTACTCATGTGAATGGATAAGAAAGCTGTGGTACATATACACGATGCAATATTACTCAGCCATTAAAAAGAATGCATTTGAATCAGTTCTAATGAGGTGGATGAAACTGGAACCTATTATACAGAGTGAAGTAAGCCAGAAAGAAAAACACCAATACAGTATACTAACGCATATATATGGAATTTAGAAAGATGGTAACGATGGCTATATGTGAGACAGCAAAAGAGACACAGATGTAAAGAACAGTCTTTTGGACTTTGTGGGAGAAGGTGAGGGTGGGATGATTTGAGAGGGTAGTGTTGAAATGTGTATATCATCATATGTGAAGCAGATCGCCGGTCCAGATTCAATGAGTGAGACACGGTGTTCAGGGCTGGTGCACTGGGATGACCCTGGGGGATGGGATGGGGAGGGAGGTGGGAGGGGGGTTCTGGATGGGGAACACGTGTGCACCCATGGCTGATTCATGTCGATGTTTGGCAAAAGCCACTACAATATTGTAAAGTAATTAGCCTCCAATTAAAATAAATAAATTAATTTAATAAAAAAATTTTTAAAAATAAAAAAAAGAAACCTAGTCATGTATATATTAAAACTCAAGTTGATGATGTCATGGTATAATTCGTGGAAGGAAAAAAACTGAAAATACTATGTCTGAACTAATACACTGACTTAAGTAAAAAGACAATTGTAACATCAAGACAAACCTTGTGGTCCACTTTCCAACCAGTTTCTGACATAAGGCCTCCCTATGAACAATAGACAAGACAGATAAACTTGCATTCCTCCCAGAGTTTAAAAAAAAAAACAAAAACCTTCAACAGTATTGCTAAAGTGATCTTACTAATGTTATAATACTACAAACCTGTAGAGCTTACAAACCTTTACTTAACTGCCCTCTACCCCAGTGGCCACCAAAGTCCTTAAATTGACTCACAAAGCCATGTTTGCCTGGACCCTCGTGTGTTCTTCACTCAACAGATGTATGACATGGTAGGTTTCTATCTCTCTCTCTTCCCTCCCTGCTCCGCGTGCTTTATGCCATCCCTACTGCCAAACTGCTATTGCTCATTTTTAATTCCTGCTGTCTTGGTTGGTTTGCCTCAGCTTCTTCTACCTAACTTTTTCCTATCCACTCCTTAAGATTCTGGTTAGAAACCACCTCCTCCAGGCAGTCCTTGACCCCTGAACTGGAATAGGGCTTCCCAAACACGCTGCACGTATCTATTATCTTCTGTGCAAACAATATTGATATTATCTGTTTGTGAGTCCATCTCCCTGTAACCTTGAGGAAAAAAAAAATTGTGTCTTAAGAGACTGTAACACAGTGATTTAAAGCCTAAACTCTGAAGACTTACTGTCTGAGTTAACATCCCAGCTCCACCCCTGACTACCTGGATAATTCTGGGGAGGCACTTAGGCCTTTGTTGCTTTGTTTCTGCATCCTGAATGTGGGGATGGTACAAGCAGGTATAAACACTACAGGTTTGTTATGAAGGTTAAGTGAGTTAATAGATATTAACATAAACTATTCTTATTATTTTTATGATGGTGAGTCATCTATTAATAGTACAGCATCTAATGCTTAGTAAATATTTGTTCACACAAATTCCTTGTTCTTTTTTTTTTACTTTGTGTCACAACCTTCCATTCTTCTACCAATTTCCACAATTCTCTAAGCCACAGCTTGTCTTCAACCTCCGAAAAGTGGGATTCCCCACCTGCACTCTGTTTGACCTGGGGCCAGTCAAAGACCCATGGATACACTTCTATTTGCTGGATCAGTGCTGGCGAATATTTCCTTGGTGATTGCGGTGGTTCCTTCCTAATTCCAGCCAAATAGAGGCAATATCTGTCTGTTGTCACTTCTTCTTCTGCCCACATCTTGAGCAAAACAGATGAGGGAATTCTTCACATACCCAGAGAAGTCCCAGAGGTTAATAGTCAAATTTGAATGCCTAATTGCCAACCATGATTCAAGGAAAATGTAGCTATGAGAAAACATATGAGTCCTTTGTCATAAAAACAGCTCTCTGACTGAGGAAGGGAGTGTCCCCTAAGAGCTAGAACAAGCCAAGAATCAGAAATAATGAGCTTGTTTCTTAGCTATCCCTCTGGTTTCCTGTATAAAAATAAAATGAGGTTACTCGCGTTTGCACCTTAATCCCCCTTAACATAGCTGCTCCAGTTGTCAGTGTATAATTTCCAACAGCCTTTTTTCTGAATTCTCCTCCTCTTCCTTCCTCTTCTTCTCCTTTTCTAATTCCTTGCATTTCCCTGGAGTTTCCTGCGCTGGCAGTCTTGACTTCCATTCAATACGGGAAGGATTACATGATCCCCTTGATACAAAGGGTTACAAGATTCCTTTACTGCTTCTCTCCAGTGAAAGGGAGGAAAAAGCTCTGCCTTGGTCTTTTATCCTAAATTCCTCCTTACGCTTTATGTGCTTGAGGTACTGATGTGCTGTAGCGCTGGGACTTGGCTAGTGTCCGAGAATCTCTGTATAATATCTTGTGTAGGATTCCAAATAGAGAAGACCTCCTATTTTCTTGGAGTTCCTGCCGTGAGTATGGCATCTAAAAGCCTGGTTTTATTCTGAAAAATGTCCCCCATTCCTTTCTTGGCACTTTAGAAAACATGTCTGCTTATATAATGACAGCAAAATAATTTGGTTATGCAGGCGGAAAAAAAAAAAACGGTAAAATAAAAGCATCCCCAAACAACAACAACACATGTCAAACCAGAAGCAAATGCAAACAGTAACATCCCTTCTCCTTATTATATAGAAGGAGCGAGATTCAGCAAGGAACAGCCCAGGATTACTTTGATTCAGTGCTTCTCAGTGAGGGTATTGCAAGAAGTTGAGCTACCTGGGTCCCTGCCTTCTAAGGGCCACTAGTGCTCTCTTCTCTTTCTCTCCCTTTTCCAGATATTGAGAGAGCCCAGTAGAATTCCCCAAATTTCCAAATATCATCCTCCATTCCAGGGACAGTACCACAGTCCCCCCAAACACTCTGCCAACATTTTGCATTAAAGAACTCAAGCAAGCAAAAACTTTATATTCAGTTCCAATATGCTTTAAAACTTTCTCACCATGTTTTTACACATTCATGGTAAGACACTAATTTATGGTAAGGCATTTATGGTAGACACCAGTTCTGCTGGGCATTGGCTTGCAGAGATCACCTTGCCAGAGCATTACTTCCCCTGCGCTTGGTTGGGTAACCCATCCCAGTCCAATCCAAACTTGACCAATCAACTACTCTCCTCCCAGAACTGACCACTCAGAACTTGAAGTTGTCCATGAATGACAGCTCCTACTGCTGAGGACACTGAATTATCACAGTCCATGCCTTTCCCAAAGTCTTTGACTCTCCATTTCATTGAATTAATAATGTCTTCAACATCTCCCCATGCAATGATCCTTTTTCTTATGCTAATCACAACTGGCTCTTGCTAGCAGCCCAAAATTCTTGGCTAATTTATCACTTTGATCCCCATTACCCCCACCACCACTTTGCTGTTGTGGTCAAGTGGTAGCTGATGAAGAAACCACCATGGGATGAGACATTCCCAAGTGAGATGACCAAGCAATGACCTTTCCCTCAGTAGCACTCATGGGTGCTTTGCTTAGCAGGGATGAGAACAGCCAGACCATGGTCCTTCTTCTTCATCTCTGGAAAAGTCCACTCTGACTGTGAGCCAGAAAAAAAAAAAAATGCCTATGCTCATAAATTGGCAAAATGCACCTCTTGCTACAAGGGACAAGATTGATTCTCGGGGTGGGGCTGGGGGCGGCCTTTTGGATAACTTCCCCTAAAGCTCTCTGCATCTTTGTCTTTCTGTCATCCTTACAGCCTACACCAACATTGTCCAGGCCTCAAAGATACGATGATGAGCTGGTTCTTTTTTAGTTCATTAGCTCTTTTGCTGTATTAGTAGATTATCAAAAGCAGTTTCAGTATGTCATAAAATCTGTTTGGTATTAACTTGATACATGATGTGTTTTTCTCCATCCAGCTAAATAGTTTCCTTCAAATCTGGACCAGATGAGCATCCTGGGACTTGCATGAGCTCATATGTGTGTCTGTGTGGAATGCAGCCCTGGGTCCCCTTGGACGTGTGGAGCAT
Organism: Bos grunniens; assembly: GCF_055505025.1. NCBI lineage: Eukaryota > Metazoa > Chordata > Mammalia > Artiodactyla > Bovidae > Bos > Bos grunniens. The sequence continues at coordinate 72,935,728 of NC_141170.1, forward strand.
GTTTTTGGCCCAAATGGAAACATCCTTAGGCACTGATGCCTCAATTAGGGGAAAGATAAAGACGCAGGATCAGATATGGCATCTGTAAAATGTTAATATCCTGGGTGATGCACCCTAGTTAAGTTTATTTTTCAGTTTCGTTTGATGGCTAGTTTAGGCAAAATCGTGACACGCGTGAAATTGCCTTTATTTAGCTCCCTTTGGGGATAGCCTCTCAACCCTGCCCCTGCTGACTGCCTTGTTGCTGCCTTAAGCTCACCCCAGCCCCACGGAGCACTCCTGCACATCTCTTTGGAGCACCTATTATGTTCTGGGTGTAGGGGAAGGGGAAGAATAAGAGCAACTTCACTTGCAGGATGTAGAGGAAGGCACAGAAATGGGAGCAGATGCTTGTCCTACTGCAGGATAAACGTGTGATCAGGTGCTGCTGGAGCAGGTGAAGGCTCCAGGCCGCTCTGAGGGAGGGCCTGCCTGGAGAAAGCACCTGGGGCAGAACTCTGAAGAACACGCAGGAGTTAGGGCGGCTGCTGGCCCCGCAGGCACCTTTGGGTGAATAAGAGAAAGGCGCTCCTTCTGACAAGAGGCCTCTCTTGCTGGGCGCACAGTTGCGCAGGCCAAGTATGTGCATTTAGTCCCCACTCAGGTCTCACCTCGGTACCCTAGTGACGTCAGCAACCTGCACAGTCCCCAGCAGCCCCCGAGGGGATCCTGTGTGTTTCAGTTTCCTAAGGGCTGCTGTAAAAAATGGTCACAAACCAGGTGGCTCAAAAGTAGAAATTTATTCTCTCTCAGTTCCGCAGGCTAGATGTCCAAAATTAAGGTGTGGGCAGGCCTCGCTCCCTCTGGAGGCCCTAGGAGAATCTTCGCCTGCCTCTTCCAGCTCCTGGTGGCTCCATATGATCCTTGGCTGTGGCTGCATCGCTCCAGTCTCTGCCTCTGTCTTCCAATGGCCTTCTCCTCTGTGTCTCTGTGTCAGATCTTCCTCTGCCTTTCTCTTCTAAGGACACCCGTCATTGAATTCAGAACCACCCCGTGGATGGTGACTGCAGTCATGAAATTAAGAGACTCTTGCTCCTTGAAAGAAAAGCTATGACAAACCTAAATAGCATATTAAAAAGCAGAGACATCACTTGCCAACAAATGTCCATATAGTCAAAGCCATGGTTTTTCCAGTAGTCACGTATGGATGTGAGAGTTGGACCACAAAGAAGGCTGAGCACCGAAGAATTGATGCTTTTGAACTATGATGCTGGAGAAGACTCTTGAGAGTCCTTTGGACAGCAAGGAGGTAAAACCAGTCCATCCTAAAAGAAATCAACCCTGAATATTCATTGGAAGGACTGATGCTGAAGCTGAAGCTCCAATACTTTGGCTACCTGATGCAAACAGCTGACTCACTGAAAAAGACCCTGATGCTGGGAAAGACTGAAGTCAGGAGGAGAAGGGGTAACAGAGGATGAGATGATTGGATGGCATCACTAACTTCAGTGGTCATGAGTTTGAGCAAACTCCAGGAGATGGTGAAGGACGGGGAAGTCTGGCCATTCATGGGGTCGCAAAGAGTCGGACATGACTGAGCAAATGAACTATAACAACGAGGTAATCCAGAATGATGTCATCTTGAGATCCTAAGGTAATTATAGCTGCAAAGACTCCATTTCCCAATAAGCTCACATTCTTAGGTCCTAGAAGTTAGGACATGGACTTATCTTTCTAAGGTTCACTATTCAACCCACTACACCATGTAAAGAAGGGGAGGAAGGAGTTTTCCGACAGTAGGAGCAGAGTCTGTAAGGCAAGGAGGTGTTCGGGGGCATGCTGGGTTCTGAGAATGGCCAGGACGACCGGGTGGGGCTTGGTGAGAGCAGAAGCTGGCCACAGAGGACTTGGTGTGCCAGTCAGCAGCCTTGGACTGTGCCCTGGAGGCGATGAGCAGGCTTTACATGGACTTCATTTTAACTGAGAAAGATCACTTGGGCTGAAGGTTAGGGAACAGATTGGAGGAGGGCAGGGTGGGAAATAAAGAATTTCCTCTCAGAGGACGTTACACCTATTTCGGTGAGCCATTCAGTGGCCTGATTCAGAGAAGAGGAAGTGATCTGGTGATGCTGAGGAGAGGGGATGCAACACCAGGATTGGTGACTAATGTGAACTGAGTGGAGAGGGAGTGAAGAATCTGGACTGATCCTGAGATTTCTGTCAATATCCAGCCCCAGCATGGCACTACCCTGACTTCCACATTCACGTGGCACCAGACCTGTTAGCAGGGCTCCATATACACAGCCACTTGCACTTTAGAACTTGAACACGTGTTTTTAAGAAACTGCACGTTGAAGCAAAGGACCGTACTGCTGTACTGGGTTGAATGCTGCTGCTGCTGCTGCTGCTGCTGCTAAGTCGCTTCAATCGTGTCCGACTCTGTGCGACCCCATAGACGCCAGCCCACCAGGCTTCCCCGTCCCTGGGATTCTCCAGGCAAGAACACTGGAGTGGGTTGCCATTTCCTTCTCCAGTGCATGAAAGTGAAAAATGAAAGTGAAGTCGCTCAGTCGTGTCCAACTCTAGTGACCCCATGGACTGCAGCCTACCAGGCTCCTCCGTCCATGGGATTTTCTAGGCAAAAGTACTGGAGTGGGGTGCCATTGCCTTCTCTGACTGGGTTGAATAGTAGCCTCCTAATTTATGTCTAGGGCTTCCCTGGTGGCTTAGTGGTAAAGAATCCTCCTGCCAATGCAGGAGACACAGGTTCGCTCCCTGAATCACGAAGATCCCCTGGAGGAGGGCATGGCAACCCACTCCAGTATCCTTGCCTGGAGAATCCCATGGACAGAGGAGCCTGGCAGGTTATAGTCCATGGGGTTGCAAAGAGTTAGACATGACTTAGTGACTAAACGACAGTGACAATTTATGTCTGCTCAGAACTAGCGTATGTGACTTTATTTGGAGAAGGGTCTTTGCAGATGTCATCAGGCTAGGTCATACTGGATTAGTGTGGGCCCTAATCCCATGTCTGGTGTATATCTAAATAGAGGAACATTCAAACAGTCACACTCAGGGAGAAGACCATGTGATGACAGAGGCAGAGGTTGGAAAGATGAGTCTATAAGCCACAGAAGTCCAAGAACTGCTGCCAGCCAACAGAGGCTAGAAAAGGAAGGATTCTCCCCTGGGGCCTTCAGAGGGTGTGTAGTCCTGCTGACACCTTGATTTTAGACTTCTTGCCCCAGAACTGTGAGAGAATAAATTTTGCTGTCTGAAGCCACCCAGTTTGTGGCGGTTTGTTATGGGAGCCCACCCGAGACGGTGGGATTTCCAGACACTGTGGGCAGTCATGAGGAAAGATGTTTCTGTGAGCTTGATGTGATGCAGAGAAAGGCACATGGACCTTGGCATCAGGACATAACCAGGACTGTCACTGTGCCATGAGTATCAGAGAGACTTTCATCTCACAGGAATCTTACGAGGATTAGATGAAAAAATGAGTGTAGACGTCTAGTGAAACACTGTTTAGGATGGTCAAAAAATGGGCAAGGTAGTGGTGGTGAGAAACAGTAAATTGTGGCTATGATTTGTGGATATTGCATACTATAGATTAGAATTAAAAGAGGCTGTGTGTATGTGTGTGTGTACATGTGTGTTAATGTGCACAGACTGACACATTACTATGATGTAGTAAGAAGAAAAGTAGCTGGGCATAATCTACCTCCCATTAAAAAATAAACATATCCATGCTTGTGTGTGTATGTATGTTTCTGTGAGCATAGAGAGATACACAGTCAACCAATGAAATTTGTTCCCTCAAGGGGTGATAATGATCAACTTTTAAAGGAAGAACATCCATAGTGGGGTGTGTATACCACTCCCCCACCCCACCCCCGCCACACACAAATGCACTCAAAGCTAGTTTTGTTAATTGTCTTTGTTATCCGATTGCTTTTTCATGCCACTTTGCTTCCCCGTCTACAGTCCTGCATCTTGACAGTTAAAGGTAACAGCTTCTTTTATTTAAAAGAGAGCTCCCTCTGCCCTGGCTCCTTCCCAAAGCGATATCCAGGTGGAATGGGATGGGAGGTGATCTTTCCGGGTCCCGTCCCATCCCTGGGCATCTGGCACAAGTGCCTTTTGGGGTATAGCTCAATCATCTGGTTTCTTGATTTGTGGGCTCCTCCTTCCATAGAGTTGGACATGACTTAGAGATTAAACCACCACTACCATCTGCGGAAGTCCATGGACCTCTGTGTTCACTCATTATTGAGATTCCTGCACTCAGAAACCTCCTGGTCCCACTGTGTCCAGGCATCTTCTGGTCTATCTGTACATCCAAGTCCCCTCCATGAAGCTGCACAAAAACTCCGGTGCCCCAAGCCATGGGAACTGGATGCCTGCTCCATCTGTGATGTCTCCACTCTGTCAGCCTTCTTTCAGCCATCTGTGGGTGGCACCTTTCTCATGGGCACCACGATAAACACAGGGCTCCTTCGAGGATTTCCAGCTGTCTTGAGCTGTACCCTGAGGGGTGAGCAGCAGGCCCCTTGCACTTGGAGTTCCCGGTTGGTCTGGGTTTTATGACTCCTCTCACTTCCTCTCCACCTAGGTTTCTACCGTAAGATTGGGGGTCCAGACAGTGCCCCAGTCTGTCCTCTGGTCTTCTTCCTCCTCTTGTCCCTTCTTACCTCTCCTGGGATTTGGGAGGACACTCTCTCTCTTCCCTTTCTGCCCTTCTGTCCTACTTTGATCCCTTACCCCTTTCTCCTCCCATAACCTCTTCTGGAAAAACCCAAACAAACTTTTTTGCCAACCCAATATTTGCCCTCCTTTTCCTGAGGCAAAAATCGAGGAAGGGCTGTAGGAAGAGAAAGGAGACCATTGAAAGTTGAAAACACATTGGCAAGGTTTTCCTAAACATTATCCCTTCCTTAGACCCACCTTTGAATTCTTTCATTAATAATTTTAGTGGATTGAGGACTTCCTAGGTGGCTCAGTGGTAAAGAATCCTCCTGTCACTGAATTAGACATGGGTTCAATCCCTGGTCTGGGAAGATCCCACATGCCATGGAGCAGCTAAGCTCATGGGCCACCAACTACTGAGTCTGTGCTCTATAGCCCAGCAGCCACAATCACTGAACGCACTTGTGGCAGCTACTGCAGCCCGAGCGCCCTAGAGACAGTGCTCTGCAGTAAGAGAAAACCACCAGTGAGAAGCCCATGCACCGCAACTAGAGAGCAGCCGCCTGCTCGCTGCAACCAGAGGAAAGCCTGGACAGCAACAAAGGCCCAGCATAGCCAGCAAATAGATAAAATTATGAAAAAAAGAGGGAGGGGATATATAAAAATAAATAAATAAATACATAATGTTAGTGAATTGAATGGTGGTTCCTGGGAAAGATATGTCTGCATCTTAAGCCCTTTGAATGTGACCTTATTTGGAAAAAGTTAAGTGTAGATGTAACTAAGTAAAAGATGTCAAAATGTGATCATCCTGCGTGGTGTAGGTGGGCTCTAACTCCAGTGACAAATGTCCTCATATGAGATACAGAGAGAAGAGCAGAAGGCCATGTGAAGATGGGGACAATGACCTGATGATGCAGTTACAAGCTAAGGGTCACAAGGAATTTCCTTGGAGTCACTAGGAGCTGGAAGAGGTAAGGAAGAATTCTCCCCTAGAATCTCCAGAGGGACCACAACCCTACTGATATCCTGATTTTGACAGTCTGACCTCCAGAACAGTGAGGGAATAATATTCTGCTGTTCTAAGCCACCCCGTGTGGAATAATTTGTAAGGCAACTCTAGGAAACTAATTTAGATGGATAATGAGCATGAAATACTTTTGACATTAATATAATAACAAGAAAGAAAAGCACGGAGCCTGTAGAGGACTCGGTGTGTGGGAACTCTATTCTAGTAACTATTTTTGTTTTAATGGGAGCCGACAGCCTTTTCCGGTGCCTCTGGGGACCATGCTGTCTTGACCTTCTTAGCAAGTTTGCAAATCCCTCCACCTGTTCTCTTTGCTAATATAGCTATTCTTTCTGTCACGCCCGTGGACACCCAGGACACTGACAGAGTTCAGAATCGCTGTCTCTAGATACTGATCGTGCAATAAAAATGGCAAGCTGATTAGTCAGCCGGGGAGCAGAAGCCTTTTTTCCCATTATAAGCATGATCTAATGCTGTAATCACCTAGTCTGCAGCCAGCAGCCAAGTGCTTGTGGTCAGGCCGAGGCCCCACAACAGGTGAACCCTGTTAAAAGGCATCCTGCTACATGGTTTCAGCTGTCCTGTAGACCCGCCTGTCTCATTCCCTGCAACGTAATAACTACATAGAACTCATATGTCCCGGAGTTTATTACAATCTCCAGGGTCATCTTTAAAAAAAAAGTGAAAAAAATAACTCCAACTTCCAGCACATAAGGCTCCAGGAAACCCAGGAATCTGCTATGGACTGTAGACATAGTCTTGGTGGCTTCTTATTTTCCATCAGACTGGTGTCCCTGACCTCAAAATAGACTCAGTGTCTTCCTTCATCCCCAAGGCATTGTTTTCTGGCTTGACTTAAAATTTGAAGGAATTTCAGTGCACAGAAGGGAAACTTAAGCTCAGAGCTGGCCATGACTATACCCAAGACGCTGGGCTATATCCCATGCCATGCAGTCCCTATTGCTGCTCTTCCTTGACACAGAATCCCAACATGTTGCTGAGGACAGCTCTCTTCCCTCCTCACCTCCACAGAGGAGCTCATTATGACCGTGTCTTTCATCCCCAGTGGCTAGCCCCAGGGTCCTCTTTCCTCCACCTCAGAAGGGGAAGCTCCATGTCCATTCATATGGGAACAACTCCCTAATCTTCTCCTTGGGTATACACAGAACTTAAGAATCTCCTTGTCTAGGCTTTCCCAGTTCAGAACGGAATCTCCTTTTACACAGATAAAAGCCCAATTAAGTGTTTTTTCCCTTCGAGAAAGCCTTGGCCCCCACAGGCCAATTCGGGTTTCCATTTTTAGCAGCACAAAGAATTGGCAGAAGCTTCGAAATTACAGTCTCTCCTTAAAGGCTCTGAAGAGCCTAGATCCAATTCTGAGATAGAATCAAAGCCCGCATATGTACTGAATTCCCCTTCCTTTTCCTCCAGCCCATAGGGAACTTGGTCTTTATACAGTATTTGAGGCATTTCTTGTTCCATGTACCAGCGCTGCATGACTTGGAAGAAGATTAACTTGTCTGAACCTCAGACTCTCTATCTGTAAAATAGGATTAATAATACCTTTTGAAGAAGGTTATTGTAAGATGATTTAAAGAAAGAACTTAAGAAAATTATTTAGCATGGCGCCTGGCAATAAAAAATATTCAAGAAACCCTAGACTCTACTTCTTCCTCTCTTTGTGATTAAGCAGTGGTTTGCTTTGTTGTCTCGCACAGGTATTGTACTGTAGTGCTAAGGATGATATAAAGTTTCAGAAACTAGTTAAAAAAGATACATTAAGCCTCCAGAGAAGCAAAAATGCCCTGCTTTATTGAACATCCTTTTAGCTCTGTCTTTGCACTGTAATTATTTAAGATTAATTCCTAGATATGGAATTGGTGGACAAAGGGTACAGACATTTTTGGGACTTCTGCTACATACTCCTGAATTGCCCTCCAGAAAGTCTGTTCCCGTTTACATTCTCCACAGCACTTGTGTCAAAGTGCCTTTTTCTTGAAATCTTGAGTTTTACCTAAAATTTATTGACAGGTTAAAAAAAACTATCTCGCTGTGATCCTTAAACTGATTTTCAGACCTGGAAAACAAGGACTGACTCAAGTCCAACTCTTGTATTTTAAAGATAAAGATCTTAAGGTTTAGAAAGATTAAGTGACTTGACTGATTAGGGGGCAGCCAAAATTCATATCCCATGTTTCCTGACTCTGGAATTCTTTCCATTATAGTACTCTGGAGAGGAAGAGTTAGCCTGGGGTGAAACCACTCAGGGCCTACTTACTAACAGGGCTCAATTAGACCAGAATGAATGTGTGGTAGAGTGAAGAGTCAATGAAGGAAATGTTAATTAGTGTCTGGCTAATTTATCATTCAATAAGGAGGACCAGCACTCTCCGTGTTAGCGCCACCTACTGTGAAAATTTCAGCTTGCACAGGAGTTTCTCTAAAATTGAAGACTGAATGAAGGAAGTCACTGGGAGAACCAGACGGATTTAAATTGTCTTCATCACTTTGCCAACAAAGGTCCATATAGTCAAGACTATGGTCTTTCAACTAGTCATGTATGGATGTGAGAGCTGAACCAGAAGGAAGGCAGAGTGCTGAAGAACTTATGCTTTTGAACTATGGTGCTGGAGAAGACTATTGAGAGATCAAATCAGTGAATCCTTTAGGAAATCGACACTGAATAGTCATTGGAAGGGCTGATGTTGAAGCTGAAGCTCCAATACTTTGGCCACCTGATGCAAAGAGCCAACTCATTGGAAAAGACTTTGACTCTGGGAAAGATTGAAGGCAGAAGAGAGCAACAGAGAATGAGACGGTTGGATGGCATCGCTGATTCATGGCATGAACTTGGGCAAACTCCGAGAGATGGTGAGGGACAGGGAAGACTGGCATGCTGCAGTCCATGGGGTCTCAAAGAGTCAGACATAACTTGGCGATTGAACAACAAATTCTAGGAAGAAGTACGGGTTTCCCAGGTGGCGCTAGTGGTAAAGAAGTGAAGTGAAGTTGCTCAGTCGTGTCCAACTCTTTGCTATCCCATGGACTGTAGCCTACCAGGCTCCTCGGTCCATGGGATTTTCCAGGCAAGAGTACTGGAGTGGGTTGCCATTTCCTTCTCCAGGGAATCTTCCTGACCCAGGGATCAAACCCGGGTCTCCTGCATTGTAGGCAGATGCTTTACCATCTGAGCTACCAGGGAAGCCCCTGGTAAAGAAGAACCCGCCTGCTAATGCAGGAGACCTAAGAGACGTAGGTTGAGTAGGGAAGATCCTGGAGGAGGCCATGGCAACCCACTCCAGTATTCTTGCCTGGAGAATTCCACGGACAGAGGAGGCTGGCAGGCTATGGTCCATGGGGGTCACAAAGAGTCGGACAAGTTAGCATGGATACATAGCAAGAAGATGACGCAAAGAGTCAGACACTACTGAGCAACTAAGCACACACACAGGAAGAAGCAGAAAGAAAAAGAATTCAGTATGGAGTCACTGAGTCATGAGCCACTGGGACCTGAACTTCTGTGGTCTTCTGAATTGCTGTGAATGAAGTTCCAGTTTCCTACAGGGGCAGAATCAGTATCCCGTTCTTCCTATTCTGTATACAGAGCATGACTTTCTTCATTTTTCTGTAACCTAATTTCTGATTTAAGCCGACATTCTACTAGCAGCAGAAACTTAATATCTAGGGACTTCCAGAGTAAACTCTCTCACTTTGGTGTTTACTCAGTTACTTTGGATTTCAGTGACTTATTTCAAGATTTCATTCCTTTTCCTTCTTCTAGGGGTTGCAGGTAAGAGCCTGGAAGCTTAGGATTGTTCAGGTATAGAAACTGTGAGCTGGGTAGTGAGGAAGGCTGGGTGGGGGTCGTCAGTCCATAGGCATCTTTAGTCTGATGCAGGTCTGGTCTTTGGCCATGGGCATCTATTCATTCTGGCACCCAACAGCCCCACTTGGCTTCCTAGATTTGGTTGTTAAAAAACGTTCCATCTCAAATATATCCTCTGCACCCAAACTCCAAGCCCTGCTCAGTCTGATGATCCTCTGTTATTCATTTTGTGTCCATCAAGGGGAGGGGGGAGAGCAAAGGAAATTTTATCAGTAGATGCCCCTACAAATTTCTGGTTGTGGGACTATCAGAGAGCTTTCTCAGAGCCCCTCTGTCTGTGTTGACTGTTGTTCTGTCTTCTGTATTATTTTGTTGCACATGTGTGGGCAATTTATGTCCTGAAAAGGGACAGATGGTAAACATTTTAGGCAAGTCCTCAACTCTGCCATTGTCACACAAAAGCAGCCATAGACACTTTGTGTACAAGTGAGCATGACTCCTTTAATAAAACTTTATTGATGTTATCCCCTCCTCCAACTCCTGGCATTTCCCAGAGAGCAAGGCACAAATCCTCTCAGTCTTGTTGCTGTCTAAATCTGTTTGGGGGATAGATTTATTGTTCCCCCTGAAAATCACAAGGTCGGGGAGGAGGCAAGGGACAGGGCCCCCAAGGTATTCATCAGTCTCCAGACTGTCTTCTTTCTTCTGCTCTCTCTCTAGCCACAGCAGCCTTCCCTCCTCTCTTTCCATTCTCTTGTGTACAGTATAAACTTTATGTCATGCTTTCTAGGGGGTTAGTCTTTAGATTCCATCACACTTAGCTCTACACATTACAGACCTTTGCACTTGAAGCTCTAAATTCTGTAATAAGAGTCAAGAGACTATGTGGCTCCGGGTCAAGAACTTGATGTTCTCTTCCCCATGCTGTTCATAATCCTTCCTTTTGCTGGGAGCAGTTGATACCCCCAGTGACTGAGCACAATGGTAAATGTCCTCTCCGTTCTCCCTAAGTCTGATCCTTGACCAAGTTCAACCCCATACTCCAAGGGCAGCCAAAAAGAAATTCCCTGGCCAGAGTCTCTTCATCTGGCTTTATCTTGTGAGGAATTGAATAAGAATAAGGTTGACCTGAGAGTCATGTTTATGAATAGAAATGAGCATGAATAGAATGAATAGTTTTGTTTTCAAGGCAAAACTGTTTAGAGCAGAGTATTTCAAACTACAAGTTGTAAACCATTAGGACATTAGCATAGGAGTATGCAACACTTTTTAGTAAAGGGGCAAATAGTAAGTATTTTAGGATTATACTTAATAGGCAGCTCTCTAATTTGCTGTAATTGTGTGCAAGTGATCATAGATAAGGCATAAATGAATGGGTGTGGTTGAGTTCCAATAAAACTTTATTTATGGAGACTGAAATTTTAACTCACCTAATTTTCAAATATCATAAAATATTCTTCTTTGGATCCTTCCCAACCATTTACTAATAAAAAATGAAAAACCAGCCTTTGCTCACTGGACATACACAGAAGAGGTGACTGGGTGGAACCGGCCCTTGGGCTGTAGTTTGCTGAAATTTGTATTGTATATGACTGTGTGTGTGTGAGTGAGCTCAGTTGTGTCCAACTCTTTGCAACCCCATGGACTATAGCCCACCAGGCTCCTCTGTCCATGGACTTTCCCAGGCAGGAATACTGGAGTAGGTTGCCATTTCCTTTTCCAGGGGATCTTCCTGACCCAGGGATTGAACCTGGGTCTCCTGTGTCTCCTTACAGTGCAGGCAGATTCTTTACCACTGAACTACCAGGGAAGCCTTTGTATCAGGGGGTCAAGAAATCAATTAAGTGAGGTTGGGTCAGGACTTTCTTAAAAAAAAAAAAGAAATAGAATCCAGTAGAATGAAGAAGACAGAAAATGCCAGCCTGCAATGTATACATAAAAGGTTTCATGGAATGTTTATTTCAGTTAATTAACATATGTGTATGTGCATTGAATTATGATGCAAAATATATTTCTTACTGTGGAATATAGCTGAAGAAGTTTTGAAAATCATCCATTTTGAGAAACATTCCTTGCAGTATGACATTTTCATCTCGGAAGAGTTATTTCTCTACTCATCCCACACCTCCAGATTTGATGTTAGTATTGCCAGATAAAATGTAGGACAAGTTAGATTTGAATTTCAGATTTTAAAGGAATAATTTTTTTAGTGTTAGTATGTCCTATGTAATATTGGGGAAATACTTATACTGAAAATATTCATTTTTTTATCTGAAATTCAAATTTAGCTGGACATCCTGTATTTTTATAAATCTGAAAGCTTTATTTGATACATGATGAATTGTTTTAATTATTACTATAATGACCTAAAATGCAGGTGAGGGCCGTAACTTCAGGGAAAAAAACCTGATAATTAAAAATTCCTCCTAGATGCCAGGCTCTGGGTTCTTTCACAAGCACATAAGAACTAACTCTCGTTACAGTGCTCTCAGAAAGGGACAGCTTTGTTGTCTGCATTTAACACATGAGGAAGTTGGAAAGCACTTTCCCCACAACTGCATGTGAGGCGCGGACGGAGGGATGCGCCTCTGGCTCCAGTGCCTTGCTGCTTCACCAGGTTGTTCTCAGAGCAGAGCGCTGTGTCAAGGCCACTGGCAGTTCTTGGCCTCAGCAGTGCATGAGCAGGGCAAGGGGAGCCGGCGGGAGCACTGGGGTGCAGGCAGTAAGGGGTGCACTTACTGTCTGTGGAGAACTTAAGCACAATAGAGAGCTGATGAAAGTCTGATTTTTGTGATCACTGTACAGTACCAGCGATAAAACATCCCTCTCCTCAGGCAGACGTCCGCGCCCTCCAATGTGCCACTACTTGGTATACAGTTGGTGCTTAGGACATGTTACTTTCCTTTTTCTTCCTTCGCTCTTTTTTTCTTTCTTTCTCTTTACCCTGGGACTGGCAAATAAATTTCAAACCACTTGCCAGCTCTGATTGGTGATGGCAGCCTGGACTGTTGGGTCAAGAAGGGTTCTAGAGTTGAGTCTTTGCTGGAAACAAAAGGGAGCTCTGCTTGATCAGTGGTGTCCGCCTCGGGAAGGTGAGTAAGGAGCAGTAGCATTGATGCTATATGTTTGCCCTCCTGTGGCTAAACTCTGCAATCTTCAGATGCTGAATGGCTACTAACCATGAACCCAAAGCTTCTTCCTACTTCAGATGAAGAAGGAAAGAGGGAGAGAATTTCTGTCCATCATATATATCACAAACCCTGTCCAAACACAACTCCTGAGTGACCTGGAGCCATACGCTGTGTGTACCTTGGAGGCACAAGCAGGCCGGCAGGAAGGGCACATGTTTGCTAGAGACCAGCAGCCAGGGGCAAATTAATACCTCTCCTCCCACAAACTCTCACCGCTGGAAGCTTTTGCATGAGCTCATGCATAGTGTGACCAGAGGCCTCTGCTGGCGTGTGCCTTGTTGGAAGCAGTGGAGAGGAATGCCTTCTCTAATTCAGATGTGTGTATGGCTGAAGACAGGGCTACAAAAATAGGCTTAAGGCAGGAATTTCCATTCCTCTGTGTCCCCAGAGCAGTTTCCTCTTGGACACAAACCTCCACCTTCCTTAAATTCCCAAATTGAGTAACTGCTTGGAAGGCTTTCTTGGATTTTTTTTTTAATTATTTTTCCAGCTGTAATTTTTCTTCAGTCTGGAATTTTGCTCTTTTCTGTTTCAAATTTCATTGTAAATCCAACTTGAAAATTAGACATTATTAAATAGCCTTGTGTACAGCAGGCATTGGGTGTGCCATCTTTTAACACTGAAACAGTCTTCTAATTAGATGACTCCATGATTACCCTGCACCTCAGTTTACCTCCCCACACCAGAAATTGGAGGTAAAAATAGAAAGACCACAGGCAAGCCTTCAGATGGAGGAGTTGATAAGTCTAATAAAGCCTTTAAGGTCAAGGAGAAGGAATGTTCAAAGGCATACAAAGGCATTTGGATAGCATCTTGGATATTTAATAGCATTGGCAAAACCTTGTTTTGTTGAGTCAGTAACTTGTGGGTCTAGAAATGGCTTCTAAAACTATCTGGTCTATTTCCTCTTGGGGAGTGGTGGCGTAAAGAGACTGTGATCCCTCATATGGCTCACAGCAACTTTGTATCTGTACAGAGGTCAAGATATTAATCACAATATGAATAATATCACCCTTTGATGATTCTGGCATATGTATATCTAAAAACTGGAAATGTGATTTTCTTAACACACCAGTGAGACAAGTGTCTCCAAGGAAATGGGTCTAGACACTGGTGCTTTGTTTTGTGTTACTCCAGTTGAACAATTTGTTGAGTCGTTCATCATGCTTTCCCTCTGGAATCTTATTTTCCATTGTGTCCTTAAACCCAACTTCCAGGCCACTTAGTTGGGTCTCTTTACCAGACTTTCTGGAGCCACTTTAATTCCTACTTCAGAAAATGTATTCCCACATAGATACTCCCAACTTGTCTTTCCCCTTCCCCTCCCCAACCCAGCCTTCAAGATATCATGGAAGTCAGGTCAAACAAGCCATCCTTGACTATTTGTCCAAAATCCTATGATTTCTCCCATGTCTGAATGCCTGTTGGGAGTTATTGTCAATACTCAGTCTTTGCACTTGGCCTCTGATGATTGGCTACAGTTGTTTAAATTTTTCTTGAGGGAAAAGACCATTATTGTATGATTTTTTCCCCTCTGTTTTACAGAATGCATAGCCATGTTGGGCATGCTTCAAGTCATACTGGATTGCTAAATGTTTGGGTCTCTTGTTTATGCACCTAAGAACATGGAGCTTCTCTTTCATCTTTGTGGTGTTTGACCAAAGTTTGCCCCCAACCTTACCCAATTACAGGAAAAATAGTGTTCAAAGTAGGAAGCAAGTTCTGTGAATCCACATTTCCTTTGTTGGGCAATGATCTAGCTGCATGTGGCATAACTTTTGCTGACACATAGGGTACTCACTCTTTTCTTTCTTTTTTTTTCTTTTCATGTCAGAAAAAAAGACTATTTCCATTCAAGTCACAAGTGGTAAGGGGTGGCGATGGTTTCTCTGTGACCTTGGGCGAGTCATTTCAACACCATCAGTTGCAGTTTCCTCTTCTACAACTTTTCCAGCTCCAATGTTCAGAGATTCTATGGCTTTGTGGCCACTTATCACGTCTCATTCAAAAGATTTGTTTATATGACAAAGGGAAGGCCTCCCTAAGTTCCCTCTTTTTTCTCTGCTCTGGATCTCATGATGAAGGAAGGAGCTGGTGAAGTTAATAATTAGAAGTCTGGCTGGGCCCCTCCTCCACAGTAACTGTGGTTGCTTTTATCTCACTAGTCAAGACTCAGAGCCCACCTTGAGGATAGTGGCTTAACTTGTCCACAAGGACATCTAGACGTTTGGGGAAATCATCCTGCTAAGTCTCTCTTCCTACCACCATGTTTATCCTCCAGGGTACAGAATTGTCTGCCTGTGGTTTTACAGCACGGACCACATCAAGTCTTCTGTAAGAGCCTTCAGAAAATTCAAGACAAATTCTCATGACTGCTAAAGGCTTTATTAGATGCCTTTTCTCTTTCTTTTGTGGTTGATGGCAACAAGACTGTTTACCACTGTTAGCCATAATTTTATGAGTTGTTATTTGGTAACTTATGTTTCTGCCATATCATTTGAGGTGTTGCATCTTGAGGACAGATGTTTTGGGTAAGACATGAGTTGATTTTCACTGATCAAAAGTTGGCTCTTGTGTTAAAGGGAGTAGAGGAAACTATACTGTTATTAGGTTTTCAAATGCATGCTTACCTCCCTAGAAAGCTAGTCTGATTTCTGCCATGATTGGAGCGAGATCCAAAGTTAGTTAATTAAGAAATCTCTATTATCTAATTGCTGCTATGTTTAATGAGCTTTTTAAGCTTATTATTTCAGACAGAGAAATCATTTTGTGGAATTTTAAAAAGTTGTTCGATTGGATGGATCTTGGTCTTCTAAAGGATGTGCAGCATTTTTTCCTAAGAAGGCACTGTTCAGTGGGCAGTGACAGTGGGATTAGTCCTCCTTGTTAAGTCAGTCCAGCGTGTGATTTATGTGCTTGTACTTCCACACAGACTCAGGGAAGCAACTCCCCTTTGAAACATACAAAATAACTTTGCCAAAAAAGAGGAAAATCAGTTTCAGAAGAAAGTAAGTTGTTTGGATTAGAACTGAAACCATGTGGGGCCCAGAAATTTTGTAATATTTTACCCATTAATAAGTAAATGTGCATGTACAGAAGGAGTGGGGGAGCTCATCTATTTAGATTCAAAAGCATGTCAGCCTAATTGTATTAGACAACGGTGAGCTCAATAATTCCACTTTCGATCCATTGCGGTGTGAAGTTCATCATTATCTGCTTCAAATTATTGTTCATTTCAAGAGCCACACAGTGAAAAAGCATGTAAGGACTTTGAAAGAGGACTTGTGCCTTCCCCGAAAGCTTGGTGAAGCATTTCTTTGGAAACATTTCTGCTGAGGCTGTGCACTGGTGGTGAGTGGGCGTAGGGGGTGAGCGTCTGTGCTTCCCCTTTTCAAATTTGTTTAGCTTTGATACGTCTCCATGGAAACAAGACCCACTTCTGAACTGTCTTTAGGGTTGTCCATAAGAGGAATGAATAGAAACATAGAGATAGCTAAAATTCTCATATGATCCAAAAATATCAGTCAAGGAGAGGGAAACTGAGGTTCATTGAGCCCCTCTTAGGGACTGATAATTTTAAATAAGGTTTTTCCTTTAACCCTGAGAGTTGCACTATCTCTGTTTTACATATAAAGGGCCTTGAACTGCTGAACATTTACTCAAACAGTAAGTAACAAACTCAGATTTGAACTCAGGTCCGTCTGATTCTGAGACCCACGCTTTTTCTATAAAACCACATTACCAGTAGTGCTGACCTTCCCTCCCACCTCCCTCAAGCATTTTCCAGAACTATATAAAAATGGGCCATGCTTGATGCTACCTTTTTTTGGGTAAATAAAATGCCTGTGAGGAAAGAGATACTAGGAAGAAAAAAAAAAATTAACTGGCCTGGATAAGCCAAGCGTGAACTCAGCAGTAGCACCAGCCGCATGCTGAACAGTTGCCGCCAAAAGTTTTGGAATCCTAATCTGATCCAGTAAAGCTACATTTAGCTAACAATCCCTCTGGTAGAGAACTTCCATTTACCAAACTGTTAGCTGCGTTCCACTTTGCAGAGAAGATAAGGTGATGGACAGTAAAGAGTCCTGCAGATCTGGTTCGAATCTCAACACCTACTTGTGGGAGTCCGTACTAGGCCTTGAACAACTTCTCTGAGCCACAGACATCAACAGGGTTTCCTGATGGCACAGGACTTGGCCCCCAGGTGTTTCAACCGGTGGCGATAGGCAACAGCCTTCACATATCCACTTTCATCCACAATCTACCTCAGATATTTACAAAATTTCAGTTTGTAGGAAGGGTCCACAAGGGCTAAGAAGGAACTCACCCTAAGGGAAGTGATCTCATGTGGTGAGATGGGGCCAGAAACCAGCCTGGGAATTGGAAAACAGATGTAGACTCATTACTGTCTTGTGGGCATCATTAGAATTCAGCCCCACCAGAGATTAAAATGCTTTGACATGTACACCGTAGCACGAGAGCTTGAGCAGTTGATTGTGGGACCCCCTGACTCCCACTGCAATGGAATGTATTACAAAAGGAGCATCCCCCTGTTTATTTTAGGATTGCAAGGTCTCTGGCATTGAGGTACACATGTTTTCAGCTCTGATGGTACCCTGGCAGTGGAGACAGAGATGGGACTGCCAGCTTGGTGTGACACCTTCATGGGACAGTGAGGACCTGAGGCCAAAAATTCTAGCTCTATAATCCATAGAGGGTAGTAGACAACCAAATGGGATCTATGGGACATCTAAGTGGTCCTGAGTCTTCCCAGAATTATATAGGTAGGGGAACTCTTTAAATATTGCACTTCCTATGGTCAAAAAGGCTTTGAGCTTTAGAGCCATTGGAATTTAGATGGAAATGATTCATTGGAAAAGTTACCCTCTAGGTCATTGGGATGATGAAGCACAGTGCAAGGCCCATAGTAGGTCTTCAAGAAAAGTTAATTGTCTTGATCTGTCTGGGGCATAAGCAGGGTTTGGTTCAGTGAGCAAGCACTGGACACGAGCAGGATTTTGCTGTGCTGCCCTGGATCTCAAGGGGCATTCAACCAAAGAGATCAGCTCTCAGGGTGTAGTCTGAAAGAAACATTAGACAGGAAAAGGCGAGAAGGCATAAATCCAGAAACTAGCTAGGAAGATCTGGAACCAGCAAGGCCAAGCCATGCAGCCTCCAACTGGAAGGGCTGGAGGAGGTGGGAAGAGATCCAGAGGGGAGGGGAGACTTAACTCACTTAGTACCAAGTGAGGGCTAAAGCCTGGGTGCTCTTCTCTTCTTTTAACTTTTTAGAAATATAGTTTCAAGCTCATAGATAAGTTATAAGGATAGTATAAAGAATGTCCACATATGTTTTCCACCAGTATGTCCCAATGTTAGCATTTTACCCCTTTGCTTTATCCTCTGTCTCTATTTATCCCTGTATCTTCATACCTTGTTGTTGCTGCTGTTTAGTCACTAAGTTGTGTCTGACTCTTTTATGACCCCATGGACTGTAGCCTACCAGGCTCCTCTGTCCATGAAATTTCCCGGGCAAGAATGATGAAGTGGGTTGCCATTTCCTTCTCCAAGGGAAATTCCTGATCCAGGGATGGAACCTGTATCTCCTGCATTGGCAGGCAGATTCTTTACTGCTGAGTCCCCAGGGAAGCCCTATCTTCATACCTACTATATATTTTTTAGAACTGTTTGAAACACAATGCCCCTTTACATGTGTCAGTGGGTATTTCCTAAAAATAAGAAGTTTTTCTTTATTAACTATAGTATGATCATCAAGGGCTTCCCTGGTGACTCAGATGGTGAGGAATCCACCTGCAGTGCTGGAGACCTGGGTTCAACTCCTGGGTTGGGAAGATCCCCTGGAGGAGGGCATGGCAACCCACTCCTGTATTTTTGCCTGGAGAATCCCCATGGACAGAGAAGCCTGTTGGGCTACATTCCATGGGGTCTCAAAGAGTTGGACACAACTGAAAACTAAGCGCGGCACAGCATAACCATCAAATTCAGGAAATGAATTTTCATACAATATCATTGACTAATGTGCAGACCTTATCCAGATTTTACTGGTTGTTCCAATAAGATCCTTTAAAGCAAAGAAAATTCCAGATCGCACATTGCATTCAGTTGTCACACCTCTTTAGCCTCTTTTACTTGAAACAGTTCCTTAGTTGTCTTTCCTGATACTGACACTTTGAAGAATACAGTTCAGCTATTTTATAGAATATTTTCAGTTGGGATTTGTCTGCTGCTTCCTCCTGAGTGGTTTCAGCGATAGATGCATTTTTAGTGGGAATAGCATGAACCTCATATTGTGTTCTTCCCAGTGCATATCAGGAGGTACGTGATGCCCATTTTTCTCATGACCTACCTAACCTATTTAACTTTGATCATTTAGTTGAGGTGGTGCCCGCTACGTTTCTCCACTGCTGTGTTTGCTTTGTCGTTGATAAGCATCTGGAGGGCAGCCGCTTTGAGACTGTATAGATATTCTCTGTTATTTCTCAAACTTGCTCACTGTTCTCACCACTGTCATATTTTCCCAGAAATCAGTGATCATGATGATGATTGCCGAATGGTAGAACCCAATCTCCTGACTTAACTGTTTCAGCTGAGTGTGTGAGGACATGTCTCGCACAGCCTCCATGCCTTAGCCTGTGTGCTTCATCTCTGAAATGCCCTCCTACCCCTTGTCCCTCAATATTTGACAATAATTTCTTTCAAGACCCAATGATTCATCTCCAAAGACTCTTCCCATGACTCACTACAATCTACAGTGACCATTTTCTTGCTTTCCTTTCCACGCCTACCTTTAGATGTTTCTTAGTTTTTAGGTATTTCTTGAAGCCTTGACTTTCACTTATGTCATGACTAGAGCTACATCATCTTTTACGTTTTCCAAACTGTCTGTGGTGAAGGGCCAGTGTTTGAGAATTTCCCCAAAAATGAGGAAGAATCTGTTGTTGTATATGTGTGACCCACCAACCAAGTTCAACAGCACGGAAGTGGTTGCTATTGCCCTGTTCACCGAGACAGCCCCACTGGCCATGTTCTTGAATGTCATGGCAACATCAAATTGCCCTAAAAGTTTCTAGGCTCAATATCAGCTGGTAATATCTTGTACTTAACATTTCTGTACTTGACATGGACCAGTAATATTTTGATTGCACGTTTTAGAGCATTCCCTCCTTTTCCCCAAATCCACACTTACTCCCAGACCCAAGAGAGATATACGATGGTAATTAAGTGAGAGAGAAAATTCTTTCCCTCAATTGCCTCCATTCCATTGAATTTCATTGAAGATTCCCCTTTGTAACATAATTATCACCAAAAAGATCTGAGACTTCATGGGTGAGGAAGCAATGAACAGCTGCTCCTAAGAAAGAGTCAGTTTGAGGGACATGAAAGGAACATAGAGATTAAGAGAAATAACCCCTGACAGCATAATATTTTAAAGGAATAAGGAAAGCTGCATTTACCATTAGAATAATTCAGTCTACAACAATCACATCAATGAAAGAACTAACTCTTCTACTCTATTTCTCCTGGTAAAAATGGAGCTCTTCATCTGAGACCCTCAATGTTAATATAATGGTCACTTGGGCACCGTGGTCAATAGGTACTGGGAAAATGAGAGAAGCAAAACACAGCCCTTATGAAGCTGATATTCCACTGGGGAGACAGTGATGGGGCCAGTGAAGGTTAAATCTCCCTGAGATTATGGGAGCTATTTGGGGGTCACAGATGACCTTCTGGAGGATGTGATGTTAACAGTGAGAGCAGAAGGTGAGTAGAGGTGGGATGCGGGAATGGATAGACCCCAAGAGAGATGCCAGCATGTGCAAAGGTGGGTGGGGGAGCCATACATTGGAAGGACCGCC
Organism: Bos grunniens; assembly: GCF_055505025.1. Classification (NCBI taxonomy): domain Eukaryota; kingdom Metazoa; phylum Chordata; class Mammalia; order Artiodactyla; family Bovidae; genus Bos; species Bos grunniens. The sequence goes on from NC_141170.1 coordinate 72,956,320, forward strand.
TGCAGTCTGGCATGACTGGGCCCACAGGATGGAAAGAGCCCCAGGCAGAGGCGCAACCAGCAGGAAGCAGCCAGACCCATTGTCTTGTGGGCTAGCGAGGGTTCTGGTCTTTGAGCCGTGGGACTCAATATTGAGAGTTCTTGACCTAGGGAGTGATGGGCCAGCTCATGCTGTCAGGGTGATCTCTACTGTAGAGAGGATGAGCTGGTAGATCAGAGTGGGCTTGGTGGGTTGAGTTTGGAACCTGTTTCCTCAGCCCTGTCTGGAGGTGACTGGCTCAGATCAGAAAGTGGACTCTCTGGTCTTTTCATCTTTAGGGGACCTGCCAACAACCTTTGAGGGATGGGTGGGCAGTGTTCCCGTTTCTCAGATGGGGAGCCCTTTAGAAGAGGTCCTGATCAGGGTATTTCTACCCCATATCCATAGTAGAAAGAAACAAGTTCTTTGAAAGCCAAGAGACTTTCCAGGCCACATGGAGCCCAGGTGTGTGGGCTGCTGAGAGATTGTTTGGGGGCCATACGCTCCCCTTGGCAGGGCTCAAAAAGCCATTTCTACCTCCTTCTGCCTCACCACTGAGGTGGTTTTCACCCAGCAGATCTTGAGAATGATAGGTCTATAACAGGAAATTAAAACTGAGTTTTTGGGTAGAACCTGTGAACAGCTGTTAAAAGTCTTGCTGATGGGGAGTAGCGGGGCAGGGTAGCGAATTAGTTCAAAGTTTGAATTACAGCATGTTTTGAAAGAAACAGTGTGATGACATTCAAGGGTAAAGATAAATCAATTAAAAGTCATATACACAAAATGATTTTCCCTTCTCTAATACATTAATTTGCAACACAGTGTCATTACTCAGTGGTGTATTCCAGTCAGGCATATTGCTTTTATTTTTTAATATTTATTTAATTTTTTGGCATATGAACTCTTATTAGTTGCAGCTTGTGGGTTTAGTCCCCTGATCAGGGATTGAACCTAGACCCCCCGAGTTGGCAGCTTGGAGTCTTAGCCACTGGACCATCAAGGAAGTTCCAGGCATGTTGTTAAAAGAATAAGACAACATTAGTAGTAAGGAAGTTATCATCTACTGAGTATTCACCAGGTTATCATCTGTCGCTTATTCACCATGTATCAGGCACATACCCAAGCATTCAGATTGCATAAGCAGATCCAGTGCTGATGACAAACCCTCCATGGTAGGATTTTATTATCATAACCATTTTGCAGATGAGCAAGCTAAGGCTCAAAGGGTTTAAGCACCTTACCCAAGGCCACACAGACATAAGCGAGGGAGTCCAAATAAGAACCTGAGTTTGTCTGGCGTCCAAGCTTATAATCTATTCCCAGCCATGGAGAAGGCATCAAGTGTTCTGTGAGGTATATCTGCTTCATGAATTAGAGTGAGCTCATTCTTCTCCCTCCATGAGTGTCACTCCCAATCGCAGGTACTATGGCTCTAGGAAATGAGCAGAACTCTGGATATATCAAAGACATATGTCTGGCTGGTGAAGTTCAAGTGCCTTGTATGTATGTGTCATCGGGAAAAAGGTTGAGAAATGATGGTCTAATAAAGAAATACCTAAGACTGATCCTGGGGAGGCAGTGTTGGGGGGGTGCTGTCTCGGCACATTCCCCTTTGATTTGTTCTTGCTTCTCTTCTACTCCACAGCCAGGGGTCCTTCCCCATGGGCTATATGGTTCTGTGCCTCCCTGACTCTGGAAATGCCCTGGATCCACAATCTGAATCCTGGGGAGAAGCATTTGCTCTGGGGTCCCAAGCAGTGAGGCTTGTTGGGACCTAGAAACCTCCTCATTTAAAATAATCTGATGGCACCCCTCTGACAGAGTCTCCCTGAGAGCAGTAGAAGGGAAACTTCCAGGGGTCAGGTTAACAGTCACTCACCTTGAGGTCCTCGGTGGTTTCCCTTATCCTTAATGTGTGTGCATGCTCAGTCACTAAGTTGCATCCTGAGTCACTAAGTTGAGACCATGGGGTCTCTTGTGACCCCATGGATAGTAGCCCTTCAGGCTCCTCTGTCCATGGGATTTCCCAGGCAAGAATACTGGAATGGGTTGCCATTTCTTCCTCCAGGGGATCTTCCCCACCCAGGAATTGAACCCGCGTGTCTTTCGTTGGCAGATGGATTCTTTAACCACTGAACCACCAGGGAAGCCCCCTTAACCTTGGTACAAGATGGCAATGTCTCTTGGATCTGCACTCTTTCTCTCTAGCCAGGCTCTTGCCAGGGGCCCCTCCCTCTCTTTCCTGGCTATATTCAGCCACTGGCATCTCCCCAAGTGCCTCTGGGACCCTCTTACCTCCTTAGCTTTGGTGTGCTGACCCTCCACCTGAAATAGTCCTTCTTCCCTTTCTTTTCTGTACCAGGTCAGCTTTCTCATCCTTAAGACTCAGCTCGGTGGTAACCTTTTCTGGGGCATTTTCTCTCACTTCCATCTCCACCCCTGCTGGGTTCTCACCTTCTTCTTTCTAGTTAGGGCATATTTCTATCATAGATGTTCTCACATTGTGTTATGTGGGGTGTGTGTGTGTGTTTTCGGCTGGTGTCCCCATTCCCCCAGGTGAATTGTGTGCACATTAAAACCAGAGCAGCATTGGTCTAGTTCTTTACCCAGGAAGAAAAAGGGATGAGTTGGGTGAGCAGCTTTCTAGTTTTCTCCAGTGTTGTTCAGGTTTGTTCACCTCAGTGCTCAAGGTGAGTGACAGCCTGCACGTATAGTTACGTCTTCTGATAGCAAGTCCGTATTTGTCCCTATTGCAGGTCTCTCATAGAGGTTAAGAGTGTGGGCTCTGAATTTAGACGAACCTAAGACTTTAACCCGGAAAAGGCGATGGCACCCCACTCCAGTACTCTTGCCTGGAAAATCCCATGGACGGAGGAGCCTGGTGTGTTGCAGTCCACGGGGTCGTGAAGAGTTGGACGCAACTGAGCAACTTCCCTTTCACTTTTCACTTTCATGCATTGGAGAAGGAAATGGCAACCCACTCCAGTGTTCTTGCCTGGAGAATCCCAGGGACGGGGGAGCCTGGTGGGCTGCCGTCTATGGTGTCGCACAGAGTCAGACACGACTGAAGTGACTTAGCAGCAAGACTTTATTTAATCTACCACCTGCTACCTGTGTGGCTTTTGGCAAGTTGCTTGACCTCTCTTGGCTTCGGTTTCTTATCTATGGGGTGAAGATCACTAATGCAAAGAAAATACTTCATGCACAGGACATAGGAAGTGCTCAGCAAATGTCAGCTCTGGGTGATGCACATAGACAAAAGCTTTGATCATGTGTGGACATTTAATCTCACCTAAGTAGATATTCAATTACACACATATTAATTAAGTGCCTTCATATTCAAGGTGTTTGCCAGATGCAGCAAAGAGAAAAAGACTGAACTCTTCCTAAAGAGTCCATAAAAGATTTGGAGGCTAACACTTATCAAATGACTCAAATTCGTAGAATGAAACCCACTGCTGAAAGTAAGGGCTTTGAGGTTTCAAAGAAGGGAAAGCTCATATCCTGTCGAGTGATTAGGAAAGGCTTTGTGAAGCCGTCAGTATTTGAGAGGGCCTTGAAGTGTGGATAGAATTTCAGAGGTCTGGAGAGGGACCTGTGTACTCTTGGCAGAAGAGGGGAAAGAGTCAGAGCAAAGGCATGGAAGTTGTTCACAAAATATCAAGGTTCCAGGTGACTTTTCATATAGATTAGGTTTGTGAGGGTCTTGGGACATAGGCCTGGAAATATGGGTTGATGGTAAAATTTCTATTTAATCTAGGAGATAAATGGGGAACCACTGGCTGCTGTTTCTTACCCCACTAATGTCAATATTTTCCATGCTTCTGAGGCATGCTTTTACTAGTGGGAGGAAAGGGGAGATGGTTCCTATTAGTGCTTTCTCAGGGCTTCTAGTAGATGCTGTTGGTGCCCCATCCAAATCACCTTGACTGGCCTGCTGCACCCCGCTCCCAGCTGCCGGCAGCTCACAGCTGTCCCCTTCTCCCAGAATCACCCTTAACCAACCCAGTAGGAGTTGCCTCGCCCAGAAGGTTGACTCTCCGCTTTAGAGTAGCCTGATGCCAATGACTGATCACAATAAGCTGTAAAAGGCCGGTCGCTTGTCTCCAGGCAGGACAGGCTCCATGCAGGAACTCACACTCCAGAGCTGCCCATGGGATCAGGCTGACTTAGCTCTGGCCTCTGCCCTCTCCAGCTTCCCTCACTCCTCTTTTCTCCGGAGAGACCCCCTTGCTTAATCACAGGTTCCTGAATGCTCATCTCAGCTGTGCTTCTAGTGAACCTGACCTAATACATCTCCTCTCCTTAGGAAACCTTCCCATCTTTTCTCCCTCAGTACTTTCTTTTGTACACCTGTGACTCTGGACCAATCACACAACTTCTTTCCACTTTTCTGGGATTTAACCAGCAAGGGATCACTGAAAATATCAGTGATGTGGTCCTGACACCCGAAAGACAGATAGCCAGGAGCCACAGACTTAAAAATGGTTGGAGTGAATGAGGGAAAGGGGAGTTAGTAAGAACATGGCTTCATATGGCACCTGGCTGCTGCTGAGAATAAAACCAGGGGTCCTCGCGATTTCTTATTTACTTGGGAATCTTTCAGTTGCATGTGTCCAATGCTCAACCAGCTATGATGTGACAATAGTCATGTGGTGGTCAGTAGGGCCGCCCTTTCTGGGAACCTGGCAGGACTGCTCTTCCCTTCTCTTTGAAGCTAGGTGTGGCCAAGTGACTTGGTTTGGCCAATGAAATGTGAGTGGAAGTGACATATACCTCTCCTGGGCAAAAGCCATTGTATCCTATTTGAAGTTGTTTCCCTCTATCATAGTGACCAGCAACATTAGAGATGGCAGCTGCTCTATCAGCTCAGATTCCTAAGTACAATGAGTACTGTGTTTGCTGATCCACAGTGGATGCTCCTATGTTCAAAAAGGAAAAACAGCTGTTTTAAACCACTGAGACTTTGGGGCTGTTTATTGCTGCAACATACTGACTGACACAAATGATTTTTTGTAATTGCACTAGCATGCCAGGTACTGTTCTAAATGTGTCTCATTTGTTAACTCATTTAATCTTCATATCAACCCTATGAGATAGATACTCTTATTATCCCATTTTATTGTTGAGGATATTGAGGCCCAGAGAGGTTAAGTGTCTTGTCCAAGGTTCTGTAGCTAGTAAGTGGCAGATCCACGATTCAAATCTAGGCAACCTGATTCCTAATCACTATGTAGATCTCACAAGAAAGATACTTTAGTGCTTCCTGCCCTGTGAAAGTCCAGATGTAGACTGCTTCAGGCACAGCTGGAGCCAGGTTATCAAAAGATATCAGCGGAGTCATTCTCTGTGTTCTGCCTTCCTCTGTGCTGGCTTCACTCTCAGATGCTCTTCCGGTGAGGAGGTCTTTTCATCTCTAGGTTTACGTTTTGTTACTAAGCAACTACAGAGGAAAGAACCTTTTCCTCCTCCCACCCCGCCCCAATTCTAGCAAAAAGTCTTTAGAGAACCATCTTTCTTCCACTTTCGGTCATTTAGTGTAACTTTATCTGAAAAGGGACAAATGAGTGCAGAGCAGGCATGTGTAGAATGACAGAGGCTGTGAAGAACTAACTTGTGTGAAGCTGCCAAAGAGCCAGAGAACTCCAAAATCTGCAGTTGCTGGAGTCGTAAAAATTAACAACCACCGCCCGAATGAATACCATTTATATTGTCAAACATTGTCATGGGATTAAAGATGGCAAAGCTTCAGATTGGAAATCCCTGGGACTTGTATGCATTATTGGAAGGATTTCTGAGTTTTATGTCCTCTTTCTACCTTGCCCTGAGTTCCTCTTACTCTCCATTCCTCAGCCTGTGCTGCAGGCTCACACACAGTTCTAGGCACAGATATATTTTCCCCAGACCCCTCCTCCAACACACACACTGTCTTTGCTTTCGTCTCCAGAGGAGTAGTAGAGGGAGCACTGGATCAGAAGCATGGGTGTCTAGTCACTCAACTGAATCCGACTCTTTGTGACCTCGTAGACTGTAGCCCGCCAGGCTCCTCTGTCCAAGGACTTCTTCAGGCAAGAATGCTGGAGTGGATTGCCATTTCCTTCTCCAGGGGATATTCTCAACTCAGGGATCAAGCCCACGTCTCCCGTGTCTCCCACATTGCAGGTGGATTCTTTACCTGCTGAGCGATGAGGGAATCTCCCAGGGATCAAGAGAACTCCTGTGAACTTGTGAACACCAACACTTAGTTCTGGGTCTGACTCTCCACCTAAAAGACATGGCCATGGGCCAGATGATTCCAGACAAACTTCTTTTTCATACTGTTCTTGGTTCCAGCTCCCTCAGCCCCAGCTTCCTCCCTTAACAACATCCCCTGGCCCAAAGCCCTGGACCTTTCCCTGGCCTCAGCACAGCTCCTACCCCAGGCTCAGCCCCCGCCTGCAGTGCCCGCCTCTCAGGGACTCGCTAGCGCTCGGCTCACCTAGGACTGCAGCTCCATTGCACTCCGCCAGTACCACCCACACATTCTCAGGCCTGTCCTTAAAGAAGGAACATCTTCCAGCCATTCACTCAGGCCTCCTGCCTCAGATGGAATCCTTTCAGGGGCAAAATGCAGGAAATAATACAAATATCCAAATAAAGCAAACTTCACAAAATGCACTATGGCATGTTACCAAAGAAGTGTCCCAGTAGGCATGGAGGTCTTCCTCTGAACAACTCACAAGCTTCATGGCTGCTTTCATCTCTCCATGAGAGGAAGGGTGTTTCAGAGGACAAGGGACACACTAGCCTCACCTCCAGGGTCGGCCTCCCCCTTGGCTGCTGTGTAACCTCAGGCCTGGAACTTAACTTCTCAATGAGCTTCAGTTACTTACAATGAAATGGTGATCGTAACTTCCCCGGTGGCTCAGACAGTAAAGAATCTGCCTGCAAATGTGGGAGACCCAGGTTGGATCCTTGGGTTGGGCAGATCCCCTGGAGGAGGGCATGGCAACCCACTCCATGGAGTAGGTTGAGAATTACATGGACAGAGGAGCCTGGCAGGCTACAGTCCCTGGGGTTGCAAAGAGTCAGGTACGACTGGGAGACTAACACTTTCATAACTGCAGTCCCTCTTTGTGCTTACAGGGTTGTGCACGTGTGCTAAGTTGCTTCAGTCGTGTCCAACTCTTTGTGTGGACTGTAGCCCATCAGGCTTCTCTGTCCATGGGATTCTCCAGGCAATAAAACTGGAGTGGGTTGCCATGCCCTCCTCCAGAGGATATTCCCAACCCAGGGACTGAACCTGAGTCTCCTGCACTGCAGGCAGATTGTTTACCACTGAGCTGCCAAGGAAGTCTCTCTTTCTGTCTTCGTGCTTATAGGGTTAAATAAGATCATGTGTGCGAGCCATGTGCATGGCACTGGCCCATCACAGGCTTGTTGACTACTGAAGACAACTATTTTCTGCAGCAAAAAGTTGTGTGGAATACTATAGAACTGTTTAAAAAGAGAGAGAGAAAACTCTACAGATGGGTAAGGGTTGCAGTGTTCGATGATAAAAACCAGGTGAAGAACAGCATGTGTTGATATCGTCTGTTTAGGTAAAAAAAAAAAAAGGAAAAATAAAAATTTAGGTTAGATAAGTGTAAACTGATTTAAACTCACAACACAGAGCCCCACACTCTAAAGTTACACAGGAAAGGAAGCGAGTGGGGGCCAGGGACAGTATCACTGTACACCTCTTGATCTATCTCAAAATTGTGCCCCATGCAAATGTAGAACCTGTCCAAAGACTGAGTTTTAAAATGTTAACAATAAAATAAGACACTCTTGTTTATTGGTTGAAAGTTGTGAGATTTGGGATGGGTTTCATTTTTCACTCCGAGAGAACACACACCACGCTGAAGAAATGCCATCACTTGCAGACGCCCTGGAAAGTTATGGAGGAAAGGTGTAAACTCTGCGCAGGCACCCAGTCCCTAGTCAGAGGTTCCTATGAGGAAGATGGAGCAAGTAAATGAGCCCCAAATTGCTGTTTTCATCATCATCATCACCGTCGAGAGCATCCAATGGAACATGTGTGTGGTGCTTTTCCATTTACACGGTGATTTCACACATCTTAGCTCATTGAGTTCTCCAGCATACAGTGAAGTCAGCATTCACGTTTTTATGATTCTTCTTAATGTCTCCTTCTATGACCTGTAGAAGGCACTGTCCCTGGCCCTCCCTTAGGCTCTGGGTACTGTCAACCTCATGGCTTCTTATTATAAAGAGTGGAAGGCCCTTCCTGAGGGCTCCCTGGCCACATGCACTAGCCCAGCCTTGCCAGGCATGTTGAGGAGTTATAACCCTGGGAGCAGCCTGATGGGAGCTGATGGCTCCACCACCCCTGCCTTGACACATCTCTAAGGCCAGCACTACACAGTCTCCCCCGAGTCCCATTGGGGTTAATCCTTAGCTGGTCTCTGAGGTAACCTGCTCCTTAAGGCATGGTGGGATGGCTTCCCTCTTTTCCCTTTCTCACCTCTCTCCTCCCCTCCTGGTGTTTCCTCCGATCACCAAGCAGATGGGTTGTGTGCTCTCGTGTCTTCATCTCTAGGTCATTCTCTGAGGGAGGCCAGCCCTATCAAAGTCACACCCCTCGAGAGTGAAGGGGCAGGCACCTGAACCAGACCTGACTCCCTCCACCCCTCTGTTCTGCTGCCCTCAGAAACTCTCGCTGATAAAAGCCCTCCCTAAAGCTGAGACCAAGAGGACAAACTTTCTTTCCACACTCAGGCTGAAGAAAGCTCTGGAGCCAAGCACAGAGTGCTCTGGGAATCCCAGGATACAGAGCAAAGAGAAGCCTGGTATCAGGTAATGAGCACATGAGCATTTAAACAGTTGTGCTTTCTGAGCAACATTTTTAAAAGTGTTGTGATTTAGGGGTTCCCTGGTGGCACAGTGGATAGGAAAGTGAAAGTTGCTCAGTCGTGTCCAACTCTTTGTGATCCCATGGACTATATAGTCCCTGGAATTCTCCAGGCCAGAATACTGGAGTGGGTTGCCATGCCCTTCTCCAGGGGATCTTCCAAACCCAGGGATCGAACCCAGGTCTCCTGCATTGCAGGCGGATTCTTTACCAGCTGAGCCACAGAAAAGCACAAGGATACTGGAGTGGTTAGCCTATCCCGTCTCCAGTGGATCTTCCCAATCCACAAATCGAACCGGGGTCTCCTGCACTGCAGAAGGCTTCTTTACCAACTGAGCTATCAGGAAAGCCCTGTGGATAGGAACCTACCTGCCAATGCAGGAGACATAGGTTCAATCCCTGGCCCAGGGAGATTCTACATTCTGCGGAGCAACTAAGCCTGTGCAATACAATTAATGAAGCCTGCATGCTCTAGGGCCCATGAGCCACAACTAATAAGCAACTGTGCTGCAGCTAATGACGCTCATACATCTAGAGCCTTTGCTCTGCAACAGGAGAAGCCACCACAGTGAGAAGCCTGTGCACCGGAACTAGAGGGTAGGCCCCGCCCACCACAACTAGAGAAAGCCTGAGAGCAGCAACAAAGACCCAGTGTAGCCAATAAATACCTAAAGCTCTCCATTAAAAAAATTAATAGAAGTGTTGCAATTTGAAACAAACAAGGCTCATGTTTGGAATAACTGTAAATATTCATTAAGGTTTTCTCACTAATGCCCTGCTTTGATTTTGGCTTTAGCTTACCAAGAATTAAATTATCATGTAAAATTGTTGACTATTTTCATTTTTCAAAAAATAATGTTTATTTGTGTATTTTTGACTGTGCTGGGTCTTCGTTGTTGTGTAGGCTTCTTATTACAGTGGCTTCTCTTGTGGAGCACAGGCTCTCGGGTGCACGGGTTTCAGTAATTGCAGCACAGTAGTGGGCTCAGTTGGAGAAGGAAATGGCAACCCACTCCAGTGTTCTTGCCTGGAGAATCCCAGGGACGGGGGAGCCTGGTGGGCTGCTGTCTATGGGACCGCACAGAGTCGGACACGACCGAAGCGACTTAGCAGCAGCAGCAGCAGCAGCAGCAGCGGGCTCAGTAGTTGCCCCATATGGGCTCGGTAGCTGTGGCTCCCAGGCTCTAAAGCACAGTTGCGGTGCATGGGTTTAATTGTCCTGTGGTATGTGGCATATTTCCAGATTAGTGATTGATCCCATGTCTTTTGCATCAGCAAGCGGATTCTTTACCACTGAGCCACCAGGGAAGCCCATTGATTATTTTCTTAAGAAAACTGATCATCTCTTGAAGGGTGCTCTGTTGAAGGCAACTGCCATCAAAGCTTTGAGGGGGATTAATACTGGGGCCAAGACTCTGCAGGATGAGGACGGGTGTCCAGAGGGCTGAAAATTTCCAGTTCATGGACTAGCCTGTGCGTGGTGTGCACCGGGGCTCGGGCCTGGCTGGACCAGGTAGAATAAATGTATGTGAGTGATCAGGTTTGTGCCTCCACACTCTCCCTTCCAGGCATGGTAAGATGAGAAGAAAGCATCAGCAAATGGAGACACTCATCCGATTTCCAAAGGGCTGGCCTGCCAGGCACCACGCTGAGGTGAGCTTTGTCCTGGGGCAGCCTGGAGTTGTGCCCGAGGTGGTGGCTATGGACGGTGGCAGGACCCTGGAAGCCGTGTTCAAGATCCTGCCTCCTAGGGAACATGCAACCTGGTGAGGTGGGGGCCTTTGACCAAGTCAGGGGTTTATCCAGGAGCAGGAGGGATGGCCAGGTGGGTGTGTGGTGTTCCTAGGTAGCTTGTGTGCTGAAAAATGTTAAATTATAGAGATGCAAAGTCTAGCAACGTGGAAGCCACTGCCTATCATAGCTTGTATCGCTTGTGTTATATCAGGGAGATGGGGGGAGAGTTTGTCTTCAGGGCATGGGTTCCTGCAGGCTGGGGGTCATGTTCCATGTATTTTAGAAAGTCTATGTCCCACCACAGTGCTGGACACTCAGGAGGAGCTCAATCAATGCGTGCTGAATAGAATGCAGAAGGAAATGTTCTGCCTTCCAGCACGTTCCCTGAGTGTGAGATTGGATCAGGGCAATGGAAAGGTTGTTCTTCAGTCATCACAGACAAGTGGGATGGCTGGTGACCTGAGTGAATGCATCCCCCGGGCAGATGCTGTGGCTCCGGGGCTCTTATTACTATCTCGACGTGACAGCAGCCCCGGCAGTGGATTCACTGCGGCTGTGACTCCTGAGGGCTCATTGGCTCTAGTACAGGTGCTGCAGCTCCAGCTGGCTGGGAGCGTCTGGAGGGCCCAGTGACTGTTCAGTGACTGATATTCCCCAACAAAGTCATCTTCTCCTGAGCAACAGGGCCACTGTATTTGGGCCCTTCCCTGTGACATGGACCTTCTTTCTGGCTGCCCTAGGAGTGGCCAGGATTAGTCTAGGACTTTGACTAAGAGGAAATGAGAATATTGGAGCAAAACTTTAAGGTGGAAAATGTGCTTATGGGTCAGTAAGCACAAGAATTCTGTGAGGAGGGTTTTCCTCACACCGTCCTCACCTTTGTCCCGCTCCACTGCCTGCCTCCAGCCTTCCCTCGGCTTATTTTGTTTTTCCTCTGACAAGGCTGGTTTTCTCTCCTTTGAGTCTCAGAGGTAATGTGGTATTCCAGGAGCTCGCTGCCGGGGTTCTCAGCTCAGAGCTCACTCTTGCTGGTAGAGAAATCATGGACCACTTACTGAACCTGCCGGGGCCTCAGTATCCCCATCTGTACCCTGTGGATGCTGCTGCTAATAGCATCTACCTCACAAGGCTGTCTGAGGATTAAATAAAGTAACAACTGTACAAGGCTCAGAAAACTGTCTGGAACACAATAAGGGCTGCACAAGGGTTCATTAATGTTATTTCCTGGTAGAGCATTTTGTGATGATTAAATGGTGCCCTTGAAAGGATGCTGCCCAAGCTCCTGGGGTTCTGCAGGGAGAATGAAGATCATCTGGAAACAAGATGGCCTTGTGTTGGGACATTAGGAGCCAATGCCCTCACGTTTGAATTTAGTCAGCATCTTGATCTTGCTGTGTGACCCCGGGCAAACCAATTGATCTCCCTGGGTCTTAATTCTTTTTATCAGAAATAAAAGAGAGAGAAGAAAAACAAAATAAAAGAACATCGTATAGTCTTATTTCACAGAGCAGTTTGGTCCCTAAGGAGGACTAGAGGGTCTAAACAATGTCAGGGGATGTTTTCAGCTGACCCTGGAGGATGGTGGTTTTCATCTATTAATATTGTCTTGAAAACTCCTGAGCACCTGGGGTGAGCTTGTTGTCGATGAGACAGAAATGAACCTTTTCTGGTGATGTTTCCAATGAATGTGAATTCATGTAAGTTAAAAATAGAAAAGTATTTCCTGGAAACTGTGGTTGTTCAGCATCTTCCTTATCACTTCTCTGACCACAAAGGAGTGGAGACAGCTTATCTGAGGCTCAGAACTCCCTGATCTGTGTTTGCCTCATGGGCCTTTGGAACTCTGCTTTTGAAACCTACACTGGGACACATGTTAAGCGAAGGGTTATTTCTCATTTGTGAAGATATTTGAAAAAGAAATAGAAATCAAGTTTCACTTGGGTACACATACTTTATTCTATTTATTTTAAAGATTAATTTTTCAGAGCAGTTTTGGGACCATGTTAAATTCGAGAGGGAGGCAGAGATTTTCCATATACTGTCTGCTCCCACACATGCATAGTCTTCCTGTTACCAACATGGCCCACCACAGTGGTAGACTTGTTACAGTTGATGAACTACATTGACACATGGTCACCCAAAATCCAAAGTCCATGGTTTACCTTAGAGTTAACTCTTGGTGTTGTACGTTCTATGGGCTTGGGCAAATGTATAAAGATACACGTGCTATGCTGTGCTTTGCTTGGTGTCCGACGCTTTGTGACCCCATGGACTGCTGCCTGCCAGGCTCCTCTGTCCTTGGGATTCTTCAGGCAAAAATACTAGAGTGGGTTGCCGTGCCCACTTCCATGGGATCTTCCCAACCCAGCGACTGAACCCATGTCTCTTGCGTCTCTTGCATTGCAGGAGGATTCTTTACCACTGAGCCACCGGGGAAGCCATAAAGTCATATACCACCATTATAGTATCATACAGAGCTTTTTCACTGCCCCTAAAAGTTATCTGTGCTCTGCCTTTTCATCCCTCCTCTCCTACCCCTGGCGCCCATCTTTTTACTGTTCCCATAGTTTTGTCTTTTCCAGAATGTCATTAAGTTGGAATCAAACTGTGTGTAGCCTTTTCAGGTTGCCTTCTTCACTTAGTAATATGCATTAAGCTCCCTCCATGTCTCTTCATGGCTTGATAATTTTAAAAAAATATTTATTTTATTTTTAATTATTTATTTGGCTGTGCCTGTGTTGTTGTTGCTGTCTTAGTTGTGGCCACTTGGAATCTTTGACCTTCACTGTGGCATGCAGCATGTGAATTCTTGGTTGTGGCATTTGCGATCTGGTTCCCTGACCAGGGACTGAACCCAGGTCCCCTACACTGGCAGCTCAAAGCTTAGCCATGAGACCACCAGGGAAGTCCCACTGATAAATTATTTCTTGAGTGCAAAAATCTTCCATTGCCTGGGTGTACAACAGTTGATTTATTCACTTGCTAAATGACATCTTGGTTGATTCTAAGTTTGGGCAATCATGAATAAAGCTGCTATAAACACTCATATGCAGGTTTTTGTGTGGACATAAGGTTTCAGCTCCTTTGGGTAAATACCAAGGAGCACAGTTGCCGGATTGAATAGTAAGAGTATGTTTAGTTTTGTAGGAAACTGTCAAATCATCTTCCAAAATAGCTCTACCATTTTGCATTCCCACCTGCAAAGAATTTGGGTTCCTGTTGCTCCACGTCCTCACCAGCATTTGGCATCAGTGTTCTGGATTTTGACCATTCTAACATTGTCGGCGCGTAGCGGTATTCACTATTATTTTAATTTGCATCTCTGTGATAATGACGTGCATATTTTTGTATGTTTGACTGTAGTCTGCATATTTGTCTTTGGTGAAGTGTCTGTTAAGGTTTTTAATCCCTTGTTTTGATTGGATTGTTTGTCTTCTTATTGCTGAGTTTTAAGAGTTCTTTGTAAATTTTGCTTAGCAGGATTTTTCACAAGTGCCCTTGCAAGTATTATCTTCCAACCTGTGACTCGTTTTCTTATTCGATGTCCTTCATATACAGTTTTTAAGTTTAATGGAGTTCAGTTTATCAATTATTTCTTTCAGGTGTGTCCCTTAGGTGTAATACCTAAAACGCCATCACTGTACATTTCGTTTTATATTTGAAAAGGCATTGTATTTACAAAATAAGAGAAATGTGAAAGTGGGGCTGCCCTGTACAATCTGTGATGAGTTTCAGGGCACAGGTGTCTGTTGATCTCATCAGCATCAGTCCATCACCTCCCAGAAACCCTGATTTCCATTTGGTAAGCCCTGTATCTCTATGAAAGTTGACACCACCAGCTTTAGAAACAGAACATGTGATCTAGTGAATCAATGGACCCAGGCCTTGGCCACAGTTATTGGTTCTATGCTAAGTCACTTCAGTCGTGTCCAACTCTGTGCGACCCCATAGACGGCAGCCCACCAGGCTTCCCCGTCCCTGGGATTCTCCAGGCAAGAACACTGGAGTGGGTTGCCATTTCCTTCTCCAGTGCGTGAAAGTGAAAAGTAAAAGTGAAGTTGCTCAGTTGGGTCCGACTCTTTGCGACCCCATGGACTGCAGCCCACCAGGCTCCTCCATCCATGGGATTTTCCAGGCAAGAGTACTGGAGTGGGGTGCCTTGCTGCTGCTGCTAAGTCACTTCAGTCGTGTCCAACTCTGTGCGACCCCATAGACGGCAGCCCACCAGACTCCCCTGTCCCTGGGATTCTCCAGGCAAGAACACTGGAGTGGGTTGCCATTTCCTTCTCCAATGCATGAAAGTGAAAAGTGAAAGTGAAGTCGCTCAGTCGTGTCTGACTCTTAGCGACCCCATGGACTGCAGCCTACCAGGCTCCTCCGTCCATGGGATTTTCCAGGCAAGAGTACTGGAGTGGGGTGCCATTGCCTTCTCTGACAGTTATTGGTTCAGTGTTGGGCAAATGGCTAAAGCCAGTGTGAGCAGAGTGAAGCTCAGGACTCTAGTTTAAAAATCTGTGACAAACACATCCTCTTTTCCTCACAGGCAGTATGATTTATCTCTATGAGGAATAAAGGTGCTACAGCCAATTTTTGCTACCTGGAAGGTAGCCATCCTCAAGACAATATACAGACAGAACAGATCAGTGCTGAGAAAATGTTAGAAAACAGAAAGGAGCCCTAATGAGATTAGAGCCTCTGGAACAAATTGTGCCTGGAGACTGTTCTCAAGCTGGACGTTGGGGTTACGTGATCTGATAAATTTACTCTATCAGTTAGGGTCTAGTCAGGGAAAGAGAAACCACAGCAGATATTTCAAAACACAGGGGCTTAATAAAAGAATTTGTTACACAAGTGTGAGATCAAAAAGAGGATGCTGAGGTAACCCAGAGATTAGTAATACCTGAGGTCAGCAGAAAAGGGGCAGAGGGCGGTTAGCAGAGCTTATGACCTTGGAAGTCGGTCTCACGAGACTGATACTGGGCTCCAGGGGGGCAGCTGCGTGGCTTGCAGTCAGACCCTTGAAGTCCTCAGACCACTGAGGAGAGCGAGAGATTTGACAGGTGCTCACATCCCCAAGGAGGTGCCAGGGGCTGTCTGATGCCCAGTGGATGGGGAAGCCCTTCCCCAGGTGCCATGGCTGATGGGAGGCTCTGGACTCCCTACAGGGACATGTGAGGGGCCTCGGGGAGTATCAAAAGGGGTTGGGAAGTGGAGCCCACTGTCTACTCTTGCTGGAGAGACACTAACAGGAACTGAAAGTCAGAAATGAAATTCTCCTTCTTTTCTCTCACCTCCCAATATTCCTCTAATGCTTCCTATCGGCAGAACTTCACAGAGAGCCAGCTGTCATCAGAGTCTGTGAAAAGTGGTTTGTAGGGACCCTTCCAGCATCACAAAGCAAAAAGCGGATGAGAGCAGAAAGATAAGAAAGATAAGGCGTGATGGTGGATATGTGAAGGTGGACCACACCGGCACTGCATAGGTAGAAGGTCGTCTCCTCTCTCTCTCTGACTCCGACGTATTGTGGACCAAACCTTGGCAGAAAATACTTAAAGAAAAATAAACTCATGCCTTCGGCAGTTAGCGGAGCATCTGCCCTCCTTCTGAGTCACCACCATACTGTTTGTTCACTTCCCCTGCTTGGAACCCCCTCTCTCCACTTCCTGTTCTCATTCAGCAAGCACGCGTTGAACACCTACTGTGTGCTGAGCACAGGAAGTACAAGATGAGAAGGAAATAAACCTGACCCCCTGCTCTAGGGGGCCCTCCCTTCTCTTTCCCAAATGCCCCTCCTTCCAGAAAGCTTCCCACATGTCTCTCCCAGCACTCCAGCAAAATCCCACAGCCTCTGCCTGGGTCTCCGCATGGCTGCAAGTGATTATCTACAAGTATGTGTGTATACGGACCTGTCATCTTGCTTTTAATGAGTGCTTTATTTTTGTTGGTCCCATCTTCCCCCTGCAGCGCATAAGAAATTTGAAGGTCAGGTTTCTGTTTCCTCCACTGCTCATAACTATGTGAAACGTGCAGGCGGCTGTGCTCAAAAGGGGAGAAATCCAACCAGGGTTTCCAGAGCCACAGAGCAGCATTTCCAGTGCCTGGGAAGATGCAGGATGAGTTCCTCACACCCACTCTGTGTGGTCCCAACATCCCGATTACACTGGTTCTGTTGTGAGCAGTCCTGTCACTCTCCCCTTCCACTGCAGGAATGAAGGCTTAGGTGGCTGTCATTTACCTAAGGGCTCACAGATGGTACATCACAGAAGCCACACTCCAGCATCTGCTCCTGCCTCTGTGGGTCCACATCTGGATTCACAGTGCCACTGACCTTAACGGGTATGGGTGTGTGGTTACATGGGCTTCCCTGGTGGCTCAAAGGTAAAGAATCTGCCTGCAATCCAGGAGCCTCAGGAGATGCTGGTTCGATCCGTAGGTCGGGAAGATCCCCTGGAGGAGGGCATGGCAACCCATTCCAATATCCTTGCCTGGAGAATCCCATGGACAGAGGAGCCTGGTGGGCTATAGTCCATAGGGTTGCAAAGAGTTGGACATGACTGAAGCAACTTAGCATACATGTATGCATGTGTTGCTACATATTCACCCAAGGCTTACTCTGTGCTGGGTGCTGCAGCTTTCCAAGACCTACTGGTAGGTTTTACTACTATTCCCAGTTTTATAGAGGAAACCAAGGTTTTCAATGGGTAAGTTAAACAGTTTATGTAACCTGTAACTGGGAAAGCTGAACCTCAAATCTAGGTCTTTCTAATACCAAAGGGCATGTTTTAATTGCTATGCCATCCTGCCCATAACTGTGACTTAAAATGATGATTCAACTTCTAGAACTCACTTCTCTGTGCTGATGTAGCCAGGCTCTGGAGTTCAAGCACCAGAGTTAAATTGCAGCTCCACAGCTCTGGGCAAGAAGCATCACCTGACTAGGCCTGTTCCTTCCTCTGTACCATGAGCATTAAACAAACAACAGAAAAGCAGCGCCAACTTCATAGGTTTGTTTGAGGATTATATGAAAGAGAAAAAATACACGTGTGCTTTCCACAATGCCTGGCACAAGGCTTATTTTCATAGGCAATAATTTTTACTCCCGGCCTCATCCAATTGGTTTGGCTGGCAGCTTCCTTAGTAAAACCATGCTCATCAGACTATTGTTTGCACTGAAAGGCCTGAGTCCGAGGAGCCTCTGATACTCCCAGAAGCTTGTACATAGAACTATCCCAACAGCTGCTGGGGAAAGCCTGTGCGTGCAGCCGGCCTGCAAACCCCAGGCCTTGTTGATGTCCTGTCTTAGCCGGCCCGCTCAGCTGCTCCACACATGCTCCATAAATGGGAGTCATTAGCGGTGAGCCCCATAAACACCCCCTCCCAGCCCTGCTGAGCGCGTGTGCTGGCTGTGTGGCAACCGCTCGGTCAAGCTCATCAGCCCAGATATGAAACAGCTATCAGTGTGTGTACAAACCAGCATGCCCTAAAAAGAGCCTTCCCGGGGCCAAGCGGGGGCGGCTTCTCCTGGCGCCTTGCACAAACTCTGCTCTCACTCATCTCCCCATAAAGGACCAGTTAGTTCAGACGAATAATCACAGCCATTTGGCTCAGGCTCCTCCACGGGGACATTTGAAAGTGATGATCTTCTTTGCATTTAATAAAACTTCTTTATTAGTTTCCCCATCCCCCAAGTTAATTGAGGGAGCAGATTTGAAACAAGGGGGCTGATGGTCTTGGGTTTGCCAAGCTGAACCGATTCTGTTGCAAGCACATACAAATGCTTTGTGCACGTCCAAGTGGCTGAGGTGAAAAGCACAGGAGCTGGGAGCTGTGTCACAACACGCTCTTGTTCACTCTCAACAGGTTCTGGGTTCTGGTGGAACCTAGGCTGTGGAAAGAGCCACAGCAGGCACGAAGCTTATGCTACACTGGGGTGGGGAAAGGGACATGGAAGCAAGAGGAAGTTGGTCTCTCAGTGGAAGGATTTCAAGCGCATCAGAGAAGTGAAGGTTAATAGCTCTGATGCAACCTTAGAGACCAGATCTGTCCTAAGAAGAAGATAGAATCAGATGTATTTAGCAAGTGTTTCCTTAGGTACATGGATGACTTCAGAAGTTCTGTAGTCCTCTCGGTTTTCCATTTGCAAAATGGAAATAGGGATAGAAGATCAGGTGTTGGAGGCAGCAGGGTATCAGGCTGGGCTGACACTTGAGGCACAAAGAAAGACATAGTCATTGTCCGTCTTTCCCTGGAGGGTATTTCTAGGGGTGGGGAAAGCCCCCAGTGTGGAGTGTGGTGAATGGTCTTTGGGGAAACCATGGCTCAGCAGGAAACCAGTCCTGATCTTGAGGCCAAGCCCCCAAGACTCCCTGGCCCTCCGCCAAGAGTGGGAGGGAGAGGGGGAATCCAGAGTTCAGGAGCAGAAAGAGGAAGAGAGAGAGACGGGGCTCAAGGACAAGGCGGAACAGAGAGGAGGCAACTGGCCAGCTCTGGAGGGTGGGGCAGCAGCTAGGCAGGCAGGAGGGTCTGCAGGACCGCCTCCCCAGCAGTAGGAGCCCCAGGGCCTGTGCGTTCAGCCCAGCCGCTGAGGGACAGGATGGGGCACTGCTGGTTTTCCTGAGGCTCGTGGAGATTTAGGGCTCTGTCTGCTGGTCACTTACATGGCCATGAACATCAGCCCCACTGGAACCTCCCAGAATCCCAGGCAGACACCACCAACTGAGGCTGGGTCCATGTCACCTAAGAGGTGGAAGTTTTCTATCTCAGGCCTTTGTCCCAGAGCAGCTTCCTGCCTCTTCTTGATCTCTTTTTGGGAGTCTGGTTGATGGGTAAAAGATGGAACTGACAGGAAGGGCACCCAGGAAGGAAGCAGGTGCTACAGAGAGAAATGGACAGGCAGGGGTCTCCATCGTCCCTTTGCCAACTTTGGAGCCTAGAGGCTAACGACAGATACATCAGACATGGCCCCCTGGATAGACCCAGATACTGGGGACAGACCAATAACGGGGAGCTCCACAGTGACTGGCTAGAGCACAGGCCCCAGCCCCTGAGCCCTGCCTGGCAAGCACCCACAGCACTTCCCCCATCTCCTGCTGGTTCCCTGGGTGGCCCTGGTGGGTGCTGAGGCTAGGACCACCCCCCGCCCCCTTCTCTGCCCCTTCCTCCTCCTGCCCATATTTAGAGAGCTTCTTAGGCTGCTGCTGCTGCTGCTAAGTCACTTCAGTCGTGTCCGACTCTGTGGCTGACAATGACCCAAACCTGAATGCTGTCTCTCTGCAGAGGGAACTCGTTATACGGCCTCAGTCCCCTTTAAGAACGTGTGCATTTCTCTGTCCAGACAACACACTGCTCTAGCGTCCAGGCAAGAACCTTCTTTGCAAATTCTTGACAACACCGTTTTTTATTTTATCCGTCTCCAGCTCCCCTTATATTTCAGACCACTGAAATGTGCCTAAAAGGATTTGTCGTTCCTCCTGAGCCTTTATGACTTTGCTCTTTCTGTCTGCCCTACTGCCAGAGTCCTGTGTGAAATGTTAATAACCTTAGAAACAAATCTGAGGAGTCTCCGGGAAGTGCTAGGCTGTTACCTCCTGAAAATGCAGATGGAATTTCCCCCTCCCTACAGACCCCTGACATTTCTAAAGTTTGTTTCATTCCCTTCATCACACCACTCACCCCTCTGGCTTTATGTCTTGTTTATTATCCCTTTAAATTACATACCCTCTTAAGAGAGAGAAAGAAAGTTCGCCATAGACAACAAAGAAAGTTAAGGCCTTTTAAAGTACATTTATGGAGGCTTTTCATGAACTTTACAAACGGAGTAAAAAACAAGTGTGAAAGGATTTTTCAAGGAAGGAACATGCTTTTGCAATTTGCTGGAAGTTTTCCCTTGTGTTCCAGAAAAGCGGCCTCCCCATTACTCACCAGGGAGGCACGCAGGCCAGGGAGGAAGGGGAATCGGGGAATAAAAACAGGCCTTCCCCCTGTCCATGTGCAAATAGCACTTAATAATCAAATTGAAAAAACACACAAATGAAATTAAAACGTTTTCCAAATGGGCTGCAGCCCTGAGGCCAGACTCCGTGGGGCCATGGCCGGCAGAATTTGTATCTTTGCCTTACGAATTTGTATCTTTTCCTTAATTGGGCTCCAGGCAGAGCGGCTGTTAGAAAAGCCAGATTCTGGTGTCAACAGGAGGTAGGACGCGGCCAGTGGAGGCAGAGAGAGGCCACTGGGAACAGCACCCTGGCCTCTCTGTGTTTGTCTCTTCCTGGGGCATCACCTATTACCTGGGACTCAGTTCCTAAACCTGCTCAGACCTCTCCCCTACGGCAAGAACCCTCCTTGACCCTGTTGGCACCAGCTTACTGGCTCATTCACTCACTCAGTCGCATTAGCACAGGGCTTTTACACCAATCTTAAAGCAAAAACAAAAAAAACCCAAAAGCCAAAAACATCTCTTGACCCCCTTCCCCTTTGGCTGTGACGTCATCCAAGGACTCCTGTTTCGATGGTCTGTACCCTTTCTGTCCAATTATTCCCTTCTGGGTCCCTCCTGTGCCCCATCTGATCTGTTGTATTCGTGTGTCACTCCGCCAGAACTACCCTCCAAGTTCAAGGTTAGTGGTCCCTCTGTCCATATGTGGATAAACCCAGGTCTCAGGCCTCATCTTTGATCCACCAGCAGCAGGGGTGGCACCCCTCCTGCTGGAGACACTGTCCTCACTTGGCTCGACCCTACCTCTTTCTCTGGGCTTTTCTCCTCCATGGCCAATCCTTCAGAGCCACCTTGGCTGGTCCCTCTTTCTTCCCTGCCCTCTTATATCGGAGTACCTCAATGTGCTTTTGAACCTTCCCTTTATGATCATTCCCTTGGTGACCTCATTCAGTCTCCTGGCTTTGAAATTATCTGGTATGCTGATGACTCCTGCTTTTTTATCTCTTTTCCCAGATTCTCTCCCGAATTTCAGACTTGTGTACCCAAGTCCCTACTCAACACCTCCACTTGGATATCAAATAGACATTTCAAGGTTAACATGTGGAAAATAGATTCAAATCCAGAGTCTTTGCAGAGAGTCTATACATTCTTCTGTCCTTACAACTTTTTCACCCCTCTCTAGGCACACTGGGCTCCTTGCTGTTCCTTGAAAAAGCCAGACAGGGCCCCCTCTAGGGCTTTTGCATTGAATGTTTCCTCTCCTTGAAAGGCTCTTCTTCCAGATATCCACACAGTTAACTTTAGAGTGTTTAAAAATGTTTTCCTGAACCAGGATCCAATCAGATGCATGGCTGTGGTTGAATTTCTTTAGCCTCTTTAGATCTAGAACATCCTCAACAACTAAAAAAAAAATGATACTGATTTTTTTTTTTAAGAAACTATCGCGACCATCTCCTTGAGTGTCCCATGCTATTCAGCAGCCTGGCCATCTCCACATCATGTCATTTAACCTGTTCTTCTATTCCCTGTGAACATGGCCTCTTTTCAGTCCTTCTCAAGCCAGTGAATGTCTGGGTATGGGCAAAGTTTCAAGTGTGGGTGAGAGACCGAGCAGCTAAATTAGTCCAGTTAGTGAAGTTTTGTATTTAAGGAGGTGGGACTTTACATTAGGCATAGTGGAAAGTTAACAGAGGTTTAAGCAGGCAAGAACCAAGGTGTTATAGGAAAGTTTTAACTTTTGGAAGCTGAAAAGGCTCTGAAGAGGTGAAAGGTTAAGGAAGAGGCTCCTGCAGTAGCCTTTTTATAAGATTTGACGAGAGCTGGAACTTGCCATGGAGATGAAGAGGAGGTGGGAGCATCAAGAGATGACTTTGAATTGACAGAAACATACGTCCATAGAATTAAGTGTGAAGTTGGGGATGATGGGAATCTGAGGACACGTCTGAGGCTTCTGGTTTGGGTTACTGAGTAGACAGTGTGAACAGCCACTAGCGTAAGGATTTCAGAAAGAAAAATGTGTTTTCTGTGGAAGAATACACATCTGAGGCCTGTTTAAGTTTGAAACGCCCTTGTATTTAGTGCCATGTGATCATGTTATGTCTTTCACGGTGCTGTTCTTGTCTCTAAAGCTATATTTTTTTAAAACACTATTTATTTTTTGTTCTGCTGGGTCTTCACTGTTGCTCTGGTTTTTCTTTTCTAATCGTGCTAAGCAGGGGCAACTCTCTAGCTGCGGTACCTGGGCTTCTCATTGTGGTGGCTTCTCTTGTCACAGAGTGCAGGATCTAAGGCACTCTGGCTTCAGTAGCTGCAGTTCCAGGCGCTAGAGCACAGGCTAAATAGTTGTGGTGCTCAGGTTTACTTGTTCCTCGGCATGTGGGATTTTCCCAGGCCAGGGATCGAACTGGTGTCTTCTGCGCTGGCAGGTGGATTCTTTACACTGAGCCACCAGGGAAGCCCTAAAGCTAGATTTTTAAGCACACAGATCTGCTGCATTCATTCATTCACTCGTTCATTCATTCAAGAAGCATTTATTGAGTACATTTGCATTGCTTATTCACTTATTCAATCTTCACCTCTATCCCACTCCAATATCAAAAATAAGCAGTAAATCTGGACATGGAACACTTACATGGAATTCTGCTATTAGGTTTTTTTCCCCATTGTATACCTTCTCTACCTGAAGAAGGCAAGCAAGAAGGACAATAGGCTTTCTCTGTGCCCGGATCTCATTTAAATTCTCCCAATAACCCTGTGAGATGAGTACTGTTATGATTTTTCAGGGAGGAGAAGATTATAAAGAGGCAGCTGGAGATGTGGGGGATGATGGACATTTTCGTTGTGATTGTAATAACTGTTTAACTGGTGTATACATATATACAAGTTAAAACTTACCAAACTAAACACTAAACTTGGAAAGCTTACTGCATGACAGTTATACCACAATAAAGATGTTTTATAGAATTTTTGGTCAATAACCACAAAGTAGCTTTTGATAGGTGTCACTTGCTGAGGAGAAGTCAATAATTTAGTTACAAACAAACAAAAATATGTTTCTCTGGGTTTCCTTTCATTTTTTTTCTTACCCTTCGACCTCGGTTTCTCATTTTTTGGTGGCTACCTTCTCCCTGCTACCTTCTCCAGAATGGCTTTGGTTCAAACAGAGCTGGGTTTTGTTTGTTTGCTTCAGGTATAATTTACAGAGATCAAGTTTACCCTCTTTAGTGTACAGTCTTGTGTGTGTTGACAAACACATATATGCATGTAACCACCACCACAATAAAGACAGAAAGCATTTCCACCCTTCTTCAAATTCCTTGTGCTGCTTAGAAGTCACTCGCCTTTCTTCAGCCTCAGCTCCTGGTGGCCACTGATGTATTTCTTTCCTCTATTAGTGTTGCCCTTTCCAGAATGTGGTATGATGGAATTACACAGCATGGAGCCTTTGGAGTCTGCTTCTTCCACTTGGTCAGACCTTCTTCACCCCACCACTGATGACACCGGGGCCCCATCACTCCTTGTTGTGGGCCATCCTGTACACAGTAGGGTGTTTAGCAGCATTCCTGGCCTCCACCCATTAGATGCCAATAGCATCACGCGCGCCCCGCCCCCCAACTGTCATATCAAAAATATCTTCAGATATTGCCAGATGTCCCCTGGTGGTGGGTGGGGAGAGGTCAAAATCATCCCTGGTTGAGAACCACCGATCTAGAATAATGCATTTAGATCACGTGTGTTATTGCATATAAGGTTTACTATAGCCCGACAGGCTTCTCTGTCCATGGGATTTCCCAGGCAGGAATACTGAAGTGGGTTGCCATTTACTCCTCCAGGGGATCTTTTCGACCCAGGGATTGAACCCATATCTCTTGCGGCTCTTGCATTGGCAGGTGGACTCTCTACCACTGAGCCGCCTGGGAAGCCCTTTACTTAAAGAATCGTAACTATTGATACTACCACATATTGTCTGTGCAAAATAGGACCACGCAGAAGGAACTCGAAAGAATGAATGGACACAGACCCAAACTATGGTTGGAAGCGGCCTCTCTGAGAAGAAGAATGAGACTGTATGGAGACAGAAGTTTCATTTTCTTCTGAAAGCATTTCTTCCTCTAAACAGACACTTGAATTGTGGTAGTCAACTGGTCTCAATCCTAATGAGGAGGTGTTGGCCAAAATATCCACTGCTACTGAACTTCCCAGGACTCAGCCACAGTCAGGAATCAACAACAGGAAAGAGAGCACGACAAGTGACTGTGAAGGGCGCTGCCCTCACCCACAGGCAAGTTGAGCAAATCTATCCATCTCTAGGTGTCTCACATATCAAACAAGGATTATGGCACCAGTAGGACGGTTAGCACTGCAATGAGGAAGTGTTGGGAGGTGAAGAAAGCCAGCAAGTTCCCTCTTCTGTGAGCGGCGGGGCGGCACGGACATCTCACCACACTGGTTTCCACTGTTTGCTTGTTGGCTGGCTCGTGCATGCTTCATGCTGTCTGTCCACTAATGGCCTGCACCTACTTAATTGCGTGTGGCCACACATCTGTGGTGGTGAGTGGCTGTCAATGCACTTAAAGGGTAGGGGAGGGGTTTCGACAGGGAAGTGTTCTCCAAAATTCTGGAGAGGGAACTGGGGAGTGCAAAATGCCCTGGGCTTGGCCAGACACAGTGCCCTGGGGGTCTGTGCTGATTGGATAGGGGCACAGAGGTTTCTGTTTAGAAGAAAAACACTTCTAGGGAAAGCAGGCATGGATTTGGCCTTTCCATTTCCTTCTGGAGAATGCTGTTTATAATAATAACCTTCGCAGGATTGGGCAAAGCTGCATTTGTTGACTGAGTAAGTAAATAAGTGAACACATTGAGTAAACATCTGGCCCAAGGCGAAACTGGGAAACAGATAAAGCTGGTCATGGGTGCTTCCAGATTCTATGTTCAACTCTTTTCTTGCTTTTTAATAAGTTCAACAAATATTGAATGAGCAACTCCTAGGCTCCAGGCCCTGTGCTGTGGGGTAAGAGGGCAGAAGTGTATATGTTTAAAGCCATCCTTACAATTTTATTTGTCAATCATACCTTGGTGACGCTGGAAGAAACGGAGTGCTGGAATGATAAAACACAGCCTTTACCCTCAAGTAGCTCACCATTGTGTCCTGCGACAGATGGAGACAGCTGGGGACAGCTGGGTCTCTGTAGGATGAGTGAACAATAGAGGCATGGAGGCAGCCACCATCATGCTTGCTTTGTCATGCCACATGGGCGAGACTTTTAGTTCTCAGATGCTAGATCCCAGATGAATTCATGCAACACCTAGTATATGTAGGACACTGTTCTTTAACTGGGTAGATAGCAATGGACTGAAAAAGGATAAAAATAAAATCTCTGTTCTTGGGGGTCCTGTGGGGTGAGGCCCACAATACAAAAATAATTAGGCAAATTATACAGTAGATCGTATAGAGAAATACAAGGCAAGCAAGAGAAACAGGGGACAGGGCTGCACTTTCATGGGGTAGTCAGGGAAGGACTCATATTTGAACAAACACCAGAAAGAGCTGAAAGGTCAGTTATCTCTGGAAGGAACATGGCAAGCAGAAAAATTAGCAACTTCAAAGATCCTGGGGTAGAGGTGTAGCATTTGAGGGATCATGGACAGTAGGGCCAGGCTAAGTGTAGAGCAAGCTGAGAGGAAAGCAGGAGGCAAGGTCCAGCTGGGAAGCCAAATGCGCAGAACTTGGCAGGTTATGGGGAACACTTCAGTTTTTAATCTATGTGTGATGGTATATGCTATCGTCTGAATATTTGTGTCCACCCCTGCATCCTCCCATCTCCCGCCCCTGCCACCAAGCTATTCAGATCCATATTAATGCTAAGACTCTACAGGGTTGGCCTGCCGGGGCAGTGAGTCTCATGTTGGCATCACCCAAACTCTCAGCTAAAATGCATCTTTGTGTGCACATGGAAAATTCCTTTCCCAAGGCGATGCCCAGTGCCAAAGTTTGTGTTCTCAACCACAACGCTAAATGACCTCCAGATCCCTGGTCTCTATCACCTCCAAGGTTAACCTTCCCGTACAGCCATCTTACAACAATAGCAGTCCTGGGAAAACAAGAGAGGAGCATGAAATAGCCCAGTGGGTATCATGATTTTCAGATACCCCATGAACTCAGTCTTAGGACCACTCAGCATGAGATGGCACTCTTTGGTCCTCAAAGGTATACTAGAAACCTTGGAAATAAATAACCACTTGTTCAAATCTCTTAGGGAAAATTAAAAATGGTGCCAAGACAAGAAATAAAGGGTCATTTATATATATATTGAGAGGCAACATGGTAAGAGAAGGGCATGGGCTTTGGTGTCAGATAAACATGACTTACCATCCTGACCTTACTGCTTATTTTCTGTGCAAGCTGAGGCCAAAGACAAAAGCTCCGTGCACCTCAATTTTCTCACTTGGAGATGAAATTAGGACCTACTTGCAGGGTTGCCGCAGGAGAGATTTAATTAAGTACAGAGTATGTGACACATTCAGTTCGGTTCAGTTCAGTTCAGTTGCTCAGTCGTGTCCAACTCTTTGCGACCCCATGAATCGCAGCACGCCAGGCCTCCCTGTCCATCACCAACTCCCGGAGTTCACTCAGACTCACGTCCATCGAGCCAGTGATGCCATCCAGCCATCTCATCCTCTGTCGTCCCCTTTTCCTCCTGCCCCCAATCCCTCCCAGCATCAGATTCTTTTCCAATGAGTCAACTCTTCGCATGAGGTGGCCAAAGTACTGGAGTTTCAGCTTTAGCATCATTCCTTCCAAAGAAATCCCAGGGCTGAGCTCCTTCAGAATGGACTGGTTGGTAATGGTGCTTAATAAAGAAAAATTTCACTATTCCTCGAGCACTGTTGTAAAAGCTGGGGTCATACAAAGTGAGCACATGGTTGTGCATGTGTGCACATGTGTGTACATGTGTGTGTGCACGTGTGGTCCCAGCTCAAAGCTCTTCAGATTCACCCGTGTATGACTGCCTGTGCCTGGTAAAGACGTGGGTGAACGTCCAGGAACAGATCTGTGAAAGGATATTTGGGTAGAAAGAGACTATGGGGACAGTTTGGTCAGATGTTCCTAGGTGGGGCCAGGGGGAGTCAGCCTTGGACAGTGTTGCCTGACCTGGTCCCAGAGATGTGAGTTTGAGGAGGGGCTGCAGGAAGATGATGGTTGAGTTACTTTTATGAGATTCTAAGGCTCCCTGGTGTTGCTCACCCCCAGGGTGCATCATTGACACCTATTTGGCTCTCTCTTACTCCATCATGTGTATAACCAATTCCATTTGTTGTGGAAACTAAAGGTGGTGTGTCTGTTTTCCTGCTTAGATTCTATAGTTACACCGCCATCTTTGTCGGAGACTGGGATAGCCTAAGGAATCTCAGGTTGTATGTATTTGAATATATATGTAAATATGGAGGAAGAGGATGTAAGAAAATTTCATGAGATGCTAAAAATGACCCTCACTTGAGTTATTCGATTCTTACTAACAGTCCAAGCATCTCCCTACACCAACATCCCCAGGAAATGGCATGCTTGTTCCAAAAACCCAGCAAGATCCTTCTGTGATCGTTCTTTCCTCAGCTTGAGCTCATCTGGACTCTGACTCGCATGGTTTGCATCCCACTGAGGTTAGGGTATTCGATTCCATTTCAGATTTACTTCCTTCTTGTGGGTAGACAGTTACAGTAATGGCTCCCAACAGAGCCAGGGCTCCCTCCCTCTATCCACACCCTGGTGTCGTCCCCTCCCACATGGACTCAGAGCTTGGCCACGAGACTTGCCTTTGCTAATGGGACAGCAAATGTAACACAGAGACTGGAAAATGGTTGTGAGTTGTCTTTCCCTCTCTCCGACCGCTTTTGGAACCATGTAAAGAAGCAGAGGCTGGTTTCTGGGGACACACAGTCCAGCCAACAACCAGCCTCCTTGCCTAGAAAAGTGAGTAAAGCCACCCAACCCCATTTTGAGATGCCAAACAACTGCAGTCAGATAACCCTAGGTGAAATGAACAGAAGAACCACTCCGATGAGCCCAACCAAACTGCTGACTGCCCCCACCCCGAACCATGAGTGCATAAAATGGTGTTTGTTTTCAGCCACTGTGTTTGGGGGTAGAATGTTATGCAGCAGAGGCTAACACACACAGTTTTCTCTCTACCTTTTGTCCTTTTCTACCAGGTGGCTTAGATGGTAAAGAATCTGGCTGCAGTGTGGGAGACCTGGGTTCGATCCCTGGGTCTGGAAGACCCCCTGGAGGAGGGCATGGCAACCCACTTTCCTGGAGAATTCCATGAACAGAGGCTACAGTCCACGGTCTCTCAAAGAGTTGGACACAACCGAGCAACTAACATTTTCACGTCTTTTACCAGCTTGCAATTGCGTTCACCCTGTTAACCATTCCTTCCGCAGGACACTGACCTCTGCCCCTCACAGGCACCTCAGCTGTTTCCTCACCAAGGGGAAATTTGTGCTGTGCCCAGAAGCATGGGTTCCATCAACAAAGTTCCAATAGCTGTCCCTGTACGGCTTCCCCTGAAGAGTTAAGCTCTGACTTCATTGCATGCAAAGTTTCCCTTTTTTTTTTTTTTTGGAAAAAAATGTGGTTTTGCTTCCAAATGATGTTCCAAATGTCTCTGGCTCACCAAGAAGTAATCCCTCAGCTGGAAAACACAGCAACGCTGCTATTTTAGTATGGCATCAGGCCTCTGGCTTCTTGATTCTGCCAGGGCTGCCGATGCTTCTTGATGGAAAACTAAATCAACGGCCTAAGATACAGAGACTTGTCCCAAAGGGATATTTCAGAAAGGAGAGGCCCTCTGTTTTCTTTCCATTTCTGCTTCTTTCTATCCAAGTCCTCCCTCCTCCAGCTAAAGAGGGGTCTTCTTCCTCGGGGGCAACTGAACTTCTAACCTGCTTAAGTGGAGGCCCATCTGTTGTCCCTGACCCTTTGGCTTCTCCCCACACTCGTTCTAATTGTTCTCTGATGAAGGGTGAACGTAAGCCTATGTAACACTCCAAAAATGCATGGCTGGCCGACCAAACATTAACAAGAGAGACAGCTATGAGAAAACAATATGCCTGTTTGCTCAACCTCCCTTTCTGCAGGCAGACTACTTCTGGAAACTTTCCCATCTCCAAGGGAAGAGGTGCTTTGCTAATCCTGCTAAGTGTCAAAATGGATGGCGTTTGAACAGCTTTCTCCAGCTAGCTGTCCCTTGGTGGAAACTCCTGTGAATGCTGTGCAGAAAGTGTCTCCCCTGAACCCAGTAAAGGCAGCAGTTTAAGGAGGGGTCACATCTTATGAAAATAGTTGCCTTTTCTAAAGCCCTGCTCTTCCCTGAAAGAGATTAGCTGGGCAAAGGTCACTGGGAGAAGCAGTGGCTCAGAGGCCACCTCAGGTACTGAGGATGACTCACAGACCACAGAGAAAGGGACTGGGGCTTGGAGTGAGACCAGCAGGATGGGGCCCAGCCTAGTGGTCCAAATGTCAGCCGTGACCACCTCTCGGGAAATGCACATGGGATCCAAGGTTCCTAGGCCTCACTAGTCTGGGTCAGAGAAGGCTCACGGTGATAGTCACAGACCTGGCACTCCTTGCTTTTCTCTTTCTCCACCCAAATTTCTAGGAGCACTCTCTTCTGTTTCACATCCTCAGGGAAGCCTTCCTCCCTCCCACCAAGATCATTCCTGAAACTTGCTTATCCATCTCTCCCTCCTTTGTGCCCCTACTTTGTCCTGGAACTTCCCCATAGAGAACTTCTACCCACTTGATTATGTTTACTTGTTTTCAGGGTTCACTCAGGCCTCCTACAGAGAGGGAATACAGTGTTGTATTTACTCCATATCCCCGGCTGCCAACCCAACATGTGCACTTAGTAGGCACACAGTACTGAGCGGATAAGTGATCCTTCTCATTTCCCATTGAACATGGAGAAGGCGGCATGCCCAAGGTCACCCAGTGGCTGAGTGCCTGAGTCTGGATGTGGACCCTGGTTTGTCTTAATCTAAGTCTGTGATATGCCGATACTGCACCTGGCCTCCCCAGTTAGTAATCCCTGCCCATCACACCCCCACACACATACAGACACAGACACACAGAGGTCACAGGAGAGCATGGGCAGATTTACAGGGTGTCAGAGATGAAGCTGATTTAAGGCATCATGGACACCAACTCAATTATTTAACAACTGAGGAAACTGAACTAAAGAAATCAAATTGTTTGTGTGAGTCGATATGCTTTGACCTACTTTAGGTCAAATTAAAAATGAAATTAAAAGACACTTGATCCTTGGAAGAAAAGTTATGACCAAGCTAGACAGCATATTAAAAAGCAGAGACATTACTTTGCCAACAAAGGTCTGTCTAGTCAAAGCAATGGTTTTTCCAGTAGTCATGTATGGATTTGAGAGTTGGACCATAAGGAAAGCTGAGCACCGAAGAATTGATGCTTTTAACCTATGGTGTTGGAGAAGACTCTTGAGAGTCCCTTGGACTGCAAGGAGATCCAACCAGTCCATCCTAAAGGAAATCAGTCCTGAATGTTCATTGGAAGGACTGATGCTGAAGTTGAAATTCCAATACTTTGGCCACCTGATGTGAAGAACTGACTCATTGGAAAAGACCCTGATGCTGGGAAAGATTGAAGACGGGAGGAGAAGGGGACAACAGAGGAGGAGATGGTTGGATGGCATCAACGACTCAATGGACATGAGTTTGAGTAAGCTTTGGGAGTTGGTGATGGACAGGGAGGCCTGGTGTGTTGCAGTCCATGAGGTTGCAAAGAGTTGGACACGACTGAGTGACTGAACTGATCTGAACTGAACTGACCTACTTTAAAATTTGGTCTAGAGCTATTCCTGGTCAATAATCATATTCCATTTAATTTCACCTAGAGCTCCATGGAAGATACATGACTGAGTGATCAACAGTTCCTGCCTTGAGAGAGATATCAGTGTGGTTGGGAGGGAAATACAAACATAGTTATGAATACAGGGCAGGACATGACAGGTTCGAAGTGGTTCAGGCCCTCAAGTTGGGAGAACTCGCATTGACTTGGTAGAGTCCAGAGAGGCTTCACACAGGAAATGGTATTGAGTTGGGCCCTGGAAAAGGGCTAGATGATGGACAGCTAGGGCAGGGGCCCAGCATGCACAATGGCACAGAGAGGGGAAACTGCATTCTGTGTATAGAGGAACATGTGCTCAGTTGCTAAGCCATGTCCAACTCTGCAACCCCCATGGGCTGTAGCCCACCAGGCTCCTCTGTCCATGGGATTTTCCAAACAAGAATACTGGAGTGGGTTGCTGTTTCCTCTCCCACGAGATCAGAGGAATTGTAAGATGCAAATGGTAAATCTGCCCAAGCTCTGGGCTTTACATACAGCTATAGGATGGTAGGTGAGGCTGTGGGGTGGGGGGACAGGACAGGGCGGGAGTAGACTGGGGCATGCTTCCGGTGATGAGAACAGATAGGAAACTAAAGCGTCTCTACCTGGTGTCCCAGAGGAGAGCTGCTGCTGACAGCCCCTTTTGGGGAAGTGAACAGAAAGGACAGAGACCTAGGAGTTTAACAGGACAGTAAGAGCAAACGACCCTGATGCTGGGAAAGATTGAAGGCAGGAGGAGAAGGGAACAACAGAGGATGAGATGGTTGGATGGCATCACCGACTCGACGGACATGGGTTTGAGCAAGCTCCAGGAGTTGGTGATGGACAGGGAAGCCTGGTGTACTGCAGTCCACGGGGTCACAAAAAGTTGGACACAACTGAGCGACTGAACTGAAGAGCAAAAGGAAAGCCAAGTGATTGGGACCCAATGAAAACAGAGTTCTTTAGGCTGCAAGAGAGGGGGAGAGGGATGTCATTTTAAGCCAGTAATATGCTTTTCTCTTCTGTTTCCCACTCTCCCAGATTCACCCTAGATATCCATCTGCCTGTAGGAGAAGGGATGACTGTGTGGGGAGGGGGAGGAACAGGAGGAGGGGCAGAGGAGGCAGGGGTGCAGAGGAAAGTCTGTGCACAGATTCTTACTGATTACAGAAGGAATTCCAGAGAGAGACCCAGCTACTGTTTAGCTTTGGTCATTCAAGATAGGATTATGCAGAAATTCCAGTCTTAGGAGCCAGACCTTTATTTCAAGAAGGGATTTTCCAGATTCTTTTCCCACCTCTCTTAGTACATTAAGAGAAAGTCTACTATATATAAGATAGATAACCAACAAGGACCTACTGTATAGCACAGGGAACTCTACCCAATATTCTGTGATAACTTATATGGGAAAATAATCTGAAAATAAATGAATATATGCATAATTGGAGGGAAAAAAAAGAGAGGAAGCCTGAAGCTTGGACTTCTCTTACATACACAGTAAGAGGCCAACACCAGTCATTTAGGCCTCATGGCAGTCAGAAAGGAGGAAACAGAAGTATTGGAAAAGCCCACCCTTTCTCTCTACCTGAGTATCTTAAAAAAAAATAGGAGGAAGTAAACAGACCAAGAATAGCTGGGCCATCGGCAGAACTGCCCTGCCCATCCCCACCTCTGGGTCTGCAGAAGGAGGGTGTTGGAGAAGTTAGGGTCACCCTGGGGACTCTGGGAGGAAGTCACTGCCTGTGCTGCCCCTTTAGAATGCAGGGCACAGTCACAGAAAAGAAACTCTGGTTGGAAAGCCTGGGCCAGGCCTAATATTCAGCTTCCCTGGGCTACCCTCAGGCTCACAGGGGTCAGATGCTGAGTTGGAAGCCAGTGGGCCCACTGAGGGGGCCTGCAGTTTGGAGACAAAGGGACCTCCCAGCTAACAGAGTGGCAAGCCCATGACGCTGCAGTTCAACTGAGACCAAGACACTAACCTCACCGGGAGCATTTCCTCCCCTGGAAGAATGGGGCATATTTTGAGTACTGGGGGCCTGGAGGTCGAATATGACTCAGTAAGGAAAAAAAGAATGTCTCCCCAAAGACCAATGGACGGCACACATCCATGGCCTTCATGAGACCCAGGAACTCACTGCCCCTGGTGCCATGGAAAGGGGAGAAAGCCCCTTGCTCCATATGCCTGGGCCTCTAGTTGTGGGCAGACAGGAGGAACAGGGGCTCCTGGAGACACAGAGTGTTTTTCGTCAAGACCAAACATTATCCACAGGGTTTGAAGTATCAGTTCAAAGTCTAACTGGGTTGACATTTAGTTTATCCTCCCCAGCCCACTAACTAGTGGGTGTGGCTCAGAGGAAAAAGACCAGATTAGTTCTAAGCAAAGTAATGCTACTCTGTTTTCCCTTCACATTGGATATGTGGTGTGAGTTATATTTGTGCAACCCGCTACTCTTGAGTCTCAGGACATCAGGGCTAGGCTGGGCTCCCAGGCCTGCGGAGCAGACAGTCAGCTGCAAGGCTGCCCCCAGGCTGCTCTTACATGCTGGCCTTCCCTGGGGCCTTCCTAGCAGGGCTGCAGGCCACCCCTGGCTCCTCACACATAATGGGGGGGAGGGAGTTGCCTTCTGGAGAGGGGCCCAAGCAAGAGGTGGGGTCTCTGCTCTGTAAGGTGAGAATTAGGAGTAGGGCTGGTCCGAGGTGAGGGGAGGAGGGAGTTATGCACTAGTGGGAGCGAATAAGAAGAAAACAGAAAGAAAGTAAGATGCAGGAAAGAGCCTTAGAAAGATGAGAAATGCCGGCTTGGTAACGGTGGTTGTTGTTTAGTCCCTCAGTTGTGTCTGACTCTTTGCCACCCCATGGACTGCAGCATGCCAGGCTTCCCAGTCCTTCACCGTCCTCCGGAGCTTGCTCAAACTCATGTCCACTGAGTCAGTGATGCCATCTAACCATCTCATCTGACAACGGTGAGAGGACCCAAGGCTGGGCCAGGGTCTTTGCACACGCCTCCACCGTGAGGCCGGAAAGCCGGAGCGCCCTGAGAGCCCAGTGAGGGTGGCGGGCAGGTTAGGAGATGGTGTGGAGGCTCCCCAGTCTGAGCTTCCTGGGCAGAGAAGGGCAGGGAGGGAGGCAGAGGAGAAGGTGTACACTAGTGACCATAACTACTGAGCGCTCTGTGCAGATTCAGGAGTACAGCTTCTGGAGGTTGCCCCCAGAGGGCAGAGGCCCAGAAGGGAATGCCCGGGCCCGTGGTCGGGGTTGAGGGGCGCAGCAGTCGCAGCAGGCCGGCTAGGGGGCTGAGGGGGGCCCGGCCTGGTCCGTGGAGCCCGCACCCACCTGCGGGGAGCAGCCGTTCGCCTCCCGCGCCCGCAGGCCCCTGAGAGCGGCTTTCGCGGGGCGCTGCTGCCCCCTTCCGGCTTGCTTGCAGGCCCTGGGCGTCCTGGAGCTGCTTCCCCGCCGGGAACCTGGGGCCGGGGGATCCGGGAGGGATGGAGCGGGGACCACGGGCCGCTTCCCTCCCGGGTGTCCGACTCCGCTGCTCGCGCTCCGCGCCTCTAACGCATCTGCCTTCAAAATCGTACACTCCGTCCTCCGTCTCGGGCCGCATCCCCGCGTCTGCTCTGGCGGCTCCAATGTCTTGACCCTCACACGGTGGAACTTGGTGATGAGGGTGCCGCCGCGGGCTCAGCGGGGCGTACCAGGCCCGGCTAGTCGTTGAGTCTCTGGTGCTCCCTGAAGATGCTTGTCAAAGCGCCGGCGGCTCCGGTCCTCCCACAGGAGGAGTTCGGGTCACTAGTGTCCGCCTTCTCCTCCGTCCCCTTCCCGCTCTCTCTGCCCTCCTCTGATCGTTGCTCAGACTGGAGATTCTCTGCGCCATCTCCCAGCCCAGCCCTGCCGGGCACTCGGCTTCTCAGCCCCACAGTGGGCCGTTTTCCACGGTCGGGGGGCGTGCGGCAAAGACCCTTGCCCAGCCTTGGATCCTCTCAGTGACATCGAGCCCGCACCTCTCATTTTCCTAAGGCTCCTTCTAGCACCTTACTTTCCTTAAATCTTCTCTTAATTAGTTCCCACTACTGACCACATAACTCTCTCTCTTCACACAATCGGTCTCCTGATCCTTAATTCTCGTTTCCCGCTCCACTATCCACTCTCTGCCTGCCAGCCCGATCAGAACCCCGAGTTCTGACTCCCTGATGGCCCTCAGTTAACCTTGGGGCCCCAGTGACCTCTTTGTTGCTCAACCCCAAGCCCACTTCTCAGATTTTATTTGATGGCTCTGCTGCATTTGGCTCTGCTGCCCATCTCAGGTGGCACTAGTGGTAAAGAACCCGCCTGCCAATGCAGGAGATGTAAGAGACGCGGGTTCGATCCCTGGGTCGCGAAGATTCCCTGGAGAAGGAAATGGCAACCCACTCCAGTATTCTAGCCTGGAGAATTCCATGGACTGAGGAGCCTGGCAGACTATAGTCCATAGGGTTGCACAAAGTCGGATATGACTGAAGTAACTTAGAACATGCAGCTGCATTTAAGCCTATTGATACTTCTTTCTGCAAATGTTCTCTCCCTTCAATCTTCTGGGGCACTCCCTCTGCTTTTCCTATGACCTCAAACCTGGTCCGCTTCAGTTTCCTTGATGACTCCATTGTCCACCAGCACTAGCCACAGGGCTCCCTCTTGACCTTCTTCTCTTTTCATTCTACCCACTCACCTGCGGGCTGTGGTCTCATCCGTCTCTACCCCATCTCCATCTGCACCAGTCTGCCTCCAGCTCAGATCCTTGCCTGGCTATATAACTGCCCATTCAGGGGAACACAGGTCATCTCCAGGTGGACGGCCAGAGAGACCACCAGCTCTGCAGATGTGAAACTAGAATCATTGTCTTTCTCCCCAAATTGGTTCTTCCATAGAAGTCTGGGAGACATTTTAAATTCCTTTCTCTCACTCACCTCTCCTACCATCCAACTGGTCTCAGCATTAGGTTGAGTCCATCTTATTCTATGTTATTGCTTAGAATCCATCTTTCACTCCCATGGACTCAGCAACAATTTACTGGTGCCAGGTACTGCTCTAAGCACTGTGCATGCATGTCCTCATTGAATTATCTGAACAATCTCATAGAAATAGGAGAGGACCAAGGCATTGAGAAGTCATTTGCTCAGGGTCATATAGCTAATAAGTAGCAAAGCCCAGAGGGGACCCCAAGTTGTGCTGACAGGAGAGCCTTTTTTTTTTTTTCTTTGAGCACTGATGTGCAGCCTTATTTCAGGATGCTACCATTCCTTGGAGAGCTTCTCACGTTGACTCTCTTACTAATTTTCCTGACTTCATTCTTTCACCTCCTTAAAGTGTAGCTATCTAAAACTGAATTGCTTCCCCAAACTAAAATTCAGTACTGAGACTCTCCTCAAATTTGTTCAGTTGCACCTGCCACTCTTAAACTAAAATTTATACTCTGGAGCCTCCTCCTACCCCTCTAGCCAATTCTTTCTTACTTATCCTTCATAATCTGCAAAGAATTGTCCCTGGGATTTCCAAGAGTGTATCGGGTAATTTATTAGGATTGAATTCAGCTATATGTAACAAATAACCCAATTAATGGCTTAAATGAGATAGTTTTAATTCCTTCCTCTTAAAGAGCTTGGAGTTGACAGTTCAAGTTTGTTATATGGTAGCTCTAGTTTATCACCAACAACCCGGGATTGTTGTGGCTTTATGCTCTACCATTCTTAACATTTGTTTCCAGCTTTAATGCAACCTCGTGGCTGCAAGATGGCTGCTGCAGCTCTAGCTATCACAATGATATTTCTAGCAGCAGGAAGGAAGAAGTATCCAAAACCAAAGTGTGTGCCTCCCAGGTGGCTAGACTGTTTTAATAAGCTTTCCCAGAAGTTCTGACCAATGACTTTTGCTTATCCATCTTCGATGTCTTGAAAGAGAAATTGGAGAATCTAGTTTTTGAGTTGGGTACATTGGAAACCCTAAGGCTCAGTTAGTGAGAAGGAAGAGGAAAATGGGATAGATGGGATAGACAGCTAGATGTCTCTGCCCAGATTTTCTTCCTCCACATTCCCCTGGCATTCCTGCTTGCATCTGCTATCACTCTTTCCACATTTCAATGTAAATATCTGCCTATTGATTTGCTTCTCATAACAGTCTGAACACTCAGTTCAGAGGATGGCATCTTGCATACAGCAGATGCTCAGTATAGATTTGATGTTGATGACCCTTGATATTTAAAGAGGTCATAGAACCCTAGAATACAGACCCAGTTTTGAAGTTCATCACTGTACCATAGTCATATAAGAGAATACCCTCATTCTTAGGAAATGCATGTTGGAGTATTTAAGGATGAAGATTGTGCTGTCTGTAATATACTTTTAAATGACTCAGCAATAATAATATGTACTGTAGTGTGTATATACAATGTATTGACTAATAGGTAGATGATAGAGAAAACAAATTGGCAAAATTTCAACAAATGACAAATCCTACTGGAGACTTATGGGAGTTCTTTATTCTATTCTTGTAAATTTTCTATAGAATTCTTTTTATAAAAATGAGAAGTTGAAAGGGTCACAAAGACTATATTATCAGGGATCATTTCTACAATTTATTACTAGAGAAGTTTCTTTCAACATGTGGAGCACCACCCAGTATCATCTTGCAAATTAAAAAAAAAAAGAGGAAAACAGAACTCCGAAATTTGAGACCATATAAAAAGAGAACCTTGTAAATTGTTTAGTCTGTTCTCCCAGAAAGGTGACAGTCCTTTCCTGAGTCACAGGCTCCCTGGGTCTTCCTCAGCTGTAATAAGAGTTAATTAACTTCTTGTAGTCCCTTCCTGAAATCCCTTCTCCACAGAGCTTTGCACCTGCTATTCCCTTCACCTAGAATGTTCCTTCTTCCCTTTGCTGCCTAATACCTTCTGTTCATCCTTCAGGCCTCTGGTCAGGTACCACTTCCTCAGAGAAGCCTTCCCTGACTCTCCTGATTGTGTCAGATTCCCTTGTTACAGGCTTCCTGACAACACGTATTTCTCTGCATCTGCTCAGCACAGTTGTACATTTGTATTGGTTTCGTCAACACCTGTCTCCTCTGCTCCCGTGACCATTAGTGACAGGTCACTATCACAGGTGCACGCTCACTGTGCACCAGGCTACCTTCTAAACACTTATATAGAGTTAATGTCCACTGCAAGTCCCAAATCCACATGGCCAGGTCGATCAGATCTCTCTCCCATGCTTGTGACTTATATTTCTTGCTGCAAATTTGTGACGTTTGCTTAGATGATACACAGGCATCTAAAACTTTGCACGTTCAGGGCTTCTCCTTCGCCTCCTCTTCTGTTTCTATTTCATGAAACAGCAAAGAAAAGAAAAACAAAAAAAGAGCAGTACCATCCACCCAGCTGCTCCCAGTCCCTCCTAAAACACACACACACACACACACACACACACACACACCCCTACTGGGCATGTCTTAGATTCCCTTTCTCCTGCTCTTAAAGCTGTGCTATCACCAAGTTCTGTTCCTTTACCTCTAAAGTGTATTCTCTCCTCTGCTCTGATTCCTCTTAATCAAATTGCCGTTTATCATCTCCGTAGTGGAATTCCATCAGAACTTCCTGTCTTTTTTATTTACCCCACAGCTGAAATCCATTCTCCACACTGCAGCTAGAATTATCTTCTAAGTCATCATGTTCACCATGCCACTCTCTTGCTGAAAAATCAGCCTGTAATTTGGTGAGCTAAACTAACTTGGAAACCCTCATATATACATAGTTCAGTTCAGTTCAGTTCAGTTGCTAAGTCATGTCCAACTCTTTGCAACCCCATGAATCGCAGCCTCCCTGTCCATCACCAACTCCCGGAGTTCACTCAAACTCAGGTCCATCGAGTCGGTGATGCCATCTAGCCATCTCATCCTCTGTCGCCCCCTTCTCCTCCTGCCCCCAATCCCTCCCAGCATCAGAGTCTTTTCCAATGAGTCAACTCTTCGCATGAGGTGGCCAAAGTATTGGAGTTTCAGCTGCAGCATCAGTCCTTTCAAAGGACACCCAGGACTGATCTCCTTTAGAATGGACTGGTTGGATCTCCTTGCAGTCCAAGGGACTCTCAAGAGTCTTCTCCAACACCACAGTTCAAAAGCATCAATTCTTCGGTGCTCAGCTTTCTTCACAGTCCTACTCTCACATCCATACATGACTACTGGAAAAACCATAGCCTTGACTAGACTGACCTTTGTTGGCAAAGTAATGTCTCTGCTTTTTAATATGCTATCTAGGTTGGTGATAACTTTCCTTCCAAGGAGTAAGCGTCTTTTAATTTCATGGCTGCAATCACCATCTGCAGTGATTTTGGAGCCCCCAAAAATAAAGTCTGACACTGTTTCCACTGTTTGCCCATCTATTTCCTGTTCCACTGTTTGCCCATCTATTTCCTATATATATATATAAACACCTAGAAATTTAAATACATAACAGAGTTCATAGGAAAGAAAGATGAATGCTCTCCTATCAAAAACAAAAAGAGACACTGAAAACCAGGGTGGCTAGCACATGAGTTGATGCCATGGCAGTCCTGGGAGTGATCATTAGACCTTGAATGGAACCTAGTGGTGAGGGGCTGTATTTTATCAAGAGATGCAACAGAGTGAAACTTTGACCTCTATATTTGGCTAATATCTGCTCCTCAGCTCTGGCTTTAGCTTTGGCTTTTGGAAAGTCAAATGTTCAAATATCTGCCTCATCCTTGAACTTGTGCATCATCAGTAACCATGTGATTGTATCCAACCATTTACTCACTGATTTCACCAGTTTTCCCACTTATGTCCTTTCTATTTTCCAGGATCCAATCCAGGATACCATACTCCATTTAGATTTACTCTATTTTTAGTTACATATTCTTTAATCACCTCTTCTGTGATGATTTCATGTTATCATTTTCTATAGATAGACTAGAAAGATAATACATTTTCCTCTCTAACATGATTAATCAAATTTGTTTTCTATTATTGATAGTTTAAATTTTTTCTTTTAGCTTTACAACTCTTTTTGGTAGTGTCACATAAACATTTAAGATTGTGGTCAACTTTGGGAAAACCACTACAAAATTTCTTTCACATATAAGTTGTAAATATATACTATGTAATTGTATACATTGTATTCTCAAATATCTTTATAATGGAAAAAAACTTCTACGTTGATTAGATACTGAATAAGAATGAATCCTCCATTTATAGTTTTACATTTCTGATATTATAAGAATTTGCTACAGGCTGGAACATTATATATATAACTATACATCTTAAACCTTGTTTCTCAACCATCCACATATTTTTAGTGCCAGGCATTGTAGGGTTTTTTACATCTCCATCCAACCTCTGACACTGTGTGCCAGGCAAGGCAGCATGTGGATGGTAGGAGTGTTTTTGGAAGCTATTCCAAAATCTGTACACCCGGCAATAACTAAATTACACATGGAAATGACTGCAAACCACCTAATATATCCATGAAACCCAAAATAAATGTAGGCCAACTCATCTTCCTCCTACTCAAACCCCAAAAGGCCCATGGTCATTCCAATGCCACCACCATGAGAAGAAGTTAGAAAAAAATTATAGTTAATTAATAAAAACTGTTATTTTTCTGGATTTTATACTGTTTGTTTTAGGTGTCAGCTTTTAAAACTGTGTTGAGATTTCTTTTCTCATTGTCAATATTTACTTTCATTCTTAGTCTTGTTTTTATAGCTGTGTTGTTTCTTTTAAAGAAGACTCCAAACTGCATAAGCTTTAGGCCCCAAGAAAACTGGATCCACCCTTGACTGAGCGAGTTCACCGGTCATACTCGTTAGGGAAGAGCTACTAAAAGACATTCTTCAAGAAGAAGGGAACTGAACTCAGAAGGAAGAGGTAGGATTCGAGAGGCAATGAAACAATTAAGTAAATGTTAATTGAGTAATAACAACAACAATAGTACTAAGCCGTTCCTCATTGGAGAAGGCGATGGCACCCCACTCCAGTACTCTTGCCTGGAAAACCCCATGGGCGGAGGAGCCTGGTAGGCTGCAGTCCATGCGGTTGCTAAGAGTTAGACACGACTGAGCGACTTCACTTTCCCTTTTCACTTTCATGCATTGGAGAAGGAAATGGCAACCCACTCCAGTGTTCTTGCCTGGAGAATCCCAGGGACGGGGGAGCCTGGTGGGCTGCTGTCTATGGGGTCGCACAGAGTCGGACACGACTGAAGCGACTTAGCAGCAGCAGCAGCATTGCTTCAGTATACAACATAAGTGCTGTGAGGTGGCTGCCAAGGTCCCATAAGATAGAGTCTTGTTCTTTTTTTCAGGCATCATTCCCACTCACCACTGACTAGAGAATAGTCTCGACTCTGTACCACCCTGGGACCTCTAGGCATTCTCACATTCTGTTCCTTCTCCCTGTAATACTGTTCCCCTCCCTTCTTAAGGAAGGGTCGCCTGAGCCTACCAGCCTCGAGGAGGGGCCCCTCTGGCCTGCTGCCACTCTCTCCTACATTGACTGCTTGCTTGTCTGTGTCCCCTGCTAGACTGGGTCCCCCGAGGCAGAGCCAGAGCCTGGTTTGCCCTCTGCTGAACCCCAGCCGCAAGCAGAGCCAGGTGGGCCAGCTCTAAATATCTGCTAAGAAAATGGATAAACAGCAAACTGCGAGTGAAACCAAACCTTCTGCTTCTCAGCCCTTGTCCTTTCAACTACTGTTAACAGGTATTCCTAGTAGTCCACTTTCCTGCCTTAGTAAACACAGTTGAGTGAGAACAGTCCCATCTCATTCTGATGACTGTGTCCTTCCTCATCACCTGAGGGTACAGCAGATGCTGTAACCACGGATGGGGCCCCTTCCATATCCTCTCAGCCTACCCCGGAAGTGGCCTGCAGAGCACTCCATGCTGGCCTGGGGCTCCATGTCTCTCTCCGCCTAAGGACATCCTCTAGCTGTGTGCATGGAAGCGCACACCAAGAGCAGAACCAGCCAACAAGGACCGCTTCATCAGTTCGACAATCGGAGTCCTGTTCCACAGTCTCTCCCAGGGTGCCCTGCAGGACTGACCTCCAGCTGCCGAGAGTCTCCTCTCCTCTCCCTCACGTGCTCACCTCCCTGCTAAACTGCTGCCTGCATACCTTCTAAGACCCTGGTTCCAGCACCACCTGCTGTGGCCCAGCAGAGAAGCAGGAGCAGGTGCAGGAGATAGAGCAGAATAT
The DNA here is from genome assembly GCF_055505025.1 of Bos grunniens. Classification (NCBI taxonomy): domain Eukaryota; kingdom Metazoa; phylum Chordata; class Mammalia; order Artiodactyla; family Bovidae; genus Bos; species Bos grunniens. The sequence continues at coordinate 72,999,028 of NC_141170.1, forward strand.
GGTTTGGATCTGGGATATAGCTCTAAAAATGTTTGAAAAGAAATTCCTGAAATGTGTGAATTTCAATAGAACAAATGTTTCTCCTAAAGGCTTGGGGAAGTTTCAAACTTCAAACACTGAAGGAGGAGAGTCTTAGAAGCAGAAGAGTTTATAGACCCATTGACAGGGAGCGTGCATGCTCAGTCACTCAGTCGTTCAGTCATGTCTGACTCTTTTGTGACCCCATGGACTGTAGCCCTCCAGGCTCCTCTGTCCATGGGATTCTCCAGGCAAGAATACTGGAGTGGTTTGCTATTTCCTACTCCAGAGGATGTTCCCAACCCAGGGATTGAACTTGCATCTTCTGCATCGGCAGACAGATTCTTTACCACTGAGCCACCTGGGAAGCCCTATTCAGAGGGAGAGGAGCATTGAAAAAGCAAATCTTAGTTAACAGAAATTTCATTACAGTGACTCAGGATAAAGTGCTTCTCTGGCCAGCACGTTGGCTGGTCTCCTCCATTTTAGCATGGACAAATTGAGCAGGGGAGGCTCACTGTCAGATTCTTAGGCTGGGACCCAGCTTCCAAGGAATTTAGGAAACCTGCTCCTGCCACCTTCATAAACTCTAAGTATTTGAAAACAACCAGGACCACTAGGGCTGTCTCTGTCCTCTGACTCATCCCACGGAGGCAGGGCTCCTGGAAAGAAGCCTCAAGAAGGGACCCTGGAGTGGTCCTCGCCATTGCCTGCTTATATCTTGCTCCTCCAGGAGGGGAAAGGCTACTGCCTGGAGCTTCCCAAGTCTCTTCCCAATGCCCTGGGCTCCGGGTCAACTGGCCAGGAGTCAGCCATCCCTGGGAGTCACTCCTCTTAGATAGAAAAGCCCAACCAGGTGTTTGGCAGCTTCCCAGATTGTAAATATCTCTCCATTTCCCCGGAGGTGGCAGACTCCAACCTGCGACAATGAAAGTGGAAAGTCTTAAAAGCTGAGCGGTTTTTAGACAGATACAGAGAGTCTGGAAGGAAAAATCCATCTCTGGGTCTAGTTATCTGGAAAGAAGGAGGCAGACTCATGAAGAGGTTTCCAGAGAGGACTAAGTGTGCAGATGGTAAAACCATCAGTGGAGGCTGCGCCCAGGATCCGCACAATGGGTGCCCTGTATGCCGTTTGGGGACTTCTGTGTTTAAATGTTTGTGATCCCTGTCCCCCCTGCAACCTCAGGCTGGGGTCTGCTAAGAAAAACAACCTGGCTCGCAACGGCATTCTTCCAGCTCCACTTGAAAGTTTAAAAAACCCTTGGATAGGAAAATAACCTCAGGGAGCCAAGGCTTTCTGCAGTTGGCGAAGCCCTGGACCCAAAATACACATAAGAACACTTCGCTTTGAAAGGCCTGCAGTATTCCTATCTGAGTCATCTGAAAACAAATAAAAAGAGACCTAAACAAACAAACCTAATTGTGCACAGAAACACGGCCAGGTTTCCAGCCTGGCTCCCCCTCTGTTTTCATTAGTCAGAAGCCAATATATGCAGCTTTCCTGGTATCCAGAACAAGCAAAATATTAAAAACAAATTGCCGAGGTTTCTCCCCTTCCCTCATGGTGCAGCGCTCAGGCCAAGTTCCTGACTTCTCTCTGCCTTGGTTTCTGAACCTCTTTCCGTCAGTCTTGATGGACAGCTGCCTGCTTACCAGGCTGCCTGTTGTCGACCAGCAACCCTGATTGACGGTGACATTCATAAATGTCAGCCATTATTGGACACTCGGATGAAATTTAGAGAGACATCCAGGTCTTGAGACATTATCGTTTTTACTAAAAGTCAAAGCAACTGGTTTGAAAAGCAAGCCTGCCAACCCAGATTCACTTAGGACAAACCTATCCATTGCTCTTGCCTGCACCCTACCCCTTGCCTTCCTTTTCCCCTCTTCTACTTTTCACCACTAAGTGGGCATTCCATTGTAATGGATATCTCTTGGTTTTGCCCAGTAATTTTCCTTTCTGGTAATATCACCCATTTTCTCTTTGGAGAATCAGTGCTCCCCGAAATTTTAGTCCCTGTAGTTTTGCGGGGGTGGGGGGGGGTGCTTTCCTCACTGACCTTGCTTCAGGAGTTTGTGATCAGGGTCTGGCCAATCAGTGTCACCAAAATTCATGTGGGGATGGATACATCCCGTTAGGCTGTTGAGACAGAGGCTGGAACTTTTGCAAAGACTACTGGGAAAGAAGCACACTTATTTCTCCAGCATTTTTAAACTGGCAGAATTAAGTCTAAAGCTGCTGGTGGTCACAATGACACCATGTGGGAAGAACTTGTCTGACCAGAAAAGCAGAGCTGAGTGATTGAGAGGGAAAAGAACTTGCACAACATCATTTGAGCACCTGGATCCAGCTATGACTGAAGACTAATCTACTATGGACTTTTCTGTTATATGAACAACCTCATTTTCAATTGGGCTGTTACATCTTGCAACTGAAAGAAACCTAAAACACACATGTGCACACACACCTCTTTCAAAAAGCTGTGTGAAATTAAAATTTTGCATCTTCCAAGTGGACTGTTACCCTCATCTTTTTGTTTCAGGAGGCAACATTCTTAAGAGGAAGATCTGTTCCCCATGAATTTCAGTTTCAGCTAAATGTGGCAGAGAAGTCTAAGAGACAATTTACTTTAGCCCTGAGTCCTATGAGAAAAATTGCCTTCATCTCTCAGTGTAGTAAAAGATGAATGAATTCTTTCACCTAACTCATTTTTGACACAAAGAATCAAATAATGTAGCAAATACTAAGGAATTTCTTTGCAGTCCTTGGCTTGTTCTGATGACCAATTCCAAGCATCTTATTCTGTGAGGCCACAGAGACATCTAAGTGCCACGATTAGTCTAGATCCAAAGCATGTGAAAAACAACAATAAATCCCTGCCAAACAAAAACCAAAGTAACCAATGACACATAGACAATTTGCAGGTAGCAATTGAAAGTATAGGACCAATAAGCTTTTTCCATGTTTCTTGTGACATGAATAGGGGGAACTTGGGCCTCTTACCCCATCTTGATAACTATCCAGAAAAGAAAGTCATGTTAACTCCTTTAGTCTAAATCTCCAATTAAGAGTGAATATCAGGATGGGGTAGGGGATAGTATAAAGGGATATAACCTGGATTTGTGGAATTGGGCTAAGTGATCAGAAGAATGAACACATTTTGAAATGATTAGTTTTGAAATTACTAGCTATCCCTCTTGAAGGAATTTCATCAGAGCTTGGTTCAAATGTCGCATGCTCAAGGAAGCCTTCCTTCATGTTTTCGTTAGAAAGTATCACTCCTTCCTTTTGCTCTTGCACAAAATTCAAAATATTTGATATTAGAAATAATTGTAATAAGATGGAGAAAATTTTTCCTCACAGAAGTGTCCTTGGGGAGATCATCAGAATAAATAATTCGGTAAGTTTTTTTTGGGATGAGGAAAAGGATAAGATCTCAAAGTGCATTGTTGAGAAGCCTAAGATGGTTCCTACCCTGACTTCTAAGCTGGGTGGGTTTAATTTGCAAATAGAGGAAGAGAAAATATTTTGATGTAGGGTAGTTGAAAGAGAGCTGGTAACTTTGCATTTCAAAGAGGTGGTAGAGAATTTGGGAATTGGGGATAGTTGCTGGTGAGGCTGGGGGCTGCTCCAGGAAAGGTTTTGGGCCATGGGGGGATAAAACCCTCCTGGAGGTGAGCAACAGAAGAGGAGCTTTGATGAACAGAAACATCCAGATGGGAAGTTTAAGCTGATGACTGATGGGTACCAGATGTCCCTTTTCTTGTTTCCTCAGTGACTGTGTGTGTGCTTTGTCACACAGTCGTGTCCGACTCTGCAACCCCACGTTTTGCAGCCTGCTAGGCTCCTCTATCCATGAGATTTTCCCGGCAAGAATGTTGAAGGGGTTGTCATTTCTTCCTCCAGGAGATCTCCCCAACCCAGGGATCAAACCCACATCTCCTGGGTCTCCTGCATTGACAGGCAGGTGGATTCTTTACCACTGAGCCACCCGGGAAGCCGTTTCCTAGTAAAGCCTCCAGTAAAATCTCCACTGCTCACAAACACATTTGCCTGATGTGGAACTCTGAAGGGGAAGGATTTCTGTGTGCAGGTCGACACAGGCAAAAGCAGAGAAAACACATGCAGACAGACATAAATCTGAAGTTCAAGCTGACTTCTGGATTCCATTTACCTGCATGCCTCTCCCAGTGGATAATAAAGCTCTGGGGGAAGAAGGGGACTGGCATTTGCACCCATTTAAAAAATTTTCACCAAGATGAATTGATGACCTAACCTGTAAGGAGATAACTGCAACAAAAATTATGGCCTGTGTGTCAAAGAAATTGTTGTCATTGACTAAACTCCTGGGGCTCAAAATATATTGTGATCATTATTATTCTGAGTGCATGAGTATTAAGGAAAAGACCAGGGAAGTCCTGGTTGCTGGAACTGGAGTGCCAACGGGACTTTTATTTTATACCTTTTCTTCAAATTATAAACAGGTATAGTAAGGTGAGCTTTATTGGTATTTTCTCCCACACTGATGCTGAACTGGCCTTGTCTAGCCTTGACCAACAGAACATTAGCAAACAGAGGCATGAGAAGTAAAGTGATGCTCTGTCTCCTGAAGCACCAAGAACGCCGTGACTGTCACCATGTGAGCCAGCCTTGGCTAGCTGCTGGATGATGGGGGATGCAGATACCCAACAAGCCACCCCTACCACCCTGGCTGACATCAAGTCAACTGCCAGACATCTGAGGAGGCCATCCTAGGCCATCCAACCCCAGCAAAGCCAGTCCAGACCAGAAGAATGCCCAGCTATCCCGCATAGTTGCCAGAAAGCTTAAATGTTGTGCTTTCAACCACTAAGTTTTGGGGATCATTCATTACCTACTGGAAACTGACTAATAGGCCTTTATCCCATTTTACTGATTAGGACATCAGGCTTAGGGAGACTGAGAAAATTGCTTCAAGTCAAACCTCTAGTTAAATGATGGAGCTGGGATTCAAACCTACATCAGTCTTATGTTAGCCTGATCCATGTAGCTCTATAGCCTCTGTTTATCAGAAGGAGCTTAGTTTCAAGCCCAAGATAAGAGCCTCCTCTGCAGCACTGGGGTCTGATGGCAGTGCTGACTTGAGACTGAAGTGCTGGGTGTTAAACCTATAATTCCCACCTCCTGTGGTTTTCAAACTAGTCTGCACGTGAGACTCATTGAGAAGTTTTTAAAAATCCTGGTGCCCAGATCAAATAAATCTGACTCTCTGAGGGTTAGAGTCAGAATTTTTAACTCCCTATTAATTCTAAAGCAAAGCCAAGGTTGACAATCAGTGTCTTCAACTGCCCTGAAAAGAAAGAGTGGAGGTTGAATAAAATTGGTGCTATTTAACATAGAAACTTGCCTGGAGAATCCCAGGGACAGGGGAGCCTGGTGAGCTGCCGTCTACGGGGTCGCACAGAGTCAGACACGATTGAAGCGACTTAGCAGCAGCAGCAGCAACATAGAAATGTCTCCAAGGAAGTAAGGTTGGGGCCTCCTGAGAAAGAGAGATCAGGAATAATGGCATAATTGATTCAACAAACATAAAATATGCACCAGACACTGGGTTATTATTCCCTGCCTTCAAGGATTGCAGACATGGCAGTTACATAGATGCGTCATCACAGTCACATGACGACAAATATCATACTTATATTAATATGATCCAGATCAGAGTAGTATCTTTAGAAGAGGTGCTTACTCTTTTCAGTTGGGTCCCAGAAAAGATGACCCTGGAGCTGAGACTGATGGAGGGGAGGAGATCTCTGCTCATTAGTACTGCTACCAATGGACCAGGCATTCCAGGGAGACTGGTTGGCCCTAAAAGCTGGGAAGATGCAAAGGGGAATCGAACACTTAGAGGACAAGCCAGAGTAGGTAAAAGGGAATCATACTCCCTAAGGCCCCATACAAACATTGATCTTATGTGTCTCTCAATAGATTGTGTAGAGAATCACCTGGTCATTATAACGGGGATAGTACTTGGACCCCTGTTCCTGGGAATTCCAAGTCCTGTGCACACATACTAAGTCACTCAGTCATGTCTGACTCTTTGCAACCCCATGGACTGTAGTCCACCAGACTCATCTGTCCATGGAATACTCCAGGCAAGAATACTGGAGTGGGTTACCATTTCCTCCTTCAGGGGATCTTCCCGACCCAGAGACTGAACCTACATTTCCTGTGGCTCCTGCATTGCAGGCAGATTGTTTACCACTGAACCACCTAGTCCACCAGGCTCCTCTGTCCATAGAATTCTCCTGGCCAGAATACTGGAATGGGTTGCCATTACCTTCTCCAAGGGATCTTCCAGACCCAGGGATTGAACCCAGGTCTCCTACAATGTAGGCAGATTCTTTACCATCTGAGCCACCAGGGAAGCCCTCTAAATCCTGAGCCCATGGCAATAGCTGCAGAGCCCTCTGGTGCTTCATTCTCAATGTGTGGTCATGTTGATGCAGCATCGGCATTACCTGGGGACTTCCTAGAACTGCAGAAACTTGGGATCCACCCACGCTTACTGAAACAGAATCGCATTTTAACAGGCTGCTGCGGCTGCTGCTAAGTCGCTTCAGTCGTGTCTGACTCTGTGCACCCCATAGACGGCAGCCCACCAGTCCTGATTAATTCCAAGGCACATTAAAGTTTAAGGAGTACTGTTATAGTGCCCTCTAGCACCCATGTGTTGAATATACTCCCACTCAGCACACGATCCAAACCCAGGGCACCCCTTGCACATTGAGCTAAGCCAGCCCTGGTTTGGGTGATAGCAACCAACAGGAGCTGTCAGCCAGGCTGTGGCAGGGACATGTTAGAGGAGATAAAAATATGTATGGAGCAAGACACAAGGTCAAGAACTAGGAGCTAGCATCAGGAACAAGTGTACTTTGAGGTTAAGAGTAGAGCTTGTGCCCTTCCTCCATCCCATCCTTGGATCCCTTTATCCAGCGATGTTTCCAAACCATAAATGTTGGCACAGTCAGCAAAACTGCAACTAAGGACCTGCCTCCAGCCACCATTCCCTCCCACTATTGTGAGATTCAAGGATTTATGGGTTTAAAAACAAAGCTGGGCTGCCAGAGCCTTGCTCTGCCAGGTCTCAGGTGGTCGAAGAGTCCTGGAAGGCCCATGTCCACCCATACATGAGCCTCAGGAAGCTCTGCTGAAAGCTGGGCGAGGGCAGAGCCTTCACTTGTTAAGCAGACCAAGGTCCATGGGCACATGTGATGGTCTTGCCTGCTAAACACTTCTCTCTGCTTTTTGCTTCAGAATCACCAGCAAGTTGCATTCCTGACCGGAGATGTCAGGGGGACCTCATATGAACTGCCAATCGCCAACTCGCTTCTGAGGTTGGAGGAAATGGCTAGGAGCCTGCCTCCCTTTCCAGCCTGGAACCGGGTCATGTGCAGTCCCCATTGCTCACTCATGGGCCACCCACTTGGCTCTAGTTCCGCTTTGGCAAATCTTGCTCCTGGCAGGCTGGATCCACAGGAACCCTGTTATTTCTGAGTGTGTGTCAGGGTATGTGGAGGGAGAATGCAGTTTTGCCAAAGGGGGAGTCAAGGCCAGAGGGATGGCCCTACATGAGGAGGGGAAGGAGACCCAGTTCACAGCAGTTTTTGAAATCAATTCTGTCCTTGAAATCATTCTAGTGAGATACTGTGAGATGTCAGTTCTAAGGATCTTGAGATGGACTGTGGGGTCAATGTGACCTCCAAAACAAATCAGAAGTATTTGGCTCCGTGACATAAGGTTACTGACAATCCAGCCCAGTACCACCTCTTCCAGGAAGGCCTCTTTGGCTCCCCCCACTAGCTTTTCTGTTGGTGGGCTGCTGCTGAAACCCCTAGAGTAAGAGGGGACAATTTTTCTGCTAAATGTTTCCCACCACCAAATTCTTCATGTAAAGTTCTGTTGAAGTTTAGGACAACAGAGTCACAAACCAGAGAGGGCTTTATGACTACTGCTTGATCTCGGCATCCCCCACCTACTTGGCAGAACTCCAGGTGACATGGAAACATGGCACTGCTGTTCCCAAAGTGGTGCCATGAACCTCCCCCAGAATGGCACTTCTTGGTGTCTTCTCCCATCACAGTACAGGTCTAACTGCCCTTTGGCCCCTAAGAGAAAAGGAAAGTTTCCCAGTGCCTACACTAAGACTCTGTCCTTTTCCTGACCCAGAATGATTGGTAATGGAAGTGTCTATTGCCAGTAGGAGAAAGCCCATTGATCAATTGTCCCATCGATTCATTCATCCATTGACCAACTGACCTAGTGCTTGGACAAGAAATCCCATCCAACCCACTCGACTGCAATCCTGTCTCCCTGTCTCCCTTTCTCACATAAGACACAGTCAGTACATTTTAATAGCCTGGGTTTTTCTGTCTTAAGTGATACCACCTGGGAGCCTGAGTCTTGGTCACAGCTCTTCCTCTGGCTTTAGGAGCAGAGAAGATCAGGCTTTCTGTCTTCTAGCCATTTCTGCCCTTCCAATCTCCTGTGATCAAAGGTAGGACAAGGGGACACACAACTCCCAAAGGCAAGGAATACTTTTCAATTGTGCTGAGGAAGCAAATTTCCTTTCCGTAAAGACTGAGGAAGGAAATTTTCTCTTACTCAGCAAAGATACAAAGCTGGGAGCATAATATTATTATTGCAATTGTTATTGTTAACAAAATAAATGGAACACAACTTCTCAGTCTGCTGAGAAGTTACTTCATGCTGTTGGGGTCCCCTGCACCCCCTCTAGTGGTGGGTAAGCGTTGGCCTTAGGACTAAGGTTTCCCCTCAAGTGGTCCCTCCCAAAAGGAGCAGAGAATGTGCCCCACCAACAAAGTGTTTCCTCTATTTTACAACCACCTCCAGCCTGGCATATCTCCCAGCTTCAATACTTGTAATTGTTACAAATACGTGACAAATATTTGCTCTGTGCCAGGCGTGGAGTTGAGTGCTTTTCACATAAGACCTTGTTTCATTCTCATAGAAATCCTGGAAAGTGGCTCCTATTGTTATTTTCCATGAAAAGATAAGGAAACGGTCTCAGAAAAGTTAAATGTAATGTCCAAAGTCCCATAATGAGTGGCTGAGGCAGATTCAAACCCTTGTCAGACTCCAAGCCCATTCTCTCAGCCATCATACAATATAAACCCAAAAATGGAATGACATCACCAGGAGAACCTCACGTCCTGGAATTTCCAGGCCCACATACATGTCAAATATCCTATGCTTTGTTCTCATAAAAACACTTGAGTTTTTCAGATATGTCTTGATCTGGGTTTTACAATATGCTCACTCTAACTGCTTCTGTTCTAAACTTGCCTCAACAAAAGCCTCTACAGGGTGCTTTTGAAAATACAGTTTCCAGCATCTTACCCCACACCTACTAAGTCAGAATCTCCAGGAGGCAAGTCAAGACATCTGTATTTCTAAAACAAATTCCCAAAGTGATACTTATGATCATGTAAGTGTAAGAAACTATCTCCAAACTGTACACCTAGCTCTGCCAGATGCCGAGATGGAGGGAGGGGAATAAAAGATGGGTAAGTGATGGTCAGGGAGCATGTAATTTAGTTAGGAGGAAAGGCAGATGGATTCAGACCCACCATATATACAATTAGACAATAACTGTGTGATTCTGATTATGGAACAACTATTATTCAGGAAAAAGGTACACTGTAGATTGGGAGACCCAGAAAGACCAGGGAGGACTGCATGGAGGAGGTGGAACATACAGTGGGCTTTGTAGGATTGAAGGTGGGAGGAAGAAAGAAGATATTGTAGACAGGGAAAGCATCAAGTGCGGAAGCCTTGAGAGGAGAACAAGTTTGGCATTTTTACAAGGAATGGAGTAGGTCAGCCAACCAGTCAGGATGGGAGGAGGGTAGAGAAAGAATGTGCAGGAAGGAACTAGCCTCAAGCAGGGCAGTTTCTATGGGTAGCTCTAGGGAAATATGGCGGGTTTTGGAGTGGATGTGTGTGTGTCCATGTCCCTCAGTTGTATCAGACTCTTTGTGACCCCATGGACTGCAGCCCATCAGGCTTCTCTGTCCATGGAATTTTCCAGGGAAGAATACTCAAGTGAGTTGCCATTTCCCACTCCAGGGGGTCTTCCCAACCCATGGATTGAAACCACATCTCCTGTGTCTCCTGCCTTGGCAGGTGGATTCTTTACCACTGCACCACCCGGGAAGCCCTCTAGAGAGACCACTCGCGTGATGAAAGGGGTGATTAAGTAAGGTAGAGATCCTTGTACCCCAGCTCCTTGAACTATGACCGCAGATGAGAGGTAGCATCTCTGGCTCCAAAGAACACCCAGGGGTGCCTGACATCTGGGGCCCCTGGTGCCTCACACAGAGCTTTGCAAGCAGGGCTCCTGAACCTACAAGAGCTGTCTTCAAGTGAGGCATCAGGCTGAGAGGCAGGGAATGGGGTGGTGAGGTCGTGTGTACCTGTGGCCTATATAGAGAGGTGAGGAGGGAGACAGTGTTGACACATACATATCAGTACAGGGAAAGGCTTCAGACAAAGCCTGCAAGTACTGGAAATTCTGCTTAAGCTACCTCTAGCTAACTGATATGCCTCTAAATTATCTTAGCATCAAAGCCTGATCAACCATATGGGGAGAAAAATTTGCCAAAAAAAGAAAGGCTTATTCTGAGAGAAACCAGGAGCCTGGTCTGATTGCCCTGACACAGAGCAGACATGAGCCAAGGCTTTCTGGAGAAGAAGCGGGACATTCAGAGGAACCAGCCTCACTGGTTGCCATGTTACGTGCCAAACGAGCTGCCCTAGAAATTAGAGGCTGAGTTGGTCAAGACTCTGGGTTTAGGTGATAGGAACCCAAATTCAAAGGAGTTGAAGCAAAAGGGAAATGGACTGGCCCAAGTGCTGGAATTATGTAGCTATTTGGCTCCAGGCATGGCTGAATCCAGGGCACTCCTGTGATATAATCAGGACTGTCTCTAGGCAGCTATAAGCTTTGTTTTCCTCTGTGAGGGCTCATTCTCTGGCACTGTTTTTCCACGTCATAGAAAAGGAGATATCCATCTGCTCCAGCCAAGGTCCTTCAGAAGGAGGGAGACCGTCTCTCTCCTAGAACCCATATTGATCCAATCATCGTGTCCGACTCTGTGTGACCCCAGAGATGACAGCCCACCAGGCTTCCCCGTCCCTGGGATTCTCCAGGCAAGAACACTGGAGTGGGTTGCCATTTCCTTCTCCAATGCATGAAAGTGAAAAGGGAAAGTGAAGTCGCTCAGTTGTGTCTGACTCTTAGCGACCCCATGGACTGCAGCCTACCAGGCTCCTCCGTCCATGGGATTTTCCAGGCAAGAGTACTGGAGTGGGGTGCCATTGCCTTCTCCAACTGGAGCCTATTGGCACAATATTCTTTTCTCTTTGTTTTTCATGGTGATGTGAGGATGTGACCCTGGGTGGTATGAATGGGATTTTTTTTTTCCAATTAAAATTCTGAATTGATTATTGGTGTATATAAATACAATAATTTTTAAAAATGTTGACTACATGCAGCAGCCTTGTTAAACTCATTTATTCATTCTAATAATTTGACAGTGGATTTTCTTGGGGTTTTCCTTGGGACTTCTTTACAGATGATTGTTCTACTTGCAAATAAAGACTTTTGTCTTTTTCCTTCCAATTTGTATACTGCTTATTTATTTTTCAAGTCATTGCCTTAGCAAGGAGCTCCAGTAAAATATTGAAGAGTTGGTGGAAGTGAGCATTCTTGTCTTGTTTCTGATTTTACTGGAATGTTTCTAAAGTTTCACAATAAATACCAAGCAGTCATTTTTTTTTTAAAGGGGAAATCTTCAATATATATTATCAGTTGAAACTTGTATATATTGCTTATAAATTTTCTATACCAATGCTAGCATACTAAACACATTGTTATGGCACCTTCCTAAGCCTATGTGTATGTGCTTGCATGTGTCTTTGAATATCTATGGAAGGATCCAGAAGAGACTGGGAACATGAATGGCTTTCAGGGAAGAGAACTGAGTGGCTGATGGGACATTAGTTTCAACTGTCACTTTATCTGTTAGCTCTAAGCATCGCTCATCTGTATTCTTAAGTTTTGATATGTAATACTTTTAATGTTTTTCCATTCAAACTATTTTCTGTTCCATGACGGCTTCTTTTCTCTTATTTAGAGTACATTGCTTAGCTTCTAGACTTTTGGAAGTTTGATATTCCATTTAATCACATTTTGGACAGAGGCTGTGGACCTTATTTTTTTATTTCTTCTAAAATACTGTGATCTAATATATAAGACTTCCAGAAAAACATCTATTTCTGCTTTCTTGACTATGCCAAAGCCTTTGACTGTGTGGATCACAATAAACTGTGGAAAATTCTGAAAGAGATGGGAATACCAGACCACCTGACCTGCCTCTTGAGAAACCTGTATGCAGGTCAGGAAGCAACAGCTGGAACTGGACAAAAAAAAAAGCAGAGATACTACCTTGCCAACAAAGGTCCATCTAGTCAAGGCTATGGTTTTTCCTGTGGTCATGTATGGATGTGAGAGTTGGACTGTGAAGAAGGCTGAGCACTGAAGAATTGATGCTTTTGAACTGTGGTGTTGAAGAAGACTCTTGAGAGTCCCTTGGACTGCAAGGAGATCAGGAACAACAGACTGGTTCCAAATAGGAAAAGGAGTACGTCAAGGCTGTCACCCTGCTTATTTAACTTCTATGCAGAGTACATCATGAGAAATGCTGGGCTGGAAGAAGCACAAGCTGGAATCAAGATTGCCGGGAGAAATATCAATAACCTCAGATATGCAGATGACACCACCCTTATGGCAGAAAGTGAAGAGGAACTAAAAAGCCTCTCGATGAAAGTGAAAGAGAAGAGTGAAAAAGTTGGCTTAAAGCTCAACATTAAGAAAACTAAGATCATGGCATCTGGTCCCATCACTTCATGGGAAATAGATAGGGAAACAGTGGAAACAGTGAGAGACTTTATTTTGGGGGGCTCTAAAATCACTGCAGATGGTTATTGCAGCCAAGAAATTAAAAGACGCTTACTCCTTGGAAGGAAAGTTATCACCAACCTAGATAGCATATTGAAAAGCAGAGATACTACCTTGCCAACAAAGGTCCATCTAGTCAAGGCTATGGTTTTTCCTATGGTCATGTATGGATGTGAGAGTTGGACTGTGAAGAAGACTGAGCACTGAAGAATTGATGCTTTTGAACTGTGGTGTTGAAGAAGACTCTTGAGAGTCCCTTGGACTGCAAGGAGATCCAACTAGTCCATCCTAAAGTAAATCAGTCCTGGGTGTTCATTGGAAGGACTGATGCTGAAGCTGAAATTCCAATACTTTGGCTACCTCATGCAAACAGTTGACTCATTTGAAAAGACTCTGATGCTGGGAGGGATTGGGGGCAGGAGGAGAAGGGGACGACAGAGGATGAGATGGCTGGATGGCATCACTGACTCGATGGACATGAGTTTGAGTGAACTCTGGGAGTTGGTGATGGACAGGGAGGCCTGGCGTGCTGCGATTCATGGGGTCGCAAAGAGTCGGACACGACTGAGCGACTGAACTGAACTGAACTGAATATCTAATTAGTTTCTAAGTATACCACATATACTTGAAAATAATGTATTCTTTACTTCATAGGTACAGCATTTTATACAGATTTAAAATCATTGAATTCTTTTTGCTTAAATTTAAATATTTTTTGTTGGCTCTATGTAACAGTCTTTATGAGAGCAGATAAAATTTTCCACTATGACCTACCTATGATAATAGGTATTTCCAATATTTCTGGTAATTTGACCAGTTTTGCTTTTTATATTATGAGATTTTATTGGTAACGCCATACAAGTTTATGACTTCCATATATTCTTTATTATTATTATTATTTATATTTTTAATTTATTTATATTTTTTAACTTTACAATATTGTATTGGTTTTGCCATATATCAACATGAATCCGCTACAGGTATACACGTGTTCCCCATCCTGAACCCTCCTCCCTCTTCCCTCCCCATACCATCCCTCTGGGTCGTCCCAGTGCACCAGCCCCAAGCATCCAGTATCGTGCATCGAACCTGGACTGGCAACTCGTTTCCTATATGATATTATACAGGTTTCAATGCCATTCTCCCAAATCATCCCACCCTCTCCCTCTCCCACAGAGTCTAAAAGACTGTTCTATACATCTGTGTCTCTTTTGCTGTCTCGTATACAGGGTTATCATTACCATCTTTCTAAATTCCATATATATGTGTTAGCATACTGTATTGGTGTTTTTCTTTCTGGCTTACTTCACTCTGTATGATAGGCTCCAGTTTCATCCACCTCATTAGAAATGATTAAAATGTATTCTTTTTAATGGCTGAGTAATACTCCATTGTGTATATGTACCACAGCTTTCTTATCCATTCATCTGCTGATGGGCATTTAGGTTGCTTCCATGTCCTGGCTATTATAAACAGTGCTGTGATGAACACTGGGGTACACGTGTCTCTTTCCCTTCTGGTTTCCTCAGTGTGTATGCCCAGCAGTGGGATTGCTGGGTCATAAGGCAGTTCTATTTCCAGTTTTTTAAGGAATCTCCACACTGTTCTCCATAGTGGCTGTACTAGTTTGCATTCCCACCAACAGTGTAAGAGGGTTCCCTTTTCTCCACACCCTCTCAAGCATTTATTGCTTGTAGACTTTTGGATCGCAGCCATTCTGACTGGTGTGAAATGGTACCTCATAGTGGTTTTGATTTGCATTTCTCTGATAATGAGTGATGTTGAGCATCTTTTCATGTGTTTGTTAGCCACCTGTATGTCTTCTTTGGAGAAATGTCTATTTAGTTCTTTGGTCCATTTTTTGATTGGGTCACTTATTTTTCTGGAATTGAGCTGTAGGAGTTGCTTATATATTTTTGAGATTAGTTGTTTGTCAGTTGCTTCATTTGCTATTATTTTCTCCCATTCTGAAGGCTGTCTTTTCACCTTGCTTATAGTTTCCTTTGTTGTGCAGAAGCTTTTAAGTTTAATTAGGTCCCATTTGTTTATTTTTGCTTTTATTTCCAATATTCTGGGAGGTGGGTCATAGAGGATCCTGCTGTGATGTATGTCAGAGAGTGTTTTGCCTATGTTCTCCTCAAGGAGTTTTATAGTTTCTGGTCTTACATTTAGATCTTTAATCCATTTTGAGTTTATTTTTGTGTATGGTGTTAGAAAGTGTTCTAGTTTCATTCTTTTACAAGTGGTTGACCAGTTTTCCAAGCACCACTTGTTAAAGACATTGTCTTTAATCCATTGTATATTCTTGCCTCCTTTGTCAAAGATAAGGTGTTCATATGTGCATGGATTTATCTCTGGGCTTTCTATTTTTTTTTCCATTGATCTATATTTCTGTCTTTGTGCCAGTACCATACTGTCTTGATGACTGTGGCTTTGTAGTAGAGCCTGAAGTCAGGTAGGTTGATTCCTCCAGTTCCATTCTTCTTTCTTAAGATCGCTTTGGCTATTTGAGGTTTTTTGTATTTCCATACAAATTGTGAAATTATTTGCTCTAGCTCTGTGAAGAATACCGTTGGTAGCTTGATAGGGATTGCATTGAATCTATAAATTGCTTTGGGTAGTCTACTCATTTTCACTATATTGATTCTTCCGATCCATGAACATGGTATATTTCTCCATCTATTAGTGTCCTCTTTGATTTCTTTCTCCAGTGTTCTATAGTTTTCTATATATAGGTCTTTAGTTTCTTTAGGTAGATATATTCCTAAGTATTTTATTCTTTTCTTTGCAATGGTGAATGGAATTGTTTCCTTAATTTCTCTATTTTCTCATTATTAGTGTATAGGAATGCAAGGGATTTCTGTGTGTTGATTTTATATCCTACAACTTTACTATATTCATTGATTAGTTCTAGTAATTTTCTGGTGGAGTATGACTTCCATATATTCTTAAGGGTTCATTTCTTTCAATATTATCTCCTGCACTTCTTTTGCACTACTAATGCTTTTTGCTTTAAATTCTATTTTGTCTGATATAAGTATTATAATATTAGCTTTCTTAATGCTAGTATTTGCATGCTATATCTTTACCCATCCTTATTGTAATCTTTCTATGTGACTTTGTAAGTATGCCCCATGATTTTAAAAAATTCAATCGGATAATCCCTGCCTCTTTATCAGTGAATTTATTCCATTTACCTTTACCAGAATTCCTGATGTATTTGAAGGTATTTCTACCATTTTATTTTGTACTTTCTATTCGCCATTTTTTAATTGTTTCCTTTTATTCCTTCCATTCATTCTGCTGCATTGATTTAGTTTTCTATATTCCCTCTTTTCCCTTTCTGTTGGTGAAGAAGCTATAGGTTCTTTTATTATTATCTTCATAATTAAAAAAAAATCTAAAGTCACTCAGTATTTCTATTCTCCTTTATACAGCATGAAAGGAAACTAGTTTTTTTTGTTACTTATCACATTAATTTTGCTTAAGTTTTGTCTCTTCTTTAAAAGAACAGTATTTTTATATAGCTAATAGAACTCTGGTATTGTATATTTGAATGTTGCTAAGAGACCAGATCTTAAAAGTTCTCATCACAAGAAAAAATTTGGAACTATGTGTGGTGACAGATGTTAATTAGACTCATGGTGGTGGTTCAGTCACTGTTGTGTCTGACTCTTGCAACCCCATGGACTGTGACTGTCCAGGCTCCTCTGTCCATGGGATTCTCCAGGCATGAATACTGGAGTGGGTTGCCATTTACTTCTCCAGGGGATCTTCCAGACCCAGGAATTGAACGTGGGTTTCCTGCATTGCCGGCAGATTCTTTACCCACTGAGCTACAAGGAAAGTCCAACTAGACTCATAGTGGTGATCATTTTGAAGTATATACACATACTGAATCATTATGTTGTACACCTGAAACTAATATGATGTCTTATGTCAAGTATATCTCATAAAGAAGAAAATTCAGTGTTTTTGCTTCTTACTGTGGTATTGGAGAAGACTCTTGAGAGTCCCTTGGACTGCAAGGAGATCCAACCAGTCCCTCCTAAAGGAGATCAGTCCTGGGTGTTCACTGGAAGGACTGATGTTGAAGCTGAAACTCCAATACTTTGGCCACCTGATGCAAAGAGCTGACTCATTGGAAAAGACCCTGATGCTGGGAAAGATTGAGAGCAGGAGGAGAAAGGGATGACAGAGGATGAGATGGTTGGATAGCATCACTGACTCAATGGACATGGGTTTGGGTGGACTCCAGGAGTTGGTGATGGACAGGGAGGCCTGGCATGCTGTGGTTCATGGGGTCGCAAAGAGTCAGACACAACTGAGCGACTGAACTGAACTGAACTGAACCAACATAGAAGGTCAATTCATTATTATTTCTTGACTCTCATACCTTCCTTTCCCTTGAATTATTTTTTATTGTCATTGAAAATATATGTTAATAATTTTAATGAAGGTCTATGAGTAATATATGCCTTTAAGCTTTGTGTGCCAAAACATTTCCTAAGGTAGTTGGAGTTAAAATTTGAGACTGTCATTTATTCATCCTCATTATCCTGAATATATTTCTCTGCAGGGAGAAGCAGTGTACACTGATGGTGATGAGCATTAGGAACCACATCCACTTAATTTGAGTACCAACTCCTCCTCTTACTGACTGTAATAACCTGGACAGGAGTGACAAAAACTTCCTTTTGGTCAGTTGCCTCAGCTATAAAAAAGAGGATGATGGAGGCTTTCCTGGTGGCTCAGTGGTAAAGAATCCGCCTGCCATGCAGGTGACATGGGTCCGATCCCTGGTCCAGGAAGATCCCACATACTGCGGGGCAACTAAGCCTGTGTGCTACAACTACTGAGCCCACGCTCTGCAAGCTCAGAGCCACAGCTACTACGCCTGCGCATCCTAGAGCCTGTGATCTGTGACAAGAGAAACCACCTCGAGGAGAGACAACTGTAGAGTAACCCCACTTGCTGCAACTAGAGGAAAATCCACCCAGCAATAGAGACCCAGCACGGCCAAAGAAAAGTAGATAAATAAAAACAATAAATTTTAAAAAAGAAGATGATGATGAGAATCCTAGCTCACAGAATTCTTGTTAGGATTAAATTAGTTAATTTAATCAAAATATCCAGTGTGGTGCCTTGCACATAGTATCATTCAAATGCTAACTGTTATCATCATTAACCCTTTTCTGTTGCCAGTGAGACAGTAGCTGTCAGTCTAGTTGTGATTCTTTTCTAGGAAATCTAACTCATCTCTCTGAAAATCTCTTTAAGATTTTTGATCTTGAGTGTTCTGCAGCTTCACTCAGGATGCACTTTGCATCTGGGAAGGAGGGGGGCAGTCTTCCTACCATTCTGAATCTTTATTTCTTTATTATTTTTCTCTACTATCTCTCTCTGCAACTTTTATATGCTGTACGTGGTAGCCTCTCAAACTACCCTCCGTATTCCTTAACTGTTCTTACGTACTTTCAAACTTTCGTCTCTCTGTGCCATTTTTTGGGTGAACTCCCTGGTATTTATGTTTCAGTTCTTTTCATGACTGTATCAGGTTTAGCGTTTATCCAGTCTACTAGATTTTTTTTTTAATTTCAGGGCAGGGACTGCTTTTGGTATTTCCAAGATTCCAAATTAGTTCTTTTCCATACCCATCTTTTTTAAAAGTTTCTTTCTGCCTATTTTTGTTTCACAATTTAAAAAAAAATCTTATTTCTCTCATTTAAAAAAAAATTTGGCCTGCAGCATGTGGGATCTCAGTTCCCTGACCAGGGGTGGAACCCACACCCCCTGTACTGGGAGGGTAGTATCTTGATCACTGGACCGCCAGGGATGTCCTTGTTTTTTAATTCTTATGTGTTTCATACTATTCGTTCATTTTCTTATTTAAAGGCCTTAAACATCTTGATTTAAAATCTTTTTTTAGATTGTTTGCTATATTAGTTTCACTTGAAGCGAACAATTTATTAATATTGATTTGTCGGTTATTATCTGAAAAGATAGATTTCATTGTGTCTTTTGGATTTTTAGTTTGGTTGGGTCGTTTTAAGCATGAACTCTCTCTCTCTTCTTTCTTTTCTCTAGACTCCTCCTTTCCCTTTCAAGTTTCACAGGTTCTTCTACCAGCCCTCCGCCTAACTTCACCTTATTTTGATGATAGAGCTCTTATTAGTGGGCAGAGTGTGTGGCTCACTCAGTGAACAGGTGGTTAAACTCAGATCCTGGTTCCTGTATTGTCCTGGTCACTGCTCACCTAGACATTCATCCTCACATATGCTATAACCTTGAGCACTGGTTAGGAGAACCTTTATCAGTCTCTCATCCTAAGCAGAGAAACCAGCAGTCTTACCTCCAGCCTTAAGTTCAACCCTGGCCCCTGCCTCACCTGGAACATGTTTGGGCCCTGTTTCTTCGGAGTCAGACTAGCTTAGTTACACACAGGAGCCAGAACTGGCCCATCTCAGCCTGCTTCTGCCCCAGAGCCAGGGCTCAGCGTCCCTCACTGCTGTGTGAGTCTCTTCTCTTTCTAATCTACAAAGATGGTTGTCAAGTCTGTGAGCTCAGTTGTGCTTTTTTGTGTCTTCAATTTTTCTAAGTTTTATTTATAACTTCTATGCATTTATAGCAGAATGGGTGCCACAAATGGTTATTTACACAGCACCATCTTGACAAAAAGTGTTTTCTGGGATATTTTTAACAATGAACAATTGCTACTATATTATGATAGATACATAGGTGAAAGGCCACACCCACTGGCTTTCATAATATGGAAATTACTTTTGACCTTGGGCAATACTCTTTCCTTCTTGTGGAGGCTGTGGATTGAGGAAAGGTAAGAACTGGAGACACCAAGAGTGGGCAACCTTTCCAAAGACATTTCTCTGGTAAAGAGGGGAAAGAAATAATGGGACATCTTTGTTTGGTTTAATCAGAGTGATTTCATTTTTATTTGGTTTAATCAGAGTGATTTTTTACACATTGAAAAAATAGGAAGTCAGGAGTGCACTGGGGAGGTGGTGTAGCTTGGAGAGGAGGAGCATACTCTCCTGAGTTTGTCAGACATAGGCTTGAGTCAGAGCTCTGCCACTCACTGTAGACTTAATGTACTCATTCTGTAAAAGAGGATAACAATAGGCTCCACTTCATGACACTATTGAGAGGTTTAAATAAGATATTGTATGTGATGACTTTAGTACGGGGCCTCCCAGGTGGCCCTACTCAATAGGTAAAGAATCTGCGATGCAGGAGACTCAGAAGACACAGATTCGATCCCCGAATTGGGAAGATCCCCTGGAGGAGGGCATAGCAACCCACTCCAGTATTTTTGCCTGGGGAATCCCATGGACAGAGGAACCTGGTGGGCTACAATCCATGGGGTTGCAACGAGTCGAACATGACTGAGCATGCACACATGCATGCGTGACCTTAGTGCGGTACACTGAGTACACAGTGTTGACCATGGCTATGACTAATAGTGTGATGGTTCGTTTTTTGGGTGTCAACTTGGCCAGGCCATGGTACCCAGACATCTGGTTAAACACCAGTCCAGATGGTACTGTGAAGATATTTTTCACAAGAGATGAATACTTGGGTCAGTGGACTTTGAGTACAGGTTACTCTTTGTAACATATGTGGGCTTCATCCAATTAGCTGAAGGTTTTAAGGCAAAAAGACCCAGATTCCCCAATAGATGTCTTCAGACTTGAGCTGCAACATCAACTTGTCTCTGGGCCTCTATCCTACCTGCCCACTCTGCAGAATTCAGATTTGAAAACTCCATGATCATTGAGTCAATTCCTTAATATAAGCTTCTCTACAGATACATAGATGCTTCCCAGGTGGCTCAGTGGTAAAGAATCCACCTGCCAATACAGGACACTTGGGTTTGATCTCTGGGTCAGGAAGATCCTCTGGGGAAGAAAATGGCAACCCACTCCAGTATTCTTACCTGGGAAATCCCATGGATAGAAGGGCCTTGCAGGCTACAGTCGTTGGCATTGCAAGGAGTCAGACATGACTTAGAGACTAAACAACAACAATAGATACACAAATATAGATACACATACAGATATAGTACAGATACAGATATAAGTATAGATATAGACACACACAGCCTATTGGCAGTTCTCTTTCCCTGGAGAACTCTGACTGACAGAGAAGATATAGGAGGGAGAAGAGGGAGAATCAGAAACAGTAGCTGGCTTCCACATGTCTCAACTGGTGGAGCCCGTGTGCCACAACTACTGAGCCCACCTGCCGCAACTAGAGAAGCCCTTGCACAGTGAGGAAGACTCAGTGACGCCAAAAAAAAAAAAAACAGTACTGGCTTTCCTGAGGAGTTAGCGCATTTGTACCCTAGACAGAAAGAGGGGGTGCTGAGATGAAGCCCTGTGATGACGGAGGGGAAGAGGGGGTTGGGGACAGAGGAGTAGGGGTGTCCCCTCTAAGGGCTATTCTCTCTGGGAAGTAGGGAGTGAGGTCACATCCAGGCCTACAAGCTACGGGGAGGTGGCAGGTAAAGGGTGGTGGGAAACCAGGGCGCTGGTGCTCAGGTAACTCCCTGGAAGCAAGGAAGCCTGCCAAGGTTGCAGAACACCATCTGTGCTGTGCCACCCATGGAACTGGGGTGGGCGAGGAGGGCTTGGCGCGGGAGGAGAGAGCAGCGGCTAAAAAAGGGTTGGTCTCTAAATGGAGAGAGTGACACGTCTGTGAGCACATGCTGTGGGCAGGGAGTGGAGGCAGGGCACTGTCTTCTGGTTACCGGTTTCTCCAACACCTGCCTATGCCTTCCTACAGAAGGAGAGCTAGAGAGAGGAGCCCCCCGCACCCCAGGGGCGACCACTGCGGTTATTCTTGGCATATGCACCACATTTATTTTCCAGCTGTTTCCCTCACATGCAGCCTGGGAAAGCTGTCAGTAGTTTTCTTTTAGTAACACACAAGCTGAGGGGTGAAGAGCCAGTGCTTTCCGGAAGAGCCCCGGGCAGTGGTGAAATGTCTCGAGGAGGAAATCAGAGCTGAAAAACACAGGTGAGCCTGAGCTTGAACAGGATCGTGGGAACCCCCGGTCATAACCATGGGGAACTCCGGGTGGAGCCAGACCACTGTGCAGGTATCATATTCAGGGCATTCACATCACTAGATGTCACTTTTTACCCACAAACTTATGAGACCTTGGAACCCGAGGTGGTTGTACAGGTGAACGATCCCTTACTGTGGATCATCTAAGCTTTTTTTTTTCTGAAGTTTTTACCATAATAAATAATTCTGCAATCAATCTTCTTGTCATTAAAGCTTCACAAACATTCTGACTTACTGCCATTTGTAAAAAATGAACATGAGAAAAGGCAGAATAAGCTGTGACAAGCAAAGCCTCTGGGTAATGAAACGAGTCTTAGCCAGAACTTTGGGTTGCAAGCAATAGAAACTCAAGTCAAGCTAATTTCAGCAGAAATTGGAATTCGAGGTGGTTGTACAGTTGAACTCCACAAACTGGGAGCTCCTGGAATGGAGTTGGTTTCAGGTATGATTGGATGCAGAGACTCAGTAATATTCCCTCTCTGTTTGTCTCTGGGTCCATTTCTCGATCTGCTTTTCTTGGGATATTGGACTTGTACCTATTGCAGAAGATGAACTACCTTCTTGTGACTTTGGTGGGTACTGAGGGAAGAGTATAATAACAGACAGGCTCAGGTTTACATCATCCACTCTCAGTGAAAACTAACTCCCATCTCCCAATGCCAGACATAAAATCCCAGGAGTCTGACCCTACAAGAGTGGCATTTCCACTCTGTGAGCCCATCACAACATACCCTGTCTCTGATAAGTGGGTCCTGTGATCAGTAGGTACAATGCCTAC
The DNA here is from genome assembly GCF_055505025.1 of Bos grunniens. NCBI lineage: Eukaryota > Metazoa > Chordata > Mammalia > Artiodactyla > Bovidae > Bos > Bos grunniens. The sequence goes on from NC_141170.1 coordinate 73,021,927, forward strand.
TATACAGTGAGTGCTAAATTAATTTTTTAAAGTGGCTGTTGATGGAAGCAACTCAAGTGTCTGTTGCTAGATGACTAGATAAACAAAATGTGGTGTATACACACAATGGAATACTGCTCAGCCATGAAAAGGAAAGGAAATTTTATCCAGGCTGCATGAATGAACTTTGAAGACATTACGCTAAGTGAAACAAGCCAGTCACAAAGGGCAAACATGGCATGATTGGTCTTACATGAGGCGCCTAGAGTAGTCAGATTCATAGAGACAGAAAGCAGATGGTAGTCGCCAGGGGCAGGGAGTGGGGAGGAATGGGGAGCTGGTGTTTATGATACAGAAATTCAGTTAGAGAAGGTGAGAAAGTTCTGGAAATGGATGGTGGTGACGGCTTCACCGTGGGAATGTACTTCCTGCCACTGAAGTATACACTTAAAAATGGTTAAAATGGCAAATTTGTTATGTGTGTTTTACCACAACTTAAAAAAAAAAAAAAAAAAAAAAAGCTGTTAAGTAATTTCATACTGTCTAGAACCATAGCCTCCTGCTGACTCCACCTTTCATTTCATGCCTCTTGGAGATGCTGGCACAATGCAAATGACCGGCTATGATCATGAAAGAAAATGAATTTAACTGATCTGAAATCCTGGTCTGCCCCTCGGATCCACACATGTTCATCAAGCACCAGCTCTGAGTTAGGCCTGGCTGAGCGCCATGGTTTGGATGTAGAGGGGAAAGGAAGAAGCACAGAAGTCTAATCATAGCCGCCAGCCTCCAAGGATCTTCTCATTCTCATCGAATTGGGGCCAACATAAGGCAGCAGAGGGTAAGGGTCTCCTGATGGTAATGGGGGGCGGGCACTGCCTCCGAGCCTTGGTTCTTTCTTTAGTAACAGTCCAAAAGGCTGTCAGGGAGACTGTGGCTTCACCTGCCCTTCCCTGCTTCCTTGCTCCCCCACAGCGCCACCTAGAGTCCTGGAGGCCCCACCCCAACTGTATGGACAGCAGAGGGGGAAAATGAGATTCTCTGAGAATTTTAGCAAAGGAACTCAGAGAGGACATGTTGGGGTGACTGGGTGAGACCCAGGCTGGGGTGAAGACACCTGCAAAGAGGTGCCCACGGAGAGGGTAGGTCTTCAGAAGCATCTGCAGAATGAAATTATGGCTCAAAGAAGAGCTAAGATGAGAGAAGGTGGAGAGAGACATAGACGAATAGGCAGCAAGAGAGATGCTGTTCCCTTCCAGCCTCCACTCATCCTCATCCTTCAGGAGGCCCACGCATTCCCTGCCCTGGAGCTGCTGAGATCTCTCCCCGTGTCCTTGCGCACCCTGCCCTTATCTCAGCTTGAGTGCACACAGGCCCAGGCTGGGCCCCAGGAAGCCGACTCTGTGAGGGAGATAAGTGGATGCCTTGCTCACAAGGAGCACCCTGGGGATGGACCCCATGGATGGGAAGGGAAGGAAGCAGGAGACGACAGAGGAGGAGGCCAAGCTGGGAGGCAGGCCCACAGCTTCAGTCAACCCCCATGGGCTAGTTTGCTGGGCTGCCATAATACAATAGACTGGGTGGCTTAAACAACAGAAATCGCTTCTTCACAATTCTGCAGGCTTGAAGTCTGAGATCAATGTCAGCAGATTTGGTTTCTTCTGAGGCCTCTCTCCTTGGCTTGTAGATCGCTGACTTCCTCTAGTGTCATCACAGTCTTCCTTCTGTGTGTGTCTATGTCCTAATCTCCTCATTTTATAAGGACATCTGTTATACTGGATAAGGACCCACCATGAAGTCTTCTTTAAATGACCTGTCTGGACATTCCAAGGTCCTGGGGGTTAAGCCTTCAACATATGAATAGGAAGGGGACACAATTTGGCCATAATACCATGGGAAGCTCTGGAGTTAGAAGGACCCTGCAAAATTATTCCAGTTGGGCCCAAATATCCACATCTCTGTGGATCAGCACTGGCTGGGGGCTCCCTGGGAAGGCCTGACTTAGGGTGAGGCCACTCTGCAACTGAGTCAGTCCCCAAGGGGTCTGACAGACGAAGATGGCCTGCCAACCACAGCTCCACAGCTGGGGCAGCAGGTCCTTCATTGACTGAGGCTCTGGGCAATGCATCACAGGGTCTGTTTCTCACAGCCAAACAAACCTTAAGAGAAGGTTGTCACGAGGGTTAAGTAAGACAATACTGCTTAGCTCCCGAGAGCAGGGACTGTGGGCTGACCATTGCGTGCCCCTACCCATGAGGGACACCCATGTCGGTTTTAACCCAACACTCACATGTAATTCTCTGCTGCCTCACCCACCTCCACCTCAGAGGCAGGAAACGCCCACATCTCATATTCTCAGCCTTTCCTCCAGTGCAGATGTCTGCTGATCGGGTTCTGAGAAAGCATGTGACAACAGGCGTGCATGTGGCTGGTGCTGCCACCCCCGTGGAGACATGGCAGAGGATCCGAGGTGGCCTCCTGCATGGCAAGGGGACCGCAGAGAGGTAAGGACATAAACCAGGGCTGACAGCTGCTGGCCTCTAGACTTCCTGTTGGTGAAAAGAATAAAGTCTTTGCCTTTAAAACATGGTGCAGTGAGTTGAATCGTGTCCTCTCCAAAGAATTGTCCTTGTCTTGGAGCCTATGAATGTAACGTTGTTTGGGAAACAGATCTTTGCAGATGGAATTAAGTTCAAGGTCTTGAGATGAGATCATCCTGGATTCAGGTGGGCCCTAAATAGGGACAAGTGTCCCTGTTAAAAAGGAAATAAAAGGAGAGAAGACATAGAGGAGAAGGTGACACGGAGATGGAGGTGGAGACTGGAGTGATCCATCTACAGGCTGAAGAACGCCAGTGATTGCCAGCAGCTCCCAGAAGCCAGGAGAGGGGCATGAGGATTCTCCCTCAGAGGCTCCAAAAGGCACCCACTCTGCTGATGCCTTGACCTCAGACTTGTGGCCTCCAGAACTACAAGGGAATAATTTCTATTGTTTTCATCCACCAGGTTTGTCCTGGCAGCCACAGGAAACAGCCACACTGTTTTTTATTTGCAGCCTGTCTTAGTCTATCTAGGCGACTATAACAAAACTACCAGAGACTGAGTGGCTTACAAACAGCAGAGATCTATCTCTTAGTTTGGAGGCTGGAAGTCCAAGATCAGGGTGCCAGCGCTGTCAGGCTCTGGAGAAGGCTTTCTTGGTGGCGGGCTGATAACTTCTCTTTGTAACCTTATATCTGGAAGAAGCTAGGGAGCTCTTCAGGGTCCCGATCATGAGGGCTCCACTCTCGTGACCTAAGCACTCCCTGAAGACCTCACCTCCTCATACCATCACACTGGGCCTTATGAGTTCAACACATGAACTGGAAGTGGCCATGGAGGACACTAATACCATTCCACATGTGGTATTTGGCCTAGAGGTAATGGGACTTCACTGGTGGCTCAGCGGTAAAGAATCCACCTGCAATGGAAGAGATGCAGGAGACGCAGACTCAATCCCTGGGTTGGGAAGATCCCCTGGAAGAGGGAATGGCAACCCACTTCAATATTCTTGCTGGGAAAATCCCATGGACAGAGGAGTCTGGTGGATTACAGTCCACCGTCATTGTGCAAAGAATTGGTCATGACTGAGTGACCGAGAAGCAGCTGGAGATAACGGCTGTCATTGCAGGGTTTTAATCCAGCAGGAACATGAGAGAAAGGGTGCTTTAGGAAAATGGATCTGTTGTCAACACTGACTCCAGACCTGCTGGGACTACAGGGCATAGCTAAACGGTCCATGTACATCTTTAGAAGGGCAAGAAACTGTCCAAATGAACCACACTCGATAGTGACTGAGCCATGATTAGTGCACATCTTCTAGCTGGAGAAGTCTCAGAGATTTCAGTTACAAAGGCAATCATTTAACAATGACACAATGGGGTATTCCAGTAATCACTCAGTGAAGTCATAAAAAGCTGCCAATTACCTGTCCTCCCACGATGACCTTGGTCCTTTGAGTCTACCTCTCCTAAGCACCAGCCCAGAGATTCCCAGTGTCCCTTGGATGGTTCCAGAGTGACTTCTCACATGCTCTTGGCTCTGACTCCATCTCAAGATCTGCCTGTGGCCCCTTGACAACAGATTCCGGCACTTCTCACTCATTTCAAGCACGCAGAATCAGTCCAGGCTCCCAGCCATAAGTAAAAGTGACTTCTAGCTCCATGGGCCAGATTTCCTGCTACTGTCTTAAGAGGGGGAATCTGGAGGAATGACCAAGCCCAGGCTTGGCTTCAATCCTGCCTCCGCCATGGGAAGTTCTTTCATTCCTCTGAACCTCAGTTTCCTTGGCTGATGACAATGCCTGACTCTCCGGCAGCTGTGGGGGTCAGAGGAGAGGTTCAGTTAGTGAAGTAAGGCATGGACTCCACCCTGACAGAGCTCACCGTGTAACGGAAGAACAGGCCCAATTTCCTTCTACTTCTGGAAAGTTAAAATTCAGTCAAGCGAATGTTGCCAAGTGCCTTTAGTTCAAATTCCATTGACAAACGCTTCAAAGTAACCCCACTTTCAGGCTGAGCCTAAAGATGCCAGCCTGGGTTTCAATACACTCACACAGCAGTTACTCACAGCCGTCTAACCTTGTTCCTGAATTCTACACATACCTATGATTCCAGTCACCCAAATGTAAGTAGACAGAGGACTGGGGCTGTCTTATACTTCCCTGGATAAAATGTGGTGGACACACACCATGGGGATGTGTGTGGCATTCAGAAGGCACAAACTAGATGCACATACATGTAACATGCACAGATCTTAAGAAAAAAAAAAGGTGAGATGGAATGTTTTCTCTGTGCCAGGCACCCTCTAAGTACTTAACATAGATGAACTCATTTAGTCCTCACAAATCCCATTATATATATATATATATTACTCCCTGTGTACAAAGGAAGAAACAAAAATACAGAGAAATTCAGTAACTTGCCCAGGTTATATAACCAGTAAAAGGAGACTCAGCTATGATTTTACCCAGGCAGCCCACACACTTCACCTTAATATATACTAACTGCTCCTGCTGCTGCTGCTGCTGCTAAGTCGCTTCAGTCGTGTCTGACTCTGTGCGACCCCATAGACGGCAGCCCACCAGGCTCCCCTGTTCCTGGGATTCTCCAGGTAAGAACACTGGAGTGGGTTGCCATTTTCTTCTCCAATGCTTGAAAGTGAAAAGTGAAAGTGAAGTCGCTCAGTCGCTTCTGACTCTTAGCGACCCCATGAACTGCAGCCCACCAGGCTCCTAGGTCCGTGGGATTTTCCAGGCAAGAGTACTGGAGTGGGGTGCCATTGCCTTCTCCGTATGTACTAACTAAACACACAAAACAGGAAGGTCTTTCGTCCTCATTGCCCACCATTCCGCCTGTGAAGTGCCAGCATGTTCTCACGTCATCTCTGTCCTCCTGTCCTCTGTACTACATGAAAGTGAAAGTATTAGTTGCTCAGTCATGTCTTGCCACCCCATGGACTGTAACCCACCAGGCTCCTCCATCCATGGAATTCTCCAGGCAAGAACACTGGAGTGGGTAGCTGTTCCCTTCTCCAGGGAATCTCCTCAACCCAAGGATCATAGCCAGGTCTCCCAAATTGCAGGCAGATTCTTTACCGTTTGAGCCACTAAGAAGACTACAATTCCCAGGTTTCCTTGCTTCCAGCTTCAAGTTGGTTGACCAATAGGAAGCTCTGGTAGAAGACTGGGAGATGGGAGAAAGCGAAAGCCATAGTGTTTCTCCTCTCTGTTTCCTGTGTATCTACTACAGCCCCAGGACCTTTTCTGTGGCTCTGGTTCCTTCCAGATAGTTTTTCACCCAATTGTTCACATCCCACCAGGTAGTCCCCACTTGGGAGCCCCAGCCACAAGCCTTGCTCTGGAGGCCTCAGTCATCCCATTGTCCCACCAGGGTGGTGGTGGTGATTTCCTGTGGTGGGTGATCTCCTCTTCAGGTCTATCTTCTCCATGATCCCATGCCTTGTCTAATCGATCCCCTATATTAAATTCCCTCTGTTTGAAAGACCTAAAGTGGTTTCTGATTTTCTTGCTAGATCCTAACTAGTAAATCATTTATGTGAATTAAAAATACATGCATGCGCTGGTAGAAGGACTTGCCTGTGTGTTAAGATGGCTGGGACAGAAGCCAGAAACTGCCAACCCAATGTGAAACCTTGAGCCCTTTGTCTATTATACTCGGGCTCTGGATTTATAAACCACAATGCTGGTGTTGGATTAGAGGTATGTGTGTAAGTACGTGTGTGTGTGCTAAGTCGCTTCAGTCATGTCTGGCTCTTTGCAACCCTATGGACAGTAGCCCGCCAGGCCCCTCTGTCCATGGGATTCTCCAGGCAAGAATACTGGAGTGGGTTGCCATGCCCTCCTTCAGGGAATTTTCCTGACCCAGGGATCGAACCTGCATCTCTTATATCTCCTGCATTGGCAGATGGGTTCTTTACCACTAGTACTGCCATCTGTTCTAGTGTGTAAGTACAGTCTTACACAAATGCATATATATAATATACATTTGTGTATACATGTCATACATGTTCAAAAATATATATATTTTTTCCCCATGGATAATGTAACTGCAAAGGTGTCCATGAAACATACATGGCAGGTGCCCTTGGAATGGAAGAGAATGGAAAATGGTAAACAGAGAAACAGCAAGTCCTGGTACTTACCAACAATGCTAATGTGACATAACTACTACCCAAACATGAGGTCTCAAACAACTAATTCTTTTTGCCCGTGGAGACACCTTCCAAGTTTGGAAGAATAACGTTTGACCTCATGGGAGGTGAGCCCTTCGGGGCCCCTCCCCACCCTGTGAGTGGTGACTACCATGTGCTGTGTGACCCGTGCCTGCTCAGAGCCCTCTAATTAAGCGGGGGAAGAAGCAAAAACAAACATCAGGACACAACAAGCAGGTTCTCCAAAAACAGAGGAGTAACATTTTTCAGGGTAGATCTCTGATAACGTTTCAGTGCGAGAAAGAAACGACAGGAAGGCAACACATGACTTTCCAAAGCAATGGTTTTTAACCTTCCGACCAGCCCACGTGCTGCCACGCAGGAGTAGACACATCACCGATCACCTTACACAGCCAGGTCCAGAAGCCAAGGCAGGCCTTTCTGGGCTTGTCACGGTCAGACCTCCTGCTGTGGACCAGGCGCCTGCTCTTTCCGACCCGACAGCGCCTGCGGGCCGCTGCTCAGCCCCCGAAGGCTGCTGGCGCCATCTAGTGCTCAAACATAGAACCGGCTCAGCGCGTACTTCTAAGCAGAGATCGCAAGCCACCGGCGCTCTGGGCTTTCCACCCCCATCTGCCTTTTCAAAACCTTCACAGCTTGCCAATTTGCAAATATTGGGAAATCACTGTGCCTTGAAATCTTCAAGGAGTAAACCTCCTGAGCCCATTGCCGGTAGAGCCCGTGAAGCCTGCCAGACAATTACCTAAGCCCCAAGGAGCTCCTGGCAAATTGGACCTTCTGGGCATTTAAAACCCACCATCCATCCACATGCGCGGAATCATAGGAAACATGGCATCCAGATTTTATCCTCAGCTTCTCTCAGGGGCTACCTGAGCTTTTCCTAGGAGAAAAATATCTCCCCTGAGGTGTGAGGACATCTGCTTTTCAGAGTTTCCCATTGCCACTATCTCCAAATAACAATTTCAAAACCAGTTATTGGCTCACATTTAAAATTTACAACCACATTTTCTTTTCTCCCCAAAGGGGAGGAGAGGGTAGCTGTTTCAGGGTTCATTAAACCCGAATTTCTTCACCAGGATTCTGGGATTAAACGGTTTAGCTGTTCTGCCCCCTTTGTATTAAGACACTGTGCAATCAGAACCCAATCTTGAAAAATGAATTTTCAGCTGCAACTGCTGGAAAGGGGCCTTGATTTATTCATAATTAGCTAATGTTTCCATTCAACAGGAAAGAATGATAATAAGACGAGAAATAAACTTGATCCCTGAGTTAGGGGGGGCAGATTTGGGAACCCACAGTTGGTTTTTTGTTTCTGCTATTGTTCTGAAATAGCCGAGGAAGAAACCAAGCTCCCCATGTGGCCTGGAATAAATTAATAAATATCAAAACACTTATTTTGACACTCTGCTTCCAGGGAAAGAAATAGGATTTGGGAGGGTCTTTTTCATCAAAGACTATTGCTATTACAACCATCCAAAATTTGTCAGGAAGGTCTTTCCTCAATAACCGGGCCAGGGTTTTCATTTTGAGCCACAGCGCTCATGACTCTCCTCCCCCACCCGCCGCGCCATCCCAGGCAAAGGGAGGTGCAGGTAGGCCAGAAGTGGGGGAGACTTTCCTCTCCCCTTTTCCAGTGTCAGGCTCACACCGGAGGTGCTGGAAGGAGTTGCCTTTTGTCTTTCAGTGTAGGCTGGATTTTGACAGGCCCTTTTCCTTTCCTGTCAGCTTCTGAATTCAGGCAATTTCATGGCTTCTTTTCTGCCACTGAGATGGGTTTGTGGCAGCAGGACTGTTAGATGCAGCCTGGGGCTGAGGAGCAGCTCAATGACTGAACAGCCTTCCTTTGCCGGCAGCCGGGACCCACTCTGGAGGATGTGCCGGCAGCTCAGGCAGCTCAGGAACGGCTGGGAGGTAACGAGTGATGGGAGCAGCCCGAAGGGGGACAGTGCATCCTGGTTAATTATCCAGCACAGCTGGACGGCTGAGAGCTGTCTGTAGACTTACTTTCAATGAATCGGATGATAACAAAGTAGAGTTCATTCATCCATTTAGCAAGTATTTATTGAGAGCTGCATGAAGCTTGGCTGGAAGTAATTAGCCAATTAAACAGAACTGTGCTGAAGGGGAGGAGCAGTCCAGACAGAGAGAGAGCCAAGTCCATTGTTGAGACCATTTGCTCGGCCTCTTGGGGGAAGAGCCAGACAGTGGGTAGAGTTGGAGGCAGTGAGGGAGGTACAGAGGAGTAGGTGACCAGGCTGGAAGCCAGAGCCTGGCTGGGAGGCCATGTCATACAATGCTGCTGAGGCCATGGTGGGGACTTGGGATTTTAGTCTAGGTAGGATAGGACAGAAATGGTATGGACTTAACAGAAGCAGAAGATATTAAGAAGAGGTGGCAAGAATACACAGAAGAACTGTACAAAAAAGATCTTCACGACTCAGATAATCATGATGGTGTGATCACTGACCTAGAGCCAGACATCCTGGAATGTGAAGTCAAGTGGGCCTTAGAAAGCATCACTACGAATAAAGCTAGAGGAGGTGATGGAATTCCAGTTGAGCTATATCAAATCCTGAAAGATGATGCTGTGAAAGTGCTGCACTCAATATGCCAGCAAATTTGGAAAACTCAGCAGTGGCCACAGGACTGGAAAAGGTCAGTTTTCATTCCAATCCCAAAGAAAGGCAATGCCAAAGAATGCTCAAACTACTGCACAATTGCACTCATCTCACACGCTAGTAAAGTAATGCTCAAAATTCTCCAGCCCAGGCTTCAGCAATATGTGAACTGTAAACTTCCTGATGTTCAAGCTGGTTTTAGAAAAGGCAGAGGAACCAGAGATCAAATTGCCAACATCCGCTGGATCATGGAAAAAGCAAGAGAGTTCCAGAAAAACATCTATTTCTGCTTTATTGACTATGCCAAAGCCTTTGACTGTGTGGATCACAATAAACTGTGGAAAATTCTCAAAGAGATGGGAATACCAGACCACCTGACCTGCCTCTTGAGAAATTTGTATGCAGGTCAGGAAGCAACAGTTAGAACTGGACATGGAACAATAGACTGGTTCCAAATAGGAAAAGGAGTACGTCAAGGCTGTATATTGTCACCCTGCTTATTTAACTTATATGCAGAGTAAATCATGAGAAACGCTGGGCTGGAAGAAACACAAGCTGGAATCAAGATTGCCGGGAGAAATGTCAATAACCTCAGATATGCAGATGACACCACCCTTATGGCAGAAAGTGAAGAGGAACTCAAAAGCCTCTTGATGAAAGTGAAAGTGGAGAGTGAAAAAGTTGGCTTAAAGCTCAACATTCAGAAAACGAAGATCATGGCATCCGGTCCCATCACTTCATGGAAAATAGATGGGGAAACAGTGGAAACAATGTCAGACTTAATTTTTTGGGGCTCCAAAATCACTGCAGATGGTGACTGCAGCCATGAAATTAAAAGACACTTACTCCTTGGAAGGAAAGTCATGACCAACCTAGATAGCATATTCAAAGCATATTCAGAGACATTACTTTGCCAACAAAGGTTCATCTAGTCAAGGCTATGGTTTTTCCTGTGGTCACGTATGGATGTGAGAGTTGGACTGTGAAGAAGGCTGAGTGCCGAAGAATTGATGCTTTTGAACTGTAGTGTTGGAGAAGACTTGAGAGTCCCTTGGACTGCAAGGAGATCCAACCAGTCCATTCTGAAGGAGATCAGCCCTGGGATTTCTTTGGAAGGAATGATGCTAAAGCAGAAACTCCAGTACTTTGGCCACCTCATGCGAAGAGTTGACTCATTGGAAAAGAATCTGATGCTGGGAGGGATTGGGGGCAGGAGGAGAAGGAGACGACAGAGGATGAGACGGCTGGATGGCATCACTGACTTGATGGACGTGAGTCTGGGTGAACTCTGGGAGTTGGTGATGGACAGGGAGGCCTGGCGTACTGCGATTCATGGGGTTGCAAAGAGTTGGACGTGACTGAGCAACTGAACTGAACTGAGGACAAGTAGGAAGATCTGGTTGCTTCAAGTCCCACAGGGGCCTTACAGTGCCATAGCCTAGGTCAGTGGCCACCTGATGGGAAGAACCAGCTCACTGGAAAAGACTGATGCTGGAAAAGATTGAAGGCAAAAGGAAACGGGAGAGGATGAGATGGTTAGATAGCATCCCAGACTACATGGACATGAATCTGAGCAAACTCAGGCAGATAGTGAAGGACAGAGGAGCCTGGCATGCTGCAGGTCATGAGGATGCAAAGAGTCAGACTTGACTTAGTGGCTGAACAGCAACTAGGTCGAAAGCCCCTCCTTAGTATGCTGCCAAAGCAACCCCGCTCCGGGCTCTCCTTTTCCCCACCCACCCCCATCTTCACCCACACCAGCCCCAGAGCTCTTGTGGCCACATCTCTGCCTCTTCCTGGCACATCTGGCATATCCTTCAAGACCCAGCATATCCACCACAGCCCCCACCAGCCTTCCTTGGCTTCCTCTGACTGTGAATCCTGACTTTGCATCATGGACACACTCCTGTTATACAGGGCCAATGTTGTCCCTTTAAGGCGCCTCCTGTCCTCCCAGCCTGGGGGCCTAGAGGGAGGAGTGGGCACTGGGCCTGGGTCAGAGCAAGCAGAGTAGGTAGAAAGTGAAAGTGAAGTTGCTCAGTTGTGTCTGACTCTTTGCGACCCCATGGGCTGTAGCCTACCACGCTCCTCCATCCATGGGATTTTCCAGGCGAGAGTAGTGGAGTGGGTTGCCGTTTCCTTCTCCAGAGGACCTTCCTGACCCAGGGATCAGACCCGGGTATCCCACATTGTAGGCAGACGCTTTACCGTCTGAGCCACCAGGAAATCAAGAGTAGGTAGATGGGTGAGCAAATGAATGAGTGAAGGAAGAGTTAGCTCATTAGCTCCCTGCCTGCCGCACAGTAACAAGGAGTAGACCAGAGCTGGGCTAGCTGCCAGCTACATGGGTTTACATCCAACCTGCACCAATTACTCCTTTGGGGACTCTAGGCCAATGGCTGTACCTTCACTTTCTCAGGTATAAAACAGAGACAATAATGATGCCACCTCCTGCCTTGTAAAGTTGTTCAGTTCAGTTCAGTTACTCAGTCATGTCTGACTCTTTGCGACCCCATGAATCGCAGCAGGCCAGGCCTCCCTGTCCATCACCATCTCCCGGAGTTCACTCAGACTCACGTCCATCGAGTCAGTCATGCCATGTAAAGTTGTTGAGAGGAGCAAATAAGTTGGTGATTAAAAATACTTAGGATGGTGCTTAGCACACAGTGATCACCTGGAAGGTGCTAGTATTATAGGGGCAGCTATTGTAGCAGCTCCGGGACTTGGTGATAGGGAAACCTGGTGTGCTGCAGTCCATGGGGTTGCAAAGTCGGACGTGACTAAGCGACTGAACTGAACTGATTGCAGCAGTGGTGGGGGGCTTCAGGAGGCCAGAAGAGGGTGGTAAGCTCTGCTGCCTTCTTCCCAGCTTTGTGGGGGGCAGTTATGAACCATAGGTGCCCTTCCTAGAAACTGTGTGTCAGAGGCACTAGAGGAAAACTTACGTTCATTAATCTCCCTCTAATGCCAAAGTCAAAATGGCTTTGCATTCCCAAACTCCTCCTTACCTTGCTGGGACCAAGTGCTATGCCCTTTTCCTGAGGAGGGAGCAGATTTAGGGAGGTAGGGGCGGGGTAGTTTAAAGAAATTGGGCTTATACCGCGGGGTTGGTTTTCTCACTCTGCCACCTGTCAGCTAAATGATCAGGGAAAGAGATTTCTCCTCTGAGCCCTAATTTCCTTGGCTTTAGAAAAAGGCTTCCCTGGTGGCTCAGTGCTAAATAATCTGTCTGCCAATGCAGGAGACACGGTTTATCCCTGATCCAGGAAGATCCCACATGCTGCAGAGCAACTAAGCCCAGGTGCCACAACGATTGAGCCCGGGAGCTGCAACTACTGTGCCCGTGTGCTCAAACTACCGACGCCTCCTTGCCCTAGAGCCCGCACTCTGCGATCAGAGAAGCCTGTGCATTGCACCTAGAGAGTAGAGAAAAGCCCATGCAGCAGTGAAACCCAGCATAGCCAAAAACAATAAATAAATTGATAAATAAATGAAGTTCAACAAAAAAGAAAAAGGCTGATGTCCCGAGACCTGTTTCTGTGGGCTGTGGTGCGGTCTGGCCAGCGGCTCCATGTGAGACTGCTCAGTGTTAGCTCTGGACCTGGGCGAGTTGACTAGTCTCTGTGCCTCAGTTTCCTCAACTAAAATTTGGGATGATAATGATAGTTCTTACCCTGTCACGGTAGATCTCTCAAATCCATTTAAGTCCTAAGTCCCAGTACATCAGAATGTGACTGGATTGGAAGACAGGGTCTTTAAAGAGGTAATTAAAGTAAAATGAGGTCACTGGGGGTCGGCTCTTGTCCAGTATGACTGGTGTCCTTATGGAAAGAGGAGGTGAGTGACAGATGAATGGACAAGGAAGTTGTAGTACACATACATAATGGAATATTACTCAGATAGAAAAAGGAATGCATTTGAGTCAGTTCTAATGAGGAGGATGAACCTAGAGCCTATGATACAGAGTAAAGTAAGTCAGAAAGAGAAAGATAAATACCGTATATTAACGCATAGATATGGAATCTAAGAAAATGGCACTGATGATCCTATATGCAGGGCAGCAAGGGAGACACAGATATAAAAGAACAGACTTTTGGACACAGTGGGAGAAGGAGAAGGTGGGATGATTTGAGAGAATAGCATTGAAACATACAAATCACCTTATGTAAAATCGATAGCCAGTGGGAGTTTGCTATATGACTCTGGGAACCCAAAGCTGGTGCTCTGTGACAACCTAAAGGGATGGGAGGGGGAGAGACGTGGGAGGGGGCTACAAGAGGGAGGAGACATATATACACCTATGGCCCATTCACGTTGATGTATGGCAAAAGCCATCACAATCTTGTAAATATCCCACAATTGAAAATATAAAAAGGAATTAAAAAAAATTTTTTTTTAAAAAAGAAGAGGCGATGAGGACAGAGACACACAGAGGGAAGGCTGTGCGAGGACACAGGAGAGGCTGACTGTCTGCCAGCTAAGCAGAGAGGGCCCAGAGGAAGCTCACCCCGATGGCACCTTAATCGTGGACTTCCAGCCTCCGAAACTGTGAGAAAACACATTTCTGTTGTTTACAGTGCAAGTCCATGGTACTTTGTCGTGGTGGCTGCAGCAGATTCAGATACCTCTGGAGGGATTGTGGGAGGATTAAATGAGATGACCGATGTGCATCAAGTGTTTGAAGAGGGCTGGGCAGGCAGCAAAGGAGACACGTGCTTGCCCTAGGACAGGTCCTGTGCATGCAGGGCTCGGAGAGAGGTGTCAAGTCTGAAGGGGACCTCGTCTCTTAGCTGTCTTCAGACCCCATAGCCCTTTCAGGACCGCCTGCAGTCCACGTGCTTCAGGCATCACCGGGTGTGGGTGAGACACAGCCAGGGGTGAAGCCGTGTCCTGTCTTCTTGGGGAAGGCAGCCTCGCCAGCTGATCAGCAGAAAGAGAGAGATGGGAACCATGGAGGAAATAAATCCTCATGACAGGGACCAGAAGGAAAAAAAGCAGCATGATAGAGGAATGGGAGTCCAGAATGGGCTGAATCACTTTGCTGCACACTTGAAACTAACACAACATTGTAAATCAACTATATATCAATAAAAAAAATTTTTTAACCTGTGGTGGGAAGAAGCTGGGGAGCTGGGGGGAAAAAAAAGCCAGCAGCGGGTAAGGAGTCAAGAACCCCTCCTTTGTCCTTTTTTAAAGGCATGGACAGGGGCACAGAAGCCTCGGTTTGTTCTCCAAATGGGCCTCAACTTCCTTATCAATGAAATGGGGGTGGGGATGGTTAATTGTAGTGTCCTTCTGTGAGGATAAAAGAGTTTATATATGAAGATTGCTTGGTGCAGCACCTACATGTAGAAAGAGCTACCTTGTATCATTATTATTCTCCAGCAAGGATAACAAGCAGCATTTACTGAGCAACAGTTAGAACTGGACATGGAACAACAACTGGTTCCAAATAGGAAAAGGAGTTCGTCAAGGCTGTATATTGTCACCCTGTTTATTTAACTTATATGCAGAGTACATCATGAGAAACCCTGGACTGGAAGAAACACAAGCTGGAATCAAGATTGCCAGGAGAAATATCAATAACCTCAGATATGCAGATGACACCACCCTATGGCAGAAAGTGAAGAGAACTCAAAAGCCTCTTGATGAAAGTGAAAGTGGAGAGTGAAAAAGTTGGCTTAAAGCTCAACATTCAGAAAACGAAGATCATGGCATCCAGTCCCATCACTTCATGGGAAATAGATGGGGAAACAGTGGAAACAGTGTCAGACTTTATTTTTCTGGGCTCCAAAATCACTACAGATGGTGATTGCAGCCATGAAATTAAAAGACACTTACTCCTTGGAAGGAAAGTTATGACCAAGCTAGATAGCATATTCAAAAGCAGAGACATTACTTTGCCAACAAAGGGCCGGCTAGTCAAGGCTATGGTTTTTCCTGTGGTCACGTATGGATGTGAGAGTTGGACTGTGAAGAAGGCTGAGCACCGAAGAATTGATGCTTTTGAACTGTAGTGTTGGAGAAGACTCTTGAGAGTCCCTTGGACTGCAAGGAGATCCAACCAGTCTATTCTGAAGGAGATCAGCCCTGGGATTTCTTTGGAAGGAATGATGCTAAAGCTGAAACTCCAGTACTTTGGCCACCTCATGCGAAGAGTTGACTCATTGGAAAAGACTCTGATGCTGGGAGGGATTGGAGGCAGGAGAAGAAGGGGACAACAGAGGATGAGATGGCTCGATGGCATCACTGACTCGATGGACGTGAGTCTGAGTGAACTCCAGGAGTTGGTGATGGACAGGGAAGCCTGGCATGATGCGATTCATGGGGTCGCAAAGAGTCGGACATGACTGAGCGACTGATCTGATCTCATCTGATCAGGATGTGCCAGGCATCTAAAAATTTTATTTGGAACATTTCATTTAGTCTTCAGAGCCACCTTTGGAGACTGGAATTGTCATAATTTCCATGGTACAGGTGGGGACCTGAGGTCTGTGAACACTGTGTCCAAGGTCACGTAGCTGAGGGTGTGATCAAGCCAGGACACTGCCCAGGACAGCTGGACCCAGGAGGGGCTCCGGGAGTGAGAGTGAGCCCCCCAGCAGTCCAGGCTGACGCTGTGCTGGCAGAAAACACCACCTCCATCCATGCCTTCATGCAATGGTCTCACAGCCCTTGCCAGACAATGCCACTCCGAGGCTCCCAGCCTGCTCGGCATCTGCCAGGGAATCCAGTCCTCTCCTTCAGATTCCCAGGAGGAAGCAAAGCTGAACTTTTCATTTCTAGCAGGTTCTGAGGCTTTGTGTCTGCTTTGTTGGTCTCTGCTAAAGCGACAGACATGTTTTGCTGTTGTACTGCCAAGCGGGCAAAGCCTGGAGAAGCAGAACAGAAGGCGTTTCCTCCTCACAGTCACTGGGAAGAGAACCCAGAGCTTCAGAGGTTTCCTTTTTATAGTTTGCTGATGCACCAGTTCCATCCACCTGGAGGAGGCTGCCTGTGTGGAGCTGTCATGTCTTTGCAGGCAGCCGAAAAGGATGCCATGGAACGGATGGGCAGGCAGGCCTGGCAGAGGAACCTGGGGGCAAGTCAGGGCAAGTGGTGGCTGGCAAGACCCACTCAACATCTGTCTTCCTGACAGCTCCAACTGCCGGGCTCTCCAGGGCCTTTCTGGTTGGTTCTAAGAATCAAGGCCATCCCTGGCCACTTCTGTGTTAAAGGCCAACATTGTCTCTGAGGCTCCCTCTCCACTTTCTTTGTGCTGTATCAGTTAGGATTACTTCTGGTTGGAAGCAACAGAGATCAAAAAACAAAACAAAACAAAACAAAAAAAACCGACAACAAAAAAACCCAGCAGCTTACATAAGACAGCTGTTAATTTCTTCCTTACATAAAAACTGGGAAGTCAGAAGTCTAGGGCTGGTGTGGTGCTTGGTAATGCCTCCAGGGACTCAGCTCCTTCCAGCTCATTCCTCTAACTTCCCCAGGGTTTGTCAGTATTGCCCTCCTGGCACAGGATTGCAGCTAGAGCTCCAGACATCCCACCTGTGTTCCTGGTAGGTGGGTGGAGGAACGCATAGAGAAAAAGATGCTCACATATCTTTTAAGGGAAGTTCCTAAAAGAGCCATATGACACTTTTGCTTAAATTGGCTAAAATTTAATCATATGGCTACATGCAGCTGCAAAGCAGATGGGGAAATGTAATCTTTATTTGGGATGGTCAGGGCCCACCTAAAAATTGTGGGATCTATTATTATGGAAGAAGGGAAAGGAATGTAATTTCGTGGGGCTACCTACCGATCTCAACCACAACTCCTCAGAGCTAAACTGTCCGGTGGAAGAGAAATTAACATTTTCTGTAATGTGTGGAACGTGATAGACTTCCATATAAGCTAAGTCACTTGGTCACTGAGAGGCAGGTAATGTGGAGCTTCTAATCCTGACTTGGCCATGTGCCTTGGACAAGCAATTAAGCCTCCTTTTTCTAATAAACAAAAACAAGGGTTCTGATCCCTGGGCGATAGGCTTGTCATGAGGATTAAACAAGGAGATGGGTAAAGTTCCTGGCACACGATATGTGTCCCTGGCTTTGCCAAGCTGCTAAGCCTCTCTGGCCCTTAGACACCTCGTCTATAAAATAAAAATCTGCTTTATATGGTTGTGACGAGGATTCAGTGAGATAAGGAATTAAAGCATTTACAGCAATGCGTTGTTCTTAAGAAAAAACAACAGTTGGTGAATGGTATTATTTAGACCTCTCAAAATTCCTGCAAGATGTCAAAATATGATTTTTAAAAAGTTAAAAACACAGCTCTTTTTAAAAAAAATGGCCCTCATAAAATATAAAATGAATACAAGTCTTACTGAAGATTTATTAAGTACTGAGGAAACAGAAGGATGGAAAAGCTGATTAATGGACTGTTTGATGTACTAACAGGCAAGAGGGGAAAGGCAAAAGAATGTTAGCATAAGATCCACAGGTTAGGCAGGAAACTGGTTAATATTCTACATGGCAATAAAGTAATCTTTTCTAACAGGAAGAAATCACCTCCATCTTTACAGGGCAAAATCATCAAGTTAACATGTAACATTCAGCGCATGGGCTCTGACCAACAATAAACAATAAAGTCAACACAGATAGGTTCTCCTAGAGAATTAAATAACCCTTGGTGAGCCTGACTATGTCAGCATGCCATTGAAAGGGCATGCAGTCATTTTCTTGCTTTATTTCCACATTTTGGAAATTTTTTCTTAGAAGTAATTCTCAATTATTGAAAAGATATTTGCTGATTCTTTATTGGGCACCTGGAGGACAAGAAAATGACCCTGCCCTCTAGGTCCATACTGTCTGGTGTGTGTGTGTGTGCCTGTCTGGTGTGTGTGTGTGTGTGTGTGTGTGTGCCTGTCTGGTGTGTGTGTGTGTGTGTGTATGTGTGTGTGTGTGTGCCTGTCTGGTGTGTATGTGTGTGTGTGTGTGTGCCTGTCTGGTGTGTGTGTGTGTATGTGTGTGTGTGTGTGCCTGTCTGGTGTGTATGTGTGTGTGTGTGTGTGTGTGCCTGTCTGGTGTGTGTGTGTGTGTGTGTGTGTGTGTGCCTGTCTGGTGTGTGTGTGTGTGTGTGTGTGCCCGTCTGGTGTGTGTGTGTGTGTGTGTGTGTGTGGTTGAGTGGCAGGAAGGAGAATGAGCTTGACTACACTGTGTGAACGCAGTGTTCGATGGCCATCCAACACTGGGAAGAAGTCCAGGAAGGAGGAAAGATGAGGAGTCAGGTGGAAAAAGGAAAGAGGAACTTTCCAGGCCAAAGAAATGCCCAGAGTTAGGGCTGGGAACTGACTGGCACGAGGAGGAAGCCGCAGGCAGCTCAGTCTGGCCGCAGCAGAAAGCTGGTGTTTTTATAGATGAGAGGTTAATGAACTTGTTCGAAGTCCCGTGGGTAGTAAGTGGAAGAACTGGGCTTGTACAGAGTTCCCTCTCTCTCACCGCATCACCTCTCCTCTCATTGCTTTTTAATATCTGCCCTTGAGGGACGGAGGCCTTCGCTCAGTCATTTGCACTTCTTTGTGTGATGAAACCAGCCTGTTGCTTCTCCTGGGGCGGTTTGAATGTTAGGCCTTGTCCTTCTGAAGTGAAATGGGAGGCATAGACCTGCGTTAAAAGAATTCCTGGCATCCAGATGCTGGAGGGGAGGGAACTCCCCCCTCCCTGAACCCGCAGCACCCCCTGAGGCTGCTCAGCAGGGAGACCACCTGTCTTATCACCCAGATGTCACTTTCTCTTACAAGCTCTCTAGGTTTGATGAGAAAACTGCCTCTGGGCCCAAAGATGGAGACAACGGGATCCTTTGGCATATTCAGACTTAGAAAATTGGAGGTGGTTTAACTGCCTGGGAAGCAGTTATTTCTAGACTCGCCCTGGCCTCTGCGGAGACTGAGAACATGGGAACTGGACCGGGCGGAGGGGAAGAAGCCCAATGCCGCAACGCTCATCATTCCACCCTTTAAATAGTTTCTGCACGAGGTCCCTGATGCACAGCGCTTGGAGGAAATACATGTTTCACATCATCTGGCGTTTGGGTAATTCATGAGCAGATACAACCACCCTGCCTCTCTCCCTTCCAGGCCAAACTTGTTCAAATGAGATCTCCTGACTTTGCAAAGGAGTCTTGCTATCACCACCCCACTGCTCACACAGCCCATTCCTTCTGCTCCTCTGAGCTGGAAGGCATCTCTTATTCCCCCTACCTTCGAAAATGCTTGAGGGTCCAGCTCTCTTCCAGTCACAGTTTTCCCTAGCATCTCACCTCCGAGAAGCCAGAAGGGCATGGTTTCGTCTGTCCAGCAGCCTTTCCCCCATCCATTCACTTGACGGATATTGATCAAGGATCTTGTTTTCTGCCAGGCATTGGGACTCTAGTAATGAATCAGATGGCCATGGTTTTCTGCTTTCTTGGAGCTTAGGTTCTAGTGGAAAAACTGTCCTTCTACTCCAGTCATGTAAATGAGGAAACACTGCCACTTCACATTAAGCTATTCAGCTATTCAATTAAGTATTATGGAGTCCTGTTATGTGCCAGGCACTGTTGTAGGCACTGGGGTGGTGATGGGAAACAAAATAGACAAAGCCCTGCCCTCCCTGAGTTTACAGCCTAAAACAGGCAGGATAGACCATAAACAAATAAGTATGTCAGATAGTCAGAAATTTAGGTAAAGAGATAAAAGCGGGTGGTAGGGTGGATGGCACCATTTAGATTCAGTGGCTGGGGGAGCTTCAAGGGGCAGTGGCATGTGAGCAAAGACCTGAAGGCAGCAAGGGCCAAGGGAATGGGAATTCATAACATGAATGGGAATTCATAACATCACCTTCCAAGAGGTGAGCACGAGTCTTGGCATTGATCCTCCCAGCCATTCTCTGAGATGGGTCAGGCAGTCTCTGTGATCTTGTCCTAGGGATGGAGTAAGAGGGTTTCAGGGAAATTATCCTACACGAAGGAGAGGAGCATGAAGCCAGGGTGTCCAGTTTGGGGCCACTGCTTCCCTTTGTAGAAAGCTTTGGTCTCAGTGGGTCCAAAGTTCTTAACACAATGGGACTTAGACTTCCTCTCCTGGTTCACTATCTGCTGAGGCCAGTGCTGCTCAGGGTCATGGTGAAATCCTGAGCTCCGCCCTCTCGTGTGGGCTCAGGACTGCTCTCAGGAGCTGCATGTGACTTCAGACAGGCTGCTTAACCTCTCTGGTCATCTGTTTGGTGGAAATAGTAATGGAACCTGCTTCATGGAGTCCAGGTGGGGCTTACACAGTGAGCGAGTCAGCACGCAGGACATGCTATCGAAGGGTCCCCCGCAATATATTCCCCAACTGAGCTTGGGGTGATGTTGTGGATTTAATTGTCTCCTACCCAAAAGACATGCTGAAGTGCTCACTTCCAGAACCTGTAAATGAGATCTTATTTGGAAATAGGGTCTTTGCAGATATAATCAAGGGGAGGGTTGAACCTAATCCCTGATGACTGATGTCCATGTAAGGAGAGGAGACATACAGACAGAGAAAAACAGCAGCGACCCATGTGACCACAAGGCAGAGACTGGAGTGATATGTTTACAAGCGAAGGGACACCCAGGATTGCTGACCGCCAGAAGCTAAGAGGAAGGCATGGAATAGAATCTCCACTAGAGATTTCCAAGAGAGCACGGCCTTGCTGACACCTTGATTTTGGAATTTCAGCCTCTAGAACTGCCACTGAATAAACTTCTGTTATTTTCAGCCACCAAGCTGGTGGTACTTGATTACAGTAGCCACAGAAAACTAATGTAGTTTAGCACATAAAACTAAAACTGCTTTCAAAGATTTAAACATGTGTTCACTTGTCCAATCCCTTAAGTTAGTTCAGGGGTCCGGCGTACATTGTTGCCTGTGTGCATCCTGTTCAAGTAGTTATAGTTTTGTGTATTTACTGTATAGGACTATACAGAATACAGTAGTATCTTTAGTTCAGGCCTGGTATGTCTGGAAGCAAGCATAAAAGCAGCAACGATATAGCTGGTACCATTGTACTTTTCAAAGTACTGTACTTTAAGATTAAAAATTTTTTTTTAATTTTTTGTGTTTGTTTTCTGTGTCTCAGTTGTGTGAAAAGTATTATAAACCTATTATAGTATGATACTATATTACCAATTGTCAACTGTAGTTGGGTAACTAGGCTTTGTTGGACTTATGAACAAACTGGACTCAGGAATGCTCTATTGGAACAGAACTCAACATACGTAGGGGGCCTACAGGGGCTGTCACAGACTTTCTGGCTCAGAGAAAATGTTCTCTAGCTTTTTTGGATAAACTGCCCACACTCATGAAGCTATCTGCTTAAATAAGGATGAAACATCGGAAGCATGGGCCTTCACTGGAGCTTACCGGAAACCCAGATTGTAAAAAGCGAAGGAGAAAGAATTGAAATGATCTGGCCAGGGTTCGGGCCAACATTCCAGAGGACTGATTCAAGACAGGGAACAGATCCCTGGGCCTCCAGGCAGGCTCCAAACTCTCAGCAAAAATATCAACACAGGCTAAAATGAAATAGCATGGGCGGGTACAGAATCATTTCCCGGTGGAGATTTAGAGTTACAGCATCTTAGAGGTGAGAGGGACCTTAAAAATCAGCCTGTTGGAAGCAAGGCCTTCGGAGGCAGGCCGTGTGTGTTCCAGTCTACCTCCCTGACACTGGGCAGTGACAGCTCCAAGCTCTGTGATCCTGGGACTTCCTTCCTTCTGCAAAATGGGGACCAGGCCCTAAAGATGCTTATTAAGTGCTTGGCCCAGCGCCTGACTCATCACAACTACTGAGAGAGTGGCAACTCTTGTTATTAGGATTGGTATTATTTAATCCAGCACCCCAGTGAGGCTGGATTCCCCCTGACAAACGGCCCTCCTGCCTTTTTTCAAATGTCTCCAGACCCTGCCTCTCTGAATAACTTGTTCAGAATCTTCTTTCTACAGTAAGATAGTTCCTTGTATGGAAGATCTGTTTGGCTGAGCTGTGCTCCGTATTTATAGACAGGCAGTGTTGTTAACTGGCTAGGGGCTTGGGCCCTGGGACATATTTTTTATTTATTTATGGCTGCACTTCTTTTTATTTATTTATTTATGGCTATGCTGAGTCTTCATTGCTGCACACAGGCTTTCTCTGGTTGCAGTGAATGAGGGCTACTCTCTAGTTGCGGTGTGCGGGCTTCTCATTGCAGTGGCTTCTTCTGTTGCAGAACACAGGCTCTAGAGCACAGGTCAACAGCTTTGATTCATAGGCTTAGTAGCTCCACAGCATGTGGGATCTTCCTGGAACAGGGATCAAACCCCTGTCTCCTGAGTTGACAGGCGGATTGCTCACCACTGGACTACCAGGGAAGTCTCTGGGCCGCATTCTAATCCCAGCTCTCTCATTTAAGAGCTTTCGTCCTTGAGCAAATTACTCAACTCTCATGGTCACAATGGTTAAGGAACCATTTCCATCACGGTTACTTAATGGTTTTATCAATATATTCATTTCAGTGCCTGGGCTTTCTCATCTGGGAGATGATAGTGATGATGATGATAGCACCTCTCCTCTACAGCTGTCATAAGATTAAACTGGGTAACATACAAAAGGTGCTTAGTTAGAAGAGAGCCTGACATATATCAAGTGCTCAATAATTAACTGTTTTTGATGTAGCTTCCATCCCTCAGTTTAATCCTGTCACCCCCCATTTTGTTTTTAATCTTAATAAACTGCAGCTCAATCAACCCAGTGACCCATCAAAACACCAGTCTCACTGGAATCGCTTGTGCAAGGCCCTACATTTGGTTTTATACTCTGCAAGTCTTTGAAGTTCTTTTTTTTTTTCTTTTTTAGTTTTTTTTTTTTTTCCTTTTCTTTTAAAAATTTTATTTTATTTTTAAACTTTACATAATTGTATTAGTTTTGCCAAATATCAAAATGAATCCGCCACAGGTATACATGTGTTCCCCATCCTGAAACCTCCTCCCTCCTCCCTCCTCCCTCCCCATACCATCCCTCCGGGTCATCCCAGTGCACTAGCCCCAAGCATCCAGTATCGTGCATCGAACCTGGACTGGCAACTCGTTTCTTACATGATATACATGTTTCAATGCCTAATAAGGGACCCCACAATTTTATTTTGCACTGGGGGTCCCACAAATAACATAGCTTGTCCTGCCTGGAAAATTGGCCCTGCTGGCTTCTTGGTTTCATGCATAAGCAGAGCTAGGCAGGGAGGCCCTCGGCCGAGCCTGCTTCTCCCTGTGGTGCATGCAGTAGGATTGGTGGGTCTGGGGCTTGGCCGTCCAGTGCACACTCACTCTTCTCTCTTCATTCACCCCTCATCTCCCTGTCCCTTAGTTTCACCCTGCTCTCCAACTCTCCCTGCCTCTGCTTGGCAGCCAAGTTCAGGACCATTGGCCCCTCCAGCAGCATCTCTCTTTCCTTTCCCTGCAGTCATGGTGGAAGCACTCTGCATTTGCGAGTTTGCAGTGATGAGCATGGATACCGTCTTTAGCAGCATGGAAATCACAGTGCCCTGTCTAAACCCAAAGAAATGACAGTAAGAATTCGGGTTTCCTAGCCCAGAGATGGGAGTCAGCAGTCAGCAGAGAGTTCCTGATGGTGAGGATGCTTGAGTGAAGCATTGTTGGGCCTTGGGCTTTGCTTCCAATCAAGGAAATCAGGAATGATCCACAATCATTATTAAACTAGAGAGTTTGCGCACCTGTCATTTCCCCAGGGTCAGTCATTGTCTTACTCCTCTGGTTTCTAAGGCAGTAAGAAAACTGAGTGTGTTTTCAACAAACATGGCAGCCAGCAGGAATTTTTTGGTCCTGCTTGCCACATAAAATCTGCAGGGGAAGCGAGTGGATTGAAGATGAAACAGGGCAACATGTGCTTTAAGATGCAGAAAGAGAGCTAAAGGGGTCTCTGCTTGGAGGAGGCTCACATCTACCAAATGTTCCCCCTGGAAGAGAGACCCCAGCTAGACAGTGGGTGAAAGCAGCCTGCGTGTCTGAGGCACAGCGGTGGGAGGGAAGGAAGTGCTTGGCTGCCAGGTTGCGAGGGGCACCTCCTCTCTGCCTTAGGCCTGGCCCCTGGGGGAGCCCTGAGGCTGGGGCTCAGGCTCAGTAAAAGGGGAAAATAAGGCCTCCTGCGTATTCCATTCTTGCTGCTTCAGTGAAAGGCCCCAGGGCTCTGTAGTCAGGCGGGAGCCCAGGACTCCTCAGAATGGCATACGGGGCGCTGGGATAATCCTTCTCCCATTTCACACTGAGTGAGCTGGCTTGCAGCTGGAAGATCTGCTCCCTGAGGCAAATTCTCCCATCATGCAGGGGCAAAGCATCCCCTAGATTCCCCTGGTAACCAGAAACTCCCACCACAGGCTGGGGGTCAACCCTGAGGGTGTATCTGAAGGACAGAACAGCTGGGAGGGCAGAGGTGTTCGGGACTCTTGGGGCTACTCTAACTAACCCCTGCAGTCTGCCCTGTGACTCAGCCTGCAGATCTGGAGCAGGTGTTAGTGATTTAGCGCCAATCTGCAAAGCTGTCGCCTCCTTCTCGGTTGCTTCTCCAGAGCCCAGACACTTCCCCAGCATAGGCCCTAGAGGCAGGAAGGCCTGATGCTGCTGCTGCAGTGTTTACAGAGCTCCAAGGCACGCCACCACAGACAGCCAGAGGGGCCTGTGTTCTAATCACACCACACCCAGGAATGTGAAACCAGGGCTTGGTCCAAGAGGAGGCTGGAGCAGCAGCCACATCCCCCAGGGTTGATTCTGGGGCAGGGGCTTTAGGTTTGCAAGTTCCATCTGCTGCTTGGGAATGCCATGGGAACTTGCCCTGCAGGATGGATGGGCCCAAGGGGAGAGCCCCCAGGTCACGACAGGCGTTGGAGTCTCATAAAGTAGAGACTGGGCTTGGCCTCAGGAACACAAGCTTGAGTCCTCACCTTGCCACCTGCTCCCTGGCTGAGTGTGGGTATGTTACTTCCCCTCTCTTGTCCTGGTTCCTCTTTTCTGGTCGTGGGCTGGAGCAACCTCCTAAGGGAGCTTCTAGTTCTGAGTTTTTGATGATTTGTGTTTACAGTGTCCTGAGCTGGCTTTGCAGAGAGTATGTGGAGAATGAAGAAACTGTGGAGGGCTGACTGGTGATTTCCCCAGAGAGTCTATGGCCCCTGGGGATGCTCCTGCTGCAGTAGACAGCCCAGGCCCCAAATGGCAGCCGTCAGTGTAGGTTTAGCTGAAATTTTGTAGCAGGAAGCAAGATGAGCTCATTAGGTTCACCTGTGTAAATCGGTGCCTTTCACAGCTGAGTGTCCTGGGAAGGGGTGGGCTGAGAATTCAGCTCCTCAGGGCAGGAGGCCCGGTGTCTGAAGGCCAGGCTGACCTAAAATGAGGCCGTTCGGTAGCATTTAATGGCACGGAAAAATGTTCAGTGATAAGGTGAAAAAAAGCAGGTAGAAAAAGCAGCATATGTAGGACAGTTTTCTTATTATGGGAAGAAATATTTCCCTCTAAAAGTAGAGACACAGGCACAGAAGGGAAGGCCCTAAAATGCAAGGAGTGATTATCTCAGAGTGTTGGGATTTCCTGTGGCTTTTATTTTCTTCCTTCATGCTTTTTTTTTATTTTCCAAGCTCTTTTGTAACCATTAAAACACAATTTTTTTTTTTCATAGAAAGCTAGGGGTATTAAACTTGTCAAAATAAATTGGCCTTTATTTATATAATGTGTCCTTTATATAATGTGCCCACAGGCTTTTGGGCTTGCCAGGTGGCACTAGTGGCAAAGAACTCGCCTGCCAGTGCAGAAGACATAAGAGATGCAGGTTTGATCCCTGGGTGGGGAAGATCCCCTGGAGGAGGGTATGCCAACCCACTGCTGTATTCTTGCCTGGGCAATCCCATGGACAGAGGAGCCTGGCAGGGCTACAGAACCATAGGGTCACAAGGAGTCAGACATGACTGAAGTGACTTAGTACATACACACAGACACAGACTTTTCCCAGAAAAGATCTTGGCCACAGCCTGAATGAGGGCCAGTTCCTAGGTGGCCATGTCTTAATTTATACAAACCTGTGGTAGCTTCAGAATTTCAGTATAGGAGTGACTTAGTGGAACACTGATTGGGAAGGAGAAGTTGAAGTTACATTTATTATTATATTTTAATTTAAATTTATTTAAATTGGAGGCTAGTTATTTTACAATATTGTATTGGTTTTGCCATACATCAACATGAATCCGCCACGGGTTTACACGTGCTTCCCATCCTGAACACCCCTCCCACCTCCCTCCCTGTACCATCCCTCTGGGTCACCCCAGTGCACCAGCCCCAAGCATCCTGTATCCTGCATCGAACCTGGACTGGCGATTTGTTTCTTATATGATATTATACATGTTTCAATGCCATTCTCCCAAATCATCCCCCACCTCCCTCTCCCACAGAGTCCAAAAGACTGTTCTATACATCTGTGTCTCTTTTGCTGTCTCAAAGTTACATTTAAAATAAAATTGAGAGGGGCTTCTCTGGCAGTCCAGTGGTTAAGACTGTGTCCTACTGCAGGGACATGGGCTCAATTTCTGGTCAGGGAACTAAGATTCCACATGCCAAGCTGCATGGCCTTAATTAACTAATTAAAAAAGTAAACAAAATAAAATTAAGAAGGAATTTCCTAGTGGTCCAGTGGTTAGGACTCCACTCTTCCATGATTGAGGGCATGGGTTTGATCCCTGGTTGGGGAACTAAGATCCCCATATGCCAGGGAGTGTGGCCAAAATAAAATAATAAAGGAAAAAAATACAGTAAAATCAAGAAAGCATCATTTGTCTATATAAAGGATTTCTATGCAAGCTCCCTCCTCTGGCACAGCTGACTGGACTAGCCATGATTAGCTGACCTGAGTGCAGCCAATCCATGGGCCAGCTAGTGTCCTATGCAACAAAGACGAGCTGGGCCCTCAAATTCCTTCCTGTGGGATTTGAAAAGAGAAATCAGAAGAGTGAAGCAGTTAGCAGTGGGAACAGCAAACGAAACGAGGTATGAGGACACATAGCATACGGTAGCTCGAGGTGAAATGGTGCAAGTTATGAAAAGTAGAAATAGTTCTCAAAATACGCAAGCAGAAGACATGAGAGAGCAGAGCTGTGAAGTGTTTTAAAAGGTTCCAGAGATTAGAAGAAAGGATAAACCAAATGGTAGCAAGAGGACAGAGCGAAGTTCCAGAGAACAAGGTTGCCAGGTTTCTTAGTTTGGGTTCCCTCAGAAACAGACTCTGAGACAATAATCTGAATGCAAATTTGCACTCAAAATAGTTAGGCAGTAGTCCTAGGAAACTCCAGGAGAGCCGTGGGGAAGAGGTTCAGGCAAGGAAAGGTAGACAGTAAAAGGTGCACGGACATGGGTGGTGGCGCTTTATCCAGGGGAGGAGTTGGAAGGTGTACACCTCAGACATATCCCCAGCCAGGAGGAAAGGGGCTTGGGGTGTCTCCCCAGAAACTCCTGGGAGTCACTGGTTGAGAGCTGAGCCCAGAGAGTTTGATTTTCTAGCACTCTGACCTGCTGCTTGTCATGGCTCCAGAACTAATTCTCTAGGCACACACGGGCACTCTGCAAGGTCTGGGGGCTCTGGGCAGGGCCCAGGGGTGTATACTTCACCAAGAGAGGAGCAACAGACAGGCATAAAACCTGCAGCCTGTATGAGAGAGAAGATGAGGGAATAGTCAGTCCCTTGAGCTCTGAGTTTTTTTATAACTACCTGGTTCTTGAGCTTCATTCAATAAGCCCCTGAGACTTGAGCTGCCTGGAGTAAGCCTGACTCAGACACTGAGAGGAAATACAGAAGGAGGCATGTCCCTTTTCCAGGACTCCATGCCCTCCTTGGCCTCTTACAAGGAAAGGACTGTCCTATATTGTCTTATATTTAGATGATAAACATAGAAAATTATAGAAAACATAGAAGATTAAATTGCCTTGGATGGATTCTTAGTGCTTAGTAGACATGACAAGATCTCATAGTGTAGCTTGGGGGTAGACACAGACACTCCAAATTCCCTTATGACGTGGCCAGTGTTTAGATGGAGCTGTGTTCTCAATGGTAGGGAACAACCAGGCAGAAAAAAATGAATTCTGCTTATGGGAATTAAACAAGGCTCACAGAGAAAGTGCCTTTTGGACTGGATCTTGAGGAATGAGTAGAAATTCACCAGGAGTATAGAGGAAGGGAGACAGAGGAAGGGGATAGAGGATAGAGGAAGTTTAGCACAAAATTCCCTGGTGGCTCAAACAGTAAAGAATCTACCTGCAATGCAGGAGACCGGGGTTTGATCCCTGGGTCAGAAAGATTCTCTGAAGAAGGGAGTGGCTACCCACTCCTGTATTCTTGCCTGGAGAATCCCATGAACAGAGGAGCCTGGCGGGCTACAGTCCATGGGGTCACAAAGAGTCAGACATGACTGAACCACTAAGCACGCATGCATGCATGATCAAGCAGAAGCCCTGAGCTAGGGAAGAGCCCAGGTGGTTTGGAGAATGAAAACAATAAAAGCTAAATGGGAGGAAAAACTAGAAAGGCCCTAGACTGATTGTGAAGGGCTTTGCATGTCAGGCTGAGTTTTGATTTTATTCAGCGCCCACTGGGGACTCACAGAAAGTTGTCTGTGGGAAATATTATAATACAGAAGCTCTGGGACAGTAATAATCGTCAGACTACTTTCCCACCTGAGAGCCAGATAAATCAGGGCAGTGGGTAAACATGAGGGCCAAGAATATCTTCTACTATTTACCAAGGTTAAAAGATAAACTGAGGCATATTAAAGATATTTAGAGTTTATTTGCACAAAAATCAATTTGAATTGGGCAGTATCCTATCTTGTAGATAGGAAGGAGCTCTGAGGAGCTATACAAAAATGAAACACTTTTATAGGCAGAAAGGAATGGGAACAACACAATTACACTTGGCAAACAAGAAAATAGGAGGTATGGCTGACCACTTGGCAGAATCCGGGAGGGTAAACCTGAGTGCCGGAGATGGGGGTACTAAACAGGATCCAGTGCAATCCCAGAGCAGAATCCCTGCTCTGGGATGAAGGTCATTGGGAATGCAAGAAGGGAGGGTGTGGTTGTGTGTTAAAGTGGAAGACACCTTTGAAAGAGTAAGGAGCAGTTAGAACTTCCAGGTTTATCTTTTAGCAACAACATCGGGTGTGGATATGAGATATAAATTCTAGAAAAAATTAATCAGAGAGGCCCCGGCAACCACCCCTAATTCCACTTCCAGTGTAGACATAAGATACAAAGTCTAGAAGAAGTTAATCAGAGACACCGAAGAAATCACCTTCAACCTTTCCTCCAGTGGAGACATGAGATGTAAATTCTAGAAAATAAATTACTCTGTGAAGCCCTGGATTCAAGGACACGCAGAGAGGAGGGTGAGTGGGGCTGAGATGCTAAAAACAGGGACAAAGTGAAAATCTGAATGGTGATATCCTCAGCCCTCTTTCTTGCTGGTCTTCAGAACAGGTCTACAGATACTGACATTAGGAATTCTCTAGGAAATAATCAGGTATCCCCTCCCCTTAAACCACCCATGAGTTGAACCCAATAGACAAGCACACTCGCCTCATTTCAGAGATTCTAGTCAGTTTTGAGCTTCCGATCAGCTTAGAGATTTTCAGTCTTAAGTAAAAACAAGTAGTCAAGTATCATCAGAACATTTAGAGGAAAAAGTATAAAAGGAGCTCTAGGAAATGAAAAATATGAAAGCCAAAATATAATACTAATCTTTAAAATTGTAAGAGAAGGTGAAATATATTTTTCAGAAAGTAGGAAAAAGGTAAGATGATGAGTTGAATAAAAAAGTTTTAAAAATTAGGAAACTCACCTAGAAGGATCATCTTCCAAAGAATGAGAATTCCAGATCAAGAGGAAATAGTTAATACAGTATAGTGACAATTACTAAAGAAATTATACAAGAAGTTTTCCAAATGGAAGTGCATTCCCTAAACTAATATGCTTCCTGATTAAAAAGACCCTTGGAATGCCCAACACAGTGAATAAAAATACATCTTTGTGAAATGGCAAAACACTGAAAAAACACTAAAAGCTTCTTGAGAGATGAAAGGGGAAAAAGTCATACCCCAAAAATAAGGACTAAAGATAGCATTGGACAGCAACACTAGAAACTTAAACACAGTAGAGCATGTCTTCAGAATTGTGAGGAAAAAAAATAATTTGCAACCTAGATTTCTGTACCTAGCCAAACCATTATGTGTGGACATGTGTAAATAAAGACAGTTTCAAACATCCAAAGTCTCAAAAAATTTATCTCAATGTATCTTGTATCAGGAAATTACTGGAAGATATTTCTTAGTTGAAATGAGAAAGTAAACAAAAAAAGAGGAAAATTGGGAAATGAGATTCACAGGAGAGAGTTAAAAGGAACTGATGGAAGGGTGGTGCAGAAAAATCCCAGATTTACAGTTGGGCAGTTGGAAAGTAGAGAATATTTGAAGGGGCTGAATGTTTGTCCCCCCCAAATTCATCTGTTGGAATCCTAAGCCCCACTCTAATGACAGTTGGAGGTAAAGCCTCTGCAAAGTGATTAAGTCATGAGAATGAAGCCCCATGAGTGGGGTTAGTGCCCTTTTAAGGAAACATGATTATTTACTTTCTTCTCTCTGTTTTCTGCTATATGCAGATACAAGAAGATAGCCATCTGCAAAATAGGAAGAAAGATCTCACCAGACCTAGGTCTGCTGGTGCCCTGATCATGGACTTCCCAGCTGCCAGAGCTATGATAAATGTTCATTGTTTAAGCCAGCACTTATTGTGCGTGTGCTCAGTCGTTCAGTCATGTCCTACTCTTTACCACCCCATGGGCTGTAGCCTGCCAGGCTCCTCTGTCCATGAAATTGTTCAGGCAAGAATACTGGAATGGGTTGCCATTTCCTACTCCAGGGGATCTTCCCAACCCAGGGATCGAACCTAAGTATCTTTCATCACCTGCATTGGCAGGCAGATTTTTTACCATTGTGCTACCTGGGAAGCCCTATTAAGCCACCAAGTTTATGGTAATATGTTATAGCAGCCCAACCTAAGACTGGTGGGAAATGACAATACATTATCTGATCACTATAACCAAGTGGAAGATTGTGTGGAAAGAACATACAGAGCTAAGATATGATGTGGGAAACTTAGTCATAGGTTCAAAGAAAAGTGATCAAATGATGCAATTAACTGCAGAAAAATTAAAAGTTACACAAAAGTGAATATATAATCTGAAACACTGGATATCTCTGCAATGGGTAAGATTGATATAAAAATAATAAGGTGAGTCAATGAACACTCTGGAGATGAAGAAAATAGAGAATACAGTGCAAAGGATGAAACTGTTAAAGAAATAACATGAGAATATTTGCCCAAACAGAAAGACATGTTTCCTGATTGTAAGGAAACCTTGAGTATTGAAACACCAAATATTGGTTTGACCAAAGATTGTGTTAAAATTATATTCGGGAAATGGATGAAGGGATGGATTTTTAAAACATCATGTACCAAAATAGGAAGCCAAGAAGGAAAGTTTTAAAATGTTTGAATTAAGAAATGGCGGTCTATGGAAGCTTATTGTTGCTTAGCTGCTCAGTTGTGTCCAAATCTTTTGAGACCCCATGGACTGTAGCCCACCAGGCTCCTCTGTCCATGGGATTTCCCAGGCAAGAATACTGGAGTGGGTTTCTATTTCCTTCCCCAGAGGATCTTCCCAACCCAGGGATCAAACTTGTGTCTCCTGCATTGGCAGCAGATTCTTTACCACTGAGCTACCCAAGAAGCCCATGGAAGTTTTACCTGAAAAACACCTAGAATGGTTGACTTTCTGAAGGAAAGCAGGGATGGAGGAGAACAAGGCATTACTGTGTTTTAGTATTTTTTAGTTTTCATTGACTTTTTAAACTTTGATGTGATGCTTTAATTAAAAATACATTTTAAAGCAGCAGTCCCCAGCCTTTTTGGCACCAGGAACGAGTTTCATGGAAGACAACTTTTCCACGGACTGGGACAGGGATCAGGGGAGAGTTTGGGATGATTCAAGCATGTTACATTTATCGTGCACTTTATCTATTATTATTACATCAGCTCCACCTCAGATCTATAGGCATTAGATCCTGGAGGTTGGGAGCCCCCGTTTCAAAGTATAACAATAATATTATTATTCTTTGCTGTGCCACAGTATAATAGCCCAGGGCTTCAGTAGAGGTTCTGTGTGCTGCCATGGGAAATTCAAGGGAAATGGGGTGTGCTCTCAAGACTGGTAGGGCAGAAAGAGGACAGCTGATGTATAGCGGATGGAGAGGCTGAAAGTGTGAGATGAACTCCAGCACAATAGTAAGAAGGTGATAATTCTCTGGGCACAGCTGGTGAGGCCAGTTTTCAGATGGTTGGAAATGACCATGGGAAAGAGGTCAGAAGAGGAATCCATCTTGTAGGTTTAAGTCAGTGTCTCTCAAACATCATGCAAATAATGTTACATGGGGGTCTTATTTATTATTAAATTCAGATTTCATTCAATAGGATTCTGCATTTTGAACAAGCTTCCAGGTGGTGTCAAAGCTGCTGAAGTCCACTTGAGTAGCAAGACTTCAGGCTGAAGGGTCTGAGCAGGGAGTAAGGATTTGGCCTGGGGTCTTGATGGGCTGGGCGAGGGAGGAACAGGTTAGAGGGAGCCACAGCTGAGTTCATGGGACAAAGATCCTAGACTTGAGGGGCTAAGACCGAACAAACTGGATATTGGAGACGGTTGGGGAATGAGTTACACATCAAAGACAAACCCACCTCCCATGGGGTTACCTCTGGCCAGGCCTGACAAAGTGTTTTGTTCTGGGCAAAGCTGCCCCAGATATGGGCCAAATAAAGAGAAGCTGGGAGTACCTCGGCCAACTGACCTTATCCGCCCCTTACTACCCACATCAAAGAATGAAACGTACTTGATCTCTAGTGGAGCTCTGATCCAGAGGTGGCATGGGGATGAGTTCTCATTCTGGGGTTCCATAGGCCTCAAATCTACCCCCCAACTTCTCAAACCCCGACCCAGGCTTGGTCTCCTATCTTCCTCCTCCATCAGCCCTTCAACAATGACTTCTGTGGGCAAAAACGGGCTCTCTCCTGCCTCTCCCCCAGAAACAGAGAAACGTGTCTGTAAGTGGGAATTCTGCTACTCTGCTGCTGCTGCTGCTAAGTCACTTCAGTTGTGTGCAACTCTGTGCGACCCCATGGACTGCAGCCTACCAGGCTCCTCCATCCATGGGATTTTCCAGGCAAGAGTACTACTATTTAAAATAACAGACAAATGAAGGGACTTCCCTGGGGGTCCAGTGGCTAAGACTTTGCCTCCCCAATGCAGGGGGTGTGTGTTTGATCCCTGGTCGGGAAGTTAAGATCCCACATGCCTCATGGCCAAAAACCAAAATATAAAGTAGAAGTAATATTGAAACAAATTTAATAAAGACTTGAAAAAACAAATGGTCCACATTAAAATAACAGACGGATGAAAACAATGACGAAGGCTCTTATTTAAAAAAGTCTCCTATGTGCAATCACGTGCTAAAGCACTTTATGTTTGTTGACTCATTTGTTTCTCATTTATTATTCCTGTTTTACAGATGAGGAGACTGAGGAAAAGAGAAGTAAAGCAGAGTATCCTTGCTCAAGGATACACAGAAAGTGGAACTGGCATTCTGGTTCCAGCATGTATTCTTCTAAGAGGTTATGTGTGCCGCTTGCAAAGAGCTTCCTTGATGGCTCAGATGGTAAAAATCTGCCTGCAATGCAAGAGACCTGGGTTTGATCCCTGGAGAAGGGAATGGCTACCCACTTCAGTTTCTTGCCTGATGAATTCCATGGACAGAGGAGCCTGGCAGGCTACAGTTCATGTGTTGCTAAGAGTCAGACACAATTAAGTGACTATCACTTTCTGCAAATAGTAAAATTGCATCATATGTAATTTTCATACCTAGGTGGACAAAGAGAAGAGAAAGAAAGAGAGAACAATAATTTAAATGTGTAGACAATTGCCTGCCTTTCTTCTCAGTTAGCCTTGCCCCAGAGAGAATGGTAACCATGAGACATAAATCTGGAGATCTGTTGGTCCATCTCAATTCCTTCTGCTTCTTAGACTAATGGTGAAAACACCTCGGTGCCCTAAATTTCATTCTAGTTTAAAGACATATTTTTTTTTTTTCATGCAGCACAAATCCTCAGATGTAAGCCAACTGTTTCATCCTGTGTTCCACTGGAGAAATAGCTATCTGTTCTCATCCTGGAAGAAAAATTGGTGCGTGGGACTCAATGAAAGATGCTAAGGATGCTACTCCACTATAAAATTATTTCTACTGTTATTCTTTGTAACTGTATAGTATTTCAGGTCTGTATTAAGTTACATGGGCTAACCTGGGCATCTAATAATCATCTGAAGCATCATCCTGTGTTCCCTTACCTCTCTGCTTTTCCCTGACTGATCTCTCTTCCTGGCTTGCTCTGATTGCTTCTTTGGCAAATGTCTACTTGTCTTTCAAAATGCAGCTCAGGCAGGCAGCACCCCTCCTGGAAGCCTTTCTTTATCCACTCTGGTTGAATTGAACATCCTGCTCTATACCCCATGGAGTGCATTGCTTTGTGTGGTCACAGTCCCCTAACTTGTCTGGTTCCTTCCCTGTTAGGGTTGATTCCTTGAGGGTAGGATGGTAAGTTTATCTCCATAATCCCTGATGACTTTGAACAAGCATTTATCGAACAGATATGATAGTGTTTGAGCATATGCTGCTCTCTACCTGGGATGATGTTCCCTTCTCTAATATATTCATTCTCTCTCTCTTTCTCTCTGCAATCTGAACGGTATTCATCTTTAGTCTTCAGTTAAAGCCTCTGCTCCAGATCCTGCAGCTACATACACGGACACACCCATACTTTGGCTTCTCCAAGACTCATCAGTCAAGTTATTGCTTTCTTAGCATTTGTCTTTCTGGCCTGACAGTCAGCCCCACAGGGACAAAGCTTCATCTGCTGCCCCTTCCAGCGCTGATCACAACATTAGGCACCCAATAGGCTTCCAATCACTGTTTGTTTAATAAATGAACAAACAAAGGAGTCAGTGAGCAATTATATTTTGAGTCTCCAAAGTCAAAACTTCCATTTGTGGCCAAATACTGGGATTACTATCCAGATCTAGGATGAATGAGGGAAAAGAAGGGCAAGGGCACTAGATGTGAGAAGGAGCTCACTTCTGATGCCAGCTGTGCTCTTGCAGGAGCCTGGTGACTCCTTGCATGGTGGGCCTGGGGGCCTTGCCTGCCCTGCCCCCACTGCATCCAGTTCCTTCCTTGTATAACTCAAGCCTTTTGAGATGCTGACAACAGAAATCTAATATACACATATCAAGCAAACTGCTGGAATTGGATTGCTCTTATAAGAAAATCACAAGAAGGGGAGAGCTGAAAGGTTCCTGGCATCAGGAATTCCAATGTTATTGGAGCTCTGTTTCTCTTCTTCACTTTCCTCTGCTCCTATGTATTATTCTTTCAGAACATCTTATACATATAAAACCTCCTCTTGGTTCTGTTTCTCCAGAGAACCCTGACTCATATAGTGCTGATAGAAGTTTCTGGAGAGAATGGATTCATACTCCCTTCTCCTCGGCTACCTTTCCCTGCCTCACTGTGGATTTGGCGTGGGAAGACCAAGGCAGGCAGTTTCCCAGGCCTTGCTGTACTCCTTAGCACTTCCTTCTGTATCTCTCTGATCAGGGCAGAGGGGGCCCTCAGTCCCGAGAAGGGGTGCAGAGTCTGCAGCTCCCAGATCATCTGCTCCAAATCAGGCAGGGGAGCTACCCGGCTGGGAGGGAAACTGAAGCTGAGCTGAAATGGAACAGCTGGGTCTCTTTCAAAGGCACAGCCCATTGAGGAGAAGCAGAGCAGTTTAGCCTTCCTTAGCAACCCACCCAGAACCTGCCAGAGTGATGCTGCTCTTTAGAGACCACAAGGGCTCGAGGAGAAGACAGAGCCTACCAACACACAACACAGCTGTCCGTCCCCTCCTTTCTTTGCATCATCACTTGCCGGGCTATTTCCAGATTATGTTGGAGAGAAATAAAGCCCCTGCCTCAGAGAGTGGATGGGACCATCAGAGCTCTCTGTGGCCAGAACACAGCATCTGCTGCCATGATTATTGCTGCAGAGGGAGAGTCGGTCTGCACAGGGGAGAGACAGACAGGTGATTCTTTCTGCCTCCAAAATGCTGTGGTTCTCCAACTTCAGTGTCCGTGAGAATCACCTGGAGGTATCACTGAAACAGCTCACCAGGTCCCACCCCCAGAGTTTGTGATGCAATAGGGCAGGGCCTGAGAATCTGCATTCTCAACAAATTTGTAGGTGCTGCTGCTGGCCTGGGGGCCACACACTGAGAACCCCTGGCCTCACATAGCCTGGCTGCACTTGAGAATCACTGGGATGCTTTATACATACCTGGCTGCCACCAGGACTCTGACTGAAGTGGTTTGGGGTGTGGCCTAAGCATTAGCATCTTTTATGCTTCCCACCTTTTCCGCATCAGTACCCTGGTTCTGATGGTTGTGTGGGGCAATGGCCATGCACTCAACATCTCAGTAGGAGTCTGGGGGATGTGCTAGCTGAGCCTCGCATTTCCCTGCTAGGAGGGATCTGACCCAGCTCCCACACTCGGTTGAGAATTGTCCTTTCCTGGTGCCTTCTCTCAGCCTCACCTCACTTTCTCCATGTTGACATCACCCGCTGCCCATGTCAGGGTCCTGTGAGGTCCCCAACCAAGTTCTCGGCCCTAAGACCCAGGCCAAGGCTGACTGAGCTGACAGGTCCTGCTGACAGACCTCTGTCTCTGGGTTTGAATCTCTCTGTGTGGGGCTTCCAGGGCCAGGAGCCCTGCCACCGACCCCCAGACCCCCCTAGACTCCGGGCTCTGACCAGACATGGGCCCAGCTGTCCTATTGCTGGCCTGTGTGGGTGCTCACCCCCGGACTTGCCCTGGCCGCCTGCTCCCTCTGGGCACAGCTCATGCATCTGGCCTCCTGCTTCCTCTGTGAATCCTGTGATGTTCTAGGCATTAATTTGAAACAGCGGCAAGCTGTTGAGAGGTAAAGCCTTACATTTAAATTTCAGAGAAGGACCCTCCTTACCCTTTGATGTTCATGGCACAAACAGATCTTCAAAGGGTATGATATTTACCTCAGCACCTCAGCTCCTTAAAGGAAAAAATGCTTCATTGTTGAAAAGCGTTGTTTCTAATTAGAGCCTTTGACAGGCTGAGGACTCCAGGGAAGTACCCCTCCCCGCTCCTACTTCTAACCTCCCCACCCAGGAAACTTGAGACCCTGGTTTATTGCTCCCCATCCCCACTTCGCACCTTCAGTCCCCCTACTCCTTGCCCCAGGCGCTCCTTCTTGAGGCCCACTCACTCGGAGGACACATTTCAGAAAACAGTCTATGTCCAGGGGCCTTCTGGGATAGAGGTGGGTGGGGTGATTTTTTTCTTTTAAATTCTTTCCAGCATATTTCCAAGTCTCATCAGGGACATTTTCTCCACTCCCCAGGGAACCTCCTCCTTTTTTTCCTTTTAACGTTTATTTATCTGGGTGCTCCAGGTGTTAGTTGTGGCACACAAACTCTTAGTTGCAACATGTGGGATATAGCTCCCTGACCAAGGATCGAACTTGGGCCCCCTGCATTGCAAGCGCAGAGTCTTAGCCACTGGACCATCAGGGCAATCCTCATCTTCTTCTGCATGTTGGGATTGATAGGTTATACTCCATCCCCAAATCTCACAGGCTTACCCCAGGAAAGGGTTTCTTCTTACTTAGGCTAAGTCTGATGCAGGCTGGTCATTCCTCTTCCATCTTGAAGCTGCACTGTCTTGAAACTGTGGCCTCCACAGTCTCTCTGTGTGAGAGGGAGAGAGAGATGGAGGAGTCCCACTGGCTCCTAACTGCTTGGGCCAGAATGTGACACATCCCCTCTGCTGCCAGTCCACTGGCCCAAAGTAGTCAGGAGACCCTGAGCTGCTCCATAGGGAGTACATGAAATTTGGGGTGAGCTCCAGCTGTGACATCCTCCCTTCCCAATTGAGGTGGCTCAGGGAACATACACCACTTTCAATACGTTGCCCTGGATCCCCAGTAAGAAACAGTCTTTGTGGGGGATGTGTGTGTGTGTACTCACTCTGACTTTTTGCGACCCTATAGGCTGTAGCCCGCCAGGCTCCTCTGTCCACGGAATTCTCCAGGTAAGAATACTGAAGTGTACTGCCATTTCCTCCTCCAGGAGATCTTCCTGACCCTGGGATTTAGCCCTTATTTCTTGCATCTCCTGCATTGCAGGTGGATTCTTTACTACTGGTGCCACCTGGGAAGCCCCTTTGTTGGGTAGAAGGGTTGTTTATTCTGTATTTACCCTAGATCCATCCTCTGTCTTTCTAGGACCTGGAATCTGCTGGGTTCCTCTGTCCTTTGACTTCCAGTTGGGTTCAGTCAGGGGAAAATGAGTGCTGGGAAATCACCAACAGGAAAAGGAAATCACCAGCAGAGGAATGGGAAATTACCAGCAGAGAATGGGAAGCTGGAGGAGAGGAAGGCAGAAGGTGCTGCTCCTTCACTCCCTCCCTGCCAGCCTTGATTTGGCAGAACTACTTCCTCTCCCCATGGCTACGGCACCTGTAAGGCGGCCTCAGTCCCTTCCACACTCACATTCACAAACCCCCTCTCCCCTCTTCCAGCATCCTGCTCTTGCTGGTCCCCGGGTGTTTCATAATCCTCTGTTGGTTCCCTTCACTCTGCCCAAGCCTCTGAAAATAGCATCTCCGTCTTCATTAACCTCTTTTCAACTTCCATTTGAATTAACCATCTTCCCACTTGGAAAGGAGCATCTGAGAAGGACTAACTCCTGGCCCCAGCCAGGAACAATATCTACTAACCTGTGGGGGCCAGTGATGAGGGGCCAGGCACCCCACTAAGGTTCTAAGCTCTTCTCCTGGGTTGACAGACATAATCCTCATGATAACTCTTTGAGACAGATTACATTGTTTCCTCAATTTTCAGATAAAGAAACCAAGAAACAAAGAGGAAAAGTAACTTGCCTAAGATCACATAGCACTTGAATTTGAACCTAGGCAGTCCTTGCTCCTGACATCTACTCTACCATGCCACACTTCAGCCCACCGGTTAAAGAATAGGCTCTGGTACGTGTTGGAACAGTGGACCATCCCCGCCCCCTTCCCGTGACTCATATAGTAGGGGTCTGTGGGCTTGCCTGGTTTCATTGATCACTCTGGTTCCCAGACCCTTAAACTTCTAGGCTCCAGGGAAGCTGCAGTTGTATGGTCTCTGGACCTCTATCCAGTATGAGGGCTCTGCTCTTTTATGGTTAAAATAATGCATTTTTTAAACTCCCTAGTTCAGCAAAGTTTTGCCTTTGTTATTGGTTGAACTGTGTTTCCCAAAAAGATTTGTTGAAGCCCAAACCCCAGTACCTCAGAACATGCCCTTATTTGGGGACATAGGGAGGCTACTGATGTAATTACTTAACATGAGGTCATATTGGAGTAGGGAGGGCCCTTAACCCAGTATGACTGGTGTCTGCATAAGAAGAGAGAAATTAGGGCACAGACATGCACAGGGAGCATGCCACGCACGTGGAGACAGAGGCACACACAGGAGTGATGTATCCACAAGCCAAGGAATGCTGAGGATTGCCCACAGCCACCAGAAGCTAGGTGAAAAGCATGGGATGGACTCCCCCTCACAGTCTCTGGAAGGAACCCACTCTGCCAACATCTTGCTTTTGACCATCTAACCTCCAGAACTATGAGACAGCACATCTTCATTGTTTTAAGCCACTCAGTTTGTGGTACTTGCTATGGCAGCCCTAGGAAAGGAAGAGCCCCTTTAATCACCATGGTTACCACCTCTATTCCCACCCCTCTCTCAGCAGTGCTCCAGCTCCACTAGCCTCCTTGCTGTGGTCAGGGGACTCCAAGCAAGTTCCTGCCTTAGGGTTTTGCACTTACCGTGCACCCTTCCTGGAGTGATTTCCCTTAGATGTTCACAGGACGCCTTCCTTCATAATACATTTGTGTGTGTCTGTGTGTGTGTGTGTGTGTGCACGCTCATATTCAGTCATATCAGACTCTATGGGCTTTAGCCAGCCAATCTCCTCTGTCAATGGGATTTTTTAGGCAAGAACACTGGAGTAGGTTGCCATTTCCTTCTCCAGGGGATCTTTCTGATTCAGAATCAAACCTGGGTCTCCTGTACGGCAGGCAGATTCTTTACCTGCTGAGGCATCAGGGAAGCCCATGAGAGATGGAAGGTTTTGAAGACCACCACCCACACTTCAGTCACTCAGAGCCTCTTGGAACATGCCAAAATTTGCCAACATTATAAAAAGCAATAACTAAAATCTTAACAAATATTTGTTATAAGAAGGCAAACCTACTTCAATGGTATCTCTGAGGAGCAGACATTCTAGAGCCCAACTGAATCGGCTTTCTCACCTTCACTCTCCTGAATCAGCTATTCTACTGCTTCATGTAGAAACTGACTGCCTAAATGAAACTTTATAACATGCTGTCAGAAAAGTCTTTGGCCTCCAGAACCTGTAGAGAGCCAATAAAAAATGCTTTGGCACATTTGGGAAACAAAAACCTTCAAGAAACTGACAGACTTGTTAAGAGCTATAGCAAGAGAGCAGGATTGAA
The DNA here is from genome assembly GCF_055505025.1 of Bos grunniens. Taxonomy (NCBI): domain Eukaryota; kingdom Metazoa; phylum Chordata; class Mammalia; order Artiodactyla; family Bovidae; genus Bos; species Bos grunniens. Next base: position 73,063,041 of record NC_141170.1, read on the forward strand.
GATAAGGGATCAAGTCAAGAAAAAGAAACTGACATCAGGGAAATGCACAATGAAACCATCTCATACCCACGAGTATTGCTACTACAAAAAATAGACAATGACAATTGTTGGCAGGATGTGAAGAAATATGATCCCTGTGCACTGTTGATAAGAATGTAAGATGGTATAGCTGCTATGAAAAACAGTATGGAAGCTTCTATAAACATTAAAAAGAATTACCATAAAATTCAGCAATTCTACTTCTGGGTATATACCAAAAAGAATTTAAAGAGGACCTTGAGGAGATAACTGTAACATGCATTCATAAGCAGCAGCATTCACAATAGCTAAAAGCAACCCAAATGCCTATCAAAAGATAAATGAATAAATAAAATGGGATATAGACATGCAACAGAATATCATTCAGCTTTGAAAAGGAAGGAAATTCTGAAATAAGCATGGATGAACCTTGGAGGTATTATGCTAACTAAGTCACAAAAAGACAAATACTGAATGATTCCACTTAAAGAAGCTACCTAGAGAAATCAAATTCATGGAGACAGAGAGCAGAACTTCCCTAGGGACTGGGGAAGGAGAGAACGGGGAGTTACTGCTTAATGTACACAGGGAATGTAAATTGATGGAGCCATTATGGAGAACAGTATGGAAGTTCCTCAAAAAACCTAAATACACACTGACCATAAGATCCAGCAACCTTTCTTCTAGGCATATATCCAGACAAAATTATCATTTATAAAGATACATACACCCTCTATGTTCATAGCAGCCTTATTCACAATAGCCAAGATATGAAGGCAACCTAAAATGCCCATTGACAGATGAATGGACACACACACACACACACATACAATGGAATGAGATGGCTGGATAGCATCACCAACTCAATGGACATGAACTTGGGCAAACTCTTGGAGATAGTGAGGGACAGGGAGGCCTGGAGTGCTGCAGTCCATGGGGTTGCAAAGAGTTGGACACAACTTAGTGACTAAACAACAACATACAAAGGAATACTACTCAGCCATAAAAAAGTATGAATTAATGCCATTTGCAGCAACATGGATGGAACAAGAGATGATCATACTAAGTGAAATAAGTCAGGAAGAGAAAGACCAATACCATATGGCATTGCTTATATGTGGAATCTGAAATATGACACAAACGAGCTTATTTATGAAACAGATTCACAGACATAGAGAACAGACTTATGGTTGCCAAGATGCAGGAAGGATGGGGAAGGGATGGATTGGGAGTTTTGGATCAGTGCATGAAAGTTAGTATATACAGGACAGACAACAAGGTTCTACTGTATAGCACAGGGAGCTATATTCAATATCCTGTGATAACCAACACAGCATTGTAAAGCAATTTTCCTCTAGTTAAAAAAAGTTTTTAAATAGAACCTAAAAAACATCCTGTGATGAACCATAATGGAAAAGAGTATGTGTGTGTATACACACACACACACACACACACACGCACGCACACACACACATGTAACTGAAATAATTTGCTGTACACCAGAACCTATCACAGCATTGTAAATCACCTATATGTCAATAAAAAAATAAGTTTTAAAAATGTACACAGTTCCAGTTTGCAAAATGAAGAGTTCTTGAATTTGGTTGCACAGCAATGTGGATGTGTTAACAACTGAATTTTACACTTAAAAATCGTTAACATAGTAAATTTTATGTTACGTACATTTTACCAAAACTAAGTGTTAGGTAGGTAGAATAGGGAAAAGGAGTCCAAAATGGCGGTGGCTAAAAGACAAGGAAAGGAAAAGCCCGTGAAAATAGAAAAAAAGAGGGCCCGAGGACCAGAGTGAGGACCTCAGGTAAAACAAACAACACTCCTGGCTGGCCCAATTTACATAGGACAGGCCCAGGGAGAGATAAACATATGAATAGAGGAGCCAAAGCTAGCTCTCTCTCTCTCCCACCCCTGCGCACTGGGGCGTTCTTCTCCTTGTGTCTTTGGATCTACGTGCCCTCATGCCTCGAAGATGGATTTTCCTGCTATCTTCTAAATAAAATAGAGCTGTAACACTGAGCTGTAACACGGATTTGTATAAGAGCTATAACATGGTCCATTCGAGACCTAAGAGCTATAACACGGTATATCCAAGGCCTGAGAGCTGTGAAACGCCCAGGGGGCTTTAATGTCCATCACTCCAAATCTTTGTTGTGATGAGACAAAGAACCAAGGAAGATACACTCGCGTGACATAAGTAAAATTGTTTTTAATTAAAAGAGGAAAGAGAAGGAGAAGGGGAAGGGGAAAGAGAAGAGGAAGAAGAAATGAGAATGAAGAGAGTGTGGGGGAGGGGGAGGAAAACCCATGTCCTGTTCAGCAGTGGTCAGTGAGCTGCTTCTGCCTGCCTTGTAAATGATGTCGCCCAGGCCATTCCTTTGGCACATTCTACGGGAAATGTTTCTTGAGAAAGAGAGGTATAAATGAAGCAGCATCTCCTCAAACCTAAAATCCTTCAAAGGTTAAGACCTACTCTAGACTAGAAACGCCCTGCGTGAAATAGAGGAATAAATGCAATCTCTTTGTTGGTTGCTTTTATTTCAAATTTTACTTTCGAATACGTGATACATACATGCATACTACAAGATCCAAAAAGTACAGAACGTACATGGTGTACAAGTCAATTTCCCTTCTTTCCTGGCCCAGCCACCAGTTTCTCTTCTTGGGAGCAACAACCGTTGATTTCCTCTGGAAGGTAGATTTACCCCTGCCCTCTCCCCACTTTTTTAAGAACTCAAATGGTAGCATTCTAAGCCCATTATTCTGTCTTATCACTAAAAATTATATCCTGGTGATCATTTCATCCCGTATATGGAGATATGCCTCCTTCTTCTCCTTGCGGCTCCCTTTTTCTCCTCCTTTCTTTTTAAAGTAATATGTCTAACTGACGTAGACGGGACCACAGGGAGCCTGTGACATCTGGCTCCCCACCTTGAGAATGACCAGCTTTGGAAAGTCACCCCCACTTCCTCCTCTCACAGGAGGAGACTAATACAATGGAGTCCCATACACTCATCACTCAGATGCAATGATTATCAAAATTCTGTGACATGTACTTTATCCTAATCCATCTAGAAGTTCTTTGTTCTTTGTTCTAGCTGATGTAGTCCAAACCAAAACTGGCATTGGGTCATATCACCCCTACATTTTTCAATGTGCAGCTCTGCTGCTGCTGCTAAGTCACTTCAGTCGTGTCCGACTCTGTGCGACCCCATAGACGGCAGCCCAGCAGGCTCCCCCGTCCCTGGGATTCTCCAGGCAAGAACACTGGAGTGGGTTGCCATTTCCTTCTCCAATGCAGGAAAGTGAAAAGTGAAAGTGAAGCTGCTCAGTCGTGTCCGACCCTTAGCGACCCCATGGACTGCAGCCCACCAGGCTCCTCCATCCATGGGATTTTCCAGGCAAGAGTACTGGAGTGGGGTGCCATTGCCTTCTCCGAATGCAGCTCTAAAACATGTCAATTCTGTCTCACATAACCACAAAGTTATGATCACACCAAACAAAATTTACAAGAATTCTCTGATATTGCCTTATACCCAGTCCCCAGCAAATTTCCCCATTTATCATGTGTCCCCTAAATAGTTGGTTTCTTAAAAAAGTTCATTCCTTTCATTTGATGTCTCTTCATTTTCTTTTAATCTCTCCCTCCCCACCCCCCATTCTCTTTTAACCGTAAATACTCCTGCCACCATCTTTATTTCCCACCACTAACTTGTAGAAACTGGGTCAGTTTTCCTGAAAAATGACCCACATTCGGCTTCGTTTCTTTGCTTCTTGCAGTGCCACTTGAGTGATTTTACGTATTCTCCATGACTCCTGTGAATGGAAATGGGCTCTAGAGGCACACTGGCATATGTGGCAGGGACCCTCCAGGAGGTACCATGTGCTGTTACGTATTATGTCACATCGGGAAACACACATCTTCCTTTCAGTGACACAAAGATTAATCATTGGTTTAGATAGCCTGATCCCTTTGTGGTCAAGTTCCCCATCAATCTTTTATCTAACGAGTTTAGGCATTGATGGCCATTGTCTGAATCAATGATTTCCCCAGGAGTTACGAAATGATGATTTTCTAAGTCTCTCATTCCTTCCACATTTATCAGGCATGTTTTTAAAGAGCTGGAGAACCTACCTTATCCGCAAGTCTTCCTCTGAATTACTTAAGGTTATTTAAACTCAAAATCACTCCTAAGAGACTGTTTCTCTACCACTGAGGACACTTTGAAGACTGTATCTTCAACTCAAAAAGCAAGAATGAATAGAGAATTCTCAAAATTATTTCTCTAGGGTGGCATTGTTAGGATAAGCACATAGCTATCCCAGGTCTGATCATTTGGGCATAGAACTTCTAAAAGTAAAACAGAAATCAATTGCATTATTTAACTACCACACCCTCACAGGCGCACACACACACACACACACACACACACAAATATTGTAAACAGATCAAGAATTAAATCCTAATGCAGGATTTACTGTTGCAGTGTTTTTTCAAAAACTTATGTTTCTGCCCCTGGAGCACCCACCACCCACCATGAGTGAGGCCAGGTTGGGGATGGAGACATGACATCCTGCCTAGAGTTCTAGGAAGAGCTTGATCAGGAACAAGACACCCCAAAGCAGTCTGCTTTCTTCAAAAATGAATCTAAAAACAAGTATGTGAGGAAATCCACATTTTAACAATAGATTGCTCATCGCCTTGCCTGAGTTCTGTCAGACCAAGGCTGTGAGTCTTCCCTTCCTATCAGCAAGCACACGGTTGAGAGTAACTGGCCCAAGGATCACCTGTGGCTGAAAGGAGCCAGGTTTCAGAACGCCCCTGCCATGGTTGCCCTCACCTCCATTTGTCTACTTGACACTTCTTTCCTCATTTCTGAGCTGCTGGCTTGGGATTAGTCCGGCTGAAAGGAAGGTGTCCTTTCATTTTTACTCAGGTTAAAAAAAAAATCTATCTCAGAAACAAATCAATTCTAAATCCAATTAAATCAGAGATTGTGAGAGTTGGAAAGGGATATGTGGAAACACTGAAACCATCGGATTCCGAGTTTTTTAGCTAAAAATCACCTTGCTGCTACTGCCGCTGCTAAGTCGCTTCAGTCGTGTCCGACTCTGTGAGACCCCATAGACGGCAGCCCAGCAGGCTCCCCCATCCTTGGGATTCTCCAGGCAAGAACACTGGAGTGGGTTGCCATTTCCTTCTCCAGTGCATGAAAGTGAAAAGTGAAAGTGAAGTCGCTCAGTCGTGTCCGACTCTTAGCGACCCCATGGACTGCAGCCCACCAGGCTCCTCCATCCATGGGATTTTCCAGGCAAGAGTGCTGGAGTGGGGTGCCATTGCCTTAGAGACCTTATAATTAATTTTCTATTTACAGGTGTAGACATTGAGGCTCAGAGGAGTGGCGGGACTCACCCAGGATCCCGTGGCAAAGTTAAGACCAGAAACCAGATTTTCCTGCTAAATCAGGGACTTCCCCTCCCCACATTTTCCACGTTAGGAGAAAGAGCTCTGGAGGGGGTCATGTCACTTGCCTAAGGTTAAAGAGTTAGGTACTAATTGCCTACTATATGCCAGGTATGTGCTGGCATGTAATCATACCACACTCTATTCCTTGGATGCCATGCAGCTGTTTCCTACAGAGAAACTCATTAACTGTCCTAAATAGTCAGCATTCTGTCTGTCATCGCAGCTTATTCATCTCCTAATGGGTAAAATACATTCACTGTGCTTTTCAAGGAAAATGTTGGCTCCATCAAAGTATTCCTCAGATGAAACAACAATCCCACATTCTCCACAGTATGCCATCATCTTCCTGAATGAAGTGAGGAGTATGAAAACAGGAGTCTAGAGGTGCCACATAAGTAGTGTCAGACTCTTTTCAACACCATGGACAGTAGCCTGCCAGGCTCCTCTGTCCATGGAATTCTCCAAGTAAGAATACTGGAGTGGGTATTCTTCTCTAGGGGATCTTCCCGACATAGATATCAAACCAAAGTCTTCCTGGACTGCAGGTGGATTCTTTACCATCTGAACCACCAGGGAAGCCATTGGTAAAAGGATGGTTTCTCTCAGGCTATCAGAAGGTTGAGTGCAGTTCTTGGATTTTCATTGCTACCTTGATGGAACTCTATCTCTAACCCATTCCAAGAAGTCTTGGGATCCACCAGTTAAAAAGCTTCCTTTACTCCTCTGGCTCTAAAATTCTTCAGTTCAGTTCAGTTCAGTTTGCTTAGTCGTGTCCGACTATTTGCGACCCCATGAACCACAGCACACCAGGCCTCCCTGTCCATAGCATATTGGGCACCTACTGACCTGGGGAGTCCATCTTTAAATGTCTTATCTTTTTGCCTTTTCATACTGTTCATGGGGTTTTCAAGGCAAGAATACTGAAGTGGTTTGCCATTCCTTCTCCAGTGGACCACATTCTGTCAGACCTCTCCACCATGACCCATCCATCTTGGGTGGCCCCACATGGCATGGCTTAGTTTCATTGAGTTAGACAAGACTGTGGTCCATGTGATCAGATTGGCTAGTTGTCTGTGATCGTCAATTCTGTGATTTTCCTCAGGGGTAAATATTTGAGGTGATCAGTTATCTACTGATCAGTAATCAGTATCAGTTATCTACTGATTACTGGAGTTACTTCTCTACTGATCTGCAGTAGCATATTGGGCACCTACCAATCTGGGGAGTTCATCTTTCACTGTCCTATCATTTTGCCTTTTCATACTGTTCACGGGGTTCTCAAGGCAAGAATATTGAAGTGGTTTGCCATTTCCTTCTCCAGTGGACCACGTTTTGTCAGAACTCTCCACCATGACGCGTCTGTTTTGGGTGATCCTACACGGCATGGCTCATAGTTTCGTTGAGTTAGACAAGGCTGTGGTCCATGTGATCAGATTGGTTGCTGCTGCTGCTAAGTCGCTTCAGTCGTGTCCGACTCCATGCGACCCCATAGATGGCAGCCCACCAGGCTCCCCCGTCCCTGGGATTCTCCAGGCAAGAACACTGGAGTGGGTTGCCATTTCCTTCTCCAATACAGGAAAGTGAAAAGTGAAAAGTGAAGTCTCTCAGTCATGTCTGACTCTTAGCGACCCCATGGACTGCAGCCCTCGAGGCTCCTCCATCCATGGGATTTTCCAGGCAAGAGTACTGGAGTGGGGTGTCACTGCCTTCTCCAATCAGATTGGTTAGTTTCCTGTGATTGTGGTTTTCATTCTGTCTGCCCTCTGATGGAGAAGGAGAAGAGGCTTATGGAAGCTTGCTGATGGAGAGACTAACTGAGGGGGAAACTGGGTCTTGTTCTGATGGGTGGGGCCATGCCCAGTAAATCTTTAATCCAATTTTCTGTTGGTGGGTGGGGCTGTGTTCCCTCCTTGTTATTTGACCTGAGGCCAAACTATTGTGGAGGTAATGAAGATAATGGTGACCTCCTTCAAAAGGTTCCATGCAAGCACTGCTGCACTCAGTGCCCTCAACCCTACACAGGCCACCACTGACCCACACCTCCACCAGAGACTCCTGGACACTCATGGGCAAGTCTGGGTCAGCTTCTTGTGGGGTCACTGCTCCTTTCTCCTGGGTCCAAGGTTGTGTTTGTGCCCTCCAAGAGTCTGTTACTCCAGTCCTGTGTAAGTTCTAGTGGCTTTATGGTGGGGTTAATGGCGACCTCCTCCAAGAGGGCTTATGCCATACCCAGGTATACTGCACCCAGAGCCCCTGCCCCTATAGCAGTCCATTGCTGACCTGTACCTCCACAGGAGACACTCGAGCACAGTTCTGTTTCAGTCTCTGTGGGGTCACTGGGTCCTGGTGCACAAGGTTTGTTTGAGCCCTCTAAACATCTCTGGTGGGTATGGAGAGATCAGTGGAAAAATAACTCCAGAATGAATAAAGAGATGGAGCCAAAGAAAAACAACACCCAGTTGTGGATGCGACTGGTGATGGAAGTAAAGTCTGATGCTAAAGAGCAATATTGCATAGGAATCTGGACTGTTAGGTCCATGAATCAAGGAAATTGGAAGTGGTCAAACAGGAGATGGCAAGGGTGAACATTGACATTATAGGAATCAGCAAACAAAAATGGACTGGAATAGGTGAATTTAACTCAGATGACCATTATATCTACTACAGTGGGCAAGAATCCCTTAGAAGAATTGGAGTAGCCATCATAGTCAACAAAAGAGTCTGAAATGCAGTACTTGGATGCAATCTCAAAAATGATAGAATGATCTCTGATCATTTCCAAGGCAAACCATCCAATATCACAGTAATCCAAGTCTATGGCCCGACCAGTAATGCTGAAGAAGTTGAAGTTGAATGGGTTTATGAAAACCTACAAGGCCTTCTAGAACTAACACCCAAAAAGATGTCCTTTTCATTACAGGGGACTGGAATGCAAAAGTAGGAAGTCAAGAAATACCTGGAGTAACAGGCAAATTTGGACTTGGAGTACAGAATGAAGCAGGGAAAAATCTAATAGAGTTTTGCCAAGAGGACACACTGGTCATAGCAAACACCCTCTTCCAACAACGCAAGAGAAGACTCTACACGTGGACATCACCAGATGGTCAATACCGAAATCAGACTGGTTATATTCTTTGCACCAAAGATGGAGAAACTCTATACAGTCAGTAAAAACAAGACTGGGAGCTGACTGTGGCTCAGATCATGAACTCCTTATTGCAAAATTCAGACTTAAATCAAAGAAAGTAGGGAAAACCACTAGACCATTCAGGTATGACCTAAATCAAGTCCCTTAGGAGTATACAGTGGAAGTGACAAATAGATTCAAGGGATTAGGTCTGATAGACAGAGTGCCTGAAGAACTATGAATGGAGGTTCCTGACATTGTATAGGAGGCAGTAATCAAGACCATCCCCAAGAAAAAGAAATGCAAAAAGGAAAAATGGTTGTCTGAGGAGACCTTACAAATAACTGAGAAAAGAAGAGAAGTGAAAGGCAAAGGAGAAAAGGAAAGATATACCCATTTGAATGCAGAGTTCCAAAGAATAGCAAGGAGAGATAAGAAAGCCTTCCTCAGTGATCAATGCAAAGAAATAGATGAAAACAATAGAATGGGAAAGACTAGAGATCTCTTCAAGAAAATTAGAGATACTAAGGGAACTTTTCATGCAAAAATGGGCACAATAAAGGACAGAAATGGTATGGACCTAACAGAAGCAGAAGATATTAAGAAGAGGTGACAAGAATAAACAGAAGAGCTATACAAAAAAATCTTCACGACCCAGATAATCACGATGGTGTGATCAATTACCTAGAGCCAGACATTCTGGAGTACAAAGTCAAGTGGGCTTTAGGAAGTATCACTATGAACAAAGCTAGTGGAGGTGATGGAATTCCAGTTGAGCTATTTCAAATCCTAAAAAATGATGCCATGAAAGTGTTGCACTCAATATGCCAGCAAATTTGGAAAACTCAGCAGTGGCCACAGGACTGGAAAAGGTCAGTTTTCATTCCAATCCCAAAGAAAGGCAATGCCAAAGAATGCTCAAACTACCACACAATTGCATTCATCTCACACACTAGCAAAGTAATGTTCAAAATTCTCCAAGCCAGGCTTCAACAGTATGTGAACCATGAACTTACAGATGTTCAAGCTGGATTTAGAAAAGGCAGAGGAACCAGAGGTCAAATTGCCAACATCTTCTGGACCATTGAAAAAGGAGGAGAGTTTCAGAAAAACACCTACTTCTGCTTTATTGACTATGCCAAAGCCTTTGACCATGCCAAAGCCTTTGGCTGTGTGGATCACAACAAACTGTGGAAAATTCTTAAAGAGATGGGAATACCAGAACATCTGACTTGCCTCTTAAGAAATCTGTATGCAGGCCAGAAGCAACAGTTAGAATGGGTCGTGGAAAAACAGACTGGTTCCAAATCGGGAAAGAAGTACGTCAAGGGTGTATATTGTCACCTTACTTATTTATCTTATATGCAGAATACATCATGAAAAATGTTGGACTGGATGAAGCACAAGCTGGAATCAAGATTGCCAGGAGAAATATGAATAACCTCAGATAAGCAGATGATACCACACTTACAGAAAGCAAAGAAGAACTAAAGACCCTGGAGGCCAGGGCCTTGGGGACTGGCTATGCCGCATCCTCTGACACTCACTCCCTGCAGTGTCTCTCATCATCACTGAAAATGACTGTGTTTCGCACGAGCTGGTGCAAATATTAATGGGGAGCCCCAACGGACCGAGGAATCACATGTTGAGTCAGTGAAGGACAGGAGTCACCCTCTGGGATTCTCAAGCTGCTGCCTAACAACAAATTGTTCTCCAAAGCCGCAGACCAGACATTCGAAAGGCAGGAACCGGCAAAAACCAAGTGAACCGGCAAAAACCAAGTCCTTCTCTCTTCATTACGAAAACCAAATAATGGTTTTGTGCTTGGGCATTTTATGTCTGTAATGTGAGTCCACATCAAATGGGAGCACAAATAAAAATAAAAAGTAGCCATTTTAGAAAGCAGATTTTGCTTATTCCACAAGATAAATCACCAGAGCTGCTGTTTTCCTAGTAATTTCAAAACCAGACATGGGTTATATTTTTTCTGAAAACAATTGTCTTCATTTGAACTTCTCTGAGGGAGTGTGTCCCTTTGGTTTTTCACTCAACTTAGCAAGGGCAGTGAGCTCCGTGCCCCCTACACGTGTTTATCCTGTATTCCAGCTCCACATTTATGGGGCTTAAGTGGCTCCGATGTATTCCAGGGCACATGTACTTAGCAGGGAAGTTCAGAATTGGCAACTCACAGTTGCCCAAATTGATTGCACTTCTGCCTTAAGTAAACCTGCTCCCTCTGATGCAAACATGTTTTGTTTTTTTTTTTCTCCTCCCCTTGCAAGTCAGTGTATGCTATTAGAGGTTGAAAATAAAAGGGCTATTTTAGAAAAGAAGAAAAACAAGTTAAAAATCAGCCGGAGGTTCAGAATACTGCTGTGGGTTACTGTGCCTTCTTTGAAGAAACTAAATAACTTTGCTAAATTATAAGACATTTCAGCCCTACCTAATTTGCTCACATGGCACAATTTTTAATGTGAAAATTTTGTTATGGTAAAATTCTCAGCCAGCAGGAACATCTAGAAAACTCATCTATCCAGAACAACGCAGAAACAGAAATCAAATACCATTTTAAAAAAAGAAGAAAGGAAGAAAAGAAAAACAAAAACACTTCAGGGAGCCAAAATGTCACAAAGCCCTTGCACTTTATCCTCACCAGTGCTTCTAAATCCACATTAAAGGCGTTTACTTTCATTCAATGCCAAATTCCAGAATTTTGGCTAATGCTTCCCAACCTCACTGCACACTAGAAGCAGTAAATCCGAGATGAAGCCAGAGCCTGCTCCTTATAACTATGAGGCAGGGCAGAGATAAGAAAAAGAGTAAAGCCAGAAATCTCACAAGCACAGCAGGTAAACGTCTAACCCACCCCAATAGTCCCTTAGGGACAACTGTATAATAATAATAAGCCCAAGTCATGAAGGAGGGCTGAATTATGTTCAACATCTTTTATGTAAGGTGAAAATAACATGTGGAATACATTTTAGAAAAAAAATGATTAAAATAAAAAGTTGAGATGCCTTGTCAAGACTCTCTTGGTTGCATGTGACAAAACCCAATCTAAATTGGTGCAGAAAGGAAATTTATTAACACTATTTATTAATCCAGAGATAGCCTTGCTTCAGACACAAACGAACCCAAGAGATGTGAACAACATTATCAAAACCTGGCTTCCATCTCCTGTTGTTTTGTTTAAAAACAATTTTTTTTTTTTTTTTTTTAGTTTTTGGGCTGTGCTGTGTAGCATGTGGGGTCTTAGTTCCCTGACCAGGATCAAACCCAAGCCCCCTGCACTGGAAGGTCGGGATCTTAACCACTGGACCACTGGGAGGTCCCTTCTGTTATTTCCTTCCAGGATGTGTTAGTCTTAGACCAGCTCTACCCTAATGGTGGCAAGATGGCTGCAAAATCTGGTGAATAAGAGATTCTCCTCTAGTTTGACCACGCAAGCCAACAGGCAAGACTAACTCTAGCTAGACCTGCCTTACCTGGTTTGTGCTCCACGTTCATCCCAGATCCAATTTCTGCTGGCCAGGAGTTTGCACAGAGGTTCTGACTGGCCAAATTTGGGCCATATGCCTGCTCCTGTGCATGGGGTGAAGTCAACTCTACCCAAAGCAGGGAGACAGAGTGGGAGAAAGATGAACAAAAGACTTAGAGGTGGGAGTAGATGACCCCAAGAGAGAGAGAGAGAGAGTAAGATGTTGGGCAAAGAGAGTAAGAGCACCTATGTCAACCAGGAGAGAAAACTTGTACCCACTTAGGATATCCAGCATAGCTCTTTCTTGAGGATGCTGGATATAATTACTCTTTACATTCATAAATGATTGTCAGTTACTGATTTTTATAGTTCAAGATATGATCATGACAGTAGGAAATGACTGTGACTCTGGAGTTTTCAATTACATGACCAAATTATCTTTTTTGCACTATTTGGAGTTTGATTTTCTGTCACTTGCCACCAAAAAGCTCTGGACAAACATCCCCCCCTCCCTTTTTTTTTTTTTTTTTTGCATTTATTTTAATCATGTTTGGTTAGATAGAGAAACCCAGGCAGATACGGTGCATGGTGGCCTGACTCTCGTAAGAAGCCGTGACAGTTCATTTCTCTGCATCGTATTCAGAAGATCAGAGTTTGGGAAATACCACTTAGCGGAAGCATAAGAGTGAAACCCCGCCCCGCTTCCGCTGCTGCCAATCTGCTGGGGGATTTTAGGGGAGGGCGACCTCCCGTCACTGCCTGGCTTACCTACTCCAGGAAAGAGCGCGGTGGAGTCAATGTTCCCCTTCAGACCACATTCAGTGGAGCAGTGCAGCAGGGCCCTCAGTGCTCCTGCTTCCTTCCCCGACACGGGGGCTGCCAATGAGCTGTGTATTTTGTTATCAACAGGCAGAATAAACTGCAGAGGGCATTCTACACTCAGCAGGTGCGAGGGAAGTCTGGGAGAATGAATTCACTGTCCGCGGAGACCCGCCCAGGGCCAAGAAACCTGGATGTTTCATCTGCTGATGCTTGGGAACCCCGGGTCACCAGCAGCTGAGCCCAGGAACCCAGACCTGAGAGCGTATCAGATCCATCCTCCTGTCAGTGCTTTTCAAACTGCTGCTGCTGCTGCTAAGTCACTTCAGTCGTGTCCGACTCTGTGCGACCCCATAGACGGCAGCCCACCAGGCTCCCCCGTCCCTAGGATTCTCCAGGCAAGAACACTGGAGTGGGTTGCCATTTCCTTCTCCAATGCATGAAAGGGAAAAGTGAAAGTGAAATCGCTCAGTCGCCGAACACCTATAACATATAATAAATTTAATTTTATTAAAAAATTTTAAAAAGCAAAAAAGTACAAAAAGAAAGCCCAACCTTTTAGAAAATTGAAGTATAGTTGATTTACAATATTGTGTTAGTTTCAGGTGTACGGCAAAGTGATCCAGTTATACACACACATGTATTTTATATATATACTCTTTTCTTTGAATTTTTATCCATTGTAGGATACAAGATACAGTAAATCCTTGTTAAGGAAAGCCCAATTTTTAAAAATTGGATTCAAAAGATAAAAACTGCGATTGACGCTTCTCACTGTTTGTTCTTTGTTTCTGCGCTTTGTTCACATGGAGGGGTAACCATCTCACAGTGCTCTGGGGAAAGCACTCTCCCTTTGTTTGAAAGTTTTCAGACCACTTCCTGCTTCCAGTAGGTGTCTGAAAATTAAGTAAAGCTTGTCAGTGGACATTGGAGAGTGTTCACCACATGGTTGTAAACACCATTCCCTTCATTTGTTTCCTCACTCATTCTTTCCATTTCTCATTCTATCCATCCGAAATCCTGACGAGTTCCCACTGGATGTCAAGCCCAGGCTGCTGGGGTGGGCTCCGCCCACAGCCCTGCATCCCAGTCAGACCATCTCTCAAATGTACGCTCAGCTTTGCTGACTCTGCACCTGTGTCTGAATCCCAGGCATTTTTCACAGCTCTCTTGAAATGTCAGCTTTTCCATCAATGAAAGTTGTCATTATTCTGACCTCTGCCAGTTTCCGGCATTCACTAGGTACCTCGCATACTGTATTCCTATCCTCCCCAACAACAACAAAGGGAAGTTTTATCATCCTTCCTGAAACCTGTGCTCCTCCTCCTGGACAGTGTGGTTCTCTGGAAAGTTTCCTGCACAGCATACGTTTAGGAAAGTATGTGAAATTGTGCAGCTCAAGGAAGTATTAAAAATCTCACTACACCCATGTAACTTGCACCCCACCCCCCCAAAAAAAATATATATATATATAGAACATAGCGCCTTGAAGACCTCCTGTATCTTTCCCGTCACTACCCCACTGCTTCTTCCTAAGAGCAGTCTCTACCCTGAATCCTGATTCCATGGCTTAATTTACCCTGTTTCTATTCATCTAAATGGAATCTCAAAGTACTCTTGCAGCTTGCTTTTGTTCATTCTGCATCGCTTGCGAGATCATTGCATTGTTCATTCTCACTGCTGTATTGTATTCTATTGTGTGAATGTATCAGTTTACTCTTTGTACTGTGGATGGGCATTTGGGGAGTTTCCAGAGCTGCTGCGTTTTAGTCCATGCCTCTTGGTGGCTTTACAGATTCATTTCTACTGCATAAATAGTAGAAATGCAGGGACACGGGGTTTACATGTACCCAGTGTCAGTAGATACCCTGAACCTTGTTTAAGGCCCTTTTAATATTCCACATTATTTTATCTGTGAATTTACATCATTTTTCCTTAACAGATTATACGTGTGTTTTCAATTAAATAAACCCTGTGCTCCGGCTCATTTTAAAATGACCGATCTAACATACAATATAAAATGGAAAACTAAGTGAGAAAGAAGAAATGAAAATAATTTCAGAGGAAAAAAGAATAAAGGGAATGTAATGGCTCGAATACATTCCACAAGGTACTTTTCAAAAAGTTGGACCATAAATGTGGTGGAGCCTCCTATTAGCCAATACAAAGAGAGAAACAAGTTACACAAATCAATGTTCACAGGATAAATGTACCAACTGTTCAGCAGTGTGGCTATTTCTGGTGCTGAAATTTTGAAAAAGTCAACCAGAGTCTTCCTCAAGAGGATACTGTCTGGCATTGAAAATGAAGGATCCAACAACTTCAATCGGCAACAACAAAGGAAATTTTATGTTACTCCCCTCCGGTTATAATCTCCCTCAACAGGCAACTCTGAAAGAACTAATGCAATCAGATACATATTTCTCCAAAGGTATAAGACCAAGAGAAAAAATAAACTAGACTCAAAGTGTGGTTCAGGTACCTGGAGGGGTCTCTAGGATCTTTCTAGGGGTACTGCATGATCAAAAATATTTTTACAATCCTACCAAAGGCTTTTTGCCTTTTTTACTCTCATCTTATGAGGGTGTAGTTTTCCAGAGGTCACATGCAATAGATCAGATGCAGAAGTAGACATGAGAATCTGAAATCTCCTATTAAGCCAGGCATTAAAGAAATTTGCAAATTATTTTGGAAAATAAAATTTTCCAAAAATGTCATATACTTTAGGTCTCCTATGGATATTTTTAAATATTAAAAAAATTGTTTTAATTTCTAATACATTAAGCATCTATAGATACAATCCAGTTAAGAAAAAACACTTGGGAGTTCTCAAAAATTTTTGAGTGATAAAGGGTCATGAGACTATTTGGCGAATTCCCCAGAAGTCCCAAGGCCCAGAAGATAACTGGTAAAAAATGTTCTCTGATCAAATACACTTGGGAAATGTTATGTCTGTCTTGGAAATTGTGAAATGAGAAGCAAATGAACTTAATGACTCTGCTTCCTAACTGTATGTGACTGTGACTAAGATCCCCTCTTTCTAGTGCTTTCCTTGTTACCCTGAAGGCACACCTGGGAGTGGCACGGGTGCACTACCAGGCCCCATTCAACCCGCATTAAGCAGCATCTCTAACAACCTGGGCTTCTGTCAAGTGTGGGCAGCACAGTCTGACACTACACCTCTGATAACATCAAGAGCGATCCTTTTATAAACATCAAGGCAGCTGAGCAGGACAGAAAGCCTCTTTATCTCTGCAAAGAGGTAGACCAAGGGCAGGGTCAAGGCCAGGACAAAGAGCCCATTCAGACTAAACCGAGTCTGTTGCAGCCAACCAACAGGCCATCGAGGCCCCTCTCATCTATGATGCTCAGACGAAGTCATTTCAGCTGGATGTCTTCCAAACCAGATGGTACAGGCACTGGCCTCGGTCACAGAGAAATCTCAATTAAGCACCCACAGGATGTGTGACTCTTAAGTCACACCTCCTGGTGCCCCCTCCAAGGAAAAGAGTGGTTAAATGTACCCCGAATGAGTCAACTTCTTTTACTGGGTTGTTAACTGTGAGTCAATTAAATGTTAAGGAATACTGACCAGAAACGATGACTTTGGAACTATCAACCTTATTTCTTTCTGACAGTAATTAACATAATTATGCTAGTTTTCTATTAGGCCTACTCCCAGTTCACAATAATAAAATTATGTCATCAGGCAGCTCATCTAAAAGAGAGCATACAGCAATGTGCAAGACACTCTGGGGAATCAAAAAATGAAAAAGATGTGTCTTTTTGAAAGCACACAATCTAGGTAACAGGTCAGACAGAGACCAGAGAAGGAAACAAGTATTCTCATGCTCATCTCTGCAGCACCTGGCGAAGTATCTGGTAGAGAATTGCATTCAATAAACATTTGTCTCAACATATTTGCTATTTACCTCTAAGATTTTTACTTGACAAATACCACACAGTCAAATGTCTGGTCAAATACAATTCAGTCAAACAGTACTTCTTGGTATAATTAATGAGCCTTAATAAAGGATTTACAAAAAAAACTTAAACCATTATAAAGTAAGAGAAATCATTTTAATATATATATTTTCATTTCAATCAATTCAACAATGATTTCTAATAGGCATGCAGACCCATTTAGTTTGCTTCAAATTTGTTTATATCCCAACATGCAGCAACCTTCCTAATGAGAGAGTTGAGTTGAACTATTTATTCTTAAAGAGTACAATGTACCTTGTCCTCAAAGAGTTTTATCAACTTTAACATTTTCAAAGATCCCTATGAGGCTGCTCAATATGGTAGTTTCCCCCTGAAATTTCCTATTTGGAGGATGGCAAAACAGTCTAGAATCTTCCCCAGGCTACTAGTTGTTTGTATTCATATCACAGCTTGGCTGGCTAAGAGGCAGAGACTGAATAATATGTAGATAGCCTTCAAGTCCAGCTGAGTGAGACAGCTTCATTTTTAGAAAGGAAACCAAATCATGAAAACCCTCCTACAGTATGATTTGTTCCAGGGTCCTTTTAAGGAGGGACGTACTCCTCATGCATAGGACTTTTTATGGCTTTCTAGAGTTTTCTGCTCTAGCCAGCGTTCTCTAGCCAGGTGACTTATTGAACTTGCTGCAGAACTGAAAGCATGAAGTCTCTTGTCTACTTTCATAATTAGAGGTGGTGTTAGTCTTCTCATTTCCGGCCAAATGGATCCGACCACACTTTCAACCCTATAGAAAGAAACATGAATTAAAAACAGGATTAATTTTTAAATTTCCTATCACTTCCCTCAACCCCAAACAAAGAAGATGACATCAGAATGGAGCTGTGCGATTTCCACAGAGTTTGAGGTAGTCCGGGCAAGCTGCCGGAACCCTGGTATGGAACGGCTGGGCAGCCGTGGCAGCCAAGAAAGATTTTTAAATGGCTCAGAAACTGCCCCACAGTAGGGAGATATGTATCTGGCCTAGTTAAAAAATAAATTAAAAAAAGACCACTGCCACAAGAGTTTTGGCTAATAAGCTAGAAACCTCTCATTCTCAGCCAACTTGGATTGTCTCAAAGTAACTAACCATTCAGCCATAAAGGGAACTTCTGAGCCTCTGTACAAAGCAGAATCCTGCATCAATTAAAATAGCTCACAAGTAAACAGTATTTTCCCATGAGGGTAGTGTTTAAATAGGTGCTTGGTAAATAAGTCTGCAAAACAGCTATTTATGCTTCATAGTTAATTGCACACTTGTTACATCTTTATGCCCACTTATCAAACTCAAGAGTAACATGCAAACTTGCAAAAACTATTCCGGAGTGAAATATTAAGAGGAAGTCTTAGGGTGGCAACCTCTAAAATGGCAACTGCTGAAAAATAATAACACAATCACAATCTAGCCTCAAAGTGGAAAAGATTTCTCTGCAAAGCACATACCTCCCCCCAACAATGAAGCATTTCACATGAGATTTTTGTCTTGATTTTTAAGTTTACCTGGTGGCTGCACGTCTTCTTGAACAATACCAGCTCGATTTATGGCTTGTTCCTTCTCTGAGAAACACAACAGAAAAATTACTCTTTAGAGAGGGGGTCGGGGGCAGAGTGGTGGAACTCTTTGTATCTACATGGGACAATAAGAGAACAATATATCTGAGTGCTATTAAATTCAGAGCTGCCACTGCCCAGAGCTTTTAGGTAATGAAGTTGGATCCTATCAAGCAAAAAGACTGGATATTTTCAGTGAAAGAAAGCAAGCCATACTTCAGAAGAAAAACTCCCAATGAACATCTTTTCTCGGTGATATCAGCAGTTTGGAAAGGCAACAAAAACAACAGAAAAAGAACAATTTTGAAAGAACTAGTGGGTGTGATGCGATGAGAGCAGGGCTGTTGAATTGATGGAACAAGTACAATTAACAAGAAAACGATGCAGTTTGTGCCTAAAATGTACTCCACTGAAGGCCTAGACCCAGAGCTAAATATGCTATGTTTTTGATAGGAAATAGAGCAGAAAATTAATCTTTGGGTGGGTGGCTTTGGTTTGGATAATTGAAGCTTCCCTAATTGACTGCAGGTGCTGCACCAATTAGTAAGCGCGTTCTAGTGACAGCAGCTTAGCTGATCTCTTCGGAGATGTCCAACAGGCGAGGGCCAAGAGAAATTGGGCATTTTATGTCTGTGGGCTTCAAGCACTCTGACACATCTTTCTAAGTGGTTTCAAATAAACCCAAGGGCTGTAAAAACAAAGACTTATTATTTTAAGTATCTTGACAAACAAATCGTGGCTTTTCAGCAGAAAGACTTGGAGCCAAAGGATGTTTACTAGTATATTATAGTAATTAAGTGCTGTAATCAAACTTTTGTTTTAATCAGGCTAAAAGTGTTTCTTTTAAATCCATATTTAACTCTTCTTTAATATTAGGCCATTTTCTTTATTCTGGCCTCTGGATTCTCATAAAGTTAAAAGAAACAGGGCTTTGCCAAATCGAATATTCATCGAACTTGCTTCTCTGGTGATACGACAGAAAGTCAATCCTGAGTGACCTATCTGAGGTTTTATCAATGCTAAGTTTTGCTTTGGCAACTAAAACACTGGGCAGTAGGGATCATCTGAATCTTGACATCCAATTCTAAGTGAGACAGAGAAGATACAGCCCTAAGAAGCCTCTTATAGATAATGGTGAGTTTCACTGGGCCTCTCTGAAATAGCAGGTAAATGACAACCAAGTCCCTACGGACCAAGAGATGCCAAAGGATGTCTTCCATCTAGAGCAGGTGATAATGGAGCCTCTAAGGTGTCAGACTTTCTAAAATAACTCAACGCAAAAGACGATCTTATTTCCTAAGAAGTTGAATTCCTATAGGATTGAGCCCCACCATGCTGTCACCATGTAAGTCTCCAAGTATAGATGTGTCTCAAACATGCTCTTAGAAACTGCCAACTAGTAGAAGACTACACTGTCATCAGTAGTGCCAGGAACAAAAATAGGTATCATTTTTCATACCTAAAAGGTCCATTCTCCAGTATTATGGAAGAAGGAAGAGATGAGTTTTTTAAAAAACACTTGATTGCCTGAAAGCGTTCTAGATGTCCAGATTTAAGAGAATCAGATAGCCCGGTGTACCAGAACGCGTTCTACAAGAGGCAGGTTGTACAAAGCCAAAGAAACTGGCAGTCTGCCAAGCATCAAAGGAAGTTGACTTCCTGTGACAACAGACTACCTAATTGTGTTCTCACCTCTTAAAATGCAATAGAGAACCAAGAGAAGAGAAAGGAATCCCTGTCTTTACACTTCCTTGCTAATTGCTAATGAGGTTGGAGAGAGGCTGAGGATTTATTTTAAATAGACCATAATCTCTTTATAATCCTTGTCCTTATGCAACCACCTCTTTTTTTGGCTTGGATGGGCAATTTAAACTGATTTGCAGAACTAGTTCTTACTGAGTGATAACTGGTATTAGCATCCTATCTACATCCCCTGGTTCTTTTATCCATTAATGTTCCATAGTGCTTGAAGACCAAAACAGTCTTATAAATTCACAGTGTGACACAAAGACACTTTATTTGTGAATGTGGAATATGCTTAAAGGCAAACAAACTGGCCCCTCGGGACTCAGCAAATACGTCTTGATGAAGCTGACAGTAGGTGTCTATTTCGCTGTCATGAGAGAAATAGCAGATGTCTCTGGGCCTCAGGAAAAGGGCAACACGGAAGTCAGGGGTTTAACTATGTGGGCAAATCAGGATAAGCTAATTACTGACTTTTCGGTAGTGAGCATATTTCAATCAGGAGTGAAATGATTAAAATGCAAATACGCAACACTGGGCTGGGAGCTCTGCAATGTCAGTTAGACAAGTCCCCTCTCCAGTGTCTCAGCAAGCCCAACTCTGCCCCCTGGTGCTAAGGCAGCGAGCTGATTTGCAGTTTTAATCGAGGATCCTTAGGTATATTATTCAAAACTTAGTAATACATGCAGATGGGCTCATTTTTGTACGGTAGCAAAAGAGTCTTAAACCCATTTTTTAAGACTTTTTTAAGTTTTAAAGTTTAAGACTTTTAAAGTCTTAAACCCATCCTTATATTAAATGCCCATACTGTGAAATCTGTGTGACTTATTACTTTATTCAACGTTCACAGCAAACAGAGGCAGCACACCCACGCACCCGCCCCTCAGCGGTCTCGTTAGGGACGGTGTTCTTGGGGAGCACTAGCAGACAAAAACCTAAAAGCAGGTGCAGCATCTCACCTCGGGACCCTCTGCAGTGAGACCACCACCTCAAGAATACCCCCTCCATCTCCTCCTGCCAATGAACCAGTTAAAATACAAGCAACTCACCACCTGAGGTAATTGGCCAGATGTCAGCATCTGAATATGGACTGTATATTACATAATAGCATTGTGTCAATATTAAATTTCCTGGATTGGATAACTGTGATTATGTAAGAGAATGTCCCTGTGCTCAGGAAATACATGCTGATGTTTTAGGTATCAAAGCTCACAAGGCCTGCTACCTAACTCTCAAATGGTTCAGCAAAATAATAGTAACAGTAATATGTGTATAATCTGTGAACATACACATATCTCTATGTATGTATGTGTGTATAGACATGTCACATACATATCGGGAGAGAAAGCAAATGTGGCAAAATGTTAACAACTGGTAAATCTAGGTGAAGGACATAAAGGGATTCATTCTACTATTCTCAGATTTTCTCTGTCAGTTGCATTTTTTTAACAACAAAAAAACACAACTGCGAAACAAGTATAAGGAAGTCCAACAACACTATTTCATGATGATTAATTCAAAGTCTCTTTTAAAAATAGCAAATATAAAATGAAAAAGTACTTTTCTAGTGCTCCCAGTTTGCTGCAGTCTGCGGAGTTACCCAGGATGGATGTGTGCCATGGGAGGGAGTGTGAGCCAGTGGCTGAGGGCACCAAGGGGCCACCAGAAGTACGGGCTCCTCCCAACGCTGGGAACACCTCTGTTTCTCACCAAGGTGTGTGATGAAACCCATGCAGCTTTGTAAGGCCTGTTAGAAAAAAAGACTTTAGTCTGTGCAATTCATTTTACTCAAGGTGAAAGGAATAAAAAGCATATTCTGAGCACTTGCCACGAAATAGGGAAAACGCCCTTTTAAGGTGAGAGGTATTCCTCATCAAGTGACTTCTCACAGGCCTGCTCCAACTATCACACACTGTGGATGGGGGCACAAGGAAAGAGGAAAAATTGAGGGGTCATGGTTCTTCCACCTTGGCTTTGCTGGCAGGTGAAATGCAGCAAATGCAGGTGAAACTGGGCTTCATTAAGCAGCAGACAAGGCTGAGGAGTTCGGGTCTAGTATTTACCCAGCAATAAATGTGCTGCTGCTACTGCTGCTGCTGCTAAGTCACTTCAGTCGTGTCCGACTCTGTGAGACCCCATAGATGGCAGCCCACCAGGCTCCCCCGTCCCTGGGATTCTCCAGGCAAGAACACTGGAGTGGGTTGCCATTTCCTTCTCCAATGCATGAAAGTGAAAAGTGAAAGTGAAGTTGCTCAGTTGTGTCCAACTCTTAGCGACCTCATGGACTGCAGACTACGAGGCTCCTCCATCCATGGGATTTTCCGGGCAAGAGTACCGGAGTGGGTTGCATTGCCTTCTCTGAATGAATGTGCTAAGTGACCCTGAACGAGTCACCTAAATGTGGGGGCTGAATGAGCACAAGTTTCCTGGCAAAACCCTATGGTTTTATGCTTCTCCACATCTAACTAAAGTTAGTTAAAAATGTACAGGATCACAGGAAATGATCTTATTTTGTCTCATTTCATAGGTTGCCTTGAAATGCTGGTATTTTTAAAAGGCTACATTCAGGATCCCTGACTGGTTCTAAGACAAAAGGCAATCAGGCTTTAAGCTGTATCCCTTGCGCGCTTCCCTAAACATGGGCTCTTCCCACAAACCAGGTTGGGCCGACAGGCTGAAAGCTAGAAAGTAACATCCGGACTCCCCTGCAGAAGGACTGCAGAACTAACTGAATACTCTGGTTTTGGACTGACAATTGCCATCTCCCCGGGGCTCATTTTCAGTATCAGGTATCACAAGTCGAACTGACCTTGTATGCTACCTAACACTTGGTAAAGTCTGGCTGAGTTAGTGAAAGAGCTGAAGATCACACTGAATGTCAAGATGAAATTCAAGATGGCAGTCTTGCAATAGTGGTCTGTCTGCTTTTAAAACACAGATCTTGGATTTATTTTACATAAGGGGCCTTCTGCCTCTTTTCTACTGCCTTGAGGCTTATTTCACCAGGGGCTCGGGAACCTACCTACCCCTATCCAGGCCAGCCAGCATCAGTCAAGCTGGCCCAGCTGAAAGGTCCCGCAGTGACTCGGCTCTTGGGCCCTACATGGCCTGGATTCCTTGCCAGCCTCTGGCTCCCCTTGTCAAGGACTGGGTGTCTGCCCAGGCCTTCCAAGGACCGTGGGCTTCCCCTTGGTCTGCCCAGAATTCTGGGGACCACAGAGGTATGAAGGAAGCTCAGAAGAAAAACAGCCAACAAGAGAGGCTAAGAAGGAGTGGATGAAAGGCAGGAACAAAAGAGCAAAGCCAGGAGTGCTGGTGGAGGCAGACCACCAAGCCCGAGGAAGAATGCGTCCCGAGGAGGGACAGTCTGCCTGGGGGTCATGCCTCTCACGTGTAGTCACCCGACCTCCTGAGTCACAAAGAGAGCAGAAGCCAAGGTGACCAAGTCACACCGCTGTCTAGCTGTATCCATGCCCACCCTTCCTCCTCAGCTGGTGGAAGAAGTGTCCCACCTTGGGTCCAAGGCTCCTCCTCCATCTGATGTCGAGATTCCCCCACCTCCTCCAGCAGCCTTCTTTATCCAGAGACCCTCTTGGCTCCCTAATGCTCCCAGACGAAACAGAACCACCACTCCCCTAGCCTCCTTGACCAGCTGCAAATACAATTCCTCATTCTCTTCTTCAGACAGCCCAACATCTTTATACAGTCAACCTAATATCCCATTTACTCTTCATCCGCTGCAATCTGCCTTCTGCCCACTGTCAAACCACTGAAAGCACTCTTAACAAAACAGCCACTGAGCTTCACCTTCTTTTTGCTAAATCCAATGGATATTTTCAGTTTTTATCTTCCTTACTGTCTCTAAGCAGCCGAGCCCTGCTGATCACACCCTTTGCCATGAAGAGCTATCTTCCTGGGGCTTATGACTGCAGCCTCTTCCGGTTTTAATGCCCTCACTCTGGCCATCCTTGTCAGTCTCCTTAGAAGGTCCCTCCTCCTCTGACCGCTTGCTCTTCAGACCTTCAAGTGCCAGTGTTCACCTGCATTCTGTCCTGGACCAGCGTGTCGCTTTCAACCTCGGAATGCTGCCTGGAGCCCCACCTGCTGCAGTGACTCCGCTTCCCATCTGATGCTGAAGGTGGGCCATCTCTAGCTCCAGCTCAGATCCTGTGGCTTGGCTCCAGATTGGCACGTCCCACCACCTAGGGGAAATCTCCAGGAGCACATCCAGGTACCTAACACTCAATACATCCCAAACTGAACCAGCCTGTCCCCTCATCCCCCAAACAGACTCCATGTATTCCTTAAAGCCTAGTACCACATCTCTTCAACTGCTGGAGCCAAAAAGCTGGGGGCCAGTCTCCTTCCTCTCCCTTGCTTGCCCTTGAGCTAATCAGTCACAAATCCCTGTAGAGGATTTATTTCTTAAACCTGGCTCCTGAATTCAGTCCTTCTGCCTTGTCCCATAACCACCGGCACTCTGGTGCAGGCTACTGTCATCTCTCCTGGAAGCACAGCCTGCCTGGGTCTTGGCCTTCTTACCTTCAACCGTGGCCCTTCCGGCCCCTCCGTCAGATACAGTCAGAGATGCCTGGAAAGGCTGAATCTGATCACCTTGCTCTCCTGATTAAAACATTTCAATGATTTTCCACCCTCTGAGGACAGCAGAGAGTTATTCAAGTGTTTTAAAATAAGCAAGTGAGATGATCAAATTCCAAGTGCAAACGGCACAACGATAGGCTTTTCAACAGGCACAGTGGAAAACCTGGAGTTCTATACATTTTCTGACACACACACATGTATTTTCCCAGTTACAAATTCTCACCAAAGAAACACAAAGATGTATTTCAGAATGAAGACAACTGAAAACTAGAAAGGTGTGAGACAGACGGATCAGTGAATAAAGAACCTGAGTCAAGAGAGACAATCAGTGACTGTAAAACGTTGATGGTCCTAACCATCAACCTAACCTAACTGGTTAGGTTGGTCCAACCTAACCAACGTTAGGTCCCAACCTAACGTTGATGGTTCTTGCTCCTGGGGAGCAAGAAACACAAGGCAGGAGGGGTGGGGAGTGTGGGACAAGAGCTAAGGCCTTCTAAGGTCTTTGTTTATTTCACAGGAGGTAAAGATATTGACTAGCTCTCAGTTGTCAAAACAAAAGAAGAAAAACAGAATGTAAAACTTTCAAACTAGTAGAGGGCAAGAAAATTAAATAAAGAAGCCTTGAAGCAGAAAAGGAGAGAAAAAAAAAAAGAGACAGGATTAAATAGAAAACATAAGATAGGGAAAATAATTCAACATTTTAAAGATTATCAGACTGGACTTTAAAAAAAAAAATCCCAGTTTGGGTTGCTTATAAGACTTAAGGACAAATAAAGGCTAAATATAAGAGAATATATATACCAGGAGAACACTAACCCAAAGAAAGCTGGTAACTATGATGATATTAGACAAAACAGAATTGGGGAGGAATGTTAGGGGGTAAAGAGGACTCTTACATGATGATAATTGAAAAAAAAAATTCTTCAGAACATTCTAGATTGGGAGCAACAACTAATATGGCCTCAAGATATATAAGTAATAGAATTAAGAATGATTTGGAACCATCATAACACAGAACTCTGTACCCCCAAAGAAGAGAACATACCTCATTCCAAGCATGCAGGGAACATTCACAAAAACTGACCTGTATCAAGTCACAAAGCAAATCCTGACCAGCATCAGAGAATCAAAATCACATGGTCTGAATTCTTTGACCACAAATGCAAAGAAGGTAGATAAGCAACAATAACTAACCAGAAAGACCAGGGTGGCTGCAGGGTAGAGAACAGTTGTGGTGCTGGTGGAGCAGGGAGACCAACTCAGAGCACAAGGAGTGGGTGGCGGGAGAGGGGCTGGACATGCGTGGGGCAGTGACATGAGAGAAGAGCTCTGACTTGTCCAGCCACATATATCCAGCACCTAATACAGTGCCAGGCACACTGCTGTTAGAACAGCAGGTTTTTAAAAAATAAAAAGGCTAAATAAATGTTAACTGAATGTGCTGAAATGAATCGAAGCTCCGTCCTCACAGTGCATCTCCATGACCTGGTCACGAACGCCTCACCTGGGTCTGAGCATCTGCTTAAATCTCCTTGTTTCACTTCCCTGCCTCTGTAGCTCCTTATTTTTGAAATGTTTTTATGGGATTCCTAATGTAAAAATATGAGCTTCCCTGGTGGCTCAGCGGCAAAGAATCCATCTGTGAATGCAGGAGACACAGTTTTGATCCCTGGGTCAGGAAGATCCCCTGGAGAAGGAAACGGAAACCCACTCCAGTATTCTTGCCTGGCAAATTGCATGGACAGAGGAGCCTGGAGGGCTACAGTCCATGGGTTGCAAAGAGTTGGACACAACTGAGCAACCAAACGGAGAAGGCCCTGGCACCCTACTCCAATACTCTTGCTTGGAAACTCCCATGGACGGAGGAGCCTGGTGGGCTACAGTCCATGGGGTCGCTGGGAGTCGGACACAACTGAGCGACTTCACTTTCACTTTTCACTTTCATGCATTGGAGAAGGAAATGGCAACCCACTCCAGTGTTCTTGCCTGGAGAATCCCAGGGATGGCGGAGCCTAGTGGGCTGCTGTCTATGGGGTCGCAGAGTCGGACATGACTAAAGTGACTTAGCAGCAGCAGAGCAACCAAAACAAAAACAAAAAATCAGTATTTCTATACCTTTTATCTCATTTAATTCACTCCAAAACATGTAAATTCAGTCCTACAAACTTCACTGTTTACAGATGAGGAAACAGGCCAGGCTCAGAGAGGTTAAGTAGCTCATCTTAAAATCCTCTTCTAGGAAGGGACTTAGACCCTCATCTGACTGACTCCCTCTATCCTCTTAGGCAGTATGGTGCCCTGGTGTAATAGTGAACGGCACTGGTTCAAATCTGGGACTCACTGGTTGTGGGTTCTCGAACAAGTTAACTGTTTTACACCCCAGTCTGTCCATGTATAAAATGGGGATGATGATCACATAGCAACTACCATAAAAGGTTACTTTTGCACCAAATGGGTTAATATAGTAAAAGTGCTTGGAAGAGTGTCAGACATATAAACTGTTTTCAATACATATTACCTATACAGTATCATTTACCTGTTTAAGGACTCAGTTATAACTCAGATAACAGTGTCCGAATTAATTAAAATTGAACCAGAAACGTGGGCAGGTGTTGACTGCCTTACATTTAAAAATGCTGATATTGTAGCCACACACTCAGTGTTCACATAAAAGGCCTAATTTGTCTGTCTTAAAGTGACTCAGATAACCATAGACTATGGACCTGTAAGATTGTTGTTGGGAGACACAGCACAAACCCACACCCTGAACCAGAGGCCGGTTTCTCAATCTCGGCACCATTGGCATGTTGGGCTGGGTATTTCTTTGTTATGGGTGGCTGTCCTACGTGTTGCACAAACTTTAGGAGCCTGGCCTCTATGCGCTAAATGCGAGTGGCACACTCACCCACCCCACCCTACCCCATGGCACCCATTTTGTGACAAGCAAAAATGTCTCCATAGAGAACCCCAGGGAGACAAAAATCACCCCTAGTTGAAAAACCACTGCTAGTCTTCCTAGACTGAAACTTTGCTAGGGGGATCCAAAGCAGACCCTCTTGACCCAAGTTCAACTCTAGAGGCTATCATAAAACAGAGTGAAGCAAGGATTCTGTAAGGAGGGATGACACAGATTATGCAAGGCCTCACTCAACCCCATTTTTATTTACCCCACACATGGGCGCACAGAGACAGGCTGGAAGGCAGAATGCAGAGACCATTTCAATCCCAGGTGATAAAAAAGAAGCTGCAAGGAAATCTGAGTGTGTGCTTAAAACGCTCTGTCTCAGAAACCAAATGTTGTAGCATTTGTAACGGGCAGAGCATTTACACGGAGCTTTCGGCTTTAGATCGCCAAGCTTTCAGCCTCCGCTAATATTCTCAAGGGGCAGGGCTGGCCCTCTTCCATCTTCAACATGATTCAGGTTTCCTGGAGAACAAAATGAGCCTCTAATGCCTGATATTTTCTCTCTGACAGATGGTTTCAGATGTATCAAAGTGCTAATCCTTGCTGAGGTATAGGTCTCAAGGAAGGAGAGTTTGGCTTTTAGAATGATAGGACTTGAACGATTAAGGAAGAAAATTACTCCCAGGATATTCGCCATTGTCATGTGAGCAGCCGGCTTAAAACGAAGGAAGACAGCAGAATGTGAAAAAAAAGACTTGAGAAAGGAGAGGAAAAACTCAAAAATCCAGGTTAACTGTTCAGGTTCAAAACATGTCCGCTCAATGACATCTTTGGGAGTGGAAATGAAGTGCCATAAAAACACCTTCAAGCTCAGGATAATGAGGGGCCATCCCTCCCCACAACATCACCATTCCCAGCTTCAGGGTGTGGAAGAAGGCCCGGAAAGGAAGGCGGAAGTTGGAATATTAGTCTTGCCACTTACTAGCTGTGTGTCCTTGGGTGTGTAATACAACCTCTCTGAGACTTCCCATCCATAAAACACTTAATAATAACCTGCCTCAAAATGAGGTTAAATAAATTAAGTGATCCAGTATTAGTCGCTCAGTCGTGTCCGACTCTTTGTGACCCCATGGACTGGGGCTCCCCAGACCCTTCTGTACCTGGGATTCTCAAGACAAATACTGAAGCGGGTTGCCATTTCCTTCTCCAGGAGATCTTGGCAACGGGCTTAATGAAGACACATCAAAAAGCCTCCAGTGAATACCAGTATGAACTAGGATTTAGTGTTGACCTACTATGTCAATTGCTTTTATTACCACCTCTAAGTCTCACCAGACGCCAGGCAGTTTTAAAGATATACAGACACAAGAGACGCAGGTTCGATGCCTGGATTGGGAAGACCCCAGTAGGAAATGGCAACCCACTCCAATATTCTTGCTTGGAAAATTCCAAGGTCAGGGTGGCCTGACGAGCTAAAGTCCATGGGATCGCAAAGATTTGGACACGACTGAGCGACCCAGCACACACGCACGCACGCGCGCGCGCACACACACACACACAGATAACTACTGCTGAGGATGGTGAAGGTCTCAGAGGTTGAGTCACTTGACCTCGGTCACCAAAGTGCACACAGCCAGAGTCGAACCTGGATCTCGCTGACTCGTGAACCAACCTCTGTCCATGGCCCCACGTGGGGATGATGAGGGAAAGCTGGGGAGTTACTAGGGCCAGGCGGCCGCGTGGGGTCAGAGATCACTGTCACCGGGGCCGGGACGCCGCGTGGGGTCAGAGGTCACTCACTGTACTCCTCCAGCCGCATTAAGGGCCGGAAGTAGATGGGGTAGAAGGCGGCGCCGATCAGGGAGATGAAGCCGCCGAAAATGAGAGCAGTGCGCAGGTTCCGGGACATGGCTCCAGCCGGGGCTACCCGGATTCTCCGAGTGCCCGGGACTCTCCAAACCCGGCTCCCGCCGGCTGGGCCTTGACCCCGCTCGGAAGAGGAGGAACAGCTTTCGCTTCCGGGCCTTGGGGGCGGGGCTAGAAGTTGGGGCTGGGCCGAGGCAGAGCGAGGTGGGAGTAGGGGTGGAATCAGAGGCGGGGGCCTAGGAGTGGGTGGGGCTAGGGCGAGGTGGGGCGGGGCCTCAGGCACGGCGCACCGCCTTCCCGGTTGTCCCGGAATCGCTTAGCGCCCAGCAGGAGCCAGCCGCCGTTAAGAGTGGAGGTTTAATTGCTCGTTGCTCTCGGTTCCCAGTCCCTCCCCCAGCTGCTACCCGCCCAGCCTAGTTTTTCTCTCAGCTGCCCCACCCACCACTCTTCTGACCTCGTCTACCACTCCCTCCTTTACTAACCACGTTTCTTGGTTCTTTCCCCGCAACTGATTTGTTTTTCCTGACTACACTAGGAGGTGGAGGATCTCTATACCTCGTTGATTTAATCCTCATGTCTTTTACTAAGTCACTTAAGTCGTGTCTGACTCCGTGCGACCCTATGGACTGTAACCTGCCAGGTTCCTCTGTCCATGGGATTCTCCAGATAAGAATACTGGAGTGGATTGCCGTTTCCTTCTCCATATCTTTTACAGGTGAGGGAATCTTGGCTTGGTTGAGCGGATTTGGACAAGTCACTTGGCCTAAAGGGCGATTTGAGGGGATTAGAGACAAAAGTGCAAAATGCCTGGCCAAGAAGGCCTGCAAGGGATTCTGAAATCAGAGCCACAGGAGCTTCAGAACCAAGATTAACCCGGGAGGAATGTTATTTCAACATCCAAGCTACAAGCAAATCTTTTCCGACTGATTTTCCATGTCCTCCTCTCTCCTTCCCCTTGCTGGATGTCAGGGTTATGGATGAGGATAGAAATTGAATAGAGATCAGCACAGGGCAGGGAGCCAGCAGCCAGTCCCACTGAAGGGACCTTGGGGCTCTGCCTTGTTGCCTGAGGTGGGAGCCACTGAGGACAGACATCTGCTTCCTCTTCCTATGATTGCCATCCTCCAGGCTTCTATGTCTGCTCTGCTGGCACAGGACCCACCCAGGGGTACTGGCAGCTGAGACTAAGATTCCTTGGGCCTTCACTCAATCCTTTATTTGAAAAAAGAAAGATACCAGCTATTGGGGGCTGTGGAGCAAAGAAGATCCCAGCAAATATTGACCCCAGCATCATTATTAGTTCAGGAAATAATTTACGATCCTTCAGAAATGGTGTAGAGGGCACAGGTTTCCTCTGTTTTGGTACTTTTGCAGTTGAATCAAGCTACTATTTATTTCCATACTTCCAGAAGCATGTAAATCAGGTGTTTGATCTTTCAGCAGGTTTATGGACAGTCTTCTATGCCCCGAGCATCAGGCAAAGTGCTTTGGGAGGCACAAAGATGAATAAGATGTGACCCTTGTTCTCCAGGATCCTGCCAAGTGGATGAAGAGAAAGGACATATACATAACAAGATAACTGATGACCCAACTCAGCCTGTTGCTGGTGAGTGATAAGGTCCTGTGGGCTACAGGAGTTCAGAGGAGGAAGACAGATGACTGTAGGGTGAGACAGCTGGTCCTCGGGCGCTTGCAGGAGCTTTTTCGGATGAAGACAGAAAACTTCATGGCAAAGAGGAAAGCTGCAATGCATGCTTTATATCACATGATATAAAAATCCCAGGTATAGGACTTCCTTGGTGGTCCAGTAATTAAAGAATCTGCCTGCCAGTGCAGGGGACACAGGTTTGATCCCTGGTCCTGGGAGATCCCACATGCTGCGGAGCAACTATGCCTGTGCACCACGACTCCTGAAACCCGTGCTGTAGAGTTTGTGTTCTGCAGCAAGAGAAACCAGCACAATGACAAGCCAGGGCACCACAATGAAGAGTAGCCCCCCGCTTGCTGCAACTAGAGAAAGTCTGCAGGCAGCAAAGAAGACCCAATGAACCAAAAAAAGAAAATCCCAGTTATCGCGTACATTTTAGCCTCCCAGCATCCACTTCTCTTTCTGTTAATAATACCCCAAATATCTTTTGGCAGACCACTTTTCTCCCATTCTCAATCTATGAGGTAAACTAGACCTTCTCCCCCTAACTCCAACCCTTACTCTTTCCCAGCTCTGAATGTTAACCATACAACCAAGCCTGACCAAGCTCTCTTGCTCATCACAGGGATTGATTGGCACTAGACTCAGGTCTGATTGTCCAATGTGACTGTATCCTCCAAGCCAAATGACGCACATAGAGCCAACCATAGTTTATCCCAGCTGCTGGGAGGCTGGATTTGAACTTGAAGGCATGAGACCCTGGAACTGCTGGGGACCACTGTTTGGAGACTGAGAATGAGGACAGTACAGCAGAGGAGCTGAGAGTTGGGGAGAAATCAGATGCTGACACTACATTTGAACTCCCGAAGCCAATTGTGCCCCCAAACAGATTTCTCAGTAACATGAGCCAATAAAGTCCCCTCTTCAATGAAGCCAGTTTGAGTTGGCTTCTGTCTTTTAAAACAGAAGGAGTTGCAGATGAAATCACCATGGGTGTGATTTCATTTGCTCAACACCTCCACAAGCTCCAAATCAAGGATTACCCTATTATTTAGATCACAATACTGAGAACCAGAGACCTCACACCATTGACTGAGCCAGGGCCAGGGCTGAACTCTCAAGATTCCTAATCGGATAGGCTCTTCCATGACATCCTACTGTCTTTGTGAGCAGACTTGGCAAATGGCTGATGGAGTCCTATCCACGGTGTGTGTTAAAGCCAGTGCAGAGGGTGCCAGGATGTCCTTGTGAGGTACCAGTGGCGCCTCCAAGGCAGGAACAGGACTAACATGGGACAGATGAGCCACCCCCCTCCCCAAGGCAGTGTGGCAAGTAACTGGTGGTTCTGCTGCCCCCTCTTGTTGAACCAGAGGTATCAGCCTGGTGAACAGCCAACCTATAATCTATACAAATGTCATGTACAGATTGACATGTACAAATGACAAGATAAATGATATATTAGCATCATTGTATTGTCACTTGCCTGCCATTGACTCCTACCAGATACAACTCTGATCCCAAAGTTCTTCCCCTTTCTGAGAATCCCATTGATCTACAGATTCAATCAGCAAATACTTATTTTGAGCCTACTCCAGGCAAAGCCCTGTGCTGGTTGATCAGGAACACAAAAAGGAAGCAGTCAGATCAGTATTTGCATATCTGATCGAGGTTCACAGAACCAGGTGCTGGTGGATGCAACAGTGAATTGAGAGGAGACTCTGTTGTCCACGTGGTGGCTACAGTCTGGCAGAGGTATTGGCTGTGGATAGTAATTACTTTTTGGACACTCAGCCTCTCCTAATGATACCTCCTGGTTCTTTTCTGAGGATGACCTTTCATCTTGGCATTCTTGATTGGACTATAAATCCAGGGGCCCTGTGCGTTCCTAGTAGTACTGACACCAAGGCTGTAGAACACTTCCCCTGTGCCAGTCACTGTGACAGGTTTACACCATCAGTACTCACCAACACCTGTAGATAGGTATCCCCATTGCAGGGGCCGAATCTGGAGCAATGGAGAAAGGACTAGCTCAAGGTCACATGGCTAGTAAGTGGCAGAACCTGGATACAAATCCATGCTGTCTAGCTGCAGAGACCAGCCCTTACCACCCCTCTAAACTGACTTGCAAAGTTAGTGAGCTCATGTTGTCTGAGTATGGGTTGCTCCAACCAGGCCCAGTTGTTCTTTTTCTCCTAGAAATAAGAATCATGAGGATGATGACACAAGGACAGACAGCACTGTTGCAGTGGATTTCTTCCATTGCTAATGTTCTGGTAGGATTATGGCATATCTCCCACTTGCCTGGGGTCCTAGGTGTGCACTTGCCTCGTCCCATCTTGCAGCCTGATTCTCAATTGTTTGTTGTATTCTACAGGTCACCCCATATGCTTCTGATAAACTCCCTTTGGATTTCAGTTAGTCAGAGTCAGTTTCAGTTGCATGCCACTAGGAGCCCTAATAGATAAAGAAATGCCCACAATTACCTCCAACACACAGCAGAGATGAAGGGCTTGGAGCTTCATAGCTGTGCTAATGTTTGTGAATGCTAAAGGAGGTTCGGGCCTGGGAAGGTATTCACACAAAGGGAGAGAGAGCTCAAGGGATGAAGGGAGAAGGGATGCAAATCAAATATGTCAGAAGTCCTAGGGTGCATATTTTCATCTCAATCACTGAGCGAAAATAAAAGTAGGTTTGGGCTCCTATGCGGTACTTCCTCCTTCTTGCCTTGCATGTGAAGATTGAATGCTTGAAGGAAGCAGACCACCAGTGGTGTCTCTCGCGGAGTTCAGACAGACATCAAAGTTAATCTGCTCTCTGATCTGAGCAAAATGTGACGAGGGTTTCCTGGGACAGCAGCTCTACTAATTGTGGCACTGCAGCCCAGCTGCTGTGTTTTTAGACTATTGTGGATTCCCAAGAAGTAGCATCACCTTCTGCTGGAAAACAGTCAGACTAGAAGCCTGGGGTTTGGAGAGGAGTGAGATCTAACACAGGACCCTCTAGACTTGTTCTTTTGAGAATACGAGAGGAAGCCAGGGAAATGCTTCCCTGTTTTTCTTGAGCTCTGTGGCTCTCTCAGTCCCTACCTGTCTGTATAAATATTTCCAATTTAGATCACTTGTCAAGTTTTTCTGCTTTGATGTGTTCTTTATATCTAAGAATTGAACTGAATTGAAAGTCGCTCAGTCGTGTCAA
The DNA here is from genome assembly GCF_055505025.1 of Bos grunniens. Classification (NCBI taxonomy): domain Eukaryota; kingdom Metazoa; phylum Chordata; class Mammalia; order Artiodactyla; family Bovidae; genus Bos; species Bos grunniens. Next base: position 73,097,459 of record NC_141170.1, read on the forward strand.
ACTCTTTGTGACCCCATGGACTATACAGTCCATGGAATTCTCCAGTCCAGAATACTGGAGTGGGTAGCCTTTCCCTTCTTCAGGGGATCTTCCCAACCCAGGGATCAAGCCCAGGTCTCCAGCATTGCAGGTGGATTCTATACCAGCTGAGCCACAAGGGAAGCCCTTATATCTAAGAGATTTCCCCCAAATATCCACCTTGGCTTCTCTCTTGCCACGCTATCCACCTTACAGTTATAACTAGTGTCTTTATGACTTCTGGGTGTCTAGACCCAGCCTCATGTGCCTGATGGCCAGCTTCAGGTTCAAGACCCACTCACTCCTGCTTCCCTTGCCCATCACTTTCATGGCACTGGCTTGGTTTGAGGCCTTGCCTGCTGACCTTGGCTATGGCTGTCCAACTTGTCTTGCATGTGTCACCCTCTTCAGCCACCAACTGTCTCATTTGTGGGACAGCCAAAATCATCTTCTGAAACCATAGATCTGGTCAATCAGTTCTGCTCTTCTCAGAAGCCTTCAGTGTCTCTGTAAAGGATCAGGACCTATCATCCAGGACCCCAGGCTCTGGTCAACAGGCCATTAAAGCACTTCTGCCTCCATGTGTTTCCGCTGCATGAGAGAATAGTGCTCTTCCTCTTGGCTGCCTGGCTCTGTGCCCGTGGCCATGGTTGATTGAATCAGCAGGGTTGAAAAACCCAGACCATAGTCAAAGACCCCAAATCTCTGTCTGAATGGGGAATAGGCTTACCCAGTCAGACTCTCTGCCCCTGGAATTTCAGCTGGTAGATCAGGGCGCATTGGAGCTCAGCAGAGGGAGTAGAAGTTGGACAGATGAACAGGAGGAGGTGGTAGCAGCACGAGGGGAGCTCTGAGTAAGCCATGGTGACGAGCTAGTAGAAGCTGTCAGAGAAAAGCTGGGTTGAGTAGATGGGGGAGGAATTGCCTGGGAGTAACAGGAAGCAGGGCATGATGGAGGAGAGTGAAAACCAAGATTTACAAATCCTGCCGCTGAGAAGTAACGAGATACCTTAAGCTAGAGGACTGCCTGGGATTCATGTATTCATTCATTGATTTCTACCAGTTTTATGGAGCACGTGTTATATGCCAGACACTATTCTAAGAGGATGAGATGGTTGGATGGCATCAGCGACTCAATGGATATGAGTTTGAGCAAGTTCTGGGAGATGGTAAAGGACAGGGGAGCCTGGTGTGCTGCAGTACATGGGGTCGCAAAGAGACATGACTGAGCGACTGAACAGCAACATTTTTAAGCGTTAGACAAAGTCCTTGCCTTTGTGGTGCTTGTATTCTAGTTGGGGAGGTAAATAATAAATAGACAAAAATAAATGGGGACAGTTTGGCAATTTCTGACAAAACTAAACATACTCTTCCCATACAACACCAAAGGAGCTGAAAACATCGGTCCTCTTAAAAGCCTGCATGTGGATGTCTGTAGCAGCTTTGTTCAAAATTGCTGAAATGTGGAAGCAACTGTTGCAGGAAAGGGGACCCCTTCCAGGGCCTGAAACTGGGCTCTTGTCTAACACTTGGAAAAGAATTGTCTGAGGAGACACATGCTGACAAAGCAAGAGATTTTATTGGGAAAGGGTGCCCAGGTGGAGAGCAGTAGGGTAAATGAACCCAGGAAAACTGCTCTGCTGCGTGGCTGGCAGTCTCAGGTTTTATGGTGATGGGATTAGTTTCCGGATGGTCTTTGGCCAATCGTTCTAATTCAGAGTCTTTCCTGGTGGTGCACACATCGCTCACCCAAGATGGATGCTAGCGAGAGGGATTCTGGGAAGTGGACAGACACGTGGTATCTCCTTTTGACCTTTCCCAAACTCTTCCGGTTGGTGGTGGCTTATTAGTTCTGTATTCCTTACCAGGATCTCCTGTCATAAAACAACTCGTGCAAATGGTTACTATGGTGCCTGGCCAGGGTGGGCGGTTTCAGTCAGTGTGCTTCCCCTAACACAACCACTATGTCCTTCAGTAGGTAAATGGATAAATTGTCTGTGGTACAGACAATGGAATTCTATTCAGCACTAAAAAGAATTAGCTATGAAGGAAAAGACTTGGAGCAGCCTTAAATGCATATCACTAAGTGAAAGAAGCCACTCTGAAGTCTACATACTATGTGACTTTCTAGAAAAGGCAAAACTATGGAGATGATAAAAAGATCAGTGTTTGCCAGGGTTAGGGAACAGGGAGAGATGAATAAGCAGAGCCCAGAGGATTTTAAGGGCAGTGAAAATACCTTTATGCTTCTGTAATAATGGATTCCTGCAATTATACATTTGTCCAAATGCATAGCGTACACAACGCCAAGAGTGAATCATAACAGTAAGCTATGGATTTTGGATGATAATTATGTGTCAGTGTAGGTTTACGGTTTGTAACACACATTCCACTCTGGATGGTGATGGTGGGGGAGGCTGTGTGTCATATGAGAGTAGAGGGCATACGGGAACTGTCTGTACTCTGCCCAGTTTTGCTGGGAACCTAAAACTGCTCTGGAAAAATAAAGTCTATTTTAAAAAACCCTCCCCCCACCATTAGAAGAGGTTTAGTAAGCTGTTTTAATTTCTCCAGAAGCTATAGAGAAAAGAAACGGACTTTGAAGGGGGAAAAAAAATCCATGTTATAATAAAAAACTGGGGGGGAGGGGGAGGGATTACTCCAGATGAAAAGAAAATAAAGAGATATTTGATAGATAGATAGACAAAATAAGAAGTGCTGGAAAGAAAAACTGAGCCAGCAAGGGGCTGGGGTTTGGGGTTGGAGTGGGGGATGGGAGGGCAACTATTGTTACTTAGGTGTTAAGAAAGGCCTCTCTGAGACGGCAGCAGACAGCTGAGTGAAGGGAAGGGAGGGGAGCCCTGTGAATATCTGGAGGAGGAACCATCCAAGTGGAGGGTCCTGGGTGCGAAAGTGGTGAGTGCACGGTATGCTTGCTATTCTAAGAACAGAAAGGAGGTCTGTGTGGCTGGAGCGGAGTGAACAGAGGGGACATGGAGGCGGCCCAGGCAGGAGCATGGTGCCCAGGGGCATCAGAGGCCTCGCGGAGGACTCGGGATGTTACTGTGTGTGTGATGCGGTGAGCCACGCGGGATCCCCAGCAACCTTCCAATGCTGCCATCTCTTGGGGAAGTCCAGTTGCTCTATGGTTTTCATTCTTTGCACGGACGCCTTCCTTACCCACGGGACCCCCTTGTTTCCCACAAAGCCCTTTTACTCAGAAGAGCAGAAATCAGTTTTCCTTCCTGGCAGCAAAGTGATCCCCTCCCCATTATTTGACCCCAATGACCTTCTGGGTTTCTCTTTCCCGTCTCTCCCAGCACCTACCTGTGGCAGCCTTATCTGTTTGCCAGATGCTAAATGCCGCTGCCTTTGCCTGCCTGGCGCCTTTGCTCTCACTCTTCCCTGTGTCTGGGTGGCTTTCTCCCCAGAGCTTCTTGTCACAGTCCTTCTCTCCCAGGACATTCTCAGACCCCTCTTCTTCTAGGAAAGCTTCTAGATCACTTGACTTTAAATGAACTGGTCTCTCCAAAACTCCCATTTGAATTATTTTTGGCTGCATAACTAGCTACCCCAAACTTAGCATTTAAATATTAAAATGATGTTTTACCATCTCTTGAAATGCTGTGGCTTTACTAAGCCTTTTTCTGCATCTCAGGGGTGTCTGGACGCTGGTACAACTGAAGTCGGCCAGGGGCCTAGCTGGGCTGGACCATCTAAGATGGCTCACTCCCATGGCTGACAGCTGATGCTCAGTGAGTGCCAATGAGAGCACCCATAGGTGGCATTTCCCAGCATGGAGATTCTGTCCTGAGAGGGATTATCCCAAGGAAGTCAGGAGGGAGCCACAGACTTCTGATGGTTTAAGACTTGGAAGACACATTTGGAATCATTTTAGCAAAGGTCATGGATGGACTAGATTCAAGGGGCAGGAGACTGGAGCATGTGATGGGGGCTAGACCTCAGTTCTGCAGTTAACTTTAATCCACCACAGCTCTCTTGGTTCTTTACCCACATACTGATTAGAATGTTTATCTCCTTTTGTCTGTATTATAATACACATTATAATACACATCATTTGTGTTTTTATCTCACATACTAGATTTTAAGTTTCTAATGAAAAAGGCAGAGGAACCAGAGATCAAGTTGCCAACATCTGTTGGATCATAAAAAAAACAAGAGAATTCCAGAAAAACATCTCAGTTTAGTTCAGTCGCTCAGTCATGTCCAACTCTTTGCGACCCTATGAACCGCAGCAAGCCAGGCCTCCCTGTCCATCACCAACTCCCGGAGTTTACCCAAACTCATGTCCATTGAGTCGGTGATGCCATCTAACCATCTCATCCTCTGTTGTCCCCTTCTCCTCCTGCCTTCAATCTTTCCCAACATCAGGATCTTTTCAAATGAGTCAGCTCTTCGCATCAGGTGGCCAAAATATTGGAGTTTCTACTACTTTATTAACTATGCCTAAGCCTTTGACTGTGTGGATCTCAACAAACTGTGAAACATTCTTAAACAGATGAGAATATCAGACCACCTTACCTGCCTCCTTAGAAATCTGTATGCAGGTCAAGAAGCAACAGTTAGAACTGGACATGGAACAACAGACTGGTTCCAAATTGGGAAAGGAGTATGTCAAGGATAAACAAGCAGCCTTGACATTTTACTTATATGCAGAGTACATCGTGTGAAACGCCCAGCTGGATGAAGCATAAGCAGGAATCAAGATTGCCAGGAGAAATATCGGTAACCTCATATGCAGATGATACCACCCTTATGGCAGAGAGCAAAGAAGAACTAAAGAGCCTCTTGATGAAAGTGAAAGAGGAGAGTGAAAAAGTTGGCTAAAAACTCAACCTTCAGAAAACTAAGATCATGGCATCCGGTCCCATCACTTCATGGGAAATAGATGGAGAAACAATGAAAACAGTGAGAGACTATTTTCTTGGGCTCCAAAATCACTGCAGATGGTGACTGCAGTCATGAAATTAAAAGACACTTGTTCCTTGGAAGAAAAGCCATGACCAACCTAGACAGCATATTAAAAAGCAGAGACATTACTTTGCCAATAAAGATCCATCTAGTCAAAGCTTTGGTTTTTCTAGCAGTCATGTATGGATGTGACAGTTGGACCATAAAGAAAACTGAGTGCCGAAGAATGGACTTTTGAACTGTGGTGTTGGAGAAGACTCTTGAGAGTCCCTTGGATAGCAAGGAGACGAAACCAGTCAATCCTAAAGGAAATCAGTCCTGAATATTCATTGGAAGGACTGATGCTGAAGCTGAAACTCCAATACTTTGGCCACGTGATGTGAAGAACTGACTCATTTGAAAAGACCCTGATACTGGAAAAGATTGAAGGCGGGAGAAGAAGGGGACGACAGGGAATAAAATGGTTGGATGGTATCACCGACTCAATGGACATGAGTTTAAGCAAACTCCAGGAGCTGGTGATGGACAGAGAAGCCTGGTGTACTGCAATCCATGGGGTGGCAGAGAGTCAGACATGACTGACTGAACTGAATGAAAGATTATATCTTCTCTAAAAAATTTATTTATTTGTGCCAAGTCTTAGTTGTGGCATGTGGGATCTAGTTTCCTGGTAAGGGATAGAAATTGGGCCCCCTGCATTGGGAGTGTGGCGTCTCAGTCATTGGACCAGCAGGAAAGTCCTGAGATTACATCCCATTTAACTCAGTTTTGTCAGTGTAATAACCACAGTAACAACAACAAACATTTAGTGCCTGCTTGCTATATACTTGAGCTCATCTAATCTCCAGCCAGACTTTATCCCCATTTTACAGATGGGGAAACTGAGGCATAGAGAAATTCAGTCTTGCCCAAACCTACATAACTGGCAAGTGGCTGAGTCAGGATTTGAAGCCACTAAAGAATCTGTGTTCCCATTCTTTCTTCTATTGTCATCTTACAATCTTGGTACCAACAGAATGTATTCAAGTCAATCCCCGTTGGCATAACCAGTGTCACTGGGCAGAAGAACAACCATGAAGAAGAAGAAACAGCAATACAGAAAGTGAATGGTGGCATGGAATTGTCATCAAGTGCTCCAAGTGGCTCCAGGGGTCCAGTGCTGAGCATCCTTTCCAGTCTGCTAGCTGGAATACAGAGTGTATGGGAGTTCCGCAGTTAGTAGAGTATTTATTTGGTCTGAGTGCCTGATGCAACTTTCCTCCCAAATCCCAATTTTCTATCTGCCAAGATAGGTGATGGAGCTTTATGGTTCATGTTCTAGCACATCTGCCCTGGCCAGGGACCTACAACTCTGAATTTCTGGCCTGCTCCCTTCCAGCCAAAAGTGAATCTAGATTTACTTCCCTTCAGCAACAAGCACCATCTCTATGCCCTGTGAGATCCTAGTTTTAGAAGATTCGGCTTTTATCCTGGGGATATCAATCTATGTGTAGAAGTCCTTATTCTGTGGAAGAAGAGAGACTGAAACAAAAAATAAGTGAAAACTTCTTATCCAGGCAGATGACAAATGAAATTTCAGTATTTCTTATATTAAGCCACCTCTTATACCTCTGTTCTTTTATGAATATAAGAGCATGGGTGGGCGAAAAGTCAAACAAACAGACTTAGTCCCTGTCTTGGTGCATTCAGGCTGCTCTAGCAAAATGCCATAGACCAGGTAGTTCGTAAACAATGTTTATTTTTCACATGTCTGGAGACTAGGATCATCACCTAAGATCATGGTGCCAGCATGGCTGATATGGGTCCTAATTCTGTGTAAGTTGGGTCCTTCTCACCATGTGGTGGAAGGGAGGGCGGAAATCTCTCTGAACCCCCCCGCTTTTAAGGCACTAATCCCATTCACGAAGGCTGCATTCTCATGTCATAAGCACGTCTCAAAAGCCTCACCTCCTTAGTCACTAGAAAGATAAAAGTGTAGATCAGCTTATAAAAGACCCTAGAAAGTCTTAACTGAAATGATGGAACTCTGTCAAACCACAGAGAAAATTCATTCTGAAAATACCAACAGGTTGTGTAGTCAAGTCAATCAAAAATTGGCTCTATCAGAGGCAATATGCTCTAACATGGACTGCTGGTCCTACTGAATATTTTTGTTCCCTTGACCCCTGCCACTCATCCCCATAACCATTCTTCACCTATCAGGCAGGGTTAACTGAGAAATTGCAATCAGATTGTATAAAAGTGAAAGTCTCTCAGTCGTGTCCGACTCTTTGTGACCCCATGAAATGTAGCCCACCAGACTCCTCCTCTGTCCATAGAATTCTCCAGGCAAGAATACTGGAGTGGGTAGCCATTCTCTTCTCCAGGGGATCTTCCTGACCCAGGGGTTGAACCCAGGTCTCCCCCATTGCAGGCAGATTCTTTACCGTCTGAGCCACCAGGAAAGCCCAGATTGTATGACCTCTTGCTGAAATACCCCCAAGTCTTCCTAATCACTTAGAATAATAGCCAAACATCTTACTATGTCCTTAGAAGATTCTCGATCACTTGTCCCTGCCCACCTCTTCCAACCTCATCTCCCTCCATTCACTTTCCATTCATCTCCTTGCTCTCTTTTCTACAGTGCCCTCAACCCACCTGTTAATACATTCCCCACAGCCCCTTACTCTAGAATGTAAGCATCATGAGGACAGAGATGTTACCTACCTTCCCACTGCGTCTCTAGCACCTTTCAGAATACTTGGCACATAGTAGTTGCTCAATAAGTAATTGTTGAATGACTTAAGATACCTGTTTTCTTATATTCTCCAGCCTTTTTAGAGAAACTATTATACAGGGAAGATACTTGGGAAGTTTAATCTGTCTTGGGGAAGCAGGGAAAGCTTTGCTTCTCATTAATTATTTAATTACCTTCAAAGCTTGGGATTTCAGGAAGATTAAAAATCTTCCCTATTCCGCTTGTCACAGCTACATGCTCTCAAGCCTAATCACAGCACCTGTGACTCTTACACTGCTTGCTGGTGTCTGGTCTCCCCAAAGGATTAGTACAGCAAGAAAGTATCTGCAGACTGTTACTATTGGCATCTTTTGAGAGTTTAATTAATGGAGTATTTTTTTCCTTTCCTATTCATGGTCAGGATTTTGATTAACTTGTAAGTGGGAGCTTTGTCATGTAGAGGAGCCCAGAGGAGAATGCTCAGGGCTGATGAGAGATGCTAAGGCTGCCCTTAATAGCTGGTAAAGGAATCAGTGTGTTCCAGCAACCTCCCCCATATCCGTGTGGTCCACACCCCATATGGGAAGATGGGCACGTACTGCAATTGTTGGCTGCAGCGGGTGGTTGGACTCACTGGGACTTCTCTGCTGACCAGGCATTTCTTTCTGTCTACAGCATCTTGGTGGACATGGGGGTCCCCACATTTTCAGCGATTGAGGCCAGCAGGCAGCAGCTCACTCTGTTGCTTTGTCATGGGCAACTTCATCTCAGGGTTTGGGCCTCCATCCAGGCTGCCTCAGCACTTCTGACTAGCAAGTTCTGGAAATAGTTCATCCACAGAGCTGGCTGGCAGGCGAAGGCTTCTCCTTGGAGCGTGGGGGTAAATCTGACCACTCCCGCTCTGGCTCTAGGCACACCCATTGCTTCTACTTCTCCCTAATCTGAAGCTTTCACAGTCAACTGAGATCTTGGAAAAGTTCTGCATTTAGGTGCATCTTTGTAGAGAGATGGAGCTGGGTTTCAATCTTACCAATGTATTTAAATCTTCTAAGCCTCAATTTCTTTATCTGCCAAATGGAGATGATAACTCTATCCTGCCTCACAATTTTTTTGAGCACTTTAAATGAGACACTGCATGCAACTGTTTAGAACAGTAAATGTCAGCTAATATTATTTGCATTCAAGCCTGTGGGTGAGGGCTTCCTTGGTGGCTCAGTTGGTACCTGAGCATAGCTGGCAAGGCAGGAGACAAAAGAAACGTGGGTTTGATCTCTGGGTTGGGAAAATCCCCTGGAGAAGGAAATGGCAATCTGCTTCAGTATTTTTGACTGGAAAATTCCATGGACAGAGGAGCCTGGAAGGTTACAGTCCATGGGGTTGCAAAGATTTGGACATGAATGAGGGTTCAGGCACACCCCCTGGCACCCACCCCCCTCCACACACACACGGTGTGTGGCACCTTTACAAGTTAATTCAACTCTCTGGGCCTCAGTTTCCTTATCTATAAAATGAGGCCAGTGCGATTGTGTGATGGTGAAATGAGAATGAAAGATAAAATGTCAATTTATGGATAAATTGCTAAACTGGACAAATCCTAGTAAATTTCATCAGTGACTTATCTGCATCTACCCTGGCCATTAAGTTGACTTTCTCAACAAAGCCCTAAACATGGATATCCTGTCTGTCTTATTCATTAAAAAGAATGTATCAGTAGGAATATAAAATGGGGAGGGCTGTATGCAAACACTGCTGAGAAGTGAAAAAAAAAAGAAAAGAAAAAAGCAAATAACATTTAAATGATTATTGAATGAGTGACCAGACTATCGTCCCTCAGGGGAAAATATTTTCCACTTTGCTTAGAGCAGCAAAAAGAGGAGAAAAACGTTTGATGGTTATTTCAAATTTGTCTCCCCAAGGGAAATTAAACCTGAGTTATGGGGTATTTTTCATAAAGCAAAGTCTAGTATAAAATTAACAAGCTTAAAAAAAAAATTGTCAGGCAAACTTAAGTGGATTTGGACAGATTGTCCTGATGGCTGTTTGGGTGCACCGGCACGCCTGCCACAGAATATCCTCTTACTCCATCCTCATCCTGGGGGGACCTGAGTATATCAACTGGAGTTGCCTCACCTGCCCGCGGTCCTGTCTCCCTTGCAGGGACATCCAGTGCTAATAGCTGATGTGTTGATAGACCCTCCCAGGCTATGCCACTCTCAGCAGCCCTCCTCATCCCCAGCAGTAACTGATGTGCTATGAGGACTACAAAGGCAGTATTTTTATTTTATTATTTTATATTTTGGGATTGAGTTCTTAGGATCAACTAACATATATGCAACTTTTAATCATCTTCAAATCCCTAAATGATAATGCTTGATTTTATTAAAAAGTTTTTGTTTTTGTCTCATCATGAGGTGTGTGGTATCTTAGTTCCCTGATCAGAGATTGAACCCATCCCCTCTGCAATGGAAGCACTGACTTCTAACTGGATCACCAGGGAAATCTCAAAGGCAGTATTTCTATATTGAAGCTGCAAGTTATTATATATAAGCTATGGTTTCTGTTTTTTTTTTTTTTTTTTTTCAAAAACTACGCTGGGTCCTTTTCCAGAAGCCTGATGGCTTTTACCCTCATTTAAAATGTTCTGTTCTAAGGGCTATAAGGATCAGGGACATTTCTTATTTAAATCTTTCCAGCACCTCTTTCTATAACAGAACCTCCTTTTCTGTAGGGAATCCACTTCAGCTGCCCAGTCCGGGTACCCCACGCCTTTGGCCATAATGACTGGTTTGGACAGGTACGTGATCTAAGTCAAGAAAATTGGGATCTTCTTTGGATCTTTTCTGATGCTGCCATCAGGAAAGCTGTGTCTTTCCCTGAGGGTTAGGTTCTGAGGGTTTCAGTCTGAGGCTCTGGTACCCACAGGATGAGGGCCAGTTGGAGAAACAGGAGATCCCTGATAGCATTATTTGCAGTCTGGATCAAGCCTTGCCTGAAGCCAGAATGGTAGGGCATTATGTGAGCTAATAAACACCTTCCATGATGCTTTTTTTTTTTTTTTAAATAGTCACTTTATTTTTTAATATTTATTTATTTAGGTCTTAGTCGTAGCATGTGGGATCTTAGTTCCCCATTAGGAGTCGAACCCAGGCCCCCTGCATTGGAAGCTCAAAGTCTTAGCCACTGGACCATGAGGGAAGTCCCCATTGTCCCTTTTGAATGGAGTTTCTGCCAATCCAATTTCTGAAAGTGTTTTTTTTTTTTTTTTTAAATTTTCAAAGCATCCTGAAAGTTACAGTTAGATTAGTCTGTATATTGGGCTTTTTAAATATCTTGAAGAATTGCTATAATGGAATGAATGTATTGTAAAGAAATGTGAACTAGAGGGTAGCATGTAGGGCTAAGTTTTGGATTTCCTCTAAAAATAGTGTCTCCTATTTACTGAACACTTACAATGTACCAGCTGTTTCATATACTCTATGTCTTGGCTTCTTACCACTTTCTTGCATGTTACACTCATTTTAGAAAGGAGAAAATCGAGACTTAGAGGAACTGAGAGACATGCCAAAGACCATCCAGGTAGAATGTAATGGAGCCAGGCTTTTACACTCAGAATTTGGGCCAGATTACCCATATCATACAGATCAAGCAAAGATTAATGCTGATTCGCTCCTTCAGCACTTTTCAGACATTAGCTATTTGCTGGGAGGTCCTAGGCACTGGGGCTATGAAATCAATGAGATAGTGTATGTCCTTCAACTATTCACAGTCCAGTGTGGGGAACTTCATTAGGGTCTTCATTGATTTGAACTGTATCCTCCCAAAAGATATTTTGAAGCTCTAACTCCCCAGTATTTGTGAATGTGACCCTCTTTGGGAATAGGGTCTGTGCAGATGTAATCAAGTTAAAATGAGTTCATTATTAAGGGCAGGCCCTCATCTGTTATGACTGGTGTCCTTAAAAGAGGGAAATTTAGACTCAGAGCCACAAAAGGAGAAGGCCATGTGAAGTTAGAGGCAGAGGTTGGAGCGATGCCTCTATAAGCTGAGGAACAGTAAGGATTGCCTGCAGTCACTAGGAGCCAGGAAAGAGGCTTGGAACAGATTGACCCTGCAAACTCTCAGAAGGAACCAACATTGCCAACATCTTGGTTTAGGATTTCTAGCTTCCAGAATAGGCTTCTCTCATAGCTCAGTTGGTAAAGAATTTGCCTGCAGAGCAAGAGATCTGGGTTCGATTCCTGAGTTGGGAAGATCCCCTGGAGAAGGAAATGGCAACCCACTCCAGTATTCTTACCTGGAGAATCCCATGGATGGAGGAACCTGGCAGGCTACCATCCATGGGGTCCCAAGAGTCAGACACGACTTAGCAACTAAACCACCACCACCAGCAGCCTCCAGAAGCCTGAGACAAGAATTTTCCGTTGTTTCAAACCACTCAGGTTTTAGTTTTTGGTACTTTGTTACAGTGGTCATAAGAAACAAATACAGTTATCAGGGTCCTCCTCCGGCAACCTACATTGATCTGAATCTTGCCTGAGATTGCTCCCAGGTGGTGGAGTGATAAAGAACACGCCTGCCAATGCAGGAGACACAGGAGACGTAGGTTCGATCTCTGGGTCAGAAAGATCCCCTGGAGGAGGAAATGGCAACCAACTCTAGTATTCTTGCCTATAAAGTCCCATGGACAGAGGAGCCTGGCGGGTCGAAAGGAGTTGAACATGGCTGAGCGACCGAGTGAGCACATACATACACGTTCACACAATATTGCTCTGCCCATGCCTCCCACCCCAGTGGCCCTCCAGGAACAAGCCTCTGCAGACAGGTGTCTCACCCCCTCCTTCCATCACATCTTGAAGGTGAGCTCCTCTTAGCCATAGCTCCCCGCCCTCTTTGCCACCACTGTGTGAAGCCACCGGGTCCTGGAGTTCCCAGCATGAGGGCCCACCCTATATGAGAGCCCTTCCCTCCACTGCCCTCTGAACACACTCTGAACTCAATGGCTGCCCGGGGCCCACTGTTTGCTCTGGACGGGCAGGAGCCTGGAGGCAGTGGACAGCTAATACCAGGGCGTTGCCCTTCCTTTATATTCCAAGGCTGTTCCGTTTCCAGGATACGGGTTTCATGATTTCTCCTTTGTGATTAATGTTGAAGCCATTTCTTGATGTACTGTCTTAATAACTTGGTGAAGGCGCACAGCCTTTGGTTGGCAAATGTGACGGTGCTTTTATCTGACCAGCCCTCACCCCCGCCCATTCCTGCAAGTCAGGTAGGCAGCACCAATGTGAAAAAAGACAAAAGACAAGGGGAAATAAAGTCTAAATTAATCAGTGATTTGCCTAGGGTAGTGATGAGCTACAATTTGGACTTGCTGCCTAGAATTTTAAACAATGATCCAACTTCCTCGAGTTGCCAACTCTCTCTCAATGCCCACAGAACTCTTCTAATAAGACACATTCACCCGCTGATGTGTATAGCAGGCCAAATGCCAACTCATTAAAAATGGTGATGCTCCTAGTAGCTAGAGCTTTCCCTGTGGGTGAACTTAAACTTTCCATACTCCCGAAGAAGGGGGCACAAGCCAGTCACAAGTCCTCCCAAATGGGTGTTCTGTCACTAGACCTTTAACACCTCGAGGCCAAGGCCCTATCTTGCTTTTTTTTTTTTTTGTACCTTTAAAAACATCTAACAGAGTGCATGCTTCTGACCTGCTGGTAGGCTCAGTACAGAGATTTAATCTGGGCCATGGTATGTTTTTGAGGGAGTATGGTGGTTAACAATTTGGATTCTGGGGTTTGGGAGTCAGATTGCCTGTATTAGATTGTTAGCTGGCTGTGTGATTTTGGAAAGGTTTATTAACCTCTCTGAACTCCAGCCTCTCATCTGTTAAATAAGCTGTTAGAATGTGTCAGTGAGATATGTACCTAAAGTGCTTAGCATTCAAGAAAATGACAGCCATTATTGCTATCATTAACTGGCGATTGGCAGAGCTGGGACTCACCCAGGCTTGTCTGGTCCCTTGTCCCCATGGTTGCCCATCTGGGGAACTCAATGTGACTTCTACTGGATTGCTCGTCACCAAAGGGTGAGTGGTCACACAGACGGGGAGCTAGCATCATTGCTTATTTCCCTCCACAGATGGCCAGGCACCCTATGCCTCCCAACTCACAGCCAAGGACCCCCATATTACCATTCCAGTTGGTGATCCAGAAATCAAGGGAACGTTTTTGCCTTTTGGGGGGAAAGTAGAATCTTTCCAGCCTCCTTTTAGGTCTCTGTCTCCCTCGTGTGTGCTCAGTCGCTTCAGTCATGTCTGAATCTTTGTGATCCTATGGATGGTAGCCCACCAGGCTCCTCTGTCCATGGGATTCTCTAGGTGATAATACTGGAGTGGGTTGCCATACCCTCCTCCAAGGGATCTTCCTGACCCAGGGATTGAACCCATGTCTCCTTTCCTGCATTGCTGGCAGATTGTTTACCGCCGAGTAACTGGGGAAGCCCCTCTATCCCCCAAAGCTTGTCAAAGGTCCATGGGGAAGAGACACGAGCTCACGAAGAAGGGACTGTTTTAAGGTTTTGCTCAGCCTCCTGCCTGCCCCAGACGTGCTTGAGGTCTCTCAGATCTGGAAGCAAGGTTCCCAGTTATCCATCAGTATTAATCTTTTGGGACTTCCATAACAAAGTACCCAAAGCTAGATGGCTTAAAATAGAAATGTATTGTCTCACAGTTCTGAAGGCTGGAGTCCAACATCAGGGTGTTGGCAGAGCCATGCTCTCTGTGATGGCTGCAGGGCAAACTCCTTCCTCTCACCTCTTATATCTCCTGACCTTTGCCAGCACTCCTTGGCCTCTCTTGCCTTATAAATGCATCACCTCAGTCATGTGACATCTTTTTCCTGGGTGTCCTCACGTGATCTTTCCTCTGTGCATATCTGACCATCTGTCCAAATTTCCCTTTATACAAGGACATCAGTTATATTGGATCAAGGCGCACCTCAATGACCTATTTGAACTAAATTACCTCTGTCAAGCCCCTGTTCCAAATAATATCTCATTCCTCAGGATTGGGGGTTAGGACTTCAGTGTATCTTTTCTGGGGAGATGCAGTTCAATTCCTAACACCATCTGTGATGGTTAATTTTGTGTGTCAACTTGGTTAGGCCACGGTACCCAGATATTTGATCCAACGTTATTGTAGATGTTTCTGTGAAGTTGTTTTTCCAGATGAGATTAACACATAGATCAGGAGATTTCTAGTAAAACAGATTATCCTCCATCTGATCAGTTGAAGCCTTAATAGAAAAAGACTGATCTCTCTGGAAGAAGAGGGTATTCTGCCAGCAGACCACCTTTGGACTCCAGCTGAAATCCTCCCAGATCTCTAGCCTTCCAGCCCACCCTAAAAATTTAGGACTGGCTGAGCCTCCATGATCATGTGAGTGAATTCCTTAAGACAAATTCTCTCTCTTGCCACCCCACCCCCCATATAGATATAAATACAGTTATGCATGGTCTGTTTCTTTGAAGAGCCCTGACTAACCCACTATCCTAGGGTCCCTGTCCCTGACACCCTCCTCCTCAGGCCGCAGCGTCTTGGCAGGGCTGGCAACGCCTCACCTAGAGAGAGCTGAATGCCCGAGGCTGCCTTTCAACCCACTTCACTGTAAACAAACTATCACTGAACCACTGAACAAGCATTTCTGAGCCTTCAACTTGTATTATTCCCTCGGCAAAGGAAGGTTGAACGTTCAGTCTCAGTGTGAATTGCTGTAGGAGATGATGGGGAAGAAATGAGAAGAAATTCCTTTGCTTCCAAGTTAATACAGTTCTGGAAGCTACTGTTCTGTATGAGGAGTCAGAGCGGAACTGCTCTTTTAGAACAATGCACGAAATGTTAAAGACGTGGTTCATGGTCTGGTGACCTACTGTTGTCTAGCAAACTATTTCACAACTGAGTGGCTTAAAATTGTACCTATTTTATTTGTTCAGGACTCTGAGGGTCAGCAGTGCATGCTGGCCTCAACTAGCTGGTTCTTCTGCTCCATCTCTTCTGGAGTCACTGAGGCAGCTTCTGTCACCTGGCAGCATGACTAGGTTCAGGCTGCTGTAACAAAAATATCATAGACTTTGTGGCTTACACAACCACTGGGAAACTGAGGACCAAGGGGCCAGCTGATTCAGTTCCTGGTGAGACCTCTCTTCCTGGTTTGTAGGGGATGTCATATCCCTGTGTTCTCTCACGATTGAGACAGAGACCATCTCTCCCATGTCTCTTCTTATAAGGGATGAATGAGTGTTCAGTCATGTCACACTCTTTGGGCCCCATGGACTATAGCCTGCCAGGTTCCTCTGTCCATGGGATTTTCCAGGCAAGAATACTGGAGCAGTTTGCCATTTCCTACTCCAAGGGATCTTCCCTATCCAGGGATTGAACATGCATCTATTGTATCTCCTGCATTGGCAGGCAGATTCTTTACCACTGTGCCACAGGGGAAGCCCTCTTATAACAGTACTAAAACCATTCATGAGGGCTCCACCCTCATGACCTAATTACTTTTCAAAGGTCCCACCTGCAAATACCATCACACTGGGGATTAGGGCTTCAACCTGTGAATTTGGAGGGACATAACCTTATTCACTCCACAGCACTGGAACTAGATGGTTCAAGATGACCTCACTCACACATCTGACAATTGGTACTGGTTGTTGACTGCATACTCAAAGTTCTCATCTTCAAGATGGCTAGGTGGGGCTTCCTTACCTGGTGACACCCTGTGTTTTAAGAAGGTGAAAGCAGAAACTGCAAGGCCCTTTAAGACTTAGGCTCAGGAGTCACCAAAACATCACTTCCACTGTATTCCTTTGGTCAAAGCAAGTTACAAAGCTTTCCTACGTTTAAGGCAAGGAGGAATAGACCCCACCTTAATCAAATAGACAGGAAGCGGTTCAAAGTGACATTATAAAGGAATGTGCGTGCAGTGATATGAGGATTTATTGTGACAGTTTTGCAGATGATCTACCACACTCACTGAGCGAATTAAACTAGTGAATATACAGGACGAGTTCTGCCTGGATACATCAGTGGAGGTGACAGCAGGATCCCAATCAGAGCCAGAGATCAGAGGGGCATCTCAGATGTGTGAGGTATGGCTGTTTATTACGCCCTTTGACTGCGAACCTGGCAGGGAAGGGTTTTGGACTCCATCTGATTCCAAGACTACTCTATAAATTTTTTCCTGTGAAATTAGATATTTGCCTCATCTCTGTTACAGCACAGCCAGAGGCATCTGGTAGGGCCAGCTAACGTATGTTCTTAGATTTTCCTTGGCAGAAATTAATTTTTTTTCCCCCTTAGGAATTTTTTTTTTCTTTCCCCAAGGCTGAATCTTTGGGTTAATACCAGGGATCCACAATTCATAAATTTGTTCCTCGTGGTTCATTGTTTCAAAATGAGACTTTTAATAGATTCCAAAGACTTAATAAGAGTGCTGCCTAGTCACATAATGAAGTTACTGTGCACGTGGCTGACAGGTAGTAATTTATTATTATCCTTGTCCCTGATAAGAGTCGTACCATGCATGGTGGGTGCCTAATAAATATTAGCTGTAACAACAAAAGCAACGGAGGAAAGTTTGTCTCTTTGTGTTTCAACCAACTATTCACAACACATTCTCCTTTTACCACCGTGTCTATTTTCAGTAAATTTTATCAGTTCTATATAGAGGGGAGCCAGAGCTGTGTGTCTTTATTACTGTTAGTTTAAATGTCCTAATCTACCCTGTCATCGTGTTTCACTTAGCATGGCAAGTCACAATATTTTTCTGTCCCTGCAGTGAAAGACTGCAGTAAGTTGATCTTGCTAACAAGAGATAATTATTAGCTTCCTTGGGAATGTTACTGTATATGCATTGCTAAGCATTCCAGGAGGATTAATATTTCTGTGAATTTTGGACAAGACGAGGTAGCGGCCCAGAGAGACAGGACTGTTTGAATATTTGTCCTTGCTCCATTTGCCTCTCCATCACTGGTAATTTGTTAATGCTGCTTGTGTTCCATCTGAGGTCACGTGGAGAATTAATGCACCTCAACTGACTAATACACCCAATTCCAAAGAGAGAACAAGGTAAGACAGAACCCTGGATGATCCTGGCAGTCACAAGGTTTGCATTCAAGAGCAACTTCTTCGCAGGGTGATGCTTTTCTGAAAAGTCGGCAGTGAAATGGCAGTTTGAAATCACGGTTCATTGATGTTCAAGGGTTTCTTCCTCAGATGAGCAGAGCTGTTCTGGCACTCGGAATTGCAAAGGTTTTTTTTTTTTTCCCCTTTGCTTATTTGTTTATTTTTGTTATTATTGGGAGCAGACAGGGAAGGCAAGGGGATTTAAAATTCAGCAGAGGATCACTGAGAGTCAGAGGCTGGTAGGGCTGGGAAATCTTTGTCAAGCTCAGGGTCTGAAAGAAACAGAAACCTTCTGAAACATCTGGGCCTAGTCATACCTCAGTTAGACTAGATTAAGAGGAACACCCTAACCAGACTGCATATACCTGTAAGTATTGAAGGCATTGAATTCTTTTAATATGTTTCCAGTGAATTCTTCTGTTTAGGAAAACTTTAGAAAAACCACAAGGAGGCAAATGCTGACATATTAACTCGAAGTGGGAATTTAGCTGTCATTAGTAACCTTTAGGCAGTATCTAGTTTATTCATTCATCAGTTCATTTCATCAACCTACAAACATTAATAATTATTCAAAGTCTCATGTGGGCCAGATGCATGGTGGGCTTTGGGAATACCGGAGGAGGTTGTGGTCTAGAGGGGGAGAATGACAAGGAGGCAGGTAGTCTCAATACAACAGGATTTATGGGATGGGTCAGCCCAGAGGGCTGTGTGGACATGCACAAATGCCTCAGGCCTAACAGAAGGGAGTCTGGGTGAGTCCCTCTGGAGGAAGTGACTTCTCAGGTGAGGCAGAAGGTGTAATGAGAGATGAGGCAGGAGGGTTAAACAGAACCAGGTCTGTGGGATATAGACCCATGAGATGGAGTTTGGCCAATGGGAGTCGTGGCCGATTTTAAGAAAGGAAATGACAAGATCAGGCTGAGGTTCTAAAGACTACTCTGCTTGCAGTGGGGAGGGTGGCATAGAGAGGTGTCCTAGGCTGGGATGCCAAGAAGATGAGCCTGAGACTGGCTTCCTGGGCAAGCAGTTTGTGGAAGAAGTGGGAAGTGTGTGTGTGGGAAGCACGAACAGGGCAGGCAGAGATTTGGTCTAGCCCCAGCCTGATCCTATGTGGAGCTCTGGGTGTGGGGGCCCTGTGCCTTGTTATCAGGCTGTCCCCAGAAAAGAGGCAAAACCTCTAGACATTTCCCACAAAAATGCCCAGTGCTTTTCTCCCAGGGCAAGTCTCTGAGAAGGGAGCAGCTGTGAGCTCTTAGCAGCCCCTGGTCAGGGGGACATGGGTGGGGTACCAAAAGCATCTACTCCCAGAGGGAAGGAAGAGCCATGTAGGTGGTCTTGACCTCTTCCAAGGGGGGCAGATTGCAGCTTGTCGTTGCTGGAAACGAAAGGGCAAATCGGATTCTCTAATGGAAAATGCATTAGGCTGTCTAGAAAGAGCAGCTAAGCAAAGGGTGAGAACAACGGGAGATTACCAGCGGTTTGGCTGAGGGTGAGACCAAAGAGGTGGGTCATCAACCACGAAGAAAAGAGGCTCACCGTCCAGAATTAATCAGAGATAAAGGGAGTGGGGTTGGAGTAGCATTGCAGCAAGCGTCAGGCAAGGCAGGGACCGGGCTATGCCAACATCTTAAAAATAAATAATTCTCCCCCGTTTCTATCCGAGGTGCTCAAGGTAATTTGCAAATATTTGCAGGCAAGTTTTCACCAGGCTGAACTGTAGGCAGAGCTCCCACTGACTTCACAGAGCGCTCCCAGGGGACAGGCAGCAAGGTGAGGCTTCGGTTCTGGGTAATTAAGACTTACGGCACCCTCGTTAGTGAAGAAATCCCGGTGCACATCATTGAAATGCAGCGGGCTCTGCAGCCCTACGGCCCCTCGGCGGCCTTGGCCGTCAGAAGCCCACTGAAGCCATCATTAATTTTGCTATCCTTCACTTTCTGAAATCAAAGGATGACATCACTTTGATTAAGAGGAACAAGCACGTTACAGACAATCAGTGGAGTCAGTTTGCATTGGTTAGTGTCCTTAGAGTCGCTTACTGATGGTGGCCTTGGGGCTCCCGCAGGGATTATGAATTCTGTGAGATAGGCTGAAAGCCCACAGTCACCTTCTGAGCAGGCAAAATTCTCTCCAGAACCCACCTGCACTACTTCCTTAGTTGCAGTATTCTTTTCTGCTTCCCTTCCTAACACCGTCTCTGAGACACAAAGGTGCTCATTGGTGGTCAATCCCAGACAGTAAGAAATGTCTCTAGAACACTCTGATCCCTCCTCTGGATCAGGGTGGAGGAGAGATGGGTAAATGAATGAGCAGGTGTCTATGGAGCTTCATCTCATGCAAGATGCTGTGCTGGCAGCTAGGAAAGGTACAAAGAATTCTGGAACACATTCCTGACCCTCAAAGAGCCGACGATCTTGCCGAAGAGGTACATCTCTTCCAGCCAGGGTTAGCAGCACAACTTTGAAGGCAGACAGCCTGGGTTTGCATCCTGGCTCTATCACACTGGCTATGTAACCTTAGGCAAATTACACAACCTCTAAAACCTCAAGTTTTTGAATCTCTAAGATGGGGATAACAACAGTACCTACCTCATGGGGTCATTGTGAGGAGTAAACATATTAACAAAAGGGCTTAAACCATGGTCATTACTCAATAAATGTGACCGAGTAACAATCATTTGTAGAGTATTCACTGTGCTAAGTGTTTTATATGCTCTATTTCCTCTAATCCTCAAACAACATGTGAGGTGGGCACCAACGTTATCCTTGTTTTATCAATAAGGAAGTGGAGTCTCAGAGAAGTTAAGTGATTTTTTTATACAAAGCCACAAAGCTAGGAAGTGATGGAACTGGGGTTTGTACCCAGAGCCCAGGTTCCCTATAAGAAAATTCACGAGGGCTTTAGGTATGCAGAGAACAAAGAGCTCCCAGGGAGCTGGGGCAGTCAAGGAAGTTTTCTTCTGAGTCTTCAATTCGCGGGAGGAGCTCCTTTTATTTCTTCAGCCAATATTTGTTGAACACATACTATGATTGGGCACAGAGCTGGGGACCTTATGAGTAATGCATGGCTTCTATTAGCACTTTGAAGTGGAGGAAGTAAACAGTTGAATGCTACGTGGCAGGGAGGGACCTCTGTAAAGAGTCACTCTGAGCAGGACTTGAGGGAGAAGTTGGATGAAAAGATATGGAAAAAGGGAGAGAAACAGGATGAGCAAAGTTCAGAGGGATGAAACAGCTCCAGGAAACCCCAAGTATTTACATGTCTGAAGCCAAGGGTGAACGTGGATAGGAAGATAAGAAATAATTATCATAACCAACATCCTCTGAATACCCACAGCGTGTTAAGTACTCTCTGCTATCTCTTATTCTTTCCCTAAAGTAGGCAAGTAAGTGTTAGTCGCTCAGTCGTGCCCGACTCTTTGCAATCCCATGGACTGCTGCCTACTGGGCTCCTGTGTCCATGAGATTTTCCAAGCAAGAATACTGGAGTGGGTTGCCATTTCTTTCTCCAGGGGATCTTCCCTGACCCAGGGATCGAACCCAGGTCTCCTGCACTGCAGGCAGATTCTTAACCAACTGAGCTACAAGTAGGCAAACTGCAGGCCAAATCTAGTCCGCTACCTGTTTTTGTTTTTAGCCTAAGAGCTAAGCTAAGCATGATTTTTCACAGACGAACATTTGCAAAAGATTTTGATGATAGGAAAATACTAAGACTGAACCTAATTAAGCAAAGTATTATCTTTTCCCCCAAAAGAATTTCACTGTTCTCATTAGCAGACCTGTATTATTATTTAAAAAAAGTCTTCATTCTTCACTTATTATTATATTTTGAATTTTATCAGTAAAATATGTTGTGCAAATTTATTCTCTCTCTAGTTATGTATCATAGCCTTAATTTTGCATCTTGACCTACAAACTGACCTACAAAACTGGAAATGCTACTTGGCCCTTTATGGGAAAAGCCTGCCAACCCTTGTCCTTTCCAAATGCCCATGAGGCATCATTCTAATTTATGGAGGTCTAGGGAAGAAGTTGAGGACCTGAGCCATAGCAACCTGACAAGGAATGAAGAGGATAAAACTGCCCAGACTCGGAGACAAGCAGGAAGGGAGAGGCTCCCCTGGCTGTCCTGACGTGTGTGGACCTGGGCTCGGGTCTGGGGCACAATGAGAGTAAGACTTGTTTCCCAGAAAAGAATTCCTGGCCAGGGGCAGTGTGTTTCTCCCTTGGATAACCAGGTATATTCCCAGTACTGCAGGAAATGCCAGAGGAAGTGCAGGTCTGGTGGACTAAAGGTGGGACAGACAGGTGGAGCTGGAGACGGCACGGGGGATAAATATGTGGAGATATCCAGGAGGAAGGTGGGTCTCCAGAGCCAAAGATAGAGTTTAGAGTCATTAGGAATGGAGGCTGAAACCTCGGAGAATCAGAATTCATGTACCAAGGGAAGAAATGATTCCCTCTGTCAACAGGAGTTGGACAGTTCACCTTTTCAGATTGAGAGCAGGGATAAAACACTTACTCATCTTTGAAGCTCTTGGGGGGTGGGAAGGAGGGGAGTGGGACCAAGATGAATTCAGTAGATCTGGAAAAAGGAATCAGAGCTATTTTTGGAAAGGGTTATCCATGTCAGTATATGATATTTCTTCACACACACACACACACGCACGCACTCCAAAGGATCATGAAGGATATATTTTTAAAACTCCAGTGTGTGCATTAATTCACACAGAATTATCTGATTAGCTTCAGAGGCTGCTGACTTGAAGATCTCCAAGTAAAAGCACAGGGGAAAACACTCGTTGTGATTGAGAACAAAAGAGGAATTTCCTTCAAGAGAAGTTTCAGGAAAACAAAGTTAGAAGCCGCTCCTGGTTACATAATTCCAACCTGGGAAAGTAAAAATCTTTGATTATCTATTTATGCCCTGCCAAACTCAGAGCCCAGAGGATATCAGACAAGCCTAAAAGAAACTGATTTCCAGCACTTCTCCTTTTCCTTGTTCTTGTTCGTGGTCTCTCTAACCTTGAAGAACTAGCCTGCATGGGCTTCCTGCTGGTGTGGGGCTCCAGGCAGGGCCGCTTCGTTATGGGAAAGGGAGGTGCTAGTGAGGGAGAGACTGGGAGGAAGGGAGAGAGGTGACCATGCCGCCACCTAACTGGGGGCAGGACCGAGTCAACTTGCCAGCTCGATTCTCTTAGACCTACTGTTTCCCCAAGAATTCTCAGGGAAAATAAGGGGGAAACCATGAGGCTGTCCAAAACTTTACAGGGACTAAGAGCAAGGGTTTATCGAGGTTTGGGGTGTGCCTAGTCTTTGAAATTTTTGCCTTGGTTTTCCTTGGGGCCAGTCCTAGACCATAAGGTTCTTGTGTGTAAGTTATAAAAATATGACCCATTGTCCCTGGCCCTCTTCTCCCCCCAACTCTGGGCAGCCTGAGGTTAGGACTAATGGCAGAGCAGAGTGGGCAGCCTCCCTCTTGCCCCCTTCGGGGAGCCTGGGGGCAGAGCACGCCTGCATATCTGACCCCGCCTCCATACCCCCACCCCCGACCCCAGTCGTGTGCGCCCTGTTCGATGTTGTTTTTGCTTAGTCACTAAGTCGTGTCCAGCTCTTTCTGCAGCCCCATGGATGTAGCCTGATCAGGCTCCTCTGTCCATGGGTTTCCCAGGCAAGAATACTGGAGTAGGTAGCCATCTCCTTCTCCAGTGGTTCTTCCATACCCAGGGATCAAACCTGGGTCTCCTGTATAGTGGGCAGATTTTTTTTTTTAACCACTGAGCCACCTGGGAAGCCTGCCCTATACATTAATTTGCAGAAAAAGCAGCATCTGGAAAATGGGTGCTGCAGAAAGCCGGATGGCATTGGCGGGGGCGGGGTGTTAAATTAAGTACTTAATGTATGTCCATCTCAAATACTGATCTTTTCTTTGGACAAATAATGTAACAGTAGGCCCAGGGAAACCTGGCTTTTCATGGACTCTATTCTCCCCTGGATTTAATTCTGCAAGAGATCATCCAGGAGGCACTCTGAAAAACTGCAGCCACACTTTTGAGTTGCTAGGGTTTGACTGAAGAAGTGATCATTCTATTGTTCTAAGTGGAACCCGAGAGCAAGACAACAAGATCCGGGAAAGCCATTAATAAAAGAAAAGGCAACACATTCCCATATCTAATACAGGAATGAGATTTTCATGAGCTATCTTCCAAAAAGAAAAATGCATGTGCAGAAATAACATGGATAAACCCAAACCATTATCCCTCCTGATTTGAAGGGAACATATAGTGTTGGGAAGATTTCTGTATTTACCTCTGAACCTGATTTTCAGGTCATTTTGTCATTGATGAACAGTTCCCAAGTGCCTTGTCAAAAAGGGTTGCTTATTAAGTCACTGAAAGTATAAAAATAACAGACAATGTAAACTGTAAATCATTCCATGAAGCCCTGGTGGCCCAGACTGGATTTGGCACTGAGTTAAGCAGTTGCACAAACATGAACTCAGCCCTTTTCCATGGCAGATCCAGTGCTAACTCCAGGTAAAGGATGATTCACAAGGCACTGCCGTGTCTGAGCGTGTT
The DNA here is from genome assembly GCF_055505025.1 of Bos grunniens. Taxonomy (NCBI): domain Eukaryota; kingdom Metazoa; phylum Chordata; class Mammalia; order Artiodactyla; family Bovidae; genus Bos; species Bos grunniens. Next base: position 73,121,879 of record NC_141170.1, read on the forward strand.
CACAACCCAGCGGGGAAGGAGCAAACAGATTTTTAAAATACCGTACAAGATGAGGTTAAACCATTAGACATCAATTGGAAGGATCACTCTGAAGCTGCACTGAAGTATAGATTATATACAGAGTGTGCTGGGGACACAGACGAGGTGAAAATTAACCCAACCCAGGGGTGCCAGGGAAACATCAAGACAGAGACATTTGAACGGTGTCTTGAAGGATGAATAAGAGTCTGAAAACAGCATGGGGAGTCTTCTCTGCTGAGTGACAGCATGGGCAAAGTTTTGGAGACATGACTCTGCACAGCTAATGAGGGAACAGGAAGAGATTTGCGTGGCTGATGGTGTGCGTAAAGCTGGAAAAGAGGGCAGGGTGGCTGGGCCGGCTCTGTGTGGATATGAACCCTGGAGATTTTTCAGGCTGAGAAGGGCACAAGCAGATTAGTGTTTTAAACAGTCTTTGATCTGCAGAGCAGAGCCTCCCAGTGAGATCCACCTTAAGGGTGATACATGGTGCTGTTTTGTGTGTGTGTGTGTGTCTTTTACTGATTCAGAAAGTTAATCCACTTCCTAAAGTTCTTTGCTTATCCTCAGGAAGTGTTTACCCTAGAACAGAGGTCTTCAAACTATGACCCACTGGCCATATCTGGTCTCCCACCTGTTTTATCAATAAAGAACACAGTTTCGTCATTTCTTTGTGCTCTCCACTGTGGCTGATCTCAAAGTGGAGTTGAGTAGTAGCAATATAGACTGTATGACTTGCAAGGTGTGAGATATTCATGATTTGATGCTTTACAGAAAAACTGTGCTGACCCTTGCCCTTTGATTCTCTGAAGTTTATGCCAATTTTCCCATCAGACTAGAAACTTTGGAGATCATCTTGAAGGTTCGCCTCATTACCTTGTGTACGGCTCACCTCTGCCTTTAACAAGTGGCCAAATTCAATCGTGCTGTTTAAGTCAGTAGCAGGAAAAAGAGTGAAGAGTCATGTACAAAGGAGGTTGAACACCAGGAACTAGGCAAGTCTGGTCAAACCACTCCATTTCTTCTCGGCAGGAGTCCGCGAGCATGAGATGAGCAGCCTGCCAAGCATATTGATTGCATCACAGTTCTAAAACCTTCCACCATATAGGTAGGATGGAACTGATTGGGTGGTTGTGTTGATGGCCAAATAATGGCCTACATAATGTACAGGTGAATGGGCTGACATCAATCTTGGAGATCTCTAACAAGTTCTCACAAGACTCCGGACTTAACTCCTGCCCTGCTCAGCATTTTTATTGGCACAAATAATTCAGAAGCCACGTTATCAGTGTGACGTTTGCCCATAGCTGGGGGATAGGGGATAGCTAGTAATGGGCATTGATTTGTCAGCATCGCTGTTTCAGAAAATTCTTGATAAGCTACAGCGGCGCTTTCCTAAGGGATAAATGTGAGACTCCTGAACATCCACCCCTAACGTTCCTGGGCCCCAGGGCGAAAGTACAAATGAAGACCAGCCTTCCATACAACCAAAGACTTTGAAGTTATAAATCAGACTAACAAACTTTTAGACAAAGTGTGTTCTTTCTTCCTACCTTGACACCACCTGGAAGCCTAGATTCAAATTCAGATTCTCTGAGTCCTCAGAGTGTTAATGCTGAAAGACAGGCAGCATGGGAAAGAGTCCTAGTCCCCTGGGTTTCAGCTTTCTGGAAGATGAATCCATCTTTCTATTTTCTGGCCTTACTCGGACTCCTCAGCAACTTCTTTCCAGTTGTTTCCTCTTTACGGTCTCATCCCTTGTATCTGTCATTTGGTACCATTTATCTGGCTCTATCCTGTGACTTTTATACTTAAACTCAATTCCTCTTGCATTGTGGGTTAATGTTTCCAGTCTCTTCAGGTAACCCTGGTCTAGTGCTTACATTTGGCAATCCCCAGGAAATAGTGTCCCTGATGGACTCCCCACCAGAGCTGGCCAACAACCTGGCCAACTCCCATCCACGTCCTAGCTCCCAGGTCTTCCATGATAGCCTCTCTGCCTTGCCAATACCTCTTGAACTTAATCACCAAGGATGAACACATACTGCAGCCAATTTGGGGTAGTGAGGGTGGGAGGTAGTCCCGCCCACAAGCAACATACTTCTCTGAAAGCTAGTGTTTTTATTTTCAAAGGGTCGCATGTTTTAAGAAAAAAAATTAATCTTCAGAATATGATTAAATATGTATAACATACATTTTAGAAAGGACACAAAGCATAAACAGCATAATGAATTAGCACAAGGCTTCTGACCACCAGGTAAACAAATGCCCCATAAGACCTCACCCTTTTGTACCTCGCTCTCTTCTCCCTGAAGGAAACCAGCTACTATTGTCCATTTTGCCTATTTTGAGATTTTATGTAAATGGAATCATGCACGATTTATTTCTTTGTGCATGGCTTCTTTCACTCAATATGTTTGTGAGATTCGCCTATGATGCCGCGTGTGGGTGTAGTTCACCCATTTTAATTGCCATGTGTGCATTACTTGAGGACTCCATGATCTACTTATGGGCTTCCCTGGTGGCTCAGATGGCAAAGAATCTGCACGAGACCTGGGTTCAATCCCCTGGTTTTCCAGAGTGACTGAACCCATGGAGAAGGGAATGGCAACCCACTAAAATATTCTTGCCTGGAGAATTTCATGGCCAGAGGAGCCTGGTGGGCTACAGTCCATGGACACGGCTGAGTGACTAAAACTTTCACTTTCACTTTTCATGATCCACTTATACATCTCATCACTGATAGGCATTGAGACTGTATCCAGTTGTTGATTATTATGAACGTTCTTATAAATATCTCTTGGTACACCTGAGCATGAAATTGGGATTATATATATCTAGAAGTGGGCTTCCCTGGTGGCTCAGATGGTAAAGCATGTGTCTGCAATGCTGGAGACCTGGGTTTGATCCCTGGGTCAGGAAGATCCCCTGGAGAAGGAAATGGCAACCTGCTCCGGTACTCTTGCCTGGAAAATCCCATGGACAGAGGAGTCTGGTAAGCTATGGTCCATGGGGTCGCAAAGAGTCGGACACAACTGAGCGACTTTACTTGCACTTTTCACTTTCATATCTAGAAGTAGACCTCTAGATCATGGGTTTTGCATATTTCAGATGAACTGAAACTCCCTAATAGTTTTCCAGAGTGACTGAACCCATTTGTGCACCCACCTTCAGTCTGTGAAAGTTCTTGTGGTACCACATTTTCTTAGGTTTTTTAAAAAATTATCCCCCCATGATAATAGCCAAGTTTGTTTCCATGTTGAAAAATATTATACATTTTTTGCCAGAAAGGGAAAATTGACCTTTCTGGAAAATGTACCAAGTTTATCCTGTGGCTTCACCCATCCCAAAGTGGAGGAGCTCAACCAAACTGACCTCTTAGAAGTTCTTTAGCCAGAGTTATTACCTTCTAGCGGAGAAGGCAATGGCGCCCCACTCCAGTACTCTTGCCTGGAGAATCCCATGGATGGAGGAGCCTGGTAGGCTGCAGTCCATGGGGTCACGAAGAGTCGGACACGACTGAGCAACTTCCCTTTCACTTTTCACTTTCATGCATTGGAGAAGGAAATGGCAAGCCACTCTGGTGTTCTTCCCTGGAGAATCCCAGGGACAGTGGGGCCTGGTGGGCTGCCGCCTATGGGTCGCACAGACTCGGACACGACTGAAGTGACTTAGCAGCAGCAGCAGCAGCATAACCTTCTAGCCTTTCACCAACTTTTTTATTCAGAGCCCAGCTTCCCTCCTCTGTCTGTGAGGAGGACCCACTGCTGACCTTCAATTTATTTTTCCAAGACAGTTCTTATCTGAATAATCTTATTTTGATCACACATTCATCTCTCTGTCACTTAGATTTGCCTCCAAGTCCTTTCAAGGAAACGGACCGTATACTCCTTTAATATATACCTCCATCACCTGCAGGAATTCTTGGGACTCCGTGGGGAGCCATAAGTATTTGCTAATGGACTGCCCTGCTTAGTGTAGCTTAAATTCCATCTTTATATGATAGTTTAAGTGATTTAATGAGTGGCTGTCACTGACAAGGCACTTGGGGACTGTGCATAAAATGACACAATAGTATAAAAATAAAGCTTTGCTCAGAGACTAATACACAGAACTGCTTTCCATGTACACATCACTCTATCCTAGAGGAAATCGTTCTTTCTTTGGTCAAGTGCAGTCTGTTTTCATTGATAAAACTAAACAAATCCTCATTCCCTTCTCGCCTGGTTTGAATGCTTACAAAGTCAGGAATCATATATAATATTCATTTCAGCAATGAATATGCAGAAAATGCTGCAACTCTTTATTTAGGGATTTTAAACATTGCAGTCATGTTCATCATGGTGACTGTGGGCTTTTATATCTAAGTCAGAATCATTTCTCAGATTCATATTTAAATATCTCAAATGAAATAGATAAATAAATATCTCAAATGGTGCTCTTGGCTTCTTGGGTACTTCACAACATACAACTAAAGAAGGAAGGTTAGCCACGCCAAAAAAAGAGAAAAAAAGTAAAGGAATGGTGCAGCTGTGACTATTTCACGTTTAGGAAGCAGCAGGATCAGGGAAGAGAAGAAGAGAATTCTAGGGGAGCCAAATTTGCGATGAGAATCTGGATGTTGGCTTCATCCTAAAGCACAGTGTGGGAGTTGTTCTCTAACTTAATGATGCTCTAAGTGAGGTATACAATTTTTTCTCAGTTGTTTTGTAGGCAAGGTTTCTCTTCTGCTCCTTTCAATAATCTAAATGCTGAATGCTGACAATCCGAATGGTTACCTAGACCTAAGCACACACACAGGTTCACACCTATATCTTGGCTGGTGATTTTATGTTTTAGAATAGTTTCATTCATTCAATCATGTCGTTTCGTTCACTTTATGTTTAATGTCTAATTACATGGTCAAATAACAAATACTTACCCAGCATCTGTGATATGGCAAGTGTTGTGCTTGTTGTTCAGAGTATAATGATATGTCCTGCTGCTGCTGCTGCTGAGTCGCTTCAGTTGTGTCCGACTCTGTGCAACCCCATAGATGGCAGCCCACCAGGCTCCCCCATCCCTGGGATTCTCCAGGCAAGAACACTGGAGTTGGTTGCCATTTCCTTCTCCAATGCAGGAAAGTGAAAAGTGAAAGTGAAGTCGCTCAGTCATGTCTGACTCTTAGCGACCCCATGGACTACAGCCCACCAGGCTCCTCCGTCCATGGGATTTTCCAGGCAAGAGTGCTGGAGTGGGGTGCCATTGCCTTCTCCAGATGTGTCCTAGCCAGACATTATTCAAATAATTACACAAATGATTGTAAATGTGCATCAGTGTGAATGCTCTGAAGGAAGAGCAAGATGGAGATGTGCATTCGAGGGCTTTGATTTAGGGAGGTCTGGGAAGTGTTCTTAAGGAAGTGATGGGCTGAGCTGATGTCTGTTAAACCAGCAAGTGAATTAACTAGGTAAGGTCGGGGGAGTGGAGGGGAGCTCAAGGAAATGGGAACAGCTTGTGCAAAGGCCCTGTGGTGGGACAGTGCCTTATGTGAGGATTAGATCAGTGTGGCAGGAGCAGCGAGAGTAAAGGCAGTGGGTAGGACCTTGCAGGCACTAAAGGAGCTTTGTCTTTATCTTAAGAGCCAAGCTGGCACATGGGGAAGAATAGGTGGAGGACAGGAAGAGATCCAATTGCACAGTGTGAGTTGTGGGACTCAGAGGTATGCAAGGAAGAGGGTTTTAGAACCTCTTGTTCTCGCCTTACACAGCCCCAGGGCGTTTACTTGACTCGATTGCAGATGTGCCCTGATAGCTGTCAGGCAGGCTTCTCTCCCAGGCCTGGGTGGGTAATGGGGAGGATGCTAAGGGGTGGTGGCCGACCACGCTCCAGTGGTCCGGATCCGCTCTCTCCTCTGTGCACAAGGAGCCATTTGCCGGACGCCTGTGCTTTCTGCTGGGAGACTCAAATGTATTGAGCTGTAAGAGTCTGACAGGGAAGCCTGGTTTCAACTTTAATAGAACACAGTGCACCCAACCGACTGACATAATCTCTCCCCAGAAAGGTAATGTGTGGCCTTTGTGTGCTGGAGCTTCCATTTACAACCTAGATTAAATATAGACAAATGCAGAATATAAACGTTCTTGACCCCATTTATAATGCAAATCATAAAGTACATTGCAAATGGCATTTTCAGACTCCAGGTATTCAACATTTGGAGATGCAAAAGATCTGAAAAATTATTTTTGGTTTAGGCTATTGTAATGTGGAGCCTGCTAAGACAACAGTAACAACAATAAGAATTCGAGCAGAATTCTGGGCGGGGATGGAAGGGAAGGGGCACCTATTTCCTGAATGTTGGATGTGATGGTCATAGTGCAGAGTTTCTCAGCCTTGGCACTGTTGGCATTTGGGGCTGGGTCATTCTTTGTTGCGGGGCTTGTCCTATGCATTGTGCCAATAGCATGTTTAACAGCATCCCTGCCCTCCCCTCATTTGATGCCAATAGCACGACATCCCCTCTCCTAGTTGTGATAAGCAAAAATGTCTCCAGACATTGCCAAATGTCCCCTGGAGGGAAAAGTTCACCACCCCCCCGACTTTTGAAAGCCTGTACTAGAGGATCCATAATTAATATGTATGATGTAGAGACTATTGTGAAATAAAAGTATGCATTGCCAATAATCTTAAGATTGTTCCATGTAAGAATGTTTGAATTTTTCAATGGAATGTGGCGAGAGGTTTTTCAACTTGAAATCACTTTTACTTCTCAAACTATTTAGACACATAGCACATGTGTGAAAATGACTACTTGAAACTCCCAGCTAAGGGGCAAACCCCTTTCTATTCACTGAGGGAAGCTGAACTTTTGATTTTGCAAGTCCACTTTTTAATTTTAAGTTGGGAGTGCAAAGACGGTTTTGCCATTTCTTTCTTTGCAGAAGAATAGCAGCACCGAAAAATAACTGGTTGTTCATGTTCTGTGCTTTTAAGCCTTTAAATATTTCTCAGTTTGGGTGGAAAATGGGAGGATATTCAATGCTGTAATACAATCATTTGGATGCTTACCCATAGTCTGGAGGAATGGAAAAAGCCTTGTGAAATTTCCCAAGAGGGTGAAGTGCCTGTCTGGGGTGCAGTGCTCCCCGTCCTCTGCTGGGACAGGCATTGGTGTCCAGTGGGGGCTGCCGCAGCCAGGCAGACTGAAGATATTTGGCTTTTAGCTTCTTTACTGTGCTGTACGTGAGTGACCTTGAAAATTGGCTCAATCTCCTTGGACCTCTACTGTCTTTTTCCCTGAGAATAAAAATAAAAGCAGTGACTGAATCCTTCATCTTAGTGTGTTGAGGTTTAATGAGATCACAGTTGGGGGATCTGGCGTTATCATTTAAGGAGTGTTGCTTCTCACCTTGATGCTGCCAGGGCTTTTCCCCTTATTTTGCCTATTTTTGTTAAATTGGCTGGGTAGGCAGATGTTTCTTCTGTATAATTGGAGATGCAGGATTTAGAAATGTCAGGGAAGTACCTGTCAACCATCCTAACTTTAAATCTGGTGAGTTGAGGTTAGATATAGACAAATTTAAGTGAATTTTATGTATATATAAAATATATAAACATATATACAAAATAAGTTTAATCTTATTTTGTATAATATTAAATAAGTTTAATCTTAATCTCTAATATATAGTTGTTTGCTTTCTATATGTAGTATATAAAATAGATTCAAACTATAGCTATAGCAAATATTCTTGAATAGAGTCCTTATGTAAATGATAATAAAATATTACCTAAAATATTAATAGTGCCTTAATAATATAGCTTGTGTGTGTGTACACTCAGTTACTTCAGTTGTGTCCAAATCTTTGTGATCCTATGGACTGTAGCCCAACAGTCTCCTCAGTCCATGAGGATTCTCCAGGCAAGAATACTGGAGTGGGTAGCTATTCCCTTCTCCAGGGGATCTTACCGGCCCAGGGATGGAACCCAGGTCTCCTGCATTGAAGGCAGATTCTTTGCTGACTGAACCACCAGGGAAGCCCAATAGGCAGCCTTTGTGTTTATCTGGGGAAAGGAGAATTTATCTACAGTCCCTGAAAGAATACAGGGACAGGGCTTGTTTGGTTTTGTTTTGTGGTCTGTGCTGCTGGAAGGAGGAGGGTTAGGTAGGAAGATGTTGGTCTATTTATGTGAAGGCTGAAAACTGCTCCCTGACTAAGGCTGAACTTCACCAGATAAACTGGGATGAGTCCAGGGGGAAAGCAAGCAATAAAAATGAGACCAATGTCTTTGAAATCGGAGCATGATGTTGGAATATTTCAGTGGTAGCAGCGTGGGATGTTGGTCTATGGGAAAAGGTGGGAGACAGAGACCTCTGAGGTTCTCGTTCCTGATGCTCAGAAGTGTGTGTCCTGAATAGTAAGACTTTGATCCCTATCCAAAATGATACAAATAACTCCACATCTGTGTAGTTTGCAAAGCACTTCTCAGCCACCGTGTCCTTTAATCCTAGGAACAATCCTGAGAGTGGCTGGCATCATTTTCAATGGGTAAAGCCTGCTTAGGAGGGTGAAGGGACTTGCTCAAAGGTCCTTGATTGGGAGTTGGTAGAGAACCAATTCTATCCCACATACCAAGGAAGACAAATCCCTGTTTGTTTGTTTTTTTAAAGGTAAAATAAAAATTGAAAGCAGTCAAGATTCCAGATGGAGTTGGGGATCCATAGAATGATTTTTTTAAAAGTGTCTTCCCCTGCAACTCACCACCCTTTCCTTTTTATTTGAATTTCCTGCCAATGGACTTAAGGTAAGGTCATCTTTCATTTTAAGGAGGTAAGAAAACCTGTCTTCTTGTTCATTACCATCTCTCTCCCACACTGAGACTTCCTATAGGCTAATTGGCCAAATCTCAACATTAGCTGCTGGGCTGTGTGTCACTGGGTGATAGGTAAGTGAATGATTACATGTTGTGGTTTTAATCACTTTGATCTCTCCAAGGACCATGCCTGTTCTATGTGTGTGGATTCCGGTTTATCAACTGTAAGATGCAGTGAACTGAAGTCTCTTCCTGTAATTGACCAAGAGGTCTTAGCCCAGGGTGGCACATGGCTACCCTACTCATTCTGCAGCCACACTCACTACAGCCACATATCTGCCACTTTTCACTTCTCGGTTTTTTAATTTTTTTTCATTTCCTATGATTTTTGTTTGGTTTTGCCCTCTGATGATTTGGCAAATACATTTATACTTCCCACAGAGATATTTAAACCATTTGTGTTGAAGGTATGTTTTTTTTTTTTTTTAATATGTGTCTTGTCAACAGTGTAGTGAAGATACAATTTTAGAAACTGAAAATATGTTCAAACACAGCCTAGTAAATGTTATGGCTCATCATTGGGTGTTTGGCCTTTGCAGTTTCATTTTATTTAATGCCATATTTGATGTTCTTGATTTGAAATACTTCCTTTTATTTTTGTCTTGAAGGCAGTATTTTTTTAACGTTTCCGATTCGACTTTCTTCTAATAACAGCTTCTCTCAAAAATATACTGGATTTCTATAGTAATTCATCTCCATTTATGTGTTTGTCTGTCCTTCTAGCATCATTTATCTACATTAAAAAAAACCCTGCTTACTCTGGAAGGTGCTAAGACAGACCTCCAGAGTGTCAGCCCCCAGAAGAAGCCTTGTGTCCTGTGGTCTCTGCCAGGTGCCATGTGGATTTGCCTTTTCAAAGCAACACATCTGGTCATCACTCACCAACCTGCTCGGCTCTTCCTGGAATATTTTCACTGCCTTTCCACTTCACTCAGATTTGAGAGAGTTAATTATTTAATACGTTTGCAAAGCACATTGGGTTCCCTAGAGAAAGTGTGCCACGTAAATATATATAAATGAATAATTAATTAAAGTGTAAGCAGATTACTTGGTGATTTCTTCCTTAACTGCCCCATTTTCCTAATGAGTTGTTTTGAAGTTCCACTCTGGGTTTGGTTTCTCGACCCTCCTCCTTCCACACGCTTTCTCTTTCTTTCTCTTCTTAATTCCTTCTGTTTTAAATTCTTTTTCCCCCTCTGCCAGTTCTATCAGTGCCTACCAGATTGTGGGTACTCAGTCAATCACAATGATTTAGTGCCGGATCTATAGGTAAAAGCCTTCATTAACTTCAATGGGCATCATAAGCTCCTCAGAACTCTAGAGTGAGATTAATAATTAGATAATGATTCTAAGGCACTGAGAAAATGAGAAAGCAGGCTCCTGAGACGCTGAGCACGGTGTAGCGATCAGTAGTTGAGAAAACCTTGTTTACTGACCCCTTTTCGCTGATCCGTGTCAAGTAAAACAAGAAATCCCCGATACTCTAAAAATTAATATAAATCAAATCAAATCCCTCCTACAACCTCCCTTCCTCCCAGGGGCCAGAACAAACCAAGGAGACTGCAATTTAAGAGCACACTTTGGCGGTTCGTTGGATTCCTTTTGAGAGAACAGTGGACTGATTTAGATGGAGTCTGAAGGGGCGACATAATTGCTTATTGAATGTTGATGTCCAAATCCTAGTTATTCCTTTACAGAGATTAAAAGGAATTAGGGAACAGTTCACGTCCATCCTGCTAAACCTGACCCAGTTTATTTACACTGTAATCTTACTTCAGAGCATGAGAGGTAAAATGAGCTCCTCTTATCAATTAATAGCTGAAGAAAAATTTAGATTTCAAGTTCAATGTAAGAGCTATTTATTCCAAAGCACTACAGAAATGAAGAGGTGTTCTCTGTTATGTTGGGGGTGAGGATGGGGGGAGGTGGATGAGGAAGTGCTGAAGAGAATTTTTTTCTTTCCCTCTTGAGAGTTTGAATTACTGTGCAATCTTGGATTTTCTAGTGACCTGTGTTAAAGCCCTGGGGCTAAAGCAGACCTATAATGGATCTATTTCTGAATTGTTCAGCAGTATTGGAGTTTAAAACAGCAGCCATGGTACATGCATATAATGAGGCCAGTGCCTACTTCTGCATCTGGGAGGGTACTGGTCATAGCCCTGCATGGCCTCCCAAAGTACGGGGCAGACCCAGCTCTTCCTCAGCCCTCTTCTAGAATCCTCGAAGGCAGCCAGCCACATCCTGAACAGACACAGAAGTTACTTTCGAGATATAAGATAAAAGATGTGCAGAAGACTGCACTCGTCCCCAAATCCCCACTCTGCTTGGTCCACCCTGCTCCCACCCCCATCCCACGCCCGGAAATTCCCTTCTCTGGGTGAAAGCATTGTTCCACATTCAAATACCTCTGGGAAGCATAACGCATTCTCTTTACCAGTCATTAATAATTTAGTGTTCATTCGACAAACATTTGTTGTTTGTTGAATTTATTCATAACATGAATTAATCAGAGTCAGGGAGGGAAAAGATGTGGTGGAGCCCAAGGCTGCCTTTCTGCAGGTGGCAAGATCCCTTGGAACCTCAGCGGGCACCCCTGGAAAACCAGAAAAGCAGGAAGACGGGTCAGGAGACCTCCCAAGCACTTCCAGTGCCAGTATCGTCTGTCTCTCAGCCAGATGTGGGAACCAGCACACACCAGACAGGTGGGGGATGGTTGGATTGAGCCCGAGACACAAGGGCATGAGTGTGGAAATTCACCAGATGGCTCATGGTCTCAGATTTGCTCCGTATTTACTTAAAGCTTTGTGTCCAGGTTCCAGAGCTCAGCACAGAGCCTGGGACACAGTAAGGACCCAAAGACATGGAATTAAAAAAAATAAGAAAAATGATAACACTTATATGTTAGTTTTCTAGCTCCACTAGAACAATATGTCACAAACTGGGTGGCTTGAAACAATAGACATTACAATAGTCTTACAGTTCCAGAAGGCAAGAGTCCAAAATCTGAGCTCTGGCAAAGCCATGCTCCTTTTGAAGCCTCTAGACAAGGATCCTTCCTTGTCTCTTCCAGTTTCTGGTAGACCCAGTCATTCCTTGGTTCGTGGTAGCAAAACTCCAATCTCTACTGATGTCTTCACACGGCCGTCTTCCCTCTGCGTCTTCACACTGCCATCCCTCTGTGCCTTCACACTGCCATCCCTCTGTGCATGCCTATGTTCAGATTTCCGTCTTCTCTGAGTACAGCAGTAGTACTGGATTAGGGCCCCTCTTATGATCTCACCTTAACTGGAAATCATCTGCAAAAACTCTATTTTCAAATAAAGTCATACTGACAGGTACCAGGGGTTAGTACTCCAACCTGTCTTTTTAGAGGACACAGTTCAACCAATAACCACCTACTCCATGGGACTATTGAAGCAGTGAACTAAAACTGGATTATGAAATGTCTTGATGCTCAGAAAGTGTTTATGCAAATGTAGGGTAAGGAACTCAGCTGGGATGTGAGTCTGGCCCTTTCTCCCAACCATTAGGCTATCCACAAGGAGCTTCGGCATAAGGACCTTGATGTCCAATTGTGAAGACAAACGAGGGGGAAGAATATAGAAAATGAGGTTCAGGACCCAAAAGACAATTTTCACTACCTTTACAGGGCTACGTGGGCTTAGTTCAGGTCCCAAGTGACTGAGGTCACTTCCAATACCCCATGTGCTGATCCAGACTCCCCAGAATGTCCTGGGCATTGATTGCCTGCTGGTCCCAAGGGTCAAGGTCATACTGGAAAGAATGGAAAACACTGACTCACATTCATCTGAGGTGGTTTATAGCCATAAACTTGGAAGGTCACTTAATGAAGAAAAGCTTTAATAAGCAGCAGTAAGGCATTAAACATTGTACTATTCAGAAGATGGAAATAGTTCCTGACCTTCCAGAGCATGGGTTCTAAAGGACACAAGACATGAGCACTGGTATATATTTTATGTCTTTTGTGCCCGTTTTGGGGGGTTAGCACCAGGGAAGCACTGCCTACTAGTTGATTAGGAGCCACAGGTCTAAATTTCAGTTCTGGGCTCAATAGTACCTTTCCCTGAAGGTTTGAATAAATCATCCAATCTGCTTCTGTTTCAACTGTGTCTGGCATTTCTATTTTAATCATGAATTTTGGCTGCTCAGGACCCCGGAGTCACCAAGCCTGTTTGTGACTTAATTTGGGATTGGAATGAGGGAGGAGGCAGAAGACGCACTGGGAACCAAACGGGAGAAAATGGGCTTGAGTTCTGTTCTGAAAGACTTGAGCCAAATGCAGGGACATCTTCTCCGTAATGACACCTGCAACTCTTTGGTTCACTCTAGCAAGGCAGATTATAGAATCTTAGCAATTGTAATTTTGGTAAAAATAGGAGAGATTGTCATGTAAGCAGGGTAGTTTAATTTTCATTCTGATTTGTCTGCAAGGAGATGGGTCAGATCAACTATCCATTCAAGGGAATCATAGCACCTCAAGACAAGAAGAAGTGCGTATAATCCACCCTGCTCCTCTTTCTGCTTTGAATGCCAGGAAGCTCAACGCCAACTACACAGTTCAGTTAAAATATTAAAAATTAGCCTGGGGCACTGTTTCAGTTATCTATTGCCGTGAATAGACAACCCCCAAACTCAGTGTCTCAAACAGTTTATTTGTATCTGTCATGGTTCAGTGGGTTGACAGGATTCTGCTGGGCAGCGCCTGTTTGGGGACGCTAATGCAGTTTCAGCATGATGGTGGCTGGGGCTGAAGTCATCTAAAGGCTGAGATAGGGTAAACATGCAGGATGCTTTGCTCATGCATGAGATGGCTGGAATGGCTGCAGGCTGGCTACCTGTCTCCCTCCAGATGGCTAGCTTGGACTTCCTCACTTTATGCCAGTGGTCACAGTTCACACATGGCCACTGACTTCCCCCAGGGGTCATATTCCTCCCCTGCAAGCTTATAATGGGAGATGTGGTCTATGGGTGGGTCATCTTTGGAGACATGCTACCACAGCTATTCATTAACCTTTTATTATTTTTCATGGTCTTACAGGGGATGTCTTTTTTTGTGAGCTTTTTTTGAAGTAGACAAGCATGAATAATATCCAAAGGATGCTTTACTCTTTTCTAGGGCTTGATAATGGACAATGCACCCATTTGTGATACCTTACTCGGCCTTTGCAACACCATAAAGATGGGCAGGTCCACTGATTTCATCCTTATCTTTACAGACATGGAGACAGTTTAGAAAAAGATTAGTCATTTGCCCAGGGTCACACAGCTGGAAGCGGTGGGACAGCACAACTGGACAATGGTGTCTGAGCTGGCAGTCCATGTCCTCAAGCGCCGGGTGGAGCCCTGATAGATACCTAAGTGTAAAACCCAGGAGGGACTCCCTGACACGGCGCACAACACCTGCTGCCTCTCCAACACCCACTTCCAGCAGGAGTTCAGCGAAGTGGTGTGAGCACGAGTCCTTGGGCAGAACTGAATCCAACCTGGCTCTGCTGCTTCCCAGCTGCGGACCTGGGATCTTGTAAACAACTCAGTTTCTTTGTCTGTAAAATGAGGTTGCTGATGACGATGCTGCTTATCCCCTCTCAGGGCTCTCATGAGGATTAAATGAATTAATGCATCAAAGTCATACTTGATAAGAACTTTAAAAAGAAATTTCTCCGTGAAAAGCTATAGAGATAAGTAGCTATTAAGAGGACTCTTGTCTAGCTTTCCTTACTTTATGCTTTTATTGATTTTATATGGACCTTACTAAGCTTCCAGGATGGTATTGACATTTTACACTTTACTGGATACTGCATATTACCGGATAGATGAAAAGTCCTAAGTCAATGTTAATGACTGCCTGAGTATCACAAATGCAGTTGCAGGATGTAGTTATAAAATATTGTCAAGACTTGTCGACATAAGCCACTTCCCCAGGCTCTTGCATGCACCCATGCTCCCGCTTCAATTATTTACACTGACATTCTCTCCCTCGGTGCCCAGTGGCTCTCTCCTCTCATTCTCCACCCTGAGCGGATCTGCACATTCACACCCAACTCCTCTCCACTCTGCTCCTTTTCCACACACACATTCTTCTCAACATGCGCAATCAAAGACAAATCCTTCCACCTGTGGACATGTGCTCTTGACCTTCCGCATCTCAGAGCACCTTCCTTCCTCAGACCCACCGTGTACAGACGTTTCAGGCTCAGTGAGCAAGACGTTTCTTGCTCACTGAGCCTGAAACGTCTCCCTCCATCTCAGATTCCCGCAAGAACCTGGAGAAGTTTTTCAGCTGTGCCTCGGAAGGGCAAGATGCAGATCTATGTATGAGTGAGGAGGTTCTGGCTGCACCTTCCCGGGGATGCTCAGCTCACAGAGCTCTTCCTCAGTGGCCAGAGAGTGGATTCCCTGCTGCTTACCTGGACACTGTACAGACATCCTGGGAGCGGACCAGGGATGACAGCTGATGCTTAAGGGGACAAGTGTTCCCAACACGGAAGGGAGGAGGCTTGGCTAAGGGAAGCTGCCTGCTTTTTCCCAGCTCAGAGTTGGGGGGAGCATTGAGCTGAATATGCACCTATTCAGAAGGGCAAAGAGCCAAAAATAACTAGGAGCAACAGCATTTCATCTGACAGTCCCAGAAATAGAGCTCATTTCAGAGCTACAGACTGAATGATTCCGAGACCTTCAGCGTCCCCATAGAAATACACAGGGAAAGTCTGAGGTGACACAGGAGCTTCCATTGCCTCTTCACTACAACTTCTCAGAGCCAGGGCTCTGGGGCCCAGTGGAAGGGTCTGCTTGAGGCTTGAAGGACAAGGTCTGGCAATCCAGACATGAGGATGGTACCTGGTGCGATGTTCTAAGGAAGGTAGAAACAGGAAGTAATTGGTCCATATACAGATAGAACAGAGATAGAACTGGGATGGAGGGAAGGTAAAGACTAGGTGTCAAAAGAAAAATGAAGTACTGAACATTTAAAAACGCTGTGCAGAATTTAGCTGGATCCTGAATGCTGTCCTTGGCAGAAAGAAATCCCATGGTCTCCTGGTCGGAATGGGAGTGTGTCTTCTTACAGCCTTCTTCTCTTCTATTTTTGTTTTCTGCTCTTCTGCTGCTGCTGCTGCTGCTAAGTAGCTTCAGTTGCGTCCGACTCTTTGCGACCCCATGGACTGCAGCCTACCAGGCTCCTCCGTCCATGGGATTTTCTAGGCAAGAGTACTGGAGTGGGGTGCCATTGCCCTCTCCGTTCTGCTCTTCTATTTTGATGTAAAAGGCAAATGTCACAGTTCATTCGTCTTGATTCCAAATATCTGAAATTGCAGAAAGGAAGTCAAGGATGGAAGAAAGGAGAAGGTGGGAAGACGCCAGAGACCTCTGACTGCGGTGGGAGATTCGGGTGGGGAGGGCGACTGTGTTCTAACAGAAGAAAATCAGGGAGAGAGGAACAAATAAAAAAGGAAAAGGAGGAAGGAAGATAAGAAGGAAGGAAGACAGCAGAGGGAAGAGAGAAGAAAAATGGAAAAGGAAGATAGTGGATTTGATTCTATTCAAGGAATTTGTTTAGGAACTTTCTATGCAAAGCATGAGAGGATTACTCAGAGCTGATTAAGACACAACCCCTGCTTTCAAGGAGCTCACAGTCCATCTGAGGAGGAGAAATGGACAACAAACTAACTACAGTATAAAGCAGGATTAAAGTGCTGCAGGCAATGCTTAGTGGAAACAGAGAGAAATGACCAGTTGATTTTTTCATAGGTATATAATTTTATTTAGTGGCATTTTAAAATTGAAATATAGTTGGTTTACAGTAGTGTGTTAGTTTCAGGTATACAGCAAAGTGATTCAGTTTTATATATATATTTTTTTTCAGATTATTTTCCATTATATTGTGTGTGTGTGTGTGTGTGTGTGTGTGTGAAAGTCACTCAGTCATGTCTGACTCTTTGCAATCCCATGGATTGTAGCCCTTTAATCTACAGGTTCCTCTGTCCATGGAATTCTCCAGGCAAGAATATTGGAGTGGTAGCCATTCCCTTCTCCAGGGGATCTTCCCAACCCAGGGCCTGAACCCAGGTCTCCTGCATGGCAGGCAGATTCTTTACTGTCTGAGCTACAAGATATTAAAGTTTTGACCTGAGGTTATGAGGGGAGCTCCCTGGAGCTGGTGGCATTTGCCTGGGCCTTAGGAGCAGGTAGAAGAAATATTTTTGCTTCCTACGTAGCACTCTCCCCACCCCACATCTGTAACCCCAGGTCTCTGCAGGAACAGAACTCTTGACCCTACACATCTGTAGTGTTTAGAAATGTGACTTCCAAGTGCCCAGCAATGGTTATCACTGATCTGAAGGTAAATTTCTACTTGTCCACAGCAAAATGAGGCTGAGACGAGATATGAGTTTTTCACAAGCAAATTATATTTAATTTAAAGGACTGCCTTTTATTATGCTGCTGCTGCTGCTGCTGCTAAGTTGCTTCAGTCGTGTCCAACTCTGTGCGACCCCATAGACGGCAGCCCACCAGGCTCCCCCATCCCTGGGATTCTCCAGGCAAGAACACTGGAGGAGTGGGTTACCATTTCTTCTCCAATGCATGAAAGTGAAAAGTAAAAGTGAAGTCGCTCAGTCGTGTCCGACTCTTAGCGACCCCATGGACTGCAGCCCACCAGGCTCCTCCATCCATGGGATTTTCCAGGCAAGAGTACTAGAGTGGGGTGCCATTTTCTTCCCCATTATTATGATGCTAGTTCCTTCCTAATTTTTGCTGGCAAAAATGCCCTGTCTTGTTAATGAAATAATCCTGATAGAAGATTGTGTATGGGGGATGGGGGTTGTATTTTGTTTGGTGGTTTGGCTTAAATATTTTTACTTGGTAAGTTAATAGTTGGCCAAATGGTATTGCTCTCTGAGATTTTTCTGATCTCCAACCATTCCGGCCTGGAGTAGGAAATGGCAACCCACCACAGTATTCTTGCCTGGAAAATTCCATGAACAGAGGAGCCTAGTGGGCTACAGTCCATGGGGTTGCAAAGAGTGGAACATGACTGAGCACGCATGCACACGTGTGCACGCACGCACACACACACACACACACACACAACCATCCCAGAGTCAGAACTACTGGCCTCGGATGTTACACAGCATCCACCCAGGCAAGCAGATCCTCCCCAGTCCTTTTCCCTCCAGGACTCTGGGTGCTCCTCCACAGATAAGGGAGGCTGCCATCTTCCTTCCAGACGCTGGTGCCTTTCTCCTTTCCCGTGTTCAGGTATGGAATCGTTCACTTTCCACTGTCTCCTTAGAGAGCACGTGATGAACTGACTTATGCTTTGGCAGTAATGAGAGATATCACATTAATACACTTTCTCCAGGGGCCTTCACCTTTTAGTGGAGTATTAAAACTTAATTCAAACCAATGAATTGTAATGGTGGAAGTTTAAGCCCTTCCACGGGGGCAATGGAAAAGAGGCTATTTTTAAATAAAGAGACTTCTTCTGAAACCAGACCACACCCTTCAAATTAATGACACAAACCTCTAGAGAGGAGGCAAGGGCAATAATGGATTTTGTCTTCTGGATCAAAATGTCATAGTCGACTGTGAATAGAAATTCTGACCTTCTCTTTCTCTGCCCCCCTGCAGTACAGAATTAATCAGTCAATCCCATCACCCCCTGTCCTGGACCACAGAGCAACTTGAAAGTCACTTCCAGAGGATCAAATTGTGTTTGGGTCAGTTTTCTGCCTGCCTGCTGCTCCTCAGGATTGCCAGTACCTGGGGTGGAGCCAGACACACAGTAGGAAGGCAGTAGAAGATAACAAAGTGAGACATGGCCTACATCAGGTTAACAAGAGCCAGTTCCCTAGGGGGTGCCTCCACATTGGCTAGAGTTAGGTAAATTCAAAACTTTAAAGCTCACAAGACTTGAAAGCTTTCATTCCATGTATCCTGATTACAAACAACCCAAGAATTCAGTTCCCCGAAGACCAGTCTAAACCATGTATTATGAAGGAAGAGGGAAAATCTCTGGAAGGTCCTGGAAGACAGATGGGACCCCCAGAAACACTATGAGGTCCAGTTCTCTGGAACCGGAACAGATTGTCTTCCATAAGCATTAAAAAGTACGGATGAACCTATTTTCAGGGCAGCGATGGAGACGCAGACATAGAGAACAGATTAGGGGACACAGTGGGGGAAGGAGAGGGTGGGATGAGCTAGAAAAAACAGCATGGAAACATACTCATTACCATATGTAAAACAGCCAGCCAGTGGGAATTTGCTGTGTGACGTAGGGAGCTCAACCTAGTGCTCTGTGACAACCTAGGAGGTGGAATGGGGTGGAAGATGGGAGGGAGGTTCAAGAGGGAGAGGATATATGTACACCTGTGGCTGACCCATGTTGATATATGGCAGAAAACAACACAATATTGTAAAGCAATTATCCTCCAATTAAAAAAAATCAAAAAAACTATAGTCTACTATACTGATAGAAAAAAATATGTATATAATCTAGGACAAAGCCACCAAATCTTTTATCCCTTTGGACACTTGATAGAACAAATGGTTTTCTACATCACACAGGAGAATTTTAAGAGCTTTGGGTCTGTGGAAGTGGGACAAGGTATAAA
Source organism: Bos grunniens (assembly GCF_055505025.1). NCBI lineage: Eukaryota > Metazoa > Chordata > Mammalia > Artiodactyla > Bovidae > Bos > Bos grunniens. The sequence goes on from NC_141170.1 coordinate 73,141,381, forward strand.
ATAAAGAAATCCTCAAACGCTTTAATGTGGTTGCTTCTGGATGAAGGGGGAGCAGAGTGACCCTTTCCTATCAGCCAGTCGTTCCGGAAATGGGGTCTCTGGACTGGCAGCAGCATCACCTCCCAGCTTGTTAGCAAGTCGCACCCAGGATCAGCTGAACCCCAAATTCTAGCTGACTTGCCCAGCAATGTGGGTTTTAACAAACCCTCCTGGTGATTGCGAGGCAGACTGAAGTTTGAGAACCGGTGACATAAGACTTTACTTTGCAGTGAGTGACTTGGAGCCAAGAGCCTGACCCAGGGCCACAGCCCTAGGTGACCTAAAAAAAGTAAGGAATGACTCAGCTGAGTTGCTGAGTGTGGCCAGGGCTGCACAAGAGATGGCTGAGGGCATATCCAGGCACAGGGGATTCCAAAGCTGTTCCAACCCTACCCTGGGCATCCTCTCTTCACCACCAACTCTCTCCTGATGCCTGTTGGGACTTGACCTGCTATGGTGTCCTCTCAGGCTCCCAATCTATTATTAGTTCCAATCCGCTCAAATCCACCAGTGCCAAAGGGAAGCTTTAGAGAACTTTCGAAGGCTGGTTAACTGTTTCAGAGCAGCCGCGGGCCCAAGCAATTGTGTGAGCCGTTAGACACAGCCACACGCTTCCCAGAGCGCCAGGGCTGGCGCAAGCTGGGGCCCCCTCAGTCCAGCCTGGCCCCTTGGCGGGCGGAAGAACTCAGGTCGGCGAGCAGCCATCCCAACCTGAGTCCCCAAGGCCGAGGTAGTGCTGGATTTTTTTTTTTTTAAGCTGTTTGTGCACTTCAAGAGCCTCGCCCCTTTCACTTGGGGCTTGAGCACAATTGCACTGGCCTAATTAATTCATTTTCTTTTCGGTCCAAAGTGGAAGCCGCGGCACAGGAATGCAAATCAAACACAAACCCGCTTTCGGCGCCGATACTCTGGACAATTAAAACAAAGAGCTCGGCGGCGGCGGTGCCAGCCGGGCACAAAACCCCCGGGAAGCATCCAGAACGTGCCGCGAACCAGCTGGCAGGGTGCGGCACAACCCGGGCTGAAACTGCGCAGGCAGGGAGGCGACCCCGCCCCTGCAGGTGGACAGGTGGAGGTTGGCAGGGGTCAAAATCCACCCTTAAAGACTGGAAGCTGCGCCGCTGCGAGGCGCGACTCCAGAGGGCACACTCGCCCTGCGCCGGGAGGGAATGGCGCCCTCGCCAAAAAAGCCACCAAACAAAAACCCACTGCACGGGCGGGAACTGGGCTGCGCGACCCGCCGCAGGAGTGGGTGGGAGAGACGGGATGTGCAGGAGAGGGAATGAGAAGAGGAAGGAGAGAGAGGAAGCGGATTGGGAGAGAAGGGAGAAAGTGGGGGGAAAAGGCAGGGGGAGGTTAGGAAGAGAGAGAAAAGAGTGAGAGAATTGGAGAGAGGGAAAAATGGGAAACAGAGGGAGGGGAGAGGGATCGCGGAAAGAGTGCGGAAGGCGGGCGGAGGGTTGGGGGGGCGGTGGTTGGGGAGAAAAGGAAAGAAAGGCAAAGCGGAGCGGGCCGGGAACTGGGGGCGGCGGTCAGGGGGCGGGGCTGGGGTCGGTCCCCACCTGCGTGGGCGCGGGCTGCCCCCTGGGGTGGATGCCCGGGGGCCGCAGGGAGCGGCCGGGAGGCGGGCTGGGCCGGGAGCGGAGGGGAGGGAGGGAACGTGGACTGAGAGGCGGGGAGGAGCCGGCGCTCAGCTGGGGCTGCGGGGGCGGCGACGGCGGGAGCGGCAGTGGAGGCGGCGGCGGGTCCGGCGGCAGGTGGCCCCGCGCGCGGCGGCCGCCCGGCCGGGGGCGGGCGGGAAGGTGGCGCCTCGGGCGGGGGCCGGTCCCTGCACCAGGTGACCTGTTCCGGCCCGGATCCGGGCGGCCTCGCCATGCAGCGGCGCGGCGCGGGGCTCGGGTGGCTACGGCGGCGGCAGCAGCAGCCCTCGCCGCCTGCGGTCGGCCCCCGGGCCGCAGCTATGGCACCCCCGAGCGGCGGCGTCCCCCCGGGCCTCGGCGGGCGCCCTGCCTGCGCGCTGCTCCTGCTCTGCTACCTGGTGAGCGCCGGACCCTGCCCGGGTCCTCCCCTCCGCGCGGGGCCCCGGGGACGCGGGTGGGGGCGACCAGGGACCTCCGCCTCGCGGGCGGGTACGGCACGGCTAGTTTTGTCTCTTCCTCGCCGCCGCACCCCGGGCGCTCCCGGCACCTGGGATGGGTACCCGGGGTGTGGAGAGGGGTGCGTGGACCGGACTTGCGGCGCTGCACTCTCGCCGGGATCCGTTCCTCTTCCTCCGAGACCCGCTCTAGACCCGAGTCAGGTTCCTCTGGAGACCCGGTCCTGTTCCCCACTTCACCTGGGAGCCTCGCTCCCCGCGTCTCCTCCCTCCCTGCAGCGCACGGCTCTCCAGCCCCCTCCCCGCCAGTCCTGGGCTTCCCTGACAATCTTCTCGCGGCTCCTTTCCTTCCCGTACCCAACTTCGCCTCTTGCTCTCCGCCAAAGCCACCCGCCTCGACCCCCCTTTTAGTTTCCACCCGGTCTTCATGGCCCGGACCGTTTTGTGCGGACGCATCGGGCGAGGAGCCTAGTATTTCCAGCGCTCTTCAACTCCTCCATGATCACTCCTGCCAAGTTGCGGATGCCAGAAAGAAATCTAGTTCTTTGTAACACGCTTACCGCCAGAGTGGAGACTTCAGCTGCGTCTTGAGCATTATTTCAGAGAACACACTCGGCTCATGCATGTTCCGTTTACAATTTGCACACTTCTTGGCTTCTGCTTTAGTCATCAACTAAATGGCAGTAACCTATTATTTAAAACCAACTCATTTAAAATACCAGAGTAATTTAGACCCTCAGAACAAGGTGGGGAAATATTCCTCAATTCCTTTGGTGGCTTTCTTTCTTCTGCTTTGAATTCTCCTAAACAATAGTAAATTTGCAGGAGGGAACACCCTTTCTGTCCAGCCAGCTTACCTTATGTTCCAGGATCCTGCAGAAATCTTGGGTTATCTTGCCATATATTACTGTAAATAAATGAAATGGAAAATGCTGAATCATGAAACTGATGTAATAGGAAATTCACAGAATACTAAAAAGAAAAAAAAATGAGCAGTGTCATTGTCCAGAATTATTTTCATTTATGTGGCATTGTCATTATTCGGAGACTTTTCTTTTTGAAGGATAAAACTGCTTAAGAACTGGCAGGAATTAGAATTTGATTCCAGAGAAACTCGCCACCCAGCCCAAGTTTCTTTTGATACTCTTTACTTCTTGGATGTTTCACTCCCTGAAGCAAGAGGATGTAAGAATGCAAGTTGTAATTCTGCTTTAGTATCTACCTGTTGAGCAGCCCATGTTTTCCCTCATATTATAAAATAAGCCAGTACCAGGTTTTGTGGTTGGCTTTAGTTCATATTTTTATAAGAAGTTGTCAGTTGACATGAATGATTTTTTTCACCCAGGAGATATTATTATTTAATATTTATGCCACAGGGTTATAGCACACAGGCTCATAAATAAAACTGCCATAACAAATGACAGGGTTTCAGTGTAAACAGATGATTCCCGTCCACAATGCACTGGTTACCCACAGAGGCAGAAATGATGTAGTAGAGCACTGTGTGAAACATTAATGGACGAGCCATCAGGAAAGTTCCACGTGGAAATCCCAAGACCTGGCAAGGAGAGACTGCTTCTTGACAGTTACAAGAAATTAAAAAAAAGAGAGAGCAGAAAAGCCTAAGTGGTCCACAGGAACAGAGGCAGATGATGGAGCAAGTGTAGAAGTTCTCTATGGACCAAGGGGGATTTGAGAGAACCGATCACAGAGAGGAGAGAAATGATATTATGAACAGACTATGGTGAGTTAGTGAAGTGGTAAGGTAGGGCTCCAAAAAGAAAGATTATAGAAAATACTCTAAGGTGGAAAATAACTAGAGCATGGATGAATGTCTTGGCAGACAAAGAAGGAATGAATTTTGGAATTATCATGGAAAGAGAAATGTCAGTGCTTCCTGACTGTGTGTGCTTCCTTCAGATGAGCTTCAGATATGCTACTGTAAAAGAAAAATGATTTGGATAAACAAGAAAGCCATTTTGCAACTGAATGAGAAAGTTTTGCAAAACCCAGAGAAGCAAAAGGGTGACTTGGAAGGTGGACTTAACCTTTTGTTCTAAAGGTCTAGCCAGTGGCTAGAGATTTTGCTCTAGAGGTTTTGTGCTACCAGAGAAACTGCTGAAAGGTAACCCCTCTTGACCTTGGAGAAATTCAATTGCAAATTGGGGAAAATGTAAAACAGCTGCATGAAAATCATGAAACAACTGAGAAAATGCATAATTGTGTGCATCTTGTATATCTAGGGATGCTTCCTAGAGAAAGTGATTGGTCAGGACAGAGAGGTGGACAGGTGGAGGGTAGAGAGCAGAATAGCTAAGCAGAACCTCAGAAATATGTAGACACTGGAGGAAGAAAGCTATCCCATAATTTGGAAACCTAAATAATAATAGTAATACTACCACTACTAGTAATTTGCATTGTGATAGGTTATTTATATGCATTATCCAATTATCTTAACAGTAACCATTATCTTAACAGTAACCTTGTGAGGTAGGAGTTAGTATGATCCCTATTTAGATGAGTTAACTGAGGCTCAGAGAGATTATGTTAGTTGCCCTGGGACACACAGGTAGTCCAAGGTGGAAACCCAAGTCTGTCTCCTTCCAGAGCCCCAGTTCTAGCCATTGACTTCTAGCTTATTGCCTTCTGGATTTTGCTGCTTGTAACCCATTCCCCTCATTCATAGATGTACGGCCCATTAGTAAAGTCTCAAAATTAGCAGCTACTGTGAGATGGGCCAGGATGTGAGGTCATGTCTAAAGTAGCTTAAAATATACAAAGCAGGAAGCCCAGCCACAGAGTAGAAGCAGAATGCTAAAGAGAAAAAAAAAAAAAGGTAAAGTCAGGAGATATTTGCCATCGCAGTGGAGAGGTAAAGGATGGGGTCCTTGTACAGTCCAGAGGCAGCTGGCCGAGTTCAGCACTTGAGTCTGTATGAACATGTGTCCGTGAGTATAGCCAAGTGTGCCTTGGAATGTATTCCAAAGACAAACTGTCGGTGATCTGGGGACTGATTCCTCTTTCGTGTCATCCTTACCTACATGCGTGTTCACAAGGGCTGAAGGTTCAGAGTGGCTTTCTAAACAAATGCCTTTAAGTTCCTGCCCTCACGGGGGGCATGCTTCCTGGAGCCAGGGTCCTGAGGTGATGGGCACATTCCTCTTCCACTGGCTGGGACAGAATAACCTTCAGGAGCAGCCCAAGAACAGTACTGTGACTGTAGCTAGGATACTGCCAAAGCATGAATAATTGTGACGAGGCCTGAAAGATAAGTCACGGAACGATGCCAAGCAGATTTCTGAAAAGATGATCCCTGGTTCCAGCAGCTGCCAAAAAAATTCTGAGGTCGCCAAAGGTCAAGATGCAGAGAGTCTCCTCAGAGAGGCTGAGGCCCTTGAAAACAAAAGGTAATGGAAACCGCTTCCACTGGCGACACGGGTGCTGACTGGTGTGGTCCATAGAGGTCTTGCTCAGCCTCACAGACCCCCTGCCAGTCTCGGTCATCATTAACTCTTCCCTTCCTCCAGACGTGACTAGAATGACCTGAGGCTGCCCAGCCCCGTCTGTGACAATGGCACTTGTAGAAGGCAGTTCTGTCTGTTCTGAACTCTAGTCTCGAATGTATAATTGTTTTTCTTAAATGGGAAAACAAATCTCACAGCGGCTGGTATTGGTGTCGTCTGTAGAGCTGAAATATTCCGAGTGGACATTTGCACTTGTGAGACAACCAGAGGACAGAGAAACAAAAGTGCGTTAGCATCACAGATGTATGTGGGGCTCATTAGCAGACAGTGACTGTGACAGAGTCTGGTACAGAATTCTCCGTAAGCAGCCACAGACCGTCAGTTATCCCTTTAGAAGTATTCATTAATTCCTTGCTTTGTGTAACACAGGACCTAGGAAGTTCAAAACAAGGTATAGAGGCCCTCAATTATCCAGTTTGTGCAAGTAATTATGCATGTCTGAAATGCACAGACCATCCTCAAACTTCACATCAGCCAATAGCTTCCGCATGCCTCCCAACCACAGCCCCTGAAAGCTCCCAAATGGTGGTGTTTGCCTCCTGCTTTCTTTTCCTTCTGGTTGCCTGTTGGCAACAGTGTAGGAGCCACTAGTTGGCTGAATGAAGCAGCTGGAGGGAAGGTAGAAGAGAAGGTGTAAAAAACCCAGGCAATTTATGGAGAAGATGGATAGAGTGGAGTAGACCATAAATAGCCTGAAGCACGGAGAAGGCAATGGCACACCACTCCAGTACTCTTGCCTGGAAAATCCCATGGATGGAGGAGCCTGGTGGGCTACAGTCCATGCGGTCGCTAAGAGTCGGACATGACTGAGTGACTTCACTTTCACTTTTCACTTTCATGCATTGGAGAAGGAAATGGCAACCCACTCCAGTGTTCTTGCCTGGAGAATCCCAGGGACGGGGGAGCCTGGTGGGCTGCTGTCTGTGGGGTCGCACAGAGTCGGACACGACTGAAGTGACTTAGCAGCAGCAGCAGCAGCAGCCTGAAGCAAATTCAGTTACCCTGTTTATGGCTCATCCCATTCCCTGGGGAAAGGGACTGAGGGCAGGAGGGCATGCAGGATGTGAGGAACTGCTGAGGAGGTTCTGCTTTGGTGGCTTAGTATTGGTTTCCCAGTTTCACCCGAAGAAGGGCTGACCTGGACTGGGGAGTCGGCTCAGTGCAGTGTGTGTGTTTGTGAATAAGATAATGTCTCCCCTCCCCAGACGTAATGCATGCATGGTGATCTGATGGCATTTTAGCCTTTCACCCACCACTTTTAAGATGAGAGTGAGCCAAGTCTCAAGACTATCCCACCTGTAACCAGAAAGTGGTGATAGGCATAGAAGTAAGTGAGTGCATTAAAGGCATCATTTTGGGCGTTTCTGTGAGGCAGGAGGCACACCATCACAGGCTTTGGAGTCAGCAGCTATGGATTTGAATTTTGGTTCTGCTTTTTAGTAGCTGGTTGCTCTTGGATGAGTTATTTACCCTCTCTGAATCCATTCTGTTTCTTCTTCTGTTAACTGTAATGCTGTGTCCCTCATGGAGCTGCTGTGAGGTTAGAGGGGAGACCTTCTGTGCAACTTAGTGTGAGAGGATGAGGTTAGAAGTGAATGAGAAGACTAAATTGCGTTTGTCCCAGCACGCATAGTAGGTACTCAATGAAATGAAACTGAACCAACCTTGTTTACCCTCCTGTAATGTGTGTTAGAAAGAAATAGCATATCAAACAATATTAAATGGGAGAGAGGAGTGTTAGGTCAGCAAGGAGTATTGATCAGTATTGTGATGGCGTTTCTCTAGCCAGCTCTGTTTGGGGAAGGCACTTGGGTCAGCGGGGAAATGTTTCCCTAGGCTTGTCTTAACCTTGAAGTCCATATTGACGTCATTGTTCATTCTGCTTAATGGTATGCTTTGTTGACATAAACAGAATTTTTGCTTATTTCTAGTTGGCAGAAGTCATAAACAAGGGCCTTCTAAGTCAATGCAATTGCCTTTTTGACCTATGGAAAGTTTGATCCAGCCAGTTTGGAGAGAAGGTGCTCAAGAGCCAAGGTTTACCTAAGAGCCCATGAGGTAGAATAGACAGGGATGAGAAAAACGGTCAAGTGTTGTTTACAATCAGATATATTCATGTGCATGTGTAAATGTAAATGAATTTTCCACAGCGAGGTGTAAAGTGGCGAGTTAAGATTTTCTAATCTTTCTGCCCCTTTCTTAACTAATAAGTGGATCATATAGAGAGAAGAACCAAGTTTTCTCAGCTCTTTGGAACAAGCGAAGGTTATTTGAATAGAGTTTCCTCTTATTGATTTTTAAAGGAATGAGATGCACTCATCCTAAAAAAAGTTTAGGTGGCTTTGATAGATTTTTTTGTTCATCCAAAAGATATATAAGTTCATCTGTTTCTTGATTCTCAGGCTGAATGAAATGCAGTTAGATTTCCAATTTGGGGTCTATTATTAGGAACACACATGAATGACCCATTTCTTTCTTTCTTTTTTAAAAATTACAAAACACACATAATTAGACAAAGACAAAGGAATCTATGTTTTGTGACTCTGTGGACTGTTGTCAAGTTTGACTTTGATTAGGGCTTCCTTCTGGTATAAACAGATGTTTCAGGGCTTGAGCCCAGCTTCATTGTGTGTGGGTGGAACGTGGATGTGGCTGCCTAAATGATCATTTGAGGGGCACAGCAGTGTCCTTTACACCCCAACTATGTTGCTTATGAGCTGCAGGGCATTTGGCCGTGTTTTTAAGGCATGATCTCCTCCAAGCTGGCATAGAAATGCAGATATATGACATTAGTGCAGTATTTTTTTTCATTATCCCATTAACATGGATAAACTTGCCAGATAAGAAGGAGTCCAACAGAGGCTAGAGGGACAGGAAATCTAAAACTTTTTAATTTGTATTTTTGGTATGTAAAAATGGAAAAGTTCTAGACTGTAGGGCAGTTGTTTGAAAGATATGGGAGAAGTCCACCCCAAAGGAACATGATGAGTGCTGGAGCATCACCCTCTCTGACCTCACTCACAGTCCCCCAGGTCAGCTCCAACACCCAGGGGCCCGGTCAGATGCCAGAGGTTAAGGGCTCTTTGGAAGGAGATTAATGAGGCTGGATGGAAAACATGGAAGGAAGTGCCAGTCCACCTCCATGACCAAAGAACTTGTGGATGTCAGGAAAGGGTGGTGGGAACTCAAGATTGGATCTAGTCCTTTGATATATATGCAGCAGCCTCCGGGACTGTGGGGCAGTTGATCCGAGTTGGACCATTGAGGCTTCTGGCAAAAATGCCCATGTCTGGTACTTTATTTCATCAAGAAACACTTAGCCAAACTCTATATGTGCCCAGCTCTGTCTTAGAAGCCGGCACATAACAATGAATAAGACATGGACTCTGACTTTATAATATCTAAAGAAAGGAATGTTTGGGGTAATTTTTAGCTTATGTTAATGCAACCTGGCATGTGAAAATACCTATGAAGGTTGGACACGTGTCATGCCCGTAGCTGAAACTCTTCAAGTTAATTGCCTTATTCTCCTGGCAGAAAATAGCTCATAACCACACACATGACTTGAGCCAGGAAATCAGCTTCAGCTTAATCAATATTTAGAGTGTGATGTGTCACTAATCAGTGTTGGTTTTGTACATAACAGAGGTAGCCACGACTCACGGCATAGCAGCTGCCCACTGGGTCTGCTCCAACTCACAAGATGCCAGCTGCCTACATCACATAGGTGCCCACAAGACTGAAGATTGTAACACTTTCTTGGGGGATTTAAACCATGGTCTTCAAACCACTAACGGTGACTCTGAGGTCCTCTTTGGGGCCAGCACATCCCCATCATATTAAGAATATTGCCCTATTCCTGACGTTGCTCTTCTCTTGTTCCCCAGATGACACTCATACTTCTCAAATTATCTGTGTCAGTCCATGAAATTCTATCTTTTCTCAGCCTAGCTCCAACTTCTCATCTTATATTTTTAGCGAAAGAAACATGAGCAAGATGTCAACATGCCCACAAGAGACCCTTGGCAAAATAACAAATCAAACCTCATCAATCACACATATAGGAAAATGATGCCTGATTGGGTTATTCATCTCATCTCTCCTATGTGATTATTCCTTTATAAAGTGTATCTCTGTGTTCTTTAAAACTCTAACACTTTAAGTGGTCTTTGTTGATTATTGTATGATCTTGTCATCTTTCCAAATGGCTGTAATTCAAAATAACGACATGAGAACACATTTTCATAAAAATGACAGTATCTAATGATACAAAAACTTTATCTAGAGTAAAGGCTTGGCAGTCTACGACAGTGATCTGCAAGCTGTGGCCCCTGGGCCAATCTGGCCTGCTGCCTTTTTCTGTAAACAAGATTGCAGTGGACGACAGCCATGCTCACTGGCTTGTGTGTTGTCAATGGCTGCTTTCTTGATAATGCACTAGGTGAACATTGAGTGGCAGAGAGACCCTAAAGAATTACCAGATGGTTCTTTTTTACAGGAAATGTCTCTGATTTCAAATCTAGAGTAGTACTATTGGGTAGAAATATCACGTGAGCCACAAATCCGAGCCATATAATCACATTTTAGTAATGCATTTTCTTTGACTCACTTATTACAACATGAAATCAGTGTAAAAATTATTAATGAGATTTTTTCATCCTTTTTTGTCTTCAGTCTTTGAAATCCATTGTATCTTTTACATTTATAACACATCTCAGTTTAAGTGCTTAGTATGACTTGTGGCTACTGTATCAGATAGCATACATCCAGAACCTGTCAACCTGGAATATACTTTTACTTCACTTGAGACTCTGCAGCCAGTGAGAATAAAATGATCTTCAAATGCGTATATGGAGGTTTCCTTAAAAACAGAATTTCAAGGGAAGGTCCTTGAGAGAATACCCCATACCTTCTTCATTCTCCTCTGTCACCACCCATCTCCACGATGAGGAGCCTGGGGTGTGGAAAGTTGTGTGTTACCAAGGAAAAGTGAAACTATATTTAACCCAATACTGCACTTACTAACACAGAAAAGTGGGCTGGGGCATTTTAGCAATAGGATGTAAACTAATGAACATTATTATTAACTGCATTTCCCAAATGAAATGTAAGGAAATCAGACAGCTCTGTTTAGAAGAGGTTTTTACCAGAGTTCCTAGCATCAGCAATAAAAATGCGATTTAAAGAATCTACCATATGACCCAGCAATCACACCACTGGGCATGTACCCTGAGAATACTGTAATCAAAAGAGATGCATGTGCCCCAGTGTTTGTTGCAGCACTTTTTACAATAACTAGGGCATGGAAGTCGCCTAAATGTCCATCAACAGATGAATGGATATGGAAATTGTGGTACATATATACAATGGAATGTTACTCAGCTTTAAAAAAGAATGCATTTGGGTCATTCCTAACGAGGTGAATGAATCTAGAGCCTATTGTACAGTGATGTAAGTCAGAAAGAGAAAGACAAATATTGTATATTAATGCATGTGTATGGAGTCTATAAAGATGCTACTGATGAACCTATTTGCCAGGCAGCAATGGAGATGCAGGCATAGAGAGCAGACTTGTGGACACAGTGTAGGAGGGAGAGGATGGGATGAACTGAGCGAGTAGCATGGAGACATACTCATTACCATATATAAAATAGACAGCCAGTGGGAATTTGCTGTGTGACACAGGGAGGTCAACCTAGTGCTCTGTGACAACCTAGGGGGTGGAATGGGGTGGAAGATGGGAGGGAGGTTCAAGAGGTGCTGACTCATTGATGTATGGTAGAAACCAGTACAATATTGTAAAGCAATACCTTCCAATAAAAAAATTTTTTTTAAGTGATTTATAAAAAAAATTGAAGTGGAGAACAGGGCCTGGGTTAAGTGTTAAAGTATATGTAAAAAGAATGAGGAAGAAGTTTTAAGTCATTCTCTGAGAAGGGACACAATTATATTTAACAAGCCACAGTATATCCTGGACTCTGCTCCCTATTGTATCATTAAATAAGGAAATGTCTCCTTCCAGGTTGCTGAGGAAGGGAAGCCCCAGGGATTGGGGGAGTGGGCATTTGGACTGGGGAGTGTTATTCACCCATGCTCACCACTCTGGTCCAGCTTCCATTAGCACTGGCTGCCCCTGGCTTCAGCTAAACTCTGCTGGGGCTTAACAGCTCGATTCAGATCTTAACAAGGGGGCCACATCTTGGCACATCTGGCCAAGTGAATAAACCCTCACTTGTTTAAATGCTGGCTGTATCTCCCTTCATACAAAAGCAGAATTCAGCCTGGAGTTCTCAGGGAGCAGTGAAATGGCAAATCTCTGGTCTCGTGGTGTGTGCTGTACAGTGGAGAACCTCGGGGTGGGTGTGAAGAGAAGGAGCTGCCGAGTGTCTGGGCTGACTCGGCTAAGCCTCCAGTTGTGGGATGTTGGAGAACGTCCCCTCCGGCTTGCCGTTTCCTTGTCTGAAAAATGGGGTGAGCTGATTTATCACCAAGGATTCATCTGCTCTAATATTCTCTACTTATACGATGATTTTAATTTTTATTCCCCCTCTTGTAATTTGGAGGTCTACATGATAACATAATACAGTTAAACTTCACCTTGCAGGGGTGGGCAGTGTGGACTGAACCCACCTCTTGAGGTGTTTCTTCCCACAGGTTTCCCATGTGGCTGGCTCATCTAACATTCCTCTGCCTTTTGAAGAAGCTGCATTTTCCATTTTCATCTTTTAGAATGGTTGTTTTTTCCCCCAGCCCTAAACACCGACTTTTAGGGGAGAAATATTCATGTGACACAAAATTCGAAAGATAAGTAAAGACCGACAGTGCAGGTCTCACTCTTCCCCTCTCTCCTGCTCACCTGGTCCTTCTCCACGTGAGCAACCAGTGCTATGTGTGCTGAAACAAAAGTGTATATATTTTTTCCTTTTTTTAAAAGTCAAGTTGCACTTCTGAATTTGCTTAAAAACAAACAAACAACTGGAGATCATCCCATTATCTGCAGGAAATCTTCCTGATTTGAATAGGTGTTTAGATCCCCTGGAGAAGGAAATGGCAACCCATTCCAGTACTCTTGCCTGGAAAATCCCATGGATGGAGGAGCCTGGTAGGCTACAGATGGAGGAGCCTGGTAGGCTACAGTCCATGGGGTCGCAAAGAGTCGGACACAACTGAGCGACTTCACTTACTTAGTACTCCAGGAGCAGATGTACTATCATTTATGAAACCAACTTTCTCTTGGTGGACATTTAGGTTTTCCATCTTTTGCAGTTACAAATAGTGCTATAGTGGAAAGTCATACATAGATCAATTTGCACAAATTGGACTATGTATATTTGTAGAAGCAAATCCTAGAAGAATTTGGGGGTCAGAGGGTAGGGACATTTACACTTTTGATAGTGCCTGATTTCCGTCCATGGAGGTCATGCCTACAGCAATACATAAGGGCAGGTGTCCCCACTTCGACCAGTGCAATGTACTATTGGGCTTTTTTATCTCTGTGAACCTAGGTTCAAAATGGCATTTCAGTGTAGTATTTTTTTAATTTTTAAAAAATATTTTAAAAAAATTATTTATTTTTTAATTGAGGGATAATTGCTTTACAGAATTTTGTTGATTTCTGTCAAATATCAACATGAATTAAGCACAGGTATATGTATGTTCCTTCCCTCCTGAACCTCCCTCCCATGTCCCTCCCCAACCCACCCCTCTAGGTTGTTACAGAGCCCCTGTCTGGGTTCCTTGAGTCATATAGCAAATTCCCACTGGCTCTCTATTTTACACATGGTAATGTGAGTTTCCATGTTACTCTCTCCAGTCATCTCACCCTCTCCTCATGCCCTGTGTCCATAAATCTGTTCTCTGTGTCTGTTTCTCCATTGTCAGTGTGGTTTTAATTTCCCTTTTTCTTGCTATAAGTGAGAATTTTCTTATCAATGAATAGTATCATTTGCTCATTTTTCTTGATTGCTAGCCTTGTTTCTACTCGACTATCAGTGCTCTAAAATAGAAACACAACCCCCTTCTTTATTTGCACACATTTGAGTATGAATATTCACTTATTCACAGATTCACAGAGATCAGAAAGCCCAATAGTATACTGTACTGGTCGAAGTGGGGACGCCTGCCCTTATGTATTGCTGTGGGCGTGATCTCCATGGACGGAAATCAGGCACTATCAAAAGCGTAAATGCCCCTACCCTCTGACCCCCAAATTCTTCTAGGATTTGCTTCTACAAATATACATACTCAAAGCTTTATTGATTCTTTACTGTCAGTAGAATACAAGTCCACCTTCCTTGGGCTAAAATTTGGTGTTCTCCAGAGCTGGGGTTCTGCTTTTCTTTTCACCCTCATATCCCATGTCCTTTTGTGTTTTTACCCTGTTCTGTTCTCTGGCCAGATCCAGCTGCTTGCTGGACCCTCGCACAGCCATGTTTCTCTGCCTTCATGCCTCTACTTAAGCTGTTCACAACACTTGTAGTGTTCTCCCTTTGCCTCCCTACCTAAAGAACTCTTCAAAGCCCTGTTGAAATGCCATTTCCGCCACAAAATCTGTCCCAGAGCCCCCAGTCAAAATGACTCTCATTTGATGCTGTGTTCCCTTAGGGTTTTGCTTTCAGTTTGACTGGTGCGCTGCCCATGTTCTGTCCCATGTCCCCGCTATTTGCAAATGTGATTCCCTGATCCCAGGCTCTGTGTGCGATCCACCTTTGCCCCTCCTACAGAACTGAAGAAAGGGCTCCCTATTTCTTCCTTCTCTGGAGAAGACTACAGTGACCTTTTACTTTAAAATTGTGGTGAGAATATTCATAACAAAACATTTACTGTTTTAGCCATTTAAAAATGTACAGTTCAGTGCCAGTAAGTATATTCACACTGTTGTGTGGCCATCACCACCATCCGTCTCCAGAACTCTTCTCAGCTTGCACAACTGAAACTCTGTGCTCATTAAAGCACAGTTTCCCATTTCCCCTCCCCGTTGACCCTTGTAAACAACAATCTATTTTCTATCTGTGTGAATCTCACTTCTCTTGGTAACTCATGTAAGTGGAATCAAGCAATATTCATTCTTTGGTGACTGGCTTATTTCACTTAGCATAATGTCCTCATGGTTTATCTATATTGTCGCGTGTGTCACAATTCCCTTCCTTTTTAAGGCTGAATAATGTTCCATTGTATGTCTGTACCACATTTTGTTTATCTGTCAGTCCATCAGTGAACATTTGGGTTGTTTATACCTTTTGAAAATGTTAGTTGCTCAGTCGAGTTCAACTTTATGATCCCATGGACTATAGCCCACCAGGCTCCTCTGTCCATGGGATTTCCTTGGCAAGAATACTGGAGTGAGTTGCCATTTCCTTCTCCAGGGGATCTTCCCAACCCAGGACCAAACCTGGGTCTCCTGCATTGCAGGCAGATTCTTTACCGTCTGAGCCACCAGGGAAGCTCAGAATACCTACCTTTTTGGTGTTATGAATGATGCTGCTATGAAGCTGCTTGTAAGTCTATGAACATATCTTTTCCAGTCCCTGCTTTCAACTCAGGTATAGACCCAGAAGTGGCATTGTTCAATTATATGGTAATTCTCTGCTTAATTCTTTTAGGGACTGCAGTACTGTTTTCCACAGTGGCTGTACCATTTTACATTCCCGCCAGTAATGCACAAACGTTCTGATTTCTCTACATGTTCTCCAAAATTTTGTCCTTTGTTTTCCTTCTTTTTTTTAATAGTAACCATTCCAATGGGAGTAAAGGGGTCCACAGTAACCTTTTCGCTATTGTGTTTTGGATTGGGAGCTGACTGTGGCTCAGATCATGAACTCCTTATTGCAAAATTCAGGCTTAAATTGAAGAAAGTAGGAAAAACCACTAGACCATTCAGGTATGACCTAAATCAAATCCCGAATGATTATACAGTGGAAGTGACAAATAGATTCAAGGGATTAGATCTGATAGAGTGCCTGGAGAACTATGGAGGGAGGTTTGTGACATTATACAGGAGGCAGGGATCAAGACCATTCCCAAGAAAAAGAAATGCAAAAAGGCAAAATGCCTGTCTGAGGAGGCCTTACAAATAGCTGAGAAAAGAAGGGAAGCTAAAGGCAAAGGAGAAAAGGAAAGATATACTCATTTGAATGCAGAGTTCCAAAGACTAGTAAGGAGAGATAAGAAAGCCTTCTTCAGTGATCAGTGCAAAGAAATAGAGGAAAACAATAGAATGGGAAAGACTAGAGATCTCTTCAAGAAAATTAGAGATACCAAGAGAACATACATGTAAAGATGGTCATAATAAAGGACAGAAATGGTATAGACCTAAGAGAAGCAGAAGATATTAAGAGGTGGCAAGAACACACAGAAGAACTATACAAAAAAGGTATCTTCATGATCCAGATAACCATGACAGTGTGATCACTTGCCTAGAGCCAGACATCCTGGAATGTGAAGTCAAGTGGGCCTTAAGACGCATCACTACGAACAAAGCTAGTGGAGGTGGTGGAATCCCAGTTGAGCTATTTCAAATCCTAAAAGATGATTCTGTGAAAGTGCTGCACTCAATATGCCATCACATTTGGAAAACTCAGCCGTGGCCACAGGACTGGAAAAGGTCAGTTTTTATCCCAATCCCAAAGAAAGGCAATGCCAAAGAATGTGCAAACTACTGCATAATTGCACTCATCTCACATGCTGGCAAAATAATGCTCAAAATTTTCCAAGCCAGGCTTCAACAGTATGTGAACCATGAACTTCCAGATGTTCAGGCTGGATTTAGAAAAGCCAGAGGAACCAGAGATCAAATTGCCAACATCCATTGGATCATCGAAAAAGCAAGAGAATTCCAGAAAAACGCCTACTGCTTTATTGATTATGCCAAAGCCTTTAACTGTGTGGATCACAACAAACTGTGGAAAACTCTTCTAGAGATAGGAATACCAGACCACCTTACCTGCCTCCTGAGAAATCTGTATGCAGGTCAAGAAGCAACAGTTAAAACCAGAGATGGAACAACAGACTGGTTCCAAATAGGGAAAGGAGTACGTCAAGGCTGTATATTGTCACCCTGCTTATTTAACTTCTATGCAGAGTACATCATGTGACATGCCAGGCTGGATGAAGCACCAGCTGGAATCAAGATTGCCAGAAGAAATATCAGTAACCTCAGATAAACAGATGACACCACCCTTATGGCAGAAAGCAAAGAAGAACTAAAGAGCCTCTTGATAAAAATGAAAGATGAGAGTGAAAAAGTTGGCTTAAAACTCAACATTCAGAAAACTAAGATCATGGCATGTGGTCCCATCACTTCGTGGCAAATAGATGGGGAAACAATGGAAACAGTGAGAGACTTTATTTTCTTGGGCTCCAAAATCACTGCAGATGGTGACTGCAACCATGAAATTAAAAGACACTTGCTTCTTGGAAGGAAAGCTATGACCAACCTAGACAGCATTTTAAGAAACAGAGACATTACTTTGCCAACAAAGATCCATCTAGTCAAAGCTGTGGTTTATCCAGTAGTCGTGTATGGATGTGAGAGTTGGACTATAAAGAAAGCTGAGCGCTGAAGAATTAATGCTTTTGAACTGGTGTTGGAGCAGACTCTTGAGAATCCCTTGGACTGCAAGGAGATCCAACCAGTCTATCCTAAAGGAAATCAGTCCTGGATATTCCCTGGACTGATGCTGAAGGTGAAGCTCCAAGAGTTTGGCCGTCTGATTCGAAGAACTGACTCATTGGAAAAGACCCTGATACTGGGAAAGACTGAAGGCAGAAGGAGAAGTGGAATGCAGAGGATGAGATATTGGATGGCATCACAGACTCGATGGACATGAGTTTGAGTAAGCTGCAGGAGTTGGTGATGGACAGGGAAGCCTGGTGTGCTGCAGTTCATGGAATTGCAAAGAGTTGGCCATGACTGAGTGACTGAACTAAACTGAGCTGACTGTGTTTTGGATGTCTAAATCACAAAGTCTCATTTAGAGAAGAGCTCTTATCAGCCATCCATCCGTGCCTCCTAGTCAAAAACCATTGCCTTGATTTCATGACAAAACTTTCCAGATTTTTTTCTGGAAGGAACATCTACACTGAGAGGGCCTCATCATTGAAACATGTAGATAAACCCACAGCTAAAAATCTTTCTTGGCACATATGGCGCCATCCATGGTGAAAAAAAATCAGACAACACAGTCTGTGGTCCGAGCCTGCCTATGTGTGATTTGGAGCAATAGAAACTTCCTGCTGGCTTATTCGTAATGTAGGCTTGTCCTGGCTCAGAACTTACGGAGAAAAAGGGGCCAGGCTGGCATCCCTGATATGTGTTCTCTCGGGCGCCACTTTGAACTCTTCTCCCATCGTCTCATTTGGCTGCTTTTGACTACCATTTGAAGTCAGGACAATAGTTTGAAAATGTCTGCAGCTGGACTGCCTCTTTTCCACTCTAAGGCATGTTCACTGCTACTGTTCAGGATTTGCCCTGAACTAGCTCCTCCATTTGGAAACCAACTCTGGAATGATTGCCATGTAGCTTTGAAAGTCCCATTTTGATCAGCAGATGCTACTCAGTCTGGGGAGAGAGTTTAATATGGCCTAATCTTCACTTGTGTGTATGTTGGTTTTTCTCCAATTGTTTGGTAGTGCTTTCGACATCCTTTATCTTCCACTTTCATTGCCTGATGTAAATGGATATTTTTTTTTCTTCCAGGAATATAATGATTCATGTATCTGTTAATATGGGTGGTGGGATGAATTGGGAGGTTGGGACTGACATATGTGCACTACTGATACTATGCATAAAGTAGATAACTGATGAGAACATAGTGTCTAGAACAGGGAACTCTACTCAGCCCTCTGTGGTGACTTAAATGGGAAGTGAATGCAAAAAAGAGGGGATATATGTATATGTATAGTCAATTCACTTTGCTGTACGGTAGAAATGAACACAGCATTGTAAAGCAAATGTGCATGAGTGCCAAGTCGATTCAGTAGAGTCCAACTCTTCTCGACCTTATAGACTATAGCGCACTAGTCTCCTCTGTGCATGGGATTCTCCAGGCAAGAATATTGGAGTGGGTTGCCATGCCCTCCTCCAGGGGATCTTCCCGACCCAGGGATGGGACCTGTGTCTCATGTCTCTTTCATTGACTTGCAGGTTCTTTACCAGTAGCGCCACCTGAGAAGATCTGTAAAGCAATTAAAATGAAAATTAACAAGAATATGATCATTTTTAAATTTACTTCTTTTTTTTTTCTTCTCAGAACTTTGTACCATCTTTGGGCAGGCAGACTTCGCTGACAACGTCGGTGATACCCAGAGCGGAGCAAAGTGTGGCTTACAAAGACTTTATTTATTTCACCATCTTCGAAGGGAATGTTCGCAATGTGTCTGAAGTCTCCGTAGAGTATTTATGCTCTCAGCCTTGTGTTGTCAATTTGGAAGCAGTTGTTTCATCTGAGTTCAGAAGTAGCATTCCCGTGTACAAAAAAAGGTGGAAGAATGAGAAACATCTTCACACCAGCAGAACACAAATCGTACATGTGAAATTCCCGAGCATCATGGTTTACAGAGATGATTATTTCATCAGACACTCCATTTCAGTATCTGTGGTGATACTACGCGCCTGGATCACTCACCAATATAGCAGTGGGGACTTGAATGTTAAATGGGAGGAAAATTTGCTACACGCTGTAGCAAAGAATTACACGCTGTTGAAGACTGTCCCGCCTTTTGAACGCCCTTTCAAAGATCATCAAGTGTGCCTTGAGTGGAACATGGATTATATTTGGAACCTTCGAGCAAACAAGATTCCCCAGTGTCCTCTTGAGAATGGTAGGTCATTTGCCTTGCTAGAAACCTAATGCTCATTTCTTCAGACAGCCTGGATGGGAGGAGGAGGAGTGTTTGAGAAAATTCTTATCTTAGAAATGGGGGACACAAGGCAAACAGTCTGTAATTTTGGACTTTGGGGAGAAAAGGGAGAAAATGAAAAGGTGTGAGAAGAGAAAGAGTAGGAGAGAACAGGATTGAAGATGGAGGTGAGAGAGGGACAGAGGGTCATGAAAGGGTGCTTTGAGAGGCTTGAATATGCTTTACGTTGAAGAGGAACATTAGTGCCACTGAAATAAGGATCTGGAAAATCTTCCTCCTCATGTCCCTCAAAAAGCCCTCACGTGTTAGTTTTGGTGCAGCATTAGCTTGTCAGCCAAGTACCTGAGTTCAACTCCTGTCTCTGCCACTTTCTGCCAGTGTAACTTTGGAACTTTCAGAACCTAGTTTTCTTATCCATAAAATGGGATAATAAATAACAATTCCCTCAGAGTAGTGTGGTGAGAATTAAATGAGATGTGCTTAACACATAATCAACGCTCAGTAAAAAGTAGTAGGCATAATGATGATAGAATGCAAACTCTATATTTTAACCCAAATGTCACAGGGTCACAGCCACTGAGGGATCAATAGAGGAGGCTCCTATGCTTTTTTTCAGCCTTTTTTAAGCACTGGGGTTGGAGATCACTGGCTACGTGCATTTGGAAGAAGAGGGCTATAGTTCTCTCCATTGTTGCAGGGGGCACCTTGCTATGTGGATGTGGAGTGCCTGCCAGCTCTCTCCCCATCCTACAACGGGGAGCCTATCCAGGCATGCTCCCAGGCACTCACCCGGAGCCTGGTCATGTTTGCTAAAGTGGGACCCTAGGATCACCTGTATCAGAATCACCCAGGGCTCTTGTTGCAAATGCAGATTCCCATTTCCTGCTTAGACAGGATCTGTGGGGTGTCCGGCCCTGGAATTCACATTTTAAATACATTTCCATGACTCTGATGCACCTTAAAGCTTGAGAATCCCTGGAGCAAGGATAGAGCTGGTGGGACTTTGAGTTGAAGTGGCTGGACCCCCAGGCAGACTTGGAGGATGGGGGAAATCCAATGGCAGTGAATATTTCCTGGGGTCACTCCCAAACAACCCGGCATATAATGAAAACAGAATGGACCAGAATAACCACGTGGTATATAGTTGGTCAGAGGCCACTTGCTGTAGAACCAACACATTTGGCATTGTTTATTTTGAAATAAATAGAGATTTGCAGGAAGTTGCAAAAATGGGATCAAGTCCTTGTTTATTTCCCCCCACTTCCCCTAACTGACATCTTCCATAACTAGAGTACAATATCAAAACCCGGAAATTGACACTGATCTAATACTCCTAACTAGACTGCAGACCTTCTTCAGAGTACACCTGTTTTTACAAGCAGTTTTGTGTGTGCATAGTTCTAGACAATTTCATCCCACATTTTATTTTATAGTCCACTTCTGTGTCTGGCTTATGTCTGAGCAGTGCTTTAAATGTAGAAAAATCTAGAAGAAGAATCCCCTTTCTCTCTTTCTGTGTGTGTGTGTGTGTGTGTGTGACTGTGCACTTTGGGGGTAGGGTGGGATGGGCAGTTAAACCTCCGAAATAGTCAAGCTGCATGCGTTTTGATGATCAGCGTGTATCCCTCTTCCAGGCAGGGCCCCATGCTAGCATCTGTCTGGAATGCCTTCCGCGGGGATTCCTAATTTGTTAAGGAGAAGGCAACACGGGGCACAAGCAGCCACAGTTTTGCTTTGCCTCCGATTGATTTTGTCAGGGCTTAATGATTCCATTTCATGTTTGGCAAATCACATATTTCTCATTGAAGAATGACTGAATCGCAAGCTGGAAGTTTTCAAATCAAGTCATTTATGAACTGGCTGAGTTCTTAGGGTGCCCGAACATACCCTTAAAATGCGAAACAGCTTTTCTTTCTTTTGTTGTTCCTTCTCAGTAGTCACTGGGTTCAGGAACAGCGCAGTGGGTTTTGTTTTTCCACACCTCCTTCAGACCATTACTTTTGGGGCGAGAACCAGTCTAATAAAGGCATAATGCAGAAGAAAACCTTTTCTAAGAGTCAAAGTCACTGACAATGGGAGGGGGGGCTCCATCCACCCGCGAAACCAGCTATTTGCCGGGCTGAGGTTTGTTCACCAGGAAAGGGGAGCACTTCCCCTCCCTGTCTTAAAAAGGAAATCAAAAGAGAGTCTGCCGCAAGCCCCATGGACAGTGCCAACGACCTTTGTTCTTGATATCGGCGGCGCAATGCAAGAGGGCCAGGCCTCTGGCTGGTTCCCAGCAGGGGCTTCTTTATTCTGCTCTTGAAGAACAAGAGTCAAGTCCGAACAACAAGGTGGCATTAGTGCGCCACGGGGGCGCTTTCATGCCTCGCCCCATCGCAGTCTGCCGCCAGCCCTGGTGTGGAGTGGGGGGGGACATTTTCTGTGTCAAGTGCCTGCTGTCCTGCAAGAGCTCTGTGTCTGAACTAAGTACCCCCTGTGACTTGCTTGCATTTTCTTTTCTCTTTATGAAGAGAGAGCCCAGTCTCGGTGCATACGTGTTCTGTCTGTGTGGTTGGAGCGCCCCCACCTAAAGCCTTCAGTTAGGCTTCCAGAGCCAGATCTGTGCGCCCTGACACTCTTTGCAGCTCATCTCCCATGCTGGGATTGTGCCAGGCCGGCCGGTGGGCTGATTTTGGGTGGAGGTGCAACCGGCTTCCGTCCCGCCCTGCTGGGTCAACCTACCCCGGATCAGAAGCTGGCAGCCTTTCAGGACACGTTTGTGCCAAGGCTCAGCCACGTGCCCTGCCAGTGCACCTGTTCCTGCCTTTGGCCAAGAGATTCACCCTGCCTGGGGCCCGCTGATTGTCTGTTCCCTCCGGGGGAGGACACCGGGCTTTATCCGCTGCCCTGTCACACGTGTGCCTGACTCACGCATGAGCTCACCCAGAGAAAGAAATAAACCGCTGGGGCTGGTGGCTCCAGGGGCGCACCTGGACTGCGCGTTCTGTTGTGAGAGGTCAGCTGGCCCTGCGGCCTCCATCTTCAGCCCCGACCTCATATTCAGTCGCTATTCACCACGTGTCTGCTGTCATCCTGGTCTAAGCCACCATTGTCCCTGTCTGGATTCTGGCCGCAGTCTGCAAATGGCCTCCCTGCTGGCCCTTGTCCCCCTATGCAGTGGCCCCTGTAGCCAGCTCCTCCCTGATGGAGTAGGGAAGGATCGCCCACGTCCCTGAGCATGGCTTGTGGAATCTGTCCCTGTCCCCTTATCGGCCTCATCTCCTGCCACACTCCCCCTTGCCCACCTGTTCCAGCCATGCAGGCCTGCTTGCTTCTCCCTTGATGTACCAAGTTCATTCCCACTTTGAGACATTTGCATCACTGTCCCCTCTCCCTAACATGCTCCTCCCCTAGATCACTGTGTGACTTGCTCTCTTACCTCCTTGCAACCTCTGCACGAATGTCATCTTACTGGGGACAGCATCCTAGACCACCTTATCTAAGATGGCAGCCCTACCCAATTGTTCCCGCCACACCAGTATCCACCTTTTATTTCCTTCATAACCTTAGCACCCCCAGGCCTTGTAATTGAATATACTGAATGGTTTATTTGCCTGTGGAGTGTCTCTGTACTAGCACACAGGCTCCACAAGGCCTGGGTTGTCTGGTTCTGGTGCCCAGTGTGGCACCCTGTACACAGCAGGCACATGACAACTGCTTGTTGACTGAGGGATGAGGGCTCTTAGCCAAGAGGCAAGGACCCTTTCTCTCTTAGCTTATATGTGACCATCACACTGTGACAGCTTTCTTACATGGCTATGGTAGGGAGCGTGTAGGGTGGGGTCAGCTGTGTGCCTTCCGTAGGGCCTGTACACACTGAGGCTTCCTGGGTGGAGACCGTTTTGCTGCACTGGTTACGGCTGCAGTGATTCTCCTTTGCAACTACACATGAGCACACCTTCACCCTGCACCTGCCCTCTAGCTCCAGTCTGTGATCACTCATCTGTATGACTTGGCTAATGAATCTCTTTTTACTGGAAGCTGCCACCCTGCCCCTACCCTCAACACTCTCCCAGCCCCATGGCCATCTTTCATGTTTTCCTAGCAAAATCATAGTCATATTTCAGTAGTCTGCTCAAATTTTCTACTCCTTCTCCACAAAGGTTTCTTCTTTTCTTTTCTTTCCTTTTTTGATTCTCAAATCAGAAACTAACTTTCTGCCCTCCAGCTTCCTCTAGTTCTCTCTTGGTACTCACCACCCCTTATGATGTGTATCATGTTCAATTCCATAAAGACTGATTGAACACCCATCCTGCACCAATTTCTTTACTAAGTCTGGAGATTCAAAGACGCAGACATGGTCCTTCTCTTTAACGTGGTTATCCAGAAGTAAACACAGCTCCCAATAGTAACAGTCACTTTCCCTTACTGAGCACTCACTGTGTGCCAGGAACTGTGCTAAGTGCTTGTGCAAGTATCTAATTTAATACCAGTGCACGACTGTCATAATTTATAGAGGAGGAAACTGACTCAGAGAACTAGAGTAATTAGTCTAAAGTTACGCAGCTAATGATGGAACTAGGACTTGAACTCAAGTAGTTTGGTTCCCAAACACCACACTTAACTACTAAGCTATATTGCCAGGGGATGTCGTGAAGCTATTTATTTATTTAAGTCACTTATTCATAGAAAAAAGTTACTGAGCAATCTGCATCTTAGGTCCTTTGCAAGGGTTCTTCACAGAGGAAGTGACATTTGAACAGAAATTTTAAGAAAGAGTAGAGTTTCCATAGTCAGAAAAACAATAAAGGAAAACCCACCTTCCAGCGCAGGAGACATGAGAGACACAGGTTCAGTCCTTGAGTCGAGAAGATCCCCTGGAGGAGGGCATGGCAACCCACTCCAGTAGTCTTGCCTGGAGAATCCCATGGACAGAGGAGTCTGGCAGGCTACAGTCCATGGGGTCACAAAGAGCTGGACATGAATGAAACAACGTAGCCTGCACGCACGCACATCCAGGCGGAAGGAAAAAGAGAGAAGGGAATGCAGTCTGATGCGGGAATGGGGATGAGCCTGCAACCCTTGGAATGAGGGATGGCAAATGGGTTTCATCTTGCTTGCCAGCTCAGAGCAATGGGGGTGGCTACCTAGAGCACAGTGCTGAGGAAGATTCTGAGGCCGAGTCTGTGCTTAGTGAGAGAGACGCCATGTGGATTGATTACCAGTGTCTGCCACAGGTGGAAGTGTGGAGTAGCCACACTTGAGCTTTTGTTCAGGTAAAGTCTGAAGTGTGAGATGGGCAGTTCCGGAAAGAAGATTGGAAAGGCAAGTTGGGGCGACACTTTGGAGTTCCTTAGATGCCATGCTCAGATGTAGCAAGCATTTTGTTCTACTTCCACCTGCTGCGTGCTCAGTCCAACTCTGTGACCCCGTGAACTGTAGCCGACCAGACTCCTCTGTCCATGGGATCTCCAGGCAAGAATACTGGGGTGGGCCGTCGTGCCCTCCTCCAGGGATCTCTTATGTCTGCTGCACTGGTACTTCCACCTAGACGAAGATTTTTCTGATTTTCCCTCTTAGGTCAGAAACTGGCAGTCTCCTTCTTCTCCACTCTCTTGTCCTTTCACTAAAAATTCATTCTCATTTTCAGACCCAATGGATTGTAAGTAAGATTTCCTTATAACAAAACTCGTTTACAACAAAATCATAGAAGACTAACTCAAATTTTGGAGACAGACTTTACGTGTCTCTGTGAAAATATCAGTTTATTCAGTGGAACAATTCAAGTTAATGATATGATGATGCTTTTTGTAATTATAAGAACTACAAATGTGACACTCTTAGAGACAAAAGAGACTGCTTTCTTTCCCCCAGGTAATCACTGTAGACTTGGATTTTTCAGTAATACCATTAATGAATGCCTAGCGTCTGCATTGGCCTTTATGATTTTCAAGTCACTTTTTCCATGCGCAGTGTCTCATTTAACCCTCATAAGAGCCCCGGGGGAGGACAGTATTTTCATTCTCTTTTTACAGAGGAGAAAATTGAGGCTCTGGGAACTTGTTTAATGGAGTCCAAGTTCTTGCTTCTTTCAACTTTGCTAAGCTGCTTCTCTGACATATGCTAAAACAATTCCAACCCAGGTTCTAAATTAGAAGGAATACACTTTTGTCTAAGTTGAATTTTGACTGACATGAATCACCCTGTTTTCCTCAGCCACTGGACTTTGCCTCTTTGAAGTGGATTGAACCGACGGGGCGCCCAGGGCGGGGCAGGCCTTTGCATGTGGCAGTCTCCTTCTCCCTGCCTGCATGGAAATGTCCAGAGATGTTCTTTTCTCTTGTAGCCAACAAAGTAATACATGTACCTGGTTAAAAAATTCAGAGAGTGTTAAAAAGTTTTGGGGGAAGAGTAAATTCCTACCTGCCCCAGTCTTTTGGTCCTATTTCTTAGAGCCAAGCTCAATAACACTAGATTCTGTGTTTCCTTCCAGGGATGCTCTCTGCCCATATAATCATTAGGCTGATAGATCCTTCTCTTCTTACACACCTGGGAAGATACTAAAGATTCTGCTTTGCGCTCATTAACAATATGGCAGAAATTTTTTCTATGTCAGTACAGGAAACATGACCACATTCTTTGCAATAGCTTCCTAGCATTGCATTGCCTGACAGTCCATAATTTATTTGCCCTGTCCTCTGTTGATGGTCATGCAGGTCATCTTTTGTCTTTTACTGTTAGCAACAAGGTTTCTGTAAGCACCTTTGCATGTGTATCTTTGTGCACACAAATAAATATGTTTGGAGGATAAATTCCTGGGAGTGGAATTTATTTATTCTTAAGACTCCTAGTGTTGAACATCTTACAGACTTTCTTAGTCACTCACTTCTTTGCCTAGTGCCCTTTGCAGCGAGAAATTCCAACCTAAATCATACTTGCTAGAAAGTAGAATTTTTTGTTCCCAGGCTTTGGCTTTAAGGACAATTAAACTCCCAATCACCACTGCCTGTTTAGTGTCCTGCCTTTGAAAAGAAGATTGAGTTATCATCATTCTAACTTTACTTCTCTGTGTCAGAAAATCGTAGCTTATTTTCCTCCAAGTTCCCCTTACAGACTTTTAGCCTCAGGAACATCCCCTGGAGAAGGAAATGGCAACCCACTCCAGTATTATTGCCTGGAAAATCCCCGGGATAGATGGACCTGGTGGGCTATAGTCCATGGGGTCGCAAAGAGTCAGACACGAACTGAGTGACTAAACAACAAAACAATGAATTCTTTGCTTCAAGACTATCTCTAAAGAAAAGTGAAAGTGAAAGTCACTCAGTGGTGTCTGACTCTCTCAATGAGAGACTTTATTTTCTTGGGCTCCAAAATCACTGCAGATGGTGACTGCAGCCATGAAATTAAAAGACACTTGCTTCTTGGAAGGAAAGCTATGACCAACCTAGACAGCATTTTAAGAAGCAGAGACATTACTTTGCCAACAAAGGTCCATCTAATCAAAGCTATGGTTTATCCAGTAATCATGTATGGATGTGAGAGTTGGACTGTAAAAAAGCTGAGTGCTGAAGAACTGAAGCTTTTGAACTGGTGTTGGAGAAGATTCTTGAAAGTCCTTTGGATAGCAAGGAGATCAAACTAGTCCATCCTAAAGGAAATCAGTCCTGAATAGTCATTGGAAGGACTGATGCTGAAGACGAAGCTCCAATATTTTGGCCACCTGATGCAAAGAACTGACTCATTGGAAAAGACCCTGATGCTGGGAAAGACTGAAGGCAAGAAAATAAAGTCTCTCACTGTTGCTTCTTGACCTGCATACAGATATCTCAAGAGGCAGGTAAGGTGATCTGGTATTGCCATCTCTTGAAGAGTTTTCCAGTTTGTTGTGATCCACACAGTCAACGGCTTTGGCGTAATCAACAAAGCAGTAGATGTTTTTCTGGAATCCTCTTGCTTTTTCGATGATCCAGTGGATGTTGGCAATTTGATCTCTGCTTCCTCTGGCTTTTCTAAATCTAGCCTGAACATCTGGAATTTCATGGTTCACATACTTTTGAAGCCTGGCTTGGAGAATTTTGAGCATTACTCTGCCAGTGTGTGAGATGAGTGCAATTGTACAGTACTTTGAACACTCTTTGGCATTGCCTTTCTTTGGGATTGGAATGAAAACTGACCTTTTCCAGTCCTGTGGCCACTGCTGAGTTTTCCAAATGTGATGGTGTATTGAGTGCAGCACTTTCACAGCACCATCTTTTAGGATTTGAAATAGCTCCACTGGGATTCCATCACCTCCACTAGCTTTGTTCATAGTGATGCTTCCTAAGGCCCACTTGACTTCACATTCCAGGAGGTCTGGCTCTAGGTGAGTGACCACACCATTGTGGTTATCTGGATCATGAAGATATCTTTTTTGTATAGTTCTTCTGTGTATTCTTGCCACCTCTTCTTAATATCTTCTGCTTCTGTTAGGTCCATACCATTTCTGTCCTTTATTGTCCTCATCTTTTTTTTTTTTTTTAATGTCACTCAGGGTGATATATATACTTTTAAATATCACTCAGGGTGATATTCAAAACATTTAACAAATAGTATGAGGTGGGGGGCCCAGGCAGGCTCCTCCAGGCACTGGCCCTGGTGCTGAAACAGAATGTGCTGAATATCGTTACTGAGCCAGATTCTACTCTGAAGGAGAAGCCAGAGTGGGTATTGTGTGTGTGTTGGGGCACATCATCTAAACAATATGGACATATTTCAGTATTTTAACAACCAGTAGAGCCGCACATGGGCATGCCAGCTGAACATCAGCCCTAGTTCTCTCTGGAAGGACTTGTGAGATGTGATGTGGTTTAATAACAAGCACATTGGTTTGCAGTAGGAGACCAGGTTTGAGTCATATTTGGGTCTCTTATTAGTTATACGACCTTTAACAAGACACGAACACTTCTCTTGTCTCCAAATGAAGGAGTTTGCACCATGTTAAATCTAATGCTTCTTCTTGCTCTAAAATTTGAGGAAACAATAAAAGCAATAAAGCAATAAAAGCAATAAAAGTGGCCAAGGGAGCGGGTTCCAAACCCGAACTGATTCTATGGCATTTTGTGCTTATGTCACAATAATGCCTCTTCCCCATGTAACTTCCTCATTCAAGATTAGCCAAAGAAATGGATTTGGGGGAAGGATCTGAAAAAAGAGACATTTAATTTTTGGCTTGGGGGGTATGGGGAACATTGTAGAATTATGGAACATGTTGGGTGAAAGAGACATAGATCCAGATCCTGATTTGGCCACAGCTGTGTTCATTTGTTCATTTATCCATTCACTCCCTAAATGTTTTTTGAGCCTCTATCATGTTTTGGCCACTGTTCTGGCTCTGAGTATGGATTAAAGAATGAAGTAAAGTCCTTGCTGTGTTGGAGCTTACATTCTATGTTAGCAATTCATTTAACCTCTTTGAGCCCATGTTTTGAACTGGAGTTTACCTACCTGTAAATCCTTCAATGGGCAATGGCATTGTTACTGCTATTTACCATTTAATGCCTATGATAGTCATCACAAATCAATTATAGCAGTCCAAGCAGCCAATCAGTTCTTGGAGGATGTTATTTATCCTGGGCTAATATTTTATGTTGATGCATTTTATGTAGATGAATTCTCAAGTCTTTCCCTACTCCAAAATTTTTCGTTTTTATTCATTATTTCTAATGAAATGGGAAGACAGTATTGTACTGAGGGAAACTGTAATAGAACTCCAAATCATAGAACTATCATTAAAGCTACAGATTTTACAAGAAAACCATCATCACTTTGGTTTTGTTGGACACAAAAGATATGTGTTATTGTAAAATTATTTTAGATCTTTGGGTCTTAGATTTTCCCTCCACAGTCTTTTGCTGCAAGTTCTCTTATTCAACTAGCTTTACTTTGATCCCAGGATAAAGGAAAGGCTCATCAACATTCACTTTTGACTCCTTTCACTTTGGAAACCTCCTTTATGAAACCTCCTTTTACTGTAGTCAGGTGGGGCAGAATCAAATCTTGCTCATTCTGATAAATTTTTCTACTATATACTAGATAACTCAACAGCAATCACCAGCAGAAGGCTTCCCAGGGGGCTAACGTGGCCATCTGGTCTCCTATGTTTTGCTCACCATGGTGGAAGCTAGCCAAGGTTGGGCTGACATCAACCTCTCGGTCAGTTTTTTTCTGTGGATTCTGAAGACACCCTTGTAGTATTTCCATTCCTAATCCTCTTTCCTGGCTCCCATAACTGACCAGCAAGTCCAACGTGCCCACATCGAGCTCAAATTGCAAAGAAAAAAGTTTGAAGTATTTCTGTTGGAATTAATAACTCCACCCTTTGGGGTTTCTAAATGTATCTCTGAGACTATGAAAACATCGCTCTTATGATTTCCAAGTTGTAATGAACTAGAGGTACCTCTTTATATAGTGAAGCATTTTTCCCCAATGAGGAATGAGAGCTGGGGTGTCCTCTATCCCAGGCTCAGGCTCCTATAATTTTCGCCAATATTGTCATTTGGTAACTTGCCCAAAAGTCAACTCTTCCCTCTCTAAGAAGACCAGGAAAGCAGATTATTTCCACCATTTAAATATAGACCTTTAGACCAAGGAGCATTTTAAGAAAGAGAAAAGATGATCTTTGTTTCTAGGTTGAACTCAGTGAATTAATTTTTCTTTGAAATGGGGTGGAGTATGTGAAATAAAAAGTCCATATTAACTTTTTAGACCTCAAATACAGATGAAATAACTCAGTTTTCTCTGTAAGATTTGTTATAGGTACTTCTCTTTTCTAGAGCCACAGAACTCTCCCACATGTGCAAAATAAAGTGGAAGACTCTCTAGTTTTTTGTGTCTTTTAAATTCTTAAAAAAAAAATTAATTATTTTTAATTGAAGTTTAATTGCTTTACAGTATTGTGTTGTTTTCTACCAAACATCAATATGACTCATCCATAGATTTACTCATGTCCCCTCCCACTTGAACATCCTTCCCACCTCTCTGTCCATCCCACCCCTCTAGGTTGTTACCGAAGACTCTGGTTTTGAAGTGTATGGTGTTTTGCCTTAACAAAAGAAACCACTCATTATACACAATTCCACTCATTACACAACAATTCCAATATTTAATAGAAGATTATTTAACTTAATTTCAATATGCAGTCATTAAAAAAGAAGAAATAGAAGCATTAGAGAGAAGTAGTAGCATATGCTATGCTAAGTCACTTCAGTCATGGCCGACTCTGTGCGACCCCATAGACGGCAGCCCACCAGGCTCCCCCGTCCCTGGGATTCTCCAGGCAAGAACACTGGAGTGGGTTGCCATTTCCTTCTCCAATGCATGAAAGTGAAAAGTGAAAGTGAAGTTGCTCAGTTGTGTCCGACTCTTAGCGACCCCATGGATTGCAGCCTACCAGGCTGCTCCGTCCATGGGATTTTCCAAGCAAGAGTACTAGAGTGGGGTGCCATTGCCTTCTCCGAAGTAGTAGCATATACATCACCAAATTGGGCCGAAACCTACATCCAGACTTGAACAGTGCTGGGAAGTCCTGAATGACAGCAATCTGGAGTCCTAGTTGGGAAAAGGATCCTGGGCCGTGTGTTCACTCTGCAAGTAAGAGTTCAAATTGCAGTTTTCGCAGTTCTCACTTACAACCCCAGGCTGCAAACTGATATCATTATCGGTTTGCATTCAGAAATGCAGCTCTGGTTTTTCTTTAACTTTTACAATGCTCTCTGTTTCACCTTGTGAGTCAGAAGACTTCTTAGACCCCAAGTGAAAAAGTGAAAGTTGCTCAGTCATGTTGGACTCTTTGCGACCCCATGGACATATAGTCCATGGAATTCTCCAGGCCAGAATACTGGAGTGGGCAGCCATTCCCTTCTCCAAGGGATCCTCCCAACCCAGGGATCAAACCCAGGTCTCCCGCATTGCAGGCAAATTCTTTACCAGCTGAGCCACAGGAGAAGCCCTAGGGCTGAAGAAATTCCAGGGCTCACTCCCTTTCTTATCTAAAGTGCAACTTGACCCATTGAACAATACATATACATATTTATTTATTATTTATTTAGTATGGACCATACTGTTAATATTATTACACAAATTCAAAATGCTTTTCATAGCATTAGACGGGCAGGATGTAAGGTGGTTAAGCACATAGAATCTAAGCTGGAAACTTGAAATTTCGTTCTACTACTTATTAGCTCTGTTACCTTAGGCAAATTATTTTACCTCTCTATACTTCAGGCTTTTCATCTGTAGAGTGGGACTAATGAAGACTCTCCTTTGTAGGGTTGCTATGGACATGAATTGAGATAGCTCTGTGCAGTGTCTTGGGTGCCTGGCATATATTCAGTGTGCCATAAACGTTTGCTGATATTTTCAGACGATTCACTTAAATGTTTGATTGGAGCTAGGCAGTAGGTTCCAGAAAGAATGTGGTGTTGAAAGCCGTGTTTTTCTGGAAATAATTAAAAGGCAGCTGTCTTGCTGTTTACAGATGTGGTTACCCTCCTGGAATTTCTCTATGCCTCCAGTGGAGAAAACACAGGCATTGTGAAGAAGTTCCTGAGATTTCAGAATCGAGAGCTGGAGGCCACTCGACGCCAGCGGATAGATTACCCAGTGTAAGAAGGGGCTGGTGATGGGGGGCCAGTGCAGCCATAGTGTTCTTTTTATCTGAGGACCAGAGCAGGCTGATCTGACTCACACACTTAGTCACTCAAACATGTCTGACTCTTTGTGACCCCAAGGACTGTAACCCACCAGGATCCTCTGTCCATGGGATTTTTCAGGCAAGAAATACTGGAGTGGGTTGCCATTTCCTTCTCTAGGGGATCTACCTGACCCAGGTATTGAACCTGCATCTCCTGTGTCTTCTGCATTGCAGGCAGATTTTTTTACCCGCTGAACCATCTGGGAAGTCTAGGGCAGGCTAGTGGACCCACTTAGGAGGACCTACTCTGTAATATGCTTTGAGGAAATGATGAGCTGTTCATAGCTTAGGCAGAATTTGTGGACCCAAAAACTTCAATGCATTTGGAAATCATTCTCTCACTTAGCAATCCCCAGTTTGCCTCCTAATGACTGGTATGCCAGTCTTGGGAATGACCTAAGTAAGGGAGTCAGGTGTTGGGGCCTGAGGCTTTGCAAGGTGTCAAATGCAGCCAGCCACAGCCCTGCCAGATTGCAACTTTTGCTTTGCTTTTTCTGCCTTGGAAGATTGGATGAGCTGCTTGAAATCTCACAACTTCTGATCTCCTCCATTGATTTCAGCAAAACCCAGATATATATATATTTTTCCTTCTGCTGAATTGAAGATGCTGAAAATGGTTCGTGGTTCACCTCAGACCGGATGGATTCAGCAGAGTGATTTAATTCTTCCCATGCTGCTGGCTGTAGAAAGATCTTGAGTCACTTTACTAAGCGTATGTTCTTGCTAAGCTTCCTTGTAATAACTTATCTTCATGAGCTTGCTCAGCTGGGTGGGTCAGGAGGGAGCTGTGTGGCACCATCTGTTTGTATATCTTATCACTGATTTGGAGGCCAGATTATAAAGCCCAGAATATTCTAACATTCTAAGGCCTTGTTGGGATGAATCCCCAAAGAATCTGGGGCCGCTGCCCTTTTAACCCAAACTGTGAATTGGTTTTTGGGGAAATGGAGAGCATTCTCTGTACTGGTTTTGACCTTGATTCATGTTTTACTCACAAAACACAATTGCTCTCAGCTCATCTTTAAACTGCTGGTCACTAGCACAATATGTGACATCAAGCAAGTGTTCAAACAGCAAATATTTGTTGAATGATTTGTGGATCACAAAGCTTGGCTAAAATATTTCCTCTTGAAGTTGACTACTGTTATTTTATCCTCACTTGGCAAATCACAGATGGACAGTGTATTTTTTTCAACTAAAATAGCCCTTGTCCAGAAATGGAACAATTAGAGTAGTTGCTCCATATCGGTGAGCCAGAACTGTGATACCAAACAACCTCATGTGTGCATTAAAATAGTATTTCTGGGTCCTATTAGCATATGGCAATGCCATTTGCAGATTATGACATGTTTCTGCCTTAGGGCTTTTATCTTTGAAAGAAATGAAATTGCTCAAAAAGCCCTAATTATGTTTTTTTTTTTAATCATTGAAATTAGAATAGCTTCTTATCAAATCACCTCTTATTAAAACCCAGATTTTTAGTCTGTGTCTGGCTTTATAAGCCTTAATCAAGTATTCAAATGGCAGGTCCGTGTGATTCTCAAAAAGGCATAGGAAGAGTTTTTGGTGCAAGGTACAATGTCTGCTAGTTTTGTACAGTGACGCTTAACTCCTGTCTTTCGCAGTTACTATAACTACCTCCTTTGTTTCTAAAATCAAGCTTTGCAAGTGGATCTCCCATGATGAGCACGAAGGCAAATTCATCCCTTCAATGGAAAAAAAGCAATTTACTTGGTCATTGTTAACTATAATTACCTGTTCTTGGATGATATCAATCTGCAGAATTTTTTTCTCCTCACTCTTGCAGGTTTACTGTTTCACTGTGGCTTTATTTACTCCGTTATTGCAAGGCCAATCTCTGTGGGATTCTGTACTTTGTTGATTCTAATGAGATGTACGGCACACCTTCTATATTTCTTACTGAAGAGGGTAAGTATGAAACAGAATCTTTAGAACGATATGTGGTTTTCTTACTCTCTGTCTTTTGGCCAATATGTCTGTCTAGAATAAGGAACGTTGTCATTGTGGCAATGCAGTAAAGAATGATGGTTTCCAAATATGGGCTTCAAGTTCAACTTTTTCCGGAAGCTTAAAACAAACATTTTCAATACAGACGAATGTACTTAGGTGTTTTTTGTTGTTTTGTTTCATTTTGCTTTTATTTAAAGGAAGAAGGAATGTGATCTAGTCATAGCAGTTTTGGAAAATCATTGAAAAGATATAGCCCACTTCTTTCACTTCTAAGTTTCTTTGTCATTTTCACAAACTTTTGTTTTCCCTTTAGGCTACTTGCATATTCAAATGCATCTTGTCAAAGGAGAAGACCTTGCTGTAAAAACGAAATTCACCATACCTTTGAAGGAGTGGTTTCGCCTGGATATCTCTTTTAATGGCGGCCAGGTACCAAGAGCATGTTCCATCATGAATTATATCAGCACCGTCACTTAACTTTAAGCATTGCTGTAAAGTCAGGGAGCTAAGAAATCTGCAAAAACAAATTTGTGGTAACTGATAAACTTTTACAACCATAACACTTTTTTTAAATAAAAATTTTATAGTTGGAATCTTAAATCATAAGCATTCTATCCCATTTAATTAACTTTTAAAGTGCTTTTTTTGACTATACTGTGAATGAATAATACATCTAGCTATATAACCACAATTATCTGAGCAATTCAAGCCTTTTTTCCTAGCAAAATAGGCTTTGAGGAGATAAATGGTAAAACAGCCTTGGCCATATTTATATAGTGTT
Organism: Bos grunniens; assembly: GCF_055505025.1. NCBI lineage: Eukaryota > Metazoa > Chordata > Mammalia > Artiodactyla > Bovidae > Bos > Bos grunniens. The sequence goes on from NC_141170.1 coordinate 73,176,363, forward strand.
ATCAAATCTACAACTTTTTTATAGGAAATTTATTGGTTCGCTCAGCCAAGAAGTGGCTTGACTGTTTTTGGCAGTGAAAACAATTGCTTGTGCTTGACATTAAACAAATAATAACCAACAAACCTGAGTGATAATTCTGGTGAGGCAGACGTTCTTTATCTACTTTGGACTACGAAACACTGCACATAACAGTTTCAAGCACTTATAACACAGATTTTATGGATTATGGCAAATCTCTTGTTATTATTGAAGATAATGCCATTCCTTTATATTGTTATATATGATACTGGTATACTACCTTTTTTCTGGTTACTTTCTTATCAGCTTTTCTTACTGATTTGTGATTTTCTGAAAACGAAACTGGAAAAGACGTTTTGTTTGTCTTCTGTGTTAGAGAATATACAGACTTCCCTTGGTGGTTAGGTTTATCACATGTCCTTTTTCTGAAGAGAAGAGAAATTGGGTCAGTCCTTGTAGCTTAACTGAGGAGCGTTTGTAAGACATTAGCTGGCATTTTTGTATGTTTGTTTCCTTAATGTTGTTAGGTGACATTGCTGCGGTCCGAGTTTTAGCTTCTCATTTGCATGAAGATTATGATGACATTTAGCTTGGTTGCTGCTTTCTCTTAAGGTCAGGTCAGTGCCTCATATCACTTAGGTATCAAATCATCAGAGCAAATCACAGATCTTGTTTTATACCTGCTGTATGCCAGGCACTATGATCAAGGAGCTTAGAGACTATTTACGGAAGTCACATAGAGCAGGTAAAGGGGTGTCATAAGGTGAGCCTAATTGCCAGATGATTCATATTCATTCGCAGAAGAGAGACATCCAACTTCATGCTGGGATGCTCAGGGAAGGTTTCCTAAAGAAGGTTCCTACAGATGGGGCACAGAGTTTAAATGGAGAAACAGAGGAGATATTTTAGCCCATCATTGGATGCTCACTTCCAATTTCTTCTGGCCATGCAGCATGGTGTCATTGAAGTTTTTTAAACAGAGGAATAAATCAAAGTAATCCTTTAACTAATGGCAGAGTACATGATTGGGTAAAGCGGAAGAGAAGAGTTAGGAAGACCAGATGGAGTAGAAAGAAAAAAAAAGCTAGATTTTTTTTTTTAGTAGACATTCACCAATTGCCCTTTTATCTTTGCATCCCATCTGCTCTCCCTGATACCCATAGGTTCCAAAATAATACTTATTGTTTTTCTACACAAAATCCAGCTCAGTGGTAAGACCACTATATTCATTACTTTGACTAAATGGACACATTGGCCTAAAGTAAATGGTTGGTTTAGAAAGACAATTGGTCTGAGTCATTTTTTTCTCTGAAACAACACGGTGTCTGTGGCTGAATTGGACTGCTTTTTCTGAGTTAGCTTTTCTTTCAGAGACATGGTGTTGGAGCTACATCTTTGAGAATCTAGTTAAGCAAGAATGTGTTTTCGGAACACTTGCTCTGTGGTAGCACTGGGGAGTCAAAGAGCCCCCTAACCTTACGGGCTTATGTTGTAGTCCAGACACAAGAAGAATGCAAGACAGCTAACAACACTCATGATGAAAACATTGTCACCATTGAAGTGATGGTGACGATTCTTAGTGCTGAGGAAGTAGCTTACACCTTTCTTTGTCTTTCTATGCAACAAGCTTTCAAGCACGAATTCAGCAAAAGAATCTTTTGACTCAAAGTTTGGAAATGTCTACAACCCCCTGGGGGAAACTACATTATAGATATTTTTATCATCTCAAGTCATTTGGAGAAATTAAATTTCTTAAGTCTCAAAATATACACAGGGTTGGTAAACTGCTATTTTGTTTTTTGCAGAAACTGATCAAACAAAAGACTATGAAGCATATTTTATGAGTAACTCATCCCCAGGACTGTATTTATGGTGTGGGGTCTGGAGGCATTACTAATCCTTGTGTATCTCTCCCAACATAGATAGTAGTAACCACCAGCACTGGGCAGGATTTGAAAGACTACCATAATCAGACCATTAGGTAAGTGTGGCTTTTCATTGTGTCAAAATTTTCTGGATGAGGGTTAAGAAACCTTCCTGTGTTAGCCCTGCACCCTAATGTTATTCCTACCCCATCTGATTGAGCTTTTCCAAGCACAAATGGTAACTAGTCTGCCTTGAAGTTAATCTTTGTACCTTTTTTTTTCTTTTTTAAATGCCCACAAACTCTCCTTGTTTTCCCCACAACCTTCTTTTTGTTTTTTCCCAAGCAAGAGAAACTAGTTCTGTCTCCAGATCTCATTGTAAATTCTTCCTTTCATAGCACTGCATAATTCGTGTTCTTTGAAAATTATCATTTACAAAGGATTCTAGAAAACAAATCAAAGTATTAATGTTGCTTACTGGGAGGAGTTGATAACTTTGACTTAGTGTAAAACATAAAAGCAGACAGCCTTCATATTTATGTTTATAATCTAAATTTGAAATGTATGTAACTATTGATATTGGGCTAACTTTTCATCTTGATATAATCATTCTCTATGAGAGTTACAGAAACTGAGAATTGGGTCTTTTTCCTTGTGTGTCATAATTTTAACTTGCTTCTGCATCCCTGATTAAGAGTGGGTTTTATAGTGGTAGAACCATGGGGCATGAGTTCTTTAGGAACTCAGGGTACCTCATCATGGTGCCATGAAAGGAACAATTTACAATGAGATCTGGAGACAGAAATAGTTTGTTCAGTTGCTCAGTCATGTCCAACTCTTTTTCGACCCCATGCACTATAGCCCACCAGGCTCCTTTGTCCATGGGATTTTTCAGGCAAGAATACTGAAATGGGTTGCCATGCCCTCCTTCATGGGATCTTCCCGATCCAGAGATTGAACCTACATCTCCTGCACTGGCAGGCGGATTCTTTACCACTGAGCCACCTGGGAAGCCCCTGTATATGTGTGTGTGTGTGTGTGTGTGTGTGTGTGTATGTGTGTGTGTGTGTGTATAAAACAGAAACACAAATTAGTAGCTTTGTATGTATAATTTTAAAAAACTTACCAGAGGAATTCCCTGGCACTCCAGTGGTTAGGACTCTGGACTTCCTCTGCACCGGGCACAGAATCAGTCCCTCATCTGGGAATTAAAATCCTGCATGCTGTGCTATATGGCCAAAAGACAAAAGAAGAAAATCAGGACTGTTGGGTACTTTGGCTGGGGAGTGGCAAAGTGGTTCATTCCTTCATCCTTTAGTCATTTCACAACACCAAGCATAAAACTGTCTTTCCAAACAGGCTCTGTTCACTCAGAGTCCCTGAGCAGTCCAGATTTTCTTGGAAACCAATTATTAAAGGAAGGAAGGCAAAGAGGGGTGATGACCGGAGAGTAGGGAGCACACACTCTACTTTCCTCCCCCACTATTTCTCTTTACATTTAAATCAAACAATTATGTCAGGCCCTGGGCACATAGAACAGTTCTTATGTCCATGACCAGATTAATGGATTAGAGTTACTGAGAGAGGCTAAAGCAGTGGTATTCCTTAGCTTGCAAAGAGAAAGTCAGGGGTGACTGGATGGCAATATTGACGCACAGAGGCCAAGATCTTAGGACAGAACAGAAGTCTCAAGGGCACCAGGTGGATTTAGACCAGTCAGGAAAATTCAATAGATAGGAGTTTTATTATATAATGGGCCACCATGGGCTCTTCTATGAAGACTTTGAGAATAGGAAGGGCAGGGAGTTTACTCTGGAGAAACGAATGATGTGTGGCCCCTTTGGAAATCTCTTCAAGTGCCCTGTCCTGCCCCAGAAATGTTTTTTAAATTTTATTTATTTATTTTTGGCTGTGCTGGGTCCTCGTTGCTGCGTGGACTTTCTCTAGTTATGGTGAGTGGGGGCTACTCTAGCTGCAGTGCTCGGGCTTCTCATCTCGATGGTCACTCTTGCTGTGGAACACAGGCTCTGGGATGCACGGGCTCAAGAGCTGTGGCGCACAGTTGCCTGTGGCATGTGGAATCTTCCTGGACCTGGGAGCAAACCTGTGTCCTTTGCGTTGGTGGTCGGATTCTTAACCACTGGACCATCAGGGAAGTCCTGATCCAGAAATTAAGGGTTTGCGTTTCAGGATATAAAGTCTAAAATAATACCTGCCCTTTCTCCCCTGACACCCATCTCCAACCTCAGACACTTTTGACAACCAGTTGAATTTCATAAGCTTTTCTTTTGTTTCTTTTCTATGTCAGGGCTTCCTTTCTTCTTAAATCTGCAAAATGTAGCTGCTGACATGAGTGGAGTGAATCACAGTAAGATCCAGAATTAGGACCAGGGTAAGGCAAGGAGGGCACTTTCCACATAAAATTTAAGGAAGCCCCCCCAAACTTAGTGATTATATTATTTTGCCAAGGCTGCCAGAACACAGTACCACAAACTGAATGACTTGTGCTAAGTCACTTCAGTCATGTCTGACTCTTTGTGACCCCCTGGACTGTAGCCTGCCAGGGTCCTCTGTCCATGGGATTCTCCAGGCAAGAATACTGGAGTGGGTTGCCATGCCCTCCTCCAGGGGATCTTCCCAACTCAGGGATGGAACCTGCGTCTCTTATGTCTCCTGCATTGGCAGGAGGGTTCTTTACCTCTAGCATCACCTTTTTAAGCAAGAGAAATGTATTGCCTCTCAGTTCTAGAGGTTGAAGAGCCAAGATCTAGGTGTTGGCAGAGCCACGCTCTCTCTGCAGGCTCTAGGGAAAGAGCTATTCTAAGCTTCTCTCCAGCTTCTAATAGTTCCTTGGCTTGTGGCAGCATAACTCCAATCCTCACATGACATTTTCCCTGCGAGTCTTTGTCCAATTTTCCCCTTTTTCTAAGGTTTACCAGTCATACTGGATTAAAGTCCACCCTATTCGAGCATGATCTCATTTTAGCTAACTATATCTGTAATGACCCTATATCCAAATAAGGTCCTATCCATACTGGGGGTTCAGATTCAACATATGCATTTTACAGGGGACACAATTCAACTCCTAACAATCTTCATAATAAATAACATTTAACACAGTGTTTTAAAAATCAGGATTAATGTAAAGAATCCTTGATGCACAAAGTAACACATTTTTCTTTAATATTTATTTGTATTTATTTGGCTGTGCTGAGTCTTAGTTGTGGCACGTGGGATCTTTTTAGTTGCTACATGTAAGATATAGTTCCCTGACCAGGGACTGAACCCAGGCCCTCCACGGTAGAAATTCAGAGTCTTAGCCACTGGACCACCAGGAACATTCACAAAATAACAAAATTTTATGTAAAGACAGAACCAGTATGATCATATAGGATTCCAGAGTTCAAAACTGATGTTCAGGTACATACCAACTCAACATCCCAGTGAAAGCTTTGAAACGGTTCCTTACCTGGGAACGCTGGCAGTATCCAGGCCCAAGACTGCCCCTCACCACCATCTCAGCTGCTCATCCTATACTCCTGGAGTACCCCCACTACCACCACCATCAATGGAACAACTAAAGAGTTAATCTTGGCCCACCTGGGATTCGTGTGGTTAGATATTTTTGAAATCTCATTTACCAGAGAGATTTCAGAATGGGCCAAGTCAGTACACTACACATCAAATATTTCAGGTGTTTACAGGTGTTCCAAGGAAAGTCTCTTAATCCTCCTTTTATTTGTTCTCATAATGTAAACATAATGATAGCTGTTATCCTACAAAAGTGGTGTATGAAGATCAGTAATTAAGTGCTGAGAAGTACAGTGCTGCACTGCATGAAAGGCTGCAGTGACAATTGCAGAGCTGTCTGCTGTTGAATTCATTCATCCATCCATTCATCCATCCAGTATATATTCATTCATCCAACACATTTACCACATGCCTGACACAGTGCTGGACTCTGGGAATAAAACAGTGAACAAGAATACAATCCGTCCCTGCCTTCGTGGAGCTAAAAATTCTAGCGTGGGGAAGACAGATTTTAAACAAATAATAAATTTGTTTAAAATAAATTTAAAATTCCAAATTGTGATAAATGCAGGGAAGGAAATAAGGAGGTTGTTGGCTTCAGAGGACCACAAAGGAGCCAGAATTTAGACCAGGCCATGAGGAAGTGACACTTAAGATGAGAATTATTTTAAGGAGTAAGAGGCTCATTTGAGGCTCTAAGTTCCCCTGCTACAGAACCCTCGAGCCAAAGCTGTTCCCTAATTTTGAGCGAAGCCAACTTAACAATGGAGGCAATCCTTTCCCACTGCTGGGTCCTTCACAGTAATAAACCAGGGCACTCTCCTATGTCCAGATAAGAGTAAAGATAGCTTGCCAGCGTGTCTGATGCTTGCATGAAGAAGGGACAGGCTTGGGCTTTCGAACCATCTAGCTCAGCTTTTATGTCAGCAAAATTGATGACCATCAAACAATGCACAGTGCAAGGAATTTCTTACAATCTCGATGCAGCCACTGAGAATGTTAGAGAAGAAAAATGTGGAGGGAGATGGAACTGAAAGGATCTATTAGTTGTATTATAATAATGACAAAAAATTACAAGCTAGTACCATAGGGACAAAGCAATTTATTGATTAATTGAGAATTCAGTTAAAGCAAAGATTCATTAAAATATTCCATAAGCATTTTGCTTTAATTGAAACAATGGATATGTACATTCATTTGCCAGTCTTTCTAGTTACAGCCTTGCCGTTGAGTATGGATCTACTGATTGGAGTTTCTTGTGATCTTTCTGGCATAAACGGTACCCAATTTCTGTTTCTTCCAAATGAAAAGAAAACAAAGACACTTGTGAAACCATTGAAGCCCAAAATTCATCAAGATTTCTTCAGTTTCTTTTCCCAGCCTTTTCCAGCTGTCCTAATTCCATAAGAGCTTTTTTAGTAACCATTCTTTACTGAGTCTACCCAAAATATTCAACTTAATTTTTAAAGAATGAGCATCTCTTTCTTCTCCGTGTTTTTGGGATTACATAAGATTTAATTACATTGTAGGGTTACAATGACCAAACAGGTTTGGGTACAAACACATCTTATTCTTGGTAAGCACGAAAAAAGTAAAAGTGAGTGAGGAGCTTCCCTGTTGGCTTGGACTGTAAAGAATCTGCTTGCAGTGCAGGAGACAAGGGTTTGATCCCTGGAGGAGGAAATGGCAACCCACTCCAGTTTTCTTGGCTGGGAAACCCCGTGGACAGAGGGGCCTAGTGGGCTACGGTTCATGGGGTCTGAGCGACTATCACTTTTTCACAGCTTACTCTTGGTAAGCATACAGCCCAACAAATGGCATCAAAAGTAGTAGAGTGGACTAAGTTAATAATAATAACTGTGGTTAATAGTTATGGTGCCTACTCTGTGCCAGGCATCGTTATAAATGCTTTGTTTAAGTGCTAATTTCTCCCAGTGACCTTGTGTGTGTGTGCATGCCAAGTCACTTCAGTTGTGTCTGACTCTGTGCGACTCTATGGACTGTAGCCCGCCAGGCTCCTGTGTCCATGGGGATTCTCCAGGTAAGAACACTGGTGTGGGTTGCCATGCCTTCCTCCAAGGGATCTTCCTGACCCAACGTTGAACCCACATCTCCTATGTCTCCTGCATTGGCACATTCTTTACCACTAGTGCCACCTGTAGATAGGTACTAATATTGTCTTCATTTAAAAATGAGAATACGAGGGTTCCAGAGAGTAACCTCAGCTGGCTAGTATCCATTATGTTGAGGGATGGGCCACGAGGTGAGCTGGAGAGTTGGTTAAGCAGAGTTCTGTCATGAGAGCTTCTGCTTCCAAAGTGTTGCTTCGTGTCCACCAAGTGCTGGTATTACCTCCTCATGAGGGTAGTTGGAGTGTCCAAATCTTTCACAGGTCTTAAGAAGCAGAATCAATTCACCACTCTCAGAGATAATAACTTTGTGGTCCTGCCTTTAAAAAAAAAAGAAGAAGAAGAAGAAGAGACCATCATCTTCCCAGGGCCCTTCAAGACTAAGATTCTGGAAAAAGAAATAGCAGGCAATAAAGCATTTCTTTTCAGCATCAGTTGCCTTTGAAGAAAGCTGATTTCTAAGTGATCCCTCCGGCCGCCATAGGGTGATGCTGCCGGTGCCCATTTCTTCACCTTTGTGTCTTCCTTCCAGCCAGGAGTACCTGCTCAGGGTCGGGTTTCTGGCTGACAGTCAACCATCCTCTCTCCTGGGATGACCCCAGGTTGCCTGGCTTCTGCCCCAATCACTGGTGGCTGCTCTGTCCTGTCTGCTTCACCCTGGCCCCTTGCTCCTGGCAGCCTGCCTGATGAGCTGTGTCCTTTCCTTCTGCTGCCATCTGCCCTCGGTGCTCCCTGGCTCTTTTGTCTCTGCCTGGCTTCTCACCTGATCCCTGTCTTGACCCCCCCTTGCTGTTCACATATGCTCCTATGGCCCCTTGTCCACCCACACCTATTTTACTTTCTCAATTGGTAGTAAATGCACATGGTAGAAAAATCAAATCTATGCAAAAAGTTCTATAATTAGATGTTTTGCTTCTATCTGTTCTCCCATCCACTCCATCCCCTAACCCTCATGCCAGGGGGAAATACTTTTATTAGTTTCTTATATATATCTCTCTCTCTCCAGAGTTTTTGTAAATGCAGATACAAAAAAATCCATTCTTCTCTTCCTTGGATAAAATGTGTATGTATTGCTCTGCTCTTACATTTTCATCTTTTTCACTTAGTGTATTTTAGATATTTCTCCAGAGCTTTTTGTTCTTTTTTAAACTGTGTAATAAAAGAGCTCATGCCTAAGACCCACTGAATGGTGTGGGTACCAGTCCTCACTGACAGACACCTGGACTTTTCCAGTCTTTGGTGGATGTAAACAATGCTGCCAAGAACAGCTTTGTGCATTTTATTCATGTCAACCCATTTTCCTCCTCCATTTTCCTTCCTGATCCTTTGAGTCTTTCAAGACAAAGTAGATTTCCAACACGTCATCTGTGCTGACCTCTTATCTTTGGCCAAGTCCTTTGACCTTGCTATGGCCACCTTCTCCTAACTCTGAATTTGACTTTGGTTCTTATCTAATAGGGTGTGTTTTTATTTTTCCCACATTCACCTTCCGTCTACTCAACAAATTTTCTTTTTTTCTTTTAGAGTAAAATATTTCTATTAAGATTAGCAATTACACATAAATCCAGTAATTCTAAACAGTTTCACCAATATCAATAGTTGGCATGTATTAAACATTTATGGTGGGCAAGGCACTTTGCTATTAATAGACGCTATATGTTTTCAGTAAAGAATCCACCTGCAATTCAGGAGACCGGGATTCGATCCCTGGGTCAGGAAGATTCTTTGAAGAAGGGAATGACTACCTACTCCAGCATTCTTGCCTGGAGAATTCCCTGGACAGAGGAGTCTGGTGGGCTACAGTCCATGGGGTCGCAAAGAGTCAGATATGACTGAGTGACTACCACTTTTTCTTTCGCTTGCATTGAATATTTGGTGGGCAAGGCACCTAGCTATTAATAGATACTGTATGTTTTGTCTTTGCATCTACCTAATCCTTTTATCAACCCAGTAAGAGAGGAATTATCATTTTTACTAATGAGAAGCCTCAATCTCAGAGAGGCTAAGCAACTGATCCAAGGTCACACAGCTGGTAAATAGCAGAGATGGGATCTTAGCTAAGCCTGCCTGACCCCACCATCATCTCATCTTCTCGAATTCAAAGGAAAGGGTTTGTGGAAATTTGGGGTTATAAGTCAAGGAGGGTCAATGAAAGGGTCTTTAAAAAAATCTGTTCAAACCCAGAGCTATCTTAATCCTTTGTACTTTTCTAGTTTCCGTGAGGATTTTCATTATAATGACACCTCTGGGTACTTCATTATTGGAGGCAGCAGGTACGTGGCCGGCATTGAAGGGTTTTTTGGACCCCTGAAGTATTATCGCCTCCACGCTCTGCACCCTGCACAGGTGAGCCCAGGGGACCAAGATGTATTCGGGTGCTTATGGGTGATGGGCGGGTAGCTCAGGAACATGGAACTCAGTCCAGTGCAAACAAAAGATTTATCCATGCCAGACCTTGCATTGGCTCTGTCACCAAACATAATTAATATTGAGGCTTTTCCCCCCTGCAAACACGATAATAGATTTTTGTTAACGTTTGGTTCATTTAGTACTCATAAAATGGAAACCATTTACTTCCTCTGTTTTAATAACTAGTAGCTTAATTATAGAGTCGATTTTTATCACGCTGTTGCCTATCCAGTGATTAAGCTAATGAACGGAGAGAAGCTTAGTTATTTGGTAAAACTTCTTTTATATGCTATTATTTAAAGTATCAGAGGAGGAGACACTCCAGCAAATTAGACTCTTGGTTCTGCATACTGCTTTCTCCAGAAACAGGCCTTCAGCTCATACGGGGTGGGGTGAACTGCGGTGGCAGAGATCACAGAGGGCCCTGTAGTCAGAACTGAATTCTCAAGTCCAAAACCCACCCACAAATGGAATCGAATTGTCCAAGTTTCCAGGCCAGCTCTAGCAGGGCTAACAGCTAGAGGGGGGCTGCCCCACATGGGAAACTTCACCCTGGTTGCTTTTTGTGCTTTGGTAAGAATCCACAAGGGATGGGGGAGCCTGGTGCACTGCCGTCTATGGGGTCGCACAGAGTCGGACACGACTGAAGTGACTTAGCAGCAGCAGCAGAAAGGAGATCACTGCAGATGGTGACTGCAGCCATGAAATTAAAAGACACTTACTCCTTGGAAGAAAAGTTATGACCAACCTAGGTAGCATATTGGAAAGCAGAGACATTACTTTGCCAACAAAGGCCCGTCTAGTCAAGGCTATGGTTTTTCCAGTGGTCATGTATGGATGTGAGAGTTGGACTGTGAAGAAAGCTGAGCGCCGAAGAATTGATGCTTTCGAACTGTGGCGTTGGAGAAGACTCTTGAGAGTCCCTTGGACTGCAAGGAGATCCAACCAGTCCATTCTGAAGGAGATCAGCCCTGGGATTTCTTTGGAGGGAATGATGCTAAAGCTGAAACTCCAGTACTTTGGCCACCTCATGCGAAGAGTTGACTCATTGAAAAAGACTCTGATGCTGGGAGGGATTGGGGGCAGGAGGAGAAGGGGATGACAGAGGATGAGATGGCTGGATGGCATCACCAACTTGATGGACGTGAGTTTGAGTGAACTCCAGGAGTTGGTGATGGACAGGAGGCCTGGCATGCTGCGATTCATGGGGTCACAAAGAGTCGGACATGACTGAGCGACTGAACTGAACTGAAGGAGATCGCTGGATACCTGAAAAAAGGAATATTTTTTTTTCATTCCCATGACCTTGTGGAGTTTGTTCTGGGAAAATCAGGAGTTACTAGGTAAAATCAGTTAGGAAAAATGGAGCACCTTATGCCCATGGATCATCCTAGAGCCCCTGCTGAGAAATCTTTAGAAGAGGAAAAAAATGAAATTCATTTGTTCATTTGTGCAACCAGTACTTATCAAGCACCTACTATGTGCCAGGCTCTGTACAAGATGCTGAGGCATCCAAGATGAATTAAGGTGGTGACTTTCAAACTTTTTTTTGAAGGTGATCTACAATAAAAAAAAAATCCATTTTAAAAGCATGAGCAGTATATACATATTCATACATATGCAGTACCTACACACATATATATATGCACGTACATACACACACATAAATGGATAAACACAAAACTGAAAGAAGAATTTTACTAAGAACACAGACCCTTGTTATGTTCAGTGTACTATGATATTTTGTATTCTGCTTCATAAAAAACAAAATCACTGCTGGTTACAAACCACTGAAATAATGTCATGACCCTCTGATAACGGGTCGCAACCTGCATTTTGAAAACCACTGAGTTGAGATAAGACCTCTGGTCTTGAGGAGCTCCCTGCCTGGGTCTTAAACAGTTAAGTCATGAAAGAATGGGGTCCATGCTTTCATTCAGACGTGAGCACGGTGTTTGGGAGTGCTGAGGCAGGCTCATCTGCTTGGGTACTCGTGTGAAGGAGGGTGGGCTGCTAGGGAGGCAGCCCTGAAGTGATGACCTTGGATCTAACTCTTAGAAGTTGAGCAGGAGCCTTCCAAGCTGAAGAAAAGGAGAGGAGGGCTGCCAGGGAGCAGGTGCATTACGGTTAGACTTGGTGACTTTTGGGAACTCTGGGGAGATGAATGTGATCTCTGGGGATAGAATGCAGCAGTGGGGAAGAAGAGAGCATGGAGATCTGGTCTCTGGGAAATCCTAACATTGAAGAAACTCTGCAGATGAGAAGATGCTACAAAAAGAAGCCAGAGGGAAGCGATCAGAGCTGGTATGCCCTTAAATTCCTAGTAACACCCTTCTTTTGAGAATCCAGAGAGGACGATCTGTGTACAAACAAGCCAAATTGGGGCTATCATTGGGAGAAGGAAATCTAGCATAGGTATCCATGGGCATTTGATGACAGTGTTGTTCCTTTCGTTCTCTTGCCCTTTTGTAGATTTTCAATCCCCTCCTTGAGAAGCAACTTTCTCAACAAATCAAGTTCTATTACGAAAGGTGTGCAGAAGTTCAGGAAATAGTGTCTGTGTACACATCCATGGCGCAGCAGGGGGACAGGAGGCAGGAAGCATGTAAGTACTGAACTTAAGGAGAGCAAGCTTTAGCTCTGGGCATTTGTATCAACATGTTTAGCTTCTTTCTGTGAGTGTGTTAGTCACTCAGTCATGTCTGACTCTTTGTGACTCTGTGGATTGGGGCCTGCCAGGGATTCTCCAGGCAAGAATACTGGAGTGGGTTGCCATTCTTTTCCTGACCCAGGGATTGAACCCAGGTCTCCCTCATTACAGGTGGATTCTTTACCATCTGAGCCTGAGAAGGCTTCTTCCTCAGGAGGCTGAAATAGAACACATGTGACTTGATCAGTGGGGACAACTATGACCTCACATAGATTGATGCAAATGAAAGTGTGCCTTCTACCTAGATCCCAACAAGACCAACACTCAGCAGGAACCCAAGGCTGCCTCATAGCTTCAAGCAGCTGTAATTTAGTTTAAGAATATAAATGAGAGTGTTTTGAGCCTCAAATTATATTATTCCCATCCATAATGCGATCTTAGGCCAGTCTAAGAAAATAAAAATGAATTGGAAAATAAATTAATCATTAGAAATGTTTCCCCATCGGTGCACTTTTGTCTTGGGCCATTAATATCTGAATATTAGCTTTCAGAAATGTTGAACAATGGCTTTGTTGTTAGGGGCTGGGTTTTATTTTTTTTAAATCCTTGAATTGACTCATTCTGGAAGACATTGGTAATTTTTCAACAGAAGGAATGAATTTCAAATAGAGTATTTCCATGCCTGCCCATATTTGCATGGACATCCTTTCATTCATATGGAGGGTGTACCTGTTATAAAACTTGTTTCGTCTTCCAACGTTCCAGCTTGGACCTAGCACTTACAAATTTCTCTGGCTATAGATCTTCTTGCATGGTATGGTGGCACTAGAGTTAGTCACATATGTTCCTTCTGGAAGAGAAATTCCTGTGGGACCTTTGCCATCAGCAAAAGCAAATTGAGTATTTTAGTCCCGCCAAGATATCACACCATCCCCAGAGCTGAACTTCCCATTTCAGGCCATGGAGGGATAGATGCCTCTTGCACAATACCCCATTCTGATAGGGTTCACATAAAATGGTCCTGGGAAGTGATTAGTGATGATGATAGGTAAGTGTGGAAAGGCAGCACTTCTGCAATTTAATTTAAGAATAGGCTCTACTAGTCCCCCAGCTGCCGCTTTCACCGCTGAATCATCCAGAAAATATGATGCTGTTAGAAGAGGGGGAAGATATATAGAATAGTAATATCCCCAACAGGAAAGAAACTGATTTTGATAGCTGATGTAATTTCAGGAGAGATACCCGGAGTCAGAAGGCCGGTCTTGCATGCTGATCTGTGTGGTGGCATTGGGAGGACTTATTTTAACGTCTTCTGCTGCCTCAATTCCCTGGGGTCCCTGGGCTTTGCTCCTCGACTCACACTGCCAACAAAATGGCCTAGATATTGGCCTCTTGGGGACCCGTCCGAGGCCAGCTGCTCATTCCATAGAATTATTCAACAGCTATCAGCAACTTTGGCACACTTCCCTTGGATGAGGCTTTGAATCTGTGACCTCGAGGCAGAGGCATCATAGCCAATTTCAAATCCCTGATGTATCCAAACCAATATCCAGTAAGCTTAAGTCTGACGCCTATTTCTGGTTCATCTTAGAGGAAGGGATTTAGGGAGCAAGCCCTTCCCCCTAACGGTACCTGGGGCTTACCTTTCCTATAGGCAACCTCCGAAATTCCTACCTGGACCTGAAACTCAGATACGGACGGCCCTCGATGTGCAGAGCCTTCCCCTGGGAGAAGGAGCTGAGAGCCAAGCATCGAAGTTTGTTCCAGGTCTTGTTGGAGCTGAGTTTGGTGACAGGTAATTGAGTCCATGCCTTGTCTTTGGACATTGGTTAGAAAGGTCCCTGTTTTTCTGCTTTCCCTCACCTTCTTTAGTGATTTATGCCTTGAAGTTATTTTTAATACTAGTGTTCTAGCTTAATTTCAAATTTAAATTCTGCCCTTGTATGTCCACCACTCTCAATATACCTGTGCACATTTGTGACACTAAATAGAAAAACTTAAATTTAGGAATCACTTGAGCAAGTCTTTATGTAAAGCCAAGGCCAAAAGCAAAGAGCCGACAGCCAGACCTGACCCCCAAATGTGGTTGCTCTGGCATACACATTGTTGTCAATTTTTAAAAAATTAGTTACCAGTTTCTAAAAACATATAAAAACACAGATTTCTAGCTTTTGTCAAAATATCCAAAGATCTGGTGATGCTGGGCCTCAATTCCTGAGTGGCAGCAAGCTCAGAGGTGAGTGGTTGGCACAGACAGGTTTTGTCCATCTGCAGCCCCTCCTGCCTCTAGTTGAGCACTTCCTGTCTAACTCCGTCATAGATCTCACCTGCCTGGGCCCTTGGGCACTTGAACTTGAGACCCCCTGACTTGAAGTATTTTCAAGCAGCTTCCAGGAGTCTGTGTGTATTTCTCAAATGTGGCCAGCTTAAGTCCATTGCCATTATGGTTTGCATAGTAATTAAGTACACACTGTTAAACTCTGAGGGATCAGGAAACAGTGTCTGTTGGGAAGAGGAGAGAAGCTGGAGGTGTGCAGCCTGGGGAAGGAAATGATAAGGAGGGTAATGAGAACTATTTTAGCGACTGGTGAGAGCCTGTGGTGTTCCTAGGTGTACGATCAGATCCTTGAGGCAAGGCAATGCAGAAACTGATTTCTGCTTCGCTTAAAAACTTTCTAAAAATGGGAGCGTCCAGTGGAATAGATTCTCTTTGCAGATAGTGACTCACCCTCACCCCATCTTGAAAGAATTCAAACCATAAAAGATATTTCATCTTTGGTTCATTTGATATTTGCTGAGTGACTGCTCAGTTACTTGGCTAGACTGCAGAGTTAAGTAAAATAATTCAAGGTTTCTGCCTGTGAAGGACGGACTTGAAAGCAAAGAAAAATTGTAATGTATTTTTAAAAATAAAAGCTATGGGAGTAATTGGCAACTGCACAAAGGGAGTGGTCAGTTCTACTTAGAAGTCTAGGGTGTTCAGGGTAGGCTTCCTGGAGAAAGTGACACTGGGATTGATTTTTTCCCTAATTTTATTTATTAATATTTATTTTTGGCCGTGCTGGGTCTTCGTTGCTGCACAAGCTTTTCTCTAGTTGTGGTGACTGGGGGCTACTCTCTAGATGCAGTGTGCAGGCTTCTCCTTGGCAGTGGCTTCTCTTGTTGCAGAGCATGGGCTCTAGAGCACACAGGCTTCATGGGTGCGACGCCCAGGCTCCAGAGTGCAGGCTCAGCAGTTGTGGTGCATAGGCTTAGTTGCTCCGGGGCTTGTGGAATCTTCCTGGATCAGGGATCAAACCCATGTCTCCCGCATTGTCAGGTGGATTCTTTACTACTGAGCCACCAGGGGAGCCCCTGGATCCAATTTTAACTTAGTACTTTCTAGCTGTGTGATCTTAGGCAAGCCACTTCATTTCTCTGAGCCTTAGTTTCCTCATCTGCAAAATGGGGATGACAAACAGGAGTCTGTCTCCGCTAGTGTTTGCTGGTTTAAATGAATTTATACTTAGAGTATTGGCACTTAGTAAACGCTACGTATACAGCATTTCTTAATCTTGGCACTGCGGATGTTCGGGACTGGATAATTCTTTGTTGTGAAGGGTCCGCCCTGTGCATTATAGGATGATTAGCTGCATTTCTGATCTCTACCCACTAGATATCAGTGGCACTCTGTCTCCTCCCATGCCCCCGCCCCCCTCCTCAAGTGTAACAACCAAAAATGTCTCCAGACATTGCCAAGTGTCCCCCAGGAGGCCAAACTGCCCCCAGTTGAGAGTCATTGCTGCTGTGTACGTGTTAATCCGTTATTACCCGGTCTTCATGGGTCTTCTGGGAGATGGTGGAGTTGCCCCCCGAGTTGGGTGCACAGAAGAAGGAGATGCATGTTGGAAGGTGTAGGCTAAATGGCGAAGACAACATCCACCTGAAAACTAGTTTCATGAGATTTTGGATATGTTTAAATATAGTTTTGCTGATTGGGAGCAGGAATGAATCATTTTTCACAAAACATTCTTTTTAAAGCAAATACTCTCAATAAAGAATGTTTTTGTGTTATTTTTACAGCTCAGAAGTTTCGTTTAAAGAATGTGAAATGATTTTATCCTCCGTGGAGGCCTAGAAAGGGAGCTCATTAAAAACCCAAATCATGAGCCCCTGAACCTTGAGACTTGATGGGCTGCGGTGCTGGGGAGCTGCCACGTGGCAGCTCAGAAACGCGTGCAGCTGCCCCATGCCTGGGGGGAGAGGGGGCACAAAGCTGGGTTTGCCGCTTCGAGCCTCACTGCTGGTGCCCAGCCAGCCAGGTGGGTCCTGCTGGTGCCAAGTCTGCTTACATCAACACCAGTGAGCATACCCTGAGGGGCCTCTGCCTCCCCAGGCACGGGGCCACCTGCATCCCGCCTCTCCCTGCCACTTCCTGAGGCGCAGGAGCAAGTGGGACAAGGATGGGGGCAGATAGGGCAGGCAGATCTCCAGAACCAACCTCAGACCCCCGTTCTGTCAGCCCCTGTACGTCTAGCTTACGTTGTCCCGTCTGTGGGAACTGGGAGCCGTCTGCAAAGGTAGGGCCTACACCCCTCCTTAAAATTCATCTCTGCCTGGCACCCTGCCCTTACTTGGGGCAATTATAGTTAACGAGATACTCTGCCTGCCTAATCCTAGAGAGAGACTGGTGTCACACATTGTGCCCAGTTTCTAACAATCCTGAGACAATGAAGAAAATTTGATGTTGTAAGTTGAGGGTAAAAAAAAATAATAATTAAAGATTATTTGCATATCTTTACTCTGGCCGTATAGGAAGAAAAGTAGTCAGACTGGTGTGACTATGTTTCTCTTCCCACTTCCTCACATACCTTTTCTCCCAAGTTTATCCTGCTGTGGTTATCTAGCTGGCTTTGGAGTGCTTTGGACAACTCCAGTCAAGAGGACCTATGTTTGTATCATGTCTTCGGCTGTCAGCCTGAGCTGTGTCGTCCTGTTGACAAATAGACTTTTCTAGAATATCCTCATGAGATTGCATTTCTCATATCTGAGATAAGCTACAAGAACAGACTCAAGGATCAGATGTTGACTGCTCAAAATTCTTGATGTAGGAACCAGGCAGGTGCAGTAGCACAGACAAAGGAATGCAACTGTGTGAATAACTTAAGTCACTTGTATCACAACCTTCCATTCATTCATTCCCTAGACAAGTACTGACCAAGTGGCGCTCATGAGCCAGGATAGAACAACGATGGGGCCATGTTTTGAGTGAGAGTGACTTAGGTTAAATGCAAAGAAAAACAGCAGCTCCCATAGTTCCCACAAATAGAATTAATTGGTGGAATTATTTTTTTCCTGGCGTTAAAAAATACATATGACAGCAACAGACAATGGCCTGCAATTGCTCATTCTTTGTGACAGACTCACCATTTTCTTGGCAGCATTGCCTCACATACACCGCCAACTCCATTGCCAGGCTGCTGTACGTGCACACTTCAGATGTGAGTGTATCCCCCCACACCGACACCATATGATTTTAGATGGATCATCACCTCAAAGGAGCCATGGGAACAGTTCATGGGGTACAGAGCTGGGAGCTTGTGCTTCCTCACAATCAGTTGGAGTGTCCTCTGCTTTCTGTCCAGGGAGGTCAGGAGTGGTCACCACCTCCTAGCTGTTCCCAAAAGATTGAGCTCTACTTTTCTACTACAGAAGAGAAAATCAAGTATTCACACTATCATTCTTTAAGGACTGTAATTAAAAAATTTTTATGGTAAAATGCACATAATTTAAAATTCCCCGTCATCACCATTTTTAAGTGTAAGGGCTTCCCTCGTAGCTCAGTTGGTAGAGAATCTGCCTGCAATGCAGGACATCCAGGTTCGATCCATGGGTTGGGAAGATCCCATGGAGAAGGAAATGGCAACCCACTCCAGTATTCTTGCCTGGAGAATGCCATGGACAGAGGAGCCTGGCAGGCTACAGTCCATGGGGTCATAAGAGTTGGACACGACTTAGCAACTAAACAGCCACCACCATCAGTAGTGTTAAGTACGTTCACATTGTTGCACAAAAGATTCTAGAACTTTCTCATCTTGCAAAACTGAAACTGTGTACTCATTTAGAGGGGCTTCCCTAGTAGCTCAGACAGTAACGAATCTGCCTGCAATGCAAGAGACCTGGGTTTGATCCCTGGGTTGGGAAGATTCCCCTGGAGAAGGGAATGGCAACCCACTCCAGTGTTCTTGTCTGGAGAATTCCATGGACAAAGGAGCCTGGCGGGCTACAGTCCATGGGGTCGCAAAGAGTCAGACATGACTGAGCGACGAACACTACTCGTATACTCCTTTAGACCACAGTTCCCCACCCCGCCCCCTGGTGGCCACCGTTCTGCTTTCTTTGCCCATGCATTTGATTCTTCGAGACCACATATGAGTGGAATCATACAGTATTTGTTCTCGTGTGACTGGCTTATCTCACTTAACATAAAATCCTCAAGGTTTGCCCATGCTGTGGCCTCTGTCAGAATAGCCTTCCTGTTTAAGGCTGAATAATATTCTATTGCATGTCTAGATCACATTTTTTTCATTCATTCATCTGTGGATGGACACTTGGGTTGCTTCTCCCAACCCAAAAAAGTGCACTATTTTAAACAGTGCTGCTTTGAATGTAATGTACAAGTATCTCTTGAGGACTTGGCTTTCAATCCTTTAGGCTGTATACTGAGAGGTGGGCTTGCTGGATCATATGATGATTCTACATTTAACCTTTCGAGGAACCATTATCCTGTTTTCCGTAAGGGCTGCACCATCTTACAATCCTGTCAACAGTGTACAAGGATTCCAATTTTTCCATGTTCTCACCAACACTTGTGATTCTCTGGGGTTTTGATGGTAGCCATTTTCATAGGTGTGAGGTATAATTTGTAATTTATTTGCTAGGGTAAGTCTAGTTTCATAGGAATGAAGAATGCAATACTCTCATAAAGTGATGGTGTCTATGAAAGAGATCCATGGACAGAAAGGTAACTTATGGACCTAAGAGACAGAGTCGCCCACGTAAAGCTCATCTCATCTGCCTTGAGACACGTGCCCTTGATCCTCTGTGTGTCTCCATTACTTGCTTGACTGCAAGCTTGTCCAGGGTGATGCGAGAGGTGTAAGTATCCCACTGACACTTCCAATTACTTCGCAGGGTGTGCAATGATGCTGGACATAGGTTAGCTGCTTAGTTATCAGTCCTTCTTCCACATGACCTGATAGAGTGCATTTCTGCACCAGTCCCCACAAAGAACACATCTCAGCCACCTGTGCTCCTCAGCTTGCCTGCCTTGCAAGAAGGCTTCAAGTTCCAACACAAACAGCCTCTTCACATCATCGTTCCTGTCCCCTAAGGCAGTCGGCTCCATCTCCCCCACCCTCCTTGCCATTGTGTAGGTTTTCCCTTATCAGTACCCATCTTACCAAGTTACAATATTGACTTGCCTGTCTAGTTCCACAGCAGCACTCAGATGTCTTCAAATCTAGGCTTTCTTTGAAGACCCTCAGTAAGTATTTGTTGAGTCACTAAACGCACTCCAAATTAATAAGTGATCTCATTGTAAGTACTAAAAACATCTCTTAGGGGTGTGAGAGAACAGGGAGTTTGACTTCCAGGAGATGCAAGTTCAAAGCCAAGCCATTATAGCAATCCGGACTGATGGAGTCTATGGCTTATTTGCCTTTTCTCTACATTTTTCTTATTTCTCTCACACATTTTTAGTCTGCTTCCCCCTCAGGAGGTGACATCCTGGCCCTGAAAACACTGCCCTGTTTCCCAGGTCAGACAGAATGCTGTCTTCCAACTCTTGCCTGTCAGCACAAGTAGACCAGTATCCTTCTTAGACTATGCACATGCATTGCAAAAGAATACCCGAAATACAGCCCTCAGGGGTCTTGCCTCCATATATCTGTAACCTCGTTGCTCAGGTAATACAGGTGCCTGGATATGAAACTGCCCGAAGGTTCATGCAGACCCAACTTGGCACCCGTGTACTGAGAACCTCCCAGCATGGCGCTGGGCCCTGGGGTGACTGTAATGAGAAGCGTAGACCCACCCACACACTGCTGTCTGCCAAGTGCCAGGGGGTGTGGAGGTGGGAGTCTTCTTACATGGTGACAGCTGATGTGCTAACCTGATATAAAATGCAGCTATCCCCACTGGTAGTTCCCCCTCTGAAGCAGCACAGGACTTGTTCCTCACCTCCTGGAGTCAGCATGCCTTTGAGTTAAGATGGCAGTGCTCCTGGGGCACCCAGCTGCGATGCATACAGATGTAGCAGCCAACCCTTTCCACCTCCCGGCATTCCTGGGCCACTGCTCTGCATCCCCATTCCCTCGTGTGGTCTGGGAATGCTCCTGTGCTATTCTGTCCTGAAGTCCAGGCTCTGGGGGACATCCGACCAAGACCCCATGTTCAAGACTTCAGGGGGACCATTCTAATTGCTCTGTGCTGTTTTCTGGGGAAGCTCCAATTCTCTGGGAAAATGGCTCTTGTCAGAGCATAGAATCACCTATTAGCTGTTTCTAATGCTAGGCTGGTAGTATTTCAGTGTGCACACCTTTTCATCCTTGAAGAGGTATGCTGGCTACTTCTTTCATTCTCCTCTCACACCTTTCTTGACAAAACGGAACCCTTTGAATTCAGAAACCCTTTGAATGGGGCTCTGGAATCAGGGAAGAGAGATGGTGGGGACTGGCTGGTAAGAGGCTGCCGGGATGGCAGAGCCAGGTGAGGGCTCTGGGTCAGAGAACTGCTCATGGTAGGAAGGAGTGAGGAAGGACACAAGGCCTAGGTGCAGGGGACTCCCCGGCCAGGGAGGGCCAGGTGAGCGGCCAGCACGCCCTCCAGACATATGCCCCGAGGCCAGAACTGGTGACTCCCTTTCTTCTTTTCATGCCAGAATGGGCACCCCTGAGGCCTCAAGAGCTGGTGACTGTGGCTACATAGAGGCTGAGTTCTGCCTCAGGGGGCCTCCTTGGTCCTCAGAGGGAGGCCGGGTCTGAGGCTGGGCTCACATCCTGGGGCTGACGCCATCTGCATTGTTCCTGCAGGACCACTGCCTGGCGCCTGCCCCAGGCTTCAGAGTGGAGTGCAGGAGACACGGTTCCTCCTTCCAATGTGCAGAGGGGTGCTGGCTGCACTGACGGCACTCTAGCTTGTTCCTGAAAGTGTCAGTCACTCAGTCGTGTCTGACTCTTTGCAACCTCATTGACTGTAGCCCCTCAGACTCCTCTGTCCATGGGGATTCTCCAGGCAGGAATACCGGAGTGGGTTGCCATGCCCTTCTCCAGGGGATCTTCTCGACCCAGGGATCAAACCCGCATCTCCCACCTTGCAGGCAGATTCTTTACTGTCTGAGCTACCAGGGAAGCCCCCCAACTCTTCATATTTTTGCAGTGTTTATTTGGAGACTAAAAAGCAGAGCATGAAAAGAGTAGAAACACAATGGTGTTATTTAGCAATTCCAGGATACTCTGGAATTTAAGAGCTATCTTTGCTGTTTTTCATTAAAGGGCCCCTATCTTATTTTTTTAATTCAAGGAATTATACATTATAGTTTTAAAAAAATACACACAGAGAAAGAGATAAAAAGAAGGAAGGAGTGGGGAGAAGAGGAGGGAGGAAGAGAAATAACATGTATAAAGTCAGAAAATCTACACAGGACAGAAAAGTACAAATAGTTTATTTCGGGGAGAGAAATAAGCCACCTCTTTGAGCCTCAGGAACCCTGTGGGGCTCATCAAATGCAAATGCAAATGAGAGATGTGCTATTAAAAAAAAAAAAACTAGTAAAACTTGGTGAAGATCTGTCCTTTTCTGGTTAAATGATATGTTCTCCTTCCATGTTTTTCCCCCCTTTTCAAACTTTTATGGATACATTATAGCTTTCAGAAGGTTGAAATAAAAAATGACTTTCTTAATGTGTCTTTTTCCCCTCAGAAGGAATAAATAAGCCTGCCTTTTTCTCCCAAATTTTCCATCAGATGTGGCTTCAGCTCCTTCAGTAGGCGGCTACTTTCTCGTTTTCTGCTTTTTGCCTCTTTTAATGACGAGTGCACAAATGGTGACCTTATGGTATTGCTGGAAAAAAGAAAAAAGAGCAAAATAAACAATACTGTGCTCCCGGGAAGAGAGTGAGAGTTAATTAACGGTGGCGGTGGCTTTTGTTTCCTTAGCCTCTCTTGTAGGAAGAAAGAAAAATGGGAAAGTGGCTCCACTTGTATTTTGTTTGTTTGTTTTTCATTACTCCATTAATCTCCATAAACAAGGCATGTTTTTTAGTTACAGATCCACTAGAAAAAATGCATATGCTAAACCAGATGGGTGAAATTAACAGTCTCATTAAATGTATTTTTAGATAGCCGGTTTTACAATATCACCAGTGACATCAGAGCTTTGATTTTGTGCCACATTTGAAATGCAAACTTTAAAAAATGTGCAAAATGAGCAGTTTTCCTTTAGATGTATTATTATTTTATTATTATATCCACAAGAGCAGAAAACTGTCTAGATTCTTTTGTAGAGAAAGCACCGATTGGTAATGTTTGGGGGGAGTTAAGAATTTTAATAGGTAAAAGAAATAATGAAGGCTTTTCCACCTGCCTTCGTTTCAGTCTGCTTTTTTTTTTTTTCTGTGTGTGCACTTGCTGAGGATTTGAACTTTGTGAAGGTTCTCCCTCCTGATTGTTATTCTCCAGCAATCCGTGCTTCTGGGACAATCCTGCAAATGATTTCTGGGGTTCTGTGCCAGATGTCAGCAGGGCAAGTGTTTCATTTGGAGCTTCATTTAGTTTGGAGTCTCTTCTCTCCTTTGAGTCCCCAAAGCCCATGTCCGTGGGTACTCAGGCAAAACTCATCATCTTAGTTATGTGTTTGGCAAAGCAGGTAAGGCCAGAATGAATCGTTAACAAAATGGTAATATTGCTTTGCTCTGAGTGTGCACAAAGGGGCATTGGAGATGAGCATGTATTTAAAAGTAAATGTAAGAGCAAGTAGGGGTAGGGTTTATTTTGCAACTCCAGCTGAGTGCTGCAGTACACACTGAATCACTGCAGTAGGTTCTCCCACTGTCTAATGGTTGGACAGGATGGAATTCTGTCAGCTCTGCAGAGGGAAAATTCAAAAGAAGAGCCCCAGACTCCTGGTGGAAAAGGGGGTTATTATTCAGATCCATCCCAACAGATGAGCAGAGGAAAATGTTCAAGGACGTTCACTGGCATGTTGTTGGTTATAGCCAAACCACTGGAAGCAAACCAAGAGGCTAAAAATAGGAAACTGGTTGGAAGAACAGCACTGCTATAGACTGCAATACTATTAAAAGTTTAGGAAGAAGAATAAGCTTCTGACTGCTGTGGACAGGTATTTGTGGTATGCTGTTAATTTAAAAAGAAAGTTGACAGATAAGCATAGGGAAGTAGACTCAATATCTTGTAATAACCTATAATGGAAAAGAATCTGAACAAGAATATGTATGAGTCATTTTGTTCTACAGCTGATACTAACAGAATGTTAAACTAATTTCAATGAAAATATTCATAAGGGAAAAAAGTTGAGAGTTTGAATCTATAGGAGCTTTTCAGAAGGAAAATATGTATGTATATAGGCAGATAGATGTATAATGAATTATCTATGATGAGGAAAAGTCTAGAAGTACATACACCAAACTTTCAATAGTTTTCCTTCACAATTAAAGAACGATTGGGAAAGAGGGGACTTTTTATTTTATATAAACCTACATTGTTTGAGTCTTTTTTTTTTTTTAATAATAAGCAGCTATTTCTTTAGGAATTTAAAAAAAATACAGAAGGATGAGCAAAGTCCACTTGTTCAGTGAGGTGGTTCTTTCAGCACTTACCTCTTGGGATGGAGAGAGTAAAAGCAGATCCAAGGTGCTGCCTCTGAACAAGTTGAAGAGGGTGAGGGTGAGGAGTTTCAGGAGCCAGGAGATAGGACTACCTTAGTGCTGAGTGGAGGTGGAGGGTGGGTACCTTTCCCACAGTTTAGCAAGTGAAGGCACGTGCCTCCCTGACAGGGGCAGCCAACTGCCTATGTGCTCAAAGGGATAGGCACCATCTCATAATCAATGGCGTGGGTCTCACAGTTTCATCCGTTGGATTCTGCTGGCTTCTGTGATGCCAAGGCAGAGGCATCAACCTCTGCCAATGGCCTGCCCTTCAGTCCAATCTCAAATCCTTCAGCAAGAGGTTTCCCACATTGGAAACTTATCTCTGTTCATGCCTTTTGTGAATTTTTTGTGAAAGTCGCTCAGTCGTGTGTGACTGTTTGCAACCCCATGGACTCTACAGTCCATGGAATTCTCCAGGCCAGAATACTGGAGTGGGTGGCCTTTCCCTTCTCCAGGGGATCTTCCCAACCCAGAGGTCAAACCCAGGTCTCCCGCATTACTTTGGTGGAGTGCTGATAGAATGAGTCTCTCGTTGCCTCCTGGAAGTTGTTAGTAACATTTTAATGTGGGATAGATTGAAGAAGATCAAAGAAAACTGTTGGACATAATTCTCAGGGGAGAAAATTTTCATTTTAAATAAGTTGACTGCATCTCTTTAAATGGAAGTAGTACCTGTGCAATCCTATGTGGCTTTTTGTAACACAGCATCCAGTAGATACACAGAGTAGAACTGTAAACATTCGCTAGCTGATTAATAAATGAGAGATGAATAATGTAGATAGACTTTAAGGGACTGTGACAGATTATAAGGCCTTATAACTTGCCCATTTGGACTTAATTTATCAATTTATGGGAGGATTAGGTGAAAGGAAGCGCCATAGCTTAAAGCGATTGTATAGAGAGATCTCTACCCACGGCAGTAAGGTACTTATTAAGATACCTGGTTGCCTATTATCAGGAAGAAGCTGAAGCGCAGTGAATAGGAATCTTTTCCTGTGACCTACCAAGCTGGATTCTAGGCTTGGCTCAGCCACTTGCCAGCTTTTGTAACTTTAGACAAGTTAGTTGACTTCTCCAGACTTCAGTCTCCTCATCTGAAAAATGAAGACCCTAATTAAGTACCTACCTCCTAAAATTGTTTGGCTTACATGACATAATTTGCATAAGGGATTCAACCCAGTATTGGGCATTTCATAAGCCTTCAATAAAAGTTGACATTCTTTTTGTTGTATTTAGAAACCCACAAGGAAAACCGGAGGCAAAAGATGATAAGAAGGCATCTCAAAATAAGGTTCTTGTGCTCAACTTTTTACAGCAGCACCTAGGATCTATTTCTGAGATAAAACACACTCTCCTTCAGAGTCTTAGAGGGGAAAAAAAATCTCTCTGGCAGTTTCGGTGGTCCTAACTTGGTGTGAGTTACACTGAGTAGATTATTCTCTTGAGGCATTCTCTCAGCTGTAGAAAGCACATCCTCTCCCCCAGGATACTAGGCTGTCATTTAGTGCCAAAGGAAAAGCTATTTACAGAATGACACCCTGGCATCCCCAACGGGTTTGATTTACTTCCCGGGAAGGTGGTATATTTCAAGGCACTGCAGGACCAGAAATATTAATAACTCAGGTGATTTAATTGGCTCTTCCCAATTCTTTTTAAAGCCATGTCGATCCCATGGTAGTTAATTGTGTGTGCTGTGAATTGTGTTATTTACAGTGCCGAGGAACCAAAATGAATCTGTATTAGACATCGGTGGGCGGATATTCGAGAAGGCTGTAAAGAGACTCTCCAGTGTTGATGGCCTTCACCAAATTAGCTCCATCGTCCCCTTTCTGATGGATGCCAGCTGCTGTGGATACCATAAAGCATCCTACTACCTCGCAGTCTTTTATGAAACTGGATTAACTGTACCTCGGGATCAGCTGCAGGTAGAGTATTTCATGCATCGCAGGAATATCCGTCACCTAGATTGTATTTGCAGGGTAAGGCTCTCGTGCCCCAGGTGGAACTGGACATGTTCATGCTCCCTGGAGTCTTTTAAAATCTTTACACTCAAGAAAAACAGCTTAGGGCTGTCTAAATACGGGATCCTCTGCTGGCAGTGAATGAAGAAGTGCACTTTATCCATTTCTGGACACAGCATGGGGATACGATTGATATACTCAGGAATAGTTTGTGCAGGGCTTATCAAAATCCTAGTCCTTCAAGAACAGGTGCCTCTTACCCAATTCTTGTAACTATTCTGGCTGTGGACCCATCATCCCATACGACTTTTTAGCTTAGTGGAATCATTTAGACCTCTAAGCAAAGAATTGTCACATTCAGCCTTCTACCATTAAACAGGAGAAGGAAATGGCAATCCACTCCAGTATTCTTGCCTGGAGAATTCCATGGACAGAGGAGCCTGGAGGGCTACAGTCTATGGGGTGACAAAGAGAGTTGGACACGACTGAGCGAACTGCACACCATTAAAACAAAAGTCATACTAGACTGTTTTGTTTATGGTGTTGAATCCAAATTTCATATGCAACTTGCTTAACATCTGGAATTGCACTTTTATAAGTGCTGCTAAATAATCCCTGATCACAGAGTTTTTGTATTTGCACCCAGGATTGTTTATCCTGGATTTGAAGACACTCAGACTGTTTAGACCCTCCCAGGTGGCTCCACGTTTCTTTCACTTGATTTCTTTATGTGCGTCTCTGGCTGTAGCAGCTCATGACTGATGGCGTGCTTTCCTAAGTCCCTGAGGCAGTTCCCATTGAGTGTATAGAGTAGAAGACTTGAGCCCTGTTTCTGCCACAAAACGACTGGTTGACCAAAGACATATGACTTCAACTTTCTGAGCCTCTATTTCCTTCACTCTGAAATGAGGTGGTTGGACCAGTCGATCTCTAAGGACCCTTCCCAACACTAACATTCTGAGAATGTGAAGTTGGAATGTGGCCCACCATTCAGATCATCGGGCACAGATGATGTAGCTGAAGTGATGTAGCCAGCATCCTTAGAACAGTTGGTGGATACACGAAGAGATGCTGTGAGATAAGTCAGGGGAAGACCCTGTCTTCACTGAGGGAAGAACAAAGGAATTTTCAGCTATTAGACTTTGAGGACAGATAATCACGAGAAAGCTCTTGTGACTTTTCTGAAATTTTTCATGTTTTTTGTTTTTTGGCCATGCAGTGTGGCACGCAGGATCTTAGTTCCCCAACCAGGGATAGAGCCCATGCACCCTGCTTTGGGAGTACAGAGTCTTAACTACTGGACCACCAAGGAAGTCCTATCTGAAGTTTTTCTTAAAAGGCGTATTAACTTCTTTCCAGAATGACTAAGCTCATATTATAGGGGTGGGTCCAGATGACCTTTCTGTGTTAGAATTTTACCACCCTTTTCTGTAATCTTGTGAACACTGTCCGTTTCTTTCTAACAGGGCATGTTGTATAGTTTGGTTGGAGGCCAGGGCAGTGAAAGGCTGTCTTCGATGAATCTTGGGTACAAGCATTACCAGGGTATTGATAACTACCCCCTGGACTGGGAGTTGTCCTATGCCTACTACAGCAATATCGCCACCAAGACACCCCTTGACCAGCACACGCTCCAAGGAGATCAGGTACAAGAGAGGAATGGGTGGGAGTGGTTATGGCCCTGCCTACTAGGGCTTCCTGAACAATTTTACAAAGTGTCTGCCTCTGTGGCTGGTTTATTCACTGGCCTTCAGAGTGCAAGCATAATCCCATGCAAAGAGAAGCCCTCTCATAATCTCCAATTCATATTTCCTCACTGTGCTCTCAGGCTGAATGCAGCGACCATCCTACATCTGTGCATGAGGAGCTTTTCATGAGTGGGAAGACTGGTAAGGGGAGGGGAGATACAGCCCTGGACAGGCTCTGATTTTGAAAACCATGTATACCAGAAACAGAGACATTTTGTCTTTGTTCCAAAAGCATGTGACTTGGAAGGATCTGGAGATGTCAGGGGAGATTGAGTCAAATTAAGCAGGGGCAGTAAGCCAAGGGCTGCTATCAACACGTCACAAGCAGCAGGGTTGCAGAGTCTACATATAAGAGAGTTCCATCCCTCCCTATGTTCCTGCTGCCCAGCGCCTCGAGAAGCGTCTGCCCATCACATGAGCCACAGGGCTCCAGGTGACTGACAGCAGGCAATCCATCCTGGATTAAGGACTGGATGAGGGGCACTGACTCCAGCCTCTCATTTTGCAGGCTCACGTATCTTTTTGACTCATTAGGCAAAGAAATCAGTGGCTAATATCTGCCTTCAAAACATGATGCGTTACACTGGACCAACTGATGGTTTGTTTCAGGAACTGTGAATAAAAGTCTGGAGGTAAAGGTGATGCGTGCATGCACTGTCTATTCAGTTGTGTCCGATTCTTTGCGACCTTATGGACTATAGCCCGCCAAGCTTCTCTGTCCATGGGATTCTTCAGGCAAGAGTATTGCAGTGGGTTGCCATGCCCTCCTCCAGGGGATCTTCTAGACCCAGGGATCAAACCCATATCTCTTTACATCTCCTGCATTGGCAGACAGGTTCTTTACCACTGGTGCCACCAGGGAAGCCCAAGTAAAGGTGACAGTGTAAGAATAAAAAGAAAGCTGCCTTTAGATGATGTAGATTTGCATCCAGCAGGAGTAGATTGTGACGTGGCTGGCCTCTCGGCTTGTATTTTTCATAGCACTTCAGCTAGTTAAGTTGAGAAATGCAAGTAGACTGTACCAGGGGTTGACAATGTTTTTCTGTATAAGGCCAGATAGTAAATATTTTAAGCTCTGATTTTATAGTCACTGTTTCAGCTACTCAGCTTCTGCCAAAGATAGTATATAAACCACTGGGGTGCCTGGGTTTGTGCAACCAGGGACAGGAGGTTGCTGCATGATCAGATCTGGCTCTGGTTGAAGCCATAAGCTCTTGATTTTCACCTTATGCTTGGTGAGCCTGGGAGATGGGTCAGGCTCGTGGAATCTTAGACAGAGCAGGCTAACTGGGAACCAGACCACTTACTGTTCCCTGTGCTGCTCCTGCATTACATTTAGAAACCCCCAGTGCAGGAAATGTGTGCTTTGATGATTGGGAATGAATGGTTTCTGGAAAAGAAACCTACAGTGGCCACTGTAGAGTTATGAAATAAATGACTCAGAGATACATGCTGTCAGTGAACATTAAACATGAATCAAGCTATGAAGTACCCAAAGGCTGTCTGTATAGACATTCTAATTCCTTTAGAAGATAATGATTTCTCCTGAATAAACTTGTATTCTCTCCGCATACATAGGCTATGGGCAAAATTTGACCTCAGTTTGACAGGAATTTTTAAGTTTATTCATTTATAAAGTTTTTAAAGAATTATTCTGGAAACACATTCATAAAAAAATCAGACCACCAAATAATATTGTTATTGTTCTGCTAAGCTTGAATGTGTTAATAATGTCCTGTACATATATACTTTTAGGAATTCTAATGCAGCATAAATGAGCAAGGGGAGATGGTATGTTGCTAACAAGCTCCTTTTCTTTTGAAGATTTGGCCCATGAAGTGTTATGATTATGAAAGAAAATGTTTAATTGGTCAGAACCAGAGAAGATGAATAGAGAAGATCCATCTTGCAGCTGGAAAGTCGTGTGATTAAGAATCACAGATACGAATTATACAGTTAGTTGTATCATAGCTCATTTTCTTCAGAGTGTGTAATTAATGGCTTCTTGAGAATTTTAGCAGGTGTCATACGTCGATTTAAATATCCTTTTGTTGAGAGATCTATTAATTCACCGGCAGCACATAACAAGGGGCTTCTCAGGTGGCACGGTGGTAAAGGATCCTCCTGCTGATGCAGGAGACACAAGAGACAAGGGTTCAATCCCTGGGTCGGGAAGATCCCCTGGAGAAGGAGATGGCAACCCACTCCAGGATCCTTGCCTGGAAAACTCCGTGGACAGAGGGGCCTGGCAGGCCACAGTCCATGGGGCCACAGAGAGTCAGACATGACCAAGCACACCCACACACAGCACATAAAAAATGAAGAGATCTGGAAAGCCAGACCTCTAATTAACAAACCAAAGACCCATCAGTAACTTCTGTCTGGATTTTTGTTTCATTTTTTATGTAACTTGTGGTTCCCATCACTTCTATGTTAGTAACCTTGCTTCATGTCACTTTTATATGATTTAGAGGGATTCTACTTCAGGTCAAAGAGAAAGAAGATACTAGTTGTTTTTTGGTTTGTTTTTGTGGCTTAATCACAAATGAGTTCCTATCATCCTTTTCGCCCTTCAGAATTTGCTCTTCTGAAAGGTTTGGTCCTCAGTCTTTTGTGTCTACACCTTCTAGAGGGCCAGGGGTCTCACACATCCCTCCCTCCACATACTGACGACACAGAAATCTGACTCTCAGGCTGAGCTCTTTCTTACAAACCCCCATCTGCAAAAATAACATATCACAAAGGCAACACACCCTTTCCTCCTCTCTATTCCCCCAAACTCCTCAACCCGTGACACCCCTGTCCATGCCAGGAACTGGGGAGTCATCTTCAATCCCCCCATCATCCTAGCTGGGGTTATAATCCCCCCATCATCCTAGCTGGGGTTATAATCCCCAGCAGGTTTACACGCCAACTTCTCTCTGCTCCCACTCCTATCCAATATACAGCCACAGCCTACAACTGTCCTTTACATCTCTCTGCTGAGTGACTATGATGGCCTCCTCTTATGGACTGAGTATGGCTTGAATTGACCCCTAAGTCCATAGCTTGAAGCCCTCCCCACCAGTACCTCAGAACAGGGCCCTACATTAAGGAGACAGAACCTTTGAAGAGAGGAATACGTTCAACCATGAGGTGACCCTCATCCAGCATGACTGGTATCCTAATAAGAAGAGGAGGTTAAGATGAAACAGAGGGATGACCATGTGACGACACAAGTTAAGGAAAAGGGGCCTCAGAAGGAACTAAACCAGGACTTCACTGGCAGACTCTGAGCTTCCAATGCAGAGGGCACAGGTCTGATCCCTGGTCTGGGAACTAAGATCCCAAATGCCACGTGGCCAAAACAAACAAAAGAACTAAACCTGCCAGCCTCTTGATCTTGGACTTCCAGCCTCCAGAAGCATGAGGAAGTTAATTTCTGTGTTTTAAGCCGTGTCATCTGTGGCTTTTTGTTACGACAGCAGTTCTAGCAAATAAATGTACCCCCTAACTGGCCTTTCTGTCACCAGTTTTATCCCTTTCCATGTTCTTCCCATGGAGGCCAGAGGGGGCTGACAACAGGGGAAGTTCTCAACCTGGCTGCACCTCAAAGTCTCACGGGGGATCAGAGAACACCTCTGTGCTGGCTCCACCCCATAGTCTCATCAAATTGACAGGGTGGGGTCCAGGCGTATAGTTTGGGTATATATGTCTATGCACATGTGTATATTTAAAACTCCTTCAGATGGTAGTAACATGTAGTCAGTGCTGAGAAATACTGATCCGGAAGCACCAAGTCCAGCTCATCACTTGGCATAGGAGTCATTCCTTGATCAGGTTTCTCTCTGCTTCTCCAGTCTCAGCTCTCAGCAGTCCCTGCTTGGCCTGCCCACTCTGGAGATGCCAAGCTTTTGGTCACATCAGGCTGTCCATATCTCCTGACCCTGCCGGGTTTCCTCTGCCTGGCTTGCTTTCTCTATGCCCACCCCTCCTTTTCCCGTCTGCTGACCCTTCTTCCTCCTGGAACACTGGGCTCAGACATTACCTTCTCCTTGGATGTCCCCTTTGCCATGCACCTGGGCACCCAGGCACATCCATGCCCTCGCTCAATGATGGGTGCTGTGTACAGGATCTGAGGACTTGCTGCACCAGTAGACTGGGAGCCCCCCAAGACAAACACTTTGTCTGTTCACGTTGGTGATCCCAATGCCCAGCACTGTGCTTGAAATTTAGGTGGCGCTCCCTGTTGACTGACAGGATAGAATGCAGAGCAACCAGAAATGGACACAAAGTGACCACAGTGTTTTGTTGACTCTCTGGTACTTTTTCATGTGACCAGTGATCATTGTCGACAGCAAGCACCTAGGCACTTGGCTTTCAACTCTGCCTTCCTTGCAGTCAACACCCCTTACCCTTTTTGGGGAATCTTGGGTACTTGCTTCTGTGTCTACATCTTTACACTTGATATTCTTCCATTCTTACTTTAAAAATCCCTAAAATGTTAAATTTCAACAAAGAAAACTTAGATCCCCACATTGGGAGCCAAACATTGTAGCTGATTTTAAACACCCTAAAATCTGGGTTCCTCACAGTGACTCCTCCAGACCTGAAGGAAGTGGTGGTTTGGGTGTAGACTCAAATTGCCCTGCTGCTGAGTTCCCGGGAGTGCTGGCTGAGCCATTCTATTTCACGACTTCAGAGAACGTAGATGCGCTGGGAAATGGGGGGCCACTAACAGCATTTGCTCCCCAGGTTCAAAGTCCACTAAGTCCTTCACCCTCCTTACCCCTCCCTGCTCTCCGCTCTGTCCTGCCTGTCCTGTGATTGATAGCAGACAGCTGGCATGATGTAGCCTGAAAGTGAGCAAAGAGAAAGGTAGCAAAGCGTATGAAGAGTCTAGGGACAGTGTGGAGACTTCTCTGATGCTGGGTCCAGGGACGTCTGAGGATTGCAGAGTCTCTGGACACCAGACCTCCTCTCACCTGGTCAGCAGGTCTTAACCCTGCAGTATAGGCTATGAACTGCTCATCCTAGAGACCTTGATTTTATAACAGCACAAAAAGAACCCTTCCCCCCTCAGAATCCACAGAAGATCCCAGAACTGGTCAGTCTGGGACTCTGGACTCCTGCCAGCATCTCCCCAGCTCTGCCCCTAACCCTCACCCCCACCGGTCTTTCTCCACACCATAGCTTCATCCAGGATTGGTCACTTTCCCATCTGAAGCATCATTCCTTGTTCTCAAAAGGTTTGATGGATGAACAATCCGACACTGCT
Organism: Bos grunniens; assembly: GCF_055505025.1. Taxonomy (NCBI): domain Eukaryota; kingdom Metazoa; phylum Chordata; class Mammalia; order Artiodactyla; family Bovidae; genus Bos; species Bos grunniens. Next base: position 73,209,857 of record NC_141170.1, read on the forward strand.
CCCTTTTAGGGATTGTTCCTTCATCACATGTCTTTGTAGATGGTTGACTTTCACAGAAGGCCTGGGTGTGTGGCTCTGACTGGTGCTGGTTGCCACTGTGGGGACCCCAGAGTTGTAAAGATGCAACCACCAGCCTGGGTGTGGCAGGCAATTGTGGTGTAGCTTCAAGGCCAGTTTGTCTGGATTCAGGTCCCAGGTCTGCTGTTCACAGGGTGTGAAATCTTGGATAACTTCACTCGCTTCTCTGTCTCTGCACAGTTTTTCACTAGTAAAGACTGCCATGACACTCTTCACCTCACAGAGTTGATAGCATGAATAAATTAATCCATCTGATGTATGCTGAGTGGAGCCCAACACACAACATGATGCTCTCAGATGTTTCCAGCCCTGACACTTCCTCCTCAGATCTGTCCCTTCCATCTTCAAAAGCATCAAACTCTCAGAAATTCATCCCCACAATGTAAGGCTCTGAGCTGTGCAAAACAGCAAACACCAACAGGAGGGCTAATATTCTAAACTGCTGTCAGCCTTTTACAAGGTATAATGAGTTCAGGACCTAAAACATGAGTTACATTCTGGAGAGCTTCCCATATGCCAGACGCTCTGCTAAGATCTTCACAAACAATCTCTTTCAATCCTCCTGCAACTTTGTGAGGTCAGTACAGGTATTGTTCCCATTTTACAAATGGGGCAACCAAGACTCGGAGAAGCCAAAGAACTTGCCCAAAGTCAAACAACAAGCAAGTGGTAGAGGCTAGATTTGAACCTGAGTGTTTGTAACTCTTTTGCACTATTAAAAATAAGGGCTAGTAGGTAGAGTGCTTTTGATATAGCAGATACCATGCTACACTTCATTTTTATCAATGCAGAAGCTAAGACTCAGATAAATAAAGTCAGTGGCCCAAGGCCTATAGGTAGTTAGTGGCGAGTCAGAATTCATATCCCCTGGGGGTGATGTGAAAGATCTGATGTCACCACCATGACACTATTAGATGGAATTCGTTATGTATAAGGGGAGACGATGAACCAGCCCCCCATCTGCTTTCTCCCAGATGCATAAGTCCTTCGCAGGGTGGTGAGGGTGGGTGAGGACTATCTCACAGCCAGCTGTCCTGGGTCTGATTCATTAGTTTGAAGAACTTAGGTAAGTTGCTTAACCGTTCTGGGCCTCATTTTCCACATATGTGAAATGGGGATATTGATAGGGACTGTCTTATGAGGTTGCAAAGATTCACTGAGTCAATCTGGACCAAGCACTTGGTCCGCACACACAGTCCTTGTTGGTGATTATGGTATGTTATCCCTGCCAGAGAGTGGCAGAAGCACCTAAGAGTATAAATTCTTGCAGCACAGCAACTCTGTCTTCATTGCTATGTCTTTCATTCAAGTATCATGACAAAGTTAAGAAGGAAAAAGCAAAATAGGAAAAAGCAAAATAAGGAAAAGAAGAAAATCAATCCCAAATCAAATACCCAACTCCCTAGTTGACCAAAAAAATCCTTATAGCTGAGAATTATATTATTTGAGCTGCCTGAGCTTCTGCCCGATTCCAGGCTCATCGCAGATGACAGAGTATCCCCTGGAGTCTGAGCTGAAGCTCCTACTTATTGGCCTTGCAGTTAGCGAAGAATGAGAGAGAGACCAGTGCCCAGACAGGATTCCAGGGCCTTCCCGCTAGAGGGCGACATTGTTGGGGAGCCTATCAGAGCCTGTCTTTGGAGACAGGTCAACCTGGCTTCCAAGGTCTGCTCTACAACATGACCATGAGCTCACAGTTTTACCCTGTGAGCCTCAGTTCTTTGCCTATCAATTGAGGGCAGTGATATTTGGGTCTCAGTCCTGCAATGAGGATTAAGTGAAAAAAATGTTTGTTAAACACCCTGCACATGGTTTCAATCAAAGGTGGCAGCATCATTATTCTACTTATTGCTATTTTCTGGGTGCTGTGCCAAGGTTAGACATCCAACAGGAATTGATACCTGTTGTGTTCTGAGTCCTAGCTCTGTCTCCAAGTCTGCCCTCTACTGCCGCTAAGAGGGACCTCTGGTTGCGTGTGGCCCCGGTGGATGATGGGGCTGCAGGCTAGAGCTTGTGAATCTGAGTCCTTTCCTCTCTCTCTCTTTTTAATTTTATATTGGAGTATAGTTGATTAACAATGTTGTGATAGTTTCAGGTGAACAGCAAAGGGACTCAGCCATACATAAACATGTACCCATTCCCCTCCAAACTCCCCTCCCATCCAGGCTGCGACATAACACTGAGCAGAGTTCTCTGTGCTATACAGTAGGGCCTTGTTGGTTATCCATTTTAAATACAGCAGTGTGTACACGTCTAAGTCCTTCCTTCGCTGACAAACAGAGGATCAGAAGGGAAATCAGGCTGAGCTTTTTGTTCTCTAAAGCTTCTTTCTCCCAGCCTCATCCAGAACCAATTTTTTCACCATCTGCTTGTGGCCTTGAAGCCCTTCCCAGGCCCTCTGGCACTAGATAGAATTCATCATGTATTAAATATAAGGGGAGACTGTGAAACAACAAGACAGTTTTTTGGATAAAGAGCCAAAATTTATACATAAAATGAGCCTTATTTTCTTCAAAGGAGGCAGATACCTGGGAGGCTGTTTGCAAATTTGAGGCATTTTGTGAACTTTCCCCTTGGGTTCCTCCTTGGAACCTCTGGTTCATCCTTGTGCATATACTCAAAAAGTTAATATGCCCTTCTCTTTTGAGAGCAGATTTCATTTTTGGAAATAGCCAAAAGATATTGGAGGCTGAGCCTGCTAAATAAAAAGGGTTAGTCATGCAGGATAATAATAAAGCATAATAATAAGATTATACTTAGAATTTATTGATTTACCTTTTTTGATGCCTTGTATAATCTGGCCCTAAAACTGATGGCACAGAGGGGGACTTCTGAACTAGCTTGAGCAAAGGAAGAGAAAGCAGAGTAAGCTTCAGCTTCCCAAGGCAAATGCTTTGACAGGAACAAAAATGCCCATTTAGATGCAAGGCGTGTGATCGACTCATTTAAAAAGAATGTGGTCTTATGGCATTGTGGACACACCTCATATTTCCATTATTTGTGAGTTTTTACTTGAATAATTGCTGGTTTAAGAATAATGGCATGTCTTTTGCATGCCCAAATTATTTGGATATTTTCATTCTCCCTTCTCCCCTTCCTTTCTTCCTCTCACCCTCCCTGCCTTCTTATATTCCTTCCTTCCATTTTAGGCATATGTTGAAACAATTAGACTAAAAGATGATGAAATACTCAAGGTACAAACCAAAGAAGATGGAGATGTCTTTATGTGGCTGAAGCATGAAGCTACTCGAGGCAATGCGGCAGCTCAGGTAACGATGTGGTCCACTGTCTTGGAAACTGTCTCAGCCCTGATGGACCAGGATACGCTGTGATAACAAGATATCCCAATCCTAGTGACTTAACACAGCACCAGTGTATTGCTGTTCACACTACTGGGGATGCTGGCAGGGGCTGTGCTCTCATAGTTCTTTAGGAGCCCACGCTAACAGAGGTGTCACCAAAATGTGCTTCCAAAGCTCTTGCCTCAGGGCCACCTGTGACATGTCACAGCTGGCTCCTAACACTTCTGCTCAGATGGGGCACTTCTCACATTTCACCGGCCAGAGCAAGTCAGTTGGTCATTCTTTTTAAATAATTTGATTTACGTATTTATTTCTGGTTCTGCCGGGTCTTTGTTGCTGCATGGGCTTTTCTCTAGTTGCCGAGAGTGAGGGCTCCTCTCCAGTTGCGGTGTGCGGGCTTCTTGTTGCCGTGGCTTCTCTTGTTGCAGAGCGTGGGCTCTACGCGGGCCTCAGTAGTTGTGGTGCAGGGGCTTTGTCACTTCATGGCATGTGGGGTCTTACTGGGTCAGGGGTCGAACCTGTGTCTCCTGCATTGGCAGGCAGATTCTTTACCACTGAGCCACCAGGGAAGCGCAGTTGGTTACTTTTGACATTGAGTGTTGTCAGACCTGCACCCATTGGAGAGAGAGTCACAGGATTTATGATCAGTCCCAAGACTCCATCAGACATTCTAGTGCATCAGATATATAGATATAATGATATAAATCATTTATATAGGGCGGTTCTTCAGGGTCTTTGTTTACCTTTGGCCAATTATCTGGTTTCTTTTTTCATACTTGAACTACCCTAGGACCCTCCCCTCTGTGTGTGACTGTTTCCAAGATGGATTGAGGCCTATGGGGTGGCCTTGGCATCACATGTTATGGGGTGGTGCCTCCTCCTTTTGATCCCCAAGGAGCTTTCTGCACATGTGCAGTGTCTCTCTTACCCTAAGAATGGAAAATATATGACCTAGTGATCCTTTACTCAAACAGGGGTTAGCCCCTCTCTTCCTGCCTTGTCTGTTCTCTTAAGGTGTCCTCAGGAGACAAAGCCTGGCTATTTACCTTGTTTCTGTTGTTAGTTCTGTTTCAGTATGCAGACAGGAGGCTGATTGTAAATATCTAACCAGGAGCCCACCTACCTCCTGTCTCAGGAAATGCAAACAGGAGGCCAGCTGTAAATGCCTAGCCTGGAGCCCATCTATCTCCTGCCTCATAGGGAGATGCCCTGACTGCCACAGATGTGCACAGGCGTGCATGCCTTACACTGGGCCCAGAAGACAGTCAATGACTCCCAAAGGGGAGGGCATTTCAAGAGAGGAGACAGTATGGTTGCTGATCCATCAGCTCTGACCTGGGTATAGTACATTCATTCACATACACACACCCACATCCCCCTGATACACATCGTTGTGTTAATAACTTGTATTTAACCCAGTACACCTTTAGGGCTCTGGTCCCCAGTAGAAAGATAGCATGTGTCTACCTAAGTCTTGGTTCTCGATATAAAAACATTTTAAACTAGGTTTGCCTTACCCTCTTTAAAAATCTCGTATGTTAAGTATTAGGGCTTCCCAGGTGGCTCAGTGGGTAAAGAATCCTCCTGTGATGCAGGAGACACAGGTTCACTCCAGGAAGATCCCCTGGAGGAGGCATGGCAACCCACTCCAGGATTTTTGCCTGGAGAATCCCATGGACAGAGGAGCTTGGTGGACTACAGTCCATAGGGTCGCAAAGAGTTGGACACAATTGAGCCACTAAGTGCGTGCACACACACACACACACACACACACATGTTAAGCATTTCACAGGAAAGTCATTGTTTTAAATTGCTACTGTCTTAAAGCAACGGTTGGCCCAGATGCTGTTCTGGGGCCAGCAAGGTGTGACCAAGAACCCGGAAGCGGCTATCGAGTGGTATGCCAAGGGTGCCCTGGAGACTGAGGACCCCGCATTAATATACGACTACGCCATTGTATTATTCAAGGTAAGAATCACTCAATTTGTGCTGAGGTTGCAAAATTCCTATCAGATTTCCTGAGCAGTTTGATGTAGGCATGCGGGCAAACAGGGAGCCTGTAACCCAAGAACCTCGGAATCTGCTTCTGTCAGGCTGGATGGAAAGGCGTATTTGCTGAAAAGGCAGAGTCAGAAGCAGTTCCCTGGTCTTGTTTTTAATCATTAGCCTTAGGTTTGGCACCTGGATTCTCTTTGCTTTTGCAAGCATTGTGGCATTCTGGAGGAGACACCCCATATTTTATGGATTGGTACATGGCTGGCAGCCCCCAAAGGTGCTGCAAGTTCTCTTATCAGGCAGAGCTCTCGTTGAGTTACAGCTGAGATGAAATGCGTCTTTGGCTGGATCCCAACAGTCTCTCTGATCAAAACAAAGATCTTGGTTTTAAGCCAACAGGAGAGCAGGGGAATGGGTGAGAAGACCATTAGCCCAGGAGACAGAAGATGGAGTTCAAATCCCTCCTCGGCAACCAGCAGCTACATCCTTGGACTTATCTGACCTCATGGGACACTGGTAATGACCACAGGTTGAGTGAAAGAACCTAAAGAAGGGACTCCAAGAACGGCAAAATGCTTTATGGAGTAACAATAGTTTACTTCGATTGATGCAGTGCTTATTACCTGATGTATATCAGTCTTCAAGATAACCTTGCAAATGCAGCTACCATGGTATATGATGATCTCTGTTTATGTGTGTGCTAAGAGAAGCTAAGAAAGGATTTGTAACTTACCTAAGGGTTTCCCAGATGGTGCTACTGGTAAAGAACTGGCCTGCCAATGCAGGAGACTTAAGAGACACGGGTTCAATACCTGGATTGGGAAGATCTCCTGGAGAAGGGCATGGGAACCCACTCCAGTATTCTTGCCTGAGGAGCCCCGTAGACAGAGGAGCCTGGCAGGCTACAGTCCATGGGGTTGCAAAGAGTTGGATACTACTGAAGCAACAGAGCATGCACGTACACGTACAAGATTGTACAGTTGGTACATTTCAGACCTGGGATTGGGATCCATGCAGTCTGGCTTCAAAGTCTGTGCTCTTCACCCCTGAACACAGAGACATCAATTCATCCACCTTGGAAAGATAGAAAGCTGTTGGCTCTACTAAGGAAAACCTTGGTGGCTATGTCCAGGCCCAAAGGAGGCAGCTGCCCACAGACAGCAAGTGTCTTCAAACAAGGACTTGGATGCACATGGCCGGGCTCATCTCCAGAACCACAGTTGTGGTCGCTCACTGATTAACAACCATGACTCCTGCTACATCTCTAGCCCTCCAAGTCTTAAAACCTATTGGTTGTTACGGTTTCCAAGTTTAGAGCCCAGACTTTTTCTTTGTAGTTGTTAAATCAACATAGAAGTGGTTTGACTCTTAGCCATATGCCAATGTATTTGTGTACTTATGTAATACACACCCATTCAGGGCTGACAGAATGCCAGGCTCTGCACTAGATGGAGGGACGTATGGATGCACGAGCCACGTTTCTGACCTCTGGGGCCTCAGACACTCACGCAGAAGACAGAGGACTGAGACAGGTGCAGAGGAGAGGCACTGGTCCTCCGGAGTTGGGGCTGGTCATTGCCCGGAGTGCAAAGGCATGACTCAGGCATTATTTCTGCCTACCAGGAGCTTGAAATCTAGAAGGAGAGCCAAAGATATAAATATATGACATGGGAGGTGACAAAATGTTTCTTCAGGGTCTGATTTCTGAAAACTGAAAGTTTTTTTGATTTTCCTACATTCTAAGTTATCTCTGAGTGGGAGGAAGAAAACCCATTATCAACATCTCGAGAAAGATTTTTACCTCTGGCCAAAGGTGTCTTTAAGTGTTTTCAGTGTTAAAAAAACCCCATACAAAAAATGAACTTTCCAAACAGGAAGAAGGGCAGTGTGCACTCGGCTTATTTTGTGTGGATATTTGGCGTATTGTATTCAAAAATGGTGCCACAATGATGGCTGTAGTTTTTCCAAGATGGTCGAGTCAATCCCATTTTACATACACCTGAGGATGGAGCTTGGACTTTTACTGCAGCTACTGTCCTCCGTGGATTCATCTAGTGGATAGTCACTGAGCATTTGCTATGCATCAGGACTTTGTATTTTTCTTTTAACAGCTTCCAGTGCTACTCAGACTTGTGCAGAGTATATAGTCTTTGTGCAAGAAATCATCCCACTTCTGATTATGTAATTACACTGGGAAATCCCTGATCTAGAAATGAGAGTATCTTGAGTTCTGTTTGCAGATCTAATGAAGAGGCTTTGGGTTAGTCAGCCCCTGTGGGCCCCAGTTTTATTCCTTCCAAACAAAGAAGCTGGAGAAGATAAACTTTGAGTGTATCCAGGTTCTAACATTCTGTCATCCTGATTGTTCTGATCCTTTCCGCAAAGTACAAAAAGGTTGTCTCATTGCCCCGTCTAGTTACTCCAAATAGCCTTCATGTCCTTTTCTCTTTCCTCTTCCTCTAATTAAACGAAGTAATGGTCCACTTCTGAAAAATAGTTTCATCTTGCATCCTGCTTCAGCTCATCGGTTTTTATTAAATAGGTAAGTTAAAGTCGAGTAGAAACTCAATGTATGTAATTTAACCTTTATTTGGATCCACTGTTTTACTTTGGGTCCCGGAACTCTAAGGACAGATTCTGCAGCATGTTGTTTTTGTATTCTGTAAGGAGAGTGTGAACCATTTTACTTTCTCAGCATGGAAATGACAATATACAGGAGAAAATACAGCATGGCAGTTGTAAACCTGAACTCTGGAGCCTGGGCTCAAATCCTGCCTTTGTTCCTCATTCCCTCTGTGTCTCTGGGTTGGTTTCTCAGATGGGAATGATAGCAGCACCATGGCTAGGGTCGGGAGGATTAGATATGGCTGGAGAGCTCCTGGCCCAGGGTAATTAACGTAGGAATGTTTGCTAGTGCTGTCTTCATTACTAGAGCTGAGCATTTAAATAGAGTTAATAGTTGTAGTCATTGCAAAGCCCTCTGACATTATATCACATGTGACCCTGTCAAGTGCTGAGTCTGAGACCAGGAGGACTCCATGGGTGCAGGGGTCAAAGACAGGCTCTAAGTGAGCTTGGAAGCATGAGGGTTTTCATCCAGCTCTTCTCACCTGCCATCTTCATGGTCAGAGCCATGTCGAGAGAGCCCTCAGCGACTCCTCCTGTCCCACCCTTGGACCCACCATTTTCCCACGTGGTCCCGCAGACACACCAGAGTGGTCCCATGAAGTTCTGCTCTTATAACAAGAACCCCAAAGCCATTTCTCTCGTGATCCACAAACTACGTCTGCTGGAAAAACTTGATTTTGCTGGAGGAAGCTTGTCAGTTGTCAGTGTCTGAAGGAACTGATTCTAAGGGATCCTATCTCTTTCATCACTGACCTTCCAGCTGTTTCTGAAGCCACAGAGGTCCACCATGGGGACTCCCACGTGGAACTGGGATAACTGAGTTGTCCCAGCCTGATAAGTCTTGACTGTCCGACACAGATCAAGTGCTTTATCTGACTCACATGTTAGGTAATCCCCAGAAAAACACAACCAGAATGACCAGACTCATTTAACCTTATTCATGGCTTCTCCCAACTGCACCAGTGGATTGACTAGAGTGTGATTCACTTGATGATCAAATGGGGAATTTTGTATGATGCTAAACAGGAAGGGGGAGGTTTGTTATCACTGTTCTACAAATATACCCAAAATGATGATGATGATGTAATAGCTCTGCATATGGAAATCTTCAAGATTAGGTTTTTCTTTGGGAGGGCCTGGGCTTCTGTTGGATCTCCTGTTGAACACTGGCGGATCAGTGTGATGGTTTTGCGTGCATTCTGTGTTTATTTTTTTTTTGGTGATCATTGCTGTTTATTGTTGTTTAGGGTCAAGGAGTGAAAAAGAACAGACGGCTTGCCTTAGAGCTGATGAAGAAAGCAGCTTCCAAGGTAACACTTGTGCATATTGTCAGAGGGAAGCCTTTGCCTACACACACCCACCCATGCATTCACAAGTCTAGGAGAGTGAATGGCCAGCCTTCCGAGGAAGGTAGAAATGCAGTGGGGAGGGAGGGGTAGCTAGCATTGCAGCAATTAGTCATTTTTGAGCTACAACACATACACAGAAACCTGCACAATGGGGATGGCAAACTTCAAAAGGCGAACTCACTTTCCAGTCAATAGAATTCAGACCGATTTTGTTTGAAGGCTAAAATTATAGTCAAGGGCTGCCCTAATAACAAGCAGCAGCAGGGGCTCCTTGAAACTGAATGGATATAAATGCCAATGAATTAGGAAAACCAAAAGCCTGATTTCTCTGAATCTTGAATCCTCTGGATTAACCCTGTCATGTCCAGTGCTCATTTCCTTCTCTGTGCTTTAATAAAAGGACTGTTTATCAAGTTTATTGCTGGGTTTAGAAATCATTTTCTTTCTGTCACTATTTACTCTTCAAAGTAAACTTCAAGCCAGCTAGTTTCAGTATTGCAGTACAAAATGGAGGTTGTAATATTGCTTGTGAGGGGATACACACACACACACACACACACACACATACAAGCAGGGATGCACAACATATCCCTATGTGCAAACACACCTCTCCCAATGCATGCACACTCACATGCACACTCACATGTGCATGCATACATATTTGTAAATAAATGGATTGGTAGAAGCCACTGAAACTCTAGACAGAGTCCTTTATAGCCCTTCAGGCTCTTGAATGTACCTTCATCCCAAGGCTGCTAATATTTGCCCTAACTACAAAGATTCCTAAAGTAACCATGCCGATTTTCCTTCCTCGCTCGCTTTTCTTAGGAAGCTTAGAGTGTCTATTTTTCCTGTAGACTAGGAAGTTGGAGCATGTAGTCAGAGAGTCAAGAGGCTTTTTCTCCACCTGTGTGGTCTCAAGGGGGCATATCACCCAGGAGACAGAGTGGGCTGAAACACACACCAGCTCCCAACCCTGACACAGACTATAGTGCAGAAATAGGAAAGCTGCTTAATGTTGGTCATTGAGGGCATAGTTCTAGAGCACCCTAAAATGGGGCTTCCTGGCAGGTGTGAAATTTGCATCTCTTTAGCATGCTAGTGGTGAATTGTCGTCTAAGGTGCTTTATTCGGAGTGTGCTTTTAGCAGAGCTGAAATGAATATTAGAGGAAATGCAGTTTTATAGCCTGGAGTACTCGCATTCTTAAGAGTGTTACATGATTCTCACTTATTCACTTGGCAGGGAGTTATTAAGCCCTTACTCTTTGTCAGGCACCGTGGTGAAGCACAGAGTTTGATGTCTGGAATTAGCTAAAAGTCACTTGAAGGTAAATCTGCAGATATAGCTGGAAATGTCCGGAATAAGGTGTGCGTATGAAGAAATATAACAAGATTTCTTGTGGGGCTCCTGACCTGGGTCCCAATACAATCTCTAAAGAAAGTTCTGCTAATGTTTTGAGTGATGACAGGTACCTTTGAATAAACCTATGCATATGGAGGTGAGCAGTACAGAAACCATTTTGATGTAAATTCCATAGGCTTATTCCAAAGCTGGTTCTTGCCACTTCATAATATGGCGTGGTCTGTCACTTCACAGAAAGACATTCATCCTGCAACTTCTCAGGAGGCTGCCTTGCATCTGGTACCACCTGAGGCTCAGGAAGAATGTTTCTATGACTGCTCCACAGCACTGATACCGTGCCAAGTGTCAGCTATCTTGAGGGCCTGTGAATCTGATGTAGGATTGGATTCTGTTTTGTGTGTCATCAGCATTCAAGGGATGGCTCTCGTTCATTTCTCAAGTATTTATTGAGCACTTACTGTATGCAAGTACTAACACAGGTGCTTGGAATACAAAAGAAAGATCCTTGGCTTCACAGAGCATCTATTCCAATGGGCTTTGCCAGTTTCTTTCTCTTGGTCTTCCTGGCACCTGGAGTTCAATGTAAAAACTAAAAAGGTTTCGGGAGCCCTCACAGACGAAAAGGCTGCAGGCTGGGATCTTGGCATCCATAGTTGAGGGACACCTGTTCTTCACGTCTCAGAGGGGAAGGGAAAGAGATTTTGTTCCACACTTGGACTTTTAACCTGTCTCACAGATGCAAGGGCACTCACCGTTTGCCTCTCTAATCCTTTTTTCACCTGCTTGTCCATGGTCTTGTTGATCTGGCAGGAAAGCAAGAATGAGAGACCCGAATGTCCGGGTTTGCACACTTACACCCCTGCAGGGTTCCTAAGCCTTCGACAGCCAGGCTGGAAGCTACTGTATAGAAGCAGGTGGGAGCACCTGGAGAGGGCAGAAGCAGGCCCCTGAGAGCACGAATCAGCAGGAACAAGGAGACTTGAGACTAGACTCACAAGAACCAGCCCTTCTGTGGAACAATCCCAGGTTTAGACACAGTCCTGAAGCCACACTCCCTTCTCCGTCCCCTCCTCTCTGCCTCAGGCCCAGCCACCTGGGTCTGCTAAGCAGACCCGTAGCCCCTGAGCTTTATAAGTGGACCATTGAAGCTTCTTCCCTCAGATGATTTGTTGGTGTCCAGTGCAGAGTAATCAACAGACGACTGGCAGGTCACCTAGAAATCAGCCCAGCCAGGCCAGGTTCCGGCCTCCTGTCGCAGTTGAGTGCTTGTGAATTTCAAGGGCGTTGCTGATACTCAGGGCAGCACAAGGCCTTCTGTAGACAAGGGCATTGCGAAACAGTCCACAGGGGCTGAGTGATGATTCAAAGCCAGCGTCATTGCCGAGGTGGAAGGCAGAAGTCCCAACAGCAGGCTGGTAAGTCCTCCTGGGAAGACTTTGAGGTGGCCTCATGTTTTCTAGCATTTAGCATTTCTTTAATGCCATCTGGCCCCAAAAAGAGACAGGAAAGTTTTTTCTCAGACTCTGGCAGAATGCTTTCACAACAAATGATTCTCTTTAGAGAATTTTTCATTAAGAAAAAAAAAGTCATTTCTTTCTTCTTGTTCTAAAATCCAGGGGTTGCATCAGGCAGTCAACGGCCTGGGATGGTATTACCACAAATTTAAGAAAAATTATGCCAAAGCGGCTAAGTACTGGTTAAAAGCGGAAGAAATGGGGAACCCAGATGCCTCATACAACCTTGGAGTCCTGTACTTGGATGGCATTTTCCCAGGAGTTCCTGGAAGGAATCAGGTAAGCCTTGTGACTGGCTGTGCAGCTGGTCAGACACTTGGTCAGGAAGCAGGTGTACTGTGTGCCCAGCCCAGTGCAGACACCACCCGAGACACAGATCATGAGCTCAAGGAACTCAAGGGCCCAGTTAAGAAGACAAGAGAGTGAAGAGCAAAAACTGGCATTAGCCAAATGCCAAGTGCATTCTAATCGCTGTGACCCGAGCAGTTCTGGAAACGGGAAATAGGGAAAGCCAAAGCAGTCAAGAAGGCTTCATGGAGGAGGAGGCTTGTGCTGGGGGGAGGAGAGGGAGATGATGCGAGACAAGAATAAGAGATGCTGCAGAGATTGATCACTGATCTTACTGGAAGCAAAGCGGGCTGTGTCCAAAAAGGATTGCCAGGTATGAGATCGGATTGAATAATAATAATGCAAATAGCAATGACAGTCTTCAGTGTTTGCTAAACACTTCCTCTTAAAGTATCAACAATACACTCATTGATACTTTCTGTGTGCCATCCCATGTCATCCTAACTACACTCTTGGAATACAAATGTTACTACATCCATTTAACAGAATAAGCGACCAAGGCTCTGAAAGGTTTCATAACTTACTCAGACGTCAGACACTTAAGTGGAGTCAGGACCTGGTTCCCATGTGAAATGAAAGCCCCTTGTTATTGATAATAATGTTAATGGTGGTAATAACAATCTGAGCACCATTACAGTCAACGAATTAACTGAACACCCACCCTCTGCCAGGCACTCTTCCGGGCAGTGGTGGTTATGGCAGCAGACAGAACAGTCTCTGCTTTGGGGAAGCTTAGAAGCTTATATTCCAGTGGGACAGAAAGATGATAAGCAAAGATAGAGCATGTGGGAAAATGGAGGGAAGTGATATGGGGAGAAATAAAGCCAGATGAGGAGGACCCAGAAGGTAGAGACTGGTGCTAAATTGCTTCAGTCGTGTCCGACTCTGTGCGACCCCACAGACGGCAGCCCACCAGGCTCCACTGTCCCTGGTGTTCTCCAGGCAAGAACACTGGAGTGGGTTGCCATTTCCTTCTCCAATGCAGGAAAGTGAAAAGTGAAAGTGAAGTCGCTCAGTCGTGTCCGACTCTTCACGACCCCATGGACTGCAGCCTACCAGGCTCCTCCATACATGGGATTTTCCAGGCAAGAGTACTGGAGTGGGGTGCCGTTGCCTTCTCCAAGGTAGAGACTAGGGGATGCTATTTTATAAGTGATATCAGAGAAGGTCTCTCTGATAATGTGACCTTGTACAGACTCCTAAAGGAGTCTTGTGAATATCTGGGAGAACATTCCAGAAAGAGGGAAGAACATTCAGAAAGAGGGATCAGCAGAACAACAGGAAGATGCAACTGGCAGGAGCTGAGAGCAAGAGAGGTGGCAGAAGAGATAAGGTCAAGGAGGCAGGTGCGCAGGCAGCTGCTCTGAGCAAGATGGGATGGCTCTGAACAGGGCTGGGATATGCTGTGTTTGAAAAGGCTTCTCCTGGGTCCTGGCGAAGATGGGCTTGAGGAAGAGATGAGCAAGAGCAGGGGGTTGGTGCAACAAGGACCTACTGTAGAACACATGGAACTCTGCATTCCATGTTGTTATGTGGCAGCTGGGATGGGAGGGGAGTCTGGAGGAGAATGGATACGTGCATATGTGCGGCTGAATCCCTTTGCCGTCAACCTGAAACTATCACAACATAGTTAATCGGCTATCCCCCAATACAACATTAAAAGTTGAGAAAAGAAGAAGCAGGGGATTAATGCATTGAATCCAAATGAGAATGGATGGGCAGTATCAGCAAGAGGGCTGAGATGTGACTAGATTCTGGATCTGCTTTGAAGGTCAAGAGGGCAGGATTTGATGGTGATTGGATGTGAGGTGTGAAGCAGGGAGAGGAGTCAGGCTGACTCCAGAGGGTCTGGCATTTATTGAGATGGGAAGAAAGGTAGTATTCAGGCAGATGGGCAAGCTGTAGCAGCAGATCTGGGGGTGGGAAATGAGAGGATTATTTTTGGTAAAGCATCATACCAAGCCTCGAATATCCATTACCTTATTTAATCTTCATGACAAACTTTCATGGTAGCTACTATCAGAAGCCACATGTTTCATTTGTAGAAACTGAGTAGTCTCTTAGTTGGAGAGTTAAACTGACATGCTCACAGTCATGCAGCTAGTAAGGAGCAGAGCTGGGATTTGAACCCAGGCCTGTCAGACTCCAAGTTCAGTTCAGTTCAGTCACTCAGTCATGTCTGGCTCTTTGCGACCCCATGGATTGCAACACACCAGGCTTCCCTGTCCATCACCAACTCCTGGAACTTGCTCAAACTCATTCCATCGAGTTGGTGATGCCATCCAGCCATCTCATGGCATCACCAACTCCAAAGCCCTTGCTTAAAAATGGCAGTTAACTGCCTGGGGAAAAATAATGATAATCAGTGGCGCGTCGACCCATTTAAGCACTTGTTCTCTCTTTTCCCTCTATCTCTCTTTGACTACATAGGAGGCTGTGTGTTTTTATGCATTGCAAATGTCTGTTAGCCCTCCCACACATCTGCTAGAATGGATTTTTTAATTGTCATATTCTAATTTTCACCTTCCTACTGGAACTGCAGTTTTTGCATCTGAGTTTGAAAAAAAGGTATTAAGTGAGGTTAGGAAAGCAAATGCCCAAAGTTTCTCCAGGTGTGATTTCTGATGCGATCTTCTGTCTGGCTGGCAGGGGGTTTATGTAAGGATACCTGATGATAATGACATTCGTAAGGTTATCTTATTTATTTGGTGAACTTAACAGAATAGCTGCAGTCAAGGTTATCATGTCGAGAAGCTTCTGTGATTGGCTGTCTTCCTGGAACTTGACTTGGTTTCTTAAAGATAACAGACGTTATAGGCCTATGATGAAATCACGGGTTACATACCTCACGACCTTAGCTCTGATGAAACCTGCCCAGGAGGATATCTCACTAATGACACTGACGTTTGCTCATCTCTTTCCAGACATTAGCTGGTGAATATTTCCATAAGGCTGCACAAGGTGGACACATAGAAGGAACTTTGTGGTGTTCTCTGTACTATATCACAGGCAACCTGGAGACGTTCCCGCGAGATCCCGAGAAGGCTGTTGTGTAAGAACCTATCAGATGCTGCTTGTGAAGGGAAAGCTATATACTGTGTTCACCACTTCTGAGAAAATAGAGTTCTTTTTTCTTTTATTCTTTTTTTTTTCACTTTTAAAATGTAATTTTTATTGGTTACATGCACAAAAAAAGAGCCAAATTATTTGAGGAGGCAAAAATTTAAAAAGTAATAATTTGACAAGAAAAATAGGAAATCTTTATCCCCCACCCACATACCATTTCCTGCTGCCTAGAATAAATCACTTTTCATGCACTCTTGCCTGGAAAATCCCATGGACGGAGGAGCCTGGTGCGCTGCAGTCCATGGGGTCGCTAGGAGTCGGACACGACTGAGTGACTTCACTTTCACTTTTCACTTTCATGCATTGGAGAAGGAAATGGCAACCCACTCCAGTGTCCTTGCCTGGAGAATCCCAGGGACGGGGGAGCCTGGTGGGCTGCTATCTATGGGATCGCACAGAGTCGGACACGACTGAAGCGACTTAGCAGCATCAGCAGCATGTTTTATTAATAATTATTTCTCTTTTTATTTGCCTCTATGTCTAAACAACATGCTTAAATCACCATTTCTTATTATACTCACTACAGACTTTGTCTAATGATGTGTCACTGGGAAAAGACAAATATATAAATAGTTCCTTCACTCTGCCGCTTCTGACTGCCCCGCATGTTCACACTTCCTGCCTTCTCCCATCTTCCCCACGAGTACATCATCATCTTGCTTGGATTGGTATCAGGGTTCATATTATTGGATTTGCCAAAAAGTTCTTTTGGCCAACCCAATATTTTTACCATTTAATGCTACTCACAGCTGACCACGTAGTGTGCTATGACTACTCTTTCTTGCATAACTTTTTGTTTTCTATGGAATACTACTACTAATTATTAATTTGCTTAGCTCTCTGTGTACGTATCATTTCCTATGTACTTGATGTTGACATTCTCCTTGAGTTATCTAAATCTCCTCTCAGTATATCTACACCTATCAAGTACTCTGTTCATTTAATCTTCTTGGCAACGTCTCTTCTCTTTGTTCAGGGAGAGCTGTCTTCCTGCTATTGACTTGTTAGAATTCTTGATTCACGCTATCTTTTTCCATATTGGTAGACTCTTTTCATTAAGCACTTTTCACATCTTTGTTTCAAAAAATGGCAACACTTAAACATTCATTATAAAGGGCACTGAACTCAAATGCTCCCAAAGTATATCTCTCTTTGCCTTCTTAACATTCAGATCTAACTTGTGGCTCCATAAAAATTCTAACAAGCAAAATATTCCCCAAGTGAGATTTATTGAACTCACATGAAGTAAAAAGAAATTATTTAATTTGCCGCAGTTTGGATATTTTCTCCTCTGTTTCCTTTATAGATGGGCAAAGCACATAGCTGAGAAAAATGGCTACTTGGGCCATGTCATTCGCAAAGGCCTCAATGCCTACCTGGAGGGCTCGTGGTAAGTTCGACTGACTTTCTCAGTCCTTACCTTTCAATCTGTCAGTGTATTCTTAGGAGATGGAATCTTAAAATGCAACTGAAAAAGCAATTTGCAGGGAAATCACAGCCTCCTGGTAATGATATTCAGAGTATCACCGACTGATTGGCTGTTGATTAGAAAACATAGCATTTCCATGTTTAATTATACGCAAAAATTAGTTCTCTAGGGGGAGTGTCCACATTCATCAAGTTGAGAGACACATGAATGCGTTGACTTTTCTTCCCTTCGACTTGTTCTACTTGGTTTCAGAGTCTGGAGACAGCATAGGGGATCCCTGCTGACCCTCTGCCTCTCACTGGCACGTCACAGAAAGTCCAGGATTTCTATCTTGTCCGTGAGAAGGAGTGCAAGCAGTGTGTTTAGGGCTTAGGGTACCTTTCCTAGGATTGCTGGAAGTCACTCAGCAGACCTCAAGTGTCACAGCCAAATAGACTCCCCCTCTCTAAGTATCTTCTGATGGAGTTAGCAAATCTCACCCTACATGAAATGGGGTAAAACCCCACACATGAGGACCAGTAAATGCCCCATGTCCAGTTACTTGATTTTACAAATATAAGGGCACCCCTCTCCAAGACCTACCTGAGTCCGTCTCTCTGTTCTCTGTTTTCAGGCCTCGCGGTCCATCTTACTTTTCTTTGTGCTACATTTTGTGTGCTTGTTTATTGACTAAATGGCCTGGATATTTCCGTAATAACTAAAAGGGAAATGCAAATCAGCACACATCCCATTGGTCCACCATCTCAAAGATTTTAGAGCAGCCCTATCATTGATTGTGCTCTGATATGAATTTTAATTAAAAATTAAAATATAAGTCCCAAAGAAGGTCATTTCCTTCTTTGGTTCATGGATGCCCAGGTAATCCATAGATAGCATCTCAGCGAATGAGAATCTCAAATTAGAAAATGCAGGGGAAATGGGCCACGTGAAAAAAAGCACTTAATAAAACTGTGTATTAGTATCATCTTGTAAAAGTTTATCATCTGTGGCCTCACTTTGTATAATGAGAAAGGAATTTTTTAAATGAAATGATCTTTTCCCAATTGATACACCTTACTATTTGTGTGCTGTTTATCTTGTTTCCCAAGTAAACTTCAATTTATAAAACGTCCCAGGTTGACCTTCGCTCATTTCTGCTTCTCACCCTCCACATTTCCCATCCTTTGCTCCTGACAACTTCTTAGGGGAAACTAAGCGTTCAAACATCAAAATGTTTCTATGTGGGGTTTTCCCAAAGGAAGAGCACATATGTAAACACCCCCAGCACACATACACACACACACACACACACACACACACACACACACACCCCCCCAAGATGTCTCACACTTTTTCCCATAAAGAGGGTATCTGCTAATAGCTTAGCTTTCTTGCCGACTTTTGAATTTAACATCACAAAGCACTTCAGGGAGGACATTTAAAAATTTTCTGTGAAGGTCAAGAGGGATTAAGCTGTAGTGGCCTGCTTTCCCTCTTGGAATATTCAGCCGCATTACATGATTGATTTGGGGGCGGTGGGGGGGCGGTGGATTAAGTGTGCTCTCCACGGTGGGTGAGTTTGGGTTCAGTTCAGCGGATTTTCCTGAGTGCACTTAAATGCAGGGTGCCATAGCTGCAGGGGATGTCACAGGTAAGATGGGGCCGTCCACCGCCTCATCTCTTCCTGGTGCTAAACGGCCTGCAGTTTCTCAGGTGGCCCCTATTCTCTCCGACCTCTGGGCCTTTGCACTTGCTGTTCCCTCTGCTCAGAAGTCCTGCCTAACCCCTTAGACCCTTTGTCCTTGCATGGGTCATGATGGCTCTTTACTTGTTGATTACCCTGTGATGTGTGTCCCAGTGCTCAGCACCTAATGGCTTCTAGGAAATACTCAAAAACTACTGAGAGAATGATTTAAGGCAAATAGAACAACCATCACTGAAGAGCCATGAGCGGTATATGAAGAGCATCGGGGATTCAGAGGAAGAAAAGATACAGCCTGGTTAGGGCACTTAGTTCAGCCTTTATGAAGGTGGTAACACTATATGGCCTCGAGGGATGGGTGGAATTTCCACCTAGTCATAGTACTTCTATGGGCTTCCCTGATGGCTCAGATGGTAAAGAATCTGCCTGCAATGCAGGAGACCTGGATTCGATTCCTGGGTTGGGAAGATCCCCTGGAGAAGGGAATGGCAACCCACTCCAGTATTCTTGCCTGGAGATTTCTGTGGATAGAGGAGCCTGGTGGATTATAGTCCTTGGGTTCGCAAAGAGTTGGACATGACTGAGTGACTAACACTTTCACAGTAATGAACAGGATCACAAAAAGCAAAGAAACAGGAAAATTCTGGGTGTGTCTGGAAATTTTTAAGCCACTCAGTTTGCCTTGAGGGTAAAATTCATAAAAGGAAGTGGTCTATGACAAGACCAAAGAGGTGCTGTGTTACGGGAGTTTGAATAGCAGTTATATAGGTTTTATTTAGTTTGTCAAGTAGTGGGGAGCCAATAATGGTTTGAGGAGAGGGTAGTGACATGATAGAGGTGGGTTCTGAGATGCTTAACCAAACAGCTGCAAATTATGGGGAAGAGAAGGAAGGACCTGAATAGGGGAGTTAGTTCAGAATCTAGGTTAAAGGATCTGAGCTTTTGAGCTGGAGCTGCAGCCTGGGCCAGGTAAGTTGTTTCCATGTCTTTTATCATTCAATAATTGCTGCCTACCAATAATATGCAATACGTATATAAGTTCCAAAGTGAAAGTCAGTCAGTCGTGTCCGACTCTTTGCTACCCCATGGTCTATACAGTCCACGGAATTCTCCAGGCCAGAACACTAGGATGGTTCGGTTCGGTTCAGTTCAGTTAGCCTTTCCCTTATCCAGGGGATCTTCCCAACCCAGGGATCGAACCCAGGTCTCCCACATTGCAGGCAGATTCTTTACCAGCTGAGCCACAAGGGAAGCCCAAGTTCCAAACCATAACAATAAAATGAACACCTGTAACCCTACCAACCTGTTTAAGAAAATAGACCATTGAAACCCCCTGCATGTTCTTCCCAGATGAAACCCACCCCAGCCCCCAGGATCCAGAACTAACCATTTAATGAGTCTTTTGTCCTTCTGCCCATTTCTCGATTTATAGTTTTGCTCTATATGGATATAATCCTGAGCAATAGATTTGACTTGTTTCTGAGCTTCATATCATTAGAGTCATATCATATGTAATTCTTCATAAATAAACATCATGCTTATTTAACTTGATGTTTCTGGGATGCATATCTTTGGATACATGTCGGTCATTCATTTTCACTGCTGTCACATACTGCAGTTTACTTACCAGCTCTAACATATTTGGGTTCTTTCCCTTAAGAACAATGTAGCCATGCACATTTTTTATGTATATCCTAGTACATGTAGGAAGAATTTCTCCAAAAATACATGCTTCGGAATAGGGTCACAGGCTTGCCATGTGTTCAACTTTACAAGACAACGTCAACTGTTTTCCAAAATGTTTTACCCATTTACGTTCCTGTCAACCCCATATAAATTTCTGTTTCTTCATAGCCTTGCCAGTTCTGACGCTGATACTAAGTATTATTAAAGATGTGTCTTCATCTGGACTTGAGACCTTGTCCTACTAACAGGAAGAAACCCCTAGTACCCATTATGGTGGGAGTATCTTTGTCAAAGTATATTTGAGACAAAGAGCTTTTCTCCTTTCCTTCTCTCTGAGCCTCCAAACGCCTCCGGGGTTAAATAGGAAATGTATGGCCGTTGGCCTCCCCACACCACAACATGGTGTTTTTTGGGGTCCCATCTATTTTGCTGTAATAGAACTAAATCATCCATCACTGTCCCAAGTTCACCTCTTTTTTCATTTTTTGTGAGTGCATTTATTCTGGGCATTATTTTCAAATCACATGTGTCAGTTTGATGAGCTTGTGCTTTTCTGTGTTGTTCTGAGATTTATATGGGGTAGTTTAAAAGAGGAGCATGATTGAGAACAGGGCATTTTGCTGCTTAGGCAAAATACAGAAGGTAATGCTGTCATGCCCGAGGCCATCCTCGGACACCAGGAGAAGTCAGCTAAGGAGAGGTCACCTGTCATGTTTCATTTCTTTCCTGCATATCCTGCTGCGTGTTTTATCTGTGAGCTGTGTGTTTTATTGTCCTTTGTCTTAACTATACCCCCCAAACACTTAACCCTGGAGGTTAGCCAGATTCTAGTAAGCTTGAGGCAAGACAAGCAGGCATGCAAGATTCCTGTTTAAAGAAGTGCGTCTTTTTGCCTTGGAGCAGGGTCCTAAGTTCCACTGAGACCCCAGGATTTTTTTTTTTTTCATATATATATATATTTCCAGTTTGGACTGCTTCAGGCATTGGCAGAAAAGAATCCAGAGAAAATAATTGGATTGTTTGAGAAACTGCTCAGAGAAACTCAAATTCACAGTTCTCAGCAAGCAGCCAAAGGATTGATTATTAAGATGTATCATTATAAAAGTTCTATAAATGGATGTGCCGAGTCTGAAGTGGGAGGGTAGCAAATGTGCCCCTACACTCGCTCTTTAATCCGCTTCTCTCTGCACCCCCACCCCAGTCCCCATCAGAATGACTGCCTGGGCGACTAGTTCACTTTAGCACATTGGAAATAAAGCTGGACACCCTGGTCAGCTTCCTAAACCTGAGGAAGTTCACGGAAGGATGGTACAGATTTCCGGCTTGTCTCTGGGCCCCCTACACAGAGAAAATACTGAGTAAATGTTTATCCTGTGAATAGATGGATAGAAATGTCTGTAATTAATACTTTCAGGCAATCTCAGTTGAGACACAAGTAAGAGCAAAGTGCTGGGAGGCTGAATGTAGGTAGGGTTTCGGCAGAGGTATCCTGTCTCTGAAGTCTTCGTAAGTTGAGAGAATCTGGTCTTCAGTGTCTGACGCTTGCCTAGAGTTCACTCTTGAATATATGAAAATGGATGATGGTGGTTTTGGATTCCATGGCTTCTGTAAAATGGAAGACAGAGGTGGATTTCTGTTCAGTGCTTTTTCTTTCTTTTTTTTTTATCTGCCACTGGGCGTGTGGGATCTTCGTCCCCTGACCCGAGACTGAACCTGTGCCCCCTACAGTGGAAACGCAGAGTCTTAACCACTGGATCTCCAGGAAGTCAAAGTTTTTAGACTTCTTTTTGATGATTTCAGTGCTTCCTCGAAGGAAACTCTTGAGAATTCTGTGAAATTTCCTCCTGGCTTCTACTGACACAATAATTGGTCAATGGAAGGTTGTTATCGTCATTTAGCTGATAAAGTCATGTCTGACTTTTGGCAACCCCATGGATTGTAGCCCACCAGGTTCCTCTGTTCATGGGATTTCTCAGGCAAGAATACTGGAGTGGGTTGCCATTTCCTTCTCCAGGGGATCTTCCAGACCCAGGGATCAAACCTGCATCTCCTGCATTGGCAGGCGGATTCTTTACCACTGAGCCACGTGGAAAGCCCCAGGCAGTGGAAGTCTTCCTATAAAATGTGTTCCTCTCTTCCCTCTCCCACCACCCAAGTAACTTTAGAGACAAGGTATTGTCTTTATAAAATTTATCATAGTGACTTTGTTTTTACAGGAAATGTCAACCTGTGTCCCCTGCTCCCAAAATCTAACAGTTTGCCCAACCACTGTCTAAGAAAAACTTATTTTCTTAACATTGCAGTAATATGACCCTGTTCCATGATGGCAGCAGAGGGAGCCCCCCTGACATCTGACCTTGGGCCGACAACTCTCTACCATCTCCTTCCCTCATCCATCCCTGGGGGAAACTGAAGCACTGATGCAAACCTGAGTGTTTGAGATTATAAGACCTTTGGGATGGGACCTTATTATAGGATGGGTCTTGCTGCTGAACCTTCCTCGAGGGTCCTCCATCTAGAGTCCACTCTGAGGATTCTTGTCACCAAACATGATTCTTGGAGGCTATGTAAGAAAATGCCTGGGGCCTTTTGTGTTGTTGCAGTCTCAGTTGTGGGCTTGTTACGTGGCTTGTTACACTCCTTTCATGGCTGCTTAGCCAGCCTTATCTCTTGAGCATGAGTCATGCCTAATTGGTCAGCTGCCTTGGGTATCTCGGAGGCCAGAAATCAGCACACTCAGCAGCCATGACCTGGGATGTCTGATTGAAGAACTGCCTGTCCTAATTTGACCCCCAATCATCTCTCTCTGTCCCCACAAGAAGGCCTGCCAGGAGCTGTTTTAGCCATGTAGAAAAGATGACCTCCTGGGACTTTCTTGGGGGTCCAGTGATTAACACTTTGCACTTCCACTGCAGGAGGCACAGGTTGGATCCCAGGTTGGGGAACTAAGATCCTGCATGCCATGAGGTGTGGCCAACAAAAGAAAAGATGACTGTCTCCAGCCCCCTGCCCTGCCCTTTCTTAAACAGTTCTTAGATGGAGCTAAAATTAATGAAGAGTTCTTAATGTCAGCCACTGAAAATGAAAAATAAGCTTTAGAAACAACCATTTATAGTTAAAATTTTAACTTATGGAATGGGTAACACAAAAGAAAATGGAGGAAGTCAGATAAGTTAAAAAAAAATCGCTTGCACTCTCAGCACCTAGAGATAAGTACTGTTAGCGTTCTGGTGGATCGCTTTAAGTAGTTGTTTCTCTCTGCATATATGCATCTGCATATGTATGTCCATGTGTGTATTCAGTTTTATATTTGTTTTGCAAAAATGAGATTGCACTGTTTTTTATCCTGCTTTTCTCACCCAATGGAAAATTTGGCATAGACACCTTTCTACAATTTTGAATGCTCTTCTTCAACATCACTTTAATGACCTCCTCTGAAAGTGGCTGCACCATGGGTTAATTGAACGAGCCACTGGTTTACAGATATTTGTGGGGTTTTTGATGTTGTCATCGTTGATATACACAGATCTGACATGAGCTCTGTTGTCACAGAGTCTTTGCATGTTTCTGATTGTTTTTTTTTTTTAATTTACTATTTTTTTATTTTTTTAAATTAATTTAATTTTTTTGAAGCACAATTACTTCACAGAATTTTGTTGTTTTCTGTCAAACCTCAACATGAACCAGCCATAGGTATACATATATCCCCTCCCTTTTGAAACTCCCTCCCGTCTCCCTCCCCACCCCACCCCTCTAGGTTGATACAGAGCCCCTGTTTGAGTTTCCTGAGCCATACAGCAAATTCCCGACGGCTATTTTACACATGGTTCTTGGAATAAACCTTCATGAGGCAGAACTGTTGGGCCAGGTGGTATGTACATTTGTAAGGCTCTCACATTTAACAGTTGCATCAATTGCTACTGCTTCCCACTAGCAGTGGTTAGAGAAATATGTCCATTTTCCCCAAGCCCTTGCCGTTATCCGGATTATGAATCGGGTGCCAACCTTTCAACAGATGACAGGTGGTCTCATTGTTTTGCAATTATTCAATTACCAGTGGTCTTGAATACTTTTTTTTTTTTAATGTGTTTTTGACCATTGGTATCAAGCCCCTTGTAAACTGCTTCTCCTTTGCCAAACTTCTAATGTACCACAAAAGCTCAGCTTTAATTAAGCTTGTTCAGAGTCCTAAGCCTCATAAAGCCCTTCACAAAACAGGACTCAAAAGAACAGAGCTTTTTCTTAATACCACTTATCTCCTCTAAGCGAGGATGGAGAATGAAGGATGGAGGATGGAAGGATTTCAAGGACCCAAAGCCGATAGACAGCTCCCTAGGCAGCACTCAACGTGTCATTCGGCCAGTAGAGGTCGCTGTTGTATCAACCAGCTCCCCAACCTTATCTGTGAGTTCAGCCTTTTAAGATAGAAAATAAATCAGTGCATGCAGTATTTTTAACAACAGTATTTATTAAAAAAAAAAAAAAAAAAAAACCTCATGATTTTGTGCTTTAAAAAAAACTGCTTATTTTGTGCCCTCTTATGTGTGAATATAAAGCTCTCTGTGAATATTAGTAAAAGCCACTATATGAAATTTATTATTAATCATCTATTTTTAGGCATGAAGCTTTGCTGTATTATGTTTTAGCAGCAGAAACTGGAATTGAAGTGTCACAGACAAATTTAGCACACATCTGTGAGGAGAGGCCAGTAAGTAAATGTATTCTCCTCAGACTAGAAGCTCTAAGGTTAAGGATAATGAATTGGGTTTTATGGAGGCAAAATCAGTCACTTGGCCAAAATATTAATGAGTTAACTTTTTCTCCCCCTTCATTCCCTTAGGACCTGGCCAAGAGATACTTGGGTGTTAATTGTGTTTGGAGATACTATAATTTCTCTGTTTTTCAAATCGATGCTCCTTCATTTGGTATGTATAGAGAAACGGGTGCTAAATTGAAGCTTTGGAGGCTTTTAATCTTTGGTAACAGGGAACATCTAACAGCTTTGTGTGAAGTGTGATATGTCTAAACAATTAAGAAAGAGAGTGAAAAATTTCAGCCATTAAGATCTTGCCTAAACTCTGCTCTCAATCTCAAGCAGAGCATTTCTCCTCATCCATCGTCTACTGAATGCTTAGATCCACCATTTTCTAAGGAATCAGCGAGAATTTATAAAAGAAAGCTATTCTGGAGAGTCCCTGGCCAGGCATTTACCCTTTTGCCCTCAGATGGATTCCCTGTCTACCTGGTTCTGCTCTGTGTGATAGGAGGCTGACCCTCAGGAACTACAGTTCCCAGACCCATTTGGATCTGATTAGTTTCAGCCAATGGGAGGCGCAGGCAGGAAATGTCAGGGTGGGAGAAGATGAGAAGCCCAAATATTTCTCCATTTCTCTGTCTGCTTTGGGCTGTATCTCTGTCAATGGCTGCACTTCCATGGTCCCAGCTCCTGCCTGGCAGTCCATCCTCTGTGGTCTCAACTGGCCCTGAGTTCTGGGAAGGTTGTAGCTTCCCTCATTGCTAATCTCTAGGTTGCCTACTCTTTCCCATTTGCCCTTTCAGCTCTTCCAACACTCATAGCCAGTTGCAAAATCCCAGTTTTGAATGGTCCAACGTGGATTCTTTTTCTGATTGGACATTGAGAGATACATACACTCTTAAAATTTTTCCTTAGAGAAAAAATAAAACATATGGCTTAAACAGAGTAAAGACATGCTCATCAATCATAAAATCCAGGCAGCAAAACCTTAATACTGCAAACATCCTTGGCTGATTGGACTGTGAGGTTGCAGACTGATTTTCACTGGATAGTCTCCATGTAGGAGAGCTACCCAGCCAAGCAAGAAAATGTGTCCAGAAATGGAGAAATGCATAAATCATTTTCCCCCTCCTAACAGCAAGGAAACCTAAAGATGTATCTGTATTCAGATTCTGGTGGAAAAAATTTGAAATAATGCAAATGAGCCATTCTTCTAAAATATCGATCTGAAATCAAACCACTTGACAAATGGACCTGTAATTCTTGTCCTGCAGCATATTTGAAAATGGGAGATCTTTACTACTATGGCCACCAAAACCAGTCACAAGACCTTGAGTTGTCTGTGCAGATGTACGCCCAAGCAGCGCTGGATGGAGACTCACAGGTAAATAGCAATGGAAATGAGCTCCTGGTGGTGCTCGTTCCTGAGGTTGCAAATCCACTTCTCATTCATTTTCATGAGCCCCTCACAACCTCTCTGAGGCCACTAATCAGCATGGCAAACCTTTATCAAGCACTTACTATGTTTCCCATGCCATTCTCATAACAATCTTGTGGGAATAGGGGTCAGTGGACCTATTTTATAGTAAAGAATGCCAAGATTGTGACAAGGTGATAAAATGCTCAAGGCTAAACAACCAGGTAATAGATGAAGCAGTCAGAGCCTAAACCCAGGTCTCCTGACTGCAAACCCAGGAGTCTTTCTATCAGATTCCATCAAACTAACTCACCAGGTAGAAACTCAAGCAACTGTAAGAGGTCAAAATGGGAAGGAGTTTACTTGTATAGCTGAGTCAGTGCTTTAGTGATAGAACTTTATTCTCAGTGACCTTTTTTTCGGGAGAGGGGGGACTTCTTATTTTGGAATATTTGTAGAATTATAGAAAGGTCACATAACCATAATACCATTATCAAACTAAGAAATTAGTGTTGACAGTACCAGTAACTATACGGCAGAAGTTATTTGGATCTCACTACTTTTTCCGCTAACGTTACTTTTGTGTTCCAGGACCCCACACTGCATTTAGTTGTCATCTTTCTTTGGAGTTCTTCCATCTGGGCCCATTCCTAGTCTTTGTCTCTCATCACCTTGGCACATTTGAAGGCTGCTGGTCAGATATTGTGTAGAATGTCCCTTGATTAGTGTCTGTCTCCTTTTTTCTCATGAATATATAGAGTTTCTGCACTGGGGTAAGGATAGCCCAGATGTGAGGTGTCCTTCTCAGCGTATCATACGAGGCATGCATGATGTCTTATTACTGGGGAGGTTGATCTCATTCACTCAGTGAAGGCGGTTTCTGCTGGGTTTCTTCCCTGTAATGTTAATATTTTTTTCTCTTTCTAATTTATAGATGTTTGGGGAAGGGAATTTGCGACCATGCAAATATTCTATTTCTCCTCAAACTTCTGCCCACTGATCTTAATATCCTTCAGTAACTCTTGCCTGCAACAATGTTCAGGCAACCAACTGTGGTGTGCTAACGATAATTTTCTATTTCTCTCATTCCTTCTATATTTGCTAATCAAAATGCTCTTGTAAGGACCTCAAGGCCATTTCATGATGAAAGTTAGAATAGCTGTTACTGTCTTATGCCGCAGATTTCCGGTGTTGTGATTTGTGATCTGATCACAGAGCAAAAGTTGGAAACATTCCTATCTCGGTCTCTTTTTTTGGGCCATGCCACTCAGCTTTTGAGATCTTAGTTTCTAAGTTCCCTGACCAAGGATTGAATCTGGGCCCTTGGCAGTAACGGCACAGAGCCCCAGCTACTGGACTGCCAGAGAATTCCCACCTCAGTCTTTTTTTTTTTTAAAAAGGAGGCACTATGTTCCTTTTACCCATATCTCTGTCACTTCACAGTTATTTGGACATAGAAAGTCACTCAAGTACTGAGTCTTGATTTTCTCATTTGTGAACTGAGGATAATAATAACATCCAAATCATAGGTTGCAAAGATATATGAGATGCTAGATGTAAAGTGCCCAGCCCATCTCTCAGTATGCTCAGTGGACATGATCTAGCCTAAACTATTGTTATTTGTTCTGGAATGAAATAGATTTGGGTGCTAAAAGGATTTGCTCGAGAGCCAAACTCCCCTAAATGGCATCTGTTGTTACTCAAAATCAGGCCTGGACCTTTTTTTTTTTTTTAATTCTGAGTTTTTATTTTTCAAAAGATAATGTTATAAAAACATTAAAGAATAATTTTTAAAGAGAAAAATATTGAAGAATGCACCCATAATGTCATGTCAGGGGGCTTTATTCCTTTGGTCTTTTTTTTTTTTTCCAGTTCCTTCAGTTTTCATGCCTTTCTGAGTCCTGGCCACAAGCCAGTCGTCTCTGTAATGGTAACTAGAGCACATGAACCACTTGAAAAATCTGCTCCTTCTCACATATTGCAGGAATATGTGCCTCCTATTGCCTAATCTCTGTAATTATTACTCTTAACTACTGCCCCATACTCTGTTAAGCTGATAGAATGTAATTTATTAAGTTTTATCTTTTCATGGACATTTATTATATCTTGTTCACTAATGTATTGATTGATTTGACACATGTTTATGTAGTCCTGCCATGTCTTAGACACTGCTTAGTGGTGGGGGCACAGCATTAAAAAATAGACATTATTTTTGTCTACTAAGGAAGTCTATTAAGGAAGATGTGAAGGTCATTTCCTATTACATTGCAAATATAGTAAGTACTACAATGAACATGTTTGTATTTCTACCTTTTACCTCCATTTGATTAATTTCTTTATAATCTGAGAAATGGTATTACTAAGTCAAACAGTCTAAATTGTTTTATGGCTCATAATAATAGTATATGGCCGATTTGCTTTCTGAAGTTGTTTCCCAATCAATATATCACCAAGCAGGACTTAAGTATAAGAGGTTAACGGAAATCACATCGGCACTGGATATTTTCATGGCTTAATATTGCTGATTGAATAATACAAGTTGATCCTTCCTTATTGTTTTAAATTGTCTGTATTTGACCACTGCTGGGAATGAACACTTTTACATATACTTATCTATGATAATTTATTTAACTCTTCATATTTTCTTATGTGAATTCTCTGTTCTTACTCTTTGTCTGCTTATCTGTTGGAGTTGTGGTATTTTTCAATTTAAATTATAATTAGTTCTTTATACATTTGGCCAATAGATAATGAATTTTAAGCTATTACATTGCATATAAATATTTCCCTAGTCCGTTGTCTCATTTATTTTAACCATGTTATTTTTCCATTGTTCTGAGACTTTACAATTTTATAAAGTCATTTTATTCTTTTCTTCTAATACCTCATTTTAAGAGGACCTTTCTTTCAAAAAGTGAAGAAATAGTCTGTTTTCTGCTTGTGTGTGTGTGTAAAATTTAAAGAGACCTATAACTATTAAGAAATTATTTGTCAGCATAGTGGAGCTTAAGATTTGGGACTGTGAATCCGGTCTGCTTGCATTTGAATCCCCTTTCCAGCTGCATGACATAGGGCATATTCCTTAACCTTTCTGTGTCTCAGCTTCCTAGTAATAGTAGTATACAGGGTAATAGAGCCTATCTTGATTTGTTGCTATGAGGATTGAGTTAATATATATAAAACAGAACAAAGCCTCATATACAACAGCACTCAGAAAATGCTGGCTCTGTTATTTTATCGTGATCATAGCACGCTTGTGAGACTCCTGCTGTTTACAAACCAAGGGTTGGTGACTTTTATTTAGAATCAACTAAATGAAAGAAAAGGGAGGATATAAGTCATTAAAGTATGACTTAATTCTTTGAAGGGCAACAACTCTTTGGACTCTGTAAAGCCCTAATGATAAGTTATGCATCATTGTTTATTTCTTGGTCTGGCCACATGCTCAGCTCATGATGGATGGTGCATCTCCTCCAGGTACTATAATAGTTGTCATTCTTTATGAAGCATCTCAACCATCAGGCTCTTAACTGTGTGATTTTATTGCACCTGCACAGCGTAATATGGTAGTCCCTACCTCTGTGGGTCAAGAAGAAGATTTTAATAAGGGAGAGGTAGGGAAGCATGCCAGAGTAGAGGATTTGTGCCAAGAGGAATCAGAAGAGGAGATTTTCCTCACTAGCCTAGGAAAGATGAGTCAAACACTCATACATGACTATGTGTATCAGAAACCCTCTCCATCAGCGCCCACAGCCACAGCTTGTTCAATTTCTGACATGCTGATGGTGACCCAGGGTAGTAATGTAATGATGCAGATTGCCTTTGACTCAGTGTTCTGGTTTTGTTGATAACTCAAGGGCATGTTTTCCAGAAAGTTCTGTCTTGAGAGAGTGAGCAGGAGGACAGATTCCCCCGGTTGACTGGCTTCTGAGCAGATGGGACGCTGTAGCCTCTGAAAGCCTCCTGGTTCTCCTGCAAATAAGTTTCTCAGATGCATATATTTAGGGAAACAATTTATCAATGAAGATGACAAAGCCATCTGGCTCTAAAGACTGAGGAAAAATCCAGAGGTTGTAAAAGTTTATATTCTGATGAGTGTACGTCTAAGTTTTATTATAAGGAAAGAATGAGTTTGGTTTGTGGCTTGTTTTCAGGGATTTTTTAACCTGGCACTGCTAATAGAGGAAGGTGCTATAATCCCACATCATATTCTGGATTTCTTGGAAATTGACCCAACAATCCATTCTAATAACATCTCCATCCTCCGGGAACTGTATGAAAGGTGAGTTCAGAGCCTCTTCAGTACTGTGAACGCTGGGGAATCCAAGTGGGTAGTGTTTGCTTTTTGGCTAAAGTTATCCTTATTCTTATTTTCTAAAGTATTAGTGTTAGTTGGCCAGTTGTGTCCAACTCTTTGCAACCCTATGGACTGTAGTCCACCAGGCTCCTCTATCCATGGAATTCTCCAGGCAAGAATGCTGGAGTGGGTAACCATTCCCTTTTCCAGAGGATCTTCCTGACCCAGGGATCGAACCCTAGTCTCCTGCATTGCAGGCAGATTCTTTATTGCCTGAGCCACGAGGGAAGAGCCCCTTATTTTCTAATGTCAGTGGTTATAGAGGGCCCAGGATTTGCTTCAATTAGAGAACACACAGCTGGACCCAAACTTAATTCCCCTTTCTAGTATCTGAGGACTGAGATACAGAATGTGCTTGATGTGAAGAGGGCCCAGGATTTGCTTCAATTAGAGAACACACAGCTGGACCCAAACTTAATTCCCCTTTCTAGTAACTGAGGACTGAGATATAGAATGTGCTTGATCTGAAGTTAAAATGCTGACGCAGGTTTTCCATGAGAGTGGAAAAAATAGTGTCCAATTAGATGATGCTCTTCTGCAGATAGAGAGGTATCCCTGTGTCTGGACTTTGGACAGACAGACAAAAGTGTTACTTGGCAGTCTCCATGCTGCAAGGTCTTCATTGAAATGTCTTTTTATAAATGATAA
This sequence comes from Bos grunniens, assembly GCF_055505025.1. NCBI lineage: Eukaryota > Metazoa > Chordata > Mammalia > Artiodactyla > Bovidae > Bos > Bos grunniens. The sequence goes on from NC_141170.1 coordinate 73,241,535, forward strand.
GACTGACCTTTTCTGAGATTGTTGCCTGGGTGTCTAGTATTTCCATGTAGGCTCAGACTCCTCAGAACTGCTTTATTTCTTTTTCCCCTCATCTTACATGTGCTTATTTGACTCAAAACAGAAGGACATGGGTTTGAGGATCTGCAAATATTGGCAATGCTACCAACGTCTTCCAACACTGTCAGGATGCCCTGTGCTGTTTGTCTGCAGGTGCTGGAGCCATAGCAATGAGGAGTCCTTCAGCCCCTGCTCCCTGGCCTGGCTTTACCTTAACCTCCGGCTGATCTGGGGCGCTGTACTGCACTCTGCGCTGGTAAGGAACCGTCTCCCCCCAGCCCTGCCCTCGTGGTCCCTGCCTTCTATCAGTCATCTGACATCTGCTTCGGATGTTTGCAGATCTACTTCCTGGGAACCTTCCTGCTATCCATATTGATCGCCTGGACTGTGCAATATTTCCAGTCTGTCTCAGGTAAAGATTTACAAAAAGCTGGGCCCATATATAAAAAAGTAGTGATTCTTTTTCCCTACTAGAAAAATGACACTTTCCCTCCTTGGCCATGCTGTTGCTTTTTGTTAGGAGGATCATTCACAAAATGATGGTTACCCCTAGGGCTATATGGTAATCTCTGGCTGATGCAAGGCTCCAAGTATTGTTACACTTTTCAAAATAAGCAAGGATTTAAAAAACAAAAAAAATACGGTGCTTAAGAAATTTAACAAAAATGTCTACTCCCATTGAAAATATACCTGCTATCAAAAAAACTATGGATTTCCCAGGTGGCACAGTGGTAAAGAATGCACCCACCAATGCAGGAGATGGGGGTTCAGTCCCTGGGTCCGGAAGATCTCCTGGAGGAGGAAATGGCACCCCACTCCAGTATTCTTGCTTGGAAAATTCCAGGGACAGAGGAGCCTGGAGGGCTATAATCCTGGGAGTCACAGAGTCAGACAAGACCGAGCAACTGAGCACACGTGCACACACACCAAAACTATACTTTGTGTGTCTTAAAACTCAGGTCCAAGGCTCCCTCTGGCACAAAGTCTTCCTGTTTATCCCAGTCAAGCATGTGGGATGATAAAGAAGCTCTTGTGATGAATAACATACCCAGTCACTTAGATTCAGAGGGAGGGGCCGAGAGGGCTAATGGAGCCAGCGTTTCGGCTAGTGTGGCTTCCCCTAGTCAGTAGTTCTTTTCTGAACTAGGGTGGGGCGGTCCTTCTAGCTGGGTTTAGAGTCCAGGCGTATCGCCTCATTAGCTGTGTGACTTATGAACAGTTATTCACCTTCCTGATCCTCTAATTTCTTGTCAGTAAAATAAAGTTATAACAGTAGCTACTTCTCAGGGCTGTTAGGAGGGCTCAGTGAAAAAAAATACTCATGGCACTAAAATGACAACTGTAGTTCAATGTTAGATGTTATGTTTATTTGGTATATAAAACCCTCTTGATAAAGTTCGCTGTGGTGTCTGTCTTTCCTATGAGACCATCAGCTGAGTCAGAGGAAGGCCTTGGTCTCATCATTTATGACCTCACACTGAGTAGGTGCTCACGTTTGCGAACGCCTCTCAGTAGAGAATTCCAATTCCCCACCACCTGGGAAGCTATACCAGGACCGAATTATGCATGAAGACCGGCAGGGATATTTACAAATGGATACATTAGGACTGGACATGGCGTTTGAGCATCGGCACAGCCGCTGTTTGTGTAGCAAATAATGAAAAGCAAAAGGAGTGCATTTCAGCACATATTCGATGGTGAGATGGAAGTCACTCTTCTGAGAGGCTAACACAGAGTCATTTTCCCTGATTACCTGAGGAGGTTAATAAGGAACCATCAAAAACCCTTCCAGGTCTGATGCCCTGTAGCATGCCGGCTGATAAATTTTCCTCATGCAAATTCTGTCCCGTCCCTAAATTTGTTGCCAGGTAGAGCACATTTATTTTGCATCTTGTCAGTGTTTTCCATTTCAAATTATCTTTGTCATTTTTACTCTGTAGAAATATTGTTATGATTATTACAAATGCAATTCCGTTAGAGGAGCTGAAAATTGTCTTTATGATTTTATGCCAGCTGGTAGCCATGAAAATTCATGGGCTGGTAGAATGGCTTTTATCAGAAGTCATCTTTTTTTCCTTTCTCCATAGCTTCATTATTAGTCCCTCCACATTTCCATCTCCCTGTCCCTCCTGCCTTTTGATATGTTTTCCCCTTCCTATGTATCCTTTGCTCTTTCATTCTCTTTTTCTCTTCACTTTTTTCAAACTCTTTAACTTGCTTCTTTATATACATACCTCTTCCCTTTGGTGAGCACCGGAGAAGTCTGAATATATATATATAAAATAATTTAATTCTATGCCCTTCATTTTACAGATGGTAAAATGGGGGCTACAGGAATGACATGGTTTACCCAAAATCACAAAATAAAATCCAAGAAAGGATGTAGGGCAGCTGACATCTGAGCTTTTTCAGTCACAATACTTTACAGCAGGGGCTACCATCTGCCTCTGACCCATTGTCATCTTACATAAGACATATTTTTTAACACATTTTCTGGTACCCTGAAATGAAGGACAAGTAACCTGCCTATATACTTATTTTTAAAAATACTCTAAACAGCGATATAAAGAAGAAATAAAAAAGAAAGCAATTATAATAAAATAACACGCATTTCAATATGTATATCCTAGCCCCGTGCTTCTTAATTTCAATGTGCATAGAAATCAGGCAGGGATCTGGTTAAATGTAGGTTCTAGGTCAGTCAGTCTGGAGGTGGCCTCTGAGAGCCTACATTTCGTACAGCGTTTCAGGTTGCAACCACAGAGCTATTCTATGGGTCATACTTGGAGTCACAAGGGCCTAGAAGTAAAAACAAAAACTCTAGGTATTTCCAACGGAGAAGGCAATGGCACCCCACTCCAGTACTCTTGCCTGGAGAATCCCACGGTCGGAGAAGCCTGGTGGGCTGCAGTCCATGGGGTCGCTGAGGGTCGGACACGACTGAGGGACTTCACTTTCACTTTTCACTTTCATACATTGGAGAAGGAAATGGCAACCCACTCCAGTGTTCTTGCCTGGAGAATCCCAGGGATGGGGGAGCCTGGTGGGCTGCCGTCTATGGGGTTGCACAGAGTGGGACACGACTGAAGTGATGCAGCAGCAGCAGCAGGTATTTCCAAAACATGCCTCCATGGGGGTCCCTACCAGCCCTGTTAGGACTAGCATTGAATTAAAGTATGTAGTAAATTATTTTCATATTTTTTAAGTCTTCAACATAAGTACAGATTTGTCCCTAGTTTTGAAATAAGAGGGTACTCCATCAGTGATTGGGCGATGGGGCAAGAGGGGATTGGAGCACAGAGAAGAAGAGAAGCACTGCAGAGGGGTCCTGAGAGGGCAAAGTTTCTGCCCCAGGAACCTCCTGGATGAGCCAACGTCCTGTAGAGATGCAGGTGGTAACCCTGACCATGGTGTAGCCGGTGCAGGAATGCAGCCCGGATGCTGACTGCCAGAGTACAGAGGGACAGGATTTGTGGGCTCAGAGCCTCCCTTAAGGCTCTGGGTGGGAGGATTGTGCCATAAGTTAGGGATCTTTGTCATTTTGTGATTTGCATTTTTTACTGTCAGTTGTTTTTAAAAACTAATGATTTATGGCCAGACCTTTAAATTGAACTGTCCATCCATTTTGCGTTCAGCTCCAGCTACCTTCATTTTCCTCCTGAGTTTATTCGCTTTGTGATATATAGTCAACATTTCACTGTGTTTGCCACATTAAATTGTCCTGCATTCAGAAGGCTAGTGGTGCGGGACAGTAGCTGACAGCTCAGGCTGCTGAGATTCCGGCCTGTCTCTAGTTGTGTGACCTTCGGCAAGGGAGGGACCCTCTCTGTTTCTCGGTTTCCCATTCTCTAAAACAGCAGAAGACCATCTTATTTACAAAGCAGAAATAGAGACACAGACATAGAGAACAAACATACTGATACCAAGCGGGGACGGGCTAGGGGGGAGAGTGGGATGAACTGGGACATTGGGATTGACATATATACTATTGGTGCTATGGATAAAAAAGATAACTAATGAGAACCTACTGTATAGCTCAGGGACCTCTACTCAGTGCTCTGTGGGGACCTAAATGAGAAGAAAATCCAAAAAAGAGGGGATATATGTATTTATATAGCTGATTCACTCTGCTGTACCTTAGATACTAACACAACATTGTAACGCAACTATACTCCAAAAAAAATTTTTTTTTAAAGAAAAGAAAGAAAAATAAATAAAATAGCAAAAATAGAAGTACACCTACCTCGTATTGTAGTTGAGAAAGCCAAATGAAAGGACATAGGGTTCTTTAGAACTCAAGAAATGTTAGCTGGGAGCTTCCTAAGGAGTAGTGGTCTCTGGGGCATTTTCCTTTCCATTAAAGCATGCTGACAGCAGGTAACGCCTACACTTAAAGAGCTTGTTTACCTCAGTCAGTATCACAACACTACCGGAGTCTAGCATGCTTTTCTTTGCTGTTAGACTCTTTCTAAGACGTAAAACTCTTTTTCAAAAACCAGCTGAACAAAGATACCGATTAGTTTAGCAAGCATACCAGAATAAGTCCACAAAAAATATTGTGTACACACAAAAGATCTTTTCTTTCCTTTGAGGGAAATTGTTTTTGATTCCTAGCTTGCATTTCCCCAGTTGGTTCAATCTTTCTGGAAGCTGACGCCTCCCAGGGACGTGCTAAGGTCCATGGGTCTTGGGTGGCACTAACCACTCAGATGATCATCAGTCTGATAACAGAATACACACTGACCTGAGCCTACAGCATCCTTCCAGGTCCTTCAGCTTTGCAGCTTCTGAGTCATCAATGAGTCCCAAAGCTGATCACCATTAGCCATTCTTCCCCCAACTCTTCCTTTCTCAGATTGCTGCAGGGCAAGAAGAGAACTCCACTGAGCTACACCCCCAGCCAGGCTCAGCCTCTTTCTCACACTCCAAAAACCTCCTTTCCCCACCTCATTGCATCTCTAAAGCACTTTTCCTCTTCCCTCCCTGTCAAAGATGCCAAGCATAATTGCCTTAATAGACTCAGGCTTTGAGGGGGGAAAATCCCAAAGTGTGTCTGGGAGCATCTCCATTTCTCTTGTCACAAATCTCCCCTGAGACCAAAAAAAGTATGGAGCCTTGGCTGCCTAGCAGAAAGTAAAAGGGAGAATAGAGGCAGACAATGTAATGACCAGTTCAGAGAAAGTCCTGCCTTCCTCAGATTAGTGTAAACTTTATGTCTAAACATAATACAGAGGAGAGAGCAAGATCTGTAGAATTACCAGCTCCGGGCATGACACAGGGTCACCTTTGGAACCAATGTCAGCCAATTCAAAATTTAAGCCAACTCATCATCCGTTTCCCCTAAGTAGTTAATTTAGGGGTCTTTTAAAAAGAATAAGATGATACGATCAAGATTAATTAAACCTTTTCCTACTCTTTCCCTGTCCTCTCCATTTCCAGTTAATGAGGTTTCTTCTAAAATTACAGTAAAATGTCACAAAGTGGTGCTCATGAAAAAAGCAGTAGCTTTAAAGTCAGAGTGATTTAATGGTGAGATTTTACTTTTCTCCTATCTCATTACCCTTGGTGCCCTACTGGTATCTTTACTCATGAGAAATGTTTAAATGACATGGGTTTTCTACATGGGCTGGGCCCTGCTGGAGCCAGAGGCTCAAATGAAGTAGATTTAATCTCCAGATTTTCAGTTTCCCTCCCTCACTTCCTTACCCGCACCCACCTCCCCTGTCTTTGTAAATATTCAATTATCTCCCAATTCACCCAATATATTCTCTACTATTCTTCTTTTCTTTGTGCTCACATCTGGTGAGCTGGCAAGCAGGTTTTTTTCCTACAATGGTCCACGACAGAGGTTGGCGAACTTTTTCTGAAAAGGGCCGGATAATAAACATTTGAGCCTTTGAGGGCCATCTCTGTCACAACTATTCAACTTTCATTATAGTTCAAAAGCATCCATTGATGATACTGGAAAACAAATGATGAGACTGGTCTTCAATAAAATGCTACTGTGGACGTGACTATTTAAATCTCATATACTTCTCACATATCACAAAATAGTACTCTTTTGATTTTTATTCAACCATTTCAAAATGCAAAAACCATTCTTGGATTGCAAACTATACAAAAACAGGCAGCAAGTCACATTAGGTCCATGGACTGCAGTCTGCCAACCCAGGGCCAACTCTTGATTTTTCTCACTAATGAACAGGAAATGGTCCCCCACGCAACAAATAATCCAAAAATCACTTCTATTTGGCTCTGGAATGCACTCTGCAATTTTTTAAGCAGCACGCTGGTTTTCCTGGTTACCTTGATTCTAGTCCGGTAATCAAATTAGAATGGATTCCAGGTGAGTGGAGACAAAGAGGCCATTCTAAAATTATGACCCACTGTAGGGGACAAGGCTTGTCCAATGATTGCAAACTCCTGATGAAAATGGAAGAGTTCTCACATGGATAATAGCAAATTTACTGCTGAAACATTGAGCATTTTTATTATGTTCTAACAAGATTTCAGTGGTGGCAATGCTAATTATGCATTCTTTCTACATTTACACATTGGCACTTTTTTGTTTTAATCAGAAAACTGATTGCTGATTTATCTTGTTACCATGGTGATTTAAACATTTCCCTGAGCTTGAAATGGAAAAATAGGTGACTTAGTACTTCATTAACTTCCTCAAAGAATCATCAGAAGGATAAATCTTTGGTCCTGAGAAGGTCTTGGACACCATGCGATCCAAGCCCCTCAATTTACAGATGAGGAAACCAAGGCCTGTGAGATTCAAGCATCATCTTAGGACTGAAATGTCTGCCATTCATTATCTACCCCAAAGTTGCCTACTAGTGATTGATAAATGTGATTTGCCTAGAATAGGTCTCCTGACTCCAAATGGTCTTTCTACCGAATCACCGGGTATCACAGTCCTTGCCATGGTTAGGTCACCTGCCGGAGTGATGACTCTGGCCTAGAAGTGTCACATCATTACATAACACCTGGGCACCACCCCCCACCCCGCACCACCACCACCACTGTTTTGTTCTTTCAGAACAGTCTCTGGATTCACAAAGTCTTCTGTAGATATTGGAGAGGGTTCCTTGAAGAATTCCTTTACATATTCAAAAAGGTCAGAGGCTTTGGAGCCCATTCCTGATTTGTCTAGAATAGCCTCTCAGAGGTGGAAATCTTGAAGAGTTTATCCAGAAGTCAGATGATCAACATCTGGTGGCATCTTCTGCAAGTTGGTACATTTCAGGATGGACATTTGGGAACCTTTAAAAATGATCCCACCTACTGACTCAAGGACTGCAGAACTTAAGAGCACTGCTTAAAGGCGAACTAGCAATTGTTCCCACAAAGCATGGCCACTGTACTAGCCACATGTCATATTACCCCATTTGACAGAGAAACTGCAGCTCAGAGAGGTTAAGTAACTTGCCCAAGCTCGCTCCGCAACTGGGAACTGGCAGGACCATGTGACTCCTCAGTTTTCTGGCTTCAAAGTTTTAGCTATTTTCATAAGCTCCTGGGGTCTAAAAGTGAGCCGTAGGCATCCCAGAAACAAATGCTTTCATCAGTCCTGCCAGCCAGGCCCCAGAAATTGATAAATCAATACATTACCATAGTAAGCCAGGTCACTAGTAGTAATAGCTAACATCTAATCAGTATGTAGACAAACCAAACACTGTTCTAAGAACGGAATATGCATTAATTCATTTAGTCCTTATGGCAATAAGGTATAGAATCCCAGGGACGGGAAGCCTGGTGGGCTGCCGTCTATGGGGTCGTACAGAGTCGGACACGACTGAAGAGACACAGCAGCAGCAGCATTCTTATTTTGCCCATTTTTTTTTAGAGGCAGAAAGAGAGTGGGTAACTTGTCCAAGGTTACATCACTGATTAAAGGCAGGGCAGCCAGGTCCCAGAGCCCAGTCTTATGGACGGACCAGGATATATCTCAACCTCGGTGCCTAACGCAGGTGTGTCAGCCTCAGCACTTGTGATATCTGGAGCTGAATCATTCCTTGTTGATGGGAGTAGGGGAGGTTGGCATAGGCATTTTATGATGCTTAGGCAGCATCCCTGGCTTCTACCCACTAAATGCCAGTAGCACCTGACCCTTCAGTTGTGACAACCAAGAATGTCTACTGACGTTGCTAACTGTCTCCTGGAAATCAAAATTACCTCCACTTGAAAACTATTGACATAAAGTATAAAACTTTATAAGCCTCCCTAATCTTTATGGTGGTCCAAGCTTCTTACTAAAGGTAGAATGATAAATAATTAAGCCTGGTAATTATGTTTTCCAAAGTTTATATACATGTACTTAAATAAGTCAATTTAAATCAAATTTGATATATCATCCAAATGGAATCGGAATGTGAATGAAACTAACACTTTTCTGATTGATTGCTATAATCCATAGCATCAATACCAAGTGAAAAAAAAAGGAGAGAGAGAGATCTGACCATAGAAAACATAGACCAAGAGTTGTTTCTCCCTTCCTTCCTTCCTTCCTTCCTTCCCTCCACCTTCTTCCCTTTCTTTTCCTCTTTTTTCTTTCTTAATATTTACCTGGAATTTGCAGCATAATTTTAAGACTCCCAGAGATCTTTGCATATCTATTCCAATTGCCTTTTATAGGAGGAAACACCAAAGTCCAAAGAACCCAGATAATGGGTCCTAAGTTGCTCATCTGTTTATAGTATCAAGGACACTAGACGAGCAGCATCTCTTCTGGCTTGCTAGAGTCCAGGTGTGGTTGTGTGTCCTCTACACACTGTTTTGAGGATTCAGCATGTGTTGTGCACGTGTCTCTGCAGCCAGCAGTTCCCACCTGATGCCAGCCCGGGTCTCCGCAAACCCTACGGACCCCACTGCAAGTCCAGCTGTGACTCCAACGGCAGATGCCTCCGCTCAGGACCAGCCCACCATCACCAACAATCCAGAGCCACGTGGGTGAACTGTGCAATCCAGGTCTCTCGAGATGAGAGAGAATCCTTTCAACAATTGGTACTGGAGAGCTGTGGCTGGGGCATTGTACACCTTAAATGTCTTCTCAGCTGGATGCGAATTTTGCACTTGGTGTCTTTTTTTTTTTAATCAAAGAAATACCCAGAGCAGACAGTGGTTATACCAAAGGTTATCAAACAAATACAAGGAGCATGTTGATCACAGGGGTGTGTTGGAAAGGGTAACTGGGTTATTCTGGATGTCCATGCCTAATGATTGTGTGTACAGGGAGTCAGAGTTTGCCTTGTGGTGTATCCAAATCCTTATACACTGAGGTGCATTTTAAGAATCTTAGCCCCTTGTTCATTCCATTTTATTAAAACAGCAGAAAATTGCGACTTCTCTACCAGTTGGATAATATTTGGTATGCGTGTTTGCCACTGCCCTGCTCCTCGCAGTCCCACGGACAGATTTCCATTTGACATCTAAGACCAGCATTTCTGAGGCACCTTGAAATGAATAGGTTAAGGCTGGAAACACAGGAAAGGCCATGGCTTTGTAAATGGGTTTGCATTTTTCTCCTTGAATTTTTCTAGGGTCGTAATGCTTCCAAATCAGTTAATGACACTGTTGGATGTCGTTTACTTTTCAATTGCAATCCATAAAATAACATTTAGAAAATTCTTAGTATTTAAGTGTAGTATTTTCCATGAATTACCCATTAGAATAGACTGGCAGCAGTGGAAAACGCAGGAAACAAGCCTTTAGCTCATAGTCTCATTCCCCACCCCTTATGCCTGCCTGCATCTGCGTAGGGGTGTGTGTGTGTGTGTGTGTGTGTGTGTGTGTGTGTGTGTGTCTGAGAGAGAGAGAGAGAAGAGAAAGAGCCAACTGCCCACACTGTTTGCTGCTAAGGTAGTAAATAAATCAGTAATGCAATATTGTGGGTCCAAACTACTCTTTGCACTACTTTATTTACAGTAGTAAATAAAAATTATTTTTATACCATTGACTCCTAGGAAGTGGTTGCTTTTTTAAAAATTTTTTTGTAGTTAACTGTTGTCATTGTACAAAGTCCTAAAGTCCATACATTCACCTCAAGGAGGCAAAAAGAAAAAGTCCCCTTATGAGAGGGATTATTGCTGGTAAACATTAACGTTTGTGGATAGAGAGGTGGCAGGAGTCTCCTCTCCAGGGAACCTGAGCTCAGGGACTGAGCCCTGTGATGTTCACACAGTATCAGCCATTGTCTCAGGGCTCTGCTGTTATAAGGCTGGGTTTCTATCAGTTCTGCTAAGTCTGTAGCCCATCCTCTTCCTCCTCTGTGTACTGTTCTTGTTTTAGCAAAGATTGTCCTTCCTGCTTGTGAAAACATTAGGCTTTGGAGTCAGACAGCCCTGGATACAAATTCTGGTTCTGCTGCTTACTAGCTCTGTAATCTGGGGTGAGTGATTAACCTCTCTGAGTCCTAGATTACTGTTTTACAAAATATTGGCCATATAACCCACCTCTTGGGTTTTTTATGAGGCTTAAGTAGGATAACAGGGCTTCCCAGGTGGCGCTAGTGATAAAGAACCCACCTGCTAGTGTAGAAGACTCACATTGGACCCCTGGGTGGGGAAGATCTCCTGGAGAAGGAAATGCAGCCCATTCCAGTATTGTTGCCTGGAGAATCCCATGGACAGAGGAGCCTGGCGGGCTATAGAACAGAGTGTTGCAAAGAGACAACGGACACAACTGAAGTGACTCAGCACACACGCAATCAAGTAGAATAATGTGTATAACTCTGAGGACGGTGCCCTGAACATGATTGCTTGTTATTTTTATTAGAGAAGTTGAGGGGTCAGATCAAGGGCTCTTTGGTCCACCTAGATGCTCTTCATGGCAAACATGCCTATTCTCCAGCTGCTGGGAACACAGGCCACTGACAGTTCATAGCTGCACTCCTCACTGGGAATTGCCATCAGTGACAGGGTAAAAATCTTTCCACATGCAGCTCAGGGCCAATGACTTGTTAATGCCGGGAGGGAGGTTTGCACAAGTCTCAGCACTATTGACATTCAGGGTCAGGTGCTTCTTTGTCATGGGGCGGTGGAGGAGGGTTGCCTGTCTTGGGCATTAGGATGTACTACAGCAGCATCACTGGTCTCTACCCATTAGAAGCCAGTAGTGCATGCACCCCACCCCAACACACACACCCCTTCATAGGCCAGTTGTGACAGCCAAAAAAGTTCTGACATTGCCAAACATTCCTTAGAGGGTAAAAAAATCATCACCCCTCCTTCACCTTGGTAATGATTGGTGTAGGAAAACAAAGGCTCCTTGCCTCAATTTGGAACAGTCCTTGAAGGGCCACCCCAGCTCCAGAACACCATCTTGGTGGCACCCTCATTCTAGCTCAAATTCTGTCTCTGCCCAATTCTGCCCTCCTTGTTTTCACATTAGATTTCCTGACATCTCCTATAAAGGCTCCTATAACACTTTCCACACAACCCTGCACTAAGAATCTGTTTCCAAGAAACACAATTATGTTAGTCTTCTAGAGCTGCCATGTCAAAGTAGCACAGACTGGGTGACTTAAACAACAGAGCTTATTTTCTTGCTGTAGGGAGACTGGAAATCCAAGATCAAGATGTCAGCAGGGTGGTTTCTTCTGAGGCCTCTCCATGGCATGTAGGTGGCAGGTCTTCTAACGGTATCTCTTTATAGTCTTCCTTCTGTGTGTGTCTGTGCCCTAATCTCCTCTTACAAGGACAGCAGTCCTATTGCATCAGGGCCCATCCCTAATGACCTCATTTTACCTTAAATATCTCTTTAAAGACCCTATCTCCAAATGTGATCACATTCTGTGGTACTGGGGGTTAAGACTCTAATACGTGAGTTTTAGGAGGACACAATTCAGCCCATAATACCAACCTAAAACACCATGGCAGGTTGATTAAGGTCCAGAATATGGACTCTTGGGAGCTGTCCTGATATGAGACAGTTGCCCAAACACGCTCATCTCAGCTGATTCTGGAAAGAACAGGAGTGGTTCCAGAGCCAAACCACTTCAATCACTTCAGTTGAAGCTGCTAGAAAGAGAGTAAAAGTGTTAGTCACTCCATTCTGCCAACTCTTTGAGACCCCGTGGACTGTAGCCCACCAGGCTCTTCTGTCCATGGAATTCTCCAGACCAAGAACACTGGAAAGGTAGCCTTTCCCTTCTCCGGGGGATCTTCCCAACCCAGGGATTGAACCTGCGTCTTTTGCACTGAAGGCTGGATTCTTTACCATCTGAGCTACCAGGGAAGCTAGTAGGTCTTCCATCAATTCCTGTTCCAGCTTAGACTCCTGTTCTCTTGGGAGTTCTCAGACTGTATGATATAGGTCCAGCCTTGATCTCCATCTTCTCTCCTTATGTTCTAAACTCAGTTCCCAAAAGTCTGATGTCCATGCTGGCTAGAATAGAACCCTGTGCAGTGAAGGCAACAGGGCTGGGGGTTCGGGTGGGGGTGGGGAGAAAGAAAGGAATGGAGGATGGGGTCCAGAGATGATACTCAGTTACTTCCCTGTTGTCCCCTCTCCTTGGGACATTCTTAGGCCAGAGGTGAAGTTCAGTAGATTGTCAAACAGATCTAGCACTCAGATGTAACTTATTTGGTCCACCAAATGCTTTTAAGAATTCAGTTATGTTGTTATCTTAAAGATTTTAGGCTTTTCCTGCAAAAATCTACAGATGTGAAAAACTGGACTTTCATTGCTATATGGCAAGAACTGGCTAAAGCTGAGAAGGTCTGCTCCTTTTAGATCTTGTGGTTTCTGGCTTGCCCCCGTCTCCACCATTCCCTGCTGTTTAAACTTAACCTATGTAGGTATTTGAATTTATGATCCATGCTTTGGACTTTCTCTTCATTCTTAATGACTATTGTGACAAGTTTGAGACAGACCTCCAAATTTATCTACTGCTTAATCACTGCAAAGCCCCTGGGGAACTGGGGAAATGGTAGTCTTTCTGCCGTCTAATAGAGGGAGAGGCCAAGTTGTGAGTCATTTGAAGTCCAGTAAAGTGTCCAAAATGTTTCAGTATAAAATGTCAATTAAAAAAATATATATATTCGGGAATTTCCTGGCAGACCAGTGATTAAGATTTCATTCTTTCACTGCTGAGGATGCAGGTTCAACCCCTGGTCTGGGAACTAGGATCCCACAGTCCTCTCAATGAGACCAAAAAATTTTTATAAATATTAGCATTTTCCTACACCAACAAATAACTAAATGATAAAATATTAAAGAATTATATATATTAAAAACAAATATTTAATAAAATAATATTGTAACAAATTAAATAGTTCATTTACAATAGCAATACAGTTATAAAAAGGATAAACAAATATGCTAGTAATTAACTTAACAATGAATTCAATAGATCTTTACCAAGAAAAAAAATTTTAATTTAAAAGTATATAATGGACTTCCTGGTGCTCCAGTGGTTAAGAGCCTTCCTAAAAATGCAGGGGACATGGGTTCGATCCCTGGTCTGGGAAGATTCCACATGTTGCGGGGCAGCTGGGCCTGTGCCCCACAGCTACCAAGACTGTGCTCTGGAGCTGGAGTCAGGTGGCTGAAGCTACTGAAACTCACATATCCTGGAGCCTGTGCTCCGGAACAGGAGAGGCCACCGCAATGAGAAGCCCAGGCACCACAGCTAGAGAGTAGCCCCTGTTTACCAAAACTAGAGAAAGCCAGCATGCAGCAACAAAAACCCAAAAATAAATAATAAATAAACATTTTTTTAAAAGTATATAGAGAAGATATAAATAAAGCGATATACCAAGTTCATGGGTGGGATAACAACATAAAAATATATCAATTTCCTCATAGTTGATATATAAATTCACTGAAATTTTAATCAAAGTCTTGATTTTGTGAGACACTAGCAAACTGATTTTAAAATTGATATGAAAGAATAAAAATCCATGCATAACAAACTAAAAAAAGAAAAGTGCATTGACCTACCAAATATTATTATACAATAAAATCATAATAGCAGAAATAGTAGGGTGATGATGCAGGAACAGACAAATGATTCCAGGTGAAAAAATGGGGATCACAGGAACCGACTAGATTTATATGGAAATTTGATGTGTGATAAAATATTATCACAACTCAGTGGGACTAAGAGTAGAATATTTAATAAATAGAGTTAGGAAATTGGCCAATCATATGCAGAAAAATAAGATTGAAATTGTATCTCATGTCCTTTATTTTTAAAATTCAAAATAAATTAAAAATTTAACATAAAAAGTAGAACCACAAGGCTAGCAGGAGAAATTGTAGGAGAATATTTTATACATTCAGAGAAGGCAATGGCACCCCACTCCAGTACTCTTGCCTGGAAAATCTCATGGGCGGAGGAGCCTGGTAGACTGCAGTCCATGGGGTCGCTAAGAGTCAGGCACGACTGAGCGAATTCACTTTCACTTTTCACTTTTATGCATCGGAGAAGGAAATGGCAACCTGCTCCAGTGTTCTTGATTGGAGAATCCCAGGGATGGTGGAGCCTGATGGGCTGCCATCTATGGGGTCACACAGAGTCAGACACAACTGAAGTGACTTAGCAGCAGCAGCAGCAGCATTTTACACATTTTAATGAGGAAAGATTTTTTAAAAACAATATATAGATTTCTCCTCTTCAAAAATGAAGGATTTTTATTCAGAAAAGTCTACCACAGCCAAAGTTGGTGGATTGGTGACAGGCTGGGAGAAGGCATTTGTAACATCCAACAAGGCAAAGGAGCAATATATAGGTTGCACTAGGAATGTATGTTAATTAACCACCACAACAAACAGAAAACCTAGTAGAAAAAATATTCAAAACCTATTATCAGGTAATTCATAAATGAAGAAAATTTAATGACTTACGAATAAAGAGCTGCTAATCTAGCTTGAAGTCAAAGAAATACAAACTAAAATTAAAAGGCATAATAACTTCATAGCCATCATATTTGCAAGAATGAGAAAGACACGCATATGGGAAAATAGTAACTCTCATTCTTAGTCACTTGGAGGGCAAACTGGCAAGCAATATGGCAGTAATGCTGAAATTAAATATCAATAGACTCAGCAAACCCTCCTAAGTATGGACTCCACAAACTGCACAGGTCCCATGGGGAATATATATGAAGGAGGATGTTCTTCACAGCAGTACTGAGAGAGCAAGGTGATGGAGCAGCCTGGATGTCCATCAGTTGGAGAATGGATATGATGGATGGATGAAGTGTAAAACAACACACAGTATCTGATAATATAAAATACCTAGGGATAGATTTAACACAATTTTATGAAGTCTGTATTCTGAAAACTAAGAGCATTACTTAAAATTAAACAAAGAGAAAAATTAAACAAACCTAAATAAAATGGAGATATATACCATGTTTATAGATTAATAGACTTAATAGTTTCAAGATAGAAATCCTTTTTGAATTGGTTTATAGATTCAATGCAATAACAATCAAAATCTCAGCAGGATACTTTGGTAGAAATTGCCAAGTTGATTCTAAAATTTATATGGAAATGCAAAGACCTGGAATAAATAAAGCAATGTAAAAGAAAATATGTAAAAACAAATATAAGAACAAAACTAGAAGACTGACATTACTTGATTTTAAGACTTACCATAAAGCTACAGTTATTAAGACAGTGAGTATCATACTAGCATAAAAATAGACAAATAAATGGTAAAGAATAGAGATTCTAGAAATTCCCATACACATACAGTCAAATGATTTTCAACAAAGTTGCCACAAAAAAAAATTATCTGCCTTGGAGAAAGAAAGATGTTTTCATAAAAACAACTTAATAGTCACAAGCAAAAACAAAACAAAACAAAAAATTTGATTCTTCCCTTACACCAGATATAAAAATTAAAATTTGTCATAGAATGTATACACTAAAATTATAAAACTTGTGGAAGAAAGTGCTGGGATCCTTGAATTTGGCAAAGATTTTCTTACGTAGGACACAAAAAAACATGAACTATAAATTTAAAAAATCAGTAAATTGGACTTGACCAAAATGAGGAACTCTTGCTCTTCAAAAGACACTTACCCAATTGAAAAGGCAAGTCACAAACTGAGAAAATATATCTGCAAAAAAATGTATATGACAGAGGACTTCAATATACCATATGTAAGGAATCCTTGCAACTCAATAATAAAAGACCAGAAACTCAATGCAAAAACAGGAGAAACAAACTGAACAAAATAACCTCCTCATGAAGGTGACTATAGGGATGGCAAATAAGCAGACTGAAAATTACTTTAATGTCATTAGTCATGATGGAAAGGCAAATTAAAACCTCATTGAAATACCACTGCATGTTCATTAGATTGGTAAAATTCAAAAGATTGATTATATTAAGTATTGGCAAGGACATGAAGCAAATGAAACTCTCATTGACTGCTCACACTTGCATGCTCAATCAGTCATGTCTGACTCTATGCCCTAGGACTCCCCTGTGTTTAAGTTTGAGGATCAGTCCTCCTGGGGACTTGTTTTAGTCGCTAAGTCATATCTGACTCTTGCAACCCCATGGACTGTAGCCCCCTAGGCTTCTTTGTCCATGGGATTTTTCAGGCAAGAATACTGGAATAGGGATTATTTACCACTGAGCTACTTGGGAAGCCCCTCATTTACTTATCATGGGAATGTTGTTGTTTGGTCGTGTCCGACTCTGCCACCACATGGACTGCAACACTCCAGACTTCCCTGTCCTTCATCTCCTGGAGCTTGCTCAAACTCACGTCCATTGAGTCGGTGATGCCATCCAACCTTCTTGTCCTCTGTTGCCCACTTCTCCTCCTGCCTTCAATCTTTCCCAGCATCAGGGTCTTTTCTAATGAGTCAGCTCTTCACATCAGATGGCAAAAAGTACTGGAATGCAATACGGGAATGTAAAATGATACAATCACTTTAGGAACAAAGCTTGAGGAATTCCTTAAAAAGTTAATAGTACACTTCCTAATTTAGTGTTGCCAGATAAAAGACACAAAGTTAAATTTGAATTTCACATAAACAGTGAAAAAATTTTAATTTAAGTATGTCTCAAATGGGACATGTATATACTAAAGAATTGCTTGTTTATCTAAAATTCAAATTTAATTGGGGTTTATATATTTTTGTTTACCAAATCTGGCAATTCTACTTCCCATACAACCTAGCCATTCCGTTCTTAGTTATTCACCCAATAAAACATGAAAATACATGTCCACTTGTACACCAGTGTTCAAAGTGGCTTCCTTTTAAATAGCCCTAAACTAGAGACAACCTAAATGTCTATAAGCAAAAGAATAGATAAACAATCTATGGTATAGTCATAAAATGGATTACTAACCAGTAATAAAAAGGAATGAACTATTGATACACACAAAAAAAAACATGGATAAATATTAAAGTAATTATGCTTAGAGAAGCCAGACCCTCTCCCTCAAAAAAGTACATATCAAATTATTCTTCACATAAATTTCTAGACAATGCCAACTAATCTATAGTGACAGAAAGATTATCATTGACTGCCTAGGGCATGTAAGGATTGGGATGATATTAAGGGGAAAGATGGTTTTTGAACTTCTCAGAGTGATAGATAATTCCTTATCTTGATTATGATGATAGTTTCAATTTGTTTACCTATTTCAAAACTCATCAAGTCGTATTCTTTAAATGCGTGCTGTATATTGTAGGTCAATTATACCTCAGTAAAGCTGTAAAATTTTATTTCTAATTTTCTTTTATTTTGATAAAATAGTGTGTGAAACTCTAGTAGTTAAAACAAGCATTCTGCTTACTTATAGAGACAAAACCCACAAATACAAGAACTTAAATAAAACCACAAGTGTTAAAGTGAAATTTGAGTTAATATTCACAAATATTAAGCCAGTGTATTTTAACTTCCCCTATAATTCATGTTCCTTTGCAGTCTTCTCTCTCATAGAGAGCCCTGAAGCTTATAACCAGAAGGTAGAAAAAAGCCAGAGTAATTGGTTTCACATTAACAGAATAATGGACTAGCAAATTAAGCCTGGTAAGGGATGAGTTTCCTACAGTCTTTAGTATATCAAGGGATGGGTTTGGAAGACTAGTTCATAGATTTTTTCTATCAGTAATGTACAGACAGTATCTCTTCCATTTGTGACAAATACATGCTATGGTTGAAAGAATATAATAAAGTAAGGAAGACAAAAATCCACTCTTTCCAGCCCAAAGAGTGGTGGGGAAAAAAAAGAACAGAAAAATAGGGTCTGGAGGAGGAAGACAGATGCCACAGTTCTCCTTTTTTATATCCTCTCGAGTCTCAAGGGGGATTCCTATGTGACTAAGTTGTAAAGAATCTGCCTGCAATGCAGGAGATACAGTTTCAATCCCTGGGTCAGGAAGATTCCCTGGAGAAAGAAATGGAAGCCCACTCTGGTATTCTAGCCTGGGAAATCCCAAGGACAGAGGAGCATGGTGGGTTACAGTCCATGGGGTCACATAAGAGTCAGACACGACT
The DNA here is from genome assembly GCF_055505025.1 of Bos grunniens. Taxonomy (NCBI): domain Eukaryota; kingdom Metazoa; phylum Chordata; class Mammalia; order Artiodactyla; family Bovidae; genus Bos; species Bos grunniens. The sequence continues at coordinate 73,260,070 of NC_141170.1, forward strand.
TAACAAGTTCCCAGGAGGACTGACCCTCAAACTTAAACACAGGAGAGTCCTAGAGCCTAGAAAGATCTGTTCTGCTTCTGTTGGAAAGCACCATGACCCCCTGCCCGTAGCTGGGGCACAACCAGTGCCTGTTTGCTGCAGCCAATGGGGAGGAGCCTGAGTTTGGCTTCTCTGAGTCTTGCCAGCTTTCTGTGTGGTTAGGTGTCCAGAAACTTTTACGTTCTCAAGGGGGACATGTGGAAAGTCACTGAGGGTGCTGGCTGTCAGGACTCTAGCAAGCGCTGCAGCTGTGGAAATCTTTAACACCAATGAGAGCCAGAAGTGAAGCCCATTAATAAGAAGATGTTGGAGGGGATGTCTGGAAGCAATGCTTAAGACAAGGGAGGAGACCACAAGTTTACTGAAGCAGGTGTTAACTTCAGAGCTTGGCCCAATGACTAGACGGTGTGAAGACCTCTTACATATTACCACAAGCATCTCACTGTGAAAGGAAAATCAAAATAGAGTTAGTGTTGCTAAAAGAGCTCTCTAAAATGGCGCTAGGAGGTTATTAAGGAAGTGTGACTTAGGCACATCAGCCTGGATGAAATCTAACATTTTGACCTGATGAAGTAACCCAGAAAAACTGCCAGAAACTCAAGATGCTTATCACATCTTTACCCTAAGGTAACTCACGACAGTCACCATGTTTCAGACCCCTACCCTAAAACAATTTGTGATTCCCTAAGGCAAATATTTTCAGACCCAGGTACAGAGTCAGTCACAGTTCATACTAGGCAACTTTTAAAAACTTCGTGGCCTTTCATTTTTCTAAGTCCCTCTTTCTCATCCTCAGAAGACTCCTTCAAGTTCCTCAAATCTGGGTCTCCTAAATTTTAATTCTTAAGGCCCTAAATAAGCTCTTCTTATTTGCAGTCTCCTGAATTATTTTTTTTGACACCACAAATTCCAACACTGATACCGTCTTCCAGAGGAATAATGTGTATGTGGGTCGGGGAAGGGAGACTCTGAGAGAGTAGACAATTTGCCTAAATAAACTAAACTACCTAATGGCACAATGTTAGTTTATTTCACTGGAGTAAATAGTTTTCTGACCCTACTTCTCTAACCACCCATACCAATACCCGAAGGACCTACAGTCAAAAGGAAATCTAGGTTACAGATGAAGTGAAAAATTTATATCCAAAGCACATGAATGTAGTAAATTTGTAAACCATTACCAAGATAAGACAAGAGATGTTTCCAGGCATTCAGTGCTCAAGGGCAATAGTGGTAGCCCATAAATGAAAGATAGACTCAGAGGTGGGGCTGACTCATGCAGGATGGGCAGAATTGGGGTCAAGCAGATAGGATGGGACACATCAGATGAGAGGGATCTCATGAACAAGGGCCCGGAGGTGAGGGTGGGCAATGGAACAGAGAGCTTCTGCCGGGCCGGTGGTGTCCCTGTGGGTTAGCACCACCTAAGAACTCAGCAGTGAGTAAGCTCAGGTGAGGCAGGCCCTGAACTTGCAAGTCCAAGGCTGGACTTGCCTTCTGGAGGCTTTGCAAAGAGAAAACCAGAGAAGACTTCCCTTGTGGTCCAGTGATTAATGCATGGGGCACAGCGGTTCTATCTGGTCGGGAAGCTAAGATCCCACATGCTGCTTGGTGTGACCAAAAAAAAAAAAAAAACAGACCCCAAAATACAGAGAATGTTAGTTGGCTCCTCAATAGGCAAAGAAACTCAAAGTGGCTACCTGATGGCTCTTGGTGTTTGCAGAGCAGCAAAGGGCTTTAGCACATTACTTAGACCAAAATGATTCTTAGAGGCACTAGAGACAAGGAAACCAAAGCCTAGCTGGCCCTGGCTGGCTGCACACTGTAAGGAGAGCTCTTATTTTTTAGTTTCTATTCTCTCCACAAAGAAAATGTACTGGATTGGTCTTTGGGAACCAGCCTATCTCACATGTCATGCCATGTCCTGTGGCCAAGTCCCTTAGCTTGACAGGACTCCTTGCTGAGAGGTCACAGAACAGAAAAGGGCATTGGTCCCACTCTCATCCATTGCTGGCAGGAATGCACAATGGTTCACCAGTTAGGAAGACAGTGTGGCAATTTCTTACAAAATTAAACATAGTCTTAACATGTAATCCAGCCGTGGTACTCCTTCGTATTTAGCCAAATGAACTGAAAACTTCTGTCCACACAAAAACTTGCATACAAATATTTAATACAACTTTTTTCATAATTGCCCAAACTTGGAAACAACAAAGATGCCCTTCAGTAAGTAAATGGATAAACTATGGTCCATCCAGATAATGGAATATTATTCAGAGCTAAAAAGAAAGAAGTTAGAAAGCCATGAGCAGATATGAAAGAAACTTGAATGCATATTACTAAGTGAAAGAAACCCATCTGGAAAGGCTACATACTGTATGATTCCAACTCATGGCATTCTGGAAAAGGCAAAACTAGGGAGACAGTAAAAAGATCAGAGAGGCGTAGGGAGAGATGAATAGGGGAAGCACAGAGGATTTTAGGGTAGTGAAAACCCTCTGAATGATGCTGATAACATAATGATGGGTACATGTCATTATGCATTTGCCAGAATTCGTCAGATGTACAACACAAGGATTAAACCATAATGAAAACTATGGACTTTTGGTGATTATGATGTGCCAGTATAGGTTGGTTAGTTATAACAAATGTACACTTCTGGTGGGAGATGTTGATAACAGGAAAGGCTATGAATGTGTGGGATTCTGGAAGTATATGGGCAATTTCCGTACCTTTCCTAAAATTCTGCTGTGAACCTGAAACTGATCTAAAAAAATAAAGTCTTAATAATTTATTTTAAAGATAACAGAGATCAGTAACTGTTTTAAATGGATAATGTTAACATTTGAAGAAGAGACACAAATGTAAGAAAAACAGTACTCATTACAACTTCAGGGCCTTCCTAGGTGACAGTGGTGGTAAAAAACCTGTCTGCCTACAGGAGACAGAAGAGACTCAGGTTCAAACCCTGGGTCAGGAAGATCCCCTGGAGGAAGAAATGGCAACCCTCTCCAGTATTCTTACCTGGAGAGGAGCCTGGTGGGCTACAGTCCATAGGGTCACAAAGAGTTGGACACAACTGAAGCGACTTAGCATAAACATGAACAAGACTTTAGAAATTACGGTAATTCCAAGAGTCCTTATAATAATTTCATCCCCAAAATGATGTCCCCTAGTGCTCACAGGTGTGCAAATGCCCAGAGCAAAGACATCTGGCCTGAACTACTTGCTATGTAGCCCTGAGCAACCAGCAGGCCATTTGGGCCCACGTTATTGGTCTAAGCATCATCTCATCTCTGAGCTGTCTTCAGGGTCTGATGTAAAATGATTGCGCTCCCCACCCCACCCCCGCCCACACAATGATGGTTAGATGGCATCACCGATTTGACGGACATGAGTTTGAGCAAGCTCTGGGAGTTGGTAATGGACAGGGAAGCCTAGCACGCTGCAGTCTATGCGGTCGCAAAGAGTCGGACACGACTGAGTGACCCAACTGAACTGAACTAAACATTGGGCCCAGAGACTTCTGACTTCTCTCTTTTTCATTCCAGCTGCTCCATAATCCAACTCAGGTTTCCTCTCTTCCAGGAAGTAGAAAAGAATCAACATTTCTTGGCTACCTAACTCACCTGGTATTTTCCATGTATTATTTCTATAAGTAGGATCTCATAGTCAAAAGATACTCCCTCTCTCAAGAAGCCATTTGTAGACTAGTGTTTGCATGGAACCTGGAATATCTTCTGGGAACAAATCTTGACATGCTGTTGATGCCTGTGACTTGGACACGCCTAATAGACTTGAGGACTATGGGTGGGGAAGCCCTTACAGAAGTCAGAAGGGAAATTGACTCTAATAACCCAGACTGGGCAACAGGCCCTCAGGGCTGCTGGGGAAAACTAGACTGGGTTAACAGATAATCTCTGCTCAGCCCTGACATTCTAGGAATATCTCACATTTGAAAGAGCTGTCTCACCAAATTCTGACTCTCTGGGGCCCTAGCAGGCTGTGGAGTTCACTAATGGAGTGTAAGTGAGGGAGAGAGTGTTTTTGATCCTCATTCTCCCTATCAGAGCCATGACCCTAAGTCATGCATCCAGCTTAAAGTGCTGCTGATACACATCACTCTGTACTCTATAGCTGTTTGTTAAGTAAACGAACCAAGCCATCCTGCATCATGAAGCTCAGATCCTCTGCTGTTTTTTGATGAGTCTCCATGACAGTTTCACCAAATGACCAGTCTGAGCGAGTAAATAATGAGGAACGTGAGTTTTAAGTGGTACCCTTGTACAATTGTGGGGGTCAGAGGCTGTTGAGTGAAGGGTCACACCCCAATACTAAGGAACACCAGGACTACTTACAGACCTGTTTTCAGGAAGTAAATGTCCTCATGAGCGGGTCAGATATCAAAATTAACATGACCTCAGTTGTATCCTCAGGATGAGACCTTAAGTTCATATTTCACTTAATTCTCATGATACCACTGCAATTGGAGGAGGGCATGGCAACCTACTCCAGTATTCCTGCCTGGAGAATCCCATTGACAGAGGAACCTGGTGGGATATCGTACACAGGGTCACATAGAGTTGGACACAGCTAAAGCAACTTAGCACACACCACTGCAAATAACATACACATTTCCCCCATTTCACTGATTAATAAACTATTACAATCATATCGAGATTATAATATGATTGTATTACATATCTCATCTATCCATTAGATTTTCTCAGTGGCACATGGCCATAAGCATTTATTTCTCACTCAGGCACCTGTGGGTTGGCTGTAGTTCAGCTCATCTAGGCTGGGCTTCATTCCAGACTGTAGGGGATCAAAGCATGCCTTGTGTATCTTTTTGTCTTCTGGGGTCAGCAGGCAGCTGGGGCATGTTGAATGGGATTAGAATATGCAACCCCAAAATATGCTGCTTTGACATAAGGGTTATTGAGAATCTGCAGATGTAGGAAAAGTCCCCTGCCCTTCTGTTTTCTGCCAAAAGCAGGCCACAAATTTCCCTTTGTAGTGATGTCCCCTCCTCTCCCATACCAGGAAGAAGAGAGCAACTCTTATCACTAGAGATGGAGAGTCAGCACTGAGATGCTGCTGCTGCTGCTGCTGCTAAGTCACTTCAGTCGTGTCTGACTCTGTGCGACCCCATAGACGGCAGCCCACCAGGCTCCCCCGTCCCTGGGATTCTCCAGGCAAGAACACTGGAGTGGGTTGCCATTTCCTTCTCCAATGCATGAAAGTGAAAAGTGAAAGTGAAGTCTCTCAGTTGTGTCTGACTCTTAGCGACCCCATGGACTGTAGCCCACCAGGCTCCTCCATCCATGGGATTTTCCAGGCAAGAATACTAGAGTGGGGTGCCATTGCCTTCTCCGCAGCGCTGAGATGAGTCTGCATTAAAGAATCTTTCTAAAATAACCCTTGTGTTCCTTTAGTTTCCCTATATATTTCCTAGTTATTTCCCACAATATATCATCCCTCAAATCCCAAACCCCCTTTCCTTTGTTAAAATGGTATATAAACTCCTGGGTCTAGCCATTTCTTTGTGTTTCTCTTTTTCTGTAAATTCTCACGTGCATAAAATATTAATTTAATAAGTTGTCATTTATTGTTTTAATCTGCAGGTCCCCATTGAAAGAACTGAAGAGGGTATATGTGAAGTTTATCTTCACCAAAAATTTCATAACAAAAAGTTCAAAACCCAATCAGGCAACCATCTTAATGCCTTCATTCATATCAGCTCCACTAAGGTCCTGTTGGCTAAAGCAAGTCATATGGGTAACCACGTGGATCAGAAGAGTGTGCCTCCTGTAGACGTGGGAGGGGGCTTGCTTTCAAGTTTCATTTGTCTGATACAAAACTGGAGCTTCTTTTTTGCAGCCTTCATTGACTGCTCCCTTCTATAGGTTCCCCCAGGCTTGTTGTCTTTACCACTCAATGAAGCTTGTTTTTACCACTCAATGAAGCTTGTTTTTACCGCTCAATTACACACTTTTGTCACATTGCTCAGGCCTTTGTTCTTTGGTATTTGCTCTGTTTCCCCTGTGGGATCATTTAGTTATTAAAGCAGGGGCTTCAGGGTCACGCTAGGCACCTGTACAATGATGGTATAGAGAAGGAGAATGGTAAAGAATTGTTGAAGGACAAGTTGGGTTTGTTTTTCCTATTTTCCTACCAAGAAGCCTGAAATAAGTGCCACTGTGGGTATCCTGCCAGATTACATGAGAACAAGCCCTGAACTGAACATATAAACTACGGCTGCACAGTGCTGAAAGAATTCGACAGCTCTTCATTATTTCGGAGGATCTTCCACGGCAAGTACAGCTGATTTAATCAGCACCGTGTCCTCCTTGCAGACTTAATTAGCAGCTCTTGTCAAAACTTAGCTTCCTCTTAAAAACAGACTTAAAAGAACTATTCCAAGCTTATCTCCTTATTTTCAGTTACATTTCATCCAGACGAGACACCAAAATCTCACTTTCTTTTTTAAAGTTGAGCTATAATGGACATATAACATTGTGAAGTCTAAGGTGTGCAATATGTTGATTTGATACAATTATGTATTGCTATATTATTACTAGCAGAGCGTTAGCTAACACTTCCATCACACCATGTAATTTTTATCTCCTTTTTTCTGGTGAAAACATTGAAGCTCTACTTTCTTACTAACTTTCACATACAATATTGTTAAAAATTAAAAATAGAACTACCACGTGATCCAGAAATCCCACTTCTGCTTATACAGCAAAAGGAAATGAAAATAGGGGCTTGAAAAGATGTCTGCAACTCCTATGTTTATTGTTGCATTATTCACAATAGCCAAGGTATGGAAATAACCCGTGTCCATTGATGGATGAATAAAGAAGACATAGCATAAATATATAATGGAATATTATTCAGCCATGAGAAAGAAGGAAATCTGTCCATGCCAATTTGGATGGAACTTGAGGACATTATGCTAAACAAGTCAGAGAGACAGAAACCAATACTGTATGATCTCACTTCTATGTGGAATCTGAAAGAACCAAACAAATAGAAAGAAGAGTGGTGGTTACCCAGGATGCAGGTGGGGGAACTGGGAGATATGGGTCAAAGAATGCAAACTGGCAGTTAGAAGAGGAATAAGTTCTGGAGATACAGTGCGCAAAATCTCACTTTCTAGAGTTAAGAAATGAAGATTCAGAGTGATTCAAGAGTGCCCTTCCCCCAGTCAATCAGAGATGATGATAATACTGGTTAACATTTACTAAGCAGGATTACGTACCAGGATTATGCATTCATAACCTTATTCAATCTTTATCTTACCCCATCTTATAACTGTTAAAATTATTCCCATTTTGCAGCTGGGGAAAATGAGAGTTAAAGAGATTATGAGACTTTCCTGGGGTCATCGTGTTTAGGAATGATTGAGATGGGATATCAACCCTAACCAAAGAAAAATCTGTGCTCTTTAGTGCTCTAAATCTCTACTGTGTTCTTTTTTATATTTTATTTTAATGAACTATTTCAAACATTATAGAAAATAATGGTCAGGTACTCACCAACCAGTTTTATAAAATGCTTGGTGAAGACTCTGTACTCCTACTGCAGAGGGCCCAGTTTCCATCCCTGGCTAGGGAGCTAAGGCCCAACCGAAGATGCTGCATGCAGGGATAAAAAGTTTTTGAATAAATAAAACAATATGCAGATGCAGAAACTTTCCCACAGATATCCCTCCTTCCACCTGTGCCCTCCCTGTATGCCTAGTATTAAATTGCTTCAGTCATGTCTGACTCTTTGCTACCCCATAGACTGTAGCCCGCCAGGCTCCTCTGTCCATGGGATTCTCCAGGCAAAAATACTGGAGTGGGTTGTCATGCCCTCCTCCAGGGGATCTTCCTGACCCAGGGATGGAATCTGCATCTTCTGTATTGGCAGGCGGATTCTTGACCACTAGTGCCTCCTGGGAAGCCCTCTATGCCCAGTGAATTCTAAATTCACTATTTGAATTTAGAATTTCTAATTTCAGTGTACTTTTAAGACTTCTGCTGTGTACGTAAATAAGGACAAACATTATATAGAATCATTTTGAATGTTTTAAAATTGTATTTGAATAGTATCCTTCCAAAATTTGCTTTTCATTCCACCCTGTGTGTTTGATATATATGTTGATATATACAGGAACATTAAAACAGGACTACTGGTATGTAATATTTCATTTTGCAACTATACTATTAGTTAGTTGCAAAACCATTTTCCTGTTTTTTGTTTTTTTTTTAGTACTAACAATATGTCAATGGCTGTTTTCTGAACATATTTCTTCATGCTCATGTGCTAGAAGTTTTTGATAATACATAACAAAAAGTTCAATTACTATGTCAAAAGATATGCATATTTTCTACTTTATAGCTATGTAGCTGGCTAATGTGTTAATACCCATTTACACTTCCCACCAGCAGACCTGAGAGTTCTGCATATCTTGTATCCTTACCAACATTTGGAATGGTCAAAATTTTTAATATTTTCCAATCACATGATAGTCAATGGTAGTTTATTTTAGATACTCTGAAACCTCTAAGAAAGGCCAGGAGGGAAGGAGCCATCTACAGAACACATGCTTTGTGACACAGATTGCGTCACATGTTTTCGATCTTACTCAGGGCTCACAGCAATCCTGCACAGCGGGAATTATTATTTTTGTTTTCAAAATGCAGAATCCGAGACTCAGATAGATGAGTAGTTTGCCCACGATGACCTTGCAGGCTGGATGCGGCCTGTGATGTCAGTGTGCGCCTGCCCACCTCTAGACCCCGTGTTGCGTGGTTGCTGTGCTCTCGTATTCCAGAGCCAGTAGAGTCACTCTCTTGCATGACTTTTCAGGAGTGCCAGGCTTAGTAACCCCCTATCAACACCAGTCCTATACTGCCAAGTATGAGTACTAATAGCATAAATGAGAAAATGTCTCATCTTTATTTTTTATTGCTGTTGTACTTGTCTTCCAATTTTTTTTCATGATTTGGTATTAGTGTGTATGGCAAAACGATCACCATAATGAGTATAATTAACAATCATCTCCATACATAATTACAAAAACGTTTTTCCTTGTGACAAGGACTTTTAAGATTTACTCAGCAGTTTTCAAAAATACAATACGATATTACTGTCGTCACCGCTACAGTATATTCCTTTAACTTATTTATCACTGTAATTTTGTACCTTTCAACCTCCTTAATGCATTTCACGGTACTCCCATTTCCTGATTCTGAAACCGTCAGTCTGTTCTCTTTATCTATGAACTTGGTTTTTGTTTGTTTCTGAAGTTCCACAGATTAAGTGAGATCACATGGTATTTTGTCTTTCTCTGTCTGGCTAATTTCACTTATTTCAGCATAGTGCCCTCAAGGTCAATCCATGTTGTTATAAATGACCAGATTTCAGTCTTTTTTCTGGGTGAATAACATTCCATATATATACCACAATTTCTTCTCTTCATCCATTAAAATCAAGGTTTGTGGTGTCTCCAGCTTTGTTCTTTATTCTCAAGATGGCTTTGACTATTCAGGGTCTATTATAGTTCTGTACACATTTTAGGACTATTTGCTCTAGCCCTGTGAAAAATGCCACGGGAATCTTGATAGTAATTGCATCGACTCTGCAGATTGCTTTGAATAGTATGGACATTTTAACAGTATTAATTCTTCCAATTGCAGAGCATGGAATATCTTTCCATTTACTTGTGTCTTCTTCAATTTCTTTCATCAATGAGTTATAGTTTTCACGAGAAGAAACATTTGCCTGAGGAGACAGATCCAACAAACATTGCTAACACTAATGTCAAAGATCTCACTGCTTGTGTTTCCTACTGCCGCTAAGTCGCTTCAGTCGTGTCCAACTCTGTGCGACCCCATAGACGGCAGCCCACCAGGCTCCCCCGTCCCTGGGATTCTCCAGGCAAGAACACTGGAGTGGGTTGCCATTTCCTTCTCCAATGCATGAAAGTGAAAAGTGAAAGTGAAGTCGCTCAGTCGTGTCGGACTCCCAGCGACCCCATGGACTTCACAACCTACCAGGCTCCTCTGTCTGTGGGATTCTCCAGGCAAGAGTACTGGAGTGGGGTGCCATTGCCTTGTTTCCTACTAAGCGTTTTATGGTTTCAGGCCTTAATTTAAGTCTTTAGTCCATTTTAAGCTTGTTTTTGTATTATAGATAGTATAAGAAATTGGTCTAGTTTCATTCTTTTACATATGGTTGTCTAGTTTTCATAGTACCATTTATTGAAGAGACTGTTTATTTCTGTGTAAATGTCCTAGATATTTTGATAGGGATTATACTCAATCTGTAGATTGCTTTGGGTAATATAAACATTTTAATATCAGTGTGGAATATCTTTCCATTTATTTGGGCTGTCTTCAATTCCTTTCACCGACGTCTTATAGTTTTTGAGGAGTACAGATCTTTCACCTCCTTGGATAAATGTATTCTTTGGTATTTTATTCTTTTTGAAACAACTGTAAAACATATTTCCTTAATTTTTCTTTCTAATTATTAGTGTATAGAAACAAAATGGATTTTTTTCTACAATGTTATTGAACATTTGCTAGTTCTAAGTGTTTTTTGATGAAGTTATTAGAGTTTTCTATATGTAATACCATGCCACCTGCAAATAGTGACAGTTTTACATCTTCCTTTCCAATGTGCACGCTTTCCCCACCCCCACTTATTCTTGTCTGACTGTTGTGGCTATGTCTTTCAACACTATGTTGAATAAAATTGGTGACAGTGGGCATCCTTGTCTTGTTTCTGACCTTAGAGGAAAAGGTTTCAGCTTTTCACCATTCGGTATGAATGCTAGCTCTGGGCTTGTCATATATCACCTTTATTACATTGAGCTATATTCCCACTATACCAACTTTGTCAATTTTTTTTTCATAAATAGATGTTGAATTTTGTCAAACGCTTATCCTGCATCTATTACAATGCATTGTTTGAATAAATGAATGAGAAGTGGGGAGGTTATAGTTAGACCTCCCTCCTGACTCTTGGGAAGATCTCTGAAGGAGTCAAGAAGCTTTGTCAATTAACTAACAAACATGTAATGAATTGGAATTGTGTGCAAGGCAGTAAGTCCTTCCCACCCTTCTTAGGCTAGTCAGTACCTGCTCTGTAGCTCCTCAGGGATCTGCCAATCACAGGGGCCTGCCTGATCACAGAGGAGCCAGGGGTCCGAGATAAAGAGGAAAGAGAATCCCCAAAAGATCACAACCATGACACATTCTGCTCTCAACTACTCAGGTTGGTCAGTGAGAGGGACTAAATATATGTTTAAAATTGCAAATCTCATTTTCTGGAAAGCAAATTCTATTGAAGCACTCAAATTTTATGTTCTTCTCCAAACACAGCTGAGATTCTGGTGCTATTTTAATTTTTGTCTAAATAATATTTTTTACCAATTACAAAAGTTACAAGTAAATTATAGAAAAATCTGGAGAATATGGAAAAGCCCCCATATCTTCACAATTCCTACAGCAAGGTCTCCTGTTGCTAGTAGGGTTTACATTTTCAGGTTTTGGACCTAGATATAATAGATTGACAGTACTGCTTTGTAATCTTTTTGACTTATAGCTTGTAATCTTGTAATCTTTTAGCTCTTGTTTTCACTTAACAACTTTCTATGTCAAAAAATTAGTTGGCCTCTGGGGGTGAAAGTATATTTGAGGGCTCAGCTGCTGGCTTGCCCAGCTGGCCTGCCGCTCTGCAACCCTTGCACACTCCTGCACATGTTGCTCTTGCCCTGTAAATTCTAGAGATTCAGAACCTAGAACTAGCTAGAATCTAGAACCTGGCTAACCTTCAGGAGGAACTGATAGGTTCAGGATAGCACCAGCTCTGAAGATCTCTTGGGGACCTCTGTGAGGGAAAAAGGAAGATGAAACTGTCTCTTGAAGTTGTCAACTTTAGATAAAGGAATCAAATGATTCTCATACAGATGCTTTGTTTGATCAGCTTTATTGTGCTCAGTCATGTCCAACTCTTTCTGATTCCATGGACCGTAGCCCACCAGGCACTTCTGTCCATAGAATTTTCCAAGTGAGAATACTGGCGGCTTCCTTGGTGGCTCAGATGGTAAAGATTCTGCCTGCAACGCAGGACACTCAGGATCAGTCCCTGTGTCAGGAAGACCCTGTGGAGAAGGAAATGGCTAACCACTCCAGTATTCTCACCTGGAGAATCCCACGGACAGAGGAGCCTGGCAGGCTACAGTCTTAAGGGTCACAAAGAGTTGGACACCAGACCACCTGACCTGCCTCCTGAGAAATTTGTATGCAGGTCAAGAAGCAACAGTTAGAACTGGACATGGAACAACAGACTGGTTCCAAATAGGAAAAGGAGTACGTCAAGGCTGTATATTGTCACCCTGCTTATTTAACTTATATGCAGAGTACATCATGAGAAACGCTGGACTGGAAGAAGCACAAGCTGGAATCAAGATCGCCAGGAGAAATATCAACAACCTCAGATATGCAGATGACACCACCCTTATGGCAGAAAGTGAAGAGGAACTAAAGAGCCTCTTGATGAAAGTGAAAGTGGAGAGTGAAAAAGTTGGCTTAAAGCTCAACATTCAGAAAACTAAGCTCATGGCATCCGGTCCCATCACTTCATGGGAAATAGATGGGGAAACAGTGGAAACAGTGTCAGACTTTATTTTTCTGGGCTCCAAAATCACTGCAGATGGTTATTGCAGCCATGAAATTAAAAGATACTTACTCCTTGGAAAGAAAGTTATGACCAACCTAGATAGCATATTGAAAAGCAGAGACATTAGTTTGCCAACAAAGGTCCATCTAGTCAAGGCTATGGTTTTTCCAGTGGTCATGTATGGATGTGAGAGTTGGACTGTGAAGGAGGCTGAGCGCCGAAGAATTGATGCTTTTGAACTGTGGTGTTGGAGAAGACTCCTGAGAATCCCTTGGACTGCAAGGAGATCCAACCAGTCCATTCTGAAGGAGATCAGCCCTGGGATTTCTTTGGAAGGAATGATGCTAAAGCTGAAACTCCAGTACTTTGGCCACCTCATGGGAAGAGTTGACTCATTGAAAAAGACTCTGATGCTGGGAGGGATTAGGGGCAGGAGGAGAAGGGGAGGACAGAGGATGAGATGGCTGGATGGCATCACTGACTCGATGGACGTGAGTCTGAGTGAACTCCAGGAGTTGGTGATGGACAGGGAAGCCTGGTGTGCTGCGATTCATGGGGTCGCAAAAAGTCAGACACAACTGAGTGACTGAACTGAACTGAACTGAACTGAGTGACTAACACACACAATTCTGGAGTGGGTTGCCAGTATTGACTGGCAAGGCGGATTCTTTACCACTGCACCACCAGAGAAACCCTTGAGCAGTTCAAATGTACATAGATAAGAGAAGCTAGATTAGATTAGATTAATTGGGTTTGGTTTTTTGGGGGGGGGCTTTTTATTTTTTCACTCTTTAAAATTACAATTGACCTTTGTTTTCAATATTTCAGTCTTTAAAAGAGAGTGTGTGGACTTTGAGATCATGTGATCTGAGCTAAAATCCTGGCTTTAACACTTCTTAGAGATCTGCCTGGGTCAAGAGACTTAACTTCTTTGTGCCTCAGTTTTCACATCTGTAAAATGAGACTCAGAATATCTGCTTCTCAGGCTATGTCAAGCATTAAATGAGAAAATAAAGGTTGTACATTTGTCTGTGTGTCTAGTGTGTGGTAAATACTTAGAAAACAGTAATCCTCTTTTCCTGTTCTCTTAGTTCAAAGCAAGTCCATTGTAGTTTCTATACTATAAATGTGGAGTCCTTCCTAAGTGTTTTATTTACAATTTCAAGCTCACTGACTCTCTCAGATTAGCATGAGATCTTATTTCAGTTAATAATTTGCTGCAATAGAATGTGAATACTTCTTGAAAACTGTAAAATACTGTATTATAATTACCAGTTTGAATAATGTTGGGAATATTAGAGAAACAAGTAGGGGAAATAAATGACTCAAGGGATGGAAATCACGTAGCCTCCCTTGTACAAAGGTGAGCCTGGCCTGTTGGTATGTCAGTTGCACTGATTTCTAAATTGGGGATCTAGATATAACCATTTGGATGGTTTGCATCATTCATTCTTTCCATTGCATTGGAGAAATCAAATCAGTTTGGAAAGATAACTCAACTCATACTTGATGAATTCATAAATGTCGAGCAGCCCCTTACTGACACGCAGGGCTGCGGCTCTAGAAATGTCTTTCCCAGTCCTATTTTGACATGTTAAGCAACCTGTCCCGATAGCTCCTCTGGTCTCATTCCCCCACCAGGGCTTGAGATCCTGCTCTTCTTAACTGTCTTCATGCCTGTTCCACAGAGATTCAAATCACAAGGGGAAAAAAATAATTCAATGGGGGAAAGAAACATCTCTTCAACAATTGGTACTGGGACAACTGAATTTCCACATGCAAAAGAATTAATTTCAACACCTACCTCACATTATATGGACAAACTAACTCAAAATGGATAATGATCAAAATGTAACAGCTAAAACTGTAAAACTCTGAGTAGAGATCTGGAGTAAATTTTCATAAATATAAATTTGGCAATTGATTTTTAGATGTGATGACAAGCCAAGAACAACAACAACGAAAGTAGATAAATTGGACTTCATCAAAATTAAAAACTTTTGTGTGTCTAACATCATCAGTGTTAAGTGATGTGTGAAAAGACATCTTATGAATGGGAGAAAGTATTTGCAACTCATACATCTAATAAGGGTTTGGTATTCATTTTATATAAATAATATCTCAATAAAAAGACAAACAACTCAATTTAAAAGATGTGCAAAGTACTTGAACAGACTTTCTTTTTCCCAAAGAAGATATACAAAGAGCCTACAAAGCACATGAAAAGGCATCAACATCCTTCTTCATAAGGGAAATGCAAGTCAAAGCCACAATGAGTTACCACTTTACTTACACTCACTGGAAGTATTTTTAAAAATGGAAAGTAGCAAAAAGAGACAGCAAGTATGTGGAAGAATTGGAACCCTCATACACTGTTTATGGGAATGTAAGATAGCATAGTGCTGTAGATAACAGTTTGATAGTTCCTCCAAATTTAAATGTGGAATCACCACATGATCCCACAATTCCACTCCTTAGCATATAACTAAAAAATTAAAAGCAGGGATTCAAATGAATAAATGTACAAGCATGTTCATAGCAACAGGACTTACAATAACCAAGAGGTGGAACCAGTCCAAATGTCCATCAAGGATTGAATGAATAAGCAAATCATGGTACCCAAAATGAAGAATTGTTAAGCCATAAAAAGTCACTGATCCATGCTACGATGTCCATGAACCTTGAAAACATGATGCTTTATGAAAAAAGCCAGAAACAACAAAGTCTCATATTATAGGATCTATTTATATAAATATTCAGAATAGATAAGTCCATAGAGAGAGAACACAGCTAGGCAGTAGCCAGGGTCTACGGGAGAATGAAAATATTTCAGAATGTACTAAATGCAACTGAATTGTTCATTTTAAAATGCTTAATTTTGTGTTATAGGAATTTGTCCTCAACAAATTATTATTTTAAATCGTGAGAGGTCCAAAGCCATTCTTTAACAAACAATTCAGCAGGAGTAGATAGGGGAGCCTGCTCTCTAGGGGATGACAGTATTTCTCTTCATTTGTAAAATAAGGATGACAGTAGTTCCTGCTTCACAGATCTGATGGGGGAATAAATGAGCTAGTCCTTGTAAAGTACAGAGAACAGAGCTGGGCTCATGGAAAATACCCCATACATTTTTTTTATCACTATTATTAATAATTCTTGCTCAAGGGACCCACTAGAAAGTTTCCTCGAAAGTCTTAACTCAACCACTCCTTCCTTCATTTATGTTAAAGTTGTAAAAAAATCAACCGTTCTGCATTTGAAAAAAAGGTGGGACAGAACTAACCTGAGTAACCTGGGTAACTAGCATCAGTGGAAACTCTGGGCAGGTGCTCGGCAAACACTACATTTGTTCTTCCACCTTCTGGGCAGATACACAGTTTCCATCCTGCAGCAGGGGAAAGTGGGACTCAAAGAGATTGGGAAACTTGGCCAATACCTCAGCGATGGTCAGTTGGAGATGCAGAGTTCAAAGCCACCTGGCACTGACCTAAATATACAGTCTTCTGGATCAAGCCCACTGGAGGGGACCAGGATGAGAGGTGAAGGAAGAGATGAGAGGAAGAATGAACCTTGGGGCAAAGGGAAAGCCTTCCTGGGGTCGGGGGTGCACACCCTGCCGACTGGTATTCCCAACACCATTGACTTTCTAATTGGCCTCAGCAACATCATCAGTTTCTTTCATGATACATTAATCACAAGCTCCAGACTGGAACCAGCCTGATGTGGTCTCACCTCGCTACATTAACTTGCTGATTTGAAAGGAGTTCTAAAATATTGGGCAGGACAGATGCACAGAATATTTGAGACCTCTCCCCATCCTCTGCTTCCACTTCACCCCTGCCCTATGCCCATCACTTCACCCAGGGTGTGAGGGGTCAAGACTGACATGTCTGCCCGGGTCACCTCTTCATAGGATGATACCTGATCCCTGACCTCAGCCACCCTCCAAAACCCCAATGGATCCAGAGTTGCCCAATCAATCAGCAATATAAAGCTGGTCAGGGCATGGAAGAATGACCTCAGCTAATCAGCACACACTTTAGTTGCTTGGGACCAGTGTCAACCAAAAGGGAGGCAGGGGCATTGCTCCCTTGATGGAAGACTGAGCTGGGGGTGGGAGAAACTACAGATCCACATTTTGATATTGAAACATACTAGGCAGCCTGTGATGACTCAGGGTTGGTGGCGGCAGACCCCTACCATGGGCGGTCTGGATGCCTGGGACACCGACACTCATCTCATCCTTGGCAGTCCCCTCCCCTGGGTCACGGTAACCCTAGACCTCCCCTGGGCTCCCCCTCTTCCTTTTACTCCCTTCCGTTGCAGGGTACCTGAAAGGCTGCACTGGAGCTTGCTTGCATTTTACCCATGGCTGGAGAGTTTGGTCCTCTGCATAGAGGATCACTCAACTAGAGGAAAACACGGTAGGGTGTAAACCCACATTTGGAACTAGGGCACAGGACTTGAGGGAGCACTTGCATGACACTGAGAGGCAGCGCCTTCTTCAATTTTGTGCCCCTGGTGCCTCTCTCACCACATCCCAGCCTCGTCCCGGTTGACTCCTCATCCCAGAGATTGAACCCAGGTCTCCCACGTTGCAGGCAAATACTTTACCATCTGAGGTATTCCTTGGTAGCTCAGTTGGTAAAAAATTTGCCTACAGTGCAAGAGACCTGTTTTCAATTCCTGGGTTGGGAAGATCCCCTGGAGAAGGGAATGGCAAGCCACTCCAGTATTCTTGCCTGGAGAATTCCACAGACAGAAGAGCTTGGTGGGCTACAGTCCATGGGGTCGCAAAGAGTGAGACATGACTGAGCGACTAACACGTTCATGTTTCACTTTACCATCTGAACCACCAAGGAAACCCTACAGAATGGAAGGGGGATATAACACTAATGCCAAATCCTCACTGAACTTCTACTTTGTACCAAGCAATATAGGAAATGCTTAATACTCAGTAGCTCGCATAATCCCCAAAGCAATCCTATGAGACAGAGAAATATATAAACACATCATCCCCATTTGATAGATGAAGAAACTGGGACCCTGAAGATGAAGGGATTTGCTTAGGATCTTACAACCAGGATTGAGATGGTTTGGAGACCATGACAAAGCACAGAAGTGAGAGATGAAGAGGGTATAAACTGCAGGGACAGTGGGAGGCAGACAGGGCACAGGATTTGATCAGTTATCAGAAAGTGGAAATTGACAAGCTGCTCAGCCTGATTGTGGCGGGCGAAGCAGAGGAAGGAAACAAAGATAGCTCTGACAATTCCAACAGTCATGGCTTTTTGGGACAGTAGAAGCTGACATCACAAAAAAGGCTCATTTCTGCTGAAATAAATAGTTCTATGTGATTTATGTGGAAGCCCCAGTTAGTGAACGAAGGGGTGAGAACCGGGAAGTATAGGAGCTGCTTTTACAGATGTGTCAGGCAGCCTTGTGCACCTCCCATCTTGAACTACTCTAAATAATTCTGACATCTTCTTAGGCTGTAAATGGAAACATATGACTCCTCAGGGCTTCATTCGGACTGCCAGGATCAAGTCCAAATTCCTCAAAGAGCATGCACTCCCTTCTTTATCTGTATCTGAGTTGGCTTATCCACCCTTTCAAGCTCATCTCTCACAAGCTTCCATTTACAGCCCAACCTGCCTACCCTGTAGGCAATTCCTCGAAAATGTTCGAATGTCCCATTCTACTCCTAGCCTTTGTCCCCCTTTTCTTGGAAAGTGCCTCCCTTAGCCAGCACCCCCCCCAAGTTTTTTCACACCTGTCTGATGACCCACCATAGGTCAAGCTTCAGTGTTGGGTTCATATGCCCCCCACCCCAGCCCTAAGGCATCAGGTCCTCGTACTTACTCTGTGCTTATTTCTCAGAATCAACAAAATTGTGTGTATTTAAGTCTCATCTGAAACAATATAATTAAGAATATTAAAAAAAATCCGTATTTCCCTGCTTAAGTATGGTATTTATGTCCTGGGCAGGGGGGGTACATGAAGTGTTTCTAGGGGAACTTGAATGTTTACAGCTATGCATTTGTTTTAATGTTCATTAGAAGAAAAGATAGGATTCATGCATCAAAACCAGGATTTCACGAATATTGCTGCTTAGGAAGGAAAGACCCCTGGGGAGACTCCCTGGAGAAGTAAATGGCAACCCACTCCAGTTTTCTTGCCTGGAGAATTCTATAGACAGAGAAGCCTGGCAGGCTACAGATCATGGGGTTGCAAACTGAAGCAGCTTAGCTTTCTTACTCAAGAAGCAAAAGTGGGGGATGGTATTAATGAAATAATTGTAGAGGTTACAGGGAGGTGGAGAAAACATTTTAAAGGAGAGATGATAATAATTCCTGAGGTTTGGGGCAATCTCTTTTCAGTCCTTACAACCACCTGTGAAATAGCTATCTTCACATTTCTGAGATAACAGCCCCCAAAGGTAACTTGCCTCAGGTCACCGAAGGACTAGAATTTGCTCCAGATTGGCTTGATTCCTCCTGCCCTAGCAAAACTCAACACTGGCTTTGTCTAAGTGTCAGTTTCTTTCTCTGGACGACTGAAGTGCCTTGAAAGCAGGAAAGTGCCTTCACTTAGGGTATAGCCCATGGTAGCCTACTGCACCCTGAAGCACAGTAGAACTTCCTAAGGTTTTGTGGAAAGCACTGAAGGCTGCAGGAGTGACTGCTGGGCTCAGTTTGCAAAGCACTTTCACAAGCATCTGCACTTGATTCTCCCAAGCCTCTTGTGGTGTGAGGCAGAGGAGAGGATGGGGTGGGGAGAGGAGAGGCACCCTGCAGGAGCGCAGCAGGCCCAGGCCAAAGGAACTTCCTGCTGGGAAGCCCACATTTGCAGTCACAGGAACAACCCCCTGGTTCCCTCAGTTCAGTTCAGTTCAGCTCAGCTCAGTTGCTCAGTCATGTCTGACTCTTTGTGACCCCATGGACGGCAGCATGCCAGGCTTTTTTGTCTATTACCAACTCCCGGAGTTTACTCAAACTCATGTCCATCAAGTCAGTGATGCCATTCAACTATCTCATCCTGTCATCCCTGTCTCCTCCCACCTTCAATCTTTCCCAGCATCAGGGTCTTTTTCAGTGAGTCAGTTCTTCACATCAGATATTGGAGTTTCAGCTTCAGCATCAGTCCTTCCAATGAATATTCAGGACTGATTTCCTTTAGGATGGACTGGTTGGATCTCCTTGCAGTCCAAGGGACTCACTCTCAAGAGTCTTCTCCAACACCACAGTTCAAAAGCATCAATTCTTTAGTGCTCAGCTTTCTTTATAGTCCAACTCTCACATCCATACATGACTACTGGAAAACCATAGTTTTGACTAGACAGACCTTTGTTGGCAAAGTAATGTCTCTGCTTTTTAATATGCTGTCTAGGTTGGTCATAGCTTTTCTTTCAAGGAGCAAGCATCTTTTAATTTTATGGCTGGAGTCATCATCTGCAGTGATTTTGGAGTCCAAAAAAATAGTCTCTCACTGATATTAGGAGACGAAGACTTGTTCTGGAGCAAGGAGACATTCCGGTCAAATCTAGTTTCCCAGTTGACATACTTGCTAAAAGTTGTTCAAGTTTTTATTTTCTTTATTTTATTTCTTTTCCTAGTGACAAAATAAATTCAAAAAATTGGAAAGAGGGCCAAAAGACATAAATACAAGCATTTCTATCTTTTTATATATCCATATATAATGGATATATTGTTGCTGTTGTTTAGTCACTAAGTTGTGTCTGACTGTTTTGCGACTCTAGAGACTGTAGCCCATCAGACTCCTCTGTTCGTGGGATTCTCCAGGTAAGAATACTGGAGTGGGTTGCCATTTCCTTCTCCAGGGGATCTTCCTAACCCAGGGATTGAACCTGAGTCTCCTGCATTGACAGGTGGATTCTTCATCACTGAACCACCAGAGAAGTCCAATGGATATGGAGATACATATATATATATATATACATCTCCATTCCACCCAGGAATAACTGTGAACATTTTTGCAAGTATAGGAGAAATGGAGGAGGAAGAAGGAAGGAAGAATGGAGAGACAGAGGGAGAAAAGGAGAGAAAAAGAAAAGGCTTTGGCAAACTATATGAAAAAGCATTATCATTTTTGCCCTTTGCTGAGGACAGAGTCTCGCCAGGTATGATTTGAAGATTAGCAGCATCAGGATTACTTGAGAAATGAACATTCCTGGCCCTCCACCTACTGAGTCTGAGATGGGGCTTGGGGTTCTGCATTTTAACAGGTTCTGTGAAGTTGCAACACTCCAGTAACAAGGGACCCGCAGAAGTCATCCTGGAGACAGGTGATGGAGGAACTGCTTTAGGTGGAGGAAAACCACTCCAGTGGCTCATCCCAGGGCCTAACCAGGACACTTGCGGTTTAGAAGGAAGAGCCCCACCATTCCACAGAGCCCAGGATCAGGGTGCCTGCCTCGCTTACCAGAATGCTCACTGACTTGGGGATTCCTCTGTGGACACCTGGGATACAGGGAGGGAGTTTGGAAGACCCTGGGCGTGGGCCAAGGAAAAATTGAAAGGCGGCTGTGATTTGAGAGGAAGGAGCTTGCGGAGCACAGGGAGCTAGGCCAGGGAACAGACCGGCCAGGTGAGCACAGGAAGCTGACAGATGGAGTTGAGATGGAAACTTTGCTTCTTGCCTTGTCTGCCCCATGACATTTTCAAGGTTTTAGGAAAGCCTGTGACTTTAACACAGTTTTGGTGCTTTGGGAGTGGAGTGGAAAGGGTGAAGAAACACCAAGTGAGTAAGTAGCAACCAATGAGTCCAGCTAGGAGCAGGAGATACAGTGCAGCTTGGAACCAAAGGTGACAGTCAAAACCAAAGGTGTGAGCACTCCTCACAAGCCTCAGAAGCTACCAGCAATGAACCAGAATTCCTGTTATCCTAGACTGAGGGTGATTTTTAAAGGAAATGTCGAGAATATAGTGGCTAGACTGAGGGTGACATCCACACGCACATCCCTTACTTCTGCCTCTCTCCAGGTGGGCCCTTGGAGCCTGGAAGTGAAAAATAAAGTTGGCTTCCAAAGACTCAATCCTGCCCCAGGCTGGGGCCTTTCACTCATTTGGGAAGAGGTGGGCCCTCAGGAGGCCAACTGCCCCAGGGGCCCAGTCTGCACACTATCTGGGATTAGAGGACTTTAGCCAGATGGAAAAATTTTATCACATGGCCTGCTTGCCCTCTTGTGACTTTTACAGCCATCTAATTATTGGCAAGTTTCAGCTTTGACTCACTGAGGAATTTGAACCCCAGTGGTTCATCCCTGAATGTCACACTCAGCTTTGGAAGAACAGAGACATATTCCAGGAAGTGGTATCTCCTAAGGTGTCCTGGGGAAAGGAGGGCAAGCACCTGGCTTCCCAGGTGATCCTTTCCCACCTTCCCTCTCCTGATGCTTCAAACTCATCACTTTGTCAACTCCAACTCTCTTTCTCTGGATTTTTTTATTTTGTTGTTGCTGTTTATCTTTTAATGACATACAATTTATGCTTATGTTAATGGAAAGTTTAGGAAGGTATAATAAAAAATTGCCTATTAATTATGCACTTTTTTCTTTAATAAATATTACATTGCATATGTAATTTTGATTCCTCCTTTTTCCACATTTCTTTCTAGCCTTATTTCTGGGTAGCTAATGGCATTATTACTATTGTGAGTGATATTTCTTTGTACTTTATTTTAGAAATGGTAAGACTTTTGGAATCATAGTATTTAGTTGTGATGGTAATATGAATCTTTGTATTGTTCCTAATTTTAATGAGAATCCTTTTGGTGTTTACCTTTTAAGCGTGATGCTATTTTATTTTTTGGCTATGGTGGGTCTGTACTGCACGAGGGCTTTCTCTAGTTGTGGCAAGTAGGGGCTACTCTCTATTGTAGTGCTCAGGCTTCTCACTGCAGTAGCTTCTCTTGTTGCAGAGCATGGGGTCTAGGTGCCCCAGCTTCAGTAGTGGTGGTGCCTGGGCTTAGTTGCTCCATGGCATGAAGGATCTTCCCAGGCTAGGGATCGAATGGTGTCTCTTGCATTGCAAGGCACATTCTTAACCATTGGACCACTAGGGAAGCCCTGATATTAATTCTTATTTATACATGTTAGAGATTGGATGTTGAGATGGATGTTCTATATCATGAAGAGAAAGCATTTTTTTTTAATCAAAGTTTACTTTTTAGATAAATTGGAAGTGGATATTGGAGTTTATTAATTTTTTCAAACTTTTTGGCAGAGAATTGATGTGATTTTTATGAGTAGAAGTTTTATAATAAACCTTCTTTAAATTTCTGCCATAACACAATTTGTTATTTTATGTGCTGTTTGACTTATTTACTGGAGTTTTGTTTAAAATTCTGTCTCTGTATAAGTAAACAACATGTACATCATTTATCTTTTTTTTTAAACTTTGTGTCTGCATTAGCTTTAAAACTGAGTTGTGACACAAACCATAGTTTCTTCTATCCCTTGTCCTGCAACAATTTCTTTATTATGGGAATTATTTATTCCTCAAAGTTCTTTCATAAATCCCAAGATGTGTTTTACCTTTACAGTGTATCTCAATTCAGATGCTAAATTGTCATCAATTATTGCTCAATATTTAGATTCCATAAAATTTACAGTTTCAAAAGTAGATTCACATATCCAAATTGTTCTAAACATTCTTTAAAAATCAATACTGAATCAAGTATTATTTTTAAAATTATATTAAAATTAATTAAAATAAAAATTTAATTTCCCAGTTACAGTAAGCACAAGTACTCAACACTTGTGACTACAACATATTGTCTTGGACAGTGAAGAACTATATCCTTTATTTCACTTATTTTTTATTGCAAGATCCACTAAATAGATGTATATTAAAATGTCCAACTACTTTAAAGAAATTATTGTTAATTTTGAAGATATGCTAATGGTATTGTATTTTTTAAGATTTTTATTGAGCTATAATTGACAAATAACATTCTATTAGTTTCAGGTACACAACACAATGATTCATTGTATTTATATATTATAAAACAATCACCACAATGTCTAGTTAACATCCATCATTGTGTGACAATTTTGTTTAAAGCATTCTTATCTTTTAGAAATGCATGTTGAAATGTTTATGAATGAAATTATATGATCTTTGAGCTTGGTTCTGAAACAACGTGGGAAGGGAGAAAATGGGTTGGGGTATAGGTCGCAAAGAATCAGACACAACTGAGCGACTGAACTAAACTGAACTGATAGGTTTAAAAGTACTGGCTCTGAGTTGATAATTACTGAAGCTTAGTGAAAGGCGTGTAGGAAATCATTATACATTTCTGTTTAGTTTTTTATGTGACTGAAAAAAGAAAGCGTTAAAAAAGCATTTTGGAGTAAACCAAACATTTTTCCTTTATGAATCATTTTCTATTAAATGTTCCCTGCATTTTATGTATTTCAGTGCTGTATTTTTGATCTTTAAAAGTTGTTTAATAGAAAGTTCTTTCTTTGCTTCCTCATAAATTACTACAATTTTTCTAGTCCTTGTTAGGTTAAGAGAAAGTCTTAACTTGGAAACAACCTGATGTTCATCGATGGATGAATGGATAAAGAAGACATAATATATATATATATATATACACACATACACACACAATGAACATTAGCCATAAAAAAGGATGAAACAATGCCATTTGCAGCAACATGGATGGATCTAGAGATTATCATACTAAGTGAAGTAAGTCAGAAAGAAAAGACAAAAGCTGTATGATTCCACTTAGTTTGGAATCTAAAATATAACACAAACGAAGGACTTCCCAGGCTGAGACTCTGCACTTCCAGTGCAGGGGGCACGAGTTCAATCCCTGGTTGGGGAACCAAGATCCCACATGCCATGGGGCGTGACCAAAAAGTAATAAAATTAAATATGACACAAACGAACTTATCTATGAAACAGAAACAGACTCACAGATAAAGAAAGCAGACTTATGGTTGTCAAGGAGGGAGGGCTCTGGGGCAGGGATAGATTGAAGATCTGGGACCAGGAGATGCAAACTATTACATATAGAGTGAATAAACAGCAAGGTCCTACTGTATAGCACAGAGAGCTATATTCAACATTCTGTGATATAAATGATAACAGAAAATAATATGAAAAAGGACACATATAACTGAATTGCTTTGCTGTACACCAGAAACTAACACAGAATTATAAATCAACAATACTTCAATTTTTAAAAAAAATCTTAGCTTTGAAAATTAACTTATGGTTATCAGGAGGGACAAGTGAGAGGGAGGGATAGATTGGGAATTTGGGATTGACATGTACACACTGCTGTATTTAAAATAGATAAACAGCAAGGACCTCGTGTAAAAGAAAAAATTAATTAAAAACAGAAGAAGTTTAAATTAGTCACTAAATGTTAAAAGAAAACAAAGCAGAAAGCAAAACTATATGTGAATAAACATGTTTTTGACAGGTTTGAGCATCAGAAAAGAAAAAAAACTGAAAGAATACTTCAAAATATTGGTAGCAGTTATCTTGGAGTGGGCAAGCATGAGTTCTTGTCTTCAGTTTCTCCTTTAATGTCTCTATGTTATTTGCTTGGGAGTACTGACTCTATGCTGTTTTTGTAGATAAATAGAAAATTCAGTAAGATATTTATCAAAAGCATGCAAAAGAGGAAGATTTCAAAGTGTTCCAAAAATTTTTGTAAGAAAAAACTCCTGATTTTTTCCTCCCTATTAAGTGAGCTGTGTGGACTTGTCAACCGTGAAACAAAGGAGAACTCGGGGCATCCTTGAGCAAACTTCATTGTTCTCAGGTACTGAACGTTCTCCCCTGCGATACTGTTGAAATGATTAACCTGCATTTGGAAGGAGGGACTTTCTAACAAAGGTGAACTTCACTGCTGCCTAAATTATATCCAAAAAATTGCTTGCAGTGTTTGAATATTGAGATTAGAAAAATCAGGGACTTCCCTAATGGCTCAATGGTTAAGACTCTACACTTCCAAGAGGGCAGAGGGCATGGGTTTGATTCCTGGTCAGGAAATTCAGATTCTATATGTCACACAGTGCA
This sequence comes from Bos grunniens, assembly GCF_055505025.1. NCBI lineage: Eukaryota > Metazoa > Chordata > Mammalia > Artiodactyla > Bovidae > Bos > Bos grunniens. The sequence goes on from NC_141170.1 coordinate 73,285,851, forward strand.
GGAAAACAGAAAAACTCCAAACAAAAGATTCCCTTCAGAGCAATTTCAATATGTAACTGATTTACCAATGAGCATTTCTATGAGTCCCAGAAGGTCTCTAGATGTTTATCATGAAGATGAAAAGTCTAAATACACATAAAAATTAGAGAATGTAGTGGGACAAAAAGTAAAAGTGGGCACTCTCTACGCAGTGTCCACTTTTAGTGCTGTAGTTATTCAAAGAGTGAAGAAATGAATAAAGGCTTCCAGATTTGATAAATGATACAGTGAAGATATCTGCATAACTAGAAATAAAATACTAAGTAAATAGCCTTAGGATCACTTAACTCACAGATCTAATGGGGGTGGGTTAAAAATGGCTGCAAATTCTTTGCCATTCTTCCTATGGAATGGTGGAGTCTCTTCCCCTTTATCTGAGACTGTCATTGCTTTGAACAATAAAATGTGGTAAGAGTGATGCTATATAACTTCTGAGGAAAGTCCATATGTAAGAGGTCCAGAGCTGCTTCTTCCCCAGTCTTGGTCCAATTGCCAGTCACCACACTTTGTGAAGCCCAAGCCACAAAGAGAGATCACATGAAAGAGACCCATGCACTCTGGTTGACAGCCTCAGTTGGGCTCCCAGCCAGCTTGAATTTGTGACTTAAGTGATCCTAAGACTGTTTATTTATTATATATTTTATTTCTAGTTATGTTGCTGCTGCTGCTAAGTCACTTCAGTCGTGTCCGACTCTGTGTGACCCCATAGATGGCAGCCCACCAGGCTCCCCCGTCCCTGGGATTCTCCAGGCAAGAACAGTGGAGTGGGTTGCCATTTCCTTCTCCAATGCATGAGAGTGAAAAGTGAAAGTGAAGTTGCTCCATCATGTCTGACTCTTAGCGACCCCATGGATTGCAGCTCACCAGGCTCCTCCATCCATGGGATTTTCCAGGCAAGAGTACTGGAGTGGGGTGCCATTGCCTTCTCTGATTTCCATTGTAGTGTTTATCCAAATGTGGCAGCCTTTATTCATTTCTTCATTCCTTGAATATCCACAGCCCTAAAAGTAGGCACTGTGTAGAGAGATTATTTTTTGTCTCATTACATTCTCTAACTTTTATGTGTATTGGTGTGAGTGAGCCACACTGGACATCATTCAACTGTCTGTCAGATAGGACTGCAGCTATTTCTCAGACACAGCCCTTTTTTCTGACATAAGATGGGTCCCCAGTTGTGGGACACTCCTACCTCACTCTCTGAGGGTTCTGCTGAAGTCATCTCACCAGATCTGAGTGCAAGGCAGCATGCCTGTCTGGACTGGCATTCATACAGAAACATGTGAGGGAGTCGGGAGCAAGAGTTAATGATCACAGCTACCAACTACCAGACCTGTTTCTACCCTAACTTCTTGCTCTATCTAAAATAAGTCTCCTTATTTAAAATGTCTCCTTATTATTATATAATATCTTTTCACTACCACACTTAAATTCTTAATGCCTTCCTTCCTTGAGGAAGTTTTCTTGAGGAGCAGAAATGACTGTTAAGAGGAACAAAGAAGGAATATGACTCCTTGATTATTTTCAGAAAGAATGAGGAGAGCTAGGAGCAGGATAAGGTCAAGGGATATTCACTTCCCTGAGCAAAGTTTGCCTGTTGTCTTACTTGGGACTAAAACTCCAGGGGGAAGAAAAACTCCCCCTTTCTCACCTCAACCGTGGGTGTTTGGGAAGTGACTTGCCTTGAGTCAAGACATGCCCAACACGTACTTCACTCGAGGACCAGGGCGCTTGTGAGGGCAAGGGAGCTGGCCTTGGGGGGTTGATAATGCCCCATGGGGGACGCCTGTGGCATTCACATCTGCCTGTAGCTGGGTTAGTAAGCTGGTTTCATTCCAAGGTGGAATGTTAGCAAGCGTTTCCCCTCTCTGCAGAGCTAAAAGAAAGCCATGTCTTATCAGCTTCCTTTGTAATACAATGGATATTTTCATCTCCATAAGTCTATATTCTGCTTATTTTTCACTTGATTCCAAATCCTATAAGGCAAAAAAGTGACATTATTTTTGGACTTCTAAGATTCCAGTGGAAAATGTAAATACTCAGCACTAACAGGCAGACCCTAGAACCCCTCTGCAGCCTTTGTAATGAACTTGGGCCAAGTGAGGAAGCACTGTTCTATTCTATTTATGTTTTTGTCAAAATAGTGGGATCTTAGTTTCTCCACCAGGGATTGAACCTGGGTCCAACCTGGGTCCAACTTGGGCCCTGGCAGTGGGAGCACCAGGTCCTTAACACTGGATGAGGCAAATGATGATGCTGACAGTTGCAAACTCTCTCCAACTATTGGATTTTTAACCTTGACACAAATAATGTAAAAATCCTGTAAAACAATGCCACATCTTAGACTGGGGCTAGAAAGTAAGTCACTTGTTAGAGGACAACGCCAGTCTGTTTCCTCGTGATTCTTTGCATGCTGTTCCCCACTTGCTCCTCACCCTGTCCCTCAGCTGACTCCAGATCCACTTGGAGCTGTACCACGTGACACTAGACCAGCTCATCCTAATAACTAGTCCAAGGCTAGTTCTGACCTCTGTGCTTGAGTTTTGATAGTAGCTTTCTTGACTTGGTATTTCACTTTAGAAATACTCAAGGAAACAAAAATGCAAAGAAGTGTGGTATTTGAGGCATAACTGTACACCAAGCACTTGGAGTAAACCAGTTCTGGGGCTAAATGCTTACATACATTGTTGTTGTTTAGTCGCTAAGTCGTGTTGGACTCTGTGACCCAATAGACTGTAGCCTGCCAGGCTCCTCTGTCCATGGTTTTTTTCAGGCAAGAATACTGGAGTAAGTAGCCATTTCCTTCTCCAGGCGATCTTCCTGACCCAGGGATCAAACCTGCATCTCTTATGTCTCCTGTTTCTCAGGCAGATTCTTTCCCAGGTTTTCCCAAACCTGGGAAACTTACATACATTACTTAGTTTTAATAACCATAGGAAGCCAAGTGTTTCTGTCTCATATTTCAGATGAGAAAATTGACACTGAGAAAGTTACTAGGCTTGTTAGTAAATGACAGAGTCAGGGATGGAACCCAACTCTTCAAATGATCCCAACCCCCATTCTTGGGCCTCATTCTTTAGCTGAAATGCTCTGTTTTCAGGGTCCTGAAATTCTTAACAGTTTTTTATTTTAACTTAGCTTTGTAAGTGCAATGGTACAATGTAGCAGGAGTAGATGCGAAGTGTGCATGTGTGCTGTTCTCTGCCACCCCGATTCACACAGAGCATGTGCAATGCCCTGGTGGGCCAGATAGTAAAGAATCCACCTGCAATGCAATGGAGAATCCCACGGACAGAGAAGCCTGGTGGCCTCAGTCCATAGGGTCCCACAAAGAATCGGTCAGGACTAAATCAACTTAGCACACACACACGACTACAAAACTCCAGCAGATCACACACAAGTGGGAGTACAGCAAGACTCAAAGTATAGGTGTGCTACATCTATAACTGATCAAGCAAGGGCCAAGAGGCCATGCTTCCCATTCAGACCAGAGCTTTGTCCAAATACAACACAAGAAATAACTAAGAAGCCATATCATCTCTTTCCTCATCACTGTTACTTTCCTGTGTTAGCAATCCACTCAAGGCTGAAAATGCTGACACAGAAGGAAAGGGTAGCCTCGAGTTCTCCCTTTCATTGCCTCCTTACTCATCAGTAAGGTAGGGAACGTCAGCAGAATGTGCACAAACAAGAAGAGAAATTAAAACAGTTGAGTGAATTCTGTGTGGTGTCCCTGCTGTTCTGGTGGACACAAAATACGTGCCCAAGCTAACAGACATGAATTGTGTACTTCTAGGAATACTGCATTTGAGTTAAAAAGTTCTTGCTTGTATTTGAAGTGAAGTGAAGTGAAAGTCGCTCAGCCATGTCCGACTCTTTGGTCTGTGCATGGAATTTTCCAGGCAAGAATCCTGGAGTGGGTTGCCATTCCCTTCTCCAGGGGATGTTCTCAACCCAAGAATCGAACCTGGGTCTCCTGCACTGCAGATGGATTCTTTACCCTCTGAGCCACCAAGGAAGCCCTGCTTGCATTTAAAGCTGGCATCACAATATAAAGAGGAACCATAAAATTCACACTAATAATTTTAAAATTTCAACTTAGCATTAAATAGTAATTTTTAAAAAGTCAAAAAGAGGGACCATGGTCGAGAGGAAAACTTGATATTTTTAGTACCTCTTATGGCATTTTTCCCTGCATTTCAAATGAAGGACTCCACAAATTACATAGCTGGTGCTGTTGGTGAATAGTGACATTAAATGAGGGAACGACCTCAAATTTTTAGGAAATAGATCTAGGAGGTCCTTATTTCCCTATGATTGAAAACAACTCACTCCTTTGGGGTTTTGATTATTTTTTATTTCTCTCACTTCCCACAACCAGTAAAAAAAAAAAAAAAGATACCATCAACGCAGGTACAAGGATCCAATTTTTAAAAATCAGAGTACAAAGAGGACCATGGCCCTGCCCAGGTTTAACGTACATATTTACATATTTGGAGAGGTGTGTGGTGTGGGTGTGGCTGTGGAAGCACGTTTAAAAGGCAGTATTACAAAATATACAAAGGTGGTCTTTCTTAGTAGAACCTGGCCTGGTTTCCAAACGAGAACGCTACGTAACACAAATCACAGTACTACTTACTATATAACTTACAAAAAATGCTGTACAGTTGCAGGAGTATAAATATAGAGTATAAATGGCTCTGTTTGGGAATCTGTATCTACACAGGGAAGGTCAGGGGAAGGCTCAGTTTGGTATCCCAACCTGCTAAAGTGATTGAGAAGCTAGAATGGGGAAGGACGGTCTGGGAGCACGGCCGCATAGACCCCCTTTCCCAGGCTTAGTTGAAGCTCACTTACTCTCCAGGGAGAACTAGGTTTGTTGAGGGTAAGAAGCAAGGGCAAGAAGAGGTGTAAATAATAATACAACGGGGGCTCTCAAAGGCACAGAGAAGGCATCTGGGCCAAGAAGGAGCACACTTCTTGGATCCACAGACATGCACGCACTCCACTGCCACTTGATGATCATGCTTCTGTGGGCAGTCCAGCCATGCCCTGGTTTCTACCCTCTGAAAAGTTTGAAGCTTTGCAGACGTGGAGAGAGGGCAGATGAACCAAAGTTCATTTATGATGGGGCTATGGGACAATGTCTGGGGACAATGTCTGGAAAGAGGTTCTGGCTTTGAGGGACGGACAGGTGGGTGCAAGTATGGGCGGAAGCTGACCACTGAAACTGACCCTTATAGTCATTTTGTACAAGGAGCCAAGGGGCAGAGAGAGGTGTAGAGCTGTCCTGCGCTCAGGTGCTTTATGATTCAGGGGGCAGAGTGGAGGGGACTCAGAACCGGCGTATCTTACTTCAGAAGACTCAGCAGGGGTGATTTTTATCAGCACTAGGCTTTAGCCAGAATATATGCCGATTTGGTTTTTAAATTAGCTGGGTTAAGAAGCACCCAAGGCTCTTGTGGCAGAGATGAACCATCTCCCTCAAATGTTCCCCAATTCCCACACTCATCCTCCACCTGCCAGCTCAAGGACAGGACTGCTCTCTTACGAAAACCCTGCCAGGGGATATGAGGAGCACCGAGAAGGGAAAAAGGCCACACCAAATCTTCTCCAAATCCCAGACAATTACACCATTTCCCCTGAATTGGGCTGCCGTTGGACTGTATGGGAGCAGCTGCTCTTGGTTGAAGCAGGTCTTTTGTAAAAAAGAGAAGCCTGAGCTGGATCATAATAAAGAAAAGTGTACGTGAATATGCACCTCTGAGAACCTTCCTTAAATTCCTCCCTTGGGGCTTTTCCTTTGGAAGAGGATGGTGGGGGCGAGGGGGCGGGGTGGGGGCGAGGGGGCGGGTGGGGGGGAGGGGAAAGGGTAGTCCTATTGACCAACCCAGCTGTGTGCTGGGGCAATTGTGATCATCTCTCTGGCCAGGTTTCACTAATTCTCTTTCAGTGTTGTTTTGTGCCTTCCCAAGCCTCGAAGGCCCAGGGAGCGTGGGGCTGAGATAGAATTACTGTGTGGGCTTGATACACTGGGCCAAGGGAATGAGAGCTGGGATGGATGTCATTTCTCAGTGGGGAAGGAATTCCCCTGAAATGCAGGAAGAACCAGGAGGGAGCAAGAGCGCGTGGACTATAGGGCCCTCCTCCCCGCTCCGGGCAGCCCCTACCTACAAGGCTGTGACGCTGGAAACGATTTTGGTGCCTGAGGCATCCACTTCAGACTTAGTGACCCCATCCTGGGCCTCTTTGTCCATGGCCAAGTTATTGAATGCCTCAGGGGACTTGACCGGCTCGTCCTTCCCCTCCTCCAGGTCTTCGCAGCACTTGCTGCAACGGCAGCACTTGGAGCAGCCACACAGCCCACAGCAGAGGCGGCAGCAGACCCGGCAGCAGCAGCAGCAGCGCATCTGGAAGCAGCTGGTGAGGGAGGTGATGAGCTTGTCCCAGGGCTCCAGGGAGCGCATCCAAAAGGGCAGGAAGTCCCAGCTTCGGAGCTTCTGCGGCAAGGAGCCCGGGCAGAAGGACTGCAGGATCTTGAGGACCACCACCAGTAAGATCACAAGGACGATGGGCGACGCCACGCCCACCAGCACTGGCCAGCCAATCAGGGAGAGGCCAAACACCGCCAGAGGGATCAGGAAGAAGAAGATGATCAAGTAGACGATGGCGAACCAGCGGTACTTAGATGAGATGTTGCCCAGCCCTTTGGCCAGGCGGATGGGCAGGCGAGTGAACGGGATTGGGTACCACAGGATGATGCCTGAGATGTTGAAGAAAAAGTGGCACAAGGCAATCTGAAAAGCAAGGGGTTGGAGAGGTGAACGGGTCTGCCGCACGGCGGGGTCGGAGAGAAGAGGGCGTCATCTAGAAGTGGAGTCATGGGTCTTCCTCACCTTCGTAGCTCAGCCCAGAGTGGGAGGGACTACATTAGCTGAGGGCCTAATACATTTGTGTGTCGGGGGTGGGGGTGGGGGCGCGGTGCGGGGGCGGGGGGGGGGGAGGGGGGAAGGCAAGGGAAGTGACCACCTGAATCACAGTTTAGTTTTCAGGGCCTGAAGTTTCCATTAGGCAAAATCTAACAATGAACTTCGAGAAATTGAGGCACTATGAGGTTAAGCTATTATCCTCAAGTCACACAGATGGGAGATGGGATTCAAACCCAGATAGCCTGGCCCCAGAGGCCACACACTTTGTACTTTCCTGTTGGACTCTGATGCTGGGAGGGATTGGGGGCAGGAGGAGAAGGGGACAACCGAAGACGAGATGGCTGGGTGGCATCACTGACTCGATGGACGTGAGTCTGAGTGAACTCCGGGAGCTGGTGATGGACAGGGAGGCCTGGCCTGCTGCGATTCATGGGGTCGCAAAGAGTCAGACATGACTGAGCGACTGAACTGAACTGAACTGATATGTTCCCACCAGGCACGGAGCATGATGTTAGGGGCTTTGGACCAGCCCTACCCGATGCATTAGTCACTATCCACTGAGATGTGGCATAAGTGTAAAATTCCTGCTGGATTTCCAAGACTTAGCCCAAAACAATTGTAAATGACTTTGCTGGTAGTCCAGTGGTTAAGAGTCCACCGGCCAATGCAGGGGACACGGTTTCGATCCCTGGTCCAGGAAGATTCCACATGCTATGGAGTGACTAAGCAAGCCTGTGCACAACAATTCCTGAGGCTGCGCTCCACAACAAGGGAAGCTACGACAATGAGAAGCCCACTCAAGGCAACAACGATAGTTCCCACTCACTGCAACGAGGTAAAGCCCATGTGCAGTAACAAGACCCAGTGCAGCCAAAAGCAAATTAATAAATGGGTTAATAAATTAATTTTTTATAAAGAAATATAAAATCTCATCACTTTAAATATCAATTACACATTGAAATGATAATGGTTCAATCAAACACATTATTAAAATTAATCTCCCTGTTCCTTTTTGACTTTTAAAACTGCAGTACTAAAAGTTTCAGATTTCATGAGTGATTCACATATTCTATACTCATTCTATACTTCTATCGACAGCATGGCTTTAGACAGAGCCTCATCAGATCTTTAAAATAATCCCACTGAGCTAGAGATTATGGTTCCTGTTCTTCAGATGAGGGAATTGATGCTCAAAGGTTAGGTCACCTGTCCAAGGGCACTGGGTGTGTAAATGGGGGACAGTGATTCAGACATCAAAGGTCATCTTGCCCAAGGTCACCTAGCTGATCCAGGCAAGGCAGATACCCCTGATTCTTCTCAATGCCAGGCTTAGGACACAAGTGACCTCCCATTGTCCAAGACGAGGGCAAGGAGACAGAAAGTGGTATCTATGTTTCTGGAATACCCTTTCCTCCTCCAGCAAAACAGCCACCTCACCTTTGTTTAAACAACCTCTGGTGATGGGAGTCTGACTACCACTCTAGGGAGTGGTTGTTCCACCACTCTAGGGAGTGGCCTTTGGTTGTTCTCAAATCTGTCTCCCTGAGGCATCTCCACATCACGGTTTTGGACATAACAGAGAAAAGCTTAACTTGGCTTCTTGTTTAGAAACCATGTGCTTACAAGACCATGGGTAGGTTTGGATCCCTCCCAGAGCCCCTGTCCCATGAAGCATTTCCTTACCTGGAGTGAGCTTTTCAAAGTACTGCCTGGGCTGGCTAAGGCGGCCAAGATGGCGGTGGTGGTGGTGCCAATGTTGGCACCTAGCGTTAGTGGATATGCTCTTTGAATGGATATCACACCGATACCTGGGGGGATGAAAATACAAAGCCCGTGGCATCAGCCCCAGGGCATGGCAGGAGATGGTAACAGAAGACAGAGGGAGACCCAGGCTAGAAACTCACCGATCAGTGGGGTCATAGCAGACGTGAACACAGAGCTGCTCTGAACGATGAAGGTCATGCCTGCCCCCACAAGGATGGCCAGGTAGCCAGTCACCCAGCTAAAGGGGTAAGGGAAATCTGGAAGACAGAGGATAAGAGATGCATCACAATCCTTCTGGAAGAGGCATGGATTGAGAGGCCCAGCTGGCATCTCCTTAGGATCCAGGCAGCACAACTGGGCCAGAGGTTTGGGTTGTGTAAACTCCTCTGCACACCCACACAGAAGTCTGAAGCTGCAAATTGGATTTTTTAGCATTCTTTCACCTTGCATATTCAAACGGTGGAAGCAAGGATGTGTTGCCAAGACAAAAACACATATTCACTGGAGTTCTGAATGCTGAACCCATCTGTTATGCATGGAATGTTTGTGTCATTTCCCCCACCCCAAATCCAAGTGTTGAAACCCTAACCCCTAATGTAATTGTATTAGGAGGTGAGGCCTTTGAGAGATGACTAGGTCATGAGGTTGGAGTCCTCAAGAGTGGATTAGTGCCCTTATAGAAGGGAGAGCTTGTCCACGTGAGGTTTTGGTGAAAAGGCAGCCATCTATAAACCAGGAAGTGGGTCCTCACCAGAACCCAACTGTGCTGGCGCCCTGACCTTGGACCTCCCAGTCTCCAAGACAGTGTGAAATAAATTGCTGTTGTTTAAACCATCCAGTCTATGAGAATTTGTTACAGTGGTTGGACTAAGTGAAGTTGCTCAGTTGTGTCCGACTCTTTGTGACCCCATGGACTTTAGCCTACCAGGCTCCTCTGTCCGTGTGATTCTCCAGGCAAGAGTACTGGAGTGGGTTGCCATTTCCTTCTCCAGGGGATCTTCCCAACCCAGGGATCAAACCCAGGTCTCCGCATTGCAGGCGGACACTTTACCCTCTGAGCCACACTAAGATGCCACCCAAATACCAACAAAGCACTCTGAGCATTCAGGCTCTAGCTTTCCTCCTGTCTTGGTCTCCCAGTGCTTCATACCCTCCACTTTTGTTTCCACTTAAAAGAGCACTGAGTATGTGAAGCAGCTTGGAAGCCCCAGAGACCCTGTTCTTGGCACCACCAGTCCAGGACCATGCCCCGCATAGCCAGCAAGCACCCAGAGAAGAGTCGCTCAGCTCACCCTCATGACAACCTCGGGAGGTAGACATCCTCAGCCCCATTTCACAGGCAGAGTTCATGGGGTGTGTTTTCATTGGCCAGGATGCCATTCTCAGCAATAGAGTCTCCCTGGCTGTTTCAAAATGCTGATGTATTTATCCAGAACCACATTTTCTTCCCAAGAGCTGAAGGGAAATAAGGGTCGCAGTGGACTTCTGCAACCCTTTATTACCTAAGGGATCTTGACAGACTCAGTAAAGTCCTGGGCAAACAGGGAACCTGGTAGGAAGGAAGGTCTAACTCACAGCAATTTGAACTTAAGCTGGCTCTTTCTCAAGACCTTGCAAACAAGTGCTCCCCAGGCTCCACTCAAAACACTAAGGAGGATTTCGAAGGCAAGTGGCATTGTAACTTTCACAGCTTCTCAGAGCCAAGACAGAAACTCCATGTAGAAGCTGTTGCTAGAAGAGAATCAACAGGAGCTTCCCTATGGGGGAGGGGCACAGTGATGCCACCCCTAAGAGGTCCAGAATGAGAGGCAGCAAGCTTACCAGTGTTGATTGTCTTCTTGATGACAGCAGCCACCTGCCCCCTGAGCACAGAGCCCAGGAGCTTGACAATTAGGATCAGGCAGGTACAGAGGATCAGCAGGGAGGTGATCAGCAGGATGGTGCCAACAATAGCATCTGAGAGGTTGAAATTCACGAAGATGTGCTGGCCTGGAAAGACCATAGACAGCCCTTGTTAGGAGGGCATGGAGCCCCTGGAGCCCACAGATTGTTATTTATTCCCCAACATCCTTCTGTCTCAAAGTAACAGAATCTTGGTTGTCAGCTTGATGCAGGGCAGCCCAGAATAAAGACCACTCTTTCAAGCCTCCCTTGCAGCTAAGTATAACCCTGAAGTTATGTTTAGGCCAATGGGATCTCATGAGGGTGAAGATGTAGTAAAATCCAGGGGCAGGCCTCCAACTCCATTCTTCTGCCTCTAAATCCCATTCCATGTTTTACTCATGATAATGAGGATACCTACAAGTATTCAAGGAGCCAAGTTGGGGCAGGAAGGGCAAGTCAGAGTGGGAGCAATTGTTAATTATAAAACTGCTTGTGTTTTTTTCTTTTTTAAAATCCCTGTGTGTCTCCGTGATGATTCCAGAAAAAACATGGTTATTTTAATGGATGTACAACAGCTACAATACAAGAGGTGATACATTCACATGATCCTGTGAGGTAAACCACAACTGGAGTAGTAAGGTATGCGGCTCAGAATTAATGTGGGGATTCCTGGAGAGGAGGAGAGGCAGAGATATGCAAATGGGCACATAAGGAATAAATAATTAGAAGAACTGGCATCAGGGCCATAAAAGAATCCAGAGGCAACAGTATAGCTTCTTAAAGAATTGGAGCATCAGTGCTCCAACTGGAGTAGTAAGCTCACTGCTTTGTTCAGTGCTATAGCCCCAGTGCCTCAAATGGGGCCAACTGTACAATAGGGACTCCTGACTCAAGGGCGATGGTATCTGTTCTGTATATGCCCCCTAACCTTCAAATCAGGCTGTCATCTCCCTACAGTTACTGCCAAAGAGATACCAAAGCCCGTGGAGGGAGTGCTCTGGAATCTGTTGATGAGTTCTGAGTTGGTCTGGAATGGCCAGAAGAACTGAGTTTCAGGTCCTAGCTCTTCCCCTTACAGGGGGACCTTGAGCCTGCCCCCCTGTCCCCAAGCCTTAGTTTCTTCTGACGTGAAAGCTCACAGCTCATTGTCCCATGTAGGATTGGTGTTCAGTGAATCTCACTGCCCTTCTTTCCTTTATTTACTGGGGCTCCACACAGATAGGAAATAACCATCATCACCCCAGACAGCCTGTCGCAATGGCTGATGCTCTGTGAGTTCCACTCACACTTGGCAATGTTCTCCTTGTAGGTCACGTTCTTGATGGTCCAGGTGTACAAACCATCCGTCCAACAGAGAGAAGGGGAGGTGCAGTTCTCAGGCGAGGGGACGGTGACATTTCTCTCAGTCTGGGTGGCAAACATGAGAAATACTATGCATTGTCTACAACCCTCACTTCTGGTGGGGAATGGAGGGAAATTCGGGGCATCACGGGAGACTCCATAGGTGTGGGGCACTGCTTTCACAAGTCCCTCTATAAATGGAAGCAAGGTGGCAGCCAGAGATAAGCCAGGAGACATGAACATAATTAGCCAGGAATAACATGTCCATGATGTGGGCTGGTCCTGTCTGTCCTACAGCATGTTTGTCCATCTAGAAATCAACGACTTAAGGATTCTCACTGGCTAGTTTTGACTTTTCAGGAATCCTCGATTTTTGTTTCTCCCAACCTTTTATATGCCCAATCTGAAGGCAAGATCTTGCTTTATCCAGTACAGACAAAAGAGCTAACCCAGCCAGCAATATTCTTAGAAACTTACCACGTTGGTAAAAGTTTTGCACCAAATCTTGATCATACTTTTGTTTTGGACCGACTCATCATTCATTGCAATTTGGTTGAGAATACTTTTATCCAGCTGAGGAAAGCAATAGACAGAACAGAGTCAGCCCATTGTCAAAACCGATGTGGGACAGATGTTAAGCTGTTAACAGGGGCTTTGAGGACATGAACCAGATTGCATCAGTGAGCTGGGACTCACCCTATCTGCACTCTCAGGGCAGAGCATAGCACCTCGATGTCAGTGGGTGCTCAATAAATGAAGGACTGGTATGAACAACGGACCTGTATCTAGGAAGCGTGCAGTAGAATATTCATTGGATAATCAAATAAGAGGAAAAAAAATGAAGGTAAAAGTGAATGAGCAGGGTCCAAGCTGGCCCCTTCTCCCCAAGACAACATCTACAAAGCCTTCTTTCATTTATTTCAACAATATGGACAGACTCTAGTGAGCAGAGGGATAAGATGGGAGGAAAGGCAGTAAACTCTTCCTCTCTGGCTGTGAGTAGGATGTGACTTTAATCAGTGAGCCCAGGGGTGCCAAGGTCAGAGGTAGGAACGAAGTGTCCAATGGAGAGTTGTTGAGTCTCAAGAAGCACTCACTACCACCCACCACTCCCACACTAATAAAGATGATACACGTGTGCTGAAGTCATGGAGATAATAAATGACAATTACTCAGCTTCCCTGGTGGCTCAGAGGTTAAACCATCTGCCTGCAATGTGGGAGACCCGGATTCGATCCCTGGGTTGGGAAGATCCCCTGGAGAAGGAAATGGCAACCCACTCCAGTATTCTTGCCTGGAGAATCCCATGGACGGAGGAGCCTAGTGGGCTACAGTCCACAGGGTTGCAAAGAGTCAGACACGACTGAGCTATCACTTCACTTCACTCCCAGAGAAGGGGATGGCAGAGGATGAGATAGTTAGATAATATCACCAACTCAACAAACATGAATTTGAGCAAACTCCAGGAGATAGTGAAGGACAGGGGAGCCTGGTGTGCTGCAGTCCATGGGGTCACAAAAAGTCTGACACGACTGAGCAACTGAACAACAAGAACTCCATCCCATCTGGTGTTCCTGAAGTTCTGCCTCCCTTGGTTTTTTTTAGAGGCAGCTAAAGGGCAGTAATTACAGACCCTTATCCATCTCTTCCATCCCATTTACCTCTCTGCAGGAAGCCAGGTTACCTGGATAATGAGCTTTGTGAAGGGATCTGTGATAACTTTCAGAAGTTCTGGGGCTTCCTCTCCATTCTTGAAGTGGAAGCTCTCCACTACTAAGTTGGTCAGGCGCTCCAGGTAACCGGTGGCGGCCTCCAGAGGCAAGAGCACCAGCACGGAGAGCCAGTTGAAGAAGTCATGGACGGTGGCCCCCGCAAAGGCCCTGCAGGAGGAGAACCCCACCCCGAGTCAGACCGGTCATCAAGTGGCTGGGTACCATCTAGGCAGGTCATCACTTGTATTATCTGCCAGGTGTCACCTACCTATATGCATATAGGTATACAATCTCACTTTTCTTCTTATAGCAACCCCCAAAGTGAGTGGTATTACTACTACCCTCCCCCTGCCCCACCACCAATCATCAGATGAAGAAATTGAGGACCAGCAAACAGAGGAACTGAAGATCACTGCAGCAGTACTGGGTCCAGGAATCTCATCTCCTACTGCCTGACAGAACATTTCCCACCAGATTAGACAGTAGACAGTTTGCTCTGTGTGGGGGAAAGGGAACTATCAATAGAGGTTATTTTGGCTGCAATTATTAATTCAGCAAGGGGCTGTTTGAAAAAACGTCATCAAGACTACTTGTGAATCATGCATACTGAACACAGTCTTCCTTTAGAAATTTGCTATTTGTTTGCAAGTACAAATTTTTACTTATGCTTCCTGGAGAGGGTGATTTAAGACATTTTCATACACTGCTGACTCAAAGTGTTACAAATATTTCTTTGTAGTTTGGAAAACTGTTAAAAAAGCTTTATAGGTGTTTGATATAGTTGTTGTTGTTGTTTCAGGAATCTATCCAGGAAAAAATGACCAGAAAAGAATAATACACATCTCCAAAGATGTTATTGAAAGCAATCTATTTAAATATCTCAGAAGGGGGTGAGCTAGATCAATTATATTCTATGTGTACGCACTTTCATCTTTATATATCCAGAGGTAAAAATTAGTGTAACAGTGAAAGAAACCCAGAATTTCTAATAAGAAAACCTGGATTGAGTCCCAGCTATGCCCCTCAGCGAAGTTACTTAACCTCTTTGTGCTTCTATATTTAATAAAATAGTGCATAGAAAAGTCTACTCAGTTTCTTAAGATCAAATTAGCAAACACCGTGGGTGATACGTATTATAATTTAGACCTCAGAACATTTTATCATGGACCAGGAGTTCAGCTATGGTTGACAGAAACTGAATGGCTGAGGACATCCCGTGCCCGCCAGTGCACCCGCAGACGAGGGATGGTGTTTACTGACCACCCCCACCAGCCTGTTTAATGTCACCTTCCTGATGTGACAGTTGCAGTATAGCTGGTGTACAATATTATATAAGCCGCAGGTGTTCAATACAGTGACTCACAATTTTAAAAGGTTTTATTCCATTTATAGTTATTAGAAAATATTGGCTCTATGTCCTACAGCGTATTTTATACCTAATAGTTTGTACCTCTTATTTCCCTACTCCTATCTTGCTCATCCCCCTCTCGTCTCTCGAATGGTAACCACTAGTTTGTTCTCATATCTGTGAGTCTGCTTCTTTCTTGTTTTATTCATTAGTTTGTTGTATTTTTTAGATTATACATATCAGTGATATCATGCAATTTTTGTCTTTCCCTGTATGACTTATTTCACTTAGCATAATGCCCTCCAAGTTCATCCATATTGCTTCAAATGACAAAAATCTGTTCTTTTTTGTGGCTGAGTAGTAGTATTCCATTGTATGTGTATGTGTGTGTGTGTGTGTAGATGGATCACGTCTTTCATTCGTCTGTTGATGGACACTTCGGTTGCTTCCATATCCTGGCAATTCTAAATAATGTTGCTATGATCACTGGGGGTGCATTGTACCTTTTCAAATTGGTGTTTTTGGCTTTGTTGGATGGGGACTATTTCACTATTGTAACAAGCTCCGGAAAAACCCATAACCAGTCAGAAGAGAGGCTGGGAATTGTGTTTAATGGAAGCTTTAGGAAGTTATAATTATTTCCAAGTGAGATAGTAAATGCTATTCTACCTGGCCTTGTTTTAACTATGCCACAGGTCAAGCTTCTGGCTAACACTTGTATTCAGGCAGCCCTGACTAGGTGCCAGGCACCTTGCTAAGTATTTATCTATATGAATGTGTTAATTTCTTTAGGCAACATGGAGGTTGATAGATTCTGTTATCCAAGCTCTGCAAGTCAGGGAGCTGAGTTACCAACTGATAAGTACGTGATCCCAGCCTCCAGCCCTACTTCATTGTAGCTACTTCTAAGAGGTCCAGGGATAACAAACATGCTCTCTTGTCAACGACAGTTAGGAAAACTTGGCCAACCCCCATATGGGCCTGGTGGTGGCCAAGGCTGACTCCAAGCCTCCTACCTTCTGAACTCTTTCCGATCTCCTGCCTGCATGAGCGCCACGATGGTGTTGGTAATTGAAGTCCCAATGTTGGCTCCCATGATAATGGGGATGGCAGCATGCACGGGCAGCACTGGAGGGTGGAAAAGAGTAAGTTAGCAAGTTAGTAAAGTTGAGGAAGGCATCTTGGCCGTGTTCCTGATGTGGCCCAAGGCAAACTGACCTCATGCAGGCTGGTAATCCCCTAAAGCACCAGGTCTTAATTTCTTTAGGGTCTGCACCCCACTGTGAATCTGAACAAAACTTGGGCATCTCACTATAGAAATAGGCACGTATGCCAAAGAAGGAAATAAAAAATTTCAGCACTTAATTGCAGGGAATTTAGAGACTCCACAAAACCCTCTTGTTTAAAAGTTTCAGTTTAAAAGTTTAAAAGTTCCATTCTAAATCCCTCTGTCCCCCCATTCCAGATGGCAGGGTAGCATAAAGGAGACCAGGAAACAATGTATAAGGACTTATGTATTTATTATGGAAAGTTTATGGCAATATCTTTTTCTCACAAAATTAATACATTGCCATACATTCTAATGTATAAAAGTATAAAAGTACATATAAAAGTATATGTTATAAAAGTATTAAGAAGTATAAAAAATATAAGTTATAAAAATATAAAAATACTTTGCAGAAGTAAAGAATATTCTTCTAATTTGGTCCTTGAAAAGTTGTTCTACTAAATTTTAGATAAAAATACTGGTTTGGGTTGAAAATTAATCAGTTCAAACTGGCTCCCCTCAGAGGGTCTGTCTCAACATAGCCAGGGCAAACGTTGAGTGGGTTCAAGTTTGTAACGTCAGGTCCCCAAGCTCAGATGCCTCAAGGCCAACACGTGATGTGATTACATGAAGCCCTGAGAGCAATGATGGACACGTTCTAAATTTATGTGGTTCAATATGACAGCCATTAACCACATGTGATCCCTTGAAATACACCTTGCCACTGAGCAGCTGAATTTAAGGTTAAATGAAACAGCCACATGTAGCTAGTGGCTATTAGACTAGACAACACAGTTCAAGAGAATTCGGAACTGAGTCTTCAAGCACTGGGGCTCAGCCCTGGGAAGGGAAACAGGAGGCTGCCCACAATCTAAGCAGAGCACATCATAATTGGACAAGTTAGGAAGGTAATGGCAACAAGCCTGGACATATTCAGAGTAAATCCCAGCCTCCCCAGCTGAACAGGGAAATGCCTGAAATGTATCTGGGCTCACAGGTGCCTGGACTCACGTGAGGAGGCCACCATGCTGACGACGATGGACGTGGAGGTGCTGGAACTCTGCACCAGGACAGTCACCAGCACCCCAATCACCATCCCCGCCAAGGGATTAGACATGATAGAGTTGTTGTTGAAGAATTTCCCAGCTACCTTTCCTGAAAAACAAACCCATAACCATATGATGGATGTTAGGTGGGCGCTGAGTGACCAGCCTCAAGTTACTGGCCAGTGGCTGTAGGTGCCAGCCAGCAGACTTGCTGGTGGTATCTCAGGCATCTTGCTTCTTCAGGCTTCTCCCCAGTGCTGCTCTAATCTCACCCACCCCTGTTCCTCTTGTCCCTTCACCCTGCACCTTCCTATCTACTTCAACCACTTTCATCAGCAAGCCCTCCTCTAGTCCTCTATGATCATGAATCTGGCCTCAGCTCTGTACTTCGTTTGATGAATGCCAGTGCATCTCCTGATGGCCTTGTTCTGGTCAGGGATGTATTCCCAACTTACAAGATTTATCCATGTAGATCTTCTCATTCTTCTCTATCCAACCCCTTCGATTCAAGCCCCTAGCCCCAGCCCATAACCGAACACTAGGAGTATCACTTGAGAGTGTGCTCTGAGACCATCAATCCATCCCCTCAATTAATGTTTAAAAGAAGACTGAGAGTGGGGAGTGGAATGCCTTGTCTGAGAGACAGCAAGGCCCCTTGCTGATGCTGTGTGGGATAGAGGCAGACCAGAGTGGCATTCAGCAAGTCAGTCTGCCCCTCAAACTCCCACAGTTCTGCTAGACCACAAAGATGAGTTCTCAAGAACAGAACCAAGGGATACAGAAACCTACGGTCTTCCATGTCACCAGATCTCAGTTTGAATCCCACTATGCCAATTACGGGCTGTGAAACTCAGTGCTGGGTGTACTGGGTGACAACCTTCTAGAGCCTTGGCCCATTCCTCTGTAGGTAGGAAAGACTTTGGGAGGTAATGTTTAAGACAATGCCCCTACGTCAATAGGCACTTAAAGGGCTGGCTCTTACTACAGTTGCCCACTGGGGACAGGCAGGTGACCAAGCATACAGTAATTTCACTTCTGGGTCCCCTCACCCCTCATTTCCATGCTCAGTCCTGGGATGTGTTTAGGCAACTGCAGTGAAAGCAGATCCCCAACAAGGGACCCCTGTCCTTCTCCAGCAAAGGACCAATTTTGATTTTTAGTAGTTGCTTTAGCCTAAGAACACTCTTAGTCAATAGTCCTCTCCAGTGGGGAGGCCCCAAGACAGCCAGAAACCCTCACGTAAGCCTTTAGGTCAAACAGCTTCCTGTCCGGGGATCACAGACAAACACGAGGAGCTGACGGCTTGCCCTTGGCATTGGCTCTGGCCTGGCCTAAGCCACTTCAGCCAGCCTATCAGAACCCTCTCATGGGTATCGGTTTTCTCTTCTATAAAATGGGGGAATGACTTCAGATGATCTCAGGTAACTTCCATTTCTAGAACACTCGGGTAGACTGCAACTGCATGGGGCTTGCTGAGTTGTGACTTTCTGAAATAAATTCACCGAAAACACCACCCCCACCCCAGACCTTTGACCTCTTCCATCCATACCTCCAACCAGCTGGAAGGCACTGCTCAGGACATCCAAGGAGCACACGAAGAAGTAGAGAAACACCAGAAGTAAAATAAATTTCCCAATCCCTTGGAAGACGCAGAGAATCTTCCCTTTGGTGTCTCTCTCTGGAAGAGGGGAAAAGGCATGGCTGAAACACTGAGAAGTTTGATGATGAGCTCAGAACTCCCCCAACTCCCCTCCTAGCCAGGCAGCTATAGTCTTAAATCTAGCAAGACCTAGCAATGGGATGCATTCATGGCTGGCTGTAGTTTTCAAAGTAATTACCACTGGAGTCTATTCAGTTGAAACCTGTGGTGAAATGTCTAAAGGATTGGGCTCTTGGGAGGAGGGGGTTGGTGAGGTCTGGGGCACACACAGGCAAGAGCAAGTGTCACTGATGAGCCACTTAAGAGCACTTGCCCCTGCTAAGTGCGAGGTCAGAGATAAAGGCTTTTCTAAGCACCTTCAGAACCACACAGAATATTTTCAACAAAGTGGCTGCAAGGTAGCAATCACAGCCTCCATCTGGGGAGGGTCTGGGCCCTCGTATGTCCTGGAAGGCTACATCCTGGGCTGTCGCTTTCTCCACTCACTTTTAAAGTGGTTCTCACGTCCTCCCTCCCAGCTCTCCTCCCCTTCTACCTGACCTGCAGACTGACCACTGCCTGGACCAGAAGTGCAGCATTTGCTTGCATTCCTGCTGTTTTGTCTATGTAGACTGCCTTCTATAATCTCTCTCTGATGCCCACGTTGAGGTCTGGGGACCCCTCTTCCCCAGCCCACCAGGGTCTCAGAGATGGGGCCTCGTCTATTTCCTGCTGCATCTGCGGCAGTGGGCAGTGCCTGGGACCTGGTTCGGCACACAGTGGAGCTGCACAGGGTCTGGTCTGGTTATAACCTTGGTTCATTTGTTGAATGAATGAACGAAAGGATGAAAGATCCCCCAGTCATCACAGGAGGCTTGACTCTTAAAGCCAGGACCTTTGCTTGAACAATCGAAGGGAAACGATGACACCAAGGTGACAGTGTAAAGACCTGCCTCAGCTGCCCTCATTTACCTGACCACTTGAGCCCCGTGTCCTTAAGCTCGGGCAGGTCCCAGGGGTCTTCCACTTCGGTGGGCTCCTCAATCAGTGTCGCAGTGGAATGAGACGGCACAAGTTCTATCTTGGTGATAGCGGTGCCGGTGTCATCTGCCCAAACAAGCAGAGAGGCCGTGAGGAATGAGGAACCAGGCCTGGGTCTCCTGGGGCCTTCCCAAGGGGGCCAGCCCAGGGCTGGAGGTGGGGCACTTACCTTTTTCAGTCTCCTTAGCTTTCTCAGGCTTGGCAGACTGCTCACCATCGGCCTTTACAGTGTATTTCTCTGAGGTAGGCTGGCTATTTTCCAACTCAGGCCAAGGAGCCATGGTCTGTGATAGAAAAACAGCTTAAAGAAGCAGCCACTGAAAGGAAGCCCACTTAGTTTCCACAAGAAGAGACAGTGGTTGCAAAGACTCATGCTTATAAGTCCTAAGTGTAGACCCTTAAGCACCGTATTTCATGCCTCTGGAGGCCTCCCTCCCTCACTCACCCAGGCTGTCACTAAACCAAACCACTGTTTTCTATGTTTCCATCCTAGCCTCAAATCTGTACACCAGCCGAGCCTCCTTTGGTTGCTCTGTCTGTCTTGGTCTGTCATGACTCTCTCCTTTAGTCAGAAAGGGAACACAAACCCATTCATCTTCATCAACTTGTGGTACCACTAAGCCCTCGTGATCATCCAATGGACTTCCCATCTGCTTCTCATGAAAGGACAAGCTCAACCTGCAGATCTGCAACAGACCTCACCTAGTGGACTTGTGGTCTGTGTTAATGCTCATATACACTCTACCTGCTTTACCTGCCGCTGGGTCCTCTATGAGAAGCATGATATATTAGACCTGGTTCAAAGCCCACAGGTGCCACTTATCAATGGGCATATGTTTAGGAGAGTCCCTTTAGGCCTCTGAGCCATCTATAAAATGGGGACAATGCTTCCTGCTTTGTAGGGTTATGAGATTAATGGTTGTGTCCAGAAAGTGCCTGGTAAATAGTAGCAATGATTACTAGGCTATGCTGCCTTTAACAACCCTTTGTCGGAACCACATTCTTCCCATCCTCTGATAGAGCCTTTGTCACAACCCATTTTCTCAACAAAGCCTTTCTCAGCTCCGTGGAGAGGAAACCTGACTCCCTACGTACCAGGACATCCTCTACTTGCAGTTCTTGTCCTGACACACGTCAGACAATGCAACCCAAAGGACTGGAATAAACAATTCACAGAAGAGGAAGTACAAGTGGCTCAAACACTTATTACAAAGTAAGAGTTCGGCCTCATTAATGACCCAAGATATGCAAAACAGTGAGGTAAGTTTCAACTATCAAATTAGCAAAAAATAAAAATTTAAGTATAATGTACCATTCTGGAGACGATCCAGTGAAAAGAGCACTGCCAAAGTTCTGGAAAGAAGTTGGCAAATGTCTAAACCCCATACATATTTCATACATCTCTGACCCAGTAATTTCACCTGTAGGAATTAAAATCTAGGGACAGTTTTTTTTTTTTTCCCTCAGAAAATCAAAAGTACTGCCTTGCTCTGATCACCTCTTTGGAGAGGGTATCCCAGAACCTGGGTCTGTTTCCTTTCCCATTTTTCTTCAGTGGAAATCATTCCTGCCTGTCAGAATGGAAGCTCTACCAAAAAAGGGGCCTTTGTTTTGCTCATAACTGCATCCTCAAGGTCTACAGCTCTGCCTGGGACGTTGACGAGGCCCAGTAAACATTGACTGATGGATGAATGTGATGCAAACCAAAATGCACTCTTATTTACAGGGTCAAAAATAAAAACCGGGAAACTATTGTATTAACTATGGGACGTGCACGCAGCAAAGAGCATGCCATTATAAAGAACGAGCAAAACAAAGTAAATACAACCTCAGGAAAATGTTCTAGATAAATTGTGAATAGAAGGCATATTTATGTCTTCTATTTACAGCATGATCGCGATAAGGACCCTGAAATGTTCCATGGGGTACACAAGGGGTGGCAGGATTGTCTGCGATCTTTATTTTCTTCAAGAGATGCAGCCCCATCCCCAAACTCACAGAAGTTAGGTGATTCAGGAGCACTTGTATGGTTCCTGTCACTCATACTGATAAAGCCAGGAGTTAAAAGAAGCTGATTCTGTGAATTCCCATCATGAGAGGATTTCATGCATTTGTTTGGCCCAAGGAACTTTCCCTGTGTGACTGTAGAGCATGGCACATACTCCTGTGATCAAAGCCAACATCCTGCAGTCACTGGCTTCCACGAAGGCACAGACCAGGTCTCTCATTTCAGCTTCATAAGCACCCAGGCTTCGTGTGCTTTCTGAACAGGATGCTGGGACCTGCCTAGCCAGCAAGAGCCAATAGCTGTGCTCAACCTCACCACTGCCCATTCGGAGAAGTGTTGTTATTATTCTGCCATCATATGGCATCCCAAGATGAAAAACCTGCTTTATAGCACAGGGAGCTCAGCTCAGTGCTCTGTGGTGACCTAGAGAGGTGGGATGGGGTGGGGAAGGAGGTCCAAGACGGAGGGGACATATGTGTACAAATAGTTGATTCACTTGTTGTACAGCAGAAACTAACACAACATGGTGAAACAATCGCATGTGCATTTCTGCTCAGTCGTGTCTGACTCCTTGTGACCCCATGGATTGTAGCCTTCAAGGCTCCTCTGTCGATGGAATTTTCCAGGCGAGAACACTGGAGTCAGCTGCCATTTCCTCCTCCAGGAGATCTTCTCAACCCAGGGATCGAACTCATATCTCCTGAATCTCTTGCATTGGCAGGCAGATTCTTTACTACTAAGCCATCAGAGAAGCCCCAAAAGCAATTATACCCAATTAAAAAAAAGAAAAAGAAAAACTCAGGTACACGGAGACCTATGACTTGCCTAAGGTCCTACATGGCAGAGCCTTGAACCCAGGTGAGTTTCCATCCAGTCTCCTGCAGTACAGCTGACCACCCTAGGTGGGGCAAAGCCCACTTCTCTCCAGGCCTGCTGATGGGGCACCTTCTGGGGTATGCTGAGAGGCAGCTACAAGGCTGGACCTGGGCAGGGGAAGTGGGGTGAAGCTGGGTGGCTGGGGAGGAGAGACCAAGGCTGATCTGGGAGAACTTCAACCTCAGCTCAAGGCTGCCACATCTGAAATGTGGGTTTGAAATGGCTCTGAGGTTAAAAAGAAAATACAGGGCTGGCTCTAGGCTAGGTATTATACAGCACAGAGGTTTAGAACCAAACCCCAGCTCTGCCCCAGATACACTGCGACTTTGGGCAAGTCACTCGACTGCCCTGTGCCTCTGTTTCCCATACATAGGAATGTGGTTTATGTTTATAAACCACTGGGTTACTAGGCAGCTTCAATGAGTTAATTTCTGTACAGTAATCTGTTCAATAAATTGATCCTCTTAACTCCTCTTATCAGCTCTGCAAGGGGTTTGTGTTGTTCCCATTTTACAGATGAGAAAACCAAAGCACCCAGACAGATGAAGTCACTTGGCCCAAGGTCACAGGCATGATTTGAGAGTTTCTCTGACTCTAGAGTCCATTTGCTTGCCTCTCAATGACTATATGACCTGGAACTCTCCTGGAAGGAGTGAGTCATGCATTAATAGCATCAGAAGTGATATCTATCTGATTAAAAGCCCAAATCTAGACAAATGGAAAAGATGCTTCCACGCTGTAGTGGAAGTCAGCATCCCACTTACTGCACACAGAATCCAGGGAGGGGGCCTTCTCTGGTGGCTCAGAGGTAAAGAATCCACCTGCCAGTGTGAGAGACTGAGTTCAATCCCTGGTCCAGGGAGATCCCACATGCCTTAGAGCAATGAAGCCTGTGTACCACAACTGCTGAGCCTGTGCTCTAGAGCCTGGGACCCACAACTACTGAAGTCTGGGCACCTAGAACCCATGCTCCACAAAGAGAAGCCACTGCAATGAGAAGCCTGCACACCACAGCTAGAGAGTAACACCAGCTCGCCACAACTAGAGAAAAGCCCATGCAGCAACAGAGACCCCACACGGCCAAAAATAAACGAAAAAAAAAAAAAGATTCCAGGGAGGAAGTGAGTCTCCCACAGTCTCCAAGCATCTCCCACCCCATATATCTGCACAAAAGCACGTAGCCTGCATCCGAACCACCTATCTCCACTGTTCATGGACCATTTACGTGTGTCAGCACTTAGACATCACCTTAACTTAAATCCAACTCATTTCCCCATCATTCCCAAAGTTCCCCTTCGTGGAACTTTGCTGTTTATGTGACTCCTGCCATCATCAGCCGAGAATCTCCAAGTCATCTCTGACAGCTCCCAAATCCAGCCAGCACCAGGACGGTGCATTTTACCTGGGAGCAGCTTGGTTCCTGGCGTCTGGTTCCTTGGGGCCACCTCCTCATGCTGAGCCTCTGTATCTCCTGCCTAGAGGAACACAGCAGCCTGTTGAGCTGATTTGGGCCCCAGCCTCTCTCTACAGCTTCTTTCCCAACACACAGCTGTGATCGTGTGCACTCATCTCTTTATGGCTTGCTGCTCTCCAAATGATCCCTGGCCTTGGTCACACCAGCCTAAAACTGGGACCCTGAACCCTCTCCTCTGCTTCTGCCCAGGCATCCCCCTGCCAAATAGAAGACCCTCCCCCTATCTTTCTCTCCACCTCTTTAGGCTCAACCCAAGCCCTCTCTCTCCCTTCTCTGCCTGAGTTCCCTAGGCCTCTCTAGTCTTGCCCTTCTCTAAGCGTGTGTCCTACCCATGTGACTCATCTGGCACTCCATCACACACCACTGTGATATCTTTACTTGATTTCTGATAATAACAACTCCCATTTTAAAGAGTGACAAAGAGGTGCCAGGTGCTATGCTGGTGCTTGACACATATGTCACTCAAATCTTTAGGCAAAAAAGGCGTCATGAACGTTGTGCTGTGCTCACTTGCTTCAGTCATGTCTGACTCTGTGCGATCCTATGGATTGTAGCCCGCCAGTCTCCTCTGTCCATGGGATTCTCCAGGCAAGAATACCAGAACGGGTTGCCAATGCCCTCCTCCAGGGGATTTTCCTGATCCAGGGATTGACTGGGTCACCTGCTTTGCAGGCGGATTCTTTACCACTGAGCCAAGGTTCACATTTCATCATGAACATTGTCATTTGCAAATGGGACAAATCTGTGATTCCAAGACATCCAAGCAACTTGCTCAAAGTCACCTAGTAGGTGAGTGATGGAGCCAGTTTTTAAACACAGCTCTACCTGTTAGGGAGGGTGGGCCCTGATCAAACATATCCTTGGTTGGGACATAGACATATCTTCACAGAGCACTACTTTTACACATAAAGAGGCAAGGGAATGTTAAATGACTTACATTATTACTGCTAAATGATGTATATTTGATTAACCCTATGAAGGATTAATGTGATGATCAAGTGTGTGATAGTTAAAAAGCCCCCAGAATGGTGCCAACATATTGTAAACTTGTGTGATTATCAATGATCATGCTAAAACAAGCATGGGCATATTATAGTATAGAATGCAAAATGTATATAGGGGCATTTTGAAGGGAAAATTTGGTAATTCTATCACCTCTCCTTCTCTTATAATCTGAATTCACCCTAGAGCTGTTCTTCTCTTATGCACATTTACACTGCCTTCCCAACTGGAATTTAAGCTTTGGATAGCTGGAACCCTGTTACACGTTTTCTCTCAGAGCTCAGCAGACCACACATAGTAGGTACTGTACATCTGTGAATGGAGACGTCAACATCCAGGGTTTACTGAAGGAACACCCTAGATCCACACTGATCATGACTAGGAAACAAATCATGCCTGAATCTTATGAGTGCTTGCTCCTCATCACCATATGCAAGCCCGTTTGGCCAAGATCTGTTGGATGGAGCAGCTGTCTCAAGAAGCTACAATCTGGATGTCATAGCAGCCCAGCTTGGGAAATTCTCATCAGCAGTAAGGTATTATTTAAACTATTCCCAGTGACTGGATTTCTGACTAGTCAGAATCATTTTCTTTTAAGGGATGTACAAGGTATCTAGCAAATTCAGAACCAGACACTTTCCATGGTCCGAAATACAAGTAATTCACAATAATAAAAGCAATGGAATGGGCAGACACTCATTTCCACTGAACTGGACAGAAGGGAGAGTAGCACATGGCCGCAAGGGATTCAACAAACTAGAGTGCCTTGAATACTTCCTCTTTGTGAGGCCTGTGCTGGCTTCATTCCTCTCTGGGTCCTCTTTTCCTATTAATCAGCATCACCAAGAAGCAAAGGCAACATTCTAATGGAAGTCTCTCCTCTTCCTTCCTAGAAATCTTGCTTCCCCTACTCTAAGTTCAGACATCTGTCCCACACCCAAATCCCCTTTCCAGACACATTCCTGATGAAGCAATCATTTTCCTACATCCAGTTCAGTAGTCCTCCTTGTCTTCGGCTTCTGAAGTTTCAACCAACCACGGATGGAAAACATTCAGGGGAAAAAATTATTCCAGGAAGTTTCAAAAAGCAAAAGCTGAATTTGCAGCACACAGGCAGCTATTTCCATAGCATTTACATTGTATTTACAACTATTAACATAGCATTTACACTGTTAGGTATTATAAAAATCTATCTAGAGATGATTTAAAGTATATGGGAGGATCGCATTGGCTATATACAATTACACTATTTTATACACGAGACTCTGCAGATCTCAAGATCTGTGGTAAGTCCTGGAACCAAACCCGGCAGACACCTGGGAACCGCTGTACTTCACTGTCCGGTACATTCATCTACTCCACCATCACTCACTGGGTGTTCACGCTGCTAGTCACTTGCAGGAAAGAAGAGAATGCGCAGGTCCACATACTGAAGCACTGCCCCCGGAGGGACAGGCAGCCAGGAGTCATCTGACCCAGCCCAGAGCATTCTGAAGCTGCTGAACAGCCCCTCCTGCCCTCCCCACCCCACAGCTCAAGATGTTCTTCTTGGCACCTGGAAAGTGGGGAAATGCAGGTCACCAGGTACCCAACCATTGCACTTGGCAGTGTGGCTGCAGAGTCCCTACATCCACGGCCTTCCCAGTCACCAAAGCCTCAGCGCTTGAGCAGGCTGACCCTGCAGATTCCAAGTAAAGGGGGACTTGGAACAAACACACCATGGTTAGCCCTGAGACTAGAGAGCTGTTCAGTCTGCTGCTATCATAGTGCCTGGCACACCACCCGGAAAGAGAACCATGCGGCAGGGACTGAGCCTCAGTTTCATCTTTTCGAAAATTAGGGACAATGTGTCTCCCTCCCTAAATAGCTGTTATTAGACTAACTGATTAATGAATGTAGTTGAGGGCCCAAACAGCGTGCCTGGCAGAGTAAAGACTCAGCACTTTGTGAAATGAACTGCATCACAAACAACAAATAGACTCAACTCCACTTTGCCCCAGCCCATAAGTTCTTCATCTCCGTGCACAGCTGAGTGACTATTTGTGTGGCCACTGAATTCAAAGGACGTAAGAAAAAAGGATCTAATATTTGTTTTGTGATGCGGGAGTGTTCTATATGATTTGTGACCTCATTAAATCTTAGGATAAGGAGGTCTTCTTTCCAGTTTACAAAGAAACAGGCACAGAGAAATTGAGAAAGTCTCACAGTTACCCAAGGATCATGCTAAGTTGCTTCAGTCGTGTCCAACCCTTTGCGACCCTGTGGACTGTAGCACGCCAGGCTCTTCTGTCCTTGGGATTCTCCAGGCATGAACAGTAGAGTGGGTTGCCATGCCCTCCTCCAGAGGATCTTCCTGACCCAGGGATCAAACCTGCATTATGTTTCCTGCCTTGGCAGGCAGGTACTTTACCACTAGTGCCACCTGGGAAGCCCAAGGATAGAGTCTGATTTGAAGCCAGGACTGCTGGTTCCAAAGCTAGATGGCCTTTCCACAGAACCCCACCAAGTGTCAAGGTGGAGGAAGGAGTTAGATATCTTCCAGGCCCCATCAGAGCAGTAAGGCACCTACCTCGGGCCCAGGCCTAGTGGGGCTCTGAAGGAGTCTGGGATAGCTAGCTGACTGACATCTCTGCAGGGGTCAGTCTTACCTAGTCATTCAGACAGCTGGAAATGTCAGTCAAGATACTCCAAGGGCTGGCTGCTGACTCCCCACAAAGGCTCAGGCATACTAAGGGCCTGGATTTGGCGTATGTCTAAATTTTAGGAGGCTCAGCTAAGCAGGACAGTAGGCACTGAAGTGCCTGACAGAAGATGTAGACTGAATCTGAGGCCACTGCTCCCGGGGGTGTGGCAGACACTAGTGCCCGATTCCCCTGGGAAGTGCTTTGGCAGTCAGAGGGGCCCTTAGAGCTTGTGGTCCCCTCCAAAGGCTTTCTCCCATCCCCCTCCCTCTGATTCAGCTGTTCCCTCTCCCCACCTTCCCCCAAGGCTGTGCTCTCCTACTACCTGCCAGAAGCAGAGAAGGATTAAGTCATCCCTTTTGGCAATTTGGTGCTAATACCCAGAAAAACGTTTTTTATTGCCCAGGCACAAGATTAGTGACTCCGACCACACATCTGCTCCCTTGCCCCAACCCTGGGCTCCTCCCTACAATTGAGCTGGCTGTATTGATAACCCTTTTGGCTCAACTTCCTGCATCCACATGTGTATATGATGCCAAGAGGAACTCTTGAGGGCCAAGGGGAAAAAAAAACACACACACAAAAAACCTGCTCAGCCCTTCTCAGACCTGGGCAGTGGGGAAATGTAAGGCACCTGGCAGTCACCCAACTCCTATGCTTGGCATTGTTTGAGCCTCGCCAACCAGGACCTGTTCTGGGGCCACCTCCGCTCAGAACAGCAGTAGCTCAAGGCCATCTGAAGAAGTGGGGAGAGGAGGAAGGAGGCAAGGGGCATCGTCCTGCTGAGAGACCGAGACACACAGGCGTTTTCCCACCAGGCTGTGACCTCCACAAGCACACGGGGGATGACCCCAATCCCCAGCATGGCGGACAGTGTCTGCCAGCCAAATACTTCCAGAGAGTTTGTGCCAGGCCCTGCAGTAAGCCCTGTTAACAAATTAATCTGTTTAGTCTCACAAGCACTTGATGTATTCCTGTCAATTTGCTTGAGGTGGCTCAGACAGTAAAGAATCTGCCTGCAATGTAGGAGACCCAGGCTTGATCCCTGGGTCAGGAAGACCCCCTGGAAAAGAAATGGCAACCCACTCCAGTATTCTTGCCTGGAGAATTTAATGGACAGAGGAGCCTGGTGGGCTATAGTCCATGGGATAGCAAAGAGTCAGACACAACTGAGTGACTAACACTTTTGACCTTATTATCAATACTATCCCCCATTCTACAGGAAAGGAAACTGAGGCTCAAAGAAATAATCACTTTAAGTCACACCAAGCCTGTAGAGACAATTCAAACTTGAGTATTTTGACTCCCGTGGTCTCAATATGCTTGAGGTATATTTTCTCATACTTTGAAAGAATGACCAAGAATTCAAAAATTCCCGAGAATGGTGGTTACTTTCCTTCAACTTCCACTAAACATCGCAAAAATAATTCCTGGAGGACAGAATGGTGGAGGAAGGTGGGAGAGACAAAGCAGCTCAGTTTTACCTCGATGAATGGCTTTTAGACTTTTGAAGGTATGAACTAATAGGATTTTTAAAAGACTTTTACACTATCACTTTAAACTAAGACCCTTTTAACCAAACCACACTTGCCCTCATCTGCACTTCCAATTTGCATTTATTTTAAAATAAATCCTATAATTAACTTATAACCATATTATTTTTGCATTGTATGGGGGGGCGTTAAAAGAGCTAATTTATAAAAGATAAACATCTTAAAATGCATTGTCATCTTTTTGCCACCTTCTTTCCACACACTTTTGCACCTTTAAATTCACTAGAATTAATTCCACTAGGATGTCCTGATTACTCCCTGCTGATACTGCCTTTCTGTTCCCAGGGTGGAGCTGGGGGGAGGGCAGGACAAAGGCGGGGTGGAAGGTGGCTAAGAATTAAGTTTATTCCAAATCACTGATCCTGAGAAGCTATTGTCTTCATTAAAGTGAATTCAAGCAGTACATATGCCCACTTAGTGTCTAACAGCAATACACCAGACGTCCATCCTCCCAAAACCGTCCATCTTCCCAAAACCGGGAACTTGTTTTAATGAAATAGTTGAGTTGACTTAGGGTGATTTTGGTGGTGGCAGTTTAACATTGAGCCTTTACAAAGCATGCACTTCTGGCCACCAGTTCCCAAAGTTACAAAAATAGAGATCATTATCAGCTAACTGGCTGGCAGAGGCTAGAGATTCAAACATGCTCAACAATCTGAAACAATGGTCACTGCCATGAGGTACAACTTTTTTTAAGAATACCCAACGAGGAACAGATTAGAGGGTTCCAGCCCAGGAGGAGAGTGGTGTGGAGAAGAAAAAGTCCAACAGGGCTGGAGCAAGCAGAGTTAACCCAGATCTCATGATGAACCCAAACAGGGAGGAAGAGAGGATTCTAAGTGATGAAATCCACAAGCTGCCTCCATGAAATCAAGTTTGAGAAAGCTGCCTCTTCACTAAGGGAATAGGAGAGACACTCAACCTCAGTGCCAGCTACCCAGAGAATCTTAAGACTGAATTCACTCCACTCCACATGCCTCCCTCTTCCTGATCTAGAGATGTTTGATCTCCCCAACACAACTGCACCTTGCCCACATCTCCCTAGCCCCCCACCCCAGTACCTCTATCTCCAAAAACACTGGAAAACTGGGGGCTCCATTCTCCCAAGACGAGTGGAAGGCTGGGCCCTTTGCTGATGCTGCCTGCGCTGATGGGACTAGCAGACCAGGGCTGTGTCTTGCAGTCATTTTGGATAAATAACCCTGCAGACTAAACAGCAGCATGTGGAAGTCACACTGCAGGAGGCACTGCATCACTGGACAGCCACCCAGACCTGGAATTTTCGCAGTAAAGACAGCAGAAAAGACAGACCGTTTTGTTTCCCTTCTTGGGAAGGGGGTGGCGGGGGTGGGGTGGGGGTGGGGGTGGGGGGTGGGGGTGGAAACTGAGGCCTTGGGGCTCACAGGGACCTGCCTCAGATCACACAGCTAGTTAGTGACCAAAAAGATAGCCTAGCTGTCCTGATTCCTATGTGGTAGGAATCCCCCCCCCCCATCTTTAATTTTAGAATCCCCAAGTATGCCACTACTAATAGTGTAGTCACTGGAGTTGAAATAACAGCAACAGTTATGACATTAAAAAGAAAAAGAAAAATCTGAAAATGTGGAGAAAGTTACTTTTCCCCTTCTTCTGTAGCCCAAAGACAGCCAAGTTCCTTGAAATCAGGATCGAGGGAGATCTAAAAGAAGTAAATTAAAAATGAATTAAGTTTCTTTCAAGAGGCAGGAGAGAGGAAGAAGCGCCCAGACCCCAGCGGCGGTACTCACTGGCGCTCCCTACGCAGGTAATGAACCGGAGCAGGCACCCAGGTGGAGCCCGGCGCTCTGGTATATATAGGGAAGGTGTTGCGCAAAAAGGCCGGCGGCGGTCATCACGCCCCTCGCACATTCCAGGACCGCCTGCTGCCGCCGCCGGGGCACTGCCTACCTGCCGGCTTAATGAGCCCATCGTGACCTAGCCGGCTATGCCGAGGAAAGAGGCTGCCGGGCTTGGGGCGAGATCTCAGACGGCGCCCCCCCGCGCCGGATCCGCGGCGAATGCCCCCGCGCCCGGTAGGCAGGCGGCCCTTGCGCCCTGAGCCCCGGTTGTGCTGCCGCGCGCCCGCCCCGCCTTATCACCGGCCCCAGGATCCCAGCCAGGGCGGCCTAGCCGGGCTCCTCGTTTTCCCCAGGTTTCTCCTACCCAAGAACCTGAATCGTCTGGTTTAGCTACTCTGAGACCGAAAAGGTCAGTGACGTTGAGACTTAAGTAGAAGCCAACTGGAAACTCAGGGACAAATCCTTCCAAAACAAAGCCAGGATTGTTTGGTCTTTTCAGGCTCGGAAATGCCTTCTGTCCGGGTAGCTTGGACAGACACTTGGCCAGCTGGAGCCTTGGATCTGCGACAGGCTGAGAAAAACGCAGGGCTGCTCACCACCAGAACCTCCCACTTGCCTGTCCGGGCTTGGGCAAAACTTGACCCTTATTTCTTTTGCTCTGCCCTGTATTCCAGATGTGGCCACATGTTTTTCCATCCTGGCTTTGAGAAGACCTGTCCCAGGGAGACCCCATCATGAAGCTGATGGAAGTAACAGCCCAATTATGTGTGGAGCAAACGTTTCCCCCAGAAGGGCATCCCTGGTGGCTCAGACCATAGAGAATCTGACCGCAATGCAGGGGACCTGGGTTCCATCTTGGTGGGGAAGATCCCCTGGAGGAGGAAATGGCAACCCATTCCAGTATTCTTCCCTGGAGAATGCCATGGCCAGAGGAGCCTGGCAGGCTACAGTCCACTGGGGCTGCAAAAAGTTGGTCACAACTGAGCGACTAACACTTTCACTTTCTTGGGGAAAGAGCAGGCTCCCTTTCCAGTGGAGGTTAGAGAGGTTAGCGGACATAGGATTCCTTAGAGTTGCTGAGCTGGGATCAAACTTGGGTTTTATTCCAATACCCAGGCCCTTTCCCTCTGTCAAATGGCCCTGGTTTTACAGCCGAGGAAAAGGCTTAACAAGTTAATTTGTTGCTCAGCTGCCAGCAAATAGTGGAAGTGCCCCACTGAAACTAGGGTGGTTTCCTTTTCTGGCCATAAGGGGGAAAAACTCAGGAGTACTGCTTCCAGGAAACCAGAGCCAGGCTCTCTGGGGCTGAAAAGTTAGTTGGTCACTTATACTAACTCCTGCGTCCAACTGCCTGACACCAGTGTCTTGTTTTGCCCCTTGCTTTTTCCCTGCCTTTGTCTGCTGTGTGTAAAATGGGAATAATGGTCTCTGTTAAAGTGAGCTAAAATATATATAACACATAGAACAGTACCTGGCACATGAGGAGTGCATGTTAACCATGAGAG
The DNA here is from genome assembly GCF_055505025.1 of Bos grunniens. Taxonomy (NCBI): domain Eukaryota; kingdom Metazoa; phylum Chordata; class Mammalia; order Artiodactyla; family Bovidae; genus Bos; species Bos grunniens. Next base: position 73,318,774 of record NC_141170.1, read on the forward strand.
CTTCACTGGAAGCCTCTGGTGTTGGGAGATGAGTGGGAAGCTTTGATTGGACTCATCTGGAACCTTGGAAGTCTGAGGTCATTACTCCACAGTCTCAAATGCTGGTCATTTTAGTCCAAGGGCTGACACATGTTGCTTGAGAGTGGGCACTAGAAATCAAATCTAGTGGGCCTGTTCTTATAATTGGAGAGCGAACGATTTTGCCAGTGGGTGCTGGTCTTAAAATCCAGCCCTTGGAGACAGTGAGCAAGCAGCACCTCTCCTGGGAGCGACTTCTACAGCAGAGTCCACCAGTGATAGGGATCTGCTGGCATGTGTTCACTGAGCTCAGCTCTATCTCTGGCCCTGGGCAGGAGGCAGAGTCATCTCAGGGACTCCCAGGGCAGGCCTTAGTTGCTCATTGGTCCTGCTGAGTCTCCCCCAGTAGGTATGGACTCTGTACGGGATATGGATCTAACTCTATCCACAATGCCTTCCTATCACTCCCAACAAGGATCTGACAAATGGAAATTTCAGAAAACCTGGAGAAGGTCTCAGGTCTCCCTTTTATGGTCCAATGAAAAAGGCAAAATACCGGTTCAGTCAGGAGGTTTTTTTTTTTAATGGATTCCATTTACAGGTCAGAGATGATATCTGTTTGATTCTGGTTTTGGATTGTAGGGTTTTATATTACTTTGTGTGTGCTAAGTCACTTTAGTCATATCCAACTCTTTGGAACCCTGTGAACTGTAGCCCGCCAGGCTCTTCTGTCCTTGGGGATTCTCCAGGCACCATGCCCTCCTCCAGGGTATCTTCCTGATCCAGGGATCGAACCTGAATCTCTTATGTCCCCTGCATTGGCAGGTGAGTTCTTCACCACTAGCAAAAGGGTGGATAGGGTGTGGGCATATAAAGTCTATAATTTGTCCCTTTAGGGGAACATACTTTCCTATCTTCATTCCAATCCTAATACAGAAGGCTATCATAACTCAGCACTATAAAGCACAGCCTGTGCTTACCCATAAACTTGTAAACTGCTTTCCTTCAGCAAACTTGATCGGCATACTGTTGTCCTACAAGGTAGAACTGACTGATTTAGATGGGCCCACCTAGAGGCCACACAGTATCTTGTCCAAAGTTACAATCTCTGTGCTAATACATGTCCACATTCCTTATTGAGTCCCTGGGGCCAGATGTAGTTCAGAATATAAAAATTTATATTTTTAGAAAGTAAGATGCAGATACTCCAATGGGACTTGGGCAGTACCCTGTGATCAAACTCATTGATATTTTTACTGTAAAAATGTATACATATTGGTATTAAGTGGAATAAATTTTATTTTATACATCAGGCTAGGGCATGGAATGAGTTTTTAAATGGCAGATTAGAGATCATGACTGCTTTTTTTTTTTTGGCCATGGCCAAGTATTTTATATTTATTTATAATATTTTACGTGTGTAGGGTATTTTACATTATATATACATGTTTTCCATTTGTCTATACTTTTACTATAAACATTTTTGTTTTTATTATTTTTTTGTTTGTTTTTGGCTGTGCAGGCTCTTAGTTCTTCGTGTGTGTGCGCGTGTGCACACTCAGTAAACCAGGGGTCAAACCCATGCCCCCTTCAGCTTGGAGTCCTTGGACCACCAGAGAATTCCCTATAAACATTTTTTAAATGCTTCATGAATTTGCATGTCATCCTTGCACAGGGACCATGTTAATCTTCTCTGTATCGTTCCAGTTTTAGTATGTGTGCTGCCGAAACAAGCACCCTATAAACATTTTTAAACATGCAGAAAAGTGGAAATATTTTTACACTACATATGTGTATACATTCTACCTAGATTTTGTAATAAACATTTTACTATACTACTTGCTTTTATTATGTATCTATCCTACCAGTTTTCTTGTTAATCCACTATTTTGCTTAATTTTTAAAAGTCAGTTCACTTCAGCTATAAATTCTTCAGCATGCATATTAGTAACCAGAGTTCAATATTTCCTTCTGGTTTATTTTCTAAGTAATATTTACAAAAGTGAATGCAAATTGTAAATGTATCTTTTGACACATTTTGACAAATATGTAAGCTTGTGAAACTCAAACTGTTTATCATGATACAGAATATTTCTATCACCCTAAGAAATTCCTTTATACCTCTTCCCAATAATTCTAAACTCACCTTCCCTCAAAGGCATGACTTTTACACAATTGTTTTGTATCAGTAGCATTTTTACTTTTTAAATTGAGGTATCGTTGACATATAATACTATATGTTTCAGGTGTACAACATAACTGTTCACTATTTGCATATACAGTTAAAAGGATCACTACAGTATGTCTAGTTAACACCTGTCCCCATACATAGTTACAAAAATGTTTTTCTTGTAATGAAGACTTTTAAGGTCCTTTATTGAGTGCTTACTGTGTACAAGTACTGTTGTAAACATGTATTAATCCTTGTAACAAAATGAGCTAAATATAAAGATTGGGAAATGGGGCCCCAGAGAAGTCAAACAATGTCCCCCAATGTTACAAGACTAGTAGGTGGCAGAATTAAGATCTTAACCCAGTTACCAATTTCAACCACACAATCAGCAAAGTTTTCTGCTACTTTCTTACCTTCTTTTCCTTATGGGGATAATTGTTGCCCAGAGGACTTGTATGATGAGGAGGATGAAATGAAATGGACAACCCAGAAACACATATGGATACTCGCTTTACAACAATATCACTGCAGACAGTAGGTACAGAAAATCTGCAATAAACGGTATCCAGATGGAAACAAATGAAACTTTACTCTCTACCTATTCCCTCCCCGCCCTGAGAATTTATCTAGAGGCAAAGGGCAAAACAATAGGACTTCTAGAAGACAAAATAGACAAATATTCATGAACTCAAGGTAGGAAAGACTTCTTCAATAGGATACAAGATACATTAACCATAAAGAAAAAGATGCTTTTGACAGGGAGAAAAGGACAACCAGAATCAAGGGAAAGATCTGGAGCACGTATAATTGACTAGGAGCTTATTCCAGAATTTGTAAAGAATGTCTGTACATAAAGGAAAAAGAATCCAATTGAAAAATGTTTGGTTATTCCCTTGCAGGCCAATGGTTAGGACTCTACGCTTCCACTGCAGGTGGCCCGGTCAATCCCTGGTTGGAGAACTAGGATCCCACCTGTCATGGGGCACAGTCAAAAAAAACAAAGATGGTTGAGACTAGAATAGGGGCTTCACAAATGGAAGTAGTTAATAAACACAGTAAAAGGTTTATTTATCACAGTTGAGGGGAATGCAGTTTAAACCACAGTGAGATTTAAACCCAGTGTATGCATGTCCACTCCCACGCCACCGCCCAAGAGAAATGCACCCATATGTTCACCAAAAAACATACACAAAAATGCCCACAAGATGGCTTGTATGTCCATTTGGATTCATAGAATGGAACGTTAACTGTGAAACACTCCTACAATGAAATACTACTATACAATTGCCATTTTTGTAGTAAAAATTTGTCAAATAGTATGCATCAATGATAATGAACAATTTATTTATTATCTCATGGAACAAAATGGATAAGTCTCATCTCACAAACATAATTTAAGTTAAAGAAGCCAGACCAAACTTTCATACTGTTTGATTCTAATACTTGTAGAAAAGTCCCAAGCCAGACAAAATGAAATTTTAGTGATCAGGAATGTATGCTTAAGTGGTAACTGAAGAAAAGTGAAGTCTGACTTCCTGGCGGTTCGGTGTTAGGACTCCGTGCTTCCACTCAGAGGGCCTGGGTTCCATTCCTGGTCCCACAAGCCATGCATTGTGGCCAAAAAAAAGGAAAAGTCTGTGCAGGTCACTTTGGTGGGAAGGAGGGAGTAAGACTGAGGAAACACGAGGAGATTTCTGAGGTGGTGGCAGTCTCCTTCTTGGTTGTGATTGATTTGTGATGAATCTTTGAGTTACACTAATCCTATGTATTTTTTTTCCTATGAATGTCTCACAATTAAAAAAATTTTTTTAAACTTCATTAGTATTAGGTAGGAATTCAAGGAAGAAAATAGGTTCTGGGTTTATTTCACTGAGTTGGAATTCTTTTAAAGCCAGTAAGTTTGAGCCACTTACTAGCCTTGTCACATGAATGTTCCATCAGTAGCAGAGCTAGTCCTTCTATATGTCTTGCTCTGTCTAGGATGCTTAATCAATTGTTGGTTCATTAATTGGCCCCACACATAGAAGGCAGGCAGAGACCCTAGAAAGAGGCAACCACTTTAGATTGGAAGGTGGCAGGGTTAGTAAGCCGGGAAACTCACATATACGGCTTGTCTTGGGCAGCTGCAAAACAAGTAGATTTGTGCACCTGCCTGCCAGAATTTTAAAAGTTTCTATGGAAGGCTTAACTGGGCTCAGTCACACATATCACCCAGATGGTCTTAACAACACCGTACTCTCCCAAGGCTGTGTCCTTGAAACAGCTGGGAGAATGTGCATTCCAAGAACAGGGGAGGGAGTGAGGAGCCTACAGTTGCCTGGGTCTAGCTCCAGGGTCAGCCAGCGGTCACATCCTCTCTATTACCCCCTCCAACACCAATTATGTGATAAATTTTAAAAATAGAACACACAGACTTTCTTAGTGGGAGTAAACTGAATATAACCACCTCCTGATGGCTTATTACTTATGATCATTTTACAAAATCCAAAGACAATCCCAAAGTTCCTTAAGCACTTCAGAGCTGTTTTTAATAACCTAAATAGGTCCAGATTACTAACATACCTTTAAATTTTCCCTATTTGTATATGCTTTATCATCATCATTCATTATTATTATTATATTGTTATTTCTAACCAGTTGTGGATTAAGAAAATTGCCCATCTCATTCATTTATCTGTTCAATTAACAGTCATTGAAACTGTGCGTCAAGCAAGAGTAAGTAAGCCTGAATCTGTTTATATGCATCTTGTGCTACCTAGACTTAAAAACATTTACTCAGGATAACCAGAAAATGTTTCCTTACTTACTGGGCTAGATTCTAAATATTTGAGGCCATTGCCACTAAACTCCTATTTTAAAAGGACATACCATAATAGGAATAAGCCTAACAAGCTGGCTTCAATGTGGACCAGTATGTATGTGTGTATATGTATATATGTGTATATGTGTGTATCTGAGCCTCAGATACACAGTCTGGGTGGTAGCCAGGGGTCCAGCATGGAGAAAAGATGGCTTCCCTGCCATCTGGTCTGCTTTCTCCTTCTGTCACTCATTCCCACGCCAGGGCCTTTGCTCTTGCCGTTCTCTGAGGGAAACATTTGCTTGGGCGTTCACAAGGATACGCCTCCTTATCATTCAGGTCTCAGAGACCTTCGCTGTGCATTTTCCTGGCCCACCATTGTCACCCTATTTTTATCTCCTTCACAGATTGTTGTATGGCTTTTTTTGTTTTGTATTTTTCAATAATAGACCTCCAAAGAGATGACTTCTTCCTGGGCTGAGGGATTGGGGTTTGAGGCCCCGATTGCACCATAAATATTTCACTTTCAACTCAAGACTTTTTTTTGAACTTTTAATTTTGTATTAGGGTATAGCTAATTTTTTGTATTAGGGTATAGCCCCCATGGGGGCTTCCCTGCTGGCTCCAACGGTAAAGTGTCTGTCTGCAGTGCTGGAGACCCAGGTTCAATCCCTGGGTCAGGAAGATCCCTTGGATAAGGAAATGGCAACCCGCTCCAGTGCTCTTGCCTGGAAAATCCCATGGACAGAGGAGGAGCCTGGTAGGCTACAATTCATGGGCTTGCAAAGAGTCAGACACAACTCAGTGACTTTACTTCTACTACTACTACTCTAGCTAATTAACAATGTTATGACAGTTTCAGGTGAACAGTGAAGGGACTGAGCCATATATACATGTATCCATTCTCCCCTACAACACCCACCTCATCCAGGTTGCCATATAACGTGGAGCATAGTTTCCTGTGCTATACAGTGGGTCCTTGTTGATTATCCATTTAAAATATAGCAGTGTGTACATGACCATCCCAAACTTACCCCTGGCACCCAGAAGTTTGTTTTCTAATTGACTTTAGCATTTCTTAACCAAGGGGATTTAGAGTTTAGAACATACAATTTTTTATCACATTATTTTAAATTAATTCTTAATTAATTAAAATCAAAAGATTTTAATAATAATTGGAAGTTCAAGAGGCACTCACAGCTCTGAACTTCAGTGTGAAGGCCATCCGGGAGGGCTGCATCGCCCTTCTACTCTCTGGTGCCTCTGGGTCCAACAGGCCTGGTTGAGGACATCAGAGAAAGAGATATGAGTGATTCCCGAGCACCACACCCACACAGAAAGATCTCCTAACAGCCCTTTAGGCATCTCATCATGTGCAATCACACCTCCCCCCCAAATGGAAGGTTTAGAACCCAATGTGGGTGGAGTTACGGCGGGGGGGGGGGGAGGGGGGGAGGGGGGGGCGGGGGGGGGGCGGGGGGGGAGGGGGGGCGGGGGGGGAGGGGGGCGGGGCGGGGGGGGGAAGAGGGTGTGTGTATTCTCTCAGGAGGCATTGCTGACAGTGTGAGAGCAGTGCTTAACCATGATCTTCTTGGGACCTCCCTGGCAGTCTAGTGGTTAGGACTCAGGGCTCTCACTGCCAAGGGTCTAGGTTCAATCCCTGGTAAGGAAACTAAAATCCCACAACCCGCCACCCCCCATCCCCAAATAAAAAGTCTTCTACTTTGCTTTAGCACCTACTCTGCTTCAGCTTCAGCTTCTACTCTCCCCTCCAAAGCATTATGTATTTAGATGTTCCTAAAGGTAATACTTATGGTGCCAAACAATTGGAAATCACTTAAACGAGTGTATAACAACTTCAAACCTCACAATCTTTCCCACATTGACATCTATTATACGTAATGCTATAGTATAGGCTAGACACAATGTTTACTGTTTCATATATACATAACAAAATCCTTATATCCAGACAACCATTGAGCCAATGGGGTACCACTGAAAAATAGATACAGAGAGAAAAAGATTAGAAGGTATATACTAGTCTTAACAGGGATAATCTAAGGATTTAACAATTTATTCTTATATATATGTGTGTGTATCTATACATACTTATTTTGAAATTAGAAAGAGAAATTTATTTATTTATTTATTGGTCATGTCACACAGCTGTGGGATCTTAGTTCCCTGACCAGAGATCAAACCCAGATCCTCGGCAGCGAAAGCACCCTGTCCTAACTACTGGACTGCCAGGAAATTCCCAAGAAGTAAAAATTTAAATTTTATCCATTATCCATCCATTTATTGCTAAAAGCCCAGGTGGCATAGAGGTAAAGACTCTGCCTGCCAATGCAGGGGATGCAAGAGGCACGGTTCCCATCCCTGGGTTGGGAGAGTCCTCTGGAGGAGGCAATGGCAACCCATTCCGGTATTCTTGCCTGGACAATTTCACGGACAGAGGAACCTGTTGGGCTACAGTCCATGTTGGTTATGGTCCATGGGGTCACTAAGAGTCAGACACGACTGACCAAGCATTTCTGAATTCCCAACCTAGAGGCCAGCAAAATGCGAGCCCTTTGATAGAGTTCATACAGGTCTCATGGAGCAGAGAGCTTGGAAAGAAGGGTGGACAGTGGATCTGAAAAGAATAATGATTTATTCTGTCACTGACTGACATGGTTTTCTTACTTGTTATATGGGGGCAATGTTTTGATCTGCTTTACCTAACTCATCCCCTTCGTGGATCACAGCCTTGGTGTGAGGAAGGGGTTTGCATAACTCAATGAAGCTATGAGCCATGCTGTGCAAGACCACCCAAGATGGACAGGTCATAGTGAAGAGTTCTGGCAAAACATGGTTCCCTGGAGCAAGGAATGGCAAACGACTCCAGTATTCTTTCCTTGAGAACCCCATAAACAGTATGAAAATGCAAAAATATATGGAAGATGAATCCCCCAGGTCAGAAGGTGTCCAATATGCTATTGGAGAAGTGTAGAGAAATAGCTCCAAAGAGAATGAAGAGTCTGGGCCAGAGCAGAAATGACACTCAGTTGTGGATGTATCTGGTGGAGAAAGTAAAGTCCTGTAAAGAACAATATTGCATAGGAACCTGGAATATTAGGTCCATGAATCAAGGCAAATTGGAGGTGGTCAAGCAGGAAGAGCCAATTCATTATAAAAGACCTTGATGCTGGGAAAGATTGAGAGCAGGAGAAGAAGAGGGCAACTGGGAGGATGAAATGGTTGGATGGCATCACCGACTAACTCCATGGACATGAGTTTGAGGAAACTCTGGGAGATGGTAAAGGACAGGGAAGCCTGATGCACTGCAGTCCCTGGGATCACAAACGCTCAGAAATGACTTAGTGACTAAAAAACAACAATCTCACAGACGATGAAAATTTAGTAAGACAGCACAAGAAAAGAGCTTTGTAACTCTAAAGACTTACACAAATGTCTGATAGTTGGATTGTTTCAACAATGTATATACACATACACAAGTATTGTTGTGTTCAGTAGGGAGAAACAGGGTAGTCCTTCCGCATCCCCAGTAACCTCTACCAAATGTGTACTTGTGCATTGACAAGGATGGGAATTCCATTTAGAATATTTATATCACTTATTTGTCCTTGGTTTTACCTGAAAAGCTGCTGAAATGCATAATAAATTATAACACAAACTCTAGCTCTTTGGGGACACCTACTCTCATGCATGTAACAACCCAGCCCAGGATTAGGTGAAGGGGAGGCCTGGCCTGTGTCAGGACACTCCTGTCCTATCTCTTCCTCCTGAAACGCATCCTGCTTTCACCCACCCTGTTATCTGTTTTACACTTTACCAGTCAACAGAGGAAGGCTTTCAGACTTTCTGTCCATACATAGTGTCCTCTCCCACTGTTCCTTCTTGAAAGCTTTGCTGCTACTGCTGCTAAGTTGTTTCCATCTCTTTGCGACCCTATGGTCCAAAGGCCATCAGGCTTCTCTGTCCATGGGCAAGAATACTGGAATGGGCTGCCATTTCCTCCTCCAGAGGCTCTTCCTAACCCAGGGATTGAACCCATGTCTCGTTTGTCTCCTGAATTGGCAGGTGGGATCTTTATCACTAGTGCCACCTGGGGAAATCCAGCAGGCTGATTCCCCAAATGCCCCTGCTTTCCAGCAAACCCCTCCCACCCCAATGTTCCTGCCTTTGGAGAAGGCAGGAGTTAGATATCTTATCTTTAAATTCATCAGCCTTAGCCGTTAAGGACACAGATAAAGTGCCTGAGCACAGATTGAGGCAGGAATTACTCCCTCAGGGGCAGGCCCCAGGCAAGAGAAGACAGGTGTGTTCTGTGCTAATCTGAACAGGCAATGCCCAGGCCTGGCTTAGCTCCAGATGTTGCAGGACAGACAGGGATGGGATGCTGCCAGATATTTGGACTTTTCTGAAGAAGTCAGTTTTTCATGTGAAATTTACCACTAGGAAAAAAAAAAAAAAAAAAAAGGCAGGCCAAACAAAGCAGGTCTGTATGCGTGCTCACTGGTGTCTGACTCTTTGAGACCCCCGTAGCCCACCAGGCTCCTCTTGTCCATGGGATTCTCCAGGCAAGAATACTGGATTGGGTGGCCATTTCCTCCTCCAGGGGATCTTCCCAATCCAGGGATCAAACCCGTGTCTGATCCCTGCATTGCAGGTATGTCTCCTGCATTGCAGGTGGATTCTTTACCACTGGAACACGGAGAAAGCCCCAAAGCAGGTCTGTGGACCGCCAATTCAGTGTTCATGCGATGCCAGAATCTATCCTCAGATGTTCAGACCCTGACCCTTTCCACCAGCTGTGTATTAGGGCTGAGTGCTTCTTCCTGCTGGTCTCCTAATCCACTTGGTGGGGCTGGCATTCTTTAAGGTGGTGAGAGAAGCTCTCAAGAGGAGACAATGGCTCTCTTGCCTGGGAGATGGCTGTGTCCTGAGAGATGGGCACCCGGGAGCCAGACTCTTTCATTTCTCATCCTCAGCTCAATGCCCTGCCCTCCAAGTCACCAGGCCTGAGAAAACCAAGGCACTCAGACAGACAGGAGAACCAACCCCTGGCCTTGCCCAGTTCATCCCCAATTCCTCAGCAGTGGGAAACTGCCAGTGACTGAAACAAGAGAAGAAGGGAATGGCACATATTCCTGTTTGGGTCTCATCTGTGAGAACTGGGCCCAGAGAACTTGTCTACTCAGGTCTGAAGGGCAGTGGGCAAGCAGCTTGGTGCTGTCCTGCCCACAGCCCCTGCAATACAAAGGCATAACGTAGATTGTACCATAAAAGCCCGAAAAAGTGGCTCCAAAAATATCACCTGAACAAAACCGCTTAGAACCTTTTGCATCCATTAGGAGCTTCTTCAGGGCCTGTGGCAGCGTTGATAATTTTAGACTGTTCAGCCAGGCCCACTCTTCAATGCAGCCAGAATTCAGGAAATGTCAAAGAATATGCTGCATAGTTGTGAGACAGCACTAGACTTCAAAGGATCAGGTTTAAATGGGAAAAGGTTAAAGAAATGGAAGACAGACTGACATAACTATAGGCTGTTTTCAACTTTGTTTAAATATGTGTATAAATATGCAGAGAAAAATTCTGGAAAGCAATGCACAGAAAGGTTCACAGTGGCTATATCTGGAAATGTGTGAGTTTTTTTTTTTTTTTTTTTCCTATTTCCATACTGCCACAACAGACTGGTTCCAAATAGGAAAAGGAGTACGTCAAGGCTGTATATTGTCACCCTGCTAATTTAACTTATATGCAGAGTACATCATGAGAAATGCTGGGCTGGAAGAAGCACAAGCTGGAATCAAGATTGCTGGGGGAAATATCAATAACCTCAGATATGCAGAGGACACCACCCTTATAGCAGAAAGTGAAGAGGAACTAAGGGAAAGGGAAAGGGAAGTCGCTCAGTCGTGTCCGACTCTTCATGACCCCATGGACTGCAGCCCACCAGGCTCCTCCGTCCATGGGATTTTCCAGGCAAGAGGACTGGAGTGGGGTGTCATTGCCTTCTCTGAAGAGGAACTAAAAAGCCTCTTAATGAAAGTGAAAGAGGAGAGTGAAAAAGTTGGCTTAAAGCTCAACATTCAGAAAACTAAGATCATGGCATCCGGTCCCACCACTTCATGGGAAATAGATGGAGAAACAGTGAAAATAGTGTCAGACTTTATTTTTGGGGGCTCCAAAATCACTGCAGATGGTGATTGCAGCCATGAAATTAAAAGACACTTACTCCTTGGAAGGAAAGTTTTGACCAACCTAGATAGCATATTGAAAAGCAGAGACATTACTTTGCCAACAAAGGTCCATCTAGTCAAGACTATGTTTTTTCCAGTGGTAATGTATGGATGTGAGTGATGAACTGTGAAGAAAGCTGAGCGCCGAAGAATTGATGCTTTTGAACTGTGGTGTTGGAGAAGACTCTTGAGAGTCCCTTGGACTGCAAGGAGATCCAACCAGTCCATTCTAAAGGAGATCAGCCCTGGGTGTTCTTTGGAAGGAATGATGCTAAAGCTGAAACTCCAGTACTTTGGCCACCTCATGGGAAGAGTTGACTCATTGGAAAAGACTCTGATGCTGGGAGGGATTGGGGGCAGGAGGAGAAGGGGACGACAGAGGATGAGATGGCAGGATGGCATCACCGATTTGATGGACGAGTCTGAGTGAACTCCAGGAGTTGGTGATGGACAGGGAGGCCTGGTGTGCTGCGATTCATGGGGTCCCAAAGAGTTGGACACGACTGAGTGACTGAACTGAGCTGAACTTCCCTTGTAGCTCAGTTGGTAAAAAAATCTGCCTGCAGTGCAGCATACTTGGGTTTGATTCCTGGGTCGGGAAGATCCCTTGGAGAAGGAAATGGAAACCCACTCCAGTATTCTTGCCTAGAGAATCCCATGGACAGAGGAACCTGGAAGCCTACAGTCCACATGGTCACAAGAGTCAGACATGACTTAGCAACTAAACCACCAAAGAGGATTTTAGGAAATCTTCAAAGACACAAAAGAAATTGATTCAAAAATAAGTGAGAAACAAGAGGCAAAGAGAAAGATGGGGAAGTAAGATTGAGGTAGGAAAGAGGCAGGTGCTATATATTAAGTGGAACCAAATGAAATTGCCATTTTTTGTAGATCAAAAATTTTCCCCAATCTCATGTGGCCCAACTTAATATAAAATGCAGATCTAGACTCACTGGAGCTCAGGCAACTTTGGCTCTCAGTTTTCTAGTCACCAACTGGAAGGAGGAAATAACGCTAGCTAAAAACCTATGGTGTCCATTAGATTAAAAAAAAAAAAACTAGATGCTTGAGACTTTCCTTCTACTAAAATATTTTTCAAGACTGTATTTCCCTTTCTTAACCAGAAATTCTTAAGGTAAATGCTTTTTAAAGAAATTGGTGCTGAACCTGAGCCCTCCATCCCTGAGTTTTCAGATTTGAAGCAGTGTCACTCCATTTCTCAATAAGATAGTATCTACTCAACTCACTCCAAAGGTGGTTTTGAGTATTCAAATAAGATGATGTTCAATAAGGTGTAAAATTCATCTAGAAGCCTTGCAGAGAATAGTAATGGCACCATTTATTAAGTGCTTGCTATAGTCAGGTACTGTGCTGGTATCTAGTAACAAATAAGTCCTACAGAGTTATAGTCACAGATGTAAGAGACTCACACCTATGGAACTGATGAATGTAAATGTTTATCAGTAAAGTGCCTTGCATGATGTCTGACACACAGGAGATCCAACCACAGTAATGACTGTTGGTACTTCTAAGAGATATGAATGTTCTGTTTGAGTCATAACTAATAGGTCCTAAAAGTTTATAGAACTTTGCATATTTCATAAGTTGTTTAGTAAATTAACGAATATCAAGTATTATTATAATGCCTAGTACACAACAGGGACTCAGGAAAAAAGCTATTATTCCATTTATTTCTTGCTAAAGGTCTGTAACAACTAGAAGCAAAGTTAGGCTCTCAAACCTTGGCCTCTCTGGTTCTCAAATCCTTCTTATCACACATTTTGAACATGTAGAAGGTATGATGTATAATTATCAATTTAATGAGAAGGCTTTAGTACCTTGAGCTTTTTTTACCTTGAATCTTATTATTATTATTTATAAATAGTTCCTTAAAGTCCCCTGATACCCTCTTTTGTTTCACTGCTACTTAATTTATCATAACCAGTTTCTTCTCCCATCTCTCCTATGGGGATAAATCATTCTTACATTTATTTTCCTCTGGAATCTGAGGTCTCCCCCGTCCCTTCCCTCTGGCCAGCTGAGAGACTGGGACCCTTCCACAGCAGTTGGTCAGGAAGCCTTTATGGACACCTACTATGTGTCAGGCTCTATGTGGAGGCCTGGTCCCTGCGCTTATAGTGCCTACAGCAGCAGGTTGTCATCCAGACTAGTTTAACAGAGGCATGTACAATACCAAATCTACAGCTTGGCACACAGTAGGACTCCACTGTTGTTTTTGTCTTAATTCTGTGTGGGGAGCCTCTATGTTCCAAACCCCAAATCTAGCTCCTCATGCATTATCTCATTTCATCCTCAGTTGTTGTGTGTTAGTCGCTCAGTCGTGTCCAACTCTTTTCGACCCCATGGACTATAGCCCACCAGGCTCCTCTGTCCACGGGATTCTCCAGGCAAGAATACTGGAGTGGGTTGCCATGCCCTTCTCCAGGAGATCTTCCTGACCTAGGGATCAAACCCAGGTCTCTCACACTGGAGGCAGATTCTTTGTCACTGAGCCACCAGGGAAGCCCATTGAGTGACTGAATTTTTAATTATTTACATGCTAGAGATGAGAAATCCAGACCAAGACGTTCATTACTTTCCCACCTGTTGAGATTCACTCACGTCTGCCTAACTCCAAAGTTTATACGTCCGTCCAGGGCCTGGCACACGAGAGGCAAGAGGCACTTAAAGCACAGAACTCAAGGACGGACTCACGCTCAGGTTCAATTGCAGACATTTCCATTCCCTCCAAGACCCCAAAAGTTTACTAATGTTTGCGTCACCTCACACTTGGTGAGATTCAAATCTCTGTGATTTGAATCACAGTGAAATTAACATGTTCTTTCTCTGCATATAGACTTCTTCCCTCCCTTTCTCTTCCTCCCCTCCTTTTCCCTTCTCTTTCCTTCATTCTTTCCTTTCTTCCTTTCCTCCTTCTTTATTCCCTCCATCCCTCCACCCTTTTCTTTTGTCTGACCCAACTCAGAGTTGGCCTGTGTTCTGCTCTAAAACCAAAACAAGCAGGCCTCTCCATCCTTGGTTTGCCAGAAGCACAAATCTCAGGACCAGTGGTTTCTAAGGAGAAAGGCTGCTCCATGCACTGGGCTCACTTAAATCTGAATTACAGGGTGGCGGCCTAACAGCAGGAACAGACGCAACTCCAAAGGCCAAGGATGTTTTATAGTCTTCAAGGCATTAAAGCAAGAGTCAGCCAACTGGCAGGAGAGGCCAGAGAACTCACAACAGCTCCTCATCCTCTAAACACTAGTTCTTCAAGTGTGGTTCCCAGACCAGCAGTACTGGGACCTTTTCGGCAATGCAGTTTCTTGTCTCCACCCCAGATTTTCTGATGGGGAAGCCTGGAGATGTGGCCCAGCAGTCACATAGGTGATTCTGGTGTGCACCAAATTTTAAGAACTACTAGCTGCTAAGACAGAATCCAAAGTCTGCTCTGGCAGTCTATCCATGGCTCTGCCTATATATCCAACCTCTTCTCTTTTCTTCCCCTGTGTCACCTCCCCCAGGAAGCTCTCCCAAGGAAAAGCCAACACTGTACCTTCTTAATCTTTGTGTCCTTGGAGCCCAGCACAGAATCTGGTTCTCAGTGAATATTTGTTGAATAGTAATAAAATCAAAGCAGACATGAGAAAGTGGGGCTCAGGGTAGTTCCCACAGAAGTGGAACACCTTCCTGAGCTGGAACTCTGGCCAATGGCCAGTGCCACAGTCAGGCAAGTCTTCAGTGAAAAAGGCCCGTGTAATAGAAGGTCCCAGAACTCCTTGACTGTCCAGTGGTTAGGACTCTGTGCTTCTACTGCAGGGGGCACAGGTTCCACTCCTGGTGAGGAAGCTAAGATCCCGCCAGCTGAGTAACCAAAAAAGAAAAAGCAGCAGCGGCCAATACTCACCTTCAGTTGATTGTTGCTATTTAGCACAAGGACCTGTGTTGCTACGTCTCTCACAGCTCAAAAAATTAAGGCCTTTAGTGAAAATTTCAGAATTTGGGGACTTCTCTGAGGGTCCAGTGGCTAAGACTCCATGCACCCAATGCAGGGGGCCTAGGTTCCATCCCTGGTCAGGGAACTAGATCCCACATGCCACAACTAAGACCCAGCACAGCCAAATAAATAAATAAGATTTCAAAGAAAAAAAAATAATACTAAGTTAAAAGAATAAAATTTCAGAATTTTTGAGGTTGGCTCAAAATTTTTGAATCATAAAAACCTCCAAAAACCCATCTTGGGGAGCTGAACAAAATATCAGTTCAGTTCAGTTCAGTCGCTCAGTCGTGTCTGACTCTGCGACCCCATGAATTGCAGCATGCCAGGCCTCCCTGTCCATCACCAACTCCCAGAGTTCACCCAAACCCACATCCATCGAATTGGTGATGCCATCCAGACATCTCATCCTCTGTCGTCCCCTTCTCCTCCTGCCCCTAATCCTTCCCAGCATCAGAGTCTTTTCCAATGAGTCAACTCTTCCCATGAGGTGGCCAAAGTATTGGAGTTTCAGCTTTAGCATCAGTCCTTCCAAAGAACACCCAGGGTGTTCTCCTTTAGAATGGATTGGTTGGATCTCCTTGCAGTCCAGGGGACTCTCAAGAGTCTTCTCCAACACCACAGTTCAAAAGCATATCTCAGGCCAAATGCAGCATACTAGCTGCTGGCTAGCTTACTACCTCTGAACGGCATCACTGTTTAGTTCTTTCTAGAACTAAGTTCTAGATGACAATAGAATATACACTGCATGGAGGCAGGGATTTTTCTCTTACTCATTGTGGTGACCCCCAAACCTGGAGGGGCACCTCGCTCAGAGTAGAACTCAACCGATATTTGTGGAGTGAATGAATGTCACAGAGAACAGGCCTATGTCATCAGCATTGTGGCCTGCCTCTGTGCCAGTTCTCCCTTTATCAGAATCAGCCTCATCTCAGGAAAGAAGGCTCCTAAGAAACCACCTGATTGCAGGCATCGCATTCCTGTCCCAACTCTTTAAAACACCAGTGCCTTGCCATCACTAATTGACGTTGACGTGGTTGCCTCTTTGGCTCTCTCCCATCACAGAATGAAGAAGGTGAAGAGGGCCTCCTTGTCCCTGTGAGGTGTCCATGTTTGCACTGGGCGACTGTCCAGAGGATTTCATCCTGGGAGCAGCTGCTAGGTACCAGGAACAATGAAGCCTCTTTGTCCTTATAGAAACTCAACAAAATGAAAATCCTTTCCCTCCCTTGCTAGAAGCTTTGTAACTCCTGAGAAAGGGCAAGAGGTTTGCCATTTTTAACTGCTACTGTTAGTTGTTATTTCTTTCTTTCTGATCTGTGGCGGATAGGAGGGGGGGACCCTTGAATGTGACTCAGAAAAAAGCAATGGGTAGACACAGTGGAGCAAACACAACCTAGTCTCATCTTGTTTCAGGAAATGAACCTCTTCTGATTTGGGGTCACTGCACAAGTTACACAGTCTTTGCCCTGAATGGTAAGTTTGACCAAATTTCAATTCTTTCCAGAAACCTCCAAAGTAACCCTTCTGATCTAGGCAC
The DNA here is from genome assembly GCF_055505025.1 of Bos grunniens. Lineage (NCBI taxonomy): Eukaryota > Metazoa > Chordata > Mammalia > Artiodactyla > Bovidae > Bos > Bos grunniens. The sequence goes on from NC_141170.1 coordinate 73,335,547, forward strand.
TGTGGTATCCGCTGAGCTCTCACACAGGGAACCTGTCAAAGCACTTTCCACTCTGCCAGGAATCTAAGGCGTCATCCTGTGTATAACTCTGTGGAAACCTTTGCTCAGATAAAATTGCAGTACTGCAATCATCTCAACAATTTACAGGTAACACAGGACACAGAATGTTTAAGTTGGAACAAACCTTAGAAATCATCTGTTCCAGTGATTTTTTTTCCTGTGGAATCAGATAAAAGCAGAATTGAATGATCTGATTCCCCAGCCTCCCATGCTCTTTCTACCTCCCAATCTCCCTTCCAGCCTTTACAACCTGGGTGGAGGCTCTGGGGGTGGGGATAGGGGTGCAGATTGGAAAGGAGCTCTGTAAAACCCCTGGGATTTCTGAGTTGTGGCCTGCAAAACTGAATCAGTCCTCATATTCAGAAAAAAAGAAGAAAAATACATTTATTGAAGATTTCTATTATAAAAGGAATCTATGGCTGTTGTGGAAATTGTGACATTTCCAAAAAAGGAGGGAAGTTACTGTCAGTGAATAGTCACTATGACGAGTTTGGGTGCTTTTCACTCTAGTTGTTTTTCTCACACCCAGAGATTTTTTGTTGGTTTTTAATTTTTGCCTGGGTCTGTGCACACCTTCCCCATGCATATGGAAGGGGGCGGCCGGACTGGGCCTGCGTTATATAGTACAGTGAAGTCGCTCAGTCGTGTCTGACTTTTTGCCACCCCATGGAGGCTCCTCCGTCCATGGGATTTTCCAGGGAAGAGTGCTGGAGTGGATTGCCATTTCCTTCTCCAGGGGATCTTCCCGACCCAGGAATCGCACCCGGGTCTCCCGCATTGCAGGCAGACGCAGCCTGTGTTAGAGCTGCACAGACTTCCATCCATGCTGCGCTGATTCCACAGACCTGGCTCCATTCCGTTTGGAATCACAATCATCCTTTTTGGTGACCTCACTGTTTACCATGGATGAGCATAAGCTGCAGACTCAGGGCCTTTGGGAGAGATTTTGATGGGAAAGCAGGTACTACACTTAGCCCCAAGTAAGCCCAGAGCTAAAGCCACCACATGGATGTCCAAGCGTTCAGCCACAAGTCAAGGGAGAGCAGGCAGGCACACTCCAGTGGCAGACTGCAGACCACTGGAGGGCTTTAGCATTTTTTGTTTGAGTAAGTGAGCAAAGATCTCTAACTCCCCCTGCCTTCTCCTCAGCTAACAATACCATCTAATCTTTATTAGAGGGTCTAATCTTTATTAGATCCTCTCCCCTCCCTCTTCTGCCCTGCTCCAGGACAGCTCTCCCAGTCATCCTCCTCATTGACCTCTCATCTCCCTCTACTGTCCCATTTCTCTTTCTCACCTTTTAGTAAATTCCTTCAGTCATCCAGACCCTGTCTTTACTTCTCTCCTCCATCCCAGTCTCTCTGGAACCCATTCTAACCAGGTTTTGGCCCCCTATATGTCACCAAAAGTACTTTATCAAGGTCCCCATTGCTTTCCATGTTGCTAATCTCATTTTCAGTGCTTGGTTACCTCACTCAATCTTGTGATAGCATTTTTGAGGCACACGATCTCTCTCTCTGATTCAAATACTTTTCACTGCTCAGCTTCTTAATGTTCCTCTTACATCACTCCTTCTCATGAGTTGCTTGTTGGAATTCTTTCCTAAACTTTATACCTCAAAGTGCCCCAGGGATCAGTCTTCAGTTCTCTTTCACTCAGCCCTTAGCTAAATGACCTTCAAACTTTTGACCATGACTCTCAGACAGTAAAGAATCTAACTGCAATGTGGGAGACCCAGGTTCAATCCATGTGTTGGGAAGATCCCCCGGAGAAGCGAATGGCTACCCACTCCAATATTCTTGCTTGGAGAATCCCATGGACAGAGGAGCCTGGTGGGACACAGTCCGTGAGGTTGCAAAGAGTCAGACATGACTGAGCGACTAACACACTTTCACTTTCACAGTAAGAAATACATTTTACATCCAGACCCAGTTTGTGCGTGTACATAAACACAACTGAAATCAAATATTTCACAAAACAATGACCACATACTATGTATAACACACTGTGAAATTTCTATTTTACTCACTTTTTTTTAATGCTGGTCAGGATTACCACTGGGGCATAGGTCATTAAATGCCTTTAAATGCCCTCACTCTGCTGACAACTCCCAAATATTTATTTCCAGTCTGGAACTATCTGAGTTTCAGACATGAATTTCCAACTGCTTCTCAACAGTTTCTGTCATAGGTATATCCCACCAGCCTTTCAAACTTGACATGACCTAAATTCCACTCCTGACTCCCCCAGCCTTCCTGATCTTAGTAATGAGTTACTCAGTTGTTCACATTAAAAACTTTAGAGCATAACATTAGAAAGACACAATACCTATCCTTACCAAATTATTTTTTTTAAATTGAAGAGGAAGGAAAGCTTACAAACTCATTCTATGAGGCCAGCATTACCCTGATGGCAAAATCAGACAAAGACACCACCAAAAAAAATAAATAAATAAAATTGAATGCCAATATCCTGGATAAAAAAAATAGTTGGAAAAACAAATCCTCAATAAAATATTACCAAACTGAATTCAATAATACTTTAAAAGGAGTATACACCATGATCACATGGACTTTATGCCAAGAGTGTAAGATGATTGAATATTCATAAGTCAACATGAGTCATCACATTAACAAAATGAAAGATAAAAATCATATAACCATCTCAATATATGCAGAAAAAACATTTGACAAAGTTCAACATCCACTTACAATAAAAACTCACAACAAAGTGAGTGCAGAAGAAACACACCTCAGCATACTAAAGGCCATTTATGACAAACCCACAGCTAACATCACACTCAATGGTAAAAAGTTGGGAGCTTTTCCTCCAAGAACAGGAATAAGACAAAGATGCCCATCTCACCACTTTCATGCAGCATAGCATTGTAAGTCCCAGCTACAGCAATCAAAGAAGAAAAATAAGCAAAAGCCATTCAGATTGGAAGGGAAGAAGTAAACCTATCACTACTGGTAGATGATACTATATATAGAAAACTCTAAAGACTCTACCAAAAAACTCAGTAAAATTGCAGGATACAAAATTAATATATACAGCTTGCTGTACACCTGAAACTAACACAATATTGTTCATCAATTATATACCAATATAGAATAAAAATAAAATAAAAATTAATGTACAGAAATATGTTACATTTCTATACACAGATAATAAACTATCAGAAAGAGAAATGAAACAACATCATTTATAATTACATCAAAAAAAAAAAGAATAAAATACCTAGGAATAAATTTAATGAAGGACATAAAAGATCTGTACTCTGAAAACTATAAAACAATAATAAAAGAAATTGAAGACAACAAAAGTAAATGGAAAGATATTCCATACTCATGTTAAAATGCTTATATTCCCCTCAAACTATCTACAGACTCAACACAATCCCTATAAAAAATAGCCATGAAATTTTCTAGAAAACTAGATCAAATAATTCTAAAATAGAACTGCAAAAGACCCAAAATAGTCAAAGCAATCTTGAAAAGGAATAACAAAGCTGAAACCATTACATTTCCTGATTCCAAATTATACTACAGAGTTGTAGTAATCAAGATAGTATAGTACTGGCACAAAATAGACACATAGATGAATGGAGCAGAACAGAGAGCTTAGAAATAAACCTACACTTATACAGTCAATCTATATGGACTCTCTATTCTGTTCCATTCATCTAAGAGTTTATTTTTGTGCAGAACCTGCCTGCAGTGCAGGAGACCCAGCTTTGTTCCCTGGATTAGGAAGGTCCCCTGGAGAAGGGAATGGAAACCACTCCAGTATTCTTGCCTGGAGAATTCCATGGACAAAGGAGACTGCTGGGCTACAGTCCGTGGGGGTCACAAAGAGTCAGACTTAGCAACTGACTCTTTCACCCGTGGTCAATCTATGACAAAGGAGACAAGAATATACAATGAGGAAAAAGTTTCTTTAATAAATGATGCCGGGAAAACTAGACAGCCACACACAAAGAATGAAATTAGACCACCTTCTTACACCATACACAAAACCAAATTCAAATGGACTAAAGACTTAAATACAAGACCTGAAACATAATACCTTTAGAAGACAACATAAGGAGTAGGTAAACCTTTTGACATTGGTCTTAGCTGTATCTTTTTGGATCTTTCTCCTCAGGCAAAGGCAACAAGGCAAAAATAAACAAATTGGACTATATCAAACCAAAAGGCCTACAGCAAGACCGTAGGCGCTGGAGCCATTGCTGTGTGGCCCTGAAGCAGCTGTGAGGAGATAGTCCACACCCAAGGGCAAAGGAGAAGCCCCAGCAAGATGGTAGGAGGGGCGAATTCACATTTGGAATCAAACCCCATTTCCACCAGAGATGTTCAGAGGACTCAAACAAACCTTGTGCACACCAGGACCTAGGGACCCCACAGAGACTGAGACAGACTGTGTTTGAGCACCTCCTGTGGAGATATATGTCAGCAGTGGACTGCCACAGGAACAGGGGCTCTGGGTGCAGCAGACTTGGGTATGGCATATACCCTCTTGGAGGAGGTGCCATTAACCCCACCATAGAGCTGCCAGAACTTACACAGGACTGGGAAAGAGACTCTTGGAGGGCACAAACAGAACCTTGTGTGCACCAAGACCCAGGAGAAAGAAGCAGTGACCCCACAAGAGACTGACCCAGACTTGCCCGGGAGTGTCCAGGAGTCTCCAGTGGAGGCGTAGGTCCATGGCAGCCTGCTGCAGGGCTGGGGGCATTCGTAGCAGTGCATGCATGGGACCCTTTGAAGGAGGTCCCCATTATCTTCATTAACTCTACCATAGTTTGAAGTGAAGTCGTTCAGTCGTGTCTGACTCTTTGCTACCCCATAGACTGTAGCCCACCAGGCTTCTCTGTCCATAGAATTCTCCAGGCAAGAGTACTGGAGTGGGTTGCCATTCCCTTCTCCAGGAGATCTTCCCCACCCAGTAATTGAAGCTGGGTCTCCCGCTTTAGTTTGGCCACAGGTAAATAGCAGGGAGGGAACACAGCTCCACCTATCAACAGAAAATTGGATTAAAGATTTACTGAGCATGCCCCCGCCCATCAGAACAAGACCCAGTTTCCCCCTCAGTCAGTCTCGCCCTTCAGGAAACTGCCAGAAGCCTCTTATCCTTCTCCATCAGAGGGCAGACAGACTGAAAACCACAATCACAGAAAACTAACCAATCAGATCACATGGACCACAGCCTTGTCTAACTCAATGGAACTATGAGCCATGCCATGTGGTGCCACCCAAGATGGATGGGTCATGGTGGATAAGTCTGACAGAATGCGGTCCACTAGAGAAGGGAATGGCAAACCACTTCAGTATTACTGCCTTGAGAACCCCATGAGCAGTATGAATAGGCAAAAAGATAGCACACTGAAAGATGAACTCCCCAGGTCAGTAGATGCCCCATATGCTACTGGAGATCAATGGAGAAATAACTCCAGAAAGAATGAAGAGATGGAGCCAAAGCAAAAACAACACCCAGTTATGGATGTGACCAGTGATAGAAGCAAAGTCTGATGCTGTAATGAATAATATTGCATAGGAACCTGGAATGTTAGGTAGGTCCATGAATCAAGGCAAAAAGGAGATGGCAAGAGTGAACGTTGGTGTTTTAGGAATCAGTGAACTAAAATGCACTGGAATGGGTGAATTTAACTCAGATGACCCTTATATCTATTACTGTGGGCAAGAATCCCTTAGAAGAAATGGAGTAGCCCTCATAGTCAACAAAAGAGTCTGAAATGCAGTATTTGGATGCAATCTCAAAAATGATAGAATGATCTCTGTTCGTTTCCATTCAGTATAACAATAATCCAAGTCTATGCCCCAACCAGTAATGCTGAAGAAGCTGGAGTTGAATGGTTCTGTGAAGACCTACAAGACCTTCTAGAACTAACACTCCAAAAAGACATCCTTTTCATTTTAGAGGACTGGAATGCAAAAGTAGGAAGTCAAGAAACACCTGGAGTAAAAGGTAAATTTGGCCTTGGAGTAAAGAATGAAGCAGGGCAAAGGCTAATAGATTTTTGCCAAGAGCATGCACTAGTCATAGCAAACACCCTCTTCCAACAACACAAGAGAAGACTCTACACATGGACATCACCAGATGGTCAATACTGAAATCGGATTGATTATATTCTTTGCAGCCAACGATGGAGAAGCTCTATAAAGTCAGCAAAAACAAGACCAGAAACTGACTGTGACTCAGATCATGAACTCCTTATTACAAAATTCAGACTTAAATTGAAGAGAGTAGGGAAAACCACTAGACCATTCAGGTAGGACCTAAATCAAGGCCCTTACAATTATACAGTGGAAGTGAGAAATAGATTTAAGGGATTGTATCTGATAAACAGAGTGCCTGATGAACTATGGATGGAGGTTCATGACATTGTACAGGAGACAGGGATCAACACCATCCTCAAGAAAAAGAAATGCAAAAAAGCAAAATGGCTGTGTGAGGAGGCCTTACAAATAGCTGTGAAAAGAAGAGAAGCAAAAAGCAAAGAACAGGAAAGATATACACATTTGAATGCAGAGTTCCAAAGAATAGCAAGGAGAGATAAGAAAGCCTTCCTCAGTGATCAGTGCAAAGAAATAGATGAAAACAATAGAATGGGGAAAGACTAGAGATCTCTTCAAGAAAATTAGAGATATCAAGGGAACTTTTCATTCAAAGATGGGCTCAATAAAGGACAAAAATGGTATGGACCTAACAGAAGCAGAAGATATTAAGAAGAGGTGGCAAGAATGCACAGAAGAACTGTACAAAAAAGATCTTCATGACCCAGATAATCATGATGGTGTGATCACTCACCTAGAGCCAGACATCCTGGAATGAATGTGAAGTCAAGTGGGCCTTAGAAAGTATCACTACAAACAAAGCTAGTGAAGGTGATGGAATTCCATTTGAGCTATTTCAAATCCTAAAAGATAATGCTGTGAAATGCTGCACTCAATATGCCAGCAAAGTGACTTAGCAGCAGCAGCAGTGGCCACAGGACTGGAAAAAGTCAGCGTTCATTCCAACCCAAAGAAAGGCAATGCCAAAGAATGCTCAAACTACCGCACAATTCCACTCATCTCACACAGCAGTAAAGTAGTGTTCAAAATTCTCTAAGCCAGGCTTCAACAATACATGAACTGTGAAATTCCAGATGTTCAAGCTGGTTTTAGAAAAGAAAGAGGAATCAGAGACCAAATTGCCAACATCTGCTGGATTATCGAAAAAGCAAGAGAGTTCCAGAAAAACATCTACTTCTGCTTTATTGACTATGCCAGAGCCTTTGCCTGTGTGGATCACCACAAACTGTGGAAAATTCTGAAAGAGATGGGAATACCAGACCACCTGACCTGCCTCTTGAGAAATCTGTATGCAGATCACGAAGAAACAGTTAGAACTGGACATGGAACAACAGACTGGTTCCAAATAGGGAAAGGAGTACATCAAGGCTGTATATTGTCACCCTGCTTATTTAATTCATATGCAGAGTACATCATGAAAAATGCTGGGCTGGAAGAAGCACAAGCTAGAATCAAGATTGCTGGGAGAAATATCAATAACCTCAGATATGCAGATGATACCACCCTTTTGGCAGAAAGCAAAGAAAAACTAAAGAACCTCTTGATGAAAGTGAAAGAGGAGAGTGAAAAAGTTGGCTTAAAGCTCAACATTCAGAAAATGAAGATCATGGCATCTGGTCCCATCACTTCATGGGAAATAGATGGTGAAACAGTAGAAACAGTGACAGACTTTATTTTCTTGGGCTCCAAAATCACTGCAGATGGTGACTGCAGCCATGAAATTAAAAGATGCTTGCTCCTTGGAAGAAAAGTTATAACCAACCTAGACAACATTTAAAAAAGCAGTGAAATCACTCTGCCAACAAAAGTATATCTAGTCAAGGCTATGGTTTTCCCAGTATTCATGTATGGATGTGAGAGTTGGACTATAAAGAAAGCTGAGTGCCGAAGAAATAATGCTTTTGAACTGTGGTGTTGGAGAAGACTCTTGAGAGTCCTTGGACTGCAAGGAGATCCAACTAGTCCATCCTAAAGGAAATCAGTCCTGAACATTCATTGGAAGGACTGATGCTGAAGCTGAAACTCCAATACTTTGGCCTCGTGATGTGAAGAACTGACTCATTTGAAAAGACTCTGATGCTGGGAAAGATAGAAGCCTGGAGAAGGGGATGACAGAGGATAAGATGGTTGGATGGCATCACTGACTCAATGGACATGAGTTTGAGTAAACTCCAGAAGTTAGTGATGGACAGGGAGACTTGCTGTGCTGCAGTTCATGGGGTCGGAGAGAGTGGGACATGACTGAGTGACTGAGCTGAACTGAACTGAACCCAGAAATTTTAATTTAAAATAATGATTGCATAATTGATGTAGATTTTTGTGAACTTAAATTGAAATTTTATTCAGTTTTTAAACCATATCAGAACACTTAAGAGTACTTAAAATTCATTATTTTAAGGTTTAATTTGTTAGATTCATAAAAATGAGGTAACTATCTAGTTATTATATTCGATAATCACAATGACTTAAAGAAACCAAATATATTGAAAGTGCAAATGAAGTTTAAAATGTAAATAAAGTGATTTTTAAATTAGTTGTTCAAACTTTGGTAGGTTTATACATAGTAAAAAGATATTTTAAAACTGAATTTAAGATGAAGTGAGAAGGGAAATTCCCTGGTGGGCCAGTGGCTAGGACTCTGTGCTTTCACTGCTGAGGGCATGGCTTAAAAAAAAAGATGAAGGGAGAAGTAGAGGTTTTAAAAATTGAAACTTAAATCTTTATAGAATAATCCTTTCCATAAGGGATTATCTTTTCAGAATAATCCTTTTCATAAAAGAATCCTTTCTAAAAGCCAATCTCCAGGGCACACAAAAGATAAACAAACAAAAAAATATCCATTTGACAGCTGGGTTGAACCTGAATGAAGTTTTTCAGAGTAGGTGGATTTGTGCATTTTTCTAAAGAGTGGGTCTGATCTTTTTTCACATCTACAAATGTCCTTCATCCCAAAAGTTTAAAAATCTTTTTCTGTGGATGGAGTGACTTATACCTCTCTCTGCCCAGCCCCATGGGTCCTAAAGCTGCCCTGGAGCTTCACTTGGACCTCCCACTAGTGCCCCACATGCAACAGTCTGCAAAACCATTTTATGAGTGTGCATGCATGCTAAGTCTCTTCAGTCATGTCCAACTCTGTGTGACCTCATGGACCGTAGCCCACCAGCCTCCTCTGTCCATGGGATTCTCCGGGCAAGAATACTGGCAGAGTGGGTTGCCATTCCCTTCTCCAGGGGATCTTCCTGGCCCAGGGATCAAACCCACATCTCTTGGGTCTCCTACATTGTCAGGCAGGTTCCTTTACCCCTAGCACCACCTGGGAAGCTCATTATTTTACGAGAAGGACCCTCCCAAACCAGTCCCTCCCACAGAGATGCCTCTCCAACCTGCAACCCAGAGGCTCTCAGCTATCAAAGCCCTTCTTCTTTGCCAAAAAATCTAACCAATGTCTTAATTCTATTGCTCTCTCTACTGGCTTTCCCTGTGTTATTGATTTCTGCAATTGCCTAAACTATTGATCAATTCTAATTGATTCTATTGGAGATCAATAGAATTAGGCAACTGGTTGGTTATTTCCTTCCCCTTTGCCACAAAGATCCAAATTTCCCCAAGCCCTAGTAATTCTCCCCTCTGAGTATTCACCATGTTTTCCTTTCTCCCAGTACTCACAGAAGCATCAGTGCTGCAGCAGACTGATGGTTCTCCCCACCACCCTGAATGACGTTCCCCCCAAAAGCCCTCAGGTATGTTGCTCTAGAGCCTTCCACGGTTCCTGGCTACCTCTGTGGAGGTCTCATCACCCAGGCAATGGTGACTTTATGCAAACTCTGAAAGTCATGCCAAGGACAGATCGCTGAGTGTAGCTGTTCCTGCCTTCATCCTCCACATGCAGGGAATGCCCTTGGAGTGTCCTTAATTTTGCCTCTGGAAATCCCATTTTCCTTCAGGACTTAACCTACTCAGGGGCCCTCTTTTCCTTTAAATGATTCAAATAACAACCACAGGTCCTCCTTCTGTTGCTGTGTTCTCCAGCCCCTAAGTACTTAAAGCCTCTGGAGGGTGGAAACCATGGCTTCTGCCAATTTGAAATCTGTGAAGGGAAGCCTTGTTTCCACTTATTTCTTCAGCACCAACTGTTTGCCAGGCACTGTTCTAGGTGTTGGGGAGAATGAGGGAAAGAAAGTTCCTACTATCAAGGAGTTTACGTCTTAGGGGAGTAGAGAGGAGGTGAAAGGCAATCAACAAACATATATACACACACAATTGTTTTAGTGGTGACTCGTACATGAGGAGAATAAAACAGAGTTATGGGATAAAATGTGACAGTTTGGGGGGGGAGTGTGGTGGTGGCACTTGAGATCTGGGTGGTAGGAGAGCCCTTTCTGAGATGGTGACATTTGCACCAAGACTGGAATGGTGAGAAGCAAGCCCCATGTGGAGACCCGGGGACAGCATCCTGGGAAGAGGGGGACAGTGAAGGCAGATGTGTGTGGGGTGAGGGGACTTGTCATAATGAGATGGTGGTTCCAGAGGAAGTGCTATAACAGAGAGGCCAAGTGAGGCCACAGCCCATCACATGAGGCCTCGAGAGGACATGCTGGGGGGAGCTGTGGGTTTAGGGGCATCAGAGGGTCTCAAGCAGAGGGTGCCATCCGAGTCAGCTGTCTGAAGGCTCACCCCGCTGCAGTGTGGAGCATAGCCGTGGGTGCAGAGTGAAGGAGGGAGATCAGCTGGAGAGTACGCAGTTGTGCGTATCAGACAAGTGTGGCCAAAGCAGAGTAGGGTGACCGACTGCCCCTGTTGGCCTGGGACTAAGGGGTTTCCTGGGACATGGGACATTTAGTGCTAAAATGGAAAAACCCCTGGCCTGAGTGATTGGTTATCAGGTTGGTTATCATAGGCCACCACGCTTGGAGGGAAGACCATCTGACTCGCTGATGGATGGGATGGAAGGAAAAAAAGGAAATCTACAGAGAATGATGGGAGTTAGCTTGAACAGCTGGGTAGGTAGTGGTGCCATTTACTGGTGGATGAGAGAGAAACAAGTTCAAGGATCAGATCAAGAGTTTGACTTTCTGAGTGCCCCAAAATGAGCTCCATAAATCTACCAAGTGGTGAAGTCATGATATAAATTGGGAGGGCATTACTGCTATTCTACAAGGACAGAGGACTAAAGGGTTAGTCACTCAGCTGTGTCTGACTATTTGTGACCCCGTGGACTGTAGCCCACCAGGCTCCTCTGGCCATGGGATTCTCCAGGCAAGAATACTGGAGTGAGTAGCTATTCCCTTCTCCAAGGGATCTTCCCAACCTAGGGATGGAGCCCAGGTCTCTTGCCCTGCAGGTGGATTCTTTACCGTCTGAGCCAACAGGGAGAAAAACAAGTTCAGGAATAAAACCAAGAGTTCAAATTTATGAGTGCCCCAAAATGAGCTCCATAAATCTCCACCAAGTGGCAAAGCCACTATAATAACCTGGGAGAGCATTACCATTATCCCCAAAGTAGTGAGAACTAAAGTGGATACAAAAATAGGCATTCGGTCAATAGCAAAATCACTCTGGAACCTCTTAATTGCTAACAGTCACAGAGGAGCCAACCTTCCCAGAAAGAGTGGATGAATCCATTTCCTGCAGATGTGATGTTAATGAAATCCAGAAGTGGACCAGGGACCACACAGACCCTGGCCTCTGCAGTCTTGTGACAGGCTTCACTCCCAGCAATTTGTGATGGTTGGAAATGTAATTTAAGATGAAGATGGAAAGTCACAAAGAGGCTTCACATGGAGTTCCTGCAGTAGCATCCTTCTCTGTCTCCTCTCTTGCATCCAAAATCCTCCACCAGGCTCCAATTCAGTGCTCCTTCCTGTGTTACACAATAGCTTTCCCTTTCCTCTGCTTTCAGCTGCCAGTGAAACCCTGACTGCAGCCTGTACAGTAAATGGAGTTTTTGAAGCATTTCTCAACAGAGATGTCCTCTCTCCCACTGATGTTAAGAGAAAACGCTCTCTTGTCTCCTGTTCCGGCCTTCCTCTCAAAGTCTTCCCCTTGCTAGCCATGCAGGTTTCTGGGAGAGAATACCACCTCTTAGAATTACTCTAAACTCAGCAATTCCTTCTGCTTTGCAGCAGCTGTTCCTACTTCGGAGAAGGCAATGGCACCCCACTCCAGTACTCTTGCTTGGAAAATCCCATGGATGGAGGACCCTGGTAGGCTGCAGTCCATGGGGTCGCTAAGAGTCAGACACGACTGAGCAACTTCACTTTCACTTTTCACTTTCATGCATTGGAGAAGGAAATGGCAACCCACTCCAGTGTTCTTGCCTGGAGAATCCCAGGGACGGGGGAGCCTGGTGGGCTGCCGTCTATGGGGTTGCACAGAGGTGGACACGACTGAAGCGACTTAGCAGCATTCCTACTTCTCCCAGAGATTCCCTGCCTGCTTGCTCAAAGCTAAGGAAAACCAGAAGGATAGACCCCTGGGTCCCAACTGGTGGGAGGAAGAGAGGCCAGCCTCCCTGTCCCCACTGACCAGCCTGAGACGCTTCATGATTTTGCCTCATTGTGACACGTTCTCATGGCATGAGGAGGGGAGTGGTGACCCATACAGGAATTGACTCTTTAAACTTTGTTATTTTGTTCATCATGACTATTTTACATGAATTTTTGTTATTTTTAAAATACTGCCTTAAAATGTAATTTCTCTTGATTACTGAGTGTTTGGGCATTCACTTAAATTTTGGGCCCCAGGCAAGTACCTTACTCATTTCATCCTGATCTGGACCTTCTCCTTTGCCCTTTTCTGGGAGGTGGATCTTTCCATTTTAAAACTAGGGTGGTCCCGGGCAAATCAGTTAGAGTTGGTGTCACCCCTGGACTGCCAGATATCACATCTTGGTGTGGCTGCTCTGTGGTTGGGGGACAGCCTCTCTGTGCTCCCATGCCCCCATCTACACAGCAGGAATGGAGCAGCAGCCACCTCAGAGAGGGGCTATTGTGAGTCTGTCTGCAGTGAGCTTGGTACAGTGCCTGGCCCATAGCAAGTGCTTCACAACATTAGCAGTGATGGTGATTTACTGAGTGTCTGCCACCTGCCAACTTCTGTGCCAGGACAGGGCATCCAGTGGTGCTGGTGACAGACACACCTTGCCCTCCAGGGGGCCATGTTCTTGTGAGAGGGTCAGGCTGTGAACGGGTGATATCAAGGGTTGTTTGTGTATGACAGACTCTAGTTTCACCTACAACTCTACAAATGCCCCAGTTTTGTTCCTTTTTATGGCTGAATAATTTTCCATTTTATATATGTACCACATCTTCTTTATCTCTTCATCTGTTGATGGACATTTAGGTTGCTTCCATGTCCTGGTTATTGTAAATAGTGCTGCAATGAACGTTGGGGTACATGTGTCTTTTTGAATTATGGTTTTCTCAGGGTATATCCCACAGAGAAGGCAATGGCACCCCACTCCAGTACTCTTGCCTGGAAGATCCCATGGATGGAGGAGCCTGGTAGGCTGCAGTCCATGGGGTCGCTAGGAGTCGGACATGACTGAGCGACTTCACTTTCACTTTTCACTACCATGCATTGGAGAAGGAAATGGCAACCCACTCCAGTGTTCTTGCCTGGAGAATCCCAGGGACGGGGGAGCCTGGTGGGCTGCTGTTTATGGGATTGCACAGAGTCGAACATGACTGAAGCACTTTAACAGCAGCAGCAGCAGCAGGGTATATCCCAAGAGTGGGATTTCTGGGTCGTATGTAATTTTGTACAGGGTGAGGTAAGTAAAAAAGAGGAAAACAAATATTGTATATTAATACGTATATATGGAATCTAGGAAAATAGTACAGATGAACTGGCTTGCAGGCTAAGGATAGAGACGCAGATGCAGAGGACAGACACATGGACACCAAGGGGAAAGGAGAGGGTAGAATGCATTGGAAGATTAGGACTGACATATGTATACTCTGCATGTAGAGTAAATAGCTAGTGGGAACCTGCTGTATAATGCAGGGAACTCAGCTAGTGTTCTGTGATGACTTAGATGAGTGGGACAGGGGTTGAGGGTGGGAGGAGGGTCCAAGACAGAGGGGATAAGTGTATACATATGGATGGCTGATTCACTTCATTGTACAGCAGAAACTAACACATCACTGTAAGGCAAATATACTCCAACTATATATATATACACACACATATTAAAGACTGGTTCCAAACAGGAAAAGGAGTACATCAAGGCTGTATATTGTCACCCTGCTTATTTAACTTATATGTAGAGTACATCATGAGAAATGCTGGGCTGGAAGAAGCACAAGCTGGAATCAAGATTGCTGGGAGAAATACCAATAACCTCAGATATGTAGATGACACCACCCTTATGGCAGAAAGTGAAGAAGAACTAAAGAGCCTCTTGATGAAAGTGAAAGAGGAGAGTGAAAAAGTTGGCTTAAAGCTCAACATTCAGAAAACTAAGATCATGGCATCTGGTCCCATCACTTCATGGGAAATAGATGGGGAAACAGTGTCAAACTTTATTTTTGGGGCTCCAAAATCACTGCAGATGGTGATTGCAGCCATGAAATTAAAAGACGCTTACTCCTTGGAAGGAAAGTTATGACCAATCTAGATAGCATATTGAAAAGCAGAGACATTACTTTGCCAACAAAGGTCCATCTAGTCAAGGCTATGGTTTTTCCAGTGGTCATGTATGGATATGAGAGTTGGACTGTGAAGAAAGCTGAGTGCCAAAGAATTGATGTTTTTCAACTGTGGTGTTGGAGAAGACTCTTGAGAGTCCCTTGGACTGCAAGGAGATCCAACCAGTCCATCCTAAAGGAGATCAGCCCTGGATGTTCTTTGGAAGGACTGATACTAAAGCTGAAATTCCAGTACTTTGGCCATGTCATGCGAAGAGTTGACTCACTGGAAAAGACTCTGATGCTGGGAGGGATTGGGGGCAGGAGGAGAAGGGGATGCCAGAGGATGAGATGGCTGGATGGCATCACTGACTCGATGGACGTGAGTTTGAGTGAACTCTGGGAGTTGGTGATGGACAGGGAGGCCTGGCGTGCTGCAATTCATGGGGTAGCAAAGAGTCAGACACGACTGAATGAGTGAACTGAACTGAACTGAAAGAATTATTTGTGTAATACACATGCCCCAGAATGTACTGAGGATGCATGTGATGTTGTGTAACCTTCTCAACCTGCTTGTAAAGGAGGTTCTCTCACTGCTCCCAGGTCTTGAAGACTGGGCCAGTCAGTGCGAGACCAGGACTTGGCTGAGATCCCACAAGGAGCGAGAGACAGCCTCCAGGTTCCACACCTGCCCTCAGAGCCGATCTTCCGCCCACTGCCTCCCGGCAGCTCTGGGAGGTATCCGGAGCAGCTAGGGCTCAGGAGGAATGAATGCCAGCTAACACTGTCTTACAGAAAATTCCTGACACCAACAGTAACCCGTGCTCATCAGGCAGATTCTCCCCTCGAGAAAGCAAATTACCCATTAGCACTGACTGCTTTTACATGATGGAGCTGGCTGCCTGGGGAGGGGTGGGGGCAGGGGACAAAAAACACTGTGCTGTCTACCCTTCTCACTTTTGAACTTTGAGCCATCTGAATATAATTATTACCTATTTTAAAATAAATGCTAATATTAAAGTTCAAAAAGAAAAGAGAGACTTACGAATTATCTTCAGGAGAATCCTGGAGTGGATTAGCCCCTAAATATGTTCAGTTTCAGCAAAACCTCAGTGGATGCCCTAGTATGGTCTGACTGGCTGGGGAGGGGAGCCAGTCTCTCCTGGGTGAATTCACCCTTGGGATCACATTCTAGATTCTCCGGATGTCCAAATTTCTATTTCTCTCAGATAGACCTGGAGTGACATTGGGCCTGCAAGATTTTCCTCAGAGCCTCAAATGATCCAGACATAAGAATAGGCTTCACAGGACAGCTCCTGAAGCACGTAGAGGAGTTGTAACTGGCCTGGACCACTATCTCGGTTCATTGGAGAGGAGAAAGAAACACTACAGTCAATAACTCACATTTGGAAATAACTATAGAACCCAAGGGGCTTCCCAGGTGTGCTGGAGGTAAGGAACCCGCCTACCAAGGCAGGAGACATAAGAGACATGGGTTTGATCCCTGGGTCAGGAAGATCCCCTGGAGAAAGGCATGGCAACCCACTCCAGTATTCTTGCCTGCAGAATCCCCATGGACAGAGGAGCCTGACGACTGAGCTAAGCACAGCACACACATAGAATCCAAGGTGACATCAAACCCACAGCCCTTCTGAGGGAAGATCATATCCTTCCCTGTACTTGGGTGAGAAGCTCAGAATAAAGCATTATTCTAAAATGAAACACAGGAGATAGTGTATGAGGTGAGGAGTGTCCCAGGCAAAGAACCCAGAGACCAGTCGGAAGGCCCGAGCTCTGTCACCAACCCAGGGAGGGTGCTGAGGAAGGCTCCACATCCCCGGGGCTGTGAGTCTGCGGTGAGGGAGCTGGGCTGATGTCCCTCAGGCCCCTCCTGAGTTCTAACCCCTCATTCTGGGCTCCAACTCTCTCCTCCATCCCTGGATTCACTGCCTCAGACCCCAGGAACCAGAGTCCCAGCTACCTGCCTGTGTGTCGGGGCACAGCTGCCTAGGGCAGAGTCATGCCTTCATTCACTTTGTACATCTTCTCACAGAACACACAGTCCCAAATTCTTCTCATACCCCTCCCTCCCTCCTCCTCCGATATCTCCAGGGCTGCCTCAGCCAATTCGGGGTCACTCCTGCCTCTGGTCTCATGGGACACGTGTCCTGTCATATCTGTCCTGCTGAGCTGCGAGGGTCTCTGAAGACTTTCGATACTGGGAATGACCCCAGACTAGGCCAGCTCTCACCTAGGTGGGTATGGAGATGTCCAAGCATTGAACCACGATTGCGGGTAGTTTAATACAGGCAACGACTTACAAATTCCACCCATATTCTAGGACAAGTTCCCAAGCCTGTCCTGCAAATTGCTCCATTCTCCCAAATCACATTGGTGGTGTTCAGATCGTCTCCTCACCACCAGCCCCGCTCCGCCCTCCCCAGCCTCAATTGATTGGAGCAAAGTAGACAACTGACCTGAGCTGGACCAATCAGTTCCTTGTCTGGAAAACGGAAACTGTGCTAAGAGATTCAGCCCAGCTGTGGCTGGTGTGTGTTAGCCACTCAGTTATATCGTACTCTTTGAGACCCCATCGACTGCAGCCCGCCAGGCTCCTCTGTCCGTGGAATTCTCTAGGTAAGAATACTGGAATGGAGTTGCCATTTCCATCTCTAGGGGATCTTCCTGACCCAGGGATTGAACCTGGGTCTCCTGCATTGCAGGCAGATTCTTTTACCACTGAACCACCTGGGAAGCCCCCCAGTCAACAAATCTTGAGGCTATGGCCAGCCACTTTCTACCTGATGCAAAGAAAGTCAGTTTTCAGGGAAAGAGAGAGAAATGAATGAAGCAGAAATATAAAGAGGGCTCAAAAAATGGGAGTGGGAGACAGTCTCAGGGGCAATCCTGTCCCTGGTCAGTTCATGGTCAAGAGCTGGCAAAGAGCAGGTTTATGTGCTTTCACGATCCAGTGCCCATCGCCTTCCAAATTAAGTCTTTGTTTCCTTTGGAGGACTGACCTCTCTCCTCTGTGAGTCACTGCAGGGATAAGTCATTCCAGGCACGGTCTCACTGTGTTAGTGGGGAAACAAGATCCTTCTGCCCACCCCAGGGACCTCCACTTACAGGCTTTATGTCCGGAGCTGAACAAACACAATTGCAAGTGGCTGACCAGGGACGGTTCACCCATGTCGACTGAACAGCTGCTGCCTGCCCAGGCTGCTGGTGCTCAGCCCTCCTCCTTTTGTTTTCCAGGCACCCTGGGGCCTCACCCTATCTGCAATCGGCCATGCGTGCGCCCCCATCACTCTTCCTTTACACTTCTTTTCATTTCTTTTAAAACAGGAGTGGCATTCTCTTGTTCACAAGTAAGAAGTCCTGGTTGATATTCACAGTTACAGCATATGCTAGGGTTCCATGCGACAGCAGGTATCCATCAGCCTTCAGCGAGATGGTGTGGATTTCCATTTCTCATGACCAAGAGTCCTTACAGGTTGGGGTGGCTCCTAGACAAACTGTTTAACCTCTCTAAGCCGGTTTCCTCTTCCTGAAAATGGTGTCACTGATTCCTGCTGTGCAGACAAACTGGAAGGATAAAATAGCAACAATAATGAAGTCACAGAGGCTAACTTTTAGCTAGTGCTTAAAATGTTCCATTACCTGTCCAAAGAGCCTACACAGAGTAACTCATTCACAACAACTCTATGAAGTAAACCCTTTTACTCATTTTAAAGGTTAGGAAACTGTGAATCAGAGAGGCTAAGTAATTTCTCCAAAGTTGCACAGCTAACAAATGCCAGAAGGCCTCATACTTGTTTTGTTGGGGGGTAGCTGTTATGTGTGTTAATCAAAGGATTTTAACGAGCCCCACAAAGTCAGTGTATGACTTAGGTAGCATTCCATATGCGAGGAAGGGTTGTGCAGGTCTCCACCCAAGGCAGCTGCAAAATTCGAAACAACAGTCTGTCTCTCTCTCCATTCACACAATCCTCCCACTGACCTCACCACTCCCATGGCTTCAACTGGACTCTCTAACCACGCTCCCCACCCCACCCAGCTGTCTGTCAGGCACTTCTGCCTCAGTAGCCCATGCGTGGCCCAAACTCAGCACAGCCAATGATAAACATTCCATTTTCACCCCAAGCCTAGTCTGCCTGCAGAGCTTCCTGCTTCACTGAATGGTGTCGCCATCTGTAAAGCTTCTTAAACCACCTGCCCAGGGTT
Source organism: Bos grunniens (assembly GCF_055505025.1). NCBI lineage: Eukaryota > Metazoa > Chordata > Mammalia > Artiodactyla > Bovidae > Bos > Bos grunniens. The sequence continues at coordinate 73,354,556 of NC_141170.1, forward strand.
CACTTCTCTTCCTCCCTCACCCCAAATCCATTCAATCCACCTCGAAGCCCGGTGCATCCTGCCTGGATAATCCTCATCTCTCCACTCACTACAGCAGCCCACATTCACTGTTGCCCCATCACATGACTGTTGGTCGCCAACCTCCTCCTCCCACTCCAGACTCATCCTACATCGCAGCCAAAGTGATGCTTTTAGAACACAAATCTGGGACCTCCCTGGTGGCCCAGTGGTTAAGAATTTGCCTGCTAAGGCAGAGGACACAGATTCGATCCCTGGTCCAGGAAGATTCCACATGCCAAGGGGCACTTGAGCCCCTGTGCTACAGCTATTAAGCCTGCACACCACTAGAAAGTCACCCCTGCTCACCACAACCGGAGAAAGCCTGCTTGCAGTAACAAAGACCCAGTGCAGCCATAAATAAATGAATAAGTAAAACTTAAAAATAACAACAAAGCATAAATAAAGCTCAAATCTGGTCAGTTGTTGCTTGGCCTAATTTTTAGTGGCTTCCCCTTGACCCCAAGATAAAGTCCAAGCCTTTTTTTATGGTGTATGGGACTTCCTGATCTAACCCCTGCCTACCTCTCCATTGTAAATTATGAGATTTTCAGTCCAACACTTCCTGCTTCAGACGTGCTAAACTTTCCCCTGGGGTTTTCACCATTCACTCACTTACTAATTCAACAGATTTACTGAACCTTTGCCATGAGCCAGGCACTGGGAGGTCAATAAGATAAACATGATTTTGTTCTCAGGAGGCTTGTGCTGGTCTGGTTGATTTCTTTTCATCATTGAGATCTCAGCTTTCCCCCCACCTCCCCTGGTAGTGCCACATGGCTTGTGGGATCTTACTTCCTTGACCTCGAAGTCCTAACCGCTAGACCCCCAGGTAATTCCCTGAAATCAGTTTTTACATGAGTTCCTCCAGGAAATGCTCCCTCTCCCCTAACTAGGGTAAGTCCCTTAATCTGTGTCCCTGGGATACCTTATTCTCTGTTTAACATACACCACACCTTACTATTGTTTAACCTCTCTCTTTCCCGCCATACTGTCAACCCCATGGGGATGGGCACTGGTTCATCTTGCTTACTTCTGTATCCCCAAGCCTGGTACATAATAGACTCAAAAATAGCTGATGAATGAGTGAATACATGAGTGAATAGCATTATTATACTCAGCACATACTCATACTTCTGATTTTCCTACAAGATTGTAAGCTTTTTTTTTTTTTAAATAGGATAGATCATGTCATGTTTATATTTTTCTCCCAATGGCTTCTACATTAGTGCTCAAGGAGTTTTGGTTGAATGGATGAACAAGAGTATCTTCATGTACGAAAATGAGAGTTAAAAATGATGGTCAAAGCAGGAAGGCAACATCCTTAAGAAAATGAAGAGTGTGGGGACCTCTGACTTACAATCACATGATCTGATTGTTCTCCAAAGGGGCATGGAGTTCTTTGCTTCTCAGTGCTTGCTGTATGGTGGGTTCACATGGTAAGGTTGACAAAATTCTGATGCCTGGGCCCCTCCTGCAGATTCCAATTCGATGAGTCTGGGCTGAAGCTAAGCAATGGGAAAAAATTTTTTCTTTTAAGTTTCCCAAGTGATTCTAATATATAGTTTGGGATGGACAAGTGCGGGGGCCCCCTGGAATCTAATTTGGATGGATCTGTCTGCAGATAAATAGATAATCTGTCAGGGATTCCTGGGATTGGATATGGGCCAAGACTTATGACACAATCGGAGGTGAATGAATCAAGAATCAAGGGAATGAAAACACGAGAAAGAGTTCAGGACCAATTATTAGTTATCCCTTCTAGATATACACTTATTGATGAATGAGTGGACAGGGAATGAAAGAAATGGGCAGGCAAGAGTAGGTCCTTCAAATTGCTGTGAACTCACTGGGAGTAGCTTTCTTTATGGACACGGAGCTGCTAACTCAGTTCAATCGCTCAGTCGTGTCCGACTCTTTGCAACCCCATGAATTGCAGCACACCAGGCCTCCCTGTCCATCACCAACTCCCGGGGTTCACTCAGACTCACATCCATCGAGTCGGTGATGCCATTCAGCCATCTCATCCTCTGTCGTCCCCTTCTCCTCCTGCCCCCAATCCCTCCCAGCATCAGAGTCTTTTCCAGTGAGTCAACTCTTCGCATGAGGTGGCCAAAGTACTGGAGTTTCAGCTTTAGCATCATTCCTTCCAAAGAAATCCCAGGGCTGATCTCCTTCAGAATGGACTGGTTGGATCTCCTTGCAGTCCAAGGGACTCTCAAGAGTCTTCTCCAACACCACAGTTCAAAAGCATCAATTCTTCGGTGCTCAGCCTTCTTCACAGTCCAACTCTTACATCCATACGTGACCACAGGAAAAACCATAGCCTTGACTAGACAGACCTTTGTTGGCAAAGTAATGTCTCTGCTTTTCAATATACTATCTAGGTTGGTCAAAACTTTCCTTCCAAGGAGTAAGCGTCTTTTAATTTCATGGCTGCAGTCACCATCTGCAGTGATTTTGGAGCCTCAAAAAATAAAGTCTGACACTGTTTCCACTGTTTCCCCATCTATTTGCCATGAAGTGATGGGACCGGATGCCATGATCTTCGTTTTCTGAATGTTGAGCTTTAAGCCAACTTTTTTCTCTCTCCTCTTTCACTTTCATCAAGAGGCTTTTTAGTTCCTCTTCACTTTCTGCCATAAGGGTGGTATCATCTCCATATCTGAGGTTATTGATATTTCTCCCAGCAATCTTGATTCCAGCTTGTGCTTCTTCCAGTCCAGCATTTCTCATGATGTACTCTGCATATAAGTTAAATAAGCAGGGTGACAATATACAGCCTTGATGTACTCCTTTTTCTATTTGGAACCAGTCTGTTGTTCCATGTCCAGTTCTAACTGTTGCTTCCTGACTTGCATACAAATTTCTCAAGAGGCACATCAGGTGGTCTGGTATTCTCATCTCTTTCAGAATTTTCCACAGTTTATTGTGATCCACACAGTCAAGGCTTTGGAATTCAGTAAAGCAGAACCTCTTAAGAAATCCTACATCCAAATACAGTCACACTGTAAGATGCTGAGGGTTAGGACTTCAGTATGTGAATCGGAGTGGAAACAGTTCTTCTGCTGCTGCTGCTAAGTCGCTTCAGTCGTGTCCGACTCTGTGTGACCCCATAGACGGCAGCCCACTAGGCTCCTCTGTCCCTGGGATTCTCCAGGCAAAGCCCCAAACAAATTGTATCCTTCCTAGCATCTAGAACTGTGCTTGGCACACAGTACATGCTCAGTAGATGTTTGCTGAATGGGTGAATAGGGATTGAGTGGATGGCCCTGTAGCCCCTGGGGGTCTATGATATCAGAAGATTCTACCAGCTTAATACTGTTTAATCTTTTTAGGATTTTTTTTTCCTAATTGCCTGTGAGTAGTTAGCAGCTGGACTGGAAGAAACAAGATGGAATCAAGATTGCCAGGAGAACTAATGAACAGTGAACTTGTGAACTGAACTGAACTGAATATAAATGATGTCATTAGGTTTATCTTAATCCAATATAACTGGTGCCCTTATATGAAGAGGAAATTTGGACACAGACATAGAGGAAAGACGATATAAAGACACAAGTAGAAAATGACCATCTACACGCAAAGGAGAGAGGCCTTAGAAGAGACCAATATGCTGACACCTTGATCTCAGAGCTCCAGCCTCTAGAATTGTGAGAAAATGCGTATGCGTGTGCATGCTCAGTTGTGTCAACTCTTTGCGACCCCATGGACCGTAGCCCTCCAGGCTGCTCAATCACTGGAATTCTCCAGGAAAGAATACTGGAATAGGTTGCCATTTCCTTCTCTAGGGGATCTCCCTGACCCAGGGATGGAACTGCATCTCCCGTGTCTCCTGCATTGGCAGGCAGATTCTTTACCACTGAGCCACCTGGGAAAGCCCTGTAAGAAAACAAAAGTCCATTATTTAACCCATCAAACCTGTGGTACTTTTTTTGCAGCCCTAGAAGACTAATATTGTATTTGCAAAAGAGACCAAGTCCCTGTTTTCCAATGCATATATCCACCAAGCATTCATTTTTCGAAGGGCTATGTGCATACTTTAGGGGTATTTCTCTATTGCTATTTTTCAAGGCCTTATGGTCAATAGTTGCATTTAATAAAATCCACATTCATTGAAGGAGCTCCTTGACTCTAAGTGGCATTTTGTCATTATATATCTTTTGTACTAGATAAATTCTCAGTTGGCTGCTAGCGTGTCTTTAGCACCTAACACTGGCTAAGCTCTCTCGTATACAGAAAGCCTCAGGCTCAGAACTGTCCCCAAGCAGGAATATCTGGCTAGAACTGAATGGCATCACTGTTTTATTTTTTCTATTATATATATTTGCACAGGTACTTGTATTTAATAGCAAGTTTTAATGGCTTTCCATTTGTAGTAATTATAGAATATTTTCATTTCAGATACATTTTTACGGCAAAAATCAAGTGATTGTACTTTAAGAATGAATATTCAACAAATAAGGGTAATGTCATTTATATATAAGGCAAAAGTCATGATATGTGTGTGTGCTCAGTTACTCAGTCATGCCCAACTTTTTGCGGTCCCATGGACTGTAGCCTCCCAGGCTCCTCCGTCCATTGGATTTCCCAAGCAAGAATACTGAGCAAGTTGCCATTTCCTTCTTCAGGGGATCTTCCTGATCCAGGGATCTAATCCGAATCTCATCTCTTGCATCTCCTGAATTGGCAGGCAGATTCTTTACCTCTGACTAAACCACTCAGGAAGATCTAAAACTCATGACATGGTATGCCAATGACAAAAGATTGGTAAATACTGAGTGAGGTGATTTCATAGAAATAGATAGCTTTATTATTATCGTTCATTCTCTCACTTTTTCATTGCATCAATACTGATCACTTCATGGCAAATAGATGGGGAAACAATGGAAACAGTGAAAGACTTTATTTTCTTGGGCTCCAAAATTACTGCAGATAGTGACTGTAGCCATGAAATTAAAAGACACTTGCTCCTTGGAAGAAAAGCTATTTAGTACAATAGACAGTGTATTAAAAAGCAGAGACATTACTTTGCAGACAAAGGTCCATATAATCAAAGCTATGGTTTTTCCAGTAGTCATGTATGGATGTGAGAATTGGACCAAAGAATGATGCTTTTGAACTGTGATGTTGGAGAAGACTCTTGAGAGTCACTTGGACTGCAAGGAGATTAAACCAGTCAATATTAAAGGAAATCAATGCTGAATATTCATGGGAGGGACTGATGCTGAGGATGAAGCTCTGATACTTTGGCCACGTGATGCAGAGAGATGACTCATTGGAAAAGACCCTCATACTGGGAAAGACTGAAGGCAGGAGGAGAAGGGGATGACAGAGGGTGAGATGGTTGGATGGCATCACTGACTCAGTGGACAAGCTCCAGGTTTGAGCAAGCTCCAGGAGATGGTGAAGGATAGGGAAGCCTGGCATGCTGCAGTCCATGGGGTCTCCAAGAGTCAGATACGACTGAGAGACTGAACAGTAATGACAACACTGATTGAGCACATACTAGCTTCCAGGCATGGTACTAAGCACTTTCTCACAAGATACCTTATTTAACTGCAGAAATTTCAGAGAAGACAGAAACCGTATCTGTCCTGTTCATTGATGCACATCCAGCACCTAGTGAAGTGAAAAAGCACTAAACACTTTTCCTTGGAAAGATAAATGTGCATTTTTGAGTCAAGATTCAACCTACTAAAGGATACTATTCAAACCCAAAGTGCCTCCCACTAAGAATTAGTTGGAATGAAGGGCCAGTTTCTGATTTTCTCTACTCCCTCCGTCTATATTCTCTTTTGAAAGAATTATTGTTGTGAGACTATGGTGCTTTCTTGAGACATTAGGTGAGCTGCCCTACAACCTGAAATGGGCCTCTCTTCCCATCTATCCATAATCCACCATCTATCATCCATCCATCCAATGAACAACCTGTGAAAAAAAAAAACAAAAAACCCTATATCTGTCTCTGAAGAGAACTTGATTAGCATCTGCAAAGCAATTAATTAAATTCCATTAAGTGCCGGGCCCTGGGGAGGAGAGAAATTGACTACCATGACCCCTTTTTCCACCTTCAGGGAGCAGCCCAGTCACCCTCCCCCACTACCCTTTATGGTGATGCTCCAGGTCATTCAGAGTAAGTTGAATTTTGTGGTTATCTTCTATATTTGGAAAGCACAAAACCAAATAACTCATCTTAGTAAAATTTCTAATCCAGATGTCTAAAAACTTTTTTAAGTATGAGTCTCTGTAGAACATTCACACTCAGTGCATACATACATTCATTCAAAAAATATTTATGAGCCCCTGCCATAGACCACGGAGAAGGCAATGGCACCCCACTCCAGTACTCTTGCCTGGAAAATCCCATGGACGGAGGAGCCTGGTGGGCTACAGTCCATGGGGTCGTGAAGAGTCGGACACAACTGAGCAACTTTACTTTCACTTTTCACTTTCATGCATTGGAGAAGGAAATGGCAACCCACTCCAGTGTTCTTGCCTGGAGAATCCCAGGGACGGGGGAGCCTGGTGGGCTACAGTCCATGGGGTCGTGAAGAGTCGGACACAACTGAGCAACTTCACTTTCACTTTTCACTTTCATGCATTGGAGAAGGAAATGGCAACCCACTCCAGTGTTCTTGCCTGGAGAATCCCAGGGACGGGGGAGCCTGGTGGGCTACAGTCCATGGGGTCGTGAAGAGTCGGACACAACTGAGCAACTTCACTTTCACTTTTCACTTTCATGCATTGGAGAAGGAAATGGCAACCCACTCCAGTGTTCTTGCCTGGAGAATCCCAGGGACGGGGGAGCCTGGTGGGCTGCCATCTATGGGGTCGCACAGAGTCGGACACGACTGAAGCGACTTAGCAGCAGCAGCAGCAGCCATAGACCAGGAACTGTCCAGTGCGAGAGCACAGAGGGGTGACGAGACAGCTGGGGTCCTTGTTCCACTGGAGTTTATATTCTGGGTGGGGAAATGACCTTAAGCTAGGAAATACTTCAGGGAACAAGGTAAGTTTAGATAAGATGTTAAGTGCTGCAATACATATAAAACTAGATCAGACTGCTGTGTCAGGATTATGGGGTAGACAGTGCCTAGGGTGGGACAGCCATGAAAGGCCTCACCGAGGAGGGACATTGGGAGCCATTCCCATCCCTCATCCCACCCTCTTGGCTCCCAGACATGCCCCTCCCCAGCTGGAAGAATCCTTGTCTCACAGAGCCACTGAGAGACTTCCCTGAGGTGGGGAGAAGAAAAAAAACAACCACATTCTTTGAAGAGGGATTTGCCCAAGCTCGAGTCCTGCTTTCTAGAAGGAAGTTTTTGCAGTACCTGAATTAACACATCTTGCAGTTAATCTGAAGGCTGTCCCAGTATGACCCAGAGTACACATCAGAGACAGGTCATCTGCTCTCAGTGGAGTGGTTTGTTTTATTTCCCTTTGTTTAGCAACCAAGGCTCTGCTCCCCTCCCCTCAACCCAGAAGTTAATAACCAAACAGCGACTGTCACTAACTCAGCAGAAGGATGGGTTCTACACTCAGTCATCCAGAAATTACCTAGGACCAAGGCTTTTCATGGCCTGACACTTGGACACAAAGCCTGACACTGACAAGCGATCTCTCAACAATTTCTCCAGGGCCAGCAACCATCTCAGTCTGACTCCAACGTGTAATCTGTGATTCCATTCGTGCCCTCTGCCTGCCAACCCTCCCAGGAAGGTCACTTCATTTGCTTCTGGGCACCTGGTTGTGCTGCACTCAGTTGTTTCATTCATGTCCCCCTCTTTGCCATCCCATGGACTGTAGCCTGCCAGGCTCCTCAGTCCATGGGATTCTCCAGGCAGGAATACTGGTTTGGGTTGCTGTGCCCTCCTCCAAGGGGTCTTCCTGACCCAGGAATCGAACCCATATCTCTGGCATTTCCTGCATTGCAGGCTGGTTCTTTACACACTGAGCCACCTGGGAAGCCCTTGGGCACCTGGCATCTTCTTTTAAAGGCTGGTTAAAAAGCTTTCTGGAGAAGACAATGGCAACCCACTCCAGTACTCTTGCCTAGAGAATCCCATGGATGGAGGAGCCCGGTGGGCTACAGTTCATGGGGTCGCGAAGAGTCGGACACGACTGAACAACTTCATTTTCACGCATTGGAGAAGGAAATGGCAACCCACTCCAGTATTCTTGCCTAGAGAATCCCAGGGACGGGAACCTGGTGGGCTGCCATCTGTGGGGTCGCACAGAGTCGAACACGACTGATGTGACTTAGCAGCAGCAGCAAAAAGCTTTCACCTGCTTCCAGTGAGAATGTTGGAGCAGATTCCTGTTTCACTTCACATCCCTCAGGAATGTGTGTAATCCCATTTAAGATGCTTGATTAAGTCTTTAGAACCCAAATCAAGTTGGGGACTTTTCAATGCCAAGAGCATGGCCTGTCATGAGATGGAAACGTTCCTAATCAAACATTGTCCTGGAGAGAAGTCTGTTTTTTCTGGTTCGAAGCATACAGAGATGAGTTCCTGTAAGAAATAGCAGCCATTGCCACATACGAATTCTTCTAAGCCAACTCAGATCCTTCAGCCAAAGAGGGCACATGTACTGCTAGACAGACTTGGCCTCTGACAGAATCCAGAGAGAAGGAGCTGTATCCTCAGACCTCATTTTGCAATGCACCCTCCCCGGCTGCCCAGCCGTGCAGGTGGAAGAACTTAAGAATCAAATATGGGACTTTTCTGGTGGTCCAGTGGCTAGGACTCTGCGCTTCTAATGCAGGGGGCCCAGGTTCGATCCCTGGTCAGGGCTCTGGATCCCATACGCTGAAACTAAGAGTCTGCATGCTGCAACTAAAGATCCCCCATGCCGTAATGAAAATTGAAGAACTCAAGTGCCACAACTAAGACGCAGGGCAGTCAAATAAGTAAATAAATCTTTTAAAAATAATTATAATGATAAAAAAGAGAACCAAATGCACTGAGCAATTATTGATATGAAAAGTATGCTACCACATCCTGGAACAAGTCAGTAGGAAAGTCTCCTTGATCTCTCCCTCCAAGTGCAACAGCAGCACCCATCTACAGAAGCTATGAAGCACGCGGAGAAGCTACCAAGGTGAGTGGTCTCAACCCTTGCAGAGCCCATGCCATCTCCCAAAGCCAACCCAAGGAAAGCGCATGGCTTCGAGGTAGCAACCCAAGGTGTCAGAGTCCTCATCACAATGTGGAGGGAAAGCAGAGGACCTGCTTTAAGACCACATCTGGGTTAACGTGAAAACTGGTGTGTATTTCAACCGGCAAGAATTCACTTGCCAAGTTCTATCAAAGGACTGTTTTTCCTCTGAGAGTACCTGGTGTGATTTGGCATATATGAATACCTGAATAGTTTCCCTCCAACACTGCTGAGCTGGAACTAAAGGGTCTATAAACTGTGAAATGAGAAAGGGACGTGGTGCAGCTTAATGCTAATGACCACTCAGGTGATGGGGCTGGGCTTCCACATCCTTACAGCTCCCAGAACCAGAATCTGATCAGTAACTCTTTTAAGGCTGAATATACAGTCTGCCCCAAATGCTTCTAAATAAAGGGAGTGTTATGGGCTGCCATCAGTCTTTCCCTCCTGTTAATCATTCAGGCATGCACATTGTGCACACAAGGGGACTATTAAGCAATTAACCCTTTAAGGGTATTTTTTTTTTTAATTTCAAGATTTGGCTGAACTTGAGGATGATCCTCTTTTCCCCTCCCCATCCCCATTCCTTTTAACTAAGGATCTGAATTCATCTACTACAACAGCGGTCCCCAACCTCAGGGATCTAAGGCCTGATGATCTGAGGTGGAGCTGATGCAATAATAGAAATAAAGTGCACAATAAGTGTAATGTACTTGAATCATCCCCAAACCAACCCCCCTCCCCCCCAGTACCCAGTCCATGGAAAAATTATCTTACACGAAACTGGTCCCGTGTGTCAAAAAGTTTCAGTGACTGCTCCAGTATAGTCTGTTAAAGGTGTAAATAAACAAGTTACTAAATAACCTGGTGATAAAAGCCAGGGAAATTATTTCTATTTTTAAAAAACGTATTTGTATTAGGATCACTGCCCTTGATTACAGAACTAGAAGCAATTATAGACCTGAAATTTCCTTTTCTCAAGTTGTGTTGTTTTCATTGCTTCTGGAGTGGAATAGCTGATCTATTTGCTTCATTGTGGAACCTTGCTTTTCAATTCTGTGCATTTCTGCGAAAGAGGTTGGCAATTCTTTTGTGTTTTTGCTTATGTGGTGATTTGGGAGATGGGATCCTGATGGGGAGGAAGGAAAAGCATGATGTAAAAATTGGTAAAGCATTAGTGATACAGAGCTCATCTTATAGCTTTCATTTTAGATTTACTTTACTTTATAGATTTGCAAAATTACTAATAATACATGTAATCTTTCCCCCAAAACTGGCTTTTTTTTTTTTTTAATGTATCTGTGTATCTACTCAAAGTCAGAAGCCAATTAGTCATTTTAGGATTTTCTTTCAATTTTAATACCCACCCACCTCAAACCAATTACCAAAGCTAGGTGATTCCACTTTTGAACTCTCCAGGAGAAGAGCCAGGTGCCCTGCTGTCATTCAGGACCCAGTATTGTCTCCCAGGGCAGCGTTCAGTCCCATAGCCAGGCTTCCTAGTACCAGTCTGACCTTCCACACACCCAGCCTCCACACTGTGCCAGTATGATGCCCTAAGAGCCCAACTTTCTACATCTACAAAGCCCCTCCTCAGAACCCATCCATGATCCCTTCTTGCCTCCCCCAGACCAACTAGGGGCCCTTCTTCAAAATGCTCCTCACCCTCCTCCCTTGTAAGGGCTTTCCTGGTGGCTCAATGGCACCCCACTCCAGTACTCTTGTCTGGAAAATCCCATGGACGGAGGAGCCTGGTAGGCTGCAGTCCATGGGGTCGCTAAGAGTCAGACACAACTGAGCGAATTCACTTTCACTTTTCACTTTCATGCATTGGAGAAGGAAATGGCAACCCACTCCAGTGTTCTTGCCTGGAGAATCCCAGGGATGGTGGAGCCTGGTGGGCTGCCATCTATGGGGTTGCACAGAGTTGGACATGACTGAAGCGACTTAGCAGCAGCAGCAGCAGCAGCAGACCATAAAGGTAAAGAATCTACCTGCAATGCAGGAGACACGGGTTTGATCCCTGGATTGGGAAGATCCCCTGGAGGAGGGTTTGGCAACCCGTTCCAGTATTCTTGCCTGGAGAATCCCATGGACAGAGGAGCCTGGCGAGCTATACAGCCCATTGGGTTGCAAAGAGTTGGACACAACTGAGAAACTAACACTCCTCCCTTGTAAGGGATCACAGTGGAATTTAATTTTGCTTGTAAAACCATCTCCCTCACTAGACTGTGAGCAGTCCAAAGTTGGAACTGTGATTTTTCCCAGGGCTCCACATAGAAAATGCTCCACAGATGCTTGTAAGAAAAGGAAAGGAAGAGAGATGATGGGAACCTTTGAGCTCTGTGTGTTGTGATACCCCAAGATATGGCTTGTCACCCTGCTCAGCTAATTGCTTAGAATAAAAAAGGACATGCCAGAGGAGAGGCCATAGTCTGGCATACACACTCCGCTCCCATTTGGGGAGAATCTCCGGGCAGCAGGGCCGACTTCTTGCACACATGCCCTGGGCAGTTGTCCAGCACTCCACACTGAGAGGGTCCGTGAAATTGGTTTGATGTTCTATTGTCACATGCCAAAATTCTTAATACATTTTTAACAACGATCCCTATGTTTTTCTTTTGTACTGGGCTTTGCAAAGTATATAGCTGGTCCTGCCTGGTGAGTATTGAAGTCGGGGACAAGGGCCTGGGGGCTCAGATCCTCCTGCTTTTCATCCCCTGGTGAAGAAAGACCAAGTTCCTGTCCTCTGGTGCACAGACTCACCAAGCATTCATTATCATTTTATAGTCTTTCTGCATATCTGTCTACCTCTATTTTTCAAAGTCATGTAATCATGGATGAATTTAATAAAATACACGTTTATTTAAAAGAGTTCCCTAATTTAAAATGGCATTTTAGCATGAGATGTAGTTTGTACAGGAGAAGGTCACAGTTGGGTTCCAGCATATCTTTACTTTTCTAACAGTCACCATGTTCCTTTGTCTAGGACAGAAAAGTATCTGCAGGCTCAGACTCTTCCTCGAGTTTAATAGAGCTATCTGCTTAGATTTGAACACCGTGTTACTTCCCACCCCTGGGAGCCAGGAGCCCAGGGACACCTCAGCTCCCACCAGGAGACGAGGAGGTGATGAGATTCTCTTGTGGGATGGCCATGATGGTCGATTTCAGTAAAAGAAATAAAGGATACGGCACATCCCTCCCAGCCTCCCCTTCAGCTCCTACCTGTTTCCCCAGCCTGCACCTTCAGGCACCCACTAATTGTGAGAGTCCCCACCAACTCCAATAGATACTCTTTTTATTGAGGCAGTGAGGTTGGGTTGCTACTAGTTGAAACGGGGAGACTTCTTCCTAAAGAACCATAAACATTCAACCACTTTTGCTAGAGCCTCTTTTCCTTTTCACCCACTCACACTCCCAACATCAGACATAGGGACGTTTGCTGATAGACAGCACACCTTCCTCCAGAGCCTCGGCCTTATCCCCAGGCCCACAGGTGGGGCACTTTGCCATATGATGGAATTCAGTATTGTTGTTGGTTTTGCATTCACCTCTCTTCCTCCTCCTGCTCTTCTGAGTAATAACATCTAAGGATTATTTGGTCTGACCAGGTACTCAGTCGGCTCTGAACCCTCTGTGTATCCTGAGAGCAGTATCGTGGAGCAATTGTGAGCTCAGAGTCTGACTCCATACTGTTGGATTAGAACCATATATGTGAGATATAAACAACAAAAAGTACCCATCTCCAGCACCAGTGTGAAGTTAAATGAGCTGAAGTATATGCTACACTTAGCCCAGTGCCTGGTAAGCAGTGCTTGTGCTTGCTATTATTGTTAATCCTGCATCATTTAACCCCCACAGCAGCCCAATGAGGGACGTTTTATTAGTATCATTATCATTCCCATTTTGTAGATGAGAAAACTGAAGGGCAGAGAAATCAAGAAACTTGCCCAGAGTGACCCTTTAGTAAGTGGTGAGGCCATCACAAATGGCCTGAGATGGTCTCATTCTGGAAGCAAGCTCTCTCACTACTAAGAATCACCACCTTCCCCAAGGGAACACCTAGCTGACTGTGGACCACTGTGACCCCAGATATTTCTCCAGGTCTAACACATTCTTTGCAATCCTATGCCTGGGTCCTATATGCATAAACCTGCCAGCTGATAACAGGGCCTACAGAATTGCCTTTGTTTTTCACCGAGTCCTCTGGCCACCAATCCCCAGTGTGATATGGAGGCTGGGGAAGGAGTTCAGAATGGGGTGAAGGCGGGAGTAAAGGTCTGGCCTGGTGGTGTAGGGGCAGTAAGAGATGATGTGAGGGAACAGTATGGTTCCTGGGAGAAATGTGGTGGATCAGTACTTCCTGTCTTCTCACGGGGCTTCCTCCACTGCAGAGGCTGAAAGTTAAGGTCTATAATTCCCAGATGCACTTGGGGTTACTGCAACCAGAAGGAAGCAGTGAGGGAGAGACCACACTTGGGCTGCTTTCACTGTTTCTGCTGGCAAGTACCATTGCTTCGGAGTCTGGAATTTCCATGATGTTTTTCCCATCCAGCTGGTAGTGTCCACTTATAAAAGATAGTAGTGCCTTCTGTGTCCCTGCCATGCTGCAGCACGTTTCTCAGAACTATTCCTGAAAGCTCAGTGTGGTCCCTCCAGCCTCTTGAGTAATTCTGTGGTGGTGGTGGTGGTTCAGTCACTAAGTCATGTCCAACTCTTGGGACCCCATGGGCTGTAGTCTGCCAGGCTCCTCTGTCCATGGGATTCTCTTGGCAAGAATACTGGAGTGGGTGGCCGTTTCCTTCTCCAGCACAGTATTAAATCTCCTTCAGCCTAAACTCACTAGGGAGCTAGAGTGGATTATGTCTCTGCCATTGAATCCTGACTGATACAGCATCTGAGAAGTGGAAAATTGACCATGACTGAGGGGTGACATGTCTCATTATCAAATATTGTATTTTTAAAAAAAGCATAGAGAAAAATATGACAAACATCTGTATCCACTACCCAGATTAAGAAAAAAATTAGTTAAAACTGATGATACCCTGTTTCCCCTTTATCATTTGAATCCCCTTCTCCTACCCCAAGGACTTAACAGCATAAAATGCCTATATGTATGTTTACCTTTTTACTCCTTAAGTAGCTCTGTGACAAATATAACATGATTTTTCATGTATCTGTCCACAACGTTCTTGTTTTTGTTTTTCAACATTAAGTTTTTGAGATTTGCCAGTAGTGATACTCAATTGCCTTATTTATTCTTTTAATGACTGGATGGTATTTCATACATGAAGGTATTTCTTGTGTGATTTCAGCACAGTTTACTCTGCTATTGATAAGGAACGTAGTTTAACTTTCTAAGGTCTATGGGGGTGGAACTTCAAATGTCTTCAGAGCAAATGGGTTAGAGAAACACACAAAATGCTCTAGGGATAATAGGCAGACTAGTGTCCATGAAGACTGAGATGTTTGCATTTACATCTTAAAGCAGTGCCCTGGCTGAGCTAATCTCACCCCGGGGGAGCAGGATCATCATGGGGTTCCACTCTTGTGTCCCCAAGACATGCCACAGAGGCTGTCCATGACAGCCAAGGCCCCACGGCAGACAGAACCAGACTTGCTACCAGGAAATGAAAATTGGGATCAAAGCAGGTAACTGGCTTGTGCAGTCCCTGAAGCCGTGTCCCCCAGGTTCTGGGAAGATGCTGATGAGTTCACTGACCAAACATGAAGAAATTCCAGCACCTTTGCCAGAAATTCTGGATGAAAGGATTCAGGAGCTTTTATCCCCAGGGCTTACAATTGGTTAATTACTCTGTCACCCAAAGTTACTGAATCATAAAAAGTAGACACACATTTGCTATGATTCAGCTCCAGTGAGCAGAACTGGACCCTGTTGTGGGGAAAAGGGAAAAGAGCAGGCCTTTGAAGTGGAACACACATAAACCCCCCTTCCTGCCACTTCCTGTGTGTGAACCTGGACAAACGGCTTCCTGCTTCTGAGTATTAGTCACCTTGTCTCTAAAAGTGAGGTGAGAGTGAAGTGTTAGTCCCTCAGTCGTGTCCAACTCTTTGGGACCCCATGGACTGTAGCCTGCCAGGCTCCTCTGTCCATAGGACTTCCCAGGCAAGAATACTGGAGTGGGTTGCCAGTTCCTTCTCTAGGAATTACAAGGGAGTCACCAAATTTTTGACAAGAATGAAGGCAATAAAGCAGCTTGTATTGCTTAGAGGTAGGGGGTGGGGGGAAAAAAAACAATTCCTAGTAGCATTCCCTGAGTGCTTAGATCAAGTTATACTAAAGGCCAAAACCCCAACTCTTGGGGTTTATAGTTTAATCTGTTTGTCTTGCTTAAGCCAGTTTGAGTGGTGCTTTCTATCACTTGCAGGATAGTAAGCCTTGACCAGTATTGTCTCGCTAGGAAACTGTGAGGATTAATCAAGATGGCACGACATGAACCTACTAAGGATCAGATTTCCTTGCCCTGCCTTGTTCTTGAAAGTGAAAGTCACTCAGTCGTGTCCTACTCTTTGCCATCCCATGGACTGTAGCCTGCCAGGCTTCTCTGTCCATGGAATTCTCCAGACCAGAATACTGGAGCCATTCCCTTCTCCAGGGGATCTTTCTTACCAAGCCAGGGATTAAACCCAGGTCTCCCACACTGCAGGCAGATTCTTTACCATCTGAGCCACCAGGGAAGCCAAATCTATCTTAATTTAACTCCTTTTTCTTTTTTTGGCTGCACTACATTGCTTGAAGGCAATGGCACCCTACTCCAGTACTCTTGCCTGGAAAATCCCATGGATGGAGGGGTCTGGTGGGCTGCAGTCCATGGGGTCGCTAGGGGTCGGACATGACTGAGTGACTTCACTTTCACTTTTCACTTTCATGCATTGGAGAAGGAAATGGCAACCCACTCCAGTGTTATTGCCTGGAGAATCCCAGGGACAGAGGAGCCTGGTGGGCTGCCGTGTATGGGGTCGCACAGAGTCGGACACGACTGAAGTGACTCAGCAGCAGCACGTTGCTTGAAGGGGTCTTAGTTCCCTGACCAAGCATTGAACCCAGGCTCTTGGCAGTGAGAAAAAAGAGTCCTAACCACTGAGACACCAGGGAATTTCCTTCATTTAACTCCTTTAAAAATTTTACGTAGTTCTAAAATCATTCTGGGTTTCTGTAAATGTCTCAAAACTATGATATATTAGAAACTTGAAAAAATTAAAAAGCTTACCTTAACCATATGATCTAGCAACCTTCAGTTCAGTTCAGTTCAGTCACTCAGTCATGTCCGACTCTTTGCGACCCCATGAACCACAGCACTCCAGGTCTCCCTGTCCATCACCAACTCCTGGAGTCCACCCAAACCCATGTCCATTGAGACGGTGATGCCATCCAACCATCTCATCCTCTGTCGTCCCCTTCTCCTCCTGTCCTCAATCTTTCCCAACA
This sequence comes from Bos grunniens, assembly GCF_055505025.1. Taxonomy (NCBI): domain Eukaryota; kingdom Metazoa; phylum Chordata; class Mammalia; order Artiodactyla; family Bovidae; genus Bos; species Bos grunniens. Next base: position 73,371,225 of record NC_141170.1, read on the forward strand.
TCAGGGTCTTTTCCAATGAGTCAGCTCTTCACATCAGGTGGCCAAAGTATTGGAGTTTCAGCTTCAACATCAGTCCTTCCAATGAACACCTAGGACTGATCTCCTTTAGGATGGACTGGTTGGATCTCCTTGCTAGCAATCTTACTCCTAGGCAAATATACAGAAAAGATGAAAACCCTTCTTTGAAAAAAATACATACATCCCAGTGTTCACAGAAGCACTATTTACAATAGCTAAGATGTGGAACCAACTCAAATACCCATCAACAGATGAGTGGTTTAAGATGTAGTATGTAAATACATATACTATTCAGCCATAAAAAAGAATGAAATACTGCTATTTGCAGCAATATGGGTAGACCTAGAGAATATCATAGTAAGTGAAGTAAGTCAGATAGAGAAAGATAAATATTGTATGATATCACTTATTGTGGAATCAGAAAATGATACAGATGAGTCTATATACAAAACAGAAACAGATTCATGGTCATAGAATAGAAGCCTATGGATACCAAAGGGGAAATTCAGGGGTGAGGGATAAATTAGGATTATGGATTAGTAGATAAAACTGCTATACTTAAAACAGACAAGCAACCAGGATATACTATACAGCACAGAGAACTATATTCAATATCAAATAATAACTTTTATTGGAAAATAATCTGAAGTATATATGTATTTATATAATAAGTATTATTATTTATATTTTATGTGTGTGTACTAAATTGCTTCAATCGTGTTCGACTTTTTGTGACTCATACAGACCTATGGACTTTAGCCCTCCAGGCTGCTCTGTCCATGGGCTTCTCCAAGCAAGAATACTGGAGTGGGTTGCCATGCCCTCCTCCAGGGAATCTTCCTGACCCAGGGATTGAACTTGCTTCTTTTATGTCTCTTGCATTGGTAGGCAGGTTCTTTACCACTAGTGCCACCTTGGAAGCCCATTTATATTATATACACACATGTATATCAGATTATTATCCATGTACTATAGATATATTTATGACCAAATCACTTTGCTGTAGGCCTGAAACTAACACAATATTGTAAATCAACTATACCTCCAAAAAATGAAAATTAGAGTTTAAAAGGCACTTTAGCTTAGAAAAGATTGTTAGGTAAAATAATAGCTTTCTTAAAATACTCTAGGATGTCACAGGGAAAAGAAATAGACGTCAACCTGCAGAGCAGAATTGGGTGACTGGGCGGAAGTCAGAGGATGCATGGCTTCCAAGTGAGGACAAACTCTAGTAACAAGCTCTGGATTGCACCTCTGAGGGGGAGGTTTCTCATCACAGGAGATGCTTGTGTTGAGAATGGACAGCCTCTGACTGCTGTAGCACAGATTCCTACTTCAAGGGCACAGTTACAGGGTGACCACTAAGCCCCCTCACTTAGGATTCTAAATAAAGTGCCAAATATAACTATTACTTCTGCCTTCAATGTAAGAGTATCTCTGATTTTTCCATTAAAAAGGGATTTTGAACAATTTGAGGATACGAACTTTTAGGAAGGCAGAGGAATAGTTAGATATGCTTTCCTATCTTTAATTTATGATATCAGCTACATAAAGGTTTGCATTGATATATTATGTAAAACTATCACGTGTGAATTTAGAAAAGTTGCTTTATCCATTTTCACATTTAGTGAAATAACATTCAAGCCCTTCACATGTACTTTGGCATTACTTTCTTTTTTATTAGTCACTTTTCAGCCATAGAATGTTGGGTTTGTTCAGTAATGTTTAACTTTTAGAGCTGTGCCTTTATGACTATAAAAAACAACTCCAAGATAAGCATTCTGGCAGAAAAAAATACCTTTTTTATTGCAAGTCTAACACTTTCCAGCCCCTAACCTCTCTGGTCCTACTGTAAGTGATTTTTTTTAAGTAAGTTTCCTTAGAAATTCAACTATTACAGTTTAGCAGAATAAACCATGCTTAGTAATTAATAGAATATTCTCTGAATAAAGAAAGATACAAAACCACATGTATGATACGGTCCAAGCAAAATATGATGAAAAGTTGGACTAGATATGTAGGCGCAAACAAAAATAATAGAAGGAATATAACAGAAAGTTAGCAGCAGCTATCTCTGAATTGTGGTTATTATACACACCATGGTTTCATTTTTCATACTTCTTTGTAGTTCAAAGTTTTATGCAATGGGCATGAGTACCTTTATAATGAGAAAAAAGACCTAGCTATAAAAATGAATGCCTGAGTGGTATTTATCGAGTATAAACCCTTATTCCAGCTTCTTTGAGGTTTACAAGATGCAGTGGGGTCAGGGGTCACAAATTCAAAAACTTTTATGTAACATAAATAATGAAAGTGGGCCGATTAAAATAATACGGAGTGCTGAGAACTGTGGCAAATGGGAGAATATTTGGCTAATTAAAACAGGGCAGCCGATTATTGTCATGTAGGAATGTGAGCCCAATAGTATCAAATGCTCTGATATTGGATATTTGTATAAAATTTCCCCCACTTTGCTTTTTAATAGTGAAGGCCAAACACAATCCTTGTTTCAGTTTGCCCTTGTCTGTGACCTCTAAGTTAGAGTTCCCATTCTCTATGAACTGGTACTCAAACTGGCCTTCCCTGCAAACTATAGGTTTTAATTCCCTGTTCCTCTCCAGTCTTTCCAGCTCTCCAGTATCCTATTTCACCATTCACACCTAGGTCAGTATTTTCCAAAGTGTGTTCCATGGAACACAAGTCCTTTGGGATGTTTTGTGAAGAGAAAAGGGAAGGTTTCCATAATTAAATGTGTCTGAGAAACACTTTTTTGTGTTTCCCACCCAGAGATTCCCAGCATACACTAGCATTTTAAAGTCCCCAGAAGTTCTGTGGTTTACTAAGTAAGTAAACTTTACTTGTCACAGACCTAGACAATGTTTTAAAAAGCTGAGAGATCAATTTGCCAACAAAGGTCTGTATAGTCAAAACTATGATTTTTCCAGATCTGTAGTTATGTACAGATGTTATGACCAACCTAGACAGCATATTAAAAAGCAGAGACATTACTTTGCCAACAAAGGTCCGTCCAGTCAAGGCTATGGTTTTTCCAGTGGTCATGTATGGATGTGAGAGTTGGACTATAAAGAAAGCTGAGCACCAGAGAATTGAAGCTTTTGAACTGTGGTGTTGGAGAAGACTCTTGAGAGTCCCTTGGACTGCAAGGAGATCCAACCAGTCCATTCTAAAGGAGATCAGTCCTGGGTGTTTTTGGAAGGACTGATGTTGAAGCTGAAACTCCAATACTTTGGCCATCTGATGTGAAGAGCTGACTCATTTGAAAAGACTCTGATACTGGGAAAGATTGAGGGCAGGAGGAGAAGGGGACGACAGAGGATGAGATGGTTGGATGGCATCACCGTCTTGATGGACATGGGTTTGGGTGAACTCTGGGAGTTGGTGATGGACAGGGAGACCTGGTGAGCTGCGGTTCATGGGGTCACAAAGAGTCAGACATGACTGAGCGACCGAAGTGAGCTGAACTGAACCGATGTCAGAGCTGGACCATAAAGAAGGCTGAGCACTGAAGAATTGATGCTTTTGCATTGTGGTGCTAGAGAAGACTGCTGAGAGTCCCTTGGACTGCATGGAGATCAAACCAGTCAATTCTAAAGGAAATCAACCTTGAACATTCACTGGAAGGACTGATGCTGAAGCTGAAGCTCCAATACTTTGACCACCAAGAGCCAACTCACTGAAAAAGACCCTGATGCTGGGAAAGACTGAAGGCAAAAGAAGAAGGATCGACAGCAGATGAGATAGTTAGATAGCATCACTGACTCAATGGAAATGAATTTGAGCTTTGCTAACTCCGGGAGATAGCAAAGGACAGAGGAGCCTGGAGTGCTGCAGTCCATAGGGTTGCAAAAAGTCAGACATGATTTAGCTACTGAAGAACAGCAACAACAAATTTTGCTTAGTCTAGCATGTTTCAAACTCTTTTGCCCATGAAATCCTCTATGGACCATAGAACACAGTTTGAGCAACACAGATCTGGGTTATGTGGAGCTCTCGGTAGAGAAAATAGCACAAGCTAAATGAAGGTCAGATTTTTTTTACTGGATGAAGAAATGCTTGAAGTGTTGCAAAAGAAAAGAGTGAGAGAGGGAGTAAGATGCTAAGTGTATTATGGTTGGTCTATGTACCACATGGTGACTACAAGTGTGGTCCACAAAACCAGATTTCCTGGTTTGGAAGGGCAGGTTCTGCCACTAATTAGTGATGTGACCTTGGGCAAGTTACTTGACTGCACTGTGCTTCAGCTTCCTTGACACAAAATACTGATAATTATAGTGTCTACCTCAAGAATGAATTATTGTGAAATGTATAAACATTCCTGACATTATTGTAGGTGCTCAATAAATATTTGTTATGCTCACTTCCCTGTTCACATTTGCTAATACACAGATAATAATAATGGTTATTATTAATGTATCATGATTATTGTATTTTATTAGCTAACATATATTGGAAGCTTAATATATGCCAGGCACAATGCTACATAGATTATCTCCTTACAAAAAACTATATGAGGTAGCACTTTATTATTATTTCCACTCTATACATATATATGCGGGACTGAGGTTTGGAAAGTTGATGCAGCTGGCCCTCAATTAAATAACTAGCAATGGGAGAGCTTGTATAAAACCCTATTGGTTGGACTTGGACTCTCACCCTTATAAATGCTATGTTCTGCTTCCTTGAAGTGAAGGCCCAGGACCTCAAAGATGAGTTACAGAAAGTTGACTGGTGCCTCCATAGGAGCAACAGTTAGAACTGGACATGGACCAAGAGCTGGTTCCAAATAGGAAAAGGAGTACGTCAAGGCTGTATATTGTCACCCTGCTTATTTAACTTCTATGCAGAGTACATCATGAGAAATGCTGGGCTGGAAGAAACACAAGCTGGAATCAAGATTGCTGGGAGAAATATCAATAACCTCAGATATGCAGATGACACCACTCTTACGACAGAAAGTGAAGAGGAACTCAAAAGCCTCTTGATGAAAGTGAAAGTGGAGAGTGAAAAAGTTGGCTTAAAGCTCAACATTCAGAAAATGAAGATCATGGCATCTGGTCCCATTACTTCATGGCAAATAGATGGGGAAACAGTGGAAACAGTGTTAGACTTCATTTTTTTGGTCTCCAAAATCACTGCAGATGGGGACTGCAGCCATGAAATTAAAAGATGCTTGCTCCTTGGAAGGAAAGTTATGACCAACCTAGATAGCATGTTCAAAAGCAGAGACATTACTTTGCCAACAAAGGTCCATCTAGTCAAGGCTATGGTTTTTCCTGTGGTCATGTATGGATGTGAGAGTTGGACTGTGAAGAAGGCTAAGCGGCGAAGAATTGATGCTTTTGAACTGTGGCATTGGAGAAGACTCGAGAGTCCCTTGCACGGCAAGGAGATCCAACCAGTCCATTCTGAAGGAGATCAGCCCTGGGATTTCTTTGGAAGGAATGATGCTAAAGCTGAAACTCCAGTACTTTGGCCACGTCATGCAAAGAGTTGACTCACTGGAAAAGACTCTGATGCTGGGAGGGATTGGGGGCAGGAGGAGAAGGGGAGGACAGAGGATGAAATGGCTGGATGGCATCACTGACTCGATGGACGTGAGTCTGGGTGAACTCCGGGATGTTCTGATGAACTGAACTGAAGGTCCAGGGAGGTTGTGTGCCCTACCTGAGGTCAAATAGATGGGATCTGAACTGGGATTAAGGGAGAGAAAAAAGGAGGGAAAGGAGACCCAGAGCGTCTTGGGGAAGATGAGCCCAAGACTTCTTATCTTGGCCATGAAGGGGATGAGAATACGCCCCCCCAAAAGAAACCACTTTAGCATAAGGATTATTTTGAGTTGAAGGCAACTGAGAGTCAGCAGATGCAGGAAAAGCTCTTTATCTTCCCCCTTTCTGTCTAAAACAGCAGGCATAAATTTCCCTTTTGTGAAGTCTTTACTTTCTTCTTCTGTACTAGGAAGAGGAGATGATTCATTGCTGGAAACGGTATGACTTGAATCTGCATTCAGGAACCTCACTGGAAGAACACTTACCTCCCATTAGTTTCACCCACATGTTTCCCTTCACACGAGTTCAGTTCAGTTCAATTCAGTCACTCAGTCATGTCCGACTCTTTGCGACCCCATGAATCACAGCACGCCAGGCCTCCCTGTCCATCACCAACTCCCGGAGTTCACCCAGACTCACGTCCATCGAGTCAGTGATGCCATCCAGCCATTTCATCCTCTGTCCTCCCCTTCTCCTCCTGCCCCCAATCCCTCCCAGCATCAGAGTCTTTTCCAATGAGTCAACTCTTTGCATCAGGTGGCCAAAGTACTGGAGTTTCAGCTTTAGCATCATTCCTTCCAAAGAAATCCCAGGGCTGATCTCCTTGCAGTCCAAGGGACTCTCAAGAGTCTTCTCCAACACCACAGTTCAGAAGCATCAATTCTTCGGTGCTCAGCCTTCTTCACAGTCCAACTCACATCCAAACATGACCACAGGAAAAACCATAGCCTTGACTAGACGAACCTTTGTTGGCAAAGTAATGTCTCTGCTTTTGAACATGCTATCTAGGTTGGTCATAACTTTCCTTCCAAGGAGTAAGCGTCTTTTAATTTCATGGCTGCAGTCACCATCTGCAGTGATTTACCACCCCTAGAAATCCCAACCCTTTTCATTAGTCTTATCACTTCTCTACAAATTGTTACTTTTTGTTAAACTCGTATACAAACTCAGGCTGAACTGCCTTCCTTTTCTTTGAGACCCTTGTGTACAAGTAAAAATCAAAATAGTAACAACAAATAACATTTTTATGGCTTTTCTTCTATCAATCTGTCTTGTGTCAGTTTAATTTGCAGGGTCCTGGGAACTGAACTGAAAAAGGTAGAAGATAGTTTTTTCCTCCCTCATAGCCACATGCAGTTCTAAGAACCTAAAAGTCACCTATAAGAATGGTCAAGAAGTCAGTCAGGTCTTCAAGCCTGAACTCCTGAACTCAGGTGCCAGATTGATCTCCTATCCAGATGCATCTCCTATCCCAGGAGCCCTTTCATCATCCCTCATATCCTACGGAATCTCCACGTCCTAGAGATCTGCCCTCCATAAATCTTGTATAGCATACCCACTTCTCTCCACCCCTTATATCTCTACCCTAAGCAGGTCCACCATCGTCTCTCCTGTGTATGCCTATGCCAGCCTTCAACTTGGTCTCCCTGACTCCAGGCTTGTCCCTTTCCATTCAGCCTCCATACTATAGCCAGAGCCAGTTTGGCCATGTCCTTCTCCAGCTCAACGATCCTTCTATTACTTTCCTTTGTTCCAGACTCCAGGCGTGCTGGTGTCCTCTGTGGCCCCTGCTCAGCTCCCCAATCCCATCTCCAGTTACGTCCCACAGCGTGCCATGGGCTCTTCCTTCTCCCTGCTTTGGCAGATGCTGCCTAGGGTACTCTGTCCTTCCCACCTCCTTCATCCCACTAATTCACATACATGTTTCTGGTTTCCCTCTAGAGACCCTTTCCTGCTCCCACCGCAGGGTAAGTTGCCTCCGAGGGTCCTCATAGCACCTTGTACTTACCTTCATCAAAGTGTTCCTCTTATTGAATTGTAATTGTCTCCACCTACCTGTCTCTCCCAACAGAATAAGGGCAACTTGAGTGCAGGATGCATCTTTGCCCAGTGCCTGGTACATAGTAGGTGGATAAGAAATGTTTTTCGAATGAATTAATGAATAAACAGGCAACTGATACTAATTTATACCATTGCAGTTTGGATTCCTGTCACCTGACCTCACCTGACAATTATTTTTATTAGCACATGTTGGAGGCCTACAGTATGAATGCCAGCTGCATATGTAAGTCAGGATCACCTGCAATCAACTTTCTTGGAATGTGCAGTCTATGACATTTCTACCAAATTTTATATATAGCTGTTTGGCTCGTGTTACTTGGTTCCAGGAAAAAGAATCTTTCTGTGTCCAAATTCTGAGCTCGTAGCATCTCTCTTGGCTGCGTCATTGGTGTACGCCGCCTGGGGCCAGGGAGAGGAGAAACCGGTTTACTCATTCACGCAGGACACGTTCATGGAAAGCCAACTCCGCAGCCAAAAAGACGAGAGGGAGTTGTGTCTGTCCATCTAGGGCAGTTTCAATAAGGGCACCTGAAAACCAATCCTTCTCAGTTGCCTCATCTGACAGGGCTGGATGCCTCCATCCAGCCCACACAGGCTCAACTCAAATGCCCTCCTTTTCGAAGACCTGGTTGTTAGGAACAAGAATCTGGAATGACGGACAAAATATAGGACATTCAGTTAAATGTGAATTTCAAATGAACAATGAATAAATCTAAAGTACAAGTATGTCCCATATACCGCACTGGACATACTTCTGCTAAAAAAGTGACTCACTGTTTTTCTGCAGTTGACATTTTATTAGGCATCCTGCATTTCCGTTTGCTAGATCCGGCAATTTCCAATGAAGTTGTAGGTTGGGATTCTAAAAGGACATGTTTTCCCAGCAGGCCTCTCCGCTAGTAGGCTGCCCAGGGATAATACGTGGATTCGAGGCCTGGAGAAGAGGTTTGAGCAGTCAGAAGTTGTTTCCACTGAGAGTACAGGACTGGGTCATGTGATGTGGGAAACAGAAAGAGGTTCCCAACCTCAGCTGCATGTGAGAACCACAGGAGGGGCTTTAAAAACATCTCAAAGCACAGGCCACATCACATCAGTAAAATCAGAATCACCAAGGTTGGGATACAGGCTTGGGTATTTCTAAGGCCCACTTTGAAAATGCCTTTGTGAAGCCAAGGTTAAGAAACACGGACCTACAATCTTTCCTCCCCTTACACAAGTCACAGGCTAATCTTCTGCCTTCACTGAGTGTGATAATCTGCCATTCAACTAGCAAAGGATCAAGGAGGCTGGTTACCTGAATCAGTGCAGTCTGGTATCTGATGCCAGAAGTGGAGTTGCAACTTGGCTACATACCAGATGTTAAGGCCTGAGCAAGAGGTGATCTTATGGCTCTGAACATCAGCCTCCAGTTTGTAAAATGGAACCGCTAAAGCAGAGCTAATGGTGCCTAGTCTGCCTGCTTTGCAAAAGTGTAGCGTGAAGGTAAGAGTCAGGCAAAAGGTAAGAAGTCACTGAAAGTGCCTGATGAGTTCCAAATTGCTAGAAAAGTCAGTTGTCATCATGCTGAGAACCTTTTGGGCTCAGGAGCAGATCTCAGAGTTAGCATTCAAAAGAACAAAATGAGAAGCAGAACCTGAGTTTCACCAAGGTCCCCAGGTAGTAGTCAAGCAGATTAAAGTCTGAGAGGTATTGAGGATGCAAATCCGGATTCAGTGGGCCTTGAAGGGCCAGGACTCGAGAACATGCACTTCTAGAAAGTTTCCAACTCATTCCAGGCTAGAGAGTGTGGTCCATACCCTAAGCAGTGAGAATTTAGAACAGTGAGTCTCAGCTCTAGCTGTTCTCTGGGATCACATAGGGGACATATTTGACCTCACTTCAGGCCTACTGAGTCAAAATCTGGGGTGGGCTCTGAGCACAAGCATTTTTAAAAATCTGCCAAAGTGTGATCAGCTACATCTGTTTTCCAGAATTCTGGGAAACCTGAATCAAAACTGTGAAGGCAAAGAGCTGCTTTCTTATCCATGTTCCCAGCATCTAGTTGCCAGGTTGCTTTATGATAGCTCTACAGCCCTCTTCCTTTCCATTGCCAGGTTCTAAAATAGATCCTATCCAGGTCACCCCAGGCCTGAGCCAGCCCTTGGACAATGGCCCCTGAGCCTCTTCTAGCACTCTCTTCTCAATCCATCTCATGCATGGCTTTAAGATCCTTCACCCTGAAGCATCATGGTTCACTGCCTGAAAAACTTTGAGTGTCTTGCAAGCACTGGTGTGCTGGGAAATGCTTAAAAATTGTCCCTACCTTATCCCTGGAAGGACAGCTCTGTGGTTTATAATGGAACTGTGCTTCTCACATAGGAAGCAGTATCACCATAGTAGCTCTGGTGATTATCACTGTTACAAGTCATATTCTGAGGCTTCCCATTCCTCCTTCCTTCCTTGAGGGTTCCACAGTCCAGTTACTGATTTGCACACTCCACACCCCCCACACGCCCCAGCCAGTCAGCTTCCTCAATTGGGAAATGGGCTCCGCGTTGCTATAGCCTAATCCTCAGGTTCCTCTACCTCCTCTTTCCAGAACTACAGGGTGGGAAGAACAGGGGTGAATCTTCCTCTGGGACCTAATTAGTATATAGAAAGAGTCCTCTGTGATCCACAGATGAAAGGCCACTCTCCCTGAGATGTCATACAGATGAGGAAAGTTTCCCCATCTGTAAAATGGGCATTGATGAGACTGCTTGTTTACGGAGCTCCTGAGATGAAACAGCTTGTGATGGGACAGGATGCTGATGAGTCTGGCTCAGAGTCGAGTTTGCTGTTGGGGGCAGGTGTGTATTAAGGAGGCTGGGGGTGCCTCCGTCCCCTCTCTCAGTTAGAATCTTGTGCAATACAGGAAATGGGGCAATGAGGGGGGGAAAGCCGAGGCGAGGCTCCTGTGTAAGTGTGTGTGTGCTTGTCAATGTGCATACGAGAGCGTGCATTTGTGTGTGGGAAGAAAGCCGTGTGTGTATGATTGTGTATGAATGAGTGTATGGTTGCACGTGTGTGTATGATTGTGTTAGTGTGTATATGATTGTGTGTGTGGTGTGTGTATGACTGTGAGCATGTGTGTGATTGTGTGTGTGTGTATTCATCACCAGGGTGAACAGATAACATCCTAGTCTTGAGATCAGGAAGAAATCATGGGTTTCTTTCCCAAATTCTGAGAACTCCTTAAGCAGAAGCTCAGAGTAGTTATCTCTCAGGTGATGGTTCTGTTCTGATATTTACCCAGCAACCTGTGGAGGCCCTCTGAGATTGAATTCCACTGCTGGCGGGAGGGGAAGAGACGGGGACCAGAGGGTGACCCTCAGCAGACCCTTCAACCAAAATTGCTCCACATGTACCTGTTTTTACATCAGTGGTTATTCACTAAGTCGTGTCTGACTCTTTGCAACACCGTGGACTGTAGCCCAGCAGGTTCCACTGTCCATGAGATTTTCCAGGCAAGAATACTGGAGTGGGTTGCCATTTCCTTCCCCAGGGGATCTTCCCAATCTAGATATTGAACCTGGGTCTCCTGCACTGCAGGTGGATTCTTTTCCAACTGACCCATGTTTTTACATTAGATTTCCTTAAAGATTTCACATGAAAGGAAGGGTCAATGGCTTACAAATGCTTCAAAAACACAATTTAGGGGCAGGGGCCTAAAGTAAATACAAAGGGCTCTCCCTAGTGTCAGAACAGTATTCCATTAAGGAACACAATCTTTAGGGACAGATGGCCTCGGTCTTGGCTATGTGGTCTGGGGCAAATTGCTTCACATCTCTGTGCTATTTCCTGAACAATAAAGCATACCATAGCCCTGTAGCTGCCTCACAGGGTTACTGTGACGATTAAATATGTTTATACATGTAAAGCACTGGGAGTGGCGCCTGGCACAAGGTGAGGGCTCTGAAGTATCTACCACTCTGACCAAGAGCCCCAATTTCACCTTGTCAGGCTTCTCAGGCACAGTGCCTGATACATCCACATACACTTCTCTATGGCATCTCCTCAATGACCCTCTAAACTAAAACTATCATTGACCCATTTTATAGACCAGGACATTAAGGCTTAGGGAGGTAAGTGGAAGGATCAGAGCTGGAACCCCATCTGGGCACCCCCAAGCCCAGAGCTTCCCGTTGCTGTCCCTAAACAGGAGGGAGGGGCTGTATCTCAGGCAGATATGGTCCCCCAACTCGGCCCTTCTCCATGCTGTCCAACCATTGTCCAACGTACTGTCCATCGAGGCAAGTGGCTGGCTCCAAGGATGAGCTCATCTACCTACAAACAGCAGGACAAGGGGGGCCAGAAGTGACCAGTGTAGCTGATGACTGGCCCCATGTCTACGGGCCCTGGTAGCCAGGAACAGGTGTAAAGTTTTTCTAAGATGGTTGGATTACATCATTGACTGAATGGACATGAGTTTGGGTAAACTCGGGGAGTTGGCGATGGACAAGGAGGCCTGACATGCTGCAGTCCATGGGGTCGCAAAGAGTCGGACATGACTGAGCGACTGAACTGAACTGACTGAAGCTATGCCCAGTAGATGTAGGTCAATGTCACCCCAAATGCTTTCTGGGGATCTCTGCTTCAGAACCTCCAGGGATTTCATTAAGATGCAGATGCCTTGGCCCCAAAGAATTGAATCTCAATCTCCAGAGAAGATGCCTGGAATCTGGATTTAACAAGCACTCCAGGGGGTTCTGATGTTCCAAAGGGGAGATCCCTGTGTTCCAGCCCTGTGCAGGATCGGGGCAAAGTGGGTTAGGTGATCTGACCTTCTCCTTGCTTCTGCAGCCCCAGACCCAAGCTCAGCCCCCTCTTAGAACCTTGACCCTGGAGCCATGAGGCCTTTTCCGGCCAGGCACCAGGCCCACTTCTGTCTATAAAACTCTGCTGCTATGAACTCAGGCCCACAAGGCTCCCGTGAGCTGCACTGCTGGAGGCCGGACTCTGCTTCCAAATTCTCTCCTCCCACATGTGATTTTCCCTCTTTCTTCTCCTCCTCTTTGTGGGGCTTAGCCCCCTCCACCTCATGTCATCATAACTGCCCTTTTCTAACCTGTTAAATGGGGGCGTTTCCTCACCTGTAAAACGGGGGCATCGACCTTGTATTTTTTCCTGGTCCCTTTCTAGACACAGGGCTGTCCCACCCCCCAGACCACTCCCACACCTTTTCATGAAGTGATTACGGATGTGGGGGGGGGGGAGCTGAAGACAGAGGGGTGATAAATGGAGATAGATGTGTACCTGAGGGGGCTCTCCAAGTCTGGATAACAGCAGTAAGATTCCCCGGGGGCCAGATTGAGGGTCTCTTCCTCACAGGTGGGTATCATGACCCTGACAGACAGAATCAGAAACATGGACCAGAGGAGAAAGCAATTTCACGGAAAGGGTAAAGAATGTACGGTCTGACAGGACTTTGTTGGGAGGTGTTTTGTAAAAAGAGAAAATGCGAAGATACTCTCCATTCAGTACCTTGTGGTACAAGTCCTAGATCTGTGAGGAGAGCAGAACGTGACCAGCCGAATGCAGGTATGAAGCAGGGGGCGTCTTGAGGACTGGACAGGAGGCAGTACTCAGCAAGGGTCTGGGCTGTGACTTTGGATCCCTCTGGGCTGTCAGTGCAAGCCTGATACAAGCTGTGTGGGTTCAGACAAGGTCTGAGCCTTAAATTTAAGGTTTAGGATTTAAGACCTTAGGTTAAGGTCTTAGCCTTACCCTAAATCTGAAGTTCCAACTGGGCTGTCAGTGCAAGCCTGATACAAGCTGTGTGGGCTCAGACAAAGTCCTTAACCTAAATCTCAAGTCCCCATTTATAAAATGGTGACAGTCACAGCAACACCTGATAGGTTTGCAGTGAAAGCCAAATGAGATTAAGTTTGTACCAGGCTTAGCCCTGCTGAGTGGCATTTATTCCATGTCTAGTGTTGTATCCCAGAGACCATGATTCCCAGTATCTGATCTGCTCCAAACTGACAGTTCAGGGAGGGTCAGGACTGAGTCACTGACCCGAAGACAACTGCAGGTTCTGGTCCCCAGGTATCAAGGGGAAAAGGAAGATGTGTGATTGTGAACCGTGATAATACATTAAATCCCTTACAATAAGGCATAGTAAATAAATATCTGTAGGCTGGGCTTAGGTGTTTTCCTAACAAGTAGCAACTTTGCTTCTGTCCCAAGCCCATTCTCGTGGGAGGCCTCTAAAGCTTAGAGTCTATATCTCCCTCTGTCTACTAATCTTCCAGAGGAAAGTTCAGTTGTTCCCGGAGGAAAGATCAATTTCACCAACAGTAGTATCAGCCACATCAGTAGCAATGACAGTGTCCTGGATGAAGCAGTGGTCACTGCTCGTTTCGTCCTCAGCAACCTACTGAAGGCTGTGATTCTCCATCTCCTCTTAGGGCACTGGTGTCTGGAGAGCATCTCTCCAAAGTCACAGAGCAGGCATGTGATAGCCAGGAAAGGGCTTGAACCTGGGCCTGAGTGGGCCTGTGAGCTCTCTGCCACACAGCCTCCCAACATCAGGCAATCTGTCACATGGCGAAATACTGCCAGGGACAGAGAGAGAAAAGAAGACAAGAGTCTAGAAAACTCTAAGGATTGGATAATAAATAATGACTCCTGAATCATCCACTGTGTCTTTGAAATTAAGACTAAGAGCAACTAAACAGGGATGAGAGAGGGACCAGAAGCTTCGAGTCAGGCTCAGGGTGGCGGTGTCATCTCTCCCAGACATCCTGCTTGTGACCCTTGTGATCTTGGACTCTCCCAAGAAGTCAAACACTTCGCAATCAGATTAAAACTAAACCGAACCTTGCAGGCAGGGAGAAGGTGGAGCTGGCAAGGCCAGGGGATTAAAGTCAAACTCCCAGAGCAAAGTTTGACAGTGACAGCCTGTTTGTCCCAGGCCACTGGTATATGGATGGAGCAAGGGTAGGGAGGGCAACACATCTTCCCAGGAGGTGCCCCCACTGCCCTGGGGAGCGGGTGATTTTGTGCTGCAAGGGGCTTCTTGAAGTCAGAAGAGGTGATGGCAAAGGATACTAGTTGGAACCTGATCTAAAATGGTAACACAAAACTCAAGTGGCCCAGAAGGGAAGGAAAGGAGTTGCCCCAGATGCAGATGGCAAGGATTAAAAGAAGCCTGGCAGAACTTTCTGCAGAGGACACAGGAATTAGGTATGGAGATGGAAATCAACCTCTACTGACTGACCTCAGCCTGGGTGCTAGGCTCCCTCTCCCACCTCCCAGGAACCCTGAGGTCTCCTCCCAGGACATGCTGATGAATGGGACTTTGACATGATCCTGTGGGAACTGGAAGAAACATGCTGCAAGATAAAGTCCTACAGTTCTAGAAACCAGAGTTTAGAAGATGGAAGGAAGAAGGGAGGATGTTTCAAGTTTACACTAAATTATACTGTTTTCTACACTCCCTCCCCCAAAGTGTTCAAATCTATCAGTTTTCTCGAACTAGAAACTATTCTGCCCCACTTAAACCTATATTTAGACCTCATGGAGTACATTGGAGAGGGACAAAGAGCCAGCACTTAAAATTCCAGGCATTTGGTAGTCCACACAAGACCACTGAATCTCAAACCAACATACTCATGGTGTGGGCTAATGGGGAGGGGAAAATGTTTAATAATGTCATAAACCAAGGGAAATTTTATTTTAGGGTCAACTTGCAGAACACACACATACATACCCCAAACCCCTAGGGTGGTCAGAGCCAAAATATAAGTATGATAAGAAAGATGTAAACTCACAATGAATCATCAAAATTTCCTGAAATTCTTTATGTCCTAGGAATAATTGTCTTTTCATAAACAGTCCTCAGAGCTGCTCTCAGAGCCAGAACAACACACAGTTGCTGAAAGCGCACTGGTTTTACAGTCAGATAGCACCAGGTACAAATTCCAACTCTGCCTTACTATTACCCTCATTGACCTGTATGAGCATCTTAATCTCTCCAAGGCTCAATGTTCTGAGCTATAAAATAGAGTTCATAGAGTTGGAAGGAATAAAGACAAATATTTATTGAGTACCTATAACATGCCAAGCCCTATTCAAGGCAATGGGGATACAGAATGAATAAAACAAAGGTCTGCCTTCATGAAGTTTAGAACCATGAGGGGCAAGATGAACAAGAAACATGTGATCCAAAAAAGGCAGAGTATATCAGATGGTGATGAGAAGGGGATGAGGCTGAGTGAGGAGGAGGCTATTTGATTTAGGGCCATTAGAAAAGGCTCATGATAAAAGAGACATGAGGTTGTGAGTCATGCAAATGTTGGGGAAGAGGGTTCCTGGCAGAAAGAACAGCAGAGTAGAGGTCCTGAGGCAGAAGCCTGCTTGTTGTGTTCAAGTAATGAGACGGACCTAATTAAAGGAGATGGAGCCAGGTGGGGTAAAGCAGGAGACAAAGACAGAAGGTGTCTGAGTGGGAGGAGGCAGGAAAGATGATCTGGAGTTCAGCCTGGGTGAGCTGGGAAACCAACAGAAGGATGTAACTGGCTTATATTTAGAAAGGATTACATTGCTACAAGAAGATGTGGCAGGAGGGGGTAAAAGTGAAAAGGGGGAAATTAGAAGGCAACTGAAATAGTCTAGACAAGAGATGATGATTGTTTCAGGTTCTTGGGCTGAGTAGTTAGAAACAAGGAGGTGCAACTTACTGAAATGAGGAAAACCAGGAATGGTGGGTTTGCAGAGAAGAAATCAGATCCATTTGGGACATATTGAAGTTTGAGAAGTCTACTGGATAACCAAGTAGGGGATGCTGGGTCACTAGTTGGATATATGTGTGTGGACTTCAGGGGAAGTTTTAATGCTATGGGTTTGGATATGCTTAGTCAGGGACTAAGAACAGATGGAGGAGAGAAGAGTCCAAAGACTCCAGGGATTAGAGGTCAAGGAGATGAAAGGAAGAAGCAGAGAAGACTAGGAGTGGCTGGTGTGGGAGAAGGAAAACCAGGGTCCTGAAGGAGTCTACGCCAGTGGTCAGTACGTTTTCTTCATGAAGAGCCTCATAGCAAATAGTTTTGGCTTTGTGGGCCAACTGGTCTTTGTTGCCACCACTCAGTCCTGCCACTCACTCTAGCATGAAAGCAGCCACAGACGATACATAAATGAATGGCCATGGCTGTGCTTTCATAAAGCTTTATTTATGGGGGCACAGCAAAGTGCTGGATTTGGCCTGAAGGCTGTAGTTTGCCAAACCCTGGTCAAGGCAAATGATGCCCTGGGAGTATAGTGTGGACTGAAGACAGAATGCTCTGGAAGCCAAACGGACAAAGTATTTCAAGGGCTCAGAGTGATAAATGGCATCAAATGCCACTGATAAATTAAGTCAGGTGAAGAATTAGCCATTGGCTATAGAAACACATCAGTCATCAAAGGCCTTAACAAGAACCTTTTCACTAGAGTGATGAGGGCAAAAGCCTGATTGGAAGGGGTTCAAAAAAGCTGGTAAGAGAGTGTGGGCATAAACAACTCTTTTGAAGAGTTTTAGTTCCTGGCAAAAAGGAAATGTTCAGCATGGTCATTCTTTTCCCATAAGTGGACCTACGATCCAGCAGTTATTATTTATGTAGAACTGAAGAGTTTACATTGGAGAAGGAAATGGCAACCCACTCCAGTGTTCTTGCCTGGAGAATCCCAGGGATGGCGGAGCCTGGTGGGCTGCTGTCTGTGGGGTCGCACAGAGTCGGACACGACTGAAGCGACTTAGCAGCAGCAGCAGCAGCAGAAGAGTTCACAAGGCACATGCACAGAGCATTTTCACATTAGTTTAAAGTAAGTCAAGTTAGCTATTCAGATTCACAAGAAAAACAGAAACTTGGGGTCTAGGGTTGAGTTAGAAGCCACCGAAATATGGCTTGAGTTTGATGGAGTGGTGCATTATCCCCAGAGACTAGTGTATTACACATCCCAAATGTGTCTGTCTGCCATTCATCTACACTCTACCCGGCGATGAAAGAGACGAGAGAGTATCTGCATCATGGTTAAGTCCCAGTCCGCGTTTGGTCAAAATACTCCATTCTAAACTCAGATAGCCACCTGCACAGTCTACACAGGCCAAATGAATTTTTCATTATCTGGGGTGAGTTATTGGCATGGGGTCCATCCAGTGAAAACATCTAAATTTATGCCACACTTTGTTTCCCAGGGAGCCCAAACTATTTCTTATAAATTACCTCATTGATCTCCAAAGCCCTTGCGTAAGATTTAGAATTATTATTTCTTTTTCATCTTGACACCCAGTCTGTAGGAGGGCAATAAATATTATGTTCTGATGTTTATGATGTGGGCCTGAGGACTCTTGTCAGTGAAATTCGTGTTGCGGCTTTAACCTCTGAGAGAAGCCGTGAAGCAGGGAGATGAAGTTTGTTCTAACAGACTGTCCAGGCGTGTTTCTCAGGCCCACCCACTTGCAGCTCCTGCTTGCATGAAGGACTACATTTTGTGCCCTAGGAGCCTGCTTCCTTCTGCCTTCTCCTTCACCAATCACAACTCATTGGACTCGGAAAGGATCCCACCCCCAGAGCAGTCAATCTGCTGGCTGACCTAAGCCTGTGTCTGTGCCTGGCTTGACATGATGATCTGGGCCAATGCCAGCCTCTCCTGGGGAGGATTTCTCCACCAGACACAAGTAGACAGAGAGGAATAGACACGGAAGAAAAGACCCACCGCATTCATGGGGCAATCCCAAAGTGCAGATCCTTGAATGTCTACATGCCAGAGGTCCCTGGCACCATCTTGGATACAGGTGCCTGACAGGTCCATTCTCAGGAACCTGGATCCTATTGTAGCCCCACTTCTTATTTTTCCAGGAGAGTCTATCCTCATCATCACTACACAGACAGGCCTGAGCCCAGCTCTTTTTGTTTTCTGGGGGGTATTCCAGGGGATCATTTTTTCCTTGTAGCCAAACATGTTCAACTCAAACCTTGACAAAGCTGACTTACATTGGCCAAGGCTTGGGAACCCCAAATAAGAAACTATCCAAATAGGCCATTGCTCTTGAACTTCTGTCTGCTTACAAACAAACCCCGGGTGGAGGGGGCAGAAAGGTGCCTAGGGGCCCTCTCCTTTTGTCTTTCTTCTCCCCAAAGTTCTGCACTCTTCTAGCCATCTCTATTCTTCAGACTCAGAGACTCACACTGCCCCAGGTCATCGCTGATTCACGTATTCAATAAACGTTCGCTGGGTGCTTCCTAGGAGCTCACCACCCCAGGCACTAGGGCTGCTGCTGCTGCTAAGTCACTTCAGTCGTGTCCGACTCTGAGTGACCCCATGGACTGCAGCCTTCCAGGCTCCTCCACCCATGGGATTTTCCAGGCAAGAGTACTGGAGTGGGGTGCCAGGCACTAGGGCTACAGCAGTGAAAAAGACAGACTTAATCCCTGTCCTGGAGGGTTACCATCTGGAAGGAGAAACAAACCATTAAACAAGTAAGTACATTCAATGCCCATGTGGTCTAAGTGTGGGTGGAGGAAATCACAGGCAGGTGAAGCAAACGCCCACCTTGGAGAAATCATGGAGGGCTTCCTAGAGAAAGTGACACCTAAGCTGACACTAACAGGGAGCTGGTGTTACTCAAAGTGGTGACAGAAGGGTGTTCAAAGCAGAGGAAGTTACACCTGCAAAGAAAGGCCAGGCCATACCAGGGTCCCTCGAGCAATCAGATTAAGGTGAGACACAGTTTAGTTTCCCCCACAAGGATGCCCTAGTGAGAAACTAGATTTGTCACACTCCCGAATTCCTGCTCGTCCATACGAGCCTTGACTCTAGGGGAAGGGCACAGTCTGGGTCTACCTCAGGGCTGACCTAAATTTCCATCCTAGACCCAGAGGATCTTTCAGTCAGAAGCTAGAGCAAACACCAAGGCAGTCCCACCCGTGGGCCAGCCCCCACAGCAGGGAACAGAGTGCAGCCCGTGGACTTGGGCTCATCTTCTGCCAGCGTTGGAGGGCACAGCAGGGGCACGGTTGCTTGAGGGGCTGTGGGCACCCTCCCCTGAGAGAGGGAAGACGGTACATTTTTCCAAGGGCCTTCCTCCCACCTCAGTATGTCTAGGGTTTGATTCCACGCATCTCTTCAGCCCAGAATGGAGACACAAGATCTTGACTTCGTGTACCCAGGATGTACGTGGTAGAGAATTCAGCTTCAACTCTGCTCAGCCCTGCTCTAGGGAAAACCGCTTCCCCTTTACTTCCTGCCATGATGTGAAGAGTGACATGAGCTGAATCTCTATTATAAAAGTCCAGCATTTCTAGTGTAGGTTAGCGAGGGGAAGATGTCCCAGGAGCCACCCGAGGCTATAGGCCATTGACTACAACTCACGCCTAGAAAACAAGTGTTCGCCACGTCCACGTGAGTACTTTTATCATCATCCCCCTTTACAGGTGAGGAAACTGAGGCCCAGAGAGAGAAAGTAACTTGCCCAAGGTCACCCAGGTAGGAAGTGGGGAAGCCAAGATATGGATTCTGCCAATCTGCTCCCAGGTCAAGGTTTAGAAGTCAGGTGCTCTATCTATTTCATTTCCTCTGCGGTGCCCTTATCTCAACCCAGTTGGGAGTCCTAGACACACACCTTGTAAGCAGGTTTTAATGAAGACCTGAAAACTAGATAGCTTTCCGCTTCTGCATCGATAGCTCTACCTTTGTGCCGATAAGGTTCTGAACAAACTTTAACAGCTTAAACTGGAAATGTTTGCGGAACAAAACAATGAGTAAATCAGGGTTTGTTTGGACTTCCTTTTCCTTCCCTGTCTATCTCTTCCCTTGCCTGCTCTCTCAAAGCATCATTTTCTCCAGGACACTTCTTACTTTCATAGATCGTCTTCATTTCTGCTTTCTGTCAAATTCCATCATCCAACACTTTTCTTCCCCTCTCCCTCCTTGCCACAATCCCCAGCCCCAGCTGAGCTCTGGGTTAAAATCATGGCAATGCTACTCACTAGCTTTGTGATGGGGCAGAACTGTCATAACCTCTCTGAGTCTCTGCTTTCTTATCTGTTAAAAAGGAGATCATAGCCCTAAACTCTTATAGCAGTGGATCAAAAAAAAAAAAAAAAAAAAAGGTAGAAAAATCACTCGACAGTACCTGGCCCATAGTAGGTGCTCAAAGGGTATTTGTCCTGAAGTATAAATCTCTGGATATTCCCTCTATCACTCCATCTATTCAAGGATAATTTCTTTTCTCAAAATATCTGGAAGGAAGATGATTGATCTTGGCTTCAAACCAGTTCTAAGCTACCACACAGTTGCAAAGCCATAAAACAATTAGCAATAACTGTTATCAAGCAATTAATTATGGGGATTGTAAACAGGTGCTCAGGACTCCAATTCACATAATCCAAAGGCTAATAAGAGGGTATAGAAGTGTTCAGTTCTTTGAGGGCTTGAACCAAATGGTTTGCTGGAAACCAGAATGGCAAGGAAACACAGCTAGAGGCTACATCTCTTTGGAGGCCAAGATGCCAGGAAGTGGTCAATAGGATGGGGGCCCCAAAAAGTCAATTCTGATGATTGACATGTGAGGCTTCTGGTTCCCCAGGAATGAAAGCTCCCTAGAGAGTTGGAGGGACAAGGACTGGAATGTGGGTGCCAGGACATTTGGAGAGACTAAGAGCCCCGCAGAATCAGGAAACAGACTTCCAGAGTTCCAGTTTTCAAACTTTGGCCCAAGCTGCATGACCACAAGAGAAGTCAACAAGTCTGTGTTCTGAGAACGCCTTACTGGTCAGATGGTAAGACTTTCAGTTCTTCCTTCATCTCTCTGCCAACCAAGAGTTTTTTCAGATCAGCAGTAGAAATACTGGAAGGACTCTCTCCCTTCTGTTTCTAAGACCCTTCAGAATATCTTGGCAAATGCTTTGATTCAGATGATTTGCCAAGAAGGATGCTTTCCTTGCCCAAGAAAGACTCTTTACCCAACACTAAATATTTGAATCAAACCTGAAGAGAAATGGAGATGTTTGGGAAGTTAAGAGACGACTTAGAATGTTTTGGTTCCACTCAATTTCTCTTAAGGATCAACTCTTTGAATTCTAAAGCAAATACACTTGTATTTTGTAATATATTAGTCTTATGTAATATCTCTAGGTTGGAGATAAGGTAAATGGTTTCTATTTACTGCAATTTAATGATACAAAGTTCAACTAGAAAGAAGTAAGGGTGACTTTTAAACACTCCAAAGCTTTCACAATAGGATGAGTGTTGGCTTTGGAGTGATTATCCTCTGAGACTATGTTCCAATTTGAAAAGTGTTGTTATAACCCAAAATACATTCTGCAATTCCTCTTAAACAACTGCCTTCAAGGCCAATTTGCAAGATACATAAAAACCTGCTTTTGACCCCAAGTAGCCTTACAAGATTTGTGTTTTCTATATTAGTCTCAAGATTTGACCACAAATGGTTTGTGTCTCTTCCTAAAAGTCAAAACCACCTTCAAAAGATTAAGACTGGCCACCCACAAGGATGCACTGTAATTAAAAAGTGTACTGCAGGCTCTTCAAGATAATTCTCAAGAAAGGGTTTCTAAAATGGGAATCAGAAGAGCATTGTTTGAAAGCAAAACTTTCTAAGGCAGTGACTTTTAGACCACATACCTCATTTGTATGCACCGAATTGCAGAACCTAGAAGAGGCCGTGAAGATGAGCCTGGGACTAGGGTGATGAATCTCCAGTGAGCACTCCTTGGAATCTGTGGCCCAGGTGTCTTACTCTGCTCATCCTTGTCCCCGGCCCTGGATCAAGAGTTTCTAGCATAAGTTTAGGCTGCCTTCCTCTGCTCCACGGCTTTGTTAAAAGCATCATTCATGCTACTTTGAACTCACATCTTGGGAATAGGGCTCTAAAATGCTAACAGGAGCTGAAGGAGGAAACCACTGAGCGGGGTTTTGTTGGATTTAGTGCCCCCCACAGCCTGGTGGATTATCTATAATGATATAATGAACTGGGCACAAGATGCAGTATTGAGAAATATATTTTAACTAAGAAATATACTGTCCTTGTTGTCAATGCCAGGGTTAACCATTGGTCCCACCATTCTACCTTGCAGATCATGCTGTGAATTACAAAAGCAATGCTATTAAACCACCACAAATGGGTAATTTTAAAATACTTTTTAAACTTAAACTGTTACTAGTATTCATTTGCCTAACACCGGCTCATTATTAAACATTGTAAAGTACTCTGCTCCATAGATTAGCATTAAAGTACAATCCTTGCCTAGTCATAGGGAGAGGAAATAATAAACTGTGTTTTGCCAGAGACTTGTAGCAGTCAGGTGAAGGGAGGGTTTGAGGCAAATCTTAGAGATGAACTGATCAAAAACAGAATTGCCAACCACATGTGGCAGTGAGTTGGCCATTCTGGAAGTATTCAGGTGGAGGCAAGTGGGATGACCCCTTTAGGGGGATGGCAGAGAGCCTCTGCATGGAGCCCCCTGCTCCCTCACTGTGACTGGGTTTCTGGAATTCTGTAACATCAGCCTGTAGGATAATGATCTTCATAATACAAAAGTTAGTACGTTCCTTGTGGGTGTGTGCTCAGTCATGTCTGACTTTTTGTGACCCCAAGGAGTGTAGCCCACCAGGCTCCTCTGTCTATGGAGTTTTCCAGGCAAGAATACTGGAGCAGGTTGCCATTTCCTACTCCAGGGGATCTTCCTGACTCAGGGATCAAACCCCTGTCTCTGGCATTTCCTGCATTGGCAGGCGGGCTCTTCACTACTAGTGCCACCTGGGAAGCTGATTCCTTAATACATTATGAATTTATTTAATGATTAATGATGTATTTAATGAGTAATCAATTTACTTAATGATTAATCTACTCAATACATTTCTCAAATAAATCATATCCTCTGTCTTTTTCCTGTTTCAATAAAGTTTCTTTGGCAGGTTTTTTTTTTTTTTTTAAATAAAAAGTCTAAGCCTTCTTGTTGTAAAGAGCCTTCCTGATTTGCCAAGGGAGATATTGACTTCATATCTACTCCCCACCTCAATCAGGACAGTCGTTTGTCTTTGCAGAAATATTTCTGAACAGCAGTAGAGGTATAGGGCACAGAACTAGCGTCTTGGTAAGTCTTCACACGTATTCTGTGAAGCAAAAATTTGGATCCCTGCTTCGTAAATGAAGAAACTGGAGTCCTAGGAGGGTCTGGTTGCTTCACAACTGGCAAAAAACAAAGTGGATGTTCCCAGCCAGGTAGGCTGGCCCCAGAGCATACGTTCTTTCCATTATATAATGGTACCCATTATAGCAGGGTACACGCTGTGTCCGTGCGTGCATAAATGTTGTACTGAGTCATCAATCCACGCGTTGTTATTGTTATTTCACTTTCCATGGATGTCCTTCCAGTCTTCACAATACATTTCAACAAAACCAACTAAAACTTATCAAGCGGCAGCATCTGCCAGGCACAATTCCAGGAGCTTATCCTTAACAAACTCGTTGCCCTAGAGAATAGATACTATTATTACTCCATTTTTTAGGTAAAGAAACTGAGGTATAGGGGAATTTAAGTGACCTGTACAAGTCACACAGCCAGTAAATAGTAAAACCAGGGTTTAAAGCTAGAATTTGTGTCACCAGTAAACAATATCACCCCCGACCCATAATCACTAAGCCACACTGCCTCTATCTACTGAAGGGAGAAGAGTCACCTCACACTTCTTTAAATCATCTGTAGCAATTGAAATAGTTCTGTATTCACAGTAGGAAATTAATAAATATTGTAATAACTGGTAAATATGAGAGGGGTCATGGGAAGAAAAAAAATGACTGATTTCTAAGTGGGCAGTTAGCTAGAATGGCCTGCTGGATGGTCAAAAATGAAAGATGTCTCAGGGCCATTCAAGACTAGTGGAGGGTACAGATTCTTTGAGAAAAGCTGAAATGCAGTGTGGCCTTTCCATCCCAGAAATCTGGGCACAGGGGCTGGAAAGATGGAAGATCCCTTAGGATCCCCATCATCTGAAAAACTGACCCTGCCTGTTTGTTTGGATGCCTTTGAAGGATTAAGTCAGTGAATTTTTCAAGCATTTATTCAATAAACAGTTCAGTTCAGTTCAGTCGCTTAGTCGTGTCCAACTCTTTGCAACCCTGTGAATCCCAGCACGCCAGGGCTCCCTGTCCATCACCAACTCCCGGAGTTCACTCAGACTCACGTCCATTGAGTCGGTGATGCCATCCAGCCATCTCATCCTCTGTCATCCCCTTCTCCTGCCCTCAATCCCTTCCAGCATCAGGGTCTTTTCCAATGAGTCAACTCTTCACATGAGGTGGCCAAAGTATTGGAGTTTCAGCTTTAGCATCAGTCCTTCCAAAGAAATCCCAGGGCTGATCTCCTTTAGAATGGACTGGTTGGATCTCCTTGCAGTCCAAGGGACTCTCAAGAGTCTTCTCCAACTCCACAGTTCAAAAGCATCAATTCTCCCGTGCTCAGCTTTCTTCACAGTTCAACTCTCACATCCATACATGACCACTGGAAAAACCATAGCCTTGACTAGATGGACCTTTGTTGGCAAAGTAATATCTCTGCTTTTGAATATACTATCTAGGTTGGTCGTAACTTTTCTTCCAAGGAGTAAGCGTCTTTTAATTTCATGGCTGCAATCACCATCTGTAGTGATTTTGGAGCCCCCCAAAATAAAATCTGACACCGTTTACACTGTTTCCCCATCTATTTCCCATGAAGTGATGGGACCAGATGCCATGATCTTCATTTTCTGAATGTTGAGCTTTAAGTCAATTTTTTCACTCTCCACTTTCACTTTCATCAAAAGGCTTTTTAGTTGCTCTTCACTTTCTGCCATAAGGGTGGTGTCATCTGCATATCTGAGGTTATTGATATTTTTCCCAGCAATCTTGATTTCAGCTTGTACTTCATCCAGCCCAGTGTTTCTCATGATGTACTCTGCATATAAGTTAAATGAGCAGGGTGACAATATACAGCCTTCACGAACTCCTTTTCCTATTTGGAACCAGTCTGTTGTTCCATGTCCAGTTCTAACTGTTGCTTCCTGACCAGCATGCAGGTTTCTCAAGAGGCAGGTCAGGTAGTCTGGTATTCCCACCTCTTTCAGAATTTTCCAGTTTATTGTGATCCACACAGTCAAAGGCTTTGGTATAGTCAATAAAGCAGAAATAGATGTTTTTCTGGAACTCTCTTGCTTTTCGATGATCCAGCAGATGTTGGCAATATGTTCTCTGGTTCCTCTGCCTTTTCTAAAACCAGCTTGAACATCTGAAAGTTCACAGTTCACGTATTGCTGAAGCCTGGCTTGGAGAATTTTGAGCATTACTTTACTAGCGTGTGAGATGAGTGCAATTGTGTGGTAGTTTGAGCATTCTTTGGCGTTGTCTTTCTTTGGGATTGGAATGAAAACTGACCTTTTCCACTCCTGTGGCCACTGCTAAATTTTCCAAATTTGCTGGCATATTGAGTGCAGCACTTTCACAGCATCAGCTTTCAGGATTGGATATAGCTCAACTGGAATTCCACCACCTCCACTAGCTTTGTTCATAGTGATGCTTCCTAAGGCCCACTTGACTTCACATTCCAGGATGTCTGTCTCTAGGTGAGTGATCACACCATCGTGGTTATCTTGGTCATAAAGATCTTTTTTGTACAGTTCTTCTGTGTATTCTTGCCACCTCTTCTTAATATCTTCTGCTTCTGCTAGGTCCATACCATTTCTGTCCTTTATCAAGCCCATCTTTGCATGAAATCTTGCCTTGGTATCTTGAATTTTCTTGAAGAGATCTCTAGTCTTTCCCATTCTGTTGTTTTCCTCTATTTCTTTGCACTGATCACTGAGGACGGCTTTCTTACTGAGAGAGAACTCCATTCCAGGCACTGAGGACAAGCAAAGTCCCTGCCCCAAGGGAGTTTAAATTCTAGTGGGAAGGATCAGAGGAGTAACGAGCAATATATAATATGTTAGGTGGAGCTAAATGCTCTGAAGTTAAATGAAACAAGAGTGAAAGTGATGGGCAGGTGGTAGGGTGAGGTGGTTGGGTGTGTTTTAAATGGAGTAGTCAGAGAAGTCATCTCGAACAAGAGCTCTGAGCAGACACTGAATGACACGAGAGGACATTCAATGTATATAGATATGTACTATAGATGTATTTGGGAAAAAGTGTTGAAGCAGCTGTGCAAAGGTCCTGGGTTGGTTCAAGCAAGAGTTGGGAGGCCTGTGAAACTGTAGCATGAGTACTAACTATTTTGCTGAGACCAATCAGAGTCATAAGAAATTTAAAAGTTGCTATGTGGCTTTCCAAACTTTGTCAGGGCAGACCCAGTCAATTTTTCTGCCTTATGGGGAAAAAATGTACATGATTAAGAATAGCTTATATCTATATAGTATTTTATAGTCTTAAAGTGCTTCAACATAACGATCTCATGGGTCCCCACAACCTGGCAAGGTAAGCACAGAGCACCTTTCCTACACTAAAAAACAGAGGTGAATTAAGGTGAAATGACTTGCCCAAGGTCACACAGGTATATGGCAGGTCCAAATCTGGGCCTCTTTCTTGGATCATCTTCCCTCTTCAAAGCTGGGGCTCATCGTCTCCCTATTTACTGTAATTACCATCCAGCCTAGGACCTGCCATAGCCCTCTAAACCCACAATAAATGCCTCTTGGTGTCGCTGCTGAAGGCTGTTGTAAAGGGTGCCAAGGGGGACTTCTCAGAAGAGATGAGGTAGGGAGAGCAACTAGAATACGGCAGGATGTTGAATCTATTCTTGGCATCTTATAGATGGAAATTCTAAGACCCGAAGAGGAAAGTGACCTGTTGCCAGAGTGAACAGAGGTCTTAGCAACTGATGCCCAGTTCTTTTGTTTTCTTCCCCAAAAAAGAATACATATGTATGTATATAGCTGTCTATCTATACATATCTATCTAGGTATCAAGATAATGAATATAAATATTTCTTTACTTGAAAAGGCATGAAGCAAAGCAATAAGAATTTAAGAACTTGATTCCAAAGTCAGGCAACCAGCCCTCAATCTGAAACCAGACTACTTTCTCTCTGTGTGGCTCAAGTAGAAACACACTCTTTTAAGACTCAGTTTCAATTTTTTAAGAATTTTTTTAGACAAGTTTTTGCTTTACAACAAAACTGAGAGAAAAGAACAGAAATTTTTTACATATCTCTGTCACCTACACATGTATGCGTGCTAAGTCAAGTTGGACTCTTTGCAACCCTTTGGACTATAGCCCACCAGGCTCCTCTGTCCATGGGATTCTCCAGGCAAGAATACTGGAGTGAGTAGCCATCCCCTCCTCCAAGGTATCTTCCCAATCCGGGGATCAAACCCAGGTCTCTTACATCTCTCTTGCATTGGCAGGCAGGTTCTTTACCACTAGCACCTCCTGGGAAGCCTCTTACACGTGTTTAGCCTCTCCCATTATTAGCATCAATCACCAGAATGGTGTTTTGTTTTTTTTTTTAACTAAGGATGAACCTACACTGACTCATCATAACCACCCACAGTCCATTGGTTACCTGAGGGTTCACCGCTGGTGTGGCACATTCCATGGTTTGGACAAAGGTACAATGATGTGTATTCATCATTACTGTACCATGCAGAACAGTTTCAGTGCTCTGAGAATCCTCTCACTGCATCCCACTGCCCCACCCCTGGAAACCACTAATCTTTTCACTGTCTCCACAGTTTTACCTTTTCCATAATGTCATATGGTTGGAATCATATGGTGTGTTGCCTTTTCAGATTGGCTTCTTTTACTTTGTAATAAACACTTAAGTTTTCTCCGTGTCTTTTCATGGCTTGATAGCTCATATCTTTTGGATACAATTGCTGTGAGTAATATTCCACTGTCTAAATGTACCACAGTTTATCTATCCATTCATTTACTGAAGGACATCTTGGTTGCTTCCAAGTTTCAGCAATTATGAATGAAGCTGCTATAAACATCCATGGCCAAGTTTCTGAGTGGACATAAGCTTTCAACTCATTTTCAAAAACACCAAGGAGTACAATCACTGGATTGTAAAGTAAGAGTATGCTTAGTTTTGTAATAAATTGCCAAACTGTCATCCAAAGGAATTGTACCATTTTGCATTTCCACCAGCAATAAAGGAGAGTTGCTGCTGTTCCACGTCCTTGCCAGCATTTGGTATTGTCAGATGTTCTGGATTTGGGCTATATTCTAACAGGTTAAGACTCAGTTTTCACATCTGTAAAGCAGAACTAGCAACAGTACCTAATTTTTATCCATCCATCCATCAGTGGACACTAGGGTTGCTCCCACCTTATTGTTATTGTGAATGACACTGCTGTGAACTTGAGTCTACGAATGTGCTGTGCTGTGCTTGGCACCCAGTAGTGTCTGATTCTTTGTGACTCCCTGGACTGTAGCCTGCCAGGCTCCTCATCCATGGGGATTCCCCAGGCAAGAATACTGGAGTGGGTTGCCAGTTCCTCCTCCCAGGATCTCCGTGACCCAGGGATTGAACCCACATCTCTTTGTATCTCCTGCATTGGCAGGTGGGTTCTTTACTGTCTGACCCACCAGGGAAGCAAGCCTATGAATACCTCAACTCTTTTGGCTATATACCCAAAGTGGAATTACTGGATTATATAGTGATTCTAATTTCAACTTTTTGAGGACTGCATCAGGGACTTGACATGAACTATTCTAGTTCCTACCACAGATTCTGCAACGAGGGCACTGTCATACCTATTTTGCAGATGAGCTGAGGCCTGCCACCACCCAGCAAATTGAGAGCCTGAGCTCAGATCTAAACATGCCCAGCTTGAAAGCTCCAGATCTTTCCTTGTGGCAGCTCTGTCTCTCACCATAGGTTTGTGATGGGTATTTTGAGAATTTGGCTTCCACTCTTAACTCACCAGTGAAACCAAAGCACAACCTTGAGTGAATCCTTTATCACTTTGAATTTCAGGGTCTCAGTCCATTCCGGCTGCTGTAACAGACTCCTATAAACAGGGTGACTCTAACAACAAACATCTTTTAGGGATCTGCTTGCAAAAGAAAGAAAGAAAACTGTCTTATTTGCCAAATCAACGTGTTTGTGTGTTCATGAGTGACTTTGGGGTGGCCAGAACCAGATTATTCTGCAGAAGTTCAAAAACCTCATTTGCAGCCTCCTTCATACAGTCTGGCATTACACACTTAAGGAGCGGAATGGATTCAAATGGCCCACCACACCTCCTTCTGGGTTAGGTGCATGGAATACTTCAGTTTACAATTCTATGTTAATGCCTTTGCTCAAAGCTGGAGCAATTGGTTCTGAACTTCAGGAACAATGACGTGAAATAGGTTGTCCTTGCTCTAGAGACTATGTCCCAAACAGACTTACTCTCGGCTTCACACAGCATCCTCCCCGGCCAGGTTCTGCAGGCCAGCTTAACAGGGGTGGTCCTGCCATCGTTGAGCACATATCTGGCCCCTCCATCCCCTGCTCCTCTACAGACATCTCATCTCTCCCTAACTGGCCAGGGAAGTTGGTAGCACACACCCTCAACCTTTGCATCCAGGTAGCAGATACCTCTTCTAGTAGGTTGGGAATTGGTCCCTAGGTAATGTTTCCAAAAACATGGAAGGTGAACAGCATCATGGGGTCAGAGGCCGAGCTCCAGACTCAGTGTCTGGGGTTGAGTTTTGGCTTAGTCTTCCACCAGTTGGGGTCCTTATGCACAATTGAATGTCCCTATGTGTGGTGGCAGTAGTGGTAAAGAACCCACCTGCTAATGCTGGACACTTAAGAGATGTGAGTGTGATCCTGAGTTGGGAAGATCTGCTGGAGAAGGGCATGGCAACCCACTCCAGTATTCTTGCCTAGAGGATCCATGGACAGAGGACCCCAGCAGGCCACAGTCCATAGGGTCGCAAAGAGTCGGACAAGATTGAAGCAATTTAGCATGCATGCACATGGGTGCCTCCACCTCCCCATCTGTAAAATGAAAATAACGTTTGTTTTTATCTTCTTCCCAGCAGATACAGTTCTGAGCACTTTCCATATATCAACCAGCTAACTCTCACACAAGTCAGTACTGCCATTAACCTCCTTCTCCTCCTCCCCTGACTAACCGTGAGGATTAAATAAATTTACACCCAGGAAGGAAGCGACTGGAACAGTTCCTGGCCCACAACACTCAATAAATCTTAGCTATTTTCACATGAGATGACTCTAAAGGTCACATGGATAGCATTTTTGTGTTCATAGAGTGCATTCATAAAATTAAATGCATATTAGAAAGAAACCACATCTTTTGCCCAAGAGTTCATTGCTGTTATTGCCTAAATTAAAGACAAGAATGGTATTTAAATAAAAATATAGAGTCAATTTAAAAAAAGATTGAGTAAACAATAGCATAGACTCTAAAGTGATTGCAGTAAAAACCACTAAGGAGGAACATAAATGCCCAAACTTTGAGAAATACTTCTCTAGACCCAAAACTGTGTCTGTTTTTAGCAGCTGTCTTCCCTAATCTCCTTTATTCCAAATGCCCACTTGTGTCTAGTTCCCTAGTCAAGAAAGAAGTCCTATTATCTCCCTAAAACAGCCTGTCCTTTTCAGCTCCTGCTGTTTCCAGGGTCAAATCCATGCCTTCAGGAAGAGGCAAAGGGTGTCTCCCACTCTAATGAGGTGAACTGGAGGGAGCTCCCCTTAGACCACACCTGTCAGGCAGGTGAAGATAATTACATGGGTGAAGAGATACCCTGTCCCACTAATGACAGGACACTGGCCAGCCATAAGCCTTAATGGCTCCTCTGGCCCTTTAACTCCACTCCTCATTTAACCCATAACAAGTCCCTTCTCCAGGAAATTGGAAGGCACTTGAGCTGTTGACAAGTGCTCTTGAAGACAGAGGGAAGGGCTTGGCTGGGCTGGCAAAGCTGTCTCGGCAATATTTACAAACAGGTAACCCTTCAGCTTTTCATTAAGATGTTGAATCAGGAGGGAGCTGTTGAGGCTCTGGTAGGTCTACAGAAAGAAGTCTTGGTCACGTATTTGCTTTCTTGTGAAGAAAAGCACATGTCTGTCCCAGTCAGCTCAGACTTCCTTGTGGACTGACCAGGAAACCAGGGTGGGTAGCTGGATTTCCTGGGACCTGCCTAGCCTTGTAGCTGCCAGACTGCTCTCTTTCAAATGCATTCAACATCACCTTCACAGATTTAGTTTCATTCCCAGAGGAAAACATGTATTGAGAAACAGAAATAGCTTTATTTTTAAATGTTTCCAAACCTTGTGCCCCCAAAACTAGAATCCCTGGTCTCTTTGGTCTGCAGCCTCCCCGTGCTTTGCTATTGTTTTCCCTTCTCCCAGGGGCACTACTGTGATTCCTCTGAGTGATTCCTCTGCCTTCAGTAGTCCCTGTGTCTTAAAATTCAGACCCATGTGTTGGCAGCTTATGAGATACCAAAGACTCTGCTAAGAGCTTTTCAAACATCATCTTATGCAAGCTTCACAATGACCCTGTGAGTTTGGGTTTATTTTTTTCTGTGTTATAGGAAGTCACTTAATAGGAAGTCTGGAGTTAAAGTCAGGGCTGGTTCAGTGGTTCCAGCTGTCATCTGTCTTCCTAGTTTTCCATCTTTGCTCACTGCCATCCTTCTCCAAGGAAACAGAGGTTCAAAGCATTTAAGCCAGGGCTCCCAACCTCTAGGCCACAGACCAGAGCCAGTCTGGGGCCTGTTAAGGAACCAGGACGCACAGCAAGAGGTGAGAAGCAGGCAAGCAGGCAAGCTAGCGAAGCTTCATCTGCCGTTCCCCATCACTTGCATTACCACCTGAATCCCCCACCCCCATGCCTTTCATGGAAAAATTGTCTTCCAGTCCTTCCAGTGCCAAAAAGGCTGGGGACCACTAGTTTAAGTAATTTGCCACCAATCACAAAGCTAGTTAAAAGAAGGGATGGGATTTGAACCCAATACTTCCTACCTCCAAAATTCTTTTCTGGAATTTCCCTAGGGATGGAGTAGGGGAGGGGATGACAGGGATATATCTGCCCAGCCCCAGCTCAAGTCCCCCACACAGGGAGGATTTCGACCAGCAGCTGTTAATAGGAGCTGGTAGACACGGGAGGAGAAGCATTTGGGACCCTCACCTCCTGGGCATCGGCTCCACCTCTGCCTGATGCCACTCCTGTTCTTGCAACTCTTAACAACCTCCTCACCCAGGACTTCAACCTCCACACCCTCCTCATGCAGAGCTGTCAGATTTAGGGAAAAAACAAGACAAAACAGAATGCTCAGTTAAATTTGAATTTCAGATACATGAAGAAGAATTTTGTAGTGTAAGTAATAGACATCTATTCAACAGAATAACAGGCAGGTTGGCAAAGATGATTCATTAAAATAATAATATCACAGTTCTCTGATCTCCCTAGAAACAAACTATGTAAGCATAAAACATTATGACTAATATACTATTATCATTTAATGCTTATATTTGAGATTACCCTAATCTTAATACTAAAATGATATAGGTGTTTACCAAAGACATAAGTATTAATATTAGACACAGAGGGTGAGATTTTAAAGACCATAACACAGATAAGTTATTTTGCAGTACAGCACTAAGAAACAAAGCCAGCATAAATACATATTCTTTTTCGCATTATGATTTACTGCAGCTGGAAGGATAAAAGAAAGTGTTTGAAGTTATCTTTTAAAACATTCTTAAATATCAAAATTTGAACAAAAAGGTGTTAAATGTGATCAACCTCACCAATACCAAAAAATTAGAACAAAAATTATTTCTTTTTATTTATTAGATGAATACATGAATCAAAAAATTGAATAAACCATGCTGACAATGGCTGGTGTTGTGATGGAGATGGGTAGAATGTGGCAGGGTTCTCACATTCAACCCTAAAAGGAGAAAATATCTCTACTTTTCTCAACAGCAGTTCAGCAAAATACATCAAAAGTCTTCGAAATGGGCATACACTCTGACTCAAAGTTTCTTCTAGGAATTTGTCCTAAGAAAATAACTTGGGTGGGTGCAAAGATTTCACTACAAACACATCCACTATAGCGCTGTTCATGTGGACATACTATTGAGTTGGCTAAAAAGTTCCTTCAGTTAATGAATACACTGTTCAGTAAAGTTCTGGGTGAAAACGAAAGATGTGTCTTTTATTTTTTACTAAAATTGAACAAACTTTTTGGCCAACCCAGTATTATATACCATTACAGTTTAATTATAGGGCTTCCCAGGTTGCTCAACAGTAAAGAATCTACCTGCCAATGCAGGAGATGCAGAAGACCTGGGTTCAATTTCTGGGTCCATAAGATCCCCTGGAGGAGGGCATGGCAACCCACTCCAGTATTCTTGTCTGGAGAATCCCATGGACAGAGGAGCCTGGTGGGCTACAGTCCATGGGAAAGCAAAGAGTCAGACACGACTGAGCACACACATACGCCTATATGGTTTAATCATATATGCTATTATTAGTAATATATATACACATATATATGTGTAAATCTACATGCACACAAATGAGGGAAGAGAGAAATAAATTTTGGCATATGTATTCAAAGGCAGGCATTTTAAGTGATGTTATAAAGAATATTTCAAGATTAAAAAGTGTTCATGAGTACCTTCCTTCTTCCTTGTGTGGACATGAGGCTAGAGGTGAAATAGCATCTTGCAGCCATGAGGTGATAAGCATGAGAACCAAAGGCACCCACTCAGGGCAGAG
This sequence comes from Bos grunniens, assembly GCF_055505025.1. Classification (NCBI taxonomy): domain Eukaryota; kingdom Metazoa; phylum Chordata; class Mammalia; order Artiodactyla; family Bovidae; genus Bos; species Bos grunniens. Next base: position 73,405,610 of record NC_141170.1, read on the forward strand.
AGGAGGAGAGATGAAGGACCAGAAATGCTAACAGCTGTGGAGCCGTTACACCAGGCTGAGCTTCAACCCCAAACTCCTTATGAAGTGATTTGCCCTTTCTCACTTGGAGCTTTTATTTCTCCTTTCAACAAAAAGTATTGCATACCTAGGATATTAATAACTTTAAAATGTACAAAATATATGTAAAGAAAACATTTTAATTTTATTGAAGGACACAAAGACTTGAATTTATATTTTCACCCAGTCTTCACAAAGATGCTTCGGATGGGTATTATTTCATCTTTTTACACCTGGAGATCAGGTAAGTGGCTCCAGTCCCCAGAGTGGCAGAGCTCAAGTTCAAACCTGGGTCAGCCAGAGTCTCACATTGATTCTCTGTATGGTAATTTACACTGGCTGGAAGGAACTGATTAAGAAAATAACAAAATGTGATTTCAAGTCTTCCTTTACCCCAAATTATTCCATCATGCACACGAACAGTGACAGGCTCACAATTAACAGGAGGTTTCCCTTTTGGTTGTAAACACAATATGAATCTTATATTTGCGACAAGAACCATCCAACGCTGAAAGGAAATTTAAAGGTTTTTAGAGTTAATGTTGATAAGATTCTAAAAGGATGATTGATAAAGAAGTTTCTCAGGACCTTTGCACTTGCCCTTCTCTCTATCTGGAAAGATTTCCTCCTAGATGTTGGTATCACTAGCTTCTTAACTTCTTCAAGACTTTGTTTAAACATTGCCTTCACAAAGAGTTCTTCCCTGATCATCCATTTAAAACCATAACTTCTCCTGACTTTACTAGACAGTGTATTAAAAAGCAGAGACATCACTTTGCTGACAAAGGTCTGTATAGTCAACGCTATGGTTTTCCCTGTAGTCATGTATGGATATGAGAGTAGGACCATAAAGAAGGCTAAGCGCCAAAGAATTGATGTTTTCAAATTTTGGCGCTGGAGAAGACTCTTGAGAGTCCCTTGGACAGCAAGGAGATCAAATCAGTCAATCCTAAAGGAAATCAACCCTGAATATTCATTGGAAGGATTGATGCTGAAGCTGAAGCTCCAATACTTTGGCCACCTGATTCGAAGAATCGACTCACTGGAAAAGACCCTGATGCTGGGAAAGATTGAGGGCAGGAGGAGAAGGGGACAGCAGAGGATGAGATGGTTTGATGGCATCAGATGGCATCACTGAATCAAGAGACATGAGCTTGAGCAAACTCCAGGAGGTAGTGAAGGACAGGGCAGCCTGACGTGCTATATAGTCCACGGTGTCTCAAAGAGTTAGGCATGACCTAGTGACTAACCAGCAACAACAATTAGTTCTTATCACCCTCTATTATACTGTACAATTTACATGTTTATTTTACTTTATTGTCTCCTCCTTCCCCTCATCCACCCCCCAAAATATTAGCTCCAGATTAGAAGCAAGATTTTTGTCTGTTTTGCCATCAGCACCAACAACAGTGCTTTGCATGCAGTTGGCACTCAATGTTTGTTGAATTAATGTATGAACAAATGAAACCAGAAACACACAGTGTAAGTACCACTCAAGTGCTGGCAAATTAAAATCTTGCCCATGGTCATCTCAAGATGGAAGTGGGGAGAGACAGGAGAGAGGAATACAAATAGACTGATTGGATGAGAATTATAGTTTATTCTATCTGCTTTTGCACTTTATGTAAATGACACATTCTTTTTACACGTCCTTTTGTGACTTGCTTCTGTCACTCATATTCTGACTGTAGGATTTATCTGTGTTATCATGCCAGATGTAAATTACATACATTTTTACTACTGTATGAAATGCCATTGTTAGAAGAAATAAAATGTATTCTACTTTTTCAGACATTTGTGTTGATTCCAGTTGGGGGTGTTTTGATCTGTCCTAGTGTAACCATTCTCATCCAAGTTAGAGGTGTACATGTGTAAGAATTTCTCTAGAAGGGCGGATAATAGAATTTCTCTATTTTGCTGCTGCTGCTGTTAAGTCGCTTCAGTCGTGTCCAACCCTGTGCGACCCCATGGACTGCAGCCTACCAGGCTCTTCCGTCCATGGGATTTTCCAGGCAACAGTACTGGAGTGGGGTGCCATTGCCTTCCAAACTGTTACCCAAAGCAGTTGCACTAATTAACACTCCCATCAGCAAAGAATGGTGTCAATGGTGATATTGATTCTCCATATCCTTGCCAATGCTTGGATAAAGGTTGCTGCCGGAATTTTTGCCATTCTCAGGAGAGTAAAATGGTATTTCCCTCTGGTTGTGTTTTGAATATCCCTGATTACAAATGAGGTTGAGAACCTCTTTATAAGATACACTTTTTGTTTTTTCTTCTTTTTGCTAAAAGGAAACAATCCACGTGGGTATTGGAACCAGGTACATATCACAGAGACTGGTGACGAAATAACGACCCGGGATTTCAGCCCATAAGAGATGAGGAGCTGGAACTGAGCCCATTCCCAAGTAAACACAGAAACCATGAAGTATCTGAAACAGGCAGCAGCAGAAGTCCTTTTATTGGCCAGGTATGCAAAAAAGGAATCTGACAATCTTTCAGGGCCTGAAAAGCAAAAGAATCATTCTAAAATGAGCAGAGCATCAGCACTTGGCCACACGCACAGGCATCTGATCTGAATCCACACTACCAATAAGATATAAAAACCCAGTCTGAGAAACTACCATAAAAATAGTCTGGGCTCCATAAAATCCCAACCAAGTACATATGTTTCATGGAAAACCACTCCCACTGAAGATAAGCTCATCAAAAAATGTACTAATCACATGAAGTAAATAATATGTGATGGGAGAAAATCAGCAAACACAACAAATGCAACAAAAATTCAGAACCAAAACCTACAAATATGAAGCAATCCCAAAGAGACCTTAAAATCATAGCACCCAGTATAACATATTGCAATAATATGAATGAATAAAATTATGAAAGTAAGAAAGAAAATAAAATGAAGGAACATGACACTAAGGAAGGGATAGTGAAACATTTTTAAGAAGTTCAACTGAACTCATGGAAATAAAAAAAAAGTAATTAAAATTAAAAATTCAATAGACACTCATCTGAAGAGAGAACTAATGAATCGAATGATTGATTTAAGGAAAGCATCCAAGTGCAGCAATAAAGAGGTAGAGAGAATGAAAGAAATAAAGAGATGCACAAATAGAATGAAAAGGTTCAGCATACACTTAATGAGTCCCAGAGAAAGGAGTGAGCCAATAGGAGATTCTACTAGGAGTCCAGATCAAATTATTATACATGAGAGAGCAGACAAAGGTATTTTAATCGTAAAACATATATTTTAGACTTTTATGTCTAAAATAATTTACCATAACATTCCCTCACAAAAGTAATACCAAAGGTGACATCTTAGCAAAAAAGAAACTCAACCCAGAAGAAAGGGGTGAAATGCAAAAAAGCAATGGTAAGGCAAGGAACTGATAAAAACGTTAATACATCTAAATAATACTGACTGTAAAATTATAACAATAATGATAACCAACTAGGAGGTTGTTGTTTTTTTTTCAAGATGGAACTAAAATATTACCCAGGCTTCCCCAATGGCTCAGGGGGTAAAGAATCCACCCGCAATGCAGGCAACACATGAGACGCAGGTTTGATCCTGGGTGGGGAAGATCCCCTGGAGGAAGAAATGGCAACCCAGTCCAGTATTCTTGCCTGAAAAGTCCTGTGGACAGATGAGCCAGGCAGGCTCCAGTCCAAAGGGTTGCAAAGAGCTGCTCGTGACCGAGCAACTAAGCACACAATATGTTACCCAACAATAACATAGGAGCTGTGAGAAGGGTATAGAAGTTAAAGAACTCTGAGTTCCTTGTATTGTCTGAAAAAAAAAAGGAAAAAATAATAGAGATATAGAGAGATACTATCTTTAATCGTGCTGGCTAACGATTAACCACCAAATGAATAGAATTGTATGTATAACTTCTAAACAGTTGAAAGGGAAAGAGGTAGGTGGAGAAGCAAAGAAAAAATATGATAAATAGAAACAAAAAAGCATAAATTAAGCTAGTAAAAACAAGTCTACAGTTATCAGTAATCATAGCAAATACAAAGGACTGTAGAGAAACCCTCCCACATATGCCCAAGAAAAAATATGCTAGGCTGTTCATCACAGTATTGCTTGCAAAAGAAAAAAGTTAGTAACAACCCAAAGTTACCATCCTTAGGAGACTAGATAGATACATTGTGGTATATTTATAAACTGGAACTTTCTAGAAGAGTTAAGAATGAATGAGGCTGATTTATGTATGAAGCCAATTTTCATGTATCAACATGCATAGGGCTCAAAAGCATATTAATAAATGGAAAAGGCAAGTTTTATACAGTATTTACAGTATAATGCCATTTGTTTAAATTGTTTAAACACTTAAAGAAGGCTACATAGTGTTGATAAATAGTTAAACTATAAAAACATGGATAGGAAGGATACACATGCTTTTGGTAATGGGGGCGGGGAATCCTAAGAAAACTTCAACTATATCTTTATTATTTTATTTCTTTAAAAATCTCTGAAGCAAATATAGCAAAAGCTTAACTATGTGTATATTCCAGTTGATGGTTTAAAACACCTTCTGTAACTTTCTGAATTTTAAAAATATTCCATAATAGAAAATGCATCATTGACTCAAAATATCATACAACCAGGCTTTCCAATAATTAAATTTACATTTAATTTCATTAAAGTTTCAGTTTCTCAGTCACTAGCCATGTTTCCAGTGCCCAGTAAGCACAGGTACTACACTGGGCAGTGCCATTGGAGAACATTTCCATCATAGTAGAAAGTTCTCTGGGGAAGTTATAGAGCCTCAAGACCCCCCTAGTTCATATTACTTCTCATTATTCAATACTGTGGGTAGATATTGATGATAGTAATATGCAAAATGAAGCACAGAACATAGAGCATAGCTCTATACCCTTATGGGAACGTGGTCAAGTTCTACTGTTGTGTTGCTGCTGCTGCTGCTGCTAAGTTGCATCAGTCGTGTCCGACTCTGTGCGACCCCATAGACAGCAGCCCACCAGGCTCCCCCATCCCTGGGATTCTCCAGGAAAGAACACTGGAGTGGGTTGTCATTTCCTTCTCCAATGCATGAAAGTGAAAAGTGAAAGTGAAGTCACTCAGTCGTGTCTGACTCTTTGCGATCCCATGGACTGTAGCCTACCAGGCTCCTCTGTCCATGGGATTTTCCAGGCAAAAATAGTGGAGAGCATTTGCCATTTCCTTCTCCAGGGTATCTTCCTCACCCAGGGATTGAAACCAGGTCTCCTACATTGTAGGCAGATGCTTTACTGTCTGAGCCACCAGGGAAGAAATAAGGGGCTTCCCTGGTGGTCCAGTGGTTAAGACACCACACTTCCACGGCAGAGGGCACATGTTTGATCCCTGGTCTCTAGTCAGGGATCCTGCATGCTGTGCAGTGCAGTCAAACGAGTCAAAAGAAGAAGAAAATGAAGGAATGAGTTGTTCCACTGTGACCCAAGGCTGAAGATAATGCTTATAGAGCAGGAGAGCAAGCACGGCAGATTTGTGTCCCCGTGGAATGGGAGCTACCCTTTATTGAACAACTCCTTTCTTTTAGCAGTCATTCAGTTACCTCTCATTCAATCTGCCCAACAACTCTGCAAAGCAGGCATTCCCACTCCTAACTTATCAAGAAAGCAAGGTGCAGAAAGGTGCAGGGTCCTCTTCAAGGCCATCAGCTAATGAACTGAGTGTACTGGCTTCAGTTTCATGCCCTTTAACCCACCTGCTCTGACTGACAGGTGAAAACAACCTCTAAGGTTCTTTCCAGGGTCTCCTGATCAATGATTGCACCCTGTCATTCAGTGGGAAGAAGAAAGTCAAAAGGAAGTTGGGGAAGGCCGTTAAGCTGCTGATAATTAAGGGATTAGAGCTGTAAACCACAATGAGCATCATTTCATGAGTCTCTTTTTATTACTTTCAAGTTTCATTCACTTGATGAGGTATTGGGAGAGTAAAACTCATCCAAAAGGCCTTCCATTCCCCTCAGTACCCAGGAAGCAGCGACAACTTCATCACTATGCTTTGTGGACAGATTAAGTATTAAATTATGAAACTAATCTGCTCTGATAGCAGGAATAATGTCAACTTTGATAAAGCTTTGCACTCTAGGAAGATTGCTTTCAAAATGACTCAATGCATAATTTAAGAATTGATTTTTCTGGCAGAGACACCAAAGAATAAAAGATACTGTCTCCCAAGATAATCTTTGGAGGAAAGTTTTCCTTCTTCTCCAAGACCTTTATTTCACCTTGGCTTTGATGGGGTGGATTCCACCATTTGACCTCATGAGTGCCCGATGGACCAGAGATTTACAGCTTTTCAAGTAAATGCTGTTTGTTCTGGTGTGAAGATCTTTGTCCCCACCCCTGTTCTGGGCAGCAAGAGAAAGGACGCTTCTCTTAGGCTTGAACCTAGGCCAGGCACTAGGACTGCAGAAGTCAAAGGGATATGGTCTTTCCCCTGGCAGAACTTAAGAGCTTGAGGCAGCAAAGAGAAGCCAACATAAGGTGAGACATGGAGCCCAGAGGAGGGACTCTTGCTTCACCCTGGGGTGTCAGAGATGCTTCTCAGAGAAGTCAGGGAGGCATTGTTGTTGTTGTTTAGTCGCTCAGTTGTGTCTGACTCTTTGCGACGCTATGGACTGGTGTCCACCAGTCTCCTCTGTCCATGGGATTCTCCAGGCAAGAATACTGGAGTGGGTTGCCATGCCCTCCTCCAGGGGATCTTCCCAACCCAAGGATTGAACCCATGTCTCCTGCATTGGCAGAAGGATTCTTTACCAATGAGCCACCAGGGAGTCATAGGGAGTGCAAAGTCCAGGAGGAGAGAGATAGCATGGCACCTTCAGAGAACTTCCTGCAGCCAAGCCAGCCTGGAGCATAGGATGTGAAGAGTCAGGCAGAGGCTGCATCGTAGAGAGACCTCTAAGCATGGGAAGAAGCTTGGTCTTTCTCCTGAGAGCTTTGGTGCAGTCCTCTTTGGATGGGGCCTAGGAATCTGAATTTTTAAACAAATCACCCTGTGGAAGAGGACTCCATTTTTCTGACCTCTTGTTTCCATGATCTCCCTGCACTAGGCCAGTACAGAACCAGTGCCTCATTTTTATAAGAAATAATTTGTAACTCTGCCTTTCCTATTTTGATACAGAATGCACAGGTAATATAACTTACCTAAGGAAAAAAATTTAATCACCCTAACTGTAATGTTGGGCTTCTGGTGGCTCAGATGGTGAAGAATCTATCTGTAGTATAGAAGACCTGGGTTTGTGCCGGAGTCCAGCCCCAGTGGATCCAGGAAATTCGAAGGGGAGACGGCTTCGGGGATCAGGATACGATAGAATTAAAGATATAGAGAGTGGTTAAATAAGGATAGCTCAGTGAGAAAATTCAGTGAAGAAAAGAGGCTGAATAACTTGGTTTACGTGGAGAGCTAATGAAATTCCAAAATAAGGAATTTTTGTCACCTACATAGGCCACAGGCATCCTCCTGTTCTCTGGAAGGAGAGGAGACACTAAGGCCTCCCTGGTCAGATCTTAGAAGCCCAGGCATAGTTAGTAGGCTTGACGAGCCTCCACGTTCCAGATGGGAATTCAGCCAGAAGGTGAGAGAAAGAACGACATGGGGAGGCCAAGTTTCGGTGAACAAGGCCCACACTTTATTTTCCAAAGTAGTTTTTATACCTTAAGTTGTGCATAGAGGATAATGGGGGAAGGGGTAGAGTCATGCAAGGACAGCAGTCCTTGATCCTAATCGAAGCCAGGCTTTCTTCCTGCAAACTCATCATATGCAAAAGTTTAGGTGGTTTACATCATCATCTGGCCAGGAGGCCTGTTAACATTTTATGACTCTTTCTTCAGAAAACTTATTTTTCTCCAAAGGTGATTATTCTAAAGTCAGGCGCCACCCTCCGAAAGCATTAGATAAAGTTGCATTCCTATAAGGCAAAGGTGTGGTGGGCTATGACAAGAAAAGAATTAACTCAAGGGTCCAAGGTTACAAACATTAAAGCTACTACTTACATTCCTATGCACCAATTATATTAATCAATACACTGCCAGGGACACAGTAGGTAAGGGATATGGAAACTTAGCAGCAAACATTGGCCCAACAAGTGAAAAATCCTTCACCAATACAATTTCTAATCAATCTTTTAACTGCTCAGAAGAATCTGTATTTAGATAGTTTAGAACATCTCATGCCTCTCACGGTTGGGAGGCTGTGAACAATCACACGTGGCTGGAAGAACCTATTCAGGCAGGCTAGAGGACTTCCAAAGGAGTTTGTAGGTTGAAACACTCTTGTCACGCCCAGGAACTTTATTAACTAGAGCTGTAAGTTAACTCTTTTTCAGAAAGAGGTGGTGGGGGACAGCCCCCCATAAAGTCAGAGGTGTAGGTGAGAGCACAAAGCAGTAAAGTAGGCAGACTCTGGCTTTGGGGGTAGATGCTCAAGAATTTCCAGGGGGACTCCTGAGGCTCAATCCCGCCTTTGCGTATGCCGAACCTCCTTCCTCATGACCTTTACCATGGGCGGAGTTCCTCACGCTGGCTCCCAGCAGGTTTGATCTCTGGGTCAGTGAGATCCCCTGGGGAAGGGAATGACTACCCATTCCAGTACTCTTGCTTGGAGAATGCGATGGGCAGAGGAGCCTGCTGGATTACAGACCATTGAGTTGCAAACAGTCTAATAAGTACTTTCACTTTTTTTCACTGTCAACTTTCATGTTAGGGATAAAAAGAGGGTAATTTTTAAGTAAATACTTAAATAAATGCTAGTAAATAAAATTTATAAGATGCATTTTAATATGTAAATATTTGGGCACAAATTATCAGAAGCCAAAAGGGAGCCATTTGCTGCTTGTACTTACATATGGAAACACAGAGTATGCAACAGCCACAGATACTGGCTGATACAGTGGTGACAATGACAATATTATATCAATGATGAAAATACTGCGAGTCATTATCATCAGTGATATAATTTTATGAAATATTAGCAATCTTCATCTAAGTTCTCAATCCACCAAAGGATAATCAACACTCAAGTCTCATTTAGTATAAAATGTCTATCAAAACTCTGTAAAAGTACTTCCTTTTGAAAAGACAGAGTCTTGGTCCAGATGTGGCTAATTAGAACCATCATTCACCTGCAAGAATGTCTGGTGGAATGCTGGAGATTTATGCAGAATTAGGCAAGTTCTTTACTACGGAGAATGGGTCCATGTATGGCTATGCCTGGCATCATTGGCCCCCATCCATTAAATGCTTTAGTACCCCATAAATTCCAAAGCACCAGGGAATAGGACCACTCTTTTCAATGGAGGGTAACAGGCCTGATCTCTGTTTTCACCCCTTCCAGCCTCTTCCTCTTGGGAGGAGAAGTGACTTTTTCTCTGACGCCTTTGGGAGAATATCACCCCTTCTACCTTCTCCTTTGAAAGAATTCTGGACAGCTCTCCAGCCAGGCAGAAATGCTTGTACATGTCCAGTGAAGACCAGGACTGGTGAGTAAGTTAATTGGGAAGAAAGCAAGCCCATTTGGCTATAGATTTAAAGCTAGTAATGAAGCTGACTTTTTCTTCCCTGTCTCCTGTGTCTCATGTCTCAATTGCTTGGAAGAAGTATCGGGATGTTCCTCACTGTCCTCTGCACTCACCACATTTGGAGGAAGGAGAGTAAGTGATGTTTACTCTTGAAAGGATGAGATCATCCAGTGCAAGTTAAGTAGAGGGAGAGATGAAGAGGCCAAGTCTGGAAAACATAGCCTTCAAGGGTGTGGTTCGCACACTGTACTTCCCAGAGCACCGGGGTCTAGAGAGATCCCTTCAGGGCTTCCAGGAGAGGAGACCAGGGAACAAATCACCACTAGCTCCCAGAACCACCACCTCTGTTTCAACCACTGCAGTTGTGATTTTCTGCTCTTTATATGAGGCTTGCTGCTGCTGCTGCTAAGTTGCTTCAGTCATGTCCTGACTCTGTGCGAACCCATAGAGGGCAGCCCACCAGGCTCCCCCATCCCTGGGACTCTCCAGGCAAGAACACTGGAGTGGGTTGCCATTTCCTTCTCCTTAGGTATACATAAATTTCACTTGTTAAAAAAAAAAAGTTTCCATTGCAAAAAAAATAGTTTGAAAACCAGTGATATAAAGAATGAACATAGAAAAGAGCAATTCACAAAGGGGAGTGCGGACGACCTGCCAAAACACAAGAGGAAGGAGGAATGTTTGCAAACTAGGAAGACTCAGAAATGGAAATTTTCAAGACGGAGGGACAGACAAAGGCACCCCAGGCTGGAGGGAAAGCAGGTACATGGGCTGCAGATAGAAGAGTGACCAGTGGGTCAGTTGACACTGTGATCCTGGCAGAGGGCTGAGCAACAAGCCCACATGGCCGTGGGTGAAGAAGTGAGTTAAGAAGCGAAGAAGGTTAGACAGTGTGGACCTCACCGTGCAGAAGGTGATAGAGAGGAAGGTATCGTTTCCCAATGCCTTCAAGCTGTCAAATGGATCCACACACCAAGGAAATTCAGTCTCTGCAATGTGCTGGGCAATTAAGTGTGCTTCATGGTAGAAAGGGAGAAATCCTTCAAACAGAGTGGCAGAAATAGGGGCAGCAGAGGCAAGCGGGAGTGAGTACCAAGACATGTCCCAGGCGTCTTTCCTGGAAGGGCAAGGTGGGGCTTTTTTGTTTCTGTTCTTCCATGTTAAAGAGAACATTCATCTTTCTAGGAAGTCCAGGTGTCAGGTAGGAGTTGCCATTAACAAGGCCTCCTCTGTCTCTAGCATAGTGACGACTGTCAGACCAGCAGGGGAGAATGGCTCCCCCTTCCCCCATATTTCATGTCCCTCTGGCAGCAAGGACATACACGTTATGGACTGGCTGCCTAATGGTCCCTGGAAGTCAATGACGTGACACCATTAGTGTTGGGGACCTCAGAGGGACCGCTGCCTTCCTGCTTAGGGAAAAACACTGGAAAGAATCAGAAAGCAACAGCTAGACAGAACAAAAACTTCTGAAGTGAAGAAACACTGGAAAAGCAGTAGGGGAAAAAATTAAGAATCTCACGTGTCATTTCGCTAAGGGCGGTTCTGACATTCAAATTATGTTTGACCTCCTCACACAAGGGCACGGAAAGGAGACAGAAACATTTGCACAGCCTTCTGAACTCTGCAGGAGAAACGACCTCCAAGAGGCACTTCAGATCACTAGAAGGAACCAAGATCCCTGCTTTCTAGCCCCAGCTCTGATCTTATGCGTGACCCTGCTCTCCACCAGTTGTGTTTTCTGAAATCTTTCTTCACTCAGCAGCAAAACTGCTTTTATAAACCTAATTCATTAGTACTTGCCATGGTTCTTGCCTGCTTAAGGGCAGGTGAGAAAATGTGTCCAGGTCCTTAATCAGGTTTAGTTCTCACAACAGCCTTGAATAGCCTCGTTACCCACTTTATAGATGGGAAAACAAAGGCCTGGAGAACATGGGTCATTGGCGCAAGGTCTCTCAGCCGATAAGCAGCAGAGCTAAGTCAAGAAGAGAGAAATACCTGGCTTTAAAACAATGAGAGGAAATAGAATGAGTGATAAAGGGATAATGCACTGACATTACTATATATTTTAGAAATGTAAAGTCCCACTTTGAGGCTTTTGTGTTCTTTCCCTGTTCTCTCTCAGGGTTGCTTTTTTGTCCACATGAACTGAACTGAACTGAACTGCTAGTCAGATAGTCCTGTTCCTGGTGGGAGATTTAATATTCAAAAAGTGGTAACTAGGCAAGTTCTGGCATGTTAAGCAGTGCAAAATTGATAAATCTTAGAATATCCAGAAGATATTAAGTGGAGAGCAGGTGAAAAACACCATCTTGTGTTTAAATAAATTTTTATATACTCACCAAAATGGAATGCAGCACAATCATTAAAAACATAATATGAAGGAGTTGCAAATGGCATATTACAAGACTAAGTGGGAACAGATGTGTGCATGTATAATATTAACAATAATCGACTTTGGAAATGGGATTGTGGGTAATGTTTTTCTTCTTTTTTATTCTTTCTTGTGTTTCCCAGATTTCCTTCAATTAGCATTTATGATTTTTAGAATTAAAACGTAAGTCAAACTTTCTATTGCTTTTGAGCGCTTGCCAAAATCAAGCCACTGGAGTTCATCTTTCTGCAGGACACAGTGTTTGAAACCTCAGGTCATCCTCTCCTCCCATTCTCCATGGACACCCTCTGCTGACCCCTGAAGAACTACTTAGAAGTAATATCTACCCACTGTTTTACAGAAGTTCTCCATGCATCATCAGAACCCCTCAACAACTCAGACCCTATTGGACTCAGAGCAAATTGAGGATTAGAAGGTTATATGGCCTCCCAATGTCCTGTGGCTAAAAAAAAAAAAAGGCAGACATAGAATTAGAACCTTGGGTCATCTACTTCTAAATCCCATGCACCTTCCAGGGAAGCACTCTGCTGCCTGGAAGTTCCTTTCCTTTCAAGACACGTTCCAAGGGGATTCATGGGCCATCAGGAGCCACTGTAATTTGGCCTTAAGGATCTACCACTCTGGTCACAAATAGCCCCTTTGGGGTGTTAACAGATATTCAATGCTAACTTTCCTGGGAAAGAACCTAAATTCTAGAATAGTAGCCATGGCCTCTGGCAAAGCTGAATAAGATCACCAGTAATCCCAGGAACAATTTCCAAAAATGAATTTATTTATGACTTTTTAACTGAGGAGTGGGCTTCCCTTGTGGCTCAACTGATAAGGAATCTGCCTGCAATGTGAGAGACCTGGGTTGAGATGATGCCCTGGAGAAGGGAAAGGCTACCCACTCCAGTATTCTGGCCTGGAGAATTCCATGGATTGTATAGTCCATGGGGTCGCAAAGAGTTGGACACGACTGAGCAACTTTCACTTCACTTCAAACTGAGGAGTAAACAACAGTCGAAATCCAATAGTAACTCAATGCTGCTGCTGCTGCTAAGTCACTTCAGTCATGTCTGACTCTGTGTGACCTCATAGACAGCAGCCCACCAGGCTCCCCCATCCCTGGGATTCTCCAGGCAAGAACACTGGAGTGGGTTGCCATTTCCTTCTCCAATGCATGACAGTGAAAAGTGAAAGTGAAGTCGCTCAGTCGTGTCCGACTCTTCAAGACCCCATGGACTTCAACCTATTAGGCTCCTCCATCCATGGGATTTTCCAGGCAAGAGTACTGGAGTGGGGTGCCATTGCCTTCTCTGAGCAACTCAATATCATTACTTATAAGGGAAACAAAATCCTTATGATATAATTAATTCCTACACATCTACCAGGATGGCTAAAATTTTCAAGGCTGATGATGCCAAGTGTTGTCAAACAAGTGGAGCAATGGAACTCTCCAATATCGCAAATGCAAGATTGAACTGGTTCAACCACTTGAATGAGTTTGACATAATGCACTAAAAATAAACATGCTTATCTGATACCCAGCAAATCCACTCCAAGGTATATATCCAAGAGAAATGAGTGCATATTTTCATTAAAATGTATGTACATGAGTGATAGTAGCAGCTTACTAATTAGTAGCAGAAAACAGGAAATAAGCCAACAACCATCCACCAAGAAGTGAATAAGTAAACTATGGTATATCCATGGAATGAAATGCTACATATCAATACAAAAAAGAAAGAATAAAAGACTGATACACAGAGTGACAGAGATGAAATTCATGGATATTATGTTGAATGAAAGAAGCCAGACACAAAAGGTTAGTATATAGCGTATGATACAGTAGTGATCAGGAGACAGCTCGTAATAGCTCATGAGAACTGATTATTATGTTTTCAGGAATTTTGCAAGCTGACTGTTAAATGCAACCTTTATTATTAAAAAATAAATTATATAAATACACAACTAGGTAAATTATATTTAAGACTAAGATTATATAAACTCAGAACTCTAACTCCTAATACTCAGAACACTTCCTAATTCTTTTACTACACTTTTAACATTATCTATGTGATTGGGGCTATTCAGACCTGTTGTATCTATATGGTGGAAAAACTATGAAGTTGTGGTCTATTGTACATCTATTCCCAACTCTCTGTTCAAGGACTTCACTATGATGACTTCAAATCAGTGATGGTGATTGCCAGGGAAATGGGCTACAAATCAGGCTTTTTTAAAAAATGTATTTATTTTAGAGAGCCTGTTGTCAAAAATTCACTGGCATACCACAAATAAAATTCCATTTTTATGAAACTCAAGGATACGAGAAACTAATACATGGTTATTAGAAGTCAGAAAGGAGAGCGTACCTGGAGGAGAGAGTACCTGGAGGAGAGGTGTCCTGCCTGGGGTGAGGCATGTGGGAAATGCACATGGTGATGGTAAATGTTTTATATTTTTTTCATAGTGGTGGTTCCACAGGTGTAAATATATTAATATGTTTGCATTTTACTATATGTAGGTGATACCTCAGTTTAAAAAATAAATTCAAAAACATTTCCAAAACAGCTATCCTTCTGGGAGCCCCTGCAATAGGAAGGTGAGATCCCCACAGTATCTCCTGTCCTGCCTCTGTGGTTCCACCTGAGTTATATGAGACCTTGGAAGGAGAAAGAGGCTTCGGTAACTTTCTCCTATGATTTCCAGAGAACAAGACCTGAGTTGGATTAATCTTTTAATTGGCCACAAGTCTCCAATATGTTGGGCTTTCCAGGTGGCACTAGTGGGGAAGAACCCACCTGCCAATGCAGAAGTGAGAGACGTGGGTTCAATCCCTGGGTTGGAAAGATTTCCTAGAGGAGGGCATGGCAACCCACTCTGGTATTCTTGCCTGGAGAGTCCCATGCACAGAGGAGTCTGGTGGGCTACAATCCAGGGTCACAAAGAGTCAGACGCATTTGAAGCAACTTAGTACGCAGCACACACACTCCCATATGTTACAGACAATTTTAAAAATGGCTAATGTTGCTAATGGAGCAGTGTTTTTTTTTAATTTTTATTTTATATTGGAGTATAATTGACAATGTGGTATTAGTTTCAAGTGTACAGCAAAATGATTCAGTTATACATTACTTATTCTTTTTTAAAGTTTTTTCCCATTTAGGTTGTTACATAATATTGAGCAGGGTTCTCTGTTCTATCCAGTAGGTCCTTGTTGATTACCTATTTTAAACACAGTAGTGTGTACATGGCCATCCAGAACTCCACATTTATCCCCCACACCACCTTTCCCTTTATGGTTACCAATGGAGCAGTATTCTAAGCGCCTTACCTGGGTTAACTCATTTAAACCCCTCAAAACCTGAGAGGATATCATGACTCCCATTTCGCAGATCAGGCAATGAGGTTAAGGATACAGGTCCAGGTCACACAGCTGGGAACGGCAGAGTCAGGTTTTCCACCCAAGGAACCTATCTCTAAAGGCTGTGCTCATCACGTACCTTTCTGATAATGAACTATCAACATAATCTATTAAGTTGTTAAATGGTTAGCACCCAGATAACATGGCATGCTGCCCACTTCTCATCCCCATTATCTGTTCCTGTGAAAGGAGATGGAAGAAGGTCCAAACACTTGGCCTCAGTGACCAGCTCCTGTTGCCCTTTTGGGAGTGGCAGACGCATCACGAACTTGTCTGGTGTGAAGTTAAACCAAGGGGCAATCGAGGTAGTTAGCTGAAAATGATCCAGAAGGGGAACCTGGACTGGCAGTTTCAGGGGTGCCATCAGCTTAGCTGTGCCTGGTGAAGCCACGTGTTTCATCAGGGCAATGGAAATTCAGAGATCACCCATTACCCCTGAACTTGACAAGTTGTGTCCAGTCTCCCAAGCAAGACAAAGAGTGAGAGGCTAATGTGTGAGCTGTTGCCTCTGGAAATGAGAGATCCGGCCCCATCCTGTCTGAACACATGACTCTCCTCACACACCAATCTGCAGCACGACCCGAGCACAGGGAAATCCCACCACCTCCAAATGAATCCTGGGTGATCTATGGAGTCATGGGTGGGCAGAGCCGGGAGGAGCTGTCTGAATCAGAGAGCCCGTGCTTTTATGGGTGTGAAACCTGAGGCACAGAGAGGGGTTGTGTAAAGGAACACGATGAAATAGATCAGAGAACTCCACCCCCAGCTTGCCATGTGGCCTCCTGCTCTGTTCAAGGCATTTGGTGCCAAAAAATGTTTCTCTGGCATCTCAGATCGTACCCTCTGTGTTAGGACCTCTAGCCTCACCAGCGGCCATCTCCACCATGATCGCTTAGTCTCAGTGATGACGTTCATTGAGAGCCTATTTGGTGCCAGCACTGTGCCTGACTGGCTTGTCAGTTGTTGGATCTTACCGGTGAAAGAGCCCTGTCTAGTGCCAGGTGTAAAGGGGGGCTATGGGAGAATGAAGATGGTCCAGAAAAATCTAGGAGAACAAATCAGTGCCTGCCTCGGGCTGCTGGTGTCAGCAGAGCTCTGCAGTGTGACCACAGGGAGGATCACACGTGTCCAGTTCTGGAGCAGGGAGCAGGGCAGAGCCCAGAAGGACCCTGGCAAGGTGAAAGTCCTATCTCCTCTTACTTTCCTCAAACCCTCACGTAGCCTTTCCTCTTCTTGGATCCTGTCCCTCCTCTTCTCCAGTTCATTCCTAATTCCCTCTCTCCCTTTGAGAGAACAGAAATAAATCAGAGTGACGTGGTACCAAAGAGGTGGGCTCTGCAGACATACACCTGAGACCCTGACCAGCTTACCTCTTGGTCTCTAAATGATTGTGATCTATAAAATGGGGGCATTTCATAGGACTCTGAAAGGCTTTGGAAGAGGCTTTGTACATGCAAGTGTACACACACATATACCTTATTTCTGTTAATGTGATAGGCACACTAAGATAAAAAACTAAACAGTCCCCTTTATTATCTCTACCCTCAACCTTTCCTCATCCCCAAAAAGAGAGATCAAGCTTTAAATTCTGCAGTTTTCCTCCTGAACCCAACTGAAAGGCATTTGGGACTTTCAGGACCCTTGATCTGCCAGTCTTTATGTAAGATAAGTCCTTCCACCTGGAATTACGTTATCTTCCTTCTTTGGTCTTCCCTGGTGGCTTAGATGGTAAAGAATCTGCTTGCAATGCAGGAGTCCTGGGTTAGCTCCCTATGTCGGGAAGATCCCCTGGAGAAGGAAATGGCTATCCACTCCAGTAGTCTTGCCTGGAGAATTCCATGGACAGAGGAGCCCGGCAGGCTATGGTCCATGGTGTCGCAGAGGGTCGGACACAACTGAGAGACTAACATCTCCTTCTTTACCTGATTAACTCCTACTAATACATTAGACTCAGATCAATAGTTCCTTCTTCCTAGAAGCCATCCCTTATCTTCCCAAGATACCATCCCCTTCCTAAGGCCCCTGAGCTGACATCTTTCTAGTCATGCCCTTAACCCCTGGGTCTCATGAGAACATGTTAAGTCACTCCAGTCATGTCCAACTCTCTGTGACCCTATGGACTGTAGCTCACCAGGCTCCTCTGTCCATGGGATTCTCCAAGCAAGAATACTGAAGTGGGTTGCCATGACTTCCTCTAGGGAATCTTCCCAACCCAGGGATCGAATCCGAGTCTCTTATGTCTCCTGCATTGGCAGACGGGTTCTTTACCACTAGTGCTATCTGGGAAGCCCAACCGCTAGGTCACAGCTTCATAATTGGGAGTTTCTGCTCTGTGGTCCTTTAATCACTGTATTCAGAGTCTAACAGGACATTGGGCAGAGAGCTGATGCCCATGAAGGAATACCCGCAAGTCAGTAACAGGGTAGTAAAATGCATTGATTAAAGTGTTGGTGACTTAAAATCACCTTTCCAGATGACTTTGCTTAAAAGAAAACTAGGAAAAGACAACGCTAAAGGTAAACTGCCAGTGGTGGAATTTCACGAGGATGGGGGTCTTTCCTAAGGCTCGCAAGGTAAGATCCAGAATTTTTCCAACTGAAAGGAATCCAAGAGATAGTTAAGTTTTTGTTTTTTTTTTTTTTTTTTTCCACCTGTGTTCTCTGCCTACAGAGGTTCATGAAAAGTAGGGAGGGAGTAGTGAGGAAAGATAAGTGTTGGAGGATAGGACCGCAGACCTCCATCCCCCAATCAAGAAAGGAAGCTCTGCTACTATTTGTTTCCAAATAAGTTTTATGTGCAAGACTTTTATATAAAGAACCAATTTCTACTGTGGGAGTTGGGGGGATTGATCTAGTCCAACTCACGCATTTTATAGACGAAGATGTGAAACTAACGTCGATTGTCCAAAATAACACCATGGTATCCAGATCTTTTGATTCTCCATCTAGTGCTTATTCCAGGAGCTGTGTTGGTCTCCAGAGCAGGCTGTGCACTCAGCTGATCCTGCACCAGGGCAGGAAGAGAGCTCCCTACACGCTCTTCACCTCCCACGCCTCCCCAAATCACCCTCCCCTGAAGGAGAGGAAAAGCTAGATACCTCCCCGGTGGTCCAGTGGTTCAACATCTGCCTTTCAATGCAGGGGACATGTGTTTGATTCCTGAGCAGGGAACTAAGATCCATGTGCCACAGGGGAGCGCCACAACTGGAGAGCCTGCATGCGGCAATAAAAGAGCCCACGTGACCCAACTAAGACTCAACGCAGCCAAATAAACAAACAAATATTAAAAAAAAAAGGAGAGGGGAAGCTGATTTGGTGAAATCACTGGATCTTGCAAATCTCTTTTTTAGATGATGAAACCAGGGCTCAGATTCTGTAGCTCGTCCTTGGTGGACTCCATGTTGATTCAAAGTGAGAAAAAACCCACCAGCCAGAGTGAGCCCCAGTGAACTCCATGGCTCTTGCCTGAGACTCTTAAAAAAAAGTCTGTGATCACTTGTTCCTCCTGCTAAGATCATTTGGAATAATCCTTTTAAGTGTTAAGATCTTCTTGGATCCTTGTATCAAATTTAATACTGCCCCCCCCCCAAAAAAAAAATTTAATACTGCCTACTGACTCAGGCCTTCCCAGAGACTGGGCCAAAGAGGCAACACAAATAAAAAGCACAAAGCGTCTTGTCATCCTGGAAGATGTTTTCTTTATTTGTGTCTTCTGGAAGCCAGCAGACAGAAGACAATGGTCCTTTAAGGATTTACCACCAACTGGAACTGCAAATTACTCTTGAAAGCCCAAGACAAAACACACCACAGGGAGAACATAAAGAAGAGCTATTTTATTTTATGTGGATTCTGACTCTTAAAGTGCCCTTCCCTCCTGGTAAGATTTTTTCCCTTTTTTTTTTTTTTTTCTGTGCTCCAATTTGACTGCCTTATTGTTACTGTGGGAAATACAGTTCTATGAGCTGAACTCAAATTAGAAGCCAACCTAAACATGCACAGAGGAAAATAATAGTGACAGCTGGAATGTTGAATCCATATAGTCATCGGGGTTCTTATTTCACAGGGGATGAGACTGAGGCACAGAGAAATTAAGCAACTTGTCCAAGGACACACAGCTTGTGAAAGGTAGAGCTAGGCTTATAAACCCAGGAAGTCTGGATCAAAAGCCACAGCCTCAATTAATGTGCTACAGAGACTCACCATCAACCATCCAGCAAGACTGCAGATCAGAGTCTCTGCTGGCACTAAGCAGAATACACAAAAGAGCAAGACAGCTGGCCATCAGGAACTTGGCTGGCCTGGCTGAGAAAGGTGAACAAACATTCATCTGGTCAGAATCTTATTTATTCTAAACCCTGAGACAGAGCCCCGGGTAAGTCAGAGACTTGAGTTGGGAGGAGGGCAGGAGCCATGGCACTGCTGTTTATCTGTTTCAATGCCCAAATTCCCCTTTTTATAAAGACACCAGTCATATTGAATTAGAGTCCATCTTAATGATCAAATCCTAACTTGATAATCTGCAAAGACCCTATTTTCAAATAAAGCCACATTTACAGGTAATGTGAGTTCAAACTTCAAAGTCTTTGAGGGGACACAATTCAGCCCATTCAAGCTCTGTGGAATTATGCTGAAGAAGTCAATTTCTTGCTCCAGATCTCAGAACTTGGAGCACTTGGACTCAGCTACCATGGCACCTCTGCCTCACCCGTTCTCCTACCTGGGGAGAGCCATCTTAGCCATAATTTCTGGATGGCTCAGAGAGTCTCTGCCCTCTCCTCTAGGCATTTAACTTCAGTAGGATTTCTTATTTTACTTTAAAAAAATATATTATTTTATTTTTGGCTATGCTGAGTCTTCGTTGCTGCATGCAGGCTTTCTCTAGTTGCAGCGAGGGGAGCTACTCTAGTTACAGTGCTTGGGCTTCTCATTGTGGTGGCTTCTTTTGCTGCAGAGGACAGTCTCTAAGGTGTGTGGGCTTCACTAGTCATGACAGGTGGGCTCAGTAGTTGTGGCACACAGGTTTAGTTGTCCTGTGGCATGTGGAATCTTCCTGGACCAGGGATCGAACCCATGTCCCCTGCATTGGCAGGCAGATTCTTAACCACTAGACCACCAGGGGAAGTCTTTTATTACCTTTTAAAAATGGTTTTTTAATATATGTACAAGGTCAAGCAACCATCACCACAATTTAATTTTAGAACAATTTTGTCTCCCCTAAAAAAACCTCTTACCCATTAGAAGTCACTCCCTGCTCCCCACCCCACCTCCAGGCAACTACTCATCTGCTTTCTCTCTATGGACCTGCCAAGACCATTCCCAGAACAGGTTTCTTCATATGCAGCATGTCTACACAGAACAGTGAATCCACCACTTCCCAAAAGAGAATCTCCCATTCGATCAATGCAGCTTGTCAAACTGGTTTCCTCTGCCCATCTGTGCACTTGAATTTTTGAACCTGGACGCAGGAATGTGTATTTAAAACTGAGTGATGAGAGTCTAATGATTCAAAACAGTTTAGAATCTGGATTCTGTCATTCTTTGTACCCCCATCCCTCCAATTCTGTCTCATCTGAATCTCATCCGCATGTCTTCCCTGCCCGCCTCTCCAAGTCACCCATGAGAATACTGAGAGCCTGCATTCTCAAAGAGGGTGACATCACCCCCAAAGGGGCAGAAAAAACTTACTTTTTTAATGTATAAAGCATAGATGTGCATATGATTTATAAATGGGTATCCAGTATGTCATCTATGGCACTAAGATTTCATAAGAAAAATGGGTACTGGGGAAAATGTCTAATGAGACTCCTTAAGAAAACAATAATGAAAAATGATACAGAAACACTGGTCAAAGGTTAAGGCCTAGAGCAAAACATCACCTGAGTCCACTGGAGGTCTCCCAAGAGCTCTGGACGCCCATCAGTATGATTAACCAACATCAGCAGAGCCCCTCCACACCAGCCAGGGCCAGCTAGCCATTTTCAAATAGGCAGGAGTCTATAAATGTTCTAATATATTCTAATACATTGTGAGACAATACTTTCAACAATTAATAAAGAGAGCACATAGATTTAGCAAGTCACTTAGCTCTAAATAGCCATTAAATCATTTATCAATTCATTCATTCAACAGGGACCTATTGAATGCCAACAATATGGCAGGTAACGGTCTAGGAGCTAGGGATACAACAAGCACCAGAATAGTTAGAAGCTCCACCTTCGTGGAGCTTACAGTCCAGAAAGGTTTGGGGCGAGAGGAAGACAGACAATAAACAAAAAAGTAATTAAACTATAGAGTATTATCAGATGGAGAAAAAAGCCTCAAAAAAAGCTATCATCTGAAGCAGCTGATGCGGCAATGAAATTATTCTGTACTAAATCAGGATGATAGACACATGCATACAGCATTGGTCAAAACTCATAGACATATACAACACAAAGAGCGAATGTTAAGGTAAACTATGGACAGTAGCTAATAACAATGTATCAGTGTTGGTTCACTCGGACACGACTGAGCGACTTTCTCTTTCACTTTTTCTTTCATTGGTTCACTGGGGCTTCCCAGATGGCACTAGTGGTAAAGAACCTGCCTGCCAATGCAGGAGACCTAAGAGATGTAGGTTCAACGCCTGGGTTGGGAAGATCACTTGCAGAAGGACATGGCAACCCAGTCCAGTATTCTTGCCTGGAAAATTCCATGGACTGAGAACCCTGGCAGGCTACAGTCCATAGAGTTGCAAGGAGTCGGACACAACTGAAGCGACTTAGCATACCCATATTTGTTTGTTAATTGTAATAAATGTACCATACTAAGCAACATGTTAGTAATAGGGAAAAGTGTGAGGGTAGAGGTGGAGTGGGTCTATTGAACTCTATGTACTGTCTGCTCAAAATTTTGTATTATTCTGTATTATATACAGAATATAAGTGCATATTCTGTACACTCAACACTGTACTAAATAAGTGTTGTTTTTTTTTAAATAGAGCTTCAGTCTGAACCCAAGCAAAAATACAGAGAAAAGGAAGAGGGCACCTGTACTATGCTTGGAATTGAAAAATTTGGCAAGAAGAAAGAGTGAAAAGAACATGAGGATGAGTGACGTTGACTCTGTCAGGTGAAATGAATCCAGGTGCCAATAGGAATCAGGTGAAATAGTACAACTAGGAAGAAGCAGGAGGGAATTGATTCCAAGAGATGATGTGGAACAATGAGAGCAGAGGAGCTCCAAGAAGCCATGCACAGCAGTTTTTGGAAAGACCTTTAATCGTAAGATAGAAAAGCCACAACTCTACTAGAAGAAGGAAAGGAAACCAAGTTGTGATCAGTTTTAAAGGAAAGTTCAGGGCCAGAAACCAGGGAGATGGTAATCAATGCACACAGCAGAATTTAGGAAGTAGGAATGGAGAGGAAATTACATACAATTTTTAATTCCTTTCTCTCAGACATCATTTTCAGCTTACAAATAATTAGAATTAGTTTTATGAGTTTTCCCAGCTACACTGAACTATGAAAAATAATAATGAAGACAAGGAACATTTCATTATACCTAGATTAATTCATCATAGGAATCTAAACAGCTGATAAGTTTCTCACGTGGGAACTTTAAAAACCACAAACATGCAGTACACAGACATGTGAAGAAAGGAGTCAGCCCTTGTGGATACAGGCGTGACTTCAGTGCGTGAGTCACACAGGTGAACTTTGAGTCTACTATCCATACATTCAGAAAATCCCAAGGGGCTGTCTGATATCCAAAAGAGGTAAACAACCCTGCTCCTCTCCTTAGGGCGATTAAAGTCTTAATGGAAAGGCTAGACTTACACAAAATAAAAAGAACATAAAGGTGAATAGAATACGGTTCCACTGAACATAACACAGAACAAGTGCTGTGGACTGAATGTGTGGGTCTCCCCAAAATTCATATGTTGATGTCCTAATCCTTAAGGTCACAGCACTGGAAGTGGGGCTTTTGGGAGGCAATTAGGTTTCAGTTCAGTTCAGTCGCACAGTCATGTCCGACTCTTTGCGACCCCATGAATCGCAGCACGCCAGGCCTCCCTGTCCATCACCAACTCCCGGAGTTCACTCAGACTCACGTCCATCGAGTCAGTGATGCCATCCAGCCATCTCATCCTCTGGCGTCCCCTTCTCCTCCTGCCCCCAATCCCTCCCAGCATCAGAGTCTTTTCCAATGAGTCAACTCTTCCCATGAGGTGGCCAAAGTACTGGAGTTTCAGCTTCAGCATCATTCCCGCCAAAGAAATCTCAGGGCTGATCTCCTTCAGAATGGACTGGTTGGATCTTCTTGCAGTCCAAGGGACTCTCAAGAGTCTTCTCCAACACCACAGTTCAAAAGCATCAAATCTTCAGTGCTCAGCCTTCTTCACAGTCCAACTCTCATATCCATACATGACCACAGGAAAACCATAGCCTTGACTAGACGGACCTTTGTTGGCAAAGTAATGTCTCTGCTTTTGAATATGCTATCTAGGTTGGTCAAAACTTTCCTTCCAAGGAGTAAGTGTCTTTTAATTTCATGGCTGCAGTCACCATCTGCAGTGATTTCGGAGCCCCCAAAAATAAAGTCTGACACTGTTTCCACTGTTTCCCCATCTATTTCCCATGAAGTGAAGGGACCAGATGCCATGATCTTCATTTTCTGAATGTTGAGCTTTAAGCCAACTTTTTCACTCTCCACTTTCACTTTCATCAAGAGGCTTTTGGGTTCCTTTTCACTTTCTGCCATAAGGGTGGTGTCATCTGCATATCTGAGGTTATTGATATTTCTCCCAGCAATCTTGATTCCAGCATGTGTTTCTTCTAGTCCAGCATTTCTCGTGATGTACTCTGCATATAAGTTAAATAAGCAGGTTTAGATAAGGTTATAAGGGTAGAGTCCCATGATGAGATCAGTGCCCTTATAAGAAGTGGAAAAGGGCTTCCCAAGTGACTCATGATAAAGAATCTGCTGTCAATGCAGGAGATGCGGGGTCATGAGTTTGATCCTTGGGCTGGGGAGATCCCCTGGAGGAGGAAATGGCAACCTACTCCAGTATTCTTGCCTGGAAAATCCCATGGACAGAGGAGCCTGGCAAACTACAGTCCATGGGGTTGCAAAGAGTCAGACACAACTGAGTGACTGAGCACACACATAGGAAGTAGAGAAGTTTAGTGCTTCCTCTCTTAGCTGTGTGAGAGTCTAGCAAAAGGGTGACTGTCTCTAAATCAGGAAGAGGCTTCTCACCCAATAGGTTGGCACCTTGATCCTGGACTTGTAGCCTCAGAACTGTGAGGAATAAATATCTGTAGTTTAAGCCACCTGGTCTATGGTATTTTTGTTATAGGAGCCCAAAGAGACTAAGGAGGGGAATAAAAAGGGAGGACAGCTTATATGGGTTCAGCTAAGCTCCAGCTCTCTCTTCAACCAGAGGAAGTTTGTATATTGAGCCAGGAATGGACACTCCTGGGAATTAGGATGGTGGCAGCAACCAAGGGCCCCAGGGAGATCACTGAGACAAGAGGAATAGTTCTCAAATGAAAGAGGCAACCCTAAACACAGAACAATGTAATGTGTATTCTCCTTTTGTCGCCTTTAGCCAAGTTTCTACCCAGGGGCCCTCATTTTCCCTCTGCCCTTTAAGGTGAAGTTCAAGTTCCATCTCTGTGGAGGAACCTAATATTAACCTAATTTTCCTTAGAATTCCAGGGACACACATGATCTATTCCATTTACTTAGTATCCTTGTATGCAGTATGGTGTGGTGGGCAATTCTGAATTGGCAGTAAATCTGGGTTTCAGTGGAGATTAACCTTTCACTAATTATATTATTTTGGATAGATTAATTAGCAACTCTGAGCCTCAATTTCCTGATTTGCAAAATAGGTAAATGAGAGAATTCTAAGCATCAATTCTTGAGGATATGGGGCAATGGGAACTCCCATTCTTGTGGGTGGGGTGCAAACTGATCCAAAGCCTTTGGAAAACTATTTGCCAGTGTCTACTAAAGTTAAATCCATGTCTACTCTCTGAGCTAGTAATTCCCCTCCCAGATATAAATCCAATAAAAATGAGTGCTTATGTTCACCAGAAGATATACACAATACTCATAATGATTGTAATCATAATAGCCCAGAGATGAAAACAACCCAAATACCCATCAACAATAAAATAGAGTTTTAAAATGGTGATCTATTTGTACAATGCATATTGAATAGCAGTGAAAACAAACTACAGTTACACATAGCAATATGGGTGAATCTCACAGGTACAGTACTAAAAAAATAAAAATGCAAAAAATACATATACTAAATGGTTTTATTTATAGCCAGTAGGGAACCAACAATGATGATGATGATAGTCAAAAGAGGTTACTTTTGGGTTATTCATTGAAAAAGTCAGGGAATTTTTGGGGTGCTAGAAACATTTTGCCTAGAAAATCCCATGGACAGAGGAGCCTGGTAGGCTGCAGTCCATGGGGTCGATAGAGTCAGACAAGACTGAGTGACTTCACTTTCACTTTTCACTTTCATGCATTGGAGAAGGAAATGGCAACCCACTCCAGTGCTCTTGCCTGGAGAATCCCAGGGACGGGGGAGCCTGGTGGGCTGCGGTCTATGGGGTCGCACAGAGTCGGACACGACTGAAGCGACTTAGCAGCAGCAGCAGCAGCAGTCTTGCCCAGAGTGTATCCTCAGAACATACATCAATAATGGTCAAAATATATATCACCAATGGTGGGAGGGGTCTTGACAGCTGCATGGCTGGCTCCTTCCAGTCTCAACTCCATGGAATGAGAGGCCCTCCTATCCTTATCCCAAACCTACTATCTTATTCCCTTGTAATTTTCTTTGTAGCACTTACTGACAGAATTGGAAATTATTACATTTTCCGGTTTGTTTGTTTGTTGATTTGTTTTTTACTGGTTTAACATCCCCAAGGCATTTGTCTGAATGATCCAAGCCCAGCAAGTGCCTGGTTCACAATGAGCCCTGATTAGTATTCATTGGATGGATGCCTGAATGAATGACAGGGAAAGAAGGCATGTGGGACACTGAGCTAGAAAACCAGGAAGACAAGGATTGATACGATGCATGTCTCTCCCACAAGGAGATCACAGTGATTGAGTCTGTTGATTCTGACTTGAAGAGGTCCTTAGAAACCCAGCCTTCCCCTCTGTCTGATCCTCACCATCATTCTCCTGACCCTTTCACCAGCTCCCTAGCTCCCTGTCTTTGGGTTCTCCCACTCCACCCCAACCCTCAGTCCCCCCACACAGTCTCTGTATTCCCACTAGTTAACTTACTGAAAACTAGTTCTGATCCTGGTGTCCCATTTCTTCCAACCTCCTTTGACTGCCCTCTCCAAGTCAGACCTGTTCCCAATGCCACAGGCTGACTTCTGGCGCCTGCCCCTGTTCCCTTCCCAGCCCTAAGCACCCTCCTCTCCATCTCGTTTTCAAGCCTCTCCACCCTCTGCACTCCAGCCCCTTTCATGACACTCAGCCCTTGCACCTCCATCTTTTTCTCCTGGGCCACTGACCTTTTTTACAGCCCCTTAAGACTGATGCAACTTAGCAGTAGCAGTAGCAGTAGCAGTAGCAGCAAATACCCTCATGCGAAGAGCTGACTCATTGGAAAAGACTCATGCTGGGAGGGATTGGGGGCAGGAAGAGAAGGGGACGACAGAGGATGAGATGGCTGGATGGCATCACTCACTCGATGGCCGTGAATTTGAGTGAACTCTGGGAGTTGATGATGGACAGGGAGGCCTGGCATGCTGCAGTTCATGGGGTCGAGAAGAGTCGGACACGACTGAGCGACTGAACTGAACTAAACTGAAACACCCGGGTGATGCATCTCTGGCCAAGGCTTGAAAGCTGGAATCACTGGAATGAGGCTGAAAACCACAGAGGATATTCGTAGTTTGTTTCATTAACTTTCATTGTTTCACTCCTGATATTCTCCAAAATACACATGCACATTTTAGATTATTGAGTAAGGCAAAGAAAAGAAATCAGAAGTCATATTTTACCGTCTAGACAATACCACTACTTAGGTTTGAGTAACCAGAATGGCAATGAATGAGTGACCCAGAGTCACTGTCTCCACGACTATAGTTTCTATGGTCACCTTGTCCCTTCTTTCTTGTAACATTGTAATGTGTTTATTCAAATATTTTCTGCAGATGATAATTCCAAATATCCGTGTCAATCATAATTGGGAATTAGATCAAAATACTGATTTTTAAAATGATAATGTAATTAAAATTTTCTAGTCTAAGAAGTAAAGGCAAATTTTAAAATTTTAAGTGAGGATGTACTGATTGATGCAGAATCAAGTGGCGATGCAGTAGCTAGAGTAACAATCAGCAGAGTACAACAAAATAGGATGATGAAAAGCAATTATGATTTCCTGCAACACATCATTTTGTGAAAAAAACTTTTTAAGATGATAAAGAGGACAATATTGAGACATTTTCTGCAAATATGCATAATAGATTTGATAAGAAATTTTCCTTTCAGTAGTCAAAAAAAATTTATTAAAGTTAGTTGCCTAAAATTAGAATTAAATGTTCAACAAGAAATGTGTAATTATTTGTAATTAAAATTTTTAATTCTTTAAAATTTTAAATAAATTTAAACATCTATATTTATACATTTGACCAGCTTAAAAAAAAACTTTAATTCTTTAAAATTTTAAATAAATTTAAACATCTATATTTATACATTTGACCAGCTTAAAAAAAAAAACTTGAATTCTTACATAAAAGAAAAACACGTCTAGATAAATAAATAGTAAAAGAAAAGAAATTGATTTGAAGAGACCCTGATGCTGGGAAAGATGGAAGGTGGGAGGAGAAGGGGACAACAGAGGAGGAGATTGTTGGATGGCATCACCGACTCACTGGACATGAGTTGAGTAAACTCAGGGAGTTGATGATGGACAGGGAGGCCTGGTGTGCTGCAGTCCATGGGGTCGCAAAGAGTCGGACATGACTGAGCAACTGAACTGAACTGAACTGAATTAAAATATTAACAGAAAATACTGAGGAAAAGATCAAAAAAGATATTTTATGAAAAGTGGAAGCTCTTCAATTATGTCACTAAATAATTGCCTATAAAATACAAAACTTTTCTAACAGTAGCAAAGACCAATCAATAAACTTGAAAAATCACAAGTACTTTTCCTTCGTTTTAGATTTGTCATGTGCTATAACTAATATTTTGTCTAATTAATACTTTGGGTACATTTTGTCTCAAAGACCTTCCAGTTTACAAAGAAGTGTTGACAATTCACACCTTAAAAAATCTAGCATTGGCATAGATACTTTTAAATCCTTTAATATCTGTGAAAGAAGAATTGCAGCTAGATATTTTTTAAAATCAGTTTCCATCACTACAAATGGTAATTCTGTTATGCTGGGTCAAAACTTTGAATTGATAGGAATCTTTGAATAAGAAACCATTATTTCCCTGTTTTTCATTGTTCAGTAGCTCAGTCATGTCCAAATTTTTGCAATCCCCTGGACTGGAGCACGCCCGGCTTCTCTGTCCTTCACCGTTTCCTGGAGCTTGCTCAAACTGATGTCCATTGAAAGTGATGCCATCCAATCATCTTGTCCTCCATCATCCCCTTCTCCTCCCACTTTCTGTCTTTCCCAGAATCAGGGTCTTTTCTAATTTCCCTAACTGCTTATAATACTTGTTGAAAATATTTATAGTTTTTTGCAGCAGAATCTACAAAAAGCATTGATAGCTTATGGTGAACAAAGTCGGAGTCAAGATCTTTGAAGAAGATTTAGCTTCGGAACTGGAGACCAGGCTTGATCACTCAAGAGCTTTTGTATCAGTTCAGTTCAGTTTATTCACTCAGTAGTGTCTGACTCTTGTGACCCCATGGACTGCAGCACTCCAGGGTTCCCTGTCCATCACCAATTCCCGGAGTTTACTCAAACTCATGTTCATCCTCTGTCGTCCTCTCTCTTCTCACCTTCAATCTTTCCCAGCATCAGGGTCTTTTCCAAGGAGTCAGTTCTTCACATCAGGTGGTCAAAATATTGGATTTTCAGCTTCAGCATCAGCCCTTTCAATGAATATTCAGGGTTGATTTCCTTTAGGATGGACTGGTTGGATCTCCTTGCAGTCCAAGGGACTCTCAAGAGTCTTCTCCAACACCACAGTTCAAAAGCATCCATTCTTTGGTGCTCAGCTTTTTTTATAGTCCAAATTTCACATCCACACATGACTACTGGAAAAACTATAGCCTTGACTAGATGGACCTTTGCTGACAAAGTAATATCTCTACTTTTTAGCATGCTGTCTAGGTTGGTCATAGCTTTTCTTCCAAGGAGCAAGGGTCTTTTAATTTCATGGCTGCAGTCACCATCTGCAGTGATTTTGGAGGCCCCCTGCCCCCCAAAAAATAAAGAGCAAAAGCAACACCCAGTTGTGGATGTGACTGAAGATGGAAGTAAAGTCTGATAAGAACAATATTGAAAAGGAACCTGGAATGTTAGGGTCATGAATCAAGGTAAATTGGAAGTGGTCAAAAAGGAGATGGCAAGAGTGAACGTCGATATTTTGGAGGAATCAGTGAACTAAAATGGACTGGAATGGGTGAATTTAACTCAGGTGATCATTATATCTACTACTGTGGGCAAGAATCCCTTAGAAGAAATGGAGTAGCCCTC
The DNA here is from genome assembly GCF_055505025.1 of Bos grunniens. Classification (NCBI taxonomy): domain Eukaryota; kingdom Metazoa; phylum Chordata; class Mammalia; order Artiodactyla; family Bovidae; genus Bos; species Bos grunniens. The sequence continues at coordinate 73,435,697 of NC_141170.1, forward strand.
AGAGTCAACAGAAGAGTCTGAAATGCAGTATTTGGATGCAATCTCAAAAATGACAGAATGATCTCTGTTCGTTTCCAAGGCAAACCATTCAATATCACAGTAATCCAAGTCTATGACCAACCAGTAATGCTGAATAAGCTGAAGTTGAATGGTTCCATGAAGACCTACAAAACCCTCTAGAACTAACCGCCCCCCTCCCTCCAAAAAAAAAGAGCTTTTGTATAGCAGAGTTTTATTAAAGTATAACAAGGGACAGAGAAAGCTTCTGACACAGACATCAGAAGGTGGACGGAAAGTGCCCACCTCGCTAGTCTTTGCAAAGGAACTCTATACCTTATTGATAGCTAGGAGCTCTATACCTTATTGACAGTAAAAGGTCTTACCAGACCGACTCCCACAATATAAGATAACAGGAGTAGAAAATAAGAGTCCAAAATGCAGTACTGGATGCAGTCTCAAAAACAACAGCATGATCTATGTTTGTTTCCAAGGGAAACCATTCAATATCACAGTAATCCAAGTCTATGCTCCAATCAGTAATGCTGAAGAAACTGAAATTGAACGGTTCTATGAAGATCTAAAAGACCTTCTAGTACTAATTCCCAAAAAGATGTCCTTTTCATCATAGGGGACTGGAATGCAAAAGTAGGAAGTCAAGAGATACCTGGAGTAACAGACAAATTTGGCCTAGAAGTACAAAATGAAGCAGGGCAAAGGCTAACAGGGTTTTTCCAAGAGAACACACTGGTTATAGCAAACACCCTTTTCCAGAAACACAAGAGAAGACTCTACACATGGACATCACCAGATGGTCAATACTGAAATCAGATTGATTATATTCCTTGCAGCCAAAGATGGAACAGTTCTATACAATCAGCAAAAACAAGACTGGGAGCTGACTGTGGCTCAGATCATGAACTCCTTATTGCCAAATTCAGACTTAAATTGAAGAAAGTAGGGAAAACCACTGGACCATTCAGGTATGACCTAACAAATCCCTTATGATTATACAGTAGAAGTGAGAAATAGATTCAAGGGATTGAATCTGATAGAGTGCCTGAAGAACTATGGATGGAGGTTTGTGACATTGTACAGGAGGCAGGGATCAAGACCATCCCCAAGAAAAAGGCAAATGGTTGTCTGAGGAGGCCTTACAAATAGCTGAGAAAAGAAGAGAAGCAAAAAGCAAAGGAGAAAAGGAAAGATATACCCATTTGAACCAGAGTTCCAAAGAGTAGCAAGGAGAGATAGGAAAGCCTTCCTCAGTGATCAATGCAAAGAAATAGATGAAAACAACAGAATGGGAAAGACTAGAGATCTCTTCAAGAAAATTAGAGATACCAAGGGAAAATTTCATCCAAAGATGGGTACAATAAGGGACAGAAATGGTATGGACCTAACAGAAGCAGAATATATCAAGAAGAGGCGGCAAGAATACAGAGAAGAAGTATACAAAATAGATCATCATGACCCAGAAAACCATGATGGTGTGATCACTTACCTAGAGCCAGACATCCTGGAATGCAAAGTCAAGTGGGCCTTAGGAAGCATCACTATGAACAAAGCTAGTAGATGTGATGGAATTCCAGTGGAGCTATTTCCAATCCTAAAAGATGATGCTGTGAGAATGTTGCACTCAATATGCCAGCAAATTTGGAAAACTCAGCAGTGGTCGCAGGACTGGAAAAGGTCAATTTTCATTCCAATTCCAAAGCAGGGCAATGCCAAAGAATGTTCAAACTACCACACAGTTGCACTCATCTCACATGCTAGGAAAGTAATGCTCAAAATTCTCCAAGCCAAGTTTCAACAGTACATGAACCAAGAACTTCCAGATGTTCAAGTTGGATTTAGAAAAGGCAGAGAAACCAGAGATCAAATTGCCAACATCCACTGGATCATTGAAAAAGCAAGAGAATTCCAGAAAAACATCTACTTCTGCTTTATTGATTATGCCAAAGCCTTTGATTGTGTGGATTCTTCAAAAGATGGGAATACCAGACCACCTTACCTGCCTCCTGAGAAATCTGTATGCAGGTCAAGAAGCAACAGTTAGAACTGGACATGGAACAACAGACTGGTTCCAAATTGGGAAAGGAGTACATCAAGGCTGTATATTGCCACCTTGCTTATTTAACTTATATGCAGAGTACTTCTTGAGAAATGCTGGGCTGGATGAAGCACAAGCTGTAATCAAGATTGCTGGGAGAAATATCAATAACCTCAGATATGCAGATGACACCACCCTTATGGCAGAAAGTGAAGAGGAACTAAAGAGCCTTTTGGTATGTGTAAGAGGAGAGTGAAAAAGTTGGCTTAAAACTTAACATTCAGGACTATCAGGGGGGAACTTGGAAAAAAAAAAAAACAACTTAACATTCAAAAAACTAAGATCAAGGCATCCGGTCTCATCACTCCATGGCAAAATAGATGGGGAAACAATGGAAACAGTGATAGACTTTATTTTCTTGGATTCCAAAATCACTGCAGATGGTGACTGCAGCCATAAAGTTAAAAGATGCTTAGTCCTTGGAAGAAAAGCTCTGACAAACCTAGACAGCATATTAAAAGTAGAGACATTACTTTGCTGACAAAGGTCCATCTAGTCAAAGCTATGGTTTTTCCAGTAGTCACGTATGGATGTGAATGAGTGAGTGAAGTCGCTCAGTCGTGTCCGACCCTTTGTGACCCCATAGACTATAGCCTACCAGGCTCCTCCGTCCATGGGATTTTCCAGGCAAGAGTACTGGAGTGGGTTGCCATTTCCTTTTCCAGTGGATGTGAGAGTTGGACTATAAAGAAAGCTGAGCACCAAAGAATTGATGGTTTTGAACTATGATGTTGGAAAAGACTCTTGAGGGTCCCTTGGACTGCAAGGAGATTCAACCAGTCAATCCTAAAGGAAATCAGTCCTGAATATTCATTGGAAGGAGTAATGCTGAAGATGAAGCTCCAATACTTTGGCCACCTGATGGAAAGAACTGACTCATTGGAAAAGACCCTGATGCTGGGAAAAATTGAAGGTGGGAGGATAAGGGGACGACAGAGGATGAGATGGTTGGATGGCATCACTGACTCAATGGACATGAGTTTGAGTAAGCTCCAGGAGTTAGCGATGGACAGGGAAGCCTGGCGTGCTGCAGTCCATGGGATGGCAAAGAGTTGGACACAACTGAGTGACTGAACTGAACTGACTGACCAGACCCACTCCTACAACATACATCTTAAGATAACAAGATTAGTCAGAAGGTTCTTCTTAAGAAGAAACATGTCTTTGAGCAAGGTACATTGTTATACTAAGACAAAGCAATGTAGAAAAAAACGTTTGTCCTTTTCTCCTCCTTGAGAACTCCAGACCTGTATCTCCACCCCAAGAGCCTCAGGCCCCTTGCTTCTCCTCAGGGACCCTGGACTTCTTATCAAACTGCCTAGGAATTGATTCTCCCAGCATCATGGATACACTTGTTAGAATTGTTTGCCATATATATTTAAATACTATGAATCATCTCCAGTTTATGGAACAGTTGAAAGAAATAGAATATGATGATTTTAATGACCTTGTGTTCTTTGTCAATGCTCTTTATTTGAGTCATGGAAGACTTTTACAAAAACCTGCTTCATCTTTAACTTTGAATCAAAATTTTCTTTAAACAAAGATAATGCCTGCCAAATATTCATTATCAAAGACAGAAAATGGCAGTGTGACTTATGCTTTCTCATCAAAATCATACTGCACACACATCAGCAAAATTTGAAACTCCAAGGTAAGAAAGGCTTAACTTATTACTTAGCTAGACAGGTATGAGGATTCATGTTGAAACCGAAACTTTTATAATACAAATCAATGATAATTATTTTATACCTTTTTCTAACATAAATCAATATGCAAATTAATTTCATTGTAATTGATGGGTGTTATGTAAATTGGCTATAAAGTCTAAAAACAAGTCAAGAATGCTTCATCATCAGCGATAAACTTTAAGTTGTCTTTCAAATTATGCAATATGCTTCTGAATTCACCCAAGAGTTGGTGAATTTACTTAAGTTGGACAAATGTAGTTTTGAAACTGATATGTGTTTTCTTCACAGGTGGCGCTAGAACCCACCTGCCAATGCAGGTAGACATAAGGGGTGTGTGTTTGATCCCTGGATCAGGAAGAGAGGAAGATCCCTAGGAGGAGAGCATGGCCACCCCTCCTGTATTCTTGCCTGGAAAATCCCATGGACAGAGGAGCCTGGCGGGCTACAGTCCATGGGGTTGCACAGAGTCAAGAAATGACTGAAGCAACTTAACATTCATGCTTTTGCTCCAAAGTCAAATAAATTCTAGAAAAGATGAACAAGTGTTGTCAACATAGATGCAAATATTTTTTAGAAAAATTTTTTGGTACTTTTTTGATTAGTGGAAAGCTTTTAAGTATGCTTGGGCCATATTAGGTATGTGAAACTACTTATTCAACTGTGAATTTCATGAAATGTGTTACAGATCAACTGAATCAAGTGGAAACGCTTTTGTAGAATCGAGTTGTGCCATTACTAAAAACTAAACATGGAATTTCCAAGACTTAGTATGAAAAAGTATATATCTCATTAAAAATTGATTATATTCGTCACATGCTGAAATAATATTTTGATATATTGGGTTAAGTAAAATATATCACTACAGTTAATTTCACCTATATCTTGTTACTTTTTAATAATGTTAATACTAGAAAATTTAAAACTACACATGTGGCTCATGTTATGTTTCTACTGGGTAGCTCTGCTCTGGAGTGCAATTGCCATGATAATATGACTAAGGTGACATGAACTTTGTCTTGTTCATTGTTGTATTCCCAGGCCCTAAAACCAGTGCCTGTCACATAGTAGGTGTTGATCTGATCTGAAATGAATCTAGCTGTGCCTCAGTAATATCAGTAAAGGTTCAGTAGCAGGAAATAGAAACAACTCCAACTATTGTAAACAGAAAGGGATTTTAAATGGGGAATTAAGAAATTACAGACATTTTACCAAAGACATATAAATGGCCAACAGGTACCTGAAAAGGTGCTCAATATCACCAGTCATCAGGGAAATGCAAATCAGAACCACAGTGAGATATCATCTCACACTCGTTAGAGAGTCTATTATCAAAAACACAAGAAATAACAAGTGTTGGTAAGGATGTGGAGGGAAGGGAATTGCCCATACATTGTTGGTGAGAATGGGAATGTAAATAGGTACAGTCACTATGGGAAGCAATACAGAGATTCCTCAAAAAATTAAAAGTAGAACTGTCATATGTTCCAGCAATTCCACTTCCACTATCTGAAGAAAATGAAAGCATTAACTTAAAAAGATATCTGCAAAAAACAAACAGATATCTGCACCCTCGTATTCACTGCAGTGACATGGAAGCAACCTAGTATTCACTGATGGATGAATGAAAAAAGAAAAAGAAATATATGTGTATACCACACAATGAGATAGTCTTCAGACATTGGGGGAAAAAAGAAAATCTTGCCATTTGCAACAGTATGGATGGACCTTGAGGGCCTCACACTAGATAAGTCAGATAAAGGACAATACTGTACAATTTCACTTATCGTGGAATATAATTTTTTTTTTTAATTTTAAGATTAAAAAATAAAGCGGAGCTCTCCCCCTGGTGGCTCGGACAGTAAAGCGTCTGCCTACAATGCAGGAGACCTGGGTTCGATCCCTGGGTCAGGAAGGTCCCCTGGAGAAGGAAATGGCACCCCACTCCAGTACTCTTGCCTGGAAAATCCCATGGACAGAGCAGCCTGGTAGGCTGCAGTCCATGAGGTCGCCAACAGTCAGATACAACTGAGAAATTTCACTTTCTTTCTTTCTTTCCTTCCTAGAAATGGAGAACAGATGGGTGGTTACCAGGGAAAGGGGTTGGGAGTTGAGCAAAATGGGTGAAGGGAGTCAAAGGTACAATCTGCCTATTACAGAATAAATAAGTCATGGAGTGTGATGTACAGTGTGATGACTGTAGTTAGTATCAATAATGCTGTGTTGCCATTTGAAGTTGCTAAGAGAGTGGATCTTAAAAGTTCTCATTGCAAGAAGAAAACATTTGTAACAATGTGTGATACTGGATGATAACTCCACTTATAGTGGTGATTATTTCACAATATATACAAATACTGAATCATGATGTTGTACACCTGAAACTAGTACAAAGTTATATGTCAACTGTATCTCAATTAAAGGGATTCCTTGGTGGCTCAGTTAGCAAAGAATCCACCTGCAAGGCAGGAGACTGCCTGCAATACAAGAGACCCAGTTCCGATCCCTGGGTCAGGAAGTTCCCCTGGAGAAGAAAATGGCAACCCACTCCAATACTTCCTGGAGAAGTCCATGGACAGAGGAACCTGGTGGGCTATAGTCCATGGGCTTGCAAAGAGTCTAAAGAACCTATGGAAAGCATTAGATAAGCAGGAGCAGTGGACTCTAGACCAGACCCTCAGCAATGGCCCTGGAATGATACTGCTCTGCCACCTCTGTCACCCTCAGGAAGTGAAAGTGAAGTCGCTCAGTCGTGCCTGGCTCTTAGCGACCCCATGGATTGCAGCCTACCAGGCTCCTCCGTCCATGGGATTTTCCAGGCAAGAGTACTAGAGTGGGTTGCCATTGCCTTCTCCGGTCACCCTCAGGAAGGCAGGACCAAAGAAGGCACTCCTGAAGCTGTTATGTCTGGAACACACCTCTTCAAGGATAAAATGTTAGATTTAGAGCCACAGCACACCTGAAAGATCCAACCTAGTGAAAAACAGATGGCCCATGCTCTGCCTCTGGACTCCCAGGTAACGGGGGCCTGAACACTGGAACACACCACAGGAAAACCAGCAATGCTATTCTATGCATGGCACCATTCAGATGCCTGCCAATTCTCATGCAAGTTCTACATTATGAAGCCTAAATCACATCCAAAAGCCACTACAAAGAAGTCTCTCCCATCACCTCACTCTCCTAACCAGGTAAACTCCTTCAAATTAAACATCCCTTCCTGCAAGAAGCCTTCCCTGACTTCCCCAAGACTATGCTGAATTGGTGTCCATGTACTCTGTAGGTATTCTTGGCTGACTTTATTAAATGTATTTATTCTTAAGTGTTTGTCTTTCTCTCTTGATAGGCCATTGGCTCTATGATGGAGCTATGTCAGCTTATTCACTATCATCTTCTCCCCACCTAGTGGTAGATGCTAAATTTACATATGTTGAATGAATGAATGAACAATGTGACAGGGCTGGGATTTGAGCCATCTTTCCCCACACTCCAAGCCCTCTCGTAACACAGCCACGTCCCCACGCAGATGTCCAGCACCTGCCAGAGGAAGACGGTGGCTGGCATATCCATCACCAGGATGCAAACTTGCCCACTCAAGGAGGATGGCCTGAGGCTGTTACTAAGAAACAGCGAGGAACTATCGTTCATGCAGTGACTTTCAAGAAAATGCCACGGTCTCTGGGTTGCTGGGACCTGAGCCCAGGACGCAGAATAGCCAAGGGAAAATTGGGCCAAGGGTTATGGGGACATTCACAAAACACACCTAGCCACACTCCTGTCATCAAGGAAGACTGTGGACACCGAAGTGAGGGACCCAGGAGAGCATCTGGGTCGTGCAAACATCGAGACTTAACACAAAGGCATTTGCAGTTTATGAAACCCCTTCACACACATTGGCCAGGTCACTGTTACTCCCTTCCCCATTTTACAGATGAGGAAACCGAAGCATAGCAAGACGAGCAACTTTTCCAAGTGAAAGTGAAAGTGAAGTCGCTCAGTCGTGTCCGACTCTTCAAGACCCCATGGACTGTAACCTACCAGGCTCCCCTGTCCATGGGATTTTCCAGGCAAGAGTACTGGAGTGGGGTGCCATTGCCTTTTCCAAGGGCAAGTATCAAATTTTGGTCTTGTACCCAAGCTGCATAGTGCTATGGTTACAACACACAATGTAGAGCTAAGTTTAAAGTTATTTTCTGACAAACACCAGCCAAGTTTCTTAGGCACGTCACTCTCTGAGTCTCCATTTTCTCTTATGTAAAGTGAAGGTCAGAGCATCTAACTCACAGGCTTCTTGTGAGAATCAAGTGAAACACTTATGCAAAGAACTTAGCTTAGCACCTGTGCAGAGTAACACACACACACACACAGAAGTCGCTCAGTCATGTCCGACTCTTTGTGACCCCATGGATTGTAGCCCAGCAGGCTCCTCCGTCCATGGGATTTTCCAGGCATGAATACTGGAGTGGGTTGCTGTTTCCTTCTCCAGGGGATCTTCCTGACCCAGGGATCGAACCCAGGTCTCCCGCATTGTAGGCAGAAGCTTTACCGTTTGAGCTACCAGGGAAGCCCTGTGCAGAGTAAAGGATTCAGTAATTAGTCTCTGATTATTATTACTATTCCAAGTTTGAGTTTATTATCTGAGATTGATTTTTAATTGTATACATATTATTATAACAATAATAATTTGTTCTGAAATACTTCAGCAAAGCCAGTGTGATATGAATAAGGGAGGGGCATTTGGTCACCTTGATTAGGTATGCACACTCCAGACCTGGTGAGCTATTAGTAAGCCCCTAAAAGCCACCCCAGAGGATAGGACTATCAGCACTTCCTCTTCTTTTCTGTCTGTTCAGTCATGACACCACATTGGTAAAGAATCTGCCTGCAGTGCAGGAGACCCAGGGTCAATTCCTAGGTTAGGAAAATCTCCTGGAGAAGGAAATGGCAACCCACTCCAGTATTCTTGCCTGGAGAATCCCTTGGACAGAGGAGCCTGACAGGCTACAGTCCATGGGGTTGCAAGAGTCGGACACGACTGAACAACTAACACTACTACTATTCCACATAATGAAAAGAGTTATGTTAGAAAAGAGTTTCTATTAGGGCTACTTAGTAATTTGCTAATAATCAGCATAAATAGAGCCCACATATCAAATGGGTTCTATCAGTAAGGTAAGTGATAATACAGAGAGTGATATTCAATATAAAATATTTTAAATGCTTCCTGCCCTTACTTGATCCTTTACCCTTAAACCTAAAGGGTGGCACCAGAAGCTTGACCCTTGAAATCAAGAACTCTGGGCCCACCCCTGGCAAGAGTGCTATGGTGTCTTCAAGAGAGCTCTTCTGAAGGCGTTTTGGGAGCACCAGAAGGGACTGAGGGCTGGGGTTCCCAGAGCTTGTAGAACGGCTCTTAGGCTATTCTGTAGGCCTCCACTGAGCCCATAGGTTAAGAAATGTCAAACCTTGAAGTAATTTTGGTCTGATACTTCCTTACTCCCTTTTAGTATCAACCCCCCACTTACCACTAACTCCTAAGGATTCCAGGATTAACCAAAAAGAGCCTAATATCTGTGAATGACCAAATTAGCTTAGGCCAACTTGCAGCAAAGGTTCTACTGAGTTTCTCAAAGGACTGTCACAAAGGCCAAATAACTAAACACTTTACTCCAATCTCACTGGCTCATTCCTGCTTCTTCAGCACTAACGTGTCCCTCTCAGCCCTACCCTATGTCCTTTCCATCAGATGTCCCCTTGGCCCAAACACTTCCTGATTTTGGGAAGCACGCTTACCTTGGTGGCAGAAACTTCTGCTGTAAAACCAGGGTGGCTCTTCCTCAACAAGGCCCACCCAGGAGCCACTCTGCAGGGAAATAATGAGAGGTGACCCCATTTGTCAGGGAGAATAAGGAGAGGACAAGAAGGAATCCTACGTCAGTCTCACTCCAAGCCTACAAGTAGCTCAAGAGTTGTGAAACTCAACCATTATGAACAGGGAAGATGTAATCTCTTCTGATGAGTCTGATGAGGATTTGGTAAACTTCGGGAGTCCCTGTGTGTCCAGAGAATTTAGATGCTGCCTGAATAGGAAAAATTCCAAAGGCAAAGAGAAATAAGCCAGTAAATGAAAGGAACCAGCTCTTCTTCTTTTTCCCTCTGTTATATAAACCACCAGCTCAGGAGGCAAGGCCATGGGCATGTGAACCTGAGAGTCAGCCAGACCTGAGGCCAGATGGCACTGTGCCACTTGCTGGCTGCGTGAACATGGGCACCCTCTCAATCTCTCTGAGCCTCAGTTTCCTCATCTGTAAAATGTGAGTAATACTAGTGAATAAACTCTCAGTGTTTATTGTAAGAACTAAGTGCTGCAAATCACTTGGCACTGGGCTTGGCACATAAAAAGTGCTCCATAAATGTTATGCCTTGACTCTGTAAATATTTTAGTAAGTAGCTCCCATAGCACTGGTGATTATGTAATAAGTGATTTACTTTACTAGAAGCAAAATGGCTCTTCCTGAATTACAAACCCTGGAATCCATCTCTCCAGCTTTACTGGAATATTACCATGCCTATGGTGATTTCCGGACCTTGCTTATTCATAAAGAGACTTTCTCAGTAGATGATGTGTTAGAAGCCTAGAGGTGAGGTACGGAGGGGGTGGAAAAGGGTATGATTATCTTAAACAATTCAAAGCGCGGATCTGCAGTCTAAGGGTTACATTTAATGCACGGGTTCCCAAAGAGAGGAATTAAATCCAATAGGAGAGAATTGCAGAGAACAAATTTCTGGGGCATTTGGCCTTGTTTTGTTTTCATGATCCAGCCAGAGTTTCTCCTGTGTATCAGGCACTGTTCTGGGTACCAGGAACACTAGTGGTGAACATATTACCTGATGGAGCCTGTATCCTAATAGGAGCCGAATGATGATCAAATAAGTAAATAAACAAGATAAATTAAGATACTGATAAGTACTGTAAACAGCATAAAATTGAGTGCTAAGATGTAGGATTATTGGAGATAGACTTTTTTATTGAGGTATAACTGACATTAACATTATATTAGTTTCAAGTGTACAACTTAATGATTTGATATTTCTATATATTGCAAAATGATCACCACAATAAGTCTGGTTAACATCCGTCATCACACATAGTTACAAGAAAAAATTTATGATGAGAAATTTTAAGATGCACTCTCTTAGCAACCTTCAAATATGCAATATAGCACTTCTATAGTCTCCATGCTGTACATTACACCTCTGTGACTTATTTACTTTATAACTGGAAGTTTGTACCGTGTGAGTCCTTCATCTATTTCACCTACTCCCCACCCCCCACCTCAAGAACCACAATTCTAGTCTCTGTATCCATGAGCTTGGCTTTTTGCTCAGCTTGATTTTGTTTCTTAGATTCTACATATAAGTGAGATTATACACTATTTGTCTTTATCTGTCTGACTTATTTCACTTAGCAAAATGTCTTCAAGGTCCATTCATGTTGCTGCAGATGGCTGACTTCTTTTTTATGGCAGAAAATATATATATATATATATATATATATATATATATATATATGCTGCTAGGTCGCTTCAGTCGTGTCCGACTCTGTGCGACCCCATAGACGGCAGCCCACCAGGTTCCACCATCCCTGGGATTCTCCAAGCAAGAACACTGGAGTGGGTTGCCATTTCCTTCTCCAGTGCATGAAAGTGAAAAGTGAAAGTGAAGTCGCTCAGTCGTGTCCGACTCTTAGCGACCCCGTGGACTGCAGCCCACCAGGCTTCTCCGTCCATGGGATCTTTCAGGCAAAATACTGGAGTGGGGTGCCATTGCCTTCTCCATATATATATATATATATATATATATATATGTATATATTTACATACTCCAGGGTTTGCATGATGGTTAACAGACACATCAGACTTTCTATTTATTTCTATTTTGATCTTAAATACATTTCTATTGCACAGTTGTCACAACACTAGATAATGTAACTGAGTTCTTCCACACCAAGCAATACTTTAGGAGCTTACCTATATCACTGTATTTAACCTCTACAACAAGCCTGTGAGATAGGTATTATTATTCATGTTTTATAAAAACAGACAGGACAAGTGAACTCTCCAGTGTCACACAGCTGACAAGTGGCAGAACTTGGATGTGAACCCCGCAGTCTGGATACAGAGTTTACATTTATAACTACTACATGACTCTGTCCCATATTTAAATACAATTTACAAATTTTAAACAAACATATATGGGGGTCACATGCTCAAGTTTTTGTTTTTAGCTGAAAACGCTGTTCAGTTAAAAAAAAATCTTTGGGACTTTCCTGGTGGTCCAGTGGCTAACACTCCACGCTCCCAATGCAGGGGGCCTGGGTTCGATCCGCCAGGTAACTAGATCCTGTGTGCTGCAGCTAAGACCTGGTGCAGCCAAAAGAAATTTAAAAAAAAATTTTTTTTTAACTTTGGAAAAAATGTTGATAAATTCAGATAAAATACTCAACTATTTCCATGGGAGCTTCTGGGTAGCAGGGGTAGTTGTCAGGCTCGTTAAAGTCTTAGGTACAGCATGCGCTCCAAAGCTACTAGAACTGTGCTTCCAAAGGACAATCATTTGTACACCACCTTCACAAGTTGCGCCATGTCTTTCAGCACTTGTGTCTAATTCATATTTTTCTCTTCTTTCTTTTTAAAAACCAAATTAATGAATTTTCTGAATAAATAGTGTCACCACTACAAATGGAAAATTAGCATCTCTTGTAGAGATGCCACCATCTCGTTATAAAATGTTGTAGAAGTTCTACTTGAAACATCTTGTTTTTTAGGAAAATAATGACAGCTGATGTTTTATAGTGCCAGGTATTTTATATTGCTAGGTTCTATTTCAAGTATTGAAAATATATTGAGTTTTCAATAACCCTGTGTGTGCTCAGTGACTCAGTCGTGTCCGACTCTTTGTGACTGCATGGACTGTAGCCTCAGGCTCCTCTGTCCATGGGATTCTCCCGGCAAGAACCCTGGAGTGGGTTGCCATGTCTTCCTCCAGGGGATCTTCCCTTCCCAGAGATTGAACCTGGGTGTCCTGCATTGCAGGCAGATTCTTTACCACTGAGCCACCAGCTATGGACTATAATAGCCCTACTGGGCTATTAATATCATCCCCATTTTACAAATGAAGGACAAACATTTTCAGTAACCTGTGTAAGCTGACACAACTGCTGAGGCAGAGACAGGACTTGAACCCAGGCAGCTCCAAAGCAGGATGTTTGGTTACTCATTACATATGCAGTGATGTTGCCTATCGCACTTCCTACATCAAAGGAGAGGAGAGGAAGGAAGCACCCTCCTACCCTCAACCTGGTTAGTGACCTACTGCTGGGCCTCCGTGGGCTGCCCAGCTCCCTATGTCCAAGTCACAGAAGTCGCTGCCCTTTCCTCCTCCAGTGGTGGGTCAAAAGTGGGAGTGCTCACCCCTCTAACTCCGGGACGCAACAGAAACTTGCAGTAAGAATGTTGCCCTGGATTGGTTGGGAACCTCCCAAGATGGTGGCCTCCAGACAGAGAGGACCCAGGTGGTAAGAGGCTGTGGTAGGAACATCTAGGTGATGGAAACTGAGGCTGGCTGGGGAGCAGCAAGTTGCAGGAGAAGCATTCCCAGATACCCCAAGTTGATGTTGAGTAGATCTAGCATGGGAGTCCTGGACAAGCCACAGAAATACCCATGAAAGAAAGGCAGCTTCAAAAATCTCCCAGGTGTGAAGAGACAGGGTGAGATTATTCCCACTCCAGCCTACTAAGAAGTCTCCACAGGCGGAAAATCCCACCGATGTTTTTAAAGAGACTTTTATGACTATATCTAAAAAATCCTGCTTGTTTCATTTTCAAGAATCCTTTCTCAGTTACATCCTTTGGGGTGGGAGGAAGGAGCCGGAAAATCCACCTATGTAACCAGGTTCATGGACTCTGCAATATTTCCCAATAAACTGAAGTGTGACTTCCATTCTTAAGTCCCTCTTTGTTATGATATTCCCAACAAAGAGCATGAAATTGTGATAGAAGGACCAAGTGGGGGCCCTAGGGAGAATCTCTATATTAGATATGTATTTGTTGTTGTTTAGTCACTCAGTTGTGTCTGATTCTTTGCAACCCCATGGACTATAGCCAGGATTCCCTGTCCTTCACCATCCCCCAGAGTTTGCTCAAGCTCATGTCCATTGAGTTGGTGATGCCATCCAACCATCTCATCCTCTGTCATCCCCTTCTCCTCCTGACTTCAATCTTTCTCAGCATCAGGGTCTTTTCTAATGAGTTTATTCTTTGCATCAGGTGGCCAAAGTATTGGAGCTTCATCTGCAGCATCAGTCCTTCCAATGAATATTCAGGACTGATTTCCCTTAGGAGGAATTGGTTGGATCTCCTTGTAGTCCAAGGGACTCTTAAGAGTCTTCTCCAACACCACAGTTCAAAAGCATCAATTCTTCAGCACTCAGCTTTCTTCACAGTCCAACTCTCACATCCATACATGACCACTGGAAAAACCATAGCCTTGACTAGACAGACCTTTGTTGGCAAAGTAATGTCTCTGCTTTTAATATGCTGTCTACGTTGGTTGGAGAAGGCAACGGCACTCCACTCCAGTACTCTTGCCTGGAAAATCCCATGGACGGAGGAGTCTGGTGGGCTGCAGTCCATGGGGTCGCTAAGAGTCAGACTCAACTGGGCCACTTCCCTTTCACTTTTCACTTTCCTGCATTGGAGAAGGAAATGGCAACCCACTCCAGTGTTCTTGCCTGGAGAATCCCAGGGACGGGGGAGCCTGGTGGGCTGCTGTCTATGGGGTCGCACAAAGTTGGAGACAACTGAAGTGACTTAGCAGCAGCAGCTACATTGGTCATAGCTTTTCTTCCAAGGAGTAAGCATCTTTTAATCTCATGGCTGCAATCACCATCTTCAGTGATTTTGGAGCCCCCCAAAATGAAGTCTGTCACTGTTTCCACTGTTTCCCCATCTATTCGCCATGAAGTGATGGGACCAGATGCCATGATCTTACTTTTCTGAATGTTGAGCTTTAAGCCAACTTTTCCACTCTTCTCTTTCACTTTCTTCAAGGGACTCTTTAGTTCCTCTTTACTTTCTGCCATAAGGGTGGTGTCATCTGCATATCTGAGATTATTGATATTTCTCCCAGCAATCTTGATTTCAGCTTGTGCTTCATCCAGCCCAGCGTTTCTCATGATGTACTCTGCATAAAAGTTAAACAAAAGTGTTAAATGTACTGAAATCTGTCAGTCTTTTTCTTTTTGGTCTTGAGGTTTTGTCTTACTTTAAATCATGCTTCCAAAATCCATATTAGAAAATTTTTCTCCTATATATATTTCAAACTCTTTTATATCGTGTGTGTGTGGGGGGTGTGTGTTTATGTGTATGTATTTGCTTTGGTGTATGTTTTAAAATGTGGCTTCCCTGATGGCTCAATGGTAAAGAATCTGCCTGCCAATGCAGGAGACATGAGTTAGATCCCTGGGATGGGAAGATCCCCTGGAGAAGGAAATAACAACCCACTCCAGTATTGTTGCCCCTGGGAAATCCTATGGACAGAGAGCCTGGCAGGCTACAGCCCATGGGGTCTCAGAAGAGTTGGACACAACTTAGTGTCTAAACAACAACAACACGATGTTTTAAAATAGTGATCTGACTTTGTTTTTCCTATATAGATTGTTAGTTGTCCCAACATCATTAGCCAAGTAGGCCAGCCATTTACCACTGACTTAAATTACACTTTCGTTTATGTGTATGACCATACATGCCTAGATGTATTTCCAGATTCTCTGTTCAGGTCCAATTGATTGATTTGATCCCTCCTATAACAACACTACAGTGTAATTACAATAACCTTGGAGAAGGGTTTGATATATCTAGGGCAAGGTTTCTACTTTCTCATTACATTTGTTTTGCAATATTTTACTAGAATCCTTCTGCACGTTTTCTTCTAGATGAATCTTTTAATCCATTTATTGGGTTCCATGAAAAATTGGAATGAATTTATATATTATTTATGAGTGCTGATTTATTCACACTATTGAATATCCCAATCCTGGAGCATAAGATATCTCTCTATTTTTCCAAATATCCTTTTGTGTACTTGTATTAATGCATATCTTTAGCTTTATTCCTAGGTTTTTTATTTTGGTTTGGTTTGGGCACTTTTGTGAATGGGATTTATTTTTTCATGGTATTTTGTAATTGATTATTGGTGGTACATAGAAGAATCCACAACATTTTTAACTCTGATGTTTTATCCAGCAATCTTACTAAACTTTCATTAGTTTTAATAGGTTTTTAAAATTATCATATCATTTGCAAATAATAAACTTTTGTCTCATTGCTTAAAATATTTTTTCTGGTTTTATTATAAGGGCAAGAAACTATCTTCCACTGGTCAGAGTTTTAAATGTTGAATACACACAGTAGTAGCAGGTATTCCTGTCTTATTCCTGACTTTAACAGGAATGCTTATAGTTTTTCATCGTTAATGTGATATTTGGTATAAGCTTATACCCTGGTGGCTCAGAAGGTAAAGCGTCTTCTGCCTGCAATGCAGGAGACCTGGGTTCCATCCCTGGGTAGGGAAGATCCCCTGGAAAAGGAAATAGCAACCCACTCCAGTAGTCTCGCCTGGAAAATTCCATGGATGGAGGAGCCCGGTATGCTACAGCCCATGGGGTCGCAAAGAGTCGGACACGATTAAGCGACTTCACTTTTCACTTTATGGACGATATCCATTACCAAGTTAAGGTAGATTCTTTTGTTTCCAGATTTGCTAAAATTTTTAATCAGGTAGTGACCTTAAACTTAATCCTTTTTTTGAATTCTTTTTTTCCTTAGCTGCACTGGATCTTTGTTGCTGTGAATGGTCTTTCTCTAGTTGCAGCGACCAGGGGTTACTCTCTACTTGCGGTTCACAACCAGACACAATTTTTGTTTCTGTGTTTGTAAGGATATTGGTCTGTAGTTTCCTTTCCTTGTGATGTCTTTGTCTGGTTTTGGTATCAAGGTAATAATACTGGCCTTAGAGTGAGTTGAGAAGTATTCCCTCCTCTTCTGTTTTTTGGAAGAACTTGTGAAGAATTGGTATTAATTATTCTTTATACTTTGATAGAATTTACTAGTGAAGTTACTAGTGAGCTTTTGTTTGAGGCAGTTTTTAAATTACTAATTCAAGCTCTATTCAGATTTTCTACTCTTGAGGCAGTTTCAGTAGCTTGTGTTTTTCTAGGAATTTCTTCATTAATCTACATTATCTACTATGTTGACATAAAATTGCCACTCCTTTCATCTTGATTTTCAGTTGTAAGGACTGAGTTTTTCAAAATGTTTTCTCAGTTTTCAAATTCATTGTTAATGTTTTAAAGCCCGTTTCATTGAAAAGATTTATATCCTTTATATTTGGAATCATTCTGCTACCCTATTTTATTGTTTCTTCTCTTTTGAAAATTAATTTTATTAAAGTGTAGTTAATATTGTGTTAGTTTATACTCTACAGCAAGTTTCTTTTCTATTTCTGTTGCTTCTTTTATATTTTATTTCTGACTACACCCCCTTAAATTTTTAACATTCAATATTCCATAAAGTTCTAAAAGTAATAATCATCTCCATTATCACTCTAAGCAGAACAGTAAAATTCACAGTTTTACATCCTCCCACTATGCCAACATTGCGATCACCTCCCATTAGATCTAGATTATTAATTCTTTTGTTTTTTACATTATGGATTACATTAAGATTTAACACTAATTCTACACATTTCTCATAATCCTCATCTTCCTGATTTTTGTATTTTTCACTTTACTGGACTATATCCTCAAAGAATCTTTTCAAAGAGAATTTTTTATGCCTTTTACATGCCTTTACACGTCTTACACTGGGCTTCTCTGGTAGCTCAGATGGTAAAGAATCCGCCTGCAATGCAGGAGACCTGGGTTCAATCCCTGAGTTTGGAAGATCCCCTGGAGAAGGGAATGGCGACCCATTCCAGTATTCTGTCCTGGAGAATTCCATGGACAGAGGAACCTGGCAGGCTGTAGTCCATGGGGTTGCAAAGAGTTGGACACAACTGAGCGGCTTTCACTTTCACATGACTCAAAATATCTACTTGTCTTTCTCATTGAAAGCTTGTTTACTCGAATATAGAATTCTAGGCTCAAAATATTTTTTCTTCAGAACTTTAAAAATAAATCACCGTTGTCCTCTAGCCATTGGGGTCATCATTAAGAAGACTGATGTCAACTGGATTCCTGCTTACTTACAGGCAGGTTGCATTTTACTCTAAAGTTTTAAGAATTTTCTGTTACTCTTTGGAATTTTGAAATTTTGCCAGGGTATTAACCTATTTGTGCCTATATATTTTCCCCTTACTACAAGACCAGATATTTTTACATGACATGAAATTTTAAAAGAAAACTAAAAGTTCTTCATCCTTCCTCCATGTTACCCTATGTTCCTTCTGCTTTTAGACGTAAATTCCTCCTAAAGGAAGGCAGTCTGTCCTTTATGGAATCAAAGAGAAAATTAATCTATGTTCCAGCCACCTGCTTGCTACCAGCACCTAACAGGGTACCTGGCACTTAACAGACATAAATAAATGTTTGAAAAAGTAATCTGAGTTATGTTGTTGCAGACTGAATACCCTGCAGCATCTCTTGCTGTTTAAAAAAACACCAAAAATGCTAGATTAAAAAAAAGTTTAATAGATTTTAAAATCATGACTGAGGTGGAAAGAAAGTAAGGGAGAAACCCAAAAGCTAAAGATGAGATGGGAGTGTTTGTTGCTCAGTCGTGTCCAACTCTTTGCTATCCCATTGATTGTAACTCGCCAGGCTGCTCTGTCCATGGAATTCCCAGGCAAGAATCCTGGAGTCGGTAGCCATTCCCTTCTCCAGGGGATCTTCCAGACCCAGGAATTGAGATGGGAACCAGATTATAAAAGTCAGCAATTGTTGGAACCAGAGACATCTCCTGCTCCTCTGTGACCTAGAGTAAGAGTTTTATCTGGTGTCATGAGAAAGAGGAGGCAGGATGTGGGGACTTGGCAAGGTGAAGGTCAGATTGGAGACCACTGCACAAAGCTCAGTTCCCCAACATCTACATTCTCAGTAAAAAGGTAGTCTATTTATTCACTCTGTGTGTATATCTTCTGGTGAGCAATAGATGAGGAAAAAAATGGAAACAGTGTCAGATTTATTTTCTTGGACTCCAAAATCACTGTGGATTGTGATTGCAGCCTTAAAATTAAAAGACACTTGCTCCTTGGAAGAAGAACTATGACAAACCTAGACAGCATATTAAAAAGCAGAGACATCACTTTGCCAACAAAGTCCATCTAGTCAAAGCTATGGTTTTTCCAGTAGTCATGTACAAATGTGAGAGATGGACCATAAAGAAGCCTGAGCACTGAAGAACTGATGATTTTGAATTTGTGGTGCTGGAGAAGACTCTTGAGAGTCCCTTGGACAGCAAAGAGATCAAACCAATCAATCTTGAAGGAAATCGATCCTGAATATTCATTGGAAGGACTAATGCTGAAACTGAAGCTGCAATACTTTGGCCACTTGATGCAAAGAGCTAACTCACTGGAAAAGACCCTGATGCTGGGAAAGATTGAGTGCAAGAGGAGAAGGGGGCAACAGAGGATGAGATAGCTACTGACTCAATGGACATGAGTTTGAGGAAACTCAGGGAAATAATGAAGGACAGGAACGCCTGGCATGTTGCAGTTCATGGGGTTGCAAAGAGTTGGACACAGCTCTTTAGTTGTGACTTAGTGACTGAACAACAAGGCAAGAGAGGTAACACACTGATCTGTCACAAGCTTGACTTGTGGATAGAGAAGTTCTCTGAGAATGGATAGTCACAATCAGACTTTATCCATGCTTTTTGCAGAACAATTTATACTACTTCTGTAGTATTAAAAAAGTTACCTTGCAAAGAAAAGTCAGTTTTTTTCAGAAAGAACCCAGACTTCACAGAGTTCCAACAAAGTTCCATCAGATATCAAAAATCACAAAATAAAATTTTTTAAAAATCACAAAATGCACCAAGAAACAAGGTGTCAAGAAGAGCAACAACACAGTTGAAGAGGAATTGAGTTAGAACAAAAATTTGAGGACAGAATACAGACATAAAAATGGACAATACCAGCCTGGAGGACTGGCTGATAAAGTTGAAAACATACTGAATTGGAGTTCCACAAAAATAGAATTAGAGAGAAGAAGGAGATACAATGTTAGAAGAGATGACACCTGAGATTTTTCTCGAAAAAAAATTCTGAAGTAGATAAAAGAAATAACAAGTATACAGTAACAAAATGAAAGAACACCAAAAACAAGCGAATGTCTTAAAAGCAAAGCAACCAGAGAAAAAAATCAGATTATCTTCTATGTAGACAGAAAATAATTGAACAGTATTTTCAAAATTCTGAGAGACAATAACTGCAAATCTAGAATTGTATATACAACAAAGCTACCTTTCAATAATGATAAAAATAAAGACATTTTCAAGTTAAAAAAAAAGACTCTGACAGAGTTTCCCATGAACTACTAGAACTTTTAGATTGTACCTCATATGCAAAAGTGAACGATGACCAAAAAATAAGTGAAAAAGCAAGCGGATTGGGTAAGAGAAGAGACAACCGATTTCCATGAATGAACCCCTACGAATCTCCTTATGTCTTATTCCTTTCTTATCGCTAAGTGACTTTTACTAAGCGCTTCCCTAAGTCTGAGACTCTGTGCTAAGCCCTTGATACACATCTTACTAAGCTTTAAACAGCCCTGTGAGGAAAAGGTCATTGTTCCCATTTTACAAACAGGAAATGGGGACTTACTTTGTCTGAGGTCAGGGAGTCTGGCTAATGTACAACTAATTGCGAGGGAGAGTCAAGGCATATAAGCTTGGGCTGAAGTTGTAACCTAGCCCCAATTAACTTGGAATCAAATGCAATAAAAGTTAGGGAGGAGGGAGGAGGGTTCGGGATGGGGAACACATGTATACCTGTGGCGGATTCGTTTTGATATTTGGCAAAACTAATACAATTATGTAAAGTTTAAAAATAAAATAAAATTGGAAGAATAAAAAAAAAATAAAAAAAAAAAATAAAAAAAAAAAGTTAATCTCAAAACACAACAAAAATCCTTTATTTAAAAGTGCTTTTGAGGGGAAGAGCTAAGAGAAGAGCAGAGGATCAAGAAAAGGAAACATGGACTACCAGACATGACTTACATTTCTGATATAATGGAACTGATTGCAGCAGAGCAACCTTCCAACAAATAACAACTAGAAACGTCAATAAAACACCAAGGAAAAATCTATCTGAGGCTCTGGAAAGAAGTTGAGGTACTAGGACTTAATGGGGAAAGCTTCTGGGAGAAAAAGCAACTGGAAAAAGATGAGTTGACATTCTACAGTCATTTTTCCCCTCAAAGTATTTACCAATTCTAGTTACAATTGTTGTTGTCCAGTCATTAAGTGGTGTCCAACTCTTTGTGACCCCATGGACCGTGGCACAACAGGCTTCCTTGTTCTTCACTATCTCCCAGAGTTTGCTCAAACTCATGTCCATTGAGTCAGTGATGCCATCCAACCATCTCATTCTCTGTCATCCCCTTCTCCTCCTGCCTTCAATCTTTCCCAGCATCAGGGTCTTTTTTAAATGAATCGGCTCTTCACATCAGGTGGCCAAAGTATTGGAGTTTCAGCTTCAGCATCAGTCCTGCCAATGAACACCCAGGACAGATCTCCTTTAGAATGGACTGGTTTGATCTCCTTGCAGTTCAAGGGACTCTCAAGAGACTTCTCCAACATCACAACTCAAAAGCATCAATTCTTCAGTGCTCAGTTCTCTTTATGGTTACAGGGCAGGTGGCAAAGAATCCAGGTCACACCAGTCACAGGATTTCTGTTAAGAGGTAAATAAAGCAGCCATCTGTGGGCTAGAGAGATAAAATTAGAAGCTTAAGGGCCAGGACCCCAGTGAGAAAGGAGAAGAATACTGAATACAACACTTAGTTTTTACTAGAAAACACCCACTACCTTCTGAATTTGTCTGAGCAGGAAGCTAGGAAGAGAAATAGAAAGCCTAGAAACTAAAAACAGGGTTTTGGCAGTCTCAGAGTGGCAAGTATGCAAGTATAACAATTTGAGACCTACTAAAAGAAAGGATGTCTGCGTAATACCCCAGATTCATAGCTGGAGCCCCTGGAGAGATCTACCCTAGAAGTTAGAGGGAAATAGAACTAGAAAGAAGTTTGCCAAAACTGTAACTCAGCCTGGAGTTGACTCAGTCTCTGTATTAAAAAGACTAGTCACCACTCTCCCTGACCAGCTAAGGAATGGATAACTCCATCTGAAACAAGATATTATTTACAGTCTTAACATTCTTTTCCATATACAATGTCCATCATTGATTCAAAAATTACCAGGCATGCTAAGAGATGTAAATAACCAGAAACAAGAGAAGAAAAAAGGAAAGCAGAAAAAGAACTACAGATGACTCAGATGATGGAACTAAACAGATAGAGTTAAACAGTTTTTTTTAAATAATAAAAACAATGGATCAACAGATTAAAAAATTAATTTCTTAGAAAATCAAAACCTATTAAAAATAATCAAATGCTAGGACTGAAAAATACAATAAATGAAAATGGGAAATCCAACAGATTGGGCTTAAGAGCAGATTTAGATCCAGAAAGGAGAGATTAGTGAACTATAAAAGAATTTGAACGTGTTAGTAGCTCAGTCGTGTCCAACTCTTTGTGACTCCATGGACTGTAGCCCACCAGGCTCCTCTGTCCATGGGATTCTCCAGGCAAGGATACCGGAGTGGGCTGCCATACCCCCTCCAGGGATTCTTCCTGACCAAGCAATCAAACCCAGATCTCCTGCATTGCAGGCAGATTCTTTACTGTCTGAGCCACCTCTTAAGACAACAGAAAATACTGAGACTAAAGACAAAGAGAAAAAGGGATGGAAAGTATAGAGAATCTAAGAGGTAAACGGCATACGGTGAAAAGGGACAGCATATGTGTAACTAAGGACATGGAAAGAGAAAGAAGGACAGTAGTTAAAGTAATAGACAAGAGTTTCCTGAAACTGATGAAATATCTTGTATTTCAGATTAAAGAAATTCACTGAATTCAATCACGATGAAAATGAAGAAAAGCACATTGAGGTATATCATAGTCAAACTTCTGAAAACCAGCTAAAAGTAGAAACTTTCAAGGAACCACATTGAGACTGAAAGGTGATTTCCAACAGAAACAATAAAACTCAGAAGACAAGGAGCTGAAAGAAAATAATTGCCCATCTAGGATCTTCGATTCCATGAAATTATCCTTCAAAATGAAAGGTCAAAGGACAAGGAAAACAGAATTCTTAGCATCAAAATTGCACTCAGAGAAATACTGAAGGGAGTTCTTCTGATAAAAGGAAAATTATTCCCAGTAGAAATACAGAATGCAGAAAGAAAGAGAAAACCCAGAGAAAAAAAAAAGGATAAATGAAAATGAATATTGACTTGCAAAACGGTAATAAAAATGTACATGCCTCTAAGCTAGAATTTCCACTCCTAGGAATTCCCATAGATAGACTGTGTGTCTGCTCCATTCCCACCCCAGATCCATCCACTAGTCTTCTATGCCATCTTTGTCCTAGAAAGGACAAAGGAGGGAGGGTGACAACCCTGGTCACCTAGTGCCCTTGCCTACTGGCATCTGTGGTTGGGTTTGGCTAACGGGAGGTGCTGGCAGGAGATTGCAGTGCAGGAAGAGAGTGCAGCAGACGTATTTCTTCCACGGAAGACTTTAGCAAAAGCCTATTATATGTTTGTACAAATATGAATATCTCCTCAAGAATATACAAAAATACGATATTATTGATCTTTTTTGCACTACTTAAATTTTGTTTTACCCTGTGGACGTACTACTTTTTTAAAAGATCCTTTTAACCGCTTTTATAAAAGAAAATCCTTTACTAGAGTCAAAATCACCTTTTAAACATTTGGCAAATCAGCTTCCTTGTCCTGTTCTCACCTGGTCTCACTCTCGGAAATACACTATCAGCCAAACCAAACCTCACACTTAAGTAGTACTTCAGAAGAATCGGAGAAATCAAGAGAAGCAAACAGAAGACCCAGATTTCATGACCTTCACCAGATTTCTCTGTAACTTTCCTCTGTATCAGTGGAGATAAGACTGGAGGTTGATATTGGGTTCTGGAGGGGACAGAAGGGCAGGAACCATCTATTTCCCTTCCTCTCCCATCCAATCCTGCCCTTGAGTGTCACTTAACCTGTCATGACTGCTTCTAGATTGGATAAACTTCTGGTCACCTCAGTCACTCTTGCAGTGACTGAGTGAGGTTGAGCATAAGACTAAGCTCAGTCTAAGACAGCTAAGGGGTTACCAAGTAGTCACCTCACCAAATAGCACAAAGCCTAAAGCAGATGGTTTCTATGTCATCTTTATCCTTCAAAAAAAAAAAAAATCCAGGGCTGCTTCTGTGAAAATAACATGTCTTTGTCTACCGAAGACTGTGGGTCTCATGGCTGGCCATGTTTCCCTCTTTGCCTTGGTTGTCAGGAAACTCAGATATGAATCTGCTTCCCACCTTGAAAATTTTAGTTCAGCCCTTATAGCACCCACATCTGCACACTGATTCTCTGTGCTTTATAATTCTATTAAATTATTTTCTTCCTTTGCATGTATGCATGCTAAGTCACTCAGACATGTCTGACTCTTTGCAAACTTATGGACTGTTGCCTGCCAGACTCCTTTGTCCATGGGATTTCCCAGACAAGGACAGTGGAGTGGGTTGCCCTGCCCTCCTAAGGGGATCTTCCTGACCCAGGGATCAAACCTGCTTTTCTTATGTCTCCTGTATTGACAGGTAGGTTCTTTACCACTAGCGCCACCTGGGAAGCCCTTTTATTCCTTTAGATCTTTTATTTCTGTACTTTTTAAATTGTTCTGTTATATATATATATATATATATCTGGAGCCACCTGTGATGCTTTTGAGAATGAAGTAAGTTTAATCCATAAGTGAAAACAAGGACTAGTTGACCACATTGCTCAGTTGATTTACATCATCTGAGGGAAGGACCACAAACTTACTTATTTTTAATTTTTATTTTTAATCAGTAAATATGTATTGAGCACCGCCTACCACCTACCAGGCACTATTCCAGCACCAAGGATGTGGCAAAGAATAAAACAAAAGACCTGCCCTCATGGAATTTCCATTCTAGGGGGGGAAATAGACAATAAACACATAAAAAGTAAACATATATTATAACAGAGGGGTCAAAACAGGCCTCTCTAATTACGGGACACTATTGAGGAGGGCACTTTAATTTCTCTCCCTTCCACTTGCCACTGTCCTCATTTATTCTACCGTAGTCTTCTCTGGGTGAACACAATAAATGTCAATAACTACTTCTTAAAGTCTATTACATCCTCCACACTAAGCCAGAAGATCAGATTAGGTTAAACCCCTGATAAAGTTCATTTTTCAGTTTGACACTTAAAGTCCCTCGAGGTCTGGCTTCAAATCCTGCCTCACTCCGAATGCACAGTTCCCCAAATATGTCCCAGACTTGCCACCTTCATGCCCCTGCTCATGCCATTTCTTCTGTCATCCTTCAGGATCCAGTTCAAACATCACCTACTCGGGGCAGCCATCTGCAGTGCCCCAGGTAGAATTAGCCAGCCTGTCCTTTGAAGTCCCAGACATTGTTCAGATATCTATCACATACCTCCAGCCATCACCTAGTGGTCAATTACATATCTACATGTATGTCTGTTCCCCTACAGGATTATGAGTCTCCAGAAGATCTTGCATAGAGCTGGCATTCAGTAATTGTCAAAATTAACAACAAATGTTGGTGAAAATGTGGGGGAAAAAGGAAAGTAGTACACTGTTGGCAGGGCTTTAAATTGGTGTAGTCACTATGGAGAACAGTATGGAGGTTCCTCAAAAATGTAAAATATGGGACTTCGCTGGCAGTCCAGTGGTTAGGACTCCACACTTCCACTGCTGAGGGCCTGGGTTCAATCCCTGGCTGGGGAATTAAGATTCTACAGGTTGCATGGCTCAGTCAAAAAAAATTTTTTTTTAAATAGACCCATCATGTGATCCAGCAATCCCATCTCTGTGTATACCCAAAGGAAATGAAAACGCTAATTTGAAAAGATATCTGCAGCCCTATGTTAACTACAGCATTATTTAAATAGTTAAGACATAAAAGCAACTTGTGTGCATTGATAGATAAATGGATAAGGAAATAAAATATTATTCAGTCATAAAAAAGGAGATTGTGCGAGTTGCGACATCATGAATGGACCTTGGAGGTGTTCAGTTCAGTTCAGTTCATTTCAGTCACTCATTCGTGTCTGACTCTTTGCGACCCCATGAATTGCAGCACGCCAGGCCTCCCTGTCCATCACCAACTCCCAGAGTTCACTCAAACTCACGTTTTTCGAGTCAGTGATGCCATCCAGCCATTTCATCCTCTGTCGTCCCCGTCTCCTCCTGCCCCCAATCCCTCCCAGCATCAGAGTCTTTTCCAATGAGTCAACTCTTCCCATGAGGTGGCCAAAGTATCGGAGTTTCAGCTTTAGCATCAGTCCTTCCAATGAACACCCAGGACAGATCTCCTTTAGAATGGACTGGTTGGATCTCCTTGCAGTCCAAGGGACTCTCAAGAGTCTTCTCCAACACCACAGTTCAAAAGCATCAATTCTTCGGCACTCAGCTTTCTTCACAGTCCAACTCTCACATCCATACATGACCACTGGAAAAACCATAGCCTTAACTAGATGGACCTTTGTTGGCAAAGTAATGTCTCTGCTTTTTTTTTTTTTCTCTTTTTTTTTTTTCTTTAATAGAAAATTATTTAATTAGTATACATGTGTTCCCCATTCTGCTTTTTAATGTGCTATCTAGGTTGGTCATAACTTCCCTTCAAAGGAGTAAGCGTCTTTTAATTTCATGGCTGCAGTCACCATCTGCAGTGATTTTGGAGCCCCAAAATATAAAGTCTGACACTGTTTCCACTGTTTCCCCATCTATTTCCCATGAAGTGATGGGACCAGATGCCATGATCTTCGTTTTCTGAATGTTGAGCTTTAAGCCAACTTTTTCACTCTCCTCTTTCACTTTCATCAAGAGGCTTCTGAGTTCCTCTTCACTTTCTGCCATAAGGGTGGTGTCATCTGCATATCTGAAGTTATTGATATTTCTCCCGGCAATCTTAATTCCAGCTTGTGCTTCTTCCAGCCCAGTGTTTCTCATGATGTACTCTGCATAGAAGTTAAATAATCAGGGTGGCAATATACAGCCTTGACATACTCCTTTTCCTATTTGGAACCAGTCTGTTCTTCCATGTCCAGTTCTAACTGTTGCCTCCTTACCTGCATATAGGTTTCTCAAGAGGAGGTGTTACCTTAAGTGAAATGTTCAGTTCAGTCCAGTTCAGTCACTCATTCGTGTCTGACTCTTTGTGACCCCATGAATCGCAGCACACCAGGCCTCCCTGTCCATCACTAACTCCCAGAGTCCACTCAAACTCATGTCCATCGAGTTGGTGATGCCATCCAGCCATCTCATCCTCTGGCGTCCCCTTCTCCTCCTGCCCCCAATCCCTCCCAGCATCAGAGTCTTTTCCAATGAGTCAACTCTTCACATGAGGTGGCCAAAGTACTGGAGTTTCAGCTTTAGCATCAGTCCTTCCAATGAACACCCAGGAAAGATCTCCTTTAGGATGGACTGGTTGGATTTCCTTGCAGTCCAAGGGACTCACAAGAGTCTTCTCCAACACCACAGTTCAAAAGCATCAATTCTTTGGTGCTCAGCCTTCTTCACAGTCCAACTCTCACATCCATACATGACCACTGGGAAAACCATAGTCTTGACTAGACGGACCTTTGTTGGCAAAGTAATATCTCTGCTTTTCAATATACTATCTAGGTTGGTCATAACTTTTCTTCCAAGGAGTAAGAGTCTTTTAATTTCATGGCTGCAGTCACCATCTGCAGTGATTTTGTTGGAGAAAGACAAATACTGTATGGTTTCACTTCCATGTGGAATAGCAAAACAAAACAGAAACAAATTGACTGATACAGAGAACACATTGGTGGTTACCTGATGTAGGGGGTGTGGGGATGGGCAAAAGGGATAAAGTGGGTAAAATAAATAAGTCCTGCAGATGGAGTGTGTAGATAGCATGGTGAGTTAATAACACCATATTATATGTTTGAAAGTTGCTAAAAGAGTAGATCTTACTGAGTAGATCTTAACATTTCTCATCACAAAGAAAAAAGTTTGCAACTATGTGTGGTGATGGATGTTAACTAGGCTTACTTTGGCAATCATTTCACCATATAATCACATACCAAATCATGTTGTACATCTGAAACCAATATAATGTTGCATGTTAATTATATCTCAGTAAAAATTATAAAATGGGCTGGAATGAGTGAATTCAACTCAGATGACCATTATATCTACTACGTGGTCAAAAATCCTTTAGAAGAAATGGTGTGGCCATTACAATCAACAAAAGAGTCCAAAATGCAGTTCAGTTCAGTTGCTCAGTCGTGTCTGAAATGCAGTACTTGGATGCAATCTCAAAAATGACAAAATGATCTCTGTTCATTTCCAAGGCAAACCATTCTATATCACGGTAATCCAAGTCTATGCCCCGACCAGTAATGCTGAAGAGGCTGAAGCTGAACAGTTCCATGAAGACCTACAAGACCTTTTAGAAGTAATACCCCCAAAAGATGTCCTTTTCATTACAGGGAACTGGAATGCAAAAGTAGGAAGTCAAGAAACACCTGGAGTAACAGGCAAATTTGGCCTTGGAATACAGAATGAAGCAGGGCAAAGGCTAATAGAGTTTTGCCAAGAGAACACACTGGTCATAGCAAACACCCTCTTCCAACAACACAAGAGAAGACTCTACACATGGACATCACCAGATGGTCAACACCAAAATTAGATTGATTATATTTTTTGCAGCTGAAGATGGGGAAGCTCTATACAGTCAGCAAAAACAAGACTGGAAGCTGACTCTGGAAGATTATGAACTCCTTATTGCCAAATTCAGACTTAAATTGAAGAGAGTAGGGAAAACCACTAGACCATTCAGGTATGACTTAAATCAAATCCCTTATGATTATACACTGGAAGTGAGAAATAGATTTAAGGGACTAGATCTGATAGACAGAGTACCTGAAGAACTATGGATGGAGGTTCATGACATTTTACAGGAGACAGGGATCAAGACCATCCCCAAGAAAAAGAAATGCAAAAAAGGCAAAATGGCTGTCTGAGGACCTTACAAATAGCTGAGAAAAGAAGAGAAGCAAAAAGCAAAGGAGAAAAGGAAAGATATACCCATTTGAATGCAGAGTTCCAAAGAATAGTAAGGAGAGATAAGAAAGTCTTCCTCAGTGATCAATGCAAAGAAACAGAGGAAAACAATATGGAAAAGACTAGAGATCCCTTCAGAAAATTAGAGATACCAAGGGAATATTTCATGCAAAGATGGGCACAATAAAGGACAGAAATGGTATGGACCTAACAGAAGCAGAAAATATTAAGAAGAGGTGGCAAGAATACACAGAAGAACTATACAAAAAAAGATCCTCATGACCCAGACAACGATGATGGTGTGATCACTCACCTAGAGCCAGACATCCTGGAATGTGAAGTCAAGTGGGCTTTAGGAAGCATCACTATGAACAAAGCTAGTGGAGGTGATGGAATTCCAGTTGAGCTATGTCCAATCCTGAAAGCTGATGCTGTGAAAGTGCTGCACTCAATATGCCAGCAAATTTGGAAAACTCAGCAGTGGCCACAGGACTGGAAAAGGTCAGTTTTCATTCCAGTCCCAAAGAAAGGCAATGCCAAAGAATGCTCAAACTACCACACAATTGGACTCATCTCACACACTAGTAAAGTAATGCTCAAAATTCTCCAAGCCAGGCTTCAGTAATATGTGAACTGTGAACTTCCAGATGTTCAAGCTGGATTTAGAAAAGGCAGAGGAACCAGAGATCAAATTGCCAACATCTGTTGCATCATCAAAAAACCAAGAGAGTTCCAGAAAAACATCTACTTCTGCTTTATTGACTATGCCAATGCCTTTGACTGTGTGGATCACAATAGACTGTGGAAAATTCTGAAAGAGATGGGAATACCAGACCACCTGACCTGCCTTTTGAGAAATCTGTATGCAGGTCAGGAAGTAACAGTTAAAACTGGACATGGAAAAACAGAGTGGTTCCAAATAGGAAAAGGAGTACGTCAGGCTGTATATTGTCACCCTGCTTATTTATCTTATATGTAGAGTACATCATGAGAAACGCTGGGCTGGATGAAGCACAAGCTGGAATCACGGTTGCTGGGAGAAATATCAATAACCTCAGATATGCAGATGACACCACCCTTATGGCAGAAAGTGAAGAACTAAAGAGCCTCTTGATGAAAGTGAAAGAGGAGAGTGAAAAAGTTGGCTTAAAGCTCAACATTCAGAAAACTAAGATCGTGGCATCTGGTCCCATCACTTCATGGGAAATAGATGGGGAAACAGTGGAAACAGTGACAGACTTTATTTTTATGGGCTCCAAAATCACTGCAGATTGTGACTGCAGCCATGAAATTAAAAGACACTTACTCCTTGGAAGGAAAGTTATGACCAACATAGACAGCATATTAAAAAGCAGAGACATTACTTTGCCAACAAAGGTCCATCTAGTCAAGGCTAAGGTTTTTCCAGTGGTCATATATGGATGTGAGAATGGGACTATAAAGAAAGCTGAGCAATGAAGAATTGATGCTTTTGAACTGTGGTGTTGGAGAAGACTCTTGAGAGTCCTTTGGATGCAAGGAGATCCAACCAGTCCATCCTAAAGGAGATCAGTCCTGGGTGTTCATTGGAAAGACTGATGCTGAAGCTGAAACTCCAATACTTTGGCCACCTGATGCTAGGAGCCGACTCATAAGAAAAGACCCTGTTGCTGGGAAAGATTGAAGGCAGGAGGAGAAGGGCACAACAGAGGATGAGAGAGTTGGATGCCATCACTGATTCAATGGACATGAGTTGGGTAAACTCCAGGAGTTGGTGATGGACAGGCATGCCTGGCGAGCTGCAATCCATGGAGTCGCAAAGAGTCAGACACAACTGAGTGACTGAACTGAATTGAAAAATTAAAACTTTGCAGCTCACATATATTATCTCTTTTCATCCTTACCTTAACCCTATGAAACAATAAAGGCACGTATTTTCCTATTTTCAGTTAAGGAAACTGAGGGTCAGTCAGATAGGCTAAGGGATTCATGGCTAGTAAGTGCAGAGCTCAGTCTAGAAAACTGAATCCAGTTCTTGGACCACATAGGCTGGCTCAAAAACTTTGCCAAGAGGCAAGAGCTTCAAACCACAAGAGAATTTCAAATATGGCCCCAAGTAACAGTGAAAAGGTACCAACATAAAAACAAAGAAACACTGAAATCTGAGCTGACCGTCAGCAGCAATGTTAGGAGGCTATACCCATGAGAAGGAAGCTAGAAATAGAAACCCCTGTACTGTTGAGTCATTGGAACAAGATTAAAGTCTCATCAGTTGCAGGAATATGCCTGCCTCATAATAGGATGACTTGATATGCCCAGGACTCCAGTGTTAAAACAGAAAACATCCCCAGGAAGCCTGGACAAGTTGGTTCCCTGCATAGAAGACCCTCTATTTGTTTTTGGAAAAAATTAGTGGTCACTTCAGTGAGTGTGCTTTACAATCCATCTCTAAAGATTGGCTTCCAAGCTAGCTTATAATCCAGGCATAATCTTGGTATTTTAGTGGCACCTTGCTTTTGAATAAAACTGGTACTACCTCAATGAAATCTGAATCACTTTCATGTTTTTTCAAAAACTTACAACCCCTTTAAAGATTATTCAAGAATAAGGATATCTAAAGGCAGTTTCCTTTTAGAACTAACACCCAAAAAAGATGTCCTTTTCATTATAGGGGACTGGAATGCAAACGTAGGAAGTCAAGAAACACCTGGAGTAACGGGCAAATTTGGCCTTGGAATATGGAATGAAGCAGGGCAAAGGCTAATAAAGTTTTGCCAAGAGAACACACTGGTCATAGCAAACACCCTCTTCTAACAACACAAGAGAAGACTCTACACATGGACATCACCAGATGGTCAACACCGAAATCAGATTGATTATATTCTTTGCAGCCAAAGATGGAGAAGTCAGCAAAAACAGTCAGCAAAAACAAGACCGGGAGCTGACTGTGACTCAGATCATGAGCTCCTTATTGCTAAATTCAGACTTAAATTGAAGAGAGGAGGGAAAACCACTAGACCATTCAGGTATGACCTAAATCAAATCCCTTATGATTATACAGTGGAAGTGAGAAATAGATTTAAGGGACTAGATCTGATAGACAGAGTGCCTAATGAACTATGGACGGAGGTTCATGACATTGTATAGAAGACAGGGATCAAGACCATCCCCATGGAAAAGAAATGCAAAAAAGCAAAGTGGCTGTCTGGGAGGCCTTACAAATAGCTGTGAAGAGAAGAGAAGTGAAAAACAAAGGAGAAAAGCAAAGATATAAGCATCTAAATGCAGAGTTCCAAAGAATAGCAAGGAGAGATAAGAAAGTCTTCCTCAGCGATCAATGCAAAGAAATAGAGGAAAACAACAGAACGGGAAAGACTAGAGATCTCTTCAGGAAAATTAGAAATACCAAGGGAACATTTCATGCAAAGATGGGCTCGATAAAGGACAGAAATGGTATGGACCTAACAGAAGCAGAAGTTATTAAGAAGAGGTGGCAAGAATACACAGAAAGTGAAGCCGCTCAGTCGTGTCTGACTCTGAACGACCCTATGGATTGCAGCCTACCAGGCTCCTCTGTCCATGGGATTCTCCAGGCAAGAGTACTGGAGTGGGGTGCCATTGCCTTCTCCAGAAGAACTATACAAAAAAGATCTTCACGACCAAGATAATCATGATGCTGTGATCACTGACCTAGAGCCAGACATCCTGGAATGTGAAGTCAAGTGGGCCTTAGAAAGCATCGCTACAAACAAAGCTAGTGGAGGTGATGGAATTCCAGTTGAGCTATGTCCAATCCTGAAAGCTGATGCTGTGGAAGTGCTGCACTCAATATGCCAGCAAATTTGGAAAACTCAGCAGTGGCCACAGGACTGGAAAAGGTCAGTTTTCATTCCAGTCCCAAAGAAAGGCAATGCCAAAGAATGCTCAAACTACCACACAATTGGACTCATCTCACACACTAGTAAAGTAATGCTCAAAATTCTCCAAGCCAGGCTTCAGTAATATGTGAACTGTGAACTTCCAGATGTTCAAGCTGGATTTAGAAAAGGCAGAGGAACCAGAGATCAAATTGCCAACATCTGTTGCATCATCAAAAAATCAAGAGAGTTCCAGAAAAACATCTACTTCTGCTTTATTGACTATGCCAAAGCCTTTGACTGTGTGGATCACAATAAACTGTGGAAAATTCTGAAAGAGATGGGAATACCAGACCACCTGACCTGCCTCTTGAGAAATTTGTATGCAGGTCAGAAAGCAACAGTTAGAACTGGACATGAAGCAACAGACTGGTTCCAAATAGGAAAAGGAGTATGTCAAGGCTGTATATTGTCACCCTGTTTATTTAACTTATATGCAGAGTACATCATGAGAAATGCTGGGCTGGAAGAAGCACAAGCTGGAATCAAGATTGCCGGGAGAAATGTCAATAACCTCAGATATGCAGATGACACTGCCCTTTTGGCAGAAAGCAAAGAAAAACTAAAGAGCCTCTTGATGAAAGTGAAAGAGGAGGATGAAAAAGTTGGCTTAAAACTCAACATTCAGGAAAATAAGATCATGGCATCTGGTCCCATCACTTCATGGGAAATAGATGGGTAAACAGTGGAAACAGTGACATACTTTATTTTTGGGGGGCTCCCAAATCACTGCAGATGGTGACTGCAGCCATGAAATTAAAAGACGCTTACTCCTTGGAAGAAAAGTTATGACCAACCTATATAGCATATTGAAAAGCAGAGACATTACTTTGCCAACAAAGGTCCATCTAGTCAGGGCTATGGTTTTTCCAGTGGTCATGTATGGATGTGAGAGTTGGACTGTGAAGAAAGCTGAGTGCCGAAGAATTGATGCTTTTGAACTGTGGTGTTGGAGAAGACTCTTGAGAGTCCCTTGGACTGCATGGAGATCCAACCAGTCCATTCTAAAGGAGAGCAGTCCTGGGATTTCTTTGGAAGGACTGATGCTAAAGCTGAAACTCCAATACTTTGGCCACCTCATGCGAAGAGTTGACTCATTGGAAAAGACTCTGATGCTGGGAGGGATTGGGAGCAGGAGGAGAAGGGTACGAAAGAGGATGAGACGGCTGCATGGCATCACCGACTCCATGGATGTGAGTTTGGGTGAACTCCGGGAGTTGGTGATGGACAGGGAGGCCTGGTGTGCTGCAATTCATGGGGTTGCAAAGAGTCGGACACAACTGAGCGACTCAACTGAACTGAACTGAAAGGCAGTTTCCAAGAATTAGAAAGGCATTTCTTGAAAAAGATGTTCTAAAACATTCAGAGCATCCCTAAGGATGTCCAAGTGTCAGTTCCAAATGGCTCATTTATTTGAATGCCTGTCTCTGGAATAGTTATTTATTTAAATTTTTAAAAATCTGTTTTATTAGCTTATCGCCAATCCTCATAAATACTTAATAGATATGAAAAGACCTTCCGGTTACATTCAATTATTAAAGCAATAGATAAAGATAGCAGGTCACCAGAGGCTCAGTCACTTTGCTGGTGTCCTATGAATGCCAGTATTTTAATATGCACATTCACCCATTTACCCTGGAGAAAGATCAGAGCTCCTTTCAGAGGCAAACTTAGAAAGGAAGGGCTTTGGCCAAAATCATTCACCGTGACTGGTCTGTCTGACCACAGTCAAAGCCAATGCTTTGTGTGTTTTCTCAAGGGAAGGAATGGATCTTGATTAAAGCTGTGACTCATAAGTAAATGCAAATCTTTGAGACATTTGCTTTTCCATCTGCAGGCTTCAGTTTCACAGGTCTTGCATTTCAAAGCAGGGGTTCTTAGATTTAGACAACACTTTCATGTACTGAAACCTGTAATTAATGCCAGAGAGCTTAACTTCATAAAGGAACCTTTATACATTTGAATGCTATTCTGCCTTCCTTGATATTACAGAAGCCCATGTTTTTTAGTAGTTTGGTTGTAAACTATATGTGGAGTGTCACCTACAAATCGGCACTTGCCCAGAGCACTTGCCAGCAACTTAACAACAATGAGAGCATTCGCCCTCTGCCTCTGTGGAGAAAGAGCCCTGTGCTGCTGCAACTGCTGACCTTCAACACCCCTGGAGGGGAATTCAGGGTGGAGAGTGAGGCACTGTGTGCTCCAGGAAAACTGACAAACAGGTCTTCAGGTAGATATTTTCAGGAATGATTTCATGATCCCAATCTTTGCATCTCTTCATATCTAGAAAATCACTACTTCCTTTCATGGTGACATCAGCTTCTCATGACTAGCAGAAAACCTTTTACAAAATAAGTGCTTAATTGCACTGAACTCCCCCTTCACCAAAATCTTATTGGTTGAACTTCCCCCACTCCCTCTTTGGGGCAGACTCTTAGAGCTATCTGAGGTGCTACAGTCTCCCTGGCTGCTGTCCTCATTTTGCCCCAGATGAAACTTAACTGTCAGCTCTCACATTGTGCATCTCTTTTTAGAAAGCCCAGTAAATAAGTGGAGGAAAGCTTCTATAATGAGCCACCAAGTAAACAAATCCACTGATGGGTGACTTTTAAGAATGGCTGTTTATTGAGGGTTCATTGTGTGCCAGGCACAATTCTAAGAGTTTCATGCTTACAATCTAATGAAGGAAATTCTGTTTTTTATCCCTATTTTTACGGAGGATAAAACTGAGGCCCAGAGAGAAGCAACAGCCCAACATAAATAGATTCAAGATCAAAATATCTAAGGGCACAGTCTATGGTTTAAACACCGCACTCGAAGACTGACTCTCCAAGTGTGGGTGTGTCCTTTTCTTTTTCACAAATTCCATGAAACTTCTTTCACGGAATTCTTTCGACACTAGTCATTATCATCATCTTCTTCCCCAAACTAATTTCTCCCCAAGCATTTCCCTTGTATCCATCTCCCTGACTGGCATCTCAAGGCACCAAAATGAACATGTCACCTTCACCTCCAGATCTACTGTTTCTCTTTGTTCCATGCAATGTGGTTTACTATCCCCTATTGCCCTGCCCCAAACCTGCAGGGGTTCTGTTTTCTTCTCTTCATCTCACATGATGTGAGATCATATGGACCGTATCTCTACTAGGACATCACTCTTAAACACCCCACCTTTCACCCTGTGCCCCTGGCCTCCTCAGCAGTCCTTGTCTATAACCATAGAAATGACCTTCAGCACTTGACCCTGGACTCCCCTGGGTCCCTGCTCCAACTCAGCTTGAGACAGGAAGGGGGCAGGGCACAACCTTTAAAAAAATGACATAGCCTGAGGACGTGACATAAACTGATTAGAACCAGCTAGGTCCAAGATGGCAGACAAGTCAATTTCCACTAGACCCTGAGCCTCGGTGTACAGTCACTGTAACATCAGCAAGCTAAGTGACACACACATAGGTGCCAGGAGAGCTCTGAGCCTGACCATAAAGGGCAAAAAGTGGGCTGTGGCCCAATTCCTGGAAACTCCCACCCTCTCCACCAAATAGCTGGAATACTCCTGCCATTCATTATCCTATGAAATTACCCACCCCTATAAAAACTGACAAGCGCAAACCCTGGTGCCTCTCTTGCCTTCTGAGATGGCCCACGCTCCGACTATGGAATGTGTTTCCTTCCTGAATAAACCTTTCACTTTCTTACGGCTTGCTCTTGAGTTTTTTCCTGTGTGAAGCCAAGAACTCACACTTGGTGGTCGTCCCAAGGCCTTGGAGGTGACCATCCTCTCATGCCCCACTCTCTTTCCTTCAACAAGCCTACACCCCACGGGCTGGTTAATCTTTACCAAAGGGAACTCTCATGGGTAAGAGCACCAAAAAAACAGCTTTGCAGTTTACCAAGTACTACAGCCCACAGGGCTCCCCAACAGGCTGTAAAAAGGTGTAGTGTTCCCCTTCTACAAAGAAGTCTGGTGTCAGACCAAAGACTACACTGCAAATGAGACCCAGGCTCCTTCCCCTGGAGTTATGCTGTCCTCTGTTCAGGAAAATTCCATGTTTTCCATTGCGTACAAAATTAGAGAGAAACTTGTCCCAACCAAGCTTTACAACGCCACCTCTCACTGAGCACCTGCTTAATAGCCTGTGCACGATCTAAGAAAAAACGTGGAGAGAGGGGAAGGAGGTCAAAAAGACATTAAGTGGAAAAGCTATTATTTCCCCCAACACAAGGACATTCTGAGCCCAAATCCAGTAATATTTTTCCTCCTAGTGAAGATGTATATCTTAAAGGCTATTCTCTCTGACTGTATAAGTTGACTAAGAAAATGGGTATTACAACTCTTTCTCTCATTTCCCTTGTCTTTTCTACTATGATTCCTTAATCAGTCCATTAATGTGATATGCACTACATGCTTACTATGAGAAAATGCACAAAAGTTCTCATAAGGGGGCCCCACAATGGAAGACCACTTGCATGTGAACAAAATTCAACTGGGCACTTCTGAGCCCCAGAGCTAAGGAACATTCCTTCCAGGTCAGGAATGGGGTTCAGCCAAGTGTTAGATGAATGAAGCTGTAAGCTCTGGGGCACAAATTCTAAGTCAAGGTTTTGTTTCTTCTTCATCATAGTGAAACATTTTTTATCACGTTTTTAAATGGATGTTGCCTCCTCTAAATTCTGCTGTTCTTGGAATATAAATTTTGATTGTTAAGTGGGAAAATTTTTACCCTCCAAACTCAGTCAGAACAAGCTAGTTATTGTTCCTAAATCAAGCAGTTCTGCCTTCAGGTAAACCCCACTTTCCTTTCTCTGGGCCACTAATCAATCACCTGCTTCATAATTCTTTCTAGACATCATCTAGGCATATGGCAAAATTTTCTCCATGTTTGCTTTTTTTCACTATTGATAATACTAATAGCCTAGATCTCATCTCACTTAATTCCATAATAACACAAGGAGGGCTGTTACATTGTCATTTAACAATTGAGAAAACAGAGACTCAAAGCTTCCCCCAAATTCCACAGCTGCCAAGTGCTAGAACTGAGATCGGAGGCCAGATCTGCCCGACTCCAGCTCCCTTAAGTCCTGAGTGCCTTTCTTAAAGGGATGGATATAGATACACAGAGAGAGAGAGAGAGAGATCCCAAAGACTTGAAGAAGTGCTTCCTGTTCACATGAATGAATACCCTGATGTTCATCTCCAGCACTCAAATCAGGACATGGTTTGTTTAATGATAAACTAGGATTTTCCATGATTGTGTCTAAAATATCTTAAATTCCACCTGATTCATAATCCCTAATTGAGTTTTAAAACTTGCCTCTGAAGTTTATCAATGTTGAAAATGCTCAGGTTGATTTCAAATACCTGCTATGGCAAGAAAAACACAAATATGGTGTATTAACACATATATATGGAATCTAGAAAGATGGCACTGACTAGGTAATTTGTAGGGCAGCAATAGAGACACAGACATAGAGCATAGACTCGCGGACACAGCAGGAGGGAAGAGGAGGATAGGAATTGAGAAAGTGGCACTGAGATACATACACTACCATACATATAATAGATAGCCAGTGGGAATTTGCTGTATGACGCAGGGCGCTCAACCCAGTGCTCTGTGATAACCTAGAGGGGTGGGATGGGGTGGGAGATGGGAGAAAGTTTCAAAAGGGAGGTGACACATGTATACCTGTGGCTGATTTATGTTGATGTATGTGGGAGGGATTGGGGGCAGGAGGAGAAGGGGACGACAGAGGATGAGATGGCTGGATGGCATCACTGACTCGATGGATGTGAGTTTGGGTGAACTCCGGGAGTTGGTGATGGACAGGGAGGCCTGGCGTGCTGCAATTCATGGGGTCGCAAAGAGTTGGACACAACTGAGCGACTGAACTGAACTGATGGCAGAAACCAGCACAATACTGTAAAGCAATTACTCTCCAATTAAAAATAAATTAATTAAAAATAAAATACCTGCTATGGATTGAACTGTGTCCTCCTGAATTAGTAAGTTGAAGCTCTAACCCCCCAGTGTGGATGTATTTGGGATAAGGAGGTAATTAAGGTTTTATGAGGTCACAAGGGTAGAACCCTGATCCTAAAGCATTAGTGCTGTTTTAAGAAGAGACACCAGCTCTCTCCCTCCCTCTCTGTCTCCACATGTATGTATATGTACATATATGCAAATAAATATACATATAATATGTATTATATTTGTATACATGAAAATATATGCACATGTGAACATATATTCTTATTACCCCCATCTCCTTAACCAATGGTAGCACTTTCCCAAAGATTATCTTCTGCATCTTTTTTCGTTGTTTAATATATTTTAGAATTCTTCCATGTCATTACATAGTGTTCTCATACATTTTTTCAGCCAGACAATAGACTCTAATAGACAATTTTGTTGTTCCCAGTCTCTTGAAGTTTAAATTGCCACAATGAATGACCTTGCGTATAGAGCATTCTACATGTACATGAGTATCTCCAGCATAAGTTCCTAGAAGTAGAAGTGCTGAGTCAAACAGCACAAGCATTATTTGTTCACATATCCCCATTCAGGGACTTAATCTTCCCAACAGCAAAGTGTGAGAGTGTCTGCCTTTCCCCAGTCTCACCAGCAGAGTATGTTACCAAATTTGTTAGCCTCGCCACTCTGAGAGATGAAAATGATGGCTCAATATGATTTTCACTTATTTTACTTTATCATAAGTGAGGATGAGAATTTTTCCATAGATAAAGAATCTGCCTGCAATGCAGGAGACCCAGGTTCGATCCCTGGGTCAGAAAGATCCCCTGCCCAAGGAAATGGCAACCCACTCCAGTGTTCCTCCAAGAAGAATCCCACCGACAGAGGAGCCTGGCAGGCTACAGTCCATGGGGCCGCAAGGGTCGGATACAACTTAGTGACTAAACCACCACCACCAAGAACCATCTGTACTGCTTTTGCTTTAAACTACTTGTTCTTCTATTTATTTATTAAGGTTTTTCTCCATTTTTTCTTATGAACTTTGTTTTGCTGTTGTTGTCATCATCAGTCTCTGGGGGATTTATATTCATTACGGAGATTAGCTCTTCATTTATGCTAAAATTCTGCCTAGCTCATTATTTGCTTTTGTTAATCATATTAACAACTTTTAAAAATTAGAAATAAATGTTTCTATATTTTCTTCTGCATTTTTATGGTTTTATTTTGTACAACAAAATCTTTGATCTCTTTGGGACTTTTCCTGGTATATAGTTTTCTGATAAGTGCACTTTAACTAATATTAATTTTGCTCCTCTTTTCCAGATTTTTTTCTTATACGATCTTTGTATAAATGGCATGCCAATCCCTTTTTTTAAAAAAATTCTGATCATAATGGATTGAATTTTCCCAGACTATCCACTGGGAAGGACCAGGAAGGGGTCAGGATAGCTCAAAGCACAAAAGTCTCTGCTGCCACAAAGACAAACTGCTTCCTGCAAAAATGGCTCCACAGTGTATTTCACAGCACTAACTCCACTGCTTCTCTGAATATAGCTGCATCTAGAAGAGCTTCTGTTCCTAACATATCCCAGTTCCCTCACAAGGGGTTGCAAACAAAGTCTACGGCTTATGTGCTTTAGGATGAGCTGCTTGCCTTCAGGAAGCATATTTTGCTGGCACTTTCTGAGATGCACCACCACTGAACCACCTCACTATGTCAAGGGCTTCTTTTGTACTTCCTTCTATGCAACTCTTCACCTCAGATGTTTGGGGCAGTCCTTACAGGTATTTCAGAGTTTGTGGATTATTTCTACTTTTTATTTTTCTGAAAATGTAAATTGTGGGAGAGATTTGAGATAAAGAGAGGGATTTTTACTGGTCATCTTACTTTTGTGAATTTCTAGGAGGAAAAAGTAGAAGATTCTGGCTTACACAGCCAATGATCATAGTGGAAGTCTTCCAAATTAGTTTTCCTTTCAACCATCCAAAGGGCCTTTTCTTCTTTGCAACCTCACAATCTGGGCTGGTGCTATAATGCTAAGACCTAAGATGTAAGCACCTTATTTTAGACAAGGAGAGAAAAGGAGGTAGTGAAAACATTTTAGGTTCCAGCTCCAATGCCTAAGTTCAAATCCCTCCTCTTCCCCTTAGTAACTGTGTGGATTTGAGCAAGTCAATGCACCTTTCAGTTTCCAATTTTTCATATGTCAAATGAGGATAAAAATGTCCACTTTGTACCGTTATGTATGTAGTGAATCCTCTGATGGGTACAATACAGTGATGATTCAACAGGGACTCAGTGGCATCAGCATAATTGGTAGCCTCTGAGGATGTGACCATCTCTAAGTCCTTTTGTAAAGAAAAGAAGGTGAAGGCAGATTGTAACAATAGCAGTACTATGCATTACAGCTCTATTACTCACCAGGTACTGGGTGAACTATTTTATACACTTTGCCTTGTCACAATAGAATTTTAGATCATCTAAAGCCAAAATCAACAAAAGATGAGGATAATATTGGTCCCAAAATGGTCAAACACTGGAAAACCACCCGGCACACATGTTTCTCATGCTCCCCAAGCCCAGCTTTGCTGTGGGATCTGCCTTGACATCTTGGGAAAGTGCCTGTGGACAAAGCCCCATAAACACCTCAGGTCCATCCCTGCCTGGAAAAGTGCCACTCACTGGGCTGCTTGGCTAATGAGTAAGGAAGGACAGCAGAAAATATAAACAATGGTCTCATCACAGTCCAATCACAGACCACAATCAGCAACTCAGGCTGGTCCTGTGAGGGGTTTCCAGGCTCAGCGGGGAGAAGGAGGTAGAACGGAAGACCAGGCTATGGGAGGAGCAAGCCTGTAGGAAAAGGCCCCAGGGAAAAGGAATATCCTCTTAGCTGTCTAGAGCTTTAGATGAACCAGCTAACCAGCACCCAACACCATCCTGGGCTCATGGGTCATTTTTTACTGACTGAATTGTGTCCCAGCAAAAATTCGTATGTTGAAGTGTAAACCACTTCCTTCTCCCAGGTACCTAAAAATACAGCCAAATTTAGAGACAGGGTTTTTTGTTTTTTGTTTTTGTTTTTGTTTTTAATTGGAGGATAATTGCATTACAATGATATGTTGGTTTCTGCCACACAACAATGTCAATCAGACATCAGTTCAGTTCAGTTCAGTCGCTGAGTCGTGTCCGACTCTTTGCCACCCCATGAATCGCAGCACGCCAGGCCTCCCTGACTATTACAAACTCCAGGAGTTTACCCAGACTCACGTCCATCGAGTCAGTGATGCCATC
Organism: Bos grunniens; assembly: GCF_055505025.1. NCBI lineage: Eukaryota > Metazoa > Chordata > Mammalia > Artiodactyla > Bovidae > Bos > Bos grunniens. The sequence continues at coordinate 73,478,081 of NC_141170.1, forward strand.
CAGCCATCTCATCCTCTGTCGTCCCCTTCTCCTCCTGCCCCCAATCCCTCCCAGCATCAGAGTCTTTTCCAATGAGTCAACTCTTCACATGAGGTGGCCAAAGTACTGGCGTTTCAGCTTTAGCATCATTCCTTCCAAAGAAATCCCAGGGTTGATCTCCTTCAGAATGGACTGGTTGGATCTCCTTGCAGTCCAAGGGACTCTCAAGAGTCTTCTCCAACACCATAGTGCAAAAGCATCAATTCTTCGGCGCTCAGCCTTCTTCACAGTCCAACTCTCACATTCAAACATGACCACAGGAAAAACCATAGCCTTGACTAGACGAACCTTTGTTGGCAAAGAAATGTCTCTGCTTTTGAATATGCTATCTAGGTTGATCATAACTTTCCTTCCAAGGAGTAAGCGTCTTTTAATTTCATGGCTGCAGTCACCATCTGCAGTGATTTTGGAGTCCAAAAAAAATAAATTAAGTATACATATATCCCCTCCTTCCCATCCACCCTGTCCATCCCACCCCCTCTACGTCATCATAGAGCACCAAGGTGAGCTCCCTATGTTATATAGCCGCTTCCCACTAGCTATCTGTTTACACAAAGTAATGTATACATGACAGTGCTACTCTTAAAGAGGTGACTAAATTAAAATGAATTAAGTTGTCTCTAATCCAATATAGGAGCTCCCCCTAGTAACTCAGTGGTAAAGAACTTTCACCTGTAAACACAGCTGACATGGGTTCGATCTCTGGATCAGGAAGATCCCCTGGAGAAGGAAATGGCAACCCGCTCCAGTATTCTTGCTTGGAGGATCCCAGGGATGGCAGAGCCTGGTGGGCTGCCGTCTATGGGATCGCACAGAGTCAGACACGACTGAAGCAACTTAGCATAGCAATCCAATATAGGAGCTCTCCCTAGTAACTCAGTGGTAAAGAACTCTCACCTGTCAACAGCTGACATGGGTTCGATCCCTGGGTCAGGAAGATCCCCTGGAGAAGGAAATGGCAACCCGCTCCAGTGTTCTTGCTTGGGGAATCCCATGGATAGAGGACCCTGGTGGTCTACAGTCCATGGGGTCACAAAAGAGTCGGATGTGACTTAGCAACTAAACAACAACAGCAGTCCCAGTATCACTGGGGTCCTTATAAGGAGAGGCAATCTGGACATAGAGACACAAACAGGGGAGGTGGTGTGAGGTCAGAGGGAGAAGACAAGCCAAGGCAAGAGGCTAGGGCAGAGCCTTCTGTCAGCCTCAGAAGGAGATAACCTTGCTGATACCTTAATCTCAGATTTCCAGCTTCCAGAACTGTGAGGCAACACATTTCTGTTGTTGAGCCCCCAGAGAGTGGCACCTGCTTATGGCAGGCTTTACCAAACAATAGTTAACTCTTGGAGGAAATGCAGCAGACTGTTGACCTCCAAGTAGGGTCACAAAGTCACAGAAGACCAAGTGGCTCAGACAACAGGAGCAAAGCATCTGAGGCTGGAGTTTGCATCCATACAACCCTAATGATCTGCGACAGCCAGCCCCTTCCCCCACTCCCATCACCAACATGGTGACACGGGGCCTGCCCAGCCCTGCCTGCCCAGCCCTCGCTCTATGACCACTCAGGAGCTTGTCTGAGCAGACTTCCCTCCTCTCACCTATGTCACAGCTACCACCTGCTGCCCACCACCATGAGCCCTTGGGGACCACTGCAATCCCTCCTAATCGGCCTCCTTGCTTCCTCTCTCATCACAGCCCACCCTGCACCCCACCTACTTTCCACGCAGCAGACAGAATGGGCCTTTTGCAACCTATTAATAAAACCCTCCAGTGGCTTCCATCCTAATTAGAACAAACCCCACATCCTGCCCATGATGTAAAAGATGTAATGAGATCTGGGCCTCTGACTGTGCCCTTGCTGTGCCTGCTTTCCTCCCGGCCATTCTGGCATACCACTTGCCTACTGGCCCCTTGACCATGCTGAGCACATTCCCATTTCATGACCTTTCACCTGCTGGTCTCACTGTGCAGGAGCCAGCTTCTCCTCCCATCCACATGACTGCACCATCTTACTCCTCTAGTCTTCTTCCTTCCTACAAGAAGCCCTGTGCTGGGGACCTAGAGCTGCTCACATCCCCAGAGGCTCTCAGTGTCACTAATGCCATCGAGTCCCAGGGCACCGGTGTTTGCTGAGTTACTGCTGTTGTATGCATGGCCTGACATCCCCTGTGGACCGGGTACCTGTGAGCTGGGCATCTGCCTGGCTCCCTCCCTCCCTGGATTCAGGTCACTGCTCAAATGCCACCTGCTCAGAGAAGCCTTTTCTGGTCACCCTGGCAACACATCTTTGCTACTTTTCTCCTCCTGCACTGTCTAGTTTTTCTTCCAAGCACTTATCACCATCTGCAGAGTTCTTTGTTTATCTGTTATTTGATGTTTCTTTTAGAAAACAAGCTTCTGGAGGACAGGTACCCGGATGCCCAGGTCAGTGCCCACCCAGCACGTAGTTGATACCCTAGAGTGAGTGGGCTTCCTAAGGGAATGTTCACTGTCTGAAATGACATTTACCAGCAGTCCCCAACCTTTCTGGCACCAGAGACCAGTTTCATGGAAGACAGTTTTTCCACAGAACCAGGGGTGGGGTGGAGGATGGTTTGGGGATAATTTAAGCACATTACATTTATTGTGCACTTTATTTCTATTATTATTACATCAGATCAGATCAGATCAGTCGCTCAGTCGTGTCCGACTCTTTGCGACCCCATGATTCGCAGCACGCCAGGCCTCCCTGTCCATCACCAACTCCCGGAGTTCACTCAGACTCACGTCCATCGAGTCAGTGATGCCGTCCAGCCATCTCATCCTCTGGCATCCCCTTCTCCTCCTGCCCCCAATCCCTCCCAGCATCAGAGTCTTTTCCAATGAGTCAACTCTTTGCATGAGGTGGCCAAAGTACTGGAGTTTCAGCTTTAGCATCATTCCTTCCAAAGAAATCCCAGGGCTGATCTTCTTCAGAATGGACTGGTTGGATCTCCTTGCAGTCCAAGGGACTCTCAAGAGTCTTCTCCAACACCACAGTTCAAAAATATCAATTCTTTGGTGCTCAGCCTTCTTCACAGTCCAACTCTCACATTCATACATGACCACAGGGAAAACCATAGCCTTGACTAGACGGACCTTTGTTGGCAAAGAAATGTCTCTGCTTTTGAATATGCTGTCTAGGTTGGTCATAACTTTCCTTCCAAGGAGTAAGCATCTTTTAATTTCATGGCTGCAGTCACCATCTGCAGTGATTTTGGAGCCCAGAAAAATAAAGTCTGACACTGTTTCCACTGTTTCCCCATCTATTTCCCATGAAGTGATGGGACCAGATGCCACGATCTTCGTTTTCTGAATGTTGAGCTTTAAGCCAACTTTTTCACTCTCTACTTTCACTCTCACCAAGAGGCTTTTGAGTTCTTCTTCACTTTCTGCCATAAGGGTGGTGTCATCTGCATATCTGAGGTTATTGATAGTTCTCCCGGCAATCTTGATTCCAGCTTGTGTTTCTTCCAGTCCAGCGTTTCTCATGATGTACTCTGCATATAAGTTAAATAAACAGGGTGACAATATACAGCCTTGACGAACTCCTTTTCCTATTTGGAACCAGTCTGTTGTTCCATGTCCAGTTCTAACTGTTGCTTCATGACCTGCATACAGATTTCTCAAGAGGCAGATCAGGTGGTCTGGTATTCCCATCTCTTTCAGAATTTTCGATAGTTTATTGTGATCCACACAGTCAAAGGCTTTGGCATAGTCAAGAAAGCAGAAATAGATGTTTTTCTGGAACTCTCTTGCTTTTTCTATGATCCAGTGGATGTTGGCAATTTGATCTCTGGTTCCTCTGCCTTTTCTAAAACCAGCTTGAACATCAGGAAGTTCCTGTTCACATATTGCTGAAGCCTGGCTTGGAGAATTTTGAGCATTACTTTACTAGCGTGTGAGATGAGTGCAATTGTGTGGTAGTTTGAGCATTCTTTGGCATTGCCTTTCTTTGGGATTGGAATGAAAACTGACCTTTTCCAGTCCTGTGGCCACTGCTGAGTTTTCCAAATTTGCTGGCATATTGAGTGCAGCACTTTCACAGCATCAGCTTTCAGGATTTGGAATAGCTCAACTGGGATTCCATCACCTCCAATAGCTTTGTTCGTAGTGATGCTTTCTAAGGCCCACTTGACTTCACATTCCAAGATGTCTGGCTCTAGGTCAGTGATCACACCATCGTGATTATCTGGGTCATGAAGATCTTTTTTGTACAGTTCTTCTGTGTATTCTTGCCATCTCTTCTTAATATCTTCTGCTTCTTTTAGGTCCATACCATTTCTGTCCTTTATCAAGCTCATCTTTGCATGAAATGTTCCTTTGGTATCTCTAATTTTCTTGAAGAGATCTCTAGTCTTTCCCATTCTGTTGTTTTCCTCTATTTCTTTGCATTGATCGCTGAGGAAGACTTTCTTATCTCTTCTTGCTATTCTTTGGAACTCTGCATTCAGATGTTTATATCTTTCCTTTTCTCTTTTGCTTTTCACTTCTCTTCTTTTCACAGCTATTTGTAAGGCCTCCCTAGACAGCCATTTTGCTTTTTTGCATTTCTTTTCTATGGGAATGGTGTTGATCCCTGTCTCCTGTACAATGTCACAAACTTCATTCCATAGTTCTTCAGGCACTCTATCTATCAGATCTAGGCCCTTAAATCTATTTCTCACTTCCACTGTATAATTATAAGGGATTTGATTTAGGTCATACCTGAATGGTCTAGTGGTTTTCCCTACTTTCTTCAATTTCAGTCTGAATTTGGCAATAAGGAGTTCATGGTCTGAGCCACAGTCAGCTCCTGGTCTTGTTTTTGCTGACTGTATAGAGCTTCTCCATCTTTGGCTGCAAAGAATATAATCAATCAGCCCCCCTCAAATCATCAGGCATTAAATCCTAGAGGTTGGGGACCCTGATTAAATCAAAATCTCCCTGTACATGAGCACTGACCTACCTAACACTGTGTTATGACAAGGCTTCCTAGGAAAGTCAAGGCTAAAATTGAATAGATTGTTAAATGTTTACTTAATCAGTAATTTTCTGATTAATCTGGAATTTAATAGTAAAAGTGCATGCATGCATACATACTAAGTTGCTTCTCTCATGTCCAACTCTTAGCAACTCTATGGACTATAGCCTGCCAGGTTCCTCTGTCCATGGGATTCTCCAGGCAAGAATAGTAGAGTGGGTTGCTATGCCCTCCTCCAGGGGGTTTTCCCAACCAAGGGATGGAACTCGAGTTTCTTACATCTCCTGCATTGTAGGCAGATTCTTAACCTCTGAGCCACCTGGAAGCCCCAATAGTTAAAGTGCCACATGTAAATATATACGTAGTAAGAAAGAGTAAATTTGTGATGAATGGTGCAGGTGGTGAGACTGATTGCCAGTCTTGTAGCCATTAGCTCCCTAGCCCTGTTCTAGCAGAGAACACACCTTCCTGCAGCAGCCATGAAGATGATCCACCTTGATCCCTAACTTCTGAACCCAAGCAAACACTCCCTGTGCTGCCCCATGTCAAGGACTTGACCCCTTACTGTGATTAACCTGCCCCATAGCCCAAGAGGTACTGTGGCCCCCACATTTTTAGATGAAGAAGCTGAGGCTCAGAGATGTGGAGCCAAGGTCACCAAGGAAGAAGGTGTCTCAAATCCAGGGCCTGCTGCCAAGCCCACGTGCTGTGTTGGGGGCCCCCCTCCATTTGCCAGTGCGTCCTAACCCTGGTCACTTCTTATCTGTTCTGCCTGTTGGGGACTGTGAGTGCCCACATGTCTTCCAGAGTGTGAGTCTCTCACCTTTGCAGCTGGACAAGTGTTGTTGCCTTCCACCTGTGGAAGCAAAGCTCCTGTCCCCAGGAGCCCACAGCAGGCCTCTGCCCAATCACCTGCTGGTGGCCTGGGTGCTGTCATGGGCAGGGATGCTGGTCCCACCACAAGCCACCACTCAAAATGTGAAAATCACATGATTCCAGTAGAATATAAGCTCTCAGAAGGCAGAGTCTTTGTCTGCCTTGTCACCTGCCACATTCCAGGCCCCTGGAAAAGCATCAATATACTTCTTAATGCTGACAACATGCAGCCTGATGGTCACAAATCTCAGACTTGTGGGCTGCTAATGCCTGTCTCCCCCATTCAGTGGTGAGGTTCCCCAGGCAAAGACTAAGCTTATGCATCTTTGTATCCTCCAAATTCCAGCATTTGTTCCTTCAATTCCTTAGTTTAGTCAACAAATGTTTATTATGGGTCAGGCACAGGCCTGAAGGATACAGCAAGAAAACAAAACAGGCAAAAACCCTTGGCCTCATGGTGCTAGGGTTTCAGCCAAGGTTTACCAGAGGTGTTTTTTGGGCCAGGAACCAAGCTAGGCCCTGGGGACATGACAGTGAACAAGGCAAAGAGGCCCCAGCAAGCAAACAAAGAAACAAATGAAATCATTACTAAGACGACAGCCATGGCTAGCCCAGGGCATGACAGGCACTCAATCGGTGTTTGAAAGAGAGAGGTACAGGGTAGTTACTAAGAGAAGAGACTCTGGGAAGCAAAAGGCCAAGGCTTGAAACCCAGCTCTCCCTTTCACCAGCTGAGTGGCCTGGTGTGGTCAGCTCACCTCTGTTAAGGCCAAGCTTTTCACCTGCTGGGCTTACTACATGGTGCAGCTGTGATTACATGAGTTGGGAATAGGGAGGGAAGCAGAGAGAAGAAAGTCCCTCAGGAAACAGGCAAGCCAGTCCTGAGTCAAGGTGCAGGGGAAGTCAGAATAGGGGCATAGTAAGAGGCCAAGCTCCCGGAGATAGTGAAGGACAGGAAAGCCTGGTGTGCTACAGTTCACGGGGTCTCAAAGAGTCAGACACGACTGAGTGACTGAACAACTTGTGACCTATACTCCTGCCCCCTCCTGGGCCTAACACCAGTCAAAAGTAACAGCTAGGCAACAACCCACGCACAGCACCACCCTCCCCCCACCCCCCCTCTGTATTCATGACACACCTAGGACTGTTTTTGCAGGAATTTTTCATCCAACATTCAAATATCAATTAACATTAATGTTCAGCTGAAGAAGTTTGGTCAAGCCCTTCCTGCCCTAGATTTGACTGGGATTGGGCAACCCCTATGTCTCCCTGGATCAGTTGAGCTCACATGCAGCCCACCCCAACAACATCAAATGCAGAACTCAAGGAGCAGTGAACACTTGCTGGTGGCAGGAAGCAGGCGGTGGCGGAGGAGGGCTGTCAGCCTTCAAATCATCAAATCAAATCAAATCTGTATTTGATCATTCATCCATCCAAGACATATTTCTCCAAAACCTCAAGGTACAGGGTGGTGTTGGCCTAGAGTGTGAATCTGGTAACAGGTCACTCTGATTCTGCACATGCTCCTTCCTTTTCTAGAAGATCCTTCCACCTCCCACTAGCATCACCCTGTCCCCACCTGCCCAGCTCCCCTCCATCTGGTGAATGTCCTCCACCAAGGCTAAGTTCAGACACATTTCCTCTTGACCACCTCTCCCAGTCTGGCTGCCCATTCCCTGTGTTCCCACAGGACCCCACCCTGCAATTAGCTCAGTCCTGCCCTGGGCCTGCTAGATAGTAACCACCTGTCTCTTGGTCTTCCTTTTTCTCTAGACAGTGACCTTCTTGAGGGCAGGTACTGGCTTTTTCTATTTATACAGTGCCAACCCAGTGCCTCAAAATGGAGTTAAAGTTTGATAAATATGTGTTGCCTGTTTGTGTGTCCATTCCTCACACTAGTCTGTGAGCTCTCACAGGTGAGAACTCTGTTTTGATCATAAATCATATCATAAATTAAGATAGATTAAGAAATTGAGTTAAATAGAGAAGTGCCCTGGCCTCGGGTACAGCAGGCAGAGTTGAAGAACCATGTACAATTGAAAACAGAAGCAGTGAGTGAAAATCTACTTATTGAACAATGAGACCATCCTTGTCTTCCACCCTCAAGCTCCCCCATATCCTCAGCTTCCAGGACATGGGCAGTCAGGTGAAAAAATTTTATTCTTTTAGTGTAAAGCTCATGGCTCAGTTGGTAAAGAATACACCTGCAATTCAGTAGGCCCCAGTTCGATTCCTGGGTCAGGAAGATCCCCTGGAGAAGGGATGGGCTACCCACTCCAGTATTTCAGGGCTTCCCTTGTGGTGCAGCTGATAAAGAATCTGCCTGCAATGCGGGAGACCTGGGTTCTATCCCTGGGTTGGGAAGATCCCCTGGAGAACCCACTTCAGTTCTCTGGCCTGGAGAATTCCACGGACTGTGTAGTCCATGGGGTCGCAGAGTTGGACATGACTGAGCGAGTTTCACTTTCACTTTCAAAGCTCATTTATACATACAGTACCTAAACAGATGTATATTTAAGATATAAAAACTGTACAGGGTAGAGGCAACTAGGAACAAAATGTCTATAAAGTCTTGCTGTGGTGGGGAAGAGGTGGTGGGTGATAATGATGGAAAGGTTGAGAAACACTGGGTTAGACAGTGGAAGACACTGACAGGAGACTAGGGCGAGAAGCCACTGGAGGCGGAAGCCCTCTCTCTCCTCTGCCTCTCTGCTCTCTCCTAGGCAGCATCCCTGGCAGTGGCCATATCCCTACCTTGAATCAGCTTATGCGGATACCACACAGCCCCAGGGCTCGAGTTGTGCTAGCTCCCTTTTGTCTCTTCAGACTGGAGGTGGTAACAGCGTCTTGTTATTGCTGACCCCTGGGTTGCCTCACAATCCTGTCTGACCTCTTAGCTCTTCCATCACTTATACAGTCATTCTCCTGATTAAATTCCTTCTGTTAATAATGGGAGGGGAATGTGGCAGCCCTATTTGGGCTTCACAAGCTTTGTACTTCATATTGCAGTGAGAAACATTTTTTTAATTTAATTAAAATATTTAATTAAATTATGATATTTAATTAAATTGAGTTAAGTAGAGAAGTACCCTGGCCTGGGGTGCAGCAGGCAGAGTTGAAGAACCTTGTACAATTGAAAAAGGAAGCAGTAAGTGAAAATCTACTTATTGAACGATGAGACCATCTTTGTCTTCCACCCCAAGCTCCCCCATACCCTCAGAATGAAAACCACAATCACAGAAAACTAATCAAACTGATCACATGGACCACAGCCTTGTCTAACTCAATGGAACTATGAGCCATGCCATGTAGGGCCACCCAAGATGGATGGATCGTGGTGGAGAGTTCTGACAGAATGTGGTCCACTGGAGAAGGGAATGGCAAACCACTTCAGTATTCTTGCCTTCAGAACCCCATGAACAGTATGAAAAAGCAAAAAGATAGGACACTGAAAGATGGACGCCCCAGGTCGGTAGGTGCCCAATATGCACTGGAGAAGAGTGGAGAAATAACTCCAGAAAGAATGAAGACACGGAGCTAAAGCAAAAACAATGCCCAGATGTGGACATGACTGGTGATGGAAGTAAGGTCCGATGCTGTAAAGAACAATATTGCATAGGAATCTGGAATGTCAGGTCCATGAAACAAGGCAATTGAATGTGGTTATTCAAGAGACAGCAAGAGTGAACATCGGCATTTTAGGAATCAGTGAACTAAAATGAACTGGAATGGGTGAATTTAATTCGGATGACCATTAAATCTACTATTGTGGGCAAGAATCCCTTAGAAGAAATGGAGTAGCCACCATAGTTAACAAAAGAGTCTGAAATGCAGTTCTTGGGTGCAATCTCAAAACTGACAGAATGATCTCTATTCATTTCCAAGGCAAACCATTCAATATCACAATAATCCAAGTCTATGCCCTAACCAGTAATGCTGAAGAAGCTGGAGTTGAATGGTTCTGTGAAGACCTACAAGACCTTCTAGAACTAACACTCCAAAAAGATGTCCTTTTTGGACAGGGAAAAGGCTTTTTTTTTTTTTTTTTTTTTACCAAGAGAACACACTGGTCATAGCAAACACCCTCTTCCAACAACACAGGAGAAGACTCTACACATGGACATCACCAGATGGTCAATACCAAAATCAGACTGATTATGTTCTTTGCAGCTTAAGATGGAGAAGCTCTATAGAGTCAGAAAAAACAAGACCAGGAGCTGACTGTGACTCAGATCATGAACTCCTTATTGCCAAATTCAGACTGAAATTGAAGAAAGTAGGGAAAACCACTAGATCATTCAGGTATGATCTAAATCAAATTCCTTATGATTATACAGTGGAAGTAACAAATAGATTCAAAGGATTAGATCTGATAAACAGAGTGCCTAAAGAACTTTACACAGAGGTTCGTGCCATTATACAAAAGGCAGTGATCAAGACCATCCCCAAGAAAAATAAATGCAAAAAAGCAAAGTGGTTGTCTGAGGAGGCTTTACAAATAGCTGAGGAAAGAAAAGAAGCAAAAAGCAAAGGAGAAAAGGAAAGATATATCCATTTGAATGCAGAGTTCTAAAGAATAGCAAGGAGAGATAAGAAAGCCTTCCTCAGTGATCAGTGCAAAGAAATAGAGGAAAACAATAGAATGGGAAAGACTAGAGATCTCTTCAAGAAAATTAGAGATACCAAGGGAACATTTCATGCAAAGATGGGCACAATAAAGGACAGAAATGGTATGGACCTAACAAAAGCAGAAGATATTAAAAAGAGGTGGCAAGAATACACATAAGAACTATACAAAAAAGGTATCTTCATGACCCAGATAACCACGATGGTGTGATCACTCACCTAGAGCCAGACATCCTGGAATGAGAAGTCAAGTGGGCCTTAGGAAGCATCACTATGAACAAAGCTAGTGGAGGTGATGAAATTCCAGTGGAGCTATTTCAAGTCCTAAAAGATGATGCTGTGAAAGTGCTTCACTCAATATGCTAGCAAATTTGGAAAACTCAGCAGTGGTCACAGGACTGGAAAAGGTCAGTTTTCATTCCAATCCCAAAGAAAGGCAATGTCAAAGAATGTTCAAACTACCGGACAATTGCAGTCATCTCAACACTCTAGCGAAGTAATTCTCAAAATTCTCCAAGCCTGGCTTCAACAGTACATGAACCAAGAACTTCCAGATGTTCAAGCTGGATTTAGAAAAGGCAGAGGTACCTGAGATCAAATTGACAACATCTGTTGGATCATTGAAAAAGCAAGAGAGTTCCAGAAAAACATCTATTTCTGCTTTATTGACTATGCCAAAGCCTTTGACTGTGTGGATCACAACAAGCTATGGAAAATTCTTAAAGACATGGGAATACCAGACCACCTCACCTGTCTCTTGAGAAACCTATATGCAGGTCAGGAAGCAACAGTTAGAACTGGACTTGGAACAGCAGACTAATTCCAAATTGGGAAAGGAATACATAAAGGCTATATATTGTCACCCTGATGTATATTCAGAGTACATCATGAGAAATGCTGGGCTGGATGAAGCACAAGCTGGAATCAAGATTGCCGGGAGAAATATCAATAACCCCAGATATGCAGATGACCTGACCCTTATGGCAGAAAGTGAAGAAGAACTAAAGAGCCTCTTGATGAAAGTGAAAGAGGAGGATGAAAAAGTTGGCTTAAAACTCAACATTCAGGAAAATAAGATTATGGCATCCAGTCCCATCACTTCACAGCAAATAGATGGGGAAACAATGGAAAGAGTGAGAGATTTATTTTTATGGGCTCCAAAATCACTTCAGATAGTGACTGCAGCAATGAAATTAAAAGATACTTGCTCCTTGGAAGAAAAGCTCTGACAAACCTAGACAACATATTAAAAAGCAGAGACATTACTTTGCCAACAAAGGTCCATCTAGTCAAAGCTACGGTTTTTCCAGTAGTCATGTATGGATGTGAGAGTTGTACTATAAAGAAAGCTGGGTGCCAAACAATTGATGCTTTTGAACTGTGGTGTTGGAGAAGACGTTTGAGAGTCCCTTGGACTGCAAGGAGATGTCCTTTTTGGACAGGGAAAAGGCTTTTTTTTTTTTTTACCAAGAGAACACACTGGTCAGTTCTAAAGGAAATCAGTCTTGAATATACATTGGAAGGACTGATGCTGAAGCTGATACTCCAATACTTTGGTCACCTAATGAGAACTGACTCACTGGAAAAGACCCTGATGCTGGGAAATATTGAAGGCAGGAGGAGAAGGGGATGACAGAGGATGAGATGGTTGGATGGCATCACTGACTAAAGGGACATGAGTTTGAGTAAACTCCAGGAGTTGGTGATGGACAGGGAGGCCTGGCGTGCTGCAGTCCATGGGGTTGCAGAGTTGGACATGACTGAGTGACTGGAGTGAACTGAAAATATTTAATACTTCCAGAAGCGATAGTGGCTCATGTTGTAAATTAAAACAATAGCTGGCTCCAAACAGAAGAGATGTAGGGTGAAATAAAGACACTGAATATGCAATGTTTTAGTTCTGGAGGATGGAGACACGCAAACCTTCCTCAGGTGTCCTACATGGCTGAGAACCTTTCTGTTCAATCAGCCCAGAGCCCCCGTGGACATTCTGGATATTTCCCATTTGTAAGCCCTTCCCTGCTTTCCCTCTACCCAAGCCCTCTGATGAGGTTTCCCTGATAGCTCCCTTGGTAAAGAATCCACCTGCAATACAGGAGACCCCAGTTCAATTTCTGGGTTGGGAAGATTTCCTGGAGAAGGGATAAGCTACCCACTCCAAGATTCTTGGGCTTTCATTGTGGCTCAGCTGGTAAAGAATCCACCTATAATGCAGGAGACCTGGGTTCAATTCCTGGGTTTAGAAGATCCACTGGAGGGGGCATGGCAACGCACTCCAGTATTCTTGCCTGGATAATTCCATGGACAGAGGAGCCTGGCAGGCTATAGTCCATGGGGTTGCAAAGAGTCGGACACAACTGAGTGACTAACTCTTTCTTTCTTTCAAGCCCTCCTGGATGGATGAGTGAAGGTTGTTGAAAGAATTTGTTTACATTCTTATTTAAGATAGTGACAAAATGTTCCCTTCTCCCTACTTTTCCAGGGCAAGTTAAGCATGCCTTTTGTTGATAAACCCACCTCCTCCTCTCAGGATTTTTTTAAGCAGAAGAGAAGAGTGTTCCTCAAGTGAGTGACAAGCCTAAGTGTCACTCTGTTCCTCAGCTGGTAAATGTGAACACCAAGTAGAAAACAAGTTGCAAAGCAGGGGGGTTTTCTGTATCTTCCTCTGACCTGCCTCAACCTAACCCAATGTTTGTTCCCATTTCTCCTTAAAAATAAAAGAAGAACGAAAAGGAACGGAGTAGGGGAGAGAAGGAAATCCTGACTCAGATACATGGGCTCTGAAACACACCTGGTGATCCTGGACCACTGATCTCTGCTTTCTTTTTATTTGTTTATTTGTGTTCTCTAATTTGGTACAAAACAGGATGGGGGGAAACCTTCGGGGCTTTTATTATTTACGTGTGTGTGTGTGTGTGTGTGTGTGTGTGTGTGTGACAGAAGCCAAACAAGGAAGGGGAATAGCAACGAAGACTCAAGGGAAATTTAACAAAATACCGACATTGGAGTTCCTTCAGGGAGCCCAAAGGCAATCGCTCTTCTCTTGCTTTTTCTCATTTACATTTTCTTCTCTTTCTGCAATGACCATTCTTTGCTTTTGTAATAACAACAACAAACAAATCCCTACACATAAAACAAAAAACAATAAGGATTCTGTCTTGTTTTTAAAAAGTGAAAAAGACAAAACAACAAGGATTTACTGTATAGCATCTGGAACTCTATTCAGTATCTTGAAATAACCTATAATGGAAAAGAATCTGAAGCTGAGCACCTGAAACCAACACAATCTTGTAAAGCAACTATACAGATTAATACATTAAAAAAAAAAGTAGCTGAGAGAAAAAAAATGAAACAGAATAAACTATATGAAAATAGAAACAGTGGTGGGACTTCCCTGGCAGTCCAGCAGCTAAGACTCCATGCTACCAATGAAGGGGACCTGGGTTCAATCCCTGATCAGGGGACTAGATACCATATGCTGCAACTATAGATACCGCATACCACACAGCTAGTAAATGTGAACCCATTTACATGTGAACATGGATGAGATGGTTGGATCGCATCACTGTTTGAGGAAGCTCCAGGAGTTGGTGATGGACAGGGAAGCCTGGTGTGCTGCAGTCCATGGGTTGCAAAGAGTCAGACACGACTGAGAGACTGAAGCACAGGGCTAAACTAAAACCTGGCTGCAACTAAAACCTGGCTCAGCCGCATAAATAAATAAAAACAATTTTTTTTTAAAGAGAAAATAGAAACAGTGGTTATTTCTGAATGATAAGATTTTTTTTCTTTTCACTCATCTCTGATGTCAGCCATGAAAAACTATTCCTTATACAAGAAAGAGAAAAAAGATAGTTCTGTCTCAGGGTCTCCCTTCACCCACTTCATCACATGTGGAATATCCCATCGCTGCCTCCAAACCTGAGCAGAAACTAAGAAATTCTTTGATTTCTCTCTCTCTTCTCTCTTTCATTGTCTGGGGAAGGAAGAAACAATAAATTAACGTCTAAAGAGGACTTCACCTTTGCTTGGTCTAATTCTGAATCACATTGTGAAAACTTTCTTCCATGGGCTTTTTAAAATTCAAACCAACATATCCATTATGCCAATAGATCATAGTATTTTTGAGGGAACTGACTATTTCCTGTCATTTTTAATATCCCTCATAGTATCTATTCAGTCACTGGTAATAGGCAACTGGTGCTCCATCATTCACTCAACTAACCTTTACTGGGGGATGCAGGAGCACTATCACCTCAGTGAGGTCCGAGAAAGTAAAGACCAGGCATGGGCCCTGCCTTAAAGGATCCCCCACTCTCACTGCATGGAGAATACATGCATCCACAATAATTATAACCCAGAGTGACAACTATTAACCTGCACAGACCCTGCAGGGTCACAGAGGAAGCCTGGAATTTGTTGGCTTGAATTTTTAAGGGTGCAGGGTGCTGGGTGTCTGGAATGCTAAATTCACTGTATACAGGCTCATGAGAATCTGTGCATTCATGGATATCTCCTTGTCCCACTGACTTGCAAACTAAGCCTGTGGCTCAGCCTGACTCCACGCAGAACTCCCTGCATCCACACTCCCCTTGGCTCTTGGGCTGTCCATTGTTGAGGACTTTGGTCAGATGGAGTCAGACAGCCTCCTCTCACTCTACAGGAGGCCAGACTCTGTCCCTCAATGAAGATTGATGGGACAAGAGCAGAGAATTTGCAATCTAGTAGGAAAAAAGAAAGCTCCAATAGCATCCTCATTGATTTGGGGAGCCTGTTCAAAACTCTCAACTAAACTCCTCAGAATCAACATTACTCCTGCGTGAACCACATGGAAACATTGAGAACAATGTCTTAGACACTAGGGTCCCGATTACTGAAGTGCCTCCATCATTTACCATTTAATCATCCATCCTTTCAACACATATTGATTTATTACCTACTTGGGCCAAGCCACAACTGGCTCTGGGGGCACAAAGATGAAAGGCTGTGGTCTAGAGGGAAAAAACAAATGCAGGTAACACTTATGCAAAATGGAAGCCTCTAGAAAGCAGATGTGTGTGATAGCAGTGAGACCAGGGTCATCCTACATCATCCAGCGACCTTTTCCCTCCTCAAAGAGTGACTAAGAGTTCACCCCCCAATAAACCACAAAGCTCTGATGGCTCCCTCCCCAGGGAAACCAACATTTGGTTCACCCACTTTCTGGAAGGCAGAAATGTATCTGCCAGTGACGTGACATTGATCCACCCTGCTACACACACACACACACACACACACACACACACAAATGGGGCACCAACACTCTCTGGAAAGAAACACATGCAGACACACAAACCCAGAGGACTGACCTCCCTCCCTCCCTCCCTGAGTGCAGGTGGGAAGTTTCCAGAAATGCACCCGTGTCAAGAAAACAGAGAGAAAAGAGCGCAGAAAACACAATGAGGGCTATTTCCATCAGCCCATCAGGCATCAAGACGGGATTTACTTTTCCATCTATTGCTGCGTTTTAAATGCCCAACCACCACCTTTTGTCTCTGCTCTAGAGCCAGCGATTATCAGGGTCCAAAGCTTATTTGCATCCACCACCTTTATTGAAACCACCAAGACCCCGGGGCCACGCACAGCCTCCTGGCTCTGCTGTGAGTGCCAGTAGCATGGTACAGCCTTCTCTGACAGAGGAGACACACACAGGCATCCCAAGAGAAACAGCAATTCCTCCCCAGGTTGCACTGCAGGGTAGCTACCTGAGTCCTGTTGTATCCACTAAACCCAGTGTCCTATTGCTGCCTGGCTCAATGATGGAAGCCAGGAAGAGTGTGAGCCTGGTTTACAACCTTTTGAGAGGCTTTGGGAAGAATTTCCAGGTGGTAGTCTGCATCCAAGACTTCAGTAAGGTTCCTCTGTTGCTGCCCTGGTCAGCAGGCTGAGGCCAATCAAGTGACATAAGCCAGTAGAGGGCTCAGAGGAGTCAAGAAGAGCAAGAACGGGGAGGTCCATTGTCCTCCATGCTGCAAGAACACCCAGGCTCTGGGACCACGGCCTTGAGTTCAGGTCCTGATTCTTCCACCTGTGTGACCCTAACACTGAGCAGTAGTTCCAGGCGCCAAGGGGGGCAGGCTGGCCGCACTCCTCTACCTGCCACTCAGGGCGGGTGTGCAGATTCCATGGCTAAGGCAAGCCAAGTTTCAGACCCCAAGGAGGGCTGCTCCAGCAAGGCCAGTTTCCATCCCTTCCCCAGTGAGGTTTGTACTTATGATGACTTTTTATGCAGATGACAGCACCCTTATGGCAGAAAGTGAAGAAGAACTAAAGAGCCTCTTGATGAAAGTAAAAGAGGAGAGTGAAAAAGTTGGCTTAAAACTCAACGTTCAGAAAACTAAGATCATGGCATCTGGTCCCATCACTTCATGGAAAATAGATGGGGAAACAGTGACAGACTTTATTTTGGCGGGGGGCTCCAAAATCACTGCAGATGGTGACTGCAGCCATGAAATTAAAAGACGCTTACTCCTTGGAAGAAAAGCTATGACCAACCTAGACAGCATTTTAAAAAGCAGATACATTGTCAACAAAGGTCTGTCTAGTCAAGGCTATGGTTTTTCCAGTGGTCATGTATGGATGTGAGAATGGGGCTATAAAGAAAGCTGAGCACGGAAGAATTGATGTTTTTGAACTGTGGTTCAAAATCTTGGCGAAGACCCTTGAGAGGCCCTTGGACTTCAAGGAGATCCAAACCAGTCCATCCTAAAGGAAATAAGTCCTGAATATTCAATGGAAGGACTGATGCTGAAGCTGAAACTCCAATTCTTTGGCCACCTGACACAAGGAGCTGACTCATTTGAAAAGACCCTAATGCTGGGAAAGATTGAAGGTGGGAGGAGAAGGGGACGACAGAGGACAAGATGGTTGGATGGCATCACCGACTCAACGGACATGAGTTTGAGTAAACTCTGGGAGTTGGTGATAGGCAGGGAGGCCTGGTGCGCTATAGTCCATGGGGTTGCAAAGAGTCAGACACAACTGAGCAACTGAACTGACACAGCTTGCGGGACCGTAGTTCACTAGGCTCCCAGGGAATTCCTTTTATGGTGATTCTAAACATCGCTGATGGAAATCCAGGCCCCACCAAGCTGGAATAGGTTTACTATAAGGTATCCCTTAGAACACAGGAAACAGGAAAGGAGACAAAGAGAGGAACAGCTCTCCAAACTTAAGCTCTCCAGACTTAACAGGGGCCCCCAGAAAGCTAAGATCTGCCTGGGCAGATGCTCTCAGCACTCAAACCTCTTCCTCCCTTCCACTCACTAACTCAGTTCTCCTAAATGTCAACACTCTTTCAGGCCTTGGGGACTCTGCACATGCTATTCCCACTACCTAGAAAGCCCTTCTTCCTCTTCTTCACCCGGACACTCCCAATCTGTTCTTCATAACTAAGCTCAGGGAGTTGTTCCTCCTCCAGGAAGCCTTCCTGGCCTCCTCCCAGGCTGGGCTGTGCATTTCCTCTCTATCTACTGTGGACATCTACCTGTTTGCCCGTCTTGCCACCAGGCCAGGAGGCCTGGGCTAAGGACCAGATTTCAGTGATACATCAATGTTCCCAGTCCTGGCACATGGAAGACACCTAATACATGTCTGATTCATTCATTCAACAAATATTTACTGAGTACATGCTATATGCCTGGCACACCAACACCAGAGTAAACAAAAAGGCCAACTCCCTGTCATCATGAAGCCAGGAGACAGACAATTAAAACAAATTAACCATATAAGTATATTATAACTCAAGTCATGGCAAATTCCAGGAAGATAAACTAAAGCAGAAAAACAAGGATGGGGCTGTGTTAGAGAAGGGACAGCTGTTTATGCAGGGAGGGAAGGGGAAGGGGCACTGGGGGAGCATTGAGCAGAGCCCTGAAGCAAGTGAGGATGGGCCATACGGATATTTACAGGAAGCAGGCTGACTGATTCAACTCCCAGATCTATCAGTTATTACCTGTGTAAGTTTAAGGAAGTCTCCTAACTTCTTTATGCCTCAGTTTTGTCACCTGTATAATGGGAATCTTGCCTACTTCATAGAATTAAGAGGTTTGTTTTTTTTAATTGTGACAAAATTACACATCAATTAAATGTATCGCCTTAGCTATTTTTAAGTGTACTTTTCAAAGGCATTAAGTATGTTCACATTGTTGTGCAACCGTCACCACTATCTATCTCTAGAACCCTTTCCATGATGTAAAATTGGAACTCTGTTCCCGTTAAATGATAACTTCTTATTCCCCTTCCCAGTCCCAGGCAACTGCCATCCTACCTTCTGTCTCTATGAATTTGACAACTCCAGGTACTTCATATAAATGGAATCTTACATTATCTGTCCTTTCACAAGTGGCTTATTTCACTTATTTAGTTTCTCACAGTTCATTCATGTTGTAGCATGTGTTGGGATTTCCTTCCTTTATAAAGCTGAATCATATGTCATGGTCTGTGTATATATACCACACTGTATGTATGTAACACTCACCCATGGATGAACACTTGGATTTCTTCCATGTTTTAGCTATTGTGAATATTCTGCTATGAACATGAGTGTACAAATGTCTCTTCAGATTCCTGCCGTCAATTCTTTTCAGTTATATACCCACAGTGGAATAGTTGGATCACATTGTAATTTTGTTTTTAATTTTTGGAGGAATTACCGAATTGTTTTCCATAGCAACTGCATCATTTGACATTTCCAGCAGCAATGCACAAGTTTTCTAGTTTCTTCACATCCTTGCCATGAATATTTTCTGGTTTTTTGATAGTAGCCATCCCAATAGGTGTGAAGTGGTATCTCATTGTGGTTTTAGTTTGCATTTCCCTAATGATTAGTGATATTGAGCATCTTTTCACGTGATTATTGGCCATTTCTATATCTACTTTGGAGACTATCTATTTATCTACTTTTTAGTTTTTTTAGCTGAGCTGCAAAGCATGTGGGATCTTAGTTCCCCAGTCAGGGATTGAACCTGTGCCCTCTGCAGTTGAAGTGCAGAATCTTAACCACTGCACCATCAGAGACGTTTCCTTTGCCTACTTTTTCTATCAGGCTGTTTTTTTTTTTTTTTTCTTTTCTGCTCTTGCTTTGTAGGAGTTCTTTGAGTATTCTGGATATTAACCCCCTATCAGATATGTGATTTGCAAGTATTTTCTCCCATTCCGTAGGTTGCCTATTCACTCTAATTGTGTCCTTTGAAACACAGAAATTTTTTATTTTGATGCAGCTCAATATTTCTGTTTCTCTTTTGCTGCCTGTGCCTTTGGTGTCATATTGAGAAACCATTGCCACATCCAATGTCATCAAGCTTTTCCTCTGTTTCCCCCTAACAGTTTTATAGTTTCAGCTCTCAGGTGTATGTCTGTGATCTATATATGCCATTATTCTTGCACACAACTTTTTTTCTCTTTGAGTACATAGATCAGGTCTGCATCCCCCACAATATGTAGGACAGTGGAATGCATAGAAGGCGCTCAGTGAAGGAACCTTGCAGATGATAGCAGTGACTACTGGCCAGCAGCCTTCCTGTATGAAACTTCTCTGAGAGAGGATAGGACAGACTAATACAACCACCCAGTCTCAAACCAGCCCACCCCCAAAGGTTTTTAACCAGCCTTTCTTCTCTCGATTAATTGAAAATAGGAGCCAGGAATGAAGCCAAAGGCAGGGCTGGGGTGGGCAGGGCTGGCTTCTCAGGCATCTGTAGAACCACACTGGAGTTTAGCATGAAGGATGTGCTTTGGCATGAAAATGGACTCAAGAGTCCCCACGACGCCATCTTCCTGCTGTTGCCGCTGACCAGCAGCCAGCTATCCTGCCCATCAGTTCTCTCTACTCTGTCTCCAGCTCTGGGCAGAAATAACTGCCTGATTGCAGCAAGGAGGATAAGGCAGGAGGGTGGTGGGCATGAGGAAATAGACATAGTGCCATAACGGGAAAAACTCACAGTGGATCTTTTGGGACAAGGCAGGAAGCCTCAACTCCCAGACAGATCAAAGAGGAAACAACAGTCTAAAACTAGGACCTGGGAGGAGGAAGGAAGGACCAAGAGAGATTAGACTAAAACATCAAAAGAGAAGGGTTACACCAGTGCAGACCAGCCAATTGCCAGGACCCACTTCGGTGCTTGTTACCAGGGGAACAACTTAAAGGCACACAGAATCCATTTGGTCAAACCACACATATGGCAAATCACACATTCACATAGCATCCACTCTGCTTCTACTGGGGTCTGCATCTACCAGGGTCAGGCATGTCCCAGGCCAAGGTGGACTCAGTGACAAGAGAAGCTGTCACATTCCCACAAAGGCTTTAAAGTTCCAGTATGACAATGTGTACTCAATCTCCTTCCCAACTCCCACCACCATGGCAACCAAATCATTTGACAAAAGGAGGCAGGAGGGGATGATTCCCTCCCATCCAGTGGCCTTGTCCTTTGGTATAATAGTTCAAAGTTTTACCACCAACCATTGTGCTGCACTGTATTTGGAAGATCTCAAAGCACCTAGATGCTTATGTCAATGGAGCTAGTTTCACACCCATGGGGTTCCAGAAAGTATTCTAAAGCAATGTGTTGGGATAAGTATCTGCTTATTCCAAACCAATGACCCTGAGGAACACTGCATGCATGCGTGCTCAGTTGTCTTCAGCTCTTTATGATCCCATGAACTGCAGCCCACCAGACTTCTCTGTCCATTTAGAATTTTCCAGGCAAGAATACTGGAGCGGGTTGCCATTTCTTACTCCAGGGGATCTTCCTGACCCAGGGATCAAACCCGCGTTTCTTGCGTCTCCTGTATTGGCAGGCAGATTCCTTACCTGGGAAGCCCTGAGGAACCTGGCAAAGAACAAAGAGAGAGGTTGAAAGCAACCTGGATATACCCTTGTCCTTCCAATTTTATTTACAAATCAAGTTTTATGTTATCTCATCTTTTGATTAATAACTTATTGATGTTTCTCAACAATAATAAGCAGGAATTCAATAACTCCCGATTGCAAATGTTGGAACCACCAACTCTTGAGCTGGAAGCACCTTGGGCAAGTGCAAAGAACTTGGAGCTGGGCTAGCCCCACACATCCTCTCCTGCAAATTCTCCCATCGTCCCCTTCAACTAGTGAAAGCCAGCATGTGGCAGGCATCCAATAACTGGATGAGGATGGGCGTGATGGAAGTGTGCTGCAGTTTCCTCATTATAAAAGGGAAACAAATATCATGGCCTTATAGAGTTTGTGGAGCAACAAGAGCCTCTATGGATACAGCTGTCTCATGTTCGCTGCTGCCACGAGTGTGTTACTACATATTGATCCACCACTTACACATCCATGCAGCAAGATTTCCCAGAGAGAAAGAGCCACCCGCTCAGTGGAGTGCCTTAACATCATGATCGCGATGTCTCACATTTCCTTCTGGAAGAAAGGAGGAACAGAGGAGGAAGGGGAAGTCATTCATTCTGGATGCCCACCAAGTAACCTCCTGCCTCACTGCATTATTTCCTTCACTCCTCATGGCAACTCTAATGATAACATGATTTTTCTCATACAATTTGTTCATTCCTATTTAATTTTTATTTTATATTGGAATCATTTAAATTATAATTAAATTATTTATAATTATATAAATTATTTATAATTATTTAAATTATATTTAAATTATTTATATTTTATATTACTATATATATAGTTGATTAACAATTCTGTGTCAGTTTCAGGTGTATGGCAAAGTGATTCAATTAGACATGTATCTATTCTTTTTCAGATTCTCTTCCCATTTAGGTTGTTAGAGAATAGTAAGCAGAGTTCCTTGTCTGTACAGAAAGTCCCTGTTGGTTATCCATTTTCAATATAACAGCGTGTACGTGTCCATCCCAAACTCCCAAAATAACCCTCCCCCAGTAACCGTAAGTTTGTTCTTTAAGTCTGGAGTCTGTTTCTGTTTCATAAGTAAGTCCCTTGGCATCACTTTTTTAGCTTCCTCATATAAATGATACCATACAAAGTTTGTCTTTTTCTGCCTGACCTAC
Source organism: Bos grunniens (assembly GCF_055505025.1). NCBI lineage: Eukaryota > Metazoa > Chordata > Mammalia > Artiodactyla > Bovidae > Bos > Bos grunniens. Next base: position 73,500,657 of record NC_141170.1, read on the forward strand.
TTCGCTTAGTATGATAATCTCCAAGTCCACCCATATTGCTGCAAATGACATCATTTCATTCTTTTTAATGACTGGGTAATATTCCATTGTATATATGTACCACATCTTCTTTATCCAGTCCTCCATTGATGCGCATTTAGGTTGCTTTCACGCGTTGGCTATTGTAAGCAGCGCTGTAATGTCTAGTGATTATGTTTTATGTTTTATTTTTCCCACTAACGATGAGGAACCCAAGTGAACCTAAAGCCAGAAAGTTTAAGTTGCCCAAGGTCACAAAGCTGTGTGATTTGGACAAAGCTGGGAATCCAACATAGCTCTGAACCAGGACCTATCTTTCCTGAAACCACCAGGGACTTGTGGGTTAGTAAGAATAAATGAGGGGGTTTGAATCACCTTCCAGGAACACTTTAAATCACTTTCTCTATGTCTTCTTCACCCTTTACCCTTCAGGTAAACTTCAGGTAACACTGATCCCACAGAGCTGACACCTGAAACTCAGGTCCTGCTCTTAGCCATCAGTGGTGGGGAAGTACTTCATCAGCAGGTAAGCATTCTTTAACACCACACACAAAAATAAATTTAAAATGGATTAAAGACCTAGATAGAAGATCAGATAGTATGAAACTCTTGGAAGAAAACATAAGCGGAACATTCTTTGACATAAATCACAGTAATATTTTTTGGATCCACCTCCTAGAGTAATGAAAATAACAACAAAAATAAACAAATGCAATCTGATTAAACTTAAAAGCTTTTGTACAGCAAAGGAAACTATAAACAAAATAAAAAGACAACCCCCAAAATGAGAGAAAATATTTGCAAAGAAAGCAACCAACAAGAGATTAATCTCTGAGATATGCAAATAGCTCATGCAGCTCAATATCAATAAAACAAACAGCCCAATCAAAAAATAAGCAGAGGATATAAAAAGACCTTTTTTTCCAAAGAAGACATACTGATGGCCAATAAGTACATGAAAAGATGATAGCTCAGTTCAGTCGCTCAGTCGTGTCCGACTCTTTGCGACTCCATGAATCGCAGCACGCCAGAACTCCCTGTTCATCACCTGCTCCTGGAGTTCACCCAAACTCATGTCCATTGAGTTGGTGATGCCATCCAGCCATCTCATCCTCTGTCGTCCCCTTCTCCTCCTGCCCCCAATCCCTCCCAGCATCAGAGTCTTTTCCAATGAGTCAACTCTTCGCATGAGGTGGCCAAAGTATTGGAGTTTCAGCTTTAGCATCAGTTCCTCCAAAGAACACCCAGGACTGATCTCCTTTAGGATGGACTGGTTGGATCTCCTTGCAGTCCAAGGGACTCTCAAGAGTCTTCTCCAACACCACAGTTCAGAAGCATCAATTCTTTGGCATTCAGCTTTCTTCACAGTCCAACTCTCACATCCATACATGACCACTGGAAAAACCATAGCCTTGACTAGATGGACCTTTGTTGGCAAAGTAATGTCTCTGCTTTTGAATATGCTATCTCGGTTGGTCATAACTTTGCTTTCAAGGAGTAAGCATCTTTTAATTTCATGGTTGCAATCACCATCTGCAGTGATTTTGGAGCCCCCAAAAATAAAGTCTGACACTGTTTCCACTGTTTCCACATCTATTTGCCATGAACTGATGGGACCAGATGCCATGATCTTCGTTTTCTGTTGAGCTTTAAGCCAACTTTTTCACTCTCCTCTTTCACTCTCCTCTTTCACTTTCATCAAGAGGCTTTTTAGTTCCTCTTCACTTTCTGCCATAAGGGTGGTATCATCTACATATCTGAGGTTATTGATATTTCTCCCGGCAATCTTGATTCCAGCGTGTGCTTCTTCCAGCCCAGCGTTTCTCATGATGTACTCTGCATATAAGTTAAATAAGCAGGGTGACAATATACAGCCTTGATGTACTCCTTTTCCTATTTGGAACCAGTCTGTTGTTCCATGTCCAGTTCTAACTGTTGCTTCCTGACCTGCATATAGGTTTCTCAAGAGACAGGTCAGGTGGTCTGGTATTCACATTTCTTTCAGAATTTTCCGCAGTTTATTGTGATCCACACAATCAAAGGATTTGGCATAGTCAATAAAGCAGAAACAGATGTTTTTCTGGAACTCTCTTCCTTTTTCCATAATCCAGTGGATGTTGGCAATTTGATCTCTGATTCCTCTGCCTTTTCTAAAACCAGCTTGAACATCTGGAAGTCCACAGTTCATGTATTGCTGAAGCCTGGCTTGGAGAATTTTGAGCATTACTTTACTAGCATGTGAGATGAGTGCAATTGTGAGGTAGTTTGAGCATTCTTTGGCCTTGCCTTTCTTTAGGACTGGAATGAAAACTGACCTTTTCCAGTCCTGTGGCCACTGCTGAGTTTTCCAAATTTGCTGGCATATTGAATGCAGCACTTTCACAGCATCATCTTTCAGGATTTGAAATAGCTCAACTGGAATTCCATAGCCTCCCCTAGCTTTGTTCGTAGTGATGTTTTCTAAGGCCCACTTGACTTCACATTCCAGGATGTCTGGCTCTAGGTTAGTGATCACACCATCGTGATTATCTTGGTCATGAAGATCTTTTTTGTACAGTTCAACATCGCTAATTATTAGAGAAATGCAAATCAAAACTCCAGTGAGGTATCACCTTGTACTGCTCAGAATGGCCACCGTCAAAAAATCTACAAACAATAAATGCTGGAGAGGCTATGGAGAAAAGGGAACCCTCCTACACAGTTGGTGGGAATGCAAATTGGTACAACCACTGTGGAGAACAGTATGGAGTTTTCTTAAAAAAAAACTAAAAATAGAACTAACATATGGTCCAACAATCCCACTCCTGGACATAAAACTGGAGAAAACCATAATTCAGAAAGATACATGCATCCCAGTGTTCATACAATAGCCGAGAGATGGAAGCAACCTTAATGTCCATTGACAGATGAATGGATAAAGAAGATGTGTACATATATAGAATGGAATATTACTCAGCCATAAAAAATAATGAAATGATGCCATATGTAGAAATATGAATGGATTAGGTGAAGTCAAAGATAAATATTATATTATCACTTATATGTGGAATCAAAAAAATGATACAAATGAACTTATTTACAAAACAGAAACAGACTCATAGACTTCAAAAACATGCACAAGCACGGCTGCTTATCGTTATCAAAGAGAAAAGATGTGGGGGATGGATAAATTGGAAATTTGGAGTTAACATATACACACTGCTACACATAAAATAGATAGTCAGCAAGAACCTACTGAATAGCATAGGGAACTCTACTCAATGTTCTGTTATAACCTACATGGGAAAAGAATCTGAAAAAAGAATGGATCTATGTATAACTGAATCACTTTGCTGTATACAAAACTACTGTACTCCAAAATAAAATAAAAATGAAAAGAAATAAAGTATCTTGCGGGGCAGAGGAGCCTATTTGCCAGGGAAGCTATTTTGGGTGGGGGTGGAGGTTGACATAGAGGTGGAGAGGGGATCCCAAGAGGAGAAATAAGTCAACTTGCAGCTCCTTCCGTACATTTCTGCATTTCTCAACCCACAGCTCACTGCTCATGTTTACAGTGTTACCACAGCTGCCCACTAGAGGGAGTCACTTCCCCCCACCCCACCCCCAAACACACACACACACACACAAACACACATGCACACACACCCACACATTCACACGCACAAGCACGGCTGCTTAGGGAAACAGTGCTCTTTCTTCTAAGTAAAGCCACATGACTATGATCTTTCTAAAACAGTCTTCATCAAGAAACAAAGTCATCTACTGGATCATATAAATTTGAACCAATTACAAACTGTGGGGCCTCACCTTGCCAGATGCTACCTGGAGCCAAACCAGCTGCCCAGTCAAGGGGATGCTGACTGGTTAGGCCTGGTTGGTCTTCATGTGCTCCCAGCGTCCTGGTCCTTTCCACTGCCCTCTCTGGGAACCCTGACCCGACTTCTCTGGGAGGAGAAAGTGTATTCTGGGTATTGAGAGGTAGGGTGGGGCAGTGGACACACTCCTGACCTCCTCACCATCCCTTCCTGCTATGCCAAACTCTCCCCAGAGCAGAGGCTGGGCATGGGTCTGGGGAGGCCATAGGTTCCCTTTAGAAGCCGAGTGATTATTTCCTTCCAGAAGAGCAATTGTTACCCTGAGACCTGGGAGCCAGGGAAGCTGCTTCTCCCCTCGCACCCAGCACTGCATCTGTGCAGCTTGAAGGCTGCTCAGAAGAGAGAGGAGAGAGGGGACGGGGAGACAGAGAGAGGGAAGGACCGGAGAAGAAAGAGGGGAGAAGGGGGGAGAGAGGAGGGTTGGAGAACAGTTTAGAGGAAGGAGCCAGACATTCAGAAGCAAAAGTGATGATGTTGAGGCTGGTCTTCTGAGTGAAAAACTGTCTTTGGGGTAATTGCAGCTGGAGGATTTCAGAGAAGGAAAATTATCTCAGAGCACCAACTCCAAATGATGGCAGCACCCCTTCCCTAACATGAGTCCCTCCCAGTGAGAATTATAGATCTCACCTGCAAGGAAAGATGAGGACCATGCTGACTGCACATAAAGATAACAGTAGCTAAGTCAGAATAGTAGCATTCACTGAGCACCTTCTGTGTGCCCGACATTTGTATACATATTACACTGTGCAGTCTGGGCTCAGTCGCTCAGTCATGTCTGACTCTTTACAATCCCATGAACTATAGTTTGCCAGGCTCCTCTGTCTATGGAATTTTCCAGGCAAGAATACGAGAGTGAGTTGCCATTTCCTTCTCCAGGGGATCTTCCCGACCCACGGATTGAATCTGTGACTCTTGCATCTCCCGCATCGGAAGGTGGGTTCTTTACCAGTGAGCCACCTGGGAAGTCCATACATAGTACAGACATTTTCTTCATTCCATCTTCACTGCAGCTCTCCAAAGTAGAGACTGTGTTTATATTCCTTCAAGGCAAGAAGAGTTCAGGTGATTCACTGGATGTGCCGCAGAACTTTCTGGAGTAGACTAGACTGGAACAGGACTTGAGCCTAGATCTGTCTGAATCCAGGAGCCACTGTATCTTCACCACTATTGGCAAGGACATTGGGTGAGGACTTCAGCAGGGCCATTGCATGCTGTTGCATAGGCTGTGGATTGTACAAGGGCCTACTCCTCCCCTAGCAGGAAGGGCTTTGCCTGCCAGACTACCTGTAGGGCTGTGAGCACCCAAGGAAGGGGCATCTTTCCCTAGTTCATCCAGGGGGGCTGGGTCAGCCACGGGCCTCTCTGCCATTGACCTAGACTATTTCCTCTTGTTTCTCAATAACCCTCTCAGGAAGGTATAGCAGTGCCCCCCCCTCAACCCCCCCATGACAAGTTCATAGATTTAACACTGACAAGTTCAGTTATTTGCAAGACCCCCCCAGAGTGGGTCTGTGATGTGACATCATGGTCTGTGATGTGACATCATTGGTCACTTTGCTGGGGCTTAAATCTAAATCCTTGTGGGAAGGTCATCTGGCTGGGGGGTGGCTCAGTTGCTCACAGGCTGGATTCAGCTCTCTGTGTCACTTGGTTATATCTCATTGTTTCTCCATTTATGGAAAAACTTGATGGAGGATGGTATTCATAAGTATTTGAATTATTTTAAAAAATCAAAAAGAATATCATTCAGAGAAAGATGGAGATGGCACACTTCCAAGGGTTTAGTTACTGTTCATAACAAGCGGGCTGATTAAGGGAGCCAGTGAGACCAGTAGCAGTGGGGAACAGGTAACACACAAAGCCCAGAGGGGTGAGAGGAGAGAACAGCACCCCTGGAAGTAGGATGAACTGGAGGTGGCCCAGAGGGACTGAGGCCAAAGAAGGGGGTGGCAGGAATAGACACCTTGACGTGTTTACTCTCATCTCCTGATCTGCTGTCCCAGCCTCTCACTCAGGTCAGACCCGAGGGGAAGGCAGAGGACAGGGAGCTGGGGTGATTTGATCCATAGAGATCAGCCAGCTCCACACAGGGTTCAAGATTGGAGTGAGCCATGGGGCTGGGGGAAGGCGGAGGGTGGCCTCTGTTTCCCTCTAAGAAGAGACGGACGCTTTCCTCAGCTTCCAGGGGCCGGGGGTGTTGCTGGCAGACTGCCCTCAGCTGTCTGCCCTCATGGTGGGCTCAAATTCCAGAGCCCTCATCTTTCTGGGTGAAGCGCTTGGGCAACACTGAAGAGTGGCTGAGGGTGTGGAGCAACAGGAACTCTTCTACTCAGCTAATGGGAGGCTAGATCGGTGTTGACCGACTGGAGACCAATCTGGCAAAAGTAAACGAGGCTGGATATTTGCAGACCTCTTGAGTTAGCAATTCCGCTCATGGATAAATACTTTGAAGAAACTCAAGCAAGAGCACAAGAATGTGGCATGAAAATATTCATTGAAGTAGTGTTTGTAATGGCAGAAACAGCCTCAGAATGGCCATCCACAGAAAAATGGATAAATAACTTGTGATGTATTAACATGATGGAATGTTCTACAGAGTTGAAATGACTGAAGTACAGCTCTGTGGACCAACATGGGCAAATCTCCAAAGCATAATATTGAACAACATAAAAGGTAAGTTGCAGAAAGCTGTACGCAGTGGCATAATAGTTTCTAATGCATGTATGTACATAGTATATATTATTACATAATGACAACTTTATATTATAAATAAATAGAATTTTAGCAACATATAATAATAGAATTATTTAAGGAGACAGTATTTATATCAATAATATAAAAACATGCCTATGAGTAGTAGCCAAATTTAGAGGGAGGGAGGAAATGCATGGGTACATAGGGGACTCCAACTGTGTCTGTAACACTGTTCTTTTATTTGAAATCTGGCAAAATGGTGAAATTTTATAAACCCGGATAGCAGGTGCATGGCTGCCAGGCTATTCTGCTTGTTGGCATCGTGCATACATTTTGAAGATCTCTAATATTTAACATATTTCATTCTGGGACCCTTGGGCTCAATATTTCAAATCACACCTCTAATTAACCAATTTCAGTCACATGTTTCCTAAACACTTTGCCCCTCCTCTAAAACACTGCCCTCCCGCTGTGTAAGAGCTCTCAGTTTTCACCCCACTGCCCTGAAATTTGGGCAAGTGCTCTCTTGTTAAGTCCAGCATTTGCTTCAGTTTGTTTTCAGAATCATCTGACATGCAGGCTGCCACCAAGCACATTTGACTTGCTTCTGCTTCATCACTGGAGAGGCTTCAAGTCCTGTAAAAGGACTCAGGAAACACAGTCTCCCTCCCAGGGAACCCTGCCCAGTCCAGGTACCAGGAAACCTAAGGACATAGGTCCAGAGAGAATGGCTCTTCCAGCAACCGTGGCACCCAGAGGCTTGGCTTCCCCGCAGAGCCCTCGGCTTATCTATACCCTCAGGAGGCTTCTGGGGATTGCCTTTGCCAAAAGCAGAGACCAACTCCAGGGTTTCAAGGATTTCACAGCGTGGGCAGAGTGCAATGCCCCTCTGAGTTATTTCCTGAAATCCATACTAAAAAGGCCTTCAAGGAAATATCTAATCGGCTTCCACTTGAGTCCTGACAAAAACCCAAAATTGCCTTCCATTTTCCTGTCTCAGAACCCCCCACTCCCAAACACATGCAGCCTCTGCTGCCTCCTCCAATCCTTTCTAAATATAAAAGGAGAACTCACCAACTCCAGGGATGAACTGGCAGCACCCCGGAGTGCAGGGGCGTGGTGAGCCCCCCCCCCACCCCGTGGTCTTGTATCCATCATCACCCTGCTCCCTGAGGGCATGTATCCAAGGGAGCCACTCCCCTTCTCTCTGGGCACCTCTGTTTTCTCTCTGGGCACCTCTCTGCTCCTCACTGGGCATCAGCAGGGCTGCTGGACCTGCCGGGCAGGTGGCCATGAAACAGGCCAGAGTCATGCCTGAATGAGCCTACCTCCCAGTGGGGGAGACGGGCGATTTACAAGTAAACTAATAGTCACACAAGATCACTGCAGGTGGAGACACGTGCGAGGTGCAGAAGCAAAGTGGGAGAAAGAGGCAGTGCATGGAAGTAGGGAAAGACCATGCCTCATTTTCAGGGTCAGGAAGCCTTCATGGGGGAGGCGACTTAAGAGAACACAGGGTGGGAGCCAGGTGGAGACATCTCGGGGAGAATGAATCCAAGAAAAGGGACCAGCAAGGATGTGATGGGAGATGCAGGTGTGAGGCAACCAGGGCAGACCTTGCCCCAGTGCCGCGAGAGCACTGTCATGGCCGCCACGTTACAGAGGAAGAGACAGAGGGTCCAGGAGGATACGAGGCTTGCCACGACCCCACAGCCAGTATGTGCTGGCTGAAGCCAGGCTGTCTGACTCTGAGAGGCATTGCTCCCCTTCTCCCTATCATAGGACACACACAGATCCACGGCCCATATCCAAATCCTGGATCAGCTGTGAGTCGAAATCCAGGAAACTCTAATTTAAGAATGCTCATGCAGCTTGGTATGGCACAATCTGAGATACACCCAGGGGATCCAGGACAGCACACAATTAAACATATGAACATAGCATGACAAAATCAGACATAGTAGTATTTCTGCACCAAAATATACAAATCTTCACACTCAATGGAGCTATTAATAGCCTCCATTCAGGTGAGGTTTTGCCACCAAATTCAGGTCATATTTTGATGCCAAGCTAGTTACAAAAATAAATAGCAAACAATTTTTGGTTTTCACAGCCTTTAGGATTTCCACTAAAAGCATGAGGGTCACAGAGTTATAGCTTCTGAAAATGACAGCTCTGTGAAGACAGGTAGTGGAGAAGCCAGTTGGAAACAAGGTCACCCATGTTCCCATCTTGGCATGGCTCAGCCTGAAGGACCTGTCACCAAGAGGGCTGAGCACTCAGGGTGCAAACTTCCTCCTTAACAAAGGAGCCAACAGCCGCTCCAGACCAGCTGGCAATGCACAGGAGAAAGGTGATGCAGAGTCCAGATCAGGGGAGAAAATGGGACAGGAAAGCCCAGCTTTACCAGCAAAGCACCAAAATGGAAGCTTTCTTTATATTTATTACATAATAATATAGATTATATGGTCTTCCCTGGTGGTTCAGAGGTAAAGAATCCACCTGCAATGTAGGAGACATGGGTTAGATCCCTGGGTAGAGAAGATCCTCTAGAAAAGGGAAAGGCTACCCACTCTAGTATTCTTGCCTGGAGAATGGACAGGCAAGAATGAACAGAAGAACCTGGTGGGCTACAGTCCATGGGGACACAGAGTCGGACACGACTGAGCGACTAACACACACTTCACATGTATTATATTATATATTTCTGGCCTTGCCATGTGGCATGTGAGATCTTAGTTCTCCAACCAGGGATTGAACCCATACCCCTCGCACGGGAAGTATGGAGTCTTAACCACTGGACCACCTACCTAGGAAGCTCCTAGAAATTTTCCTTTCAGCTCTTCTTATAGTGCCCTTGTTAGACTGGGTTGAGTTTGAAAACCTAGCCAGAGGCAGAGAAGTTTGCAGGGGTTAATAATCAGTAGCCTGTTGCTCTGGCTAAGCCATGAGGAAATCACTGTGGGCAAAGAACAAAAGAAAAATACAGCGATACAGTACAATCTGAACAAAAGTACATCAGGCTGATTAGTTGGGGTCGTCATGCCCTGCTAAGCTGAGGAAAAACATAGTGTGGACCTTGGAAAGCCAGGTCAGTGCAAGTTCAGGACACTGCTTGTGCACACACTAAGATGTTTTCCCAAAGCATATGTGAGTCTATGACTTCCAGCTGGGTGATACCCCTTCTATCAAAGATAGTTCAAAGAAATCAATCAAATGGGAGACATGACCAGGGATACAGGAGGCTGATTTTATGATAGCACAACAGATACTTTCTGTTTGCCAAGATACTAAATAAAAGTGATGTGGCTCTGAGGAACAGGGTTCTTGATCCAAGAGGTCTTGAGTCCCCTGGTCCCATCTTTAAAACTTTAATTCTGTCTCTAATTTCTATTCCCAAACTGTGGGTCAATCATTTTTGATCCCTACCTGCTGTGCTGGCTGCAGCAGAAGTTAAAGATGGGAGAGACAGAAAAGCATCTTTCTTCAGATTGAAAAAAAAAAAAAAAATCAATCTGGTGCCTAAGTCTTGATCCTCTTGCCCCCATTCCTACCAAGAAATGCAAACCAATTCTGAACCCCTCTCTGGGCTCCTCCTCCCCACCTACCTTAGACGGGCCAGAAACCAGAGTAAGGCTGAAGGCGCTGGGCAGAGGAACCAGGATTAGAGGAGCCATTTCTTCCTTCTGCCCCTCAGCCTGGGGAAGAGGCCTTGACCATCATCCCCACCCAAGGTCAGGTGGAAACTCACAGTCCACATACGGCCTCCACTTCTGTCCTAATCAGCTTTAAGATTCACTGAGAATCAAATGGCAACAGAAGTAAGAAGGAAATGACACAGGCTCAGGCATTCCTAGGGAAATTGGGAAAATAGCCATTTATTCGTTCAATTATTCAATAACTGTATTTTGAGTACCTGCTATATGCCAGGAAGTTTACTGAACACCTACCATATGCATCAGAGAACAGAACAGCAAAAGCCTTTGTTCTCAGTGGAGAGGGCAGTCAGGCATGGATTCAATATATCATCATGGGCAAAGGTGATGGGTGCCTTAGAGGTGGGGAATAACACCACAGAATAGGGAGATCAGGGTGCCCAGGCAATAAACAGGGTGTTAAGTTGAGCACTACCAAGACCGCTCTCTGCTCTGTCCTTAGATGACATCATCACACCCAGGCCAATGTCTGAATTTATGTTACAATTTAGTCCATTCTTCTGAACATTCCCAGAGAGCTAACAATCACACTTGTATATATCAAGGGCATCTTGAATTCTATGTGTCCAAAGTCAAGCTAAAGACTGCATGGAAATAAAAACTAAACACACACACACACGTACCTGATGTTCACATATATCTTCAGAGACATTAGGCAAGATATTGCAGCTCTATACGAAGGAGGAGGTGGAGGAAAAAAATAATAATAGCAATCAAGGAATAGGAAAGAGCTCTTCGAAATTAAAATATGCTAGAAAAAATAAAAAATAATTAGAAGATTGGAAGACAAAGTTGAGGAAAGAAATCTTTCAAAAAATAACACAAAAGTCAATAAGATTTTCAAAAATAATGAGAGAAAGATAAAAAAAATAAGAGAATCAGTCCACAAGAACTCCAGAGAGAGCGAACTGAGAAACTGAAGAGCAGAAAAAAATTAAGAAACATTTTTTTTAAAGTCCCCAAACTGAAGGATATTCAGTTCTAGTGGTGAATTGTAACTGTCTCATTCTGACTTGAGAGAACATTTTTAAAATTTTCAGGAATTTCTTAAGCTGTTTGCTAAGCAAAGCCACTATTCACAGTTATATAAACTTACAGTTAAGTAAATTGTGTTAAAAGCAAATGTAATGAATACTCGTCTATTATTTCCTAATTACTTTACCACATTTTATTACCTTTTACAACACGTCACTATTATATATCTTTCGAGGTTATTAATGCCTACGTATCTGTATCTGTGAGGTCCAACAGCTTTGTGGCCTGACTTTGGTCTCACTCTCTAACACAGATGAAAATACCCACTGACAGTGATATGGGATGTACACTTGCTCATCAGTGATGTGAACACCTCTCCTGAACGGAACAGTAAACAGGTATTGCTTCATTTTTTCTGGTTTTGTCAGATCATGCCCGAATTGCCACGAAAGGTATAAAGAGTTAAACAACAACAGCAATGAAAGCATTCTGAGAGTCCATCAGCCCTGTTGAATTGACAGCAGAGAGTACTGCATATTTTACTATCATTTGTAAATGATGGGCATGACTTTCCAGATGAAAGTCCATTAATAGCTCAATAAATGAATAAAAATTGTCCCACTTAAACACCTTATCATGAAACCTCAGCATACTAGGGGAAAAGGGAGGGTACAAAAGGCACCCAGAAGAGAAAATAGAAACGAGACCAACAAGCAGGTCATCACACATGACAGACAAGTCACTGGCAACAGGAGAGCTAAGGGATAAGGTAGCAACGCCTTCAAAACTGTGAGGGAACCATCTCTAACTTTGAAGTGTGCACCCAACCAACCTGTCAGTGGAAGTCAGAGCACAGCAAAGACAGTTTCAGAGATAAGACATTTTAGAAAGTTTATTTCTGTGTACCCACCCTCAGGAAGCTTCTAGAAAACATGATCCGGGGATTTGGCTGAGAAAGAGGAAGGTACAGACCAGGAATTAAGAGACGCTGGGGGTGGTGGGAGGGAGTACGGGATGCCAGCAGCCACAGCTGCAGGGCTGCTTGGGCCGGTCAAACACCTCTTCTTGTTTTGTGTTTTCTATGGTCCCACCTCTCCCTCTTTAATTATAAGAAGCCTGGTACTCGCGTTTGAAAAAACCCTGGAACAAAGATCTTGAGTTTTTTTCAATCAGAAAAAAACTACATCTCAGTCTTGTTTTCTGATCCATAATTCAGGTGTTCCTCAGGCCTCCCAGAGACTTTCATGAAGACTGCAAATATTGAAGGCCTGGAGGGTAAATGAAGGTCACCAAGTAACCAGGGCAGTGGGGCATGTGGCCAGGTAAGTCATTTTAGTGAGCACTTACTGTGTGCCTCTAGCCACTGAGAACGAAGGTAAGCACCAAGTATTTGCAAACGATTGCATTGCCCCATGCAGGTACCAGCCAAACACAGCAGTCTTCAAACCCAAAGTGTCAGAAGGTAGAGCCAGGAGGAACCTGGGAGAGAGGGAGGCAGCGGTGCCCACGCCTCTGGTTATGAATCAGTGCCATTCCCCATCCCTCTCCTTTAGATGGGTGATTGCAGAGCAAAGGGACTCCTCCTAAAACAATCCTTCAAAACTGTGTGTGCAAACGAGCCCGCCCCCTTGCAAATGGCCACCTGAGAGGCCACTCTTGTGCTCCAGCCCATAGTACTGTCTTCCCAAAAGGTTAAGACAGGACTCGTTGGCAGCTGCTGCCAGCCTCCATGGCATCTTCTCTTGAGTACCCTCAGTGGAGAAAAGTCTTCATCCTTTGAGTTTGGGGGCATTGAAACCAGAGCTGATGTCTGAGGTGACACATAAATAAGGAAATTTTCCTTCACCAGAAAGACAAATGTAACCAAAGCAATGAGGTGAATGGCATTACCATCTGGAATTCACCACCACAGGCTGAGTTTACTGAGTGTGGGCTGGGCTAGCACTAGTTCATCCATTTCCATGAACGTTATCCCCTTGGCCCTCACCAGGACCCAGGAAGGCTAGGATCAGTGTCCCCATTTCACAGATAAAGAAGATGAGGCTCTGAGTAGTTAAGTAGCCTGGTTAAGTTCTCATTGTGACTAAGTGGCAGAGTGTGGCCTGGAGGCTGCTCTGTCTGCCTCCAGAGCTTTTCAGTGGGACCAGGTAGGGGAGGGGCAGAAGGCAGGGACCACTTGGAGAAGGCAGTCTTTGTGCAGGAAGGAGAGACAACGGCAGAAAGACTCACGGTGAGGAAGGAGGGGAAGGACAAAGCACTGCAGGGAAACCCATGTGGGGTTGGTGTCCCCGGGAAACCTGAAACGGGGAGCAGTTTGGGTAACAGAGGTACAGAAACGCCTCAGCACTTGGGTGCAGGGACCCGAAAAAGATGTGCTTTTTTTGCAATAAGCCTAAATTAGCAAATCCCTGCAGAAGGATTTTACTGTCCTGCTTTTCAGTATTTCAGGACGCTTTCGTGAGGCTATGTCCAGAGGCAGGAGGATTCAGAGCCACTTTCATGATAATAAGCTCAGGATCTTCCCCCAGGTGAAATCAGAAACTCCCTAATAGGTTAGAGGGAACAAGGAGAGACTAAGAAAGAGAAAGCTGCTCCACATTGGTAGGTGGCAAGTTCAACAAGCAAAGGGAGCTAACAAATGAGGCTTGTCTGGGGTGGCCCCAGATTTCCACACTTGTCTATTGGTCTTAAAATTTATGTAGAGGCCTTAAATGGGTTCAAATGGTCTCAACAGCACATTATCTCAAGGTTGCATTCTTGAGACAGCTCCTAGTGTGGAAACAGTGGGAAGAATGTAGACTCCAAGGACAGGGGATGGGGTAGGAGCCTCTGATTGCTAAGGTCCCCGCACAGGTCAACTGGTGGTCACGACCTCTCAATGACCTCCTCCAAATACAGGAACAGCAAAGAATGCATTGAAATTAGATTTTATGCTTATAAGGTAATTCATTGGTTTTGCATAACACAGTGTTGATTAGGTCCTTGAAAATTTTGCTCTAGACAGATTAAATATTGCCCTCCTCCTGCAAACTTTTTGCACAGTGCATTTGCTTAGCAAATCTTTTCATCAAATATTGATCAAACCTTTTCTATTTAAAATGAACAGGATCTAAATTAGTGAGCTGTGACCCAAGTTAGATGTTTGTTTCAGGCCAGGCTCACTGACTATCCTTACTGCCCAGAAGACCCCCGCCATACCAAGACAGAAAAAAACGGCAGAAGTTCTGCAGGCTTGAAAATGAAACAGACATGAAACAGACTCATCAACAGGCAGACATTCTCCAGGGTGTTTGTGCCTCGGCTTCACCAGGAGGCCTTCAGTCCTTGCAAACAGCACAAACTTGAATTCTAAGTAAAAGTTAACTGCAACTAGATCATGAAAGCTTCCTTGGTCACAAGTCCAAAGAACACAGGAATGGCTACATCATTTACAGGTCGCAGTATGGAATGAAAATACACGGCCTCTTGTCAAGAATTTCAAGATGGTGACAGCAGAGAGAAACTGAATATACAGTCAACAGCCAGACCATGCATGAAATGGAACTCTGACCTGCAGCCTACAGCAGCCTGCCCAGAAAACCGACTCATCAAGGATAACCAGCCCAGGAAACTATCTGCTTTCTATAAGCCATTTATGCAGGAAGGGAGACGGCCACCTCAACAGTGGCAATCCAGGAAGCCAAAGAATCTTCTTGCAACAATCGGCTTCAATAGCCAATGATCAGTAACCATCACTTCATGGCAAATAGATGGGGAAACAGGGGGAACAGTGGCAGACTTTATTTTTTGGGCTCCAAAATCACTGCAGATGGTGACTGCAGCCATGAAATTAAAAGATGCTTGCTCCTTGGAAGAAAAGCTATGACCAACCTAGACAACACATTAAAAAGCAGAGACATTACTTTGCCAACAAAGGTCCATCTAGTCAAGGCTATGGTTTTTCCAGTGGTCATGTATGGATGTGAGAATGGGACTATAAAGAAAGCTGAGCACCGAAGAATTGATGCTTTTGAACTGTGGTGTTGGAGAAGACTCTTGAGAGTCTCTTGGACTGCAAGGAGGTCCAACCAGTCCATCCTAAAGGAGATCAGTCCTGAGTGTTCACTGGAAGGACTGATGCTGAAGCTGAAACTCCTATACTTTGGCCACCTGATGCAAAGAACTGACTCACCGGAATAGATTCTGATGCTGGTGAAGATTGAGGGCAGGTGACGGGGGCGACATAGGATGAGATGGTTGGATGGCATCACCGACTCAATGGACATGAATTTGAATAAACTCCGGGAATTGGTGATGGACAGGGAGGCCTGGTGTGCTGCAGTCCATGGGGTCGCAAAGAATCAGACATGACTGAGCAACTGAACTGAACTGAAGTAATTGACAGCTTTCCTACTTTCTGTTCCTGCTTCCAACTCAGGACCAACCAGATAAGGCCAAATACACACTCCTAACAGCCACATAGGTTGTCCTGCTTCTATTAGGCCTCCTTCAGCCTTCCGGGGCCCACTGCCTCTAGTCAGCGTTAGGCTTGCAGCCTTCCTTCTTCTTCACTCTAAAGCATTCCCAGCCCTTCAGCCTGCTCTCCAGTCTCTATCCAAAGGCAAGACTGCCTCCCTTGCTCAGGAAAGCTCAGAATAAACAGCCTTTGCTTGTTCTCATGTGGTTAGTTCCACAGAGCATTAAACTGGGCCTGAGCCCTTCAGAGCACGAGGCCTGTGTTGTACCCATGTCAGGAAACCAGCCCAGCAGGAACAGCATAGACAAGCAAACTGCTGCCCTCTGCAGGGCCTTTCAGCCATCCTCCAACTTGCAGGCCACTTCGACCTTTGGAACCCCATCTCCTGATGGGGACCCTCCCACACATCTTCCTCTTTAGAATGTTCTTCCTAGGCCACTGGGCCTGGCAGAGTGCTGCCCAGCGACCCAGCATCAGTCAGAAAGACCATGTGGTGCCCGAGCTTCTTGGACTGAGGCATTTCCACAGGTCAGGCTCAGCAATCCACATGTGGCAGCTGTGGGGAGCAGCCCCTCCTACCTTGGGTGGCTCAGCTCTGCTGCCCTGGCCCAGAGCCCTGGGAACCTTCCATGCTGGCCAGCTTGGCACTAAAGTTAAGACTTCTCAGGCACAAGGGGGCGCTGTGGCTTCCAATATAGGACTCAAAGTGCTGGAATACATCAATTTCAAGAGCAGAGCTTCCAATAGGGCACAGATCTTTAGTGAGGATTTACCACCAGGCAGCAGGGGTCCCTGCCCTGGAGGAGTTTGCCTGCCAGAAGTGGAAGGTTTGTTGTTCACAAGCAAGGGAGGAAGTGGTTGATGTCAGAGATGTACTGTGTCAGGAAACTCGGCTGACCCCTCCCTCACCAGCTGTGTGACCTTAGGCAAATCATCTAACCTCTCTGGGCTTCTCCGTCCTCCTTGGTACAAAGGGAATTAACAATGCTCCCTGTTTCTGGGGGTGGGGGCAGCTGGACAAGTTCATACCCACAGTATGGGGTTGATTAGTCCAGGTCCTCTCCCGGGCTTAGTGCTCAGGAAACACAACGGGTATGGTGAGGATTCGAGGCAGAGATGACAGCTAGCCTGGGTCTGGGATGGTGAGGGCTGGAGTGAAAGGAGGCTTTGGAAAAGCATTTGAACTGGACTCTGGGACCAACAGAGGGGTAGCAAGTCTTTATTCTTCCAAACTAGGTAGGCACATTTTGCACCCTTCTCCCCTTAGAGCCACACCACTCTGTTCTGCTTCAACCCATAAAACATGTCTTCATTGCTGTTACCAGTGATTTTGTGAACTGTCATCTTCACCACATTCTGGCAGCAGCCCATCATCCGTCCCTCCGGCTTCCAGAAGTGTGCTGGACCACGTGGCATGTGTCACACACCTAGTGTGCAGCCCAGAGCAAACTAGCTGTAAATTAGTCTTGCATTTAAACATGAAGAGACCCTTAAACGAATTTTGGAACTAAGGGCAGTGAAAAGTACTGGGTTAGACATTTGAGAGTTCTAAGGCTCACATTTTCACTGAGTTGCTGAGCCAATTTGCAAATCTTTTCCTCCAATTTCTGTTTCTATGGAATGGAAACTACATTATTACAGTTCCTGTTCCATCCCAAGACTGTCACCTCAAGTCCCTTTTACATGTTGGATGAGTAAATGGGATAATTGACACGTCATGCTCTGAGCTATTTTGTGGAAAAACTTACTTTCTCGACACTGCATTATCATCGATCCTAGCCCACAACTAACGGGCCAAGTGGGTTTTCTCGTCTGTATTCCATAGAGTCACACAGTCCCTCTCAGTGTTCACCACCAAGCATCTCGTGTTTTGAATGGTTTCTCTGCTGCAAACTGCAGATTCACCCCCTGCCTGGGCCATGTATTTATTCAGATCATCTCTGCTTCTTACCTGCTTCCCATCTTCCGTGGAAGCCTTTACCCAGTGGAAGTCTGTAGACCAACAAAATGCAAAATATCTTGACACATTGGGAATGAGACAGAGGACATCCACAGCACAAATATAGTGGGTAGCTTCCCCACTGTCACCTTTCTGGGGAGAGCACGGCTCTGTCTCTGCGAATCCTGAACACACACACACACGAGCCTGCTGAGTAGGCAAAGTGAGAGGCCGTGGTCACAGGCATGGGCAGTGCTGTCTTGGAGGAAACTACACTGACCTTGGGGGCAGGATTTGGGGTTCCCCCACATATTCCCAAGTCGGCAGGAAAGGCAGCACTGCTTCCCCTCACAGCCTGTTTCCTCACAGAGCTGATGGTGATTATGAAGGACGGAGCTCTGAGAATGAAGCCCTGGCATCACTGTCAGTCGTGCCATACAGACATCACAGCGGCTGTGCCACTGCAGGAAGACTGTGGGCCAGAGCGTGGTTAGGGGCAAGGCAGCCAAGACACGGGAGGGAGAGTGGGGCTGTGGAGCACAGACCCCAGAAAGGCAGCACGTGTTGCGGTTGGCGGCAAGAGTGCTGCACCAGGCATCCCCATCCTGCCCCTGCAGCCTGTGTGATTCCTGTGAACAAGCAAACACTTCCTGTGCCTCAGCTGCTCCACCTGTGAAATGGAGACGATGCTAATAACAGCACTTTCCTTATAGGACTGGGCTGAGGCTTGAATGAGTTATTTGTGCAATGTGCTTGGAATGGCACCTGGCTCTTACTGAGTTCTCAGCTGCAGCAATTATTGCTACCTGGGGTTTTGCATCCTGGCTGTTACACTGACTAGCTGTGTAACTGGGATACATGGAGCCTCTCTGAACATTTTTCTTTTCTGTGAACTAAAGAGAGCAATTCCTTTGTTGCAGAGGTGTTCAGAGAACCATATGAGATAATGTATACAAAGCCTCTCCCACACTATTTCTCTTCCATGACAGGCTTCTGCACAGGAGAACCTTGAAAAACCAAAGGCACGCAGACCAGGAGGAGGGGGATGGGTGGCAGCAGGTGCAGGTAGAGACCCTCTGATTACA
This sequence comes from Bos grunniens, assembly GCF_055505025.1. Lineage (NCBI taxonomy): Eukaryota > Metazoa > Chordata > Mammalia > Artiodactyla > Bovidae > Bos > Bos grunniens. The sequence continues at coordinate 73,519,415 of NC_141170.1, forward strand.
ACCAGCCTTGGGTCTGGCCCAGCCTGGCCCCAGAACATCTGGCCCTGAGCACTTGGGATTTTTGTGTACACTTTGGTAGATGCAAAGGTCCATGGGCCAGCTGGGGCTAGGCCCTCCTGGGTCTGCTAAGCAGCCTAGTGCCATCTCCTGGGGGCCTGGGAACTGCCTGGTTTTTCAAACAGCCGGAGCCCTAAACAGGGTAGCTCCCCTCCCAGTCATGCTTCAGATGACCCAGGAGAGCACCCAGCACCAGAGAGGCCCTGAAATGCACCCCACACCGGGGGAAAGACGGGTGCTTCAGTGCCTGCCCATCCCTGGTCCGGCCCTGGGCCTCTGAGCAGGGCTCACTCTGGTCCACTCTCCCAGGCCATCAGATTGGGCCGCATCCTCACCCCACAGGATTCTCTCTGTGACCAGCGCTGTGCTAAGTTTGTTCCCCCCAGGGAAACAAACACCTGTTTCCCAGAACCAGCTAGGAGAGCTGCCAAGTCAACTTTAAGGACCTCCCCTCACCCCCCGCTCCCCATCATGGCCTTTAGTCAAATCTCCCAGATGGAGGCAGTGCCAACCTACAGCTGATACAGGACTGGGAGACACTGCTGTGCTCACAAGCTGGCTTCGTAATTTTATTCTGCACTGGGTCCTCTATAACCCTGGGCTCTGCTTCGATCTCTCCAGAGGTCAGTGTGGGGCTTGGGAGCCCGGCCTTGCCTCAGTCCGCCTGGGTCCAATTCCCCGCTTCCTCCCAACTTCCTAAGTGACCTAAGTCACAGATCCCCCCCTGGGCCTCTGAAAGCCCTGAGCACAGGCAGCTTTTCAAAGAGCTGTCAGCTCCTCCTCCTCCTGCAATGGTGATCCCAGCACCCTACTCAGGGTAACTTTCTCCATCCTGCTTGCTGTCATTTTTGTTACATGAACAGCCACATGGATAAGTCATCCAAAAGCACCAAGCATTCAATTCTTGACCTACTGAGCCCCAGTGATTTTCTCCATCCCTAACAGCAGCCACCATGGCCCCAGTTCCTGTCCTCTGTACCATTCACTGCAAACCACACCCGTCTCTCCATCCCTCTGAATCTAAAACCCCACAGTCCTCCACCTTCTAACCCACTGACCCTGTCACGGTGTTATTACTTTCTCCAAGCTGCTCATCCCTTTCTTGTTGCAGTGGTTTGACAAAACCATAACCCAGATTAAAGCCAAAGATCCACTTAATTCACCCAACATCTGAGCAGCAGGAGAAAATGATTCCATTAATTGGGTTCGTTATTAATTTATGCTACAAATCTCCAGTGGACCTTCAATGCTAACACTTCTTCAGTGAATTCACTTTCCCTCTGAGGTCAAGGATTTCCTCTCGTCATCTCTCTCTGCTGAGACAATATCTCTTGAGGAAAACTGTCGTACCCACAGTTCCATCAGCCACAAGCATCTGTCCCCACACACTCCTATGAATGTAGAAGGAACACCATGCTCCAACCCGAGGCTGACCATTCCTCTGGCTGTTGGGTCTTGGCTCTTTGCCTTCTCGAAGGTTTCACTTAATGGTCAATGTCTCTCTTGAGGATCACTCCTCTGGTAATATAAATATGCCTTCAGAGCATCCATCTTTTTAAAAAAAGCCTCCGAAGTCTTGTCTCTGGCCTCTTTTCTCTCCTCTCTTGCAGCAAAATTCTTCAAGACTTGCCTACTTCTGTGGTGTCCACTTCCTCACTTCACATCTATTTCATATCTACTCCAATAGGGCCTCTGCTACCAACACTCCTCTGAAACACTGTGTCGCCATTTTTATACTAAAAATCACCTTTCCAAATACACCATCTCTATCCAAAACCAAAACTGAAAAGACACATGTATCCCATTGTTCACGCAGCACTACTTACAATAGCTAGAACATGGAAGCAACCTAGATGTCATCCACAGATGACTGGATAAAAAAGTTGTGGTATATTACAATGGAATATTACTCAGCCATAAAAAGGAACACATTTGAGTCAGTTCTAATGAGGTGGATTGCCGGGAGCCAGCGTGAGGAACTCCGCCCTTGGCAAAGGTCATGAGGAAGGAGGCTTGGCATATGCAAAGGCGGGATCGAGCCTCAGGAGTCACCCTGGAAATTCTCAAGCATCTACCCCCAAAACCAAAGTCTGCCTACTTTCTGCTTTGTGCTCTCACCTACACCTCTGACTTTACGGGGGACTGTCCCCCACCACCTTTCTCTGAAAAAAGAGTTAACTTACAGCTCCAGTTAATAAAGTTCCTGGGCGTGACAAGAGTGTTTCAACCTACAAACTCCTTTGGAAGTCCTCTAGCCTGCCTGAATAGGTTCTTCCGGCCACATGTGATTGTTCACAGCCTCCCAACCGTGAGAGGCATGAGGTGTTCTAAACTGTCTAAATACAGATTCCCTTGAGCAGTTAAAAGATTGATTAGAAATTGTATTGGTGAAGGGTTTTTCACTTGTTGGGCCAATGTTTGCTAAGTTTCCATATCCCTTACCTACTGTGTCCCTGGCAGTGTATTGATTATGTTTGTAACCTTGGACCCTTGAGTTAATTCTTTTCTTGTTATAGCCCACCACACCTTTGCCCTATAGGAATGCAACTTTATCTAATGCTTTTGGAGGGTGGCACCTGACTTTAGAATAATCACCTTTAGAGAAAAATAAGTTTTCTGAAGAAAGGATCTTAAAATGTTAACAGGCCTTCTGGCCAGAAGATGATGTAAATCACCTAAACTTTTGCATATGATAAGTTTGAAAGCCTGGCTTCGATTAGGATCAAGGACTGCTGTCCCTGCATGACTCTGCCCCTTCGCCCATTATCCTCTATGCACAACTTAAGGTACAAAAACTACTTTGGAAAATAAAGTGCGGGCCTTGTTCACCGAAACTTGGTCTCCCCATGTCGTTCTTTCTCTCACCTTCCAGCTGAATTCCCATCTGGGGCGGGAAGGCTCGTCAAGCCTACTAATTTTGCCTGGGCTTCTAAAATCTGACCGGGGAGGCCTTAGTGTCTCCTCTCCTTTGGGAGAACAGGAGGATGCCTGCAGCCTACGTAGGTGACGCAAATTCCTTATTTTGGAATTTTATTAGCTTTCCACGTAAACCAAGTTATTCAGCCTCTTTTCTCCACTGAATTTCCTCACTGAGCTATCCTTATTTAACCACTCTTTATATCCTTAATTAATGTTTAATTAAGCAGTTGTTTCCTGATCCTCGCCGATGCCGTCCCTGCTTTGAATTCCCTGGATCCACGGGGGCTGGACCCTGGCAGTGGATGAACCTAGATCCTATCATACAGAGTGAAGTAAGTCAGAAAGAGAAAGATAAATATCATATTCTGACACATATATATGGAACCTAGAAAAATGGTACTGCAGAATTTATTTACAGGGCAACAATGGAGAAACAGACATAGAGAACAGACTTATTGACATGGGGAGAGGGGAGGAGAGGGTGAGATGTATGGAAAGGGTAACATGGAAACTTACATTACCATATGTAAAATAGATAGCCAAGGGGAATTTGCTATATGGCTCAGGAAACTCAAACAGGGGCTCTGTATCAACCTAGAGGGGTGGGATGGGAAGGGAGATGGGAGGGAGGTTCAAAAGGGAGGGGATATATGTATACCTATGGCTGATTCATGTTGAGATTCGACAGAAAATAGCAAAATTCTGTAAAGCAATTATCCTTCAATAAAAAATTAATTAAAACAAATGTAATTTTGAAAGCATTCTGTAGCTCTAAAATGAACTAGAAAGGGAAGACAGAAAAATACAAATAAATGTTGCCTGCACTTTAAAAGTACTAAATGCATCAAAACTTCCAGTGATGAATGACTAAAGGAACTTCTTCCTGATACAGGGATGATTCCTGATACTACCTTTTGACAGAAAAGACTAAACTTCTTCACATTCAATTTATATTTTCTTTAACACTAGTTGGCACCCCACTCCAGTACTCTTGCCTGGAAAATCCCATGGACGGAGGAGCCTGGTAGGCTGCAGTCCATGGGGTCGCTAAGAGTCGGATACGACTGAGCGACTTCACTTTATTTTTTCACTTTCATGCATTGGAGAAGGAAATGGCAGCCCACTCCAGTGTTCTTGCCTGGAGAATCCCAGGGACGGGGGAGCCTAGTGGGCTGCCGTCTATGGGATCGCACAGAGTCGGATACGACTGAAGTGACTTAGCAGCAGCTGCACCCAGTATTAAAAAGAAATCTCGGTAAAAGGAGAAAGCCTCTCACAGTGGTTATACCATTAAGAGAAGGAGCAGAATAAAAAACTCAAGGAAAATTTACTGTTTATTTTGTAAAGAAAATTAAGCGGTCCAACACATCTTCGATCATCATCTATGTCCTTCCTGACATGAGAACATATAAAATAAAGGCAAGCCAGATCATGAGTCTAGCTCGGGGTCTACTTTTTCTACTTTAATAACCATCTCTGGAGCTGAAGCAGCAGCACCAGCTTGCTGGGTCTCTGCTTCCGACTCAGACAACACCTCTTCCTTTATTTTTACAGGCTTGTTACCAGCCTCCTCCTCTTCATCCGAAGACTCATCAAGCTCCCATTCATCATCTATGTCCATTTCAAATACTCTCACATGACGGAGATTTGAGCTTAACTAAAGAAAAGGCCAAATAAAGAAAATTTAAATGGCTTAATATATTATATATTAAAAATCAGAAATCTGAAGAGTAGTTTCATAGGAAAATTATTTTCCCATCAACTTACAACAAAATCACTCAACTCAGGTTTCATTCTGTACTCCACATATACAGTGACAATTTCAAGATTAATAAAATCTAAAACAGTTAATAATTACTTAGTAAGCTTTCTTAGAACAAGAGACCTAAATAGCTAAGACCACTACATGTTCATAATCAATAAAAGCTTTACATCACAGAATGTTTGCACTGAGAGGCCCTTACAGATCCTGCCACTGATGTTACTCTTAGTAACAGTTTGTAAACACTTACCACACAGGACACCTTTCGAAAACCATTCCCAGCAACATACTGTGCTTTCATACTTTCCAGTAGTCTCCAGTGCTTCTCAAAGTGCATGGTGCGGGTGGGAATGGCATGACGCTGCTCATCTAGCCTAGAGAGGGAAGAAAGCCGACCTAGGAGTGAAACGAGGCTCTTCTCCTCGTTTACTAGGGATGGCATCAGGGTTTGATTCCTACCAACATTCCCATTTCCAACATAATTCTCCCAGCTATTGTATAAAAAAGCTGTGATACTATATTCTATGAAAACACTGCACTTCCAAATGGACCAAATTATCTTATTAAAGCAGAAACCTTAGAAAATAAGGTTTTTGATTCACTTTTAAGGTAAGCAAACGAACTCATTTTATTAATAAATTAGAGATCTGCTTACTTAAATCTCAATCTAAAGGTAGCTCTTGGAAGTGACCTTGAACCCCTTCTGTGGCTATTAAGGTCCTAATTCTGAAAGGAAAATACTAAAGACAAATATAAAATAATTCTACTACAAACTAGGGCTAATGTCATCCTTGAAAACAGAAGTGCTGTTCTCCACACAAAATAATCCCCCACCTTGTTCCAGCAAAAATCCTTGATTTACTAACAAAGCAAAAGGACAAGAGAGCTGTTGAAGCCAGTATTTTTTCAATTAAGAAAATAGAAGTACTTCTGCTCAGTTGACTTTATCATACCTAAAGAACTATAATGTATAATATATATTTTAAAAAAAGAACATTTAACTGTTCTATCAGAAAGACAACCTTACTAATATGAGTTACCTTATAGAGTAAGTCCCAGTGAATTGATATTCTGCAGAGTCTTCACTGTTGTACACTGAAGACAGTGGCAGCTGCACCAAGAGTCTATCTCTTCCTTCCCGTCCTACAGTGTCTTTAAGGACTACCGTGACTGTTTCATCATCATAAAACTGGGCATCTAAACAACTGTAGGTGCTAGAATTAAGTAAGTTCCGTTATATCAAAGTTATCATGACCGAGAAAATACTATATATATAGCATTATACTGGTACCAAACCAAAAACTGACAATGAAAATGTCAAGTTGACATTCTATGCAGTAACATTTAAAATATATCATTAGTTTATGCTAAAGTCACAATTACCTATGGTACTGATTATTCACAAATATAACTAGGCCCTGAAAACAGGTAATCATGGAAAAAGAAAAATCTGTGAGGTTGGTTCACAGTGCCAGAAAATTCTTGACATCAATGGTCAGGACTTAAGCCTCTGGAAATTCTATGAATGACACCATATAAACATATTGAGTAATCAAAGTTAACTAGAATGAAAAGTAAAAATAAGATTTACATATGAAAAGATACAACTTCAAAGTACTTCCTTTATGTATGGAAAACAGTAAGAAAAAGGTAAGTTTAGGATTAGTGTCAGCTCCTTCTCTTGCAAAGCCTCCAGATGATATCGGTATTGTTACACTTAACCTAAGAAAGCCCCAGAGCAGTAAGAAGGACACCACCACCCCACATCTCTGTTGGTCATAAGAAGACCTTTAGCCATCTGCCCCCTGCAATCCCATTACTTTCTTAGGGGACAGAGACTTCAGAAGTATTAACTGTAGGAAACCATACTACGAAATTCCTGCAGGCCAGTAAGGTTCTTTTCAACTGTATGTCAAATCACCCTCTGAGTATAAAACACATAACCAACCCAGCCACCCTATGTTGCATGTGACAAAGGCCTAAGAATATCATCACTGTAACTGATTCTAACCATATTCCTATATTTGTATTTACTATATAAACAGCTCATCCAGACAAGGTTCAAGATTTACCTTCTTCTCACTTTTTCAGTTGTGGCATACGTGAAGCTCCCAAATTTAACAGCAATTAGTCCATTACTTATAGATCTTGAAGAAAGAAGAGGGGTGGGGAGAGACTTTGTAGAACAACTTGGATAGGCAATAATCTATATATGCTTGAAAAAAAAATGACTGTCATTACATTTACATAATCACCAAACCCCAGACCAAAATACTATAACACTCACTCTAGAATACTGATAACTAATGCAAATCCCTGACAAACTTAACATCAAAATTACAACTTGGTTTAAAATCTCACAGTCACCAAAGCAGCAAGATACCTTACAAAATGAGGATATTTGGACAACCAAGTTATTTCTCCTATCCAAGTACTAACCAGGCCCGACCCTGCTTAGCTTCTGAGATCAGACGAGATCGGGTGAGTTTAGGGTGGTATGGCCACAGACCCAAATTATTTCTCTTGGGCTACATCTTGGTTTCAAAAAGTTTCCTTTGGTTTAGATTTAAAACCATTTAAGATCCTAGTGACATTCTGAATATGATTTATCTTTCAAAACTTTTATTTGCATTCTCAAATGAAAGGCAAGCTGGCATGCTGCAGGCCATGGGGTCACTAAGTGTTGGACACGACTGAGAGACTGAACTGAACACTAAACCTGAGGGAAAAATCCTTTCTACAGGGAAGCCCAAATACAATTCTGAAGTTCCACAAGTTCACGAGATATAATACCAACTGTTTTGCTGTTATACTTTCCCTAAGCCTAAAGAAATCCTATATGTAGTAGCTATATACCAGTACAAAATTAAATAATCTAAAATTAAAAGGGATTACACAGCTTCCTAATTTGGAATTACCACCTTAATAATGTGAAAACTAAGAATTAGAAGAGTTAAGTTAGCAAGTCTAAAGTCAAAGTAGCTTAACTAAAAGCTGAAATGGAGGGGAGGGAAGCAGTATGTTTTATTATTAAAAATATTAGAATCTTATCTCCTTGATTCAAACTTCAGATTAATACTCACTGGGAAATATCAGTATGTCTTCTTAAGATGCACATTTTGTAAAGTGAATCTTCTAAAATAGTAAAAAGAAGATAATGTAGATTTGAGGTTTTATTATTCCACCTAAAGAAAAAAGTTAATGTCAAAACATGACATTTAGCTATCAATTTATACAACAAAACTGCATTGTTCACAGAAGACAGGGAAGAAACACACACTTACAGAAAAGGGAATTTGAATAGTCTACGTGTGGAGTCCTCACTAAAACAAAAGAAAAGAAAGGTAAGAAAAATTTTAATTGGCTGTTGAATTATACCACCCAAAAAGTAAACAGAATTACCTTCTACTATCTTTATATAATGGAATACATACTGCTTGATTCATTGATTTTCCAATTACATCCTAAATAAGATTTAAAAATATAATTAAAGCATGTACACATACAGAAATAAATACTCCACAGAAAGTGACTGATCATCACTGTTTAAGTCTAGTGAAAATTCATCTATGTCACCAAACCTTCATGCAAGAAATTTTAATGACAGTCACGACAGTAAAGAAGAGAGAAAACTCTGAGTGCCAAAGGACCTTGGAGATAAGTGATGGCAGGTGAAAAACCATCTCTTTTAAGTTTCACAGCATCAATCATCCATCCTTCAGCAGTTAACAGACAGATCAGCTCTGTAACTAAGATCATTTACAATAAGTTTGTTCTGGGGATCAATAAAATACTAAAGATGCCAACATATTCAATAACCATGTATTTATTTTTTAATTTATGTAAGAAACCAACAGTAAGAGGAAATATTAGGGTGAATCATATGAAACTGACACTTCTGTTAGTCAAAAACAGTTGAGTATCTGAGGCTCGATCCCGCCTTTGCATATGCAATAAAGTAGGCAGACTCTGGTTTTTTGGGGGAAAATGCTCGAGAATATCCGGGGGGACTCCTGAGGCTCGATCCCACCTTTGCGTATGCCGAGCCTCCTTCCTCATGACCTTTGTCATGAGTGGAATGCCTCACCGGCTCCCCACAAGTATCAGCATTTTCATATGGTTCATCTTAATAATTATGATCATTTACATAAATGAGCCACATATTGTAGATATTCTTGCTCCTATACAAAAACATGCATTTCTTTCAAACTTACTGCTGGCTTTTGCAAGCACTGATCAATAACGTTCTCCATCCGCCTTTTCACAAAATGCAATGATTTTCGAGGATAATAAGGAAACAGCAAAGGACTTTCTGGTTTCAAACAAAAACAAAAAACAAAAAGCTATAACAAACCAGATAGTTAGGCAAAACTAACCTACTGTTAGAGTCAGCCCTCACAGCGTATCTGATGGTGGAATTCTCCCTGGCCACTCTCCTGTACCTTCACACAAACTCACTAAAAACGACCAAGGCCTCCTGCTCTGCAACATCCTTGGCGGCCAGCCCACTGAAAACCACCACACTTACTACAAGCTGAGTCCGGGCAGTTTACTATTCTTTTATTTTTCCCACCAAAATCCAACAATATGCTTCCGGTGGCTATAAGAAGAAAAGGATGACTTGAGAACCAGAAGACATACAATGAAATAAGTTCACTCTTCCCTCTTCTTTGCCACAACGGTGTAACAATAGCAACCCAGTATTATTTTGGAAGAGTATGATGGTGAAAACAAAAAGAGGAGACAAGAAATTGGTGCCATGAAAATAAGCTCTTCATTTCTGAAAAGGGTACTTTTATCAGTAGAAAGTAATATATAATTTGTCAACTACTGACACCAAGTATGTTAGATTCTTTTTATATCTGTTATTTCTATTGTTTACAACAGCTGTATAAAATAAGTATCATACTGTTTATTTTACTAATTTTCTTTAAAAAAATGAACCCTAGGAGGTTTAGGCAATCACCCAGTGTGAGACTGACCAAGAAGTGAGACCTCTGAATCAAGCCCGGGTCCCACTCCCAAGCCCATCCTCTTCCACTGTGCTCTACTGGCCTCCCTCATAGCACCTCCTGCCCCAGCTATGCTGGATAAAGGAGTTTTTAATCATGTTAACATCTTAAGCTCCCAACAGGTGACAGATGCTGTGGTATCACAGAAAGATACTTGGCCTCTGTTGCCAGTTCCTGGGACAGAACTCTAAAACCTTTGGAATTTCCTGAGTGATAATGATGATAGGAGCATCCTCTGTTTTAAAGAGCCCCTAGGTAGCTTCAGGATGCAGGTTGGTCACCATAAAGACCAAGCCCTGATTAGAAGCCTGGAACTTTCAGCCCCATCCCCCAACCAGGTAGAAAAGAGAAGCTGGCACTGAGTCCCTCTAACAATGAGAAAACATCAACAACCCAAACTGAGAGACATTCTACAAAGCAAATGACTGTGTGTGTTAGTTGCTTAGTTGCAACTGCATGGACTATAGCCCAAGAGGCTCCTCTGCCCATGAGATTCTCCGGGCGAGAATACTGGAGTGGGTTGCCGTTCCCTTCTCCAGGGGATCTTCCTGACCCTGGGATCGAACCCAAGTCTCTTACATTGCAGGCAGATTCTTTACCATATAAGCTACCAGGGAAGTGCTGTGCACCCCCCCAAGAAAAACCTGACTAGTGCTCATCAAATCAGGTCATAAAAAGATAAGGAAAGACTTGAGGAGCTATCGTAGATTGGAGAAGACTAAGAAGACACAACTCAATACAGTGTGGGATCCTAAGGACAATGGAGGGAAAATATGAAGTGTCACCAATGGCCAGTAAGTTAACTACACCTACATAATGAAAACTCCACAAAACCCCTAGATGACAGAGCTAGGGCCTCTGGGTTGATGCCTGCATTAAGGGGCTGGGAAGGGTGTGCCTCTGGAGAGGGGATGGAAACTCCACATCCCCCACTCCATCCCTCACCCCATGTGCAACTCTACTTGGCTATTCCAGAATTGCATTCTTTATAATAAACTGGTAAATGTAAGTCAAGTGTTTCTTAGTTTTGTGAGCCATTTTAGCAAATTATTAAATTTGAATTATGGGAACCCTCAAATTTGTAGTGAAGTGGAACAGAAATGTGGGTAACCTGGGAACCCAGTCCTGGTGACAGAACTCTGAAGTGGGGGCAGTCTTGTGGGACTAAGCCCTGAACCCTGGAGTCTGAGCTAACTCTGCAGAGTTAGTGTCATAATGGAAGTGTGGGATACGTATCAGAGACGATCTCAGGAGGAAAAGAATCCTCTCACTTTGGAGTCAGAAGTGTTTTGAGTAAAAACACTTCAAATGCACACTGACTGCTTGCGTGCTATGTGGCAGGCACTATCCTAAGTGCTCCACTTAGATTAACTTTTTGAATCTTCACAACCGCTTTTGAGGGAGGCACTGTGATCACCTCGCTTTACTGAAGAGAACACTGGGGCACAGAGAGGTCAGGCAATGTGCCCGCAGCCACACACCAGCGAGTGGCAGGGCAGGTCCCCAGCCCGGGCAGCCCTGCCTCCAGCACACCCACTCTCACCCACACGTGACACCAACTCTCTCACCTCCCCTGCGAAGGTATGTACACTGAGTATTCGGCACTTGATTTTTGCAAAGTTCTAGGAAGAAGTTTCATCAAGGGTTTCTTAAAAGATATGTAGTGACAATTTGTACTACTTCATACTCTACTAAGAAACTGGGAAATTAATGAGCTGGTCTGAAGTCACATTCTAACATCTTAAGAGATGGAATTAATTTGAAGTTAAATATGAGGCCTGTAACTAAGGTTAGGCCTTTCTATTCAGCTACAGAAGATGTGGGGAGAAAAAAGGGTAGGACTAGTTTTTTCCAAAGTCCTCATGATGGATACGAGCCCAACAGTGACAGGGTCCTGGTGCCATCACTGCTCGCACACTGCTATCAGCCTCCCCAGGCATCGTTCCTTACTCCGTGGGCATCCCGATTCAATACAATAAATGAGCTGAGTCAGCTGTACTTTTATTATCCCTCCATTCAATACTAACTTATGTTAATACATCTCTCTAGTGATCTTGAAGACTCTCAAGCAATATAAAACATGTTCTGCTCCGAAAAAGAATGTGGACTTCTAGGGTTAAATCAAGAGAGGAACAAGCAAAGTTCTATGCCTGAGATTTCTCTACTTCTCCCACTCACTCCTCATTCAGATAAACAGCAAACAGAAAGAAGCAGAGATCATTACTGACTGCAGTTAAAAACACAGGCTCTCAAGTTAGCAGGGAGAAGGCAATGGCAACCCACTCCAGTACTCTTGCCTGGACAATCCCATGGACGGAGAAGCCTGGTGGGCTGCAGTCCATGGGGTCGCGAAGAGTTGGACACGACTGAGCAACTTCACTTTCACTTTTCACTTTCATGCACTGGAGAAGGAAATGGCAACCCACTCCAGTGTTCCTGCCTGGAGAATCCCAGGGAAGGGGGAGCCGTCTATGGGGTCGCACAGAGTCAAACACGACTGAAGCGACTCAGCAGCAGCAGGTGGCTATTACCCCAAGGATCTAAGAAACAGCTAAATCTTGGTTAAATCACTCTTTGAGAAAGCCAAGAAATAGATGCTTTAAACATCTTTTCATCTAAAATGGAGAAGTTTTGATACATAATGGTTGCTATTTTGTGTTGCATCCCCAATAATGTTGGCTTAATAAAATTTTACCGTATCAACAGTCCAGAGAATAAAAGGCATAACAAGTTAAAAAAAAAAAAAAGCCACCTCAGGAGAATACAGTGATGCATCATTATAGGAGTTAAAAGCATCATATGCTTTTAAAAGCTAATAAATTGGAACTGACTTAAACAGACTTCTCTGATAGGCTCTATAGTTTTCTTCCCAATATCCTATTTTTTATAACAGACAATACTTAAAATAAGCAATCTTACTACATCACAGTTAACATACTGTGTTTTTGAACATGGTAATATCATACCCTGTTATTATTTTCCTGTTTCTCTAATCAAATAAAATGGACACAAAAAGATAAATCAAAGAACTTAAATAAGTATTCAGCAAGTATACTTGCTGAGGTACTGGTCTCAAATAAATATGAACATGGCCCAAATCTGCTTGGTTCATGAAATACCTTTAAGGTGGCTGCTGTTCTGAAGAAAGTCATACCACTGGTTTCCCTCTGTGTTAGGGGGTGACACAAGATCATCATCTTCATCTTTCAAGTACTAGAAATAGAGAATTAGACATTTCAGCTTTGTAAACCAAAGAATTAGGCTCTAAAATTGCTTATATTTAACACTATTCTACTCAAGTTATTTTTACTGTCAAGTCCTCTGAAACCACATTATTCTGTGAGATGACCAAAATTTACTAAATGCCAAGCTACTGAACAAAGTGCAGACTACTAAAAGATTAGAATGCAATAGACATAGAAATCATAAATTGAGTTTAAGTATCATGTTCTATTTTCATAGAAAATAGAACTTTTAACCTTACATATTTTAAACTTAAGATATTCAAGTTTATAAATTAATTTTCAACTGTTTGTCAACTGTCAATCTACTCCATGGCAGTAATTCTCAAAGTGTGGTCCACATCACTCGGAGAGTCTTCAAGATGCTTTCCAAGATCCATGAGGTCATTACTATTTCTATAATGGTATAAAGCTATTATTTGCTTTTCCACTATAATGACATCTGCCCTGGTGGTCAAAAGCACAGGTGGGGACAACTGCTGGCACTGCCACCAAGAATCAAACCATGCTAGTAGTCACTGGATTCCTTTTTGCCACATACAGTTTCACTAATCTCTGATAAGGCTATTAAAATTATTAATTTTATTAAATCTCAACAAAATCTTTTTAATATTCTGAGAGACAGAATTGAGTATGAATAAAGCACTTTCGCTGCATACCAAAGCATGACAGTTACCATGAGGAAAAGCATTTATGCAAATGCACTTGAGTCAAGCTAGGCACATCTTTGTTGCTCCTGCAATTCCATTTTTACTCAAAAGAATGACTGGCAGGCAAACTCTGATTATTTGTTCTTGGGTATGTGGCAGATATTTTCTTGAAACTAAAGAAAGGGATCCTGTCACTTTAAGCAAAATGACTGACAGTATTTGTTGTCAGTGATAAAATTTAAACGTTCAAGCAAAAATTAAAAATTTGGAAAACCCATATCTGCTACTATGTGCTTGACAGCCTCATAGTAGTTAAAGATTGTCTGATGAGATTGGTAATGATATTAACAAAATCTGACTTTTGGATACTGTATGAAGAAAGGTTTCAGCCTACGGAAGATCTCTGTAATTCAGTGAATCAGTATTTTCCCAAAGATCAATACATGATATTACAAAATCAACCACAGGGTAACAAGATCCTTCCAAAGTGAAAAGCAGATGAATAAATTTTAATGAATCATAATATGGAAAGTCTACTGTTGCAATGTAGATTCCACGCTAGAACTAACCTAAGATACTACTGTTTGTCAGAATTTGGTGTAGTATCAAAGAATATTCACAATTTTCTAAAAAGCTATTAAAATATTTCTGCCTTTCCAACTATACACCTGTGTAAAACCAGGCTTTCTGATCAAACAACATATCACAACAGAATAAATGCAGCTGCCTTCTCTTAAGCCATACATCAAGGAGATTTGCAAACATATAAAACAATGTCACTCTTCACATAATTTTGTTTTGTTAAATAGTTATTTTCCATTTTAACATGTAATGAAAAGAGGGTTTGTTCTTTTTAAGTGAATTAAGAAATAATTCTTTTTTCTGTTTACTTTTTAATATCTAACAATATATGCTATTCATAGACACAACCCACATAAAAGCTCTCTGGGAGTTTTCAATAACTTTAATATAAAGGGTTCGAAGACCCCCCAAAAGTTTAAAGCTACTCTTTGGTGATTTTAGTAAAAGGAGAGGGCTACTATATAATTTGGCATTATGCTACTTTCAGAAAGTTTTGTATAATAAAGACTAACACTGCTAATGTTTTAAAATTAATTTTTAAAAAATTAGTAACTACATTCAATCCAGAGCCCATACCTGACCAACTTTTTCAACGTTAAAGTATTTTCCTTTTCGATTATAAAGATCTGGAGCCTAGAAAGAATAAATAAAGTTTAATTAAAGAAAAAAATCATCTTACATTTTAACCAAAAACTCTATTTTTTAAGAAAGCTGTTAGTAGCAGTTACTCTTTTCTTCTGTGGATGGTAAGACACAAAAACAAAGTTCAATTTATATGCTTTACATTTAATAAATAAGTACTGCCATTAATTAGTTCAGTAGTTGAAAAAGCATACATAATTGCTATAAGGTCGCTTAAACTGGATTAAATTTGATTACTTCTTACCATTGTCCAGATTTATTGTAATTATTGTTGAAAAAGCACTATAGAAATGCCAATTTCCTACCTCATTGAAATGTTCAGTAAGAAATTCAGCAACAAATGTGATATCTTTCTGAGTCATCTATCAAATCCAAAAGGAACATAAAGAAAACAAATCAAGATAAAGAAAAGCTTCTTAAAAAAAATTATATAACAATAAATGTGACAAGCATGTATTAAGTATTTTAAACCCACTTTTCCAATCAGCAACTCCAACAGCTAGAGATCTCTTCATGGTCTAAGGCTATTTATTATGTTATGCCTAATGCATAAACCTATATGCAGGTCAGGAAGCAACAGTCAGAACTGAACATGGAACAACAGACTGGTTCCAAATAGGAAAAGGAGTACATCAAGGCTGTATATTGTCACCCTGCTTATTTAACTTATATGCAGAGTACATCATAAGAAATGCTGGGCTGGAAGAAGCACAAGCTGGAATTAAGATTGCTGGGAGAAATATCAATAACCTCAGATATGCAGATGACACCACCCTTATGGCACAAAGGGAAGAGGAACTAAAGAGCCTCTTGATGGCTTAAAACTCAACATTCAGAAAACTAAGATCATGGCATCTGGTCCCATCACTTCATGGCAAATAGATGGGCAAACAATGGAAACAGTGGCTGACTTTATTTTTGGGGGCTCCAAAATCACTACAGATGGTGACTGCAGCCATGAAATTAAAAGACGCTTACTCCTTGGAAGGAAAGTTATGACCAACCTAGAGACCATATTCAAAAGCAGAGACATTACTTTGCCAACAAAGGTCCGTCTAGTCAAGGCTATGGTTTTTCCTGTGGTCCTGTATGGATGTGAGAGTTGGACTGTGAAGAAAGCTGAGTGCCGAAGAATTGATGCTTTTGAACTGTGGTGTTGGAGAAGACTCTTGAGAGTCCCTTGAACTGCAAGGAGATCCAACCAGTCTATTCTGAAGGAGATCAGCCCTGGGATTTCTTTGGAAGGAATGATGCTAAAGCTGAAACTCCAGTACTTTGGCCACATCATGCGAAGAGTTGACTCATTGGAAAAGACTCTGATGCTGGGAGGGATTGGGGGCAGGAGGAGAAGGGGACGACAGAGGATGAGATGGCTGGATGGCAGCACCGACTCAATGGATGTGAGTTTGAGTGAACTCTGGGAGTTGGTGATGGACAGGGAGGCCTGGTGTGCTGCGATTCATGGGGTCGCAAAGAGTCGGACAGGACTGAGTGACTGAACTCAACTGAACTGAACTGAAAACCACCTAATCTATCTGAATCACACTTTGGGGAGGGGTGAGAATGAGTGAGCTGCAGGAACCAAAAGGGAATTCTGCCCTATTCTGTAAGATATTCTGAGAAGGAGATTCCATTGCTACTTGTCACAGTAGCAATCCTTATTACAGTCAGAAAAAACTGGTACTCACCAGACATGAACATAGGTACTAATATCTAAATACTAGACTTTCAAGGAAAATAAAAATGCATTTAAGATTTTAGGAAGTTAAAATAAGCAATCCAAATACCTTATGTTATACAGACTATAAAATCTTATACAAACATGAAAATGGTAAGCTTAGCCATAATAAAAGTATACTGTGAGATAAAAAATATCAAACATGCATATTTAAAAAAAGGGCTTACTAGGAATCTCTCTTGTGCCTACAGCCTAACATCTCTTAACAATAACTGCATAAGACTACTAAGATGACCAGCACAGCTGAGCTCAACCAGGGCAATATTAACACATATAGGAAAAATACTATTATATACTACCTTGTTCAGTTCAGGAAGTACATGGTCTTCTGTCATTCTCAACATTGCTGAAAATATAAAGTTTAAAAAACTATCTTTAAAGGGAAACTCCAAACATAATTTTAATTATAGACGCATTTCAAGTCTAAATGTATTTCACTGGACTACATTTTCTATTTTCAACAGCTTCTTGTCACCAAGGAAAACTTATTTTTCTTCTAAGAACTACAGAGTGAAGAATTTGATTTATATTCTTAGGCTCAAAACGGTTGATATAGCCATCTTAAACCATTTTTCCTTTTCTCCTTCAATACAACCCATTACCACTCCAGACAAACAAACCAAACTGCTGCCTTTAGCAAAGACTGCGTGTGCAGGAATCCCTCCTGACTTAGTCATGTTTCTTTTCTTAAAATGTGCAGGCAATTCTTTCTTTCCTCCAAAAGGCTTAGAATGCCAAACAGATGTGTTTCTTCCCCTTGGGCTTTTCTGCCACATGAAGATGCTTGCACTAAGATTTATGTGTGTATACACACACTTATATATGTGTATATATGTATTTATATACCTTCTTTAATATTTGTGGTTGACCCTTTTTGTCCTTTCATGGGGCGTGTTCATCAATACTGTATTTTCTATACATAATACATCCACCTAAGTGAAGAAATATATTGCATGTGCTTTGCATAGTGTTTGAATATGCTTCTAATGTTTGGCCAGGAAAAAGCATGTTAGACATGATTCTGCAAATAGGGATTATTTTAAGAAACTGTTCTTAATTAATTCAGACTTCTAATTCATCTGAAAAAAAAACCAGCCATAATCTAGTTCCATTCATTCATTTATCCATTCAAAAATTACTTACTGAGCGTAATACAGGTACTGGGAACAAAGCAGTATAAATAAATCCCTGCCTTCATGGAGACTGCATTTTACAAAAAAGCAAACCAGGGTTAGAGCGCTAACTAGTGGCAGCATCCAGTTACAGCTAGGTCTCCAGTTCTCCAATCCAGTTTGTTTTGTTGTTGTTAGTACTAAGTCCTGTCCAACTCTTTTGCAACCCCATGGACTGTAGACCGCCAGGCTCCTCTGTCCGGGAGATTCCCCAGGCAAGAAAACCAGAATGGGTTTTCATGTCCTTCTCCAGGGGCTCTTCCCGACCCAGGGATCAATTTAGTGTGCTTTGTTCTAATGATAAGGACTGAGTGGTAATTCATTTATCTTCTAATGCAGCTTCTTATTACAGTTAGGACATGCAATAAGAATATAAACTGCCTAATTACTCCAGTAATTATAAGTAAAACCAAGCTACTATTTCTCTAATAGAAAGTCACTTCTAAGGTTTCATTTAATTTGAACATTGCAATTTATTCTAATTAACTCTGATATTAAACAGGCTGGCCTGATAAACACTCTGGCTCCCCATTCTGGCTAGTGTTGGTATGGTTTTGAGAAAAATCCAAGAATTTTAAATGTCAACATCCACTGACTGCATTCATTTTTTTATTAAAAGCAATTATATTAGGCTAACAAATATGAAAAGTCACGTTTTAAAAACATCAATTAAAAAAAGATTTGGGCATTTGTTTAAAAGGATATTAGCACAGTACAGGTAATTTACTTTCTATTTTACTCTTTAGAATTTTAAGAACTATGGAATAAATTCTATTTACAACTAAATTTTCCATGTGTTGGAAGGAAATGGATGCTAAATTATTTCAAAGACATTAAGAGAGGTCACAAAAATAGCAGTACAAATGGACTACATACATAAGATACGCACACTCTGTAGGATGAACATTAAAACATTTAATATCATGTCAGTAACTATTTGTTAATTACATACAAATGCAAAGAGATGCGGAGACACAAAGAAAGGACTGCTGCTGCTGCTGCTGCTGCTGCTAAGTCGCTTCAGTCATGTTCGACTCTGTGCGAACCCATAGACAGCAGCCCACGAGACTCCCCCGTCCCTGGGACTCTCCAGGCAAGAAGGCTGGAGTGGGCTGCCATTTCCTTCTCCAATGCATGAAAGTGAAAAGTCAAAGTGAAGTCGCTCAGTCGTGTCCGACTCTGTGCACCTGCAATCTATTTAGCTAGGGCATCATTGTCCAGTAGAAGTGATAACGGCAATGTTCTAGTTCTGTGCTGGCCAACGTGGCAGCCACTAACTACAAGCAGCTCCTGAGCACTTCAAATGCGGCTAGCATGACTAAGGAATTGCATATGTAATTATAATTTCAACTAATTTAAACAGCCATAATTGACTAGTGGCTACCATAATGAACGGCACAGATCTACAGACAGAAGATCAAAGTATAAAACAGGAGTTCAACTATTCAAGGCAGAGGCTTTGTCTTATTTTCTCTCCCCCTTTCCACTCCAAATCTAACACTTAACAGTGCCTAATACAAAGTAGAGATTAAAAAATGTTATTTGAACCTTAAGAGACATTACAGAGTAAAAAAAAAGGTCAATTATCAGTAAGTGATAGAGACAATCAATGTTAGAAGTTGTATCTGTGGGGGCGGGAATGGGAGGGTATAAAGAAGAAATACAATTGGCCATGTGTTGAAAACTGCTTAAACTGAGTGAAGTGTATAAGTGGGGTCATTTAAACTATTCTTTCTACATTGACAAGTATTTAAAATTTTACTAGTGTAATTGAATATTCCAAATTTATATTCCCACATTTTTTCTTCAAAAGTGTTAAAAATACAAGAATGCTTCATTCAATTAACTTACCCACATACAGCCACCGAAAAAATGCTTTGAAGTTTTTCATACTGCTATCTATAACTCTAAAAGATAAAAGTAAATCAGAAATGAAATTATTACATGAGGTTCATATATCATTGTTCAATTACTATGGAATATAATAATCCTTACTGTTCTAGTATAGCCTATCTGGATGACATTTAAAGCTTTAGAACAGATTTAACAAATCAAACACATAGCTAAAAATAAAATCTCAAAAGAGCAAATCCTGATTCTTTTCAAAAATAAACCAAATAACTCAGATTCTAACTGGTTATAACAGCCTTACCACAAACTGTAATAGTCTCTCCAAGCATTCAGTAAAGTATGAAATCCTTTTCTAACTTTGGAACCAAAAGAAATTAAAAAAAAAAAAACAAAAACAGTTTTCAGCACTTTTCTCAGTTTTTTAAAAAAAATCACTGATCAGTAAGAAGAAAAAATATCAACCATAACAGAAAATCATTATTATAAATGTATACTATGTCACTACCATTACCTCTGATATCAATAAGACATTACTTATGGAAGTTGATATTTTTATCCTTACAGTAACATATCTCAAAAATCGAATTTCCTTGGGCTTTACATAAATGTGCCCTGAAGATTAAGTGTTATAAGTGGAAGTCATCTACACTTTGATGAAACTGTTTCTGAATATAGAAATGGATATCATTTTTTTAAAAGCTCTTTAAGCTCACATCTGTAAGATAATTACTCTAAGCAAATAATATGTGCCCTTTTTACCCCTAAATCTCAAAGTCCCTTCTAAGCATTAAGTCTCATAATACTACTGGAGAAGTAGGTCAGTATCATTAACCTTTCTGTACACAGTACAACACCTGACGTAAAAAACTGTGACATCTCTTGCATTACCAAGCACCACGATCAAAATTCTCCTGCAGCAAAAATGGGGGAAAAAAAAGATTCCTGTCTTTCTCAGTTCACCCCAACCCCAGGCAATCACTGATCTGTTATAGGCTAATGTTAAAATTCTCACTGTCTCAGTTTCTCCATTATAATCTAAAATAATGCTATATTTCACTTATCTCCAAGGAGCAAGAAGTTCAATCAACAACCTTTCATTCATATTAAAACATGATCAGAGAAAACTTAGTATTTTATGTTTACTCTCTGCAAATATGCAGAACCAAAAAATAATTCAACATTCAGGAAAAGAAATGTCATTTCCCTCCTGCTCCGTTCTTTGAGCACACACATCTATATTCTAAAATCCATTAAAACGACAGTGGGGAGGGGTGTACATGTTATAAACTCACATACAAAGAGATGATAGAAAAAAAAGCTTTTTTAAGTTTCAGAAATCTCAAAAGCAGACAGAAGACTGGGGACTGGTGAAGGTCACCAGCAGGGGCCACATGTGAGGCACTTCAGAGAGGGAGCAGCACAGA
Organism: Bos grunniens; assembly: GCF_055505025.1. NCBI lineage: Eukaryota > Metazoa > Chordata > Mammalia > Artiodactyla > Bovidae > Bos > Bos grunniens. The sequence goes on from NC_141170.1 coordinate 73,540,466, forward strand.
GTCATCCAGCCAGCAGAACCCCGGGGACACTCAATCCTTAGAAACATCAAGTTCAACAGAAGACACAAGATGACGTCTGGGGCTGGGCAAAGGAGGACAAACCGAAACAGAGGGCACAGCACAGGCCTGCATGCCCTGGCACTCGTGCTGGCTTTGGTCCACCCTGCACCCAGTAACTCCAAGCAACTTTAAACTGCCTCAGGAATAAATATGAGTAAACAATCGGGCATCAGGTTTTTGAAGAAAGCTTGCAACAAGAGACCAAAACAAACAGCAAAGTGACATATAAACAGGAGATAATTCAGGAAGCAGCAAAGACTTTTAAAAAATCTAATTAATGTCCTCAGAGAGCCATGAAATGTCATATCTACAGAGCAAGAGCACTGCTTTGAAAAATGAGTAAACAAATAAGAAAACACTTAGTAATTAAAAGACAGGACTGCCATAATAAAACATGCAGCAGCATGGCTCGGGCCAATGACCTCACTCTCCATTCCACCTGGGCTCTTATTCCAAAGTTCACACCCTAGACCCTCTTTACCAACCTGAGCCTTCTAAATCTCAATTTCAAGCATCCTACTCAACCACAGCCACCAGCTTTCTTTCCAGTGACTTCTTGCCAGCATCCCAACAGTCGTACCACCAAGACTTACCCTACTAGTTCTCCCGTCTTTCACTGTATCTTACCCACTTATTTCTACTTTCAAAATATATTCAAGTTCTGACCATTTCAGATTCTGACCACCATTTCTCTCTTGGCTTCTGTCCTCGCCCTCATATAATCTATTCTCAACACTAAGTAAATAAAAAGAGGGATCAAAAAGATCCTAGGTCATATCCTGTTCCCCGACTGCCTGTAAGAGCTTATGATGTTATTCTTTATTATGTCCAGCATAAAAGCCAAAGTCCTTACAGCGGCCTACAGGCTCTACACGACTTGGCCCATCCTCCATGACCTCTTTCAACTCATCCTATCGCTCACACTCTTGTTACGTTCACTTAGTGGCTCCTGGAGGTTCCCCTCAAGTATGCCAGGCATGCTCCAAACTCAAGGCCTTTATACCTGCTGTCCCCTTTGCCCCAAGTATCAGCAAGGCTCACTCCTTCCACCCTCAAGGCCCCCCCGACCAAAAAACTGCACCTCTAACCCCAGCACACCCTAGATCCTCCTTCCCTACATGGGTTTTCCCACCACTACAAACCACTATCTGACCTGCTATAGAATTTAATTATCCATTTCTTTATTATCTGTCTCATCACATTAGAATACAGTACCTATGAAGGTAAGATTTTTATCAGTTTTGTTCACTACTATACTCTCATCTAGAATAGTGTTTAAAACATAGTTAAAAACGCACAATAAATGTATATGATGAATGATAGGGCTGGATAATCAAGTCAAGAAAACTTCATAAGAAACAGTAAAGACAAAGCTATTTAAAAAATGTGAGTAAAAATAAAAGACATAGAGGGTCAATCCACGAAGTCTAATATGACCAACTAGATTTCTAGAACAAAAATCTAGTTTTAGAAAGTGGGGGAGAAGAGGAAATTATCAAAATAGTAATACAACAGAATTCAGCTTAAAAATAGCGTTTTTTTTATTATCAGTACAATATATAGAAAGGCCCACATTTAAAATACTACTGTGAAATTTCAATGTATCAAGGATGAAGAATAAAGTTTTCAAGATAAGAAAAAAAAAAACAGCATACAAAGGAATGAGAATTAGAAGCACCAGACCTGCCATCAGCAACAAACAGGTCAGAACACAACAGAGCAATGTTTTCAAAGCTCTCGGAGAAAATAAATCTCCCTTCATAATCCATACCCAGTCAAAACCGTCAATTAAGTGTGGCAGGAGGAGAAAAGACACAAAAGGACACAGAAGGCTTACCCTTACACATCTGTTTTCTAAGTTATTGGAGGACATTTTCCACAAAGTGATTAAATGAACCAAGAAACAGAGGAGATCCTGAAAGTAAGGACCTAACCCATGAAAGCAATGAAGAAAACGCCTGGGTGGTAGCTGGCACAAGAGCCGGAACCAACGGACAGATTGGTGCAGGGTGGTGGTGCTGCGGGTGTTGTGAGGTGGGAGGCTAACAGAGGAGGCACCAGGGACAGAGGGGAATTCCAGGGATGTGATGCTACCCTTGAGACAGGGAGAAAACCTAAAAATGTGGTAAAGAGAGACAGTGCAAGGAAAAAAGAAAGCAAAGAGAGTCTAGGAAAAACAAACAGAAACAAAGGAACAATTTCAAAAAACTGATAAATAAAAGAAATGCAGTACAGTCATACAATTTAGAAATATGGAAGTAACCTAGAGAACCAAAACCAGAAACAGTTATAAGAGTTTAAAGGATTCCCTCTGAAGAGAGGACCTGAGGTGAGGATGGGTGAGATAGGAAAATACCATGCGAATTTTTACAATCACTGTGCTATTGGTTTGTTTTAATCCTATAAACATGCAATTTTCATAAGAACTTAAAATCTCATTTTAAGAAAATCACAACAATTTGCTAGGTTCTCAATTACAAAAAGTGAAATATTCTCAAGTCAATGATTTCAATATTCAAGTATCCCCAATACTTACTGAAGAAGTTCATTTGCCTTGAGAATGAAAGAACCTACTGCAGTAATAGCATCTGAAAAGAAGTAAATAAATAATATCATTTGTCCAATAAGTAAAGTGAGTTTAAAGCATTCTATTGAGAAATAAAATTACCACCTTCAATTCCTGCAGCGTCTAGTCCAAGAGGTTCATATTTTTGCTTCCATGAAGCCATTCCTTTCAGTTCACTCAAATGGTATAATAAAGACTCTGAGCCACTATCAAAAACAGAGCAGAAATAAATTAGTATCATCACCGTCATCATGGTGGCAGGCACCTACCATCTTGCTTGAATATTTCTAAGTTTTCAGAAATAAAAACTGAAAGTAACTTTAATTTTCTTCCTATGAGAGACTATTAGCTCTCAAAATTATTTCAAAAAACTGTAGCAGAATCATTTGGTTGTCATGACTAGTGAGATGAATTGGCCACATGATTAAACTTTATAAGATCAAATTATGTCCCACAGTTGGTCCTGGCACTGTTAAGATAGTCATATGGTCATCTTGTTCACCGAACAGCTATGTATTTAACACTGAGCAAATATTTATTAAGCCCCAACTTCAGGTCAGGCACTATGGGGACTTCATGGTAAACAAAACGAAAGGGTCCTTATAACACTGATAGTCTAATGGGGGAGAGAGTCATAACCACATAATCAGACAGTTTCATAATTTCATAATCAGACCATTTCAACTACATAAATGCCTTAGAGGAAAACACACCAGGTATAGGTGAAAGAGAAGAACGTGAACTAGTCTGGGAATTAGAGAAGGATTCCCTGAACATCTGAGCTGAGAGCTGGAAAATATAAGTGAAGAACACAGCGGGAGTGTTCCAAAAAGCACAAGAGACGTACAAAAGCCCCAGGTAGGAGACAAAAATGCCAAGTTTGAGAAGGCCACCAAGGACATGGGTGCTAAGAAATGGGAAGGCACTGGAAGTTTTAATAAGAGTAACATGATCAGATCCACTGTGGAGAACACACCTGAGGGACACAGTGTGGACTGGAGACCAGGCCGACAGCCCTACAGACAGCCCTACCCCTCAGCTCAAAGAGGGGTAGGGCCAGGGGTCTCAGCAAAAGAAATCTATCAAAATCTAAGTCAAACACTGAACATCAACCTGCAAGCCGCCTCACTGAGGTGGCGGTGTTTAGAAATGGCATGAGACTTGAGGATCTAGAACAGTCTTGGCTCTGACACGTAATAACTTTGGGGCAGCCATATGCCCTTTCTGAACTTCAGTTTCTTCTTATGAAAATGAGGATAATCACAACCAACACCTTGCCAAGGACTTAAATGCAAAAATATATAACATGCTTTTACATAACATATAAAATGATATACAAACAAACTTAATTTCACTGCTCAAAAAAGGGTATATGCCCTATTCAAGACATAACTCATGGTTGTCTGGGGGAGAAAAAAGCCCAGATAGGGCCTAGGGTGGTGGAAAGATGTTGGAAAGTTATTTCACAGAGCAGTCACTATTATCAATTCTTTAAATCTTGGGCACTCTAAGATTCCCCTCAAATGCTAAGGCAAAAATTTCATCTAGAAGACACTCAAACAGAGAATGCCAGATGATGAAAAGAAGGCTAAGAAAGAAACCAACGCTAAGTACGTGCGGATGCAACACCAAAAGATTCTACGTCATCTTCATACCTCTGTAAGTGACTTATAACCAGTTTTTGTATACTGGAATATGACGACTCTATAGACTGGCCAAGCTTCTTTAAGCCCTGATTAAGAGAAAAAAATATAACATTTAGCATACAAGATACTATATGCCACTCTAAAAAAATTAAGACTATGTTCATAGCCAGTAAAATACAAAGATAACCACACCTTTACTGTTAACTGGTTCATTAAGAGGGTCTGAAGTTCAGCACTAGAATGAAAAAGAAAGTATTTTTAGTCTTCTCTATTTAAAATCTGAATGCATCACTTAAAACATTTAATTTCAAAGTACAAATTTAAACAAAGATTTTAAACAAATAAAAAGAAATAGCCCAACAAAAATTAAGACTTTGTTGTACTCAGAGAAACAGACAAAAACAGGAAATATTAAAGTCCACAAAAGACTGAAATAGACACGAGACATGTGCTATACACTAAAATGGTAATTCACGTCAGTAAGGAGAAGATGTACCACTCATTAAGTTATACTGGGCAATTATCTAGACACTTAGAAAAAAATAAGTTGTTATGTCTTTCACAACATACAACCAAATAAATCATATCTGGAACATGTAAATGGAATAAAATCATAAACCACCAAAAAAATCTCTGGATGAAAATAAAGATCTTTGACTGCTTAATATGGGAAAGATCTTTTTAAGAATAATGCTGAAGTAAATACAATAAAGGAAAAGAGTGATTTAGCTACATAAAAATTTTTAATTTTTTATACATTTAAAAAGTACAGATATATGTACACATGGTACATACACGTAAAATGATTACATTTACATAGAAAATAAATACGTGAATAAAAAAGCCTAGAAAGATACATACTATTCTTTGCTTTTTGTGCATCAGAATTTTCTATTTTTTTTTTACAATGAACTGCTTTTGAAATAAATTACTTTAAAAAGAGAAGGTAAAGCAAGAGTATCTAATGTAAGTTTATTACCTTGCTTTCCCCCACAACAACAAGTCCATGAATTCATCTTGCACTGATGTGGTTGTGTTCTTTTCCTAGAGAAAGATGGATAAACTCATGATAAGTGTTTTTAAATAAGCATTATTTATTCAAAATCACAGGAACATGACTCCCTTTCTTACCTTTAACCTTCTCTCAAATCCATATTTAAATTGATTATCTGAATAGCAGTTATGAGGAAACAGCCAGTCAGCTCTTCTAACTGTCCTTAATCGCCACATCCTACTAGCTCCACTTCACAATCCTGTCCCCACCTAAGTTTTTCCAATGGGAAGGACTGGCATTATCTCTCTCTGAGACAAGAGTCTGAGGTTAGATCAAGCCATCTCAAAGAAATCATGATCTGAGCCTTGAACAAATCAGACCGATTTTTCTCATGTCCCTCATGAACTGAGTAAGGACATCATACACTCTAAACACCTTCCATGGGAAACTCCAGTTACATCACCTGCACAAACTTGGTAAGACGAGAATCCATCTGCATCAGTATTTCTTCCCAGGCTTCACACATACACGTCAGTGACAAATTTATATACTATTAGCAAAAAGAAAAAGTATTAAAGTAGCAAAAAATATTTAAGTCAATATGCTAACTAAATAATACATGCTTCTTACTGCCAATTGTCTCAAAGAAATCCAGGATTTACTGTAAACCACTTTTAACTCAGTTAAGCCTGAGAAAGAAGAGACCATGGCTCACACTTGATAATCATTTAACTATCAAACATTCTCAAATTAAGTTTTTATTTAACTACCAAACATTCTCAAATTAAGTTTTTATCTGGTAAAATAGATATTTTTCAACTTTTTACATATACAATGTGTTTTATGTACATTAACTGTTAAAATGCTGATTGGTCAACTATTGAATCTTCAAACAGTATCCTTTTAAAAAGATACTGATCTCCAGAAATCTTTGACACGAAGTACACTAGTGACTGTGGCAGACTGAAGAAAGAAGGTCACAGCGCTTTGTAGCTCCTCTATCTGGGTGTATAGTCAGTTTCTCTAGTCTGTCGATTTGGGCTGGCCGTGTGTCTCAGTGTGACAAGTAGCACGAATGTCACTGAGTCCAAGGCTCCAGAAGGCTTTGCAAGCTTCCACTTACACTCCTGACACTCCCGCTGTCGACACCACTTACCCAACAAGCCTGATCTAGCCTGTTGGGAAATGGGGAGTGTGGAGTTCAGATAAAGCCATCATGGCTAAGAGATACTTGGACCAGCCAGCTGACCACTGCTGTACGACCAAGACCAGCCTGAATAGCTGAACCTAGCCCAGAACAACAGAACCTTCAGCTGGGCCTGGCCCAAACAGTCAACTAACTAAAACACTAATCACCTGCTAATTGGGGGTATTTATTATATTCAAAAGCTGTTAGAATGACTATTTTCCATAATATTTGATTTGCAAAGAAACTTTTAAAATTACAAAGTATCTTATTTATGAGAATGTTTAAAAAGATTTAAACTACTTTTTTCTTTTCTTTTGGAGATATAGAGATGGGTTGGAATAGATTTTCAATTAAATTTCTTTTTCTTGTTTCAGTGGACATTATAAGCTTATCTATCAGACTAGACACCTCTGCCATGTATAGTTGGCTTTAAAAAGTAAGATTTTCAAGTTTTTTATTTATACAACATTAGAAACTTATAGTAAACAGTCACATAAAACAAGCTATAAATAAATACCTGTAAAAGAGCTGAAATGTGAGTAAACTTTCTGGCCATTCGAGTTACTTCAGGTAAGAAAGAGTACAATAGGTTGGTTTCAAGCTGTCAAATCAAAATACTAAAGTGAGTCACAAACAGATGTATTTACTACTTTTAAGGAAGAGTCAAGGTATAACTATGTATCAGAAAGACTACCTCAGAATTTTGCTCCTTTTCAGTATAACAAATTAAAAAATAACAGAATATAATTTTAGGACTCTCTCATCTGTAGCGTCTAACTATGTACAGATTACCCCCTCTAAGTTAGCAGTACTCTCTACTTAGAATAAATGTAATAATCTAATTTATACCACTATTATGAGAGACTTTTAAAATGATCACAAATATCTAAAAAATTTTTAAGGAATTATAGCTACCAATAAATACAAGTTATCTATTACAGAGGTACATGAATTATCACAATAAAGTTGTTATTAAAATCATCTCTTACAATTTCCACATAAAGAGTGAATTGTTTTACTATAGCACCAAACACAATTCAGGAAATCGTATTTTCGCAGACCCTTAAGATGAAGAGCAACCATGAACAACTGTTCCAGCAAACAGCAGGAAGTCAAGAGCTCTCTGCTGTTGTGAACACAATGAAACTCTAAGGCCTCATTTGCGTCACATCCTGCATCTTTTCGTTCTACTTTTGTTTAAGAGTTCACACATACTTAGATTAAGTGGCTCGGTTATTTGAGATGAAATTTTCGGGAAGATTTTCTTGAAGGCAAAGCTACCATCTAAATACTCTGTAGGAGCCCAGTTTCCACAGTCTATGACACAAACAGCACACAATGAAAAGGTTTTCCCCGGCTTTCAGTAGGCATCTCACACAAGAGGCGATGTGTTAGTTAAGAGCCCCGGCTCTGGAGCCAGACTGCCCAGCATCACCTTCAAGTCCTTACCAAGCAAGTTACCGTTCCTCTGCGTGCCATTTACTCAACTACAAAATGGGGATAATAACAGTACCTATCTATTAGGTTACTGTGAGGATTCACATAAAATTATACTGAATTACTCAGTACTGGGCACACATTAAATAATTAATAAATATTAGCTTTTATTATTATTATGGTCAAAATCCCAAGAAAACACTTGTTACAAACATGAACTGGTATAGCAACAAGTTAATATTGGTCATTAACAGACCATCGAAACACTGTTTTGATGAAAATTATGCTTAGCAATTGGAATAATAAGGTATTCACCAGTAACACTCTAAGATTTAGAAGCTCCAAGTCAATTTTTTGTTTTAATGACCATTAGAATCCAGTGATATGGATAATAAAAATCAAACCTTTAAAAATCTATATTTACTCTCTGCTGGTTCAAATACTCACCTGAAAATACGAAACTTCTGAAGCACCACTGGCAGAAACTTCTGTGACCACTGACAATGATTTCAAATCACTTGACAGACATAACGCAAGACAAGTACCAACAATCTGTAAAACAGTCAAATCCCCATTATATTTAGTGTTACTGCTACACTGCATCTGCTTACAATACAGGAAGCAAAAATTCAGAGCTCTAAAAAGCAGTTAACTCCTGCCACGTATGTGGCAGATAAAGGCATGTGTCCACTTAGTTGCAAGGACACAGACACAGACCCTACCAATGCACCCAAGTGCTGGAGAACTAATACAGCCCACAGAGCCTGCAACATTTTCCATCCTTTTAGGGAACTGTAAGAATAAGAAAAAGGTATGGAGAAGACCAAGACTGAGCCTAAGATTGCTTCTAATGACTTTCATCACATTCCAATCACAAATGGTAGCTCTTAAACGCAAGGCTAGAAAAACATTAAATCATAAGCAAGTGTACCATAGCAATCTTTTAGTTAAGAAAAAATTTTTTGACTAATTCTACTAAGAACCTCTGATCTTCAGAGACATCATATCACTATTTTATCTTAGTAAGAAAATTATCCTCTTAACATTTAAGGACAAGTAAATCCAAGAAATGAAACTGAGAAAAAAAGTAATGTTTTATTCTTTTCCATAAATCAGTCAGTTGTTACATTCTAAGGCAAAAATAAAGAATCTTAAAGAAAAACTTACCCCAGTGACTCGAGCAATTTTGAACATTCCATAAGCATAAAGCTCAATAAAACCAGAGCTTCCTCCAAGGACAAGAATATTAAGCCTGATTAAAAATAATGCAACAAGCTGAGGACAACAGAGAGGACCAAGTTCTTACACCAAGATACAAGTTGTTGCTGCCCTCATATAATCTGCACACTCAAGCTGCCTAGCAGGGAGACTGAACCTCTAAATAAATTCACCAAGTTTCAATTACATTGGGCTTGTTCTTTTTTTCCCCCCTAAAGAACAACATAAATTTCATTCGGCCTAAAAAACCTCAGTTTACAGTAAAATAAGAATATATTATTTTAACAATTGTATTTATATACCCTCAATAATAAAATCATCTCTTTTCCAGTTAATATAAAGTGCCATCAGTTTTATCATGGCCCTGATGCTAAACATATTAACTGGGCTTAAAGAACCTGAAGATTTCAATTTAAATTTCAGAAACTTAAGCACTTCTATCCTCCTTTACTTTTTAAAAATCAAAGTATACCATAATATTAAACTTGACACAAATATCATACAATAAAAATGAGTGAATAATAGATATTGTCTGTTTATTGTTCAGAGGTATTTGTCAGCAATGAAATAAAATGACAAAGAAAATATCTTTGGAACTCTGGTATAAAACTGCCTAAAGTATCAAATTTAAGAAAATAAAACTTGTTATTTAAGATGTCTGCAAGATTTACCTGACATCTCCCAAAAGCTTAATAATTTCATCAGAATTTTCTTCACTAAAATATAAAAATAAATTGGGTTATCTTTCAACTATATGCTTCAAATAATAAAAGATTTATCTTACTTGAAAACAAAAAAGGCATACTTTACCTAAATATTTTTGAGGTATTGCTATAACTAAAAAAAACAAACAGATTAGGGTAAAAAACTCTCAATAGAAATGCATTTTTTTAAAACACATGAGAAAATTGTCAACATTAAAAGTAAAAGAAAGAAACCTGTAAGGTTAATTCTAATGAGATTAAACTCTGATACTTACTTTTTTGGCAATGTAGGAAGTTTAGGTAAGAGAAGATTTGATTCATCCTCAGAATTATAAAAGGATGTTAGAACACTATAAAGGGGAAAATAAGACAAAAATAAGTATTATAAAAACAAAGATTCTACTTCTCTTTCCATTAAAAAATATTAATTTTTAAAGGCCCAATTTTACATATGACACATTACCAAATAAAATAGTGACTTTTACAGTGGTAAAACTGTGTATGGCATTTAACAATCACACACAAGAAATAGAAAAGTTGGAAATTCTTCATTTATCTTGAACTTTATTTCTGAAAGAAAAAAAATCAGCCTACCCACTTTATGTTAAGAGGAACATAAACAATTTTCTCAGCATATGAAATGCATCCATATGTATTCAGTATCAGTACCAGATATGGACTGAGAATTTATGATTCCTTATCTTTCCTCTAAAAACCAACACTGAACATAGGAGTACCAAGAGTACTTTTAAAGAACACTGCAGTTATTACATGATGTAATGATGGGTTCTATGACTCACACACATTTGGAGACGTAACAATCCAGTTGGTGTATATAAGATGACACCAAGTATTTTGAAACAGTTTTATTTATCCTCTCATTTTTTTCAATCCTACCTCCAAATACAGAGGGAAATGAATAAGGTGAAAAGTGGTGTCCTGAAAGACCCTGGAATCTCCATATAACATTTCTGAACTCTTAACAGAAAGTGTGTTAGGAATACACTTAGCAGGTAACTGGACTGGGACAGAAATTACATGGTATACTCTGTTCCTCTATAAATTCACATGACCACTTGCAACCTTTATTATTTGATGATGGATTGATCCTTGTTTTATCTACAGTGAATTTTAAACCCCAGGCTAGACCTTATTATCTAATATTTTTACAAGCCCCTCCTGAGGAAATTTGTGAATTAATAATCAGGATTTACAAATTCATTTGATATTAACTTAAAACTTAATTAGAACAGAAAAGCTAACAAGAAGAAAATGATCTTATTTCCTCAAAAAAAAACCAAAACAACTTTTATGTTCAGTACTCACTAAGCCTACTGACCCTTTAGGCTATCTTTACTGCAAACGTGGCAGAGTACTTGATTTCACAGACTAAGGCAAAACTATTTGCACAAAATACGGAACCTATAGGGACCACAAAAACAAAAGAACTCATTCAGTATCAAAACAAAATGCTCAATTCAGCACTTTTCATCGTCGAAGAACATTTACTCAGACACAGAAACACAAAGTTCCAGAATGAAATATATGGTGAACAGAAAAACAGAACCTTAATTCGCTAATCAGCAATATTAACTAATATTACTTGAAACTATAAGTCATTGATAAAAACTTTTAAAAATAACCAAGAAGAAAAATCTTGGCCATTCAGGCATTGCTGCTCCAATAATAAAACAGATTTTTTTCCAGAAGAGAAAGAAATCTAGCAAACATTAAAAAAATTCATCTTGATAAGCTTAAGACAAAAGGTTAAAAGCAAATACACATACTCAATACTCAGATACACCTAAGTTTCCACTTTTTCATTTAAAAAATGAAAATTTCATGAACATCCTACTGGGACCACTGGGGTTTTTCTTTATCACTCTACCTGCTCTCAACAGTCACTTCCATCCAATGCATACAAGAAACTGGGGCCTCCACAGGAAAAGAGTGCAAGCTTTCAGGTTTTTCTACATCACACAACACAATTTTCTTGGTATCAGCAAGAGCAAAGGCCAAAACTAAAACAAGAAGAAATAATCAGAATAAGTCAGTGTAATTTTAAGAGAAAAACGGGTACTTCATTTCTTGCCCAATTTTACTATTTTAAGTATATCATAATCATAGAAATGATTTAACCCTTAAATCCTTCCTTTAAATAAGTAAAAAAATGAAAGGTATCTTTGCATACAGTTACGCTGGTATCAACACTTTCAAATGCTCAGACTTTTGTGAGCAACCTACTCCTGTCTTGTGTACTGTTCTGAACATCTTACATTTCAGAGCCTCTAGACTGGAACCTTGATGCCAAGCAGAAAACACAGACAGACATCAACATATAAACAATAATATTGTATCACCAAGACATACCGGTCCCCACCTGAAAGTTACAAAGTGATTCCATCTGCTTGGTTCCTGGGAAGGTTTTTTATTCCTCTTTTTAATTTCTAACCCTTATTGAACAGGGATATCAAATACTGATGGGTCTTCTTCCTTTCACTGTGGCTGAATCATCTAGTATCGTTTCTCTACAGAAGTCTTTAATGTCTTCCTAACATATAAAATTGAAGAACGTCTAGACAGAAGGCTGTGTGTTTCACTGTATACCAATACACACAACTCTGTGAGATGAGAGGCAATCCAAGTCTCCTCTTCTTTAAAACAATTTAAAGCAATCTTGAAATAATCATTACCAAGCTAAGCCCTATTTTACTGTCCAAAAACAGAAGACATTTTTTAATGATAAAAATATCACTTACTTAAATACATTTTCACACACACTGACTTTCATGATTTTTGAGATCCTGATGTTTTTGGATGAAGAGAGCAAGATCTCAAAATACTACTTACACAAGTTCTCTAATTTTGCACATACTTATTTTTTTTTCCAGTAGAAGAAACAAGAACTGAGCAAAATGAATATAGACCAAAATAGCTGTTATCTGTAGAGTGACAGGCTTTCAGGGCATTTTTACATACTTATATTTATCTAGGGAAAAAAGGAGGCAACAAGGAGGAATACATATCATTTTACAAAAACAATTTGTTTTTTTTTAGGCACCAATGATACAGATGACTTGCAGCATTTTCCTGTGCTGACCCGATATATACAGCAGCTCAAATGACTGTCAGTGTAACAACACATGGAAGAGGAGAGTTCAGTCCAAAGAGCAGTAGCATGATAAGCTACAACATGCAGGGTACCAACAGGAGTAAGATCACATGGAAATTGAAGGAAGGGGGTCAAAACTGACAGTCCTTCAGGTGAGGTAAACAATTGTGCAGAGGGAATATTTACAAAACACCCATTTAATGCTAAAACACATTTTGGGAAGAAAAGGCCATGGTGGCTCTGAACTGACTGCTGCTGCAGCTGCTGCTAAGTCGCTTCAGTCGTGTCCGACTCAGTGCGACCCCATAGACGGCAGCCCACCAGGCTCCCCTGTCCCAGGGATTATCCAGGCAAGAACACAGGAGTGGGTTGCCATTTCCTTCTCCAGTGCATGAAAGTGAAAGTCAAGTTGCTCAGTCGTGTCCGACTCCTTTCGACCCCATTGACTGCAGCCCACCAGGCTCCTTCATCCACGGGATTTTCCAGGCAAGAGTACTGGAGTGGGTTGCCATTGCCTTCTCCCTGAACTGACTAGTAAGTGGCAAATGAAGCTCTGGGAAAACAGTACAGAACAAGACAGCAAAAGAACAAAACCAAAGTACCCTGTATATTCTCATAAAACTTCCTGTTAGACTTATCTTTGCCAAGAAGTCAGATTTCATTTTAGAGATATCTCTGCCATGAAACAAGATGGCAGAATTAATCTGAGTTCCATGAAAATACTATAAAGCATCTGAAAAAACAAAATTCCCAAATCAGTATTTAGAATTCTAGTACAGTGTAAGAAAAATAAATTCTTTCTATAAGTTCTTTTTACAGAATACTCTTTCTGAAAAACAAAAACATATATTTTATAATACTGTCATTACGTTTGCCATCTGGTCTCCAAGCGAGACAGGTCACTTCCTTTCCTGTATTTTCATTTGGTGGAAAACTCCAAACTCGATGAAAACTTGCAAGTCGATGAAGTAAAACCTAAGACAAAACAGATATAATGGCAGATAATAAAAACATCCATTTCCAAAAATAAAATAAATCTAAACCCCACTATAAATTTTTTTTTAAATTGTACCAAGTATAATATTTAGCCATCAGAAAAAATTCAAAGTCAAGAGTGTCTGAATGAACTTAAGGTATTTTCAAAGAAATGAGTGAAACAAGGTCTAATTTAACCCTGTACTCTACACATTTTCCTAACTTTTATGTCAACAAGAGACTTATGTTTTAGAAAGGAATACAGCTTCCCAGACAGCTCAGCGGTAAAGAATCTACCTGCCAAGCAGAAGACTCAGGTATGATCCCTGGGTGGGGAAGATTCCCTAGAGAAGGAAATGGCAACCCATTCCAGTATTTTTGCCTGGAAAATCCCAGAAAGAGAGAAGCCTGGCAGGCTACAGTCCATATGGTCGCAAAGAGTCTGACACAACTGAAGCGACTCAGCACACATGCATGCACTGGCTCATTCATGCCTTCCAACACTACTCATCATCATTTTTGGTGATTTCAAGAGCAACAATGTCCTGGCTTTTGGTTCTCAACTACCTCTTCTTCAATGATCACAGCTTCTGCCTCACCTCAGTCATTCCCAGGGTCATGTCTGTTACACTGTCATTACCGACAACTACAAATGCTGCCATAAACTTCAGCTGCAAACTTCCCACTTTCCATCACTGTCTGTATCTTTCCTGCTCATCCCGACTAATACCCAACTTCAGTTCTTCAACCGCACCAAGACATACAATCCAATGAGTCTACCACCGATTCTCCCTCACCCCACACATGACCTCACTTCCCTACGGAATCAGGTTAGAATCCAAAGTTCATCACTACAATCATTTCTCTTGTACATAACTTCGACTCCCTTGCATCTCCTGCTTTTTGTCACCCTTTGTCACAACAACTCTGGTTAAACCCAACCACACCTGCACCCACGCAGCTGAACAGACGAGACACACAACCGTGCTCACTAGTTTCACTACAGAACCACGAACCTCATGTGCCTTCTAACACTGAAGAACAATCCCATTAGATTCACTAGTCCACTCGCCCTGTCGGCTTCTTCAAACTTCTCTTCCGTCCTCAAAAGTCCAATATTTTCTTCTCCATCCTCACTCCTAAACAGTGCCCTTTCTTCTTCACTAAGAAAATGGAAGCAACAAGTGCCCACAATTATACCTACTCATCTGGTCACACTGATGCTCCTATTTTTTCCCTTCCCTTCTACAGTTGTGGCTGAAGGAACTGCACTCCTCTCAGAGCCATGACAGAATTCCAGAACACTCTGGATGCGGAAGGCGACTAGATTTCATAGAGGGCTTTGAGAAAGCAGACATCAATACCCTGGCGACAAAGCCATGACAATCAACACAGCTTTCCAGGCTGCTACGTTTCCCTGACTGCTAAGTTCCCTTTTCCAACTAGTTTCCAAGCCTGGCTGAAGACAACTCCCACCTGGCCAAGTAACTATCAGGACACCTGCCAAAGGGACAAAAGAGTAAAGACACAAAGGTGAAGGTTTCCTTACAAAATGTCTGCCAAGTAATTAGAAACTTTCAGTAGAAAGTTACAACTGGGTTACACTTGATGACGTGTAATATAATATGAACCAGAAATGGCAACCCACTCCAGTACTCTTGCCTGGAGAATCCCAGGAATGGGGAAGCCTGGTTGGCTTCCGTCTATGGGATCGCACAGAGTCAGACACGACTGAAGCGACTCAGCAGCAGCAGCAGCAGAAATACTGACAACACTCAGGCACATTACATCAGGAATCAGTGAATCAGGAACATTCCATCAGGTGAAGCATGACTCTTTGTTTCAATTTAAAGGTATTTTTAATGGGAGGTGGCCAACCAACCAACACTGTGAATGCTGGACAACAGAATAAAGATTCTTAAACATCCTCTTTGGCAGCTACAGACATGCATGTTCACAGCTCGAGTCTGACAACTCACCTTTGTTTTGCCTGAACTGTTTCGTTTGAAGGGCGGAATCTGTGGACCCACTACTATGTCAACTCATAAGTGATTCATGAGCCTTTAAAAGCCCCATTTAACAAATAACTATGAGAGTCTCCGGGATGCAGGACCGTTTGATTGTGTCAAGCTGTGTGACAGAATGCGCGAAATGGGTATACGAAAGACCTTTCCTGTGTATGGTCCCTTATATTCACTTAGACTATGCAGCAAGACTGCAGAGAGGGGCAGGGTAGACAGGTGGCCCGGGCTCGGTGTCCTCGTGGCTGCGCGCCGGCTCACTCACCTCGCCCGCGGTGTTGGCCAAAGCAATGAGATCCCGCTTGGGTGACCAGACCAGGAAGATGATCTCCTGCGGCAACTGCTTCTCTCCCACCACCCGGAAGGATGGGAAACAGGTCGGGAAACGCAACATGGGGACGGCACTGCAATGACTTCCCTAGTCGGAGGCTGGCTGGGGACCCTTCCGGCAGAGCCCCGACGGCGGCGGTACCAGCGAGGTGCCCCACCGCAGCCAACGCGGCCCGGGCGGTCTCCGCCTCCCGCTCTCCCTGCCCGCGCCAGCCGCGCTGCCGCCGCCGCCGCGCGCTTTCCGAGCACTTCCGGTGCCCGAACTTCCTCGCGAGAGCACGGAGGCGAGGTTTCGATCAGCCAGAGTCCCTTCAACAGTCTCCAAACCGGTGGTCCTCAGTCTTGCTTGCTCAGTAGAGGTTTTTTGTTTCTTTTGCTTTAAACACCGTGCCCAGGCAGCACGCCAGACTGATGAAAAGCGCTTCCCTGGTGGCTCAGACGGTAAAGAACCTGCCTCCAATGCGGGAGACCTGGGTTCGATCCCTTGGTTGGGAAGATCCCCTAGAAGAAGGCATAGCAACCTACTCCAGTATTCTTGCTGGGAAACCCCATGGACAGAGGAGCCTTAGGGGCTACGCAAAGAGTCGGAAACGACTGAGCGACTAAGCACAGCACAGCACAGTACGGAATGGGACCCAGGATTTATGGAACACTCAGAGTGCTGCCAATTTGCAGCCTACGTAGGAGAGTTCTGCTTTAAAATCTCCGACATAGGCACATACCTTGATTCTTTGTCCCATTTAAGCTTCATAACTACTGATATTAGTAGCCGCATTGTAATAAATGAGGACCGTGGGCTCAGTCAGGATTTGTCTCATAGCTATTGGAGCGTCTACTATACGAAGGAATCTGGGCTCCACAAGTGCAGGGGACATGGGCTCAGCCTGGCCAGATGTGTGAATCAGTGTCCATCTGATGCCTCTTGTTACACATCTAAATGTGTTAACTTGTTCAAAAGTTCCCATAAGTTATGGACCTGGTTAAAATAATGTGACTATCATCCTGTGATTCTCCATCTTAAAATCTATGGTAGAAAGCCATCTACCTTTCACTTCCTTTGACTTGCTCAAACAAGAAATGTGGGAAGATCTTCAACTCTAAATAAGCCCTATCTTCCTGCCATCTATCTGGATCTAGCCCCTGGGAAAAGGTGACAGAAGTAGACTAATTCATTCAGCAACAAATATTTCAAGCATATTTTATGCCAGGCAGTTTGTAACTCATGATGTTTACCCTGCTCCCTTTCAGAGATGGGTCTTTTACCTTGCTTTTCCTGCAAACTATTAAGCATGGTCCCCAAATTTGTCCAGAGGCAGTATCCCAAGGTGAGAATGGACTTGCTTTTGTTATTAAGGAAATGCATTTTCAGGTATTAATGTTCTGGAGTGTTGTATAGTTGTTAGCACAACCAGTGCCACCTTGAGCCATGTACAGTTCCACCTGTCCTCCCATTGCCCTACCCAGGACTGTACTGTGTGGTAAATCACTTCTCTGTCATCAAGAGCTTTGCAGTTAATACTGTTAAATAATTATTAGGCCCAGGTGGCCTTTATGCTCTGTTAGTCCCCAAACAATGACGAAGACCTTCCCTGACGTATTCTGGCACCCACAAGACTAGTGCTAAAGTTGCTTCAGTCACATCTGACTCTGCAACCTATGGACTGTGGCCTGCCAGGCTCCTCTGTCCATGGGATTCTCCAGGCAAGAATACTGTGAGTGGATTTTCATGTCCACCTCCAGGGGATCTTCCCAACCCAGGGATCAAATCCTGCATTGCAGGCGGATTCTTTATAGTCTGAGCCACTAGGGAAGCCCAGGACTAATTACCCATTCATAAATCTTGACTTCAGAATGCACTTCCTGTTTCTCTAGGTGAACTAATATAAAACTGTTGCAGTGCTCCTTTGGTGGTGCTGAGTGCAGTTGCAAATGCTTCCAGATCATTGTCTGCCTGACCCCAACTTGTGAGTTACCTGGTAATAAACTGATCCATTGATAATATGGAGCTGGCTGCCTGGTTTCCAGGTCTCATGATAACCTTCTCCATCCTCTAACACATGGCAATAATCTAGATGGTGGGGTGCATTTAGGTAAATCCACTGTCTACCTGCTTTACAATCTTATGAAAACTGAATGCCCACTTTCCTGAAACTTATCCTGAATATGGTCTCTCATACCACACAGGAAAAGGACTGTGAACAAAGCTATACCCTCAGTGTTACAAGACAGAGGAGAGTAACTACCTACATATTATGAAACCTTCACAGAAAAGTATGAATTTCCCCCAAGATACGTATAACAACATAGGAAATATCATAGGTGTGAAGTTCCAGATGTGGCCATCTGGAAATAAGAAAAAATTTGGTTGTAAGTACATTCATCAAATTGTTTACAATAGTGAAAAATGGAAACAACTTAGCTGCCCAACCACAGAAGACTGATTAAATACAATATATCCATACTTAAGAATAATACTGTCATTATGTATATAAACTGATGTTCACATCTTTATGAGAGGATTACAAAACTATTTTTACAATTCTATTTTTTAAAAATTTAAAGTGTCTGTAGCTATTTATACAGTAATCTTATTTTTGGAAGAAAATACACATAAGCTGTGACAGTTATCTCTGGGTAGTAGAATCAGTTACTTTTCATTTTCTTTGACTCAGGTGGCTCATGTATTAAGTGTAAAGTTAACAGGCAGCAACTTTTATTTCCTTTTGTCTTCTTTAAACATGTAGAATGTTTAGGCTATCTCATTTTTTCCCACTCCTCACCTCCACATTTGCAAGTGAAGAAACTGGCCTATCTAATTAGGGTTAGTTTCTTAAAGACGAACGGATGTCACAGTTGCAGTCTGCAGGGGTACTAAGCTGTGCAATAGTGTGAGAATCTTGTGACTGTTCAGCTAAAGGGATATAACTTACCCCTTGAATCTCTGAGATCTGCTTGCTCAGTTTTGATGCTTTCCCTCCCCCTCAATCTTGCAGAGTTAACATTTATACTAAGTCTCTTGAAATCAAATTGTAGAGATCTTATCGTCACTTTATCAATGACCTTCTAGTTGACCCTCAAGTAATTTAATCCATGTCCTAATTTCCAGTTAAAACCACATCAAATAAGTCAAATTAGATTTTTCCTTTGCATTTTTTTAAAGCTTTTCTTTCTTGGCAGCTCTAAGTGTATTAGCGTCTTACTATTAGGCAGCACTGTTGGGTTTGGAGGCATGAATGAGCATTTCCATTCACCTGACCCAACCCTGATTTATGAGGAGCTTCTACTGGGTGAGTGAAGAACAGTGTTAGCCTGGGTACTAACTTCCAGTTAACTGTGTTAGCTTCCCAGGCTTGTGGAAGAAGGAAGGCAGCCATGGGTCCTGCAGCTGGTTGTCTCTGACATCACCGTGTGCAAGACACAGCTCACTGGCTCCCTGAGTCCATGAAGTCCACAGGCCCCGGCCCCAATAAGCTTCTAAGCTAGAGAGGGAAACAAGCACAGAGAGTCGTTGTAGTACAGGACGTGATTTAAGTGCCTGAAAACAAGTCCAAGACACACAAACACACACCTATTTTTCAATGGCAAAAGAAGACTGTTTCACTGGAGACACCATCGAGGACATCATGAAGGAGGTGGCATCAGACCACAACCTTTCGTAGGCTGTCATTTTATATTTAAGTCAAAGGCACACCATGTTTTATTGTATTTCACAGATATTGTTTCTTTACAATTGAAGATTTGTGGCATCCCTTTGTTATAAGATGATGGTTAGCATTTTTTAGTAATAAAGTGTTGTGTGTTAGTTGCTAAGTCGTGTCCAACTCTTTGTGACCCCGTGGACTGTGGCCCGTCAGGCTCCTACATCCATGGAACTCTCCAGGCAAGAATACTGGAGTGGGCTGCCATTCCTTCTCTCCAGGGGACTTTCCTGACCCAGGGATCAGACCCAGGTCTCCTGCACTGCAGGCAGATTCCTTACCATCTCAGCCTCCAGGTTTTTTTTTCTTTTTCAATCCTTCTAAGAAAAAGAGCAATTTGTCTCCATATCTTAGGCAAGCCTAATGTTAGGGACTGAACTGTATCTCTCCAAATCTATATACTGAAGACCTAACTCCCAGTACTTCAGACAGGGGCTGGATTTAGAGACACCATCTTTAAAAAGGAGATAAAGGTAAAATGAAGCCATTAAGGTGGGCACTAATGCAATCTGACCATCCTTACAGGAGGAAATGTGGATACAAAGAGACACCCAAGAAAGACCATGTGAGGACAGAGAGAGAAGGCAACCACCTGCAAGCCAAGGAGAGAGGCTGCAGAAGAACCAAGCCTGTCAACACGTTTATCCTGAACTTCCAGGCTCTAGAACTGTGACAAAGTTAATTACTGTTGTTTAAGCCATCCAATACATTTGTTATAGTAGCCCTAGCAAATTAATATACCTACCACCTGAAAACCTGTAGAAAATTCCATACTTTCAAGTTTCTACTGAGTACCTACAACACTTAGGAGACATGAGACTCTAAGAAGTGGGTACTGACATTAAGAAACTGAAACCTTTTGGGGAAACAGAAGCTGTCAATACAATCATGGAATAATACATAAAAAGTGACTCAAGTGTGCTGCAGAATAGTAAGCGGCTTGGAGAGGAAGGTCTTAGCTGGTATCAGTCTCAAACTCACCAGGAGAGAGTGGGATTGGGACCAGGGCCTAAAGGCTCCGTAACACTTTAAAAGATGGCTGTATGGAGGGAAATATTCCAAACAGAAAAAAGAGAATGAGATGGAAAGACTGAGGCATACCAGAGAAATAAATTAGTCCAAATGTCACACTAAATGTAGGGGAAAAAAAATCTAATCTCATTCAGGGCCTACAAAGTGACAAAAAGCGACGAAGTACAAAAATATGACAAAGTAACGTCATATTTCATTACGTTATGTAATATAAACAAGAAACAGAATGAAATTTAGCTGCAATTATTTAAGAAAAATGTCCTTTTCGGGAACTTCCCTAGTGGTCCAGTGGTTAAGACTCCACATTTTCACTGCAGGGAGCCCAGGTTCAATCCCTGGTGGGAGAACTAAGATTCCACATGCCACAAGGCATGGCCAAAAAAAAATTTCCTTTTAAAAAGCTTAAAAAGGTTTGTCTGTCAAATTTCAGGGATTTTCTTTTACTGCTGTTTTAAGTAACTATCTTAATGTTCAGCTATGCAGATTCCTAATTAGAACAAATGACCTCATGTCCCATCACACTTTATGTCCCAGAGACATTTTCACATTCTGTTAGTTTATCCTCTGAGAAAAGAAAGAGGTTAAGTCCTTAAAATTACCATTAACTGAACACAAGAACAAAACCATCAAACTTCCTATTTTTAACTCTCTGAGAAGGTAATGAAGTTTTCCAGTACAGAATTCCTGATTATAAGTAACACCCTATTTGCTCAATACTAATATGGGCTTTTTTTCACATTTCAGTATTTCTGAAATAAGATACATCTAAAACTTAATATATACAATTAAAAAGATAAGGGTGTTTTCCCCCTGAAAAGATGATTCCATCAATAGCACACTTTACAATTGATGGTATCTTAAAACTAAGAAAATGTGGTAATGATAACCACTGGCCATCAGGACCCAATTCTTCAGCAGTCACGGTCCCTCAGGGGTCTGAGTTTCTGGGCAGATTTCAATAGATTTTAACCATAGTATCATGGACACCATGAAAGTCAGGCAATGTCCACACCTATGCCTGAATCAGAGAGACTCTTACAATGACTCTACAAGGTTCATATCTCATCCAATCACCTCAAAACCTGCCCCTCCTATCACTACAGCAACCCACAAAAATGGGGCAAGAGAAGAATTTTCTGATGCTTGTTAAATCCAGGAGCTTGGCTCATCTTTTGATGTCACCTGATCTATCAGGACTACACTGTCAGGGCCATGTGTGAGGATTCCACAGCAGGTACCAAACCATCCAAACGTAAAATACCAGGTGGAATTTAAATAAAAGATGAAGTACAGTTCTTCTACTTTTACTTAGAGGGCTCCAGCTAAGCCCAAGCAGAGATGCCTCCAAACGTGCTCTAAATTAGTCATGTGGGAAAGAGAGGAGAGTCATCATGCAAATACAAGCCATTCAAAACTACTAAGTCTGAAGAAGATAATGTCAGATACCTAGCAGAGAAATGGGGAGGGGAATTCTTTGTTCAAACTCCTCTTTAGCGCTGCAACCCTGGACCACCAGATAATTACCATCTTCACCTGTTAACATTTCTCCAGGCTAACAAGCGAACTGAGAGCCAGGTGCATGTGCCTCATTTAATTTAACCACAAACAAACCTGAGATGTGTTGTCCCCGTTATAATGATAAGAAACACTGGCTTCTAGAGAGTGAATGACTTGGCCAAAGACATACAACCAGGAAGTGTTAGAATAGGAAAGAAGAGTTTGAATCACCAAAATAGACTGCCTCTGCTACAACTTTTATAAAGAAACATCCTACATAAGTTAAAAGACAATAAGATGACAGAGCAAGTCATAATTCAACAAACATTTAGGTGATTCTATACCATCAAAGGATAACTGCAAAGAGTAGTTGAAAAAGAAATATTTAATATTAATATAACCATAATCATAATTGTTTTAGACTGCCTTTGTCAAAATTCTTTCCATCTTCAGATTCTGTCTTAAAAAAAACAACTGTACACTGTATTTCTCTTTACAAGTGAGATTTAAGCCACTGTACAATATTTTAATCTTTAATTTAAAATATCTAGCAACATATTCCTATGTTCAATGTAAACAAAACCTCAGGTTTTCATTCTTATTTTTTTCTTTCTTTCTGCAAAAGAATGCTCTGTGCCCATTTTTCAGATAAAAGAGGCTAAAATAGTATGACTGGAAGAGATGTAAAGAGAGAAAAAAAGCACCAAAAGCTAGTGAGTCAGCGCAGGTCTCCAGAGGGGCTGCAGTGTGTGTGTGGGGCGGGGGAGGAGGGTATAAAGGGGGGGGTGTCTATAAACCAGCAAAATACCACCTCCTTATTTTCAAGCTTAGAAAGGTGCATACCTTTGAAAGCAACAGAATTTAAGTCCAACATGGCACTTTCAGAAAATGGCATCAAAGGTTGCACTATAAATCTTTCTTATTCTCCAGTCACTGGACATTTAAGAGCAAAGATATTGATGGGTTCTTTCTCTCCTTTTCTTCTTCCTTGTAGCAGATGTATGATTCATGGATTGTCCTTTAGTGGTCTCCATTTTCATCTTATTGCTTTTTCTTTGCTTCTGCTTTCTGACAGCTCTGAAAAACAAGGTGCTAAATTATTTTGGAGAATGAGCACAGTGAATTATGTAATTATGTTGAAGTTTAATTAACTAGCTAACCAAATAAGAAAACAGAAGGGAAAGAATTTACTGTATTATAAGTATAAATCCTCAGAATCCTGACCACAGTAACAAGGAGATAGAGTCCTGACCAAGCAAAATGTTTTAGAGAAGAAATTTCTTTGAAAGATGGTTACTACAGATTTAGAACAATCTATTCAGGACGAATACACCACAGAGGTAAATAGTCAAGCCAATGAGTTGGGAGGGTTTTTTTTTTTTCCCCTTGTACATCTGTACCGCTCAACTCAGCACTTCTATCTCCAAATCCCTGAATTACATATTTCAGAAAAAGACCGATACACTGACAGTTAGCAATGGTAGAAGAATGCTGCAGCTCTGAAAAGGCTTACAGAAGCTCATCTTATAGTCATAATTTTCCTTTCCTCAGTATCCTAAAAGCCTGACAAGTGCCATACAGGAAGTCCACATTTAGTGGTCTCTTGAAGACTAGCTTCAAAATGAATAAGCTGAAAGTCAATCTCTAAAAAATATTAAATCATACCAGAAAACAAAAACAGATCCTTTGTTTCAGGTGCTCTCTGAACTAAGTTACAGGCAATCTATAGCTGAGAAAGATTACTGGTCTGTTCATTCACTTTCTCCAAGCTAGCAGAATCATGCCATTTATTATATCATGAACAAAGGGGTGGGCTGGGGCTGCCAGCACTGGCAAACCTGGAAACTTCCAAGGCTGCCCAGCAATATCAACTGTTAGACTCCTTCTTATAAACCACCACAAGTCCTAGGGGAAAGCTTCTTGATCTTCCCAGGACCAAAATCTGGGAAAGCAGCTTCATATACAGTCTATAATCTCCTAGTGGACAAACCCAGCCTCTCTTTTGGTTCCCTCAGTATACATGTTAAGTGTTGGGAATACAAACATGAATGGGCACACCTGACTTCAAGGAGCTGGGAGACAGACAAGACAGACAGACATCACCCTTCCCTTTCCTTCTCCTCACTTTTTCTTTTTTAGGGAAAGAAACTGAGGCTAAGAAATCATCTATGAGGAAGTGGCAGAACCAGCATGATTCAGGGAACTGTGCTCTTAATTTTACCTTGATACTACATACACTACTATAAATTATTCAGGTATATAAAATGCTCAGCATATAGTAACTCCTAAATAAATACTAGCTATTATTAGTAGCTCCACATGACTACTATTCAGAATTTTGCTTGGTAATTTAATATTTTTCCAAAGTGTTTAGATTTTGCACTAGGGTATCTTTTAAGTTCAAAATAAAACAAAACAGTCATCATCGTTCTGTTTTGTGCATGTTATAAAAGTCTCCTTTTTTTCTAGCCATTTATTTTAAAGTAGGAAAATGTCCTGGAAAGTTATGATTTAGCAAATGTGATGACGTATAATCTCTTGATGGCAAAATCAATGATGTTATTATGCATGCCTGTATACAAAATTCAAACAAATTTTCTTTGGCTTATCCACTGATAAGAACTAAACATGAACCAGATTTCACTAGAAGATATGGTAAACAAAAACAGAAAGAAAATACTCATTTGTAATATGAATAAACAAAATGTTCCAGAGGTAGAGTCTTTAAACAGTGATAAACTGAGTATAAATCAACTGGCTGATTTATTTTGACTTAAAATTAAATTGACCTGGTATTGATATTTGTCCTCTAAATTACAAGTATTTATGTGACTGATAAAACGAGCTCTAACCACAAGAGGGAGCCAGCATCATTCTAGTTCATAACCAAACAAAAACTAACACTAAGGAAAACTAAAGTAACATAAGACAACTATGAAACATACAAGATGAAAAGACCTTTTATGCCATATAGGCTTAAAAAAAAAGCATAAAAATTATTTTTTACTATTGTAAAAAGTTCATGCCTTGTCAATTCATTGTAAAAACTTTTTGAAAGCAATATCTGAAAATAACCATTAACAATTTAGATGTCTTCTCTAAGAGAAGGTGATATTATTCAAGAATTATCAGGTATACCACGTCCTAAAAGATTTGGTCTTAAATTAAAATGGATAAAATCTAGTACTGAAAGATACTACATGATTTTCCTCAATGAAAACAATATATTACTAACAAATAGACTAGTCAGAGCTATTTAAGAACCAAGGAAGAGCCTACAGTGTATTACCAAAATGCAAATTCAGTTTCCATGTATCATAAAATCACAGGATCAAAGGCTGAGCATGATACCAACTCCTGTTTGCAACTAGAATTAAACTGTAAATAGTAAAACACCCCTAGATCACCCCTACTTTATGAGATTGTATTCTATTCTTAAAGGTTTATAAGGAGAAGTATTTTCTAAGACTCAATATACCTCTTTAATTAATTTTTATAATACCACTTCTACCCTTTATTACTTAGTGGGAATAATTATTTAAATTTATTTAAATTATTTAATAAATAAATAAATTAAATTATTTAAAGTAGATTCAATATGGGCTTCCCTAGTGGCTCCAATGGTAAAGAATCTGCTTCCAATGCAAGTGACTCAGGTTTGACCCCTGGGTTGGGAAGATCCCTTGGAGAAAGAAATGGCCACCCACTCCAGTATTCTTGCCTAGAGAATTCCATGGACAGAGGAGCCTGGCAGGCTACAGTCCATGGGGTCGCAAAGAGTCAGACACGACTAAGTTACTGACACTCTCATTTTCACTTTTCAGTGGAAAAGGTAGTTTAAATAGTAGGCAGAATTCAAATGGCTGGGCTTTAATGGAAAAAAATTTCTACTGACCAAAAAAATAAAAACAGATGGAAAAGAATACAATCGTAAGTAGTTAGTAAAGCATCAAGTATTCAGGTTGGTACAAAAGTAATTGTTTTGGACCATGAATTTTAAATTATTATAGCTAGACTCAAACACATCTTTATTAATCAAAATAGGAACCATTACAATCAACACATATTTGCCAGTGAGAAATAAGTTTGTTTATCCCTGTAGCATAAAAATCTGTGCTTCAGGATTTGACCAACTCTTGGAAAGCGTTTTCTGCTGCCTGCTGGTTGTGGAAGCATTTTCCCTGCAAAAAGTTGTTGAGATGCTTGAAGATGTGGTAGTTGGTTGGCGAGAGGTCAGGTGAATATGGTGGAAGAGGCAAAACTTTGTAGTCCAATTCATTCAACTTTTGAAGCAGCTGTGTGACGCGGTCAGGCGATGTTGTGGAGAATTGGGCCCATTCTGTTGACCAATACTGACTGCAGGCATTGCAATTTTTGGTGCATCTCATCGATTTGCTGAGCATACTTCTCAGATGTAATGGTGTCAGCAGGCTTCAGAGAGCTGTAGTGGATCAGACAGGTAGCAGACCACCAAACAGTGACCATGACCTTTTATGGTATTAGTTTGGCCTTGGGAAGTACACTGGAGTTTGTCCTTGGTCCAACCACTGAGCTGGTCATTGACAGCTGTCATATAAAGTCTACTTTTCATCACACATTACAATCCAATCAAGAAATGCTACACAGAATAAGAGAAACTGCTGCTGCTAAGTCGCGTCGGTCGTGTCCGACTCTGTGCAACCCCATAGACGGCAGCCCACCAGGCTCCTCCATCCCTGGGATTCTCCAGGCAAGAACACTGGAGTGGGTTGCCATTTCCTTCTCCAATGCATGAAAGTGAAAAGTGAAAGTGAAGTCGCTCAGTCGTGTCCGACTCTTAGCGACCCCATGGACTTCAGCCTACCAGGCTCCTCCAGCCACGGGATTTTCCAGGCAAGAGTACTGGAGTGGGTCACCAGTGCCTTCTCCGAGAATAAGAGATGACACTTCAAAACAATTACTTTTTTTATTTTTTGTCAGCTCATGAAGCAACCATTTATTGAGCTTTTTCACCTTTCCAATTTGCTTGAAATGTCAAACGACCATAGGATGGTCAATGTTGAGTTCTTCAGCAACTTCTCTGTAAGGGGATCAGCTTCAATGATGGCTCTCAATTGGTCGTTGTCAACTTCCTATGACCAGCTGTATTACACTCCTCATCTTCAAGGCTCTTGTCTCCTTTACAAAACTTCTTGAACCACCACTGCACTGTATGTATGCTAGCAGTTCCTGGGTCAAATGCATTGTTAATGTTGTGAGTTGTCTCTGCTGCTTTACAACCCATTTTGACCTCGAATAAAAGAATTGCTCAAATTTGTTTTTTTTGTCTAATATCATTTCTATAGTCTAAAATAAATATAAAATAAACAATAACTCATTAGCAAAAAAGAAAAGAAATGTGCATTAAAAGGATGTATAAAGTAACATCTATTTAAGAATGTATTCCAGTATCAAATGGCAAAATTCAACAATGCAAGACCGCAATTACTTCTGCACCAACCTAACACTTCTAATACTAAAAGATGTTTTTTTATCACAAGTTATATGATTGCTCAAAATTTTTATCCTGATCTCAATTTTAATGTAATATTAAACTTAGATATCTGGTTTTCACATCAGCAAAACAAGAGGATTCAATCAATACATGTCATCCCTTTAGTTTAAAAAGAAAAAAATGTAATCACAAGTCAGCCCATTTGAAATACCAATAATATTTCTAAATCAACTACTGTCATTGGTATAATGTTGCTCTGAATTGTAACTACTATATTACATACACATACAGGAAAGTTAGTCAGTCATTTTCTACCTTATATTTTGGTTATTTACTGGTCTTGCCTGTAAAATCTTAAACTCTCTGACTCACCTTGATACCCTTCCTCCCCATCTATGCAAACAATGCCTGACACTGAAAGCAACAATTAATTTAGCACTTATGGGTCCTTCAGGTATTGCACACTTTTGTGGATTGTTCTGTACACAAGAAAAATTTTTTCTAGTAAATAAAGGAATTCAACTAACTTGTTAACTTTCTTAGATGTAGAGATGTTAGGACAAGCACTCCGTTTATGATCTAATTCACCACAAATAAAGCAGCCGTCTTTAGGGCCCTTGCAAGAATGGTCTGGAAGAGCACAGTGATTGCAAATGCTACAGTGGATCCAGGCTGTAAAATAAAAAATTAGGTTTTAGAAGAGGTTCATTTAATAGAATTTTTCATTAGATTAATCTTTATGATGAGTAAGTATGAATAGTGTTTACTTCAAATATTGTGATCGCTTTGCCTAGCTAATTATAGTTTGGCTAAAGAGGCCAAGGTTAAGAGATTGGAATCCCACATAAACCAGCTAACTTCTTTCTGATACGTGGCAACAAATTCCACCCTTCTGCAATGAGTCACAAACCACTGATACAATGGGGACTGGCTGAACAATACAAAATCCTACTAAAATAAGCCAAACCAAACAAGGTAAAGTCATCTCTCTCTCTGAAGAAGAGAAAGTTCATTTTAATAAGTGTAAAAATTAAAAAGAAAGTAAATTAATGTAAGTCTCTATATTAATTTTTTTCTTTTGTCAATACAGTTAAATAAAAATTCCATTTAGATGAAGAAAAACCCAAATGTTTTCATAGGAAGTCAAACACTAAGTCTAAATACTTACAAGGCTTTACACACTTTTTGCAGAGAAAGCAATGGTTCCATTTCCTGCCATCCTACAAAAACAATTTTTAAATTATGATTAATTTGTCATTAAGAATCAAGTCTGATAATTAAAAATTAAAATGGCTTATTAAAAGCTATGTAAATTATTCATTCCTTATTTCTCACTTTCCTGAGCTTTACAATTAAATACTTTGATTTTAATTTATGCATTTCTCCACTCAACTCAAATGCCCCAGATTCCTTAACACTAAAACTGGGGGATTTATTTAAATGATCTTGAAAGTCCACTCCAGATAAATCAACCCAAACTGCATGAAGAAGGACTCAAAGAAAATTTCAAGAGAATTAATGACTCATAGTTTTTATAGTCTATCTGACATAATCCTTAATAACATTCATATTTGAGAAAATGTAATTTAGAAGGATGGAGGTTACTATCTGGGTAATTTAAAAACTATGAAATAAAACATACCTTAAAAAGTACATGAAATGCATACATCCAGTTTAGTGAGTATTATAAAGTGAACACTGAAGAACCCAATAAGTCAAGAGACAGAATACCATCAGTCCCCTAGACACTTCCCCAAATGCCCCTTTCTAGTCCAGCATTCCTCCTTCCCCACTGAGAAGCACCTATCCTAGCTTTTCTGATGCTCACTTCCTTGTTTTTATCTTTTCCACTTATGTGTGCATCTCTAAATTAAAAAAATTGTTTCTTTTTTTTTCTCATTTTGTAATTTGTATGATTTGGGCATAATTTTTTTTTAATGAAGAATACAGACACTTTCTAAACTAATTGGAAATAAATATAATCAATGCTACCATAGTAAAAAACCAGTATAACCAGTAATACAATTATAAAGTTATAAAAAATGTACTTTCCAATAGTTATAAAAATATAGCCTTTCCTTTAGAGAATAGTATGTGCTTATCAGCCAACTAAACTTCACATGTTCTTTTTGACTGGATTTAGTTAAAATAACAGAATATCCCAAGGGTGATCCTGCCTCCCTAACAATGTCACTAGGAGGCGTGTCCTCTGCAGTCCCTCTCCACCCGTGAAAAGCCCTGTCTACTAGTGCTGTGTGAGGAGTAAATGACTCAGTCCATGTACAGCACTTAAGACAGGGCCTGGCACATAAAAAGTCCTGTTATTAACTGCTGCTTCATCAGAACAGTGATTGGTATCTAATAATTCAATGCCTTATTTGAAACAATTTTGCCCTCAACAAAATTTAGTCCTCATTTAGTGCCTTATTTGAAACACTAATAATTTTAGCAGTCACACAGTACTATATAAAAATAACTCAAAAATTATTAATGATAATGAAGGCAACTAAATATTTTTAAAAGCCTGCAGTACTTTATGATTAGAGAAAGGTACTGTATTAAAATATAACTAATAAACAATAATTCACTAACTTGTTGTTGTTCAATTGCTAAGCCGTGCCCAGTGCTTTGCGATCCCATGGACTGCAGGCTCCTCTGTTCTCCACTATCTCTCAGAGTTTGCTCAAATTCATGTCCATTGAGTTGGTGATGCTATACAACCATGTCATTCTCTGCTGCCTCCTTCTCCTTTTGCCTTCTATCTTTCCCAAGCATCACGGTCTTTTCCAATGAGTCAGCTCTTTGCATTAGGTGGCCAAAGTATTAGAGCTTCAGCAACAGACTTTTCAATG
Source organism: Bos grunniens (assembly GCF_055505025.1). Classification (NCBI taxonomy): domain Eukaryota; kingdom Metazoa; phylum Chordata; class Mammalia; order Artiodactyla; family Bovidae; genus Bos; species Bos grunniens. The sequence continues at coordinate 73,571,270 of NC_141170.1, forward strand.
AATATTCAGGGTTGATTTCCTTAGGATTGACTGATTTGATCTCCTTGCTGGTCAAGGAACTCTCAAGAGTCTTCTCCAACACTACTATTCAAAAGCATCAGTCTTTGAAGCTCAGCTTTCTTTATGATTCAACATTCACACCCGTACATGACTACTGAAAAAACCATAGCTTTGACTATATGGACTTTGTCAGCAAAGGGATGTCTTTGCTTTTTATTATGCTATTTAGGTTTATCATAGCTTTCCTTCCAAGAAGCAAATGTCTTTTAATTTCATGGCTGCAGTCACCATCTGCAGTGATTTTGGAGCCCAAGAAAATAAAATCCGTCACTGCTTCTACTTTTTCCCAATCTATTTGCCATGAAGTGATGGGACTGGATTTCATGATCTTAGATTTTTGAATGTTGAGTTTCAAGCCAGTTTTTTCACTCTCCTCTTTAGAGGCTCTTTAGTTCCTCTTCACTTTCTGCCATGAGAGTAGTATCATGTGCATATCTGAGGCTGTTGATATTTCCCTTGGCAATCTTGATTCCAGCTTGTGAGTCATCCAGCTTAGCATTTCACATGATGTACTCTGCCTGTAAGTTAAATAAGCAGTGTGACAATATACAGTCTTGATGTACTCCTTTCCCAATTTTGAACCAGTCCATTGTTCCATATTAAGTTCTAACCATTGCTTCTTGACCCGCATATAGGTTCCTTAGGAGACATATAAAGTGGTCTGGTACTTGCATCTCTTTAAGAATTTCCCACAGTTTGTTGTGATCCACACAGTCAAAGGCTTTAGCATAATCAATGAAGCAGAAGTAGATGTTTCTCTGGAATTCTCTTGCTTTCTCCATGACCCAATGAATATTGGCAATTTGATCTCTGGTTCTTCTGGCTTTTCTCAACCCGGCTTGCACATCTGGAAATTCTTGGTTCACATATTGCCGAAGCCTAGCTTGAAGGATTTTGAGCATAACCTTGCTAGCATGCGAAATGAACACAACTGTATAGTAGTTTGAACATTCTTTGGCATTAATACAGTAATATGAATTACAATATTAAAAAAATAGCATTAAGCAAATGTAATGAAACTAGTGAACTAAAATAAAACTAACATATTTGAGTAAAAACACATTCTAAAGAAAACTATACCTTGGATGTACAAGAATTACAGTGTTCACAGTGTTGATTCTCTAGAGAAACATATCGTTGACACAGTGGGCAAAATCTAAGGAGAAAAGAAAGACTCGATGAAATGAGCTGCATATATTTATACCTATTGAGATTCACAAGGTAGATAAAAGTTCACAAGGCATGTTACAAAAACTCGGTATAATTCAAATTAAATTCAATACAACATTTTAGGCCACATTTAACAATAATAAAAGTACTACATGAGTCAATATGAAAGGCATTTTTGTGTCAGATATATGGAACTTCATTTTCAGTGACTCATGTATTTCAAGGTCCCTCTATGATCCTACCTGTACCCTTCTTCAATAGGAAGGATTATTTTGTTAGGTGGGATATTCGTGAAAATACGCACAGGAGACTGTTTCCGTCCCGTCTTTCCATGTTTATAAAGTGCATGATTATCATAATCTACCTAGAAAGTAAAAAAAAAAAAAAATTAAAATAAAAATTCCTCAACTGAGTCAACATTTGTTAAGACTCTTTAACCAATAAGTGAACAAACTGATGCCAAGATACAAATTAAATCAGAGCATTTGACAATAAGTTCTTAAAAGCAAGAATTTATTTATTAGTCAACAGATTCAGAGAGGACTCCATGAGAGTAAAATTTTATTATAAAAAAGTTAAAATTTGTTACGACAAATTCATGTTACCTGGGATTAAGAGAAGAACTCTAATCTTGTATCCAACGCAACAGACTCTGCAAGAAGTGCTATTACATAATTAAGAATTTAGCTTTGGGGGTTAAAAAATTCCACCTTTGATGGTCTGTGCCAGCTTGGTTAGGGTTTTTCAGGCTGCATTCACTGCATGTCAGTTTTCAGCTCCCTGAGGCTCAGTGCCACCTTGGTTTGGCCCTCCACCGTCACTTTCTGACAGAGCCAGGTCGAGGCCAGGCAGTGGCTCTGCCGCTCACTTGTTATATGACTGCAGGCAAGCCTGCATCATTTTCATCTGGAAAAGGAGGTTACTAACACTTAACTTAGAGTTGCTGTGAAAGTTAAATGAGCCAGTGTATGTAAAACACTGAATTCAGGACCTGGCATATGTTGGCGATAGAAGGATGGAGACACAGAGGGAAATCAACTACAGTTCTCCCCACAATGACTACTTCAAGCATTCACCTCTCTCCTTAATATCCCTAACTCAACTTTCCCTTTCTACAGATTATCTGGAAAGTAAACTGAAACCAACAAGCATGATTCCTATCAGCTTCTGGCTCCCGTCTCCTCCTCCAGCCTATCAACCATAAACATTCTCAGTTTGGTTTTAAAACTGCCGTGAATTCCACCTAGCCACTAAGTCCATCTTTCTTCAGATCATTAACTCTCAAAGTGTGGTGTCTGGATCAGCAATATCAGCATCACCTGGGATCATGTTAGAAATGCAATTTCTTGTCCCACCTAGGACCTAAAAACACAAACTCTGGGGGTGGGGCTTAGCAATCTGTATTTTTAACAAGCCCTCTTCACACACTAAAGTTTGAGAAACACTGCTTTAGATCACCCACAAGAGTATTATGAGATTTTTATAAGATAGATCCCAACCTTCAAGTAATAAATTGCATAGATTCTACATAAGATTACACTTAAGAATTTACAACAGAACTCACAAGCTAGCTATTTAATGAGAGAACTGCAAAAATATAAGGCATAAGGCATCTCAGAAATTCCTGTCAAAGTGTCCAAAACTTTGGCCACCTGATGTGAAGAACTGACTCACTGGAAAAGACCCTTATGGCCTGATGCTGGGAAAGATTGAAGGCAGGAGGAAAAGGGGACGACAGAGGATGAGATGGTTGGATGGCATCACCGACTCAATGGACATGAGTTTGAGCAAGCTCTGGAAGATAGTGAAGGACAGGGAAGCCTGGCGTGCTACAGTCCATGGGGTCGCAGAGTCAGACACGACTGAGCGACTGAACTGACTGAACTGGAAGCACTGAGCACAATGGAAAGAGAGGCCTTTAATGGGAGACTCCTAGGTTCTCCCATGGCCGTAGCACTGCTGGCTAGATGTACAGGGGAACAAATCTAGGAAGACTGATTAACAAGCTTCAGCAGTGGGGGGAAAGAAAAGTACAAGGTGAGGAGACCCAACTAAATGAGAGACAGTGAGGAAAAAAGCCCTAGGGTGTCCTGCATGGTGAGCATACACAGGTCAGCGTAGTGAGTCCACAGTCTAGAGTAAGCATGTAAGAGTAGGTGTGGGCCTACAGCTGGATTGCTCAGGAGTATAACAACTACAGTATCATTAACAAGGAAAGGAGAAGAGGTTAGATCACTTTCAAAGCTCTGCATTCAGTTGCTACATTTTAAGAGAGACATTAATAAAGCCAGTTCATTTCTACTGAAAGTAATGAGGATAAATAGGACTTACAGTTTTACAGACTGGGGGTGTTTATTCAGAAAAGAGAAGACTGGGAGGATCTGATGGCTATTTTATAACTGAAGGAGTGTCATGTGGAATAGAAATTAGACTTCTCCTTCATTGCTTTGGAAAAGAGAAGTAGGACCAATGGTTATAAGTTAATAGGGAGCATATTTTATCTCCATATGGGAAAATTTTCTAATGATTAGAGCTATTAAATAAATTGAGTTGCCTTGTAAGGCTGTAGGACTTTGCTCACTGAAAGCATTCAAGTGAGGCTAGATGGCTGCTTGTCATGAATTTAGTGGAGAGGATTATTATATTGGGAAGTTAGCCTATGCTAAAGCTATGCTTGTTTCCAACTTTAAAATTCTATGAATATATGTTACCTATTAGAGGCTAAGACACAAAAGCAGACTTTACTTCAATCACCTTAAAACAGTACTTTAAGTAGTTTTCTTTTAAAATGGTTTAAATTCATAATTTTTCCCTAACGCACTTCCTCAATGTACTCAATAAATATATGGCACCTTATTAAATCCAACAAAGATATTCTGAACATTTATGAGTGTCATAAGAAAAAAAATTCTTTCCAAGAGAATCTTATGAAGATTTTCAAATGCTGGAAAAGAGTACCTTAGAAAGACTTTAAGTAAATGGAATATTCCATGCAATAGAATAGATAGCAGATGGAAGAGAGGGGGGAAAAGAACAATTTCTTTATGATTACCCAAGGAGTCAGAGAATGTGTGTGTCAGGAAGGTGGTTGATTACTTGATTTTGCATAACCTAATTGAGATTATTATTATTTTTAAATGTGGGTTTGTTGTGCTAATTAACTATAAACATATGGTATGTAAAATGCATGCTGCTAGGGTAAATTAATGTACCTCTAACATACATCCATATTTCATAGCTTCATCCACACAAATAAACCTCCTATGGAAGTGCTGTAAAGCAAACACAATTTTGCAAATTGCATATCACTAGTGGTAGAGCTGATACACCATTTTCCCATCATTATCCCTGACATTTCACTCACAATGATGATGAGAGGCATTTTCAAATAGAAAATTTCTCCCATGGAACTGATTAATGTGATGAAGTACTGTATAGAAATGAGGGAAAGTACAAAATATCTGCAATTCCTAACTTTTAATTTTATCTATAAGCAAATGTCTTCTGCAACACAAGACTGAAACTAGTTCTATGGAAACCAAGACATTCAAGTCGACAATTACTCTGCACCTACTATGCTTGAAATGTCATGCTGGGAAATAAAGATTAAATAAAAACAGTACATACTTGTATTTTCAGAACTCCCTAAAGTATGTTGTTTAATTTCATTATATTCAAAAGATCCCAAGTGAACTCTTCAGCTCCATCACTCAACTTCTGCCATAGCAATACGGTTTTTTACATATATATTACATATGTAATATATTCATCAGGCTTAAGTTTAAAAGTAAAACTTATCTGCCATCCTTTTTTTGGTTCAATTATTTTATTTTACAGGTAAGGAAACAGAGACCTGGAAAGATAAAGTGACTTCCCTCAAGATTAAAGAACTTCTAAAAGGTTAAAAACCTTATTCCATGTAACCTCTTATTTTAAATATCATATGTATAGATACATATAGATATATACAGAGACATACACAGACATGTTTGTGTGTTATTCATCACTTCAAATCCATTAAATGTTTTATGTTTACTATATATTGAGTTTTGAGAATTTCTTGTCACCTTATAATTTACAATCATTTCTCAGAAATTCCTGTCAAAGTGTCTTCATTTCTTAACATGAAATCAGCCTCGAAAAACTGTTTTCTAATGGGATGATTTTTTTAAATGATAGCTTTAAAAAAAAACCAGAAAAGCAAAGATCTCTACTTTTAACAATCCAGATAAATGTCCCAGACTAAGTAGAAACAAGAGATTATAGCATGTTCCAGGTGGAAGGGAAGTGAGATGATCCAGCTCAGATATGGTAAATACAGGACCCGAATCTACCACTCTCTGACCCTGACCCTGTGGCAGACATGACTAATCAATCTCACTACTTTCTGCCACTGAGTATGGTATTCTCAACAAATTCTCCAGGAAGTCACTGACAATTCATCAGGCTTACATCTAAAAGTAAAACTTATCTGCCATCCCTTTTCTGGTTCAATTATTTTATTTTACAGGTAAGGAAACAGAGACCTGGAAAGATAAAGTAACTTCCCTCAAGATTAAATAGCTTCTAAAAGGCAGTGCTAGGACTCAAACTTCTGACTCTAAATCAGAATTTCTTTTCATTACCAAATCCTTCCTTTCTAGGTCTTAGATAACTATTTATTCTGTATTCATCAAGTACTTTATCACTGAAGATTCTACATGATTTATATTTTATGAAGATTTGCAGCATTTCTGCCTAACCTAAAAAGTATTTCTGAAAAAAGAGATTTTGTGTGTGTGTGTTTTTTTTTTTTACTGTATTGTGGTTTGGGGGCATATAATTATCTCAGACCAAGTCAGAAAGAAAGCCTAATCAACGTCTATGGGAAAAGATCTGTGAAGGAGGAGAGGAAACTTGAAAATTTTTCAATTGATGAAGGCAGTTTAATATAAAAGGGAAAAAATTACCACAAAATGAAGCTAAAGTAACAATAGAAAAAAAAGAATGCAAAAGGTTTGGAAAGGATAATAATAAGTCTAGAGAAAGTCTCAAAACAAAAACAAAAAACAGAAAAACCATCAAAGGTGAAGTACAATAAACGAGGTTTACATTCGCCCCAGGAGATCTGGCAAAATCTTCTCCCAGTGAGCATGTAATGGGGCAGTAGTTCTTATCTTTAGTAGGAATCACAAAAAAATGAAGATTTGTTTTGTTTTATAGTTTTATTCTAATTCTTCTCAAAAGTTGGCTTTCTCTCTAATTGAAAACACTGCTTTCACCCTGTCTGATATACATGATCTAATTAGAACCTTTTCCCCCAATGCACTGAGTTATATAACTACTTTCAGTAAACTTGGACCTTGGAACTAGTTCTCAAAACTAAAACTCCAACATTTGTAAAAGTTCTTTGGTAGTAACACAGCCTGTCTAAACAAACAATAACTGGTTAATCCACATTAATTGCTGGCATCTGCCTTATCCTGGATTTGCCTTCTTCTGCCTCCTCACCATTTCAAACTCTTGCCCACAGTGAAAAAATGGAAATAAGTTTGAGCAAACTCGAGGAGATAGCAAAGGACACGGAAGCCTGGCACGCTGCAATCTATGGGGTTGCAAAAAGTCAGATATGACCTAGTGACTGAACAACAACAAAATGTGGATGAAAGTTTTCTGAGGAATGATGTGTTTCACAATTTTAATGTCTCAGATGCTGTACAAACGAGACCTGAAGAAAAGTTTTACCCTGACTCTGGGACCATCTGAATGATGACAGTATCAAGATGGTTTCAACAATGCTGATAGCAATGACCTTTATTCTACATTTGCTGTGGGTCAGGGACAAGGCTAAGCTTTTTAAGATATTATCTCAAGTAATTCTTAAAACCTTATGAGCCAGATATATTGTTACTATGCTCATTTAACAAGATAAGTTTCAGAGAGTTAGATAAAATGTGTAGGCCTAGTTATTAAGTGCCAGAACTAGGATTAAAACCTAGTTCCTTTTCAACTCCAGAGTTCATTCTCTTTTTCATTCAATTACTCACTCAATGTGTATAGGGCACCTACTATGTGCCAAACATTATACTGTATGATTATTCACTGTCAAAGGCAGCAGGTGTACCTGGAAGCCAGAAATGGCTTGCTCAGTTAACATCTCTAGGATATGTCAGCTATCTCTGCATTGCAAGTGTCCATATTACAGTAGAAGCATCCTTCAGATAAGCAACAGAAAACTGGATGCCCTAAAAAGGAAAGTAAACCAGCTTTGAGAAGAATTATGATACAGATTTTGCCTAAAGCAGAGCTCAAGAAATCAAGGTTAAAATGACTTGTGCTACACAGTTTTGGAAAGGAATCTGTTAATGTGGTTCAACAGCCATGAAAATGTCCATTAAACTTGACAATGTAACTTTTGTAACTCTATTTCAGTTTTAGAAATTTATTTTAAGGGAGTTATGTATAATATTAAAAAATTCTATGAATAAAAGATGTTTAAAGGTGGAAGCAACCTCTTAAGTCTGAAAAAAGAGAGAATAACAATACAGTCTGCTAATGAAATAATAAAGCATAAGATTATATAGCTACATTTTAAAACATACATTTATATAAGGCACCATGAAGGAAACAGAATTCATATTCATCTGCTATGATTACAAATATGTAAAACTATTTTCTGAGAAGACTAGAAGTGAATACAGTTGACCCCTGAACAAACAAGTTTGAACTGTGTGGGTCTACTTATTCATGGATCTTTTTCAATAGTAAATACTATCAAAACAAATTAGGCTGAATCCACAGATGCAGAACGACAGATATGGAGAAAGTTCAAATACAGAGGGCTAATTATAAGTTATACACTGATTTCCAACTGTACCCCTAACCCCCTGGTTATTCAAGGGTCAACTCTACTTCAACAATATATTTGCTGTTTGGAGTAGAATTACAGGTAGGATCTGTGCCCTCATTTTTAGTAACACTGTTTCTCACATTATTTCTAAATAATTTTCATAATAGTATACATCTTCAGGACGTACAAAGATTAGAGCCAAGTGCTACAGGAATTATACCTATTATCTTGTAATGCTATGCTATGCTATGCTATGCTAAGTCACTTCAGTCGTGTCCGACTCTGTGTGACCCCAGAGATGGCAGCCCACCAGGCTCCCCCATCCCTGGGATTCTCCAGGCAAGAATACTGGAATGGGTTGCCATTTCCTCCTCCAATGCATGAAAGTGAAAAGAGAAAGTGAAGTCGCTCAGTTGTGTCCGACTCCTAGCGACCCCATGGACTGCAGCCCACCAGGCTCCTCCATCCATGGGATTTTCCAGGCAAGTGTACTGGACTGGAGTGCCATTGCCTTCTCCGATTATCTTGTAATAGCATATAATATAATATAATCTGCATATAATATAATGTATATTATATAATAAATTATATAATATAATACAATCACTAGGCTGTACACCTGAAAGTAACACAGTATGGTAAATGAACTATGCTTCAATTAATAAAAGAAAAGAATCAACTGCTGGCTTGGAATGACTAGTGAAGACTTTTACAGTTTGGGGGCTGAAAAACCTTGATCAGAGACTAGTCAACTGCTCAGAAAACTCAAACAGAAAAATGTCATTACAGAAGAAGAAACAGTGCTCACTTGCTGACCACACACTGTGATGGCAACAACAGGGTTAAACTCAGAACTCAAGGAAATGAATCCAGGAGAGTGGACACTAAAGCAGACGAGCTGAACGGCAGGGACGTGACAGAGAAGGTCTGGTCAGTGCCCTGAATCAGCACACTCACACCTCAGCATCTTCACTTCTCTGAAACACTAGTTGTTCTGACACGACTTTGGGCAAACCCCTCCTTGGAGCTCCTGGCATCCTCTGGACAACAAAGTAAAGTGTACAAGGCATTCCACCCACCAGAAAAAGTGATTTACTTCTCTACCACCTCTGAATGGAGAAATCCCATGTTCATAATGATGATCCTGGGGTGCTGCCCACTCTCCTGGTGATGTGAAACATTAGATCATTTAGTTTAAAACCTGGCTGAGTTCAGAATTACCTGGGAGGCTTGGTAAAATATTTTTTCTTACAGCTTTACCCTCTGATTTTGATTTAGTAGGCTTATTTTGGTACCTAAAAATCTATATTTTTAATAGGCACCCTAGAGATTACAGACACCAGGAACCACTGCACTAAGTTACATATGATAGAGTTTTAGTGTCTCATATAGCTTATAGTGTTTGCATTTACTAAAACTGATGGATAGTCCTACCAGAGTATTTATTTAAGCAGAATATCCACTTCCCAACCATGCCAGAAAACAGAATATTTACTATACCTGGTAATCCAACATGCAGAAGCTTGGGAAAAACTGACAAATTCGGGATTCAAAAAAATAGGGGAAAATCCAGAATATGGGTAGTTCTTTCTGACTGTTATCTAATGGATCACAAAAAAAAACAGAAAAGAAAAAACTGATATCAGAGAAAACATAAAGAAGAGAGTTGTTACTGAAAAAAATATGGTATTGGGAGAAACTGTAATCCTTCAATACATTTAAATCATACAAAAGGAGAGACTATTTACTGGAGTACCATTTACAACTTGACTTTTCCCCAAAGTCAATGGAAACATTCTCGTCTATTTAACCACAGCTACACGGGGTATGTATATAAAAGTTAACTTTATATGCATATCACTGTGGTCTAGGTAAAGGCAAAGATATTACCTAAAAAGTGAGAAATAAAAAATGAGTTTCACTATGAAGCACAAAGGTGGTTGTGACACAGTGGAAGGATTCCTAGACCAGAAGGCAGAAGGCCTTAGATTTGAATCCTTATCTCTGCCATAACTCACTATGCCAGCTTTCAGGGTGGATACATCTTTTCTGAATCATGGGAGATTCTTATGAACAATTCCATCAAAATTAATTTTTATGAGAGACAGTGGACATAGCTATTATTTACAGAACACCTCATACAGGCTGAGCACAATGCTAGGAACTTTTTTACATGTTATCTCTTTACCAACACCTGGCGTCAGATATTAATATAGTAATCTCATATCATAGATGGGGAAACCGAAGCTGCAAAATTTAAGCACTTTGTTCAAATTTATGCAGCTAATAAGCAGTAGAACCAAATTCAAGCCCACAGGGTTCTTTACTGCTTCCCCAACAACAATGACTTGTCCACTCTGAAAAGTAGACCTCAGAACCAAAAATAAGTAGGATACTTAGCACTATGAGTCACTTTTCAGATTTCATTTGCATCCTATCCCCAAAGCACACTATTTATATAGCACAATTAATGGAGAGGCTTGATCACTTAATTCCTGACACTCTTATATTTATCAATTTGCAGGCTGGAAACTGAAAAATGATTAAACTGACTAATTAGGCAATTATATAAAACACTTTGAAGTCCTAAGCCACTTTAAGCTGAATATCCCCCAGTCATTAACCCATTTCTAGAGTCAGGTGTCCACGTGTGACTGCTAGGCTACTTGATGGCCAGCCTTCCCCAACAAATCTGTGCATAGTTCAGAGCTTTGGCCCAGAGGCTAGGTGCCCTTCTGGAGTTGTGGGTAAGGCTTCTGGAAGATGAAATATAAGGTCTATGAGGGCAGAGGTGAGTGTCCATTTACCACTCCATTTCCAGTACCTAAACAGTATCTGGAACATAGTGCCCATTTAGTAAATAGTAAATAAGTGACAAGAGTTCACTGATATTCTGTTAAATGTTCACGGATAATGCCTCCTTATGCCCACCAAAATCAAACATTTTACTTATGAGCCATTTTTCAAACACATAATTAGAATAAAACTAAGTGTATCATGATGAAGTCATCATCAAATAAGCCTATTTTTCAACAAAGAAGAGAACTCAAGGCATGTGTATTTTTTCAGTGCTCTGATTCACTAAGGTCTGCTAATATGTGATAGGAAGTAGATGCATATACATGTTTATTTTGCAGTAAATAATAAATCATACACCTTGGCTGTGACCTTCTTTCCACATAGCAATTAACTTCTTGAATGTAACAGCCAGAGGTTCAACCAAGCCACCAAATGGAGGATCTGTCACCATGATGACTCCTTCACCTTTATCTTCCTGTAAAAATGTCTTGCACACTTCAAGGGCAGCCTGGAACAAACAGAAACTCATTTCTAAATCAGGACTAGAGTCAGGTACTTCGCCCTACTTCAAGGAGAATGCACTGGCTCCGTCTCTCTCTTCATCCTGAACTTCACCCACCCTATCACCCCAGAGTCCCTCAGTGACATCCTGAAGCCTCTCTCATTTGGCCTCGTAAGATTTTATCTTCAGGTTCCTTGATAAGTGGGTTTATAAAATTGCAAATTCAAATACCATCACTATCAGAGGACTACACATTTCAAATAGTTATATTAAAAAACTAAACTTAGTAACCTAAAAGAGAGAAACTCACTATCCATGAAGACTATCTAAAATGCTAAATTCAATTCAACAAACAGAAACTGTACAACAAACAACAAACAGGGACTGTACTAAACACTGGAGACACAAAGATGAATAAGACATATTTTTCCTATCTGGTTTGTCCACCACCACAATTTCAATTTAATGAGCCCCAAATCACCAGTTAAACACGCATGTATTTTTGAGTGCCAGGTAAATGGCAGGCATATTTGAAAAATGAAAAGTAAATAAATGCAAGTTCACAAATAACAAAGCTTATCCAGGCCATGAAACTGTGTTACTAACATATTTTCCCAACAAACTAACTAAAGTGTTTTTAGTAATTGCCAGCATCCACTGGATCATCAAAAAAGCAAGAGAGTTTCACAAAAACATCTACTTCTGCTTTATTGACTATGCCAAAGCCTTTGACTGTGTGGATCAAAACAAACTGGAAAATTCTTCAAGAGATGGGAATACCAGACCACCTGACCTGCCTCCTGAGAAATCTGCATGCAGATCAGGAAGCAACAGTTAGAACTGGACATGGAATAACAGACTGGTCCCAAATGAGGAAAGGAGTACGTCAAGGCTGTATATTGTCACCCTGCTTATTTAACTTATATGCAGAGTATATCATGAGAAATGCTGGGCTGGATGAAGCACAAGCTGGAATCAAGATTGCCGGGAGAAATATCAATAACCTCAGATATGCAGATGACACCACCATTATGGTAGAAAGTGAAGGAGAACTAAAGAGCCTCTTGATGAAAGTGAAAGAGGAGAGTGAAAAATTTGGCTTAAAGCTCAACATTCAGAAAACTAAGATCATGGCACCTGGTCCCATCACTTCATGGCAAATAGATGGGCAAACAATGGAAACAGGGACAGACTTCATTTTGGGGGGGGCTCCAAAATCACTGCAGATGTTGACTGCAGCCATGAAATTAAAAGACGCTTACTCCTTGGAAGAAAAGTTATGACCAACCTAGACAGCATTTTAAAAAGCAGAGACATTACTTTGCCAACAAAGGTCCATCTAGTCAAGGCTATGGTTTTTCCAGTAGTCATGTATGGATATAAGAGTTGTACTATAAAGAAAAGCTGAGAGCCAAAGAATTGATGCTTTTGAACTGTGGTGTTGGAGAAGACTCTTGAGAGTCCCTTGGACAACAAGGAGATCAAGCAGTCCACTTTAAAGGAAATCAGTCCTGAATATTCACTGGAAGGACTGATGCTGAAGCTGCAGCTCCAATACTTTGGCCACCTGATGCGGAGAACTGACTCATTTGAAGGGACCCTGATACTGAGAAAGATTGAAGGCAGGAGGAGAAGGGGACGACAGAAGATGAGATGATTGAATGGCATCACTGATGTAATGGACATGAGTTTGAGTAGACTCCAGTGATGGACAGGGAAGCCTGGTGTGCTGCAGTCCATGGAGATGCAAAGAGTCAGACACGAATGAGTGACTAAACTGAACTGAACCAGTAACTGCAAAGTTAACATTAAAAACTGTCCAGTATATTTATCCCTTTTTTGCTTCTGGAAAGATCAACAAGAGACAGACCTATAATACTAGCTCCAGTCTACTGACTTTGTAGTAGCTTTCAAGTACTCATCTATAAAACCAAATCAACACTTTTAGTATACAAAACAGTAGATTTTAAAGTTTAATGGCATTTTAACTTTAATAAACCTATATGTACTTTTGTTCTACTATTAAATCAACTTAGAAGACCCAATTGAAGAAAGGAAAAATCACAACACCCTAATCTCTTTTCTCTAAGAAAGTATTAACTTCCTCCTGGAAGTCCTACAGCAAAGGATGGTGTCAAGAAGGTTAATCATTTTTCAAGTGCTGCCTGGCATTTCCTTAACCTGCCTACATGATCAAGGACTAAAATTACAGATGATGTTATTGAAAAACCTTCAAATCCCTAAGAGTTTTAAGTAGGAAAAAAAAAGTAAACAAAGCCTGAACACTTAACCAAATTTTCAGAAAACATTAAAGAGTATCTTTCCAGGTAAGAATCAATGGTGGGGTGTACTGTTCTGAGTGGCTGAAGGTCCTAAGGTTGATCACTTTAGGAAACAAGGCGGGAAATAAGATGCTTGCATATGCCACCAAAGCTGACAATAACTTAACTCTTTTCTTCATCTCAGTGGCTGGCATTTATTTTTTCTTTTTAATTTTTTAACTTTACAATATTGTATTGGTTTTGCCATATATCAACATGAATCCGCCACAGGTATACATGTGTTCCCCATCCTGAACCCTCCACCCTCCTCCCTCCCCGTACCATCCCTCTGGGTTGTCCCAGTGTACCAGCCCCAAGCATCCAGTATCGTGCATCGAACCTGGACTGGCGACTTGTGGCTGGCATTTTAAATAGGCACCCTCTGTATACACTTTAACCAACTTAACCATTAAGGTGTATGACAATTTTTATTTTTCGAGAGACTATATTATTTGTTATGAAAAAAATCTTGTACAGTAAACTTCCGCTTTTTAATCCAGTCAACTGTGGAGAGCTGTGCAGTGGCAGAGGCTTAGATCCTCAAAGGTATTTGGTGCCTCAAAGGCTTATATGCCTTCACAGACAGGCACCTGGTAGACACTTAAATACTTTAGTGATTGATTATTACATGGTAATCTCTACTGAAAACCTTGACTCCCAGTAGGTAGAAAAGGGGCAGACAATAAAATCATTAAACAATAGTTTTCTACAGATCATTCTCTACAACCGCAGTGCTATTTAGAGGCTGCTCCTAAAACACAGAGAAAGGAGAGCCTGAGTTGGATGACTGTTTTCTTTTAGGAAAGAAAACATGGAGCTCAGTCTTTACAGCTTATTCCAACGGTTATTCTAGAAACTTGCAATGTAATTCTATAAACTCTCAATAAAACTTACACAGAATTTCCTAGAGAAATGCTAATTATGTGTTACTTTCTTGAAATATACAAAATTGCTGGCCAACTGTTAGATATTTAAATATAATTTTACTCGTCTTTATGGTTCAAAATAAAAAGCAAAGTCATGGTCTAGTATTAAGAACAAATGAATACCTGACCACTACCATCAAGCAGTAACAGAAGCTCAGTTACTCCCTCATCTGTGTCACTAACACTGACAGCACCCCTGAGCTCAAGGCCCCACAATTCCAAGAGGCCACCCTGGACACTTGCATGTCAATGTTCTGCCAGCCCCACAAACTCAACATTTCCAAATGTCACTTACAAACTTCCCACTCTGCATTTTGAAGAGTGAAAGATGAACCCAGGTCATGGCCCCATGGTATCTTTGATCTCTTCCCCAACACAGGTATCACCAAGTCATCTTTTTTTTCCAGATGAGGTATAATTGCCAAGTGTACACATAGTAATTACATCAAGTCTGCTGGTTTCCATCAGTGAAATGTCTTCAGAATCCACTTCTTTCCTCTCCTTTTCTTACTGTCACTGTCTGAGGTGAAAAGCCCCTCTTCATCTACTGTCAAGTGATTTTTCAATTTCTTGTTCTCCTTAAAGCTCATCTAATCAGTCCTCAAATTCTGCTGATTATCAACCACATAAGCCCTTCAGGAAACAGTGAAATACATCTAATTGTAACTGCTATTTACTTCAATACTTGGTTTTCATAGCTTTCACTGCTGAAGAATGTGTATCCCAATGCTAAATTGATTCTGATGGAAGGAGTACTTCATTGGCTATACCTACTAAATCAGGAGACTCACTTTTCAATCCCAACCAACAATTTAGAATCTACTTTCATTTCCTAAATGCATAGGTCTTTTGGTCTTCTTGATTTTCAGTCTGTCAGTTAATATCTTAAAGCACAATATATACTTAAGCATAGTTCACCATTTAAAAAATATAAATATATATGCATATATGTATGGACATGGGCTTCTCTTATTGCTCAGCTAATAAAGAATACACCTGCAATGGCAGGAGACGTCCGGTTCAATCCTGGGTTGGGAAGATCCCCTAGAGAAGGGATAGGCTACCCACTCCAGCCAGTATTCTTGGGCTTCCCTGGTGGCTCAGACAGTAAAGAATCTGCCTACAATGTGGGAGACCTGGGTTTGATCCCTGGATTGGGAAGATCCTCTGCAGAAGGGCATGACAAGCCATTCCAGTATTCTTGCCTGGAGAACCCCCATGGACTGAGGAGCCTGGAGAGCTGCAGTCCATGGGGTCACAAAGAGTGGGACACGACTGAGCAACTAAGCACAGTACAGCACAGCACATGTGTGGATATGCTTCAGGTAGTCTTGATAATTTCAAATATTTTAGGCCAGCCTTCTGTCAGGTATGATTACTTGTTGGTTACAGATTTTATTTTGTAATGGGACTAACAAAGAGTTCAAAACAAGATTAGAAATATCAGTTCTTGCTATGTTGTTTATTCACAAGGACATTATTAACATCATACTGAAAGGGAAGGTTTTTTTTTTAAGCCACTCTCCTTTTTTTAAGGCTAATTTTTAAGAGCAGTTTTAAGTTTACAGTGAAACTGAGAGGAAGGTTCAAAGATATCCTACATACCCCCTGCTCCTACCCCTCCCCTATTCCAATATCCCCCACCAGAGTGGGACATCTGTTAAAAGTGATGAACCTAAACTGACACATCATTATCACCTAGAGTTCATATATTGGGGTTAACTCTTCTTGACACTGTCTATTTTTTAAGGATTAGTTTAATAAAACCATAAATCCCCTTAACTAGGACATGAAATTTATCAGAGAGGAAGACATCAAACAACTAACCACAGAATTATTTAATTACAGTATCGTAAATCTACAAAGGAGAACCTGACCTTGTCTGAGGGTAGGAGAAGCTGGAGAAAGGAACTTGGAACAGGGTTCTGAAGGATGAGGTGAAATTAACAGGGCAAAGAGGGAGTGGAAGGAAGAGGCAACAGCACGGCAAAAGCCCCTGTGATGGAAAGGCCAGCCCGAGACGAATGTCATACGCCCTGAATACAAACAGCAAAGCAGGAACGGCAAGAAGACAGGCTGGAGGGCGGAAGGGTCAAATCACACAAAGCTACATGGGTCTTGCGGAGAAAGTAGGTCTTTACCCAAGAAGCAGTGAAATGCATGAAAGGTGAATAACATGATCACCCCTAGATGCTCAATAACACTCAGTGAGCAAACAAAAGTAAATATCAATAAATAGAGGAACAGTCACCATTTGCTCTTGAGAGACTGTAGAAAAATAATGAAGGAAATACAAGAAAAGAAGAAAGAGATAATGGTCATAACTCTTACCTTTCCATCAAAGAAGTGATGGTTAAACATATTATAATGGCAAAAACTATCTTCCATATAAAACTGTGAATACCTGTAAAATAATTTATTACTGTAGTTACTTGTCTGGTCACAGACACATAGTAAATAAATGTAAACTAAATTTTAAAATTATGAAATCACACCTTAAATAAAATCAATTTCATCATCCTTCAGGTTTCTGAAATAAAGAATACTTTCCCCAAACCTCAAGAAGCTAACAATAGTGGATGAATAACAAACTTAGATTATGGTCCCAAGTTTTAACAAGTCAGTGGGAAAACTACAGAAAACTCATATACAAAAAACACACATATTCCTATGGACCAGAAGATTATAAATAAATAATTATGTTCCTGATAGATTATTACGCATTTTAAGCTTGAGTTGGTTTGGCAGTTAAAATATGTCTCTAATATTAAAAGCTAATAACTTTAAGGAAAATACTGAATCAACATTTCTGCTCAATAGCTGTTATTTTCTTCTATGGCTAACAAAAAAGGTATTTAATACAGTTTTTTTTGTCTACTGCACATTAGCTTAATAAAATATGCTTCTTAATACATAAGAAAAAGAATTTATGTGCATTTCATATTTACTGAATTAGTGCCAGGAAAGAGGATATTTATTTACTGATTGAATCATTTTATTCTTCTAACATAGTACTTGAAAATGCAATCACTAATGAATGGGAACACCAGCTTTGGGTATTAACACATTATAATTTCTACTAATTTACTAGGCAAAATTCATATCACATTTATGGCTTAAACTTGCATTTACTTGATTTCTTAGAAAACTGAAATTTCTTTCTTCCTTAATTTTATTTGTACTGCCTATCTCTGTTTTCCCCATTTATGTCTATGGGTCTTAATGTCTTTCTTGCTGACTTCTGAGGGTTTTCTTTGTGTAATATAGAAACCTCTTTCATCTCAATAGGATTCTGAACTTTCATAGTTTTGTCAAAAACGATTCACACAGGACCACACCATCCTTCTACAGAACACATAAGCTAGTGGAAAGACTGAAAAAAATCATGGACACATATTTACTTATACAACTTCTTTACCGAATCATGATAGAGGCACTTCTTTGAGTCTACTTCTACTGATAGTTATTTAATACCATCTGCATAATCACCAACCATGTTGAGTATTTAATACAATGAAGAAGCCTAGTTTATCCTCTTTCTATTACACCGTGACTAAGAGTACAGCTCGAGTGTCAGGGGGCATGGTTTCAAACTCTTAAGTCTCTCAGTTACTAGCTGTATAACTTTAGTAATTTATTTTACCTATCTGAGCCCCAGTTTCTTCATCTGCAAAATGGGAAAATGATTTCTACCCCATAGGACTAGGTAAGAATACATAAGATAATTATGTAAAGTGTTTAATACAATGCCAGCTATAAAGCACATACTGAGATTTCAGGTATCATTATTTTAATAAATACCAGCTATAAAGATTTATGTCTCAATGTCTCTAATATTAAGGAATTAGGTTTATGTCCAACCAAAATTTCTCCTCCTGTAATCTAAACCCATTTCCTCTTATTCTGTGCAGACAGAAGAACATCTGTTCACCATTCTCAATACAATATCCCTCAATATCATTTAAGATACTGTTAGTACATCTGCTGACATAAATTTAAACTGAAGAAATAAACAGAAGGCTTAAATAACGGAAAATATTTAAACTATACACTGTAACCTAAGGAATACTCCAAAAACTGTGGGACAATGTCAATTACCATTATTTAACAAATGTCTTCCTCTTTAACCAAATCCCAAATAGCTGATAATATATCCATATCAATTATTTAATTTACATATATATTAAGACTAGACAGCTGTAGATCAACCATCATTGAGGTGTTCTTCCTTGTGTGAGCAAGGGAAAAATACAATCCCTTTTTTTTTTGGAAGAACCAAAATATCCTTTAATGGGTGAATAAACTGATATCTCTTTACAATAGAGCATCACTTGGCAATAATAAGAAACAAAATAATAAATGAAGCATAACTCAGTAATAAAAATTCAAACAACTTGGATGGATCATAAGGAAATTACAGTGAGTGAAAAAGTCAATCCCTGGCATACAGGTGGCTGCATGCAGGCCTTCCACAGGCTCTCATGTCTGTTTGGAGAAAGCTACCTTTTTTTTTTTTTCTTTTTTTTTTTAAACTTTATATAATTGTATTAGTTTTGCCAAATATCAAAATGAATCCGCCACAGGTATACATGTGTTCCCCATCCTAGACCCTCCTCCCTCCTGCCTCCCCATACCATCCCTCTGGGTCGTCCCAGTGCACTAGCCCCAAGCATCCAGTATCGTGCATCGAACCTGGACTGGCATCTCGTTTCTTACATGATATTTTACGTGTTTCAATGTCATTCTCCCAATCTTCCCACCCTCTCCCTCTCCCACAGAGTCCATAAGACTGTTCTATACATCAGTGTCTCTTTTACTGTCTCGTACACCGGGTTATTGTTACCATCTTTCTAAATTCCATATATATGCATTAGTATACTGTATTGATGTTTTTCCTTCTGGCTTACTTCACTCTGTATAATAGGCTCCAGTTTCATCCACCTCATTAGAACTGATTCAAATGTATTCTTTTTAATGGCTGAGTAATACTCCATTGTGTATATGTACCACAGCTTTCTTATCCATTCATCTGCTGATGGACATCTAGGTTGCTTCCATGTCCTGGCTATTATAAACAGTGCTGCGATGAACATTGGGGTACAAGTGTCTCTTTCCCTTCTGGTTTCCTCAGTGTGTATGCCCAGCAGTGGGATTGCTGGATCATAAGGCAGTTCTATTTCCAGTTTTTTAAGGAATCTCCACACTGTTCTCCATAGTGGCTGTACTAGTTTGCATTCCCACCAACAGTGGGAATTTTTTTTTTAATTAAATTTATTTATTTTAATTAGAGGCTAATTACTTTACAATATTGTATTGGTTTTGCCATACATCAACATGAATCCGCCACGGGTGTACACATGTTCCCAATCCTGAACCCCCCTCCCACCTCCCTCCCTATACCATCCCTCTGGGTCATCCCAGTGTACAATCCCTTTTTAAATGTATTTCTACCGCCCTCCACTTTTTTCACTGCTTCACAATGCAATAGATATTTTTTTTTAATTAAAAAAGAAAATGTTATTTACATAAAATTCAGCACAGCACACTTGTCCAAAATGTTCTCAGTAGCAGTGGGCAGAGCCAGAGAGAGAAAAAAGCCAAGGTTTCAGCTCTAAGCTTCCATCAAACACAAATAAGGGAGCATAATTATTCATATTTTAAATTACGAAAAAGCACTCAACATTACCCTCTTAAAATGAAATTGGCCACAAAGAATTATTCTCTCCATTGAATAAGGCAAACAAAACCAATCAGAAATGCATACACTTGAAAACTGCTCAAAAGGACATCCATTTAATTTGGCCATTCATTCTCTTTAAATGAGAGCCAGTTACCAAGTATGAAACATGTTCTACACACAGGAAATGTAATCAAGAGCTGAATAAAATTAGTTCACGAAATGAACTTAAGAAATTCAGCTTTTTGATATAACTTTATTTGGATGTAGTTTGCCAAACAGAATTTCACATCTTTCATGCTAAAATTGGAGCATACAGAAATCCATCTTAGCAAATGTTAACTTCATATCTTCTTTTTCTTGTTGCTCACTTGCTAAGTCACATCTGATTCTTTGCAACTCCATGGATTGCGGCATGCCAGGCTTCACTGTCCTTCATTATTTCCTGGACTTTGCTCAAACTCATGTCCATCAAGTCAGTGATGCAATCCAACCATTTCATCCACTGTCACCCCTTTCTTCTCCTGCCCTCAATCTTTCCCAGCATCATGGTCTTTTCCAGTGAGACAGCTGCATCATGGTCTTTTCCAGTGAGACAGCTCTTTGCATCTGGTGGCCAAAGTACTGAAGCTTCAGCTTCAGCATCAGCATCAGTCCTTCCAATGAATATTCAGGATTGACTGGCTGGATCTCCTTGCTGTCCAAGGGACTCTCAAGAGTCTTCTCCAGCACCACAATTCAAGAGTCAGTTCTGTGGCATTCAGCCTTTTTTATGGTCCAACTTTCATACATACATGACTACTGGAAAAACCACAGCTTTGATTATATGTACCTTTATCAGCAAACTGATGTCTCTGCCTTTTAAAACACTGTCTAGGTTTGTCATAGCTTTTCTTCCAAGGAGAAAGTATCTTTAATTTCATGTAGTCACTGTTTGTGGTGATTTTGGAGGCCAAGAAAATAAAATCTGTCACTGTTTCCACTTTCCCCCCGATCTATTTGCTGTGAAGTGATGGGACTATGTCATGATCTTCTTTTTTTGAATGCTGAGTTTTAAGCCAGCTTTTTCACTCTCCCCTTCATCAAGGGGCTCTTTAGTTCCTCTTCGCTTTCTGCCGTTATAGAGTGGTATCAACTGCATATCTAAGGTTGTTGATATTTCTCCTGGCAATCTTGATTCTAGCTTGTGATTCATCCAGTCTGGCATTTCACATGATGTATTCTGCATATAAGTTACATAACCAAGGTGACAGTATACAGCCTTGACATACGTCTTTCCCAATTTTGAACCAGCCCATTGTTCTATGTCCGGTTCTAACGGTTGCTTCTTGACCTGCACAGAGATTTCTCAAGAGACAGGTAAGGTGATCTGGTATTTCCATCTCTTTATGAAGTTCATATCTTAGATGTTCAGAAAAGGGCATTTAGGACTTCCCTGGTGGTCCAGTGGTTAAGAATTCACCTGCCAATGCAGGGGACATGGATTCTACCCATGGTCCAGGAAGATTTGACATGCTACAAGGCAACTAAGACTGCGAGCCACAGCATCTCAGCCTGCACTCTAGAACCTGTGCTCTGCAACAAGAAAAGCCACTGCAATAAGATGCCCATTTGCTGCAACTGGAGAAAGCCCATACCCAGAGACCCAATGCAGGCAAAAATAAATGGAAGGAGGGAGGGAAGGAAAGGAAAGAACATGTACAGCACGTATACACAGAGCCCTAGAGTTGAGATAGTTCTCTGCAGCTCTGCAAAGACCTTCTGTAGGGCAACAACAAGCCAAATTCAAAGTGCCGAAGGAACTATCTACTGCCACACTATACTACACAGGAATGTTTCCCTGATTTAATTGTGGTCTCTGTGAAAAATGTGAACCAACCCCACACTCCATCATAATGTAAATACAGGCAACAGGCAGAGTTCATTCTGACTAGTAACATATTTCAGTTAAACCTGCTCTCTCTTAGCACTCAGTGCTGACCTTTTATAGAACTGACTCAAAAATAGAGTAGCTTTCAAAGAAGCTAAGCCAGGAGACCATAGTTCAATACCTTCAGCTTTTGTTTGCAACACACAGAGGTTTGCAGACACAGAAAGAAAAAAGCCTCTGTGTGTTCCATAGGTTATAAAACAACTTTATCTACATCACGTACTCCCTACTTAGACCAGGGGATTTAACTATAGGCTCAAGAAAGGTGAAACTGCAAGGTATGGCATTTAAGGCAAAAGAGTCAAAGCACAATATAAATCTTTCAAGTTAAAAGTAAAACAGTAATAAGACTTAGAATTTCTTTTTAAGCAATTTTTAAAAATTAATGTGACAATGATTAACTTAAAAAAATAATACTAGTAAATCAGATAAGATGCAAAAAAGAGTTTTGGAGAACAGTGCACACTGATGGGAATATGCTTCACTTACTTCACACTACTGAATGGTATACTTAAAAAACTGGCTAACATGGTAAATGTTATACTATGTATATTTTATTGCAACTTTAAAAAAAAAGCAAGTAAATCAGGGCATGAGCAATGAACAACACAAAATAAAATTTTTTTTAAATTTAATTTACAAAAACAACAGAAAGAATGAAGTGTTTAGGAATAAATTTAAAGAAGAAGTGCAAGTCCTGCACACTGAAAACTATAAAATATTGTTTAAAGAAATTAAAGAAGAGCTAAATAAATGGAAAGATAGCTCATATTCATGAAACAGAACACTTAAGATGGAAAGATGTGGGTTTGACCTCTGGGTCAGGAAGATCCCCTGGGGAAAGACATAGCAACCCACTCCAGTGTTTTTGCCTGGGAAATCCCATGGACAGAGAAGCCCAGTGGACTATATAGTGCATGGGGTCACAAAAGAGTTGGATACGACTTAGTAACATGGACTGCAGCCTACCAGGCTCCTCCGTCCATGGGATTTTCCAGGCAAGAGGACTGGAGTGGGTTGCCACTGCCTTCTCCAAGTAACTAAACAACAACCCCTCAAATTGATCTACAAATTCAATGTGACTCCTATTAAAAAGCTCAGCTAGCTTTTTACAAAAACTGACTAGGTAATTCTAAAATTCATACAGAAATGTAATAAGCCCACAATACCCAAAATAATCTCAAAAAAGAATTGAGTTGAAAGATATACACTTCCCAATTTCAAAACTCACTACAAAACAACAATTGAGATTGCATGGGCCTGGCATAAGGACAGACACAGATAAATGGAATAGAATCTAAGGTCTACAGATAAATCCACAGATACATGGTCACGTGACACAGATAAATGGAACAGAATCTAAGGTCTACAGATAAATCCACACATATATGGTCACATGGTTTTCAATAAGGTTCCAAGAGCATTCCATGGGAAAAGAATAATCATTTAAACAATGATGCCAAGGCAACTGGATATCCACATGTAAAGAATGAAACTGGACCCCTACCTCACATCCTACTAAAAAATTAACTCAAAATTAACTAAATGTAAGAACTAAAAATTAAAAACTCTTAGAAGAAAAGAAGTATAAATATTCATGCTTTTAGACTAGTAATAGTTTCTTGGTATGACACCTAAAACACAAGCAACCAAAGAAAAGAGAATAACTTTTGACTACATAAAAGTGAAAAGACAACTCACAGAATGAGAGAAAATATTTATGAATTATATATGAGTCTAGTACCCAGAATACATTAAGTACTCTTTCAATTCAACAATAAGACAAATAATCAATTTTTAAAATTGAGCAAATGACTGAATAGACATTTCTCCAAAAAGATAAACAATTGGCCATAAGTTCATGAAAAGATGCTCAACATCATTACCACAATGAGACACTATTTCAAAAAGACAGACAGTAACAAGTGTTCATGGGCATGTGAAGAAATTGGAACTCTCATATATTGCTGTTGGGAAAGAAAAACTGTGCAGTCACCTTGGAAAACAGTTTGGGAGTCCTTCAGGAAGTTAAACATAGGATTACCATAGGACAATTATGACTGTGACTTTGGTCAAGTTATTTAATTTCTTTGTACCTCAGTTTTCTGTTCTGAGGAAAGGAGAATGTTAATAGTATCTATCCTAGAGGGCTACTGTGGGGACCAAAGAATTTAGAATAGGGTTTGATATGTGACAAGCATTTACTAAATATCAGTTATAGTTAATATTTCATGTTATTATAAGAATTCAGAAGTTAAATTTCTACCTTTAAAATAATACCTTTATAATCATTTAATAATACTTTAGGAAATAAACAAGGTAGTTAAAAAAGAAATTGATATATTCACTCAATGGAATAGTATATGGTCATAAAAGGAAGTACACTTAGATGCTACAACATGGAGGAATCTTGACAACATTATGCTAAGTGAAAAAGGTCAGACACAAAGGGCATATATTGCATGATTCCATTTATATAAAATATCCAGAAGAGACAAATCCGAATGAAAGAAAGAAGACTGACGCTTATCAGGAGGAGTAAGGAGCTTATCAGGAGAAGTAAGGAGTCTCTCTTTAGCGTGATTAAAAATGTTCTGCAATTATGGGTGATAGAATGCAGATACAAAACAGTGAATATACCAAAAACTGCTAAAATACACACTTTAAAATGGTCTATTTTAAATGAGTTATATCTCAGTTTAAAAAAATAAATTGAGTTTATCTTTAAGAAGTCTGTATTATCACTCGTGGAATTTCATTTTCCCAAAGATTACTAACATCAAATAGGTATTTGTAAAGAGTGTGCTCGTCTTGTTAATAAGGAATGAGCTGCAGAAAATGTGGGTTATTTCTGAGACACATACAGGCTTACAGTAGATAACCCAAAGCTAACCTGGAAATCTAAAGAAAAATAAATGATGAAAGTTGTACTTTTTATTGTGACTTCTACACTTTAAAATTCTGTCTGCCTTGTTTTAGGGAGAAAAAGCATATGTAATTTCACAGAGAATCTGAGTAATGCTGGAGAGAACACAACAACTACTGGACTATTGGCCAAATAGGTTCTATCAGATTAAAAAAAAACTTAAAGATTCATTCCTTCAATACACTCAAGAACAAGAAAAATATACTAAGGACATGGTGTCTCACAGACTTACCATGAACTCCTAGAATTCAAACAATTACAGAAAACAGGAAGGGTGCTTCAAGTTTACAGAATCAGAGAGTCCGTGGATGGACACATCTGCCATCCTGTGCTGTAAATCAAAAATCTGTATTTTCTCAATTACAACCAGAGGGAAGACTCAAAACGTGGTCCACTGTCTCATCTGTTTGTTCGAACATATCAGGTGCTGTTTAAATTCTGATTCTCTCCCACAAAGCTTATCTGTTTGTTTATTAATTAGCCTCCGCCTCAGAACCTATTTCCTAGTTAGCACTCCCTTCACTCCAGGCTTCACCCAGTGAAAGGTAGTATGCACATCCTTCATTAAAAATATTAAAATACACATCTTATCCCATTTAAGACATTATGATAAAACAAAATCCTAGACGAAATTCAGAATTACCCTTGAAAAGTAAGTATATAAGAAGAAATTTCACTCAATAGAAATGTATGTCTAAATTATAAGCCAAAGACAACTAGATACATTCACAGAAAAAATTTAGGAAGCATACTAGCAAAAAGCCTACTGCCTCCCTGTCAGCTGGTAAAGAATCCTCCTGCAATGCAGGAAACTGGGGTTCACTCCCTGGGTTGAGAAGAACCCCTAGAGAAGGGAAAGGCTACCCACTCCAGTATTCTGGCCTGGAGAATTCCACAGACTGTATAGTCCATGGGGTCGCAAAGAGTCGGCCACAACTGAGTGCCTTTCACTTTTACATGTTGAGTTTATCTAACTGAAAAAATACCTTATAAACAATTACTACTTCTATATTAAGTAAAGGATTATAACAGGATTAGTAAAAGGAAAACATTAAAAAAAAACAGAACACAATGAAGGAGAATAAATATTATACTTTGTAAACCTACCGAAAATCAATATCCAATAAAAGGCTTCTAATGTTAGACTTCGTGTCACCTGATTCTTTCAACCTGATCAGCTCATGTAACCTAAAGCAATTAGTGAAAGCAAATTTAGTAAGAAACGACTAATGTCACATGTAACAAACAAAAAACCCATCAGTGGTCTCCTGATATTTCTAACATTTCAATGAAACACTGAAGAAAATTTCGCAGGTATAGGCAAAGTTTCAATTTCGAAGTATTTTTAAATGCTGGATCTCATCTAAAACAGAAAACTCTAGAATTAATAGTAAATAACTGAAGATTCAAACCAGAATCTTCTACCATACATCAGAAATCTGGAAAGATTTCTCTTGAATGGAATAAAAATTACAAACTCCTTCAGAGAAGGACTACACTGTATACTTAAGGTTGCACGTTGTACCCTCTATACAGCAAATAACTACTCACTACATTTTCTTATAGTTTAGAAAGTGGTGATGGGAGAAGCCTTTAAAACACTGTTATCACATACCTTGGGGTCCCAACACACAGTACTCTTCTGAATCCAAGGTTCGAGAGCAGGTCTACCAAGAACAGACAGCTCCGGTCAGCAAACAAATACTGGGCATTTGTCTTCTTGTTTTCCAGTGGATAGAGGAGTTTACTGGGCCTTTTTAACTGGGTGATAGAAACATCACCCACTACCTGATGTTCATGATGCTTCTCCTCATCATCCGGCAGCAGCAACTGCTGACAGCTCTGACAAAACTTTCTCTGAGACAAGGGCAACTCGATAAACTTCAAGTACCTTCAAGACGCAACAAAACACAAAGCAATACAGTCTCAGTTGGTGACTTTAAAGGCATTTGATTTTTGCCAGTTTTAATATGCAAAAAGTATTACTTCTTAAAGAGTGCTGCGCGTGCAAGCATGCATGCTAAGTCACTTCAGTCGTGTGCAACTCTTTGCAGCCCTATGGACTGTAGCCCACCAGACTCCTCTGTCCATGGGACTCTCCAGGCAAGAATACTGGATTGGGTTGCTGTGCTCTCCTCCAGGGACTCTTCCCGACCCAGGGATCAAACCTGTGTCTCTTATGTCTCCTGCATTAGCAGACTGGTTCTTTAACCACTAGCACTACCTGGGAAGCCCAAAGAGTGCTGTATGAGGAAGTAAAGGTACAAAAAACTGTACAATGTTGGCTAGAATTTATGTCTGGCTGCATACCTAAAGTAGAAAAGGATCAGCGATTTCGTAAGAATTGAGATGCTCCAATTTAGCCACTGGATAAAGATCAATATTCATTTAAAATGTGAATATAATATATTACTCAAACAACTTAATAGTAATGGAGACTACTATCACCTTTAAATTTATTGACAAATCCATGTATTCCAACTTGGAAGTGTTAACCAGTCTGGCTCAGTAAGACAGTCATTTTAAAATGAGAAATTAAGATCATTCTTCAATTTCTTATGGCATACTTAGCAAGAAAAATTACCTCTTAAAAGAAAAAATGTTCCCACAAAGTTCCTCTACTCTTAGCACTATTGATGGAGGCAGTTCTGAGAAGCTCACGTGCAAAACAGCAAAACATTCTGTCCTGCTGATCTCTGGGGTTCCACAGGCTGGTGTGCAGAAGTGCCCTTCTCGGGGGCTTTTCTGCTGCTCCACAGGGTTTTGGAGCTGGAGTCACAGAGACCAGTAACTCATTAAGCCAGCACTTTGGAGGACTCAGAGGAATCCTTCATCTCTCGAGCACTTAAAGTTAAGCAGAGAAATTTGGTTTTGATCCTGTGCCAACAATCTTCTGACAATGAGCTACTGGAACCTGGAGAATACGAACTGTGTGCAGTACCACAGGCATTTTATGGTGGACAACAGCCCATTTCATGAGATCAAGCCCTGAGCCTTTGGAGTGGGAGCACTGGCTCCAAGACCCTGACTACCAGAGAACTATCAAATAGTGAGAACCCACACAAAAGAAACCACTTGAATACAAGACCCGGCATCATCCAACTACCAGTATCACCCTGTGCAGGAGGCCTCATCTAAACAATAAACAAAACAAAAATACAAACCAAATCATCAGCAGACAGGATTACCACCTCACTCAGCCTTGCCAATCAGAGGAAAACATACAAACAAACAAAAACTCAGCACAAACCTCACCCTATTCAAAGCTTACACAAACCACTGGATCAACCTTAGGAGGGCAGAAACCAAAAGGAAAAAAGAATTCAACCTTGAAACCTGGGAAAAGGAGACCTCAAATACAGTAAGTTAAAAAAAAAAAAAAAAATGAAAAGGCAGAGAAATACCACACAAATGAAGGAACAAACTAGAAACACAGAAGTCCAAATAAATGAACAGGAAAGAGGCAAACTACCTGAAAAAGAATTCAGGATAATGACAGTAAAGGTGATCAAAAATCTTGAAAACAAAATGGAGAAAATCCAAGAATCAATTAACGAAGACCTAGAAGAATTAAAGAATAAACATACAGAGACAACACAATTACTGAAATTAAAAATACTCTAGAAGTAATCAATAGCAGAATATCTGAAACATAAGAACAAATCAGTGAGCTGGAAGAGAAAATGGTGGAAATAACTCCTCAAGAGCAGAATAAAGTAAAAAGAATGAAAAGAATTGAGGAGAGTGTCATGGACCTCTCGGACAATATCAAATGCACTAACATTCAAATTATAGGGGTCCCAAAAGCAGAGAAAATGAAAGGGTATGAGAAAATTTTTAAGAGATTATAGCTGAAAATTTCCCCAACATGGAAAAGGAAATAAGCAAGTTCAAGAGGTACAGAGAGTCCCATACAGGATAAACCCAAGGACAAATACACCGAGACACATACTAATCAAACTAACAAAGACTAATAACAAACTTCAGTTCAGTTCAGTTCGGTCGCTCAGTCATGTTCAACTCTTTGCAACCCCATGAATTACAACACGCCAGGCCTCCCTGTCTATCACCAACTCCCGGAGCCTACCCAAACCCATGTCCATTGAGTTGGTGACACCATCCAACCATCTCATCCTCTGTCATCACCTTCTCCTCCTGCCCTCAATCCTTCCCAGCATCAGGGTCTTTTCCATTGAGTCAGCTCTTTGCATTAGGCGGCCAAAGTATTGGAGTTTCAGCTTCAACATCAATCCTTCCAATGAACACCCAGGACTGATCTCCTTTAGGATAGACTGGTTGGATCTTCTTGTAGTCCAAGGGACTCTCAAGAGTCTTCTCCAACACCACAGTTCAAAAGCATCAATTCTTCAGCGCTCAGCTTTCTTTATAGTCCAACTCTCACATCCATACAGGACTACTGGAAAAACCATAGCCTTGACTAGATGGACCTTTGTTGACAAAGTAATGTCTCTGCTTTTTAATATGCTGTCTAGGTTGATCATAACTTTCCTTCCAAGGAGTAAGCATCTTTTAATTTCATGGCTGCAGTCACCATCTGCAGTGATTTTGGAGCCCAAAAAAATAAAGTCAGTCACTGTTTCCCCATCTATTTGCCATGAAGTGATGGGACCAGATGCCATGATCTTCGTTTTCTGCATGCTGAGCTTTAAGCCAACTTTTTTGCTCTCCTTTTTCACTTTCATGAAGAGGCTCTTTAGTTCTTCTTCACTTTCTGCCATAAGGGTGGTGTTATCTGAGTATATGAGGTTATTAATATTTCTCCCAGCAATTTCTTAGATAAAAGTGCCTTAGGAAACAAGTTTTGTTATTGGACGATGCTAAAGCTGAAACTCCAGTACTTTGGCCATCTCATGCGAAGAGTTGACTCACTGGAAAAGACTCTGATGCTGGGAGGGATTGGGGGCAGGAGGAAAAGGGTACGACAGAGGATGAGATGGCTGGATGGCATCACCGACTCGATGGACGTGAGTTTGAGTGAACTCCAGGAGTTGGTGATGGACAGGGAGGCCTGGCGTGCTGCGATTCATGGGGTCGCAAAAAGTCAGACATGACTGAGCGACTGAACTGAACTGAACTGACTGAAAAGAAAAAAACAGAGATTAAATTTCTAATTGCAAAAAAAAAAACAACAAAGAATAAAGGCATTAAATATTTTTGGACTTGGAAGAATACGGGTTATACAGTTTTGTAATCTGGGTACTTCATGCAGAAACTGCTGGACAGTTGGATGTCAAGGAGAAAGGGCAACTTTTCCAGTCAGGAGCAGTTCAGAAAGTTTGAGGACAGATTTCTTCAAGAAGGTGAAGCTAAGAGATTATGCTACATCTAAATGTTTTGAGGGAGTTCGGACAACAGGCAGAGAGTTTGCAGTTGAATCATTTCTGAAGCACATAAATAATTAAACAGACAGTCATTACAAAACAAATAAACTCAAAACTGTTATTAGCTAGTTGGAAAACAAAAGTTGTACAGAAAAGAAGTCATTATGATTAATACATGTTTTAATATAAATGGAATCACACAATAGCCACATGGATATTTTGATGTAAATTATTTTTTAATTAATAAAAGCCTTTTTTATGAAAGAATTAAAACTGCTGGAGGATAAATTTCAGCCAAATGAAACAACAGTAGACTGTCAGTCAGCACTAAATCCATTTGACCACAGACTAATATGAGAAAAAAATATGAGTATCAGAGTATAAAATGGAAACAATAAAAATCCAGATAAAACCAGCAGAAGAAGGGGAAGAGAAAGGGGAAGTTAGCAGAAGTACAGTGATTTTCTCATGTTTTAGAGCCAAAGGCCAAATATAATTTAAAACTGAAAAATCAAGTAAAAGTGCTATAAGCAATAATCAAAGGTATGAGGTTAACCCTAAAAAGAAATAATCAACTGAAATCAGATAGTAACTATAGAGAAGGAAAGACAGAAGAAGGAGAAATATATAAAGTCACCATTTCTCATTTTTAGATGAAGGAAGGCAACATAAAAATTAAATCTGGTTTAAAAAACCACAAAGGCAACCATGAAAACAAAAATACAGAAGGAACACACATTAAAAAAATAAAAGCAAACACAGACCATAGAGTGAAAGAGAATAAAAAGAAGCAATAAAAATCATACAACAAAACCAGGACCAAGCGTATCTATCGTACCTACCATTCAAACAGGCTAAATAAACCCACCCATTAGAAGAAAGACTGGATCACAAAAGCAAAATCCAATCAGCCTATTTCATCACTTCTAAGATGCATATATTTTCATATTTTAGCATCAAGGATATTGAGACATGATTTAAAACTGCCACCAGCCAGACTGTAGGTGGAGTGTCACTGCCATCATCCTATGACTCAGTCCCGAAACACAAAGTTATTGTACTGCAGTCAAGGACCAAACCAGAGCAACAGAGCTGAGGCATGTAAGTTGCTTCAGTTGTGTCTGACTCTTTGCCACCCTATGGACTGTAGCCCGCTAGGCTCCTCTGTCCATGGGATTCTCCAGGCATTAATACTAGAGTGGGTTGCCATGCCCTTCTCCAGGAGATCTCCTCAACCCAGGGGTCAAACCCACATCTCTTACAACTCCTGCACTGGCAGGCAGGTTCTTTACCACTAGCACCGCCTGAAGAAGCCCTGGGAACCGAAGCACACTTTTGATATCAGAGAAGTAAATACTCATCATTGAATGAATGACAAAAACAATCAAAGGCCTTACAGGAAAAAGGAGAAAGGAAGCTCCCCAAAGACATGATGATATGTCAGCTTCTGCTACTTAAAAACAGTCAAAAAGACTGCCTATCACACACCCATTGAAGCCAACTGAAGGCAGGAGAAAGTGCAAATCACCAGGAAGAGACTAAAGTTCAAAGCCAGGGGCTAGTGTGGCAATTCACTAACTACATGGGACTATCTTAAGGCACTTAGTATAATTATTTTTAAGAAAAGAAAAAGAACAACGTTAAATGAACCTCCACTTACATATTTTGTGTCTGGTCAAAACTATCCTTCAGAAAGTTTTTATTGCTAGTTTAGTAACCTTCTCTTGACAAGATCAACTGAGATCTTAGGCATATTTCTATTCAAAATTACATCATCATTCAACGACATGGCTTTATGTAACATTCAGACATAAGAGTTTTTTTAAGCTTGGTAGGAAGAAGATGAGACTCTCCAGAGCGAAGGATTACTCAGCGCTCCCTCCTCATTTGTACTTACTACACACACCCGGGGGCAAGAAGAAATTCATTCTGCTGCACGGCTCAGCATGACTCACAAACTGCAGGCTAGCATTCTGAATGTCACTTTTATTGATCTCCATTTGACATTCCATTTGCCTTTCCAGGAGTAGACAAATTATGTTTATGGCATTTCCCTAATAGCAGACCTTGAAAATCTGAGTTTAAATGAGCTCTGAAAAAAATATAACCAAATGAATTATCAACTAAACAAAACTATCTGGATGCACATAAATTAATGCTGATTTTAGCATTAAAATATATCTTCTCTAAGACTTCAGGGATCATGATAAAGATGCCACCATACTACATAATAGAATACATACCAGGCAGCTAAAAACTGTAAGGAAAGTCAAGTCTCAGGCACAAAATGTAAATCAGTCAGCTGAACACATATGAAATATAAAGCATGGTTCAAAGAGTAACATTAGGAAAATGATTATCAAATCCTATATTGTAGAACTTAGAAGTCTGTGCAGCACTGCCAGTTCCATAATAAAAATCAAGTAGCAAAGGTCAATTTATCTCAATAACTACAATTGTTCTTTTCTAACAACTTCAAAAGTAAATCAATGAAAAGCTAATGCTATGTCACAGTAACAGATAAAAGTGTGCTTTATAGAATAGATATAATGTTTAAATGCATTTTAACACTTTCAAATATAGTTACTTAATAAGATAACACAAATGAGTTGTATAAAATTAAATTAGAAAACAATTATAATCTCAAGTAATAGTATGTCATCCTTAGGTCCATTACACACAAAAATAATTTGCTAGTCTCAAACTGAAGACACACTAAAAGAATAAGCAATTAATAGCATAGAACAGGTAATTTAATAAGCTTTGGTTTTAGAAAGGCAACATTTTTAATTTTGAAGAATGACTAATTTCAAACTTTTCACTCTGTAGCAAGCAAATAAGAAAGCATAAGAGCATCAGCTATAAAGTGATACAGTAAAATCAATGACACTACACTTTAAAAAGTGGAAACTTTTACCAATCCTCCAAAACCTATTTAAATACCATATCCTTAAACTGAAATCAGTTAGTGAAGGCACAAGTAATCTGTAAAGCTTCTGACCTTCCAAAATACCCAGTTTTTTCTAAGAATACTGGCAACACAGTACATTCTTCTTTGAACTGTATTATTTTTAAATATATCTCAACTCCATTATTACTAGCATTTTAAGTTCTTTTTGAGTCCTCACCAAAGAATGAATAAATGACTGGATGGATGGAAGGATAGATAAACGGACAGAGGCCTGGGAAACAAAATCTGAGGTTTTGGATCACAGATGATTTAAGACAAGCTCTCAATAATCAGCACTGAAACAGATGAAATTATGGCCCCCAGGAAATAACCTTTTGAAAAAATTTTAATATTTTCATATTCTAGCCAGTGTTTTTATTTCTAATTATCATGAAATATGCATTTCAAAAATTCTTCAGTATCAAAATCCATACTCTGGCAGTACAAAGATTTGCACAGTGGTTTAGCTCCAGGCTAAAATCTTATTATGTAAGGAAAGAAGATCATCTAAATTTTCTTATGGAGTTTAACTGAATCACCAATATTTTTATGCAATAACATGAAATACATGCTTATTAGCTAAAAGTGACATGGTTGAGTACAAAACTAAGTACACATTATGACCACAACCCCTTTGCACAGGAAAAAGGCCAGAAGTACTAGAAAATGACCAAAGTGATGGCTTCAAAAGGAGAAACCACAATGATGCTTTCCTACTTTCTACTTTCTGCATTTATTCTATCTCGTTAAAATAACCTCATAATAATATATCTCTATATAACTTTTATATTCTTAAATCTCCTTAAATTAAATTACTACACATCATATATTAATTACTATCTGGTTTGAGCACTGAAGAATGGATGCTTTTGAACTGTGGTGTTGGAGAAGACTCTTGAGAGTCCCTTGGACTGCAAAGAGATCCAACCAGTCCATCCTAAAGGAGATCAGCCCTGGGTGTTCATTGGAAGGAATGATGCTAAAGCTGAAACTCCAATACTTTGGCCACCTCATGTGAAGAGTTGACTCAATGGAAAAGACCCTGATGCTGGGAGGGATTGGGGGCAGGAGGAGAAGGGGACGACAGAGGATGAGATGGTTGGATGGCATCACTGACTTGATGGACATGGGTTTGGGTAAACTCCAGGAGTTAGTGATGGACAGGGAGGCCTGGCGTGCTGTGATTCATGGGGTTGCAAAGAGTCGGACACGACTGAGCAACTTAACTGAACTCAACTGAACTATATGCTTAAAAATACCACTTCAGAGTCAGAGAGGCATAAGTTTGAGTCACCGCTCAGTCATTCTAGTAGTATGAAGTTGATGAGGTTAACTTAACTTCTCCAAGCCTCAATTTTCATCTAAGTAAACCACCTTGGCAGGATTAAATAGTATCTCATGGAGCAGGAAACAGCAGCCCACTTCAGTATTCTGGCCTGGAGAATCCCATGGACAGAGGAGCCTGGTGGGCTACAGTCCTTGGGGTCGCAGAGTTGGACACAACTGAGTGACTTTCACTTCACTTCTCATGGAAAACACCTCACATAATGCCTGGCTCAGTGATACCCAATTTTCATTAATTCTCCTTTCAACGTTTTTCGTTATTGATTTAATTCCTATAAATTAAGTAGATACCAAGTTAATTCCCGTAAATTAAGTAGATATGACTAAGTACTGTAGTTAAGGGGCAATCGAGTTATCTTAAAAAAAGTCACCTCCATCAAAGGACTTTAAAATCTATTAAAAGCTCAGGAAGACATTTTTAACAGATCCCAGTATCCTTTCCACTTAACCTAGACAAGACTTCAGAATCCTTCTCAACACAGCAGCCCAGGTAACCAGAAAGAGCTGTCACGAGAGTGAAAACCTGTTTGTCATCAGCAACCCAGACTAGAGGCTTGGTAAGAAGCATCTCCCAGCACATACAGCACAATGCCTACCACAAAGGAAAGGATGAATTTTCTTCACAAGTTTACCAACAAATTAAACCTGTGACTCAATTCCAGTTAACCCAATAAAACATTTTAAAAATGTAGATTTTTAAAGACAGATGTTATAGCTTTAAAAAATTTGTTTAGTTCTTTTATTAATACTACTTCAATA
Organism: Bos grunniens; assembly: GCF_055505025.1. Taxonomy (NCBI): domain Eukaryota; kingdom Metazoa; phylum Chordata; class Mammalia; order Artiodactyla; family Bovidae; genus Bos; species Bos grunniens. The sequence continues at coordinate 73,606,805 of NC_141170.1, forward strand.
AAGAAGATTACAGTAAATCTTCATGGAACTGGATTTGGCAATGATTCTTAGCTATGATAACAAAAGCACACACAACAACAACAAAAAAAATTGAAAGATGAGACCCTTTGATACACTCCTGTGGTAAAGAATCCCCCTGCCAATGCAAGAGACACAAGGGATTCAGGTTCAATCCCTGGGTTGCGAAGATCCCCTGGAGTAGCAACCCACTCCAATATTCTTGCCCAAGAATCCCATGGACAGAGGAGCCTGGCGAGCTACAGTCCATGGGTCACAAACAGTCAGACTCGACTGAGTGCATGCATGCACACACACACACCTAGAACATATAAAGAACTCCTGCAGCTCAACTACAAAAACAGCAATGACCTTGTTAAAGTAGACAAAGGACATGAATAGACATTTCTCCAAGAAGATATATAAATGGCCAAAATGCATTTGAAAAGATGGTCAACACCATTAATACAGAAGGAAAACAAAAATCAAAAGCATAATGACATACCACTACACAACGGCTAGGATGTCTCTCCTAGCAAAAAATAATAATAGTACACATTAACAAAGACATGCAGAAACTGGAACCCTCCTACATTGCTGCTGCTGCCGCTGCTAAGTCACTTCAGTCGTGTCCGACTATGTGTGACCCCATAGACGGCAGCCCACCCGACTCCTCCGTCCCTGGGATTCTCCAGGCAAGAAAACTGGAGTGGGTTGCCATTTCCTTCTCCAAGACATGAAAGTGAAAAGTGAAAGTGAAGTCGCTCAGTCGTATCTGACTCGTAGCGACCCCATGGACTGCAGCCTACCAGGCTCCCCCGTCCAATGGGATTTTCCAGGCAGGAGTACTGGAGTGAGGTGCCATTGCCTACATTGCTGGGGGGGGATGTAAAATGGTGCAGCTACTGTAGAAAACGGGTTGGTAATTTCTCAAAAAACTAAACAGTATTATCATATGATCCAGTAATTCTACTCCTAGAGATATATATAAAGAAATGAAAACAGGGACTCAAACTATTTATACACCAACATGTGTTGACTATTATATACAACGGCCAAAAGGTGGAAACATCTGGGTGTCCACTGATGGATAGACAAGATGTGGTACACATATACAAAGGAATATCATTCAGCCATAAAAAGGATGAAGTTTTGATACATGCTACAACATGGATGAGCCTTGAAAACCCTACTCTAAGTGAAATAAGCCATATACAACAGGACAAATATGGATGATTCCATTATCTTAAGTACCCAGAATGGTCAAATTCATAGAGACAAAAAGTAGATCAGAGGTTATCACAGACTGGAGGAAGGTGCAATGGAGAGTTATTACTTAACAGTGACAGAATTTCTCTTTGGGGTGAGGAACATAGTGGTGTGATGGTTGCACAACACTGTTAATATAATTATCGCCACTTCATTCTGTCGTTTTTGAGATTGCATCCAAGTACTGCATTTTGGACTCTTTTGTTGACCATGATGGCTACTCCATTTCTTCTAAAGGATTCCTGCCCACAGTAGTAGATATAATGGTCATCTGAGTTAAATTCACCCATTCCAGCCCATCTTAGTTCATTGATTCCTAGAATGTCTATGTTCACTCTTGTTATCTCCTGTTTGACCACTTCCAATTTGCCTTGATTAATGGACCTAATATTCCAGGTTCCTATGCAATGTTGTTGGAAGAGGGTGTTTGTTATGACCAGTGCATTTTCTTGGCAAAACTCTATTAGTCTTTGCCCTGCTTCATTCCGTATTCCAAGGCCAAATTTGCCTGTTACTCCAGGTGTTTCTTGACTTCCTACTTTTGCATTCCAGTCCCCTATCATGAAAAGGACATCTTTTTTGGATATTAGTTCTAAAAGGTCTTGTAGGTCTTCATAGAACCGTTCAATTTCAGCTTCTTCAGTGTTACTGGTTGGGGCATAGACTTGGATTACTGTGATATTGAATGGTTTGCCTTGGAAACGAACAGAGATCATTCTGTCGTTTTTGAGATTGCATCCAAGTACTGCATTTTGGACTCTTTTGTTGACCATGATGGCTACTCCATTTCTTCTGAGGGATTCCTGCCCGCAGTAGTAGATATAATGGTCATCTGAGTTAAATTCACCCATTCCAGTCCATTTCAGTTTGCTGATTCCTAGAACGTCGACATTCACTCTTGCCATCTCTTCTTTGACCACTTCCAATTTGCCTTGATTCATGGACCTGACATTCCAGGTTCCTATGAAATATTGCTCTTTACAGCATTGGACCTTGCTTCTATCACCAGTCACATCCACAGCTGGGTATTCTTTTTGCTTTGGCTCCATCCCTTCATTCTTTCTGGAGTTATTTCTCCACTGATCTCCAGTATCATATTGGGTACCTACTGCCCTGGGGAGTTTCTCTTTCAGTATCCTATCATTTTGCCTTTTCATACTGTTCATGGTGTTCTCAAGGCAAGAATACTGAAGTGGTTTGCCATTCCCTTCTCCAGTGGACCACATTCTGTCAGATCTCTCCACCATGACCTGCCCGTCTTGGGTTGCCCCACAGGCATGGCTTAGTTTCATTGAGTTAGACAAGGCTATGGTCCTAGTCAAAGTGGAGGGTAAAAAAGTTGGCTTAAAGCTCAACATTCAGAAAATGAAGATCATGGCATCCGGTCCCATCACTTCATGGGAAATAGATGGGGAAACAGTGGCAACAGTGTCAGACTTTATTTTTCTGGGCTCCAAAATCACTGCAGATGGTGAGTGCAGCCATGAAATTAAAAGATGCTTACTCCTTGGAAGGAAAGTTATGACCAACCTAGATAGCATATTCAAAAGCAGAGACATTTCTTTGCTAACAAAGGTTCGTCTAGTCAAGGCTATGGTTTTTCCGGTGGTCACGTATGGATGTGAGAGTTGGACTGTGAAGAAGGCTGAGCACCAAAGAATTGATGCTTTTGAACTGTGGTGTTGGAGAAGACTCTTGAGAGTCCCTTGGACTGCAAGGAGATCCAATCAGTCCATTCTGAAGGAGATCAGCCCTGGGATTTCTTTGGAAGGAATGATGCTAAAGCTGAAACTCCAGTACTTTGGCCACCTCATGCGAAGAGTTGACTCATTGGAAAAGACTCTGATGCTGGGAGGGATTGAGGGCAGGAGGAGAAGGGGACGACAGAGGATGAGATGGCTGGATGGCATCACTGACTCGATGGACGTGAGTCTGAGTGAACTCCGGGAGTTGTTAATGGACAGGGAGGCCTGGCGTGCTGGGATTCATGGGGTCGCAAAGAGTCGGACACGACTGAGAGACTGATCTGATCTGATCCAATGTTGCTCTTTACAGTATCGAACCCTGCTTCCATCACCAGTCCCATTCACAACTGGGTGTTGTTTTTGCTTTGGCTCCATCCCTTCTTTCTTTCTGGAGTTATTTCTCCACTGATCTCCAGTAGCATATTGGGCACCTACCAACCTGGGGAGTTCATCTTTCAGTGTCCTATCTTTTTGCCTTTTCACACTGTTCATGGGGTTCTTGAGGCAAGAATACTGAAGTGGTTTGCCATTCCCTTCTCCAGTAGACCACATTCAGACCTCTCCACCATGACCTGGCCATCTTGGGTGGCCCCACACGGCATGGCTCAGTTTCATTGAGTTAGACAAGGCTGTGGTCCACGTGATCAGAAAGGCAATGCCAAAGAATGCTCAAACTACTACACAATTGCACTCATCTCACACACTAGGAAAGTAATGCTCAGTATTCTCCAAGCCAGGCTTCAGCAATATGTGAACCGTGAAATTCCAAATGTTCAAGATGGTTTTAGAAAAGGCAGAGGAACCAGAGATCAAATTGCCAACATCCGCTGGATCATCGAAAAAGCAAGAGAGTTCCAGAAATACATCTATTTCTGCTTTATTGACTACATCAAAACCTTTGCCTGTGTGGATCACAATAAACTGTGGAAAATTCTGAAACAGATGGGACTATGAGACCACCTGACCTGCCAATTCTGAAGGAGATGGGACTATGAGACCACCTGACCTGCCTCTTGAGAAATCTGTATGCAGGTCAGGAAGCAACAGTTAGAACTGGACATGGAACAACAGACTGGTTCCAAATAGGAAAAGGAGTACATCAAGTCTGTATATTGTCACTCTGCTTATTTAATTTGTATGCAGAGTACATCATGAGAAATGCTGGGCTGGAGGAAGCACAAGCTGGAATCAAGATTGCTGGAAGAAGTATCAGTAACCTCAGATATGGAGATGACACCACCCTTATGGCACAAAGTGAAGAAGAAGTAAAGAGCCTCTTGATGAAAGAGGAGAGTGAAAAAGTTGGCTTAAAGCTCAACATTCAGAAAATGAAGATCATGGCATCCGGTCCCATCACTTCATGGGAAATAGATGGGGAAACAGTGGAAACAGTGGCTGACTTTATTTTTCTGGGCTTCAAAATCACTGCAGATGGTGACTGCAGCCATGAAATTAAAAGACGCTGACTCCTTGGAAGAAAAGTTATGACCAACCTAGACAGCATATTAAAAAGCAGAGACATTACTTTGCCAACAAAGGTTCATCTAGTCAAGGCTATGATTTTTCCAGTGGTCATGTATGGATGTGAGAGTTGGACTATAAAGAAAGCTGAGCACTGAAGAATTGATGCTTTTGAACTGTGGTGTTGGAGAAGACTCTTGAGAGTCCCCTGGACTGTAAGGAGATCCAACCAGTCTATCCTAAAGGAGATCAGTTCTGGGTGTTCATTGGAAGGAGCGATGCTGAAGCTTAAAGTCCAATACTTTGGCCACCTCATGCAAAGAGTTGACTCATTTGAAAAGACCCTGGTGCTGGGAAAGATTGAGGGCAGGAGGAGAAGGGGATGACAGAGGATGAGATGGTTGGATGGCATCACCAACTCGATAGACATGGGTTTGGGTGGACTCTGGGAGTTGGTGATGGACAGGGAGGCCTGGCGTGCTGTGGTTCACGGGGTCGCAAAGAATCTGACACGACTGAGCAACTGAACTGGCAAATGTTAAATACACATTTTACCACAACAAAAATACACTAATTACTTAAAGTAAACTTGAAGGCACAGAGAAAAAAATCAACAATGGGATAATAAATTAAAAGTGACATCCCATCAGTACCTTTCCACACACTGAGATCGGGATAAAGGAGGCTGACAGCTTCGGTTATGGGCTTCCCGGGCAGCAAGTCTGGCTCCTGACAACTGAAAGAAAGTACAAAACCCACTTAGTAAATCATCAAACTGGCTAATATCCTAGAAAAAGTGGTATCATATTCAAACACCAAGAAGCCAGAAACTCAAGCAGCTCAAAGCGGTAAACAGGCATTCATTTCAGGGGAAAACAAAAGACATTAACCTGGGGAAACTCTAGAGCAGTTTCAAATAGTAAACAACGTATTGAAGCACTGAGAGATTAATTCACACATGGTGATCTTAACAAGTCTACAAAAGAGTGGCACACAGATTGTTTGCCAATAAACCTAACAAAGCTGAAAGTTTTCTAGTCAAAACTTTCAGAAACTTGAATTGGCACTGAGCCAAGAGGATACCAAGCTCATAAATGTATCTCTAAGTGCCTTCCTCAGCCATCCAGTAGCTGAAAAAAGGATCTTTGATGCAAACACTTCCCAAAAAGGGTTTTTCTAAAACATTTCCTGGAATGATCATGACTTGCATTCTTCACAAAGAAATCTATATTTGCAAACTCAATATTAATACCTCAGAAAGTTTTAAAGGAAATTCATTCTTTGAGACAGTAGTTTAAGACATCAATAGTCAGAGTAAGTTCAAAGTAAATATAAATTCCAATCTCTGGACCAAAAAACATGGTATCTTCATCTCTTAAGAGGTTTATCTCATACATTCTCAACAAAATGTCACACACGTCAAAAATAAATAAATATATCCAAAAAGGTGATATACCTTTTCATCTTCCCATAGAAAAAAATTACAATCTTTTCTGTCTCTACAAGCTGAGCAGGCATAAAACCTCCGTGTTTCTTCTTTCCCTTGGTTCACCTTTACAAACAGAAGAGTAGGTCCTAGTTCCATGAGAAAAAACATGTCAAACAGTCGATATCAATCAAATTTCAAATTTCTAGTTTTCACTAGAAAATAAACTAAACTATTTTCACTAGAAAATAAAAACTAAAATAAAATGTTTTAGTTTTATGGATGAAAGTGAAAGTGAAGTCGTGTTCGACTCTTTGCGACCCCATGGACTGTAGCCTAAAAGGCTCCTTCGTCCATGGGATATTCCAGGCAAGAGTGCTGGAGTGGATTGTCATTTCCTTCTCCAGGGGATCTTCCAGACCCAGGAAACGAACCCGGGTCTCCCGCATTGCAGGCAGACGCTTTACCTTCTGAGCTTAAATGCAATACTTTGATATATATATATATATATATATATATATATATATATTTTTTTTTTTTTTTTTTACCTTAAGTCACAACATTCAGGCACCGACTACTTAGGAAATATATTTTGAAAACCAGTCTCTCCAGAAAGAAAATGCTAGTGCCAGTACAGTTGCAGTCCACATGGTGAACCGTCTAGGTCCTGACACAACAGAGTTCGAACACTGTTACCTCCGCTCAGTTATTTTTTCAGTGAAACCCTCAGCTTTTAGATTTGGATACACTCTCTCTCCGCGAGTTAGAGAAAACCTGGGTCTGGTTTCTAAGCAAGAATTCATGATTTCGCGCCTCCCTAACTTTTTTTTAACTAAAAATAAAGCAAATCAACAAATGAAATATCCAAGTACTTGGCACTGGGAATTACTCAATAACACACATCCTTTTTGCCTAGTCTCTGCCTCGTCCCTTTAAAAAAGATGTCACCGCGATGGAGCCAAAATCACAACAGGAGGCTTCTTTGAAGGTTTCTTAAGTAAGTGGAAAAGCTCAACTTCCCGAGGAAGGAGCGTCTTCTAGAACTATACTCAGTGGGAGAGAGAGGCAGATAAAAATTTGGGAGCCCTAAATACCCCAGGCGCCCTCAGGCTAACCACGCCCCTTGGCGCTCGACAGCCAGGCAGAGCCCAGACGCGGACCCACCGTGAGGGCACAGCGGGGCGGGGGTGGCGGGATCAGAAGAAAGCACCACCTCGACTCCCGAGTATCCCTGGCGACCTGAGCTCCCCTCTGCCTCCAAGGTTCCAAGCCGGTCCCTGGAGGTCGCCATCTTCCCACCGCCGTCCCGAAAGCCTCAGTCCGGACCAAAGAGGCTGAGAAAGAGCGCCGCTTGGACCTGCAGCCACTTTAGAGCGCCCCCACGCGCCTAGGAGGAACTTCGGCCGCTGGAGCGGAGGTCATGCCCCTAAACCCTGTCCCTAGCTAGCTGGAGGCTAAGAGGTCCCTCTCCTGGGAGTGAGTGGGAGACGGGATGGGTTGACAGGCATCTTGTTGGACCCTGTGCGGTAAGCTCACCTATTTTCTGCCTCAGCCTTAATACCTTAGGATCCGTGAGTACCCTCCTTGCGTAAGAATATAGCCAGGAGATGAAATGACTCTTGGGCTTCCCTTGAGGCTCAGCTGGTAAAGAATCGCCTGAAGTGGGGGAGACTTGGGTTCTATCCCTGGATTGCAAAAAACCCCTGGAGAAGGGAAAGGCTACCCACTCCAGTATTCTGGCCTAGAGAATTCCACAGACTGTATAGTCCATGGGGTCGCAAAGAGTCAGACACAACTGAACAACTTTCACTCTTACACTCTTTGAAGGTTATGACCACAGATGACTCTTAGCAGTGCAGCAAAGATTTTGTCTGGTTAAAAATCCAAAAGGCAACATAACTACCACCACCAGCCACGACTGATAAAAATAGCTGAAGACTCAACTTAGTAAAGATGCCAGTTATACCCATATTTACAGCGTATCTTTGTCAGATGTTTGTAGATTTGGACAATATTATTCTGAAATTCATAAGGATAGGTGAGAAAACTACAATAGCCTAAACAGTTTTGAAAAATAATAAAGTAGGAGAAATTAGTTTACCCAATTTCAAGACTTATTATGTAACTGCAATAAACACATGAATGGTTGTGATGAAATAGTCAATATCTATAGTATGTAATATATACTATATATACACAGAGCTCCACCCATCAACAGAAAATTGAATTAAAGATTTACTGAGCATGGCCCCACCCATCAGAACAAGACCCAGTTTCCCCCTCAGTCAATCTATCCCATCAGGAAGCTTCCATAAGCCTCTTATCCTTCTCTATCAGAGGGCAGACAGACTGAAAACCACAATCACAGAAAACTAATCAAATTGATCACATTCACCACAGCCTTGTATAACTCAATGAAACTATGATTCTTGCCATGTAGGGCCAACCAAGATGGACGGATCATGGTAGAGAGTTCTGAAAAAACGTGGTCCACTGGAGAAGGGAAAGGCAAACCACTTCAGTATTCTTGCCTTGAGAACCCCATGAACACTATGAAAAGGCAGAAAGATAGGACACTGAAAGATGAATGCCCCAGGTCAGTAGGTGCCCAATATGCTACTGGAGAAGAGTGGAGAAATAACTCCAGAAAGAATGAAGAGACAGAGGCAAAGCAAAAACAACACCCAGTTGTGGAGGTGACTGGTAATGGAAGTAAGGCCCAATGCTGTAAAGAGCAATATTGCCTACGAACCTGGAATGTTAGGTCCATGAATCAAGGCAAATTGGAAGTGGTCAAACAGGAGATGGCAAGAATGAACATTGATATTTTAGAAATCAGTGAACTAAAGTGGGCTGGAATGGGTGAATTTCACTCAGATGACCATTATATCTACTACTGTGGGCAAGAATCCCTTAGAAGAAATGGAGTTGCCATCATAGTCAACAAAAGAGTCTGTAATGCAGTACTTGGATGCAATCTCAAAAATGACAGAAAGATCTCTATTCGTTTCCAAGGCAAACCAATCAATATCACAGTAATCCAAGTCTATGCCCCAACCAGTAATGCTGAAGAAGCTGAAGTTGAACAGTTCTATGAAGACCTACAAAACCTTCTAGAACTAACACCCAAAAAAAAGATGTTCATTATAAGGGACTGGAATGCAAAAGTAGGAAGTCAAGAATCACCTGGAGTAACAGGCAAATTTGGCCTTGGAGTACAGAATAAAGCAGGGCAAAGGCTAGTAGAGTTTTGCCAAGAAAACGCACTTGTCATAGCAAACACCCTCTTCCAACAACACAAGAGAAGACTCTAAACATGGACATCACCAGATGGTCAACACTGAAATCAGATTGATTATATTCTTTGCAGCCAAAGATGGAGAAGCTCTATCCAGTCAGCAAAAACAAGATGGGGAGCTGACTGTGACTCAGATCATGAACTCCGTATTGCCAAATTCAGACATAAGTTGAAGAGAGTAGGGAAAACCACTAGGCCATTCAGGTATGACCCAAATCAAATCCCTTATGATTATACACGGGAAGTGAGAAATAGATTTAAGGGACTAGATCTGATAGAGAGTGCCTGATGAACTGTGGATGGAGATTCATGACATTGTACAGGAGACAGGGACCAAGACCATCCCTCCAAAAAAAAGAAATGCAAAAAAGCAAAATGGCTGTCTGAGGAGGCCTTACAAATATCTGTGAAAAGACAAGAAGCAAAAAGCAAAGGAGAGAAGGAAAGATATACCCATTTGAATGCAGAGTTCCAAAGAATAGCAAGGAAAGATAAGAAAGCCTTCCTCAGTGATCAGTGCAAAGAAATAGAGGAAAACAATAAAATGCGAAAGACTAGACATCTCTTCAAGAAAATTCAAGATACCAAGGGAACATTTCATCCAAAGATGGGCTCAATAAAGGACAGGAATGGTATGGACCTAACAGAAGAAGAAGATATTAAGAAGAGGTGGCAAGAATACACAAAAGAACTATACAAAAAAATCTTCATGACCCAGATAATCACGATGGTGTGATCACTCACCTAGAGCCAGACATCCTGGAATGTGAAGTCAAGTGCTCCTTAGAAAGCATCACTATGAACAAAGCTAATGGAGGTGATGGAATTCCAATTGAGCTATTTCAAATCCTGAAAGATGATGCTGTGAGTGCTGCACTCAATATGCCAGCAAATTTGGAAAACTCAGCAGTGGTCACAGGATTGGAAAAGGTCAGTTTTCATTCCAATCCCAAAGAAAGGCAATGCCAAAGAATGCTCAAACTACTGCACAATTGCACTCATCTCACACGCTGGTAAAGAAATGCTCAAAATTCTCCAAGCCAGGCATCAACAATACATGAACCGTGAACTTCCAGATGTTCCAGCTGGTTTTAGAAAAGGCAGAGGAACCAGAGATCAAATTGCCAACATCCATTGGATCATTAGAAAAGCAAGAGAGGTCCAGAAATACATCTATTTCTGCTTTCTCCTTTATTGACTATGCCAAAGCCTTTGACTGTGTGGATCACAACAAACTGTGGACAGTTCTTCAAGAGGTGGGAATACCTGACCACCTGACCTGCTCTTGAGAAATCTGTATGCAGGTCAGGCAGCAACAGATAGAACTGGACATGGAACAACAGACTGGTTCCAAATAGGAAAAGGAGTACATCAAGGCTATATATTGTCACCCTGCTTATTTATCTTATATGCAGAGTACATCATGAGAAATGCTGGGCTGGAAGAAGCACAAGCTGGAATCAAGATTGCTGGGAGAAATATCAATAACCTCAGATGTGCAGATGACACCACCCTTATGGCACAAAGGGAAGAGGAACTAAAGAGCCTCCTGATGAAAGTGAAAGAGGAGAGTGAAAAAGTTGGCTTAAAGTTCAACATTCAGAAAACAAAGATCATGGCATACAGTCCCTTCACTTCATGGCAAGTAGATGGGGAAACAGTGGAAACAGTGACAGACTTTATTTGGGGGGGGGGCTCCAAAATCACTGCACATAGTGACTGCAGCCATGAAGTTAAAAGATGCTTACTCCTTGGAAGAAAAGTTATGACCAACGTAGACAGCGTATTAAAAAACAGAGACATTACTTTGCCAAAAAATGTCCATCTAGTCAAAGCTATGTTTTTTCCAGTAGTCATGTATGTATGTGAGAGTTGGACTATAAAGAAAGCTACGTGCCAAAGAATTGATGCTTTTGAACTGTGGTGTTGGAGAAGACTCTTAAGAGTCCTTGGACTGCAAGGAGATCCAACCAGTCCATCCTAAAGGAAATCTATCCTGAATATTCATTGGAAGGACTGATGTTGAAGCTGATACTCCAATACTTTGGCCACCTGATGGGAAGAACTGACTCATTGGAAAAGACCCGGATGCAGGGAAGACTGAAGGCGGGAGGAGAAGGGGACAACAGAGGATGAGATGGTTGGATGGCATCACCGACTCAATGGACATGAGTTTGAGTAAACTCCAGGAGTTTGTGATGGAAAATGAGGCCTGGTGTGCTGCAGTCCATGGGGTCACAGAGAGTCGGACACGACTGAACTAAACTGATAGTATGTAAAAAAAAAATGATGCTACTCATACATATTTAGACTCACTCATTTAATACTAATGTATATTAATTTAGAAATACTGCTCTTTTCCTGCACTTTTTATGCAGTAGTTTCACTCAGATCTTCACCTGCACCTGTAGCATCTGGTCTTTGACATAACAATGCCCCTTTTCAAGTTCTCTAGCATGGATTTCTGGAGCACATTATCTGCACTTCTACATTTCCAGTTAGGAAACTTTCAGGACCTGCTGTTGATGGTACTTTTGGATGTATCTCAAGCCCTACTTATTCATTCACATTAGCAGTAACACCTCTATTTTTAAAGTTTTGGCTTATAGGTACATATCTGTAATCTTTTAAAGGCTTGTTTGGAAAACTTGCAATTGAATTCATGAAATCGTATCACTAGAAATAATTACCAATTTTGGGGGGGGAGGTTAATAAATATGTTCTCAAATGTCGGCCTCTGCCTCTTTAAATGTCTTCCAGGCTTGCTTCTACTCTCCTTTGGAGACTACACCTTTGTCTGCACCAGGTCTTGGTTGCAGCACATGGGATCTTAGTTCCCCAGCCAGGGGTTGAACCTGCTCCCTAAGGAGAAGGGGCTGACAGAGGACGAGGTGGTTGACTGACATACAGACTCAATGAACATAAGTTTGAGCAAGCTCCAGGAGGTGGTGAAAGACAGGGAAGCCTAGCATGCTGTAGCCCTTGGGGTCACAAAGAGTCGGACATGACTGAGCAACTGAACAACAAAATGTTAAATATCATATGTTGGTTCTTTGCTAGAGAGGCCATGCATATGAGCATTAATTTAATGTTTCATTTTATTGTTTCATAATATTTTTAGTTTGTACACAAAAATCCTTGAGCAGAGAAAAGCTCGAGTCTTAGCAGGACTCTGAGACAGACCCTTGTCACATTTCCATCTCAGAGCATGATCTTTAATGCTGCTAAGAAACAATCGATTTTGGTACTCCACCCTGAACAGAGGACAAACTGGTGATCTTCCTATGGAGATCAGGAAGTCTTACTCCTTGACTTTCTGGATAAAAGCCCTCAGTCCCCAAATTTACTGCAGAGAACATGGATGAAGCCATGATAAAAAGCCCTAAGTCCCTAAATCTCCTGCATAGAACATGGGTGAAGCATTTGGTAGTGGTTCTCTGACTGTCTTCTCTACTTTCTCTAACAGATTTCTGGTTTTCCTTTGGGAAAACAACCATCCTCAGTTTTGGCCCATTGTAGTTTTGGGTTTTTTTTTTGGCTGTGCTAAGTCTTCGAAGTTCAGGTTCTCTGTTGCAGCATGCAGGTTTCTCTAGTTGAAGCGTCTGGGCTTAGTTGCCCCGTAGCATGTGGGAGCCTAGTTCCCCAACCAGGGACCAAACCTGCATCCCCTGCATCGGAAGGCAGATTCTTAACCACTTTTACCAGGGAAGTCCTTAGTCCATTGCAGTTTGAGAGTACAAAGAACCGTATAGACTGGCTTGGGTTTGGGCAGATGACTTGGAGCTTCTGCTGGAATGCCTGCAAAAGAAGCTGTTACAGGTCCATTTTGTCATCTCAGAGATTTCTTATAGCGGAGGGGTTCAGCTCTCTAATCTTACCTAAGCTAAGTCATTGTCTAGGTGATCTGCATCCACCTTGACGAGAATGACTCAGCTCTTCTCCACGTGTGCCTCAGCCTCCTGCTGTAACCAAGTGGCCAGCTCGGGCACATTTTTCTCGTGAGAATGACAGAAACACAGTAGAGCTAGGAGAAACAGACAAGCTTCTCAAGGCCTAGGCTTCCAGCTGCACTGTCACTTCTACCTCATTCTTTCGGCTCAAGCAGGTCATGTGGTCAAACATTAATAAGTTACAAGGCAAAGGGAATAGGTCACAAAGGGCTGAAGGACTGGAGGCAGCGACACAGTCTACCACAAAAGCACTCTTCGCTGGGGCAACCAAGTGCTGGTGGTACTGTTTGCAACCACTCCCGGGTGGCGCTAGTGGCCGGTGCTCCACAAGAGAAGCCGCCACAGTGAAAAACCTAAGCACCATAACTACAGAATAGCCCCCACTCAGCTGCAGCTGGAGAAAGCCTGAGCAGCAATGAAGACCTAGCACAAGCAAAAACAAAGAAATAAATGAAATTATTTTATAAAAAAATAAAGCAAGCATGTACACCTGACAGCTACATTATCATGTAATAATGTGGTCATGCCAAGCACGTACGTGTGAAATATATACTCTATTGTAAGTAACTGTCCTTTTAAAATATTTTGTACACTTTATTAAAAATTAGGTGTTTAGTTAGATTGCCTCATCTATGAATTTCATTTGGAGGGAGTCAAGGGGGTCGGAAAAGTATTTTTTATGAAAAGAGGACAAAGGGGAAAGGTTGGGACCATAGAGGTAATCCAACGCATACAGCTTAGCCTGGTGAGGGTGGGTCACTGAACCACACAGAGCCCCCTTTGAATCCTGCTCCACCGTTCACAAATTAATTATGCCACCCACTTCAGGCAAGGTGCTCAGCATCTTGAGTCTTCCTCAGGTTTACTATATGTAATAATACATGTGGCTTCTGAATCGTGGCAAGAATGAAATGAAAGCACATGTGCAACATTCGGATCCTGGCTGGAAACAGATGGCACAATCACGTGGGGTAACTGAAGGAAGTCTTGTAAGGGGACTGTTTACCAGGTTGCGGGCAGAGTTAAGGTGAACTACCCAGGGAAAGTGTGTTCCCATAGGTCTATTAATAGCTGGAAGTTATTTCTACACCAGGTCTACAGGGCCAAGGAAGTTACTGGAAACCCAAAGAGAATAATTATGTGGAAGGAACAGCCCTGCAGAGCGATGGCTTTCAGCAGAGGGCCTCAGCCAGCCATGACAGGCCCACAGGGAAGAAGCTGGGGGAATAAATATCCAACCTCACTTTCTTCCTTTGGCTCTCAGATCTTTCATCTTTTCATCCCCTATGGGCAAAAAAAAAGAAAGATAACAAACAAAAAACACAGAAGTGAGATGTGGAGATGCCTGCTGATGGTGTCCATGAAGGTCAGCCTCCCAGAACATAGAGCAGAGGGGGGAAGGTGGAGAGTAGATACGGAGGAGCAAACAGATGTTTACACAGCACAAAAAACATGCAACATAGTACACGGCTGAGTAAGAAATTTCATAAGTGGCAGCACATTAACTAAATAAGTGAACAAACACACACACATACCCACGTATAGTGTATATATATTATATACATATTACATACATGAGAAACTCAACCTCCCCAAAGTATGAATAGAAACTCCACTAGAATCTAGTTCATCTTGTAGGGAAAGAAAAAGAAAAAAATCTTTTCCTCTACTCACCTTGTGTTCTCTGGCTGAGGCCCTACAAATTAAACTAAAAAAAAAAAAACCTAGGTTAATAAGATAAAACAAGCAGACATTTATGAACATTTTTTGTCAACCATACACATGGGAACATTAGAAGTGAGTCTTTCACAGAGTTGGTTAGAACCTAGGCTTATATTCAATCTCTTGACAAAAGAACAGTATTATGTTTAGAGACATAAGATATGAGAAGTACTTTGAGCTCCTGTGGATGGCAAATTTCAGGAAGGCAAGGAGATGGTGAAACTAATGGTAAACAAGGATCTAGAATTATCTCTAGTGGTTTATTTCTGTTCTTGATAGAGAAGGGAGGTGGGGGGGGGATCAAGGGAGGGAAGGGGGCATCTTTACAAGTTATCTTTACAGAGTATGTCCCCCTTTTAGGTAAATAAGAGGACAGTGAGCTTTTCTTATATCTGCTGATTCTCAATTGCCTTAAGCTCCAAATCATGCTTAAGCCAAAGTGGCATATTCTGTTACTTTCCATCTATTTATTCAGAGTCAAAGACTTTTTCCTACTGCATTCCTCTATATATCAAATTTCCACATCAGCAATGACAACTTGCCCGCTTTGAACCACAGACTTTTGAACTTTTAAAATAAAAAATAGTAATATTTGCCCTCAAAACATAGGGTGGATGATGTCCCAGTAAATGAGCAGCATTTAGGCTAGAGATTGATGAAATTGTGCGTTTGCAATTCCTCACCTGCAGCATGGCGAGCCAGTGTAGCTGAATGTTAAACTGCTTAAACATTGTGCCAGAGTGGTGGTGACCCTGGTTTAAACCAGTGCCTTGGTTGAAAGGCAGCTCCTGATTACCTGTAAGTGTCACAACTTAAAATAAACACTCGAAGGGTAGAGCAGCTTTCTGGATAGTTCCCAAAGCCCCACTGAAATTAAAGACAGGCTTCTTCACCCAGACAGGCATTTCTGCACAAGCCTCACTGAATCTGGTTAAACCAGTTCCAGCTGCCAGGGGATCAGCCCTAAATGTTTACACAACTTTCTGACTCTTGCAGAAGGCAAAGCTACCTGGTTTTTCTACTGTTTCTGAAAGCTTCAGTAGTTTCAGAAGCCTTAACAGTCAGGTGGGGGTTGTGTATCCAGAGCTGAGGAGCAGCCAGTGTTCCTGGAGTCAAAGGAAAAATAAACACATCTTTTTGCATACAGAGTAGATTAGAGGCTCCTTTTTGATATCATGTACTTTCAATTTTTGGATCTTAAAAAACCCCACAAGGCGACCTGCAGAAGTACCAGCCACCAACTGCCAGGTTAGCATTTCACTGGCTGGAAAGGAGTGTCAGGATTCTGAGCAAATACCTTTTGAAATGCCATTTAATTTCTAGGGAGTCAGGTTTGCATAAAGCTCTCAGTGTTACCCAGTGACCTCAGGTGACTTTTCCTCTCAACCCCAGATCAACCCCAGGTGTCACACGACAGAAAACTTTAAAATAGCCTTTGATTCCCAATCTGTCACCATGCTCCAGGAAACATGATATTCAATCCAGAAATGTATGCAATAATCCAAATCCATAAACACAGATGTGTGCTTTATCATCTGAAACCTAAAATCCAAAAGTGCCATTAATACACACAGACAGCTGCTCGGATAGAAACCAAATCTATAACAGAATTTGTACTGCACTTTTCACAAAATACATATATGTTATGTTTCATCCTCGTTGCAAACTCTGAAGTTAGCATTAGCTCTTGTAATTTACATATGGAGAGAAGTTGTTCTGAGAGGTTGCCCGATCTGCCCAGGGGCACAGAGCTAATGAAAGATGGAGCCGGGACTTAAATACAGGTCTCTCTCAACCTCAGACTCTCAGTCCAAAGAGAACTATGGCCTGCCTTTTAATTATTGAAGATAAGCAATATTAGAATATAAGTTTAGTGTATTTCAAAATGACAAAAGTTACATCTGTTGTATTAGTATTAGAACAAAAACTTCAAGCCTAAGGATTTATTTCTCATCAAAAAACTTTTTACATGTGTTCTGAAGCAGTTTTGTTGTTCAGTCACTCAGTTGTGTCCAACTCTTTGTGACCACATGGACTGCAGCAGGCCAGGCTTCCATGTCCATCATCTTCCAGAGCTTGCTCAAACTTATGTCCATCAAGTCGGTGATGCCATACAACTATCTCATCCTTTGTCATCCCCTTCTCCTCCTGACTTCAATCTTACCCAGCATCACGGTATTTTCTAATAAGTCAGCTCTTTGCATCAGGTGACCAAAATATTGGAGCTTCAGCTTCAGCTGAAGCAGGTCAAAACTTACTGAAAACAAAGTGACGCTGATGAATAATGCACTGGTGGCTCAGAGGATAAAACATCTGCCTGCAATGCAGGAGACCCGGGTTCGATCCCTGAGTTGGGAAGATCCCCTGGAGAAGGAAATGGCAACCCACTCCAGTATTCTTGCCTGGAGAATCCCATGGACAGAGGAGCCTAGCGGGCTACAGTCCACAGGGTCACAGAGTCGGACACGACTGAGCAACTTCACTTTCACTTTCACTTTTGCTTAGATACATTTATTTGTGTTATATACTTTCACAGTTCAATCCATGAGCACACTTAACATTTAGGGATCTTCATATAAGAAGCACTGAGAAAAGCAAAATAGCTCCCAGCAATGGATAAATGCAGCAAAAGTTAAACACGACTTTGTTCCAAGTTATGTATTTTGTTCCTGAGATTTTATGCTTAATTACTACCATTCATGAAAATATTCTTTTGATATCATGACAGATTAGAACATTTGTTTGATGGAAATCAACTCATCATCATTATCATCAAAAAAGAGAGCTAAATAAGTAAATCTCATTGATAAAAAAAAAAAAAAAGATGGGACAAGAATTAAGTTTTCAAATAAATGGGAGTGGAAGGAGATCTAGCCATGCTCCATAGACAAGAATATATTTTGATTTGTGAAAAGAGTTCTTGCTGCCATGGCTCTCTGGCTTTTTTGGGATTTTCTCTCCTACCATGATGAATTTGTTGATAAAAAATAGTTGGAGAAATATACCATGTTCATGGATCAGCAGAATCAATATAGTGAAAATGAGTAGACTACCCAAAGCAATCTATAGATTCAATGCAATCCCTAT
This sequence comes from Bos grunniens, assembly GCF_055505025.1. Classification (NCBI taxonomy): domain Eukaryota; kingdom Metazoa; phylum Chordata; class Mammalia; order Artiodactyla; family Bovidae; genus Bos; species Bos grunniens. The sequence continues at coordinate 73,624,760 of NC_141170.1, forward strand.
CAAGTTACCAACAGTATTTTCCACAGAACTAGAACAAATAATTTCACAATTTGTGTGGAAATACAAAAAACCTCAAATAGCCAAAGCAATCTTGAGAAAGAAAAATGGAACTGGAGGAATCAACCTGCTTGACTTCAGACTATACTACAAAGCTACAGTCATCAAGACAGTATGGTACTGGCACAAGGACAGAAATATAGATCAATGGAACAAAGTAGAAAGCCCAAAGATAAATCCATGCACCTATGGTCACCTTGGAGAAGGAAATGGTAACCCACTCCAGTGTTCTTGCCTGGAGAATCCCAGGGACGGTGGAGCCTGGTGGGTTGCCATCTATGGGGTGGCACAGAGTCGGACGCGACTGAAGCGACTTAGCAGCAGCAGCAGCATGGTCACCTTATCTTTGACAAAGGAGGCAAAAAAAATATACAATGGAGAAAAGACAATCTCTTTAACAAGTGGTGCTGGGAAAACTGGTCAACCACCTGTAAAAGAATGAAACTAGAGCACTTTCTAACACCATACACAAAAATAAACTCAAAATGGATTAAAGATCTAAATATAAGACCAGAAACTATAGAACTCTTAGAGGAAAACCTAGGCAAAACACTCTCTGATGTAAATCACAGCAAGATCCTCTATGACCCACCTCCCAGAGTAATGGAAATAAAAGCAAAAATAAACAAATGGGACCTAATTAAACTTAAAAGCTTTTGCACAACAAAGGAAACTATAAGCAAGGTGAAAAGACAGCCTTCAGAGTGGGAGAAAATAATAGCAAATGAAGCAACTGACAAAGAAGTAATCTCAAAAATACACAAGCAGCTCATGCAGCTCTGCTGCTGCTGCTAAGTCGTTTCAGTCGTGTCCCACTCTGTGCGACCCCATAGATGGCAGCCCACCAGGCTCCCCTGTCCCTGGGATTCTCCAGGCAACAATACTGGAGTGGGTTGCCATTTCCTTCTCCAGTGCCTGAAAGTGAAAGTGAAGTTGCTCAGTCGTGTCCAACTCCTAGCAACCCCATGGACTGCAGCCTACCAGGCTCCTCTGCCCATGGGATTTTCCAGGCAAGAGTACTGGAGTGGGTTGCCATTCATGCAGCTCAATACCATAAAAATAAACAACCCAATCAAAAAATGGGCCAAAGAACTAAACAGACATTTCTCCAAAGAAGACATATAGATGGCTAACAAACACATGAAAAGATGCTCAACATCACTCATTATCAGAGAAATGCAAATCAAAACCACAGCGAGGTACCATCTCATGGTGGTCAGAGTGGCTGCTATCAAAAAGTCTACAAGCAATAAATGCTGGAGAGGGTGTGGAGAAAAGGGAACCCTCTTACACTGTTGGTGGGAATGCAAACTAGTACAGCCACCATGGAGAACAGTGTGGAGATTCCTTTAAAAACTGAAAATAGAACTGCCATACAACCCAGCAATCCCACTGCTGGGCATACATAGTGAGGAAACCAGAATTGAAAGAAACATGTGTACCCCAAGGTTCATTTCAGCACTGTTTACAATAGCTAGGACATGGAAGCAACCTAGATGTCCATCAGTAGATGAATGGATAAGAAAGTTGTAGTACATATACACAATGGAGTATTACTCAGCTATTAAAAAGAACACATTTGAATCAGTTCTAATGAGGTGGATGAAATTAGAGCCTATTATACAGAATGAAGTAAGTCAAGAAGAAAAACACCAATACAGTATATTAACACATATATATAGAATTTAGAAAAATGGTAACAATAACCCTATATGAGAGACAGCAAAAGAGACACAGATATAAAGAACAGACTTTTGGACTCTGGGAAAAGGATAGGGTGGGATGATTTGAGATGATAGCATTGAAACATGTATATGACCATATGTGAAATAGATCACCAGTCCAAGTTCGATGCATGAAACAGTACACTCAAAGCTGGTGCACTGGGACAGCCCAGAGGGATGGGATGGGGAGGGAGGTGAGAGGGGGGTTCAGGATGGGGGACATATGTACACCCATGGCCGATTCATGTCAATGTGTGGCAAAAACCACTACAATATTGAAAAGTAATTAGCTTCCAATTAAATTAATTTAAAAATTAAATCTCTCTTATCTAATTCCTGATATAAATGCATTATGAAGTATGCAGGATAACTTGGGAAATATTGCCAAAAATGTTTAACCTGAACCTATTTAAGCTTTCAGATCTCACTTTCAGTTTAGAGGAAATACAGGGGATAGAGAATCAAGTGGAACACTAAGAGGAAATAATTAGACAAATCCAGAATGGGGGATATCCCAAAAATTAAAGTCATGGGGAAAGTTAAGGGACTGTTCTGGATGAAAAGATACAAAAAACAAATGTAATGTATGAAGTTTGATTGGATCTCAATTCAAAGAAACCCAGCTATAAAATATACACTTGGTGAATAATTGAAGATATTTGAATATGGTGTATATAATAAATAGGAATTTTTTTTGGTTAATTTTCTTAGTAGCAACAACCTTGTGGTAAGTAGAATGACCTTTATCTGCTTCTCTTTCAACATGATCTTTCCACATGATTAGCTTAGGCTTCTTCACAGCATGGTGGACTCTGGGTAGTTGAACTTCTTTACATGGCAGCTGACTTCCAAGGGTAAGTGGAGGCTGCCAGGCTTTTTAAAGTTAAGCCCAAAGCTGGCATTGCTATACTTTTGTTACATTCTGATGATCAAAGCAAGTTGCAAGGCCAGGTCAGATAGAAATGGGGGAGGGGTAGACTCCACTTCCTGATGGATGGAAAAGCACATGCTTGCAAAGAGGGAAGGGAGTGATGACAGCCATCTTTGGAGACTATCTACACCCTTCCATCCAAAAAACGGATTAAATATATCCATTGAATGAAATCCACACTCTCCACAGTACAAATCTAGATGTTGAGTAGATGCTCCTATTATAAATAAGAAAAATGTTGAGTGCTCAAATCAAATCCAGTGAAGCACTTTGTTTACAAAGCATTTCATTCCCCCCACCTTGTATGCATAGAACGCACAATTTAAGAAGCAAAGATAGAAATGTGCACACACAATCAAAGATGAAAACATTATTCCCTAGAAAACACTTTTAGATCTAACCATTTTCTGGTTTTCTTTCTGCCTTTGAGCAGTATCTGACAAACTCATTGTTCTCCGTCATGTCTGACTCTTTGCTATCCCATTGACTGTGGCCCACCAGGCTCCTCTGTCCTTGGAATTTTCCTGGTAAGAATACTGGAGTGGGTTGCCATTTCTTTCTCCGGTGAATCTTCATGACCACATCTCCTGAGTCTCCTGCAGTGACATGCGGATTCTTCACCAGCTGTGACACCTGGGGAGTCCTAGAAGTACATAAAGAGTGATTCCAAGGGCTGAAACTGCTACTGATTTCTGTCTTCCTCCTGCCTGTTGGAGAATCTGGCACACGTTAATACCCATGAATGTTTGTTGAAATCCATGTGTGACATATCATACAAACTGTTGTCCATGAAGGAATTGGAATTTTAGCAAATGAGAAAGAGTAAAGCAAATCCATGTATGTGCCATGTTTGAGAAACAAGCTGGTCTGGTTCACAACTATGTAGAACAGAACCAGGAGGCCAGCAGTAAGCAAGACATTTATTTCAGTTGTCAAAATACTTATAAATCCAAAGGTCAAAAGAGTCCCACACGTTATGAAGAGGAAAGTTTCTCAATCTTCACTTCAGAAAATATTTACAGATGGGTGTTCCTATTATTTCAGTCTTCCACTGAGGATTATGACTAAGCAGGTGGCTGGAACTGCAGCAGTGGCCAAGGGAGAGGCTGATCATGGCCACTTTCAGAGAGACTAATGCATATGGAGGTGCCTAATAATTTTTGGTTTGGATAGGGCTATCAGCTGAATTGTGTCCATGCATCAAATTCATATGCTGAAGCTCTAGCCTCCATGTGACTATATTTGGAGGCACAACTTTTCAAGAGTTAATTAAGATTAAATAAGTTGGGGGCATACAGGATGAATTCGGAGATTGGGATTGACACATAAACGCTATTGATACGATGTATAAAATAGACAATGAGAACCTACAGTATAGCACAAGGAACTCTAGTCAGTGCTCTCCGATGGCCTAAACTTGAAGGAAATCCCAAGACGGGATGTATGTACATGTGCAGTTGGTTCACTTTGCTGTACAGTAGAAACTAACACAACACTGTATAGCAACTATACTCCAATAAAAAGTAATTAAACATTAAAAAACAGAACAAAAAATTAAATGAGATAGGCCCTAATTCAATAGAACTGGTGTTCTTAAAATAAGAAGAGACATGAGGGACATAAGTGCAAGAAGAAAAGGCCGTGTGAGGATACAGTGGCAAGGCAGCCACATACAAGGCAGGAGAAAGCCCTCACCAGGAAACAAGCTGGCTGGCACCTTGACCTTGGGCTCCCAGCCCTTCCGAACTCTGAGAACATTTATTTCCATTGTTTAAGCCACTCTGTGGTATTTTTTTCATGTCAGCCTAGAAAATTAAGAAAGGTGGTATACAAAGCATTCACATAAATGTTCCCAAATAAAAACTTATTTTAAAAAATGAAATAATTGAAACATATGGAAAACAGAGAATATTTAAAAGCACACCTAAAATCTGCTGCCCAGATTTTAACATATGTGGACATCTGGTCATACTTGTTTCAGATTAAAAAATTTTTTTTTATTTTTAATTTTTTTTACATTCATATGAAAGAAATCTGTTTATTGATCTTCCTTTGCAATTTAACAAGAAAAAAGTTGAGATAATGTTACAAAACAATTAGGCCCTTGTCTTAGAACTCTGTACAAACATTCCAGCCAGAAGCATCTCCTTTGCAAACAGAGCAAACAACAGATTGTTTTTAAAGAAACAAAATGTTCATACTTAAAATTGGTACCCTTTAGATCTGCTTCCATTTCCTCCTCAGATCAGATCAGATCAGATCAGTCGCTCAGTTGTGTCTGACTCTTTGCAACCCCATGAATCCCAGCACGCCAGGCCTCCCTGTCCATCACCAACTCCTGGAGTTCACTCAGACTCATGTCCATCGAGTCAGTGATGCCATCCAGCCATCTCATCCTCTGTCGTCCCCTTCTCCTCCTGCCCCCAGTCCCTCCCAGCATCAGAGTCTTTTCCAATGAGTCAACTCTTCGCATGAAAGTACTGGAGTTTCAGCTGTAGCATCATTCCTTCCAAAGAAATCCCAGGGCTGATCTCCTTCAGAATGGACTGGTTGGATCTCCTTGCAGTCCAAGGGACTCTCAAGAGTCTTCTCCAACACCACAGTTCAAAAGCATCAATTCTTCGGCGCTCAGCCTTCTTCACAGTCCAACTCTCACATCCACACATGACCACAGGAAAAACCATAGCCTTGACTAGACGAACCTTTGTTGGCAAAGTAATGTCTCTGCTTTTGAATATGCTATGTAGGTTGGTCATAACTTTCCTTCCAAGGAGTAAGGGTCTTTTAATTTCATGGCTGCAGTCACCATCTGCAGTGATTTTGGAGCCCAGAAAAATAAAGTCTGACACTGTTGCCACTGTTTCCCCATCTATTTCCCATGAAGTGATGGGACCAGATGCCATGATCTTCGTTTTCTGAATGTTGAGCTTTAAGCCAACTTTTTCACTCTCCACTTTCACTTTCATCAAGAGGCTTTTGAGTTCCTCTTCACTTTCTGCCATAAAGGTGGTGTCATCTGCATATCTGAGGTTATTGAGATTTCTCTTGGCAATCTTGATTCCAGCTTGTGTTTCTTCCTGTCCAGCGTTTCTCATGATGTACTCTGCATATAAGTTAAATAAACAGGGTGACAATATACAGCCTTGACGAACTCCACTTCCTATTTAGCCCTGAGGTAACAACTCTTTCTAAGTTGGAGGCCAATTTGTATGTTTCCTGTTGACTTTTTAATATATTATACTAGATGTATGCATATATCAAAAAGCAACCATAAGAAAGTACCATCAATCTGCTTTATATTTACATAAATGTGTAAATACTTTTGCAACTTAACATTTTTTCCTTCAACATTGTTTTGAAGTTTATGTGTACATTTTGATACATGTGGCTAACATTTAATTATTTTTAGTGCGCTGTGGTCTTCTATTGTATGGGTATACCACAATTTACTTATCCATTTTCCTACTAATACTCAGGTTGTTCTCAATTTTTCAGTATTATAAACACTACAGCATTGACCAATCTTGTATATGTTTCCTTGAATGCATATACTACCAGCAAACTTGTATCTTCAATTTTACAAGAGATTGATCTCAAAAATGATTGTACCAAGCTACAGGCTTTTACTTCTCCCAAATCTGATAGGTTTACAGTAGTAATTCAGTTTTTTGTTTCATGAAGAATACTTTACTTACAATGAGTTGTGCGATTTGATGATCTTTGACGAATGTATTCACCTATGAAATCAGGACCACACTAAAGACACAAAGTATTACCATCATCCCTCAAAATTTCCTCAGGCCCCTGTGCAAACCATCCACCCTCCCACCCCATACCCGACCAATCTCAGTCTCCAAGTAATCACTGGACTGTTTTTTTTTAGCAATGAACTAGTTTTCATTTTAAAAAAATTTATGTAAATGGAATCAGATGGTATGTTCTGTTTGTGCCTGGCAGATTATTTTGGCTTGTTGTTCAGTCGTTCAGTCATATCCAATTCTTTGCGACCTCATGGACTGCAGCACACCAGGCTTCCCTGTTCATCACCATCTCCCAGAGCTTGCTTAAACTGATGTCCATCGAGTCGGTGATGCCATCCAACCATCTCATCCTGTCGTCCCTTTCTCCTCCTGCCTTCAATCGTTCCCAGCATCAGAGTCTTTCTAATGAGTTGGCTCTTTGCATCAGGTGGCCAAAGGATTGGAGTTTCAGTTTCAGCATCGGTCCTTCCAATGAACAGCCAGGACTGATTTCCTTTAGGATGAACTGGTTGGATCTTCTTGCAGTCCAAGGGACTCTCAAGAGTCTTCTCCAACACCACAGTTCAAAAGCATCAATTCTTCAGTGCTCAGTTTTCTTTATGGTCCAACTTACCTTTATACATTACTACTGGAAAAACCAAAGCTTTGACTAGATGGACCTTTGCTGGCAAAGTAATGTCTCTGCTTTTTAATATGAAATATAGGTTGGTCATAGCTTTTTTTCCAAGGAGCAAGCGTCTTTTAATTTCATGGCTACAGTCACCATCTGCAGTGATTTTTGGAGCCCAAGAAAATAAAGTCTCTCACTGTTTCCCTTGTTTCCCCATCTATTTGCCATGAAGTGATGGGACCAGATGCCATGATCTTCGTTTTTTTCAATGTTGAGTTTTAAGCCAGCTTTTCCCCTCTCCTCTATCAAATTCATCAAGAGGCACTTTAGTTCATCTTTGCTGTCATGAGAGTGGTGTCATCTGTATATCTAAGGTTATTGATATTTTACCTGGTAATCTTGATTCCAGCTTGTGCTTCATCCAGCCCAGAATTTCGCATGATGTACTCTGCGTATAAATTAAATAAGCATCCTGAACCCTCCTCCCTCCTCCCTCCCCATACCATCCCGCTGGGTCATCCCAGTGCACCAGCCCCAAGCATCCAGTATCATGCATCAAACTTGGACTGGCGACTCATTTCATATATGATGTTATACATGTTTCGATGCCATTCTCCCAAATCATCCCACCCTCTCCCTCTCCCAAAGTCCAAAGGACTATTCTATACATCAGTGTCTCTTTTGCTGTCTCATAAACAGGGTTATTGTTACCATCTTTCTAAATTCCATATATATGCGTTAGTATACTGTATTGGTGTTTTTCTTTCTGGCTTACTTCACTCTGTATAATAGGCTCCAGTTTCATCCACCTCATTAGAACTGATTCAAATGTATTCTTTTTAATGGCTGAGTAATACTCCATTGTGTATATGTACCATAGCTTTCTTATCCATTCATCTGCTGATGGACATCTAGGTTGCTTCCATGTCCTGGCTATTATAAACAGTGCTGCGATGAACATTGGGGTACATGTGTCTCTCAATTCTGGTTTCCTCAGTGTGTATGCCCAGCAGTGGGATTGCTGGGTCGTATGGCAGTTGTGGTGGATTCATTTTGATATATGGCAAAACCAATACAATATTGTAAAGTTTAAAAATAAAATAAAATTTAAAAAATTTAAAAAAATAAAATAAATTAAAAATAAATAAATAAAAGGCAAGATAAAAAAAAATTAAATAAGCAGGGTGACGATATACAGCCTTGGCATACTTTTCCAATTTGGAACGAGTCCATTGTTCCATATCCGGTTCTAACAATTTCTTCTTGACCTGCATACACATTTCTCAGAAGGCAGGTACGGTGGTCTGGTATTTCCATCTCTTTAAGAATTTCCTACAGTTTGTTGTGATACACATAGTCAAAGGCTTTAGCATAGTCAACAAAGCAGAGAAGATTTTTTCTGGAATTCTCTTTCTTTTTCTATGATCCAGCAGATGATGACAATTTGATCTCTGGTTCCTCTGGCTTTTCTAAATCCAGCTTAAACATCTGGAAGTTCTTGTTTCCTGTACTATTGAAGCCTAGTTTGGAGAATTTTGAGCATTACTTTGCTAGCATGTGGAATGAGTGCAACACTGCAGTAATTCTTTCAGTTAGCATAATGATTTCGAAGTTCATCCATGTTGCTGGGTCTATCAATTTATCTTTTCCTTTTTATTTTATAAATGTATTTTTTGCTTATCCATTCACCTGTTGGCAAATTTAGGTTCTACCTAGCCATTTGCTTTCATTTCTCCTGGGTTAGTAAAAGAAGAGTGCCTGGGTGTTATGATAGGTGTAAGTTTAACTTTATTCATTGTGGGTTTTATTTGTATTTCCCTGGTGATAATGTCAAGCTTCTTTTCATGTACTTACTGGCCATTCATCTTATTTTGTGAAGTGTCTATGTAAAATCTTTTGTTCATCTCTTAAATAAGTTATCTTCTTATTCTTGAGTTGTGCAATCTCTTTATATACTTTGGAATTCTTTATCAGATATATGTCAAATATTTTCTCCCTGTTTGTGACTAGAAATTTTAACTTCTGAAGTATCTTTTGAAGAGCAAGATGTTTTAGCTTTGATCAAGACCAATTTATCAATTTTTTCTCTAATGGTTTGTGCCATTTGTGCTCTAAGAAATCTTTATGAAAACAAAGTCAGAAAGATTTTCTCCTGTTTTCTTCTGTAAATTTTAGCTCTCATACTTAGGTCTTTGTATGGGGTTAAGGTGAAAGTTCTGTGAGTGTGTGTGTGTGTTTATGTGTCTAGTTATTGCAGCACCATTTTTTGAAAAGACTGCCCTTTTCATTGAAATGCCTTGGCATCTTTGTTGAAAATTAGTTTACTATGTATAACTAATATTTACACTTTTTTTTTCTGGATTCCCTATTCAGTTTCATTGATCCATGTGCCTGCTAAGTTGATTCAGTCATGTCCAGCTCTTTGTGACTTCATGGACTGTAGCCCACCAGGCTCCTCTCTCCATGGGATTCTTCAGGCAAGAATACTGGAGTGGGTTGCCATGCCCTCTTCCAGGGGATCTTCCTGACCCAGGGTCGGAGCCTGTCTCTCTTTAAGTTTCCTGCATTGGCAGGGTTCTTTACCTCTAGCACCACCTGGGAAGCCCTTCATGTCTATCTTCATCCCAATTATCACTGTCTTGATTGTGTAGCTTTGTAAGTTCTGAGACCAAGTAGCCTTTAAGTCCTCCACCTCATAGGTCAGCCAAAACATTTCCATACACCTTTTAGAATTAGCTTGTCAAATTAAAAAAAAAGCCCTGATGGCATTTTGACTGTGTATAGACAAACTTGGGAGCATCAACATCTTAATATTATTTATACATAATCATGGCATTGCTCTCCACTTATTTAAATCTAATGTTTCTCATTTTTTTTTAAATAGCTGGTGTAGAGGGCTTGCTTATATGTCTTTGGTTGAACTTATCCCTAGGAACCTGGTATGTTTTGCTGCTACTGGTATCTTTGAAGATTTTCTAACTGATGTTGCTGGGATATAAACGTTCCAAAATTCACTTATCAATTCTAATATAGTTATTGGTAGATTCTTTTAAAATTTCTATGTGCATAATTATGACAACTGTAAATAATGACAATTTTCTTTCCAATCCTAATTCCTTTTAATTCTTCCCTGCCTTTACTGCACTGGTTAAGCTCTCCAGTACGATACTGAATACAGATTGTGAAAGCAGACATCCTTGTCATATTATTGATCTCAGAGAGAAAGTACTTAAGTCAGAATTCTGGCCCCCAAAGATGCCCATGTTCTAGCATCCAGAATTTGTGAATATATTACACGGCCAAGGGGAATTAAAGTTGAAGATGGAACTGAGATGTAAGCAAGCCTTAAGACAGGGAGATTAGATCAGCTGGGTGGGCCCAGTGTAATAACAAGGGTCCTTAAAAGTGCAAGAAGGAAGCAGAAGGGTCAGTATCAGAATGATATGATGAGAAAAGCATTCAACCCACTGTTGCCGGATTTGGAGATGGAGGAAGAGGGCTACAAGCCAAGGAATATCTAAGGTTCATAGATACAAGAAAGGACAAGCAGATTCCTTCCTAGAGCCCCCAGAAAGAAAACAGCTCTTTGACGCTTGTATCAGCCTTCTCATCTGCACAGCTGTCAGATATGGAAGAGTTTGTGTTGTTTGAAGACACTAATGTTTGTGACTATTTATTACAGCAGCAACAGAAAACAAATACAGGAAACTTCAGGTTTTCCAGCACTAAGTATGTTTGCTGCAGAGTTTCTATGGATATGTTGTCTGTTTGCTCTTGGGTTCCTTCTAGTGTTTTTCTTACACATGGTTTCAACTCTAATGTTTCTTCTGATTTCTGTCAACATTTTATTTCCTACTGCTTACCCATCAAATTTTTCTTTATTTTAATGTAGATAATCAACCTCTTTTTTTTTTCCATCTAATTTGAGCTTTTCTGATTTTGATGTTGTATTGTTCTTTCTTGGCTTCTATCATTTCTTGAATTTCTTCAGCATTTTAACAAATATTACTGTTTTCCTCTGCTTTGTAAATGTTTCTAGGATATCTTCATTTTCTGTAGGTATGTTATCCTGTCTTCTTAAAGCATGCCTTACCATGTGGTCATATTTAAAATGGGATGAACTTTGTCATACTTTGCTCCTTTATTTTCAGAAGATTTCAGTGAAGGTGGTGAGGTGGGCCTGGAATTTCCTGGTTTTGTGGTTCTAGGCTTCCCTCTTCTGCAGTTACTACAAATCATTAGATAACTTTTTTTTTAAAATAACATTTTTAAATTATTATTTTTATTTTTTATCTTTTTGACAGTGCTTCACAACTTGTGGGATCTTAGTTCCACCTAGGGATTGAGCCCAGGTCCTGGGAATGAAAGCACCAAGTCCTAACCAGTGGACCAGGGAATTTCCAGATGATGTGGGGTGTTTTTTTTTTTTTTTTTTTTGCTGTTTTTTTATTGTGGTAAAAGCCACATAATATAAAACATACTATTTTAACCATATTTAACTGTACAGTGGCACTAGGTATATTCCCAGATGACATGGCTTTTTAGGTACCTTCTTAGTACCGTCTGAATTGTCTTATCTGGTCCCCTGTTCCAAATGTATCAGGGCCTTTCTCTCCTTTATCCCCAGGGTCCTCTCCTTGTTGATGTCTGTTTTGTTCCTAGTAGTTTCTCTCAGGGTAGGCCTCTGTGCTCTCACCAGATATTTCTGAGAATGCTCATTACCTCCCTGCAGGCTCCTTTTACAGCTGCCACTTGAATGCTGACAGCCCTCTTCCAATTCTGATTGAGCTTTTGAATGCAACAGTTGATACTGCCTGACAACTGGGGCTCCTCCTTCTGGGGCTGAGGACATGTGGGCAGGTTCTGGGATCTTTAGCTCTTAAGACCATCACAAGACCCGCTCCCTTTCTCTCTGCTCACTCCTCCAACGCTGTTGTTCCCATTTGAAACCTACTAGTTTCTTGGGTCCAGAGGGATATTCTTCCACCTAAATTTAGTGAAGATGGTGTCACTGTGACTTTTCTTTTGCTATCTCAGTTGCTCTATGAGGATCTGACATTAAATACTCACTGTGGCTGCCATCTAGCCTTTTGTAATTGGTTTTTAATTTTAAAATGTTTTATATTTTTCTATTTATACTGTAACACCTAGGATAGGACAGACTATGGTAAGTTTTAACAAATAAATGCAAAATCTTAGTGACTCAAGCCCTTATTTCTTGCACATGTCACAGTCCAGTGCAGTTGGCATGCTCTACTGGTAGGTTTCCAAGCAGTGACTCACATGCCCTGGGTACTTCCACTTTGCAAATTCTTTGTTTATAGCCAAAGGAGAAGATGGGAGACTGGTCAGTGGTGACCACTGGTGTGATGCAGTGAGTTTTATTGCCAGATATGGAGGTCACGTAACATCCTTGGCCGGACTCCGTCACATGACTCCAAACTAACCACAAGAAAGGACTGGAAACAAAACCACACCGAGAACCTCTTCCTCAACTCTGTACAGCTGCCCAAGCAATTTCGGGAAAGAAAGTGAACTATAAACAGTACCCATCTCTTTGTATATCTGTAAAACGATTTAAGATGTAATCTAATCAAAGAACTAGTCACCACTGTTTTTAATAAGGTTTTAATTCCATTAGTACAAAACTTAAAAAAAATTTGGGAATCAAGTCATTTTCAAGACTACAAAAAAACATGCCTCCATGTTTGCTGACAAATTTGGAGAATAAGGCAGCTTACATTTAAATAAAAATAAAAATGCCTCTAATTACAAAGATTCCAGTTAAATGTCTTTTGGAATGATAACATATTAAATTGTACTAACATATAAAGTAAGAAAATGGTGGTTTGGCATCATTCATAAACATAAACATATTCACATTCTAAATATTCAATATACATACTTCAGGAGAAATATAGAAATCAATCCGTTTTATTACCTTTAGTCTATAGGTTTAACACTACAAATATACTCACTGAAAAAAAATTAACGATATTTTTAAAAAAACGAAGTTTATGAAAATTTACAAAATACAACCAATGTATTCTGACTTGTAATCTTATCTTAAATATTTCAGCTTTATTTTTCTGACCTGGTCAGATCATTTAAAAATATTTTCACACTATTTAATTTTAGTAGTAGCAACTTACTAAGTTTATGTTATAAAAATTATCTTGCCAGTGGAATCTGTATTATAACAAGAGACTTATGGGTATAAAAAGTAAATCTCATAGCAGAAAAAAAAATTAATATAGCAATTATCAAAATACTGAAAAAACTATCTTATGAGGGCAGTATCCAGATCATAAAAACTTATTTCATTAAGAAAACATCTTCAAAAGGCACATTTTAATTACTGGTGTTTATTTAAAGATAGTAGCTTGAGTTTTGAATTTCCAGTCAGTTTTTCATTATCTCAATACGAGGATCATGGAGGGCTGGAGAAGGTAAGAGAACACAGGTTTCCAATGGACATCACCAGGACAGCAGTATTCTTACTCGTCACATCCACAAAGAACAAAAGAAAGATGTAGAGGAAGGGAGGACTTTTGTTCTAATTCAACCTTCAGGAAATACTTTTTACATAAAAATAACTTAGTTTAAAAGATTACAGGACAGAAAGCTTGAAAAACACAAGGCCAAGACCACAGACTGCCCAGTTTAGTCTGAGTGGTGATGTTACTTGTTTGGAGCCTAAGAAGAGAAAGAAGCTTCTGCTTGCTTCTCTGGGATCAAATCTTCATATGGAGCTCATCTCAATTTAAACTACTCAGTGAGTTAAAAGTACTACAAATTCCCAGCATGTCAGACATATTGGTGTTTAAAATAAAATAAAAATGATATTATGGTTATCTCTGTCATGTTCCCCTTTAATTGGGGCTGATATTCTAGAGTTGACTGTAATTATAACATCAGTAATTCAAGTACTCTACAAAACTACTATTATTTTTAAGAGGTTATGTCCTAGGACCTCAAAATGCCATCCAATATACAGTTTGAGTTATGTTTTACTTTTCACTGAAGATTAATACTAATTGAAGTACTAAATTGAACCAGTACTTGGAAGTACTAACTGATTAAGTACTGATCCCATGCAAGAAACAGAAGGGATTTTTTTAATGCTATTTTGGAATTTCAGAATACTGGGGATCCATCTTCATTTCATATTATTTCCCTCAAGTCTCAACTGAGTGTTTCCATTTTTCTTTTTAAAGGTGGGAGACATCATTAGATTTTTTTTTCCTCACTGTAAACAAAATAATTGACAAAAATATTCTGAAGTATGAAAAAAATGGTCATCAGTTACTTATACAAAATATAATTTTCTGGTCCCTAATAATGGTCACGTTAGGAGTATTTATTCAAGTTCTAAAATAGCAGCTTTTTAAATTAAGGCAACATTGCTTTATTCTTACCTATTTCTTATTAACTACTCTATTATAGCTCATAAGAGCACTTTTATCCTCAAAAGCTTTTTATAATGTAAGAAGAATTAACATGACCATTCTTGTCAATGTTTAAAAAGTATATAAAAAGTTACTGTATTCAAAGTCAACAAACACCTTATTTTTCTGTTTGGAATTCAAGAGTAATTATACTCATTTTAGAATGTGTAAACTATGAAATTACCTTAAACTAACATCAACAACATAAAATACAATTTTTCTACAAAAATATGATATAAGAAATATATCACTTCTTCCCTGAAATAGAAATTTAATATTTGGACAAAAAACTGTAAACTCTGATTACATTCAAAAGATAGCCTTTTAGAAACTTATATTATTTGAGGCTCTGGCAGCTGGAGCTCTTACCAGCAGATTTATGTGACAGTATGTTTTAACCACACAAGGCCAAACAGTTGTTTCTCTCACAGCTGCTACCAGGAGGAAAAAAATGGCTTCCTGCAGTGGACAGTCTGGGTGAATGAATTGCTGAGCTGGATGATCCGACCCTGCCCTCCACCCTGACTGCGCTCCACAACCACACAAGGCATCTGCACCAGCTGGACAGGAGTCTTCTTGTCTCTCAGTGCCTGAGTGAGGTTTAAGATCTGTGGAAGGAAGAAAGTTTTCATCAGCTCAGAAAAGGTAAAGGCCTCAGTTCACTGATATTATTTTAACTATTCATAACTACAGCTTTTATTTCATCCATTTATGCCCAACAGAGACGGTGATGAAGAGTACCTGCTATCAATACAAATATGTGGAGTTATGTATGCTTGTACATACACATCCATATATACAAACAAATGCACAAGATTAGAATTAAAAAATTTTTGCCAACCGACAACTCTGAAATATTCTAGAATGCATCTACATGCAGAAGAATTGAATCAGAAATGGAATAAAGTGAATGGTTCCACATACATACTGGTCAATGGTTCCATTGACACTGGTCCTAAACAGATACTGGTCTAAATAGTCTCGTTTTTACTAAATACTTGCCTTACCCACTCACTCAACAAATTTATTGCATGTTCACTGGGATTATTAATAGGACCTAGTATGAAGGCATTTCTTTTAAAATTTGACTAATAATGTTTATTAAGTTAAAACTTTTGAATTTTACATTAAATAGCAGTAGGGTCATGATCAATCTCAAGAAGAACATTCATTTCCTATTCTGCCTGTGCCTATCTGAAACACCGGACCTCAGAAATACTAATTTACTTGAAATATATTTTTGCACATTATTTGAAAAAAAAATGGCAGAAATGATGAACAACTACTCCAAGCCCTTCCATGTGGAATCTAAGGCCCTCCAAAATCTGACTCTCTAGCCTGCTTCTCCAACCATTTCACTTACTATTTAAAACTTATGACTCCAACAAAGCCCTGTATAAGCACAACAGTACACCAATAGGCATGCAAACTAATAACCTGTCCTCTTTCCTAGCCCCAGGCCTCATCAGAGCAAGGGCTCCAGGACAGAAGGAACTTGGTTTTACTCACTGCTTTCTCTCAATCACTAGAACAGTTTCTGGCACTGGTTCTGTCAATAAGCAATTGATGAATAAATACAATAGTTATTTAATTGTATCCATTTGTTAATGTTGCATAATAAATAGTGCAAAAATAGACTTGTCTTCTTGGTCACAGGTCTGCAGCAGCTACCTTAAATGAAATGCATCTTTTAGAAAGAAAAAATTAATTAGTAAGTCACTGAATGACCATGTTCGAACTATAGTTTATTTTTATTTCAAGTCTTTCTTTTGGAATCTAAATACTAGTAGTAGAGTAGAAGAAGCAGAGTCACCTGTAGGTCAGCCTAGCCTTCAGGTTCATACCAGAAGATGCAATTAATACCCTGTGTTTCTAATTAAAGGAGCTGAAAAGGAATGAGAGGATTGAGTTACAACTAGTACTTTTATGTCCCAAGTAGTGCTCGTCCTTGTTGACATGACTATTTACTGATTGCTCTAGCCAAACATGTTCTCTGAGGAAAATCATCCACAGGGAACAGAACTTGCTATTGAAATATTCAAGCAAGTGGATTTGAGAAGGAGCAAGATACTAATACTCAGGAAAACAGTTATTAAAGTGAGGACAAGAATTAGCAGTAGCAGGAAACTGACTAACCAAATAATACACAACAAAGTAAAAAAAAAAAATCTAATATGGGAAAAAAAAGAGTAATGAAATCAACTTTATTTCTAATCATCTGAACTATTTTGGTTCAGAATAAAGGACAGTACTGAGAGTTGTCTCTGCGTCACAATGGAGGAAAAAAGTTGACTACTGTTTCAGAGAGAGCTATTTTCAATGAACAAGATCTTTAAAAAGTAACCTACCTGACCCCTCATCACAGACATCTGCTTTTCAAACGTGGCTTTGTCAAAATTCCTGTCCATCTATCACAAACAGAAAAGGAAACATTATTATAAAAATCAAGCTCTTTGAAAAAAACACTTGAAAACAAATGAACTCAACTTAGCACAGGAGATCATTGCAAAGCATTCCTAACAGAAAAAGTTACACAAAAAGATTATTTTTACTTGATGCATTTTTGTGTACCTCTAGAATGACAATAAATACTCTTACACTCCAACTTGTTCCAGAAAGTATTTAAAATGACTTTCTAGCCAACAGCTTTAGGCTCTTTTTAAGAGAATTAAATAATAACAGATCACCAAACATTTCTTAAAATTCACAGAGTAATTTTGTAAAAGTTCAACTTTTGAAGAAAACAACTTCCCGAATTATAATGTAGTCGCATTTCAAAGAATACTCAAAGTTTAACTTCACAAATTTATGCTCCTATAAAGAAAAATGCTAACTCCTTTCTGTTATGTCAGGTTCTACTGCAAGCAGTGATATCAGAAGCAGTAAACTGCAAATTAGCTCTATTAGGAAAAACTCTTTTAAGATTTATTTCATTTTCTGAAATAGTTAAAACTAAAAATCTATTTACCTTAAAAAGTTCACAAAGATCTTCACATAAATCTTGCACAAAGTTCATGTCTGAAATATATGGCAGAACCAAGTTTTTTATTTCTTCAGAAAAAGGAACTTTTGCTTGAGGAAGCCAAGCCCAGTGAAATGGATCTAAAAAAAAAAGTATTCTTATCAGTGAGGGGAAATGGTTTATTTAGACTCACATTTATTCTGTATTTTTCTCTATAATTTCTGGGTTAACAAAAAGACAGGAGAAGTTATTGGATCACTTATTCTTTGCCATTTAAGTTATTCAAATTTCTAAGTTTAGATGGTTAATTCAGATGGTTTCCTTGGTGGCTCAGAAGGTAAAGAATCTGCCTGCAATGCGGGAGACCCAGATTTGATCCCTGGGTCAAAAAGACCCCCTGGAGAAGAGAATGGCAACCTACTCCAGTATTCTTGCCTGGAGAATTCCATGGACAGAGGAGTCTGGCAGGCTCCAGTCCATGCAGTCGCAAAAAGCTGGACAGGACTGAGCAACTAACACTTTCACTTTCAGATGGTAAAACACAGTAAGGTATTTACCTGAGCTGGTTAGGTTTCTGAGTTTTAAACAGGAAAATAGTAAGTTTTGATAATGAGTATATCTCCAACAGCCCTATATCATATCTGAATGTCTGGCTGCTGTGTTTGGAAATTGAGCGGTACCTATAATTTGTTCACAACCCCAGATATCATGGCTGAGGTCTCCCTGCAGTTTCAGCCACAAATGGTCAGGAACTGATGACTCATTGGTGTGTGTATATGTGTCTGTGCTTAAAATTTTAAATCACTCGTAGGTCAATAGGTGGGCTTCCCTGATAGCTCAGTTGGTAAAGAATCCGCCTGCAATGCAGGAGACCCCAATTCGATTCCTGGGTTGGGAAGATCTGCTGGAGAAGGGATAGGCTACCCACTCCAGTATTCTTGGGCTTCCCTTGTGGCTCAGCTGGTAAAGAATCTGCCTGCAATGAGGGAGACCTGGGTTTGACCCCTGGGTTGGGAAGATCTCCTGGAAGAGGGAAAGGCTACACCCACTCTAGTATTCTTCTGGCCTGGAGAATTCCATGGACTGTATAGTCCATGGGGTGGCAAAGAGTCGGACACAACTGAGCAACTTTCACTTTCAGGTCATTAGGTAAGCCACTTTGAGAGAGCAAAGATTCATGATTTGGGGCTAACTCTAGTTCTCACCCAAGAAGACCATTAAATATACACAGTGCCAGGACTAGAAAGATTCGTAAAGTAGTGAGATAATCTAGATAAAGGGTGCATAATTCAGTTTCTTACAAGAAAAGGTAAGGTTTATGACAGTATGATCCCGTACAGAACTATAGTTCATTCAAGGAGAATCTCTAGCTCTTACCACTCAGAAAGCCCCGAGGAAAAAAACTTTGCCTTTAGAGTCATTTCTTCTGAATTCTCCTTTATCTATCTCTTTGAATACTATGGAAAGTACAGTCCATTCCAAAGAAAGCCTTCCCCTGACCAATTATGTAAAAGAAAAGCTCTGATTCTCTGCCTGTCTCTAATTCCAATCCCTGCCCCTCAACTTCTTTTATCACCGTTCACACTCTCCCCTAAGGCCACCAGTCATCTCCTAAGGCTCTTTCCAAAAGTCCGTGTGCATTCCTCATGCTACTTCGAGTGTCTTTGCAGCAAGCAGCACTGTTCTCTATTGTCTCCCTCTGTGAAATGCTCCCCTATGTGGTTTTTGGTGCTACCACTGTCCCAAACTTTACCTTCTGTCTTTTAAGCCGTTTCTCTTTTGCTGGCTTTTTTTCCTGGTTTCAACACCACCATTGCCAGACTCTACACTTCGTCTTTTCTCTCCTTCACTTACTAAACATTCATGAAATGTCTATTGAGTACCTACATATCTCACATTGCCCCAGTGATGGCATTTGTTCACCATGATTTTCCCAGGTGCAACACCACCATGGCTTCCACTTACCAAGGTGACAGTTTAAAAATGACATCCTCAATACCAGTATTCCAACCTAGGGATGAATCCAGATCTCCCGCATTGCAGACAGATTCTTTACTGACTGAGCTACCAGGGAAGCCCAAGAATACTGGAGTGGGAAGCCTATCCCTTCTCCAGGAGATCTTCCTGACCCAGGAATCAAACTGGAGTCTCCTGCATTGCAGGCAGATTCTTTACCAGCTGAGCTACCAGAGGAGCCCCACCAAACATTCATGAAATGTTTATTGAGTATCTATGTATCTCACATTGCCCTAGTGATGGCATTTGTTCACTATGGTTTTCCCAGGTGATAGCAACACCGCCATGGCTTCCACTTACCAAAGTAACAGTTTAAAAAAATTACATCCTCAATACCAATTACTCTTTCAAGTTCTAGATCCTTATTTTTTGGTGTTTGTGTTTGGTAAAATTTTCCAGGTGTATTGCAGGCATCTTAAACTTGACACCATTAAAAGGCAATTTATATATAGATTCCAAACCATTAGAGGTAAAAAAAAAAAAAGAACAAAGACACCTTAAGTCAGTTCAACCAAAGGTAGGAAAGGAAAAAAAGAAAAAAATTGAAATTCATGGTAAATAGGAAAAAAAAAGATGGTAGGAAAAGTTCAAACACATCAGGAGTTTATTGAGACAAATTACAGAGTTAAGTGTAGCTATTAAAAGGATCTCAGATTAGGCAAAAAATCTTCAGCTAGGAGCTATTTCTATGTCATGTACTTAAAACAAAATGATGGAACTTGAAAATAAAAGTATAGAATAATACAGGTAAATACTAGTAAAAAGAAATGAGGCATAGCAATATTACAACAGACAAAATAAGAAATGCGAAAAACACTGTGAGGGAGAAAGAGGGGTATTTTACACTAACAAAAAGAACAAGTCACCCCAGCAAGATAAAACACTGGGACTCTGAGTGTGAAATACAAAGCAAAAAGTGCATAGAAATACAAAAAGAAATTGACAAAATCGCAATCACAGTGAACTCTGTCTCTCAAAAATTAGCAGATTAAGCGGTTAAAAAATGGGTCAAGAATATGATTTGACTACCAAGTTTTCATTAGAAGACAGACTTGGTGCTCAACCACATTCTTCTCAAAAATAATCCTTTAAATTGGCCATAGATCAAGTTAGCAAAGAATGACTAACAAATTTCAAATTTGGAAAGCTATCCAATTTATTTTACAAGGCTAACACAAGCCAAGAAATCAAAATCAGACATAGTCACTCAAAAATAAGGAATGAACCATGGCAAGGCTCACAGAGTGTGTTACACATCTTTGCATCCCAAGTGCCTAGAACTGAGCCCAAATGACTGTAATAGACCCAGCTTTTCCTCTGCTATTTTGATATGCATAAATTTCATTCCCATCCTATTCTGAAAAAGGGGTCACACAGAGTCAGACACGACTGAAGTGACTTCGCAGCTTAGCAGCAGCAGAGATTCTATAAAAATTTCTAAATACTCACATGCTCTCCACTCATCAGGATGTTTAAAAGGAAAAGCTAGACCGTTATCAATTGCAGCTATTTTAATAAGTGTTTCTTTATCATCAGTCCATTTTGTATCCTAAAAGGGAGAAAATAATTGATAAAACAATTTACATGCATATTTCCAAAAGAAAAATGTATAATAATTATTGAGCTTTAAAGACATTTTATCTGAAGAGTCTATAAAAATAAAGTTACCAAAAAGTACCAATTTACCATTTAAGGGAAGACAGGGTCTTAAGAACCAGTAAAAACTTCATAATCACTACTTTTTAAATTTGCTGTTACAAAGTTATACAGTAATAGTTTCATTCTTTTCATCTTTGGGGAAGTAGGCTTGACATTATTAAGACTTCAGAATGTGTAGTTCTGTATAACAGGCTCTAGGTTCATCCACCTCACTGCAACTGACTCAAATCCGTTCCTTTTTATGCCAAGTAATATTCCATTGTATTACACACACCACATCTTCTTTATTGGCTCACCTGTTTATGGACATCTAGGTTGCTTCCATGTCCTGGCTATTGTTAAATAGTGCTGCAATGAACCCTGGGGAACATGTGTCTTTTAGAATTGTGGTTTTTCTCAGGGTATATGCCCAGCAGTGGGACAGCTGGGTTATATGGTAGTTTTGTATAGAGTGAGGTAAGTCAGAAAGAGAAAAACAAATATATTAACGCATATATATGAAATCTAGAAAAATGGTACTGATGAACCCATTTGCAGTGAGGAATGGAGATGCAGATGTAGAGAAAGGACTTATGGACACAGCTGGGTAAGGAAAGGGCGGGATGAACTGAGAAGGTAGCACTGACATGTATACACTATTATGTGTAAAATAGAAAACTAGAGGAAAGTTGCTATATAACACAGGAAGTCCAGCCTGGTGCTCTGTAATGACCTAGAGGTGAGATGCAGGGGAGGGGAGCGAGGCTCAAGAGGGAGAGGATATACGTATTATTATGATTGATTTGCGTTGTTGCATTGCAGAAACCAACACAACATTGTAAAGCAACATCCCTCCAACTAAAAATTTTTTTGAAAATAAATGTTATGACCATGTATACCAAAAAATGTTAATTATGTGATGGGACGGAGGTGTTAGCTAACCATACTGTGATGGTCATTTCACAATATATACTTATATCAAATCATCATATTATACACCTTAAAACGGCATGCATGTCAATAATACCTCAATAAAGTTGGGGAGAAAAATAAATAAAATGTGTAGTTCTGGATAATTTACTGTTAGACGTGTTGCTTAAATGGATGTGTGCGTGTTAGTTTCTCAGTTGTGTCTGACTCTGTGACCCCCATGGACTGTAACCTGCCAGGTTCCTTTGTCCATGGGATTCTCCAGACAAGAATACAGGAGTGGGTTGCCATTTCCTTCCCTAGGGGATCTTCCCTACCCAGGGATCAAACCTGGGTCTCCGGCATTGGCAGGCTGATTCCTTCCTGACTGAGCCACCAGGGCGTAAATGTATGGCATGTGCAAAATACTGGTATGTTTAAGATAATGATTTACCTTACTAAAATAAAGTCTTTCCTAGGGTCTCATAGAAATAATTAGTTCAAATACAAAATGTTTCTAAATAAAACTCTCCAACCACCATGGCTAAATGTAATAAGGTCCAGTAGAAGGAACCTCAAGATACTCTTGATTACAGAATGTAGGCCATTTCTAACTTCTTCATTCTCCTGTAATGGAAATGCAAGCCTCAGAAGCAAGAAAGTTTTCATGTTGAAGAGTACTTCTTATTATCTAAAAATAGACATTGTCATTATTAAGTGGTCTAGATTTTAAAAAGGTGAAAAAGATAATTTTTAAATTAAAAGTATTAGAGTGAAGGTACAGGTGATACATGCCAGAGTTGTTTCTGTTAGTTTATATCAAATATCTTATCTCAATGAGAATGCACAAAATACTTCAGAGCAAAAGAATAAGGTTTTCAGCAAAATCCAGTTGCTTTAGATATACCAATAAAATATATCTAGAAACTATTATAAGCATGTATATTTTTATATATGTATTTTTAAACCCATTTCTGCTATAACTGTCATTTATTTCTATTTTTTCTATTTACAACTTCATTGAGGTATAATTTACACACAATAAACTTTACACATTAAAGTGTACAAGTTGATAAGCACTGAAAGATATGAAACCACCCAGATGTTTCCCTGTGTCCTTTAGTAGCCTCCTCCCTCCCTCTATCCCACCCCAGGCAAGCATCGTCTGCTTTCTGTCCCTAGGGATTAGTTTACACTTTCTAGATCTTTATATAAAAGGAATCAGACAGTATCTTCCCTTTTGTTTAGCTTCTTTCACTCAGCAGGGTATTGAGATTCATCCACATTATTGCGTGTATCAAGTGTGTTCTTTCTTTATTGCTGAGTACTTTGAATATGTAATTTCAAAATTCTTTGATGAACTATGAAAACTACAAACTTTTTAAAGTGATGTAACAGCTTTAAATAATCAGAGTCAGTGCAGTTCAGTTCAGTCATTCAGTTGTGTCTGACTCTCTGCAATCCCATGGACTGCATGCAGCACGCCAGGCCTCCCTGTCCATCACCAACTCCCAGAGTTTACTCAAACTCATGTCCACTGAGTTGGTGACGCCATCCAACCATCTCATCCTCTGTCGTCCCCTTCTCCTCCCATCTTCAATCTTTCTCAGCATCAGGGTCTTTTCAAATGAGTCAGCTCTGCAAATCAGGTGGCCAAAGTATTGGAGTTTCAGCTTTAGCATCAGTTCCTCCAAAGAACACCCAGGACTGATCTCCTTTAGGATGGACTGGTTGGATCTCCTTGCAGTCCAAGGGACTCTCAAGAGTCTTCTCCAACACCACAGTTCAAAAGCATCAATTCTTCAGTGCTCAGCTTTCTTTATACTCTAACTCTCACATCCATATATGACTACTGGAAAAACCATAGCTTTGACTAGATGGACCTTTATTGGCAAAGTAATGTCTCTGCTTTTTTTTTTTTTTTGTAAATATTTTGATATTATTTAATATGTAACCCATATTAATGTCATTCATTTACAATTTCTCTAGCCATCTATGATACAGTTGACCCTCAAGGATAGACTGATGTTTCTCTTTGACTTTATTATGAAAAATGTACAGTATATAATTAACCATATACTCACCACCTAGATATGCTGTTTAGGTTGGTCATAACTTATCTTCCAAGGAGCAAGTGTCTTTTAATTTCATGGCTGCAGTCACTATCTGCAGTGATTTTGGAGCCCCCCAAAATAAAGTCTGACACTGTTTCCCTTGTTTCCCCATCTATTTGCCATGAAGTGATGGGACCGGATGCCATGATCTTAGTTTTCTGCATGTTGAGCTTTAAGCCAACTTTTTCACTCTCTTCTTTCACTTTCATCAAGAAGCTCTTTAGTTCTTCTTCATTTTCTGCCATAAAGGTGGTGTCATCTGAATATCTGAGGTTATTGATATTTCTCCCGGCAATCTTGATTCCAGCTTGTGCTTCTTCCAGCCCAGTGTTTCTCATGATACACTCTGCATATAAGTTAAATAAGCAGGGTGACAATATGTAGCCTTGACGTACTCCTTTCCCGATTTGGAACCAGTCTGTTGTTTCATGTCCAGTTCTATCTGTTGCTTCCTGACCTGCGTACAGATTTCTCAAGAGCCAGGTCAGGTGGTCTGGTATTCTCATCTCTTTCAGAATTTTCTACAGTTTGCTGTGATCCACACAGTCAAAGGCTTTGGCATAGTCAATAAAGCAGAAGTAGATGTATTTCTGGAGCTCTCTTGCTTTTTTGATGATTCAGTGGATGTTGGCAATTTGATCGCTGCTTCCTCTGCCTTTTCTAAATCCAGCTTGAACATATGGAAGTTCACAGTTCATGTACTGTTGAGGCCTGGCTTGGGGAATTTTGAGCATTACTTTACTAGAGTGTGAGATGAGTGCAACTGTGTGGTAGTTTGATCATTCTTTGGCATTGCCTTTCTTTGGGACTGGAATGAAAACTGACCTTTTCCAGTAAAAAGAATATCAGTACTGAGCTGATGTTATTCTTCTATATTAATACAACATACAAAATAAAATTGCACAGAGATTTCAAAAACAGAACAAAAAATGCAACATAAGCAGGCAAAGGAAAGAAATAAGATGATAAAAACAGAAAAAGGAGATAAAAACCAAGGATCAAGGTGAAGGAAATGAGGAAGTGATGAAGAATAACTTCAAGGAATTTTTAATAGACACTAATAGTGTGTTCATATATGCATATATATTA
Organism: Bos grunniens; assembly: GCF_055505025.1. Taxonomy (NCBI): domain Eukaryota; kingdom Metazoa; phylum Chordata; class Mammalia; order Artiodactyla; family Bovidae; genus Bos; species Bos grunniens. The sequence goes on from NC_141170.1 coordinate 73,650,019, forward strand.
AAATTCCCTCACCGTAATTTCATCTTCATGTGTCTGCTTTTCACATCTGATTAACCAGTTATCATTTCCCCTGTCTTTCAAAACAAATGAAAAATCTATTACTTCATTTTTTATAGATATCATAGCTTAATATCAAGCAGAAAAATCTTGTCACCTCTTTGATTTTGAGACCTTCATTTGTTATCTGTAGCATATTAACACATTAAAGGCTTCAATTTAATACATACAAACTAAAAATACTCATAAATGTTAGTTAACATTTATTGTTTACTCTGTGCCAGACATTGTTAAGTGCTTAACATGTATTAACTCATCAAATTCTTACAAAAACTCTGTGAAGTAGGTACAATTACTGTCAAGAACTTTTAAGTCAGCATTATTAGAAAGGATAATTTCTCTTCACCTTAGGGAGAAGAACTATCTACCCCCGTTTCCAAGCAAATTTCTGGATGGGCTCTTACCTAATGTCACAACAAGAGGACTCTAGACACAAATTTTTAAAAAAACTGGAATAGAGTTGATTTATTGAATACAACATTGTGTTAGTTTCAGGTGTACAGCAAAGTGATTCAGGTAAATATACAATTTATCAGATTATTTTCCATTATAGTTATTACAAGATATTGAATATAATTTCCTATGCTATACCATCTCCTTGTTGCTTATTTACATATAGCAGTTTGTACCTGTTAATCCCATACTCCTAATTTGCCCCTCCTTCCTTCCTTCTCCCCTTGGGTAACTGCAAGTTTCTTTCCTACGGCTGCAAGTCTGTTTCTGTTTTGTGTGCAGATTCATTGGTATTACTTTAGATTCCACATATAATTGACCGTATAATTTTTGTCTTTCTCAGACTGATTTACTTCTCTAACATTTTCTAGGTCCATCCACATTGCTGCAAATGGCAATATTTCATTCTTTTTTGTGATTGAGTACTATATTCCATTGGACGCTACACTAATTTTACCATTAATTTAAGACCACATGATTTCAAGAGGTGAATGTAAAAAGGTATATAATGTTTTTTCAGAAACTAGTATAAATGAGCAAAAATTCTGAACTAGAGTTTTCAAGCTTCAGAGTACATCAGAATTACCTGGTGGGTGGTACTTTGGTCGCTTCAGCCATGTCCAACTCTCTGTGACCCTATGAACTGTAGCCTGCCAGGCTCCTCTGTCCATAGGATCTTCCAGGCAAGAATACTGGAGTGGGTTGCCATTTCCTTCTCCAGGGGATCTTCCTGACTCAGACTGAACCTGGGTCTCCTGCACTGCGGGCAGATTCTTCACTGACTGAGCTACCAGGGAAGCCCCATAAGACCTGTTAAAACACTAACTGCTGGATCTACATTCAGTAGACTGGGATGGGTTCCCAGAAGATGCATTTGGGCCCACATAACACTGATCCTAAAACAGACCAGGGAACCACATTTGGGAATCACTGCTTCAAGTTATCAACAACGTCACTGCTCCCTGCCAGCACAGAAAAAATTAAGAGTCTGTTGTATTTACAGACTGTACCAACAGTCATCTAATGTCAAAATAAGCATCTAAAACAACTTACACAATCAAGTTTTAATTATTCATATTATGCAGATAACATCTCCAATTTCCAGCAGGCTTTGTACTGCTGCCAAGCAACTCCACCTGAGGGACAGGTACTCACCACTATCACTGGGGCAGGAGTCCGCCCTGAGTCAGAATCTCCAGTATGAGGTTAATTCTGCCTGGGAGAGTCAGCACTACATTTCTGCTTTCCAAGGCAGGCAAAGAAAAAAGACTTTGCCTTTTTCAAAAAGTAGCCTTAAGACTACTGCAGCAAAACTTTACATCTTTGACTTGGATAAACAAGAGTTGAATACAGTTTGAAAGTTAAGAAGATGTGAGTAAACAAATGAGAGAACTTCAATACCTGTATTTCTGATGATGTAATCCAAAACAACTAATCTTTCAAACTGTGACTGAAACTGTTTTCTAATATTCTCAGGCAAAGGGTCAGCTTCAAATTTCCTAAGCCAATATTCAGCCTCCTTGTAACCTTCAACAAATAACTGAAAGGAACCAATCTATAATTTTAAGAATTATAGTTAGAAAAGAAAATACAAGAACAAAGGAATTACTTTTAAAATTTCTCAGCAGTACTGTCATAAAATACTTTATATAAACACAATAAGAAAAACTGAAATTAACACTAATTTACATAAGCCACATTTATCAAGAAAACTATTCTTATACATTAATTTAAAATAATCACATAAAGAATACATAGCAAATAAAGAATGATCAATCCTAGACTTTTAAGGAGCATAGAAGCTATTTTAGGATAATTGAAAAATAAAATACACACATGTACCCAAGGTAATATTCTCAACGAGAATGCTATTTTCTAAAAATATTTATTAAAATGAATTCAATTATGAAGAGCAAACCTGTACCTCTCTTGGCTATTTAATAATAATGTAATTTTATCTTACTGGAAAAATACATTAAAATTCTTTTTTACAAGAGAAAATAACCTTATTTTTTAAAATGAATGAATTATTTGACTATGCAGCTTAAAGATCCTATAATAAATTTTAAATAATTAATCATAACCTCTACAGTGGTTTTTAAAAAAGTCCTTTCCTTGAAGATATGTCATAATTATAAGGTTTCGTATCACTAAAATTACGAGCTGTTAACATTAAACAATTTTTTTAAAGAAGGAAATACAAATTTAAAAGCATAGAACACATAGATAATGGTAACCTAGCTGGCCTCCTTTGCCCATGGGATTCTCCAGGCAAGAATACTGGAGTGGGTTGCCATCTCCTCCTCCAGGGCATCTTCCCTACTGAGGGATCGAACCCAGGCCTCCCGCCTTGCAGGCAGGTTCTTTACTGCCTGAGCCATCAGGGAAGCTGGCTTCATAAATACAAGCAAATCACTACAAAGAAAATCTATCTCAGGAATTCCCTGGCAGTCCAGTGGTTAGGACTACATGCTTTCACCGCTGAGGGGCTGGGGGTTCGATCCCTGGTTGGGGAATTAAAATCCTACAAGCTGGATGGTGATGCCAACAATAAACATCTCTTACCACTTTATGTGACTTGTTGCCAGCATGAAATTTTAATGATTTCCTAAATGTTTTCTCTAAAGCACTCATAATGAGGTGTTAGTAGTCATAAATAGGGAAATTATTTCAGCATATGCAAGGAGTAACAAGCCTTGTCAATGTTTTCAAAATTTCCTGCTTACTTGGAGTACAATAATAAAGACAAGTTAACCATGTAGTTCTTACTCTAATTCTTTTATATAAATAAATGCATAGCAACAACAAGACAAAAAAATTGCAGATTAAATATATTAAAAAAAAATAATAAAAAGTCTAGTGCTTTTTTTAGAATGCTCTTCCCATAACCTTCACTACCCTTGCTGAGCTAGTTGCTAATCATCCCTTAGGTTTATTTAAAACCTATGATAAGGAAAAAACAAAATTTAATATGTAGTGAGTAAACCTGGTTACTACCATTTACTATGTGCCAAGGACTATACCAAGTACCTGAAATAAACTTTATCACTTTATTCTCACAACCCTAGTAGTTTCTGTCATCCTCGATTTATAGAAACTGGAGCTTGGAATTTAAGAGACTCGCCCAAGGTCTCAGAGCTAACTGGTGAAGAGGCTTGGAGTACAGTCTGGGTCTAATTCTAGGCCTATACTTTCAGCTGTAACTTTATAAAGCCTTAGGTGCAATCTCCTCTTGGAAATTCTCCAGCTCTCCAAACTGGATTAAATATCCCTCCTCTACTCACTCTAAGCTCTCTGCACTTAATCATCATTAACAGCTTTATTATATTGTGTTGAGACTGCTTGTTACTACAAGCCCTTGAAGATGAGAAAACCGTTTTTACTAATATATCCACAGCCGACAGCACAGAGCCTACAGAGCTCTGGTGATATGTGATGAAGTTTGTTGAAGTTTGTGTGTGCTTCGCTGTGTCTGACTCTTTGTGATCCCATGGACTGTAGTCTGCCAGGCTCCTCTGTCCATGGGATTCTCCAGGCAAGAATACTGGAGTGGGTTGCCATTTCCTTCTCCAGGGGATCTTCCTGACCCAAGGATTGAACCCGTGTCTCTTGGACTTCCTGCACTGGCAGGCAGATTCTTTACTGTGCCATCTGGGAAGCCCAATATATGATGAATTGCCCGCCCTCCGTTGCGCCCCCCACCCTTCCCAAAGCTCATCACAGTAACTTACCTTAGGAGGAAGTCCTATCCGATGAAATTTTCTACCTACTTTTGGCACTTTTTCTAAAGCATACTTTTTGCCTCTAGATTTTGCACGGTCAATTGCACTGTAGTTAAACGTCTCACTGACAAGCCAAACCACCTAGAAATGTACAGTTTAGAGAAATGGCTATTAGAATTTGCATTGTAGTATGTCTATTCACATACACCATGGAACTCACACTAATGCTACAAATGAGTGAAGTTTAATGCTATACTAAATGCCCCTGAGAATCTAAAACAGAAAAGCTAAGAGACTTTGCAAAGTTAGTTAAATGGCACATATGTATTTCTTTCTGAGAGAGGCAGCCTAAAATTGGCCAGTGGAAGAAAGAAGTATGTAGAATTAGGAAGGAAGATTTAGAGAAATTTAAGTAAAAATGTATAAAGGCCAAAGAGACAAAGACAGGAATCTTCTGAGTATGTTAGTTATCTCTACCTTCAACAGAATTTCTAGATCACTGATTTTTTTCAGCTTTCTAAATGCTGGTTCTTTCTCTTCTTTTTGTCAGCATCATCTCAGCTCACGTGAGAAAGAGATATTCCCTTGGATATTCTGTGCGTCTACACTCATTGGAAAAGATCCTGATGCTGGGAAAGATTGAAGGCAGTAGAAGAAGGCGACAACAGAGGATAGATGGTTGGATGGCATCACTGACTCAATGGACATGAGTTTGAGCAAGCTCCAGGAGTCGGTGATGCACAGGGAGGCCTGGCATGCTGGAGTCCATGGGGTCACAAACAGTCAGACACGACTGAGTGACTGAACCAACTGACTGACACCAGAATCAATTTACTAGTCATATGTGACTCTGGATTACCAACCACGATTTTAGACTCTGTATACTGTAAGTCACTACAGATGGTGACTGCAGCCATGAAATTAAAAGACGCTTACTCCTTGGAAGGAAAGTTATGACCAACCTACATAGCATATTCAAAAGCAGAGACATTACTTTGCCAACAAAGGTTTGTCTAGTCAAGGCTATGGTTTTTCCTGTGGTCATGTGTGGATGTGAGAGTTGGACTATGAAGAAGGCTGAGCGCCGAAGAATTGATGCTTTTGAACTGTGGTGTTGGAGAAGACTCTTGAGAGTCCCTTGGACTGCAAGGAGATCCAACCAGTCCATTCTGAAGGAGATCAGCCCTGGGATTTCTTTGGAAGGAATGATGCTAAAGCTGAAACTCCAGTACTTTGGCCACCTCATGCGAAGAGTTGACTCATTGGAAAAGACTCTGATGCTGGGAGGGATTGGGGGCAAGAGGAGAAGGGGACGACAGAGGATGAAATGGCTGGATGGCATCACTGACTTGATGGACGTGAGTCTCAGTGAACTCCAGGAGTTGGTGATGGACAGGGAGGCCTGGCATGCTGCGATTCATGGGGTCGCAAAGAGTCGGACACGACTGAGCGACTGATCTGATCTGATCTGATCTGATACCAGAAGTACATGATAGAAAGAATGTCTCCTTTACCCTTGTTTTTGGTACAATGCCCAGATGAAGCTTTTCATCCACAAGGTAGGCACCAGCTTCGGAAAGGTATCCCTGGTTAGGAAGCAGGCAGCCCCTGCCAAAGCAGCAAGGGCAGCAGACCTTGTGAACGTATTTGGTCCATTTCGGATTCAGGTGACCGTAAGGCTCTTCTGATTTGGGTTTAAACACACCAATAATTTTCTATATAGGAAGAAAGTAAACACTTTGTTAGACTTTTAACATAGGGAGATGATAATCCATAACATACATTCTGGTCTTTTTCTACTCTTCCCACCACAGATTTGGGCATAACCCTTAATAATTAAGAGTTTTAATTCCAGTCACAGTTTTACAAGCATTCTTATTCAACAATCTAAAATCAATAATCTTTTGAGATAGTGGTTTTCAAACTGTGCTCTGAGAAACCCTAGAGAAGGTGAGAGGAGAGGGCTCTGAGACCCCATCCTCTGGTTTCACCCATTTTACATAATGGATGCCCTAGTTAAAAAAGAGTTCTGCTGATTTTATTATTTATTTATTTTTTTGCTGATTTTAAAATGTTTGAAAATCAGTGACCTAGGTCAAACAGTGTTATTATTCAATATCTATTAAATATTCAAATTTTATGCTTATTAATTATCTACTTTCCCAGTAGGTGTGCATTCTAAAAGGGCAGGGACTTTCTCTGTGAGGGCTGTATTACCAGTACTCAGAACAGTACCTGGCATATAGTAGGCATTCAAGCGTTTGTTAAATGAATAAATCCAATGACAAAAAGCCATCTCTAAGATACAAAGGAAATGATAGGCTATAGTGACATCTATGCTGCCAGATTCTCCTACTTTTTTCAATTTTTTTTATGAACCAATTTTGAATAAATTCTCTCCTCTTAAAAAAACTGCTTATGGATGTCTAAAAGTCTTTCCCCATCAAGCATATATATCCTGTTAGAACTGTCTTTATTATTGGTCTGATAAAATATATTCATATTAAGTTTAGAAGCTGAATTATCCTTAGATAAGAAATAAAAAATCTTATTATAAGTATATAATTGTTTTATAATGCAGTAAAGTCTCAGTCACTAATAAAGAAGTCAACAAGAACAAATCAAGAAATCAAGCTTGGAATAAAGATTGAGACATTGACACTACCTACATATATATATATATATATATATATATATATAAATCTCAAAAAGACTGTTATAAAAAATTTAACTTCAGTCTTTGAAAAAACATTTGGGTAGAATTATAATCTGTTTCTCCTCCTGAAAAAAGAACTGCTGGCTACGCATCATTCAGAAAGCTTTTAGAAATGATAATACAGATTTTTGAAAAATTCTAAACTGAGTTGAACAAAGTCCATATCAGGTTCTCTTTTCTGCCGAAGGATTATTCTTTGGTTCATTTCATTTTGTCACATTCCAATGCCTTCAAACTTCAAACTGCCCAGGATCCTTCTCTGGTATAATAATGCTGGAAAAAATATTCTGAGGGTAAAAGAAAACTCTGCTTAGTTACTGCAGAGGATGAGATGGTTAGATAGCACTCGACTCAATGGACATGAATTTGAGCAAACTCCAGGAGATAGTGGAGGAAAGATGAGCCTGGCGTGCTGCAGTCCATGGACTCGCAGAGTCAGACACGACTTAGCAACTAAACAACAAGGACTTGTGAATATAAACCCCACAAATCCACAGCTGAATGTTGAGTATTCAATAAATACTTGAAGCCAAGTATTAAAATAATAAAACGGAAATTGTACAAACAGCTCTAGTTTTAAACAAGAGTGCTTTAGTTAAAAATAAACTGACCTTTATTTCTGAAAAGAGGGTGCAACCAGATTTATTAGGAAAATATCTTCAGAAACTCACAATGACTTCACATTTAAATTAGTGTTTTCCAAAAGGTCTGTTATATATAGTACGTCTATGAAATTCTCACCCTCTTAGGATCCTTCACAAAGTAACTTCCACTTGAACCTTGAGAGATTCTTTCTGGATAAACTTCAAATTCTATTGCTTGCTCCGCTTTCAATATAACATCGGCAAATTCTGGATCATCCAAAAATGTGTTCATTTCTGAAGAATCAACAATTATTACATTAAGAAAAACATTACTACAGAATGCCAAAAAAGAAGAAAGACCAGCTATGAGAATAGCTGACAACATATGAGCTCACAACATGGACCTGTAATACTAGATTAGGTTACCAGTGTTAAGACATTTAGGCACAGAAAAATGTAGACTTCCCTGGTGGCTCAGACGGGAAAGAATCCACCTGCAATGCGGGAGACCCGGGTTCAGTCCTTGGGATGGGAAGATCCCCTGGAAAAGAGAACGGCTACCCACTCCAGTATTCCGGCCAGGACAGAGGAGCCTGGAGGGCTACAGTCCATAGAGTCACAAAGAGTTGGACACGACTGAGTGACTAAACACTTTTTTTTTTTTTTTCCATGGAGTACTTCGATGTCTTTTTTTTTTTTTTTTTTCTTTTTTAACCCCACTTTAAGTATCAAGTTAAGACACAAGGAAAACAGTATTTCCTATGCTGAAAAAAAATCACACAAATTCTGTGTGTTAACTTGAACTCCTCCCTCCCAGTGATTTTGTTCTTCATCCAACCTCAGCCTGCACTAGCAGTCATTCCTCAGATATATCATCACCAATACCTACAACCGCATCACACTTAGCATTTCAGTCATCTTCTATTTTCCTAGTTCACTGCCTCTGGCTCCCTGAGTCCAAAAATTCTTCCATCCCACTAGGACCTTTAAAGCACTGATCTACCAAATACTATTCAAGGGTCTTCACCTGCTTTGTGTCCCTCCTTGGCTAGCATAAATTATGGTTCATCATCACTAAAATCACTCTCTTCTTCCCACTCCTCATCATAGTTACCTGTAAAATCTCAATCCTGGTTACATCCAACTGTCTACTGACTATGCCTGTGCCTGGACAGCTGAACTTGCCAAACACAACGCCTGGTGTCTCCCCTTTAAAAAAAAAACCCCACAAACCTCAGCTGGACTCTTCATGTTGTCTGGGGAGCATACTACATTCCTGTTAAAGACTGAATGCTTGTGTTCCTCTGAAATACAATGAGGCCTTATTCCCCAGTGTGATCATATATGGAGGGGGACTTAGGGGGAAGTAATTAGGCTTAGATGAGGCCATGAGGGTGGGGATCCCACAATAGAGTTAGGCCATGTGAGGACCCAGGGAGAAGGCTGCCATCTGCAAGCCAAGAAGTGAGCCCTTGCCAAGAACCTGATCATGCTGACACCCTGATTTTGGACTTCCCAACCTCCAGAACAGCAATAAAGTCTGTTGTTCAAAAGCCACGTAGGCTAGGGTATTTTATCATAACATCCCAAACTAGGACAACTTCCCTGATACACAGACTCTCCCACTCTTCTGGACAACTATCTCATACACTCTCCTCTCTTCATATTCCCAACAAACTCTTTCATCTCAGTAGATGATCTAGTTTCCTATTTCAAGAAGAAAACAGAAGCAAGCAGGAAAAATGATCATCCGCCCTCAGCATCATATTTACCCCTTCACATTCTCTGCCTTCTGCTTATTACTGTACAGAAACAACCCAAAATCTAAGGCTGACTCTTCCACTTTGTATACTAGTCCTATCTCTCTGACTGTGTGCTTAGTTGCTCAGTTGTGCCCGACTTTGTGACCCCATGGACTGTAGCCTGCCAGGCTCCTCTGTCCACGAGGATTCTCTGGGCAAGAATACTGGAGTGGGTTGCCATGCCCTCCTTCAGGGGATCTTTCTGACCCAGGGATTGAACCCAGGTCTCCCACATTGCAGGTGGATTCTTTACCATCTGACCCCTACCAGGGAAGTCCTACCTCAGGACATGTCTTCAGCAGTTTTTCCCGAATCAGTATTTCCCTTGTTATTGGATCATTTCCACAAACACATAAAACTTGACTTGACTTCACTTGACTGCCAAGATGCCATTTCTCCAGGTTGTCCTTCCATTTCATCGGCTCCTCTTTTTCAGTCTCTTGTGGGCTCATTCTCATCTCCCTAGCAGCTTAACTTTGGAAAGCCCAGGTTCAGTTCATGGTCCTCTTCTTCCTCATTAGCACTGATGACTTCCAGATTAATATCTCAAGCCTGGACTTCTGCCCTGAACCCCAGACTACTATACCCAGCTTCTCCACTTGTATGTTTAGCAGACAGCTCAAACTTTACTGCCTCAAACTCAATTCATTTTCTCTCGACTGCCTCACTCCCAGTATTCCCTGTATTACTGGAAATCCCAAATCTTCTAGGTGCTCTTGTGAAAAGCTTTGGAATCATCCATGACCTCACTCTCTCACCCCCCCACATCCAATCCATCAGCAGGTTGTGTAGCTCCACCTTAAATGAACATCCAGAATCTAACCAGTTCTTACAATCTCCATTCTTTCCATGTGATTCAAATCACTATCAACTCTAGCCTAGATTGTCACAAGAGTCTCTTATTGGATCTCCTCTCTATATTCAACAGGGAAGCTACAGAATCCTTCTAAAACCCAAGTCAGTTAATTGCCTGGCGGTCTAGTGGTGAGGACCCAGCACTTTCACTCATGGGGCAGCCCAGTGATTCTCCATCTTATTCAAAAGAAAAAAATCTAAGTTCTAATATTGGCCCCCAAGACTCTACCCAATATCTCCTAACCTCCACTTTACTTTTCTGCTTAGCACTTATCACCTAACCTATCATATAACTTAGCTATTTTGTGAGCTCCAAGAAGACAAGTATTTCTTTCATTGCTACATACCCAACTCTTTATAGTTCCTGGAACATAAGAGGCACTCAATAAATATTTGCAGAATTAATAATTAATCATTTAAAATGGTAGATGTTAAATACTCACATTTTTCTTTGAAAGGCATATAAATGTTATTACATGTAAATCTTATGAAAATTCAAACTATAAACTTTCCTTAATTTAAAACTTGCCTTAATTCAGACATAGAACTATTATTTACTAATTTTTAAAAGCTTACGCTGAGAAAAATATCGCAAAAAGGGCCCTTGGGCATATTTAACCTACTTAAAACAATAAATAATCCACGTATTTAGTCATGTTCATAAAATTGATATACTATTTTCAGATCTAGTCCATGAAAATTCTTAAGAATGAAGAGGTGGTCTTAGGAGGTGGTCCTAAGATGGTGCAGGAATAGGACAGGGAGACCACTTGCTCCCCCACAAATTCATCAAAAGAACATCTGAACGCTGAGTAAATTCCACAAAACAACTTCTAAATGCCGGCAAAGGACATCAGGCACCCAGAAAAGCAGCCCATTGTCTTCGAAAGGAGATGGAGAAGTCTTGAGGCTACTGTAAGAATAAGACTGAAAACTAGAGGCAGGAGGCTTAAGTCCAAATCCTGAGAACACCTGAGAACTCCTGACTCCAGGGAACATTAATCGATAGGAGCTCATCAAATGCCTCCATACCTATACTGAAACCAAGCACCACCCAAGGGCCAACAAGTTCCAGAGCAAGACATACCACACAAATTCTTCAGCAACACAGGAACATAGCCCTGAGCTTCGATATACAGGCTGCCCAAAGTCACTCCAAACCCACTGACATATCATAACTCATTACTGGACACTGCATTGCACTCCAGAGAGAAATCCAGCTCCACCCACCAGAACACCAACACAAGCTTCCCTAACCAGGAAACCTTGACAAGCCACCCGCCCAACCCCACCCACTGCAAGGAAACTCCACAATAAAGAGAACTCCAAAAACTGCCAGAATACAGAAAGGCCACCCCAAACACAGCAATATAAACAAGATGAAGAGGCAGAGAAATACCCAGCAGGTAAAGGAACAGGATAAATGCCACCAAACCAAACAAAAGAGGAAGAGACAGGGAATCTACCTGATAAAGAATTCCGAATAATGATAGTGAAAATGACCCAAAATCTTGAAAGCAAAATGGAGTTACAGATAAATAGCCTGGAGACAAGGATTGAGAAGATGCAAGAAAGGTTTAACAAGGACCTAGAAGAAATAAAAAAGAGTCAATATATAATGAATAATGCAATAAATGAGATCAAAAACACTCTGGAGGGAACCAACAGTAGAATAAGGGAGGCAGAAGATAGGATAAGCGAGGTAGAAGATAGAATGGTAGAAATAAAGGAAACAGAGAGGAAAAAAGAAAAAAGAATTAAAAGAAATGAGGACAATCTCAGAGACCTCTGGGACAATGTTAAATGCCCCAACATTCAAATCATAGGAGTCCCAGAAGAAGAAGACAAAAAGAAAGACCATGAGAAAATACTTGAAGAGATAATAGTTGAAAACTTCCCTAAAATGAGGAAGGAAATAATCACCCAAGTCCAAGAAACCCAGAGAGTCCCAAACAGGATAAACCCAAGGCAAAACACCCCAAGACATATATTAATCAAATTAATGAAGATCAAACACAAAGAACAAATATAAAAAGCAGCAAAGGAAAAACAACAAATAAAACACAAGGGGATTCCCATAAGGATAACAACTGATCTTTCAATAGAAACTCTTCAGGCCAGGAGGGAATGGCAGGACATACTTAAAGTGATGAAAGAAAATAACCTACAGCCCAGATTACTGTACCCAGCAAGGATCTCATTCAAATATGAATGAGAAATCAAAAGCTTTATAGACAAGCAAAAGCTGAGAGAATTCAGCACTACCAAACCAGCTCTCCAACAAATGCTAAAGGATCTTCTCTAGACAGGAAACAAAAAGCGTGTATAAACTTGAACCCAAAACAATAAAGTAAATGTCAACGGGATCATACATATCAATAATTACCTTAAATGCCAACAAAGGTCCATCTAGTCAAGGCTATGGTTTTTCCAGTGGTCATGTATGGATGTCAGAGTTGGACTGTGAAGAAGGCTGAGCACCAAAGAATTGCTGCTTTTGAACTGTGGTGTTGGAGAAGACTCTTGAGAGTCCCTTGGACTACAAGGAGATCCAATCAGTCCATTCTAAAGGAGATCAGCCCTGGGTGTTCTTTGGAAGGAATGATGCTAAAGCTGAAACTCCAGTACTTTGGCCACCTCATGCAAAGAGTTGACTCATTGGAAAAGACCCTGATGCTGGGAGGGGTTGGGGGCAGGAGGAAAAGGGGACAACAGAAGATGAGATGGCTGGATGGCATTACCAACTTGATGGACGTGAGTTTGAGTGAGCTCCGGGAGTTTGTGATGGACAGGGAGGCCTGGCGTGCTGCAATTCATGGGGTCACAGAGAGTCAGACACGACTGAACGACTGAACTGAACTGAACTGAAATAGGTTGAATGCCCAAACCAAAAGACAAAGACTGGCTGAATGGATACAAAAACAAGACCCCTATATATGTTGTCTACAAGAGACCCACCTTGAAACAAGGGACACATACAGACTGAAAGTGAAGGGCTGGAAAAAGATATTCCACGTAAATAGAGACCAAAAGAAAGCAGGAGTAGCAATACTCATATCAGATAAAACAGACTTAAAACAAAGGCTGTGAAAAGAGACAAAGAAGGACACTACATAATGATCAAAGGATCAATCCAAGAAGAAGATATAACAATTATATATGCACCCAACATAGGAGCACCGCAATATGTAAGACAAATGCTAACAAGTATGAAAGGGGAAATTAACAGTAACACAATAATCGTGGAAGACTTTAATACCGCACTCACACCTATGGATAGATCAACTAAACAGAAAATTAACAAGGAAACACAAACTTTAAATGATACAATAGACCAGTTAGACCTAATTGATATCTATAGGACATTCACCCCAGAACAATGAATTTCACCTTTTTCTCAAGTGCACGTGGAACCTTCTCCAGGATAGATCACATCCTGGGCCATAAATCTAGCCTTGGTAAATTCAAAAAAATTGAAATCATTCCAAGCATCTTTTCTGACCACAATACAGTAAGATTAGATCTCAATTACAGCAGAAAAACTATTAAAAATTCCAACATATGGAGGCTGAACAACATGCTGCTGAATAACCAACAAATCACATAAGAAATCAAAAAAGAAAGCAAAATATGCATAGAAACGAATGAAAATGAAAACACAACAACCCAAAACCTGTGGGACACTGTAAAAGCAGTGCTAAGGGGAAGGTTCATAGCAATATGGGCATACCTCAAGAAACAAGAGAAAAGTCAAATAAATAACCTAACTCTACATCTAAAGCAACTAGAAAAGGAAGAAATGAAGAACCCCAGGGTTAGAAGGAAAGAAATCTTAAAAATTAGGGCAGAAATAAATGCAAAAGAAACAAAAGAGACCATAGCAAAAATCAATAAAGCCAAAAGCTGGTTCTTTGAGAGGATAAATAAAATTGACAAACCAGTAGCCAGACTCATCAAGAAACAAAGGGAGAAAAATTAAATCAATAAAATTAGAAATGAAAATGGAGAGATCACAACAGACAATACAGAAATACAAAGGATCATAAGAGACTACTATCAGCAATTATATGCCAATAAAATGGACAACTTGGAAGAAATGGACAAATTCTTAGAAAAGTACAACTTTCCAAAACTGAACCAGGAAGAAATAGAAAATCTTAACAGACCCATCACATGCACAGAAATTGAAACTGTAATCAGAAATCTTCCAGCAAACAAAAGCCCAAGACCAGAAAGCTTCACAGCTGAATTCTACCAAAAATTTAGAAAAGAGCTAACACCTATCCTACTCAAACTCTTCCAGAAAATTGCAGAGGGAGGTAAACTTCCAAACTCATTCTATGATACCAAAACCTGACAAAGATGCCACAAAAAAAGAAAACTACAGGCCAATATCACTGATGAACATAGATGCAAAAATCCTTAACAAAATTCTAGCAATCAGAGTCCAACAACACATTAAAAAGATCATACATCATGAACAAGTGGGCTTTATCCCAGGAATGAAAGGATTCTTCAATATCTTCAAATCAATCAATGTAATTCACCACATTAACAAATTGAAAAATAAAAGCCATATGATTATCTCAATAGATGCAGAGAAAGCCTTTGACAAAATTCAACATCCATTTATGATAAAAAACCCTTCAGAAAGCAGAAATAGAAGGAACATACCTCAACATAATTAAAGCTATATATGACAAACCCACAGCAAACATTATCCTCAATGGTGAAAAATTGAAAGCATTTCCCCTAAAGTCAGGAGCAAGACAAGGATGCCCACTTTCACCACTACTATTCAACATAGTTTTGGAAGTTTTGGCCACAGCAATCAGAGTAGAAAAAGAAATAAAAGGAATCCAAATTGGAAAATAAGAAGTAAAACTCTCACTGTTTGCAGATGACATGATCCTCTACATAGAAAACCCTAAAGACGCCACCAGAAATTTACTAGAGCTAATCAGTGAATATAGTAAAGTTGCAGGATATAAAATCAACACACAGAAATCCCTTGCATTCCTATACAGTAACAATGAAAAAACAGAAAGAGAAATTAAGGAAACAATTCCATTCACCACTGCAACGAAAAGAATAAAATACTTAGGAATATATCTACCTAAAGAAACTAAAGACCTATATATAGAAAACTATAAAACACTGGTGAAAGAAATCAAAGAGGACACTAATATATGGAGAAATATACTGTGTTCATGGGTCAGAAGAATCAATATAGTGAAAATGAGTAGACTACCCAAAGCAATCTATAGATTCAATGCAATCCCTATCAAGCTACCAATGATATTTTTCACAGAGCTAGAACAAATAATTTCACAATTTGTATGGAAATACAAAAAACGTCAAATAGCCAAAGCATCTTGAGAAAAGAAAATGGAACTGGAGGAATCAACCTGCCTGACTTCAGGCTCTCCTACAAACCCACAGTCATCAAGACAGTATGGTACTGGCACAAAGACAGAAATATAGATCAATGGAACAAAATAGAAATCCCAGAGATAAATCCATGCCCTATGGACACCTTATCTTTGACAAAGGAGGCAAGAATATACAATGGATTAAAGACAATCTCTTTAACAAGTGGTGCTGGGAAAACCTGTCAATCATTTGCAAAAGAATGAAACTAGAACACTTTCTAACACCATACACAAAAATAAACTCAAAATGGATTAAAGATCTAAATGTAAGGCCAGAAACTATAAAACTCCTAGAGGAGAACATAGGCAAAACACACTCTGACATAAATCACAGCAAGATCCTCTATGACCCACCTCCCAGAATATTGGAAGTAAAAGCAAAAATAAACAAATGGGACCTAATTAAACTTAAAAGCTTCTGCACAACAAAGGAAACTATAAGCAAGGTGAAAAGACAGCCTTCAGAATGGGAGAAAATAATAGCAAATGAAGCAACTGACAAAGAATTAATCTCAAAAATAAACAAGCAACTCCTGCAGCTCAATTCCAGAAAAATAAATGACCCAATCAAAAAATGGGCCAAAGAACTAAACAGACATTTCTCCAGAGAAGACATACAGATGGCTAACAAACACATGAGAAGATGCTCAACATCACTCATTATCAGAGAAACACAAATCAAAACCACAATGAGGTACCATTTCATGCCAGTCAGAATGGCTGCTATCCAAAAGTCTACAAGCAATAAATGCTGGAGAGGGTGTGGAGAAAAGGGAACCCTCTTACACTGTTGGTGGGAATGCAAACTAGTACAGCCACTATGGAGAACAGTCTGGCGATTCCTTAAAAATCTGGAAATAGAACTGCCATATGACCCAGCAATCCCACAGCTGGGCATACACAGTGAGGAAACCAGAATTGAGAGAGACACGTGTACCCCAAGGTTCATCGCAGCACTGTTTATAATAGCCAGGACATGGAAGCAACCTAGACATCCATCAGCATTTGAAGGGATAAGAAAGCTGTGGTACATATACACAATGGATTATTACTCAGCCATTAAAAAGAATACATTTGAATCAGTTCTAATGAGGTGGATGAAACTGGAGCCTATTATACAGAGTAAAGTAAGCCAGTAAGAAAAACATCAATACAGTATACTAATGCATATATATGGAATTTAGAAAGATGGTAACAATAACCCTGTATGCGAGACACAAAAGAGACACAGATGTATAGAAGAGTCTTTTGGACTCTGTGGGAGAGGGAGAGGGTGGGATGATTTGGGAGAATGGCATTGAAACATGTAAATTATCATATGTGAAATAAATCACCAGTCCAGATTTGATGCATGATACAGGATGCTCGGGGCTAGTGCACTTGGATGACCCAGAGGGATGGTATGGGGAGGGAAGTGGGAAGGGGGTTCAGGATGGGGAACACATGTAGACCCATGGTAGATTCATGTCAATGTATGGCAAAACGAATACAATATTGTAATTAGCCTCCAATTAAAATAAATAAATTTATATTAAAAAAAAGAATGAAGGGAGAAACTTTGTCTTTCTCATTCACTGTGTGTCCTAGCACTTGGAAGAAGGATCAGCATTTAGTGGGTTCTTAATAAACACTTAAATGAATAAAGTATTACTTATATGGCAGAATATGCTAATAATTACTACATTAATCAAATGATACTTCTTCTAGGTCAAGGCTTTTAACAAGAAAGAAGTTGGAAAGTTATTTATCTCAATTTTGCTCCCAGTACTGGTGTATTTTCTATAATACACCTCCAGCAGGTGGTCTCTGGGCCAATGTTTAAACACTTCCAAAAAGAGATACTCATTTTTTTGTTGTTGATACTTTTTGTGTTGTTTTTTTTTTTAAATATAAAACTTTTCTTTTTCAGAAACAGGTCTCCTTGTAGCTTCACCCAAGGTACTAGACTTGCCACCTGGAGCAAAACAAAAGTCTACTTACTCCTCTCTTCCCAGGGAGAGGCCTTCACATAGCTGCAGACCATTTCATGCTCCCCTAAGATTCCTCTATTCTCTGCCTCCTTCCACATGGAAGTGTTCTCAGGTTTTTCAGCATCCGAGTTGCCCTCCGACTTCATGCTTCAGTTTTCCAATGTGCCTTTTAAAAATATGGTCTCCAGAATCGAGCAACCCATTGCGGAGAACAGAGACAGCTCTCAGTCTTGACACTATACCAAAATAAGAAGTACTCTAGTATTACAATCGTTGTTTAGGAGTCTTGTCATACTAATTCACGTTGAACTGGCTAAACTCTTGGGCCACTTTTGGTCTCTCCCATCCCGTACTAAAGCAGTTCTTTTGGAAACTATGTGCAGACTTTGACATTACCATTACATGTTTCAGGTTGCTTTATGGGTTAAGCTTTATGAGTTCATCATAGAACCTGCCTTTGTGACTCTCATGGAGCCCAGGATCATACTCCGGACACTTAATAATTCAGCTTCAATCCAAACCTGAACCATTCCTATACAGTCAGCCAGCAGGTTTTCAATCCCTTTCTCTTTAGCTTGTCCCTTCCCTGAGCAATTCTTTTGGATAAACGAAACTATCTCCCTACATGAAAACTGGCGTTACTTGAAGATGGTCTGGATATACCATCACAGTCCAGAAAGGCACTTGGAAGACAACTGGTCCTGTCTAATTACTACCGGAAAAGAAAAAAAAGCAACACGATTACATAACAACTTTTCTAAAAATCAAAATAATTATTTTTCAGTAGATTTTTCTGTTTTATAATTCACAATTACATCCTACAACTTTCAGTTACTTAAATGTATATTTAGCCATGAGTTTAACTTGGAGAATACACTCTTAAGTTATACCACTTCAAGATATATGTGCTATGGATATTTGGTTTGAAGGTTTGCTGTCATTGTTTGGTTTGATTGTTAATAGCTGAGGGGCTTAAATAGCTATATTTTCTTTAAATTTTGTTCAGTTAATATTACTTTTACTCCTTCTAAGGAATAAACTGTGAAACTTTGATTTGTCTCTGTACTAGAAAATATTCAGATTTTCTGAGGAGACTGTCAGTTCTACCTCTGTATACTCCCGTTGGGACTCACAAGCTCCAGTCCTATTCAAATTCCTCACTTTTCACAAGGCGTCCAGCCCACCCTCTGAACTTTCACACATGCTGTTTTGATGTACATGCCAAGTTCCTTTCCTATGGCTAATTTTTATCCATCCTTCAGCTCCATCTGACTACTTGTAATGCTGTAACAAAATGATCTTGGTCCCAGGAGGGCAGAAATCTTTGTTCTGTTCTGTGATATACACCAAGTGCTTAAACCTGTGCCTGACACACGGCAGACCTTCAATAATGTGAGAAGTATTTATCAACAAACCCTTAACCACACTTAAGGGCTACAAGTGATCCTTTGGTAAGTAGAAATGAAAATGGATTAAGAGAACCCATTGCATAACCTGTTAACAATTACTTTTATATAGGTATGCATAGCAACTTATCAAGTTCTCATTTTAAATAAGTAAATCAAGATGAACTCTTCCTCACCTAAGGGCTGGGAATATATCTTACCCACTGGCCAGAATATCTTCTAAAATGTAAAGTAGCTGGTTCACAAGTTTGATGATCCAAACTAAACTGGAAACCTCGGGGGTGCCAGTGTTATTCAAGTCTCAAACTGGATGCTATTTCCTCTGCGAAGTCTTCCCTGGCCCCTATACCCAGGGCAGGGCTCCAAGGAACTGTCAGCTTTCCCCATGAAGCACATATATCCTGTTACAACTGTCCGTTTTAATTGACTGTTTCCTCCATTAAGTTATAAGGTTCCACGAGGACAGGGCTGGTGACTGGACATCCATTTGGTATCTGGTCACCACTGTTTCCCTAAGGGCTGGATTTCCACTGGTGCCCGAAGGCACTGAAACATTTGCTGACTGAATGCTGGATCTCTGCAACAAGTGCATTCTAATTAGTGGTTTGAGGAAAACTCTCCAACACACTGATGCTCACTACTTTTCAAAAGCTCAGTTTTGGAAGATTGTCAAGACCCATGAGATTATCTATTCTTCTAATACCTTCCTCTAAATTAAGCCAGACTATCAGCATCTGGAATCTATATCCAGCAATACTGATAACATCACCCACTAGAATTACTTCCACTGAAATGAACTTCAGGGAAGTTGTATGAGACACTCTTATGAAAGTCTTCACTTTTATTACCAAGGTATTACTCAGCATATAGTCTCTTCTCCAAGAGAATACCTAACAGTTTATCCTTTGCCAGTTTTGTCTTGTTTCAAATAACTAGTCTGTTTTAACTTTATGGGCACAGTGATTGTGTTTCTCTCAGGCTGCCAGGTCAGTAATCTTAAAAATCAAATTCATGCACTGCCTGCATCAAGTGATGTTAATTTTGTGTAGTCTTGTTCTGGCCTCCATCTTATTTCATTACTCTTACTTCCCATTCTCATAATTTTCCCTACTTTTAAATGACTTTATTATGTTCATACATTTATAAGCCACCATGAATCATTAAATGGCTTATAAACACACACTTTCTTTTACTTTGGTAGCTTGTAAATTCTAACACCATTCTCTAATCACTAGGCTCTCCAACAAAAACTGCTAAGTGCTTCTGGTTTATATCAACTGGAACCTTCGATTCACCTCTGTGCTTCTTTAAAATGAGAATTTTTAAAAAGTGCTAATATCATAGGGTTGGTTATAAATTATATGAAACACATGCACTTGCCCTGCACGTATTGTTTTGTGGGTATTAACTATTATTATCTTTACTACTCTCTAACTCATTGATTAAAATGACAACTAGCAAAGGAATACCACTAATTCTTCTACTTTGACACTGCTCCAACAACCCGATGTTTACGCTGGTTCTAGACTTTGCCACACGCCTTGTTCAAGTAAAGATAACAGAGCTAGGCCAGTCTTCCACTGGTTAAAGTACATAAAGCTCCTATTTACATACACAGAATAGTTAAGCTTGATAAATGATGCTAATATCAATCTAAAGACAAGAATATCTTGGAACTAGAGAGGTGGCTTCATGGAAATTGGATGGTAAAGAACAAAGGAAATGAATGAATTCAAAAAATAATGACTTATCAGTTAAATTAATCAAACTTTTTAGGAGAATGGTTTGAAATTTTAAAAATAGCTTTTGTAGTTCAAAACTATTTTAAAATCCATTAAAAATAAGACCTTGGTAATAAGTAAATAAAGGTAACAATTATTTTATAACAGTTGGGGATCTACAGCAAAGAACTAGGTTCAGTCTGGCTTTTCCACTTTCTGGACCTTGACTTTGGGTTACAGCTGAAGTTCTATCAACTACTAGTCATCGAAGTTTTCATTCATTTCCCATCATAAGTCATACCCAGGATGACTTAACCCAGCTAACTTGCTGTGCTATTCTAAGAATTAATGAAATATTAAAAAAAAAGTGATAGCTGCTCAGTCGTGTCCAACTCTTTGCAACCCCATGGACTGTAGTCCCCAAGCTCCTCTGTCCACGGAATTCTCCAGGCAAGAATACTGGAGTGGGTAGCCATTCCCTTTTCCAGGGGATATTCCTGACCCAGGGATCGAAACCAGGTCTCCTGCATTGCAGGCAGATTCTTCACCATCTGAGCCACCAGGGAAGCCTTGAAGATCTCAGAAAAACATCAATTGAGATATAAATGTTATTGCCATTTAAAAAGGTTAAAATTCTCTTTAATAATCCATTTGTATTCCAATATTATACTCTATCCTCGCTTTTACTTTTCCTAGCTTTAATATCAGGAGAAGGCAATGGCACCCCATTCTTGCCTGGAAAATTCCATGGACAGAGGAGCCTGGTAGGCTGCTGTCCATGAGGTCGCTAAGAGTCGGACATGACTGAGCGACTTCACTTTTACTTTTCACTTTCATGCCTTGGAGAAGGAAATGGCAACCCACTCCAGTGTTCTTGCTTGGAGAATCCCAGGGACAGGGGAGCCTGATAGGCTGCTGCCTATGGGGTCATACAGAGTCGGACATGACTGAAGCGACTTAACAGCAGCAGCAGCTTTAATATCACTTGTTTGCAAAACCTTACCTTCATAGAATAAACACATTTTCAAGGTTTTAGTATCTTTTAAAATCTAGCTACACAGTAACTTTGGGTAGAAAAAGGCAAGTTTGCCACACAAATCTCAGTGACTTCACAGACAGGTTTCTAGGTAATATATAGCATTATGATCAATGTAGCTGGGTGAATGTGGATCCATTTGTGATCTGGTTCCAAATCCATGTTTGATTGTTCTGTTAAATGTTGTACTGTCGATGCATCCAAAAGTTAACATTATAATGGTAGCTAGCTGACCTGTAAGTCAGACCAGTCTGTTAAAGCTTTCTTCATTAAAGTCTGCTTCCCTTGGGCCTCTTTGATTCATTTACTCTACCATTTGACCATAATTACAACTAGAGTAACCTACTCTATCAAGTGCAGAAGCCCCATTAATGTACCAGTAGCAGAATATGTAAAATCTACCTACTCCACAAAAACTTCAGCAACATAATGCAAACTACATTTTCTGTGTCTTTTCTTTAAGCTGTCATGTGCAGAGCAATATTCCAGGCAGAATGCAAACATTACCTCATTTAAACCATCCTTACCACCACCGATCAAGTGTTATCAGGCTCATTTTACAAAACAAGCCTGTCCCAGCGCTACCTAGGACGCTTACAAGTCTATTCTATTTTTTAAATTAGTCTAATTCAACCCATCTATGCCAAAAAGTTCCATTTACCAACAAATACCCATGCCTGCAGCTTCGTGCCTAAATTTTACTACCTTTCAACATTTCAATTACCCTCTCTTTCATCTGAGGCTGTCAGTCTGCTTAATAGTGAAACGGTTTTTCCTTTTTCTGTATAAAAATAAGAAAGTCTCGAGAAAGAAAACTTTGCAAGAGAGAAAGCAGGTACAGAAGTTCAACTGCTTCTGCCCCCTCTGGCTAATGTCACAATAACAATATTTTAAAAGTTTTTGAAACGTGTCCCAGTGGCAACCGGATATTCTTGCTATCTCTTGACTGTCATCCACCTTGCAAATTCACGAACTTTCTTGGTAGTTCAGGGTTCTTAAGCCAAAACTTTAAAGCCAAACTTGAGCAAACAACTTAGGTCATTTTACAGTGTTAAGACTTCCTGATTCCAAAAGTTTAGGATCACTCTTAGGGGCGGCCCCAAGGATCGGAGTTTAATGACCACCTCGGGTGTCAGGAGAAGCAGCCTATATAGCCCCTGGAGAAGGTGCGAGTAAACGGGGGACCGGGGATGGGGGAGAAAAAGGCGAGGTGACACAGCTGAACCCTCGGCCGGTGCTCAGGACGAGATCCCTGGAGAACAGTTTTTCCTACTAGGCAAGGGCTAGCGGGTGACCGAGAAAGAAGCCGGGGGCAGGGACCCGAGGAGGGGCTTGAATGCTGAGCGCGGCGGAGAGGGGCACTCTGGCAGGGCGCGGGAGTAGGGAAGAGCCGGGTCGCACCTGAACCCACGGGGCGGTTCCGGTCCAGATTGGTGGGCGAGCTCCGCTGGCGCCCCAAGCCCGGGGAGGAGGAGAAAGACGCATCCCGGGGCAGAAGCGGCAGTTCCCGGTCGCTGGCCTGGCTAGGGGAGGCCGCACCTTCCTCCCCGGCAGCAGTCTCCAGCCTCACAGCGCCCCCCGGAGCGACCTTCCGCCGCTGGGCCCAGGCGATCCGCGGCAGCAGCGGCTCCCGCTCCTCGTCCTCTTCGTCCTCCTCCAGGCTCCCGCTGCCGGCGGACTCTGGCCTCCCGGGCTCGGAGGCCTCCGCCATGGCTTCCCTCTGTGCCTTCCGCGCTGAGACCGACTCAGAGAGGCGAGGCGTTCGGGTCTGGTCTCGGCATCGCGGGGCACCGGAGCCTCTGGGTCAGACCGAAGAAACCTAGCCAGTACACTGTCCAGCTCTGTGCCCGCCAGGCGGTTGCCCCGCCCGCTCGCCCGCCCGCCGAGCCCCACCTCGCGCCTCCCCCGCGCCTGCGCGGAAGTGCGGGGGCTTTAAGCGGGGCCCGGCCGCCACCTGTCTCCCTAAACTGGGGAAGACGCCCGGCGGGGCTAAAGTTACTGCTTGTGGAGCGCGGGGGTGGATGTTAATCTACCTTTGCAGAGGTGCCCCTCTCTAACCCAAATCGGCCTCTCCCTCCCCTGCAGAATTCTCTCATGTTTCCCACAATGTATACCTGTATTTCTTTGTATGACTAACATGTTTCCCCCACTAGAAGTCCCGGAGAGCCAGGGCCTCGTCATTTTTTCCAAACATTCCTGATATTGTAGTTTGCATTTTTCTCTTTTTAAACACTGGTTAATCTAGCTAGAAGTTTATATAAATTTTTAGTTTTTTTCAAAAAGCCATCTATGGGTCCATTGATTATCTGTTCTCTAGTTCATTGACTTTTTAATAATTTTCTTCCTTTTTCTTTTTTTAATATATGTACCTTGTTTGGGTTTTGTTCGGTTTCTTAATTTGTAAGTTTACCAGATTTGTAAGTCTACCAAATTTGGGGAAATCTCAGCCATTATTTTTTCAAAAAATTTTCTACTCCACTCTCTTCCCTTTCTGTGATTCTTATTACAGGTACTTTAAGCTCTTCAGTATCGTCTTAAAGATTAGTATAGCTCTGTCCATTTTCTCCAATAGTTTTTATCTCTGTTTTTCAGCTGGAATAATTTCTCTTAATCTGTTTTTAAGTTTGCCAATCCTTCAGCCATTTCTAATTAGCTGCTGGACCCACCCAGTGAATTTTTTATTTCAAAATTTTTACTTTTCAGTTCTAGAATTTCCATTCCCCCCTTCTCTTTTTAGAGTTTCTGTATCTCTGCTGAGTTTTTCTGCTAACTCATTATTATGACGATATACTTTTTCATGTCCTTGTACAGTGTATCAGTTCAGTTCAGTTGCTCAGTCGTCTCTGACTCTGCAATCCCATGGACTGAAGCACACCAGGCTTCCCTGTCCATCACCAACTCCTGGAGCTTGTTCAAACTCATGTCCATTGAGTCGGTGATGCCATCCAACCATCTTTCCCTCTGTTGTCCCCTTCTTCTCCCGCCTAATGTATAATAACTGTTTAAAACTCTTTGCTAGCCATCATGGAGAACGATATAGAGATTCCTTAAGAAACTAAAAATAGAGTTTCAGTATGATCTAGCAATCCCACTCTTGGGCATGTATCCACAGAGGGCATGTATCCACAGAACACTCTAATTCAAAAAGATACATGGACCCCAAAGTTCATAGCAGCACTATTTACAATAGCCAAAACATGAAAGCAACCTAAATGTCCACTGACAGATGAAATGGTTAAACAAGACACACACACACACACACAGATATACACACACACACACAGAGTGGAGTATTATTCAGCCATAAAAAAGAATGAAATAATGCCATTTACAGCACCACAGATGGACCTAGAATTTATCATCCTAGGTGGAGTAAGTCAGACAGAGAAAGAGAACTATCATATGATATCATTTATATGTGGAATCAAAAAAATAATACAAATAACTTATTTATTAAATAGAAATAGATGACAGAGGATGAGATGGCTGGATGGCATCACTGACTCGATGGACATGAGTCTGAGTGAACTCTGGGAGTTGGTGATGGACAGGGAGGCCTGGCGTACTGCGATTCATGGGGTCGCAAAGAGTCGGACACAACTGAGCAACTGAACTGAACTGAATAAAACCAGATGTGAGAGTTGGACTGTGAAGAAAGCTGAGCACCAAAGAATTGATGCTTTTGAACTGTAGTGTTGGAGAAGACTCTTGAGAGTCCCTTGGACTGCAAGGAGATCCAACCAGTCCATTCTAATGGAGATTGGTCCTGGGTGTTCTTTGGAAGGAATGATGCTAAAGCTGAAACTCTAGTACTTTGGCCACCTCATGGGAAGAGTTGACTCATTGGAAAAGACTCTGATGCTGGGAGGGATTGGGGGCAGGAGGAGAAGGGGACGACAGAGGAT
This sequence comes from Bos grunniens, assembly GCF_055505025.1. NCBI lineage: Eukaryota > Metazoa > Chordata > Mammalia > Artiodactyla > Bovidae > Bos > Bos grunniens. The sequence goes on from NC_141170.1 coordinate 73,675,678, forward strand.
GAGATGGTTGGATGGCATCACCGACTCGATGGACGTGAGTTTGAGTGAACTCCGGGAGTTGGTGATGGACAGGGAGGCCTGGCGTGCTGCAATTCATGGGGTCACAAAGAGTCGGACACGACTGAGTGACTGAACCGAACTGAACAGAAATAGAAAACAAGCTTATGGTTGCCAAAGGGAAAATGTGAGGGAGGGATAAATTGGGAGTTTAACATATACAACTACTAAATAGAAAATAAGTAATAAGGACTTACTGTATAAGACAGGGAGTTACATTCAATATCTTATAAGAATCTATAATGGAAAATAATCTGAAAAGGATATATATATATATTTATGTATGTAATCACTTTGCTGTGAACCTAAATAACACAACTTTGTAAATCAACTATAATTTTTAAAAAGTCTTTGCTAATTCTTACATCTGAGTCATCTTGGAGTCAGTTTCTATTGACTACCTTCTCCCTAAACTATGAGTCAAACTTTCCTGTTTCTTATATATTTGCTAATTTTTTTATTGTGTACTAGATATTATAGATGTATATATATGCATATTGTAGAGCCTCTAGATGCTGCTATCCTTCCTCTGATAAATGTTGATGTATTCTAGTAGGCAGTTAATTTTTTACCCTATGTACATAGAGTTTAGGAGTCAACCAAGGATTTTGGCTGAGTATATGTGTCAGCTTTGGAGTTCTTTTCCTCTACTACTCTTTCCTTTTCAGGAATTTCATCTTCAATTTCCAGTTGCTCTGGAAGCCCCAGGCTCCATTCTCTAATTCCTTAAGCCATTAATATTGTAGTTTTCTGAGTTCAGCTGCTTTTCACAATGCAGACTGAGCAATGCCCTCAGATAAAAAAGATGTATGAGCATAAAATCACACTCATTATATTTCAATTCTTTGAACAGTAGCCATCCCTTAAAATTCCACCTGCCTGCTTTGGGTTACTTTTCAGCATCTTCAAATAATTGCTTTTATATTTTATCCAAAGTTTATGACTTTATCTATAAAAGGCTTACTCTGATATAACTTCCTATGGCATATTTTTACAGAAATGTATCTTTTAGTGAGGTGAATGGTGCTGGTGCTATTTATTTTTTTTGGTCTGTAGTTCACGTTAGTGGGCTTTCCTGGTGGCTCAGATGGTAAAGAATCTGCCTACAATTCAGGAGACCCACGTTCAATCCCCGGGTTGCAAAGATCCTCTAGAGGAGGAAATGGCAACGCACTCCAGTATTCTTGCCACCGAGATAATCCCATGGACAAAGGAGCCTGGCAGGCTATAGTCCACGGGGTCACAAAGAGTCAGACACAACTGAAGTGACTGAACTCACATGCACATGTTAGTAGAGGAATACTAGTTACTGCTAGATAAGACAGGATTCAGCATCAATTCTATTTGTAGATATGAACACTGAGAAAATATGTTCAAATAAATAGATGATTATGGTGAATGCTTTGAAATAGCAATGTCACTCAAATTTTTGATCTTTCAAGATATATGCTAAAAGTCATATAGCGCTCTATCATCAAAAATAATTTTTTATTATCTATCATCAGGCAATTCATTTAGGTCCTCTTTTGTTTGAGTTATTCACTTTCTTTCACGCAAAGAGTTGGACACGACTGAGCGACTGAACTGAACTGAATTCACTCTTTTGGTTATTCAATTTCTGGCAAGTATACCAAAAAGGCTTTTAAAAGACTTATCAGTTATTAGTAATTGTTCTGTAACCCTTTCAAGACGCTATTTTTTTAACTGAGTTGAGAAAATAAAAATATTAACATATCTATAAATTTTGGCAATAAAATATTACTTGTTAAAATGCTTTTATCTTATCATGAGTTTTAAGTATATTTTTGCCAAAACTTTAGGACTACAGATTTGGTTCATTCAATGTATGTTAAAAAAAAAAAGTCTAACTTAAAAGTTAATTGGTAAAGCCAATATCCACTATCAAATCAGTCAGCCAGAGCAAGTATTTTTTCAATTCATGATAGCTCAGTTGGTAAAGAATCTGCCTGCAATGCAGGATACCCTGGTTCGATTCCTGGTTGGGGAAGATCCACTAGAGAAGGGACAGGCTACCCACTCCAGTATTCTTGGTCTTCCCTTGTGGCTCAGCTGGTAAAGCATCCGCCTGCAATGCGGGAGCCCTGGGTTTGATCCCTGGGTTGGGAAGATCCCCTGGGAAGGGAAAGGCTACCCACTCTAGTATTCTGCTCTGGAGAATTCCATGGACTGTATAGTCCTTGGGGTTGAAGAGAGTCAGACACGACTGAGTGACTTTCACAACAACAACAAATATGGTAGACCCTGGAGGAGGGCATGGCAACCCACTCCAGTATTCTTGCAGGAGAATCCCATGAACAGAGGAGCCTGGCAGGCTACAGCCCATAGGATTGCAAAGAGTCAAACATGACTGAAGCAACTTAGCACAAGCACACAAACATGGTAAAGTATATCCCTGTTTTATCAGCATCTCAGTTTTAAAATTCTGAGGCTCTGCTGCCTCTAGTATTTCTCACAGATATTTCTTAACTTTGTTCCCACAAAACATTTCCTTAGGAGTCCATTCTTTGATAGTAGTTACGGTTTAGAAGATGCAAGATCTTTATTTATTTTTTAATTTTAATTGGAGGCTAATTACTTTACAATACTGTGGTGGTTTTTGCCATGCATTCACATGAATCAGCCATGGGTGTACATATGTTCCCCATCCTGACCCTCCCTCCCACTTCCCTCCCCATGCCATCCCTCAGGGTCACCCCAGTGTACCAGCCCTGAGCATCCTGTCTCATGCATTGAATCTGGACTGGCGATCTATTTCACATATGATATTCACATATGATAATATACATGTTTCAATGCTATTCTCTCAAATCATCCCACCCTTGCTTTCTCCCACAGAATCCAAAAGTCTGTTCTTTATATCTGTGTCTCTTTTGCTATCTCACATAGAGGGTCATCATTACCATCTTTCTAAATTCCATATATATGCGTTAATATACTGTATTGGTGTTTTGAAGATGCAAGATCTTTAAATGAAACTTGGCATCATTCTTGCAATCTAACTGTACAATACCCATGTATTCAGAACATCCTAACACAGGACTAAATGTACCATGTCCAATGTCACCATCACCTTTAACGCTCCCTTAATAAGAGAAGACATGAAGCACAGTTGCTACTTCATGGGGCATTCATTAATCAAGGCTTTACCAACATCTGTATTTCAAAATCCAATCTTTGTTGTGAGCCTCAGGTTTTTTATACCCCAGCACAAGGAGCCACTGAAAGATTCCGGATACGTTTTTCCAGCACCAACTGGAATTCAGTTCTACCACTAACCACACAGAGTTAGCACAGATCTTATAAGTTAAAGGGTCAGTCCTCCATGAGACCATCCTTACTTCAGATATCAGCTACCCTTCAGGGGTCCTCAGGCCACCTCCAGTTATAACCAACTGGCTGTATATTTGGGGGGCCCATCACCTCCTTAGGTTCTGTAATTTGCTAGAACAAGTCACAGAACTCAGCAAAGATCTGAAGGTTTCTGCCTTAATGGAAATTATGATGAAATGGAACTTACAGACAAATAGGCAGTTGCAATACAGTATCCTAAGAGCTTTGTGGAGGAAGTACAGGCTGCTATGAGAGTATATGAGGAAGACCAATCAGGAAAGAGGGCTAAGAAAAAGAATACAGGGGTAGGGAAGAGACTTGGCTAGAGTAAAATCCCACCTGAAATTTCTGATCATGTTTTTCAGCAATCTAGCTGTTGTTTTTTGCTAGTGGTATTGGTTGGGCTCCATCAACAACCCTCCTCTCTCCCAGGTGCCCCAAATGATCTTTATTTTCACCCCTAAGTAGAAAACTATCCTTACTAAGCAAACACAGACTGAAGAAAGTTTCTATTCCTCCATTCCCTTAACAAATAAATTGTATCACGTGCTATTCTAGTGCTGGGGAAAGAAGAGAGAACACACCTCTGCTCTCATGAGGCTTCCATTCTCATGAGGGAGACAAATAATAAAAAGTAGCCAATAGAAAGTTACAATGTGAAATGACGACAAATGTTATGAAAAAGAATAATGCAGGCTGAAGAATACAGAACGACAGTAGTATAAACAAGTGGTGCTACTGCATAAAAGGTGGTTGTAATGGTTTGGTTGGTGATTTTCCCCAAAGGATATTTCCATGTCAAATCCCTGGAACCTGTAAATATTATTTGGAAAAAAAGTTTTTGAAGATGTAACTAAGTTAAGGACTGGGGGATTGTATCATCCCAGATGACACTAAATCTAATGACAAATGTCCTTATGAAAGAAAGGCAGAGGGAAGTTTAAGACAAAAGAGGAAAAGACACACATAGAGGCAAATGTGAAGATGAGACACAGATGTGGCCACAAGCCAAAGAATCCAAGAAATGCCAACAGTAACAAGAAAATAATACAATAGTCAAACACTCAAAGACAGAATGGACAATGATATGATAGCTATTAGGCTATCTGAGATGAGTGCTCCAAATAGTTACTTCTAAATCCTGTCTATATGAAAATTCTGGAGCTTCTTCTGTGTATTTTCTGGCTCTGTTCTAATTTTTGTGTGTTTTTTAATTAAAAAGTTACATTACAATGATTTTAGTGCACTAGAAGGTTTTTACAGCAATAAGGGAAAAAAAACAGACTACTGGTTCTAGGTGAATGTATTAATTAGACTAGGTTGATTTTAAGGTTATGATTCAATTGACATGCCATGTGTAACCCCAGAAAACAGAACACTACTAGCCTTTGAGTAAATCTGATAATAGCTGCTTGATCATCTATATTGGCTTTGTTCAGCTAGCTGCAGTGGACTTTTACTTCATGGGGAATCTATTATTGCCTTGAAGAAACACAAAGATCCTCTAGATGAGCCCTCCAATCTTTGTATTCGGCTCCACTTCAATATTTATATGTATATGTTGTGATTTGAATACAGACATATGAAAGAAAAACATAATCCCAGTTTTCTGTCATTTCCCAAATTTATCTCATACTAATATTGGATCCTGCTTTAAGCAGAATCTGTTCCCAAAAACTTACATGCAGATAAAATGCTTCTGAAACAAATGCTGCTTTAATGCAGTGATAATGAAAGCTACAGTTTATTGAGAGCCAGATGCTATTCCACGTGCTTTGAGTTAATTAGCATATATACCCTCACAACAACCCATTGTGGCAGGGTTCTTATTATCCCCTTTACACACGGGGAAACTAAGGCATATACAGGTGAAAGTGATTTGTCCCAGGTCACCCAGATGTAAGTGGAAGAGTTAATGGTCTGGCTCCACCCTTTCAGTCATTCCATTCTACAGCCTCTCTTGGCTTGGGAAACCAAAAGAAGTTTCTTTCTAAATCACGGTTCTGATCGTTGTCACTAGCTTCTTTTTTTCTTCAGGAGATCTTTTTTTTCTTTTAATGAAGTATAGTTGATTTACAATGTTGTGTTAGTTTCAGATGTATAGCAAAGTGATTCATTTATATTGTTATTGCTGTTTAGTCATTCAGTTGTGTCTGACTCTGTGACCCCCTGGACTGTAGCTCTCCAGGCTCCTGTGTCCATGGGATTTCCCAAGCAAGAATACTGGAGTGGGTTGTCATTTTCTCCTCCAAGGGAACTTCCCGACCCAGGGATCGAACCTGCATCTCCTGCATTGGCAGGCAGATTTTCTACACTAAGCCACCAGGGAAACCCTATTCAGTATACAATACATATATATATATATTCTTTTTCAGATTCTTTTTCATTATAGGTTATTATAAGATATTGAATATCATTCCTTGTGCTATACAGTAGGTCCTGTTGATAATCTATTTAAATGTAGTGGTGTGTATATGTTAATCCCAAACTCCTAATTTATCCCTCCTCTCCCTTCCCCCTTTGGTAACCATAAGTTTGTTTTCTGTATCTGTGAGTCTGTTTTTTAAATAAGTTCATTTTCATCATTTTTTTAGATGCCATATATAAGTGATATCATATGATATTTGTCCTCTCTGACTTACTTCACTTAAGATAATAAATTCTAGGTCCATTCATGTTGCTGCAAATGGCATTATTTCATTCTTTTTTGTTGCTGAATACTCCATTATATATATATCTCACATCTCCTTTATCCATTCATTTGTTTAAAGACAGTCACTAGCTTCTAATGCCATCCTCATTGCTCACTTAAAAATGAAAACAGAAGCAAACCTAAAAATTTACCATGGCATGTAATTCCTCCCCAACTGGGCTCTAACCCTTCATATCAACCCCAGCTGCAGCCATCCTGAATGATTTCCTATTTCTAGGACCAGTTATTTCATGTCTCTGTGTCTTTAATCTTCAGTTTAGTCGCTCAGTTGTGTCTGACTCTTTGTGACCCCGTGGACTGTAGCACACCGGGCTTCCCTGACCCTGTCTTTAATCTTACTGACAGGGTATCTCTACCATCTTCTCCACGTGGCCATCATCTACCTCACCTCTAAAACCCCACTTCCCTAAATAGGGATCATCATGTCTCTATCCTATATTCTCCCTAAATCCTTGCTCTGACTTCCTCCAGTGGCACCCCTCCCACTAAAGTTTCATCATTTCTCTATTCAAAGGTGCTGTGAAAGTGCAAGTCCCCTGCAGTAAAGGAGGTGATGTTCTCTCTGTATTTCTCTCTCACTTCCTCCAGTTCCTAGGAAAGTGACTAGAACATAATGTGTGCTTGACAAAGGTTTTATAAATTCATGAACAAATGAACAAATCAGTAAAATTATATTTAAAGGAGTCTGTAAATAAATTCTGTAATGAAAGCCATTAATCCTCAACTTTTCTTTGATAATATTGATATTTGCTTGCCAAATATCACCAAGAAAGCCTGTGTTGAGAGGTCCCCAAGAGCATCCCAGGTTTGATGATTCAGTGGGAGGACTCACAGGACTCAGCGTGTGGTCATATTTATATCTATGACTTATTATAGTGAAAAGATACAAAGCAGAATTAGCAAAGGGAAAAGGCACCTGAGATGAAGTTGAGAGGAAACCAGGCACTCACTTCCAAGAGCCATCTCCCAGTGGAGGCACACAGGACACTCTTACCTCCCTAGACTACAAGTTATGACAACAAGTGTGAAATGCTGTCTACCAGCAAAGCTCAGAGACTCAGTGTTGGAGGTTTTTATTGGGGCTGGTCATGCAGGCATCCTCTGCCTAGCATCAATCAAAATTCCAGATCCCTAGAAACAATGCATGTGATCAGCGTAAACCACAATGTTTGCAAAAACATTTCAGGCACAGTGAGTCACTCTTATCAGGAATGGTGGGAAACCAGGTTGTCAGTGAGAATCCCAGATGTCAGTCAAGGGCCATGCAACAATAACACTTGCCAAATGAGAAGAACAGCTCTCAAAGGAAAGAATAACACCTCAGCAAGAAAAGAGGAAAAGGGCTGGCTAGCCCCATTCTCCAGAATGAGATGAAGGACAGAAACCCAGTTCCTCAGAGGCCATCTCAGAAGAGAGTTAAGCAAAGAATTGCCAGATTTTCTTTTTCAAAATCCTGGTTGGGAATGGCAATGGGTTCATGGTGTACAAAACTGTGAGAGTGGTTACAAATATAGGTACTTGATGAAAATACACTGGTACTGCCAGTTTGTGCAGTTTAATATAATTTTTACGAAATATTTAAATTTTTTATAACTGTATCAGTTCAGTTCAGTCGCTGAGTCACATCTGACTCTTTGTGACCCAATGAATCGCAGCACACCAGGCCTCCCTGTCCATCACCAACTCCTGGAGTTCACTCAGACTCATGTCCTTCGAGTCAGTGATGCCATCCAGCCATCTCATCCTCTGTCGTCCCCTTCTCCTCCTGCCCCCAATCCCTCCCAGCATCAGAGTCTTTTCCAATGAGTCAACTCCTCGCATGAGGTGGCCAAAGTACTGGAGTTTCAGCTTTAGCATCATTCCTTCCAAAGAAATCCCAGGGCTGATCTCCTTGAGAATGGACTGGTTGGATCTCCTTGCAGTCCAAGGGACTCTCAAGAGTCTTCTCCAATACCACAGTTCAAAAGCATCAATTCTTCGGTGCTCAGTTTTCTTCACAGTCTAACTCTCACATCCATACATGACCACTGGAAAAACCATAGCCTTGACTAGACGGACCTTTGTTGGCAAAGTAATGTCTGTGCTTTTCAATATGCTATCTAGGTTGGTCATAACTTTTCTTCCAAGGAGAAACTGTCTTTTAATTTCATGGCTGCAGTCACCATCTGCAGTGATTTTGGAGCCCAGAAAAATAAAGTCTGACACTGTTTCCACTGTTTCCCCATCTATTTCCCATGAAGTGATGGGACCAGATACCACGATCTTCGTCTTCTGAATGTTGAGCTTTAAGCCAACTTTTTCACTTTCCTCTTTCACTTTCATCAAGAGGCTTTTTAGTTCCTCTTTACTTTCTGCCATAAGGATGGTGTCATCTGCATATCTGAGGTTATTGATATTTCTCCCGGCAATCTTGATTCCAGCGTGTGCTTCTTCCAGCCCAGCGTTTCTCATGATGTACTCTGCATAGAAGTTAAATAAGCAGGGTGACAATATACAGCCTTGACATACTCCTTTTCCTGTTTGGAACCAGTCTGTTGTTCCATGTCCAGTTCTAACTGTTACCTCCTGACCTGCATATAGGTTTCTCAAGAGGCAGGTCAGGTGGTCTGGTAGTCCCATCTCTTGAAGAATTTTCCACAGTTTATTGTGATCCACACAGTCAAAGGCTTTGGCATAGTCAATAAAGCAGAAATAGATGTTTTTCTGGAACTCTCTTGCTTTTTCCATGATCCAGCGGATGTTGGCAATTTGATCTCTGGTTCCTCTGCCTTTTCTAAAACCAGCTGGAACATCAGGAAGTTCACGGTTCACGTATTGCTGAAGCCTGGCTTGGAGAATTTTGAGCATTACTTTACTAGCGTGTGAGATAAGTGCAATTGTGTGGTAGTTTGAGCATTCTTTGGTATTGCCTTTCTCTGGGATTGGAATGAAAACTGACCTTTCCCAGTCCTGTGGCCACTGCTGAGTTTTCCAAATTTGTTGGCACATTGAGTGCAGCACTTTCACAGCATCATCTTTCAGGATTTGAAATTCAACTGGAATTCCATCACCTCCACTAGCTTTGTTCATAGTGATACTTTCTAAGGCCCACTTGACTTCACATTCCAGGATGTCTGGCTCTAGGTGAGTGATCACACCATAGTGATTATCTTGGTCGTGAAGATCTTTTTGGTACAGTTTTTCTGTGTATTCCTGCCACCTCTTCTTAATATCTTCTGCTTCTGTTAGGTCCATACTATTTCTGTCATTTATTGTGCCCATCTTTGCATGAAATATTCCCTTGGTATCTCTAATTTTCTCAAAGGGATCTCTATCCCATATTGTTTTCCTCTATTTCTTTGCATTGATCACTTTCTTTCCTTTTCTCCTTTGCTTTTCGCTTCTCTTCTTTTCACAGCTATTTGTAAGGCCTCCTCAGACAGCCATTTTGCTTTTTTGCATTTCTTTTCCATGGGGATGGTCTTGATCCCTGTCTCCTGTACAATGTCATGAACCTCTGTCCATAGTTCATCAGGCACTCTATCTATCAGATCTAGTCCCTTAAATCCATTTCTCACTTCCACTGTATAATCATAAGGGATTTGATTTAGGTCATACCTGATTGGTCTAGTGGTTTTCCCTACTTTCTTCAATTTAAGTCTGAATTTGGCAATAAGGAGTTCATGATCTGAGCCACAGTCAGCTCCTGGTCTTATTTTTGTGGACTGTATAGAGCTTCTCCATCTTTGCTGTAAAGAATATGATCAATCTGATTTTGGTGTTGACCATCTGGTGATATCCATGTGTAGAGTCTTCTCTTGTGTTGTTGGCAGAGGTATAGAAGTATATAATTCAATTTTTTGTCTTATTTTTATTTCAATAGACAGAAAGCAAAACTAGCCAAGTGCCAATCTAATTGCAGACACTAGATAAATCCAGGGACAAGACAGACTTCAGGAACTGTGGTTTTAACAAGTTTTATATACCTTGTAATTTCCCTGGTATTCTTACTTGTGTGGTTGCCTGTCCACAGTACTTACTGAAAAATCAGTGAAAGCAGAGAAAGGACTGTTAGCTTGTCAGCAAGAAAATGAGGAGCTGGGAAATCGGGTACCACGCTGCTGCTGGGTCTGGGTGAGGGGAGATAAGCAGATGGTGATGTTGTTGAAAGAAAAGGAAAACTGGTCCAATCCTTAAGCCCCTAGGAAAGAGGAAGAACTAGGGCGAGCAAGTGTGGGCCTGCAAGTGGGGCTCAATCTTTGAAACCTGTATTAGTTTCCTAGAACTTCCCTAACAAACCATCAAAAACTGGGTGCTGTGAAACAACAGAATTTATTCTCTCACAGTTCAGGAGGCAAGAAGTTTGAAATCAAGATGTTGGCACAGCCATGCTCTCTCCAAAGGCTCTTGGGGAAAATCATCCTTATTTCTCCCAGCTTCTGGTAGCTCCTGGAAACCCCTGGCCTTGTGGACACATCACTCTAATCTCTGCTCCAATGTCACGTAGCCTGCTCCTCTCTATGTATTTCTGTTTGTTCTCTTCTCTTTTTATAAGGACACCAGTCATTAGATTTAAGGGAGTACCTTAATCCAGTATGACGTGATCTTAACTAATTACATTTGCAATGACCGTATCTCCAAATAAGGTCACATTTTGAGGTTTTGAATGGACGTAGGATTTTTTTCTTTTTATAAAAAGGGGACACTATTCAACCCACACTAAAACCTCATCACAGTAATTTGCACTTGTCATTGTCAGATGAGAGGTCCCCCACCAAAACCTCAGTGTGCCTATTAGTATAGCTTGCCTGGAATCTGTGACTATCAAAAAAGGAAGCCACTGAGAAAACCTAAGAGGACGTCACAAAAAAGATAAGGAAAATTGCTTCCTATGTGTGACCAGACTTAATGTTATTCCATGGATGAAAAGCCCATGATTTCAAAGCTCACAATGAAAGCTCTTGTTGAAGGAAATCTGCTTATGAGACACCATATGGTGAATGTGGTTGCATTAACTCTCTGGGGCATCTTGAATGTGCTCTGATCTTCCTCACAGGGTCCCCTCATCACAGGGTGTGTGACAGGCCCATCTGCAAGGATCCAGGTACATTCAGAGGACAGGATGCACAAGCTTGTAAACATATCCAGACCTGTCTGAGCCACCCACAAAGACGCTCCAGCTATGCTAAAATAACCTCTGGCCACTCCCTTCTGAAGACTGCTTCTCTGAGGGAAACCTTTATTTGCTTAAGGAACCTCTGGCTTTGAGGAAACACTGGAGAGTGGCTGCTCAGTCAATTCTGCTTCCAGAATTAGACTTATGGACACTGACATAGGTTAAAAAACAAGTGAACAAACTAACTTACATGCTGATACTATTTTTAACTTCTATCACCAAGTTGGTACTGTTGGTAAATGAATGAGATGCAAAAGAATCTCAAAAGTACAGTTGCAATCATTCCTGGTCCACAAGACATTTTCAAATGGCATATTAAGCTATTAAGTAACTTCCATAGACTGTGTTCCCTCAAAATTCATCAATCAAATCTAACCCCCAATATAATGGTATTTTGGAGGAGATTAGGTCGTAAGAGTTGAACTCCCATGAATGGATTTAGTACCCTGACCCCAAAGAGCATTCTTGTCCACTTCTACCAAGTGAGGACATAGTGAAAAGATGGGCATCTATTAATCAGGAAGCAGACCTTCATCAGAAATTAAATCTGCTGGCAGCACAGTCTTGGACATCCCAGCCTCCAGTCAAGTTCTATTGTTTATAAGCCACCAGTATATGGTATTTCTTTTATAGCAGCCCAAATAGACTAAGAGACTCATTGTCAACATGGTGTATGGCATGGCAGGGGCAGTGGTTTAAGTCACTCAGTTGTGTCCAACTCTTTGCGATCCCATGGACTGTACCCACCAGGCTCCTCTGTCCATTGGATTTCCCAGCAAGAATACTGCACTGGGTTGCCATTTCCTTCTCCACGGGATTTTCCAGACCTAGGGATAGAACCCGGGTCTTCCACATTACAGGAAGTCTCCTGCATTGCAGGCAGATTCTTTACCTACTGAATCACCTGGGAAGCTGTATGGCATGGAACTTTTCTAATGATTTAATCTATCCATCCTTTTATTCATCCACTCCTCACTCTATTGATTCTACTTCTACTCAAACTGGTTTAAAAGAAATTCATTATCGTGCTTTGGAGGAAGGCCAACAAGAGGGCGCGTTTGGGAACTTGTTCACTCAGGGGCTCATCATTGTCACCAGAGACCCAGGTTCTTTCCATCCTTTAGCTCGTTCATGCTTAGCTTGTTGGCTTCACTTTCAGGCTGCCACTCTCATGAGTGAACGATGATTGCAGCTGTTGTCAGCAGCTTCATACCAGACATAGCCACAGAAAGGCAAGCAACCCAATACCTTTCTTTCCAGGTCTTCTACCCTAAATCCCTTCTGTAGAGCAGCCAGCGTGATCTTCCCAACTTGCATTTCCAATTATGTTCCTCTTCTGCTTAAAGATTCAGTAGCCTCCCATGATACTTAGAATATAAACCAAAATGTGATCTGGGGTTATAATGCTGTCCAGCTGAATTTGAAGGAAACTTGATCAGGAACCAGGTTCTTCCCTTGCCCCTCAGCAGCAAGAGTTTCTTTCGCTCTTCTCTTGCTATCAGCCACTAACACCTTTCCATCTTTTCATGCCTTCCTGACCTTGTGGCAGCTGTTTGTGAATAACATGCGGTTACTCATGCCTTTTCTTTTGCATGTTTTCAGAGTCTCTTCTTGAACCTAGCAGATTCTTTCTTCGTATTTTCTAGATCTAATTTCTAACCAAGGTACCCTGGTTGGCTTCTTTTCTTACTATCCTTCCTGTTTGGGTAGAGCTTTCCAACTGGTCTAATTGGTTTGTGATGGAGAAGATGAGGAGGCAGGCAGATCACATGGAAAAGAACATTTCAGAGGCTGTGGTGGAGGCCTTCTTTTCCCACAGTGACCGAAAGGCAGGTATCCAAACTGATCCGTCCAATACAGGAGAAAAAGGATGACCAGAGTTTTTGGATAATAGTCCACAGTGTTATCTCCTGGCAAGGCATAGTGGTATTTTAAAGAGGCTCTGTCTCCCTCATTTCTGGCATATGGTGGCTCTAGACTTTCTTTTTCACACTGGGGCTGGGAGTAAAACATACTGGAGACAGTATGAAAAAAAAAATGGGAAAAAAAGTGTCAAATGGAAAAAAGTAAAATAACCCTAAGATTATAACATTATTTGACTTGAACAATAACAAGTGAATTTAAATGAAGCTAGATCTCAAAGTGATTTCTATGAAAACAGACAGCTAAGTTTTATTTTTCTTCCTTTCTTTTTTTTTTTAATAAAGATTTTAATCTAATCTGGTCAAGTAGAAGAAAATAACTCAATGTTCTGAAAATAAATTTCCCGGAGGAGGCCATTAAGGCAGCCCTTTTGTTTCCTGTCATACTCGGAATCCGTTACAAGGACAAACTCTATCTGTTTGGGTACATTAATTTTGCTCAATGGCCTTTCTATAAAATGAGCATCAAATTGATGGGACTGGACCTCAGCAAAGAAGAAGTTCCAATTTTCTCTGGATGGATTGTTCTGGACGTGCAGTGGAAAATTATTATTAATAGCGATTCATGTTTACTATCCAGTGAACACAAAACAAAGACGGAGTTAGAAATGCAGCTGTAACCAACTAAGCACTCAGCAACACAGGACACATTACAGGGAGTGATGACCCCAATCTTCAGCTCCTGGGTGACTAGGCTATTTGGACCACATGTGGTATGTTGGACCATAGAACCTGAATGTGCTTTGGTTTAAGAACTTCAGGGAACTAAAACAGGTCTTCAACATGATCTTGGTCATTTGAGTTGTGTTTATACCCTGGATGGATCCACGTGTTTATTTCAGTTATTTAGCTGGACACATGGAGATGGGCTGAACACACATTTCCTTCCCTCATGGAGTTGATATTCTATGTGATAAAATCTGGTTCCTAAGGTCTTCCTGATTTGAACTGTTTCTTCAAAGGTCAAACAGAAGCAGAGGCATATGGTGGCTCTAGAGTTTCCTTCTCAGGTTAAGTAGTTAGGGATAAAGCATGCTGAATGAGGGAGTGGAGAAGGAAAACCAAAGAAGTAAAACAACTTCATCTTCTTGGAGCTTAATCAGAATCCAGCTAGACACTGTGATCAGTGGGGTATGGAGAGTTGCTATAATGCTTATTTCTCATACATGTATATGCCTTTGTCATTTGCATTCTGTGTGCTGTGCTCATTCCCAAGTTCATTTCTCTTTGTCTCCTGTGGAAATAAATGAAGACTAACCAAATGAGAACAGGCAAGATGTTTTTATTTAGAGTTTCGTATAGCAAAGGAATAACCCACCATTACTTGCCTTTTGGCAGAGACTGAACCGCAGGCAAAGGAGTGGGAAAGTTTTATAGTAAAACAAAGAGAAAGCTTCAGGTATGGGCTGATTGGAGTCTGTTGGGCTTGGAGAAGCCTGGAGGTGGGCTAACTAGAAATACAACATCCTATATGGTGTAAGGGTGTATATTGGTAAGGGTGTATATTGGGCTGTGTCTGATTGGTCCCAAGTTCAAAGTGAGGACAAATATTAGGGAAGTTCAGTTAATCAAGTCCTGGCCTGATCTGGGGGCAACTGCTTCTGTTCAGTCACTCAGTCACGTCCAGCTCTTTGCGACCCCATGAATCACAGCAAGCCAGGCCTCCTTGTCCATCACCAACTCCTGGAGTCCACCCAAACCCATGGCCATTGTGTCGGTGATGCTTTGCCATCCAACCATCTCATCCTCTGTCGTCCCCTTCTCCTGCCCTCAATCTTTCCCAGCATCAGGGTCTTGTCAAATAAGTCAGCTCTTTGTATCAGGTAGCCAAAGTATTGGAGTTTCGACTTCAGCATCAGTCCTTCCAATGCATATTCAGGACTGATTTCCTTTAGGATGGACTGGTTGGATCTCCTTGCAGTCCAAGGGACTCTCAAGAGTCTTCTCCAACACCACAGTTCAAAAGCATCAATGTAGCTTCCTAGGCCATTTGATAGAGATAGTGGTCTGATTTACACAGAAGATTGGCTTTCCAGTCTGCTTACTATAAATAATATCAATAGATTGGTTTCCCAGGCTGCTTTCTACAGTTTGTGGGTCAGAGCTCTGTTTTTATACATGGTCTGACAATTCTCTGTTTGTATATTCAATCTCTCACTTATTATTTTCCCTAAGTTACTTAACCTATTTTAAGTTTTAAATCTTTTACCTTACACATACCTATTAATATCCATTAATTCTGCAACTTTTATGGTACATTTTCAACAAACTTTTAATTATGAAAATAATGCATATTCACTGAATGAAAAGTTTTAATGTAGAACTAAACAAAAGGAAAAAGAATTTTATAAATTCCCACCAACCACTGACAGTTTGTGGTATGTTCTTTCTATGCATATTCAGTCATCAATATAATCCCATAGCACTGTGCAACTCTCTTGTAAATGGTAGCTGGTGTGTGTTTCTCCCAGTGAAGATTTGCAGAGATGGGGAGTATTTCTTGATCTTAGCCAAAAGGCCGAGAAGTGATGGGGAGTATTTCTTATCCAACTCTTACTCCCCAAGACTTGAACATGGTTAGCATGTTCAAATAAGTATTCACTGAATATTTTTTATTGAGCCACATGAAGCTGCCTTTCTCTGAAGTCAAAATGATCAAATAATGGTAATTTCATGTTTGTTAAACATAGTGGATGGATCGATGAGTGGATGGATGACTGGATGAATGAATGGACAGATAGATGATGGATGGAGGAATGATAATGGATGGATGAACTGTAAAGCCTTTTACCATTGTCAGTTCCATTACATATAACCAATGATTTGAGCATCAAAATTCCAGATCAATGTGTTGTGACCTCTTAAAGATGATGGGGAAGATTCTGACTTTTGCTTTTAACTTGGTTATTTCTTCCATTTATTTATGATGGTTATTTAGCCAATTACCAAATGGTAGTGTCAATCCTTTTCATCCATATATGCATCCAACTCTTTTATTAGACTGCAATCTCCCTGTCATGAGTAGATGGATCATTTTCATTTTTCAATTATTTGAGCTTCAGTTTAGGACTTTGGTTAATGATTTTGCAAGACATTGATTGGAGAGCTCTTTGTCTTTCCTGATTAAAACCATGTATGATGTCTTCTCTCCAGCTCTCTTTTATTTGTGCCTAGTAATTGTGGATCTAAATATATGACTATGGTGATCTGTCACACACTATATTATGTGAATTTTTCAGGAAGCAAAATCTTTTTTATTTTTTTTTTTTAATCATTTCAGAAGGTTGTCATTAATCAGACTAAGGATTTTGGAAGTAAGTCTTAAGTAAAATGAATTGTTTTCAATGAAACACTATAATAGCAAATCACTGCTGCCAACTCCTATTCAATATTCATCCTATTATAGTATCTTTGTTTAATATCTGGAGAAGAGTTGCTACATAAATTATCTCTAAGGACTTATCCTTGGGGCTTGGTCTCTAAATGCTATAAAAGTTGGTAGTTTAGTATCATGGGTAAAACTAGAAGGTTGGCTGTTCTGATTTCTCTTTCCTTTCAGTTCTGTCTGGCATAATTCTCTTTCTTCAGGCATGTTATCTTCTCTCTTGGAGTCTTGGTTACCTCCTTTGTAAAATGGTTCTATCTATACATGAATGTTTATGACCTTCCCTTCATACATATGTTAAATCTTAACCACCAAAATGACAGAATTAGGAGGTGGGGCCTTTGGAAGGTGATTAGGTCATGAGGGTAGAGCCCTCACAAATGGGAACAGTGCCCTTACAAATGATACCCCTAAGAGCCCCCTCACCTTGTCTGCCATGTGAGGTTACATCGAGAACACTGCCATCTACGAACCACAAAGGGAGACTTCACCAGTCTCTGAATATATCAGTGCCTTAATCTTAGACCTCCCAGCCTCCAGAACTCTGAGAAATAAATGCGTGTTGTTTATAAGCCAGCCAGTCTATGGCATTTTATTATAGCAGCCTGAAAGGACTAAGACAAATGGGGACAATGTTATCTTGGAGGATATAGTCATTCATTCTTTCATTCAACACACACTTACTCATGTGTCCAGGCCCTGCTCTCAGCAGTGCTATTGGTGTCACAATTTCATGTAAAATATGTTCACATAACACAGGTGACCCTTTGAATTTGTGGGCTTTGAATCCTTAGATTCAACCAACTGTGGATTGAAAATGCTTGGGGGGGAAATCCAGGAAGTTCCCCTAAACATTTGAATTTGCTGCTCAAAGGCAACTATTTATATAGCATTTACACTGTATTAGGCATTATAAGTAATCTAGAGATGATCTAAAGCATTTGGGAGGATGTGCTTAGGTTAAAAACAAATACTGCATCATTTTATAAAAAGGACTCGAGCATTCTTGGATTTTGGTATCTGTGTGAGTCTTGGAACCAGTCTCCCAAGGATACCAAGAGTCAGCTGTATTTTTACTTTGCTTTCCAGGTCCTGGGGATGCAATGGGAGAGGAGGAACACTCTAGTATCATGTCATTGGCTGGTTTCCCTGGTGGTTCAGTGGTAAAGAATCGGCCTGCCAATGCAGGAGACGCTGGTTTGATCCCTGCATTTGGAAGATCAGCTGGAAAAGGAAATGGCAACCCACTCCAGTATTCTTGCCTGGGATATCCCATGGACAGAGGAGCCTGGCAGGCTACAGTCCATGGGTCACAAAGAGTCTGACATGACTTAGCAACTAAACAGACTAAACAACAACAAATTTCACTGGAAACTTAAAGATAGAAGCCAATTCTTGAAACCAACATGTTGTAGTTGGGAAAGGTACTTGGGTTCAACTCTGCTGTTAATTGATCTTGGGAAATTTCTGAACTTTCTCAATTCCCTCCCAGGTAAAATGTAAACAATGTTTTTTTGCCTCACTTACTTCCCAGAACAGTCTCAGTTACACCTGTTAGTACTTTATATGTATTATCATAATTCAATGAGATTATCAAATAAGATTATTTCCATGATGACCCTTGTAAATTGTAAAGACAGAAATAGTAATTAAAATTCTAACTTAAAAAAATAAAAAACCTCAGGTTGGCTTGAAGAAAGCAAAATTTTTCTAGTGTTTTGGTGAGAGAGTTAATCATTCCCAGAGTGGCTTTAGAACTCTTTCCAGCACTTGTGTGTTGTGTGTTAGTTGCTCAGTTGTGTCTGACTCTTCGTGATCCCATGGACTGGAGCCTGCAAGGCTCCTCTGTCCATGAAATTCTCCAAGAAAGAATACTGGAGTGGGTAGCCATTCCCTTCTCCAGGAAACGTCCAGACCCAGGGGTAAAACCCTGCATAGCAGGCAGATTCTTTACTACCTGAAACACCAAGAAAGCCATTCTAGCATTTGCATGGAGAATTTATCTACAGTATCTCCCAAAGGCATCACTCTTCTCTCTGCTTATTAGCATTAACTGGGAAACATCTTAAAAGTACCTACACCTGGGCCTCACCCTAAAAAATAGATTTCTTATCTCTGGGGGTGGGCATTAAAAAATTCACTCAGGTGATTCTAATGTGCCTCCTGGGCTGAGAACCACAGCCCCAAGAAATGCTTTTCTAATTTAACACCTGCGGCTTTGCCAGAGAAACTCTAAAGCGTTATAATTGTTCTGAGTGGGCAGTGGTGGTTTGCCCAGCCTCCCTTCCACCTCTGGAAGGTGGCAGCTGCACAGACTTGAGTGCTTGGGCAGCTGGTTAGCGGATCTGCCCTCTGACTTTACAAATGGCATGTACAGCATTTAATATGTTTTACAGTAGTAATGAAAGCACTTCTATAATTGAATTGCTTCACAGATTACAGAGTGCTTTCAAATGCATCATCTCATTGAAATGTTTATCTTTTTTTCTGGTGTAAAGGAACATATGCTCATCATAGAAATCTTAAAAAAGTACAGAAAGGTGAAAGAAGACTTTAACAAAATCTCCCAAATCCCATTATCCAAAGACAACCCATTGTTAATATTTTACAAATTCCCTTCTGGTTATTTTTAATGACTTAAAATCTCGTCATAAAATGCATCTTCATCATAAAAATAAAATACAGGGTTTGTAAAGCAAAAAATGAAAGTTGCTGTCCTCTCCCTAACCCCTCACCCACCCCAACTCCTACCACCACCTTGCCAAATCATTCTTTAGAGGCAGACGTTGTTAGTGTTCTTTTACATGCAAACACTCTCAGGCTTTTTCCTCTACAGACATAAGTTTAAATTTTTTGGTTTTTCATGGCTGTATTCTTAAAGTAAATGCAATTTCTATTCCGTTTTACCCCATTAAACATTATATCATAAGCTTTCTTGGGCATAATTTTTAATGGCTGCATAATTTTTTATTGAATATATATATTATAATTTGCTTAATTATATGCTGTTGAATAATTAGGTTGTTTCCAGTTTTGTTTTTTTTTTTACTATTATAAATTCTACAATGACTATCTTTGTACATAAAGCCTTTTCTGTTCTGCTTCGGCAATTTCTATAGGAAAATCTACACTCTAGAAGAGTATTCCTGGGTCACAGTGATAATTTTTTCTATGACTTTGGGAAGTTGGCTATGCAAGTGTCTGCCTATTTTATGGTAACACAGAGAAAGAATCATGAGCTTTGGAATCCGATAAATTTGTATTCAAATCTCAGCTTTGACACTGATTAGCTGTGTGACCTTGGAAAATAACTTAATCTCTCTGAGTCTCATATCTGCAAGATAGCACTGCCCACTTGATAGTGTGATTATGAAGGTTATTTTGTAAGGCACTTAAGGTAATATCTTCCCGAAATGAAGACGGAATAAAAAATGTTCCATGTATATCCTTTAAAAGAAATAAACTTTTCTGCTCGTTTAAAAAATTGAAGTATAACATATATATAGTAAGGTACACACATTTCAAGTGTGCAGCTTAATTTTTTATGTGTATAAACCAATATGCCCATAATTCAGATCAAGATGTAGAACATTTCTTTCACCTCAAGAGATTCTCTCATGTCCCTACTCCTCAATATTTATCTCCCCTTCCCAGAGGTAACCACTGATTTCTATGAATTAGTTGTTTCTGTTTTTGAGCTTTATTTAATGAAAGCAAATAGTATGTACTTGTGTGTATATTGTTTTCCTCAATATTATATCTGTGAGATTCAACCATGCTATTGTGAATATTAATAGTTTGTTCTTTTATGTTGTATAGCATCCCAAAGCATGAACACTAACATTTATTTGTCTGTTCTGTTGATGAACATTTGAGTTGTTTCCAGTTTGGTGCTACTAGGAACACTTTTTCATATGTCTATTGTAGACACATGGCACTTTTTTATATATACCTAGCAGTGGAGAGGCTTCCCTGATAGCTCAGTTGGTAAAGAATCCACCTGTAACGCAGGAGACTCTGGTTTGATTCCTGGGTTGGGAAGATACTCTGGAGAAGGGAAACAGCAGTGACTTAGATGTAAAGGGTCTGCTGTAGTGTGGGAGACCCAGGTTTGATCCCTGGGTCAGAAAGATCCCCTGGAGAAGGAAATGGCAACCCACTCCAGGACTCTTGGCTGGAACATTCAATGGGTGGAGGAGCCTGGTGGGCTACAGTCCATGGGATCACAAAGACTCGGACACAACTAAGTGACTTCACTTTCTAGCAGTGGAATCACTAGGTCCGAGAGTAGATGAAGACTAAGTTTTGATGCTGCATGCTTAACTGTTCAGTTGTCTCCGATTCTTTGAGACCCTTTGTACTGTAGCCCGCCAGACTCCTCTATGGGATTTTCCAGGCAAGAATAGTGGAGTGGGTTGCCATTTCCTCCTCCAGTGGATCTTCCCAATCCAGGGATCAAACCTGTGTCTCCTGCAACTCCTGCAGTGGAGGTGGATTCTTCAACCGCTGAGCCATAGGGGAAGCCATAGCTTTGGTAGATATTTCTTTTAACTTTTATGGACAAATTTTGAAGAGTTAAAACATTCATTTATTCATTCAATAGATGTTAGTTAAATGCCTAACAGGGCTGCGTGGCGCTGGAGCAGCGAGTGGTGGCTGCGTGGCGCTGGAGCAGCCGAGAGGAGATACCCCAAGGTAAGAGAAATCCCACTAAGATGGTAGGTGCTGAAAGAGGGCATCAGAGGGTAGACAGACTGAAACCACAATCACAGAAAACTAGCCAGTCTAATCACATGGACCACAGCCTTGTTTAACTAAATGAAACTAAGCCATGCTGTATAGGGCCACCCAAGACAGTCACGTCATGGTGGAGAGTTCTGAAAAAATGTGGTCCACTGGAGAAGGGAATGGCTAACCACTTCAGTATTCTTGCCTTGAGAACCCCATGAACAGTATGAAAAGGCAAAAAGATAGGACAATGAAAGATGAACTCCCCAGGTGGGTAGGTGCCCAATATGCTACTGGAGATCAGTGGAGAAATAACTCCAGAAAGAAGGAAGGGATGGAGCCAAAGCAAAACAACACCCAGTTGTGTTTGTGACTGGTGATAGAAGCAAGGTCCAATGCTGTAAAGAGCAATATTGCATAGGAACCTGGAATGTTAGGTCCATGAATCAGGGAAAACTGGAAGTGGTCAAACAGGAGACGGCAAGAATGAACATTGACATTCTAGGAATCAGCGAACTAAAATGGACTAGAATGGGTGAATTTAATTCAGATGACCATTATATCTACTGCTGTGGGCAGGAATCCTTTAGAAGAAATGGAGTAGCCATCACAGTTAACAAAAGAGTCCGAAATGCAGTACTTGGATGCAATCTCAAAAATGACAGAATGATATCTGTTCATTTCCAAGGCAAACCATTCAATATCACAGTAATCCAAGTCTATGCCCCAACCAGTAATTCTGAAGAAGCTGAAGTTGAATGGTTCTATGAAGACCTACAAGACCTTTTAGAACACGCAAAAAAAGGTGTCCTTTTCATTATAGGGGACTGGAATGCAAAAGTAGGAAGTCAAGAATCACCTGGGATAACAGGCAAATTTGGCCTTGGAGTACAGAATGAAGCAGGGCAAAGGCTAATAGGGTTTTCCCAAGAGAATGCACTGGTCGTGGCAAACACCCTCTTCCAATAACAAAAGAGAAGACTCTACACATGGACATCACCAGATGGCCAACACCAACATCAGATTGATTATATTCTTTGCAGCCAAAGATGGAGAAGTTCTATACAGTCAGCAAAAGCAAGACTAGGAGCTGACTGTAGCTCAGATTATGAACTTCTTATTGCCAAATTCAGACTTAAATTGAAGAAAGTAGGGAAAACCACTAGACCATTCATGTATGACCTACATCAAATCTCTTATACAGTGGAAGTGAGAAACAGATTTAAGGGACTAGATGTGATAGACAGAGTGCCTGATGAACTATGGATGGAGATTTGTGACATTGTACAGGTGTCAGGGATCAAGACCATCCCCAAGAAAAAGAAATGCAAAAAAGCAAAATGGTGGTCTGAGGAGACCTTACAAATAGATGTGAAAAGAAGAGAAGCAAAAAGCAAAGGAGAGAAGGAGAGATACACCCATTTGAATGCAGAGTTCCAAAGAATAGCAAGGAGATATAAAAAAGCCTTCCTCAGTGATCAATGCAAAGAAATAGAGGAAAGTAATAGAATGGGAAAGACTAGAGATCTCTTCAAGAAAATTAGAGATACCAAGTGAACATTTTATGCAAAGATGGACTCAATAAAGGACAGAACTGGTATGGACCTAACAGAAGCAGAAGATATTAAGAAGAGGTGGCAAGAATACACAGAAGAACTGTACAAAAAATAATCTTCACAACCCAGATAATCACAATGGTGTGATCACTCACCTGGAGCCAGACATCCTGGAATGTGAAGTCAAGTGGGCCTAAGGAAGTATCACTACGAACAAAGCTAGTGGAGGTGATAGAATTCCAGTTGAGCTATTTCAAATCCTAAAAGATGATGCTGTGAAAGTGCTGCACTCAATATGCCAGCAAATTTGGAAAACTCAGCAGTTGCCACAGGACTGGGAAAGGTCAGTTTTCATTCCAATCCCAAAGAAAGGCAATGCCAAAGAATGCTCAAACTACCGCACAATTGCACTCATCTCACACGCTAGTAAAGTAATGCTCAAAATTCTCCAAGCCAGGCTTCAGCAATACGTGAACCGTGAACTTCCAGATGTTCAGGCTTGTTTTAGAGAAGGCAGAGGAACCAGATATCAAATTGCCAACATCCACTGGATCATCAAAAAAGCAAGAGAGTTCCAGAAAAACATCTATTTCTGCTTTATTGACTATGCCAAAGCCTTTGACTGTGTGGATCACAATAAACTGTGGAAAATTCTTCAAGAGATGGGACTACCAGACCACCTGATCTGCCTCTTGAGAAACCTGTATGCAGGTCAGGAAGCAACAGTTAGAACTGGACATGGAACAACAGACTGGTTCCAAATCGGGAAAGGAGTATGTCAAGGCTGCATATTGTCACCCTGATTATTTAACTTATATGCAGAATACATCATGAGATATGCTGGGCTGGATGAAGTACAAGCTGGAATTAAGATTGCTGGGGAAAATTCAATAACCTCAGACATGCAGATGACACCATTCTTATGGCAGAAAGTGAAGAAGTACTATAGAGCCTCTGGATGAAAGTGAAAAAGGAGAGTGAAAAAGTTGGTTTAAAGCTCAACATTCAGAAATGTTGATCATGGCATCCGGTCCCATCAATTCATGGGAAATAGATGGGGAAACGGTGGAAACAGTGTCAGACTTTATTTTTGGGGGCTCCAAAATCCCTGCAGATGGTGACTTCAGCCATGAAATTAAAAGACGCATACTCCTTGGAAGAAAAGCTATGACCAACCTAGACAGCATATTAAAAAGCAGGGACATTACTTTGCCAACAAAGGTCTGTCTAGTCAAGGCTATGGTTTTTCCAGTAGTCATGTATGGATGTAAGAGTTGGACTATAAAGAAAGAAGCATCAAAGAAGAATTAATGCTCTTGAACTGTGGTGTTGAAGACTCTTGAGAGTCCCTTGGACTGCAAGGAGGTTCAACCAGTCCATCCTAAGGGAGATCAGTCCTGAGTGTTCATTGGAAGGACTGATGTTGAAGCTGAAACTCCAATACTTTGCCCACCTGATGCGAAGACCTGACTCATTTGAAAAGGCCCTGATGCTGGGAAAGATTGATGGCAGGAGAAGAAGGGGATGACAGAAGATGAGAGTGTTGGGTGGCATCACCAATTCAATGGAGATGAATTTGGGTAAACTCTGGGAGTTGATGATGGACAGGTAGGCCTGGCGTGCTGCGGTCCATTGGGTCGCAAAGAGTCGGACATGACTGACCAAATTAACTGAACTGAACTGAACTGAAATGCCTAATATGCACCAAGGGCCATTCTAAGTCTGGAGCTACAGGGATTCCAGAGTTAGTTAAATGAGAAGTTCAAAGATGTCATTAAGGATCATTCTACATTTCCACCATCTTTAGAATGTTTTAGAGTATTTAACTTCATCCTCAGGCTTGTGTCCTCATAGTCTTAAGAAGGCTGTGACTACTCCAGAAATCACATTACAGGACCTTATCCAAAAACAAAAAGTAGGGAGTGCCCTGTGTCATACAGCAAATTCCCAGTGGTGATCTATTTTACATCTGGTAATGTATATGTTCCAATGCTACTCTCTCAAATCAGCCCACCCTCTCCTCCCCCCACTGTGTCCAAATGTCTCTTCTTTATATCTACATCTGTTTTGCTGCCCAGTGCTTTGTTACAACCTAGAGGGAAGGGATGGGGAGGAAGGTTCAAGAGGGAGGAGACATATGTAAACCTACAGCTGATTCTTGTTGATGTATGGCAGAAACCATCAAAATATTGTAATTATCCTCTAATTAAAAATAAAACTAAAAAATAGGGAGAAAGAGGGTTCTTCTTGTGTGTATATATCTTATTTTTTTAATCAGGGACAAAACTTCTGCTAAATCCCCAGCAGACTTTCCTTCAGGCCCTGTTGGCTAGGTTGTATCAAAGCTCAGGCCCTATTAGCAAAGAAGTCTGGGATAAAGTGTATTCAGCATTTTCAACTTCTTTAAGGAGAAGTATGTTCAAACAGCAAAGAAGAAGAAGGAAATATTTATGCACAAGCAATCAACAGCATCTTTTATTTAAACTTGAGTAAATGACTTCCCTTCTTTGAGGCTTTCCCATCAGAAAAATGGGAGCAATGACACCTGATTTAAAGGCTAGGGTTAGCATTCAATGAAATAAAATAACTTATCATGAGAGGGGCACATAATAGGCTCCAAATAAATGGTAATGCCTTTCCTTTATACTATTCTTATGCCCATGCCATTCAATGTTTGTAGAGACTTCATCAAGAACTGTTAAAATGAAAAACTAGTTGAGATAGAAGAAACAAAGAACATATATTTCTTGTTGTGATACTTCTATGTAATTTTAAATTATATGGTGAGAGAAATTGTAGCTTATTACTTGAGGATACAAAAGAGAATGTGGAAATCTGAATCAGTTACAAGGAGATGTATTGCAGTTAACCAAATTTTGTTGCTTCTCAAATACTTGAAAAAATATGATCATGTGAAGGATATTGGATACCAAATGGGCTTTATTTTTAACTGTTGTTTTAATAGCTCATGAAAATATGGTGGTGTTTTTTACAGCTGTAATGAATTTTAGCGATATGAGACTTCACTGCAGCTTTCTAGTACTAAATCTTTTAGTGGAGATAAGATACTCAGTCTGTTGGAGTCTCTCCATGCATCCTGGTGGCCAATTCCTCCTTCCGCTGCTATTCATGCTTTTCTAAAAGTTTAGGGCTATACGTTTGGGTAGAAGGGGTGATAATTTCAGCAACTGGTACCTAAGAAATTGGTATCATCCACCATGAGCTTCATTTGCCTTGAAACCATGAAGGACCCTGTAGAGCTCCAGGGTCTAAAAGTGTTTTTGTCCCCCATTTCTTGTGGGCAAGACTCCAGCCTCCATGACTTTCCCTAGGTTCCAAGGAGCAGATTTGAACAGTGGCTAATCAAGAGAGGAGCAGCCATGAATCTACCTGAGGCAAAATTAAAGGGACAAGAGAAACTCATCAGGATCAGGACACCTACCACCTGAGACAAGATTAAGGCAATACAGACCCTCTTCACCAAATCCTCATGTGCCGGGACACACAGTTTTTAAGGGCAGAAGCCTGTTGTGTCTACCTTTGCCTGGCAGAGCAAGAAAGCTATTCTTTTCTTCTTCATAAAAAACTCTGTCTCCAAGATTTGACTTGACACTGGTGCAGAGAAGCTGAGCTTTCAGAATCAGCTTTCCTCGGGTTTATTCTCATTTCTCAAATACAAACCTTCTCCCCTTCTTGTGCTGGGGACGTGATGGCTTCTTTGGCACTGGAACTTTAAAAAGAGGAAGAGTATATAGGTGTAATAAGACTCTTGGACTTCAATAGCAGAAACCCAACTTCTTTGCCATAAAAAGGTAATTAATTGGCTCACATAACTGAAAAGTCTAGGCTGTACTGACTTCAGGCATGGCTGGATCCAGGAGCTCAAATGCTGTCAAAGGATTAATTTGCATGTCTTGGGTCTTGCCTGCTTTCCTCATAGTGGCTCCATTCTCAGACAGGCTGATCTCTAGTGTTAACAAGATAACTGTCAATATTTTGTCTTCTCTCAAACCCAAAAGAAAAAAAAGCATATTCTTTCTTCAGTAGTTCCAAGAGGATGAGGGAGAAGGACAGGGCTGTTCCTTACGGGTGGGACAACAGTTTACCTTTGCCATCAGATTGGGCAGTGCCTATGCTAACCCACTCCAGTGTTCTTGCCTGGAGAATCCCAGGGACGGGGGAGCCTGGTGGGCTGCCGTCTATGGGGTCGCACAGGGTCGGACATGACTGAAGTGACTTAGCAGCAGCATGCTATACCTGCTGCTCACTACTTTGAAGCAAGGAGAAGTGGCAGAGTCATCTGTTGGGCTTTTAATAGATTTTATTTCATTTTAACCATTTTCGTCTTCATTTTTCCTGACTTTTCTTTGCTCCTCCAGTCTCAAGAAGTGAGTGGGTAAGATTTGATCTTGGCTTGGGGGAATGAGTGTGATGTAATTGTAGTAGTGGTGACTGTGAGTTGGAGGAATGGAGCCTGGTTATTCCAGCTCCTATTTTCCACCACAAATCCTTTGTCTAAGAAGAAAGCAGGAAAAACTTCAGCTGCACTAAGGCAATTACATAAAGTCTCATTCACCATTATGTTTCCAGCACATCTTAGTCTAGTGTCTGAGGTACTTCACAAGTATTCGTCAAATATTATTTGAATATAGAAAAAAAAATCTTGGAAGAAGCTATAGGATTTTTCCTCCTTTATTCATCACACTGTGAACTTCTTTGGAGTGAAGAATGCTCATCAAATAGTTAACATCTGCCATTTTTGGGGGTTTCAGTTCTGCAGAAGGGCTCAAAGATATTGCTAAATGTATCCTCTGAGGCAGAATCAGGACCCTACCCAAGGCTGCACTAATGATTATTGGCTGCTTCTCCAATGTCTCTGCATCTCCTCCATTCCCTGATCAATAACTGTTCAAATATGCCCTTTGGAACTCATGGAAGGTCACTGAAGCTGGAGTTTATTCCCTACAAACAAGAAATGGGACACAGAAAGGCTTCTGTGCCCAGGAGCCACAGAGGGGCTCCTGTTTCAGTTTGTGCTGAGCTCCTGCTACATTTCAGTATGTGCTTTTGTTTTTTCTTCTGCTAGGGCCCTGACAATGTTCCAGACATTTACAGCTCTGTCAGCCTGGAGTTAGATGAAGATGATATGCCGAAACAGAGTCCCCACCCAAGCTGTGTAGTCTGAGTGAGAAATAAACTTTAATTTATTTTAAATAAAATTCCACTGATTTGGGATTGTTTGTAGGTACAGTGAAACCTAACCCATCTCAACTAACGTAACATGCCACAGGGCCTGGCACATAGTAAACACTCAATAAATATTAGCTACCAAGTTAGTACTATAACATATACACTTCAGTAATACAAGTGCCTATATATACAGATTATCTATAAATCATAACATAATTTACCAATAGTGTCTATCCTTTATATCTTGGGAGCTAAAAAGTCCTATTTCCAAAAAATGTTCCGTAAACAACAAATTCCCCTTAAGTATGATACTTCACACAATGAAGACAACCGGTCTTTGGAACTGCTGAGGATACAGCATTTCCAGCAGAGTAGGTATTTTCCTAAAATCCTAAACCCCCAACCTCCACCCAAGAAAATATCTGGAGCAGTTCTTTAAAACTGTAATAACATACTCCAGTACTCTTGCCTGGAAAATCCCATGGATGGAGGAGCCTGGTAGGCAGCAGTCCATGGGGTCACTAAGAGTCGGACACGACTGAGTGACTTCACTTTCACTTTTCACTTTCATGCATTGGAGAAGGAAATGGCAACCCGCTCCAGTGTTCTTGCCTGGAGAATCCCAGGGACGGGGAGCCTGGTGGGCTGCCGTCTATGGGGTCACACAGAGTCGGACACGACTGAAGTGACTTAGCATAGCACACAGAATATAAAACCTACCATCTAACTTGTAAGTGTTTAGTTCAGTAGAGGACAGCATATTCACACTGTTGTGCAACCAACCTCCAGAATCTTTTCATTGTGCAAAACTGAAACTTTATGTTAATTGAACAGTTCCTCATTTCCCCTTCACCCACTGGCAACCACTATTCTACTGTTTCTAAGAATTTGACTACTCTAGATACCTCATATTCTTTGTTGTTTAATTGCTAAGTTCTGTCTAACTCTTGAGACCCTATAGACTGTAACCCGCCAGGCTCCTCTGTCCATGGGATTTCCCAGGCAAGAATACTGGAGGGAGTTGCCATTTCCTTCTCCAGGGGATCTTCCTGACCCAGGGATCGAATGCATCTTCTGCACTGCAGGCGGATTCTTTACCACTGAGCCACCAGGGAAGCCTGAGATACCTCATATAAATGGAATCAAATACTATTTGTCTTTTTGTGACTGGCTTAATGTGACTTAGCATAATGTCCTAAGGCTCATCCATGTTGTAGCATGTGTCGGAATTTCCCTCCTTTTTAAGGATGAAAGACTTTCTACCTAATCACATAACATGTTGTTTATACATTTATCTATCAATGGATATCATAATTGCTTCCACCTGTAGACTACTGTGTAGAATAATACTGCTATGAACATGAGTATACAAACGCTTCTTTGAGACTCCGATTTTGATTCTTTTGGATACACACACACATATATATACACACATACACATATATACATCATGAGAAATGCTGGGCTGGATGAATTGCTGGGAGATTGCCAGGAGAAATATCAATAACTTCAGATATGCAGATGACACCACCCTCATGGCAGAAAGCGAAGAAGTACTAAAGAGCCTCTTGATGAAAGTGAAAATGGAGAGTGAAAAAGTTGGCTTAAAGCTCAACATTCAGAAAACTAAGATCATGGCATCCAGTCCCATCACTTCAGGACAAATAGATGGGGAAACAGTGGCTGACTTTATTTTTTGGTCTCCAAAATCCCTGCAGATGGTGATTGCAGCCATAAAATTAAAAGACACTTGCTCCTTGGAAGAAAAGCTATGACCAACCTAGACAGCATATTAAAAAGCAGATACATTGTCAACAAAGGTCTGTCTAGTCAAGGCTATGGTTTTTCCAGTAGTCATGTATGGATGTGAGAGTTGGACTATACAGAAAGATGAGCACCGAAGAATTGATGCTTTTGAACTGTGGTGTTGGAGAAGATTCTTGAGAGTCCCTTGGAGAAGATTCAACCAGTCCATCCTAAATGAGATCAGTCCTGGGTGTTCACTGGAAGGACTGATGTTGAAGCTGAAACTCCAATACTTTGGCCACCTGTTGCGAAGAGCTGACTCATTTGAAAAGACACTAATGCTGGGAAAGATTGAGGGCAGGAGGAGAAAGGGACGACAGAGGATGAGATGGTTGGATGGCATTACTGAGTCAATGGACATGAGTTTGGGTAGACTCTGGGATTTGGTGATGGACAGGAGGCCTGGTGTGCTGTGGTCCATGGGGTCACAAAGAGTCGGACACGACTGAGCGATTGAACTGAACTGATTGCTGTGTAACAAATTACTGCCACAATTAAAACAATAACCATTTAATTCCATCTCGTGATTTTTCTGGTCATGAATCCAGGCAGGCTGAGTTAGGTGATAATATTCCATCATGAGTGTCAACTAGGGTCACCTGATGGTGTTTAGCTTGTGGATGACTGCTCTGAAAGGATTCACTAGCTTCTTTGGTTTTTTGGAAGGGATGACTGGAAGGCAGAATCAGCTGGGACCCTCAACTATGGCAGGCTCTCACACAGGGCCTCTCCAGCATGGTGGTCTCAGGGCAGTCAGACTCACATGGCTTAGGGCTCAAGCCTCCTAGAGAATGCTCCAAGGACAGGAAGTAAATGCTGCCATTCTCTTAATGCCTAAGTCCAGGCACAGAATGAGCTTTTGCCATATTCTATTGATGAAAACTGTTACAGAGCCTATCTAAATGGAGAGGGAGGGGACATAGACCCCATCACTTGATTGGAGAAATGTCAAAGAATTCTTAACCATTTTCAGTCTCTCATACTCTTTACATAAGAAAAGACCGGCAAATACTATGATTCAGGTAGAGTTTGAGTTTCATAGTGATCAGGGATAGGAGGATTAAATGACTGTCATAGGTTTAAGCAGAACTAAGATTGAGGTTCCAAAAAGTTAGCTACAGCCAAAATCCCCAAACTGTAAGTGAAAGATTATAGATTAATAAACTAATTAAACATTAAAACTACTGAATAGAAAAAAATAAACAGTATCCAAGGGAAAATAGCTATACGTTTAGTAGATAAAGGGTTACTATCCTTAACATAGAAAATATTTTTTGAATTAATATTAGAAAAATACATTTGGAAATGGAAAGAGTGCAGACTATTCAAAACGATCCTTAAGGAAAAAAAAAAGACTAGTTTGGAGAAACTTATCCTTTCTCATTTCAAAAATTATTACAAAATTGTTTAAATTAAGACTGTCAAAAATAAAGCTACTGGCTAGAGGATAGAATATAGATCAATAAAACAGAATTGAGAATAAACCAATTTATAGTCAATTAATTAAGGTTCCAAGAACAATCCAATGGTAGAAAGGTTAGTGCTAGGGATACTGAATATCCACATACAAAAGAATAAAGTTGGATCCTGCCTCATACCATATACAAAAAATAACTCAAAATGAACCAGAGACCTAAATGTAAGAATTTAAACTACAACACTCATAGAGGCAAATGTTCTTGACCTTAAATTAAGCAATGGTTTCCTAGATATGAAACCTAAAGCACAGCAAGAAATGAAAAAATAGATTAAATAGATTTCTTCAAATTTTACAACTTTGGTGCTTCAAAGGGCACTATTAAGAAGGTGAGAGGACATACAATGGGAGAAAATATTTTCAAGTCATACATCTGATAAGGGATTAGTACTATCCAGATAAGGATCACTTACAACTCAACATTTAAAAGAAAAATTACCTATTAAAAAATGGGCACAGGATTTGAATAGACATTTCTTAAAAGAAGATATACAAAATGGCCAATAAACACATGAGAAGATATTCACAGCATTAGTCACCAAAGAAATGCAAATCAAAACCACAAGGAGATATACTACGTCACATATAGAATAGCTATCAGTCCAGTTCAGTTCAGTCGCTCACTCGTGTCCGATTCTTTGCAACTCCATGAATCGCAGCACACCAGGCCTCCCTGTCCATCACCAACTCCCAGAGTTCACTCAAACTCACGTCCATCGAGTTGGTGATGCCATCCAGCCATCTCATCCTCTGTCATCCCCTTCTCCTCCTGCCCCCAATCCCTCCCAGCATCAGAGCCTTTTCTAATGAGTCAACTCTTCACATGAGGTGGCCAAAGTACTGGAGTTTCAGCTTTAGCATCATTCCTTCCAGTAAAAGACAATAACAAATTTGCTGAGGATATGGAGAAATTGGGATCCTCATACATTGCTGCTGGAATATAAAATGGTGCAGTTGCTTTGGAAAACCATCTGACAGTTACTCTAAAAGCTAAATGTGTGTGTGTGTGTACATGTGCTCAGTTGCATCTGTCTCTTTGCAACCACATGGACTGTAGCCCAACAAGCTCCTTTGTCCATGGGGATTTTCCAGGCAGGAATACTGGAGTGGGTTGCCATGCCCTCCTTAAGGGGATCTTCCCAACCCAGGGATTGAATCCAGGTCTCCTACATGCAGGTAGATTCTTTAATGTCTGAGCCACCAGGGAAGTTTACCAAATGAGACTCAATTTCACTGCAAGGAATATTCAGGTGGCACAGTGGTAAAGAATCTGCAAGCCAATGCAGGAGACTCAAGAGAATTAGGTTCAATCCCTGTGTTGGGAAGATCCTCTGGAGCAGGGAATGGCAACCGGATCCATTATTCTTGCCTAGAAAATTTCATGGACCAAGGAACCTGGCCCATGGGGTTGCAAAGAGTCGGACATCACTGAGCACACATATACCCAAAATAATAGAATTGATATAAACTGCTATAACATTTCTAGAGAACAGATTAGAAATAGTTATCACAACTTTAAAAATACATACCCTCAACCCATACATTCAACCACTAAGAAGATATTCCAAGGAAATATTAATATATTAAGCCAAGAGTGCAAAATGCATATCTTAGATGTTCATTAAAGTATTGTTTAATAAATTTGGAGATAACCAAAAATATCTGTCAGTAGGAAATGAGTTCTAATGTAATTTCTATTAGGCAGTGGAATACCTAGCACTTGTTTCACATGCTATTATGTTGCTGGGCTGATGACTCTCTTAATCTATAATTTTTTCTTTCTTGTGGAAATGGAATGAACAGACCAGGATAAACATCTATATTTCTTATACACTGCCAGAACGTGTTTCCAGAAGATGGACTGTGTATTTTTGAAGCAAAGGAGGAGAGTGTGTGATACTTGTGAATTCCTTTGCAGTAGTTCCTCTTTGTTAGAGGTTGTGCTGAATTGCTTTCTATGTGTCTATTTGGGACCTTTTCATATTGTTCATGGGGTTCTCAAGGCAAGAATGCTGAAATGGTTTTCCATTCCCTTCTCCAGTGGACCACGTTTTGTCAGAACTCTCTACCATGACCCATCTGTCTTGGGTGGCCCTACACAGCATGGAAAAAACAAAGCTAAAAAATGATATATGTTGTCATTTATACTTTTTATATTAAAAAGCACATTAGCTCTTTCATACTCAATGGACATGGGTTTGGGTGGCCTCCGGGAGTTGTTGATGGACAGGGAGGCCTGGCGTGCTGCGGTTCATGGGGTCGCAAAGAGTCGGACACAACTGAGCGACTGAACTGACTGAAGCTCTTTCATAGACAAAATATTTTGATGCACATATTACCAATGTAGTGATGGTGGCTATGCCCAGGTGGTTTTTTTAGAAGTGATCTTATTTTCTGCTGTGTACTCATTAGTGTTTGATGCCTGCCGCATCCCCATGAGCATATATTACTTTTATGAACAAGAAACACAACTATTTAAAAAAAAATATGCCAAAGTGAGAAAGCCAGGTAAATATTATTGGTCTAATCAGGTGGACTTTGGAGCCTGGCAGGTCCATGCAGACACATGGAAAGTACAGAGAAAAAGGTCAATTGCAGATTTTTGGGCAGAGAGCATTTACTTTCTGACCCATTTATACCCCGCATTAGATGCCAGGGGTCATGTTTCTTCCTGAGTTATGTGGAAGTAAAAGGGATGTCAGAACTAGTCTGCTTAATGGAAGAGTGTGGTAGGCTGAATTCTATGCCCCTAAAATTCCTATATTAAAGCCCGAATCCCTAGCACCTCAGATTGTGACCATATAAGGTCTTTATTTTTTTTACTTTTTATTTTATATTGAAGTATAGCTGATTAACAATGTTGTGATAACCTCAAGTGGACAACAAAGGGATCCAACCATACATATACATGTATCCACTCTGCCCCAAACCCATCTCCCATCCAGGCCGCCACATAATATTGAATAGAGTTCCCTGTGCTAGACAACAGGTCCTTGATGGCCATCCATTTTAAACAGCAGTGTGTACCTGTCCATCCCAAACTCCCCAACCAACCTCTCCCCATAACCTTCCCTCACGCCCCAACCATAAGTTTGTTCTCTGTGTCTGTGAGTCAGTTTCTTTTTTGTAAATAAGTTCATTTGTATCATGGACATAGGGTCTTTAAAGAGTGATTACATTAAGATGAGTTCATTAGAACGGGCCCTAATCTAACCTTACTGGGTCCTTATAAGAAAAGGAAATTACACACAGAGAGACACCAGGAAGGCACAAGCACAGAGAAAAGACCAGCTGAGGACGCAGCCAGCAATCAGCCACCTGCAAGCCAAGAGGAAAGCCTCAAGGAAAAATCAACCTGTCGACGCCTTGCTCTTAGACTTCCAGCTTCCAGAGCTGAGAGAAATAAATTACTGTTTAGCCACCCTGTCTGTGGAATTTTGTTATGGCAGCCCTAGCAAACTAAAACAAGGATATTCACAATTTTAAGTTTTTGCATGCTGCGATGTGTAAATATTTCAGCCCAAACATTTTCACAGATGCTGTCTTTTTTTTTTTTTTTTGCTTTCATTCAGAGTGCCTTTCTTCAACAAATATTTCATAAGAAAAACCTCATCAAATAAGTTGTCTCTACTTATGATTGTGCATAATTACAGGCCTCCTAAATTTCATTTTATTCCAGTACAGAACATAAATTTATCCAATTAAAAATAGGTGCTTCAGCAAATGATTCATTCTGCAAGTTGAGATATCCCAAAATGCAATTACAGAATTTTAATATTAATATTGTATACCATTTGGAGGCTCACTGTTTAATTTGTTCAGTAGTTCCTGTGCTGATGAAAGGACAGATTTCAAGTCTTCGTGTTTGCAAACCTTGCTTCTAATAACAGCATTTTGGCATTTCATTTGATAAATATTTTGATTAAACATTTTCATAAGCACACAAAAAGATGTCCAACTCTATTGGCCATCAGAGAAATATCAGTTAAAGTCACAATGAGATACCACTATACACTAGAATGGAGAAAGGGAGAAACAGTGACCCTATAAGTATTGGCAAGGATGTGGTGTAACTGGAACTTTCAGATACTGCTGGTGGGAATACAGTCACTTTGGCAAACAGTATGGCATTACCTTAAAAAGATAAAGAGTCATTACCATACATCTACATTATACAAGTAGGAATTCTACTTCTGGGTATTCACCCAGGAGAAATGAAAATATATGTCTAGACAAAACATGTATATGAATATGAATATGTAGCAGCATTAGTCATAATAGTCCCAAACTGGAAACACTTAACATGTCCATTGCCTTTAAGTGAGTGGATACACCAAGTGTGGTATAGCCATACCATGGAAAACTACTCAGCAATAAAAAGGAAGGAAATGTTAATATAGACAACAATGTGGATACATCTCAAAAAATATTATTCAAAACTGGTTCCCTTACTTGGAGAACATGGAAAGAAAGAGGCAAATCATTGCAGATTTGGTGGTGGCAGTTTTAATAAGCAAAGGGCCTTGCATATAAGGTTTGTCTTGTTTGGTCACAACACTAAGTAGATCTCCCAAACTACCCACCAGAATTTTAAGAGTTTGTGCAGAAGCCTTAATGGGGTTCAGTTATGTATACTGAACTGTATGCTTGTCTGCAGGCATGCTCAGTTGCTTCAGTCATGTCCAGCTCTTTGTGACCCTATGGACTGTAGCCCCCCAAGTTCCTCTGTCCATGGAATTCTCCAGGCAAGAATACTGGAATGGGTTGCCATTTCTTCCTCTAGGGGATCGTTCTGACCCAGGGATCAAACCCACATCTCCTGCGTTGGCAGGCAGATTCTTTACCCACTAAGCCACCTGGGAAGTCTGATACTGTCTAGATGGTCTCAATAACACATGGCTTTCTCAAGGCTGTGTCCTTAGAGTTGCTCCTAGTGCAGGTACAGTGGGGAAAATGCACATTCCAAGGACGGAGGAGCAGGGGGCGAGGAGCCTTGACCGCTTGGGTCCAGCTTGAGGGTCAACTGGGGTCACGTCCTCTCAATGACCTCCTCCAACATGATGTGATTCCAACATTGCTTTGAGGGAGTATGATCTTCATCTTCAAGTTGTTAAAGTGGACTGAGAGAACATGAGTAACCTGCCCAGGGAAAATGGCTAGTAACTGGTGAGGCTGGGATTCAAATTAGGTCTGAGTTCAGAGCTCATATTCCATCTACTACATGCCTTTGATTTCTTAATTGAATCTGACATTAGCGTTTAACATGACTTGGGGGGGCCATTTGGACATATTATGAATAGAATTTAATGATAAATCTCATGTTTAGCTTGTTTTAAATGTTTTTTTCCTCTCCCATCCTCTACCACAATCACAATGCTCTAGCAGTGGTCTGAGAATGTCTCGGGTGTCCTCCACCCCTTGGTCTCCTCCTTCTGCATCACCCTCTCACATTCCCCTTTGCTATCCATCAGTGGTTCATACCCTGTAAAGTACAGCCCTCCAGGGGGTATTTGGGAATGTGGCTGTCAAGGAACATTTAAATGCCTGGTACTTAGTGGGCAGGAGTCAGGAGTGCCATGCACTATGTCATGCATGAAGCATGAATGAGTCATTTAGCCCCAAACTGCCAATAGCACTGCCAAAACTTTGGCTAAATCCCATCTTTAAAGATGTAACTCAAGTCATCTCCACAAGGCTTTCTCTGTCCAACCCAGCCCCAAGTCACCTCTCCTTCTTGAATGACTCCTTGCTACCACTGCTGCTCCTGCATAGTCTTTAGTTTTACATTTTCTAGTTTTCTTCTCTTCTTGATGTAAAAGCCAATGTATTGGAGTGCACTGGAGGTACTCTGCCTTTAGGAAGCCAGTCTGCTATTCAGTTGTATCCACTACTTCAGAAGCACAGTGGTTTGCTTGCTCAGTCAGTCCAAAAATGATTGAAAAAGGCTTCTATACGCAGTGCTATAGGGATTTCTTTAGGGTTTGTAGCTCGGGAGACACCAACAGTGGGCCTTTCTACAGAATGAGTAGACACATGCATGCTACAATTGCCAGGGAGACTTGGGGGTGGGTTGAGTAGGGGGCCTCAACCATGGCCGAACTTTACATGGGGCTCCAGGCAGCATCAGAGATGGCTCTCCCGAAACCTCCTGGTAGCACATTATTCTGAGCGAGCTGTCACCATGATTCATGTACCAGGCCATTAATCCAGTAAGAAGCTGCTAGATGGGCAGACGAACAAAAACAGGAAGCCCTTCTGAGAGCTGTAAATTATCTCTTACAACAGCTTTATATACTTGAAAGTGAAGGGTATTCTGAGAGCACTGTGGAAAGTACCTGGAACCTCAGCTTCTAACAGAAACCTAGGAAATTGATTCAACTACTAACAAATTGAAGACTTATTTTTATACAAGTGGCTGGGCTGGTACAGAGATGAATAAAAAGACAGTACTTAATCCTTCTGGGGTTCAAAAATGAGAAAGAGAGAGAGTAATTTTAAAAATCTACTTTTCCCTCTTCTTTGACCCCATAGCTAGTCCTAAGAACTAGCCACTTAATACCCTCTCCAGACTTTCTGCTCCTCATCACCACTGCTGCAGGCTTTCCAAAAGCCTGGATAGATGGATGCAACAGACTCTCAACATGATTTCCTTGACTACTTCTGCCCCATCCACACAGCAGCACATGAACATTTCCAGAGAGCAATTTGATCATGTGAAAGCAGTAAAAGTATTAGTCATTCAGTGGTGACCGACTCTGTGACCCATGGACTGTAGTCTGCCAGGCTCCTCTGTCCATTAAATTCTCCAGGCAAGAATACTGGAGTAACTAGCCACTCCCTTCTCCAGAGGATCTTCCTGACCCAAGGACCAAACCTGGGTCTCCTGCATTGCAGGTGGATCCTTTACCATCTGAGCCACCAGGAAAGCCCAATCTGATCAAATCACTTAGTCATGGATGAAAAACCCTTTAATGGCACTCAAATGTTTTTAAGGATGAAATCTGAACCCCTCACCAAGGCCCTTCACCATCACAGGTCTGTTTGCGTCTTCAGTTTAGTTCAGTTGAGTCGTTCAGTTGTGTCCGACTCTTTGCGACCCCATGAACTGCAGCACACCAGGCCTCCCTGTCCATCACCAACTCCTGGGGTTTACCCAAACTCATGTCCATTGAGTTGGTGATGCAATCCAACCATCTCATCCTCTGTCATCCCCTTCTCCTCCTGCCCTCAATCTTTCCCAGCATCAGGGTCTTTTTAAATGAGTCAGTTCTTTGCATCAGGTGGCTAAAGTATTGGAGTCTCAGCTTCAACATCAGTCTTTCCAATGAACACCCAGGACTGATCTCCTTTAGGATGGACTGATTGGACCTCCTTGCAGTCCAAGGGACTCTCTAGAGTCTTCTTCAACACCACAGTTCAAAAGCATCAATTCTTCAGCACTCAGCTTTCTCTATAGTCCAACTCTCACATCCATACATGACTACTGGGAAAACCACAGCCTTGACTAGATGGACCTTTGTTGACAAAGTAATGTCTCTGTTTTGTAATATGCGTCTTCAGCTTTTCTGTAATATAATTCTCTAATCCACATATACCAACCCAGTTTCCAAGTCTTCATGTTCTCACTCGCTGCTCCCTGATGTTAGGTGCCCCAGCCTGAAATCCATCCAACCACGCTTTCAAAATTCAGCCCAGATTCCATCTCCTCCTCCTCCTTCTGTTCACATAGGTCAGGGATGCCTCTATTTGTGCTCCCATTGCCACTCTGCTCTCTCACTTGTCACATGCACCATAGCTGACTCCTTATTTGTCTCTCCAGGCAACTTTGACTTTTTCAGCTAAACCACAAGAACTATATTTGACTCATCTCTGACTGCTCAGCACCTAGCAGTGAGTCTGGTGTTCGCTAGGTGCATAGTAAGTGCTTGCTGAATGGATTTGAATGAGT
The DNA here is from genome assembly GCF_055505025.1 of Bos grunniens. Classification (NCBI taxonomy): domain Eukaryota; kingdom Metazoa; phylum Chordata; class Mammalia; order Artiodactyla; family Bovidae; genus Bos; species Bos grunniens. The sequence continues at coordinate 73,714,966 of NC_141170.1, forward strand.
CCTATATGAAGTCATAATAAGAAAGACTAGAATGGCTTATTCAGAGATGCTGTACTGTGCTTATTTCTTTATGTGGTTCCTGCTTTGTTTCTAATATTGCACTTGGTAAAGCTGTCATGGACAGTTGAATGCCTCATTGTTCCTGAATGATGTATGGGAGGGGTATGATGCTGAAAAAGAGACAAGGTCTGTTATCCTTGGAAATCAAAATACAGGTTTCCAATACAATTCTGTCTCACAAATGATAGGAACATTCATGTTCACAGTGATATATGCATTTGTTGTTGTTATTTAGTTGCTAAATTGTGTCCAACTCTGCAACCCCAAGGACTGCAGCAAGCCAGGCTCCTCTGTCCTCCACTATCTCCCAGACTTTGCTCAAATTCATGTCCATTGAGTTGGTGATGCTATCTAACCATCCCATCCTCTGCTGCCGCCTTCTCCTCCTGCCCTCAATCTTTGCCAGCATCAGGGTCTTTTCCAGTAAGTCAGCTCTTCGCATCAGGTGGCCAAAGTACTGGAGTATTCAGCTTCGGCATCAGTCATAGAAGATCTATAGTTGAGTGAACCAGTGAAGTTGCTCAGTTATGTCCAGCTCTTTGCGATTCCATGGACTGTAGGCTCCTCCACCCTCCTACCAGGCTCCTCCATCCATGGAATTTTCCAGGTAGGAGTACTGGAGTGGGTTGCCATTTCCTTATCCAGGGGATCTTCCTGACCCAGGGATTGAACCCAGGTCTCCTGCTTTGTAGGCAGATGCTTTACCATCTGAGCCACAAACATTTTAGTTAAGCAACTGACTTTGATTTGTCACAGTTTTGTTAAACAATCTGCTTTGATTTTCACTCCTTTTTTTTTTTTTTTTTTGGACTGTCTGTTAGTTTCCTAGGGATACCATAACAAGCCACCACTAACTTGGTGACTTAAAACAACAAAAATGTATTCTCTCGAAGTTCTGGAGGCCAGAAGTCCAAAATCCACATGTTGGCAAGCTGCCTCCTCTGAAGGCTCTAGGGGAGGATGCTTCCCTGCCTCTTCCACCTCCCTTCCTTGGCATAGGGTGACATCACTCCTGCCTTGGCCTCCATCTGTACATGGCCATCTCTCCTCCCAGTGTCTTCTCCTCTTCTGTCTCTTCCAAAGACACTTGCCATTGACTTTAGGTAATTCCCCAGGTAATCCATGATGATCTCATCTTGTGATACTTAAATTATACCAGCAAAGACCGTTTTTCCAAATAAGGTCACATTCACAGGTTTCAGAAATTTGGGTGTGGACATAACTTGTTGGGGGGAGGTGCATAATTCAATCCACTATAGGCTAATTTAAATACATTTATAAATGCCATCTGGATGGAATTCTAGGAGGCTAAAAGATTATTTTGTAATTATAAATTACAAATAACATTTTGAAATGTTTGAAAGGGGTCTTATTTCCTAAAGTAAGGGGCTGTGACTAGGTGAGTGTTCATTATTATTATTAAATGGAGATGCCACCTACTGGTGGCTAAGATCCATAACTGGTAGAGCTTGGAAGTAACAACACAAAATGCAGAGTAATATGTGATAGCACAGATAATACACTTAATTACGTGGTGTCTGTTAGCATTCTTGAAAATGTCAAATGGCTATTCAAATACATTGGATGTGTTGGGATCAGTAAGGACAATCGGCAAGTCTATTTTTCTCTTGGGCTTTGAAGCCCTAAGTTGAATAGGCAGGGTTAGAAGCCTTTCTCCTCTTGGAGCTGATGATATTTCATGCTCATTAAGAAAGAAGCAAGGAGAGGCAGATTCTTTTGGAATCACTGAGTATTAATTCAAAAGTCTACAAGAAAGGGGATAGGAAAAGTAGTGCATAGATATTATTACTATTGTGCCACGAAATCAATCAGTTTATCCAGTCCAGGGGTTGGCAAGCTAGGCTCTTAGGCCAAATCTAGTCCACTGCCTGTTTTTGTAACTAAAATTTTATTGGAACATTCATTATATGTTATTTATGGCTTTTTTTCCCGTCTTCTTCCAGTTTTATTTAGATATAGTTAACATACAGCACTAAATAAGTTTAAGGTGTACAACATAATAATTTGACTTTTATACATTATGAAATGATTATCATAGCCAGAACATCCATCATCTCATATAGATACATTAAAGAAATTGAAAAAAATATTTTTCCTCAAGATGAGAATTCTTAGATTTACACTCTTAAAATAAAACTTTCATATATAATATAGAGCAGTTTTAATTACATTTATTATGTTGTACACTATCCAGTGGCTCAGTAGTAAGGAATCTGCCTGCAATGTAGGAGACACGAGGTCAATCCCTGGATCAGGAAGATCCCCTGGAGAAGGAAACGCAACTCACCTCAGTATTCTTGCCTGGGAAATCCCAAGGACAGAGGAGTCTGGTGGGCTACAGTCCATGGCGTTGCAAGTCAGACATGACTTAGCAACTGTTAGCAAGCCCAATTACCACAGGACAGGACAGTGAATCCGAGAGACGTGGTATTGAGGCAATGAATACATGGAAACCTTAAAAATTCATAGCATATATGTGACTATATGCTATTGCCCACCTCACGCAAATTCTAACCATCCTTTTAGATAATGGGAGGGGGAAAGTACACTTAACACACTAATAGCCACATATCATATGTGACTATTATGAAAGTACACTTAACATATTAATAGCCACAGTTCCCAAGTTGTGTTCCCATGCTGTATTAATTTGGGCTTCCTAGGTGGCACTAGGAGGAGGGAAGAGGGTTCAGAATGGGGAACACATGTATACCTGTGGTGGATTCATGTTGATATATGGCAAAACCAATACAATATTGTAAAGTTAAAAAATAACTAGTGGTAAACAACTCGCCTGCCAATGCGAGAGACATAAGAGATGCAGGTTCGATCCCTGAGTTGGGAAGATACCTGGAGGAGGGCATGGCAACTCACTCCAGTACGCTTGCCTAGAGAATCCCATGGACAGAGAAGCCTAGCAAGCTGAAGTCAATAGGGTCCCACAGAGCCCACTCCAGTACTCTTGCCTGGAAAATCCCATGGATGGAGGAGCCTGATAGGCTGCAGTCCATGGGGTCGCTAAGAGTCAGACATGACTGAGCTACTTCACTTTCACTTTTCACTTTCCTGGATTGGAGAAGGAAATGGCAACCCACTCCAGTGTTCTTGCCTGGAGAATCCCAGGGACGGGGGAGCCTGATGGGCTGCCGTCTATGGGGTCGCACAGAGTCGGACACGACTGAAGCGACTTAGCAGCAAAGTGACTAAGCAGCAGCAGCAGCACTAGATGTTGTGTTGTTCTGTATGCATTGTTTAATGTAATTTTATTTCATATTCAAGGGGATACTCTGAACTGGCTGTTACTACTGACATTTTATAGATGAGGAAACTGAGGCATAGAGGACCAAGTAACTTGCCCCAGATCACAGAGCTGCTAAGTGACACAGGTGGGAATAAACTGTTCTGTTTGATTACTGAACTCGATTTCTCATTCATAAATTAAATGCAAACTTTTTGTATCTTCTAATTATCTAAATTAGCACAGAAAAGTTTTTTTTTTTATTTTTTAACTTCACAATATTGTATCGGTTTTGCCATATATAAACATGAATCTGCCACAGGTATACACGTGTTCCCCATTCTGAACCCTCTTCCCTCCTCCCTCCCTGTACCATCCCTCTGGGTCGTCCCAGTGCACTAGCCCCAAGCATCCAGTATCATGCATCGAACCTGGACTGGTGACTCGTTTCATATATGATATTATACATGTTTCAATGCCATTCTCCCAAATCATCCAACCCTCTCTCTCTCTCCCAGAGTCCAAAAGACTGTTCTATACATCAGTGTCTCTTTTGCTGTCTCGTATACAGGGTTATTGTTACCATCTTTCTAAATTCCATATATATGTGTTAGTATACTGTATTGGTGTTTTTCTTTCTGGCTTACTTCACTCTGTATAATAGGCTCCAGTTTCATCCACCTCATTGGAACTGATTCAAATGTATTCTTTTTAATGGCTGAGTAATACTCCATTGTGTATATGTACCACAGCTTTCTTATCCCTTCATCTGCTGATGGACATCTAGGTTGCTTCCATGTCCTGGCTATTATAAACAGTGCTGCAATGAACACTGGTGTACACGTGTCTCTTTCAATTCTGGTTTCCTCGGTGTGTATGCCCAGCAGTGGGATTGCTGGGTCATAAGGCAGTTCAATTCCAGTTTTTTAAGGAATCTCCACACTGTTCTCCATAGTGGCTGTACTAGTTTGCATTCCCACCAACAGTGTAAGAGGGTTCCCTTTTCTCCACACCCCGAAAAGTTTTATATACCAAGGATCATAAGAAATATAGTATATAATGACATATATTTGTTGTTGCTTTTTGAAAAATACAAAAGTGTTTTTTAAACCTATTGAAACATTCTAAAATAAACTTTACCTTTAGTTATTTAATATCTAGTATTCAGCTATTTAAACTATATTATATGCAGAGGGGCAGTGAATTCACTTGTGGAGTGCACCCTCTTCTCTTGGTGATAAACATGATTAAAAAGAGAGCTCATTCAAAAGCTACACATGGGATGGAACCTTGGCCAACAGGCTTCATATAATACTGTGGTTCTGTTGGTAAGACTGTCTTGGCAGTGAGGACAACTGTCTTAAGCCTTGTCATCTGGGGACCAACTTCTAAAGTCTCCGTACCTGACTCTCCTCACCTGGTTCCAACCAACCTATTAGTTATTCAGGGCTGGTGTACTGCACAGTATGGTGGGGGTTATACCATTCTCACTGTAGTCCACATGAATGGCAGCCCTAGGGTTCTGCAATACACAGCCTGGGAAGCTATATGTAGGTGGCTCTGAAAAGAATGGACAAGTCTTTCTGATACCTGCAGTTTGGGTGAAATTTATGTCGCTCGTAAAATAAATTGTCATCCAGTTGTCTGCACTGCTGTCTGTGAACCAGAATTAATGTGAGTCCACCTCTCAGACAGGTCCATATTCTCTGTTCTCATACCACCAGAGTTTTGGATTTGGAAGACCATGAACCAGTCCCTGGAGTGCTGTAACACTGCTAAAGAACCAGATGCCATATTATGAGGTCTCTAGGCTTCCTTGGCATGACCATGATTAAACTACATGTCCTCCCATTTGTGGAAGATGTTTTGCTGTGCCACTTGGGAGAGGAGGACTAAATCTCCAGCTGTTAAGATGGCATCAGCTAAGAGGGCTCCCTTGTCCCCTTGGGACAGCTTCTGAGGGTCCACCTGGCTTCAGAATTCCTCATAAGGTTGGCTGAAGCTCCTACCAGGACTGTGTCATAGCTCAACTTCTCCCACTGCCCAGTCCTGCTCTCTTCCTTTGCTCCCACAGGTGCTAATAAACAACCTGTATGCTCATCTCCATCTCAGAGTCTGCTTCCTGGGGAATCTAACCTGTGATACCACTCAAGCCTCAAAATTCAAGTCCCCCAACCTCAGGGATTGGGAATTGTCATTATGGAAACAGCAATGGAGAACTCTCCACTTATTCATCTGACAGTTATTTATTGAGCACCTGCTATGAGCCAAGTCCTTCCTAGACATTAAGAACAGAGCAGTGAATAGGAAAAGTGTCTGCTTTCTGGAGAACTTTCTAGTGTGGGAGGCAGACAAAAACAAATAACAATTTAATACGTTAGGCAGAGATGTGCACTTGAAGAAAAATAGAGCAGGGTGAAAGGTTGGAGTTTTGGGGTGGAAGGAACTGCCTTAGGATGGTTCAGAGAAGGCCTTTCTGATGTGCTGACATAAAGCAGAGACCCAAAGGAAGTCAGCAGTGCAAAGAACTGGGAGATGAGCACTCTCAGCAGAGTCACCTAAAAAGCAAAGGCCCAAGGTGGGAATGAGTGCTGGGTTTGAGAAACAGCAGGAAGACCAGGATGGCAGAGTGGAGTGAGCAAGGTGACAAGTAGTAAGCTGGAGAGATCAGAGGCCCAGAAGGGTGTCTGAGCACAAGGGGAAGCCTTAAAAGGTTTTAAGCAGAAAAGCAACAGAATATGACTTATGTTTTAAGAAGATCACTCTGACTGTAGTCAGGGGAAGAGTGGAAGCTGGGGACTAGTGAAGAGGCCCTGCAATAATTTAGGAGCGGGATGATGTTGACTTAGACAAGTGTGAGGGTGGTAAGAAGTAGCTGGATCTGGGGGTGTACTTTGAAGGTGGAACTTTAAGACTTGCTGATTGTTATGGACTGAATGGTTCTGTCCCCCTCCCAACAAGGTTCATATGTTGAAGCCCTAATCCCCACCACCCAGTGTGATGGTATTAGAAGGTGGTGCCTTTGAGAGGTAATTAGATTTAGATGAGGTTATGAGAGTACAGCCTCCATGATAGGATCAGTATCCTTAAAAGAACTTCCTCTCACCACCCTGTAAGAAAGCCGCAAGAACTGAGCCTCCAGCAAGCCTGGAAGAGGGTTATCACCCTAACCAACCAGGCTGGTACTCCGATCTTTTATTTCCCTCCTCCAGATTGTGAAAAAGAAATTTCTGTTGTTTAAGCCACCCACTCTGTGGTATGCTGTTACTAGAGGGAGAGCTAAGACACTGATGTGTCAGATGAGGGGCTAGGGGTGGGAAGAGAATCAAGGTGGCTCACTGACATCTTGGCCTGAGTACATGGATGAATGGTGGTGTCTTTACTGAAATACACATTCTCCCCATTTGTAGACTTCTAGAATCTTTTGTGCACAAGTCAGAGGGCCCATATGGCGATTTGTATTTGTAGGAAAATCCTTCACTGCATGTCTGAGAAGACGTATGATGAAGAAACTAGAGGAGATAGCCTTTAAATTAAAACAAATATGCACTTATTGTCTTAAAAGAAATATTCCTTGTGGGAAAGAGAGAGTGAGTGAGAGAGGCTGCAGTCAGAGGCATTCTGCTTTTATTATCACCAGGAGAACTGTCATCTCACTTGTAGAACAGAATGTGCTGTGTTAGTCGCTCAGTCGTGTCCGACTTTTTTTTTTTTTTTTTTTAGTGTTTTGAATGATTAGTTTTTTTTTTTTAAGTTTTATTTTATTTTTAAACTTTACATAATTGTATTAGTTTTGCCAAATATCAAAATGAATCTGCCACAGGTATACATGTGTTCCCCATCCTGAACCCTCCTCCCACCTCCCTCCCCATACCATCCCTCTGGGTCGTCCCAGTGCACTAGCCCCAAGCATCCAGTATCGTGCATCGAACCTGGACTGGCATCTCATTTCATACATGATATTTTACATGTTTCAATGCCATTCTCCCAAATCTTCCCACCCTCTCCCTCTCCCACAGAATCCATAAGACTGTTCTATACATCAGTGTCTCTTTTGCTGTCTCGTACAGAGGGTTATTGTTACCATTTTTCTAAATTCCATATATATGCATTAGTATACTGTATTGGTGTTTTTCCTTCTGGCTTACTTCACTCTGTATAATAGGCTCCAGTTTCATCCACCTCATTAGGACTGATTCAAATCTATTCTTTTTAATGGCTGAGTAATACTCCATTGTGTATATGTACCACTGCTTTCTTATCCATTCATCTGCTGATGGGCATCTAGGTTGCTTCCATGTCCTGGCTATTATAAACAGTGCTGCGATGAACCTTGGGGTACACGTGTCTCTTTCTCTTCTGGTTTCCTCAGTGTGTATGCCCAGCAGTGGGATTGCTGGATCATAAGGCAGTTCTATTTCCAGTTTTTTAAGGAATCGCCAGACTGTTCTCCATAGTGGCTGTACTAGTTTGCATTCTCACTAACAGTGTAAGAGGGTTCCCTTTTCTCCACACCCTCTCCAGCATTTATTATTTGTAGACTTTTGGATCGCAGCCATTCTGACTGGTGTGAAATGGTACCTCATAGTGGTTTTGATTTGCATTTCTCTGATAATGAGTGATGTTGAGCATCTTTTCATGTGTTTGTTAGCCATCTGTATGTCTTCTTTGGAGAAATGTCTATTTAGTTCTTTGGCCCATTTTTTGATTGGGTCATTTATTTTTCTGGAGTTGAGCTGTAGGAGTTGCTTGTATATTTTTGAGATTAGTTGTTTGTCAGTTGCTTCATTTGCTATTATTTTCTCCCATTCTGAAGGCTGTCTTTTCACCTTGTTAATAGTTTCCTTTGATGTGCAGAAGCTTTTAAGGTTAATTAGGTCCCATTTGTTTATTTTTGCTTTTATTTCCAATATTCTGGAAGGTGGGTCATAGAGGATCCTGCTGTGATGTATGTCAGAGAGTGTTTTGCCTATGTTCTCCTCTAGGAGTTTTATAGTTTCTGGTCTTATGTTGAGATCTTTAATCCATTTTGAGTTTATTTTTGTGTATGGTGTTAGAAAGTGGTCTAGTTTCATTCTTTTACAAGTGGTTGACCAGATTTCCCAGCACCACTTGTTAAAGAGATTGTCTTTAATCCATTGTATATTCTTGCCTCCTTTGTCAAAGATAAGGTGTCCATATGTGTGTGGATTTATCTCTGGGCTTTCTATTTTGTTCCATTGATCTATATTTCTGTCTTTGCGCCAGTACCATACTGTCTTGATGACTGTGGCTTTGTAGTAGAGCCTGAAGTCAGGTAGGTTGATTCCTCCAGTTCCATTCTTCTTTCTCAAGATCGCTTTGGCTATTCGAGGTTTTTTGTATTTCCATACAAATTGTGAAATTATTTGTTCTAGCTCCGTGAAGAATACTGTTGGTAGCTTGATAGGGATTGCATTGAATCTATAAATTGCTTTGGGTAGTCTACTCATTTTCACTATATTGATTCTTCCAATCCATGAACATGGTATATTTCTCCATCTATTAGTGTCCTCTTTGATTTCTTTCTCCAGTGTTCTATAGTTTTCTATATATAGGTCTTTAGTTTCTTTAGGTAGATATATTCCTAAGTATTTTATTCTTTCCGTTGCAATGGTGAATGGAATTGTTTCCTTAATTTCTCTTTCTGTTTTCTCATTATTAGTGTATAGGAATGCAAGGGATTTCTGTGTGTTGATTTTATATCCTGCAACTTTACTATAGTCATTGATTAGTTCTAGTAATTTTCTGGTGAAGTCTTTAGGGTTTTCTATGTAGAGGATCATGTCATCTGCAAATAGTGAGAGTTTTACTTCTTCTTTTCCAATTTGGATTCCTTTTATTTCTTTTTCTACTCTGATTGCTGTGGCCAAAACTTCCAAAACTATGTTGAATAGTAATGGTGAAAGTGGGCACCCTTGTCTTGTTCCTGACTTTAGAGGAAATGCTTTCAATTTTTCACCATTGAGGAAATGTTTGCTGTGGGTTTGTCATATATAGCTTTTATTATGTTGAGGTATGTTCCTTCTATTCCTGCTTTCTGGACGTGTCCGACTTTTTGTGACCCCAAGGACTGCAGCCCGCCAGGCTCCTCTGTCCATGGGGATTCTCCAAACAAGAACGCTGGAGCGGGTTTCCATCCCCTCCTCCAGGGGATCTTCTCAACCCAGGGATCGAACCCAGGTCTCCCACATTGCAGGTGGATTCTTTACTGACCGAGCCACCAGGGAAGCCCCAAACAGAATTAGGTATGATAAATAAGGTTCGGCTTCCCTGGTGGCTCTTGAGAGTCCCGTGGACTGCAAGGAGATCAAACCAGTCAATCCTAAAGGAAATCAGTCCTGAATATTCATTGGAAGGACTGATGCTGAAGCTGAAACTTCAATACTTGGTCCACCTAATGTGAAGAACTGACTCACTGGAAAAGACCCTGATGCTGGGAAAGATTGAGGGCGAGAGGAGAAGGGGATGACAGAGGATGAGATGGTTGGATGGCATCACTGACTCGATGGACCAGGAGTCTGAGTAAACTCTGCGAGTTGGTGATAAACAGTGAAGCCTGGTGTGCTGCAGTCCATGGGGTCACAAAGAGTCGGACATGACTGAGCAACTGAACGGAACTGAACTGAAATAAGCTTCAAAGCCAGAGTACTGCAAATGCAGTTTGGGGTCTCTGGTCAGTTTTGCTGGCATTTATTGATATAATTATAGTTTTCTTAACTTTATGCAATAAATTTTACTTCAGTGAATGTTTAGGACAGTGTTTGGCAAAAACTGATCTCATAATTTTTATAAATTCAAATGTAACTCAGTGTACCATGGGCAGAGAATTGTCCTTGATGTCTTAACCAACTGCTAACCAGAACTCTGCCTCTGTTTGTATTCACTTTTACTTCAATTGGACATCTCCTAAAATCCCAAGAAGGAAATATTTCTAAGCTATAAAGAACTTGGGAACTTGTTTTTCAGAAGTACATTTTTTTTTTTCTTTTTCTTTTTACCAGTCAAGGAATTTTGAGAAATGTACCACTTGCCTAAGGGCAGATAATTTAAGATCTCTCTTGTGATGGCTTCAAATAAGTCAGTGATTGGAAAGCTGATGCATGAATTTAAGACATTATTATTCTACACTGATGCTTCAGAGGAGGAAACTAGTTAAGGGAATATTTTCCTCCCTAACATTTTATCCCTGCTGAAATAAGTCAAAATACCCAACGTTCTTTGTATTCAGAGGTGACACTGGTACCAGCACAACTGTCAGCTGCTGTCAATCCCAGGCTATTGGAAGCAATGTCATGGTACTTTAACTTGCTTTTCACTTTGCTCAGCATGTCTTTGAAGCATCGCCTCTACTCGTCTCTTCCACAGCTCACTGTTCAGCCAAATTGCACTATTTCAGCAGGAACTCAGCGAAATACTTTAAAGCTAGTGGACCAGCCTCCTTCTTGTTGAGGTTTTAAGTCTGTTTTTCAAAGAGAGATCCTCAGACAGGCACCAGCCACACTGCCTGGGGAGCTTGTTACGTTGCCTATTCCTGTACCTTATCTCTCAATGGAAGGATTCAAAAACTGGGAATGGGAGAGCAGATAACCAGCATGTTAAGCAAACGCCCCTGGTGACGTCTATGCACTGATGGTTAGGACCTCTGATACAGTCACCAATTATGTTTTGGTTGAGCCTCATGTATTCCTTTACACACTGGGCTGGGACATCAACAGTCTGTAGAAGCCTATTTCCAGAAATACATCTGGACATCTTCACAAAAGGCAGGTCAATTCATATGACTCAAAGCTTTGCAGAAAACCCCCATCCCTTAAATATTTAATGGCTTATATTTTGAAAATGTCCCATGTGCAATCAAGTATATGTCTTTCTAAATGGCTAAATAGATCTGGAACAAAGAAAACAAGCCAAATCCAAAACAGTAACTCTGATATGTTACTGATTTACATATCAGTTATTCTCATTGAATAGTAAGAGTAGAATTATGACCTTTGGTGGGAATGGAAGAATGCCTCACCTTGGCTGATACATAGGCAAGAACTCTTTCAGGTATTCATTAAGAAAATGAAAATAAATACAGTATCTTGGGCTTCCTTCCAGACAGGTATCTTCCTCGCCCTGCTCAGGGCAGTCTGCACTTCTGCTCTGGTGACCCAGATGCAGCTCCCTAGGCTCAGAACTTCCTTTCCATCTGTATTGTTTCTGCAACCACTGAGAACATTTCTGCCCATTTTTTTAAAAAGAACTTTTGATTGTGAAATAATTACAGATTTGTTGGAAATTTAAAAAAAAAAGAAGTATAGGGAGCTTTAATATGCCCTGATGAACCCAGCTTCCCCACAGGTAATATCTTGCACAACTGTAGTACAGCATCAAAGCCAGGAAGCTGATACTGGTGGCTGGTATGATCTACGGAGCTTCTTCAAATTTGACCAGTTCTACCCACACTGTGTGTGCTGTGTGTGTGTGTGTGTGTGTGTGTGTGTGTAGATCTATGCAAATTTATCATACATGTAGATTAGCATAACTACTTCTGACACTAAGCTACATAACTCTTCCATCACCCAAGGCTCCCTTGTACTACTACTTCACAGCCACAGCCAGCCTCCTCTCCCACCATCTCTGTGTGTGTACGTGCTCAGTCACTCATTGGTGTCAGACTCTTTGCGACCTCACGGACTGTAGCCCGCCAGGCTCTTCTGTCTGTGGAACTGTCCAGGCAAGAATACTGGAGTGGGTTGCCATTTCCTCCTCCAGGGGATCTGTCCGATCCATGGATTGAAAGCACATCTCTTGGGTCTCCTGCATTGGTAGGCAGATTCTTTACCACTGTGCCACCTGGGAAGTCCACTACATCTCTAACCCTGAGCAATAGCTAATCTGTTCTCCATCTCTATAACTCCATACAATTATTTTTAATAGCATTTTAATAGCCTTGGAGCAACTTCCAACCATGCTGAGCTTCCTGCCTAAACTGTCCAAGTTGTCTCCCAAGGCACCAATGACTGTTTTTGTTCATGCCCTCGTTATAAACTTGCATACATTTTTAGTGGTCTGACTATAAATATAATATTCCTAAAAGCATTATTTTGAATGTATAATTTTGCTGAATGTGTGGTTTTTCAGCAACGTTTATTATGGGAGAGCAGAAATATTCGTATAATGACTCCAACATAATTGAGTTTATTTTTTACCAAAAGAAGAGTTCAAGGAAGATCTTCTGTTCTGTGAGCATTTCTCCTTCAACTGGCAATCAAGTACCTACACTCTTTTCATCTTCTGACTCTGTCACTTTGATGGTTAATTTTATGTGTCAGCTGCACTGGGTCGAGGGTGCCCAGAGGTTTGGTTAAACATTATCTCTGGGTGTATCTGTGAGGGAGTTTCTGGATGAGATATTTGAATCAGTACATTGAGAAAAGCAGATTGTCATCCCTAATGTGGTCAGGCCTTATCGATTCCATTAAAGTCCTAAACAAAATAAAAGGCTGATTACAAAAGAATTCTTTCTCTCTCCCTCTCTCTATATATATCCTATAAGTTCTGTTTCTCTATCAAACCCTGCCTAACATAGCTACCCTTGGGGGCCACGCACAGCAGCAGCTGTACCTCTCTAGAGGATGGGTACACAGAGAACGGGGCAAGCACAGCTACTTCTTTGAGATTTGACTAGAAAAGGCCTGATTGCTTTCACTTACACCCCATTGAATGCGTGAACTCAGTCATGTGGCCACACTAAATCACAACAGGGGTTGAGGAAAGTTGTCTAGTTCAAAGGACATCTCTCTACTAACTTCTAAAAATTGAGGTTTCCTTAGGAGCAAACACCAGGAGAAGAAATGGCTTTGGGGCAGGCAAAAATAATGTCTGAAATAAGGATGAATGCAAAGATGATGCTATAAAAATGTTCACCACAGAATTGTTTATAACAGTGAAAATATTTTAACAATCTAAATAACCTGTAATAGGAGATTGGTTAAATACATTATAATGAATTCATAACATTATAAAATACGACATTTAAAATGGTATTTCAGAAGAAAACATGCTTTAGAATGACATGGAAAATGTTATAATGCATTGTTAAAGTATGAAAGGCAGGTAATGAAACATATACAATATATTTCCTCTTTTGTAAAACAACAACAGAAGTAGCAGATATGGGCACAGAAGAGAGACTGGATGAGTATATACAACAATTTTAATAGAAACGGTTATCTTTCTCTGGAAAACTATAGGTGATTTTTATTTTCTTCTCTTTTTTAAAATCTGAATTTTCTAATTTGGGGGGTATATACCAAAAATGTATTACACTTGAAATGGAAATAATAAAAAGTTAGTTAAAATGAAGATCATGAGTATAGATGACCATTACACTGGTGCCCTGGTTTGAATCCTCACTCTATCACTTACTAGTTATATGACCTTAGATGAGTCATTAACCTTTCTAAGTATTGATTTCCTCATCCACAAAATGAGAAGAGTGGTAATAAAAATACTGACCTTATTGTCTTGTTATGAGGCTTAAATAAAATATTGTTCTTATAGTTCAGTACCAGGCCCACAGTAAGTGCTCAAAAAGCTTAACTACTGTTACCATGATCATTATTAATAGTAATAGTACAGTGTCTTAGGGCAACTCAAAGTCATAGGGTTGGAAGGCACATGGAAGTCATTGATGGGTCTTTCCATTCCTGGGCCAAATATCAATCTTCATAAATAAATTCTTGCTTCCCTCAAATCTACATTGCTTTTCATTCACCTCAGTTTGGTATTATTCTGTTCATAAACTTTCAAACATGTTCTTTGTTATCATTACTATTCAGCCTAAACTCCATCTAATTTTTCAAAATCACAAATTACAATATTATTTCCTTTTAGCAAAAGATTACACCATCAATCAATCATCATTACACATCATTTCTAAAGAATTTGGCTCTTAAGTGACTTCTAAGCAATTAGGATGACAACATTCTTTTTTCTTTCTTTTCTCTGTTGTTATCCAAGTGGTGGTAGGGGCAGAAAATGAAAGTCTCTCAGTCTTGTCCAACTTTTTGCAATCCCCTGGACTATACAGTCCATGGCATTCTCCAAGCCAGAATACTGGAGTGGGTAGCCTTTACGTTCTCCAGGGGATCTTCCCAATCCATGGATCAAACCCAGGTCTCCTGCATTACAGGAGGATTTTTTACCAGCTGAGCCACAAGGGACAGAGAAGGCAATAGCACCCCACTCCAGTACTCTTGCCTGGAAAATCCATGGACAGAGGAGCCTGGCAGACTGCAGTCCATGGGGTCGCTAAGAGTGGGGAATGACTGAGCGACTTCCCTTTCACTTTTCACTTTCATGCATTGGAGAAGGAAACGGCAACCCACTCCAGTGTTTTTGCCTGGAGAATCCCAGGGACGGTGAAGCCTGGTGGGCTGTCGTCTCTGGGGTTGCACAGAGTCAGACACGACTGAAGCGACTTAGCAGCAGCAGCAGAGCCACAAGCGAAGCCCATGACAACATTATACAGAACTTATTTCTCTTACCACCACACACACACATACTGATATCTGTCCCCATTCCCAGAGTTTCTTTTACGCACAAGCAACTCTTCTGGCTCTCTCCAGCACTTCACTAACTCTTCCCCCTCCCCTAGCTAGAACTTCCTTCTCTTTCTCTTTGGGGAGACTGCCCTGGGCCAGCACTCACTACGGTTACTACTACGGCTGCCATTAAGTCACTTCAGTCGTGTCCGACTCTGTGTGACCCCATAGATGGCAGCCCACCAGGCTCCCCCATCCCTGGGATTCTCCAGGCAAGAACACTGGAGTGGGTTGCCATTTCCTTCTCCAATGCATGAAAGTGAAAAGTGAAAGGGAAGTTGCTCAGTTGTGTCTGACTCTTTGCAATGCTATGGACTGCAGCCTACCGGTCTCCTCCCTCTGGTTAATACTGGATGCTGCAGGGGAATCCCATTTGTGTTTGTGTGGGGGTTAGTAGCTCATCTGGTCCAACTCTTTGCGACCCCATGGACTCTCGTAGCCTGCAAGGCTTCTCTGTCCATGGAATCCCCCAGGCAAGAATACTGGAGTGGGTAGTCATTCCCTTCTCCAGTGGATCTTTCCAACCCAGGGACCGAATCCATGTCCTTTGCATTGTAGGTGGATTCTTTATGATCAGAGTCACCAGAGAAGCCCATTTGGCACGTCTTTAACCTAGACTTTATCAGTGATAAAGAAAATATTTTATCTCCCTTCTGCTTTATCCTTTGTCTTATTTCCTAATTAGTTCAAAACCTGGATGGGGAAATAAAACACATACATACAGTTTCTTGATAATATCAAAGGATAATGGTGGGTTTTTGTTGTTGTTTTGCAGGGGGGAGGGTTGATGTGTGTGTTTTGTTTTTACTAAAGCTATAGTAGGAAGCAGGCAGGAAGACAGGTATACTAAAGCATCTAGAGAAGTAAAACTATCTGACTAGGAAAGGAAAGACTAGGTTAGTGGTCAATGTGGATTCAGTTTGCATTTTTAGGACACATTAGTGCTTCTCAAACTTTAATAGTGCAAAAGAATTACCTGGGAATGTTGTTGAAATTAACAATTATTTTGCTTAATCTAATATTTACAATGTGCCTACAATTTTGAAAGCATACATCTATCTGCATAGCATGTCATATTTGCTCACCTGCCCCCACCTCTGAATATCTCTCATTCTCATTATCAGCAGGCTTATGCTGTTTAACAAGCCACGCCAAAATGCATTGGCTTAAAACAACCACCATTAACATGCTAACAGTTCCCTGGCGTCGGCCCCACTGGGTGATTCCCTCGCTGGTGTTGACTGAGCTTGCTCTTGATCTATGGCCAGCTGCAGGGAGCTAGACTGCTGTTCCCCTGGCAGTGCTGACTGTTGACTTGGGCAAAGGAGAGTACTGGACCACGTGTTTCTCATCACCATCCAACTGGCTAAAGCAGGATTATTCACGTGGCAGCAGGGTGGATCAGCCTACACATATCAGCTCTTCTCACGTCTCTACCTCCGGTACTCTTGCCTGGAAAATCCCATGGACAGAGGAGCCCGGTAGGCTGCAGTCCATGGGTCACTAAGAGTCAGACACGACTGAGCGGCTTCACTTTCACTTTTCATTTTCGTGCATTGGAGAAGGAACTGGCAACCCACTCCAATGCTCTTGCCTGGAGAATCCTAGAGACAGGGAGCCTGGTGGGCTGTTGTCTATGGGGTCACAGAGTTGGACACGACTGAAGCGACTTAGCAGCAGCAGCAGCAGCAGCAAGTCTCTACCTGAATCACATTTGCTGCCATCCATCCCACTGGTCAAAAAGAGCTGCATGACCAAGTCCAGTGTCAGTGTGGGATACAATTACCTAAGTTGTGGATGTTGGATGGGGAAGCATTTGTGGTTCCTTTTGCAATCCAACTGCTGAAGTTTGAGTTGGCCTTTAAGGTCCACTTCCCTACCAAAGTCCCATCAGGCTTATTTTTATCTCCATACTATTACTCTTCTACTGCCCTCCTCCTGGAACACTCCTTCTACCTATCACTGGACAGAGACCTGGTCCACTTTCAAAAAGTATGTCCTACTTAAGCTTGTTGTCTAAGTTGGATGGGATCTTGAATTACACAGCACAGCTCATTCAGACATTCAGACTCATTGTTACTTATACACAGGTTGTATATATTAGATCAGATATATCTAAAGGATTTTGATTATGGCTCGCTCATCTTTGCATTCCTGTGACATTCAGCAAATAATTTAAATTTGAAGTCCATTCATGTCACTGGGAATGGAAAAATTTCATTCTTTTTTATGGCTGAGTTATGAGGTAATATCAAAAGGCTTTTTTAGTTCCTCTTCACTTTCTGCCATAAGGGTGGTATCATCTGCATATCTGAGGTTATTCTTATTTTCTCCCAGCAATCTTGATTCCAGCTTGTGCTTCTTCCAGCCCAGCATTTCTCATGATGTACATTGCATATAAATTAAATAAGTAGGGTGACAATATACAGCCTTGATGTACTCCTTTTCCTATTTGGAACCAGTCTGTTGTTCCATGTCCAGTTCTAACTGTTGCTTCCCGACCTGCATATAAGTTTCTCAAGAGGCAGGTCAGGTGGCCTGGTATTCCATCTCTTGAAGAATTTTCCACAGTTTATTGTATCCACACAGTGAAAGGCTTTGGCATAGTCAATAAAGCAGAAACAGATGTTTTTCTGGAACTCTCTTGCTTTTTCCATGATCCAGCGGATGTTGGCAATTTGATCTCTGGTTCCTCTGCCTTTTCTAAAACCAGCTGGAACATCTGGAAGTTCACGGTTCACATATTGCTGAAGCCTGGCTTGGAGAATTTTGAACATTACTTAACTAGTGTGTGAGATAAGTGCAATTGTGTGGTAGTTTGAGCATTCTTTGGCATTGCCTTTCTTAGGGATTGGAATGAAAACTGACCTTTTCCAGTCCTGTGGCCACTGCTGAGTTTTCCAAATTTGCTGGCATATTGAGTGCAGCACTTTCACAGCATCATCTTTTAGGATTTGAAATAGCTCAACCGGAATTCCATCACCTCCACTAGCTTTGTTCGTAGTGATGCTTTCTAAGGCCCACTTGACTTCACATTCCAGGATGTCTGGCTCTAGGTGAGTGATCACACCATTGTGATTATCTGGGTCATGAAGATCTTTTTTGTACAGTTCTTCTATGTATTCTTGCCACATCTTCTTAATATCTTCTGCTTCTGTTAGATCCATACCATTTCTGTCCTTTATTGAGCCCATCTTTGCATGAAATGTTCCCTTGGTATCTCTAATTTTCTTGAAGGATCTCTAGTCTTCCTCATTCTGTTGTTTTCCTCTATTTCCTTGCATTGATCATGCTGCATAAGATCATGGCATCTGGTCGCATCACTTCATGGGAAATAGATGGGGAAACAGTGGAAACAGTGTCAGACTTTATTTCTGGGGCTCCAAAATCACTGCAGATGGTGATTGCAGCCAGGAAATTAAAAGACGCTTACTCCTTGGAAGGAAAATTATGACCAACCTAGATAGCATATTGAAAAGAAGAGATATTACTTTGCCAACAAAGGTCCATCTAGTCAAGGCTATGGTTTTTCCAGTGGTCATGTATGGATGTGAGAGTTGGACTGTGAAGAAAGCTGAGCGCTGAAGAATTGATGCTTTTGAATTGTGGTGTTGGAGAAGACTCTTGAGAGTCCCTTGGACTGCAAGGAGATGCAACCAGTCCATCCTAAAGGAGATCAGCCCTGGGTGTTCATTGGAAGGACTGATGCTGAAGCTGAAACTCCAATACTTCGACCACCTCATATGAAGAGTTGACACTGGAAAAGACCCTGATGCTGGGAGGGATTGTGGGCAGGAGGAGAAGGGGACGACAGAGGATGAGATGGCTGGATGGCATCACCGACTCGATGCACATGAGTTTGGGTGAACTCCGGGAGTTGGTGATGGACAGGGAGGCCTGGCGTGCTGCAATTCATGGGATCGCAAAGAGTCAGACACGACTGAGCAACTGAACTGAACTGATGAGGTAATATTCCATTGTGTATATATATGGAGAGAGAGAGAGAGAGAGAGAGAGAGAGAGCACATCTTCTTTATCCATTAATCTGTTGATGGACACTTAAGTTGCTTCCATATCTTGGCAATTGTAAATAATGCTGCTATGAATATTAAGGTGCATGTATCTTTCTATTAGTGTTTCTTTAAAAAAAAAATACACCTAGGAGTGGATTTGCTGGGTTATCCAGTAGTTCTGGCTTCCCTGGTGGCTCAGACAGTAAAGAATCTGCCTGCAATGTGGGAGACCTAGGTTTGATCACTGGGTTGGGAAGATCCCTGAAGAAGAGAATGGCTACCCACTCCAGTATTCTTGCCTGGAGAATTTCATGGACAGAGGAGTCTGGTGGGCTACAGTCCCTGGGGTTGCAAAAAGTCAGACATGATTGAGTGACTCGCACACACACACACACACACACACACACACACAGTAGTTCTACTTTTAGTTTTTTTTGAGAAACTTCCATAGCATTTTCCCCATAGTGACTGCATCAATTTACATGCCTACCAACAATGCAGGAAGGTTCCCTTCTCTGAACATCCTTGTCATTATTTATTATTTGTGTTCTTTTTGACAATAGCCATCCTGACAATTGTTAGATGGTATGGCATGGTGGCATTGATTTGCCTTTCTCTAATGATTAGTAATGTTGAACATCTTTTCATGCACTTATTGGCCATCTGCATTAAAAGTAGGTATTCTTACTGCTTCCTTTTACACATTCAGTTCAGTTCTGTTCAGTTCAGTTCAGTTCAGTTCAGTCATTCAGTCATGTCTGACTCTTTGCGACCCCATGAATTTTAGCATGCCAGGCCTCCCTGTCCATCACAAACTCCCGGAGTTCACTCAGACTCACATCCATCAAGTCAGTGATGCCATCCAGCAATCTCATCCTCTGTCGTCCCCTTCTCCTCTTGCCCCCAATCCCTCCCAGCATCAGAGTCTTTTCCAATGAGTCAACTCTTCGCATGAGGTGGCCAAAGTACTGGAGTTTCAGCTTTAGCATCATTCCTTCCAAAGAAATCCCAGGGCTGATCTCCTTCAGAATGGACTGGTTGGATCTCCTTGCAGTCCAAGGGACTCTCAAGAGTCTTCTCTAACACCACAGTTCAAAAGCATCAATTCTTCGGCGCTCAGCCTTCTTCACAGTCCAACTCTCACATCCATACATGACCACTGGAAAAACCATAGCCTTGACTAGAGAGACCTTTGTTGGTAAAGTAATGTCTCTGCTTTTGAATATGCTATCTAGGTTGGTCATAACTTTTCTTCCAGGGAGTAAGCGTCTTTTAATTTCATGGCTTCAGTAACCATCTGCAGTGATTTTGGAGCCCAAAAAAATAGGAAAATAAAAAACAGAGAAGTAAAGTAACTTGATCACAGAGCCAGGAAGCCTAAGATCAGGATTTGAATCCATATCTCTTGAACTCAAGAGCCTAGCCTTTTAATTTGGAGAAGGAAATGGCAACCCACTCCAGTACTCTTGCCTAGAGAATTCTATGGTCAGAGGAGTCTGGTAGGCTACTATCCATGGGGTTGCACAGAGTCGGACATGACTGAAGCGACTTAGCAGCAACTGCAGCAGCCTTTTCAATTAGTTTCCTAATGGAATGAAAATAAATGGTGTTGAATATTCCATATGCAGGTAATTAGGAACTGAACAAAGAGTATATTTGTCCACTTTGGAATGCAAGTCACGCTTTTTAGGGCTTCTCATACAGATGAGCTCAGAGGTTTGATTCAGATCAGTAGGTTCACAAGATATTCTCACTTCTCTGTACAAAGTTTTCAGACTCTGGAAAACTGAATCATTGATAAAATGATTCCAGCTTCACAAAAAGCTGAAAAAAAGCTAGAATGCTAACTCATTAGTGTCTAGGGAGATAGAGAAGTTACAACCACACCAGCACAGGTGTCAGATGGGTAGCATGGTCTTTTATCAACAGGGAAACCAAGATGAAAAGGTTGCAGAGTGTATTTACTTCCTTCCTTCCTTCTGAAGAAGATTTGAGTCCATTGCAAAGGGAGTGGTTATTTTAAAGCAATACAGTCACTGATGAGGCATGGTGAGTCATTCTTGATGAAAAGGCTAAATCTGCCAAGCTGACAGAAAGACTCATATTGAGTCATTAGTACTCCATCTCTTTTGAGCAGTACTGGGGAAATTCTTCTTTGTCAACAACCACACTTTCAATATTCCATAAGGACATCAGTATTGATTGGGCTCCCCTTTCTTGGTTTGGGATTGTGGAGTCTGCTCTATTCTGATTCTTCTAACTCTGATTACTCCCTCCCCAGCATCACAGTAGCAATTTGGGCAGCTGTCACCAGGAGATGACAATGCCTCAGACTTAGTTACACAGGGATGGGGTAATTGGTCAATCTTCCAGGAGGTATGACTAACTCAGGGAGGATAATGTTACCAGGTAAAGTGAATGATGTTTTAAAAACACTGTTTTTCTTCACATGTGAAAAATGTGACAACTGAGATTGTGAAAGAAATAAATCCAAACACCTAGTGTAGTAGGATTGAGTGCTGGCAGTGGACATGGCTCTAGGTATTTAACTGTGAAGGGACTTAATGTAGGGAATAAGGTGTTTACAAAATCATTGAGGGGTCAAGGGATATGGACTCTAGACTGGGCCTCTGGAAATGCATTCTAGAATACTACAGAACTGACCTACCAGGGGAACTACCACCTCTGTGGCTACTGCTAAGGCTGCTTATGTCAAGAACCCAGAGCTGAGACTGTGTTCCTGGTATCAGGAGGCCATACCACCTCTGGATCCCAGGACGAAAAATTCCATGTCTCTACTGCCTTGTTTGCCAGTGACAATTAACAGTCAGAAAAAAAGCAGGAAATGTCTTCCACCTTCTAAGTCTCATGGAAGTACATCTAATTGGCTAAACTTAATTTGTTTCTATAATGCTAGTTGGGAGTCCAGAGAATGTAGTTTGTAATTGTCCAGTTTTTAGTAAGGGGGCTTCCCTGGTGGCTCAGACAGTAAAGAATCTGCCTGCAATGCAGGAGACTTGGGTTGGGAAGATACAGTGGAGAAATGAATGGCAACCCACTCCAGTATTCTTGCCTGGAGAATTCCATGGACAGAGGAGCCTGGCGTGCTACAGTCCATGAGGTTACAAAGAACTGGACAATGCTGAGCGACGAACACTTTCACTTCTAGTAAGACCAATGAGAAGTAGGCTGAGTGAGACAGTCCACACTCTCCACACTCAGGGTCAAGTGACACACTCACTGCCATGGCCACAAATGGCTGCAACAGCAGAAACCAAGGTCTCCCACTTGCTGAGTGCTCCATCAGTGCAAGTACTGGGCTGAGTTCTTTACACCTATCATTCCTTCCCTGCACTATTATTAGGATCCTTTCATAGAGGAGAGAGCTGGGGTCTTTCTAGAGAGACAGGTAAATTGCACAAGTTTATGCTGGTGCTGACTTCCCTATAGCTCAAATGGTAAAGAATCTGCCTGCAATGCAGGAGAGCAGGGGTCGATTCCTGGGTAGGGAAGATCCTCTGGAGACGGGAACAGCAATCCACTCTAGTTATTCTTTCCTGTAGAATCCAATGGACAGAGAAGCCTGGTGGACTACAGTCCATGGGGTCACAAAGAGTCGGACACAACTGAGTGACTAACACACACATGCTGGAGGAAGAGGAGGAGCCAGCCTCTGAGTTCCATCTGCCTGATTCCAGAGGCTCCTTTCTCACTGCTACTTGACCACCAGCCACCCAGTTCTTTATCACTGCTCCCCCACCCACCATCACTCTGAGCCAAGGGCCTCTGAGCGAAGGGCCTCTTCACTCTCTGTTAAATGCAGCAAGCCTCAGGCTCTGGGCCAGTTCACAGACTCCTGAGAAGTCTCCCACAGCTTTCTTCTTGGTCCCTGCTTTTGAAGTTATTGCAATAATCTCAGTTTTCCTGCTTGGAAGAAGCTTTCTCTACCCACCTCTCCTCCTTCTGGAGAAAGAATTGCTTTACTCATCCCAAGGAAGGTCTTCATTTCCCTTCTGCTACATCCACATCTACTTTTATTTCATCTCTCTCCATCTGAAATACAGATGAAGGCAAGACCAGGATCTCTGAATTCTGAGTCTTAGCAAAATGCAATTACTATATTTCTTTTTTCTTGTTCTAATCACAGGAGACTTCTCTGAGAAACCTAGTTACTGATTCTACCACTCCCTTACTTCCGACTCCTCTTTGAAGCTTGACATTGGTGTGAAAGGTATTTTGCTTCAAATTGCTTAAGAGGTCTCATTAATGAGGTTGACGACAGCCATATCCTGCCATGCTTTGTGAGACTTGTCATTTCCCCCTACCCTGAACATTTAGAACACATGTGAAAGGAATGACAAAGTGATATGGTCATTATTTGTTTATTTGCATCTGTCTTTGGAAAATATCTCCTTAATTTGAAATACCCTCATCTCATGAGGTGTCACTGATTTGTCTCTGGCTCTCTCCCCTCTCTTCATATCTGGGTTCATTCAGCAACCACCAAATGATAAGCAATCTCTGGGACTCATTCTAATTATTTATTCATTCAAATCTGTGAATGCTTACCATGTGCCAGACACCACGCTAACTGCTAGAAAAGTAGGTGAATAAATAGTCATAGTTTCTGTTTTCCAGGAGGTTTCTTTCTAGACGTCACCAATGCAGTTTTAAGTAAATATATAAGGAATCTGCCTGCAATGCAGGAGACATGGGTTGGATCCTAGATGGGGAAAGAGCCCCTGGAGAAGGGAATTGTTACCCACTCCAGTATTCTTGCCTGGAGAATCCCATGGGCAGAGGAGCCTGGCAGGCTATAGTCCATAAGCTTGCAAAAAGTCTGACAGGACTGAAGCGATTTAGCATGCACACATGCATGCCCTCTTCCTGCATGAGCCTCCATTTGCATAACAGTCGCCCCTCTAAGAAGTAGGAATGCATCTAAAGTTTACCAACTTGTCCATTTTTAAAATGAGACTTCTAGCACTGTGCTCAAAGTCAGGTACTACTTCAAAAGCTTACATTCAAGTATGTTTACTGTCTGGTCTTCAGTTAATTGACTAGCTCTATTAAGTGCAATAAAGTTCTGCCATTTGGGCTGATTTTTACCTCAGGCAGAGGACTGATTTCCAAAGGAGAGATTAAGTTAGTGATAGTATATCCTGCTTGATAACCTCCAGATTCAGTTTTGAGGTATGAGCCATCAACAAATAATATTAGACCTCAGTTCTCAGTGGCATTCTCTAATACATTTGAGTCATGTACAGAACATCCCCTAACAAAGGCAAGACAATTGTGCTGTTCACCTTCCTCTGGCAGAGTGGCAAAATTCAGTGTTGGAGTGGTGATTAGTTAGTAATGTGAGAGTACAAGAGTAATAATGTCACAGGAGGTTAATCAGCTGGCTGAAAAGTGTTGCATGTTCTCAGCCAGCATTAATGTCTGTCCTATATGAGGAACTATGAGGTCAAATGAGGATCCTAGAGCTAGTTCAGTAAAAACATCAACAATTACTTATTTTTTTAAGCAACAGATACTACTATGGGGGATAAATCTTTCCAATGAGGTCAAGGGTCTAGCAATAGATTTTTGATGGTTCCCATGAAGTTGAATTAAAACCCCAAGGGTTTGTCCAGATTACTTATGCACATATAGACAAAAGGGATTTTTGTATTTAGAAATGCCAGTAAATGAAGCTATTGAAGAACTTTTTTCCTTTTTCAGAGAACCTTTCTGAAAAAGGAAAACACTTTCAGTATACTGACTTATCTTTGAACACTTGAGGTGAGTAAATACAGATAGTTGAACAAAAATGACAGGGTTTAATTTAGTAATAGTAGCATCCCTGTCTACCGGGAATTGATGAGGCTGACCATCCGTATATAAGCAGCAGCCATTTTTCCTGGAGGAAAAGAGATTCTAAGCTTAGATGACCTCAGGAGAGCTGGCAATAGTTGGTTAAAAGAGATGTTTGGTCTCTTTGTGTTTCAAGACCACTCTGAACATAGACTCAACAAATTTTCCACCCTTGGCAGGTGAGTGAATTTGAGTGAACGCCCTCTAGATCAAAACAGAACAAAAATCAGAACAAAAATCAAGATGAAAGTTGAATCTCATCCAGTTTCACTGGTGACTCATGACAAAATTTGTCCAAGTGGATGCTGGTCTGGTAAGAATAGCCCTCATTAGATCAATACTCATCAGTCTGTGACACTGGTTTGAACAACAGTTTAGAGGACCTGTGCCTGTGTTCTACCTTATGATTCTTCTTCCTTTGACAACACTTTCAAACAGCACAATACAAAATAGAAGTATTAAAGAGAACCAAAAAGCATGGAAAGGAATGGTCTGATTCCAAGGATGTCAAATATATGGGAACTAATAACAAAACCTGGGTACCAAACTTATAATAAATAGTTGAATAACTCAACACAAAAACAGTGGAGCCCAGATTTGGCACTTACTTACCATGTTGACACAGACTTGACAGCCAGAAGCAGGGGGGCATTGGGGTATCTGTGAGAACCTCATCCGGCTGAAGGCTGGGGTCCATGGTGATGGACAGTTCAGATCGTGTCTCAGTGGAGTCTCCAGGAAAACTATGGAAATTAATGAAAACCATCCAAATAACAGAAACTTCAGAACTAGCAAGTTTTAAAACAAATTCAGAACTTGCTAGTGTAAGAGATTTAGTCATCATCACTTGCATTTGGCAGACTCAAAGGCAGGCAGGGGAGTGGAAAAGCTTTATGTTAGAAAAGGGGAAGGGTTCAGGTGTGCTCTGATTGGAGACTGTTGGCAAGGGGAAGCTGTTGAACATTTATCATATAGATGTTCAGTGCTGTGCTTTGAACACAAGTGTCAAACATAACCCTCATCAATAAGGAGCTCACAGTCTAGCTGAGGAAGACAGAAAATTATCAACTGAAATGCAATCTGGCAAGTATCATGGCTGATAAATGGCAGGATGGTCTGGGAATACACAGTAGGAACAGTGGTTGAGTGTGAAAGCTTTAGTCATTCAGTTGTGTCCTTTGGGACCCCATGGACTGTAGTTTACCAGGCTTCTCTGTCTATAGAATTCTCCAGGCAAGAACAGTGGAGTGGGTTGCCATTTCCTTCTCCAGGGGATCTCTCCAACCAAAGGATCAAACCTAGCTCTCCTGCATTGCAGAAAGATTCTTTACTGTCTGAGCCACCAGGTTACCTGTTAAACAATGAGTCCCAGGGGAGTGGGGTGTGGTGGGTGTGGGGGATTGGGAGCGAAGGGTCTGATTTGTAAAGATTACTGATTTCAGTGGATTTCCATGGTGTAAATACTCCCACCTTGGCCAGTTTTAATTTACCAGTAGGATGCCACTGAACAGGTAGTTGGAAAGAGATGTGAAGTAAGGTGCCATTATATCCTGTTTCCACCATACAGTACAGCAGATGTAAATAATCTCAAGAGCACAGATAATAGTAAAATGTAGAAAAATAATTGGGAAATTACGAGTTTGAGTGTTTAGCATATTTTGCTTTTAAGACAATTGGCTTAATTGTAAACTTACAATTAAGAGCCACTGTATTTAAAAACCAACTCACAAAATTATTGAACATTTGACAATCACCTCTTGAAAGAGAATATGAACTATTGTAAATGGGCCCCAGCATACCACTAGAAGAGTAATTTAAAGAATTATTGTAGGCTCACCTAGAGTGAAGACTGCAAGGAAATCAATGGGAGGGATCCTGCCTTTTCATCTCCATCTCAAGCACCTAGTGCTAGGTTGTTGAAAAGTCAAAAGTAACTCATTAATTCAATATTTAAAAAAAAAAAATTTGAGCCCCTACTATATTCTGGGCACTTTCCCAGGCATTTGGGGAGTACCACAGCAAATACCAAGGCCCTGCCCTTTAGAGGGTTTACATTCTTTTGGGTGTACGTGTGTGTATGTGTATGTTTGTTATAAACGTCTCATCAGGAGGTGGATGATAAGTGTTATGGACAAAAATTTTGTGGTGCAAAGGAGAAAAGGAGTGGGGGCACTGCTATTTCAAATGGGGTTTCCAGACAACTGTCAATGTTGAGATCTATGAAGGAAGGGATGAACGGGTCTGGAATCTGAGAAACATGGCCTGAGTAAGGCTGAAGAGCAGACTCAGATATCTCACCATTCAACAGGACTGGAATACAGCGTAACCTAGGAAATTTTTTCTTCAGGGAAGACACTCACTTGGCCCTGAATCTCCTCAGCCGCTGCTCTCAGGTGCAAAGTCGTTCCTTCATATCTATGGGCAGGGCTAATTTCCTGTACTGGTTGAAGCCTGCCAAACGACCTACACCC
Source organism: Bos grunniens (assembly GCF_055505025.1). Classification (NCBI taxonomy): domain Eukaryota; kingdom Metazoa; phylum Chordata; class Mammalia; order Artiodactyla; family Bovidae; genus Bos; species Bos grunniens. The sequence goes on from NC_141170.1 coordinate 73,742,237, forward strand.
TTGCGCAGGCGCAAATGCTTCGTCTTCAGGCACACTATTAGGAGCGGTTCGCGCATGTGCGAGAGCGAGACGGAGGTTTTTGTCCCAAGGCCTTCCCGTACCGTCCAGGAGGTGAGTCGTCTCCTGGTTCCGGGGTGTATTTGTTGTGTGTCAGTTGTTCTCCGGTCTCCGACAGCTGTCGCCACTACGGACATGAACCGCGAGCTCTTCGCGGCGGGCGAGCGGCTGGTGTCGCCGGCTTACGTGCGGCAGGGCTGTGAGGCCCGCCGCTCGCACGAGCACCTCATGCGGCTACTTCTGGAGAAGGTACTGGGCTCTGGGGTCCCTCCCCAACCGCCGCGCCCCCCAGACTCCGGCTCCGCCCAGCGCCCCTGTTAGTTCCAGGACATGCCCCACCCGCTCGTATTTGCTGTCTGAACCCTGTCCCCAGACCCTGTCGCAGATTGGCATTGCCCTGTACCGGCTTGCACCGCTCAGGTCCTTCTCAGCTTCGCCAGTGCTGCAAAACCCAGCGTTTTTAGGGGATACGAGGTTTTCGGGATTTTGAGACCCCCCCCCTCCTTTTTTTTTTTTCCCCTAACTTCGGGTTGGAGAAGCGAGGGGGAGGGGCCACATGATTTAGTTTTTTGTTTGCGGGTAGGGCAAAGTTCGCCTCTTCCAACTTTCACTACTCCCAGGAAACACGTGATGTTTAAATAAACTTAGGTTAATTAACTGGAAGGACTTACCTGGTGACAAAGAATCCGCCCGCCAATGCGGGAGACGTGGGTTCCATTCCTGGGTCGGGAAGACCTCCTGAGGAAGGAAATGGCAACCCACTCCCAGTTTTCTAGCCTGGACAATCCAGGCTCCATGGACAAAGGAGCCTGGCGGACTACAGTCCGTGGGGTCTCAAAGAGTCAGACAGGACTTAGCGACAAAACAAGGCACTTAAAATCAGTCAATCCTAAAGGAAATCAACCCTGAATATTCACTGAAAGGACTGATGCTGCAACCCCAATGCTTTGGCCACCTGATGCAGGGAGCCGACTCATTGGAAAAGACCGCGAAGCTGGGAACGATTGAAGGCAAAAGGAGAAGGGGGCGACAGAGTATGAGATGGTTAGGTAACACCCCGGGATGGACAGGAATTTGAGCAAAGTCTGGAAGATAGTCGAGGACCGAGGAGCCTGGAGTGCTGCAGTCCTTGGGGTCTCCAAAGAGTCGGACCCGTTAGTGACTGAACAACATGCTAACTCACAACAAGTATTGCTGAGGAACTTCACAGTTCTCCTGGTTCTTGCCAGCATCCTGAATTTTAATCTCAGTACAGTTTGGCAACCCCAGTTTTAACACCCTGGTTTGAAAAATCCTAGTTGAAGATAAGGTTTATTTGTCTTCAGTTACTTTTGTTACAGCTTTAAACCTGAGTAAATCTCATTGTATGCATTTATCATCACTTCTTGGACCAGTCTGTAGATAATTGTAATGGATTGTAACAAACATTTTGCCTCCTGAGGGTTTCTTCATAGTGTTGAATTCATGTCTGAATTTTAGAAAGCAAGGAGCATGGCAGAATTTGCATGGAAAAGTTTTGAAGTTCGTTGAAGTAGAGTTCTAGGGAATGATGTTTTTTTTAATATAGTCATAAGCTTTTTTTCCCCTCCTTTTTTAAGGGCAAGTGTCCAGAGGATGGTTGGGATGAAAGTACACTTGAACTCTTTTTACATGAACTTGCAGTTATGGACAGCAACAATTTCCTGGGCAATTGTGGTGTGGGAGAGAGGGAAGGAAGAGTGGCATCTGCATTAGTTGCTCGGCGACATTACAGGTATGTTTTTTTTTTTTTAAGTACAAAGCATTTCTTTTTTCTTTGTTAAAAACCATGGTGGCAGTATTAATAATATTAAATTATAAAATGTTCCTTTGTAACCTACTTCTTGTTTAAATGGACATGTGAACTAGCTGCAACAGGGAGATGGAAACAATTTATCTGAATAGGTGTTTTTTAAGACAGTAGGGTAAAAGTTCTAGTATGTGGTGGTTATCCTGTCAGGTCTGGGTTGTTAAAAATACTGGCTGTATGTTGTGTTAACAGTGTTTAACCTAACCTATTTGATTATAAGAGTTTTAAAAGTGTTAGGGTTGTTTATAATTTTCCACGTTTCTTTTCTAACATTGCAAATTTTTTTAATAGAATGCTATATGGATAGAACTTTCCATCATTCACTCACATCTAAATTGAATCCCATTATATGAGTATCCTGCTTTGTTGCAGTAGGTGTAGGAAAGGTATATTATATTTAATTTCAGGTCATTAAATCACTTTTTTCTTTTGTATTATTTCAGAAACATTATTCCATCAATTCTGACAATGATTTAGTTGTCAGTGGTTTGAAATATGATTTCTCTGTTCTCCAACTTTTCCTTGAAAAATAGGTAAACTCTTTAAAACTCATGTGTTCCATGATTTTAAATCATGATGAAATTTTCCTCGGGATAGTAGAATTTTATTTCAGCCCAAACTATTGTCAAAGCTAATGATAACAAATGTATGAACTAGATGAAAAATTCATGGTTAAAAATAAGCTGATAACACGGTTGATAATATATGTTAAAAAAAAAAAAACACTTTGTACCTGAGGTTGCAGAGGTAATGGAGTATGACACTAGTGTTCTGTGATAATTCCTATGTGCAGAGTTTCTAATCTAGGCAACTATAAATGATAAATCAAATTTAAAATGAATGGTTTGTACACTAATTTTATGCTAAGGAGCATATAATTCTTCTAAACTTAAGGCAATGTTTGAAACATCAGTTCATCTCTGTTGGAACTTAGCTCACTGCTCTGATTAGAGAAATAGAAAGAAAGAAGATAAGTTAGTATTGCATATATTCTGGTTTTCCATTGCTGTATAACAAACCACCTCAAAACATAGTGGCTTAAAGCAGTCACTTATTGTTGTCTCTCACAGTTCTATAGGTTACCTGGACTCCGCAGGTAATTACTGCTTCAGGTCTCTCATGTATACGGTCCAGCTGAGAGTTTAGTCATCTGAAGGTTCAACTGGGCAGTTTATCCAAATTCAGTCACTTAGATGGCTGGGAATTGAGATGGCCTCTCCAAGTGGCTTGACTTGGGTTTCCACCAGCATGGCAACTGGATTTGAAGAGAGAAACCCTCTCCTCCTCTCCCCAACCTCCCCTTGAGCAAACCCTTCAAGAGGCCAGGTAGAAGCTTTAAGACTTATTATGACCTAGCTCAGAAGTTCCACACCATCATGTCTGCTTGATTCTTCCAGACCAAACAAATCACTGAGGCCAGCACAGATTCAATCTGGGGAATTAGACTCCATCTCTTGGTGTGGCAGTGGCATATGGGCATAGAGAGAAAAGAAATCAATAGTAGCCATCTTTGAAGACTAGCAACCACAGCATAATTGATGAATTTGTTTTAACTAGATATTTCCACATTATTAATAGTCAAATATAGTGTTTATTTGGTTATTTGTATTTGTATACTTATACAGTGGATTACTTAACACTGAACATTTTTGTCCAGTTGTTGGCCCATTTTTTGCTTAGGTTCATTCATGGAATTGGACGATCAGGTGATATTTCTGCTGTGCAACCCAAAGCTGCAGGTTCTAGCCTTTTGAACAAAATTACCAATTCTTTGGTCCTGGACATCATAAAATTGGCTGGTATGTACTGTGTTAATCATAATACTTTTGGCTGACCAGTCACACAAACCTTTGCCTAATTTCTTTTATTAATGCTTCTTTCCAAAAGGAGTATAAATGGCTTTTGAAAAGATGTATATAAAACCTTTAGAATAAGATGGAAAATAAGAGCCATAAGCCTGAAGGATGAATTTAGCAGTGAGCTTCCTGAGCAGGAATACAGAAGAAGTATTAAGTCTATAACTCTTTTATTTGATAGAAGTATATAATTTCTTTAAGAAGGATGCTAGTTTTTCAATGGAATAACTAATTTCTGTTTTTCTTCTTATTTGTAGGTGTCCATACAGTGACCAGCTGCTTTGTAGTTCCAATGGCAACTGGTATGAGTCTAACCCTGTGTTTCTTAACATTGCGACACAGAAGACCAAAGGCAAAGTATATTATATGGCCACGAATAGACCAGAAGTCTTGCTTTAAATCCATGATCACTGCAGGTAAAAAAAGAGAAGCAGCATATATGTCTTCAATACCACAGAAAATTTAAACATTTTATATAGAGGCAAATAAGTGAAAAAGAAACTAAAGTGAAGGTACTCAGTCGTGTCTGTCTCTGTGACGCCATGGACTGTAGCCTGCCAGGTTCCTCCATCCATGGGATTTTCCAAGCAAGAATACTGGAGTGGGTTGCTGTTTCCTTCTCCAGGGGATCTTCCCTACCCAGGGATTGAACCTGGATCTCCTGCACTGCAGGCAGACTCTTTACCATCTGAGCTACCAAATAAACCTGTTCCTATTCCTTTTTTTTAATTGTGGTAAAACATACATAACAAAATTTATTATTTTAACTGATTTTAAATATATAGTTTCTTGATATTAAGTACATTCATCATGTTTGAACCATCACTGTCATCTCTCTACAGAACTTTTTCATCCTCTTAAACTGAAACTCTGCCTATTAAACAATAACTCTCCCCTGCCCTCCACCCCAGGTCTACTTTCTGTCTATGAATTTGTCCTTCATATAGGTAGAATTATAGACTATTTGTCCTTTCGTGACTGGCTTATTTGACTTAGCATAATATCTTTAAGGTTCATCCATGTTATAGCATGTACCAGAATTTCCTTCTTCTTTTAAGACTCCCATTGTGTGTGTGTGTGTGTGCGCGCGTGCCTGAGTGCATATTGCATGTATATATATATCTCATTTTGTTTATTCATTTACTGGTGGACACTTGGATTGCTTCCGCCTTTTGGCTATGGTGAATAATGCTGCTAAGAACATGGGTATACATATCCTGTTTGAGTCCCTGCTGTGAATTCTGAAAAGTATACACTCAAGAAGTGGAAGTGTTGCATTTTATGCCCCCATTCTTTAAAATGGGGATATGATTACCTACGATTGTTTTCAGGATTAAATAGGATAACATATGAAATGCGGGCAATAATCCCTGGAGCATACAAGGTGCTTCAGGAATGTTTGTTGTATGTACATGAGTGGAATACCTATAAATAATTACCATGAATCAAAGTACAGGAATACAGACATCACTGAGTATAGATGAGAAGAAACTTTAAATTGGCATTTTAGTATTTGGCTTCCTGATTAGGACAAGTCAAATTTGAGAATTCAAAGTTATTTTTGAATGACCTCAGTCTGTTGTATGAAATGAACAGTATTGGACTGTAATTAAACTGCTTAAATAATTCTAAAGAAACTCTGGTAAAGGGATTCATAATAAGGTCATATAGCAGAAATAGACTTTTAACTGGCATAAATCTGTCAAGTCTGTTAATTTGCAAACTATTAACCAAAAATCTGATAACCAAACTTATGGAAAGATTGATATATTGAAAAACTGGAAACTTTTTCCAAAAGGTGTTATGATTTGGACTACATTATGTTCTTAGGAAGCAAGATGGTTGTATTCATAGAAAAACAACACAAACTTGCATTGTAGTTGTTTAAAAGCAAAAATAGGGTTGAATCTAGAGAATTTGATAATGGAAAATTAGCTATCCTTAGGATGTTATTTATTTAAGTAAAGTTTTGTTTTAGTAGCTGCTTAGATATGAAGTCTAGACTTCTGTGGACCAGCATGTGAATTGATGATTTTATAGTGGCTGAAGTTTTATATTTCTGTAGGTAGAATGCAGACAACTTGTTGTGGATTCTAAAACAGAAATGAAAACTATTTGCACTGAACTCTGCTTTAAATTGCTGTGTGACCTTGGGGAAGCCACTTAATCTTCCTAAACTTTGGCTCCCTTATCTTTGAAATGAGTAAGTTGAGTTAAATGGTTTCTAAATCCCTTATAGCTTTTAAATCCATGAATCTAGCCTATTGCTAGATCTGGTATTTGGGAAGACTTAAGATGTGAGTACATAATAACTTTATGTGCAAAACAATTTTTATATTTAAATTATAGAAGGCTGTTACAAGCTATGAGATGGGTCTCCTAAAATGTGTTTTATTTTTCTTTAGAGGTAAAACATTAAGTGCATGATTGTGATTTGTTCCAGTACTTGAATTGTATTATTTTTGTTCATCTCTGAAATAAAGTGTACTTTAAAATAAAACTTGTGTTGCCAGAGATTGAGTAGATTTACTTTTTGGTGGACTGAAATTGAACAGGGCTCAGTGACCTCTTTTGTCATCAATGACTGTGTTATTACTTTCCTAGGCATCTATTCAACACTTGTTTTCGTTTCTTCCCAGAATTAGTCTTTCTTGTCATATCAAAATATTAAATGGATTTGTGATCCTACCTGTCCTTCACATTGTTTTGACCTGCCTTTGCCTCATGCCAGTATTAAGCCAGGTCTTTATATTAGAGAAGGGTCCATTGACCAAAATAAATATTTAAGAGTTCTGTATAGAATAGGACTGCTTCCTAGAGTCCAGGATCTCCCCTTATTCTAACATTTTGGTTTCTGGTTGACTTGGTTAGGTTTTGAGCCTGTGGTGATAGAGAACATTTTAGAAGGTGACGAGCTGCGCACAGACCTGAAAGCAGTGGAGGCTAAAGTCCAGGAACTTGGGCCTGATCACGTTCTGTGTGTTCATTCTACCACATCCTGTTTTGCTCCAAGGGTGCCTGATAGGTAAATGATTTGTGAACTTTGTCTTTCACTGTTCATCAGTCTTTAAAATGCACTTATACTAATTCTGAGAGATGTCTAAGTAACATTTGGCAGTTAATGCTACTTGAATGGACTGTTGAAGAAACAACATAATGGCTTCAGAAAATAAAAATATGATATAGAAGAAGGAAAAGCAACTAGTACCAAGTGGAGACCCTTTTTATCACCTGAAAAGACTCAGAGCATCTGTTTTCTTGCTCTTCATTATGTTTCTGGCTTTCTAGCATCCTTTTTGTCATTATTTAATAGAAGTTTCTAAGCTAAATTTTGGATTTACATATTTGGTTTTATTGCCATCTCCACTTACTTGATCTTACAGTTTGTTTTCATATATAGAAACTATCAGTATTATAATAACAGATTTTAAACAGAAAATTTTAGGATTATTTATTGTCCACTGATGCATGTTGATGTATGGCAAAACCAATACAATATTGTAAAGTAAGAAATAATAATAAAAATTAAAAAATAAATAAATTGGAAGACTAACCCAGATATACAGTTAGGTATATAATTATCCTTGCATTTAGAGAAAATGCAAATGTTTAAAAATGGCAACTGTTTCCTTTACTAAAGGATGGCCACAAGCTTTTGCTCTGAAAATGTGGTAGGCTTAGGTATAGTAATATATATTTCTAGTTTTGACAGCAACTGTTTGTTTCATTTTAACATTTTTAATATAAGTACTAATAATTTATAAAAACTACATTGACTTTGGACTATTTTCATAGCATCAAGTTACACTTTGATTTTAGTTCATGAAGTCACGTGATTTGACAATAATGAATACATGTTAGCTCTTTATAGGCAGATTTTAAGACTTTTTTAAGACTTGCTTCATTCATGAGCTTGAGTGCTGTTTCCAGATTATGTTACATATGCTTGAGTTGTTTATTCATTACTTATCAAATTTTAAATTGGTATTGAAATATTAAATAAACATCTTTATTTCTTCATTGATGTTTTTGCTATCTAGAAAAATTTTAATGTGATGGAAATAAATTACATTTCTAAAAACAGCATATGGATATTTGCATTATTATAGATCATTTGTCCTTGAGGATATTTTTGTGAGGATATTTTTGTTTTTGTTTCATTTTGACTTTTTTTTAAATTGACATATGGTTGATTTGCAGTGTTGTGTTTCTGGTGTACAGAAAAGTGATTCAGTTATACATATACATATAAAAACAATATACATGTTTTTTTTTATATCTTTTCCATTAGGATTTATTAAAGGATATTGAATATAGCTCCCTGTGCTATACAGTATGACCTTGTGGTTTATCTGTTTTACATGTAGTAGTTTGTATCTGCTGATCCCAAACTTCTTATTTATCCTTCCCCCACCCTCTTTCCCTTTTGGTAATCATAAATTTCTTCTCTGTGTCTGTGAGTTGTTCCTGTTTTGTAAGTTTATTCATTTGTATCATTTTAAATTCTGCATATAAGTGATATCAAATTGTAATTTTCTTTCTCTGACTTGCTTCACTTAGTATGCTAATCTCTAGGTCAGTCTATATTGCTGCAATTGGTGTTACTTTGTTCTTTTTTTATGGCTGAGTAGTATTCCATTGTATATATAGGCCACATCTTTATCCATTCACCTATAGGTAGGCATTCAGGTTGCTTCCATGTTTTGGCTATTGTAGATAGTGCCATTATGAATATAGCTCAGTCACTCAGTCGTGTCTGAATCTTTGTGGCCCCATGGACTGTGTAGTCTGCCAGGCTCCTTTGTCCATGGGATTATCCAAGAAGAATACTGGAGTGGGTGTCATTTCACACTGCAGGGAATCTTCCCACCTCAGACACTGAACCTTTGTCTCATGCGTTGGCAGGGAGATTTTTTTTACCACTAATGCCACCTGGGGAAGCCCTCGTTATGAATATAGGGATGCATGTGTTTGTTTGAATTAAGAGTTTTGTCTGCATGTATGTGCAGAAGTGGGAATGCTGGATCCTATGGCAACTCTATTTTTAGTTTTTTTAAGGAATCGCCATTCTCTTTTTCCATAGTGGCTGCATCAGTTTACATTCCCGCAAACAATGAAGGAGGGTTTCCTTTTCCCCACACCCTCTCCAGCACTTATTATTTGTAGATTTTTTTAATGATGGCCATTCTGAGTGGTGTGAGGTGATACCTCATTGAAGTTTTGATTTGCATCTCTATAATAATTAGTGATGTTGAGCATCTTTTCATGTGCCTGTTGGCCATCTGTATCATTTTGAATAACTTTATTACCTGGTATAGGATAAGTACATTTTGTGTGTATTATCCTTTAGAAAAAATCAGGGTTTTTTTTTCAGTCAGAATTCTCATGTTTATTCTTATGTTAAATGCTACTGTTATTGGTGTTATATAATGAATGTTCCTGATTAGAGTGAACTTTAGGAATATGATGATGCTCAGTTATTAGTAATATGTTTGAATTTCTGATTTTATTAAATTTAAAAATACATTTTTATTTCCTTACATTAAGTTTAATTCCTTTATAGTTTTAATTTGAATGTATATATTATCTTTATTAATTAATTGGACAGTATTATGGAGCAAAATCAAAGAAAATGTTTTTTTAAAGTATCATTTCTTAAATTGATAACTTAAATTGGATTCTGAGTTAGAATACAGTCCAATTCACGTCAAAAATATTTTTTTGTTTCTCCTTGCCCTCTTAATACACATTGTAAATATTAGCAATTTGATCAATTCAGAATATTTAAAACTACTCACAAGTCCTTTTTTTTAAAGTACTTTGTTATTATGATGCTTTATTCTAAAAGAAGTTTGTTCCGTTATTAAGAAATACTTTCATTAAAATACAAACATGTGAAAGTGTCTTTTATAAAAAAAATACTTGTGTGTATTCCGGAAGGTCTATTTTTGTTAAAAACAACATCTGATTAGTTTTCTGCCTTGATTTGTGAGGTTTATGAAAATGAGTGATAAAATGAGTTTTTAATTCATAAAACAAAACTTTAGGGATATAAATTGAAAACTTCTGATGTTGAATAATGTTATTCCTATTTGTAGTTTAAAAACATATTAATGTACATCTACTGTAAAAGGAAAATGTGCTATGGATAAATAGATAGTTAAGCTATTATATATTTATAATACATTCTTATGGGGAAGAATTTTTTTCTTTTAACATGCTTTGCTTTCAAATTTTATATTGTAGAGAGCATTTTTTAATAATTTTATCAAGCCATAAGGTTTTGTTTTAGCTTCATAGCATGAAGACATTTCTGTTAGAGATGACCTCAGTCACAAGTAGTATTTAGTTTTACAAAAGAGCATTATTTATTACACTCCAATTGAAATTTATTACCTTACTTTGCATAAAGTTAGACTCTCAGATTGTCTTAATATGAGAAGTATCAAATGAAAAAGTAAGAGTGAATTTTAAACCAGCAGCTATTTAAAAGATTCTTTAGTATCCAAGTTGTTGGAAAACGTTATTTTGGTACTCAAGTAGTTTAATGTTCTGTATTTTTTAATACATTAAAGTCTGTTTGAAAATGTATTTTTTACTTTATGAGATGCTTCATATGAGACTTCTTAGGATTTCAAGATATGCTAATTATTTTGCAGATATTAGCTTTGGAGTGATAAGCAACTGAAAGCATTTAAAAATGAGCATATCAACCTTGTAAGAACTGTATAAATAATCTGCTTCTTGCTTTTTATATCGAAAATTTTCAAGTGATTTAAAAGCTACCGTCTATATAGATTTTTCTAAACACTTGTTTTCTTATTTTTATTGGTAACATTAATTTAAAAGCTTTTTCAGGCTTATCCCTAAGTACCTACTATGTATATTAAAGGTGCCAAATTATATGCTGAAATACTGCTGTAAAAATTTCAGTTTGTCATTTTCTCCCCTAGTATACTTTTTTGCTATTTAGTCGCTAAGTCGTTTGTGACCCCATGATTATAGCTCACTAGGCACCTCTGTCCATGGGACTTCCCAGGGAAGAATCCTGGAGTGGGTTGCCATATGGATAACTTAAATTTTAAAACTTTTTTTGTAGTTTATTAAGGCAGAGTATGAATACATCTTTCTATTGAATATGTTTATAGGTTAGAAGAACTGGCTGTGATTTGTGCTAATTATGGCATTCCACATATAGTCAACAATGCTTATGGAGTGCAATCTTCAAAGTGCATGCACCTCATTCAGCAGGTAAGAGCTTCAAAAGATATGTCAAGAAAAAATGTATTTTAACATACTTGGGATTATTACTTTGTTTTTCTTGCAACCTAATATAGAAAGACAGTTAGTTTAGCATCTTCATTTTTATGGAGCATTAGGAATTTGCATCCAGTAGTTACTAGTGAAAGTCATTATTTGTTGCTAGTGGCATTGGACTATAGCTATGCTCAGAAGGGATATAAAAATATTTTGCCACAGAACACAGAGCTGAGCTTCCTATGCTATAGAGCAGGTTCCCAGTAGCTCTCTACTCTACACATGGTAGTTGGTAGTGTGTATTTATCCGTCCTAGTCTCTCAGTTCATCCTACCCAAGGTGGGAGGTGGAAGGGAGGTCCAAGGTGGGGGGCTATATGTAGCCAATTCACTTCATTGTACAGCAGAAACTAATACAACATTGGACATTACCAGATGGTCAATACCGAAATCAGATTGATTATATACTTTGCAGTCAAAGATGGAGAAGTTCTATGTAGTCAGCAAAAACAAGACTGGAAGCTGACTGGAGCTCAGATCATGAACTCCTTATTGCAAAATTCAGACTTAAATTGAAGAAAGTAGGGAAAACCACTAGACCATTCAGGTATGACCTATATCAAATCCCTTAACGATTATACAGAGGAAGTGACAAATACATTCAGGGGATTAAATCTGATAGAATGCCTGAAGAACTATGGACAGAGGTTCGTGACATTGTACAGGAGGCAGTGATCAAGACTATCCCCAAGAAAAGGAGATTCAAGAAGGCAAAATGGTTGAGGAGGCCTTACAAATAGCTGTGAAAGAAGAGAAGGAAAAGGCAAAGGAGAAAAGCAAAGATATACCCATTTGAATGCAGAGTTCCAAAGAATAGCAAGGAGAGATAAGAAAGCCTTCTCCAGTGATCAATGCAAAGACATAGAGGAAAACAAGAGAATGGGAAAGACTAGAGATCTCTTCAAGAAAATTCAAGATACCAAGGGAAGATTTCATGCAAAGATGGGCTCAATAAAGGACAGAAATGGTATGGACCTAACAGAAGCAGAAGATATTAAGAAGAGGTAGCAAAAATACACAGAAGAACTATACAAAAAAGATCTTCATGACCCATATAATCATGATGGTGTGATCACTCACCTAGAGCCAGAAATCCTGGAATGCAGTCAAATGGGCCTTAGGAAGCATCACTATGAACAAAATTAGTGGAGGTGATGGAATTCCAGTTGAGCTATTTCAGATCCTAAAAGATGATGCTGTGAAAGTGTTGCACTCAATATGCCAGCAAATATGGAAATCTCAGCAGTGGCCACAAGACTGGGAAACGTCAGTTTTCATTTCAGTCCCAAAGAAAGGCAGTGTCAAAGAATGCTCCAACTACTGCACAAATGTACTCATCTCAACACGCTAGCAAAGTAATGCTCAAAATTCTCCAAGCCAGGCTTCAACAGTATGTGAACAGTGAACTTTCAGATGTTCAAGCCGGTTTTAGGAAAGGCAGAGGAACCAGAGATCAAATTACCAACGTCATTGAAAAAGCATCATTGAAAAAGCAAGGGAGTTCCAGAAAAACATCTATTTCTGCTTTATTGACTATTCCAGAGCCTTTGACTGTGTGGATCACAGCAAACTGGAAAATTCTGAAAGAGATGGGAATACCAGACCACCTTACCTGCCTCCTGAGAAATCTGTATGCAGGTCAAGAAGCAATAGTTAGAACTGGACATGGAAGAACAGACTGGTTCCAAATCGGGAAAGGAGTACATCAAGGCTGTATATTGTCACCCTGCTTATTTAACTTATATGCAGAGTATATCATGCAAAATGCTGGACTGGATGAAGCACAAGCTGGAATCAGGATTGCCAGGAGAAATATCAATAACCTCATATAGGCAGATGACACCACACTTATGCAGAAAGTGAAGAAGAACTAAAGAGTCTGTTGATGAAAGTGAAAGAGGAGAGTGAAAAAGTTGACTTAAAGCTCAACGTTCAGAAAACTAAGATCATGGCATCTGGTCCCATCACTTCATGGCAAATAGATGGGGAATAGTGGCAGACTTTATTTTGGGGGGCTCCAAAATCACTGCAGATGGTGACTGCAGCCATGAAATTAAAAGACACTTGCTCCTTGGAAGAAAAATTATGACCAACCTAGATAGCATTTTAAAAAGCAGAGACATTACTTTGCCAACAAAGGTCCATCTAGTCAAAGCTGTGGTTTTTCCAGTAGTCATGTATGGATGTGAGAGTTGGACTATAAAGAAAGTTGAGTGCCGAAGAATTGATGCTTTTGAACTACAGTGTTGGAGAAGACTCAAGAGTCCCTTGGACTGGAAGGACATCCAACCAGTCCATCCTAAAGGAGATCAGTCCTGAATATTGATTGGAAGGACTGATGCTGAAGCTGAAACTCCAATACTTTGGCCACCTGATATGAAGAATTGACTCATTTGAGAAGACCCTGATGCTGGGAAAGATTGAAGGCGGGAGGAGAAGAGAATGACAGAGGATGAGATTGTTGGATGGCATCACCGACTCAACGGACATGAGTTTGTGATGGACAGGGAAGCCTGGCGTGCTGTAGTCCATGGGTCACAAAGAGTCGGACATGACTGAGTGACTGAACTGAACTAAACACAACATTGTAAAGGAACTATACCTCAATTTTTTTTAATCTGTTTTTCTTAAAAAAAAAAAAAAACTTCAGTAGCTTATTTTATTTAACTTTCTCAAAATGTTCCATTACCAGTGTTCTCATTTTTCTAATGTACTTGATTATAGTATTCATAAAATGTTGAATATTTATTCTAGCATATAACTGTGGAGTTGGCAAATAGGAAAGGACTGTTTTCTATTAGGGAAAGGACTTTGTTCACTGTTATGTCTTCAGTCCTTGGGACAGAACCTGGTACATAATTGGCACTCAATAATTGATTACTCCAAATTGAATTATATTTACTTACAGTGATTATTCATGCTATATTAGTATATAGATAGATATTATTTAGGTATGATACAAGTTTTATGATTTGTGTTCATAATGATATAAACAAGTACTCAGTTTTGACACGCATGTAATTTGTGTTACGTGGTTAAGAGTTGCTCACAGATTATCTGCGGTCTCCCACGTGGTGGTGAATGCTTCTTAGATCTTTAGGTCCTATCTTATAAATTTTTTGTTTTCTTTTTTATTCTTTTGAGTGTACTCTGATATAAATATGGTTTATATGATAGTATTAGCCGATTTTCTTAATTTCTTTACTCAAAGGTTGTACCTGTTAAGATGTAATTGACTGCAGGTAACAGAAACCCAACCCAAATTAGCTTAGTCAATAAAGAAATAGATTAGCTTGCATAACAAAAGAGGTCCAGAGGTGGGTGGTATGCCAGGTTTTTTAAAACCTTTGTGGAAAACCGTTTACTGTTTCCTCGATATCCTTTTCCATAACTCCTTAACTTTTTAAGGCTTCATCACAATTTTAGATTAGATTATATCTAATTTGAATAGTGGCAGAGGAACTCTTGAAAAAAACATGATTTCAGTGATTCATTTTTATTCCATCTCCCTTTCCCCCTTTTCCTCTCTCTTCCTCTTTAATTTTTAGCAGCCTCAGTTCTTTTAAAAGTTAAATATACCAGCATTCCTAAAAGTTTAGAAAAATGAGGAAGGAGTAGAAGATCACTCATAAACCTGTTACCCTAACAGTTACCCTTAGTAATTTCTGTATCCCTTTTCTCTCTTTTTTAAAATACGTATATGGTTATAGCTGTTATGTATACTTAGTATTAACATTTTCAAATTTAGTAAAAATATTTAATTTTTAAATTTAAATATTAGTGTTTCTATACTCTCCACATGCTTATGAAGTTTTCATAATAATCAGTTTAATGGTCCCTTAACATTTATCCAGATGTTACATACTTAACCCAGCAATGTTCATGACATATTTTTGAATACTGGGAAATTTGATGGTGTAATTGAAGAATTTAGGACTCCGAAAGCTTCCCGTGGGGTTATACATCACAAATAGACTACTTTGTCATCACTTCTCTTCATTTGTGAGGTGGTTTTACTAAAATTTTAACCAGAAAATAACATTATAAGATGGTGAATGAATTTCTATGAGGTAGTTGTTGTATTGTTGCAGATACTGTGTTACCTTCTAGAACTGATAGTTCTTTAAAAAAGCGAAGAACCCTACATGAACATTGACCCTTAGAAAAAGAGGTGGTGTCCCTGTTGCTTTCAACCAAACGAATATTTGGGTCTTATTGGTGCTAGTTGTTTCATGACATTCTAAAAAATTAAAATTAACTTTGTTTCAGTAGTTTTTATTCATTGTACGTGCCATTTACTCAGTATACACCATGTGTCAGGCATCCTGCTAGACTTTTAAAGTTTATTAAATTAATCCTAACAGTTTAAGGTATACTTCTTATTGTTTCTGTTCTGCAAATGAAGAAACACACTCAGAGGTATTAAGTGACTTGCCTAAGGAACGAAGCTGCAAAATGGCCCATCTAGTTCTATGTGACTCCAAAGCCCTTATTTTCCTCTAAAAAACAAAGTACCAAAACTGCTAAGCTTTCTTGAGAAGATAGTATTGCAATAATCAAGCAATCAGGAAAGAAAGAGGTATAACTAAAATGTTTCCGAATTCTTTTTTTTTTTTCAAGGGCAGTACCCCAGAATGACTTAATGCTGAGCATACTGTGCATTCTGATATGCATATATGGCCAGGAAATTAACTTTGCAAAACGTATAATTCTGATATATATTAAACTGACTAATTTAGGAGACTCATAGAATATGGGTGTGAGGACACATTACTAGATAGGGTTGTAGTAGAGTCACAAAATTACGTAGAATTAATTTAAATTTTAGAGTTAGAATGGATTGTTAAGCTCCCAAAGTGTGGGAAGCAGTGTGTGTTTTTATTGAGAATTTGAGAGAAGTAGGTGTTATACTGCTTATTCATAGACCTGTCAATTCATTCAACACATATTTGCAGGGTTCCCACAGATGTGCCAGGCACCAGGGTAGGTGTTGGGGATGCAGTAGTAATTGTAACAATCTTCATCCTCATGGAGTGGAAGCAGACAGTGAGCAATAAGGATGACAGGTCTTCATAAATGCTCTAGCGTTTGAGAGGAGGGGTGTCAGATGGAGTGATCCAGGAAGTCCTCTCTGAGAAGTGACATTTGAGCAGAGTCCTGAGTGATATGAAAGAGTGAATTGGGTGGTACTCTGGAGAGATTCCAGGCAGAAAGTAACGCAGAGGCCAGGGTGTGCTGGGAATGGGTGAAGAAGAGCAAGGAGGCCGGTATAGCTGGGCCAGGGCAACTGAGGGTGGCAGTGAGGGTAAAGAGGTTCTGAGGTGGGGTAAAGGTTTGAGATTTTATTCTTGGTATGATCATCAGGCAATGGAAGGCTTTGGGCAGAATAGCCTGTGACTGACTTTTATAACCATCGTTTTGGCTGTGCTGTGGGAAACGGCCTGCAGGAAGACAAGTATGGAAGGTTGTTGCAGCTGCCCACGTGAGATGTGTTGGTGGCCTAGGCCAGGGTGGTAGCTGTTGAGGTGTTAAGGAACAGTTCGATTCAGATGTATTTTGAGAGTCGATCTTATAGGGTATGCTGATGAATCAGATGCAAGAAATGAGGAAATGAGGATTCAGGGCCTCCAAGACTTTTATGAGCTGCTGCAAAGATGAAAATGCTGTAGGATACTATTTAATTCTTTAAACATGAATTCTTCATCGCACTTACCTAGGTTTTTGCCAGGGTGACTTTCAGTGTGTGCATGTATGCTCAGTTGCTTAGTCGCGTCTGACTCTGAGACCCCATAGACCGTAGCCCACCAGGCTCCTCTCCATGGGGTTCTCCAGGCAAGAACACTGGAGTGGGTTGCCATTTCCTCTCCAGGGGATCTTCCCAATCCGAGGATCAAACCCACATCTCCTGTGACTCCTGCATTGGCAGATGGATTCTTTACCACCGAGTTACCTGGGAAGCCCCAGGTGACTTTCAGTAAGACACTTTAACTACATTTCTGACCTTGGGCACATCACTTTAATTTCTTTGTGCTTTAATTTTCTTATCTGTAAAATAGCTATTATTGTGACATCTGCCCAGAGGGGTATTGCAAAGGTTAAATGAGTTAAGAATGTAGAGTGCTTAGAACAGTGCCTGATGCGTAGTAAGTTCTCTGTAAATTCTAGCCTTAATTATTGTATGAACAATCATCTGTTTTATTCACTGCTGCTGTGTCCAGGACCTGGAGCAGTGTATGATAATAGGTGATAGGTGCCCCAATATTTGTCCTCTGAATTAATGAGTAAGTGAATGAACTGATAAATGGCCACTGTTTACTTCATAGAACGTGCTCCTGTGTTTCCTATCCTGTTTAAGCCCTTCTAGCCTTGTAGTGTTTTTCTTTCCTCCTCAGTAATAGCCTCAGACCTTAGTGTGGAGAGCAAGATCTATACACCATTCCTGGCCTGTTTGTTTTCCTGCCACAGAGTTTGCTGCCCTTTGACTGCTTTCTGTGTTTTAGTAGTGAAAGGATTCTAGCAAAGTCTTGTGGACTGATTGCCCTCTTAGTACTCCTGCTCCCAATTTAAGTTCAGATTTCTCTTAGGACATCTTGGGCAGTACTTAAATGTTGATGAAAAGGTAACTCCGTTCCACTTTATTTTTATGTGCTACTACCTTGCATAATTTTCAGTTATTTGTTCAGTGACTTTGCATGGTTTTCAGTTATTTATTCAGTTAGTCTTATATGCTTCTCTCTGTTTTCCTGTGGTAAGATGAGATTTTCTCTGATCATGGTTTATGAGGAAATTAGAAAGGAGAATGATGGGGAAGGTTACGATTGAAACAATCACAGGATAGCCTCCAGAGTGGTCTGTGCCCTTTTTCTGATTTTGCTGCTTCTCCCTATTGCCAGGATCTGGTCTCTCAGATTAGGCTACCTATCTGCTCCTTCTATTCTCCCTGAGATATGGATGTGGATATAAAGTGGGAAGATGAAGGTCAAATGTGGTTACAATATTAATAGGAATGTAGATTGTGAATACAGATTGAAAATCTGTGGCTATAGATAAAGAAGAAAAACTATCTTAGCTGAAATTTAGATAGTATCTCAGTTTTTAAGAGGAGAAAATTGAAACACATTAGGCAGAAGGTCATGGACTGTGTTGCATGGGACTAGAACTTAGTTTTACATTTCTAGCAAGTATTCCATTTTTCACCAGAATATGAAATTTTCACTTGAAGTTCATTTGCAATGGAATAGGATCATCCAAGATTATGACATTAGGAAACAAAGTTACGTAGAACCATTGCCAACAGTATACTTCCAAAAAATTCCATTAGTTGATGTTAAAAATAGAATCTTTCTTTTCTCTGTTGTTATCCAAGTGGTGGTAGGAGCAGAAAGTGAAAGTCGCGCAGTCGTGTCCGACTCTTTGTAATCCCCTGGACTATACACAGTCCATGGAATTCTCCAGACCAGAATACTGGAGTAGGTAGCCTTTCCCTTCTCCAGGGGATCTTCCCAACCCAGGGATTGAACCCAGGTCTCCCATATTGCAAGCGGGTTCTTTACCAGCTGAGCCACAAGGGAAGCCCAAGAATACTGGAGTGGCTAGTCTATCCCTTCTCCAGGGGATCTTCCTGACCCAAGAATTGAACTGGGGTCTCCTGCATTGCAGGCAGATTCTTTGTCAACTGAGCTATGAGGGAAGCCCTCCAGTTATAAGAAGCAACATTTAAAAACTCTGTTTAATACTAAAAAATATTTTACTGGTGTTTATACAAAGAAAATATTTGATCTGTGTTTTTATTTCTATGCATTGTTTTAATGACATTTATTAACAGCAGTTGCTGTCCTTTCTTCTGGAAACTAATAATGTAATATTGCATGTTATTCTGTTCTAGGGAGCTCGTGTTGGTAGAATAGATGCTTTCGTTCAGAGCTTGGACAAAAATTTTATGGTTCCAGTAGGTGGTGCTATAATTGCTGGCTTTAATGATTCCTTCATTCAGGAAATCAGCAAGATGTATCCAGGTAAATAAATCAGTTGCTCTTCAGAAAAAGTAACTAACAAACAAATATCCATTTGTGTATTAGGCTACTGTAATAAATCTTACTTTACAAAGCTTTTTCTCCCTAATGTAACATATCATCCTTATTTCAGGAAGAGCTTCAGCTTCACCTTCTTTAGATGTCCTTATTACTTTATTATCACTTGGATCAAATGGCTACAAGAAGCTATTAAAAGAAAGAAAGGTAAGCTTTCCCTGTAGGTATAAAATAATATCCTTGACTAAAACAGTACTCCAGAGTATTGGTGTTTCTGTCTATTGGTTTATCAATTTGGGATATAGATACCTAGCACAGTCCTAGGGTATTGACTTTGATTTGGTTTTCAATTAATCATTGTTATCCCATCTATTCAGATATCCTGAGAAATCTTGGAAAAGCAATTTTGTTTTTGTGTGTGCTTTTTTTGAGAAAGTCCTGTATCAGGGATTCTATTAGTTCGGTAAAATTTAATTCATTTATCACTTATAGGTAAATAGAAGCTCTTAAAAGACAGATGGACAAGTTTTTTTCTTTTTAGTTTTGGAAGACTTGTTTAGATGTGACATGTCATTTGCAGGAGGAAAAATACAGGTAGAAGTTGACCAGCTTCTCTTTCTAAGTAATAAATCCATCTTTTGCCGTTACTGGAATGCTGAACTCATTGATTATGTTGATTATGAAAAGTGACATTTGTGCTTGAAAACTGAACTTTATCTTCAACACTAAAAGCTAGCTTAATTCAGGGCAGCTTCAAAATTGTAGTCAGAGACAGTGTTGCTAGGGCAGGTCAGATTAAGATGTTTTATTCATCTCCAATCTGGGAGGGCTAGAGGTTCCTGGTATCATTTTTGTATCTATAACTTTCTAATACTTAGTAGCAGTTACAGTCCCTAAGATTTATCATATTAATTTACATATTTTAAAATATTTTCATGTATATCATCTGATAGATCCTCTCAACAAACAGCCTTATGAATATCTAACAGAAATTTAAAACTTCTGTGCCCTGTTTTCTCCTAGTCCCTTTCTTCCCACTAATTCAACCCATAGGAAAGTAATTGCTTACTTTTTATTGTTAGGACATCTCTTAAGATTTATATGATATAGGAAAAAGATGGTCAACCTCAGTCTTTAGGGAAATACAAATTAAAGTGAGATGTCACTAATATAAAAAACAAAAACTAATATAAAAAACTAATCAGCAACTTTGATAACGCTTTGGCAGTTTCTTGTATACTTACCACAAAAACTAGTGTCCCACTCTTAGCTATTTAGTCAAGAGAAATGAAAAATTGTATGTGTACAAAAACTTATATGTGAATGTTCATGGTGATTTTATTCATAATTGCCAAAAGCTGGAAACAACTCAAATGTCCATCATCTGGGGTATAAACAAACTGATACATACATACTCTGCAATAAAAAGGAACCAACTACTGACATATGCAACAGCATAATAACTCTCAAGTGCATTATGCTAAATGAAATAAGCCAGACTTGAAAGGCTACATATTGTATGTAGCCATCCTTTTTGTAAAAGGCAAAAAGATATCAGGACAGAAAAGAGATCAGTGGATGCTAGAGGCCTGGGTTGGGGAGGGGATTATTAATGGTAGTGAAATGTTTTGTATCTTGATAGTGGGAGTAGTTCCATGACTGTATGTTTGTCAGAATTCACAGAAGTGGACACCTGAAATTTTACTGTGTGTAAATTATGCCTCAATAGCCCTGAAAAGAAATTCTAGATGATTAGACTAAAACTCCAGTTTGATGAACTCCAAGAAATAATCATCTTGTTTTGAGAGAGAAAACCTCAGCAGAATCTTTCAACGCTCCTTCCCCATAGGACAGATGGAGACTGTTGACTGAGGAAAACCATCACCTGTATATGTGAAAGTTGTATCAGACACTGGGGGTCTTAGCTCTTCTGTCCCTAGTTGTTTCACTATGGTAAAGGTACTTGAACTCACAAATTTTTTTCCCTTATTTATGAAAGAAACAATTGACATCTAGGCCATTTCTAATTCTGAAAGATTATAGAATATTTCTGAAAATGAAATAGCTGCTTTCTGGGCCTTGGGTATTATAATCATGGGAATTGGCCTGTAATTTAGTAATCCAGCACAAGTCATACTTTATATGACTTGTAATTTCTATTAAGCATTTTTTAAGTTTGAAATTTTTAAGATGATCTCTTGAATTTCATGGTATCTCATATCCATTTCCACCCCTGTTAAGCCCTCTTGACCCACCCCCTCCCCCAGTCTGAACAGTGACAAGCTCATTTAAAATAGCATGGTCTAACGTATGGACCAGTATTTCTATGAAATAGAAATAAATAGTGGAGAACTTTGATTGTAGGATAAGTTTCACTGAGTAAATAATTTACTAAGTATCTGTTGAGCATATATTATGTGTCAAGCCTATAATATTGATATAATAACCAATAAGATAGACAAAAGATACCTGCTCTTGTGGAGCTTACATTTTGTATGAAGGATACCAGCAGTAAACAAATAACATAAAATATAAATTATAAAGTTTGTTTAATACATAAATTATACAGGTGAAAGCACTGTGGAAAAGAAGAACAGAGTAAAATAAGGGGGGTTAGGGTTGATGTGAGGGGGGAGATGGTGAGAACTGATTTTTAAAATACAGTGGTTAGTGCAGGCCTCATAGAGAACATGACTTCTGAGTTGACTTGAAGAAGTTTGAGGGAGTATACTCCGTCAAGTGTATGATGGAGAAGAGTATTTCAGGCAAAAAACCAGTACCTGAAATTAGGGCAGAAGACCAGGAACTGACTGTGGCTCAGATCATGAACTCCTTGTTGCCAAATTCAGACTTAAACTGAAGAAAGTAGGGAAAACCACTAGACCATTAAAGTATGACCTAAATCAAATCCCTTACGATTATACAGTGGAAGCAAGAGACAGATTTAAGGGACTAGATCTGATAGAGTGCCTGATGAACTATGGACAGAGGTTTGTAACATTGTACAGGAGACAGTGATCAAGACCATCCCCAAGAAATAGAAATGCAAAAAAGCAAAATGGCTGTCTGAGGAGGCCTTACAAATAGCTGTGAAAAGAAGAGAAGTGAAAGGCAAAGGAAAAAAGCAAAGATACACTTGTTTGAATGCAGAGTTCCAAAGAATAGCAAGGAGAAATAAGAAAGCCTTCCTCAGTGATCAGTGCAAAGAAATGGAGGAAAACAATAAAATGCCAAAGACCAGAGATCTCTTCAAGAAAATTCAAGATACCAAGGGAACATTTCATCCAAAGATGGACTCCATAAAGGACAGAAATGGTATGGACCTAACAGAAGCAGAAGATATTAAGAAGAGGTGGCAAGAATACACAGAAGAACTGTACAAAAAAGATCTTCATGACCCAGATAATCACGATGGTGTGATCACTCACCTAGAGCCAGACATCCTGGAATGTGAAGTCAAGTGGGCCTTAGGAAGCATCACTATGAATAAAGCTAGTGGAGGTGATGGAATTCCAGTTGAGCTATTTCAGTCGTAAAAGATGATGCCGTGAAAGTGCTGCACTCAGTATGTCAGCAAATTTGGAAAACTCAGAAATGGCCTCAAGAATGGAAAAGGTCCATTTTCATTCCAATCCCGAAGCAAGGCAATGCCAAAGAATGCTCAAACTACCGCACAGTTGTGCTTATCTCACATGCTAGTAAAGTAATGCTCAAAATTCTCCAAGCCAGGTTTCAACAGTATGAGAACTGTGAACTTCCAGATATTCAAGCTGGTTTTAGAAAAGGCAGAGGAACCAGAGATCAAATTGCCAACATCTGCTGGACCATGGAAAAAGCAAGAGAGTTCCAGAAAAACATCTATTTCTGCTTTATTGACTATGCCAGAGCCTTTGACTGTGTGGATCACAATAAACTGTGGAAAATTCTGAAAGATATGGGAATACCAGACCACCTGACCTGCCTCCAGAGAAATCTCTATGCAGGTCAGGAAGCAACAGTTAGAACTGAACATGGAAGAACAGACTGGTTCCAAATAGGAAAAGTATGTCAAGTATGTCAAGGCTGTATATGTATGTCAAGGCTGTATATTGTTACCCTGCTTTTTTAACTTATATGCAGAGTACATCATGAGAAACGCTGGGCTGGATGAAGCACAAGCTGGAGTCAAGATTGCCAGGAGAAATATCAATAACCTCATATATGCAGATAACAGCACCCTTATGGCAGAAAGTGAAGAGGAACTAAAAAGCCTCTTGATGAAAGTGAAAGTGGAGAGTGAAAAAGTTGGCTTAAAGCTCAACATTCAGAAAACGAAGATCATGGCATCCGGTCCCATCACTTCATGGGAAATAGATGGGGAAACAGTGTCAGGCTTTATTTTTCTGGATTCCAAAACCACAGCAGATGGTGACTGCAGCCATGAAATTAAAAGACGCTTACTCCTTGGAAGAAAAGTTATGACCAACCTAGAAAGCATATTGAAAAGCAGAGACATTACTTTGCCAGCAAAGGTCCGTCTAGTCAAGGCTATGGTTTTTCCTGTGGTCATGTATGGATGTGAGAGTTGGACTGTGAAGAAAGCTGAATGCCGAAGAATTGATGCTTTTGAACTGTGGTGTTGGAGAAGACTCTTGAGAGTCCCTTGGACTGCAAGGAGATGCAACCAGTCCATTCTGAAGGAGATCAGCCCTGGGATTTCTTTGGAGGGAATGATGCTAAAGCTGAAACTCCAGTACTTTGGCCACCTCATGCGAAGAGTTGACTCAGGGAAAAGACTCTGATGCTGGGAGGGATTGGGGGCAGGAGGAGAAGGGGACGACGGAGGATGAGATGGCTGGATGGCATCACTGACTCGATGGACGTGAGTCTCAGTGAGCTCGGGGAGTTGGTGATGGACAGGGAGGCCTGGCGTGCTGCGATTCATGGGGTCGCAAAGAGTCGGACACGACTGAGCAACTGAACTGAACTGAAAATCACTGCAGATGGTGACTGCAGCCATGAAATTAAAAGACGCTTGCTCCTTGAAAGAAAAGTTATGACCAACCTAGATAGCATTTTAAAAAGCAGAGATATTACTTTGCCAACAAAGGTCCGTCTAGTCAAAGCTATGGTTTTTCCAGTAGTCATGTATGGATGTGAGAGTTGGACCATAAAGAGGGCTGAGAGTCAAAGAATTGATGCTTTTGAACTGTGGTATTGAAGAAGACTCTTGAGAGTCCCTTGAACTGCAAGGAAATCCAACCAGTCCATCCTAAAAGAGATCAGTCCTGAATAGTCATTGGAAGGACTGATGTTGAAGCTGAAACTCCCATACTTTGGCCACCTGATGTGAAGAACTGACTCATTTGAAAAGACTCTGATGCTAGGAAAGATTGAAGGCGGAAGGAAAAGGGGATGACAGAGGATGAGATGGTTGGATGGCATCACCGACTCAATGGACATGAGTTTGAGTAAACTCTGGAAGTTGGTGATGGACAGGGAGACCTGGCATACTGCAGTCCATGAGGTCACAAAGAGTTGGACACGACTGAGTGACTGAACTGAACAGTGCATTTGAGAAGCAGAGAAGAGTGCAGTGTGGTTAGGGCAAAGAGATTAAGGAGAGTTGTGAGAGTTGAGGTCAGGATGGTAATGGGGGTGGTGCTGGTCACGTAGGCCTTTCTAGGCCATGTAAGGTCTTTGCCTTGTATTCTGAGTAAAATAGCTGTTAGAGGATTTTCAATAGAGAAATACTGCTTATTCTTTTATAACTCTCATCAGACTTGTAATTATTTATTTGGTATGTAAATTTCCCCTGCAGTGTAAGTGCAGGGTCTTAACCACTGGACCACCAGGGAAGTCCCTAGTCACTGTATTTTTAACAAACTTCCCTGATAAATCTGATGCACACCCAAGCTTAAAACCCATTCTTTTGGGGTACACAAATCATTTGTATCTATAATGGAAGCTTGGAACAGAAACCTGCAATGTCATAGTGTTGTAGTGTTTATGAAAGTGAAAAGTGAAAGGACATTTGGGAACACGGAAGTCCACTCTTCAGTCTTGTTTTACATGGAATAAGTGTCTTGACATCTCTTATGACTTAGATGTTCTTATAGAGACATTTCTCTATAGGGATATAGTTGAAAACTTGTGAAAAAGGAATGACTTAAAATGGTGATTACCTGTTGTGTGTAGCATTTACTGTACTTGAATAGGGCTTCCTCCCTAGCAGATACTCTTCTTCCAAAAGGACTTTTCTTACCCCTAAGGATTTTGAAATTGTTGATTTTAGGGATGTTCTGTCATTTTTTTGCAGTCTAGGAATTTCTTTTATGCCATGCTTCTTACTTTTGACATTTAGAGTTTGACTTTAAAATTTTAAGTTACTATTAGATGATGCCAAAGTCCCAAGCACATGTACGTTTTGCTCAGCATGAATGAAAGTCCACCTGCTTTGAGACTGACTTGCAGGAATGTGTAGCTCAGCTGGTAAATGGATCCAGTAGGCAGCCCAGCTCTGATTTCACTGGGACTTTGTCCTTTATTAAACACTGGGTAAATATTTTGTGGGGAAATTTTATTTTTTAGTGTTATGAATTGGATGAGTCCACTTTAGGTGTCAAGAGATCACTCACTTTGTAGCATCCAGAACTTTATTTTTCTTTATGTAGATAGTGTAGAGTGGAAGAAACAGGGACAGGAAAAGAATAGGATTATAGCTTCGGTATATTAGCATGTGTCTGTATGAGTCCTGCTAGCTAATGTTAATTATTTTAGTCTGAAAACTGTTAGGCTAAGAGAAAAGTAGGTGGGTGGGAAACTAATATTTTTATGAACGTCTGCTGTATGTCTAGGACTCTGCGAGGTTCGTTGTATTCGTTATTTCATGCAGCGCATGTAGTACTCAGAGCAAATTTATGAGGTAAATATCATGCCCATTTTACAGATGAAATTGAGGTTAGGAGAAGTTACGCACTTACCCAGAATCACACGTAAGTGCCAGAACTGCTGTTGAAACCCGAGTCTGTGTGATACTGAAGCCTCTGCACTTTCTGTCTTCCCACTTGCTTCCAGTCACCCATCAACTGTTGTGGAAGTGTTTGCCTGCTCTGTGCTAGGCATCTGAGCCATAAAAATGGTACTCTCATGACCCCTTTTCTTATTAATAGAGGTGTGTAAAATCCCAAAGGCTCTAATGTATTCATTGATTTTATTTAAAATTCTGTGTATTGAATTTACTTAGAACAGAGACTATCTATAGTAGTAATCTTCAGAGTATAAAAATGCTCATTTGAGAACTCTATCATTGTAAGAGAATAAAAGTTTGCTTTTTAACAACTTCATTCAACAGGAAAGTCTTTTTCTTGAAAAACGTGGATGTCCTCCATAAACCATAATTGCATATATGTAGCATAAATATTGTTTTTTTATTGGATTTGTTGCAGAAGTAAAATCCTCTTTTGTTTAAATGGACTTGCTTTTGAACTGTGAAAATTTAATCGTGATAGTTTATTGGTTCAGCTCTGGAGAAGCTGAGGCATAGCTATTTTGCTCCAGCCAGAGCTATTTTTATACCATCACTGAGAGCTCCTTTTTATATTATTGGTGTTATTGCGTACTAAAAAAGGAGTGTTAAAAGAAAACTTAGGATTTTTTTAAATTCTGTGCCCTTATTCACCACAATGATATTTTTAGAGGTTATTTCATCTAGCTATATCTCTTCCAAAAAGGCTTTATCTTTTTCACAGTAAAAGCAGACAAGAACTCAGCTTGAAGCCATTCCTTCTCAAGCCTTCTTTTTTGAAGAGTGAAAGGATCTAAGAGAGTGGAACTGTGTGTGTGAATTGAACCTGTTCACCCTTAGCCCCTTCCTGATCAACATGTCTGCTTCATTGAGGGGAGAAGTGACCAGGAAGTTTAACTGAAGAGGCCTTTAAGAACAGGGATGAAAATTGCAGAAACTATTTCTTTGAGTTGCTCTATGCAAAAGAATAATCAGTCTTAGATGTTCATCTCTGCTTCAGGTTTGGTTCCAGAGAAGACCATTATTCTGCTTAGCTTTACTTTTTATAAGAGTGCTCTGCTGAACCGGACAGGCAGGTAATCGTTCATTGTTGCAAATATCTGCTGATTTGGGAAAGAGAATATCTGCAGAAAAGGAATGACAAAATGGCTGCTTCAGTGACTGGAATTTGTTTGCTGAAACTTGGAGAGCGTTAGACATATAACTCAAACAAACTTTGTAGCCCTAAAGGTAGAGTAGTTGAATCCCAACGAAAGTGTCAGATTTTAGGCCTGGATATGAAGCATCAGTAGAGAAGTTTGAAAGCTTTAGCCTGTGTGGCATGGAGTATGTCTGGACCTGTGGCCTGGCCATTGTCATGGATAGCAGCATCCCACGTTTAGTATGTGTGTCTTCACTTAGAACATCTGTGTGAGTGGATGTGTACCTCCAGTCCATTGTCTGTCCATCCTTACACATTATTATCATTGAAATACCAGACTACTTGTTATGTTTCCTTTTTGATTTATTACCCACCTTATGAGGCATATTGTAATGATATGTGAAGTTCTCTTTCATCGTGTAACATGAAATAGTTATTTCAAAAGACGTGGTTACCTAAGACCCTTTTCTTTAAAATTTAGTGAATTATGTACATCTTGGATTATGGGAACGGATAAGCTAGATGTTGGGCTTCACAACTGCAAATCAATTTGCAAAAGGCTATATGAAAGATAATGCTTAATGTAATTCAACTTCTCTTCCATTAACATCTTGAGTTATGGTGTAAAGTTCTATATTTTTATTCTAGAAATGTAGCTGACATTAGCATTCAGGTGTACAGTTCAGCTTATCTCTGGTGAAGAATCTTTTAAAATTAAGTTAAATACAGCACAAAAGACATAGAAAATCAATAATATTTCATTTCTTTTAAGTAAGATCTTTCTATATACATTTGTTTGGAGTGCTTATAAATTTCTCCCTTCACAGGAGTATTTTATAATAAATGTCAGTTATAGATTTAACTGTAGGAAAAAAATAGTTCAGGTTTTGAAATACCTTTAATATATCAGGTAAAAAACTGCTTAGCTAAGTATTAGTGTAGGAAATAGTGGTACAGTCTCTTAAATGATATTTTTAAAGTGTAGTGATATTAATGGGAGAGCATTTAGGACCTTAATATGTGAAATACTGTAGGACTCAGTACATTGTGCTTTAAGATATTTTAAGCTGCTTTATTTATTGGATTACTTGTCATAACCCTTTATACAGAGTAGAGATACTAAAAACATTTGCAGATGGATGTGAACTTGACTCACAAATATATTCTTTTTGTTTAATTACTCCCATACTAGTAATATGTGATTTAGTTACTTTAGCATTACATTTATAGTCTGAAGATTTTTATTCTAATATTAGCTACCATTCCAGTGGTATTAGCAAGTGATTGATAGAACTGGTTAGAATTAATTTGTTAAGGTATTAGAAATTGAACACTGGAAAAATCTGTTTTTTAATAGCCATGTATGCATTAGTGAATTTAAAAGCATCCTCTAAGGGTGTTATTAAGGAACCATTTCCTTTCTTTTTTTTTTTTTTAAAGAAATAGCTAAGTACAAATTAAGGAGAAATTACTCTTTTCAGGTTCCTTTTATTCTACAAGTGTGGTCACATTGGTGATAACTGTGGCAGTCATACTAGAGAGAATAATATTTTAAATTTGGCCCTCACAATTGAAATAAGTTTTTTGTTGTTAGTGTTAGGGGGGAGAATGTGGGAGTCTGTAAAAGGCATTTCCTGGCTCCTAGATTTGTTTCTGCTTATGCGGAGAAGGCAATGGCACCCCACTCCAGTACTCTTGCCTGGAAAATCCCATGGATGGAGGAGGCTGGTAGGCTGTAGTCCATGGGGTCGCTAAGAGTCGGATACGACTGAGCGACTTCACTTTGACTTTTCACTTTCATGCATTGGAGAAGGAAATGGCAACCCACTCCAGTGTTCTTGCCTGGAGAATCCCAGGGACGGGGGAGCCTGATGGGCTGCCGTCTGTGGGGTCGCACAGAGTCGGACACGACTGAAGTGACTTAGCAGCAGCATGGGAAGTTAATGAATTTGACAGTAAGAGAGAATTAGATTCCCATTAAGACTTTAATGTATAATATGAAGAATCAGCAGTTAACATCTAAATTAAAATATATGACTTTTTTTTTCTTTTTTAAACAGCACTGAACATTTTTAAAATTTTATTTTTAATGTTTTTGGCCTGTAGGATCTTAGTTCCCCAGCCAGGGATTGAACCCAGACCATTGGCAGTGAAAGCACCAAGTCCTGACCACTGGACCTCTAGGGGAATTCCCAACACTGAGCATTATGATAGTGACCTAGTTACTTTATAGTAAAGGGAAATACGTAAATGAAACCCAGGAATTTTGCTCTTCATTAACACTGGCATGGTACCTAAAAGATATTAAATTATTCCAGTTATAGGAAAAACTCTTGATTTTAAAATTTCATTTGATTTTCTTATAATTTCACCTAGTGAACATCAAAATATTAGTTTAAGACGGAAGGGCCAGGAAATCTTTATATGTCTAAGAAAAGATGCCCACTCTTTTTTCTGTTACTGCAAATGGTGATAACATATGTCTCCTAAAGTATTTCTGTACACTTTTTTTTTTAATGACAGAAGAGAAAAACTTATTAAATATAACAGTATGTTTACTTATAACTTCATTTGGTATGACAAATGTGGATGTTAACTTTTTTAATATAAAAAGAATCAGTATATTTTAGTGATCTAAGATTTCATAATTCTGGCATGCTGAGAATTGATCTTAAAAGATCCTAAAAATTTAAGAATGAGTATTAAAGTTTTTTTAGGTCAGAATATAAAATATACTGTGTTGACAAGGATAAAAATGCTTGTGGTCTTAAGGAGACTCATTCATAATTCATAAACCTGGTAGGAATTTTCCTCTTCTTTTAATCCTTACCTAACAAAAGACAGAGTTAGTCATCTACTATGTGCTTTAGACATGAAAAAGCTACTCTGGGTCCCAGTGTGGGCTCAGACTCGCCAATCCTTACCTTAGAGAAAACTGAAGCTGCTTATGTGGTCTTTGAAGTTCAAGTATGATTTCCTCCTGTCTTCACTTAGGTACTCTGTTGGCCCTTGGCTCTTTGGTACATCATTAGAATTTATATGTCTTGACTATGGCTGGAGGAGGTCATTGCAAATGGGTTTGTTCAGCTGCAGACTTACTGGGGCAGATATTCATTTCAACACTTTTTAAAGTCCTTACTAGGAGAAGAAAAAACAATTTTAGGTCAAATAGTTGCCAACTTAATATTTTTTTGTAGCTTCATTAAATTCTCAAATGTGCCTGTGCACATGAAATTTTGTACTTGTAAAATAATATGTATTTTTACTTTTTACTACCAGATATACTTTTCAGAGTAGGATCAACAGTACAGTTTTTAGTTGTTAGCTGCTATATTTTTTTTAATTGAGTTAAAAGGAAATTGTTAATTTTAAGTTTATAATATTAAAGGAAATTAATTTTTAAACTGTCTCTTCCCAATTCACTTACATACTAAAATCTTGGCATATTTTTCTTGATGTTGGGAAAACAGTGGTGAAGAAGGTAAGGAGTCCCAGCTTTCAAGTTTTTCCATTCTAGTGGGTAGTCATAGGCAATATTTATTTGAGCACATAAAAGAGATAACTTCAGACTGTGTAAGTATAGTGAAGGAACCAAAATAGACAGTGGTGTTGGAGGGAGATTAGGAGCCGGAGGTAGGCAGGGTCTACAGTTACTTTAATAGAGAAGAGATAAGGTCTCCTTAGATTGTGACAAAAGGGACCACTCATGGCATGATCTGGGAGAAGAGCCTTCCCAGTCCTGGAGGAGCAGGCACAAAGGTTAGACGTGTCCAGGGATCAGAAAAGGAGGCTGATGTGGCTGGCATGTAGTAAGTGGAGGGAATGGTTGTTGCCGAGTTGGGCATGTTGGCTCGACTGGATCATGCAGGGCCTTATAGATGAAGAGTTGTTGTTTTTTTTGTTTGTTTTTTGTTTTTAATACTTACAGGAGGAAGTTGGGAGGAACATGATCAGATTTATGTTTTTGAAAGACCACTCTGGCCTCGGTCTGAAGAACAGATTGTAGAAGGGCGGGAAAGAAGGCAGAGAAGTCATTTAGAATCTATTGCTGTGGTCCAGGGGAGAGGTTGATGGCTGCTTAGACTAGAGTGGTAGCCCTGGAGATTCTGAAAAGAGGATGGATTTCTGATAGATATGTGATAGCACCTGAGCAGGAAATGTTCTGGTTCTTTACCTTTAAATCCTGTGGTTTCAGATCATTCTGGCAGCTCTGAATCTTACTATATTGTGGCAAAGGAAAGAATTGTCCCTAGGGCACATGGATGAGTTAATTTACAGCATAGACTATACACCAGTCAGATTTGTTTTACTCAATCCGGCAAGTTGCAGTGAGTGTTTATTTGATTTTCTGTAAATGTAACATTTTGTTGTTGCAGGAAATGTTTTCCTATTTGTCCAACCAACTAAAGAAGCTGTCAGAAGCCTACAATGAAAGACTGTTGCATACACCTCACAATCCCATATCTTTAGGTAATTTTTTTTCTTTTTTAAAACATTAGTACTTCTGAACCATTTCCAGTGGGAAGCTGGTATTTCTCAAAAGAGTATGAGTTCTTCCTTGTTACAGTGATGTTTCTAATTTCATTACAGTACTGATTTGTAAATTTTAAAAATTTAGTTAGCCTTTTTAAATGCTTTAATGTATTTCAAAGGTAAAACCTATGTGTTGAAAGAATTCAAATCTGTATTATGTTACAATGAATATATGGAAAAAATACTTTGACCTCTTGCTTCTTACCAGAATAATTTGGTCAATAATAAGGAATCTATATAACTATTTAAAAATTTCTACCAGTTAAAAAAGTACCATAACATTGGATATTAAAGTTACTCTTATAATTTTTAATGCTATTATTGTTAGTTTTCCTTAGTATGCCTATGTTAGAGATATCAGTGTTTATGATAATTTAATATTGTCATTGTAGTACAGGAGCTACTAAACAGGTTAATATGAATGTTGATTTTTATGTATTTAACATTTAAGCTTCATAATTACCTCTTTTAATTTGTGAATATATATAGTATAATATGGCTTATTTATGTATATCTGAGGAAAGTAAGGAAATTAATAATTTGTAGTTGAAGCCTTTTCCAGGAATGAACTTCCTTGGAAAACCTTTTGGCCACTGATAGATAATAAATCACCCTAGTCAGTCCTCTCTGTTGGTTTAAAATCTAGGTAGATGCTATAGAAGGTGATATGGTGTGATCTGAATTTCAGTTCTGCCATGTAGTAGCCTCTAACTTTCTTTTCCCTGTCTATAAGTAGAGATAATGATCCCTCACATACAAAGTTAAGAGTGGTTGAGATTATAACTGTAAAGTATCTAGTATGGTAAGTCATGCTATTCATGTCATTGTTCCATGAATTTAATTGGAATATTCACTCTTTGGAAGGGTTGTATGGAAATTCTTTTCTGAGTATGTTAGCTTGTTTTAAAATATTTTTCTTTGATATGCAAGAAAATCCTTACTATAATTTATTAAGTGCATTAAAGTGAAATGGTGCCATGAGACAATGAATAAAAAGTGCTATCTCCATGGAATAAGCCAGTTGCAAAAGATAAATGCCATATGATTCCACCTGTGTGAGGCACTTAAGAGTACTCAAAATCATGATAGAAAGTGTAATGCCGGTTGCTAGGGTCGGGGAGAATGGAGAATTACAGTTTAATAGGTGTAGAGTGTCAGTTTTTAAGAGAAAAAGAGTTATGGAGATGAATGGTGTAATGGTTGTTTAACAGTGTTTGAGTATTTAATACCACTGAAGTATATACTTAAAAATTGGGTAAGATGGTAAATTTTATGCTTTATGTTTGTTAACACAATAAAAAAAAGTAACATCTTCATGGTTATTTGTTTCTTGAGTGGTTTTGGGCTGGTGAACCAAGGCTCACTGGAATACTGTTTTCTCTTTCAGCTATGACACTTAGAACCCTAGATAAACACTGTAGCAGAGCTGTCACTCAGCTTGGCTCCATGCTTTTTACAAGACAGGTTTCTGGAGCCAGGTAAGTATGTTTAAAAGGGAATTGGTTTTATTTTGTGTTATAAAGTTAATGAAGTATGTTTCCTTACCAATAAGTCCCTCAAGTATATGGTGAGCTATACCTGAGGATTCATCATGGAGGAAAATAGTGATGAGGTAGAGAATCTGTGAGGCTGTTATGCATCCACCTGTAGTGTGTGAAATAGTCACAAAGGGATATGAATCTTGTTTAATAGATACACAAAAACAAAGTTCATTACCCTCTGTACAAATTTGTATTTATTTTCCTTTGTTAGATAATCTTCACATTATGGTGTTAGAAATAAGTTAGCTTCATTCTTAAGTTTAAGTGAAAATGTTTTTAAGGAAAAGTCCATTTCCTAAACTGAAAACAGCTATGCAGTTCTTGTCTTGCCTTTGAAAAATGTCTTTTTTGCTTTTATAGCTTAAGATGAATTTCATTTTTCATTTTATATTTGATGAGTCAGAGAAAGATGACTTGAAGTAGCTTGCTCTAAGTACTCTTCTTTACATGCTTCTACTAAAGAATTTCTCTCTGACTACCAGAGGTCAGAGATTTCACGTCAAAGAACAACTTCCTAAAAGTAAAAAATCTTAGATTACTTCACCGTTTTAACTTGATGAGCTCTATCTGTATGCAGCATAGTTTTGACACTTATAAAATGGTTTTCTTGGCCTTGCTTTTTAGTGTTGCCCCTATTTGTCTTTATGTTTAGGTTGATCTTAATTGGCTGCTTTTTAAAAAAAGTACCGTTAGAAATCTGCTTATATCAAGTATGCCAGTGAAATCAAGCTTTAAAAATGCATGTGCCATTGCTGAGTATTGCTAGTTGCTGACCATCAATCCACTGTAAGCAATTATGCGATTTCTTCTGGAGCCTTGCTCTAAAACCTTCCATGCATAATATGATCAGATAGGTGTAATTTTAGTCTATTGATTACTTGAGGAGATACATGGCAGTTAATCAAAGTGGTTTGATTTACAAACTTAAATATTCCATTGAAGTGTGTATACGTGAAGTGTCAAATTTCCATATTTGGTACAAAAACAAATAATTTTCTTTCTACTTTTTGGAAGATGTGAAGGTGTTTTTGATTTCTAGAGCTTGTAGCTCTTTAATAGAAGATAAGGTAATGGTAAGCATCAGATAGTACCTTCCTGTGTGAAGTGCATTGTATCGTATAATTTTATTTTAAGGCTGACAGTCTGTTTTCATAGGCTACGATCTATAGCTGTTTTTAAACTTTTTAGTAAGTGGGTGTAAGGCTTAGTAACACAGCTTTCTTTTGTTTATGAGTGATACTCTGTTAACATCACCAGACATATTAAATTGGTAAATCTTTTCCCTTTCAGGGTTGTTCCTCTTGGGTCTATGCAGACTGTGAGTGGCTACACTTTCAGAGGCTTTATGTCACATACAAATAATTACCCTTGTGCTTACCTCAATGCTGCGTCAGCCATTGGAATGAAGACACAGGATGTGGACTTGTTCATAAAGAGACTTGACAAGTGTTTAAAGACAGTCAAAAAGGAACAAAATAAAGAGAGTGACATATCTGCAGTTGACAATAATGACAAAACTGAAGATGTGGATATAGAAGAAATGGCTTT
Organism: Bos grunniens; assembly: GCF_055505025.1. NCBI lineage: Eukaryota > Metazoa > Chordata > Mammalia > Artiodactyla > Bovidae > Bos > Bos grunniens. Next base: position 73,777,093 of record NC_141170.1, read on the forward strand.
AAAACTAGATAATGTATGTCTTGACACATGCCAGGATTCTTCTTGATGACATGTGAAGGGTTTCTTTTTGATAATTTGAAAGAAGTGAGGAGGCTACAGTATAAGCTAACAGTTTAAAGACAAAACGTGAGATTTTTGAATTGAGAATTTCATGGAGAATATTTGGTCAAGGAATAGAATATGGTCTGAGCTAGCCATTGATGATTGTTACATTTGTTGTTTTTAGACTGCTTCAATCATTACCATCCTCAACAGGTCATAATATACAATTAACATTTTTCCAATTGTTAAACATTTGCCAATTAAGCATTATGATTCAGATAATTCTTACTAATATGTTGATAGTAAAATTACACATGACCTCTGATTCTCTTTGAAATGTGTAGACTGTGTTCCTCTGACCATTCTCTGTCATTCACAAATTACTTAGTTTCTGACCACACAGAATTTAGAAAGATCACTAATGCTACTATTTACTAGATGTTTGTCGATGTGTGTAAGTCATGGTATGCCTGTAAAATGGATATTTCCCAGGAAAGCAGAGTCAAGGTGTAAGCTTTAATTTTCACTCAATAGAAATGGATCTCAACTTCAGGATGATTTGCTTATATCTAAGAAACATTTGGGGATCTTTTTGATTGTCAAAACTAGCAGAATACTATTGATATCCAGTTAGTGGAGGCCAGGCATGCTGTTCAACATCCTACAATGGGCAAGACAACTTCCCAAAATAAAGATTTATCTAGCCCCAAATCTCACTAGAGCTGTGGTTGAGAAACACTGCTCTAAATTCTCTCATAGCTCAGTCAGTAAAGAATCTGCCTGCGATGCAGGAGACCCGGATTCGATTCCTGGATGGGAAAGATCCCTTGGAGAAGGAAATGGCAACCCACTCCAATATTCTTGCTTGGAGAATCCCATGGACAGAGGAGCCTGGCAGGCTGTAGTCCATAGGGTTGCAAGAGTTGGACATGACTTAGCGACTAAACCACCACCAAAGTAAGAGAACTCCTAAATAAAGAGAAGTTTTCCATAGCAGCTTTACTTATTCACTAGTAACTTAATATAAAGTAGCTCCGTAAATGTTAATGAATTACACAGTATGCAGATTCTTAACTGATAACTGAGGTTACCTCTTCTGAGTATATAATTATAAACTGTTAATACAACATGTGTGCATTTTTCCATTTGGGAAAGTGAAAACTTTATTTCAGTGTTTTTGCCTCAAGCAGTCTTGGTTAGCTTGTTCAGGTGTTTTGTACAGCCATCATCAAGAGTGGTTAACATGGGGATTCTGAACATATTTTTGCTGGGGAGGTGAAAATGATGGAGTATGATGAACAGGTGTATTCCCTACCCATTGCCCATATGCTTCCTTCCTGAATCTGTAATCCTAGACTTACTGGCTATAACTGTTAGTTTTGGTGTTAATTTAAAGACTGATAGCCTAAGGAATTAGTGAAGCTCCTGAATGCACCAAAGTTTCAAAACTGTGTTTCTTAAGACTTGCTCTGTGGAGCATTTATTCCTAAGAGATGCTCAAGGGTATGAAAGGTTCCATGAGCAAGTTGGGAACTTTGCAAACCTGCCTATTGGCATATTAAAGGCTCTAAGAATCCCTTCTATTTGAGTTTGAATATATCCTTGTCTAAAGATGGAACCTGTTTTTTTAATTAAATACTTACTGACGTCCCTTTGAATGTATTTTTGAAAACACTACAGTAGAGAATGCCACTTTTCTTTCTGGATTGTGTTTTTCTTCATTGGTTTGGTACTGTAAACTGTGTTAAACATGAGCTTAGATTGCTGCCACTCCCACTGGTAAATTAGAATATTTTATTGCCAACTTTGGAAGTCCACTGTTGAGATAAGTACTTAATTACAACTATCGTAAAGGGTTGCTTTGAAATTTTTGTATGTCTGGGGTTCAGATACTTGAAGTGTCTGGGTTCTTTAATTATTTCTTTCAAAGGTAAATCCTGGATTAAAAAGTTGTATAATGTTTTTAACGTAAATTTGGGACTGAATCGAAGAACTGATTAAGATGAAGAGTTGCTATAGACCCTCTCCAGTCTGTGAAAGGAAATGAAATGATGCTGTGGATGTAGATGCTGGTGATGCAGTATACTGTCCACATAAGCCCAGATCGCTTTATAGAACGAGTGATCTATTTTATGTGATCAGCATTTAACTTAAGGAAGGCCAGAGTCCAGAGACCCGCAAATGTTTTCTCATCTGTGGTGTATCAGCAGTTCTTGGGCTACAGCTGCTGAATAGATAATAATTCTAATTGAAGATAAATTACACAAACCCACATGTGAATGATAGATATGTTATAACATTTCATTCCTGGCGCATAAAATCAGCTGCAGCTTTTACTATTAGCCCTTTCTTTTCAGAGGTTTTAGAATTCCAACTCTATTCCTGCTGGTTTCAATTTGACCTTGAGGTTGTAGAAGTCAAGAATTTTTGAAGGGATATTATAGGTTCTGCACATTTAGGCTTTCCTTTGTCCCCACTCCAGTGTCCTTTGACTTGCTATCTCTCCTTTCCATGTACATACAAGTTATTTATTTTAATCTCCTAGTAATGATTGGTAAGCCTCATAATTGGCTTTAGTTATCGTCTCACTGGGGCAAAGGGCCAACCGATGATATCTTTTCCAATCAGTGGCTAAGATGACCTGCTCTATCTTTGTGCTCCAACTGCCCTTATTAAGACTATCAGGTAGAATTTTGGAGTTTGGTTTTTAAAGTCATTGGGCTGTGTGGTAGTCTGCCCAGAAAAGAAAATTGAATAACATGAAATATTCTTTAGGTCACTACACCCAATGTGTTACTTATTATACACAGAGCAGGAAAGGGTATTTTCAATCCAATTCTCAATTTGGCTCTTAAGTTCTCTGCTGACAAATTCTCCCTCTTTCAGGGAATGATATGTGATACTAGTCTTAGGAACTCTGTGTTCAACTATAAATCTTTCTATTTAGCTTTTTGCAATAGTTGATGAGTTGATCAAATGTGAATTATTGAAAACAGTTATGTTCAGTCAATGGGCACTTGATATACAGAATGATAACTTTAAATTGAGTTTTTTTTCCTGATATTTTGCCCTAGCACATACCTCTATTGTGGTTCTGTTTCTTTAACCACTATAGTAAGTACTGTCATGAGGTCTAAGCTATAGGGCATGCTTTTGGTTTTAGACTAGACAGCCATGGTAGGTCTTAGTAAAATTAAACAGAGATAATTTGTTCAACCAGTGATGTTACTTTAATATTGAATTAGTAGCTCATCCTAAGTTATATTCTTGTCTTCTTTCGTAGAGGAAAAATCCAACTGACAGGTATGGCAAACCCTGGTGAATCTCATTCAGGGAAACTTTTATGAATACATACACATTTGGTGCATATAAAACTTGGGTTTTCTTTTCCCACTGTCTGAAATGTACTCATTTCTGCCAAGCCCTTAAATGGTTTTGTGTTTTGCATTCATGAGGCCAGTCCCATTTTTAAACTAAGTTTGTGTACGTAGAAGTTGAATTATTTCAGAGGTTTGATACCCTCTGAATAATTTGATAAAACAACTGAATATGCTGTGAACATCTTTTTTAAGTTCCTGTAAATAGTCTTTTCTTGTCTGTCACATCGTGTTGATTATTGGTCTCTTACGGCCGCTCAGCATACAGGCCTAAGACTTCCCCGCTGTGTTCCTTCGTGCCTGCCTTTCTACTTTCATGCTCTTCTTGGTCATTATGGTGTGTACACGTGTAAGACGATGAGTTCAAGGCTAACGACTATATCTTTATAATTTTCCACCTAATATTTTAAAGTTCAATCTAAGGCCTTAAGCAAAATCTGAAACTATTTATATGGTCTTGTTTTTATCAAGTGATATTGGTGTCAACTTGAACATTTAGAGAACTGTGAAGAAAGACTATGTTTAAATGTATAGTTGTGAGGGATTTTAGCTATTAGAATTGAAGCTGGTGTCAGCCTGCTAACTTATGTGTTTTACTAAAAGAGAAAGATATTTCCAAAAATATTTTTGCTGTAGACTATTTAAAAATAAGACTGAATTGTATAATTTATTATGCAATAAATTTTTAATAAATCATGGCAGTGTGTTACATTATTTTACCTAATCATTGCTACAGATAAAATCTGAAAGTGCAGATAACTAACATTAAATTACTTGCACATATTTTCATTTAATCATCAGTATTAACTTGCCCAGAAATCAGCAAGGAAAGTCATACTTTGTAATGAGACTCATGAGTCATGGGGGTGGAGGCTAGATTATTTTTTTTTAAAAAGGGGAAGGAGAAGAGAATCTTCCAGCACCCATTTTGCAAAGCTCTGTTGACTGTAGACGGTTGGAGGCTTAAAAGTATTTAAAAAGAAACATGTTAATTAAATATAAAATGGTCGTACTTCCTTCTTCAGCAGACTTTGTTTTTAAATTGTACTGTTTGATTTTTGCAGGTTCTCATTTGATTTTTAATTAAATCTTTGCACTGGTACTTATTAACCCATGTGAATTCACATTTAACCTCTCTGAATCTCAGTCTCATCGTATGTTAAGTGGGTACAATCCTTTAGGATTGAGGATTTAAGTGAGATACAAAGTGATTAACTCAATACTCGAAACATAGCACTTGCTGTTAGTAACTACTATGATGGTCTGCATAAAGCTATAATGTACCAATTTTTACTAGATTTAAATTAAATTTTAAAAATTACATGAAAATCTATTTCTTAGCTTATTAGGTAGATTTTTTTTTTTCAGCCACACCATGTGGCTTACAGGATCTTAGTTCCCTAATCAGAGGAACCTTGGCCATGGCGGTGAAAACACCAAGTCCTAAACATAGGAACCCACCAGGGAATTCCCAGTAGAATTATTTCTGAGAGAGAATCATCAATGAAATTTTGTTCATTTCCAGTGGAAATTACAAAGTATTAGTTGATTTTTGATGACTATCTTTTTTCTTTTTCCAGAATTTTTCTATTTAGATTTTTGTGAATTTCTGTTTTGTGTTTATATCTGAGAGTTTTTTTTAAAGAAACATTTAAATATGCATTAATAATTTTGTGTACCTGAAATTCTAGATCACAACCCAACAAAAATGTACAGAGAAAGTTCATTTACTGTGATGCCCACATCCATTGTATTATCTGACCAAAGTTTTTGGTATAGTCAGCAGACCTACCGGCACAGTGGTTTGCTATATTTAGCCCTATTCTTATATAACTTTATAGTAGAATGATCAAATATGGGTCTCAAGCAGACCTCTTTCTTGAACTCCACACCTTTGAATTCTCCTCTTTCCCTTTTTTCCCCACATCCTACATCTAAGTCATCAAGAAACTTTGTTGAATCTACCTTAAAAAGTTATCTAGGATCAAACTGCTTCTTACCTCCTCCTCTTTTATCCACTAGGTCTCACCTATCAGTGTTTTTTATCTGAATTATTTCGGTACTTCCCTCCCACCCCTAAAAGTCTCCCTGTTTTCTCACCATGCCCCATTACAATCTTATTCTCAATACAATAGCCAGAGTGATCCTTTTAAGGCGTGTAGTCACTTGCCTGCTCAAACTCTTGTAGTGACTCCTTATATCACTCAGTGTAAGTCATAGTCCTTGTTGTGCCCCCAAAGGCCCGACAGCATCTGGCCATCCTACTCCCACCCCCTTTATCTCTCTGACTTCCTTTATCTCTCTTTTTTTTCTACTCTTCACCCTTGCCCCTTCCAGCCAAACTGGCTATCTTGCTGTTCTTCAAACACTAGGCACACTTTGCCTCAGAGCCTTGGTTCCAGCTACTTCCTCTGCCTGGAAACAGCTCAACCCAGAGGCTTGGCTAACTCACCTCTTTCATGTTTTTAATCAAACTTTCCCTTCCTGATGAGGTCTACCTAGACTACTACTCTTAATACTGGTGGCTATCTCCCCCACTTTAACATTGCTTAAAATTTTTCTTAAAGTTGAAAGTGGAGCCTCAGTTTTTTTGTGCTTAAAAGTGGGCTTCTTGTTAAAATGCACATTTGAATTCAGTAGATCTGGGGTGAGGCTGGCATTTCTAGCAAACCGACAGGCGATAACAGATACTGGCCTGTGATACTGGCCCAGGGACCACACTGAAGAGCAAAGATACAACGTATTATGTAATTTAACTATTACATTCAATTGTTTATCTCTATCCCTCTGGCTAGAACATAAGCTACTTCAGGGCAGGATCTTTGTCCCCTCACATATACCCAAGTACCTAAATGGCACCTGGCACATGAGACATGTATTTGTTGTATGAATGATTCAGTAGGCATTATTAATTATATTTTAACTGTGTATGAAATCTTATCATGTCTGATTGAGTCTATTCAGTGGTTTTCTATTGCTTCTAGGACAGAGCTCCAAAAATCCTATTTGGTTATGGCAGATCCAAAGAGGTCCTGCTCCAGTCTCCCCATCAAGAAAAGACTTTGTTACCTGGCTACAGCAATGTGCTTTGCTGACAACCTCCCTGATATTCACTCCTTTTTATTTTTCCTGGCCTCTCCTTGAGGCATGTGCTATCTTAGTTCCCTGACCAGGGATTGAACCCATGCCCTCTGCATTGTTTGCTCCTTCAACGTTAGCTCAAACTTCAGTTGTTAGCTCTTTAGTAATTTAAAGTACTAATTACTGTTTTAAACATGGGGCAAGACAGTGGTTTAGCATACCTCTGACAAGTGGTCCATACACTGTGAGAAGAGTAAATCATCCCCTGAACCTTTAGGAAGAGTTCTGTTGTGACCAAAGTACTATAGTGACCAAGGTACTGTGGTGACCATGACATAATTGAGAGACCAGACTTCTACGTGTCTGAGTGACATTGCACAAGTTACTTTTGACTCGTCTGTAAAATTGGGGTAATGATATCTAAGAAAGTTGAAATAAAGATCAAATGTAATCATGCGTGTGAAGTACCTAGCAAGGAGTCTGATAAACAGCAAGTGCATTGATAGTAGCTATTATTACATGGCAGTTAACAACAACAACAAAGAGATTTCAACAAAGTAGCACCAGAGACAATCTTTTAAAATGTAGCTGTGTTAGACATAGAAAGCAAACCTAACAGTTATCAAAGGGGAAAGGGATGGAGATAAATTAGGAGTTTGGGATTAACATAAATACACTACTATAGGAACAAACAGGACCTACTGTATGGCACAGGAAACTATACTCAATATTTTGAGTATAGGAAAAATAATCTTTAAAAAAAAATATATATACACACATATCTGAATCACTGAAACTAACACAACATTGTAAATCTGCCTTATGATCCAGCAATCCCACTGCTGGGCATACACACTGAGGAAACCAGAAGGGAAAGAGACACGTGTACCCCAATGTTCATCGCAGCACTGTTTATAATAGCCAGGACATGGAAACAACCTAGATGTCCATCAGCAGATGAATGGATAAGAAAGCTGTGGTACATACACACAATGGAGTATTACTCAGCCATTAAAAAGAATACATTTGAATCAGTTCTAATGAGGTGGATGAAACTGGAGCCTATTATACAGAGTGAAGTAAGCCAGAAGGACAAACACCAATACAGTATACTAACGCATATATATGGAATTTAGAAAGATGGTAACGATAACCCTGTATACGAGACAGCAAAAGAGACACTGATGTATAGAACAGGCTTATGGACTCTGTGGGAGAGGGAGAGGGTGGGAAGATTTGGGAGAATGGCATTGAAACATGTGAAATGTCATGTATGAAACGAGATGCCAGTCCAGGTTCAATGCACGATGCTGGATGCTTGGGGCTGGTGCACTGGGACGACCCAGAGGGATGGTATGGGGAGGGAGGAGGGAGGAGGGTTCAGGATGGGGAACACATGTATAATTTTTTTTAAATTAAAAAAAATAATAATAAAAATAAAATTAAATTAAAAAATAAATAAAAACAATCAAGGCCCAATAGACTAAGGAAGAAACTTTGACCTTCCTCCTAACCACCTAAAAGAATCTTGATAGAGGGCCTGTAAAGGAAAAAAATAAAATAAAATAAAAGTAGACATTAGTTTTGCCAAATATCAAAATGAATCCGCCACAGGTATACATGTGTTCCCCATCCTGAACCCTCCTCCCTCCCAACTAATACAATTATGTAAAGTTTAAAAATAAAATAAAATTAAAAAAATAAATAAATAAAAGTAGACATTAGACTTCCAATTTAATAGAAGGCATGCTGAAAGCCAAGGTCACTTAGTTGTGTCCAACTCTTTGCGACCCCATGGACTATACAGTCCATGGAATTCTCAGGCCAGAATACTGGAATGGGTAGCCTTTCCCTTCTCCAGGGGATCTTCCCAACCCAGAGATCAAACCCAGGTCTCCCACATTGCAGGCGGATTCTTTAACAGTTGAGCCACAAGGGAAGCCCAGAAGGTGGGGTCCCTTATTGGTCCTCTCCTAACATTCCAGGAAAATTCCTTTGAAAATGTACAAGTACTTTTGTTGTTGTTCTTGTTCATTACAGCAGTTCTGATAATCAGGATACCAGACAATCATATGCTGGGGTCTGAGAGCATTTGCACAAATTGCCACATCAGTGGTGTTGGATTGGGAAACACGTCGTGGACTCTGTTTACTCCACCCTCTGTCTCAGAAAAGTACGCAAAAAAAAAAAAAAAATATATATATATATACACACATATCTGAATCACTGAAACTAACACAACATTGTAAATCAACTATACTTCAATTTTAAAAAATGCAGCCAGGTTTAGAGGCCTGATCTTGATTAAATCCTATTAGATCAGATGAAAAAATGAACAGTAAGATGAACTGTATTCAAAGCTCTTGTTCGAGTGGCCATTTTCCTCATGGCCCCCTCCTTCCCTCCTCTCTCCTTTGCTCCCACCTTATTTGCTACTGTTGTATTTATTTATTTGTCTTAAGTCTTTTTTTGAATCCTGTTAAAATGTATTAATAGCTACATCAGGAAATAGATAACTGCTATTTACCCTTAGCAGCAACATCTTAGTTTGGATAAGTTTATCAGATGTTTCCCTGAGAGTGGTTTATTAAAAAACGTTTTTATTATGGAAATTTTCAAACATATTGGAGAGAACCATATAATGAGGGCCACCTTTGACACTTACCAAGCCCTATTCTGTTTTACCTGCACCACCCTCTTACTTTAAAGCAAATATGCATTTTAACGTGTAGCTCACATTTCAATATGAATCTCCTACCTGAAGAATCTCCTTTCTCCTAGGAGGAGAAGGGGGCAACAGAGGATGAGATGGTTGGATGGTATCATTGACTCAATGGACGTGAGTTTAAGCAAACTCCAGGAGATAGTGAAGGACAGGGAAGCCTAGTGTGCTGCAGTCCATGGGGTTAGTAAAGAGTCGGACAAGACTGAGTAACTGAACAACAACTAAAGGACTCATTTTTTAAAAAGTCACAATACTGTTATCAACCCCAATTATCTTGATATCATCAAATATGCTATCATTGTTCACTTCTCTAATTAATTTCCTTTTTTACATTTGAGTCATGATCCAAATAAGATCCCCTAAGGGTAGATTTTAGTGGAAAAGGGAGAAGAGGTGAGAAACAGATGGCTTGAGTAACCAGAGAAAATTAGACAAGTGCAGAGAAAAGAGATTCACAAGGCTTGAGATGGTATTTTCTAACAACTTTCCCATGGATTAGTAATACTGGATTTATGAAGGATGTTCATATTCCAAATGGGCTCCTAAATATCTTCCAGGATGCTGGAGAAATTCACATTTCACCTGTTCGAAGTTTTCACTGGTTATCATAAGAAATGGACTTCAGTCCATAGTCATGTATAACAATCCAATTTCAATGCCAACTTCCTTAACATAAGGCTGTGAATTAGAACCTCAAATTAGATTAGGTCTATAAGGCAATGGGGGTAATTGTTTCAGATACATAGCTGCTGCTGCTGCTGCTGCTGCTAAGTCACTTCAGTCGTGTCCGACTCTGTGCGACCCCATAGACGGCAGCCCACCAGGCTCCCCCGTCCCTGGGATTCTCCAGGCAAGAACACTGGAGTGGGTTGCCATTTCCTTCTCCAATGCATGAAAGTGAAAAGTGAAAGTAAAGTTGCTCAGTCGTATCCGACTCTTAGCGACCCCATGGACCGCAGCCCACCGGAGTCCTCCGTCCATGGGATTTTCCAGGCAAGAATACTGGAGTGGGGTGCCATTGCCTTCTCCGTCAGATACATAGAGGGAACCCTTATTCTAGATAAATGCATTGAGTGCTAATTGAACCATTGTTTGGGGCTCCAGCCAGCCAGGTTTAATGAGCAGTGGGAGGGTGCCATCTCAAAACCAGTTTTCAGAGAAGGAATGCAGACAGGGACCCCCTCCAGGATAAATCAGAAGAGCTGAGTATGATGCTCAGTGGGAAGAATGCCTGATGGATCTCACGGATCACTTTAGAGAGATGGAAACTTTTAGAAAGCACTTGGAGCTTTTGACCAGATAGAAAGCTGAGAGAGTGATTTTCCACACTCTCGCCTCCAAAAGATTTGCTCACAGGCAGTAAATTGGTCTTATACACCATAAAGGCAGAAAGTACTTTCAATTAGAAAGCTGCCAAAAAACCCCAAAAATCCAAAAACCCAACAGAACAGAACAAAACAAAAGCAAAACCTCTCCTTGGAGAAGTTAACCTGGAAATAAAACACCCCCTTTAAGTATTTCCCCAGTAAGAAAACAGGTTCTGAGCAGGACTGACTGCCCAAAGTCGCACAGCTAATTAGGGTCAGGACTGAGGCAGGAGCCCCCAGCTATGACAGGGCATGGACAGGTCTGAAGGAGATAAAGAAAACCCTTTATAAGATAAAGAGTTGATCCAGAAAACATTTTGACAGCTTTTGGGTAAACTTCCTTTAGTCCCCCTGTAAAATGCATCAGTTTCTTTTTGTGCCTTCAATTCCCCATGCCCACTCTCACCATATTCACTTTATACCCTATTTGCCATCACCTGGTGACTCAAACCTTCTGGGCTGAGGGTGCAGGCAGATGGGAGATAGAAGCCTTTTTGTTTTGCACAGTGACCCCTGCTAACTTTTCTTGAAAGCCAGTAAAAATACTCATTAGTTTTAATCTACTAATTATAAGCAAATGGGCCTTTTAACATTAGGAAATTCAGTATTTTTGTTTGCATTTATGATCATTGTCTATTTTCCATTTATTCCCATCTATTTGCAATAAATGCATTTTGGGGCCAACTTGGTTTATGCTGTTTCCCAGGAAAAAAAAAAAAAGAAAAAAGCAAACCCACAACCAACCAAACTGCTTATATAGCCGTCCCCATGGAGCCCAGTGCTTCCTAGGCATGAAATTGACTGACACACACAAAGGCAGCAGGTGCGGGGCCACATGCCACTTGCCGCTTTTTTTTTAGTGTGTGTTTATAATCAGTAAATGGCTGTGGATGTTTAAATGGTTGCCTAATACTGATAGAGTGCGGATGCCATTATAACTTGAACTTGTATTGCCACGCAGATGGTGGAAATAAACATCCAATTCCGCACACAGTTTTGTTTGCCTCTTACTTTTAAAAGATCGACTGAGCATCATGCATCCACAGTGCCAGCAGGGACTCTTGGATGGGTAGGGGTATAGGCGAGCAGGGCTGCTGTCAGATTCCAGATCAGCTTTTGTGTTGAGAGCCCCCAGGACTACAGATTCCTGGTGAGTGGGGGTTCATTGCAGCAGTGGACCCCGCCCTGGAATTACCAGGCTCCAAATATCCCTTCCCATTCAAGACATGCCTCACATCCTTGCCCTTCTCTATCACAAAGCAATTCCATACCTCTGGAACTCTCACTGTACCTTCCTTTCCTCCTTTCTCTCTCTTAGACACCTTGAAAAGTGGGTGTTCAGTACAGTGGTGATGGCACCAGCTTCAATTTCACCCTCCTGGCATTCTCTGCTGGTCCTTCAAATTGCCTCTTTCCTGGGGGTCATCAGTCTACTTACTGCATGTTCCTTTCTCTGCATGTTGGAGAACCTTAGTAAATATCCGTTGGTCCAATGATCAAATAACTTGTTCACACTATAGAAATAACCAAGAAGGTTTAATGGTGGTCTATTCCAGAAATAAATATTTAAACAAATGTTGAGTTTGGAATAAAGATAGAAATGAATCTCTGAGATCTTTTGCAAATCAGTGAGCAGAAAGAACTGGGTGTATGTGGAGAGCAGGGAAGATTTTGGAGTGCCTTGAGATTCCCTGGGGGGATAACCCACTCCTTGGGTAGTGGCTGAATCTGGGAAGACCAGGTAGCCCAGTTTTCTGGGGCAAAAGCACTGGCCCCAGATAGAAATGCTTGTTGTATGATTCTTCTCTGCAGGGCCAAAGGAACTGCCTGACAAGTGAGGGCCACAGGGTTTATGCCAAAGGCCATTTCTAGCAGGTTTGGTCTGTTTCATTAATAACTCATGCAAAAGCCAAGCAGAACTCCCCCTTCCCCCAAACTGGCTTATTTTCCTCATACCAACCTCCTTTCTCTGAGTCAAATAATGCAGTAATCCTCCCCTTTTCTATAGAGTGCTTTCCAGATTACAAAATACTTTCACATACATGATCTTGTTTTTATCTTCTGTCAGTCCTGGGAGCAGGACCAGGCGTGATGATGATGTGTATTTTGCAGTTAAGCTCCAGAGAGGTTTGGTGATTTAGATGACTTGTCTGCCCTCCTTCCGAGGGGTAGGAGGGTCTAGAAACCTAGGCATTCAGGGCTCTGACGCCCGCCTTGCAGTTTTCTTGGAAACTTAGAACAAGGGTTAAGATCCTGTGCTTTAGAGCAGGGATAGGCAAACTTGTCCTGAAAAGGGCCAGGTAGTAAATATTTTAGGCTTTGGAAGCCATACGGCCTCCATTGCAACAACTCAAAAACTGCGGCAGACAATATGTAAATGAATGGGCATGGCTGGGTTCCATTAACACTTTATTTATGGACACTGAAATTTGAATTTCATATCATTTTGAGTTGTGAAATATTCGTCTTCTTTTGACTTTGTTTTTCAATCACTTAAAAGTGTAAAATCTATTCTTAGCTCACAGCCACACAAAAATAGGAGGCTGGTTGTGTTTTCGCTCATGGGCCATGGTGCACTGACCTTCTTTTAGAGCTGGTTCTGGCATTTATTAAGCATACAATTTGGGGCGGATTACCTAAATAAGACTGCTGCTGCTGCTGCTAAGTCACTTCAGTTGTGTCCGACTCTGTGCGACCCCATACATGGCCTCCCACGAGGCTCCCCCGTCCCTGGGATTCTCCAGGCAAGAACACTGGAGTGGGTTGCCATTTCCTTCTCCAATGCATGAAAATGAAAAGTGAAAGTGAAGTCGCTCAGTCGTGTCCGACTCTTAGTGACCCCAGGGACCGCAACCCACCAGGCTCCTCCGTGCATGGGATTTTCCAGGCAAGAGTACTGGAGTGGGGTGCCATTGCCTTCTCCACTAAATAAGCCTAAGTGCCCTCAATGACAGGATTGGAAAAGTCATAGTGTTTTCTACCTGCAGGGACTGGAGGATAAAATGCAATAATTGTAAAGTGTTTAGCAAATCTCTTACATAGGTAGCCCTCAATGGATGGGAGGGTGTCATGATTCGATGACGCTAAATTCTAGGGAATCATTTGTCCTCCTGAAATACACTGATAAGAGATTCTGCTGTCTCTCAAACAACTTCAGCCTTTTCTGCACCTGGTCCTAGTGAAAAATTGTGAATTGAAGGGAAATCCAGATATACCTTGAGAAGGCAATGGCAACCCACTCCATTACTCTTGTCTGGAAAAATCCCATGGACGGAGGAGCCTGGTAGGCTGCAGTCCATGGGGTTGCTAGGAGCCGGACATGGCTGAGTGACTTTACTTTCACTTTTCACTTTCATGCATTGGAGAAGTTAATGGCAACGCACTCCAGTGATCTTGCCTGGAGAATCCCAGGGACAGGGGAGCCTCGTGGGCTGCCGTCTACGGGGTCGCACAGAGTCGGACACTACTGAAGTGACTTAGCAGCAGCAGCCAGATATACCCACAGGACAGAAGTACTTTTTTTAAGCCAAAGGTAAGCCTAAGACAAATATAGATAGTGTTTACGTGTCTGAAAAGCGGAGACATTACCCTGTTGACAAAGGTCTGTACAGTCAAGGCTATGGCCTTCCCAGCAGTCACATATGGTTGTAAGAGCTGGACTTTAAAGAAGGCAGAATGCCAAATAATTGATGCCTTCGAACCGTGGTGCTGGAGAAGACTCCTGAAAGTCCCTTGGACAGCAAGGAGATCAAGCCAGTCTATCTTAAGGGAGATCAACCCTGAATATTCACTGGAAAGAGTGATACTGAAGCGGAAGCTCCAGTATTTTGGTCCTCTGATGCTAACAGCCAACTCATTGGAAAAGTCTCCGACGCTGGGAAAGACTAAGGGCAGAAGGAGAAGAGGGCGTCAGGATGAGATGGCTGTATGGCATCACTGATGCAATGGACATGAACTTGGGCAAACTTTGGGAGATGGTGAGGGACAGAGAAGCCTGGTGTCCATGGGGTTGCAAAGAGTCGGACATGATTGGGCAACTGAAGAAGAACAACAAAGCCTTTAAAAAATAATAAGTTGTAGTTGTAGTGATAAAAAATAATAAAGCCCCAAATGAAATGAACAAGCTGCATGTTTGGCCTGCTGACAAAATCAGGATAAGGATCTTCTGCCCGCAGGCCTCAGTTTTTTCATCTGTAAAATGGGAATAATAACAACGATCTCTGTCTCATAGGATGCAGGAGAAGATGAATTAGGATGATAGGTGTCAAAGGTATAGCATCATGCTTAGCCAAGGGTCAACAATCTTCCCGAGCAGGTGGTTTCCCTGTTCTGTCCCTCACAGGTGCCCCACCTCAAGCTTGGATTCTGAAGGGATCGGTGTTGATGCTGATGGTGGCAGTGGGGGAGGGGAGGGAAGTGTCTATTAGCCAAATATGCCCCTTTTATTCCTGAGCACTAAAGAGACTGAGATCTTCAGAAACCCTTTGCTCCAGGCACCCTGAGTATTCAGCCTTAGGCCCGAGGTCATGGTCTGTGGGGCTCCAGCATCACCACGGGAGGCTGGGAGTATGATGGGCAGGAGACATCTGCAAGCACAGAAAGCAGCTAAGGAGCTGAATCCAGGAAAAAGCCCCAAGTCTGTCCACTCAGCATGTGCCAACCTGGCCTAGATTTGCTCAAATCTGGCTCCCTGCTCTCCTTGTTCAGAAGTAGAAGCTTGTGACTTGGCATCTGCTTCCAGAATCCTCCATAGACCAACCTTCTCAGATTACTGCTGCTCCCTTGAGGCAGGCAGGATGGATAAGAAGGTCAGAACAGGCCTCTTGGTACCCCAGAGACTGAATCGGGTGTCTGCCCTTTGGGGCCTGAAGTTCCCTGTTCATCGGTGGGAATCCCTGCGCTACCCAGAGGACTGCTGACATTCACACTGACCATGTTCAAGGTGACCCTACGTATCCTGTGGTGATGAATGGTGAGAACCATTAGAATGAAGCAGATGAAGCCCCAGCAGTTGCAAACAAGGATGGTCAGCCCTGTCTTTGGCTGACCCATCCAATAGCCTTGTTGTTCGCTGGTCAGTCCTTTGAGGCCCAGGAGCTGCTCTGCAGTGATGGGGGTATGGGAAGGCTCGGGGTGCCAGAGACTGAAGAAGGGCCACCTCTGCCTGGCCCATCCCTCACTCCTGAACCAGTCTCCTACCTCCTGACTCCCACTCAATCAGACAGTGGTCACAGTCTTGTATAGGCAGAGCTGGCACAAATTACAGCTCAACTGGCCTTTCAGTTCAGTGGGACTCCCCAGGGCACAGTCAGAAAGGGTAGAGGTCCCCATCTGACTGAGATTTACTGAACCTGCTAATTTCTTCTTAATATTTCTATTTCTCTTCTAGAACCCTGACTTTAACTAGATATAATGGCATCCTCCCAATGGATTAAATTTCCCAGGCCACCTTGGAGTTAGGTGTAACCACCCAGAAAGGTTAGGCCAATGAGATGTAAGCTGAGTTACTCTGTGGGGTTGCTGAAAAGTTTCCTTAAAAAAGAAGTAATACACATGTCTGTACTTTCTTGTTCCTAATACAGAATTTAGATGTCATGGCTGGAGCTTAAGCAACCAACTTGGACCATGAAGTAGGCTCATTAAGCCTAGTGGAGAATCTAGGTAGCAGGAATTTGAGCCTCTGATGATGAGAGCACCATAAAGCTTTCCCTAGGCTCCACACCTGCAGACAATTTTCATCAAAGGTAGAAAAATTGCTACCTTTTAAAACTGCTATTATTTTGAGTTCATTTGTTAACACACAGTCAAACCCAGTCTAAGCTGATACAAGACTCTGCTGTATGCTACTCCTTCAGGTAGTGGTGACAGCAGTGAGCACGGTACATGTGGTGCCCTCCTTGTATACGCACATTGTAGTGGAGAGAGAACCGCAAGTGAGGAAACACACAATAAATCCAGGAAATAATCAGTGATATTAAATAAAGAGTTATACTGAGTGAGACAAGGTTCTGAAACTGTCATGTGTATTAGCCAGTTTCATTTTCATGTCGATTCTATGAGGTAGGGGCTATTAATATTCCCACTGTACAGTGGCCTGTGTGAGGACACATGGCCAGGGAGTGGGAAGGGGCACATGAATCCTAGCATTTAGCCTCCAGAAACCACACCTGATAGGCTAGAGAGAGACCGGGATTCAGCTGGCATTGGGCCATCTGACTCCTGTCCAGTAGTCTTGTACATCAAATGCTGTGAGTCTCAGCATGGTGGTTCTGGAGCGTGAGACCTCTTAAGCTACCAGGAGGAAACTGCATGACCTTTCTGATCTGAGTTATGCCACCTCTTTTCTATTGCATCTTACTGGTTACAGATGAGTTACAAATACTGGGGCCCAGATATAGAAGAAGGGGACACAGATCTCTACTTTTATATGTAGGAGTGTCAGAATCTGTGGACATGTTTAAAACCATCACACATATCAATAAGGCATGCACTCAGTAATGGCCACTCTGACTGGGGAGGGCCCTGGGAAGAAAGTAGAGCACAGATGTGATGACTGGAGCTCAAGCAATCATCTTGGACCATGAAGATTCCACCGAGAGACACCAGGCAACAAGAGCATAGCACAGACAATAGGGACCGTGGCTGGGATCTGAGAAGTTGAGGAGGGAGGAGGCCTTTGTGCTGCCCTGGGAATCAGTTTCAGTGTTCAGTGCTGACAAAGTTCCAACCCTCTCCTGAGAATTCCAGGAGCTGCCAACCATTGCACCAGCAGATCTGGGAAGAACTGAGTGGCTATAACCAAGAACAGAGTGTCTATGCCAGATGAGGGTCAGCCCTGGAGGTCTTGCCAGTCCCCAGATAAGCAAGACCATTTATAGATGAGCTGGTGGGAATGTCAATGGACTCTCTTGAACACTGACATCTTGGAAGAGGTGGTTTAGGGCTTCCCTGGTGGCTCAGAGGTTAAAGCGTCTGCCTCCAATGTGGGAGACCCAGGTTCGATCCCTGGGTTGGGAAGATCCCCTGGAGAAGGAAATGGTAACCCACTACAGTACTCTTGCCTGGAGAATCCCATGGACGGAGAAGCCTGGTAGGGTACAGTCCATGGGGTTGCAAAGAGTCGGACACGACTGAGTGATTTCACTTTCACTTTCACTTTATTTTTACAGGAATCAGCATCAAATTCAGGAGAACCTACAAACAGAGGTTCCTGGAGGGTCCCCAAAGCTGTGGCATTGCTGAGGTTTGGGGAGTATGAACCAGTGCAACAGAAACTTGAGGCTAAAATCTTCCAAATTCTCCCACTTTATCACCCCCACCTCCCTCAGACCACCTGGAAGACAATAGGTCACTGGCCCCAAGACCATCACTGAAAGGTTCAAGGAATAGCAAAACATAGAAATGAATATATATCACATGTATCATATATGTCATATATTATATGAACATATTGGCTTTTCTGGTGGCTCAGATGGTAAAGAGTGTGTCTGCAATTCAGGAGAGGCAAGAAACACAGGTTTGATCCCTGGGTCAGGAAGATCCCCTGGAGAAGGGAATGGCTACCCACTCCAGTATTCTTGCCTGGAGAATTCTGTGGACAGAGGAGCCTGGTGGGTTACAGTCCATGGGACTGCGAAGAGTGGGACACAACTGAGCAGCTAAACCACTATCACCACAGAGGTGGATACTGAAATTCAGAAAAACGTCACAAAGCAAGTGGCAAGGACAAGTCAGAAAGCCAGACCTGCCTGGTTTGGAGTCTTATTTTCTTCCTCCACCTTATCCTAACCTTCACATCTCGATGAGATGGAGGGAAAATTAGGCTGGGATATGCTTTGAGATCCTCAAGTGACAGCAGATAAATCTCTGCAGCTGCCGTGAGTCATTTGAGAGTCAGCTCGGCCAGGTTCAAGGACACATCCTACAGGAGGGAGCCTTCTCAGTGCTCAGCAGGTACTGGGCATTGCCCTGGAGGCCCAGTGGGTGTTCCACCCAGACACCGCCCAGACCAGCTGCAACTTGGGGCAGCTGGGCTCTGGGGATCGAAGGAAATGCCTATAGAATTATTCCCAGAAAAAGGAGAACAACAAAAAATGTGGTTTATTAGTGGGGAAAAGGTGGGGAGGAGTCTGAAACTAAAGGAAGGATTTGGGTTTTCATGAAAAGACTTCTATCCCCTGCCTCTCATTCTCCAACTGGCTTTGACTGAAAACAAAATATCATATTTTCATATGTTGAAGAAATAGTTTATCCCCAACAACATCTTCCCAGGTGGCACTAATGGTAAAGAAACCACTTGCCAACACAGGAGACGCAAGAGATGCAGGACATAAGAGATGTGGGTTTGATCCCTGGGTCGGAAAGATCCCTGGAGAAGGAAATGGCAATCCACTCCAGTATTCTTGCTTGGAGAATTCCATGGGCAGGGGAGCCTGGTGGGCTACAGTCCATTGGGCTGCAAAGAGTCAGACTCAACCGAGCAACTAACACACACAACAGCATCTTGCTGTTGAAGAAGGAATGAATCTAGTTGGCCAATTACCATCAATATTGCTTTTTTTTTTTTTTTTTTGCCTAATGCCAACTGTGAGCCAAGCACTGTGGTAGAAACAAGAGAATAACAGGATCATAAAATCAGAAGCAAGCTAGAGACTTTTTAGCACAAGAGCAAAAGGCATTTTCCTGATAACAGGAGTTGCAGAAGTATTTTAATGAAAGCCCATGCTATATAGCCATCCTCAAAAGGTTTGCAAGCTTCCTTACCCTTTGTGCTAGGGTTTTACTTTTGAAATAAAAGCTGATCTCATGGGAGAGGCCATAAAGGCAAAATTGCAGTTTAGGCATTTTTTTTTTTAAAGCAAGAAGAATGTTTGGAAAGGAAATCCTGAGTGATGACATTTGGCCAACCCTGGAAAAGAAGCAAACAAGCCCCAGCCTCCCTCTCCACCCCTTCTGCCCCAACCACTCAAAAACCAAATAGCCCCAGACCTGGAGCGCAGGCTTAGGGCTCATGCTGCGGTTTGTGTGTGGTGGGCCCAACTGTACATACTGTTCCCTGCACATCACAGGGACATTTATGCTTGCAAGTGAAGTGGAACAGTCATGGATCATGGCTGTGACAAGCTAGGAGCTAGCATCCCTGAGTTCTTCCGATTGCAACCACTTTTCGTACTTCATAGTCCTATAAAGTTAAAGAAATGAAAGGCCACATTAGAAAAGGAAGGCACAGTCTCTGTTTCTCATCTTGCTCATCCCTCCCACCCTTCGTGGGGAGCGGTTAGATCAGATGGCTGTTCTATCCTTCACGGGTTGACTGGATCTTGTGACCCACATGGGGATGTTTAGCCAAGCAGAGGGTTGCCCTGAGTTGCTGGAAATTTGGGAGGCTGGGGTCACATGCTTTTGTACAAGTGGCTAAAAGTGCTTTACAGAGACAGGAAGGACATCTCCATGATCTCATGCAATGGTTCTTTGTCCTGGCTGCCCATTAGGAGTGAGTATCAGTGTCACTAGGACCTACTCCAGACCCAGTGATTCAAATCTTTAAGGACTGGCTTGGATTCCTGGAATTTCTTAAAATCTTCTCAGGTGTTTCTGAACCATGAAGGTGCCAAGAATTTGGGGTTCACCACCAGGGAGACCTGGGTTTGAAACTCAATTTTACTGATAGCTTTGGAGGGGGCAGTCTTTGTGGAAGTTTCTGAAACTCTTTGAGACTCTTTTCTCAGCTACAAAATGGGAGAAAATAGTAACCACCTTTTATGGTTGAGAGGGTTAAATAAGACAAAATATGATAGTATTTGACTCATGGTGAGTGCTCAATGGTTGTTTTTCATATTCTTGTCAGGGTTGTTAATCATTACCAGATGCTTGTGGACTCTGGGTGCATGCTCTGCCTCACAGTAGCCTCCTCCATGTTCTGTGGGCTGTTTGAAGGTACGAGGACCTGTCTTCTCCCACTACTGTTACCATAACCACTGTGGCACTTGCATCACTGCTGGCCTTAAGTGGTTTGTAGCTCTTGTCATCACGGACCTCCATATACCTCTTTCCAAATAACCAGCCCCCCTCCTCTCTACAACTGCCTAGTGTGAAGTGGATGATCAGTGGTGTTTGATTTCCAGTTCCCTCTCACATCCAGGCCATGTTGTTTGAGTTGTGCATCAACTGATGGAAGGGAGTTCCATCAATTGATGGAAGTAAGCTGTGGGGAGAGAGACATTCACTCTCCTCTTTTCTTTCTCATGAGCAAATCATACCACCATGAAACAACTGAACTATGTTAGAGAGAGGGAGCATCGTTGGCTAGTATTATCTGGTGGTAGGAAAAAGCCAGTTTTCCAAATTCATGATATGATGTTGCTAAAATACGTTACTGTCTCCACTGAACTACGGACACAAAAAGAATAGGGATTGCCAAGGGTGGTGGTGGGTTGAAAGTGAAAGTGTTAGTCGCTCAGTCGTGTCCAACTCTTTGCGACCCCAGGGACTGTAGCCCGCCAGGTTCCTCTGTCCATGGGATTCTCCAGGCAAGAATACTGGAGTGGGTTGCCATACCCTTCTCCAGGGGACCTTCCCAACCTAGGGACTGAACCCAGGTCTCCTGCATTGCAGGCAAATTCTTTACCATCTGAGCCACTGGGGAAACTGGTGGTCTGTTGAGGGAAGATGAATAAGCAGGGCACTAAGGATTTTCGGGACAATGAACAATACTATCTATGATATTATAATGATGAAGACGTGTCATTATACATTTGTCCAAACCCATAGAATGTACAACATCAAGAGTGAACCCTTAAGTAAACTATGGACTTTGGATGATTATAATGGCAATGTAGGCTTATCCTTGGTAAAAAGTGGACCGTTCTGATAAATGATGTTGCTCATAGGGGAGGCTATATGTACGAGGAGTCAGGGGGTATGTAGGGAATCTCTTCACCTTCCTCTCAATTTTGTTGTAAACCTAAAATTGCTCTGAAAAAGTTATGTTAAAGAAAAATTGAAAAAAAAAAAAAAGGCTTTGCTGAATGAGAATAGTTTCTGAAACCAATGACAAGCCCCCGATGAAAAATCACCCCTATTTATTGCAGGTCCAAATAGCTTGGCTCCGATCAGGGGGCTGGCATGGCCTGTGAAGCACAGCTGTGAGATCAATTTGGGTATGAGTTTATTAGCCATGAGTCAAGCTTGGAAGGGTATCTTTGGGGAAAAGGGGTCTTGGGCAGGGGACGCAAGCTACTGTGAATAATCCTGACAGCACATGCGTTGCTGGGGAAGATTTAACAGCCTCAGCTGTGCCGTGTCAGTTAGCCAGTTCAACAGAGCCTCGACAGATAAGAAACAATGACCCAGGGCCAGGGCCAGAGCCAGCCAGCTCCCAGCCCGATGTTGGGCCTGGATTGATTTCACTTGTAGTCTGATGGCAGCTTCAGCTTCTGAGCTGGTAGAGGCCCGGGAAGGTCACAGAATCCAACAGTTGTCAGACACATGAGGCTTTCCGGGGGATACTGTTTCATGTCAGGACCCAGCAGGAGGGCAGCAGCCATGCAGACCAGTCACTGGTCACCTACCCCATTCTGGCCCCCGTCCCTACCTCCAGGATTTCAGAGCCTCGTGGGGGAAGTGTGATGGAGTGCCAGGCCTCCTGTGGAGGTTCTTTCCTTTTCCCTGGAAGTTAGTTCCTTGTTGAACTTTGATACAGTTTTGCTTTTTCCTCATTTGTTTATTCATTCACTCATTCTGTTTACAAAGATAATATTTGCATTCTCTGTACATGCTCTTATAGAAAATGTAAATACGGAAATGTAGAAGAAGGCAAAATACTCCATTGACCAGAAACAAATCCTTTGAACACTCTGACATTTGACAGTGAAGGTTTTGACACTTTTTTCTATGTTTATACTTGGGTAGACATTTATATGTCACTCAACACAAGGAGACTTTCTGTTTCCCATCTTGCTTTTCGTCACTCAGTGATGTCGCTGAGAGCTTCCGCCAGTGACCACAGATACACAGCAACATTTTAAAGGGCTGCTTAGAATTCTGCTACGTAGCTGAAGCAAAATGTACCCTCAGCTATTCCTGGATGGCCTTTGTGTTGCTATTGGCCTCTTGCTTTGGTAAACCCTGCTGAGGTGACTCTCTTTGGACCCTTGCACACTCTGACATCCCCTCTACTGTTGGCTTTACACTCTGCCCAGGGCCCAGCTCCACACCCTGTGTATGGGTTCTCAAGATGTCTGGGGACTAACCTGAATGAACAGTTTTGTGTCCTCTATTGTCTCCTTAGAAAAAGTTCCTGAACTTGAATTTTAGAATCAAGGGAATAGAGATTTTGATGTTAGTCACATAGGGCCAGATTGCCTTCTAGAATGGTCCTACCAATTTACAGTCCTACAGATACTGTCAGGGCTTCGCCTCACCTCTGCAAAGCGGAAGGTTTTCTTTTTTTCAGACTTTGCCGATCTAATAGGTTTGATGCTTTATACTTTTAGCACCTTTTATAAATTTGGGTTAAAAATAATTTTTCATCTTCTTTCTTCTCATCAGCAGCTAAAGTGAAGATGAACTAAAGAGCCTCTTGATGAGGATGAAAGAGGAAAGTGAAAAAGCTGGCCTAAAACTCAACATTCAAAAAACTAAGATGATGGCATTTGGTCCCATCACTTCATGGCAAATAGATGGGGAAAAAATGGAAGTAGTGACAGATTTTATTTTCTTGGGCTCCAAAATCACTGTGGATGGTGACTGCAGCCATGAAATAACAAGACGTTTTCTTCTTGGAAGAAAAGCCATGAAAATCTAGTTGTTGTTCAGTTGCCCAGTCATGTCTGACTCTTTGTGAACTCATGGACTATATCATGCCAGCCTTCCCTGTCCTTCACCATCTTCTGGAGCTTGCTCAAAGTCATATCCATTGAGTCAATGATGCCATCCAACCATCTCATCCTCTGTCGTCCCCTTCTCCTCCTGCCTTCAATCTTTCTCAGCATCAGGGTCTTTTCCAATGAGTTGGCTCTTCGCATCAAGTGGCCAAAGTATTGGAGCTTCAGTTTCAACATTGGTCCTTCCAGTGAATATTCAGGACTGATTTCCTTTAGGATTGACTGGTTGGATTGTCCTGCAGTCCAAAGGACTCTCAGGAGTCTTCTCCAACACCATAGTTCAAAAGCATCAATTTTTCAACACAGCCTTATTTATGGTCCAACTCTCATATCCATTCATGACAACTTGAAAAACCATAGCTTTGACCTTATAGACCTTTGTTGGCAAACCTAGACAGCATAAAAAGGAGACACATCACTTTGTCAACAAAGGTCCATATAGTCAAAGTTATGATTTTTTCAGTAGTCATGTTTGGATGTGACAGTTGGACCATGAAGAAGGCTGAGTGCCAAAGAGTTGATTCTTTCAAACTGTGGTGTTGGAGAAGACTCTTGAGAGTGCTTTGGACAGCAAGAAGATCAAAGCCAATCAATCCTAAAGGAAATCAACCCTGAATATTCACTGGAAGGACCGATGCTGAAGTTGAAGCTCCAATACTTTGGCTACCTGATGCCAAGAGCTGGCTCATTGGAAAAGACCCTGATGCTGGGAAAGACTGAGGGCAAGAGGAGAAGGGGAGACAGAGGATGAGATGGTTGGATGGCACATTGACTCAATGGACATGAGTTTGAGCAAACTCTGGGAGATAGTGAAGGACAGGGAAGCCTGCCATGCTGCAGTCCATGGAGTCACAAATAGTTGGACACACCTTAGTGACTGAACCACAACAGGTTCTGAAACAAGGTAGGTACTTGATACATAGGTAATGCAGTGGGTCAAGAGCATTTAACAAGTTCATTACCATCCTGGGCACCCTCAGACATGAAGGGGAATAGAGCATCATTTCTACCACTGCCCATCTGGAGACCTGGCGTGTGACCTCGTGAGGGGGGCACCTGCTTTAGGAGAGAAGTAAGCCATGCTGTAGGAGGGACAACACAAGGAAAGAAGGGGGGGTCATTCCACACAATGGATGTGTCCCAGGAGCAGACATGGCATCTAAGGAGTGGAAAGAAGGAAGCACAAAATATCCCACAGTTGGTGTCCCTGCCATAGCCTTCAAGTACAGAGTCAGTGCAGGAGGAAGGGGCTGTGTATGCAACAACGTCTCCTACATGACAGCTAAGAACTACCTAAAAGAGAGCCTTGCATAGTACTTGTTCAAAATGCAGTTTTCTGGGTTCATCTCAGAGCAACTTGGAACCACTGGGGATCAGTCAGGTCTTGACATGGCCATCAGGAAATTTCTTTACACACCAAAACTCGGAAGCCATCACTCAGGGCATGTTACACATGTCAAAGGTGTTAGAGTGGAATAGAGGAAGGGGATTTAGGACTTTAGAAAAGCACATAACCAGTCTGTCTGGCATCCTAACCTCCCCTGTGTCCCCTCACACGAAAGCAAAGCCCATTGTTCTGATGTTAAGCAGACAAAGGGAATCTCTCATCCTTCCTGATGCTTGTGCAGGCTCCCTCCATCTGAGGGATTTAGAGAACTGGTCAGTGTGCACCATGATGTCAGGCGAGTGTGGGCCCTGACGTGTCTTTCCCACAACCACACTCACCATGATACCCTTGGGAACCTCTGTGTAGCCAAATTGTTAACAAAATGGGCAATTCTCTGGGCTTTCTCAGGAGACTCAGGGGAGAGCCTCCGGACACCGCCTCCGGTAGCCTCAGAGATGAGCACACTTTGAGCCCCTTGTCTGTCCCCAGAGCCAAGTTTCCCTTCCTGGGTGGAGTCAGCTCCCCCCCAGAGGGGTTGCCCAGGGCCTAGCATGGGGAACAGTGGCAGCTGCTGGAAGCTTCTCAGGCAGCTGCCTATAGAAGTGAGGAATGAGCCTCCCAAATGTGCACGCTGTGGAAAATTCAATTTCTGCTTGTTGACTCCTGCAGCTCTCAACTGGCCGGCCACAGGGGTAAGGCCGGGAAGAGCTATGGAAGCATCAGAAAGCAATTGATGCAGCTACGTCACCCCTGTCCTCGTGGAGGCGTCCATCGTCCTGATCTTGCTTTACCGACAGTCTTGGCTCGGGACCCCAGGGCTGATGGAGGGCAGGGTGGGAGATGCAGAGGGAGCTGCAATTTCAAAGAGGCTGCCAGATGGCAGTGAGAGACCCACACACACACTTCACGCCGACTGGCAGCATGGGGAATTATGCAGCTAGAGAAGGAGCGCTTTAGCTACAGTGAATGGCATTTCTGCGATTCACCGAGTGCCTACGCAAAAGTAATGTACTTTGATAACTGTGAACTCTTACTAAATGACTGATATGCCGAGACGGGGGTGCCTTTTCCAGCAGGATGATGCCTGTACAGTCAGCATATCAGGATAATGTTCGGTGGAACCGTCTTTCCCTGGAACCAAATAAAGCAGTTTCAAGTTTGCTGACTTAAGGCGCGGCGAGTGAGGAACAGGAAAGGGGTAAATGGTTTTGCCCGTGGACCTCCTACTCTTCCTTGTATTTCTCTGTCCATTCTCACCAAGAAAACATTCTTCCTATCATTTAGATAACCAGGGAATCTACTCCTGCTTTCAAGGAGCCTTTTTGGATTTACTGAGCTCAGATGGCCAACCCTCTTTTCTTAGCATGCACTAAAATCAGGCAGTCTCCAACACTAGAGCCCCAGGTCTTTCTGATACTAATGTCATAGCCTTGGGTAACCCTCGGGGAACCCAAGAGCTGGAATGAGTTAATAGGCAAGCACATGGAGTAGAGGAACACTCACTATAACTAGTATATATGATTTGTATATAACATATATATCTATATAACATACAATATACATGTGTTATAGATAAAATATATATCACTATATACAGTATATAATGTATATATACATATAGACAATATAATAATAATTATTATTAGTTCAAAAATATTCATTAAGCACCTATCATGTGCTAAGCATGGTGCTGGCTCCTGAAGATGGGGTAAGAGGTGGGGGAATAAATATAAAGCAAAATGAAATGTCTCCCATTCCCATCAATGCCTAAGGCGTGCGTACTAAGTTGCTTCAGTCGTGTCCAACATTTTGCCCGCCAGGCTCCTCTGTCCATAGATTCTCCAGACAAGAATACTAGAGTGGGTTGCCATTTCCTTCTCCAGGAGATCTTCTGGACCCATGGATCAAAACCGTGTCTCCTGCGGCTTCTGCATTGCAGGCAGAATCGTTACTGCTGAGCCACCAGGGAAGCCCATGGAATGCATAGGCAACTTGATCTAACATAGAGCTGAACAAAATCCTTCCTAAGCGGAGGGCCAGGAGATGAGGGAGAGGCCTGAGGAAGAAAGAAGGAACTTCCCAGATTGCTCTGACAGCTGGAAGGGAAGGGGGCCTTCCTGGAAAGCATGAGAGTGTGCTGGGATCTGAAGGGTAAGTCGGATGTGCCAGGGAGAGCTCGGGATGGGGTGATGGGCCACGCACCCCAGGATCAGAGTCAGGGAAGAGAGAAAGTCAGGGAAGGGAGCAAAGGCATTCACTCACCCAAAGCGTACTTGGTGAGTGCCCACTGTGTGCCAGGCACTGTGCTGGCCCTGGGAACCCAGCAGTGACCAGCATGGATCGCAAAGCTGAGCTAGAGTTGAGAAGGAGGAGATAGAACATAAGGGAGGGGGAATCCCTTCCCCACCTTTCTGACCCTAAGGGGTTGTGGAGGACAATGGCAGCAGAGGGAGAATAAAAAGTTCATATACCCAGATCTTTGCTTTTCTGTTCCCTGCCGGCTGCTGGTGGAGGGGGTAGCTCTAGAAATATCCAGATAGTCATGAGTGTGCTAGGAAACTTGAGTTCAGACCTGTTGTACTGGGTGGTCATGGCTTAGGAGAGGTTGACCTCAGGACAGGGCATGGCCCCAGGGATCCCACCCCTCAGTCTGTGCACACACACACACACACACACACGCACACAACCTGGCCTTGAGTAGATGATGGAGAGGCAGGCAAGCCAGCCAAGCAAGGCTGAGGCAGCCTACTGACTTCCTGGGCTGAGCTCTCTTCTAAGACAGTTGTCCCACAGCTCAAGGCACTGTTGAGGGGAAAATGCTTTCCTAAAATCCTTTATTTTCTTTCCTCTTTAATGTAGGCAGGTCAGTGAGTGAGCAGTAGCAGGAAAAAGGGGAAGGCAGGACCCTACGATATTTAAGGCCTGAGCTTCTCTTTTGAGAGGGACTCTGGCCATATGGATGTGAGAGTTGGACTGTGAAGAAAGCTGAGCATCAAAGAATTGATGCTTTTAAACTGAGGTGTTGGAGAAGACTCCTGAGAGTCCCTTGGACTGCAAGGAGATCCAACCAGTCCATTCTAAAGGAGATCAGCCCTGGGTATTTTTTGGAAGGAATGATGCTAAAGCTGAAACTCCAGTACTTTGGCCACCTCATGCGAAGAGTTGACTCACTGGAAAAGACTCTGATGCTGGGAGGGACTGGGGGCAGGAGGAGAAGGGGATGACAGAGGATGAGATGGCTGGATGGCATCGCCAGCATGATGGACGTGAGTTTGAGTGAACTCCAGGAGTTGGTGATGTACAGGGAGGCCTGGCGTGCTGCAATTCATGGGGTCGCAAAGAGTTGGACACAACTGAACAACTGAACTGAACTGAACTGGCCATATGTATGGCTCAGGGCACATGTGAACAGATCTAGCCTGTGGGGAGAGATACGGCTCTTATTTGGCTAGAAAGAGAGCCCTCCACCAGGAGCTTGGAAGCCAGGACAATGGGGAGGCCAGGGAGCTGGAGGGCATGGTCTATGTCCAGCCATCTGCACGCTTACACTGGGAGGCTGTTTCTCTGTCCTCCTGTCCCATGTTTCCAGAGGTTGCAGCAATCCCTGGATGAGGAGACTTGGAAGGGAGCTGAAGTTGATGCCAGTGGACTTGCCAGGGAGTGTGGAAGGCAGTCAAGGCAAAGGGCTGGATGCAGGATGTTTTCTCAGCAGCATTCCCCACTTGTCCACTCCTTCTTCATGCCCCATTGAAAACAGAACCTTGATGTTTTTCAGTTACTAGGTGGAACCCTAAGCGGGGAAGGATGACTGACTTCAGCTTATTGCACAGTCATATCCTCCCTTGCTAGATACTACATTTACCAACTTCCCTTGCAGCTACGGGCACACTGTTGTCCCAGTCTGGGTCTATGAATGTAAGGGAAAATCTGTTGAAGAAATTTTAAAAAAGAGAGAGAAAAAAACAGGAGGATAGAAGGAGGAAGGGGAGAAGGAGGACGGAGGAGGAAGGAGGAAGGGGAGGAGGAGGAAGGAAGAAGGGGAGAAGGAGAGGGAATGAGAGAAATGAGGGGGAAGGGGATGCAGGGAAGGAGAAGAAGAAGAAAGGAGAAGGAGGCTCAGTGAGACCATAGCTGGGAGTTGGTTTCTTTGGGTAGGAAATTCATGCTTACTATAGTCTCTCATTTGCTCTCACTTCTCTCTGTTGACAGTGTGGCTCCAAGGCATCTCTGAGGCCCCTTCCTGCAAGATCTTTGCTGCCTCCTCATCTGGCTCATTCTGTGCACCTTCATCCTCAGCATCCATTGTCATGGCCTTAAAGCTGTCCTTGATTGGAACCATACTCTCTCAAGATATGCTGAGTTTTCCTATGTAGCACTCATCTCAATTTGTAATTATATCTTTTTTGTTGTGTTTCAAAGGTGCCAGCTCAGCAAACCCTAAATATATTATACACCGAGACTCTATAAGACCTGATGAATAACAACTTCCTAGTTCCTCACCCTCCATACTGGTTTCTCTATAATATTGGTTCTCTAAGTGTGGTCCCCAGATCAGATCAACATCATTTGACGTCATCTGGGAATTTGGAAATGTAAATTCTTGGCCCTATCACAGTTCTGCTGAATTAGAAACTGGGGGTGGGTGGGGCTCAGCTCTCCGGGGTTTAATGAGCTGTCCTGATGATTTTTTTTTTTTTTTTTGGCCACACCATACAGTTTGTAGGATCTTAGTTCCCCAACCAGGGATTGAACCAGGGGCCACAGCAGTGAATGCACCAAATCCCAACCATTGGACTACCAGGGTACTCCCTGTGCTGACGATTTTGGTGATACCCTGAAGTTTGAGGTCCACTGGTCTGGATAGTAAGGAGAAAGGTGAGCTGGCAAGGAAGCAAAGAACAAGGAGATGGCACCTGGAAAAAAGACAACTCTATGGTGGCTCCCCTCTGCCACTGGTTTGGCCAAATCAGTGGGCAGTGTCAGAAACACAAGATAGATTTGAACGGCATGGGTCTGAAAGTACAAGGACCTTTGTCCAATGAGAGAGAGGACCCACAGCCATTTAACAGGTGAGGAACAGTTTTAGCAGTGTTAGGTAACTTCCCAAATCACATAGCTACGAGGTGGCAGAACCCGAACTTGACCCCAAGTCCATCTGTCCCCAGGATCTGCACTGCTAGCCAGCCTGCTCAACTGCCAGCCTCATCATTATTAAGAAACACATTTTACACTTCTCCGAGAGAAGCAGCAAAGAGCATCTCAGCAGAGAAATACCCAGCACGGCGCCTTGGCTTGAAGGTGAAAGTGTGTCAGAGTCTTGGCTGGCGGCTGGCAGGCTCAGCTGTGGATTCCCACGATATGACTGTGTATGTGTCTCTCTCTCAGTCCTTTGCTCCAAGCGCTCAGGGTGAGGCCGGGGGGGATAAACATGCAGCCAGCAATGCATCTCCCCGAGTTTATTTACTAAAACAACATTTTTTATTGCCACGACATGTTCGCAGTGAAAATATGACAGCCTACATTTTATGTTGTCATTGATCTTTAATCGGAGGCTGCCTCGAGGTTTCCTATAAAACCAGGGCTTCCTGGCCCCAAATGTGATTCCAGCACTGGAATGAATGACGGCCGGGGCGGCACTTTTCTCATCTGAAAAGGCTGAAATTGCTTTGTGTAAATGGGTGGAAAATGCTGATATTTGGATTCTATAAATAGCTCGCCTCCAGAGCGGAGCAGCGCTGGTTTCCTCTGCGCGGTCTCCTTGGAGTGTTTCGGGCCTTATCGCTGTTATCCAGGATGCGGCATACAAATGAACCCTGCCTGGTGCCCTCTCTCCCCCGCCCCACTCCCCTGCCCCCTCGCGCCCAGCAGGGCATTTTTGGAACATTCGGGCACCTCTGCGGGTCGTGAGGGAGGGATGTTGCTGAAAGAAGCAGGACCGTGCCCCACGAGCGCGGTGTGGGACTGAGATCGGCATGAACCTCCCTTGAGGGGAGAGAGCGGCTCAGCCCCTTCTTCCCACTTCCATTTGCAGCCTGTGCCTGCCTGCGTGGGAGAAGGTTCTATCTATAGCGCGCTATTTTTAGCTCCATCATCTGAAGAACCTGACAGCCAGTTAATGACTGGGACCCATCGCAGCGTGTCTGCCAGGCTGTGGGATGCGCACGCTAGGAGCAGATGTGCTCAGGCTCAAGGTTGCTGCGTCTGGAAAATGTCCTTCCTTCCCTGGGAGGTGGAGCTGTTTGGGGGGCTTCACCCCCTACTCTCTGAAAACCTGCATTTGGCACCAAGGGAGCATCTTGTTCATTTCTGGTGCAGTAAATGACATGTTCCTTTCAGGATCTCATTCCTAGACACAGTTAACACAGCCTGGAGAGATGGAGGAGACGGGGAAGGCTGGGTGGCGGGTAAGTCTGGGCAGCGAGAAAAGACTCCCATTTCACCTCCGAGATCAGAAACCCAGGAAGAAAGACCAGGGTACAGCCACAGTGGTTAGGAAGCTGTAATCTTCCCCAAGGAGGGAAAACCCTGTGTTTCAGAGATTGTGTGCCTTTCAGAGGCTGTACTCTGTATTAGTTAAACCTCTGGTTCTGTAGATCTTGTCCCAGATACTCAGGAGGTCCTGTGACCCGCTGGGACCACTCAGCCTGCCCTCCTTCCTCTAGACCTTCTTCAGCCACTGCATCCAGCACCAAGGTAAAAGTCACAGGGCCTGCTTACACTCAGCTAGTGAGCACAGGGATGTGTTCGGTGTTTGTCCGTTCATTCATTCATTTTCTCACTCACTGTCCGTGCCAGAGACCATGGATGGGACAGTAAGTGGAGTGCCAGGAGATCAGGCTCAGAGTTCCAGGTGGCACAGAAATGCCAGAACGAGGGTCCTAGTCAGGCAGCCTCGCTGCAGTCCTGAGTAGGGCTGAGGGGCAGCATGGCAGATGTGTCCCATGAGGGCCCCTCTGGGGGCTTTGGCCCCCATTAGCCCTCCTGGGTCACACTGACAGCTGACATGTATAGTGTGGCATGTGCCAGGGCACCATTCTAAGCACAATACATGAATCAACTCAGAGTTCTCACTGCAGTCCCAGAAGATGGTACCCTGTTTGCTGCTGTTTAGTCGCTCAGTTGTGTCCACCTCTTTGCAACCCATGGACTGCAGCACGCCAGGCTTTCCCTGTCCTTCACCAACTCCTGGAGCTTGCTCAGTCTCATATCCATTGAGTTGGGGATGCCATCCAACCATCTTGTCCTCTGTCATCCTATACCCTGTTATCATTCCCATTTCACAAATGGAGAGAGGATAAGTACTTGTCCAAGGTCACCCACCCAGTAAGTGGGAGACTGGGGACTGAAATTTAAGCTATCTGGCCCCACCGTTAGTGACCTTGACACTCCCTTATACTGCCTCCAGGTCAGGCCTGTCTGGCTTGCTTCATTTAGCCAGACCAGATTTAAGGGGCCTTGAGATTCCTAACAGCCTCGCTCACCCTCAGGTTTCTTGAACAGAGCCATCCAATCACAACACCACCTACGACAATGGAAAGTTCTGTATCTGTGGTATCCAATGGTAGCCAGATAGTATGACTAAGAAGCTAAATTTTAAATAGTATTTAATTTTAATAAATTTCAGTTTCAATGACAATAGCCACAAAGGTCTAGCAGCTACCGTAAAGGACAGAGCAGCCCTAGAAGATGGACTGCACATTTTAATCAACTAGGGGGCTTTTAAATATAACAGTGCCAGGGTGTATTCCCAGAGATTCTGATTTAAGTGGTCTGGGGTAGGGCTTATTCATCATTATTTTGAAAGACCTTCAGATAATTTGAATGTGCAAGCAAAGTGTTGAGACCACTGGGTTCCATGATATCCTAAGTCATTTTAGCCTCTTCTGGGCTTTAGTAAATGGTCTTCTCTTCCTATCATGGTAGACACTCTAGGAGACTCATTCAAATCATTCCTAAGCCTTTCACCCCTCTCCTTCCTCGGCTGTAGAGGTTAGAAAGCCAGATACATGATGACCATGAAGCTGGGAGTGGCCATGTGATGCTGTTCTGGCTGAAAAAACACATGTAGAATTCTGCTGGTATTGTTTCTTCACCGTTCTTCTTCCCGCCTAAAATGCAACTAGACATCCGGAGCTGTGGCAGCCATCTTACAATCATGAGGGAAGAAAAGGAGAATTGTAAACAACCACCTTTACATCACTGTGCTACTAAGTCAAACCCAGCAGCTACCTACCTCTGGGCTTCTTGTTTTGGGGGAAAAAGCACAACCTATTTGCTTAAGCCGCTCAAGTTATGCTTTCTGTCTCTTCCAGCCTAATGCATTCCTAATACAACTATCTTTTGTTTTCTTTGACCTTGAGATTGTTCTAAAGACTGAACATGTTGAGATATGTGAAAATGCTTTGCATAATGTAAAATCCTCAGCAAATGGACAATATTTGCTATGAGTTGGAAACATTGCCAATCTCTGGTTTAGGCATGAAAACCCAAACTGAGAGCTTGACATCTGTGCTAATCCAGGGCAAGTTGGAAAGAGTTCTGAATGAAGCTTTGGTGAAGAAAGGTGCAGCGTTCTGGGATTAAGATAACCAACTTGTCTTGCTCTGTCTGGGGCTTTCTCAGTTTTAGCTCTGAAAGTCCACAGGAAACTGCTGAGTCCTGGGCAAACCAGGAGAATTGGTCACCCTATGTAGGCACATGGGGTGCAGAGATCTCTCTTCTACTTCAGAGCATCTGCTCTTAGGTGAGGTTACTCACTGACTCCAGGGGCTTGGCTACTCCTTGCTGGAAAATCCATCAGCCAATACTCTCTGGACTGAACATCTTCCAGTCAGCATTTTAATTAGCTGAAAATGAATTAGAAATGCTCACACACTTCCCTTGAAGCCTCCACTTATTCTCTAAGAAAGAAGAAACTGGTACCACAGAGCCAGTCTGTGTCCAGCGCCTTGCATGGTGCCCAGCCCAGAGCCACCCTCCCACACGCATGCTGCTTGGGTGAAGTGCCGAGGGCTGGTCTCAGCTCCCCGTCCCAGCTTCTCTGTCCACAGTTTGTCAACTCCACTACCCGCCTCTGCCTTTCATCTGAATGATACGTTTTGGTTTGCAAAGGAAGTTCATGCATATTATCTCTTGGGATTCTTCCAGAAGTCCCAGAAGACTTCGTTATCCTTTACTTCATCTCCATTATATAGATGAGAAAACTGAGGTTCAGAAAATAAACTGACTTGCCAGTTTCCCTTCAATTTCTGTCAGCTCTTGCAGAGGTGGGAGGAGTGGTCCTGGACAGAGCTTTGGAATGTAACAGATCTGCCTTCGAATTCTGCCTCTTCTCCGCGATGTGACTTAGGGCGCATGTCCTCGAGCCCTACCTCTTGGCTGTCAGCAGAAATAGATGAAATAATGTGTCGGGAGTTCCCAAGACTGGCACAAAGGAGGGGATCATAGGTGACCCCCACTTCTCCCTTCACCATCCCTTCCATCATGTTTAAATGAAAACAAGCTTCTGAAAGGACTAAAAGTCCTTTACCAGCACTAGTCTACAGCCATGTGCCAAGCACCGTTCCAAGCACTTATGAGTTCTCCTGGCTTTGAGGCTCTGTATTATTTTCATTCCCATCCATAGATGAGGAAACAGGCACAGAAGGCTAAACAGTCTGTTTATAGTCTCAGAGACCACCAGCTCCAGAAGGTATGCTGCTAACCCCATACCATCCCACCTCTGCTGACTTCCTGGGGTAGTTTTCTGGAAGCTGACAGGGCAGGGAAGCTAGACAGCCTTTCTGGATCATCCGTGGCTTCTGTTCCATCTCTATCAAGTATGGATTCACTTAAAAATAACACACCTCTTGAAAACATCATGGCGGGTGTGCGCTGGGAGCTTTATCAGTTTTCTTTTGCTGCTGTAACAAATTACCTCAAATTTAGTGGCTTAAAATAACACAGATTTATTATGTTACAGTTTTGGGGGTCTACATCCTAAATGAGTCTCTTCAGGCTAAAGTCACAATGTTGGCAGAAAGTTGTTCCTTCTGGAGACTCCAGGGTAGAATCGAATTCTTTGCCTTTTCCATTTCTAAGAGGCTGCCTGTCACCTTCAAAGCCAGCAGCATCTTCCCATCTGTGACTCATACCTCCTCTTTTAAGGGCGCTTATGATTGGGCCCAGCCAGATAATCCAGGATAACCTCATAGGAAGATTCTTAACTTAATCATATCTACAAAGTCCCTTTTGTCATGGAAGGAAACATATGAAAAGGCAAAAAGATATGAAACTGGAAGATGAGCACCCCCAGGTCCAGAGTTGTTCGATATTCTACTGGGAAAGAGTGGAGGGCAATTTTTACTAATAGCTCCAGAAAGAATGAAGCAGCTGGGTCAAAGCAGGAACAATGCTCAGATGTGGATGTGTCTAGTGGTGAAAGTAAAGCCTGATTCTATAAAGAACAATATTGCATAAGAATTTGGAGTGTTAGGTCCGTGAATCAAGATAAGTTGGACATGGTCAAGCAGGAGATGGCAAGAGTAAACATCGACATCATAGGAACTAAAATGGGTGGGAATGGGCGAATTTAATTCAGACGACCATTATATCTACTACCATGGGCAAGAATCCCTTAGAAGAAATGAAGTAACCCTCTTGTCAACAAGAGTCTGAAATGCAGTGGATCCTGAAAGGCAGTACGGGATCTCTGTTCATTTCCAAGACAAACCATTAAACATGACAGTAATCCAACTCTATGCCCTAACCAATGATGCTGAAGAAGCTGAAGGTGACTAGTTCTATGAAGACCTACAACAGCTTCTAGAACTAATGTAAAAAAAAAGTCCTTTTCCTCATAGAGGATTGGAATGCAAAAGTAGGGAGTCAAGAGATAACTGGAATAACAGGCAAGTTTGGCCTTGAAATACAAAATGAAGCAGGGCAAAGGCTAACAGGGTTTTGTCAAGAAACCATGCTAATCACACCAAATACCCTTTTCCAACAACCCAAGAGAGAACTCTATGCATGGACATCACCAAATGGCCAATACCAAAATCAGACTGGTTATCTTCTTTGCAGCCATAAATGGAGAGTTCTATACAGTCAGGAAAAACAAGACCTGGAACTGACTGTGGCTCAGGTCGTAAATTTCTTATTGCAAAATTCAGGCTTGAATTGAAGAAAGTATGGAAAACCACTAGGCCATTCAGGTATGACCTAAATCAAATCCCTATGATCATGTCAAATGCTGGGCTTGATGAAACACAAGCTGGAATCAAGATTGCCAGGAGAAATATCAGTAACCTCAGATATGCAGATGACACCACCCTTATGGCAGAAAGCAAAGAAGAACTAAAGAGCCTCTTGATGAAAGTGAAAGGGGAGAGTGAAAAAGTTGGCTTAAAACTCAACATTCAGAAAACTAAGATCATGGCATCTGGTCCCATCACTTTATGGCAAATAGGTGGGGAAATAATGGAAACAGTGAGAGATTTTATTTTTGGGGGCTCCAAAATCACTGCAGCCATGAAATTAAAAGACTTGCTCCTTGGAAGAAAAGCTGTGACCAACCTAGACTGCATATTAAAAAGCAGAGACATTACTTTGCCAACAAAGATCCATCTAGTCAAAGCTATGGTTTTTCGAGTTGTCATGTATGGATGTGAGAGTTGGACTATAAAGTTGAGTGCTGAAGAATTGATGCTTTTGAACTGTGGTGTTGGAGAAAACTCTTGAGAGTCCCTTGGACTGCAAGGAGATCCAACCAGTCCATCCTAAAGGAAGTCAGTCCTGAATATTCATTGGAAGGACTGATGTTGAAGCTGAAACTCCAATACTTTGGCCACATGATGCAAAGAACTGACTCATTTGAAAAGACCATTATGCTAGCAAAAATTGAAAGTGGGAGGAGAAGGGGACAACAGAGGATGAGATGGTTGGATAGCATCATTGACTCAATGGACATGAGTTTGAGTCAACTCCAGGAGTTGGTGATGGACAGGAAGGCCTGGCATGCTGCAGTCCATAGGGTTGCAAAGTGTCTTACATGACTGAGCAACTTAACTGAACTAAGGGAATATTTCATGCAAGGATGGGCACAATAAAGGAAGGAATGATAAGGACCCAATAGAAGCAGAAGAGATTAAGAAGAGGTGGCAAGAATACACAGAACTATACAAAAAGTTCTTGTTGACCTGAATAACCATGATGGTGTGGTTACTCAATTAGAGCCAGACATCCTGGAGTATGAAGTCAAGTGGGCCTTAGACAAGTGGGCCTTACTATGAACAAAGCTAGTGTAGGTGATGGAATTCCAGCTGAACTATTTAAAACCCAAAAGGATGATGCTGTTAAAGTGCTGCACTCAATATGTCAGCAAATTTGGAAAACTCAGCAATGGCCACAGGACTGGAAAAGTTCAGTTTTCATTCCAATCCTAAGGAAGGACAATGCCAAAGAATGTTTAAACTACTATACAATTGCACTCATTTCACATACTAGCAAGGTTATGCTCAAAATGCTTCAGGCTAGGCTTTAACAGTATGTGAACTGAGAACTTCCATGTTCACATGCTAGGTTTAGAAAAGGCAGAGAAACTAGAGATTAAATTGCCAACTTTTGTTGGATCATGGAGAAAGCAAGAGAGTTCCAGAAAACATCCACTTCTGCTTCATTGAAAGGCTACGCTAAAACCTTTGACTGTGTGGATCACAAAAAAGTGAAATTTCTTACAGAGATGGTAATTACCAGACCACCTTACCTGTCTCCTGAGAAACCTGTCTGCAGGTCAAGAAGCAAACAGAACCAGATATGGAACAACTGACTGGTTCAAAATTGGGAAAGAAGTATGTCAAGGCTGTATATTTTCACCTGCTTATTTAACTTCTATGCAGAATACATCATGGGAAATACCAAGCTCAATGAGTCACAAACTGGAATCAAGATTGCTGGGAAAAATATCAACAACTTCAGATATGCAGATGACACCACTCTAATGGCAGAAAGTGAAGAGAAACTAAAGAGCTTCTTAATAACAGTAAAAGAGGTGGGTGAAAAAGATGGCTTGAAACTCAACATTCAAAAAATAAAGATCATGGCATCTGGTACCATCGCTTCATGGCAAATAGAAGGTGAAAAAGTGGAGGCAGTGACAGATTTTATTTTCTTAGGCTCCAAAATCTCTGCAGACAGTGACTGAAGCCATGAAATTAAAAGACGCTTGCTCCTTGGAAAGAAAGCTATGATGAACTTAGACAGCATATTAAAAAACAGAGATATCACTTTTCCTGACAAAGGTCTGTATAGTGAAAGCTATAGGCTTTCCAGTAGTCCTGTATGGATGTGAGAGCTGGACCATAAAGAGGGCTGAGTGCTGAAGAACTGATGTTTTTGAATTACGGTGCTGGAGAAGACTCCCGAGAGTCCTTTGGACTGCAAAGAGATCAAACCAGTTAATTCTAAAGGAAATCAACCCTGAATATTCATTGAAAAGACTGATGCTAAAGCTCCAATACTTTGGCTATCTGATGTGAAGAGCTGACTCATTAGAAAAGACCCTGTTGCTGGGAAAAGTTGAAGGCAAAAGGAGAAGGGGGCAGTAGAGGATGAGATGCATAGATAGCATCACTGAATCAATGGAGAAGAATTTGCGCAAACTCCTTGAGGACAGAGGAACCTAGCCTGCTGCAGTCCATGAAGTCGCAGAGTCAGACATAATTTAGCGACTGAGCAACAAGAACAACCATACCTCAGTTTCCTCCTCTCCAAAGTGGGAGATTGATGAGGCTGGTGGAAATACTTGCCTCCTAGCACTGTGAAGGTTAAGGGGGATGATATAAGTTCAGATGCTTGTGAAATTCTGTGAACGTCTACTTTTTTTTTTATTTGTAAAATGGTGCTAAAGAAGAAAGACCAATTCAGACCAGTCTAGACCTGGTTAGATATACTTGCCTTTCTCAGCCCAGAAAAATCCAACTCTAAGAGTACCCACTGTACCTCATGCTTCTATTACCAGACCTGAAGTGTGGGGTAACTGCTCCCTATTTGGTTCAACAAGGTGCTTCTTTCTGACCATAATCAAAGTCATGAGACAGTCCTTTCTAGTTTTGGGTGTGCATTTGGTGAACATGCCCTCCGTTTCTGTGAAAGGCTTGACTTTACTTGGGAGCATAGTCTTCATCCCTTCCCTCAGCAATCCTGAACTCTGGGGCAGAGTGAGAACTGGAAGGGATGCAGGAGAACTGGAAGTTTAAGCCTCTGCTCTTTCAAGGAACTAGCATTTGAATGCGGCAGGGCATTTCCCAAGGGGCCTCCCCAGAATGCATGTAAAGCATCCAGCCAGGTACGTAGTAGGCATGCCACAAATAACCCCAAAGCCTTCTTCTACATGTTCTCCATAAAGCAGTTAATTTAATCCTCAGAATAAGCTTCAGAGGTAGGTATGGTCATTATTTCCATTTTGCAGGTGGTAAAACTAAGGCACAGAGGAGTTAGACCACGTGTTTAAGGTCACACAGCTAGTAAGTAGCAACACAGGTATCTGGAGCTTGTTACTACTACCCTTTACAACCTCTGCGGCCTCATCTCTCTTCCTTCTTTTCAACAAGGTATATTTATATTTAAGAAGACTCTTTTTTCTTCTTTGGCCCCACCATGCAGTATGTGGGATCTTAGTTCCCTGGCCAGGGATGGAATCCATGCCCCCTGCATTGGAAGCGTGGAGTCAACCACTGGATCGCCAGGGAGGTCTGTTAACAAGACTCTTAAGCTTTAGCAACTAAATAATAATGACAGAGAAGAGAGAATGATGATTGCAATAATAATACATGAGGCTGGACAGGAGGGCTTTGGGGATACAGTGTTAGTCACTCAGTCTTGCCCAACTCTTTGCGACCCC
The DNA here is from genome assembly GCF_055505025.1 of Bos grunniens. Lineage (NCBI taxonomy): Eukaryota > Metazoa > Chordata > Mammalia > Artiodactyla > Bovidae > Bos > Bos grunniens. Next base: position 73,816,834 of record NC_141170.1, read on the forward strand.
GTGGACTGTGTAGCCTACCAGACTCCTCTGTCCATGGAATTCTCCAGCCAAGGACCTTCCTGACCCAGGAATTGAACCCTGGTCTCTTGGAATTGGGATAAAAAAGAAGACTTAAGGTGGTAGGACATTGAAAGAGGGGGACTGAGCCAGGCTTTGGGGGTGGGTGAGGCTGTGTAGTGGGAGAGGGGAGGTAAGTTCTCTTAAGCAGAAGTCATGAGGCCAGGTATGTTTGGGGGCAGCTAAGAATTCTGTTTGAACAGAGTGAAGAATCTGTGGCCTGTGTTGGAAGTTGAGGTCAGTCCTATGACTCATTTGGGGAGCATTCACTGAGTACCTGGATGGGTCAGGTTAGGTGTTATCACTGTTGTTCGGGAAGTAGCAATAAATGACAGAGAAGACCCTGCCATCCTAGAGCTGCCACTGCACCAAGAGATAGGTGTGAATAAACTAATGGGAAATATCAGGAAGCTAGATGCTGAGATGAAAATAAAGCAATGGGTATTGGAAGAGGCTCTTCCAATGTGGGTTAATTTTAATCTATATTCTAAGGACAGTTTACATTCCAAGTGTTCTAAATAGAACACTCCAGGGTGGTTGGTTAGCACTTGAAGTCAAAAGTCCAATCCCTTGAGGTGGCTTCCACATTTTTGGCAGTCTTTACCTCAGATCAATATCAGAGATTTTGTTAGTTTACATAATGGATGCTAGAAATTATTAATATCTTTCACTGGTTAAACCAGTAGTATTATATATGTGTGGATAGGCTATAGATATTATACAGCAACTCCTGCTTTTGCATGAACAGAGTTAAAGGATGCAGGGAGCCCAGCAGTACATGGGTTCTCAAACTTGGCTGTACCTTGTGACCACCTGGCTGAAAGCTTTAAAAAGTACCAATTCCTTAGTTCTTCCTGTAGTGATTAACTGAATTGGTGTACTCCACATTTAGCTCTGTCACTTATGAACTGTGTGAACTTGGGCACGTTACTAACCTTTTGAGGCTCAGTTTTCTCGTCTGGAACATGGGTAAAATAATAGGCCTATTTTATCTGGTGGTTGTGAAGATATAATGAGTTAATTCACGGTGACTACTTAGAACAGTGTAGGAAGTAGCAAGTTCTCAATTCAATGTTAGGCATTATTATATTATTCTTATTCAAACTATTTTTATTTTAATTTTTGGAAAAGTTCCTAGCTGCTAGTTGGCTGAAACTGGCAACCAAAATATTTGCCTTGAATGAACTTTTCAGATGAAATGCTGTAGAAACTCCTGAAAAGACAGAGGAAGCCAGCACTTAATCTCACTTCCAGAATCAGTTGTAGGCACTGCGTTAGTGCTAATTTGCTTATAAATGTTTGTGTGGGTGGCAGGACTCAGTCTAAATGAAACCTGGTGGGAAATTTGTGGTGCAAAGAACTTTAGCCCATACATACCTCTGGTTCAGGGCTTCTTATTCCTTTTTAGGGCCATGGACCCCTTCAGCTGTGTGGTGAAGCCTATGGATACCATTGCAGGAAAATGGTTCTAAATGCATAAAAAGAATACTAGTGTTACAGAAAAAATGAATTATATAGAAGTACAACTATCACAATATTAATACATTATAATAATATATGTACTTCCTTATTAACACCTTAAATAGCAAGGTCTAGCAACAGGTAGTGGTAAGCATGAAATATATTTCAGGATATTTGCTAAAAATTGTACTGTGATATGAAAAAAATTTACTTGTGATTTCCATTAGTGACAAAGTCACAAATACTCATACTGCTGTGGTTTGGTGCCTTATTCACAATTAAAGATAGCGCTAAATTTCAGTAAAAGTTTAATGAAAATAAAGATGTTATATGTGTGAGTGTGTGTGTGTGTGTGTATATATATATATATATATTCCACTTTGGGGACCTTCTTGAATTCCATGACCCTCAGGTTAAAAATCCTTGTTGGGAGGCTGCTCAGAGCTGCCCAGCTGATAGTTGGGTGTGACCGAACAGGCTTAGCTGGGTCAGACTCTGATGCTAGACAGTGGAAAGAAAAGGTGTCACAGTAGGATTTTTTTAGTTATTATTGAAGTGAAGTGAAGTTCACTCAGTCGTGTCTGACTTTTTGTGATCCCATGGACTGTAGCCTGCCAGGCTATTCTGTCCGTGGAGTCTCCAGGCCAGAATACTGGAGTGGGTTGCAATTTCCTTCTCTAGGGGCTCTTCCCAACCCAGGGATCGGACCCAGGTCTCCCTGAGTTCTGCAAGAACCCTGGTTTCCAGGCAAGAATCTGCAGGCAGATTCTTTACCACCTAAGCCTCAATTATTATTGCTATATAGCAAAAGACTCCAAACCTTAGTGGCTAAACTAAGTGATACATTAATTTCCTCATAATTTTGTAGGTTAAATATTTTATCAGGACTCCACTGGGCGATTTTCTGCTAATCTCACTCAGGGTTTTTCATGTGTCTCCATTCATTGGGGAGTTTGGCTAGACTTGGAACTTCCAAGTTGATCTCTCATTCTAGTATTAGTCTGCTCAGGCTGCCCTAACAAAATACCATAGACTGAGCATCTTAACAGAAATGTATTTCCTCACAGTTCTGGAGGCTGGAAAGTCCAAGGAGTTTCTGGCAGTGTTTGGTTTCTCATAAGGGTTCTCATCTTGGCTTGTGGACCTTCTTGATGCACATTCACGTGGTCTCTCCTTGGTGTATGTGTGGGGAGAGAGAGCTCTGGTCTCTCCTCTTCCTCTTGAAAGTGAATGTGTTAGTCAGTCAGTCATGTCTGACTCTTTGCAACCACATGGACTGTAGCCCGTGAGGCTCCTCCATCCATGGAATTTTCCAGGCAAGAATATTGGAATGGGTTGCCATTCCCTTCTCCAGGAGATCTTCCTGACCCAAGGATTGAACCCAGATCTCCCACAATGCAGGCAGACTCTTTACCATCTGAGCTACTACAAGGACATTCAGTTCAGTTCAGTTGCTCATTCATGCCCAACTCTTTGCGACTCCATGGACCACAGCACTCCAGGCCTCCCTGTCCATCACCAACTCCCGGAGTTTATTCAAACTCACATCCATTGAGTCGGTGATGCCATTCAACCATCTCATCCTCTGTCGTCCCCTTCTCCTCCTGCCCTCAATCTTTCCCAGCATCAGGGTCCCTTCAAATGAGTCAATTCTTCGCATCAGGTGGCCAAAGTATTGGAGTTTCAGCTTCAACATCAGAATTCCAATGAACACCCAGGACTGATCTCATTTAGGATGGACTGGTTGAATCTCCTCCAAGGGACTCTCAAGAATCTTCTCCAACACCACAGTTCAAAAGCATTAATTCTTCGGCATTCAGCTTTCTTTATAGTGCAACTCTCACATCCATACATGACCACTGGAAAAACCATAGCCTTGACTAGACGGACCTTTGCTGGCAAAGTAATGTCTCTGCTTTTTAATATGCTGTCTACAGTGGTCATAGCTTTCCTTCCAAGGAGTAAGTGTCTTTTTAATTTCATGGCTGCAGTCACCATCTGCAGTGATTTTGAAGCCCCCAAAAATAAAGTCTGACGCTGTTGTCAGATCAGGGCCCCACCCTTATGATCTCTTTTAATCTTAATTACTTCTGGAAAGGCCCTATCTCCAAATACAGTCACCCTGGGGATTCAACATGAAATTTAGGGGAATGCGATTCAGCCCATGGCATCTTCCATGGCCTTCCTCCATGCCTAAGCTCTGCCATGCAGTCAGCTAGCCTGCGCTTCCTTCCAGCATGGCATCTGGGCTTCAGAGAGAGAAAGTAACGCCTGTCAGTCCTCTTCAGGCCTGGCTTGCAATTTCAGAAAGTTATATCCACAACATTCCACCGATTAAAATAAGTCACAGGCCAGTCCAGATCCCAGGGCAGGGAAAACAGATCCCACCTTTTTTAAAACATATATATACAAATTTTTAATTCTTTAAAAAAATAATTAGGCTGCTTCGGGGCTTAGTTGTAGCATGCAGCATCTTTCATTGGAGTGCATGAACTCTCACTGTGGCACACAGACTGTTGCTCTGCAGTGTGAGGGATCTTAGATCCCTGACCGGGAATTGAACTCACGTCCCCCGCCTTAGAAGGCAGATTCTTAACTGGACCACCAGGCAAGTCCCAGATCCCACCATTTGATGTGAGGAGTGGCATGCAATCACGGAAGGGGAGGAATTACTGGGGCCGAATCTGGGGTCTATCCGCCACAGAGACCTAAAAGCACTGCTGACTGCTTGGACCCAGGGATGAGGGAGTGGATGGGTCAAAGCTGCCTCTGAGGTTTCCTGGTTCAGAACTTGCTTTTTTTGCTCACACATCAGACTTGTTGTCCTAGAGTTCCAGATAGACTCCAGCTAAACCACCAAAAGCTATTCCTGAGGCTTGAGAAGTGTTAATCTAAGTGAAAAAAGTGCCAATTTTATTAATACTCATTAACAGACTTAATTATGCAGTGTGTCCTATACTGTCAATAATATAAGGGGCTGTTGCTTTAGAAATGAGAATTAAATGCACACTTTCCCCTTCATTATCTTAGCGTGTCTGACTCCTGCTGATATCTAAGCCGAGAGAAGTTCCCCTTTGGGAGATTTTGCCGAGTCCAACCCCCATCCCTAGTTGGAATCCGGTAGCCCTCCCTGGGCTCTCATAATCCCCACACTTGCCTATTGATTTGTTTTTAACATCTTTATTGTGATTTAATTCTCATACTGTGTGTCACTTGCCTGTTCTAGCAATACTGAATTGGAAATCATCTTTTATCTGCCGGTCCTATTAGATCACTGGCTCTCTTCTCTGCTTGGCTACACATTGGACTCCTTTGGGGAACTGTAAAAATACTGCCACCTGGGTCCCACCCTGTGAAATTCTGATTTACTGGCCCTGGATGTAATGGCACTTTCTAAAGCTCCCCTGGTGATCATAAGATACACCGAGAGTTGAGAACGCTGTCCCAGGCTGCCATCTCCTTGAGGGCAGGGGGACTGTCTTACTGGCATACAGTAAGTGCTTAGCTTAATATAAAATGAACAAGTGAATAAATGGCCTGCTTTTCTTCTTGGAGAACTGGATTCTCCTTGGGCTCTCAGCTGCTGGTGAAGATGTCGAGGGACCAGTTTTTGTTTGTCCTTGCAATTGTAGATGAGTTGGCAAAAATAAGTTTTTTTTTTTAGTGAGAAGCAGAGCTTGGAAATGTGGACTCTTGAGGGTAAGTGTTTTTGTTACCCTTGGAACAGAAGGAAGAGGTATTGTTTTTGAAAGCTTAGATTAGTAGGCTAAGGGCTGCAGGGAGGATGGGAAGGCTTGGGGAGTTGCCGAGGGTCGGGGACATTCTGAGGATTCAGCAACATCAACAAGAGCTAGTACATATGCGGCATGTGCTTGTTGATAGGCTCTGTGCCAAGGACTTTACAACAACTCATTTCTTCTTTACTGCAATCTGATTCTCTGAGGAAGACACAATGGCTACTATTTTCCTTTATCAATGAGGAATCAGAGGCACTGATGGTCAAGTGAGTGACATTAAAAGGAAGAACTAGGAGGGAAGTTAACGACTGGAGGGTATGTTTGGGAGAGTGGTAGGAGATGCCTCACCCCAGTTCCTTTGGCAGGGGTAGCACCTTGAAAGTGATGCACCAAACATGACTTTCTGGGAGGCCCCTACCTACTGGAGGTGCCAGGTGTCTTAGACAATGGGTGCGTCAACATTATCCAGTGAGAACTGGACACCAAAGGGCCCTCCAGAGATGCTCTGGGACAAGAACTCCTGCCTCCCTCCGCCTAACCCTCTAAAATATCTTTCCCCAGAAAAGGACTCTGGTAGATGGGGGCTTGACTTATATTTTCAGTTCAGTTCAGTTCGGTCACTCAGTTGTGTCCGACTGAGACCCCACAGACTGTAGTACACCAGGCGTCCCTGTTCATCACCATCTCCCAGAGCTTGCTCAAACTCATGTTCATCGAGTTGGTGATGCCATCCAAACATCTCATCTTCTATCATCCCCTTCTCCTCCTGCCTTCAATCTTTCCCAACATCAGAGTCTTTTTCAATGACTTGTATTTAATTGTACATATAATAAATAAAGCAAAGAATAAACCTCAACCTGCTACAATGTCTGAGAACAGGCAGAGGGTCACAGCATCCTGGCAACCTTGCTTCTGGGCTTCTCCTGCTGCTGTGACCAAGTTGAAGGTCACTCTATCTCTAGGATACCTCCTGGGGCATGTTCCCAGCCTCCACCCCTCAGGGCCCCCGTTGCCCTGACTTTTCCAACAGTACCAGGGGCGTGGCCCCAGCATGCCTCGTGTCTCAGCCTGTCTGAATTGGGTTTACTTAGGGAGCTTAGGAACCAGACCTGGCTTAACTCAGATCAGCCCCAACCTGTTACTGCTCCGTGTGTCCTAAGCTTCAAACCAGCCTGAACAAATTCCTGTAAGCCACTGCTAAAGGCACCCCCCCAAAAAAAATTCCTGTCACACTTCTAGGCAAGTGCATGCCAGGAAGACTGTATTTGATTGTTTATATTCATGTTTGGTTTTGCCTAATAGGATTTAGAATGTTCTGAGGGAAAGCAATGTTTGAACGGAGCCACAGGTGACTGGTAGAGGGAGGGGGGCCATTAAGGGACAAAAGGAGATGGCCCCTTCCTCAACTTTGACAGAATCTGAGGGATCCCAGTGGAGCAGGCAATAAATTGCAAGATAAATAATTCCTGTAGGATAACAGCAAGTTCAACCCTACCCCAGGAAGTAACAATAACAGATTTCATAATAACATGTATCATCATGTATGAAGCACTTAAAATGAGCACCAGATGAGACACTATCTCATCACTCTCATTGCCTCCATTATACAGATGAGAAGACTAAGGACCAGAGAGGTTATAGGATGTGCCCAAGACCACACAGGACTGACCGAGATGAGACTGAAGCCTGATTATGTCCAAAGCGCCTGCTTTTAGGACCTCTGCAGAAAGGCAGCTGGGAGGAAGCCAGACCAGACTGTAGTCAGCGGTTCTCAGCCAGGATGCACATTAATATCCGCTGGGGAGCTTTTATAATAGCACTGGTGCCCAGGTCCCACCCTAGAGACGCTGAGTTAATTGAGTCGAGCTGCAGCCTGGGCATCGGTATGGTTTTAAAGCTCCCCAGGTAAACCTGATGTGCAGCCAGATCTGGGAACTCTGGCTGGAGGGACTGGAGCTGGGCTTAAGTCCTGAAGTAACCTGGATGGAGGGAAGGTGCAGAGATAGAGCCAAGCCAGCAGTTTGGGGGAGCCTGGGGAAAGGGATGACTGGGATTCCAGCTGCTTCTTCCTTTTTCAGTAATCAGTGACTTTGCATTTGCAATAGACCTTAAGAAATTTAAACACCATTCTTAAGAAAAAAGAGCTAGTCACCTAAAGTTTCCTTAGTATCCTGAGAGGTTTAGACTCAGAATCAAGTTGTCATCCAACACGAGGACCATCAACCAGCCCTCACTCTACCCTGGAGCCAGGTTAACTCAGACCTTGGAGTTATCCAAACCTAATTTAAAAACTATTTATTGAAAAAACTGTGGTAAAATTGACACAACATAAATTTTACCATCTTAACCACTCTTAAGTGTCAGGTTGGTAGCACTGAGTATATTCACATTGCTGTACAAATATCACCACCATCCATCTCTAGAGCTGGTTTCATCTTATAAAACTGAAGAAAGAGAGACGGTGGTTACCAGGAGCTGAGAGGAGCAGGGAGTGGGAAATTCTTATGCCCCTTAAATAAGAACTTCCCATTTCGCCTTCCTCCCAGCCTCTGGTAACCACCATCTTTCTTTCTCTATGAATTTGACTGTATCCCAGACCTAATTTTATGAGAGATCTTTTAAACTTATTTCAGCTCAGTTACAAATAATAGTAACTACCTCTGCATGACCAGGCAATTACACAGCAGCCATGTCAGCAGGCTGCATTCCCTCCATTGTAAAGATGCTCAGACAGTGTGGCAGAGACCATTTTCTGTGCTCACACTGGAGGACCATCTTCTCGAGCTCCTGTGGCAGTTAGCGGGGGCCATCCCACTGGGCCTGGCCAATGGAAAATGGGCAGAAGTCATGATACCACTTTCAGGTCTGGCCTTAAAACCCCCTGCCTGTCTACCACACTCTCTTCCCCTCCGCAGCAACCTCAGAGGCTGTGTGTCAAAAGATGGGAGGAGCTCGAATCCCTTGAGTCCCTGCTTGGAGCAAAACCATCCAGCATTGGTGTCCAAGCTGGCACATGAACAAGAAATCAGATCGAGCTATTGGGCACATTTGTTGCTACAGCAGAGCCTGTCCTTTCCTGACTATCACAGAGGGGTCCAGTAACTTACCAAGATTTCGTAACTAGTCATCTCTGAAGTCAGAATTCAACCCTAGTGATTTCTGGTCTTCAGTATTATACTCTATTAATATCACATTATCCTGTATTGCTCTCAAACTATTGATTTGAGGTTAAACACATTGTCCTACATTTTAATATTTTTCTACAACATGCCATGCCCCTCACACCCCAAAAAGAAAAATACTAATTTCACTGACTCAGCTCCATCTCTCCTGTTGATAAAAATCCGAGAAGTCTCTGCTACTCTAGTCAGGCAAATGTTTAAACCTACTCTTCTTTAAGAGATACTTCTCCAGCAATTTATTTTCTGTCACTGCCTCTGTTTCTGCCTATGAAGGATGATATTTTGTTCACCTTTGGTGCCTTTACCCCATCGGATCCTGCAGTAAATGTCTCCAAATAATGCTTGTGCTATCCATTAGGTAAGGCTGTCTTGACAGGCTGTCACCTAGCAAGGCTGCATTTCCCAGCCTTTGGTCTAAATGTAATGCCATCTCTTCTTAGCATTTCACCCACCACTCTCTCCTATTGAGTGAGTGTGTGTGCATTTAAAGAAAATGTTTCCACAGTGTTTCTTCTCTATTCTGTATCATTACTGCACACCACACCACACCAGCACAGGCCCAGTACTTGATAACCCTTTTAAAGCTTTGAAGAAGAAGGCGTAGAAAATTGGCAAAGAGCACATCAATCTGGGAACCTGGAAACAGAAATACGAAGTTAGATACATAGCAGCAATAGTACTAAGAGGAAAGATGCCAGAAAACTTTCCTTATTATGAACTTAACAGGGCAATGAGGCAGGTACTGTTACACAACCATTGAAATAGAGTAAGGTGGCCAGATAGGTAAGTAAGTGTTAGTAGCTCAGTCGTGTTCAACCCTTTGCAACCCCACGGACTGTAGCCCATCAGTGTCCTCTGCCCATGGGATTCTCCAGGCAAGAATACTGGAGTGGGTTGCCATTTCCTTCTCCAGGGGACCTTCCTGATTCAAGGATCGAACCTAGGACTCCTGCATTTCAGGCAGATTCTTTATCATCTTAGCCACCAGGGAAGCTTATCAGTGGGCCTCTCTAAAAGATAAGGACTTCAAAATATAAGAATAACTTACATCTAAAATAAAATTGAACAATATCATCAGAATCAGAAGCCCAGGTGGCCAGATACAGCAAGTAAAATACATACACTCATCAAGGGCCTCAGTGACATTTGGTGTGATGTATCCACTCCACAACTTACTTGCTGTGTGATTTTGGGCAGTGTTACTGTCTCTGAGCCTCACATTCCTCATCTGTAAATGGAGATAATGGCATCTACCTGTCAGGGTTATTGGAGGTGTCAGTGAATTGTGTGTAAAGTGCCTGGGACACAGTAGGTGCTTTTTCTTCATTTTGTATCACCATTCCTGTGGTTAAGTATTGTTCTTCAGACAGGTCTGTCCTCCTGAAAGGATGGAGTGGCCCAGGGCACCAGGAGCCTCCTGAGATGGCGCAGGAGGGCCAGAGGATGCCCAAGAGGCAGCAACAGAGGACCCAGAAGAAAGTTCCTTTTCCTTGCAATCTGCTTTGTGGGGAAGGGGCTAGGGTGTAGTAGGAGGTCCTCAGTGAGAATTACCCTCTATTTTCTCTCCACCATCCCTTCTTCTCTGATATGCTGATGTCTGAATTTTTTTCCTAAAGAACTCAACCTCTAAATCAATTCTTCAGATACTTATTGAGCCCCTATCACATACATTCCTGGGTGGCCCTACACGGCATGGCTCATAGTTTCATTGAGTTAGACAAGGATGTGACCCATGTGATCAGTTTCATTAATTTTCTGTGATGAAACGCAAGCTGGAATCAAGATTGCTGGGAGAAATATCAATAACCTCAGATGTGCAAATGACACCGCCCTTATGGCAGAAAGTGAAGAGGAACTAAAAAGCCTCTTGATGAAGATGAAAGAAGAGAGTGAAAAAGCTGGCTTAAAACTCAACATTCAAAAAACAAAGATCATGGCATCTGATCCCATCACCTCATGGCAAATAGATGGGGAAACAGTGGCAGACTTTATTTTCTTGGGCTCCAAAAATCACTGCAGATGGTGACTGCAGCCATGAAATTAAAAGACACTTGCTCCTTGGAAGAAAAGCTATGACCAACCTAGACAGCGTATTAAAAAGCAGAGACATTACTTTGCTGGCAAAGGTCCATCTAGTCAAAGCTATGGTTTTTCGAGTTGTCATGTATGGATGTGAGAGTTGAACCATAAAGAAGGCTGAGAGTCAAAGAATTGATACTTTTGAAATGTGGTGTTGGAGAAGACTCTTGAGAGTCCCTTGGACTGCAAGGAGATCCAACCAGTCCATCCTAAAGGAAATCAATCCTGAATATTCACTGGAAGGGCCAATGCTGAAGCTGAAGCTCCAATAGTTTGGCCACCTGATATGAAGAGCCAACTCATTAGAAAAGACCCTGATGCTGGGAAAGATTGAAGGCAGAAGGAGAAGGGGATGACAGAGAATGAGATGGTTGGATGGCATCACCAGCTCAATGGATATGAGTTTGAGCAGACTTCAGGAGATGGTGGAGACATGGAGGCCTGGTGTGCTGCAGTCCATGGGGTCACAGAGAGTTGGACACAACTGAGTGACTGAACAACAAAATTGCATACATTCAAGTGGAAGGTGGGGGTTGGGGGAAGCATGTATAGGATTTAAATGGGATCAGTCTTTGGCTAGAAGGAAAAGCTCTGATGGCAGATTTTAGGAACTGGGAAAGCCATTTATGGAAGTGGGAGGCATTTTTCCAGGGACTCTTGTGTTTATACAATAGAATTCCTTTATTCACATAAGCATTTTTTTTTTTTTTTTTTTTGGAGCATCTATTATGTCCTGTGCTAGGGACAGGAGAATTAGAATGAAAAGACTCAATTCCAGGTCTTGCAGTTTCTCATGGTCTGCTAAGCAGAGTGCCATTGCTATGGTAAGTATAAAAACAGAGCGCCATGGGAACACAGAGAAGGGTCACCAGCTCAGATCTGAAGGGGTCAGGGAAGGCTTCTTGGAGGAGATGACATTTGACTTGATCTTGAAGGAGGAATAGGTATTATCAAGGAGGAAGAGACAAAGGAGAAAGACATCTCAGGCAGAAAAGAGCAGCGCATGCTAAGACCCACCCAGTGTACTAAAGCAACACCCAAAAGAGTAGCAGCCAGCATTTCCTGAATGCTGACTGCAAGGTGAAGTATCTCACAAGTGTTATCTCATTTAACCCCTGTCCTTGGAGACAGGTGTTACTCATTTTTCTCATTTTTCAAATGAGAAAACTAAGTCATAAGGAGGTTGGGTAATTTGTCCAACTGTACACAGCAAGTTAGCCTCTGAGCTTAGAACTGACCCTGTTCTTTTTCCAATTCCCAATTCCCAAAACAAAGCTCTTAAAGGCTCTCCCATACTTTCTCTCAATCCTAATTTGGAGCATTAAAGTCAAGAGCCTCACTATGCATTCCTAGTCATCTTCTTATATACTCAGGCTCTTCTTTTCTCTTCTCTTTAATGTGGAAGCCTGGCCCAGTCTGAGACACAACAGGTTGGATGTTATCAGAGTCCTTGGCTTTCCTTTCTGCCCTCTCACTGCCCAGTATTCCAGCCATCTATCTCCACAAAGCACCAAATCAGAGAAAAATTCTGGGAAAAACAAATTGATGGTGGATGTCACCCCTGGGTCTTTAATGAAATGGCAGCCGTGCTTGACTTGTGGTGGCCAGCCCCCCTTCCCGCCCCTGGCTCCCCAAGCACTTAGCCGTCCCTATTGATGGCTAGGGTCAGGAGATGGGAACCCATTAGAAGGAGTAGTTGAAGTCTGTTACTTTGCCTTCCATTGTGGGTTGATTTTTCACTTGTTGACTTCCATATCTCATTTCCCTATTCTATTTAGACATAAATAATATTGTCAAGCTGAAAAAGAATAATAAAAGTGTATCAGTTTTGTTGCTCTAGAATTCACTCTCTTTCTTGGTCTGTTCTGTATTACAGGCTGTGCTTCTCAGGCTCCAGTACAGTTGATTCTGGTGGGCTTGAGTCAGTGGGAGGCACTGGTAGGAGCCATGAGAGTGGAAAGAAGACAGATTCAGGTGCCTTCTTACCCCTCTAGGCCCCTAATGCTCCCTGAAGTGGCTGCATTTTCTCCATGACATTGTCCTCCAGATGTCTACCATGGTCTTGTGAGAGGACCTTGGCCCTGGGCTTCGGTAATACCACCTCCTCCATTTGTTTCTCCAGCCTAGCTGTTGACTCACTGAAAAGATGATTGGACCCAGTTTCAATGTGTATGTGTGAAGGCTTCCCCACACCAACAAGCAATTCTTGCTTACCAACAAATGTCCAAGAATTTACCTTGTCCTTTACCCAGAGGCAGACTTCCCTGGTGGCTCAGACGGTAAAGTGTCTGCCTCCAATGCGGGAGACCTGGGTTCGATCCCTGGGTTGGGAAGATCCTCTGGAGAAGGAAATGGCAACCCACTCCAGTACTCTTGCCTGGAAAATCCCATAGACAGAGGAGTGTGGTAGGCTACAGTCCATGGGGTCTCAAGGAGTCGGACACGACTGAGCGACTTCACTTCACTTCACTTCGCTTTATCCAGAGGTAGAATCAGATTCCAGGTACAGGGCTAGGTCCCACAAGGCCACCCCCCACTTCAAATGCCAGCTTCAACCCCAAGTTGTCATCTGTGCTTCTGAGTGACAGGCTGAAAAATGGAGGTTCTGGTGACTCCCACCTTGGTTTGGGTTAATTTGCTAGAATGGTTCACTGAACCCAGGAAAACCTGTTTACTCACTAGATTACTAACTTATTATAAAAGGACATTAAAAGATATGAATTGATAGCCAGATGAAGAGACACAGGGTCCTGAACAAGGGAGCTCCTGTCCTGGTGGAGCTTGGGGCCCCACATGGCAGCACATGGAAACCTTCTGGTTTTCCACATGAAATCTCTCCAAAAGGTGGCAAAAAGCTATTCTTTGGGGGGTTTATGGAGGTTTCACTACATAGTCATGATGGACTAAATCACTGGTCAATGGCTACTGATTCTTCCTCAAACCCCTTACCCTTCCCCAGAAGTCAGGGTGTGGGACTAAAGGTTTCAATCACATGCTTGGTTCTCCTGGCAACCAGTCTCCACCCTGGGGTGGGATCCAGAAGTCACCTTCATTAGCATAAACCCAATTATGCTGGCAGAAAATTCCAAGGGTTTTGGGAGCCAGGAACTGTGGATGAAGGCCAAATCTATCTGAGAAGCACATCTTGGTCATCTGAATGACCACATATGTGTTTCTTATAAATCACAATATTGTGTTCAACCATAGTCTGTTTGGCTTTTCAGCTCTTTCATCAACTGGGCAGACAATCCCTTGTATTAAATCCCTTCTGTTTTAAATACTTAGATTAGTTTCTGTTTACCTAGCTGGAGCCTGAATGATACAGAAAGGAAGCCAATTTGCTGAGAAAAGACATCTCAATCTATAAACTATTAGCAATCTAATCCAATATGATTTGATTCAATTCAATTCAATTTAACTCAATTCAAATCAACAAATATTCATTGAGCACCTAGTTTGAGAAAGACATGGCACTTACTAGGTAATTGGGATATAAAATAATGAATAATAATAAAAAATACCTGATCTCAAGGAGTTGGCAGTCTAGAGGCATAGTCAAGAGAACTAAGAGCTTAGGTATTCTGCACAGTGAATTGTATTGATAATACAGAGTATTCTTAGGCAAACCCTGGGGAGGGGCACTTCATTAGATTAGGGAGTTAAGAGGCACTTCCCAAGGAAGTTCTTGTGAATAAGATTTTTTTTTTTTAATAAACATAATAAAAAAGGAAAGAAAACATGGCTAAATAAATAATATTGGGACTACTATTTAACTATTGGGTGGGAAACAGATTTCATATTATATTGGGTTGACCAAAAAGTTTGTTTCAGTTGAACAAACTGAACTTTTTGGGCAACCAATACTTTTTTTACCAAAATTACTGATTGAAGAGTTAACCTCTCTCCTCAACCTCCAATAAACCATAAAGTCTAGAAGATATTATATGTTAAAGTTTATTGGATTTCAGGGTGGAGATGGACTTTCTAAGGCATGGAATATATGATAAGAAAAAAAGTTTTGTACAAATTAAACTCCCTATGCATATCAAAATTAAACTGAAACAAACAAGGATTAAAACATCACTAAAAGAAATATGACAGAGGATTTATATTCATAATATACAAAGAGCTTTTACAAACAAATATGAAGAATATGTGCTAATGATATAGATGTGCAACTCATACAAAATATAGGTATATGGGAAATTTTTAACCCATGAGTAATTAAAGATAGAAAATTAAAACAAAAAAGTTTTTTTCTGCCAACCACATTGGAAACATGTGCTTTATTTTCTAAGTACAACTCTATACCACTGAATATGGTATAAGTGGGATGTCTCATCATTACTGGCAGGATTGTGAATTATTCCTTTTTTGGGAAATAATTTTGTGACATGTATCCAGGGCCTTAAAAATGTTTATGAAATATGTTCATATTTCACATGTTTTGTTCACATCCATAATACCACTTTTAGGATTCTATTCAAAGTAAATAAACAGAGATACAACCATCTTAGTATTTCTTACAGTGAAAAATTGAAAAAAAAATGTTTTAGACAGCTTTACTGTTATAGTAAGTGAAATAAGAAAGTGAAAGTCACTTCGTTGTGTACAACTCTTTGAGACTCCTTGGACTATAAAGTGCATGGAATTCTCCAGGCCAGAATACTGGAGGGTAGCCTTTCCCTTCTCCAGGGGATATTTCCAACCCAGGGATCAAACCCAGGTCTCCCGCACTGCAGGCAGATTCTTTACCATCTGAGCCACCCTGGAAGCCCAAGAAGACTGGAGTGGGGAGTCTATCCCTTCTCCAGCAGATCTTCCTGACCCAGGAATCGAACCGGGGTCTCCTGCATTGCAGGGGGATTTTCTACCAGCTGAGTTACCAGGAAACTATAGCATCTCATATCATGCAACAAATATGGTACAATGTGATAGATGACTTTTATAACAAAGCTAAGGGCAAAGAAAAGCAAGAAACCAGACAAGAAAGAGACCATTCTGCCAGTGAGGTCCTAAAGAGAGGATGATATTTAAATTGTGTCCTGAAGAATGAATAGGAGTTTACCAGGTAGAGAAGGGAGGGGTCCAGGCAGAAAGAAGATGTGTAAATATGTCGAGGCCTATGAGTACATTTAAGCAACAGTAAGGCATTTGCTGGGGGAGGTAGGGAAGGTGAAAAGGGAGAAGTCAGATGGAGTCGAAGGGTTTTGGTGCCATCCTGAGATTAGACAACAGACAGTCAGTTTGGATTTGCAAGCAGAATTGTGGAAAGATTTGTTCTGTTTGAGGAAGTTCATGAGGCATCGGGAGGCAGAGGGACAGTTAGGAGGCTCTGGAGAGAGGCCAGAATTGCTGAGGGTTGGCCTGGGCAAAGGTGGGGGAGTATTGGCTGGGTCTGAAGGAGTAGGACTGCAAAGATGAGGAGAAACAAAGGCGTAGAACCTGGATTTCTGATCTTTTGAGACAAATGGGAACAAATCATTAGAATACAGTTGATACTTGCACTCAAGAATTTGATAAGAATCAGGGAGGAAAGCAGGAAAAATAGGAATTTGGGGAGTTATTGCCTCAAGAAGAATATCTTCACACATGATCAGCCTTATCCAATGGAAATAAAACTTCCAGTTTCCCCTGGAAAGGATCCAGGAAGTGGAGTCCACTCCCAAGACCCTCAGGTGGCCACACAGATGTCCACGTCAGTTTCTAATATCTCCCTCTTTCTAGCCTTTTCTCTATCAGTTTTACTCCCCCCCTGCACCCTCCTCCCCGCCCCACTCCCGCCGCAGACTGAAAGTAGGAGAAATGAAAGTTCATGAAACACCACCTTTGAATTTGTTACAGATCAGAGAGTACTGTTGGTGGCCAAACTCAAAATATGGGTTTTCTGGGAATATCTACAACAGTGTGCATGAGTGCTAAGTCACTTCAGTCATGTTTGACTCTTTGCAGCCCCAGGGACTGTTAGCCCATCAGTCTTCTCTGTCCATGGGCTTCTCCAGGCAAGAATACTGGAGTGGGTTGCCATGCCCTCCTCCAGGAGATCTTCCAGACCCAGGGATCAAACCCGTGTTTGGTGCATTGCAGGCGGGTTCTTTACTGCTGAGCCACCTGGGAAGCCCATCTACAACAGCACTGCCTCCAAATGGATGGATAATTTGGAACACTGGACATAGGCTGTGCTCACATCCACTCTACCCTACCTGCCCTGAACATATTTTGCCTTCCTTTAATGGGCGACCATTTGCAAAGCTCATCTGAATGCCCACGAAAACAGTTCCATACGTTACTGTGACATTCTTTACATAATAAGAAAAAAGGAGAGGGCTGGGATGGGCTTGTAGAGCTGCAAGCGATGTCTGGTAATAAGGCCCTCAGTTTAGAAGGTTAATTCTTCCATCAGCTGAAGCGGCTGTCTGCTCAGGCATGTCAGAGAGAGAATGTATTCCCCAGGCACGCTGTCATTGGGAATGCAGGTAAATAACTGCACTGTCATGTGCTGTGAAGGGGACGTGCTTCTGTTCACAGCTGGCTGGCAGAGGCGCGCAAAGGGGAGCTCGGTCACAGGGCAGAGGGAGGACCACCCAGCTCATGTGTTTGGACATTTCCCATTAGGGGACGCTGTAACAGTCCCCTGGGGAGTCCAGATGTTCAGCCCTGGTTAAGCCTGGAAGAAAGAGCTGATTGCCCACTTTGGAGACAGTTCCCAAACACACTATCATTCTCTTTTGTTGTTTAGTCTTTAAGTTGGGTCTGACTCTTTTGTGACCCCGTGGGACTGCAGCCTGCCAGGCGCCTCTGTGCATGGGATTTCCCAGTCAAGAATACTGGAGTGGGTTGCCATTTCCTTCTCCAATCATTCTTACTGAGGGCTTTAAACAATCAGTAGCCTGGTAACAAAGGGGTTTAAAATGCCAAGAGAAGGAGCATTGAGGAAAAACTGGCAATTAACTTCTAAGATCCCTATTTTTCACTGGTTTCTAAGAATTAGGTGCTAAGCCATGAAGTTTTAATCTTTCGTTCTAGGCTTACAGTCTGTGGTGACAATGAACATTCTAGGCCCAAGCCCCACCATGCAAAGCTTGGAAAATGTCTTTTCTTCTATTCCTCTCTCCTATCCTAAATTCCATCTTTGGGGATCTCTTCCTGCAGCCTCACCTTGGAGGCTTCCCACATTTTAGGGTAAATACTAAACTATTGCAATGAAATAAAAAAAATACATAGCCTGAAACAAGATTTAAATTCATTTCTGTCTCATATAACACTTTAGTTGTAGGAAGATGGTGCAGGTTGGGAGAGCAACTCATCTCTGCTCTGTTGAGACCAGGTTCTTCGGACCCAGGCTGCTTCTCTCCCAAAGTCAACCATCCTTTAGATCAGGAATCAGCAAACATTTTCTGAAAAGGGCTAGGCAATAATTATTTCCAACTTTGTGGTCCAAACGGCCCTTGTGACTACTCACCTCTGCCACTATAACATTAAAGCAGCTAGAGACTATACAGAAACAAATAGACATGGTTGTGTAGCAATAAAACTTTATTTACAAAAAAAGCTGGTGGGCAGGATTAAGCCAGTGGGCTATCATTTTGCTCTACCCTGCTCTAGAGCAATGCTGTTCCAGGCAAATGTTATGGGAACCACATATGTAATTTTAATTTTCTAGTAGCCACATTAAAAAATGCAATGAAACAGGTGAAATTGATCTAATATTACACTATATTCAATATAAAGTTAAAATTTTATCATTGCAACATGTAATCAAAATAAATAAGCATTAAGGAGATATTTTAGTCTTATCTTTCTGGTACTGAATCATTGAAATCTAGTGCAGATTACCTTATAGCAAATCTCAATTTCATGTGCTTGGTAGCACAGGTAGCCTGGGCTGTTGTATTAGTTCAGCCCTGGAGGGTGGCTCTTGCCTTCTTGATTTAAGTGGTACTGATTCTAGTTCTCAGTGTGACCTGCTGTTTTTGGTCCTGATGCTCAGAGCAGCAAGCAAGCAGACTGTCATGGAGAGATGTTGAGTTTTGGGACCAGAAAGACCTTGACATGAAGCCCTTCCTCAGGGCTGATGTTCTGTTATAGTTCTGCATATTCCAGATGCTCCTTTTTCCCTTCAAATTTAAATGTTTTTGAAAGCTCAATTGATCTTACGACATAGCTATCCATTTAATGAAGTGTATTTTTTGTTGGCCCCTATAAAGCAGTTATGAAATCAGTGGTGAGTCCCATGTCAACAGCATTTTGGAATTGAGGTAATTCTATTTGTGGCCTTGGGTAAAGTCTTTGCTCTTCTGAGTCCTAATTTCCTTATCTATAAAAGGACAGAGTTGTCGTAAATATTGGAGATGTATATCATGAACTCAGCACAGTGGCTGCTAGCTTTAGTTCGTCAACAGGAAGTCTATTAGGAATTTTATAAAATATGTGTCAGATTAGTGTTTTGCTAGAATAACCCATATCCTTGCATGATCAGTCACATATATGGCTACCCACAAATTTAAATAGGAAATGAGAGAGAATATTTTAGGGGCTCATTCTTCTTTCTATTTTAATCAATGCTGCACAAAATCTCTTTCTATTGTCCTATTAGTATTCTACTTCCGGTAAGGCTTTGCCAGCTCCAGCCCCCGGGAGAGAGACGCTGTTGAACCGGTCACTAGGGTGCGCTCTTAAAGCTCAGCTTTTTGCTCTTCTCCACTTTCTAAAGATTTCACCAATATTCTCCATAGGACCTTGCTTCTCCCTTACATTAAAAATTACATGGAATTAGACTCATCTGCAAAGAAAATGTTTTATTTTAACTCAGAGCAATTACTCATTCTATTTCTACATCTAATCCTCTTTCTAGTTTATTCTTGGTCAGCATTAGTCAGTGTAGCTTATATTTTGGTAAAGGATTCTATTTGCTCTAAGCCAGTAACTGGAGTATACTCTCAGCAAAAGCATCTAAAATCTTCATTTACGTCACTGTTTGTCATTCATCAACTTGAGCCAGGACACAAGAGCAACAGTATAAATGAAGCCTTCAGATGATTCTGTGAAAAATTATGCCTTTACAAAGGACCTCCCTTTACCCTTAAAAATAGTCAGAGGAACCAATAATAGCTCTCGACCATATTTAACTTGGCAGATGAATGTGTACTAAGAATAAATGAGAAAACATATATTTGGATTGAAAACAGAAAAAAGAAACTGCTGAGTGAGGGCAGAGAAGAGTGTGAAGTAGACTGAACAGACTTTTCAAGTGCAGAGACTTGAATGCCTCTTCTGCTGATTGGAGGAGTCAGCCATCATGGAAGACAGAGTTCAGAATGGAACTTTTCCACTGACCAACTTTTGCGGGTGTCGACAAGTCATTTTTCCTCTCTATTTAAGCTGCTATGATAAGGTTTTCCCTATGTGCTCTGGAACACATTACTTATCTTTCAGGAGTTGATTTAATTTTTAGAAAGAGCCAAGAAACCTGAGAGCTAAGTTGGGTGAATGAAGTTGATCAAGCCAGGTAATGAATGTGTGTGTATGTATAGGAGATTTTCCTGATTGGCTATAAAGCAATGAAACTAGTTGTGGGGGGTCATATGATGTCCCTTCCTGCAAAGTATGTGTATGTCCTAATCTGAGGAAACTTTGAATGTGACTGTGTTTAGAAAAAAAGGTCTCAAGTTGAGAGTATCCTTGAATAACTGGGTAGGCTTGAATCTAATGATAAGTATCTTATAAGATAGAGGATGAGGGAGAGAAGGGACAGCAAAGAGAAGGAGACATGTGAAGACAGAGTCAGAGACTGGAGTCATGCAGCCGAGTGCCAGGGGTGACCTGAGCAGAAGCTGGAACAGACAAAAGATGCTCTTCTAGTTCCTTCAGATGAAGCACTGCCCAGTGGCCACTTTGATTTCAGATTTCTGGTCCACAGAGCCAAGAGAATGAATGTATTTTCTTTGAAGTCACCATGTTTGTGGTAATTTGTGGCAGCAGCTCCAGAAAATTAATACTCTGGTTTTATTTTGGGGGCCTGAAAACTTGGTTTTAAGACAATTCTCCAAGAGAAGGAATTTCAGAACTAATCTGAGTAGTAACAGCATCATTGAAATGAGTGTCTCTTTCCCCCAAAGTCTATAATTTCTCTCCATCTCTATCTATCAGGGCCCAACTAGGGAAACAGAAATTTCTTTGGGTATTTACAGAGGGAATCAAATGCAGAACTTTTTATACCACGAAGACATAAGAGGCCAAGGAGTCAAAAGGAGACAGAGTGGTAATCCTGAGATCAGCAGCAGTGGGAAGCTATGATTGGGAGGAGGTCAGAATCACCTAGAAGAAGCTGAAACCATAGTGGGTTTATGTGGGTGAAGCTGGGGCTGCGGGAGATACCATCTGAGATAGATAGGGAGGGAAGAAATATCCCAGCTTGCCCCTTATCCACTCTCCCGTCCCGCTCAGTCCCTCTCATTGGTTGAACTCAGTCAGCAGATCCCTGACATAGCAGCTGAGAAATGGTCTCTGTTGCCTAGAGACAACAGAGCAGGGTAAGGACGTGGATTGAGGACAAAGCAGCCCAGGACCCTGTCGTGGTGATCAGATCAGATCAGTCGCTCAGTCGTGTCCGACTCTTTGGGACCCCATGAATCGCAGCACGCCAGGCCTCCCTGTCCATCACCAACTCCCGGATAGGCATCAAGAAAGATGCTCCAGAGGGTGGAATTACATTCTGCTTCTTCCCTAGAAGATTCAGAATCATTCCTTTCTTTTGTGTGTTTTCCTCTCTGTGGCAGACGGGTCCCCCAAAGATGTCCACATTCTAATAGCTGGAAACTGTCAGTGTGTTACCTTATTTGACAAAAGGGATTTTCTTGATATGATTAAACTAAGGATTTGGAGATGAGGAGATTATACTGGATTATCCTGATGGGCCCAATGTCATCACAAGGGGCCTTATAAGAAGATAGGAGGTCAGAGACTAGAACAGGGATGTGTTGATGGATGCTGAGGTTGGAGTGATGTTCTTTGAACATGGAGGCAGAGGCCACCAGCCAAGGGGTCCAGGCAACCTCTAGAAGCTGGAGAAGGCAAGGAAAGCGATTCTCCTTGAGGTGCTCCAGAAAAGAACAAGAAAGAAAGAAAGTGAAGTCGCTCAGTCATGTCCAGCTCTTTGCAACCCCATGGACTGTAACCTACCAGGCTCCTCCGTCATGGAATTCTCCAGGCAAGAGTGCTGAAGTGGGTTGCCATTTTCTTCTCCAGAGGATCTTCCCAATCCAAGGATCAAACCCGGGTCTCCCACATTGTAGGCAGAAGCTTTACCAACTGAGCCACCAGGGAAGCCAGAAAAGAACAAAGCCCTGCCAACTCCTCATCTGAGCTCAGTGAGACTGATTTTAGGCGTCTGAACTCCAGAACTAAAAGATATTAAATTTACTTTGTCTTAAGCCACTAAGTTATGGTCATTTCTTTCAGAAGCAAAAAAAAAAAAAAAATTAAGCTTTCTAACCTTCTACTTCAAACAGTAAGATTAAGATATCCAATGTTATTATCTCTCCAGTTGTCACACTTTATTTTTTCCACTCATTTCTAAGTGTACCTCTTTGCCAGGAAAGTCAAAAGGCCAGAAGAATAACTATACTGATTTCATGCAGTCTAAAGGATTGCCAGCCATTGTTTTTCTAGTAAATGATGTTAGAATTATTTTGTGTCAAAATTGGATTTACCGCTATAGGGTAGTGTTTAATTCAGTACCTGTACTCAACAGGTAATTACATTGCATTTGGACAAATGCCCTTTTTGAACACTTAGGCATAATCCTTTAACTCTGGTAGTTATTTAGCATTACTTGGTGATATTTATTAAAGCTATAAAGTGTCCTCTGCTATTACTTTAGTGTCTTCATTAAATTAAGCAGGATTGAATCAGATAAATTAAGTGGGAAAGGATCTTTTCTAAAATAATACTTCATGTATTTGCAAAAGTTTTTACAACCTAATTAATGGCAAAGCCCATGGAAGTGACATTATTTTCCTTTCTTATTTCTCCATTCAAGGGGGCAGGGGGAGGGGAGAGAAAGAAAAAGGTAAAAAATAAGGAGCAGGGACCAAGTGATAGACTAATTATAACAGTAGCAATAGCAGTAATAATTCAGTTTAACTATATAGAATCTATGAAGCAATGATTTTGCATACTCTTTTCATATAGCTCTCACAACCTAATGAAAGAAGTATAATTAGCCACATTTCACAGCTGAAGCAGTTGAGTCTCAGTAGATCAAAGTCATCCAGTTGGTTAAGCATCCAAACTAGAACTCCTGAGTCAAATTTTTTAAGTGCTATATTCAGGTGTTTAATTTTTCCCCCTAGCTTATCTGGAAAAGGGAGAACGCCTCCGCTCAACAATAATTTATACATGGTATGCATTTGTTAAATATTTATCACACTCATATATGAATAAATGCATGAAAATTGTCCACCCAGCCACTGCACACCTCCAGGCAAGCTACGTGCTAATTCTATGCCTAAGCCATGTGTTAAAAAGAAGCAAGCCTGCTTCTGGTTTGGAAAAGGATGAACAGCTTGAGTTTGTTCATTCATCCATTCACTCTTTGCCCCATTGAACAGACATCACCAAAGATTTACCAGGAGCCAGGTACTGGGCTGGCTGGTGGGAGCTACTGGTAAGGAAAACAGTTCCTTCTCTTAGGGATGTTCAGTGGCCTCTCCATAGGGCCAAGAACCTCCACCTACTCTCGTAACTTGGACACCATTGACTTACAAAGTCTAGGCCTGAAAGGAACCAGGGAGGGTGTCTTCACGTGAAAGAGGAATTAGCTGTCCACCTGGACTGTAGCTGAGAGTCAGATAGGCCTGGGTGATACTTACCAACTAGACTTCATCCGATGCACTTGCCCATCTAGGAAAATCAGTACAGTCGTCCCTTGTTGTCTGTAGGAGAATTGGTTACAGGACCTCAAAACCCCAGAACGCTTGTCTCTTATATAAAATAGCATTGTATTTCATGTAACCCATGCACATCCTCCTGTATACTTTGAATCATCTCTGGATTATTTATAATACCTAATACAACATAAATGCTAGGTAAATAGTTGCCAGAGCACAGAAAATTCAAGTTTTACTTTTTGGAACTTTCTGGAATTAAATATATATATATTTCTATCTCTGCAGTTGGTTGAAACTGTGAGTACAGAACCTGTCAATGAAGAGCCCACAGTTCAGAGGGCTGGGGTGAAGTTCATATGAGATGATATCCAGTGCTTAGCTAAGGATCTCCCCCTAGAATGTGCTCAATACATATTTAAATTCTTACATCACTGTATCTGCCATGCTTGGGTCTGTATGCATTCCATTCTATCATTCTTGAATATTTAACATCTGTATGTCTTATCTGTTTATCAGTATTGTAAGTGCCTTCAAGATTGGTTAAATAACATGTAAATAGAAAAGCGATGAGACTGAATATTTTGGTAATTCTTTAAAATAGAGATGACCGTATGTAGAGAACAGAAATAGATTCACAGACATAGAAAACAAATTTATGGTTGCCCAAAGGGAAAGAGCAGAGGGATAAAGTAGAAGTTTGGGATTAATATATACACATTACATATATAAAATAGATAACCAACAAGGACCTACTGTACAGCACAGGGAACTGTAAAAACCTATAAGGGAAAAGCATCTGAAAATAATGTGTGTATTATATATATACATATTATATATATATACATGAATCACTTTGCTGTATACCTGAAACTAATATAACATTGTAAATCAACTATATTTCAATTAAAAATAAAATAAAATTTTAAAGTTTGAAAAAAATGGAGATTTTAGGCCACAAATTTCCTGGTGCCACGACTTGTCCAAGCCCCCATGACGTCTTGCAGGGACCCTTCTGTGCAAGTCTCTTTTTTACATGCCAGATCTGGCCACTCCCCACCTTCCAGTGAGTTCCCATTTCACTTAAAATGAACCCAAGCTTCCTATCGTGGGCTGCAGGCCCCTATTGACTTCTCTGCCATCAAGCCAGCCAATTCCCACTTTGATCTCTCTGTTTTGACCACCTAACCTTCCAAGCTGGTTTTAGAAAAGGCAGAGGAACCAGAGATCAAATTGCCAACATCCACTGGATCATCAAAAAACAAGACAGTTCCAGAAAAACATCTATTTCTGCTTTATTGACTATGCCAAAGCCTTTGACTGTGTGGATCACAATAAACTGTGGAAAATTCTGAAAGAAATGGGAATACCAGACCACCTGACCTGCCTCTTGAGAGATCTGTATGCAGGTCAGGAAGCAACAGTTAGAACTGGACATGGAACAACAGACTGGTTCCAAATAGGAAAAGGAGTACGTCAAGGCTGTATACTGTCACCCTGCTTATTTAACTTATATGCAGAGTACATCATGAGAAACGCTGGGCTGGAAGAAGCACAAGCTGGAATCAAGATTGCCGGGAGAAATATCAATAACCTCAGATATGCAGATAACACCACCCTTATGGCAGAAAGTGAAGAGGAACTCAAAAGCCTCTTGATGAAAGTGAAAGAGGAGAGTGAAAAAGTTGGTTTAAAGCTCAACATTCAGAAAACTAAGATCATGGCATCTGGTCCCATCACTTCATGGGAAATAGATGGGGAAACAGTGGAAACAGTGTCAGACTTTATTTTTTGGGGCTCCAAAATCACTGCAGATGGTGACTGCAGCCATGAAATTAAAAGATGCTTACTCGTTGGAAGGAAAGTTATGACCAACCTAGATAGCATATTGAAAAGCAGAGACATTACTTTGCCAACAAACGTCCGTCTAGTCAAAGCTATGATTTTTCCAGTGGTCATGTATGGATGTGAGAGTTGGACTGTGAAGAAAGCTGAGTGCCGAAGAATTGATGCTTTTGAACTGTGGTGTTGGAGAAGACTCTTGAGAGTCCCTTGGACTGCAAGGAGATCCAACCAGTCCATTTTAAAGGAGAGCAGTCCTGGGTGTTCTTTGGAAGGAATGATGCTAAAGCTGAAACTCCAGTACTTTGGCCACCTCATGCGATGGTGACTCATTGGAAAAGTTGACTCATTGGAAAAGACTCTGATGCTGGGAGGGATTGGGGGCAGGAGGAGAAGGGGACGACAGAGGATGAGATGGCTGGATGGCATCACCAACTCGATGGATGTGAGTTTGAGTGAACTCCGAGAGTTGGTGATGGACAGGGAGGCCTGGCGTGCTGCAATTCATGGGGTTGCAAAGAGTCAGACACGACTGAGCGACTGAACTGAACTGCACTGAACCTTCCTTCTGCTCCTTGAACACAAGAACCTCTTTTCTGCCCTAAAACCTCTGTCCCCTCTACTTAGAATGCCCTTCCCAACCGTCCCTCTGTTGACTCTGCCTTATTAAATGCCACCTCCTCAATGGCAGTGTTTCCTTCCTAACTCTCCAACCCTTGCCTGGTTGTATTTCCCTCCTGATATTCATCCTGGGTGTTTACTTGTTTATTGTCTTCCTCTTACACTGGAAGGGAAGCTATAAGAACACCGTCTGCCTCATTCACATCTACCTCCCTGCTGCCTAGGACACAGCTTGGCACAGAGCAGGTGTTCAATAAACAGCTGTTGAATGAATGACTAAATCTCTCATAAGTGGTTTTTTCAACTTGGGAAAACACACTTTTATAATTCAATAACAAGTCATTAATATCATTTTTATATTGTGCGTGCTTGAGCCATGACTGCTTAATAACAACGACAGAAGTAATAGTAGGTAATTCCTTATTCTTCTCCCGTAGCCCTGTGGGCCTCACTGGACAGAGTAGCAGGAAGACATATGTTTATGGACAACATTTCCAATACACTGGTGAGGACAGTGTGTCCTTAAGGACTGTGATTCCCTGGAGTCCAGGCTAGACCAAACCAGGAAGAGTGCCAGCACCAAGGAAATAAAATTGCAAGCCAAAGAGGGCAGCTTTCAAAGCTTTAAAAAGAGGTACGGGATGTGTCATGGTCAGCATACACAGGACGTGGCTCAGTGCTCTTCAGATCTGCCCCCTTGTTCCCTACACCCTTGAAGAAGACACTTGGGAGTCAAGTGTCTTGTTCAGTGAGTTCTTAGCACTGGTGGTTTGCTTTGAGAACAGACACCTCTGGAACTTTGATTCAATGGCTGAGGTAGAAAGATGGTATGAGATAGGACAGATCGTGCATTCTTCATGTGAAAACTGGTTCTTGGGTGATAAAAAAAATTGTACCATTTTAATGTATAAAACACATATATAAATCCACATTTCATGGTAGGGGGAATTAGGAAAAAAATTCTCTAAATGTTACGTATAACTCACCTAATAACCCCTGTGAGGTTAGGACTCTTTTGACCACTTTAGGGATGAAGACACTGGTTCTCAGATACAGTGAATGGTGAGCTCAGGTTCACACAACCATAAATGAGGGAGCAGAGACAGGAAGCCCCAAAGTGCCACATTTTTCCAAGAAAAAATTCTCATTGAAAACCCTAGCAGGCGCCTGGGTTCACTCAGGGCTGCTGGAATACTCTGTTCACAGAGCAGGAAACAAAACCGGGAGCTGGTTGTCCTTCCAACTTCCCATCAAGAAGCTCTCTGATGCCTCAAGAGTTCCAGAGCTCTCTATCTGAGACTTAACACTTATGTCATCGGTGTTCACGGGTCTTCTTATGAGAACACAAGGTGGTAAGGCCTGGAGGAGTTAGACTGACAGAACACAGCACAAAGGGAAGACAGAAAGGAAAGCAAGCAAGAAAAACCACTAGGCTTCACAGATTTCTGTGCCTCCAAAGGACAATGCAGCCCAGTTCTACCCCTTGGCACTGTGTGACCTAGGCAAGTTATTCAACCTCTCTGAGCCTTGCTTTTTCCATCCAAAAGAAGAGTGTGAGGACTAGTGAGCTCTTCTATGAGGATGACCTCCCAGCCCCCACTGGAGAACGAGCTGTGTCTCCAGTCCCGGCCTGCCATCCTCCAGGACAAATGCTTTCTTTACCTGAGAGCTCCTCCCTTTCACTCTGATGCTCAACATGTCTCAAATGATTCACTGGGTGAGGGGATGAACCCTGCCAAGCCCAGTGTAAGTTTTCAAATGGATCCACCTCTGTAGATTTCATCACAGCCCACTGGTGACCACAAAGCTGCTCACTGGGTAAAAAACAAATCCAGGAGGAATGCTCAGTTCATGGGTAACTTTAAATTGCTCTCAATACTCTCTAATACTCTGAGAGCCCCTGTTAACACACAATTGACACAGTAGTTTCTAATTATTCTTTAGGTATAGAATAATTATAGCACTTATTATAGCACATCTCCTAGAAGCCTTTACTTACCTTCCTTTCTTAGTTCTTTTCACCCCATGTACAGGAGCGTCATTGATTTCCAGTTTTTGATGCACAGGAAATAAAACCTCCCCACTACACTTTGTGTCTTGGGTTTGCCACTCCGCTCCGGAACTTACCATCTTCCGGCCTTTCCTGCTTATCTGATTCTTACGTGTCCTTTGAGTAGGAAGCAGTGTTTACTGTTGGAAACTCCACCCTCTTGGAGTCAGGAAGAAATGGCGGTGAACCTAGCGCTGTCATTTCCTGGCTAGGTGAACTTGGGAATGTTATTCCAGTTCTGTAGGCCTCAGTCCCTTTCTCTGTTGGATGGAAATGGTGCTTCCTGACATGAGAACTAAATGAGATCTTGTTTGCTCTCAGTGTTCTAAAGAACACTGGCAAGTGGCAAAAAACTCAGCTCAAAGTGGCAAAAATAAAAAAAGAGAGAATTTATTGGCTCATGGAACAAAAAATCCAGGGGTATAAGAGGTCAAAGACTGGACTAATATGGCAGCAAGGGACACCCCTCACACACAGTGGGACAGAAAAGAGGGGCTGTGACTGATGTGGGTTATTGAGCCTTTACCACTTACCACGTATTCCTTCAAGAGCAAAGACCCGCTGGTGCCTACATACACTCTGTGACTATCAGAGGAAATGTCTTTCCTCTCATGTCAGCAATGAGAAAACTTGGAAGTGTGTTTGGAAACATTTGGATAGGTGACTCTGCTTTTTCAACTGGAAATTTTATGAATGCTAGATACAGATAAAGTATTCTGGATGAAAATTTAGTGCTATAAGTATAAACTATTTTAAGTATAAAATATACCACTGTATATTATACTGTAAGTATAAGATTCATTACTAAACTTCAAAGTCTTAATAAGTTACACAGGGAAATGATATTTTAAGTACTTTGATGTTATAGGTTGAATTGTATGTCTCAGGATTCACATGTTGCAGTTCTAATCCTCAGCATTTCAGAACTCTACTTTATTTGGGAATAGAGTCACTGCAAGTGGAATTAGTTAGGATGAGGTCCTACTGAAGCAGGGGGTGTTCCTTATCTGAATGCCTGCTACATGTTAAGTCGCTCAGTTGTGTCCAGCTCTGTGTGACCCCATGGACTATTGCCCACCAGGCTCCTCTGTCCATGGGGATTCTCTAGGAAAGAATATCGGAGTGGGCTGCTCTTTCCTCCTCCAGCAGATCTTCCTGACCCAGGGATCAAATCTGCATCTCAAGTCACCTGCATTGGCAGGCAGGCTCTTTACCACTAGCACCACCTCTGACTGGGGTTCTTATAAAAGAAAGCCATGTAAAAAGGAAGACAAACTGAAGACCCAAGGACAATGCCATCTGTAAGTCAAGGAACACAAAAGATTTCCAGCTAACTACCAGAAACTAGGAGAGAGGCATGGGACAGATTTCTCCTCACAGTGCCCAGAAGGTACCATCCTGTTGATCCTTTATTTCAGACATCTGACCTCCAAAAGTATGGACATTTCTGTTGCGTAGCCCACTCAGTTTGTGGTTCTTTGTTAAGGCTGCCCTAGGAAACTAATACACTGGGCTGAGTAAAATACATTGTCAAAGTTAATTTCACCTTTTATGTTTTTTTTTTTACTTTTTAAATTTGATTTGTTTGTTGTTTTAGTCACTAAGTTGCAGCCGACTCTTCTGCAATTCTGTGGACTGTAGCCCACCAGACTCCTCTATCCATGGGATTTCCCAGGCAAGAATACTGGAGAGGGTTGCCACTTCATCTTCAAGGGGATCTTCCTGACCTGCTGCTGCTGCTAAGTCGCTTCAGTCGTGTCCGACTCTGTGCGACCCCATAGACGGCAGCCCACCAGGCTCCCCCGTCCCTGGGATTCTCCAGGCAAGAACACTGGAGTGGGTTGCCATTTCCTTCTCCAGTGCATGGAAGTGAAAAGTCAAAGTGAAGTCGCTCAGTCATGTCCGACTCTTAGCGACCTCGTGGACTGCAGCCTACCAGGCTCCTCCATCCATGGGATTTTCCAGGCAAGAGTACTACAGTGGGGTGCCATTGCCTTCTCTGCTTCCTGACCTAGGGGATCGAATCTCCTTGTTTTCCTGAATTGAAGGCAGATTCTTTACCACTGAGCCACTGGGGAAGCTGCTGTAATGTGATTACTAGAAAATGAAAAGTTACATAGGTAGCTTGCATAATCTCTCTTTGGACAGCTCTTCTCTAGAAGAAAAACACAGGTGTTACAAGTCTATAAGACAGGGAGTCCTGATCTCCTTAGGGAGTTCAGGAAAAGTTCTGAAGAAGCCATGTTTGGACTGAGATCCAAGGATTGTTAGGGCTTAATTAAGTGGGGGAGTGGGTGAGTGGGAGATGGAATGGCAGAGAGCTCCAGGCAGACAGAATGGGTTCTGCAGATACTCACACAGCAACACACACACACACACACACCCCACAGCTCTTGCGTGAACCCTCCCCAGTCAGTGTACACCATAAGTTGTCCAAATGATACATTTCTCTGGCACAAAGTCAACTTCGTTGACTTTGATGACTTTGTTGACTTCATTGATTCAACTCCTATGGGGTAAAATACTACCTGCAATCCCACCCCTGGATGCTGAGGGACACTGTAGAAAAAAAACCGAGGACCTGGAATAGTAGAGAAGTATCAAAAGAAAAGTCAATAGTTTGGGAAGAGGGGAACACAGCATATCAGTGAAAGCATTGAATAAGTAATGTGTCTAATAAACACAGATGTGAACAATTCAGGCACACTTGGAAGAAGAGATGAGCCTATTACCAAATTTAATGATTTCAAGTTACTAAAACATTCCCTGAAAGGTGAAAGTGTTAGTTGTTCAGTCATGTCCAACTCTGTGATGCTATGGACTGTAGCCGGCCAGACTTCCCTGTTCATGGGATTTCCTAGGCAAGACTACTGGAGTGGGCTGCCATTCCCTTCTCCAGGGGATCTCCCTGACCCAGGGATTGAATCCACGTCTCCTTCATTGCAGGCAGATTCTTTATCTGCCTTTATCTTTATCGTCTGAGCCACCAGGGAAGCCCAAAATATTCCCTAGTCACCCCTCAAATGAAACTGCTTCCCTGTACCCCTTGACTCCCTTTTCATGGCAGGCAATGGGACCAGTTTTTAGTGGGTTATAAGAGATAACAATCCCAACAAGTCCACAAGGATTTCACTGAGTAACAGCTAAGAAGAAAGACCCACCAGATTCCAACCTCTGTGCCCAGAAGAGGCATCTGTCCTCCATCCAGACACACAATGTGAACCCAACATACTGAGCTGAGAACATGGGTGAGCTAACTTTACCCAAAAGATGACAGAATGGAAGGAAGGGGAGAGACAGGCAGATTCACATACTGATTTGCAAGCCAAGCTCCACTGCCTTTGAACGTATCTGTTTCTTAACTTGTGAAGAAATCTCCACGCTTTGAAAAATGGGAATGTAGATGGTGAGCGCTTGAAGCACATCTTTGAGGCAGTCTAATTTTGCATTCGATCTAATCCCCTTCCACCTCCGTGCTCCACTGAGAGTTCCTATGGCATCATGTTATCATCCATTCACTCCAATAACAATCTGTGGAGCCCAAAGAGCTTAGGCGATTAAGGTCACAGAGTCACTTAGTGAGACAGTCTGTCATTTTTGGCTGTAGCATCACTCCTCTGATGAGAACAGAACTTGAGAAGCCAGCCTTCACACTGTATGATCCTGTATGAGCCTCCTCATCTTAGACCAGACATCCAAACGACTCCAGGGGCCTAGAGCATCCTTGGTGCCTGACTTCTCTGTGTACACTTTCTCCTGTTCATTAGTCCCATTCCACATGCTCCAAATCCTGATGCTGTCAGGACACTTCCTCGGTCATACTGTGGAGATGCTGGGATGGATATTGGTTCTTCCTTCCTACTTTAATTTACTCATCCCACAAGGATTTGAGAGTCAGTGATGTGTCAGAGTCTGTGCTGGGTAACGGGACTAGAACAGTAAACCAAATGAGGTGTTCTTTGCTCTCAGTCCCTCCAGAACGGTACTGCCTTAATAGCATCCACTCATCCACCCATTCTCTAGTATTGATCAACAGGCTATTCCCTGCCAGGGGCTTTTCTGGCTTCTGGAGACAGCAGAGACTATGACAGGCAAGGTCTCCACCTTCATGGAGGCCAAATGCTAATGAGAAAAACATTACTAAACAAATCAGCTTGCAATGGGAACTGCTTACAAAGAAGAAAGGTGTATGAATTGATGGAGGGTGATGGAGGGTCCATTTTAGATGGGGTAGCCTTGCCGAAGATGAGACCCCTAGAAAAGATCTGAATGAAATGAGGGGTGAGCCTCTGCTGAATGAAGATGAGTGATGGGTTACTATTCTTCCCAAAGGCAGAACCAACAATGAAGGGACCGACTTCAGGTGGCTCAGTCTCTGTGACCTCTGAGTGGGGGAAGGGTTTATTGGTGCAGAGAAAGAGGGGGGTCTTCCCAGCATCCCTTGGTCTGCCCCACCCCAGGCTCATGATTTTGTGTCTGAAGTTGCCCAGTGTCCTCTCTGGCTGGAGATAGTGCAGCCAGGGGATGGTGGGGAGTCGGCTGGGGAAGTCAAAGTCAGCGAGCCAGAAAGGAGACACAGCACATGAAGTCGCATGCCTGCTGCCTCCTGGACTTCTTCATCTGCTCAGGAGAGGGGAAGGCATCATTTCCCAGAACTGCTTGATCAGAACCAATTATCCCTGGAGCCATGAGTCTGAGCAGTGGGGTTTTGTCACCTGGCGCTGGGAAATGGGTCAGCAGCCAGGACAGACTGTGCCGCCTCGCCAAGTGGGCAGCCTTGCCAACATGCATGTCAGGACACAACTTCAGTACAGGGACACTTACCCAATTGAACACACCTACGCTCAGCACCTTTTTGCAGAAAGGAATTGCAGACATAATCTCCCAGACAGAAGGGTGATCTGGCCCTACTTCTTATCCTCCCCAAAGGCATGCCCCTCACCATGGCCATGGCAAGTCTGAGTCCATGGCCTTTTCTACCTCTGCACCTGATAGCCCTGGAAGCCTCCCTGTAACCACCCTCTTTGCACACAGGACATGCAGCTCTTCATGGCACTCCTGCCTGCCTGCCCAACCTTCCCGAAAGTCCACAGGCATCATCAGTTGAGAAGCTCTGGGTTCACGGGGCCTGCTGCTCCCCCAGGGGATGGGACTGGGATGCTCGGCTGGTTTATCCAGCTCCTAATCATTGGTTCAGGGCAGAGCCAGGCCCATGTCCATCTGCGCAGTGTCACTCCTGCCTTTCGAGAGTCTGCCCTTCGCCTTCCCCTCCACTGGACTCAGTCTCCATTGCGGCTTCTCCAGGGGTGGCTGAAGTTCCACCCTCAACCTGCTTTCTCTTGATCACAGCCACCTTGCTCCATGGAAAACTTGACAGATTTGATTTGAATCTCTAGCCTGTGAAAGGCCAGAGCTTTGCCATGATTTCTGTGAATCCCAGGGGCTTTGATTGTTAGGGTCTCTCCTCCTGGGGCCTCTGCTCCAAGCACATAGACACTGTTGGACTCAGTGTGGGCCTGACATGAGAGGATCCTTTGCTGGCTTACACACACACACACACACACACACACACGAGTCACGTCCTGAGCATGTGAGTTTTAGTAGTTTTCCCAAAGACTGGGGAGTCGTGAGGAAGGGCTCATAGCTGGCAGAGCCTTCCTCACCTCTCCGTGACTGTCCTTCTTCCTCTCTCCCTGTTTCTCTAGCCCACTCTCACCCTGGCGAACGTGTCCTGCTCCTCTTCTCCCACAGACAAGGCACTTAGCCAATTTGTAGAGTCTCGTACTCAGAGTATTTGCCAAGCAGACCCATTGCTCCCCTTGGTAAATAAACAGGTCTCTCTACCTCCTAACACAGCAATGGCCTCTCCCTGTGTCTCTCCTCAGTGCTTTTGCATTTTAAGTGCAAATTTCCACCTGCTCCTCGGCACATCCACCCGGACGTTCCACAGAGAACCCAGGACTTAGAGCCACTGTTCTTCTCCCCAGAATCCCTCCT
This sequence comes from Bos grunniens, assembly GCF_055505025.1. Taxonomy (NCBI): domain Eukaryota; kingdom Metazoa; phylum Chordata; class Mammalia; order Artiodactyla; family Bovidae; genus Bos; species Bos grunniens. The sequence continues at coordinate 73,850,747 of NC_141170.1, forward strand.
CCTCCTCATCCTCCGATGTGCCCTCTGTGGCCACGGGTGGCATTGGTCTCCAACTCACCCACATTAGGGGGCAGTGTAGGGTTGGGAATGGACTTGCAAATCAGACGACTCGACTTGGACTCTTGAATCAGCTATTGCCTCTGCTGTAGCCTGTCAGGCTCCTCTGTCCATGGATTCTCCAGGCAAGAATACTGCAGTGGGTAGCCATTCCCTTCTCCAGGGGGTCTTCCTGACTCAGGGCTCAAACTCGGGTCTCTTGCATTGCAGGCAGATTCTTTACCGTCTGAGCCACCAGGGAAGCCCACTGCCTATGCAACCTTGGGCAAATTTCTCAGCCTCTCTGAGCCTCAGATTCTTCTCCTGTATGTTGAGGATATAAACACCTCCTTGACAGAGATGTTTCAAGTCTTAAGTAAGGCAAACTTAAACCATGTGCCTAACACAAATAGGCATTGCTGTTGTTATTAATCAGTGACTTTGCTCCTTTTATTTCCTCCATGAAAAATGTCCCTCTCCTTGTATCTGTCTGTTCAGATCCTACCCATTCGTCATGGACCAGTGACAGCAACCGGGGGAAGGCTTACTTACAAGTTAGAAGAAATCACTCCCTCTTCTGTGTATTTATGGCCCTCTGTGTTATTAACTCCTGTTAAGCAGTGAATTTAGAAGAAGAAATCGCTGCTAATAGTCTCTGGGGTCTAAAACAACCTGAACAGCTTCTGTAAAGGCTTTTACCAAGTTCCTCTCCCACAAATGCCTTTCTTTTCAATGACAATTGTATGATTTCCTGCATTTCTTTAGTTATTTATCTGCTTCTTAAGTGCCAGCTGTCTGACTGCAGGGCTTAAGCCTCAGGAATCTTTGTAACCTCAGTCCTTCCGTTGCCACATTCAAGGACCTCAGTAGATAAATATTGAAAGTGCTCAACAAATGCTTGTTCAATCAAGCAATGAACTATGAATGCATGAGATTCAATGAGCATTGGTTATCAGCTCCTCTTAAGCAGTACATTTCTCAGAAGAAATCACTGCTAATATTTTCTCAGGTTCAGAAAGACCTGGAGACCTTCTGTAACAGCTTTCACCAAGTCGCTCTCAGTTCATGTCAGTTGGCAAAACCAGAATGTCTTTTTCACCATTTATAGCAGAACCGAAGAATCACAGCTCTGACGACTCTTCGTGAAAGGTCTGGCTCCTCAGCAGCCAGGAGTGGGCTTAGCTGACAGTCTCCAGCTGCCAGCTTCTTCTAGAGCCTTCTCAGCTTGCAAGCCAAGGTCACTCTTGTCTCAGGGAAACCCTGCATTGTAACTGAGCAAGGTGGTGGTACAAGGGCTGGCCATTCCTGCTGAAAGCTGGACTGCTTTACCAGGCATCAAGGTTGGCTGAACGTAGTGGGGTCTGACGTCTCCCCTGCTCCCATCTGCTTCTCCCTGTTTTCTTTTACAGCTGTTCCCAATAAAGCCTTTTACAATTTCAACTCTAGCTCAGCCTCTGCTTCTTCTAAATCCCAAATAGCACACCACCGCAGACTAGTGTCCCAAAAGAGCCTAGAAAGAGCCAGAAGGAAGACTGACCTCATTTTCCAGGAGAGATGCACATTTATGGCAGGTGAGAAAAAACAGAATATTGAGCCGATCCGACAGCACCAATTTTGGCCATAGTCTGACCATCGGAGTCTTTCCCAGTGGCCTGCCCAGATAGCACGAAGGACACCAAGGGAATCTTTGGTTTTTAATGGGGAAATCCAACTATAATTACATTGTCCAAAATATAGTGAAATTGATCAGAGAGAATGCTATTCTCACAGCACATTTTTTTATTTCCCAAATGAGTTTAAAAACAAGACATTATTGATGGATTCCATTATTTCTCTCAAAGGATGAAAGATAAAAATAAATAGCACTGTCTGGACTATACACTCCAGGGAACTGCCTTGGCTTGTACTGGGGTAGAGAGGAATGTGGAGGGTGGCTGGAGGGAAATTTTTCCAGCTGGTCCTTTTTTGGTCTGGAAGCTCCAGGATTATTCATGGTCTATAAAGGTGACTCTGCCTTTTCCTCTCTCTGCCCTTGTTACCCTTTGGCAACTCTCTGTTGGCTCCTGGGGACTTTTGCCCAAAGCCGGGCCTCATGTGCATCAAGTAGAAATTTGCAGAGAGCCTTCATTCTGCCACTCACTCTTTTCACTCAGCTGGTGCCTCCTGGGATATTTGGACAGGTTCATCTTGTAGGTCACATATGCCTGGAAATCACTGAGACCGCCCCCCCTTTGAGGGTTTGAGGAATGGTCATATTTGACATTGCTTTCAGACAACAGTCCAGCACAGAGCTGTGCCTTTGTTGTCAGACCCTTAGATGATTTCCATATCTTGGCTACTATGATTAATGCTGCAATGAACGTGGGATAGTAGGCATCTCTTCAGGATCCTGAATTCATTTTTTGGGGATATATACCCAAGAGCGGGACTGCTAGATCATACAGTAGTTCTATTCTAAGTTTTCAAGGAACTTCCACATCATTTTCTCTAATGAAAACCCACACCAGTTTTCTTTTTCTATGTCAATATAATATTCTATTGTAGATGGATAGATAGATACCACAGCTTCTTTATCCATCCATCCATTGATGGACATTTAATTTGTTTCTATATCTTGGCTATTGGAAATAATGCTGTAATGATCATAGGAGTGCAGATATCTCTTCAAGACAGCGATTTCATTTCCTTTTGGATAAATACCCAGAAGTGGAATTACTAAATTATATGGTAGTTTTAATTTTAACTTTTTGAGGAACTTTCACATTGGGCTGGCTGCACCAAATTAAATTCCCATCAACAATGCATGAATGGCTGGGGAGATATGCTTTCAGATAACTTATGGCAAGATGGAGGAAGAAATGGCAGGGCTTCTGCTTTCTAGAACACTGTGAAAGGCATTGTTTTTTTCCTCAGTTTATCCCTAACCCTCTCCCCAATACCCTCCAGCAGGCCTGTGATGGGATAGGACAACTCTGTCCACTGTACTCCTTGACATCCTAAAACTGACTGCCTGATCCTGGTCAGGACACTTAACTTGTCCATGCCTCAGTTTCTTCCTCTGAAAATTCCTTCTGTTCGTGAGGCTGCACTTGAGATGATGATGGGTGAAAGGCTTTGTAAACTGCAAAATTGCTGTGTGAATGTCAGATCTTATCACTGCACCCTTAAGAGGTACTTGACTTCTTCCACTGGGGAAGGTAAATATCCCACACAGGGCTGCTTGAGATAGTAACATTTTCACAACTTTTTTTCAGCAGAGGGCAAACCTTTATTTGACATGAGCTAAGATGGCCTGTAGAGGACAAACTCGGGATTTACAACTGCCCTCTTCCCGAAATGACCGCTCCTGTGGGTCAGCATTCAGGCCAGTGGACACACCTCCTTGCCCTCCCTTAAATGATGGATCACCCGCTCTCCTACTGAACTAACAGCCTTCAGGAGCCACATAAATTTCAAGCTTCAGTGTCATCCTAACGGTCAAGAACAAGGAGTCATGAGGTTTGTTTAAGGGATGAAAATTTATCTCCGTGCAGTGGTGGGTCTGGTCTTGCCCTAGTGTAATGGGAGTGTGTGTGCTGGGGGAGGGGAACAGTGTGCCAGAATCAGCATCTCACCCTTTGGCCAAGCTCCTAAGGTTCTGCCTAGTTGCCTTGGGGCTGCTGATCCAGGCACGCAGGATGTCCTTCTGGATTGACTGCATGGACAGGGCCAGCCAAGGGCAGCGACCACATCTGGACCACATAGCTGGACCGCATCTATGGATTGTGCCTTGTCCACCATTATAGTCCCAGAGTCCAGCACAGTTTCTTCTCAATAAATATTTATTGGATAATCAAACTAATCTTTCTTGCTTTCAGATAAATGTACCGATTCTGTCTCTTGGGCTGTGGAAAGGAAGTGGTGGGGAAGAATTAAAACCCTTCTGAGTACTAGTAGGCTTATTTGACATAGAAAAGTCTTATTTGCTTGGGTATGTTTTAAGCTCTCTGAGGAGAATATATTTAAATCTATATCTATCCATATTTATATCAGTTTATATCCATATTTAAATCTACTATGATTTGTGGCTTTCAATAAGCAGATAAAGACCAATCATCTAACCATGTAATTACCTAACTTCAAATATGAAAACTTCCATATTCTTCAACTGGATTTCATCCTTCAAGCAATCCAGGGTGATGTGTATTGTCCTCTCCCATTTGTAGAAGAGGAAATTAAAGTCCTTTGAAGACAAGACCTGCTGAATCTGGGATTTATATCAGGTACCCTGACAACACATTTGGTGATGTTCCCACGCCATCAGTGGGTCCTTCCCAGCACTAGATTCTGAAGAGCTCAGAAAGGTGGGCTTGAGGAAGGACTCTGAAGATAAGTTCTAGACACTCTTCTTCAGAGCAGCTCTTCCTCTAAGACATGGGTGGGTTATAGAGGGGCTTCCCAGGTGGCCCTGGTGGTAAAGAACCCTCCTGGCAATGGAGGAGACCCAGGTTCAATCCCTGGGTCAGAAAGATCCCCTGGAGGAGGACATGGCACCCCACTCCAGTATTCTTGCCTGGGGAATCCCATGGACAGAGGAGCCTGGCGGGTTACACTCCATGAGGTCGCAGAGAGTCGGACATAACTGAGCAACCGAGCACACATGCACAAGCTGCAGATGGGAGACTCATAGCTGGGCCTGTAGGCAGTAGTGGAAAGCTTAGTCCATCTTCTGATTTCAGGGAAGTCTGTCTGAAGTTCCTCTCTTGGTGTTGATTCTGATTAACTTACTCCTGAAAGCTATATTCAAACACAAAGAAAACATTCCTGGGAAGGGCAGTCCAGTGAAGTAACAGTCATTGAGAAGAAATGTGGATGCATTTTAGATACTTCCCTCAGGATATATTTTGATATGGGCTGTGGTGGGTTGAGCAGAGGGCATAGTGTAGAATAACTGAGTCACAGAATAACTCAGATTATTTATAGAATAAAATATAGAATATTTATAGAATAAAAAAACATAAGCCCCATATATCTTTAGTCTTAATATTTTTAGTCTTATTTAAAATTGAGACCAGAGGCTGTAGACTTCAACAGCAAGAAACTTGAGAGATTATATGTCCTTTGAGAATGCAATGCATTGAATTAGCCATGGTTTATGGATTAGAGAAGAGCTAGAGAATATTTAGAGACCCCTGATTATACACTGAAGTTAAATCTGTACTCATTTTTAAATTTGTTCTCCTGAAGTAGACTTTCTAAGTCTGTTTGCTAAGAAGACTGAAGCTATTTCCCATAAAATTATTATATTGATCTGTGAGTTTGAGATTGTGAAAGTTGGTATGGAAAACTGTCTTTGTCTTACAAGATTGACTTTACTCACAGAGCTACTCTCTGTGACTCACAAATGTACTTCTAGTCAACTTACTGCAACTGAAAGTTGGGCGCATTCTCCTAGAACTAGAAATATAGTTAAAGGCATTCTGATGTAAAGAGATCGATGTATTCATTGGGTTCTCCAGGAAAATAGAATCGATATGCTAGATACGAGAGGATTTAATACAGGAATTGACTGGTGCAGTCATGGAGGCTGAGAAGTCCCATGATCTGCTGTCTGTAAACTGGAGACCCAGAAACACTGACAGTGTACTTTAATCCAAAAGCCTAAGAATTGGGGAGGGAGTGGACGTAAAGGGCGTGGGCACAGTGGTGTAAGTCTTAGTTTGAAACCTAAGAACAGATGCACCAATGTCTGAGAGCAGAAGATAGATGTCTTAGCTCAAGCAGAGACAGCAAGTTCACCCTCCATCTGCCTTTTTGTTCTATTCAGGCCCTCAATAGACTGGATGATGTCCACCTGTAGGTGAGGCTGGGGAGGGTGATCTTTCTTAGTCTACCTATTCAAAAGTTCATGTCTTCCTGAAATCTCCTCACAGACATACCCAGAAATCATGTTTTACCAGCTATCTGGGCATCCCATGGCCCAGTCAAGCTGATACATAAAATTAACCATCACAAGTGACTCTTGTAAAATAAAGTGATTGTAAACTAATGTGATTCTGATTAACTTCTTTTTTAAAAGTGCAAAATTTCAGAATAAATAGTAGGAAACAGATGATAAAGACAAAAACATAGTAATGACATAGAAAACAAAGATCAAATAGAAAAAAAATCTTGGTTCCTTGAGAAAACTAATAAACAAAATTCTGACAGTATTGATTAAGAGAAGAAGAAAATGACCAAAAAACTACAGAATTTAAAAATTTTCCTGACAAAGGGGAGGGAAAGGATATCACAAATCTGGGGAAAGAGCTTTGAGAGGCAAAGCTGGGGACACTTACTGAGTTTTCCTTGCTTCCCAGTTTCATCTTGAAGTTGCTATGTATTGTCCCTGATGTCTGGATGGATTAGTGATGCCTGGATGGACTAATGCTGTCTGAATGAGTTCGTGATATCTGGATCGGCCAGGTAAGATTCATCTGGTTGCAATAAACCAAAACCCATTCTCTGGTTAGTTACAAAGAAAGGGAATTTATTGTCTCACAAAACTGAAGAGTTTACTGGATGACTTAATCTGAGGCCCAAACAACACCATCGAATTCCTCTCCTAGAGGGGCACCTCTCCTAAAGGGGCAACCTGTGTGGGTTCTCCAGCTCACACTACCCCAACTCTTTGGCGAGTAGAAGGTTAAGACTGCTTCCCCATATGGTAACCATAAGACCTGTCAAGCAGTTTTGTTAGCCCTGATTGCTCGTGTTGGATGGTGCATTCACCACAAAACCAGTCACTGTGGCTAGGAGAGTGGAATGTTCTGGAATGCTCTAGTCTAGAGCCACGTGCAATGGAAAATGAGAGTATTCATCAAATGAGCCACATAGAATTGAATTGAATTGAATTGAATGTTGGGAAGAAATCATTCCCTTCAAAGAAAAATTGTGTCCTGTTGTCATGAGAAGGGATTGTTAATAACTGGTGACGCATATCCCACAGGTGTCCATTACCCTGGTGGTGGGGAGGAGGTGGCAAAGATCATCAGACACCATGGCCAGCATCATGAGGGCCTTTCAGCTGATTTAGGAAACTGCATGAAATATCCACAGGCAGCTCTTCAAGAATACGATTGAATTCAAGAGGCCAGTTTGGGGCATATTCAGAATGAATTCCAGACTTGTGACACCCACTGAGTTAATGAAGAAAGGAAACGATGGGAAGCCAGAAATATTTGACCAGCAGCCAACCACAAGAGTGGCATATTAGGGTGATGTGGTCAAAGAGAGATTGGCAAACTCTGATTTAAAAAAAAAAGAGACAAGACTGTTTTGGTTTTTTTCCCCCCAGAGAATCCAATTTGTAGCCATTCAAACCAAGTGCCTTTGAGGTTTGGATGAATAATTTTTCTTTGGTTATTACAGCAAGCATCAGAGCCAGTTAGATGTTAGTGAAGGCTTTCTAAAGCTTGTAAGTCTGGTGAGAACATCAGTAAGGTGGCAAGGTGGGAGTGGGGGTGGAGGTGGGGGGTGAGGGGGTGAGCCTGGGAGGGATGGAGGGTGGGGGGAAGGGAGGGAGGTGCAGTGGGGTTTAGTTGGAAAGTGGGGGAGGGGTATGAGAAGCATGGTAAGGTCTTTGAGATTCTTACAAGATTTACAGATTGGTTTAGAATTTGAAGATTATGTTTGGTTTAAAAATAGATCCCCAAACTGCAGTATTCTTAAATTATCACTCTTCTGCAAGATTTCTGTGATTCCCTGCTGATTAGACCTCATAGATATTTTCTCTTTAATGTCTGTATGTATGAAATATCATCCATTCATTCCCTCATTCATGCATTCAATCAACATTGCTTTGAGGGCTCCCTGAAGGAGCATCAGGGTTTCAGACAGGTTTGAGGATTTCCTATCCACCCCCACCATCTCCTCCTTACCATCTTCACTGGCCATCTAGCTACCAACTCAGCATTACCATGTGGATGGCTCATGGGCATTTCAGAGTCAACATCTCCAATACAAAACCCTTGATACCTCTGTCCCAGCCAAACTCTCTCCTCTTCTAGGCTTTCTCATCTCAAGAAATGGTCCCTCCATCAACCCACTGGATCCAGCCAAAACTGTCAAGAACTGGCATTCTTGACATTTCCTTCAACTTCATACCTAAATCCAACCCAGTACCTAGTAGGCTCTGAATCAATATTGACCTAATGACCTAATATTCAACCTAATGGTTGAATAAGAGGTGAATGAATGAATAACGCTTTGATTTGCCTACACATGACACTTCAGCCTGTGCCATTTCATCCCCCATCGAAATGCATGCTCCTAATGTGGAGATATAGCTTGAGTAAGTGTATGTCTGAACAAAAATTTTTACATTTTGAAAAACTCTTGCTATTTCCTGGAAACAGATTGTGTTTCTCTGATTGTCTATTAAGGTTTTTTTTTTAACCACTGAAGATCTTGGAATCAAACCAAAATAATCTGCATTTCCATTTTTATATCTTAATTTATAAACTGCACCTTATAATTTACAAGCACTCATTTAGTGTCTCTAGCAGAGCTGAAACAAATACCAAGCCTGCCAGCTATGCCACCCAAGTCTTCTCTCTGCACTCTTCCTATCAGGATCTTTTCCAGGTTGGAGGAAATGGGCTGGAGATAGACCTAGCTTGGAGAGGGTAAGGATAGGAATAATGATGATGAAAGTGAAAGTGTTAGTCAGTCATGTCTGACTCTTTGTGACCCCATGGACTGTAGCCTACCAAGCTCCTCTGTCCATGGAATTCTCCAGGCAAGAATATTGGAGTGGGTAGCCATTTCCATCTCCAGAGGATCTTCCGAACTCAGGGATTGACCCAAGGTCTCCTGTATTACAGGTGGATTCTTTAGCATCTGAACCACTGGGGAAGCCCAATAATGATGATATGTCACATTTATTTAGGGGATAAAGAGGAAGGTTTCATTATACCCATTTTATAGATGAGAAAATATAGGCTGGAGATGGGAGTGACATGACCAAGGTTTGTTTACGAGTGATGAACCAGGCCTAGAATCTGCATCTCTGGAATTCCTCATGCCCAGTCTTTCCAGGACACTAGACCAGGGTGTTTCCACTCAGCACTTGTGGTATTTGGGCTGGATCATGCTTTGTTGTGCACTGCAGTATGTTTAACAGCATCCTGCAGTATCCTAATAGGTAGGCTCTACCTATTAGATGCCAGTAGCATCCACCCCACTGCAACAACCCAACTATCTCCAGACTTTGCCAAGTGTCACCCCTGATTGAGAAACAATGTGTCATGTCCTTAAGTAAAGCCAAGGGACAAAGGTTAGGAAGATTCATCTCCCTTCACAGCCTCTCACACCCCACCCACTGCCCATTCCCTTCAATCCTAGGGTTTATCTGAGAATTGTCCTGCCCACAATATCACACACATCTCTGAACAAATACTTAGTACCTCTTGTGTGGCATTGCGTCCATTATACTCTTGATCACATTTAGCTCCCAAAGATACACCCAACTATCCCATTTTACAGATGAGGAAACTGAGGCATCGAGTTTGCCTTAATGTGGGCCATAACTTGCCCACAATCACACACTATCAGGCTGAACTGCAAACCCACAGCTATCTAGCTCTGGGGACAGAGAGCTTACCTTCCCTACCCTACTTCCTTGATCCACTTCACAGTTGAGAACATTTTACTGGGTCAGCAAAAAGGTACTGTGTTTGACAATTCCCATCTCCTCCTCTCTATAAAGCAGTAGCCTGCCTCTCTCAAGGGAGACATCTTTCAGGATGTGCAGGACACACATCCATGGCTGTGGGTCCATGTGCCTATCACCCTCTCCAGGCCAAAGTCTGCATCAACATTGCCAGCACTGGGTCTTGCTGAGAAGGGACGGGGGCAATGCATGTCAACACAGCGGTGAGGAGGACTTCTCTGGTGGTCCCATGGTTAAGACTCTGTGCTTCCACTGCAGGTGGCACAGGTTTGTTCCCTGGTCAGGGAAGTTTTGCATCCCCTGCAGAGCAGCCGAAACAAAACAAGAACATGGCAGTGAGGGCTACACACAGCAGCCAGTTCTGGAGTAGGATCCTCCTGACTATGTACTGTGTGACCCTGGGCAAGAGAAATACACCTCTGAGCTCAGTTTTTCCCATCTATAAAATGTGGACACCCATTTCCCAGGGCAGATGTGAATTAAGTGATGATAAATGTAGATTGGTTCCCATGGATGCTAGGTGCTGGCTAAATAATGACCTGCAATGAATGTCAACGTCCTCCATGAAGTTACCTGCAACAGACTGACTTATGATTCCTGAACCCTTATGGTCAATCTGTGACCCCCATGTAGCCATATGGAGTTACTTCTTCAGGGCTATCTGCGCAGCGAGACTTCAAATTCCCTGAGGATACGGCGTGATCCTTTGCCCACCCAGTCTCTCTGCCCCCGTGGCCGGCCATATCTGCTTCAAATGATTGCTGAAGCAGCCATAGTACTGATTCCTACAGTCATAACCATTTGCATCTGGTACTGCTTCTTCTCGGTGTATCTTAGCATATGAAATGATTTCCTTGGTTAGTAGTCTGATGATGGGCTCTTGATTCTGCACTCTGAGTAGTCCTGGCTTTTTGCCATTTTGATTCTGCTTTGACCGTCTTCTTTGATTTCTCCACCTCACACTACCTTGTGGTAAGATTCAAGCTCAGCACATCAAAGGTAGGGTGAGAAGAGGGGCTCAGCAGGGCCTGGTTACCCACATCCCCCATCCAGGCTCTAACCCCCATTTCTGCCCAGCCATTTACTCCTTGACCACCGGTCAGTTATTGACGTTTTCTGTGCCTCAGTTTCCTAATGGGTAGATTAGGACATGCCTCAAAGAGTTGGAAGATTAAATGTACAGAGCCTAGAATGTACCACACCGTGGGTCTCTATTAACTATTGCCCCTAGTGCTTTAATTCGGGTGGGTGGGGTGGCTAGTGATGCGCTGAGGGAGGGAGAGCTTGGATAGGCTTTTGAGCTCAGTGGCAAGCAGTAGGCAGGCCCCGGAGCAGCAGGGGCGCGCAGTGCTGTAGCGGCTTTTCTTGCCTACATGCTTTCAGGAGAGAAAGGCGGCTAGCTTCCTCAGCCTCCGGTGCTGAGGGCAGGGAGCCGACCCCACAGCCCCACCGTAAAAGACAAGCAAGCCCATCCCCGCTGAACTCAAATGACAGCATTCACATCCTTCAAGTATTAATAAAGGCAGCTCAAAATTCTGTACTCTTCAAAGACCCAGGACAAAGTCTCCCTTCCCAGTGATCAAGCCATTGCCCCGAGCCCTACTTTTTCCTTTTCCTCACGTTTTGGTCTGGCTCAAAGGAGCCCAGAGTTTCCCCCCAAATCATTTGGAGCCGGTGGAGGGACTGCGGGCATCTGATCCCCCATCGCTCAGCCAGGTCCCCGGGGCGGGGGCGGGGGTCTCCGTCCAGGCCGGCCCCTCCCGCAAGGTCACCTAACTTTTTCCTCTCTCCGCAGCTCCTGGGAAGGGTCCCGGAGGGGCCGCGGGGCGCGGCGGGGGCGGTGCGAGGCCCCCTCCCCGCGGGCGGGAGCCCGCCCCGCATTATTCATTGGCCAGAGCGGGCTGCGGGCGCGGGTGCTGATGTCAGGCGGGCGCGGGTGCGGCGGGCGCAGCGGCGGCGGCCGCCCAGCAGCCCGGGCGCGGGTGGGGGGGCGCCGAGTGGGGGTGGCGGCCAGCATGCTGCTCGGCTGCGGCTCGGCCTCCCACACCCGCGGCGCCCTTGTCCTCGCCAGTAGCGGCGGCGGAGTAGCGAGCAGCGCCCGCGTCTGCAGCGGCGCAGGGTCCGAGCACGCGGCGCGGCGGCGGGGGTCGTGGCCGGGACGGGGACCGGGGACCCGGGCATGGCGCTGCGGAGGGGCGGCGGGGGGCCGGGGCTGCTGCTGCTACTGCTGCTGGGCACCGCGTGTCTGATACCGCCGAGCGCGCAGGTGAGGCGGCTGGTCCGCTGCCCCGCTACTTGCAGCTGTACCAAGGAGTCCATCATCTGCGTGGGCTCCTCCTGGGTGCCCAGGATCGTGCCGGGCGACATCAGCTCCCTGTGAGTGAGTGGGACCCCGCCAGCCCCTTGCCCCGTCCTGCCCCACCCTGCCGTCCGGGAGTTGCCTCTGGCGCCGGGACAGCGCGACCCTGACTCCCCGGCTTCCCGGCCCCCTTTCTTTGCGTTTGGGGTGGGGAGTGCTATGGGACGTGGGTGGAGCCTCGGGCCCCGGGGAGGATGAGGGGAACCCGAGTCTGGGAAGCCGGACAAGTCCCTGTGGTAGTGTTTTCTCAAAGTCTGGCCCGCTGGCCACCTGCATCAGATCCACCTGGGGGAGTTTGTGCCAAGGCAGATTCTGGGGCCCGCGCGGAATGATGCAGGGTCTGGGGAGTGGAGCTTTGGAGTCTGCATTTGGCCGTCCCCAGGTGGCACTGGCATGCATTAAAGTTTGAGACGAGGATGTGTGCTGGAGTGCAGAGGTGTGGGGGTTGTGTGGGGGCGTGTATATGCAGCCCAGCAGAACTGGAGCAATGATGAGGCCTCACTGTCCCACCCGAGGTCTGGGGCTGTGATTTTCAGTGGCCTCCTCTGGACCTGTTCACACTGCAGGTTGGACAGAACCTGGAAAAGGGCATGTCATCTCTGGAAGTGGTGATGCTGTTCCATGTGGCCTGGAAGACGGAAGCACAGGGGACTTGGTGGAGCACTAGAGAGTGTGGGCATCCAGCTCAGTGGGCAAGTGCTGGGAATCAGCCTGACTTCTTGCCCTGAGTTTACAAGGCCTTCTTGCCAACTTCCCCACCACGCATTACCTTGGCTGCTTATTCAGTGCTGGAGGAGCAGATAGGAAAGGGCTTCCCCTTACTGATTCACCTGCTTGAGAATGCTTTCAACCTGGCCTTACGCAGTCACTCAGGCCACATGACCAGGTCTCATCATGGCTGTGGAAGGGGCTCTTGGCTTGTATCTTCACTGCTAGGAACTGTTTCCTGCTGAGATGACTCCTTTGTTCCTGGCCGAGGTGCTGGAGTGATACCTATTCTGTCACAGGGCACGGATTCCCCCTGGGGGTGGGGAGGAGAAAGTTGCTCACACTTTCTCTTATCTCCACTTCCCTGCCTCCATCCCAAGCAAGGTACTGGGGTCTGGACCCAGGAGTGAAGAGCTTCATGTTTGCATTTTTAGAAGTCAGGAGACTCTGGCCAGGCCAGAACAGAGGGCCCATTTGATGCTTAATATTGCTAAGTCAGATGACATGGAGAATTCCAGAAATGAGAATTCCCCTGGTTAAATCCCTTATACCACCAGCTGCTTAACACAATGGCATGCTAACAGAAATCATTCTGAAATGATGTATTGAGGTCCTGCTGGGGCCAGAGAGGATGAGGGACCTGGTGGCTAAAATAGTCAAGTTCCTTGCTCTGGTTGACCGTTAAATCTGACAGATGGCATTGCCTCCCACTGCACATTCAAGTTCAGGTGTCTCTGAGTTTTCCCCCAAGGCTTTCACGGTGCATTTAATCAGAAGTGCTCTGAGTGACTTTCAGAGCTGTGCTCCCAAGGGGAATGCTTAATCCTACCCTGGAGTTTCGTGGGCCAACATTAATGCTGTGTCTACACAAACAGAATCATGGGCAGAGGTAAAGCAATTATCCATTTTCAGCTAGGGCCTCCTGTAGTTAAGAAAAGGAAGTAGGGGGATTGATTTAAACCGGCTGAGATAATGTCTATGGAAGGAGCTAGACTGATGGTAAAGGTTTCCGTTATTCAGCACAGTTTTCTTATTGATCCAGTTCATTGGAAAATGGCTGGACTCGTCTTGTTTCTTATCCCAAGAAGTCCTGCTTGAAGCCTCACTCCTGAGTGGAGGAGTTTGGACAAGGCCACCGCCCATCCTGCCTGGCACTTCCGGAAGCAACATAGTTTCCATTTTGTTCCTCTCTTGCCTGTAGGAGCCTGGTAAATGGAACATTCTCGGAAATCAAGGACCGGATGTTTTCCCATCTACCGTCCCTGCAGTTGCTGTGAGTGTGGGAAATCCTCTCTGGAATTGGGGGTCCTGGGGCTGTGGTCTTGGGAAGAGCCATTTCTGCCTCCTGGGTATCTGTCCTTCCCAAGATACCCGTGCTCCACCAGTAAACCAAGGCAGGCTCTTAGTGTTGATTTGGCCCATCGTGCCCCCACCAAGCTGAGTCCCCAGTGTCCAGCTCCCTTTCCTTCTCTGGCATGTGTTTTCTTCAAGGACTTTATTGTAGATGCCATCACCCACACCCAGCAACAACTGGGGAGATTAACTACATTGAATTATGGCCTGAATTTTGCCCAGATGAACCATTTCCCAAACACCTCCCTTTAAAAGAGAGCCTGCATGTTCAACTCTTAATGTTATTATGGTCATAGGAATATTTCTAGTTGACTGAGTATGTCAACTGTTGGGCAGCATGCTACGCATTTATGGGCAAATTTTTATTTAATGATATCAGTATTTTCCTTTTCCCATTTGACAGATGGGAAAACTGAGGCTCAGACAAGTTAAGTAACTTGCCCCAAATCACAGCCAGAATTCTGACCCAGGGCCCAAAGCCCACAGTCATAACTCCTCTTCATCACAGGTGCTCCTGCCAAGTACTTGTGTCCTGTGCCTTTAGCCTTGGTCAGTTAATATTAACTGATAAAAAGCAATGTCCAAAATGCAGTTTTCAAAAGCAAATCAGTGACAGGCAAAGTCAGGAGTACGTAGTTCACTCTTTATTTGTATTCATTTCTTAAACTTGAATGAGATCAGAATGAAAACCACCAACATTCTTGATGCATACAGAGAGATATGAAGACATGGCATATAGTAGACTCATCCCAAGTCAATTTCATGTTAATATTTTTGTTCTTGAAATGTTATGTACCTACTTACAACATTATCCTTACCATTTTAAAATCTGTAATTTATGAGAAATTATAGTTCTATTAAAATATTCTTATGATACAAATGCAGAATAGTCATCAGTGGTGACGGTAGAGACAAAGGCTTAAGTGGCAGCTCAAACAGCTATGTGGTGAAAAAGAATCTTCTGAAGTTTTCTTAAACTTTTTTATGATTTTCCATGGGCGCGTGTAGTATGCTAGGAAGGTTTCGTGTTTTGTTTCGTTTTGTTTGGTCTCAGCTGTGTGACTTTGATCAAGTCACTTAACTTCTCTGAATTCAAGTTTCTCTAAGAGTCAGAGTGCTTCTTTTTAGATGTGTGCATCATAAAGCACTCACTGGCTGTTTAGTTGTGCTGAACATTAGAAAGCTGTGAGATAACAGCTCTTAAGTCATATTTACTGATACCCATGGGGAAGAAAGGTGGAAAATAAGGGGGACCAGAAAATCTGGCCAAAGGGAATCCACTTGCCATTATCCATCTGCGTCTATGAGTCAGGTTGTGCACAGAATGGGCCATGCTGAGAAGAGCCCATGTTTGCCCACAGATCAGAACATAACCAAAGAAACAGAAATGGCCTCACCATGAAACTCAACTTTTGAACTTCTTCACTGGAATCTGTTGACATCTGTCTCTTGCTTTCAGATTGCTGAATTCTAACTCATTCACAGTCATCCGGGATGATGCTTTTGCTGGACTCTTTCATCTTGAATACCTGTAAGTTTTGTGCTTTGTCTATGTGCTGAGTAATTGGTATGTCAGTGGAATGGCTGTATTGCTTTCCAAGCTGGAACAGCATCTCTTAGAGAGCTTGGGGGTGGGGGAGAAAATGCAGAAAACCCCATTCTCTTTTCAGCGCTGACCTTTTATAGTTTACTTGTGTATGAACATGCTGGGACAGGAGGAGGTTGGAGAAAAAGAGGGGGAAAGGGAACAAAGAAGGAAAGATATTCATTCATTCTCTGCTGACATTTAATTTGTCATGTCGTAAGCACAATTGGAAATTGCATCAGGTATTTTTACCTCTCAAAACTAGGCGTGGATTTGCTGATCAGCCAGAAATAAAGCTGAAGGATTCCGAGGGTTACATATTTGTAAGAAAGTCTCCCTATTTGGGGTTACAACTTCATGTTTTTAATTCAACTGCTCTATATCCCATTTTCAGTATCCCCTGTGAGCTGCTGCTGGGAGTCTAATTTTATTTTTTCTCCTTTAAAATAAAGGTTATTTTTCCCTTTTCAGATGTGCAGTTGTCCCCTCACCAGCAATGAGCTCTGCCCTCCCTCTGATTTCTGCCTTTTCATACTCTCATAGTCTTTTTTCCCCTTAAGTTCTCCCATCCTTGTCTCTTGTCACTTTGTAATAATATTAATCCAGCTATCAGATGGGATTTCCTCACTTAGCATTCAGAATGATTTTTAAAACCTTGTCTCTGCCTTCTTATCTGAGATATTTGAATTCTAAGCACATCCTGTGTCTAGGAAAGCTCTCTGCTGATTTTTTGTCCCCAGGAAAGATGTCTCTGGAGGAATTCTTTCTCCAGAGGACACGTAATACAGGTACTGTCATGATACCTGATAGTCTAGGTAACCTGGGAAGAGTAGTCAGGCTGAAGCGCTAAGTTTAACTAGGTTCTACGGAAGCACATAAACAGTCAGGGGAGGTGCTGAGTGAAGAGCAGTCTGTTCTCTCTTTCCAGTAGTGCATCTTCCTGTCACAGTTATTGAGGAGGAGGTTTGCTTCTCAGTTTTTACTGAAGTCTATTACTGAATAGACCCCTGACTTTAAAAAAAAAAAAAAGACCGGATCATTCTCAGTGTACGAATCAAGAACTGTTTTACTAACTAATGACATCACAGTGCAAAGCCTCTCCCTTGGACCATCTCATCAGAGACCCTCTTATACTTGAAGAAATGTGAGGCCGTAAGCTGAAATTTCGTTCTCTGTGGCCCTAGGGAATAGTCCCAGTGCATTCACTTCATGTATTTCCCACAAAGACTTTAAAGCACGGCTGGAGTTTTTATTTTGAGATCCTATGTGCAAGCCCTAAGACATTTAAGCACTGAGTTTGGTCTGTGTTCAGCTTCCTTATACTTTCCATTTCCAGTGACCTGGAGATCAGAGAGTATCTCTGTCTTGTCGTCCATGTGTTCAGAGGTGACACTGTGCAGGACATGATGAACTCAAGCTTGTTGGAGTAAGGGAGTGAAAATCTCTGTCATGTCCGACTCTTTGCAACCCCATGGACTATACAGTCCTTGGAATTCTCCAGGCCAGAATACTGGAGTGGGTAGCCTTTCCCTTCTCCAGGGGATCTTCCCAAATCAGGGATCGAACCCAGGTCTCTTACATTGCAGGCAGATTCTTTACCAGCTGAGCCACAAGGGAAGCCCAAGCTTGTTGGAAGCCAAGTTTAATTGAATTCTCCCTGGGCAAAGACTTCAATGTGTGCATAAGCACTCAGTCACTCAGTTGTGTCTGACTCTATGCAACCATATGGACTGTAGCCACCAGGCTCCTCTGTCCATGAGATTCTCCAGGTGAGAATACTAGACTGGGTTGCCATGCCCTCCTCCAGGGGATCCTCCCAACCCAGGGATTGAACCCATGTCTCCTGTGTCTCCTGCCATTGGCAGTCAGCTTCTTTACCCATTCAGCCACCTGTGAAGCCCAAAGGCTTCAATATGGAGGTGTAAAACAGACGGCTGTGTTCAAGGGACAATGATATAAAGAAAAATATTAATAGCCAGGTGCTGTGAAATGTAAGGTTGGAGGGGGAAAGAGATCTGGAAGTGTTCCAGTCTTGTGGAATTTGAGAATATCTTGCCTTTGTCTTGGAGAAGGAAATGGCAATCCACCCCAGTACTCTTGCCTGGAAAATCCCATGGACAGAGGATCCTGGTAGGCTATATATAGTGCATGGGGTCGCAGAGTCGGACACGACTGAGTGACATCACTTTCCTTTCCTTTCCTTTGCCTTTGTCTAGGGCTTTCTTCTTTCTCCCCCAAAGTGTTTCTACCCTTGCTGCCGACTCTGACTTTGAAGACTTCCACGCTGCTTCTGGAAGGAATGCAAAAAGCATATCTGTGTGCATGCACTCTTGCACACACACCCGGTTTCCACTTGGAATCTGGTGTCGCTGGCCGAGCCCTTGGGCATGAATTTCTGAAACTCATAAGTGCATTCAGATTCCATTCTGAAAGCATCCCAGTATCTTTTTTGAGGTATTAAGCACAGAAAATTCAGTTTAATTATACGGATTTTCTTCTTAGGTTCATTGAAGGGAACAAAATAGAAACAATTTCAAGAAACGCCTTCCGTGGCCTCCGTGACCTGACTCACCTGTAAGTCCTGTGAAAAGTGTTGTAACTTCTTTAATGTGTAGAGTGAGGGTCACTTCCTGGTGCTTCTCTCCTTTTAAAAAATTTTTACTTTATATTGGGGTATAGTTGATTTACAATGTTGTATTAGTTTCAGGTGTACAGCAAAATGATTCAGTTATACATATACGTATATCCGTTCTTTTTCAAATTCTTTCCCCATGTAGGTTATTATAGAGTACTGAGTAGAGTTCCCAGTGCCTCTCTTTCTTGGCTGTTTCGTCCATATTATAATATCCACTGAAGGAATTCATTTCTAGGTTGCCCGAGAGGTTTCTATATTGTCAATCGGGCACCATCCCATCATAAGCACTCACACACTTGGCTTTCTTATCTTCTCCATCCTCCTGAACCACCATTATGGTTCACATGACTGCCTGTGAAATCGGGGAGTGATGGGAGTGATGGAGGAGGTGGAAAGGAAAGAAACATGTATTGTATACCTACTCTGTGCTTAGTAAGCTTTTCTTTATCTTTCTCCTTAATCTGGGAGTCCCCATTGTACAGATTTGGGAACTGAGGCTTACCTAACTCATTGAAGAATGCTGAATGGAGGAACAACATTTGTTGAAGCAGAATAGAGACATTTTTGTGGTTCCTTTAATTTGAATGCAAATAGCTTTTTCTTTTATGTTGGATTTATCTGTTGCTTAAGCTAAGCTCTCTGGGTTCTTTAATAGCTTTCTGGAGAAAAAAATTAAACAAATTGATTTGAATTGGCGTATCAAATGAAACAAGCACACACACTTAGCAAATTTAGAAAACTGGAGAAATAGTGGCTGAGCTTATGAAAATGTGAACATCGTCTTTGTCTTGGTAGGAGCAATTTAACAGCCAGGAACCAGTCACATTTGCATACTAGAAACTTTGTGTTTGAGTAGGATAACATACCCCATTTCCATAGTGAGCTTGCCTATGGTCAAAAAAACAAACTGGGGAAATTGAAGGGCTTTGAGCAGGAGTATTAGGCAAGGGTGGCAGTACCTCCCGTATGTGAACTCTAACTGATAAAGCATCTAGAGAGATGATCTTTTACATCAGACCCTGATAGAGGCAAAGGTATCTGTCATTAGGCTCAGCGAGCACTTGATTCTGGAGTCCTACCAATCAAAAGTCTTGCCTGAGTCATAGTTTGTAGAGGAAGAAGATGAGGGAGCGGGAATGGGAGGTCCAAACAGCACAGCCAATCCTGGACAGCATCAAACTCTTGTTGAAGTTATTTCTCTGTGATTTCTTTCTTTCCTATAAAAGTCTTGATTGTTTTTTCAGATTCAGCCTAGATGCCCAATCCCCACATTCTTGCAGAGGCCAAGACAGTGGGCTTCGAGTTACATAGACTTAGGTGCAAATCTCAAGGCTGCCATTTGTTAAGATTATTTAACCTTTTTTGAGCCTCACTTTCCTCATCCGTGAAAATAGGGATGATTATACTGAACTCATAAAATAGCTGCACATAGTGGGTTAATGCTTATTTGCAGAGCATCCGGCCCATTATCCGTGGTAAATGCCCAAGATCTGGTTGGCATTATTATCATCTTCCTCCTCCACAGCAGAGCATCATCATTCCCTCCATCCACTCAGGAAGAAGTCTCAGTTTTCTCCAATGGCTGCTGAGTAGCCTTGGCAGTTTGGGTGGCTAGACAGGGTCTTTGGTAAGACAGCTGTGGATGTCTGGAGAGGAACAGCTGTGGCCAGACAAATCCACTTCCCGAAAGTCAGGAATGAGGGGCTTTGTTTCTGACCAAAGGCTCTGGGCAGATTCTGCATCTAAAGCAAAGCCAGTATGACTGGTTGACTTTGCCCAGATGTCAACTTTCATTGAACCAATTGGCTGTAAGTCCCTGATCTGAAAACAGGTGTGAATATGCAGGTACTGTGCATATATATTTGCATATTTTTGTGTAAGTGGGTCCATGCACTTCTATTCGTGGGTGCACATAACTGTGTGTGTGCTTGTGCATTTGCACATACAGCCATATGCTATGTTACCCATATTTGTGCAAGAGGCACCTCTTTGTCTGTGTGACACGCAGGGGCACACACAGAGGAAACAAAGGGGTCTTTTGTTTGGGTCCAGAGTGCATCTGATGTGTTAGAGGAGATGCATTACCATCTGGCATGTGTTACCATCCTCCAGTCAAGCCTACAGAGCACCCCCCTCCCCAGCTCTCCAGCCCTATTTCCCTGAATATGCCCACAATACTGGGCTCTCCTGAGCACACCCAATTCACCCCCATAACCAACCTTTCCCTTACATCATTTCCCTTGCCCAGGAGATGGTTTCTTCTGCCCACAGTCATCTGGAATCTACCTTTTCCTCCACAGTCCAGATTAAGTTCTCTCTGTTCCTTGGAGCCAGTCCTGATCCCCCCTCCTCCCTTGTTGTAGCCTGCCCCGCTGACTCCACACAACCAGGTCTTGGCTGTAGACACTGGCCATATTGGTTGATGCCATCTCACGGACGGTAGTTTCGTCTCTGAGCTGTGTTGAGAGCTCCCTGAGGGCAGGGTTCCTACAGCTCTCCCATTAGCTCTACTCCTCGCCAGCATCTCACATGGGGCTAAACCAGCAGGATGTTCTTTCTGACTCACTGGCAGACCAATGAGTTACCAAGCTGAGTTTTCCTTACATGCTCTACTGCAGTGCGAGTCTTATGACTTTTAAAGTTGACTCCTCTAAGGCTGGAGATATATGTAGTAATAAAAAACATTTACTATGCTGTTCAGGGTTTCCCAGGTGGTGTAGTGGTAAAGAATCTACCTGCCAATGCAGGAGATGTGAGTTAGATCCCTGGGTTGGGAAGATTCCCTGGAGTAGGAATTGGCCACCCACTCCAGTACTCTTGCCTGGAAAACTCCATGGACAGAGGAGCCTGGTGGGCTACCATCCATGGGGTTACAAAGAGTCAGGCATGACTGAGCATGCATGCAGCGTGAGCACAAAGCAGCAAAACACTGTGTAAAGAATGAGCTGATCACCCATCCTCTTTTTTTCTGTGTGAACTGGTAAGCTCATTCAACTTCACTCCTGTGCTTAAGGAAGTGACTGTCTGAAATTTGCTTGTTTAAATACCTGCTTTTTATCTTTTATGAACTTTTCTAACACCTGCAGACTCACATTCATACACAAAGAAACACAGATCAGGTTTCAAAGCATTGAAGGAACAGTGCCAATCTGTAACTAAAATCTGGGACATTTGTTTTTCCAGCGGTCCCACAAAGCCCAAGGGACCAGTTAAGTAGTTTTAGAAATGAAGTATGTGCCATGAATTTGTAGACAAAATGAAGTGGAAAGTGAGATGTTATGCACTGCGTCTGGGGGTGTGGGGAGGTGGTGGTGGATAGTCCATCTAAATAATTCAGCTTTCTGAAATCCAAATTGAACATTTAGAACAGTTGCTTTTATTTTGGCCTTGATGACTCTATATATGCTTATCACTTCAATCCAGTGCATTTCAATTCACTAAAAATATTTAGCTAAACTAGTAATCTTTAATTAGCTAAAAAATTGTGCTTTACTTAAAAAAAAAGTGACTAGCA
Organism: Bos grunniens; assembly: GCF_055505025.1. Taxonomy (NCBI): domain Eukaryota; kingdom Metazoa; phylum Chordata; class Mammalia; order Artiodactyla; family Bovidae; genus Bos; species Bos grunniens. The sequence continues at coordinate 73,872,628 of NC_141170.1, forward strand.
ACCAGAAAAAAATAAAAGCAACTCTCTCCTTTTTAAATTTCAAAAAGCTGCTTCTAGAGAACATTCAGTCTGATTACAGTCCGAAGTCTATAATCTACAGTCTGTAGTTACAATTCTAATTTATCATCTGTTCAACCTATTTCCAACATCTTAAAAAATATACAAATAAATCATTTAGGAAAGAAATGTAAAATGATACATGAAATTGTATTTTAATCCATTTGTGGTTACCTGGATGAGAAAGGACATAATTCAGAAACTATAGGTCTCCCTGTATTCTGTTGGTATCACACAGTAAGAATGTTTGGATTAAAAATGGGCACAAAGCTTTCTATCCTAGCTGACTCTAAGGAAGAACACTCTTTCATTCCTACTTCTTGGATGGGTCATTAGGATGCTATAAAAGACTGGTTTCATATATGTTTTTAAAGAGGGTGGTGCTCAATTCCCTACGTGTTGATTATCATTTATATGTTTTCTGTTTGTACTCAAGTGTGTAGAAGAAAACAAAAGTAAGCATGAGTATTTTGGCTGACTCACTCAGGGCACGAGGCCTGGGGGAAATCAGACTTGATGTACATCGTTTCAATGCCTAGCATCTTTCTCCGTCAGCAGCCCAGCACCGTGGACATTCATCTTCAGCAGGATGATGACAGGGCACTGCATAATCCTAAGTCATCAGAGAAAGCGTTGATAATATTCGTTCAATTCAAGTCTACTTCCTGAAGATGGGGACTATATTATAGAGAGACATTATAGAAAGCTCTTCAACTCGAAGAACAAAAATGCAGAATGGTTTCTAGTCAACCTTCATTAAGGAGAAAATGAGATTGATCTCAGTCATTCCCTAAACTGTGGTTCACTGAGATTTTGTATCATCATTAGGGTTAGTGCTGAGATTCTTTATGTAAAAGAGTATTTACTGAGTCCTTTTTTTTTTAAGTCACAAGTAATAAAATTCACTTGGATGCCCTACTAGGGAACTTCTTGGGATAAGACTGAACATCTGGTTTTTGTTTTTTTTTTTTGATCATTCCCATTTGGTGTTTAAACTATTCCTCGAGAGAGAATTACTGAGTACCCACTGTGTGCCACTGTGCTAGATGCAAGGGGTACAGATGTGGACAGACAAAAACCTCTGATCTTATGTTTAGGGAGAATACACAGTCCATAAACAAATAGATAATATATAGTGTTTGCTAAGTGATAGTTGTGCAATGAAGATCCACAGAGCATGGAAGGGACTTGTGTAGAGATCAGGGAAGGTGGTGAAAGTGGAGGGTGGACCTGGAGAGGGTGCTGGCTGAACCATGTGAATAACTAGAGGAACAGCCTGAGGCAGATGAACACCAGGTTCAGAGAACTTGAGCTGGGAGCATGCCTAGCCTGTGTGAGGAATAGCAAAGGAACCAGTGTGGGTGATCTGAGTCAGTAGAGATTCAGTCCCACGGGTAGGTGGGAATGGAGGTAACTAGACAATGGAGGGCCTTGGGTGCCATCTAAAGGACTTTGGCTTTTATTCTGAGAAACGTGAGATGCCAACATGTATATCATATATATCATAAAACATGAGGTTTAACATATGTATCAAGAGCTTAATAAATGATTGTTTTAAAAACAAAAAAACTTATATTGTGTAGTTCAGCATCTCTAATGTTTTCTTTGTATAACTAAACTAAAATTCTTTATCTCAGTATCAGTGACCAAAGTCAGACATTGAACTACACTGAGCTCTGTTTTAAATCACTTGCATTATTTAAGGGACTTCAGAGTGACTGGGCATAAAGATAATATACACATTAAATCGTGACTTTCTTGTTCTAGTTCTTTGGCCAACAACCACATAAAAGCACTCCCAAGGGATGTCTTCAGTGATTTAGACTCTTTGATTGAACTGTAAGTAATGAAAATTAAGTTTATGTGTGCTTGTCTTGAAATCCAGTCTTCCCCTTGACTTTTATTGCATTTTGTTGTAATAGCTAAAAACCCATGACAAAGCAGCAAACACTGGGAAACAGCATATAGATTGTACTGTGTTTAATTTTGCCATGTTAACTGTGCTTAGTAGCATTAGGCCAGTGGTAATTTGGTATGCTGGGTGATAGGGTCCCCCTTTTTTCCCATGAGCAATGGTCCCCCTTTTTCCCCATCTGCTTTATTTTCTTGTGTTTTGTCATCCCTTATTGGACAAAGTTTAACGAGATCTTAAAGTATCAATCGGAGAAGGCAATGGCAACCCACTCCAGTACTCTTGCCTAGAAAATCCCATGGACAGAGGAGCCTGGTAGGCCACAGTCCGTGGGGTTGCTAAGAGTTGGAACATGACTGAGCGACTTCACTTTCACTTTTCACTTTCACGCATTGGAGAAGGAAATGGCAACCCACTCCAGTGTTCTTGCCTGGAGAATCCCAGGGACGGAGAGCCTGGTGGGCTGCCGTCTATGGGGTCGCACAGAGTCGGATATGACTGAAGCGACTTAGCAGCAGTAGCAGCAGCAAAGTATCAATTGCATTTGTCAGAGCTATCTTCCTGTAGTGTCTTGTTTGCGTGTAAGGACCTATGCTGGGTGGTGTTCTTCTTTCACCCCTCCCCCATTTCCAGCATGGTGTGGTGACATTTTCAAGAGGATTTGCAGAAATAGTGGTGTGTCAACTCTGAGAACTCTCTGTGTGCTATATGGTTAAAATCAAGGACACTAAAGAGTGTTCAATGAAGTCAATGAGAAGTAAAGGACATTGGATGCATTAAATAGAAAATTTTTTTTAATTCCATTTTTTGGGATTTGTTAAATATGTCAGGATATTAAGAATTCTGGAGTTTCATATTACTGCCAAAACATTTCTGACATGTCTATTTCTCTGCGTCTGTGTTTGTTTTGTTTTGTTTTGTTAGAGATTTGAGGGGCAATAAGTTTGAATGTGACTGTAAAGCCAAGTGGTTGTATCTGTGGTTGAAGATGACGAATTCCACTGTTTCTGATGTCCTGTGTATCGGTCCGCCAGAATATCAGGAAAAGAAGCTGAATGACGTGACCAGCTTTGACTATGAATGCACAACTACAGGTATTCAGAACCTTTATCATCAAAGTCTGTTATTTAGAATAATCCTTTCTTTAAAAATACTATCAATAGGGAGTTTGGAAAATGTAGGGATAAAAGTTTTCTATCAAAATTATTTTAGGGGAAATTTAAGCGTTAAAAAAGAAATGAATTGATGTGGCAGGGAAAATATCTCAGCAGTCTGGAAGGATTTTTATTAACTGCACTGACTTTAATTTTGATTCTTTACAACTTCAAATTTCTCTAAAGCTTTTAAGGCAGGAACTGGTGAGTTTGGCATGAGAACATTTTGAAATCAGGCTAAGCTTCATGGAAAGGCAGTGCAGAGATGCCTAAATTACTGTTCTCTTGATTGAATAATATGAAATTTATTGGACACTTAACTAATAAATACCAGAATTACTCTCGTAGTTCCATGTAAAATGAGATAACTAGGTAAGTCATACATAACCATGGCAGAGTAGAAACACAAGTTAACAACGAGCTATCAAAGGGAAAAATTCACACTGAGGAAACAAAATGTAAAGAAAGCTTGATTATTTTTTCTATGGCCTGCCTCAAGGTTGCAGTTTATACATTTTTAGGTTAAAAGATAAAATTAAAATACTGTCTCAACTGTCATATCTTGTAGAAAACAGGAGAGTAGTTCCATATGAAAGCTTAGATGGAGTTTCTACAGCTTTTAAAGCCACATTTTAAAGGAGAGCAGATCAAGCCACAGTATGCAACCTGCTTACCAGACTTATAAAAATAAACATTCAGGCTGAGAGTTGATATCTACAAAGCCTCAAGGCATGTCAGTAGGAGCAGCAGGATTGAAAACTCAGAAAATAGTTACAGAAACTCAAAAGACAAAAACTCCAAGAACAAAATACCACATTTAAACTCTACTGCTATCCCCCGATCAAATAAACAAACAAAAACTCAGAAGTAAAAATTATTTCCAGATATCTTTGTCAATAAGGGACGCCAACAAGTTCTGTCCTTTTCTGAGAGGAAACTTGAAGTCTTATGGAAATGCCCTTGTCTTTCATCACTGAACAGGGACTTATTCAGCTGTGTAATTGGCAGGTGCCCTTTAGCCAGCTGAGGCCACTGGGGGTTTATTTATTGTATTGTAGAGCAGCGCAATAAATCAGAGGTCACGGTCAATGACGTTTGCACCAAAAGGTTGCATTCAAGGCCATGCCATACGAAATGTGAAACCACAGCTCACTGGGGCTCCTTTGTGCCTCTTCTCATTTTTCTGGAAAGTTTTTTAAACCCTACACTGAAGTGAGCAGCTTTTCCGTTGTTCTCTTCACACCTGGCCCTAGTGTGTGAAAACTGCCAGTCTCAGAGAGAAATAGCTTGGGCTGTAGAGAGCCTTGGAACTCAGGCATCTGTTCCAGACCTGGCATCTCTGGGGTAGCATGAAGTCCTTAACATATTTTGGGCATTCTCTTATATATATTTCTCTTCCCTAACAAGCTTTTTGCTAAAATTTAGAAAGTTAGCACCCCACCCTAGAAGCAAGGAAATGATGATTCTGCCTTTGTACTTGTTTTATCCCCTTAAGGCTCATGAACAAATAAACTCTGGCTCACAGTATCTTCCATCATGAAAAAATGGTGCCAGCAAGCTGTGACCCACCCCCAGATATAGTCCCTTCCTATCTTCTGGCTCAGATCAAGCCTCATCCTCTGCTGCTTTATTTAGGACTAGGGAGGAAATAGGTGAAGAGGGATGGAAGTTGGAAAGTCAAGTCTGAGATTCATGGTACCGGTATTGCATCCTTACACGAGATTGGGGAAGAAGCATATTTTCTCAGTGCCTTGTTTTCCTCTTAGCTCAGGGTTTTAGGAAGGAGTAAATTCTTTAGGTAGATGTCTCACCTTGTTCTTCCCAGGGAGAGGAACGTATGATTACCATCCTGTTCCTAGCGCAGGGGTGTAATTAACACCACAAAGCCACCCCTGGCTGGTTTCAGCTCTCCAGATTAATCACAGTCCCTCCATAACACTCTGCTTCAAGTCTATTTTTAACCACCTCCAAAATCCCTGTTACCTGCTCATGATTCCCCATGTTAGGTGGATAATTCACTAAATTCCTTAGAGGGAGTGAATTTTGCATCCTAATTGTCCCGTTAGCTTCCCTATTTCAGGGCTGATGAAAATGCAAAGAGAAATAATGCATTAATGTGCAGTTTCTCTCCCCATAGGATCAGCATCATGTATAATTTATTTCCTGCAAGTGCTATAAATAGCTATGTAAAAATCTGTTGATTCCAGTGGGAGCAAGGCCTAAATTGTAAGAGTCCTACTGACATCATGAACTTAATCCGATGTGAATGGAAGTGGCAGGGCTTCTTGCAGAGAAGGCCATTAATACTTTAACACTAGTAAATTGATGTCATATCAATATGTGGATTGTTTGAGATCTTCCCACAATGAATGTGCTTTTGCTGTCTCTGACAAGTAATGTAAGAGGGGGATGAGGGAAGATGTTTAAATTCTCCAGGTCCCCTCCCCCATTCACACAAGAACACATTCATCAATCATATTGTTTCCCCCGTTTCTTCCCCTTTTTCTTCTCTTCTTTCTTCCTCCTGTTCCTCCTCCCCTTTTCGGTCAGCAGCATCAAAGAGGGAGAAGGAGTCTCCTATTAAGAACTAGATCTATGAGACTTCCTTGGCGGTCCAGTGGTTAAGATTTTGCCTTCCAGTGCAAGGGGTGCAGGTTCGATCCCTGGTAGGAGGTTAAAATACCACACACCTTGAGGCCAAAAGATGTAAAACAAAAGCAGTATTGTAACAAATTTAATAAAGATTTAAAAAATGGTCCACATTAAAAAAAATTAAAAAAAAAGAATTCTATTTATAATTCAAATGATTTAGGAGTCTGCTTTGTCAGCTAGGATATAGAAAATATTATGAAACCAACGTTTTTGGGGAAATCAATGGAAATAGGGCCATTAGAGGCTAGATTTGTAAAATGCTCTCTATTTTTGGCAGCTCTCTTTCTGGAACTTTTTAAAATAAAAAAAATGTAAGCTTTTGGGTCTGTGCTTTGAACAGCCTGCATTTTTAAGCTCACGAGTGCTCATGTTGCTGGGGATTCAGTGTAGGCAGAAGTCTGTGCATACAAGGAGTTGGGGTTATAGTCATCGGGAGTGTTTGTAACCTTGGGCACACTTGGATGAGAAAAGACAAGCGGAGACGCTGGAGGAGGTGATAGCCCTCTTGGCTGTAATTCAAAGAACACGGCTGTACTTGCTGAGTATTCTTCTACCTCCAAGAAAGGGAACAGACCATGGCTGCTCCTGTTCCCTTTCCCATTGACCAGCCTGTGAACATGGAAACCTCTTGCAGCCCCCAGAGCACTTTCTGACTTTTACACTGGGACCGCCAGGGCCCACTGGAATGAATCAGGCAAGTTTTCCAATTTTTAGTCTTTGACCAAGCAACGCTGGTATTTGGTGGGTCTTAAGAGAGGAGAGGGAGCCTGGAGCCATGCTGGAGCCCTAAGTCTTCACACAGGCAGCTTCTCACTGTCGTTGTGACATGTATAAAACTCCTGAGTGCAGCCACGGCTGGGCACTCACACTTACCAGCTCTCTCCTGTTGGGTCTCTGCAGCACCCTTGTGAGATAGAAGTGGCTCTCACTTTATTCCTGGGGAATCTGAAGCTCTTTCCTGAGTTCCTGGAGCAGTAGGTGCAGGTGGGTTAGGAGCCATCTGTTCCACCTGCCTTGGTGCTTCTGAATGTTTCAGAAGGGAGTTACCTCCTCCATTCCTGCTGCCTGTCCCCACAGATCCTTGGTCACCTTTTGCTGTCAGAGGCAGAGGCAGGCTTCTTTCTGCTTCTCCCCCTTCTCTCTATACCTGCAAGTGTCCTTCATTCAGGCTCATCCTCTCCCCCAACATCTTCAGAGTAGGCCAGGGTGAGGTCAGCCCTCCCACATTCGCCAAGTCAATAGCTCCTGTCCACTTGCAATGAAATGGGCCCCTCCAAAGAGGTGACACGTATGAACACACACCGCATGTAAAGGACTGTTCTACATGAGTATGAATCATAATAAATGAGGAGGAAACTGAGGCCGGGCAAGGTTGGGCAACTTCCCTGAGTTCACTCAGCAAAAAAACAGTCATAACTCAGGCATTTTATCTTAGATGCCGTTACGATGGACACTTACCCCGAGGGATAGCCCAGCAGTGGCCAGAACAGTGGAGGGGACTGCCTCGTGTGTGCTGAGTCTGAGGTCAGCATGTCCACCGCATTGCCTAATCTGTCCCTGACACTGTGCTTGAGAGGCAGGTATCATTGTCCCCATACTGCAGATAAGTAAACTGAGGCCTTGTAAAGGGACTTGCACAGCCTGGGAATTCAAAGGCAGAAGGTGGTTTCAGGTGGTTTGACTGCAGGCACAGTGCTCTTTCCGGTGCCTCACTCTGCCCTTACTCCTCAGCCCTACTTTCTCCTGCCCCTGACTGGCATTGCTCATCCCACCCCTGTCCATGCTTCCCACCTCAGCACTGGCTCAGCTGCTCTGCCACTGACCTGCCTCTGGTCCTTCTGCACTGGCCTTCCTTAGTTATTACCTGGTGTCTGGCCTGTGAATGCCTTTCTCATTTGGCATCTTTGTGAGGCTTCTGAGTCAGTTATTTCTTGAATGGCGGCTGTGAGCTTGTGTCATGGAGACCAAGGCCCTTCCTTAGGAAGCCTTTCCAGAGACACATCATGCTGGTTGTGTGTCAGTGGCCAAGAGCACACCCTCTCTGAGCTTCAGCTTCTGGAGCTAAGATTCCTTGAATTTTTCCAAATGTGACCCTGATATCACTATAGGTAGGTAGGTTTAGTTGCTAAGTTGTGTCTGACTCTTACAACCCCATGGATTGTAGCCCACCAGGCTTCTCTGTCCGTTGGATTTCCCAAGCAAGAATACTGGAGTGGGTTGCCATTTCCTTTTCCACGGGATCTTTCTGACCCAGGAATTGAACTCAGGTCTCCCCTTGCGGCAGACTCTTTACTGACTGAGCTACCAGGATGCCACAAAATTGGAGATTCAATCACTGTGAATAATCACGTGTGAACAATAGTGCCTGATTCTGAGTCCAGTGAGTTAGGACTGGTCCTGTGGATTGTACCCATCAGAACAGGTTTGCAGAGGAGATGGGACTTCAGCAGGCATGGAGAAGGATTGAGAGGGGAAGAAGTGGGCAAAGCCAGGCTTTTCTCATAGGAATGACTTTCCTAAACCAGACATCCACCCTCATTTTATTCTGGGTGCTTTTAGCCTGCCAAGAAGCAGCGAACCCTAAAATATTTCTGGCCAGAGAAATAAACTCTTATGAATGTTTTGGGTTTTTTTTTTTTTTCTTCACTAGTTCTCTGGCTACCCCACACACTAAATAGTCTTGCATCCAGTGGCATGTTAACCCTGTTTCTTGGTGAAACTGTACATTCCTACCAAGATTTCAGACAGTGAGTCATTGTAGCTCAGGGGAGTGATACAGATGACGGGTATTGACTTACCACTAAATGGAGGAGCAGAGCGTGTGCTCAAATAGGATGACTTCTATGCTGCTGGAAAATTTAAGATCTCCTGCAACTGCCCTCTGAGCTGCAGAGTGTTGCCCAGATCCCAGGTACTGCCATACTTAGCACTGTACGAGGCTAGTAATCAGTAAACACACTTAGGTTAACTTCCCCAAACTGTGGGCTTTATAAACCTCCGAGACCTAGTCAGAGAGTTCAGTTTGGTTTCCAAAAGTGCCTTTTTGGGAGTTAACTTTCACTTTTCTTTACTACTGGGACTATTCTGAGTGAGCTAAAAATACAGCATCTCGAAAAGGAATTTAACCACAGCATCCCGTCTTCACAGAGTAAATTTCATGGTAATTTCAGGAATGTTACTCTGCAGCATCCTTGCTGTCCTGTCTTTTTGAAAGCCAGGTCTCACCAAATTTGTTTAAAACTTTGAGATACTCTAGCCAAGCTCGTGAGCTATTTATCTCAGGGAAGCTGTGTAAGAAGCTGTGCGTTCAATCTGCTAACCCCATGCAAGCCAGAACCCTCTGGAATCTCTCAGACTGAAACATGCTGGGATGTGTGGTGTTCTCTCCCACCCTCCCTTCTCCCCAGTCTTCTTTGGAATCAATGAGAGAAAAGATAGAAGGGGTGAGGGTAGCGGTCTGTAATTCTCACAGGAGATCTCATGGGGACTTTTTTTTTAAACACACATTCCCAGATTTTGTTGTTCATCAGACTCTGCCCTACCAGTCAGTTTCAGTGGATACGTTCAACTCCAAGAATGACGTGTACGTGGCCATCGCTCAGCCCAGCATGGAGAACTGCATGGTGCTGGAATGGGACCACATCGAAATGAATTTCCGGAGCTATGACAACATTACAGGTGTGTTGTGGCTTTGACTGGATGTACTGACCTCATTTCAGAGTAGTCTAAAACCCGGGAGAGAAGAAATGTTCTTTGTCATCCTGAGAGGGAGCTTGGCTCTCCCGCTTGATTTGATTTGGGAACACTTTCCAGCCTACCCACTTCTCTCCAACTTTTTCTGGATGTGGTGAGTTATGGTGCAAACAGAAAGCTCAGGTGGTGATTCTACTTACTGTTGGTGATCCTTTTGTAAAGGGAGAGGGTGATGGGGGGCCTGTGGTGGGAAGCACTTTCCTGAAATGGGGAGAAGTCACTTCTAGAATCCCTTGATTTTGAACAGTCATGACAGCCTAAGACTGCACGAGCTTTCTAGCAGCTATATGCATCCTTTGACTTTTGTGATGCTGGTAACTAGAATGTTAATACATACACACACGCACACACACAGTCTCATGCACACAAGTGTGGACACACACACAACACACAGACACACACTCTGTAGCTGTTTCTACTGCCCCCTGGCCAGGCCCTGGTGATCACTGCTTTGTTTTAGCGTGTGCATGCAAAGTTGCTTCAGTTGTATCCAACTCTTTGTTACCCTATGGAATATGGCATTCCAGGCTCCACAGTCCATGGGATTCTCCAGGCAAGAATACTGGAGTGGGTTGCCATACCCTCCTCCAGGGGATCTTCCCAACCCAGAGATCAAACCCAGAGATCTTTTATGCCTCCCGCTTTAGCAGGCGAGTTCCACCTGGGAAGCCCTTCCTTTTAGTAAATACATACAAGATAAGCATAAATGGCTTCCTAAATTCAAACCTTTGGGATAAGACTTGGTGGTTCATTCAGTGCTGTCACTGAATCCCAGTGTCTTAGAGCTACTAAAAATAGACCATCTACTTGCTTTTTAAATAAGTGGATAAAGTCAAAATAATCTTTCAAAGACTTCTGTATTGAAATGCAATCTAATCATAATCCTGACTTTACAAACAGCACCGTTAACTGTGGCCCCATGTGCGGGTTTCCTTCTGTGATTCCTGGTCTGATTGCAGCAGCATCTTGCTGCTGCAGAGGGGGCACGTCCAGGTAGCATTTCAGGGTCCAGAGGCTCCTAGGAACCTCTCAAGCCCAAGGTGGCCTTGCCACAGGTGCAGGGATGCAGGGAGAGAGACGCTCACCATTGGAGGCAGAGCTGCTAATGAGCCTGATCTGGCGAGAGGTCTGTGAGACGTACATCTCGATGCTCCAAGATGCCATCTGGCCTCCCAGTGCTGAGCCCACATTCCTGGGGAGCAGCCTTACTCACTCCAAGTGCAGACTCAGCACAGGTGAGTGCTGCGGTTCACAGTGCAGTGCACGATGGAGGGAAGCCCAGGCCTCAAGACCCAAGAGCCAGTCCATGTTAGAAGAAAAAGGAGGATGAGAGAGGGACTCGCTTTGTTACCTGCAAGGTTTTTTGCTTGTGCCTTTTCTCTGACCTGGAAGATCGGCAAGGGCTAAGTGAACCAGCCCCTCTGCCTTCTCTCCTGCCTCCCACTTGAGGAAGTAGGAGCAGAGTGAAGTTGTGCCTTAAAGCAAGGAGTTCTGATGCCAGTGCTTCATGCTGGCCCTGGCTGTGAGCTTACCGGGATCCAGGCACTGGTTAGTCTCATCGGAACTCACAATAGCTATTTGAGGCGTTACTGCAGGTCCCCTGCCCATAGGTAGAGGACAAGCACCATTCGTTCAAAAGAGAGGAGGTGTATAAAGTATAAAGAGCTCAGGGTTTGAAAATCTATGAATGTGGGTTCTACTCCTGACTCCGCTATGGGCTAGGAAGTAGCTGTGGCCTCTGACCCTCAGCTTTCTCATCTGTGAAATAGGCAGGAGACTTGCCTCACTTGGGTGTGAGGACTGGATAAGTGCAGGCACAGCGCAGGCAGTTCCTAATGCCGACTTCCTTCTCACCTTTATGAATGAAGAGATGGAGGCTCGGGTATGTTGAGCCACTCTGCTGTCACTTCCAAGGCAGAGCCCAGGGTTCGTCACTGCTCATCCCTCCCTTTCCCTCTCCTGTTTGACCTTGGTCGAAAGCAACAGCACTGCCCTGCATCTGCCCTTCCTACACACTGCTTAGGTCACAGCACCAGGTTCTTCAAGCCATTCGTTCATTCATTTGTTCACTCAAAGGTTTCTTAAGCACTTACTCTGAGCCAAGCCCAGTCTAGGTGCGGGGGCCATAGCAGTGAACAAGCCACAGGAAAACCTCCACCCTCAAGGAGTTTGTATTATAATGGTGGAGAGAAAAAGAGGCAAAACAAGGCAAATAATTGTCATACATACAAAGCATTAGATGGCAGCATGCTAAGGGGGGAAAAGGCTGCAGGGAGGAAAGATTTGAAGTGCTAGGCGTGGAAGGATTGAAATGTTACATAGAGTGTCTGGTAGAGGCTTCATTAAGGAGGCATCTGAATAAAACCTGTGGGACATGAGGGCTTGATGCACATGGACAGCAGGGGTTGGAGGAGGTGGAGAACATTCCGAAGAGCAAGTACAAATGTCCAGAGGCAGGAGGGTATTTTTCCTGTTTGATGAACATGCAGGTGGCTAGTTTGGCTTGGACAGAGTGGTCCAGGGGCCATTGCAGGAGACAAAGTCAGAGAGGCTAAAGAGCTGCTCCTGAGGGCTTTGCAGGTCCTGCCAAGGACTTGGGTTTTTACCTGAGTCATGGAGGACTTTGTGCAGGCATCAGCCAGTCTACACGGAAGATTTGGGTGCCTGCTACAGAGTGCTAGGTTGTGTGCAGCTGCTGAGTGGAGAGTAGTCTATGTGTGGGGAGGGGACAAAAGTGGAATCAGAGAAAGTAGTTGAAGGGCTGTTGCAAGGGTTCAGGCAAGTGACCTGGCAGAGGCCACAGAACTGGTGGGTAGGAAGTGGTGAGGGCAGAGTGGGTGAGGCTAGAGCCAGGACTGGAGCTTGCTGGTTTCCAGGGACTCCTTGGCCTCTCAGGGTCGAAGTCTGAATCTTCCGAGAGGTGGCAGATGGACACAAAGCCCACGGCGATCTGCCTTACAGCAAGCCCAAGAAATGAGCTACAACAGCTCATTAAGCTTTGTGTTTGTTAAGCTTAGGAACACCAACATGACACTGTTTTTTCATAAATTTGGCTCTGGATCTTTCTAACTGATGACTTTGGCTGAGTTTTAAAATCCATGAGCCTCTTTCATCTGTAAAATGGTAATTTCATGAATTCCCATTTCATCTGTAAAATGGGATCATAGTGTTGGGCCCACGGGAATTTAACTGGGTAGCTTATATAACACTTAGCATGGGGCCTGGCATATAGTAAATTCTTAACAATTGGGATATCAGTTGAAGATAAAAAATAAACACGTGATTCTCCTTCCTTGCTGCCACCACTAGGGAGATCCACGAGCTTCGGATATTTTACTTTTCTTAATTTACGAAAGCACACAGAATTCATGCATCAGCGTCCCAACACACCTTTCCAAACACATATTGCCAATTTTCTGTCAATGCTTTCTGATCACATCTTACAATTCAGCCACTTCACTTTCTTTTGTTTCTCCCTTTACCTGGATTTCCAGGCTCAAATGCGGCCTCCTACAGGGAGCATTCTTTGATTACCTTATTAGAATGATTTACCTGTTCTCTCTGCTCTCATAATACATGAATTTCCATTAAACACAAATGACATTCACTGTCACATAATTTTTCACTTAGAGGAAGGCAGCTCATATTTATGTGCTCAGTGATTCATAAGTCGTTTCTTCCCTCAATCACACAGCCTCATAGTGTGTACTATTGTCTGTATTTTATAGTGAAAAAATCAACAACCAGAAGCAGCTCTCCTTCCCCCATTGACCCTAACTCTTTGACTTCAGTAAAAATGTCTCTACAACTTTCCAAGTGTAGGAATGGCAGGACCAGCAGAGAATGGCCTGAGGGAGGCAGGGGAGAAGGATGGTTACAGAAGCAAGGAGATCAGTCGTTCTTTGGAGGAAGGAGTGTGACTCGCTAGAATTCAGCCTGGTATGAAGAAAAGCTCTGTAGCTCACACAAGCTGTGCATACGACAAGTGGATGAGCCAGGGCACAGCCCTGAACCACTTGCCTTAAACCAGACCAAGGCAAATGTGGGCCGTTCTTCCCTCTCAGGGCTGTGCATGCCTCATTTATCATGTTTGATCACAGGGTGATCCCAGAGTCAGCAAGGGCTGGGCAGGCTTTTCTCCATTCACGCCTGGCAAGTCTGGGGCTCCAAGGAATGGTAGGGACACATGCTTCCTCTTCTGTGGCCCTACTGGGCATCATGCAAAAGGGACATCTGTCTTCTAGTAGGAGAGGGAGACCCAGGGTCATGACTCCCATCCCCAGCTTTGCTCCTTACATCTTCTTTCTACGTATCTTAACTCTCCTATTTTGGGTTAATTTCATTTGCTTTTTGATTTCTGTCCACTAAATATGTTGCAGCATCTCTCCTCCTAGATTAAAACACACACACACACACACACACACACAAGATTTCTTATGCTGTTGCAACTCCATTAACTACAACTTCCTAAGCTACCCCTGGACAGAGGTGTTATGGAGCATCTCCAAGAAAGGAATTCTTTCTGTCTCACATGGCCCCTCTGCTGAGACCCCAGAGCAGGGACCTCCATAGCTAAGGCCTCAGGGGAACAAGGAGCATGCACCTCAATTAGCGTTGGCAGGTGGGAGTCAGAAGTTTCTGAGAAGCGGTTTAATAGCTTAAACTCAGAAGTCTTAAAAATGTGCACAACATCTGCCCTGCAATCTCTCCACTGCCAGATGGTTTTCAAAAACAGATTTCCCTGCAGGGAAACATACTATCTACAATAATGAAAAACTGAAAATAACTGCAATGTCCAGCAGTAGGGGATTAGTTAAGTAAGATATGGTGTCTTCATGCAATGGAATATTATGTAGTGTTAAAATCCAAGTTGTAGAAGATGCAGTAACATGGGAAGATGTTCACAACATAATGGTCAAGGGGAAAAAGTAGCCTATAAAAAGTCCGTGTATACTGTAAGTGCATATCTATTTTTTCCTCATTTCTTTTCTTTTTTAATTTATTTTTTTATTGAAGGATAATTGATTTATAGAATTTTATTGTTTTCTGTCAAACCTCAACATGAATCAGCCATAGGTGTACATATATCCCCTCCCTTTTGAACCTCCCTTCCATCTCCCTCCCCATCCCACCCTTCTAGATTGATACAGAGCCCCTGTTTGAGTTTCCTGAGCCACACAGCAAATTCCCATTGGCTATCTATTTTACATATGGTAATGTAAGTTTTCATGTTACTCTTGCCCAAGTCTATTTTTAAAAAGCACCTTTGAGTATGTGCAGAGATTGGCAATTAAAGAACTATATCAAGATATTAAGTGTTATTTCAGCATTTTCAGTTCAAGTGATTTTTTAAATTTCCTTCTTTGTGCTTTTTGGTACATTGGTAGTGGAGTGTGGGCTGGAATGAGACTCCCTGGATTTGAGTCTCAGACTCTACCACATGGTATAATAGCTGTGTGACCTTATATAAGTTACTGAACTTTTCTATGCCTTTATAGAATGAGGATCATGGTGATGGTAATAAGAATACCAGCCTCATAAGACTGTTGTAAGTATTCCATGGGTATATACTAAGTATATAGTAAGCATGTAAAGGACTTAGAATAGTGCCTTTATAAGTGTTATCTATTACTATTTTCAAAATTTGCTTTGATGAACATTAAAAAATTAGTTTTCAACAAAGGAAAGGGACCAGGTTCTTGCTGGGAAGCCAAAGCAATGGAAGAGAAAAGTAAATACCACCCTATAAACCAGTCACCATGTTCCCCCAAAGTTAATACTAAGAATAGAAATTGGGTAATTATCCTTGTAATTTACAGACCAAATTCGCTTTGGTCCAAATTGCCTAGGATATAAGGGGAAAGAAATAACTTTTAACTGAATGACCTACATGGAGGGTCAGTACTATTTGAGATGTGGATGGTGCTATTGTTCTCTGGCTGGAATGGATGGAGGGTCAGTACTATTTGAGATGTGGGTGGTGCTATTGTTCTCTGGCTGGGATGGGAAGACTGGGGAGACTTTGAGGGAGACTCTGGGTGCAGACGGGGAGAGGATGGTGGGAGCTGAGCCAGACAGAGGAGTCATGACTGAAAAGCTTCCCCTTTTCCTGCAAAGTTCCGGTGTGGTGCTGCCACAGCTGAATCATTCAGATGGTGGCTCATCAGCAGGTATTCCTGCAGCACCTGCTCTGGGCAGTTGCTAAAGAGTCGCCTCTAAGTCCTGATTCCTAGTGTTTTAACCATCAAGAGAAGAAACCCATTTAATTGCTTCATTCTGACCTGTGGAGCTAGGAATAGCATGCAGACAATTTGTGTCTTAGTGAATTTCCTGAATTATGTACCTGCCTCTAAAGACACCAGAGGCCAAGGTGACCAACACTTACCTATTTCTCTGGAGATACATTTAAACTATTTTTTTAATTGTGGGAAAATATACATACTATAAAATTTACCATCTTAACTATGTTTGTGTGCTGTCCAAGACAAGCATCGATCCCCAGAATTCATCTTGAAAAACTGAAACTCCATGCCTATTAAACTGTAACTCCTCTTTCTCTCCTGCTCTCAGGCCCTGGGTACCACCCTTCTGCTTTCTCTCTCTACTGACTCCTCTAGGGACCTCACATGAGTGGAATCACACACGATTTGCCTTTTTGTGACTGCTTACATCAGTTAGCCTAATGTCTTCAACATTCATCCATCACATCACATGTGTCAGAATTTCCTTCCTTTTTAAGGTGGTACAGTATTCCATGATGTTGTATTACCACACTTTATCTATTAATCCATCAATGGACACTTGGATTGTCTCTGCCTTTTCACTATTGTGAATGATGCTTCTGTGAACATGGTGTTCTTCAAGACCCTGCTTTCAATTCTTCGGGTCTAAACCCAGAAGTAGAATTCCTGGATCATATGGTAATTCTTTGTTAGGATTTCTGAAAACTGCCACACTTTTTTCCACAATGGCTACATGTTCACAAGAATACCAGTTTCACGATGGACAAGCACTTTTTAAAATTTACCTAAAGACTTTATTAGTTACCAATTTTTAAATACGAGTTAGATTTACATAATTATTTATCCTTTTCATCCTCTTGATTAAACTCAAAATATTCTGGTTAATATGTTATTATTTAATACAGTTGATTTACCTGAAGAAATTCTTGTTTTATATAGTTTGAAGTGAAGTGAAGTTGCTCAGTCGTGTCCGGCTCTTTGCAACCCCTTGAACTACTATATAGTTTAGATTTACATAAACAAATATTTACTCTGTTCATTGTTGTTTGTTATTTCTTTTTTTTTTTTTAAATTGAACTACAGTTGGTTTACAATATTGTGTTAGTTTCAGGTATACAGCAAAGTGATTCCATTTTGTATACATATGTATGTATTTCAGATTATTCTCCATTATAGATTATTGCAAGACAGTGACCATAGTTCCTTGTGCTATACAGTAGGTCTTGTTGTTTATCTATTTTATATACAGTAGTATGTACCTGATAACCCCATACTCCTAATTTATCCCTCCCTGCTTTCCCCTTTGGTAACCATAAGTTTGCTGCCTATGTTTGTGAGCCTGTTTCTGTTTTGTAAATAAGTTTACCTGTATTATTTTTAGACTTCACGTGGAAGTGGCATCATATAACATTTGTCCTTCTCTGACTCTGGAGAAGAGTTTCTCACAGTGGCTGTCCTAACCCCACTCTCTCCTCTTCTGGAGCACAGGTCAGTCCATCGTGGGCTGCAAGGCCATCCTCATCGAAGATCAGGTCTTTGTGGTGGTGGCCCAGCTCTTCGGCGGCTCTCACATTTACAGATACGACGAGAGCTGGACCAAGTTTGTCAAATTCCAAGACATAGAAGTGTCTCGCATTTCCAAGCCCAACGACATTGAGCTGTTTCAGATCGAGGATGAGACGTTCTTCGTCATCGCCGACAGCTCCAAAGCCGGTCTGTCAACTGTGTATAAATGGAACAGCAAAGGATTCTACTCGTATCAGTCCCTGCACGAGTGGTTCAGGGACACGGATGCTGAGTTCGTGGATATAGATGGAAAATCACACCTGATCCTGTCCAGCCGCTCCCAGGTCCCCATCATCCTCCAGTGGAATAAGAGCTCGAAGAAGTTTGTCCCCCACAGTGACATCCCCAACATGGAGGACGTGCTGGCTGTGAAGAGCTTCCGAATGCAGAACACCCTCTACCTGTCCCTCACCCGCTTCATCGGGGACTCCAGGGTCATGAGGTGGAACAGCAAGCAGTTTGTGGAGATCCAGGCTCTACCGTCCCGGGGGGCCATGACCCTGCAGCCCTTTTCTTTTAAAGAGAATCACTACCTGGCCCTGGGGAGTGACTACACGTTCTCCCAGATATACCAGTGGGATAAAGAGAAGCAGCTCTTCAAAAAATTTAAGGAGATTTATGTGCAGGCGCCTCGTTCCTTCACAGCCGTCTCCACTGACAGGAGAGATTTCTTTTTCGCATCCAGTTTCAAAGGGAAAACAAAGATTTTTGAACACATAGTTGTCGACTTAAGTTTGTGAAGGTGTGATTGGTGAAGTTAAAAGACACGTAGCTTTAGCTCTTACATGAGAGAACTGACGGGTGGGGGGTGGGGTGGGAAAGAAGCCAGGTTCACATCTCCGAAACTGAAAATGCACTAGGGAAATAGTTAGAAGTTTGCAAACTTTTAGAACTCATATTTTAATCAGGGATTGCATTTATTGGCTAACTGCATGACACGTCCATTCTCCCACTTAAAAAGACATCCTAAAGCCTGTAATTACTGAGAACAGAGTACAGCATTAACTCTTACCATCTAGGGATGTAATAAGCTTTTTTTTTTCTTTTTAATGAGGAAGGAGAAAACTCGATAAGTTGGGACCGCTCTTATAATGAAATAAAAACAAACAAACAAAAAAGACCAAATACACTTTGGGCCCTTCTCATTCCATTGTAGCAGTCTATTGGGTAAGAATGCTTAAAGTCAGAGACAGCTGAAAAGATTTGCTGATGATCAGTTTAAAATCTGATAACAACTCAGCAGTGCTATTTTGAGCCTTTCCAGTTTCCTGAATCCCCCCTAATAGCAGAGCCTTGATTATTTCATTGGTTCCTATAGATGGATCTTCATCATGGGTGTGTTAACAAAATAAGGTTTAACATTGCTTTCTCTGCTACAGAGAAAGTATTCTGCTGACACGCATGCTGGTCTGTCACGGCTGCGGGCCCAGAAGTGAGACGAAGGCGATTCTCCCTCTGCTCGTGCTTCAAAGCTGACCCCCGCAGTGGCCAGCACAGTCATGCTCGTTTAATGCTTTCCACGACTCATGTGCTTCTCTGGACCCAACCTTTGAGTGCGTGGGTAACCTGCAGGCAGGCCAACAACTGAATGGTGCTTTTTATTCTGTCCTAGAGCAGTAGAACAGGTATTTTCATCTGATGAGCATTTGGTAGAGTTTTTGAAGTCAGATTTTGTGGAGTCAAAAAAGGGTTTGTACAACTCTCGACGTTCTTTGAAACCTAGAGATGAGTCTGTGATGGATGCGTGTTTTGCCCTCCGGGCAACTTAGTATGTCACGTAATTGAAATACTGCCTGCCCCCCTGCCCCTGTTCCAGTCCTGCTTGGTCCGCTTGCTGGTACTGCAGCCGCCAGCCAGTCCTTCTGAAGGTGCTGCTGCATCAGATTGCAGAACCCCGGCATTCATGGTGGCAGTGCCCCTTCCCCTCCCAGCCCACTAGCAGCAGAAACCCACACCCTCACATGGGGTCACGTGCCAGCAAGACCTCACCCTGTACAGGCCGGGCTCTGGGGGGTGGGGGGTCTCTGGCTGATCCAGAGGGACCAGGTTTGGAGCCAGACGCAATGAATCCCCATCCACACTCAGGGGACACGGTGACCTCTTTGGTCTGGACGGTGTGGGAAGCTCATGGGGTCTGGTTTTGTAGGAGGTTCCAGGTGGATAGTCTGCCTGGCTAGGGGGTTCTCTTCAGAGTATAGGAAGTGGAAGCTTTCAGGGGTGGCTCTCCAGTAAGTTCTCTTCTGGCTGCAAAAGTAGCACACTCATCTTATACTGTATTGCTGTTTTTTAATGATTGTTTGCCAAGTCATGCGTAGGTAGATGTTTTGTCACAAATATGAATGTGTTTGTTGTTTCCAGACTTTGAGCAATGCAGATCAAGGCCATAAATAGCACTTAGAGAACGATGCCCAGGGTCACGGCAGCACTCCTGCGGACGTTCTGGGACTGCAGGCTCAGGGCTTCCAGCCCAACTCACCCACACACAGTAGCGTTGCTGCTCCAAACTTTCCTGCTAAACATGAGTGAACAGGGAAAAAAGTGGTTAGTTTTCATTTTTAAGCACAAATCATTCTTTTCTTCTATGTTTTTTGCCTTCCTGGTTTATTTGAATTGACTACAAATACCAGATCCTCAGGCTTTCCAGGTGGCTCAGTGGTAAAGAATCCACCTGCCAATGCAGGAGACATGGGTTCAATTCCATGGGTTCAAATGGCAACCCACTCCAGTATTCTTGCCTGGAGATTCCCATGGACAGGGGAGCCTGGCGTGCTACAGTCCATGGGGTCGCAAAGAGTCAAACACGACTTAGCAACTAAACAACAACAAACCCAAATCCTCACATCAGAGGCTGAAGGTGGGACAGCTCTGCCTTTCCCTCCAGCTGTCAAGATGGACTGCCTATGCTTTCTGGCACCTGGAATTCCTCAGACGAGCCTGGCAGAAAAGCAGGCACTTGACAAGAAGTGCAGGAGGCATTTAAACCATCCCAGCATTTGCGCCAGGTCACAGTGATGTTCCTGGTGCCAGCGGCTGGTAGAGGAAGCAACAGGGCATCTTCTCCATTGCTGCCTCCTCAGAGCAGTGACCACCTTCTCAGCCTTGCCTTTCAGGGTGGAGTTGGGGGCCGCCCCCTGCCCTCACCACACTGGGAACCATTGCCTGGAATCTGGAAATCCCGGGAAGCAGAGGGGACGGGGCTGGGTTAGGCGGGGACTTGCTGAGTCCAGATGAGACATCAGAGGGTGAAAGAAGAATCTAAAGCAACTGGTGGTGAGGAGGGGTGTGGGGATGAGAGGGTGGGAAACCCATCAGTGGCAATCAGTTTTTCTTTTTAAAAAAAACTGTAGACAGGATGGGAATCTTCAGTCTACAGAGTCCCCATGCCAAGGGACGAGGTATTTGTTCTGGCCGACTTACCAAAACAGCATAGATGTTCTTGGCACGAGGCTGTGGAAGCTCTACTTCATTAATCTTACTGCTCCCTCCAAAGAACCCTAAGAAACAATTCCTGCAAGAAGCTTTCTTCCAGTAATAATGGAAGTAAAAAAACAAATAGAAAAGCCCCAAACAACAACAACAAAAACCCAATGCAGAGAAGCATGTGGGCCCCTCCCCTGTAGGGCTGGCCTTTGAAGACATTGCCCTGGCTTCTCCATGCCTCTCCATCACCCGCTGGTTGATCATCTCTGCAGCTGATTTCTTCTTTATAAACTCAGTGTCTAGGCACCCATGTCAAGTCCCTCCGTATGGCCATGTGGCCAAGCCCCACAGCCTTAAAGGGAGAGGACTTGTCCCCAAACTCCATGTGGTCAGGCATAGATCTCTCGCAAACACTCTGAAAACAAACCTTAGGTGTGAGTATCATGGTGTTCTCAGGAGCATGATTAACAGCTAAAAGCTACAGAACTGCTATTACATGCAAGACCCTGGTAATTCTGCCAGAAGTTACAAATAATTTTCTGTTCTAAGGAGTGTTTTTACCTAGCATAATGGGTGAAAAGACAACCCTGCATTTTGGAAAAACTTTGTTTTTCCAATGTACAATTGTGTTCATCTCAGTTTTTCAGTTTTTGAAGGCATACTGGAGGGCAGATACTATTCTAATTTTGGAGAAAGAAGTAGACACAGACAATCTTAAGTCAATTGCCTGCTCAAGATTATCCAGTTGTGAGTGACAAGGCTAGAGCTTTCCTCTGAGCAGCAGGCTTTGTGTTCTCTTTCTGTGACACTGCCATGCCCTCCCAGTAAAGGCTTTTTAATCCCGATTTTGACTATAGCAGCACCTTGAGATAAAATAAAAAATGCAACAAAATGTGCGTAGACAGAGGAAAGATCGTCCTAAACAGACACCATTCAATCAATTGGCCCATTTAATAATTAAACACTACAGAACTGCAGTTATGTGCAAGACTCTTTAAAAAATCTGCCAGAAGGCACAGATAATTTTCTGTTCTTAGGAGGGTTTTTAGCTAACACGATAGTTCCTCCCCACCCCACCCCCGCCCCTTCCCCAAGTTAGCTAAGGTGGGGGGCTGTTAAAGTTAAGACACATCTGGTTCTTATCACAATGTCCATAAGATAAACAAGAAGAGTTCCATGAGGGAAATGCCAAAACCTCCAATGCACGAATAATGATGAATTGCTCCCGGGCCGTCATCTGCCTTTGGGGAGCATGCTGGAAATGGCAGTGTTGCATTTTTCTTCCCCATGGAGTGAGAAGCTGTGTATTTTTAGGCAAGAAATCAGCATGGGATGCTGGAGGTTTGGCTGCCAGGAACACTCACAATGGAAATTTCTCCAACCTGGGGTATAATGAAAGAGAGACCAAGGTCTGCGGGAGGGGAGTCTTATTTGCATGCCATCCAAAGAAAAGCTCTTTAGCCAGCTTCCCCATTCTTCTGCAGAGGTAACAGCCCCACGACCACAGTTTTGGAAGAGAATTCTTTAATTAGGGTGCGGTCAAAAATTCTGTTAAACAGGATTCTGGAGTGGGCTGCTAGAATCTAGGTGTTGATGCAGTGAGCAAAGTGACCCAGACGTGGGGACACTGGAATAGGCAGAAAGGCAGGGCAGATGGCTGTGAAAGAAATGCTTTTGGGAAAGTAGAAATAAATTGGAAGAAAATGAAAAGTAATAATGGTTTTCTTTGCCTCAGCCAGACAAATGGAAGGTGGAAAGACCAGGCAAATTTAACAGTATTCCAATTATTAAAGAAGGGAACCAGTTGTAATGCTAATTAAAATGAGAGTTATATTGTAAAACTAGCTCTACACCGAGGCACTCTTGTCCTGACACTATGCCACTGCTTGTATCAGAATCTCCCTTTTTCTAGTAGGAAGCTATGCATTCTCTACCAATCTCTTCGACTTATCAGGAATGTATAAGAACTGTGGTAAAATTGGCCAGTATGCCATCTGGTACCACTTTATGGATTTTAAATACATAAATTAAATCAAATAAGAATAGTTTGTATGTATATGAAAGCAAATTTTGCAATCTATAATGCAAGCTACCATGGATGAATTTTAAGGCTGAATACACATTTAGCTTTGGCAAATAGACTTACTGAATGACGTGCCTCTTAATTCAACATATTCTGTAAGCCTATGAATAAAAAGTAGCCCTGCCTGATACGGCTTGGATTTCTGCTCTGCTTGAATCTGGATATGCCCACTTGAGTCAGAGTTAAAGGGCTGCCCACAGTGGGCTCCTGAGGAAGGGCAGTGTGTACCCATCCTCTTGGTGTGCTTCCTCCTCTTTGACATGGAAGATGGGCACAGCAGGGGCCTCTTGCTTCTTCTACTTGCAAACTTAAAAGCCACGAAGAACTTTTACAGTCACACTTCTGCCAGATCTGCAGAATCATAATCTTGACAGATGACAAAGAAGTCTAGGATGTTTGGGTATTTTCTGATTGCATTGCTGGTGAGAAGGAGATGATGTTACAAGATCCCACTGGCTGGGTTGAACCACAATCAACTTGAAGGCTTTTGATTTGTTCTCTGCATGTCTGAGACCTAAGTGGGTACCCATTAATTATGCAGTCAAGTTTGTCCCCTGTACCTATGTCTTTAAGACCCATTTGGTTTAATTGAACAAATAAAGGGTCAAAGCCTCCAATCACTTATGACTGTGTCCCATGTGTCAGGTACTTTGATATACTGGGGGGCTTTTTAAAAAGTAGAACAGAGTTCTTGCTCTTGTGGTACTAAAAATCAAGTAAAGAGGAAAAGTCATAATTGCATTAAGCTAAAATTACAACACGGAGTCTAGCGGATATTCTGCAAAGCAATGTACGACTCATGGGGCAATGAATGGGACAAGGAAGGATGACAACTAAATTAACTACTGGTATGGTGTATGCCCTGAATTAGTTTGATATATGACCACACCCAATGGCTCAGCAGGTAAAGAATCTGCCTGCAATGCAGGAGACACAGGAGTTGCGCGTTCAATCCCTGGGTCGGGAGGAGCCTGGCAAGCTACAGTTCAAAGGGTTATAAAGAGTCGGACATGACTGAGCACAGATGGGACCAGATGATGACCATGTCTTAAACACGTTCGTCGGCTTCCAGTTCCCATGGGTCAGAAGTCCTGGCATTGCTCACCTGCTCCTCTGCTTAGGGTGTCATGAGGCTGCAGTCAAGGTATCAGCCAGACTGCGTTCTCGTGTGGAGGCTCGTGGAAAGATCTGATTTCAAGCTCATTCAGGTGGTTGGTAGAATTTATTTCCTTGAGATAATAGGACTGAGGGCCTGTTTTCTTGCTGGTTGTGGTTATGAGAACACCTCCAGCTCCACAGTTGCATGCCACTAACCTTCACCATAGGTCTCCTCACAGCGTGAACCTTTGGCTTCTTCATGGTCATCAAGGATCTTGGGCCTGATGTCCTGTAACCTTTGCCTTGTTCTATTGGTTTGAAGCAGGGCACAAGTCCCGCTTACTCACAGGGAGGGGATTATAAAGAATATGACCCCTGGAGACAGATCACCTTAAAGTGTGTATACTACAAGCACCAGCCAAACAGAATGGATGCCCCGCTGATCATAGCAGACACTATTCATAAACAAACTTGACCAGTATGTTCCAGTCAAACATGAGCTATGAACACAGACAATACAATCGTAGGAGAAAAGGTCACTTCAGGCTAGGATAAGAACTCTTGACAAGGATAAAGGGGAGAAAGGCCTGGTTCCTTTTCCTGGTTTCTATTTGGTGTTTGTGGGGAAGTGCATGGAAGCACTGATTTTCTCTAAATCTGCAAGTCAGAAGCTCATTCATCCCAATCTCTCAGTGCATTTCATCTTAGAACTAAAACGCTCCATACAAATTGCCTGGTCCTGACCGTGTGCCCATGAGATTATGGCCAAATGAATCCATTACTTTGAGGAAGTTTCTAAACCAATGTATACCCATGCCATACCCCCCTACACACATACCACACCATACACACACACACACGCAACATCCAAACACATCACACACCATGCCATATCAGATACAAACATACAAATACGTACCACATGTACTAAACCCCTACAAGCCACCCATCACGTTACCATACCCCCCAACATGCACACAAATACACATACACATTGTATAAGTGACAGGTGCCATTTCCACAAATAGTGCTTAACTAGGTTAATACACATTTCCTGAGTAAAAATCTGTATTAAAATTAAAAGGAGAAAATATTCAGTTGATCTAGAAAAACCAATGGGTGTTACTTGAAGGTATTTGAGCAATGTCTTGACTAAGAATTGACTAAAAGACACTTGCTCCTTGGTAGAAAAGCTATGACCAACCTAGACAGCATATTAAAAAGCAGAGATGTTACTTTGCTGACAAAGGTCTGTATACTCAAAGCTATGGTTTTTCCAGTAGGCATGTATGGATGTGAGAGGTGGCTCATAAAGAAAGCCGAGTGCCAAAGAATTGATGCTTTCTCCAACTGTGGTGTTGGAGAAGACTCTTGAGAGTCCCTTGGACTGCAAGGACATCCAACCAGTCTATCCAAAAGAAAATCAGTCCTGAATATTCATTGGAAGGACTGATGCTGAAGCTGAAACTCTAATACTTAGGCCACCTGATGTGAAGAACTGACTCATTTGAAAAGACCTGATCCTGGGAAAGATTGAAGGTGGGAAAAGAAGGGGATGACAGAGGATGAGATGGTTGGATGGCATTGCTGACTCAACGGACATGAGTTTGAGTGGGCTCTGAGAGTCGGTGATGGACAGAGAAGCCTGGTGTGCTGCAGTCCATGGGGTCACAAAGAGTTGGACACGACTGGGCAACTGAAGTAACTTGACTAAGAACTGAGTATGGAAGAGGAATGCAATTGCCTTAACTTCCTTAACCACTTCCAAGAAGAAGTCTTAGTGACAGTGTGGCTTGTTGGCTGTGGCTGACCTAGAGCAGGATATCAGTGCTCTGAAGGCCATCCAGGATACCTCAGAGACATCCTTGTCAACTCCTGGGCTTTGAGGTAACTCTCACTAGCTGTGGACTGAATATTTGTTTCCTCTCAAAATTCATATAGACATGATCTCAGTCATGTCTGACTCTTTGTGACCTCTTGGATGGTAACCCACCAGGCTCCTCTGTCCGTGGAATTTCCCAGGCAAGACTACTGGAGTTTGTTGCCATTTCCTTCTTCAGGGGATCTTCCTGGCCCAGGGATCAAAACTGCTTCTCTTTCATCTCCTTCATTGGCAGGCAGATTCTTTATCACTAGCGCCACCAGGGAAGCCCAAAATTCATATGTTGAAGACTAATCTCCAATGTGATGGTATTTGGAAGCAGGGCCCTTTGGGAGGTGATGAGGTCATGAGGGTGGAGCGAGAATGGCATTAGTGCCCTTATAAAAAAAGAAAGAGGAGGAGACCTAGGATCCCTCTCTCTGTCACATGAGGATATTAAAAGAAGACAGCTGTCTGCAAGCCAGGAAGTGGATTCTCACCAGACACAAATCTGCCAGCACCTTGATCATAGATTTCCAGCCTCCAGACTGAGAGAAATGAATGTGGTTGAAGCCCCCTGGTTTACCATTCTGTTACAGCAGCCCAAACAGACTAAGACACAAGCTTTCTGTTCTCTATCTGAAAACTGTGCCCACTGAGAAATAAGAAAATGACAGAATAGCATCTCTCTAACTGATAAGGGTCACCTTGGAGACTGACATCATCTGCAGGCACGTGGGTTTCCTAACACTGAACCCTGAAACTGACTGTTTGGTCATAGACTGACAATACAGAGGAGGAAGAGACACACTTGCTCTTGGCAGGTAGACCAGGGCGGGGGTGGGGGGGTGGGGGGGTGGCGGTGGGGGTTGGTGAGATTGGGTTAGTGCATTCAGTTTCACATCCTAAGTCACCAGTCTCATTAGGACACCCCCTACCTTGTCTGTGGTGGAGAGGGTGAAGCCAGCATACTGGTACCAGGAGAATCACACTCCTGGGCTCCTTCCATGTGGAGGGAAACATCAGCAGAAGGAAAGGAGTCTTTTCTCCACTACTATCAACAGCTCAGGACATGTCAGTGTGTCTTGGTCCTTGACTGGATCTGGGGAGCTCGACTTTCTGTTCCTTACCTCTATTTGCAAGTTATCCACAGAGACCATAAAAATATAGTCTTAACCATTTGGCAAAGATATTTTGGTATAAAATGCTGCTGCTGCTGCTGCTAAGTCGCTTCAGTCGTGTCCGACTCTGTGCGACCCCATGGATGGCAGCCCACCACGCTCCCCGTCCCTGGGATTCTCCAGGCAAGAACACTGGAGTGGGTTGCCATTGAAATAGACCAGAAGAAAAGGGAAATTTGCCCACATTGAGGCAGGATCCTTCCTGCAGGTGATGGAATTAGATATACCTCAGTAAAGCTCTGTTTTCCCCACAATAATGTTCTAATTTTTAATTTTCTATTTTATCAGCTTTTCATATCATATAGCACCAAATATAGTGAAATCTAATGTCATTCCAGGGTCCTGAAAGAAGAAGCAGGTCAACTTTAAATGTCTTTCAGTAACGTAGAAAGTCAGGTGAATTTTCTGGCATTCATATATTCAGCGAAG
Organism: Bos grunniens; assembly: GCF_055505025.1. Lineage (NCBI taxonomy): Eukaryota > Metazoa > Chordata > Mammalia > Artiodactyla > Bovidae > Bos > Bos grunniens. The sequence goes on from NC_141170.1 coordinate 73,900,036, forward strand.
TGGAGTATTTGCTCTACTTACTAAAAATGACACTCTCTCCCCACCGTTTCCATCTGCATTTACGTACTGTGGGTACTGCTGAGGTAGCTATTTTCCCTGATGTTTACTGCCAATACATTTGCATTTTCTGTCACAATAAATAACCCAGTAAAAACCTCCAGTGACTAGGTTCCAGCCCTGGCTCTTTCTAAGCATGGAATCACAGACTATGATTTATAGTCATGAATGCCCAGAGGAAGGGATAAGTGGACACTTGCAAAGGAAATATAAGTGAATTCAAACAAAAGCTCAATGGCTGTTAGGAAATTAAAGATGTGAAAGTTCTACAACCATTCAAGTCATGGGTGGAGAAGGAGGCCATGGCAGGAAGAAGCTCTCCCTACACGGGCTGTGTCTAGGGGTCACCCCAGCACCTGCTATGTCACCAGCGTATGAAGCCGACACTCTCATATCTCCACTTCGCAGATGAGAAAATGGAGACTCAAAGAGTTTGAGGGCTGCCTGGGTCACACCGCTCAGTTCAGTTCAGTTCAGTCGCTCAGTTGTGTCTGACTCTTTGCGACCCCATGGACTGCAGCACGCCAGGTTTCTCTGTCCATCACCAATTCCCGGAGCTTGTTCAAACGCATGTCCATCAAGTCAGTGATGCCATTCAAACATCTCATCTTCTGTCGTCCCCTTCTCTTCCTGCCTTCAGTCTTTCCCAGAATCAGGGTCTTTTCCAAGGAGTCAGTTCTTCACATCAGATGGCCGAAGTCCCACTGCTAAAGAGTGGCAAACTCAGGTGACTTGTTCAAGTTAGTACAGAGATTAAGACCTGGAATGGGAACATAATTACATAGTTCACCACCAGAATAGGGTTAAAATGCAGGATGCCCAGTCAATTTGAATTTCAGATAAGAACTTTTTTTTTTAAGCATAAGGATATCCAAATATTGCATGGGGTATACTTATGCTGGTGGCTCAGCCAGTAAAGAATCCACCAGCAAGGCAGGAGACCCAGTTTAGATCCCTGAATCAGGAAGATCTCTGGAGAAGGGAATGGTTACCCATGACAGTATTCTTGCCTGTGTATTCCATGGACAGAGGAACCTGGTGGACTATAGTCCATGGGGTCATAGAGTTGCACACAACTAAGCAACTTTCATTTCTCACCTTTTATGCTAACAAATGATCCTTTGTTTTTCTGAAATTCAGATTTAACAGATACAGTGTCCTGTACTTTTATTTGCTAAATTTGGCAACCCTAATCCAGAATCCACACTTTTAAGCACATATTGTTTTAAGATGCTCAAAGTGCAGCCGGGGAGAAGCGTTCCCCACTCATTTTAGTTTGTATGTCTGTATAGTTTACGTCATACATAAATGGTTGCACCTTATCCTCATAACCAATGGGAAGGGTCAATACTACGAGGAAGCCGAAACCAAACAGCTCATATCATTTGCCTTAAATCAGAAAATACTAATCATATCCAACCCTCACATGGCACTTGGCCAATGCCAGGTGCTATTTTATGAGTTTTTTACCTATCTTCTCACTTAGTCCTCAAAAATCCTGCAGGATAGGTCAAATCATTATATCCATTCACAGACTGAGCAAAGAGGCACAGAGGGGTTAAAGAAGTTGTCTGGGTCACACAATCAGCAAGTGGAAGAGCCTGGCTTTGAACCCAGGAAAATCTGGCATCAAAGATGGTATACTTTCATCCACTGTGCTACATTCCTGCTTTAACTCACAAATACAAAATAACTGTAGCTTTGTTGATGCCCAAGGCTGTTCACATGTGTCTGACTCCAAAGTCCATGTTGCTTCTGTAACTCCATTGTAAGTAAAGCCTGCATGTGTGGTGTTAGAGCAGGGGAACACAAAGAATCCTGTATGGGAAAATGAAAAGCTGAAGAGGTCATCCTTGTCCCCAGTCCTCACTGCAGCAAGGACTCCTGGGGATCACTGCTGTCTGATTTTGTAAATAAAATTTTATTAGAACTCATCCATAAAAAAACTTTATTTACATGATGCTTTCCAACTATGGTGCTGGAGAAGAGTCTTGAGAGTCCCTTGGACTGCAAAGAGATCAAACCAGTCAATCCTAAAGGAAATCAACCCTGAATATTCACTGGATGGACTGATGCTGAAGCAGAAGCTCCAATACTTCAGCCACATGGTTCAAAGAACTGACTCATTGGAAAAGACCTCGATGCTAGGAAAGATTGAAGGCAGGAGGAGAGGATGACAGAAGATGAGGTGGTTGGATGGCATCACCGACTCAATGGACATGAGTTTGAGTAAGCTCCAGGAGATGGTGAAGGACAGGGAGACCTGACATGTTGCAGTTGATGGGGTCGCAAAGAGTCAGACATGACTTGGCCACTGAACAACACAACAGAACACAGCCACGCTCACTACTTACATATCACCTGTGGCTGCTTTTATGCTTCAACCACAGAGCTGAATAGTTGAGACAGTTTCCATGACCTACAAAGCCTAAAATATTTACTGTCTGGGCTTCTACACAAAATGTTTGCTGCCCTCTGGTCTACACAATATACACTTGTGATCATTATACACATGAAGAAACTGAAGCCCTCAAGGGTTAAGTAAGTTGTTCAAAGTCAAATAGCTAGTGACCAGCTCAGCTGGAATTCCACCCCGGTACTGTCTAACTCTCAAGTTTAGGTCAAATAGCCCCTTTGATAAGCCAGGCTAAGAGTTGATGTTAAGTCATAAGTTGACTTGCACTCCATTCAAACAAGTGAAAAATTAAGCTTCTGTATTTTTTCCTCTAATTGACCTAATTATTTTTTAGTGGATCCCACACCAGTGGGTAAATGTAGGCCAGTCCAGTAAACTCAGTCTAATCCTATGGTTTTAATAGTTTCATTAGATCATTCAGGCTGTGGTGAGTCAAACACAGTATTTCAGATTTCCATCCTCTCGGCTTCTTCTTCAGGAGAGCTTTCAGGCGCCTAATGGCAGTAGGAGTGGGGTAAGGAAGGATCTTCACGTCCACGTAGAATTTTCTAGATCCTGGTTCTGGGAGCACTAAGGTCTGGCTTATGCCATCTGTTCTCTCTCAGTGACCTTGGGCAGGTTCCCTTATCTACACAGTTGGGATCATAATAAAAGATCAGTTCAGTTCAGTTCAGTCGCTCAGTCGTGTCTGACACTTTGCAACCCCATGAACCACAGCATGCCAGGCTTCCCTGTCCATCACCAACTCCCTGAGTTTACTCAAACTCATGTCCGTTGAGTCTGTGATGCCATCCAACCATCTCATCCTTTGTCGTCCCCTTCTCCTCCCACCCTCAATCTTTCCCAGCATCAGGGTCTTTTCAAATGAGTCAGTCCTTCGGATCAGGTGGCCAAGTATTGGAGTTTCAGCTTCAACATCAGTCCTTCCAATGAACACCCAGGACTGATCTCCTTTAGGATGGACTGGTTGGGACTCTCAAGAGTCTTCTCCAACACCACAGTTCAAAAGCATCAATTCTTTGGCACACAGCTTTCTTTGTAGTCCAACTCTCACATCCATACATGACTACTGGAAAAACAATAGCCTTGACTAGATGGACCTTTGTTGGCAAAGTAACGTCTCTGCTTTTTAATATGCTGTCTAGGTTGGTCAAAACTTTCCTCCCAAGGAGTAAGCATCTTTTAATTTCATGGCTGCAATCACCAACTGCAGTGATTTTGGAGCCCCCAAAAATAAAGTCAGCCACTGTTTCCACTGTTTGCCCATCTATGTGCCACGAAGTGATGGGACCGGATGCCATGATCTTAGTTTTCTGAATGTTGAGCTTTAAGCCAACTTTTTCACTCTCCTCTTTCACTTTCATCAAGAGGCTCTTTAGATCTTCTTCGCTTTCTGCCATAAGGGTGGTGTTATCTGCATAGCTGAGGTTAGTGACCTCTTTGTCCCCCTGTCAGTCCTCTTGGCCTCTGCAGCCCTGCTTTCCCGGGCATGTAGACAGTGAGATCCCAGAGGGCTAGAAGCTTCTCCATAAGAGTCACCATCTTTCCACTGGAGCCATGTTGGAAGAAGCCACTCATTGCCTTAGACCCTGCAGTCTCCAGTGGGACTTGGGGAGAAGTGGGCCCCTGGCTCTTCTGAGTTCTTGGCCCTTGCCTCGACCTCTGCAGCACATCTTCCACTTCTAGGACCTTGGCTGGTCCTTGGCCTCCCCTGCCTCTCTCCCCTTCCTCCCATAATCTGCCAAAGTAGAAGAAATGGACCACCCATCTTCTCTGCCTCACACCATGGCTTCTTTCTCCTTTGTCCTAAGGCAAACTCTGTTCTAGTCAGTCAAGCTCTAATGTATAATAAAACTAGAGGAATTCAGAAAAATCCTTTTCTTTTGACAGTGCCTGGCTATGAAGACTATTGACTTGCTAAAGAGGTCAAGGAAGGCAGGTTAGAGGCTCCAGCTGATGAATGGCTTTTTTCTTCCAGATAGAACCTGCTCTTTCTTCCCTGGGGCAACTGAGGTTTATTATTATCCCCTCTAGAGAAGCACTCTGGCAGGTCCACTAGGTGGTGATGTTGCAGAAGGGAACCAAGCCTGGATGTCTGATTGGCCTGAGTCCTCCAGGGGCCTTCCCAACTGGGAGGACTGGAGTCAGTTTCCTGCCCTCAGCTGCGGTGCCAGCTGGGGCTTCCCAGGTGGCGCCAGAGGTAAAGAACCTGCCTGCCAAATCAGGAGACATAACAGACTAGGGAAGATCCCTGGAGGAGGGCATGGCGACCCACTCCAGTATTCTTGCCTGGAGAATCCCATGGGCAGAGGAGCCTGGTGCGCTACAGTCCATAGGGTAGCAAAGAGTTGGTCAAGACTGACGCGACTTAGCAGGCAAACACGCTCTGCGTTTAGTTGTTTGCTTGCTGCCTAGTCCCCACGCCACCCCATCTCCTCCCAGAATGTAAATTTCAAAATGGCAAACTTTGCCTCATCTTTCAGTGCCTGGGCTTTCAATACCAACTTTATTGTTTCAGCTCTTGATGGCTGATCTAACAGCTGGAGGGAGGCCAGGCAAGAAAACAAGTGTTCAGAAGAGGTCAGAAGATCAGAAACCATATAGAAATAGGGCAGAGCTGGTCCTTAACGAGCTCACAGTTCAATGCCATCTTTTACCCTTGAGGAAACAGATGCCCGGAGACAAGGACTTGAATGACATGGGGGGTTAATGGCAGACCTGACCCCTAGAACCAAGTCCCCTGATCCTCCTTCCAGTCTCCTCCCACCAGGTCACATTCATGGTGAGTGAATCCACACAAAGGCACTGGTGTCTACCCTGCTCGCTTGGTCTTCTAATATAGTTTAGCTGAACATGGACAAATTGAAAGATATTTTTTATTACTTCTTTTTATTTCTCTATTAAAATACAGTTAGAGCACCATATTGATTAAAAAAAATATGTGTGGAGGTAGGTTATTAAGAATGAATTTCATTTCAGGAAAGTCATGGGGATCATCTCAGCCTGAGTCCCCAGAAAGCAGGGCCTGAGACAAAAGCTTTATTGCAAGGGGACTGTGACTCCTGGGAGCAGGACTGAGGAACAGGGGGAGGAGACCGGCTGGCCTGTGACACAGGGACTGCTACCCGATCCCACTAGGGACAGCTAAGTGGCCATGTGACCTGAATTTCAGAGCTCCCTGCTGAAGGGCTGGAAGCATTTATGTATCAGCTCTCAGCCTCCACTGGGCAAGGGTGGCCTGGCAGGCATTCCCTGTTGCCCTCTTCTGCATTGGGCAGTCTCTGGGCTGCCCCTGCCATGACATCAGGATGCATATCCTCCATCCCAAGGTGGATCCCACACGACATGTCCAGTTGCCCCTGGGCAAAGCTGGTCAGCATCTGCCTGGAGCAGGTCACTGCAGAGGCAGCTGGAATAAGAGGTGAGGCCCAGAGAGATTTAAGGAGGATTCAGGAGGGGTCTGATCCTCAAACCTTGGTTCTTTCCTATGCAGATGGATGTCAGTGTCCAGAAGATGAAGGTGACTTGGAGCTAGGAGCCTCCAGTGTTTCTGGCTAATTACATGGCCTGGATTTCTCATCGAGGAGTTCTCTAGGAAATTCCATCTGCAGCATCAAAGTCACAGAAGTGCAATGTGCTCTGACATTTGGAAAGAACTGAAACAAAATTCCACCTCGGGGAATTTGGGGTTGCCTAAGTTTTCCCACTTCCTTGAAGCTGCAGTAGGTGTCAAATTTGTCCCCAGATGGGCCCTGACTATATGGAGGTTAGTGAGCAAGCAGGAGCTTAGCCTGTCAGGCAAGATGCTACAGGAAAAGTAACCTGCACCGACATGGAACAGTTATCATTTGTTGAGATGATGCTATTTCCAGGCACCAGGCTAAGATCACAAGAGTCATTTTCTCATTTGATTCTCATGGCAAACCTTTGAGGTAAATATTATTTCCACTTTATAAAGTAGCAGGACTAGCTACATCGTTTGCTAGGGCCATGAAAAATGAAAATGCTGGGCTCCTTGTTCAAAATTTAAGCATTTCCAGATGGCAAAAACGAAGAAGGAAACAAAGCAGGGAAACTTCTAAGCAGAGGGAGCTCTGTGTGACCACAGTTAACACAGTCAAGAAGGCAGTTCTGTAAAAGAGGAAACCAGAGCTCAGAGAGGTTAAGTGATCTGGCTAAGGTCACACTGTGGGTTAACAGTTGGTGCAATGATTTGAATCCACACTAACTCTACATACATTTGCTTAGGCTGAAGGTGGAGAGGTGAACCGGAAAGTGTATTTTATTGGGAGTCAGAAGGCTGAGGTTTGAGCAAATCCTCACTTGTTAGGTTTCCCTATGCAGGTCTGGTCTTTACCTTAGTTTCTTCATCAGTAACTTCAGCTCAAAAATCCCTGCATTGTGGTGACCTAAGAGATGAGCAGGGGTGCCAAAAGTTGTCTTGCACTTTGCCCGTGTCACAGACGTCCAAAGGAAGTACCTGATCTCTGGTCAGTCATTCCTAAGGGTTCATATGTCTTTCTGGGGGGAAACCTGGAGTTCAGTGAGAGACTCTGGAGGAGCAGGACCTTCACCAAATCACAATGGTGTTTATTGGGCTTCTAGCTTACAGGCTGTAGATGCTGACGTGGGCTGACTAAGCAGAAAAGGAGCTTACTCAACGGCTATTGAGGCATAACCCACAGATTCCCTCTCTCCAGTTCTTCTGAATTGAAGTCTCCCTTGTATCAGTCTGATTGAGAGAGTCTCATGAGGGGAAAGGCCTGAGCAGTCATGTTTTCGGAGTTCGGCCATAGAGAAGCCCAACTCTTAATGCCAGAATGTCCCCAAACAGACCAAGGATGCCCTAATGTTTGGGACAGAGTGAAAATATCCACTGTATTGACTCCAAAATGTAGAGATGGCTATTGGTTAATCTAATGTTCAGTTCATGTAAACAGGAACCCAACTTCGGGAGCCTACTCAAAAGAGGTTCTGCTTACAGCACGAAGAGTTCGGGGGTGGGCTGTGTTGGGTTAGGGATGTTGCTCAAGCAACCAATTCCTTACTGCTCCCACCATTCTTAGAGAATGACTGTCAACTTCACGTCTTCAAGAAGGCTGCTCTGCCTCCAGACATTGTGCTGCATTCCAGGCAGAGAGAGGGGGAAGGAGCAACGGGCAAAAGGCACTTGTCAGCCAAATCCCCTTTTTCTCAGTTTAGCAATAGTTTTCTCGGATGCCCCATCCAGTCGACTTCATTTGTACCTTTGGAGCAGGAACGAGGTAACATGGGAAGCTAAGGAAAAGGGCATTTTTCCAGACTCAATCAGGACATTGTTAGTACAGAAGAAACAGAATACAGATATTTGCTGGGCCATTCTAGCAGTGTCTGCCCCAGCAGCTCTGACACCATTATGACTCTGAAACCTCCCACAACATCCCAGTTCCTACTAGCAATGCCCAATACAAATATAACAGAAACCACAAATGCAAGTTATGGTCTACTTCAACATTTTCTAGTAGCCACTTTTTAAAAGTAAAAGGAAACAGGTGAAATGAATCCAAATGTCTTATTTAATATACTGTTTTCAAGATATTATCATTCCATTGTATAATCAACATTACAAAATATTCATGAGATACTGCAGGGTTTTTTTCCATGCCAAGTCTTTAAAATCCAGGGTGTATTGTTTTACACTCACAGTGCATCTCAATTCAAACTAGCTTCATTAGCTTCATTTCAAGTGCACCATAGGTTCACGTGGCTGGGAGCTTTCGCATTGGACAATACATGTCTACACTTAGCAAAACGGTTCTCAGTTGGATATTTTAAAAGAAGTACAGGGGTTGAGCTGTCATATGACTGAAGATGCACTGGCCATGCTTAGTGGGCAGAGAGGTTGAGGGTCTTCAAGGACCTTGACAATCGTGCAATGCCTAGGACAGTCCCAAAGAGGATGAACTGTCCTGCCCAAGAGCGGATAGGATTTTTTGATGTTGTTGTCTGTTTTTTGTTTTACTGAGAATCACTGCTTTAATGCGTGGAAAGTGCTCGGAGCTCAGTGCAAGTTTATCATCATCATTAGGCAGTCAAGTGCAGCCTTGATCTTCTAGCATAAAAAACCCTCTGTATAGTCTGATTCCTACTACTAAGAAACTACATACACATGCACCCACAATACCCATAATAATATATATGGGTCGTTGCTATATCTACCATATACATTGTATGTCTGTATATCCATGTATCTGTATCTATATCTACATCTAGCTGTCTCTAGGTTCTTCATGTTTCTTTCCATCCGTATTCAAATAGGAGAGTATTATTTTTTTTTTTTTTTTTTAAATTTTTTTTTTTTTTTATTTTTTAAAAAAAAATCACATGCTCCCCATCCTGAACCCTCCTCCCTCCCAACCTCCCCATACCATCCCCCTGGGCCTTCCCAGCGCACCAGCCCCAAGCATCCAGCATCGTGCACTGAACCTGGACTGGCATCTCGTTTCATACATGACATTTCACATGTTTCAATGACATTCTCCCAAATCTTCCCACCCTCTCCCACAGAGTCCATAAGACTGTTCTATACATCAGTGTCTCTTTTGCTGTCTCGTACACAGGGTTATCGTTACCATCTTTCTAAATTCCATATACATGCGTTAGTATACTGTATTTATGTTTTTCCTTCTGGCTTACTTCACTCTGTATAATAGTCTCCAGTTTCATCCACCTCATTAGAACTGATTCAAATGTATTCTTTTTAATGGCTGAGTAATACTCCATTGTGTATATGTACCACAGCTTTCCTATCCATTCATCTGCTGATGGACATCTAGGTTGCTTCCATGTCCTGGCTATTATAAACAGTGCTGCGATGAACATTGGGGTACACGTGTCTCTTTCCCTTCTGGTTTCCTCAGTGTGTATGCCCAGCAGTGGGATTGCTGGATCATAAGGCAGTTCTATTTCCAGTTTTTTAAGGAATCTCCACACTGTTCTCCATAGTGGCTGTACTAATTTGCATTCCCACCAACAGTGTAAGAGGGTTCCCTTTTCTCCACACCCTCTCCAGCATTTATTATTTGTAGACTTTTGGATTGCAGCCATTCTGACTGGTGTGAAATGGTACCTCATAGTGGTTTTGATTTGCATTTCTCTGATAAAGAGTGATGTTGAACATCTTTTCAAGTGTTTGTTAGCCATCTGTATGTCTTCTTTGGAGAAATGTCTATTTAGATCTTTGGCCCATTTTTTGATTGGGTCATTTATTTTTCTGGAGTTGAGCTGTAGGAGTTGCTTGTATATTTTTGAGATTAGTTGTTTGTCGGTTGCTTCATTTGCTATTATTTTCTCCCATTCTGAAGGCTGTCTTTTCACCTTGCTAATAGTTTCCTTTGATGTGCAGAAGCTTTTAAGTTTAATTAGGTCCCATTTGTTTATTTTTGCTTTTATTTCCAATATTCTGGGAGGTGGGTCATAGAGGATCCTGCTGTGATGTATGTCATAGAGTGTTTTGCCTATGTTCTCCTCTAGGAGTTTTATAGTTTCTGGTCTTATGTTGAGATCTTTAATCCATTTTGAGTTTATTTTTGTATATGGTGTTAGAAAGTGTTCTAGTTTCATTCTTTTACAAGTGGTTGACCAGATTTCCCAGCACCACTTGTTAAAGAGATTGTCTTTAATCCACTGTATATTCTTGCCTCCTTTGTCGAAGATAAGGTGTCCATATGTGCGTGGATTTATCTCTGGGCTTTCTATTTTGTTCCATTGATCTATATTTCTGTCTTTGTGCCAGTACCATACTGTCTTGATAACTGTGGCTTTGTAGTAGAGCCTGAAGTCAGGTAGGTTGATTCCTCCAGTTCCATTTTTCTTTCTCAAGATCGCTTTGGCTATTCGAGGTTTTTTGTATTTCCATACAAATTGTGAAATTATTTGTTCTAGCTCTGTGAAGAATACTGTTGGTAGCTTGATAGGGATTGCATTGAATCTATAAATTGCTTTGGGTAGTATACTCATTTTCACTATATTGATTCTTCCAATCCATGAACATGGTATATTTCTCCATCTATTAGTGTCCTCTTTGATTTCTTTCACCAGTGTTTTATAGTTTTCTATATATAGGTCTTTAGTTTCTTTAGGTAGATATATTCCTAAGTATTTTATTCTCTTCGTTGCAATGGTGAATGGAATTGTTTCCTTAATTTCTCTTTCTGTTTTCTCATTATTAGTGTATAGGAATGCAAGGGATTTCTGTGTGTTGATTTTATATCCTGCAACTTTACTATAATCATTGATTAGTTCTAGTAATTTTCTGGTGGAGTCTTTAGGGTTTTCTATGTAGAGGATCATGTCATCTGCAAATAGTGAGAGTTTTACTTCTTCTTTTCCAATTTGGATTCCTTTTATTTCTTTTTCTGCTCTGATTGCTGTAGCCAAAACTTCCAAAACTATGTTGAATAGTAATGGTGAAAGTGGGCACCCTTGTTTTGTTCCTGACTTTAGAGGAAATGCTTTCAATTTTTCACCATTGAGGATAATGTTTGCTGTGGGTTTGTCATATATAGCTTTTATTATGTTGAGGTATGTTCCTTCTATTCCTGCTTTCTGGAGAGTTTTTATCATAAATGGGTGTTGAATTTTGTCAAAGGCTTTCTCTGCATCTATTGAGATAATCATATGGTTTTTGTTTTTCAATTTGTTAATGTGGTGTATTACATTGATTGATTTGCGGATATTGAAGAATCCTTGCATCCCTGGGATAAAGCCCACTTGGTCATGGTGTATGATCTTTTTAATGTGTTGTTGGATTCTGATTGCTAGAATTTTGTTTAGGATTTTTGCATCTATGTTCATCAGTGATATTGGCCTATAGTTTTCTTTTTTTGTGGCATCTTTGTCAGGTTTTGGTATTAGGGTGATGGTGGCCTCATAGAATGAGTTTGGAAGTTTACCTTCCTCTGCAATTTTCTGGAAGAGTTTGAGCAGGATAGGTGTTAGCTCTTCTCTAAATTTTTGGTAGAATTCAGCTGTGAAGCCGTCTGGACCTGGGCTTTTGTTTGCTGGAAGATTTTTGATTACAGTTTCAATTTCCATGCTTGTGATGGGTCTGTTAAGGTTTTCTATTTCTTCCTGGTCGAGTTTTGGAAAGTTGTACTTTTCTAAGAATTTGTCCATTTCTTCCTCGTTGTCCATTTTATTGGCATATAATTGTTGATAATAGTCTCTTATGATCCTTTGTATTTCTATATTGTCTGTTGTGATCTCTCCACTGTCATTTCTAATTTTATTGATTTGATTTTTCTCCCTTTGTTTCTTGATGAGTCTGGCTAATGGTTTGTCAATTTTATTTATCCTTTCAAAGAACCAGCTTTTGGCTTTGTTGATTTTTGCTATGGTCTCTTTTGTTTCTTTTGCATTTATTTCTGCTCTAATTTTTAAGATTTCTTTCCTTCTACTAACCCTGGGGTTCTTCATTTCTTCCTTTTCTAGTTGTTTGAGGTGTAGAGTTAGGTTATTTATTTGACTTTTTTCTTGTTTCTTGAGGTGTGCCTGTATTGCTATGAACTTTCCCCTTAGGACTGCTTTTACTGTGTCCCACAGGTTTTGGGTTGTTGTGTTTTCATTTTCATTCGTTTCTATGCAAATTTTGATTTCTTTTTTGATTTCTTCTGTGATTTCTTGGTTATTCAGCAGCGTGTTGTTCAGCCTCCATACGTTGGAATTTTTAATAGTTTTTCTCCTGTAATTGAGATCTAATCTTACTGCATTGTGGTCAGAAAAGATGCTTGGAATGATTTCTATTTTTTTGAATTTACCAAGGCTAGCTTTATGGCCCAGGATGTGATCTATCCTGGAGAAGGTTCCATGTGCGCTTGAGAAAAAGGTGAAATTCATTGTTTTGGGATGAAATGTCCTATAGATATCAATTAGGTCTAACTGGTCTATTGTATCGTTTAAAGTTTGTGTTTCCTTATTAATTTTCTGTTTAGTTGATCTATCCATAGGTGTGAGTGGGGTATTAAAGTCTCCCACTATTATTGTGTTATTGTTAATTTCTCCTTTCATACTTGTTAGCATTTGTCTTACATACTGCGATGCTCCCGTGTTGGGTGCATATATATTTATAATTGTTATATCTTCTTCTTGGATTGATCCTTTGATCATTATGTAGTGACCTTCTTTGTCTCTTTTCACAGCCTTTGTTTTAAAGTCTATTTTATCTGATATGAGTATTGCTACTCCTGCTTTCTTTTGGTCCCTATTTGCATGGAAAATCTTTTTCCAGCCCTTCACTTTCAGTCTGTATGTGTCCCCTGTTTTGAGGTGGGTCTCCTGTAGACAACATATGTAGGGGTCTTGTTTTTGTATCCATTCAGCCAGTCTTTGTCTTTTGGTTGGGGCATTCAACCCATTTACGTTTAAGGTAATTACTGATAAGTATGATCCCGTTGCCATTTACTTTATTGTTTGGGGTTCGAATTTATACACCATTTTTGTGTTTCCTGTCTAGAGAATATCCTTTAGTATTTGTTGTAGAGCTGGTTTGGTGGTGCAGAATTCTCTCAGCTTTTGCTTATCTGAGAAGCTTTTGATTTCTCCTTCATACTTGAATGAAATCCTTGCTGGGTACAATAATCTGGGCTGTAGGTTATTTTCTTTCATCATTTTAAGTATGTCTTGCCATTCCCTCCTGGCTTGAAGAGTTTCTATTGAAAGATCAGCTGTTATCCTTATGGGAATTCCCTTGTGTGTTATTTGTTGTTTTTCCCTTGCTGCTTTTAATATTTGTTCTTTGTGTTTGATCTTTGTTAATTTGAGTAATATGTGTCTTGGGGTGTTTCGCCTTGGGTTTATCCTGTTTGGGATTCTCTGGGTTTCTTGGACTTGGGTGATTATTTCCTTCCCCAGTTTAGGGAAGTTTTCAACTATTATCTGCTCAAGTATTTTCTCATGGTCTTTCTTTTTGTCTTCTTCTTCTGGAACCCCTATGATTCGAATGTTGTAGCGTTTAATATTGTCCTGGAGGTCTCTGAGATTGTCCTCATTTCTTTTAATTCGTTTTTCTTTTATTCTCTCTGATTCATTTATTTCTACCATTCTATCTTCTAATTCACTAATCCTATCTTCTGCCTCTGTTATTCTACTATTTGTTGCCTCCAGAGTGTTTTTAATTTCATTTATTGCATTATTCATTGTATATTGACTCTTTTTTATTTCTTCTAGGTCCTTGTTAAACCTTTCTTGCATCTTCTCAATCCTTGTCTCCAAGCTATTTATCTGTGATTCCATTTTAATTTCTAGATTTTGGATCAATTTCACTATCATTATTCGGAATTCTTTATCAGGTAGATTCCCTATCTCTTCCTCTTTTGTTTGGTTTGGTGGGCATTTATCCTGTTCCTTTATCTGCTGGCTATTCCTCTGTCTCTTCATCTTGTTTAAATTGCTGAGTATGGGGTGTCCTTTCTGTATTCTGGCAGTTTGTGGAGTTCTCTTTATTGTGGCTATTCCTCACTGTGTGTGGGTTTGTACAGGTGGCTTGTCAAGGTTTCCTGGTTAGGGAAGCTTGTGTCAGTGTTCTGATGGGTGGAACTGTATTTCTTCTCTTTGTTCAGTCGCGCTGTGGGGAGGGAGGGAGGGATGCTGCAAGCAAATAACACTAGCGTGCGCTCGCAGTGCCTCAGCCACACTGGGTCTGCCCCCGCTCACTGCGCGTGTAGCCTCCCTGCCCACACTGCTCGGGCTCTAGGTTGTTCCGCCGGGAACAATCCGAGGCTGGCCCTGGGTTGCATGTACGTCCCAGGTCCAAGCCGCTCAGGTTCAGGCACTCGGATAGTCCTCAGAGGCGCAGACTCAGTTGGGCCTGAGTATTGTGCTCTTCCCAGGTCCGAGCAGCTCAAGTGATGAGGTGTTTGGCGAGCGCCAATGCTGCGACTTATCGCCTCCCCGCCACTCGGTTATCTGGGCGCAAAACCGGCGCACCTTCTTAGGCAGATGTTAACCGTCCAGACCCCCAAGAAGTTTTAGTTAGCAAAGAAGCCTGCTTACAGTTTTATAGATAATGTCTCTCTGGGGCTGCGATTGCCCCCTTCCGGCTCTGGCTGCCTATCACCGGAGGGGGAAGGTCTGCAGCCGGCTATCTCTGTTCAATTCTTTGTTCCGTGCGCGGGCCTGGCGGTCTTAGGTTGGGGCTGGCTTTTCGCGTAGTAGATATCCCACAGTCTGGTTTGTTAGCCCAAATTATTTCGCTCAGATAGTGCTCAGGGTATTCAGGCCAGATTCTTACTCTAAGCGATGCAGCCCGCGCTGCGCCTCCCTGCCCAGCCCCCGCTTGTTAATGGCGCCTGCAGGCGTCTGCGCTGCTTCTCCACTGGGGGAGTTACCGTAGGACTCGCAATCTTCGAGTTTTAATTGTTTATTTATTTTTTCTTCCTGTTATGTTGCCCTCTGTGCTTCCAAAGCTCGGCACAGATTCGGCAGTGAGAAGGTTTCCTGGTGTTTGGAAACTTCTCTCTTTTTAATACTCCCTTCCCGGGACGGAGCTCCGTCCCTCCCTCTTTTGTTTCTTTTTTTGTCTTTTATATTTTTTCCTACCTCCTTTCGAAGAGTTGGATTGCTTTTCTGGGTGCCTGATGTCCTCTGCCGGCATTCAGAAGTTGTTTTGTGGAATTTACTCGACGTTTAAATGCTCTTTTGATGAATTTGTGGGGGAGAAAGTGTTCTCTCTGTCCTACTCCTCCGCCATCTTCTGAAGCTCTCAGGAGAGTATTATTTATCCCATTGTACATATGAGAAAAGTAAGGCCATAAAAGTTAAGCTGCTTGCTTAAATTCATACAACTGATAAGAACAGAGCCATGACTTCAACCCTCTTTGTGACAGATTATCCATAAATCTGGGAGTCATAGGAGGACCAGCGTTACTGGCATCATGGCTTAAGCCAGTCCATCTTTCATTTCCAGTGATCTGCCAAGCCTTTCCTCCAGCAACAATCAGAACAATCCTCCCCACCCCAGCCTCAAGCTCACCAGACTCTTTCTCCCATGTCCTAGAAATGAGCTTGGAGCTGGCGGCAAAGAGAACCTTCCTAGCGCAATTGCAGCCCCAACAATGACAACTGATGAGGCACAATAGCGGGATCTGGCCTATAATCAGTCTCAAACGATGCTCAGCTATTTAGGCATCCATTCTGTGGGCTCCAGAGAGAGTGAGGGGAGAGGCACGTGCCCCCAAAGGCAGCTCCTTGCTCATCATCGCATGCACCGCTGCCGGGAAAGGACCCCTTTGTGACAGTACCACAAATTACAGCCCGAGCAATCTGGAATCTCAGCTAGAGCTGATTCTCCTCTTCCTAAAAGAAAAATATGTCTTAAGCTTAATTATAGTCTGTCATTACCAGCAATCTTATAATGATCCAAAGTCCCTGGGAAAATGATAATAATAATAATAAATGAGAGAATCAATTTAAATATGAGTTAAAAGACCCAGACAAGTGCGGGGAAGGGAGGTGATGGTGGCATTCTTCATACTGATTGTGAAATGAGGATCAGAGTTTTAGAATAGTTATTCTGGCATGATTGTCAATTTACCAGGCCAAGGGCTCAGTGTTAACTTTACTCTTTCTGAATCTTTAATCTTTTTGCTCCAGAATTCACCTTGTAAAATGTAGGGCCAGCTCCCAAGATAAACCGATACCCAGAATCAAATGACCTAGATTTAATAAGGCAATGCTTCTCAGATCCCAGATGGATGCATTGAACAGACTAAAAGTATTCAGTGATTTTTCTTGGCATGTTAGCAAGAAGATGCTGAGGTTTGTAGGAAGACACCTTTTAAGTCAAGTTTTCTTTGTCAGTTTCCATGGACTGGACAATCATTTCCTTTCAGGTACAGAAAATCATTGGGAGCTCCCTCTGGTGGTCACATCAGGAATGGACCTGTGTCTCTTTTCCCACCTCCCCACTCATGCCCCCAAAGCAAAACTGAGAAGAGAAATTGCCCCAAGCTGGAGGTCCAAGACAGGATACTTAGAATGGCAGACTTCTGGGGAGTCTCAGATGTTATGCTAAATCTTCCTGGATTCCAGATGTCCTCCTGAATCCATCAATCTTTGTGAAATGATGAGAATTTCAAGAGAAATTTCTTTTTCTAACTTCTTCCTTATTCTTCATAAATTATTTGTATAAATAAGTACTTTATAGTGTATATAAATAACTCCTTCGTTATTTTCCATTTATTGTTCTGTAAGAATTCCTGAAGCATCAAAGAAATCTTTTAAAATTAAGCATTTGTGCTTAAAAGCAAGATTTTTATGTGAATTCAGCTTTCTGGAATAAACCCTAAAGAATTAGATATGGGGTTCAGATTGGAACACAGAGCTGACTGTGTTTAGAGAGAGTTGGTGGATTCCCCAGTGTGGCCCTCTTTACTAGAATGCTGCCATGTCACAAGAAGAACTTGGATACTGCTTCAAGCAGCTCTTCATTCACTTACCATTGCACTCCTGTCTCAGGAAGGAAATAATGGCATGACTTACCCATCAGCCTGGGTTTTGAACCACAGGGAATCTTCTTTGTGGGAACAAAGTTAGGAAATAAACTAATTAGAAGTCAATATATTGTACATAACAGAAAACTCATCTCAAACCAGTTTAAATAGTATACGGAATTTATAGGCATAGGTCAATGAGAAGTCTAGATGTTGCCTTAAGGTACTGTTTGATCCAACAAATCCGAAACATCATCAAGGATCCCCTTCTCTTCATTTCTCTTCTCTGACTTCTAAGGTGAAGCAGCTACTGTGCTTTGTCCATTTCTCCTCAGCTTTTTCTGAAGGTCAGTTGCTGACATTTCTTATATACTCTAAATATTGTTCCCTGCATCTTTCTGCCAGAGGGCATTCACTATCTCTTCACTGAAGTATGAAGTGTTAGTCGCTCAATCATGTCCAATTCTTTGCCGCCCCATGGACTGTAGCCTGCCAGGCTCTACATGGAATTCATCAGGCAAGAATACTGGAGTGGGTAGCCATGCCCTTCTTCAGGGGATTTTCCTGACCGAGGGATCAAAGCCGGGTATCCTATACAGCAGGCAGATTCTTTACCATCTGAGCCACCAGGAAGCCAGAGTTAATATTTCACAATTGACCCTGATCAAAGAACAAACGTTAGAGAGTAAGTATCCCAGCTTACTCACCGCAGCTGGACCATTATGAGACATATGCCACACCATTTCTCATTGTGTTCCCAAGGGACTGAGTCCCCTTTGCCTACAGTGGTCTTACCAATCCAGCCTGCGTTGCCTTCCATCCTTTCCCTGTCTCATACAGCTACTCCCTCACAATGTTTTTTAGGACTTCCTCCCCCACAAATCACAACCCAAATCCTTTTCTCAGTATCTCTATTTGGAGGGTAACACAGACTAAGAAAAAAGCACATGACTTCCAGAAGGGGGACATGGACATTGGACAGCAGACCCCAAATGTTACTCTGTCGAGAAACCCTGAACATGTCCAAGCCCGAGAACCCAGATGCTCCCTTCTGGATGAGGGGCATTTCTGGGCAGGAAACTGGGGTGAATGAGGAGCTCAGCATCTGCAGCAAGACTGCCAATGTTTCCACTGTGACCAGCACATAGGGTGCTGAGGGGGTGGTAGGTGAGGAATGGCAGGAGACAAGACTAAAGGGGAAAAGGACAGATAGTCCATTTTATTCACAGGGGAAATTAGAGAAAACAGCCAAAGGAGGCTGCTTCCAAAAGTCCCTCTCTGCCTACCTCATCACCCAGTCTGAGGTTTGCCTGATTTTCTTGACTGCCCCAGACCTCACTGACCTCCCACACCAACACACCATCACTCACAACTTAGATTAGGGGCATCTGATAGAAATGTAATGGAAACCCCAGATGCAAGCCACATATATGATTTAAAATTTTTTAGTATCCACCTCAAATGAGGGAAAAGAAATGGGTGAAATTAATTTTAATAACATTTTATTTAACACACTATATCACACACACAAACACACACACACACATATATATATATATATAACAATGTATCACACGTATCATCCTTTCCAGAGATCATCCATATGTAAGTTATTAATGTGATATTTACTTTTTTTAAAGATACTAAGTCTTCAAAAGCTAGTGTGCATTTCACCCTCACAATACATTTTACTTTAGCCTAGCCACATTTTAAGTGCTTGGTAGCTGCATGGCTAGCGGCTAATGTGCTAGACAACAGAGATTTGGAACACAGTTTGTTACTAGGAATGTACTGCGCAACCCTGTCTGCAAGATGAGGGCAGCTCATGATGGCTCTGGTGACCGTGTGAGAAGTTTGGACTTTCTCCAAGTGCCAGGGAAAACTACCAAAAGGTTCCAGACAGGGGAGTGGTATGATCAGAGTCACATGCATAGGTCCTGCAGACTGAGGCTCTTGATGGATCCACTAAGAGGCCTCAATTTTGACCCTGTGTGAATCTCAAAAAAGCAAACACACATACAGGGCAGCAAAGGAGACACAGATGTGAAGAACAGACTTCTGGACTCAGTGGGAGAAGGAGAGGGTGGGATGACTTGAGAAGATAGCATTGAAACCTGTACCTTACCATATGTAGACTGGATGGCCAGTGCAAGTTCGATGCATGAAGCAGGGCACCCAGGGACCCCTGCTCTGTGACAACCTGGGGGGATGCGATGGAGAGGGTGGGGGGAGGGGGTTCAGCCTGGGGGAGACACATGGATACTATGGCCGATTCATGTTGATGTATGGCAAAAGCCATCATACTATAGTAAAGTAATTATCATCCAATTAAAATAAATAAATTTATAAAATAAAAGCATTAATAATGTGTATTTATTAAAAAAAATAAGCAAACACAAGTGGAGATCCCATAGATTCAAAGAAGCTTGGCACAAACTTTTGAGTGGACAGTCGAAATCCTTCAGAATCAAGGAGCCTGGAACCCCACAGAACTAGCGCAGCTGAGGCCAGGTTCAGTCCTATGCTCATTCAACAGGCATTTTCAGAGCACCTACTGTGTGCCAGCTTTGGTGTGGGGGGTGCAGAGGTGACTAGGACATGCTCCTCCCACCAGCTCCCATCAAACACGTACTTAAGAAACTCAGAATCTAGTGAGCAGGGAAAGGACAGTTCCATTGCTGAATCCCTTCCTAAGAGCTGGGGAAGTACATCATGAAATCCTTAGGATAAGCTCGCCTGGAAGAAGTGGAAGTTCCAGTGGTTTCCAGTGCCACCGAGGAACTGGGAGGAGACGTTAGGTCTGCCTAGCTCCAAAGTGGTCGCTGCACCTTCTGGATTCACACATATATTACTTGGTGAGACCACATCTCCTGGAATCACTGACAAATGAAGCCGTGGGGCTTACCTTTGTGGAATTCAGGGGTTTGGGTTGGGGTGGCGGTGCACCCCTGTGGAAGTGAGGAGCACAAAGTCAATGACACCGTAAGTCTCTCCCAGGCCGGGATGTCTCAAACCGCAGATGGCTGACTGTGGGGAAAGAAGCGAGCAGCTGCAGGTCCCCTTCGGGAGCAAACTGTCAAAGCAGTTGTGCCTGAGGCTGACCTAGCTTGACAGTGTCCACACATAGATGCTCTCCTTTTCAGGATTTGTTCCAGGTGTTTGTTTATATGCAAACCACTCTATTTGCTGCTGAAAATACTCCTCCAGAGCAGAGGCACAGCTGACTGTGATTCTCTGTGAGACAGCCCAGTGCGCAAGCACTGAAGCCTCCTCCTGGCGCCTCCACACTTGGGGACCACCAGGGTCCCTGAATACAGGCAGCATTGATCACTCCTGCAATCCCAGAATGAATCCCCTCCAGGATACATGCTGATTAGGAAGGGCCTGTCAGTTTTTCTGTCTGACTGTGGACTATTTTATGGGACTCTTCAGTTGCAACAGAGAAAACTCAACTCAGACTGAGTTAATCTCTTTATCTTTCTCACACACACATACACACAAAGAGATGTTTTGTTTCAATGAATAAATAAAAATGTCAGGGATGGTTTCAGGCATAGCTGGATCCAGGTGCTCAAGGTATCACCAGAATCCAGCCTTCTTGCAAGTTCTATTTTCCTCTGGGTGGGCTTCACACTCAAGCAGGTTTTCTCCTCACAATGTCAAGACAGCTGCCATGAGTCTCAAGCTTACAGACTCTGCTCCAAATTGAACCAAAAAAAAAGCTTCTTTTCCTCGCTAATTTCTAATGGGTATGTTGAGGCATAACTGATATACAGTAAACTGCACACATTTAAAGTGTACAATTTGATGAATTTTGATATATGTAGTCACCTATGAAACCATCTCCACAATCAAAATAGTAAATATATCTATGACTCAGAAGTTTCCTTGGGCCCCTTGTAATCCCCTTTTATTAATTCTCCTTTTCCCGCATTCCCAAGTAACAACTGATCTGCTTTCTGTCACTTTAGATTAGTTTGCATAGTCTAGAGTTTTATATAAATGGAGTCACACAGTATGTACTACCTGTGAGTGGAGGTCCAGGGTTACTCTGAGATTAATTGGCCCTTGGATTTCTAGTTTCTTAAGGCGGAAGCTGATCTGAGACCTTTCTTCTTGTTTAACATGGGTGCTTAGTGCTATAAACTTCTCCCTAAGTTCTGCTTTGGGTGAGTTCCACAAATTTCAATATGTTGTGTTTTCATAGTCATTTAGTTCAAAATACTTTCCATTTTAGGAAATAGAACTGCCATATGACCCAGCAATCCCACTGCTGAGCATATACACCGAGGAAACCAGAATTGAAAGAGACACGTGTACCCCAATGTTCATCGCAGCACTGTTTATAATAGCCAGGACATGGAAGGAACCTAGATGCCCATCAGCAAACGAATGGATAAGAAAGCTGTGGTACATATACACAATGGAGTATTACTCAGCCATTAAAAAGAATACATTTGAATCAGTTCTAATGAGGTGGATGAAACTGGAGCCTATTATACAGAGTGAAGTAAGCCAGAAAGAAAAACACCAATACAGTATACTAACGCATATATATGGAATTTAGAAAGATGGTAACAATAACCCTGTATGCGAGACAGCAAAAGAGACACAGATGTATACAACAGTCTTTCGGACTCTGTGGGAGAGGGTGAGGGCGAGATGATATGGGAGAATGGCATTGAAACATGTATATTATCATATGTGAAACGGATTGCAGTCCAGGTTCGATGCATGATACAGGATGCTTGGGGCTGGTGCACTGGGATGACCCAGAGGGATGAGATGGGGAGGGAGGTGGGAGCGGGGTTCAGGATGGGGAACACATGTACACCCTTGGCGGATTCATGTCAATGTATGACAAAACCAATACAATATTGTAAAGTAATTAGCTTCCAAAAAATAAATTAATTAAAAATAAATAAAAGTGGTAAACAAATTATACTGAAAACATTACCTTCAAATATATTAAATGGAAAAAAAATACTTGCCAGTTCAATTGTTAATTTCTTCTCTGATCCGTGTTATTTAAAAGTGTGCAGTTTCATTTCACACATCTGGGAATTTTCCAGATGTATTTCTGTTATTTATTTCAAATGTATTTCCCACTGTGGTCAGAGAATATATTTGGTATGGCTTGAAACTTGTAGCAGTGTTAGTGATCCTTCTAGGTATTGTAGTATACCTGGAGTGTGAGCAAGGACGGACCTTGGCTGATATCTGTGGGCTGAGTCATTGGTCCACTTGACTGTTTCATGTCTCTTCTGCAGGAGATGTCTCTGGTGAACTTGAATGTATTAGCCAAAGTTATGACACTTTATGTCCACTCCCATTGCGTCCTCCTTAGACCTTTGTGTCTCCAGTTTCCCAATCTTACTCTTTCTTCTTCTCAACCACCTAACAGTTGGCAAAGGGCCAGGTAGCAAATATTTTACACTTTGCTCAATGTTACCATTATAGTGCAAATGCAACCACAAACAACATGAAAACAAATGGGTATGGATGGGTTTCAATAAAACTTTATTTACAAAAACAAGCATGGGGCTGGATTTGAGTCTCGTTGGCCAACCCATGATCTGAGTCACTTGCCATTACCCATGAGGTTGTATATTCCCTTGACTCTACCTCTTCTTGTGCCATACAAAGTGGTTGACCAGAGGCAGTGCCCTGAGGCACTTCTCTCCCCGCTCCTTCCAGGGCTACTGCGTGGGGCTGTACGGTAGTGGTAGTCCATTTCAAGCCCACACCTACAAATCACTTCAATGAATCAGTGCATTGAGCTTGGGCTAATTCTTCCTCCTTCGGAGAGTTGTAGGGAAGCCCACATCAGGTGTGAGCTGTGAGCCATGAGAACAGAATCAGAAAATAGTGACAGGTAGCGAGAGGATCTGGGCCACTCGTTTGTGAAGCTTCCTTGCACCCTCTGACCCCGCTTCTGTCTGACCCCAGAGGTAACATTTCTTTTTTCAGTGTATTACCACTGGGTCTGTCTGTTCTATTGTTTGGTTGATTTGACACCTCCCAGCTTAAGACAGGCAGTCCTGGTCACATGGTTGCCTAAAGTCCCACAGTCAAGTATTCAGTTTCCATCAGAGCCCAGTTATGTGCCAGGAGCTGTGTTTTGAATGGTGTATAGTTTCCTTTCACAGACTTCATGACCTTGTTCCAGAACTCTAGGGGTGCGAGACTGCTATGTCCCTACTTTTGAGACCAGAGTTTCCATGCTGTATCTTTCTCTTGCACCGATACCTCTAGTTCCATGGGGTTTCTTGGTTACGTAACCCAAACAAGGATGCTTATCCTACTAAGTCCTACTACAGAATCTTTTTATGCTCTGGGTCCCACTCAGAGCTAGAGACTTTCCAAGTCCCCTGATGAATTGGATTCTATCGGTTTTCTCAAGTAAGACATGCTGCCTCCAGAAAAGAAGCCCATCAAGTTTGTGCTTCTTTCTTGGTGACAGGAGGGCCAAGGTGTATTTTGGATGGACTGGCCCAGCCTGCCTCAGATCACTACACATCTCTGAAGTTTACCAATGTGGCAGGCCTCTGACTCTCTGTAGGGTTTTTCTTCTAGCCCCTACCATGTCCAGCTCTGGCATCCACAGTACCTCTTGCTCACTGGGTCAAATTCATATACTATCACTGATATGATGGACCAATGCATTGTTCTTCAGGATGGCTACACAGCCCAGGTCCCTTCAGACTATATTATGATAGAAATTAGGATAACTCTCAGGCAAACCTTATAAATTCAGAGCAAAACTGTGATTATGTCCTATAGCCCACCTCATGAAAATTCTAATCCTCCTTCTGGATCAATGTGGGAAAAAGCATATTCACCATATTAATAGCCACATACCATGTTCCTAAGTTATATTCCCACGTTGTGCCAATTTGCTCTAGTAAAGATACCCATTTAGCACATTAGCTGGAATTCTATTACTTGATTAAACTTGGGTGAAAATGGTGGTAGTCCCTTTCCATCCACCATTATCCGTCTGATCTCTGCAGGGGCCAAACTGGTGCATTCACTGGGAATATGATGGGGACCCTGATGTGCTGCAGTTGATGGGATCTCAAAGATTCAGACACGACTTAGCAACTAAACAACAAAAAAAAACTGACAGGAGTAGGACCCTTTTATCCTTATAAGCCATTGAAGATGGCACTGATTTCTCCATACCCCTCCCCCAGGGTCAGATAGATAAAGAAATAGATATATCTGTATTTATAAAAATCTATATGAAATATATATACTATCATGTCTTGGGAGGAGTGGGGAGATGTTGAAATTTTAGGCGCTTCCACTTTGTGTTTACAGACAAGAAGCCAATGTGAAGGTTCAACCAATTGCTAAGTGTGCCTATTCACATCATACTTTCGGAAGCCAGAGAAATTATCAGTGGGTAGCTTCATGGACCCAATGTCTCACTGTGAAACAGACCTGCCCCAGGAGTCAATTTATCACATGACCTCATAGGTCTATGCTAACAGAGTTGCTTTTTGCCTCTGGGTTTCAGTGTCAAGTTAGACCTAGTATCCAAAACCCTTGAAATGTCTGGGTGTTCCCCCTTCCCCAGGTTACCCGAATTGATGGACATAGACCCTTGAGGAAAGATGATACTTGTTCAGCTGCTGCAGAATCCATCCTTTCAAGCCTTTTCCTCCAAGCAGAGGGTGCTGGGTCCAAGAAGTAACTCAGATCTGGAAAGTGGCAGAGGATTATGACTTTGTACAGAGGTGGCAGACCTCAGTTTTCTCTTGATTTTCCATATTAAACAGTTATCCTTGTTGTCTGTTATCTAGCACCATGAGCCAGAGGAGTGGTGGAGGTCTGGAGTAGCAGGGGGAGGGTGTGTGTTGATCACTAAAATAATAATCGCTAAAATAATTCGCAATGACAGCACGAAGTTGCTCAGACCCAGTTCAGTCCTCATAGAATGACCATGTAGCAGATTCACAAATTCAGGCTAAAGGATGGAGTCAGGCTGTAATCAGCCTTTAAACAAAACAAGACAGCTTTAGAAGTCACTCGGAAAGTCTTTACATATGTTAATAGAGGGTCACCAAGAGGTTGTGTGGGGATGAGCTGACCCCAGGCAAATTCAAAGAAATCCTTGTTGTGGGGTCAGGTTGGGTTAACTAGATTTTCCATCACCTCCCCCAAAACCACTTTTGCTTCTACCTCAGCACAGGGATAAACGACCAGCACAGATCCAGTTAATTTGGTTAGAAGATACATGAAAAAGTTGAGGTTTATATTTTGGCCTCTTATTATTCTAATGATGGTGCCCAATTTCTTTCAGAACCACCTCTAGAGTCTAATACACGCTTTAAGCTTCCCTTCACCTTCTTGGCCAAAGATTAAAGCAAAGGTTTTTTCCCTCTGTTTGGGGAAGGAGGGCAGGTGCCATTTAACTGATGTCCCTAGGAGAATTTTATCTTTGTTTCTTCAAAAAACTTCCTTCAAGTGTAATCCAGGAATGACATCCTCTTCCCTTTCTTTCCACCAGGGGAAGTTGGTCTTATTCTGTTGTTCTGGAAGGAGTCATCTTGGTCCACACGGCGCTTCCAGGACAGACCATAACCTGGGGCACTATTTTAGTAATCCAGCAGGGGACAGGAGATTGCAGGGAGGAGTACCCATCAGCCTCAGCTCCGACGGAGCCCCCACCAGATGTGACAGAAGAGGTCTTTATCCCTTTCCCAGCTGCCACCCACTTGGCATTCTCTCCAGACTACATAGACAATGGATGACAACCGGAGGAGGAGCGGTTCAGTCCCTGGGGGCTGAACGCTTTACTACAGCCATACAGAAGTATCAGCTATGTCTCCGTTGACATCATGACCATCTCCTAACATAAAAGGGCAAAAGACAAATGTTCTATGAATTCCACTATATGAGTTATCTAGAGTAGTCAGATTCATAGACCAAAGTAGAATGGTGGTGAGCAGGAACCTGGAGGAGAAGAAATGAGAAGCTATTGTTTAATGGGCACAGAGTTTCAGTTTTACAAGCTGGAAACTTCTGGGCAGTTTGGGGAGGGATGAATAGGCAGAGCACAGAGGATCTGGGGTATAGTGAAAATACTCTGCAAGATACCATATTGACTGACACATGATACATTTGTCCAAAACCCATAGAAGGTACAACACCAAGAGTGAACACTGATGTAAACTACGGACTCTGGCTGAGCATGTGTGTCAGCACAGTTTCACTGATTGTAACAAATGCAGCCCTTTGTTGAGGGATGTTGTCAACAAGGAAGGCTATGTATGTGTGGGGGCAGGTCTGTGAAGATAGCTTTATCTTCCTCTGAATTTTACTGCCAACCCAAAGTTGCTCTAGTAAATTGTCTTAATTTTAAGCCTTCCCCCCAACCCCACCCCACCAAAAGTTCTGAAGATCTTTTTTTACAGCAATGTGAATACACTTAACACCACCGTACTTTTAAAAATGCTTCTGGGGCTTCTCTGGTGCCTCAGTGGTGAGGAATCCGCCTGCCAATGCAGGAGACACGGGTGAGATCCCTAGTCTAGGAGGATCCCACACGTCGTGGAGCAATTGAGCCCGTGCACCACAGCTATTGAGTCTGTGCTCTAGAGCCCAGGAACTGCAACTACTGAAGCCTTGTGCCCTAGAGCCCGGGCTCCACAACAGGAGAAGTCCCCACAATGAGAAGCAAGAGCACTGCAGCTACAGAGTGGCCCCTGCTGACCACAACCAAAGAAAAAAGCCTGCACAGCAACAAAGACGCAGCACAGCCAAAAAGAAGTAAAATTATTTTTAAAATGCTTCTGATGGTAGATTCTATGCTATGTGTTTTTACCACAGTAAAAAATATTTTTAACGGTCATCTAAACTTCACTTACTTCCAAACCCAGGTAGCTCCAAACAGTTAACAACAGAATATGCATAGTGATATGTATGAATCAGGCTGTGTGTGTGTCCAAGGCATGCCCATTTGCACACATGTGATTCTGCACACATATGCCCCACAATACTTCAGGAGAGTGAAGTTGTGCGTGCCCCAAAGTCAAATGGAATAAAATTGGGGAGACCAGAAATCAGTGCTCTTGTGCTGGGAGCCATGAGAGTGGGGCAGTCTGCTTGAACTCAGCGGCTGAGGCAGAGTGGAGTGGGACTCCCAGGAAGAGGACGGCAGAGAGAAAAAGGAAGAGGCTTGCCCTTCACCCAACCTCGCTGTCCTCTAGCATCCGAGGAGCCACATTTATTTATTTACAGCGGTGACCCTCGGCAGAGTTTCAGAGGATACATCCGCAGTGTGGGCTTTTGTGAAGACTTGGATTAAGATGCAAATTAATGACCACAATTCCTGGCCCTTAAATGGCACCCCTTCCTGAAAGCCCTCAAAGAGCTGTCCTATTTGCTGTTCAACAAAATGCTTCTTTCTCTAACAACACTGTGAAGTATAAACAGCCACAAACCACTATCAAAAGAAAATGTTTTAAATACAGTCACTATCGCAGATGCATTTGAGTTGGGAAATGTATTTGCTCCTATAAATTATTATCAGCTAGGTTTTCCCTTATTTTCTCCCTTTTTAAGCCAGCATAAAAATCCAGAGTAAGTTACCGTGAAAAGCTATAATAATGCTAATTTTGTTCCCATTTCCTGGCTTTTTCCCCCAGACTTGAGGCTCTTTATTATGACTGAACATTTTTTTTTCCATTAATCATACCCTTTCTCCTGGGCTCTGCTCTTTTGAAGTTGTGTTATTATTTCCCTCTATGACTGACTGTGGCATATTTGATGTTTCAGATCAACGCCTAATGCATGAAAGCACATTCCCAATGGCTACACTGTCTACCCTGTAGTTTAAAAGCTTCCCCAAATGAGTGGGGATGCGTCACTCTGAAATGTTCAGGGCAGCTTGCCCCGAGACCTCCTTGGGAGCAGGCAGGTCTGAAGCAGGGAGCGTAGGTTTATGAGGAGGTGTGAGTCTCAGGTGTCACTCACTGCCTATCTTCCTGGTCACTGCCCAGTCACAAGCGGCACCCACACGTGGGGAAAGCATCCGCTGGGGGCAGCAATTTCCTGCGCGTTCCCTTCATGTCCCCCTCCACGACCCCCCAGCATGATAACAGCTGCTTTTTCTTCAGAAGTGATCCCTGGGGGAACACTGATGCTGCTGAGCAGAGGCTTTGAGGGAATCTGAATCCTTGAGTCTGCATGTGAGAAAGACGGGGAGCATCTAACTCAGAAGTAAGAAATCTGTCAACTCTTTGTGGCAACTTTGTCCTGATAGCTCAGTTGGTAAAGAATCTGCCTGCAATTCAGGAGACCTCAGTTCAATTCCTGGGTCAGGAAGATCCGCTGGAGAAGGGATAGGCTACCCACACCAGTATTCTGCCTGGAGAATTCCATGGACTGTATAGTCCACAGAGTCGCAAAGAGTCGGACACGACTGAGCCACTTTCACTTTCTTTCACTCTCACTTAGTGGGAGGCCTTGAAGGACCATTACATGGGCCTGAGTCCCACTCCCAGAGGGAGACACAAGTTTGTTTCCTTAATAAACACATTTTGGTGGGTAAAATCTGTTTATTGAATAAATGAATGATGGAGCAAATGAAAAAGAGAGGAATGATTTGCATTAAGTCCCGCCAAAACCCTCAGAGGGAAATGCTCTCAGTAATGTCCATTTTATAGATGGAAAAACTAAGGGTATGAGAGGGTGAGCTCTTGTCAAGGTCACAGAGCTGCCTGAACACAGCTGATGGTCCAGTATTTGTCTTACTCTGAGAAGCTCCACTTTCCCTTCCAACCTTGTGCTCTAGCTCATGAGCCAAATTCCAACCTCCAAGTCCACTTAACTCAGGGGCCATCCTGAAGTATTTTTTATTTACAACTGAGTCACTAGTAAATGAAAATAGCAGAGTGGTATGGAGTAATAGCATTTCCCACGTGGCCCTAGTGGTAAAGAACTTGCCAGCAACGCAGGAGACATAAGAGACATGGGTTCAACCCCTGGGTCGGGAAGATCCCCTAGAGGAGGACACAGCAACCCACTCCAGTATTCTTGCCTGGAGAATCCCATGGACAGAGGAGCCTGGCGGGATACAGTCCACAGGGTCGCAAAGAGTTGGACACGACTGAAGCAACTTAACACACTCTCCTATGAGGAGTAATAAGAATTAACATTTGTATAGCACTTACAAGGTGGGGGCACTGTTCTAAGCCCTTTCTTGCATATATATAGTTTTTTACAATGACGTGTTAGTTTCTGCTGTACAATGAAGCGAATCTGCTATATATGTATATATATCCCCTCCCTCTTAGATCTCCCTCCAAACCCCAAGTTGCACCCATCCCACTCCTCTAGTCACCACAGAGCACCAAGCTGAGCTCCCTGTGCTATACTGCAGGTTCCCACAAGTTATTTATTTTACACATGGTAGTGAATATATGTCAGTCCCAATCTCCCAATTCATCCCACTCCCCCTTTCCACTCTTCCTGTATTAATTCATTAAGTACTTTAAAAAAATTATTTGAATCTTCACATCCCTCCTCTGATGTTGGGTTAGGAACTGCCTTTACAGGTGCGGAGACTGAAGACAGTACGTGGCTTGTCAGCAGGAGGCAAAGACTGGACTAGGTGCTGGACAGTTTGGCTCCAGACCTGGCGCTCACTGACTGTGCTGTCATCTGTGATGGGGGAGGCGCTCCTGCATGTTCCCTCTACCCCCTCATGTGGCTGAAGAAGGTGAGGACCGTTCCTGCCTCTTCCCAGCAGGGCGAACACTGTCCCTCCTCACTTCCCCAAGTGAGGAGAAGCCACGGCAGAGGACTGGCCCTGACATACACATGGTGCCTTTGGCTCACACCCAGCATAAGCCTGGCTCTCTAGTTCTCTGCACGGCCCACAGACTCTGCAGCCCACCATTCGGTTGTTGTGGTTTCTAAAGCAGGTTTCTAAAGCAACCATCCACCTGAGCCAAGAGACCTGGGGAGTCCATGCTTGAATCCCTGGTAGCATCTGGAGAAAAGACCTCGTCTGTCTCATCCTTCTGCCTCTGACCTTGTCCCTCAGGAGAAACTGGGTCCTACAGCATGATTTACGGTTCTTGCTCAGAGGTGGGGCCTCCCTTCGACCTCAGGGGACCTTCTTGGCTTCAGTGCAGATAAAGACAAGAACCTGAATTTTTAGTATTTGACTTGTGTGTTTTCAGAATGTGTGTGAGCCCCTTGAGACCAGTTATCACAGCTTGTTTATCTCTTAACCTCAGAACCTAAAAACAGAATCTGCCTCACTGAGGTGTTCTACTAAAGACAGCTGAATAAGTGAATAGATTAATATAGGGGCTCGGTATATTTGATTTCATTGGATAAAGGAGGCCCCCTCACCTCTCTCCAAGTGATGACTTGGAAAAACATCTCGGAAGTTTCTCCCTTCAGGATACGACGAGGCACATGGCGGTGGAGTGCACCATGGGCAGGGCCAGAGTGCCTGATACAGCTACAGTCAGAGTCGCTCTTCTCTCTTCTCTTTCCCCTAAGAAGTATCTGTATACATTAGTCCCAGCAGGAAAGAGACATCACATTTCTATGGAGGCAATTGAGGAGAATTTAATGAAGAGGTTATTTATAAAGGTGTGAGTAGGATTAAAGGAAACCCCTAAGGGATGGTGAGCAGCAGCAATTGCTCTGCATGTCTAAAGGGGTAAGGATGGGATGGTTCTGGAACCCACAGGGAAAAAGAGAGAGGTGTGGGCACCAGCCACTGCCAACCTAGGGCCTGGAGGGGATAGAGCTGACTTGATCTCTGTCTCCTCCCATCCTTCAGTCTCCTGCTGGTTACTCCTACTGGCTGGAGCTGAATAGAAGCAAGAGGCATCCCAGAGCTCAGGGCAGGGTGAAGAAAGCAGATGTCTTAGTCCGTACGAGCTGCTGTAATAAACTGCCCACAGACTGGGAGCTTAAACAGCAAACATGTATTTCTCACAGTTCTGGAGGCTGGGAAGTCCAAGATCAAAGTGCTGACAGATCCAGGGTCTGGTGAGAGAACTCTTCCTGGCTTGCAGATGGCTACCTTTCCTTGTGTCCTCAAGGAGGCGGTGGAGAACAGAGACAGAAATCTCGTGCCTCCTCCCCTTTTTATAAGGATACTAATGCTGTTCACTGGGGCTGCTAATGAGCAAATCACCTCGCAAAGCCCACGTCCAAACACTACCATGTTGGGGATGAAGTCTCAGCATACGAATCTTGGGGGATCACAAACATTCGGTCAATAGCAGCTATGAACCTGGAGGAGCGCTTCAAACCTTCAGCCCAGTAAGATGAATTCATTGATAAAAGCCTCCTCTATTGAAAAGACAAAACAACATTTTGAAAACCAGTACTCTGATCCATCTCCCTTACTTCCCAGCGAGGAAAGTGAGGTAGAAAATCTGATATTGAGCTGATTCACATTGCAAATCTGGAACCTTAACTACCTGATGGCTAATTCCTAATTTGTCCTCAAGGATACGCTTCTAGCTTTTTCTTGGGGCCATACTTCAGAGTCACATGCTCCTCTAAGCACTGGTGTTTGTAACCACTTGCTGATTTTTCGTGAGAGGTCTCTTAAATCACCTGCTGTAACCCACTGCCTGGCCAGGCTGATGCCTCTGAATTTACGGTTCCAGTTAAAGTCACATCCATGAAGGGGGAGGGAATGAACAGCTCTCCCATCGCTTCAAGCCCCCAAATTGATTTGGCACTCGAAGTCACTGTTATATTTTATACTGAGTCTTCTGAATCAGTTCATTGAATTTTAGCTGTAGCTATATAAAATCCTCTCCAGTGAAATTATTTGGCCATATTGCAGATGGTTCTGCCATGATCTATCAATGCCACTAACTATAAGCAATAAGGAAAAAAAAAAATCTGCCTTCTTCTCATTATAATGGATTTTCTAAACTCAGATTGAACCTTGGGAGACCCTCCTTCCTTATCTTTTTAATTTTTAAAAGGTAGCATTTTGTATTTTTGTATGAAACATGCAAGAACAGTGGTGGCAAGTTTTGAAGATTTCCTATGTGGTGGAAATATTGCTGGGGAGATTCAGAAAATCTTGGCTTGGATTCCTTGGAAGGAAAAGGTGGGTCTGGGGAGGACTCCTCAGTGTCCAGTTGGACTTGAACAACTGTGATTTAGTGCAGAGCAGGGGGGAGGCATTTGTAAGCAAACAGCAGATATGAAAACCCAGCTGGGACTCTTTTAATGAATTAGTGCATTGCTCAAGGGGGAAAGTTGGCATAATGTCTCCGACAGTTGCAAAAATATATATTATTGTTCTTCTCGGGAACCTGAATCCCAAGTCAGAGAGGAAGCTATTGAAGTGGACTTTGGAAAATATTACAAAGTAGCTTAAGTGGAGGAAGCAGATGGCATCACAAGGAGGAACTGATTCACAACTCAGGGAAGAAAAGCTGTGAGTACATACGAATACATGCCATGCTATGCTATGCTATGCTAAGTCACTTCAGTAGTGTCCGACTCTGTGTGACCCCATAGACAGCAGCCACCAGGCTCCCCCCTCCCTGAGATTCTCCAGGCAAGAACACTGGAGTGGGTTGCCATTTCCTTCTCCAATGCATGAAAGTGAAAAGTGAAAGTGAAGTCGCTCAGTCGTGTCCGACTCTTAGCGACCCCATGGACTGCAGCCTGCCAGGCTCCTCTGTCCATGGGATTCTCCAGGCAAAAGTACTGGAGCGGGGTGCCATTGCCTTCTCCTACGAATACATAGACATCACAAATAATTGTGTATCTAACATCCAGTCTTAAACTCTAAGAGTGTATCTGGAGTTAATATAAATGAGACTTTTAAGACAAGTCTTGAGGCTGATGATGAAGCTAGAGTCAGTATTAACTCACCCAAAAAAGGTGGCAGAGAGAAAATTTCCACTCCTCACCATAAAGTAGCCACATGTTCACCAGTACTGTGGTCTCTTTAGACAGCCTTTTAATATGTCTGTTCCATTGTCAGGGAAAGCCCTTTAGTTAACTGAGATTTTATCCTCTATTATTATTATCATCTATATAATGTCGTATACAATGGCAAGTCAAGCAAAAAGATTTTTTTAAGAAGAAAAAACTTTAGAAGTGTTGCAACATTTACACTACTTTTGTAATTAGGGAGGGGGAACCCAAGATCTTTTAATTGAAAACAATTTTATGTTTGAATTATAGGAAATTTGAAGTAAAAAATTTAGTCCTCATTCCTTGCCAATCCAGCTAAGTGTATACCACTTTAAGGACATATATGAAGACAACAGATTCTCTCTATTGGTTTAGGTTCTTTAATTGCCAGCAACAGAAACTGATTTGATAATTTAACTAAAAGGGATTTACCCGAAGGATACTGGGGACTCACAGAATCTCCAGAAAGCTGAGGAACTGCACTACAAATGGGAGGGATTCCCTAGAGAGGTATGCAACCAAACCATGACACCATCTCATAGAGGTGTCTGGTCAGTTGGCTGGAAATCAATGCTGTATGCTTGTACCTGCATGTCTTGTTTACAATCCAAAGTCCAAGAGAAGAGTGTGATTGGCTAAGCACTGATCATATGCCATGCTCTGACTGTATTAGGTCAGGGACAGAAAGGACCTGGCTTCAGAGTAAAGTCTCCTAGAATGACCATTTCAGTGGCAATTCCCAAAAGCAATGAAAGCTGCTTTGTGTATGCTAACTCGCTTCAGTCATGTCCAACTCTTTGCAATCTTATGGACTGTAGCCCACCAGGCTCCTCTGTTCATGGGATTCTCCAGGCAAGTACTGGAATGGATTGCCACACCCTTCTCCAGAGCCCCTTCTCAACCCAAGGGTCGAACCTGCATTTCTTTCATCCCCTGCGTTGGCAGACAGGTTTTTTACCACTAGCACCATCAAGATGCTGTGGGACAACCTCAAAACAGCACAAGTCCACTACGGAACCCAAAAGAAAAGAAAGCAGATTAGAAGTTCCTTTTTCACAAAAATATTTTATTACTAAAATTCTTCTATGTTTTTGTATGGAAAGGTGCTTGGCCTTCTTTCCTTTTTCCCTAGAACCGTGATTCTCAAGTTGTGATCCCCAGACCAATGGCATCAGCACCTCTTGCTGTATCAGTTTCCTAGGGCTGCCATAGCAAATTAGCACAAACTGAGGTGACTTAAAAACAGAAATTTATTCTCTCTTGGTTCTGGAAGATAGAATCTGAAATCAAGTTTTTGGCAAAACCATTCCCCTCTGAAGCCTTCTGAGGAAAAGCATCCTTCCTTTTCTCTTCCTAGTTTTTGGTGGTTGCTGGCAGTCCTTGGTGTTCCTTGGCTTGTAGATGCACCATTTCAACCTCTGCCTCCATCATCGCCTGGTTTTCTCCCTGTATTTCTGTGTCTGTGTCCCTTTTCTTCTTATAAGGACACCAGTCGTATGGAATTTAGGGCCTACGCTAATCCAGTATGACATCATCATAGCTAGTTACATTTGCGGTTACCCTGCTTCTAAATCAGGTCACTTTCTGAAGTTCTGGGTGGATATGAGTTGGGGGTGGGGATGGGGCAGTGATGGGACACACTATTTAACTCTGAACATCAGGGAAATGAGAATTCTCAGAAATTCAAATTCTCAGGCCTCAGCCTAGACCCATTGAGTGGTAAACTTTCCACTGAGTGGAACTCAAGAACCTGTGTTTAAACAAGACCTCCAGGAGATTAACAGAGCCCCCTAAAGGGTGACAATCATTGTCCTGGAAGGAGGTGCACCAGCATCTCCCAACTTCAGCATTCAGTCTACAAAGAAAACATGGGGAAAAATTACCATAAGGAGAAGTTAAATGTCTGATGGAAGAGAGAGTGCAGTACAACAGGAGAGCAGGGATGTGGGGCTGAACTTGGAAGCAAGAGTGGATTTGCACTTGAACACTAACGACATTGCCAGTGGTTGTCAGCTAATGTGCATTTGTCTGCTCAGTTGCTTAGTCATGTTTGACTCTTTGTGACTCCATAGACTGTAGCCCACCAGGCTTCTCTGTCCATGGGATTATTCTGGCAAGAATACTGGAGTGGGTTACCATGCCTTCCTCCAGGGGATCTTCGCAACCCATGGTTAAAACGCATGTCTCCTTTGGCTCCTGCATTGGCAGACAGATTCTTTACCACGGCAACACCTGGGAAGCCCCAGAATGTATTTATACTTACCCCAAAAATAGTCACCTTCATAGTCATCATCATCATGAACCACTCAAATCATATATGGCAGAAAACAAAAGTCATCACATTAAAGCTCTCAAAATGTGTTTATTGGAGCTAAAGGATGGTCCTTCTACCTTGGCCATTGATTTCATTACTTTAAACTTTATTTTTATTCCTTAATGTTGTTTCTTTCTTCCAAAGAAATGAAGGCTTTCCTTAATTACCAAAAGAAAAAGAAATAATATTCTCTCTTAAGATTTCTGCAGTCTTATTCCTCTGATTAGGGCTCTGTTGTTTCTCTTTAATGCCAGTAATTGATGTGTGGTACAGACTCATTCTCAGGGGTTGGTTGAATTGAATTTATGTGATGTGAAGGTTTTGGCTATTTCACTATGATTAAACTTTTATGCTACATATCAATCAATCTATCAGTCAAAAAGAAATTTCAAGCATATTCTCTGTGCTCCAACACTGTGTTAAGTATTTTTGGAAAGAAATAAGAAGGTATATACAGAAATATAAAGTAGCCTCTCATGCATGCCTCCCCACCCATCCACCCACTCACATACCTATAATCCGTTAGGAGGCAGTGTGTGTGTGTGTGTGCTAAGTCGCTTCAGTCGTGTTCAAAGGAGGCAGTGTAGTGTTTAGGAAAAGTGGTGAATTTGGTATCTGAAGACCTTGGATATGGTACTCCTTTCTTCCTGCTTCAGAATAGCCTATGGGCAGGATATTTACTGCTCACTAAATACCACGTTTTTCCAGTAGTCATGTATGGATGTGAGAGTTGAACTATAAACAAAGCTGATGCCGAAGAATTGATGCTTTTGAACTGTGGTGTTGGAGAAGACTCTTGAGAGTCCCTTGGACTGCAAGGAAATCCAATCAGCCCATCCTAAAGGAGGTCAGTCCTCGGCGTTCATTGGATGGACTGATGTTGAAGCTGAAACTCCAATACTTTGGCTACCTGATGCGAAGAGCTAACTCATTTGAAAAGACCCTGATGCTAGGAAAGATTGAGGGCAGGAAGAGAAGGGGGCAACAGAAGATGAGATGGTTGGATGGCATCACTAACGCAATGGACATGAGTTTGTTTGTTTGTTTTAACTTATTTATTTTAATTGGGGGCTAATTACTTTACAATATTGTGGTGGTTTTTGCCATACATTCACATGAATCAGCCATGGGTGTACATGTGTTCCCCATCCTGAACCTCCCTCCCACCTCCCTCCCCATCCCATCCCTCAGAGTTATCCCAGTGCACCAGCCCTGAGCACCCTGTCTCGATATGAGTTTGGGTGAACTTAGGGAGTTGGTGATGAACAGGGAGGCCTGGTGTGCTGCGGTTCATGGGGTTGCACGGAGTTGGACACGACTGAAGCGACTTAGCAGCAGCAGCAGCAGCCCCCTGCTTACAGTTAAGCAGAGTCATGTGACTAATTATGGCCAATAGGTGTGAGCAGAAGGGACATGTGTCATTTCCAAGCTGGAGCATTTAAGAGTTAGTATGTGACCCTCCTGCTTTTTTTCCTCGTCTTTTGCAGCAAGCTCTGAAGACATATACTAAGACACTGCAACCAGCATGACCTCTCTCAGGCTGAATCTCTGAGTGACCAAGTGGAGCAGAGCCTCCCGCTTACTTACAAGACTGAACAAGAAATTAAGTCATGTTGGTTAAGTCACTGAGATATGGTTTTTTGATAATGATGTTGCTTAGTCGATTCTGACCAAAAGAGCCACTGATCTAAATTTGATCAATAAGTTATTCTCCCAGAATTTGAGCCTTGAGTCAGTGCCTCTTACATGAATGATGCTGTGAGAACATTCATCAAAACTGTGATGTGTTCATTAGACTGTTCCTGCTACAACACTGGTATCACAGTACCCCCTGTCCATCAGGGTTCCATTTACTCCTGCCCACCTCCCAGCTGGGCTGTCTAGATTTCTGTAGTTCTGTGGTCTCTTGACAACCCTCCAATAAGTTCACCTTTGCTTCATTTAGCCAAGGTCTGTTTCTTTTAGCCTTGGTGAGGTTCCTCCCCTTGGCTTTGATATCAGTGATATTGGCCTGCCTGTGCCCCTGCTCACGCTCAGCGCTCCTCTTCTACCAGCACTGTCAACCCCACAGCAAGAATTACCTCAGAGGCAAGCCCCAGAAAAAGCCTACAATTAGACCCGATTACCCTTTACCCCTAGAGTACCATCAGGACCCATCTCATTTCCTCGGACAGCACAAAAGAGTACCAGCCTCCCAGGCCATTCCTCAGTGATCTGATCTCTATACATCTCTGGGTATTTCCTGATGTGACTCAGAGCTGCCAGCCCTTCCCAAACCCCCGGTTCTTCCAGCATGCCTCTCAAACTCATGCTTGGTCAGCAGCAAAACCCCACTGTCCTCAGCCTCTTCCATTAGTAAACCCCGCCTTTCCCTGAGAATGTGGTTTCCCTCAAGCCCTCTGCTGTCATCACTGGTTTTCTCCTGGAGGCATGGAGTATCTCCTCACTGCTCCTTCTAAGACTACTGATTCCATCCTACCCCTGCACCCCACCTCTTGCAAAGTTTTCAGCCTGCTGGAAGCACATCTACCCGCTCCCTGCCTATTGCATTCACCTACCAGCCTCCATGACATACCCCCTCAGGCAGTGAAGAGTCGGCTAGCTTGACTAGTATTTTCTCTCCATCACTATTTGTCAGCATTCTCAGAGGCTTTGCTACTAAAGTAAACAGTTCATCCAACACTCTGGCCTCTCAATTCTGTCTTCCAATTGTCTTTTTTCTCATCCTATCTCAGCTACCCGTTCCCAGAATCATGCTGTAGACCTTGATGTGATCAACAAAGCCACCCCCTCCAAAATGTCTATTTCAAGAAGTAGCCCACTCTCTGATTACATCCTCTCATCTTTCCAGCTCACCTTCTATTATCCTAACTCCAACCAAATCTTCATTTTCACTGGCCCTACAAACTCTTCACTGCCCATCCCTTGCCTTGTGTCTCCACTTCCCTCCTGACCCATCCCTACTGTTTCTCTCTTCTATAAGTCCTCTAGAGAAGTATCACAGTGGTGAACAGCACAGGCTCAGGGTCAGACTGCCAAGTTCAAGCCCTGGCTCTGTCACTTACTAGCTGTGTGCCCTTAGACAAGTTCCTTAATCCTCTGGGCCTCAGTTCGTCACCTCATAGAGGGAAATAAGTATCTTTGTCATAAGGTTGTTGTAAATATCAGAAGGGTTACTGTATGGCACCTAGTTTGTGGTGCATAGGAGCC
This sequence comes from Bos grunniens, assembly GCF_055505025.1. Taxonomy (NCBI): domain Eukaryota; kingdom Metazoa; phylum Chordata; class Mammalia; order Artiodactyla; family Bovidae; genus Bos; species Bos grunniens. The sequence goes on from NC_141170.1 coordinate 73,938,428, forward strand.
AATATATAAGTGCATGTTGGATAAATTTTTAAAACTCCTCAATCATTTTTATAAAAATAGCATCCTACTGCCTTCTGCCATGTGGCAAAAAGCAAATTTTTGGTTAAACCCAATTCTCCATTTATTTCATACATGTACCTTAGCAGGTCCAAATGGCTAGAGAAAAATACACGACCATATTTAATTTTAAATGTATGAATTTATGATCACATACTTTGGCTTCCCTGGTGGCTAAGTGGTAAAGAATCTGCCTGTAATGCAGGAGGCATGGGAAATGCAGGTTTGATCCCTGGCGTGGAAAGATCTCCTGGAGGAGGAAATGGCAACCCACTCCTGTATTCTTGACAGGAACATCCCATGGACAGAGGAGCCAAGTGGGCAACAGTCCATAGGATCGCAAAGAGTCAGACATGGCTGAACAACTGACACTAACTGGCTAACCTCATATGGGCCCAGAATCCTACCCCATTCTCTAACCAATACATTCTTCCATTCTCTTTTTAAAGCATTCTCCCCTCTCCAAAATATCTCTAGCACCTCCACCTAGCCTTCAGCTAATGACCTTCTTTCTCCTTTCACAGAGAAACCAAAACAACTAAAGAATTTTCTTGTAATTTAACCAGCATATCAACCAAGCCATCTGAATCTACATCTATCTACTCTTCTGTTTCAAGCGAACCCTTCCTCTTGGGCACTGGAATCCATACTCTTTGCCTATAAAAGACTTGGTTTCTGTAAGTATCTTCTTTCCCTGAAATAGAAATTTCTCCCCATCAGTGATGTATATTTCCATCAGTGTAAAAACATACTTGAATATTGTTCATCTTAAAAAGAAAAAAAACTTAAAACCCTGCCTATCCATACCTCCTACTGACCCATTTCTTCCTTCCCTTTTAAGCAAGTCTTTTAAAGAGTTGTCTGCATCAGCTGCCTCTACCTTCTCATCAATTCTTCCTTCCTTGATACTCCACTGAACTTACTTTTGTCAAGGTGGCCCAAGATTTCTGGACTGATCAAAGCCAAGAGATCTCGGCTCTCACCTTACATGACCAACATCGGCAACTTGTGAGAGCGTTGCCTTATTTTTGAAGCACCCTCTTTCCTTGGCCCCCCAGGGCATCACTCTCGTGTTGCTTCTCCTTCACTGGTCACTCCTTTTCTGTCTCTTTGGCTGCCCCTCCTCTTCCTGATCTCTGAAAGTTGAGAATCCCAGGTACTATTCAGTTTCTTGGTTTTTTTTTTTTTAAAGACTTTTATTTTGTCTAAGAATTTGTTCATGTGATCTTGGAGTCCTTGTCATCAACATGATATATATTTCCCCACCCCTTAACTTTGTTGCTGTTGTTTAGTAGCTCCGTCATGTCCAGCTTTTTTTGAGATCCCACAGGCTATAGCCCACCAGGCTTCTCTGCCCATGGAATTCTCCAGGCAAGAACACTGGAGTGGGTTGCCATTTCCTTCTCTCGGGATCTTACCAATTCAGGAATTGAACCGGCATCTCCCACATTGCATGTGAGATCTTAGCTTCCTGATGACGTATAAAACCCACACTGGAAGGTGAAGTCTTAACCACTGGGCTGCCAGAATTGTCCCAGTTTCATGGCTTTAAGTGTTTACATTGACGACTCCCAACTTTATGTCCAGTTTCCCCTCTCCCTTGAACTCTAGACCCATGTGTCCACTACTTAACTAAAATCTGCATTTTGATATCTAATAGCCACCTTGAACTTAAAATATCTGAAGCAGAGCTCTTTTTGTTTACTGTCCCTTACCCCAACCCTGCTCCTCTTATGTCTTTTCTATTCCAGGAAATGGTCCCATGATTAACACAGCTATTTAGGTCAAATATTTTGATGTAAGCCTTAATTCTGCCCTTCATCTCAGTTCTATATCCAATCTGTTGGCAAACCTTGCTGGATCTAACTTGAAAATATACCCAGAATCTGATACCTCCATCACTACTAGTCTGTGCTAAGCCGCCACCATCTCACCTGGATGACTAAGGAAGCCTCCCTGCTGGTCTCCTTCTACCTCTACTCTTTTCCTCTAATCCATTTTCCACACATTCAACCAGTGTGATCCTTCTGGTACAAACACCATTTCATTTTACTCTTCTACAAGAGCTTCTCATTCTATTTGTAAGAAAATAAAAAGACACGAAATTCAAAGTTCCTGGTAATCTGACTGTATCTCTGTCTATATCAACTGTCTACTTAACCTATTAGCAGCGTCCCTTAACTTTGTTACCAGGGAACAGTTTTGTGGAAGACAATTTTACCATAGACCAGGAGGTTTCAGGATGATTCAAATACATTACATTTATTATGCACTTTATTTCTATTATTATATCAGCACCTCAGATCATCAGGCATTAGATCCCAGAGGTTGGGAAACCCTGGTCTAGAGCATACCACCCCGCCCTCATCTTTGCCGTAGTTCAACCTCTCGCTTCATTCAGGTCTTTGTTCACATGTCATTTCCTAAGATCGTTTATCTAACACAACATGCTCCCTCTATCTCATTCAATTTCAGTACTAGACAGTTTCCAAAGATGGCTGCCATGGATTCTGTCCATCAGAAGGTGGAGTCTATTTTTCCATCCTTGAGTCTGGGCTCATCTTATGACCTACTTTGACCAATGAAACACACAGTCGATGTCAGGGTGCCCATTCAGGACTAACCTTTAAGAGTCTTGGGAGCTTCTACTTTTGTTTTCTCTGGGGAGACAAACTGCCGTGCTGTAAAGATCAAACAGGACCATTGAATACCATATAGAGAAAGAAGACACATGGATGAGCTTTGAGGCAACAAACAAACCATACAAACAAAGGAATACATTCTTGGATCTTTCAGCCTAGTCTGCTGCCAACTGAATGTGACCAAGTGATTGACCCCAGCTGATGCTACATGGAGCAGAAAAACCAGCCACCTGAGCCCTTCCCAAATGTTGACCCACAGAATCATGAAAAATAATAAAACCACTAAATATTGTGTTTAAAACCACTAAATGTTGGGATAATTTGTTACAAGGCAATAGATACCTGAAATACTTTTTAATTCCTCACTCTGTGCTATAGATAGAGTCTGTCCTCCTAAAATTCATGTGCTGAAACCTCTTCCCCAACGTGATAGTATTAGGATTTAGGGCCTTTGGGAGGTGATTAGATCATGAGTGCAGAGCTCTCGTGAATGAGATTAGAACCTTATGAAAGAGATGCCAGAGAGCTCTTTTGTTCCCTTTCCATTACGGAGGGACACAGAGAGATGATGGCTATCTATGACCCAGGAAGTGGGCTCTCACCAGACAGCAAATTTACTAGCACCTTGATCTTAGACAACCAGCCTCCAGAACTATGAGAAATAAATTGTGTTAATTATTAGCTTCACTGTCTACAGTATTTTTTACCATATTTTAATGGCATTTTGTTATAATAGCCAGAACACACTATGGCATTGTTTATTTTCTTCATAGCAATTATCTCAGTAAGAAATTACACAATTATCACTTTATCTGTCTGTTGTTTATTATCAGACTCTCTCTCCAGAATATAAACTCTATGAGTGAAAGGACTTTGTTTTGTTCACCACAACATTCCCAGTGCTTGGAGCAATCCCTGGTCTATTTCAAGACCCAACAAATGTTTGTTGAATAAATGAATATACTAAGAACCTGATTGTAGTATAAACCCTGACAGTTGGTGGGATTTTTTTTTTTTCTTTCTTGTAATGCAAGTACCTGATATAGGCTTTGATTACAGAGGCATCCACTTCAAAGAGAAGGCCATTTCAAAGATGGCAGTCTCCAATAACACATTGCCAGCTATGAACTAGATGAAGAGCCAGGCCACCTCACTGACTTTTCTTGGTTGGTTTTTGTAACTGACCCATTGGGCTGCTTGTTTTTTTCCCTCTCTTTCCACTCTTATGTTTTAGATTCATCAATAAAGAGTCCTCAAAACCCAAGGCCACAACCCAATAAAGAGTCCTCAAAACCCAAGACTATCACCCTTGAGCCCAATAAAAATGCAGAACTCGAGGCCAGTGTTCTCTCTCTCTTTCTCTCTCTCCCTTTATTCCTTACAATGCTGTGTGTGCTTCCAGGTGTGCGCTATAATTTCTAGCTTCTGTTGACTAATAAATCTTTATTTTTTCACAGTTTCCTGATAGTTATTGCTGATGAGTACCTTGCAATTATATCAAGAACCCAAGGGCCAGTCCAATCACAACATTGGTTATTGAAAGGCCAAGATGGACACAAAACATTGATACATCAGCCTTCCTTTTCTCCCCAAATCATATCCATTTTCATGAAAACATTCTCCTTTAAATTCCAACATCCAACTACATTTGCCTTTTAAACCAGAGATCTCTAGTCCCTAGTAAAATAACAGGATTTTTTTTTTTTAAGTCCAGAAAATACTTTGAGTCAAGGTCTGCTGTGCATTTTAAGATGACATGGACATATTACCATTCACTGGATAGTACAGAACAATCCTGTGGGTGGGTTAATGACAAAGTACCACTTCGTCCTCTCTCTTCTCTGGATAGACTTCTGGTGCCACCAGCCCCTCCCATTTAAATACATAGAAGTCCCCACATTTAGGATAAAACATCCAAGCAGGGGCTGATAATTCCTTATTAATTCCTGAGATCACACCAATTTTTCCATCAAAACATGAGAAGAGTCCCTCTTTGTTAGTCATCAAAGCTCCTTTTCTGGCAGTTTTCCTCCCTGACTCACTGGCCCTCACCATGCAGAAGACATCGGACACTGCCTCATTGGGGAATGCTTTCCTCTGGAATAGGTTTTATTGTGATTTCTTTCATGCCTGGTTGGAACACAAAGTCATAATTAGAACGAGCCTCTTCTCCCAGATCATTGCTCTGATGCTTCTAAATTGGTTTACACAGTCCTATTTCTTTCTAAATGAACTAGATCGCTGCCTTTCTGATTGCTGATGTGTGAGATTGATCAAGGGTCCCTGCCACTTCCCTCTGAAGAACCTTTTCCCCCGTGTTTTCAGGTACTTTGTCCTATACGTTCATTTAGGGAGCCGCATTGCTGGGCTGTAATTTAATTTTTCTAAATTTAGTTTGTAGAAGGCTCACAACCAGTGGAAGGGGATTACGGTTTACCAGGAATTCACATTTAAGCAAAGGAAAGTCCTCTCTGGGGATCTGGATTTATTTATGGAGTCTGGGGACCCAAATGAAGACCAAATAGACTGAGGAGCCACACTTCCCTGCTGCAATTTAACAGTCTCTTAAGCACAAAATCAAACACAATATAAATAAAGTGGCTCAAGTGTTTCCTGAGTGTCTTACCTTAACTTCTGCTGTCTTCTGTCTTGCTGCGCCCTAGATGTCCCCAAAGACCCCCTTCTATCTTCTTAAAGACCTGTAGCTTTTTAAGGAGAAACAATTGCATCTCCTAAAATGCTTCCTGATGACCTTAGAAGCAATCCAGCAACGCAGAAAGTGAAACTACTAAAAGCAGACGTGTTGACGATCTTGATTAGAAAAGGGACTAGTTGTGGGCAATACCTTCCTGAAAACCTTTTATGCACCTAAACCTGTACTTGACATTATGGGAAAAAAACGAAGCGAGACCATTTTATAGCTGACTTTCTGTTAATAAAGAAGTTCAAAAGACAAGACATAATACAGCAGGGTAGTTCAGAGCATGCGCTGTGTAAGTCAGCTGGCCGAGCTAGAATCCTGTTAGAATACTTAGCCTTTCTGTGTTTCCTCTCTTGAAAGTCAGAGACAATGAGAGTAACTACTTCTACATAAATATTCTACATAATAGAATTATTATAAGGATTTAAATGAGGTAAGAAATGTAAACAGCAGGGAGTCTGACATGTAGTAAGTGATTTCTATTTTATATAGATATGGATATGGATGTGTGTCTGTGTGTGTGTGTATCCATACAATATAGAAAATAACTGTTAGAAGGGAGGGGCACATATACTGCTACCAGATTCAGACACAGGAGACATTGTTTGCAGATGGAGGTAATCAGGGAGGCTTCCTGGAAGAACGACCAAGACATTGATGCTTACTTGATATTACATTTGCTTCATCTATTTCCCTGCCCTGTAACTGAAGTATGTGTGAAAGAGCTGAGTTTATTGGGTCCCCTCCTCTCCTGCTGCAGTAAGAGAAGGCTGCCCATCCCAGGTGCTGCACTACAGTGGTAGAAAGGCCATCCGCCTGGGTACCTTGAGTGCTGGTATGCAGGAGGAATGTCTCCTCTAACCCAAACACTCAACACAACCCCTACAATGGATGTGCAGCAGGAGCAAAATAGAAACCTTTCACACGCTAAGCTTTTGGGATTTGGGGCTTAATTTGTCACGCTAGTGTAATCTGATCTGTCTTTTGGGGATTTTTTTTGACAGTACTGAGTCTTTGTTGTTGCACACAGGGTTTCTCTAGTTGCAGTGGCTTCTCTTGTTTAGAGCACACGGGCTCCAGTTGTTGTGGCACGGCACGTGGGCTTAGTTGCGGTGGTGCACAGACTTAGTTGCTCCATGGTATAGCCAATCCTCTGGACCAGGGATTGAACCTGTGTCCCCTGCATTGGCTGGCAGACTCCTAACCACTGGACCACCAGGGAAGTCCACCTAATTTGTCTTGACTAAGATTCTATAGAACATATATGTCCTTGTATAATATACATACATGCTTATTACCCTTATACATGTAACCTTATGCACATGTAATGTAACCTTATACGTATACGTATGCGATGGTGCTGAGCCCGAGAAAAAGAATGGAAAGAATACAGCTTATGGGACAAATATTTATTTGATTGGAAAGAAAAACTGAGGTCAGATCATGGAGGGCCTTAAAGAGTTCAGACTTTAATCCCTAAGACAGCAAGGAACAATGAAGTATGTTTCCTGGGAAGATTACATTGGGTGGGTTGTAGCAGTGACAGCTCTTTGAAGAGCACGACACTTTCGTGAAGTCCAATACTTTCAGGTGGTACCTGCTTGAGCCAGAGTTTTCCTCCTTTTCCCAAACACTACAAGTGTGTTCTGCGGGTCAATATCAAAAAGAATTGGGTTTTGTGATTCCTACAATAGAAATTTTTGTCATGATTCTTACCCATCTCCATAAACTCTCCTGTCCACAGTAGCAGGAACCTTCTCTGCATTTGCTACAGGAACTGGGACAGCATCTCAGTGTGGCAGCTTCTAGGAAGAGTGACCCCAAACTGTCACACTTCTTTTCATCGGGTGGAGGCATTGCTGGTGAGCATGTGTCTGGAAATGGAGTGATCTTTAAATACCTCCCTCTACAACCAAACTGAAAAGGAGGCATTTGCTATTATTGTTGCTTATTCGCTAAGTCATGACTGACTCTTTGTAATCCCATGGACTGCAGCCTGCTGCTGAGTCACCAGGGAAGCCCAAAAGGCGGCATACTGGTTCCCAAAGTGGGAAACCAGTTTCCTTATGTACACCAAGAATGCTGGGTTTTGTACTTTTTTTTTCTGGAAACACTAAAACCTATTATATTGGTTAAGGTAATTCTAGCTAGTGTAACAAATAAACCCCAAACTGGGTAATGGTTCAAATATGGTAGCCATTTATTTCTTACACAAAATCTCAAAATGGTATTATTGCTTGCTAAAGGGCTTCTCTCCGTCTGATGATTCAAGAACTCAGTTTCCTTCTAACTTATGGCTTTGTCATTTCCAAGCTGTGATTTCCAAGACTGCTATGCTAACCTTCATCAAGCTGGCAGAAGGGAAAGAAAATGAAGGGTCATGTATGCAGGTTTATGGGGTCAGGTCTTGATGTGGGACACAACATTTCTGCTCACATGCCATTTTCCAAAACTTAATTATCAGATCTCCTCTAACTGCAAAATAGGTTAATGTTATTTGCTTGTGTGTCCAGGAAGGAGACAAAAGATGTTTTGGGAATAATAGTAGGCTCTGCCACAACTGGTATTGCTCCTCCCAAGCCTTTCCACTTGACTTATGCCTATTAAAAAAAGTGAGTTTGTAAATTTCTGGCTTCTCATTCTTTCAACAGACATTTAGGGAACACCTACTGTGTTCAAAGCACATGCCTGATGACTTGGGCAAGGGAGATGCAGAGAAAAATGCAAAGAATATCTTTCAAGGAGTTAATCTAGTAGAAGGAAAAAAACTGTATCTATCTATTTCTATCTATCAATATATCTATATCTGTATCTTTCTATCTATGGCAGACAATAAAAAAAGCTCCAAGAGAGATTCAGATAGGGCCTTTTGGAAGTTCTAAAGAGGAGACAGATGGAGGATTCTGTAGTGGGAGTGAAAGAGGCAAAACAGAAGCAGAGTCACAGAGGTAGATAATCGGGGAGTCTTTTTGGTGAGAAATCAGAGATTCAGTTTGACTGGAGCAAAAGGTGTTAGAAGACGCGAGGCAAGTTTCAGTTGGAAAAGTTTCTAGGGGGCCAAGAATGCCCTCCAGTGCTCACTAATCACATACGATGGTGTGCATTTCTGAGAGCCTATTCAATCACCTATCTTCACAGTTTCTATTTTTTCCCCATCTATTTTTCATTAAGCAGGTACCCTGCTTCCTTTCCACTTCAAATAATTATAAAGATGATTATGGAAATGATAGTAGTGGTGATGTTAATGATTAGGAGGGAGAAAAGATTCTTTAAAATTTCCTATCTACCCAGAAATCTTTCTGTCTCACTCTGAGAAGGATCCTTGAGATCATCATTTACAAGGTGCTGTGGGGGCAATTTCCGCTCCTTGGGAGCCCACGTGACAAAAAGTGCAGATTATGGACTGCTTTAGAGTGGATCTCAGTAGAGTGGGGCTGCTTGGCAATCAGCTTGGAGAACACAGAAGTCACCAGACAGCACGCTCAGGCAAGCTCTGAATGGGCCCATCTTCTGAATGGGAGTGGGACTGAAAGCCACTGCTGTGGAGCCTGGCTTCCTCCACCCTCAGCCTTTCAAAAAAGCACCAAGGAGTTCTATGCTAATAAGAGTGCTTATCCTTCATTTAAATTAGGCAGGCAGACCAGCTAAGTGCATGACACTGTAGCCACCTGGCAGATGAAGTTTAGCAATAATTCAAGATCATTTCCATTGACCACAAATGTCACCTAACAAAAGGGTATCTGCTAAAATAGAGTCACAGATGTAGAAAACAAATCTATGGGGGGAAAGGGAAGAGGGAAGGATAAACTGGGAGATTGGGATTGACATGTACACATGACTATATGTAAAATAGACAACTAATAAGGACCTAGTTAGTGCATAGTGCAGAGAACTCTACTCAGTACTCTGTAATGACCTATGTGTAACTCTGTAATGACATATGTGTAACTGACTCACTTTGTTGTACACCTGAAACTAACACAATATTGTAAATCAACTATACTCCAATTTTTAAAAACTTCATTTGTTTTTAATTGAAGGATAATTGCAATCGTGCTGGTTTCTGACATACATGAACATGGATCAGCCATCAGTTTATTTCAGTTCAGTTGCTCAGTCGTGTCTGACTCTTTGCAACCCCATGAATCGCAGCACACCAGGCCTCCCTGTCCATCACCAACTCCCGGAGTTTACTCAAACTCATGTCCATCAAGTTGGTGATGTTATCCAGCCATCTCATCCTCTGTCGTCCCCTTCTCCTCCCACCCCCAATCCCTCCCAGCACCAGAGTCTTTTCCAATGAGTCAACTCTTCGCATGAGGTGGCCTAAGTATTGGAGTTTCAGCTTTAGCATCAGTCCTTCCAATGAACACCCAGGACTGATCTCCTTTAGAATGGACTGGTTGGATCTCCTTGCAGTCCAAGGGACTCTCAAGGGTCTTCTCCAACACCACAGTTCAAAAGCATCAATTCTTTGGTGCTCAGCCTTCTTCACAGTCCAACTCTCACATCCATACATGACCACTGGAAAAACCATAGCCTTGACTAGACAGACCTTTGTTGGCAAAGTAATGTCTCTGCTTTTTAATATGCTATCTAGGTTGGTCATAAGGTATACATATATCCCCTCCCTCTTTAGCCTCCCTCCCACTTCCCACCCCACCCCACCCCTCTAGGTTGTCACATTCAATTTTTTTTTTAAAGGTGTCTGCTGCTAGGTGGAGAGCAACCTGCTCCTCCTTTTCTTTGCCTTCTTTGCTTTCTGGACTTGGTTCAGTTCCTGGACACATTAGAGCCCAACAGGAAAACACTGCTATTCTGTGAAGACCATGGCACACCTGTATGAGGGTGCTGGGGCTACCACAACCAAGTACCAGTAACTGGGGGACTGAAAACCACAGCAATTGATTTTCTCACAGTTTTGAAAAAGCATTCTAAGCAGGAGGAACAAAACTGCCAAGGGGCTGAGGTGGGATGTGCCTGGCCAGGGTGTTTGAAGCAGAGAGAGAAATAATAAGAGTAGTGCGAGCCAAGGGGAAATCTGGGTCATCCGATACTAGTCAGGTTCCCACAGAGACAATGAGACGGAGTTAGGGAGCTCATTAAGAAAGGGAGAGAAACTTAGGATGTCAAAGCCAGGGTTTCTTCCTTTATGCGTACCATCCACTCTACTGACATTCCTAGGCATCCTTCCAAACCAGCTTGTGCCCATCGCCCCTGGTTCTGCCCCTCCCTCCCCTTCCATCTTGACCTCTTTTATGCCAAACCATCCAAGGCACCCATGTCTAGCAAAGCACCTAGCACGCTGCTATAGACACCGTAACTGCTGAACGGTGTTTCCTGTCTTCATCTCTTAAAATCCTTACCACAACTGTAGGGATTTTCACCGCAAATCAAATTGGAACTGAGTTTTCAGAGAAGACCAAGTTTATGTGCAAAGACATAAAGATGTAATAGAATCCTTTCAAAGAGCTCTCTTGCTAATGCTAAATTGTAGGGAACAACGCCTGACATTTTCAGATTCCCAGACCAGAGATTGAATATATGATCAAGGGGGAAGAGGGGTGAGCAGTTTTATAAGGTTCTTTGGTCTCATTCTTCTTCCAGACGAAATCTTTATTCGTAGACCAAAAGGAAGGAATAGAGTAAAATAGACTTCATGGATGTCCACAAATATATGTGCCCTGACTTTTGTCCAAGCCAAGTCTTAGCTGTAGAAAATAAACCTTTCTTATAAAGGATCTAAGGAGCTTTAAGGGTTCCAAGAGAAAGTTTGTATATGCTTGTGTGTGTGTGCATATCGAGAGAGGAGAGAGACTGAGTTCATGTGTGTCGGAGATAGTGGGGGTTTGGGTCAAGAAAGTTTAATAGGCATTTGACTGCTTAGACGAATATAGAAGCAGAACCTAGAGAATGACATCATTACATGGGAAGGGGTTGTTTGTAAGTGGAACTCTTCAGACTAGGAGATTTCAGCACCTGCTTTAATCAACCTTACAACTATTTTTATGAAGATTTACACTTGTAGAAGTTTGAGTAGTTTTCTTGAGTTTCTTCACTTTGCTTATAGTTTGGAATTTTTCCATGTTTTTGGACACAAATAAATGCAGCTGTTTGCTCTGTGAGAGCTATGGAAAACATATATTTATGCTGCATTTGTGATATAGAGAATGTTCAATTGAGACTGAATTTGGCGTTTTGCCTTATGTTTCAACTTTTCTTTTAAATAACATAAGGACCTTCATTCATGCAAATAATGCTATTGACGCATCAGCATGGTGCAGCAAAAGAACGGGGATATCTGGGCTTCAAAACGAGTTGCCGTTCTGCTGCTTTGGTAATGACCTTCCTGGATGTGGCAGATTACATTTTCCAAAGATGGCCTCAAAAACCTCACATCCCCTGTACTCCTTTCAAGGTGACCTTGACACTCTTCCACCTAAAGGAAAAGTTCACATCCCTTCCTTTAGAATCCAAATGGGCTGTGACTTCCTTACAACCAATGGAATGTGGGAGAAGTGACCATAGATGACTTCTGAGGCCGAGTCATAAAATGCAATGCAGTTTGCTCATCTGAACATTTGTGCTTGGAACCAGGCTGCTGAGTAAGAAGTTAACTATCCCAAGGCTGCTGTACTGTGAGGAAGCTAAGAGTGTGCAACAGACACAGGTGGCCCCTCCAGTTACAAGTCCTCATCTTTGAGTTCTCCTGGCCCCCATGCCAGACATGTGACTGAAGAAGTCTCCAGATGGTCCAGCTGCCAGTCATGGAGTCAATCCCAGCCTTCAAGTATTTTCACCTGAGATGCACTGGACCCAAGCTATCCCTGCTACATCCTTTCGGAATTCCTGACTCCAATAATTCACTGCTGTACTATTTTGGAGAAGGAAATGGCAATCCACTCCAGTATTCTTCCCTGTCTTCCCTGGGAAGACAGGGAAGAATACTTATCTTCCCATGGACAGATAAGCCTGGTAGGCTACAGTACATAAGGTTGAAAGAGTCAGACACGACTGAGCATAATATTTTATGCCCCTAAGTTTGGAGGTAATAGGAATAATATTATTGGAATCAGAAACAGAAAATTTGAAATCTGGAAGTGGGGGCTACTGTAACAAAAAACCCAAACCGCGGCATTAGCTTTGGGACCCTGTGGCAGGTGTGTCCCAGAAGCCCTTGAGAGGGAGGTTAGGGCAGGTTGGAAGGGTCTGAGGACAGTGCTAATGAGGACTTAAAGGAAACCAAGGGGCATGTGGAAAAGACTCTGATGCTGGGAGGGACTGGGGTCAGGAGGAAAAGGGGACAACAGAGGATGAGATGGCTGGATGGCATCACTGACTCGATGGATGTGTGTTTGAGTGAACTCCGGGAGATGGTGATGGACAGGAAGGCCTGGTGTGCTACGATTCATGGGGTCGCCAAGAGTCGGACACGACTGAGCCACTGAACTGAACTGAAGGGGCATGTTATCAGAAACTGAGGGAAAAGAAATCCTTGTTATGTGGTGGAAATATTTCAGCAAAACATTTCCCTGTGATAAAGTATAAAAGTAGAAAATATATCTAGTAAATTTGATTTCTGGGCAGCACATTGAGGGTGCTGCCTGACTTCCAGTTGCCAATAAAAAAAATGAGAGTGAGACAGATAACAGGAGAAACTTAAGGGTGTTGTCTCACAACAGATAACAGGATAAATTCTTACATTTTCAAGTGTAACTTGGAGACTGTATAAAGATTCCAGAACAGTCTTTTCTGCCAGTAAGTGTCCCAAAGTAAGAAGTGGCTTCTGGAAAAATGTAGATTCAAGATGTACTATAAGATGCTTTGATTCAATCTCAGAAAGATCTAAGATGCTACCTCAGAGATTCTCCCAGGAAGATAAAGGTCCTTCTAAGGATCTTAATGTGTCTTTTGTAGAACTTCTTCACTGAACAATAAGACTTCTGAGAAACTTAAGGGTGTTGTCTCACAATAGCCACACAAGGGCCCGAGAGATAAGGGCATGACTAAAAGAGATCTGTAAATTTAGTCTTATCTAATGCAGAAGATTATATATTGATTCACACTTACAAAAAGAAAAAAAAAAACACACAAAGTTTTTTTTAAAATTATGCAGCGTTGACTGAGAGGAACAGAGATAGTATAAAATGAAAAGAGATTTTTGACTCCCAATCTTTTAAGGATAAGAAGCAGGCTGAAAAGACTATCAAAATGCATGCATGAATCACTCCTTATAGAAAAGAAAGGATAACTCAGAGGGCAGAACTAGAGCCACAAAGAAACACTCCCAGAAAATAGAACTAAAACCTGACATGAGCTCAGATTTCAGAAGTGACCACTGGTGCCTTCTGTGAAAGGAATGTTGACAGCAGTCACACTACACCTGTCCTGCTGTTGTAAGCAGTTTGTTTGTATAAGAGAGAATCCTCTCTTTAGTTCATTAATAGGAATGGTACTTAAGCAGAGCAACTAAAAGCTGTACCTGAGAAGCATCATCTACACTTGGGCTTGACTTTTAAGATGAGATTCTGAACTTATACAACTGATGGAATAATGGGATAAGACTTTGTGCATCTTGGAAAAGACATAATTCGTTTTGCATATGCAATAGGTATTGTGGCCTGTGGGTGTGGTCACTGTGTTGGATTATATTTTCCAAAGATGACTACAACAATTTCTCCCACCCTACAAGCTCATCTGATATGTAACTTGATACTCCTGTCTTCAAGAGGTGGAGTTTGGACAAGCTTTCGATTCTCTCTTTATCAACAAATGTAGTGAAAATGATGTGAAATGACTTCCAAGATTAGATCATAAAAGACAATGTACTTTCCACCATGTTTGCTGAAATAGTTATCCTTGCAATCTGCAGCCCCATATGAGAAGTTCCCACCCAGAGGCTACCATGCTGGGAGAAACAAAAGCCACATGAAGAAACCACAAGTAGACACTCTAGTCAATAGTCTTAGAGTCCTCCCAGACCAGGTGTCCGGAAAAGGAAATGGTAACCCACTCCAGTATTCTTGCCTAGAGAATCCCGTGGACAGAGGAGCCTGGAGGCTGCTGTCCATAGGGTCACACAGAGTCGGACAGGACTGAAGCGACTTAGCATGCATGCGTGCATTGGAGAAGGGAATGGCAACCCACTCCAGTATTCTTGCCTGGAGAATCCCAGGGACAGAGGAGCCTGGTGGGCGGCCATCTATGGGGTCGCACAGAGTCGGACACGACTAAAGCAACTTAGCAGCAGCAGCAGACCATGTGTCAGGCATGCAAAAGAATGAGTCTTCAGATGATTCTGACCCCACTCTGGAGTCACTCTGCTTTTGAATCTCTCCAGCAGAGACCCCAGGCATTACAAAATAGAGCAAGCTGGCCCTACTGTACCCTTTCTGAATCCCTTACACAGAGTCCATGAAGATAAAGTCATCTTTTATATCACTAAGTTTGGGATGGTTTGTCTTGCAGCAGCAGTTGACTGGGACCTGGACCTCATTTTGTTTTCACATTTGTAATTTGGAGAATCTGGTCTATGTGACTTGCAAGATCCTTTTTAAACTATAAGAACTTGAAAATCTGATCTTATTATATCACTGTATGGCTTAAAATGGACATGAATTTGGGCAAACTTCGGGAGATGGTGAGGGACAGGAAGGCCTGGCAAGCTGCAGTCCATGGTGTCGCAAAGAATTGGATACGACTGAACAACAATAGGACTTAAAAGCCTTTGGGTCAGATTTCTGCCTATTCCCATCACCTCAAATCTGTTTTCTTTGTGGTTACAGACTCCTCTGCTGGAGAGTACATTTCTCAGACTCCTTTGCAGTGGTCTGTGATCACGGTTCTAAGTTCTCAGTAAGGGAACATGAGTAGAATGGACACCAACCACTTCCCTTTCACTTGCTTAGAAGAAAGTCACAGGGCATGGCTTTTTTTCCATGCCACAAGCTGGAACACAATTAGGCCAGCAACTCAGCTTCAAATCTGCACTTCAGGATGATGTCTTAAGGGAAGCAAGAACCAAAACATGTAAGGAACATCAGGCCCTAAATGGCCCTGGGAGCACAACTGCCCTGGCAGCCTGTCATGTGAAGGGGAAATTAAATTCTTTCTTGTTCAAGCCACATATGTTTGGGTCTCTGTGACTCAAGGATCACTTTAATCCTAACACACCGTTCAAGGGCTCCCAGTGCTTGTGTGACAAATTCCAACTTCCTTAACAGAGATCTGGCTTTGATCCTCCCTCCAGCCGGATCTCCTTCCCTACTCTTTGGTTAAATCAACTGCCTGAGGTTCTTGTGTTCTCACGCTATTGTCTCCACATGGTTGGCACATCCTCTTGCTTAGCCAACTACACATCTTCAAGGTCTTGCTTTAAATGACACAACTTAGGTTCCCATGATATGCCCTCAGAGCATCCTGTATTTTTCTTTCATAGCACTTATCACCTTGCTATTAACTAATCCTTTCCATAGCTGTTTGATATCTACTTCACCATGGCACTGTGGACATCATAGGGACAGGCTCATGTTCTTCTTGTTTCTTGCTCTATTTCCAGTCCCCAAAGAGTGCCTGGCACATAGTAGGTACTCAAAGTTTTTTTGTTGTTGAATTTTACTGAATGAACTTGTAAGATAGCTGACCAAGTTTTGCAGTTTAGGCTTGTGGCCAGAAAAGTAAGCAAAAGATGAACCTGCCCAGATGGGTATCAAACTGCGATCTTGGCTTCATAGTTATTATGCTCACAAATCAGCTGAGCTCACCCCCACCAAGCTGTGGGCCTCCTGAGTCTACTCTCTACAGGCCATCTTGACTGTCGTCAGGGACACTTCTGATAATAGAATCTCTCTCTTTAAAAAATTGGTTTATGGATGAAAAAGTCCCAAGTATATAGGATGCTGAGTTTAGCAGAATCTGTATGTAAATTGGTATTTTGCTGGTGATCAATCTTGTGCTAAAAATGGAAAATCAATAAAAAAAAGAAAATCTAAGGGGAAAAATAAGTTGTAGACATTTTTGGTGCAATGAGTTTCCAAGTCTGAGGACATTGCATCTGAGACCAAGGTTACTGTCAGTTTCAAAGGCCTGTGCCAAAGCAGACCAGATGACCATCTCACATACAGAGAGTAGAGCTGAAGCTCCCAGTGAGAGAAAAGCTCCAAATAGCACTTCCTGGGAAAGGCCTTTGCAGTAGCTCCTTGAGACTAAGAAGGGTTCATCATATATAAACCGCAGTTCCAGGATCTCTGGAGTTGCAGAGTTCACTGAATGGCTGACAGGACATGGGCTGACCTCATGCACCCAAAGTGACTGCAGAAACAGCCACAAGCCCAAGACATTGAAATAGTGTGAAAAATAATAAGAATGAGTAAAGAACACCCCATCTCAGAGCCTTTGACTGGACATCAGAAGGGGCTGCCACAGTGGAAAGGTATGGAGTGCATGGGGGGAAGGCAAGCGTTGCTGTCAGTATCAATTCACACTACTTCTAACTGAAGTATGAGGTCCCTCTACAGTGGTCAAGAATGAACTAGGGTGCTAGTAGACCTGTGCATCGTGAACTTTCTCCAAATGATTTATATAAACACCTAACTAACTTAGGTTATACAGAGATAAGGAAGTTTCATTGAAAAAGAAAAAAACTGAGTCCTCCCTCCAAATACCTGTTTGAAGTCCTAAGCCCCAGTATCTCAAACTGTGACCTTATTTGGAAATCGGAATATTTCAGCTGTAATTAGTTAAGATATGGTCATAATGCAGTATTGTGTGGTGTGCTCAGTCACTCAATCGTGTACTACTCTGTGCAACCCCATGGATTTTAGCCCACTATGCTCCTCTGTCCATGGAGATTCTCCAGGCAAGAATAATGGAGTGGGTTGCCATTTCCTCTTCCAGGGGATCTTCCCCACCCAGGGATGGAACCCACATCTCCTGTGTCTCCTGCATTGGCAGGCAGATTCCTTATCCCTGTGCCACCTGGGAAGCCCTGTCTTAGGGTGGGCTCCTAAGACAGGCATGGAAGGAAGACAATGTTAAGAGACCCAGAGAGAAAATGGCTGTCTAAAGCTGAGGAGGAAGTCCTGGAACAGATCTTCCCTCTCAGTCCTCGGAAGGAAGCAACACAGCTGATTTTGATCTCACACTTCTAGCCTCTCGTTCTTCTAGACAGTAAATCTCTGTTGTTAAAGCCGTCCAGTCTGTGGTCCTTTGTTACAGCAGCCCTAAAATACTAACACAGAAGCTTAGTGCAACAGCAGAGAACATGGAGCTCAGAGGCATTTAGTCTTGGACCGACTCCACACTGGGCTGCCCAGGCAACTCAGTGGTAACGTATCCGCCTGCCAGCACAGGAGACACAGGCAACGCAAGTTCTATCCCTGGGACAAGAAGGCACCCTGGAGGAGGGCACGGCAACCCACTCCAATATTCTTTCCTGGAAAATCCCATGACAGAGGAGCCTGGTGGGCCAAAGTCCATGGAATCACGAAAGAGCTGGACAAGACTGAACATGCATACAAAAACCCCCTCACTATTAATAGCTACGTGACTTTGATTGAGTCATTCAAAAACTTTAAAATTCTCAACTTCCTTCTCTGTCACATGTAGACAATTAAGAGCAATATTCAAAATGTTCAACAGCCCACAAGTCATCCTGCAGAGGCTGCCAGTCCCACAAGTGGCCACAGGAGAGTGACTCTAGGGCATTAGTTCTTAAGTTCTCCCTCCCTCCCTCCCTCCCTCCATCCATTCATTCTTGATTCTTGGCAGACAACAAGCACTTAACCTGCTGAAGTTCCAGCACAACTACCAAGATCTGTCTACCCCTTCAGCATGAAATCAGCTCAGAACAGGGAGACAGGATAATGTGATCCATGGGGAGGGAAACACACAGGGCCTCAGACATGATAAGGGGTCCACCCCACCTGTGCTCACTTGGGTCTCTCTTGGGCTGGAGTGTTTAGTGGAGAAGAGGTCTAAGGGTAAGGGGCACAGAGCAGCTGTTATTTACCAACTCATATGGAAGTATTTTACAATTTCAACAACTAATAGAGCCTTCCTGGCTTTTACCTGCTGAATATCAGGCCTAGGATAATTACAGATAATTATACAGTTTTATAAAGATCAGTTGAGGTGACACATGTCAAGTACTTAGCCAAGTGCCTGGCATATGGCAATTGCTCAGTAAATGCTGCTGCTGCTGCTGCTGCTGCTGAGTCGCTTCAGTCGTGTCCGACTCTGTGCGAACCCATAGACGGCAGCCCACCAGGCTCCCCCGTCCCTGGGATTCTCCAGGCAAGAACACTGGAGTGGGTTGCCATTTCCTTCTCCAATACATGAAAGTGAAAAGTGAAAGCGAAATCGCTCAGGTGTGTCAGACTCCTAGCGACCCCATGGACTGCAGCCTACCAGGCTCCTCCGTCCATGGGATTTTCCAGGCGAGAGTACTGGAGTCGGGTGCCATTGCCTTCTCCAATACATGAAAGTGAAAAGTGAAAGCGAAATCGCTCAGGTGTGTCAGACTCCTAGCGACCCCATGGACTGCAGCCTACCAGGCTCCTCCGTCCATGGGATTTTCCAGGCGAGAGTACTGGAGTCGGGTGCCATTGCCTTCTCCGCTCAGTAAATGCTAGTCTACACTATTATTGAATAGGATAGTGTTTAAATAGAGCTCAAGACACATTTATCAAGAACCTATTAAGGGTTGTTGCATAACAATAGATAACCAGAATTCTGGTCTTCAGAAACCTCAAATATTAGCTTCAGAGCCTTGTGAAGGAGCCAGGGCATGGGATTAGAAGGTCTGGACTCTGGGCACAGCTCTGTCCCTAACAAGCTCTGTGACTTTGAGCATAGTACTTTATCACTCTGGGCCTCTGTTTCTTCTCTTGTACAGTAAGGGGTCCAGCTATCTAAGATTCCTCATAAAGTAGCACTTTATGGTGCTGTAATCTTCCTTCGATATTAACAGTACCTTCACTAACCTTTTGTACAGAGTTCCAACCAAATGTAAAATTCAGCTTAATTTCATGGAGTCATGGACCTTCAAGGTCATCTGGCCCAGTCTGTTCACTGTACAGCTGATGACATCAAATTACAGAGAGGTGAAGGTGCTCCAGTTCCCAGGTTCAAGGCTCCAACCCACTGCTCCCTTTTGAAATTTTTCTGGTCCAGTTTCAACTTTTCCCTCACCTGGGAAAAGGGGTCATTGCTTCTTGTTTTTCAAATGTTCTGGGATTTGTGAGTAAACTTGCAAACTCATACTTTTTGTGTCTTTGTTGTCTTTGACCTTGCCCTCTCCCATCTTTCCAAATGGATCTGGGTTTTCTATTTCATGTTTTTTTATTTTTTAGCTTTTAAAACTTTGTTACTATGGTAAATATATATATAAGATAACATTTGCCTTTTTAACCATGATAAGTGTACCAAATGGATCTGATTTCCTGATTCGTTCCCAGTTTCTAAAGAGGCTGACTATATGACATATCACAGTTGAAGAGTCCAATTCTGGCATATTTCTCCATGTTTCTGCAGTGTTCAGATGCTTGGGGAACTCAGCTACTAAACTTGGGGCCACGAGGACAGAGGAGGGGTCTTAGCCTCTTTGTCCTCCCCACTGCCTAGCTCAGCATTCTAAGAGAAGCTCAAGAAATGTTTGCTGAGTGAATAAATGACCCTTCAAGTTAAAGAAGACCCTCCTCAGACTCTCTTATATCACCTTAAGATTGTTTTTCCTGTCGTATGGGAACAAACAGTGTTAATAAATGACAACCACTGTGTCACAGGGGGCATATGTATGCCTCTCTCCCCAAAGGTAAGCTACTCAGTGGAACAGCAAGGGCATGATAAGCCCGTAAACACCCTTGTTGACAGTCTTTCTTAGACATCATGTTTACTTGCCTCCCTGTGTTCCTGTAAGAGAAAAAGAGAAATTTGCCTTTCAGTGACTGAATGAGGTCAAAGCATTATAAACAGTGTCACCAAGAGCTAACAATTTCTGCCCCATGGATGTAATACAAGTGAGCAGATCACTGCCATCCTTGGAAACATTTGCTCAAATACACCCACAGACCCTGGCTGTGGGCTGCAGACAAACACCTTCTGAGTGCCCACAGACCAGGTGAGCTCAGCGGTTCAGGACCTCACAACTGTTTGGATGTTGAAAGGAATCCTTGCTTTGATGGAAAGTGAGAACCAGTGTACCAGTAATCTTTATCTCTAGCGGGAATGAAGGGGCAGTAAAATCCTTTGGTCTGGCTTTGTATCTTGGTCTCTTGAATTTCCTCTCATTTCACTTGCAGGTTGCAGAGTAAGGCTTGGCTCAGAGAAGCTATTCCCAAACTGTGCAAGGTTCTCTTGGATGTCAGGGTCATGGCCAGGCTGGAGAGGCTGCTGCCAGCTGGGAGAGGCACATCATTAGAGAAATGCCATGACCTGGTATGAAAGGGAAAGATACAAATCAACATCCAGTGTTCTGAAGGACAGCCTAATGGACAATAAATATTTGACCAGCTCTGGCCATTTGTATGAAATGCCACCTTTCGCCCTGTCTAGAAAATTGTTTTCTTTTTTTCCCCCCCTAGCCCCATGATTCTTCCACAGTACAGGAGGAAAAACATTTGTGTCACTTTACAACACAGTAGGTAGTGTACACAGTACACAGTAGGTCTTAGATAATGTTAATCTCTTCCTTGTTTGCCTCTCCTTTTCATTGAAATAAGCCCATCCATCTCCACTGGGTAAAAACTGTCCCCCCACCCAAAGACAAATATCAGACAGGAGGACAATGTAGGTGATCCTATTTTATATAATCATCAGGCGTTTTTTTTTTAAAATAAGCCTTGCCAATCGACAGGGTCAGTCCCTCTCTTGGCCTGTAGGAGAGGCCAGTGACCCCCAAGTCAGACGTTTCTATTTTCAGCTCCCCAAGTCCAGAGAGTGGTAACCCGAGCCTGGGTGAGGGCTGAGCTGCTAACCCGCCAGCAGCAAGGACCCGTAGTCTCTCTGCATTTCTATTTCCATAAATTTACATCAAATTTGTGCTGAATCATATCCCCCCCACGTGGAAGAAATGAAATACATTATCAATAAGTACAACAAATTTGAATAATCTGGGAGTGGAATGACTTTCCTTGTCTCCTTTCCATTTATTTCCTTGGGCCATGGCTTACTCCACTTCCCACACGGGGTGGGGTTGTATTTATCCCCACCAACCCCTGTGCCCAAGGTTTTCAGTTTTTTTTCTCACAGTTTATATGTGTGTGTGTGTGTGTGTGTGTGTGGCCCTTTTATATTTTATATATATATATATATAAATTCTTTTTTT
Organism: Bos grunniens; assembly: GCF_055505025.1. NCBI lineage: Eukaryota > Metazoa > Chordata > Mammalia > Artiodactyla > Bovidae > Bos > Bos grunniens. Next base: position 73,960,152 of record NC_141170.1, read on the forward strand.
ATATTCTTTTCCATTATAGTTCATCCCAGCATGTTGAATATCATTCCCTGTGCTATATAGTAAACCTTGCTGTCTATCCATTCTACATGTAATAGTTTGCATCTACTAATCTCAAACTCTCAGTCCATCCTGCCCCCACCCACCTTAATAAGCACATGTCTATTCTCTGCATCTGTGAGTTTCTTTCTGTTTGGTAGAAAGGTTGATTTGTTTCATATTTTATTTTATTTTTAAAGTTTTCTTTCAAAGTTTTAAAAAACTTTGTATTTATTTTTGGCTCTGCTGAGTCTTTGTTGCTGTGAGGGCTCTTCCTCAGTTGTGGCAAGCAGGGGCCACCCTCTAGTTTCGGTATGCAGGCTTTTCATTGTGATGGCCTCTCTGGTTGCAGATTACAGGCTCCAGGGCACTAGGGCTTCAACAGTTGCAGCATGTGGATTCAGTAGTTGTGGCTCCTGGGCTCTAGAGTGCAGGCTTAATCGTTGTGGCGCATGGGAGCTCCACAGCACGTGGAATCCCCCCGAATCTGGGGTGGAACCCAGGCGGATTCCTTACCACTGAACCATCAGGGAGGCTCGGTGTCATATTTTAGATTCATGTCATTCATTCATATAAGTGGTACCATATAATATTTGTCGCTTTCTTTCTTACTTCACTTCATAATCGCTCGTTGATTTCCTGACCTCTTATCAGGAGCCACAAGCCCTGCATCTCCCTTTCCTTCTCCAGTTCATTGTCCTTTCCTCCTGACATCTTGGTCTCCCGTATTAGAACCCTTCCATAGGTAAAAGAAGCTGCCCCTCTACCTCTGCTCATCCCCACCTCCTGCCTGCAACGTGCCAGTCGATCACACCCACCCTTCACCCCTTCTGATGGCAATGCAGTCCCTGGCCTGCCAGGTCATCATCAGCCCCACTCAGTCATTTTGAGTACCTCAGTGCAGGTTCAGCAGGGAGTAGAACTTCCTTCCACCCCCCGCTGCCCGGCTGATTGGCAGTCAGCGGGGCTGGAGGTGGGGGAGCAGCTTGCAACTGATTGTTTGCTGCTGGGCAGCAAAGGCTTAGTGGAGGCAGAGCGAGCACCCAAGAGCTCAGGGGGCTAAGACACAGAGAATGCTCTGTCAGGAATCCAGCTAGAATCTCCGTCTATCTGTCTGTGTCTGGCTGTTGGCCCTAGTAGGGAAATGATGGAGGAGGCCCTTTACACAGTATCCCCAGGTAAAGGGAAGACAAGAGGCTTATCTTTTACAGAATTGAGGCCACTGGCCTAGGGGACCTCAGGTCATCTGCAGTGCATACTGTGACCTGCAGTCCCCTGCCCCAGGTTAAAGTCAAAGACAAGGAAGGCGTTTAGCAAGGTCATGGGGGCTCTTGGCAGGCCCTGCTTAATTTGGCCCTCCATTGACAAGAGGAAGAACTGGGGACCTTGGCTCATATAGAGCTAATTATTATTAATATATACATTATATACATTATATATAATGTATATATACATATACATGTATATGTATATGCATATATGTATATTTATGTATATGTGTGAAGGTAAAAGTGAAAGTGAAGTTGCTCAGTCAGGTCTGACTCTTTGTGACCTCATGGACTGTAGCCTACAACGCTCCTCTGTCCCTGGGATTTTCTAGGCAAGAGTACTGGAGTGGGGTGCCATTGCCTTCTCCAGAGGATCTTCCCAACCCAGGGATCAAACCTGGGTATCCCGCATTGTAGGCAGATGCTTTACCATCTGAGCCACCAGGCAAGTCCATGCATATGTGTATATATACGGCTTTATTGACTATGCCAGAGCCTTTGACTGTATGGATCACAATAAACTGTGGAAAATTCTGAAAGAGATGGGAATACCAGACCACCTGACCTGCCTCTTGAGAAATCTGTATGCAGGTCAGGAAGCAACAGTTAGAACTGGACATGGAAAAACAGACTGGTTCCAAATAGGAAAAGGAGTACGTCAAGGCTGTATATTGTCACCCTGCTTATTTAACTTCTGTGCAGAGTACATCATGAGAAACACTGGACTGGAAGAAGCACAAGCTGGAATCAAGATTGTTGGGAGAAATATCAATAACCTCAGATATGCAGATGACACCACCCTTATGGCAGAAAGTGAAGAGGAACTCAAAAGCCTCTTGATGAAAGTGAAAGTGGAGAGTGAAAAAGTTGGCTTAAAGCTCAACATTCAGAAAATGAAGATCATGGCATCTGGTCTCATCACTTTATGGGAAATAGATGGGGAAACAGTGAAAACAGTGTCAGACTTTATTTTTTGGGCTCCAAAATCACTGCAGATGGTGATTGCAGCCATGAAATTAAAAGACGCTTACTCCTTGGAAAGAAAGTTATGACCAACCTAGATAGCATATTGAAAAGCAGAGACATTACTTTGCCAACAAAGGTCCATCTAGTCAAGGCTATGGTTTTTCCTGTGGTCATGTATGGATGTGAGAGTTGGACTGTGAAGAAGGCCGAGCGCCAAAGAATTGATGCTTTTGAACTGTGGTGTTGGAGAAGACTCTTGAGAGTCCCTAGAACTGCAAGGAGATCAACCCTGGGATTTCTTTGGAAGGAATGATGCTAAAGCTGAAACTCCAGTACTTTGGCCACCTCATGTGAAGAGTTGACTCATTGGAAAAGACTCTGATGCTGGGAGGGATTGGGGTCAGGAGGAGAAGGGGACGACAGAGGATGAGATGGCTGGATGGCATCACTGACTCAATGGACGTGAGTTTGAGTGAACTCCGGGAGTTGGTGATGGACAGGGAGGCCTGGCGTGCTGTGATTCATGGGGTCACAAAGAGTCGTACACAACTGAGTGACTGAACTGAACTGATGTATATATACATATATATATAAATATATAATACATATATATTTACATCATATATATATATAACCACTGTAAACCACTATCATTAAGAATCATTTCCTTCCCAGGTTCATCAGACTGGGTTTCCTAATTCAGGCAGGAGAAAAGTGTGGCCATGAACATTGCCCCAGTTGTACATTTTGGAGAGGAGCCGAGCCAAAATCTCTACTGAAGATTTGCTTAATTTCCTTTAATGAGAATGCTGACATTTTTGCTTGGGAAGCCAGACTTTGAACTGAAAATACCGTGTGGTGAAGTTGTAGCAAAAGCTTTAGGGCTTCCCCATGTGTCTGGAGCTGTTTTGACTTGGCCAAACTTATCTAATAAGTCAGTTGAGAACCCGAAACGAGAGTCTTGGTTTCTAATGATAAGTTCAAGTCATCTTATCTTTCCCATTCTCTCCTGAGATTTATTTTGTTTTGTTTTCATTAGTATCTGCTGGTTCAATTTCTTAGATAAAGCTAAAACTCTCAAACTTTTGAAAGTTTTAAGCATTGCTCCAAAGCACCTAAGCACTTTCTTCTAACTATCAGTTCAGTACAGTTCAGTCGCTCAGTCGTTCCGACTCGTTGCGACCCCGTGAATCACAGCACACCAGGCCTCCCTGTCCATCACCAACTCCCGGAGTTCACTCAGATTCATGTCCATCGAGTTGGTGATGCCATCCAGCCATCTCATCCTCTGTCATCCCCTTCTCCTCCTGCCCCTAATCCCTCCCAGCATCAGAGTCTTTTCCAATGAGTCAACTCTTCACATGAGGTGGCCAAAGTATTGGAGTTTCAGCTTCAGCATTAGTCCTTCCAATGAACACCCAGTACTGATCTCCTTTAGGATGGACTGGTTGGATCTCCTTGCAGTCCAAGGGACTCTCAAGAGTCTTCTCCAACACCACAGTTCAAAAGCATCAATTCTTCAGTGCTCAGCTTTCTTCACAGTCCAACTCTCACATCCATACATGACCACAGGAAAAACTATAGCCTTGACTAGACGGACCTTTGTTGGCAAAGTAATATCTCTGCTTTTGAATATGCTATCTAGGTTAGTCATAACTCTCCTTCCAAGGAGTAACCATCTTTTCATTTCATGGCTGCAATCACCATCTGCAGTGATTTTGGAGCCCAGAAAAATAAAATCTGACACTGTTTCCCCATCTATTTCCCATGAAGTGATGGGACCAGGTGCCATGATCTTAGTTTTCTGAATGTTGTGCATATAAATAAATAAATAGAACTGGCCGTGGGGCTATGAATATACATGGAAAAATTGGGTCCCTAGAGATTTTCCAGAGGGTTAAAGGGGTGTGAAAATAGAGGCTAAAGGCTCTATTTGAAGTGTTTTGAAAGTGTATTGAAAAGTATGTTTCAATACTTTATGTTTCATACATTGAAAGTATGTTTCAATACTTAGCGCCAGGGTGGCAAATTTAAGACAAAGCCACTTGGCTTTAAATTGGTCCCATGCAATGGACTGTGAGATGGAACATTTGATGTACTACTTTTATCAGAGGTGAGGACAGTTGCTGGGTGGTTTTATTTTTTTCTTTGAAAAACGTTAACCACAATGTAATTAGCTTTGTTTTTGTCAGCCTGGGCTGCTGTTGATGAGGTGTCTAGAGGCCTCCTGGTATAGGTGCCTAAAAGCTTAAACTGTGTTTAATTATTATTATTACTCAATGTCAAGCTACATAAATGAAAAGAGATAAAAAAGAAACGCTTGCAGCTACATTGCCTTGGTGTGTGATTTCATCACATCTGACAAGCTAAGCAGGTTCGAGCTGGCACTTGGGGCATAAAACCTCTAAGGGAAACCCAGGCAACTGGAGATGCCGTTTCAAGTGAGTTGAAAGTTTCTCAACATGCTGGGGCGGGAAGAGGCTTGCCACTCTTTGATTTGTCCTCCCCAGTTTTATTTTTAGACACATTAATAACTAGCTGACTTACTTCAGAGAGGAAAGCAAGAAGGGGCAACAGAGTCACTCAGAGAGTGGTCCTAAAGTACACGTCTCTCACGTGAAGATTCCTTCACTCCCAACAGCTTGCCGGTTGTCCTACTGCCCGAAATACCAGTGAAGCCCCCGAAGCCACAGCAGTACTGAAAGCCTCAGCTAAACATGGTAACTGGAAGGGGCGGGCTGCTCTCCCACCTGAATTCCAGCCAGGAGCAAGACGCAGATCACCAGGCAGTGGAACACAAGATGGAACAAGTATATGCCCATTCTACCTACAGTCTTTTTCATTGACAGGTTGGAATGAAACCGGTTGGTTTGCCAGAGGGCAACATATTGGCAGACAATATCTTTCTTCTTAGCATGAGACATCCATCCAGCTGTTAGGAACACGTGTTTGACGCTGAGTTAACCCTAGATGTTCAGCTCAGGGATGACCTTTCCACTCTCTTGGATCACAAAGAATAGATTAGGCGGCCCAGCTGGTCAGAAGCCCAGAAGCCTTAGCTGTATTCTAGCTCCTTCCGTTTTTCTCTTGTTCCCTAGAGCCCTTGTTTCCAAAACTTAAATGGTAAGGTTTGCAAACCCTCTAGGACAGGGACCTGGACTGGTAGTTAAGGGTCTGCGCTGTTACTGAATGTCTCCAGGATGAGCACACACAACAGGCACTGAATGAAAGTGCTGCCTACTAGACTGGCTTCTTTCTATAGCCCCTGGCCTGCCGGAATCTTCTTTAGATGAGGCCCCAACAGGTCATGATGAAGAAGAGTTCAGTCACCCAGGCTCTTCATCAGTGGTATCACCATTTATATGAATTAGCTGTTGATATACAGCAAATCATCCCAAACCTTAGTGGCTCGAAACAACAACAGCTTATTTAGCATATGCTCTGTAGGTCAGCAAATTACCCAGGGCTCAGCTGGGTAGTTTCATTGATTTCAACGGGACTCATGCAGGCACCGGTAGCTGCTGGGAGTTAATGGCCTCACTCACATGTAGCAGTTGACTGGTCATTGGCTGTGAGTCCTTCATCATCCGGCAAGCTATTCTGGGCTTGTTTCTAAGGTGGTGATCATAGGTTCCTAAGAGCATAGAAAGGATAAACCCTACTGTACAATTACTTTACAAGCCTCCTTGTGTAGTACTTGCAAACGTTGTTTTGCCAGAGCAAGTCACATTTGCAAACATTGACTAGCCAGAGCAAGTAGCATGGCTGAGCCTAGAGTCAAAGTTATGGACGCTGACTGCGACATGGGCAGGAAATTATTGATAATATTTTGCAAACAACCACACCAATAAAATAAAATAAATAAAATTTATCACACCAATAAAACAAGGCCAACAATACAATGCAATATTTCCAATTCCCAGGGGGTGATACTTCATTTTCAGGTTTCCAAGATGCTAGAAAGGGTCTCTGGGAACTAGAAGTCTTAGTTGAGTCTGTTTCTCCACTTTTTCTAATAAATGGAAGTAACATTCATCCTGCAGGGTTGAGTCAGGATCACTAGGGATTAAAACAAATAAATGTTGGCTGTGGTGTATTCACAACTGTAAAATGGATTCACAGCTTCTCAACCTATATGCTCCTTTCCACTGGCAGCACTTCTGAAAGTATGGAAAGCTCACTGCTGGTCATGGTTCAGGTCAGGATTTTAGGTGACTGGGGAAAATCACCTCCATCAATACTGACAAGACATGTATGAAGATTCCCCTGCTCTCTGTAATTCCCTTTTAGTCCTTCCACTTATGAGAAAGTCTCAGTTTGATGCCACTGTCTTCAACATCTCTTCTGACACACATTAAGCATCATATTCAGAGCTTTAGCTTCTATTTAGAATTTATTACCGTTTTATTTTCAATATTTTTGTGTTTTATTCACGACAGTTGATAATTCAAGAAACAAACAGAAACAGACATTAGTAACTTAACAAACGACGTTGAATATATAATAACACATAATTCATCATCCATAGGTTCGACAAATATTTGCAGGGCACCTACTATGTGCCAGGCCCTGTACTCAAGGTTTATCAGAGAAGGAGGCAACCCCCTGCCCGAGTGGGGCTTACATTCTAGTGGTGGGAGCCGTGATGGTGGTCAGGGAACGGCTGGATTTGGGGATTTACTTCTTGTAGGGGGAAGCCGAGCCGCCTCCCGCCTGGAGAGCGGTGGCCAGGAGTTTCCCGCAGGCTGGGGCGCGGACCACCAAGAGCTTGGGATCCCGGGCTGCGCGGGCCTGTCCGCGGCCCGCTCGGCGGTGGCGGTGGCGGTGGCGGTGGCAGGGCACCGGGCCTCGGCTCCTCCTCCTCTTCCTCCCGCGGAGGCTGACGTTGAGTCAACAGCGCGGGCGGCCTCAGGAGGCGGCGGCGCGGTGGCTCGGAGGTGCCGGGCCCTCTCGGGGCCGCGCGGGGGCCGGGCGGCGACGGCGGCGACCGCAGCGGCGGAGGAGGGCGGCGTTAGAGAGGCCGGCCCTCGCCGGGAAGAGAAGGCCATGAACGGCGACCGGACCGAGAGCGACTGGCAGGGGCTGGTGAGCGAGGTGAGGCCGAGGCGCCGGCCAGGCGGGATGGGCCAGGCCGAGCGGCCGCCAGCCCCGAGCCCACGCCCCCCGCCCCCCGGGTGGCCGAGCCGGGCGGGGACTCGCCGGGGGACGCGCACTCCCTGGCCTCGGCTCGCTGCCCCCGCGCGTCCTGCAAGGTGCGCGGTTCCTCCCGCGCTTTCCCGTCTGCCCGGGCGCCACTTTCTCCCATGACAGCTGGTGCCAGCCTTTGGGGAGGGCCCTTCCCTCTGGGCAGGGCTTGGCCCTGGATTGGAGAGAGCAGCGCGGATCCGGGAGTGGGAGCCAAGCCCCACCTGCCTTCTCGGTTACCGCTGTTTTGGAGCCAAGCGATTGGACGCCCAGTGCCGAAGCGGAAAGGTGGTGCTAGGGGGGTGAATCCGGGTGGTGTGACAGGCGGAATCACCTACGGCGGAGGTTTGGGGGAGGGAGGGGAGATTCCATAGGGTCCTCCATAGCCTTCATTCATTCAGGTTCAATTCAGTCGACAAGTATTTACCGTGGGCCACCTTTGTGTAAGGTGGCTGCTGCTGCTGCTGCTAAGTCGCTTCAGTCGTGTCCAACTCTGTGCGACCCCATGGACTGCAGCCTACCAGGCTCCTCCGTCCATGGGATTCTCTAGGCAGAGGTACTGGAGTGGGTTGCCATTACCTTCTCCAGTAAGGTGGCTGGCTATTTATCGAAGGAGTGAAGCACTGGTGCAGAACTCACTCTATTTGTGGAAGCAGAGAATGCCCTGCGCCCGGCTCCGCCGCACCCCGCCCCCCCTGCCCCGCAAAGATTTTGTCATAAACACCCCTGGGGTCGGCTTTTGCGCTCCTATAAGAGATCCCCTTCAACCCACTCTAAGAATTTTGGGGCCTGGGAGTGGGCTGCCTGACTTCTCCAGGTGAGAGCGGGGTGCTGAGGTCTCATAGGTAAATTGCTTCTCCTGACTTACCATTATTTGTGATGGCAGTTAGTCATGTACCCAGTACCCAGTGCTGATGATCTCCCAGCAATTCTCCTTTCTTTCCCTCCTGAGGACCATCCCACTGGCAAGGCCAGCTTGGGCCTTCTGTTTTCTTAATCCTACTGTGTACCAGTCGGGGCGTAATGGTTTGCTGTCTTCCTTTCTTGAGTATTGGAAGGGAAAACTTGTACCGTTTTTTTCCTTTAATCATTTCCTGGGCCTCCAGCTCAGTCTACTAACAGTATTTAATGTCTAGTGTGCAAAACATTGTATTTCTGAAGAGGAATGGGCTGTCATAGCTTCTCCCCAAGTTTAGCTTGTCCACTCTCAGTCTGTAAGTAGTAGCTGCACAATATTACGATACATTGTCGTGCAGTCCGTCTGCATCTCCTCTGTCAGGGTACAGAGACTCTGGAGATCTTCTCTCCTGGCCCATGGAGAATCAGACCCAGTAGTGGAGGAAGCTGGAGGTGGTTCTTCTTGGAAGTCCAGTGCTGAGCTCTGAAATAGCAGAATGTTCACTACTCCAGCAAATGCTTGTTGAATGACTGTTAGGAGTCGGGTACATCGCTCTGTATTGGAATGCAGTGGCGGAGAAAACAGACAACCCCTTCTGCCCCTGAGAACTCCTGAAGCATATAGTATAGTGTGGGAAGAGTGTCACACCGCAAACACTAAGAGAATCCTCAAAGGTGGAATATGAATGATGTGAGAACAAAGAAGAAAGTACTTCCTGGCATGGCTGTCCCGGATCAGGGTGCCTCTACCTTGCACTGACCACGTGGTATTGCAGCCTTCTGGTCTCCCCACTAGGCTATGTGTTTCATTTGGCTTTGTTCCAGGTGCCTACACACTGACTAAGCTCCGTATACAGTAGGTCCTCAAAAGTATACTTGCAGAATAAGTCAAGATCCAGAAAGGGGTCTTTCCAGAGTTTTCCTGCCTGTCCTAGCTGTGTATCTACAGGGCACTTGCCATCTTGCCTTCAGACATTTATTACAGCTAAGGACACGGAGGACACACAGCTCGAGGCTGTGGCGTGTGAAAATGAATGCAGAATGCTTCCCAACTTCATAATAGCCAAAAGCTGTTCCTTGAGTCCATCCACCATGTATAAGGTAGAAATTAGTTTTATTTTACAGATAAAGAAACTGTGATTCAGACAGGCTAAGGAACTTGCTCAGAGCCTCACATCTGAAGGGGGCAGAATTTGGTCTGTTTGATCCCAGAGCTCAGGATCACTAGGCCATGCTTTGTGTCTTAATCACCAGTTCATCTGTGTTTATCTTCGCCTAGACAGCAGGTTCTCGAAGGGAGGGGTCTGTGTCTTATTCATCTTTGAATCTCCAGCAATTGGATAAGTATTGCTCAGAGTACGATCTACAGATTATCAGAGGCATATTGGGAACAAAGAGTACAAAGAATCACTGGAATTTGGGGGGAAAATGCAAGTTTCTGGGTCTCTCCTCAGATCCAGTGTTGTGCATTGAATTGTATTCTTTACACCATGGATATATCTAAGTCTTAATGTCCCAGTAGCTGCCATAAGACCTTTTTGGAAACAGGGTCTTTGCAGATAAAATCAGCCAAGGATCCCAAGATGAGATCATCCTGGACTTAGGAATGGGCCCTAAATCTAAGGACTGGTGCTCTTAGATTCGAGACACAGAGCTGCAAGGCAGAAGGCTGTGGGGAAGCAGAAACACACAGAGAGGAAGCCCTTGTGAAGATAGAGATAGAATGGGGAGCTGGGCAGTGACAGTCCAGGAATGCCAAGACTGCCAGCAGCCACCAGGAGCTGGAGGAGGCTTGGAGTAGGTTGTCCCTCAGAGTCTCCAGAAGGAACCAGTTCTGCCAACACCTTGATTTTGGACTTCTGGCATCCACAATCGTGAGAGATACATTTCTGTGTGAGAAGCCACCCAACTTGCAGTGATCTGTTGTGGCAACCACGGGAAACTAATTACCTTACTGCATGAAAGTGCCAGGGCTATAGCCCCCAAATCTGCTTTTCTCACAAACAGGGCTCCCCAGGTGTTTCCCTGACCATTTCCTGCCCATGGGTGTACACTGGGTCTGGTGTAGAGACATCATCTGGGACTCACGCAAGTTGGATTCAAAGAAGAGTATGGTCAGTTTGTGGGACTTCGTTGGTGATTCAGTGATAAAGAATCCTCCTGTCAATGCAGGAGACAGGGGTTCAATCCTTTGGTCAGGAAGATCCCCTGGAGGAGGGCATGGCAACCCACTCTAGTGTTTTTGCCTGGGAAATCCCATGGACAGAGGAGCCTGGCCAGCTACAGTCCATAGGATCGCAAAGAGTCAGACATGACTTAGTGACTAAACAACAGCTACAATGGTCAGCGTCTAGTGGTTTTGAAAGTGACTTTGGAAGCCAGTGGGAGGAACTGGGGAAGACGTCACCAGACATGTGACCCAGATCAAATGGGCTTTTCACAGGCGCCCACCTATTTCATCAGATATCCCTGGCCCTACCTCCTACCTCCACACCCCATCGCCCTTCCTGCCCAGGGCTCTGTGCTCTCTTTCAATCAGTTTGCTTCCTTGGTTTGCCTCTAGAAAGCAGTTTTCATTTAAATAACCCTATAGAGATCAGTTTTATTTTCATATTTTCAGTATAACAAGCTGAAATTACAGCCTTCTCTCAGGCCATGAAGTAAACACGGCCATGCATGTGAAAGAATCGTGGCTGCTGTTCTATTCTGGAAATTAAATGTCTGGGGAGGGGGAAACCATCTTCTCATCACCACCTGAGGTGAGCTTTCATATCAAGAGGACATCTTGAAATGCAGTCGTGCAGACAATCCATAACTTTATTTCTAAGATAAAACTCCTGGTCATCTGTCAGCCGGCTGCTCTACGATAAACCATGCCCAATTCAATTTTGCTGTTTGAATTTTGGTTAATTAATTAGATAGCAATCAATCCTGTATTCCTTGAGCATGTTATATATTGAGTGACTGGGTGTGCGTGCTCAGTCACTCAGTCCTGTCTGACTCTTTGCAACCCTATGGACTGTAGCCCTCCAGGCTTCTCTGTCCATGGGATTTCCCAAGCAAAAATACTGGAGTGGGTTGCCATTTCCTCCTCCAGGGTATCTTCCCAACCCACAGATCGAACCTGCATTTCCTGCATGGGCAGGCGGATTCTTTACCACTGAGCCACCTGGGAAGCCCTGTTAACCCTGGGCCTCTACCCAAAGTTGAGCCACTGACATTTGGGGTAGAGAAGTAGAAGAGGCTTACAGTCTGAACCTGTGGTTAAGGTTGTGACTTTGGGTCTTGTTTGTTAACTGAGATCTGGACCTACGTCATGACTCTACTTCTTTCTTGGTGCAAATGGTCAAAAATCCAACCCAAGGAAGTTTAGCTCAGAAGGAATTTATTGACTAATATTGTGGGCTGAAAAGTGTCCCCAAAAGATATGTTCAAATCCTATTCCCTTCCCCCAATCCCTGTGAATGTGACCTATTTTGGAAATAAGATCTTTGCAGATGTAATCAAGTTAAGATGAAGTCATTTGAGTGGACTCCTAATCCAATGACCAGTGTCTTTGTAAGAAGAAGGAAATTGGAGTGCATAGATGTGCAAAGAGAAGATGATGTGAAGACAGAGGAAGGAAAGCTGTGTGATGACAGAGGCAAAGGTTGGAGTTATGCTGCTATAAGCCAAGAAATGCCAAAGAATGCTGGCAGCCACCCAAAGCTAGGGAGAGGCAAGGAAGGGTCTTCCTCTAGAGTCTTACTGGGGAGACTGGTGCTTCCTACACCTTGATTTTAGTCTTCTGACCTCCAGGACTATCAGAAATTAATTTATGCTGTTTCAGGCCACCCAGTTTATGCAATTTGTTAACAGCTGCTGCTGCTAAGTTGCTTCCATCGTGTCCAACTCTGTGCAACCCTGTGGACGGCAGCCCATCAGGCTCCCCCGTCCCTGGGATTCTCCAGGCAAGAACACTGGAGTGGGTTGCCATTTCCTTCTCCAATGCATGAAAGTGAAAAGTGAAAGTGAAGTCCCTCAGTTGTGTCTGACCCTCAGCGACCCCATGGACTGCAGCCCACCAGGCTCCTCCGACCATGGGATTTTCCAGGCAAGAGTACCTGGGTGGGGTGCCATTGCCTTCTCCGTTGTGTTAATATCCTCTAGCAAACTAATTAGCAAACTAATACAGCTGACATGAATAATCATTCCAAGATGGTGTGGCATGGGGCGCAGCTGGATTCAGCCCTCAGACCACTCAAATGGATGCTTTCTGTCCATGTTTGGGTCTGCTTGTTGCCTGGTATCACCCTCCCACCCTTAAAGTACAGAGGGAGAGACAGAAACTCTCATGCCAGAGGCCCCATAAAAACTCAGGAATCACTCCCTTTGAACCCACTTATATCCCTCACCTGCCCTGGGAGAAGTTGCTCAGAGGTGTAATGATCTATCTGGGGTCTGCAGTTGTATATGGGGCCCTGCCCAGGCCACATGGACTGTGAGTGGACTGGGGCAGTGGGACTGTTTGCCAGAAGAAGGGGAATGGATGTTGATAGAATCACCACATTGTGCAACTCCTCCAAGTCTCATTTTTCTCATCCTTAAACAGGATCGTAAAGTACATGCCATATAGGTGCTCTTATTGTGAGGCTCCAATGAAATCATGCTTGTTAGTGCTTTGCTCTCTTTGTCAAGCAGTAAGTGTTCAGCAAATATCAATATCGTGAGGGTGGACCTCAGGACACCAACTTAGATGTTCATAAAATAAAAACCTCTTTATTTTTTTGTTATAACATTTTAATTTTGATTACAAACTCCCATTGTAAGGAGAGTGGAAACATAATCTAGATTGGAGTCACGCCTCTTCCTGAATTTGTGTTTGAGTTCTAGAGGGAGTTAGTAGTATTTAGCCATTGTAAATAAGTGGTGTTTACTAGCATATCACCCCATGGGCACCAGTGATGGTGTGGAGGGGCACACGTCTGGTCTAGACTATTTTTGTTTAGCCATACTATCCTTATTTCAGTCTAGTATCTGGTCACTGGTCATTGCTGATCACTGTTGTATCCTCCCTTGTTCTGCTCTTCTGGCCCTTTGGTGTCTATACCACACCCATGATACCCTGGGTGAGTGAAGAGGGGGACTTTGCTCTCTTGCCCAAGATGGGTAGCTTTGATCATTTCTGCTGTCCCTGAATCACTCCTGAACTGAGGAAAACTTTGAGAAACTATGGTGCAATTTTCTGCATAGACATACCACACTACACCAAGCTGGGTCCAGGGAAATGGGGATTATTTTTACTTCCTAAGAAAGAAAAGTGTATTTGTTAGGGTAAAATCTAAACCACTTGAAAAAGATACCTACTCCCCAGTGATATTTAGGTCTTTTTTGTGTTACAGTATGTAGTCCAGTCCAGGAGGACAGCCCTGCGCCACGTGTCATTTAAAAACCCAGGTTTCTTCCATCTTGTTTCTCTACTATTTTTTGAGGGAGTGATCTTCAACTATATAGTTAAAGCTGGGTGGTTGCCATGATTTGTCCCAACCCATAAGTAGGGGAAAGAGAGAGAGAGAGAAAGAGGAAGCTCAGGGCAAAGGGCTTTTCTTTAATTAGGGATCACTTCTCATACCCCGTTTGTCTGAGAATCATCACATGGCTACATCTAGCTGCAAGGGAGGCTAGGAAATGTCATCTTAAGCTGGATGTACCCAACTTAAATTTGGGAGGGTTCTATTAAAAACTCAGAAAACACAAACCATAAAAGAAAAAAAAAGTATAAAATGGGCTTTATAACAATTTAAAAAAGTCTACTCTTTGAAAGACTGTTAAGAAAATGAAAAGACAAACTGACTGAGAGAAATTAATGTGCATAACACATATCTTATATCCAGAATATATAAAGAACTCTTATAATGCAATAATAAGAAAACAACCTGATTTTTAAAATGGGCAAAAGAGTTAAATAGACACTTCACTGAAGAAGAGATTCAAATAGCAAATAAGCATATGAATGGATACTCAGCATTATCAGTCATCAGAAAGATGTAAATTGAAGCCACAGTAAGACACCACAAAGTTCTTCCTAGGTGGCTCAGTGGTAGAGAATCCTCCTGCCAATGTAGGAGCCACAGGAAACACGGGTTTGACCCCTGGGTGGGGAAGATCCCCTGGAGGAGGAAATGACAAGTCACTCCAGTATTCTTGCCTGAATAATACCATGGACATAGGAGCCTGGTGGGCTACAGTTCGTGTGGTTGCAAAATAGTTGGACACAACTGAGCGACTGAGCACACACACACACGCAAGATGCTACAATACATCTATTTGAATGAAAAGCAGACTCACAAATAAAAAATGGAAAAACCAAGTGCTGACAAGGAGGCAGAGTGACAGAAAGTCTCCTGCATTGCTAGAGAAGTATAAAATGGTACAGCCACTTTTAGAAACAGTTTTGTAAGTTCTCGTAAAGTCAAATCGACACCTAACCCAACAACCCAGAAATTCTGCTCCTAGATGTTGATCCAAGAGAAATGAAGACACATGCGCACACAAAATCCTATATGTGAATGTTTATTTCAATTTTATTATAATTACTAATAACTGAAAACACAACAATGTTCAAAACTAGTGAGTGGATAAATTGCTACATCTGTGTCATAGAATCCTGTTTAGTATTATGATGGACTAGACTACTGATGCATACAAAAACATGGCAAGTAAAAGAAGCCAGAGACTCAAAGGCCCTGGCTGTAATATTCCACTAAGATGAAGTTCTTGAAAAGGCATAACTAAAAGGACAAAAAAGCCAATCAGTGGTTGCCAGAGCCTGGAGTAGGTGAGCAGACTGACTGCAAAGGAACATGAGGCAGCTTTTTGAAGTGATGAACATAGTCTATGCATTGGTTGTATTGATGACTGGATGACTATATAAGTTTGATAAAATCCATAGATCTGTATGCCTCAAAAGAATGATTTTTCTCCTCTATGTAAGCTTATTTACTTCTATGCAGAGTACATCATGAGATACACTGGACTGGAAGAAGCACAAGCTGGAATCAAGATTGCCGGGAGAAATATCAATAACCTCAGATATGCAGATGACACCACCCTTATGGCAGCAAGTGAAGAAGAACTAAAGAGCCTCTTGATGAAAGTGAAAATGGAGAGTGAAAAAGTTGGCTTAAAGCTCAACATTCAGAAAACGAAGATCACGGCATCTGGTTCCATCACTTCATGGGAAATAGTTGGGGAAACAGTGTCAGACTTTATTTTTTTGGGCTCCAAAATCACTGCAGATGGTGACTGCAGCCATGAAATTAAAAGATGCTTACTCCTTGGAAGGAAAGTTATGACCAACCTAGATAGCATATTGAAAACCAGAGAGATTACTTTGCCAACAAAGGTTCATCTAGTCAAGGCTATGGTTTTTCCTGTGGTCATGTATGGATGTGAGAGTTGGACTGTGAAGAAAGCTGAGCGCCAAAGAATTGATGCTTTTGAACTGTGGTGTTGGAGAAGACTCTTGAGAGTCCCTTGGACTGCAAGGAGATCCAACCATTGGATCCAGCCATCCAGTGGACCAGATTCAGTCCATTCTGAAGGAGGTCAGCCCTGGGATTTCTTTGGAAGGAATGATGCTAAAGCTGAAACTCCAATACTTTGGCCACCTCATGTGAAGAGTTGACTTATTGGTAAAGACTCTGATGCTGGGAGGGATTGAGGGCAGGAGGAGAAGGGGACAACAGAGGATGAGATGGCTGGATGGCATCACTGACTCGATGGACGTGAGTCTGAGTGAACTCCAGGAGTTGATGATGGACAGAGAGGCCTGGCGTGCTGTGATTCATGGGGTCTCGGGGAGTCGGACACGACTGAGCGACTGGACTGAACTGAACTGAACTTATACCTCAATAAACCTAAATCTTTCAAAGGGAGGGGGAATGGATATTCAAGACAGCTATTGCTATAGAGAGATTGACTAATTCCCCATTTACCACGTTTCTGTCACAACTAGTTATGCCCCCACATACGCACCTCAGGCCTGCTGTTCTTACTCTGTTCTCCCCACACCAGGGTGATTAGTGTTCATTCTTAGACACCTACTGATATCCAGGCTCTCTCCTCCCTTGTACTCTGTCTGCCTTTTCTCAACTGGAGATCTTTTCTAGTCTTTTGGAGGACCATGGGGGAGGGAGAAACTGGAGAGACTCTTCTGTGCTCTGGTGTATTAAGGATCAGGCTTTCTAAGTTGAAAATCAGTTGCTTTGCTTCCAGTGTTCTGCTGAGTGATCTCTTCCTTGGCACATGAATGCAGACTGTCTGGTTTTTAAGAGGGAGACGGATATGTGGGGAGAAAAGGCGGAGGAGTTACAGAAATTTGAGGCAAGGTGGATAGAGTATCATTTAATATTTCAAAGCATCGTTCATATTGATATTATTAAAGAAGCAGTGCACAATAACGAACAATTGATCTTAGATACATATACAGGCAGTTGGTGAGGCTTGAAGAAGAGGGAAACGTCTTAAAAGAGAATTGGATCTGGGTCCCTCACCTTTGAGTGAAGAGGGTGTGGGTGAAGGTGACAGGAAGCAGCCCTGAGCACTGAACTGGTGGTTGGCCTTTGAGGGAATGCTCCAGCTAAAGGCTAAAACTAGTGCATTGAGGTCGGAGAAGGCAATGGCACCCCACTCTGGTACTCTTGCCTGGAAAATCCCGTGGACAGAGGAGCCTGGTGGGCTGCAGTCCATGAGGTCGCTAGGAGTCGGACATGACTGAGCGACTTCACTTTCACTTTTCACTTTCATGCATTGGAGAAGGAAATGGCAACCCACTTCAGTGTTCTTGCCTGGAGAATCCCAGGGACAGGGGAGCCTGGTGGGCTGCCATCTATGGGGTCGAACAGAGTCGGACACGACTGAAGCGACTTAGCAGCAGCAGCAGCAGTGCACTGAGGTACAGCAGAAATGGAGGTTGGATGGCCACAGTAGACCAGATGGCAAACAACTTCAAAAGCAAGACAGAAGGGTGTGCTCTGATGTAGTTGGCAATAGTCACTGAAAGCTTTTTTAGCTAGAGTGTAAGCTGATGAAAATACTTGGGAAAGATTTGTTTCCACTGAACTCAACAAGCTCTGAGCCTTTGTCATTCACAAGGCACTGTGCCAGGCAATAAGGATATAAAGACAAATTTGGTAGCTGTCCTCAAAATCAGGGGAAGATAAGTGAAGATGAGCTACCAGCAATCTAGTCTTTTCTGTCACCATCAATATTCCCAATTACCTCTATTGCCCCTAAGTCATACCATTTATCATATGGTTCTTTAACCAACCTTTGACTTGCCTCTCTCTCCACTGGACCCCAAAGATCTTGAACTCATTGAGGGTAGGGATCATATGTTATTGTGACCTTAGCACTTGCCACTAGATCTTGCCCTTTGTAGATACTCAATGAATGTAGAATATGTGACTGCTTAGATATTTGAATAAATAAAGTGATCAGAGGATACAGCATCAGTGAGGATTAGAGAAAAAGGGATGTCTATGAGATAGATTTTTAAAGGAACATACATACAGGATTTCATAGCCAAGTCGATTGGGAAGATTCAATAGAACAAGTCCCAGATGACCCTCAAGGTGAGGCTGGAGAGTGGTGGTGCTGGGTGTGACAGAGAGGTGAGAGGTGACCGGGTCTGGTGAGAAGTGGACGTGTTCCATTTAGAACTCTGCATTGTTCTGAGTTTCCTGGGAGTGCTTGAACTCCTGCAAGGCAAGCTTAGTGCTTCCTGGGAACATCTTTGATGAGCAGCTATCTTCCTAGTGGCAGGCTAATTTCAGAGTAAGTTTATTAAAATTAGCATGTGGGGGAAAGTGAGTACAACTGCTATTTTTAACTAATAGGATTCATGTTCTCTCCTGTGCAGGGAAATTCGCATCTGTGCTTCTAAAATTGACAATTTCTACTCATATTATGTTAAAAAATTAATTTAGTGGCTTTTGCATTGAATAAAATACATTGGCTGAAGATTAGAAGATGACTTTGGCTAGTCCCTGAATGAAAAATGACCAGAGAGAGCCAGGTTTCTTACCCACTGCCTGGTTTTCCACCAACAAAATCATAGTGGGGCTTTGGGCACTTCCGGCAGAGGACTTTGTGTAGTTGTGAGTTTGTCTCTCTCTGGTCCTTCGGGGAAATGGTGCCAGTGGTAGTAGATACCTGGTGCGCAAGGAACACAAACCTTTAGCAGATGTTTTATTTTGAAGTGTTCCTATTTTTCTTTCACCTCTTCTAGTCTACTTTATTTCCATTATTTTATAGTATCCTACTGCAACAAACATCTTACGTTTGAAGATATCAGATCTTTTTCAAGCCAATATACCTTCTATACAACTAGCCTATTAAAATACCTTAAAAAAGATGCCTCACCAGGTGCTCTTACCCAGGGAACTGCAATGGATCCCCATTACCGGGTATCTGAGACCCACCCCAAGCTGGTCTTGACCTATCTTTCCAGCCTTATCCCTCAGTTTTCCTCAGAGATTGGCTGTTCCAGCCAAAGTGATCTGTTCTCTGTTCTGACTTTTGCCTGATTATCCTGACCTCAACTGGGTGGGTCTTCCACTTCTTCCTTTCTGACCAAACACAGCCTTTAGCACTCCTCCAAGGTGGGATGGATGCCCACAGCCCTTGTAAAATCATCCATGACCATCGGAGCTTGAAGTGAGCTCTTCATCATGTTGCCTTATGTAGTACAGGTTACAAACTACTCATGTAGAACTGCCAGCTCCCTGAGAAAGGAAAGGCCCTTCTCTGTGTGTGGATCTCAACTCTTATACAAATTAGTAAGCACCTAAGAGGAGGAACTGTGCCCACCTGTGCTGAGGTGGAAGACTGGAGCTCTAAAAATGATGAGGCTTTATGCTATGGCTCCGGAGGTGAGGACCTGAGTGAGGATACTGAGAGAGCATCCCTCAAGTGACCTAGTTCTGGTCCATTTGTAGGGCCTTGACTTTGGTTTCACATTCTCATTTATGGGGAGACACTCACGGACATGCCTGCCCACCTAGTTTATTCCTGAGGGACATACAGGTGGGGGGTCATTGACATCAGCATGGATCCATCACTGTGTTAGATTGGTCAGTTGGCATGTTAGCAGGAAAAGAAGAATGAAACACAGCCCAGGGGTATTTCAGTGGGACAGGTGGATCACAAAGGAGAAGGTAAGCATTCAACATAGCAGACGCATAATTAACACTGTTGTGGGCAAAGTCTTGTGCTCTGCAGAGAAATTCATTTGGATTGCGGGATTGAGAAAGATTTTTGATGAGGGTGAATCTGGGACCAGAAAGGTTGGTAGGATTCCTGTAAGTGGAAATGTAAAGAAAAGGTGTTCTAGGCAGAAGGAATGGAGATAGTGTGCCGAGGTGGTAAAACACAGGGCTTGTTTGGGAAATCCCAGATGTCTTTTTGTGATTAGAGACACACATCAGGTACTATTTGTTGGGCTGACCTTGAATGCCCAGAGAGTTCGGGGGTCCTGAGTGGCCTTCATTCTGAAGATGACTCAATGGGCATGACTGTACACCTTAAAAGGGGAGAGCTTGCCTGGGGATGAAGGTTGAGCAGGACCCACAAGGCCCCCTGGATGCCCACCTGCACCTGGAAGGCATATTTTCTGCTTTGATTGTTGTTGTTCAGTTGCTCAGTCAGGTTCAACCTTTGTGACCCCATGGACTGCAGCACACCAGGCTTCCCTGTCCTTCACCATTCCCTGGAGTTTGATCAAACTCTTGTCCATTGAGTCGATGATGCCATCCAACCATCTCATCCTCTGTCATCCCCTTCACCTCCTGCCTTCAATCTTTCCCAGCATCAGGGTCTTTTCCAATGAGTTGGCTCTTCACATGAGGTGGCCAAATTATTGGAGCTTCAGTTTCAGCATCAGTCCTTCTGATGAACATTCAGGCTTGATTTTCTTTAGGATTGACTGCTTTGATACAATTCCTTAATAAGGACTCTGTGCTACCTTTTCTACTAACCTCTCATGGCCCAGGTTGTCGTCTACTCTTCTTGAAATATTTGCAACACCCTCTACTGCTGCTGCCGCCAAGTCACTTCAGTTGTGTCCGACTCTGTGTGACCCCATAGACAGCAGCCCACCAGGCTCCCCCGTCCCTGGGATTCTCCAGGCAAGAACACTGGAGTAGGTTGCCATTTCCTCCTCCAATGCATGAAAGTGAAAAGTGAAAGTGAAGTTGCTCAGTTGTGTCTGACTCCTAGCGACCCCATGGACTGCAGCCTATCAGGCTCCTCCATCCATGGGATTTTCCAGGCAAGAGTACTGGAGTGGGTTGCCATTGCCTTCTCCGTGCAACACCATCTATGATCCTCTTTTTTCCATGCAGTTACTAGAGTTGTCCTTCCAAGCACTGAAACGATTTACCACTGCTTTGCCTAGAGTTCTCTGATGGCTTTCTAGGGTCTGTGGAGTGAGAGGCATTCCTTAGGTGATCTCCGAGGGCCTGTTCTCTCCTCATCTTCAGTAGCTCCTCTGTACCCCTATGCCACCACTGGCCCCAAGCTCTACAGAACTCCTGTTACCAGAGCATTCCACGCCCTGAGATATCTCTAAGCCTTTGCTTGTGTCCAGAGATTACCTGCTACTCACACTTTAAGGCCAGCTCAGATGTCATAACGTCCACTTGAATATCCTCCCTCCTGTGGATCTCAAGAGGCTGAGAAGTGAATGGTGGTGTGTTTCAGTTGGGAAGACAGTGTGGGAGACGGTGAGCAGGATAAGAAGGCAAGGCAGTGGGGTTCTTGGGGATAGGGACCTTTGGAGGGGTGAGTGGGCACGTGATCCTTGGCAGGTACTTGTGGAAGAAAGGGATGGAGGGTAGGAATGAAGGAGGGAAAGACAGTTCACCGTGCCATTTTCCACATTCTCTTCGAGGCCAGCCCTACTTGTCTGCTAGTGTACCCCACTTCCAACCTCTCCCCAGGCTGATCATGGTTCTGAAGGAGCTGGGAGGGAACGTCTACACGGCCAGCAAATGCCTGGTGTTCTGGGCAGCTTGCTGTCTCAGGCTGCAGTGGCTTACGTAGGTCATCAAGCTCCGCCACTACATAACTACACTGTTGTTGTTCAGTTGCTAAGTGGTATCCAGTTCTTTGCAGCCCCATGGACTGCACCACCCTAGACTTCCCTGTCCTTCACTGTCTCCTAGAGTTTGCTCAAACTCATGTCCATTGAGTTGATGATGCATAGATATGTAGCTCCATGGTCTTAGACAAATCTCCTGATTTGTCCAGACCTCAGTTTCTCTGGATTACAATGAGGATAATAATACCTGCCTTGTGGCTCTCACCTAAGATGAGAATAAAGTGAGATGATGTACGTGAGAGTGTGTTTTATTTTTCTTTATTTATTTTTTAAAGTCCCCCACTTTCTACAGGCAAGGAGGTGGTCCTGTCCTTGCCTTGGCTTTAGGAAAAGCCTTCCCAGGGCTTCAGAGATGCTTCAGCAGAGGGTGGTGATGTGTCAGCTGCTGGCTGTCAACATGATGCCATTGAAAATTCATATTGATGGAGCACAGATTGACATACCTGCTTGCTCTGCCATCTGCAGACCCCACGACCAAGGCAATATTGGAAGTGGCAGTGATGGGAGTCTCTTTTATTTAAGCCAGTTCCAATTTGCTTTTTAATTTGCTCCAGACTGGTGAGTGCTGCTGGGGTCACTCTGTAACCTCTCTTGCTTTCCCAACAGTCTCTAGCTCTGCCAGGCCTCCATGTTTCCAGGCTGCTCCATCAATTCCTGGGCAACTTCCATTCTGTGGCCTCTTCTATGCTTGCCTCATTCACCTTCTGACTTTGCACCCTTCTCACTCCCCTCGGTTCAGTCTCCTGTTGACCACTCTGCCTTCCCGGTTTCCTGGGGTTTTGAATAAGCCTCCTATCCAGCTGATTTCAGTGCTCAAGACTCAGCGTGTGTGCCCAGTCATGCAGTCGTGTTTGATTCTTTGGGACCCCATGAACTGTAGCCCAACCAGGCTCCTCTGTCCATGGGATTTCCCAGCCAAGAATACGGGAGTGGGTTGCCATTTCCTCCTCCAGGGAATTTTTCCGACTCAGCTATCAAACCCATCTCCTCCACTGGCAGGTCAATTCTTTACCACTGAGCCACCTGGGTCCCTCAAGACTCAGCACTTGCTCACAAAGAACTAGCAGTCAGCTCCCCACCCTGGATTCTTGCAGGTGCCTTCCTGCCTCCTGCATCTCTTTCTGCCTTTCCTTTTCATCCATCCTGCCTGGTCAAGAGTCTGGAAGCAGGACCACGATCCCTACCTTCCTCGCTTAGAGCCCTCCACGGCCCTATTAGTTCTGCCTTTGGCTCAGACTGTTGTCATTTAAAGTCTCTCTTACTTTCATCCAAACCAAGCCTTTTTTACATTTCTCCTTTTCATGTGGCCTATTAATATGTTCCTGGCAAATATAACTACTTTGGGGTCTTTGTTCAAAGCCTATGTTTCCACGCACTTGGCCTTTATTCAGGCCGTGCCTTCTGCGTGGAACTCTTGTTCTCTAAGTTCTCCTCACTCCACTTTCAGGTTTGGTCATAACCACCTTGACCCTGAACTAACAGGTCTTTTTCCTTCTGTGATGCCAAGCATCTAGACACACCGCTGTGACCAGTGTCTCCCTGGCTGCCTCACACTGGAATTGCTTAGGTACATACCTTGCCTCCAGCCTGGAGTTACCCAGTTAGGAGGGGTAGATTCAGTTTTGAATTTCCCATTGTGTGCAGAACAATGTGCTGCATGTAATGAATAAATCTTAAAGAGATGACAAACCCATTGGATTCTCAGCTAATATTTGAATTGAAAAACTACTGGATTAAAACAAGGATATCCTTTTTTGTTTGTCAAAATAACATTCTTATCTCTTTCTCTCCCCCAAAGTCCCCTTATCTCCATTTGGTCTCACAGGCCTTCTGACTCAAAATTTATCAGTAGATTGTGATCTTTTAAAGGTAGTAAGTCAAATCTCCTTTTAATAAGCTCTAAGGGATTTGTGGATTTACTAGAAGTCAGTTCCTCCCTCCCACTCTCCCTCCCACCTTTCCTTCATTTTCCTCCTTTCTTCCAACTGGAATTTTATCCTATCAGATATATTGCTTGAAAAGAGCCAGGCAGAACCTGCAGGTGGGAAATCATTCAGTTATAAAGAGCTACTTTCTGCAATGGACTCTGACCCGTTCTATAGTGTATCTGAACAGAGGCCAGCCTTTAACTCTGCTCTGGACTAGAATTTAAGTTTGTTCCTAGGTTATTTGCAACCCACAGTTGACTCTCATGCAAAAAAATTGTGATTTTGTGTGTATGTGTGTGTACCTATGGCCATCTTCTTACCAAAAGCAGTAGTAAATAAAAGTAATTCCTTACATTTGTCTTTCCTCCACTAATATTTAAAGAGGATTAACTATGTCCCAGACCCTTTGGGGATACAAAATCCAACATGATGTTGTCTCCTTCCTCTATATCCCTAAATCAATTTCTTGTAACCACTTTACCAATTAGAATGAGCAGGGGGTAACATCTTTATAGATGAAGAAATATGAAGAAATAGAAATTCAGATTGGTTATGAAATGTTCAGAAATTCAGAGTCTTTCTTTTTGGTCACTCAACAGGAAGCAAGCACTTGGAACTAGACTTTTAAACTGAAAAGTTAGAAGATTTTTCCTCTGGGAGCCTTGGGTTCAGATCTTCTGTATACTCATGCCAGCTGTCCTAGCTTTAAACCTAAAAATCTGAGCTAAATAAGAGACATTTGGGGTCTAGCTCCAGGCCGCTGACAAGACTTCAGTTTAGGCTGGAAGTTGAGCTAAAGTGGTGTCAGGAGACCTACAGCTGTGACCACATCCTGAAGGACAGGCAGGACGTCTCCTTTGTTCTGTGGACTGCAGGCAGGCAGGTATGCCAAGTGACCCAGCTCTGTCCAGGCACTGGCTCCATGGAAATTAGGGGACTCTAACTTCCCACCCCTGCCTGGCCACCCCCATCACAGTGTCCTTCAGCCATGGCAGGTTCCTGTCCTTGATGGCCTGAATCTGTGCATGAGAAAAGGTTGGGGTCAAAACCTGAGTGGCTGAAGGTATTACCTAGAGATGGTAAAAGTAGGGTTGTGATGGATGTAACTTCAAGTATCCAAGTACTATGAGTTCACTGCCCCTCCCACCACCCCCGCCAAATTTGGAAAATGTAGATACATGCATATGGTGGCCCACCATTTGTCAGGGATCCAGGCACCTTCTGTTTCTCTGCTCAGTCACTCCATTCCAAGAGTGAGTAATGCCTATGTTGTCTTCTAGAAGTATCATGGTTTCAGATCCTATACTTGTCTTTAATCCATTTTGAATTAATTTTTGCAAATGGTGTGAGAGCATAGCCCAGTTTGATTCTTTTGCATGTAGGTGTCCTGTTTGCCCAACACTGATTATTGAACAGTCTGTCTTTTCTCCACTGTAGATTCTTGGCTTCTTTAGTTATAGATTAATTACCTATATAAGTGTGGGTTCTTTTCTGGGCTGTCTATTCTGTTCCATTGATCTGTGCGTCTGTTTTTGTGCCAGTACCATATAGTTTTGATGATATAGCTTTGTACTGTAGTTTGAATTAGGAAACATGGTCAGAAGCTTTCTCTATCTCTTTTATACTTTAATAAAACTTTATTACACAAAAGCTCTGAGCGATCAAGCCTCGTCTTGGCCCTGGATTGAATTCTTCTCCTCCAGAGGTCAAGAATCCTGGCATCTTTTGTTGTTCAGTGGCAACCTTTCATCTTGGGGGCTTGTCTGGGATTCTTCAGGACAAGGTAAGGATGCTTGGAGCTCTAGTTCTTTGTTCTCCTAGCAAACATGTTTTCTGCTGTACTTTACTAACTCTACACTGTGCTTGTGTGAATAAATGACACGCCCTGCTCAAAGCAAGTGAGGAGCCCTGCTCTGCGGTTCTGTAGTGACCTCATACGGCTTATGGCAGAACCCCTGTTGGGGGTTTATACCAACCTGCCAATGGACTTCCTGGTGGCTCAGATGGTAAAGTGTCTGCCTACAATGTGGGAGACACAGGTTCAATCCCTGGGTCAGGAAGATCTCCTGGAGAAGGAATTGGCAACCCACTCCAGTATTCTTGCCTGGAAAATCCCATGGACAGAGGAGCCTGGTTGGCTATAGTCCATGGGGTCACAAAGAGTTGGACATGGATGAGCAACTTCACTTTCATTTTTACTACCTTGTTCTTTCTCAAGATTGTTTTGGCTATTCAAAGTCTTTTGTGTTTCCTCATAAATTTTAGAATTATTCTAGTTCTGTGCAAAATGCCATTGGTATTTTTGCAGGGCTTGCATTGAATCTGTAAATTGCTTTGGGTGGTAATCATTTTAACAATGTTGATTCTTCCAATCCATGAACACAATATTATCTTTCTAACTGTTTGTATTATCTCCAATTTCTTTTATCAGTGTCTTATAGTTTTCCAAGTAAGGGTTTTTTACCTCCTTAGTTAGATTTATTCCCAGGTGTTTTACTATTTTTTTTAATTATTTTTTTATTGAAGGATAATTGCTTTACAGAATTCTCTTGTTTTCTGTCAAACCTCAACATGAATCAGCCATCAGTTCAGTTCAGTCGCTCAGTCGTATCTGACTCTGCGACCCCACGAATCACAGCATGCCAGGCCTCCCTGTCCATCACCAACTCCCGGAGTTCACTCAAACTCACGTCCATCGAGTCGGTGATGCCATCCAGCCATCTCATCCTCTGTTGTCCCCTTCTCCTCCTGCCCCCAATCCCTCCCAGCATCAGAGTCTTTTCCAATGAGTAAACTCTTCACATGAGGTGGCCAAAGTACTGGAGTTTCAGCTTCAGCATCAGTCCTTCCAATGAACACCCAGGACTGATCTCCTTTAGGATGGACTGGTTGGATCTCCTTGCAGTCCAAGGGACTCTCAAGAGTCTTCTCCAACACCACAGTTCAAAAGCATCAATTCTTTGGCACTCAGCTTTCTTCACAGTCCAACTCTCACATCCACACATGATCACTGGAAAAACCATAGCCTTGACTAGACAGACCTTTGTTGGCAAAGTAATGTCTCTGCTTTCTAATATGTTATCTAGGTTGGTCATAATTTTCCATCCAAGGAGTAAGCATCTTTTAATTTCATGACTGCAGTCACCATCTTCAGTGATTTTGGAGCCCAAAAAAATAAAGTCTGACACTGTTTCCACTGTTTCCCCATCTACTTCCCATGAAGTGATGGGACCAGATGCCATGATCTTCATTTTCTGAATGTTGAGCTTTAAGCCAACCTTTTCATTCTCCTCTTTCACTTTCATCAAGAGGCTCTTTAGCTTCTCTTCACTTTCTGCCATAAGGGTGGTATCATCTGCATATCTGAGGTTATTGATATTTCTCCTGGCAATCTTGATTCCAGCTTGTGCTTCTTCCAGCCCAGCATTTCTCATGATGTACTCTAGGTATACATATATCCCCTCCCTTTTGAACCTCCCTCCCATCTCCCACCCCATCCCACCCTCTAGATTGATACAGAGCCCCTGTCTGAGTTTCCTGAGCCATACAACAAATTCCTGTTGGCTATCTATTTTACATATGGTAATTTAAGTTTCCATGTTACTGTTTCCATACCTTTCACCCTTTCCTCCCCTCTCCCCATGTCCATAAGTCTATTCTCTATGTCTGTTTCTCCACTGATGCCCTGTAAATAAATTCTTCAGTACCATTTTTCTAGATTTTGTACATATGCGTTAGAATAAGATATTTATTTTTCTCCTTCTGACTCACCTCACTCTGTATAATAGGTTCTAGGTTCAGCCACCTCATCAGAACTGACTCAAATGTGTTCCTTTTTATGGCTGAGTAATATTCCATTGTGTATATGTACCACAACTTCTT
This sequence comes from Bos grunniens, assembly GCF_055505025.1. Taxonomy (NCBI): domain Eukaryota; kingdom Metazoa; phylum Chordata; class Mammalia; order Artiodactyla; family Bovidae; genus Bos; species Bos grunniens. The sequence continues at coordinate 73,987,454 of NC_141170.1, forward strand.
TATCCATTCATCTGTCGATGGATGTCTAGGTTGCTTCCATGTTATAGCTATTGCAAATAGTGCTGCAATGAACAATGGGATACAAGTGTCTTTTTCAGTTTTGGCTTCCTCAGGGTATACGCCTAGGAATGGGATTGCTGGGTCATAAAGTGGTTTTATTTCTAGTTTTTTAATGGATCTCCATACCGTCTTCCATAGGGGCTGTATCAATCTACATTCTCACCAAGAGTACAAGAGTGTTCCCTTTACTGCACACCCTCTCCAGCATTTATTGTTTGTAGACTTTGATGATAGCCATTCTGACCAGTGTGAGGTGATATCTCATTAGTTCTGTTTTGCATTTCGCTAATAATGAGTGATGTTGAGCATATTTTCATGTGTTTGTTAACCATCTGTATGTCTTCTTTGGAGAAATGTCTTTTTCCCACTTTTTGATCGGGTTTGTTTTTCTGGCATTGAGTTGTATAAGCTGCTTGTATATTTTGGAAATTAATCCTTTGTCTGTTGTTTCATTTGCTATTGTTTTCTCCCATTCTGAGGGTTGTCTTTTCACCTTGCTTGTAGTTTCCTTTTCTGTGCAAAGCTTTTAAGTTTAATTAGGTCCCACTTGTTTACTTTTGTTTTTATTTCTGTTACTCTAGGAGGTGGGCCATGGAGGATCTTGCTTTGATTTATGTCATCAAGTGTTCTGCCTATGTTTTCCTCTAAGAGTTTTATAGTTTCTGGTCTTACATTTAGGTCTTTAATCCATTTTGAGTTTATCTTTGTGTATGGTGTTAGGAAGTGTTCTAATTTCATTCTTTTACATGTATCTGTCCAATTTTCCCAGCACCATTTATTGAAGAGGCTATCTTTGCCCATATATTCTTGCCTCCTTTGTCAAAAATAAGGTACCCATAGGTGCATGGATTTATTTCTGGGCTTTCTATCTTGTTCCATTGTTCTATATTTCTGCTTTTGTGCCAGTACCATCCTGTCTTGATGACTGAGGCTTTGTAGTATAATCTGAAGTCAGGAAGGTTGTTTCCTACAGCTTCATTCTTCTTTCTCAGGACTGCTTTGGCTATTCGGAGTCTTTTGTGTTTCCATGTGAATTGTGAAATTTTTTGTTCTGGTTTTGTGAAAAATGCCATTGATAATTTGATAGGGATCACATGGAATCTGTAGATTGCATTTGGTAGTATAGCCATTTTCACAATATTGATTCTTCCTACCCAGCAACATGGAATATCTCTCCATCTGTTTTTGTCATCTTTGATTTCTTTCATCAGTGTCTTATAATTTTATGTGTACAGTTCTTTCATCTCCTTAGGAAAGATTATTCCTAAATATTTAATTTTTTTGTTGCAATGGTGAATGGGATTGATTCCTTAATTTCTCTTTCTGATTTTTCATTGTTAGTATATAGAAATGCAAGTGATTTCTGTGTATTGATTTTGTATCCTGCAACTTTGCTAAATTCACTGATTAGCTCTAGTAATTTTCTGATACTATCTTTAGGATTTTCTATGTACAGTATCATGTCATCTGCAAACAGTGAGAGCTTTGCTTCTTCTTTTCCAATCTGGATTCCTTTTTTTTTCTCTTCTCTGATTCCTGTAGCTCGGATTTCCAAAGCTATGTTTAACTGTGGTGAAAGTGGACACCCCTGTCTTGTTCCTGATCTTAAGGGGAATGCTTTCAGTTTTTCACCATTGAGAATAATGTTTGCTGTAGGCTTATCATATATGGCCTTTACTATGTTGAGGTAGGTTCCTCATATGCCCATTTTCTGAAGAGTTTTAATCATAAATGGGTGCTGAATTTTGTCAAAGGCTTTTCCTGCATTTATTGATATGATCATATCATTTTTATCTTTCAATTTGTTAATATGGTGTATCACATTGATTGATTTGTATATATTGAAGAATCCTTGCATTCCTGGAATAAACCCAACTTTATCATGTGTATCAGCTTTTTGATGTGTTGCCGAATTCTGTTTGCTAAAATTTTGTTGAGGATTTTTTCATCTATGTTCATCAGTAATATTGGTCTTTAGTTTTCTTTTTTTGTGTTGTCTTTGTCTGGGTGATGGTGGTCTCGTAGGATGAGTTTGAAGGTGTTTCTTCCTCTGCAATTTTTTGAAAGAGTTTTAGAAGGATAGGCATTAGCTCTTCTCTAAATGTTTGATAGAATTCTCCTGTGAAGCCATCTGGTCCTGGGCTTTTGTTTTTTGGGAGATTTTGGATCACAGCTTCAATTTCAGTGCTTGTAATTGGGTTTTTCATAATTTCTGTTTCTTCCTGGCTCAGTCTTAGAAGATTGAAATTTTCTAAGAATCTGTCCATTTCTTCCAGGTTATCCATTTTATTGCCATATCGTTGTTTATAATAGTCTCTTATTATAATCCTTTGTATTTCTGCATTGTCTGTTGCAACCTCTCCTTTTTCATTTCTAATTTTGTTGATTTGATTCTTCTCTTTTTTTCTTGATGAGTCTGGCTAAAGGCTTGACAATTTTCTTTATCTTCTCAAGGAACCAGCTTTTAGTTTTATTCATCTTTTTTATTGTTTCTTTCATTTTTAATTTATTTCTGCTCAGATCTTTATGATTTCTTTCCTTCTATGAATTTTGGGGTTTTTTTTATTCTTCTTTTTCCAGTTGTTTTAGGTGTAAAGTTAGGTTGTCTATTCAATGTTTTTCTTGTTTCTTGAGATAGAATTGTATTGATATAAGCTTTCCTCTTAGAACTGCTTTTGCTGCATCCCATAGGTTTCGAGTTGTTGTGTTTTCATTGTCATTTGTTTCTGGAAATTTTTTCATTTCCTTTTTGATTTCTTCAGTAATCTGTTGGTTATTTAGAAATGTGTTGTTTAATCTCCATCTGTTTGTGTTTCTTACAGCTTTTTTCTTATAAGTAATAGCCTCTCTTAGCATTGTGGTCAGAGAAGATGCTTGATATCATTTCAATTTTCTTAAATTTACTGAGGTTTGATTTGTGACCCAAGATGTGGTTCATCCTGGAGAATGTTCCATGTGCACTTGAGAAGAAAGTGTATTCTTCTGTATTTGGATGGAATGTCCTGAAGTTATCAATGAGATCCATCACATCTAATGTATCATTTAAGACTTGTGTTTCCTTATTAATTTTCTGTTTTGATGATCTGTCCATTGGTGTGAGTGGGATGTTGAAATCTCCTACTATTACTGTGTTACTATCAATTTTTCCTTTTATGTCTGTTAGTGTTTGTCTTATGTATTGAGATGCTCCTGTGTTGGGTGCATAGATATTTACAATTGTTATGTCTTCCTCTTGGATTGATCCCTTGATCATTGTGTAGTATCCTTCCTTATCTCTTGTAATCTTCTTTATTTTAAGGTCTATTTTGTCTGATATGAGGATTGCTACTCCAGCTTTCTTTTGCTTTCTATTTGCATGGAATATATTTTTCTCTCCTCTCACTTTCAGTCTGTATGTGTCTTTAGGTCTGAAGTGGGTTTCTTGTAGACAGCATATATATGGATCTTGTTTTGTATCCATTCAGCCAGTCTGTGTCTTTTGGTTGGAGCATTTAATCCATTTACATTTAAAGTAATTGTTGATATATATGTTCCTATTGCCATTTTCTTAATCTTTTGGGGTTGATTTTGTAGATCTTTTTTCTTCTCTTGTATTTCTTGACTATATAAGTCCCTTTATCATTTGTTGTAAAGCTGGTTTGGTGGTACTGAATTCTCTTAACTTTTGCTGTCTGAAAAGCTTTTTATTTCTCCATCAATTTTGAGTGAGATCCTTGCCAGGTACTGTAACCTTGGTTATATATTTTCCCTTTTCAATACTTTAAATATATCCTGCCATTCCCTCTGGCCTGCAGAGTTTCTGCTGAAAGATCAGTTGTTAAGTATATGGGGTTTCCCTTTTATGTTACTTATTGCTTCTCCCTTGCTGCTTTTTAATATTCTTTCTTTGTGTTTAGTCTTTGTTAGTTTGATTAGTATGTGTCTTGGTGTGTTTCTCCTTGGGTTTATCCTGTATGGGACTTTTTGTGCCTCTTAGACTTGATTGACTATTTCCTTTTCCATGTTGGGGAAATTTTCAACTATAATCTCTTCAAAAATTTTCTCGTACCCTTTCTTGTTCTCGTCCTCTTCTGGGACCCCTATAATTCAAATATTGGTGCATCTGATATTGTCCCAGAGGTCTCTGAGACTCTCCTCAATTCTTTTCATTCCTTTTACTTTAGTCTGCTCTTCAGAAGTTATTTCCACCATTTTCTCTTCCAGCTCACTGATTCGTTCTTCTGCTTCAGATATTCTGCTATTGATTCCTTCTAGAGTAGTTTTAATTTCAGTAATTGTGTTGTTTGTCTCTGTATGTTTATTCTTTAATTCTTCTAGGTCTTTGTTAATTGATTATTGTGTGTTCTCCATTTTGTTTTCAAGGTTTTTGATCATCTTTACTCTCATTATTCTGAATTCTTTTTCAGGTAGTTTGCCTCTTTCCTGTTCATTTATTTGGACTTATGTGTTTCTAGTTTGTTCCTGCATTTGTGTGGTATTTCTCTGCCTTTTCCTTATTTTCTTTTAAGTTATTGTGTTTGAGGTCTCCTTTTCCCAGGCTTCAAGGTTGAATTCTTTCTTCCTTTTGGTGTCTGCCCTCCTAAGTTTGGTCCAGAGGTTTGTGTAAGCTTCATATAGGGTGAGATTTGTGCTGAGTTTTTGTTTGTTTGTTTTTCCTCTGATGTGCAAGGCTGAGTGAGGTGGTAATCCTGTCTGCTGATGATTGGGTTTGTATTTTTGCTTTGTTTGTTGTTTAGATGAGGTGTCCTGCACAGGGTGCTACTGGTGGTTGGGTGACGCTGGGTCTTGTATTCAGGTGGTTTCCTTTGTGTGAGTTCTCACTATTTGAGACTCCCTAGGGTTAGTTCTCTGGTAGTCTAGGGCCTTGGAGTCAGTGCTCCCACTCCAGAGGCTCAGAGCTTGATCTCTGGTCACAAACAAAGTTTCCACAAGTGGTTTGTTATGGCATTAAATGAGATTAAAACATATATCCAAAAATGAGAAACCAAAGATGAACCCCAGACAAATGTCAGTTACAAAATCAGGCAAATAATAATTAAAATAATGGAATATACACATACACATATACACCCATGAGCAAAGTGAAAACAGTCCAACAAAAATAAAGTACAGTAGATTGACCTGGCAAAGGAAGTAAATAAAAGCTATATTTACCAGTTAAGAACAAAACTAACTAAAGAACAACCTGGAAAACAAAACTAAAGCAAGTTGCCAAGTGGGAGATAAATCAATGAAAACAAAACTAACCAATATGTTGAGAGGAAAGGAAAGAAAGAAAAGAAAGAATAGATATGCAAAGTTAAATAGAGGTAGATGAAGAAGATTTATATACATTAAAGATTCACTGCAAGGAGAAAAGGACAGGAGAAAAGGCAAACAAAGGAATACATATAGAAAAAATATAGTAGGTTTTTAAAAAAATTAAAATTATAAAACAAAAAAGAGAACAGAAGAAGAAAGAAAAAAAAGGAAAACTCCACAGAGCTGCACAAGCTCAATGTAGAGGCAGAGGTTTATAGCAACAATAAAAAGTGTGACTGAATATACACATATACATATACACCCATAAGCAAAATCAAAACAGTCCAACAAAAATAAAGTGCAATAGACCAACCCAGTGAACAAAGGAAACCAAAAATTATATATGCCAGAACAAAATTAACTGAAGCACAAACTGGAAAGCAAAACTAGAGCAAGGTGCCACTTGGGGAATAAAGCAATGAAAATAAAACTAACAAAATGTTGAGAGGAAAGGGAAGAAAGAAAAGAAAGAAAGGATAGATATGCTAAGTTAAATAGAGGTAGATTAAGAAGATTTATATACATTGAAGATTAACTGCAAGGGGAAAAGAACAGTAGAAAAGGCAAACAAAGGAATAAATATAGAAAAAAATAACAGTAGGTTTAAAAATTAAAATTAAAAAAAGAGGGAAAAAAAAGGGAAAAGAACTGCAAAAGCCCAATGTAGAGGCAGAGGTTTATAACAGCAATAAAAAATGTGACTGAGAAATAAAAAGCTCAAAAGCCTAATTAGATTTCATAGTGCCAATAAAATTGACAGCTACAACAGAGGGGGGTAAAAAGGAAAGAAAAAGAAAAAAATCAGAATCTACAGAGCAAGTCAAAAGATAAGAATAATAAATGTTTTTCTTGAGTCACTGCTGTCAGAGTCTTTTCCCTCGCTGGCAGTCATAGTCCACCTCACCTCCCTAGGATGCCCTCCAACACTGTGCTGATCTCTGGACCTGCTGTGCGGGCAGCTCAGATGCTAATCTGGTCCTACTCCTGTGTGTTCTTGCCTCCAATGTCCACAGCTATCAGAACTAGTGTGTTTTCTTTTGTGGGAGTTCTCAATGACCTTTTATATATTCCATAGACACAGAGTCTGCCTAGCTGATCATGTGGATTTAATTTGCAGGTTGTACAGCTGGTGGGAAGGTTTTGGGTCTTCTTCCATAGACTCACTAACCCTAGGTTTCAATTGTGGTTTTATTTCCACCTCTGCATGTGGGTTGTCTACTGGGGTTTGCTCCTGAGGCTGCCCTGGAGGACTTGAGTTTGCCCCTGTGAGGGGCAGGTGTGGAAGTGGTGCAGCGTCTTGGGTCACAGGGGTTCTGGCAGCACCAGGTACTCAGGGGGGTTGGCAATTAGGACAGCAGAAAATATAATGTTCTAGAAGGGTATGAAAACCAGTATTGGCCAATACGCTCCAGTCTTTCTCTGTAGCTCCACTCATTTAGGCACTTAGAGGGCTCCCTTTCCTGGTGTCCTTCTCTGTTGTTTGGTGCTTCAGGCACATAGAGGGGTCCCCCCAGCTGGGGTCCTACTCTGTAGTTCAGTGAATCAGTCACTTAAAGGAGCACCTGGGTGGGGTCCTGCTCTGTAGTTCAGTGCCTCAGGCATTTGATGGGCCAGCCTCTCTATTGTTCAGCTGCCGATCGATGCTGGCATGTGGGGAGAGAGAGGCTATGGTGATGGCTCCACCCCCTACACACGACTTATCAATATCACCTTGCTTCCGTGGCTGCCCGGCCTTCTTCCGCAGCCATTTCCCACCACAATCTCCTCCCTCACCTCCCCTCAATCTGTCTCTCCACAGTCAACAGCAGCCCTCACCTTGTGATCCCTCCATACTCCCCAAACTCCAGCTCCCAGCTGCTGCACCTTCCAGGGGTCCCCCGTCCCTGTCTGGGGTATGTATGGCTGCGGCAAGGACTGTCTGATTCTCATTCCATTTCGGCTGCCACAGATCAGCTGTTTCACTCTCACCCTTAAATGTTTCTCTTCTGACTCAGACAGTTGCTCCGATGTGGGGATCGGACCCCTGCCTTAGTTCCCCCACCCGCCGAGGGCAGGTCCAGTCCTACTAACACTCCTGTTTTTCCCCCTGGTTCCTTGTTCTACCAGGTTTTGCGTGGTTCTATATATTCTTTTCCTCTGGTCAGGCACTCCTGTCCGCTCTCAGGTGGTGTTCTGCATGAACTTCTATGTCTGAAGGTGTATTCCTGATGTATCCACGGGGAGAGATGTACTCCACGTCCACCTACTTCTCTGCCATCTTGTTCTCTATTTTACTATTTTTGATGGGACTGGTTTGTTTCTTTCTGTAATTTCCTCAGTATCAGTTGTTTGGGGGCATATCAGTATATTATTTAGTATTACTTTTAATATCAGAAATAACAGTAGTTTAAATAAGGTAGAATTATCTGTATTTCTCACTTACATTGTGGAAGGACAGAGGGAACTAAAAAGTGCCCACCAAACTGAGAAGGCATCTTGAGACCAGAAAATGAGACAGACAGTTCCATGGAGTCAATGAATCAGTTTAAGTAAGTAAGTGTTAGTTACTCAGTCATGCCCGACTCTTTGCTCCTCTGTCCATGAGATTTTCCAGGCAAGGATACTGAAGTGGGTTGCCAATGGATCAGTTTATTATAGGGTAATTTACTAACAGGGTGGGATAAGGGAGATGATGATCTGGAAGCATTTGCAGCTGCACCTGTACCACCTCGGGGCCAGGGGACAATTTCATAGTTAAAAGGGTTTTGGGGTAGGTGCTGGGAAACAGGACATGCATGAATGAGTAACTAATTTCGTGGGCACAGGGAATACGTCAGTGAAAGTCTTCATCATTGTTTGGGGACTAACAGAGCATAGAGGCCAGCTGGTCCCAATGCTTATTAAACAATATCTATTAACTACAAAGCCCTTGATGACAGAGAAGTGACTTATTGCACAGGACAGTTCTGGGTAGGGTCAGCAAAAGGACAGGAGAAACTTTAAGGACTCAAGATGCCTCCATTATGCTAACAGCCATACACACAGTAAGTCTGGAGGTAGACTGAGCTGATATGGTGGCTCACTACTTGTCAGGGGCCCATATAAAGGAGTGTATCTTTCCTCTTAAAGAAACTTCACAGAAGTCCCAAAGGACGCTTCTGCTTCCATCTTACTGATAGCACTTTATATGTATAAAGGGGATCGCAGGGGCTTTCCAGGTGGCACTAGTGGTAAAGAACCTGCCTGCCAATGCAGGAGATGTAAGAGACGTGAGTTCAATCCCTGGGACAGGAAGATTCCCTGGAGAAGGACATGGTAACCCAGTTCAGTATTCTTGCCTGGGAAATCCCATGGACAGAGGAGCCTGGCGGGCCACAGTCCATGGGGTCACAAAGAGTTGGACTGAAGCAACTTAGCTGGCATGCACACACAGAGGATCACAGAAGTACCTACTCCTGGGGTCTCATTGTGGGACGAATGAGCTCACATGTATCAAGTGCCTGGTACACAGTCACTACAGGACACCTGTGTTTTGACTGATGCTTCTGTGGTAGTACCTGGTCTCAAAGTCAGAATCTTACTCAGCATACCCACTGCCCTCCATATCCTTTTAGGCCTCGCTGCCTCTGAAATGTTATCTCCTTTTGGAGTGGTCAGCCTGATCTTATATCTAGCAATTAGCAGTTTGTTGCTTCTGTCCGTGGTGATACTGATTATCACCGAATTTTCTTTACTAAAAGAGAGATGTCCAAACCTTGACATTACCTGTAACAGTAATGTCTGGGTGTCCTTCTTCAAGGAATCTCTTAAGTGTCGGGTTTTAATTCTGTTCTTGCAGAAGAGTAAACACGTTATTATCATTTAAAGGCTATCCTGGTAAGCGGTGATGACAAAAGTAGTGTTGGTGGTGGACAAACTGACTGTCAAGAAAAGCCAGTATCGATACAATTGTTCCCAGCACTGCCTTGTGGTTCACTAGTGGTTTGTAGCCAGTGAGGGTTTTGCCATCTTCCCTGAAAGCCAGAATTAACTCAGGTCGCCCACAGGAGCCCTTCACTAACATAATCAACTCATTTGCCCAGTTATTAGTCAGAGAAACAGACCTGGACAGAGTCCCTGCCTTAACAAGTGTTTACAATTTAGTCTGGTCTCTGAATCTCCGGTAATTTGAGTCACCAGGATTGCACACCCACTCGTGTTCCAGAATGAATCTACCTCACTTTTTGCTGTGGGGCTGAGTTCCAAGCTGACAGTTCTTGTGGAGGAAAATTTCTCACTAATCAGTACTGCCTGGAGTCAGTGGAAAGAAAGAATGATGAGGATAGTTAATTTGAAGGAGGAAATTAACGGTGCTCAGAAAAATATGAGCAAGAAGTAGAGAGGAGGAAAAAAAAAACACCTTCCAGCCATGAGACTCAGCTGAGCACACCTTCATCCTGTAGGCAGAAATTTGGGCCCAAGTGGCTCTTTAGCAATGACTCTGTGGTTCTCATCCAGAAAGAACCACTGGGGGAGCTTAACGATCACAATTGGTTGAAATCTTGGCAGATGGCGGTAAGAGCTCTATTTACTTGGATAATTAAAATGGTGATGGATTTGCATGGCTGATTTCAAGATTTCTAGTCTGCAGATGACTACCTTGTGGGGCAGATGGGGATGGAACCCCTCCTTGCTTTAGAGTATCTGCACCTGACTCAAGTTTCAGAGCGAAGGGAGCCAGGGAATATTCCCACAAAATGCTCCATCTTGAGTTGAATCTTCATCTTGAGGTCTCTGACCCTCTTATGGAACTGTTCATCCCATCAGGGAGATACTATCTTTCAGAAAGGCAAGGTCTGCTGACAAACTTAGAAACAAAGATTATTTTCTTTCTTTGAATGGGACAGACACAGTTCTCTTGATTCTTCCAATACTGTGATAATTAATGATTGATCCCTTTGGATTTTATTGAGTGCTCTTTTTTTTTTTTTTTAAACATGTGTTGTCTTATGAAATCTGTAGACTCTTCTGTAAGAGAGGCAGGGCACTGCAGCAGAAAAGGCATGGCACAGGCCTGTGTTCAAATCCCACCTTTGCCACTTACAGGCTGCATCCTTTTTTTAACCTCTTAGCATCTTGATTTCCCTATCTGTAAAAGGGGGTAATGATGTCTACCTTTTGGAGTTATGATAGGGATTAATGATTTATACATGAAAAATGATGAATCATCTTTGGGCAGAGAGTAGCTTTCCAAATGATGATGGTTATTCATACCGATGTTTATAAAGGAGGAAACAGAAGCTCAGAGTGGGTACAGGGGTTTGCATAGTCCAGCCAGTGGTAGGTGACGGCAGTGAACCCACTGCTGCTGCTGCTGCCAAGTCGCTCCAGTCGTTTCCGACTCTGTGCGACCCCATAGACGGCAGCCCACCAGGCTCCCCCGTCCCTGGGACTCTCCAGGCAAGAACACTGGAGTAGGTTGCCGTTTCCTTCTCCAATGAATGAAAGTGAAAAGTGAAAATGAAGTCGTGCAGTCCTGTCCGACTCTTCGCGACCCCATGGACTGCAGCCTACCAGGCTCCTCCGCCCATGGGATTTGCCAGGCAAGAGTACTGGAGTGGGGTGCCATTGCCTTCTCTAAACCCACATCGCGCCCTAAATCTCACCTGCCATGTTGCTTTTATTAATGGCACCTTTGCATCCCCCCAATTCCCTCTTGCTACATGATGGTCCAGGAAGCAACTCTGTTAGCAAATGCCACCCCTTTGTACTCCTGGCACATCTATAAAGTGAAGGCATTGCCACCGGTCCCTCTGCTTCTGATATTTGGAGTCAGAGCTGAGAGGTTAAGATCTGATAGGTAGGGATGGGGGTGCCATATTGGGGAATGTTGGGGTCTTTTTATGATTTCTTTTTTGAGAGAAAAGGAAGTGGAGCCACAGCATCTTTACAGCTTTTAAAGATAGATTGACCGAAATGTTGTCCTTGCTTGGCTGCCTTTTTACTGTCACCCAGCCCACAGGGGGAGCCCTCTGCAACTGAATCAAATTATCATCATATAATGGGGTAACCACAGAACCTACTAATATCATGACTTTCCCAGGGTGACTGTTATGTGTTATAATATCATTGCGTAGCCTTAGCATTAGCGTGTGAGGCTTAGTGACGTGGGCTGTCACCTGTGCCCAGTGTATCACAGGTTCAAGAGAGAACCTCAGATACATGGGTAGTCCCCCCCCGCCCCGCCCAAGAGAGAACCTCAGATACATGGGTAGTTCCCCCCTGCCCCGCCCAAACTTTAAACTTTTTATTTTGTATTGGGGTGTAGCCAATTAACAATGTTGTGATAGTTTCAGATGAACAGTGAAGGCACCCAGCCATAATATATAGATGTATCCATTCTTCCCAGGACCCCCTCCCATTCAGGCTGCCACATAACACTGAGCAGAGTTCCAGTACATGGGTGGTTTTAATGCTCCATGCTGAACTGCAAACCAGCATTGTATGTCCCTCAGCATCTTGGCCCGAGGTAAAGTTAGAAAGATAGCCTAGCATGAGGGAGAGAGCACATTCACTCCAGGCAAGCAATGGTTTTTAAAAATATTTGCTCTCTTCAGCAAATTCAAGGGGGTTTCCTAGCCCACGTATGGCCAACTGGAAGGAAAGCTGATCTTTTTTGCTTTTCATTTTCTCATCTTTATCAGCCTTAAAAGAATAAGGTTATATTCTTTGGAGAGCGAGAAGATGGGGAGAAGGGAGAAAGGATAAATAACAGGAGTGAAAGGATTGAAATAGATATTCAGACGAACCTTTGTTATTCATAACTCCAGTTAACCAAGACTGTCAGCGAATTTCACATACCCCCCAGCTACTATGGATCACATTATAAACTCTTCCAATTACCTGAAATCTCACTTAACTTAAATTTCAGCACATCCCCTAGGGCATGTAATAATCAAAGTTTGCCTGTCGAAAGTAATACCGGAGAGGGGAACCGCCATGGTAACTCTGAGAAAGATAAATCATTTAAAAAAAAAAAAAAAAGAGTCATCTTAGAGAATGGCATTAGAATCATTAGGTTACAGACTTGAAATTGCTGAACTGTTATCTAGAAATTACAGAGGCGAACACAGATTTAGAAAAAGACTGGAAATGCACAGGAAGCTGTACAGTTGCACATGGTTGGGAAGGACTCTCATGAAGGCATGGGTTCCTGGTACGTGGCTGGGATTGCGGAGGCTGGAGGACTTCCGCCAAGTGAGCATCAGTTGTGTGGTCAGCCCCACATTGCATGGACCCTATAGATGCCCACACTCAGTCTGGGGAAGTTCTAAGTATATGTGTATCTCCAGGTGACAGTCCTGTATGTCCGTCTGGAGCAGCGATTCTGCAAGACCTCAGAGGATGGCAGTGCTGAATGGAATATATGCCTAGATGATGAAGGAAGTGCTCATTTTAAGTGATAAAAATGAGCTTAAATACAAAAACTATTTTGATAACTCTATAGGAGCTATCCTGTGCCCTCTCTGTACACATCAAGTTTATGTAAAACTGGTCTTTTTTTCGCCCCTAAACGTGATGCTAAAATGGGATTTAGAGATTTAGGTTTAATAATAAATTGATGGCTATCTTACTACAATTTTGTATTACAAATATCATATTTGTAGACAACCATGTATATATTTTTTTTGGATTCATAGGAACTGAAATTCCTTTATTTCTCAAATATTTGGGGGGCACCCACTCTGGTTGAGGAGCTGTACTTGGCTCTGGAGAAGCAAAGGTGAATGAGGTGGACTCTTGACTGCAAAGAGGCCTCAGTCTGTGGGGAGGCAGGTGATGGTGATGCAACATATGGTGTTCTAATCAAGGGGTACCCAGAATGCTGTGTGACTGCCAGGCGCCAGCTCTTACTCTGCTCTGGGATGGCAGGGGGCTTCCCAGTCAGGGACTTGTGAGCTGGGGCCAGGAGCCGACAAGAGAGAGGTGAGGGAGAGCGAGTATAGGGTAGCAGTAAGTGGGACTTGATAGAATCATGGCTGGCGAGAAAAGTCAGGGAGGTGGATTGCAGCCAGATATCAAAGGGCTCTTGTTTGCCACTTCCTTTAATAGAGATATTTTTAAAGAAGAGTGACAGTACCGGATTTGTGGTTTTCAAAGGAACCAGTACCTGGGCTAGACAGGTGAGCAAACAAATGATGATCCCAGCTAGGAATCACTGGGAATTCTGGGAATGGAGGGACTAGCTTATTTGAGGTTGGAGAAGTCATGTTGATTGTTGAATACTGTTTACCTGGCACTGCTGAGTGGATGGGGAGGAGGTATTCCTGGATAGGGGAGAGAGGGTAAGGTAGGAAGAGGGTGATAGCAGAGTAAAGTGCAGCGGGGGACCAGGGAAGGAAATCCCTGTAAGAGTGAGCGCACTGTTGAGAAGTTTCTAAATTATTCCCGAACATGAACCCTTCAGCCATGTGTGTTTATCATCACACCAAGAAACCTTTCTGGAATAGCAGGCCATGTTCTTGTAGCAGCTAATGAGAGAGAGCTAACCCAATCCCATCAGTAAAAGCCGCCAAGGACCACGAGGCACTGTTTGACAGAGAGGGTCACTTGGTGGAGAGGTCCCCTCCCTGACACCCCGGCTACCTTCATCTCTCTCAGCCATTATCTGGTTGTAAAGCCATCCAAATAGTAATGTAGTATGTCAGATAGTCATTTTATCATTATGATCTTTCTTGTAGCAATTATGACTTGCTTTATTGCAGATAACAGTAAATGGGTAGATAAAAGTCACTCAGTGATGAAAACTGTGGGTCTGAGTTCTTAAGATGAGAAGCACAAGCTACCTTCAAGTATTTGTGTGGGGGCATGAATTAACATCAACAAATGAGCTATGAGCTCTGCTTTAAAATTGTAATTGAAATGCAATTCAAAAGAAATCTATTTTTGAGAGGATAATAAAAACATTTCATGGTATCTAATATACATGCCAAAAACTGGGCATATTTTTCCAAGTTTATTCCATTCATGTTTCACTGATTACCCAGTATACTTGGTGGGTGTGTGTTTTTCCTTCCTCCAGTTGGTAGGTGTATGTGCCCTGCAGCTGTGTAAACTTCACCACCATGTATGTATTTTTGTGTGTGTGTGATGAGTAGAGGCTCAAAGGTTAATTCAAATAAAAGTTGGTATTTAATGCCCACCATTTCTTTTTCAGCCTTTATTCATGAAGCACTAGAAGGCAAACCTTAGTGAGTCTGAGAAATAAGCTCAATAGAATGCATCTACTTAGGTGTATGTATGGTTAGGCCACTCAAGATGGCTGTGCTCTTGCCTTCTGTACAACCCCTGCCTGACCAGTGCCTGCTTCACCTACACCTTTCTCACCAGATTGACCTTCCTACATACTTGCCCCAGGCCCCAGCTAGTGACTGGTCTTATGTGTCCCTCTGCTAGTTTCCCTGGTAACCTGACATCACTTCACCCTATAACCGGCAGTCTTCCCCTCCCCCTGGAACGAGGCCTGTCACTAAGTCCTGCCTGCCATCTGCCGCACACCGTGGGGTGTTGCTCTAGGACCTTGCTTCAGACGAGTAAGCTCCCCATCCGTTAAACCACTGATGTCTCTGTTGCTGACTCCAGGGTCTTTACTTGGTCTTGTAGGCCTGCAGGGAGCTGCCCAACACTAGGTTATTTGTGGTGAACACTTGCTGTTTTCTCACTTCCCTGCATTCATTTCTCTTTCTCATCAGCACCCCAATTTGGAAGGTGTTACCACTGGATACGGTCTAGACAGACAGGTCGGAGGGATACAGTCTGGGTATCCTGTCCCCTGGGCCTAGAATGACTCGTGATCAGCTTTAGGCCAGTTGGAAACACTCTTGACCTGAGACATAAAGAATCTGAAACACAACGGAGTTCATTTCTACCCTGTTCAGTCACCTCTAACCTGGCCTTCTTTGCATTGAGACCTGGTGGTTCCTGGCCCTGCCTCCAGCCTCCAGAGCCACCTCACTGCCTGCCTGTTTCCAGGTCTTCTCTGTCTTCCTGCCAATTCCATGAGTCCCAGTATCCTTGAGCTTCCCTGGTGGCTCTGATGATAAAGAATCTGCCTGCGATGCGGGAGATCTGGGTTCGATCTCTGGGTTGGAAAGATCCCCTGGAGAAGGCAAAGGCTACCCACTCCAGTATTCTTACCTGGAGAATTCCATGGACTGAGGAGCCTGGCGAGTTATAGTCCGTGAATCGGACAAAGAATTGGTCTCAAGAATTGATCTCAAAGAATCAGACACGACTGAGTGACTTTCACTTTCATTTTTACTTTTTCATCCTTCCAACACATTCCTAGGAAAGAGTGTGGATTACTGTTGCCTGCAACCAAAGGATCCTAACAGATATGTGCAGAGAACAGTCTGCCTTCACTACTTATGACCTTCATGATGAAGATAAATTAACCTCTTTGGGCTTCAGTGTCCTTATCTCTAAAATGGGGCTGATCAAACAAGTTATTTCAGGGTTAAAAAAAAAAATGTTTAAAGCAGAGCTTTTGGCATGATTTGGAAACTAGTAATTTTCACTCAGTAGTGGCTGTTCCACTTACTCTTATAATCAAATAAAGGTCTTCTTCACATTATTATTATTCCTAACAGTGCCTGGCACATAGTAGACATTTAGAGACTACTGCTTTTTTTCCCTTCCCCTCTCTGAAAACAAACTTACCTTTTCTGAGGTAGAGAGCAAATATCCCTGGTGTGTACACCACACATGAACTTGATAAGCAGAATCACACCCTGACTGAAAAGCGGAAATGGGGGCCTAAGGAGAACCCAGTGTGTATCCCTTGGCCCCACCCAGGTGACCAGAAAGTGGGGCATTTGCCAGTGCCCTGTTCAGCTCAGCCCTTTGGAACATGGCTGGGTGGCCTTGTGACCCATTTCCCAACCCCTCATGTGATTGTGATACCAGCTGCTAAGGCTGAGGCTAAGCCCATGCATGCATCTGGTTGCCTAGGTAGCACCTTGCTTATCAATATTGCATTATGCAAGGTGATCACAGACCCCTACATTAAGAAATAGCAAAGCCAGTGTGTTCTTTGTGGGCCTGACAGTTCAGATCAAAACAGGATTCAGAGGTGTAGACACAGGGGGCCCCGAACCCCGGATCCTTCCCCTCCCCCATGGGCTTGGTAGCCAGTTCTACCCAAGCTGTGGAGTCCAAGATAATGTACACTACATGCTGTCAGAACAAAACTGTCTTTCTAAAAGGATTCTTAATGTCACTCCTCTATGCAGAAACCCTTGGGGCTCCTGCCTGCTGAAAGAATGAAATCTGAACTCATCAGCAACACTTCCAGGCCCTTTCTGACCCGGCCACCATCTATCTCTCCTTCCATCTTCATCTCACACAGTTTTTTTCCCCACCTCTCCACTGGAGCCAGCCCTGGGTGCTGCTTGCTGTGCTGACAATGTGTCTTCCTGCTGCTCACCTTTGTGTTTCTCTGTGGCTGTTTCCCTGCTAGGGGTATTGTTTTCCCATCACCACTCCTGTCACAACTCCATCTATCCCCAGACAAAATTTATCCATCTACTTATTCTTCAGAATCCATTTCAAATGTTCACATCTTCCTCCAGCTCTTTGAGTACCTTCTTTGATCACTTGGCTCAGGATAAAAATAGTAGTAATAACAATGAAGGTGGATACAGCACTTACTATTTTAAATGTTTTACATACGCAAGTGCTTTTAATGCTCACATCTGCCCTGTGAAGGTACTTTAATTATACTCATTTAATAAATGGTATAACTGAGGCACAGAGAGGCTGAGTAATTGATAACTAGTGAGTGGTAAAGCCAAGATTTGAATATAGGCATTCCAGCTTTTTCTGCCATGCTGTCAGCTGTTACTCTGAACTGCTTTTCTCTGTGTTCTGGGAGTTTTGTTTTTGCTTCTTTATAGCATTTAACATATTATACAGTTAGTAACTATTCATGAATGATGATGAGGCTACTTACTATCATCTATTATTATCTCTTTTCTTATAATAATAATTATTATTACTATAAAAAGTACTAGGCACTATTCTAAGTTTATAGGCATTTGTGACTCCCTAGCCAGGAACGTGTGCCTTAATTAGGTAATGTGAAAATGGTGCTAAACTTGGAATGAGAAGAATCCTCAGTTTAGATTTTAGCTCTGGCATCTACTTGCCAGCCTTGGATAAGTCAATTTACTATTCTGAGTCCCAGCTTCCTCATTTATATAATGATGGGCTTGTCTTAGACCATCCCTGAGGTCTTCACTAGCTATAAGTTTGAGAATCTGTAAAATGGGTCCAATATCACATGGGTCACAGGTGTGTTGAAGATGTAGTAAGATTAAGTTTTCTCATTCATTAGCCATATACCATGTGCTGTTCTTAGCTTTGGGGATCTGGATAAAACATCACATTCTTGCTGCTATGGATGTGGAGATGTTAAAAGTAAATCAATAATTAGTCCTATAACTCAAGGTCAAGTGGTAAGTACTATGAAGGAAGGTAACACAGTATAAGGAGATTGAGAATCTCTTTCCTAAGAAGGAGACATTACAATAGAAATTTGAATAAAACCAGGGAAGAAGCCATGCAATCCAAGCAGAGAGCAGTGCAAAGGTCCTGAGGTTGGAATTGGCTTAATGTGGTCAAAGCTAGCAAGGAGACCAGTGAAGATGGAGAGCACTGCGCAAGGGGGAATAGAAGGACTTTGGACTTTGTTTCAGTGTGATACGAGCTTTTGAACCACCATTTGGCACCATAGAAAAGCATCTTTCTTGTTACTATTTGGAAAATAGAGGTGGGTAGAACGAGGAAGTAGAAATAGGAGGCTAGGGCCACAGTCCAATCAAGAGATGATGGTGACTTGAAGGAGGATGATAAGGGTAGAAGTGGGTGAGAAGCATTTGAATTCAATATGTCTTATGAAGATAGCACCCATAGGATTTGCTGATGAATACATGAGGGCTGGGAAAGAAAAGGAGGCAAGGGCAAGTCCAGGGTTTTTGTGGAAAACCAAATATGGTTTGGTTTACCAACAGGGCAGGTCTGGAGCAGGGCAGGTCTGAGAGAATATCAAGGGCTCATTTAAAATGCCTCTAAGATGCTCAAATAGAGGTACACATTGGCTAGCAGAGCAGGAATACAGGGGAGTGGTCTGAGCTGGGATATCAATTTGGGTAAAATCAGCACAGAGATGACAGCGAAAGTCATTGGACTGAACGAGATTGCCTTGATGCAGGGTTGTTAGGGGTAGAATTGGAGTTAGCCGAGAGGGCTAGGCCTGAGTTACGACTTAGACAATTATGAGTTCGACTGCTCTTTGAAAAATAAAGTGTCTTATGCCCACGATTCAGCTGGTGAATACCCCAGTGTGGTGAACTGACTATCATCTGACACTCCACTAGCAGAGCTCTTGGGAACATGGACTTGGCTGAACACTGAGTAGGACTGTAGGTGGCCTCTGCCTCTTCAGCCACTCCCCGTGAAATGCGACTGAAAAGGCCCCGGGATAGAAAGCCCAGAGATACATCCACACACCTAGGTACCCCTATTTTTGACAAAGGAGGCAAAAATATGGAGAAAAGGCTGTTTAACCAGTGGTGCTGGGAAGTCTGGTCAACCACCTGTAAAAGAATGAAACTAGAACACTTTCTAACACCATACACAAAAATAAACTCAAACTTGACTAAAGATCTAGATGTAACACCAGAAATTATAAAACTCTTAGAGAAAAGCATAGGCAGAACATTCTCTGACATAAATCACAGCAGGATCCTCTATGACTGACCTTCCAAAATAATGGGAATAAAAACAAAAATAAACAATGGGACCTAATTAAGCTTCAAAGCTTTTGCACAATGAAAGAAACTATAAGCAAGGTGAAAAGGCAGCCTTCAGAATGGAAGAAGATAATAGCAAATGAAACAACTGACAAAGAATTAATCTCCAAAATATACAAGCAGCTCATGCAGCTCAATACCAGAAAAATGAATGACCCTATCAAAAAGTGGGCCAAAGAACTAAACAGATATTTCTCCAAAGAAGAAATACAGATGGCTAACAAACACATGAAAAGATGCTCAACATCACTCATTATCAGAGAAATGCAAATCAGAACTACAATGAGGTATCATCTCATGCTGGTCAGAATGGCTGCGATCCAAAAGTCTACAAAAAATAAATGCTGGAGAGGGTGTGGAGAAAAGGGAATCCTCTTACACTGTTGGTGGGAATGCAAGCTAGTACAGCCACTATGGAGACCAGTGTGAAGATTCCTTAAAAAACTGGAAATAGAACTACCATATGACCCAGCAATCCCACTGCTGGGCATACACACCAAGGAAACCAGAATTGAAAGAGACACGTGTACCCTAATGTTCATTGCAGCACTGTTTACAACAGCCAGGACATGGAAGGAATCTAGATATCCACTGGCAGACGAATGGATAAGGAAATTGTGGTACATATACACAATGGACTATTACTCAGCTATAAAAAAAGAATGCACTTAAGTCAGTTCTAATGAGATGGAGGAAACTGGAGCCTATTATTCAGAGTGAAGTAAGTCAGAAAGAGAAACACCAATATGGTATATTAACGAAATATATGGAATTTAGAAAGATGATAACAATGACCCTATATGCAAGACAGCAAAAGAGACACAGATATAAAGAACAGAGTTTTGGACTATGTGGGAGAAGGCGGTGGGATGATTCGAGAGGATAACATCGAAACATGGGTATTACCGTATGTAAAAGTGCAAGTTCGATGCATGAAGCATGGCACTCAAAGCTGGTGTTCTGGGACAACCCAGAGGGATGGCGTGGGGAGGGGGGTTCAGGATTGGGGGACACATGTACACCCATGGCTGATTCATGTTGATGTATGGCAAAAACCACCACAATATTGTAAAGTAATTAGCCTGCAATTAAAATAAATACATTTTTCTAAAAAGAAAAGGCCCCAGGAGGGCTGCCTGTCTTCCAAACAGGGTCTCAAAATACTATGAATTAAAATGGCTTTCAGTTACACAATTATCTCTAAGAGTGTCTTGTTAAAAATATGGTTTGACCCAAGAGAGGTGATTTGTGGAATTGCTAATAATTTAATTGGTACCAATACAGAATATTAAAAAGAATCTGAAATTCATAATTAAGAGCCCTAGTTTGAACTGACAGTTGTTAGCATTGTGACTTTGAAAAAGACGATTAATCTCAACTATCTTGTCTATAAAATGGGGAAAGCAGTTTTTGTTAAAATTGCCATATAATGTTGCCTATCAAACGAGAGTCTCTGGGAAAATGTTTTGTAAGCTTTAAGTGCTGTAAAAAAATAATGCCTTCAGTTTTGAGAATGTTTCCAAAGCCAAATATTAACATCATACCTTGCATTTCAAGCTCCCAGTAATCTCATTGAGGTAGGCAGCTGCTGCTGCTACTGCTGCTAAGTCGCTTCAGTCGTGTCC
This sequence comes from Bos grunniens, assembly GCF_055505025.1. Taxonomy (NCBI): domain Eukaryota; kingdom Metazoa; phylum Chordata; class Mammalia; order Artiodactyla; family Bovidae; genus Bos; species Bos grunniens. The sequence continues at coordinate 74,008,269 of NC_141170.1, forward strand.
GACTCTGTGCGACCCCACAGATGGCAGCTCACCAGACTCCTCCATCCTTGGGATTCTCCAGGCAAGAACACTGGAGTGGGTTGCCATTTCCTTCTCCAATGCATGACAGTGAAAAGTGAAAGTGAAGTCGCTCAGTCGTGTCCGACTCCCAGCGACCCCATGGACTGCAGCCCACCAGGCTCCTTCGTCCATGGGATTTTCCAGGCAAGAGTACTGGAGTGGGGTGCCAGAGGTAGGCAGAGCAGGTATTAATTAATCCGAGTTGCACCTCAACCCCAAAGAACGGTTAATTCTATTACATAATGGCTTTACCCCCCAGCTACATTCTTGCCTCTCTTGCTGTCTTTCACTAAATATTTGTTGAATGAATGAATAAATGTATGGAGTAACTTATTGTAGAAAAGTCATTTCCAAACTTTAGAATGGCAGTCCACAGAATATGTTGAAAATATGCATAGAAAGTGTGTTTGTTCCTACACACATATTAACAGACAAAAGTTTCATGAAATAATACTTAATTTACTGCATGGGATCACGCTATTTTCTGTTCTATTCTGGTTTTGTTTTTGTTTTAAAGAAAACGAGGGTAGCAGCTGAATTGAGTTCATTACACAAACTGATGTATTGTGACCCACAGTTTGGAAGACACTGTTATGGAAGATGCTGGCAGCTGGGAACCTTGTTCTTTGCAATTGGGCAAGTCACTTGGGTTATCTGGGAGGTTTATCCCTGCTCCAGTGTTCATGCTAATTTTCAAGAATAAAGGCATTATGAGGTGATGGGAATAGGCATGTAAGCATTGTGACAGCTTGAACATTTACTGCATGTAATGTATTTTCAGTTTTTCCTTGCCTATATAAGGAAATAAAAAAATCTAATAATGTCCTAGGTTTGGATAATTAACTGTTTGAGAAAGATTTGATTTTCATCACAAATGTGTCTTTGAGACTATATAGAGATTTGCAAGGGTGACTTTGAAATAAAAGGCAGTTTCTGTATCTGATATCCTTGGCCCCCAGATATGTTTCTGAGGCAGGATTTTTGGCATCTGAAAGGAAATGCAGTAAGTGAAGTGTATATTGTGTATCAGCCCCAGTAGACTTCTGGGCGGCAGCAAATAATCAACACATTGATTTGTCTTCAGCAAATGTGTGAATATTCACAATCTGTGGCATAAGACAGTAAAAACCCTCACATCAGCTGAGGTCACTAACAAGATGTGAACACGTTTTCAGTTTTCAAAACTTTGGGCGTTTCAGAAAAACCCATAAGGGATTGTGGAAATTACGTCTTGTTATCCAGGTATCATGTTTTTCCTTCTCAAAATCCCCAGGACCATTTATCCATTTAGGAGACCAAATGCTTGGCTTGGTGCCTAACACATTGAAAGACACCCAGAAAATATTCCCTGAATGAATGATTGAGACCAACTACAATTTATAGAAAATTGTTGCAACCAAGCCTTTTGAGAAAACAGCCTCTAGTCTTATCCCATTTCCTTTAAGTGGATGGAAACCTTGTTGCCTCTACTTGGCTCCCTCACAAGGAGCAGAGGAGAGGGATGCTCATGAATTCTTTATTTTTTCCTTCTTCCTTCAGGCCTTGTATCTAGTTTTAGAAGGGGGTGGGTGAAGAGATTCTAAACATAAAAGGAGCCAAATTTAAAATTCCCCTTTCTTAGCTTCCCTATGCTGAAAATACCAACTAGATGTAGTAACCAACTCCATGAGTATTCTGATTGTTTTTTCACGGAATGCTTGGTTTGTCAGAAATTGGGGTTTCACAAGCTTGGCTATACAAAGACTTGGGTTCAGATTCTAGCTCTACTAAACCCTTAGCATATAACATAAACTCTTTCAGTCTCACTTTCTCATTTAGGAAATGTACATTGAAATAACACAGTAACTCCACTGCAGTGCTGTGGGGATTAAAGGAGATCATCCGTGGAAAGCATTTGACATAAAACTTTGGTTTTGTTGTTGCTAACAGCAATAATAATAGTGATAATATCAGTCCTCCTCATCATTGTGGTAACTCAGTAGAAGCACAGAGCAGGGCAGATTTGATCTCCCCAATCTGGCTACCCTCATCCTTTGCTATGGATCGTGTTAGTCAGGATGGGCTAAGATGTGCTCTGATAACAAACACCCCCAAATCTTTGTATCTTAACAGTACAAAAGTTTATTTCTGGATCACACAGATTACTCTGTGGACCCAAAAGATTCTTCAGAGCAGTTGTCTGCTGTGGTTCCATTATCCAAGTTGTGCTGGTGATTCATACCTTGACCCTCGGGATCTTCCACCCTGGAACTGACTTGTAGTCCTCCGGTTCCCCTTTACTGTATAAAGCAAGTTACATGGTTCTGCCTTACTCCAAAGCAATGGGGGGAGAACAGTCCGGCCAGATGCCTGGAAGTAAAGAAGAACGAGAAATACTGGCGAGAGGCACTAACGACGACCACGCAGACATTTAGCCTTTTCTCACTCTGTCGTAGATGGTTATCACAAACACAGTGGTTATTGCTTTGGCCTGAGCACCCTTTCCAACCAGGTGGCTATCCTGAAGTTACTGCTGCAGGTGATCTTTAGAAATCATTGAGCTAACTCTGCCCTAGGTGAGGTAGAGGAGGCACTTTCTAGGCACCGGAAGTGAGTCATGCCTCCTGGGTTGGAGCCCCACCCCCAAATGTTCTCCCCAGCACCCTGCACCCCAGTGATACTGGATGGGATGTTGAAATCATGGGTTCCTCATGTTAGGAGGCACTCTGGGGAACCCTGCTCATTTTCCAAGAGTGGAAACTGAGACCCAGGCAGCATGAGTTTGTTTTGTTTCCTGTTTTCTGGAGCTTTCCCAGGGTCCCCAAATTCATGATTACCCCATCACTTAACCTACATCTGGACAGAGGCCTCCTGGCTCTGCCTGGTCGTTTTCTACTGTCCACCGCTTCCACCAGCCATACTTATCCTCCTTTAGAAGCGGAGACGCCCCACACGCAACGACTGGCTTGTCTCGCTTTCTGTTCTATTTCCAGTCCCTTGTAAGGCTGAGGCTGGACCTGTGCATTCCCTGGTTGTTCAGAGCGACCCATGGAGGAGGATCTTCAGCACCTTTTTCTTTCTTTTTTGTCATTTGTTTTTTGTTTCCAATTGGAGGGACAGAAAATGGGACCATTTAGCAGTTGCTACCACAGGGACTAAACTGTCACCATTTTAGAAGAATGAGAAATTCTGTCTCATTCCCCAGTACACCCCACCCCCACCCCCAAATACCTCCCAGAGTTTCTATTGATATTTTAATGAGACTGCATGTAGAAGCTCTTTGGCCAGATGGTAAAATATGGTCCCTGCTTGTACTTGTTCAGAACCCCTCTGTGCTATAAAAAGGGGGCTCAGACAACCCTGAATGGCTCTGAGACTGAGGCTTGCCTGGAAATTCTGGGCTGCAGCTGGCCTTTAGTCCCTCCAGACTATGTTCATTGTTTCTAACTTCACAGTGGGAAGCTGAGGCCTCCAGAGCCTGGGTTTTCAAAGTACAGGTGGAGTAAGAATCACCTGTGCCATGTGCTAATAGCAGACTTCTGAGCCAACCACCAGAGATTGACGATTTGGGCAATATGTGAGCTGGGGGTGAGCCGTCTGAGCCCAGGCTCAGAAATCTGCATTTTCACAAGCATCCCAGGGTAACATAGAGCAGGGCTCTATGTTGATGCCAGTGCACCAAGGTGGCAGAACTACAGAGGAGGTGTCCCATCTTCAGCCAGAGCAACAACACTGGAGCTATTTTATAAATAAGGCTTAAGCCTAAGGCTTGTTCTGCTGATAGAAACAAATGACATGGAATAACATTTTTGCAATTCACTATTCTAGACCACAGTAAGCAGAAGAAAGAACCATCCAGCAGTGGCTTTCTCAAGACCAAACTTGAAGTGGCTTCATCTTTATACAGAATGGGTTTCTTACGCTTTGATGAAATTTATAATTGTCTTGTTTTCCACACCCTAAACACAGCCAAACAGCAGCAATGCTGCTCCTCAAATCCTTGGTCCCTGGGTCTTAGGCACCCCTGTGTCTGTTTGCTACCAAGTGTCTTAGACAGAGAGGGAATGGATGTCTACTTCTGCTCTTTACAGCTTCCAAGGCCCAGTTTGTGTCATGCTTTGGGAGAGAAGCGGCTTCTCTCTTGGACCCGCACAGACTGCAGTTCAAGGTTAGGGAACTTGAATTCCATTTTGCCAGTAAGTGGTGGCCCTTACCTGGTCGCCTTCCATAGACCAGATGTGACTCTAACCTTGCCTGCTTCAGCTTATAACATCTACACATGATTGTGATCTTCTTCCCAAAGTGGGAAGAATCGGAGTATATGTGGGCCCTTAGCTTTGGATCTGAAGGGACAAAGGCTGTCTTTGTGCCATCAGTACTAACACCACTGCCAGCCGAGGCTGCTGATCACAGGCAAAGAACTGAAGGCACAAGGGTAGATCTGTTAAACTGTGTGTAAATGGTATTTTTTCCTGTGAAATCTCAATACCTCCCTGAGGACACTGCTGTTCAGATTTTTGAGCTACTCTTCTCTGATATTTACACGTCGGGGATTTTACTCTTGAGAAATCACTGTGGCAACAGAACCATTTGCCTCCACGAAGACGATGTCAAAGTCTTAAAATCTGGGACGTTTTAAGGCAGGATTCCAACCTCATTACTGCCTGGAATAAGATTCATCCAAGGTGGAAGTGTCCTCTCTTAAAACTCAAATCATCTCAGAATGGCTTTTCTTTCCCCTTTGTTTTTGAAGCTAAGCAATTACTTTTTTTTTTTTAAGGAAAAAAAATGTGCTAATGCACAAAACTCTCTTTTACCCCTTTCATTTATTTGAAATTGAACTTAACAAAGTCAGTTCCAAGCAAGCACTATATATGAGTAATGCTTTTTGTCCATAAAAGAGCATTGACTCGAATGGTATGGGAGTGCTGATCCTCTGTCTGCTTTGTGTGAGCGTCCGTAATGACAAAGTGCTCATGTCAGAGTGTATAATGAAACTATAAATTGTTTTCATGAATGCTCTGAATTTGGTCTTTTACGGGGCAAATTCAAAAGGTATTTAGTGCCACATCTCACATATGTGAATAACACCAGACGGTACAATAGACCCAGTTAAAAGGACAGAATCCCAGTCGGGCTTCTGGCCCAGGTGGTGGGTGATTGTCAGGTGAGGGTCTGTCATAGTGGGGGGAGTGGGGCGATGGAGGGACGAAGATATCCTGCAACTCTGAGGAAGAGTTCCAGCAAGATGGAACTTGACTTTGAGGGGATAATTTAGTGTGACTAAAATACTTCACTCATAAAATTGGTCTCTGGGTGGTGGGTATCTGCACTTGAATCCTAGAAAAAAGTGCGCACCTCTGCCTGATTTTAGTGAACAAAAACTCCCAAGTGAGAAAATGTCTGCTAGGTTGCATGGGCCGGTGCAATCTATTGTAGTAATGTATAGTTTGATCAAATTATTTTTATTACATTTTTTGTATTTTTTAAAATTATAGAAACCATATAGGTGTATTCTAGAACATTTGGCAAACATAAAAAAGTATAAAGATTAAAGAAAACATGCAAATAATTGTGCTACCAAGAGATAATTATTAGTAGTATACAGAATTTTTACTAAATGTGTGTTACGTTATTTTGTAAAATTTTAATAGAATTTTACACAGTCTTATCAGGATATATAAATGCCTTTTGAAACAAAATTTGGCATCCTGTTATCTATTTAACTATGGAATTGTTTAAAAGGATTGTGCTCTTTAACTTACCAATTATTTTCCCTGTCTCAGTTGGCCAAACTTCATGAACGTCCACGGTTCTGGTTCTGTCACAAGGGTACTGTGTCCGGTACTTTAGCAGCTTTTGGGCTCACGTGTCATTGAATGACAAATGTCTCTGGGTATATGATCTCTGAAGACAAAAAGCAACAAAGCAAAATCAACCCTGCGGAGTGTGTGAACTCCAACGCAGGTGAAAGGAGGGCGGCTTGATGACAGTTCTGAGTCACGTGGGTGTGTTTATTCTGCAGTACCTGGTGTGTAAAAGGAAGCTGGAGAGTAAGAAGGAAGCCCTGCTGATCCTTTCCAAGGAGCTGGACACATGCCAGCAGGAAAGGGACCAGTACAAACTCATGGCAAATCAGCTTCGAGAGCGTCACCAGTCCCTGAAGAAGAAGTACCGCGAGCTCATCGTGCGTATTACGTTATGCTGATGTCCCTGTTCCCTTACGGAGATAGAAAGAGGGGCTTTAAACATGCGATCTCTTCTAAAGAGGGCTGAATCCAGACAGTTACCAACTGGAAAGACATGAAAGTCATCAACCCTACTTCCTCCACACCCAGTACCATTTGATACTGGTTGATAAGTATATGCTTCTGGATACTTGCTCTGGCACCCGTGAATGTACACACATATCTGAATGTGTCTGCGTGTGCCTTATTTACTTATTAATGAATTGTATGAAGGGTTTATTTTTCTGGAGGATTCATGTTATAAATCGATTCTAATACAGAACCCACTAACGAGCTGCATGCGGTTAAGTTTCATTTTGAATTAATTAGAATTAAATAAAATTGAACACTCAGACTCGTCATATTTCGTGTGCTCAATCGCTATAGTTGGCTGGGGCTACCGTATGGGATTGTGTTTATATAGAACATTTCCATGCTGGCTGCTATATTGGACAGTTAGCTGTGGGACATGTCCCTCATTGCAGAGAGTCCTATTGGACAGCTTTATATAAATGTTACTCTAAAACTTGCTCTTTTCGCTCAGCACTTTATTTTGGACATGTCTCTAGGCCATATATACAGATTTAACTCATTAAAAAATATTTGCATAGTAGTATTGCCATAATTTTTAAACCTTTCCCTCTCCTGGGCAATTAGATTTTCTCTAGTTTTCATATGGCACAATTTTTAAGGATGCAAATTAAAATGAATTGGAGGATACCAACTGCATAGTGCTATTTTGCATTCTCACTTCGTTTTTTCTCACTTATGCCATCTCTTTTTTAAGTGCTGACACTATTGCTTACGTTTAACCAGCTTTGCTGGGGTCATTGAATTGTCCTCAACAGAAATACAATAGAAAGATTCCTAAGGTTAAAGTAATGTTGACTTACATGAGGACTGCATCAGATATAGGAATACTGTTTCCTGAGCATTTATCATTTACCTGAGATATTTATGTATTCCCAGATGGCACATGAGGGAGAGAAATTAAATCCTTTTAAGACAAAAATCTGATAGGGCTATAAGTTCTCAGTTAGTTTTCTTGTATTTTGGGCATATCCTGTCCCCAAATTGTTCTGCTTATAGAGAAAATTCAAGTGTGTATGTATATGCACGTGCATATGTGTGTCCATTACTATTACCTTGAATCTAATTATTTAAAAAAGGAACGCAAACCAAATGAAATACTATTTGTTTAGTCTGCTCAAAAGTAATTTTGATAAATCTAAGTAATGAATTTATTTGGCTCACATAGGTATAGAAAATATATCAGTTCAGTTTAGTCACTCAGTCGTGTCCGACTCTGCGACCCCATGGACTGCAGTACACCAGGCTTCCCAGTCCATCATCAACTCCTGGAGCTTGCTCAAACTCATGTCCATCAAGTCAGTGATGCCATCCAATCATCTTATAGAAAACATATAAATTGGTCCTAATTGAAAGTGATTCTTTAGAGGTTTTCCCAAAATAACTCTGGTTCAGTTTACAGTTATCAGTTTTTAAAGTATATTTTAGTTTGGTTCAGAACATTGCTGGTTGCAGGGGGCAGGAGTGTGGAGGGTCTGAATTTAGTTCATAGTTCAGTACAGTTCCTTGAAGCTACATATATCTGATTTTTAAAAAAATAAAATGTAACATTGGTTTCTTTGTAGGATGGAGATCCATCACTTCCCCCTGAAAAGAGGAAACAGGTAAGACTTACTCCTGATCTTTGGTAACTCTCAGGATGTTTGTATTGATGTCTTACAACAACTGGAGGATCAGGGAATGCCAAAATGTGTAGAGAAATCTTTTAATTTCTCAGAGGTGTTTGTGTTACTGGGGGAAGTGTGGTTCAGAAACACTGACTACAAAGAGGAGCTAAGGGTTGGGTGAAGGGGACACAGTGAAGTCTAACAGGATAGAAGAGGACACCCAAGTTGACCGTGTTCCCTTTCTTGTTGGGGACCCTGTTGAAAAACCACGAGTTGAGGGCACACTGCTAGCAGGCTTTAGCTCACTGTTCCATGGATGAATGCCATTCTGCCACTTGAGACTTTTAAAGACATCTTCCCAGCAAAACTCATAAGCCATTTATGTTCTCTCCTAAATGCTAACCAGCATTGTTTATTGATGAATCCATTTCCCACAGATTGTAGGTGCCTACTTTTATCAATGAACAAATCCTTATCTTGTGTATATGTGTGTGTGTGTGTTTCTGGACTTTCTGTTTGTTCCATTGAGCTTCCTGTACCATCCTATTTGTACCACATTATTCTGTTTTGTTTATACTTTCAATACCTATTTGGGCTATTATCCTTAGCTTTGCTCTTTCTTTTCAGATTTCTTTTTTTTTTTTTTAATATAACTGACAAATATTTTATCAAGTCCTCCTCTGATCCCCACCCCACCCAAACCCATTCCTGTTGGTATTTTGATTGGAGTTTTCTTAAATTTATAGATTGATGTAGGGACAGTTAACACTTTTATAGCATTATGTCCAGGAATATCATACATCAAATTTTTAAAATCCAGTTGCATGCATACATATATATATTGCTTTTTTCAAAGATATCTTGTTAGCTGTTTCCTTAACTTCACAGTTTTCTATACTGACACACCCTGGCTGGTAGCCTTTCATGGGCTTGAAGGTAGCCTGGATGATGGTGATATTAATGCTATGTGTTCCATGTTATGGGAAACCCTCTGCACCAGAGCAGGGCTTCAAAACTGGTGGATGAAAATAAGGACTCAGGAATTGTTTGCTGTCCTCAGAGCTGTAGTGGCTCAGCCAACATCCTGTTTTTGTTCATTGATCATATACCTGGCGCAGCATATAAACACGTAAGCTTCATAACTGTGTAAACTGTAGACACACACACACACAACATTTACCCTTAAATAACAATTCGGTCCTGCGGTTACCCTTTCAGGCATTCAGTTCTGGTCACTCCCATATTCCTTTCCTATTTTATTTGATTATTTTGTAATGCTCCAGCTTTGAGCTAATATCAGATTCTTCTATGGAGCTAATTGATGTTTTTTTCCTAAACAAAATGATGTGTAAATTTATCATAAGTGTTTTAAAATTGGGATCCTTAGTGTGGGATCACTTATGTTTTTGTTTTTGGTGTCTATGAGCTGTCATCTTTGCTGCGATTTTAGGGTTTGTTAGTATTCATGAAGGAGTTTTACAGTGTAAGTGAATTCACGTTCCGTGACTTTATAATAAAAAATTTACATTGACTGAAGAGAATCTGATGAATTCCAGTAAGTCTGTCAAGCTGTATTCTTACAACTCTGGGGAAACAAACAGGTTCAATGTCCTAAGTTCTGGTTTTGTAGCTTTTAATATGGCATTTAGTTTCTGTCCCTTTAGGATTTAGTGTGGTGGTTTGAGCTTGGGCTCTGCACCCTTCCTGCCTGTGATGGATGACATAGAATGGACTAGGGTACCAGTGACAGACATTCTAAACTGCTCAAACAGTAAAGGAGTTGATACCCTTGCATAACCGCAAGTTGAGAGGTAGTGCGGGTCTCAGATGCTGCAGTGTCATGTACTTATTCTCTTTTCTCTACCATACTTATCAAAGAAAAATACAGTAAATCAAATCTTGGATTTCAGATGGACCATGAACACCTTTTTAGTATAAGAGTGTGGGACTTTCCTGGTGGCTCAGAGGAGATGTGGGTTCGATCCCTGGGTCAGGAAGATCCCCTGGGGAAGGAAATGGCTACCCACTCCAGTATTCTTACCTGGAGAATTCCATCAACAGAGGAGCCTGATGAGCTACAGGGCGTGGGGTTGCAAAGAGTCAGATACGACTGAGTGACTAACACTTTCAATTTCATGTATCATGCAATAATATTTACTTAACTAAAACAATATTGACTGTTAAACTGAAGTTCACATTGAGCTGGGAATCGTATATTTTATCAGACTATTCTATCACTGTGCCGATTTTAACATCAGTTTCTTCTTGAATTTAGCATCAGCTTTCTCCTGAGGCCAGTTCCTATAAGCAGGAAAGACTGAAAACCCAGCCCTGGAATATAAGTCCTTCCCTCCAGTCTCACTGGGCCAGTGTAGGACATGCTCTCCTTCCTGGTCTGTTAATATTCACTGCTAAGTCGCTTCAGTCATGTCTGACTCTGTGCAACCCCGTAGATGGCAGCCCATTAGGCTCCACCATCCCTGGGATTCTCCAGGCAAGAACACTGGAGTGGGTTGCCATCTCCTTCTCCGTTAATATTCACTGGGAGGATACTATTCATTAATTGGCTTAGATTAATCACCTGGGATGGAAAGGCAGTGATACCCACTGAACTAATCATGTGCCTTGGGAAATTTCCTTTCTGGGCCTGAGACTTGGTGTTTCCATCTACAAAATGGGAATAAATATGGTGCCCACTGCATGGTGTAGCTGTGAGAAACAAATGAGATAACTAAAGTAGAGTCTTCAGCACAGTGCCTGGCACAGGGTGAGGATCAATAAATATTTATCATCCTCTCCCCCTCCTGATTATCCCTTTCTTTTCTAATCAACTATATATTTGTGTGCCTTTGTCAGGACTCTTCTGGTTACACTTGGAAACTTGAAATAGCTTGGGCCAAAGAGGAAGTTACTGGCTCATAGAACCTCAGAAGGGTTGGGTGAGCAGCCACCTTGGGAGGCAGAAATACAGCCAGGCCTCAAGACCAGCTACCACCAGCACTCAGGGGCCCCCAGGTTTTTCCTCTGCCTTCAGCATTCTCTGGGTCAGCTCTCATTTCTTTTTCTGGACCTGCTTTCTCTATAGAATAGGAAACATGACTGCTGACCACATAAGGGCTACAGATCCCACGTCTTTGATCTCTAGGAAGAAGCTGCTCCCTGAGTCCCGGGAGATAGCTCCCCTAGGCCAGGCTCAGTCCAGGAGTCCACTTCAGGGTCAGCTGGGCATGGCCAGGCATACTGTAGATATAAGGCAGCTTCTGCTGTTGTCATGGTGACAGGATGCTGGGTAGACTGTGTCTTAACCATCTGCTCTACATGCCTTCCTGAGCAGTCTTAGAATGACAAATCGTAATGATGGCAGCCAGTGTTTTTGAGTGCTCATCCTTGCCATATCAGACCCTATGCCCAACATTACACCTTGGAGGATCCCATTTAATTCCCACACCACCATGGGAGGTGGGGTTATTATTATTATTGCCATCAGACAAACTAGGAAATTGAAGCCAGTAGCAGTTAAGTAAATTACTGAAGGGAAATAACATAAGGAATTGGTGAAGGAGAAAGAGTATAAAGTCCTGCAGTCTACTCAGAGCTCATTCTTAGAGCCACCATGGTTCAGTAAGAGTTTATGGAACACCTTGTGTGTATCCTGTGCTGATTAGACACTAGGAACACAGGAGTGAAAAAAGTCAGACCCAAATCCTAGAGCGTGTGAAACCTAAACGGCTCAAGAGCATTGTCATTTGCACCTCTTGTCCTGGCATAATTTTATTTTTATGTAAGATTTTTTTGATGTGGTTGTCCTACTCTTTTTTGTGAGCAACCTGCCAGGCTCCTCTGTCCATGGGATTACCCAGGCAAGAATACTGGAACGGGACCATTTTGAAAGTCTTCATTGAATTTGTTACAATATTGCTTCTGTTACACACACACACACAGACACACACACACACACACACACACACACACATATATAGAGATAGACCAGAAGGCATGTGGGATCTTAGCTACCCAACCAGGGATGGAACCCACACCCCTTGCTTTGGAAGGCAAATTCTTAACCACTGGACTGCCAGGGAAGTCCCTGTTCTGACATAATTTGTATTAGTGCTCCCTTCTCTCTCCAGAGTGTCTTGATTTGGATGATAAATAATATAGTTACCTTAAGTTACCTAAGCATCACAGTAGAGATGCTGAGAGCAGACAATAAACAAAATAATTAAAATATATAGGATGTTAAATGGTTTAGTCGGTGCAATGGAGAGAAAAATATAGCCCAAAGCCAGGGAGGGAATTCTGGCTTAGTAATGGAAAAAATGTCTTGATAAACAATGGGGGGAAATAGTTCTAGTATTTGTGGGAAAATTCTTACCTGTTTAAAATATAGGTTTTCAAATTTTGTTTACCTTTAGTTGATTTATAAAAGTATGCTGTTGGTTTTTGGATGGGCAAGGGTGTTCAGATGCCCTCTTCATTAGCTCAGTGTGGGGAAGAAAATGCACTGTTGAATTTGCAGGTGCTGGTTACAGTGAAACTTTCCATTTAGCCAGAAGCAGACAGCTTTGGCATCTGTGTGCTGGTACTGGATGAGAGAGGCACAATTACCTTCTTCGCTTTTTCCTCAGCAGGAACAAGGGGTGGAAGTGTGCGCCCTGACCTAGTGTCTCCTGTCTTATATCGCGTGTTTATCCCAAAGGCAAAACAGTAGGTGAAGTATTTACCCCTCCAGCTGCAAAGCAAATGTACCTGTGTTAGCAGAAGGCATTGGGATGAGAACCAGCTGCCGGGGTAACAGATGGGACATGGAAGGGGGTCAAGAGATCCCCACAGTGGAACAGGGGAAGATGCAGTATTGAGGACCTCATTGGCCACAGGCCTCGAAACTGTGGCTTCAGTTTCTTGACTGAAGGAGGGATTCCTATGGCTTCCTCCCCTCTTCAGCTCAGAAGGAGAGATTACTATCATCACTGTCTTTTGGACTGAATGTTTACTTTCCCCCCGCCCCCAATAAATTCACATGTTGAAACTCCGCTCCTCAGTGTGGTGGTGTTGGGAGGTGGGGCCTCTGAGAGGTAGTTAGGATGAGGTGAGGTCATGAGGGTAGAGTCCTCATGAGCAGATTCAGCGCCCTTCTGAGAGTTATGAAAGAGCATGCTTTGTCTGCCATGTGAGTACAAAACCAGAAACCTACCACCTGAAAGGGGGCTCCCCAGAACCTGTGCTGGCACCTTGATCTCCAATTCCCTGCCTCTAAAACTGTGAGACATAAACTTCTGTTGTTTATAAGCCACCCAGTCTGTGGTGCTTTGTTGTAGCAGCTCGAGCTGGCTACAAATGTCTTGCGAGTTCTTCTCAAATATAGGCAGAAGCAGTACCGCATCCGCAGCTTTGCAGGGCTTTGCGCTTTTCAGAGGCCGTGTCCGTATGGTGTGCCTGCACACGGGTATCTGTGTATGTGTGTCATCCGCCAGCTGGCTTCTGCGGCCTCACGGCAAGTTAGATCTTTCCTAAAGTTGAAAGGTAATATATAAAAGCTGAGGTTCTGGCATCCAGCTTGGGGGATTCAAGTATAATACTTCCACTTGCTGACTGGCTGATCTAGGGCAAGCTGTGTAACCTTTCTGAGACTCAGTTTCCTCCTCTCCAAAGTGAACGTAATCATGAGATAGATTCATAAAATTTTCATAAAGAATTACTGTGATAACCTGTATAAAGCCCGTTGCCTGTGCTTGGTGAGTGCTCAGTGTTGTTGTTCAGTTGCTCAGTAGTGTCCGGCTCTTTGTGATCCCATGGGGAGCTCACTGGGTGTTACCTAAGTCTTTCATTTTTCTTGTGACTTGTCCAAGGTCATACAGCAGGTGAACAGAGCAGGACTAAAAATCCAAATCTGCTAGTGTGTTGTTCAGTGTTCTAATTTAGGGTTTTGTTCCTTATTTGACTCTGAGGCTGTTTGAATTGGAAAGAGCACGTGCTCAGTCACTCATTCATGTCTGACTCTTTTCGACCCCATGGACTGTAGACCTCCAGGCTCCTCTATCCATGGGGATTCTCCAGGCAAGAATACTGGAGTGGGTTGCTATGCCTTCCTCCAGGGCATCTTCCCAACCTAGGGATTGAACCCAGGTCTCCTGCATTGCAGGCAGATTCTTTACCATCTGAGCCACCAGGGAAGTCCAGGAAAAAGCATAGTCAATATTTAATCCAACCCGTTTTGGAAGTTCAAAGATGAAGTGCTTTATCTGAAGCCTTCTGCGTAAGCAGTGGTTGAGAGCCAGAAACTGAGCTAGAAATCTGTATCTGTTAGGCCAGTGTTCTTTCTTGTGGCAACCAGTGTCCGGTCATAATATCTACCTGTTTTTTGTCTCCTCCTCTCAGGATAGACAAGAACATTCACGTTTGTAGTTCTAGAAATATGGTTGTCAATCGAGGCTCTCTTTTAGAATTTAGAATCCTTTTTAAAACAACTCAATTTCCAATGGCAAATCATCTGTTAAAGAAGCAGTGAAGACATCGTGACAACAGTGATTTCACTAATAGCTTCTCAGGGGATATTGAAATGAAAATTTCTTCTTGATACTCCAGGCAGAACTATACACAGAGCACCTCTCTGCAGTGCAGTGCAAGATCACCAAAAGATCTCAGATGACCCTTTAAATATTTTTCTTTTGCTAAACAAGTAGTTCCTCCAAAGGAGATAAAGGGGAATTTAAATGACCTGGGGTTAATCTTCTTACAGGTTGGGATTCTTTGGGGTCATGGCAACACAGTTTTCCCCTAGCAGACTCCTCCTTGAATAAACAATCAAACACATCTTTGTCTTTGCCTGTTTTGATTTCAAGTGGAGGTACCAGGGGAGGTATTCCTCTTAGTTCTGGGAGGGGGCCTTTGCTTTCTTCCCTTAAAAAGTGATGGCTTATTTGGATGATGACATGCGCCAGAATGACAACCCTGGAGAAATCAGAGCACGGAATGACCCTTTGTAGAACGGGAGGGAGCCTTTTGCTTCAGCAGAAAATCTTCTTGGTCAATCTTATTTTAGTCCCCTGTGACCACAAATCAGAGCAACTTTGTATATGCATTCCAGTTTGATGCTCAGAACCTAAAACTTCCTTCAAAGGTCTTGAGTGCTTTGAGATGTTTCTTTTTATAACACTTTGAACAGTACAGCTTCACTGTTACACCAGGGAAACTGGGAAGAAATCCAGGGTTCAGCCTGTGGGAACCGCCCCCCCCCCACTTCCTTCTGAGTGCTACCGCCTCCTGCTCAGAAAAGCCCTTCGAGTCCTTGCAACAGCTTTTGTCAGAAAGGTGAGGGCTTCCCCCAATCTATAGATGGAGGGATTTAAGCTCAATGAGTCTAAAGAACTTGGGAGCTATTACAGGAGCCACTAAAGTGGCAGATGCAGAACCATAATGGCCAAGATTAAGCAAACATTTATTTATATAGCAATCTCCTCAGCCCATAGAAGAGCATTTGCCTGTGGGCCTGGAAATGCCTGCCTTCGCCAGTGTGTGTTTGGAGATTGTGAAGTGAGAGTAGTTGGGCCGAGGGCTCCTTACGCAGCCAAAAACTGTGTGACTGTGTGGAATGAACTCTCTTTCGGGTGGTTGTTTTTTGTAAATAAGAAAGCTGTTGCTGTAGCAGAGGTTTGGCAGTTGCTGTGAACAGGGGGCCATTGCTCAGCAAAGCAAGTTGCACTCTGTTAACACAGGAGTCGCTGTAGACCAAAGCAGCGGAGTAGAAATTGCAATTAAATTTGCTATCAATCACACCACTCAAGTATACTCCACATTTTCTCAAACTTTTTTTTTTTTTTTTTACATATTCTTGCTTAATTGAGTACTTTGCACGACTGGAGGTGTGAGTTTAAAGGGTTCAGGTGATAAACACCATGTAGTTGAGGAGCATTTTCTAAATCTGGTCTCTTTCTCACAGTTTAAAAAAAAAAAAAAAGTAGTCTTCCTGAGGAAGTGCCTAGGCCACGTTTTTACCTGCCTCTCTCTTATTTTTTTTCCCCTCCAATTTTTAAATCCTGGTTTTGATATGTCAGCTAGCTGAGAAGGCAGTTACAGGATTTTCTGGTACACATCACTTTTACGTTATGATGGAGAATTATGAGAGTCATTATGATGACTTTTCCATGGCTAGGTTTCTGAAGTGGTGTATATCTCATAAATTACAAAGTTTTCAGGATAACTCAAGGGATCATAACTGAAATGTTGCTCCTTTCCCCTCCAGGTGGCTGAATTATTTAAGAACTTGGGTGAAAACATGTGGCCTTCCCATTTTGCTGCCCTTTCCAGTGTCTGGTTAGCGCAAGGTTGGAAGGTTAATGTTAAACTTTTCATCACTTTCTTTCATTTTGTTTTTATCTGTTGGAGAGGAAAATCTTTTCCTCTACCTTCTTAGGTTCAGTGCATGGGGGCCTGCAAATTTAACTGACAAAAGCAGATAACAGGAGAAAAAAGCAATTTTATAAATGTTTTATGTGCATGGAAGTTCACAGAGAAGAAAAAAAAGTAAAAGTGTTAGTCGCTTAGTCGTGTCCAGCCCTTTATGACCCCATGGACTGTAGCCCACCAGGCTCCTCTGTCTATGGAGTTCTCCAGGCAAGAATACTGGTGTGGGTTGCCATGCCCTACTCCAGGGGATCTTCTGACCCCAGAGTTGAACCCAGGTTTCCTGCATTGCAGGTGGATTCTTTATTGTCTGAGCTGCCAGGGAAGTAAAACTCAAAAGAATTATTTAGACTGGGGTGGGAGGGGTTTACATACCATTTTAATAAAAGAAAAGGGCATGTGGGCTTCCAGGGATGATAAATTGTGGGACAGTAACTAGAAAGATATATAGGAAAACTAACAGAAGATAGGGTTATTTTGGTAAGGTTTGTTTGTGCAGACTCATCATGGTGCCAGTTCTCTGTGTCTGGTGATAAGAGATGCTCTTCCCTTTCTGGTACTACAGAGAGGATACTGGTACTACTGATCCTCACAAATAGAAATTTATGCCCTGTTTTTAGGCTGAAACGGGGAAGGGAGAACATTCTCAGTGTTTGTTGATTCTCAATTGCCTTCAGATCAAAATAATTCTCATGGCAGAGGAGTATATTTTGGGGTGGCATATACTGATCTAATGTCCAACTTTTCATTTCTTACATCAGTGAGAAAATTGGTAAATAATGGATCTTGTCTCCCCACCTAAAAGATTTAGGGCTGCTTCTTGTAACAGATATCCTGAATTCCCCTCCTTGTAAACCAGTCTTGGTTACTTGATCTTAGAAAACAGGGGTCCTTCAAAGAGATTGTCATTGCCAATGTGATATACCATTAAAAAAAAAAAAAAAACTCCCACCACTTCTTATAAGTTTAAAAAATGTATTGCATCTATAGTGTAAATTTCTATGTATTTTCTGACATTTATGAAGGAATTTAAACACAGTGGTAGAGGCAAGAGCCAGAGTTTAGGATGCAGCAGGACTTGAAGAAAGCAACGACAGCTCCCCTTGTCCATGTGACCAGTCTGCCTCACTGAGAATTTCTGCAAAAATAAAGCAGAGAGTTTGGGGCAAGATGCACACAGCTCTCTCAACTCCCAGACTTCTGCATTTATAACAACTGTCAGGATGTGTAGTCTTCATCTCTGTGCAGAGAGAATTTCCACAAGCATCATAGTCCCCACACCAGGGGCTGGCCTTGGCTGGCGCTTTTGTGAACATCCATTGTAACTGGGGGTTGACTGGATCCTTGACAAAGGAAGGTGTGTTGGAATAGACAACTGCAAAGTCCTTTCAGCCTCGGGTCTCCCAGCCATGTTTTCATCACATCTGTCTTCTCTCTTTTCCTCATCACAATTTTAATATAGAAACTCCAAACTAGAAGAGTGACTTAAATATATAGCTTCTACAATATACTCTAGTATATTCAGCATCCCACTGTTATCAGAGTGAAAATGTCAACCTTTTAACATCAGCCCTGGCTATATCTGAATATTAAAAGAGGCTTCTTTTGAAACCTTTTCATGTTTTGCTATTTATGCTACTCCCTGCCCCAGAGACTTAGAGGAAATAATCTCTCGGTTTTGTTTTCTTCCCTGTGAAATCCTTTCCAGTGTTAGACGGTCTGCCACTTTTTCCCTGACATTTCCTTTACATCGTGCAGCTATTCTAAACTGATGGTCACAGAGTCCTTCTCAATAACACAGAGACAAACGCTCTGCATAGCTGATAAATTATAAGCAGGCACCGCGTGTTAGCTTGATGGATGCTTATAGTGAATGTGTGTGAGTCATGGGTGTTATTTTTGGTCAAAAGAATTGTGTGAACTTTTCTCCTCTATTTTGAGTGCTTTGAAATGTACTACTTTTCTCTCTCTCTCTTTTTTTTTTTTTTTTTTTGTTCTTTAAGGTGTTTGTCAAGGAATTAGGCACTGTAACAGAATAGTCATTTTCTAGTTTTCAAAGTTATCGTTTGGGAGTTGAGGAGGTGGAAGGACTGCATAGAAAAGAATTGTGTATTGACAAGTAAGCCAGCCTATGAAATGGGAAAGAAAATTACAGTCACCTGCTTTAGAAGGGGGATCTCCCCCACCCTTCCCTACCCCAAGGGTCAGTTTGAAAGCTGGGGTAAATTATGGTGAATTCCCTTGGAGGAGATATGATTCTAATTAACCATTGTTTTGCAGTTACTGTCGAAACGCTTGACTTTATTTTAGTAGATTTCTTTTCAGCCAGGCTGCAGAGTAAATAATGTTCGACAATCACATCACTATGTCTCTGAATCGCTGTTTCCTAAAGCAGCCCCGTCCTCTGCTTCACATATCACTGGAACCTTTGATATATACACTGAGTGCCTGCCTCGCTCTGACACCCAAATACCAGGAAGTATCTCTGGGCTGAATGCTCTTCAAAGCAGGGCCTAAGGACCAGTGAAAGGCTGCAAGCTGCCATTTCTCGTCCCTGTGACAAAGATAAGTGCAGGAATTGAGACCAGGTGTTAAAATATTTTTTTTAATTAGAAGATAATTAATTTACAGTATTGTAATGGTGTCTGCCATACATCAACATGAATCAGCCATAGACATACATGTGTCCCCCCACTCCTGAATCTCCTTCCCCCCTCCCTCCCCACCCCATCCCTCCAGGTTATCATAGAGCACTGGCTTTGGGTTCCCTGCATCATACATCAAATTCCAACTGGCTATCTATTTTACATACGGTAAATGTATATATTTCCTTGCTAGCAGTCTGACAGTACGTGTGATTTTATGTCAGGTGAATCTAACGAACACTTGGGGCCTTGAGGTCTCCTTCAATTTGTTTTCCTAGGAGTTGATCTCCTTTGTATTTTGCACAAATACTGATCTGTGACAGGTTGGAGGTTAGGGTCTTTCACCACCATGAGTTCAAGCTGTGTGGGTTAAGCTATTGTGGTTACATCTGCGAACAAAGGTCAGGGTCTTCCCACCCACCTAAGGGGCTCAAGCAGTGATTGATTCAGAAACAGCAGGTCAAGGACGTTGCAGATTTTTGTTGTTGTTAACTTTCACTGTTGCTCCCACAAGCGTTTCCTTCTGAACACCTCCTCCACTGTTTTAAGAGAAGCCGGCTCCTGTGAAGGTGAATTCTGCTGTGTCTCCTGCAGATGGGATGCTGAGATGCTGCGTGCAGGTGCCAGCAGACTCCCTGAGGACACTTTCAACCACGCACCAGCCAGCACTGGGCTGCTCCTTGCACCCTGCCTCTGGGCCAGTCCCTGTGGCGTGGGGTGCCTGTCCCTCCATCTGCTGGGGAAGGATTATGCTTGCTGAGCTAATGTCTGGGAAGTGTTCTGGAGTTCCCTGGAGGAAAAGGAGAGGCTGCCCGCTTGTGATACTTTGTGCTAGCACAGGAGAGCTGCAAGAAGGAGGGGAGGAACCCAGAAAAGAAAATCAAGAATTGAATCATCTCTCTACTGCAGTCCCTGGGGTTAACCTGCCCTAGTGGTTTTGAACTGTTTTCCAAAGTGGACATCTTGTGATGTGAGAGCGAGAAGGAAGCCGGTTGCCTTCGCCCTACCTGGAACTTTCCCCAGGATATCCACAAGCCTCAAGCTTGCTGTTCCTCCTTTTCCAAGTCTTGGTTTAGACGTGGCCTTCCTTGCGACACCTTCTGTGATCTTTCCCCGGCACACGCTGTCCCTTTGCCTGCTGTGTTTGTTTCACATAGTACTCATCATTTAACTCATCAGTCATCATTCATTTTGTTGAAATATAATACAGTGAATATAATGTCATCTATTAAAATGTAAGTTTACAAGGGCAAGGGGCTGTGGACTAAAAAATTAGTCACAACTTTGAAAGTCGAGTTATTTGATTTGGTGGGAATGTTAAGGAGTCTGAGCCCTGGAGGCAGCATCTCAATAGCTCTGAGAAAACTGCTCCGAGGAGGCAGGAGAGAGTCAGGCTATATACAAGTTTGCAATAAAGGGGCCAGGCAGTCAGTCTGAGCATCAAAGATTATTGTTAAGTAGTTAGGAAAACCAGATATCAAGCTAAGAATTTAGTGTTCTTCTATGTATGGGAAGATGCAAGCCTCTGGGCTCACTGAATTCATTCCTTTCATATGCACCTCAACTATCTGGGGCCAAATCCTGATTCTAGAATGTTTACATCCTCAATTCCTTGTTCACCTTAAGGGGTGGCAGGTGTGGCGGATGGCTGCTTCTTGCAGCCCCCTACCCCCACTCCTCAGCAATCGCCTTTGGGGGATGGCAGCATCTGCCGGATCGCTGGCATAGTGTTCCCTTTTGGGAGCCCCCATTCACATTAGGAGGCCAGAAATCATGGATGGCTGTGACATTTCTTGCCCACCGATATGGCAGGAAATACTTCATTTCACAAGACTTTGTATTGCTCACTGTTGTATCTCCAGAGTCTAAAAATTGTGCCTGACACATAGTGGGCACTCCCTAAATTTGTTGTCTAAATGAATGGGTGACTGAGTGCAGTGGCAGGATGACAAAGGAGACAGCTGTATCCAAGGAGCCTTTCTGCCAATCTGCCCAACTGTCCACTGAGTGAGTGAGTTGGAGCCACTGGAAGGGCAGAGTCAACGAGAGATGACCAGCCTTTAACCAGTGTCTACTATACATCAAGCACTGTAGAAGATGTCCTAGGTTCATTATTCAGTGAAAGTATCAACTTATTACATGAACTATGTATGGTTAGCTCCATTTCATAGGTGAAGAAACTCAAGAGGTTAAGAGACTTACTTAAGGTCACCCAGTCCAGTTAGTGGCAGAACTGGGACCCAACTTAGTCTATGATTCCTTCTGGAGAAATTTCCAAAAGTCGTCTGTTGATCATAGTATCTCTTGTTTGTTTGCTCTCCTGCCTGCAAAGTGGGGGTGAATTTTCCTTATCCTTCACCAAATTTTTATCTGATAAGGACAGGAATCTGGGAAAATTGGAAAACAACTATTACAAGATATGAGCTTTGCAAATATGGGGTTGAGAATTAGATCACGTTTTTGAATAATGTTCACAAATAAGCAAGTGGAAATCAGGGCTGGGTTGAATCCTGCCAAGTGGGGATGAGCGGGGTTTCTATGCAATGTTACGTTCTATGAACTGGTTTCAGTTTTTTATTATTCCAGACATTTCTAGGCTAAGACCACAATCTTCAGACTCAACCTATTATCTTTAATATAAGAAATATTTATGGAGCATCCACTAGGTTCTCGAGGTAGACCAGTAGAGAGAACAAGGTTCCTTGCCCTTAACAGAACTTATCTCTTACTAGGGAGAGAGAGACGGGAAATAAACACTGAGCAATAAACATATGTCAACATATGGCAATAAACAAGAAAGTAAATTACATGGTATGTTAAGAGATGGAAGTGCCATGGAAATAAAAAGTAGTGCAGGGGAAAGGGCTTGGGCATTCAGGGGAGGTGGGCAGTTTGCACCATTAGACAGTGGTCCACATGGGCCTTTTGAAATGATGCACTTTGAACAAAGACCTCAAAAAGGTCAGGGAGTGAGCCAAGAGGTATCTGGGAGGGAGAGCATTCTAGTCCAAGAGAACTGACAGAGGGAGAGATGCTGAGATGGGTCCTGCCTGCACTATGCGGGGAACTGCCAGAAGGTGGGCTTGCGAGGAGCTGAATGGGGCCTACCTTGACAGTAGAGATGCTGGATATTCCAATGGCTGGAATATGGGAGATGAAATAAAGCGAGGAGTCAAGCATGAGCCAAGGTTTAGTCTTTCACTTTCATTCCCCTTTAATTACCTAACATAACTGAGTATTCCTGGAAGTATTAGCATTGAAGTCTGGAGATTTAGCCAACTGCATTTGCACTCATCCACAAAGTCTCTGGATTTGAGTTTCTTCAGCTATCACAGGGCAGGAATCTAAAAGATGACTCTCAAACCCCTTGTATGACTGTTTCTGAAAAATGCCTCTTCAGGAGTCATATTCCGATTGCTGGCTTGCTTGCCTCCCTCCTTCCTTCATTCATTTATTCATCAGGAGTCTTTAAAACATTTGCTGAAATGAGAGCACTTCCTGGAGCAATGTCCTTGGAGGCTTAGGAAAGAGGAAAAAGAATCTGTACCTTTGAATAGTTCGTTTCTTCTTGTTGACGTTAGATAAGAGCACAATAAGCAAGGTGAGAATTAGAACAAATTAGCAAAATTTGAATAGTATAGAAGCAGCAGCCTTGGGAGGTAAAGTTGAATAGTAAGTTACAAGCTTGAATAGATGAAAGCATGCACATAGTTTGGGAACAGATGTAAATTCAAGTTCAGGGAACCTGAGAAGGGTGGGAGCATGGTAAAGGATGCTCAAGCGGTCCAGAGAAACTGGCTATGATGTGTTGATGAAGCTGGACTGAAGGAGGGGAGAACTGCCCATGTGGGCTAGCGGGATCTGGTCTGAGCAGGAAGAAATCTTAAGGAAGCGATGCCATTACAAAGACTGGACTGGAAGGCGCTCATCCTGGCTGTTTGGTACTCTGGGAACTAGAACAGGGGAATAAGGAGGTGAGCAAAGCAGCCTAGGAAGTTGTTGCATTACCCTGGATCCTGATTTCTGTAATCATGATACCTCACCAGTCTCTTGTCTGACTGATTTTTTTTTTGATCAAAATTCTGGGCATTAAGGTGGCAAAGAAAAGTTCATTAAACATGATCTATTTGAAGGAAAAAACTATCCAAACAAGGAAATGAAACTTTTCCATTATTGTTGGCCCAAAGTTAGCATTGAACTCTAGGACTGCTTGTAAGAGTTTTCATGAGGAGCTCTTTTAAAAAAAACGTCAAGTAACACCATGTCCTCCATCACTTGTCTGTGAGCCATTCTGGAAATAAAGAACATTCCCAAATTGAGGTTCATGGCCAATTTTATTTCCCTCCATGCGGTTGTAGTGGCATGATTTTCACACTCGCTATATTCGTACATGTGTTTACTCTAAAGGGCTTTGTGTGCTTCAGCTGGGCTTGGATGCTGACTGCAATAAGCCTAATAAAACGTCACATTTCTCCACTCCTCCATTTCTGATTATATTTCATAATGTGTTGATATTTGCAGGCTAATCTTGCACAACTATTGAGAGATTCTCAGGACCGAAATAAACATCTGGGAGAAGAAATTAAAGAACTTCAGCAAAGGCTCGGAGAAGTCCAGGGTGACAATAAGGTACTGTGAATATTTAAAGACAAGAAGCTCTCCTGAGTAGTTTTATGCCATAGGTTTATGTATGGTGCATCAGAAAAATGTAATACAGCATTTGTGTAAAAATTTGTTATAGATTTTTACATTTACAATGGAAATTCAGTTCAGCATTTCTTATCTTTATTACATTCCCTTTGCATGTATGCGTGCACATGCCTCTGTGTGTGTTTCTGGGTTGCTCTAAAATATTGTCACAACCCATTGTAGAAGTTTCATTATGTTCAGCTTGGTGCCGAATAACATTGTGGTTGAGGGCAAAATAAAACCCAAATGCTATACTTTCTCCCTTCTATACAAATAATGGATTTGTGGCTCAGATGATTTGGAATTATTCACATTCGGTTTTGAATTTTAAGTAGTCATCCTACTAATTATGTTCACATAACCAATTTATTTTATTGCTAAATTTGGCAATTTGTATGGAACATTGCTCAAAATCCACTGCTTGGTATTAATCAAACTCCCCTGTTGGCAACGTTAATTATAAAATATGAACTCATAAACTCCAAACTAAATGTGAACACTCTCTCTCCCAGCTGAAGCTGTGAACAAAAGTACAATTGAGAAAAGGAAGAAAAACTACCCAAGTTTAATTCTGTCCCCCGCCCCCCAAATAATTTCCTGTTTTGCCAAGATAACTTCAATTTTAACTTCTTGCTAGAGGCAGCTTTCACAACAGGGATGGCCTTTGGAGTTTGACTCAAGAAAACTACATGGAAGGAGGTGCTTTCTTGGGAAATGTCTTTTGAATAGCACCAAATCCCCTGACAAATGATGGGCATGTTCAGCGTTGCTGGGAGTCATTGGTGATCAGGAGGTGCCATTTTGAAAGATGCTCATTCTTTTTTAAAAAAATGCACGGAAGTGTCTGGATCATCCAGAGAACCCTTCCATGACAAAAGAGCAGAGAGGATTGTGTGTTTACTGCTGGCTGAAGGGGCTCAACCTAAGGGCGTACTGGGGAGTCCTCTACGCAGCCTCTTCTCCACTTGCTGCTGCTGCTGCTAAGTCACTTCAGTCGTGTCTGACTCTGTGCGACCCCATAGATGGCAGCCCACCAGGCTCCCCCGTCCCTGGGATTCTCCAGGCAAGAACACTGGAGTGGGTTGCCATTTCCTTCTCCAATGCATGAAAGTGAAAAGTGAAAGTGAAGTCACTCAGTCGTGTCTGACTCTTCGTGGCCCCATGGACTGAAGCCTACCAGGCTCCTCCTTCCATGGGATTTTCCAGGCAAGAGTACTGGAGTGGGTTGCCATTGCCTTCTCCACTTCTCCACTTAGTCTGCCTTTAAAATTTTTTTAAAAACTCTTGGATTTAACATACTATATTTGCAAAAGTAAGCTCTACTATTCTCAGTCATGAAATAGGAGGTGGATGAGAATGCCTAAGAAAGGTACTAATTAACCTTAGACAAGCTAATCAGGCCTTCCAAAATGATTTAAGCTCTGTAACCTAGGTGTTTGGTCAAAAATTAAAGGCCAGGCCTTCTTAGTCACTCCCACAAGTTATAACATCAGAGTAAGTTTTTCCAGAGACTAAAATCAGGCATGTACAATCCTGTCCTTTAAATGTGTAAAAATATTGCAGGAATTTTGAGATGAAATGGGGCTTCCTTGATGGCTCAGACAGTAAAGAATCTGCCTGCAATGCAGGAGACCTGGGTTAAATCCCTGGCTCCAAAAGAAGCCCTGCAGAAGTAAATGGCAACCCACTCCAGTATTCTTGCCTGGAGAATGCCATGGACAGAGGAGCCTGGCGGGCTACAGTCCATGGGGTCGCAAAGAGTTGGACACGACTAAGTGACTAATACACTTGGAAGTGATATAAATCCACAAAATACTAAAACATTTTGAAACGTGATATTTGGATTCATGGTTCTTCTTGACTGATTTTTTTGCTTCTTTTCTTTTTTATTTTCTGGGCTACCCCCAACTCTCCTAAACACACCTCTGTCTCACCTTTTGGTCACTTATAATTGTATCACTTTGTAGGCATGAGATATTCTAGGCATTGACATTTGCAACTGATATTTCAAGGAAAGAAAGGGAGGGGGTATGCACGTAAGTGTGTGTGTGTGAGTGTGTGTGAAATACTAAGTGCAGGTCTGGGGCTGCTTTTGCATTGGCACCATCTGAACTTCATGATTTGCCTGCATTCTGGGTCTTTATTCCAGTAGCTGAACACATTTATCAAACTTGCTTTTCTCAACCAAGGTTTAGGATTTAGTGACTCATTTTCATGGCCTGTGAAGTAATTTGCTTGCCAAAAGGTGCAGGGAAGATGTTATAATGTTCAGTAGACCCTGTATCTCAGTATCCAGACCTCTCCTCCTCAAAATAGACCAGCTACAGTGAGCCCCAGAAATTCCATTTATTCTCATTTGCATCTAAAGTAATAGGGCTGGTTTATTTTCAGCCCCCTGTGAGTCATGTTCATCCTCCCCCCTACCCTCACCCCTAGTCATCAGCATTAAGGCCAGATGACTCATTCAGTAATGACACCAGCCATCATGAGAAGCTCAGAGGCCTCTGTTGAAGGGTGGCCATGAGTGTGGTAGGAAATGAGTTAACCCCACCTTTGCTTTTTATTCATTGCATCACTCACAGCTCCAACCTTCCCATCACCTTCTGAATCCAGTCCGATCTCTCTACCTTGGTGTGCTGATCCCTATTATCTAGCCCCTCCTAATTTCTCCAGCCACATCTCTTGCCATTAGTCGCCTCATACCTCCACCCTGCAGTGCTCATTTCAGCCTCTTTCTGGAGCCATACTGCCGTGTGCCTCAGGGCCTTTGCACCTGCTGCCACAGTCTGGAACACTCTTCCCCTTTACTTCCGCAAACTCCCGCTCATCTTTCAGGTCATAGGTCAGATGTAGCCTTCTCCAACCCTTAGGGGCTTTCCTTCACACACCAACAGTGTCCTACTCTTTCCCCTCTGCTTGTACTTTTGTGGCTCTCCACCCATAAGCGCAAACCCTTTGCAGGCCAAATTCCTGGTATCCGTAGGAATTAGCATTCTTAGTTTGTGATGCATAGATTTTATTTAATAGATCTTTTAAAATTTTTAATCGGAGGATAATTGCTTTACAATGTTGTGTTGGTTTCTGCCAAACAACAATGTGAATCAGCTATAAGTCTACATAAATACCCCCTCCCTCTTGAGCCTCCCTCCAACTCATACTCTATCCCACTCCTCTAGGTTGTCACAGAGCACTGGGTTGGGCTCCCTGTGTTACAGCAACTTCCCACTAGCTATCTGTTTTACACATGGTAACGTATATGTTTTGAGGCTACTCTCTCAATTCATCTGCCCTCTCCTTCATCCGTTATTCTCTATCTGTGTCTCTATTCCTACCCTGCAAATAGTGTGATCAGTACCATTTTTCACCCTGCAAATAGTGTGATCAGTGCCATTTTTCACCCTGCAAATAGTGTGATCAGTACCATTTTTCTAGATTCCATATATATTTGTTCTCTTTGACTTACTTCACTCTGTGTAACAGGCTCTAGGTTCATCCACCTTAGTTCAACTGATTCAAATTCGTTCCTTTTTATGGCTGAGTAATATTCCATTTGTATATGTACCACAACTTCTTTATCCATTCATCTATTGATGGACATCTAGGTTGCTTCCATGTCTTGGCTATTGTAAATAGTGCTGCAGTGAATGTTGAGATACATGTGTCTTTTTGAATTATGGTTTTTCTCAGGGTATATGCCCAGTAGTGGGATTGCTGGGTCATATGGGAGTTTTACTCCTAGTTTTTTAAGGAGTCTCCATGCTGTTCTCCATAGTGGCTGTATCTATTTAATAACAGATCTTTACTGAAGCAATGGAATAGGATAAATAAATGAATAAAGGAAATGTAAAAAAAAAAAAGAGCAAAAAAGTTCAAGAAAGAGGAAGAGAAAAAGAAAAAGAACACATGAAAATAGCAGACGGACTGCCCGTCTGGTTGTTGTCACTAACTTGCTTTGTGGGGTGAAGACTAATTTAGAAATCTGGAGAAAGGAGTTAAAAAGCAAACCATTCCATTCAAGAAAAACCTGAAGAAAACCAAACCTAAGCTGTGAGACCTTGGGAAACCCCTGGAGGGGTCAGGGAGAGCTGTGGCTGAGCCTAAGTAGATGTGGGATGAGACTCCTGCTCCTAGACTGGCTCAAGCCTATTCAATTCAAGAAATAATAATTGATGTTGTTTGATTCCTAACTCCCCATATTCTGAACAGAAGGGCTGATGGCATCAATTAGAAGCAACTATTAAAGTGGAATTTATTTTTTTTTTATCTTCAAGTTGCCATTTTAACTGATGACCCTTTGCCATATTTTGGGAAGCCCAGATTCTAGACGTTAAGTACATTTAAGAAACAAGGTGATAGAAAATTACTTGCCTTGGTTATTTTAAGGTAGACTAATTTTTCCATTTGTTCAGCTAGAGCCTTGTAACCCTACGTGCCATAAAGCATTTTCAAACAGCCTCTTGAGAGATTTGTTGCCACCCTGGTTTACAAGCAGCTTGGTACTCACACAGGGCTGGCAGGTGGATGGTGGGCTTCCGTGATCAACATCACCTAGTATTCTCTGAGCATAGCCCAATAATTTCTCAAGGCTCGCAGACAGATACAACGCCCCAGTCCAAACCAGACGAGAGGCGGGAAAAGGGAAGCCTAGTAGATGTCCTCCCCTTTCTTGATAATTATACCTCTGAAAGGTTAAAGAAGGAAGGGAGGACTTACACCTCCACAAATCTCCCTGGGGAAAGCTCTTCACGAGGGTGGATTGCCCAGGGTTCTTTGTGTGTCCGTCTGTGAGGAATAAGGACCAATTACATGGGAAGACCCAGCAGTGCTAGGACCTCAAGTCTGGAAAGCAGCCTACTGAGAGAATTACAGCTTCCCTTCCTGCCCCCACCATACTCCTGCTTCCGCTTCTGAGCAGACATTAGAAAAAGAGAAGATTCAGGGAAAGGGGACTGGGAGGAAGAAGGAGGTCTTTGAGAATTTAAGAATCAGTAAGAGGCACAAAGGTCCCCAGTGGCTCAGCGGTAAAGAATCTACCTGCAATGCAGGAGACCCAGGTCTGATCTTTGGGTCAGGAAGATCCCCTGGAGAGGGAAATGGCAACCCACTTCAGTATTCTTGCCTGGGATATCCCATGGACAGAGGAGCCTGGCGGGCTACAGTCCACGGGGTCACAAAGAGTCAGACATGACTGAAGCAACTGAGCACATGTGCACACAAGAGGCACGAAACCAACCAAGCATACTTGACTCACAGATATCCAGAAGGGGGCTGGTGAACCTGCTGCTCCTAAGAGGGAGCCTGGCTGGTAGTGCTGTGCCAATTTCTGTGGTATAAACACTGGTGCCATGACATTTAAATATCAGGCCAGCAAATTGAAGTCACTGAATTGGAAGTTAGAAAGCTTGGCACTCCAGAAAGAGCCAGCTCCAGCCTCCCACTGCCAAATGGTATAGTCTAGAATAGTCCAGAAGGTCCATCTTTGGAAACTGCTAGACCAGATTTATATTCTAGCTCTGTCAGTTACAATCTGTGTGCATGTTCTTACCTTGTGCAAGTCATTTGTCTCTCTGGGCCTCAGTTTCCTCATCTGTAAAATGGGAGTAATGATATCTCACGTAGACTTGCTGTCAGTTTTCATCATTATTCATCAATACATAATTGGGAACTCACTGTGTGCTGATTAATGTTCTAGGTGCTATGACTACATCAAGGAATAAGAAAGACAAGGTACCCAGTCTCACAGATATACAGTCTAGTTGGGGAGACGGAGGGTAAGAAAATTAAGTAGTTATATACACAATCATCAGACAGTGTTTAGTGCTAGGAAGAAAAGAAAACAAGAGATTTAATGATTAGAATTGTGTGTGTCCATCAATATTGTTTATAAAGGGTGCAGTATGGTGTCTGGCATCCAGTAAGCACTCCATGAAGGGTAAACATTGCTGATATCTTTAGCACAACCTGGGCCCAGATCAGCTTAGAGTCCTCTTGTATAAAATTTCCACCAGGAATCTCAAGGTCGTTTTACCTGTTGATCAGCTGTTTCCAGCGGACCAGGTGGGCATATGCCTCCCATTAGAGACACAGACTGAGGTGAGAAGCCTGGCACCTTGCATTTTATGTACCCCTTGTGGAATAAGCACCTAATGGAATATACCAGGAGTGGCATCTCATGTTTCTGTTGGGTTTTCTAGTCCACTTGCTTTTATGTTTCCTTCATTTTACAGGTTACAGCACTTTTAGTACAGAAAAACGATAATGCAATGTGAGGCACTCAAAACCAAGGAACGTCAGGTGGGCAGTGTCAGGCAGTCACTTTTACTGGGCCCCTGCTGGCCAATTTAAATGTAACTGTTTGCAATTGTGCATAAACATGAGGTTTTGCCCTTAATAATGAGCTTTATGTTACACCAGCTGACAGTCTTTAAATAACTCTGTTTTATCTGGTATTGGCACCATAAAATGATAGACCCTTTCAGTGAATGTATCTCTATTGACATGGGACTTTTGGATGGATTCAGCAAGCAAACCAATTGAGCAAAGCCACCAGCCAATAAAGATCGACTAATGAGCATGCAGGTGATTTATTAAAGTAGACTTTGTTTTTATTTAAAAAAAAAAAAAAGAGTGCTCAGCTGTGGATGTTTATAACAGTCCAGGATGAGGGATCAGAGAGCTCTTCATAAACATTTCCTCTTTATGCTTCAAAGGAGCACTGAGATGTCCTAGCCTGTGGAAAGCCCACATGAAGAGGGCACTCTAATGAAGAGCTCTCACCCTGGGTAATTAGAAATTAATTACCAAGAATCAATCTAACTCAATGCAACTATGAACCATGCCATGTAGAGCCACCCAAGACAGACGGATCATGGTGGAGAGTTCTGACAAAACGTGGTCCACTGGAAAGGGGAATGGCAAACCACTTCAATATTCTTGCCTTGAGAACCCCATGAACGTTAAGAAAAGGTAAAAAAACAGGACACTGAAAGATGAACTCCCCAGGTCGGTAGGTGACCAATGTGCTACTGGAGATCAGTGGAGAAATAATTCCAGAAAGAATGAAGAGATGGAGCCAAAGCAAAAACAACACCAAGTTGTGGATGTGATAGAAGCAAAGTCTGATGATGTAAAGAGCAATATTGCATAGAACCTGGAATGTTAGGTCCCCAAATCAAGGCAAATTTAAGTGGTCAAACAAGAGATGGCAAGAGTGAATGTTGATGTTTTAGGAATCAGTGAACTAAAATGGACTGGAATGGGTGAATTTAACTCAGATGACCATTATATCTACTACTGTGAGCAAGAATCCCTTAGAAGAAATGAAGTAGCCATCATAATCAACAAGAGTCCAAAATGCAATACTTGGAGGCAGTCTCAAAAACAACAGAATGATCTCTGTTCATTTCCAAGGCAAACCATTCAATATAACAGTAATCCAAGTCTATGCCCTGACCAGTAATGCTGAAGAAGCTGAAGTTAAAAGTTTCTGTGAAGACCTATAACACCTTCTAGAACTAACACCCCCAAAAGATGTCCTTTTCATTACAGGGGACTGGAATGCAAAAGTAGGAAGTCAAGAAACACCTGGAGTAACAGGCAAATTTGGCCTTGGAGTACAGAATGAACCAGGGCAAAGGCTAATAGAGTTTCGCCAAGAGAACGCACTGGTCATAGTAAACACCCTCTTCCAACAACACAAGAGAAGACTCTACACATGGACGTCACCAGATGGTCAATATCGAAATCAGATTGATTATATTTTTTGCAGCCAAAGATGAAGACGCTCTATACAGTTAGTAAAAGCAAGACCAGGAGCTGACTGTGGCTCAGATCATGAACTCCTTATTGCCAAATTCAGACTTAAACTGAAGAAAGTGGGGGAAACCACTAGATCATTCAGGTATGACCTAAATCAAATCCCTTACGATTATACAGCGGAAGTGAGAAATAGAGTCAAGGGATTAGGTCTGATAGAGTGCCTGAAGAACTATGGACAGAGGTTCGTGACATTGTACAGAAGACAGGGATCAAGACCATCTCCAAGAAAAAGAAATGCAAAACAGCAAAATGGCTGTCTGGGGAGGCCTTATAAATAGCTGTGAAAAAAAGGGAAGCGAAACTAAAGGAGAAAAGGAAAGATATACCCATTTGAATGCAGAGTTCCTAAGAATAGCAAGGAGAGATAAGAAAGCCTTCCTCAGTGATCAGTGCAAAGAAATAGAGGAAAACAATAGAATGGGAAAGACTAGAGATCTATTCAAGAAAATTAGAGATACCAAGGGAACATTTCATGCAAAGATGGCACAATAAAGGACAGAAAGGGTATGAACCTAACAGAAGCAGAAGATATTAAGAAATGGCAAGAATACACATAAGAACTATACAAAAAAGATCTTCATGACCCAGATAACCACGATGGTGTGATCACTCACCTAGGGCCAGACATCCTGGAATGTGAGGTCAAATGGGCCTTAGGCAGCACCACTGTGAATAAAGTTAGTGGAGGTGATGAAATTCCAGTGGAGCTATTTCAAATCCTAAAAGATGATGCTGTGAAAGTGCTGCACTGAATATGCCAGCAAATTTGGAAAACTCAGCAGTGGCCCCAGGACTGGAAAAGGTCTGTTTTCATTCCAATCCCTAAGAAAGGCAATGCCAAAGAATGCTCGAACTACCCCACAGTTGCACTCATCTCACACGTTAGTAAACTAATGCTCAAAATTCTCCAAGCCAGGCTTCAGTAGTACATGAACTGTGAATGTACAGATGTTCAGGCTGGTTTTAGAAAAGACAGAGGAACCAGAGATCAAATTGCCAACATCTGTTTGATCATTGAAAAAGTAAGAGAGTTCCAGAAAAACATCTATTTCTGCTTTACTGACTATGCGAAAGCCTTTGACTGTGTGGACCACAACAAACTCTGGAAAATTCTTAAAGACATGGGAATACCAGACCACCTGACCTGCCTCCTGAGAAATCTGTATGCAGGTCAGGAAGCAACAGTTAGAACTGGACATGGAACAACAGACTGGTTCCAAGTAGGAAAAGGAGTACATCAAGGCTGTATATTGTCACCCTGATTATTTAACTTATATGCAGAGTACATCATGAGAAACGCTGGACTGGATGAAGCACAAGCTGAAATCAAGATTTCTGGGAGAAATATCAATAACATCGGATATGCAGATGACATCACCCTTATGACAGAAAGCGAAGAAGAACTAAAGAGCCTCTTAATGAAAATGAAAGAGGAGAGTGAAAAAGTTGGCTTAAAACTCAACATTTGGAAAACTAAGATCATGGCAACTGGTCCCATCACTTCATGGCAAATAGATGGGGAAACAGTGGAAACAGTGACAGACTTTATTTTGTTGGGCTCCAAAATCACTGCAGATGGTGACTGCAGCCATGAAATTAAAAGATGCTTACTCCTTGGGATAAAAGTCATGACCAACCTAGACAGCATATTAAAAAGCAGAGACATTACTTTGCCAGCAAAGGTATGCTAGTCAAAGCTATGGTTTTTTTCAGTAGTCATGTATGGATGTGAGAGTTGGCTATAAAGAAAGCTGAGTGCTGAAGAATTGATGCTTTTGAACTGTGGTGTTGGAGAAGACTCTTGAGAGTCCCTTGGACTGCAAGGAGATCCAACCAGTCCATCCTAAAGGAAATCAGTCCTGAATATTCATTGAAAGGACTGATGCTGAAGCTGAAACTCCAATACTTTGGCCACCTGATGCGAAGAACTGACTCATTTGAAAAGCCCCTGATGCTGGGAAAGATTGAAGGTGGGAGGAGGAAGGGACAACAGAGGATGAGATGGTTGGATGGCGTCATCAACTCAATGGAGATGAGTTTGAGTCAACTCCGGGAGTTGGTGATGGACAGGGAGGCCTGGCGTACTGCAGTCCATGGGGTCGCAAAGAGTCGGACATGATTGAGCAACTGAACTGAACCAAGAATTAAAATGAGCCAGAAGGTCCCTTCACCTGTTCTGGCCCTGTCATATCTTACTTTAACTGAGATCTTGACAGTGAACCATAGGCAACACTCAGTTAGTTCAGCAAGCAGCCAGACTAGTTCAACATTTCCTAATGCTTTATTGTCAGATGAATTAGACAAATGAATTTGGTCTCAGAGACCATATTTAAGCTTGTTCTGGTTTGTATGAGCTTATAGCCTGGGTAGAAGACTTATTTTACAGTACACCACCCCCAAATTGGGATACTCTGGTGGCCCAGCAGTAAAGAATCTACCTGCAATGCAGGAATCCCTGGGTTGGGAAGATCTCCTGGAGAAGGAAGTGGTGATCCAATTCAGTATTGTTGCCTAGGAAATCCCATGGACAGAGAAGTTTGATGGGCTACAGTCCATGGGGTTGCAAAGAGTCAGACATGACTTACTGACTAAACAACAACTACAATGTACCCAAATTACACTAAAATCAAAACAAATTGAAGCAGCTTTAAAACTGCTTTGTACAACTCTCTAAATTTTGTCCCCCTGGGAACAATGTGTTCTGAACTATCTGAAGATAAGTCAGGAGCTTGCTAGCTGTGTGATCTTGGGCCAGTTCCTTGGCCCTACTGACCTCTCTCTATCTCAGTTGTTCTCATCTGTACAGTGGAGGTAATAGTGGTACTTGCCTCACAGAGAGTGGTTCGGTTCAATTCAATTCAACACATCTTCATTGAAAACCTGACTCTCTGGTCTGGAAATAGGGTAATAAACCAACCCACTGAATTCCTGCTGTCATGGAGCTTCTATTCTAGTGGGCATAGAAGGACAGTGAGAAAATAGATAGATATATGGTATAACACTGTTTGAACATCTCTGATGTAGTTATTGGTATCATGTAGTGATGATTGGTATTTTCCAGCCTTTTTAGAGTTGCAAAATGGTAGGTCTTAGAGTTGACAAAATCTTATATTTGATTGAATACAGTAAAATATGTCAGACAGTGCTAAGTACTAAGTCAACAAGTTACAGCAGGCTAGAGAGCTGTAGGGCTTCCCAGGTGGCCCTAGAGGTAAAGAACCCTCCTGCCAATACAGGAGACATAAGAGATATGAGTTGGATCCCTGGGTAGGGAAGATGTCCTGGAGGAGGGCTTGGCCACGCCAGTATTCTTGCCTGGAGAATCCCATGGACAGAGGAGCCTGGCAGGTGACAGTCCATGGGGTCACAAAGAGTTGAACATGACTGAGCGACTTCACAGGCATGGAGCTGTGTAGACTGCAGCCTGGAGGGCACTGCTTACATTGGGTGTCAGGAAGGCACTCCTGTCCACATGCCCTTGGTTCCGAGGCCTGAAGGAAGTCAGACGGGAAGTGCTCCAGGCAGTGAGTGCTGTCTTCGGTGAGGAGAGAGGCTGCAGAGTGCTCACTCCAGGACCCTCACCACCAGGGTTCAACTCCCAGCCCTGCCATTTCTAAGGTCTGTGAGGTGGTCAAGTCACTCCACCTCTCTGTCTCCACGGGGATCGGAACAGTACATCACGGGATGCTTGTTGGACTTACCAGGTCAGTGTGTAAGCACTGAGGACAGGGCTTGGCATGTGATGGTGAGGGGAAGTGTACACCCCAGTCTGAGCGCAGGTCCTGGGCAAGGACCCTGGCTTCAGGGCTCTGCTGCAGCCCCTCCACGGCTCTCCCCTGTGAAGACAACAGACAGTGTCTGCCTCCTGGGCTTGTGGGAAGCCGCAAACCGGAGGCTTCCTGTATCTAAGATGCATCTGAGGACTCCCTGAGGCTAGCCGGACCCTGCTATGAGCACTAGATATTTCTGTGCATGTGGCCAGAGAGGTCCCTGAGGTGGAGCTGACAGTGGGAGGGATAAGCATATGAGCGAGTTGATTTCTGGAAGCACAGTGAAGGCATTGGGGCACTTACTTGAAGGTGAACGCTTCAGCAATGGTGTTCAGGGAAGACCTCCTAGAGGAGGTGACATTCGATCTGTGACCTGAAAGAGACAGAAGACGTGGGTTCTGCACAGACCTGTGGGGAGAGCAAGTGCTGAGGCCCAGAGGCGGGCAGAAGCAGGGGCTGAAGGGAAGCCAGTGAAGCTGGTGAATAAGAGAGGTGGTTAGAGTTGGGGTCGAGAAGCGGGTGGGGGCAGTTCATACATCATCAGCTCTCAGAAGGGCTTTGCGATTTATCCCAAATTTATTCCATTGCAGTGAAGTCACTGGAGCTACTGTGTGTAAGGAAAGCTTCTAGCATGTTGTTTGGCCCAAACTGGGTGCTCATTAACTGGGAAACATTCACTGATGCACACTAATGAGTGTGTGCATGGTGATCTCCAGAGCCTGGGAAGAAGACAATGAAAACTGCTGTATTATGTTTTTTTGTTGTTCTTTAAGTGACAAATTCTTTTGTTTAAAGCTAGAACTGGATTTGTCATATAGGTCTAGGAATTTGAACTTTGGTATACACAATAGAATTGCCTACTTGGAGCCATTTAAAGCTCTTGTGTCTAATTTTATCAAGGGTATTTCAGAAGGTCAGGGGGCAATCGGAGAGGATGTGGAAAAAACCGATAAAGACAAGAGAGGCAGGAACTTGTTTTTTAAGTCACCCAGCACAACACCGGCAGCTGAATGTTTAATAAATGGCTTTTGGTGCTGACCTCTCCCTAGGCATGCTATTTGCAGAAGTATGCAAGGACCAGGGTGAGGAAGGGCTCACATCTATTTCCTGTTCATTTTTTCATCTAGTCCTCCCAGGATTTCTGGCAAATAGAGAGTCATTGGATGAGGATTATAGCCATACCAGCTATAATTGGGGATTGCACTTTCAAAGCTCTTCAGAGAGTGATCATTGCATTGTATCTTTGCATTGCAAGGATGGAGACCATCCCCAGAGTTGGAGTTGTGCAGTGCACAGGCTGGGCAGCCGTACTTAACTGTCCTGTCTACAAGATAGCTCCTACCCTCACTATGGACTCACTATGGAATATGCCCCCCACCAAAATTTGTACATTGGAACCCAGTCTGAAATGAGATGGTATTAGGTGCTGAGGCTTTTGGGTGATTAGGTGATTTGGGTGATTCAGGGTGGCAGAGCTGACATGAATGGAATTAGTACCCTCGTAAAAGAGACCCCAGTAAGCTCTTTTGCCCCCTTGGCCAAGTGAGGACATAGTGAGAAGACAGATGACTATGAACCAGAAAGTGGGCCCTCACTAGACAAAATATCTACCAGGGCTTTGATCTTGGACTTCCTAGCCTCCATCTGTGAGAAATAAATGTTTGCTCTTTATCAGCTACTCCGTCTATAGTATTCTGTAATAGCAGCCTAAATAGACTGAGACAGAAATTGGTTCTGAGAAGTGGGGTGCTGCTACAACAGTGTGGAAGCAGCTTTGGAACTGGGTAGTGGGTAGAAAGGTTGCAAGAATTTTGAGGCCCCTGCTAGAAAAAGCCTATTGTCCTTCACAGCATTGCTATGAAGTAGGGGCAATTCTGGTGAGGACTGAGAAGAAAAGAGAGAGAGGGAGCTGTAGAGAAAGCTTCAGTCTTCGTGGAGATACTTAAGTCATCCTGAACAGAATGTTGGTAGAAATATGGACGGTAAAGGCCATCCCGATGAGGTCTTACATGCAAATGAGGAACATGTTATTGGACGCTGGGCAAAGGCCATCTTTCTTGTGTGTTAGTCACTCAGTCATGTCCGAATCTTTGTGAGCCATGAACTGTAGTCCACCAGAGGCTCCTCTGCCCATGGGATTCTCCAGTCAAGAATACCTGGAGAATAGTGGGTAGCCATTCCCTTCTCCAGGGGATCTTCCTGACCCAGGGATTGAACCTGGGTGTCCTGCATTGCAGGCAGAGTCTTTACCATCTGAGCCACCAGGGAAACTTGGTTGAATTGTGATTAGGTCCTGTTGCTTTATAGAGGGTAAAACTTGTAGGTGATGAAGTTGGATATTCGAAGAAATGTCTAAGCCGAGTGTTGAAGAAGCAGCCTGGTTTCTCCTGACTGCTTGTGGCGGATTCATTTTGATATTTGGCAAAACTAACACAATTTGTAAAGTTTAAAAATAAAATAAAATTTAAAATAATTAAAAATAATAATAATAAATTTAAAAAAAAAGAAAAAAAAATGTGAGAAGAGAGAGATGGTTTGAAGATGGAATTGTTCAGCAAAAAGGGATCAGAATTTAAAGATTTGGAAAATTCTCAGCCTGTCTATATTGCAAAAAAATGAGAATGCTAAGGGTGTTGGCCTAACAACACTTTGATAAGGAGGTTAATACTAATTAGTATTAGTAAGAGGCTGGGCACTATTTTTCAGGACAAGAGAAGAATGACATGGAAGGTGATTCAGAGACCAGCAAGGCTGTCACTCCTGCCACAAGCCTGGAGTGCATGGCTCTGGAGGACAGTTGCCTCCACTTGAATTAGAAAAGAGGGGGCCTCCCAGAACCCCAAGGCTGAAGACCCCAGCCCAGGAGAGCTACAGGGCCCTGGCAGAGCCATCCTGCCACGCCTTGGGGGCGATGTTACCAGTGGGCCTGGAAGGTAGAGCATCCATCCAAAGAGGATTAGTCCTGAGCCTTACAATTTAATGTTTGCTCTGTTAGGTTTGGGGCTTACTTGAGACCTGTCACCCTTTCCTGTTTCCTGTTTCTTCCTGTTGGAATGGTAATGTCTGTCCTGCCTGTGTCCCACCTTTGTATTTTGGGAGCACATAACTTGCTAGGTCTCTCCGTTTCACAGCTGGAGAGGAGTTGTCCTCAGGATGTATCTCACTTTCAATCTCACTCATGGGTGATTTAAACAAGGTGAGGTTTAGATGAAGCTTTGGACTTCAGACTCTAGAGTTGATGCTGGAATCAGTTAATTCTTTGGGAGGTGTTGGGATACAGTAAATGTATTTTGCATATGAGAAGAACATGAATTTGGGGGTGATCATGGGTGGAATACTATAAGCTGTATCCCCAACACACACACAAAATTCGTATGTTGAAGCCTAGCCCCCAATGTGGTGATATTTTTAGGTTCGGCCTTTGGGAGATGATTAAGTCATGAGGGTGGAGCCCTAATCCATGGGGTTAGTGCCTTTGTAAAAGGGACCCTAGAGAGCTCTCTCAGCCCTTCCACCATGTGAGGACACAGCCAAAGGACAGCCCTCTATGAACCAGGAAACACCCAATCCGCTAGCATTTTCATCTTGGACTTCCCAGCCTCTAGAATTATGAGAGATGTTTATTGTTATAAGCCACACAGTGTATGGCAGTCTGTTATAGCAGTTTGAACGAACTAAGACAGTCCCCACTTTCAAAAAAATTGATGTCACCCAGGGCTCCATGAAGGTTAGGTGACAGCTGAGGACACGTGACTAGAATGAGCAGATGCAGGGGCTGAACACAGGTAACACCAGGAGAATAATAGCTGCTCCTGCCTCTGGCTACTGGGGAAAATTGTTGTTGTTCAGTTACCGAGTTGTGTCTGACTCTTTGTGACCCCATAACTGCAGCTCACCAGGCCTCCATCCTTCACTATCTACCAGAGTTTGCTCAAACTCATGTCCATTGAGTTGGTGATGACTCATTGGTGAGCTGGGGAAAATGGATTCAGGCAAATGAAAACAAGATGAGGGAGAGGCTGTTGAGGGCTCTGAGGGATGAAGCCAGAGAAGAGATCAAGGAGGAAGTGAGTCATTCCGACTGGGGGGCCTTCTTGGCACCCGAGTTTGAGCAGGGCTTTGGCAGAGGAGTCAAACTCTGTCGTCGGGGTGGGGGAAGGGCGCCCAAGAGCCGTTTGCCACATCGTTTTGCGGTCTTGTCCCTCGGCCACATCTCAGCTGCAGCTGCACCTCATCCATAAGCGGACGACTCACACCCGTAATTCATTCATAAGCATTTATTTCCATCTAAATCAGCAAACAGACATGTCTCCTGATGGCCGTGCACGCGCCTCTCAGGGCACTGGTCCACTCCGAGGGTTGGCACAGGGAGGCTGGCTGTGCAGTTTCGATAGTCCCATTGGAGGAAATTAAGTGCTCAGAGCAGTTGCTTCCTAACAGCTTCCAAGGTGGGAAATCAACCCCGTTGCCTGTGGTCTACAGATAACGTTGGCTCGGCAGCTCACTTTCCTCCAGCTTGGAAGAAAATTGGGACTTCCCCAGTGAGTGTATGTGTGGGGAACCTCACGTGGAGGGGGACACCAGTGGTCACAGCCATGACTGTAATAGCAGCTAACATTGATCGAGCACTGTTTATGTTCTGGGGCTGTGCTAAGTATGGTAGAGAAATACCTTCTCTTACGTGGGACTAGGTTCTAAAATCAGCATGTAAGAGGCAAAAACTTGGGTCTGGCTGAAATTCGCCTTGAAGTTCCCTTAAGTTGCCCATAATGTTCAGGCACATGGCCATGCAAGCTCCTGAACAGCAGTCTTACTTATAAACATGAACAATATGATTTTGCCTAAATGCATCTTCAGTCTCTCTCTCACCTTGCCCTCAGTCTGGGACATTGAAAGTAGGGATGGTGGGAGCCACCAATTTTTAAAAATATTATCTCTCCCATCCCCTTTTCTTCATCCTGCTCTTCTTCCCCTTGGTTTTCCCCCTCATCTTTTCAGAAACTGGACACATCAATTTGAATTGCCCTAAGTTAAATTCTCATTTAATACAACTTCACTCTGACTTCATGCTCAGTGCTGGGGAGGGGAAATTGCCCCCTCCACCCCTCTTGACGTCTTGTGTTGGACACAAGACAGATTAGCAGGAGAAAAAGAGACATCTTTGAAATTCATGCTGGTCTCTCAGACATGGGATCTAA
Organism: Bos grunniens; assembly: GCF_055505025.1. NCBI lineage: Eukaryota > Metazoa > Chordata > Mammalia > Artiodactyla > Bovidae > Bos > Bos grunniens. Next base: position 74,048,755 of record NC_141170.1, read on the forward strand.
GAAGTGACCAAAGCAGGTAACTTTTATACTTTCAGAGAAAGAAATAATATATTTAGGAGGAATTGACAGGAGAGAGAACCTTAGGTTTTGGGTGCCCAATTAGTGAAAAATATAAACTGAGTTTTGACTTGGGGTAGTAAATAGAAGCAGTAACAGAGTTTGTTTAGATTTTGGTTTCTTGCCTGAATTCCCTACCTCTGACAGTAAGGGTGTCCTTCTACCTTCAGATGCAAGGAGTACACCTTTCGAATGAGAGATTTTTTACATTTATTTTTTAATCTGAATATAATTGCTTTGGGCTTCCCAGATGGCTCAGTGGTAAAGAATCCACCTGCCAAGCAGGAGATATGGGTTTGATCCCAGGGTTGGGAAGATTCCCCTAGAGGAGTGCCTGGCAAACCCACTCCAGTATTCTTGCCTGGAGAATTCTGTGGGCAGAGGAGCCTGGCATGCTACAGTCCATGGGGTTGCAAAAGAGCCAGACCCAACTGAGCAACTAAACAACAACGATACAACACAACAACAACAACATAATTGCTTCACAATGTTGTATTCATTTCTGCTATACAACAATACGAATCAGCTCTACGTATGTCCCCTCCCTCTTGAGCCTCACTCCCACCCCATCCCCATTCCATTGCTCTAGGTCATCACAGAGCACCAGGCTGCATTCCCTGTGCTATACAGCCTCTTCCCACTCGCTCTCTTACACATGGTAGTACATATGTCAACGCTACTCTCACAGTTCTTCCCACCTTTTCCTTCCCACTCTGTGTCTACAAGTCCATTCCACATGAGAGAGATCTTTTCCTGCTCTCAGGGTGATAGAAAGGAGGATCAGAGTCCCTCTTGTTAAGGGCCAAGTGTCCCTCTTGGCCATTTCTTAAGTAACTTTAATTCAAAATAATCAATATGGCATTGAGGCACATTTGGGTGCAGCCTACTCTGGGCCCAACAGTTACAGGCACTCTGGAGAGTAAAAAGCTGGACTGTTGCTGTCGTACTCTTACAGTAAAAGATACTAAGAGAAGTTTAGGCATAAGCCTGAGGTTGCACAGCTCTCAAACTTGGCCCCAGGACACCAGCCCCCAGGCAGGCAGACTCCAGAACCTGTGAGCTATTACCTGGGAGGACAAGAGCAGTCTCCCTGGGGCTTCTGTCCCTGCTCTCATGGCCCCTTTGGGCCCCTTCAGCCAATTGAACGTTGAGTGTCAGACCCAACCAGTGATCCAGCTATCGCCAACTTGGGCCTCACTTCTTAAAAATAAGTGTTTCATCCAGCCCAGCCCTGAGATTTAATAGCCGATATTGTATGCACATTAAACACCAAATGATTGTTAACATGTTTATTGAAGCTTAACAGGCATCCAGTATATAAAAGATGACTCTCTTCTATGGCTGTCAGACCTCAATAAACATGTTTAATAATTAATTGGCATTAAGCAAACATAATTGTGTGATTCTAAATTAAGTGTTCGGCGAAGCGTACTGTGAATGGGAAACCACAGTGGTGTTTTATTACTTAAAGTTCAGGCTGTCAATCTGGCTTTTCACATACAAGGAAAAGCACCCTGCTTTCAAAGCCATGTGGCATGCTGGTTGCCTCATGCCAAAAAAAAAGCCACAGGCCTTCCTGTTCCTAGACTCTTTGATCTGAAAGTGTTTCTTATTTGGTTAGCTGTTTGTCTTTCACTCACTTGGGGTTCTGAAAGTCCTGAGTCAAGAATTTCTGTTTTCACGTTATCAGCTTTCAGGTGAATTAACCAGTTCTGACACAAACTCCATTCTCCCCCAAGTATAGCCAGTGCTTGACACTTGCTGTAGTTACATTCTCTAAAATCCCTCCAAACACTGATTTAGGGAATACGGAACCATTGTTCCTAGGGGAAATAGGAGATTAGGCTCCTCTGAGCCTCTCATCACAACACTTTTGTCACCTGATCAATATGTTTTACACGTTTCTGTTTAACTTTATTTAACTTATATTGTTCATTCTTTACCATTGAACTCACAGCCAATAGCACTGTGACTTGTGCCTGGATGAAACTTATCTAACACACAGATATTCTATGTAAGGCACATCATGACCTCTTGTGCTCAGAAACACCAAACAACACTCCAGCACAGCTCAGGGGGCCTTCTTAAACAGCAAAACAGTGAGAGAAGGTGCAAAAATGTGAGGGAAGAAAAGGGGCACAAATGAGACCATGAAAAGGTCACTTGTTTATAATATGAGCTGAAACAAGAAAGTATAATGATCTTAGCTGGGAACTTTCCTGTGGGACACTTCCCATTGTTTGCAACTCTGCATTTGTTTGCCCATATCCACCTACAAGGGCTTCCCAGGTGGCTCAGAGGTAAAGAATCTGCCTGCCAATGCAACAGATGCAGGTTCGATTCCTGGATTGGGAAGATCCCCTGAAGGAGAAAATGGCAACCCAGTCCAGTATTCTTGCCTGGAAAATCCCATGGACAGAGGAGTCTAGTGGGCTAGGAGTCTAGTGGGAGTCTAGTGTGACTCTAGTCACAGAGTCAGACATGACTTAGTGACTGGGCATGCAAGCATCCACCCATGCAAAAGCACCATGAATGTTGATTCCAAGGCTACAAGTAAATTTGCTTTATGCAGGTATACAAAGATAAAATCCTTGAGTTTTGAAATGAGAATTCCATCAAACATGGCCATCTGTATACTAAGTGCCGTGTATCCTCTGCTAGGCCTTTGTACAAGCTGTTCCACCTGCCTGTAATGTTGTCTGCTGATCCTCATGATGCTGTTGCTCACAATAGTTGCACAATAAATATTTGTGCAGTTCAGCTGACTAGTTTTCAAATAAGGACCCCAAATATATCATAGCCTAAATGTCAAGAATGTGGGAGATTGCCCATCTTAGCAGATTCTTTGCCAACATTGTGTTATCATTTTTTTACACTTTGCTAAGTTTAAAAGAGACCCAGAGTTTTTTCCCTCACTGTGTTAGGGCTACACAGGACATCCATCTTCAGATGCCTAGCCCTGTGTTCCCATTAGCCTTATAGGTGAATGCATGGACATGTGTGTTTAGGCATGCCTGTACAGAATACAATATGAATTTTTTTAATTGAATTAATGATATTGGTAAGAAATTTCTTTGTCTTGTGCCTTTCCCAAGTATTTCTTGAAAAATGTTTTCTTCCAACACTTTCTGCCTAAGTAGGCTTGGGGTTTTGTTTAGATCTATTCATTTTCACTCTCTCTCGCCCTCTTCTTTTCCTACCAATGGAAAATGCAGCTGTTGAGGATGACAATTGCCAAACAGAGGCTGGGAGACGAAGAAATTGGCGTGCGGCACTTTGCAGCCCATGAGCGTGAAGATTTGGTTCAGCAGCTGGAGAGAGCAAAGGAACAGGTTTATCGTCAACATCTGTTAAGAGTTGGGGGTGAGAGTTGGGGGTGTGTTCGCACAGCTGGGCACGACACAGAGAAGAGTAGACTGTGCCCTGTTTCTCCGAGAGTGTGGGGGTGTCTGGGATGTGGTCAGAGGAGGAAGAAGGATACAGTTGGAATGCATTTACTGCCTTCGTTCTCTGCTAAGTTCTCAAGCGATCTCTTCTGTTTTTGGCTTCGAGCAGATCTGCTGTCTTACTTTGGGTGTCATTGTTCTGAACATAGCAAGAAACATCCCCTGTACCCAGGAGAGACAGGGAGCGAACAAACGTGATGAACTGGCCTTAATTTGCAAGTTTCAGCTGAAATACTGAGCAATGCTTTTTAGTCTAAATCTTAACAGGTACCAAGCCCTAGTTAGGGAGCAGCTTAGAGAGCCTCAACTTTGTTTTTCTTCTCTTATTAAGTGATTTTGAAGAACAGAACAAGATTTCTGGGTCTAGAGTGGTTTAAAAAAGTATGTAGTTGTAAGACACTGGCTGCTGTTATCAATGTCTGGATTTGCCCTCTCTGAGCCTCTGGCTTTAGGGCAGGCTGCAGTTGGTAAGCAAGAAGTTCTGTGCTTCCAAGATGCCATGTCTGTCTCATCTTGGATATAGTAAGTGACTGGCTAGAAGCCATCTCCTTGTTTTTAGCTTTCATCATAGTGGCGCTTATGGTTTTATAGAAGGTGGCTGGCATTAATAAGCTCTCTAAAAGTCAGTCAGCAAAATAGACGATTCCCTCTCTAACCCTCAAGCCAGTGTCTGCAGAACTCCTTAAGTAAGGGAGCTTCCTTTGCTTTCAGATTGAGTCTCTGGAGCATGACCTACAGGCTTCTGTGGATGAGCTTCAGGATGTTAAAGAAGAGCGGTCTTCCTACCAGGACAAAGTCGAGAGGCTCAACCAGGAGCTGAACCACATCCTCAGTGGCCATGAAAACCGTATCATTGATGTGGACGCCTTGTGTATGGAGAACAGGCAAGTGCCCAGGCCCTGGCCTGTAGTCATAGGGTGCTTGCCCTCCACTTGCCTGCAGGCTGGGAGTTATTTGCAGCCCTATTTACATTTGATAAAATTGCCTTACAATGAAAGGAAAGTCCCACCTCTAAAGCAATGATATTAATGTCACCCATTAGTTGTAAAAGTACGAAAAGAACAACCAAATGCTCACAAGCTACATACGTGCAGTCTTTGCCTGCCTTCTCTGGTTGGGTGAGAAGGGTAGGGAACGGTGGAAGCTGCTTGTTATTGCTATCAAGAAGACAGAAAAGAATAAGAAAATAAATTGAGGAATTCCCTTAGCTGTTTCTTTTCCTGGAGGCAAATTTCCGTGTCTGAATATGACTAACTTAACAGCGTGTCTGGTGTCGCCTCTTCCTGCTTTGCTTCCCAGTGGAATTCATCTTAATGAGAATTATTTGAAAACTGTGCTGATACCCCTTAGGGGATCTCTGCAGAGGGCTGTTCTGAAGTGAGGTTTAGGTGACTTGGGAATATTTGACCTTCATCGCATCCATTTAAGAAGAGGCCACCAAGATGCACTTTACCTCTTTTGGGTGGAGGAAGGCATTATATGTAAAAGGTGGTTCTTCAGGTGTGTGGTTTTCCTTTTTTCCCCCTTATGTTTGAGTGTATGGTTTTTATTTTGCTCCCAAACTCTTTCTAGTTGTATGTATTCTTTTCCAGGTACCTTCAAGAGAGATTAAAGCAACTTCACGAAGAGGTCAACCTCTTGAAATCTAACATTGCCAAATACAAGGTAGAAGATTCTGACAGTGAGGGTGATGATTCACGATTGTACATCTAAATGTCATTCTATTTTAATTCTCTTTTATGTGCCAAAGATATTCTAGTGCTTGCCTGCCCTCCAGATAGTGCAGTAAGAATGCTTAAACTGAGGCACCAGTGAGAATTAAGCCCCCAAGCAGCAAACACAACAGAAACAGGTTTTGCAAGAGCTCCTTCTATCACCTGGACAGGGCACACTGAGACCAGCAGAATCTGGCTGCAACCACTTTACAGCCTCGGTCCATATGAAACTGAATTTCCTCTCCAGCTTTTCTGTACGGTGTTTTGTGATCAGATGCTTTGTCTCCTAATCATCCATAAGAAAATGATTTCTGAGCGATGAGGAAACAATGATCGGGAAATCACAATCTAAACGATAATGTTCATGTCACACTGAGAGGACGGAATGTTTAAATTCTCCCCACTGTTATTTAGTCTAATTCCAGCACCATCAGTTAGATAATATCTATTTCTGCAGATGTTAGTTGTAAGTGTTATAATTAGCAAAATCTCCTGGGTGTCTCTGCTTTGAAACTAGATTGACTTCTCTTCCTGAGGGTGAAGGTTTACAGCCGTCTAGATGCTGGGGAGAGCCGGCTCATTTTCCTGACTTTTGACGTTTGCTTTATTCTCGGAAGTCTCTATGCTGTCCTTCCTTTTCCATTCTGTGGGGGCCAGGCTTGAGTTTATACCCATCTATATATACACATAGCTCTGAACATTGTATAATTAATACGTAATTTAAAAAACTTGTGTATGCATTCACTTAACATCATTTATTCAGTTCTTCCACGAAAGTTAAACCCAGCCTCTATCTCATGTCTGTTCAGAAGGGGTTTCCATAACTAGTGACTTCACACATTAGACTGAGTTCTTGTTTCAGATTTGATTTAATTTAACGCATATGCATTGAGTATCTTCTATATATAGGAGGATGTAATTGCTGTAATTATGCTGGGCACCAACTGAAAAAAAAACTCTTTACCAGGTCCGTAAAAATCAGAACTCTTTGGCAAGGACTCTGAATTTTGAAAGTCAGGCCAGCATTTAGAGTTTGCAAAGAGTTCTTGTGTGCTGGAGGGGAGGATGCATCTACCGGAATTAGGTATTTTTCCTTTATTGGCTTTTCTGACAGAGGTTTTTGTTTTCTCCCAATGCTGCTTAGAATGCTCTTGAGAGACGGAAAAACTCAAAAGGCCAGAACAAATCCAGCAGCAGTGCTCTGACTGGAGTCCTGTCTGCAAAGCAAGGTAAGGTCATTTTCTGGGAGGGACCATGTATGATTACAGAATGCTGGTGCTGTGGGTCCACATCTCAGTTTGTGAATTAGGAACCAAAATGATCCTTAGAGTGTGCATGCATGCATACTAAGTTACTTCAGTTGTGTCCGACTCAGTGCAACCCCAGGGACTATAGCCCACTAGGCTCTTTCTGTCCATGTTGATTCTCCAGGTAAGAATACTGCCTGGAGGGCATGGGTTGCCATGCCCTCCTTCAGGGAATCTCCCCGACCCAGAGTTCAAACCTGTGTCTCTTACATCTCCTGTATTGGCAGGTGGATTCTTTATCACCAGCACCACTTGGGAAGCCCAATCCTTAGAGTGGTCACCCCCAAACCTCCCCCTGCATCATCATTGCCTGGAGGGCTTATTAAAACACAGATCACAGGGCCCGGCCTGAGAGTTTCCAATTTAGTGGGCCTAGGGTAAGCCCAGAAAGTGTGCATTTCTAAAAAGTTCCCAGCTGATGCAATGCTGGTTTGGGTACCCTGCTTGGAGAGCTGCTGCAATGAAGGTTCCTCCAATAACTGAGCCCCATTTGCATCTATTCATCTAACTGTACTCTCCTTTCTGGGTTGTTTTCCCTTCTGTAATCACCAGGTCAGCATCCCCAAGTGTCTATTCCATCCTCATTGAATTTCTCCTTTTTGTGGCCTCTGAGATCAGACTAGAAAAGTCTCCTAGCTACTGAAATCATTTTATCATGGCACGCATGCCTTTTTTCAAAGAAGTTTTTATTGATTGCAATCTTGTTCCTCCTTCTTGTCGATTCCGATGAAAAATAATGATCTTCCATGAACAGTCAGGGGAATAAATAGCAGAGCGCTTGCTTCTGACACTTAATATTTGGGGATTCAGTTTTAAACATGAGCCTCAAGTGGGCCGTGCTGGGCTGGCCTGTTTTGGGCTTGTTGGCAACGCAGACCAGCAAGGATCACGTGGTAGTCCTCATAAGAGCTATGGTGAATTAAAAAAAAAATGTGCTGAATCCAGCCTGCCTAAGCAACTCCTTTTTTTCCCCCTCAACTAGAAAAGACACCCTAGAATTATTTTTAAAGAGAAGACTACAGTATTCTATAGAAATGTGGAGTAGCCCATCTAAGTACAGCTGTGTATACCCTTGATAGCCAAACATCTCTGAATGTTGAGACCCAGTCCTGTCACTGTTGTGGGGAATGCCAGCCAAGCTCAAGCACACTGGCAGAGCAGTCAGCCAGCCAAAACTTTCTAGAGAACCATTTGGCAGTCTGTTACAAAAAGCCTTAAACCAATCCCCTTTGAGCCGATAAGAAATGATTACAGACATATGTAAACACTTAGCTTTAAGAAAGTTCTTCTTCATTAATGATAAGGAAAAAAAACATTGAAAACAACATAAATGTCCAGCATAATTAAATAAATTTCCGGTCCCTGATAGCTCAGTTGGTAAAGAATCTGCCTGCAATGCAGGAGACCCAAATTCAATTCCCAGGGGAAGGTCTGTTGGAGAAGGCATAGGCTACCCACTCCAGTATTCTTGGGCTTCCTGGTGGCTCAGCTGGTAAAGAATCCGCCTGCAATCTGGGAGACCTGGGTTTGATCCTTGGGTTGGGAAGATCCCCTGGAGAAGGGAAAGGCTACCTACTCCAGTATTCTTGCCTGGAGAATTCCATGGACAGAGGAGCCTGGCAGGCTACAGTCCATGGGGTCACAAAGAGTTGAACACATCTAAGCACGCATATGCACCACAGCCCAGTTCTCAGCATAATGCTAGGCATATAACAGGCAGATAAGAAAGAGTGAAGAAGGGTGGCTGAATGAATAGACCTCAAAGAAGGTAACTTTCAGCTAATGGTTTTAATCCATCAGCACCTTGCTTTTTTGTCCATGAAATGGGAATAAATAACATTTTCCAGGTTCTTTTTAAAATTTGAAGTCTCGAATTAGTATGAGCATTTTGAAGTATAAAATACTAGAAAAATACAAAAGATTATTACCTTTTTTTAACCATTTATCATTTATTTATTATTATTATTATTTTTACTTTACAATATTGTATTGGTTTTGCCATACATCAACATGAATCTGCCATGGGTGTACACATGTTCCTCATCCTGAACCCCCCTCCCACCACCCTCCCCATACCATCCCTCTGGGTCATCCCAGTGCACCAGCCCCAAGCATCCTGTATCCTGCATCGAACCTGGACTGGCGATTCGTTTCTTATATGATATTATACATGTTTCAATGCCATTCTCCCAAATCATCCCACCCTCTCCCTCTCCCACGAAGTCCAAAAGACTGTTCTATACATCTGTGTCTCTTTTGCTCTCTCACATACAGGGTTATAGATTATTACCTTTTAAAAAAATGTTGCAAAAGTCCACAAGGACTCCTCCTTTCTGTTTAATTCTCACACTGATTTTTATTTCATTTTACTTTTGACACTTGAAGTGGATTCTTCAATTACAACACAGTAGCACATAGAAGTCAGGAATTGATCCCAGCTTCGTTGTCCAGGAAGAAGTAACATTGGTTTGCATTTGATCATTCCAGAAGGATTTAAGACTGAGATGTAATTTTATATCCCTCCTAGTTCAGGATCTGTTATCTGAGGATCACGGGTGCAGTCTCCCAGCTACTCCACAGTCCATTTCTGATCTGAAATCTCTGGCAACAGCCCTGTTGGAGACGATCCATGAGAAAAACATGGTCATCCAGCACCAGAGGCAGACCAACAAGTAGGTGGCCAGACCCTGGGGTGCAGGGTGGGCAGGAGATCGGTGGGACGATGGCTGTCAGCAGGAACCAGGTGGCAACCAGGTGGGCTGCAAGCCTTAAGGGAAGGAGAGGAGAACCCTCAAATCTAGAGGGAAGCTTACCTGGATCAACAAGGAGAGAATACCGGCTATTCCTCACTGAATGCTTAGTCTGAGCCACTCACCAAGCCATGCATGTTGCCTGGCTGATTTTGATGGTATACGTGCCTGGGGAACTTAACCTTAACTTAATCTCCAGTCTCCTCTAGGGAACTCACCTCCTCATGCCGTTTTAACCTCATGGCACGGCTTTCTGGGGCTCTGAGAGTAGAAACACCAAAGCATCAACTTACAAGCCTATGGGGCCTGGAACGGAGTCTCATGCCATTTTTGCAAATCAGCAAAAAAAAAAAAAAAGACGGTGAAAAGGAATAATATCTAAGAGAGCATGTCTTCTTCTGTTACTATAAACATGTTAACTACATTGGACAAAATCAAGCAAGTTAAAGTGGCATGTAGAGATGACAGAAGCAAAATTGGAAGTGTTCAGAGAATGGTGAATAAACCATAAATCAATGCAACAAACGTTGCAAATAGAGCCAGCTTCGAGGACCAGCGACTCATGCAGTCACACACAGCCCAGTGTTCAGAAGGTCCCTGCACTTGGTCTAATGCTCTGCAGTCACCATCTTCAAATTCTTGATCGTTTTTTAACAAGAGGGCCCCGAAGTTTCATTTTGCACTGGGCCCTGCAAATTACGTAGCTAGTCCTGCTTTTATGACCTACACGTGGAAGCAAAATTAAAGTGTGCCGTGTAGGAGCAGCTTCCCAAAGACTGGGCTTCCAGCAAGAACAGGGAGCAGTCAGGGAACTGGGGGCCTGGTGAGGTGGGGGTTTGCAAGGGGAGAGGCAACTGTGAAATGATGGAGAGTATTGTAAAAACAAAATAGCAAAAAGAGAGGCTGGGAGTGAAGGGAAGATAGCACAGGAGATTAAGATATATATAAAAGAAGGTGGAGAGCAGTGGAGGGAGTCTGGGCAATCTCAGAGGGATGACAAGGGTGATTTATTGACAGAAGGTTTTTTAAAATTCTTTTAAAAGAAATATTAACCAAGGACTGAAACAGCCAGATGCTAAAATGGAGATGCTCCTCAGGGGAGGACGAAGAAATGGGGATCTCCTCAAATAGGTACAAGGTCTGTTTTATTCCGCAGCTGGTAGTGGTCCCAGGAGCCTTCTCTGTCCTCGCCAACTCCCTATAAAGCATCCACAGAGGCCCTTTCAAACCTCCTCGGGTCTTCTCAGCCCTCATTTGTTCTCAGCAGGTAGCCTCAGCTTCTCTTTTACTGAGAAAACAAAGCCTGCCTATCAAGAGCCTGGAGGCTCACTGCTCCCCAGTGTCTTCCACCCTCTCCCTCTGGTCTCTGGGAAACACACTGACCCACTGACCTACTGGTCCTTACCCTGCTCCCTCCTCTGGGGGCTGGCTCTCCTGTGAGCTCCTCTTTCAAACTTTTCAATTTCTGCCCCTCCTGCTGCATCTGCATTTTCACCCAGAAACTTTCCAGATCTTTTTAAACATCCACCCCAAAAGGGTTCCATTCACCTCCAATCTTTGTGAACAAGAGGCCATCTTTATTTCTTCATCAACCACCTCCCAAATGTGTGTTCTAGGGGAGGGGAACACCTATGGTATAATTACCTGAAGGGGGTGATTGTTTAGAAATGCAGATTTGGGGGCGTTCTGGAAGGAATGTCGGGATTCTGAATTTTAGCAGGTGTCCAGTGATGCCAGGGACAGGCTTGAATACCTCCCAAGACCTCTTCTGAATTTTCCATAGCAATCTTCCTTTGAGGGTCACCAGTACCCCAGACCTCACTTTGTGAGTCTCTTTCTTCTATAATTTCTCTTCATCCCAGTTCCCATCTTGAAAACCATCTTCTTGGATTCCTTCTGCTCTCTCTGCTGCCTCGTTCCCTCTCCCTTCTCCTCTTCCTCCTTCCACCCTAGGCTTCTTCCTCCTCTTCCTCTCTTCTCTGATCTTCCATCTTCTTACCCCTACTCAGGGGACCTGTCTTTGCTTCCTGTTCTTTACAGACTTCCTAGAACTCTTGGCACCTTGCCATCAAGAGCAAGACCCACATTTCTAGCCGCTCAGTTGACAGTTTCTCCTGAATTTCAGCTCTTCAAATTCAATGAGTCTAGAGTCTGGAGCACCCATTCCTTAGTATGTTTTCAGATCAGATCAGATCAGATCAGATCAGTCGCTCAGTCGTGTCCAACTCTTTGCGACCCCATGAATTGCAGCACACCAGGCCTCCCTGTCCATCACCAGCTCCCAGAGTTCACTCAGACTCATGTCCATCGAGTCAGTGATGCCATCCAGCCATCTCATCCTCTGTCGTCCCCTTCTCCTCTTGCCCCCAATCGCTCCCAGCATCAGAGTCTTTTCCAATGAGTCAACTCTTCCCATGAGGTGGCCAGAATACTGGAGTTTCAGCTTTAGCGTCACTCCTTCCAAAGAAATCCCAAGGCTGATCTCCTTCAGAATGGACTGGTTGGATCTCCTTGCAGTCCAAGGGACTCTCAAGAGTCTTCTCCAACACCACAGTTCAAAAGCATCAATTCTTCGGCGCTCAGCCTTCTTCACAGTCCAACCCTCACATCCATACATGACCACAGGAAAAACCATAGCCTTGACTAGACGAACCTTTGTTGGCAAAGTAATGTCTCTGCTTTTCAATATGCTATCTAGGTTGGTCATAACTTTCCTTCCAAGGAGTAAGCATCTCTTAATTTCATGGCTGCAGTCACCATCTGTAGTGATTTTGGAGCCCAGAAAAATAAAGTCTGACACTGTTTTCACTGTTTCCCCATCTATTTGCCATGAAGTGATGGGACCTGATGCCCTGATCTTCGTTTTCTGAATGTTGAGCTTTAAGCCAACTTTTTCACTCTCCACTTTCACTTTCATCAAGAGGCTTTTTAGTTCCTCTTCACTTTCTGCCATAAGGGTGGTGTCATCTGCATATCTGAGGTTATTGATATTTCTCCCGGCAATCTTGATTCCAGCTTGTGTTTCTTCCAGTCCAGCGTTTCTCATGATGTATTCTGTATAGAAGTTAAATAAGCAGGGTGACAATATACAGCCTTGACGTACTCCTTTTCCTATTTGGAACCAGTCTGTTGTTCCATGTCCAGTTCTAACTGTTGCTTCCTGACCTGCATACAAATTTGTTTTAATATATGTTTTAATAAAACATAATAGTATGTTTTAATGTACTTTAAAATGCTTGTGCCCTTTGACCCAAAGGGTCAGTTTCTAGAAATTTATCTGAAAGAAACAAATCAGAACAATACTCTTAAGATTTATCCATGAGGTGGTTCACTGTAGATTCATTTATAAGAGTGAAAATGAGTGGAAACAACCAGAATATTTTTAAATTGGAGAATAGTACCGTGTGTACACGCTAAGTCGCTTCAGTCGTGTCCAGCTCTTTGTGACCCTGTGGACCTTAGCCCGCTAGGCTCCTCTGTCCATGGAATTTTACAGGCAAGGATACTGGAGTGGACTGCCATGCCCTCCTCCAGGAGATCTTCCAGACCCAAGGATCGAAGCTGCATTTCCTGTGGCTCCTGCATTGCAGGTGAATTCTTTACTGCTGGGCCACAAGGGAAGCCCTGGAGAATGGTTAAGGTTATAGTAAATCCATAAGGCAGAATATTACACAGCCCCTTAAAGTGTGACTTGAAGAATATTTAACACGTTCTGGCCACCATCCTAATGCCTAGGTTTGACGAACTTCCACATTACTTGGGTTGCAGCTGTCCCAAGGCCAGAATGTTCATCCATTTTGGTCACCATCCTCTCTAGAACGTTGGACAGCGCTAGGCCCACAATGGGTGCTTACAATTATTTGATAATGAATAGATGATTGACTTAGTCTAACCCTTTATTCCTCTTCCCTTAATACTCATGTGCAAATGGGCATTAAGTTTTATGATTTTCATGCATGCATTCGTCTACTCAATATATATTTCCTGAATGCTTGCCAGGGCCCTTCTGTGTTCATCTCCTACCTGTTCCCTCTGCCTGTTCCCCACCAGACCATTCATTATCTTGTCCTTAGGAAGATCATCCCATGAACCCTTGATCCTCAGACCCCCGCCTGCCTCCTCTGCTGTTTACCTGGGCACACTACCTGCCGACCTTGGTGCTGATCACAATGCAAGCCTCCACCAAAAAGCCCAGCTGAGTCCCACCACCTGCTAAACTCAATGATCCCAAGCTGCTGGCTGACACTCCCATCTCTTGTGATGGACTGATTTCCTAATACATGCCCACCATACCCCACTGCAACCACACACATCTCCAGGTTTCAAGGACCCTTGCTTTCTATTGAGAAAGATAGACGTTTTCATTTTGCAGGCTTTGTTTCTTTAACACACCTTTTTGTTTTTAACGGTTATTTAATCATTTTGAGGAGAAGGCGATGGCACCCCACTCCAGTACTCTGGCCTGGAGAATCCCATGGATGGAGAAGCCTGGTAGGCTGCAGTCCATGGGGTCGCTAAGAGTCGGGCATGACTGGGCGACTTCACTTTCACTTTTCACTTTCATGCAGTGGAGAAGGAAATGGCAACCCACTCCAGTGTTCTTGCCTGGAGAATCCCAGGGATGGGGGAGCCTGGTGGGCTGCCGTCTATGGGGTCACAAAGAGTCGGACACGACTGAAGCAACTTAGCAGCAGCAGCAGCAGCAGCAATCATTTTGAACCATCTGATTCACATTTTAAAAGGTTAAACAACAGCATATCTCCAAACCATTGTCTCTCAGCCACCCAATCCACCTTCCTGGAAGAAACCACCGTTCCTCATTTTTTATGTGTCCTTGCCAAGGATACGTATATAAGCAAATGTATAATATAATACATTTATATAGACACACATAAATACTCATATATTTTATATACATATAGATTTTCTTTTGTCTCTCTCCCTTTTTATCTTTTTACAAATGGTAGCTAGCATTCATCAAAAAAGTTTTTTTCACTGTCTTCCACCTTGCTTTTTTCTCATTACAATAGATCTTGAAGATTGCCTCATATCAGTACATAAAGTACCTAATGTGCCATTTTTAATACTTTGAGGGTCTTAAGTTTCATACTTTCAATAAGTGTTTTATTTGGGGGTATGTGAAAAAAACAAATTATATAACAGATGGAGGGGGGCTAAGAATAAAATGTGAATTTGGTCTGCTTGCTCTTATCCCCCTTGATTTAGCCTTTTGTAACTAAAATTTTAAAATGGCTTTGTTGAGGTGGAGCATTAGCAGTAGGAATGGATGCCGGTGTCTGTTCTGTAAGAGCGTGTGCCCCCTACTGGGTTTCCGCTGCCTGGCACTACACCCTCTACCCCTTGCCCATCCCCACCCTCCTCTCCCTTAATGCTGCTGCTGCTGCTGCTGCTGCTAAGTCGCTTCAGTCGTGTCCGACTCTGTACGAACCCATAGACAACAGCCCACCAGGCTCCCCCGTCCCTGGGATTCTCCAGGCAAGAACACTGGAGTGGGTTGCCATTTCCTTCTCCAATGCATGAAAGTGAAAAGTGAAAGTGAAGCTGCTCAGTCGTGCCTTACTCTTAGCGACCCCATGGACTGCTGCCTACCAGGCTCCTCTGTCCATGGGATTTTCCAGGTAAGAGTACTGGAGTAGGGTGCCATTGCCTTCTCCTCCCTTAACGCTAAGAAGGCCCAATGGGAGCCAGCTTGACAAACTGATGAATAAACCTAGGACTTTATAATTGGAGAGAATATTCAATTAATAAGCATTTTGCTTGAGGTACTTGTTGCGAGTTTGCAGCTGTCTAGCTATTGTTAAAGAAGGGATGGGGTTCGTGTGTCTTATAAACAGGTTAATGATGAAGAGGCAAATATTAAGAGCATGTCTCATGGAACACGACCTTCAGTTCTCCAGCCTTTTCCAACCAGCCCTCGCTCTGCCGGTGGTGGGGTGGTGGCAACAGTGGTTTATACGTGAGGACATCCTGGCCTTTCACCACCCTCTGTGCTTTGCCTAAAACTCTTCACTGCTCTCTCCCTTACCTGGACAATGGTAAGTAGCCTGGAAGTTCAAGATCTTGGAAGCAGCAGGAGCTGTCCTGGATCAGAGCAAAGATTCAAAAGAAGATCTCGTGGGGTGAAGGTGGGGGGCGAGGTTATCTGCAGTTTGTGTGGGGCCACTGCCAGCTCTTCCTCTTTTAGGGATCAGGCTCCCCCCAAGACCCTCATTCAGGATTCCTGCTTCCCATGTTGTCCAGAGAGAGAGGACAGGGCAAAGTGGTGGCTAGTTCCTGAGTTAGTTCTGTCTTTTGCAGATCCCCTGTGGGCTCCCCTGGTGGCTCAGAGATGGTAAAGAATCTGCCTGCAATGCAGGAGACCTGGGTTCAATCCCTGGGTCAAGAAGATCTCCTGGAGAAGGGAATGGCTCCCCACTCCAGTATTCTTGCCTGAAGAATTCCATGGACAGAGGGGCCTGGCAGGCTACAGTCCAGGGGGTCACAAAGAGTTGGACACGACTGAGCGACTAACACACACAGTGTTTTACTATCAGAAACTACTACTGAAAATCCTATCTAGAAGCCCAGTGTCTTGAAGTTTTTTCTAGGCTATCAGGTAGACATATGCTAAAATTTTCCCTATTCTAAAACAAGCCACAGCTAAATAAAAACTTTATTTTAAACACCACCCCCCTGCCCCACCCCGCATCTTACAAAGAAAAAAAATCCTCTCTCAAGCCTGTTTATGCCTCAAGCTACTACCCTGACTGTCTCCTTGGATTCCCTGCTAAACTACATGAAGAGTCATCTATATTCACCGCTTCAGCTTTCTCATAGGCTGCTTTTCCAACCCTGTCACTTGGGTTCTGGATTTCACCCCTTTGTCTGTCTTGTAACAGCTCTCTCAAGGGTCGGGCACATCTCAGCGGCCTTTTTCATCCTGTGTGACCACCTCCTAGAATAAGATGATACAGACCATGCCACCTGACCTGGAACCCTCTCTCCCTTCCCCATATGGCCCTGGTGCCAGGTGGTGCCTGTTCCCTTTCCACCTGTTCCTCTGGTCCCTTCTTGCTTTACGCAGGTGACACTGTGGTCCCCAGTTCTCCTGACTTCTCTCTTTCCGTTGGGGAGTAGACCTGCCCCCAGCATACACTCTCATCCTTGCACTCCTGGATCTTCCTGTCTCCCAGAGACGTCCATCTGTCTCCTCAGGTATCCCAAGGTCACCTCCTCCCCTGCCTCCTTCTTATGACTCTTCCTTTGGCTTCCTACATCCCCACTGGCTCTTGTGGGATATAGCTTCTCATCTTTGTTCCTTACAGCCTCAATAATTGTTGGATTGGTTGAACTTCACTGAACGGACCCTGTTTTTACTTCTACTTTCTCGATCTGTGTGTCCTGCCAGCTATGAAGGCTCTAATAAGCCTCTCCTCTCCCTGGGCTGTGTTACATCACATTCAGTGGACCACCTGCTATATCTGTTCAGTGTGAAGCCAACTAGAAGACCATGTGTCATTTGAAGGATCTTGAGTTATATTTTGCAGGTCCAGCTGTGGCTGCATCCATATTTCAGTTATGCATAGTTTTAAAGAGAACTTGCTTTAGGCATGTGAATGCTGGTTTTCTAGTGTCGTGAGGGTGTTATTGGTTAAGAACATGAACTTGGGAGGCAAAGGTTAATCTACCTGAGGCATAGGTTAAAAATCCATGCTCATCACCAGCTGAGTCCAGCATGTGGTTTTAGTTACGCTGACTAATTTCTATGCCTCTGTTTTCTAATGGGAGTAGAGGGTGCTGGGTGAGAACACTGGGGGGTGGGAAAAGACATAGATTTAGGATGAGCTGTGTGTCCTTAGACAAACTGCTTGACCTCTCTGTTAGGGCCCACATATATAAAAGGAGGATAAAAATACAGTCTACACTGCAGAGTTTTGTCAGGTCAGAGAAGAAAGTGTACTTTTGGTAGATGTTTGGCATGCACTCTGACTCAGACCTGGGATTCAGGAAAGATTAATTGCTATTTGTGTTAACCATAGAATAGTTGTTATTGTTATTGATGATGTTATTGTTGCCATTACTACTACCACAACTTCTACTGGGTCCATTTTACTACCTCCAGCCCTGCATCAGATGCCTGTGTCAGACTAAAGAAAAAAAGCAGTCAGCACCGACAAACTAAGGCAAGGTCCCTGAGAGTAGATTGTTCCAGACGCCAGCAAATTCACGTTTCTGGGAGACGTGGCTGCGTTATCCAGGAACATCAGAAAAAATACAACCAAATGTCTCTTCACCACGCCTTTGAGCGTTGCCCTGACGGCATCTTTCATTGTACACAGAAGAGTTAAGCCTTATCTTTTGTTTCCAAGAAGCAGCCACATACAGATGATCTGATCATTCTAAGAAGCAGGCATCAGCTTGAACACCAATGTGATTGCATCTCAAACCCATCAGCTGGTGAAAAGGGAGCTCAGATCAGAAGGTCTGAGCAAAATATTGAAAGCGAGATTACGAAGAAAGGTGTTTATTGAGGGGTCAGAGACATGAAAGCCGAATAGACCCAACAAATGGAGTGAAAATTGAAAGTAATTGATAAAGACTATGCAGAATTTAAGACTTAAGGAAAAGAAGAAAAGAAAAAAGCTCTAAGTACCTAGATGAACAAAACCACATAGAGTCACGTCAAAGAGTTTTCTGTGAACTCAAAGGGAATATTAATTAAGAGTCTGCAAGTCAATTCAGGTAAAATAAGGATGCATTAGAAGCAATACACATATATGCAGATATATACATATTCAGATCTTGGTATGTATGTGGGTGTGTGCATCTATGTCTAGAATATAAAGAAGTATAGAAGAACAATTCTGGTATTCTGGTTTCTCCTGCTGAAAGACTTTGAAACATTGTTATTAAGGTGATTTCCACATCATTTTAGCACAGCAGTGCCAAGAAAATCCCCCAAAGATAAAGACTGGTTTTTCAATTTCCAGGCCAATGAAAAGCGATTAAGTTTCAGATGACTATCACATCATTTCCCAACTATATTTAATTTTGTGTAGAGTGAAGGAGGGGAAATATGTGGCCACATTTAGGTCTCTTCATGCATAGAGATAAAGTTTGGCTTCTAAGTAACCAGAGTAATCTGTTAAAATACACATTCAAGATGTTATACATCATAGTGAATCAGAATAGTCATCCTGGAAAGCAGTGTAATTATTTTAGTGATTCTATAATTTCTGAAAGTTTTTCAAATGTGTATTTTTCAATTCCAGAGATCATTACAAGCTATGAAAAATGCATTTATTTAATGAAATATATTTATTGAGCACCTACTACTACCAGGCATTATGCTAGATATCAAGGATATGGCCGTTCGTAAGTCATAGGTTAGGTCTAAGAAGGTGGGTATTATTTTATTGACTCGAAGTAACATCACCAAGCATGTTCTTTCATCTTATTTGTTCGACTTGGTTGCTTCTAAAACTCAGATCCACCCTCAAAGAATCAAGTTGTGACACTTGTAAGAGTATTCAAAATTAAGTGTCATCTTTAGCCATGCTCCTCCTGCTGCTGCTGCTAAGTCGCCTCAGTCGTGTCTGACTCTGTGCGACCCCAGAGACGGCAGCCCACCAGGCTCCCCTGTCCCTGGGATTCTCCAGGCAAGAACACTGGAGTGGGTTGCCATTTCCTTCTCCAATGTATGAAACTGAAAAGTGAAAGTGAAGTCGCTCAGTCATGTCCGACTCTTTGTGACCCCATGGACTGCAGCCTACCAGGCTCCTTCATCTATGGGATTTTCCAGGCAAGAGTACTGGATTGGGGTGCCATTGCCTTCTCTGCTTTAGCCATGAGGAATTCCCAAATAGAAATGATGTAAGATGCCTGGGTAATGATAGAATCATTGTTTGTCTTCCCAGCTACCTTTGTGGGAGAAGATTCACTTGAATGGCAACACTTTAGTAAGGTTTAAATCACTTTAAATCATTCACTTTATATTTTTATATGTACTTGCAGTAGAGTCTGTGTATGTTTAGCACGTGGGTGCGTGCTCACACACACACACAAACACATACACCACTGTTTTTAGCACGTGTCTTCAGTCTCAAAACATTTTCTCTCTACTAGTGCATCACCAGCCTTCCCAGAGAGCCTGCTCACAGCTCTAAGAGCTGATGAGACAGATGCTTATTGATCTGTCTTTTGCCATTTTTCTCCCCTTTTCCAGAATCCTAGGGAATCGGGTGGCTGAACTGGAGAAAAAATTAAGAACTCTGGAAGTTTCTGGTTTGTGGAGTCTCCCAGGTAAGTAGAACTTTATAAAAACTTCTTTTTTTGAAAATTTGCAGAGCAGACTTTACCTTTTTAACGTTCTTTTATTTGAAGATTATTGCTGAGATGTCTATAAGTGTTTGAAACTTAAAAGCCATGATTTTGGAGGAAATCAGAAAAAACCTAATAAATATACAAAGTGAACTATGAAGTTTGCTAATCTAAATTCTGAAATTGTCATTGTATATGTCTGTATGTATGTTATTTTTAACTTTTGTGAGTATGGTAAATTGCTTCATTTTTTCCCTGTAGGTGTCTTATAGAGATGTGTTCAGTTTAATCATCACCCCTTAAAAGGAATATAAGAACTCACAAAAATTTATTCTATTTAATCATTCGTTCTAAAAATGAATGTACGAACTTACAAAGACGTATTCAATTTAATCATCAGTCTTAAAATTGAATATAAGAACAAACAATTGTTCTAACCCAAATGCGCTTTACAACCTTCTTCCCTCTTCCCTCATTCCATTTGCTACATAGCTTGAAAATAAAAATTTCTGCTGTAGATTTTTTTTCCGCAGTGGTGCCGGGTGTGAAGAAACTGATGTTTCACATTAATTAGCTATATTTATCCCATTTGTCTCGGTAAAATACCCCCCTTCATGAGACCCCCGTCAGCTTTCTTCTTTCTCTTTACATTCTCCAGAAACTTGTATTTATCATTTTCTACCACCTCCTCTTTCCCTGGAAGCAACTTTGTACATATATTTTTAGTTACTTAACCTTTCTGCACAAACCCTTCTCTACCCTTGAATCATATCCGTTGCTTCCTTGTAATGTATGAGAAATGAACATTGCCACAGGGACATGGACAAAACCACATGTTTTCTTAATGTAAATCTGAATAGCCGCCTCAGGTTGCCTGGAAGTGTATTTCATAAATTGCAATTTTTAGTAGAGATTCCTTGAACTTGATGTCAGAAGACCTAACAGACCTAATTAGTGCCAAGTGCCATCCTGGGGATTTGAATGATCCATTTTGCACAAGAATCTTTTGATGCAGTTAAAACCTTATCTCTTTTGAAGGCCTTTCTTTTATTGCATTGAATTTCAACACAGTCAGGCAAATTTATCGTTTATTTGTGCAGTCGGATTGCTATTTCTGTGCATGTTCTAGCGTTTGGATTTTTTTTTTCTCTCCAAATGACTTAGTGAGATTTCACAATGTTTTATTTCTACAACTTATGTAAAAAGATGGAAGTCAAATAAATGAAAGAATGCTGAGAATTTCCTATCTCTGCTGTTGTTTGGTCTAGGTTAGAATGGCTATTATGCAATAACAATTGTTTCTTTCCTTTTTTTTTTTTTTTCCTCCTGCTGCCTGAAGGCCTGAGCTACAATGTTTCCATAGGATTTGGGAGTATGTTCTTTTTGAAATATCTGTGTTTGTGGCTAATAGCAGTGCATTAATGTCATCCCTGCATGTAAATAAATAGAAATGCATTCTCTTTGTATCCTTGCACTTTTCTGATTAGAATAGTCAATTGAAATAGAGAATTCAATTAGCACAAAGCAAATATTAAATGGTAGCATTTGCTTGGAGGGCAGCGACTGAATGAATTTTATGCCCCAGCCTGTTTGTTCTAATCTCTGGCCTCCACGTGGGTACAAAGTGGGAGGACAAGAAGAAAAGAACGGCAGTTCCCCCAATCTGACACGGTTTATGTGACTGTGGTAGCACTGCCCTGATGCAGTAATAAAGGATGTTACAATGAGGCATCACCTCACTATCATTTTCAAACCATGTGGGGGGAGAGGGGCCTCTTTCCTGCAAATCAGACCAGTCCCTTCTATCTGCTCATCATTGTATGGTCTCCATTTGAGCTCTAATAGGCAAGCAAGCGGAGAAGGCAATGGCACCCCACTCCAGAAAATCCCATGGACGGAGGAGCCTGGAAGGCTGCAGTCCATGGGGTCGCTGAGGGTCGGACACTACTCAGCAACTTCACTTTCACTTTTCACTTTCATGCATTGGAGAGGGAAATGGCAACCCACTCCAGTGTTCTTGCCTGGAGAATCCCAGGGACGGGGGAGCCTGGTGGGCTGCCGTCTATGGGGTCGCACAGAGTTGGACACGACTGAAGTGACTTAGCAGCAGCAGCAGCAGCAGCCAAGCAAGAGGAAGTATGTTATTTTTTTTCTTCTCTTCCTCCTTCCTCCTCTTACTTCCTCCACTTCCTTTTTCTCTTCTTCTTCCACTTTTCTCTTCTTCCTCTTCCTCTTTCGCTAAGTAAGGGAATATTTACTATTTTAGCCAAGTAGAGGGGATTGAGACCCAGTGGTTTCAGAGAATTGCTAGCTCTCAGTTATTTACCAGTCTTGAAAGGATCTGTGTCTCCTCTAAGAGATCAGTCCATAACATGTTGATACTTTCTGAGTATCATCTTTGTGAATTCAGTCCTGTACCAGGTGTTCTAGACATGCCCCTCGCCCCCTCCAAGAATCAACAGTCCCACTGCTGCTGCTGCTGCTAAGTTGCGTCAGTCGTGTCCGACTGTGTGTGACCCTATGGACAGCAGCCCGCCAGGCTCCGCTGTCCACAGGATTCTCTAGGCAAGAATACTGGAGTGGGTAGGAAAGTGCGATGAATATGCATCATGCAGTGAAAGGAAAACACAAAATGATACAGAAGTGTCAGTGAGGTGATAAAGATGTTAGTATGTGAGGGAATAATGTGACAAGTCATTGAATACTGGACCTGGAATGACAGTTGAGAGCAAAAAGTTCAAGGATGACAAATACTTGGTATATATTACACAGCATCATTTCCGTGCCAGTGGCAGACATAGCTAATCAATCACATCGCCCTTCCTTGATAATCTCACATGTGGCCCTCAAAAGAGTCTTTTACATTGGCTTTCCAGGAAGCTACCTCCTGGTCAGAGTTGACATGTGAGAGAAAACCTTCTTCCCTTTCATGAACTAGTCTGATCCCCTCATTTTAAGGAAACAGAAATTTCCATAAGGAAACAGAAATTCAAGAAGTTGGGTAATACCTAAGGCCACAGAAGCTGAACTCAGGTGTTCAGATCTTCATTTCAGTGCTCCATCTGCCCAGGGAAAGTACAGTTCAGGAAAGAGAGACATAGAAGGCAGGGGGCTGGCAGATAGTAGAGTGAGGGAGGGTAGGGAGTGTAGATCAAATCAGCTGGGAACTGGTTCTCAAAGCAAGCTGAATTGGAGAAGAAAGATTCAGAAGCTGGAACAATCTCTCCCAAGACTCTAAAGGACCGTGGTGAAGAAGCCCACCTCTCATGACTATAAGGCAGAATTTCTCTTGGCCTTGGAGCATGCTCTTTTTCTTTGACTCTCTTCTCCCTCCCTCCTCACTCTCTCAGCCAACAATATTCAGCTCTTGGTGGTGTTGGATAGAGTTGGGGCAAATGTGTGATCTTGCCGGGAAGCAGGCAAGTCTGACAGATGTCACAGCCCATGTGGAGAAATCATCTGGAAAGCAGCAAGTCCTCCAGACTGTTTAACAGTCCCTGAGAGGTGGGGGAGACACAGGGCTCTGTAGAGAAAGCCACAGGGTGGGCTGGTTGGCCTTGCTCTTCAGGAAGGAATGGCCCTCCACTCTCCCCAGCCCCCCATCTGTCAGCCTTCTTCTCCCGGCAGTTTGCTGGCATCTGCGAGTGAGAATGATGCTTGGAGGGGGCAGGGGAGGGGGCAGGCACTGAGAGAAGGCTTCCTGGATGTGCTTCTGCTCCGAAAAGAAACACTGAAAGCCGGGAAAAAGTCTGGCAAGAGCAGAGCCTGGCTCTTTGAGCTTTTTATTTGAATTCTGTATTTTCCACTCTCAACATCAGTCTGGGGAGGAAAATGTGCATTCTGAAAGTAACTGGCACATTTTGGAGAAAGGAAGGAGTGCTGTTGCGTTATAGGGAATCAGGAGGGCTTCTGGAAACTCAAACACCAGTTAACAGAAGGGCCTGTGTAACCTGCGTTGATTGTGGTTTGAATCTAGTTTGTGGATCGTCCACACCCCATTCCCCAGTCCCAAGGACCAAAATGGAGCTGGGAGACAGCAGACCATCAGATTAGAGTTCAACATAGTCAATACAGAGAGAGCCTGGGCTTAGAAACAACAGAACTGAGAGCCTTCTAAGGAGGGTCTTTGAATTCTTCAAATGTTTTGCAAAAACCAATCTTGACATTTTACCATCAGATAAGGAAGTAATCTTTGCAGGTGGGGATTTTGGAAGGTGTTTATCTTCTCCTCCAACCCCTACTTTGATTAGATACGGATTAATTTATGGACAAATGGTGGTTTCTGTTTCCCATGTCTGCATGCCTGTTGCTCAGATTCTTGCAGAAGTTTAGGGCTTCCCAAGTGGCTCAGTGGTAAAGAATCTACCTGCCTATATAGGAGATGCAATAGATGCAGGTTTGATTCTTGGGCTGAGAAGATTCCTTGGAGGAGGCATGGCAACTCACTCCAGTATTCTTGCCTGGAGAACTCCATGGACAGAAAAGCCTGGTAGGCTATAGTCTGTGGAGTCGCAAAGAGTCAGACATGACAGCACACCCACACATACCCCAGCATTTTTGAGGAGCCATTGTGGAGTGGATAATTCACTGTGGTTGAAGAGGGCCAGGAAGTCATTCTGCCCTAGAGGATTCCTCACAATAGGAAGACGCGAGGGTCTCCCTCCCACTGCCTTACCCACTCAGCTGCAGCCAGCTCCCAGCTCCGCCCATATTCTGATTCCTTGACCACAGGACAGAGTGGACTTGGAAGGCTTGTTGGGGCACAGAGGATAGAATGTGCCTCTGCTGCCAGCGTATCTGCTGGAAAGATGGAACAGGAATTGCAATTCTCCCCCTAACTTAGGACAGTGACTTATTGAAGAGAAACAAAAGAAGCCCACTTGAGACATCTGGTATGGCTTCATAACAACCATTATTGCTTCATGGTGTTTCTAAATTGTATCTTTGCAACATAAGGGGAGACCTGACTGGGTTGACTTCATCCTGTTGTTCAGTTGCTCAGTTGTGTCCGACTCTTTGCAACCCTATGGATTGCAGCACACTAGGCTTCCCTGTCTGTCAGCAACTCGTGGAGCTTACTCAAACTCATGTGCATCGAGTTGGTGATGCCATCCAACCTTCTCATCCTCTGTTGTCCCCTTCTCCTCCTGCCTTCAATCTTTCACAGCATTGGGGTCTTTTCCAATGAGTCAGCTCTTCGTATCAGGTGGCCAAAGTATTGGAGTTTCAGCTTCAGCATCAATCCTTTCAATGAATATTCAGGATTGATTTCCTTTAGGATGAACTGGTTGGATCTCCTTGCAGTCCAGGGGACTCTCAAGTGTCTTCTCCAACACCACAGTTCAAACGCATCAATTCTTCGGCACTCAGTTTTCTTTATAGTCCAACTGTCACATCCGTACATGACTACTGGAAAAACCATAGCTTTGACTTGGTGAACCTTTATTGGCAAAATGATGCCTGTGCTTTTTAATATACTCTCTAGGTTTGTCATAGCTACATCCGGAGAGCCTCTTAAAATATCCAAAGCTTCAGTTCAGTGGTTCTCCTTGGGAAACCTCTCCAGATTGTGGTCCTAAAGACTCTGGATTTCTTTCAACTTGAGACAATATCTATACTCCTGGAGAACTTCAGGGCCAGCTCATATCAGATCCCTCTTCTTCTGGGATGACCCTCATGAAGCAGAAACCCGAGAGTGATGGCTGCTAATAACAAGCTCCACCTGCCTGAGGGAGCCACAGGCATCCATACCCACCAAGTAAACATCAGGATTCCCAAGGATGCATCAACCATTTATTCACAGTTATCAGCTGTTTATGAAGCACCTACCGTATGCCAAACTCTCTACTAGTTTTGGAAATCAAGTTAATAAGATTACATGTATGACCAACAGGGAGGGTAGTATTACAAACAAGTTAAGGGCTCAGAGGTGCAGGCCAAGGTTCACCTCGTTCTCCAAGGCAGTGGACATCTTGACCCAAGTACCATTCTGTGCTCCACCAAACCTGAGTAGAATCATAGAACTTTAGAGCCCCAGAGACATTCAGTGACTTGGCTTCAGATAAGGTTTCATTCAAAGCCAGACAGCTGAGGCTGGAGCATGGGCTGGGCCATGGCCCTGGGGTTCACTGTTGGCATGGTGGTACCCACCAAGAGAATCTTCGGGGTTCATGGGCAGGAGTTGGAGATGAAATCCTCCCTCACCTGACCACTGGGCAGCATCACCTTCTGTGTATGTGTTTTGTGTCCATGTGTACAAGCTCACATTTCAAAGCCACACCTCCCTGCTCCCCACCTTCATACCTTGCCATGGCCTCAAAAATAGAGTTGTAATGGTTTTCCTTTCCTCTTCCTCTTCACCTCAGGCTTTCTCTGCCTGGTTAGGGAGCTCATATGAATTGATAAAAGGGTTTGGCTGGGATGTGTCTTTATATCCTAAATAGAGTCTAGCTGTGATCATTTGGGGAACCTGATACTACCTGCTGTATGACATACTTATGATTCAATTTAAATGACCAAATCTAATTAAATCAGACCCAGTGTGTATGGCAGTTCTACTGGTTCCATAAAACAGTCATTTCAATCTGTGAAATTTCTTGAGTGCTGACGAAATGCCTAAATGTTTTACGTGAATCAGTTCATTTTATCTCCACCACCCCCTGAGGTGGCTGCTGTTATTCTTCCTCACTGTACAGATGAGGGCTCTGAGGCTCAGAGAGGCTCAGTGACTTGTCTGAGGTCACCCGGCTAGCTAGTGATGGGCTCCAGGACACAAGCACTGCAGCATGGCTCCAGAGCCTGCACTCAAAGTGCTCGACTACTCTTGTTAGTATTGCTGTTGTCTCACCCAGATGAAAGCCATTCAGTTTCTGATAGATACAGCATGCTACCCTTTCACGGTGGCATTTGTGGGCATCTGTGTTCTGAGCAGACTTTAGGACTCATAGGCAGCTGGCCCTGGACCCCTCTGCCCTGCCTTCACTGTGGAGAGGGTAGGCTGGCCCTTCTCCACCATGGCACTGTCTATGATTGAAGAAGGAGCCTTGCTCACCCAAAGAGCCAGTCCCTTGGGTGGGTTGAGTGTTGCCACCACTCCAGTGGTGACATAATATGTCCACTTTCCTCTTTTCTGTGACAGGGGGCAAAGACACCATACTGTTCAGTGACCCAGCTCTTCCCACCATGCAGAGGTCAAGATCCCCACTGCTCAAGTTTGTGGAGCAGCCCAGTGAAAACAAAGCAAGTCCCAAGGATGGTAAGCAAGCCCTTAATTTCTTGACTCTTTCCTGGCCTGTGCCTGGTGCGGGGATGAGTGGACACCAGTCCTTCACGTTTCTGCAGCATCTGCAGCACTTTTGGGTCATCCCTCATGCTTCCTCTTATTTGGAGTTTCCAGCAGAAGAACACTGGTTCCTGCACTCTCAGCACAGTGGAACGAGGCTAAGAGTGAGGGTGCAGGATTTAAGCAACCTGGGTTCATATTGCAGCCTCACATCACACTGGTTGTGAGAACTTGGACTGGTAACTTCAGCTTCAGTTTCCTTTCCTATAAGACAATGAGATGAGACACTGCCAACCTCGGGGAAATCTTGACACATTGCCTGACATGTGGTAAGTAGTCTGGGAATCAGTTGAATGAAGGAAAAATCTTCCTTACCAGGCACACTTTCTGGAGGCAGTGTGTTTTAAAGGAGATCAAGGGCCCATTTAAGGTGCCAGATGAAGCAACAAGGTGAGAACCAGATCTCTTCCAAGGTGGTAGTCTCATTTCTCTAGCTAAACTATCCTTCACATCTTTCTGAGTTTTGCTCAGCTTCTTCCTACAGCCCCAATATGGTTGCCAGCTTCCAAATGATCCCCACTTCCTGGCATTCATGCCCTTGTATAGTTCTCTCCCACATTGGTCTATGTGACTGATGGGTTACAACAGAAGTGATGGTACATGACTTCTGAGGTCAAGTTATAAAAGGCACATGGTCTGCCTTGCGCTCTCTGACTTGGATCACTCACCATAGAGAAAGATGGGTGCCACATCACAATGATTCTTGACCATCCCTACATGCTCTTCATGTGGCCTGGAACTGAGGCCTCCAGCCATCAGCCACGTGAGTGCACCATCTTGGAAGCAGATTCTCCAGCCCCAGGCAAACCTTCAGATGACAGTAGCCCTTGTAAAGGTTTTGATGACAACCACATTAGAGACCATTAGCAAGAACCACCCAGATAAACTTCTACAGGCTCCCAAGTCATAAGCTGCTAAGTTTCAAGATAATTTGTTGTACACCATTAGATAACTAATATACATCTATTTCTGCTTATGCCAAAGCCTTTGACTGTGTAGATCACAATATACTGTGGAAAATTCTGAAAGAGATGAGAATAC
Organism: Bos grunniens; assembly: GCF_055505025.1. Taxonomy (NCBI): domain Eukaryota; kingdom Metazoa; phylum Chordata; class Mammalia; order Artiodactyla; family Bovidae; genus Bos; species Bos grunniens. The sequence goes on from NC_141170.1 coordinate 74,076,733, forward strand.
CAGACCACCTGACCTGCCTCTTGAGAAACCTGTATGCAGGTCAGGAAGCAACAGTTAGAACTGGACATGGAACAACAGACTGGTTCCAAGTAGGAAAGGGAGTACATCAAGGCTGTGTATTTTCACCCTACTTATTTAACTTATATGCAGAGTACATCATGAGAAACGCTGGGCTGGAAGAAGCACAAGCTGGAATCAAGATTGCCAGGAGAAATATCAATAACCTCAGATATGCAGATGACACCACCCTTATGGCAGAAAGCAAAGAAGAAGTAAAGAGCCTTTTGATGAAAGCGAAAGAGGAAAGTGAAAAAGTTGGCTTAAAACTCAACATTCGGAAAACTAAGATTATGACATCCAGCCCCATCACTTCATGGCAAATAGATGGGGAAACAATGGAAACAGTGACTGACTTAATTTGGGGGGGCTCTAAAATCACTGCAGATGGTGACTGCAGCCATGAAATTAAAAGACGCTTACTCCTTGGAAGGAAAGTTATGACCAACCTAGATAGCATATTAAAAGCAGAGACATTACTTTGTCAACAAAGGTCCACCTAATCAAGGCTATAGTTTTTCCAGTAGTCATGTATGGATGTGAGAGTTGGACTATAAAGAAATCTGAGTGCAGAAGAATTGATGCTTTTGAACTGTGGTGTTGGAGAAGACTCTTGAGAGTCCCTTGGACTGCAGGAAGATCCAACCAGTCCATTCTAAAGGAAATCAGTCCTGGGTGTTCATTGAAAGGAGTGATGTTGAAGCTGAAACTCCATACTTTGGCTGCCTGATGCAAAGAGCTGACTCATTTGAAAAGACCCTGATGCTGGGAAAGATTGAGGGCAGGTGGAGAAGGGGACGACAGAGGATGAGATGGTTGGATGGCATCACCGACTCAGTGGACATGAGTTTGGGTAAACTCCGGGAGTTGGTGATGGACAGGGAGGCCTGGCGTGCTGTGGTTTATGGGGTTGCAGAGTCAGACACGACTGAGCAACTGAACTGAACTGATACCCAGCACATGGGTATCAAGGTTCTTTCCTGTGTTTCTACAATTTCCTCTACATGTTCTTTTGCTGAGAATCATGTCTTCAACCATCACCTCTACCAAAATATATTTGAAATATTTTTTCCCAGTGGGTCTCATATACAGAGTCATTGTCCTATCTTTCCCAAAGCACAGCCTGTCCCACCAACATACTCTATGGACTTTTCAAATGTGACATCACAGCCCTTCCTGCTGCCCTTCTTCTTGTCACTTAACTCTCCAGCAACCCTCAGAGTCATCATCAACCACTCTGCACTTTCCTTCTCCATCCATATCTGGTCTGTTGCTACCATTTCTTCAGAGTTTCTTGCATCTCCATTCCTATCACCTCTGGCTTGGTTTGGGCCCTCCTCACCTCCTGGGAAAGGCCTCCATTCTGGTTTTCCTGCCTCCCAGAATCTCCTTACTCCCTTCCCATCTTTATCCTGCTGCTATAGGATAAAGCTTCTGGAGCACGTTTTCCATCATAGTTGTACTGTGCTCAGAAAATGTCAAGTGGCTCCCCAACTGTCTATTATTAACTGTTGTGTAACAAAGCACCCCCAAACTTAGAACTTAAAGCCACAGCTGTGTATTATTTATCATGAGTCTTTGGATCAGATGAGTGGTTCTGCTTATCTGACCTGGGTTCAGCAAGGCTCAGTCACCTCTGCTTTTGCACAGCTGTGTTTTGAAGCCCATTCTGATCACTCATACTAGTGCATGGAATCATAAGAGGAAAAGCCAAGACAGATCTGAGATTTCAACAGAGAAGTCCTCCAAGCACAAGCAGAATTCCTGGAGAGAGCCCCTGACTCGGGTGGTTTCCACGGTGGCCAGAAGACAAAGCTGGGACTTTCTAGCTTTGACTTTCCAGCCAGCAGCGTGTGGCTGTTTGCAAGGCTGTCCCGTAACACACCATAGCCCACTGTGCCATCTGGGACATGTCTTGGCAAGTGGTCATCCCATTCCAGCATCCAGTGCTCCCGTGGACATCTAAAGCCCTCTGTCTGCTGTGGGCTCGCTGAGCTCCCAGGCCTGCTAACCTGACATGGAGTCTGAGCCTGGCTTGATTTTCACGAGGGTGGCATAAGGGATGGTCTGATTCAAAATGATAGCTTCCAGAGTCCCATCATTAGCTTTCATTGTTCCAGCCCCATCCTTTGCCAGCACGCGTGGCAACAAGGAAGCGTTTATGTAGCTGCTGTCAGTGTCTGGGGTGGCCTCATCACCGCTGTATCTCTGATTAATTCCAGCTGAAAGCAGCTCGCACTCAGGAGGACAGAGCCCATCAGAGACCAGTTCACAAAAGAAGACGAATGTGCCCTTTGGGCCAGTGTTTGGGGAGGGGGACATGGTTTTTAGGAGACTTGCAATCTTTTCCACAAAGAGCTATTTACTGTTTTTCATCTTTTAGAGAAAGTGTTTTTTTTTCTTTACGCACTATTTGTGTCCTAACGCATTTTTATCAGTTGATTGCCTCATCATTATTGGTATGTATGTTGTTATTAATAAGTATTAATGATGCTAATTCTGTTTGCTACAGCAGCACAGATTAATTCCTATTTGGGGGTAACACTATTTTCCGATTCTGAGCTAATTCAGAAATCTTTCTTTTATGGAAATGGGCATGCCATGTGTCTGTTCTCAAAGGAAAAATAAAACTCCCACAGCTTAAGATCAACATTCCAGAACCACAGAGTTAAGGACGATTTTGTTCCCACAGAGAATAACCAGAGGCCCTCATTATTAGCTCAAGCATTGTGGTATTTTCAGTAACTTTTCTTAGTCTTCTGATCATGACTTGAGTATACATTTTGGATATCTTCGGGATAAACAAAAGGGAGAAGAGGATTTGTGGATCCCGCTGTTGACCCATAATCCTGTCTCAGAGCCTGGTCTCTGTATGGTCTGAGACTCCGAAAATCTAGGCTTTCTCAGGAAAAAAAATAATCTGCACTGCTGCTGCTGCTGCTAAGTCGCTTCAGTCGTGTCCGACTCTGTGCGACCCCATAGACGGCAGCCCACCAGGCCCTGCCGTCCCTGGAATTCTCCAGGCAAGAACACTAGGGTGGGTTGCCATTTCCTCCTCCAATAATCTGCACTAGGACCAAATAAGAGAATTACAGACTTGTTCATCCCCTCATTGTGGCTGTGTCTTGCTCGATAATGATGACAGCAGTGTAGCTCCCCTCCCCTCACCCTCCAAACGTTGAAAAGTTCTCCCTGGTAATCTCAGAGGTTTGCCATTTTAAAAGATTCATACATTTGAACACGAGTGGAATGTCACCTAAAGAAATGCCATGAGGCAGGGGACTGGTGACCAGAAGGCCTCAGTGTAATTTAGACCACTCTCCCTTAGATGCAAATTAAGATAGAGAAGATTAACCTGACCCACAGTAAAAACACTGCAAAAGGTTTAGGGGTTAGGTTGTTACGGATAAGGTTAATTAATTTTTCAGGGGTGCCAGAATATACTACTAAGTGTCCTGGTAGAAGTAATTTCATAAGAGTAATTTCCAGAAGGATTTTATTCATTTCTCACTGGTGAAAATTTTCACTGTAAAAAGACCATAATTTACCCCTTTTGAGTAAAGTTTCTCGCACTGTGCTGGAAACTGGCTCATTTTGGCTCTGTTTCCCTTGTCTCCTGTACAACCACTATAACATTTTTCACTTGTTTATACAAAAATTATGTGATTGCCTCCCTGAGTTATCTCAGGTGTAGCTAAATGCTTGTGTGAGTTAGAAATCTTTTTTTTTTTCTTCTGAAAGTGCCATTTTAAGAACTTTTAGGGTGGCAACCTGAACCTGGAATAAATTAATTTGAGGATTGCTTTCATTTATTAATGGATAGTATTGAAATATATGTACTAATACGTTCATTTATTCATGCACTGATGTAAATGTCCACAGATTCAAATGTTTAATAAGCTATTTATTGAGCCCCCAGTGTAGAGCACTGGCCAGGATAAAAGATTAATTGGGTAAGATATTAAACTTCAGGTGGGTTTTATAAAATAGTTATATGTAAGTAACAATCCAAGGGTTAAAAGCACAAAGTTCCCTTGGCGGTTCAGACACAATTTTGTGGGGATTAGGACAGTGGGGAGATTACCTCTGGGTAGATTTATCAAATAGGCTTCATGAAGGAGGTAGAGGGTAGGACTCACTCTTGAAACTGGTCATCTGGATGCATCAAGAGTGATGGTCATAGAGGCATCAAGCACATAAGCAAAGGCACAGAGGGCAGGGCCGGGTGCCATGAAGGGTTCTGTGTAGCTGGAATGTAGGGATATGAGGAGAGTTGGTATGGCAGGTAGATGGATGTGGAGTCACTTAAGGCCTTGAATGTGAGGAGAAGCTTGGGCTTTGCTCCCTGGGCACAGACAGCTCTTAGAGATTTGAAAGCTGGGGAAAGGCATGGTCAGATTTGTGTTTCAGTTCTAGTGTTTCTCACACTGTAACATCCACCCACATCACCTGTGATCTTATTAAAATGTAGGCTCTGAAACAGTAGGTCTGGGGTAGGACTCTGCGTGTCTGACAAGCTGCCAGGTGATGCTCCCACTGCTGGTCCACAGACCCCACTTGGAGGAGCAAAGTTTTAGGGAAGGTTCCTCTCCCAACAGGTTGGATCTGAGCAGAAGGAGTATGGGAACCTATTAGGAACTAACATACACTATCCTGGCTGAACAGATCTGAATAGTTACTTTTTTAAAAATCAAGACTTGCTTTAGTCACTCATTTATACATTCAAGAATCTCATTGTAAACACAAGTAATGGTCTCATTTTCAGATACAGTACTTACTGTGGTCAATGAGTTCTCAGGAGAGTTGTCCATAACTAAAACACAGGCTTTAAAGTATATATGAAAGAATTAAATTTTTGTTCCTGGGGGATTTCTGTGGTCATCCAAAGAGCTAAAGAGAAAAAAATGGCTTATTTTGAAAGGTGAGATGCAAATCTATATCAGAAGAACTAGAGATGTGGAGTGTGGGGACAGAGGTCAAGCTCTGTCTGTTGAAGGAGACCACAGTCCTCTTCCCCAGGGACCAGCCTGTCAGTTGTCACACCCACCACTCTCTTTGCATCATCTCCTCTTCCGTCATTCTTCCCACCCTTCATCTTAGCTGTTTCATTGCAGTCTTATGGTCCATCTGATTTCATCAGTATTTCATCTCTTCTAGAGTTTCTCAGAATTTTTGCCAGGGTTCAGCCATGTTTAAATTTCTTAAAACTTTTAAACATTTGATTGGGTAAATAAATGTTAAAAAACACATAGTTACTTAATTCAGTAAGTGAAATGTGATCAAACAAGTCAACTTTCTTTCAAACCTCCTACAGTTCTCCCTTCAGTTCAGTTGAGTCGCTCAGTCATGTCCGACTCTTTGCGACCCCGTGAACTGCAGCACGCCAGGCCTCCCTGTCCATCACCAACTCCCGGAGTCCACCCAAACTCATGTCCATCAAATTGGTGATGCCATCCAGCCATCTCATCCTCTGTCATCCCCTTCTCTTGCCCCCAATCCCTCCCAGCATCAGAGTCTTTTCCAATGAGTCAAGTCTTCGCATGAGGTGGCCAAAGTATTGGAGTTTCAGCTTTAGGATCAGTCCTTCCAAGAACACCCAGGACTGATCTCCTTTAGAATGGACTGGTTGGATCTCCTTGCAGTCCAAAGGACTCTTAAGAGTCTTCTCCAACACCACAGTTCAAAAGCATCAATTCTTCGGCGCTCAGCTTTCTTCACAGTCCAACTTAGCTCCCCCAAATTCCATCTTTCAGCTTGAAGTTGCACCTGCATGTATCTGATACAGGTCTGATTGTGGTGGGTTCTGCTCTGGCTCCATCTGGGGAACCAGGAAACATGCCCCAGCCCCCTTACCCTTGCAATCTGCCCAGCAAGCCTCTTCCAGACACTTTAACCCTGTCTGGCCTGAGGGCTAAACCAGTCTTGACTTCTGGAAACCTTGGTGTCTGGTGTTGAATGCACATGTCCACGTGCTAAGAGTTCATTCCCCAAGTGCTTCTTCCCAGGCACGCAGAGCCCCTGTGGCTTGTTAGGTTCAAAAGGGACATTAGAGAGCCCTGCCCTTTATTTTATGTCTGAAAAAAAGGAGGCAGAACAGGTTGTCCTGATTACAAAGCAAGCAAATAGGAAAATGGGGGCAGGAGGCTGGTTCTCAGGGGCCCACGTTCTCTTTCATCCCCCTCTAGTTGCAGCTGGAGAATTTCTATTATACAAGTTTAGGGAGAACAGTTTAGTTAGGAGGGGTAGGGAGCTTGAAGCTGCTTTTGCATATAACCTTTTATTAAAATTGAGGAAGTACCAGCGGTTGGCATCAAAGAATGAGGTGCTGATGGAGATTGAGGGTGGGGGGCACTCAATCTCTCCTAACTACTCCTTTTTCCCACACTGAAGAAGCCAGAACCACTTTGTATTACTGAAAAGCCCCAGATCTTCCCTGAGCTACACAACGCACAAAACCTTTGTCCTCAGTTTAAATATTTCATGAGCTCAAGAAGTCACCATCAGTGAGCGAAGCAGGTGATAACCAGGCTCCTGGAAAGGAGAGGTTACAGACACGGCCCACGTGACCCCTTTCCTTCAATTAATGACACAGGAGTCACCAGAGTGGCTGCTTTCTTTTTTGTGGGCCCTGTGTTGCCTTCAGCAGCATTTTCTACCTCGGAGGCCCGGCCACAGTGGGCTGGAGGTTGGGAGGAGAGGGGAAGTGAGGGCTGAATTCCAGCTGGAGGTCTGATGCTGATCCCCCCACCCGCTGTCTGTTTCAGGGGAGGCTCAGAAGCAAGATGAAAGTTGTGCTGCTCCCGAGGTGCTGGCAGTGCGGGAAGATGCCGGGAGGCTTGCTGTCAGCTCCCCAGCAAGTCAGAGCCACAGGAACCAAACCAAGCCCTTTCATCCCTCATTACTCCAACTACCTTCTGAGGAAGAAGAGGTAAACAGGCTTGGGAGGGAGACCATGAAACTGACAGAGGAGCAGGCAGCTGCAGGCCCAGAAGGAGTCAGGAGAGAGAGTCCCGTGGAGGGCCAGAGGGAGGAGATGGGGCCATCCCCCCCAGGCCTGACCTCCGACGGGCCCTGCCCCAAAACTTGCCGGGACTCCTCTGAGTCCAGCCAGCCAGAAGCCAAAGTTTCCACCCTGGAGGATGACAAGGACACTGCAGAGGGTGGAGGAGGCACAAGGAGCACTGTGAAAACATGAAGCGGAAAGAGATCAGGCACGATGCCATGTCGAAGGTACTCCAGACGTAAAGAATTACACATCAGAACAGCTCAGCGAAGAAGTCACTTTCTCCTAAAACACCTCCAAGTCTGCAAGTGAGAAGGGACACGGATCCGGTTGCAAACTGTGAATATTCTGATGATGCCAGCAGAGTCTGATTTATTAAACACAGGTCCTCAAGCTTTTCAGCGTCTCTTTCTGTGGAAGCCACACTGCTGTAAACGTGGCCAGGCACGGGTTCGTGTCAGCCATGTGGCTGGTTTTCAGCATCGGTCTCTCTGTCAGCATTAGTTTTATTTAGAGATAAGATGTTTTTCTATTATCAGTTAAAGTTGTTGGTCAAAATTATGGAAAGGGTTTGAAATGGGTGGGGTTTTTAATCAGGTGCCCGTCTTTGTCATGACTCAGTGGCTGTAGAGTAAGGAGTGGTTGAGCATAGTGGATCCAGAGGGCCCACAGCTCCTCTCTTCACATCAGGGCCGGGTGGGACCTCCCAGCATGGATGTTCTTGGCATCCTGCCTGTAGCACTGTCTGTCCTGGCACAAATGGCAAGTGGAAAGGGGCTTAAGTGGGCTCAGAAGACTAGGCTTTTGGTTTGAAATCCATAACGCCTGTTGAGACCTGTCTGCTGACTACTAGAGCTGAGTTTTCCAGCCTGGAATTCTAGAGGATTAATTGACCTGGAGTGATGGAGGGTTGTGGAGAAGCAGAGAGGAAGGGGACTCCAGTGGTGTTTTGATTTTTTGTTTCTGAGATGATATGGGAGCCAAAACCTGGGAATGCTGGTTCTCTGCCTTCAACCCAGGCTGCATTTAGGGCTTTATGGTCCTGTGGGTTGTGGCAAGTGTAGCTGCTTCTGGGCCAATCCAGGTTTCCCCACCGCCTGGAATCTCTAGCCATTGCTCCTGCAGCAGAATGCTGCAGCCACCCGCTCTGTGGCACCAGGCACTGAGGTTTTAAGGGCAAGGCAGAGCTTGTCGCCCTAGAGTGGAAAGAGAGGGAAAAACAAAGTCACTTTATTACAGCCTGGGGAGGCAGAGTGTGGAACCAAATTCAAGCTCTAAACGCAGGAAAGTAGAGAGTGGTCACCCCCACCTGCGGCTTCCCTTGGGAATAAAATTAGCTTTTCGAGGCAGCATCTGGTGCTGTAGGGCGTTCAGGGTTCATGAAATGAGACCTTTCCTTGTGCCAAATGCAGTTTATTTCCCAGGAATACCTAAAACCAGATCCCAAAGCTCAAAATGTCCCTGAGAACTGGAATCACTCCTTTGAGAGAGACTCCTGAAGAGAAAAGAGAAGTTCCCAAGGTAGGAAAGGTAGAAAATTCATCAATTCATCCTAGAAATCAGATATATTTAGACCAGGCTTGCGATCCCAGGTGTGAATCCCACATGTACATGGGTGGCCAGCAGCTCCTCCCCCAACACCTCCCTTCCACATTTTACCTCCTGGCATCACTTGGCCAGCAGGGAAGGTTCCATCACACTTGGCACTGTCTCAATCTGAAGGAGGGCAGGGTGCAGACTAGAGGGTCCTGTTTTTTTACCAGAGGCACCTGGAAAGACCTCCAGCTGCCTCGCCCCACTCACCTGAGGTCACCCCCACTAGCAGGATGCAGGCACACCCGAGTCAGCACACCGTGGCTCCTGGTGAGCTGGACACATCTACCCCTGCCCTCCGGGGCCCAAGGCCCCAGTCATTCATCCTTCTGTGCTCCAGCCCCTCCCCCTACCCACACCTATTCTCCCCCGCCTTCCGCTCCAGGGAGTCCACTTATGCAGCTGCAAAGCTTCCTGCTCAGGCCGGCAGCCACAGCAATTGTTTGCCTGCTGCACCAGGCCTAAACTCCCTGCAAATGTTTAGCTCTACTGTGTAGGACGCCAGAGCCACCACAGGAAAACATGGCCAGATTTAATACTGGGATAATAAAAAGAAAAATCTCTTCCCTACTATAGCCTTGGTTTTGATACACAGTTGGCCAGGTGCATGTCTTTAGGGCCTCCATCACCTGCTGAAAAGCAGGGCTTATAATAAGCTCCAGCACATTCCATCATGGATAGGAAAACTGCTGTGAGTCCCAGAGAGTGAGGTTCAGGGCAGAGGGTCATAGGAAATGCTCACCTAAATTCTGTATGTCCAATCAGCTTGGGGTTGGGGGTCTTGTGTTATTAGATGAAACTGTAGCCAATGAGTTGATCCTGTCGTATTTGTAATCTGAACATTGCCCTGTACACATGTGACACTGTCCCTCCTTTGCTATTCTAATCCAACATGATTCCAAGGACATTAAAGAGTTTCAGCAATTACTTAACAGTTGTCTATTGTCTTTTCATGAGTCATTGTGAAAGTGTGCTTCATTCTGTCTTCTACTCCACCGAATAACCTTGCATCAGTCAGGATCCTCTCAGCTACAGTTCACACTTTTAAGAAACTTAAACTATAGGGAAATGAATTATATTGCATAACAAGAACTCAGAAGTAGGGCATTTCAGGGCTGGTTCATTCAAGAAAGTTATCAAGGAACTCATTTTGTCTTGCTGCCCTGCCTGCCTCAGTGGCAGATACTTCCTCATGCTAACAACATGGCTGCAACGGCACCAGCCATCACTTGTTCTCACATATTGTCCAAAGGCAGAAGGAAGTTGTGTGTATGTGTGTGTTTTAAGAGCGAGTAACCCAATGCTTGTCAGGGCTTCCAAGGTAGCTCAGTGGTAAAAGAATCTGCCTCCCTGTGTAGGAGATACAGGTGTGATCCCTGGGTTGAGACGATGCCGTGGAGGAGGAAATGGCAACCTACTCCAGAATTCTTGCCCAGAAAATTCCATGGACAGAAGAGCCTGGCAGGCTGCAGTTCATGGGGTTGCTAAGTCAGACACAGCTGAGCAACTGAGCACACATTCATGCAACCTAGGACTTGCCACGTTTCATTGGTCAAAATTGTCACATGCCTGTGTGATCATGTCACATGCCTATGTCTAAACAGTCCTTAGCAAGGAAGATCGATTTTCTGTGATGGGTTTAGGTCTATCGAGGAAGCCTGTCCCTGGACATGGAGACTCCAAAAGGGTGAACACTGAAACAAAATCAGGTATTGGGAAGTGTAGAAGAATTGGGAGTAGATTCGAGTAGGCTGCCAACAGAACTGTCTCTGAACCACACATGTCTGTTCTTGTATTTTTTCTCTTAAAAACCACAATATTACATTACTGGCAAATGTAGAGTTGGAGAGAGGAGCAGTTGTTGTTTGTTAAGAAAAATGTCATCTCATCCCTCCCTTCCCCTGGCTTCTGCATCATCCGTCCTATTTTGTAGCTAGAATGTTCCCACCTCTGTTTACCTCTTCAAGTATGTCTGTCCTTCCATTATTTTTTTCCAGCTCAGTTGCCAGCAGAATGCAGAGCAGTCTGGATAAATGCAACTGAGCTGGCAGGTCTCTTAATGAAGTGCACACATGGCATTTCTTGCGATTGCTCTGTACCTGAGAGCCTTTGGGTGTGGATTTTTACATGTGAGTGTTTGTCATTCTTCTAATGAAGCCTCACAGAAATGGGTTGGCTTTTGTAAACCAGGCATTTCTCATCCCTAATCCTCTTCTTTTTCTGTGCCTCCTCTGCCCACCTCTTCTCCCCCTCCCCTTCTTCTTCCCTTGAAACATCTATTTCGGATGCCTCTCTAGCTAGGAGCCCTCTGATGGCATTCAGCTCAGGCCCTGCTGGAACTTCCTCCCCGCCGGCAGTCTTAAGGAAGCTAAATTCATTTTCCAGTTATTGTTCCTCTTTCTTTGCCCTCACTCCGAAATACACACCACATCATGAGGTGAAGTTCTAAAAAGAGTTCTAGTGTCGGCCATTCATGTGTTGGAGTGAATTGGGGGATGTGTTATCCCTACTGGAGCATTTGCACCCCAGTTCACCATGTGAATTGGTCCAGATGGAAGTCCAATCTTCTCTCTAAAGAATTTCAAAGACCAGCTGCTTGCTCATTGGGGTTATCTTTTTCTGTCTCTTTCAAATCACAGCATGCCTTTGCCCCACTTGGTTTCCTCCAAAACCTGGGGGGCTCTCCTGGCTGGATCATTTCCTGTTGCCCCATGAGCTGGTGCCCTCTTTCTCTTTGGCTCTATTTGAGCACATTCCCCCCTGCCCTTGGCTTTCATTGTGGAAGCCTCCATTTGGAACAAATGTTCCTCCTTAATAATACTGAGGGTACCTTCACACGGCTCAGTTAGGATGTCTAAACGCCAAAGGGTTTCCCTCAACTCACTATTGTTATATATTCCTTGTCTTCCAGATGTCTTTCTGAACAGAGAAAAATTTGAAGATCATAGAGATGCAGTAGAGAGCTCGGCAGTGAATCTAATTAGAAATGAGAAGCAGAAAAATAAGAAGGCCCCGTCTCTCGATATTATGGTTGCTCACAAAAACAAAATAAGTTGATACAGCGTGATGGCAATTTAAAATGATAGATATAGATGTGCTGCCTTACTTTTCACATCACCTCTTTACTAAATGAGGATTTTTTTCGGATGCTTAGGCAAAGTTTGCATAATACTGACAAGTATGACTTTCTGAAATCTATACGAGCCCAGGAATATATTTTGGGATCGTAGCGAAGGCCAGTGATAGCCTATTAAATTTAAAACAATAGACTTAAAAAAGCACACCAGCTGCTGTTTTGTACTTTGATTTAAAGAAAGAAGTAACTTCTATTCAGGTGTAGACCTTGTTTTATTGGATTCTACCATCATCGTGTATCATAACTATATATTTTTTGTTACCTGAAATTAAAATGTAATTTTCCCAATGTAGGTGATTGATTATCTTTATTACTTACATTATCCGCCCCACCCACCCTCGCTGAAGGCCAAGCCTGGGCTGAGCATAGTTTCTAGCAAACTGTAGCAGCTTATCACTTGCAATCTGTCACCTAAAATTATTAGATCATATGCTAGTTGTGAAAAATATGGAGAATGTAAAGATTTTATGCAATCAGCCAAAAACGCCAGATCTAAAATCAGTTGGTTTATTTCCTGCCATCTTTCAAGTTGACCAAAGCTCTCACTGATTTGCTCTATTTTCTTACGTTTTTAGTATTTCTGTATATACATGCACTGAAAAGCCCCACTTGGAAAAAAATGCACTGCAGTTCTGAGAAAAAGCTTATTCTAAACATCTAAAGATAGCATTTCTAATTATTGTCGACATTGTGTTTACACTGTGCAAACTTGAGCATTATTCTCACTTTACCAGCTGTGTCTAGGTAGAGTCATTACATCAAACGCTTCTAATTTTACAAAAAGAAATCAAAACAAGTGTGTGTTTAAGTCTCAGTGACAAACGCAAACCCTGTGAGTCAAATAGGCAAACTGATTAGCAAGCTGGCTGGGAAGTCAAAACAGCAACTATAAGGAGATTAACAAAATAGATCTGTAAGAGTAGAGGAGTGAAAATAGCCTCAAGGGGCCAAGTGGGGTCCTGTAGGCGGGTTGGTTGTACATATCCGGTTCTGTGCCGGGAACCAGATGCCTGCCCTTATGGCCGCCAGTCTTTGCCTCACTTAGAGCTGTGATCACAGAATTCATCTCAGCTGGCCTCCTAATGGATGTGGAACTCCTTCTTCCAAACCAAAGAGGTAGCAGCCTTTCCTTTACTTGAATCCTTCCAGTGACACAATCCTCACTACATTTCAAGGTCATTCAGTCCACTGTGCGAGCGTGCCAAATCGCTTCAGTTGTATCTGACTCTGCGATCCCATGAACTGTAGCCCACCAGGCTCCTCTGTCCATGGGTTTCTCCAGGCAAGAATACTAGAGTGGGTTGCCATACCCTCCTCCAGGGAATCTTCCTGACCCAGAAATTGAACCCTTGTCTCCGGTGTCTCCTGCATTGGCAGGTGGGTTCTTTACCACTAGCACCACCAGGGAAGCCCCCATCCAATCCATTACTGCTGCTGCTGCTAAGTTGCTTCAGTCGCATCAGACTCTGTGCAAACCCATAGACGGCAGCCCACCAGGCTCCTCTGTCCGCAGAGTTCTCCAGGCAAGAATACTGGAGTGGGTTGCCATTCCCTTCTCCAATGCATGAAAGTGAAAGTGAAGTCACTCAGTCGTGTCCAACTCTTCGTGACCCCGTGGACTGTAGCCTACCAGGCTCCTCCGTCCATGAGATTTTCCAGGCAAGAGTACTGGAGTGGGGTGCCATTGCCTTCTCCGAATCCATTACTAGGTAACTATTTTTCTGACCTTAAGCTATTATTATTAATCATTCATTAGATCCTTAGGCCTTAACACTATGCTATGCACCTCTCAGTAGTAACAATTTAATCACCACAACAAGCCAATGTAATAATCTTGTTTTACAGATGAGAGAACTCAGGCCCAGAGAGGTGAAGTGACTCACTTAGGTCACAAAGTTTATAAGTGTGGTCCAGCTGGGATTCCAAACAGGCCTTCCTACCTGAGCCTGAACTGTTGGTCACTGTGCTATACACGTTCCTTGTCCTTACAGTGAACCATAATTTGCCCCTCTAATATTTCTTTTTTTTGTTTCTTGCCTCAGGAACCCCATAGAGTAGTTCATCAACCCCATGTCCATGAATGGACAGAACAGAAATGAAGCGGATCTGCCAGGGTATCTTTTCAGTCTAGCGGAGTCAAAGGTAGTGAAGAGAGAAACTGAAAACAGAAGGTGCTGTGGCCTGAATGTTTGTGTTTCCTGCAAAATTCATGTTGAAATCCTAACCCCCAATATGATGGTGTTAAGAGGGGAGATCTTTGGTAGGGGTCCCAAAGTCATGAAGGGAGAACCTTCTTGAATGAGATGTTGTTGTTGTTCAGTCACTTAGTCACGTCTGACTCTTTTCAACCTCATGGACTGCAGCTGCCAGGCCTCCCTGTCCTTCACCAACTACCAGAGTTTGCTCAAACTCATGTCCATTGAGTAGGTGATGCCATCCAACCATCTCATCCTCTGTCATTCCCTTCTCCTGCCTTCAATCTTTCTCAGCATCAGGGTCTTTTCTAATAAGTCAATTATTCGAATCAGGTGGCCAAAGTATTGGAGCTTCAGTTTCAGCATCAGTCCTTCCAGTGAATATTCAGGATTGATTTCCTTTAGTATTGACTGGTTGGAGCTCCCTGTAGTCCAAGGCACTCTCAAGAGTCTTCAACATCACAGTTCAAAAGTGCCAATTCTTCAACACTCTTGAATGAGATGGGTGCTTTAAAAAAGGCTTGAAAGAGATCCCTTCCACCACGTCAGAACACAGCAAAGAGGTGCAGGCTATGAGACCCAAAGAGGCTCTCATCCATCATGTTGGTGCCCTGATTTGCACTCCCAGCCTCCAGAACTGTGAGAAATAAATGTCTATTGTTTATAAGATAGCCAGGCTGCAGTATTTTGTGATAGCAGCCCAAATGGACCAAGACAGAAAATAAACAATGAGAGGCACCAGCCCCTTCTGAAAAACAAGTATAAACTTCCATTGACAATCCTGAATTAACCTGTAATCTGGGCAGCAGTGTCAAAGATGGGGTGCTGGCTTTTTATTCTTGCCCTTTGTGTGTTCCTATGTAATTGCTGCCTGTTTTCACAACTTTTAATTGTGGGGATAGGCAAATGCATCTGAGATCAGGATATTTAAATACATGGTTTACTAATCCCTTATCAGTGCCAACCTGTACAGTTTAAAATAATATTTCAGACTGTTACCAAACCAAACTGGGGTCTGCTTGCCTGATACTCAGTAAAGCCAACCTACTTACACCGGGCTGTGGTGATGGAAAGGGCACCCAATGTGGGGCCAAGCGAGAATGGACAGCTCATTGAAAAGATTCAAACTCCCTGATGGTTTTCAGTGAAGGGTTTCTTAAGATGAAGGAGAAGGTCACAGGGTGCATGAGCCACTCAAGAATATCCTTCTGGTTGGCTGGTGATGAAGACAAAGTGATCTTTCAGGAATCTCAGTCATCAACCTTCTGGTTCCAACTGGTCTGGGGTCTACATGGTTGTCACCACGCCATGAACCTCTTTCACCTGGTAGGGGGTTTAGTATCTGCCAAATGGCTCAAGGATATGGCTTACGTTCTCTATAGCCCTTGAGGAGGAACTAAAGGTCCTTGACTGTTTTATAACTAAACATTTATTTAAATATAACAAAATATAACTATTTTACATTTATAAGTATTTGATAACTGAACATTTACTTTGTCTTGCTTGGTGGTTTTCCTTTATTTCTGTATTTTCTCACTTCTCTGATTCCATTTGCTCTCTAGAACTCGGGGAAGGCCCAGCAGGCTAGAGTTCTTCTACAGACTGGGGGATGTGGGGATGGTAACACAAGCAGTCTGTCCCTGGGAAGGCCTTGCAGAGTCCTATTCAGTTTCAAAACCAGTGAGAACCAGTTGGTGGAGCAAATTCACCAGGCAATAGTCTTTCTTCCCAGTTGTCACTTGGGTTCAAGGAATGGTTTTTAAATAACAAGTCAGTTCTAGTAAGAGGTAAAAATAACCACTGGGGATGAGTTTTTGGCTAAAGTTCTGTTTGACTCTCACTGCCTCAAGAGTCTGAGAGAAACAGAAGCTGCCTATAAAGAACCAGGGTGGAAAACTCACAGCTAGGAAGTGGGTCTATCCCAGGAAGCTAAAAATTTAATATACTTTCATTAATAAATGAAAGTGAATACACAGGACTGATCTAGTCCGTGTATAGATTATAATTTTCAAGAGCAGAGGCAGAACCGTTCCCCCATCAACCCTTGATCAAGACCAACCTACCTTTGGACCCCACTGCTTCCAGCTGTTTTTGTAATCAAGAAGTTAAGAAGAGGGACTTCCCTAGTGGCCCAGTGATTGACTCCACACTTCCAAAGCAGGGGGCCAGGGTTTGATCCTTGGTCATGGAACTAAGATTCCACATGCCATATGGCATGGCCAAAAAAAAAGTCAAGAAGAGCATTGTCCTGGTTGTGGAGAAGGCTGACAACTTCAGATACCAACACCAACTTCCCTGCAACTTGCCCAGTGACACTGCCGCAGTGGCCCTGTCTCCGCCATCTGGAAAATGGACCTCAGGCTTCACACAGAGGCAGCTGTGAAAGTCCACAGAGCCCAGCAAGTTGGTGCACCCCTCATGCCAGGCCAGTGGCTCCAGCACCAGGATCACTGGGAGTGAAAGTGCTAGTCGCTCAGTCATGTCAGTCCCTGCAACTCTACGGACTGTAGCCCACCAGGCTCCTCTGTCCACGGGGATTCTCCAGGCAAGAATACTGGAGCGGGTAGCCATTCCTTCTCCAGGGGGATCTTCCCAACCCAGGGCTTGAACCCACGTCTCCTGCATTGGAGGCAGACTCTTTACTGTTTGAGCCACCAGGGAAGCCCAGAATCACTGGGAAGGTTGTTTGAAATACATTTCCTCCTCTGCCTTTGAACTCTACAGCTCTGGGATGTAGCCCAGGAAGCTGTTTTTTTGTTTATTTTGCCACTTCCCTAAGTGATCTTGGTTTCCTCCCTCTTGCGAGCTCCACCCAAATGCATAAGGATCAATAGGTGATTAAATTTTGCAGAGGAGCTATGTAGGGAAGAAAGAGAAGTCCTACAGGGATTTGGGAAACGTCTTTACCATTCCTCAAAAATAGCTGAGCCAGGAAGAAGCATCAAAAAAGAAAAAAGTAACCAAGGCCCCCATGAAGTACTGATTTGCTGAGTTTTTAATGTGCAATGCAAATATTGTCAAACAACCCCCAAAGGAGCTGCTTTCTTGAGGGAGTGGGGGGTGGAGGTGGCGGGGGGGAAATACCTGGAGACACCTGGAAGAGGCACCTAAGTGCAGGCTGCACAAGCTACGGGGGCAGAGGTGGGGGAGTGGTGGTAGGCAAATTCTGGAGGGGTCTCAGAATGCCTAGAAGGAGCCCATAGGAGGTGGGGGTAGGTGGGTGATTAGGGCATAGAGGGATCTCAGGGCTCACAAGGTAAAGATGTGGGTGTCAAGGTGGAAAGGGACCTCAGAGAGTCTGGAAGACCCTCAGGGTTCATGCGTTTACTTCGGTATCTCTGGGGGTTCCTCAGAGCTCGGGGTGCCCTCAGGATGAAAGGGGGGGTGTCTCAATATACACAGTTGAAGACCTCAAAGTGAAGGGGATTTTCAGTTAGATCCTAGCCATGGCAGAAGTGGTACTCCAGAGTACAGAGTGTCTCCGGGAGGGGAAGGAGAAAAATCAAGGTGAGCGGGTAGGCGGCTTGGGGTCTCAAGGAGGGGATCGTGGGCCTTGAAGAGGCGTCAGGATGTTGAGGGGTCCCAGGGTTCCCCAGGATGCGTAGAAGGGGTCCTGGGTCACATAGAGAGCATCTTGGGTGCTTGGAGGAATGTCAGGGTATAGAAAGGTCTGGGGTCCTTGGGAGAGATGTCACAGCGTACAGGGATACTGGGGTACGTTGTGGGAGGTGGGGGCGGCGCTGAGGCACACAGAGGGGATCTCGGGAGCCTGGAGAGAAGTCCGGGCATGGAGCGGTCTAGGGGCACTTAGAGGGGAGTCGGGGCATGGAAAGGCTCCCGGAGCGCATAGAAGGGGTCTGCGGCGCGCGGTCGGAGCTCAGGGCCACCTAGGTGGAGCGCTCAGACGGCCTTACACTCGCTCTCGCGCCGCCGCTTCTTCCGCTCCGCGTGCTCCTGCGTTTGGCGTGCCCAGGGCCCGGGGCCACACAGACCCACCACGCAGCAGGCAAGCCGGCGGCCGGCGTTACCGTTCTCCAGACTGGCCTGATTGCCGCCGCGGCCCATGTCGTCCTCGCCCGCGTGGACCACCACGGCACGGCCCGCGATCGAATGCGGGCCGGTGAGCGAGGCAGCCAGGCCAGAGCGGTACTTCCAGACCTGGCCATCGCGCACGGCGAAGTTGCCGAAGTCGCCCGGGTGCTGCGGGTGCGGCACGGACATCGGGTTGTAGTGCGGCCCGGTGGAGTCGCAGCCCTGGCTCAGGTCCCCAAACTGGTGCACGTGGATGGCACGGCTTGTGCCGTTGGGCTCATTCGGGAAGCCCTCAAGGTGGAAGAAGGCCTCCAGCAGGGCGCCAGGCCGGAGCTGCCGGAAGAGCACGAGGCCGCTGACCCGGGGCTGCTCCGCCTCCAGCGTGGCCGACGGCAGCACCCGGCAGACGGCATGGAGCGCCGCGTCCGGGTCGATGGCCGCCGCCTGCCGCTGCATCATCTCCTGCCAGATCTCCGTCACCTTGGCGTGCATGTCGCGGATCTGCTCCTCCGTGTTGGAGCCCATCTGCTGCTGGATCTGGTCGGCCGAGGCATAGGCCACCAGGACCACAGAGGCACAGAGCAGCGCCAGCATGGCCAGAGTCGAGCACCTGCGGGCACCCCCGGGGGTGGGGGCGGAACGAGGCTTAGTCGCTGCAAACCTGGAATCCCAGACCCTCCGGGGTCCTTGACTCCAGACCCTTCCTGCTGTGAGGGGCTTTCTTGCCCAGCGTGCTTTTTTTTTGTTATTTTGGCCCCTGTCTCTCCAGGGCCTGCTGTATTCCTGAAACTGGGCTAGGTGCTGCCGTTGTAAAGATGGATGAGGAATAATCTCAAGAAACTCACAGGGATCTTTCTGAGCCACAAGTCTTATCGTGATCCTCCCAACTACCATCTCCATAGCAATGTGAGTCCGGGACATTGGCCTAGGGGTGGGCTTCCCTGGTGGCTCAGACTGTAAAGAATTCGCCTGCAATGTGGGAGACCTTTGGGTTCCATCCATGGGTTGGGAAGATCCCCTGAAGGAGGGCATGGCAACCCACTCAGTACTCTTGTCTGGAGAAACCCCATGGACAGAGGAGCCTGGTGGGCTACAGTCCATGGGGTCATGAAGAGTCAGACACAAAAGAGCCACTAAGCACAACAGGGGTTGTCTCAGGCTACCTGAGGGAGGCTCTGTTGGCCCTTCCAGATCTCCTTCTTCTCAGCATCTCTGCCCCCTCATCTCCTGCCACTCTTTTTCTGCATCCTCTTAGACTGGCAGCATAAGGCTTGCTGCCGCTGCTTCTTGCACTTGCTATGTGCTCTCTGAAGTGGCCCATCCCCTCCTCTCTGCCATGTTCTGTAGACTTGAAGCCAGAAACTCAGTCTTATTCATCTGTATCCCCAGCATCTGGGCCTGCACCTGGCAGTAGGAGACATTTAATATGTGAATTCACATCCCATGTGAATGTGGGATGAGGAGTTCACTGAGAGACAGATGTGTCATCAGATCATTCCAATGCTATCCTCTGATTGAAGATGGAGCTTTGTGCAGGGCAAGGCCAGAATAAGCAATGTGCGTCTCCATGGGGGACTCCAGGAGGGCTTCCCACAGGACGAGTAGAAGCTTTTCAGCCAAGCCAGGTCAGAAGCCCATTTCAGGCAGGAGGCACAACATGAGCGTTCACAGACTGTGAAGGGACACAGTTTGTATGGGGCATGGGGGAAATTTAGTGTGGTTGGGATGCAGCCTGTGCCACCAGGGGGGAGTCGAGGCTGAAGAGGGAGCTTTGGGCCAAGGAGGGAGGGGCTGGGTTTGCTCTGCTAAAGTGCGTGGTTATTAACCAGGAGGCTAGTGCTGGTAGAAGTTTTTAAGCAGAAAAGTGAGTTTTGAGATAGTTTTTAGTCTGGCAGGAGAAAGGATGTGGGCTAGACTTCGGGAATGGAGAGGACAGAGGAGAAGGGATGGGAAGACCTCAGGGAGAAATGGAGACAGGCAGAGGGTGATGAATTAGGGGGCAGCAGCAGCAATCCAAACCAAAAATGATGAAGGCTGTTACCAAAGTGGAGGCAACACGGTTTCAGGAGTGCTTCAAACGGTTTCACGGTTTGGGTACCACTGGCAGTGGAGAAGAGGAGCTGGGGATGACTGAGTTCCCAGCAGGGGAGACTGGATGATGGATGGTGTACCAGGCCCTGAGAAGACAGGAGAGAGGGCAAGTTTCACCCAAGCTTGCTAAGGGTAAGATCCCAGGTGGGATGTTGGGCAGACGGTTGTAAATGGGAGTTCTGGCCCTTGGAAGAGGCAGTGTCAGTGGAAGGGGTTCTCAGTGTTTGTTGGCTACACATCAGATTCTGAATCTTAAAATTCAGATACCCAGGCTACACCCTAAGAGAGTCTGATTCAGTGGGCATGAGTTGTTTAATTTTGTTTTATTTTATTTATAGCTCTGGTACCCAACCAGGAATTTTAAAGCAAGACACATATACTAACTGCAGTATTGTGGGGGAAATTTCTGACTCTGCCTTAGCTATAAGACAAGGCTGTAAGACCACCAAGGATCACTAGGAAGGTTAAATGAGATACGAGATGACAGGCCATTTTCACATTTTTAAGCCTGCCCACAGGGATCAATGCTGCCTCTAAAGAGCTGGTTTGAGCGTCAACTGCATTGTCAAAGGCCTTCTCCAACCTCAAAGCAGATGCCATTTTAAAGTTAAAATCTGGGATTGAGTGTTTATTCCTTCCATAATCATTACAGAAAGACAATCTAGTATGGTGATTAAAATCATGGATTCCAGAACTCCCTGGATCTGAAGCCTGACACTGCCACTTTACTTACTCCCTTAGAGTTAGCATACTTGTTATTTTTGTTACAGAGTACCAGAGAAAGTGCTGGACTGCAGAGTCTAGTTGGGCTCACCCTCCTCTCTGAGCCTTCTGTTTTCTTATATGCAAATAGAGATAATCATACTTACCTTAGAGACTTGCTGTAATGCTTGAAAGACACAATTAGAATCGCTAACATTTACTGAACACACATACAGGCACTATTAAAAACACTTTGCAAATGTTAATTCATGTAGCCTCCCAAGAACCCTCTGGGGTGGTTGTACTGTTACCCCCATTCTAGAGCACAGAGAAACTGAGGCACAAAAAGGTGAATGTTGTACAGACAACTAAGTCATGTCCAACTCTTTGTGACCCCATAAACTGTAGCACACCAGGCTCCTTGGTCCTCCACTATCTCCCAGAGTTACACATTCAATAATAGCTGAGGCAGAATGTGAAGGGGTGTGGTCTGCCCCAAGCCCAGGGTTTAGGCACCACACTGTATAGCTCTCATCAGAGGCAATTAACCCAGAGCCTGGTACATAAAACATTCCCAGTAAGCGGCAGCTCTTTGCTATCAGAGAAAAACTGCTGATAAGGATTTCAGGACTATCCACTGAAAGGTGCTATTGAAGCTGTGGGAGGAGGAGGTGGCCAGGAAAGGCTCCAAGAAGGAGTGACAGGTAGGAGGAGAGGTCCAGAAAGTGACATCAAGGGAAGCACTTCTGACATGGCCTGGTTACTATGATAAAGCCCCAGGGATCCGGGGCGGGAATAGAGGACTATCCCTGAGGCCACATCTTGGCCTCAAGCTCTCCATCACTACCGACCACCCCTGTCCTTTTGAGCTGGTCCTACCCCTCAGGAGGGCTCTGCCAACTGAAAGGTTTTTCACTGAAAGCATACAGCAAAAACAGGTTGTTTTGGACATGTCCACAAAGCTTTCTTTTCCAAAAATGCTTGGGTCATAATTAACACTTGAAGGAGATGTTTTTGTCTTAAAAAGAGAGAGAGAATGTGTGTGCGTGTGTGTGTGTGTGTGCGTGCGTGTCACTTAGTCGTGTCCGACTCTTTGCAAGTCCATGGGCTATAGGCCACCAGGCTCCCCTGTCCATGGAACTCTCCTGGGAAGAATACTGGAGTGGGTTGCCTTTCCCTTCTCCAGGGCATCTTCCCTACCCAGGGATCGAACCTGAGTCTCCTGCATTGCAGGTGGATTCTTTACTTTCTGAGCCACCAGGGAAGCCCTCTTAAATAAAAGAGACTTCTTCTTAAACCCCAGGTAAAACTCCTTGGGTCTTAAGCTTTTCACTTCGAGCCCTCCAGTTCAGCTCGCAGAAGGCTCACCCTTCTCAGTCTCTCAGTTTGAGCTGTAAATGACCAAGTGGTTTCAGAAGGGCTTGCTTGTTCCGGAGGGGAGAACAAAGTTATCAGGGAACAGAGCAAGCTACCAAGCTGGTGCCTCCTTCCTGGGTTTGGGTTTGAGAAAACTGTTTACTCCCCACCCCCTCAAAGACTCCAGGGTGTTCTAATGCCTGGGTGCCCTATGAGATGGGGTCCCGGCTGTGAGTCTGAGCCTGCGGGGTCCTCCCTTTGTGCCTCTCCTAAGCAGATGGCTTTTCCTCGCCACCCACACCAGGCAACATCCAGAAACATCTACCTTCCTCACTCCACATCTCTCTTTTCTCTAACCCAGAGGATGCTGAGGTCCTCTTGAAGAGCATTAACGGATCCCCAAACAGTCACTTCCTGCCTCCGCCCATTGCCTTCCTCAGCCCTCTCACCACCGCCCTCCTCCTCCCCTTCAGAGCAGCTGGACTCTGTCAAGAAGTGCGTTTTCTCCCATGAAAATGTTCAAATCCTTTTCCTATAAGAGGCTGGATGCCCTGCCCCAGTTTCAGACTCAGTAAGCATACTCTGAGAAGAGTGAAATGAACCTCGACTTCACACCCACCTTTCCAGCTCTTCAAAGAGCGCTATCTCACCTGGGACCCGAGGAGCAGCACCTCACCAGCTGGTCACAGGAATGCGGGCAACTCCCGGGCTGTTTGTGACTGAGCAGGGCAGCCTCTGGGGGAGTGGTCACTGAGAGGAAAGAAGGTCATTGGGCTGGTTTAGGCAGGGAAGCTGGCCAGGCAGTCCTTGTTGTGGAATTGCCTCACCTCCCCCAGCTCTGTCCCCTCCCCGCAGTCCCTCCCCAGCCCCGCGTTCCCTGGCCAAGTATTCCTTTTCGTGACTTCACTGAGTTGTGCAGACGTAGCAAGTGACCTTCAGGGCACAGCAGGGGAATAAAAAGTAGACAGAAAATAGCTTGTTTGGAGAGGTGTACAATGGTCTCTTTCTTGAGACGCCCTTTGCTGTCCCCTGATTTCCTCAGCTCTTGATTTACTTTTGCTGGATGTCTAAGATGGAAATGGACATCCTGCAAAAATGCATAATGTTTTCTCCAGGACCGTGCTTCCACACCTGTGAGAGATGAGACGCAGGCGGGGTAGCAGTTACCCACTCAGGATGCAGAGTCCAAGCCGTGCACTTCCTAAGGATGTGCCTGTGCCTCCGTTTCATCATCTGTAACATGGGGAGGTGAGGCTAACCCAGTGCCCTGCCCATAGTCCCACTCATCCTGTTCTCGCTTCCTTATTAAAGTTATGGAGGAGTCCTTTAAAAGAATGAGTAGTGTGGAGGAACCACTTTCACTTCCCCAGTGCCCTTTTTCTCCTTCTTTTGCCATGATCTTTCCTCAATCACAGCAGTTCTTTCCAGAAATAGAAGCTCCCTGCCCCCCACCCCAGAAAAGCCCACATTGGAAAAGGCAGCTTGCCTGCCTGCCTGTCTGCCCTCCAGCCTGCTTTCAATAAATGCTTAGTGGGTGCTCACTCTGTTGTGTACTGGTACCCAAAGCTGTGTGAGTCCCTGCCTTTTGGGGTTCATACTCCAGGGAGGGAACAGCAGTGTCAACAGATCCATCCAGTACAGAGTGGGGACTGCAACTGGGGAAGCAAAGCCAGGGCCCCTAGAGACCCAGACCCTTGTCCTGACCTCAGGAAAGCTTGTTCACAATCTAGACTTCTGGGCCCCATCCCAGGCTAAGTTAATCCTTTGCCAGCAGGGCTTCCTGGAATCATCTTTTTAAAAACTAGCTATTCTAGAGTATGGGCTTCTCAGGTGGCTCAGTGGTAAAGAATTCACCTGCCAAGCATTAGACACAGATTTGATCCCTGGGTCAGGAAGATCCCCTGGAGGAGGAAATGGCAGCCCACTCCAGTATTCTTGCCTAGGAAATCCCGTGGACAGAGGAACCTGGCCCTCTACAGTCCATGGGGTTGCAAAAGAGTTGGACATGATGTAGCAACTGAAACAACAAGAATTCTGGGGTACAACCAGGTTTGGAAACCTCTGCTTGGCAGGCAGAACTCAAACTAAAGATCTTGTCCTGGAGCAGCCATTGCACAAGATAAGATGGAGACTTCTGGGCACTCAGAGCCTCCAGCCTCTACCCTGGCATCAGCCCACCTGGCACACTGAGAACTCGGGCATCATGGGCTCAGTCCCTCCCACTCTGCATTCTGTTGATGGGCGTAGGTGCCTTTGACTAATGACTTTTCTGAGTTCCAGATGCTGCCCTCCACTCTACCTCACCCTGAAACATTCTGGTTTCCCGTTCTGAATTGTCCATCCAACTGAAAAAAAAAAAAATGAAATCTGTATTTTCATTGTTATTGAAGTAAGAATTGTATCAGTTCATAACTACTGTATGAAGTAGCACTTTCTTTTATTTAAGCAGTTAGTTTTATTTAAGGGCCAAGAAAGATTTCCTCTGCTATGATATTCTAGGATTGGTATTAAAATCCATTTTCACTTTCCTTTTTATGGCATTCTAGGAGAAATTTGCTTTTTCTCCTACCCAACCTCGTGAACATCCATGCACCACTCCTTTGGCAATAGCCCCCCAATTTCCTTCTTGGAAACCACTGCATTTTCAGTCCATGCAAGTAGTATTGATTCACGCTTTGCTCCAGAGGTGGGTTCCTGACCAGTCATAATATTGCATTAGTTCCAGAATAATACATTCAGAGCCAGTAAGATGCAGTGACATTTTTGCTGGGACTGTTATGAAGGATGCATCTTCTCTTTCCCAATGGACTTGAAACTGGAGGAGAAAGGGTAAAGTTATTGTACCCCCTTGCTCCACTCAGGGAAAACCCATCTGAGGATGGGGCCAGTGGAGGGAAGTAGAATAAAAGTAGAGTGATATTTGGACCCAGTTGCAGTGTTTAAGCCCCTGGATCCAGCTGTACCTGAAACTGTTTTCATTATGTGAGTCAAATACATTCTTTTTTTTGTTTGTTTTTTAATGGACAAATGATTTATTGGTAGTTTTTGTACCTTTTTAGTAATATACACATTTTATAATACATATATTTAAACATAGCCTAATAAACAATACATTCTATTTTTCTATTCCTACAACATGTATTAAAACCAGAAACTCTTAACAGCATTTGTCTTTGGGGTGCAGAACTGAGAATGAGGAAGGAGAGGAAGAAGCATCCTAATCACCATTTGGAGTTTTTTTCCTAAAATTATTTATGAGAAAGCATTACTTCATTAAAAAATTATTTATAATTTATTGTTTTTAATAGACTAGTATGTTTTACCAGTCTATTACAAAATACCTTCTCTTTCTGCTCAAGTTGTTTGGGCTGCATTTTCTGTACTTGAGACCAAACACTTTACAAAACACTTTCTCACATACTGTTTTATTTAATGCTTGCATTAATTTTGTGGGATAGGTGTTAATTTGCCCAGTTTGTAGATAAGGAAATGAGATTCAGAAGGAATATTCTTTCTGAATAATAGGTCAATTATACTTCAGTTTTTTTAAAGAAAAGAACAGGCTGAAAGTTTCAGTGTTATAACATGGCAAAGGCAAAATTTAAACTCAAGAGTCTCTGATTGCTGATCCTGGTCCCTTAATCATTATGTTTTATTACCTCCAAAAGTCTGAAGGGGAGATGAAAGAAAAGTTCGAAACAAATGACTCTGTACCTCCCAGTTATCCCTGTAGTCAATGAGTGCCGTGCAAACAAGACACCTAACCCTCAACCTCTGTCCTTTCTCCTTGTGCTAATGTATAATACAATGGAAAATCAAGCAAGCATTGTCAATCAGCCATTATTAGGAGATGCATTCCAGTGGACTTCCATCTGAATAGAAGAGAGCTTTGCTAGAGAACTTCGGACTTCTTTTATGCAGGAATATCAGTTGTACATAACTTCCTTCTCGTTGTGTTTAGAAAACTGATAGAATTAAATTCTACCAGGAAATAAAGTGGTTACCGTGAGGAGAAAGTTTCTGAATACAACAGTTAGGATTTCAGATTGCCTCCATAAAAGGCCAGAGTCTGTGTGGTAAAAGTTTACCCAACCAGAGGACTTCAGATACACCTGAGACCGCTTCAAGTGTGTCTTGCCCACCTGGGTTCTCCCAGAAGCCCCTGGGAAGTAAGAGTGGAACCAGGGACCTGTGTAGTTTAACCTTGCTTCCTGTCATTTTGTCCAAACCCAACAGGATAATATGGGGAAAAGGAGATGCTTGTTGGCAAAGTGGTCAGGGAGATTAAAAACATCACTCTTATTAATAGTCATAAACCAATACTATCTCAGATGTATTTCGTGCCTCTTCTCTGCCAGGCACGAGTTAAGTGACTCGCATGGACCTTTTCTTTGTAATAGCCCTGCTCTTCAGTGAAGAGACACTGCATCCCGTGTCCATGCTATGTTCTGGGAAATTTCCTTTTCACTGTGAATGTGTAACCCTTCCGTTGAAATGTACGTGAATCAGAAGGGAATGGAAACCAGTCAGAACCAGGAACTTCTCAACAAGTTACACTTGGCTGGCCATGTGAAGAGAAGACCAACTGTAGCACACGAAAAGCAATGTCTTTCTGGTCAGAAGGTGAGTATGTGCAAAGCATTTTCTCAGGAAAACATCAAAGTAAAATCCCTCCAAGCTAAGTCCTTCACGGGGTCTGACCTTGCCTCTAGTTCCAGTTCCTGCCCATACCTGTGAGAGAACACTTAGCTCATTCCTGTTTTGCCACATAAAAACAAAATAGCAGTATGAATATTTAAAAGCATATCCAATGAAGCATTCATCTCCTCAAAATAATTGCACAGTACACTCCACTTGAGAAAAGAGAAGTATTTTTCAGCTTATTTTCCAGTTGTATTTATTTTAAAATATTTGTTGAACCGTTGGCCATATTGACCCCTCCCTCTGCTTGCTGCCTCCCACTATAGAAGCTGGAAAACCAGGCACTTACTTTCCCAGAATCCCTTGCAGCTGGTGGTGGTCATGAGACCCAGTTATAGCCAATTGGACATAATCTGATGTGGCTTTGGGAAAAGTTCTCACTTTCATTATTAAAAAGACAGAAATGATTGGTGCTGCCTCTTTATCCTTCCTATTGTCTTAAACATGGGTTTGATGCCTGGTAATGTGGCAGCTCCTTTGGGGCTATAAGTTGGTGAGAATGAGAACAAAAGCCAACGTGCACAGGATGAAGGAGAAAAAAATGGAAAGAACCTAGGTCCTCAAAAGCTTCATTAAAAACTAAATTAAATTAAAAGCTAAAGAGGGAAAAGTGTCTCACTGAACACCTTAACTAACACTAGCGCAGTTGTAGTTTTCTGATAATAGGAGGAAATTACCTCCATGTTTTCCACTGTCAGTGGGTTTCTGTTATTAATACTTACAGCCAAATTCATGCCTGACTGATAAAATTACGTACCAGACTCTGCTCTGGGCATCATGACTGTGAAAATGTATGAATCATAACCTTAGTTCAGGCGGCTCATAATCTATTTGAACAGACCTACATGTGAAGGACCACAGATTCTCCCCAGTGTTATTTTCATAATTTACAAATAACAAAACTGAGACCCACAGTGGTTAATTGCCTTGTTCAGTGTCACATCTAATAGGTGCAGAGGAAGGACTTGAGCCCAGATTGCTGAGCCTTCAGATTGGTGCCTGTCTATCTCACTGGTTCTGATGCTTCATAGACTATCTCGTTCCCTTTCCCCTTCTGACCGCCCCCTGCAATACACACACACCCTGCAACCTCACCAGGAAGAAGAAAACCTCTCCCCATTCAGATGGCCACCCTGGCCCAATTCCTTTTGTCCACACCTTCAGAATGACCAAATGAACTACAACAAGAAAAAGATGGACAGGAAACCCCCAGGGAGCTTGTGCAAAATGTACAAACACTGCAACATGTAGAGATTGGCATCTAGGGACGGAAGTGACATAACATTCTCTCCTCCTAGGGTTATAGAAAATCAAAGCTGGAAGAAACTGTACGGAAGAGGTCCTCTGACTCAGCCTCTATTTTAGAAAAGGATTTAGGCAGTCTAAATGCTGACGGAATTCAGAAAGCCTCAGATTTGAAGCCTAGGGAGGAAAATAGAGAAGCAGCCATGTGTCTCACTTAGAAAATGAATCCAGTAGGGTTCTGGCCCTTCTTTAGTGATGGTCTCAAATGGAGTGAGTAGTGACTCTCATCGCAGCCTCCAAACCACCATCACCTACCAGTATCACCCAGAGGTGAATCCAGAAGGGCAGCAGTATCTGAAAGATTAGATAGTCCTGCATTATGGCCCTAGTAGTGTATTTTGAATTTCATTTCACAGAATTTTGGAGCAATTTTACAAAGCAAGCAACCTCCTCGCAGTTCTTCTGAGCCCAGACACAGCTGTTCAGGATCCATCTTGCCTTTCCTGGAGAGAATGGAAGTAGGTTTGAGGTCTTGGGACATCCTCCTTATGGCAGGGACATAATAGGAGCTATTGGCAGACCCAGATGGGGACCAGGACATGGAACTTTCTCCAGCTTTTGTCCATCTTAGCATAAGAAGCTTTTCACATTGGTCTTTCTCCACAAAATTTTTACATCAGAAACTAGGGGGTATCTCTTATTGGCTGCTGCATGCTAAATAATGTCTGATTCTTTGCAACCCTATGAATTGTAGGCCACCAGGCTCCCCATCCATGGGATTCTCCAGGCAAGAATACTAGAGTGGGATGCCATTTCCTTCTCAGGGGATCTTCCTGACCCAGGGATCTGATCCCCATCTCCTGTGTCTCCTGCATTGCAGGTAGATTCTTTAGATTTTTTGCCACTGAGCCACCGGGTTAATTTCCCTTAAAACCCAAGGCAGAAGAGTTGGGATCTAACTGTTGGTTCAACTACTTTATTTGACTTATGGAAATGTGTTTTGATCATCAGAGCATTTTCCTGGTTGGGCGTTATTGATCAGAATAAAGTTATCTTCTCATTTGGGAACATGTATTTATTACATACACACTAACATAGACTTGAAATTGCTTTTAAAATACATTACAAGGAGCGAACAGGCATTTGTAAAAGAAAATGCCTATGCCTAGGATGAAACAATCCTCTCTTTTGAGGATGGTTTAGTTAGAAGCATTCTAACTTTCAAAGTCGTATCAACTCAAACAGAACTCAAGTGTTTATTACAATAGGAACTGAAAACTCAGACACCTATGGGGGCCAGACAGGTCACATCATGACGAAAGTGGGCCAGCTATGTGTTGTCTCCTTTTTGTCATTAAACACATAGCCTTTCTATATGTGTTGTGTCTTCATATTCTAGTGGAGGTATTTACCTGAAGAAAAATTTCTTTTCTGTGAGAAAAAGAGCAACAGCCCATTGAAAAATGGCAACTCAGCCCCAGTGCCTGGAAAACAATAGAGAAGAGTGGAGATTGGAGAGAAATTCTGAATAGATATGGGGCAGCAGCTGCACAACCAGATGTTGCCAAATGGGAATGCTGCCTGTTATTGCCATACCTTCTGTTTTCAAGAGAGACCAGAGACTGACATCTCTACATGATAGTTCTCATTTTTCAAATGATGGTTCAATAGTGTTATTTGCTGTCTGTAAAGGCTACATATCAAATATACAGATAAATTGACAGTAAAAGGATGAAAAAAGATTTACCATGCAAACAGCCTAAGACAAGCACGATTATACTAATATCAGACAAAGTAGATGTCGAGATAAAGACGATTGGTGTAGATCATTGCAATTGGGCATTTCACGATGATGAAAGCACATTTATCAGGAAGACAGTAATCCTTAAATGTTTACCCAATAACAAACCATTAGAATACGTTGACAAAAATTTGGCTAAAGAGATAAATAAATAAGTGCATAATCATAATTGGACATTTTTTAACACATTCTCTTTTTAGTTGATAGAAGTGAAGTGAATTGAAGTCGCTCAGTCATGTCTGTCTCTTTGCAACCCCATGGACAGTAGCCTACCGGGCTCCTTCATCCACAGGATTTTCCAGGCAAGAATACTGGAGTGGGCTGCCATTTCCTTCTCCAGAGGATCTTCCCAACCCAGGGATCAAACCCGGGTCTCCTGCATTGCAGACAGACGTTTTACTGTCTGAGCCACCAGGGAAGCCCATGAAGTTGCTCAGTCATGTCCGACTGTTTGTGACCCCATGGACTGTAGCCTACCAGGCTCCTCTGTCCATGGGATTTTCCAGGCAAGAGTACTGGAGTGAGTTGCCATTTCCTCCTCCAGGGGATCTTCCTGACCCAGGGATCGAACCTGGATCTCCTGCGTTTCAGGCAGGCTCTTTACCCTTTGAGCCACCAGGACATTTTTTAACATATTCTCTTTTTAGTTGATAGAAGAAATAGACAAAAAACACTTGGCATATAGATTATCTTGACAACACTTATCAACCAACATGACTAAAATTATTTTCCCAACAATTGCAGAATAAATGTTCTTTTCAAGTTTACATGAAATATTCACCAAGGTAGACTATATCCTAGTCTATCCTGATTTCACTATATTTAAAAAAGTTAAAGCTTTATAGATTATGTTAATATGTTATCTGATTGCAATGAAAGAAAAATAGATATCAATAACAATGAAATATCTAGAAAATTCCCAAATATATGAAAATTAAATAAGGCACACTAAATAATCCATGAGTCAAAGAAGAAACCCTAAGGGAAATTAGAACATATTTCTAAGTGAATCATAATGAAAACAACACATCAAAATTTGTGGAATGTAGCCAAAGCAGTTATTACAGGAAAATATATAACTTTAAATGCCTGTGTTAGAAAAATAGGGAGGTTTAAGTGTTAATAAGCTAGGAAAATCACAACAATGTAAGCAGAAGGAAAGAAATAATAAAAAACATAAATCAATGAAATTGAGAACAGATAAACTTTAGAGAAAGTTTAAAAAGCCAAAAGAAGGTACTTTGGAAAGATTAATAAAATTGATAAAGTTCTAGTAAAACTAATTAAAAAAGAGAGAGTAATCCAAATTACCAGTGTAAGAAATAGAAGAGGGCATAAACACATCATATCCTATGGCTATCAAAAAGATAATTAAATATTCTGAGTAAATTTGTTTATAAATTGAAGAATTGAGATAAATTGGAAAAATTCTTAAAAAATTCAACTTACCAAAATTGATACAAGAAAAATAATTTAAATGGCCCTGTACATTAAAAATATATTTTTTTGTAGCTCAAAAATCTTTTCCTCAGAGAAAAGCATAGGCCCACATGGGTTCATCGGTGAATTCTACCAAACAGTTATCAAATATTTAAGAAAGAAGTAATATCACATTTACACAAACTCTTTCAGAAAATAGAGGAGAAAATTCTTCTCAATTTATTTTACAACACTAGCATAAACCTGAAACCAAAATCCCTACAGACTAATGTCCTTCATTAACACAGAAAAAGATTCCTCAACAAAATATTAGCAAAACAAATCCAGAAAATATATAATAGGGAAAGTATATCATGACCAAGTAGAATTTATCTCAGAAATACAAGATTGGTTTAACACTTGAAAATTTGCCTATGCAATTCACCACATTAACAGAATAAAGGAGAAAAATCACATGATTATCTCAATAAGAGAAGAAAAAGTATTTGACAAAAGCCAATCCCCATTCATGATAAAGACTCCTTGATTAGAAGGAAATAGAGGGGAACCTCCTTGATTTCATCAAAGACAGCTATGAAAAGCCTACAGATAACAGCATGGGTGATGGAGAAATTTTGACTGCTTTCCACCTAAGATTGGAACTGTTCTTCCTACCTACTGTACTGGAAGTCCCTGCCAGTGCAGTAAGACAAGAAAAAAAAGGATGGATATTGAGGAGGAAGAAAGGAAACCTGATACGAACATTGTGGTTGTCTACAGAGAAAATTCCAAGGACTATTTTAAAAACTACTATAAATAGTAAAAGAATTTAACAAGGTTAAAAGGACCATATGTCATGATCAAGTGGGATTTATCCCAGGAATGCAAGGATTGTTCAATATAGACAAATCAACCAACGTGATACACAATATTAACAAATAATTAAAGAATGAAAACCATATGATTATCTTGATAGATGCATGAAAGCTCTTGACAAAATCCAGCATGAATGGGCCTAGAGACTGTCATACAGAGTGAAGTAAGTCAGAAAGAGAAAAACAAATACTGTGTATTAACACACAGGGAACAGGGAACTCTATTCAATGCTCTGTGGTGACCCAAATGGGAAGGAAATCCACAAAAGAGGGGATATATGTAGAGCTGATTAGCTTTGCTGTACAGCAGAAACTAACACAACATTGAAAGCAATTATCCTCCAATAAAAATTAATTAAAAGAATTTAGCAAGGTCACATAATACAAAGCCAGTAAATAAAAATCAATTGGATTTTTGTATACTGGCAAAAAACAACTGAGAATGAAATAAATACTATTTATAAGAACATCAAAGAGAATAAAATATTCAGTAATAAATATAGAAAAAGATTTTAATACTTCAACCCTTAAAATGTACAAAATGTACAAAAATACAAAATGTTTCTGAGAGATATTAAAGTAGATCTAAATATAGTTATTTCATATTCATGGATTATAAAATAAGTATTGTTAAGATGTCAGTTATCTCAGATTCAATGCAGTTCAAGTCATAAGCCCAGCAGACTTTTATAGAAATTGAAGAGATGATTCTATAATGTATGTAAAAAAGCAAAGGATCTAGAATAGCTAAAATAATTTTTCAGGAAAAAAGTTAGAGGGCTGATACTACCTGACTTCAAGACCCATTAGAAAACTCTATCAATTAAGTGTAGGAGATAAATTTTTATGACCTTCAAGTAGGTAGAGTTTGCTTAGTAGAACAAAAAAAGCATAAATTATAAAATAAAATGGACAAATTGCATTTCGTCTCAATTAAAAATTTTTTTGTTCTTCAAAAGTCACTTTTATAAAACTGAAAAGGGAAACCACAGACCAGGATATATTACTAATACACTTGTCTGTCAAAGGACTTGTATCCAGAATGTATAGACAATGTCTACAATGAAATAATAAGAAAGATAACCCAATTTTTAAAATGGGATCAAATAATTTAGTCAATGCTTCAGTACAAATGACCAATAAGCATCTTCATTGATCATCAAGAAAATGCAAAACAAAACCACAATTGAATATCACTGTACATCAATATGCTTGCTAAAAAGAAAAACACGGATGATGTAAATGTTGGTGAGAATGTGGAATAGCTAGAACTCCTACATTATTGGTGAGTGTATAAAATGGTGAACCACTTTGGAAAAGTTTTCAGAAGTTTCTCACAAGGTTAAACACACACTTAGCATGGGGTGGCAGAGGATGAGATGGTTAGATGGCATCAGCAACTCAATGCACATGAGTTTGAGCAAACTCCAGGAGATGGTGAAAGACAGGGAAGGCTGCCGTGCTGCAGTCTATGGGGTCACAGAGTCGGAAATGACTTAGCGACTCAACACCACCAAATAACATGTGATCCAATCATTTCATTCCTAGATATTTACTCAAGACACATGAGAATGAATATCCACACAAAGACTTATGCAAGAATATGCATAAGAGCTTTATACATAAGTGTTCCACTGGGAACATTACAAATGTCCATCAGCAGGTCAATAGATCATCTGTGTTATATTTCCATAATTGGACACTATTCAGAAATAAGAAGGAATAAACTGCTAGTACATACAGCAACGTAGAGTGATGTCAACAGTGTAACCCTGAGTGAAAGAAGCCAGACACAAAATAGTACGTATTGTGTGATTCTATTCAAATGAAGTTCTAGAACAGGTTCACTAATCTATTGTCATAGGAATTAGAACAAGGGCTTCCTACGATGGGGGTTAAGTGGCGCTGAATATGGATGTGTATCAGAATTAGCTGCAAAGAGACATGAGAAATCTTTCTGGAGTGATGAAAGTGGGGTAATGGAGATGTTCTATATTGAATATGAGATGCTTAAATGAGGGTTTGTCAAAGATCATACATTTTATTGCTTGTAAATTGTACTTCAGTAAATTTGAAAAGCAAAGACATGTGTAAACATTAGCAGAATAATCAAGTTGGCAGCTGTTGGGCTGAACCTCACTGGTGTGAAAATAACCTCAAGTTCAAATTCTTTCCAGACAAAGTCATCTAAATGGAATTTTGGATTTTATGTTTTTGGTCCTTAAAGTTCAGTCTCACAGTTTGAGATCAAGCCTGTAATGAGTAACCATTCTAGATAAGAAAGAGGAGGTGTTTCTATCCATTGCTGAATGGTTGTCTTATTGAGGAGCTAATCAATTCTGAAGCCTTCTGCCAAGTCTCTGATGGAGACCTCAGGAGCGGTGAGTGCTGCGCCTGGCTTGGGTTAGCTGAACTGGGCACCACTTCACAGACCTTATCCACTCCAAGCTCAAGGTCCTCACGAATGAAAACAGGACAGTAATTGTGTAAGGATGAAATGAGATACGTGTATAAAAGTAACCAGCAAAATGCTTGGCACATAGTAACCACCACACTCTATCATTCTATTACTTCTAGTTGTTGGTTGTTTTTTTTTTTTTTTTTTTTGAGAATTGCTCATTTTTATAAATTGAGCTAGAGAATGCACAGAGTTGTCAGGATGGGTATGGGAAGACGTGTAAATATAAAATAAATGTCTTTATCTCACCATAGGTAACTGATCCTCCTTTTTAGGAGTCAAGATACTGGTATCTGTTGCTATATTAGCTACATCTCCTTCAAGCCAACTTCAGCAAACAGGAGTTTATGGGTTCACAGAACCGAACAATCCAGTGTCTTATATTCCAGTAACCCTGCAACCCCTAATAAGTCCAATAGGAGTTCCAGGTTAAGGCTAGGGGGCTTGTTTGGGTCCCACATATGAACCAGCTGCAGCGTGGATGAGAATGAATACACTACTGTGATAGGCACACCAATAGCCAGGAGCCAGGGTCAGCCCAACCAACCCACAAAGGAAGACAGAGAAAGACATAATTCCCCAAAGGAAAACATGGGTGCCTCGCTGTCAAAATTGTATATATCTCGTAAGTGGTTCCTGGCCCTAGGAATTGTTCTCCACAACAGATGCCACAGTGAGTACTGCGGTAGATTACCCACAAGAAGATTAGTGTTCTGGGGAGAAAGGAACTCCTGGGAAGCTGTCTGCACATCACAGGGCCCTGCACTCAGTTTTCACACATATTCCCAGTGAGGCGCCACTTCTTAAAATTCCTAAGAACATTAGCTCCACGATGAAAAAAAAAAAAAAAACAGACTGTTTCTAATAAGCATCCATGACTTTGTCCTGTTATTAAATAGATTTTGGAATCTCTTCTTTCCCTGTAAACAGAGTTTGGATTTATTAGGTACCACCAGTGAAGGTAGCTTAGTTTGGAGGAAGAGAAGGAAGGAATTGTTTATTTTTTCAAATATTCCAATTTTATAAGAGGGCTATTTTGTCTCTTGGGATACTTTACTTCCTGTTATGAGACCAGTCAAATGGGATGAATGAATCAGACCATTCAGTTGGAGGCCGTAAATTTTAGCTGAATGGACAAGAAAACAAGTCCTCTGTTTTTCAAGTGGCAGCAGAACATGTTCAGATCAATGCTGGCTCTAGGCTGCTGGAATTGCTGTCATTCATCCTTTGGGGCTTTCCACATTTTACAGAGAACTTCAATGGCCTGTGTGTCACGGATACGACTGTCAACCCCTGCTTTTCCTTGCTGATAGGCATACATTTTGTTCAAGTATCCAACTCTACCCAAGAAGATTCAGATCACCAAGAAAATTTCCTGATTAATCTACTTCAGCCAGCACATGGGGCTCCCCAAGGACGGTCAAGCAAAGGGATGGAATAATTTGGATCCCAGAGCTGCAACGGTTCTGCACCTGAGTCTTTTTTATCTCTGGACTTCCCACTCTGTGATTTATTATATATGTTAGTACGAGTCAGGGGTTTCTTTATTTGTAGCCTATACTAATATGATGTACCATCCCCAGTAAGGAATTCACCTTTATTCAGGCAATGCTCAGTTAAGAATGCTTTTCCCCCTTACCTACCTGGGCACTAGAACCTAGGCTGCAGTTTTCAATAGAAAGAACCCAGAAGTAACTGCCAGGGGTGCTTTTGGCTACAAATATGATAGAAGGTTACTTAAACACTTGGATGTTTGTCTCATGGAACAAAACGTTCACTGTGGCTCATGGCTCAGGAAATTCACGTCTTTCCTTTTCCTCATCAGCAGTGTGTAGACTCCTGACCTCATGCTTGCTGCCTCCGTCCTGCAAGTTGGCTTTGAAACCTCCAGATGTCCATCTCATTCAGAAGGAGGGGGCAGTGGAAGCTCCTTGTCTTCCTGATGCCTTCAATTTATGTCTCATGGTGAGGAATGTATCACAGGGCATCTCTAGATTCATGGGACTCTAACAGAGCAAGTGTGCTTAGCCTAAAATACTTCTACCCTAGCAAAATTAAATTTGCCTTATTAAGAAGGAAGAGAATGTTTATTAGGGAGGCGGCTTGCAATGACTGCAACACTAGTTCAGATATTTATCTTTAGTTCTTTAAGGAACTAAAGAAGCTCTTTAATTTGAGATTTTACAAAGACAGCAAGAAGATTAGATGAGAAGAACCAAGCTCATCCTGTGGCATTAACTACTTAAAATTAACTTAAGCATGAATAAAGAGGACCCAGGCTAGAAATAACCACAAAGTCTTGTCTATTTCTTATCTAAAGGGAGTGATGTAAACCTTAACCAGATGTAGCTAAAAGAAATATTGCACCCAGATCTTCCTTATCATCCTTGTACTGCACCATTCACAGAGCTTCTCTGGGTCTCACAATGTTAAATGCTTGTTTCCCTTGAGCAGAGCTGCCAATGATCCATCTATCTATCCATCCCCTGTCTCTCTATCCTTCCATCATCCGTCCATTTACTTATTCAATATAAGCTTTCTAAAGTACAGAGTCTTGTCAACAATACTTCTAAAACTTTACCTTTCCTAGTGATGAGGCTACTGCACAGGTCTGTGTAAATGTTCCTTCAATATGCTCACAAAATTCCTTGTTTTGCTATCAGACCTGTATGGCTGCTTGCTGCCTCCCTGCCTGTCTCTGGAGCAAGCTCCAATCTTCATTAGTGGGTAGGAGCAGTTTTGTTGTATGCCCTGACTTTTGACAGGAAGAGACGATTTTTCAAGTTGAGAATTACTTGAAAAATCCCCTTGGAGACCTAACACTGACTCTTAAACTTAGGGAGATGTCCAGGGCAGCAAAATTAAGCAATGACTCTCACCCTTCTCCCCAATCAGCACTATTACCCCTTAAGCTCAGGGTTTTGCTGTTTAATCCCACAGGGGTTGTGGTGTTCCTATTTTTACCCAGAGAGAAAACAAGAGCAAGAAAAGTTAAGGAACAACTTAGTATTTCTCTCTTAGGTAAGACAAAGAAATCTGCTGTCTCATCTCCAAAAATCGCAGTGAATATTATTTTGCCAAGAAATGGAGGGAGACCTGCTTTCATGAGCACATGTGAATACACGTAGGTGATTTTCCCAAACATGTTAGAAGATACCTTGGAAATGCCCAGAGAGATGGTGAACAGGGGCATTGTCAGGGGAGGAGGGGCAGAGTGGGAATTACCTGGTTGTCCAGTGGTTAAGACTCCATGTTTTCACTGCCAAGGGCTCGGGTTCAATCCCTGGTCGGGAAGCCAAGATCCTACAAGACGGGAAGTGCCCAAGAAAAAAACAGAATCTTAAAAAGTGGGGTAGAGGGAGCAGTTTTCTCAGAGCTACTGGAATGCTGCCTCCTGGGCTCAGAGTCCTTAACATTCCCACCAAATAAAATAACTGTACTTTCAGATTTTTTAAAAGGGGAGGGCAGAGAGGAGGTCTTTGGGTTATTTACTGTCCTACAGCATGCACCCCAACAACCATTTTTTTTCATGTTTCATGGGTTGTTTAGATAATGGGTTAGCTGGGGATTGGCTGCTGGCAGCTCCTTTACTGGTCTCTATTGGGTTCTTTCTTGCACTTTCTGTCAGTGGGCAACTGGGTTGCCACTGGGCTGGATATCTGAGTC
Organism: Bos grunniens; assembly: GCF_055505025.1. Classification (NCBI taxonomy): domain Eukaryota; kingdom Metazoa; phylum Chordata; class Mammalia; order Artiodactyla; family Bovidae; genus Bos; species Bos grunniens. The sequence goes on from NC_141170.1 coordinate 74,115,063, forward strand.
TCAGGTGTTCCTCTGTGTGATCATTCTTCATGTGATGACTCATCCTCCAAGCCCTGTCCATGTGGCCTTGTTTTATGGTAAGGGTACTCAGGCTTCCCAGGTGACTTGGTGGTAAAAAATCTGCCTGCCAATGCAGGAGACTCGGGTTCGAACCCTGGGTCAGGAAGATTCCCTGGAGAAGGAAATGGCAACCCCCTCCAGTATTCTTGCCTGGAAAATCCCATGGACAGAGGAGCCTCACAGGCCGCAGGCCAAGGGGTCACAAAGAGTCGGACACAACTTAGTGACTAAACAACAACTCAGACATTATACTTGAGAGCTCAGGGCATGGCAAAAGGTTCAGGCCTTCTGAATGCCTGGGCTCAGATTCCTACAACATCTTTCCTCCAAATTCCATTGGTCAAAGCAGTTATGGGCCAAACTAGATTCAGTTCAGTTCAGTTCAGTTCAGTCGCTCAGTTGTGTCTGACTCTTTGTGACCCCATGAATCGCAGCACGCCAGGCCTCCCTGTCCATCACCATCTCTTGGAGTTCACTCAAACTCACGTCCATCGAGTTGGTGATGCCATCCAGCCATCTCATCCTCTGTCATCCCCTTCTCCGCCTGCCCCCAATCCCTCCCAGCATCAGAGTCTTTTCCAATGAGTCAACTCTTCGCATGAGGTGGCCAAAGTACTGGAGTTTCAGCTTTAGCATCATTTCTTCCAAAGAACACCCAGGGCTGATCTCCTTTAGAATGGACTGGTTGAATCTCCTTGCAGTCCAAGGGACTCTCAAGAGTCTTCTCCAACACCACAGCTCAAAGGCATCAATTTTTCGGCGCTCGGCTTTCTTCACAGTCCAACTCTCACATACATACATGACCACTGGAAAAACCATAGCCTCGACTAGACAGACCTTTGTTGGCAAAGTAATGTCTCTGCTTTTGAATATGCTATCTAGGTTGGTCATAACTTTTCTTCCAAGGAGTTAGGTGGAGGTAAATGTCTAATGTTTAGGAGTTTTAATGCTCAGACTGTCACTAGGAAAAGAAGGCATACTGAACAAAACTGATCAGTTTACAGCTTGACTTGTAGCCAGTACCAATGCCTCCTGGCAGATTCATTTAGGAGACAATCCTGACTTAGGGGACCTGCGTTGTGAAATAGGGTTATGTAAGATTTTGGAGTCAGGCTCAGAGTCAGAGAGGCTCTTAATAATACACTCATTTCCACTCTGTGATTCCACATGTCTTTAATAATCCTTTCCTCGGGATGAAGATAAGTCCTGCTTTAAAACATCTGAAGAAACTGCAGAGCAGTGGCCTCATTCTGCTACGGCCAAGGCTGCCTTCAAGACCACCTGTAAGAGCACCCTATTTAAGCAAAATGTGTTGATTATTTTTAGCATAACTTAAGCCCTAGGAGACTAATGAGGTGTTAACAGTGTGTGTTAATTATGTGATTTTTGTTGTCTTCATTAAAGTTACAATTCTCAATCCGATTTGCCACCTGAAATCCCAGAGGAGCCACATCGCTCTTCTGACCCTGAGCTTTTAGTTCCCTGCAGTTTGCACAATCACATAAACATATTTTGTTTTCCCTGTGGAGAATCAGATGAGCATGGCTCCCACACTCAGAAGACCTTGGCTACCCCCTTCTTAATTCTTACACATTTTTAATCTCCATTATGAGCAGTTGGATCTTACAGTAAGGTCAAGGTGCAGAATGCTAGCGACATTAGCTCATTGTTGACTGTTTAGAGCAGACTGTCCTTCAACTCAACAGAAAACTGCCAGAGAAGCTGAAAACCAGGAAGAAGGAGAAGCACAAAAATCAGCTCTCAGTGCTTTTTGCAGTGTTTTAATTAACTGAGGAATTGTGTTGCATGCACACGACTCTGATTATTTTTAAACTTTTGCAATATATGCTATACCTCTGTCCCAAGTGACAATACATCCCATCCAGAAAAAACCTTTTCTCAGGAAGAGATAATCACCTATCCCAGACTCATTTGAAGCAGCAATCAGCATCCCTTTCATGACTTTGTCTGCATCACTGATGTTCTAGAGGGACTTTATTTGGCAATGGTGAAGGGATCTATTGCAAGTCCAGGAGGTAATGGATTCAGGATTTCAGTTGAAAATGTCTTAATGATGGCCCCATCAGGATGAATGAAATTGTAATGAAAATAGCAGGTGAATCTGACTGGCAAATAGGACATTATGAGTCTTCTTAGAAATTAGAGTTGTCTAAAAATGGAATGGACCGTCACATGAGGTAGTGAGCTCCCCATAAAAAAATCAAGGATGTTGAAGTTAAGGTTCCATGTCAGAGAAAGGTTAGACTTGATACTCTTTGGGGTCTCTTCCAACTTTCATCTAGATTCCATGATTGTTCAACTGGAGAAATAGCTTTGACTTTGAAAATTTGCAAGTTTGGTTCCATGATGAAACATGATAGAGTAGAAAGCCAGGCACTCCTGGATTCCAACCTCTGCCCTCTTACTAAGGCTGTGTTATTATGAGCAAGTTACTCAAATTCTCTGTGGTGTCTAAAATGAGGGTTGAAATATATCACTTCTAAGGCTGTTTTAAGAGTCAGAAGCAATACATTTAAAATACAAGACCCAAGGTAAGCACTCAGTAAATCATAGTTCTGGTTGCTCTTAGGAGTTTGATTCTTTACTTTGCTCTTCATCCTCCACTTCAATGATACAGTCTTGATTTGTAAAAACAGAAGAAATGGAGGTCTCAGAAAGTTATTGGTAAAATATCAAGTTGTACAATTGAACAATGAAGGCAGAGCAAGTCTTCATGCTACATCAACAGGTAGAGAGGGGTCACATGCCTAACCCAAGGACATATGGCCATTCCCCAAGTCTGCCTCACCCACTCTACCACCAGGGCTCCCAAACATTCCCCTATGTCTTCTGTCCACAGGGCAGAGTCAATCCAGATGCGAGTTGCCCTCTGGAAAGATGTTCCCACTGATGGTGAATTTAGCTCAGCCAATGGAAGCCTCTAGAAAGCTAGCATCTGGAGAACTGAGCTAGAATCTGTGTTTGTAGACTCTAATTAATTGTGGTCTGCCACTAACTCATTGTTTACCTGTTTACCTACATATCTGGGGCTTTGTAGAGGGAACACATTCATCTGTTTAGATCTTTGTATCCCCTTTCTTCCACATGGTTCAAAATTTTAAAGTACAAAAATGGTATACACGACACAAATGAACATATCTACAAAATAGAAACAGACTCACAGACATAGAGAACAGGCATGTGGTTGCCAAGGGGAAGGTGGGAGTGGGGGGGAAGGCGGGAGTGGGGGGGAAGGACTGGGAGTTTGGGATTAGCAGATGCGACTATCATATATAGGATGGATAAACAACTACATGCTAATGTATAGTACAGGGAACTATATTCACTATACTATAATAAGCCATAATAGAAAAAAAATGTATAACTGAGTCACTTTGCTATACAGCAGAAATTAACATAATATTAAATAAATCAACTGTAGTTCAGTAAAATTATTTTTAAAAGGCATACAACAAAAAAGGCCTCCCTGGTGGCTCAGTGGTAAAGAATCTGCCTGCAATGCTGGAATCCCTGGGTCAAGAGGATCCCCTGGAGCAGGAAATGGCAACCCACTCCAGTATTCTTGCCTGGGAAATCCCATGGGCAGAGGGGCTTGGCAGGCTACAGTCCATGGGGTCGCAAAGAGTTGGACACGACTTAGCGTCTAAACCACCCACCAGCACATACAACGAAAAGGCACCCTGATGCTTTGTTGCCCAGGTACCCAGTCCTCCTTTCCAGAGACAACTAGTTTATACAATACAGTTTATATGTATAAAATCCCAGAGGCATTTTTTTAACTCGAGGTAAAATTCACATATGGCAATTTTAAAGTGTACAATTCAGTGGCATTTGGTGTATTTACAATGTTGTGCAGTCATCACGTCTCTAAAACTTTTTTAGCACCCCAGAAAAAGCAAAAGATAAAATTAACCGTTATGTTCAGTTCAGTTCAGTCGCTCAGTCGTGTCCGACTCTTTGCGACCCCATGAATCGCAGCACGCCAGGCCTCCCTGTCCATCACCAACTCCCGGAGTTCACTCAGACTTACCTCCATCGAGTCGGTGATGCCATCCAGCCATCTCATCCTCTGTCATCCCCCTCTCCTCCTGCCCTCAATCTTTCCCAGCATCGGGGTCTTTTCAAATGAGTCAGCTCTTCACATCAGGTGGCCAAAGTATTGGAGTTTCAGCTTCAGCATCATTCCTTCGAATGAACACCCAGGACTGATCTCCTTTAGGATAGTCTGGTTGGATCTCCTTGCAGTTATGTTATCACTACCCATTTCTCCCCCACTAGCCTCCCACCTTGGTAACCACTAATCTGCTTTCCAACTTCATGAATCTGCCTATTCTGGATACTTCCTATAAGAGGAATCATACAATACATGACCTTTCCTGTCTAGCTTCTTTCACTTATAATGTTTTCAGGGTTCATCCAAGTTGTAGAGTGTATCACTACTTCATTCTCTTTATGGCTGAATAACATTCTGTTGTATGTATATGCCACAATTTGTTTATTCATTTATCTGCTGATGAATGACATTTGAGTTGTTTTCACCTACTGATTGTTATGAATAATGCTGCTTTGGTCTTTTGTGTACAAGTTCCCATATGGATTTCTTTTGCATATATATCTAGGAGTAAAATTGCTGGGTCATACAGCAATAGAATAGAATTTAAATATTGAGAAATAGGAAGTTTTTAAACATGCAGTTTCCTCTATTTTCACATAGTTGCCTGCATACTACACGTATTATGTTGCACTTTGCTTTACTCACTTGACAATGGGCTCTATAGATCTTTTCAGTGGTATGCTGGTAAGTAGTTAACGACCAGCTTTTGTGAGATAGGGAGTGCCTTGATTGCTAGTATTTACAGATGTCTGTGGTGTAACTGCTACCATGGTCAATTTCAAGCTGTGTGAGGTCACTGAGTACAGAGTTAGGAAGAGAAGCTAATTATCTGCGCTCTGAATTGGTCCAAGCCACCTCCATCACACAGCTAGATCTTTCCATATCAGAGCATGAAGAGCTGCCTCATTCCCTTTCATGACGGTGTAGCAGGTCATTTTAGGATGTACTATAATTTTTTAACCAGTCCCTTGTGGTAGACACTCAGGTTGTTTCCAGCCTTTTACTTCCACAATCCAGACTTCAATGGATGACCTTGTGCACGTGTCATTTTGCTCACATGCAAATATAGCAGAGGACATGGTTCCATGACTTCATAAGAGGCACTAAGGGAAGAAATTCTCAAAAGACAATTTATTCCTTCACTGGACAGTTTTGGCTCTTAGGAAAAATTCTATGCAAAGAAATTGTCTGTTTTACCCCAGTTTCCTCATGAGTAAAACAGATGCAAAGTAACTAGCCACTTGCCAGTGTCAAAGAATTAACGTAAAACTTTAAAATGAAAAACATGTTTTTCTTCTGAAAGATCAAAATCTGTGTTAACACAAAATGACATGGTTTACACTTGGTGACCTCAAGCACTATCACAAGTAGGTGGGTGAGAAAAAGTCGATTCCTGGGACATTGTGCCCTGTTCTGGAATCCATAAGGGTGAGACTCCCAGCAGAGGGATCCAATGAAATGATTAGAAATAGGATAGTTGTAGAGTTTCAATGCAGTTCTTCTTTACATTATTTGACCAAGGAGCTGGAAGACAGTGTTTCTCAGCCATCTCATTGCACTTCAGCCTCATCTGGGAAGCTTTTAAAATCTTGATGTCCAAGCCACAGCCTGGATGGATTAAATCATACTCTGCAGTTAGAAACACAGGTACCCGTATTTTTTAAAGCTCCCCTTGGTGAGTCCACTGTTTAGCCAAGATTGGGAAGAGAATATGAGCAGGGAATCATATTAGAGAAATAGGGAAACACATTGGTATTAGTCTAGGGGAAAGCCAATGGGATATATATGTACAAATAAAGAGATTTATTCTAAGAAATTGGCTCATGTGGTTATGGAGATAGAAAATCCAAAATCTGCAGAATGGGCCTTCAGGCTGGAGACCAGAGAAGAGAATGCTTCAGTTCAAGTCTAGAGGCCACTTGTTGCTGAATTCTCTCTTGTTTGGGGAGGTGAATCTTCTGTTCTATTCATACCTTCAACTGATTGGATGAGGCGCACTCACAATATAAAGTGCTATCTGCTCTGTTCAAGGTCCACTGGTTTAAATGTTAATCTCATCCAAAAATCATTCAGAAGAATGTTTGAGCACATATCTGGGCACCATGGCCCAGCCATCACAATTAATTACACAAAATTAACCATCACAATTTAACAGTTGTTTGGAAATATTCAAAAATTTCATCATTAGGGTATAGGGATAGGAATTCAGGGTTATTTAAAGGTATATTTCCCTGACTTGATTACAAAGAGATGCCCTCTTAAATTCCTTAGCTTCATCCCTAGAGGAACCATTTACCTGTTACTTGTAAGCCCTATTCCCAGAACCCACAGATTTTATTAAAATTAAGAATTAGGAGAAGATAAGGTATTTTGTTCCATCATCTTGGAATTGGATGTTTTTATTAAAAGATTATCAACTTTTTGCCAGCAGGAGTGAGTATTGTAAATTGTGCACAGAGATTTACTAGAGTGAATGTAAAAAGGTTGATCTTAGGTCAGGAACATATTCCTTTAAGAAAATCTGATTCCTTCTGCTCTCTTGAAAGAACTCCAGCAGCAAAACCCAGAATTAAAAAGATCAGTGTTGAGAGTTCTGTTGGTCTCAGCAGGAAGGACTATGGGTTTTATTGGGAAAATCTAATTTTCCCTTCTCTTCTTGATAAAAGGGCTTCCGAGTCTTTCCATGTCACCAACAATAGAGTTTGCTTCCTTCCGGATGATTGGGAGTTTAGAATCCAGATTTTCTAAGCAGCTGATCATCAGGATGCCTGAATATCCCAAGGTGTTTGATTTCAAGTAGCCTTTGAATTGGGTTAGGAATCAAGGCTCTGTAGTGATCTTAGCCATGTGCTTCCATCTGCCTTTGCACCTCACGCTGTTGTTCACACTCCCATTTCAGAATCAGACAGTCAGCGCAGTGAGGAGATCCAGGCCATGAGGAAAATGCAGGGGATCTGAGGACCACACTGAGCCTCACAGTGGCCACATGCGATGCTCTGATTCCCAGAGGTCGTGGGTTCTACCCCAAGGCACGTTCAACCTGTGGAGCTAGCTGCCTGATAAAGCTGGGACTGCTGTGAGTCACCAGGAAACTGAGTCAGCCTCATTGATTTGGAGTAGGAGGGTGTGGGCTGAGCTTGTGGGGACCTTAAATGAGGATTTGTGGTCATGGAAATAGTTCCATTTTGCCAGCTACGAATCAGCCAGCATTCATTCAGTCCAGAAGCAGAAGAGCTGAAGTTAAAAATAAGTCAACCTTTTCATTTTAGGCAAGGCTGAGCACACCCTGAAATGGGAATTGGGTATCATGTGGACCTGCCTCGCTCTGGAGACTCAGGAGACAGAGGTAGGGGATGGAGGGGAAGGAGCACTAACCCAAGATCTCACCTCCCTCCATAGCTTCCCTGACTATGCTATATGGATAGGGGTGGATAGGGAAAGTATGTGGATCTATCTGTCTGGCAGGGAAGATGGCCTGAATTGAAGCAGAGTTGACCTCCTATCCTTTTCTCAGCTAAAGCTTGGGGGACCCAGAGCCTCAGTCTTCTCTCTGTACCTAGTCAGGAGATGGCATCACGGTAAGAGCACCTGTGCTGTGTGTAAGTTAGGTGTACATCGGTACTCAGCTACTCCCGTTGTTAAAACACTGGAATATTTTCATGCTCCTTGGTAAAGGTATATTGACCTAGCCCTCTGTTTGTCTCACTGCTACCAGCTACCCAGCACCTCCTCTGGGATTTCATGAATTGCCCCAGTACCCAGTAACTAAAGGGTTGATGTACTTCCCCAGTGGCTCAGCAGTAAAAGAATTTGCCTGCAATTCAGGGGATGTGCAGGAGACCTGGATTCGATCCCTGGATTGGGAAGATCCTCTGGATAAAAGAAATAGCAACCCACTCCAGTATTCTTGCCTGGGAAATCCCACGGACAGAGGAGCCTGCTATGCTACAGTCCATGGGGTCGCAAAGAATCAGACATAATTGAGTGACTAAACAGCAACCACAGCAAAGGGTCGATTCCTTGTGCAGCGGGACATCCAGAAAACTGAATTCCCTCTGTCCTCTTAAACAAACGAAACCTCCAGTATCAAAATCCAGAACTCAAACAGATTAGTGATGAGGGGTCTTTTGGTCTCAACAGGAAGGAATCCATGGTTTGGGGGGGGAAATCATGGACAACCCAATTATCCTTTCTCTTCTTTATAAAAGGTTTTAGAATTTTTCCATGTCATTAGCTGTGAGATTTTCTTTCTTCCAAAAATGACTGGAAGCTTCAGTGCCAACTACATCCTTTGGGATTAGTCCTAATCAATACAGTAGTGGTTAAGTATAGTGACCATCAACATTGGGTATAGATGTAGGTGTGGTCCACCTGAAGACAGTGTTTGGCTGGTAACCCAAAGGACTGTATACACAGACTTGCCTACTTAGCAGAAAATACTCCTCTGTTTCATCACAGCATTTCCCTGCTAGTTCAGTCATCTGGGTATCATCTCCCATGTTCTGGGACACAGACTCTTGAGTTCAGCCACTCAGCATCTTCATCATGCCTCTGTATGGTGCCTCTGCCCCCACTGGCCCTCTGTTGGTGATTCTACCACTATGGCCAGTCTGAAGTCAGGGCTCCCTTTCTCGTGTCCACTGAATCCCAAATGTGGGCAGGTCCTTCCATGGGGTTCCCCAGAGGATCAGAGACCAGAATGTCATTTTTTAACAGGCATGAGAGTGATGCAGGGAAGTAAATTACAGATCAAAGCTCATAGTTCTGGTGGGCCTTCATCTATCCTAGCATCCTAAACAGGTCAGTTTCCCTGAAATGCACCCTCCTGACTACTCTGGGGCTAGGATGAGCTTCCACCACCTGCCATCAGAAAGGCCAAGATGTCCCCACATTTTAGAGTTCAAGCCAGGTGACTTGGCGTATCTCAACAACAGGGAGGAAAGGGGTTTCTCACCTAGCTCTAGGGCCCCCAGTAAGACGCTGACAGCTTGATTGAGGTAAATTGGCACTGGGTTCAACCAGCTCTCTCACCAAGGGTCCAAGCATCCTGCAAAGGATGGAAGCAACCATGTACAGACCCCACTTACCGTCAGGATGTTTGTTATATTGTCATCCCCATTTTATAGAAGAGAAACTGAGTCCTGGAAAGGCCTAGTAACTCAGCTAAGCTCACACAGCCTGCAAAGCTTCTAAGACCATGTGCCTGAATGAACACTCTAAAACCTGAACTTTTAACCACTACACAAAGCCCTTTTCTTATGTGGATCTGGAGAGCTGTTAAACATCTTCAGTGATCAGCCTGTTGCAAATGTGCAAAAGGCATATGGTGCTCATGAGTTAAGAAGGAAGTTGAGCTTGAAGGCTTCTGGTGGGCTTCATAGGGAACAGAAACCAACAATGGGGAGCTTAGAGCCTCCTCCTCATCAGTGGAACTCTGGAAATTTTCCAGTTCATTCCTTGACCATCATATCAGTAGTGTCAGGAGAGGCAGCTTGAGCCGCAGCAGTAGTGTTCTTGAGTTCTTCAGCTGCCATGTACCCTCGCACATTATTCTATGCAGCTGTTTAAGATTAACAAAGACATGTACAATGATCACAAACAGGGTTGTCAAACTTAAGACCTTGATCCACCACATTCTCCAGTCTCTTGTGTATCAGTCTTCTTCTGACTGTGATAAAGTTCCACTGGGATGAGTATGATTTTTCTGCTGGATTTTTTCAAATCAGATTCCTCATCGCTGTCTTTCTGCCTTGTATCCTTCAAATGCCTCCATCACTTGGGTCAGTAAATTCACTTCTCTGAATTTACTTTGTTTCTAAAGTAACAAAGGTTAGAAAGCAGAAACATGGAATCACTTAGATCTGTGCTATGTATGTAGTTTCCCTTCCTTCCATCTTTCCTTCCAAATATAAATGAAGAAAAATATTCCATAATAACAAAATAGTTTTAATAATTTCTTCATTCTTTTCAGTGTTTTCCATATGCCCCTTGTGTATTGCTCCATGGACAGTATACATACAATTCTGTAGAACTGAATACATTGTCTGGAGATTTTAAAACATATCTGTAAATTATTTGCCACTCCTGTCTTTAAGATGTAGTTTCTGTCTCTCCTCTCCTCTAAGCTGGGATGACTTAGTGATCTCCTTGTAGCCAACAGAACGGAGCAAAAGTATGCTGTGTAACTTTCAGAACTGGGTCAGACGAGGCCACAGAGCTTTTGTCTGGTTCTTTTGGGATGTTAGCTCTAGGGGAAGCTGGCAGCATGTAAGACGGCCAAGTATCCTGAGACTGCCATGCTAGGAATCCCACACATAGACGCTCTGATTGACAGCCCAGCTGAGCTTGCAGCTGACAGCCAGCATCAACTGCTAACTGTATGAGTGAGCCATCCTGGACATCTAGCCCAGGCTGACATGTTACTGCAACTGCATGAGTAACCTCAAGCAAGAACTGCTCAGCAGAGCATTTTTCAATTTCTAATGCACAGAATCATAAGTAAAATAAAACCGTTGGTTTAAGCCACTAAGTGTTGAGCCAGTTTTCCATGCAACACTAGTAACAAAAATGAATTTTGGTACCTGGGAATGAGCAGCTGCTATAATAAAAACCTAAAACATGTGACATTGACACTGGGTAAGGTATAAGGGCTGGAAGGGCCATGAGAAGTATGTCAGTGAGAGCTTGAAAGAATGCAAGGAAAATGTTACAAGGAACTAAAGGAAAGGAGACTGTTGTTATTTAGTGGTAGAAAGTTTAGCAAAACCATCACCTGCAGTGATGTGGAAAGTAGAAAATGCACTCAATGAACTTTATGCTTCGGGTAAGAGAACTTCCAGGCAGAGTGTTTAAGATGCCATCTGGCTTCTTTGGAGCTGCCTTTAATAAAATGAGAGTAGAATGATATAAACAGATGAACTGAAAAACCAACTATACAGTTTTCAAGTAGAATTTGGAGGAAATACAAATGGCAAAAGAGAATATTTTTATCCAGCAGAGGATTGAAAGTAAAAACAAGCCCAGGAAAAAGATTTTCAGGAAAATGTAGTCACAGGGTAAAAATGAATCCAGAAAGGGTGAGTTTAAAACACTCTTTTAAAGATTTCAGAAAGATGCAAGGTGGTATCTCAAAAATATCATCAACCAGATAAAAAAAATTGTCTAAGGACCTTAAGGCCACTCTTTGTAAACCATACCTCTTAAATGATAGGACTTCTAGACTCTCAAGGATGTTGCCATTAGCAGATTTATAGAGAGTTGAAGGGAGAGAAGGGTCTACCTCAAAGACGTTTTGTGAATTTTACCTAATGAAGGAAACAATAATATTTCATAAAGACCCGCAAAATTTTCAAGAGAATTTTACTTGCAGAAGCAATACCACCTTGAACTGAAAAAGACAGCACCAACATGAAATGGGGGAAAAAAAGGCCTTTGAAACTCCAGCCCTTCTGTGAGATAAAAGCAGAATGAGAAAGCTACCCAGCTGCAAATAGACCGTTTGTTATAGTAAAGGAAGGACTACGCAAAGCCACCTATAGAGTCAATGCAATCCATATCAAAATTCCAATGGCATTTTTCACATAGAAGAAAAAATAATCTGAAAATTTGTAAGGAATCACAAAAGACTCCAACTAGCCAAAGCAATCCTGAGAAAGAAAAATAGCTGGCACTCTCACACTTCCTGAGTTCAAACTATACTAAAAATATATAATAATCAAAACAGTATGATACTGACATAAAGGTAGACACGTAGACCAACGGAACAAAATCGAGAGCCCAGAAATAACTCCTTGCATATATGGTCAACTAACACTTGACTGGAAGTCAACAATACTCAATAGGAAAGGATAGTCTTTTTAATAAGTAATGGTGTAAAAACTGGATAACTACATACAGGAAGTAAATGAAATTGGACTTATACCGCTCACACAAAATTAAAATGGATTAAAAACTTAAACATAAGACCTGAAACCATATAACTTCTAGGAAAAAAAGCTAACTAGAAGAAAACAGAGGAAAAAGCTCTTTGACACCAGTCTTGACAATAGTTTTTTGGACATGACACAAAAAGCACAAACAACAAAACTAAAATATCAACAAGTGGGATTACATCAATCTAAAAAATTAAGGGAGAACCCTGTGCACTGTTGGTGGGAATGTAAATTGGTTCAGCACTATGGAAAACAGTATAGAGTTTCTCAAAAACTTAAAAATAGAGCTACCATATAATCCACCAATTCTACTTCTGAGTATATATCCAAAGGGATTGAAAATAAGATATCAAATAAATAAGTGCATTTCTGTGTTTATCGCAGCATTTTATTCACAACACCCAAGATATGGAAGCAGCCTAAGTGTTCATCCAGAGATGAATGAAAGAAGCATGGATATATCAAGTGGTGTATGTCTACATATACACACAATGGAATATTATTCAACCATAAAAAAGAAGGAAATCCTGCTATTTCTAACAACCTAGATGGACCTTGAGAGCATTACACTGAAATAAATCAGACAGATAAATGCAAATATTATATGTTCTTACTTATATGCAGAATCTAGAAAACCAAACTCCTAGGAACAGAGAGTAGAGTGGTGTGGGGGAAATTGGGAAGATGTTGGTCAAAAGGTACAAACTTGCAGTTGGAAGATGGGTTCTGGGAATCTAATCACTGCAGTGTGATTAACAACTGTATTATACAATTGTATATTGTATTATACACTGTATTATACAATTAAAAGTGGCTAAAAGACTAGATCTTAAATGTTCTCACTACAAGGAAGAAACAGTAATTATATAACATGATGGATGTGTTAGTTAAGGCTACAGTGGTAATCATATTGCAATATATGTATATCAGATCAATACATTGCATACTTTAAACTGACACAATGTTACATGTAATTATATCTCAGTAAAAATTAAAAAATGTTTAAAATTACTACAGCTGCTTCCCAGTTCTTTTTCTCAAATACAGGTAATAAAAATAACCACCTTCCTCATTTTCCTTCATTTGGATTATTTCCTTAGAATAAATTTCCAAAAGGAAAATAACCAAGTGAAAGCATATGAACATTTTCATAATATCTAATTCATAGTGCCAAATTACTGTCCTAAAAGATAGTACCAATTTTCCACCAAAACCTTATGGGTATAGCAGTTTAACTGCAACTTCACCAGCTTTGGGTATCATAATTTTAGGTATATTTAAAAGCGTCACAAATCCAAAGCTGTTCTTGTGTATCTATTGCAAAATTCCAATACCCTAATCCTAGAAAAGAATCCATACTAGTTGCAGCCACAGACCTCCCTCAGCTCAGTCCAACCCAGTTCTTTATCACCTGGTTGATATTTTCCTTTTTATCCAAACAAAATTATTCTACTGTATTTTGAGCCTCTTTCTGGAAGGTTGGCCAAGAAGAAGGGCTGTTTTCCCTCTGCATTGCTTACATGCCTCTCAAAAATAGCCCTGAACTAGGACTTCCCTGGTGGTCTGGGGGCTAAGACTCCATGCTTCTAACACAGGAGATCCAGGTTTGGTCTTTGGTCAGGGAACTAGATCCCATATGCCGCAACTTAGAGTTCGCAGGCTGCAACTAAAGATCCCATGTCCCACAACTAAGACCTGGGCAGCCAAATAAAATAAATAAAAATAAATATTAAAAAATAGCCCTGAATTATACTGACTTTCTAGGCTTCTCTGGTGGCTTAGCTGGTAAAGAATCCACCTGCAATGAGGGACACCTGGGTTCAATCCCTGGGTTGGGAAGATCCCCTGGAGAAGGGAACTGCTACCCACTCCAGTAGTCTTGCTTGGAGAATTCCACGGACTGTATATATAGTCCATGAGGTCACAAAGAGTCGGACATGACTGAGTGAGTTTCACTCTGGTCTACCTGGATCTTGCTATCATTACCATTCACTGAGAGTTTACTGTGAACCATATGCATGTTGAACTGTTATTTCATTCTTTTCCTTGCAAGGTAGACTTTATTCCTCCTTTTCATATAAGGACTATAAATCAGAGTCATTAAATAACTTGTCCGGATCACAATTTGTAAGTGATAGAGACAGAATTTGAAGCCATGCTTTAGGCCACTATTTTTCATGGCCAATCTATTGACTGTTTCCTTCCCACTCACCCAGACTTTCTGGAAGGAAGGAAGAAGGCAGTGGAAAATATCCATTTGCTCCTTTCAAAATTGTCTACTTCCTCCAAATACTGTCCTGATCCCTATTTTTGAACCATCCCAATTCAAAAGTCAGCATCTAGGTTTTAACCATGTCTGTTTCACACATGACAATGACATTAAGGTTCATCTTGATGTACATTTTGTTTAGAGATATTGGAGAGAAAGTAAAAGTGAGTGTGCCTATGTCAATATATGAATGTCTTTTCTGAAAATTTTTTTCAAGAGTCAGAAAATTTTATACTTCTTAAATAAAGTGGAAAGAAAAAAAGTATTTTAGGTTATTCTGCTTTTTTACAGTCCTTTATATTTCTTCTCCTTCCTTGGGATAAGCTGGGGTATGAAATATTGAAGCCAAAGGACAAGATCACTGAGAGATTGGAGAGTGAGCTGTAAACATGACTTGGCTTCTCTGGAATGCGAGCTCCATGGAGGCGAGGTCTGTGCCTCTTCATTGCTATGTCCCCTTTACCAGCAGCTGAGACTCAGTAGGCACTCATATCTGTGAAGTGAATGAATGAGCCACATGGCTGCCTGCCCAACAGTCCTCTAAGTCTTTACAGCCGAGGTAACTGGTCACATGACTTCAGATTCAGCATCTGCCATGGAACCAGTCCTGGGTGCTTGATACTCAAAGCCTTGTGCCTGGACCAGTGCCTGGAAGCTTGTCCAGAATCCCAAGCCTCCGCTTCCCAAAGTGGATGAATCAGCATCTACATTTTAACAAGATCTCCAAGTGATTCATATCCACATAAAAATGTCTTAATGACTGTCTAGGCCAGTCTCAGAATGTGGTCTCTGAAGCAGCATCATCAGCCTCAGCTAAGAGCCTATTAGAACATCTACTGAATTGGAAACTTTGAAGCAATATACGCTTGTAACCTCCAGGAGGTTCAGATACATTTTAATATTTAGAACCATTGACATAGCTTCATCACTCTGCTCTTAATTTCACTCAAACTTTAGATCTTGGCTGTAGTAACCCGACCGTTTTCTTTTTTCCTATAACCAAATATTTACTTGAACCACTTGAAAGTGAGAAGCCTACTTTCTTTTAAAGCTTTGTATTTCAGATTTGGATAGCTCTGAAAATTCTTCCTTACCAGTTTTATGTAGATTGACATTTGCTATTCTGTTCCAAACGCAATGAATAACTTCATTCTTCTGATCCAGTCTTTAAAGGGTCCAGATATAAAATTCTTTTTTTTTTTCAGATATAAAATTCTAAATGTGAGTTTCAGAACACAGGAACAGATCATGTCAAGATTGTCCAGGCCTGTGAAGACAGCAATTCCCTGTACAAAGATGCTCAGAAGAAGGGATGTGAGAAAGGTGAAGTCTGGCCATTTCACTGTGAGTGATTCATTCACCTGCAGGGCTGCATGTGTCCAGTAGATGGCCTCTTTCTAATTCACCTGTAAGTGTTGGATGAGCCAGCAGAGGTCCTGAATCTTACTCCTGTGGTGCATGGATGATTATTTAAATATACAGTAGGATGCATGCATGCTAAGTCGCTGCAGTTGTGTCGGACTCTTTGTGACCCTATGGGCCCTAGCCTAGCCCAGGTCCCTCTGTGCATAGGATTCTCCAAGCAAGAATATTGGAGTGGGTTGCCATGCCCTCCTCCAGAGGATCTTCCTGACCCAGGGATCGAACTGAAGTCTCCTGTGGCTCCTGTTTTGCAGGCAGATTCTTTACCGCTGAGCCACCGGGGAAGCCCATACAGTAGGGTACCACAGTCTTAAGATCAATGCAGTGCACGCAGCTTTAACATTTTCTGTGCTGTGCGCTTCTACCTTGATTACAGGTGATGGATTACTCTCCTCTGCTCCTTCTGACAGTTGTAGAACTGTTTGCTCTTCTTCTAATTCCCACTCTTTCCTCCTGGTTCACTGTTAGTCTCTCACTTGTCAGCTACTTGATCTCTTCTTTAAGGTTTTATTAGTGTATCTTCTTCATTTCTCTGAGCTCTTATACATGGTTCTTCAAATTCTTTTAAAACTCAAACATTTTTCAGCCAATAAACGCCTAAAGTACACCTAGTTTTTTATAAATAGGGTTTGTACAGTGAGTTAAAACAGGAAATATATATGTCTGTATATATGTAAGTCATATAGCTATCACCTACCTGCCACTAGTCAGTGTCGGTACTTATAAACTAACATCTCTGGTTTTCACAAAGAAACGTTCTTTGACTGAGATTTTAAGATGAAAACACATTTCCTAGTGACCCTGGGGGAAATTTAAGTATTTCACTTAAAGGGATATGGAATTAAAATGTGTCTACTTGTAGTTTCTGCCCATTGATCCTAGCTGTCACTGGCAGCAAAGAGAATGAGTGTTGACCTTCCTCCTCCTGTCTGCCCTGGAGATTTTAAAAATAGTTATCATACCTCCCCTCCTCTATTTCACCCTCTTAATCCCTCCTCCATAAACAAAACGCCCTCCGTTTCTCCCATTGTTTATCATGTGGCAGTTTCAGTTTGCCATCTTGATTGTTGTCCTCTGAACAGGTTCTTTTTAGTCTATAGCACGCGAAATAGATGATGCCAAAATAAGACATAACTTGGAGTGCTCAGAGAAGCATGGAATAAAGAAAGAATAAAGAAATAAATATCATCTCCCTTGTTTAAGATAATACACCTCTATTAATGTTACTTAATATCACAGATTGCTTACTTAAGCCCCCACGTCCTGCTGCTGGCCCTCATCAAACAGAACCCTAGATTCTCATGCATGATATTGGTAAGGAGGCCATTGCTACACAATGTTGCTTTGCATGGCTTTCAGTAGGGCTTCCTCTTACTGTAGCTTCTGGGGCTTTCCAGCCTCTTGCCCCTCCAGAAAAGACAGCCAGCAGCCACGTCTCTCTATGCCACGTTCTTAGGCCCAGTCCCAATTCAGTCTCAGGACAGCTCAGGACAGCCTTTGTAATGATTGCTGGCTGTTTATTCACCAGCAGGCTTGAACACTTGATTTTTAACAAGAGCCACAAAAATGAAGTGCTATCTACGAGGAAATCTGGTGACAATGATTTGTTATTATTACTTCTATTCCCAGCCCAGATGGTTCTCCAGATGAAACGGATAAAAAAAAAAATTGGATCCTCTTTGTGGCTGGTGACAGGTGCAGACTTGGCCCCTCCAGTGGGATCTCATCAGACACACAGCACACCGCCGGCTCAGGAGCTTCCCACAGGCACGTGTGTGTTATAGCAATCCCGAGAACTGTCAAGTGAATAATTGGCCTCTTATCTGGAGTCTTTAGAAGATTCCCTTCTGCACATCCTTTGAAAAGCTGTATCAGTCAGGTTCTTTGTTTGCAAGCAACAGAAACAAGGTCTGGCTAACTTCAGCAGAAAAGGTATTTTTTGAACGAACATAGAGGGGTCTTTCCACAATTGATAAAAGGCCAGACAACCAGGCTTTGTATATAATGAGAACCAGGGGAGTCCCAGAAATGTAAGGAGCAAGAGATAATTGACAGTCTTATCAGGGTGTGGCTAAAATAAACGAGCTACAACTTCTTATTTCCTGACTTTGTATCACACCCATCAAGATTTAAAATTTGAGTCCAGGGACTTCCCTGGTGGTCCAGTGGTTAAGAATCCACCTTGCAATGCAGGGGACACAAGTTCAGTCTCTGGTCAGAGAACTAAGATCTCCCATGCCCGTGAGCTACAAAGTCCACGTGCTGCAACTGCTGAGCCAGTGCATCGCAACCAGAGTCTGTGCACCGCAACGAGTGATCCCACATGACACAAAGAAGGTCCCTGGTGCCACAACTAAGACCCAACAGAGCCAAATGAATACATAAATGGTGTTTTACCATAGATAAATAAAATTTTAGCCCGGAGAGTTTGATGTCTCACTTACGTCTTACGTGTATCTCCTGGCTAGAAAAGGGTGCGGCCTCTGGTTAGCAGTCTCAGCAAAGCAACACACAATAGAGACATAAGGACATAAAGTTATATTGAAAAGGTGGGGTTTCCAGAATGGCAGAGAGAGGAACTCAACAAATTCTTTCTGTCCCAAACACCTGTAAAACCAGATAGAAATGTCAAAAACAACTTTGAGACCCTGAACACTGTCCAAAGACATGCAACAAAACTAAGATGTGTTTATTCAAGTAAGCGTACTGAAACTTAGCTAAGGACAGTTGGACTCTATGATACTGCAACTCATAGCTACTCCCATCATCCCTTCAGTTGCATCAATATCATAGGTCTACCAGGGCAGGATAAGCTCTGAAAACCAACTACATTTTTTTTCAGAGAAAGCTGACATGATTTGGAGTGGAGCATGGAAAAAATCCCGTGCCTTCAGACATCATGATTAACAGTACTGATTGTATTAGCAAACAAATGGGAAAGGTTAATGTGACAGCTAGTCTTTAGGCTGTGATATTGTTTGGGACATTGGTAGAAGAAGACAGAAACATAGCCAGAAATTTGACAATGATATTAAAGGAACTGGATAGGCATAGTTGGCCTCAATAAGCTTCAGCCTATCCCCAGAGATCTCAAAAGCTGTAACCATGCTCCAGGCTAAGTGCATATCCAAGAGAGGCTGGAGAAGATTTTAGCTATGTACATATGCCTGAATAATGTGAGATTTTGTGTACAAACAGAGAAGACACAAACAGGCATAAAGTATAAGCAAGGGCAGATGTATAACCTGCTTGAATTTAAATGTGTTTTCAAATCCATAGAGTGCTCCAACAGCCAGGGGTAGAAGCTTTACTGACTGAAGGTGCTTGAATACAACCTCTGACCAATTAGTAAGCTATGCTGAACTAAGGGTTAATTGTAGGAAGGCAAACTTAGAAAGAAAAGCTAGAACAAAAAAGAAAATTAGCAAAGACATGCCAAGACTGAAGTTGAGAGACTCTACAGAATAAGTCAAAGCAAGTCAATAAACAAACAAAAAACAATGCTAACAACAACTCCCAGAAAGGGAGTCAGAATCCAGAGTTGCTACAATATATTATCTAAAATTTCTAGTTTCTAATAAAAGATTATAAGGCATTTGAAGAAACAGGAAAGTAGGAAATGCTTAGGGAATAAGCAGTCAATTGAAGCGGTTTCTGAGAGATCCTGTAAGATGGTGGACTTAGAAGAAAAAAACTTTAAAGCAGGTAGCAAAAATATGTTCAAAATTAAAAGAAATTACATTTAAAAATTAAGGGAAAGTATGGTGACTGACTCATCAAATAGAGAATATTAACAAACAGATAGAAATCATGTGTTGAAAACCAGTGGTCACAGGACTGGAAAAGGTCAGTTTTCATTCCAATTCCAAAGAAAGAAATGCCAAAGAATGCTCAAACTACTGCACAATTGCACTCATCTCACACGTTAGTAAAGTAATGCTCAAAATTCTCCAAGCCAGGCTTCAGCAATACGTGAACCATGAACTTCCAGATGTTCAAGCTGGTTTTAGAAAAGGCAGAGGAACCAGAGATCAAATTGCCAACATCCGTTGAATCATCGAAAAAGCAAGAGAGTTCCAGAAAAACATCTATTTCTATTTTATTGACTATGTCAAAGCCTTTGACTGTGTGGATCACAATAAACTCTGGAAAATTCTGAAAGAGATGGGAATACCAGACCACCTGACCTGCCTCTTGAGAAACCTATATGCAGGTTAGGAAGCAACAGGTAGAACTGGACATGGAACAACAGACTGGTTCCAAATTGGGAAAGGAGTATGTCAAGGCTGTATATTGTCACCTTGCTTATTTAACTTATATGCAGAGTACATCATGAGAAACACTGGGCTGGATGAAGCACAAGCTGGAATAAAGATTGCCGGGAGAAATATCAATAACCTCAGATATGCAGATGATACCACCCTTATGGCAGAAAGTGAAGAAGAACTAAAGAGCCTCTTGATGAAAGTGAAACAGGAGAGTGAAAAAGTTGGCTTAAAGCTCAACATTCAGAAAACTAAGATCATGGCATCCAGTCCCATCACTTTATGGCAAATAGATGGGTAAACAGTGGAAACAGTGTCAGACTTTATTTTTCTGGGCTCCAAAATCACTGCATATGGTGACTGAAACCATGAAATTAAAAGACACTTCTTAGAAGAAAAGTTATGACCAACCTAGACAGCATATTAAAAAGAAGAGACATTATTTGCCAACAAAGGTACGCTAGTCAAAGCTATGGTTTTTCCAGTAGTCATGTACGGATGTGAGAGGTGGATCATAAAGAAAACTGAGCACCAAAGATTGATGTTTTTGAACTGTGGTGTTGGAAAAGACTCTTGAGAATCCCCTGGACTGCAAGGAGATCCAACCAGTCCATCCTAAAGGAAATCAGTCCTGAATATTCATTGGAAGGACTGATGCTGAAGCTGAAACTCCAATTCTTTGGCCACCTGATGTGAAGAACTGACTCATTTGAAAAGACCCTGATGCTGGGAAAGATTGAAGGCAGGAGGAGAAGGGGATGAAAGAGAATGAGATGGTTGGATGACATCACCGACTCAGTGGACATGAGTTTAAGTAAACTCTGGGAATTGGTGATGGACAGGGAGGCCTGGCATGCTGCAATCCACAGGGTTGCAAAGAGTCAGACATGACTGTGCGACTGAACTGAACTGAACTGAACTGAAATGGAAAATTAACAGTTGAAAAGTAAAGTAAGGGAAATGGAATTTTCACTAGAGGAGCTCAACATCATATTTGAGATGGTATAATAAAGAATCAGTGAGCTTGAATATAAATCAACAAAAATTATACAATCTGAAGAACAAAAAAGAAGAAAATTGCATAGAGCCCCAAACAGTCGTAAGAATCCATTGGACATGCCAACATATATGTAATGGTAATATCTGAAGGAGAGAAGTGAGGGAAGGGCAAAAAATACTAGAAGAAATAATGGCCAAAAAATTCCCAAGTTTGATAAGAAACATGAATCTACAGATTCAAGAAGTCTTATGAAGTTCAAGTAGTTTAAATACAAATAGATCTATATCTAACTATTTCATATACATACACCTATAGCCAATTAATCTTCAACAATGGAGACCAGAATATACAATGGAGAAAAGACAGTCTCTTCAGCAAGAGTTGGGAAAGCTGGACAGCCACATATAAATCAATGAAGTTAGAACATTCCCTCATACCATATACAAAAATAAACTCAAAATAGCTTAAAGACTTTAATATAACACATGACACCATTTAACTGTTAGAAGGGAACATAAGCAAACCATTCTCTGACATAAATCATGGCAATGTTTTCTTAAATCCATCTTCCAGGGCAAAAGAAATAAAAGCAAAAAAAAAAAAAAAAGAAGAAGGGACCTAATCAAATTAAGCTTTTGCACAGCAAAGGAAATCATAAACAACACAAATAAAACTATTTACAGACTGGGAGAAAATATTTGCTAATGATTCAACCAACAATGGCTTAATTTTTAAAATATACAAATGACTCATAGAGCTTAATATCAAAAAACAAACAATCCAATCAAAAAATGGGTAGATGATCTAAATAGACATTTGTCTAAATAAGACATACAGACAGTCAACAGGTACATGAAAAGATTCTCATTATTGCTAATTATTAGACAAATGCAAATCAAAACTACAATGAGACATCACCTCACATTGGCCAAAATGACCATCATAAAAAGTCTACAAATAATAAATGCTGGAGAGGATATGGAGAAAAGGGAACCTTCTTACATTGTTAATGGTGATGTAAGTTGATACAGCTATTATGGAAAACAGTATAGAGGCTCCTTAAAAAAACTAAAAATAGAGTTGCCATATGATCCAGCAGTCCCATTCTTGGGCATATATCCAGAAAAGATGAAAATTCTAACTTGAAAAGATATACGCACCCCAGTGTTCATATGCATGCACGTGCTATGGAAGCAACTTAAATGTCCATTGACAGATGAATGGGTAAAGAAGTGGTGTATATATGCAATGGAATATTACACAGCCATAAAAAAGAATAAAATATCACCATTTGCAGCAACATTGATGCCCCTGGAGATCATCATACTAAGTGAAGTAAGTTGGACAAAGAAAGATAAATATTACATGATGTCACATATATGTGGAGTCCAAAAGCAATGCAAATTAACTTATATATAAAACAGAAACAGACAAACATAGAAAACATTATCGTTACCAAAGGTATGTGGGGAGCAATAAATTAGGAGTATGAGATTAACATACACAGCACTATATATAAAATAGATAAACTACAGGATTTACTGTATAGCACAGGGAACCATATTCAATATCTTGTAATAACCTATAATGGAAAAGAATCTAGAATATATATATATATTCTTTTCCAGATACATACACATACATACACGCACACACACATGCACACACACATATATATATACAGTCTGAATTACTTTGCTGTGCACCTGAAACTAACACCATACTGTAAATCAACTGTAGTTCATTTTTTAAATAAATAAACACATCATATACAAACTGTTGAAAGCTAAAGACAAGCTTGAAAGAAACAAGAGAAAAATGACTCATCACATACAGAGAGACAACAATACAGTTAGTAGCTGATTCTTTATCAGAAACAAGAAAAAGATAAAATCAGGAAATCCATAAATATTTGGAAATTAAATAATGCACTTCAAAAGAACTGGTGAGTCAAAGGAAAAAAATTTGAAAATATTTGAAGTGGATGAAAACAAAAACACAACATATCAAAAATGTATGGATACAACTAAAACAATGCTAGTAAGAAAGTATATAGTTTTAAATGTGTATATTATAAAAGAAGAACAATCTCAAATCAATAACCTAAGTTTCCACCTTAAGAAACTAGAAAAAAGGAACAGACTAAGCCCAAAGCAAATGGAGAAAGGAAATAATAAAAAATTATAGTGGACAAAACAGAAAACAAAACAACACTGAAAAATTAATAGAACCAAAGTCTGTTTCTTTGAAACACTTCCAAAAATTGACCACACTTTTTCCTGATTGACCAAGAAAAAAAGGATAAAACACAAATAGCAAAAATCAGAAGGAAAGAGGATTCTACTGTATAGAAATTAAAGGAATTATTAGTACAAAGAATCAGCACAATGTTATGGCAACAACCAGACAATTTAAATGAAATTGACAGATTTCTAGAAGAACACCATCAAAATGGACTCAAGAAGAAATTTAAAAAATATAAATGCCTACAACAACAAAACTTGAACTAGTAAATAAAAATCTCCCAAAGGCAAAAAAACTCCAGACCCAGATGGCTTGTTCAGTGAATTCTATTCAATTCAGTTCAGTTCAGTCACTCGGTCGTGTCTAACTCTTTGCAACCCCATGAACCGCAGCATTCCAGGCCTCCCTGTCCATCAACTCCCAGAGTCCACCCAAACCCATGTCCATTGAGTCAGTGATGCCATCCCACCATCTCATCCTCTGTCGTCCCCTTCTCCTCCTGCCCTCAATCTTTCCCAGCATCAGGGTCTTTTCAAGTGAGTCACCTCTTCGCACGAGGTGGCCAAATTATTGGAGTTTCAGCTTCTCCTTCCAATGAATATTCAGAACTGATTTTCTTTAGGATGGACTGGTTGGATCTCCTTGCAGTCCAAGGGACTCTCAAGAATCTTCTCCAACACCACAGTTCAAAAGCATCAATTCTTCGGTGCTCAGCTTTCTTCACAGTCCAACTTTCACATCCATACATGACTACTGGAAAAACCATAGCCTTGACTAGCATACCTTTGTTGGCAAAGTAATGTCTCTTCTTTTTAATATGCTGTCTAGGTTGGTCACAACTTTCCTTCCAAAGAGTAAGTGTCTTTTAATTTCATGGTTTCAGTCACTATCTGCAGTGATTTTGGAGCCCAGAAAAATAAAGTCAGCCACTGTTTCCACTGTTTCCCCATCTATTTGCCATGAAGCAATGGGACCAGATGCCATGATCTTCATTTTCTGAATGTTGAGCTTTAAGCCAACTTTTTCACTCTCCTCTTTCCTCAAGAGGCTTTTTAGTTCCTCTTCACTTTCTGCCATAAGTGTGGTGTCATCTGCATATCTGAGGTTATTGATATTTCTCCCGGCAGTCTTGATTCCAGCTTGTGCTTCTTCCAGCCCAGCGTTTCTCATGATGTACTCTGCATAGAAGTTAAATAAGCAAGGTGACAATATACAGCCTTGACATACTCCTTTCCCAATTTGGAACAATTCTGTTGTTGCATGTCCAGTTCTAACTGTTGCTTCCTGACCTGCATCCAGGTTTCTTAAGAGGCAGGTCAGGTGGTCTGGTATTCCCATCTCTTTCAGAATTTTCCACAGTTTGTTGTGATCCACACAGTCAAAGGCTTTGGTGTAGTCAATAAAGCAGAAATAAGTTTTTCTGG
This sequence comes from Bos grunniens, assembly GCF_055505025.1. NCBI lineage: Eukaryota > Metazoa > Chordata > Mammalia > Artiodactyla > Bovidae > Bos > Bos grunniens. The sequence continues at coordinate 74,139,813 of NC_141170.1, forward strand.
AACTCTCTTGCTTTTTCGATGATTCAACGGATGTTGGCAATTTGATCTCTGGTTCCTCTGCCTTTTCTATAACCAGCTTGAACATCTGGAAGTTCATGGTTCACGTATTGCTAAAGCCTGGCTTGGAGAATTTTAATTCTATTAAGTATGTATATAATAAATAAAACAATCCTTCAGAAACTTTTCCAGAAAATACAGAGAGGGAAAAAACTTCCCAAATTATCCTATGACGCCACTATTACTCAGATGCCAACATCGGGTAATGGTCAGATGCCAAGATCAGACAAAGATATCACAAGAAAATAAAACTGTAGACTAATATCCTGAGAAATGCGTGTGTATGCTCAGTTGCTCAGTCGTGTCCACCTCTTTTTGACCCCATGGACTGTAGCCCGGCAGCCTCCTCTGTCCATGGGATTTCTCAGGCAAGAATACTGGAGCAGGTTGCCATTTGCTACTCCCAGGGATCTTCCTCAACTGGGAATCATGCCCGCATCTCTTATATCTCCTACCTTATCAGGCAGATTCTTCACCACTGTGAAACCTGGGCAGGAATACAGACACAAAAATCCTCAACAAAATATTAGCCAAATGAATCTAGAAACATATAAAAAGAATTACACACCTTGACCAGGTAGGATTTATCTCAGTAATACAAGATTGGTTTAACATCTGAACATTAACTAATGTAAAGCACCCTATTAAGAGAACAAAGCCACACGATTATCTCAATAGATGCAGGAAAAGGATTTAACTGAATCCAGCACTCATTCAAGTAAAAATTTTCTACAAAATAGGAAGAGAAGTTCTTCAACCTGAAAAAGGGCATCTATGAAAACCTTAAAGCTAAATATCATACTTAATGGTGAAAGACTTAATGCCTTCCCCCCAAGATCAGCAAGAAAGCAAGAATGTACTGTCTCATCACTTTGAAATGCCATTTTGTTAGAGGTTTTAGGTGACACAGTAGTAAAGAATCTGCCTGCCAATACAAGAGAAGCAGGTTCAGTCCCTGGGTAGGGAAGATTCCCCAGAGTAGAAAATGGCCAACTGCTCCAGTATTCTTGCCTGGTAAATTCCCTGAACAGAGGCTACAGTCCATGGGGTTGCAAAGAATCTGACATGACTGAGTATAGCACCACCACTGTTAGCTAGGGAATGTTAGCTAGCTAGTGAATCAATGCAAAAATTTTTAATTAAAACTATCTGGATTAAAAGGAAGAAGTAAAATAGTCTCTATTTGAAGATTACTTAATCCTGTATAGGGAAAATTCTAAGGAATCCATAGTTTTCTTTTAAAACTACTGGAAATGATGTATGAGTATACCAAGGTCCAGGATATAAGATCAATATACAAAACTCAATTGTATTTCTGTAGAACAGTAATGAACAATCCACAAAATGAAATTTCAAAAACAATTTCATTACAGCAGAAATTGATACAACATTGTAAATCAACTATACTCCAATAAAATTTTTTAAAAAACCAATTTAGTTCATGACAGCCTCAAAAGAGGTAAAATATTTAATAATAGACTAACCAATAAAGTGTAAGGCTTGTGCACTGTAAATTAGAAACCATTACTGAAAGAAATAAGAATTGAACACATGAAGAAATATTCCATGTTCATGGATCAGAAGACAGTTGTTGCAGAAGTCAGTTATCCCCATAGTAATTTATAGATTCAACATAATTTCTATAAGATTCTGGGAGTTGTTTTTCCAGAAACTAACAAGTTGATTCTAAAATTTATATAAAAAGGCAAAAGTCAGAATAGCAAAATCAATTTTGAAGAAGAGAAATGTGGCAGAATTTTCACTTCGAAACTTACTATAAAGCTATAGTAATCAAGACATGTGACACTGGTATAAGAAGATAGATAGATAGATTTAAATTAAACAGAATTTAGTCTAGAAATAAAGACATATTTAGGTCAACTGATTTTCAAAAGAGATGCCAAAACAATTCAATGGACAAAAAATAGTCTTTTCAACAAATAGCACTGGGACAATTGAATATTCACATGACAAAAGAATATCCAAATTTCACACCATACATAAAAGTTAATTCAAATTGGATTATAACTAAACTTTAGTCTAAGAGCTAAAACTATAAAACTTCAAGAAAGAAAAAAATAGGAGTAAATCCTTGTGTCCTTGGGTTAGACAAGAGTTCTTAGATACAACACCAAATGTACAATACATAAAAGAAAAAAAATGATAAATCTGATTTCATCAAATAAAACATCTTTGTGTTTCAAAAGAGACTATTCAGAAAATGAAGAAGCAAGTTGTAGGTTGGGAGAAAATGTTTACACACTGTATATCTGGTAAAAGACTTGTATCCAGAATAAATAACATAATAAATAAGGAAGACAACAATTCAATTTTAAATGGACACAAGATTTGAATAGACATATCACCAAGAAATGAATCACTAATAAGCCCATTTTCAAATGCTTAACAGAAGGACTTCCCTGATGGTCCAGTAATTAAGAATCTACTTTGCAACAGAGGGAACATGGGTTCAATCCCTGGTTGGGGAATTAAGATACCACATGCCGAGGGGCAACTAAGCCCATATGCCACAATTAGAGAGTCTGTGTGCTGCAACTAAGACCCAATGTAGCCAAATGAGTGAATGTTTTTTTAAAAGATAATGGTGATGGTTGTACAGTGAGAATGTAATTAATGCCACTGGATTATAACTTAAAATGGGCACAATGGCAAATTTTCTGTTTGTATATTTATTTTTAAATGCTTAACATCATTAGTCTTCAGGGGATGGCAAATTAAAATCACAGTGAGACACCACTTAGCACCAACTATTTGCACCAATTATTGTCTGACCAACCTAGATAGCATATTGAAAACAGAGACATTATTTTGTCAACAAAGGTCCATCTAGTCAAGGCTATGGTTTTTCCAGTGGTCATGTATGGATGTGAGAGTTGGACTGTGAAGAAAGCTGAGCACCAAAGAATTGATGCTTTTGAACTGTGGTGTTGGAGAAGACTCTTGAGAGTCCCTTGGACTGCAAGGAGATCCAACCAGTCCATTCTGAAGGAGATCAGTCCTGAGTGTTCATTGGAAGGACTGATGCTGAAGCTGAAACTCCAGTACTTTGGCCACCTCATGCGAAGAGTTGACTCATTGGAAAAGACCCTGGTGCTGGGAGGGATTGGGGGCAGGAGGAGAAGGGGACGACAGAGGGTGAGATGGCTGGATGGCATCACCGACTCGATGGACATGAGTTTGGATAAACTCTGGGAGTTGATGATGGACAGGGAGGCCTGGCGTGCTGCGATTCATAGGGTCACAAAGAGTCAGACATGACTGAGCAATTGACTGACCGACCGATAGATAATAACAAATGTTAGCAAGGATGTGGGGAAATTAGGCCCCTCATACATTGCTGGCAGGAATGTAAAATGTATCTAGCTGCTTTGAAAATAGCTTGACAGTTTCTTTAAAAGATAAACATAAAGTTATCATTTGACCAAGCTAAACCACTCCCAGGAAACTACCCAAGCAAAATGAAAACATATGCCAACAAACAGACATGTTCATGAATGCTCATAGCAGTATTATTTGTAATAGACAATCACATACTCATCAGCTGATGAATGGATAAACAAAATGTGGTATATCTACAATTAAATACAATTCAACAAAAAAAAGAAAAGAAAAGAGATGAAATACTGACATATGCTTGTTGTATAAATGAGCCAAATATGGCCAGTGTGTATTGGTCCCTAGGGTGTTTATTTCTTCAGACTGAAACCTATTAGCCAAAAGTCCTGATGAAACTCGAATGGTTATGGATCCAGTTATCCTAAAAATATTCCAAACAAGCAGATTTTTAGCAACTTAAACTTCCCTGATGTGTGTATAATGTGTAATGTGTGTGCAGCTCAGTCGTATCTGACTCCATGGACTATAGCCCACCAGGCTCCTCTGTCCATGGAATTTTCCAGGTAAGAATACTGGAGTGAGTTGCCATTTTTTTCTCCAGAGGATGTGTATGCTCCACTTAACCTCACCCCATATCTGCTAGCAATCAAAAAGGTGTGCCCTGGGCCCCAAGACCCCATACTACTGTTCTCCATATGTCTGACCTGGAGATTGCCAGGCACTGTGAAGTAACATTACCTAAACACACAAGCCTCTTTTCTGATCCCCTCCTCTTCTAGATAATGACCCCAGAGCCATAAGTCTCTGGATGGTCTCATAGTGAAAGATGCTTCCTCTCCAATGCAAGCTTAAGCACCACGCAATGAAATTCCTCATGTGTTACTGCCTCTCTGGGTCATATTTTTATCCTTCATCAGACTGGAAATCCTTTGCACAGCCTATAAGTCTATAACATGGATGAACCTCAAAAACATTACATGAAGTGAAAAAAGCCTGACACAATAGACTATATATTTTATAATTTCAAATGTTCAGAAAAGGGCAGTCTGTAGAGACAGGAAACAGATTGTTTGCTTGAGGGTAGGAGCCACTTGTGTGAAATCCCATAGACCCAAGCTTTGGACTCCAAACTCCTAATGTCCAGTCTTATCCCAGAGCCTGTCACTTCTGTGCAAGCTGGAGCAAAGAGATCTGTTGGGTTGCATGGCTCTCCCCGCTTCTTCCCATAGACATTGGCATCACCGCCTTTGTTTCCTCAACTCTCTCTCTCTCTTCATCTTCCTGTGTTACAACATAACCTGCGAACTGAATGAGACTTTTATAAAAATTTTTTATTTATTTATTTTGGCTGTGCTGCATCTCTGTTGTTGCTTGCAGGCTTTTCTCTAGTTACAGCAATGGGGGCTACTCTGGTTGCAGTGTGTGGGCTTCTCATTGCAGTGGCTTCTCTTGTTGAAGAGCACAGGCTCTAGGGAACACAGGCTTCAGCAGTTGTGGCTCCCAGGCTCTATAGCACAGACTCAATAGTTGTCGTGCATGGGCTTAGTTGTTCCAAGATACGTGGGATCTTCCAGGATCAAGGATCGAGCCTGTGTCTCCTGCACTGGCAGGTGACTTCTTTACCACTGGGCCACCAGAGAAGCCCTGAATGAAACTAATTATAAAGATCACTGGTTTTCTAACATTTGTGAGCTCTTAATTCCTCTCTTTCTCCCCAGTTCTGATAAAATCACAGTATGTGAAGCAGATGTAGTAAGACCTGAGGAGATGAGAAGACAGGATCCAGGGATTGTCTCTCCCTCTTTTACTCCCTACCTGGGCTGTGTCTGCAGAGTCGTTAGGCTCTGAAGGATGTAGTTTGGAAGCTACTAACCATAGTCCTACTTCCTTATTCAAAACAGAACAACTGACCCCCACAAGAGGAGACAGTACTTCCCCGAGGCCCCACAGCTTCCTCAGTGGCAGACACCAAGACAGGAACTTAGGTCTCTTCACTCTCTCTCCAGTGGTTTGCCACAACAACGAGCGGCTTTCCAGGCCACATTTCCCTGAGTGCCAGCATTGTTTCTAGAATCTGAAAATACCCAACCAAACAATAGCAGGGTGTCAGAAAAGGTCACCTGGAGAAGGAGGGAGTGGCTGAGTTCAGGCCTGAAGGATGAATTAGCCAAGAGAGCTGAGTAGCATTTGATGACATACTTAAGATTTCTCAAAAATCAAAATGGAGTAACTATGGTTCAGGCATTGAAAATAAACCCCAGGGACCATTGTGGATGTGGTTACAGACACATTCCTACATCACTGAGAACTTGAATTTTCTGAACTGTATCACACTCAAGGACACCATCAGCCATTTTCAAAACCAGTATCTCCTAGCAGGAGCTAGCTGCAACATCTTTCAAAGTTTCAAAGTTTAGAACACCAACCACTCCTGACTTAACAAGCACCTTTACTTCTTGCCAGCTCCAACCCTAATTCTTGACAAACAATTTATCCAATCTTGGCAGGGAGTGGGGGGTACCTTTATAAGTTTCCCCTATTTTGTAGTCTAGTTCAGTTCAGTCGCTTAGTCATGTCTGACTCTTTGTGACCCCATCGCAGCACGCTGGGCCTCCCTGTCCAGCACCAACTCCCAGAGTTTACCCAAACTCATGTCCGTCGAGTCGGTGATGCCATCCAGCCATCTCATCCTCTGTCATCCCCTTCTCCTCCTGCCCCCAATCCCTCCCAGCATCAGGGTCTTTTCCAATGAGTCAACTCTTCGCATGAGTTGGCCAAAGTATTGGAGTTTCAGCTTCAACATCAGTCCTTCCAATGAACACTCAGGACTGATCTCCTTTAGGATGGACTGGTTGGATCTCCTTGCAGTCCAAGGGACTCTCAAGAGTCTTCTCTAACACCACAGTTCAAAAGCATCAATTCTTCAGTGCTCAGCTTTCTTCACAGTCCAACTCTCACATCCATACATGACCACTGGAGAAACCATAGCCTTGACTAGACGGATCTTTGTTGGCAAGGTAATGTCTCTGCTGTTTAATATGCTATCTAGGTTGATCATAACTTTCCTTCCAGCCAAACATAATTCAAGGTGAACTTCTTTGAATTTCTACTTCCTGGGCTGCAATCCTAACAAACCCCAAATAAACATTTTTTTCCTTCTCCAGGTCTCCATTCTTGGAATGCTTGGTTAACACATTTCACCTTGAGGGGACTGCATATGCAAAGATCCTGAGGCAAGAGAGAGTGATAACTTCAATGGTTTCAAGTCTGATCACAGGTCATGTGATAAAAGATGAGGCTGAAATAGCTACCAGACGCTAGATCATGAATGACAATGAATACCATGCTAAGGAGTTTGGGCTTGAACTTTGTCTTGAAGAAAGTTAATTACAAATAAGCTGAAGTCTCATATCACTCAAAAATGTATCCTCTTTTTACATTTATGTTCAGGTGCAAGAAAGGGCCCTGTCCTTAGTTCCACCATGCAGAGCTTATACATATGTCAGTAAGTACTTTAAGAACAGAATGGTCTCCTTTGAACAATTCTATTTATATTTAGGGTTAGTAATACAGAATGAAACTTATGAAATACACTGATATAAATGAGCAAGTGATGTGGTTTGGGGTATGGGAAAAAATGAGGGACAAAGGGGTATGATCTGCTTTTAAAATCTGTCAGGAGACTCTGCAACTATCATATGCAGAGGGCGTGGTCTGGTCAGTTTCCATCCATTTCAGGTTTTAAGCACCACCCGACAACTTTCTGCCAAGCAGAAACTGGGAAAGTTATATATGCAGAATATCAATCTGGCCCTGGTGAGGATCATGGTTTAAGTTGATCAGGATTTGACACATGGAGTCCAGTTAAGATGTTGTGGGAGGACAGTAGCAAGGCAGTGATGGCTGGCAAACTGAAAGCCAATAAAGAGATAATATTGTCAGGATCTGATGAATGATTAAGCTGGGGGATGAGAAAAAGGAAGGCATCAAGAATGACTACCAAATTTCTCCTTTGGGAAACTCAGGCACCTGGATGGATGGTAATGCCTTTCACTAAGACAAGAAACACAGAAGGCACAATATGTCTGAACTATGAGGCTATGAGATCCATCCATCAGTCAGATGCACTTGTCGACACATATCGGAAAACTCAATCCCAAATGGTCGAAACAATAAGGGTGTGTAGTATCTCATATTACAAGTGTAGAGAAAGGGTGCTTTCTGAGCTGGTTATTTCAGAAGCTCAACAAATTTATCAAAGACCCAGGTTTTTCCAACTCTACCCTGTCCTCCTCAGCATGTCTGTGAGCCCCACTCATCTCTGTGAGCAAGATGATCCAGCAGCCCCAGGCGTCACACCTTCACACACTGGATTAGTTCCCTAGGGCTGTTAAAACAAAATGTCTCAAACTGAATGGCTTACGACATCAGAAAATTATTGTCTCACAGTTCTGGAGGCCAGAAATCAGAAAACAAGGTGTTAGCTAGGTTAGTTCTTTCTGAGAGTTTTGATGAAGAATATTCCATGCCTTTGGTTTCTGGTGTTAAAAAAATTCCCAGAGTTCCTTGGCTTCAGCTGCATACTTTCAGTCTCTGCCTCCATCATCACTCAGCACTCTCTCTGTATCTATGTCCAAATTTGCCTTATTTTATAAGGACTCCAGTTGTACTATATTAGGGTCCACCATACTCCAATATGACCTTGTCTTAACCTCTTACATCTACAATGACATCATTCCCAAACAGATCAACTTCTGAAGTAACCTGTGGTTTAGGACTTCAACATACGTTTTTAGTGAAACATGATCAACCCATAATGTACATTAGGCAGAAAGGGAAGGTGATAGTTAATTTGATTGGGTCTTTTGTTGCCTAAATATTCAGTCAAGCATCATTCTGGGTGTTTCTGAGAAGGCGTTTTAGGATGAGATTAAATGAGAGTAAGGCAGATTGCCTCCCTAATGTGGGTACCTGCGTGCATGGTACCTTTGTGACCTCACCAGGCTTCTCTGTCCATGGGATTCTCCAGGCTAGAGAACTGGAGTGGGTTCCCACGCCCTCCTCCAGGAGATCTTCCCAGATCAGAGATGAGATCCACATCTCCTGCATTGGCAAATGTGTTCATTACCACTACCCCACCTGGGAAGCCCAATGTGGGTGAGCCTCATCCAATTAGTTGGAGCCTTGAATAGAACAGAAGGAGCAAACTTCTCCCCAGGTAAGAGAGAATTCTTCTACCTGACTGCCTTCACACTGGGACATTGACTTTTTTCCTGACTTTGGACTCAAACTGAAACATGAGTTCTTCTGGAATCTTGGGCCACTGGCTTTCAGACTAGATCTACACCATTGCCTCTGGTTCTCAGCCTCCAGACTCAGACCAGAACTAAACCATACATTTTCCCAGGTCTCCAGCTTACTGACTCACCATGTCACTTTTGGAACTTACTAGCCCCCATAATTGCATAAGCCAAGTCCTCATGATAAATCTCTCTCTCTCTCTCACTCTCTACACATTTCTTTGTTGTTGTTTTTCAGTGATTAAGTCATGTCTGACGCTTTGCAACCCCATTGACTGCAGCATGCCAGGCTCCTCTGTCCTCTACTATCTCCTGGAGTTTGCTCAAATTCATGTCCATTGAGTCGGTGATGATATCTAACCATCTTATCCTCTGCCACCCTCTTCTCCTTTTGCTTTCAATCTCGTCCAGTATTAGGGCCTTTTCTCTGTATATATATCTGGTTCTGTGGAGAATCCTAATGATAAAGGGGACCAGCTCTTCTTGGTATCCATTTTGTCTTTTTTTTAGAGTCAAGAAACCTTACTCAGAAGCTCTGTTCTCATCAGCCACATTTAGGGAATGGGAGTGCCATGATTCACTTAGACCAATCTGAATTCATCTCAATGGCTTGGGGAAGATGTGCAAATGTAAGCAGCTGTTTACAGGAAACCGCCCTTAGCAGGAAGCCCCTTTCCTGTCACTTTAGCAAAGCTCTACTGTAACTCACTTCTAAATCAAGCACCCCCAGGCTCTACTAATCTCCCGCCCAAGCATACCTTTCAAATCTTTTAATCACATAGTACGTTGCTTGGCTTGTTGGTTCTTTTCATAGATCAAAGAAATAGAAATGAAAAATAAATAACTAACAGATGACCAGAGCTCTTCCTCAGCTTCCCCTTAAGTAAACTCAACAAAGTGTGTGACTGAACTATGTGAGCAAGATAACATCCAGAGAAAGATCAGAGAAGTTGATAAGCCCACACCCCCGCCTGCACACATTGGGGGATGGTGACGACTCTGACCTCCTATCTCAATGATTAACTGAGGTTCCTTTTTTTGTTTCCCTTTAAAACTTTCTTGGCCAAGCAGAATCTTTGGAGGTGGTTCTTGGGGAACACTGAGTCCAGCATCTCCCCAGATAGCCAGCATTCTTATTAAAGGCAACTTTTCTTCCTACAGACATTTGTGAGTATTGATTGTGTAAGTGGTGATCAGTGGGACCCAATTTATTTGTTAACACAAACTAGAACAAAAGTAAGACTCCTCCAGCACAGAAGCAGGGGAAAGGCTTGCCAGGTCAGCTACAGCAGACAGCAAGTGTTGGGAGGCAAGAGAGCCTTAGGTCAGGACACAGGCAGCCAGGTGCCAGCATCCAGGAGTCAGAGAGACACCAATGAAGGCTTGCTGAGGCTCTAGGCCAGTAGAGCATTGCCTCGTGTACCTTGTTGGGGTCAGAATCTGCCTCAGCTAACAAGCCTTTGGACTCTACAGGTGATGCCTGGGGGAAAATGGAGTTGTCTGGAAATAGGGTGAAGTTCAGTTCAGTTCAGTTGTTCAGTCGTGTCTGACTCTTTGCAATCCCATGGACACCAGGCTCCCCTGTCCATCACCAACTCCCGGAGCTTACTCAAACTTGTATCCTTCATGTGAGCTACTGAAGGCAAATCTTGTCTTCCAGTGTAAACAAGGAAGATATTTCCTCAGCCATGGAAATGTCAAGACTTCTAGAATTTGCCCACTAATGTCATTCCCACACTCATTCTTACCCTTCAAATGAACTCAAAGATGCTTCTGTTATCAGCGACTCCTCTGTGAGACAGTCACATTATCTGTCTCTGTAAATGTCTGTTATCACAGACAATAAGTTCATCTCCACACACTGGATGTTCTGAAAGATCGGTACCCACCTGCTTCCTTCCCTTTGGGAGCTTATGCTCTATTCCAGACCCCAAAACAAGAGGCTATAGTTAATATTGCTCATGTATATATAAGGAATGGGGCTTCCCTGGTGGCTCAGATGGTAAAGAATCTGCCTGTGGGAAACCTGGGTTCGATCCCTGGGTCAGGAAGATCCCCTAGAGAAGGGAATGGCAACCCACTCCAGTGTACTTACCTGGAGAATCCCATCGACAGAGGAGCCTGGCAGGCTACAGTCTATGGGGTTGCAAAAAGTCGGATGTGACTGAGTGACTAACACACACACATACACACATATACACATAAGGAATATTTCCTAAATGCTGGGCACTGAGCTGAGGACTTAATGTGTCCTATGGTTTAGTTCTCACAATATAGTGGATACATACTGTTATTTTCATTCATTACAGAAAATGGAAGCTCAAAAATATTCCCTGACTTGTTCAGGTTTAGACAAGGAGAGGATTTGGTACTCTCATTCAGCTCATTTAAGCCTGTGTTCTTGCCCATAACACATGGGACAATAGTACCTGTTGGAATTAGAGAACGTGAGAAGCTTTTATGGATAAGGTCAAGATTAAGAGCAAAGATCTCCTAAAAGGAGAAAGCTTACCTTAAGGAAGCTCCCCTTGAACGATGAATAGAATTTAGTACAAGTTTTCTTGCTTTTTTTTCAGAGTGAGATGGTGAGACACAGCAGGGGGCGACGGATTTCTCAAGGTCATGCCACAAGTCGCTAGCCAACCCTAGCCTGTCACTCAAAGTTCCCAGTTCCCAGCTCACTGAATTCAGCTTTGAAGTGGCTGGGGTGGAGCTCTGTCAGGAATTTTAAAAGTCTGAAATAAAACACCCACCTGCATCTTTCCCCTTCTCCTATCCCCCTTCTTGTCTCCCCAGCCTCCGCAAACAACCTTTTTATCATCCCTCCCACCAATCCATAAACGTTCCCAGGAAATGCCAGGACCTGAACACCATATTGGCCAGTAGGGACTCGGTCAACTTCTTTGCCTTCCGGCTGTTCTAAGCAAACAAAGGGCAGTGCACAAGTTATTAGTAAATACCAAGGCTTAGTTTATTGTATAAAACTTCAATCCAACAAATAAATGAGCCATCAAGTTTGAATTTATGTAGCATTCAAAACACATTAAAGGCATTTGACCATGACAAAGGCCTTTCCTGTTTTGAATGATGAAGCCAGCATGGCAAATACCCTTCGGATGAGACATTAAGCGAGGTCCTTTGAGTTTGTCTCTGGGGACTGTCAAGGTGGAAAGCGAAGGTTCCGGCACTCTTTCTAAAGAACTGTTTTGGAAGAATCCCATCTTGGTGAATGTCTCCTTTCTTCAAAACAGAGTTCGTGAGCCTATAATGGTCAGAACAATGACAACCGCTCAGCTAAGAGCCATCTAGCTGACTGCCATGAAGCCCTATACTAACTTTGAGATATTCCCAGGGAGACATCAAGGAACCAAGACTTTTCATGAAAGGATTCTGATAGCTGATCACTGGAGGGTCCAGTTGCTATTGTGGACTGTCTCTGAGCGATTTCATTGTCTGCAAATTGATGAATAATACCCCTCAAAGGGTGGTGAGCAATGAATGAGATAATCCAGGCATTTGATCAGTTTCAAAGCCTTGTTCAAATAAAAAGTGTTATTATTCATAATGTATAAGAATAATAGTTCAGCTCCACCTTTTCACTCCATTTCAGTTTTTCTTGCTTCAGCTTCAAGCAACAGAAATTGTCTCATTCTGCTGGTATTTGTGTTCTTGCTAGAAGATTTTGGGTCTCCCTGGTAGCTTAAACAGTAAAGAATCCACCTGGGTTGGATCCCTGGGTCTGGAAGATCCCCTGAAGAAGGAACTGGCTACCCACTCTCTGCTCCAAATGAAGCTGCTACTAATAATTGGAAGTTGAGTCATGGGAGTTGAGTTTCATTTGGTCAAAATTGAGCCTCCATGTAAACAGGTGATTCTCAGGCAGCCATCACCTAGAGACTTAGAGAGTGCAGGAGAATATTTGTGTGGTCTTCTTCCCAATGCACTTCAATTCCCACCCAAATAAAGAACAAAGTAAAAACTTAAAAGTACCCCTACCAATAAACACCCCCAAATAGAACTCCAACAAATCTAGGTAGGAGAGGTTGGAAAGGGAATATTCATTCAACAAACTGATTGGGTGCTCACCAAGTTCCAGCACTGTGTTGGCTGCTGAATTACAAAGATGAGTAAGACACAGGCCCTGCTTTTCAGGGCAGTGAGACATAAATAGATATGCCAGTAATAGATGTGCTTCAGCTGGAAGCTGTGACCAACTAGCTCTAACTTTCGAGGTCTAGTTCTATTCCCTTTTTTGGGGGGCTCTTGGGGTTAGGACTGATCTGTGTGCATAAGGGTTCTAGTCATGTGTAGTGCCTCTTTCTTTCACCTGCAGCGTCCTGGGTCCTCAGTCTCACCCTGGGGCGGCTGATCTCAGTGGATGCACCTAAAGGTTCATCTCATATAAATGCTCTACTACAAGGAGCACAGCGTGATCCAAGAGAGCCGAAAGCAGTCACAGATTTGAAGAGGACAAAGAGGACAAAGAAGACAAAAAGATTGAAGAGAATAAAGCCAGCCCCTGGCCTCTAAATCTGAACTTTTGTGTAAGAGCTGTAAATAAACACTAATATTGACTAAATTCTTATGCTATACTCTCAATCTCATTAAATTGTCACAACAATCCTGGAAAACAAATATGTACTTCCCTGATCTACTGCTCAGGAAATGGAGGCTCAGTGTAAAGATCTTTTCTAAGATCCAGAGCCAGTATAGTCAGGATTAGAACTCACATTTCACTGACTTCAAATCTGGACTCTGAACTGTGTATTGCACTCTCTCCATATCCAAGCCCTTTTACCCTGGACTTCTTGTTAAAGGCTTGATCTTTTGAAAAATCAAGTTCTTGAATCTTCTGAAAAATCAACTTCTGAACATCAAAGTTTGGGTGAGACGATGTGTGCATGTAAAGCTCCTAGTAAAATAACTGGACCTACTAAGTGCTGAATGGATGACAGCTTCTTTTCCTTCTACTGTTATTATTATCATGCTATGGCAAGAGCTCAGAGAATAGAACTCTATTCTAGCAGAAAGCCTGGGACAAGTGAGACCTGGAAGATTATCAATATATTCAGAGCAGAACCCAAGTCCTAAAGAAAAGACTGCTGCTGCTGCTAAGTCGCTTCAGTCGTGTCCGACTCTGTGCGACCCCATAGACGGCAGCCCACCAGGCTCCCCCGTCCCTGGGATTCTGCAGGCAAGAACACTGGAGTGGGTTGCCATTTCCTTCTCCAATGCATGAAAGTGAAAAGTGAAAGTGAAGTCGCTCAGTCGTGTCCGACTCTTAGCGACCCCATGGACTGCAGCCCACCAGGCTTCTCCATCCATGGGATTTTCTAGGCAAGAGTACTGGAGTGGGGTGCCATCGCCTTCTCTGAAAGAAAAGACAGAACTGGGCAATTTCTCAAGACTGCTTATGGAAAGACAGAACTTTGTGCTAAGCAGCAAGGTTCCCAAGTATGTGTCCATTCATCTACCTTTCCATCCATCCATTCATCCGTCCAACAAAATCTTTTTTTTTTAACATCAGTTTTTAGTTAATTTTATCTTATTCTAACATTTAGGGACTTCCCCGTAGTCCAGTGGTTAAGACTTCGTGCTCCCAATGCAGAGGCCACAGGTTTGATCCCAGGTTGGAGAACTAAGACCCTGCATACCACACGACACAGCTTAAATAATCATAATATTTACTTGACTGCACTGAGTCTTAGTTGCAGCATGTGAACTCTTAGTTGCAGTATGTGGGATCTACTTCCCTGACCAGGGATCAAACCTGGGCCCCCTGCATTAGGAGTGTGGAGCCTTAGCCCCTGGAGTACCAGGGAAGTCCCTAACAAAATTTGTCCATGCATATCTAATGTGCCTGGCACCGAGTTTGAAAGGATGAACAAAACAGATGTCACTCTGAGCCCAGGAAGTTCATAGGTGGGGAAGATGCACAACAGTAAACACATAAGTAAATAAACACATCCTCACAAATTGAGGAAAGCATTATGACTATGAGGTACAGGTGCTGTGCTAGAGCACGCTGGAGGAGGGCCCCTGCTGAGAATAGATGGGCAAGGAAGGCCTGTCCAAAGAGGTAACATTTAAAACAGATTAGGAGGATAAGAAGAAGGAGAGGGTGGGACAGAGTGAACTGAGTGCTGCCCTCACCAAGCTGCCCACAAACCACCTAATGGCAAGTCCTACTGATATAACAGCTCACCTGCAAACTCTCAACTAAAGTGGGAGTGGAAAGTTTTGTGAATGACTCTCCCTGAACTGTTGGTTCAGAGACTATGGCCCTCTGGTCCTAACGGTGGTTTCCTGCAAGG
Source organism: Bos grunniens (assembly GCF_055505025.1). Lineage (NCBI taxonomy): Eukaryota > Metazoa > Chordata > Mammalia > Artiodactyla > Bovidae > Bos > Bos grunniens. The sequence continues at coordinate 74,154,841 of NC_141170.1, forward strand.
CATCAACAACAAGGACTCCAGAAGGCACAGACGAGCTGTTGCCCAAACCCTCCCCCAATTCCTCACGAGATACAGTGAATGAAGGGGTTCCGGGAGTGGATCTGGGGACCCTGGTGGGGACACACCACCCAATGAGCTTTAGTCAGCCTGTTTTCCAAAGCCCCAAACAGAGCACTACTGCTATTTACATTTCAATGTAAATTAAGCTGCCTTCAACTAGCAAGGCTGTGTAAACTAGTGTTTAATGTCAGGTTTATATTAATATTTGCATTAACAAGATTGATCGTTTACATAACAATGCATACGTAAAGTCTGGGCTAGGTTTGGGTTTACACACATTTGCATAATGTTTACAGTTTGATTGATTCGACAAACTGTGCATAAATTCATGTCAACTGCTAGTTGTTTGTTTATTTTTTCTACTGGGGCTTGATAGCCTATATCTTAATAAATGGGTGAAACTGAACCTGAGTCCTCTGTTATAACCTTCACAGAAGATTTAATAGTTCTGAAAAGTAATTTTCGATGAAAAAGAGTGAGATGAAATCATTGTGGCTATTTTCTCCTTTCATCTCCAGCACTGAGTATAAGAAGGAGGTTACCAGCTTTAAACTATGCTCTAACAGAGATAAAACCCAGCTGTAGGCAGAAAACCTAGATTCAGGACTCCCTCTGTCTGTGCCATCCTGGAGAGTTTCCTAGAGAAGTTCAGATTTGGTGGGGACCTTAACGGATCATCTGAACCTCCGCTACACTGGTCCCCAGAAGGCAGATGAGGGCAGCTTCTTTTTATGGCTTTCTTTTATTCCTTTTAACCAGCTCCTCTTGTTTAAAGAATGATCTAGATATTAGCCCCCAACCTCAAGCAGAGGGAAATCTGGAAAGGAGCAGAAGCAGAAAAGAAAGGCACAATGCAGAAAGAAATGAAAATTAACTAATTAAAAAATTTTTAAATTATTTTTCGTGGACCTCCAATAGTTCAGTTAATCACTTCCTCAATTTGTGGCACAGAGTCTACATGGGCCGCAAGGCCCTGGTTTCCCCTCCAATTCATCCCCACCCTACAAAGAGGTACCACACAAATAAATGTGCCCAGCAGATCCCTGCAGATCATGGAAATAAATGAAGACCAACTAAATGAGAATAAGCAGAGGCAATTTACTCTGAGTTTGCTATAGCAAAGTCATCCACTGTCACTAGCATCCTGGCAGGGACTCAGAGGCAGCCAGAGGAGTGGGAAAGCTTTATAGTAGGAAAAAAGAGAAGGCTTCCAGAATGCCCTGATTGGAGAAGCTGTTGACATGTTAAGTTGGAGGCTAGCTAACTACAAGAGAGATAGCCTATGTGATTGGTTAGTGGTTCCTATTTAACATTCTCTAATTGGTTTTCGAAGATGGAAGTGGGGGCAAACATTAGACAAACTGTGAGTTATTAATCAAGTCCTGGCTTGTACATACAAGCTCAGTCACTCAGTCGTGTCTGACTCTTCGCGACCGTATGGACTGTAGCTGGCCAGGCTCCTCTGTCCATGGAATTATCCAGGCAAGAACACTGAAACGGGTTGCCATTTCCTCCTCCAGAGGATATTCCCAACCCAGGGATCAAATCCACATCTCCAGCACTTACTTCATTGGCAGGCAGATTTTTACCACTGCACCACCTGGAAAGCTCCTAGTCCTGGCCATTTGGGGTCAACCCACTCCAGTACTTTTGCCTAGAAAATCCCATGGACGGAGGAGCCTGGTAGGCTACAGTCCATGGGGTCGCTAGAGTCGGACACGACTGAGCGACTTCACTTTCACTTTTCACTTTCATGCATTGGAGAAGGAAATGGCAACCCACTCCAGTGTTCTTGCCTGGAGAATCCCAGGGACGGGAAGCCTGGTGGGCTGACGTCTATGGGGTCGCACAGAGTCGGACACGACTGAAGTGAAGCAGCAGCAGCAACAGTTGATTAACAGTCTGACTTCCTACAAGAAAGACTTACAGCAGGCTGGCTTCCTAGGCTAGTTATTGAGTTAACTATTGGTTTCCTGGACAGGTTGCTGCAGGTGGTGCGTTAGAGTTCTATTTTTATACATGGTCTGTCCACTGTCTGTTTGTATGTTCATTCTCAAGATGCAGGTACCTTATAAAATACACAGTGGTAAGTCAAAGAAGCAGAAACATCTTATGACATCCCTTAAACGTGGAATCTAAAAAGACATGATACAAACAAACTTAACTTACAAAACAGAAACAGACTCACAGACTTAAGAGGATGAAGTTATGGTTGCCAGGGGGAAGGATGGGGGAAAGGATAGTTAGGGAGTTTGGGATGGACAACAAGGACCTCCTGTATAGCACAGGGAAGTCTCCTCAATGTTATGTGGCAGCCTGGATGGAAGGGGAGTTTGGGGGAGAATGGAAACATGTCTATGTATGGCTGAGTCCTTCTGCTGTTCACCTGAGACTATCAAAACATTGTTAATCGGCTATACTCCAGTACAGAATAAAAAGTTTAAAAATACATAATGCTATTTTCTGTGTGTTTGTATTTTGAACTTACTAGAGAGTATTGTGTCAAAATTTCTTGCTTATCTACTCACTCAATAGTAAGAGTCAAGGGTGGTATCTGGATTGCTATATGTGGTGAGGACAGGGAAGCCTGGCATGCTGCAGTTTATGGGGTGGCAAAGAGTTGTACACGACTTAGCAACTGAACAACAACAATGTCAGACATTGCACCTTACAGTTGCGTATATACAATAGAGTATATCCATTTGTACATACTTTCACATTTAAGAGTTGCCTCTGGTATCCATTACCACTAACAGGGCTGAGAGCAAGATCCTCATGCATGCTCACATAAGAGTACACCAGAGTAGGCCAGATTCTTTACAGTCTGAGCCACCAGAACCTTTCACAGTTAGGTATTAATCTGAAGTTCATTTTTGTATATAATATGAATCAGATTCCTACCTCACACCATATGCCAACACCATGTGTAGAGCAATACTTTTCTTCTCCACTAATTTTTGGTGGCGTATTTGTTATGATAAAGTTACTGTTCCTATCTTATTCTGTCTGAGTTTCTGTTCTATCAGTCTTTTCCTGGGCCTGGCTAAAATTCTAAAACAGAAGATAGGCGGATGGAAGGAGTGAAATTGGGTACACCCATGAAGCCTCCATTTGGAGGTTTATTGGATTTTGGCTGTTTTATTATTATAAGCTAACTTCCTCTATATTTGTTTTCAATATCACAATTTAAAGGAAGACATTTTAAAATGCATGGTTTAGGGCTGTAGGGTTTTCAGTGAGAAAGTCTGAGGTCCCTGATATTCTAGTATCAGGAATTAGCCAACTTTTTATGCAAAGTCAGTAGTAAATATTTTAGGTTTTGCAAGTCTAAATGACTCAACTTTGCCCTTGCGGCATGAAAGCAGCCATAGACAAAATGGTTGCAAAGAGCATGGCTGTGACCAATAAGGCTTTATTTACAAAAACAAGCTGGCTGGACTGGGCCTAGAGGATACAGCTTACCAAACCCTATGCTGTAATACTTGTAGTAGTTTCCTTATCCACATGAGGTAACCATGACCTTTCATTGTGAAACTCATCAAGGAAACTATTATCTTTTTATTTTTCCTTTTTAAAAATTTTCTATTGGCTTATACCCCTGCAAAAGGGAATGGCAACCCTCTCCAGTATTCTTGCCTGGAGAATTCCAGGGACAGAGGAGCCTGGCGGGCTACAGTCCACGGGGTCGCAAAGAGTTGGAGACAGCTGAGTGACTAACACTCTGACTTTCATAGCTGATGTGCAATGTTGTGTTAGTTTCAGGTATACAGCAAAGTGAATCAGTTACACACATACGTACATCCTCTCTTTTTTAGATTCTTTTCCCATATATTCCATTACAGCATATGGAGTAGAGTTCCTTGTGCTCTATGTTAGGTCCTTATTAGTTAACTATTTTATATAGTAGTGTGTATACGTAAATCCCAAACTTTCAGTTTTCCCTCTCTCTCTGACCCCATGGTAACTATGTTTGTTTCCTACATCTGTGACTCTATTTCTGTTTTGTAAATAAGTTCATTTTTACCTTATTTTTAGATTTCACATATAAGTAATATCACATGATAAAAGATACCATTATTTTCTATAAGAGACCCAGATCTACGAAGCTGGGCATCAGATGTGTTCATTTGCTATCCCAGTATTACTTATAATAATTATATGATAAATTATATAATAATAGATAACCAAAATAGTTTTCAGAGAATCATTAGGAAAAATATGCAGATTATTATGCAGCCATTAAAAATGTTTACAGAAATCATTAATAGCCTATGTAAATGTTTATGATATAATACTAACTTTAAAATGAGGACAAAAATAACATATATATATAAGATATAAACTATATTTTTAAATGTACAGAGAATTAAATGTACAGAGTTAGTGACCACTCTAGATGCATAAAGTTATGGATGAATTTTAATTTTTAATTTCATCTGAATATTTGTATGAATTTTCTATTTTTTTAATAGTGGAGCTATATTATTTTTTACATAAAAATATTTTCTAAGGAATTTTAAGGATGATCTCCATAAAACAATCTAGATGAATCCCCTCAGTGTCAAGGAGCACTGAGCAGATGGACAATAGAAAAGTTTTCTAGGGACTTCCCTAGTCCAGTGGTTAAGAATCTACCTGTCAATGCAGGGGACATGGGTTCAATCCCTGGTCTGGGAAGTTCCCACACATCATGGAGCAACTAAGCCCACGCACCACAGCTACTGAAGCCTGCATGCCTAAAGCCTGTGCTCCGCAGCAAGAGAAGCCGCTGCAAGTAGCGAGTAGATCCCACTCTCAGCAACCATAGAAAGCCCGAGTGTAGTAACAAAGATCCAGCATAGACAAATAAATTAATTAAATTTGAAAAGAAAAGCTTTCTAGTTACATCCCAGTAATTCAGAATGTGCAACAATTCCAACCAAAAACAGCTGCACCAGGCAAGGGCATGAGGGGGTTGCACTAGGGAACAGACTGAACCGCCAGGGGCTGTGGGCAGCAGGCTTTGTAGTATCAAAGGGTGAAGTGCCCCTGGTTCCAGAGGAAGGATACAGTAAGCTTGCTTGAATAAATCTTTGAATAAAGCCCCCAGGAACTGAGGGCTGTTTAACAGGGCTAAGAGACCTGGTCTCCAGGAGCAGAGTGGGAACCTTGGCTGTTGTTGTTTAGTCGTTCAGTCATGTCCGATTCTTTGCACCCCCATGGACTGCAGAACCTTGGGGTTAGGCCATTTGAGGACCTCCTGATTTTATCAATGCCAAGGCAGCCTATAATATGAAATCTTAATTTTAGGCCTTGCACCATACCCATATTAAAAATGGTGTTAATGGTAGGATTCTCCAGGCAAGAATACTGGAGTGGGTTGCCATTTCCTTCTCCAATGGTAAAAGGGAAATCAAGAGGATTGACAGCAAGGAGATGAAGTAGAAGTTGCCATTGAATGAGCAGACTAAAATGAAGGAGGCTCAGATAGCACCCTGAGGGAAGGGTACCACTCTTTCCAAAATGCTTTGCACTCTTCAGAAGAATCTTTCTTATTTCAAGTGTATTGAAGAATTGGCAAGGCTGGTCTTTCTGGGAAGATCCTCAAGGGCAACATTTTAGGGCATTTGAGCTCATGAAGATGATGAACACTGGCAGGCTCCCATCCTGGAGCCTGTTCAACACCTACCAGCGGGTCTTGCTAGTGTGATTTTAAATGCCCATAAAAATCAGGCTTTATTGATGGGGAAAACATAATATCTCTTTGGAAGTGGGCCCTGTTTTGTGCAAAGAGAGTATCCACAATGTTCCAACTATAGATAACTGACACAGGAGTCCTCTGGGGCTATCTCAGCCTCGAATGTAAATGTCTGAAGAACTCATTAAAAACAGCATGATTGGCATCTAAGTTATGTTGCTTTTGCCTGCATTTCAGATGCCCCATCGGGTCAGAGACCAAATTATTTTCACTCTGTGGGATGAAAAGAAGTTTGCAGTTCTTTCTCGGTTTGCTTTGGGCACACGCATGTGTGTCACTATTATTTTTATCTTCAACTCATCCAGATTGAATTATTTTCTCTACATTTACATCCTCACACAGGAAAGAGGGGGTGAGTATGGAGGTTGAAAGCCCCTTGACTTGGAGAGGGATCTCCTATCTGCCCTTCCCCCCATGTATGTGTGCATACACGTGCACGCACATAACACATACACACACAGAGTTGTACACTAATGCCCTATACAGCCGGGGTGCCAGCCTCACTTTGCTACTTGCCACCCTCTTCTGTCACTCCTGCCAGGAGAACACGGGCAGACATCACTGTGTCTTCCTCCCGGCAGCCCTTCTGTTTGGCATGCTGTTCCCTGCCCGTCTCCTCTCACCTTCACCTCCTTCCTCACCGTCTTTTCCTGGCTGACCCATAGCCACCCTTTGGAGCTCACTTCCTCAGAGAGGCACGTCACCAGGCCTGAGGCAGTGATCTGCAGATGGAGCGGAGTAGGGCAGAGACTAGGGTGAGAACAATGGGGCACAGGTGGTGGCCCTGCAGGTAGGAAGGGCTGGCCTGAGGGCACCCCTTGCTTTGAACCCTCAAGGGCTCCTCCCTGCCCCCAGGAAGTCATCCAAACTCCTCAGAGTCTGATGTGAGGCCCTTTTCTTTCCACACTTCATCTCTTGCCGCTTCTCCTGGCTTCCCCCCAGACCTACTAAACACCTACCCTCCCCAGATAATTTACCCTATTCTAGCATTGTTTCTTCACTTTCTGATCCCCTTCCTCCGCTCTGCTCCTTGAGGGCTGGCACCAGGGCTCACCATGCACTGGTGTCTCCCCAGCACCCAGGACTGGGCTTGGCACAGAGCAGGCTCTTGGGAAATATGTGCTGGGGAGTAAGGGGTGGAGGAGCTGGATTTCCTGCCTGTGGGATCAGAGCACAGAACCCCTCAACAGCCGTGTCTATACTGCCAGCCTCTGAGCGTGCTACGCAGTGCAGGCTGGGGCTGGAGTAGGGAAAAGAGAAATTAGGGGTTAAAGAGCATATAGTAAGTAGCAGGAAATGTTCACACGGAGGTAACAGTGAGAACAAGACCTTGTTAGAAGTTCCTCCAGAATCAGAAGCTCCAGACCCCATGCTGTCTCTGCCATGAGCTTGCTGGGTAGGCTCTAATTCAAGGGATTGCCCTGGGGTCTAAATTCGGAACTTCCTTAAGCTGTCGGTCTAGGACACTGCTGTGTACACGGTGAAACCTGCCTAAGGAATGCAAAGAAATGGTTTAGGTTAATTAAAAACACACACAAAACACATCTGCAGTTTTTTTCCACGTGCTGCCATCTTTTTTCTTTCCATTTAGAGAATATGTTCCCAGGATAGCCCTGGGTTTAAGCTTTGGTAGACATGTATATCATTTCCGTCCTGGTTCCACCACTTAGAACCTGTCAGAGGGCAGCCAAATTTTTTGGTAAAAGGACAGAGAGGAAATCGTTCAGGCTTTGTAAGCCTGAACCTCTCAACCCTGCCTTTGTGACAGAAAAGCAGCCACAGACCACGTATAACTGAGGACATGGTCAAGTCCCAGTGAAACTTTATTTACAAAAGCAGACAATGAGCTGCTCTGGTCCACTGGCCATAGTTTGCCAACCTCTGTCCTCAGTGATCTCGAGTATATCACATGTCATCTGAAAAAAAATTGAGGGATATAATACCTACTTTCTAGCAGTTGAAGCAATGTTATATGAAATTCCCTTGACATTTTTTAACGAACTAAATCACTAGAGAAATATACACTAGCAGTAGTGACAGTAATGTAAATGTGTTATTGTTTCATTAATAAATCACATTTATTTAGTACCCCCTGTACGCGAGGTGCAGTGCTTTCATTATTTTCCTGACTCCTCACTAAACGTCTCTCAAAAGAAAAAAAGAAAGCAATTGACTCCAATTGACTGATAAGGAAACAGAGGCTCAGAAACAGGCTCAAAAGTTACACAGGTGATTGGAGACAGGGCTGAAGTTTAACTAAGAGCAGTTTTCACATCCAAAGCAGTGGCCTCGGAAGAAAAAAAAAAACAGAAATGGAAATGTGTGAGGGGTGAAAATAACAGGCAAATAGATGAACAAATGGGCATACACAGACAGGTCCCAGTTGTGTTTAGAAGGAGGACAGGGCCAGGCCATACTCCTTGGTTATCAAAAGATGGCTGATACTTGCCACGGCATCTGGAGCAAGACACTTCCCTAGGCTTCTCCTGGGCGGGGCCCCAGATTTAAATGCTAAACAAGACCAGCTCTGGATGATGGGTTCTGCCAGCAGCGGAGAGCTGGCCTTCTCTGCAAGGGATTTCCTAAGTCACAACGTAGCCCTCCAGAACTTTCTGGGCCTGCCTCAGCCCCAGAGAAGGCTGGAGCAGCCGGTGCCACTTGAGCGCTGAGTCCCCTGCCTGGAGGAGGCCAGATTTAGCAATCTGTCACACACAGCCCGCCTCATCGTGACACAGGGCTCTGAGATGCAGGCAGCTCAGGCAGGCAGAAAGGCATCTGTCGGCGGTGCGCAGACAGGGATTAGAGAGGCCGGGGGAGGATAATGATGCCATTTGCTTTTCTATAAAGCGCGTGTCAGGAGGAAAGGATTAAGCTAATTGAAGAAATCTCCAGCACTTACGTCAAAGGTGGCTGCAAAGCGATTGCTTTATCTTGCATCTCACCTGCTTCAGAGACCCAGCTCGAGGAAGCCTACCCACGGCTCCACTTTGTCCCCAGCAACTCTTTTCAGAAATAGTTTGAGTTGGCGTTAGCCATTCTGCAAAGGAGAGAGGAGCTAAAAATAAGCTCATGAGAAAGCGGATCCCTCCCTGCCTTTTTTTTTAAACTTCCAAAGCTTACATGGAGTTTCCCAGAGAAAGATAAAGAGCTGGTTTTCCTGAGCTGGTTTTACATATCTGTGCACATGTAACAGGCAAAATAAATGTCACTGAGGGTGTACATACTGCACTGGGACAAGTGGCAGCCATCTCAGACATTTTTTTTTATCTTTCTGGAACATTACCTTATGCTCCGGGGAGTTGTGTTGCATGCAAAGAGAAAGCACAGACTTCAGAATCATTTATCACTGGTCTCCCCTCCTGTAACACCTCGAGTCCCAAACATCTCCAAACCCAGAACCAACCTGAAAGGCATAGGCTTTTGTCTTTTGTCACACAAATGCAACTCGGTTTTTGAGGTTGCCAGGTGACAGATTTTTGCATCCTCTCTATAATGAATTTGGGAACACAGCAAATCATCAGAAAGGTTTCCTCCTTCTTTTAGTTCAAGGTATTATACTACATCTACTCAAATAATGGGCTTTCCAGGTAGTTCAGACAGTAAAGAATCTGCCTGCAATGCAGGAGACCCATGTTCAATCCCTGGGTCGGCAAGATTCCCTGGAGAAGGGAATGGCAACCCACTCCAGTACTCTTGCCTGGAAAATTCTATGGACAGAGGAGCTTGGCAGGACAGAGTCCACAGGATCACAAAGATTTGGACACAACTGAGTAATTAACACTACTCAAATAATATTTGACAAATGGCTGCTATTTCCCAATGAATAAAATATCACATCTGAAAAATATAATCAGCTGCTTAATTTTTACCATGATACACTCTTTGACTGTCTTAGAAAATGGATTACCTGATGAATTCAGAGATGTTTGTTTGAGTGCTTGGGACTGGAAACCTGGCTTCATTCTCTGTCACTCTCTAGCTTTTTGACCTTGAGTGAGTTATTTCGACTCACTTTGATTTCTTCATTGGTATCATGAGGGAGTAACACTGCCCACGTTGAGCTGTTGTGAAGGTTACATGAGATGGCTCAAGAAAGGCAGAGAGGAGGCAGTCCAGAGTGGGAGCTTTCCTCGTTGTCATCATCTGCCAGAAAGGCATAAGGTATTGTGTTAGTCAGGGTTCTTCAGAGAAACAGAACCAACAGGATGTAAATATGTATGTATACAGAATAAAGAGAGAAGCGAGTGAATTTTAAGGAATTGGCTCATGCAGTTGTGGGGGCTGGCAAGTCCAAAATGTGCAGGGCTGACTGTCAGGCTGGAAATTCCTGCAGGAGTGAACGTTACAGTCTGGAGTCCAAAGATAGTCAGGAGGCACAATTCCTTTATCTTCGGAGATCTCAGCCTTTTTTTCTTAAGGGCTTGGACTAACTGGCTGAAGTCCACCCCCATTACAAAGGGTAATCTGCTTTACTTCAACTCTATTGATTTCAATGTTAATCACATCTTTAAAAAATATTTTTTTACAGCAACATGTAGACTGGTGTTTGACCAAACAACTGGGCACCATAGCTTAGCCAAGTTGACATGTCAACCATCACAGGTATGGTACCTCTATCACAGGTATGTTACTACAGGGAATGGGCTTCCCTGGTGACTCAGTCAGTAAAGAATCCGCCTGCAATATGGGAGACCTGGGTTTGATTCCTGGGTTGGGAAGATCCCCTTGATAAGGGCATGGCAACCCACTCCAGTATTTTTGCCTAGAGTCAGGGACAGAGGAGCCTGGCAGGCTGCAGTCCATGGGGTCACAAAGAGTCGGACACAACTGAGCAACTAAGCACAGCACACACTACAGGGAACATCATAGCTAACCAAGCAGCAAGCATGGAATAAACCGTAGATTAGCAACACATGCATTTATAAAGGCACAGCAACAACACAAAAGGTGCGACCGCCCATCACCTGCTTAGCGCCTTCGTCCCAGGACCTATCAGAAGCCGAGAAGGAGGAAGATCCCCCGGTGTGATGGAAAACACTTCACGCTCAGAGCTGGCCTCTCTTAGAGCTCGTGTCCCGGTTCCAGCCTTCTCTGCCCTGGATGAGTGTGCAGCTCCTCAGGCAGTTCCCTGGACGTCTCCAAACTTCCTGAGCTGCAACTCATAAGAAACACATCAGCCCTGCCTCCCGCACAGGGAAACTGTGAGAGGAAAATGAGGCAACTCTTGGGAGGGGCTTTGTAAGTAAACCACGAAGAGTCCTAATAGACATAACACATTATCTATCCCACAGGAACGTAATGTCCCTCTGGACAGAGGGAGTCCAGTTATTAGTACCAAAACAAGTAAAAGGCAACTCTCCTAGATCATAAATTTGACCTAACTGTAATATTAGCTGATATCATTAATATTTTCAATTAAAATTAATCTTCTCATTGTCTTGGAATTTCAAAAGGTTTTTTGGCTGCAAATTCAGTGACTGAGTTGTCTGAACACTAACCTTTCCCCCCATCCCAATAAATTTTCACTGCATTTGGGCAGAGGTCAAGTTCCCAGTGCTAAAGAATGTGCCTCCCAATTCAGGAGACGTAAGAGACATGGGCTCAATCCCTGGGTCAGGAAGATTCCCTAGAGGAGGACATGGCAACCTACTCCAGCATTCTTGCCTGGAGAATCCCATGGATAGAAATGCCTGGCAAGCTACGGTCCATAGGGTTGCAAAGGGTCAGACACGACTGAAGCAACTTAACACAGCACAGCATAAGTATTTGAGCAGAAAGTATTTCATTGCATTTGAGCAGAGCTCAAAGCAGCAGGTCTAACAAATGTTTGTTGTAGGTGATTCATTCATTACAGAGATGTTTATGGAGTCCTCGCCACGTGCCAGGCACCACGCTGGGCTTTGGTTGGAGGCGGGAGACTTGAAGTGCTGAGTCATAGCACGGTGTAAGTGCTCAACAAAGGCCAGCTATTTATTATTTTTTCATATGCTATTATGTGGTCATTTTTGAAAAAGAAAGATAGAATTACTGCTTTAAAATATAGATAAATATGAGCCAACCTTCCTGCCAACCTCGGCAGGTTTTCTAGGCCAGCAACTCAGGGTCTGTTCAATATCACTCTGAAGTCAGGGGACCAGGAGCCCAGATTGAGGCAATCATTCTTTGGAGAACTTCACCATCAAAGGAAATTGTCCTGTGTTGTCTCTTAGAACACTTCACACTTCATTGGGAAGCTATAAAAACAATTACCAGGTCATTAGTAAAGGTTATTATTATTTTTTTAAGATCCAAAAGCTTCTCTCCCAGAATGACCTTAGCCAGCCTTGCAGTGAGAGACAGTTGCTGCAATGGAAAGAGTGAGAGCTTTGGAGTAGAAACTGAGGCTCCCAGCACTGGGTGCTTAACCTCCGAGCCTTGATCTCCTGGATCCTGTGCTGAACTAGGAGCTCTTCCTGTGTCATTGGGCTATTTGTGCAGTTGAAATAAGGTGACTTTGGGAATAAGACCCTACATTATCCTGGGCACTTAGAAACCATTCTGTAAATGAAATTCCTTCCTTTCCCTGGTTCCATGTTGCATGTGTTTGAGGTCAGAGGTATGAATGGATAAAGCAGGAAGGATTGAAACGGACATTAGATCCATCAGGATAGGTTAGGTTGTTCTACAATAACAACCTGAAAACCTTAGCAGCTGACAACAATTGAGTTCAAATTTCTTACTCGTGCCCCATGTCCATCATGGGTTGACGAGGGAGCTCTACTAACCAGAGCCACTCACAACCCGATAGAACCTTGGCAGATGTGCCATTTTGTTACCTGATTCCAAGATCACAGAAGGGTAAAAGGCAAAACGATGAATTGTGTGCTGGCTCTTACAGTTCCTGCCTGGAAGTGATACATGTTAATTCTACTCACATTTCATTAACTAAAGCAAATCATGTAGCTACCGTTGAGATCAACAGTGTAGGGATGTAACATGCTACCATGGCATGGACTGGAGGTATAAGAATGGACCATTGTGTAGGAATTTGGACCAAGCCAATGCCCATTCATAATAAAAAGTAGGTAGAAATCTAGCAAAAGTTGAGGCTTTGAATACGGTCTATCTTATCATACCAACTCAAGATAAATATTTTTTCTATTCCAGACTCATGTGAGGATCTGATAAAAGGTATAGGATCCCTCCCCAGGGAAAAATACTCTTGAAACATAAGTGGGAAAAAATTACATGCAAGGAACTAATTACATTAGAAATGTACTTACTTCATCTATGTTCAATCTTTAAAAAAAATCATTTCTCTCACTTTTGATTATTCAAAAATTAATGATTCATTCCAGGAAGAAAAATAAGAACAATAAGACAAAAGTCAATCTTACATATTCTCAAAGGTAAATTTCACTTTTAAAAAATGATATTCATCTTGAAATAGATGAAATTGAAATTGTAATATATGATGTGACATGATCTGTACATGACATATCAATACCCAACCAGTTGCTTTTTCCTTTGGAAAATATTAAACGTTAACTCACAAAAGAATCAGAGCCCTTAAAGCTTTTTGCCATTTGAGAGAAAACTTATACCAAGGAATAACAGCATTCTCCAAGACAAGGTTTGAAACACAGATCCTAATATTAGAGGGCAAGTAACAAAATATTTAGCTAAAGTTATTTAGATCCTAGGAATGTATTTTTTTTTAACAAGGTAATCCAAAGATAGGGAATTCCAATGATAGTTTAGCAGCTCAACAAGATCAGAATTCTGGGTCACCTTCTCTACAATCCTCTTGGCCTCCTTCTCATGGTCACAAAATGGCTGCATCAGTTCCAAACAATACATCTTCATAGGTTTTGTTGGTCAGTCACTAAATCATGTGTGACTCTTTGCAACCCCATGGACTTCAGCATGCCAGGATTCCCTGTCCTCCACTATCTCCCAGAGTTTGCTCCATCTCATGTCCATTGAGTTGATAAGGCTATCTAACCGTCTCATCTTCTGCCACCCTCTTCTCCTTTTGCCTTCAATCTTTCCCAGTATCAGGGTCCTTTCCAGTGAGTCAGTTCTTTACCTTAGGTGGCCAAAGTATTGGAGCTTCAGCATCAGTCCATCCAGAGAATATTCAGGGTTGATTTCCTTTAGGATTGACTGGTTTGATCTCCTTCCAGTCCAAGGGACTTTCAAAACACTGTAATAAAAGAAATGTCAACAATTCCAAAGGTAGGTTGCTGTTTGACAGAGGTATGCTTCAGTTTTCTTTATCTGCTCCAAGTCCCAAATAAACAAGGTCAAATCCACACAGTGAGGACTTCCTCAAATCTCGCTAACTATACGTGGCTTATTTCACGTGAAAGGTATGAATAAAATACTGTGGAAGATGTTTTGACAAAAGAATTTTGTTCTGAGACAATACAAGTTTAGACATGGTTTCTGCCTTTTAAAATCAAGCCTTCTCATGAAAAGTGTTTGCCTTGTCCAGTGTATTTGCAACGTGGACAGACACAATTTTGCCATGCTATGGGCACTGCAGCATTTTGAGGGGAGTGGTGGTGGGAGTCCTTACCATGCTCACTGATAAAAAAAATCAAAACAAAGAATATAAGTAAATGTGGACATCACTTCTTTTTCTTTATATTTTCCAATTAAGCTGGGCCTTACACACCCAGTGATGGGTGTGTTGTGGTCCATTTCTATCAGTGGGTGCTCCTCTCGCCAGCAGGAAGTGAGGGTAATGGCTAATATGTCTATTATCAAGTAATACCCTTCCCATGCAACATTAGTTTGTAATGAAACCACACATCAAAAATATGTTTACATTTACAATAAATACAGTCTTCTCACAAAGATAATTTACAAAGTGACACCAAAGAAAATCTAAGAGAAAAGACTAATCTTTCCACCAGGAGATCTTTCATGGACCACAGGTCAAGAAATCTGCTTATGAATTATTTACTTCTTTTCCTACTGGGACAGAATAGTAAATGCTACTCTCGGAGTTCTGCCTCTAAGAGTCAGGATGTGCTAAGAAGTTAGGATGCAACTGGTTTTCAACCCTTCACTCATCTCTTGCTCCAAGGGTAGACAAAACAGGTTTGAGAGAAAGGAGAGAGAGTGAGGGTCTCTTTGATGCACTCAGTGGAGGGTAGGAAGTATAGTCTTCAGTGAAGCACACATGGGTCATGGGTTTCAATCCCGACTTCCCCACTTTCTACCACTGAGATCTCTTTTCAATCAATTATTCTTTCCAAACGTCAATTTCCTTACCTGAAAAAAATGAAAGATATCATTACCCTCAGGGGGCCTGAGCATTTAAAATGACTAAAATTGATATTGTGTTTATGATAGAAAGTGAATGTTTTACCATTTAAGAATGTCTTGTAAGCTAATACAATGAGCCTAAGTTTCTGGGAGAAATATCAATAACCTCAGATATGCAGATGACACCACCCTTATGGCAGAAAGTGAAGAGGAACTAAAAAGCCTGTTGATGAAAGTGAAAGTGGAGAGTGAAAAAGTTGGCTTAAAGCTCAACATTCGGAAAACGAAGATCATGGCATCTGGCCCCATCACTTCATGGGAAATAGATGGGGAAACAGTGGAAACAGTGTCAGACTTTATTTTTTTGGGCTCCAAGATTACTGCAGATGGTGACTGCAGCCATGAAATTAAAAGACACTTACTCCTTGGAAGGAAAGTTATGACCAACCTAGATAGCGTATTCAAAAGCAGAGACATTACTTTGCCAACAAAAGTCCGTCTAGTCAAGGCTATGGTTTTTCCTGTGGTCATGTATGGATGTGAGAGTTGGACTGTGAAGAAGGCTGAGAGCTGAAGAATTGATGCTTTTGAACTGTGGTGTTGGAGAAGACTCTTGAGAGTCCCTTGGACTGCAAGGAGATCCAACCAGTCCATTCTGAAGGAGATCAGCCCTGGGATTTCTTTGGAAGGAATGATGCTAAAGTTGAAACTCAGTACTTTGGCCACCTCATGGGAAGAGTTGACTCATTGGAAAAGACTCTGATGCTGGGAGGGATTGGGGGCAGGAGGAGAAGGGGACGACAGAGGATGAGATGGCTGTATGGCATCACTGACTTGATGGACGTGAGTCTGAGTGAACTCCGGGAGTTGGTGATGGACAGGGAGGCCTGGCGTGCTGTGATTCATGGGGTTGCAAAGAGTCGGACACGACTGAGTGACTGAATTGAACTGAACTGAACTGAACTGAAGTTTCTACTCACAGGCAGGAAAAGAACCCACCTCTTCCCCCAGAGAGCACGTTTAATGGGAAGGCAGGAGAATGACAAAGTTGGTGTATAATTCTATCCCCTAGACTGTTCGCATCATCTGTTTCCTATAGAAATTCAAATAAGAGGTAAGTTGAATCCCCGCCCCGCTGCCCCTCCCCCACCCATCACCCTGCATATTCTGTCCCTCTTTACAGGCTGCAGCAGGGAGAGTAATCAAGACTCACATTTGTAGACAACTCACATCCACCCCCTGGTCTCTGGATGCTTCAGCTTAGCTGTGGAAAAAAATAGGATGGACAAGGCACTTGGTTTCTTCACCTTGGATTTGTTCAGGCCAGAGGAAGTACCAGTAGCCATATCCAAGCTCACAACTCGATGTCTTAGGCCAGTCGCTCAGCTTCTTGTCTTCTCCCACCCTTTCCATTTACCTTATTTGATGTGATTTTGCTCATTATAATGTCACTAGGGTGAGCAGAGGAATGTGATTACCAGGACAACCAGTATTGAAGCTGGTACCATTCATTCTTAGCTGCGACCACTAACCCACATGATCAGTCTCCAGCTGGGTCCCGAACTCACTTCGTCTTGTGGTTGACAGATTGCAGAGTCTTACACATTTTCACCATATTTCTCACATGTCTAACTAGCCAAATATATTCCTTTATATTATACTTATTTAATATATTCATTTCCACAAGCATATGGTTCATTATGTATAAAAATGAAATAAGTATTCATATATGTATGAATATACACAAACCATCTTATATACACCAAATAGATTTTATGTACTTATTATTTAACCTAATAAATTGTTCTTCTTCCTGTACAACAGATTAAGATCTTAAACACTAGCCATCCATCTCCCTCTTATTATAAGAGTTCTGATAAATGTTTACCTCCCTTTAT
Organism: Bos grunniens; assembly: GCF_055505025.1. Lineage (NCBI taxonomy): Eukaryota > Metazoa > Chordata > Mammalia > Artiodactyla > Bovidae > Bos > Bos grunniens. Next base: position 74,171,791 of record NC_141170.1, read on the forward strand.
AAGAAACCTACTCTGCATTTTTCTGTGTACTTCATGTTTCATACCCAAGATGTTAAAGAAATTGGATCACACTTCCTGCAGCGCCAAGAGCCTACGCAAGTTAAAAGTTGCCAAGGATTCTGTGAACTCCTGGGTGACCTTAGGTTCTTGAGGTTGCCTTCAGGTTCCAGAATCTTCTCATGCTGCCTCCCATCTGCTGCCTGATGTGAAATGAAACTCAGCACCTTCCTCAGTTCCCTCTCTGTGGTCACTCACATCAAACATAAGAGGAAAATATTATCTGAGAATACAAATTCATGGCATTTTCCCCACCCCCTCATCCTCAGTTAACGGGGCAAATTCTGACACGTTTTACTCGGCATTTTTCTGTCTTATTCTTTCCAACCCCTTCCAGGCCCCTTGCAGGTAGATCTGGGTACTCTTTGGGTTGGCAAGAGATGAGGTGACAAAAGCGGGGATTGCATCAGGAAAGGCAGAGCTTTTTCTCAAAGAGAAAGAGTAAAAGAAAAGAGTAAGAAAGTGATGAAAAAGAAATGACAGAGAGGAAAATTAGAAACACTCTTTTGAGTTGACTATCAGAAAAAGTGGATTCTAGCATGTAATTACTTACTTACTATTTTTACTATTTATTTACAAGATTGATGTGGCTTTTCCTATGTGTCAGGTACTGTTTTGAGGCTTGACAAAGGTTAATTCATTTCACTCTCATCACCATCCTAATTAGTAGATACTGCAATCATCCTCATTTTACAGACGAGAGACCTGAAGCACTGGCTTCCCAGGTGGTACTAGTGGTAAAGAACCAACCTGCCGATGCAAAAGACTTAAGAGACGCGGTTTGATCCCTGGGTCAGGAAGATCCCCTGGAGAAAGGCATAGCAACCCACTCCAGTATTCTTGCCCAGAGAATCCCATGGACAGAGGAGCCTGGCAGGCTACAGTCCATAGGGTCACAGAGAGTTGGACAGGACTGAAGCAACTTAGCACAGCACCGCACAGCAGAGCATAGAGAGGTTAAGTGATTCAGCAAAGATCTCACAGCCTATAATTGGCAGGACCAAGTTCAAAGTCTCAGGCTTTCTGACCCAAGGTCCATGCTTTCAGCATCGCTCTATAGTCCTTCTCATGAGGTTTACTAACTGCATTTCCTTGTATGAGATTACAGGCATTCAAGTAAAGCTTGGAATTAGGTACTCATCGTGGCTAGCATAACGTGTTACTTTGCTCATGACATCAACTTGAGACTGGGTCATGTGGGGCCCTGGAATGTATTTGGTTTTTAAAAGAGCACTTGGGGAAGGGTCAGTTCAGTTCAGTCGCTCAGTCGTGTCTGACTCTTTGTGACCCCATGAACTGCAGCACACCAGGCCTCCCTGTCCATCACCAACTCCCAGAGTCCACCCAAACCCATGTCCATTGAGTCGATGATGCCATCCAACCATCTCATCCTCTGTCGTCCCCTTCTCCTCCTGCCCTCAATCTTTCCCAGCATCAGGGTCTTTTCAAATGAGTGAGCTCTTCGCATGAGGTGGCCAAAGTACTGGAGTTTCAACTTCAACATCAGTCCTTCCAATGAACACCCAAGACTGATCTCCTTTAGAATGGACTGGTTGGATCTCCTTGCAGTCCAAGGGACTCTCAAGAGTCTTCTCCAACACCACACTTCAAAGGATCAATTCTTCAGTGCTCAGCTTTCTTTATAGTCCAACTCTCACATCCATACATGACCACTGGAAAAACCATAGCCTTGACTAAACAGACCTTTGTTGGCAAAGTAATGTCTCTGTTTTTTAATATGTTGTCTAGGTTGGTCATAACTTTCCTTCCAAGGAGTAAGCGTCTTTGAATTTCATTGCTGTAATCACCATCTGGTGGGGGATAAATTAGGGGTTTGTGATTAACAGATACACACTATTATATATAAAATAGATAAACAACAAAGACCTACTGTATGGCATAGGGAACTAAATTCAGTATCCTGTAATAAACTATAATGGAAAAGAACCTGAAAAGGGAATTTTATATATATATATATGTGTGTGTGTGTGTGTATGTATATGTATATATAAAACTGGTGGCTTCCCTGGTGGCTCAGATGGTAAAGAATCCACCTGCAATGCAGGAGACTTGGGTTCAATCCCTGGGTTGGGAAGATCCCCTGGAGGAGGGCCTGGCAACCCACTCCAGTATTCTTATCTGGAGAATCCCCATGGACAGAGGAGCCTGGCAGGCTACAGTCCATGGGATTGCAAAGAGCTGGACACTACTGAGCGACTAAGCACAGCACAGCATATTTAACTGAATATATATATTTATATATAACTGAATCACTTTGCCATGTACCTGAAACTAACACAACATTGTAAATCAACTATACTCAACAAAGTTCTTTGTTCTAAAAAAAAAAGAAGACAGGGGAGTACCTGGTTGGTGGGATCCTCTGAAGATGGGAGGATGTGGTTCAGAGAGGAGTCCTAACACAACTGGGCAGCCTTCTGCCTCCTTCCAGTCTCCTTTTCCTTCCTCTTTCCTACTCTCACCTTCTTACTGCTTTGCTCCAGGATTGCCTCAGAAACTCCAAATTCTTCTTCTATTACACAGCTTTTTTCAATGGTCTCCTCTCAAATACACATGCACTGAACCATCTTTGTGCTCAGACAGACAAATTTCACAGAATGCACTGCTCTTCAGACAATTTTAGAAGTTTGCCTTTGGTTGAATTCTCTTGTTTCTTAGGTTTCTGAAAAGATGAGTCAGCACCCAGTTTTACTAGAGCCTGATACATAGCATACTGACAAAGACAAAGGGAGAATACCCAAAGCTATCAAGAAGAAACATTTAGAGTCACCCTTAAGAGTTGCCTTGGAAGAATGCTCCCGCCTGACTTTGCTGTTATCCAGGTTCCCTTCAATTCACTGTTCTGATAAGCAGAATCTAGATGTTGGTGCTTCCAGATATAATTGCTTAGTGCTGAATCCCTGAAAAGCCAAGGCAGAGAGATTTTTCAAAAATCTGGCTCCTTTGATATCAACTGTAACTTGGGCCCAGTGGAGAATGTTACTTCTTATTGCCAAATTGCAAAAACGCCCTCTTGAGTTTCCAAAAATACCTCCTCTCTGAAGAGTTCTTTGCCTCAGAGAGGAAGGGTCGAAACAGCCACTGAGTAGAAGGCAGCAGACATTAGTCACACCGGGGAGAAGTTGCAGATAAATTTTAAGAGCCACTGCAAACGCAGGCCCATACGGTGTCCGGGGGCACTTTTGTTTAGCAGATATATCTTGGGATCTTTGAAGGAATGGTTGCGCTGCCAACTCGTCAATTAATCAACTCTCCCAAGGTCGCCCGGGACACTATGGATTGGGCTCGGGCAACAGGGGCCTGGAGGAACAGGCTTTAATTAAAGGATTTGTGCAGTAATGGAATCCTCAAATCCTTTGAGCAATGTTGCATGAACTGGGCCTTTCAATCCCTGTGTGCATTTTCCATGGCTGTGAAAAAGCGACAAATATCCTGACCAAGCACTTTGAGAGAAGGTGTTGTTAACCCATTTAGAAACCCTGCTGAAGGACACACGGCTGGGAAACACGCCCAAGCAAATGAAAGAGCAAAAAGAGCACTGCGCTCCGCAGCAGAGTTAAGGACATCCATTCTCTAAACTCCTGTGACAAAGTCCTGCTAGGTCATTACTGTTTTAAAGAGTTGCTTTGTGGACATTACCAGCTCTCTTCATTGGAATTGTTAGCCATGATTTGGACGGGATCATGGAAACCTCAGAGTAACAGTCTTGTAGCTTGTAAGGCCTGAGGACAGGGTGGGGTGGTGAGGTGGGTCGGGGGTCTCTGGATGAATGCTGCCCATAGATGGCTTTGACATGCAGAATATTCTTGCAGTGCGTTTCTTCACTTCTGAAAAAGTCAGCTGCTTCTTCTTGACCAGGTGTGCACCCTCTGGGCCCACTCCTCATACAACCCCACCTGTCTGGCTCTTGAAGGTATTTTTGTATGCATGTGACCTTGATCAGACATTTCTCTGAAGCTGTGCTCATCACTTTGCTGTCATTTGGCACATGAGAGATTCACACACATACACAACGGTACTCTCATGAGTGTTCCAACCTATGGGCTGCCACACAGAAAATATGGGCTGAAAATAATGCCAATTCCCAGATGCTGATGGAAACTCCAACTGTCATCTGTTTGTTGCACACCTCTTATCAAATTCCAGGAAGCTCAGAACCTGTGCGATATGACTTAGTCCCCCAAATCTCTGCAATGAGCTGTAATTTAACTTCCAGGCATCAACTATTTTATCAGAACTGTTTAAGGTCATCTTTTTGAGAAACAGCTATAAAATTTTAATATGTTGTTGGATGTCTCTTATCTAAGTAACCTTCAGGCTGGGTTACTCTTGGAGCTCAGAACTGGGAAAACAGCTTTCTGTCTTGATAACTGGACATGTACAGTACATATGTCTTAGTCAGCCCAGGGTACCATAATATCATAGACTTGGTGGCTTAAACAACAGAATTTTATATCTCACAATCCTGGAGCCTAGACGTCTGAGATCAGGGTGCCAGCACGGTCAGGTTCTGGTGATACCTATATTCCTGGTTTGCAGGGGCCACCTTCCCACTGCGTCCTCACATGGCAGAGAGAGGGCAAGCTTTCTGGTATCTTCTCTTACAAGGACACCAATCCTTTCAGGTCAGGGCCCTACCCTCATGATCTCATTTAACCTTAATTAATCCTATAAAATCCCACTTCAAACACATCACTTTGGGGGTTACTGCTGCTGCTGCTAAGTCACTTCAGTCATGTCCGACTCCGTGTGACCCCATAGACGGCAGCCCACCCGGCTCCCCCGTCCCTGGGATTCTGCAGGCAAGAACACTGGAGTGGGTTGCCATTTCCTTCTCCAATGCATGAAAGTGAAAAGCGAAAGTGAAGTCGCTCAGTCGTGTCCGGCTCTTCGTGACCCCATGGACTGCAGCCCACCAGGCTCCTCTGTCCATGGGATTGTCCAGGCAAGAGTACTGGAGTGGGGTGCCATCACCTTCTCCGTTTGGAGTTTAAAGTTTCACCATATGTTGGGATGGGTGGATACAATTAGTCCACAGTAACACATGTACACAATCCATCCCATTTTTGTTCTCTCATGTTATGCCAGGAATATCATATCTAAGCTTTGGACTCAATTCCATTAGCCTCTTTAATCTATAGTTTATAATTTGCTCTGACCTATTGTCCTCATTACTCAGTCTTAGCCTTTCATCCTTGTATTGATATAGGGATTTGTTTTATTATTGCTTATTTACTTAATATGTGTAGATATGACAAATCTTTCAATTATATTTAGGAAGATGATTATATATAAGGATGATAAAAGAAAGCATCTGTATAGTGACACCATGAGGAAAGACACTATTCAGATATGTTTGTCTTGAAGATCTGCTTAGCTTATTTCTGAAGGTCTTGGCTTGTAGCACTCATAAAATTAAAGTCAGTCTTGTTGAAAGGTCCAATAACAATTGCTGGTAATGCTGAAAAACAGTGGAGCTCTGTTTTCTGTACTTTTCTTCAGGAAAATTACTCCCAACAAAAGTCTTAGGACTTGGTAACTGGATCCTCCATCAGCCACGGACTCAATAACTGGACATCTTTGGCTTAAAATCATAAATATTTGACTAGTAACTAGATTCTTCCCTCTTACTCATGCTTCACACCCAGTCTGTTATGAATTTTTAGTGATTTCGCCTTCTCACTATCTTTCAGATATATTTTCTCCTCTTCATCTCCTCTATCTGCTCCTGAGTCTGGGCCGTCTGGGCCCTCACCTACATTGTTAAGTAAGCTCTGTGGTGGACACCTGTCATGCCTGGGGCCACCCAGAACCCCTTCTGTATTTTGAAAATGTCCTCACCTTCACAAGACAGAAGCCCAAACTGATTTTTTCCCAGCTTCCCTTGTGACCAGGACACACACATTAGCTTGGCCTCCAAACATCCACGTAATGGACTTTGACTCAGAAGACGTGATGCAGTGTCGTAAGTGCCACATGGAATTCACCCTGGCAACGATGACGGCAGAATCTTCTGCTTCTGGGGGCAGTGGAAGGCACGCTCAGCACCTGTGCCCGGGGATGGCCCTGGGGTGGCGGCAGAGGCATCACGACTGTAACTGTTCCCAGATGTGGTTTGAGCCCAGATGCTGGTTTCACGAGTCCTCTCTGGCTCTCCTAGAGATTCTAAAGCTTGGCTCCAAACCTCGGGGAAGTCATGGTCTACTAAAACTAGATTGAGTGGTTTTCTGTTATTCACCATTAAGAACTCTGTGTCAGATAACATCTTAGTTTTAAAGAACAGAATCTGACTCGGACTGTTAAAGTAGAGAAGTGACTGATTATATGCGAAGTCTAAAAAATACAACAAACTAGTGAATGGAACAAAGAAAAAGAGGCAGACTCCCAGATACAGAGAAAAACGGATGGTTACCAGTGGGGAGCGGGAAGAGGGGAGGGGCAAAAGAGGGGGCAAGGGAGAAAAAAGTGTTAATATAGGATTATGTGAAATGACCTGTGTGAGACTTTTGTAAATTGTAAAGCATGGCAGAATTTAAAGACCCCTCCAGTCAATAAAAATTAACTATTAATTAAAACTTAAAAAAAAAGAAGGTCACTGACTGACTCTCATTTTCAGAAGGATCCAGTAGACATTCATTCTGACTGTCTCCCATTTCTCATGGCAAGTACAACTAAAAACCCTAGACATCATATGAACAGAAGTCTCTGAAAGAAGGCTGAATGTCTGGGGAATGTTTTGCCTGGGTTTTCTCTTTGCCTGGTACATCCCAGATGGGATCCTGAAGAAGTTAGAAATCCAGAAGCACCAGTGGATACAGACCAAGTTTGCAGCCATACCACCCAGAACGCACCTGATTTCATTGATCTCAGAAGCTGAGTAGGGTCCAGCCTGGTTAGTATGGATGAGAGATCAATAGATACAGACCAAAAGTCCCTACCTCTCTGCCAAAATGACCAGGACAGGGAAGCCAAGCAAGACAGAAAACAAACATCCTACTCCAGCCAAACACCACAGGAAATGCTGTGTCCCACTCCCTCCCCCGCCAGCAAAGGCCCAGAGCCTAGGCTCCCAGCCTGCCAGGCTGTAGTGAGGTGCCTCAACATCCTTCCTGGGACAACATCAGAAAAGGCCAAGTAGGGAGCCAGGATCCCAACCCTAGCAGGTAGTCCTGTAGGGACAGAGGGAAGAAGCCACTCCCTGCACGGTCTGGATGTCCTTGGGTTCTACCAACTTCCTCCTTTCAACAAATCCTTTTTCATTTAAGCAGTTTGAATAGATACCTAAGTCTCATATCCAACTCAGACAAAGGAAACGCAACAGGATGCCTGGTATATATACATACTAACTGTTCAAAAAATGGTGTTGATCTCAAACCTGCCTCTTAAACTATTCCCTGCCTTCTTTTCTCCAGTGAAATGTCACTTTCTCTAGAAAGTCAGAGAGGCTCCAAATCCTGCCTCTCCAAGCAGCCTCTGGTTTCCCTTGGTGGTCCTGATGGTGTGTGTAATTGTACATTCACCTGGAACACACCTCCACACCAACCGAGGCTCCCTGGGAAGAGGAGCATGTCAGTTCAACCTCACACATCCAGCAAGACACAAGTGCAAGAAGCGCATTAGGTGCTCAGTAAATAACACTTGAATGAACAAGCCTCTGAAGCAGGAGGTCAGTCACTCCCCCGGGTGCTGCTCAGGGCTCTCATGATGATGCAGGTGATTCAGGCTGGGTATGCAAAGGTAAGAAGTCAGCCTCTTAACAGCCACTTCCCCTCTCTGCTCTCTGTCCAGCCTACAGATTCCCAAAGAAGAGGAGCTGACTGTGATCTCCCTTCTTCACCAGTCCATTCCCGACAGAGAGGAGAGGCAAGGAAGCGGCAGTTACCCATTTTCCCCAGAAGCAGGACCTGGCTGGAGGGTTGGCAGCTCCTGCGACCATGCTGGGATACTTGAGAATGAACTCTGGCTGACCTGCAGCCATGAACTTCACGGCGCTGTCAGAACAACTCCCTCCATCTTCCGGAATTTAAAATATCAGTGTTTTTTGTGTCGACCTCCATCACTTTAAATTGGTCACATAAGGAGTGCGTTGCGGTGGCTGTTGTTTTTAAGTGGGTGGAAGATGCTTTTGCACCGAGACCTCTTTTTGGCCTGTTGCTGCCCAGAACAAATGTTGCCATCAAATTACCATCCCCTGGAAATAGCAGCCTAAATGGGAAATGCTGACAGCTTCCAACCTGAGCTGTGCACGTGACATTGATAGAATACCTAAGATAAATAGACATGAGGAAAAAAAGAGAGAAAAGCCTGAGGTAGAGGTTTCCTTAACACAGCAGATAGGGGTGGCTCTGCACCTTTTGTAAAGAGTAGGGAAGAGGACACCAGAGCACAAGGTGGGAAGCCTTCGCCGACCTCTGCCTGGCATTGTGCGCCTCCGGCATTGTTCTAAGTAGCAAACCTGGCTCTGGAATGAGGTCTGATCATCAGAGACTTGCTGTGATCTCCTCCACCTCCCACCCCAGCCATGGCCACGGGACTGTGCCTCTCGGATCACAAGGAGGACATGTGACCTTATATGCATTTGTAGAGCTTTGTATCTTATTCTGAGTTCTTTGTGAAAGAGGCGTGACAAGTATATAACACTGTTTTACAGTTAAGAACCATATGGACCCTGGTGGCTCAGTCGGTAGAGAGTCTGCCTGTAATGCAGGAGACGGGGCTTCGATCCCTGGTCGGAAAGATCCCCTGGAGAAGGGAATGCAACCCACTCCAGTATTCTTGCCTGGAGAATCCCATGGACAGAGGAGCCTGGTGGCTACAGTCCGTGGGGTCACAAAGAGTCAGACATGACTGAGTGACTAACATTTTCGCTTTCACAGTTAACAGAAACCAGCAGCAGTGCACAGCTCATTCAAGTCTGGAGCACAAACTTTCTGATTCCCAATCTGATGCAAATTCTACCAAAATCATGTTTGGAACTTTAAATAATAATGATCATAATAGTAATGATTGCTAACATTTATTGAGCATTCATCATGTGACAGGTACATTATCCCATTCCTAGAAGTAGCACTGTCATTATTGACATTTAATGGGTGAAGAAACTAAAGCCCAGGGAGGTTAAGTAACTTGTCCAAGGTCACACAGCTAGCAAGTGGCAAAGCCAGAAGTCTCAACCCTTAGACATGAGGCCTCGCCAAGTTTAACGTTAAGAGAAAGAGTAACGCTGTTTATGTATTTAATTTTTCATTCATTTCCTTGTTCTAAAAGTGATCTATATACATTGTTTAGAAATTAAGGGAGTTTCATCCAATGGACTGTTCTAATAAAATTTGGAGTTTTACCTCATGGCATAGAAAGATATACCCAATAAACATTTACATAAACAGGACACAACATTGTAAGCACAGGAAAATAAAAAGTCCTTAGGAAATACACCAAGTTATGATCAGCCGTTGTACTGGAGTGGCATGATTATGTGAGGTTTTGTTTGTGTGTTTGTTTATATTACCTGTCTGCCAATGCAAGAAGCATAGAAGGTGCAAGTTCGATTCCTGGATTGGGAAGATTCCCTGGAGGAAGTCATGGCAAACCCTCCAGTATTCTTGCCTGGAGGGTACAGTCCATAGGGTCTCAAAAAGTCAGACATGACTGAAGCAACTTAATACGCACACATTTCTAAATTTTCTAGGGTTTTTTTCCTTTAAAGAAAAAATTAAGGAAATGCGAAAAGCTTCCTCCAAACACAGCTTGACTTATTGCTTTGAATCTCTGGCATATTGGGAACCACAGAGAAAAAATAACATTACAAAAAGCAAGAAAGGTGGGAGCAGCCCATGTTTTTCATTTTTATTATATAAAAACATCAAGGAATTTGTCTTGATAATACTAGTAAAAATTTGTTCCTACTGCTTCTCCAAAGGGAGGAAGGGGACAGGAGGGAGAAAAAAGGAGAAGGAAATGAAAAGGGGGTGAATTTTGTTGCACAGCAGAACCATTAAATTTCATTGCTTTGTTTGGGAACTGCTTAACAAGTCCACAAACACTAATCTTGCTGGGTAATTAAAACGGTGTAAATGTCACTATTCCAATCTTTGACATTTGGTTTGGGTCCTGACAGGGCACAATGAATCATAGAGAAGGAATCTCCCTGTTGCGAACCCATGTGTTAATAATCCTGGCACAAGGCTTTAAAATTCCTCCAGATACTTGAAAAAATCAGTATAGCCAGATATATGCCATCCCTTCAGCACTTCATCACATACTGCCCAGAGGCACCTCCTCTACTGCTGTTTTGTATTGTTGTGTAGTTGTCTTGAATCATTTAAACTTCCACATGTGAGTGTCTGGATTTCCTGTAGACATGGCATCTTTCTGACAGCACCGACTGGGTTCTATTTCCTAGTAACACACTGTTATGTACATCAGAGAAGGTCAACCACATTTGAATACTAATAACAACAACAATAATAATAACTACCATTTATAGAGAAGGCAATGGCACCCCACTCTAGTATTCTTGCCTGGAAAATCCCATGGATGGAGGAGGCTGGTAGGCTACAGTCCATGGGGTCGCAAAAAGTCAGACACGACTGAGCTACTTCACTTTCACTTTTCACTTTACTTTGCATTAGACACTCTGCTTGGTACTTAACACTTGCTCATTTAATGACAAGCAGTGTGTTAGAGCAGACAGCCAATCAGACTAAACCCCAAATCTGCAATTTATTAGCTCTGTAACCTTGAGCACATTTCTTCAGCCTCCCTGTTGCTTCATTTCATCCTAAGGTTAGGAAACAATACTACCTTACTTCTTGAAGTTGTCGCCAAATCAAATTGCTATAGGTTGAGTACTTGCACATGGTTGCTGCTGCTGCTGCTATGTCACTTCAGTCATGTCTGACTCTGTGCGACCCCATAGACGGCAGCCCATCAGGCTCCCCCATCCCTGGGATTCTCCAGGCAAAAACACTGGAGTGGGTTGCCATTTCCTTCTCCAATGCATGAAAGTGAAAAGTGAAAGTGAAGTTGCTCAGTCGTGTCCGACCCTCAGCAACCCCATGGACTACAGCCTTCCAGGCTCCTCCGTCCACGGGATTTTCCAGGCAAGAGTACTGGAGTGGGGTGCCATTGCCTTCTCCCTTGCACATGGTAGGCACTCCATAAACGTTAACCTTGATTATGCTCATTCTACAGGGCTTCCCAGGTGGCTCAGTGGTAAAGAATCTGCCTGCAATGCAGGAGGTACAAGAGACACGGCTTCGATTCCTGGGTTGGAAAGATCCCCTGGAGGAGGAAATAGCAACCCATTCTAGTATTCTTGCCCGGAAAACTCTGTAGGCAGATAAGCCTGGAAGGCTACAGTCCATAGGGTCCCAAAGAGTCTGACGTAACTGAACATGCACGCATGCTCATTTTATCACTGTGGTTGTTCATTCTTAGAATGAGAGAACTCTAGCCTCTCCCCACCTCTGCTTCTCCCCTAGACACCCCCATCTCAAAAGATGGCACTGCCTCTACCCTCATTGCCCTTGTCAGAACACAAGCCCCAGCCTTGAGCTCTTTCTTTTCCTCCGAATCCCCAATCATGCAACCAGTCCTCCAGAATATCCTGAATCCTCCCACTGGATTCCATCTGGGGAAGCAGCAGTCAGCAGTGGTCCTGCCTGAGCTAGGAGCCTGCCTCCACCACTTATTACAGGCAAAGTACCTGACTGCTCATTTGGGATAATAATAGAACCCACTTCATAACACTGCTGTGAAGGCAAAACAAGATAATCCATGTAAAGCACTTGAAACAGTGCCTGAACATAGGAACCACTCAGGCGATGTTATCCATTGTTGCTGATATTAAAATGTCCACTACTTCTAGGTCAGTCCGAGCTGCCATGGGTTCTCACTTGAATGGAGGTTGAAGCCTCTTAATTAGCCTCTTTGCTTCAGTTCTTACATTTCAATCCTGTCACCACACAGCTGCCAAAGGGACATTGTTACTTTGTAAATAAAACTGTATCTCTCCACCACTAAGAACCTTCCCATGGTTTGCCATTATACTCGGATAAAAACCCAAACCCTTAGCTCTGACCTACCAGTCCATATATGAGGTCCTCTGTCTGCACTGACCTCAGCTGGGACTGTTATCCTTCTCTTACTATCGTCCAGAGACATCAGCTATCATTTAGTCCCTTGCATGTGTCTAGCTTCAGCCTGCCTCAGGGCCTTTGCCCCTGCTGTTATGCCTGTCCCTCCCAGAAAATTCATTCTTGCCCTTTTCTGTATGTGAACATCTCCACAGCTCACACCTTCTCTCTTCTGCCAGAATTTCCTTAGCCTGTCTAGGGTTTCCCCTCCCTCCACACGCTCCAGTCTTAGCATCTTATTTTCCGCTCTTTACAGCCATGTTTGACAACACCTTGTTTGTTTATTTGTTCGCTGGCTTATCTTCTGCCTGCCCAACTAGCATACAGCCTGTTCCAGTTAATAGGGTGGCATAACAGATCATCCAAAGCTGATAGACAAAACAACTGTTTATTTGGCTCAGACTGTGCAAGTAAGGAGGTCAAGTGAGGCACAGTGAGGATGCTGATCTTTTGGGGATCTCAGATAGAATACCCAAAGGCTGAAGGCTGGAACAACTGGGCTCTTTGGGCACCTTTTTCTATCTCTGAGTAGTCCCTCCATGTGGTCCCTCCACCACAGCAAGTGATGTAGCCTATATGTGAGCTCAGGGATCTCAAGGCACGTTTCCTGAGGGAGGATCAAGAGAATGCTGTCTCACGTCTGTGACATAGACTTCAAAGTTACACAGTATCACTTCCACCTCGGCTGCAGGCCTGTCCCAATTCAGGAAGATAGAGAAGTGTCAGCAGTGTCATCATAAGAGAAGAGAACGTTATCTATATCTATACATGATGGAATATTATTCAGCCTTAAGAGAGAAAGAGAAAGAAGTCCTGCCCTTTGCAACAACATACATGGACTTGAAGGACATCACGCTCAGTGAAGTAAGCCAGACATCAGTCAATTCAGTTGCTCAGTCACGTCTGACTCTTTGCGACCCCATGGACTGCGGCACACCAGGCCTCCCTGTCCATCTGCAACTCCCAGAATTCACTCAAATTCGTGTCCATTGAGTCGGTGATGCCATCCAACCATCTCATCCTCTTTCATCCCCTTCTCCTCTTGCTATCAATCTTTCCCCGCATCAGGGTCCTTTTCAAAGAGTCAGTTCTTCACATCAGGTGGCCAAAGGATTGGAGTTTCAGCTTCAACATCAGTCCCTCCAGTGAATACCCAGGACTGATCTCCTTTAGGAAGGACTGGTTGGATCTTCTTGCAGTCCAAGGGACTCTCAAGAGTCTTCTCCAACACCACACTTCAAAAGCATCTATTCTTCAGCACTCAGCTTTCTTTATAGTCCAACACTCACATCCATACATGACTACTGGAAAAACCATAGCCTTGACTAGATGGACCTTTGTTGACAAAGTAATGTCTCTGCTTTTTAATATGCTGTTTAGGTTGGTCATAATTTTCCTTCCAAGGAGTAAGCATCTTTTAATTTCATGGCTGCAGTCACCATCTGCAGTGATTTTGGAGCCCATAAAAATAAAGTCAGTCACTGTTTCCACTGTTTCCCCATCTATTTGCCATGAAGTGATGGGACCAGATGCCATGATCTTAGTTTTCTGAATGTTGAGCTTTATGCCAATTTTTACACTCTCCTCTTTCACTTTCATCAAGAGGCTCTTTAGTTCTTCTTTGCTTTCTGCCATAAGGGTGGTGTCATCTGCATATCTGAGGTTATTGATATTTCTCCCAGCAATCTTGGTTCCACCTTATGCTTCCTCCAGCCCAGCATTTCTCATGATGTACTTTGCATATAAGTTAAATAAGCAGGGTGACAATATACAGCCTTGACATACTCCTTGTCCTATTTGGAACCAGTCTGTTGTTCCATGTCCAGTTCTAACTGTTGCTTCCTGACCTTCATACAGGTTTCTCAACAGGCAGGTCAGGTGGTCTGGTATTCTCATCTCTTTCAGAATTTTCCCACAGTTTGTTGTGGTCCACATAGTCAAAGGCTTTGGTATAGTCAATAAAACAGAAATAGATGTTTTTCTAGAACTCTCTTGCTTTTTCCATGATCCAACAGATATTGGCAATTTGATCTCTGGTTCCTCTGCCTTTTCTAAAACCAGCTTGAACATCTGGAAGTTTATGGTTCACATATTGCTGAAGCCTGGCTTGGAGAATTTTGAGCATTAGTTTACTAGCATGTGAGATGAGTGCAATTGTGCGGTAGCTTGAGCATTCTTTGGCATTGCCTTTCTTTGGGATTGGAATGAAAACTGACCTTTTCCTGTGACCAGTCCTGTGGCCACTGCTGAGTTTTCCAAATTTGCTGACATATTGAGTGCAGCACTTTCACAGCATCATCTTTCAGGATTTGAAATAGCTCAACTAGAATTCCATCAGCTCCACTAGCTTTGTTCATAGTGATGCTTTCTAAGGCCCACTTGACTTCACACTCCAGGATGTCTGGCTCTTGGTCAGTGATCACACCATCGTGATTATCTGGGTCATGAAGCTCTTTTTTGTACAGTTCTTCTGTGTATTCTTGCCACCTCTTCTTAATACCTTCTGCTTCTGTTAGGTCCGTACCATTTCTGTCCTTTGTTGAGCCCATCTTTGCATGAAATGTTCCTTGGTATCTAGAATTTTCTTGAAGAGATCTCTAGTTTCTCCCATTCTCTTGTTTTCCTCTATTTCTTTGCATTGATCACTGAGGAAAGCTTTCTTTATCTCTCCTTGCTATTCTTTGGAACTCTGCATTCAAATGGGTATATCTTTCCTTTTCTCCTTTGCTTTTCACTTCTCTTCTTTTCACAGCTACTTGTAAGGCCTCGGCCAAAAGGAGCTACCCCACATCCAAGATCAGGAGCAGTGGCCATGAGAAGATACCCCACGTCCAAGTTAAGGAGCAGCAGCTGCGTTTTGCTGGAGCAGCCATGAGGAGATACCCCACATACAAGGTAAGAGAAACCCAAGTAAGACGGTAGGTACTGAAAGCGGGCATCAGAGGGCAGACAGACTGAAACCACAATCACAGACAACTAGCCAATCTGATCACACAGACCACAGCTTTGTCTAACTCAATGAAACTAATTTATTTTAATTAGAAGCTATTTACTTTACAATATTGTGGTGGTTTTTGCCCTACATCAACATGAATTAGCCACGGGTGTACATGTGTCCCCCTATCCTGAACGTCCGTCCCACCTCCCTCCCCACCCCATCCCTCTGGGTTATCCCAGGACACCAGCTTTGAGTGCCCTGTTTCATGCATCAAACTTGCATTGGTTATCTATTTTAAGAGTCGGACACGACTGAGCGACTGAACTGAACTGAACTGAGTATACATGTATAGTTTATTTTAATGTCAATCATACTTCAATAAAGTAATTTTTTTAAGTAGGCATTTATTCATGATTTGGTTTATTTTCATTGTTGGCAAGGATTCTTGACATAAAAAAGAAAGTTAAATTTTTTAAAAAAGAAGAGAATGTGGGCTGGAATATACTGGCACAATCATCTTCAAAAATATAGCCTGCCTGAGAGATCCAGTATTTGTTGGAAGGACTGATGTTGAAGCTGAAGCTCCAATACTTTGGCCACCTGATGCAAACAGCTGACTCACTGGAAAAGACCCTGATTCTGGGAAAGACTGAGGGCAGGAGAAGGGGATGACAGAGGACGAGATGGTTGGATGGCATCACTGACTCAATGGACATGAGTTTGAGTAAGCTCTGAGGGATAGTGAAGGACAGGGAAGCCTGGCGTGCTGCAGTTTATGGCATTACAGGGAGTCAGACATGAGTTGGAGACTGAACAACAACAACAGAGAGACTTCATGAGAGCAGAGACCTTGCCTTCTTCACACGGGGCCCACAGCTCTAGAGCAGTGCCTGGCACACAGCGGGCACTCAATACATATTTGTTGAATCAAGGAATGAAATGTCTATGATGTGAGTAGATAGTCTTCATTTTACCAATGAAAAAAACTGAGACCCAGGGAATGGTTCTCTCAACCCAGGTATGCCTGACTCCAACAACTGTTTTTTAACAAATTAAGTACTCTGCTCTCTCCTTAATGCTGAGTACTGAATAAATATATAAAAGAATAAAGAACTGAATTTCTTATCTCTGGTTAACATACAGATTCTATCAAGTCTTCCAATTCACCTTCCCAGATTTTTCTTTCCCAAACTTTTTAGTACTAATTAACACTGATATGCACCTAGCATCCTTTTACTTAAAAAGATCCCATAACCTCTGGTCTTAGGAAACCTGAATTCTGCTTCAAGGTAACAGGCCCTGGAAATGGCTGAATACAGCTTGCTCAAAGGACTTCAATCAAGGACTGACTCAGCAGCCTTTAAAACTAGAAGCATCTAAAGACTCCTTTCATTGTCACTTTCAGAAGGCAGGGCCTCTCTGCAGGCTGGTTTCTGGTCTTAGCTAGGGATGGGTGGCTCTTCTGGGTCATGGTTCAGAGGAAGAGCGCCACCTACTGGTGACCTGCTCCACCTCCAACATCACCATAGCTGGACTTAGACCTTCCTGTTCATGTTGTGAAGGGTTTGCCCGGATCTTCTGAGAACAGTGGAATCTTCGTTTGACCTCTGACTTGGTTGGAAGTTAATACCGAAAGGGACAAAATCCCAGCACACTGAAGGTCCATGTGGTTCTGACAGGCAGAATGGTAAGTCAAGAGGGACCAGATTCTTTCCAAAATACAGCTTGCAAGCCTCTCTCCACTGATTGTCCCTTTATTAAGGAGAATAATTCTGTAGCATATTTAATACCATTCTAGCAAGGCATTAACTAGGCTATTATTTCCACTAGTGCCTTCACTTCCATTTTCAATGTGTTCCTGAGAAACTCCAATTTATAACATAAGGCAAGAAAGGTCAACCTTAAATAGTTCTTGTTTCAACCAGGAGGGCTGTAGCTACAACAGGAAGCCATAGCAACTTGACTAAGTAAATAGTTCATATGGTCTGATTCTATTTATATGAAGTTCTAGAATAGGTGAAGCTAACATATAGTGATAGAAATTAGAGCAATTGTTACCCGGGGCAAGGGATGGGGAGGAGTTAATTCCCAAAAGACACAAAGAAGTTCTATGGGGGATTTAGAAATTGAGGAAATTGATAAATCTTGGTGGGATTTGGTTACTCAAATGAGCATATTAATCAAAACCCATTAGATGATACAAGGAAGATTTGTGCATTTCACTTGTATAATTTTTTCCTGGTGAAGAAAAAATGTACTTAAATAATGAATTCTAGTTAATATTGGCATGCTAACAGATTTAGAAATGCAGTTTACTGATGTCTGCTGCTTACTTTGAAATTCACTAAGAAGTATAAAGAGATGACAGGTATATAGAGAGAGAGACTGGCATGTGAAAAAGCACAGAGAGCAAAGCGTTAATCATTGTAGGATTAGGGTGTGTGTATAGGGGCATTCACCATACGCCTCTTTCATCTTTTCTCTATGTTTAAAAATTTCCACAGTAAGGAAAAAAGGAGAAACAAAACAGAACAAAGCCTAATGGAAATAACACATATACCCATCTTTGGACTGAAATGACTTAATAAAATATCAAATTTGGACTACTTTGGGCTGGAATTATCTCCACTCAGATATCTTAGTAAAAAAGACAAATTGGGGAGTTCAGATGTCACCAACTAATTTTTTGAATGAGCACATTACTAAATTTTGAAATGCAATTTAAAATTTTTTAATTTGGGGTGCCCCTGAGGTTCCTGGCACATCGCTGTAGCTGTAGTGGGCTCCCAAGTTAATCTAATGAGGTCAAGGAAAAGGATGCTGCTTTACCAGTTAGTTGTACTGTTTTGTAACTTCTCGACCAGGCAGAAAGTCTTAAAGAATGACTGGGAGCCTGCCCTTTCCCAAGTTGATCACCTTACTAGCTTTGTGCTGATCTTTTCAATGAGAAAAACCCCTCCCTAGCATCCTATCTCTGAAAAGAAGCTGCACCCACACAAAAAAATTCTTATTTAAGAGAGCCAACAAAGCTTTTTAAGCCATCAAATGAGTTAAGCCAAGATGAACCAGAAGTATATGAATTAAATTTTCCCTCAAGTCCTATAGAAATCCAATAAATAAATTAAATGCATGTGGATTTAAAAATTAAAGGTCGAAAAGGCTTGAGGCAAAGTGCATTTGACATTTGAAATAATAGAAACTTGAAAGGAGGCTTGTAGCAAGATGTGCGCTTACCTGCTGTAATAGGGGCCTGGCTCGGTGTTTGCGGAGCATAATGGCATTGCAGGGAAATTCAATAAAACTCTCCAGGCGCCAGGTGCGACTTGAGTGCCATCACTTAGAAGACAAAGTCAGCGGACTCCAGCTCAGCCCTCAACCCAGGAGGGCCATGATCTCTGCAGTTCTTTGTTCCTGCAGAGTTACCCTTTTCTTTTGGAAGGGTTTGCCTACGGCTCCAAAGTACCCCTGCGAAAGGGTCTGGGAATACGTTGCAAAAACCTGAAAGATGTTCTCCTATGACCTAGTAATTCCACCCTGAGGCATTTAACCTAAGCAAGGACTTCTGAGATGTGGCCAAAGCCACGTGTACAAGGATATTCATCACTAGGTTATTCAACATAGTAAAAATTTTAAAGCAAACCTACATCTAACAAAAGGAAGTTGGTTTAAAAATTATGGTAGTCGCTTTTTAACACAGCAGTTAAGACAATAGATAGGCGTTAGAGACCTGGCTTAGCCACTCACTAGCTTTGACACCTTGGGTTAATTCTACCTATAATCTAGTTGAGCCTCTGCTTCCTCATCTATAAAATGGGGATGATACATTACCCCATGGACCTGTTGGAAGGATGAAATGAGACAATATAGGTAAAGTCCTTATGTAGAACCTAAATACTGTGAGTGCTTAACTATTGGCATCATAATTATGATTTTATATATGTACATATAGTAGGGGATGTTCATGTATGTATAGTACTGTTATATAATGATTACAAATTACATTGTTTAAAAAATATTTAATGGTATGAGAAATTTTCATAATACCTTATTAAGTACAGTACAGAATGCAAAATATAACTCAATCCTATTAAAATAAACATTAAGAGACATAAGAAAAGAGATTGGAAGAAATCATCAAAATGTTATTAATGAACATCATGTCTGATAGACTATGCATGACTTAAAGTATATTCTTTATGCTTTCTTATATTTTCAAAATTATCAACCAGGATCACATGTTACTTCATGTAAGTTCCTTTAAAGTAACATGTTATTAGTTTACTTTAATAGAGTTGAATTTAAAGAAAAAAGGAAGAAGAGGTTTATCCTCTTATCATGCAGAAAACTGTTGAAGAAAATGCAACATATAAACATGGTTAGAAAATTGAGAGCTTAGAGAAGTGCAAAATTAATAGTGGAACTTCCCATATGCTTTCTCCCTCTGTCCATACCCCACAGAGGTAAATACAGTTAATAGTTTCCTTCAAGGCGGAAAAAAAGAAACCAGTAAGGTGGAAAAAAAGAAACCAGTATCTATCAGTACAAAGAGACCCATTTCATTCTTTTAATTTTTATCAAATGTTATTTACATGCTATTCCAGGAAAACTGTTACTTTTAAAGCCCTTTAACCATCACCCAGCTCTGCACCATCACCCTTCCTGCCCCTTCCAGCCCAGCCACAGTTAGCAGCTTGATTGGTGGGTCCTTTCATATCAATTCCCATACATTTACTTACATAACAACATTTTCATACAGCAATAGTGTGGAGTTTTCTTTTTAATGTAAATGGTATCACATTGTACATACAAGTTTAACCATGGCACAGTTTTCTATAGTATGTATATATCACAGTGTACTGAACATTTCCCCTATGGCTGAATATTTAATCTCAGTTCAGTTTTTATTTACTGTTTTCCTAATCAGAATGAAATATTAATTATCTTTCAATTTCCTTTTATTAAACATAAAACATACATATAAATTTGAAATGAAATATTGGAAGCAGTTCAGAGTTCATCTGGCTTACTTGAATATGGAATTAATGAACTCTCTTGGTGATTTTCTTGTGGTCATCTCATTCTAGACCCTTTGAAGGAACCTGGCCTGTGCAGCCTCACCCACACTGGACCTCAGAAATCAGCACGCCATCCTGGAAGCTGCTCCAGGCTCCATCTAGTTCCACCTCCACCACCTCGAGTTTCCCCTTGCCTGCTCATATACCTTCCTCTCTGCCCTCCGCTTAGCCCAACATCCCAGGTCCTGATTCTCTTCCTAATCATGAAGAAGCCAACCTAGCTTTGTATCTGCCATCCCAGCTAATCACTGATAGACAAGAGGGAAAGAGGGCCAGGAAAAAAGACCATTACCTGTTTTTATATCTTAACAATAGGGAAATGGATACTTTGAAGTGGGGTACTACTGTAACATTCCTTTACTAATACAGTCATTCCCCTACACGTGAACGAGTTCTGTTCTGAGAGCAAATTCATAAGCCAAATTTGTTTATAAGTCCAACAAAGTTAACCTAGGTACCCAACCAACACAATTGGCTTATAGCACTGTACTGTAGTAGGTTTATAGGAGAGAAGGTGGGAGATGGTAGAGCTGAAGGATCATCAACAATAGGAGATGGAAGGGAAGCTGCAATTTCGTTCATTCCTGACCTTGAGGGAAGGCGCACATTTGAATCTTTGAGATTTCACAACTTAAAGGTTTGTTTGAAAGGGACTTATTGAACCGAAGTTTACAGTTTAACTTCGGTTAAACTGAAGTTTACCTTGAAGTGGCATGCTGCCATGATGTAAGCCTAAAACATGTGGCTCTGTTTTGGTTGTTTGTCTTTTGAAGTATCACAGGGCCCTTTGTCAACATGAGTCTTTCCAGTCTCCAGTATCAGCTTTCTTGCTGCCCACTGCCCAACTATTAATAATTAGTGTTGAGTGACAAGTGGCAAGAAAAATGCTTTTAGAAGCTATAGCAACGAAGACTATGTTATGCAGTAGAAAAAAATACTTGGATGCAAAGAAATAAATCACTCATGAACATTTTTGTTTAGGAAAGAGCTTCAGCCTTTGTTATGTTCATGGAACTAATTGGGCACATGTAGATCAGAATCCTACTAAGATTGTGAGAGGACAGACTTGCTCAAAAAACCATAATACAGGACTTTGTTCACACCTAAAACCATTAGCTCCTATAGGACATTTGGCAATGTCTGGAAACGTTTTTTAAATTTTTATTCATTTGGCTGTGTTGGGTCTTGCCTTGGCCTCACGGGCTCAGTAGTCCCGTGGCCTGTGGGATGTTAGTTCCCCCACCAGGGATCAAACCCATGTCTCCTGAACTGGAAGATGGACTGTCAACCACTGGATCACCAGTGGAGTCCTGGAGACAGTTTCGATTGTCACACCTGGGGCAGAGATGCCTCTGCCCACTGGTACCTAATGGATAGAGGCCAGGAAAGTTGGCAAACATCTTACACTCGTAAGATAGACCCCACAACAAACGGCCCACAATGTCAATAGAATAACAGATCTTAGAGAACAATGGATGAGGGAATTTTCCCCAAGGAGTTTAATTCTGGTCTGATCAAGAAAATTCCCCTGCTACCTGGCAGAATCTCTTGCTTGGCAAGATTGTACAGTCTGTGGACCATGGGCCAGTGACTTCTACTCTGCACTTTTCTGAATGGGACTGCTTGTTTCCTTGTCCCATCCCTGTTCCATCAAAGCACGTGGGGTACATGGAGGGTGGTGACAGATAACTTGTCCTTTTAGTTCACAGGTCAATGAACATGAAATTCTGCATCTGGACTTTGTGGAGACATTACATATCCCCCCAGAGACTTGGAATACTGAGCTGGATACAGTAACTAGGCCAGGCTTTCAACTGTCCCCCTTACAGAGTTGGTCAGTATAGTCTCTCGTGGGAAAAAAATGGTGTGAGGGTTATTTGGCAATCAGAAGGGCTGATTGCCTCAGAGGTTCCCAAATCCCAGGCTAGATGACATTCCTCAGCCTCCATTGTGGTTTGGTGTGACCACACGCACAACAGGATAAAAAATTCATGTCCTCATGTTGCCTACGTTCAAAAGGATTTAAACACAGCACTTCCCTTTTATACATGAAATGCTACCTACATTGTCTGAGGACTTATAGTGGGGAGGGAAGAAGTGCATGGACCCCAAAGTCCAGGTATTAACAGGAAGAATGACTAACAGGCAATATTGATGCCTCTCCTGGGGAGAGTTGTAACAAGACACTAGAGTGCTATCTGTCTGGGCTACTTTGTTATGGTGAATCCTATGGTCTCACTTGAGCTCCCATGGTTTGGGGAGATGATTGGGTCAAGACGGAGGAGTACTCATGAATGGGGTTAGTGCCCTTATAAAAGAGACAGAACCAGGAAGTGGACCCTCACCAGGCACTGGATTTGCTGGTGCCCTGGTTTTGGAGAGTCTCAGTCGTCAGACACAATTCCAAAGTATGAGCTCTTTAAGTAAAATGCGAGGCTGTCTTGAGAAAGAGAGGCTCCTGCTGTTCAAAACCAGCCCCATAGCCCTGTACAACCCCTCTGATAGTATCAGCCTGCTCCCACCACTTGACTTTCACTTCTCAAGCTCATACCCATGTCACCACGGCCTGGCTACCCAAGCTCTGCACTCCTCTTGACCATGGGAACCGCAGAGTGTTTCATCATCACATACACCACACCTGACTTAAGTTATCTCTGAACCAGAAGTCCAAAGGAATCAGTTCTGCTTGGAACAGGGAAGAAGATTGGGTTCCAGAGGTTAAGGGCCTCCTTTGGGGAAGCACTGGCAATTCTTTTCAGGTGATGATGCCCAACAGGGTCTGGAGAGTGTGGCTGAGTCACTGAGACCCCCACCCACCCACCCACCGTGGAGCTCCCAAGGCCAGATATGATCAGTCAAGATCAGGCCTGGGTGAAGCACAGGCCCACTTACTCCAAGTGGGAGTCCTGATGGGTAAGGGTTGGCTGGCTTGACCCTGGCTCAGGCTGGGGAGAGGAGATGGCTGGCTCAGTGAGGAAGATTCCACCCTCTTCCAGACCACCAGAACTCCCAGAACCGCTTTCTGACACAGCTGATCTCCTGTTCTTACAGACTATTCTATTTGGAAGAAACCACAGAAAATATCGAAGCCAGCTCCATTGTACCCAACTCCTCCACAAAGTCTGTATCAGCCTTGACCATGAGGGGTTGTGGGCTACAAGATAGCTACAAGATTTGAAAGGTAAAAATTTGAAGAAAAGGAGTACTAATTCAAATACTTTGCATTTTGAAAAGCTTAGATCAGTAGAATGACTCTGCTTTTCCAAGACTCTGAGTTCTTTAAGTACAGAGGATGTATTTCAGCCCCCTCTGTGTCCTCTGGAGACCAGCCATCTTCCCTGTACACAGCAGGTGCTCAACATACTTGTTGAATTGACTCTAAGTAGAGGAAGATGGAGGTTTGGGTATTAGGTGGATGCCAACAACCTGATTTTTCATTGTAAGGATTTCTCCCTCCCCACAATGTGTTTTCCAAATATAATAATATGCTTTTATTCTCAACACACTTTTTTATTTTTTACCACTTTTTTTCTGAATATTTCTGGGGCTTTGGACTTTGAAGACCTGCACCCTGTTCTTACTACCTTAAGCAAGATAATACATGTGGTCCCTGATCTGTAGCTTCAATATCCTTAGACGGAAACAATAAACACATCCCATCTGTGACTTGACTGTCAGATGGAAGGGGCTAATATTTGTGAAAACATCTTATACACTGTAAGTTCAGTTCAGTTCAGTCGCTCAGTCATGTCTGATTCTTTGCGACCCCATGAATCACAGCACGCCAGGCCTCCCTGTCCATCACCAACTCCCAGAGTTCACTCAGACTCATGTCCATCGAGTCGGTGATGCCATCCAGCCATCTCATCCTCTGTCTCCCCTTCTCCTCCTGCCCCCAATCCCTCCCAGCATCAGACTCTTTTCCAATGAGTCAACTCTTCACATGAGGTGGCCAAAGTATTGGAGTTTCAGCTTCAGCATCAGTCCTTCCAATGAATATTCAGGACTGATCTCCTTTAGGATGGACTAGTTGGATCTCCTTGTAGTCCAAGGGATTCTCAAGAGTCTTCTCCAACACCACAGTTCAAAAGCATCAATTCTTCTGTGCTCAGCTTTCTTCACAGTCCAACTCTCACATCCATACATGACCACTGGAAAAACCATAGCCTTGACTAGATGGACTTTTGTTACCAAAGTAATATCTCTGCTTTTCAATATACTATCTAGGTTGGTCATAACTTTCCCTCCAAGGAATAAGTGTCTTTTAATTTCATGGCTGCAATCACCATCTGCAGTGATTTTGGAGCCCAAAAACATAAAGTCAGCCACTGTTGCCCCATCTATTTCCCATGAAGTGATGGTACCAGATGCCATGATCTTCGTTTTCTGAATGTTGAGCTTTAAGCCAACTTTTTCACTCTCCTCTTTCATCAAGAGGCTTTTGAGTTCCTCTTCACTTTCTGCCATAAGGGTGGTGTCATCTGCATATCTGAGGTTATTGATATTTCTCCCAGCAATCTTGATTCCAGCTTGTGCTTCTTCCAGCCCAGCGTTTCTCATGATGTACTCTGCATAGAAGTTAAATAAGCAGGGTGACAATATACAGCCTTGACGTACTCCTTTTCCTATTTGGAACCAGTCTGTTGTTCCATGTCCAGTTCTAACAGTTGCTTCCTGACCTGCATACAGGTTTCTCAAGAGGCAGGTCAGGTGGTCTGGTATTCCCATCTCTTTCAGAATTTTCCACAGTTTATTGTGATCCACACAATCAGAGACTTTGGCATAGTCAATAAAGCAGAAATAGATGTTTTACTGGAACTCTCTTGCTTTTTCAGTGATCCAGCAGATTTTAGCAATTTGATCTCTGGTTCCACTGCCTTTTCTAAAACCAGCTTGAACATATATATATACACACACACACTGTAAAGCCCTCTATAAAGTCTTGCTTCTTTCCTACTTCTATTTCTCTTCTTCCTAATATTAATTGAACATTATTTTGTGGGAAAAAAAAAAACCTATGCTTGGCACCTTATATTTATCTTATTATTTAGTTTCATGAAAATCCCACCTTACTTCCATTTTACAAGTCAGGAAACCCAAACTTAGGCATGCCTGTGATCATGCCAGGAGCACACAGCTAGGAAATGGCAAAGCTGGGATTGAAACCAGAGTATGCTTGATTCCAAAACTACTACTCTCCCTTATCCTCCTCCCTGCTTTTCTCTTTCCTCCTCTTTTTTCCTACTCTTCTTCTTTCCTCCCTCCCAGCCCCAAGGTAGAGATGAGGAAGGTAAAGAAAAGAGATGTTATTGGTAGTCTTTCTAACAATCATGTCCCCTGTCCTCTTTTTTTGAATTCTGACCCTGGTTTTGTTCAGGTGTAGGGCCTCTGCACCTCAGAGGAGACAGGGCCTCACCCCCGCTTAGGGTGAATCAGGATTGTTGGGATCTAAGCAAAGGGCAGTAATTTCACTTCCCTGTTAATGACTGGTCTTAAGGACAGGCATGAGACTCATTTCTGGACATTGTGACTTTAAAAGAATTATTGGAGGGTTGTCTTACTGGAAAATGAAAGATACACAAAAAAGAAATTTTGATATGCAAAGACATGAATCCTGGAACCGTGGCAGCCATTTCATTACAATGAGGAGAATTGCCTTGACACAAAATAGAAAAATGAAAGAGATTTGAGACTTTAATGATGTCAATGAGTTGATGATTTATCCATTCCTGGAGCTGCTGGTATAACGCTGGGATCCTTTTCATATTAGTTAAATCATCCTCTTATTGTTTACCCCGCAGTGATTTGCTTTTCTGTTATTTGTGACCACAGGTCTAACTCACATACCCTTTTCCCTCTTCTTTTCCTTCTTTGTGTTCTGAAGGGTTAAGAAGTATCGATCAGGACACCTGATTACATGAGCTTGACACTCTCTGCTCCTGAAACTGTGCCAGAAATGACAGAGGAAAAGTCAATGGTGAGGGGCCTCTGTTCCAGGCTTACCTGGGATCCATAGATGCCTCAAGGTCCACCTTAAGCTTGCACCACACATTACACCAAACTTCCCAACCACCTGCCTAAGGTGGTTCTGCAGAAGAGAAGAGCCAAGGTTATTCCCATGCCTAAACATGAGGCCAAGAGGCTGCTGCCCATCATCTGAAGCAGAAACAATGCTAAAGGAGAAAACAGGAGAGATTTCCCCTCTCCTGCCTCCTGGGGGATCAAAGATAATGAGTATTGTTAATGGTGCAGGAGACCTAAGACATCCAAGTTCATTCCCATTATTCTACAGCTAAAGACGTGAGGCTCAGAGAGGGGAAATGATTGTCCAAGATCTTGTGGTTGGTTAATGCCAGAGGCAGGCCTACACCCCCACTCAGGTTCCTAACTGAGGGCTTCTGCATGACTGCAAGGGCCGCTATCTGTTGAGAAAGCTGGTCCAGGATGGCTGAGCACTTCCTGCATTGTCCCTGAATGTGTAAAGGAAATCTTTTTCATTTGGATAAGGTTCAAATTAAGAAGTAGGAAACGAAATGGGGGTGGGGGAAGGGAGAAGGGGAGCATGAGTGTGTGTGTGTGTTGCAAAGAGGAAGATGTTTGAATGTTCAGGAGAGCTACTGTCACACAACTCGCCTCTGATGTCCCTACCACTGGGCTTACTGGTCACACCAGCTGCGCTTCCCAAAGCTCATCCCTCGCCGGCCTGCCACCAACAAATTGCATTGATTTATGAAACAGACAACTCTGCAATTGCCTGAGCACATTTAATCTTTTCAAATTAAGCCAACTTCACATTCGGCATACCATATGGAATTCTTTAGGGTGTTTATAAACACAGTTACACTTAAGCCCTCGTCCACTCTGCTTAAACTGGAGCAGAAATAGACCAGGGAGCCAAAAACACACGGATTGAAGAGACAATCTACCACCAGGCCAAATCCTTCCAGATTGGAAAGGACTTCAGACATCATCTGGACCAGAGGCTGTACCCTGGAGGTCCATGGGCTGATTTCAGCACACAGATGTGTTGAGTTTGGCTCATTTTGTGTTTCTGAAAAATTTTGTGCCTACATTTAAGAATTGGAAGCTTTCACATAAAAATCCAGATCTTCCACATCTTTTGGAAAAAAGCCCTCATTCCCATATAATAATCAGCTGGAGGGACTTCCCTGGTGGCCCAGTGGTTAAGACTCTGAGCTCCCAGTGCAGGGGGCCCAGGTTCAATCCTTGGTCAGGGAACTCGATCCCACATGCCACACACACACAAAAATCAACTGAAGATGAATTATAGCTTCTTTCTCTGTCTCAGGGACCCTTCGTATTGGCCATCGTGGTCACTACTCCTGATTGTCTTACAGCAAATATCTGCGTCACTTACTTTCTGTACTTGTCTAGCCCTTGAAGAAATTTGTCTGCCATCCTTCCCTAAATCAAAACATCCACTTACAGGAGAAGAAACTGAGTCTCATAATCCAGATGTGACTTGTCTAAAATTTCCAGACATTTCAGAGACAGCTTTAGACTTCCTTGGCCCATGAAGTAGAATGTGGGGAGGGTGGAGAGGGTGAGCAATGTTGCTTATATTCTGAGAGCCTGAGAGACTTGGGATTAGATGAGAGGGTGAGATATTTGACTCTTGGCCTATAACTAATTGCAAATGTCCATTCATTCATGCAGCAAACTTTTACTGCTCTCACCAACTACTTTAGGCTCTGGAGATACCAAGATACTAAATCTTGATTCTGGGCCTCAAGAGCTTTCAGTCAAGCAGAGAAAAACAGACATATAAGCACAGGAATTCTGACAGCCCTCCTCCTAGCCTCTTAGTCAGATCTGCAGGTGGAAGGCAGTACAGGGCAGTTAAGTGTGAGACAGTAGAAAGTATGTGTTGGTCTCTGCCCCTGGCTGCTGGCACAGAGCTCCTGAAACTCTTGTAGTTTCCTAAGTGATAAACGCACTAGGAACATCTTTTGTTCTAATGTTTGTTTCTGACCGCAGTTCCTGAAACAGCACTCTTGAAACCCTTGTAATCTGCTGGGTGATAAGAGCATCTTTTGTTCAAATGAGGTGACTTTTGGGTCCACTCCTGGATGAGGGCAGGTCACAAGCAACAGCAAGCCACCATTAGAAGCTTGGAATTTTCAGCCACATCTTCCATTCTCTTGATAAAGGAGAAGGGCTGAAAATGGAGTTAATGATTGATCATATGTATGTGATGAGTCTTCCATAAAATTTCAGCCGTATGGGGTTCTGAGAGCATCCAGGTTGTTGAACAGGTGGAGGTGCGAGGAGAGTGGTACACCCGAGAGGTCATGGGAGCTCCACCCACCTCCCCGCACACCTTGCCCCATACATCTCTTCCATCTGGTTGTTCATCTGTTTCCTTTATCATATCCTTTTGGAATAAACTGGTAAGCCTAAATAAATGTTTCCCTGAGTTCTGTGAGCCACTCTAGCAAATTAGTCAGATCTAAGGAAGAAGAAGTCATGAGACTTCACGGGCTTCCCTGGTGGCTTCCCAGGCTTCCATGGTGGCTCAGACAGTAAAGAATCCACCTGCAATGCGGGAGACCTGGGTTCGATCCCTGGGTTGGGAAGACCCCCTAAAGGAGGGCATGGCAATCCACTCCAGTATTCTTGGCTAGAGAATGCCCATGAACAGAGGAGCCTGGCGGGCTGCAGTCCACAGGGTAAAAAAGAGTCAGAAATGATTGAGTGACTAAGCACAGCACAGCACAGCACAAGGGGGAAGAAGTCATGAGAACCTCTGAGTTGTAGCCAAACAGGACAGAGGTTGTAGGTGACATGGAGACCTACTACTTGAGGCTGGCATCTGAAGTGGGTGTCGGTCTCAGAGAGCTGAACCCTGAACCTGTGGGATCTGACATTCTCTTCAGGTAGGCAGTGTCGGAACTGAATTAAATTAGAGGATACCCAGCCAATGTCAGAGAATTGCTTGGTGCAGGAAATACCCACACACATTTGGTGACCAGAGTGTTAGAAGTGCAGGAATCCATGTGCGTGGTAAAGAAAGTCATGCGAGAGATGGACAGGACTGGGTTGTTTTGTTTTCTGAGGGTATGGAGGGTTTGTTTTTTGTTTTTAACACATTAAGTTGACAGGCTGACTTGCCAACTTGGATTCCAATACTGGTCCTGTTCCTTCTTTTTTTTAAAAAAAAGTATTTATTTTTTAATTGAAGGATAATTGCTTAACAGAATTTTGTTGTCTTCTGTTAAACATCAACATGAATCAGCCATAGGTATACCCATGTCGCCTCCTCCCTCCCGAACCTCCCTCCCATCCCACCCTTCTAGATTGTCACAGAGCCCCTGTTTGAGTTCCCTGAGCCATACAGCTAATTCCCATTGGCTATCTATTTTACATGTAACTTGGACAAGATGGTTTCCATCTCAGTCTCAGTTTTCACACTGATATAAAGTAATTAAATGCCTATCACATGCAGTTCTTGCGCAAAACATTTGAAAACCTCCTTGCACAGCATTCAGTGATTGGTGAATTCAATAGTTCTAGAAAGCTTTTTCCTCCTCCTTTGTTACTTATTCTTCTTCCCCCCCCGCCACTTTGATCTCTTTCAGTCTAGCTTGTTCTGGATGTTGCTTTAAATTTTTAAGATCTCCAAATATTTTCTGGCATCACAAGTCACTGGGTGATGGACAGAACTTATAATGAGAAGTGCCAGCACTTATTAAAATGATCTCACGTGAACCCACAAGGCCTTGATGCTCAGAAGCAGCACACTGTTTGTGTTACTTCTTTGAAGGGCAGAAAATTACTAAGGAGTGAATCCTTAATTATTTGGTCTCTCACTTGCAAAGGATCTTTTGATGGTCCTGCTCTGGGGTTCTCACACACACAAAAAATTCTTCTGGGCCTTGAACATTCCAGACTCAAAAGTGAAACAAAGTACCAAGAACCAGAAAATCATACATTTTAATCTCAGGACAGATGCTGTTTCCCTTGTTGGCCATGGGTGAATTACTTCCCCCCACCACTTGCCCATCAGCAATGCAGAAATCAATTATTTCCTTGTCTCACTTGAGGGCTGAGAGACTTAATTAAGCTTTTGGAAGATGGTTGTTAGTTAACCTAATTCTCTCTGTAAACTAACAATCCTTTGCTTTCCTAATCGTACCTCCCAAAATTTTCATAAATTAGTCCCCTTTTCCTAAAGTCAGAATCTAGGATGACTGTTATTTTCACACCTGGTCACTTCTATACTTGTGTATGGGGGCTGCGTGCTCAGTCATGCCCAACTCTTTGTTACCCCGTGGACTGTAGCCTCCCAGGTCCCTCTGTCCACAGAATTTTCCAGGCAAGAATACTGGAGTGGGTTGCCATTTCCTCCTCCAGGAGATCTTCCCCACCCAGGGATTGAACCTCTGTCCCTTGCATTTCCTGCACTGGCAAGCAGATTCTTTACCACTGCGCCACCTGGGAAGCCCATTAATTTCTATAAATGGTTTTCAATGATGTTATTATCTCTTTCCCGTAATAAGCCCAACACAGGAAAAATCTATGGAGAGAGAGCATCTCAGGCATGACCAAGACCAGAGGTGCTGGTGAGAGAAGTACCCTTCTCCAGAAGGGAAACGCCCTCTGGTCCTTGTGGGCCAAACAGAGAATTGCACAGAGAGGAGACTACACTTGCTTCTTTTGCAGTAGCTGGAATCATGAGTCCTTCCTGGCATAAGGAAAAGTCTCTGAGAGTTTTGGAGGTGTGATTAGGAAAGCTGTTTCAGACACAGGTTCAACCTTGGCTCCAACACCTCCTAGTTGAGAAACGCTGAGCCTTTATTTGCGTAATTTACAACCTCTTTATCTGTAAATAACAAAAGATAAAGTCTTCTCCACAGGCTTATTGTAAGGAAGACGTGAAGCCACGTGAATTTCCCTCTTCATATTTCCTTGTACATCTGATCAGTTTCTACAACTAGATTATAATAAACCCCTTGAGGACAAGGATTGCTCAAGTGTATGCAGCCTGTCTCAACAGAGGTTCCACAAGAGAACTAAACTCCATGGAACATTGTGTGAGTGACTATTCTCTCAATTCTCCTAAGGAAGATGTAGAACTTGTACCAGTCTAGATGCACAAGAGAGATTAATTCATTCCATACAATGGATGCCTGAGGGCATTAGGTCTCAATTCTTTCCTACAACCTGGTTAAGAAGTGCTGATAATACTAATCTGCGTAAAAGGTAAACTCCAAACCTTCAGTGGTATAATGTAATAGAAATACATGTCTAAGGGTGTTCCACACTGGCAGGAATAAAATAATTCAGAGCTTTCAAGCTCTCCATGCTTATCTGCATTAAAGGGAGAGAGCAGGAAGCAAGAGGTTTTCTAGTCACATTCCATTAGCTAGACCACAGGCATGGAGTACAAGGCAGGTTGGGAAATGTAGTCCAGCCGTGGAGCCAGGGAGAAGAGTGCTAGTAGGTCTCGGCCAAATATAAGGATTCTCCTCCTGTATTTGGGCTTTCTTGTAGTATCACACAACAGGTGATACTGTTCAGTAAAAGACTGTGAAATTTAAGTGTGAATGAGTGAGTCAGTCATTCACATTTAATCAGTCCTCACCTGCTGGATTCCTCCCTTTACCCTACATCCTCCTTCCCTCTGAACCCTTTCTCCAGTCAGATGCCACAGTAAGACCCAGAAAAATTGATCTGCAGTGTTAAACAGTGTTTGGAAGCATCACTTGGCCTCAACTTCCAAAGCCTTGGACTTGAGTCTCAGTTGGATCAATTACCAGCTGGGTGACCTGGGACCAGTTGCAATTTACCTATCAATACAGACAGACATTTCATGCTCCTTTGTCTGTAGTGGAAACAATGGCTCATGGCCCAACTCATGGTTTTGGAGGAAACCATAGGGCTTAATATAAGCTAAGGTACTTTGGGAAATGCCATATAAATATAAATGCTATTGATATTCATTCATCCATGTTGTTATTAACTGGAAATCCTCCAGGCATTTCTCCTAAAAGGGCACCTGTACTAGAAGAGAAAACTGATGAGACTTCTAATGGTGAAATATCAGGCACTTCCCTGAAAAGCCATGCTTCCCACTCAGTGTTCCTGAGTCCTAGTAGTGGCATAAGAATCTCCATAATTGCCATCTCAGGGGAACCAGAGTATGGGGCTATTGTTTGGATCTTTAATGATGGTGTGCTCCAGGACAAGGAGGGACGTGAAAACTTGAGACAATTATGTCAATTTAATTCAAATCAGTGTGGGACATGGAAAGAAGAAAAGAAGAGAGGGAGGCAGGGAGCAGGCAGAGATGGGGTACCACCCCCACCGTTGCTGCATCTCTGGAAACACAAGTGAGCATTGGTTGGCTCAACTGGATTATTTCTGCCAAAGGAAAGGATTATAGAGAATCAGGGAAAAAGTCGAGGTTCATAGACTCTTTGAAATGGGGCAAAAGAAAAAAATCCTTTGTCATTTGCCTGGAAACACGTCTAGGTAGGTAAATTCTATATTAAGCTATTCATCATCTGCGGAATAAGGGTTTGAGGGCAACTGCTGTCAGAGACCTCTTCTTAGGAAGGGGAGGGATATGGTGTTATAGAAAAGATACAGATTATAGAGCAAAGTAGAGCTGGGTTCAGATTTTTGCTCTGCCGTTATTTCTAGTATGACTTTGGGAAAACCTCTCTGCCTTTCTGAAAAACAGTAATTCCTATGCCAAAGGTTTGCCATAAAGACTAGATACAACAAAATGTTGTCAGCCTGCCTACCACATAGTAGGCTTTCAATACATGTAGGTTGTTATTATTATTAAAACAGACCAAAGCATCCACTGCCTCAGTGATGTAGTGATTGACACGCTCATTTCTGGACATCCAAGAAATCACAAAGATTGAAAGGGGCTAAGTATCACTGCCTCTGGGGGAGAGGGGTCTTTCCTCACCATCCTTCCCAGAGTAAATTCTCTCAGCGACTCCATAACTGGGCATGCATTTGTGTACTTGGGTTTTGTCTATCTTTTCATCCAAAAGTAAGCTGAAAGAGGGCAGAGAGCTTGTCTGTCTTGTCCATGGCGCTTCAGTGTAGGACACATTCTGGAATGCCATGCGCTCAATAATGGCTGCTGGAGGGAAAGCATGGAAGGAAGCAGGGCCGCCTGAATGATTAGTGAACATTTTAACACCGACAACCCTCGCATCCCACAGAGAGTGCTGCATCCTGAAATGCAGATACCCCTGGGAAAGGCAGCAGTTGACCGAAATGCATCCTGATGTGTGAAGGACTCCTAGGAGATCCCTGCCTGGGCAAGAGTCTCCAGAAAAGGTGGCAGGGGAGATGGGGGCAGGCAAAGAGCTTGTCTGGCTGTCACCTGGGCACCTGAATCCAGGTGTGCATGTGGGTCAGGAGGAAGCCCTCCCCAACCCAACCTGCCCATGCAGAACCCAATTTGCATGCATCACCCACATCCTCGGTGTACCATCCATCTTCCTTTTCATCAGTGCTTGTGGGGCAAGGGGAAAAAATACCTTTCAAGACCAGACATGAATCTTGCAAGTAAACAAGCTTTACTCTGCCCTGTTGTGTGGGTTTTAACCTTTGATAATACCCAAAGGGCAGGTGGAAATGCTGAAGTAACGCACTGTAAAGCTTCTGTGCTGGGTGGGGGAAACTCTAGCCGTGAAAAATAAACAAAGGAAAAAGCATGAAAGCTACCATGAGTCTTTTCTTCCAAAAAGAGGCATGCAGACATACGTTCTGTGTTTGGTAGGCCCCTTCTCCGTTCTCTTAATCCCCGCTTCCCGCCCATCTCTGCTCTTCCCTCTCTCCTTCCTCCTTTCCTCCGTCTCCTCCTTCCCTTTCATCTCCTTCATCCCTCTTCTCTTCCTACTCTCTCTTATCTCTCTCTCTCTGTGAATGAGACTGAGTTTCATACTAGGTGGGGCAAGGGAGGCAATGACTTGACATTTATGCAACACCTGCTACGTGCCGGTCACTGTGCTGGCAACACCTACATGTGTTATTTCATTGAACCATCCTCACAGCCACAGGGCAGCCATTCTCCCCACCGTGTGACACTCAGCAGTCAACTTGTCTGAGACCACACAGCTAATCAGATCTCTGTCGGACTTCACCAGATACACTACTTAGATATTTTTAATTTCATTCAAACTGAGGAATGTTTCTCATAAATGCACACGCTATGCTCTTTCATCCATCATATCATTTCCTGTGGAAGTAAAAGATGTAGACAGAGAGGCAACAATGAGATCACTGATTATAACATTGCTTTGGGTGGAAAAAAATTATCCAATAGTTGGGGTTGGTCAACTAAATTATGGGATACCTGTGTATAAGAAGGCTCATAGATATTGTGATTTTTCATTTATTGCCCTAGAAACATGATGTTGCTGATTTATTATTACGAGGAAGGGACTCTTTGTGGCACCTTGGAGGCATTCCGCTGCCTCAGAATAAAGCTGAACATCTCTTCCCTGGCCACTGGCTGCTGGAAGCTCATTGAAGTGGACAATGAACAAAAACTTCATATCTTCTATAAGAAGCATATGGCCACAGAAGTTGCTGCTGATCCTCTGGGTGAAGAATGGAAGGGTTATGTGTGTCTGAATTAGCGGCAGTAACAACAAACAGGGCTTCCCCAGGAATCAGGGTGTCTTGACCCATGGCCAAGTCCACTTGCTGCTGAGTAAGGGGCATTCCTATTACAGACCAAGGAGGACAGGAGAAAGAAAGACCTAATCTGTTCGGGGTTGCATTATGGATGCCAATCTGAGTGTTGACAATTTGGTCATCCCCAAAAAAGGGGATAAGGATATTTTTGGACTCACTAATACTACTATGCCTCATCACCTGGGGTCCAAAAGAGCTTCCAGAATCCGTAAACCTTTCAGTCTCTCTAAAAAAGATGGCATCCACCCAGATGTTGTAAGAAAGCCCCTAAACAAAGAAGGTAAGAAACCCAGGACCAGAGCGTCCAAGATTCAGTGTCTTGTTACTGCAGGTGTTCTGGACATATTGTGCTGAAGAAACAGCATACTGAGAAAAATAAGGAAAAGGCTGCAGAACATGCTAAACTTTTGGCCAAGAGAATAAAGAGGCAAAAGAAAAATGCCAGGAGTACATCGCCAAGAGACGAAGGCTGTCCTCTCTAAGAGCTTTTATGTCTAAGTCTCAGTTTAGTTCAATTCAGTTGCTCAGTCATGTCCGACTCTTTGCGACCCCATGAACTGCAGCACTCCAGGCCTCCCTGTCCATCACCAGCTCCCGGAGTTCATTCAGACTCATGTCCATTGAGTTGGTGATGCCATCCAGCCATCTCATCCTCTGTCGTCCCCTTCTCCTCCTGCCCCCAATCCCTCCCAGCATCAGACTCTTTTCCAATGAGTCAGCTCTTCGCATGAGGTGGCCAAAGTACTGGAGTTTCAGCTTTAGCATCAGTCCTTAAGATCAGACCTCAAAAAAAAAAAAAAAAAAAAAGAGAGAGAGAAGGGTAAAGATAGGTTTCAAACAATATGTAAAATACTATCTGGGGCACTTACCTGGAGATCCAGTAGTTAAGACTCTGCCCTTCCAATGCAGATCCCTAGTTGGGGAACAAAGATCCTGCATGCTGTGCTACAGCAAAAAGAAAGAAAGAAAACAAAAAATAAGCAAAAATTTTTAAATAAAATATTATTTTGGGAAAAATATATATAAGTAAACATATGCAGTAAAAATTCAAAAAGAATGTAAACAAAGTAACACTTTATCTTTGAATAGAAGGATTTTAGGTAATTTTTATCTTATTTTGCTTCTGTGTAGTCTTACATGCTTTTTTTTATGATCAGTCTACATCTCTTGAGCAATTAGTTTGTTCTAGTTTTTTCTTCTTAAGAGTAATTTTTAGAATGATTAGAAAGCTGCTTTCTAAAGCATTTTGCTGGAGGGCCCAGAATTTGGAAATGTCTCTATTCTTTTGTTGCTACTACTAAAAGGAGAAATAAAAATCCTAGCCAAATCCTGACATTTGGCCAATATAGTTTCTTTTTTTAATTACATTGTCAGCCGCTGATTAAAATGTAAGCGCCTGAAAACAGAAAGCATGTCCTTTTTTCCTCTTTAATCCATGTCCCTTTGTGATGTTCAGTGACTATTCATGGTTCTTTGATTTATTCCCGTTACTTCTTTGGTTTTAGGTTGGGGTTTTTTTCCCCTATTTTATACCAGAAGCTTATTCATTTGGACTCTTTTAAAATCTAGTTTTTGAAAAATGAAAATGAAGACAAGATTGAAACTTACTTTTTTTCTTTGAATAAAATTCAAGATTGTTGATTGAAGTATCCACATAAGCAAATGAGGCAGGAGGGGTATATTTAACCTACATGGGAAAACACTTCTGAACTCTTTACAGCATCCTTTGTGCCCAGTTAATTAATGGACTGATTATAAATGATTATAACTCATTGAGTCGATTTGGCAGAATTTTCTCCTGGCAGCACTGCATCTCCTATTAGTTTGTGTTACTTGTCAGTATTGAAAATGACACATCTACCTTCCTGACAAATGGCACAGATATTCACTAACTCAGAACCTGTTTAGTAACCTGAGTGGGTCTTCATATTCTAATTTTTCAGATTTTACTGCATTATGGAACTGAGCAGATCCCTCTTTAAAATAAAACTGTGCTTTTAAAAATGGAAAAGTTTTCCTTCTTGAAAAAATACAGCTGTAGCATCCAGGGTATATATGGAAGTGTTCATTACACTCATGGAATTAAAAAATAAGGTAAACTGGGACTTCCTTGGTGGTCCAGTGGTTAAGATTACAATCTTCCAATGCAGGAGGCTCTGGTCTGTGGTCCAGGCACTAAGCTCCCTGGTTGAGGAACTAAAATCTCGCATCCCACATCATCTTCCCAACCCAGGGATGAAACCCACGTCTCTTGAGCCTCCTGCATTGGCAGGTGGATTTTTTACCACTAGTGCCACGAGGGAAGCCCAGAAACCTTTTATTCTGGTTCCTATTGCTATGAAACCAGCCCTCCCATACTTAGTGTCTTAAAGCAACAACAATCACGGTTACCTCTCCAGACTGGGGAGGCTGGGCTGGGTGAGGTGGTTCTTGGGTCTGTGTTGGCTGCAGTGGTGGCCAGGCCTGCAATCAGCCTCCTTTCTCCAGTATTGGCAGCTGATGTGACTGTCAGCTGGGACCTGTCCTGGAGGAAACAGTAACACCTCTCACTTCTCAGAAGCTGGCCTGGGAAGCTGCATCAATCATCACATTCCCTCCGTTACTCAAGAAGAGAAAGAACAGACAGCCCCTCCAATCAGAAGGATAGTCCGCCTCACATTTGGAAGGCATGGGATGGGCCAGCTTGGGAATTACCATCCGCTGCACCTTCTCAGGACAGACCAAGGGTCCACCGTCGCGTCCCTACCCTCCTGGTCACTGGCTCTGACTACAGGTGGAAGCACCAGCTGGGAATTGATCGTGTTAAAGAATAACTAATTCATAACTTCCACAGTGCTTTTTTTCTACCAAAGCACAAATTCTAAATCTATATTGTGCCATGGATCCCTTCGGCAATGGGGTGAAATCTTTGGATTCCTCAGGGTAATGTTTCCAAAGTGCATAAAATGAAAACATAGGATGTCAAAGGAAATCAGTTATATGGAAACACAGTTACCAAAATAGTTAAATAACAATTTAGTAATTGCCAGCAGCAGGTCTAGTACTGTAGTGTCAAAGTTCTGGTGAATCTTAATGATATTTTGAGATATCTGTAACAATTATATATGTGTGATATGGAAATATCTATGAGTTCTGTTAATGACACTTTCACAAGCTCTGCTGAAATTTTGTGGTTGGTTACCTACATTCATAATTAAAGGAAATGCTAAATCTGCATTAAAGGCTAGTGACAATAAGGATATGATCTTCTTTCTCATCCAGCTTTGCCAGTCCCTGACTCTGCCCTGCTGAAAAGCCACAGGAGAGAGGCTACAGCAGGGCAAGAGGAAGAGCTATGAGTAGAGACTTGGCTCAGGGTGGGCAGAGGGTGAGAAAGCAGGGGCTGAACTGCTCAGGGAGAGAAAGGAACAGGAATTTGGGTAGAGAAGAAAAAGTTTCTGGAAGGACAGAAAGCGAGAGAGGATGCTCAAAGGCAGAGGCCTGAGGAAAAAATTCCCCTAGTGAGGAAATTTTCTCTGGCTAGGATGACCAAGGACATGTTTGCCCTTCCCCACCCCACAAATTGGAACTCCCTCCCCTGGATAGCAATGATGCAAAATGGAATTCCATGCTGGAATGATTGCATCTGAGGATGGAGAGGGCTGTCTGGACTAAGCCATTTTATATCAGGGACTTGGGCATCGGGATTCTGGCAGTCACAGAAAGCAAATCCCCCAGGGATACTGAGGGTCAACTCTACTTGATCTTGCCTGCCCAGCCAGCCCCAGCCAAAGACATGAAATGACTTACTGTGGCCACATTGAGCTACCTCCTTTCCCTGCCAGGCTAGGCTTTCTTCCAACACATCCAAGCAGGTTGTTGCCACGACATCTTCCTGGAGGTACTGGTCCGGTCCCTTCTGCGTGGGCCGAGGGAACTAATTAACTACACTGCTCTCCACTCTCTCCAATTCTCAATCAAATGAGAGAGCCAGGAATGAGGAGATGGATATCAAAACATTTGCTTTGTTGCTACTAAAATCTGGATTGCAGGGTAGGACTTAAATGTGGGATTCCTCCTTCTACTGACTCTACTCCTGTACACCCCATTTTAAAGCTGGGTATGGGCAGGGGGAGGGTGAGTCTATAGAACAGATGTCTGGTGAAGGATGGCTGCCTGGCATTGGTCTAGGGCAGGATGGTGAAGGGTGAGGAGGGCAGAGAGAGCTGCAAACACACACGTGTGTGTGTTAGTCACTCAGCTGTGCCTGACCCTTTGTGATCCCATGGACTATAGCCCGCCAAATGCTGTCCATGGGATTCTGCAGACAAGAATACTAGAGTGGGTTGACATTCCCTTCTCCAGGGGTTCTTCCCAACCCTGGGATCGAACACAGGTCTCCTGCATTGCAGGCAGATTCTTTTCCAGCTGAGCCACTAGGGAAGCCCTGCATACCATTGGTCCATGCTTTTTGGTGGAGTGGAACTAACCCAATGAGAAAACTAGAGGCACACACATACACACCTCTAGTTTCCTCATTGAGTTTGTTCCTCCCCATCAAAAAACATGGACCAATGACTATCACTCACGAGCCAGGTAAATCACTCCACCTCCAAGGGGAAGATTGAGGGGTGTGGCAAGAGACCAGGAGCACTCAGAGATAACTCTAAGTGGAATCTGAGAGCTGGAGAAGTAGCCCCCTCAGTACCCACATCCCAAACTGTCCTCTCCAAGTATAAATAATAATTTTATTTTATTTTATTATCATTGTTGTTATTTTTTATTATTATAAAAAGAGTAGGTCAAGAGGACTCCCTACCTTGTGACAGGGTCTAGATGAAAAATTTTAATACATAATCTCATATAATCCTCACAACAACCTTCTATCAGAGGTGGTCAACTCATCTGAAATTGTCAACTTGGGGCTTACAAAAGTGGTAATTTTGGGTGCTTTGACCTCAGGGCTCCTCCATTTGATAGGTGACATCACTGAGACTTATTTACAGAAGTAAAGTGACTTGCCAAGCTTGTAAGTGAACCATCGGGAAATTGCATTCAAGCCTGACTCAGGAGCCCATGGCTTTAACCTCTGCAGTAAGACAGAGGTGAGCCGTGAATGTGGAGATGCTCCTGGAGGGTTCCGAGACTCATTTCATAGTACAGCAACACCCAACTTCTCTCTCTCAGGCCTGTGCCAGAGACTGAGCATAGACAGACAAATAATGTACAGGTTGTGCCTCTGGTGGTGCCTTACACAGCATAGGTGTTCAGTAATACATTTTTAAAAAATTTTTGTTTGTGCCACCTGGCATGTGAGCTCTTAGTTTCCTCACACAGGGATTAAACCCACATCCCTTGCACTGGCAGCACAGAGTTTTAACCACAGGACTTCCAGGGAAGTCCTCCATAATATATTTTTAATAGGCTAAATACTGAAGCTCACTTTCTCACACACATGTGAAAGGAAGGCCTTATCTAGCTGGGAGAAGCCTCCAGCCCTACATCATCCAGCCCTTGACTGTTTACAAAGCTCATTCACACACATCCTCAGAGCTGAGGTGCTGCTTCATTAAGCACCTGATGAAGGCTGCATCTGAAACCAATGGCTGGGCCTGCTTAAGGAGAAGATTCTCCCTGCTCAGAATAAAAGGGGCTGACGACAGAAATCAAGGTCAGAGTGGGACCAGCTTAGAGATCAGGGCGGTCAGCATGGGCCAACTTAGAGTTCAGATGCCGAGCAATCTAAGATTCTGTTTTGCATTTTTCCTGAGCAAGAATCCACCCTGGAGATCTCATCCTCATTTCAAGTCACTCCTGGGAAACAAGTCCTTCATCAGGGACAATCCAATAGGTGATTGAGCTCCACGGGGACTCGCAGCAGCAGGACCCCAGCCCCTCACTCCCGATTCCTCAGTACTAGAGTCCGGCTGGAAGACCACCCCAGCCTGGACACGCTGCCTCCTAACCACATTTGGAGGACATCCACTTCTGTGGCTGCTGTCACTATATGAGACCAAGTGGCAATAATCTCTTGCCCAGATTATTGATCTGTTAAAAACAAAAATCTGATTGTGTTATCCTTACTCCAGACCTTTCAAAATGGCTCCTCACTGACCCCATAATAAAGCCCAGACCGCTTCTCTTGCACCTGCCTGACTCCTCAGTTCACCTGCCTCCATCCCTCCCCTTCTCTCACACTTGGGGCTCCAGCCAACTGGACTTCTCCACAAATACCTCATTCTCAAGAGAGCCTTTCTCCAGGCTTTCGTGCACACTGTTCCTCTACCTGGAACATTTTCTTCATCTCCATTCCTCTTAGACATAATTTCCTCTGATATATTCCCTGCTTCTCCTTTGCTGCTGCTGCTAAGTCGCTTCACTCGTGTCCAACTCTGTGTGACCCCATAGACGGCAGCCCACCAGGCTCCCCGTCCCTGGGATTCTCCAGGCAAGAACACTGGAGTGGGTTGCCATTTCCTTCTCCAATACATGAAAGTGAAAAGTGAAAGTGAAGTCGCTCAGTCACGTCCGACCCTCAGTGACCCCATGGACTGCAGCCTTCCAGGCTCCTCCATCCATGGGATTTTCCAGGCAAGAATACTGGAGTGAGGTGCCATTGTCTTCTCCAACTTCTCCTTTGGGCTCCTCTATTACCCCACGTGTCCTTCATTCTAATACTTTTCACACTCCTTTCTCTTTTCCCATTCAGTTCTTTACCAGCCTCACTAGATGTGCCTGAGTCATAGTAAGGTTTCAATAAATAGTTTTAGAATGAATAGATGAGAAAATAAACAAAAAACAAAATTAAGACTGGCCTGGGGCGGCACTCACCCCGACACCACGCGCCTCCTTCCTGTTCCCTGGCTGGCCCTCCTTCTTCCAACTGTGACACCAAGGTGTTGCCCACGGCAACTCCAGCTTTTGCTGCGGCTGCCTTCCTGCTATTTCCTTCATATAATCTTCTAAATTTTTCCTTAAACAAAAGATCAAATTAAAGATCCATGTTCCAGAGAATGGAAGGGTATTCATGTAGCCTGTTATGGATCTGAGAGAATTTTAGCTCTACTCTGAGAAAGACACTCGTTTCTGAGACCAGTGGCACATGTATATCTGGGTGGATCCAGAAACCCACGGCAGCCTCAGTACCCACTAAGCCAGAGCATGTCAGGAGTAGATTCCCAAAAGCCCAGTCTGTAGCAGTGGCTATAAATTAGAATTCACACTTCATTTTACAATTTGAATCTCACTCAGCTGCACCAGGTTTGAGTCCCATCAAAAAACATCATACAGGTGGATACGTATGTATGTATGATTAATTCACTTTGCTGTACACCTGAAACACAACATTACAAATCAACTGTATTTCAAAAGAAAATTTATCATACAGCTTCTTCATTTGCTTTTAATATTCATCTCAGACATGATGAGGGCTTCCCTGGTGGCTCAGTGGTAAAGAACCCACCTGCCAGTGCAGGAGACACGAGTTCCAATTTTTGATCTGGGAAGACCCCACATATCACAAGGCAACAAAGCCCATGGGCCGCAACTACTGAGCCTGTGCCCTGGTGCCCAGGAGCCGCAACCACTGAGCCAACATGCCACAACTGCTGAGGCCCTCACCCTAGAGCCCGAATTCTGCAACAAGAGAAGCCACCGCAGTGAGAAGCCCAAGCACCACAACTAGAGGGTAACCCCCTACTTGCCACAGCTAGAGAAAGCCTGTGCAGCAACGAAGACCCAGCACAGCCAAAACTAAATTTAAAAATGATGAAAGCAAGTTTTTCCCAGACTTAAATGGACGAAGACTTCAATTTCTTGGCTGCCTCAATGACACTGAGTTGGTGAGCAGACTTTTTCAAAGACAGTTTTGCTTTAAGAATGTTGCTGTTGCTATCTCCTCAAGGACAGAGGCTAAGATCACCTGTCACCCTCCAGAGACCAGTACTGCCCACCCTACAGAGACCAGGGGACCTGAAGAAGTTGTTGTTCACACCAAAGGGTCTGGATGTTAGCATTTTCAAAGCAGAATCAATAGGCAATGGCTGAAAATATTTAGTTATGCCTTAAGGACTGCAACAGTGCTTTTAAGACCTATATTTAATATATTAACTAAATCTAGGAAATAAAAGTGCATTACATAAAAGTTCACACAAGTAGGGCTTATAAAGAATGCTTCCAACTGCCTAAAGATATCTTTGTTGAGCCAAAAGAGGGCTTCCCTGGTGGCTCAGACGGTAAAGCATCTGCCTGCAATGCGGAAGACCCAGGTTCAATCTCTGAGTCGGGAAGATCTCTGGGAGAAGGAAATGGCAACCCACTCCAGTACTCGTGCCTGTAAAATCCTGTGGACTGAAAAGCCTGGTAGTCTACAGTCCATGGGGTTGCAAAGAGTTGGACATGACTGAGTGACTTCACTCACTCACTGAGCCAAAAAAGAGCATTCCAAGGTGAAGACATCACATTAAAGACCCCAGAATAATCCTGCTGATCTCATCCATTAGCCTTGATGTCATAGAATGAGAGTCAATGTCAGTGAGACTGGATACCAACCACTAAGTGTTGAGAGAATATAATAAACTTTCAGTATATGTGTGTTCATACTTGGCCTTGTTCCACAGAGCTCAGAGAAGCTTTCAGAGACACATCAAAATAGTAAGACATAAATGAGTGCTAAAATATAAGAATCAGGGAAACTGCACATTAGAACATAAGAATCACGGAAAACTACACATTAGGAAGAGATATCAACTAGTTTGAGGGTAGGAGGCAGAGAGCATAGTCGTGAAGCTTCCAAAGTTCTGTGCATTAATGTAGATGAGGTGCCAATTACGTCTGCATTTTCTAGCATCCAAAGAAGAAGGAAATTAACAAGTAGCTTTCAACACAGTACCACGAGTTGTCCTAGAACTGCACATCATAGGGGTAGACCTTGCTCAGGATTGCCTCCATTGCCCAGGAACCTTGAAGAAATTCCAGATACTAGAGAGGCAGAAAAGAATGGAGTTTTATTTTACCTTGGGTGAACTCATCTCAACATGAAGAAAACTTAGATCATGGCATCTGATCCCATCACTTCATGGCAAATAGATGGGGAAACAATAGAAACAGTGAGAGACTTTATTTTGGGGGGCTCCAAAATCACTGCAGATGGTGGCTGCAGCCATGAAA
The DNA here is from genome assembly GCF_055505025.1 of Bos grunniens. Classification (NCBI taxonomy): domain Eukaryota; kingdom Metazoa; phylum Chordata; class Mammalia; order Artiodactyla; family Bovidae; genus Bos; species Bos grunniens. The sequence continues at coordinate 74,215,854 of NC_141170.1, forward strand.
TTAAAAGATGCTTGCTCCTTGGAAGAAAAGCTATGACCAACCTAGACAGCATGTAAAAAAGCAGAGACATTACTTTACCAACAAAGGTCTGTCTAGTCAAAGCTATGGTTTTTCCAGTAGTCATGTATGGATGTGAAAGTTGGAGTATAAAGAAAGCTGAGCACCAAAGAATTGATGCTTTTGAACTGTGGTGTTGGAGAAGACTCTTGAGAGTCCCTTGGACTGCAGGGAGATCCAACCAGTCAATCCTAACTGAAATCAGTCCTGAATGTTCATTGCAACGACTCATGCTGAAGCTGAAACTCCAATACTTTGGCCACCTGATGCAAAGAACTGACTCATTGAAAAAGACCCTGATGCTGAGGAAGATTGGAGATGGGAGGAGAAGGGAAATACAGAGGATAAGATGGTTGGATGTCATCACCAACGCGATGGACATGAGTTTGAGCAAGCTCCGGGAGCTGGTGATGGACAGGGAAGCCTAGTGTGCTGCAGTCCATGGGGTCGCAAAGAGTCAGACACGACTGAGCAACTGAACTGAACTGAACTCTTCTCTTTTTGTACCCCTAAAGCATACTGTAAAGGTGACAGACCATTCCATCCTTGCAGTTCTGTTCTGAGCCTTAGGTGGGTTCATCCACCCAACAGACATTTCCTGATGGCTCACTCCATACCAGACTCTGTCCTGGTGTGATGGGCACTATGATGTGTTGCCAACAGCTCCTTTAGGCATGGAGGGCTCTCCTTGGATTCTGAGAATGCTATTGCACCTAGCCCTCAGCTATCAGCTCGCTTTAGGAACCACCTGAACAGAAGGGAACCACCTCACCTGCAGTGACTCACATCTAATGACCGGCCAATGTGGACTATAAAGGCCCCCTTTATAAGGTCCCCTTACCTCAGCTTGGGACAATCTGAAGGGACACCCTGGCTTCTGAACGTTCCAAAGAGTTGTCTGGAGGCTTCCTGGAGGCATCATGGCTCATCTTCTCCCTCCATCTTTCCCTTCTACAGGTTCTTCTTTCCCTTTATGATAATCCTTCCTAATAAACCACAAACACATCGTTTCCATCCCAGAGCAAACCTGAAGGACAGAAGCGGAGAAACTACACCTGGTTAGGAGGTACACCCCCTGCTTCCTCTCCAGGAAGTCACTGCAGAAGAGAGGAGGGAGGCAGGGTGCTCAGGAGCCAGAGTGGTCCAGCGTCCACTGATCTTCACCTCTCTCCCCCATTTCCCTCCTTGCTAGGTGTCCAGGGTGCTTGGCTCACACCCTATTCTCTCTCATTAGCAAAAATTAATCTTGGACTAAATTTTCCTACACTTTAAATGAGGGAAATGAACTAAAGGATTTGTAAGCTCTATAATTATGAGTCTTTGAACATTTAAAAACATACCATGTTCTTTTAAATCTCAACCACTTATTTCAGAGAGTGCCAATTTATGCAAATGCAAGCTAAAGGACATCACAATATACTATTTATTTTTTCAATACACTATATTTTAGTAAATACATTTGCGTCACCATCATTGAAGAGCATTCAATGAGCGCCCGCCAGATGCATAGTATAGCACTTGAAAAATCAGCAATTGTTGAGATGTTGACATATTTAAATTTGGCTCATATTACATGAGAGTGCATAACTCAAATTGGGAATTACATTCATGCTACATGGCTGCTGTTTCTTCTTTCTCTTCTGCTTTTTCTTCTTCTTACAAGCTGCCAGATGGTGTGGATCAAATTATTCTAGAAGGCAGAGAGCCTGGGTTTCTGCAGATAAGCATAGCAGTCGGTGCTGATTTTTGCCTCCATTATGGCCACTCACTGGAGAAGGCGATGGCACCCCACTCCAGTACTCTTGCCTGGAAAGTTCCATGGACGGAGGAGCCTAGTAGGCTGCAGTCCATGGGGTCACACAGAGTCGGATACGACTGAGCTACTTCACTTTCAGTTTTCACTTTCAGTTTTCACTTTCATGCATTGGAGAAGGAAATGGCAACCCACTCCAGTGTTCTTGCCTGGAGAATCCCAGGGACAGGGGAGCCTGGTGGGCTGCCGTCTCTGGGGTCGCACAGAGTTGGACGCGACTGAAGCGACTTAGCAGCAGCAGCAGCAGCATGACCACTCACAGTGGTGTCATCTGCTCTCATCATCTAGCCCAGCCATCCGTGCTGTGCAGGTATGAGGGTGGTTCCAGCCACATTTTCAAGTGCACTTTGAGAATTTCTGAAATACAACTTGTGATTTATCTCTTTCACTTATTTTCTTAGAGCCTTAGATGTATAAATGTTATTTTTATTTTTAAAAATGAACTGGTCTAATGGGATACAGGAAAATACAGTGACAAAAATTCCAGCTTGAAGAGTCAGACAGATGTTCTTCAAAATTTACTGAGCATTTTCTGTCTTTTTCTTCACAACAGTGTCTCCATTTCACAGAAGAAACTGAAGTAACAGAGAGGAAGGGCAACTTGTCTACAGCTACCCAGCTAAAAGGAACACAAGCCAGGATTTAAACTGGGGCAGTTTGGGTTACAGAGACCATGATTTGAACTGCTTCCTTCTACTGATACGGGGTCAATCGCTATCTCTGTGACTCAGTCTCCTTTCAGAAAAACCAAAAAAACAGGCATAAGAGCATGATCATCAACAAAGCTTGCGAAGTGGCAGCTGGACACAACGAAGACATGGGACTCTCTGCCAGGCACACAGTGCTCCAAACGCATTTGAATTTATTACATTTTAAGGGGGTGCTGTCACAGGAAATGCATATGTTCTCTCAGTGTCTTATTATTGAATCTGACTTAGAAACCTCACTAAGCATGGGAATTATGGTGTGTGTGTGTGTCTGTGTGTCTGTGCATTTTTATGTGTGCATGTCAGCATCACACTTTCAGACGCACTACCTGTGTGCTGCCAGGCTGCATTCATTCACCTGTGATTTCACAGCCTGGGTGTTCCAAGCTCATATCCTTCTCTAATGTACAGAATAGAGAAAAATGCTTTGGGCAGTGACTAAAGCATGGACAAGGGTTGTACTAACATTTGGCTCCATCTTTTCAGCACTGAGTTCCTACTCTTACACTTTGTTAATGAGAAGATAAAAATTGGTATAGGCTTTATGGAGAAAAAGTTGCCAATGTCCATCAAAATTTTAAATGCACATGCCACATGGCCCAGCAGTTCCACTGGAAGAGATTGTATCAAATATATGATAGTCACTTCAGCACCATTTATAAAAACAGAAGATTAAAAACTATCCAGATGTCCATACATTATGATACAATGAAATACAAATGCTTCCAATAAAAGTATGAGATAGCTCTCTATGCTAACAAGGAACAGGATGCATAATTAAGTGAAAAAGCAAGATGAGGAATATCATTATCCATGTAAATATATATATATATTTATTTATATGTATGTATGTGTGAGAACTTTGCTGGTGGCTCAGCAGTAAGAGTCCCTTTGCAATGCAGAAGATGCAGGAGACCCAGGTTCTATCCCTGGGTTGGGAAGATCCCCTGGAGGAGGGCATGAAAACCCACTCCAGTATTCTTGCCTGGAGAATCCCATGCACAGAAGAGCCTGACAGGCTATGTGGGTCTGCTGCTGCTGCTGCTAAGTCGCTTCAATCATGTCTGACTCTAGGCAACCCCATAGATGGCAGCCCACCAGGCTCCTCCGTCCCTGGGATTCTCCAGGCAAGAACACTGGAGTGGGTTGCCATTTCCTTCTCCAATGCATGCATGCAGGCTAAGTTGCTTCAGTCATGTCCGACTCTGTGCGACCCTATGGACAGCAGCCCACCAGGCTCCTCTGTCCCTAGGATTCTCTAGGCAAGAATACTGGAGTGGGTTGCCATTACCTTCTTCCTATGTGGGTCTATAGGGTCACAAAGAGTTGGGTGTGACTGAAGCGACTGAGCACTCACACACACACATCCATAGGTATGTCTATTTATGTATATATGTATGTATGTATACACACATATCGTCTTGGTCTATTCAGACTGCTGCAACAAACATAACCATAGGCTGGGTGGCTTATGTACAACAGGAATTTATTTCTCACAGTCCTGGGGGCTGGAAATCCTAGATCAGGGTGCCAGCATGTTCGGGTTCTGATGTGGGCCCTCTTCTCCCTTGCTGACTTCTTGTACCTTTACATTGTGGAAAGAGGCTGCGAGGGCTCCCTAGGGTCTCTTTTATAAGGGCATTAATCCCATTTGTATGGGCTCCACTCTTATGACCTAATCACCTCCCAAAGACCCCACCTCCTAATACCATCACAGAGGGGGTTTTCAACATATAAATATGAGAAGGATACAACTATTTAGTGTGTATAATGTAATATATACATGTACATATATGTGTGCATACATCATATCACATGTATATGATAAATTTAATGTGTAATATGTTTGCATATGATATGCATGTGCAATGTAATCTATAATATACATATATGCAGTGGACTTCCCAGGTGGCTCAGTGGTGAAAGAATCTGTCTGCCAATGCAGGAGATACAGGTGATGTGGGTTGATCCCTGAATCAGGAAGACTACCCTGGAGAAAGAAATGGGAACTCACTCCAGTAATCTTGCCTGGAAAATCTCATGGACAGAGGAGCCTGGCAGGCTACAGTCCAAGGGGTTGCAAAGAGATGGACATAACTGAGCACGCAGCTTGAATGTGTACGATAGGCAATATATAATATATATGAATCTATTACATTACATGCATATATATTACATTACATATGTATATTACATATATGTTTATGTATACATATTTACAGCCATCTTAATTTGTGTTCCTCTGGAGTCATACTTTAAGAGAGGAATATAAGTATATGTCATTTTCTAGGATCCCAGGAAACTCCAACAGGAAGTAGAAAGGCAAGGAATGTCTGGGTAGGCAGAGAAGGAAAGGGAGTCAGTTAAGAGCGTCATCACTAGTTCCCACTGAAGAACAGGTGTGCAGTCCTACTGGGAGGGTCCAGAAAAGGGCAGTAATTTCACCTCACAATGATCTCACCGGTGGGGTCAGGGGTCGGGCTATTTATCTGCCAATGTTCCATCTGTCTTTGGTTGAGGGCTACTTCCAGGACAGTCACTCTAGCTTGCTAAAGCTGCTCCCAGGGCTAGAGAAAATAGTCCCTGAGGGAAAACTTAGGGGTCACAGAGAGCAACTTCTGGGGGGTCTAGGAGAGCAGGTGGAGAAGGCAATGGCAACCCACTCCAGTACTCTTTCCTGGAGAATCCCATGGATGGAGGAGCCTGGTAGGCTGCAGTCCATGAGGTCGCTAAGAGTTGGGCACAACTGAGCGACTTCACTTACACTTTTCACTTTCATGTATTGGAGAAGGAAATGGCAACCCGCTCCAGTGTTCTTGCCTGGAGAATCCCAGGGACAGGGGAGCCTAGTGGGCTGCCGTCTATGGGGTCACACAGAATTGGACATGACTGAAGCGACTTAGCAGCAGCAGCAGCAGGAGAGCAGAGTGGGGACTTTAGGAGGAGGCTGACAGAGTCTGTTCAAAGACCTCAGAGGCTGTATGGAAGGGGCTGCATAAGGAAGCAGGCTGAGTGGTGGGGAAGAGCAGGGGGCACCCTTTTACCATGGACCCTACTGCACTCTCTGAGTTTTGTGATATGCATGTATCTCCCTGCCTCAAGGGAAACAAGGTGGTATCTAGACAGTAAATCAAGTCCTTGCAGAAATGACTGTAAGGCCAACAAGCATTTCTCTAGAGCATGTGGGCGCTAGGGACATTCTGAGCCAGATAATTCTGTCCTGTGGGTTGCAGGGTGTTTAGCTGCATCCCTGGCCCTTACACACAAGGGGCCAGTAGCACTCCCTCTCCAAACTGGGCATCAGAAATGCCTCCAGACATTGCCAAGTGTCCCCTGGAGGCAAAATCACCCCTGTCCCCACAGAGAACCTTGGCTTTAGAAAACAGGCAAGGTTGGATTCTCTCAGGTGGCACACCCATTTTTCTGCATGAAGCTGTTGCTTGCAGAGGGATGTCAGACCACCCAGTCTGCCCCATAGAAGGAGTGGCGGGAGCTGCTATGGTTCTCCTTCCCACCTGTTTTTGTGTACCCCCCTCCTCACATCCCCCATCCCTCATCTCCTTCACGTGTTATCCACAGGACCATACATGGCACGGGGGGTCAGGAGATCTTGCTGACAAAGACACCACATGAGCGTGTGCTGAATCGAATGTGGCCTCTGACTGAAGTAGAGCAGTTCACAGCTTCATGGAACCAGCCTGTGAAAGGGGTTCCCCTAGTAAGGGGCTAATCTGGTACCAAGCGGCCTGGAGCTCCCTCCTCTCCTGTCCTTCCTTTTCTCTGCTCCCCTCTCCACCCTGTCTGTCCTGAGGAGCACCCTGCCCCTCCGCAGTGACCACCTTCATTTTATTTACTTGTTTGTTACCTGTCTGCTCCTGCTAGACCTTAAGCTCCACAAAAATGGGGATCAGACCAGTCCTGTTCTCCTCTTGTCTCCAGCATCATGAACAGTGCTTGCTATAAAAAAGGTGTCAATTAATGCCTATTGATGAAGTGATAGAGTGACTGAATCTTCCAGAATGTTGGAGAAGGAGGAAGGAAAACCTAAATGATGATAAGGGGAGAAGAGAGATGAGGCAGGAACCAGGGCAGGAGATGCTGGGGAAGGCCCTGGGTATAGCTTCCACCGCTCCAAACTGGAATGAAATGAGAGCTCTTCCCTGAAAAAGGAACTGGGATATCTTCCCACCGACTCCTCCCCACCTTCTGCCAGTGGCCTCCCGGAAGCTGGAGATGGACCATAATTTGCCGGGCTTAACATCATCAGAGGGTGATGACAGCTCTGAAATGAACTGATTTTAGCTGAGTTTGGATGGCTTTGGGCCCCATTTTCCAGGTCCGTGCACCATGTGTCGGTGTTGCAAACAGGCAACTGGAACAAAAGGAATCCTTGTTTCACCACAATAGGGCAGCTTCTCCTAGCACCGTGCAGCATAATTGCCATTGTTTGTATCATCACTGAGCAGTACTTACTCTCCCTCCTGCTGGGGGCTCAGCCTGTGTTCCTGCTCCTTCCATATTGGACTTGGTTTCAAAACATATTTTGGCCAATGGAATGCCAGTCATGACACTGCTAGAGGCCTTCCATGTACAGGCCATTTGGCTTAGTTCTTAACTCTGGTGTCCCCCTCTGCAAGGCCACTGCCCTTTCCCCTGGGCCCTGGGATCCACACACTTGGAGTCAACCTGAACCTGACTCCCAACCTGGAGTCTGTCCTGCCAAACCCACAGCCTGAAGTAGACCCTACCACGGTCAACCCACAAACCTGGAAGCATGAGAATAAAGTGTGAAAGTCACTCAGTCGTGTCTGACTCTTTCTGACCCCATGGACTACACAGTCCATGGAATTCTCCAGGCCAGAATACTGCACTGGGTAGCCTTTCCCTTCTCTAGGGGATCTTCCCAACCCAGGGATCGAACCCAGGTCTCCTACATTGCAGGTGGATTCTTTACCAGCTGAGTCACAAGGGAAATTCAAGAATACTAGAGTGGGTAGCCTATCCCTTTTCCAGCAGATCTTCCTGACCCAGGAATTGAACCACGGTCTCCAGCATTGCAGGTGGATTCTTTACCAACTGAGCTATCAGGGAAGCCAGGAAGCATGAGGATAGAGGCTGAGTGTGGGGCAATTCATTAAGCAACATACCATGGTAACAGACGATTGATTCAATAGTTATTACCAATGCCTGCTCCAAAGATAGATCTGAGCTTTCATCATGGTTCTTTCTCGTCTAGCTCTATAGCCTTGGATAAGTTAACCTCTGAGTCTCAGTTTCCTCATTTATAAAACGGAAGCAAAAATAGCATCACTATCAACATTATTGTAAAGATTAAATGAGATAATCTGTATAGCCTGTTTGGCATCATACTTGACCCAGAACAAATACTCTACAAATCAGAGGTCACAAAACTGAAATTGTATATTCAAATAATTCAGTTAATTCTCTCTATTGGGATCTAGTCCCAACCACCAACTGGGAAATTACATTTAGACTTACAATCTAGAATTACATCTTCTTCAAATCTGACCACACTGGACCACCATTCCTACCTGGCAACAACGGATAGAGCTAGGGGGCAGTATATCAATGTGTGAACAAAAGAAAATCTGCCCACCAGGGCTTAATCAAGTAAGGGTTTAGTTTTCCTCATGCAGCAAGATGTTCAGGAGTCAGAAGTCCAAGGCTGACACCGAGGCTGAGCGATGCTGTCAGGAACCTGGGCTCCTCTGTCTGACTGCTTCGTCATCTTTAGCATGTGGTGTTTGGTCCTCACAGTCTCGAGATGGCTGCTGCACATCCAGCCAGAGCACATGTGTTTCAGACAAAAAAAGAGGATGGAGGACACAAAGAGGCAAAGGACAAAATCTCTTCAGGCAAAGGACTGTCCTTTCAGCTGAGAAAGGAAGACTCCCCATGGTCTTCCACTAATGTCTTAAAGGTCAGAAGTGAATTGTATCAGCCACACCTTGCTCCAAGTTTGGCTGGGAAATGGAACATTCATTACTGCTGCTATTACTAAGAAAGAAGGCAGTGGAAAATGTGTTGTATAATGCAAGTTAGAGTATTTCCATTCAGAACAGACCCTTCCCAGTCTGGTTTATCATTTACCTGCCCTCCATGGCCCCATATCTGTATTTGTGTTTGCAACTCCTTTTGTTATTCTCAGCCAAGTCACGGCATAGATTTTGGAGTATGTTCTGGCCTTTCTAAGCTCAGGACAGAACTGAATTTTCAAGGCTCCACCCTCCTCAGCTTCATTCTTCATCTTTAGCTTCTCATCAAGGGCAGGGCTAATAGACAATATGCTCAAAGAAGCAAGGGAAAGTTTTGGGCCAACCTCTTAAAAGTAGCTCTGACTGTACTGACCATATTCTTGCCATGGCCTTGGCTGAAAGTGAGAAAATATTCTTTCCCCTCTACTCCATTTGTCCTATTTTTCCTTTTGATGGACTTTGATAGTTTCATACCATTTTTCAAGGCAGGCTATTGAAGTTCCAGGAGGTGACCTCTATTTACTACAATAAAATTAGTGATTTATAGAAAGTCAGAATTCCACAATCCCCCAAACTCTCCTTTTATCCCTAACTACTATGTCAACAAAGCACCCAGCATCCAGCGTGGTTCAAAGGTCTGAATTGTGTAGCAAAATAAATCATTTTTTAAATCCCAATAGTAATGTATGGTAGGAGCATTCTTAACTTGAATTGAGTAGGGGGGAAGAGAGCAGATGCAGCCAACCTTGGTTGTAGTATATTACTCAAGTTGATATGGGGCCGAGGAGATTGGATATTTAATGTCAATAATACCGTGAGAGGAGGGTGAAAAAAGTCTGAGTTCCACTAGAAAATAAGAAGGTAAAATTTAGGTCCCATAAGCCCTGGCCTATTTTTTCTTCCCTTCTCCTCCCACTCTGTCATTCTCCTGGTTTCTTACCATCCTCCTCCTCCTTCTCCCTTCCTTCCTGCCTGCTAATCTATTTCTATGTCCACTGCTGAAAGTCTAGCAAGTTTTTCCACTAGGACCCTAATTTAGTTCAGTGTTGACATTCTAATATATGCAGGTTGCTGGTCCCAAACTTGCTTATTCAAAGGCACTTGATGTGGTGATTCACATCTCAATGTTCCAACCTAAATCTCTGGTGTGTGCAGAGCTGGCCCAGAGCCCATGCAGAGTTTACTTTGGGCAAATTTGCACACTCAAGGTGGCGTCCACTCCAGGAGACTTGAATTCCTACAGAGAAAAGGTCCATCTGTAAGTATGGGAGTAAGCTGGAGGGCTCTGACTGCCCAGGGACATCAACGCACTTCAGTTCAGTAAATCTGTTTTGAGCTCCTATATATTCAGGCCTTCCCAGGTAATTCAGATGGTAAAGAATCTGCCTGCAATGCAGGAGACCTGGGTTCGACCCCTAGGTGGGGAAGATCCCTTGGAGAAGGGAATGGCAACCCACTCCAGTATTCTTGCCTGGACAGAGGAACCTAGTGGGCTACAGTCCATGGGGTCGCAAAGAGTCAGATACGACTGAGTAACTCACACACACACATACACACACATACACATACACACCTACTATACTTAAACACAGTATGAGGTGCTGGGGATACAAAGATTCAGAAGACATGACTCTGTTTTCAAGAAGCCCACCGCTGGGACTTCCCTGGTGGTCAAGTGGGTGAGACTGTGCTTCCAGGGCAGGGGGGCCTGGGTCCAGTCCTTGGTCAGGGAACTAGATCCAGCCAGCTACAAGTAAGACCCAGTACAGCCTAAATAAATCAAATCCAAAAAAAAAAAAGACCACCATGTAGAAGAGGCAGCCGACCCCAAAAGAAATGACTTACTCCTTTTGGAAAGTGTGAAATTCCACAGGGCAGGGCTTCTCACACTTTAACGTGCATATGGCACCCTTGGGGTTCTTGAAAAAATGTCAATATAAATTCAGTGGATCTGGGAGGGGCCCAGGATTCTGCCTAAGAGGCTCATGCCTTCCCTGCTGTTCCTAGCAAGGTCCTAGGGTGGGGGATCAGTCGTGAAGAGGAAGACCAGGGGCCCTGGTGGAGAAAGGACCTAGGGAGAAATTAAAGACTGCTTCTTCTGCCTTTTAGAAGCCTGTGGCTTCCCCTCAGGAAGTCTGAACAGCAGCAACAGAGCTTCACCAGGCTTGACCCATCCCACTCAGACCACCTATCACTAGGGTGCCAGAAACCAAATGAACATTTTTTGACCATAGGCTGAATATTGGGGCCGTTTCAGGAGGTAAATATTTAAAAAGATGCAAGAAAGCATAGTTTAGGGTTGAGGGGGAGTAAGCGCGCTCTTGTTCTTCTTGGGACAGCCTTCATTTCTCTTTTCCGTCTTCACTGGAAAAAGGAGTCTCTCAGTGCACTGCAGATTCTGTAGCTCTCAGAACCCCTCCCTGCATACAAGTGACTATACTTGTCAGAGTTCGTATGACATGCCACACATAGTACCTGTGCCTGCTTTAACCATCTTGAGCTGAAAACACATGGAAGTCGTATTCTGGTTTTTGCTTTTTAAAGCCTGAAGCCAGATGCTAGGATCTATTTTGTACTTCTGCATCTCTACTTAGAAAACTTTTCCTTCTCCTTTCTTATAAAAAATGGTGTTGAGAGCACCCTATGTAGAAAACCACTAGGTGGTCAGTGTGTTTTCCAGGCCGTGAGACTACCCGTGTCTGCTTCTGTATTAGCTATCTATTAACACAGTTACTGCTGTGTGACAACCAACCACAAAACCTTCTAAGCAATATACTTGTTGTCCACGCATCTGGCAGTCAGGAAGGAGGTTCTGCTGATCTAACCCTGGGCCCATATGCATATCTGGAGGTCACCAGTTGTCCTGACTGTACAACTGGGGAGACTGGGCTCTTGTCTCTGTGTCCTATATTCCAACAGTCTGTCCCGGGCCTGTTTTCACTGCAGTTATGGAAGGTGTAAGAATGCAGGCAGAGAGATGCAAGTGACTGTTTTCAAGTCAATGACGGCATTACGTCTGCTAAAATCCCTTCTGTCAAAGGAAGTCACATGGCTGGGTCAGAATTAGATTGGAAGGGGACTCTGGCAGGGTTACATAGGGAGGGCATGGACGCAGGAAAGGGAGAAAAACTGAGGTTAGAAATGCAATCCATTAGCACAGTCTTTACAAGTAACAGAGCATCTTTCTAGTTCATAGTTAAGCTGATCCAAGCAACATCTTTGCAGACAGCAACCATCTACCTTTCTCTGCTGTGGTAAAGACAGAACAGCTGCAGAAAGTCCTGGGAAAACAAAGGCATCTGAGAGGAGAGAGAGCAACCAAGTATTTACTGACAATGCTCTATTCATAATCCAACATTTCATTCAAACTCAGAAAGATGTGTTGACACTCTGCCTGGTTTTATAAACCCCACCTTAAAGTGGCATCTCTGCAGCAGTAGAATTATCCAGTTTTCTGCCTCTTTGAGAAGCAAGGGCCTGGGCTCATGAGGTAAACAAAGGGTAATGAAACAGCAAATGGCAGGGTGTCAAGTTGTTGGAAGGTGTCTAGCAGGATGCCACGGGGACACGGTTTCATTCTGGTCTCATTTAACATCTTCATTAATGATCTGGAAGAGGGAGTAAACAGCACATTAATTACAATCACAAGTGATGCTAAATTGGGATTTGTTGCCTGCACCAGAGGAAGGGACTCTGAAAGACCAGGCAGGAGATGGATCCTGCTTAGAAAAGGCCAACAGCACCTAGGAAAATGCTACTACACACGTCAGGGGAGGGAGCAAGTCATGTGGAAGCAACGGAGTTAAAGGCAAGGAAGCTGGCAACTGCTTATGTAAAATAGTCTTTAAATATCTAAAAATACCAGTGATATCATGTCCAGAGGAATACTTTCAAGTAAATAGTATTCTAATTAAAAAGAAAAAAGGAAGCTGCCTAAAGTCTTTTCTGGGACTTCCTCAGGTATTCACACATAAACCAAAAGGAGGAAAAGTTTACATTAAGAAATTAGAAAAAAAAACAAACAAAAAAAAGAAATTAGAGACAAGCAAGCTAAAGCAGGTGAGAGGAGAAAGACAATACCATTTGGATTATAAACTTGAATTTTTCCCCTTCACAGCTTCTTTCTCCCACTGGGGTATCAGCTCCTGAGGGCAGGGATTCATGTTGATTTGTTTTCTGCTGTATCTCCAGCACCTGGAATTATGCCTGTGACAGAGAAGCCACTTAATAAATATGTGTTAAATGAATGAATGAATAAGAAATGGAGTGGAACTCCTAAGCAAAGAATCAAAAGAGGTTTTCTCTCCATAAGGTGCAAACCAGTCAAAGATGGGTTTAAAAGAAAAACAAACAGGCAAAATAAACAGTGGGGATTGGAGGAAATGAATAAAATGGACATTAGCAAAGGTTCCCAGAGAACTGAGACCCTCCTGGCTTTATCATACAGTACAAATAGTAGTCACGGTAGTAGTAACCATTAGAGTGATGATAAGTATCCGGCACTGTTCTAGGTGCTCTGCATGCATTACCTTATTGAATCATCACAGAAACACCCAGAGACATGTCCTATCATTTATGTGTGAGGTATAGAAAGACTAAGTAACTTTTCTAAGGTCCCATAGTGACAGCGTACTGCTGTGTGCTGTGCTTAAGTCACTCAGTCTTGTCTGACTCTTTGTGACCTCAGGAACTGTAGCCCACCAGGATCCTCTGTCTATGGAATTCTCCAGGCAAGAATACTGGAGTGGGTAGCCATCCCTTCTCCAGGGGATCTTCCCGATCCAGGGGTCGAACCCGGGCCTCCTACATTGCAGGCAGATTTTTAACCATCTAAGCCACCAGGGAAGCCCTCCATAATGACTGTGGTCATAATTAAATTAATGCACCAGTAGCTTACGTTCTTTACTACTAGATTACATTGCCTGCTACACTGGCTTAAGAGAAAGGGGGATAGATGGAAGGGAGAGAGAAAGAGGGCTAAGGGGAGGGGAAAGAAGGAAGAAAACCAAAGGAAAAGTAAGCAGACTCAAAATGGGGCAGATGACTCTTCCCCATCTTCCCTCAGGAACCAAGTTCAGTGTGAGCATGAGACTGAAGACAATGCAGCTCTACTCCCTGTGTTTCATGGCCTCTGCCCTATCAGCTAGTATTTAAAGATTCTATTTTTTGGTACAAAATACCCCTTAATTCTAGGGCTTCCCCCATGGCTCAGTGGTAAAGAATGTGCCTGCAATGCAGGAAATACAGGAGCCACAGGTCCAACCTCTTGGTTAGGAAGATCCCCTGGAGGAGAGCATGGCAACCCACTCCAATATTCTTGCCTGGAGAATCCCAAGGACAGAGAAGCCTGGTGGGCTCCCTACAGTCCATGGAGTCACAAAGAGTCAGACATGACTGAGCACAGCACAGAAAAGCACATCCCTTAATTCTAAACTGAGCACTTGCTCCATTGAAGAAACCACCTGTAGTCTTTCTTTATTTTCTTCTTTATTCTTCCATTTCTCAGCTCCCTTTTATAAAAGTAAAAAGTCTGGAAGTTTACGTTTTGCATATGTACTATTTTTCTGTACATTATTCATTTTCTGCACATTACTACATGCCTCTGTCATTTGTACATATCAAGAGTTGAGGATGTAAAACCATACATATTATATTTTATCTGGGATTCAAGGGATTTCCAAGGTAATTATTTACAAGAACTGATTTTTGTCCTACATTTTGACCTTACAATATTGTCTTGAGCTTCTTCTCCTTTGAAATCACTCTACATTGCTTAACGTTTTTTCTCATGGTTCTAATTTTTGAATGATTGTTTTGTCTGATGTTTATTATGTAAATACTTGTAGGTCATAAATTAGTCTTCTCTAATCACCAGCATCCACAGAGGCAGCATGGTCTCAGGGGGGACAGATTGACACTAAGGCAGAGACAAACCATAATTGGAGAAAGAAACCTGGAAACAGCCAGGAAATGGTCCAGCCCCCCAGGGACACAAAGGTGTTCTGGTTCCTGAATTTTGTATTCTGCTTCTAGAAGTTTCTTCCCTAAATTTATTATGTTGTTTTTGGCTGTTCTGTTGGAGTTTCTGTCTCTTACAAACAAACAATGCCTTAATAATGCAGTGACCTTAGGGTCCGTCTAATTTTAAAAAGTCTGTGCTTTGATTCTGGGATTCTAATGCTAAGATTGATTGGAGGGGTCAATTTAGTGTTCTAAATTGTGTACTAGAGGGACAATAGAAAATGATTGCTCCCAATAATTTTTACACTATGCTCATCTATAGAGAACTAAGCATCTAAGTTTGATACCCAAGTAGTGAAAAATATTCCAGCAGAGAAGAAATCTAAAGGCTGATATAAAAGGATATAAAAAGTTGTTCTCTCCATGATGACAATAGAAAGGGGTTTCCAAAGTGTGTTTCTGTTAGAATAGGGTGACCATAGAATTTACTCTCCAAACTGGTACACTTTGGGGAATGGAAGTAGATGCCTATAGCAATTATGCAAGGACAGCAGGTGTGAACAAGGTCATCCTGTGTAAAATACGTCTCAACAAAGGGGGTTCCTTGACCCCAAAAGCTTGGAAAGTCTACATACTGTATAGTCTACATACTACATTCTTAAGAATCACATCACACTCATTCCATTAAAAGCTATGATTCTTACAGTAAAGAAACCTATTAAATGTCTACACCAGAATTTCCCAACTGACTTGATTACGGAATCTTTATTTTCAATAATATCTTCTACCATCCTACAGACTCAGTGTTCCTTAGAATATATCTCAAAATATGTTGACCTTGAACATGCCTTATTCAGTTACAGTGTAACCTGATACCTGTATGAATGACCCAAATCTGGAGGACACCAAAACAAAAATATCTTCCCACCAAGTTCCCATTTGCTTGAAATTTCTGCCATTATTTCCTGCTTTAAGGACCTTTTAAACGATAAGCACATTGTAATGAGGTTGGGCATTGTGTCATCTGGAAAGAATAACTCATTAGCTACCTAAACATTAGCAATAATTAGTTTATCTGAATAGCCACTTACCACCCATAGATTCTGAGCAAGAACAGGTCCCCCAGGAATTGTCTTCATTGGAGGAATCGGGAAAAAGGGCCTGAAATGGGGAACACTAGCCTCGCTTGTGTGGTATTTTAGTGAAAGATTTGGTATTTAATATGTTTCCCAGTCTTTACTCCACCAAAGTCCACTTGTCTTTACTGGCTTCCCCGTAGCCCTAGTTTTAAAAGATATTGCCTCCCAAATAAACTGAATTTCCTCAACCGTAGCATTTGTAACTTTATGGGCATTTCCCCTCCTGCCCTTTACTCTCCTGCCTCTGAGAAAGCTCCTTCCCAACTTCATGAAGTTCTAGAAAGCATTTCTCTGTCTTCTAAAATCCCATCTCTCCGGACCTACTGACTAGTCTAGGGTGAGCCTCTGAACAAAGCTGGGCCAATCAGGGAGCTTCCCTGGGAATACTGACATTTGGATCAGCAGGAGCAAGTGTCAGTCCCTCTTGGATTGCCAAAGCTGTTGGATGTGGGCCTGGGAGCCGCCAGCAGCCAGTTTCAACTATACAGAGGAAGCTGGTCTTCGACCAGGGTTTCCCACCTACTACTGACTATGGAATGAGGTTCGTGACATTGTACAGGAGACAGGGATCAAGACCATTCCCATAGAAAAGAAATGCAAAAAAGCAAAATGGCTGTCTGGGGAAGCCTTACAAATAGCTGTGAAAAGAAGAGAAGCGAAAAGCAAAGGAGAAAAGGAAAGATATAAACATCTGAATGCAGAGTTCCAAAGAATAGCAAGAAGAGATAAAAAAGCCTTCTTCAGGGATCAATGCAAAGAAATAGAGGAAAACAAGAGAATGGGAAAGACTGGGGATCTCTTCAAGAAAATCAGAGATACCAAAGGAACATTTCATGCAAAGACGAGCTCGATAAAGGACAGAAATGGTATGGACCTAACAGAAGCAGAAGATATTAAGAAGAGATGGCAAGAATACACAGAAGAACTGTACAAAAAAGAGCTTCATGACCCAGATAATCACGATGGTGTGATCACTGACCTAGAGCCAGACGTCCTGGAATGTGAAGTCAAGTGGGCCTTAGAAAGCATCACTACTAACAAAGCTAGTGGAGCTGATGGAATTCCAGTTGAGCTATTCCAAATCCTGAAAGATGATGCTGTGAAAGTGCTGCACTCAATATGCCAGCAAATTTGGAAAACTCAGCAGTGGCCACAGGATTGGTCACAGGAAGAGGTCAGTTTTCATTCCAATCCCTAAGAAAGGCAATGCCAAAGAATGCTCAAACTACCGCACAATTGCACTCATCTCACACGCTAGTAAAGTAATGCTCAAAATTCTCCAAGCCAGGCTTCAGCAATATGTGAACCATCAACTTCCTGATGTTCAAGCTGGTTTTAGAAAAGGCAGAGGAACCAGAGATCAAATTGCCAACATCTGCTGGATCATGGAAAAAGCAAGAGAGTTCCAGAAAAACATCTATTTCTGCTTTATTGACTATGCCAAAGCTTTTGACTGTGTGGATCACAATAAACTGTGGAAAATTTTGAAAGATATGGGAATACCAGACCACATGATCCGCCTCTTGAGAAATTTGTATGCAGGTCAGGAAGCAACAGTTAGAACTGGACATGGAACAACAGACTGGTTCCAAACAGGAAAAGGAGTTCGTCAAGGCTGTATATTGTCACCCTGCTTATTTAACTTCTATGCAGAGTACATCATGAGAAACGCTGGACTGGAAGAAACACAAACTGGAATCAAGATTGCTGGGAGAAATCTCAATAACCTCAGATATGCAGATGACACCACCCTTATGGCAGAAAGTGAAGAGGAACTCAAAAGCCTCTTGATGAAAGTGAAAGTGGAGAGTGAAAAAGTTGGCTTAAAGCTCAACATTCAGAAAATGAAGATCATGGCATCCAGTCCCACCACTTCATGGGAAATAGATGGGGAAACAGTGTCAGACTTTATTTTTCTGGGCTCCAAAATCACTGCAGATGGTGACTGCAGCCATGAAATTAAAAGACGCTTACTCCTTGGAAGGAAAGTTATGACCAACCTAGACAGCATATTCAAAAGCAGAGACATTACTTTGCCAACAAAGGTTCGTCTAGTCAAAGCTATGGTTTTTCCTGTGGTCATGTATGGATGTGAGAGTTGGACTGTGAAAAAGGCTGAGCACCGAAGAATTGATGCTTTTGAACTGTGGTGTTGGAGAAGACTCTTGAAAGTCCCTTGGACTGCAAGGAGATCCAAGCAGTCCATTCTGAAGGAGATCAGCCCTGAGATTTCTTTGGAAGGAATGATGCTAAAGCTGAAACTCCAGGACTTTGGCCACCTCATGGGAAGAGTTGACTCATTGGAAAAGACTCTGATGCTGGGAGGGATTGGGGGCAGGAGGAGAAGGGGACGACAGAGGATGAGATGGCTGTATGGCATCACTGATTCGATGGACGTGAGTCTGAGTGAACTCCGGGAGTTGGTGATGGCCAGGGAGGCCTGGCGTGCTGCGATTCATGGGGTCGCAAAGAGTCAGACATGACTGAGCGACTGATCTGATCTGATTGACATTTTGGGTGAGATAATCTTTTATTTTTTTGGAGGGGGGGCTCTGTTCTGTGCATTGTAGAATGTTTAGCAGCGTCCTTGGCCTCTACCCACTAGACGCCAGTAGCATGTCCACCCAGATATTGCCAAATGTCCCCTGGTGCAGGGGATTGGGGAGGGATGGGTAGGGTAAAGTCACTCTTCATCACTGGTCGAGAACCACTGACCCAGAGAAGGAATCCCATATTTAGGGGAGAGCACAGGTGAGAGCTGGGGACATGCAAGAATGTCCTGGTGACATTTAAGGCACTGGTCCCAGCTGTCCCCGAGGCTCAGCACACCCCAGTTCTTCCTGTATATTGATTTCATGAGCTAATTAATTCCACTTTTTTTTACCCTTAAGCTGGCTCAAGTTGAATTTCTCTAGATCCACACAAGGGTGTTGTGTTCATCTATAATTTCCATTTGGATTCTTGACAAACTGAAAATAGCTCACTTCCTTTCTCTCCTCCTCCTGTCCTTCCCCTCACCCCCAGCCAGGTCTGTGATTCCACCCAAAGATCCCAAGTGTCAAGGTTCCTCTACCTCTGTCCTGATGCATGCAACTAAAACAGTGCCTTTCCTTGCTCTAGCAAGCTGCAGAACTGAGTTTGCCTTAAAAAAAAAAAAAAAAATGTTTTCATGGGGATGAGAGCTGTAAGGAAGGGGAAGTCTTGTTTCTTCAATAGTAGAAATCAGCAAGGCAAAAAACAGAATAGAACACTGATGTCTTAGTGCCACAGGAAGCCTTTCCCTGGAGCTGTTATAGGCCACAGGAAATTGGGCTCCGAAGACTGTGACCATGCCTGCTGGGCCTAAGGAAAGGCTGTGGCCTGTCCTGCCAGCTCAGGGCTACACAGACACTGCCTCTCTTTTTTTTTTTTTTAATGTTTTATTTATTTATTTATGGCTGTGCTGGGTCTTCACTGCTACTCAAGCTTTCTCTGGTTGTGGTGAGTGGGGCCTACTCTTTAGTTGTGGCACACAGGTTTCTCATTGCAGTGACTTCTCTTGTTGCAGAGCACAGGCTCTCGGGCACACGAGCTTCAGTCGTGGTGTGTGGGTCAATAACTGCGGCTCCTGGGCTCTAGAGCACAGGCTCAGTAGCTGTGGTGTATGGGCTTTGTTGCTCTGCGGCATGTGGGATCTCCCTGGATCAGGGATCAAACCTGTGTCTTCTGCATTGGCAGGGATTCTTTACCAGCGCACCATCAGGGAAGCCCCCAGACACTGCCTTTTGAGCCACCAAGCCCTGGTCATCTTCAGGATGACCCTCACACCTTCCCTAGGACTGAGCCCACTGACAACTCCTCCCCTACCAAAGTGCACAGGCCAGTGCGAGGTAGAACTTTCATTGGCCCAGCTTCACCCCAGCTTTGGGTCCAAAAGCAGAGTCCCTGGAAAGGGGCAGGGGCTGGTACTCAGGCAGGACACACCAGGATAGCCATAAAGTTGTTAAAATATTGGAATGCTTCTGGAACTGAGCAGAACCCTACTGGGCCTTCCCAGGACAGGTCTTTCACCATATCCTCTGCTTTAGCCCCTCTCTGAAGTACCTAGATAATATCTGATGCAAATTTCCTGGGTTGTTTTGGAGATGTGAACCCCCTGACCACCACCAAATGGGAAAACTACCTGATGATCCTGAGCACATAGCCTCAGGCCTCCAGGAGTCTAACGACTGATAATGTTAACCACTATAACTCCATCATGCTGTGCGTCAGGCACACATACTTATGTCAACATTTCCATGTTGGTAGATAAATGGATGCTATTCTGAGCTAACTAGGCAAATCTTGCCTTGTCCTGTCTCTCCCTTGGAACTTGATGCTCCAGGAACTTGTTGCTGGGCCGGTGGCCCAAGACCCAGTTTCAGAACAAGCCTGCTTCCATTCTGATTGGGTGGTGCTGGTGCCTTCCTGGTTGTTACATATTGTAATATTACCACTGAAAGGGAAAACAGAATCCTGGAGGAAAGGAATATTTCCACATTCTGCTTTGGAATGATCCTGCATTGCTGCCTCTTCTTCATGAATGAGCTTATTCTGGAAGCATTTTGGATTTGCTCTTGAAGATGAAGCAGCCTTGGCTCCCGCTGAAGATGCTCACAAGCCAGCAGGGGAGAGCAGATATGCGCAGTAGGCAGAAAGCACACAGGTGATGGAAAAGGTCCGCAAGCAGGAAGGCTGCCGGGGACTCAGCTGGTGATGCCTTCATGTCCTCTGGAGGTATGTGCAGCTTTCTGTGGTTTCCCAGGAGCTGGGATGATTGGCAGTGTGCATCCACAGCTCTCATTTGATCTTTCCTAATGTGCACAGGTTGGCAAGTCCACTAGTAGGAATTTGGCTTACCTCCTACCACAGAGGAAGCACACCCATCATCCAGGCCACGTCCAGTCTTTGCTGCCACCCACCAGCCCCCAAGCTACATGTTTGCCATGGCACTGATGCCATCAAACAGAGCTAAATTTAAACTGGAAGGGGGCACTGTTTTAGTTATTTCATTGGATTACTTTTACTCTTTCTTACTCAGGCATGACAGACGAGAGAGGCTCCAGCATCCCTCCTTAATTCAACTTACTCTCAGGTCAAGGGGAAAACAACCAACCATTTAAAAATGGCTCCTGTTGAGAAGGTAAAGGAAAAGACTATGGATAAGTGTGAGCAGAGTTCATTCTGGTCAAAATATAAGACCCCAAATGACCCCTTTGATATTCTCTCCCCTTCTTTCTGAATCTATTCGTCCTTCCACAAAATCACCACATTCCTCTGCCATCCTGGCCCCATTAAAGCAGGATCCTATGCTTATGCAAGAGTCAACTATTAACTGATAAGGCTTAACAACTCCCAGTAGGTATTTGCATTTTAATAGAGAATTATTGAAGACCAAAAAGCTTTCAGAGTCCAAAAGAACAAAGCACAGAATTAGAGGTTGTGAGGTGGATATTTGGGAGAACAGAACATAGTCCAGATTATTCTCAAACTTGCCATGTTCATTTTGTCCCCTTCACAAGGGACACCTCTTGTCAAACCCCCTTCCTGTGTTATCCCCTCCCAGTGCCACTCCCATCCCATCTCTACAAACACATTAGTTGTGGGGTACCTGAGAGAGAGAACTGTCTTATTTAGTGAAAAATTTGATAAGCCATTCTGGTTATGGAAGGCTAGCACTCAGGGTGGGGCCTGCCTGGAGACAGTAGCCAGGGCAGTGAACTGCTTGACTTGGAAAATATAAAGGGAGATGGCTGGATTTGGAGACTATCCTCTAAAATGGAGGAAATAAGAAAAAAGAGATTAAAAAAAAAAAGAATGGAGAATATGGGGGTAGATCATGTTTTTAAATGGCAGATTGTGTGTGTGTTACTCACTCAGTCATGTCCAACTCTTTGCAACCCCGTGGACTGTGGCCCACCAGGCTCCTTTGTCCATGGAATTCTCCAGGCAAGAATAGGAGTGAAATGCCATTCCCTTCTCCAGGGGATCTTCCCAATCCATGGATAGAATCCGAGTCCCCTGCATTGCAGGCAGATTCTTTACCATCTGAGCCACCAGAGAATCTGATATGCAAGATTGGCCAAGAACTTCATGGTACAAGAAAGGCTAATGGACATAATAGAGATGTTTAGTGTTTAAGCTGTGATGTGTAGGTAGGTATATACACTTGCCTGAGCTACACTGAGTTAACAGCAACCCTCATACACTCAAAATTTCAATAAAAGTTTGCTATGCCTGTGTCAACATGGAATTTTAGGAAAGCTCATGTACTTGAGTAAGCAATTCTGGCTGCAAATGCAGTTGAACCTAAACCCCACGGGCCTTCATTTCTCACTCTAGCCACAACAAGGATCTGGCATTTGAAACATGGCCTCCAAGATCAAGGACCTGCCTGATGTTAAGAATAGACAGCAACTGGATGATGCGGAAAAGAAACAGCACAGAGGACGTACAATGGAGATTGAGAATCAAATGGCAACAGGAGACTGAAGCCTGAGGCAACTGGGAGGCACTTAAAGCCACAGAGAATAGAGCTATTGGTTGGGAGGAATGTTGAATTCCTCCAAAAGTAAGATAGGAAATTGAGTTGATCTTTAAATCTTTAAAGACATGGTGAGTGCAGGCTAAGAGAACTGAATTGGGGACTTCTAGATTGCTGACACTTAGTCACTCTGAGACAGGGTGTTTATCTGCCCCTCCCCAGTGCTGTTTGGAAGAAAAGTTATGACCAACCTAGACAGCACAGTAAAAAACAGAGACATTACTTTGCCAACAAAGGTCCGTCTAGTCAAGGCTATGGTTTTCCAGTAGTCATGTATAGATGTGAGAGTTAAACTGTAAAGAAAGCTGAGGGCCGAAGAATTGATGCTTTTGAACTGTGGTGTTGGAGAATACTCTTGAGAGTCCCTTGGACTGCAAGGAGGTCCAACCAGTCCATTCTAAAGGAGATCAGTCCTGGGTGTTCATTGGAAGGACTGATGTTGAAGCTGAAACTCTAATATTTTGGCCACCTGATACAAAGAGCTGACTCATTTGAGAAGACCGTGATGCTGGGAAAAATTGAAGGCAGGCAGAGAAGGGGACGACAGAGGATGAGATGGTTGGATGGCATCATCGACTCAATGGACATGAGTTTGGGTGAACTCGAGGAGTTGGTGATGGACAGGGAAGCCTGGTATGGTGCAGTCCATGGGGTTGCAAAGAGTTGGACATGACTGAGTGACTGAACTGAACTGAACTGTGTGTGGACATGGAAGGAATAAATTAATTTTCCAGGAAAAATTGGAGCCAAGTCCCATCATTTCCACTCTTAGACACCGGACCACGAGAAATCACAGGCTACCAAGCTGTTGAGCTTGATGTGATCATAGCAGCAACATCTTTGAGTGGTGACGTCAGGGCTGTTTTCAGTAATAGTACCCAGGTCGTGTCATAGCACCACCCAACAGGGAACTCTGCTTTCAGGCCAGATCCCAAGTGAAAAGAGACTCTTCCCACCCAAGAAGGTTAAACTCCTGCTCACACTATTATAGGCAGTGGTTGGGAAACAGCAACTAAACCAGAGAGAGGGTGGGAAGTGCATTATTAGCATCCTCAAAGGTACATTCATGGTATAAACATTAATGCAGAAACTATGCAGGTCTTCAAGGGAATCTGCTTGGCTGCAGAAACCACGGCTGACCCAGGTCAGCTTGAAAGGAATCATGGCCAACAGAGCGCTCAGAATAGAAACAGAGCGCTCAGAATAGAGACAGAGCCATGGGCCCAAGAATCCAGACCAAAAATTTGCGAAAAGGACATGAGAGAGGCCAAGCCTCCCTAGACATAATACATGGAATTTTGAACATTATGGATGCAAATGCCAAGATCTTTCTGCAGATAGCTATAAGGGCATAGCAGTGGCTGTCCTAAGATCCATTTTTCATCCTTTCCCTGCTCGGCTGTACATCCCTCAAGTTGTATGTGTTAAGAGAATGAGAGATCGGCTCACCCTGGGTTCAGCCACAGAGAGACAGTCCTGGGTGACAGTAGCTGAAGGAAAGGAGAGGCAGGGACTGTACTTGCTGCCAGCTCTTGTCAGACGTGGTTCCTGTGTCCGTCAGGAACCCTAGCCTCTGGACTCCAGCAACATTGCCTTCCCTTTTGTCCCTCCAGCTCAGAAGTGGCTGTGACTTTCTGCCATTGCAAATCTCTGGGCGGTCTCAATCTCCCATTTATCTTCTCAAGTCTTCCATCACCCAGGTAACCAATTCCCCACATTAAGCTCCCTCTGTTTTCAATACCTAGAAGGTTTCCATTATCCTAGGTGGAACCTGGCTAACATAGCCATGAAATAAGAAATATCACCAGGCAGAATAGGGTGATGAGATTTTATAGGCATAACCAGGAAGTGGGGCACAGGCAGAGGACCTTCCCGCCCCCACTGGTTAAGGACCTCATCCCTGTCTAGAGACAGGGTATCAGAAGGTGATGCTTGAAGGCTGGCTATGCTTAAGCACATGTTTAGTAAAGTGTTTGAACATAGTTTTCATTCCAGTGTGTGGACTCTTATGATTCTACCCCAATCTTCTTGTAATCTTAATGAATGTGGGCTCTATGAGATCAAAATTTTTATTTGAAAAATAATTGTAAACTCAGAAAAGTGGTAAACATAAGAACAGGACAGAGAATCCCCATGACCCCTATCCCCAGGTTGACCTATCATTAGCATTTTATCCAGATGCATTATGATTTACTCCCTCCCTCTCACATATAAAATGTATGTGATTATTTTAATTATACAACCATACTATGTGATTATATAATACTTTTCTGAACATTTGAAAGTAGGTTGCCTGCATCATGCTCTATTATACCTAATTATTTCAGTATGTCTTTCCTAAGAATTGGGATATTATAAATCACTCTAATATAGTTACCAACTTCAGCAAATTTAACTTTGATAAAATGCTCTAATCTAATGTGTTTAAGTGTTTAATCTAATGTTGATAAGTGACACAATAATGTCAATAGACCTAGCACTGTTCTTTATAGCTTGTTTTCTCCAAGTCAGCCTTTCTTTGTATTTTATAACATTGAATCTTCTGAAGGCTATCGTGTTTTTTCTCACCCCCTGCCTCTCTCTCAATAAAACTTTCCTCATTTGGGAATGATTGGTCTGATTAGTTCTTCACAGTTACATCCATGTTAGGTATTCTCAACCAGAGTACATCATTAATGACATGTGTCCTTTTCAATGAGCGGCATTTGGAAGCACACACTGGTGTTTCTCGTGGGCGATACCAGTTTTTATCATCTGGTCAAGATGTTGTTTAGTTTCTACACTGAACAGTTAATGTTCTTTCCTTTGCAACTGATGACCAGTCTCTAGAGAGACACCTAAGACCATGAAGATCTCCTGTTCCCTATGAAAATTAACTCCTAGATGTACAACCTATTGATGATTCTTGCCTAAGCCAATCTTTATTATGATAGTAATAAAATGGTAGTTTCCAACTGTAGCATTCGCAGCCCACTGACCAACAGGAACTTGGCATTTTACTATAAGCAAGAGCTTTCCCTTCTCCCTTGTGCGTTTGTTTATCTACCTATCATTACAGTGGATTCATCAATTTCTATTTCTTTAATAATTTATAATTCACTATTTTCTTTCATTATTTGGTATTCACATTACCCCAGATTTTGCTGGTGGGAACCCTTTCAAGCAGGCTCTTGCGTCCGCGTGACATGCACTCATCATTTTTTTAAGCATATCCTTACCCTCTAGTATTCATTAGAAAATGTCTGAGGCTCTCTTTTACTCACCCAGGGTAGGGATTTGTGTGTGTTTTGTTCACTGGTGTCTCTAGTACCGAGAACCATACCCAGTCATAACAGGTGTTCAATAAATATACATTGCTTGTATGAATAAGGTTTTGAAAAAAAACCCTTCAGGTACTAAGATAGATATCTGTACTGGGCAAAATCTAAATGTTAAAGTTAAAATTTTGGTGACCAGAAGCTTGTGAAAATGCTTAAACCCTGTAACCTACTAATTGTATTTCTAGAAATCTATTCCTCAAAGGAATAATCTGAAATTAACATAAAATGTGATTACAGAGTGATGTAAATATAGTATTATTTGCACAAAAAAAATTTAAACACAGTGTCCAGAACTGGGGGAATGATTAGGTAAAACTATGTCACATTCACAAGCTATAATATAATGCAGTCATTAGAATTCAGATTTCTGGAGATGTATTAATAATGCTTACCATGCTTTTGTTCTGATAACAACTGGAAAAGAAGAATACAAAAACTGAAGAAAATAGTATACATGAAACATTAAAATATGCATAGAAGAAAAATCAAAATAAAATACAGAAAAAAAATTAGGAAGAAGTTGCCTATATGTAGGATGATGTGTTTTTCTTCTTTTTACTTCTTTTTGTATTTCCAGTTTTTCTACAATGTGCCTGCATTTCCTTTATGACTCAGAAAGCTAATTTTTTGAGAAAGAAAAAAAATTTAAGGTGGCTAATGAGTAACTAGGTCAACGGTATCCCTCATGTTTGCTTTGTGCACTGCATGTTACAAAATCGGCCTGGGTTCTGAAAAGCACTTCTGGACAAACAAAATAGATGAGCTCAGAACAGCTTCAAGACCTTATCAAATGAAATCTTCTGCCTGGAACACTGCACAGGCCTTCCCCTATCTGTCAATATCTTGTCCGTCCTTCAAAGTGTCTTCCTTTGATTTCCTACAAAAGCAGATCCTAAGACAAGGGCTTGGGTGCAGGTGGCTTCTTTGAAAGAGGAGGGTGGTATGGTGTGTGTTAATGAGTAGGTTACTACTGAGAGTAACCTGGGGCAAGGTCCCCAGGGGGATCATCTCAGGAACTGTGTAAGATATGCCATGGAATTATTCCACCCAGGATGGGGAAGCTGGGTTGTTGACTCCTCAGCTCCTACCCCACACTGGCTGAGGGTTGCCCCTGAGAGGGCATTAACTCTGACACTCGCTGGCTCCCCTGCAAGGAGAAGAGTGAACTTTGATGACCTTGGAGAAAGCCTCAAGCAGAGGAGCTAAGAGTCCTTTGAGGTGAGAAGCCGATCAGCTACTCCCAACAGCTGCTGGTGTGCTCAGAGGTGGTCCTGGTGTGTATTGGGGTGAGGCATCAGCAGCATCTGTTACAGTGCCCCAGCTCTGATTCATCCCCATACCAAAGAAGATTTCAAGTCTTTCTTAAAAGCATCAATCTCTTTCTTCATCAGTGCTTCCATGGCCCTTTTGTTTAAGATGCCACTACTTTCTGAGGTGGCTCTAGCAGTAAAGAACGCACCTGCCAATACAGGAGACATAAGAGACGTGGGTTCCATCCCTAGGTCTGGAAGATCCCCTGGAGGAGGGCATGGCAACCCACTCCGGTATTCTTGCCTAAAGAATCCCATAGACGGAGGAACCTGGTGGGCTACAGTCCATGGGGGTCACACAGAGTCAGATATGACTGAAGCAACTTAGCCTGCATGCACTTTCTGTGGGAACTTAGGTACCTCTTTATGCATCAGTTTCTTCATCTGTAAAATGGGGATGATAGTAGTCCCTATGGTAGATTACAGAAGTGTCTACTGCAATTCTTCACTGCTCTGGCACCCATGCTCTTTACAGAGTAACTGCAGAGCTCCTCTCATTAAGAGGTGGAGCCTCTCCTCCATTCCCTGAATCTAGGTTACCCTTGTAAATTTACTTTGGCCAAGTGCAAGTATAGCAGAACTGACTGTGGGCCAGTTTCAAGTTTCAGCCTCTAGAGGTTTGTGAGCTTCCATGTTCTTGGAATCCTGCCTTTGCCATAAGGATAAGCCAGAGCTGCCCTGGTGAAGGAGGAAAGACAGAGTAAAACGGAGGCAAAGCGTCTCATCTGAGAGTTTCTCAGACCAGCCAACCCCCAGATGCACGAGAGCACTCAGCCAAAATGCCTTGGCCAACAGCCAGCTGCCCCAGAAGCAGAAGCTCCCAGCCAATGCTCAGATTTGTGAGCAAAAATAAATGTTGCTGCATGTCACTGAGGTTTTATGGTCGTTACACAGCCTTACTAAGATAGTAGATAACTGCTACAGCACGGATTTCACTAAGGATTAAAGATATATAGAAACACGTGCTGGATTTAGCACAGTGCCAGGACCATGATACCCTCTCCTTAAATGTAATCGTTGTTATAATACTATTGCACTACCACAGGGTGCTATGTTTTCAAATTATGTATATATACGTCAGTTTCTCCTACTAAACTAGAGACTCCTGGATGACAGAAAATCAGATCCAATTCATCCCTGATGACTTATTTCCCTACACTCAGGAACCCATAATTCAGCAGGGGGACAGGTGGGTACAGAAAGTGGGCTGTGGGGACCGGAGATAGCAAGCATCCAAAGTGCTGAATGCAGAGCTGAGCTCGGAGAAGATGCCCAACGACGACAGAATAATGAAAACCAAGCATCCTCCATGTCAGGGCATTTCTGTGCAAGGTGAGATTTGTAAGGACTGGACCGGCCCTCACCTCCACTTCACAGAAGCACAGCCAAGATAATGACGAGTTTATTTGGTGCTTTTATAGCCACGGCTGCTGCTTATGCTTTCAAACTCTCTCTTCCTCCAGAGACCAACCGCCACATGATGAAAAAACTAATTAGAGCAAGCATGATGCTCAGAATAAGCAGCTATTAAGGAAATTTGAGTCAAATGAATACAAGAAGACATCTATCATAAATATATCCTCAAAAAATATTTATTTGTGTGTATGTGTTTTCCCCCAACTTTTCTAGGAGAGTTTATTATTTGAGAAAAGCCCTGGTAAAAATCAGAATATTTTTACAACTGGCTTCCTGATCCCCAGAGAGGAACTCTCAGTGGTCAGCAGGTTGCAAGGAGCCAGGTCCCAGCAGGAATGTGCAGGTAGCATGCGCTGAGCCTGGACAGAGGGTTAACACAGCCTCAGACAGATTCATCTTCATTTCATGTCCTCGACAGCCTCTCAACTCAGGTCAAGTCCAAGGCAAAGCGAAGGATTTTACAAGAGGCAGGGAGGGGTGGTGGAGACCCTGTGAACTAACTCAGATTCCATTCCCAGCTCCATGACCCACCAGCAGGGAGGCCTCAACCTAGTTACTTAATTTCTCTGAGTCTCAATTCCCTCATCTGTAAAATAGGGATAACAAGAGTCACCTTGTGGGGCATTATGAAGGCCAGAGAAGACACGTCACATGCCTGGCTCTTCATGGTAGGAGTTTCGGGGTAGGGAAGACTCATGGGTAAGCAAATAAGCTTGAGAGCCGGATGGCCTGCCTGTGTTTATTCCAGCTCTGCCACTTACGGATGGTCTTCAACCTCTCTGTGCCTCAGATTCTACAAAATCTGTAAAGTGGGGGAAATTACCACTAGTTCTTAAGGTTGTCATGAGGATTAATTGAGTTCGAATACGTAAAGTCCTTAGAATAGTATCTGGTACATGGCAAGCTCTTGGTGTTAGCTATTATTGTTCTTCAGGTAGAATTATTAACAGAAATCTCTGATGACCAGAGACCTCCTAATCATCTCGCCTTAGTCCAGCTATCAGCTGCAATACATTAGCTCTTACACACAAATGGCAAGAGTGTGGATTTAAGCAAATCATAATTCAGAGAGTCACAATTCCCATTTATAAGCAGAGAAACACAATTCAATTTTATAGGCAGCTGGGCTGCTAATTAAGAAGAAGCCTTTAATTACAGCACCTGATGTAGGAGATGCGTCTTGTGCTCGCTTCTTTATTTTGCCCATCTCTGTTCCCTCCATCTATCAACCACCTATATATTTCTCTGCATTCAATTTACTTCCCTGTCTCCTCAGGGGGTAGGTCAGTTGTCTACAAACCTAAATTCTAAAACTGCTTCCTTACTCTGGAACTCACACATCCCTACTTGAAGTGAGAATGGTGCTCAGCCCCTCCAAACTGGGGCTTTGAGGATTATGCAGGCAAGCGTGAAGCAGCCACAGGAGTTTGGGGGGCTGAGAAAATGGCACACAGGACTGACCCAAGGGAGATGAAAACCTACGTTCATACAGAAATCTGTATGCGGATATTTACAGTGGCTTGATTCATAATCACCCAAACCTGGAAACAACCCAAATGTCCTGCAACTGTGAATGGATAAACAAGCCGCAGTGCATGCACACAATGCAACAGTGTTCAGCAAAAACAAAGAGCAAGCCACCGGTACAACTTCGTGGGTGCATCTCGAATGCATTCACTGAGTAAAAGGAGCCAGACTCAAAAGGCTATGTAGTATAATGTTTCATTAACATGCCTTTCTGAAAAAGACAAAACTTCAGAGGCTGCAAACCAATCTGTGATTGCCAGGGCCTGGGGGTGGGAGAGGGGAGTTGGCATCACGGGGCCCTAGGGAATTTGGAGGAGGCCTGGGGCTGTTTTACACCTTGATTGTGGTGATTACACAGAACACATGTTTGTGAGAACTCATAGACCTCTACACCAAAAAAGGTACATTTTCCTGCATGTAAATTACACCTCAGTAAACCTAACTTTAAACAGTCCACTGGGACCATGAAGCAGCAAATAAAAGGACCTTGACACTTACTAAAGTCAAACAAATAACTGCTATTTTCCCCTGCTTTATATTTTTACTTCATGTATTTCTTGACATACTTGTTGGCTGTCAAAATATGCATTTTTAAAGCTTGGGGGCAATTAATCTCATCAAATGTAATAACCCTAGGATTTTTTTAAAAAATGTCTTTTCCAAATGAAATTAGCCTTGCAGGAAGAAGCAGCTATGAATTCCATTGGGCAAAACATGTTAACAGTCACTACCCATGTCAGAGGATGTGTAGGATGGCACGTGTATGTTTTTCAGACCCTGGAGAAGAGGGGACAACATGCTTTGCCCAAATGATTCATATCTGACCTCAATGCACAATGACCTCAACACAAAGGGAAGCTGGTCCTACAAAATTAGGGCACAGTTGAATATAGACACGTGCCAGATGGGTATTTCAGAAAAACAGCTTTGTCCAAGTGGAAGAATGACAATATGGATAACAATCCAAGAATTCACATTCCGAATCCCCTCAAAATGCCCAGGGTTTAGCATTGCAGAACAAGACCGAGTTTTCACAGTTCATCACGGAAGTACAAACGAATGTGGATTGTTGTGAGCTTTTCCCACCAGTATAAAGATTTTCATCAGCTTAAAACATACTTCACTGATGAGTCACTAGTGCCAGCTTTTCATACAACAAGAGAGCTCCAAAAACTATCACTGGATAAAGGAGTAACCCGAGTCTGAAAGGGGTGGGGACCAGCAGAGAGATAAGAGCCAGTGAGTATCTAGTGTTTACCTAGACTGGCATGACCCAGTCTTGTCCCATCACGACTTGGAGGAAGATGTTATCACCACTTTACTGACAGGACTTAGAGAATGTGAAGCCACTTGGTCTTAACAATTTTATATTTTTAAATGTAAATGTTTTGTGACTCCATAGCGAGTGGAAATAGTGACTTCTGAATTAAATTCAGACAGAGGTAAGAAAATAAAATCATTTAATAAATGAGCAATCATGTGCTGGTAAGTATTTAACAACAGTTCTGGTATAGGGAGGGGTGGTTTATAGTCACTCTATCATGGCCAAGTTGAAACTATCCATGTGAAATCAACCAGCTGGCAAATTTCCTGACAATTCAACAATTTACTATTCTGAGAGTTACTGGTGGGGAACTCTGGGGTGAAAAATATCAGTTCAGAGAAAGCCTTAAGAAAACCCTGAATGAACTGGAACATGAAGATGGTAATAGAAGGGTAACTGGAATAGGAAAGAAACAGTGGATATGGAAGAAATAATAAAGGTAAGACAGAATTCAGGGCATACATATAAAAGATCTGCTGATGAAGATGGAAGTCCTTCTGGGTGTTCAAAGAAACCAGAGAAGCCCCAGATCTGTCCATGGCCCTCTGCCTGTGGCCCCCAAGGTTAAGCTAGTCAGGGATCAAGGAACTCAACAGAAGCCTTTGTCTAAGGAAAGGCTGGAAAATGGTGATCCCTGGTCAGGGTTTAAAAAAGGGATCTGTGGAACAGAAAAAGGACTGAGTTGTCGACAAGAGGAAATGCTGATTTCCAGTGACCACACTGTCAAGCTTGCTCAGATGTCTGAGCATAAAATAGCAACTATCTGGTCATGAGTTCCTCTGATGGCCACTATCAGGGATATCACACACTATTAACTCCAGCATCTCTTGCTGCTCGTAGATCTTACTTCAGAGTATGTGATGCCAACAGTTCCTCCTATCAAGTAGCGTCTGACTCTGCTGCTTTGATTCTGACCTTATTCCCCATCCTTCCACTTGCAGCCTCACCATGCCTTTCAGGCTTGATGGGCACAAAGTCTTTTCCCCTACACACTGGGCTTCCTGTTGGAGTCTCCCAAGGCCACACTCATGACAGTTATAAAATAAGGTTGCAAAATCTTTGAAACTCCTTCCTTCCAGAGGCAGGACCTATGTTTCCTGCCTCTTGAATCTGGGTAGGCTTGTGCTTAACTGTTCAGTTGTGTCCGATTCTTTTTGACCCCATGTACTATAGCCCACCAGGCTCTTCTATACATGGGATTTCCCAGGCAAGAATACTGGAGTGGATTGCCATTTCCTTCTCCAGTAGGTAGGCTTGAACCAAGAGAATAGGGTGGAAGTGCCACCATATAGCTGCGGGCTGTCAAGTAAGAAGACCAGTAATCCTGAGGTCACCTTGAGTAGGAAAAGGAGTACGTCAAGGCTGTATATTGTCATCCTGCTTATTTAACTTCTATGCAGAGTACATCATGAGAAATGCTGGGCTGGAGGAAGCACAAGCTGGAATGAAGATTGCCGGGAGAAAGAGCAATAACCTCAGATATGCAGATGACACCACCCTTATGGCAGAAAGTGAAAAAGAACTAAAGAGCCTCTTGATGAAAGTGAAAGAAGAGAGTGAAAAAGTTGGCTTAAAGCTCAACATTCAGAAAACTAAGATCGTGGCATCCAGTCCTGTCACTTCATGGCAAATAGATGGGGAAACAGTGGAAACACAGTGGCTGACTTTATTTTTTTGGGCTCCAAAATCACTGCAGATGGTGATTGCAGCCATGAAATTAAAAGACGCTTACTCCTTGGAAGGAAAGTTATGACTAATCTAGATAGCATATTGAAAAGCAGAGACATTACTTTGTCAACAAAGGTCCATCTAGTCAAGGCTATGGTTTTTCCAGTGGTCATGTATGGATGTGGGAGTTGGACTATAAAGAAAGATGAGTGCCAAAGAATTGATGCTTTTGAAGTGTGGTGTTGGAGAAGGCTCTTGACAGTCTGTTGGACTGCAAGGAGATCCAACCAGTCCATCCTAAAGGAGATCAGTCCTGAGTGTTCATTGGCAGCACTGATGTTGAAGCTGAAACTCAAATACTTTGGCCACCTGATGGGAAGAGCTGACTCATTTGAAAAGATCCTGATGCTGGGAAAGATTGAAGGCAGGAGAAGACGGGGACGACTGAGGATGAGATGGTTGGATGGCATCACTGACTTGAGGGACATGGGTTTTGGTGGACTCTGGGAGTTGGTGATGGACTGGGAGGCCTGGCGTGCTGTGGTTCATGGGGTTGCAAAGAGTTGGACACGATTGAGAGACTGAACTGAACTGAACCTTGATAGAAAAACCACACATAGGCACTTCAATGGATAGTCATAGCTGAGTTGAGCCTTTCATCGGACTCATCAAGCCACCAGACAAGTGAACAAAGCCAACTGGTACCCTCCTGGCCAGCCCAGCTCCAGCCAAATATTGTCAAGGGATCTTACATGATGCCACATGGACCACTGTTGCTGACTTCAGCCTAAATTCTTCATGCACAAAATCGTGAGATAATTAGATGATTAATGATTAAAGTTTGTTAGAGCAATGTACAACTAGAACACCCTGCTTGCTCCCAGGCTTTTTATGCCTCCCTCTTTGGAGAGCTTTTGGGTCGACAGTGCATCTAGTCCTAAAAGCTGAACAGTTGAGAAAGTTCTTTGAATAGCATCATGAAATATTGGTTTATTTAATTCCATTATATGAACCAAAAAAACAGTTTAACCATCCTAGATATGACATGAGTACCTGTGTGCAATAAAAAACACAGACTTCAGCACGTATTTCCTTGAAAATCACCTCTGGACCTAATGATATCAGATATTTCTAAAATGCCCTATTAATATTGGTTTGCTACTTGGTTATTTGCTTGTTTGTGAACCGTTCCCTATCAGAGAAATAGAAGCAGATTCTAAAGAGTCAGGAACAATCTAAATGAGGAAATTCTACCCATTTATGTCACTTTTTATTCTTGCACTGGAGAAAAACATTCTTCAAATTGAGGAACAAAACACTTCTATCACAAGTCACAAAATAAAGAAGGATAGATTGAGAATCACCCCTTTCAAACCTGTCAGTGCAACTAAATAACTGATACATGAACACATACTATTAGTTATCTGACTGGTTTATAGTTTGCATTTCCCCATTCATTCCACGGCATTTATTGAGCACATAAAACATACCAAGTACCATGCTGGACACTAGGAACACAGATAAGAAGGAGAAAAATAGCAGAACTAAGGGGTTCATAGTTTTGTGAAGGACACAAACACATAACAACAACCTTAATTTTGTGTTGATAGATGCAAATGTGTGTTAAGTTTTTCTATTTCTGGAATTGAAATGTGCCTTTATAATCAGTGCCAATCCTTGTTCTCCTACCAGCCACCAGGTAGAAGAGTGAGTTGCCCCTTCCTGGGATACTACAAGCGAGAAGGCCTGAACACAGGAGCATTTAGTGCAGCACGGTGAGTATATTACTTTTTTTCTCACCGTTATTTGTATTGGTGATAAAATTTTAACTGAACTTCAAATTCCCAACTGTTGCTTAAGTGTCTTCCAAAAAATTATGTTATGATGAAGTAGTAAAACAAACAAACAAAACAACAAAAAAAAATTCCTCTCTTCAGTAAGCAAAGCAATTAAGGACTGTAGAAACAGCCAAGTCTCTCAGGAATAGCTGATAGAACTTTCGAACCTGGGAGAGACAGGTGTAACCAGTTCACACAGCACTCAGGCTTTAGAAGTCTCTGTTCAAAGCTTCTCACTTAAAAAGAAATCATTTAACTTCCAGCAATATATTATTTAATTAATGGCAACCAAGACTCTGAGTTTAACCAACTAAGAAACAACAACAAAACTTTGATAATCTTTAATATACTTTCATACTTAATGGTCTTACCTAAGGATGCTAAAGAGGTCATTATCACCAGCACAGATTACAAAATGATCATGATACACCCACGATGCCATGCAAACTGTATGTGATGAGATGTGATGCAGATTCTCTCATTATGTTGAAGACGTACACTCAGATTCTGTAACACTAAACAAAAAAAGTAAAATGTAATTATCTGGATAAATTTGTTTAAAAAATGTAGATTGATGTAGATTAATAGCCTTTTTAAAAATGTATTACTAAGTAAATATAGCATCTTAAAGTCAACAGTGTCTTAAAATCAAGATGACATTATACCATCAAGTGTACTTACGGAGGGCATGATTTAAGAATATTTGAATATATTGTAATTACAATATATTGTCAAATGTGCTATGTCGTCTTAATTTAAAGTATTTTGTCTGATTGTCCTCATTAGTATAATTAAATTTAACAGAAAATGTTAACTTATTGATTAAGAAGATAAGGTCACAGGTGAAAGGGTAAAGGACTATGGGACATGACAAAGGGAGTGAGACATTTTCTGTGAAACAGGAGAGGGAGGAAAGTAATTGGCTTTCTGAAGTGGTGACTTCTTTAAAGTTTGTCTTTAAAAATAGGTACATTTTTGTCATAGGAGTAATGAAGGTTAAAATTAGAGGAAAATTACATGAGTGAATAAGAACACTTGACTTATTCAGGAAATTCTGAGTAGTTCAATGGCTAGAGTTTGGTGTAATGAGGATGGAGATAGAAGAAGTACACTGGTTGGAGTGATTAGGCCTGTGAAGGGTCTGGTGTTTTACTTTATACATGAGGGGATCACAAAAGGCTTTAAACAGGGAAGTCTCATAAGAAAATGTGTGTATTTTTAAAAACTGAAATAGATGTATAGAAAATGAATTGGAAGAGAATGAGGCTGGAGGCAGGGAGGCCAATTGGAGGCTGTGACAATATCCCCAGGGAGAGATGACGAGGGCCTCAACTAGGTAGGTGGCTGTATGGACGGCTGACGAAAGTGACTCCCTTGGGTTCCTGTTGTCATTCCATTTCCTCACCATAACCCTGAATTCTGTGTGTAGGGCCAGAGCAGACAAGAAGGGGAAATATTACCATTTGAGATAAAGAAGATAGAGCAGAAAAAGTATATGAATCCAGAGATTTATTCTTTGGAGAGAAAATTCCCCTTTTTGATTCATTTTGATTTCTTCTACAGGCAAAAGAAAGTTACCAGAAGTTGATAAGAATTTATTATAGCTACTGAAGCCATTTCCTCAAGGATGGTATAAATGGGAAAGTGCCTTTTTTATTACACAATTGTGTTAAGTTGCAAAAGTCCAGTCATATTTCTGCTATATTTTGGAATGGTAAAATAATTACTAAAGTTTAAAAAAAAAAAAACTAAATTAATTTACTTTTGAAACATTACTATAAAAGTATTAAAAATATTTTAGTTAAGAAAAAAGTTACCTATAATCTAAACTCTCTCATAAAATTTTCATAATTTTATACAATTAGCACAGTGCAGCATATATATGAACATACTTTTTATCCCCTTCTGAATAATTTCCTCAGAATGACATTTCACAGGTGGGATGGTTGGGTTAAATGTAACCTTTTTATGGCTCATGTGCTTGGAGTAGGGTGAGGAAGTGAGTCACTCTCCCTAGGTGCAAAATATAAGGTGACACCAAAAACTCAGTAATCAAGAGAAATAGTATTAAAATGCAATATTTAAAAAGATCAGTAATGCAAAAAATCAAGGCAAGGAGAACACTGGTGCCCACAATTTATTCCAGAAAATATAAAAGAGTGCACACTTCCCAACTCATCCCATGAATGTAGTATTATCCTGAAACCAAAACCAACCACAGTACAAAAAAAAAAAAGAAAAGAAAAGAAAACTGCAAAGATCTCTCATGAATATTGATGCAAATTTTTAAAATAAATATTAGCAAATAAAACCAGATTTATGTAAGAAGGATTGCACATGATGAACAAGTGGAGCTATTAAGTGGCTAAAAGAGAAAAGTGATGCTGAAAAAACTTTCAACATAATTGAAAACCCATTCATGATAAAAACTCTCCTGAAATTGAGTATATAGGAGAACTTCCTCCATTGGATAAAGAATATCTACAAAAATCTTCAGCTAACATCACACTTAGTAATGAAAGACTAAATGTTCTCCCCCAAAAGATGAAGAAGAAGATAACACTATTTGACATAGCACTGGATATTTTAGACTCTGTAATAGGGGGGAAAGGAACAGTTGGACAGGAAGAAGTAAAACTGCTAATATTTGCAAATCCTGTGATCAGATCAGATCAGATCAGTCACTCAGTCGTGTCTGACTCTTTGCGACCCCATGCATCGCAGCACGCCAGGCCTCCCTGGCCATCACCAACTCCCAGAGTTCACTCAGACTCACGTCCATCGAGTCAGTGATGCCATCCAGCCATCTCATCCTCTGTTGTCCCCTTCTCCTCCTGCCCCTAATGCCTCCCAGCATCAGAGTCTTTTCCAATGAGTTAACTCTTCGCATGAGGTGGCCAAAGTACTGGAGTTTCAGCTTTAGCATCATTCCTTCCAAAGAAATCTCAGGGCTGATCTCCTTCAGAATGGACTGGTTGGATCTCCTTGCAGTCCAAGGGACTTGCAAGAGTCTTCTCCAGAACCGCAGTTCAAAAGCATCAATTCTTCGGCGCTCAGCCTTCTTCACAGTCCAACTCTCACATCCATACATGACCACAGGGAAAACCATAGCCTTGACTAGACGAACCTTTGTTGGCAAAGTAATATCTCTGCTTTTGAACATGCTATCTAGGTTGGTCATAACTTTCCTTCCAAGGAGTAAGCGTCTTTTAATTTCATGGCTGCAGTCACCATCTGCAGTGATTTTGGAGCCCAGAAAAATAAAGTCTGACACTGTTTCCACTGTTTCCCCATCTATTTCCCATGAAGTGGTGGGACTGGATGCCATGATCTTCGTTTTCTGAATGTTGAGCTTTAAGCCAACTTTTTCACTCTCCACTTTCACTTTCATCAAGAGGCTTTTGAGTTCCTCTTCACTTTCTGCCATAAGGGTGGTGTCATCTGCATATCTGAGGTTATTGAGATTTCTCCCGGCAATCTTGATTCCAGTTTGTGTTTCTTCCAGTCCAGCGTTTCTCATGATGTACTCTGCATGTAAGTTAAATAAGCAGGGTGACAATATACAGCCTTGACAGACTCCTTTTCCTATTTGGAACCAGTCTGTTGTTCCATGTCCAGTTCTAACTGTTGCTTCCTGACCTGCATACAAATTTCTCAAGAGGCAGGTCAGGTGGTCTGGTATTCCCATCTCTTTCAGAATTTTCCACAGTTTATTGTGATCCGCACAGCAAAGGCTTCGGCATAGTCAATAAAGCAGAAATACATGTCTTTCTGGAACTCTCTTGCTTTTTCCATGATCCAGCGGATGTTGGCAATTTGATCTCTGGTTCCTCTGCCTTTTCTAAAACCAGCTTGAACATCAGGAAGTTCACGGTTCTCGTATTGCTGAAGCCAGGCTTGGAGAATTTTGAGCATTACTTTACTAGCGTGTGAGATGAGTGCAACTCTGCGGTAGTTTGAGCGTTCATCCTGTGATGATCTACAAAAAAAAAAATTACAAGAATTCGACAAAAACTCCTAGAATTAATAAGCAATGTTAGCAAAGTTGAAGGATACAAGATCAGCATATCAAAATGAATTACATGCTAGTAGTGGAGAAGGCAATGCCACCCCACTCCAGTACTCTTGCCTGGAAAATCCCATGGACGGAGGAGCCTGGTAGGCTGCAGTCCATGGCGTCACGAAGAGTCTGACGCGACTGAGCGACTTCACTTTCACTTTTCACTTTGATGCATTGGAGGAGGAAATGGCAACCCACTCCAGTGTTCTTGCCTGGAGAATCCCAGGGACGGGGGAACCTGGTGACTTGCCGTCTATGGGGTCACACAGAGTTGGACATGACTGAAGCGACTTAGCAGCAGCAGCAGCAGCAGCAGAGATACTAGTAATTGTGTATAGTCTAGCAACAAACATGTGGAAACCAAAATTTAAAATACAACAATTGCGCCCCAAAAGTGAAACACTTAGGTGTGATGTAGCAAAACATGTACAAGACCTGTCTACTGATAACTACAAAATTCTGATGAAAGAAATCAAAGACAAGTTAAGTAAACAGAGTCTCCATATACATCGATTGGAAGACTCAGTGTACCAAAGATATCAGTTCTCTCTAAACTGATATACAGCTTTTATGCAATTCCTAACAATCTTTCTTGTAGATACACAACATAATTCTAAAATTTATATATAAAGGTAAAGAAAGTTAAACAGCTA
This sequence comes from Bos grunniens, assembly GCF_055505025.1. Classification (NCBI taxonomy): domain Eukaryota; kingdom Metazoa; phylum Chordata; class Mammalia; order Artiodactyla; family Bovidae; genus Bos; species Bos grunniens. The sequence goes on from NC_141170.1 coordinate 74,255,205, forward strand.
AAACCACCTGAAAAAGAATAAAATGGGAGAAATCACTCTATCCGATTTCAAGACTTATTATAGAGCTACAGTAATCAAGGTTGTGTGGTTTTGGCAGAGGGACAGATATATAGATCAGTGAAAGACTGAATATAGAGAACCCAAAAATAACCCCACATAAGTACAAGCGAGTAATTTTTTACAGAGGTGAAATGCAATCCAGTAGCAGAAAGATAGTCTTTTTAATCAATTATGCTGGAACAATTAGCTATCCATAATCAAAAAAAACAAAACTCTCAAAGATAAATATGAAACTTGACCCAAACCTCACACCTCATAAAAAAAAAATTAACTCAAAATGGATCATAGAGTTAACTGTAAAACGTAAAGCTATAAAATTTTTAAAAGATAATACAGGAGAAAGTCTTTAGGACCTTGGACTTAATGAAGATTTCTTAGACATAACACCCAAAGCACAACCCATAGAAGAAAAAATATGGATAAATTGAACTTCATCAAAATTAAAACTTTGCTCTGTGAAAGACCCTATTAAGAGGATGAAAAGGCAAGCTCTAGACTGGAAGAAAATATTTGCAAATCATGTATTTGATAAAGGTCTCATTTGTAGACTATCCAAAGACCACTTAAAAGTCAACATTATGAAAACAAGCAATCCAATTAGAAAGCAGGCAAAAGGTGTGAAGAGACATTTTACCAAAAAGGATATACAAGTGGCAAATAAGCACATGAGCAGATGTTCAACATCGTTAGCCATTAGGAAAATGCAAATTAATGGTACAATGAGATGTCACTACACACCTGTCAGACAGTTAAAATAAAAAATTGTGACAATACTGCATTAGTTTACTAAAACTGCCATAAAAAATACCACAGACTGGATGGTTGAAGACAGCAGCAATTTATTTCTCACAATTCTGGAGGCTAGAAGTTTAAGAGCAAAGTGTGAGCAGGGTTGATTTCATTCTGAAGCCTCTTTAGTTGACTTATAGATGGCTGAATTCTCCCTGTGTTTTCACATGGTCTTTTCTCTGTGTATGGTTAGTCCTAATCTCTTCTCATAAGGACACCAGTCATATTGGATTACAGTCCACACCAATGACCTCATTTAACCTCTTTAAAGACACTATCTTCAAATATAATCACATTCTGATGTACTGGGGGTTAGAGCTTCAACGTATAAGAAAGACATAATTCAGCCCAGGCTGCTAAGTCACGTCAGTCGTGTCTGACTCTGTGTGACCCCATAGACGGCAGCCCACCAGGCTCCCCCACCCCTGGGATTCTCTAGGCAAGAACACTGGAGTGGGTTGCAGTTTCCCTCTCCAATGCATGAAAGTGAAAAGTCAAAGTGAAGTTGCTCAGTTGTGTCCGACTCTTAGCGACCCCATGGACTGCAGCCTACCAGGCTCCTCCGTCCATGGGATTTTCCAGGCGAGAGTACTGGAGTAGGGTGCCATCGCCTTCTCCGAATTCAGCCCATAACATACACCAAATGCTAGGGAGGATGCAGAGAAACTGGATCACTTGCTGGTGGAGATATAAAATGGTACAGTACAGCCGTCTGTACCAAAGAAACAGTTTGTCAGTTTCTTAGACAACTAACATACACTTCCAATATAACACAGCAGTAAATGAAAACATCTGCACAAAAGCCAGTACATGATTTTTCATAGCAGTTGTAACAGCCCCAAACTGGAAACAGCTGCAACTTCCCTCAACAGGTGAATGTTTGAACAATGGCATGGTAACATCCATACTATGGAATGCTACTCCACAAAGAATACAAATTACTGATGCATGTGATAATTCAGATGAATTTTAAAAGGTCATTATGCTGAATTAAAAAACCTAATCTCAAAAGGTCACATATTGTATGATTCTGTTTATATACTACTCTTAAAATAACAAAGTTACAGATACGAGAATCCGATTAGTTTTGGCTAAAAATTAAGGATAGGGGAGGAGAGGGGATGAGCGTGACTGTAAAGGACAGCAGGAGAGAGATCTTTCAAGGGATGGAATCATTTTGTATCTCAGTTGTAGTGGTGGTTACATCTGTCTACACTGGCTACAAAATGACACAGAAAAACATGCATTCATTGTACCAAATTCAAATTCTTGGTTTCAACAGACTGGTTCCAAATAGGAAAAGGAGGACGTCAAGGCTGTATATTGTCACCCTGCTTATTTAACTTCTATGCAGAATACATCATGAGAAACGCTGGGCTGCAAGAAGCACAAGCTGGAATCAAGATTGCCGGGGGAAAGATCAATAACCTCAGATATGCAGATGACACCACCCTTATGGCAGAAAGTGAAAAGGAACTGAAGAGCCTCTTGATGAAAGTGAAAGAGGAGAGTGAAAAAGTTGGTGTAAAGCTCAACATTCAGAAAACTAAGATCATGGCATCTGGTCCCATCACTTCATGGGAAATAGATGGGGAAACAGTGGAAACAGTGTCAGACTTTATATTTTGGGACTCCAAAATCACTGCAGATGGTGATTGCAGCCATGAAATTAAAAGACGCTTACTCCTTGGAAGGAAAGTTATGACCAACCTAGATAGCATATTGAAAAGCAGAGACATTACTTTGCCAACAAAGGTCCATCTAGTCAAGGCTATTGTTTTTCCAGTGGTCATGTATGGATGTGAGAGTTGGACTGTGAAGAAAGCTGAGCACTGAAGAATTGATGCTTTTGAACTGTGGTGTTGGAGAAGACTCTTGCAAGTCCCTTGGACTGCCAGGAGATCCAACTAGTCCATTCTAGATGAGATCAGTCCAGGGTGTTCATTGGAAGGACTGATGCTAAAGCTGAAATTCCAGTACTTTGGCCACCTCATGGGAAGAGTTGACTCATTGGAAAAGACTCTGATACTGGGAGGGATTGGGGGCAGGAGGAGAAGGGGACAACAGAGGATGAGATGGCTGGATGGCATCACTGACTCGATGGACATGAGTCTGAGTGAACTCTGGGAGTTGGTGATGGCCAGGGAGGCCTGGCGTGCTGCGATGCATGGGGTCGCAAAGAGTCGGACACGACTGAGCGACTGAACTGACTGACTGAAGGTAATGTAAGATATAAGCATTGTGGGAAACTAAGTAAAGAACATGCAGATTCTATCTCTGAAATTTCCTGTGACTGCATAATTATTTCAAAGTAAAAAGTTTTTCTTTAAAAAATCAATAATAAATAACAATAACATTTTTAAAAAAGACAGAATGCAAGAGGACCACGATTGGGGGTGGTAAGTGAGGTGAGTCATACAATTGCAGGACTTCATTTAATTTTTCGATATTTCGCTCATAATAGACTTTTTTACATTAACTTTAATTTTTTAAAATAGTGCATTAATTAGAGGATGTGGAGAAAAAACCCTTCTACTCAGTTGGTGGGAATATAAATTAGTCCAACCACTATGGAAAACAGTATGGAGGTTCCTTAAAACACTTAAAACTAGTGTTACCATAGGATCCAGCAATCCAACTCCTGGGCATATAACTAGAAAAGACAAAAACTGTAATTCAAAAGGTTCATACAGCCCAATGTTCATAGCAGCACTCATTACAATAGCCAAAACATGAAAGCAATGTAAGTGTCCGTCACCAGATGAATGGACAAAGAAGATGTGGTATATGTGGTATACATATAATAGAATATTGCTGCTGCTGCGTCGCTTCAGTCGTGTCCGACTCTGTGTGACCCCATAGATATTACTTGGACATAAAAGAGAATGAAATGTTGTCATTTGCAGCAAGATGGATGGACCTAGAGATTATTATACTGAAAGAAATATACAGATAGAGAAACACAAACATTATATGATATCCTATATATGAAATCTAAAAAATAATACAAACAAACTTATTTACAAACAGACTCACAGACAAAAAAAAATTTATGGTTGTCAGAGGGGAAAGAGATGGGAGGAAGGATAACTTAGGAGTATGGGATCAACAGACAAACACCAAGATGCATAAAATAGATTGAAACAGGGATTTACTATATGAGCAGGGAACTATATTCAGTATCTTATAATAACCTATAATGGAAAAGAATTAGTAAAAATATGTATTTATAACTGAATCATTTTGCTATACACCTAAAAAGACACAATACTGTAAATTAACTATAGTTCAATAAGATATATTTTTTAAATAGTGCATTAAAATCTCATTCATCTTGATTTCTGGGCTTTTTAATATCCTGTTAGATTTTATGCCCAAAGGCTTGTCCCATTCGGTGGCTCAGCACCTGTTGCCTAATTGTTTGTCCAAGGGTTTTGCCTTTAATGCCTGCTATATAAAAAAGTGAGCATTATTTTGCAATGTTTTAAAATTTAATTACAAACATATAATACTTCATATTCATAAAAAGTAAAAGAAAGTTAAAAAAAAAGTCTCTCGTAACTATCACCTCTCAATCCCATTTCCAGAAGTAGCCACCATTAATAAACTGTATGTCTTTTCAGATAGTTTTTATACAAATATGTGAAAAGTATGCATGCTATAAATATTCTTTAAAAAACAAATAGGATCCTATTCTAATTGTCCTCAACTTGCTTTTTTTTTGATTAATGACATAAGACACACCTTTTCATATTCTATTCTAGTATATTCTCTTTGAGAATGTAGAGATCCATTATATACATAGAATGCATAGAGATCCATTGTATTGCTCTGTGATAATAGAATTCCTTATTGATGGACATTCAGTTTGCATCTAGCATTTATTGTTTCAAACAACGCTACCACAAAAGTCCTTAAACATATTTTTGTTTGGTTGTTCTAATTTAAATATTATAATGTTGCCAAATTTCCCTCTCAAATATTTTACATAATTTATGCATCTTCTCACCCTCCGCCAATTTCGGGGGAAGTATTTATCTCCTCTCTCTGTAGCCAAAAGTGTATGTCATAGATTGTTTTAAATTACTAATCTAATAGGTAAAAAATGGAATTTCATTGTTTTACTTTGATACTATTTTATTACCTTTTTATAGATTTATTAGCCATTTACTATCCTCCTATGAATTTTGTGTTCCTATCCTTTGCCCATCTTTTTATTGGAATATTAATCATTTCTATATAGATTGGTATGAACTCTTTGCCTATTGAATAGATTAGTAATTCATGTATTACAAACATTATTCTTTCTGTTCCTTGCCTGTCTTTTTTTTAATCTATGGAGAGTTTTCTGTTTGTTTTGTATGCTTTTTTGCTGCATGGAGATTTAGAGAACTTAAAAAATTTAAACAATCAGTCTAACCTTTTGTGGTTTCATAATATCATGTCATGCTTAGTATAGCCTTCCTCATTCCAACTTTTTAAAAATTTATTCTCATGTTCTTCTGGGGGTTTTGTTATTGTTGTCATTGTATTGGATTAAACGTTTAAGCCATTGAATTTTCTTTGGTGAAAGAAATGAGGTAGAGATTCAGATGACCTTTGCCAAATGTCTTTCCATTTCTCATAACATACATTATTGGAGAGACCACCTTTCCACCACTACTTTTCAAAGGCTAACTTTATTATAAAATAATTTTATACATTCTTCTGATAACCCCGGAATTTCTCAGTCTATTTCTTTAATAGAATCTTTCTGTTTCCATAACAGTCCATAGCATGTTAATTAGTGTAATTTAGTGAAACATTTAAATATTTGATATGCCATTTCCCTTCATTATTTCTTTTTATCTGGCTCTTCTCTTACCTCTATTTCTCTAGATGGACTTCAGAATGAGTGCATTACATTTTTAAGAACCCTGTAAACTGACTGTCATTGTAATACTTGGATAACTTATTTCCAGGCACACTCTTACCTTTTCATTTCTTTTAATAATATTCATATTTTTAAATTCCTAGATAAAAAGAACATATGTCCACCAACACATTAAAGTCTTTTTGAAAAAATAATATTGCATTATATATGTAGACCTTTGATTAAGAGCTTGAGAAGGAAGACCTTTCTGTAATTCTATAATTACTATTTACATTTATGTTAACATGAATTAATTCATTCTATAAGCAATTCTGAAGCACCTACTGCATGTAGTATACAGCATGTTAGACAATGAAAAGATAATGAAGCAAAACATTGTCCCTTCTCTGACATCTTATGAAGATTTCCAGGAAGAAGACAGTCTTATAAATAATTGCAGAATAATATTGTGACTATTACAACATATGCAGTACAGTGTGTCACAGAATACAGGATCACAGGTTTGAAGAAGAGCTTGCTTTCTCTTGAAGCTTCTTGAAGACTGCCAAGATATGACATGTCAACTAGATTTTGAGGAAAAGTGACTGTTGGCTAATAAGAATATTGTCTATTCATGATTCATGTATCTACCGGAGTCTTGATGTTACTCAAAAGGATGGTTTTAAATGAAAATAACCAAAATATTTTTAAATGAACACAATTATTAATTAAAAATTGGATCTTATATATAAGCAGATTTTTCGTAAAAGTAAATTCTTTATATTGTATAGACATGAATTTATTTTTACTATTTTAATGTGATGCAAATACTTTCCTAGCCAACTTTATTAATTTTCATGGAATTGCAATTGAAAAATTTTAGACAGTTAAATCTGTCATTTCCTGTTTAATTTCTCCTATTGTTTCAATCTTTCAAAATCTACCATCTCTACAAAGATCTGGTAAATGGGGTCCCATTTTGGCCACATTTCAGTAATCACATGCAGTTGCTGAACAGCATCCAAAAATGATGAGAAATGAAAAGTAAGCTTCCATTTTTTCACAAGTAAAAATTAGAATAGGGCAAAAAGAGATCTTGTGCATTGTCTCTTAGGATAATACAGAGGATGATGAGCAATGATTTTCCATGGCCAATAATTTTAATTAAGAGAAAATGAGTTGACAGTAAAGGAAAACATTCTAGATGAGCACAGGAAAGAACTTATTTACTATCAGGGTGCTAGAATATTGGAATAAACTCCAAAATAAGATGAGGGGCTCCATTCCCATAGGTTTTCTCAAGATAATAGAAACCATTTATACCAATGGTTTACAAGCCAGAATTCTTAATTGGTGTACCTTGGAGAAAGTAGGGGAAAAGGATAAAACTATTAACAGGAGGCCAAGGACATAGGTCTATTGAACAGAAAGATCTCAGAAAACTGGTTTATCCACATGTTCATCCATAGCTGATTCATGTTGATGTATGGCAAAAACCACCACAATATTGTAAAGTAATTAGCCTCCAATTAAAATAAATTAATTAATTGAAAAAAAAACTGGTCTATCCAGTTGACAGTTGGGATGTTGACAGGTGGGCCGCTGATTTGGCTGACAGCTCAAGCTGTCTTCTCAATCTTGGCTGAGATAAGTAGTCAAAGGGCAAGTCACATTTTTAAAAAATAGTAAATTTTAATTACTTCCCTGGCAGTATGAAGAACAGGATGAATGCATGGAAGATGAAAGAGTGTGGTCCTGCTCACTTCCACTGCAGGGGCCATGGGTTCCACCCTAGGTCAGGTAACTAAAATCCTGCATGTCTTTTGGCTCTGTTAAACAAATAAGTAGATAATTTCCATTACAGTTTTGTGATTATCTATCTATGTTAATTCATATTTAGTCTTGGAAAAAATGGGTTCACAGTGAACACTTTTCCTCCAAATCTAACATAGTCATCAGTTCAGTTCAGTTCAGTCTCTCAGTCGTGTCCGACTCTTTGCGACCCCATGAATTGCAGCACGCCAGGCCTTCTTGTCCATCACCAACTCCCGGAATTCACTCAAACTCACATCCATCGAGTCAGTGATGCCATCCAGCCATCTCATCCTCCATCGTCCCCTTTTCCTCCTACCCCCAATCCCTCCCAGCATCAGAGTCTTTTCCAATCAGTCAACTCTTCACATGAGGTGGCCAAAGTCCCGGAGTTTCAGCTTTAGCATCATTCCTTCCAAAGAACACCCAGGGTTGATCTCCTTCAGAATGGACTGGTTGGATCTCCTTGCAGTCCAAGGGACTCGCAAGAGTCTTCTCCAGCACCACAGTTCAAAAGCATCAATTCTTCAGCGCTCAGCTTTCTTCACAGTCCAACTCTCACATCCATACATGACCGCTGGAAAAACCATAGCCTTGACTAGACAGACCTTTGTTGGCAAAGTAATGTCTCTGCTTTTGAATATGCTATCTAGGTTCGTCATAACTTTCCTTCCAAGCAGTAAGCATCTTTTAATTTCATGGCCATCAAATTACATAAAACTAAAAAAACGGAACCAAGAGTTCCAGAAAAAACATCTACTTCTGTTTTATTGACTACGCCAAAGCCTTTGACTTCGTGGACCACAACAAACTCTAGAAAATTCTTCAAGAGATGGAAATACCAGACCACCTGACCTGCCTCCTGAAAAATCTATATACAGGTCAAGAAGCAACAGCTAGAACTGGATATGGAACAACAGACTGGTTCCAAATTGGGAAAGGAGTACTTCAAGGCTGTATATTGTCACCCTGTTTATTTAACTTATATGTGGAGTACATCATGCGAAATGCCAGACTGGATGAAGCACAAGAGGATTCAATATTGCCGGGAGAAATATCAATAACCTCAGATACTCAGATGACACCACCCTTATGGCAGAAAGTGAAGAACTAAAGGGCCTTTTGATGAAAGTGAAAAAGGAGAGTGAAAAAGTTGGCTTAAAACTCAATATTCAGAAAACTAAGATCATGGCATCCAGTCCCATAACTTCATGGCAAATAGGTGGGGAAAAAATAGAAACAGTGAGAGACTTTATTTTGGGGGCTCCAAAATCACTGCAGATGGTGGCTGCAGTCATGAAATTAAAAGACGGTTGTTCCTTGTGAAAGGTTGTTGTTGAATCACGCGAATACACCGGCATTCTTGGCCCCTGGAGGAGAAGAATTCAATCCGGGGCCAGAGATGAGGCTTGATCACTCAGAGCTTTTGTGTAATAAAGTTTTATTAAAGTATAAAGGAGATAGAGAAAGCTTCTGACATAGGCATCAGAAGGGAGGAGAAAGAGTACCCGCTTGCTAGTGTTAACAATGAAGTTATATACTCTCCAATGAATCCAAAGAATGTCTGGAGGTTGTAAAGACCTCATCAGACCTACTCCCATAATTTACATTTTAAGGTAACAGAATTAGCCAGAAGGTTTAATCCAAAGACAGTCCTTAATCCAGAGACTGTCCTCAGGCAGGATACATTATTGTTATATAATCCTAAGGAATGTAGAAAAAGAAAAAAATTTGTCCTTTCTTCCTCCTTGAGAATTCCAGACCCCTCTCTCCTTGGGGACCCCTAGACTCCTTATCAACCTGCCTAGGAAATGACTCTCTCACTTGGAAGAAAAGTTATGACCAACCTAGACAGCATATTAAAAAGCAGAGACATTACTTTGCCAACAAAGGTCCACAAAGTCGAAGCTGTGGTTTTTCCAGTAGTCATGTATGGATGTGAGAGTTGGTCTATAAAGAAATGTGAGTGCAGAAGAATTGACGGTTTTGAACGGTGGTGTTGGAGAAGACTCTTGAGAGTCTCTTGGACTGCAAGGAGATCCAACCACTCCATCCTAAAGGAAATCAATTCTAAATATTCATTGGAAGGACTGATGTTGAAGCTGAAACTCCAATACTTTGGCCACCTGATACAAAGAACTGACTCTTTGGAAAAGACCCTGAAGCTGGGAAAGATTGAAGGCAGGAGGAGAAGGAGATGACAGAGGATAAGATGGTTTGATGGCATCACTGATATGATGGACATGAGTTTGAGCAAGCTCCGGGAGTTGGTGATGGACAGGAAAGCCTGGCATGCTGCAGTCAATGGGGTCGCAAAGAGTTGAACGTGACTGAGCAAATGAGCTGAACTGAAAAAAACCTAGAGCATTGAAAACATAAAATTTTTTTTAAATGAGGGACTAAAAAGCACATTTTTATGTGGTTTCTAAATGCTATGCTGGTAGGAAAGTTAGTTTAAAAATAGTTTTGCACACTCCTAGAACTCCCAAATTAACCGAATTTCTTTTCATAGGGTAGGCATATTCAGCATATAAATCAATGGTCAAAATCTGGTCTTTAGTGACTTTGAAAATAGACATAAAAATGCATATTTTACATTTTGAAAAGTCTTTAATTGACTAGTAGAGCCATGCGAAAGGAGATTAGAAATTTTTCAGCTGCATAAGATTTTCAATGAGTTCCCTAAGGATGTGGGTGGATATCTTTGATTTTAAGATTGAGCCGATCAGTAAGAAGAAAAAGTGGTGTCAGACATTAGAATCTGATTTTTCTTATTTAGCTTTTATGCAATTCATTTCCTCTCTGAATTGAAAAAAAATAATTATAATATCTTGGTTAATGAGAGCAGTGTTACGTTTGAAAGGCTAGAGCTGGAGATCTTAGAGGAAGAGCAGCTGGTGGCCTAGCCAGGCTTCATAAGGCTACTCTGTATTGATGGGGTCACTAGGGCCTGCAGTCCAGTAATTTCAGTTCGTCAGATTCAATCAGACTCAGAGAGTTTGACGCAAACTAACAAACCCCTAATTCTCTGAGGTTGAGGATGGGAGGAGGGAGCACAAATACCTGCCTTTCCTTCCTCATCAAATCCTATGAAATCATCATAGTGTTACTTTAAAAGGAAATAAATCTACAATAGTATGGGGAAACAAACAAACAAAAAAACGTCTTCAATAATGAGCCAGAAATTTGGAATGATTCCTAAAAGAGTCATATTTAAGAGAAATTTAAAAACCTTATATAACATAACAGCTCAAAACACATATAAAAGAAGAATCATAGCATTGAAAGAACTGGCTTGAGGGGAGCTCCATGCTTAGAGCTAATATAATTTATGAATTCATTCTTTCATTCAACAAATATTAGGCATCTATCATGTGTCAGGCAGTGTTCTAGGCATCTTGTCACATCAGTAAACAAAATAAAGTTCTTGTCCTCTTGGATCTGTGTTTGAGAGGCGTGAGACAGACGATAAAAGATAAACGTTTCAGTATGGAGAAGAGGATGAAAGCATGGAAGATGAAAAAGTAGATGGAGCGAGAGGGATATGTCTTGAGGGAGTGGGAGGCTGGATATTGAATAAAGTGGTCAAGGTAGGGCTCGTTGAGGGGAGGAGAGAGTTAGCTAAGCAGCTATCTGGGAGAAGGGCATTCAGAACAGAGGGGATGGGGAGTGTGAAGGCTCCAGGGTGGGAGCTGTATACCTATAATGTTCTAGGAATCTGGAGGGAGCTGAAAGTAGCAGATGAGGTCGAGAGGTCACAGGGCGCTTGACCCTGTAGCCCTTGTATGGACCTTGGGTTTTAATCTAAATGAATTGGGGGTAGTGTCAGGGGAAGTGTGTAGACAGGGAAGGGAGAATGCAGAGTTTTGAGCAAAGGAGTGATATGGTCTCATGAACCTTTAAATGACTTGACCCCCCACCCCCGCCCCAGCATGTCCTGTTGAAGGTCAAGAACAGACACAGGAAGATCAGTAACGCAGGTGAGAGAACGTGGTGGTTCCAACCAGGATGGAAGTATTGGTGGTAATGAAAGCGGTTAATTCTAATATATTCTGAAGGTAGAATGAATGGAATTTCCTGATGCGTTGAGTGTAGAATGTGAAAGAGAAACATCACAAATGATACATTTTTTCTGGCCTGAGAACTAGTTAGCTGTGGTTGTCCTCACCTGTTATAGGGACATCTGCATGTAGAATAAGTTTGGGGAGATTTGGGGGCTGAGAACTAGTTAGCTGTGGTTGTCCTCACCTGATATAGGGACACCTGCATGTAGAATAAGTTTGGGGAGATTTGGGGGAGGAAGGAGAGGTGTTTGTGAGTTTCATTTTGGGCATATTAAGTTTGAGATGTCTTTAGACATTCCAGAGGAGATGTCCCATGGCTGATTCATGTCAATGTATGGCAAAAACCACTACAATATTGTAAAGTAATTAACCTCCAATTAAAATAAATAAATTAAAAATAATAACAATAAAAAAAGAGATATCAACAGGAAGTTTTCCAGGATCTAGAGTTTGGAAGAGAAGTCTGGGCTGGAGACATGTATTTGGGGATAGTTAGCACATGTAATGATGTTTGAAGCCATGAAACTGAATATCAGGTGGGAGAGTACAGATATTGAAGAGAAAATAGCATTATTTAATTAGAGGAGAAAAAACAGATGATCATCTCAATAGATGCCCCCCAAATATTTGATAAACCTGAAACACTCATTTCTGACTAACAAAACAACAGTTATCAAGAAACTTTAAGGGGAAAAAAAGACTTAAATATATAATGAAAGATAATACGTTCTGTCAATGGAAGACTACATTTTTTCTTTGTTCCTTCTGCTTGATGTTCCTCAAGTTATCAAGCAATATGGCTTTATTGTAAACCAGTACGATGATGTGTAAAGAAAAAGTTAACCATCATTTCATCCCCATCTCAACCCCCTTTGAGGTAACAAATGTTAACAACTGGCATTTATGCCTTCACATCTTGTTCATGGCTCATTCAGTATTACGAGTTATACAGCCCACAGTTACAGTGGTTTGTTTATATATGCTTTGTTTTGACCAAACAGAATCATGCCATACACATTTTTAGCTTTTAAAAATTTAACAACATATCAAGGACATCTCTGCAGATATATTGATATAGATTTAACTCCAGCTTTTGCTCTTAATATATAGACACACATATTATACTTGTATATAACTTGTGTATATATAATGTATATACATACTAATGTGTGTAATTATATATACATATATATACATTTAATATCATCATACTAGTTTTAAAATTTTCTATAGCTTTTTCTTTCTTTAATCCTCTTCAACCTAAATCTAACCTCCCTACCCTCAACCCAGCATAGACCTTATTAACAATGTTTTTCAGAGCATTCCATGCTTTTTTCCCCAAGCTCATGTAACCATAAGCGAACTGAAGTTTGTATAAATATATACATTTACATAAATATACACACACAAACATATGCTAGTTTATATATGGGAACCATAACATATACAGTTCCCAGCATTGTGCCTTTATGATCACTCAACATCATGAAGAAATCCTTCTGATTTGTGGGCAGTAGTTCTAATTCCTTCTTCTTAGTAGCAGCATAGTATTTTATGATGCAGATACATGCACAATCTATTCAACCATTTCCTTATGGATGCATATTCACTTTGCTTTTAGATTTTTGCTACTATAATTCTGCAATAAGCAAGTTATATATAGCCTTCCATACTGGTTCTTTTATTTCTTCTGGCTACATTCCCAGTAGTACAATCATTGGGTCAAAATGTATGTGGATTGTTTAATAGATGCTATTAGATTTTTTTTTTCCAAAAGGCAGTTAACAACTCACATTTTCACAAGTAATGCATGAGACTGCAATAGATAATATTATTCTTTTAAATTTTTACCAGTCTGATGGATGTAATGTCTCATTATTATTTTAATTTGCAGTTTCCTGACTGCTGTTGAGTTTGCATGCTCAGTTGCTCAGTCGTGTCTGACTCTTTGCAACCCCACAGACTGTAGCCCACTAGGCTCCTCTGTCCATGGGATTATCCCAGCAGGAATACTGGATTGGGTTGCCATTTCATCCTCCAGGGGATCTCCCCTACCCAGGGATCGAACCCACGACTCCTATGGCTCCTGCATTGACAGGTGGATTCTTACTGCTGAGCCACCTGGGAAGCCTCCTGCATTACATGTATTTTACTAAATGCCTATTTTTAATCTTGACTTCATTTATGGTATATTTTGCTATATAAAAGTTTTCCATTTTTAGGTAATCAAATTTGTCTATCTTTTATACTTCCGGTTTCTGGTTTTAGTTAAGAGGTGTTTTCTATCCCTTCGATTTCCATGTAGCCACCTAAATGTTCTTCTAAGATTTACTGTTTACCTTTAAGTTTTTAATCCACTTGGAATTTATTTTTGGATTTGTTGTGAAATTGGGATACAAGTTCATTTTGTTCTAGATGAATAGCCAGTTATGCCAGCACTATTTATTAAATAAACCATTCTTTCCCAAAGAATTGAAATACTACCTTTGTCACATATTAAATTATGATATATACTGAGATCTATTTTTGGATCCGTTCTTCTGTTCCACTGATTTGTCTACTCTTACGCCAATATCGTGCTGGTTGTATTACAGTGATTTTTATTACAGTGGCTTTCAGTTGAAGGCAACTCTCTCATTATTTATCTTCTTTGTAGTTTTCTTTGCTATTCAGGGATTTATATTTCCATCTATATTTTTAAATAATTTTACCACCTCTCAAAAAAACTTTTAGGATAATAAGCGGAATTCTGTTATATTTATTTGGGGGTAATATTGTTATTTTTTTATCTATAAGAGTTTCAGTATTTATTTCTTTTAAAAAGAAATACCATTATCACATCTTAAAAATTAACAAATTCTTGATAATTAAATGTCTAGTCATTGTTTATAAATGAATACTGGAGTGAGTCATTGTTTAAATTTCCCCAATTTTCTCATGATTGTTTAGTCTATTTGTTAGACTCAGGATCAAAATAAGGTCATAAATTTCAGTTGGTGGTAAAAGGTCTTTAAGTCTTTTTTGGATCTATAGATTCCTCCACACTTTTTTCTTGCAGTTACTGAAGAAAAAGGGTTGTTTTTTCCAGCAGCGTTTCCTAGCCTGCACTTTGATATTTGTATCTCTGTGGTGTCATTTAATGTATTATTTTGTCTGCAGTAGTTTCTGCCTATTGGTGGTTAGATCTAGAAGTTTGATCAGATTCAGGTTCAGTTTTCTGGGAAATCCTCTTTGCAGAGGATGGCATAGGATGCCTTGTCGTCTCTTTGCTGTTCAGCACTCCTCTATCCATGGATTTGTTAGAATTTGCACAGTGGTAATGTTTTGAGTCCATCACTCTTTCTGTATTGTTAACAGAAGCAGCTTTCAAAGTTTCTTCTACGAAAGTGTTTTCACTACTTAGGTACCTTGACATACATGTTATACAAAAAACTACAAGATCAATTATTGATTTTGGATGAGCTGACTTCCTAGAATCCTCTGAAAGTGACCACTAAGTTTTGTTTTTGTTTGCTCTGTTATGAACTGGTGGGCATAATCATATTGGATACATCAATCTGTTAAAGATATTACTTATGTTTCAGTGGACTGTGGGAGTCTCTTCAAGTTGGCTTGGAGGCCTTTGGACATGGCCCTGGGACTCTAAAGTCACACCAGAGAGCAGGGAGCTCAGTTATTCCAGGTAGGTGGTGTGTTTCCTACCCTAGATCTGTCAAGGCTATAATCCAAGGGGCCCTTTGGCCTTCTAGGTGAAACTGAATTTGGGACCACCATCTGGGCACTTGATGTTAAAGGCTTAATCAGTTTTTCTGGACTTTGTCAGTGGATGAAGAAGAAAATAGCATTTGTTGGTAAGATTATATGTCATGAATTTATACTAACAGGTTTGATTCAAATTAAAGACTACAATGTTATTACTAAACTCATTGAAATCCTTTCTACAACAAAAAATTTCAGTTGTTAATCCCAGCAGAATTGCCCGTTTTCTTCAGGCCACTCTGCATACACTTCAGTCTGAAAATAATGGTCTCTATACTGCCACAAAAATGTGGAATTTCTCAGAGCAGCTTAAGATTTTTTTTGCAATTCTTTTTTTTGTCTGTGGGGCATATCTCACTAGGGATGGGCTATCAAACTAGTGTGCTTTAAAAGTCACTTTAAATTGGTTCTCTTCGGGTAGCTGTGCCACCAACCTGATTCTGGTTGAGTTGGGTTCATTTGTTTTATTTTGCTTTCAGTGTTTAGAGATTGCTTTTTAAAAATTTAAGTTTGACGTACAATTGTGTAAAATATACAGTTTTAAAGTCAGCTCTAAAAGCATGGTATGTTACTCTCTGCTTGTCCACTACTTCCCCACAGGATGTCATTTAAAAATGGTTTTATAATGAATTAACTTTGTATTTTTAAATTTAAGTAGTTATGGATTTATGCACGTGTGTGTGTGTGTATGTGTGTGTGTATTATGTGTATTTGTATCTCCTATTTCCTAAACATATATATATATACTATATACGCTTCTCTCCATGTTGTTTTCTCATTAAAAAGAAAACTATCTCAGAGATTACTCTGTCTCCTTACACTTTAGAATTTCAATTTTTTAAAAATTCTTATTTTATTTTATTTTTTTAAATATAAATGTATTTATTTTAATTGGAGGCTAATTACTTTACAATATTGTATTGGTTTTGCCATACATCAACATGAATCTGCCACGGGTATACACGTGATCCCCATCCTGAACGCCCCACCCACCTCCCTCCCTGTACCATCCCTCTGGGTCATCCCAGTGCACCAGCCCCAAGCATCCTATATCATGCATCAAACCTGGACTGGTGATTCGTTTCATATATGATATTATACATGTTTCAATGCCATTCTCCCAAATCATCCCCCTCTCTCCCTCTCCCACAGAGTCCAAAAGACTGTTCTATACATCTGTGTCTCTTTTGCTGTCTCTCATACAGAGTTATCGTTACCATCTTTCTAAAGCCCATATATATGCGTTAGTATACTGTATTAGCGGAGAAGGCAATGGCATCCCACTCCAGTACTCTTGCCTGGAAAGTCTCATGGACGGAGGAGCCTGGTGGGCTGCAGTCCATGGGGTCGCTAAGAGTCGGACACGACTGAGAAGCTTCAATTTCACTTTTCACTTTTCACTTTCATGCATTGGAGAAGGAAATGGCAGCCCACTCCAGTGTTCTTGCCTGGAGAATCCCAGGGACGGGGGAGCCTGGTGGGCTGCCGTCTCTGGGGTCACACAGAGTCGGACACAACTGAAGTGACTCAGCATAGCATAGCATACTGTATTAGTATTTTTCTTTCTGGCTTACTTCACTCTGTATAATAGGCTCCAGTTTCATCCACCTCATTAGAACTGATTCAAATGTATTCTTTTTAAAGGCTGAGTAATACTCCATTGTGTATATGTACCACAGCTTTCTTATCCATTCATCTGCTGATGGACATCTAGGTTGCTTCCATGTCCTGGCTATTATAAACATTTTCATCCAGTAGAATTCCACTGCCTTCCAGCTTATTAACCTTGCATTGGCCAGAGTGTTCTCCATTGGGTCTTCAAACGCCCAGTCCAATTGTATCATGCATCCTCCCTTTCCAGGTTATCAACAGGCATCCAGCAGCTGAGAAGTAGTATTTTATGATATTAATTTTTCCCATCCAAGGGCAAGGTATGTGCAAGCATAAAGGTATCAGTTATATCTCATATTATTATACTGAATATAAATTTAATTCAATATCAATCCAAAATCAAATAAGATTTTCTAAAGGAATTGGGTAACCTAGCCATACAATTCCTGTGAAAGAGAAAGGGATCCATATGGCCAAGAAAGTTTTGAAATAAAAAGAAAAATGAGGGAAGACTTTCCCTACTAGATACTGGAACATTGAATCTACAGTATAAACTTAGTTTACTAACACACTGTAAGGCTTATGCTCCTGGCCGTGATGAAACAACAGGGTCTGGATTTAGCCTCCTCTGTATGCAATGAAATTAGAAAACAAGAAAAAGTATGTAAAACACCAGTTTTCAGTCACTGAACAGACAACAGAAGGAAAACAAGCAAGGTGAACCCTAAGATTGTCCGAGCATACTGCCTAGAGAGAATTTCTCAGCTGCAGCCCAGGAAGGAGCACCTCAACAGAGTGGTCTCTGACCCCCGAGGAGGTCTAGGTGGCTGGAATTTGTGGGGCAGGCTAGAGAGTGAAGAGCCATGTGGAGAGAACTTGGAAGATCTGCTAAGAGTTTCTCTTAAGAAGTCAGCTTGGGACTCAGTACGTGTGTCTTAGTCAGCTCAGTTGCTGCAACAAATGCCGTAGACAGTGCGGCTTAAAAAACACTTATTTCTCTATAGCCATTACTTTGAAATAACTTTAAGTAGCGTATAATCTATAAAAATATTGAATAGATACGTTGTACACCTGAAATTAACATAATATTGTAAAGTAAAAAACACACACATTTATTCCTTACAATTCTGGAAGTTGGAAGTTTGAGATCAAGGTGTCTGGTTGGGTTCTTGGTGAGGGCTCTCTTCCTGTTTATACTGTCACATGGCCTTCCTTGGTGCCTAGGAGAGACTGAGATGCCCAGGATCGTCCTCCTTTTATAAGGGCATTAATCCCATCATAAGGGCCCCACCCTCATGATCTCATCTAAACCTAATTACCTTCCGAAGACCCCCTCTAAATGCCATCACATTGGAGGTTAGGGTTTCAACATGTGAATTTGTGGGGACACAAGCACTGTATGTGAGAAAACTACATGAGGCTAGGAAAAGACCACCAGAAAAGATCAGGCAGAGAACAATCTCCAGAACTAGCCCTAGACTCAAAGCTGTCCTGAACACAATTAGCAAAGTATAAGTAAGACAAGTTTCGAAAGGATTGAATTCCTTCCAAGTAACTTAACTGTGTCCTAAAACAGAACACAAAGCTATCCAAAGGAACAAAGAATAACCAGTATTGAACAAGACAAAATTCAAACCATTTGCATCCAATAAAAATTTGCTAGGCATGCAGAGAAGCAGAATAATATAACTCAAAAAGATGAGAAAAATCAAAGTATAAAACAGATCCAGAAATAACACAGATGATAAAATTATTAAATCATAGCATTATAAGAGTAATCACAAGTATGTTCAAGAAGGTTGAGGAAAGCATGAGCATGTTAAGGAGAGACATGGAAGACACAGAAAAAAAAATCCATGCCAGACTCCTTCCTGGTGATTTGAGTTTGGAGACTGGGCCATTCGGTATATCAGCTTTCAGTGAGTTGGCTTTTAGAAAACTGGCTTTGGAGAACTGACCAAGAACTGTATTTTAGATGTGAGATTGATAGTGATGCTAATACTTCTTTCCTTTTTGAATGGAGGTAGCACAGCTTGGGAACTACAGGCCTCCCTCCTCTTGTTGGAGGAACAGGTTGGGGTGGGTGAGAGCAGTGTGGGTGCTCTCTTTTTGGAAGCTTCTTCTGAGGATCAGGAGTGGAGAGGGAGAATGGACTCTGTGGGCGTGCAGATCCAGGAGAGCAAAAACCAAAAGTCTGGTTGCACAGTGACACTTATTTCACCCAACTGAGAAACTGGGACCAGTGGAAGGCAGGCTCTGCTGAGTTGGTGAAAGTGGTGAAATCTTCCTCATTGGTACTTTACCAAGAGAAAGATGTGCCTTAAAAGACTGTAAAGCTGGGGATGGAGAGAGAAGCTGTCCTCATATACCTAGAAAGTTCCTAGTAAGGCATTGTGTTGAAGATCCAAGCTTGGGTGTAATGTGGCCACTGTTCTTCAGTCTCTCACAGTCTAATGGGCTTGCCTTCCTCACTTTCTGTTCATTTTTATTTTCTTTATTGGCTCCCATTCTTCTTGCATGCATACTAAGTTATTTCAGATGTGTCCACCTCTTTCGACCCTATGGGTCACAGCCCATCAGGCTCCTCTGTCCATGGAATTCTCCAGGCAAGAATAGTGGAGTGGGTTGCCATGCCCTTCTCCAGGGGATCTTCCCAACCCAGGGATCGAACACAGGTCTGCTGCATTGCAGGCAGATTCTTTACTGTCTGAGCCACCCGGGAAGCCCAAGAATACTGGAGTGGGTTGATATTTCCTCCTCCAGGAGATCTTCCCAACTCAGGGATCAAACCAGTGTCTCTTTCATCATCTGCATTGGTAGGTGGGTTCTTTACCACTAGTGCCACCTGGGGAGTCCTCATTCTTCTTGCTGCTGCTGCTGCTAATTCGCTTCAGTCATGTCCGACTCTATGCGACCCCATAGACTGCAGCCCATCAGGCTCCCCATCCCTGGGATTCTCCAGGCCAAGAATACTGGAGTAGGTTGCCATTTCCTTCTCCAATTCATGAAAGTGAAAAGTAAAAGTGAAGTCGCTCAGTTGTGCCCTACTCTTAGCGACCCTATGGACTGCAGCCTACCAGGCTCCTCCGTCCATGGGATTTTCCAGGCAAGAGTACTGGAGTGGGGTGCCATTGCCTTCTCCACCATTCTTCTTACTAGCCTCTTAAATAATTTGGTGCCTATATGGAGCTGATAACAAGGTATCCTGAGCTTCCTACTGCTCTATTTATACAGTTATCATGATGGAGAGGGGGAGGAAACTGTACACATTATTAGAGCCTAGAATGAGAATTCCCTTAGACCCAGGGAACCAGGGCTCCTGCCTTGAGCTCTGCGCTACAGAGGGCTCGCCCAGGGCTCTTCTCAGGCAATACTAGCCCACTTGGCCGGAGGTCCAAAGCCCAAAGGCAATGTGACTGTTTCAAGTCCATGCCCCCAGGAACCCAGACCAGAGCCATCACAGTTGGGCTGGAGTGTCCACACAGGGAAGAGAGACAAGGTGTATGTGCCACAGGAAAGGAGACACTTCCCTGCTGGCTCAGATGGTAAAGCGTCTGCCTACAAATTGGGAGACCCGGGTTTGATCCCTGGGTCAGGAAGATCCTCTGGAGAAGGAAATGG
Source organism: Bos grunniens (assembly GCF_055505025.1). Lineage (NCBI taxonomy): Eukaryota > Metazoa > Chordata > Mammalia > Artiodactyla > Bovidae > Bos > Bos grunniens. The sequence continues at coordinate 74,275,773 of NC_141170.1, forward strand.
GGACCCACTCCAGTACTCTTGCTTGGAAAATCCCATGGACAGAGGAGTGTGGTAGGCTACAGTCCTTGGAGTCCCAAAGAGTCGGATACAACTGAATGACTTCACTTTGTTTATTTTCTTTTACCCCAGATACCTCAAATGTTCACAGTAAACTGTCTGGAAATCCAGAGGTGGCCTGACTTCTTGCTGGGGGAGCCCAATATTACTTTTTACCAGCTTGAACCCTGTCTCTGGGGCCTGGGCAGTGTAACAGAACTCATGACTTTACCAGTCATTCTGTGTCATGTCTCTTAGCATCACCAAATTAGAGCTCTCAATTTCATTCCCTTCAACCCACAGTCCTTCCCATCTTAATAAACAGTTTCACCATCTACTCAGTTGATCAGACATTCTTCTCTTGTTATCCTGAGCTTCTGCTGAGACAATCCCTTAGTATGTCCTGTTTGATGTGCCTCTGAAATAGATCCCAAATCCAGCTACATCTTACCTGCTTTATTGCTACCACCTCACATTGAGTCACCATCATTTCTCACCTGGGCTACTTCACCAGCTTCTACAACACTCTCTCACTTTGCCTCTCTTCCCACTAGCTGATTCTCCAACAGCAACTAAAGTGACTTATTAAAAAGTAAGACAGATGATACTATTCCCTTGTTTAAAATCCGCTAATGGATTTCCACTGAGATTAGAATTATTCCAAATTCCTTTCAATGTCCCATAGGTCCTATACAAACTGCCCTCTATCTATGCTCAATAGCCTCCTCTTAGCCCATTCCTTCTTAATCATCACCTCCTTCCCCTCTGGTCTCTATATATTTCAGATGCTCATACTAATTTCCTTCCCTACACATGCTCTTTTGTTTGGTCTGGAATAGTCTTACCAAGTTCTTAAAAGGTGTGTAAATGCTCAGTCGCTCAGTTATGTTTGACTCTTTGCGACCCCACGGACTGTAGCCTGCCAAGTTCCTCTGTCCATAGAATTTTTCAGGCAAGAATACTGGAGTGGGTTGTCACTTCCCACTCCAGGGCATCTTCCCCATCCAGGGATCGAATCTGTGTCTCCTGTGTCTCTTACATCGGCAGGCAGATACTTTACCATTGAGCCACCTAAGAAGCCCTGGGTTCCTCTTATCTGGGCTCAAATGTCATCTTCTAAGAGAAGCTTTACTTAACCACCTTCTCAATGGAGCCTGTCACACCTCTAGCATCTCCAGTCACTCCCTAGCATACTATCCTGTGTTATTTTCTTCATAGCACTCATCAACACCTGAAATTACCTTATTTTGTTCATGCTTATTGTTGGTTGTCCTCCATTAGAACATAAGTTCACAAAGGAAGGACTCTTTTAATGAATTAAAAAAAGAGTCAGCATCTAGAATAGTTCTTGATATACAGTTGGTATATATAAATATCTGTTAAATGAATGAACTAATCAATGTACATATGAGGTTTTCAAGCTTTCTGACAATTCATCCAGAATTTGTTTGCAGGTTGTTCATACTGAAAATAAAGAAATCAATCTGGTATCTTAAACTGGGTTTCCTGGGAAGCAACTCTGACACTGAGATTAGCATATAGGGAGTTTACAAGGGATTGCTTCAGGGATCAACACCAATGGAGAGAAAGTAGAATTTGGCAGAAGGAAAAGTTTGGTTATTAGTCCCATAAAAGGTCTAAGTTGATCCTAATAGGAATTCCAAAGCTAGGGTAACACTCTAAGTTTGGTTTAGATCATGATGGCTGGGACCAGGATTTATATTTCCATGATGCCCCATCATTGTTGTGTCGCCAAGTCATGTCTGACTCTTTGCAGCTCCATGGATTGCGGCATTCCAGGCTTCCCTGTCCCGCACCATCTTCTGGAGTTTGCCCAAGTTCATGTCCATTAAATTGGTGATGCCATCCAACCAGCTTCAGGGTCTTTACCAATGAGTCAGTTGTTTGCATCAGGTGGCTAAGTCCAGTCATTAGACACAGGTTACCTTGGGGAGGAAGTACACCATTGGGGATCAACTACAGACACCACAACTACAGTAGGTCTCAGTGCTGCAACTAGTACTCATCTCCCTCCTCTCCTGGCCATTTATTTTACCCTCACTCTCAGCCTCTGGTGTCACCCTCTGGCGTCCTGGTGGCTTTCCTGGTAGTATGATCCAGACTCTCAACTCTTAAAGAGTCTGAGTCCCTGGTCACCCTGCTGTTCTCGTGCTAGAGCTACTACACTGGTCAATTTACTATCAAAACTAAACAAGACAGTACCAAGAAGTGCTCAAATGGATCACCTGGGTGGAAAGCATATTATTATTATTATTATTTTGCCTCTACTGTCTAATAGAAGTCTTATGTCCTCCTGGTGACTAGGGATGGTGATTTTAGCCAGGATGGTGATTCCTCTTCTTGTTCTCTGATCCTTTGGCATAAGGAGCTTTAAGAGCCCAGGTGGTGGCCATGGTGAAAGTACTCTGTTCTAGCAACCAAGACTCTTGACTGTTCAGAACCAGAATTTCAAGAATAAGAAGCACAAATTCCCCAAGTGGGTCATTAGGAGTGAAAGAAAACAGGACAACTTCTGCTTTCACCTCTTGATTCCTAGGCCTGTGTATTTTACCTCTTGGGGAAACAGCACCACATAAGGGTCGTTTATTTAGAATGTGCCCTGCATTGTGGAGGATGGCATTCCACTTTCATAAGGAGTTGTCTCTGAGTTGGCTCTTCTATCAGGCTAGTGGCTTCTGGGTATTGCAGTATGTGATGTGAACAATGTATTTTCACCATCATGTGCCCATTCCAACTGCCCTTTAAGTGGGTCCCTTTGTGTAACACAGTAGTATGTGAGATCTCATGCTAGAAGATTAAGTATTCTATGTGCACTCGAATAATGAATGGTACTGGGTGAGGCACTGCCAAAAGGAAAAGCAAATCCACATCTAGAACATGTCTATTCTTGGGAAAGGGTAGATGGTAACCAAAGTAGTTAACTTGTCTTCAAGTGGTGGCTTGGTCTCTTGGAGGGACTATGTTCTTGGTTTCTGTTGCAAGAAGGTTGGACATTCAGTCATGGTGGTAGCTCAACCAGCCTTAAGGGAGCCCTGTGCCACTGCATTCATGAAGAACCTTCATTCCTGTTACCATGGGAACCCCATTCACATGCCCATCATGCAAGCAATGGAGTGGCTGATGACAGAGGCTGGCTTGTATCAACTGGGATATGCAGGTTTTTTAGTACCTCTCCTGTGATGCTCTCTGACTGTCATTAACATGTGAAATTAAGATCTTTATACTCTGTGCTCACTTCCATGTATTCACCCACACAGCTTTATCCTTGTTTTAGTTGTTCTCCAACCTTCCAAGCTTTCCGCTCCCAGACCCCTGACCAGATGGCCAAGTTATTCAGCACTGCCCACAAGTACCTGTGTATTCTAATTTCAGGCCACTTTTCTTTCCACATAAAGTGGTTGACCAGGTGGGAGACATTCTTCTCACCATTACCTTTCAAGGCCATATTGGGTGGGGCAGCAGGGCAGTCATCACTCTTTTCTAACTTGCACCAGCAAATGAAGTTGAGCCATTTCTGAGTAAAGCTCAGGCTTTTTCTCCCTATATTAACTGATCATCAAGGATTCCCCCATGCAGTAAGAGATGTGAACTGAGTCGTAAATAACCACCAGTGGTAAATAACTGGTAAATAACAACCAGCTTTCTGAGAAGGGGAAACAACCTGATTTATAACATTAGCTAATATCCTAGCAATTTCTTGTTCATTTTGTCCAGCATGATGTAATCTATTTACTGGATCAGTGTGATATTCTGCACGATGTCCAGCTGGTTCAAGTCTCTTTAGACAATGTTATGACAGAGGACAGAGAGTTAACACAGCTTAAGGACAAGGCTATAAGTGGACACTGTTGCACAGTCCAAGGAATCTGAGTTATTTCTGATTCTCCTTTTGATAGGGATATAAAGAGTCCATTTGTCAGATCACTGGCCACATATCATCTACCTGCATCCATACTAATCTGCTCTAGCAAAGATAACATACCTGACACAGCAGCTGCTAACTATTAGGTTAGATTTGTGATAGTCCATTGCCATTTTCCAGGATTTGTCTGGATTTTGTAAAGGCCAGAATGGTGAATTAAACAGAGTATTCTTGCCTGGAGAATCCCATGGTCAGAGGAGCCTGGCAGGCTACACAGTCCATGGGGTTGCAAGAGTTGGACATGACTTAGCAACAGAATAACCAACCAACATGATGAGAATCATCACCCAGCCATCTCTTAAGGAGGCAACCACATTTACCTTTTTCTCTCATTCCTTTTAGTTATGAATGGTACAATACATACAGTTGACCCCCCATATCTGTGGGTTCCACATCCACAAAATTCAATCAACAGTGGATGAAAAATATTAAAATAAGTTCTAGAAATTTCTAAAAAGCAAAACTCGAATTTGCCACACTCTGGCAATTATTTGCATAGCATTTACATTGTATTTGCAACTATTTACATAGCATTTACATTGTATTAGGTAATATAAGTAATCTAGAGATGATTTCAGAGCAGGCAATGGCACCCCACTCCAGTACTCTTGCTTGGAAAATCCCATGGACAGAGGAACCTGGTAGGCTACAGTCCATGGGGTCACGAAGAGTCGGACACGACTGAGCTACTTCACTTTCACTTTTCACTTTCATGCATTGGAGAAGGAAATGGCAACCCACTCCAGTGTTCTTGCCTGGAGAATCCCAGGGATGGCGGAGCCTGGCGGGCTGCCATCTATGGGGTTGCACAGAGTCGGACACGACTGAAGCAACTTAGCAGCAGCAGCAGCAGAGATGATTTAAAACATACAGGAGGATGTACATAGGTTATATGCAAATATTACATAATTTTATATAAGGGATTTGAGCATCTGTGGATTTTGGTACCTACAGGGGTCCCAAAAGCACTCCCCCTTGGATACCAAAGGATGATTAGATAATACAAAATTTGCTGATTCAGCCTTTTTTGAGTATACAGTTCTGTGGCATTTAATACATTCACATTATGTGCAACCTCCACCACCATTAATCTCTGTAACTCTCAACATCTCATTTCACTCCACATAATGTCTTCAAGATTGATCTACATTATAGACGGTCTGATTTTCATGTCTTATTAAGGTTAAATAAAATTCTATTGTGTATAAGTACACTAGATTTTATTCATTCATCCATCATTGAACATTTGGGTTATTTCCACCTTTTGGCTACTGTGAAATGCTTTATGGACATGGATGTGTACATGTCTTTCCCTGAAGAAGTTCTGTTAATATTTTTTGCAATGCAGTCTTCATTTCAGTTACAACATTTTTGACTTTTAGCATTTCCTTTTCACTCTTTGTTAGAGTTCCCATCTCTCTACTTATATTACCCAGCTTCCCAGGTGGCTCAGTGGTAAAGAATCCGCCTGCTTTGCAGGAAACACAGGAAACACTGGTTCAATCCCTGGATCAGGAAGATCCCCTGGAGAAGGAAAATGGTAACTCACTCCAGTATTCCTTCCTGTGAAATCCCATGGACAAAAGGAGCCTGGTGGGCCACAGTCCAAAGGATCACAGAGAGTCAGACACAACAAAGTATGCATGCTCATTTAGCTTATGCTTGCCAATTTCCCCATCTCTTCTGTTTTTTTTTTTTTATTGTTGTTTGTTGATGTTCTTTATCAAGCCTTTATCAAGTGTTGTAGTAAAGTTTTTGTATACATATATAAAAATAGTATCTATAATATATATTTTAGAAAATGTATGAATTTTTACTTAACTAAAAAATTTATGACATTTTGATTCTACTTGTTTGGCTTAACATGAATAGAATGCTAGATTTCTAATTTTAAAAAGCAGATATGCAACAAGCAATAAAGATTTACAGTATAATGTGGGAAACTATAGTCAATATCTTATAATAACCCCTAATAGAAAATAATCTGAAAAATAATATATATTTTAATATTATATATATATATAATAATAATATATATGCATCTGTAACTGAAATCTCCTTCTGGTGCACCTGAAATATTATAAGTCAATATACTTCAAATATATATATATAAAGAAAAAAAAAAAACCAGGAACTTCTCTGGTAGTCCAGTAATTAAGAATCCACCTTGCAGTACAGGAAACATGGGTTTGATCCCTGGTCGGAGGACTAGGATTCTACGTGCTACAGAGCGACTAAGCCTGCGCCACCACTGCTGAGCCCACTGCCACAAGCAGAGTCCATGCACCACAACAAAAGATCCCACATGATGCAATGAAGATCTCCATCCCACATCTAAGGCCCGATGCAGTCAAATAAATAAATCTTTTTTAAAAAAACCCACCCCCCCCCAAATAAGAAAATGGAATATTATTTAGCCATTCAATGTCAATGTAGATTTATATTTATTGACATGTGGAGAAAAGTACAATATATTGCTCCATTGAAAAACTACAGAGAATAAAAAGTATTCATAGTGTAAAAAAAAAAAAAAATCAGTAAGGCTAGAAGGGGTTGGAGTGGGAGAAATGCCCTCCCGTAGGTGAGAAGGCTCTGGTAAAGTCTTCTCTCCTGGAAAGTCAACTCTTGTAATGGAGAATGTTCTGGGCATATTTCACAATGGCTGCTCTTCCTCCATCTCTTCCAGAAGCATAAGGGTATCTACTTGGCTCTTTATTATGAAACTTGGTGAGATTTTTGGAGGTAAAACTCTCTGTGGTGTGGGAGCACAACTAAGACTGAGGCCCAGCAGAGCTTCTCGCTCTCTAGATAGTCCCCACTCAGTCATCAGCGATTGTCAAAACGACCACTGAGATGAGTGTTCCCACCATTTAAGGCTCCAGAGTCTTCTGCTGCTCACAGTCACATCTTTGCTATGACTCTCTGAACTTGTCAGTCTTTTCAGACTTCAGGGTGGCAGTTTACCCTGCAACCTCAGTGTTCTAATGGTTTCAATAAAAGCCAGTGGCTTTCCATTTGTTCAGCTTTTTCTTCTAAGAACAGTAGTGATAACTTCTAAGCTCTTCACATGGTGGTGGTGTAGATGGAAATTCCTCCTCAGGTTGTTTTTATCTAGTACCTTGTCTGAGGTGGGGGGTATGGTTTCATAAGCTTTTACTTGGTGTTCCCTACTATGATAGTTCTTACTCCTTACAGGCCAAAAATTCAGTATGGGGGGCTGTGCAAATACCAAGGACATCTACTCTTAAGTGTACATTTGTACAGTGGGGACATGACAAGTGGTGCGTTTGAAAATCCAGTAAAACTACTACAAGCTGGACCTGGGCTAGACCTCCATCCCAGCACCCTCTCTGCCCCCAGTCTAACAAAGTCCATAAAGATTGAGTCTCTCAGTATCAATGTCAGTTCAAATTCTGCATCCAATTGTCCTTGAAATGTTTGGGTACCTTTTCCCCCAAACATTAGGTACTCTTTCCCCAGCCATAAGCAAATGGCTATAGATCCCTTGAGGAAAGGACTCGATTACTGGGGAATTATTACTGTGTACACTCTATGGGGTCGCACAGAGTCGGACACGATTGAAGTGACTTAGCAGCAGCAGCAGCAGCACACTTTTATGGTGTTGTAGTCCTTCCCCCCCAGGGACATGTTTCTCCTTTAATTAATGTATTCCAGGTCCAAAAATTGGTTGTAAATCCAAAACTAAAATGGAGCCACTTATGTTAGGGACAAAATGGAGCTGGCTAATTCAGGTGTGTTAAAGAAAACTGAAACTTATCTAAATTCACCTTATCTAACTTAAGATGCACGAATTTATAGCTCTTCTCAGAAATCAGCAGGGGATGCCAGCCAGTCGTCAAATGCCAAGTGTGTTCATGCCATCTTCAGGTTTCCTTATTCCTGGGACTCAGCTACCCTGAGCTAAGGCAGAAGACCCCCAGGCAACCAGTCCACTAAAAGTGTTAAATAACTTCTGTATTTATCCTCCCCAACCCCCCACCAAAAAATAAAACCGTTAATCTGAGCAACTTGAACTCATTTCTTGGTAACCTTGAGTGTCCCAGCTTGCAGGTCAAAAGCCTTTCAATAAACTCATCTTTCTGCTTTGTTTTATTCATTGTGAAGAATTTGGGTTTTGACATAGTTCAGGTCCAGAAATTGGGCAAGTTTTCACTGCGGCAACTTTCTTCGACTTCTTGATCTTCCATCCTTGATTTATTTGAGTTGTTCAGATTGAGGACTTCGTTTGATGGTTGCCCATCTATTTTGCCCTAGATGCCTTGTTCTATTTACCATCTCTATAATTTTGTGGGTCAGGCCCCTTTGACTGCACTCCTGCCTTGTAGCATCCACTTGGTTTCGGATATTTAAATGTCACCATAAGATCCCTGTGTTACAGGGTCCTAGTGTCTCTACCTCTCTCAGGAAGCCCAGTACTGAAATGTCATCTTCTACCTGTAGCCCTGGACTCCAAAGAGAGTCACCACTGAATTTATGAGTGATGTTGTCGCCTCTCACTAGAAAATTTCTTTTTGATTTGGTAAGTGGTATATCCTCTGGACTTTCCTGTGAAATATATTCTTCTTCTTAGTTTTGCAGTTCTATATAAGGACTTTTGCTCTAGCATGCTCATTTGTCTGAGCTGTTTAATCCCCCCCTTACACTGTCAACCACAGCAGTTCCAGCATTTCTACCTTATTTGTTGTAGCACGGGCCATTGCTTTTTCCCTGCTTCTAGATGACATCTTAAGTGTGTTCACGCCATTACTTGGGGTTCTTGTCTGAGTGTTAAAGCCTGTGTCCTGGGAAGGTAATCCCAAATGAATAAAATTCTCCCTCATCTGACCTTACATTCCACCTCTCTCTTCTCTTTTTATCCAGAACCTTCAGAATTCAATCCTATGCATACTTCCTTGGCTTCTGTTGGTACTTGTCATCTAGCTTCTACAACTTCTTTGGGGTTGCTTTCCAATATTATCAGCCTTAGAATGTCTGTTACTTAACTCTAATCTTTGCCTAGTGGTCAGGAGGGAGTGTGGGGGTGCATCCTGAGGGAGGTACATGTTATCTTGCACAGAAGGTCTCTCAGAATCTCACAAGGCAGGAGCACTAGCTTTTAATAGACACAGTGGAGCATTTTGCCAGGCCAGCAGGTTGTAGCGAATTTAAGATTTTTCATGTATATTGAACTAAATGTCCTCATCCCATGTGTCAGGGTCCCACTCTTTCCCAGGCTTGAAATGGACCTAACCTGCCCAAGTGGAAAGTTTAATCTTCTTTGGAAGTTTCCACTTGGCCTTCTATGAGTATTACAGTTAAGTCCTAGGATGATCCTCAGTTTTCTCTGTCTTCCCACGGCAGGAGATGAGAACTTCTTTATATGCCTCCAGAAGGTCTTCTGGGGTTCACATTGAGCTTTGAATTGTAGATTAATCATACTCAGCCTTTCATAATCTCTCTTCAAAGTATCAAGTCCACTTAGCAATAGCCAATCAAATCCCAAGGGTCTTATAGATACTATTTCCCCTATATTTCGGCAACAGTGCCTGATCTTTCCCAGTACACCATGATAGAAAGCTTTAATAATTGTCCTGCTTTTTTGTGGTAGCTCTGTTTCACCTGCCATCACTGATTTATTGCAAGCCAGTGAAATTGGTGGCCAACTCCAAAATTCAATCATCGTATCTGCTTTCTTGGACCGTTTCTGGTACCAAAGCTTTTAAATCAGGTTCCATGAAAAGTAAACTCTGAAGCAAAGATCAGTGTTCTGGAAGTGTATTAAGAACACTAGTGCAAGGAAAGGCATAAGAGTAGGATCAGACAGAGTGAAAAATTAGGTTATGAGGCTGTTGCATAATAATTTGACTGGCTTTTGTCCCTGGTTCCTGGGAGGTAACTTCTAAACCACTGGAATTTCCAATGGGACAGGAGTGAGTTTGTTATTTATAGTGGGTCCTTGGACCACACCTGAGTTTATGCTAATGAGATGATTCAGGATGAAGGTTGGTCATGCCAAGAAAGACCAACCATGTGGTTAAAGAGTTGAGACTTTCAGCCATGTGATATCAACCCAAGTTCTGGACATCTAGGGAGGTAAAGGGAACTGGAGACTGAGTTCAGTCATGGGGCCAGTGATTCAATCAGTTATGGTTGTGTAATGAAACCCCAATAAAAAGTCAGGACACTGAAGTCAGTGGAGCTTCTTGCTTCATGAACAACACATTGATGTGTCAGGAGGGTGAGATGTCCTGACTCCATAGAGAGAGGGCACAGAAGCTCTGTGTTCAGGACCTTTCCAGACTTCACCCCAGGTATCTCTTCATTTGGCTAGTTCTGATGCGTACTCTTTATAATAAAATTGTAGTCATAAGTGTAGCACATTCTTGAGTCCTGTGAATCATTATTCCCTCAAATTACTGAACCTGAGAAGGTTGTGGGAAATCCCAGAATTGTAGCTTGTCAGTCAGAAGTACAGGTGGCCTATGGGTCCCTGAGCCTGTGGATAACATCTGGAGTAAGGGCAGTCTTATTGGACACTGTGACCTTAAATCATGGGTTTTGAGCTAACTCTGGGTGCTCAGTGGCCAAAATACACAGCAGGACAAGAGATAACATTCTAAATGATACCAACCTCAGCTGATCCCACAGGGAGTTCTGATGCTCTGAAGCTCACTGTTGTTCCAAGTTGCGCAGGGGGATCAGACGTTTATAGTTCCATGACGTCTTCAAGCTGCCCTTGGGCAGCTCTCTTTAACCAAGGGAATTCCTGAAGAGAGCAGATAGCTGAAGGTTATGGCCAGGTAGCATTCCTAGAAACTGAGGGATGCTGTTCAATCTTGAAGCAGAATTACCAGGCAAGTCACAGTGCTTGCTACACTTTGTAACTCCTTCTACTAAATGGTAGTGAGCAGAGTGATTGAACAAAGAACTGAAGATTCTTTTGGATTTGTAAACATTTTGCCCCTAAAGAGAATTCAAAGAGTCAAAGAGCGAGATTGGCTGGTTGATCCTGGCAAATCCTCACAAGTGATCATATCATTTTCCCAATTAAATCTTTTTGACGTCTTCCTATTGCCCTGGGGATGGATAGTCTTAATATCCTTAGCACAACAACTTAGGCTTTGTGTGAAACGGCCCCTTCTTGAATCTGCAGGATCATGTCTTTCTCATCTCACTGCACTCATGTTCTCTCTGTCTGTGGGTTATGCTCAGTCGTTAAGTCACCTCCAACTCTATGTGACCCCAGGGACTGTAGCACACAGGCTTCCCTGTCCTTCACTATCCCCTGGAGTTTGCTCAAATTCATGTCCATTGAGTCAGTGATGCTATCTAACCATTTCATCTGCTGTCACCCCCTTCTCCTTTTGCTTTAAATCTTTCCCGGCATCAGGGTCTTTTCCAGTGAGTCGGATTTTTGCATCAGGTGGCCAAAGTATTAGAATTTCAGCTTCAGCAACAGTCCTTTGAATATTCAAGGTTGATTTTATTTAGGATCGATTGGTTTGATCTTGCTGTCGAAGGGACTTTCAAGAGTCTTCTCCAGCACCATAATTCAAAAGCATTAATTCTTTGGTGCTCATCCTTCTTTATAGTCCAACTCTCATATCTGTACACAACTACTAGAAAAACCATAGCTTTGATTATACAGACCTTTGTCGACAGAGTGATGTCTCTGCTTTTTAATATGCTAGATTTGTCATAGCTTTCCTTCCAAGAAGCAAGTGTCTTAATTTCATGGCTGCAGTCACTGTCTGCAGTGATTTTGAAGCCCAAGAAAATAAAATCCGTCACTGCTTCTACTTTTCCCCCTTTTGTTTGCCATGAAGTGATGGGACCAGATATCATGATCTTAGTTTTCTGAATGTTGAGTTTTAAGCCAGCTTTTTCACTCTCCTCTTTAGAGTGGTATCCTCTGCATATCTGAGGTTGCTGATATTTCTCCCACCAGTCTTGACTCCAGCTTGTGATTCATCCAGCCCAGCAGTTTGCATGATGTACTCTGCATATAAGTTAAATAAGCAGGGTGACAATATACAGCTTTGATGTACTCTTTCCCAATTTTGAACCAGTCCATTTGTCCATGTCCTGCTCTAACTGTTGCTTCTTGACCTGCATACAGCTTTCTCAGGAAGCAAGTAAGGTGGTCGGGTTATTCCCTTCTCTTTAAGAATTTTCCAGTTTGTTGTGATCCACACAGTCAAAGGTTTTAGTGTAGTCAATGAAGCAGATATCTTTCTGGAATTCTTTTGCTTTTTCTATGATCCAATGGATGTTGACAATTTGATCTCCGCTTCCTCTGCCTTTTCTAAACCCAGCTTGAACATCTGGAAGTTCTCAGTTCATGTACTGCTGAAGCCTAACTTGAAGGATTTTGAGCATAAACTTGCTAGCATGTGAAATGAGTGCAATTATTTGGCATTGCCTTTCCGTGGATTGCACCTGACTTTTTAAAGTTTTGGAGTCTTTTCACAGGCTGCTTCCTCTACCTGGAAACGCTTCCCTACCTCTTTACCTGGCCAATTTTTACTGATTTTTAGGTCTTTAAATGTCTGTTTCTCAGAGAGGTCTTCCCTAACCTTCACTCTAGATAAGGGCCACCTGTTATACGCTCTCATAGTACTTGTGCCCTTTAGATGGCCTAAAAATACTTACCAGACATAGTTACCTGTGTGTTTAGCTGTTTAATGCCTGTCTTTCTCCTTCTGGTAAGTGTCATGAAGGCAGGAACTATGGCTATTTTGTTCTTCCCCTTTTCCCAGCACTTAATTCAATGTGGCATGAGAGTTTAATATTTGTTGAGTGAATAAGTAAATGAAGTAATTAAGGATAGACAATATTGATGCAGGTTAGTGGCTAAAATCATATGGCTCTGGAAGCAGATGGGGTTCAAGTGTTTTAAATTCTGATTCTTCTATTGAGAGCTCTGTAAATATGTCCTTACCTTCAACAATGTAGAAACTTCAGATTATCAGTTCACATTGAGTTTGTCTGACTTGGGAAACCTAACTCAATAACCAAATTCTAGGAGAATAATGTGGGATGAGAATACCTATTTATTAGCAGCAGTACTGCATACCCCTGAAGCACATGGACTGTCCTGGGATGAATCCAAAACTGTCATCTTGGCCACAGTATTCAGCCTCTTGGTACATCAGTTTCCTCACCTGTAAACAAAGCACCTGTGTTTAACCTGTCAAACATGTCTAATTCACAGCACCCAGTTTAATGTTGCTATAAGGATCCAATGGAACCTGATAAGTGCTTTATATGTGTTGGCGAATATTACTTATTAATTTAGGTTGAGAGACACCTCTGGCTTGACAGCTGGAGCTGGTTAGCTGCAGAAGACATTCCCTCTGGGTGAGTAAATTCAGGCCATAGACCAAATAGACTAGAGTTGTTCGGTAGGATAAAAGTAATGGAAATATCCTCTGGCAACATTTCCAGAAAGCTGGAAGGGAGCTAGAGGACAGATCTTCTCCTTCCCAAGGACTGTTTTGCCTAAAAATCCATGGCGAATCACTCAGACCCAGAATTCTCCTCCTCCTCACAGAGAGTGTAAACACCCTGGGAGATTTTGGACACTTGCTCCCCTTGTAGATTCCAGGAAGGCCATTATCCTTAAGGAAAAATGGCCTCTCTCCAGTCATTCAGGTCATAACACCATTGATTAGTTTTCTTTAAACACACTAGACCTAAGGAAGAAGTCTTATCACCTTGATTCCAGTTCCTCCTTTGCCAAATTTCCTTGCACATTCATGAGAGGCTGATGCCTCTTATGGTGGAACATTTCTTCAGGTAGAGTTCTAATTTTTCCCTCATCATTTCTGAAAAATTTTAGAGCACTTATATAGTAGCCCTCAAACTGGGAAACTGGAGACCCGAGCCTGGAAAATTATGAGAATGAGATATGGGTTTTAATTCTGACTTTGATACTAATTGGTGAACTTGGTCATAACCTATGGCTTAGGCTTCTTCATTTGAAAATGAAGCAGAAAGAGAAAATAAGCTAGATACCCTCTTAGGTTTGCAATTCAGAGATTTTGCATCATGCTCTCAAAAAAAACTCAATATATTGTTAATGTACTTTCAGAGTAGAAAGTTGTACTGAATATTTTATAAATGAAGATATTAACTTTTCTTCGTGGTGATCTTGGAAAGTAGATTTGGTACAAAAAAAAAAAAAAGATTACAATTCTGAGGATTGGATAAGAACCCAAATATGGTCTTCCAGGGCATCCATATGACCATTGCACAAAATATTGGGTTGGCCAAAAGGTTCATTCATTTTCTTCTGTAAGATGGCTCTAATAGTGCTTAGTTGTCTTTAACATCATTCATAACAATTTTGTTAGATTGTATTGTGACAGCTGTCAGATCAGCATGCATTTAAAAAAAACATCAAAACTGATGAATTTTTGTGTAGCCATTTTAATATTGCTGATGGAAGAAAAAAGGCAACATTTTGGGCATATTGTATTTTGTTATTTCAAGAAAAGTAGAAACACAACTGAAATGCAAAAATGATTTGTACAGTATATGAAGAAAAATCTGTTGAAGTGGCTTGTGAAGTTATTTATCACTGGACTATGCTCCATGGTTAGGTAGACCAGCTGAAGTTGATGGAGATCGAGACATTGAGAAGAATCAATGTTATACCATGCAGGAGGAAGCCAACATACTCAAAATATCCAAATTAAATACTGAAAATCATTTGCACCGGCTTAGTTATGCTCAATGCTTTGATGTTTGGGTTCCACATAAGTGAAGCTGGGGGGTGGGGTGCAGGCGGGGAAACCTTCTTGATTGTATTTCTGCAAACAATTCTTTACATAAACATAATGAAAATGTTCTACTTTAAAACAGATTGTGATGGGAGATGAAAAGTGGATACTGTACAATCATATTGAAAGGAAGAAATCATTGGGCAAGCAAAATAAACCACTAACAACCACATCAAAGGCTGGTCTTCATCCAAAGAAGGTGATGTTGTGTATTTAGTAAGATTGAGAAGGGATGCTCTATTATGAGCTCTTCCCAGAAAAACAAATTATGATTTCCAACAAGTACTGCTCCCAATTAGAACAACTTAAAGCAGCACTCCACTTAGTCAACAGAAAATGCATAATCTTCCATTAGGATAAGGCAAGACCACATATGTCTTTGATGACAGGCAAAACTGTTACAGCTTGGTTGGGAAGTTCTCATTCATCTGCCATATTCACCAGCCACTGTCCCTTTGGATTTCCATTTATTTTGGCCTTTACAAAATTCTCATAATGGAAAAAAATTTCAATTCCCTAAAAGACTGTACAAGGCACATGGAACAGTTTCTGCTCAAAAAGATAAAAAGTTTTGGGAAGATGGAATTATGAAGTTGCCTGGAAAATGGAAGAAGGTAGTAGAACAAAACAGTGAATACATTGTTTAATACAGGTCTGGGTGAAAATGAAAAATATGTCTTTTTTTTATACTCACCTGGCTTGGGTTGGTTTACAGATCTTTTCCTTGACTACTTCTTCTGGGAAATGAATGTAACTGAGCAAGGAGATAGGTTCTTAGGGGGGAGAGAGTCACAAAAGTCATAGTCATTCTACCCCAACAGTTTGCCATGGCTGTAGAGACAGCTGTAAAGGCTGTGTGACAAAACCTCTCTCAGCCTCAGTATCTATGTCTATAAAATAACACCAACTTTGCAGGGTTACTGTAAGAATGAGAACAGCAGTATATAGTATTTCAGTTCAGTTCAGTCACTCAGTCGTATCCAACTCTTTGTGACCCCATGGACTGCAGCACACCAGGCTTCCCTGTCAATCACCAACTCCCGGAGTTTACTCAAACTCATGTCCGTCGCATCTCCTCCCAACTTCAATCTTTCCCAGAATCAAGGTCTTTTCAAATGAGTCAATTCTTCACATAACATGTCCAAAGTATTGCAGCTTCAGCATCAGTCCTTCCAATGAATATTCAGCACTGATTTCCTTTAGGATGGACTGGTTGGATCTCCTTACTGTCCAAGGGACTCTCAGTAGTCTTCTCCAACACCACAGTTCAAAAGCATCAATTCTTCGGCGCTCAGCTTTCTTTAGAGTCCAACTTTCACATCCATACATGACTACTGGAAAAACCATAGCTTTGATTAGACAGACATTTCTGGGCAAAGTAATGTCTCTGCTTTTTAATATGCTGTCTAGGTTGGTCATAACTTTCCTTCCAAGGAGTAAGCGTCTTTTAATTTCATGGCTGCAGTCACCATCTGCAGTGATTTTGGAGCCCCCAAAAATAAAGTCTGACACTGTTTCCACTGTTTCCCCACCTATTTGCCATGAAGTGATGGGACAGGATGCCATGATCTTAGTTTTCTAAACGTTCAGTTTTAACCCAACTTTTTCATTCTCCTCTATCCCTTTCATCAAGAGGCTCTTTAGTTCTTCTTCACTTTCTGCCATAAGGGTGGTCATCTGCATATCTGAGGTTATTGATATTTCTCCTGGCAAACTTGATTCCAGCTTGTGCTTCATCCACCTGGCATTTCTCATGATGTACTACTCTGCATATGAGTTAAATAAGCAGGGTGACAATATACAGCCTTGATGTACTCCTTTTCCTATTTGGAACCAGTCTGTTGTTCCATGTCCAGTTCTAACTGTTGCTTCTTGACCTGCATACAGATTTCTCAGGAAGCAAGTCAAGTGGTCTGGTACTCCCATCTCTTTCAGAATTTTCCACTGTTTGTTGTGATCCACACAGTCAAAGGCTTTGGCATAGTCAATAAAGGAGAGATAGATGTTTTTCTGGAATTCTCTTGCTTTTTTGATGATCCAGCAGATGTTGGCAATTTGATCTCTGGTTCCTCTGTCTTTTCTAAAACCAGCTTGAACATCTGGGAGTTCATGGTTCACATACTGTTGAAGCCTGGCTTGGAGAATTTTGAGCATTACTTTGCTAGCATATGCTGCTGCTGCTGCTAAGTCGCTTCAGTCGTGTCCAACTCTGTGCGACCCCACAGACGGCAGCCCACCAGGCTCCTCCATCCCTGGGATTCTCCAGGCAAGAACACTGGAGTGGGTTGCCATTTCCTTCTCCAATGCATGAAAGTGAAAAGTGAAAGTGAAGTCGCTCAGTCGTGTCTGACTCTTAGCGACCCCATGGACTGCAGCCCACCAGGCTCCTCCATCCAAGGGATTTTCCAGGCAAGAGTACTGGAGTGGGGTGCCATTGCCTTCTCCGTTGCTAGCATATGAGATGAGCGCAATTGTGTGGCAGTTTGAGCATTATTTGGCATTGCCTTTCTTTGGGATTGGAATGAAAACTGACCTTTTCCAGTTCTGTGGCCACTGTTGAGTTTTCCAAATTTGCTGGCATATTGACTGCAGCACTTTCACAGCACCATCTTTTATTTATTTATTTATTTTTATTTGCTACAACGGTGCTGAAATCCTTTTTTAAAAAATATAAATTTATTTATTTTAATTGGAGGCCAATGCAGCCGTGAAATTAAAAGACGCCTACTCCTTGGAACGAAATTTATGACCAACCAGAATCATGGATTCCGGTCCCATCACTTCATGGCAGATACATGGGGGAAACAGTGGCTGACGTTATTTTTCCTTGCTCCAGAATCACTGCAGATGGTGATTGCAGCAATGAAATTAAAAGACGCTTACTCCTTGGAAGGAAAGTTATGACCAACCTAGATAGCATATTAAACGGCAGAGATATTACTTTGTCAACAAAGGTCCGTCTAGTCAAGGCTATAGTTTTTCCAGTGGTCATGTATGGATGTGAGAGTTGGACTGTGAAGAAAGCTGAGCGCCGAAGAATTGATGCTTTTGAATGGTGGTGTTGGAGAAGACTCTTGAGAGTCCCTTGGACTGCAAGGAGAACCAAACAGTCCATTATGAAGGAGATAAGTCCTGGGTGTTCATTGGAAGGACTGATGCTAGGGCTGAAACTCCAATACTTTGGCCACCTCATGGGAAGAGTTGACTCATTGGAAAAGACCCTGATGCTGGGAGGGATTGGGGGCAGGAGGAGAAGGGGACGACAGAGGATGAGATGGCTCAATGGCATCACCGACTCAATAGACATGAGTTTGTGTAATCTCTGGGAATTGGTGATGGACAGGGAGGCCTGGCGTGCTGCGATTCATGGGGTCTCAAAGAGTTGGACACGATTGAGTAACTGAATTGAACTGAACTGAATTACTTTACAATATTGTATTGGTTTTGCCATACATTGACATGAATCTGCCACGGGTGTACATGTGTTCCGCACCCTGAACCCTCCTCCCACCTCTCTCCCCATCCCATCCCTCTGGGTCATCCCAGTGCACCAGCCCTGAGCACCCTGTATCATGCATTGGACCTGGACTGGCGATCCATTTCACATATGATAATACACATGTTTCAGTGCCATTCTCCCAAATCATCCCACCTTGAACCTCTCCCACAGAGTCCAGAAGACTGTTCTATACATCTGTGTCTCTTTTGCTATCTCGAATACCTGGTTATCGTTACCATCTTTCTAAATTCCATATATATGCGTTAGTATACTCTATTGGTGTTTTTCTTACTGGCTTACTTCACTCTGTATAATAGGCTCCAGTTTCATTCACCTCATTAGAACTGATTCAAATGTATTCTTTTTAATGGCTGAGTAATACTCCATTATGTATATGTACCACAGCTTTCTTATCCATTCATCTGCTGATGGACATCTAGGTTGCTTCCATGTCCTGGCTATTATAAACAGTGCTGCAATGAACATTGGGGTACACGTGTCTCTTTCAATTCTGGTGTCCTCAATATGTATGCCCAGCAGTGTGTTTGCTGGGTCATATGGCTGTTCTATTTCCAGTTTTTTAAGGAATCTCCACACTGTTCTCCACAGTGGCTGTACTAGTTTGCATTCCCACCAACAGTGTAAGAGGGTTCCCTTTTCTCCACACCCTCTCCAGCATTTATTGCTTGTAGACTTTTGGATAGCAGCCATTCTGACTGGCATGAAATGGTACCTCATAGTGGTTTTGATTTGCATTTCTCTTGAGCATCTTTTCATGTGTTTGTAAGCCATCTGTATGTCTTCTTTGGAGAAATGTCTGTTTAGTTCTTTGGCCCATTTTTTTATTGGGTCGTTTATTTTTCTGGAATTGAGCTGCAGGAGTTGCTTGTATATTTTTGAGATTAATTCTTTGTCAGTTGCTTCATTTGCTATTAGTTTCTCCCATTCTGAAGGCTGTCTTTTCACCTTGCTTATAGTTTCCTTTGTAGTGCAGAAGCTTTTAATTTTAATTAGGTCCCATCTATTTATTTTTGCTTTTATTTCCAATATACTGAGAGGTGGGTCATAGAGGATCCTGCTGTGATGTATGTCAGAGAGTGCTTTGCCTATGTTCTCCTCTAGAAGTTTTATAGTTTCTGGTCTTACGTTTAGATCTTTAATCCATTTTGAGTTTATCTTTGTTTATTGTGTTAGAATGTGTTCTAGTTTCATTCTTTTACAAGTGATTAACCAGTTTTCCAAGCACCACTTGTTAAAGAGATTGTCTTTTCTCCATTGTATATTCTTGCCTCCTTTGTCGAAGATAGCACCATCTTTTAGGATTTGAAATAGCTCAACTGGAATTCCATCACCTCCACTAGCTTTGTTTGCAGTGATGCTTCCTAAGGCCCACTTGACATCACAGTCCAGGATGTCTGGCTCTAGGTGAGTGATCACACCATCGTGATTATGTGAGTCATGAAGATCTTTTTTGTATAGTTCTTCTGTGTATTCTTGCCACCTCTTCTTAATATTTTCTGCTTCTGTTAGGTCCACACCATTTCTGTCCTTTATTGTGCCCATCTTTGCATGAAAAATGCCCTTGGTATCTTTATTTTTTAAAAAAGAGATCTCTAGTCTTTCCCATTCTATTGTTTTCCTCTATTTCTTTGCATTGATCAATGAGGAAGTCTTTCTTATCTCTCCCTGCTATTCTTTGAAACTCTGCATTGACAACAGAGGATGAGATGGTTGGATGGCATCACCTACTCAATGGACATGAGTTTGAGTAAACTCCAGGAATTGGTGATGGACAGGGGGAACTGGCGTGGCAGTCCATGGGGTTGCAAAGAGTCAGACACAACTGAGTGACTGAACTGAACTGATTCAAATTGGTATATCTTTCCTTTTCTCCTTTGCCTTTCACTTCTCTTCTTTTCATAGCTATTTGTAAGGCCTCTTCAGACAACCATTTTGCCTTTTTATATTTTCCTTGGGGATGGTCTTGATCACCGCTTCCTGTACAATGTCATGAACCTCAGTTCATAGTTCTTTAGGCACTCTATCAGATCTAGTTCTTTGAATCTATTTGTCACTTCCACTGTATAATCGTAAGGGATTTGATTTAGGTCATATCTTAATGGTCTACTGGTTTTCCATACTTTCTTCAACTTAAGTCTGAATTTGGCAATAAGGAGTTCACCATCTGAGCCACAGTCAGCTCCTGGTCTTGTTTTTACTGATTGTATAGAGCTTCTCCATCTTTGGCTGCAAAGAATATAATCAATTTGATTTCAGTATTGACCATCTGGTGATGTCCATGTATAGAGTCTTCTCATGTGTTATTGGAAGAGGGTGTTTGCTATGACCAGTGTATTTTCTTTAAGCCTTTGCCCTGCTTCATTTTGTACTCCAAGGCCAAATTTGTCTGTTACTCCAGATAGTTCTTGACTTCCTACTTTTGCATTCTAGTCCCCAATAATGGAAAGGACATCTTTTTTGGGTGTTAGTTCTATAAGGTCTTGTAGGTCTTCATAGAACCATTCAACTTCAGCTTCTTCAGCATTACTGGTCAGGGCATAGACTTGGGTTACTGTGATATTGAATGGTTTGCCTTGGAAATGAACAGAGATCATTCTGCCGTTTTTGAGACTGCACCCAAATACTGCAGTTCGGACTCTTTTGTTGACTATGGACCTACAAGACCTTCTAGAACTAAACACAATCACAGAAAACTAACCAATCTGATCACATGGACCACAACCTTGTCTAACTCAACGAAACTATGAGCCATGCCATGTAGGGCCACCCAAGACGGATGGGTCATAGTGGAGAGTTCTGACAAAACATGGTCCACTGGAGAAGGGAATGGCAAACCACTTCAGTATTCTTGCCTTGAGAACCCCATAAACAGTATGAAAAGGCAAAAAATATAGGACACTGAAAGATGAACTCCCCAGGTTGGTAGGTGCCCAATATGCTACTCGAGATCAATAAACTAACTCCAGAAAGAATGAAGAGACTGAACCAAGGCAAAACCAACACCCAGTTGTGGATGTGACTGGTGATGGACATAATGCCTGATGCTGTAAAGAGCAATATTGCATAGGAACCTGGAATGTTAGGTCCCAGAATCAAGGCAAATTGGAAGCAGTCAAACAGGAGATGGCAAGAGTGAACATTGACATTTTAAAAATCAGCTAACTAAAATGGACGAGAGCGGGGGATGAGGGGGTCAAGCTGGTTTTCGAAAAGGCAGAGGAACCAGAGATCAAATTGCCAAAAATCCGCTGGATCATTGCAAAAGCAAGAGAGTTTCAGAAAAACATCTATTTCTGCTTTAGAGACTATGCCAAAGCCTTTGACTGTGTGGATCACAGTAAACTGTGGAAAATTCTGAAAGAGATGGGAATACCAGACTACCTAACCTGCCTTTTGAGAAACCTATATGCAGGTCAGGAAGCAACAGGTAGAACTGGACATGGAACAACAGACTGGTTCCAAATAGGAAAAGGAGTACATCAAGGCTGTATATTGTCACCCTGTTTATTTAACTTATATGCAGAGTACATCATGAGAAACGCTGGGCTGGAAGAAGCACAAGCTGTTATCAAGATTGTCGGGAGAAAGATCAATAACCTCAGATATGCAGATGACACCAGCCTTATGGCAGAAAGTGAAGAGGAACTAAAAAGCCTCTTGATGAAAGTGAAAGAGGAGAGTTAAAAAGTTGGCTTAAAGCTGAACATTCAGGAAACTAAGATCATGGCATCTGGTCCCATCATTTCATGGGAAATAGATGGGGAAACAGTGGAAACAGTGTCAGACTTTATTTTTCTGGCTCCAAAATCACTGCAGATGGTGATTGCAGCCATGAAATTAAAAGACGCTTACTCCTTGGA
Organism: Bos grunniens; assembly: GCF_055505025.1. Lineage (NCBI taxonomy): Eukaryota > Metazoa > Chordata > Mammalia > Artiodactyla > Bovidae > Bos > Bos grunniens. Next base: position 74,297,916 of record NC_141170.1, read on the forward strand.
AGGAAAGTTATGACCAACCTAGATAGTATATTCAAAAGCAGAGACATTACTTTGCCAATAAAGGTCCGTCTAGTCAAGGCTATGGTTTTTCCAGTAGTCATGTATGGATGTGAGAGTTGGACTATGAAGAAGACTGAGCGCCGAAGAATTGATGCTTTTGAACTGTGGTGTTGGAGAAGATTCTTGAGAGTCCCTTGGACTGCAAAGAGATCCAACCAGTCCATTCTAAAGGAAATCAGTCCTGGATGTGCTTTGGAAGAAATGACGCTAAAACTGAAACTCCAGTACTTTGGCCACCTCATGCGAAGAGTTGACTCATTGGGAAAGACTCTGATGCTGGGAGGGATTGGGGGCAGGAGGAGAAAGGGACGACAGAGGATGAGATGGCTGGATGGCATCACCGACTCGATGGACGTGAGTTTGAGTGAACTCCGGGAGTTGGTGATGTACAGGGAGGCCTTGCGTGCTGCAATCCATGGGGTCGCAAAGAGTCAGACACGACTGTGCGACTGAACTGAACTAAAATGGACTGGAATGGGTGAATTTAATTCAGATGACCATTATATCTACCACTGTGGGCAAGAATCCCTTGAGGTAGGTAAGTCGCTTCAGTCGTGTCTGACTCTGTGCGACCCCAAAGACGACAGCCCATCAGGCTCCACCTTCCCTGGGATTCTCCAGGCAAGAACACTGGAGTGGGTTGCCATTTCCTTCTCCAATGTATGAAAGCGAAAAGTGAAAGTGAAGTCGCTCAGTCTTCGACTTAGCGATCCCATGGACTGCAGCCTACCAGGCTCATCTGTCCATGGGATTTTCCAGGCAAGAGTACTGGAGTGGGGTGCCATTGCCTTCTCCATAATAGGCACGCAAGAAAAAGTTACACCTTTATTGCCAACTTTCCCTATTCCAGTAAAAACATCGATAGACTGAATGCATATTGTCCTTTTCTAAGACAAAATGTTAAATCAACTGTACTCTGATACAAAAAAAATTTTTTTTAAAGGCAAAACTGATTACGGTAAGTCTTGAAATTTTCTCAATTCAGTTTCCTCACTGCAGCTGAGCTCAGCAGTTTTAAGTTCCAGACCTGGAGTTATAATTGGGTTCCAGTCCTAGCTCTGTCCCCCTAATGCCAGGGTAATACAGATGGATAGAACCACCTACCCAGGATTAGACTTTCTCTTCTCTCAATTTCCAAAATCAGAAGGGCATGAAAGACCCAAAGGCTCAACCCGCCTAGCACCCACCAAGAGGGCGGAAAGTGGTGGCAAGAGGGCGGAAAGTGGTGGCAAGAGGGCGGAAAGTGGTGGCAAGAGGGAGAAGACAGGCACGGAGGAATAAAGGCGGGCCCACGAGGCAGAGGGCGGGGCTGGAGTTCCCGCCTCCGCTGCGCGCGCGCGCACTACAGACGCACGCACGCACATCATACCGCGGAAGCGCGCGCGCAGGCCCAGCCCTCGTCGCCGCCGCCATTTTAGCTCCTGGTTCCGGCCGCACGGTGTAGGCTGTTGTAGCGGGAGGGGTGGGGGTCCTCCAGAGTTTAGTAGGTGCCCTCGACTGCGCCGATAGAGCCGCCAGGGTTTGTTTTTTCCTTCCTTCATAACCGCCTGCTCGAAGAGTTCGAAAATGTCTAAGCGACACCGGTTGGACCTGGGGGAGGATTACCCCTCCGGCAAGAAGCGTGCGGGGACCGATGGGTAAGCCAGGCCGGGGGCGCGAGGCAAGGGCTCGGGCTTTGTTGGGGTCCCGGCGGCGGACGGGCCAGGGAGGGCCAGGCCGAGCGGACTCCGGGGCCCGACGCTTTGTTTCCCTTTCGGCTTGGGTCATTGGCGGCGGGGCACGGGAGAGCGGTGCCACTCCCGGCGTTCGGCCCGGCAAGGGCGCGGGGAGCTGAGTGGCGCGGCCGCCGCCCGCCCAGTCGGGAGAGCGGAGAGGCCTGGCGTGGTCACTGGGCGCCTCCTCCCCGGGCGGAGTCGAGCGAGAGTCACTTCGAGGGGAGCGGACGGGAGGGAACCGCGGACCTCGTGGTCTGGGCTCCCGGTAAGGCCTGGATCCGGAGGAGAGAGTGGGGGAGGGCGCGGCAGGAGTAGTCGCTTCCAAGGGCACTAGGTACTTCTCGGGCAGCGGGGTCTGGAAGAGGGCCTTGGCGGGAGGTTGAGTGCCCAGCAAGGGGAGAAGCGGAGGCCGAAAAGTGAGAGAAGCGCGTGGATTCTGGTGTAGGCGGGGGTGGAGGTGGTGGAAGTTGAGTGAGGCGTGCAGACGAGGAGTTACCGGCGGGTGGGAGAGTAGAGGGCCCGCCTTGAGAATAGAAACTGTGGAATATACCTTTTGGGCAGCAGCTGGTGATTTGAGGCCGCTGAGTTTATACTTTGGCGGGAGAGCGCGTGCCTCGGTCCATTCAAACACTTCAAAGTAGGTACGAGGCAAACTTCCGCTCTCTGCCCACGCTCCCGCCATCTCCTTTATTTCCTGCTTTGGCCGAAACAGTAGTTACAGGGTTATCCCTGGGATAGATATTAGAAGATAGTCTTTCTCTCTCTCTTTTTCCTGTGAGTTCTTGTTTTCTGTCCCTCTTCCCCGCCCTCCTTCGTAAGGAGCTTTTGAAACAAGACCCATTTCAAAAGTGTCTAGTAGTTAAAACGGCAAAATGTCGCCCTTGGGGAGATTGCTTGGGAGTTGAAATACACAGGTGTTTTCAGATTTCTTTCTACTCAGCCTTTTCTTCAAGATGCAGAGGAATTTAACAATTGACTTTCGCAATTGCATGAAAATAAGTTTTTGTTCAGTGTGTACTTTCTTCCCTGATGTACAGAGATTTATTTGAGTAATTCAGGCAGAGACTTGAAAGTCTGGATACCTTCAATACTTTGCATAATTTTGCCTATTATTGTGTGTATACTTGTGCAGAATCGCTGTGTCAAGTGTGTATAACTTTTTTGAATTTCTCTTCACTCAGAGTCCTTCCTTTGGGTTGATTGAGGTGTCTGGGGAGTATAAGCCAGGATAGGGTGTACTTTTTGATATCTTTTCATGTATTGAATACGGGAAGTATAAGTATGTAAGATTTTAATCTGGTAAATTTTTTAGTTTGCAGTGTTACATGTCAACTTTGTCGTTTTCGGCAGTGGACCCTCACTCCCCCCAACACACACAGCAAAATTTTAGCTCCTTACACGTCACAAACTCTTTAGACCTGGAAGTGACTTGAAAGTATAATTGTTTACACTCAAGGGATGGGGAATGGAGATCCAGAGTTGTTAAGGTGGCTTGTGCAACCTTTCAGTTTACAGCTGAATTTAGAACCTTGATCTTTTGATTTGCCTCTTGCTTTTTCCAATACAGCACACAGACATGACTAGTTCAGAGTCATTACAGCCTATTTTAATGACATTTATATTGGGTTAGTAAAGTAGGGAACACTTGGTTCTTTGTTCCTGTGAAGCAACAATAAGTTGCTTGTCATCTGGTTAAGGAGCAACTTAGCATCTTAATCTCTCTCACAGAGTTGAAATTGGAAAACAAATACATTGTAAACGAATGAATTCACTTATATTATGATGTATGTGCACCATTCAAATGCTTGGAATTAGTGGTCCCATGATAGGGACACGGATTTGCGCCTTTTTTCTTGTAAATCTGGCCTCTTTAGTAAAAATATTAACTTTTCGGGTCTTTGATGGTGAACTTATGATTCACCCGGGTATTATAAGTGACATCTACCTTAAATGAAGGAGAGTTCATCTTTGAAATAAAGCTCAAGTTCTGAGATGTTTTGGTGGGGCATTTGTATAGTAATTACTATGTCACCTGAATGCCATTTCTCATAGAACTTTCTCTAGCAGTGAGTTTACAGTGTTTGTAAGTGCTTGGGATTCCCACCCCCTACCCCATTTAATAATTTTAAGTTACTTTTGTTACTGTCATGCAGCCTTGCGGGGGTTTTTTTTTTTTTAAGCCCTGCTAGTTACAGTTAACAGGTGGCTTTACCTGGGAGAGTAGGCTTGTCGGTCATGTGAACTCCACTGCCAAACATGAATGTCCCATTTTCCCCATTCCTGAGAAGTGAAGGTAATTTCAGTGAGAGATTATACTCAGATTCATGCTCCTAACTATATTTGGCTTTGTTTACTCATGCTATATTTTAGTTTTGGAGTCAGGTAGAGACGTTGAAGGTTTCTGTTACATATTGACTTTCTTTTTTCCATTATTCACAACATTTTCTGTGTAAAATTATTAACCAAGAGACAACTTACTGTTGAGGTATGGAAAAAATTTTTGAAAATAGGGACTTTTTCATCTTAATATTTGTTTTTGTTATTACTGCCTGATAAGTTTTTTCTGTTAAAAATGTGAAGCAAATATGGTGATAAAATAACACGTGTAGTTCCCAAAATATTTTAGGTACTATATGTGTGTGTGTGTATATATATATATGTGTGTGTGTGTATATGTTTTTTTCACTGAAGTTTTGCAATGTAGGTGAGGTTAAGTAATTTGCCCCAGGGAACACAAGAAATGTCCATTCATAAAAATGTAAAGTAAAAGTAAAGTAAAAGGCAAAAAATTCTCAGATGCCTTCATCCCCTTCTTTATTTAATCTCTTGATGAAAATTTGTTTTACTTATATGTCTGCATATTTATTCACAGGTATGAACTATAATATTTGATAGCCATAGGATCTTTTTCTTTTATTTCATTGGGAGGTACTTGCTTTACAGTATTGGGCTAATTTCTGTCATGCACATGAATCAGGCACAGGTATACATATGTCCCCCACTCTTGAACCTCCCTCCCATCTCCCGTCCCATCCCACTCGTCTAGGTTGTCACAGAGCCCTGGGTTGAGTTCTTTGTGTCACAGCAAATACCTACTGGCTGGCTATTTTACATAGGGTAATGTATATGTTTTCACGCTACTCTCAGTTAATCCCAACTTTTCCCTCCCACACTGTATCTACAAGTCTGATTTCTACGTCTGCTTCTCCATTGCTGCCTTTTAATATGTATTATTTAGGCTTTGATTTTTTTTTTTAAATTCACCCAGAAATGTGTCATAAGTTGTGGAATAGATATACATTATTCTTTTCATTGGCTGCATAGTATTCCATTTGTAAAGGAGTATCATAATTTATTTAACTAGTTTCCTGTTCACTGATTTTTTTGGGTAGTTTTCCAATCTTTTAAGTAAAAAGTGCGATGAACATCCTTATGTGTACTTAGTAATATATCTTAAAAGTTCAGTATATCCTTGGAAAGTGAGAATGCCAGATTAAGAGCAGTGCTTATTTAAAATACTTGGATAAACAGGTTACATCTTTAGAGCGTTTCTGTTATTCTGTGTAGAATTTTAACCTGGTATTTTAAATTAAAAAATATGATAACCAATGTTATATTGGACATTTATTATGTTCCAGGCTCTATTTTAAGCACATTACGTATATTAACTCATTTAATCCTTGCATTACCCCATGAGATTTTTATTGATGAGGAAAGAAATAACTGATTATATAGTTAGCTTAAGTGCTGAGGCTGAGGATTAAGCTGAGATAGAATACTGAACCCTGTGCTCAACAACTGTGTCCTGTTGTGTCTCTTCCTGTCAGTATTGTGGCTAAGTGATTATAGTGCACTGCTTTGATAATTGGTTTTTTAAGCATTAGACCTCAATTAGTAAATCTTCTAAATAACAAACTCCTTTATAGTAAGAGTACTTGTGTTAAAAAGGAAATATGCATATATACAATATCCTACATATATTTATGAAGCGGTGAGTTTGAGCCCTCCTTAACTGGCCCTTTTATCTTCCCTGTCCTGTTGAAGTTAGAGAGTTAGAATCATAGGCAACATTTCAAGGTGATTGAATTTGCTTTCTTGTTTTAAGACTCTTAATACTGTTCACTTTGCAGATTAGTACACCGAGGCTTATATATTTCCGGTGGATATGCAACTGTGATCTTGGTGCTCCTTTTACACTTACATCAGAGTTAAACCCCAGTATGTGGTCAGCAGTTAATCTTTGTGTCTTCAGAATGTATTTATTCCTTCCTCTGTTGTGGTTGTTTTTGGTAATAAAGTTTCTGGTGAAGAAGGCCCCTGAAAAACACGCCAGGCCGCCCTGTCCCTCACCAGTTCCTGGAGTTTACTCAAACTCACGTCCATTGAGTTGGTGATGCCATCCACCCTTCTCATCCTCTGTTGTCCCCTTCTCCTCCTGCCCTCAATCTTTCCTAGCATCAGGGTCTTTTCGAATGAGTCAGCTCTTCACATCAGGTAGCTGAAGTATTGGAGTTTCAGCTTCAACATCAGTCCTTCCAATGAACACCCAGGATTGATCTCCTTTAGGATGGGCTGGCTGGATCTCCTTACAGTCCAAGGGACTGTTAAGAATCTTCTCCAACACCACAGTTCAAAAGCATCAATTCTTCTGCACTCAACTTTCTTTATAGTCCAGCTCACATCCATACATGACTACTGGAAAAACCATAGCCTTGACTAGACAGACCTTTGTTGAGAAAGTAATGTCTCTGCTTTTGAATATGCTGTCTAGGTTGGTCATAACTTTCTTCCCAAGGAGTAAGCATCTTTTAATTTCATGGCTGCAGTCACCATCTGCAGTGATTTTGGAGCCCCCCAAAATAAAGTCAGCCACTGTTTCCCCATCTATTTGCCATGAAGTGATGGGACTGGATACAAATAAATGGCTGTCTGAGGAGCCCTTACAAACAGCTGTGAAAAGAAGAGAAGCGAAAAGCAAAGGAGAAAAGATATACCCATTTGAATACAGAGTTCCCAAGAAAGGATGGTTGGTGGTTTATTTTGAAGTTAGGCCAGGAAGCTTAAGTTCTGAACTGGTGGGGCTTCATTTTGTATGCTAGGTAGATTATCCTTTAGATTCCTTTGATTTCTTTCTTTTTATGCCAGATGGGATGAGAAGTTTCAGTTTTAGCTTGTGTATCTTATAGTTCTGTAAAAGGTGAACACTGGAAGGGAGAAATCACTTTTTATAGATACGTGTATGAAAAGATTTTGTGTGAAAAGTATGTGTGTGTGAATATTTGTGTACGTGTAATAAGATTTTTCTCTCTAGGCAAGTTTCTGTAGAATAGAATTTTATTTTCAAAAGGACAAGAACAAATAAAATTGGTCAGCTTATCATTTTTTGTAATTGGGGAACCATTGTAACTCATGCTGGGTTCAGCATTTTAGCTGTATTCTCCTAAGGAGTAACTGTTGCCCAGCCGATATGCTCTTACAGAGAGTGAATGGTTTTCCCTTGTCTGCTGCCGATAATTGGGGCATCAGAAATTCATGACTTTTGTGTGTTGTGGATAAGGAACAGTGACATATTTAGCAGCTTGTTTCATGGTTCCATGTTGCCTCACTGTTTCAAGTCTGAGTCCAAATACCTTGTACATTGTCTGCTGTAGAATTTGGTCTGAAGTAAACCAGATTAGTTCCCAAGAGTAGGAGATGGCAACCCACTCCAGTATTTTTGCCTGAAAAATTCCATGGACAGAGGAGCCTGGCGGGCTACAGTCCATGGAGTCAAAGAGTGGGACACGACTGAGCACACACACATACACACACTAGATTTGTAGAATGAATAAACATAGATAACTTTAAAATTCTTACTGTATTAGGGATCGTCTCTAGTCAAAGAGTTGGACCCAAATTAGCGACTAAGACACAACAGTTAGTAATTAAAAGTAGATAATAGAATTGACTAAATGACCTAAGATTAATATACTAGTCATCTGCATGATTTTAAAATTTTAAATAACTTAATAGTAACCCATGATTTTTTTTTTAATGGGCTACTTTTCACTTTATGGATGATTAACGTATACATAGGTTCTACAGAGTATTTTCAATGTTTTACTATTGCTGTTAATGACAGATGCAAGAGTAAACAGTGAAAACCAGAGTAAAAAGTTTTAGTTTTTCTTGTAGAGTAATATATGCTTTTTAAACAAAATCTGGAAACTATAACTAAGAAAGCAAACTTACTTGTTCTTCAACTCATATTTGTGTGACTGTAATGTGAGGTGGAATTATCTTTGAGGCTGAAGCAACAAGATTTATTTCTTGTTAAGTTTTAAATACACTTTCAGTGCAAAAATACATTTTCACATAACCTGAAGGAGAGTTTGGGAAGGACTGATGCCATTCTCTTTGCCTAATTTGTCCCTGCCTTTTTCCCACACTGCCCTTTGTCTTTAACTTCTAAGAAGGTAAGGATTTTACTTGCAAAACGAATTCTTGTGTTACTTCAGCTGATGGGTAAAAGGTGGAGAGACACTGTTGTTACCAGAATTTGAATCATCATCAAAGAAGGGAAAGATGGTTATGAATGAGGCATGGAGAATCCTTGATTAAAAGTTCTTTCTCATTGTTTCTAATACTTTTGAGTTTTATATCAGTTTATTTATTTGGTTTTTGGACTTTTACTTTCTTGTGACTATAATGCTGCTGTGAACATTTTGCATAGAATTTGGAATCTGAATTGTAAGATTTTTTTTTCTTCTATTTTTAGGAAGGATCGGGATCGTGACCGTGACCGTGAAGATCGGTCTAAAGATCGAGACCGAGAAAGAGATAGAGGAGATAGAGAGCGGGAAAGGGAGAAAGAAAAGGAGAAGGAATTGCGAGCTTCGACAAATGCTATGCTTATCAGTGCTGGATTACCACCTTTAAAAGCTTCCCATTCAGCTCACTCAACCCACTCGGCACATTCAACACATTCGACACATTCTGCGCATTCAACACACACCGGACATGCAGGACACACGTCACTTCCACAGTGCATTAATCCATTTACCAACTTACCCCACACACCTCGATACTATGATATTCTGAAGAAACGACTTCAGCTCCCTGTTTGGGAATACAAAGATAGGTTTACAGATATTCTGGTTAGACATCAGTCCTTTGTACTTGTTGGTGAGACTGGGTCTGGTAAAACAACACAGGTGAGTTACTGCATACCATGGTACGTAGTTTATTAATGTTTGTGTTTACTAAGTGTTGTGAATTTGGTCCTGGCAGTTATTCTCATTGGCTGGGCTGTCAGAATATTTTGAGGCATAGCTGCTTTCTCTAGCACTTTTTAGTGACTTACAGGGTGGAGATTCTGTAGGGAGTACCTATTTTCCTGAGTCTCTTTGGGAAAACAGCAGTACTGGTTTTGATACCCACCCCCCCGTTTTATTATGTAAATTATGACAGTGACACTCTCCCACCCACTCTGAATTTGGGGTGGTACATACTTGGGGGTGCCAAGGTGAGGAGATCTGAACCATTGGAGTGATTTTTGTTTTGTTTTTGTTTTTATAATTGTTTTGAACTATGCGAATGATACCTATTCTTTTTAAAAAGAAGAAGAGCTAAGTAAAATCTCTTTACTTATGATCTCCATCCAGTAGTGTCCCCATCCTCCCCACCCCTGAACTAAACATACATATTAGTGTTGTGTTAGTAATTAGGATATTTCTCAAACATGGATGAGCCCTTATTTGCTAGGCCCATATCATAGACATCTAGGCTGTTTCTGATGATTGTTTTGCATGGGCAAGTATGTATTTAGGATAAATTTCCAGATATTGCTGGGTCAGAGGAGGATTAATTGTAATTTTGGTACATACAGCCAAATAGCCTTTCATAGTCAATAGGCAACATGGTTTACCCTTCCATGAGCATGTATTAGAACAGATGTGGGAAACCACTAGAGTGTGTTACTCAACTTTTGCAAATGTGATAGGTGGAAAGTGGTATTTCAGTGTAATTTTTAACTTGCATTCTCTTGAGAAGTGAGGTAACTGTATTTTCAGATGCTTGATCCTGACCTATCAGAACATTTCTTAGATTTTACAAAAATAGTAGTCCCTGGCTATTGTAGAAAATTTGGAAAATTCGGGAAAATGTTGGAATGAGTTTTTTATTCCTCATGCTGAAATAATTACATTGTTTCCTACTGGCCTGTTTTTCCATATTTATCTATGATAGGTGTTCACATTTGAGTGTACTGCATTTGCAAGATAACATTTTTTTAAGGTTACATGACACAAATTATTAATTATTTCATGGAGACATTTTGAAGACTACAATAGCAACCCAAATTGAAAGTTTTTGTTACTTAAAAGACTGAGCTTTCGTTAATATGATATTTCTTTTAAAGTGGAGAAAATGCAGTGTTGATGTTAGAAACTAAAACTGTTGCTTTATTTTTATCACCTTATGGAAATTTAAAGAATTAAATACATGGAACGATATAACTCTGAATTTATTAGTTTAATGTTTTTAATAATTATTTCAGTGGTTTATGTAGTTTGTTTCATCAGCAGTTGAGTAAAGCCAGGCACTGTGTACTGTGTATTAATGCATTTTTTCAGCAGCCATGCAAGGAAGTTGTTAGTTACCATTTTACAGATGAGCAAAAGGAGATTGAGATTTATGAGAGGTTTAGTAGGTTGCCCTAAACTACATAGTAGGTATGATTGGGTTCAGTATTTAAAACTTTTTACCTTTGTCTCATAGCCAAAGTTACTTCATATTGCTCTTCTGGGGTCTTACATGGTTAACATTATTTCAGAGATGAGCTTATTTAGAAGCAGTTAGTAGAGAAGAAGGTCAGGTGAACTCAGAACAAGAGGTTTGTGATTATTTGGATTGTTACTTGGGATTTTTTGTTTGTTTTTAATACTTAAGATACTTGGATACTTAGGGTTGCAGGGCATCTGGGGGTTTTGAAGGGAACTCTTCAAATAATGAATTTGATGCAAATACTTTTTTTGGCATACTTCTACTGAATTTTGACTCAAAACCGTTAAGAATTGTCAGCCATTTTGAGTAATTTTTGTGTGTGTGTGCCTGGCAGAAAATGAAATTCTCCAAACAAAATCTACCGTAGTTTAACTTTTGACTGAGATTGATAGTGAAGACATTGTACATTGCAATTTGGTATGCATATACTATAGCCAAATAAAAAACTAAAGCTAATTCAGCCAAAGGGACAGCATGAGAAAGGGCATATGTTTAGAGAGAAGAGAAAGCATATCCCCTGGCCAGAGTGTGTAGTGTGTGTTTGGAGACGGAGGTGGGGCTGGGGAGACTGAAACAGTAGCTTTCTTGCTGTAGATCAAGGGGCCAGCAGAACCTTTAGGTTGAAGGGAAATGACAAGGAATTTTATAGAAATGTCCCGTCTAGTGAGAATTTTGATGACAGGCTTTGTAGGAAGTCATAAAATTTGATTTTGTATAGAGTGGTAGAATGGAGAATAAAGGACAGGTTGATGACTTCTGTCAGTCCAGTGGTTAAGACCCAATGCTTCCACTGCAGGGAGCATTGGTTCAGTCCTGCTTAGGGAACTAAGACCTCCCATGCTGTGTAGCCAGGGAAAAAAAGACAGATTGGAGTTAAGATGTTACTATTGTTGAGTAGGAGACATGGGAGGGATTTTTAAGTATTTGGAGAAAGGTGAGAAGTGGTGTTGGTTTTAAACTTGTTGGATTCAGGATACCAAAAAATCAGCCATTCTTCAAGTGAAATGATAAGGTCAGGTGTAGGACTAGGGTTGGGATTGACATTTATGTATGACAAGAATAAATAAATCACTCAGGATGATATATAAAACAAGGAGACTGAGGGCTATGGATCAGTTTTTAGGTAGATGGTCACAATTGAAGGAAGGGAAGAAGCTTAGGGAAGGGATGGCTTAGAACTGATATCTGGCTTGAGCAAGTCAGTAGCATATTTCATGATGTACTTCCCTTCTTAATGCTATTCTTAGAAATATGGATAGGTATATTGATGGAGCCAGGTTCCAAATCTTGTCTAGAAACCTTGGAAGTTCCTGAAATCCTTTCAGAGTTCCTGAGATTTTTTTATATACTTAAAACAAATATTGTAGTACATTCAAAATAGAAGCAATTAACTGTCTTCTGTTAAGCCAGACATTAGAGATAAGCAGATCTAAAACAGTGTAGTCTCTTGCTAAATGTTGTTTTTTAGGATGTACTTTCTTCATAGAAACTGTTAAGGCTAACATAGAATGGGGTTTTACTGTTAAGGAATTAATAAATATTTTAACAAGTTTTCAGTTTTAATTTCCTAACACAAGGAATGTATTAGTTGTTGGGTATCCTGGGTTATTTTAAAAGTATAAAGAGGTCCTGAGATCAAAAGTTCAAAAACTGATGAATTAGCCAAAGTTGTTCCTATCTTATTTTTAAAGTGGGAGTAAGCTATTTGTTTCACTAGAGTGAATTTAAAAATCTGTGAATGTTCTTGCCTTGAGAGTTCTGAATTAAGTTTTAATAACTTTAATTGACCAATGAATGTTTATTTGAATTCCATTTTGTTTGATCATATGAAGTACATTTTGCCTTTGTAGGCAGTTTGCTGAAATGAAGATACATATAAAACTTTTCTGGAAAGCCACATAAACTTCGATCTGTTGGTTTACAAGTCCAGAGATGCCCTTCTATTTTAGTTTAGTATTTGTGTTCATTTTAAGTCCTTTAAAGATACGCACATTTACATTCCTAGAGAAGCAGCATAATCTCTCCTTTCCCCTTTCAGATACTTGTCAATGACAGCAGTTATCCCAAAATTGCAGAAAACCTGACTACAATGCAATAATAGTACAACAGCCAGTGTTCTTCAAATATCACTGTACAAATTCTATACCAAAAAAATTCCCATGTTTCCTGTAACATTAAAACCAGATAGACTTGAGGGCTTTGATGGAGACCCATTGTGTCTTTGTAGCAGTGGGTTCCAGTTTAATGTAGTAAGCACTTAAGATTTTTCCCATGGTTCTTTTTCGGGTAGATGGGTGGAGAAAGAACCATTAAATTAGAGGATCTCTGAGCTTCTGTTGATAATGAAACAGCCAGGAAATGCACTGTCATCATGGCAACAACCAGCTGCTTATATCTGTTGGTCTCCCCCTCCCCTTCTGTACCCTTCATTGCACTCCTTCAGGGAAGTGCTATTGCTACTTCTCTAGGTTCTATTGAGTTTGAGATTGAGAGTTAATTTTAAGATCTTCCTAAAATTAACCTTTAGGATGTTACTGTTGTGTATACTTCTGAGGGGAAAAGGATAGGAGTTAGATTCTCTTGACTTAGCTGTTTTTTTTTTGTTTTTTTTTTTTTAACATTTTGAATGTGCTTCACAGCATGTAGGATCTTAGTTCCCCAACCAGGAATAGAGCCTGTGCTCCCTGCATTGGAATAGTGGAGTCTTAACCACTGGGCTGCCAGGGAAATCCCTAACATAACAAATTTGAATTGAATTGAAAGATGCAACTTTATAACTGCAAATAGATATTATTTCTACTTTTATGTGCATTACTTTGTAACTGAAATTGTATAAGAATTTAAGTTAACAGTTTCTTAGAATATTTTGGGGAACTAACATTTGTTAGAAACCTAGAATTTTCCTAAGTTGAATTTTTTCCCCCTGTGTATAGAAAAATGCTTGATGGTGGAACATTGATACCATACAGCATATTCAGCTCAGTGTACTTAGCTCACTGAGGTGGGTTTACATCATATCAGTGTTGTCTGTGACCTTTCCTTGCCTTGGAGAGCTCATGCTATTAAAAGTTGGAGTCGTAAATAATAACTGTGATGTGCCTAAATTGAATTTTGTCTTAAATTTTTAGAATGAGATAAAACACTTCATGTTAAACATACTCGATGTGTAGGCAGAGTAGAATTAATTGAAATGTGAAATTATTTGATAGATTCCACAGTGGTGTGTGGAGTACATGCGATCATTACCAGGACCCAAAAGAGGAGTTGCCTGTACCCAACCCAGGAGAGTGGCTGCAATGAGTGTGGCTCAGAGAGTTGCTGATGAAATGGATGTGATGTTGGGCCAGGAAGTTGGTTACTCCATTCGATTTGAAGACTGCAGTAGTGCAAAAACCATTCTTAAGTAAGTACTGTCTTTAAAAATGGACACTATTTCCCTTCTGCTTTTAGTTTTCTGCCACCAGATAGCAGACCTTGCTAGTGGAGTCTCAAGTTATCCAGTTTTAGAATAATCCAGATTAAACCTTCTTATGCTTACTAGTTGACTTTTTAATATGGATTCTTTTTTTTTTGTTAGTAATATATATAGCTGTTCAGTAGACACTGAAGTTCATAGGTCAGATTTTAGTTACTTGGTGCTATATCTTAGGTGAAGTGTATCATTTCAATATGACAGAAAGGTAGATGATATATCTTAGTAAAGGAAAAATATTTGTAGAAAGAAGGATGTATGGGAAGGGATATGATTTATTTGGGGTAGAGGGCTTTTGATACTAATTACACTGGTGTTACTATGGATGTGTTTTGAACTAAAAGGAGCAATCTTTTGTAATACACTCTTATTAGAGTCTCCTCAAAAACCTCTTCGTTATACCGTATTGAACTTCTTTCTAATATGATTGACAACCATATTGAGCTTCTTTCTAATACTTTAACTTCCCTGATTTCTCATCTTCATCTTCACACTTGCATTCAGCATAAATAGTGTGATGTTTGTTGCCTGATGGTAATTCTTTTGAAAATCTTTTGTTCATTCCGTGTGTATGTGTATGACAGTTCATTCATTTTTTTAAAATGAGTTCTTTGTCTTGATACAGTCTTCCCCCTGAGGTTGTTTTTAGAAGACAGTGGTGGGTAAGATGTTACATAGACAGTGACAGGAGTCTTTGATGGCAGACTTTGATACAGCGTTACAGGGGAAGCTATGTATTTTACAGAAAACTTCAAATGTATGTAAAAATAGAATAATGCTGTAATAAACTTATATTTATTTGTCTTGCATCTTCAGAGTTGACTCATCTTATTTCATCCATATCTCAACCCATTTCTGTGTCCCCCAAAATAAGAAGCAAATCCTAGGCATCATATACTTTTGATCTGTAAATATTTCAGTGCATCTGTCTCAAAAATAAGATGTCTCTAAATGTAACTGTGCTATCACAACTTAAAATTTTTTTCCATAATCAAAACCTTGTTACCTTTAAGATTTCATCTCAGTTTCTTTGATTTATTATTTTATTATAATTTCCAATTAATTGCTTTATTAATTAGTTGTTAATAGTAATTGAACTTAAGTGTTTACTTCAGTCAGCTTGTCTTTATGACTTTATGAGGTGTGTTTTTGACTTAGACCTTAATCTTTACTGAATAAATTTTTAGTGACAGTCATGGTATTTATCAGTTGTAAATACAGTATAATTGACAAAAGTGTTACCTAAAATCTAAACTTATTTTTTATTACTTTAAGATTAGATAATGTCAAGGAATTGAGGATAATAAAGTGCAGATTTTGCTCACCTTTAGGAGAAACAATATGACATTTGATTTACTGTGTGTTGAATTTTTTTTTAAGTAAGCCATAGTTGAGCAGGGAGAGCAGAATTTAGGAATTGGGAGATGAGAAAGTTACATGCAATATTAGGGCAAAATGTATAAATGTTTATAATAGGAAGTGGTAGGCTTTCAAAAGATGCGTGCTTGGGAAAGATTTTAGTTCAGTTAATAGGGAAAGAATGACAACAGATTTGAGAGCTCTGTCTTTGGCATTGTGATGTTTTTTACGGAATGGTTTCTAGAGGCTTTATTTAAATTTAAAAAGAAACCTTAATTCTTATAGGGTAAGCTTATTGGAATTTCTTCTGGAATCTTCTGAAGAGCTAGAAGGTAACCTAGTATTGTCTTTAAGTGATATCACATCCTATTAGTATGGAGTGAGTGGTAGTTTTAACTAATGGGAGTGCTTTATTAAGTGCAGTGTCTTATGAATCCCTAGATATATTTTGTGTAGTCATCCATCAACTTGTTTCTTGAGAACCCAGATGTTCAAAATAGCTAAAGCTTTAACTTAGAATTAGTTATGTAGTTAATTGGGTAGGAAGAGTGAATACATCAGACAAGTATCAGATGACTATTTGAGCCCTCCATTGAGCCCTACATTAACTGTTTTCATGTGTAGATATAAAATGCCTATGTATCTACTTTGTAGCCAGAAGAAGCCTTTAATCTTCACTGTAGAAGGATGGTGATGAGGACTAACTCATAAAGATTCTGCTTGAGGAGCTGAGAATTTAACCATATCCTTCCTGATTCATTGTGTACACTACATAAATGCTGGTTTACTAATTAATTTGCTTGGGACTACTTTAGCTTCATCTTTATACGCTAATGGTCCAAAGATAGTTTCTCCAGTGTTTGGGACAAATAAGTGTCTACATTATAGGTCTTAATATTGCTCTACTTAGGATTGGATCTAGTGTAAATTTGTGTACACTGTGTTAAACTAGCCTTAAATAGCTATCCAGTCCCAGTAGGCAAGTTACTTTTCAAAACCACCACTGCTAAATGGTTTTTATAATTTGCTGTGTGTTTGCCTGCTCCCATCTTTTTTTTCTCCTAAAGTATTGCTTTTGCAATGTACGTATGTTCCTTTGGCCATCTTGGAATGGAAGTTATTGGGGCGGGGGGGTACCTCAATGAGGTGGTTAAAATATTTAATATTTACATTATTATTTTGGTAGCTAATTTCACTATTATTTTTGGTGATATGCTTCCTATTTGTTTTTTCCTCAAACTATAAAATTACTGAGAGATCGTGATACCGAGGGAACCTAGTAACTTTAACTTACGCAAGTAATGCTTAGTCATTCATTCAGTCAGCTAATAACTGAGTACCTTCTGTGTGTTGGGCAGTGCTAAGTATAGTAGTAAAAGTAAAACTGGCCCCGTCCACATTAAGCAAATACACAGTAAATATAAAATTTCAAATTGTGATTAGGCTTTGAAAGAATTTTGAAGTGTATTTGAAAGCATGATTTGAGAATTCACTTGAGGTTGGAAAAGAGAAGGCAGAATTTCAGTCAAGAACTGAAGTAAAAGTAATGGTTTGCCAGGAGTAGCAATAGGGGTACAGACTTTAGGCACATGGAACACCATTTTTAAAAACCCTTTTTGGAGTGGCATCAGTCCAATTCACTGTGCAGCAGCAGGAGCACACCCCAAATGCCTGGAACTTCTCATCCAGGCGGGGAAAAAAAAATAAAAAATAAAAACCCTTTTTTTCTGAATGGAAAAAAAAGCATACTTTTTGCTTGAAGGCACTGTAGTCTTCATGTTACTTACACTGATTTGTGTAAGTCAGCATTTCTAAGGCAGAACAGTTTTGAGATGGTTCAGGACAGGTTTATAGACAGTATGGATAATCAAAGATAGGTTTGATTCTTTTTCTTAACCTGATTGGAACATAAACCCATTGGGAAGGGAGTTTGTATCTGTATACTTGTGCGTGGATCCTTTTTTTAAAAAAAAGTGACATGGAAAGGGCAGCAGAGGAGTGTGAAAATTTGTCACTACAGTGTACACTATCAGTGAACACTATCAGTGAACATAATTGTGGAAAGGGTAGAGTTTTCACAGAAAGACATTTTCCCTGATTGTTTAAACTTGCCTTGGTGGAGAAGGTACAGTGATAGGTTGATTTGGTGTATATAATTTGCCTTTTATTCTGAATTGTTTGCTTTTAAGTATCAGTTTCATTTCAGTTTTGGAAATTGTCAGAAGGCTAGGAACTCAATCTGGGATAATGTGTATGAAGCAGAAAGTGTTGCAGCTCTTTCTTGGAGGACACATGCTGTTAGCTCTGTAAGAGTAGGTAAGCATCTTGAGATGTTTATCTTTTATATAACTTAAGGACAAGCTGCTGGAAATCAGGAACAATTAAGATAGGACATAGTCTAGATCTAATTGAGTGATGGGGAAAATAAACAGCCTGGGTTTTAAGATATGATAAACCCTTTGTAAAACCTAAGGGAGAGATGTTTTGAACAAACCAACTAAAGAAGTACTATTTCACAGAACATGGTTCAGAAACTTGGGGAATTTTTTAATTTCCAAAAGGCAATCGAGGTGAGAAGATGAAAGAGAACCTAAAAGTACATAACAAATACAAGAGCCTAGTATAACAGAACCTCTAAGGTTGCTACTTGGGGGGGATTTACCAGCCATTGCCATAGCAGATTCTTTGGGACCTCAGGAAACAGTTTGAAGGACCAGCTGCATGACTACTTAGAGTTTCCAGAGTGAATTTCTACAAGGCAGTCTTGTTCTAAAAACTTGAGAAAAGAATCAAAAGGAAACAGATTGTAGAGCACAGACTCTAGGATCATAGTGCCTAGTTGTGTCCTAGTTCTGCCACTTACTGGCTGTGACTTTGTCCACGTTAATTAACCTCCTTGAGCTTACGGCTTTTTCAGAAGATGGAGCTGACAATAACAGCTACATCTTAGGATTGTTCTCAAATCAAATATGTAATTTTTGTGTGTCCCTTAGAATAATACCTGTAACACAGCAAGTGCTAAGTCAACGTTTCTTCTCTTGCTGCTGCTGATAGTGGTGGTAGATTTTCACTGTGAGAAATTGTTGTATTTTATTAACCAGTTAACCTGGTTAATTTAAAATGGACTTATAAAGCTAGTTTAATGAAGTCCCTTTTAATACAGTATTTGAATTACAATGTGAATTACAATTACAATTTGAATTACAATGAATTAAACATTGATATTACTTGTCAATATGAAATGAATGAATGAATCCAAATATTCTTTTAGGGTTGAAGGTAAGATGTGGAAACAAATCTGGTCTTTAGAGATTATTATATAACCATCAATTATAAACTAATTTATTGAGCATCTGTTGTATGGTGGGCTTTGTTCTAATTCAAGTGCATCTCTGAATTAGGGGAAAATAGTTTTACTGGATCTTCAGAAAGGAGTAGGTGTAAAGAATAAATGTGGTTATTTACCACTTCAGCAGTTCCTGTCATAGAAACTAAAAAAATCAGTTGTCACCTTAGAAAAAAAGTCTGTTGACTTTAAATTCATACAAAGCTAACTTGATTTCCTAAAGGTCTACATATAGTATTACATTTGACCTTTGTATTTAAAGCACTTGCAAGGGATTAGTTATAGAAGTTTCTCTTTGTTTATAGTGCCAACACCTTTTAAGAAAATACTAAGAACATACACGTCCATCCTAGCTTTCTGTAAATTCTGTTGTAAAGATAAGAGATCATTTCCTTCAAAAGTTATGAAAATGTGAGGAATAAGCAGTATATTTTGAAAAAATGATTTAATTTCCTTGTATGCTCAGTGGCTCAGTTGTGTCTGACGCTTTGCAACCCCATGAACTGTATAGCCTGCCAGGCTCCTCTGTCCATGGGATTTTCCAGGCAAGGATAGTAGAGTGGGTTGCCATATCGTTTCCTTATTTCTTGTTAATTTCTTAGGTGTTTCTTTAGCTTGATTAGATCTCTAATTCTGAAACACATACCAAATGTATTTTGGCTGTTTGCCAAAATAAAGCTGTATGCTTAGGCTGCTGATCTTCAGCATGTAAGTTAATAACTAGGAGGCTATGTATTTGATAAATAAGGTGTGATGTTTTCTGTTTGGCTTTTTTTAAGTGTTGGAATTGCATTAAAACATTTTAGATTCCACATTATTCAGAATACCATATGGCACCTTTCCATATGACTGTTCACATTTGATGGTTTGTACTCATTGTAGCCAATGTAATGCTACATAGTGTTGTGGCTATAGTAAGATTAGTGTTATTCATAAGGGGTAATGCTTTTGCTGAGAATGTCAAATTAAACTTCAACCTATATAAATCTTTATTCCTTTACAAATGAAAGGAGCATTATGTTTATTAAGGAGCTATGTCAGTGTCGTTGACTCTTTCCTGACTTGATAGAGGAGGTATGCTGTGAAGCAATTAAGGTAGTTTGAATGTCACATGAATTGTATAGATGATTTCACAAAAGAGGAAGTACTTCATTTGAGCTGAGAAGGATGGCGAGACCTAGATAGGCAAGTTAACTAGGTGGATAAGTTGGATTTTAAGTAGAGTAGACGTTCTCATGCTGCTTTGGTTTATAGCATGCTTAATGTCAGGAGTTTTTCATGGCACTCTAGGCCTAAAGAAATAACTCAAAATTTTAATAAGAATTTACGTTCTAACAATCTAATAGTCCATTAAACAAATGTTGGACATTGAAAGAAAAAGCTCAGTAATTGATTTCATTCTTATTCACCATTATTTATTAATGGATGTCTTTGCTATTGGAACACAGCAGTTTCTTACACTTTCGAATCGGATTGGATGCTGCCACCTTTATTTTTCTACACAGTAATGTAAACCTAGATTGTGCTAGGGAATTGTATGTGAGCTGTGTAAGTTAGAGGTGAGTCCGGAAATAGCCAGATCACTTGAAAGAGGTGTGTTAGTTGCTCAGTCGTGTCCAGCTCTTTGTGACCCCATGGACTGTAGTCCACCAGGCTCTGTCCATGAGATTCTCCAGGCAAAAGAATACTGGAGTGGATTGCCATTCCCTTCTTTAGGGATCTTCCCAATCCAGGGATTGAACCCAGGTCTCCCACGTGGCAGGCAGATTCTTTTCCGTCTGAGCCACCAGGGAAGCCCTCTGAAAGAGGTAAAAAAAACTTTATTTTTTAAACTGATTTGTATATATACTTAAAATACATGATCAACTCTTTGTACCCATGTCATATGGAAGTACTAATTGACACAAGAAAACAGTTGTTTTGATGGATGAAGGTCATTTGATGAGTTTTATCAGTAGCTGTTCAGTAAGTATAATAGCTTTCACTCTAAACACGTTTAAAAATTGTTGGCTTTTTGGGGGATGATCAACCATTTCATCAGAGAAGGCATTGGCACCCCACTCCAGTACTCTTGCCTGGAAAATCCCATGGACGGAGGAGCCTGGTAGGCTGCAGTCCGTGGGGTCTCTAAGAGTCGAACACGACTGAGCGACTTCCCTTTCAGTTTTCACTTTCATGCATTGGAGAAGGAAATGGCAACCCACTCCAGTGTTCTTGCCTGGAGAATCCCAGGGAACGGCGGAGGCTCGTGGGCTGCCATCTATGGGGTCGCACAGAGTTGGACACGACTGAAGCGACTTAGATCAGCAGCAGCAGCAACCATTTCATAGTGTTGATATTGTGAAGGATGGGTAGGGTATTTAGACTCATCATATTTGGTGGTGAAAAGAACAATATTTTATAAAATCACTATGTATGGTTTTGTCTTCTAATATTATCCCTGATAAATGCAAGCTGTTTTAGCTTTGTCATTTGTTCCTTACTGTTGTCATTCAGAGAAGTATTCTGCTGATAGGGGCTTTGAACAAAAAGTAAGTTACATGTAGAAAATTGCATTAAGTACTACTTTTGGTCATGGTCTCTTTCAGAAGTCTTGATCCATTATAAGTTAGAAGAAATTACCACACACAAACCTGTTTGTGTAGGCGTTTTATCGTAGGTAGCTTTTCTTTAATAGAGACGTCACTTAACTGGATTGTAATGGATTAGTCTAAAAACTTAATGGTAAATAGAAATTTTATGTGAACTTTTAACATTTTATTTTAACCTAAAACTTAACACATTCATTTATCAATCTCTTAGTGTAGAACCAACACCATTTCCTTGAATATGAGCCCTTTGTAGTTCTATTACTTAGTAAAATGTCTAGTTGTTAAAGTGAGATTAAACTGAGGCACTTGCAAAATACACAGGTGTTGCTTTTCTTGAATTTTAAGAGTTCAGTCTTCTGGAATTCCTTTTTCACTCTTCTATAGTTATCTCACATTTGATGGTTTTTTTGTGATTTATCTTTTTCAAGCTTTTCTGAAGCATATAACTTAGGATACATACATACAACTCTTTTCTACCCTAAAAGGTTATCACTGTGTAACATAAGATGATATTGGCCTAGTTGGTAGGGACAGAAGTGTGGTTATATTCTAATATGTTTGTAGAGTAAGATTGATTTTCCCAAGGATTCATTCATTAGGTTAGTTAAGAGTGTAGTGTGCAGTTCTGCTATATTGAATACTTACCAAGTGCCAGACAGTTGGTGCATTTAGGTGGTTTATATATATTGTTTTATTTAATTTGAACGATAGCCACCATATTCTTATTTTTCAAATGGAGTATTAGAGGAAGTTGAACTTAGAACACCAGTAAGAAAGCAGGGACTTGACCAAGGTTTGTCTCGCAAAAAGCATATGTCCTGAATCACTGTATATGCTGTTATTTCTCTCTCATTCTTCAGCTCCATAGAATCATTTATGTGTAAGTATTTGTAAGGTAGTAAATCTAATTACTTAGGTTTTACTAGATCTGTGAAATAGATACCAGGAATTTCTTTTGGTCATGCTGAACGAATTTTGGATCCTCTAGAAACAGTTTTGATTTATCTGCATGTTAGTCATGCCAGAATAAAGCCTATACTTTGAAAGGTAACCAAAACCCTAACAGGATTGGAATAGCAGCACACAACTAGGATTTTCAGAACATATTAAACTTCAGCTTTAATAGTAGGGCTGGTTCAAGACATATGGCTGCTAATTTCACTTATATTTTCCCTGGAGATTGTTCTAGAACAGTGTAAAGTTTTTTCATTCATTTTAATGACAGAATAGTTTAATTCCTTAGATGGACATTCAGAATTTACAGCTTCTTTTATTAAAATCAGTTGGTGTCCTTAGTATTCTCTTATAATCTTGTACACGCATTTTTTCACACGTGTTCAGGTGAGTATATCTGTGAAATGAGTTTCTTAAAAATGAAACTGGTTGGGTCAGAGGGTGAGTTGGAATTTTATTAGCTGTTGCCATATTTTAGCTACTCTGACTAAGGGATGAGCAAATGAGTATCTGTTTCTATGGCCTTGCCAACACTTTGTTGTGGAACATGTTTATCTTTGTCTATATTGTAAGTTAAAAAGTGAAATCTCAGTATGATTTTAATTTGCATTTATCTTTTATATGAAATTGAGCATCTTTACATGTACTTATGAGCCATTTGTATTTCTTTTTGGAATCTAAGATGCTTCTGTCAGCTTTCCAGACATATTGCTACCTGGTTGACAGTCATTTTTATGGTGCTGTTTTAAAATGCATATCTTAAACAAGGTCCTACTGTATAACACAGAGAACTATGTTCAGTATCCTGTGGTAAACCATAATGGAGAATATATATTTTAAAAATATATGTAAGTGAATCTCTTTACTATGCAGCAGAAATAAACATAACATTATAAATCAGCTATGTGTCTGTCAGTCTCTCATTCGTGTCTGACTCTTTGCGATCCCATGGACTGTAGCCTGCAAGGCTCCTCTGTTTATGAGATTCTCCAGGCAAGAATACTGGAGTGGGAAAGTATTTCCTTCTTCAGGAGATCTTCCCGATCCAGGGATTGAACCTGGGTCTTCTGCAGTGCAGGCAGATGCTTTTACCATCTCAGCTCCTGTAGTTCAGTTCAGTTCAGTCACTCAGTCGTGTCTGACTCTTTGAGACCCTATGAACCGCAGCATGCCAGGCCTCCCTGTCCATCACCAACTCCCGGAGATTACCCAAACGCATGTCCATTGAGTCAGTGATGCCATCTAACCATCTCATCCTCTGTCGTTCCCATCTCCTCCTGCCTTCAATCTTTCCCAACATCGGGGTCTTTTCAAATGAGTCAGCTCTGTGCATCAGGTGGCCAAAATACTGGAATTTCAGCTTCAACATCAGTCCTTCCAATGAATACCCAGGACTGATCTCCTTTAGGGTGGACTGGTTGGATGTCCTTGCAGTCCAAGGGACTCTCAAGAGTCTTCTCCAACACCACAGTTCAAAAGCATCCATTCTCCTGTGCTCGGCTTTCTTTATACTCCAACTCTCACATCCATATATGACTACTGGAAAAACCATAGCCTTGACTAGACAGACCTTTGTTGAGAAAGTAATGTCTCTGCTTTTTAATATGCTGTCTAGGTTGATTATAACTTTCCTTCCGAGGAGTAAGTGTCTTTTAATTTCATGGCTGCAATCACCATCTGCAGTGATTTTGGAGCCCCCAAAAATAAAGTCAGCCACTGTTTCCACTGTTTCCTCATCTATTTGCTATGAAGTGATGAGCTCTGAGGGAAGCCCTAAATTGACTATACCTCAATTTAAAAGATCATGAGTGGAAAAAATAATAATTTTAAAAATACCATTGCAGTTTCAGACAATGAAGTTTAAGTCATTGCAACTAGGCTCAAACACATCTTTATTAATAAATTTTTGCCCACGAGAAGTAAGTTTGTTTATTCCTGTAGTATAAAAAAAAATCCATGCTTCAACTCTTGGAAGGCACTTTTTGCCTCCCTGCTGTGGGAGCATTTTCCCTGCAAAGAGTTGTCGAGATGCTTGAAGAAGTACTGGTTGGTTGGTGAGAGGTTAGGTGAATATGGCGGATGAGGCAAGACTTCATAGACCAATTTGTTCAACTTTTGAAGTGTTGGTTGTGCAACGTGCGTGCAGTCGTGCGTTGTGGCAAAGAATTTAGCCTTTTCTGTTGACTAATAGTTGCAGGCATTGCAGTTTTCAGTGCATCTCATTTTGAGTTGCCAAGCATACTTCTCAGACGTAATGGTATCTCAGGATTCCATGAAGGCTGTAGTGGATCAGATGGGCAGAGACCAAACAGTGGCCATGACCTTTTTTGGTACAAATTTGGCTTTGGGAAATTTCAGCGCTTTGAAGCTGCTTCTTGGTCTAACCACTGAGCTAGTCATTGGTGGTTGTAGTATAAAATCCACTTTTTGTTGCATGTCACAATACGATTGAGAAATGGTTCACTGTTGTTGCATAGAATAAGAGAAGACAACACTTCAGAACAATTTTTTTGATTTGTGGTCAGCTCATGAGGTACCCATTTACTGAGCTTTTTCAGCAAACCTTTCCAGTTTGCTTCAAATGCTGAACGACCATAGAATGGTCGTAGTTGAGTTCTTCGACAGCTTCTCGTGTAGTTATGAGAGGATCAGCTTCAGTGATTACTCTCATTTGGTCGTTGTCAACTTCCGATGGCCGGCCACTGTGCTCCTCGTCTTCAAGGCTTTGTCTCCTGTGCAAAACTACTTGAACCACTACTGCATTATATGTTCTTCAGTGGTTCTGAGTGAAACACATTGTTGATGTTGCAAGTTGTCTTTGCAGCTTTACAACCCATTTTGTACTTGAATAAAAAATTGCTCGAATTTGCTTTTTGTCTAACTTCATTTCTGTAGTCTTAAGTAAATAAAAAATAAACAGCAGGTAATAAGTCAGATGGTAAAGAATCTGCCTGCAGTGCAGGAAACTCGGGTTGGATACCTGGGTCAGGAAGGTCCCCTGGAAAAGGGAATGGCTTCTTGCCTAGAGAAATCCATGGATGGGAGAGCCTGGTGTGCAGTTGTTAATGGGGTCACAGAGTGTCACGACTGAGTGACTAACACTTTTCCGCAGCTTAGCAAGCATCAAAATGTGAAAACGTGAAAGCAAACACAGGTTGCTATCTATGCAAATTTTTTGATCAAGTAGATCCCAAATGAAGCCAGTTCTGTATTTCTAACAAGTTCCTAGATGATACTGATGACTTTTTAAGCTAGTATTTTCCCAAGACAGTTAGAGAAACATTGTGGATAATAGGATACCCAGTAAAATGTAGAGTTTGGCTGCCCTGGGAAATTTTGGTTACTAGTCCATTACTAAAACTTCAAAATTATGTAATTACAGCTTATTATTGTGACACCCTATTTTTATGGCTCACCCCTGAGTCTGGGTAAATATTTAATTGCTACTGTGGAAGGTAGTAAAACTTGATCTAGGTAAAAGAAAATAGTTAGGGTCTTTGTAGGGCTATCAGAACCTGGTTCTGCCTTTTTTGTCAGGTTACTTTGGTTTTTGGGGAAGGGGTTTCATATATCTAGCAAATCATCAGGTGATAGCTTTCTACGTTTTTTTTCTGGGCTTGTTTAAAATTTTTCTTCGTTGTGCACGAGAGCTTTCTCTCTAGTTGTGAGTGAGGGCTAAGCTACTCTTTGTTGCGGTGCTCTGGCTTCTCATTGCAGCTGCTTCTCGTTGTGGATTAAGGGCTCTAGGGTGTTCAGGCTTCAGTAGTTGCAGGTTTGCGGCTCTGGAGCACAGGCTCACTAGTTGTGCTTGGGTTTATTTGCCCCTGGGCATGTTGGAATCTTCCCGGACCAGAAATCAAACTTGTGTTTCCTGCATTGGCAGGCGAATTCTCAATCTTTGGACCACCAGGGAAGTCGTGGGACTTTGAGGAGAGTATGTCAGTGTCTGAGGGGCCTGGGATTACGAATTGGTATACTGATGCCTAGTCTTAGCAGGCTATTCCACTGATTTTAAAGCCCTGGAAAAGTTAACTGCTAATACTCCCTGGGAAAGCAGCAAGTTTAACTATGTTAATTCTGATTGGATTCTAGAATCTGGAAGTCTGAGGATTTGGGTTTAGTTGACCATTTAACTTGGTACAGGTGATAATGCATAATTGTTAATAAAGAGCAAATAATAGTTCATTAATTATAACTGTAAGCTGCCATTTGTAATCGTTACCTTCTTCTCAGAAAAATAAAGAATGAGTATTTGGGTCAGCTCGGCTTTTAGATGCCATCATCACATTGTGGTGGTCTGAAGCTTGTTGAGGAAAGATCAAAATAAAGGGGTATTGTTTTTTAAAGGGGTTTTCAAGTGAAAGTTTGATACTTAGTGACTTTTTAATCACAATTTAATATGTAACAGAATGCATTTTACAGTCTTTTGAGGGTATTACAGGTGGAAGTTAGATGGTTGTCAGTGATTGAAGTTGATCTAGCTGTACATATCGTCACTTCACATAAGTAATACATATTTCTGGAACTACATATGTTGAGTTCGTTAATTACAGTATTTTCAAAAATAACTACACTAAAATTCTGTGTTGAATTGAGTAGGCTTGGAAACTGAGCAACAGGGTATAAATTTGATAGTGTTTAAGCAGATATTGTTCAAAGAGTGACCAATCCATGTTTTTTGCCTTGCAAAGCAAAAGAGTATTGTTGAAACTAAGGAAATTATCCACAAGTAGATGAAACTGTATTAATGTTTTGCTACTGAGATAATGTGCAAAAGGACTGCCGAGCTTGTGTCAGTAATACCTGCAGGCAGGAGAAATTACCAAGTGTCCTCATAGATCAAGATATTTCAAAACATCTAGAGACTAGAGTAGCTGATTCATGCACTGTGGTTAAGGCATTGAGTCATAGTTTAATTGGCTCTGTTTTTGCTTTCATGGTCTTCATATAAAATAATTTTGCAGGTAGTGCTGTGCCAGTGTCAAGAATGTGATTGTTTCCTTTTTAAAATAGGACCAAAGAAGAAAGAAGCATAAAATATATCAAGTAAAGATGTATTTCTTTGCTAAAAGTCTTAATCTACAACTAAGTTTAGGCAGAATAAAGAGAAGGCTTCACTTGGGTTGTACACTGTCATTTTGTTGAACTTGGTGCTTCAACAGATGGTTTTGGCTAAAAATACAAAGTTGGTCCTTGAAAGATTAGATTAATTTGTGAAAAATAGAGCCAGAATAGTGAAGTCATAAATGATGACTTCAGATTTTTATACTTGTTTTAATTATGTAAATAAAACCATGGATTTGTATTTAACTGAATGGCCTGTGACTTCAGCATTTGCAAGCAGACTTCATTTTGTCCAAGTGCCAAATGCAGGATGTTTTGTATTAGTGACAGTAGCAGCCAGAAGGGAACAGACAGGAGATTCACTGACCCATACAAATTATTCCTCACACCACCTTTCATCTGAGTGCCTGGATTCTCTCAAACCATCCCTAAACCTAGTTTTCCTCTTTGGTTCATTGATACAGATAATGCTGTATGCCTTGTCTTTCCGTAATTCATCAGCATTTCCACAGCGTAATGTTGCTCCTCATTTCATGCATGTATTCCTTTTTCTGATTCTTTACCATCATTTTATTGAATTAGATGGGACTGAGGAAAAAAAGATGGTAGACTCATGCTGTCTCAGCCCTTTTGAACCTATTAGCTTAAGTGGGAAGTTAGTGAAGTTTTAAAGAAATAACAAGTTTAGTGCTGTAATGTGATAAAGCAATTTAAAATGGTTTCTTGGTTTTGTTTTTGCAAGTTGAATATTTTAAATTTTATTTTGTTTTTAAGAAATTTATTTAAGTGACCATTTTCACTTTGGCATTTGTGTGAAATGTGTTTAATTCTGTCATCAGATTAACATTGTTTCTCAGTGCATTTTGGTATTACAGTCTCATTTGACAGAATTTGATAATGTATAACTTGTTTGATACATTCAATAAAACGTTTTTATGGAAGCTTAATTTTGTAATTGATTATGAAATAATAACATTTGAACAAGGGTTAATTTATATTTATCTGATGTCTTTGCATTTCATATTTATGTCTTAAACTTTAAACGCACTAAATAACCAACATGTTATTTGTCAATATAGGTATATGACTGATGGGATGCTACTTCGTGAAGCAATGAATGACCCTCTCTTGGAGCGTTATGGTGTAATAATTCTTGATGAGGCTCATGAAAGGACATTGGCTACAGATATTCTCATGGGTGTTCTGAAGGAGGTTGTTAGACAGAGATCAGATTTAAAGGTGAATTAGTTTATTTGGTTCTTTAAAAATCCTATATGTGAATATATATATATATATTTAAAAGGGAGTACATGCTGATCACTACAACTACAAAAATAATCACCTATAAAAGCAAATATGGAGAGTACCAGCAGTGGTTTATACTTTCTTTTTAATTTTTCTTGCTGTCTTTGTTTTAGATTTTAAATATACTTCTTCTTAGTAATATGTTTATAATCATTTCATTATATAGTCCATCCAGTTTTTTGTTTCATTTTAAATGATTTTATGTCATGGTGTTTTTAAACCTTGTGCTCACCCTGCCTTTTATTCAGTACAGGGGATACCTTCATTAAGGATCAAATCTCTGTTCTTGTCCTAACACAAACTCACTCATTCTAACTCATAATGCTGGAGAGTGGAATAACTGTATCCAGAACATACTGCTCCTCAGAAATGCCTTCCCTTAACCTAGGGTCTTGGTTCTTCCCTCTCCCACCCCCGCCTGCCATCCGTTGTACCATTTAAACCCTGGCCAGTGTTACTGTATTGATAAGGGCTTAAAACTGACTGACTGTGTGGACATTGTTGTCTCCCAAATTTTCTGAAGTTCCCTTTTTGCATTGTATGTGTGCAGTTCATTGGAACTTAGTATTGAGTGTTATTGTATGTGTTACAGAGGTTTGTACACTGGGGAGAAAGATTCTGGGTCTTAAAAGAATTGATACTGAGTTTGTTTGACTATAAAATTAAATGTATACTTTAAAGAATATATTTGAATAACTATGAGTACTATTACTGGTTCAACATTATGAGCTATTGAAATTTCGAGGGAGGAACTCAAAGTAGAAAAATTTAATGGGAGAGCTTTCTATTTAATGGGTTTTGTCATGTGTAATTTAAATAAAGAGAGGATGACCACACAGTCATGCAGCCGGCACCTGAACAACCTTTTGTTGCTGTGGCTTTTTTGGTAGTATAGAAAACCTCTGTTTTAGAAAATTTTCTGAAGAACTTATGCTTAGTAAAGATGATTTGGAAGAATGGAGAAATATTTGTACCACTGATTTATTTTATTTTATTTTTTGCTTTCTTTATTTTTCCCTGTGTGCAAGGTTGTCATTTTTTTTTAATAGCATAGTAGCAATCATATTACATATTGATGTCTTATATCAATTCCTTTTGTGTAATTTTATAAACTTTGGTTGTTAAGGTGTTGCTTCATGAAAACATATGGTAGTTTATTTATGAAGAGTGAAAGTGTTAGTTGCTTAGTCATGTCTTGACTGTTTGTGACCCCATAGACTAGCCCGCCTTGCTCCTCTGTCCTTGGAATTCTCCAGGAAACAACACTGGAGTGGGTAGCCCTTCTTTTCTCCAGGGGATCTTACTGACCCAGGGACAGAACCACAATCTCCTGCATTGCAGGCCGATTCTTTACTCTCTGAGCCACTAGAGACACCGTAGTTGATATATATATGGAGCAGTAAACATTACTCGTCTCTTTACAATCTTTGAAGACAGCTTCAAATAATTTACTGTTTTCTTTTCAGGTTATAGTTATGAGTGCTACTCTGGATGCAGGAAAATTCCAGATTTACTTTGATAACTGTCCTCTCTTAACCATTCCTGGGCGTACACATCCTGTTGAGATCTTTTATACTCCCGAACCAGAGAGAGATTATCTTGAAGCGGCAATTCGAACCGTGATCCAAATTCATATGTGTGAAGAGGAAGAAGGAGATCTGCTACTTTTCTTAACTGGTCAAGAGGTATTGTCATTATTTGCTTCCTTATTTATATTATTTCTATTAGACAACAATTTAAAACTTAAGAACCCAACATATATTAACCATGTATTTCTCATCCCAATGTCTATAAAGTTTTTCTTCAGCATGATTGTATTTATATGTGAAGTATATAACTCCCTTTATCTATGTACTCTAGGAATATACCCTTTTATGCCGTTAGTCTTTGTGTTCTAGTTGATATCCTGAGAATATTAAATGCTTTTAGAATTTTAAGATTTAGCAGTTTTAATCTCAACTTTGGAGAGACCTGAGTGGCAAGTGGTTTTGTGCTAATTTGCCATTCTGCTGAGGCATGAATGAAATCTGGTTACTCTAGGCAGTAATTTAGTTTGTAAGGGAATTTGGGTAACTCAGGTGCCCATCTACCATCAAAACAAGTGTTTGTGTTTTGTTTTTGTCTTCTTGCATGTGTCTATTGAGAATTGGAAGGAATCACTGAAATTCTTTAGACTTTACATCATTTTTAAAATAGGAATTTTACTCTCACATGCAGCATTTTCTAAACTCATTTCTATCAGGATGTTTACAGGTGTGCTATGAAATTCTTGATGGCTTAAGTAAGCTCAGTGAGTTATCTGGGTGAAATAAATTCTTTTAGAGGTTTTCTGAAAGTTTGTCATTTGTTGTAATAGGCTTTGTGAATTTTCTACAGTGTCCTTCTCAAACTAATATACATGCCAGTCATTTGGAAATCTTGCAGATTTTTATTTGCTAGGTCAGGTGTAGGGTCTGATCTAAGAGTGTGTTCTGAGTAGGTGTCTAGAACAGTGCTACTCCATTAGAACTTCCTTTACATCTGGAAATGTTTTTATATCTATAGTGTTCAATATAGTTGTTGCTGTTCAGTTGTTCAATCATGTCTGATTCTTTGCAACCCATTGGAATGCAGCACACCAGTCTTCTCTGTCCTTTACTATCTCCCTGAGTTTGCTCAAACTCATGTCCATTGAGTCAATGATGCCATCCAACCATCTCATCCTCTGTTGCCCCCCTCTCCTGCTCTCAAGTCTTTTGCAAGCATTAGGGTCTTTTCCAATGACTTAGCTCCTCTTCGTATCAGGAGGCCAAAGTTGGAGCTTCAGCATCAGCCCTTCCAGTGAAAATTGAGGATTGATTTCCTTTAGGATTGACTCGTTTGATCTCCTTGCAGTCCAAGGGACTCTTAAGAGTCTTCTCCAACACCACAGTTCAAAAGCATCAATTCTTTGGCACTCAGCTTTCTTTATACTCCCAACTCTCACATCCATACATGACTAGTGGAAAAACCATAGCTTTGACTAGATGGACCTTTGTCAGCAAAGTAATGTCTCTGCTTTTTAGTATGCTGTCTAGGTTTGTCATAGCTTTTCTTCCAAGGAGCAAGCATTTTTTAATTTCATGGCTATAGTCACCATCTGCAGTGATTTTGGAGTCCCCCAAAATAAAGTCTGTCACTGTTTTCATGGTTTCCCCATCTATTTGCCATGAAGTGATGAAACCAGATGCCACACTACTGGTTTTTGTAGCCACAACAATATAATGGACTTGAATATTTGCATTGCAGCTAGTGAGAGGAGGAACTAAAATTTAATTTTATAGAAGTTTAATTAATTTAGTTACATGTGTTTGACCGCCTTGTTTTAGTTTTTGTGTGGTCTGCTAGTTAAGAACTGTTTTTACATATTTTAAGGGTTTACATGAAAACAAAGAATGTGCTTCAGAGGTGGTATATGGATGCAAAGCCTAAAAAATTTTGGCCCTTTATAGTAAGAAATCTGATCCCTGCTCTAGAACATTTTTTTCTCAAGTGTGGTCAGTGGATTGCCTGCCTTGGTAGGGGAATTTGTTAAAGCAAGTTCTTGGCCCTGTTTCAGGCTTGCTGAAACAGATGAAATTTACAGATGAAATACTGTAAGAATCTGCATCCTTGCTGCTGCTGCTGCTAAGTCGCTTCAGTCGTGTCCAACTGTGTGCGACCCCATAGGCGGCAGCCCACCAGGCTCCCCCATCCCTGGGATTCTCCAGGCAAGAACACTGGAGTGGGTTGCCATTCATTTCCTTTCCCAATGCATGAAAGTGAAAAGTGAAAGTGAAACTGCTCAGTCATGTCAGCAGTCCCATGGACTGGAGCCTACCAGGGTCCTCCATCCATGGGGTTTTCCAGGCAAGAGTACTGGAGTGGGGTACCATTGCCTTCTCTGCATCCTTAACAAGCTCTAAAGGCCATTTTTCTGTTCCCTTAGGTTAAAAGTCACTGTTCCAGGTGAATGTTTTAGCTATTTTAATGCCCGTGGTACATTAGTGACACCACCCTAAATAATATAGTGAGAAATTGCCCTAGTTCTTTAACATAATCAAAATCAGTGGTCTGCTGTGTGACCGCCTAACCTCCAGGAGAATGTGAACTGTAACTAGTGTTCAAATTCTACAGGGATGCTTGATATATAATATTTAATTAAATATGGTTGCATTAAGAACTATAATTGTTTAGTAATTTTTTTATCCTTGAATTTTTTTTCCAGTACTATTTCTGTTTTTTCCAGCACTATTTATGTTGTGAAGTGAAGTTGCTCAGTCGTGTCCGACTCTTTGCAACCCCTTGGACTGTAGCCTACCAGGCTCCTCGGTCCCTGGGATTTTCCAGGCAATAGTACTAGAGTGGATTGCCATTTCCTTCTCCAGGGGATCTTCCTGACCCAGGGATTGAACCCAGGTCTCCCGCATTGTAGACAGAGGCTTAACCGTCTGAGCCACCAGGGAAGTCCTTATTTATGTTGTAGGCTGATTAATTCTTTGCTGTGGGAACCCCATGCGTAGTAGGGTGCTTATTGTGTCTCTGGCCTTTACCCATTAGATGTAGATACACTCCCCCAGTTTGCAAACATTCCCAGTAAAGTATCATACTTGTTCTTTTGGGAAATACAGTGTGTTGCAAATTAACTTTTACAGATAAACCTCTCTATTAGTCTGTGTATGCATTTTGAATGGAAGAATTTTTTAATATTTTGCAGTGTTGAGGCATTTGTGTTCATTTTGTTCTTTGGTGTCTGGTCCCTAGTTTCTCATTTTCTCCAGAATGAGTAGCATGTTTTTTTTAAACGGCTGTTCAAAATAATCATCATGTTTAGATAGTCAAGCACATTAGAATTCTATAAGAAATATCAGATGGCCTTCTGTTGGGGACCTGAAATGCTTTTCTGTGAGTTGAATTTCTGTGGCTGATACTTTGGCAGCTCTCCCACAGCTGGGGAACGGAAAGGAATAAGCTCCAATTATCTCGTGTATCCTGTTGAATTTTTAAGTTTCTTTTATACGACTAGCTAGTCTTGAGGAATTTGAAGACCTTTGAGGAGAAAGTAGCAATTCTACTGTTTTCCTCATGTCTGTGAGCCTGTTATTTTTATTTGGTCAGTTAAGTGATAGATTTTGGGAGTTCTGTACCCCATCTCCATAAATTTGAATAGTACCCATAAAATTTATCTATCTCAGAACTTAAAAATGACAACCATATTACCATTT
The DNA here is from genome assembly GCF_055505025.1 of Bos grunniens. Classification (NCBI taxonomy): domain Eukaryota; kingdom Metazoa; phylum Chordata; class Mammalia; order Artiodactyla; family Bovidae; genus Bos; species Bos grunniens. Next base: position 74,331,767 of record NC_141170.1, read on the forward strand.
TAACCATGTAAACAATAGTGTTTCTATAGTCCCTTGAATTAATTTGGGAGGGGAAAGACCAGTTTTAATTAGTGAAGGTTTGGAAAACGTGAATGTTGATTTTTTTCGTTGTTGTTAATCTGTTAAACCAGGTGTTCCTAGTAGAACTCCCTAGAGGAGCTGTGCTACCAAGTTTGGTAACACTGATTGTAATTAAAATATGAATTGTTTTAAGTAAATACTTGAAGATGTTGAACTCTTCATTCTTTAAGCAATACATTCTTTCATCTTTAATTTCATTGAGTGAAATTAGTCTTTTCAACATGTAGGAGTTTAGATTCTTTAGTAGTGTCTAAATTAATTTGCTAATATATATATTGATGCTTTTGGAGCTGAAAGTCTTGCTTAATTCAGAAACTCTTGAACTTTTGTCTCAGTTCATGACTAAGCAGAAGATTGCATTGTGCTGATGAATGTCAATGAGCTTTCTGGTCTTTCAGAACTGTCAATGTTGATTCTGAAAGTTCAGTTAAATTTAGGGAAAATTTTGTTGCCAAGTTTAAAAAAATAATGTTTAGAACTTTGTCTACATAAAAACAAACTGTGGGATTTTTTTTTCCTCACTCTTTAGCGTTGTCATTATATCACATGCAGTAGTGATTTTGTTTCAGCTCCATACATGCTTAGCAGATAGTTTCAAATAAATTTGGAATAATCTTGTTAAAATTTCTAGAGTCTGCAAATGCACAATTTGGGGCTTTTAACTTTCTATATAAAATCTGGTATTTGGTGACTTCTGAATTAACAGAATTGAAAAATATTCTGAATTTGGCATCAGTTTTCCTATACAAGATATATATATATGTTTTTAAGAACTATGTGTATGTATGTGTGTATATATATATATATATAGTTTGGGGTTTATATTGTGTGTTTTTTTTTTAAGATCTAATTTTGTTTTTGTATACCAGCAGGGGGCATTCTAATCTAGATACAGCATTTGAAAGCAATTTTTGGGTAAAAATATTTCTTTCTTTTTTCTTTTTTTTCAATGAATAGCAAACTTTCATTTCTTTTGGAAATTGTATACCTCAAAGGAAATTGGTATATAAGATCTTTAGTAATTTTCTTTGTCACAGTTTTTAAGACCTTATCAATACTCCAGAAAGCTGGTATGTTTTAAATTGGTTTAAAATCTGTTTTTGTTCTTACATATATTCTTTTAACACGGAAACAAAGTTGCATTTTAGTTAAATCATTTTAAGGAAAATTATTCTAGCTTGATTATAATATATAATAAGTTTTCTTGGTAAATTTTTAAAAATTGTTCTGTCTTTTGAATAAAGGATAATTTGTCAATAAGGGTAACTTCTGATTGATACTGGCCATACTGCCAAATCATTTAGCGTACTTCTGAGTTTAACTGAATTAAAGCTTCTGTAAAATTTTAAATATAGCTCCCTTCCCATGTTAAAGTCCCTTTCTCATCCCCTAGAGCCTTCACCTACCTCTCTGTCTCTCACACCCTCCCAGTATTCATTGTGTCCTCTCTTGAAACCTGAAATTGAATGCAAATGTGTTGGAATTGTTTTGTGTATTAGGGAAATTTTTGAAGAGGCTTTAAGATATTTGGGTTAACCTAGTTCTTAAATATCTATGTTGATACTGTAGAGGTGTGTGTTCTCATTAGGCACAATGAAGCAAATCTTCCATATAATTGCATTAGTGATACGTGACATTAAAGCCTAATTGGCTTATTTAAAATATCTTGCACATCAATTTCCTGTAGATTGTGAAAATTGAAAAGGTTATGAGTACAGTTAAATATTCCTGGGTGAGAAATTTCAATTTTAGTACAATTTGTTGAGAATTAATTAGGACATTGACTCTTAAGAAAAAAGGGTATGGAATGTCAATAAGGCAATTGTGTGTTTATGTGACTAGAGAAATCAAAGTTTCTTGGATTATTTCTGAAATCCCAATGAAATCTGCTGAATTAATTGTGATAACTAAAATAAGATGCATAGAACTAGGATTATGGTAAATCCTTAAAATGTTTCAGTGTGTATTCATTCTGTTTGCACACTTAAACTTTTATTTTGTAGGAAATTGATGAAGCCTGTAAGAGAATAAAGCGTGAGGTTGATGATTTGGGCCCTGAAGTCGGTGACATCAAAATCATTCCATTATACTCCACACTCCCACCTCAGCAGCAACAACGCATCTTTGAGCCTCCACCTCCAAAAAAACAGAATGGAGCAATTGGAAGAAAGGTAACATTGAAATGTTCTCTATAAACATTGCATTGATACTGAAAGATTTGTCTGTGAGATATCAAATTGTATTGAATTATAATTCAAGGAATAAGTTACAGGTGATTGTGGTCTGAATTGTATGCTACGTAGTTATCTGTGTTTCCAAAGTAAATAGAAGGAAATGTATTTGTGTAGAGTTCTGCATATCTTTTGACAGGTACTACTACCATGTCCCTGGGAAATTCTTCCTTAGCAAATGGAAGGTTGCTTAGGGTGAGGAAGGTGGCCAAATGTCTTTCTCTTGATTAAATCACTTGGCACAAAGTACTTTTTTCTTCAGTTCCTTGGCTTCTCCCCAGAATTTTTGCTCAGTTGCTCAGTCGTATCCTGCTCCTTGCAACCCAATGGACTGCAGCATGCCAGGCTTCCCTGTCCATCAGTAACTCCCGAAGTTTGCTCAGACTCATGTCCATCGAGTTGGCGATGGCATCCAACCATCTCATCCTCTGTCATCCCCTTCTCCTGCCTTTAATCATTCTCAGCATCAGGGTCTTTTCCAATGAGTCAGTTCTTTGCACCAGGTGGCCAAAGTATTGGAGTTTCACTTTAAGCATCAGTCCTTCTCCTTTAGGATTGACTGGTTGGATCTCCTTGCAGTCCAAGGGACTCTCAAGAGTCTTCTTCCCCACCGCAGTTCAAAAGCATCTATTCTTTGGCACTCAGCTTTCTTTATAGTTCAACTCTCACATGCATACATGACTACTGGAGAAACCATGGTTTTGACCAGATGGACCTTGGTCAGCAAAGTAATGTCTCTGCTTTTTAATATTCTGCCTAGGTTGGTCATAGCTTTTCTTCCAAGAAGCAAGCGTTTTTAAATTTCATGGCTGCAGTCACCATCTGCAGTGATTTTGGAGCCCCCCAAAATGAAAGTCTCTCACTGTTTCCATTGTTTCCCCATCTTATTTGCCATGAAGTGATGGGACCAGATACCATGATCTAACTTTTTCACTCTCCTCTCTTACTTTCATCAAGAGGCTCTGGTTCTTCTTTGCTTTCTCCCATAAGGGGGGGTGTCATCTGCTTATCTGAGGTTATTGATATTTCTCCCAGCAATCTTGATTCCAACTTGTGCTTCTTCCAGCCCAGCGTTTCTCATGATGTACTCTGCATAGAAGTTAAATATGCAGGGTGACAATATACAGCCTTGACGTACTCCTTTTCCTATTTGGAACCACTCTGTTGCTCCATGTCCATTTCTAACTGTTGCTTCCTGACCTGCATATAGATTTCTCAAGAGGCAGGTCAGGTGGTCTGATATTCCCATCTCTTTCAGAATTTTCCACAGTTCATTATGATCCACACAATCAAAGGCTTTGGCATGGTCAATAAGCAGAAATAGATGTTTTACTGGAACTGTCTTGCTTTTTCGATGATCCAGCGGATGTTGGCAATTTGATCTCTGGTTCCTCTGCCTTTTCTAAAACCTGCTTGAACATCTGGAAGTTATAGTTCATGTATTGCTAAAGCCTGGCTTGGAGAATTTTGAGCATTACTTTCCTAGCGTGTGAGATGAGTACAATTGTGTGGTAGTTTGAGCATTCTTTGGCATTGCCTTTCTTTGGGATTGGAATGAACACTGACCTTTTCCAGTCCTGTGGCCACTGCTGAGTTTTCCAAATTTGCTGGCATATTGAGTGCAGCACTTTCACAGCATCATCTTTCAGGATTTGAAATAGCTCAACTGGAATTCCATCACCTCCACTAGCTTTGTTCGTAGTGGTGCTTTCCAAGGCCCATTTGACTTCACATTCCAGGATGTCTGGCTCTAGGTAAATGATCACACCGTGATTATCTTGGCCGTGAAGATCTTTTTTGTACAGTTCTTCTGTGTATTCTTTCCACCTCTTCTTAATATCTTCTGTTTCTGTTAGGTCCATACCATTTCTGTCCTTTGTCAAGCCCATCTTTGCATGAGCCTGCTGCTGCTGCTGCTAAGTCGCTTCAGTCGTGTCCGACTCTGTGCGACCCCATAGACGGCAGTCCACCAGGCTCCCCTGTCCCTGGGGTTCTCCAGGCAAGAACACTGGAGTGGGTTGCCATTTTCTTCTCCAGTGCGTGAAAGTGAAAGTGAAGTCGGTCAGTCCTGTCCAATTCTTTGCGACCCCATGGACTGCAGCCTACCAGGCTCCTCCGTTCATGGGAGTTTACAGGCAAGAGTACTGGAGTGGGTTGCCATTGCATGAGCCTAGTGGAGTATAAATTAACAGGAGATTGATTGGTGGTGGGGGGGGGTCAGGTTTAGAGTTAATCAAATCAAAAACTGTGAACATGACTTTAAAAAAAGTCTGATCCTAGCTTTATTATGTTGAATGCTGCAACTAGAACATGTTAAAATATTTTCTGTTACTTTATTTGCATTCAGAATTTGGGGGGGAACTTTTGAAATTTTAAGTGATAAATTTAGTATATAATTTTGAAGGTGATTTGTTGACTGAAAAGTACTCATTCTCTGTAGTATTTTTTTACTTCATTCTTTGTCAGTTGATGTGTATAAAAATAGTTGTTTCTTAAACGTTTCTATAATAAAGTGGAGTTAGTGCATCTTCCATGCAAATGGTTTAATTTTTCTTGAAATCATGGGTACTTTGTGTATCTGCTTTTAATTTTAAAATGGTGATTTTATTTATCTTGGAGTAAATACAGCAAGGTTTACCATGTTTGTCTTTTCATGTAGTTCTCTTCATTCTGTTTTGAGTTAACTTTGATGGGGCCCACCTTAACTTCATATTTGAGCTCTTCTTTTCTCTGTTAATACTAGTATACTAGAAATTTAGGTTCAGTCTGGTGCCGGTTCTGTACACGGTACATTTTGTAGACTCTTCAACAGTTTAAGCCCATGGAATAGAATTAATTGTTGTTTTGTTCTGTTTTTTAAGCTATTGCTTTTCATGTTCTTGTAAATCCTAGAATATTTAGAGGAATTTTGTCTTTCTAAAAAGAGTGATTTAGCAGCAGTTGTGTATGTATAATGTTGAGGCCACTGGAGTTTCCAGGGCTTTGGTTTACCTTGGGATATCTCCAGCTTGTAATTCAGAATCAAAACTAAGAGCCACAGTGCTACTTCATCATCCACTAATTATGTTTTTCGTTCGGCTAAAGCTATAGGATCTCTTGCTGGGAAATCATGTTATCTCCTGGCATGAGTCAGCTTCATCTTAGAAGTTGAAGGAGCACTCTCATAGCCTCCCTGGATTGACCCCAGTGGGAGGGGGAACTTCCCTTGCAGTGGTGCATCATACTCTATGAGGGAAAACACTTTGAAGCCCCGCGTGTTTAAGGGATAATGAACGATTTTTATAGAAGTTTATAGAGAAGGGTTTACTCATCCAGTCATATATTTTGAAGCTGGTTATGGGAGATAGTACTAGTTGAAAACCTGAGACCATTGAAATGCACTATGGCCAAGCACTGACTGGCTGGCAAGATGAGTAAGTGACCATCAGACCCAGGGCCTGGCAGGTCCAGTTAAAGTAGGAGAAAGGATTGATGGGATTGTGGGGAAAGAGGAAAGGTAATGAAGATGCACACAGGTTATATGAGGGTATGGAAAAGAGGAAAAACTGGTATTCAGTTGCTGCTTTCCTGTCCTCTTTTTTTAAATGCTGTAACTTTGGTAATATTCTATTTGTAAAGGCCAAGGCTTAATTCTTCTATCATGAATTCATTAATTAAACATTACTGTGCCACTTACTGGAATGGGACTTTTCATTCAGGAATGCTATCACTGATTGATATTCACAAGTAATTTAAAACTACAGGAAGGGATAGATTGGGAGATTGGGATTGACATATACACACTACTATATATAAAATAGGTAACTAATAATGTCCTACTGAATAGCACAGGGAACTCAGTACTCTGTAATAACCTGTATTGGAAAAGAATCTTAAAAAGAGCGGATATATGTATATTATGGAGAAGGCAATGGCAGCCCACTCCAGTACTCTTGCCTAGAAAATCCTATGGATGGAGGAGCCTGGGAGGCTACAGTTCATGGGGTCACTACGAGTCGGATACAACTAAGCGACTTCACTTTCAGTTTTCACTTTCATGCATTGGAGAAGGAAATGGCAACCCACTCCAGTGTTCTTGCCTGGAGAACCCCAGGGATGGGAGAGACTGGTGGGCTGCCGTCTGTGGGGTCACACAGAGTTGGACCTGACTGAAGCGACCTAGCAGCAGCAACAGCATGCATATATTATAACTGATTCACTTTGCTGTACAGCAGAAAGTAAGACAACATTGTAAAAAAAAAAAAAATGATAACTGACCAAAAGCACAAAAATAAATAAAATTATGTAGAAAGAGTTAGGGATTTAAGGTCTCCTTCCAATTACTTAAAATACTATTTGATTCATACTTCTGTTAAATTATATTGGATCACATTTTGTAATGTAGTACTTCATTTGTTGTCTTACTCCTCATTGTATTTATGCAAAATAGTTTCTAATTGATAGTGATGAAACTAACAAAAGAGCCTTTGAAACTAAAGTTTTAAAATGTAGGCTATATTAAAGGTAAACTTCTATGGGCATTGGGTACTTAACTGGCATTCCTTTTACAAATAATTGAGATCTTTTTGCATGGTGCTCTAACATAGCATCAGTGGTATACTTTCAAGCTTTCTAATAGTCAAGAAAAGTTGAGAATGCAGTACATAAATTTTTGAGGGTGGGTACTTTACCTCTTTTAATCATCGTTGATATTTGTTCAGATATTTGACTTTAAGCTAAAGCTTCTGTTGCTTTCTACATGCATTAACATTTACTCATAAATTATGCATTTTTTTTGACTAAGACATATTTGCTATTTTATAGATTTGGTGTTATTAAATCCAGCAACTATGTTTATTTTTATTTCATTTTCATTAATTTTGTCCATACAGATAGCTGATTTTTCTGTATCTTATCTCAGAGTTTACTAATTAACATGGCTCAGAGCATACATTGCTCAATAAAAAAGAGAAATGGCCCTTGTGGAGATGTCTCTCTAATTTTAAAGAGAGGCTTAATGATCCACTATCTGAAGATAACTTAGTGTGGTACTGCTGGAATATTTACAAACAAATAAGCTAATGTCCTCACTGAATTAGAGACCCCACCGAGTTCCCTAGGGACTAAAAACCCACACTTTTTAACCTAAATGCATTATTGTGTCCAAATAGAATTCAAGTAGAGCATCTCAAGTACTTTGAAATGGAATTATTGAAATAAATCAACGTGAATTCCATTAAAAAGCAGATTATTGAGGGGAAAGGAGATAAATCTACATGAGAGTTTATTCTTAACACATTTAATATAAAAAGATTAGAATTGGCATTGTCTTGATTTTTTTTATCATAGAGTTTATTCTATATATTGGGCTCTTTATCTGAAATAATTCCTTTGTCGTTGAGGTTTGAACACTCTTTAAGGCTCTTTGAGCACTATTGCCAAGCTATAGTCTAGAAGGCTTTGTAGCATATGTACTCTGACAAATTCAGGACCACTTTGTGTTGTGACCGCTTCCTACATAGGTCATGTGCCACTTAATACATCTAGAAAATACTTAGGGCTTGCCTCACCCCACTGTTAAGGTTCCAAGGCAGCTAGATAACTTGTATCATTTATTTGTCTGTTGGTTTTTTTTTGCTGAGTATGTGTGCATGTTTTATTTAGCCTTAGTGAGTATTATATCTGCAGCTCAAAGTTGTACAGTTTAAGAGTTTTTCCCTTTTTTTGTCCCAAAACCCACTTCTCATGGGGCAGGGAGGTCCTACTCAAGAAATTATTTTATTGTCTTAAAGCTTTCTAGCCCATTAATTTTTTTAATTAAAAAAATCAGAAAAAACCTAAAAGCCGTGCTTCTCTAGGTCTTTGTTAACACTTTGGATTTCAGAGTTTAACTTCGGGTGGCAGTTGACTCAACAGTAGACACAGAGGTTGCCGAAGTCGGTGTGAACATCACCTGATTCTTAATATCTGTGGAATCACAGATCCACACCTCCTTACAGATGTTGTACAGTTTGTCACACAGACCCAGAGAGAACATGTGAACACCAATTTTTATGGACAAAAATTATTTTTAAATTTAAAGAGTTTGCACCAGTACATTTTTATTACATTGACTGTATTTTGTTCTAGAAGAAATAGATGAAGTGTATTTTTCCCTCAAAATATGTTTTATACTTCTATTTATATGTACATTTTCAAGAACTACAGTTTTTACCCCAGAATTCCAGAAAGCCACAAGACCTCTTATATAATAACAAGCATGTGGTTTGTGATTCTGTATAGTTTATAAGGGCTCTGTCTCAGCTGACTAGTATGCAAGAGTTATAAAAGGAAATTGAAGTTTGAGTGTGTTAAAACCGCTCCACTCTTTTAGCTACTAGATTTGATTCCTGGCTTTGATACCTACCTTTCCACTGCAACACACTGACTTTGTAGAAGAATATTAAACTCTGGTTATACTTATTGAAGTTTACCTCCTGACCTTGTTTATGCTTGCTTCAGCTCTAATTATTGAATGTTCATGTCTTTGAAATGTTCTGGAAAATATATTTCATTAGCATCAGACCACTTAGAGTTTACTGTTCATTTGCTAGTTAGTATGCTTTTCAGCTGGTCAGTGCAAAAAGGGAGCATTTTGGTTTTAGATATATAAGTAATTGTATAATAATATCATCCGGTTAATGATGTTCTAGTAGCCTTTTAAACCTCCAACATTACCTGGCAATGTGCCTAAGGGCATCCTTATCCACATGCTCTTGTTTAAGCAGAACCTTCCACAATGCTCTTCACTTGTCCCTTGTGGGTTGATCCCACCTTATCTTCAACAGCTCTCCTAAATGCCATTTTCTGAGTAAGTTTTCCTTGTCTTTGCTTGGGCAATAAATCCTTTAAAAATCTTATGGCATGTTTTTTATGTCATTGTACTTCCATTCCACCTCTAATCTTTCTTTGCAGATTTTAAAAGCTTTAAGAGCAGACTCTGATTCATCTTCTGTGTCAACTGCTTGCATATTCAGGCATCTCCACCTTAATGGCAGTAATCTTCCTCAGATCAGATGCTCTGAGAAAAATACTAATGAAGATCCCATTTTTCCATTGCTTAAAAAGAAAAATTGTGACATGTCATTCTTAGGTCCCTAATTTTCTAAAGCATATTTAAAATACAGTAAAACACCCACATGAAAAAACAATCATGTTAGTATATAAATACTTTGAACCTTATTCACTTTCAATAAAAAGTTCAAATCATTCCTTAAGATTCCTTGTATGCTGTGACACCCCCTCTGAGATTTCCAGAACATCTATGTTCAATTCTGATGATACACCAATTCTTACTGGATTCTAAGTTGAGATTTTCACCACCATGTGCCATTTCATTTAAAATATTTAGTTGACTTTTGGTGATATAGTTTTCCTTTGTAAATGTTGCCTGAAAGTATTGAACCATGTACGTGTTGTACAGTTTGAATATTAACCAAGGAGTGTTTTCTCAGGGAGACTCTCTGTGAGACAAACTTATTGCTTTATCAGTTATTTTCTTTTGATTTTGTTCTGCTATTTGAATAATTAAAACCTAATGTAGTCAAGTAATAACCTGAAGATTTTTTGTTGAAAAATAAAGGTGCTATGATGAACTAAATGAAACTTTGAATTCTTAAATATTAATTTGTCTTTATATAGCATTGGTTATTAAAGATTAAACCTAATTCCTGTTTATTTACTGGTTTGTAATTGTTTAGTATAAGTTAAAGACTAATTATTTGAATTGTACTTGGCTTGTAGTTTAAGTTAAATACTGTTCATATCTTAACAGGTAGTTGTGTCAACTAACATTGCAGAGACATCTTTGACAATAGATGGTGTGGTGTTTGTAATTGATCCTGGATTTGCAAAACAAAAGGTACATATTTTAGTACTATAGTACTTTATAAATTAGTGTTCATTTAATAGTACTTATTGCTTATTTGTTTCATGAGTGAAGTTTACTTTTTAGAATTATTTTCTAGTTTGTGTTTCATTTTCAGAAGTCTGTGATTTGAGCCTTTGGTTCTAGCTGGCTTTCACATACTAAGCCCATGTTTATAATCCTGTTTTTCTTTTCATTGGTTTCTTTGTTTCTGTGTGGTGATCCTGAGTGTTTCATATGTGAGTGTATATTCATGTAAGGAGTACTGAAAAGTACAGGATTATCATCCCTGCCTATTAGTCACTCAGTCAGCTAAATTAGTTTCTGTTATGTACCAGTCATAGTACTTGGGGGGAAAAAAAAAGTATTATGTTAACCTCTAGTTCAGCAGTACTGAATACCCAAGCACTTTAGCCAAATTAAGGGATTACTCAGTTAATAAATAAAACTGTTTTCTTACCTAAGATCTTTGATTGCATTTGATTATGTTTTATAATTGGGAGAATTTGTTGTACATAGTATTCATGTTTTTGATGGAAAACAATTCTTTAAATTGGCAGCATATAACTGACTTCTGGACTGAGTTCAAAATATTTTCTTGGTGTCCACACTGAACATTGGGTGTTGAAATTGACAAGTTTTTTTTTTCAGGCAAAAACCCTCAGCACTATCCACCATATAAGAGTAAGGTAAAACTGAAAGTATTTTAAATTAGGAAGAGTAGAGCTACTTCTGTGTTAAGTGACTTTTCATTTAGTCTTAGAATGCTGGAGTCAGAATACCTGAAAGAAAGTTAAGGAATGATGAATTCTATTTCTGCCCCAGCATGATTTATGCTGGTCGTCAATACTACTTTGTTTATTTTGGGGTTAACTTTGGGCTTTGGATACTTTTGTTAGATCACAGTTTTGTGTTTAACTGGAGGATGAATTGTAATGTTATTTACATTCCAATAGGTGTATAATCCTCGAATCAGAGTTGAGTCCCTTTTAGTGACAGCCATTAGTAAAGCTTCAGCTCAGCAAAGGGCTGGTCGAGCAGGACGAACCAGACCTGGAAAGTGCTTCCGACTTTATACAGAGAAAGCTTACAAAACAGAGATGCAGGTAAGGGTTTTACTGTGTCCTTACTCTGTTTTTGGAAGGTTAGGTTAAACTTGTTACCAGAAGAAAATTACTTCACTTACTTTATCTTATCTTTTGGCACTATAAGCTGTTCAGGTTTTCCCTGAAGTTTATGGTGTAGTCTACCAGTACAACCCTTTGTTATAGTTCTAAGTTGAATTGGGCAGCAGTGGTAACCTTTCAAACCCTATAGTTTACAGGAAGTATCTGATTCCTTTTTAGTCCACAAATACTTTTCTCCTGTTTAAGTCAGTCATTTAGAAGAAATGCCAAAGGAAATAGCTAAGGACGAGAACAGATATGTTTTTTCCCCCTGGAGCAAGAAGATTATGGGATATTTAACAAAACAAATGTTTTTGTATTTTTCTAGGATAATACCTATCCTGAGATTTTGCGTTCTAATTTAGGATCAGTTGTGTTACAGTTGAAGAAACTTGGTATTGATGATTTGGTGCATTTTGATTTTATGGATCCACCAGGTATAAATTCTCAAAGCATGTTTTGTCAATCTTTTTAACCAAAACTGACTATCCTATTCCTTATATACGTTGAATACATTTTACCTTTCCCTTACAATACATCAAGAGGAATTTTGTGTGTTGGCATTAAATCTAAAAGAGTGGGAAAATAGCGAATACTCTTTTTTTCCTTATCTTTCAGGGTAACTAAATTATTTTAGGAGTTATTAGCAGGGCATGAAAAGGGAAAATCTTTTTTTTTTTTTTTTTTGAGGCAAAATAATTTGATAAACACATTGTTGAGTTAACAGTTCCTGTACTTAAGAGGTGACGTTTAACTGCCGTACAGGCAAGTTTTGCAGCTTTGTATGAGTCATAGTTTGCTAGATCTCTGTAACTGAATTTGATGGCAGTTTGAGTTTTACGTTTGGTCCACTGTAGAATGAAAAATGAGATTGCTTCTAACAGTGTGTGCTTTGTCACGTTTTTGCTTATTAAGGCAGCTTGTCTTAATAGATTGCCTTTTCCTCCTAGCTCCTGAAACTCTGATGAGAGCCCTAGAACTTTTGAATTATCTGGCTGCTTTAAATGATGATGGAGATCTGACTGAATTGGGATCCATGATGGCCGAGTTTCCTCTAGATCCACAGCTCGCTAAAATGGTTATTGCAAGTTGTGACTACAACTGTTCTAATGAGGTCCTATCTATTACTGCTATGTTGTCAGGTAATAGAGGGAAAGGAACTAAAAAAAGCCCAGCTCTTCAAAGTTTGGGTGGACTTCACTTTTGGGTTTGTTTTTTAATTTTTAGTATGATAGTGAATTTTATAGATGTTTTTAAGGGACTTATTTTGTTTGCTAAATATTTTGAAAAATTGCTTCATAATAATATAGTGTTTACAAAAGTAAAGCACTGTGCATAAAATGTAGTAAAAAACATTGGCTCAGATTAAAATATCAGTAAGAAAAGAATAGGTCCAGGACTGCCTGGTGGTCCAGTACTTAAGAATCTGTGCTTCCACTGCAGGGGGTGTGGGTTCCATCCCACAAGCCTCACATTATAGCCTAAAAATTAAAGAATTTAAGTCTGAAGATACTATAACTGAGTTCTTTGGTAGGTCCATCAGTTTTGGAGTTTATTGCTGAAAGTTCAGGAAGAACGTTGTTCTAGTAGCTGGCACTATTTAAGTGAGCCTGAGACGAACCAAGCTATCATTTAAAGAGTAAGCTTTTTCTTCATGTGTAAATTGTATTGCAGTGGCAGTCAAATAATTATTTTAAACTTAGTATCAAATAAATAGAAGTAGTAATGTATAATTTTAGGTTTAAAATCTAATCTGATGGTAATTCTTTTACAGTGGCAGGGAAACACTTGATAAAAGAAATATGTTTAATAGGTAAAATTGCTTAATTTTAAAAATCGAAACATTGAGCTGAACAAATACTACTGTTTTTTATTAATAGCTATAACATTTAATTCACAAATAGTAACTTGGAATTTAGATTTTCCAAAACAGAGAAATATTAACGTAGAAATGTACACTGAATCTTACAGCTAAAAATAGAAAGTGTATTAAGTTTTTACTGACTGGCAAAGTACTCTATAATACTAATTTCAGTACTGGGGAAAATTGACTTCCAGTCACAGAGTGGCTTATTGGTCTTATTTATACCTCAAATAATTCAAACTCTTACATGAAAGTAAAGGAAGAAATTTTTTAAATTTCTAAATATAAAATTTTTGGCTTAGTTTAGATGTATGTTTTAATGATGTGAATTTTTAATTTAAGAACTAGCGAAAATGTTTTTTTTTTGCAGTTATGATTGATCAGACTCAGAGCAGATGGGCAGGGCAGTACTGAATCATTTTAATGAAATTGTAGTTTCTTGCGGAGGTGGTGGTAGGTTGTTGTCTGCCTTTTCTTATATATGTGATTTTTGTTAGATTCTCCTGGTTGTAGTTAACCCAACATTTTAGCTTGAGAGAGTGTGGGGTAAGAGTTAACAGACTGTGTTTGTTACCTACCTAGTTTTTATATTTCTAGCTTCTCTTTTATTGGGAATACTATAGAGTTAGCATTGTTCGAATTTAGAAAACTAGCTAGCCCTTTAAAAAATTGGTCATTATGATGCAGTTGAGATCTCCCATCTACATCTCTTACTTGTGGTGGTTCTGCAAAGCATGGGGATAACTGGTTGTCTTTATCACATCAAGAGAGTGAACATTTTTGTACATTAGTTATTAAGCAAGGCATTTGTTAGCGGGAGGAATGTTAAAGGATTAAGAAGAAGTCATGCAACTAAAACAGTTTACTTAGTTTGTAATGCTTTGTTTACCATTTAAGGAGTTTCTGGAGTTTGGGGGTCCTGATATAAATAGTAAAAAATCAGGGGCCTTAATTGAGTGCTTCTTAAACCCAATTATTTAACTCTGGTAGCTAGTTCACATTAACGTTCACAGCTATGAGATTTCTGTATTTATATCTTGTTACCTTGCTTCAGTTACATTAAGCAAGACTTAATATTTACTGTGATCATGTGTCATTGTTTCTATTTGGCTTCTTTGGAATCATTTTAAAGGGGGAACTGTATGGATGGCAAAGAGTAATTTGATACTGTATTTGATCTTGTTGATTATTCCTATTATCTTTTATCTGAACTGATGATATATAATTTTTTAATTGACAAGGTTTTAAGAGCTTTAAAAATGTGTTGACAAAGTCCCAAGCTGTTAAGTATTTTTCATACTGCTTTTATAACTGTGGAATTGCTAAAGTGAATTAAGGAAAGTTGTATTTGAAAAAATGTAGAACATACTTTGTAACAACTTCAAGTTTTATGTGATTTAAAATTGAGGCTCTAAAAAAATATTGTAGTTCATTTTGATGACCCTGACATAATGACTGTTTCAGACTAATTGTCAACGTTTAAAATATTGGATTCTGCTTTTATATGAGGACTTCGAGTCAAATATCAATTTTTAAAAAGAACTTGGGACTTTATTTGCTAATCTTTTTCTTAAAATGCTGGAAAACTAGGCTGAATATTCCTAGCCTTTTTGAATTTTCTTAATTCAAAGGCGGTTTAACCTTCCACCACTACTGCTATCATCAAAACCCAAGATTTCATGATATTTTTTATGTTACATATGCTTCTGCTCACCAGTGCTAATAGTGATACCCACCAGCTGGTAATAGCCACAGCACTAGGGAAGAATTACGATAGAAATGTGGCAATAGACTGGTTGGAAAGTTGTTTTTAGTCCTTCAGTGGGGAATTCAGCGAATTAAATGGATGAACTTTTGAAAAATTTTTGTTTAGCTAAAAGGCTATTGACACCATAATTCTGGTTATTGGTAGAGCTATCGGCACTGGTTTTTTCAATAAGTTGAGCTTTTAGTATCTTGATGGCCTTCAGAATAGCTGTTTTTGATGCCTACTTTTAGATTTAGTTAAAAATAATCAGGTACTCTGTAGCTTTGAAACCCTCTTGTCTTACAGATGTGGTTAGGTGTTGATGTACCAAACAAGGTAGTAAACAGTCCAAGATGCAGTTGGAGGCCATCCTGCCCTGCCCTATGCTCTGTGAACTGACCTAGCTAGGCCTTGTTCCTCTGTCTGTGAATGCGTGACTCATCGATATGGGCGTTTGTGTTGGGCCCATACCAACCTTGTTTAGTCCCACAGTGTTTTGTTCGTCCCACGGAGGCCAAGAAAGCTGCAGATGAGGCCAAGATGAGATTTGCCCACATAGATGGAGATCATCTGACACTGCTGAATGTCTACCATGCTTTTAAACAAAGTAAGTATAAATTAGATTGAAGGCAATCTTTTGTCTAAACGTCACTTGCAGCATATAAGGTATTTCTTCATCTCCCTTTCATTTATTATCTGTGACAACTTTACATTAGAAACCCAGAGGTACTTGAGAAAAAACTCCTGACTAGCATTTAAAATAAAAATTGCCCATCTTTTCCAAAGTTGTTTATTTTTATAATCAGGAGGAAAGCACTAGAAAGCTGGAAAATACAGAGCAGTAAAAATGAAATGCTGGTATAAAATTTACCACAAACATACAGCTTTTGATAGTTTTTTTAAAAACTTTGCCTTTTATTTGAATAGTTTTGTATTACTTACAGAATTATTACTAATATTTTTCCTAATAAATAGCTCTTATGTAAAAGTAAACTAACGAAATAGGGAAATAGGCTACAAATGTCAATGACCATGTGGTAAGTGGTTCATAAACTCAAGTGGGGGGCTATTCAGCATTACTTGCAGTTCAGTAAATGTGCATTATTATTTGAGAGGTACCATTTCTTCACCTATAAAATTGGCAAAGGCTAAAGAAAAATAGTCTTTAGCTGTGTAGGAGTGGGTCTAGTGCAGTGCAGCAGTCTTAACACCAGAGGTGGGAATAGAAATACATGTTATCTTTATGAAGAGCAGTAGATTTGATATTACCAAGACCCTTATCAAATTCATATGATTTGACTTATAGATAATCTGTGAAATTTTCTTTTAGTATTCTTTGGACAGAGATACGATTCAAGTTTTTTATCTCACAGTTATTTATGATAGTAAAGAAAAATGAAAAATACCTAGATGCCCACCAATAGAAAGATGGTTCAGTGTGATGCTATCGCTACATGATGACATATTCTTCTAGCTTTATATCATATTTTCAGAGAGTATTTAACAACATGAAAAAACATTTTCCAATTATTTGAAAACAAGGAAACAGTGATAATGAAGAATGCCCTATTTATAAAAATTAAATGAGAGGAAAATGTGACAATAGTCTCTTGAGGTTCATTTTTATAACTTTTAAGTTGTATTTGATAGTCTTAATCTAAGCCTGTTTTTCTTTGAAAATGAGAAAGACGTGGCATTTTTCCAGATTCTCTGAATCTTCCCCTGTTAAGACTATCTATTGAAAACAGCCAGGTAGATTTTCATGGGTAAAATAACTTAAAAATAGTTTTTCCAAAATCATTGTTTTGTCATTCAGTAGCCAAAAACCTTAGTGCTGTTTTTAATTTTGACTCCAGATTTTTAGTAAAGTTGATTAAGACTATGATTAATTTATAAAAATGATGTGATTTAGTTCCCTTGTTGATTTAGCTTGCTATTTATATGGATTTTATTTTTTAATTAGATAATACACCTATTTGGATGATTCATGTCCCCTCTTAATTTCCCTCTTTCCAACTTTGTAGATCATGAGTCGGTTCAGTGGTGTTATGACAACTTCATTAACTACAGGTCCCTGATGTCAGCAGATAATGTACGCCAGCAGCTATCAAGAATTATGGACAGATTTAATTTGCCTCGTCGAAGTACTGACTTTACAAGCAGGGACTATTATATTAATATAAGAAAAGCTTTGGTTACTGGGTATTTTATGCAGGTATGTGGACTGTATAGGAGTACATAATTAAATGCTTACTTAATATTTGTTTTCTATAAGCAGTGCTTGGATTCCACTTAAACACAAAATTCAGTTAAAGAATGCCTATAAATAATCTTTAATTTTTTGTCCAGATTCTTGAATGAACTAATATACTGAGAAGTTTTTACATGTCTTAAGTTTACCAAATGGCATAGTTAGGGATCCAGTTATGTAGAAATCAACTTTACAAGCACTTTTTAAATAATGGAGTCTTTTTATACTAAATAGATATATTGACTATTTTCAGGTGAGTTTTATTAGTTATTTCTTCAATGCAAATTTTGACTTTGGATAAATGTATCAAAGAATTTCTTTGAATCTTGATCTTAATTGGAGATGTATAATTGTACTGGAATGCTGAAAGGAAGCAGTTTTCTGGATGGATCCAGAAGTACAATTCACTTTGTTCTCTTTGTGGAAGCTAATCACCCTTAAATTCAAATAAGCAACTGTTTTATGCACAATCCTGTAGCGCGATCTTTGGTATTTATAATAAGACACGTGGGTGCTAGGAAAGTCAGCTATGGAATAATGATTTAAGATGAAAAATAATTTTTAAATGTTTCTTTTGGTTTTAAGTGTTTTATATTGGAGGCTGAAGTTAAAACTTATCTGGTAATTCTTATAGTTTAAGGGACATGAAGCCAATTAGGTTTTTCAAAATGAAAGTGTTTGTGGTGAAAAAATGAAAACACGTCAGTCCCTTATTTGAGATGAGATTGATTTTAGTTATCTTTTAAATATCCCACTTGTTCTTTGATGCTCTCCTTTGGCTATGTATAATAAGTAAGATGTCGCCTGCCTTAAGGCCAAATGAGCCCAATACATAGAGTGGCCATTAAGTGCATGGAGGCAGAATGAAAGGAGATCGGTGCCTGTCTGTGTTTGAGATCGGAATAACAATGTTTATTGTGGCATCTTATTCTGAAGTTTCAGTGCTCATCAGAGTTAGGATTTTCACTATTACCCAAGCATTATGGATTTCTAATTCTCTCTTAAAGCTAAAGTCCATTAGAAATGGGACTTTCTAAGTGTAGTGCCTGGCACCTAGTAGGTGCTTAGTAAATATTTATTGATTGAAATTGAGTTTATTTTCTACTATATGTTAATAATTATGAATTGCTCATTTCTGTTCTTCATACATGCTCTTTGTTACTAGAGTTCTAGAATTGGAAAGGGCATGTTGTCATCTGCTTTGATACTTGTTAATTGTTAGATGATATTGATCCAATTGATATATTTGATTATAGATAGAAATATAGGACAAGAAACCCATGCATCTCCTCTCTCCTCTCCCCACCCTCCAATTCCTTTTCTTATTAAATCTCTCATTGTGGGTTACTTTTGCTCTATTTTTCTATCTTAAACATGAATTTTCATCTTTTAGTAATTGTTCATCTGCTACATAGTTCCCACCTGGTATTAAAGAACCAGTCTCAGGCAATAAGACCAAATAGTATATATTAGGCTTTGTGGGCTCATTCAGTTCAGTTCAGTCACTCAGTCCTGTCCGACTCTTTCAATGAGTCAGCTCTTCGCGTGAGGTGGCCAAAGTCCTGGAGTTTCAGCTTTAGCATCATTCCTTCCAAAGAACACCCAGGACCGATCTCCTTTAGAATGGACTGGTTGGATCTCCTTGCAGTCCAAGGGACTCTCAAGAGTCTTCTCCAACACCACAGTTCAAAAGCATCAATTCTTCGGCGCTCAGCTTTCTTCACAGTCCAACTCTCACATCCATACATGACCACTGGAAAAACCATAGCCTTGCCTAGACGGACCTTTGTTGGCAAAGTAATGTCTCTGCTTTTGAATATGCTATCTAGGTTGGTCATAACTTTCTTCCAAGGAGTAAGCGTCTTTTAATTTCATGGCTGCAAATCACCATCTGCAGTGATTTTGGAGCCCAAAGAAGTCTGACACTGTTTCCCCATCTATTTCCCATGAAGTGATGGGACCAGATTTAGGTCCCTTATTGAAACCATTCAACTCTGCTTCCTCTTGTGTACAAAAGCAACCTTGGACAAATGGGCATACTTTGTTTCAAAAAACTTTACTTACCATTTTGAATTTCATGTGATTTTCACTCCAGCATCACCAAGTGTTTCTCTTTTGTTATTTTTCCCCAGTCATTTAAAGGTGTATAAACTGTTCTTGGCTAAGAAGCTTTAAAGATGTAGGCAGTGAGTTGGATTTAGCCTGCTGTAGTTTGCTGATTGCTGCTTTTATTGGGCAGTGGTAAATAAGTCTAGCCATCAGATTAAAAGCAACAGGTGAGGCTTGCCTTTCCCTGATTATATAGGTATAGATATATAGGCTTTATATCACTTTTGTATAGCACATCAGAAGCATTGTATTAATTTACTGGGTTTCGGTTTCAGGTGGCACATTTAGAACGAACAGGGCATTACTTAACTGTGAAAGATAACCAAGTGGTTCAGTTGCATCCCTCTACTGTTCTTGACCACAAGCCTGAATGGGTGCTTTATAATGAGTTTGTTCTTACAACAAAGAATTACATCCGGACGTGTACAGACATCAAGCCCGAATGGTAAGCTTTGTGTCTTTAATTCTAAAAGTTTTCGTTACCATTTTGCTCAGAATGGAATCTGAAAAGTCTTGTCTTGTTCTTCTATTCACTCAGGGGAACTCGGATGTTCCCCAGCTAGGGTGTATACTCCTGTGTATAGATTTGGGGCACAAAATGGTGTGATTATCTCTTAAGAATAATTGCTTTGTGAAGAGGATGGTAGAATTGTTAGTATGGGCATGGGCAATTTGGAGACAAAGTTATACTTGACTAACATGAGAAGTATCTTTGAAGCCATTCTCTTGCTGTTGTGATTAACTTGGTCTCCAGGTTCCAGTAGTCAATCAGTCTTTGTATTTCAGCTCTCAATGATTGTTTATTTGTATGTTGGTGCTCTAAAAGCAAAGCAGGCATTAAAAACTGCACCTCTTTTTGTACCATTGCATATTTGATCACAAAATGTGATCAGAACTGACTGACTTTAAGCAAAATTACCCACCCACTGCAGTCCCCCTTTGTGACTTTTTTTTAGGGGGCAGAATCTATTCTGTAACTTAAGATAGAAAATGTCAGTCAAGAATGGTGGGACTGAAAGCACTTACTTTAGTTGATGTCACTTGCTATATATTTTGGGGCTTCTTTCCTCCACTGATTTGTGACTTTTGACACTTAAATTGTGTAGGGCATTACCATTTTATCTTAAATGCTTTGTTGAGAAAAAAATTATATGGCTAAATGTTTAAAAAGATTCAGTCAGGTGTATTCTTTGGGGTATAGACTTACATTTATGGTTATTAAAACTTAGAAAATGAGAAGATCCAGTCATTTGAATATCAGGGTGTTTCTTGTATGGAACTTGTAATATTGTAACTTTAAAGAGGTAGATCAAAATAGTGTTCCAGAGTGAAGAAACTTATGACCTTATGTTACTGTCTGTGTAAAAGAAAGGGGTATTTTTTTTTTACAAGAATTTATCTTGAGTGGTTTTTTGTTTTGTTTTTCAAGTTTATGAAAAGTCCACCATCAGAAAATCTGCAGCTTACTGAGAAGTGCACATTTCTAAAAGTGGTGTTTATAAGGATTAGGCATTTGTAATTTTAACATTGGCTTGGATTATAGGTTTGCATTTATCAGTGTATTAATGAATAATGCCTATCCTATCTGAAGCTCCAGTACTCTAATTGTTAATTTGGTGATTTTTCCCCTCCTTCTGGACAGGTTGGTGAAAATTGCCCCTCAATATTATGACATGAGCAATTTCCCACAGTGTGAAGCAAAGAGACAGTTGGACCGCATCATTGCCAAACTGCAATCCAAGGAATATTCACAGTACTGAAATTCAATGCTTAGAACTGAAATTATTCAGAGGACAGCTTTAAAAGATGAACGAACTGAAAAGTTCAAGTTGTGCTCTTCATGTTGGTTCAATAATGGCCTTTATTTGAAAGCTTTTTAATTTTTCTTTACAGTAAATATTCCATTCTGATTTCATAAATTAAACATTTATGCCTCCCTTTTGTGTTGACACTGTAGCTCATACTGGAAAAGTCGATCAATGTTTTGCAGTTTATTGAAAGTAGTTCTATATATAACAATGTTATAAGCATTTCTTTAGAAATGGTTGAAAATGCTTCTAAAATGTGATTATCGACCATGGTATGCATGATCGTTGTAATTGTTGACATTCCTTTTAGAAGTTGTGAAATGTTACAACTTGTGCTTATGTAGACACAATCTTCTGTCTCGGTACAGAGGCACTGACTTCAATAAAGTCTATTTATACTAATTTCGGCCACAGCACTTTAATATTTTTGTTCTAGTCTAAGTATGGCTTCTTTTCTTCCCAAGTGTGGGGCTTTTTTTTTTTTGTTTCCTTAAATTGTAAGCATACTATGACTCCATATTCAGCATCTTTCCACAGGGGCTGCTCTTGAACGTAGTCTTTAAAGTGGTATGTTTTAAAGAACATACTGTAGCACTTTGTTAGGCTAGTTAGGATATGATCTAGTGGGATGAAGTATGTCATTTTTAACTCAGAATTGGATCCCCAAAGACAGAGTAATGATAGTTTTCATCATAAAGTTCATTCTATAAGACTGATTATTTATTTTGTTACCAAATTTTTAGCAGATCTTTTTGTTTTACTTAGACATTCTATGTACTCTAGTCACTGAAACAAATGTTTGTATTAAATAGACAATAGGAAGTGATACTGTAGATCTTGGTCAGTTTATTGAATTCTTAATGTTGGATGTTTTGTGCAGTGTACAAAGTCATTAGTATAGTGTGTTAAAATGTGAATTTCCTTCCCTGTGACAGGCATAGACTATTTTATCTACAAATGACCCATCAGAGGGTAGGTGTGACCATCTTTAGGGTCAGGTGTATTCTTCAGGGTGAGTCCTATCAAAGGGTCCCTAGTAAATCAGTTCCTTATACTTAAAGCATGCATACTGTACTCATTAATGCCCGGACTCACCTCTTCTACTTTTCCTACTCAACAAATATTAAATGTTAAAGTAAATTGTAGGTGTACATAGTTGGAATTTAAATACTACTTTGAGGCATATATCTAGTATGGTTTAAGGGAATTAACTGGGAAAGTTAAGAGTTTTTCACACTACTGGGATATTTCTATTAAGTGCCTAGTTTTGTTCCTATGGAGTAATCTATGTGCTGAAATAATATTTTAGGTTTTGTTTAAATTTGTTTAAATTTTTCCTGGGTTTAACTGTTGGCAACATTATATGCTTACGTTGTCTGTTAATCAAATTATACCACAGTATACAGTTGGTGAATCAGTTGCATATCTTTATAAATCTATCTGATTTTATAATAGATAGGTTTCTAGTATATGTACTGTTTAACCTTGTGCTTTTTAAAATCTGGAGTTTGACCATTATGTTTTCTTACAGAGACAAGTTATAGAGCAATGTGTAGAACAGTGTTGGTTATTTATTTGGCAGAGTTTCTAGGAATGGCTCGTATTCTTTGTATCGTGTAAGTGGTGAATATGTGTTGGTAGTGGCTACATGGAATCATTAGAGCAAACTGAGTTTTTATTCTTTATTGTCATGCCTACCAAAAGATTAAAATTCCCCCCATAATATTCAGAAAAATCTTTTTTGAAGATTTCTTAAGAGATCTCCTTATCTCTCAAAATAGTAAAATAGAACTATTTTTTGTTGTGAATATAGTTCTCAGTATCTGCGAGGGATTGGTTCTAGGGCCCCTTGTGGATACCAAAATCCATGGTTGCTCAAGTCCCTTGTATTAAATGGCATGATACAGTTGGCCCTCTGTTAACCCAGGTCCCACATCCCTGGATTCAGCCAACAATGGATTCAGAACCCCTAGATACAGTGCAGACTGTGTAGCATAAGGAAGCAAGACCAGCAGCAAATGGAGCCTTTGCTTGTAAATGGTGAGGGAATTAAGACAGCTTGGGTATAGGACAGGATAAAATAAACATAACCCTGTAATCAATCCATTTAGCTAGAATCCCCCAAAATAAAAGCTATATGATTTAGTCCTAGGATTTTTAGATTTGTATGGTACCTGCAAACAATTTCACTTCTCTTCTCAATAATTTTAACGGTCATCCCTTCTGCTCAGATACTTTAGAGACACCATTACTTTAGAAGACATCTTAATAGTTGTGTTTGAAATGCTGAGCTGAATACTGTTTCTTTGTAACTTTTTAATTCTTCTAGAGTAAAGTTTGGCACCCCACTCCAGTACTCTTGCCTGGAAAATCCCATGGACAGAGGAGCCTGGTAGGCTACAGTCCATGGGGTCGCTAAGAGTCGGAAACGACTGAGCGTCTTCACTTTCACCTTTCACTTTCATGCATTGGAGAAGGAAATGGCAACCCACTCCAGTGTTCTTGCCTGGAGAATCCCAGGGACTGGGGAGCCTGGTGGGCTGCTGTCTATGGGGTCGCACAGAGTCGGACACGCCTGAAGCGACTTAGCAGCAGCAGCAGAGTAAAGTTAAATATGTCTGGCTGTTCTGCATGATGCCATTTAGTTATTTGAGTTAACTGTCATCTTTATTATTTGGCTGAATAGTCTGTTTCCCCTGAGCTGCCATCTTTGAACAGCTTTGAACATTCCTGCTTAACTTCTGATAGGTGTTTTCTGGATTATAGTCAGTACTATGGTCTAAACTGGGCAGAGTGTAATGGAATCTGTATTTTCCAGGGTACCAGACATGCCATTGCTTCTGTTAATGCAACTTAAAATTGTTACCCTTTCATGCAACCATTACCTTCTAGCTTCTGTGAATCTCACTATAAATTTACGGTGTCTAGTTATTACATGATAGTTTTGGATGTGGCTCAGGATTCACAATGTTAATATTTGGAGACCTCACCCCACATTAAATGCATTTATAGCCCATTAAATAACCTTTTAAGGTTAGACATTTTAAAAATTGCTTCTTAAATACTGCTATCAGTCATATGCTAAGTTTAACCCAAATCTGGGAGTTACTTGTATTTGGCAAGTTTCTTGCATCCTTTTAATGTGTGGGCCTATTTTATTCTGTTTGAAAAGATGCTGGGTTTTTTGTGTGTGTGGAGTCTTTATTTATAATTAAAAATAGACTGTAGTAAGTGGAACCAGATTGAGAATTCATGATAAAAATGGGAAGACTACATTTATAACTTTTTTTTTTAACATTTCTCCGTAATAGACATTTTTGTGGTATTCCTTCAGAGAATTTCTATATTAATTGCTTAGTAATACTGATCATGTTCATTTTGTTAAGTACCAACTCTGGAAGGTATTGTGTGAGTCTATAAAAATAGATTGGTAATTCAAATGTCTCAAATAATGGTTTGGTTGGAGTTTTAAAAATGTGTTCAAAGATCTGTAATATAAAAGCAAGGTATAATGAATATGGTAAAGATGAAAGAGCTAATAGGTATCAGAAAGAAAAGATGGTTAAAGGATTAGTTGAGTATTGAGGAAAGAGAGGTAAATAAGCAGCCCAGTAAGTTAAATGGTTAAGTGTGAGTCACTGGAAGTGGTGAAGGCCTGGGATAAATAAGCTCACATCCCTGGCTTTGTCTTGGACAGTGCCTTAATGATATTTTAAATCAAGCTGGAAATTCAAATTTATATGCTAAATCTCCCTTTTAGAAGTTTTAGATTTTTTTTTTTTTTCCTGCTCAAAGCTGGCTTCTAGGAAGCCAATCATAACTTTGGAGTTAATAATCAAAACTTTGTGGTGGACATTTCGTTGTGTGTCAGACAAATAGTAGGATTTCAACAGGCACTGAGTATTTCGTAGACAGATTTACATACAGTAAGTTTTCTTTTTTAGCTGTAGTTTGATGAAGCTTAACAACTCTATGCAGTTGTATAACCATCACCACAATCAATGACACTTTGATCACTCCGAACGTGTTCCCCCTGTCCCTTTGTTCACTAATCCCCTTACTCAACTCCCCAAGAGTTTTGCAAACCAACAGACTTTCTGTCCTTTTAGTTTATTAGCCTCTTCCAGAAGGTCATAAACTGGTTGCCGTTTTGGAGCCTGGCAGGCTACAAGTCCATGGGGTCGCAAAGAGTGGTATACAACATTAACACTCTCCTTCATTGGGCATAATGTTCTTAAGGTTCATCCATGTTGCGTATATTAGTATATTCAGTAGTCCCTTATGTATGTATCATACTTGTTTATGCATTCACCTGTTGCTGGAATGTTGGGTTATTTCCAGCCTTTGTATTGTGAGTAAAGCTGTTTGCAAATAGGTATTTGTATGGCTGTGTGTGTGTGTGTGTGCTGAGTTGCTTCAGTCATGTCCAACTCTTTGCGAGCCCATGAACTGTAGCCCACCAGGCTCATCTCTCCATGGAGATTCTCCAGGCAAGAATACTGGAGTGGGTTTGCCATGCCCTCCTTCAGGGGATCTTCCCAACCCAGGGATCAAACCTGTGTCTCAGGTCTCCTGCATTGGCAGGTGGGTTCTTCACCACTAGTGCCACAGGGGAAAGCTTTACCTAGGAAACATTGCTAGGTTGTATGGTAAGTGCATGGTTAATTTTATGAGAAACTGCTAAGCAGTTTTTCAAAGTGCTTATGCTATTTTGCTATCCTACCATCAACATGTGTTGTTCTGCATTCTTGTGTTTTGTAATTACCCATTTTTATTTTAAATTTTAGCCATTTAGGTGGGTATGTAATCCCTGTTTGTGGTTTCCATTTGCATTCCACTAGCAACCAGTCTTTGGAGAAGTGGAGTATCTTTCTACATGCCTTTTTGCCATTCATGGGTCTCCCCAGGTGGTACAATGGTAAAGATCCACCTGCCAGCGCAGGAGACGCAAATGCAATCCTTGGGTCGAGACTATCCCCTGGAGTAAGAATGATAAACAGTATTCTTGCCTGGAAAATTGGCATGGACAGAGGAGCGTGGTGAGCAACAATCCGTGGGGTCACAGAGAGTGAGATGCAACTGAGCACACACACGTTTGCCTTTTGTATCTGGTGAAATGATTGGTTACATCATTAGTTCTTTTTATAACTAAATTTATTGTTGAGTTTGAGTTTTTTACGTATTCTGGATCCAAGTTCTTGATGAGGTATATAATTTACATGTTTTCCATTCTCTTATGTTAAGAGTTTCTTTTGAAAATCAGCAGAACTTGTAAATATTGTCACACACACACACACACACACACACACACACACACACACACACCTCCCCCCCCCCACACACACACCCCCTGCCATTTATCCTCTTCTTTTCTTCTTTTCATGATTTGTGTTCTTGGCATTCAGGGCCAGCTTCGACGGTGTATTAAGAAGGGAACAGTGAGTATTCCGTCTTGACTGGAGCATGATGTCTATACTATAGTGTGAGGACAGATGAGTCTATCTATGAATTTAGGTTGGGAGGGCTTTGAAGGCTAGGTTAAAAGTGGATCCAAGTTCATTATAGAGGATAGATTGGAAGTGGTGGGAGACACTGAAACCACTTAGAAAATAATATAATCCAAGTAAGAAGATTGAACCCAAGCAGAAGAAGAAGAGTGAAAGAGCACAAGATAAGGTAATGAGCTGGTTGAGGGACTTCCCTGACCGAGCTTCCACTGTGTTAAGACTGTGCTCCCACTGCATGGGGCTTCAATTTGAGCCCTTGTGGAACGAAGATCTCAAATACCATGTGGTATACCCCCGTATCCCCCAAAAAGCTGGTTTAGGGTACAAGTGAATGAAATGGCTTGGTGTGCCAACTGGATCTCAGCTTCATTCAGGTCGTTTTATTGAGATCCCAGTTGCTACCTAAAGAGAGAAATGGCAAAGATTGCAAGTACAGAACATTTGATCAAAGAGCTGGGGAGTGAGAGACGAAGAAATAAAACAGCTTGCATAGTGCAGTTACAGGTAGATTTGGGAATCTACAAAGTTGTTGGATTCACCAGTTTACATACATTTAAGGTAAAGACTGCGAACTGGTAGCCAAAAGAGCCAGATTTTCGCCTGCTCGTCTGTTTTGTGTGACCTTCTAGTATTTGAAACCAGCTAGAGCCATTGTTCAGAAAGGTTTTTCAAAATATTCTGAAGTGAGGCAAGGACAGGCCCACCTGAGGTTTAGCCTGGCACTCAGTAATCTGCAATGGGGTTGTGGCTGTTCCCTGTAGGAAAACACATTTTCTGTCATTTGCACACCCCACCTGGCCTCTGTTAGTCATTGTTGAATGAGAGAGTTTTTTGAATTAAGAATTATTTCCAAACCAAAGTGAATCATATTCCCTCCTACATATTCACAGCAAACTGCTTTTCCCCATCTTTTGGAGCCATTATGATGATTGTCTTTCCCATTTCTCTCCTTGGAGTTTCGAGTATTTTAAGGCTGTTTTTCTCTGATGTACTGTGAGTTCCTTAAGGTCAAGTTCCTTGTCACATGTCACTGTCCCTGGTACCTAACACTAGGCCTGATATGCAGTAAGGTATCAGCAGATATTTTAAAAATCTGATCGCTGTGGCTTTCTCATGTTTGCATTGTTCCTTCCTCACTGGTGGTGGGGGAACTTATAGACTGCCTTCTCCTTTTTTAATCACCAGGCTAGAAATCCAGTTGTCCAAGGAATTTGGGCTGGGGAATATGGTGCAATGAGCTGATTGGGTTTGAAATAACTGGATGTGACTTAACCTGAACTGTTGCCCATTTTTCAGGGGAGAACTGGTTATAATACTTGGCCAAAGGGTTGGGTTAACTAAATGAAATGCCTGTAAGGAGCAGCTTTTCCTATTCCATTGCTGTTAATACAACTATAATTGGATATTTTGTGGGTCCTGAGTAAAGCTCCATTCTTTACTTGAACTCTGAAATATTTATTGTGATCACCTTCCAGAGGTCTGTCTTGCTTAGTTCCTGACTCTTAGGATTCTTAAAATCACCTGGAAGGAGATTCCCCTGTGTAAACATTGATACTACTGTGACTATAACAAGAAGATGTAAGTAACATGAATGTTCTCTTCTTATATGCCAGAGGATGTTTGCAGGCAAGTAGCCTGAAAGAATGCATTGAATGTTTTGAAAGGAATCACAAACTTTTCATGGACAATCCACATTATATTTAATAATGCAGCGTCCATGTAGTGTTTCCGATCCTGTGCTGTCATCTGCTGAAGTCAGTATCTGATTACAAATAAATGACCAATGTATTTGTCTACAAGAGAACTTGAGGATGTCGTGCACTGTGAACAAATGCAGTTGAAATGTCCAGAGAAAGGCCTTATTTGTTTTGATCTTCCTTTTTTTAGTCTCTTGACAGGGTTTAGGCACAGCCAGGCAAGTAGGAGACAGGTGTTTAGACTTAAAGAAGACTTTTTGAACTGTTAGGCAGAAACCAGTTTTTCTTCTGTAGCATTTCCCCCCAGTCCCATAAGGGAGGAGAGGAAAATAATATTTAAATGTATAAGTAAGGAAATTAGTTTATTTTGTATTAAAATTAATACTCATAGCTTTTGTATATGTCTTATATTTAAAGAATCATCTTTTCAAAACTTAATTGCGAAAGGGAATACTGTGTCTTTCACCAAATTCATCTTATTAGTAAATACAAGTTTTATCACTATGTTCATATGTGTTATTAAATTATGTCTGAACAGTATAGCTGAACAGAGACCTCGTAGTGGTCTAAAAGTTTTCCAGGGCCATTGGGCTTCCCACAGACCCTCTTAAGTCTGCTAGATTTATTTTTTCAGTTAGGGTTTTAAGTTTAGTTTTGCTATTTATTTACAAATAGAAAACTTAAAAAACAGGTAAGTGACAGTTCCTCAATTCTCCCTGTCTCCTTTTTTACTTCCAAGTCCTTATGTAGTTTCTAAATGTGTCATTGCAATCTTTATTTATTTATTTTACTGTTCTGAACTAAGACTTTTGAGATAAGTCCTACGTGATGAGGATACCTTGAATCCTAGTGCGGGGTTGGGGATAGGGGTTAAGAATTACAGTGACAGGCTATGAAATAGTGTTGTCATAACTTATCAGTGGCTAGTAAATAGGCTAGTTGCCTTCTGACACCATTTTGAGTGAAGGCAGCTTAATTGCATTGCTTCTGTTTAGATAAGCATTTAGAATCTACTGTCAAAGGTATGAATGCTGTGCTTAAAGTATTTCTATTATAAAAGATTTGATTTCTTAAGTGATTTTTCTAAGTTCCACTTTACATCAAAAGTTATTTGGACAGTGTCTTTCACTGTATGTGTATGTGGAGAAACACTGCTTACAAATGTATGTAAATCTGGTGACTAAAATATTGAAAATTTTGCAAATACATGATTGATAGTTGGTGATTTAAACTCCTGTGTTACCTGTCGTTCCCCTTCCCCCGCCGGCCAAAGAAAAAGAATCCTGTGAAAAAACAATTAAACCTTTTGATAACAATTTGTAATTTTTTAGTTGTGTTATTTTTACTTGGAGGAGACTCCCTGTTGAATGAAGATTCTATTCTAGTTTCTAGGCAGATACATTTATGCTTCCAGCCTCATTGCTTTCTGCAGCATAAACAATAAACACTTAAAACTACTCGGCATTTACCAGAATGCTCATAGAGGCAGTCTGCAGCTATTTGAGCTAATTTTTGCATGCTTTGTGAATTCAGATTTTCTACCAAGTTGAAAATCCACTTTGGTTTGCAGTAGTGATGGGTTTTATCCTCTGATGATTCAACCTTTTCGATTTTTGAAAGAGGAGTTTTAACCTTAGCAGTCATGTAGCACTTGAAAATTCAAAACAAGAATTTGACTCTTGACTCTTAAAATGATACTGTGTGTTTTGTTTTTGTGGAATGGGAGGGCCAAATAGATAGTTACTTTCTGTTGCAATTGTAACAGCTGTCAAAATCAGGAAATGCTAGAAAGGACCTCAAAAGTCATTGATTCTAAACCCTCATTTTCAAAGATAATCAAGGCCCTGAGGTAACCAAGTTTGCCTCAAGGGTATTCAGTTTGTTATTTTCTTCTCTCATTCCAAGTGAGGGCTTCCCCCTACATGCAGTTACATACATGCTGGTTTTATTTTTATAATTCCTTTTGATTTTTTTGCTTTTCCCAAACAAAAATTGTTTTTAAACTATGCCTGTGGCATTAAGAGAACTTGGATGACAGTTACTAAAACATTTTGTGTGTTTGTTATTTTAGTAATTTCATAATGGAGTTAGTTTCAAACCTTTGATAATTTCAGGCTGGTTTTTTTCTAATTATTTGATTAGCATCTCAGGGATGTGAAATCTCCGTCCTTTATAACTAAAGATGGAGTTACTTCTTTTCCAACTTTCAGATAATGCGTATCTTTTTTTCTTTTTACTTAAGGAAAAAATCTGAAACTCTGGAAGAAAAACTCATTTCCAACATATTTTGATTTGCCCTACCATTTTGGACACTACTTTTTTATGTACCAAGTAGTATACTAATTAAGCACTTAAACTAAATTTATGGATCATTCACCAAAGCCCAGCCAAGGAGAATAAGGTGCTATGAGGTTATGTAACCTGCCCAAGATTTCAAACCTAATAAGGGAGAGCTGAGTTTTAAACCTTGAAAGTGGAGGTGAAAGGTAGGGAGAGCAGGCCCCAATGTCTTATCTCTACTGCATTGTTATTTCTGTTTAACATCTTACCCTACCCCCAGCCAGTGCAAAATTGAGCTTCCTTGTCTTAGCTGTGCCACTGGAGACCTACATTTTTGGAGGCCAGGATTTAATGTGTAAATCACAGTTGTGCTCCATCCCTTAGTCCCAGTGCCTCTTGTCCTTGTCTTGCCGAATTTGTCAAATGTCAAAGCTACCCACTCACACAATCTTTACTTGAGTTGTCAGTCACTTTGTTTCATCCCAGCCCCATCTTGGGGATTTCCCCCCTTTCCTCCTAAACTTGGTTATGCACTGAAAAAGATGTCGTTAAAGTGCTTTTCTTCTGCATTCCTAGGTGGTCTGTTGCAGGAAGCTTTCCAGTTACCTGTCTCTAGAATTGCTTCATATATAGAAGTTGGCCACTCCCCTTTAGTCTTTAAATCAAGAGAGGATTAAGGTCATACCACTGTTTGAGCAGATATAGAAAAGATATTTATGAGCATTCCCTGACATATTGACATACTTGGGCCAGCCGATTTTCTGTCCTTTAGAAAATCTTACTTGAATTCTGTTGGCACAATTAAGTGGAGTTGGTAAACCATCTCTATTTTCCTTTGCTCCATAAGCCTAATACCCAGTGGTCAAGGTTTGAGACCAAAATACTTCCTTGCTAGGATTAACTAAGAAATGTGAAAATTGTTCTTAGCTTCCTGCCTCACACATTCATCTTCAGAGTAGGTGAGGTGGCTGAGATTCTAAGCCAAGCGGCCAGACCCAGAGAGCCACCTGGTTCTGGAGATGCAGCTAAGCAGTCCCTTCACAGAGGGGTTGTCTTGAGGAGACAGGGATTTTAGCCACTTCCTTGTTTGGGGTTCTTGTTACTTGACTGTTGAACCTTTGTTCATTCTCTCATCTTTTGGGGAGGGATAAAGTGGAGTTTCATCTTTCACCCAGAGGTCAGACTCAAGTCAAACTTTAAGGCAAAAATCATTATATAGTCCAAATTAGATCTCTCCAAGTTATCCTGTTAGAAGTGCACGCTGAGGGACTTGCCTGGTGGTCCAGTAGTTAAGATTTCATCCTTCAATGTAGGTAGGGTCAGGGAGCTAGGATGCCACATGCCTCCTGGCCAAAAAACCAGAACAGAAGCAATATTGTTAACAAATTCATTGAAAGACTTGAAATGCATGCTGGGCTATTTCAAGGAGAAATATTGACCAGTTTTTCCTACAATATTGAAAGATCACAATTTTTAAGCCGAGAATTGATATGGTTGGCCTTCATTCAGGGGCCATTTATAAAACACTATCAGAATAAAATGAGAATCTCATTATCAAAGACATACTTCAAGAGGCAAACACTTCTTGAGATGGGCAGACACCTCTTGAGGTGAGCAACACTTTCCATTTCATCTGTTCCAGGTACTTTGACTCAGAATAATGGGCTGACTTGCCCAGACTGTTTATTCTGGGTTTTCTCTGTTTTTGTTGGTATTTACTGATGGCTTATCATTGAATTATCACATTTAATTAATTTTTACCTTGGATATTGTGAGAATTGAGTAATCATTGTGATGAAAGCTTTGTAAGATCCTTGTGATAGTCGTTAATGTGGAGCCCTATACGAAGGTCACAGGACAAAAGTCTCTGGAACTGACCGAGCTCCATAGCAACTATTGCCATAATTTAATGTACGTGCTCAGTTGTGTCTGACTATTTTGTGACCCCATAGACTGTAGCCCATCAGGCTCCTCTGTCCATGGAATTTCCTAGGCAAGAATACTGGAGTGGTTGCCATGCCCTCCTCCAGGGACTCTTCCCAGCCCAGGGATGAAAAGCACCTCCTGAGCCTCCTGCATTGGCATGTAGATTCTTTACCAGTGAGCCACCTGGAAAGCCCCAGTCATTAATGTGATTCTCCAGATATTTCTGGTTCTAGTCAGGTGGTAGTTTTTTTCATCCCCCTTGGAGTTAGGTTTGGCCATGTGAACAAAACTTGGTCTCTTTAGGCCAGGGCAGAAGTGCGACTGGAAGCTGTTAAGAGCACAGTCAACGTGTGAGTCCATTTCCCTCTGCCACGGCCCTGATCTAGGATGAGGCCACACGAAACAAAGCTCCCAGCTGACCCCAGATGCAGATGAGCAAGAATGAAACCTGTGTGTGTAAAAGCCACTGGGGTATGGGGATTCATTTAGCTCCTGCTTGTATCCACACAAAACTTCCAGGTCTTATTTTTACTGGGGAAAATCTGTTTCTTTACTCTAACCTTTGCTTTCAGTTGCTATTGTTCACTAAAAGGATGCTGTCTACAGAATGGCCTGCCTCAGGGAACCCTGCCCCTTATCTAAATGTTGACACATCCCCTCCCTAAGGCTAGCCATTCCAGGAGATATTTGCAAGATTAATTGCCTTTTTTTAAGAAAAACTTTACTGCCTCACCTCCTCTCCCTTTCTGTTCTGTTAAAGAAACTGACATCCAGACCCCATAAGACGGTTATTTTGAGACATTAGTCTGCCATCTTCTTGGTCTGCCAGCTTTATAAATAAAGTTGTTATTCCTTGTCTCAACACCCGACTTTTTGGCCCGTTGTGCAGTGAGCAGAGTGAGCTTGGATACAGTCACCTGTGAGACTGTGCAGTTTGATGCACAAGCCTAATCCAGTCAACAAGGCTTATGGTGAAGCCCTGTGATGATATTTAACAAACTTCTGAACTAACAGGAAAAGCTAGCTCCAGAATCCTTCAAGGATATATTTGAATCATGCCCTGTGTCCACTAACTGAGCATGACCATTCATGGGAAAGGCGGAGAACTCCTATTTAGTGAGGCCCCTCTCTGTTCCTGCCAGTGTGCTAGACTGATCTGCACAAATGAACACATTGAGTCCCAACAACAACACTGAGAAGAACCCTGAGCATTATTCCTATTGCTCAATATAGACAGTAAGGCTGAGAGATACTGAATGGCTTGGGTCACATAAGCAGGTGATAAAATTGTTTTTGAGAGTACAGAAGGCTACTTTAATGTACAATGACAATTTCAGCTTTGTTGTTGTAGTTCAGTCTCTGTCGCGTGACTCTTTGTGACCCCATAGACTGCAGCCAGTCAGGCTTCCCTATCCTTCACCATCTCCCAGAGCTTGCTCAAACTCATGTCCATTTAGTCAGTGATGCCATCCAACCATCTTGTCCTCTGTTCTCCCCTTCTCCTCCTGCCTTCAATCTTTCCCAGCATCAGGGTCTTTTCCAATGAGTTGACTCTTCCCATCAGGTGACCAGAGTATTGGAGCTTCAGCTTCAGCATGAGTCCTTCCAATGAACATTCAGGGCTGATTTCCTTTAGGATTGACTGATTTGATCTTGGAGTCCAAGTGATTCTCTAGAGGCTTCTCCAACACCAAAGTGTGAAAGCATCAGTTCTTCGGCACTCAGCCTTCTCTGTGGTCCCAGCTCTCACATCTGTACATGACTGTTGGAAAAACCGTAGCTTTGACTATACAGGCTTTTGTTGACCAAGTGATTCTCTGCTTTTTAATATGCTGTCTAGGTTTGTCGTTGCTTTTCTTTCAAGGTGGAAGAAGTGCTTCCCCATCTATTTGCCATGAACTGGTGGGACTGGATGTCATGATCATAGTGTTTTGAACATTGAGTTTTAAGCCAGCTTTTTCACTCTGCTCCTCCACCTTCAAGAGGTTCTTTAGTTCCTCTTTGCTTATAAGGGTGGTGTCATCTGCCTGTCTGAGGTTATTGATATTTCTCCTGGCAATCTTGAGTCCAGCTTGTGCTTCACGCAGCCCAGCATTTTGAATTTTGCATGATGTACTCTGCATATAAGTTAAATAAGCAGAGTGACAATATACAACCTTAAACTCTAGGTTTAAGCCTAAATTTCAGCTTAAACCTAGAAATTGGCTAGGAGTACCTACTTACCCAAGTCTAGTTGCTCAGCTTAAGGGTTAATTACTGTTATTCTGGATTTAAAAGGGAAAATGTAAGTCTCTCCACTGCACCTTGACCTTTCTCACTGACCTTTTCAAAAAGTCACCCTGAGGTAAAGGTCAACATAACAAGACCCTAAGGGCCACCCTTGGAATTTGGGACTCCTAGATGGGTGGGACTGTTGGCTAGACTCTGTTTTTTATCACAGTCCCTTTTTATTGCTTATTTTCTTCATTTAAATTACTATATCTTTCCAAGAGAGTTCCAGAAAAGCATCTATTTCTGCTTTATTGTCTATGCCAAAGCTTTTGACTGTGTGGATCACAATAAACTGTGGGAAATTCTGAAAGAGATGGGAATACCAGACCACCTGACCTGCCTCTTGAGAAACCTATATGCAGGTCAGGAAGCAACAGGTAGAACTGGACATGGAACAACAGAGTGGTTCCAAATAGGAAAAGGAGTACGTCAAGGCTGTATATTGTCACCCTGCTTATTTAACATACACAGGGTATATCATGAGAAACGCTAGGCTGAAAGTACCACAGTCGTCAATAACCTCAGATATGCAGATGACACTACCCTTATAGCAGAAAGCGAAGAAGAACTAAAGAGCCTCTTGATGAAAGTGAGAGTGAAAAAGTTGGCTTAAAGCTCAATATTCAGAAAACTAAGATCATGGCATCTGGTCCCATCACTTCGTGGCAAATACATAGGGAAACAGTGACTGACTTTATTTTTGGGGGCTCCAAAATCACTGCAGATGGTGATTGCAGCCAAGAAATTAAAAGACACTCCTTGGAAGGAAAGTTATGACCAACCTAGACAGCATATTAAAAAGCAGAGACATTACTTTGTCAACAAACATCCGTGTAGTCAAGGCTATGGTTTTTCCAGTAGTCATGTATAGATGTGAGAGTTGGACTATAAAGAAACCTGAGCGCCAAAGAATTGATGCTTTTGAACTGTGGTGTTGGAGAAGACTCTTAAGAGTCCCTTGGACTGCAAGGAGATCCAACCAGTCCATCCTAAAGGAGATCAGTCCTGGGTGTTCATCGGAAGGACTGATGTTGAAGCTGAAACTCCAATACTTTGGCCACCTGATGCAAAGAGCTGACTCATTTGAAAAGACCCTGATTCTGGGAAAGATTGAGGGCAGGAGAAGGGGACAACAGAGGATGAGATGGTTGGATGGCATCACCAACTCAGTGGACATGGGTTTGGATGGACTCCGGGAGTTGGTGATGGACAGGGAGGCCTGGTGTGCTGTGGTTCATGGGATTGCAGAGTCAGACACGACCGAGCGACTGAACTGAACTGAACTGAGAAGATCAGGTTATCCTGGATTATTTGGTGGGTCCGCTAAAACCTTAAGAGTCCTTATACAAAGGAGGCAGAAGGGTCACAGAACGATAGATTTAATGACTGAGACAGATGGGAGTTTGGAGGGATTTGAGGAAGGAGCCAGAAGCCGGGGAATGCAGGCAGCTTCTAGAAGCTAGAGGAGTCCAAGGAACAGGTTTTCCCCTGGAACCTACGGAAGGGATACAAATGTGGTGACGCTTTGATTTTAGCCTGTTAAGACTCACTTTGAACTTTTGACCTCTAGAACTGTAAGATGATAATGCGTTTCAGGGAGGATGGGGGTGGGGGGGTGTGTTTTGTTTTTAATATTTATTATTTATTTGCCAGAATCAGGCCTTATCTATGGCATGCAGGATCCTCACTGTGGCTCATGGGCTTAGTTGCCCTGTGGCACTTGGGATCTTGTTCCCCAACCAGGAACCAAACCCATGTCCCCCTCATGGCAAGGCAGACTGCCAACCACTGGACCACCAATGAAGTCCCAGTAATGTGTTTTAATTTTACTAATTTTGTAGTAATTTGTTACAACAGCAATAGGAAACTAATACAACCATCATCACATGCTTTATGTAAAAGCTATAAATCAATATAATAATGTCTTGTTCCTTCTTGCTAAAATGCCCTTCCACCAGTTACCTGCCTGGGTTTCTCCTCCACCTTCTGCACCTTCCTGGGTCTCTACTCATATGCCACCTGCCCAGAGAGGTCTATTTTAAATTATACCCTCTTATTACTGTATCTCCCCTTTCCTTGCTTTATTTTTCTTCATAGCACTGATAACCTGACAATATATACATTCAAATGTATAATTTATTTATATATGAGAGCAGAAGCTTGTTTTGTTCACTTTACCTGGCACAAAGTAGGGACTCCATGAAACACTTGTTGAATGAAGGAATGAAGGGAAGATCATGCTTATGATATGAATCCTCTCAAGGGCTTCCTAAATGACATTCCCCATTCACTTGTATTCTTAGTGTAGTTTGTGGATTTCTTCCTTGAATCTTTCCTTAAGATGAGGGTACTCTGCTTAAATCAAGTGCTTCAAACACACTGTGGGTTCCCACAAGAAATCAGCAGTAATTCTACTTTGCAAGGCTAGCAGCCTTTTAAA
Source organism: Bos grunniens (assembly GCF_055505025.1). Taxonomy (NCBI): domain Eukaryota; kingdom Metazoa; phylum Chordata; class Mammalia; order Artiodactyla; family Bovidae; genus Bos; species Bos grunniens. The sequence goes on from NC_141170.1 coordinate 74,369,030, forward strand.
ACCATAATCGTGGGGATTTGGGCCACTGTGCTGGGCAGAGGACAAACATGAATTCAATGGCAGGTGATCTGATGGCTCACCGGGGCTTCCCTGAAGAAGCATATTTGTTTCATTCTAATTCACCCTCACAGATCAGCAGAGCTAGGAGGGAGCCTGGGCGGGGTGGGGCATCATCTGGATTCATTCCCTGCCTTTGCCATATGACTCCTGAAACATTCCCTAGGTTCTAGGGTTAAAAAAAATAGTACCGCGTTCCCCACATCCCTTCTCCCACTCTGAGCTGGCCCCAAACTGCCCAGGTTTCAGCCCAATACTTGACAGGTTTTATGATACCACTGGGGACAGAGTCCTGGCTGTCCTGGCTTGATGCAGAGGGAGTCAGATGGAGCGGTGGCTGTCGCAGACCTGTGGGGCTACCACTTGTGCCCAGCTGCCCAGGCTGTTCCTGGTTTTCCAGCAGCAAGGTGATGGCCCCAAGAGCAGCCTTGAGCTAGTATGGGATGGCAAGTTTGCAGATAAATACTTCTGTCTCCGCTCCGCAGCTGGGGTGATTCTCAAAACATGTTTCACACTGGATAGAGCCCCAGTGCCCTTGCAGTGATGAACCTGATGGTGACCCTTTTACTGGCTTCCTTCCTTTCCCTGACCCCACTTTCCTACCAGTATTTCCAGGAATCATCTTCCAAATAAGACACACGTACTGCATTGCCATTTCAGCGTCTGCTTTGGGGGTCTGCCACTTAGTTCTTTCCTGTCCAAGTCCTACTCTTTTAGCTGCATCTTTCCTGTGCTCCAAGACCCAGCCTTACCTTCTCAGGCCACTCCAGCCCATTCCTTACTCAGCAGTGATACTACATTCAGTACATACTCTCTGTCTTGCAGCAGTTCTAATATTATCGAACATCTGATGGAGTCAGAGTGGATAGGATGGGTATATCACTCCCACTGAGACAGTAAGTTCCTGGTTGGCAGGAAGTATGTCTTTTTTTAATTTTTATAAAACATTTATTTATTTTACTTATTTGATTGTGCCCATCTTAGTCACTGCACATGGGATCTTTGATCTTTGTGGCATGTGGGATCTAATTCCCTGACCAGGAATCAAACCTCGGGCCCCTGCACTGGGCGCAGGAGTCTTAGCCACTGGACCACAAGGGAAGCCCTGGTACTGTGTCTTACACTTGATAATTTCCCTTTGAGAATATAGTTTTGGGCCACATACCTAATAAGTTCTCAACAAATACTCATTCAATGATCGAAGTATTCAGAAAAGAGACTGTGATTAGAAATTTTTTAATTAGAAAAAATTTGGTTTCATATGACAGAACACCCAGCTCAAATAAGGTTAAGTAAAACGGGGACTGTTTTGGTGTGTACAGTAGAAAAATCTAGGGGTACATTGGCTTTAGGTAGGGCTGCAGCCAAAGCCCAGACAATGGCCTTGGAACTCTGTCTCTCCTCTCCTCTTGCTCCTGCTTTCCTCTCCCTGTTGGCTTTTTCAGCCTTCTCTTGGGTATGCCACCGATATCTCATCAACTTCATTGCCAGCTGTCTCAACAGAGAAGATAGTGGCTCTTCTTGGGAGCCCTGGCCTCAGGATGCATCCGCTGGGATCCTCCATACCCATCCCTGAGCCAATCACTGTGGCCAAGGAGGTGAAACCCTGCTGGCTGTCTGGACAGGGGAGCTGGTAGAACATGAGGTGAGAGTGGTCAAGCCCCGCACGGTTCACGTGGCCTCTGAGTGTGAGGGGCTCCTCAGAGAAATCAGACCCTGCAGCCAGATGCTGTGACTAGGCGCCTGAGCTCATCGTGCCTGTTTCCTGATCTACAAAATAGGAATAATAACACTGGTATCTGGAACGAAGCAGAGGATTAATGAGTTAACACACTGTGTGCTTACAGCATTGCTCAATCCATGGGAAACACTCGATAAATGCTTGCTAGTATTATAGAAGCTGATATATACATATTTGGCTGCATCACATGTGGGCATCCCAGCATGTGGGATCTTAGTTCCCCAAACAGGAATCAAACCCATACCCCCTGCATTGGAAGCGTGGAGTCTTAACCACTGGACCGCCAGAAAGTTCTCTGAATACATATTTTTGATACTGCAGAAGCTCTGTTTCCAATAGAATCTCCATTCGGAACTTAGTTGGTTCATACATGATGGATCTTTAAAAATGTATCCCTTCAGTGTTTCACTTCAAAACCTACATAGATCTGAGACCCTGGCGGGACCGGTCCCAGGGGAAGGCAAGTGAGATACTTAGGACACAAAATAGAAGGAGGTGCTCACTGTCAGGCGCCAACCCTGTACTTGCACACTATTGACCACAAGTCCTCTTGTAAATCGCACCCTGGGTTCCTCGCTTGGCTCACCAGTGTCCCACCACTCCAGGTTTATTGGTTCAAGTTTCTGGTTGTCTGTTGTCTGCACAAGCCATACACTGACGTCATCTCTTAACTTCTGTTTTCGGTTTCTTTAAAGACCAGCAAGAACTTGAATACACCTGCAAAGGTGAATTCTGGATTTTCACCAATTTCCCTAACACTATCTGATTGTCTGGTCCACACCAAATTCAGTAGCTTCCCTGGTGGCTCAGCAGTAAAGAATCTACCTGTGATGCAGGAGGTACAAGAGACATGGGTTCAATCCCTGGGACGGGAAGATCCCCTGGAGGAGGACGTGGCAACCCACTCCAGTGTTCTTGCCTGGGGAATCCCATGGACAGAGGAGCCTGGCGGGCTACAGTCCATAGCGTCGCAAAGAGACACAACTGAAGTAACTTAGCACACATTCTTCTAGCAACTTAGGTCTCCTCAGTCATTGCAAAACATTTCAACCGGTTTTCATAGGAACAAGAACTTCTTTTTCTCACTTGTTTTTCATTAGTTTCCTACTTTGTGATTTAAGTATGAAATAAAAGAAGTATAATTGGAATAGAAGGTCCCTGAGGGCAGGCCTTCTCTGTCTTACTCACCAGAGCATAAAACTGTGCCCACACATCGCAGATGCTCAAGTGTCTGTTGTTTGAATAAATTAAACTGGCATCCACAGATCTTGGAAACAAAAGATTGACTCAGTTTTTGGGAATGTGTGGGTGAACTCAAGCAGAGCAAACCAGCTCTGAGCATTTCACGGGCCCTAGGCATTGTCAGCATGCTTTAGAGAGGGACTGGTTGGCCTCGGTCAATCTGGCAAGTTAGGAAAGAAATAGTTGAACAAGAAAGCAGATACCACATTACGTGTAAATACCAAGGGGAAGAGTCTAGAAGCATCTGCTTGTTGGTCACACATAGTAGGCAGGTGCTTCCCTGGGCTGACTTCTTTTTTCTCTTCTTCCAGCTCTTTATCGTCTGAAGTATCTTCCTCCTCCTCTTCAGAGCTTCTGCTTTTGAGAGTTAATAATGTATCAAGCACTATAAGAGATATGTATTATTTCATTTAATCCCCAATAACTCTATGGAGTTATCACTTTGCTGACAAAGGTCCGCAAAGTCAAAGCTATAGTTTTTCCCGCAGTCCTGTACAGATGTGAGAGCTGGGCCATAAAAAAGGCTGTGAACTGAAGAATTGATGCTTTTGAACTGTGGTGTTGAAGAAGACTCTTGAGAGTCCCTTGGACAGCAAAGAGATCAGTCAGTCCTAATGCAAATCAACCCTGAATTTTCATTGGAAAGACTGATGCTGAAGCTCCAATACTTTGGCCACCTGATGCAAAGAGGAGCTGACTCATTGGAAAAGACCCTCATGCTGGGAAAGACTGAGGGCAGGAGAAGGGGGCAACAGGATGAGATGGTTGGATGGCATCTCCGACTCAATGGACATGAGTTTGAGCAAACTCTGGGAGATGGTGGAGGACAGGGAAGCCTGGCGTGCTGCACGCAGTCCATGGAGTCACAAAGAGTTGGACACGACTGAGAGAATCAACAACAACAACTCTATAAAAGTAATAGAATCTCCACTTGGAAAGGTTAAGACCTAGCCCACAATCACATGGTCAATACTGCAGTAAGGACTGGGTGATTCCACAGGTCTTAACTATTCTTAACCACTTAGACATACAGTCCTTCCATCCTTCCATGCATGCATCCATCCAGCTATCCATCCTTCCCACGAATGGTGCTTGCTCTTCTCTCCAACCATGGCGCTTAGGCTCTTTGTATATGCAAGACTTGCTTATAGACTCATGAAGGAAACATGCATATGCTATTACAATGCAAGCTGTTAAGGAAGAAAGCAAGGGGAAATCAGCACGCTAGTGGGGAGAGGGAAGCAAGGAAGGATCATATTTCTCAATCACATAGGTGGTGCCTGATAAATATTAATTATCTGTTGATTAATTTGGCTCTGTTTGCTCCCCAGGAAAAGCATCTGCTCTCACGATGAAATGAGCATGTGGGTAAATGTAGTTTGTGAACTCAAAAGCACTTACAAATGTAAAGAAATATGCCTGTGGTTACCTGACAGGTGACGCACCTGAAGCGATGCCTATAGGTAGTAGGTGCTAAATGCACGGGTGCTGTTATTAAAGACAAATGCCAGGGCACAGTTGGTGTGCTAGCCTTGGTAATTTAAAGGGGAAAACGTTTGTAATATTGTGAAAATATTCTCTCCCTCCATTTTTCTATTCAGTTGCAGAGTGGTGATAAAACTGAAGCCAGAGGGGGCACATGTTTTCATGAAAATACTCCATTGCCTACAACTTTTATTTTAAGGCAGAATCTGAGGTGTATTCCCTGCTACCCACACAAAGTCACCATTCACTGCTTGTCTCCCACCTATTATATGCCTAGCATATTTCATGGATTCTTCCCCTAAAGAGCTTCCTATCATTCAAGATTTTCAAGACAGAGAAAACAGGGTTCCTGTGTGACTCTGGGTGAGTTTCGTAGTTCACCCAAGGCCAAAGTCTTAATTCTGACATATTTATGATTAAATATCTACCTCATGGAGGCTCTAGTGAAAATGACAGCAAATAACATACAAGAGCACTTACCTATTTTGATACCTGTCATATAGCAGTAGCTCAATAAAATTGTGTTCCAGTTATCTATTGCTCTTTTAAAAAGGACCTCAAATTCAGTGGCTTAAAACAACCATCTTACCACATTCCATGCATGGACGGTCAGGTTATTTGGAGGGAAGGCATGGAGCTCAGCTGGAGCTCCATATGGCTGCATAGTACTCACAGTAGAGGGGCTGGTTCTAAGAATGTGTCCCAAGAAACTGACGGACGCTGCAATATCTAGCCTCAGAGGTCCCACGACAGTCTCGCTGCTGCCTTATCTTATCTGGCAGGTCCCTAGGGCCAGTTCAGATTCACACATACTGGAAGGAGGACTTATGTATGGAAGGATTTACATTTAACCTGCCAGCAACAGCAAGTTGTAGTTGTTATTGTATGTGAGGAGGCATGCGGTCAGCATAGGCTGCTGGGCTCTGGTGCTGACCACAGGTCCACTTGGGGGCAGGCCTGCACGTCCAGCTGTGGGGAAGCAGCTGGTTCCCTACTTGTCTCGTCTGGCCTCTCACTGACCTGCAAAGGCAGGGTTCAGGGCCAGCCGTGGGTCTCACCTTCTATTCCTGTGGACTCTTTCTTTCCTTCCTTCCTCTTTCTTTTTCTCCCTCTTAATTTTTTCCTTCTTCCTTTCTCTTTCTCTCTTTTTTTGGTTTGTGTTTTGATGAATTTATTTCAAGTTCACTTGAATTTGTTTTACTGAGTAATCCTCTATATACTGGTTTAAATTCTTTTCCTTTTTCAGTTTAGTTCAGTTGTTCAGTCATGTCCGACTCTTTGCGACCCCATGGACTGCAGCGTGCCAGGCCTCCCTGTCCATCACCAACTCCCGGAGTTTACCCAAACTCATGTCCATCGAGTCGACAATGCCATCCAACCATTTCATCCTCTGTCGTCCCCTTCTCCTCCTGCCCCCAATCCCTCCCAGCATTAGGGTCTTTTCAAATGAGTCAGCTCTTCGCATCAGGTGGCCAAAGTATTGGAGTTTCCGCTTCAACATCAGTCCTTCCAATGAACACTCAGGACTGATCTCCTTTAGGATGGACTGGTTGGATCTCCTTGCAGTCCAAGGGACTCTCAAGAGTCTTCTCCAACACCACAGTTCAAAAGCATCAATTCTCTGGTGCTTAGGTTTCTTTATAGTCCAATTCTCACATCTATACATGACTACTGGAAAAACTGTAGCTTTATCTAGACAGACCTTTGTTGGCAAAGTAATGTCTCTGCTTTTTAATATGCTGTCTAGGTTGGTCATAGCTTTTCTTCCAAGGAGCAAGCATCTTTTAATTTCATGACTGCAGTCACCATCTGAGTGATTTTGGAGCCCAGCAAAATAAAGTCTCTCACTGTTTCCATTTGTTTCCCCATCTATTTGCCATGAGGTGATGGGACCAGATGCCATGATCTTAGTTTTCTGAATGTTGAGTGTTAAGCCAACTTTTTTACTCTCCTCTTTCACTTTCATCAAGAGGCTCTTTAGTGCTTTACTTTCTGCCATGAGGGTGGGTCATCTGCATATTTGAGGTTATTGATATTTCTCCTGGCAATCTTGATTCCAGCTTGTGCTTCATCCAGCCCAGCATTTCACATGATATACTCTGCATATAAGTTAAATAAGCAGGGTGACAATATACAGCCTTGATGTACTCCTTTCCTGACTTGGAACCAGTCTGTTGTTCCATGTCCAGTTCTAACTGTTGCTTCTTGACCTGCATACAGATTTCTCAGGAGGCAGGTAAGGTAGTCTGGTATTCCCATCTCTTTAAGAATTTTCCACAGTTTGTTTAATTTTCAGTTTATTGAGATATAATTGACACAGCACTGTATGAGTGTAGGATGTACCACATAATGACTTGATATATGTATATTGTGAAATGATTACCATGGTAAGTTTAGATAATATCCATTACTTCATACAGTTACAAAAACTTTTTCCTCATGATGGAGAACTTTTAGGATTTACTCTTTTAACAGCTTCCAAATATACCACACAGCAGCATTAACTGTAGTTATTATGTCATTGTACATGACATCCCAGTATTTACTCATATACCTCCATTTATAACTAGAAGTTTGTACCTTTTGACCACCTTCATCCAATTCCTCCAATCCATGCCTGCTTTAGTAACCACAAATCTCGCAAAAACTCTTTTTCTTTGAGTTTTATTGTTGTATTTATTAGATTCCACATACAAATGAAATCACGCAATATTTCTCTTTCTCTGACTTACTTTAGTTAGCACATTCCGCTCAAGGTCCGACCATGTTGTTACAAATGATAGGATTGCCTTCCTTCTTATGGCTAAACAGTTGTTTAGTTGCTAAGTCATGTCCGACTCTTTTGTGATCCCATGGACTGCAGCCCACCAGGCTCTTCTGTACATGGGATTTTCCAGGCAAGAATACTGGAGTGGGTTGTCATTTCCTTCTCCAGGGGATCTTCTTGACTCAGGAATTGAACCCATGTCTCCTGCTTGGCAGGTGGATTCTTTACCACTGAGCAATCTGGGAAGCTTCAGTCAGTAATGTGATTCTCCAAATAATGGTATCCCACTGTATGTATGTATGTATGTGTGTATACATACATACATACATACATACATACAGTGGGATATCCATTCATCTGTGGAGGAACACAAGTTGTTTCTGTATCTTGGTTATTGTAAATAGTGCTGCATGGACTGAACTCTTTAAGCAACTGAATGCTAAGTCTTAACAAACACCTGATCACGTTGATGAACACAGCAACTTTATGAATAAACTCTCATTCCATGCAAAGATCTTAGCTCTGAGCATGAGCTAATAAAATACAGATTTTGTACCCCATGGTAGGAAGGAACCTGGCCGCCATTTTGTTTTGTCTTCTGGGCTATATTAATATTTAGGAGTCATCCTGAGTGCTGAAATGGCTTTTTCATATCATAAAGACTTTATGTTTCTTAATGGTTTTGGTTCTATTTGTTTCATAATTCAGATCCTCTGTGAGCATCTTGCTAGGACACATTTTCTTCTGTCCATGAGACATCTATGTCAGTTCATTCTCACGTGGGTAAAATTCCATTTCTTCACTTTCATTATGTCTCTTATTTGTCTCACTTTTATTATGTCTCTTTCACATCATTCTGTCTCTTATTTGCCAAAACCAGCATTTCTCAAAGTGAACATTAACAGATGTCATATGTATATAAAAACCCTGATGTCAGGTAGACCAAGGGAATGCTGATGCTTAAAAAAGTCAAGCAAACCATTTTCTTGACTACAGGACTTATCAGAACCTTTAACAAACTAATGTGTACTTCGTTCTTTGGAGAGAATAGCAAATGCCACAGATTTGTATTACCCCAGACTGTTACTACAGAGCACCTCCCAGGACTTAATGTTTCATGGGACACACTTTGGGAAACAGGCCCTACCCTGTGCTCCTTTTAGGAGGAAGATGCATGTGACCAGCATGTTGTCAGTGTCTGCACACCTTCCCTTCCTCCAGGCCGCACTGGTAGAGAAAGAGAAGTCTAGGTTCCCTTGCAGTTTCTCACCTCAGCTCTGTGCTCCTGGGCAGGTTAGCCTCAGATTTCTCTGGGCTAAGATGTAGTTAATACAACTTCCTGAGTTGAGGCAGTGGGGGATTATAGACAGTAGTACACACAGAGAAGGAGCTGGAGCTGGTGCCAGAAACACGCCTGCTCTCCCTCCCTGGTTCTGGGACTGAGCCACCATAGGGAACAAGGAGTGAGCGCACTCGCCCCCTAGTGGGCATTTCTGCCTCTGCCACCTGAGTTGACCCATCCTTAGCACTGATGGCTTCTATTGGCTTGTTAGCAACTATTCAGAACTAGTGTGTGGGAGATTCATTTTAGATGAACCTAGTTGATCGTGTCCCACCTGGGGTAAAAAAAAAAAAAAAAAAAGTTGTAGATGAACCTAGTTGAGAAATTATTTATATGAAGGTGATAGATCTGAGAATGGGGATTTGGGGTGCTTTCCCCAGCAAGAGACAACGCATTCTTCCCATTTTACACATGTTGGCCTCGAGGTCACCCAGGGGGACCATTCCACACCCCTGAGTCCTTGTATAGAAAACCAGGAACAAGATCTTATTACCTTTATCATGTGTGGTTCCTAATTTTGAGGGGAGGGGAAAGAGATGATTTGCCTGATTCTGTGATCCAAGGCAATTGCGAATCTGAAAGTCTTGCAAATAGTAGGCAGGCAGTGATAACAAAAGTCGCTGTTTATTCAGAGCTTGCTCAGCCAGGAAGCATCTTAAGTGCTTTAGTTATTTAATCCTTGCAACAAGTCTTGGAAGATGGTAGAATGAGTTTTCCATGTTAGAGCTGAGGAAATGAAAGCACAGACCATTTGAGTAATTTGCCTGTGGTCACACAGCTAATATGGGCTAAAAACCGGTGTTCAAACCCATCCACGCAATCAGATTTTGCACCTGTGTACTTAAACAGTGCATCACCCTGCCTCTTAACAAATCGCCTGTGGACCATCCTGGCCACACCACGTGTTCACAGTATCTCTGCTGTGTGCCTATTCCCGTGTCAAGTTGGTGGAGGATACAAAAGATTCATGAGACTATTTTATGTCTATGATTGCTCCAGAATTGGTTTTGACTTCTTAATAAAGGGTAAAATCCCCGAGGAAAAAACTGAATGATGAAATTTAAAAGAGCAAGTTTTTCAAAGTAGGGAGAAACTGGTTAATAGCAGGCTGAAGGGCAAACATGTTAAAAGGAACCAACGCAGGGAAAACCAACACTGTATTAGTGACACATATGATTTGTATGCCTGTAAGCAGGAAATGTGAAAGGGGGAGAGAGCTGTCTTCTTGAGTAAATGAAGCATAGAAGTTCATTAGGGCTATAAAGAAGTGTTAAAAGAGGAAACCCTGCCTTAAGAGCATCAATGGATTGTAATATAAACCATGTCAGGTAGGTGCAAATTGGAAACGGGAGATGCAGAGGCATGATCTGAGGAATACATTTACCAAAATATCAGATAAATAATAAATTATTAAATATGTTAAAAGCTAAAAGGATCTTTGTGTCTGCAAGGCTCTTAAATTCAAGAGAAAAAAAAAAAAAGACTGGCTGATCTGGTCCGAGAGGGTGAAGGGAGGGCAATGGAGACGGTCTGGCTGGATTAGTCCTTCATCTGAAGTCACAGAAAAACACACCCCTGGTGGAGTTTTCACAGAAAATCATTAGACCCAGGCCACACGCGAGGCCCTGGGGAAATTAAGGAACAAGTTAAAAACCGGAGGGCGGCTGACAGCTAGGAGGTCCTCTGGCAGCATCCTGTGTCCAGGAGCCTCAGGCCTGGCGGAAGGCCCCACTGACCAGGGCAGGGAGGTCTGGCCCACTGGGCTCTTCTGTCCCCTCTGGAGTGCCCTTCAGCCCCTCTCCTGCCCACTGCCTGGGGCCTGGGTGCAGCCTGCACCGTCCCTGCGCAGGGCTGGTAGGGGAGAGGGTGTGAACACGGGCCTCCCTTGGAGCTTCTGTGATGCCCCTGCCACCTCTCCCACCTGGACCGTGGGCTTTTCCCCCACAGACGGGAGGAAGGTCCCAAAGGCCAGCAAGGAGTGGCCACGTGGGGCACACACAGGACTCAGAGCCCCTCCCGCAGCTGGGTGAACGTGGGCTGGAGTGTGAAATGGGATGGTGATCACGACACCTCGCTGAGTTCCCCAGATGCTGGCTGCAGGCCTGCTCCACCAAGTCCTCCTGCCCGGGTGGAGCCTGCAGTAGGGAGGTCGGCGTACCAGGCCCTTGCTGTGAGACCTGTGGGGCACTTTCTGCAAACACAGAGGCAGCAGCATCGGTTTATTTCATCATCGGGACTGTCACCCTGTGAGGTCATTATTCCTCCGTTCCTCCTGTTACAGCCCAGGAAACTGAGGGGGATGGAGGCTAGAGAACTTGCCCAGGATGCTTGCTTCAGTCCCACATGCCTGCTGTGCAAACTGGGCTCTTAACCCTACATAGTACAGGATGCTGGCGATCGCATGGACAGTGTGCAGTTGTAGCTCTGACCGGTGGTTTGGCATACCCATGATAGGGGCATTTCACTGAGGAAGTGATGTCACTGGAATCTGAATGAGGTCAGAGTTAACCAGGGAAAGACAAAGGGAGTTGGTCTCTGAAGGGGACTCGTCCCTGAGGGGGAAGGCTGAGCCCCTGTGGTGAGGACCAGCCTGCGGCTGCAGCACAGAGCTAAATGCCTGGCTGCTGTGTGGCCTTGACCAAGCTCCTTAGCCTCTCAGAACCTCAGTCTCCACATCTGTAAAATGGACAGAAGAGATCGGAGGGGGATGAAGCTAGGGGATGGCTGTAGAGTGTCTGGCCCACTGTTGTTAGTATTATTTATTGTCAAGAACAGTGATGTATAACGAAGAATCCCCTCACCCCCATCCCCCCACCATGGAGTCTCTACCTCAGCAACGACACCACGTGAGAGCTGAAAGAGGTCACAGGTGGTCAGGGGAGCCCAGTGAAACCAAAGTCAATAGCCCAGATTTGACCCTTCAATGGGCCAGGCCAGCCAGACATTCGGGGTCAAGGTCAACAGCAGCTCCAGCGTCCTGCGCCCCCCATGTTACTCCATTCATGTTTGTAGCAGACCCTCCCTGGGTAATTTCACAACCCCATTTGTAGATAGGTTGGTTCCAGATAGGCCTCCTGAGGCCGCATGGAGAAGCAGGGCTGGGCCCTTCAGCTCTGCTGTCCCCTCTCTGTGCTCTGTCACACGCTCTTCAGGAGAATTTCATAGCTATGGGATACCCCGAGTGCTGTTCCCTAAGGTTGCCATTAAGCTTTTATTTTATGTTGATAAATTTAAATAAATCTGACTCTAGGTGACTGTGTGATTCCTTGCCCTTGTCACTTGGGTATAACTTCAAATCTTACCACCTCCAACAGTCTTCCTAAAAGATCCCCACCCTTTCCATGTGCTATATCACAGGGTGGAATTGTTTCTCTAGCAATCATCTCACATCATCTCATCCATGTGTTTGCTTACTGACTTTACTGCATGGCTCAGCTCATTGGACGGTGAGGGCCAGAAGACTAAGAACCCTGTGGGTCCTCCATTCGCCAGTGAGGCCAGTGCATTCCCCGTACGTAATAGATGTTCAGTGTCTCTGTGTCTAGACAGTGTGGTCAGGAGCACAAAGGCTAGGCCCCCAGGTGGGCCTCTATTGTCTGCCCCACTGTCTGCCCTCTATTGAGCAGCCAGGCCTCACTTGTCCCATCTGTAAAATGGGCAGCCACCTAAAATGATGTGCAAAAGTATGAAATGACAACGGACAGATATTCATGATGTGGTAAGTGGGGGAAAAAAACAGGCAGTAAAACAGTATGTCAGGGTGAGCCTACGAAGGGTCCAGAATATAGAATTAAAGGCCCCGCTGGGCTTCCAGGGTGCTTAGTTTCCAACCTGAATTCCCCATTGACCAGTGTATGACTTGTGGTAAGTGACACTCTGAGCCTTGCTTTCCTTATCTGTAAAATAAGACTGTTAAGAGTCCATGTCAAAGAGTTGTTGTGAAAATGAATGAATTAAGGAGTTGGTGTGTGAGAGTGGTATTTGGCACATAGAACCTATTGCTGTTGTTGATATGACCATTATTGTTTCTATTATTACTCTGATGTAGCAAGTGAGAATGAAAGCCTGCAAAATGAGATGGACAATATAATTCCATTATTTAAAAAATGTGTGTATACATGACTGGAGGTATGGAGACAGGTCTTTTCTCATTCTGTTCTTTCCTCCTTCCTTCCCTCTTTACCTCCCTCCCTATCTTCCTCTCTTTAAGTATTACTTTTGTAATGAGACAATAAAATCAAGAAAAGTCATTTAATCCTAAAAATAATAAAGTGAGCAGGACACACTTCCTGGAAAGTGGGGAGGGTGGGCTCGGGCCTCTATTCCTTCACTATGGACATGCCAGGCATTACACTCAGCCCCTCACCTGCATTCCATAGTTTAATCCTCTTGGCAGACCTGCCTGCTAGGTTGCTATCATCACTGTTAAACAGATAAGGAAGCCAGGGCCCAGAGAGGTCAAGTGATTTGCCCCAGAGTGCCCAGCTACCAAAGAGGTGGTTCCCAGCCAGGCCTAACTGACTTGGAGCTTGAGATCTAAACCTCATCATTTGAACTGTGGGCCTGGGCAGCACCATCAACATGCCCGGGAGCTTGCTGGAAAATGCAGAATCACAGGCTCCAGCCAGTCCCAACAGACTCTGCACTGTGACAAAGTCCCTGGGTGGTTCACGGGCATGGTCAAGTCAGAGAAACCGGGTCCACCTTGGGTGTTGTCCCTCAGGCTTCACCCAGCACCTGCCTGCCCTCCCGCCTGGCGCTTCCTGCTCCTCACTGGGATCTCACTCTCCAGATCTCAGTGGGGGAAGCCAGGAGAAGCGACTTCCACACCACCCTCTTTACTGACTACTTAGCATCTCTGAGACAAAGGTTTGAAAGGGGTGGGGCGGGGGGTGGGGGAGATGTTTGAACCCACAGAACTGATTTGAGGATTATCTACAGAGTATCTGTATCCATGTTATCGCTTTCCAAATAGTGGACTGTAAAGAGGATAGTTTTGGTATTTAAAGAAAAATAAATACTGCAGGCTTCATAACCAGAGGCCCTTCTGATATGCTTAAATGCGGCCTGGGTGGCCTGATTTAAGGGGCTAGCACTAGAACAGGAAAGGTAAATTATCCTGGCCTGCGGGTGTTTATATATGATGATGGAATGCAAACAAGCGTTGTTTGGCTCTGAAAGCAGAACCAGAGAAAACTTCATCTAGGTATTTAATTATACAGGGCAGAGTGGAAATGGTCTTTTGTTTCCTCACTGGCCCACGGTTGGAAACCCATAGGTCACTCGGAATCAAAAGGCATTAAAATGTATAGAAAGGAACTGGAACAACACATGTAGCTGGAGCTTTCTGCATTTGTGCTTGTGTTCTGCACTGCTAAGGCTGTTTACACCGTGAAATTTGTGGATGGAGTCAGATAATGTGGTCTGTACACATGCATATGTGCAGGCCCATGCACGCGCACACACACACATGCACACCTCTTTAGGATTTATGAGAGAAAATACAATGATCAAGTCTGATAATTGGGCACTTAATTCTGTGTAGGTAGAAGAAGGGTTGGAGATGAACATTTCTTGTGTGTGTGACACAACCACACACAGTCAAGGTCCTGTGCTGCAGATTTTGTTTTTGCCAGTTTTTTTAATGAAATATCTGGGTTTTGACACCAGTGCTAGAGCCAAGGCAGAGACCTAGAAAGATAAATGATTTAATTCGGGCTGTCAGGTTCTGTTTGTTTGGAAGCAAGGATTCACGGAGGAGAAAAGCGCATTAATTGAAGTCTCAAGGTGGTAGTAGAACACATTTTCTTTATTACTGCTCTCTGTGGAGGGGGTTGGCTTTCTTTTTAAGTTGATTTGGTCTTGTTCAGTCAACTTTTATTGAGTTGGTCCTGGAAAATCCACGTGGATAGGGCCTGCCCGTGGGCATGGGGCTCTAGCAGTGGCGGAAGCAGGGCTGAGAGAGACACGCTCTTTCCTCTGGGGCCCTTACAAAGGGAGTTCTCCAGAAGGTGACTCCTAGCTCCATGTTGAGAAGGTGTTGGCCAGGCAGAAAGGTGGGAAAGGCATTCCAGGCAGATGAAAGTTTAGGGAGAAATCCCAGGGATTTCTATGCCCACATGGCATACTAAGGCTGTGTGTGGCTGTGGGGAGGACCAGAGAAGAAAGGGGTTTGAGATGAGGCTGGGGAGGTAGGTGGTAGGAATCTGATCCCCTTCAGGGTTCCACTGGCTTCTTAGGCCACATGGGATCAAAGAAAATCATGCCAGACTTGGAGATGGTGAGGACCACTAGATTGAAGGAGTTGGCAGGGGCCTTTTTAAGGATCTGGGCTTTTAAAAAAATAGTAATTGTTATTTAAAAAAAAAATTTGAAGTATTTACAATTGAGCAATTTACAATGTTGTGTTAGTTTCAAGTGTACAGCAAAGTGATTCAGTTATTCATTATATATGTGTGTGTGTGTGTGTGTTTATACACACACACATGCATACAAACATATTCTTTTTCAGATTCTTTTCATTAGAGGTTATGGCAAGATCCTGAGTGTAGTTCCCTGTGCTGTACACCAGGTCCTTGCTGCTAGCTATTTTATATATAGTAGTGTGTGTATGTTAAAGGATTTGGGGTTTGATCCAAAGAGCAGTGGAAGCCACTGAAGGAAGGCTGCAATCAGACTTGTGCTTTGAAAGCTTACTCTATTTGAATGGCCGGTATAAGCACAAGAATGGAGGCAAAAAGAATGGACAGGCATATACTGTGAAGTCCTGGCAAGAGAGGAAAGTAGCCTGGCCTGGGAGGAAATGGAGAAGAGTGGAAGGTTTAGAGGGAGGACACACAGTGAGGGCTGGAGTTGAAGGGAGGGAGATGTCAAGGTGGTTCTTCATATAATCCACACTTCTAATTGCCTCCCGGAGACAAACATGATGTGCCATCATCTGTCTTCAGATGACACCCAGGACTTGCAGGTATGGTCCAGGAGTGGTCTGAAGAATACAGGCTTCTGGGGTCATCTTACCTGTTGGTACTGAGATTCTCTCTTTTTTTTTAGTAAATGTCAGAACCAAGTCAGACAAACCAGTGTGACAGGTGAACTGAGTCCAGCCTTTTTTGTCTTCTCTCCCTCTGAACTCCTGTCATCTGCTCTATGGCAGGTATTGTAAATTCATGCAGTATCCATTGCAACCCCTCCTAATTAACCTTTTGGTACTTAGAAGCCAGAAAATGGAAAACTACATTTCCCAGACTCCTTTGCAGGTAAGGGGCCCCAAGTGAACCTACTCTGGACTGACGGGCAGAAGTGATCAGTGTGTGGTGGCTGCCAAGTGCAGGAGATGAGGTGCTCTGGCCAATGAGGTGGCAAGATCTTTGTTCTTCTGGGACAGTGGGTGCACGAGTTCTCTGATGTCCCAGGCCCTACTGTCTTATCGCTTCTTTTTCTGGCTGCTTTGCTCCTATTTGTAGTATCCGAACCCAATTCTCTGGCCCTCCCAGGAATGATATGAATTTCCTCAGATTGTCTGCTTCAAGTATAGAAAAGTACATTCTGTTGCCTGCAAATAAGAACCTGCAGTTCACTTCGTTTATTATCACATATTCTTTGTTGTTCTACGTACAGTGTTCCTCTCTGAACGCAGCGTGAGCTCCTTAAAGACAAAGATGAGGTTGTGAGTCCTCTCTGGTACCAACCACAGTGCTGCTGTGGATGACTGCCACTTCTGTCTGCTGGACAGCCAAGCATCAGTCTTCTAGCAGAGAAGATTAGTAGTTTGTGTCCCAGCTTTCCTCTGGGGAACCTTATCTTCTCCAGTCGCAGTTCATATGCTTTGATAGGGTAACTCCACCAAGAAAGCCAGGGATGGCTGTGTGATTCACATCTGGTCAGTCAGAGCATTGCATACTGCTGGTGACCATGATGAGTGTAAAGATGGGTGTATGATCCAATCAGAGCCAGTGACTGGAAATCTCAGGGCTTTTGCTGGGACGGTTGAGAGAGAGGGGCATCTGTCTACTCTCTTTCTGTTGGGACTACTGATAGAAAAGCAAGAGGTGAGCCAGGAGCTGCTGGAGGCTCTGTGCAGGGTTGACAATGAGGTCAACCCAAAGGCGAGTGAAACCAAGAAACTGTGGTGCTGACACAGGCTGAGTCTTGCAGAGATCCAGCCTTTCCCGAACACAGCCCTGCTCCTGGCCTTTTCAGTTCGCTGAGTCAATAAAGGTTTTGTTTCTGTGTTTTTTCCTTCAACCAGCGAAGTGGGGTTTTTGTCACTTAAAATCAAGAGTCATAATTAAAACAGGAATCGTCCATTAGTAGCTCCTGACTGGCTCATCAAAAAACTGATGAGTTCAGTTCAGTTCAGTCACTCAGTCGGGTCCGACTCTTTGCGACCCCATGAACCGCAGCACGCCAGGCCTCCCTGTCCATCACCAACTCCCAGAGTTCACCCAAACCCATGTCCATCAAGTCGGTGATGCCATCCAACCATCTCATCCTCTGCTGTCCCCTTCTCCTCCTGCCCTCAATCTTTCCCAGCATCAGGGTCTTTTCCAATGAGTCAGCTCTTCGCATCAGGTGGCCAAAGTATTGGAGTTTCAGCTTCAACATCAGTCCTTCCAATGAATATTCAGGACTGATTTCCTTTAGGATGGACTGGGTGGATCTCCTTACAGTCCAATTCTCTGTTTTCTCTTTAAGCTTTTTGTCACTTTCGCTCCCAGGCTTTAAGTGACCATCATTAACACATGTTGCACTTTTAATGATTTGATGGAACAAACAATTCAAATGCAGCCAAGATATACCCTGATCCATTATCCTCTTAAACAAATTGGCAGCTGTTTCTGGAAGGAAAGAGGTTCCAAGTGAGGGCCAGACAGTGAGAAAGGTGCTGTGGCCTTGAGCTCTGTCCTAGGTAGATATTAATTGCCGCTGTAGAGCATGAACTAAGAACATGGGCCATAGCACCGAAAGGAATTAGGGTTACTTGGGTTTGATTATTACCTCCACACTCATTAGAGGTGTGATCTTGGCAAAGTTGCTTAGCTTCTATGAATATAGCCCCAACTGGCTTAGAGTTTATTGGCTTATACACTTGGAAAGTCCAGGATAGTGTCTTTGGCTTCAGGCTGGGTTGAATCCAGTCGCTCAAAAGATGTAAGTCAGAAATGTGTGGTGTTTCCTTTCAGTGCTGGCTTTCTTTTGCACTGGCTTTATTTTCAAGCAGTTGGGTTCATTCTTGTGGATGGAAGATGGAAGAGCTCCAGGCTTATAGCCTCCCAACTTTGCTCTCCTGGCAGAAAGAACACACCTCTATAGCTCCTGTAGCCCTGTAGGTGCAGTGGAAATCTGAGGTAGTTAGATTTTATCAGGTCAGCTTGGTTCACCCGCGTATCCCTGGAGTGAGGGACTTAGGCTGACTCACTGAGATGGGGGAGGGAATGTTTCTCAAAGGAAAAGCAGGGGGGCTGGGCTGTTGCCAGAAGAGGGGACCGATGCTAACTGGGTGAGAACAACAGAGGCCCCTTCTTACTCTCCTAGACTGTGTTCTCTCAGGAAGAAGTGGACAGGCTCCCACTTCAAAAGGTTTCGGTAAAATGAAATGAGTTAATGTCTGGGGAGCAGATGCTCCTAGTGCTCCACCCATAGTCCAACAGCTCTTACCGTTTCCAAGTATGAGGCCCCAGAGTCTAACAACAGCCTCTGCATCCCTTTGCCTGAGAACTTTCTCTGGCTGCCAGACCTCACTCCGCCCATGTATGCCACAGGTTGGATGTGCTGGGCTGAGGGTGTGGTTAACAACACCTGGGAGCAGCCTTCAGCTGCTCAGTCCCCTCATCCGTTGAATGGGGTAACTCTGAAATGTGCCCCCTAGAGGTCCTCAGATAGGATTAAGCTCCAGTTGCCCACAGGTACACCCTTTAATCCTTCCTTCACTTCTCACTTCTATCCGCGTTTTCCAGGATGCCCTCCCAAATAAACATCTTGTACTTGAACGCACTTCCCTTTGGTCAGGGAAGCCCAAAGTAAGACTGTCCTACGTTTAACATCGTTCCTGCCAAATTACCAGCATCCGATACACATTTGTGATTACCACTGTTGTAGTTATTTGGGGGTTCACTTTTTTGATACAGTTTGGTTTTGCATGAACTGCTGCATCCTTCCTCCTGCCCTCATCTTTCTGCACTTCCCACGGGGTCTCCCTTTCTCTCTCTTGTTATACCATCCCTCTGCCCTCTTAACTTTTCCTTGTCTATTTCCTAATTTTAATCTCTCCCCAGGGTAATTATAATTTTGATGAGTGAATTAAGTTTTTAAACAATTACAAAGAAAACTGGCAACTAACACAATTGGTAGACCAAGCAACATGTGTTGAGACTGTCCACTTCATGAAGGTAGGAATGATGTTGGTTTTCACTGTGCCTGGAATTAACACATGAGTTTGTATTCAGAGGGCTTTTTAAAAATAAGACAGATTAGCAGACTTTATTTTAATAAAGGAAAAAGACTGAATGAAATCTACTTCCTCTGTACGTTACATCTGCTTCCCATCTGCAGTTTTTGCCAAAATGATCATTTTTTTTTATCCACATCCACAACAATTTGGCCTCCTGCATCTGCAGAGTGGAGCAACTGTTCACTAAATGATACCCTAGTGGTATGAGAGTGTTAATGCATCTCATTTATAAACAAGGAAAACACCCCAGCATCATCTGGACTATTAACCAATTTCCAATATGAAATTAATGCAAAACTTATTTCTTAAGGGGAAAGTATTTACAAAGAAAGATGGATTTTCTCATTAATAGAAAGATATCAATTTAACAATCGTACATTTGCAGTGTGATAAATCGTGACTTGGCAGTATGACAGAGGAATGCGTGCAGAAGAAAATTTGGTTTATCTTGAGAGAACCTACCACAGTGGATTTGGAAATCAAATGTGCTGTGTTTGGGGTTTCCATCTTCAGATCTCTGACTTCTGCACAGCAAAGAGCTGGCAAGGTGGCTGGGACGATCTTTTCTCAAAGAGCTTGTGGCTCCCTCAGCTTCCCAAGGGGTTGTTTCCATCTGTTCTGGGTCCCAGTGGGGGTAGAAGGGGTGGCTTGTTTTTATGTTGCTGGGCAGTAGCAGACAAACCTGTATGTTACTGCATTTCTGCCTGGTGAGAAACCTACTGAGGAAGAATTCTTTCAGGGTGTCAGGGCTGCCCTGGGAGAGGGACAAGCTGGGCAGAGAAGGAAGGTGTTTCATCAGAAGTCTATCCAGGTGGCCCTCCTTGGGCCTGCCCTGTTTGAAAAAGAAAGAGCTGGAGATTTGAGGGCAGCCAAATGTTTGTGGCTGGAGGCCAGACTTCATTTATACAAGTGTTCTCTGGTTTGCTGCTCAGAGGAGATTCTACCTGTTTCTGACTCTTCCTCCCCACCCACAATGTCTGAAGGTCCTGAGCCTGCTCAGTGGATCCCTGTACCTACTTTCCTGTGTGTTTGGAGTTGGGAGAGACTACTTTCTTAGGAGAAAAAAGTCACGAACCAGAAATCTCTGGCTCAGGACTTAGCTCTGCTATGTACTAGCTCTGGATAGGATAGGGAGTTGAGTCTTTTTCCCTGAGCCTTAGTCCCTTCATCTCTAAAACAAAAATAATAATAGCTTCCTAACAAGGTTCCTAGGGCTTCCCTCGTGGCTCAATGGTAAAGAATCTGCCTGCCAATGCAGGAGACTCGGGTTTGATCCCTGGGTCAGGGAGATCCCCTGGAGTAGGAAATGGCAACCCACCCTAGTATTCTTATCTGGAAAATGTCATGGACAGAGGAGCCTAGTGGGCTATAGTCCATGGGGTCACAAAGAGTTGAACATGACTTAGCAACAATAACAGGGTCCCCATAAAGAGTGGATGAGCTGGTGAATGTACAATTAAGCTTTAAATGAACACATCTCATAGATGTATACATAACACAAATTTGGGCAGTTAGAGCAAACACTGACTTTGCTTTTGAGGGGGATGAAAGATATGGTCATGGAACAGCAGTGCTCTGATGGGCTCAGATCTTTATGTGAGAGGTTGGTGGGGGTTACAAAGTTTGGGTTTAACTCCCACTACTTTGTAGCTGGGTGATCTTGGGCAGGTTATTTAGCACATCTGAGCCTATTTCCACATCTGTGAAATGGGTTTAGAGTCTTGATTCTTCCAGAATTGTCATGAGGAATAAATCTATTCATTCAAATAGTAAAGGGGATCACAGAGACAGAATTAACTTGTCCTAGGGTGGAGGTGGGACCTGAGCCCAAACAGGGTATCAGTAAGTGGCTGCAGGAACAGAATTTAAACTTGAGCTAAAGTGTATATTAAAAACACTTTACAGTTCTCTGTAGAAATATTATCTAAAGGACTTTATTTAGATAGGAAGACTAAGAAAGCCCAGGCATTGGGCCTAATTTCTATTTTCTAGCCCCTTTACATTTAATATGGATAAGCATGAGATTGTACAAGGTTAAAGGCAGGAGGGTATGAAGACTGTTTCCCTCTTTCTCCCAGCCCAGAGCTCCAGGAAACAATAGACTGAATGATGAATGTTCTATTCAGTATCTTGCAAATATTGAATAGAAGCCCCTCTATTCAATATTGGCAAGATCAGCACTAATTTTGATAACTGAATAGACTTTCTGAGGGTCTAACACTTCTTAAAAACAATTGTATTTGATGAAGCCAGGTCATTTGGCATTATTTGGATCTGAAGTTAGTACATTAAATTTTGTCCTTCAATGTTCATTCTGACGTGACTTTTTAGAAAAAAAATCTGTTCCCCCTTTATTAAAATCTCTAGTGGTCAGTGTGATTAGGTACCACTGATTTGAAACACCATTCTTCACGAACACAGGAAAGAGGATGGTGACTTTTTTTAAAAAGGATCATTTGATGTTTCTTTGAAAAACATTTGATGTTTCTTTCAATCTCAGAAAAATAAAACAGGTATTTAGCCAGAAGTCGAGTCTGTTTTCTCAGTCTCTACTAGGAGCAATGCTATTCCCAAGAAAACAGAATCTGTCTTTCTAGAGATATCCTTTTCTCTTGCTTTATTTCCCCTCTGAAATTAGGAGCCAATGTTTGTGACATCACTGGGTTGCTGTGGAAATGTTTATTTCACAGAGGATTTCGACCTCAAGTGGGGAATTTAAAAGAGGAAGTATGGAGTCTTGGAAGAACACAACTGGTTTGCATAAAAATGGGCAGCATTTTTGGAAGAAAGATTCGGAAAGAAAACAGAATAAATAACCGGTTGTTCCTAGTTTTCCTGCGAGGATTCAAACACTTGTAGGAGTACCTTACACTGATACACCGATTTTTATTAGAATTCTACTTACTGTAAATATCTGAAAAAAGTTGGAGAGAGCAGGCTTTTTGCAGGGGGGAAAATTGGCTATTCCATTATTAAAATTGACAGAAAGGTTTGGTTCTAAAATGCCATTTTGGGGGCGGGGTTATCCGTTTACAATTTTATAACATACAATAGACTTAAGAAAATAGCTCCATTTAAACAACTATGACTCAAGGGGCCTGAGTTTCAATGCAGAAACTACAAAATCCTTCTGCGTTTTAAACTGTTAAATCAACAGAATGCCAAACTAGAACCTTTCTTCCTGCTGGGGCAGTATTGTCCCCTAAATCCACTTTCCAGTTCTCTCAGCCTAGCCTAGTTTGATGTAGCATTGACTTAGCTTAACTACAGCAACCGGCAAAAGGAAGTGGGTTTGCATTTGGGATGGGAGGAGGCGGCCACGGGTGTGTGTGTGCCTGCGTGATTGCGCGCGCGCGCGCGCGGGAGACGTGGGGCATCAGGAAAGGGGGAAAAAAAAATCGAGACGTAGCAACTATATGAAAATAATTTCCCCGTGGCTGTACGAGTGGTCTCTGCAAGGGAAAGCAATTTTAGGAATTAAAAATAAAAAATCTTCAGAGAGGCTGGGAGGAAGGCTGGACAGGAGGGTGAGGGGCATAGCGGGGGACATGTGCCTCCTCGCCGGCATCTTTTCTTTTCTTGTACAGGCTTGGGGCGACCCCTCCCTAAACACCCACCTACCCGCCGCCCCCCGCTGTCCCGGGGCCCGCACGGCCCAGCGGGAAGGGCTGGCCGCTGGCTGTGGTGGGGCTGCAAAGGTCTGGCGGCGCGGGCTGATTTAGTGGCCGGGGCTGTAGTACAGGCTGTCCCCGGCAGCCGGCGGAGTCAGCGCGCCCACGTGACGGCCCCGGCTCTCCGGTGAGCTCCCCAAACAGACGCACACCCAGCCACACGCGCGCGCGCGCGCGCGCACACACACACACACACACACACACACACACACACACACACACACACGCACCCCCGCGCGCACACGCCCGCCCGCTCTGCCTCTGCGCCCTCCATCCCGGCTCGCTCATTCTCTCGCCCTCTCGCTTCCCCTGCGGTCTCTCGCTCTGCGCGCACACACCACACACACGCACACGCACACACACGCGCGCACACACGCAGCCGGCACAGGCAGCAGCGGCGGCGGCGGCGGCGGCTGCTCAAGTCAGGACGAACCTCTCTAGGTACCTTCTTGAGAAGGCGGCGGCGGCGGCGGCAGCGGCAGCCGGAGCATCCCTCCTCCGCCGGAGAGGGAGCACCGCCGAGAGTTTCCATTCCCTTTGCCGTTCCCTTCCCCCTCCTTTTATTTTTCGAGAGAATTTCTTCTTCGCTTATTGGTTTAATTTGATTTTGAAAATTTTTGGTTGCTTGTGTGTGTGCTTCCCCCCCTCTTCCTCATTTTATTTGCATCCAGAGCATGGCGGGCTGCGGGCTGTCGGAAGATACCTTCTTCTCTTCCTTCTTTTACAACTACGGCTCCTCCTGGGAAACCCCTTCCAACCAGGTAAGGGGTGGCTCGGTGCCTGGCGGCGTCGCGCCCCGTGCCCCTCGCCGTGCGCTCACTTGGCACTCGGCGGGGAGGCAGAGGCTTGGGAGGGGGTGGGGAGGCTGGGGGGCCAAGTGGGTCGCACCGTCTGGGTCAGTGCCAACCGGCTAGAGGAGGTGTCCCCCTTCCCCCAGCACTAGCTCTTTGGTCTCCAGGGTCTGTCGCGTCCCTCCCTTGTCCAATCTGCCATCCAAACCTTCCCCTTCCAACCTCCCAACCCAGCGGGAACCGGAAAGAGAGGCAGGAGCCGGCACGTTACCCCGAACAACTCCAGGCAAAACCAGGGAACTCGAGCGCAACCTTCCCCAAGTCGCCGCGGGCGCCGCGCCCCTGTGCGCCCGGCGCCTGCCCGCCCTCCAGTTGCGCCGAGGGGCTGCAGAGCTGTGAGTCCCCCCGCGACGTGCTGTTCCCCCTCCACTTCCCCCGGGGCCCCGAGCCACCTCTTTCCCTAAAATGGCTGCAATCTCAAGTGGAGGCGTCCCCTGACCCCGAGGAGGGGGTGCAGAGTGGATGCTCTGGTGCCCATGACCCCACGCCTCCCCCGGCGCGCACAAGCACCCCACAAACACACACACTTAACTTTGATGACTGTGCAATGCAGTCCGGCTGCATCGTGCCCTCGACGCTCCCCGCCGCCGGCCTGCAGGTGTGCTTGTCGGTGTGACTTGGGGGGCGCGGAGAAGCTGGGGGTAGACGCCGGAAGGGGGGCGTGGAAGATGGGTGTTAGCGGGCCACGGGTAACCTGGAGAGACAGGCGTGTGCTCAGGGTCTAGGGGTGCAAAAGCTATTCTGGGAGCCAGAGCGAGAAAGAGAAAGGGGGAAAAAATGCCTTTTAATTAAATAACTGTTGTAGTCTGCTGCCCCCACCGCTTGTTTGGTGAAAGTCTACAGGCATCTGTCATTTCCAAACTACACGGGGAAGTGGAGCTGGAGTCGAGGGAGGGGAGAGGGGGTGTGTGTGTTGTGTATGTATGTCTGTCTGTCTGTGTGTACGCGCACGAGTCCAGGCTGGGGAAAGTTAGGGCGGGAGGCGAGGTGGAGGAGCAACGGTGAAAGGCAGCAGCAACTCGGTGGGCGGTCCGGGGCGTGGGGGATTCCCGGGCCCGCAGAGCGAGAGCTGCCGGGGGAGCGGGCCGGAGGGGCGGGTGCCGGAGCGGGGGCGTCGAGGAAAAGAACTCGTTCTGCCCGTCTCTCCCGGCCACTGGGGCGTCTCTTCTTACCAGCTCGCTCGCCAGCCACGGCGGCTAGCCCGGCTGCCCGCCGCACTCGCCGGCTCTGGCGCGCTCCTTCTTGGGCCCGGGGGACAGCGCGCTCCTGCGAGCTCCGGGCAAAAAAAAAAAAAAAAAAAAAAAGCCAACCCCGCAAAGCAAAACAACTGAAAAATGAGCTCCGCCGCCCCCGCAGCACCCCCAGTTTCCAAAAAGCTGAAATCGCCGAATTCGTAGTCTCCGGGCGAAGACCTCGCGTCTCTGGCATGGGCTTTCCAGAAAGCGCCGTGGCCATCGAGTGAATAATACATAAGAGGGGCCCGGGAGCCTCACAGAGGCTCCTGTCGCCGCGGCAGCAGCAGCGGGAGACGGCGGCGAGCTCTGGCCAGACTGCCGGGCCGCCGCCGCGGGTGGGGGCATATGGGCAGCTCCAGGGAAGCGCGCGGGTCCCTGACCGGGCGCGGAGCTAAGGAAGGCGGAGGGGCGGGGGGCGGCCCGGGGGCACGAAGTTGGAGGTTCAGGGTGAGGCAGCTGGGAAAGCGGAGGCCCCGCTGTGAGTAGAAACTTGGAGGAACTGCCGAGGTGGTCGGGCGAGCGCCGGGTTTGGGCAGCTCGAGGGGGGCCCCGCTGCCCGAGGCCGGCGCTGGGTGCTTTCTCCAGGCCACCCTGCCTTGTCTGGTGGGGTTCGGGTGCTCTCCGTGCCTTCGCGTGCTGGCTCCAGATTTGCCGAGAGCCAACGACCCCTCCGGCTCTGCAAACTCCAGGTCTCCAGGAGCGGGCGTCCGGGTGCCTACGTGTGTGTGTGTGTGTGTGTGTGTGTGCGCGCGCGCGTGCCTGTGTGTGTGTGATTGTCGATGAGTCAGAAACCAGCGCCAGCTGGTCTTTGAGGACCGAGAGGTGTAGGAAAGGCTTGAGCCACAGTGCATCCCGCACAAGCCCGGCCGGGACTCGGGATTCCTCGGCCGCGCCGCGCCTTCCCCACCCCCACCCCGCCTCCCCCAGTCCTGGAGTCAGATGCATTAGGCTAAGTTTCCAGGCGCGTACTTCCGACCTGCACCTACGGGCCGAGAAACTCAGGCACTTGGTTTTCCTCCCAAGGAAGAGAGAAAGGAGACTTGGGTGTAGGGACGCTCACAGTGATACAGCTTTACAGCGATGGGAGGTTTGGCAACATTTTTAACGAGATAGGAAGCAAGTCGTTTGAGAAGCGTAGCAAAGGGCTACGGCCGGATTTTGCAAGACAGGCAATCACGTGCAAACTCCTTGGAAACCGAAGGAGGTGGGCGAGAGGGGGTGGTGCGGGGCAGGATTGGAGTAAAGGAAGGAGAGAATCAAAGAAGGGGCGGGGGTGGCGTTAAAAAAAAAAAAAGAGGAAAACTATCGGTCTCTTCGGGTGAAGTTAGTTTAACTTAATTTGGAAAAACCTTTCCCCCAAAGGCAAGATCTTTCTTCTGGAAAGGGAAACTCACGTTGCTAAGAAAATCGGAAAGAATTTCTGACAAAGCAGCTGGTGCTGCTTTGTGCAGGGTGATTAGCTCGCGGGCCGGTACTGGGTGGCGCGCTACCCTTAGTGCAGTGAATTGCACGGTGGAGAAAGGGAGGTTATCTGAAATATTGATTGCTTCTTCCAGTGGTGCGGTATGAACTTTAAGATAAAGTACAGAAACAAATGAGAGATGAACATCGTTAGAGAAAGGTGCCCTCAAAGTGCTACCGAGGCTTTAATATCTGGTGGTAGGGGCAGTCATTCAGGCAGTTCATCCTACCAGGATTTGCGGCTTCTATCGCGGCCCTATCACCTTTTCAGGGATGAAGAATATGTAGGTTTAAGGACCTAGTCTCTTATTGATCGCTAGTTTGCATTTTCAGTATTGGAACATGGGCAAAGGGCTAAGAAACCTGCTCCTTGACTGTACCTTCGGAGAAAAAGGATTAATTAAACAAAGGCAGCCCTAACTCCTATCTTGGACTCTGGGCAGGACTGCTAGGGGGAAGCCTGGGCCAAATTTGAAAGAGTGAGACTTATTCAAGATTTTTACCCGAATTGCTGCCAAAAGGCTTACAAATCCTCCATTACCTAAAAATAGCAGTGTTCTTCAAATATAATTTGTTTACTCCACCTCAATTAAACATAAAACCCTGTTCCTAGTGTTAGAACGTGCTTATGAAGGTAAGGGTTCACTGTACTAAAAAAAAAGTCAAGCTTTTTATTTCTAGATCAATATGATATGCTCTCAACATTTAATACCATGTAAAAGGAGCCTTTTTACAACATCAATAGCAGGCAGGCATGTCTCCCTAAGAAGCTCTTTTCCTGGAATTACAAGGCATTTTGATTGCTTTCATTTTCACAAGAAACATGATTATGACACCTCTGGTTATAAACAAGCAAGTGAAAAAAATAATGAAGATGGGGTTCTTCATATAGAGACCTGGAAATTTGGGAGCAACTGGGGCGTTTATTCATTACTAAACACAAAAACCAAAACCCGGAAAACCCAAACACGAATCACTGCTGACTGGAAGGTTTTTACTTATCCTGTGACATTTTGTTATTAAAGCAGGGGGAGGGTGGGTTGGGGTGAATTTTTTGGAGAGAGCCCAATGTGTATTAGAGCCGAAACTGCATCTGTTACCATTTAAAAACTGGGAAATTCCATCTTATATCTGAAGAGACCATGTTGCAGAAATTTTGCACCCACTTGCCAACGTGCAAAACATACCATAGTGAGAGTGGGGGCGGGGGAGCATCTGCTTAGGTGGAATTTATTTCTTCAATTAGAATGAAAACCCCAATTAAAGTGTGTATGTGAAATGTCTCTGATTTGGCTCAGTGTAGCAGACAACAGACCATTCTTTAATTTACAGTTTCACGCCTAGGGATGGCAGTAGTGCAAGCTTCCAGAACCCAGCTCTATCTTTCTGGGTTGTGCTTTTTCAACCTGCAAGTCTCTCCCATAGTTGTTCAAGCTTTCCAACTCCATCATGAAGCTGGCCGCGCGCTGGTCATTCCTGCTGGCAGCTTGGACCTGGGTCACCTTCTTTAGCTGTCCTGCTATAAGCCCAAATTGAAGCAGGCCAGGTCTATTATGATATTGAAGCAATCAACTGAAAGTGAAAAATGAAGCCAATTAGCTGACTGCTTGGGTGTCCACGAGGGCAGACATCTGACTTTATTCACCCGATTGACCGCTTCTTTGGCTACTGGGTAGCTTAAACCTGAGTTTGTGAAAAAACCACCATCACCAGCAGACTTGACTCTGCTTTTGAACTTTTCTTCCTCTCCTGTCTCCTCCCCCCACCACTCCTTCAAATTGCCAGACTAGAGATAGAAAATGGCATCCTTATAAGGACACACACTATCTTCTCAGAGTGGACAGTCACTGTTTTGAATTCAGCCCTGGACTTTTGTTAGCCAAGACCTGTAATTCTTTTTACTCACTCTATCTTTTCAAGCAGGATAGATGTTTCAGTGCAAAATCATTAATGGATTTGGGTAAGTTGTTGAACGCTTGTGCTGTCTATATTTTGGTGGGGGAGGGTGCTTGGCAGTCCTTCCATGAATATGGATAGCTGAAGCAGAAGCTGTCCACTGAGGAACATTTCTTTTATCCAGTCCATGTACTATAAATAACTCAATATTCCGCCCCCCGCCCCCACCCCGCCACCTCTTTTCTGGGTGTTTCTTAATTCCTGAAGTGATAACACAGCTGGGATTCATTGAGGTGAGACAGAGCTTGGCAATGTCCTCCATTTGCAAGATTGTTAGAAAGCCAGTATCTTAAAGCTGAAAAAATGTAAACTCGGTTTATTCTTTTTTTTTTAATTTAATTCTCCTGAAGATGAATGTATGAACTACAAATTAGTTTTTAGGTACATTTCTATAGATTTACCTTAATTACACTTTTGAAATCTACCTCTAAATCCAGCTTACCTGATTCCAGTTTTTCTATCCCTGGATGGATTTCTCCTATGTAGAGAGAAAAGTAAAAGAGACTTGGAATAACTTGAGTTTGTTGTGGATCTTCCAGTAAAGGTAGCTTTTTTAAGGCACCAGTTTGAAAATATTGTTCTCTTTTCTGTATAAAGTTTTGTTAGCCTAAAACTTGGGAACCAAAGTACAGTGACAATAGCTAATACTGTTCCAAATAAAGTAATGTGACTCATTTAATCTCCACAACATACGAGTAAGATGCTTTTATTATTGTTCCCATTTTATAGATGAAGAAAGTAAGGCAGAGAGTTAAGAACCTTGCCTTAGACCTCAGTGCTAGTTAGGGACAAAACTGGGCCATCTTCTGCTTGCATTGCAGGAGACCTAGGTTTGATCCCTGGGTTAGGAACATCCCTAGAGGAGGGCACAGCAACCCACTCCAGAATTCTTGTCTGGAGAATTCCATGGACATTGGAGCCTGGCAGGCTACAGCCCATGGGGTCACAGAGTTGGATACGTTATGAGTGACTTTCACTTAATTAATCTATAGCCAGATATAGTTCTGTTTGGGAAAGAGGTGGAATCTTCTCTTTTGGTGAAATCAGCCATAACTACCTGATGCTTTTTTTTTTTTCTTGGTGACGGACTAAATGCTTGAGTTTACCATTCCTTTTGATTTGAATAGTTGATCCAGGTTGAGAGATAGACAGGGTCTTCAGATTGCCAGCTGCCACTAGCAGATAATTACGGTTTGGTGGAGGGCTCCTTTTGAATGTATGTGGGTATCAGGAAAATACATCTTTATGAAGAAATATAATTCTAAGATACTTGAATACAATAATTTTATAAATAATCATTTAGATGCACCAAAACCCTAGCTCATAATATATATGTATAGTTATGTATGTGTGTGTGCACATATTTTTAAGGCATAGCTCTCCTTTTATCATTTTGGGTTTGTTCTGTATATAGTTGTGCTTGAGATTAAGACTGAAATTTACCTTTCTGGTCACGGCCATGTTATAACAGGTGTCTTCTGTACCAATTCATGCACCTAACATTTATGTCCATCATGAACTAATGCCTTTTAGTGGTTCATCCCTTGTATCGTGATCTTCCAAAATATAGTTGTGGGAAGGGGAGGGAAAACATTAAATGTCAGTAGTTACAGCAAGACAGTCTCAACGAAGAGGGCAAAGAGTCTCTCTCTAGTTTCACGTTCTGGCAGCCCTGGCGGAAATGTAAAAGTGCAGGGTTTGCATTGGAATGAGAATGGGGTCACCTACCCTTTGTAGTCATCATCAAGGAAGCAGAACTTCCTCCCAGAGAGAGAGACCATAGGAAATCAATGATCACACTTTGCTGGCGGAAAGGTAAATGTGGACAGCAGACGGCATTAAATAAAAAGGCAGCAGAAAAGTGATTTACTCCAGACGGCAGTGTGGCTTTTTGGTTCCTTCAAAGAAGTCACATCTTTAACATAATTATATTAAAATCTTTCTTTCTTTTGAGATATATTTTTATAAGAAAAAAAAAGGAAAGGAGAAAATACCATTAGGTGATGCTATCGTCTTTTCACTTGAAGATTGTTTTTTAAGGAAAGCAGAGTGTCTGGAATAGGAGAACTACGTCCCCCCTCCCTTCTTTTTTGTTTAAGAATTGACCTGATTTATTAGAGTTGCCAAATTTCTGTTTGTTTAGTCCATGTATTCCTTGACACAGAAGGGAAGTTTGCCATGGGGCAAGGCTCACCTTGACAAGGTGTTGCAAAGGATGCTTATATGGGAGAGGTGCAGAGAAGGGGGTGGTGATCACTGGGCTAAAGGGCAGTGTAGATGTGGAAGCTTAATGAAATATGCAAAACCAGTTGTGGGGTTCTAACATGCTGGCCCTCTTTAGCTTGCGCTTCTGATTGCTTTGTGAGCACATCTTCCTGTAGATTTGAAATATCGAACTGCAGGTAATAGCTGTGGGGCTAAGAATGTCTGGCTTATATCGGGGAGGAGATGAAACATCCATGTAATCTCTTGCCTGAAAGCGTATTGGAAAGTGTGTTAGTTGTGTAACACCGAAACAAAACAAGTCAAAAAAAAGCACAAAGAAAAGGAAAACTTGCACCAATACCCCCTACCACATTTTGATCCAATTTATTATTTCCAGTAGCAGTTCAGTCCCTAAAGTTAACAATGAATGATTATGATTCTGTAGTTTCGTTTACAGCATAAATTAGCATTTTGTTTTCTGTTACAGCTTTTGAATGAGGAATTATAATGTATAATTTGCTGAAAATAGATGTTATCATCTCTTAGGATGAGAACAACCACATAAACTTGAACAAATGATAAAAATGGAATCAATTACATTTCAAATGGAAGTAGTTTACAAACCTCCAAATACAAAGTGGCAGTAGTAGCTGGTTATTGTAACAAATAATTAGTTTTTTTAAACAACATTTATTCAATTCCATTGACGATTTGGTAATTGTTCACAGTCAACGGTAGCCCTCCCTCTTCCAAAATGAAATGTGGCGTGGAATGACTGCATTTTATAAACCACAGTTTGCTTCATTATTTAGTGTTGCAACCAGAATGTATATTTATTTGCAGATGTAACCCTTTCTGAGTAATAAGAAAACAGTGAATTGACTAAAATGATGCCACCAAGCCTGGTTGGTGGCTTAAGATGAACACCCAAGGGCTCATGGGTGAGAGTGTTTTCCGTTTGCAAAGAAAGAAAAGAAGCATACTGTCAGAATGGACGTGTGTGTCTCTGCGTGTCTGTGTGTAAGGGGAAACTTTTTAAATGATTTATCAAATAATAGATGAGGCATAATTTTACATCAGCAAGAATTCATTTCTCTGTCCCACTCCCATCACTGTACTTCCCATACCTTTTCCATCCTGACTTGTTTTCTCTGTGTAAATCTCACCTCCGTTGCCACTTCGGAAGCTCCATGTGGGAAGAAACCGTGCCTTCTTCACCTCAGGATCCCTCATCATGCCCAGCCTGTCATAAACAAAACAGATGTGTTAGAAAATGGTTGAAATTTCAGAAAGCTTTTATGCCATTATGTGTCCCTTCGTTTATTTTTTATTTCATTTTTTAAAAGTCTTTATTGAATTTGTTACAACATTGCTTCTGTTTTATGTTTTTGCTTTTTGGGTGCAAGGCGTGTAGGATCTTAGCTCCCTGGCCAGGAATCAAACCTGGGAGCGTTGGAAAGTGAAATCCCAACCACTGGACCCATCAGGGAAGTCCCTGTCCCTTCACTTAATTGTTCTTTGCTCCATCTCTTAGGATGATGAGGACAATTCTACAGTGTCATTTTTGAAAATGGGAATTTGACTGGGAGAGTAAATGAATCCTGCCTTCATTGAAGCGTCCCCAGGGAAGAAGATGATTGGTTTACCGTAGGCTCACTAGACCTCTTAATTTTTAAAATGAAAAGTTATGAAGTATATACTTAAATTAATAAATTCAGAAAAGATAAGGGCAGAAAAGTGGGAATCTGAGGCATTGTAATTTTAATTTTTTATTTTTTGGTAACTGCTACATGCTGAGTGGATCATTCATTTTTGATTATTTCTAAAAGATTAATCTATTTCTTTAAACTTAATATGCAAAGAAATATGTTCAACATCACTTTATTTTTAGATCCCACGATTTAGTCTGAAACAAATCAGTGGTGCATTATAAACACACAAGAATGTATCTAATGACAGGAGTCAGGCTGAACAGATGCTAAAAAAGATGCTTCATGTGAAGTCAAGGGAGCTGCAGGAGGGAACGGAAAAAAATCTCTAGAAGTTGGAGGGCTTGTGAGGTGAACACTGTAGAGACTTCTCACCCATCAAATCTGTGCTTGTGTAGTTCAAAGCAGAAGGGACTCCATTTGCTTCTGCACAAAAGTAGGAACGATGACATCCATCCTCTAGGATGGTTGTTAAAATTAAGTGAGACCTTGGACCTGGAAAGACCTTTGCTATTGACTAATAAAGAGCTGAGTCAATGTTCAGTCTTATCCGTCAATCCTCAAATATTTATAGAGTACCTTCTGAGCACGCACTGATATGCTAGCCCAGCAGTGTGCCTGGCACATAGTAGAGCCTCGATACATTAGACTGAGTCGATAATAATAGAGTTCTTGCATTGAACACTTACTATAACATTTCAGAAACCTTGCAAAGTGCTTTACGTAGGTTAACTCACTTTGTCATCAAAATAACCCGAGAGGTAGATACTGTTATCAGTGTTGCATATTACCTATTAAAAATGAGAGAGCCAAGGTTCAGAGAGGTGAAGTGACTTAACCAAGATCACACAGCCAATAAGAGCCTGTAGGTGGTACAGTCAGGATTTGTATCTATCCTGTCAAGCTTCTGAGCCCATGTTTTAATTTTAACCACCATGCTCGGCTGCCTTAAGGTGGATGAATTGATGGGTGACAAGGAAATCAAAGATGAGTAAAAACCTGCTACCTTGAGCATGAATGTGGGTTTCAGGTAGAGCCTCACTTCTATGGAGAGTAGGCTAGAAGACGGGTAGTACTTCGAGAAGAGAGCAATGTGCTGTGGTCATCTGGATGATGAAGAGTTTCTTTTTGGCTGGAAGAATCACAGAAAATTTTGAGGAGGCAGTTGCATTTGGTTTGGGCTTTGGAAAACGGAGAATTTGGGCAGGTGAGAATGAGGTAGAGGGGACATTTCAGGTAGAAGGAAAACACAGGAGGAATTTGTCAAGGTTGGGGTATTTTTATTCTAGTTCTTTTTTCATTCAACGAAATTTATTGGGTACTTACACTTTACATTGTGCTTGTCCCTGCCCTCAGGAGCTTTAATTTAGTAGGAGAGATGTAGATCACATGACATATGCTATATATATATTATATATGTAATATATATTACATATAAATTATTTTGTATCTATCTCCGTATGTATACACATACATCAGTCTATCATCTGTCCTTCCTTCCTTCCTTGCAGCTGTCAATCATCTCTAAACTGTGTGAAGTGCCAAGAAAGAAAAAGAAAGAATGTGATACAGAGAGAAGAAGGGGTTTGCGGGGGAGGGGTCTGCCCTACTCATTATTTCAACTTTAGAAATTCGCAAAGCATCTTCCAAGGCTGAATTCACCTCCTCCCACCAGTGATCTCCCTCCCTCTCTCTTGCTTAGCAAAGGGACAGGGAGCTGGCCGAGTTGGGCTGATGTGAGTTAGTAGTCTAAATAGGAGAGCTGCTTTCCATTCTGTTCTGTCAGGAGCAAGTAATAAAGCTTTCAAATTTAGTTGAAAGTTCAGATCTTTGCATCGGTTAAGATCTGCTCTGATGACAATGTCAAGAGAACAGTGTAATTAGTAAATCAAATATTAAGTTTTATTTTGGATCTTATTGCACTTTACTAGATGGCTAAATTTTTTCTGGATTAAAATTAATCATCCAAGCTAGAAAGTGAAATAGCCTCTGAAGTTGGGAATACACTCTGAGGCCCATGTAGCAGTGCTAATGAAATCCTTTACTTCTTTCTCCTTGTAATGCCAAACTAAAAGGGTTGCATGGTGTGCAAAGAGCAGAAAAAAAAATGTAAAAGAGAGTGGAATCATCTTTACAGTATCAAATGCTTGTTGTTTTAGGAAGTAGGACTCCATTGCTAATTGATATTTTTACCCTGCTAGTAACAGATTCATTAGGAATTATTTTAAAATTATTTCCCCCAATTAAACTGATCTTAAAAAACAAGTTTCTAAAAAAAATTTAATGGGTTGATTCCTATTTATGTACATTAAAATAAATATTGGTTCATCTTACCCAAATTTTCTTTCCCAAATTCATTCTTTTACTGTAAGTAGTAAAATTGAGTATGATGATGTTTTGGGGAGTGTTTATAAACTGTAAAGTGTTCTCTTAGTCGTTATCATTATGATGGAAGGAGAGCTTGCCTTCTGAAACCATTTCTTTTTATTACAGTAGCATTGAATACACACCCAGAAATAAAGTAAATGTTAAATAATATGCATTACACTCACTTAGGTAGTTATTTTTTAAATGTTTGTTTACAGTGATATTAAACATTTGCGTTATGGGACCTCACTCCAGGAATAATGACGAAATCTGTTTTAAATCTCTACCTCTTCTGTAGCTGATTCTGTCATGTGACCTCTGAGGGTTTCTCAGAAAAGCATATACTGAGGTCGTTTTAGGCTAATGAGTCTTTCCCAAACATTACAGAGTTGTTTAAATAAAGTAGAGAATGTCCTGCAATATGAGAGCCTTTAGAAATACTCGAGTATCCCTCTTTTCAGGAGAATTTTGGGAAAATGCTTATTCTTATATTTGGGCATATATGGTATTTAAGAAGTCTTCATAAATAGTAAGCACTGCTTGAATGCTTGTTGTTCCTATTAGGTTTTATATGTCTGCTGTATTTAAATAGCTGCAGCTTTTTCTTAGTTGATTTATAAATGCCTTGAGTTTTTTAAAAACATTATTTGGATAACCTGCATATTAAATACAGTGCAGGGCACAAAATATGTGCTAAAATCTTTATTGATCATTTGAAAAGAAAAATAACCTTTGACTCCTTCTGGGAATTTACAGATATCAGCCCCTGTTTCAAAAAGGATCAGAACATAGAGGTAGGAACATTCCTTTAACCACCAACCCAAAAAGGACTTTTGCTAAAAAGAGAGTTTTCTCTCAAAATGAGGACAAATACTTCTTTTGTTCTGCATTTTCAAGAACAGGGAATACTTTCTTCCTTTATACTTCACTGCCTAATTTAAAAAATATATTTAAACCTGATTTTCTAAGGTACTGTTTTGGAATATCTTATATCTGGAAACTGATAAAAGCATGGTATTAATTTTTCTTACTACAGATATGATACATTTTTGTTTTGGGGATTTTTCTTAGGTTCAGAGAAAAGAGGAAAATCAAAACCATATATATTGCAAACGTCTAAAGATAATCACAGATACTATTCTAATGGATATCTTTTCAGTCTTTGTTCTAGGCCTACATAATATTTCATTTTTAAATTGGAATCATGTATAAGAAATTTTTAATTTTTATTTTTTGTAAGCAATTTTATAGCCTGATTTTAGATCAATAAATCATAACTGACTTGCCACATAATATTTCATATGCCTCTGTGTCCCTTTTACTGTCTCTGTAATATTTCTTTGTATGATTATTGGACCATTTATTTAACTATCTTCCTACATATTGGGTTTTTAGGTTGTTGACAATTATGGTTAAACCTGGGGCATATCTATGATTATTTCTTTAGGATAACACCCAGTAATGGAACTGCTGGGTGAAAGGGCATGCCTTTTTAAAGACTTTTGTGTTAATTGTTTCTTGGAAGAGATGCACTAGCTTATACTCCCAGCAGGTATGTATCAGATGGAGGCTATTAGGAGATGAGTCCTTGTGTGATAGTATTGTCTTTGTCCATTTGAAATCTTCAAAATAAACCTTTTGAATGACCATGTCAGTCAAGAGGTCATGCTTATAATAATGATGACTTTTGTTCATCTTTAGTTTTTCAGATTCTTTGGGCTGCTAGAATAAAACTCTGGTTATCAGATGAGCATTTGTCCCTCTCTTTCTAGGGCATATTATCTCTGTAAAACCTCCTGGCTTGTGATCTGTTGTGATCTACAGAGAAAAATCTTCCTTGTTCCACTCATGGAACTACTTAAACTTTAAAACAAGGAATAAGTCTGGATGCTAAACGGTATTTCTGGTCATGCCTGAGATAATTCCAAGGAAAGAGGAATGTTGACTGTATACTAAGGCATCGTTATTGCTGGTCTGGTCTGGACCCAAATATGACAAATCTTAGAGATATCTGTGAAAACAAAACTCCTATACAAAAGTAATAATGATTCAATTCCCCAGTGAAGGACATATCACTTCTCTCTGACTCTCCCCACTGCCTTTATCTGTTGATCTCCTTCAACCTTTTTTCCATAGGGTTTCTTTGGACCCTTGGTTTATTGCAGTATAAATTCCCTTTCCCTAAATCTTGTCTTTGTTATAAGTGAATTCCTCATTAAGAAAATACAGTTTTGGGGGGGCAGTAGCTGTTTATTTGTTCACACCCCTTAGGCCCAGAGGAACTGTGGTCATTGTTACTTCCAGAACATTACTTGGCCACTATAACACAAAACCCTGCAATTCCTATAGCCCCCAGGGAAATTCCCAGAGGCTGTATCCTACTTTTCTTCCTGGCCATCTTATCATCTTCCTGTCCCTTCCCCCTTCTCCTGAAGGCTCATGCACTTGACTAATGTCTTCCCTCTCCCCCAGCTGTCATCACCAGGGTGATCTTCAGCATTTGTGCATGGAGGATGGACCCAGTGGCTGAGTCTCAGAGTTGCAACACTTCACCTCCCACAATGCTTTGGTGACCCAGTTATCTCGCCCACACCCTGGCTTCATCCTTTGGAATAGCTCTGCTCCTGGAACCTTAAACTCCAGCGTCATTGTACATGACACCAGCCTCATAGCTTTCTACTCCCTCACCCATTTTTTTCCAAGATTGTTGATCCCAGTACTACCCTCCCTTTCTCCGAGCTCATCAGTCATACTTTCCCTCTCTCTCTCTCTTTTTTTTTTTTTATGCCAGCACAGAAACCATGATACATCACTTTAACTGCTCTCTTGCCAAAACCTCAAAGCCCTTAATCCCTTGTCCTTCTATATTTGACCTCAAAATCCCAGTCTTGGGTCAGTCCAACCAACTGCTTTGTTTGCTTCTACATACAAACTGTTGCAGGCTGTTGGAAAAACCCAGTCACACTAACAAATGTGATTTTTATTGTCCTAAATCTCAGTGCCACTCACCAAGCTCTTTCTGGGTCATCACTGTCTGTATCTGTAACTGCAATCATTGCCCACTGTCCTCAACTCCACCTACCACTGGTTCCCTTCCCAGGTGAGGATTTGTGGCCATGGGCTCTAAAAATCACTGCAGATGGTGACTGCAGCCTTGAAATTAAAAGACGCTTATTCCTTGGAAGAAAAGTTATGACCAACCTACATAGCATATTCAAAAGCAGAGACATTACTTTGCCAACAAAGGTCCGTCTAGTCAAGGCTATGGTTTTTCCAGTGGTCATGTATGGATGTGAGAGTTGGACTGTGAAGAAAGCTGAGCGCCGAAGAATTGATGCTTTTGAACTGTGGTGTTGGAGAAGACTCTTGAGAGTCCCTTGGACTGCAAGGAGATCCAACCAGTCCATTCTAAAGGAGATCAGCCCTGGGTGTTCTTTGGAAGGAATGATGCTAAAGCTGAAACTCCAATACTTTGGCCACCTCATGTGAAGAGTTGACTCATTGGAAAAGAGTCTGATGCTGGGAGGGATTGGGGGCAGGAGGAGAAGGGGATGACAGAGGATGAGATGGCTGGACAGCATCACCGACTCGATGGACGTGAGTTTGAGTGAACTCCTGGAGTTGGTGATGGACAGGGAGGCCTGGCGTGCTGCAATTCATGGGGTCGCAAAGAGTTGGACACGACTGATTGACTGAACTGAACTGAATGTGAGCTCCCTCAGCCTTTTGTCTCATGTCTGGACATCTCCATCTTTTCATTCCTTTCTCATTTTCTCCAGGACTTTGATCCATAGTTGTGGCTTCATGATTCCATACACTTAGGAATAAATTTATCACTTCCATCCTGAAAAATTCCTCCATCAACTTTTCATTTCCCTTTAGACAGTGCCTGTCTCCTTCTTTTGTTGGATGGCTTGAAGAGCTCAGATGATGTGACTGTACATTTCAAAGTCATGAATTCACATGACTGTGAGGTTGGTTTCTCTTAGTGGTTCACAGATTCCCGGAGCAAAGAGGCAAATAGTGATCCAGGGCAGATAACCTATCTGCCAGACTCAGCAGGAACCTTGTAGATTAGCATTGTTTCTAAATCCTTCCCTTCTCCCCTACTCTCTTTCTAATGACCTCTGATAAGGGTTCCATCATCACTACCATTATCCCCTCTCCTGGGAATGACTTCATAATTCCCAAATACTGGGACTCTTATTGCAATGGTACCCCACTCCAGTACTCTTGCCTGGAAAATCCATGGACAGAGGAGCCTGGTAGGCTGCAGTCCATGGGGTCGCTAAGAGTTGGACACGACTGAGTGACTTCACTTTCACTTTTTACTTTCATGCATTGGAGAAGGAAATGGCAACCCACTCCAGTATTCTTGCCTGGAGAATCCCAGGGATGGGGAAGCCTGGTGGGCTGCCATCTATGGGGTCGCACAGAGTCGGACACGACTGAATCGACTTAGCAGCAGTAGCAGCAGCAGGGACTCTTATTAGTTATATGAAGTTAAGTGAAGTGAAAGTCTCTCAGTTGCGTCCGATTCTTTGCGACCCCATGGACTATACAGTCCATGGAATTCTCCAGGCCAGAATACTGGAGTGGGTAGCCTTTCCCTTTTCCAGGCGATCTTCCTAACCCAGAGATCAAACCCAGGTCTCCTGCACTGCAGGTGGATTCTTTACCACCTGAGCCACAAGCAAAGTCCAAGAATACTGAAATGGGTAGCCTATCCCTTCTGTAGTGCATCTTCCCGACCCAGGAATCGAACCAGGGTCTTCTGCATTACAGGTGGATTCTTTACCAACTGAGCTATGAGGGAAGCCCTATTAGTTATGTGTGTATATATACACGTGCAGATATTTCTGTGACTCTGTTGAGAAGTTCCTTTGACTTCTGTGGCATCTTCCTGTCCTTCATTGCATCTTCTCCTCTCATTGACTCTCGAGCTTTGCTTGAGCTTGAATGTGATGTTGCTGGGATTCCCACCCTGATCTCCCCTCCTTTTACTGTATTCCTGCTCTCCTGTGGCAATCTCCTCACTCATGGAAATCAGTCTGTCTTTCAGATTTCTATTTCCAGGCAACATCTCCTTCCTGAATTCCATAACTGTTTAACCAATTAGTTATTTGACTGTCCCAAACTTTCCTGGTGGCTCAATGGTAAAGAATCCACTTGCCAATGCAAGGTGCAGGTTTGATCCCTGAGTCAGGAAGATTCCTGGCAGAAGGGAGTGGCAATCCACTTCAGTATTCTTGCCTGGGAAATCCCAAGGACAGAGAAGCCTGGTGGGCTATAGTCCATGGGGTTGCAAAAAGAGTCGGACACGACTTAGTGACTAAACAAAACAACTTGGTATTTTAAGCACGGTGTGTCAAAAGATAGGATTCTTTATCCAGATTGTGTTGCTCTTGAATTCCTTATTTGGTTGAAAGACAATTATACTCATCCTGTATATCAGTTAACTTTTGCAGTATACCAAACCACCCAAAACCTTGTGTCTTCAAACAACAAGCATTTTAAAGTGCAGAATTATATAGATTAGCAATGTAGACTGCGATCAGCTGGGTGGTTCTTCTGCAGGGTCCATCTAGGTTCACTTATGTCTGCAGTCAGCTAGCTGTGGATGGCCTCACTCATACATCGGGCAGATGGCTGGCTGTTGGTTGGGGATATGGAGATATGAGCCATGTATCCATATATCCATCTTCCAACAGGCTGGCCCAGACTCATTCCTATAGTAGTGACCACAGGATTCCCATGAAAAGGAAGAGAGAGGAAGCTGCAAGATCTCTAGAGGTATAGGCTTAGAACTTACAGAACACATCTCTTCTGTCTTATTCTGTTGGTCAAAGCAAGTCAGAAGGCCAGCCTAGATTCAGGGAGTGGAGAAGTATATTCTGCCTCTTGATAGGAGGAGCTTCAAGGCCATATCACAAGAACATGCATGTGTGTGGTAGGTGTTGGAGGTGGGGTGAGTAGAAGGGAATTAGAGGCTACTTTTATCATTACTAATCTCATGACCCAAGTCAGTCAATATCTCTTGCTTTCCTTCTCCTTTCACTTCTAGTCAGCCGTCAAGTTAGGCTGGTTATGCCTTTATGATAACACTCTAATGTGTTCCTATCTTCAGCTGCTGGTCTACTTAATTTGTAAGCTTAACCTCTGTTAGTTGGCTAGGGCTGCTGTACCAATGTACAATGGGCTGGGTGGCTTAAACAACAGAAACTTATTTTCTCATAGTTTTAGAAGGCCAAGATCAAGCTGCCAGCAGGCTTGGTTGCTTCTGAGGACCACAAGTGAGGGACCTGCTTCAGGCCTGTCTGCTAGGCTTCTCGATGGCTGTCTTCTCTGTGTCTCTTCATGCCATCTTCCCTCGGTTTGTGTCTATGTCCAAATTTTATTCTTCTTTTAAGGACACCATTCATATTGGATCAGGGTCCACCCTAAGGGCCTCATTTAACCAAGTCACACCTGCAAAGATCCTGTTTTCAAATATCGTCACATTCTGAGTTCTGGGGGTTAGAATTTCATCATGATCTTTTTTTTTTGGTGGGAGACACAGTTCATCCCATGTTAATTTCCCCAGTATCCTCTACCTCATTGTAAAACAGCATTATGATAGTGCTAGGGCTGAAGTCTCAGGTCCTAATAGGCTATTAGTGCCAAGTGATATATTTTTTGCCATTAAAAAAAAAAATATCTCTCTTAATAGACTAAGCTTCATGAAGGCAGCAGACCTCGTTTTTGTGTGTCTAGCACTTGGAACACAGTAGACCCCCAATCAACAGTGGTAAATTTGAATGTATGACTTTCAGTTTATGAAAAAATAAGTAAAATTATCTTTTAATTCTAGACCCTGGGGGCATGGTTCTCCAGAAACAGTGATCTCAAATTTGTAATTTAGAAAAGAATGGTGAATGATGTGACTTTAGTGCTTTTTGGCTGACCGTGAGCAAGGGAGTGAGACAATTCTAGCCTCCACCCAGTTAAAGTCATGTTATAATGACTGCAGAATGACTGAAGGATGTGGTTGAGAAAACAGAACTTGTTAGACCCATGTATGTGATTATAATACATTCTATTAACTAAAGAAAAAAGCTGAGACTGTATTGCAGATGACAGTAATGTCAGACGTTTTTGAAACAATATGTATTAGGGTTTTCCAGAGAAACAGAACAAATAGACAAAACAGTGTATGTATGTGTATGTGTGTGTTTTGAGAAAGAGAGAAGTATTTTAAGAAAATGGTTCATACAAGTGTAGAGGCCTGGTAAGCCCAAACTTTGTGGAGTAGGTTTGCAGCCTGGAGAGTTGCCATTGGAGCCCCAAGGCCATCTGCTGGCAAATTCTTGTACAAGGAGGTCAATCTTTGTCTATTAGGGCCTTTAACTAATTGGGTAGGACCCATCCACACTGTGGAGGGTAATCTGCTTTACTCATGGTTACCAGTTTAAATGTTAATCTCATCCAAAAAGCACCTTCACAGAAACATCCAGAATAATGTTTGGCCAAATATCTGGACCAGCCAACCTGACTTATAAAAACTAACCTGGTTCCATGAATATAGTGACCAGAATGTAGGCAGAGGATTGGACAAAAATAAATAATAGGAGAGACTCTTGTTGAAAATGCCATGAGGGTCTTGCCCGATTTAGATGTTAGCCAGCATTTGAAAAAGATGTTCTGTAATCTAAAAAGGAGTAGTCACATAATTTTCTGTAGCTTGAGTAGAAAATATGATGAGCCCTGAGTGTTTAAGAAAACTTTAAAATTCTTATTTTATGATGAATTTAATTCCAGTTGATAAGACATAACACAAATATGGCTACTGTATTCATTTTTATGCAAACATGAAATCAAAGTTTATGCTATATGCTGAGAAGGAGTGTTATAGATTAAACAAAATCATGAAAATCAAAGTATTATTTGCTGAGAAACCCAAGTTGGAGTGCTGAGTATTATAGCTTAGTTATCATCCTTTACTGTTACTCTTAGATCTATTTGTGATTCTAATCAAATCCCCTGTAGTTTCTTGTCTTTAAACAGACTCAGAAGAATTATGAAAAGAAATAATTATTTTCTTAGACAGTTTTTGGATTCTGAGAAAGTCTTTCATAACAGGAGAGGCCTTTGTGGGTGGTCATTTAAGAGGCAATAACAGGCATGAAGCTATATTTCCATTAAATCTTAAAAACGTTTACAAGGGTGAGGAATTTGGAACAAGCTATTTTTTTCTTCAAATGGCCAAATATTCAGATGATGAAATACAGTCTTCAAAGATGTCTGTAGGCATCTGGCCCAGACTTAATATGCAGTGTTTATGAAATCAAGGGAAGCGAGAAAGGTTACTTGTAATGATGAATTCCACACCGTAGTTATTAATTCTGTCATCGTTTTTACTAGTGAGTATAATTCAGCCTTCAGATTTCTCCATTTTTACTGGGAAGGAAAGAATCTCTGCAACATTTGTATCTTCTCAGGCAGATTTGTAAAAGGACTCTGGCTTCAAAGTTTTGACCTCTCCGGCTTGAAATCTATCCATATAGAAGCTCTAAAAGGAAACCTAAGTCGAGTGGAATGGTGAGGTCTGGTATTTTATAGTCAGCTCTGCAAGTTTTCTGATCTGTGAAATGGACATTATAACATCTGCTTTCTGAGGTTGTTGTAGGAGTTATGTAAGATAATACAAATGAAAGGCTTAGTGCTCGTGTGGGATACATCAGAAGCTTCAATGGTCATGTTGGTATTTAAGAAGACAGAGACAAGTGCAGCATAGGTGAACAGATGCTAACCAGGATTACAAGAGACAGTTTTGGGGAAACCATCATATCCATTTGATCCTATTTTCTCTGTCCCCTTCTGTATTTGTCTCCACAGAACACATTGGTAATGGTAAGTTTCAATAAAATATTTTCTAGAGACAAACATATTTAGTCTTTTGTGGAGAGGCCTTACGCCCTAATAATACATACGAGTCAGATCAGGTCTAGAAGTTCTGTTGTCTTCTTCAGATTTTCATGTTTTTTTTTTTTTTTCCCTTGTTTGCAAATAAAATGGAAAAAAATTGCTCATTTATTTTCAGGAAATAAAAACATGTAATACCAAAGAAAATTAGAAGGTGAACCTCCAGAATAACATGATTCTTCAGAAAATACAATCCAATTATAGGAGACAGGTAATATCCAGTTCTTTTTTTGGTTGACCTATAATAAATGCAGATTGCATAGGTATTTAACACAGAGTGGTATTTCAAACCCAAATGGTGACTATTATTTCCATTATCAGGGAAAAAAGTAATGTTAAAGTAGAAATTAGTATTTTGAACTTCTAAATGGGAAAAAAATTTTTTGAACAAAACTACCTGAAAAACTATAACTCTCTTCCATCTCAAGTTAGAGGATTGTTCTTGCCATAGATATTTTTGGAGGCTCGATCATTTCCAGACACTGTTTTAGAACCTGAATAGACAGCAGTGAGCAAGAAAAAAACAAAAACAAAAACCCGGGCTTGGGTGGCAGTTTTCATCTTGCAGGTGGAGACAGAGTAAAAACAATACAATTACATGGAGGCACAAGATAATTTCTGAAAGTGATAAGTGCTATGAAGGTGGTAAAGGAGAAAAAGGACAATATGATGGGTTCAACCGTGGTGGGGACACAGTGTGTGAGAGATGGAGGGGGTGGTCAGGCTGTGGGTCCTCAAGGGCAGACCCCTGTGGAACTTCTGTGGGCTGGCCTCCCGTGGACAGCACTGCTGATGTGGCAGCAGCTAGGTGAATGAGAGATGTGGCCAGAGATCAACACAGAGGAAGTGGAGCCTGGATCCCACCAGACTGCAGGTGGATGTGAGTTTAGAATCCATCCTCAGTGACAGGAGAATTCACTGGAGATGTATAAGCTGGGGAGGGACA
Source organism: Bos grunniens (assembly GCF_055505025.1). Lineage (NCBI taxonomy): Eukaryota > Metazoa > Chordata > Mammalia > Artiodactyla > Bovidae > Bos > Bos grunniens. The sequence continues at coordinate 74,413,476 of NC_141170.1, forward strand.
CAGCATGATTTAAGTTTTCAAAAGATCACTCTGGCCACTTCGAGGAGGAGGAGAAGGGGCTCTGGCAGAGACAGGGGTGAATCAGGGGCAAGAATGAACCGTTGGTCGTTCTTGTAAGAGAGAGATGGTAGAGGCAGGGACTGAAGATGGAGAGTCATTTTCTTAAACAAAGAAGAGTTTGGGCAGCTGCCTCAGTTTCCCAGCATGGTAAGGACTTCAGAGTGTCTGGTAAGTAGTTGGATGATAAATCTGAAGTGGGCTCCTCAAACACTAAATGGTGGGCAGAGTTTCAGTGGCACCTTCAGGGCAGATGCCCCTGGATCTCTCTGATTGGCTGGATTCAGAGAGATGAGAAGAATGCAGCTCCAGTGGATACACTCTGTACCCTTGTGAACCCTCTGGGGATTTTAGAAGCAAGTGTTTAAAATGTTTAAATGAACAGACCTCTGTGCTGTTGGTTCCTGTGGACAGCGATTGCCCAATTTGAAGAAGGGCTTGGTGCTGGAGTCTTTAGAAGCTGCCAGTCATTGCCTAGATGTTCTATGGGGAAAAGTGTCTTCTGGGGCTGTTTCATGCCAATGTTTTCTCCTTTTGTTTGCATGGAAGAAAACCCACTCAACACACACACATACAAGGCTTTAGTTGGAAAGCAGATGTATGGCAAGGATCCAGATCCATCATGGGATTCAAGGTCAGAAAGTGAAGTGAAGCCAAGTGTAGTGTGAAGCAGGACTGGGCACTGCAGTGTTGGGACAGGGGCCACATGCCCCCACTGTTTTAGGAGCCCCTTTGTTCCTTGACTTATGTGGCCTAAGATCCTGCCTGGATGGCTGCCAGTCCTGATACATGATCAGCGCTCAGCCCCAGTGCCCCATCCCAGTTGATGTTCCTTCTTTGCCTCTTGGTTTGGTTTCCCAGGGGGCAGTTCTATTTGGCTCAGGCCCTGGATTCATCTGCTTGGTCCTGGTTTGTGGTAGTGGCTGGGGGCCAGCTAACCTGGTCCCTCGTCCATCTACTCAGTGGTGCTGGGTGGGACAAGGACAGAGGGGTCCAGGACTGCATTTTGGTGAAGAGCCATCTTTGGTTTCTCTGTATCCTTGGGCCACTTGGCAGGAAAGGGAGGAGATTGTTTCCAGTCATGTCATGGAGAGGGTGAGAAGGCAGTGTTGGTGCTGGGATGGGTGGCTGCCTCTGGAGAATTCGTGATTGTCTCCAACAGAGGGTTGGAGGAAGGTGGCCGTGGGGAACAACAGGCAGAGAAGAGATTCTACCAATGGCTGAAGGACCTACTCTAGGGCAGTGTTTTATATGCATTGGTCAGAGTTCCATTTGTAAAGTAAGATAAAGATGTGAGACAGCTGACTAGTAAATTCAGTTTCTCCCACTTGTTTTAGTGTGTTGGGTTGCTATAATGAAGTACTGTACACTGGATGACTTACAAACGACAGAAACTCATTTCTTACAGTCCTGGAGGCTAGAAGTCCTGGATCAGAGTGCTGCATGGTGAGGTACTGGTGAGGGCTCACTTCCTACTGCAGGGTTCTCAGTGTGTGCTCACATGCCTGAAAGACCCAAACCTCTGGTCTCTTCCTCTAGTTACAAGGGCACTAATTCTGTCCTGGGGGCTTCACCCTCATGACCCGATTACCTCCCAAAGCCCTCACCTCCTCATACAGTCACACTGGGAATGATATTTCAGCAAATGAATTTTGAGGGGACACAAACACTCATCTGTAGTACCACCTTGTCTATTGGGAGACTCTTACCTTCCATTCTGTCAATACAACCCTCTCCTTAGCAGTCCTCTGTGTGGTTATTATGTTAAAAGTGTCTTTGTCTCATCCCTTTTCTTGAGGAAATTAAACTATGTAAGGAATTCCTACAACTCAGTAGCAAAATACCAATGATCAGAGTTTTTAAAAATGGGTTAAAGACTTGAATTGACATTTCCCCAAAGAAAACATACAAATGCCCATCAGATATATCAGTGGCTCAGTGTCACTAATCATCAGAGAAATGCAATTCAAAGCAACAGTTAGATGCTATAACACACTTTGTAGGATGGCTATTATTTTAAAAAAACAAAAAAAAAGTGGTGAGAAATTTAACTGTTCCCTTTCTTATCCCAGCTTTGGTTTGTTTCAGGTTCCAAAATCAGGTGTTGTTGGGACATAGAAGCTATGTAAGAAAAAGCTGTTTCACCATTGCCATTGTGCATTCAGGGACTACAACAAAAATACAATAAACAGGGAGGCTTAAAAAACATTTATTTCTCACTGTTCTGGAGGCTGGAAATCTAGGGTCATGGTGCTGGCAGGTTGGTGTCTGGTAGAGGGATAGGCTTGCTGGTTTATACTTGGCCATCCTCTCAACATGACCTCATGTGATGAAAACAGTGAGAGCACTCTCTGGGGGTCTCGTTATAAAGGGCACTAATCCCACTCATGAGGGCTCCACCCTCATTACCTAATCACTTTCCAAAGGCCCCAGCTCCAAATGCCATCACACCGGGGGTTAAGATTTCAATATATAAATTTTGGGGAGACACACACATTCAGATCATAACAATATGGACTGAATCATTTCAGTGATATTTTAATGAATATCTTCTAACCGGAAATATTCTCCAGATTATCAGAATGTATTTGGCAAATGTGGGCAATCTTTCCTTGCCCAGTAAACTCAGAAACACATAATGCTGAAATTTCCTGATAGTTCCATATCCCTTTTACTTACACAGATTTGAGGACCTTAAAAGAGCTACAGAGGCATTCGTACCTCTGAAATGCTTTAAGTTCAGGGCTTAACAAATATCAAAACCTTCTTGAGAGGTTTGGAGGAGTTGAATTCTATGGATGCAAATTGTTATGATTTTATATTGATAAAACCCACTGCTGGTATTTTGAACAGAGTCCCCACGAAACATAGTAATCCAGTACCAACAATCTGGTTGTGTCATCAGAGACAAAAAGGAATTGTGAAGATATTGATTTTATATCAACATGGGCCTACGGATACATGATTCAGGAAACATTTAAATAAAAGGCCAGTCAGAAAAAGGGGATTATATGAATCTTCAAGATAGAGACACTCAGTCTCAAGATCTTATTTAAATACTTCACACCTGTGAATGCCACTGTCCTCACAGGTTTGGACTTACACAATTGGAGCAAGTGTCTTAATATGTGTGGGGGCCTTGTGTAGAGTAAGTCATTTGATCATAGGGTGTTTTCTGGAGGGGTTCTTAGAAGAAGGCTTGCTGAACTGACTACTGCTCCCGTAAGCCTTGGTGCAGACCCCGAGACCTGGCTGGGCAGTCTGAGCTCTCCCCTCCTGCCTCTCACCACTTCTGCCCCATCCTTTCTCCAGTAGCACAGCTGTTTCTCAGTGTTCCAATGCAGTGTGATCTCTTATTCCACGGAGACTTTGCTTTTACTCATCCCTAACCTAGAGCGTCCTTTCCAACTCATACTGCTCTGTAATTTTCAGCATATTATTAAAAAAAAAGTGACATACACTTTGTGAACTAATAGTGACATTCAAACTGAGGAAGAGAGGCAAAGAATGTATGTAATAGTGAACATTATTTGACCAACCAGACAAATATATAATTTGTGCAGGTTAAAAAAGCATATTAATAACTTCATGAGGTTAACCAATTTAGGACTCAATTAGAAATGTGATCCCAGGAACTACATACAAATTATTATAATTATGGTGACAGGAAATGGCACTCCTAGGAAATGGTAGGAGGCAGAAATTTAAAGGGGGAATATATTATTTAAAAGTCAGGCAGCTTGTCTTTGCAGCCCTAAGAGTTAAATTGGGAAAATTAAAGATCTCAGATCATAAAACTACCAGCAGAATGAAGTACTAAGCTAATCCACTCAGCAGAAAGCAGTTCACCACCATAATTGGAAATACAGACTTGTGGTTACTTAATAGAAGTGAACATTTAATCATGTCAGGGCCACTATGTGCCATAGATTTAACATACCATTGCTAACATATTTTGCCACTTGGACAATTAATTCCACACCTGTACTGTCCCTTATCCAGCTTTATAAAACATGTCCTCCCCATAAAAAGAAATGTTTGTGGCAAATAATCCTCTCTCTTGTTTCCAAAAAACAGATTACTCTCAGGAAGGCCAAAATATCACCTGCTGTCAACAAACAAATTGCCCAAGTTCAGGTCATTATCACCGCTGTCATTATCTTACATATAAAAGCTGTTATGTTTGAGCATAGAAATGAAACGGATGATCTTGAATTTATCTGGAGTTTTCATTAGACCTTATAGAACTTCATTTTGCATGTTCATAAGATATGGCTGAAAATTGTCCATGCAGCCCCACGTTTTTAAAAAGAGAAACTGCCTCTTTAAATGAAGAATTTTTTCCTTACCGCTAAAGGTTTTAGACAAACTCAGCCTCCCATGAACCTTTTCATGTTGCCGTCTACTGACATTTTTCTTTCTGGATTTTTAGAAACATAATACAAAATAAAAATTCACTTGGAGGTGAAACAGCAAGCGGTACAGATAACAAGAGTATGTATTAAACTTACTCTTTGGCTTTTATTTTCCCGTTATTATTTATGTAATTTATGTTTCTACTTTTTTTCACCTTTAAAGTCTGCTTTAGTGAACACTGACTTCCTTGATTCTATTTTATTTAATTAAACGTTTTGAAGACTTTTCCCCCCACTCCATTTCAATGAAACATGACTGAGGAGAGAGTGAATATAAACATCTTTGCATAACTGATACGCTGAAAAATGCATGACCGCTTAAATGTCACAACTCCACCAAGCATTTCTTTTTCATTCTAGTGCTACTGAATTTTAAGGACAAGCTGAATTTTGCATTTGTAGCTTTGCTAAAATCGGGTAGTGCCACACTCCTGGGCTCACAACTGTCTCCATGATGAGCATGTTTTTGGGACCTCAGAATTTCTCGCTGTCTCCCCTTTCCCCACCTTTCCCCTCTATCCTTCCTTTTCTCCCTCTCTCCTTTTCTTCCTTCCTCCTTCCCTTTTTTCCTTCCTCCCTTTCCCTCCCTCCTTGCTTCCTTCCTCCTTTCCTTTGGCAAATAGCCAGGGCTGCGGGCATAACAGATGTGAGGCAACCTTAGGCTGAAGCAGCAAAGTCCACATCGAGGGCAGCTGCCCCTCCTCCCCTTTCCTGTGCCTCCTGGTCCTGAGACTGAGTGAGGTTCTGGTTCTGCCAGGTCCCGCAAGCCTCGGGAATTAATTCTGTTCTGGGCGGTGTAGCTCTTCCCTGACTGGACTGCTCATTTACTTGCTCTCCAGCGGTCAAGCTGCGGTAGCTGAGACTCCAAGAATGAGGTAAGGTCTGATTCCAATGTCCTACCAGCAGGATCCCACAGGCAGAAAGGGGCCGGGGAATACAAATCTGAAAGAGAAATAAAAGGACACAAGAGAAACAATTAGGTTATTGAAAGACAGAATAAATCAGAGCTAGAAGACGAACGTAAGGGCAGGGGAAGTGGGTCAGGAAACTACTGTTTCCGAAGCACCTACTAAAGATGAGACACGCACGTGACTATAGGCGCCAGGGGATGCACATGCAGTGCCAGGTGAGTGGTGACTAGAGCTTGTCCTTGTCAGTTCGTCACAGGCTCCACCATTCCACACCGCCTCTCTGACAAATGAGTGATGCCCGAGTTTAGGAAACAAGACTCCTTACGTTGTCTCAGATCTCCACTTAACATTGTGTTAGATACCTTGTGAATGGTGAGGACCCTGTGAACCAAGAAAATCTCTGCTTCTTCAGAGGAGGCTGTTGCTCCTTGCATTCATGCGTGCTAAGTCATGTCCGACTCTTGTGCGACCCTATGGACTGTAGCCCTCCAGGCTCCTCTGTCCATGAGATCCCCCAGTCAAGGATACTGGAGTGGGTTGCTGTGCCCTCCTCCAGGGGATCTTCCTGACTCAGGGATTGAACCCACATCTCTTAGGTCTATTTGCATTGGCAGGTGGGTTCCCACTAATGCCACCTGGGAAAAGCTCACCAGTTGTGGCCAGGTAGGAATGCACGTAGAGTGATGAATTCTGATTTCTCAACAAGTAGGCATTCCATGTTTGATTGCTTATGTGTGTGTGTGTGTATATATATATATATATATATATATATATATATGAGAGACATCCCTGGAGGTTTGAATGTTGACAACAAAATTTAAAAATTTAAAGTTGATTAACACTATCAAATGCATCTGTGAGATGAATGTGTCTGGAGCTGGTAGTTTCTGACTTATGGCCAGTGCTGGGCTTGAGCTGACCAACTCACTCCTCGGCCTGGCCCCACCAGGTGGGAACTTCTCTTCCCTTTCATAGGATTTAAAGGAAACTGACAATAACCTTGGAAGCACATGGAATTCAGCAAGCGTTTTCTGGGAACCTCCTCTGTGCCAAGTGCTATGTTGTTCCCTGTGGGAAGATGTAAAACAGTTCCTGCTCTACAGATACTTCTAGTCTACCTCGGGATTCAGGAAGGATGTATGAAAACTTTACCACCACCACAATAACAGTTCAGGGCTACAGTTACAAGGCTTCCCAGGATTAACTGTCAAGTGAATCGCACAGATAATCATTGTCCTAGGAACTCCTAGAGACCACTCTTTGAGTTTGCTATTGGGCAAGGAATTTGAACAGGCATCCAAAGATTGGGAAGATGCTCCAAAACAGACTGGAGAGAAGAGCGGAAGTCAGAGTGAGATACTGGAGCAGTTTCTCTTTTGGAAGAATTCCTTCTGGGGAAAAAGTCTCCATGGAGGTACGGGATTTGTCCCAGGGGGCTGAGTCACCTGCCCATGACTTGTTGGTTAATTCATGGCAAATCCAGGCTTAGAACTCCAGGGTCTGTTTGAGTAAAGGGGTCATGTTATTGGGGTCTATCTTGGATCTTTGATGAGAAAGTGAAAGTGAAAGTTGCTCAGTCATGTCTGACTCTTTGTGACCCCATGGACTATAGTCCATGGAATTCTCCAGGCCAGAATACTGATGGGAAAGATCAGAGCAATGATAACAGGATTCTCTGAGTGACTTCGGGGTCCTTGTGCCTGCAGGTTAGAATCTATCTAATCCTGTCTTGGAAAGTTTCGTATTTTCTTCTGGAAATCTTTTTTTTTTTTTCATATGAAAGTGGTTATGGGAACACCCAGATTGTGGCTGTATCTGGCCACATTCCTAGGTTTGAGTGTCTGCCTGATACCAGTTGAACACTTAACAGGTCATCATAGGAGGCTGTTTTAGTGACTCCAACCTGGAACCTGGAGGAAGTCAAGAGGGAAACAGGAAGAAGTGACAACTACAGAGAATGGAAGGACCCATATGGATAACTTATAACTGGTGTGCCCAAGGAGTCCTAGTTGCTCTGCAGAGTCGTGGCTTTCAAAATTTGTCTTATGAACTGCAAAGCCCAGTTCAGTTAAACTTCTCACTCAAAAATTTCCCAATTTAGAACAGATGAAGATGGTCTTCCCATATCCCCTGCACCTGAGCCTTCCCTGAGAGGCTGAGTCCTAACCAGTGGACCACCAGGGAATTCCCAATATCTTTTTATTTTGTATCTTATCCTCTTCAAGTTCTTTTTGGTTCTTGGGCTATAATATATATAGTATATTAATGCAGAAGTAATGTATAATTAAATTATAAATTAAAAAACATTCTGGGGATTTGTGCTCAATTTTATTTTTTACTTTACTAATGGAAATAATGTTTGGAAACCTCAGTCCTGGTCTGTGAGTTTCAAGCGTCAGTATTTTAATTTTCTTCTACTAATGGGGCTAGATCCCATTGTGATATAAACAGGATGCCCCGTGCTTCTGAGAAGAGAGTTTAACTGCTCACAGGCATTATGCAGTTTGTCATTTATGGCAGGTTTTGAGGCCATCAACATTGCAGTGGTATTTTTGAGAGGAAATTTTTATCATTATAGCTCCAACACACATCACAAGCAGAAACAATAATTTCATTAGCAGCCAAAAATTGTAATAATGCTGTTGAATATAAATTTCACTGCTATGGTAATTCTAAAACACAAGTATGATGAATAAAAAATTGCTGCAGTATTATTGGGAATAAACTTTATTGCCATGAGTAAGACACAAGTGGGAGGATTGATGGAGACTCAGATTTTGGATGATTATTTTCAGCCAGTGGTGTTCAGTAGGAACATAGGTTACTTTTCCCTCCAGTGTCATACCCTCATCTCTGGTGGAAAATTCCTGCTCCATAGAGAATGGAATAATGCTCCCTTCGCTCAAACTGCAACTCACATCTGTCTTTTACTCAGTCTTTTATTACCTCCGTCATTCTATCCTGTTGCTTAAGAGAGAACCCAAGAATTGTCCTCTCTTTCCCTGTTTCTCCAAATGCATCACCAAGTGCTATCAGTTCTAACTCTGAGTCAGTTTGTTCTTCTGCATCTTCTCTGCCTCCCCCTGATCCAGTGCTGGACCTCCTACTAAACTACACACCCTCTGTGCTACTCCCTTCCAATCAGCTCTCTATCATCCAGAGCCAGAGTGAATGTTGCCCTATGGGAACTGGATCAACCATCTTCCAGTTAACTGCCTCTTGCGGCTTTCCTTTATTGACACATTTCAATCCAAACGCCTTACCATGGGTTTCAAGATCCTGCAGGATGTCCAGTCTCATCCCCTGCCGTCCTCTCCCTGGGTCACTATGTCTAACGACTCATGTCTTTCTTCTAATTCTTAGACTCTGCTCTGGCCTGAATTGGGTCACTTTATCCCAAGTTCACATGTTGAAGCTCTAAACCCCTAAAGGTGACAGGGCCTTTGGGAGATAATAAGGATTAGATGAGGTCATGAGGCTGGGGGGTCCTCATGACAGAATTAATGTCTGATATAGAGACACCAGAGAACCTGCTTCTTTCTCTGTCATGTGAGGACACAGAAAAAAGATGGCCTGCTGAAAGCTGGGAAGAGCACCCTCATCAGGAATCTGTCAACCAGCACCTTGATTTTGGATTTCTCAGTCTCCAGAACCCTGAGAAATACATGCCTGTTGTTTAAGTCAGACAGTCTGTGGTATTTCGTTATGGCAGTAAGAGCTGATTAAAACACACCAAGTGCTTGCCAGCCCTGGTGCATTAGTTCCCTCAGCTCTGAGCTGCCTACATCTAGCCTTCAAGTTATGTATGTCCCTTCCTTGAAACATGCCTCCTTGACCACCTAGCTAAAGTGGCCGCTATGGGCCTAGGTTACTGCCCATCTCTGCACCTGAGATGTGGCCTCCACTCCTCTAGGGGGCACTGTTCACATAGACTATGGGGTAAGAGATGGCCTTGGAAGCTGTGTAGTGAAAGCGGTCCTTCCTCATCTCCTTTCTTTCCTTCACAGATATTAACCTAATCTGACATCGTCTTACATGTTTGTGTACTGCTTTGATAAACAAAAACTCAGTCTTGAAGTGTAAATCAAAATTAATGAGGTACACCTCATATCAGTCAGAATGGCCATCATTACAAAGTCTACAAATAAATGTGGGAGAGGGTGTGGAGAAAAGGGAACCCTCCTGCACTGTTGGTGGGAAAGTAAATTGGTAGAATCACTATGAAGAACAGTATGGAGGGTCCTCAGAAAACTAAAAATAGAGTTGCCATAGGATCCTGCAGTCCCATCCTTGGGCATATGTCTGGAGAAATCTCTAATTTGAAAAGATACGTGCACCCCAGTGTTCATTGCAGCACTGTTTACACTGGTGAAGACATGGACACAACCTAAATGCCCATCAACTGAGGAATGGATAAAGAAGATATAGTACATATATACGATGGAATACTACTCAGCCATAAAAAGAATGAAATAATGCCACTTGCAGCAAGATGACTGGACCTAGAGATTATCATACCAAGTGAAGTAAGTCAGAAAGGCAATACCGTATGATGTCACTTATATGTGGAGTCTAAAATGTGACATGAATGAACTTATCTGTGTAATAGAAACGACTCACAGACATAAAGAACAGGGCTGTAGTTGCCAAGGTGGTGGGGGGAGGGCGGGGGAAGGGTGGATTGGGAGTTTAGGATTGGCAGATGCAAGCTGTTATACAGAGAATGGCTAGACAACAAGGTCCCTCTGTTTGGAACAGGGAGCCATGTTCAATATTCTGTGATAAATCATAATGGAAAAGAATATGAAAAAGAAGATATATATGTGTATAAATGAATCATTTTGCTGTATAGTAAAAATTAACATTGTAAATCAACTCTACATCAATAAAATAAATTTTAAATAAAGAGCCCGGTCTTTTAAGAGAGCTCTTATAATTTTCAGGTTTGTAGTTCCACGTCTGATGGGGAGGACAGATACCATCACATATTGGCAAACAAAATGCCAGGTGTTCACGTTGCTCTGCTGAGTTCTCCGTGAGGTAAGTCAGGCAGACGTTCCTCGCCAGGCAGACACGCTGTGGGGTGGCAAGGAGGTGGCAACTCATCTGCCACCTCTGCTCACCTGTGAGCGTTGCAGAGAGCACTGCCTTGCCAGGCCACACTGAAGCCTGAGGTGGGAGAACAATTGGTCATACCCATCCTGTTTTGACTTAAGATTTTGACTTTTCACTCATCATTAACTTTTTTTCTGTCAGTATTTTTTTTTTTAACATATTGTATTAAAATATTATCTTGGTTACTGAGTGGGTTTTTTTTTTTTTTGGCTGCTCTGCGTCTTTATTGCTATGCATGGGCTTTCTCTAGTTGTGGCGAGTGGGGTCTAATCTCTAGTTGGTGTGTGCAAGCTTCTCATTGCAGTGGCTTCTCTTCTTGTGGAGCACACTCTAAGGCATGTGGACTCAGTAGCTGCGGCCTGGAGGTTCAGTAATTTTGGCTCCTGGGCTCTGGAGCACAGGCTCAGTAGTTGTGGCACAGGGTCGTCATTGCCTTGAGGCATGTGGAATCCTCCCGGACCAGGGATCGAACCCATGTCGCCTGCATTGGCAGGCAGATTCTTAATCTGCCTTATCCACCAGGGAAGTCCCGTTACTGAGATATTGATGCTCCCTTAACTTTGGCATCCAAGGAAAGTCTGCCCCTGTCCTAGTCCTGGCCCTCGCTGGGAGTGTCGTATTGATAATGATTATATAGGTGTAGATAAGGAATCAAAGGTCTTACTTTGCTCAGTGGAAGAGTGATTGATTGGTACTGTGGGTAGTGGTGTGCGTGGAGTTGGATGGATGCAACCTAGGTGTCCACCCTGCTAAATTGACTAAGATATGTCAGAAGCTAGGAAATTGCCTGAGACTCTCATAGCCCAGCATTGACTGAGGCCTGGGAGCTAGGTCATATAAAATGGTAGGAAAGAGCAGGGTTTGGGAGTCTCATGGCCTTAGGTTCCAACCTTGCTTCCTCTTGCTTCTGCCAGCTTAGTATCTGTGTGGTTTAGGCCAAGTGCTTTATCTTCTCAGAGCCTCAGCATCCTCAGTAAAAAGGAGTTGAAAAAAATCACCTCCTCATTGGGTTGTGAATAGTAAATAGGGTCATTGCTTCATTTGATGCGGACCTAGGAGGTGCCCATGACATATGAGCTCTGTGCTCAGCCCTGGATTCAGAGGTTAAGAGGAGAAACAAGGATGCGGTTTCACCCTGTGGGGGTCTGTGGTCCCAGGGGGTGGTGGACAGAGGTCACATATGCCAGTGTCCGTGCTGTGGGGGCACTGGTACGTGTTGTCCTCCTCAGAGAGAGGAGAGGAAAATCAGTGATGTAGGTGAGATTTGAGGGGAAAAAAGCAGGTGTTCAGTAGGCATAGCAAGTTGGAAGGGCTTCCAAGAAGAGGAAACAGCTTGTCCAAAGAGCCAGCCTCGGGAAGGGCATGACCTGCGTGCAAAAATGAGCACATGCCAGGGTGGCCACCATGCAGAGTTGCTTTATGTAATTTATGTTGTCATTTTTACCAGTATCAGCCACTCTCCTGGGTTATACGGGGAGGATGGGATCCAGAAGGTTCACTGGCCTACTTGTGCCACCTGCCAGAAAGACCATGCTGCCTTCAAAGCAGAAATTGAGTTCTGGGTCTGAGGAACCTTCTAGAGAAGGTTCCAGTGAGAGGTAAGGGGAGAGGACAGTTTCTCAGTAAAGGTGAAGAAAGAGGGCAAAGAGTTAAACCCCAAAGAGCTGACCTCAGGATGGACAGTGGATAAACAAGAAGGGACGTTTCTGTGTCACCAGCCATATTTCTTTGGAAATAAGAATTGTTTTTCCAGAAATAACTTCAGTATTCAGCAAGAAAAGGTCCTGAGCTGAGAAAATTCCCTGGTGAGTTAACATTTATGAGCAGTGTGCAGGCAGCTTTCAGGAGCTCTGCCCATTCCCCCCACGTGGGAGTTGAATTTGGGGGGAATCTTAAAAGTTTCAGCTGCTAAGCTATTTCCACGGGCCTGTCACAAATGGACAAAAATTAGGTGAGAGTAAAACTGTGGAAGTGGAAAAAGGGAAAATGTTAGTTGCTAAGTTGTGTCTGACTCTGTGACCCCAAGGAACACAGAGGCTCCTCTGTCCATGCTGTTCTCCAAGCAAGAATACTGGAGTGGGTTGCCTTGCGCTCCATCAGGGGATCTTCCCAACTCAGGGATTGAACCCAAGTCTCCTGCATTGGCAGCCGGATTCTTTACAGTCTGAGCAACCAAAACTGTGGGATGTTAAAGTAATTTGAAAAACGGGTGGAGGAGGGATTTGCATTAGGATCGTTTGGTGGTGTTGGCAAAGATCACGGAGCAGGTGGAAAAGGACTGCTACAGCCTCAGCTTTCAAGCCCGTGTGACCTCAGAGAGCGTGAGTTTCCAGGCTCTTCCCTGAGATGCTGTGCAGTGAGTGCTTGTCACGCGAGCGTCATTCGTGGCAGCTGATAGTGCCTGAAAACATTCCCAGAGTCCATGGGAAGATAACGGCTCTCCATGGCCTTTTGCATTTGAACTAGTGACCTGGAGGTGAGAAATTCCGTATTCCATTACTGACTCCCTCAGCTCTTCCGGGCACCCTGATGTAGCCCGACACTCAGAGTCATGTGTGGCATGCTGCATCGGCTCATGATGAAAAACTACACCGACAGAAAGCGAGTCCTCCATGCAAATCCCACGAGGCCAACTTTGCAATTAACAGCTCTGACTTTCCTGAGAGTGGCTGCTGAGAGCTTCATCATTGCCAAACTGTTCAAAATCCCAAAAGAGGGGCGGTGAGTTCCTAGCAAGCCCCACTCTGTAGTCTGTTGTTTATGCTTCTCATTAGCTTTGAGCGCTTGCTTTGGCTTTCTTTCCTTTTGTGGGAGAGAGAATGGTTCTTATCAGTGCCCTGCAAGGGATTGGAGGGACGCGAGTGAAGATTCAGAGCAACTCGGAGGTCAAGAGATGTTTTGACAACAATGACAAGCACAGCAATCAACAGGTCGTCCTTCCATCCAGGGTCTTCCGTGGGAGGGAAAAGGCCGTCATTATGGAGGCCAGTGAGGCTTGGTGTCATTTTGTTAATAAAGGCTTTATAAGAATTGGGAGAACACCATCTGGTCCTGGGGCTCTGCCAGGTTGAGGAGACTTTAATAGCTTCTTGAGTTTCAGCAATAGAAATTGGGCTATCCAGGGAGCAGAACACGTGCTCAGGAATAGGAGGAGTTAGAACTTATTTAAAAAGTGAGGGGGCCCTAAGATCGCCCTCTGTATTGGCACAAGAGAGGGATGGGCTGTGTGGTCAGAGCAGCTGCTCCAACGAAGCAAAAAGGAATAATTCAAGGGTGCAGCTTAGCGTCCCAGGTGACCCTGTTGTTTGGAATCTGTGAATCAACAGAAGAGGAGACTCGTTATGTAAAAGGTTGCCAATAATCCTTTTTGGAAAGACACCTCATTCATAAACTCAGTGTCTATAGACAGGAACATTTAAGACGAGGGTTTATAAGTTCCTTTTGTAGACGATGGTGATCAGCACTGGTTAAAGCAGATATGGATTTCCTAGTTTATGAAACTTGTGGGCCAAACTGAAACCCAGTATAACCTATTTCATGAAGTAAACTGTCGAAGCATTGCCACGAACATTCCAGAGAATCACTTGTCCCCCTCCTAGAGTGAAGGCAAATAATATTTATTCATGGTATTAAAATTTTAAATTAAGTTATCCAGTAGCAGCCTCCTGAGAAAGAAATAAAAATGTACAGGGACACTGGTTAGAAATGTTACTATAGATTAAGACTGTGGAGGCAATTAATATTAAGAAAAAGTCAATCTAGCAAGATAAGACACTGAAATATTTATATAAAATGTTAAAAAAAATTCCATGAGCTATTACCCAGGTGGACACATCTCCATGTAATTATGGAGTTCGCTAACAAAAGCAAATTTCTCTCTCCTTCGTTGTGTCTCTAAGGCATTAGAGTTGGCCGAAGTTCTGTTCATGGGGAAGTAATTTAAATAGATACTGAATGAGTTGAGAGTCTACTATGTAAATTGTCCATATTCTATAGGTCAAAGGGCTTCCAGGTGGTGCTAGTGGTAAAGAATCCACCTGACAATGCAGGAGATGCAAGAGATGCAGGTTGGATCCGTGGGTGGAGAAGATCCCTTGGAGTAGGAAATGGCAACCCACTCCAGTGTTCTTGGCTGGAAAATCCCATGGACTGTGGAGCCTGGTGGGCTACAGCCCTTAGGATTGCAAAGAGATGGACACAACTGAGCACTGAGCACACATAGATCAAAAATAGGACTCCCAAGAGGCAGGGGAAATAGAGAGAAGGAGGCTGTCGGGTGCCTAGTAGGTGTTCAATACATCCTTGCTCAGCTATATTAAAAAGGATGGTACAAGACTTACTCGGAAAAACAGCAAGGTTGGTGACCTCAGTATTACTTAGGAGTTGGCAAAAGTTGTTCAGATAAATTTTCCTAGTTAGGCCCCTTCATACTTTGGTGAGACTAGAACAATACTATGATCCACAGTTATTGGTAAGAAGCTCACAGAGGTATGATGATGTGCTGAGGACCCAGCAACCTTGAAGGGACAGTGAGACTAAGACAGGAACTGCTCCTGTTGGTAGAGGAGGATAGGCTTTCTTCCAGAACAGTCCTCACTAGTCTGCCCTGTGGATGCATGGTGAACCCAATTTTTTTCTGCTTCTGCTCTGGGCTTTCAGCATCTCAAAAGGGAGATCCAAAACCATGCTGATGGACACCATAACCATGACATTATGGTTTCCAGTTTTGGTTAGATCTTCAGTGCTTCTTGAAATCTCTTTGCTTTCCCCAAATTAGCTGCCTTTGGATTCCCCATGGAAGCCCATTCAAAACAAGCTATTCCTCACCTTATGCAGATTATGCAGTTAATCTTACCTCATCTTTCACAAAGGAAAAATGAACCCAACTAGGGGTTCCTTCATTTTCTTTGCATATATCTGAATATTTACCTGTGGCAAACCACTCATTCTCCTCTCCTTTTCTGTAACAGATAAGGCTTACTAAAGCCAACTTCTGCTATGGTCTGAATGTTTGTGTCCACTCAAAATTTGTATGCTGAAATCCTAAAACCACTGTGATAGTAGTAGGAGGTGGGGCCTTTGGGAGGTGATTTGGTCAGGAGAGTGTGGCCCTTAGGAATGGGATTGGTGCCCTTGTGTGGGAGACCCCACAGAGATCCTTGCTCCTTCTACCATGTGAGGTCACAGCTAGAAGGTACTGACTGTGAACCAGAAAATGTGCTCTTACCGCACACTGAACCTGATGGTGCCTTGATCTGAAACTTATTAGACTTTAGAACTGTGTGAAATATATTTCTGTTGTTATAAGCCACCTGAATTATAGCATTTTATTATAGCAGCTATAATGAACTAAGACAACCTCTTCACTTGTATGCCTGTCTCCCTAATCCCTTCTGCCTTTTCCACTGGCTTATTCCATTTCCTTTTTCTTTCTTTATCTTCAGTTTCTTCCCTCTGGCTTATTCACCTAAGCCTATACATGATCTCATATTGCTTCCATCTCCTCTCCCAAATTGAAGTTCTCTTGATATTGCCTTCTATTCCCTTGCCCTCACCCCCATTTTCTTTGAAGCCATACTAATTTAGCTTTTATCCCAACTCTTTATTAAAAGGGCTTTTGCTAAGATTACCAATGACCTAATTTTCAAACTAATGACCTATTTTCAGTCTTCTTTCTTGATTCTTTTAAGTAATTGCCCTTGTTGACAATTCTCATATTTCCTTCCTTGGCTTGTGTTCCTTTCTTTATTCATTCAGTCCTAATATGTGCTGAGGACACTCTTCTAGATTCTGGAGATACAGAAGTCTATCATATTCTGATGGAGGAGGCAGACAATAAATAAATATGGAAATGGATGTAAAGTATTACACTGGATAATGATGAGGCCATGATGATGACCATCTTTCCCTGACTGGCCACTGATCTTTCTTCCAGCGCCTTTGACAGTCTCTCTGGTTCTTCAGTTTGGTATTTCCATGTTTGTTCTCCTCTTTGCTGTTTCTAAGACAGTGCATCCCCCTCCACAAGGCTTTAATGATCATATCTCTGCTAATTACATCTGTTTCCGGGTTTCCATCTCCAGACATAGCTTCTGAAGTTTGGAGGCATCTTTGCAGCCGTTTCCTGGACATTTCCGCTGGGGATCATCCCATCAGCCTTTCCAGCTAGAAGTTTTTGTCTTGTCCCTGTAATAAGTCACTCAGGGTGGTTGATTTTGTGACTCAGAGGCTCCAGAACTTTGTCCTACTTTCCATCTTCAGGGTCATTACCTTAGTTCAGACTCGGATCATGTCTTTTATGGGCTCTGGCTTCTACCAGGCTTCCCTAATCCCAATGTGCCCAACTCCAGTCTACCTCCCACCTTGCTGCCCAAATTACCATCCTAAATATATCTGATTTTGTCAGTTCCCAGTGTTAAAAACCCTCTTGCTTCCCTGTGGCCTGTAGCAGGGTTTAAAAACAGTAGGATAAAACTCCTGTGTGGCTTAGGAAGCCATTTTATGTGGTTTGCAACAAACATTAAAAAATATGAAGAGGAACAGAATGAATTTCACGTAGAAAAGGTGCGTCTTGTCTTGTAAAACATTTGTTTCAGCTGCAGATCTGGTCAGGAAGGACTCAGTTGTGATAGAAAATGCGTATCTTATCTGTGCAGCCCCAGAAAAAGTGAAAAGGAAAAGAAGTGCCTGCTTTTGGGGTATCATATGAATTCCTTTGCTTAGCCTATGAAGCTTTTCTCAGTCTCACCTCCGTCTCCCTCTGCAGGTTCTCACACGAGGCCCATCACAAGAAAACCTTCCTCAACTCACATGTAAGGGAAAACACCTCACTGTCCCTGAGCAGGTCTGCTCTGTCGATCCCATGCCTTTGTCCATGCTGTCTCTGTACTGCTGTCGTTTGCCACGGGCAAACCTCTCCTAGTTTTTATGTTTTTTTATGTTTCAGCTTCTGGTCGCTCCTCTAGGTGGGGCCCTTCCTCCGCGGGGCAATCCCCAAGCTTCCTGACCTTGCAGTGTGGTGCTGGTCTCCTTGGATAGTGACTCACTTGTTCAAACGTCTGATTTCCCACATTAGGGCCTGTGAAGGATGAATGTCGGGCCAATTCATCTTTGTGTCTTTGCTACCTAGCACAGGGTCTGGGACACGAAAGAATTCAGGAGATGGGGGAGAATGCATGTCTATGAACTTTACGGCAGTTATGAATGTATGAGTGCATGCACCCACAGCTGACTTTGGAGTTCTTTGACTACGGTTATGTATTTGCCACCTCAGCCCAGTGCCCCTGAGGCCAGACACTGCCCACAGCTGTGCTGTGCCGCTTGGTCCAGGCTCAGCAGATGGGCGTTTGCAGTGAAAGTCCATGTGTATTTTGTCATGTCCTGCAGCAGGTGTGACGCTGGTCCCTGTCCCTGTGTTGGGTCTTTCCATACTGACAAGGTCAGTGTCTTATGGTTCGGATCTCATAAGGCCTGGGACTGCCCCATGGTTTGAGGCATTTGTATAACTAATGATATGGAAGACATGCGTTCATGTTTTAGCCCCTGAATGCATGTGGCTTACAACCACCACAGGATAGAGGCGGGAGGTGTTGGTCCAAAGTGGAGTTGGTCTATTTGCTGTCACATCATTCTTCCTCCCCGATTGCTTAGGAACATTTTGGAGTTCATCTTAGACCACGGGTCAGCTTCCACTCTGCAGCATGGCCGGGTAGTACCCCAGCCTGTCCTTTGCTGGGAGAGCACTCTCAGAACTGGATACACATATGGTTTCTTCTTTACAGTGAAGTGACCTGAGTACCTTTGACAAATTACTTGCATCCTGGGAGCTTTACTGTTACCCTGCACTGAGTAAGGATGTCATACCACCCCTGTTGGGTTGTTTTGGAGATCACATAGGCTAAGCTGCTTTGGCAACTGTGAAGCACTCTGTACATGTAGCTGTTTGGGGGCAAGAGAAAGAACAACGGAAAAGAAATGGGACATAGAAAGAAGACGGAAGAAACTGGAACCTTGGGTGGGATGGGAAAGAGGGGTCCATGCCTCGGCTCTTTTGCTTTGGATTGCCTGCATCTCTACCAGTGAGGGTGGAGGATCTTCTGTGTGCTTGTTACTGGGGAGGTGCTGGGGCTGCACGTATGAGTCAGGGGGACCCCTGTTCTATTCAGCAAGGCATAGAGACCTGGGTTTCTCAACCTCGGCACTGTTGACATTTGGGACTGGATAATTCTTCCTTATGTGTGTGTGTGTCTTTCCTGTGTGTTTCTTGGCCTCTAACCACTCGATGCCAGGAATCGCCAGCCCCCATTTCTCCAATTATGACAACCCAAAGTGTCTCCAGACTATGACCAATGTCCCCTGGGGACAAAGTCACCTCTGTTGAGAACCACTGTCCTAGACAGGTATTTGCCCACCTCCCTATGGCCTATTCAGCTGTGAGGGAGCCCTGACTGACAGCATTGGGCAGAATACCACTGGCATCAGCAGAGACCCTGAGCTGTCCACTGGAAAGATGAAGCCAATAGAGCTTCAAAAGAAAGTTGACGTTCAGCTTCTTCAGTAAAGACCCTACCAAAAACCAGCTGAGTGAGATTGTTTTGCAGGAGGGCAAGGAGAGAGTGAGACTGCTAGCAGTAAGAAAACTTGGAACAAAAGAGGCCCTGTGTTTCGTTAGTGAGCTGGTTCTCAGCTTTAGGCATGAAGTTGTGATCAAGGGGTGAGAACCGTGGCTCAGAGGAACCTGGGCAGATGTCCCCTTTGGAGGAACTAGCTCCTTGGAGTAAATGGAGAGAAGGAGAGAAGACAGGGTCACTGTTTTCCTTCTTTTGTGCTACTGAAAAAACAAAAAACCTGCTATAACTAGTTTCATTTCATGTTTTCTAGGAAGTGCCCAAGTTTCTGTACTCTCCCCACTACTGCTTTGCCAAGAAATAACGAGGGGTAATTCTTGATAAAGCCTGAAACTCTTTTCTCAAGTTATGGGATGGAATGTCCGAGAAGGCTTTAGAGCAAGCATGGTCCCCAGATAGTACAGTTTCTTCTGTGTTGGCCACAGATACATTTGCAAAGATTATTGATGTTAAAAAAATTGTTGAACAGAAAAATTACAAAAAAGAAAACAGATGCAACATTCCCCATACATCTGAAATAAAATTTTTTCAAGTGCATAATTCCCTCATTTATAGGCGGCAGGAAGGAAATACAAATAGATTTGTGATGAAGGCATTCAAAATTGTGAAAATTTTACCTTAATGTAGGAACCCAGGCCTATGTATGAAGCAGTTAATTCTCAGAGCTATTACCTTGCATCTCCATTAACAGACCATCTGGTTTACCTGGGCCTCAGTGTTTTGACCTGCAGAATGGGAATATTAATGCTATACCATTTCATAGAGGGGATGAATATATTAACTAAGATCTTTGCAGATTTCCTGACAGCTGAGACTTAAAAAGGTCAGAGTGTTCTCCCCGAGACTTGGTGTTATAAAAACATTCACCTGCATTACAGGAAAGCTGTTTTCTGTGTGTGTTTTCGATTACGTCGGTCTGGGTATTTATCTCTTCAGTATAGCACTATTACCCTAAGGTACATATTTTTCAGATCATTATAAGATTCCTGGTGTGATAATGCTGGGGAGGGAAAAATCCATGCATGCAAGGCAGCCTTGGAGCAGTTCGAGCATTTACTGTTTATTTCTAAGCTACACATCTGCAATGAGCACTAGACCATACTTAAACCATAATGTATGGTTTGAAGGTCACTGCCGGTTATTATCTGACCGGTAATGACCGCAGAAGTATACATTATTGCTATTAGGAGCCATTTTTGTACTATTTTCAGTTTTCCTTTTTATTGAGTAGCTGCTGACACCCCCAGAGCTTCACAGAATTGGGTTATGGTCACGGAAAATCCTCAGTCATTTCACGGGGTTTTGTTTGGGGGGAGAAGCTGGTATGTAGCTGCTGCTTTTGTTTGTGTGCCGTCAAGGGGATTGAAGTTTATATGAAATGTTCCTTTTATTTTGAGACGGCACTTGGGACTTCCCATCCTGTGAAGCCTTATTTTCTCCTTTAAATTAGGGATTAAGGTTGGAGGAGTTGGATTGGTTTATTTTCTTGCTCTTTCTGAATAATTAGTTATTATGTCTCTGAAATAATCACAGTGTCAATATTATATATTCTGGAATCATAAAGCATTATATTAGGGGCTTTACTTACCTAGGATAAGACATAAGAATGGAGTCCAAAGTTAACTTACTGTTTCCCCAGAGTTGTAGTTTTATTTTATTTTTTGATGAATCTACGAGATAGAATTTTCCTTTAGATAGGAAAATGGGTACAAAGAAGTTAAATCACTGTGCAACATCATACAATGATCATGTGTGGTAGAGTTACAAAACTTCTAAGACTGTGCTTTAAATATTTATACCAGGGTTGTAATCTTAAATCACATTTATGATTGTTTTTGTTGTGGTCTTACTGAGAAAACTGTAGTTCTGCTATTTGAACTGGTGAGATCTTTATTTTTCCAATGCTTAAACATTCCTTTTTGAAATATTTACTGTTAGAGAAAACACCATGGAGTAGCTTTTCTGTGTGTAGAAGCTTGTTATTTTGTGGTTAGTTTCAGTCAACTTTCATTTTCTGTGGAGATTCAAATAATTATTCAGAAAATAATACCAGGGGAAGGAATCAGAAATGCGGCACCATGACAATTTGATCCCAGATGTGAATTCTTTCCCTGAAAGTGCGCAAGTGATATGAAAGATTTTATTCAGATGAACAGTTGGATATAAAGGTCTTAATAATAAAACCTCATTTTGACAGCTTTTACTGTTGGACAGCAGGCTTCATTATATTTGCCATGTTGATTTATTATTTTTAGTTTCTTTTACATATGTATGCAGGCTATGTAGCAATTTCATCTGTATCTTTTTCCCCATCACTATGTGGCCTTATGAAAGGATGTATTAACATTTTTAATGAGAAATTTTATGTAGAAATAAGAAACAACAAACTAACATTAATTATTATACTTGTCCAAAGTAGAGAAGAATCTCCACCATATATCTTTGTCTATTTATGTAACTGTCTACTGGTGGATAAATTATACCCTTGTTGCTGCAGTAAATTAAAAAATAATAATAATCCGAGCTAGAGAAGCAGTTTTATAAATCTATGGTTCTACAGAAATATTTCAGGAGATGATGAAGTTTCCCCAAGACTTTGTTATTTTGGCATGTACAAACCTTTGCTAATGGGTGTCATTGTGGTCCAGTTATTGAGATAATAATTATGGTCTGTGATATTTTAAGGTATCATTTATAATCTTACCATCATAGTTTTTCTTCCATGAGAGAAATGAGATGGGTAGGGATTGATGCTCCCTGTGATTCCTTGCCAAGCTAGAGCATTTTTGAGTGTTTGGAGGATGACAGAATGATCTCTTTTATACTCTTAAATACGTAATCCCAAGAAGGTTTAAATCAATGTGTTAATTGGTAAGTGATACTGTAATTATATGCATAATCAGGGAAATTTCAAATCCAGATTATTTACTTGCTCTCAGGAAATTAATCTGCAGAGGCCATATCTTAGATTGCTTGTTTATTAAGTGGGACCCCTGTAGTTACACAGTGCTGACTGGCTGTGCCCTCCATGAAGCATTCTTCTAGATGTTCCCAGCAGGTGTCAACGGCACAGAGCCTTGAGTGCTTATTGATCCAGATTCAAACAGTTCATTAATCTAAGCGCACATTATATAGATTTTTCAATGTAATTTTGAAAGGGTTGAAAAACTATATTGAATGATGAGAGATGATACTCAAATTATGCTTTTTATAGCACTTCTCCCTTGGGATTGTGGCATTCTAACTGGGATGAATACTGGAATACATAGGATATAGTTCCCTCTGGGCTTAACATTTCTTCTGCTCCCCTATTACTAGGTGGTTACTTAAATAGGTTACCCAGCCAGCACAACTCATTGATAGTTTTTTCTCCTGTCTTTCTTATTTGGTATAATCAGTGAGGCTTCCCCCCAAATATTAAAAAAAAAAAAAAGAAAAGAAAAAAACAGCTACAGATGTGTAAAGGCTAAAAAAAATTACATAGAGAACATTTTTAGGATGTTTTTGTCTTTCTCATAAAAATTCCTTGGTAAAATTTTCCTTACTCTCTATTCAAGGTCTTTACTTTTAAACACGTACCAGATAGTTTCAAACAATATATTATTATATTCTGAAGTATTATTATATTCTGAATGCTAAAAGTCATCATTGTATGTATTTGAATCTCCACCATCACAGTCATCACTTTGTAAATCTCTGTTGAGGCAAGGTAGCATTCAATTGTGCTGGAGAAGACTCTTCAGAGTCCCTTGGACTGCAAGGAGATCAAACCAGTCAGTCCTAAAGGGAATTAACCCTGAATATTCATTGGAAGGACTGTTGCTGAAGCTGAAGTACAGAATGTACTAAAGCATACAATACTTTGGCCACCTGATGCAAAGAGCCCACTTATTAGAAAAGACCCTGATGCTGGGAATGATTGAAGGCAGGAGGAGAAGGGAATGACATAGGATGAGATAATTGGCTAGTATCACCAACTCAACGGACATGAATTTGGGCAAACTCTGGGAGATAGTGGAAGACAAGAAGAGGCTGGTATGCTGCAGTCCATGGGGTCACAAAAAGTCAGACACAACTCAGCGACTGAACAACAACAACAACAACAACAACATTCCATCCAAACAGGCTTGACTTGTAGGCAGAGTTGGGTTGTGTTTGACTTTTCCTTGGCCTGTTGCACATCTTCCCAGTTCCTTTAATTTGGGATAATAACTTTACTGCCTTTGTTAGAAGTGAGGCTGGGAGAGGTAACTGATTATCTTATTCATACTAGTGTGCAAATGACTGATACTGGCTTATTTTTCTAAGAGAAAAAGAGCAGCAATAGGCAAATGAAAAGAACTTGACAGAAAGCATAAAAAAAGGGAAAGGCTAGAGGTCATCGATCCAGCCCTTCACCAACATGACTTATTTTGTATCTTGCCTTGATAGTCTACTTGTCAACCAAACTGGGTTACAAATAGAATGTTTCTTTGATTACTACAGAAATATTCACTTAGGTGTGTTTTATTCTGCTAGTTTAGTAGAAACTTGTTATATTTTCCTTGAATTTCATTTGGAACATTTTTGAGGGTTTCATTCCTTTAGCCAGAACTTAACAAACCTTATCATGTGTTAAGCTGGAGAAAGCAAGTTAAATATAGGCCATGATTTGGATACAACCAGGTCACTGACTTGTCAGCAGATGCACGATTATGGCACGTTGGTGACTATTGGACTTTCGAGAGCAACCAGAGTGAATAGATATTCAGAGGGAATGGCAACAAATTTTGTCTGGGCCAGCATGGAAAAGTTTTTCGAGGAGATGACATTGAACTGGAATTCATGTTATCTATCTGCATTTTCTAAGGCTGGGAAACTTTCTAGAAATGTTCAGTGTCTATAACAGCACAATAGGGGCTGTATTTTCTATTTCAAACCTAAGGTGTCTGTCTTGTCATCTTAGTGAATTGGCTTGAGGTGCTCCAATACTGCTGACCTGTAAGATCAGAATGCTATCATGCTTAAGAATGCTTAACTTAGTAGGGTACAGTTATGCTTACTCAGACATTTGTAGCTGATTAAAGCTTTATTTCCAGAGCCTACCCATTTTTTCAGAAGTAATTTGTGCATGATTATGGAAGTTACTGTGTTACCTATTTAAGTTAACTTTAACACATTCTGTACTAAAGTATTGAGTTGTTGAGTTATTAAAAAGGGTTTTCCTTATATGGCCATAGTTCTCTATAGGAACAGATGGCTTTTTTTTCTCCTCTTTGCATTTTAAGAAGAACTGAATAAAAGGCATGTTGGTGTATTTCACTTACCATTACCTAGTTCAGAGTGTAGGTGGGTCTGAGTTAATAAGGGAAGGCTTACTGGAAGAAGCAGATATTATTCTGAGTCTTAAGCATGAGAATGAAGGATGAAAGCCTCCCCAGATCTGAGCATGGGAAGGAGGTTAATAAAAAGAACCTGAAATGGGAAACGGAGTACCACATCGGCTTTAGGCTGGATTGTGCCGTGTATACGCTCTGTCCAAAAATATCTCTGTTATGGGGACTTTGCAAGTTTTATCTTTTCCTATGTCTATCTTGGATGAGTTGATATTTTAGAGCAGGGGTCCCAAACTTTTTTTGGCAAAGGGCCAGATAGTAAATATTTTAGGCCTTATGAGTGATATGGTCTCTTTTGCAACTGCTCAGCTCTGCTGTTGTTGCATGAAAGCAGCCATAGGCCATACATAAATGAGTGACTCTGATTGTGTCCCAATAAAACTTTATTTACAACATGGGCTTCAGGTCATTATTTCCCAAATGTCAGACCTTCTGTTTCCACTGTTGTGATATACTGTCATGATACCACTTCACCTTGAATAACATCTGTGCTGTTGTTTATTTAATTTTCTCCCTTCTACTGTTTACCTTTTTGTTTTAATTTTTGAATTTATTTTATTTTTTTTCTAATTTTATTTTATTTTTAAACTTTACATAATTGTATTAGTTTTGCCAAATATCAAAATGAATCCGCCACAGGTATACATGTGTTCCCCATCCTGAACCCTCCTCCCTCCTCCCTCCCCATACCATCCCTCTGGGTCGTCCCAGGGCACTAGCCCCAAGCATCCAGTATCGTGCATCGAACCTGGACTGGCAACTCGTTTCTTACATGATATTTTACATGTTTCAATGCCATTCTCCCAAATCTTCCCACCTTCTCCCTCTCCCACAGAGTCCATAAGACTGTTCTATACATGAGTGTCTCTTTTGCTGTCTCGTACACCGGGTTATTGTTACCGTCTTTCTAAATTCCATATATATGCGTTAGTATACTGTATTTATGTTTTTCCTTCTGGCTTACTTCACTCTGTATAATAGGCTCCAGTTTCATCCACCTCATTAGAACTGATTCAAATGTATTCTTTTTAATGGCTGAGTAATACTCCATTGTGTATATGTACCACAGCTTTCTTATCCATTCATCTGCTGATGGACATCTAGGTTGCTTCCATGTCCTGGCTATTATAAACAGTGCTGCAATGAACATTGGGGTACACGTGTCTCTTTCCCTTCTGGTTTCCTCAGTGTGTATGCCCAGCAGTGGGATTGCTGGATCATAAGGCAGTTCTATTTCCAGTTTTTTAAGGAATCTCCACACTGTTCTCCATAGTGGCTGTACTAGTTTGCATTCCCACCAACAGTGTAAGAGGGTTCCCTTTTCTCCACACCCTCTCCAGCATTTATTATTTGTAGACTTTTGGATCGCAGCCATTCTGACTGGTGTGAAATGGTACCTCATAGTGGTTTTGATTTGCATTTCTCTGATAATGAGTGATGTTGAGCATCTTTTCATGTGTTTGTTAGCCATCTGTATGTCTTCTTTGGAGAAATGTCTATTTAGTTCTTTGGCCCATTTTTTGATTGGGTCGTTTATTTTTCTGGAGTTGAGCTGTAGGAGTTGCTTGTATATTTTTGAGATTAGTTGTTTGTCGGTTGCTTCATTTGCTATTATTTTCTCCCATTCTGAAGGCTGTCTTTTCACCTTGCTAATAGTTTCCTTTGATGTGCAGAAGCTTTTAAGGTTAATTAGGTCCCATTTGTTTATTTTTGCTTTTATTTCCAATATTCTGGGAGGTGGGTCATAGAGGATCCTGCTGTGATGTATGTCGGAGAGTGTTTTGCCTATGTTCTCCTCTAGGAGTTTTATAGTTTCTGGTCTTACGTTGAGATCTTTAATCCATTTTGAGTTTATTTTTGTGTATGGTGTTAGAAAGTGGTCTAGTTTCATTCTTTTACAAGTGGTTGACCAGATTTCCCAGCACCACTTGCTAAAGAGATTGTCTTTAATCCATTGTATATTCTTGCCTCCTTTGTCAAAGATAAGGTGTCCATATGTGTGTGGATTTATCTCTGGGCTTTCTATTTTATTCCATTGATCAATATTTCTGTCTTTGTGCCAGTACCATACTGTCTTGATAACTGTGGCTTTGTAGTAGAGCCTGAAGTCAGGTAGGTTGATTCCTCCAGTTCCATTCTTCTTTCTCAAGATTGCTTTGGCTATTCGAGGTTTTTTGTATTTCCATACAAATTGTGAAATTATTTGCTCTAGCTCTGTGAAGAATACTGTTGGTAGCTTGATAGGGATTGCGTTGAATCTATAAATTGCTTTGGGTAGTATACTCATTTTCACTATATTGATTCTTCCAATCCATGAACATGGTATATTTCTCCATCTATTAGTGTCCTCTTTGATTTCTTTCACCAGTGTTTTATAGTTTTCTATATATAGGTCTTTAGTTTCTTTAGGTAGATATATTCCTAAGTATTTTATTCTTTCCGTTGCAATGGTGAATGGAATTGTTTCCTTAATTTCTCTGTTTTCTCATTATTAGTGTATAGGAATGCAAGGGATTTCTGTGTGTTGATTTTATATCCTGCAACTTTACTATAGTCACTGATTATTTCTAGTAATTTTCTGGTGGAGTCTTTAGGGTTTTCTATGTAGAGGATCATGTCATCTGCAAATAGTGAGAGTTTTACTTCTTCTTTTCCAATTTGGATCCCTTTTATTTCTTTTTCTGCTCTGATTGCTGTGGCCAAAACTTCCAAAACTATGTTGAATAGTAATGGTGAAAGTGGGCACCCTTGTCTTGTTCCTGACTTTAGAGGAAATGCTTTCAATTTTTCACCATTGAAGATAATGTTTGCTGTGGGTTTGTCATATATAGCTTTTATTATGTTGAGGTATGTTCCTTCTATTCCTGCTTTCTGGAGAGTTTTTATCATAAATGGATGTTGAATTTTGTCAAAGGCTTTCTCTGCATCTATTGAGATAATCATATGGTTTTTATTTTTCAATTTGTTAATGTGGTGTATTATATTGATTGATTTGCGGATATTGAAGAATCCTTGCATCCCTGGGATAAAGCCCACTTGATCATGGTGTATCATCTTTTTAATGTGTTGTTGGATTCTGATTGCTAGAATTTTGTTAAGGATTTTTGCATCTATGTTCATCAGTGATATTGGCCTGTAGTTTTCTTTTTTTGTGGGATCTTTGTCAGGTTTTGGTATTAGGGTGATGGTGGCCTCATAGAATGAGTTTGGAAGTTTACCTTCCTCTGCAATTTTCTGGAAGAGTTTGAGCAGGATAGGTGTTAGCTCTTCTCTAAATTTTTGGTAGAATTCAGCTGTGAAGCCGTCTAGACCGGGGCTTTTGTTTGCTGGAAGATTTTTGATTACAGTTTCAATTTCCGTGCTTGTGATGGGTCTGTTAAGATTTTCTATTTCTTCCTGGTCCAGTTTTGGAAAGTTGTACTTTTCTAAGAATTTGTCCATTTCTTCCACGTTGTCCATTTTATTGGCATATAATTGTTGATAGTAGTCTCTTATGATCCTTTGTATTTCTGTGTTGTCTGTTGTGATCTCTCCATTTTCGTTTCTAATTTTGTTGATTTGATTTTTCTCCCTTTGTTTCTTGATGAGTCTGGCTAATGGTTTGTCAATTTTATTTATCCTTTCAAAGAACCAGCTTTTGGTTTTGTTGATTTTTGCTATGGTCTCTTTTGTTTCTTTTGCATTTATTTCTGCTCTAATTTTTAAGATTTCTTTCCTTCTACGAACCCTGGGGTTCTTCATTTCTTCCTTTTCTAGTTGCTTTAGGTGTAGAGTTAGGTTATTTATTTGACTTTTTTCTTGTTTCTTGAGGTGTGCCTGTATTGCTATGAACTTTCCCCTTAGGACTGCTTTTACCGTGTCCCACAGGTTTTGGGTTGTTGTGTTTTCATTTTCATTCGTTTCTATGCAAATTTTGATTTCTTTTTTGATTTCTTCTGTGATTTGTTGGTTATTCAGCAGCGTGTTGTTCAGCCTCCATATGTTGGAATTTTTAATAGTTTTTCTCCTGTAATTGAGATCTAATCTTACTGCATTGTGGTCAGAAAAAATGCTTGGAATGATTTCTATTTTTTTGAATTTACCAAGGCTAGCTTTATGGCCCAGGATGTGATCTATCCTGGAGAAGGTTCCATGTGCGCTTGAGGAAAAGGTGAAATTCATTGTTTTGGGATGAAATGTCCTATAGATATCAATTAGGTCTAACTGGTCTATTGTATCGTATAAAGTTTGTGTTTCCTTGTTAATTTTCTGTTTAGTTGATCTATCCATAGGTGTAAGTGGGGTATTAAAGTCTCCCACTATTATTGTGTTATTGTTAATTTCTCCTTTCATACTTGTTAGCATTTGTCTTACGTACTGTGGTGCTCCCATGTTGGGTGCATATATATTTATAATTGTTATATCTTCTTCTTGGATTGATCCTTTGATCATTATGTAGTGACCTTCTTTGTCTCTTTTCACAGCCTTTGTTTTAAAGTCCATTTTATCTGATATGAGTATTGCTACTCCTGCTTTCTTTTGGTCCATATTTGCATGGAAAATCTTTTTCCAGCCCTTCACTTTCAGTCTGTATGTGTCCCCTGTTTTGAGGTGGGTCTCTTGTAGACAACATATGTAGGGGTCTTGTTTTTGTATCCATTCAGCCAGTCTTTGTCTTTTGGTTGGGGCATTCAACCCATTTACGTTTAAGGTAATTACTGGTAAGTATGATCCCGTTGCCATTTACTTTATTGTTTTGGGCTCGAGTTTATACACCGTTTTTGTGTTTCCTGTCTAGAGAATATCCTTTAGTATTTGTTGGAGAGCTGGTTTGGTGGTGCAGAATTCTCTCAGCTTTTGCTTGTCTGAAAAGCTTTTGATTTCTCCTTCATACTTGAATGAGATCCTTGCTGGGTACAATAATCTGGGCTGTAAGTTATTTTCTTTCATCATTTTAAGTATGTCTTGCCATTCCCTCCTGGCTTGAAGAGTTTCTATTGAAAGATCAGCTGTTATCCTTATGGGAATTCCCTTGTGTGTTATTTGTTGTTTTTCCCTTGCTGCTTTTAATATTTGTTCTTTGTGTTTGATCTTTGTTAATTTGATTAATATGTGTCTTGGGGTGTTTCTCCTTGGGTTTATCCTGTTTGGGACTCTCTGGGTTTCTTGGACTTGGGTGATTATTTCCTTCCCCATTTTAGGGAAGTTTTCCACTATTATCTCCTCAAGTATTTCCTCATGGTCTTTCTTTTTGTCTTCTTCTTCTGGAACCCCTATGATTCGAATGTTGTAGCGTTTAATATTGTCCTGGAGGTCTCTGAGATTGTCCTCATTTCTTTTAATTCGTTTTTCTTTTATCCTCTCTGATTCATTTATTTCTACCATTCTATCTTCTAATTCACTAATCCTATCTTCTGCCTCTGTTATTCTACTATTTGTTGCCTCCAGAGTGTTTTTAATTTCATTTATTGCATTATTCATTATATATTGACTCTTTTTTATTTCTTCTAGGTCCTTGTTAAACCTTTCTTGCATCTTCTCAATCCTTGTCTCCAGGCTATTTATCTGTGATTCCATTTTAGTTTCAAGATTTTGGATCAATTTCACTATCATTATTTGGAATTCTTTATCAGGTAGATTCCCTATCTCTTCCTCTTTTTTTTGGTTTGGTGGGCATTTATCCTGTTCCTTTATCTGCTGAGTATTCCTCTGTCTCTTCATCTTGTTTAAATTGCTGAGTTTGGGGTGTCCTTTCTGTATTCTGGCAGTTTGTGGAGTTCTCTTTATTGTGGCGTTTCCTCACTGTGTGTGGGTTTGTACAGGTGGCTTGTCAAGGTTTCCTGGTTAGGGAAGCTTGTGTCGGTGTTCTGGTGGGTGGAGCTGTATTTCTTCTCTCTCCTTTTGAAGAGTTGGGTTGCTTTTCTGGGTGCCTGATGTCCTCTGCGGGCATTCAGAAGTTGTTTTGTGGAATTTACTCGACGTTTAAATGCTCTTTTGATGAATTTGTGGGGGAGAAAGTGTTCTCCCCGTCCTACTCCTCTGCCTTCTTGGCTCCTCCCCTCTTGAATTTATTTTAAAAGGAACTTTGTATCATGACCATAAATGGGAAAACAGTAGTAAGTTTTTTTTTTTTTTTGGTTGTTCAGAAATACATATATTTAAAATTTTTATATTATGTTGAAGTATAAAGCCTGTTAGGGCTTCCCAGGTGGCTCAGTGGTAAAGACCCCGCCTGTCAATGTAGGAAACGCATGTTTGATCCCTGGATCAGGAAGATCCTCTGGAGAAGGAAATGGCAACCCACTCCAGTATTCTTGTCTGGGAAATCCCATGGACAGAGGATCCTGGTTGGATATAGTCCATGGGAGTGGCAAAAGAGTTGGACACAACTTAGTGACTAAAGAACAATAGCTGATTAACAATGCTGCAGTAATTTCAGGTTAAGTGTTACTAATAAGAGATTACCAAAAAAGTAAATACAATGGAAATGAAAAAATAAAAAATATAAAAGTATTCATTCATGAACTACTGATTGCACATACACTATGTTTTGGGAACTATTGATTAAGGCTGCTGTCGGAACCAAGTAAGGGAGCTTAACATTAGCCTCTGATTTGATGACTAGTTACCTGGACGTTTTAGAAGAATGTAGACAGGTAGGCTTTATCAGGAAGATGGGGCTGAGGAAAAGATTCTTGCATTGAAGACCAGATCACTATGAGACACACCAAGAAGGCTCCTAACCTGGGGATGTGAATCAAATAGAGAACACCCATTACATCTAAACTTCAAGTAAACAACACATAATATTTTAGTATAAGACTAAATACCTTACCCTTCTTTCCTTTACCCTGGTCCAAAGCATGGGGTCAGTGCAAGGGCATGTGAATGGCAGGAGGTGGATGGTACAGTGGGGGAAAAAAGGTTGCAGGAAAGAAGTAACTTTTCCTACTGAAAATTTGCTCTGTGGGAGGTCTCAGCAGAGGACAATGAGTTGGTCTGACCAGGAGGTCTGGGTCAGAAATTAAGGCAACTTCTTGTGACTCACTGGGCGTCCCAGCCAGGAGTTTTCACATGATCCATTTCTGTACCAGAAAAACCACTGAAGACCACATGGGATAGGGCAGAAAATAATCTTGCAGAGAAATTTTTACTGTTAGCCTATTTCTGTAGCTATATTATGCCTACAATGCTTGGGAAAAATCATCAAAGGAGAATTTAGAAGTGTTCTCAGATTGTCAGGTTTTCATCTAAAAATGTTAATGTACATTAAACTTTTAATTAAAAAAAGCATATCCCATCACAAACTATTTTTAATATGGAATATTCAGTGGCAGTGCACAGATTCTCTTCTGTGCTCCATCAGGGCATTAACTGGAATAGTTTGGGTTTAAAATGAACTGAACTAGGTTGCATATCCCCAGGTTCAGTCCTGAACAAATTATGTTAGTTAAACTGCCATCTTTGCAATGTGCAGGCGTGCTTTCGGTTGTTCTGTGCAGGGTAAAGTTGCAATTCAGTTGTCAATTTCTGTGGCATCAGAAATGCCAGCAGCCGACAGAGTCATTTGTGGAAAAGAGAAAAGAGGAATATCATTACAGGTCTTTAGAGACCTATTTTTCATCTTCCTTATTGTTTTTAAAAGATTTTGTCTATAATTGCAGGCCTTGAAGACTTTGCAGGCCACAAAGATGCCTGGATTTAGACTAAATATTTGTGCAAGTTTGTGAGTTTGTATGAGTTTGCATTTGGACATGAAAATCTAATGCTAGCAGGAATTTTCTATTTTCTAGTCTCTTCTCCGTGATTTGGATGTGATTATAATCAGGAAATAATTTGAATATGATAGAACCCTGGTGATTCCTAATTCTAGCCGTCCTGTGAAGCAGCCACTTTTGTTTTTCTCTGGAAAGGACGGAAGTTGCTTTTTCACATGGATGAGAATGAGTGCACGCCTTGCTCACCTGGCCACAAGGTGGCGCTGCAGTCATTAGGAAGCGTGGTCACAGTTACATAGTTTGGCTGTGGCATTAAGGAAGTTCCACAAGGCTGGACTTGGGAGAGAATAAGCTTTGGTATCTCTGACTTCTCTGGGTTGTAAGCTCTTTGGATTTTCCTGCATACTTTGTGTATCTAGGATGCTGCTGAAAGAGAGAGGATTTTCTGATTAGGATGTGGTGTTTTCTGCATTTGTAGTTGAAGATTTGTTAGAGATTGCTGTTGGTTGTGGAGTAGGAAGTGGAAGGAAATATCATACTTCCATGGTTTCTAAGCAGTATAGTTGTTCCAGCTGAGCAACAAATGGTGTCCTGAGGGAGAAGGAATGCCCTTTTCTTTGGTGTTCACCTGCTCAAGGGGGAAGTGTTCTCTTAGTAGAGATACGACCCAACTTCTGGACAATCGTCAGTCTCACAGCATCTCTCTTTACACCAGCCTCCTTTTTTCCTTCTTTCCTCTCTGTGTTTAACCACCGGGGAAAAGAAATCATTGTCCAAAAGAATATATATATTTTTTATTGTTGTTCTTGTTTTTCCTCCAACAGAAGCCAAGTATTTGAAAACTAGACACCCCTCTATGGTCTCAAAGAAGAAAAAAAAACCAAGTATGAGTGTCAAAGAGTGAAAACTGAATTATACGACCCAAGTTGCTCTCTAAAATAAGAATTCTGGCAAAGAATTAGCAAAAGTAATTCCTAAAGAGTGGAAAGTGCGGTATTGATCAAAACTGAAGTGTGCCTAGTGAAATTAAATTTGTTATCGAATGGCTTCAAGACATTTTCTCAGGGTCTATTGGCAATTGGATCAGCAAACAAAGGGATTCATCATGAAATAATAGCTGTTTTTTGAGGTCCTACTCTGTGCCAGGTCCTATGCCAGACACTTGTGTATAATTGCTTGGTCTTTAGGTTTTTAAAGTTCTATCTATCTTATTTACTTACTTTAGTTTCTGCTGTGTCTTCGTTTGGAGAAGGCAATGGCACCCCACTCCAGTACTCTTGCCTGGAAAATCCCGTGGACAGAGGAGCCTGGTGGGCTGCAGTCCATGGGGTCGCTAGGAGTCGGACACGACTGAGCGACTTCACTTTCACTTTTCACTTTCATGCATTGGAGAAGGAAATGGCAACCCACTCCAGTGTTCTTGCCTGGAGAATCCCAGGGATGGGGGAGCCTGGTGGGCTGCCATCTATGGGGTCGCACAGAGTTGGACATGACTGGAGCGACTTAGCAGCAGCAGCAGCAGCAGTGTCTTCATTGCTGAGCGTGGGCTTTCTTTGGTTGTGGTGAGCAGGGGCTGCTGTCTTCTTGCCGTGCGTGGGTTTCTCATTGAGGTGGCTTCTGCTGTTGCAGAGCACAGGCTCTAGGGTGCAGTCTCAGTAGTTATGGCCTGCAGGCTTAGTTGCTTCACAGCACTTGGGATCTTTCTGAATTAGGGATCGAACTGATGTCCCCTGCATTACAAGGCACATGCTTAAACACTGGACTACCAGGGAAGCCCTAGAATAGGTTTTTGGAATGGATATTATCACTCTTCTTTGGCACATAAAGAAATGGCAGTGTGGATAGGTTAAGTACCTGGCTTGTGTCCTAACACCTTTAAGAGCTCTAGTTAGAATTCAGCGTGTTGGGCTTCAACACTGTATCTTGGTGTCTAGGGAGTGACTTGATAATACCACATTAAGGTGGGCAGAATGTCTATGCCACTTCCCATTGCATACCTAGGACCTGGCATAGTGCCCAGTGCATAGTAGGACTTTGGAATTCATTAGCTCAACCAACAGGTAAATACCAGAGGACTGAGAGTAGTCCATGGTGTTGAATTAGGAAACCATGTGTCCCTTGAAGTTCAAGATGTAATAATAACTTCCTATTTGGGTGGCCCTGTACAGTTTAGGGCTGGGTTGCTTCACACCCTTGGACCTTCCCATGGTAAAATCTGAAACTGGTCCTGTACACCAAGGGCAAGGAGAGATGGATGAGAGAGAAACCCACCCCAGATGGGTCGGTGGTGGGTTTTATAGGAAAGGAAACTTACAAACAAAGATTGTCTTGGGCAGCACAAGATGGTAGATTTCTGCCCCCACCCACCCACCAGAATCATAAAAGTTTACAAAGAAGCCTTCATTGGTGTTCAATCACACACACAGTCCAGATGGTCTCAGTGATACTTTACTTTTCAAGGCTGCATCCTTGAAACAACTCCTCGGGTGGGAATGGTGGGTGGAAGGTCCATGGACGGGGAGGGGGTGAGGCACCTCTGATTGCCTGGGTCCAGCCCGGTCAGCTGGCAGACATGCCCGCTCAATGACTGCCTCCAACAGCCTGACATATACTTTATTTCACTCAACTTATCTCAGACTCTGAGTTCACTGGGATGTTGGTTTAGTTGCTAAGTTGTGTCTGACTCTTGTGACTTCATGGGACTGTAACCCACCAGGCTCCTCTGTCCATGGAATTATCCAGGCAAGAATACTGGAGTGGGTTGGCATTCCCTTCTCCAGGGGATCTTCCTGACCCAGGGATCAAACCCACGTCTCCTGTATTACAGGCCAATTTTTTTTACCAATTGAGCCACCAGAGAAGCCTCACTAGGGTAGGAAGTATCATAGAATTTTACTGAAAGAAGAAGTTAGATCCCTGGGGATAAGCAAACTTCTTGAGTTCAGATTTTCTGCTTGAGACCAAAGGATCTTTATTGCAGCCTCATACTCCATGGATGGCCACATAAGTTTTTATGAATTAAAATCATAGATAAGGAATAATATTCCTGTTATTTTTTTATTATGTGTGTATGAGTAAGCATTTCTACAGAAAACTTGAAACAAGTAGTCTGAGGGAGAGGGGTAGTGTTATAACTATATAGAAGCAATTTCACTTAAAAATATCTTTTAAAAAACTATTACCTATAATAAATACTTGTTCTACAAAGCTTAGAAAACACAGATAAGCAAAATGAAATCCGGTGACAATTGTCCATCATTTCTCTACTTCAGATATAGAGACAAGCATGCCATCTATCCTTTTTTTCTATGCATATATGTTTTTTAAAAAAAGCAGTCTCATAATTTCTTTTGAAGTTTAATATGGTACACATCTTTATGTGTCAATAAATTATTTCTATATCATCACTTTTAATGACTACAAAGTGATCTGCTGTATGAACAGACCATAATGTATTTTACCAACCTCTTATGGTTGGACATTTGGGTTGCTTCCAAATTTTTACTGTAACGAAGCAATATTACAGTGAACGCCCTTGACCATATATATATATATATATATATATCTTTGTGCAATTGATCTTGACCGATCATTTCATAGATGAATCTACAGAGACCAGAAAGGTTATGAAATTTATCTGAGAGGCAGAACCAGGCAGAACCAGGACCAGATTTCTGGGATTTTAGGTCCCTGCCTAGGAGGACCTGTTTCCCTGTTATATCAGTGGAGGCTGCTGGGCGATGTCTACACCTTCCTGTGAAAAGGGAGGAATCTGTGGCCGGTGCTGGGGATCATGCAGCATCAGGGCTAAGCTACCCTCAGAAGGAGAAAGTCAAATTAAAAACAGACAGATAACATTACTTTATTGCTTTAACACTGTTAGTACAATTCTTTAAGTCCTTTCTTCCTGTTCTTCTATTATGTTGTATTCCCTGAGTTTCTTTCCTTCTTCTCTGATCTTCCATCTCCCTCCCTCCTTCCCTCTGTTCCTTCTTTTCTCTCTCCCTTTCCTTGCCTTCCGTTCCCCTCCCCTCCCTTCCACTCTTCTTTCCTTTATCCCTCTGTCTGACAAGTATTGATACTACTCGAGTTTCTATCTTCACATTTCTTTTCTACTATTTCCCTGTTTTAATGGCTTCATCTACCACTTCTAGACAAATGATTCCCAAATCTGAAGCTTCTCTCATGATGTCTCTCCCAAAGGCCAGTCCTGGACTTCCTACCCACTGTTAGAACTTTGTATCCCTGGACCCCACACTTCTAATGAAAGCCACTCGTTTCCCCAGGCTGGAATGTCCTGCCAAGTCTCACCAGTCCTATTTCTGGCACTCAGCCTCCCTCTGCATTCCCACTCCTTCTGCCCTGATTCTGAGGCATATTACCTCTTGCCTGGACTGTGACCATGGCCTCTTACATGGTCCCCCGGCCTTTCTTCTCTCCCTGGGTAATTCATCCTGCCTGGGCTTGGTGCACGAATCTACTGAGGTCACTGCTCTGACCTGCACTATCTACTGAATAGATTCCAAAACTGTTAGCCTGGCCTTCAAGACTTTGTGTACTTTGACCCTAAACTACCTTCCTAGCCTCATCTAACCTCTTTCTCTCGAATGGACATTGTGTTTCAGTCCAGTTGGGCTCCCTGTTAACACACTTACCTAATAACTGACTTTGAGCCTTGATTGGGCCAGTTCCTGGACCTGAAGTTCCTGTTCCCGTCGGCCTCTTGAGATCTTAAAAAGATGAATGCCACCTCTTCCATGAAGCCTTCCCTGGTTCCTTGAGTCATAGGTGATCCTGTCCTTCTTTGATTGATCACAACGCTTTGTGGGCAATGCTAAGCAGCCACTGTAGCTATGTCCCACTTGGATTTTCAGCTCCTCATGGGGAAGAACACGTGTCTTCCTCTAAACCCTACTTTCTCAAACCCTTTTCCTATAAAATTAGTGTCTCCTTTATAGTAGGTTCTCAGAAAGTATTTGTTGATTAGTTAAAGAGTTTGGGGTTTAAGAAATTTTACATACATTTATCAGAAGTATAGCCACAGTACAAAACAAATTTTAAGGGCTTGCTGTTTTTAAAGCAAAACAAACTATGTGTGTGTGTGTGTGTGTGCGTGCGCTCAGTTGCTCGGTTGTGTTTGACTTTTAGCTGCTACTTATCAAATCTTCTCCTTGTTCAGTGTTCTGGAAATACATATGATTGGGATTCAAAAATAAGTGGTCAGAATGTCAGTAGAGTTGTCTGGATAGATACACTTTTGAAAGTGAGAACCCTTTTCTCTGACCCTAAAATATACTCTGCTCCATTCCTTCTAGCAGAAAGGTCATAGGATTGAAGTCATTACACTTGACTTCTGTTCCTTGTAAACTGTGTGACCCTGAGCAACTTTTCTCACTTGTGACATAGTGATGCCTACTGTATTACTTCAGAGTTACATTTGGCTGTTGGTAACAGACATTTGATACGGTGGCTTGACAAAAGATTTTCATGTTCTATAGCTGTCAATGACCCCAGCTTCTGCTTTCTGTTTTCCCTCTTGGTGTGTGGTGTTAATTTCCAAGGTAGCCTCAGAGACCAAAATCGCTGCTTGAGCTCCAGCTTTCTTATCAACATTCCCAGCAAGGAGGAGGAAGGGACCAAGGCCACCTCTTCCTAGTTGAGTAAGCTCCCTTTAAATAGTTTAAAGGAGTTTTCTAGAAGTTACACTCAACAATGTTGGCTTAGAGCTGATACAGTACTTTTCAGCTGCAGTTACATATTTGAAACACAAGAGGACTTTTTAAAAGTACCTATGCCAGTGCCTCACTGCAAATAAATCAGAAGCTTCATGGTTCGAGTCAGGACTCAATATTTTAAAATAATCTCAGGTGATCCAGTTGCATAACTCAGGTTGAGGATCCCCGAGGTGGGGTGACTATATAATTGATAATCCAAATGGGGACACTTGAGCATAAAAGAGGGACAACTGGCTTAAACTGAGCCTGTCCTGGGCACACCCAGAGGTACAGTGATACATATTATAGTTTATCCTCTACCCTTATCTGCTACATGGCTAGGCATGTATTTTCCTACTGATCTGGAAGGAGAAAATGGAAGCGGAGAAGAGATACTGGTTAAAGGCTCTCAGGGTTCTCTCCAGTTCTTACTCAAGTTTTACGGCAGGGTTAATGAGATGAATGTACATAAAATCACTTGGTAAGGTACAGGGTTTCAGAGATGTGGTTATAAATAAAATGATCATAATTTAGGACGCATAAGTATATTTCATGGCCAGAAGGAACACAGTTTGGATTGACTCAGCATATGTTTAATTTAGAGCCTTAAGACCATTTTCTTAGTTCACTGGGAGTCAGTGCTTCATGGAGGTTTTAATTTTTTATTTTTTGACTGCAGCGTGCAGCATATGGGGTCTTAGTTCACCAACCAGGGATTGAACCCTCAACCCTGCATTGTAAGTGCAGAGTCTTATGAACTGCCAGGAAAGTCCTCACAGAGCTTTTTGAGTGTGGCCTTCGGAGGCTGATAAAACCACTGAGGTTCGAATCCCAGCTTCTTCCCAGCCTTGTCATTTGACGTCTCTAAACCTCTTCAGTCTCCAGAATATTACTTAGCTCAAAGGGTTGTTACAGGGATTAAAGAAGTTAATATGAAGAAAGGATTCAATTTGAGGCCTGGCTTATAGTAAACGTTCAATAATTGGCCATTCTCTATTAGTCAAAAGATTACTTTGGAGGGTGCAAAAAAAAAAAAAAAAAAGCCCATCTTTTCTGCCTTTCAAGAGCCTAAAGTGCTAAAGAATCAGGGGTGTTTTTAGTTGATCACTGTCCCTGAGCCCTTTCTCTCCTCCCCTCTGGCTGGGAGGTGAGCCGCAGAAAGAAGGAATTGCGAATGCAAACTGTCTTTCCTCTCCCCGTGGTCCCCTGTTTTAACTGACCCTCCAGCAAGGGTCTGGATTGAACCACCAGTGGGGCTCCCAGCTGACTAGAGCAGCTAATCGCCAGAATTAAATTCATTATTTCAGCGACTTGATGCATTGGGAGATTTGTGCATTTGAAATAACCTTTGCCTGTGGCGATTTTGTCTCCAGTGATTCTTCCTTCTGGCCACTGTGTTCCAGGTATAATCTCCCTTTGCATCCACTCAGTGCTAACTTGTAAACTTTCTTCCCTGGGGCTCGCTCCTCTAATCTTGCCTTCTCTGTGTTTGGCTGTACCCTTGTTTTCCTTTATTCATTCTGCATTGCTTTTATCTCCTTACCTTTCCTCCTGCTGAGTGTAAACAAACCTTAAGGCAAAAAAAAAAAAAAAAAAATGAAGGCGGGCAGGATGTTGTTCCCTTGAAGGGGAAAAGAGTCTAAATCTCAGAGATGGTGCACCTTACTGTTGGCAGTCAAAATTCAATACTTTCTACTTGTAGCATCACTGCCCAAACAAGGCTAAAATGTCTGGAAGAAGTAGCAAGGGAGTTCTGTGGGGAGGAGAGCTGCATATAGAAACTATTTTTGAATAAATTTTTGAGTTTGTTGATAGAAAACCTTTACAAAGCCTGATTGGCTTTTTTTTTTCCTGTGTCACTGGATATGCTTTAATCACTTGTTTTCCCGACTGCTTTTTTTTTTCCCTGACTGTCTTAAGAGACATGATACTTGTAATTGGGTCTGATTCTTCTGGGCAGAGATTGGCAAATT
Source organism: Bos grunniens (assembly GCF_055505025.1). Lineage (NCBI taxonomy): Eukaryota > Metazoa > Chordata > Mammalia > Artiodactyla > Bovidae > Bos > Bos grunniens. The sequence continues at coordinate 74,453,360 of NC_141170.1, forward strand.
TTTTTCTGTAAGAGGCCAGCTAGTAAATATTTTAGGCTCTGCAGGCCATTCTCTCTCTGGCAACTACTTGACTCTGCTGGCAAGGTGCAAAAGCAGCCACAGATAGTGGAAAAACAACAGGTGTGACTGTGTATCAATAAAACTTTATTAAATAGACACTGAAATTAGAATTCCGTATAATTTTCACAGATCATGGTATTCTTCTTTTTCTTTTTTCTTTTCCTCTCATTATTTGAAAATGTGAAAATAATTCTTAGCTCACAGGCAGTGGAGTAACAGATGGTGGGTGGGATTTGGCTCTGGGGGTTAGCTTTTAGACTCCTGCTCTAATGAATTAGAAAAAGCACAAGGATTGGACTTGTGCTTGGTTCCAGTCACTTCATTTGGAGTCTAGACTCAGTTTCTTCATTAAAAAAAAATCAGGTTAAATGATACCACCTGCTAGAGAGGATGTGGGCTTCCTGGGTGGCTCAGATGGTAAAGAATCTACCTACCAGTGCAGGAGATGTGGGTTTGATCTCTGGGTTGGAAGATACCCCGGAGAAGGGAATGACTACCCACATCAGTATTCTTGTCTGGAAAATTCCGTGGACAGAGGAGCCTGGTGGGCTACAGTCCATGGAGTCGCAAAGAGTTGGACACGACTGAGCAAGAAAACATGCACTGAGACGATGTGGGGCAACAAGAACTCTCACTCACTACTGGTGAGAATGCAAAATGGTACAGCTATTTAAGAAGACACTTTGGCAGGTTCTTACAAAACATATTCTTGCCATACAATCTAGCAAGTCACGGTTTTTGGTATTTTCTCAAATGATTTGAAAACTTATATCTACACCTACACAACAAAAAACCCTGTATATGATGTTTATAGCAGCTTTATTCATAGTTGCCCAAACTTGGAAGCAACCAAGATGTCCTTCACTTGGTGAATGGATAAATAAACTGTAGTACATCCAGGTAATAGAATATTATTTAGTGCTAAAAAGAGTTGAGCCATCAAGCTATGAAAAGATATGGAGGAACAGTAAGTGACTTTGCTATACGAAAGAAGCCAGTGTGGAAGGTGTACATACTGTGTGATTCCAACTATATGACTTTCTGGAAAAGGCAAAACCATGGAGACGGTGAAAAGACAGGTGGTTGTCAGGGTTAGAGGAGAGCGAGCAGATGACGCACAGAGGGGTTTTAGGCCTGAGAATTATTCTGTATGCTATTACAATGGTAGATACATGCCAGTGTACATTTATCAAGACCCAGAGAATATATAATATTAAGAGTGAACCCTAATGTAAACTATGGACTTTGAGTGGTTATGATGTATCAGTCAGTTCATCTAATGTAATGAAGTTTCCACCCCGTTGATATTGGAATAGGGGGTGTCCTGTGTAAGCCTGTAGAGATAGGGAGTATATAGGATTTCTCTGCTCAATGTTGCTGTGAATCTAAAACAGCTGTGAAAAATAAAGTCTATTAAAAAATAAGGTTAATGATATCTGCTCAATCTAACTCATAGCCCAGTGATCTGTTGAGTTAGTTGTAAAGCACTAAGGAAACAGGAGTTGCTACCACAAAGCTAGTTACTGAATAGAAGTCAGCTCCCTTCTTCCCTTTGAAATGTTCTGAGTAACAGGAGTCTGGAGAGAGGTTTCCAGAATGAAACGTTTCTGGGTACCTCCTGGAAATGCACAGTGGAGGCATTGACTTCTGGGTTCTAGGAACTCAGGTGGGGCTGTTGACTAGTTTCTGCACATGGTCTCTCCATGTGTCTTGGGCCTCTCCTAGCATGGCTTTCTGAGAGTGACTGTCCCAAGGCTTGTCATTAAAAAACTACCACCGTGCTTGCTTCGGCAGCACATATACTAAAGTTGGAATGATACAGAGAAGATTAGCATGGCCCCTGCACGAGGATGACACACAAATTCGTGAAGCGTTCCATATTTTTTACAGGAAGCTTGGGGCTGGTGCACTGGGATGACACAGAGGGATGGTATGGGAAGGGAGGTGGGAGGGGGGGTTCAGGATGGGGAACACGTGTACACCTGTGGTGGATGCATGTTGATGTATGGCAAAACCAATACGATATTGTAAAGTAAAATAATAATAATAATAAAAATAAAAAATAAAATTAAAGGCATCTGAACAACAACCAAAAAAAAAAATAAAAAATAAAAAACTACCACCAAATGCAAAACGTGATTAAGGTTATTCAACTCAGCATTTCCCAGACACATGCATGACTTCAGAGACCATTAACCAATCCAACACCAATAACATTAGGGTCTGTGGGAGTCTACAGATGCTGTTTGGAGGATGCTAGTCTAAGTCATTTCAATTAGTGCCATAGGGAAGCTAAACACATGAGGAATTTACCTTCATGAAGCTTCAAATCTTGCCGAGGAAAAAAGGCAAAGAATTGTCTTCTACTGACATTTGGTCTTATTGCTGTTTGATACTACCTGTCGCACAGAGTCGGACACGACTGAATCGACTTAGCAGCAGCAGCGGCAGCAACAAGTACTGATGCTAAAGCTGAAAGTCCAATACTTTGGCCACCTCATGTGAAGAGCTGACTCATTGGAAAAGACCCTGATGCTGGGAGGGATTGGGGGCAGGAGGAAAAGGGGACGACAGAGGATGAGATGGTTGGATGGCGTCACCGACTCGATGGACGTGAGTCTGAGTGAACTCTGTCAGTGAGGGACAGGGAGGCCTGGCGTGCTGCGATTCATGGGGTTGCAAAGAGTCGGACACGACTGAGCGACTGAACTGAACTGAACTGAACATGTTGTTATATTTTATTAGAAAGTTATGAGCTATTGGCAAATGTGTGGATTTAAGTCACCTTTTTCAGTTAGACTTTGTTAATTTTTCCCACATTTATTTCAATAGTAACAGATTATTGAAATGAAAAGGCAAGTTAATGGAGGAGTCTGCCTCAGTTACAGTTCTGTTTCCTCCATACTCCCTATGTGTGCTTCCCGTGTAGTGTCTCAGTGGTAAAGAATCTGCCTGCCAATGCAGAAGACATGGTTTGACCCCTGGGTCAGAAAGATCCCCTGAAGGAGGAAATGACAACCCACGTCAGTGTTCTTGCCTCAAGAATTCCATGGCAGAGGGGCCTGGCGGGCTACAGTCCATAGGGTCACAAAGAATCGGACACAACTCAGCATGCATGCAAAAAATACTCACTTTGTAAAGAGAGATGTACATAGAATTCTGGTTCTCAAGATAGCAGCATAGATATTTGTGGATTGATGTATTAGGGAAGTTAATGATGCTGAAGCTCAAACTCCAATACTTTGGCCACCTGATGTGAAGAACTGACTCATTGGAAAAGACCCTGATGCTGGGAGAGATTCAAGGCAGGAGGAGAAGGGGATGACAGAGGATGAGATGGTTGGATGACATCACTGGCATGATGGACATGAGTTTGAGTAGGCTCCTGGAGTTGGTGATGGACAGGGAAGCCTGGCGTACTGAAGTCCATGCGGTCGCAGAGTCAGACACGACTGAGTGACTGAACCGAATGACTTGTTAGCCTCTTCGGTGTTGTTTCGGAGAATAATCAAGTATTCTGAAATTGTTTCTGAGCTGCCCACACTGCAGGATGCTCTGTGGAGTTGCCCATAGCAAGAAGCAATTTGGCTGACCTCTTCTTTGCTGTACACCTGATTTTCTGCTCCAAACATAGCACCACATTTCTGATGCCCTGGGCAATGAGTGCATATCTCTTCAAGATGCGCCCCACCACCTAAATGAACCTTACATACCCTGCATGGCTTCTCTTTTAACCAGGCCATTCCGAATGCATTCTCCAGTGTGAAGAAAGGTCTGTCCAGCTCTTGAATGTGATGTAATAAAAGAACAGAAATTTATACTGGTAGGCAGATAATCTGTGCTGCTGCTGCTGCTGCTGCTGCTAAGTCGCTTCAGTCGCGTCCGACTCTGTGCGACCCCATAGACGGTAGCCCACCAGGCTCCCCCGTCCCTGGGATTCTGCAGGCAAGAACACTGGAGTGGGTTGCCATTTCCTTCTCCAGTGCATGAAAGTGAGAAGTGAAAGTGAAGTCGCTCAGTCGTGTCTGACTCTAGCGACCCCATGGACTGCAGCCCACCAGGCTCCTCCATCCACGGGATTTTCCAGGCAAGAGTACTGGAGTGGGGTGCCATTGCCTTCTCCGCAGATAATCTGTACTGATATAATATTCTCAAAGCCTTGAGAATAAATGATTTCTTTTCCATTACAGCTGGCAACAATAATATCTATACTTTTATAGCATTTAATAGGGTACATTGTCCCTTTAACTGTGTTTAAGTGTTTAAGAATGGGGCAACTTGGTCAGGAGAAAAGTGTTTGCAAATAAAGCAGTGAAGCCCAGAGGTTTTGATGAACAGGCCCAAGGACTCCCAGAAGGAGATGGAGCTACGGTTTGCGTTCCACTCTTGACTCCAGGTTCTTTCAACTCTATTTGCTGCCTTCTGAGAGATGGACATCCTGTAGTTGGACAGGTAACAATGAACTTATTAATACTACGCATTTAAATGACATCTGTGATGCCTACTACACAGAATCACCTAATAGCTAATATTCTTTTTCCCAGTAGTCTTGAAACATAGTCTGGATAAATCCAGAGCTCTTAAAAATTTTTTCATTAGAAAACATTTTGAAAACATTCAAGAGCAGAAAGAAGAGTATAATTGCTCCCTATGATCCAAGTTTTCAGTTTTAATAATTAGCAGCACATGGGCGAGCTTGTTTTAGCTCTTTCCCCCACCTCAACTGGATTAAATGAAAAATCCTAAGTATCATATTATTTCTTCTGTAAATACTTAAGGATATGTCTCTAAGAGATAATGTTTTCTGATTTTTTTTTTTTCCGTATAACAAACCTCTTCTAAACTTAATGCTTTAAAACTATAGTTTATTATTCTCTCCACAGTTCTGTGGGTTCACTGGGTTTAGCTGGGCAGGTCTCTAATGCATCTGAAGATACATCTGGGCTGGATTTGCAAGAGGGCTCACTCATAGGACCGTCCGCGGGGAACTCAGGTGGCACTGCTGATTTTAGTTCCTTTTGATGGTCTCTCAATGTGGCTTGGGCTTCTCCTAGTATGGCTGCTGGGTTCCAAGAAGGAATGTCCCAAGAGCAAGAGTTCAAGACATTTGAGTAGAAGCTTTAAGGCTCTTATGACCTAGTCTCAGAGCTTACGGTCATGCTTCCATCACATTCCATTGAAGAAGGGAGTCACTGGGGCTACCCCAGGATTAATGGAAGGGATTTAGACTCTACCTCTCAATGGGAAGAGATGCTAAAAAAATTAAGAATAATTCCTGGATATCACAAATATCCAGTCAGTGTTCAAATGGACCCATTTGAACTACTGGTATTTTACATTTGGTTTGTTCAATGCAAACGAGAATCAAATGAGGATCAAATGAGTTCCACATTTTATGGACTTTTATGTTTCTTTTAATCAAAGATACTCCCTCTCTTTTTACTCTTTGCTTGAAATTTATTTGTTGAAGAGGCAGGTAATTTGTCCTATTAAATTTACTACAGTCTGAATTTTGCTGCTTACAGACCCCGATGTTCCTCTTTCTCTTTTATTTTTCTCTTGGAAACTGTTAGGTACAGAAGCTTGATCAAGTTTAGGTTTAACATTTCCGAGGTGGTGATGTGTACTTGTTGCGTCACACCAGGAGGTGCAAATCAGTTTTATCTCTTTGGCGATGTTGAAATTGACTTGTGGGATCAGGTGTTAAATCCAGAGCACCTTACTCCAATTGTGCCTTTTTAGGAAAAGTTTTTAAGTAGTTGCCTCATGTTTTGCAGTTTCAGGAAATGTAGTGTCTACATTTCTATATCTCTGCATCTACCCTGAGCTAACCATGGTGACTGCAGCCATGAAATTAAAAGACGCTTACTCCTTGGAAGAAAAGTTATGACCAACCTAGATATCTGCATATTGAAAAGCAGAGACATTACTTTGCCAACAAAGTCTGTTTAGTCAAGGCTATGGTTTTTCCAGTGGTCATGTATGGATGTGAGAGTTGGACTGTGAAGAAGGCTGAGCGCCGAAGAATTGATGCTTTTGAACTGTGGTGTTGGAGAAGACTCTTGAGAGTCCCTTGGACTGCAAGGAGATCCAACCAGTCCATTCTGAAGGAGATCAGCCCTGGGATTTCTTTGGAAGGAATGATGCTAAAGCTGAAACTCCAGTACTTTGGCCACCTCATGTGAAGAGTTGACTCACTGGAAAAGACTCTGATGCTGGGAGGGATTTGGGGCAGGAGGAGAAGGGGACGACAGAGGATGAGATGGCTGGATGGCATCACTGACTCGATGGACGTGAGTCTGAGTGAACTCTGGGAGGTGGTAATGGACAGGGAGGCCTGGCGTGCTGCGATTCATGGGGTCGCAAAGAGTCGGACACGACTGAGCGACTGAACTGAACTGAACTGAACCATGAGCTGGACATCATATCAGATTCTTTCTATGAATTAAGTTTTCATAACATTTATTTTTTTTATAGGGCTGATTTATTTTTCATAACAGCCCTATAAAGGAGGTGTTATGAGCATCCCCATTTTCCAGAGAAGGAAACTGAGACACCATACTCCTAGTGCCTGACATCCAGGCAGTGAATGCTTTCTGATTAATTCTCAATCACAAAAGGGATTCATCCTCATTTGCGGGATTTCTGAGAAAGGGAACGAGGTCTTATAGGAGGGCAAAATGAGGAAGTCACACATTCAGTTGCCTCCATTTGACATCCAGAGTCATTGAGTCTTGAGGCTTGTGAGGCAAATTCTGCCCCAGCTTCCTAGTGCAGGAGAATGATTTATTGAACAATAACATTTCCCTCTTTTGCATTATTCATTGTGCAGTAGGGTCAGGAGGGCGTGGCCTGCTACCTCCGCAAAGGATGCCGGGATGTCACCCTGCTTTACATTTGTGTTACTTGCTTTACCCAGACACTGGGTGCCAGCAGGAGGCTCAGAAACGACAATTTTATTTTAAAGAAAATATTTTCAAATGCAATTTGCAGTTTATACATGAAGAGTAATGAGCAAAACAGATGCAGCTGTCTTTTAAATTAACCCTGCCGTGCCACCCAGTTTGCTTTCCTACCGAAGTGATAATGTAGGCAGCTTTGGTGCGGTTTGTCGGGAGTTTGGAAACTTCTGGAGCTTCAGAGGCAGTGGAGTTTGGCTAACAGACAGATGCATGGCCGATATGCTGGGTATCTAGGGCTGCTGTGTTGGGGGGGAAAAAAGCCTCAGAAGAACAGAATTCAAGAAAAACATAGGGAAATGGCTTCTGAGAATGAACTGCAAGGACCGGATGACCGAGCCCTGAACGGCACTGTTGGGTAGCGGGAACGCTTCACTTTCTCCAGGGAACCATTCCTGAAGGACACAGCAGCATTTCCTGCATCTCTGTGGAGCTATTTAGAGCCGTCTTGGTGCGGCTGCCCAGTCTCACGTGGTCTAAAGCAGAGTCCGCGCTCTGTCACCTTGGAGAGGTTGTCCTCCACGCTCTCAGGCAGGCACCCGTGCGCCGTTGGGGGCCAGCTCTGCCCTCCCTGGAGGATTCCCCATCTGGAGACCACACCCCAGTGGTCATAAATGCACCCAAGCTGTGTGGGTCTCTGGGCTCACCAGTCATGCATGTTGATAAAGCCAATTTCTTAACAGTGCCTGAAAGGGAGAGACTAGTTCCAATTTAGAAGATACAATTTCTTTACATTCCTGGGCATGGCTCTTGGTTATTTTGAAGGGCACGAAATGACTTAAATCAAGGTGAGTTCACACCTGATTATAAAGAGAGACACAAGCACACATGCAGACACACCCACAATTTAATGTTTTGATATACTGACATCACTCCCAAGCAGACACAATGAGGGTGCTGTTTGACTCAGGGAAAGAAGGAGGCGGCCTCAGGTGTAAGACTGAGGCACAGACTACCAGGAAGTTTCCATGGTCTGATGAAGGAGATAGGCTTCACTCTGAGGCATATAATGGCTTTAATCCATCTGCTGCCTAATTTCTTTTCTTGGGGTTAAGGGCTGAACCTGGCCTGTAGAGACTCCGAGTTAAATTAGCCACTCAGGGATACAGCGTTTTTAATGACCAAGCAGTTATCTCATTAACAGCACGAGGACGTTTTATGTAGAGCACTGTGGTGGTTGCTTATTTTTAAAATACTTTTTGTCCATGTGCCTTTCCCATGGACAGAGTCCTTAGTAGTATTTCCTGGGTTGGTGTCTTATGACTCAGGAATAGAGGCTTATATGAGATCTGCAGGAAGGAAGAGGAAGAAAGAGAGGAAGGAAGGAGAAAGGAAAAAGGGAAGGAGGAAGGAAGGAAGGAGGGAAGAAAAGAGGCAGAAACAATGACCCTCAGACTGGCCAGTTCGCTGGAGTTGAGTTGAATATATCACTGTTGAAAGATTTGTCTTTTCGCTTCATGTTTTTTACCTAAATTAAGGTGATTGGCTACACTGACTGGTTGGAAGCCACCATTAGGTCCCACTCCATCTATCTTTAGAGTGGTGGTGCAAAGTCTCCGGTGGGGCAGCATCCTCAGCCATGATGTAATGAGAGTTTCTACCTCATGCTTGTATGTCATTCACACGAGTGGAGCATCTTGGGAGCTGGAATAGATTGATGTCCCCTCCAAGAATAGCACTGATTATAGAACAGATTTTCCCATATACAGAGCCATTTTTAATTCACTGCCTACCACAGCTGCCAGCCTGCAGAGATAATTCCTTCTAGCAGAATAGCTCTAGATTATTATAGGGAAATCAAATTTGCATAAAAGCTCCCTCCCTTTCTCTCTCTCTTTCTCTTTAAGTTACTAAACAGATATTGTCAATTGCTTTTGTTGGGAGAGCTTTGCGGGGGGCGGGGTAAGGGGAAAATACATTAATTTAGGGGGAAATGACACAGAAACTTTCTATACAGTTTTAAATATTTTGACGACGTATTTAGTGTGACATGACACTTGATGGATGCTTCACTGTTTTCAATATGCTTTTTAGTTCAACAAACTTTTAATATATTTTAAAATTTTATTTTGAATGAACATAGGCCCTGGGGACATAAACATGAATGGCCTTTACTTTTGAAAAGCTTATTTTATTTGATTCATGGGGAAAATTATGTGAAATAAATAAGGTATTAGGTCCATTAGGTCCATTTTGCATATGAGGAAACTGAGGCTCAGAGAAGTTTTTGAAAGTGTGCTCAGCTGAAGAAGGAAAGATTGAGAACAGGTCTTCAGAGTCTCGTTTGGGCTTGTTTGGGGTACCATGATGTCACTCAGGAGGGGAAAGGTTGCTGTTGCAAATTGGCAGCTTAGAGGTGTTGGCCAAACCTTTTAATTTGTCTTTGAAAAATCAGAAAGTTTTACCCCTGCATCTTCCACCCCTCAAAAGAAAGGACTTCTGGCTTCTTTTTAAAACATATCTTAACATCTGACAACACAAGCCTGTATTCCATCAAGGTAAGTCTGCTTCATCAGACTGGGTATGGCCCACATCCTTATGCCCAAGTTGCTCACTTAAGTTACCAGCTTTGGGCAAAGAAAGCTTTGAGTTGTTCCCTCTGCTGAATCTGGCAGAGACCAGGGATGTGGGTACATTGCCCTGGGAGTATCATTCTTGCACTTGTTTTTAAAATAATCTTTTCATTTTTCCCTTGCCTCAATTTTTCAGCTTTAAAAGAAAGTTGGTAATTTTTCAGCTTTTTCAAAAAAGATTATCTCCTGTAGGCCCCCAATCCTGATGATTTAGGATTTGGAGACTCACGAGAGATTTTTACTCTGTTAGCCACTGTAGGCTGATATTCTGCTTGTATTCTTTAAAAGGCTTTTGTAGATATTATTTTATTCAGTTGTGTTCTGTTTTCTGATCTGTTTTAAGCTATCTTTTGGGGGATAAAGAGTGTGAATGTAGAAGTCTATCTAGCCTTCACTTTGGCACGTGGGCTTCAATTTTCTGATTTTGTTGAGCAAATTTCTATGCTGAATATCCAGTTCTTTGCGACCCTATGGACTGTAGCCTGCCAGGCTGCTCTGTCCATGGAATTCTCCAGGCAAGAACACCAGAGTGGAGTAGCCATTCCCTTCTCCAGGGCATCTTCCCGACCCAGGGATCAGACCCAGGGATCAAAGCCAGGTCTCCTGCATTGCAGGTGGATTCTTTACTGCCTGAGCCACCAGGGAAGCCCTCATGCTGAATATAGGTTCTTCTTCTTAAGAAAATGAGGATAAGGCTACTGTAAGAAATAAATTGAGAGATAATCATGGTGTTGAACACTTAGATATAAGGTGTTGCTAAATTCTACTTTACTGCAGAAGTGTAATTAAATCACTTGATTTAACCATGGAAGCTATAGGTTAGACAGATCATCCAGGAATCTAAAAACAGCTCTGGCGCAGGAGACCTTCCGGGAAAGGATTGTATGCAGCAGGCTGAGTATATAAAGTGGGCTCTGGGCCCCGCCCCCAGTATACCTCTTCCTGGTGTGATGCCGTCACCTACTTGTTCCATCACAATTGAGGTGACAATCTGTTGAGGGTCCCACATTGGGTGGAAGGTTGTTTGGGTGCCCTTTGCATAACTTTGCAACTCTACAATTCCAAATCTGGGTTTCTGCCCATCGCCCACCTCCTGAGAAGATGGAGATACGCCTGCAGTATGGGTTGACTTCCAAGCTAGTGACAGTTCACTTGTCCCTCAAATATAACTCCTTTCTTCTCACTGCTTAAAATTCATTTAAGTTGTGCTGTTTTGGCTTTAGGCTTTTGATTTTATGTTAAAAATTAGTTATCAACCTTTTCAAGTGCAGAGTTGGCAAAACATATTCCTACACTTTATCCATGTGACCTTCGTAAAAGCCCTGTGAGGTAGGAGAGTAGCATTGTCTCCTTTGGGGAAAAAAGAAATAACAGAGGAAAGACTATGATTTGGGAGCTAGAGATGCTGGTTTTGAGCCTTAGTTATAACTCAGAAACTGTGTGGTCTTGAACAGGAATACAGTATCTCTGAAACTGATTTCTCTCCCTACATACAGAAAATTAAAATATACTTTACAGAATGATTATAAGGATTAGAGATAATATTTTCATCCATCCACCCATCCATCGTTTATTTATTTATTTATTCTACAAATATTTTGTCAGCTCCCACTGAGAGCCAGGCTCTGTACTGGTTCTGGGAATACATTGGTGAATATGACAGACCCTGTTCCTGCCCTTACTGGGCTTATGGTCTAACACCAAGTACAACATGGAGCACACAGTAATTTTTCAGTAAACGGTAGTTGTTTCGAAACAACCAGCCTAGTGGTTCCTTAGTGAGTGCAGAGCAGAGGGGGAGCTGAGCTCAGATTTTGGAGTCTTTGGCTCTGTCCAGTCCTTGGGGAAAGGAAGCTCACTGTGGCTGTGACCTGAGCCGCTTTATTCTGGTCATCATCCCTGGTGTGCCCTGTCAGAGAGGAGAGTCAGCAACAGACGTTTGTTTCTTCCAGTTCTGGAGGCTGGGAAATTTAAGATCAAGGCACTGTCAGGTGGGATGTTTGCTAAGAGCCCACTTCCGAGTTCATGGACAGCCTTTCCAAGTGAGTCCTCACTTGGCAGGAGGGATGAGGGAGCTCTCTTACAACCTCACTCTTGAGGACTCCATCCTTACAACCTCCCAAAGGCCCAAATGCCATCAGGTTTCAGCATATGAATCTTGGGGGCGGGGTCACAAACATTCGGTCTACATCAGAGTGTAGTGAGGTGGATTATGACCCACTGACTATGGGCAATTTACTTCATTTCACGAATCCTCAAGTTCCTAATTTGCAGAGCGGGCACCATGACAGCACCTGCCTCAGCAGGTTGTCATGGAGATCAGATGAAGTTTCTGGTAAGTAGCAAGCTCAGTACCTGCCACATCGGGAAGTGTTTATAACACAGTGGATGTTATTGTTGGTTGGGCTCTCAAATGGCATATGCATGGATGGGGAGGACATATTTGCTCCTGCTTCTCATTCTTGGCTGTCCTTTCTGTGGCCAGGGGATCAGAACACAGCCGCAGATGTTGAGTCCAAGAGGCTTGTGTCCTCTTTCCACCTGTCTGCTATTTGTCTATATCGTCTGTTGAAAAACTGTGCTGGGCTGAGGCTGGTCATGAGGCGGGCAGGCCATTAGGACAGGTCTTCTTTTGGTCTATTCTGTCCCCTCTCAACCAAACAGTTCTGTTTAACAGTCCTGCCCTTGGCTGGCGGGGTGAGACCACTTATATTTAAGGAAGAGGCTTCAGAGATGCTATGGAGAGAGGGTGCTGTATGTCAAGTTTCTGCCTTATGTCAAGTGTCTGAAGTCAGGCTGCCTGAGTTCAAGTCCCAGCTCTATTTCTTATGAGCTAAGTAATTTGACTGCTGTCAACCCCAGTTTCTTCATCTGAAAAGTAGGGGTAATAATAGCTAAGACTTAAAGAACGTTTACTGTGTTCAAGGCACCTCCCATATACCAATTCATCCATCCCCAACCTGCTCTGAGTTAGCTGTTACTGGTACACCTGTTTGAAACCAGGAAGCTTGAGGCTTAGAGAGATTAACTAACTAGGTTTGCTCAAGGCAAATGACAGACCTGGGGTTTGGACCCAGGCAGTTAGAACCCAGAGTTTTGTGTGCTTAACCACTCCTACTGTCTCCTTCCCTGATGGGATGGGATAATAAGCATGAAGCTTGGCACACAGTATGTGCTTAGTAAAATTTTTTTTTCAAGTGAAAAATTTTAATTTTGTGTTATCCAGTGTGTACTTCTTTCTTTGTAATTTCTTCCTATCATTTAAACTTGGAAATCAGTTAGCCTTTTACATTTCAGCTGTATTTAAAAATTCCTTTTTCTAACTGATGCTTTAATCTCTTGAATGTTTATATTTAATTATTTTGGCCACAAAAAGCAAATTAAAATTTTAATTATTTATTTGTTATTTTGTAGTAGTAAGAACAGTTAAGATTTACCCACTTAACAAACTTTTAAGTGTGTAATATGTTATGATTGATTATAGGTATAATGCTGTAGAGGAGCTCTCTAGAGCTTAGTCATCTTTTTATTTTTTAATTTTTATTTTGTTCAGTTTTAAGTTTTTAAATTGAAGCATGGTTGACTTACAATGTTGTGTTAATTTCTGCTGGACAGCAAAGTGAGTCAGTTATACACATATATATTCTTTTTCTACTATTCTTTTCCGTTTTGGTTTATCAAAAGGTATTGAATATACTCTGTGTTATACAGTAGGACATTGTTGTTTATCCATTCTATATGTATAAAAGCTTACATCTGCTAACCCAAACCTCCTGCTTCATCCCTTCCCAACCTCCTTCCCCTTGGTGACCACTAGTCTGTTAGAGCTTAGTCATCTTGCTTGACTAGAACTTTATACCTATTGATTAACCTCTCCCCATCGCCCCTCCCCCAGCTCCTGGTAATAGTATGTGCAGAGTAGATAATAACCGTCACCCTCAGCTCTGAAGGTGAGTGTGGGTCTCTCTTTCTGGAGCAGTAGGGAGCAGGGCCTTAGGACACTGGCTGGTGGGCATTCTTCCGAGATCTCAGACTCATTGGTGCCTGTGTTCATCTTGGCCTTGTGATAGAAATTTGAAACCTAATTAAAAATTTATTTATTTATTTTTGGCTGTCCTGGGCCTTGCTGCCTGGGATTTCTCTAGACGTAGCAAGTTGGGGCTAATCTCTAGTTGTGGTGCATGGGTTTCTCACTGTAGTGGCTTCTCTTGTAGCAGAGGACAGGCTGGAGGGTGTGTGGGCTTCGGTAGTTGTTGCACATGGGCTCAGGAATTGTGGCTCCTGGGCAGAGCACAGGCTCAATTGTTGTGGTGCGTGGGTTTAGTTGCTCCATGGCATGTGGGATCTTCCTGGATTAGGGATCAAACTTGTGTCTCCCACATTGACAGGCAATTCTTTACCACGGAACCACCAGGGAAACCTGAAACCTAATGCTTATGAGTTGCCCTCATGAGACTGTGATACCCTCATAGCAACACTAACATTACCGTAAATATGGGGTATTTATTAAGTGTCTACTTACACCTGATGCATTTTCAGATGCTCCAGACACAGGTAAGCAACCCTGAATCATGCCCCTCTTGGAGTTTTAAGACCAAAACAAAGAATGCTCCACTTGTTTTGCACTGATGTTAGTTTTCAGTCAGTTGGTATATCTACCTCAAATTCACATGAAAGCTTTTAAAAATCATTATTATCATCACCATTATCATCATCCTCCCCACCATCATCATAACAAGTTCTTACTATGTGCTAACTGCTATGTGCTTTGCCTGACTCATCTCATTTAATTCTCACATTAGAGCATAAAATGAAGATTTCTGTTACGTTAGTCACCTACAAATTAAGGCAAATGTTGTGAAAATATCAGTTGCTTAGCGATAGTTAAAACAGAAGGAAGGGGAGATAAATGTATCTCAGCTTTTGGAATATTTAAGAATTGCAACAAAAACATTTTAAGAGATTCCTTTGGTGTAAATGTCTGTATGCTTAGAAAAATAAGATACGATAAATATAAAATTATTAAAACTGCTAGTATCCATTTCCAAAATATTGCCTAGTGGGCATAGGTCTTTTCAGTTTGTAATAGAATTATGTAATGAGTGCCTACTATGTTCTGGCACCTTGGTATTCCCCTATACCCTGCTTACTTGTGGAAGTTCTTGATTTTTATATAATGTCTCGTTGTGTTAGTAATGAATTAACAGTTAATTTCAGTCTCATTGAGGTACAGGGATTTTCCTAGAGGTACCTCTCAGTGCCAAATAATTTTTAGCAGCTTCCTTTGTAAGGAAAGTTTCCAGGATAGTCAATAAGGAAGACTCTCCCCATTTTATTGGATAGATTCTTTTGTACTTAAAATTTTCTTTCTTTCTTTTTTTTTTTTTTTTTGATCATGAAAGTAATATCAGCCCACACTTCCAATTCTGGCTACATGTTGGGTAGACCAGATGCTCTAATAAATCTTCCTGCTCAAATAAGAATGATGGGTAAAGTATAACTAACATCTTCTAATGATATCTACAAAGAAAGGGAGCAGAATTTCCAGGGCATAAAAATAAAGAGAGAGATGGAAAGTGGGTGTAAAGCATAAACTGAGACTCTGCCCTGAGGGTGTTTGCTGAGAGCAGAAACTTAGATTCTCAAGCTCTGAGTACTGTACTGGGGCTTTCCAGGTGGCACTAGTGGTAAAGAAGCCACCTGCCAATGCAGGAGACACAGAAGATGCAGGTTTGATCCCTGGGTTGGGAAGATTGCCTGGAGGAGGAAATGGCAACCCACTGCAGTATTCTTGCCTGGAGAATTCCATGGACAGTGGGGCCTAGTGGGCCCCCATCCACAGGATCACAGAGTTGGACATCACTGAAGTGACTTAGCACATGAGGACATACTGTGCTGGGGACCAGAAACCAGTCTTTGGGCCGGTGTAATGTGGGAAGGTGAAAGTGAGAACCTACTGTGAAGCTTGGGCACTCAAAGGACAACATTTTCCATGAAAAAGGGAGTTAGGGAAAAAATCCTCCTTTTGGCCAAGAGAAAGACTTAGCTCCCACTGGGGGGAAAAATGTCTTCTTCCCCACATTTTAACAACAGTCCTGCTCTCCTTTGGCTTTGGGAGCTGAATTTAGACTTGCTGAGTGATCTTAAATTGAGGTCCTCAGTGCCTGGAAGATGTGGGGTAAATGCTTTCTGGAGAAATGCACCTTAATCCTAGACCCTGTGGCATCTTCACAGTTTCAGGTTCTGTTCAGTTCAGTTCAGTCGCTCAGTCGTGTCCGACTCTTTGTGACCCCATATGGCAGCATGCCAGGCCACCCTGTCCATCACCAACTCCTGGAGTTTACCCAAACTCACGTCCATCGAGTCTGTGATGCCATCCAGCCATCTCATCCTCTGTCGTCTCCTTCTCCTCCTGCCCCCAATCCCTCCCAGCATCAGGGTATTTTACAATGAGTCAACTCTTCACATCAGGAGGCCAAAGTATTGGAGTTTCAGCTTCAGCATCAGTCCTTCCAATGAACACCCAGGGCTGATCTCCTTTAGAATGGACTTGTTGGATCTCCTTGCAGTCCAAGGGACTCTCAAGAGTCT
The DNA here is from genome assembly GCF_055505025.1 of Bos grunniens. NCBI lineage: Eukaryota > Metazoa > Chordata > Mammalia > Artiodactyla > Bovidae > Bos > Bos grunniens. The sequence continues at coordinate 74,469,543 of NC_141170.1, forward strand.
TCTCCAACACCACAGTTCAAAAGCATCAATTCTTTGGCGCTCAGCTTTCTTCACAGTCCAACTCTCACATCCATACATGACCACTGGAAAAACCATAGCCTTGACTAGACGGACCTTTGTTGGCAAAGTAATGTCTCTGCTTTTTAATATGCTGTCTAGGTTGGACATAACTTTCCTTCCAAGGAGTAAGCGTCTTTTAATTTCATGGCTGCAATCACCATCTGCAGTGATTTTGGAGCCCCCCAAAATAAAATCTGACACTGTTTCCATTGTTTCCCCATCTATTTCCCATGAAGTGGTGGGAACAGATGCCATGATCTTAGTTTTCTGAATGTTGAGCTTTAAGCCAAATTTTTCACTCTCCTCTTTCACTTTCATCAAGAGGCTTTTTAGTTCCTCTTCACTTTTTGCCATAAGGGTGGTGTCATCCGCATATCTGAGGTTATTGATATTTCTCCCAGCAATCTTGATTCCAGCTTGTGCTTCTTCCAGTCCAGCGTTTCTCATGATGTACTCTGCAGTTATCTCACAATCCAGAGTTACAAACACATGAAAAATGTAGATGTTATGTATTTAAGAGTCAGGGAGAAAACAAACAGAGTGAGATCTTTAAGTACTTCAAATATTGGACCTGTGATGATACAGAAAAAATATTCAGAAATAAGTTAAAGATGTTCAATTAAATGATAGAACTGAAAACATGAGAAAAGAGCAAACTGCATGCATGCTAAGTCACTTCAGTTGTGTCCGACTCTTTGCGACCCTATGGACTATAGCCCGCCAGGCTCCTCTGTCCATGGGTTCTCCAGGCAAGAATACTGGAGTCGGTTGCTATGTCCTCTTCCAAGGGATTTTCCTGACCCAGAGATAGAACCTACATCTCCCATGGCTCCTGCATTGCAGGCAGATTCTTTACTGCTGAGCCACCAGGGAACAGTTATCCCCCATTATCCATTTGTTGTTGTTCAAGTAGCTCAGTCATGTCTGACTCTTTGTCACCCCATGGACTGCAGCAGGCCAGGCTTCCCTGTCTTTCACTAACTCCCAGAGTTTGTGCAAACTCATGTCCATCGAGTTGATGATGCAATCCAACCATCTCATCCTCTGTCATCCCATTCTCCTCCTGCCTGCAATCTTTCCCAGCATCAAGGTCTTTTCCAATGAGTTGGGTCTTTGCATCAGGTGGCCAAAGAATTGGGGCTTCAGCATCAGTCCTTCCAATGAATATTCAGGGTTGATTTATTTTAGGATTGACTGGTTTGATCTCCTTGCTGTCCAAGAGACTTTCAAGAATCTTCTCTATTACCAGAGTTCAAAGCATCAGTTGTTTGGTGCTCAGCCAAATTCACATCCATGCATGACTGCTGGAAAAACCATAGCTTTGACCATACAGACCTTTTTCAGCAAAGTGATGTCTATACTTTTTAATACACTCCAGGACATTCCTTATCCATGGGGGAATACATTCCAAGACCCGCCAGTGAATGCCTGAAGCTACAAATATTATTGAACCTTATATATACTATGCTTTTCTTGTACTAATTAGCAGGTATCCCTTACAATGGGAATATGGTGGGCAAAGGGATGATTCATATTCTGAGCAGGATGGAGCTGGATGGTGCAAGATTTCAGCAGACTACTCAGAAAGGCATGAAGTTTAAAACTTATGAATTGTTTATTTCTGAAATTTTTCAGTCAATATTTTTGACAGGATAACTAAAACCATGGAGAGCAAAACTGCAGATGAGGGACTTCTGTATCAAAAGTTTATTGAAAAACCTAGGAAGATTTTTAAAGAGCCCAAGTAGAACGTCTAGAAATGAAAATAGAATTATTAAAATTAAAAGTAAAACATGCTCTTTGTAAGAAATTTGGAAAGAATAAAGGAAAACCCATAAATTAAACATTATTCTATCATGAAGGCACAAGCAGTATTAATAATCTTCATGTAATTCATTCGTCTTTTTTCTATGCATTTTTACGAAATAGACATTATATATGAATAGACATTCCATATGAATATTATTTTATGCCATCATTTTCTTTCTATATGAGCACTTTCCAGTCATTGTACTATATAATATATGTGAGTAAGGAAATGTCATCATGTACATGTTCCTCTGTAGCTGGATTTGGGCTTCCACGGTGGCTCAGCAGTAAAGAATCTGCCTGTAACACAGGAGATAACAGGATACACAGGTTTGATTCCTGGGTTGGGAGGTTCCCCTGGAGAAGGGCATGGCAACCCACTCGTATTCTTGCCTGGAGATCCCATAGACAAAGGAGCCTGGCAGGCTACAGTCCATGGAGTTGCAAAGAGTAGGACATGACTGAAGCAACGAAGCAGGCAAATAGTTGGACTTATTTATTTATTTTTAATTTGCAAAAAACATCTTGGCAGAAGCTGCCAGGCCTTCTTAATGCTTAGGCTAGGAACTGGCACAGTCACTTTTCCCCATGTTCTCCTTGTTTAAATACGTCATGTGGCAGGTTAAGATTCAATGTGGGGAAAATCTATGTAAGGGTATGGATATGAAGGGAATGGTTCATTAGGGACCTAGGTTCCATGTATATAATGTTTTTGTTTTCCTTTATAATACAGTGGTAAGGTATTACACACTGTTCTGTATCTTATTTTTTTTTTCAGTCAAATATTTGCAGTACATTTGGTATTAATACATAAATTATTTGGGATTAGAATTGGCTGCAAGTAAAACTCCAAATTATAGTAGCTTAAACAAAATAGAAATTTGTCTTCTGAATTTATAGATGTTTGGAAGTGGTTGGTCCAACTCTTTCTATTTTGTTGCCCCACCACACGTGACTTCCATTCTCAAACCACCTCAATATGTGAAATGAAGTTTTACATTTTACAATATGTAAAATGAAGTTTTACATTTTACAATATGTAAAATGAAGTTTTACATTTTACAATATGTAAAATGAAGTTTTACATTTTACAATATGTAAAATGAAGTTTTACATTTTACAATATGTAAAATGAAGTTTTACATTTTACAATATGTAAAATGAAGTTCAGCTGAATTCTAACCAGTAGGAAGGAAGGATAAGTGCTGAAGAAGTATTTCTTTACCTGGGATTTGTATTTCTCATTTCTGTTTCTTAGGCAGGACCACACCTAGCTGCAAGGAATGTTGGGATATATAATCTTTATTACAAGTGGAAATGTGCCCAGCTAAACAAACTGGGAATTCTATTCTTAAAGAGGGAGGGAAGAATGGATATCAGAGGACCATTGTACATTAATAATTTTCTCATGTTTTTTGCATATGAGTTCAAATGAGACTTTTTAATATATTCTACTATATTGTTTTCTGGAGAAGGCAATGGCACCCCACTCCAGTACTCTTGCCTGGAAAATCCCATGGATGGAGGAGCCTGGTAGGCTGTAGTCCATGAGGTCGCAAAGAGTCGGACACAACTGAGCGACTTCACTTTCACTTTTCAATTTCATGCATTGGAGAAGGAAATGGCAACCCACTCCAGTACTCTTGCCTGGAGAATCCCAGGGATGGGGGAGCCTGGTGGGCTGCCATCTATAGGGTCGCACAGAGTCAGACACGACTGAAGCGACTTAGCATAGCAGAGCATAGCATAGCATATATTGTTTTCAGGATGATTATACCAATTAGAGTGCACTAGAGTAGGGAAATGCCTATCTTATGTCACTCTCTTCAGCACTGAATATAATGAATTTTATAATATTGGCAGTCAGTTAAGATTATGTCATGTTTTAATTTATTCTTCTTTGATTACTAGCATGAATTGACATTTTTATTCTATTGTTTATTAGCCATTTATATTTTACCTTCCTGAATTTTTGTTCATGCCCCAAGTCCAGGGAGCAATTTGGTTTGTTTCTCTTAACTGTTCATTAAACATTTATATTAAGGTTATTGATCCTGTTAATTATAAAGCAGAAATAATGTCTCTGACAGTCCTGGAATAAGGGATATATGAGAGTATCATTTTCTGATTGTGGTGGGTAGTGAAGAGCTCTCTTCTTCATACTGTATGGGGAATAGGATTTGCACAAGTTCCATGTTTGAGTTAATATCATTCTTCTGCAGCATTTTTAAAAAAAGTATTTTATTTATTTTAATTGGCAGATACTTACTTTATAATGTTGTATTGGCTTTTGCCATACATTAATATGAATCAGCTGTGGGTATACATGTGTCCCCCCATCTGAACCCCTTTCCCACCTCCCTTCCCTCCTTATCCCTCCAGGTTGTCCCAGAGCACTGGCTTTGGGTGCCCTGCTTCATGTGTTGAACTTGCACTGGTCATCTATTTTACATATGGTAATATATATGTTTCAATGCTATTCTCTCAAATCACCCCTCTCCTTCTCCTAAAGAGTTTAAAAGTCTGTTCTTTACATCTGTGTCTCTTTTGCTGCCCTGCATGTAGGATTGTCATTACTGTCTTTCTAAATTCCATATATATGCCTTAATATACAGTATTTGTGTTTCTCTTTCTGACTGACTTCACTCTGTATAATAGGCTTCAGTTTCATCCACCTCATTAGAACTGACTCAAATGTGTTCCCTTTTGTAGCTGAATAATATTCCATTGTGTATATGTACCACAACTTCCTTATCCATTCATCTGCCAATGGACATCTAGGTTGCTTCCATGTCCTAGCTATTTTAAATAGTGCTTCTGCAGTGTTTTAATTGCTGAAATAGAGTATCTTTCTATGAAGGAATCAGAAGAACCAGGAAGGGCATAGAGAAAGAAGTGACAGGGAGAGTTACATGTGCTATGTTTGAAGCACGAGCCATGGGAATGAATGCAGTGCTCTTTGACCTCTAAAAGGATTGCCAGGGCTTCCTGAATCCTGCATTGTTAGGACTCAGAGGGAAAAACCTGAGACCCATACTAAGATATGTATTCTCCTGTTGTTTCAAGGTAGAGGAAGCTGTAATGATACCACCTATCCATTAGAGGACACACTACAGATAGCCATCTTGGCTCTCTATCCATTGAGAGCATTTTGTAAACCCTGTCTCTGTCACCTTTAATCTGCATAGGCACTCAACACACTGTAAGAATACTATCAGGGTGCTTTAGCTCTAGACTGTAGAGGTTGTGAGTCAACAGCAGCTTATAAACAGTGTCTGTTCTTAGAGATGACTAGATCAGACGTTGCCCCCCACCCCCAATCTAACAGACAAGGGAAGCAACTGACCTAACATTCCCCAGCTTGGTGGCTGTGGAAGCAAATGTAGAACTCTGTGTTTGTAACTCCCATATAAGCTGCCACATTGTCCATGCCTAGCTGCCTCTGCACCTTCACCAAGGTTCTGCACCTGCCCTAAAGCTTTGGACTGCACCATCGTTCTGGAGCAATCCACTTTGCCTGATGTTCCAGGAATTCCAGGCATGGCTGCATCCTGAGTCATCTGCCCCCTGTGGCTTTACCTGAGAACAGCACTCTCCTGCCCCCTAAGGTCCCCTGAGCAGCATCTGCCCTGCTCAGCCTCAGAAAGCGCTGGAATGATCAAAGTTTGAGTCTTCTAGAAACTTGCTTCATCTCCAGGGCACTAACAGAAAGATAGCGAGATATTTAGGAGCAGTGTTAGGAGCTTGGAGAATCAATGAAGAACAAGTTATGAGCCAAAAAAGAGAAGATAGAATGCAGATGAAGAGCAAAGTGGTGTGGTTACTTTTAAAAAAATGGTGTTTTTATGATGTGAAAGCATGGAGTGAATAGAACATTTGGAGCCAGACTTGGGCTTCCTTCCATCCTTATTACTTACAATGGTGTCACCTTAGGCAAATCCTGTCGTGACCTCTCTGAGTCTAATTTTTTTTTGGTGTTGTTCAGTCACTCAGTCGTGTCATACTCTTTGTAACCCCTTGATCTGCAGCACATCAGGTTTCCCAGTCCATCAGTATCTCCCAGAGTTTGCTCAAACTCATGTCTATTGAGTTGGTGATGCCATCCAACCATCTCATCCTCTGTTGCCCACTTCTCCTCCTGCCCTCAATCTTTCCCAGCATCAGGGAAAGATTATTATTTTTTTTAATTGGAGTATAATTGCTTTACAGTGTTGTGTTAGTTTCTGCTGTACAACAAAGTGAATCAAATATATGTGTATATATATCCTCTCCCTCTTGGACCTCCCTCCCCAGTGTTTATCGCAGCACTATTTACAATAGCCAGGACATGGAAACAGTCTAAGTGTCCATCGACAGATATATGAATAAAGATGTGGTACATATATACAATGAAGTATTACTCAACCATAAAAAGTAATGAAATTGGGTCATTTGTGGATGACCTGTCTGAGTCTCAATTTTGACTTCCATGATTTGCAGCAATAACATCTGTCCTGTTTAAAGTCCAGGCTTGATATGAGGTTCAGATTGTAATGTAGTTTAAAAGCACCTAATAAAATAATGCACAAACTAAGGAGATGCTGCTCTGACAATAGAAGCACCTTGCTGTTCTCAGGAGTTGCATTGGAGAAGATCATTCCACATTTTTTCTTGAGGACAATTCACATTTACAGATTTGGTGTTTTGGAGGAGCCTTGGAAGAGAAGACCACAAGGAACTGGAATCTAGGGTTGTATAATAAATTGACCAACTCAAAGGAACCTACCTCTATGCAGCCCAACACTATTTGTGATGACCAATCTTCAGGTACTGTTGTATGTAAATGAGCATCAGTAAAGTGTGCAAATGATAATCTAAAACCAGCCTGGCACCATGGTTCTTTGGGTCTAATAAATGAGAGGCAAATTTTTTTTACTAAGTATATTGCACTGATACTATTAGTTACAAATGATTCTTAGCTTTTATTAAAAATAAATTCTGACAAATCTGGGCAGGAAAATATTCAGGGTTCTTATTTTAAGTTTTCCATTAGGGAAATTGTTGTTCAGTCGCTCAGTCATGTCCGACTGTCTGACAGCCCGCCAGGCTTCCCTGTCCTTTACCATCTCCTGGAGCTTGCTCAAACTCATATCTGTTGAGTTGGTGATGCCATCCAACCATCTCATCCTCTGTCATCCCCCTGTCCTCCTGCCTTCAGTCTTTCCCAGCATCAGGGTCTTTTCTATTGAGTTGACTCTTTGCATCACATGGCCAAAGTATTGGAACTTCAGTTTCAGTATCAGTCCTTCCAATGAATATTCAGAGTTGATTTCCTTTAGGACTGACTGGTTTGATCTCCTTGCTGTCCAAGGGATTTTCAAGAGTCTTCTCCAACACCACAGTTCAAAAGCACCAATTCTTTGGAGTTCAGCCTTCTTTATCATCCAACTCTCACATCCATACATGACTACTGGAAAAACCATAGCTTTGACTATATGGACCTTTGTCAGCAAAGAAATGTCTCTGCTTTTTAATACACTGTCTAGGTTGGTCATAGCTTTTCTTCCAAGGAGCAAGCGTCTTTTAATTTCATGGTTTCAGTCATCATCTGCAGTGATTTTGGAGCCCAAGAAAATAAAATCTGTTACTGTTTCCACTTTTTTCCCACCTATTTGCCATGACATGATGGGACCAGATGCCATGATCTTAGTTTTTTGAATGTTGAGTTTTAAGCCAGCTTTTTCACTCTCCTCTTTCACCTTCATCAAGAGGGCTTTTTGGTTCTTCTTTGCTTTCTGCCATAAGGGAAATGTTAAAATATTGAAAATACATGGAGTATTTTCCAGATGAACCAATGGGAGCTTTCAGAGTTTGTTATTCATTTAATGTGTCACTTCTAGTAAGTGACAGAAACAGAATTTGAACCCAGGGTCTTCCAGGCTCTGCTCTGAACCACTGTTCTATATTGTCTTGTCCTAAAAGGATGACAATTTGCTATTCTAGTTACATCAAGTAGGACATTGTACCAGATATGCTTTTTCATTGTTTTCTGAAAACCAATTAACTTCCAAGCTCTATATTATTTGCTTCTAAGCAATAGTGATTAATAATGTGTCTCATTGATTCCAAAACAAGCATTTCCCCCCACATTTTAGCATCTCTGAAATTGGATGCTTCTTATAAGTGATGGTGTATTGTTTAATTGACAGCATTTTTCTTTCTCAGTGGCACATAAAATAATGGTACATCTCACAATTGATATTATCTTAGATTTGATGAAATGCAGTAATGATGATTTAGCGTATATAAAGGATAGGGCAGTGTGGAGAAACAGAGAGATAACCACAGGGTGTACAAGAGTGGGGTCAGGTCTTTGTCTATTTCAGTGTTTCCCAGGGTGCAGGACAATGATTCAAAATGACTAGTTAGGTGGTACCCACTAACATGGGTGAAAACCCTGAGTTAACCCATGAGTGATCCCCCCCGCCCCCAGAATTTAGAATGTTGAAGAGTTTAGAGCTCTTTCAGCCCTTCAGAGAAGCATAGGAGAAAGTTTGTGTTTAATGCTGAGGCATCTTTAACATCTTGTCACACTAACTTCCCTTTGTGATCATGAGAGGGCAGGTTCCAGCAGTATTTAGCTAGAATTTAATTGTTTTGTTTTCATTTATTTACTTTTGTAGTTATCTTGTCCTTGGGGCAAGCACCACTGGTTTTCCAATTATAGTAGGAACAGAAAAATTTCCTTTGAAAAAGATAAATTTATTTCAGTAAAAATGGAGCCAATTAAAGAATATTAAGCAAATACTAGTACAGATGGTATGTAGATACGGCAAGCATTGTGAATGTGGTCCTCATGTGACAGAATGTGTGCAGCGCGATCTGTTCTGATTACTTCACTTCTCTTTGTGTCTGGGCATGCTGTTCCTTAGTTTTAGGGACTCTTTTCCCTGCTCACTAATGATGGATCTCCTTTGCTTTCTCCTGGAAGCCTTCCCTGATTTCTATAGTCAGAATTAATTGTGCGTGCCCATAAGACCTTGTTTAAAACTCGATTTAGTTCTTTTGTTATTCTAATCTTCTTATCATAGATATTCACATGACCATCTTTGTCGTAATTGGAAGCCTTTTATGGGTAGGAACCACTTCTTAATTCATCTCCATGGCTTCTTAAAGGCCTTATATGCAGTTATAGAAAAGAATGAATGGATGGATTCAAAATTCATGTTAGCAATTATTTTATGCAATTTCCCGCATTCTGCAGAAACCTAGCCTGGTTTTAGACAGCTCATTTGTTCAGCTTACCTTTCAGCTTCAGTGTAAGTAGTAGTTACTGAGGCACTTGTAGAACTTGCATTGTTTTTCAGCATAAATATTTTGCAAAGGAGGTCATAGAATCATCTGAAACTATTCATGAGGAGGTTAAGCCTAAAGTAAAGCCAAAGAAAGATTGGAAGGAGGTGTGCCTCTGTGTGTGTGTGTGTGTGTGTGTGTGTGTGCGCCTGTGTGTGTGTGCATGGGTGCCGATGGAGCAGTAATCCGTTGACTTGAGAGCTGTACCTTCTGGTTGACTTTGCTCTCCATTTGAAGCCCAAGAGACAAAATTCAGTGACCAAAGATAATGGTAATCTAAGCAGAAAGATAAATAAAATACTTGCAGTTTTTATACTTGAGCAGTCCTGTTATCCCTTTCAGAGTCTTAGATAAGAAGCTTTGCTCAGCCTGCATGAGCCAAGGCAATGGGAAAGTGTACAGAATTATAAAGATAGGTGCTGTTTCTGGAAGGAAGTCCAATTCCTCTACCAATGTCGTCTTTTGAAAAGAGAGAGCAGAAAAAGTCCTGGTACCACTGCACCATCAATCAAGTTGGATTCATTGACTTTCTAAACAGCTCCTAATAAAACCCACTGTTTGCTAATCTTATCTCTGTGAAGGAAGAATGAGGCCAGAGTGCATCAGAGGAAGGGGAGGTTGATAAAAATGGGAGGCAGCTCTCTGGGACACATTTTGTATCTTCTAAGTCTTTCAAAGCGTACCTGGCTGTTTCCATCAAAAATAGCTCTGCTTAGTTCCTAGTATATTCTTAAAGAGTATAATGAGGGAGGCAGTGGTGCAAGCCTCTTGGTTAACCATCTGGCTTTTCTTTTCCTCCTTTTAGGCTTCAACATCATTGAGGTGCAATCAGCATGATAGTTTAATTGTACTCCAGGAATGCTCTAGTTCAGTCATGACTGACACATGATGATCTCTGGACTGAGAATCTTTATTAAAAAACAAATCTTCATCTAGCTGTCAGTCATTTACAAAAGAGAGTCCAGTTTTAATGATTGATGGCAATTGGACACATCTCACTGTCCTTCCTGGGCTGACTTTTCCTTGGGTTTCAGTTGGCAGGTAGGGAAGAAGGGAACAGTAAAAAACAAACAAACTCTTAGGTTATCAGGTTTTCCATGGGTATCCCTAGTGTTCTGGCAAACTGAATTGGAATAGTAACTAATTTGATCAATTTTACATTAAAAGCTAATTTCTGCTTGTATCTTCTGTATCCTTTGCAGGGTATGACCCTGTGGTCTGCTGATCTTTGAAAGAATTTATAGCAGATCTGTTTCAGAGTCCATTGAAAGCAATTTACTATTCACATGTTAAATATATGGGACAGTTGGTCTTGCTACAGCAATACAATTATTCTGGAAAAGAATTTTCAATGATGAAAATGAAAAAAAGTTAAAATAGTCATAATTTACTGCTCCGGAGTGCCGGGCAGCTGTTTTCTGCCTCGATCTGTATTCTAATAAGTCTTTTAAATGAAGAGATTTATGAGATTATTTTAATTTTGATGTCTTTTTAATGCTTCATGCATTTTAAATACAACCTTTTAATAGTTTTTGAGATTGAAGAATTTAATTTTGTTTTATGCTGCAGAAATAAATGTATTCTCAGGAGACCACACCATTATTGTAGTTCTTTTGCTTTCCTTTTTTCCCCCCCCCCAAAATCAGCATATCTTCTACACATAGCTCGAATGCCAACCAGATTGGCAAAGGCTTTCTTTAGTTGGGGGGCCAGGAATTAGAAGAAAAGTGTTCATTACTGTGTTACAACGTAACTGGTGCTAACAGAATTTTTGTAGAATTAGATGTGTATTTGCCCCCATTAGGGAAACGATTTCTGGTGAAGATGACCCAGCTTTACTTGGATGAGTAGTCAGAGATGTATGTTAACTGAATGCCTATGTAATACACCTCTTGCGATGAGGCATGGCCAAGTCAAACTCAAATTTTAGAGTGATCCTTGTTCTGTGTGTATACCTGTTTACTGGTTTCAAAGTACAGTATTATGGACAATATTCACTCAGAATTGTATTTTAGAAAAGTAATAACAATCTGGTGCAATTCATTTTTTAAGGCATTGGAGAAGTCATAGAGATGGATTGAGAAGTGGTCTCTGTCCTAAAAGGCTCCCAATCACAATAAATAAAGGCATATGAACTTCATAATAATATGTTGCTTTTACCTTTTCTTTCTAGGCAGGGAGAAACATAAAGCTGAGGAAAGCTGTTATACCCGAAAGATTTGAAATATTCAAATGAGGTCTGTTAAAAGGCAAACATAAGGAGTTATACCTAAGCTTTTCCCAGATATTTTAAGATAAAATTATTAAATTCCTAAGTTGCTTTAGACAATTTAACGTGTTGATTGAAGTTAGCAGGAGGTCATGAAACTTAGATCTCCGTATTATGTCAGAGAGGTTTGAATTGCAGAACATTCTTGAATCTATGTGCTATTTTTAAAAGGTGGGAAAGTTTTTGCTTCTGTGTTCCAAAGATTGGGATCATGGAGAGACCTAGGTGAATAAATCTGGTGTTAAGAGGAAAAAAAAAAAAAAAAAAAGGTGGCATATCCAAATCTAAAAAATCAGTAAAAGTACACTTTCAAACAGTGTTTAATAACATAGAAAATGCTCTTGATATAATGTTAAATGAAAAGCAAGCCAGAAAAAACTGCATATATAGTACATCAACAACAGAAGGAACAGTTTTTGTGTGACATTAGAAAGTTATAATATGACTGCAGGAAGTTGGAAATAAAATTTTATATTGAGGGCATGTCAAGAAGTGGTTGTACACATATGCATATCACACAGCTACAAAACATTATAGCATTGAGGATTTATTTAGAAGTTTGTGGAATTTAGGATGATTTTTTTCAGCTTCTTTTTCATAATTTTCCACAGTAAACATATGTTTTTATGTGGGACCAAAGACTAATAAAAATACATCTGGTTGTGTAAAGTAATGCATAAAAGGAGCCAGAATTTATTATATAAATTGCTAAAAATGCTACCTTCTCATTGCAAGCATGATTATTTTTGAATAGCAGTTTTCTCTTAATTCATATTTGAGAGGAAAAAAGGGCTAAACTTCCTGTGTTGTGACTCTAATCTCATTTTGAAGCTGGAAGCATGGACTTGTCTGAGGAATGATCATATTCCATGAACTTTTAGGGTATTGCTGCTAAAATACAGTGCTTTATCGTCCTGATTTCAGCGGCTTTTTTCATTTTTTCTGAAAAAATAAGCTACTTGTAATTCATACTTTGGGTAATGATTAGTCAAGTTTTACTATACTATTTAAAACTGTAAAGCTATCCAAATTGCTTTGTCAACAAAAAGGCAGACTATAAACTCTTAACCAGTCCCTCGCACCCCCTGAGTTATAAGGGTTGATACTTCTAGTCTGCAGCTTTAGAACAAGTCCTGCATCCACCCTTATTAACCTCCTTATTTGTGGGCAGTCTGTCAGTTGTATTGCTCGCCTGGACTTCCGTTTCTTGAGTTTTATGATGGGTCTAAGACCTGTCTTAGAGAGTCGTAGTGAAATCAGAAGAGTTAATAGATGGAAATGATGACATGCCTGTGAAAGGAGTAATAGTACTACATTACCCTTATCTGTTGTTTAGTCACTAAATTGTGTCTGATTCTTTGCAACTCCATGGACTGTAGCCCACCTGGCTCCTGCATATGTGGGGTTTTTCCAGGCAGGAATACTGGAGTGGGTTGCCATTTCCTTCTCCAGGGGATCTTCCTGACCCAGGGGCTGAACCCGTCTCCTGCATTGCAGGAAGATTTTAGTGACTGTAATTATAGAGTTAGGATTCTGAAGAAAACAGGGTTATATACCAACAAAGCCAATAAAAGCATGTGTTCTGTTTGACCAGTTTGATTTATGTAACCACAGTGGAGCTGGGAATGGGATTATCTTCACTAAAAATACCAACGTTTGCACACGTCACCGGTGGGAATATGAAGTGATATCGCTGCAACTTCACTGAAAACACTAGAACGGGTCAGTAGCAAGGGATCCACATTTGTGCTTTTTGACACAAAAAGCTTATTTATGTCATCATTATTAATATTAATAAGAGCACATTCCCTCATGACCAGAGCACTGATGCTTCTGTGTATCATTGCAGCATCTAATAATAATAATGGCTAATATTATCTATGTGCTTATTATGTTCCAGGCATATCTCTAAGTACTCTGTGTACATTAATCTCACTTAATATTCACAAAACCTCATGAGAGAGCTACTACTATCATCCCCATTTTGTAAATGAGGAACCAGTGGCACAGAGCATTCTGGTAATTCGCTGAGGGTCTCCAGGCTAATAATGTTGGAGCCAGAATTCAAACCCCTCTGACTCTGGAGTCCCCCTTCTAACTATTACAGTCTTTGAAATCATAAGCAAAATGAATAATGGTTATCTGAAGCAGTAATATAGGCTGTAAGAAGTTCAGTTCTCATGGAAATGTTGGGAAATAGCCTTTGTTAATCTAAATTGCTTAAAATTCAAGCAAGGCCTGTGAGCAACTTCAAGTTGACCCCACTCTGCCTTAGTGTTGTTATTTGAACATATTCAAAATTTTACTGAAAATATTTAAAAAATAAAATTAAGTTTGTTGTAGATAGTATTCAACTAAGAAAGGAGAGAAATTTGGTAACTTTAGCACTTCATCAACAATTTACTTATGCTGGAACTGTCTGTCATCTTTCTTTCTTCACTTTCTGTAAAATTGGTCAAAAATATATATTTAACATTTCTAGCCTCGACTGTAGAGATGACAGTGTACCCATCGGTATCATTTAAATGAGTCATACTTGCAAGTGGGTAACTCTGTTTAACCTTGTATAAGTTCTAGACAGTGCTTCAGAATCTACGAATGAGTCACAGTCGACAGTCTGCAAACATGTCAAGATACGTTTTAGAGTTCTTTTTTTCTTAACTTTTCTTTCCACTGGTTTGATTTTTGGTTACTTCCTCCCTTTCTTCCTTCCTTCTTCCCTCCCCCCCTGTCTTCCTTCCTTTTAACTTTTGAAAGTTCTTATAGGAACTTTAAAGGAAAATTTGAAGAAAGAAACAAAAATCTTTCTTTTCCTACTTTGTGTGTGTGTGTGTATGTATTACATTACCCTTAAGGATTTTTTTTTTTTTTTTGGTTTGCACACATAATTTATAATTATATGATTGCAGTCAAGTGAACAATTTTATTCAGCTTTGTTTCACGCAATTAATGACTGTATATGATTCCATTAAGCAGATGTCCGTAATTGATGTAGTTTTCTCCCCATTGTTGAATTTTTAGGTTGTTTCCATGTTTTTGTTCTTCTGGATAATATCCTAGTGAGCGCATCTGTGCAAATAGCATCCCTTCCTCATTATATCATATGATAAATTCCTAAGAGCAGAATTACTGGGTTAGACATAATGAATCATGAATCTTTTTTGTGGATCTTATGCATATAATGAATTTGATAATTTTAGATGAATTGAAGGAAAGAACGATAAACACTTTGACCCCGATATGGGCCAGAGTTCCTGACACTAAATTAGCCCAGTAAGAACCACAATGAAAGTGAGGTTTCTTAAATTTCTGTGCAAACTTCTTCAGCTACACAAATGGATTTTTATCTAATCAACCTCAAGTCGGCTTAATGTTGAAAGAGCCGTTTAGTTAGCCCGAAACATCCTGGTCATTTAGTAGCTGATTTAGCCCCAAATGAATTCATGGCTGGCCCCAGATTATTTATAGCTATCAGTTGTATTCCTCATGGTAGCAAACTCTTCCAATAACCTAAGTAACAGAAAAATTTAAGGTGAGACTTTGGAAATGAGATCTCAGGAATTTTTCACACTGCCAAAAGATCTTGCCAGTGTAAATTTTAGCTGAATAATGTTATGTTTTAGAGCAAACATTTGGACATGTATTGTCATATCTTTGTTTTGTGGCTGTATGACTATTATATTTATTTTTTAGTTTAAAAATGTTTTATTGGTGTATAGTTGATGTACAGTATTGTGGCGAAGAAGGGGGTGACAGAGGATGAGATGGTTGGATGGCATCATCAACTCCGTGGACCTGAGTTTGAGCGAACTTAAGGAGATAGTAAAGGACAGGGAAGCCTGGTGTAGTGCAGTCTATGGGGTCACCAAGAGTTGGACACAACTGATGACTTAACAACAACAACAAAACTGTGAAAGTTTCAGGGATATAGCACACCAATTCATTATACATACATACATATATATATTCTTTTTCTTATAAGTTGTTACATAATATTGAATATAGTTCCCTGTACATACAGTAGGTTCTTATTGGTTATTTATTTTATACTTGATAGTGTGTACATAGGACTTCCCAAGTGGCTTAGTGGTAAAGAATCTGCCTGCCAATGCAGGAAACACAGGAGACACAGGTTTGATTCCTGGGTCGGGAAGATCCCCTGGAGAAGGAAATGGCAACCGATGCCAGTGTTCTTGCCTGAGAAAGCACATGGACAGAGGAGACTGTAGGCTACAGTCCATAGGGTTGCAAAGAATTGGACACAAGTGGGCAAGTGGGCACACACACAATGTGCATATGTTAATCCTAGCCTCCTAATTTATCCATCCTTCCACTCTCCTTTCCCTTTTGTTTTCTGTGTCTGTGAGTCTCTTTCTGTTTGAGAAATAAGTTCACTTGTGTATTTTTTTTCTTTTAGATTCCATATTTAAGTGCTATCATATCATATTTGTCTTTCTCTTTCTGACTTAATTCACTTAGTGTGATAATCTTTGGGTCCATCCATGTTGCTGCAAATGGCATTATTTTGTTCTTTTTTGTGGCGGAGTAATATTTCATTGTATTTATGTATCACATCTTTATCCATTCATCTGTCGATGGACATTGAGGTTTCTTCCATGTCCTGGTTATTGTAAATAGTGTTGCAGTGAACACTGGGGTACATGGATCTTTTTGAAGTATGATTTTCTCCAGATAACATGCCCAGGAGTGGGACTGCAGGATTGCAGGATATGATAGTTATAGTTTTCTAAGGAAACTCCATACTGTTTTTCATAGTGGCTGCAGCAATTTACATTCTCATCAACAGTGTAGGAAGGTTCCTTTTTTTCCACACCTTCTCCCACATTTGTTACTTGTAGACTTTCTGATGGTTGGCCATTCTGACTAGCGTGAGATGATATCTCATTGTAGTTTTGATTTGCATTTCTCTAACAATTAGCGATGTTGAGCATCTTTTCATGTGCCTCTTGGCCATCTGTATATGAATGACTGTATTTGTATTAGGTGAAAAAAGATGACTGTATTTCCTGGATCGTCATTTCTGCAACTGTTGTGGTCACCTATCTATGAACCATCAGTGTCCTTCTCTCCTAGTCCTGCCTTCATCTCTGGTTTTAGTGCTCCTTTTCTTCATGGCTGAATTTGCTGAAGAAGTTCCTATCCTCAGGCTCTTTTTAAATCTGAATCATTTCTTGATCTTTTATAAAATTCTGTCCGTACCACCCACTGAAACTGCTGCAGCAGTGGTCAAATGACCATTCTTGTTGTTAAACCTAAGTGATGCCTTTTAGCCTTTTTCTGTTTGGCCTTTGTAGCCTTTCACTCCTTCTGTTCCTCAGAATCTCTCTTCCTCAGCTTCCATGATCATCCATCTGGTTATTTTTGCTGACTGTGTGTTCTTGTCCCCAAGTATTGACGTTCTCCAAATTTCTAGGCTCCACAATTTGGCCAGTCTTCTAGGAAAATTCCATCCATTCCTAATTTTTTAAGCCTGGAACAATATGCTGAGTGTTTTCAAGTCTGTTCCTCTATCCTTCACCTGTGACTTGAATATGAATCCATTGAGCCTTTTATTTGTTCTTATCTGAATATCCAGAGTCACCTTTAATTCTATGTGTCCCAAATAAAACTCACTAGCTTTTTGTAGGTTAACTTTATTTAGATAATGGTACCATCCACTTATTCCACCTAGAATTCTGGGAATTACCATAGACACTTTTTTTACACTCAGTCACATCTGTCTGGCTGCTAAATTATATTGATTCTATTCCTTAACTCTTTCTGGAACCCCTTCTCTCCTTTCTTTTCCACTGTTGTTTGAGGGAAAAACCTATCAGAATCTTCTGTCCTGGATCCCTGACTCTAGTATTGCCTTCCTCCAGTCCTCTGATTGCTATAGCCAGTGATCTAAAAGAACTCCTCTATTCTTAAGGCTTTCTTGACTTAATCTCTCTCCACATCTCCTTCTCCAGCAGGCTCTATCCATCATGTGTAGATTGAAGTGGGATCCTTTTCCATAGTACTCAAAGTCTTCTGTGATCTAGCCTGTGCCATCTCCATCATCATCTGTGATTCCTGGCTGTATTCTTTGCCCCAATGAAGTTCTTTGTTTTTCTTGTTGTTTCCAAGTGTCTCATACTTCTGGAAGTGGTAGTGTTAATCGCTCAGTCGTGTCCGACTCTTTGCAACCCTATGCGACAGGCTCCTCTTTCCATGGAGTTCTCCAAGCAAGAATACTGGAGTGGGTTGCCATTCCCTTCTCCAGAGGATCTTCCCAATCCAGGGATCGAACCCAGGTCTCCTGCACTGCAGGCAGATTCTTCACCATCTGAGCCACCAGGGAAGCCCCTCTCATACTTCTAGGCCTTTGTATATGTTCTATATAGACTGCTTTCTCTGTTATTATTAAATACCTGCTTACCTTGCAAGAGCCAGTCCAAGATTCTCCTCTTCCTATTCTGAATGTCTACCTAGGGCTACTCCCATGGTTCTCTGAGCTGTCTACTCTTAAAGAGATGATCACATTGACTTCTAATTTCTATCTCTTCAGTGGAGTGTGAGTTCTTGAAGGCAGGGATTGTGGTTTTGTTTTGCTTTAAATAACATATATGTGCCATTAAAAATATATCTTATTGTCAAAATCTAAATAATGAAGTTCAAGGGAGGGACTAAAACCATAATGCCCCATCACTCATTTTTATTTCATCTAATTTGCATATGTGCCTATGTACAACTATTTCTTTTATAAAATTGGCATGATAGGATATAGATAATCTTGTGGCCCTTAAAATACTAATATATTGTGCAAATTTCCTCATGTATTTAAATATTCTTCAAGAATATAATTTTAGTTTTAATGGCTGTATTGTATTTGATAATATTATATCCTATAAACATACCATAATTTATTTAATCATTCTCCAAGATGTGTGTTTACTTTTTTTCAGTTTTATTGTATTATAGCATTGTCAAACATTGCTTTTTACAGATAGTTAACAGATTTCGTGGGAGAAGGAAATGGAAACCCACTCCAGTGTTCTTGCCTGGAGAATCCCAGGGATGGGGGAGGCTGGTGGGCTGCCGTCTATGGGGTTGCACAGGGTTGGACATGACTGAAGCGACTTAGCAGCAGCAGCAACAGATTTCATGAACTAGAAGAAGGGGACAAAGAAGATCTACAATAATACAAGTCTAATTTTGTCAAGTTTAAAAATTCAGTAAAAGGGAGATATTTATAAATAGTAGTAGTTACTTTGATATGGTGAAGGTCTATTAATCTTTTAGATGGTTTTGTTAACAGTATTTATAATTAAAAATGTTTTAAAAACATAACCTTCATTGTAGATTAAACATATAGAATGTGTGACAACGACTGTTACTGGGAGAACCTTAGCTTTTCCATTTTCTGATTTTGCAGTAATACAGCTTTTTATGTAACTAGTTCATATTTGTGAAGTACTTTGAAGATGAAAGCTATTATGTAAGGGCAAAATCACTTCATAAAAATGTTACACATAAAATACGAAAATCCATAGACAGACTTTAAGAATTTCAAAGTAACATCAACTCTTTCATGTAATCATTTATAACCACCATCTTTAGACTAGTAATCCAGGATTCATTTATAGATTATCCTTGGAGTATTTTAGTGCTATCTGTTACGGTGAAATTGTTTTTATAGTCAAAGGCAGTGGTTAGGAATGACATTATTCTTTTTAACCATGGCTATTGAAGTTCGAGCCCAATTTATAAATAGGTGAGAATAAATAAAAATTGGCCATAAATGTAAATCTTTCTTTCTGCCATCCAGCACTGCAACTGCACAGATAGGTATCCTAAAGAAATCGATTTCATCACGTGTTGTTTAGGTTTTAAAGTTGTAGCAACTGTAAATTATGGACATCTGATTTCTGTAGCTTATTTAAAGAGAGAGTGTACAGACTGTGGGCGAAATGGGCCTGGAGAGTCAGTCAAGTATTAAAATAAGGATTTTCCTTGTGTGCATCTTGAAACAATATTCCACACAAACAAAATATCCTGCCTAAACTGATGGTGTCCCGATGTTAACATTTGACCCTATTATTCACAGAATGATTTTTGTTTTAAAATATTGCCTTGACAATTTCTCTTGATCCTCCCCTGCCCCCCACCCCATCCCTTCCTAAATACGTATTAATAAAATGAATTATGGGCTTCCTAGGTGGTGATAGTGGTAAAGAACCCGCCTGCCCATGCAGGAGACATAGAAATGCAGGTTCGATCCCTGGGTTGGGAAGATACCTGGAGGAGGGTGTGGCAACTCACTCCAGTATTCTGTTTTTTTAATTAATTTATTTTTAAACTGAAGGATAGTTGCTTTACAGACTCCCAGAATTCTTGCCTTGGAGAATCCCTCGGACAGAGGAGCCTGGCAGGCTACAGCCCATAGAGTTGCAAAGAGTCAGACACAACTGAAGCGACTAAGTACAAAATGAATTATTACTGCTGGTCCTGCAACTGAAGCTATAGATTTTCGATGATTGCTTCTAATGACAGTAGTACTCTTCATGGAGACACATCTCAATGCACTGAGTCCAAATGCCCACCACACCGTCCTATGAGATGCGTCCTCTTTGGCCAGAATTGAAACACAATTCTGGTTAAGACAGGGGCCCAGAACTATTACAGTGTTAGGAGCCAAAAATCCTAACTTTGAGTACCATGGGAGTGTCATGGTTGAAGTCCAGTAGCTTCACTTTTGCTTTTCTGCCTTTCTTCTGGTATTGATGTGCATTGATGCAATAAAACTTCAACTTTGGAAATTGAAAACAAATGAAATATATTTTTGACTTTTTATTTTCATTTTTAGTTCTTCTTTCTATTCTGGGCTTCTTTTTCCTACCTTTCCCCAGTATCCCCACCCCTACCCTCGTCTGGATCTGGCTGGTTTCTAGGGATATTTAAGCTCAGGCATACATGAGGTATGAGAAAATTAATGTTATTCCTGAAATCCTTTTTTTTTTTTGCCTTCTGACCTTTTTGTGCACTTGAAATTGCATTTAATATTTCATTACTACAGGTCTTTCCATTTAATTTCCTGGATTTTTTTTCCACTTGAAAAAAAATCTACAAATTTGGTTTTGCAGTACAGAATTATGGGAGCTAGTAATTCTCCAACCTATGACAGTTCAGTAACGGGTACCCTCTAGCATTTTTATTGCACACCATTTTATTACTAAAAGGTTAGGCCATTTGACCATTTTTAAAAGATGTATCCATCAAACGTTGCTCAGAGAGAACTAAAATCATGCACAACTTAAAATGTAATCAACATTTAGTCATTTCTTTGGAAGGAGTGTCCTTAAATTCATTATAAGAAGAATACTCCCCCTGTCCCCCCCGACAATGCCCCACACCTAAGAACATAACCAATGGGTTTGTGAACATGGAAAGGTGGATAAGGATGTCAGGTGTGGCTAGTACCTCATTCGGCTAACCATGCAATAGTGAGAGTAATGAAGAAGCATTTCCCTAATAGTCTTTCCCTTTTAGTCACCCATAAATATTTCTAGAACATTGACCTTTAGTCAGATGGTGAATTGTTTCATCCTGACATGACAAGGAAAGATCAGTGAGCTAGTTAGGAAAACTCTCCTGCATTTATTTTATTTTCCAAATGGCTTAAAAGCAATCAAGAGAACTATACGATTTTCGTAAAATTTATAACTTTCCTGGTGATTGGGAGATGGAAGGATCCTTTGTATACAATCGTACATATCCTTTTTGTCTTTCTGAGGGCTGACCTGTATCCACAGAGCAGATTGGGTTCATCCCAAATGTGACAAGTTTTCATGGCGATCCAGTGGCTTCTATGATCTCTCTTCTTCACCCCACACGGGACTGAAGTGCCCAAGGTCCGTTTGCCCCATAGGACATGCAGTAAATACCTGACTGATTTTGCAGGTAACCAGTTTGATGGAGGGCTCGTCCACTGTTGGTGGTGGGAAGTTGATAAGCTTATGTGCTAAATGCATTAAAGGACTATGTATCACGCTTACAGGTTCCTTAGTGAGGCCGATGATAGTATTTAATAGTGGTAATTTCCCAAAGAAGGTGACATGTATGAGCTGTTAGTTATTATTTAATGTGTGAATGGAAAATCCTCAAAGAAAAGAAAGAAAAAGTGTGTAGTCTTCTTTCAGGCATAATGTCTCCCATCTTATATAATCCATACAGATGATTCTGTGACTGTTACTCTTAAGATCACCAGTAACCATTTGGCATCGCAAGTCATGGTGGGCCTGCTCTGTGTCTCCTCCTCACTGTCTGGTTCTCATCTGACCATGGCCATGACAGGTCTTGCTGAGGACCTTGGGGTTTGCTCTTTCTTGTGTGTGGAGCACTCGTCCTGAGCTCTTAATACAGCTGCTTCCCTCTCATCCTTCCATCTCAACCTAAATACGTCCCTTTGGAGGAGGCTTTCTTGCAACCCTGTCTAAAGTAGGCTTTCTTCATTTTTATCTATCATTGTTCCTTGTTTAGTTCCATGATGACTCTAATCTCAGTTTTTAATGATTTTATTTAATTGTTCCCTCTCCTACCCACCATAATATAAAGTCTACAAGGGCAAAGACTCTGTCCCATGATTTGCATATCCCTGGCTTTTCCTGCAGTATGTGACATAAAGTAGGTGCTCAATAAATATCTGTTGCATGAATGAGTAGATATACAAGTTAATTTTAATTTAAGCACAATTTAAGAACAATTCCCACTTCAATTAGTTAACATGCCATTGTCCTTTTTAACTGTCTTTTTTGGTCTATCCTGTGTTCAACTCTTAAGGAAGCTGACTGATTTTGACAAAACTTGGCACACTGCTCGGTGTAAGTCTCATCTTGTATTGGATTTATAACTCAGTCTGTCATCTTGCATACAAATGGTGGCAGATAAAACTTGACAAATTGGACGTGGAGCAGATTTCAGTACAGTTTGGTACATGGGTCAATGTACTATTTAATTGAAATGTGTGGAGTCTGAATTTCATGAACCCTTAATCCTAACCTTAACCTCCCACAACTCTATTTCCTTTTTTAACAACACTGCTTTCTTCAAAACCTAACCTATGAGGCTAGGATAGAAGTGTTTTATAATATTGTTAATATGAAAATGATATTTTTAAAATTTTTGTTTTATTGTTAGTATTTATTCATGTCAAGAATATTTAATATTTTGTAGAACCTCTTAAGAATTTTTTAATTGAAATATAGTTGCTATACAATATTATATAAGTTATAGGTGTACAGTACAGTGGTTCACAGTTTTTAAAGGTTATTTATTCTCCATTTATAGTTATTGTAAAGTATTGACTATATATCCAAGTGATGGCTATTTAGCTGTTTTTCTGATAGTCCCGCATCCCCTAGCTGGACAGGGTTGATGATAGACATGAGGTTTCTTCATGACTTCCGGTAGCCAGGTCCCATGGGAAGACCTCTAAGGATAACGCGACAGAGTGGGATTGCTGTTACGTGTTCTCTGAGTGTGTCTGTGCCAGCAGACTAGAGGTAGAGGCAGGTAGAAGGAAAGTACTGACCTTGACTTAGTGAACACGGAGGCTTTCCCACATGGGGGCCTGTCCTTCCCCAGGGGTGTTAACTGTCATAGTTTTGCCATAGGAAGCATTTTGAACGTTGTAGGAAAATTTTAACTCTGACATCTAGGATCGCCTCTTTGAAACCCATGACATCCTGTATGAGGTTTCATGTATTTTTAGATTGAAAAAATACTGACAAGTGATGTTTTATGAACTATAAGCACCTTGTTGGTTTTGTTTTGGTTTCTGCAGGTCTGAGCTCAATGCTGGGTTCTTTTGCTAGAGCATTTGCAGCAATTTCCTCAGTGATTTATTTGTGTTTGCTATTCCAGAGCAATTCCCAGGTTCCAAAACACTGGAAAAGCCAGTGTCAACACTGCAAGCAAAAAAGGTTAAAATATGGACTACAGCCTTGTTTGCTACTTGCAGTGGTAAAGTCTGATCCCAGTCTCCTAGAAAATAAGGTCTCATGAATGGTTACCCCACCAAATTTTCATTCGCTCTCTTCTTAAACGCAGCTCTCTTTAAAAATTGTTTAAAAATATTTTTAAACAATTTTTAAAGGTTACTTTTCATTTACAGTTATTACAAAATATGGACTCTATTCCCCGAGTTTTACAATACGTCCTGGAGCCTATCTTATACCCACAAGTTTTAACCTTCCCCTTTGACCCTTGTGTCACCCCTGCCCGCCCACCACTGGTAACCACTAAGTTCGTCTCTGTGTCTGCTTCGTTTATGTTATATTTGTGAGTTAAAAACCCAGCTCTCTTTTTTGATATTTTAATCTTGTGTCCTCCTCTACCCCCAGCCCTCGCTATCTTCACTTTTTGTCCCTCTCATTATAAACTTGCATGACATGCTTCACTTATTCCTTCTAGTTGTTTCCCTGAAAATAAAAGACATTCCTATTCATTATAGATATGCAATCTGCAGACATGTATATGGAAGAGACTAGAAAGGACCAACAGGCTCACTACTTAAAGACAAACCCTATAACATTTTTCTGTTTCCTTCCAGTCTTCCTCTGCCCTATATGCATGGGAAGGAGAAAGCTAATTTCTCACAGCAACCTTGCTTACAGCAGTGCGAAACATTTCTCCCGCCGCTTATTCTCAGTGGTATGGGAAATACATTCCCTGGCCCTGCCAGCGCTGCAAAGGGCAACTCTCTTTTCTTTTTCTCATCTCTTCCCTCTTCCATCTGTTGCGGACAGCTCTTTGCCCCAGTATCGCTAGACTCCACTGTTGCCTCATTACATTCCTTTGACTGGTCACCTCTCTCTTCCTGCGCTTTTGGCTGCAGGAGTCCAGGACTGGCCTACTTATCTCGTGGCCTGCAGTTCTGTTCATTCACACTTGTAGCTTCCCCCTTCCAGGGCGGAGGACCGGATTGTGTTTCTGCCTCTCTGCAGCTGACAGGAGGGAAGACGGTGCTGCTCATGGTGGGAGGCAGGGCTTTGAAGCTCTAAGTGTCTCTCTGGCTGGCGTTGATCTGCTCAGCCGAAGACTGCTCTTGGGGTTCTGGAAATTCAGACTGGCCTTCATCCAGCTCTTTCCTCTGTGAGCACAGAACCCCTGTCACCTCCAAATGGCAGGAAAGGAGGGGTGACTGCCACTTATTCACTGTTTCCGTACTATGTATTGCATATGCATTCACTCCTCACAATGGTCCATGAAAGGGTATCAGCCCCATTCTGAGAAACCTGGGGCCTAGGAGATTAAGAAACTTGCTTAAGGCCACCATACTAGGATTCAAAATCAAGTCTGCTGCTGCTAAGTCACTTCAGTCGTGTCCGACTCTGCATAGCTGCAAAGCCAGTGTTCCACCCAAGTAGAAACCCCTTTTATAGAAGCATAAACTTCACCTCTTTGGTGTTGGCAGTTCTCAAGATAAGGCTGCTGCTGCTGCTAAGTCGCTTCAGTCATATCCAACTCTGTGTGACCCCATAGATGGCAGCCCACCAGGCTCTCCCATCCCTGGGATTCTCCAGGCAAGAACACTGGAGTGGGTTGCCATTTCCTTCTCCAATGCATGAACGTGAAAAGTGAAAGGGAAGTTGCTCAGTCGTGTCCAACTCTTCGCGACCTCATGGACTGCAGCCTACCAGGCTTCTCCATCTATGGGATTTTCCAGGCAAGAGTACTGGAGTGGGGTGCCATCGCCTTCTCCCCAGATAAGGCTAAGAACTCCAATTACAGCAAAAGCGATAGTGTTTGTAGACAAAGGCTGGGTAGCACCAAGGGAAACCAGAAAAGGCCACCAGCTCCTAGGTGAGGTTCAGAGACCCCAAGGATGTCAGAGCTGGGTCAGGCCCTTAGGGGTGCTCCACACCAGAAATCCTCAAACTAGGCCCCAACTGGGAAGCTTTATAAATGTCCAGCATGTGCTATGGAGAGGAAAATGGCAACCCACTCTGGTATTCTTGCCTGGAGAGTTCTGTGTACAGAGGAGCCTGGTGGACTGCTGTCCATGGTGTCACACAGAGGCAGATATGACTGAAGCAACTTAGCATGCATGCATGCATTGGAGAAGGAAATGGCAACCCATTCCAGTATTCTTGCCTGGAGAATCCCGGGGACGGGGGAGCCTGGTGGGCTGCTGTCTATGGGGTTGCACAGAGTTGGACACGACTGAAGTGACTTAGCAGCAGCAGCAGCAGCATGTGCTAACCCATTAAACATTTTCCAGGTGTGGGCCCCAATTGGACATTATTTATAAAGCTCTCTTTATTATTTATAAAGGTGATTTGATTTGAATATGGAGCCAACTTTGAGAACCACTGATTGAGGCAAATCCCCCCATTTGGCACCTAAGCAAACCCAAAGCCAACAGATTAAGTGACACGGCCAAGGTCACAAAGTTGGTTAGGAAAAGACTGGGGAGGAGATGGTAGCTTATGTTCTTACTGTAGCTGCTGCTTCAAACTGAATGAAACAAGCCCAGGGCTTTGCATTAAAATGTGCTTCTCTCAATCTCTGGAGGCTGAAAGAGAGATTATCTTACGTAGGTTTCCTAAGTGGCACCAGTGTGTTTCTGAAGAGAGGCAACCTTCTGAGCCCATCCTCCTGACTTTCCATGGTCTCGGTGTAGAAGGTACAGACACGCCTGCCTCATGGATCCTCCCCCTGCCCCCACCTCTTCCTTCTCCTCATGGGCTTTTCGGATTCCTTCTTCCAGGGATGCTCTGTCACTTCTCCTCTGGAGAAGGCAGTGGGTGGGGCTTGGGGCCAGTGCAGGTAAGGGTAGGTATCGTCACTCAGAACTTTTCAGGACTCTAAGCAGCTTGCTTGTTCTGGAGGAAGTGTAGTAGGGACAGAAGTGTGTGTGTAAAGGATGGAGGCAGGATGAAATTATTCCTGATGGATGAAGGTGATCTGTATATTTTATGGTGGTTTAACATAATTTCCACATTGGAGGTGAGGGATGGCAAGAGGTAGGTGAGGACAGAGAGTGGGGTGGGATGTATGTCATGTAGTCGTGTCTCTGGCTCATCTGTGGAATGCACTACAGCACATGCCTCTCTGTTGTGGCCAGCCCTGGGCCACAGTGAAGTCCTGTCTAAGCAAGACCAGAAGGCCTGTGACTGGATCAAGAGTCACATTGGCAGGGGTTATGTGTATTGCTATTGAAGAATGAGATTCCAACGTGTGTTTTAAGTCACTTGGGTCGTGTCTGACTCTTTGCAGCCCTATGGACTATAGCCTGACAGGCTCTTCTGTACATGGGATTCTCCAGGCAAGAATACTGGAGTGGGTTGCCATGCCTTCCTCCAGGGGATCTTCCCAACCTAGGGATTGAACCCGAGTCTCTTATGTCTCCTGCATTGGCAGGCAGGTTCTTTACCACTAGCACCATCTGGGAAGCCCAGCCTAATGTGATGACAGTCCTAATAACAAGGCTTCTCAAATTGAAGTCATTTATCTATTATAATTTTTAGAGTCATATCTAGATATGTCTCTCTATGTCCTCTCTCTCTGTAAGTTTATCTGTATTTGTCATATCTATATGCCATCAATACCGTTTACTCCCCATCTGCCACGTGTCTGGCCTCCCAGGTGGCACAGTGGTAGAGAATCTGGCTTCCAATGCAGGAGATGCAAGAGATGCAGTTTTGATCCCTGGGTTGAGAAGATACCCTGGAGAAGGAAATGGCAACATCCTCCTGTATTCTGGCCTGGAAAATTCCATGGACCAAGAAGCCTGGGAGGCTATAGTTCATGGGGTCGCAGAGTTGGACATGACTGAGCAACTGAACACACACACACACACACACACACACACACACCCACCCCCCATGTGTCTATCCATTAGGTCAAATCATATGAAAGGACCAATTTTTTGACCTTTTTTTTTTTATTGCTTACATTCTTTTATTTGGACATCAGCTAGGAAAAAAGACTTATTTTTCATTTTTTAAGGTTATACAGGGCATTGCTAATTTGGTTCCTAATATTTAAAGGAACAAGTACAATAGTTGCAAAGACTTACTCCTTAGCAGTCATTTTCCCTTTATGTAAACCACACATCCAAGCAAGATCAGTTGCTCTATAGAGAGGAACAAAGAGGGTTTCCCTGGCTTTTCAGGTTGTTTTTGACCATTTTTGATCTAAAAAAAAAAATGCCACCAGTGGTTTCACCTGGTTTAACCTAGTATGTTTATCTCACTTTTTTTGTTTACCTTCAGAAATCTATTCCTAGAAGAAGTGTTATGTTCCCATTTAAATGGAAAACCGGAATCACTTGTTATAAAAAGAAGGATATCTAATAAAGAGTAAGAGAACATCAATAATTAATATGTTTAGCAGTTGCTATTGCCTGGTGAAGGCTATGAGCCTGAACCTGTTTTTCTTTTGTTAAAAAGAGATCTTAGTCTAGGAGAGCTAAGAGAGGTGGTAAAGGTTTTTTATCTCCAACCCAAGACTTTCTCTTTGATGGAATCACAGTGATTGAAAACAGGATTGAAAAGGAACTTAGCACGTTGTTTAATGCTGTGCTTGCTGGACTAACAACATCAGCTGTCTGGTGTGGTGGGTACCTTGAGCCATAAGATGTGGTTGTGACTTGCTCAGCCCCTGCTAATTCGGTAGGTGGGTGGGCACGAAAGATGCAAGTCTTCGCTGCTTTTTTTCATTGTAACTGAGTCGAAGGTGTTGACAGGGCACTTGTACCTTCTTGAATAATTATGCAACAGCAAATATGCCAAAATTCTTCCTGCTGCATTTATAGCTACAGCTTTGCAGGGTGTTAAAAAAGCATGGCGTGCTACCAGTTATGGTGTTCTTAAAAAGTGAATGAGTTGGATGTTTTATATTTCTTTCTCTGTGTGACCCTGAGCAGTTTTTCTGTTTCCTCTGAGCTTCAGTTTTCTCCCATATGACTTGGAACGGATACCACTTTTCTTACCTACTCCTTCCCAGGATTGTAATTGGGACAAATGGGACAGTGATTGGAATGTGCATTCAACATGTAAGGTATTGGCGTTATTCTGACTCAGATTAATTTACTTGTAACTTTCATGTCACTGACAATACTCTCCCCACTGCTTGCTTTATTAGTGAACATGAACCATTAGAGGAAACTGTTTCCTCTGCCCTTGATCTCATGGTTTGAATGGGAGGTGGGAAGCTGTTAGATTTTCATTCTGTTTTTTAAAAAATAAGTTTGATGGCTTTGCCTGAGTGTAAAAGGGATGTGCATGTATAATTACAACATTTACAGAACAGAAATATGCAAAATGAAAGAAGTAATGCTGTTCCATGCTCTCACGGCCTTTTGGACTTTTTTCTCCATCAGTGCTGATATCAAATTACCCTATATCTTTAAATGCAGTAGCCTCAGGAAGAGGTAATAAGCTTGGCCTGGCTTCAGTCCTCTTCTGAAATGGTGTTTGTCAGAGCCAGCTGGGGTGCTAGCGGGGGGTTGAAGATATGGCAGAATGAGGACCAGGCATAAAGGCTTATCTCCAGTCCATCGTGAAAGTTTGCCTGGCTTCTCATTGAAAGGAGAGAATAAAACTGTTCTAAAGAAACTGAGTTAACAGGCTATGAGAAAACTGCCATCTCCTGACTTTTCCCTCTCTGTTTCTCGTGCATCTCCTGGTGGATAAGCATCCTTCTGATTTTTGTTCCTGGGAAAGTTCTGCCTTTCATACAAGTGAGAGTTCAACCTCCTCCCTTTCGCTTAATGTTGAAAAAGTTAATTGTTATATTAATCAGTTTATTACACAGCCCATTGGGAACAGGACACTTAAAGGTCTTTTTTACATTTTGTGTGGCGTAAATTATGATATGAAAGCACAGAGTAATATATGGATATTTTAAATGCCCTTGTTCAGAGGATCTGCCTTAAAATTACCAAGTTCCATCTAGAAGAGAGAAACTTAAAGATTCTAAGATTTCATTATTGTTGGAATCTTAGTTATCCAACTTCAGATAAGAATATAGAAAAAAGAAAACTAGAAGTGATATTGGGAGAAAGGGGAGAGAAGACTTTTAAAATAAATGTTCTAAATTTGCATGCAGGTTACCATGACTACAAAATATCTTTATCACTTATTGGAAGTATCTGTTAACCTTCTGTGGCTGTCCCATCCATAGCGATATTTCAGGAACGCTTCCCTCAAATTGCACAGAACTTCCAAATTGTTCCTTTAACAGATTGCTAAGTTGGAGTTGGAGACGTCCAGCTTGTATCCAAGTGGAGTTGAGAAAACTCACTCCTTACTGCAGTTTCTAGCTCACCTTTGACCTGGCTGGTTAAGATGATTCACATCTGACATCTTAACATACAACAACATGTTTAGGTTTCTGGGACTTGAAAGTGAATTAGAAATATCTCAGTCATTTTGGCAAGTTGTGGGAAGGTATTTTTAGAAAACCTTACTTATATAATGTATTTCTGATGTCTTTTCCTTTTTTCTTCTTCATGTAGAAACCATAGGTGAATATACAAAAGAATGGTATTTTGAAGAGGGAAAGCATTCATGGCTCTTGAAGAAAGGGCTACGATTCCTAGCCACACTGCTCGTGCAATATGACAGCAGTGTTTGTCGTTGCTGATTGGAGTGTTTTATAAGTTTCTGGGGATGTTCCAAAGCACCACCCAGACCTCTTCAAGGGCAAAAGGCGCCTGAAAGTGGCCAGATTGGGGCTTTTTTTGTCTATAGCAACAACAAAAAACAACAATACCCTCATTAAAGGAGTATGGACATTAATACATATATCTACTCAATAAGAATGTTTATAGAAATTAACTGCTATTTTGAAGAAAGCATGAGAGTAAAGACTTTTTCAGGCATTTTTAAGATGTTCCTGACATCCTCCCAGTGTTTCCTTTAAATTACTTATTACTTGCCTTAATCTGGAATTGTTCTCTTCTTTCATAATTGAAACTCCTGGAGTTGTTTGCAGTTGGGTGGATTAGCATTTGTTCATTGTAAAGCCCATTTCATTTAAAATTTTCTAGCATGTGAACCATAAGTGCCTCTTAAGTCAAGATGGCTATTGAGGCTCAGAACATTTCTTTCTGGGTCTTCTCTTTCAACCTCGATCCTGAATTAAACAATTAGATCCTCATGATGAATTTGGCCTAATTATGGCTATCCAGTGTATGTTTCATTGTTGATGGAAAGTCAGGGTTCTCCTCTTCTCTTATGATTTTCCTTAGGTCCCCTCCCTATTTCTTCCTTGGGCGCTCACTTTTCCTTCCATGGGAGTAGTTACTAACTGTTGGGCTCCTGCCAGTGGTTACCAACCACTAACCCAGATGCTTCTCTGGACAGCAGTTGCTTTCTAAAAGGATTAAAAGCCGCCTTTCTACAATTTTATCCCTATGACCTATTTTGAATGGCCACATCAGAAGAGAGCAGGATCGACATGACAACATCGACAACCTTGTTTTTTCTTTCTAAGTGTGCACGTCAACTGATGATCCCTCAGACACTGATTTCTCCTCTCCTAAAATGTTCCTGGATGGAATCCCAGCATAGTTGTCATCTTGTGAGCATGATTAGAGTTGGAAAGTAACAGAAAAGGGAGGAAAATACTTATTTTTATTTCAGGGAACAGAAAGTCCTGCCCATGACTGGTGCCAGTGGAATTCTCCGGTGAATGGCCTCTGAGAAGGGCCTGCCCAAGTTAGGTTTTGTTGGATCCTAATTCATCACAGTAAGCTGTTGACTGAAAATAGCATAAATTTAGATCTTGGGGAGGGCAGAGTAGACTGCTTTGAACCAGGGTCAAGTCTTTGGAGCAGCATCTGCTTAGGTAGACACGGCCTCTGGCACTTCCCAAACTTTTAATGCTGTAAGTTTAACTGATAAGAGTTTTGTGTCACCTGCTGCTGCTGCTAAGTCGCTTCATTCGTGTCCGACTCTGTGAGACCCCATAGACGGCAGCCCACCAGGCTGCCCCATCCCTGGGATTCTCCAGGCAAGAACACTGGAGTGGGTTGCCATTTCCTTCTCCAGTGCATGAAAGTGAAAAGTGAAAGTGAAGTTGCTCAGTCATGTCCAACTCTTCGTGACCCCATGGACTGCAGCCTGCCAGGCTCCTCCGTCCATGGGATTTTCCAGGCAAGAGCACTGGAGTGGGTTGCCATGCCCTTCTCTGGGGGATCTTCCTGACCCAGGGACAGAACCCAGGTGTCCTCATCGCAGGCAGATTCTTTACTGTCTGAGCCACCAGGGAAGGAAGTCATCAATCAATCCTTTCCGGGATCGAAGAGCTTCAGGTAAATATCAGCTCTCACATAAATTGTGCAGAGTCAATAAAAATCGGCCTAATCATTTCAATAAACATGACAGGATTTCTTTTCTCATTAAAGATTTAAGGAGTAATGCTACGTAAACGATAACTCTCTTCAATGAATGAAAGCGAGTAAAACATGTGAAAAGAATATCTTGGCTGGCTCTAGGAAGGAGAGGCTGGTGTTTTGGTTTAAATGCCAAAGAATTATATTTTCGACTTCATATTTTGATGGTGTGAATTTCAACTCTCGATTAGGTAATTTCTGACTGATGGTTCTTTCAGACTGGTTCAAGCCCAGTGGTTTTCATCCAGGAGATCAGAGAGGGAAGAAATGTTCAGATCTGTTCTCTCCCTTCCTCCTGTCTCTCCCAAGTTGATGATTATGAGAGAAGCCAAATTGGAAAAGGGTAGCATACTAAGTGATCTGGCTGTTCTGAATTTTTCATTGTATATTCTCTAATTTTGAACCTGTCAAGTATTACCTGTCAATCATCTACATATAGCTTGTTAAGATTACAGAGTCGTGAATGTGCATAGGAGACTGACTAAATCTGTGATTAGCAACAAAACTTATAAGGAAAAAAGTTGAAGCATAGGTTTAAAAAATAAAAAAACCCTACCACTAATAAAGACTTCGATGTTTACTTAACAAGAAATAGAAAATAACTGATTGGGGGGAGAAAGGTATGTTGGAGAATGCAGCACAACTGAATTTATCTGATGTACACTTAATAATATAATAACAATGCTGTGTACCCATGAAGCTAAAGAACAAGAGGGATTATTAGATTTGTGCATGGAAGTTAAAATGACTGCAAAGAATTGCTTTGGGAAATATATAAGATACAGGAAATGAAATGAAAGAAAATAAATACAGGGCAGATGACTGGTTTCTGTGTATTGCTGGAGAGATTTAATTAATTGCTAGTATAGCACTGAGCCATGAATTACTCAATCATTGCCATTGTTTCAATTTTGGAATTTTCCTCTTAAATACAGATTCATTAGAAAAGAAGAAAATGTCACTGGGCAGGGAATAAGTTTATGATTTTGAATGTTAAATTCTTCACAGTCATCTGTACAATATTGAGAAATCTTGTGAAAATATTTTAAAGTAATTTGGAAGGTCTTTTTTCTTTATTTTGATGGGAGGGCTTATTTTGTTTAGAAGTCTCATTGCAATCTGAAATAGATCAATGAACTTTTCAATTATTCAGTGCCATCTCTGCATTGGTCTGTTATTGTAGGTGTTTGACAATCAGCAGGATGTAGTGAAAAGGGCCACGGTTTTAGACTCAAACATATCTGATTCAAATCCTAGATGTAGTGTTTGTCAGAGGTGTGACCCTGCCCAAGCTATATAACTTCAGTGAGCCTTAGGCTTCTGTTGAGTAGAGAGGTATATTATGAGGATTAGTAATTATTCACTTATTTGGTATATTTGAGAACTGACAGTGTATCAAGTATTGCGCTCAATGCTCTGGATATAATCCAAGGATTGTAATTGTAGCTAACATTTACTGAGAGCTTGGGTATTGGATATTACGCTATTTCATGTATATTATCTAACTCAACCCTCACAGCAGCTCTATAATACGTGGATGTATATAAGTGAACACACACAATACATACAAAATATAAAAGTAAATAATTACATAATAGGCCTGGAATGCTTTGTTCTGAAGAAAGATCAGTTTCCTTATCAGAGGGATGTTGAAAGTTCTTTGACTGTTTTCTGTCTTCTTTTCTTATTATCCTTATAAAGAAAAAGGTCTCAAATATTACTCACCTGAACAACTAGAGAAAAAATGTGTAAGAATGTGATGTCATAAGAGTTGGGGGGAAGCCAGAGACCTCCACCTCTTGCAGAGTTGGAGGCTGTTCGGGGCGGGGGCCCTTGAGGAAGCCCAGCCTCCCTGGAAGCCACATATGGTTTAAGTGCTCACAACTTTTAATGTTGCACTTTGTGTCTGGGCATCCCGTCTGCTAAAGGTCTTGCCATTTGAAATGTCATGCAAACCAAAGTTTGCCATGTATTAATTCATAGTGAAAAGGGATGGTGTAATTGCCCACAGGAAACCCCTTCATAGAGTTTGAATGTCTTTATTATAAATAAGCCTCAAGCGCCTTCACTGAAAACACTTTATATTCATCAGAATGGCCTGTTTCTCTTTCCATTCCTGAAAACCAGGAATGATGGATCATCCACTGTTGATATTTGCTAGCCGATTATTTTGCAGTTGTGGTGGTTGTTAAAAGAGGTGGACTTATTCCGGCGATCTTGGGCCTCTAAAGCTTAATCTCATAAGAAAATCTTTAGCCAAGTCAGGTTTTTAATCGCTGTGTTAGTCATCCTACTGATTACATAAGGAACACTGTCGGAGCATTTCAAATGCCATCAGCTCTTGGCAGCAGAATGACAATGAGGATGAAGTATTAAAAACTAGGTACCCATAAAGGCAGACATGGAGAAAGTGCCTCCAATTCCCTGCTTCTGAATATGCCTCCACATTAATTCCCCTCCTTTAGAAGAAACTCACTGGAAGAAAAGCATAATTTGAATTAATTATTTGCACATATGGTGTGTTCCTGATGTCAGCTAATGCTACATTAAGGACAGACATGCTGGGCACCCATTAAATAATCAAGTAAATATTTGTATTGTTTATGATAAACTGGTTCCTTCTGTGGGTATTTTCTGTGTCTTTGTAAACGTTCCTTTTGTAGGTAGACTTTGTTTGTTGGGGCTTCATACCAGGCTCAAATCTGACAAAGAACGCTGTTTAAATTCCAAGTTCGACAAAGGAACCTCACACCCACTGTGTTTTCTGGAGCTAAGTGAATATTTAGTAACACTTTAATATAATAGCTGGATCATTATGGTATATTACTGAACTGAATGCTATGTTAATAACATTAATCACATGGACTCATTCTTGTCCTAGTCTGAATATTATAAGTACTTCTATATGATTTCCACTATAATTCCATAGTAATTAGTGATACAATTACTTCAAGCTGGCACCAAATGTTTATATTGAACCAACATGAATGTTAGGTCTCAACATTTAAGGGAGCCCAGCGTCTGAATAAAAGATTGGGGCCAAGATAAGTCAACCCAATTTTTCTTTGGTGAAATATGTTGTATAATTGGAACATACACAAGGTTTATAAATGCTCTGAGTACGTGAATGAGATTACTTTCATACTCTTCAGCAAAGGTCACATTGTCATGTGGAACTAAAGGCATTGTCTCCAGGCACATTTCCTGGAAAGAACCCAGTGCTGGGGTCTGTACTCTTAGTTGCTGAAATAGAAATTCCTAATGATTATTGGGACCTTTTGGAAGAAGGTCCTTTTATTGATTGTTTTCCAGTGAGCTTTAGCACATCTTGAAGTTTTTTTGGTTGTTGTTTGTTTTTTTATTGTTTGTTTTGCAGGCTTGATATTTGAAAGGGGCCTCTGTTTGTACTTTCTAATGCCTCCCTTTGTCTCATAAATGGAAGCAAATTGTATGCTGGGCAGTGTTCTACTAAAATCCAAGTGGAGAAGCAAGTGGTACTTGATTAACCAGGATTCTTGGGAACAGACTGTGTCTGACTATGTCAGCTCAGGGAGATGAGTGTAACTGTTGGGATGAAGAGACTTGGAAACCACCTCTAAACATTTCTTGGAAAGTTAGAAGCAAGGATCTCATTCCTTTTCTGGAAGTGAGGAGAATGGGGCCAATAAATCCTTCTCTTTACTTTAAGGCAATACAGCTTGTAATTGCTACTTCTTGGCTGTGAAATTTAATTTGTGGAGGGAAAAATACCTAATCATTTCATCTTCCTCTAAAACTGGAAATAGAACTGCCTTATGATCCAGCAATCCCACTGCTGGGCATACACACTGAGGAAACCAGAAGGGAAAGAGACATGTGTACCCCAATGTTCATCGCAGCACTGTTTATAATAGCCAGGACATGGAAGCAACCTAGATGTCCATCAGCAGATGAATGGATAAGAAAGCTGTGGTACATATACACAATGGAGTATTACTCAGCCATTAAAAATAATTCATTTGAATCAGTTCTAATGAGGTGGATGAAACTGGAGCCTATTATACAGAGTGAAGTAAGCCAGAAGGAAAAACACCAATACAGTATACTAACGCATATATATGGAATTTAGAAAGATGATAACAATAACCCTGTGTTCGAGACAGCAAAAGAGACACTGATGTATGGAACAGTCTTATGGACTCTGTGGGAGAGGGAGAGGGTGGGAAGATTTGGGAGAATGGCATTGAAACATATAAAATATCATGTATGAAACGAGTTGCCAGTCCAGGTTCAATGCAGGATACTGGATGCTTGGGGCTAGTGCACTGGGACGACCCAGAGGGATGCTATGGGGAGGGAGGAGGGAGGAGGGTTCAGGATGGGGAGCACATGTATACCTGTGATGGATTCATTTTGATATTTGGCAAAACTAATACAATTATGTAAAGTTTAAAAATAAAATAAAATTAAAAAAAAAGAAATTAAAGGAAAAAAAAATAAACTTCATAACAATGTTGTGGAATGTCAAAAAAAAAAAAAAGAAAAAAAAAATGTAATTTAAAGTCAAAAAAAAAAAAAACCTCTAAATGAGTTTACTTCTTCTGGAACCCCAAGAAAAGCAGGTCTCTGATCTTTTGATCATGAATGAACCCATTCATTCATTTACTGGTTCAACACGCTTGTATTGCCTGCTGGGAAAAAAAAAAAAAAAAGTGGAAGTGTTAGTGGCTCAGTCATGTCCAGTCTTTGTGACCCCATGGATTGTAGCCCACAGGCTCCTCTATCCATAGGATTCTACAGGTAAGAAGATTGGAGTGCATTGCCATTCCCTTCTCCAGGGGCTCTTTTTACACAGGAATTGAACCTCAGTCTCCTGCATTGCAGGCAGACTCTTTACCATCTGAACCGCCAGTGATTGCCTGCTAGGTCTCAGGAATTGTGTCAAGCTGGCATTGGCATGGGACACTGAGGCAGCCAAATGAGATGGTATGAGATACATATGTTACAAAAGGATATCTAGTATCTGAGGTGGGTGAGCTTCTCAAAGGGCAGGCACTGGGAGGTGGGGACTCATGACTTGGAGTCTCTTCAGAATAGGACACCAGGGACAGGAATGCAAAGAATATTCTGGATAAGTTGCAATACTGCAGGAATGTGAGTTTTGTATAGGACTTGGTCTTGTTAGTCTTCAAGTTTTATTCTGACAGAAAACTCCCTCTGATGTCAGGGTTGGGCTGAAATCTAGGTTATTGTTTTGTGTTTATTCGCATGTGGGTAGTTCTTCTGGACCGTGCATTTGTGTTTGAGGAGACTGGTCCAAGGGGAGGAACATGCTTTATGTTCTTGTCTTGAGCCGTCCCCTTTCCCTCTGCTGCCATCTTGACTTCGCATAAGGTGGAATGGGGTTTCTTTAGCTGATGGTGTGGTCTTTGCCTGCTTAACAACAGGAGGTCGGTGTTATCCATGGGATCAGATGCTGCTTCTTTCTTTGTGTTGGGGTCCTGAGTATACATTTCTCTAGCCTTCAGCTGTATATTTTGTACTTAGAAATAATATTAGATTTTTCTCTTTGATTATTTTTAAGCCTGAAAGCTAAAATAGAGGCATTCCAACAGGAGATAGTCAATCTCAGGGTAACACATACACAGTGCATCTATAGAGTAGGATATTGAGAGACAGAGAGACAAGAAAGAGAGGCAGGGAGAGAGAGACACACACACACACAGAATAAACTAATCTCCTTTGGGGAGAGTTCATGGGATTTTTGGAGTTTCCCCAGTGGCTCAGCGGTAAAGAAACTGCCTGCAATGCAGGAGTGCAGGAGGTGTGGGTTCGGTCCCTGGGTCAGGAAGATCCCCTGGAGGAGGGCACGACAGCCCACTCCAGTATTCTTGCCTAGAGAATCCCATGGACAGAAGAGCCTAGCAGGCTACAGTCCATAGGGTCACAAAGAGTCGGACACGACTGGAACAACTTAGCGTGTATGCACGCACACATGAGATTCTTGATGATACTGGTTATGAAAGAAAAAAAAAGTTCTCCCTTTCTGGCTTACTGGCTCTATTGCTGTGTGAACTTAGCAATTCGACGCTTGGAGGTAAATTGGGGAGTTTTATGGTCTCTGAATCCCTGAAGTATTTCATATATACTGTTTTCCTGTTTGTCATTTAAATTGATTTCTGTCTTTCCCTATCCCCTGTTAGGCTCTAGTCCTGGCCACATCTCTCATCAGCTGCCCCCTGCCACTACTTCCTTCTCTTTCCCCTCCCTGGCCTCAATGGTTCACTTGTATTCCAGCCACACCAACCACTGGCAGATGGTTGCCTGCACACATCATGCAAGTCCCTGCTTCATTACTCATTCTCATCTATCTGTGATTCCTGAGGTCCTTACCCACCAAGAGCTAGTTCAAGGGTCACCCCCTTCGTGAAGCTCTTCCCTTCCATTGAATTCTTACCCTGTGCTAGACACTGCTCACTAGACACTCCTTATCTGTATTTAAGCTCTATATAAGATATGTATCTATGCATGCATATTTAAACTATGAAATATAGCTGATTTAAGTTATGCTGTGGCTTATGCTATATATAAGCATTGCATTATCACAGGAGATAGATGTTATTATCATTCCTCTTTTAGAAAAGTGAAAGTGTTAGTCACTTATTCATGTCCGACTCTGTGACCCTATGGATTATAGCCCACCAGGCTCCTCTGTCCATGGAATTCTCCAGGCAAGAATACTGGAGTGGGTTGCCATTCCCTTCTCCAGGGAATCTTCCCAACCCAGGTTGCCTGCATTTCAGGCGGAATCTCTACGGTCTGAGCCACCAGGGAAGCCCTATGAAAAGGAAAATTGAGCTTAAGGCGGAGGTAGGTCCTGGTCCCTTGACATCACAGCTGTTGGTTGGGTCTATGTGCTCTCCAGCATTTTGCTGCTTCAGCAGATGTACTGAAGGTATTTGATGAACCAGATATTCTTCCAGTGCCTGAAAAACAGTGGTGCTGAAATACCATATCCTTACTCTAGGGAGGGAGATCGACAAGACACAAGCACATACAGAACAAACCAGATGATGGTAATGGTGGTCAGCGCTCAGAAGACAAATAAAGCAGGGATAGAGAGTGAAGGGGGAGCCATACAGATGGCCTCTGACCATAGGATGTCAGTGTGGCTGGAGCAGAGCGAAGGATAGAGAGAGACTGGGATGAGTTCCAGGAGGTGAGAAGGAAGCACGACAAGGGTTGGTGAGCTATAGACAGAGCTTGGAGTTTATTCTGGGGTTGTAGGATGGTTGAGCAGAGTGAAATTATCTGCTCTTTGGTTTTAGAAACTCATTCCAGTGGCTGTGTGGGGAATGGACTGTAGCTGCCCAAGGGTGGCAGTGGGGAGGCCAGTTAGGAGGTTTTTTATTTGATCCAGGGAAGAATTGATGGTGGCCTGAATGAGTGGCAGCTGTGCAGGTGGTGAGACATTGTCAGATTTGGGATGTATTTGAACGTTGACATTGCTGA
Organism: Bos grunniens; assembly: GCF_055505025.1. Taxonomy (NCBI): domain Eukaryota; kingdom Metazoa; phylum Chordata; class Mammalia; order Artiodactyla; family Bovidae; genus Bos; species Bos grunniens. Next base: position 74,508,890 of record NC_141170.1, read on the forward strand.
TGGATTGAATGTGAACTGTGAGAATTGGCCTGGTCAATGGGAGGAATGAATTTACCTTCTACTCAGCTGGAAGGTATGGATTTTAGGGGATGTATTCTATTCCCAGGGCTACTGTAACAAATTGCCATAATCTTGGGTATCTTAAAACAATAGAAGTGTATTGCCTCCCAGTTCTGAGGGTTTAGAGTCCAAAATTAAGGTGTCAGCAAGGTCATCCTTTCTCTGATGACTTTAAGGATTCTGCCTGCCTCTTCTAACTTCATGGTTACAGTCCTTGGCTTGTAGATGCATATGTGTGCTCAGTGGCTCAGTCATGTCTAATTCATTGCAACCCCATGGACTGTAGCCCACCAGACTCCTCTGTCCATGAAATTTCCAGACAACAGTACTGGAGCATGTTGCCATTTTATCCTCCAGGGGATCTTCCTGACCCAGGGATCGAACCCATGTCTCCTGCATGGGCAGGCAGATTCTTTATCACTGCACCTCCTGGGAAGCCCACTTGTAGATACATCCCTCCAGTTTCAGCCTCCATGGTCAAATGGCATTTTCCCTATGTCTGTGCCCATTTTTCTCTTCTTATAAGGACACAAGTCATTGGATTAAAGCCCATCCAAATCCAATATGACTTCATCTTAACTTGATCACATCCACAAAGATCTTATTTCCAAATAAGGTCGCATTTACAGGTACTGGGGATTAGGGCTTGAACATACCATTTTGGGGGATACAATTCTCCTCATAGCAGTAGAGATCAAGAATTTGGTTTTAGTCAGGTTGAGTTTAAGATGCCTTTTGTTAGCCACGATGTGATGGTGTGTGGGCAGTTGGACACAGGGGTGTGGAGTTAGGGCAGAGTCTGGGTTGGAGGTGCACAGGGGTGGCATCTTAATGGAGGTGGTAGCTCAAACTGCAGGACTAGGCATCTCTGAGGAAGAGTGTGGGTTCTCAAGAGATGAGGTGTAAGGACTGAGCCTCTAAAGCTCTGAAAGTGTTTAGAGGTGAGGAGATGGGGAGGGATTATCTGGATGAAGCTCATTTGATTGTGCCTATCTGTCTTACAAGGAGGAGAGCGGCATCTTCTCTTATACTCTCAGCTCCTGGCACTGGTGCTGACATAGAGGGGCTCTCCATAAATGTTTGCTAAATAGGTGAATGGGGAAATTGCTCTGTTTTAAACCCTAAAGGGCCTCCCTGGTGGCTCAGTGGTGAAGAATATGCCTGCCATTAAAACATGTATAATATCATATAAGAAACGAATCGCCAGTCCAGGTTCGATGCAGGATACAGGAAGCTTGGGGCTGGTGCACTGGGATGACCCAGAGGGATGGTATGGGGAGGGAGGTGGGAGGGGGGGTTCAGGATGGGGAACACATGTACACCTGTGGCTGATGCATGTTGATGTATGGCAAAACCAATACAATATTGTAAAGTAAAAAAAATAAATAATAATAATAATAAAAAGAATATGCCTGCCAATGCAGGAGATGCAGGTTTGATCCCTGGGTCAGGAAGATCCCCTGGAGAAGAGAATGCCAACCCATTCCAGTATTCTTGCCTAGGAAATCTCATGGACAGAAGAGCCTGGTGGGCTACAGTCCATGGAGTCACAAAGAGTCAGACAAGATTTAGTGACTAGACAACAACCAACCTTAAATAAATGTACAACATCAGTGGGAAAATGATACCAATGGAAATGAGGGTGTTGACCTGTTTGTAGCCAACCCGATGGGTTTGCAATGGCTCACTCTTCCATGCTGCCAGCCTGGTATAGAAGGATTCTTGCTTATGTGACTCTTTGTGACCCTATGGACTATAGCCCTCCAGGCTCCTCTGTCCATGGGATTTTCCCAGCAACAATACTGGAGTGGGTTGCTATGCCCTCCTCCAGAGGATCTTCCTGACCCAGGGATCGAACCTGGATCTCCAGCATTGCAGGTGGATTCTTTACCCCTGAGTCACCAGGGAAGCCCATAGAAGAAGGATGGGTGTGTGAAAATGAGGATGGAATAGAATAAGCCCATGTCTTCTTTGCTGAGATTCTTCATGGGAACCAGCTGCTAAGAAAGGTCAAGCCATCCTCAGGTATCACTAATCCAAGTCCTGCACTGGGGCATGGGAAGTCATTTTCAAATTTTGCTGTCCCCCAGCCTCACCTGGGGGAACTCAGCTCTGAGAAACTGGCAACAGGAAAGGAGAGTTTCATAGGGCCTGGAAGATACAGAGAAGGGTTCTGAAGTCAGGGCATTGTTAAAGAATGGAGACCACGTGAGAAGAAACAGAATCACCATCTTTGAATATTTATATAGATAGGATCTCTTTCATAGGGTTATTTTAAAGATTAAATAAATTAGTATTTTAAGTACATAACATAACATAATAATGTCTCTCTAGACATTATTTATTATACAAAGAGGTTGGGCTTAGGGGTCAGAGAGACCTGGATTTCAGTTCTGACTTACCATGTACTAACTGTATGACCTTGAGGTTACCAGCCTCAATTTACTCATTTGTGCAATGGAGATAATAATACCTGCTTGAAAGGGCTATTTTGAGGATTAGTGAGATAATATGTGTGACACCCCTGATATGTCATGAATACTCATAAATGTTAGCTCTCTACCAACAGGAAGGACTCAACTATCTCTAGAGATTGTTCAGATGACAGGTGGGGTTGGCACGTGTCAGGTCAGGGATGTAGAGAGGAAATGGTTGCATCAAAAGAAAGGTCAGAGTTAATACCTTTTACAGCTTTTAATACAGACTATTTTAGCAAGCAGAACTGCTAGTAAAAACAAGGGCAGGAACATATATATATATATATATATATATATATATATATATATATATAACAAATATATAGCAAAAAGATGAAAAAGTCTAACTTCAATTCATTACTTGAATGTATTGATTAAATATGTTGCCAGATGTGGGATGGTGAATTTTTGTAAAGACACCAGAAGTCTGTGGTAAAAGAAGATGGTTTAACTTAGGGAGTAGGAGTCTGGACTTTGGCATCAGCCAGCCTGGGTTTGATTTCAACTGTGCCATTTGTTGGTGATATGGCCTTGGGCAAATATTGTAGATTGGCTTTTCCCAGAAGCTAACCCTGAGTCTTATATATATATATATTTAAATTCATTATTTATTTATTTTTTGGCCATGCCGAACAGCATGCAGGATCTTAGTTTCCGAAAGGGGATTGGACCCATGCTCCCTGTAGTGGAAACATGGACTCTTGTCACTGAACCACCAAGGAAGTCCCTGATCCTGTCTTAGATTTGAGTTGCGTTACTTATTTGACTACACATTTATTTGGATGCCCTCGATTATCTTGGGGGAGAGGGGCAGGAAGCCAGTGCAAGTATGTTAGTAAGCAGGTGACTGCTGTGGGCACCAGGAACCCGGTTCTGCTGGGACCTCCAGATCACCATGCAGACCTGCCTCAGCCTGTCCCACCCAAGGGGCAAGGAAGCTTGAGTATTGCCACCAACTCCCATCTGTCTATTTGAGGACTGCTCCTGGGATGGGGAATAGCGACTCCTTGGCACTTGCATACTGTCCTACTCCTGGGCCCAGGTGCTCCTGTGGCTAGACAAAGCCCTGGGGCAGACTCTGGGCTTTGAGAGCAAGCTAAGGATGCTAACCGGTGAGTATGCAGGGTGTCTTAATCAGCTTGGCAGCTGTAACAAAGCACTATAGACTGGGTGGCTTATCTACAACAGAAGTTCATTGCTCACAGTCTGGAGGCTAGAGTCCGAGATCAGGTTACTGGCATGGTTGGGTTTTCATGAGGGCCCTCTTCTAGGTTGCTGACTTCTTTCCGTATCTTTATGTGGTAGAAAGAGGCTGGGAGAGCTCTCTAGGGTCCTTTTATAGGGGCATTAATTCCAGTCATGGGGCTCCACCCTCATGACCCAGTTCTCTCCCAGGGGCCCCACCTACCAACACCATCACTGTGGAGGTTAGGATTTACATATTTGGGGGTGGGGCACAAAATATTCAGTCCATTGCAGAGTGGATTTGCATAGACACTCAAAGTATGTGCTAAACAAGTCACTTGAACTCCCTAAACCTCATTTCCTCTTCTATAAAATGGGCATAATAGTAACATATACCCCATAGTTATTTGGGGGGATTAAGGGTGATAATGAATAATTATCAATTATTAATGTTAATAATGTTAATGTTAATGTTACAATGTTCATCTTAGGCTGCTTGGAAAACCAACAAGGGTAGCTTTTATTGCTATAAAAGAGAAATGTATGAACAAGGAGACTGTGCCTTTCAAAGAGTAGTGCCCAGAGACTCTACTGAGGAAATAAATTATTAGAGGGAGTTTGTGTCCATTTAATTTGCTTGGAGAAGTGCCCATAATAGAATCTTTTACACTTGGTCACTTAAAAGAATTATGTGTGGCTGACACACTGAAGTCACATTTATCCTCTTGGACAGAGGGTTCATCTTGAGTATAGAGCCTGTAATTTACTTACAGGTGTATATGGTGGGATAACTCAGGTTAATGTCCGTGAACAGAGACCAACAATTAGCAAGTTAATTAGGGTCCTGATTTTAGTAGCGAAGGATAATCATTTATTGGCTTAGGTCAAACCCTGGGCCTTCCCGTGAAGTGACTTTCTATGAAAATATTGACTGAGAGGGACTCCCTATAGCTTCTCTAGTACAATTCACACATGCTTGGGAAACTCATTATCTCTCACAGAGATAGCAGCGAGGATTACAGTAAGTTTAAGAGGCCGGCTTCAGTTGGCCTGTGTTAAACTGATGGTCAAAATATAAATAGGATTCTAATATAACAATAAGAGCATCAGTTCTTCCCCACCCCATCCATGCTGTTCAAGTGCTGTTTTGCTGGTGTGTGACTGCTGGCTGCTGGCACCTGCTCTTTTCCAGCCAATAATCTCAGACAAATTAACATTATCATTTCATGTGAGGCATTTGTTGGGGAAAAATATATATATATATCTATGTATATATATATAAAGAGTACTATTGTGCCTGGGGGCTAAAAAGCATTAGGAAGTGGTAAGCTTTTCTCTTTCTTGTTTTTCACAGTGACAGCTGTTGACCCGTACCAGGGATGCTGTATAAGGGCCTGGAGATTATAAATCCAATTTGGAGAAGGGGAGAGGGCACGGATTGAAGGGGCATCTTGCCGTGGATGAAGATCTGAATGGCAGGCAGCTCTCTTTTCTGCCGATGAAAGGCATGGGGTTCATTGCGTCTGGTTTGTCTTCTCACTCGACACTTCTTGCCTTTTCATGGTGCCAGCACCTACTTGGCTTGGTTGGAAAGTTACTTAGAATGTCCTTTGGCTAATAAGGTGGAGGCTTGGCCATGCCTCATAAGCTATAGAAAGGATGATGGACAAGGCTTTTCAGAGCCACTTGGCTTCTGTTTCCTATGCCATCCGTCATGCATTGTGAGTGAGTTGTTTCTGTTTGTTGTAGAACAGGAGCAGAGATGAGGTCGTGACAAACGTAGCTTTAGCAAGCCATTGCAGCTTTTGAGGGGAGTTGATGGACAACGAAAACACTTGCTGGCTTTTCTTTGCTGGGGGCAGATTCCCTCTGCACTTTTTCGCATTTTGGTTTAAGCTGAATCTGCCTACTATGAAAAGTTCAAGTCAACAACAAAGAAATACTTTTAAATGATATGTTACTTTTTTTTTTTTTTTCCTTAGCATTATCTAGGGAAGCTTGAGTTAACTAGGAGAGAACTGGACTTCCCAGGTGGTTCTAATGATAAAGAACCTGCCTGCCAATGCAGGAGATGTAAGAGACTCTGGTTTGATCCCTGGGCCAGGAAGATCCCCTGGAGGAGGGCATGGCAACCTACTCCAGTATTCTTGCCTGGAGAATCCTATGGACAGAGGAGCCTGGTGGGCTACAGTCCATGGGGTCACATGGAGAGTTGGAAGAGTTGGAAGCGACTTAGCACAGATGCATGCAGGAGAGAGCTAAATGGTGGAAATACCCCACAAATAATTTTCCCTGACCCAGGTCTGGGAATTCTAGGTGTAAATGGGTGCATACTTTAATGAATTGTTTATGTTCAACAAGTCCTCTTGTGTGGGAGGCAAAATAATGCTTTGGTCTCTCCACGTGAACATACGCTGACTCCCCAGAGTCTGTGAAAGTTACCTGACAAGACAATGGGCACTTTGTAGATATGATTACGGTTACAGACCTTGAGATGGACAGGTGCTCTTGGATTATCTGAGTGGACCGGATCTAACCATGTGAATCCTTAAAATCAGAGAACTTTTCCTGGCTGTGGTGAGTGAGAAAGAAATGGTGGGCCTGAGAAGGCTTTGATGCGTTACGCTGATCCTGGAGAATCCCAAGGACAGGGGAGCCTGGAGGGCTATAGTCCATGGGGTTGCAAAGAGTCGGACATGACTGAAGCGACTTAGCACGCATGCCTGTTGGTCCTGAGGTGCTAGGGCTGTGTGCCAAGAACTAAATTCTGCTAACAGCCCTAGTGCATGAGGAAAACATCCTTCCTAGAACATCCAGAAAGGGAGTCAGACCTGCCAATGCCTTGATTTTAGCCTGGTGCGACCTGAATTCTGATGGACAGAACTATAAGGTAATACATCTATATTACTTTAAATCACAGAGCTTGAGGTAATTTGTTGTAACAGCAATAGCACACCAATACATCTCAGTTTCTCTGGTCTAGAGTTTTCCTAACGGTAAGGTGGTTTCTGAGCCCAATCAGGAAGTGCTGAATCATTTCTTTTCAAAATCAAAATCTCTGGCTCCAGTGTTTTGATGAATTTTAACCCGTGATCCTGGGTGGCTGGAATGTCAGAAGACTTGGATGATGGGGAGCTGAGAGGACATGAATGAATATTAATGGAGCATCCTCAATGTTTCCAGAATATTGATTATCCTACTTAACCTGATTTCAGTTATCATATTTTATAGATAAGAAACTGTTTCTGGGAGATTCAACAGCTTTTCTGAGCTTAAAGAAGTAATAAGTGACATAGTGAGGTTCTGAACCTCTAAAAAATGCATTCTTTCCATCTCTTGCCCCACTGTTGCATCCCTGGGCTGACCTCTGGAGTCAGGAAATCAAAAGTGTAGTGACCGAGGATTCCACCACAGTAAACCAGAGAATAGAATCACTTGCCAGTTTCTGCTCTAGAAAACAAGAAAATAGAATCACTTGTTTCTTTGGTTGCTAAAATATTGATGAAAATGGAGGCCATCATTTACAAAAGCCCACAGTGGGACTGGGGGACCCAGACTGATTGGTGCATCTCTCAGTGTACACTCATGTTGCCATCTATGTAGTTGGCTTCTCTGATTACTAAGCAGCAATGCTTTGTGGTTTGCGGAATACACACCTAATTTCTTAGCAAAGGAATTAGGTTGGTATTTAATGCAAAAGAGGATTTGAAAAAATGATTGATTATTTTAAAGGATCACTTGGGACTGGCTTTGCAGATCCTACTGCCTTAAGCCAGATCTTGGTTCGATTGTTGGCAATGCTGGTTGGATTAGACGTGTGTAACACAACCCTGAAATCCCAGGGTCCTCTGCCGGCCTTTAAACAGTCCTGCACGTTGCCCAGAGAGAACACCGACTATCAGCTAATGAACCCCAGCCCCACCTTGTGCTGGGAGACGGTTTCTTTCAGTTCAGCCTTAAGGCTGGTAGAGACCTGGATTTGTTTAATGGGTGATTTTAAAGCACTCACTTTGCAGCATTAAGTCCCACAAAAGTAGGAAAGCGGCATACAGAGTGCTTCCTGCTTCTGAGGAGCATCTGGTGTAGAGGGAGCAAGGAAGCTGATCAAAAAGACCAACAGGTTTTCATAAACACGGTGTTGTGTGCTCTGTAGATGGGGGGATTGCCAAGGACCTGGAGCACATGCCCAGGTTTGGGGCTGGCAGTCGGTTGTTTATGGTGTGTGTTTGCTTATGGGTTGGTCGAGGAGGATGGCTAAAAGCAGCCCCAGGACCGTCTGTGGCTTGAGAATCAAGTGTGTGTGCTGTGTGTGTGTCTGCCATGTTGTGTGTGTGCGTGTGTATGTGTGCGCTGTGTATGTGTGGCACGTGTGCCATGTATGCGTGTCATGCACATACGTGCCATGCACGTGCGTGTCATGTATGTGAGTGCCACATATAAGTGTGCCATGTATGTGTGCCATGTGATATGTGTGTGTGCACCATGTATATGTGTGTGTTGTGTATGTGTGTGCCGTGTTTGTGCCATGTACATGTGTGTATGCTGTGTGTGTGCCGTGTGTGTGTGTGTACCCACTGCTGAGATCTGGGGGGTGAAACTGGCACCTCTGGTTGCCCTTGCCCATGGATGTAGAATCCTAGTCTGTTAGCACTTCTGAATTCCCTTCCCAAGAGCATGCTTCTAGAACCTTCTCTTCTGTCAGCTGCTGGAGTTCTGCCCATTTGTCTTGGCCATTCTTGTCCTAGCTGCTCCCTCCCCTAGCTCCTGGCTGGGGCCAGTGTCCGATATTGCACTGCTCTCTGTTGGATGGATGTCTTCATGTTCTTTTCCCCAGTTTGTAACTTGTTCTTCAAAGCTCTCCCCCGACCCCTTCTCCCTCGGGTCAGCTTCCATTCCCCTGTCCCTCCTATCCCAGGCCTCTCCTGGGCTCTCCCCTCGACTCTCTGGGGGCTCTGTGTTATTAAAGTCCCAGAGTGCCTCATTTGGGAGTTGGAATAGCAACAGTATGGACCCCAAATTCATCCCTCTGGTGCCTCCTTGATTTACACCCATCGGGTTTATAACTCCCCTTTGAGGCTGTAACTTCGATCCTGGAGCCCAACCAGCACAGTGCCCAGCTCTGCAGCTTTGCTCAGGAACTGCCCCACAAGATAGAATAAAATCCTTACTGAGATTAAAAAAAAGCGACAACCTCTCTCTTCTTTGTTGACTGCAAAGGCCTGTTTTAAAGAAGACCATATTAAAAAAGAAATGATTTTTTTCTTTGGTTAGAAAATAGTCTCAGAGTACACTATGCCCTAAATCAGGATGCTATATGTTTTCTGTACCATGAAAGCGTTTTCTTTCTTCCCCCTACCCCCGCAATTCTTACAATAAAATAATTTAAAATATTTAAAGACTAAGCACTTCTTACATTAGGTAGTTAGTGTCTCTTTGGAAAGACTTTTGGATTATTTTTGGGCTTATTTTCTGGGCTTATTTCTGTCAACTAAGTTTTTATATTCAATTATTTAATGTGCATTGTGATGGCTTTTTATAAACACTCCTTATTAAGTGAAAAATCTTTTAATCAGAAATATCTGCCTTAAACACTGCTTTCAGCGCATCACAACTCTGCTTTGGAAATTCTGGGTTATTTGCTAATTGCTTTGTCTTCTAATCTAAATTTGAGCGTCTGACTCTCCAGGTCTACTTGCTCCTGACCCCACCTGATCTGTCCTTTTCAAATAGTTCTTTTTGTAGTCCTTTCTCCGTGGTCTGCTCATAATGAACTAGAGGCTGTGTTGTAGTTGGTGACAAAGACTCTGAAGCCAGAGTTCCTGGGTTTGAGTTGTATCTTTTAGCTTTGAAACTTTGGCAAGTTGCCTAACTTGCCTGTTTTAGTTTCCTCATCTGTATAATGGGCTAAAAATATGACCTGCCTTATAGTGAGCTATTATTTTACACCCTTATTACACCCTTACATTCCTTATTTAGATAAGGAAACTGTTTTTGTCCTGTTCCTCCTTTTTTCTTTACATCTCAGGTGTAGATTCCCTTGCTCTTGGTTTAATCTGAAACTGGTGTTTTAATCATTTGGAACATTTAATTAGTATTATTATTTCTATATATTCAGAGACAGGGCAGATTTCAGGACAGTTTTGTCTGTTCAGAATATGTAGACTAAACAATTTTCCTAAAAAGTAGCACCAAATCTCTACTCTCGGCCCTAACTCTTTGCATATACATACAAGGTGTTATCTTTCATCCAGGCAGTCAAGTAAGTTTTAGGTTTGCATCACCTTTTTGTGTTCACTGCCATATTATTGAGCATGGGAACTATAGGTACAGGATAATTTATCTATGAATAAGGGTTTGGTTTGAATCAGGAGACTCTAGAAATGAAGTGTTTTCGTGGTGGCTTTTGCTATTTTGAAACTTTCTATTCTGGTTCCCTGGCTCCCCTCCCTCCAGACAAATCCCAGGAGCCAGTTGACCTTCAGAGCTTAGTTTGAAGTTCATTGACAGCATTGGGAAGTGAGAATGCCACGGTGGGTCAGAGTCCTAGTCTCTCTGGCCCAGTTTTCTGTCACCAATATTGGGGGAAAGTATTTTTTCTTTTTTAGGAAAGCATGTCAGAGATCTACCACAGAATTATCTTCAGGAAGTCAGGGGCTTACCCTAGCAGTCAGCAAATCAAGGCATCCCAATGGATCAAACTGGCTTGGATACTCATAATGAAACCCTCATAAAGAAGTCAAAGGCTCTCAGTCATGGAGTCTGAATTTTTGGAACTGTTCCCAAAACTATTAGAAGAAATGTACTTCACCCATTCACTTTAAAGAACAATTCTCTTTATTTTACAATACCCTAATGAAGAAAATACCTTTTGCATCATGAATTTAAATCTTGAATTTAAAGTCTTTAAATCAAAAGACTTGCTTTTGATATATGAGCTGGTAGCCATTATGTGGAGAAGGCAATGGCACCCCACTCCAGTACTCTTGCCTGGAAAATCCCATGGACGGAGGAGCCTGGTAGGCTGCAGTCCATGGGGTCACAAAGAGTTGGACACAACTGAGCAACTTCATTTCACTTTTCACTTTCATGCACTGGAGAAAGAAATGGCAACCCACTCCAGGGTTCTTGCCTGGAGAATCCCAGGGACGAGGGAGCCTGGTGAGCTGCCATCTATGGGGTCTCACAGAGTTGGACACGACTGAAGCGACTTAGCAGCAGCAGCAGCCATTATGTATATTTCTCTCTGAAAGAGAAATCAGTGGGGTTCTTCTGTTCATAGTTTAGTTGAGGGAGGCAGCATAGGGTAATAGTTAAGAGAACAGATTCTAGAGGTGGAGGATTTGGTGATTGTCAGCAGCATGGTCCTGGGCAAGTTCCCTCACCTTTTGTAAGCCTTGATTTTCTCATTTGTGATTGGAAATTAAAAAAAAAAAAAGAAAATTTCTCTTTCTCTTTTATGTGTAAATACACACACATTTATTGAAGATTTTTTTGAAACTTGAGTGAACAAATGCATAGAGTGCTTAGGAAACAGCCTGGTCCCTACCAAGACTCCATGCGTGGAAGTGCAGCCATTGAGTACTCAGGTGCCTTTTATTTCCTGTATTTTATCCCATACAAGGCACAGAGACAACAAAAATGATAAGAAATGGCCTCTGCCTTTGAGAACCATGCAATAAGTGAGTATTACAAGGCACAGGAAGTCTGTGGGTTTAGTCAGTAAAAGAAGAATCAAGTTGGTTGTGGGTTTGTTGGGTGTTGTGGTGAGGTGATGGTGTGCTGTGCTGTGGTCGTGTCCAACTCTTTGTGAGCCTCTGGACTGTAATCTGCCAGGTTCCTCTGTCCATGGGTTCTCCAGGCAAGAATACTGGAGTGGATTGCCATTTCCTTCTCCAGGGGACCTTCCCAACCCAGGGATCAAACCCATGTCTCTTATGTTCTCCTGCATTGGCAGGTAGGTTCTTTGCCACTAGTGCCGCCTGGGAAGGTGGTGAGGCGAAGAAGCTGTCTTCAAAATGGCAGCAGGGCCCTCCGTAATGTAGCTTCTGCCTTGGTGAACAGTCTTACCTCAGACTGCTTCCCTTCTTGCTCACTAAACTCCAAGTACACTGGCCATATCTACTCACTCAGCAACCATTTAGTAGATAATTCTTGAGTACCTTCTTTGAGCAAGACACTTCTATGAGTAAGTAGTAACTAAAGTGGATTGGAACCCTGCTTTCCTAGTATGTAGGTACTGCCGGTATCTCAAACATGGTAAGTTCTTTCTCACCTCGAAGCCTTTAATCCTGTGTCCCTTCAACCTAGAATGTTCTCTCTTTGATGCCTTCTTCACTCTAACTTTCATACATCCTCATGTCTTACATTTTACTTTCTTATACAGGCCTTGCTTGTCTTCCATCCCCAATCCAATCACAATTAAATTTTGCTGTTATTTTTTCTCCACATATTCTTAACTTCTATTTCAAAACACCTATCACAGTTTTTTTTTTTTTTTTAATTCAACTTTTTTTGACTGCACTGGGTCTTCATTGCAACGTGCTGGCTTAGTTGCCATGTGGTATGTGGCATCTTAGTTACCAGCAATCAAACCCATGTAGCCTGCATTGGAGGGCAGATTCTTAACCATTGGATAAGGAAAGTCCTTATCACAGTTTATTTGTATTACTGTTCATTTACTGACTAGACCATAAACTTCATAAAGTCCCAGACTGTGTTGATTTTTAAAAACATTTTTTTGAAGTATAGTTGATTTACAATGTTGTATTAATTTTTGCTATAGAGCAAAGTGATTTAGTTATACACACACGTATATATTTTTCATATTCCTTTCCATTATGGTTTATCACAGGATATTGAATATAGTTCCCTGTGCTCTAGAATTGGAGAAGGAAACGGCACCCACTCCAGTATTCATGCCTGGAAAATCCCATGGATCGAGGAGCCTGGTGGGCTACAATCCATGGGGTCGCAAAGAGTTGGACACAACTGAGCGACTTCTGTGTCTGTGTGTGTGCTATAGAATAAGACCTTGCTGTTTATCTATCCTATATATAATGGTTTGCATTTGTTAATCCCAAGCTCCCAACACTTTTCTCTCCTATCCTGTCTCCCTCTTGGCAATGACAAATCTGTTCTCTATAGACTGTGTTAATTTTGTTTACTATTTTATCTACCACATCTAGGACTTAGCTGGTTCACAACAGATTCTTAAAATATATTTGTTGATTTAATAAAAGAATCATCTTAGCATTAAACTCTATTTTCATTTTACAAGCACTGATGGAAAAATCTGTGCAGATTTTTGATGGTGATAATGCATTTAGATCAGTAGGCTTATTTTGGTTCTGTTAACTGATTATATGTGTGTATATATATATATATGTATATATAATTTTTTAATTGCTAAATTATGATCCTGGGGAGCTATTCTTTATGTTTGAAAAGCTTTCAAATAGTTTTCTTTTCCTCCCCACAGGATTAGCTTTTAGAGTGAATTTTTCTTGGGATTTTGTCACGTTCTTTAATCTTTATAATAGCACAGGTCACTCAGTATGAACGTCCTTGGGTGTTTCAGAGGCTCATTCTTCAGATGGAAAATGTAAATCTGCTCCCTTGATTGCCTGTGCTGTCAATGTAAGCCCAAATCTCTGGAGATAACATTTAGAAGAAAATGAAGAAATGGGTAATGCACCAAACAAATGTTACTTCTTTGTTTGCCTGCTGGGGTAAGGACTAGATGGGAAAGGAAGTGGGGCGGGCGCTGGACTTAGATGTCCTCAGCTGATATTAGACTGCAGGGATGGTCAAACGGAAACTCTTCCTTTGGTGAAGCTGACAAAAACCAGCCTGCTGTGTTCCCATCTTTTTGAAAAGTGTTAGTTCAAGTTTCAATAGTGTTACAAAAGGAAAAAAAGAAAAAACTGCTATCATGGCAAATGATGCTGTTGAATGTGGATGGAAACCCCATAAAATTGTATGGGTGATATTAATTTAGTCACCTAGGGCTTAATAGTCATTTTATGGACATTAAAAAAAAGTTTTGTAGCCATAATGTTTTATCCATCTTTATGGTCTCTTATGCTGTGTTTAATCAGTGTAATTATGAGAGAAGATAATTAAATATAGTACTATACAGTTCTTAAGATTTTAATGCTGTTATTACTAAATTAACCACAAAAAAAGATACTTAAAATTTAAGCCATTGCAAATCTTAAAGAGAAATATCCAGTCAGAATTTTCAGGAAGTAGTTTAAATAATAGAGGTACAGCTGTGACTTCTTTTTTTGTCAGTTTATTTATGCCATTTAAAATATTTTTTGTCTATAACTTGGAGGGAAAATCAAGTGGAGAAGAATATTTGTACTCTTCTTTGAACAAAAGTGGTATCTGTCTTCAGTTCAAAATGGTTACATTAGAAATAGATGACTGCTCCAAAGGCTATTCAGTACTTCATTGAAAAGCTGAGATTATACATGCAATATCTTTTATTGTATATGTGTATTCAATACACATTAGCTGTATTATTACCTGGGCATAAATAAGAATCATTAAAAAACATTTTTAAAACAAAAACAGGGACTGCCAAAACTTGAACATGTATTCTGAACTCTCTTGCTTTAGGGGAGGCACTTGAATTTCCATTTTCTGTTATGAAAGCACATATTTTACAGCTGGTCTGACTGTAATTGAAGGGTCCTTGAGCTTAGTGGGTGCTTAATGGATCTCTCTTGATCCATGCTCCTGTGGATCTCAGTGGTGGAGCAGGCATTGAATCAAGCTCAGGCAACCACCAGGGTTTAGATTGGGAGAGCAGGGTGGGGGGTGTGCTGGGATGAGGAACCAGTGTGGGAGCGAAAGGGAAGAGGCCTGAAATTCCTGGGGAAGAGGCAAGGAATGCCTGACTGATCTTTTCTACCCCAGAGCATCAGAGCTATGTAGTGGAAAATAAGTCTAAAGAAGAAGATGAAGAAGGAAAAAAAAAAAATCAAACCAGAATGTGGAGGCTTAAAATGACATGCAAGAAGTACTGGACTGAATACATGGCATATTATTCAGCCTTAAAAAGGAATGAGATTCTGATACACACACAGCATGAGAAACCCTGAAGATATTAAGCTAAGTGGAATAAGCCAGACCCAGAAGGACAGCTATTGTGTAGCTCCCATTTATATGAGGGACCTGGAATGGTCAAATGCATAGAGACAGAAAAGAGAATGGAAATTTCCAGGGGCTGGGAGGAGGGAGGATGGGGAGTTATTTTTTATGAGTATAGGAAAGTGGGGAAGGCTACCCAACAATATGGATGCACTTATTGCCGTGGAATGCACAGTGGCAAATGGTATATTGTATATTATATATATTTCTGTATGTTATACTATAATAAGAACTTAAAGAAAAAGCACTGGATTGAATTCTGTAAGCAATGAGAGGCATTGAAGGTTCTGGTGAATGGCAGGATAAGACCAAGTGGAACCTTTGTTTTTGTTTGTTTTTTTCTGAATGTCATCTTTGGAATTAAGCTCCTGATTTTTTTTTTAAACTTTGTACTTCTGTTGACAAGCTATGTTTGAGACCATTTTTGTTGCCATCATATAGGAAGATGAGTATTCAGTCTCTGCAATTTCATGAGAAAACTAACAGGGTTGATGGATGCAAGTTTCTCATGGAGAATGTATAGTTGACAGTGAAATTGGGACAGCAATCAATGAGCCAGAGCTGGTACCCCATATTTGAAAGACTTCTTGGCAAACCCTAAGACATTTTGATTTGCCTGTGTGCTTCCAGGAAGCCTGAGTTGGATAAAGCACTGAGGTCTAATGCTGAAAGTTATCAGCCTGGAATTAATGAAAAATGTGAGACCAGCCCTTAGGTTTGAGAGTAGTTTTGTGCACTCAATTGATGTTGTGTTCTTTTACATTCTCTGGCGAACATATTCTCATTGTGTGCTCAGAGGAAATGATTAAAAAACATCATTAAAATACTTCTTTTTCTCTCCTCTTCATTGGAGGAGGCCACAAGTGTCTGCCTTTTCAATTTAAACCAAACCCTCTTCTGCATTCTAATAGTGGCTCTAAAAGCTGATGGTGTGGTTCACAGGCTTGTGGGATTTTACACCATGAGATTTGCAAAGGAGGTGGGTCACTTATCATCATTTCTGATCTCCTTGTTTTAGAGACAGAGAAGCTGGAGCCCAGAGAGTCATCATTGATCCTTTCCTCTTTCCGTCAGTTTTCCTGGCAGTTAGAACACATTTATACCCTAATAGCCAGCTGGGCAAAGAGAGACATGCCAGGTACACCCAGTTCAAAAGGGAAGTCCTCCTGGGTGATAGGAGAGCTAAGGAGAGGACAGAGCACGGAAGACTGCCTGGGAGAAAGCAGGTCATGGGGGAAGCCACCGCAGTCTGTCTTTATAGATGGAACCATGGAGTTGGAGCTCAAGTCTCAAGAGCTTTGTTTGGGCTGATGGGGACTTTGCAATGAGCCTGGCATCAGCTTGATATAGAACTTAAAATTTTTTGGGGGATCACTCCTAATTTATATTTATTTTCATTTGTTTGTTTTTTTATGTTAACTTTGAATATAACTTTAGTTGCTTTTACAAAATTGAAGTATAGATGATTTACAATGTCATGTTGATTTCTCCTGTACAGCAGAGTGACTCAGTGATAACACATATATATGTTTTTTTTTTAATTTTATTTTCCATTATGGTTTATCTCAAGATATTGAATATAGTTCCTGTGCTATCCAGTAGGACCTTGTCGTTTATCCATTCTGATTGTGATAGCTTGCATTTGATGTAGACCTTTGAAGTTACATCTGGGGTCATATTTGGCTTCATCCTTTATTTCTGTTAACCTCAGTTTTCTCTTTTGTGAAAGAGAAATAGCATCTCCTTCGTGGAGGTGGTCTGAGGATAAATGAGGCAATGCTTATAAGCACAGAGCAAGTGATCAGAAAGAGTAGCTGTTATTACCTTGTTGGCGGAATGATCAGGTGTAATCCCTACTGGGAGGCCTTTCTGACTCCCCCCCCTCCCTTGTCATCTACAGACACCTAAGCCCCTCTTTATGGAGCCCTTGTCTCGTGGTGCTATTATTCACTTACATGTCTATCTGCCCCACAATACCACTGTTCCTATAGATTAGGGATGACATTCTACTCCTCTTCATGTCCTCAGCATTTAGCACAGGGTTTGGCAAATAATAGCTCAACTACTGTTTGACTACTGGTTGGATGGATGAAAAAGAGAATGGCTTTATTTGACCTGTCCTGCAGCAACCAGGAGTGCAGGAGCTGTTGACCCTCTGAAGGTGGCATGTGGAGAGCAGCTGGTATGTCAGAGTGAAGAGGGACCTCGATTTTTGGGGCCTTTTCCCCGATGACAAATCAGGAGGTGATTTTTTTTCTTTGTGCAACTTATTTCTAAAATTCATAAAAAAGGATTTGGAGAGAGCACAAAGTTTTTGGAATGCAATTAAACAATATAAAGAACCTTAAAAATGTTCATAACCTTTGATCCAACAATTTTACTTTTGAAATTATTTCCTAAGGTAATAATTGAAAGGTTCAGAAAGAATTTTTGCACAAAGTTGTTCAGGGAAGCATTATTTAGAATGGCAGAAAATTGAAAAAAAAAAAGAGCCAACTATTTTTCTTTGATGATTAAGTTATTTAATCATCAAAGGAGTATGATTCAGTATATTTTGGTATAAACATATATTGAAATAAGACGAAGCCATTAAAAATGATGTTGAATATTGTAATAGCATGGACAATGTAGGAATATAGGTAAAATTAGTGACATATGCAAATTTAAGATATGTGTTGAAATATTTCCAGTAATCACATACAGACGTGAGAGTTGGATCATAAAGAAGGCTTGAGCACAGAAGAATTGATGCTTTTGAAGTGTGGTGCTGGAAAAGGCTCTTGAGAGTCCCATGGACTGCAGGGAGATCCAACCAGTCAATCCTAAAGGAAATACACCCTGAATATTCATTGGAAGGACTGATGCTGAAGCTGCAACTCCAGTACTTTGGCCACCTGATGCAAAGAGCCAACTCATTGGAAGAGACTCTGAAGCTGGGAAAGATTGAAGGCAGAAGGAGAAGGGAGTGGCAGAGGGTGAGATGGATAGATAGCATCACTGACTCGACCTGAATCTGAGCAAACTCCAGGAGATAGTGGAATACAGAGGAGCCTAGAGTGCTGCAGTCCATGGTGTCGCCAAGAGTTGGACTCGACTTAGCAACTGAATAACAACGCAACATAGAAATAAAATAAATGCACACATAGCAATAATTGCTTCCATACTGCAATAATACTGGGTGATTACTTTCTCCACATTTTTCTATACTTTTAAGAAATATTTATTACTTTTATAACAATAAAACAAAACCCTTAACAAATTTAGTTTCCATAATCCATTTAAAGGCAGACACTGGGCACCATTTTCAGAGTGATTTTCAGGAGGAAATAGCCTCTACCAGCACTGCCACCATCTCCTCCCAGGAGCAGGAGAAGTCAATGGACCAGCGCATCCGAAGTGACACAGTGACACAAAGCGCCTGCCTCCAGGGGCATGTCTGATATCCCTGATATCTCCTCTTGGAGCCAGACATGCAATACCAGGGAAAAGGTGCTCAGGAGACGAGCACAAGAGTTCTGAAAGGGAGGGCCAAAAAGATGGATTGAGAAAAGGATGTGGAAAACAGAAGCCATTAGGACAAAAGAGGGACGGTGGTATAGGAATGGGGGAAATGTGAAGAAACAGAAAAGAAAGACAGCTGGTGTTTGGGGGGATATGAAGAAAGCCCTCGATTAGTCCTTTGTCCAATTAGGTTGGTGATGGACAGGGAAGCCTGGCATGCTGCAGTCCATGGGGTCGCAAGGAGTCGGACATGAATGAGCGACTGAACTGAACTGAGTCCTTTGTATTGCCTGGGGTTCCATATATTCTGGTAAAATAATAGATCGATAGGTGCTTTACTTTATTTCCTTGTTTTTATATAGCAATGGTATCATTAGGCAACAAATAAGTGGGCATATCCACCTGACTTCTGTCTCTAGGAGGCATTTGTATTCAAATTGGAAACAAGAGCAATGTTCCTTCCCATGCATCTCTGTCACCTTGAGCAGCTGGCTCATACTGAGCTGGGACTCCCGGCTCTGGGTGATGGACTGTCGTGTGACTGTTGTCTACCCACAAACACTTTGTTTTCCTAAATACAATATCCTCTGAAAGTTACCCTGGTGCGTATGGCTGAGCACTGAGGGATAGGATTCAGAAATGCTTGCCATGTTTTATTCTGAAACCTTTCAGAGATGACTTGGAAGGGATCGCTTTTTCCTGCTATGAACCAATCCATAAAATGGGAATGCCTTGCTAACATTTGTCACTGGCTTGCATTTACAAAGGTGTCTGTGAGAGGAACTTGATAGAGGATGGGAGACAAAAAGGAAAGAAGGGAAGAAGTGAGGAAGGAAATAGCTGAGTGTAGAGGAAAGAAAGTTGCTTTCGACTTCAAGCACCTGTGGGCTGGCAGCTTAACTCACTTACCTAATGACCTGGTAAAATCACTTAATTTTTTTAAGTCTGTTTCCTCATCTATAAATGAAGATAGTCATACTTCATTCAGGGGCTGTGATGAAGATCCCATGACATAATATGTGTAGACACATAACACATACTAGGTGGTCACCTTTGTGATTCCTATTCTGTTACTGACTGCCTCCCTTATGCCAAGAATTATGCTAAGTGATTTCCAGGGCCCCTGCCTAGTAATTTAGACAGACAACTCCCATTATTTCCTCCGAACGCAATAAAGTTGTTTTGAGTATATCCTGATAAGTAATTGCTTCCTTAATGATACTCTAGTGGAATACAATATGGAAACCTCTGAAGGTTCTTATGCTTGAAACTAATTTTTAAGTACAAGTGCTTACAATTAGTCTTGCCTCGGCGTGATTTGTAGCATACCAAAAAGCCCTGGGCTTCTAAATATAGAAATCAAATACCTTGAATCCTCTGAAAGCCGAATCAGAAAACCTTACACAAAAAGAGGATATGCTAGCACTAGTCTTCAACATAATTGCGTATAATGGCCTGGGGAACACTGGCTGTTCAGTTAAGAAGTGTTTTAGAAAGGGACGTGTTTGATTTGTGTGTATAATATATATACATTATATATATTTAATATGTGATGTGTATATGTTCATGTGCTCCGTCGTGCCCGACTCTTTGTGACCTGCTGGACCATAGCCTACCAGGCTTCTCTGTCCGTGAAATTTTCCAGGCAAGAATACTGGAACAGCCATTTCCTCCTCCAGAGGATCTTCCTGACCCAGGGATCGAAGCTACTTGTCTCTTGTGTCTCCTGCCTCAGCAGGTGGATTCTTCACCACTGCGCCACCTGAGATGGCCCTAATGTGTGTATAATGTGTGTGTGTGTGCATACACACTCAGTTGTATCCGACTGAATCACTCAGTTGTATCTGACTCTTTGTGACCTTATGGACGGTAGCCCACCAGGTTTCTCTTGTCCATGGGATTCTCCAGGCAAGAATACTGGAGTGGGTTTCCATGCCCTCCTCCAGGAAATCTTCCTGACCCAGCGATTGAACCTGGGTCTCCTGCATTGCAGGTGTACTCCTTACCATCTGAGCCACCACAGAAGCTCATATATGCAAATAATGTATATATAATATATAATAACTAACCCCCAACCATGCCCGCAACCCCCGATACCCATCATAGCATATAAGAAAATTTCTTGGAAAAACAAACTCAGTAATTAAAAAAAAGCCCAAACCTTGTGGATAGTAATGCTTGGATGATGGAGTACTTTGCCAAGCTGGTGGTTAAAAATTTCCCACGCAAATAGAAAAGGAAGAAAATATGAGTATTCATTGAGATTCCTGGAATTCTATCTTATTTATTGTCCAGCAGTTCGAGTCCTGTGATAAAGGAGCTTTTGGGAACTGCACCTGCTTTTGACTTTGCTAAACAATTCTTAGACATCATGTCTTTTTAATCCTCATAAGGTCTCAGGTAGTATTTTTTCAGTAATTGAAAAAATGGGCCATGGAAAGGTTAATTGATTTGGCTAATCAACAAGCCAGAATTAGAGCCAAACTTATACTTGGGGCCTTAGTTTGCTAACACAGAAAATGGGTGTAATCACATTTACTTTGGACCAGCAGCATCAGCGTCACTTGGGAACTTGTTAGTGATGGGACCCCTGGAACTCATCTTAGACACTGTGAATCAGAGACTCTACAGGTGAAATGCAGCAACCTGGGGCTTCCCATGTAACTCAGTGTAAAGAATCTGCCTGCCAAGCAGGAGACATAGGAGACTGGCGTTTGATCCCTGGGTGGGGAAAATGCTCTGGAGGAGGAAATGGCAACCCACTCCAGTGTTCTTGCCTGGGAAATCCCATGGACAGAGGAGCCTGGCGGGCTACAGTCCATGGGGTTGCAAAGAGTAAGACTTAGAGACTAAACAGCATCAGCAGTGTTTTAACAAGCCCTGCAGGTGATTTGGGGCCCTCCCCCACTCCCTGCCTACTTGAGAACCACTAGGTCTGTTTCTTTTGAGCTGACTCTTTCCTTGTGACTATTTGGTAGACCCAGTGATCTTCTGCTCTATAATGCAATCTGCAGGCTAGATGCTCTAGAGTTTTGACTTCTGTTTAGCTCTTCTCATTTATCCTCTGCCTCTGGTAAGATTGAGAAGCTCTCTATATCACAAGATCCTTTGCAGAAAATTGGGTAAACACAATCCAAATATTTGAGAAGACATAAAGGGATTAGGGAAAATTTTGCTGATGGGACATTTGGAATACATGTGTAATTGTCATTTGTGAATGGATCATGAAACTTAGAGAAAGTAATAATGCATCAGATTGATTTTTAATGTTTCAGAGATACTTGAAATCTTTGAAAATTTAGAAAGATGAGAAGACAGAAATTGTCATTAGCTCACATTGCTGCCATGCTTTTAACTGTAAAGTATTTATGTATCTGTTATTTTATGTTAGTCTTATGAATATTTCAGGCTGGTAGATAGGCAAGAGATTGTCTTCAGTGTACAGATGTGGAAACTGACGCTCAGTGAAACTAGACTAATTTCTGAACTTTACACTTGAGAAAATTGATGTTAACAGAGTGTCACATCTCTTAACCCTGTAGGCTAAAGCCCTTCCTCTATGGACTTCACTGCCTGTACATTATGTCTTTTAGGTAGCATAGATGATAATTTATATTTCAGTTTCACCTTGTGCCAATTAGTGTAAGTAATTTTACAACTCAACTGCTATTCTTTGATAAGTTTCACATATACAAAATAAGAGATGTACTCTGGGTTCTTGTACATATCAAAATAAGCCATCAGAGGTAAAACACAAACCAAAGATTCTTCATTCACTCACTCAACAAATGTTTATTGAGGTTTTACTCTGCTCTCAATACTGGGTTGAATCTCTGTGTTTACAGTCATCAGCACAGCCAGCCTCCACTGGATTTGTTATTGTCATTTTATTACCTCTAATTACGTGGCTTTTATTAAGGCATGAAGTGCTGTGAAGTAGGCCTGTTCAGCCTCCTTCTCTCCTTGGGATCATCCTGGAGACACCTCTGAGGACTGGCTTTAAAGCCCCAGAGAGCCTCAGTCATACAGGATAGTCAGCAGTGGCTTGGACATACAAAGCATCATGTGAACTACTGCCCAAATCAACATCTGGCTAAACATGGAGTTTACTTCAGGGCCACATGGAGGTGTTTCTTAAATGAGAAATGGAAGGATGCAACTGTCATGTTAGGGGAAAACACTATATACATTAAGAAGCTTGCCTCATAGTGGAACTTCCTAAGAAACGAAGATTCATAAACAATATTCATTCATTTGGCATTTTTTATTTTTTGAGATGCTATCCTAGTGTTGGGCAGATGGGCAAGTTCATTGTCTTTCTGCAACTTGTTTTCTAGATAAGAAAAGGAATAAATAAGTAATACAGTGCAGGGTTATATATAATAAATAAGTAATACACTGCACATGACTGTCTATGAGGGGGAAGGGTGGCTCATTTAGACAGGGTGTCAGGGGAGGCCTCCTGGAGGAGGGGAGATCGAGAATGCTGTAAGGAGCAGCTCAGGCTGACAGCTAAGGAAGAACATTCCAGGGAAAGAGAATTCTCGATGCAGAGCTACAAGAAGGGAATGGCCTTGGGCAAGGTGGCTGAAGAATGTCCTAGTGTATGTACATTGTTCTGGGCAGTGTAAGGATGGGCGACTCTGTTCAAAGATGGGCATAAACAAAATTTTTGGTCTTGACCTTCAAGGAGAGTATGTAGCATGGAGCACAGTATCAGAGCAATGAAAGATGAGGCTATGTCCTGTCTTTAAATGTTCTAAGGAATTTGGAGGAAGCGAACATCAGTGAAGGATTCGGGGAGGGGATCATGACAGAGGAAGGGGATTAGGTTGGTGAGCAGAAGGAAAGGGAAGGAGACCTTTCTAAAGGGGTCAAGAGCCTGGAGACTGTACCTAGGAGAAGGTGGCTCGTTGTAGAGTGTTGTGGTGTCATGGAAGAGCGTGCAGGGTCTGGGGTCAGGCTGCCAGCTTGGGCTCCCAGCTCCACCCTTTACTAGTGGTGCAGTTGTGGGCTTTGTGTGTCTCACTCTCCTCATCTATCAAGTAAGTGTTGTTACAGCATCTAAGTGTTCTGATTGTCTTTTTCTACATGGTAATCTTCACCTAAATGTGGTGACCTAACACATGAGTTTTTTATTCCCTCTCACAGTTTTGTGGGACCACTAGGATCTGCTGAGCAGTCTGCATGGGCATTCTCACGCAGTCATGGTCAGACCCCGGCTGGGGCAGGAGTCAAGTGAAGACTCCATGGAGTTGAGTGTGCAAGATAGTGTCTTCACTTGGATGTATGGCACCTGGGCTGCGATGGATGCAGCAGTTGATGGCTCTCCCTGGACCACTTTCTGTGACCAGCTTGGGTTTCCTCCCTGCATGACAATTCTCTGGGGACTCAAACTTCTTCCCTGACAGCTAGCTTCCCCAGAACAAGGCGAGAAATGGAAAAATTCATGACATCATTTCCGGTTCACTGTATTGGTCAAAACAGTCACATGCCAATTAGATGTAAGGGGACAAAGACCTCCACCTCTCAATGGGAAGAATATCAAAGAATTTGTAGCCATCTTTCATCCACCACACTGTTTTATGGATTGTGGTAAGGAGTGAATAGGTTAGTAGAGAGCATTCAGCGAAGTGCAGGGTACACAGAACACTTTCAATAATGTTGATTATTATAGCGATGGCGATTAGGGAGGGTCTTGAACACCAGGCAGGAGATTTGACAGGTCAGCACCCATGGAGTGGCAGGGTCATCTGAAATCCTGTGTTGGGATGGTGGGAGAGGAGGGGTTGGAGAGAAAACTCACTCCCTAGTTTGTATGTGCTTAAAACGAAGATTTTGTTCTGCTGGATTTTTTTGTTTGTTTGTTTGTTTGTTTTTTTGCTAGGTTTTCTCATAGGCAGTTGATAGCTCTTGCTCAACTACTTGATTCATTCATTCATTTGACCTTGGTGATCATTCAAATGTTCAGAGTGCTAGGTGAATAGGATATAGTCCTTGCCAGTGAGGGAGCGAAATTTCAAACCAATGTGTGTGTGTTAGTTGCTCAGTCGTGTCCGACTCTGTGACCCCATGAACTGTAGCCCAGCAGTGTCTTCTGTCCAGGCAAAAATACTGGAGTGGGTTGCCATTCTCTTCTCCAGTGGATATTCCCACTCTCTGACCCAGGGGTCGAACCTGGGTCTTCTGCATTGTAGATGGATTCTTTACCATCTGTGCCACCAGGGAAACCCCTTTCAAACCGATAGTCACCAATAATTAACTATTTATGATTGTGCTAAGGGCCCCAGGAGATCATAATGAGAGACCTAGCCAAGCCTCTGCAGATAACATTCAACCCGAAACAAGAAGGATAAGGAGGAATTGCCAGGTAAGAGCCCTGGGAGGAGGGCCCAGCACCAGTTCAGGCAGAAGTGGAGCAGAGCTCAGAGAACTCGGAAACCTGACAGGCAGCACTTGTGGTTGATGCAGTAGGTGGCAGGGGCCAGTGGCAGGAGCTAGAGTTGACGAGGTGGGTAGGGCTCCATCGTGCAGACCATCAGAGGCTAGTTAAGGACTGTAGATTTTATCCTAAGGGTAATGGGGTTCACAGGAATGGTGGTATTTGAAGAGTTCCCAAAATTGCAAAGTCTTTTTTTCCTGAAGAAGAAGGAAAAAAAATGTCTTAAAGAGATGGGAGATGGTGTTGAGGGATGAACTTGGCTGGTTTCACTTGAACAAACAAATCACTGGTTGCCATTTATCCCCAATCAGCAATAATCCCAGCATGCTCACCCGGGGTCAGTCTGGACAAAAGCTGCCCACTCTGCTCCTTTCCACATTTGTCAGCCTGTAATAGCATCCTTATCTCAGGAAATCTCTAGATTGCTCCCCAACATAAACTGTTTGCTGGGCAGCCAGGGTCAGCCATGCCTGCTAAGCTCACAGACTGACCCAGGTGCCCTGTTTGAACTGCCGGGGGTCCAGCGGAATTGAAGCGGCCGGCCTGAGGCGGTGGTGTTTACTGATACAGGCTTGAGTCTGGGACTGTAATTTCCCCGCACCCGTGAAAACCACCTGCAGTAACCAGTTCATGGGCTGAATTGGCCAAGCAATGCTGGTAGCCGAATTCCTTCCCTCCCACCGACCTCAAAGAATCAGACCATTTAAAACAAGCTCCATTCATGCAAGGAGCAGGATTTCTCACAGAGTGAGTGGGCATTGTAGGAAAAAAAGTCCCTCGAATTATAAAACAAAACAGAAACACATACACATGGCCTTCATGGCCTGTTTTATTTTTTTAATTTATTTTTTAGGCTTTCACTTTTTTGTGTGTGCCAACATTGAAATGAAAATAGCCTCCCTTGGGGAGGGCAGTGATTTTAGTAGGTAAACTTCTGTAACTATCTGCTAGAGAAGATTTAACAGCTTTGAATATTGCCAGTGAGAAATTTGGGCTGAAAAAAAACTCTTCCTTGCCCAAAGGGGTTAAAAATGTGAAGCCTGTTTCTTTGTGTTTCTTTTCTTTTGTTAATGGGAACTGACGTTCCCTACAATCAAATGGGACTGAGCCTAATCATATTCTCCATGACAGAAGAAATTAAGGTCTGTGGTAGAAGACATTATAATCCTGACAGAATTTTCATGCTCTCCAAAAGCCCAAATTACTCTGTTTACTAAAATCACATGTTGGCGGATCTTTGTTTTAATGCTCTGATTTGGGGGCCTACTAATTTCCATTTTAGGGGGAGCAGGGAGGCTTCAGTGTTGTCAGTAGCCTCCCATCATTTATCTTTGGATGTGCGTGAGCAGAGGAGTGGCTGTAGCCTTTGACTAGAAAATCTCCCCCATGCTGGATAACTTCAGGGTTTGGGCTGGCCAAAGGCAGTAGTGAGAACTGACTCATTTTATTTTTCTCTAAGGCCCAGCATGGTTTCTTCCTTCCCAAATGATCTGTTTGGGATCTTGATCAGTTAAGCTGTCCAGAATTTATTAATAGTCTGTAGAGTACCTGGGCTCCAACCCCATACTCCAAAATATATATATATATATATATATATATTTTTTTTTTTTTCTGATAATGGATGCTGTGATTGCATATACTGCTTTTCAGTGACTCTATCCAAAGAAAAAGTAGTCATTGTAACTACATTATTTGGTTACACATGTATGCGGGTGGTATTAAAAACATCGAATGTGACCAAAGTGGGCAGTGTACCTGATCAGGGTGCATTCCTATGTAGACAAGTGGCATAGCAGTGGTCAGAGATGGGCTGGTACATGTTTAACAACTGACTCTGTCCCCACAAAACTTTGTAACTAAGTCCCAACTCATAGTGAATGTTGATTTCTGTAATGTAAATACTCCTACCACATTCAACTTCAAGCCACCAGTATAATGTCAATGGGCTTGCAGAATTTCTGCAAATTTCACAATCTGTTCTTTAAAAAGTCAGCATACACCAGTTCTAGTACAGCACTGTCTGAAGCAGGTACATACCACTTTAATAGTATCCGTGCACACATACACACAGATACACATGCATCCAAGAGATCCTTTTCTCCTTCCAAAAAAATGTGAGGTTGAAAATGACATATAAGAACAAGTCAGCTGGGAATAAAGTGTCTGAAGTGTTACCAGATGAACCATCAGGGTTGTCAAGAGGAAAGCTGCAGTTTGATTATTTTCTGCTTCTCCATTGTAGTGAAGCTACCACTCAACCTTCATTTCCAAAATGCATTTCTCACCAAATGGTTTTTTTTTTTTTTTCCCTAATATGCTTCATCTGAGGGGAGAAAATAATTTTGTCATCCTGGCCATTGATGAAGCTAGCTTGAAAGTCACCAGTTTAAAGAACCATTTTCGTATTTGTTATGTGGACAAAATAAGTGGAAGCTATAATCAAGAAATTCTGCATAAGAGTGCATGGATTTGAACTGATTTTAACTTAGTGGGTAATGAATTCTACAGCATCAACGTTGAAATAATTCCTTGCAAGGCTTCTTGGGGCAGCTACGTTCTAAAAATTGTCGATTCTTCTATTAAGTCACTGTTCTCCATTAATCCACGATCTATTTTAGAAGGAAAAACAATCCCATGCACCCCGTGAGAGTTTTGATTTGAGTACTTCGTTGCTCTTTCTTTTACGGACAAGTCCAGAGTTGCTCCTTACAAGTGTAGTCCTTACAAAGAATTCTAATAGGCATCCTGCTGAGTGTTGTCTGTTCTTAAGTCTCTTTTCATTTGAATTGGAGAGAAATAGCAGTCAGTTGAAATACTGGTCTCTTTGGCAGTGGCCTTTGCAGAGCTAAACAATACAAACCAACGTCCATCATCACGCATTACAACTAAATCATTTCCGTCGAATCGCATGTAGCAGATAGAGGTGATTGTTGCTTTGTACAGCTTCTGACAAATATTTCCCGATCCATCCATAAACATCTCTATTGGTGCCTCTCTGGGCTCTGGAACAGTGGTTCCAGCAGGATACTGCTGTGAAAAAAGTAAAGTCAAAGATACACTTGTGTCATCCTTTTTGCTTTGATTTCTTTATATATTGAGATTAGTTTCTGATTCCACTTGGGAGAAAATAATATAGTAGCTCCTCGGGAAAACCTGTCTTCAGTTATACTTAGCAAGGAAATGAGTCAAACTGTTGAGGCGCTGCCAGCTTCATCATTATAGGATTATGCATTTTAATGGGACACAAGTTCTAAGGCCTTTGGGTTTGATGGTTGCATCACACATGTTTTAGTTTTCCAAGCATCCTGAGGCCTGGAATCTCCCTAGTTTTTAAAAGCCAGGTGTTGGGTGACCTCTGTTTCTTTTTGCTTCATTTTAATCACTTGATCCTTCTTACACGGTCTCTTTGGGATGAGGGAATCGACACCAGCAAATTTAATTCAAAGGGCACCTCTGTTTTGGAAGCTTTACATGATGACTTAGCAGAGAAATGAATTTCCTCTTCTTCAGAGCTTGCTTTAGATAATTCAGGCTTGCACAAAGAGGAATCAGGCCCTACATTTGGCAACTCTTTGTCAGTACAGCTGGGACTAGGGGGGAGAGGATGGGGGTCTGGATATCTTGGTGGCCTTGTAAGGCTGATTTTTTTCTCTTTTTGGAAAGTGCTGGAATAATGTAGTTTTAGAGGACTATTAGGGCTGACTTACTGGGAGTCATTTTCTAGCTACTGATATTTGCTCAAGTGCAATTTTTGTCAAAATAACAAACAGGTATTCAGAAAGTTTATTATCTAGCTTCTCTAGTTGCCTGTGTGTGTTTCTCTCGGCTACAATCTGTAAATCTGGATGATCCCCACGACACGCTGAGATGCATTCTTATGTAAAGCCTTTGCACATATTCCCAGGAGCTTCTCTGAGCTTTTTGCAAGGGAGACACCTGTTTACCGGCTTGAGCATCAAAACACATCTCTCTGTTTTTTAAATAAGAAGGCCCATAGCTTGCAAAGGATGTTCATTACCCAGCAAAATATTTTCAAGTTCCTAACGCTTAAATATACTTCAGAAATGTCAAAAAGAGTGAAAACCAAGTTTTCATTTTGAATGCATTGCGTTGTGGTGAAAAGAGAGAGAGAAGGAGTGTGTATATCATGACTAATATTGAATGCTAAGGTTGTCTACTTTTCCTCAGACCTGACTAAGGAAATGTAAATCAAGGAGAAGAGAATCTATGAGGCATATTAGTAAGGGTGTTGTATTTACTCTTTGTGAAAACTGTATTGCTCATTCTAGACTATCAAAGGGATGCAACATTTTCCTCCTTTTATGATGTTGAAGATAGAGGATAATTTTAGAGAACAATTGCTTAAACTTGCCAGAAACAAAATGCTGGAGAGGAACTTCTCTGCAGTCTAGAGGTTAAGACTTGACCTTTCAGTGCAGGGGGTGTGGGTTTGATCCCTGGTTGGGGAACTAAGATCTCACATGCCTTTCAGCCAAAAAAAAAAAAAAAAAACCAAAACCCATGAAACAAAAGGAATATTGTAACAAATTCAATAAAGACTTAAAAAAGAAGTTTATCGAAAGTTTGTGGCAGTGGTTCACAACAAGTACACGTTTTCTAAGAAAATCCATTATTTAGAAATTTAAGTTTACTAAGTAAATGAAGAGAAGCCCATTCCCGTGTTCCGGTGCCTTCTTCTGGTGCTCCTGCTACTGCGTGTCATTCTGGGTGCCTCGTGTTGGTCTTTTCTGGAGGCCTTATCTTACACGTGAGCCACACCTGGGTCCAGGATGACTCTTAGCAATTGTCTTTCTTTTTGATGAGCCAGCTTTTTGAGCAACAAACATGCTAAAGTAACCTCCCCCCCAAAAAAAAAATTGCTATGAAATCAAAGATAGCCCATGGATAGAAACAGGTACTTTAGAGAAAAGTAACATATCCTTCTTAGACTGCATTCAACTCATTCGGCAACAATTTAATGGGAGGAAAAAATTTCTTCTCGACTCCAAATGTCTGCCTTGAGTTATGAGTATCAATAACATTAGCCATAACTGCAGATAGAACTCTTACTGGTATGAACGTATAATTCTATTAAAAATAAAGCTCACTAAGCTACTTGGGAAGAGAGTACGTACAGCAGTGAATCCTAAAGCTAATTGTGTGATGTTGAAAGCGCTTCCTAACCCATTAATTTTTTTTTTTTCCTCTTTAATTTCATGAAGTGTTTCTTTGGTCTTGCATTGTGGTACAAGGTAACCGAAAGTATCCATCTGGCATAATCATGAACCCTCATTTATTAATTACTTCCTTTGTACTTTTTATCTTTCCTGAAGCTTCTCTATTTTCACAATGAAGTAACTCTCATCTCAGGACAAACTAGGTCTTTGCTCAAATGAATACGTCATTTCTGATCTCTTCTTCTTTACATGTCTGCTCTGGACTGATTTTTTTGTTTTGTTTTGTTTTCAATCTGGAATAATCTCCCTGTTCCTCTACATCCCTGGAAATAGTATTTCCCCCTGAAGGTGACGCTCGCATCCTACCTTGTCTGGGGAGTTCATCAGACTTTGTGACACAGTACCGGTACTTAGTTCTCTCTTTGGTATTTGTAAATTCATCAACCAGATTGCTGATTCTTGAGAGAAGGGATGTAGGGGCTCCCCCAAATGACACATCTTTGGTTTAATCAGAAGTTGTTGTTTGATTTAATAAAGACTATTCTGACAATATCAGAGACAAAGATAGCACATGAGGCTGATTCAGGCCATAGCCTGATAATACTTTTCTGTGTATCCTTCAGTGCTTTAAAAAAAATACTGCATTTGGTTTATTGGCACTTTGGATGATGCCAGGCTAAGAATAGGCGTTCTCATGAAGCCGTCCACTGGGATGTGTATAGCTTTCTGTGAAGAAGTTATCGCTTATTCTGGACCAATCAAGACACAAAAATAGCAGAACAAAAATGTTTCCTTTGCCTTTTCTGATGCTGCCTTTGATCAAGGATTGCTCAATTTTGTTAATTCTCTTTTTTCCTTCTGGTTCAAACTTAACTTCAAGTTGAAGGGTTTGAACTGTTTTCACAGGTCTAAGAGCCCTTAGGCCATATCATGTGTAATCCTGTCATTTCACAGATAAAGAAATTGAGGCCCAGAGAAATGTACTAAGAGGTCCAGGCTGGGCCAAGCTGCCTAAAACTCTACCAGCTCGATGCTGTCTGCAGTCTACCGTGTACTCTCTTGTCATTAGCTACCTGCATTTTTCTATTTACTGTACTTCATTTGACAAATCATTAAAAATAGATAGCATAACACTGGCCCCGGGACTAATCTTTGAGCAGCCCCATTATTTTTAGCTTCCCATGTGGAGAATTGGCTATTTATTCCTGCTCTTTGTTTCCTCTCTCTTAAGAAGCCTTTAATCACAACAGAACTTTACCTTTCACCCTGTAGTTACTGACTTGCCTGCCTGGCCTTAATAGCCTCCTATGAGAGAGACCTTCTCCACAGCCTTTAGAAAGTCTAAATAAATTATGCCCACAGATTCCTTTTTATCTGCTGTTTTTAGCACACAATTTTCCCAAACAAAAAACCAGGCCAAAGTGCACGTTCGTCTTGGTAGGTGATTTGAAATGCCTTTCTGTGGAATTTATTCTTTTCTTGTGCTTGGGTAAAGATGGATGCTTGTCTGGGGCCTGGGCTGAGGCTGTGGAGTGTGGCAGCCAGCTCTGAAGGGAAAAATCCAGACAAACAACTGGTTTCTCTGTCTCCAGGGTGCCACGTAGCTAGTCTGCCTGCATGTTTTTTAGGGGTGGCTCCTTTGGTGTTGCCTCTTCTTGCTTGCATGTATGCGTGCTCCTCTGTCCCTGGGATTCTCTAGGCAAGAATACTGGAGCAGGTTGCCATGTCCTCCTCCAGGGAATCTTTCCAACCCAAGGATCAAACCTGCTTCTCTTATGTCTCCTGCCGTGGCAGGTGAGTTCTTTACCACTGGCACCAACTGGGAAGCCCTCTTCTTCTTGCTTGGGTGTGTGTGTGCTGAGTCGCTTCAGTCCTGTCCTACTCTGTATGATCCTATGGACTGTAGCCTGCCAGGCTCCTCTGTCCATGGGATTCCTCAGGCAAGAATACTAGAGTGGGTTGCCATGTCCTCCTCCAGGGGATCTTCCCGACCCAGGGATCGAACCCACGTCTCTTACATCTCCTGCATTGAGAGGTGAGTTCTTTACCATCAGTACCACCTGGGAAACTTAAGTCCTGCTAAAACTGGACTTCTTAAAGCCCTCTCAGCTCTGAAGCTTTGGGAACTCCATTCTTCCTTCTCTTTCCCTACTTTAGGCCTCAAAGCAAGTAAGACCTCTTCTACCTTGGGGGTCTCTGCTTCCCTCTATAAGCTTCTGTTATGGAGCCACAGCTCTTTTGGACATTTGATTTCACTGCACTAGACTGGCCATACTTCCCTGATGAATGTCAGGGACTTGCTTGATCAATACCCACTGAATGAATGACTTCTGTATCTCCAGTGCCTGGAATAAGGTTGGAAAATAGCTAGAATTCAGTTCATGTTTATTATTTATTAGTCAATGTAGGAAATGAATAAATGAATGACTAGGGGGGCACAACTATGTTTAAAAGTAGTGTGCTCCCCAACTATCTGAATGACCATGGGTGAGCTACTTACACAGCCTTTAAAGCCTCATCTTCTTCATCTGTAAGATGGGAATAATATTATTTATCTATAGGGTCTTGGTGAGGATTAAACCACAAAGGGCTTGGGACAGTCCTCAGTTTGATATCTTTATTTCCATTTTTCTCCTGAATCAAAATATAATAACTTTCTTCTCTCCCCCACATGCATACACAGCAGAAATTAATATGGGTTCTGCTTGAGAGTTAGGGAAATGGTAGGGACATTTACAATCATAACTGTACTGAATTAGCCCAAGACACAGTGGCCTAATGAATGCCTACCTTACAGAAGACTTTTAAAAATTAATTTCCGTTTTCAGAGTTCTTACAATGTGTCAGGCAAAGTACATATGTGATATCATTTCACTCTCAAAGCCAGTTGTTAAAGGTAGCTGTTGTTATTCCCATTTTGCAGAAAATGAAACAGGAGCTCAGAGATGTCAAAGGGGAGATTTTGCATGAGTAAATGGCACATCCAAGTCTTGCCATTGCCTCTATAGGAAGACGTCATTACAGAAACCAACATGAGATTTTTTTGAAAAGTATTCTTAGACTAGTCTTGGAGGAATAAGTTCTCTTGCAGAAAAGGCTCCTCAGCAGCATAATCATGCCTCTTTATTTTTGCTTCAAGAAGGTGATAGATTATTGAATGATAGCCTGTTAAATAATGATCGAAAAGTAAAGCATTGAGACTTTGCTAACTGGTTTAGAATCTTGACATGGATGCTCAGCTGACTCAGCAGCTTCAGAGATGTGGCTGGTTCCTTTACCATGGTGTCGGTCTCTCCTTAGCCCTGCAGTTGCTGTCTCTGCCCATCTAAGATGGAACCCGCTGTGGAAGAGATATTTGGTGTTGACAAATGCAGCATCACATTGTCTGACCTCCTGCATCAGAAGAATTGTG
This sequence comes from Bos grunniens, assembly GCF_055505025.1. Taxonomy (NCBI): domain Eukaryota; kingdom Metazoa; phylum Chordata; class Mammalia; order Artiodactyla; family Bovidae; genus Bos; species Bos grunniens. The sequence goes on from NC_141170.1 coordinate 74,542,301, forward strand.
ATCTTCAAGCTCGACCAAGACAGATGAGAGCATTAATAATCCTGAAAATCATTCTGGAATTCAACAGAAGAGACAAATGGAGCAGAGCCCCCAGCCTCAGGGGTCGGAATGAAAAGTGCTGACTTCAGAAGCGGCTCCCTTGGCCTGGTTCTGGGTGCACTGAGTGCCTGCCAGCCTGTGGCTCTTCTTGCAGGCCAGAGCCCTTGGATATGTATTGTCCTCTCTGAAGAGCAGGCCCAGGATGGAACCTTTAGAATCCCCCAGTTTGGTCTGGCCTTGAATGCTCAGGAAGGTCCTGGCAGTGTAACCTACAAATGTTCTGAGCTTCAGGGAAGAGTTTCTCAACTGTGGCCCTGTTGGCAGTTTGGACTGGATAATTCCTTTGGGGCTGTCCTGTACACTGCACTGTAGGTGTTTTCCAGAATCCTTAACCTCTACCCACTAGATGTCAGTCGCTTTGTCCTGGATGTAACAACCAAAATGTCTCCAGACATTGCTAAATGTCCCTTGGGAGTGCAATCAAACTGATCCTGGTGGGGAACCACAGCTGCAGGGTCATTGGCATGTGAGGCTTGGCCTGAGCTGGTCAGTGAAAAAAGACTTGATTCATTGATGTATCTCATACCTCAGGTGTACTTTAGAATGTTCAGCAGCTAATGCAGTCTTGGATGTAATTCTGTAAGATGTTCAGGGCCTGATACTGTAAGACTCCATGCATTTTCAGTTTTGGCCTAGCCAAGGCCATTTTCTTCAAGTGGCTAAACCTGGGAAAGCAGATGCATGTTTTACAGCCCTCCTCCCTTGCTCATGCAGACCTTGCAAATCCATCATGACACTTTCCTACTGACCTTAGAGGCTTCAGCATCCTTTGAACAGAGGCTCCAGGAACCTACCGTTGTTCAGAAGGAGTACGCTGAACTGTCAGCTGTTTGTCATTTCTGGGTTTGACTCTGTGAACTCAATCCAAAATGTTAAAGACATTGGTGGGAAGAAAGTCTTAGTTCATAAGGGGGTCAGGACCCTTGATTTCTAGTTTCTTTTGATTTCTTTTCTTTCCGTAACATCCAAAGCCTCTGCTGCTTATTCTATAAAATGGAGTCAACTTTTCTGGCCAAAAATGGAATGCCATAAGAGCTGTTAATTATTCTTCATGAATTCTGGGTGGCAGAAATCAGGCAGCCTTAGGGACTGAAGAGAGGCTGTGTATATTATCATGATCTAAGTTAGCAGAGGAGAACATTTTTGTCTTCATTCTAGATTTTCCAGGCAAATTTTGAGTTTGTGTTGCTGCTACTGCTAAGTCACTTCAGTCATGTCCGACTCTGTGAGACCCCATAGACGGCAGCCCACCAGGCTTCCCGTCCCTGGGATTCTCCGGGTGAGAACGCTGGAGTGGGTTGCCATTTCGCTCTCCAAAGCATGAAAGTGAAAAGTGAAAGTGAAGTTGCTCAGTCATGTCCAACTCTTAGCGACCCCGTGGACTACAGCCTACCAGGCTCCTCCGCCCATGGGATTTTCCAGGCAAGAGTACTGGAGTGGGTTGCCATTTTAAACTCTAACTCTCAGTACATTCAATAGGAAGCAATTTAATAAAGTTGAGCTTTGTATCCAGGTGATAGAACACTTTTTTTTCCTTGAAAATTCAGTGGTAAAGCATCTGCCTGCAATGCAGGAGACCATCTACAATGCAGATGTGAGTTTGATTTCTGTATCGGGAAGATCCCTGGGAGAAGGAAATGACAACCCATTCCAGTATTTTTACCTGGGAAATCCCATGGACAGAGGAGCCTGGCGGGCTATAGTCCATAGGGTTGCAAGAGTCAGACACAACTTTAGTGACTAAACCACCACCACCAAGAAGAAAAAAGAAAAGCAAGTACTAGAACAGAAATTCTATTACCACCACCCAGAATGAATAATTTCTAATATTTTGCCACATTCTTCTCAATTTTTTAATTAAAGAAATAGATCTTCAGAGATAAAGTGAAATGTTCAATCCATCTCTAGTTCCATGACCATCCTAATCTTTCCAGAGGCATCCCATATTATGAATTTGTTGTCTGTCTTACTAGGGTATTATTCTCTTCTTTTATTTACATAAAATATGGATCTATAAAAATGTATTTTATAATTTTTGGAATTATAATATTGCTTTTTTTCACTCAGTGGTATGCTTTTGAAGTTTATGCAAGCAGATACATATAGATATAGTTAATTAGGAGTTGAAAACTTGCTCATATTTCATTGTATGAATATAGTTTATTTATCCATTCTTCCATTTATGAATACTTATAGTTTACCAGTTTTTCACCTCTAGAAATAATCTTTCAATGAGCAATCTTTTAATTTCTCCTAGAGTTTCTTTCAGAGAAGGCAGTGGCACCCCACTCCAGTACTCTTGCCTGGAAAATCCCATGGGCGGAGGAGCCTGGTGGGCTGCAGTCCACTGGGTCGCAAAGAGTCGGACACGACTGAGCGACTTCACTTTCACTTTTCACTTTCATATGTTGGAGAAAGAAAGGGCAACCCACTCCAGTGATCTTGCCTGGAGAATCCCAGGGACGGGGGAGCCTGGTGGGCTGTTGTCTATGGGGTCGCACAGAGTCGGACACGACTGAAGTGACTTAGTAGTAGCAGCAGCAGCAGAGTTTCTTTAGCACATGCACCTGATGTGAAATTGGTGCTTCATTTGCTTTATACATTTTGAATTTCATTAGATATTACAAATGTTCTCTAAAGATGGTGGTACCAGTTTATACTCTCACTAAACATATATGACAATTTCCGTTTCCATACATTCTGAGATTGGCTGGATTAAAGCTACATAATCTTGTTTGACTTTTGAGCAATCAGCCAATTGGGTCATAATGTACTGACTGGATATTTTGCTGTATGGAGATCATTCTACCATAGAAATCAAGTATATTTTCCAACTTGCCTTCCAGTTCATCGGAACATGAAGCCTTTTAAGTGGCAAATGATAAAGCTATACAGAATCAGGGATTACAAGCATTCCATGCTTCTGGATTCTCTGGTGAATGCCTCTTGCTTTGGCTGGTACATGGCAATACCTTCTTTCACCATTTCCTTGACTCATAATTCTCTTTGATGTCTCAATCTGAGCTGGGCCTGCCTTTCACATAATAAGGTGTTTTCCTCCCTTTTCCTCTATTTCCTGATTCTTCAGTGTGAAAACTGATGCAAATACATTATTTAGTTTCCCTGCAATCTCCTTATCCTTTTGAATATCTCCTCTGTGCACTGCTTGTCTGGCCGATTCACTGATCCCTTTGCAGCAGTCTTATTTCTGATGTACTTATAGAATTTAATATTATTTGTTGTGTTATCATTGGCTGTTTGTTTTCAAACACCATTTTTAATCTTCTCTAATCTTCACTTTACATCTCACCTGCTAAAGTTTATTCTTCTGTAAGCCTCACACTGGAATGGATTTCAGTTTCTTGAAATATCCTTTTTCTTTGGTACCAATAGTCTTCTGAATCTTGCTGGTTTTCTGATTTTTTTTTTCTTTTGGTCACTGTTTTAATTTTTGTCTGGTGTGACTTTTGTTCTGATTATGGCTTAAATTTTGGAATCTCTTTTCCAGGGGATTTTTCATGGTAGAATTCCTAGGCGAATGTTTTACAGTTTCATTGTGAGATGAAACAATAAACAAAACTAAAAAAAAAACAACAAAAAAAAACCACACAACAACTTCTAGGAAAGTAAATTCCCTTGTGCTTTAACAAATCACTTCCCTTCATACTACTGATTAGGTCTTAGTAACAGAGTAGAGACAGAAGTATTGACAGTAGGTCAGTAAGTTGCAACTTTATTTCTTTTAGTCAATGAAAGTCCTTTCCGTCATATGCTTTTTTTGGTTCCTATATTTGCAGATATAAGACAGGGAAAAACAAAACATCAAAGTGGATTTTCTGATGGATAAGAAAATTAAAGCACTTCTTCCCCATTTTCCTTGTGGCTGCTTCAGTAGAACCCCCACAGGGCTTATTCCTTGGGCCATTCCTCTTCTCTGTTCTCCCATGTAGTCTGATTTAACCTTTCTAATTATACAAATGTTGCTGCTGCTGCTGCTGTCGCTTCAGTCATATCCGACTCTGTGCGACCCCATAGATGGCAGCCCACCAGGCTCCCCCGTCCCTGGGATTCTCCAGGCAAGAACACTGGAGTGGGTTGCCATTTCCTTCTCCAATGCATGAAACTGAAAAGTCAAAGTGAAGCCACTCAGTGGTGTCTGACTCTTCGAGGCCCCATGGACTTCAGCCCACCAGGCTCCTTCGTCCGTGGGATTTTCCAGGCAAGAGTACTGGAGTGGGGTGCCATTGCCTTCTCCGATACATGTTAGACCTTTTAATATTTCCTTACTGAGGCTCTGCTCGTTAAAAAAATTTCCTCTCTGTTCTTCAGATTGTGTATTACCTACTGATCTATATTCAAGTTCATTGAATCATTCTTCTGGTCTGTTAAGCCCATTGAATGATTTTTTTTTTTTTAATTTCAGATATTCATTTTTAGTCCTAGAAATTCCATTTGATTTTTTTGGATAGTATTTATTTTTCTTTGTGAGATTCCTATCTACTCATTTGTTACAAGTATGCTTTCTCTTACCTCATTGGTCAAATTTATAATAGTTGTTCTAAGAACATAATCTGTTAATTCTAACATCTGGGTCATCTTGTGGTCATCTCCATTGGTTGTCTTTCTCTTAATATTGGTCTCAGTTGCCTAGACTTAGGTATGTTGAGTAATTTTAGATATCCCAGATATTGCCAATTTTATGTCGTAGAAATTCTGTTATAGTCCTCAAAGGGATGGTAATTTTTGTTTTGTAGGTAGTTAATTTGGTTGAACTCAGATAGAAAACTCTATTTCTTGGGTGGCAGCAGCTGAAATCTCAGTTCAGATATTTTTATCTTTAGCTGAGCAGCTTTCAGATGGCCCCATCATTTGTAGTTCAGGGTCACAGAGATTTTCTGTCCTTTGATTTTTTAGGCCAGAAAGACAGGATTTTTTCTTTCCCCCTAAATAAGCTAACCACCATAAAAATGGGAAATTCATCTGTGACAATATATTTCCAAATATAAGTTACTTTCTTGAACCTGTCTACTTTTGTTTACTTTGCAGAGCCTTATGTGGTTGTTTTTGGTGTTTTGTCCACAGCTGATGGTTGTTGTCTGTGGGATCATCAATATGATAGGAGCATTATCAGCCATACTGGAGGGGGCTCTCCCCAACGTCAAGATTTTAAATACCATCTCCAAGTTATAGAGGCCATATTTTCAGCTTCACCTCTGAATAGTCTCTTGAGCTTTATACATATATAGCCAAGGTCCTATTCATCATGTCCATTTGGATATCCAGGATACATCAATATACCTAAAATAAATATTTTGGCTTCTCTATGCAAAATATCCCTCTCCGCATTCTCAGTAAATGGAATACCCGCACCCCCATTCTCAGTAAATGGAATACCCGTGCCCTCCCCCCACCCCGCCCCGCCCCCCACCCTTGATGTTCATCTAGGAGTCACTCCACACACTTTTCCTTGCTGCTCTCCTCCATTCAATTCATCAGCAAAGCCTGTTGGCTTTATATGCAACATAACCTTTGAATTCATATACTTTTCTGTCTTTAATATTACCACCATTATCTCTTTCCTTGATTAATGCAGTAGTCTCTCAATATTAGTCTTCCTTGCATTTACCCTATATCCTCTACAAAGTAGGCATCACACACTGGCTACAGTCTTCTTCAAATATAATTCAGACTATGTGGCTCTGTTTAACAACACTTCAGTGATTTAGATTCTTGGCTGTTAACATAAAATCCAGGTATTTCACTGTGGTCCACCTGGCCAAGCGTGATCTGGTTTCTTTTCACCTGTCCAACATCGTGTTGGCCACTGTCTCCACCAGGTTCTAGATACACTGTCCCTTCTGTTTCTTAAATGGATTCCACTCTTTCTTGCTTCTAGGGCTTTTTTCACTTAGAGTTCTTTTTATCTGGAATGTTCTCCCTTTTGCATTACTGATACCTTTGTTTCCTTCTGCTCAATTCCAGATATTATCTCTTTAAAGTGACCTTTCCTAACCAATTTGTAGAGTTACAGTCTACCTCATCTTGTTTATTTCCCTTGTGGTGTGTGTCACACCTGTAATTATTTTTTTTATTGGTTTGTAATCTTTGTTTGTCTTTCACACTGGAGTGTGAGTTCCTTGGAAGTATTCTTTTCTATCTTAAATGCTGTTCTTCCTCAGTATTTGGTACAGCAGCTGGTATATAGAAGGTACTCAACAATATTTATTGAATAAATGAATGAAACTAGGAGTACTGAGGCTTTTTCTTCTTTAAAATACTAACTCCTTAAGTCTTTCCCATTTTCCAGTACCTCATGCCGAAAGGTTGAAAGAAGTCACTGATACAACTGTGATTTTTTTATTCATATCAACCCTCTTTGAGATGTTACTTTCATTCCATTACCAATTAGCTGGGTGTTCCTGGGTAAGTCTCGCATCTTCTTGAGCCCCCTTTTATTCCATCTGTGAAATGAACAAACAGAATGAGAATCAGTGGTTTACATTTTTTTAAGCTGCAGGAAACCTTCTCGTCTTTTATTAACAATGAAATCTTATGCAGAACCTCAAATAGCTCTATTTAAAGTGAGATGGTCTACAATCCTTCTTCTCACTCCCCCACTTGACCTTTGAGACACCTTGGTAGAGCCTGAGGTCTTTGGCTGCAGCTTGCAAACCGTTGTCTGTTCAGCTCAAGCAGCCTTTTACTAACACAATTGATTTTTCTGAGATGAACTCTGAGGCAAATAGATGGCAAATAAATTCCATATTGCCCATGTGGTTAGAGTATGATTTATCTCTCCGTACTACATGAATCAAAAAACATTTGCAGTTGTTAAAAAATTAAGTCAAGAGAATATGACCCTAAACTCAGCAAACTAAAAAAAAAGTCAACCTAATTTAAATGTACTTCAGAGAAGATGTGCTTTCAAAGTTGCTTTCCTTTTTCTTTTTCCCTAAGAGAATAGCTGTACTCCCTGTTAGTCGGGGAAGGCAGGGCATTGGAGCTCTGGAGCCAGGGTCTGTGTCCTGCCTATTCTCTAAAGGATGAGGCAGTGAGCATCACGGCTACAATACTGTTCTGTGTATTTGTTAAAACAGGCAGGCTAGTGGAAAGAGGCAGGACTGGATACAAGAGTGGGCTCATGAGTCAGCCGGGACTCTGGTCATTGTTAATTAATGGCTCCAACAACTTAATCTTCTGAACCAGGTCCTCTGCTGCTGCTGCTGCGTCGCTTCAGTTGTGTCCGACTCTGTGCGACCCCATAGACGGCAGACCACCAGGCTCCCCCGTCCCTGGGATTCTCCAGACAAGAACACTGGAGTGGGTTGCCATTTCCTTCTCCAATGCAGGAAAGTGAAAAGTGAAAGTGAAGTCGCTCAGTCGTCTCTGACTCTTAGCGACCCCATGGACGGCAGCCCACCAGACTCCTCAGTCCATGGATTTTCCAGGCAAGAGTACTGGATTGGGGTGCCATTGCCTTCTCCGAACCAGGTCCTCTTCTATCGTTGGGCTCCTCAAAGACTCTGCCTTTATCAAGTCATGCTCTTTTTAGTCTTCCTGGAGTGGGTTGCCATTGCCTTCTCTGAAGTGTTTCTTAATGGCTCTTAACTCTCCTGATTTTTTTTTTTTTTTGGAAACACTGACGAGTACAATTGTTTTCAGCTTCTTCCTTGTTTCTCTTTATTTTGGGGAAAGTATAAGCTTCTTGAAGCCCAGAACAAGTATTAGAATTGTCTCAAATTCACAAGAGTGCCTACCACAATGCCAGGCATATAACATGTACCTTTGACATCAGTCAGTTCAAACATATGTTTAGAGAAGACTTTTTTCCTCTTTATGAAAGTAAGGTATATTTATTATAGAAAATTTAATATAAGCAGAAAGAAAGAAGTGTGTCCAAGTGTTAGCTGGGGAGAGCTGCCCCCAGTGTCTTGGTAGAGTAAGTAAAATCCCACTACACAACTCGTGGGAACTTGACACCCTTTTCATGCTACCGCTGTGTCTTGGCCATAGAGATGCCTCAAGGGTGTCTTCCTGATTTAACTACATAGACCTGGAAGTGAACCTTTTGTTCCTTCACTCAATTTTCTCTTCCCTTTTCAACAAATGAACAAACAAATCCATGCATGCAAGGCATTTGTGTATATAGCAAACTTTACTTAAGGCTTGGGAGATGGAAGAGGCTTAAGTTAGAGCACAACAAATCACTTCAAATTAAATATAGAAATGCCAGCTCTTAACAGCCATTTGACACCTTGCCATATTACTTGGCCATTTTCTTTATTCATCTCTATCCCCACTCCACCTTTTTTTCCTTTTCCTATGGCCCAAATAAAAATTTCTTTTTTATTTTTTAATATGGAACATGCTTAACTAGGTTTTTTTCTCCCTGCATTTCCTACCATGGATGTAGTCTAAAATGGATTTTTCAAAATGAGGGTTATGAAATAAATTTTGGTTGTTTGGTGAGGCAGGGAAGGGCATGGCCAGATAGAAAGTCTTCTTGGAATTTTGTTTCAGGTGTGTGTGTGTGCACTACTAGGTCACTGTACCTGTCAGACTCCAAAGAGGAAACAGAAGACACACTTGAGTTAGACTAATTTGAATAAGGTTAATAGTGAGACTGTTTTCAAAGGTGGGGAAGAGAGAAGGCATGAAGGCAGGACCCAGGGGCTAGCCAATGCTGAGCCATTATTAACTGGTCCTTTTGATTTTTGGGGTCTTGCTCATGCATCCTCTCCATGTCTCTTTTTTACCCCCAAGAGACTTACCTAGAAATAGTCGCAAATGAAAACAGCCCTTTCTGGGTGTATAAATGGGTAGAAAAAATGATGGCATGAACCTAAACATCATTTAGCAGGTACTAATGTATCAGTTTCCTGTTGCTGCTGTACAGATTACCATAAACTTAATGGCTTAGAACAAAACAAATTTAATATCTTACAATCATGGAGTTCAAAAATCTGAAATAGGTCTCACCAGGTTAAAGTCAAGGTTTTGGTAGGACTGTGTTCCTTTTGAAAGCTCTAGCTAAGAATCTCTTCCCTTACCATTTCTCGTTTCTAGAGGCTGTCTGCATTCCTTGGTTTGTGGCCTCTTCTTCCTTCAATCCAGCAATGACCAGCTGAATTTGTCTCATGCTGCCATTTCTCTGGTTGTCTCTTCTGAATCCCTTTCCATGGTGGCTGGTGATTAATCACAGTGGGATAATCCAATATAATCTCTATTTTAATATTGGCTGATTAATAATCTTGATTCCTTCTGAACCCTTCATTTCTTTTTACTATGTAACCTAACATATTCACAGGTTCTGGGCATTAGTATGTAGACATCTTTGGAGGACCATTTTCTGCCACCACAACCATAGTCACAGCTGTTGAAGGATTCTAAGGCACACAGCTTGGATGCTACAACAACCAGAAGATACAGTGTGCTGTAAGCAGTGAGCCTCAGTTGAGGGGAGGAGATGGTTCTTAAAGAGAAAAGCAAGAGAATTTGAACTCTGGGCCAGCTTCCTGATTTGCATCTGGATAATGATAAAAAGATAAACTTATTGCTTGGGGCAGGTAGTGGGCAAAGAGGAAGCCTGTCTTTTCATTTCTATTTATTTTTTGTTATCAAAGGCAGTGACCTTCAAACTGAAACTGGGTGCTCAGTGGTTTCAAAGCTAGGTAGTCATGGGTCTGACCCAGTCCTGAGCCACCCCTCAGCACTGCAGGACTTGGATTCAGCATCGCAGGACCACTGTGGGTAGTTGTATCCACATCCCATAGGAAGGGAGCCAGGGCAGAGGACTGGAAAGTTACAGATGACTTAATTTTTAAAAAAGAATTAAATGGATTTTGAAAAGCCTGCAAACCAGTGACTATCAATCTTCAAAAAAATTCTAGTAAAATTTAAGAGAAGTAAATAGCTGGTTATTGAACATAGAGAAAAAAGAAAGATCACTAAAGTCAATGAAAAAGAAGCCAAGCTAACCTCATTTCTTTTCTGGTGGACTATTAGACTAACGAATCAGGACATGTGTAGATAGTGTGAATATTGATTTCATCAGTGTGTTTGACCAAGACCCTGAAGATTATTTTTCTTCTGTTGGGAGATGGTAGCTAAGTTGGAGAACTGGTGGAAGGGGGTGACGCTTAGGAGAATTTATTGCTGATCAACAACTATGTTCCAGATTCTGACATGTCAAATTTAAGATGGTCACCAGGTTATCACTTTCACCCCACAAGCCTTCTCTGGTTAATATCATTGTCCTCCGAGATGCTAACATGTAAAACCACAGGGCATCTTCAGTATAAACTTCCTTCTTATTGTTTGTGTTAAATCCTGTCAATACTGATTCTAAAATGTTTTTTGACTCTGTACTCTTTAACATCACTGCCACCATCCTGGTTTAGGCTCTGGTTCCTTTTTACCTGGGTTAATAGTCTTCCTGTCTTGAAGTGTGCTTCTCTCCTGTAGTATACCTAAGAGTGTTCTTTCCTTAATACTGACCTAATCACATCGCACCTCTCCTCAAAAACATTTACTAGCTTCCAGCTCCCTGTTTGGCTCATACTCATTTTTTATTGCTAATATTAAGTCCAGATGATTGGTCTCTCATTCTCTTTCCTCTATCATTAACCTGAAAATACCAACACTACTCAAATAGTGTTACTGAGAGCTTCAACTTTGCTTTACTATCCATTTATTCACTCACTCACTCATTTTTCATTTGTTCAATGAGTTTTATTAAACACTGAGTTAGATGTTGGGGAGATAATGATGATCAGATATAGTCCTAATTTTTCAGAGGTCCCGCAGCCAGATTTTAAAAATATTGTCTTTGGCTATTTTTGTGCTACAATGACAGATTTGAATAGTCGCAACAGGCACTGTATAGGTTACAAAGCTTAAAATATTCACCATCAATCCCTTTTTAGAAGAAGTTTGCCATCCTCTGGCCTAGATCATCACTCAGAATTCACAGATAAGGGAGCTAGAATATGGGGGTTCTCTATGTTGACCAAGGTCTTGGGGTGAATCTGTGATCCAGCCAAGAACCCAGTGACCATACTGCTCTTGTTCCCTTCTTGTCCATCTGCTCCTGTGATTCTCTTTTCTTAATTGATTAATACTGATTATTCTTCACCTCCTCCGTTTTTGTGTCATTCAGATTTATTCTATAGGTTGAGGACGTATCCCTAATATTCAATATGCTTATCTCCTTTAGGCCCTTCAAATGTTGTGCAAATTCAGCCAGCCAAATACCTTTAAATTCTGCACACCTGTTGGATTTTGGACTTCCCCCCAGGGTACAGGGACCCAGACGTTGCAATAATGGGGATGATGGCTACTATGTTTTAAGCAGAGGCCAACATTGTGGAAGGCATGTAATTGACATAAACACAGCTATTACTATCATTTTGCAATGAAGATGTTATTACTTATATTTTGTAGATAGAGAAATGGAGATTCAGAGTAATTTATTAATGTGTTCAAGGTCACAGAGACAGTAAGTGGTAAAGACTGAATTAGAATCCAGCTTGATTTTTTGCTCCCCAATTCTTATTCTTTCCACCCTAATGCCCTGCTTCTTAGTGATAGCCTGGTATACAATTGGCCCCTGAACAACACAGAAGTTAGGGGTTCAGGCTCCCTCCCCACTTTCCTGGGCATTTGAAAATCTGCGAGTGACTTTACAGTTGGCCCTCTGTATCCTTAGTTCTACATTTGTGGATCCACCTGCAGACGGTGTAGAACTGGAGTGTGTAAACTCTCTGTGTGTAAGTGCACCTGCCCAGGTCTAGTGAATGTGCACTCTACTTTAGTGCACTCTCAAACCACTGTTCTTGTGTATGTTATCTCATTTAATTGATTTTGAACCTCACAACAACCTACCAAAATGTAAACTTCAAGAGAGCAATGACCTTGTCTGACTTATTCTCAGCTATAATCTTAGCATCTGGCACAGTGTCTGACACAGAGAGGGGCTTAGTATTTTCTAGAATAAGTGGATCAGCTCACACTCATAGAAGTGTAGAAGGGGACGCCCTTCTGCCCTAAAGCCAGTGACATATGACTTTTGCTGAAGTCTTCCTTTATCATTGAAACTCTATAACATGTACACTTTCTTCATAATTAAGAGGACTGTGTTCGCCTATTTGCCAAGGACAATTTCAGTTTGCTTCCGTTTTTGCACAATTATTAATAGAATCCCTTTTTGCTTTCAAAAGTGTCCTGATTTGGTCGATGAATCATATGGTCATCCACTTGGAACACTTAAAACATTGCTGAGCCCAGGAGGGTTGAATTTGGAAGTGTAGTGGAGAGAATTTGGAAGTGTGGTGGTTGAATTTGGAAGTGTGATGGAAATGTGGTCATTGCCTTTTGTGAAAGGACCGGCTCTGGAGTCAGACCACCTGGGTTTTAATCACTGCCGAGCTGTATTTTTGCTGTGCAAGTTGGACACGTACTTAACCTCTCATTGCCTCCATCCACTTTTGGAGATAAGACTGAGACCTGTCTCGCAGGGTTGCTGGTAAGGATTAAATAAAATAATTACACAAAGTGCTTACATCAGTGCCTGCATCACAGGACTCTAAATAGTAGCTCTAAGGAATACTCTGTCCTTTAACAAGCTAAAATAAGTTTGGAGATCCGTTATTGGAAGTCACCACCCTTCAGCATTCACTTGGAGTCAAGTAAAATGTAAAAAGCTCCCCTCCAAAAGGCTGTCCCATTGCAACACAAGCCGGTAACCAGCAAACGTTTATAGATCAAAATACCCTTGTACTGAGTGAGCAATTTACTTCAAGCTCTCTTAGTCATCCCAGATCTGTCAGCTTGTCCTCTGGTTGACCGAATCTTCCAGAACAGAAACTTCTCTTTCCTGATTCTGCTTACATTCCAATGGAGTTGGGGTGGGAGCTTGTGGAAGGGTGTCCCCTTTCAAGGTCTGCCACTAAAAGCCGATTCATATTCCCTATGTACATTTCTTACTGGGACTATCCCCACCCATCGCAGACAGCATTTTGCTTGTACATTTCCCCCCCTTCCTGAAATTTGCTTTTAAAATGAAAGCATCAGAACAACAGAGTTTAGTTAAGCCGGACATGAACAGCCTCTGGTTTAAAAGGCACTAGAAACCAACAACAACCAACTTCATCTTTTTTCCCTTCTTTTGTACAACACTGTTTATTAGACCAGATGATGTACTCGACTCCAAAACATTCATATGGAAAAAAAAATTGAAGAATTGTGATTAAAATTGATTTTTTCCCTTTGGGAAGTTGGAATCAAAAATGGTTACCTGCTCATTTATGAAACAGATTTATTCTGTTGACATGGAGGCTTGTTTGAAATGTAATTGAATTTCTGTTACCTAATGGAAAGTGACAGTTAACAGTATTTATTTTCCATTTGTGTCTCAGCAGATAACATAACACAATTTTGATTTGTAGTTAGCTTCGGAATCTGAGATTGTTCTATCTCTGTAATTGAAAAGATGGGAGTGTGATGGCCCCAATACAATCCTTTTTTGTTTTTATACAACCAGTAAAGGTAGCTTTAATACAGTAAACAGCCTCTCTTCCATGCCGCTAATGGTTATATTCAGATGTACTGCGTGAAGCATGTGTTTCTTATTAGGCTCTAACACATCTTTCTATGTTGATAATCTCTCCATTTAGAGTCCCATTTTTTTTTTCTCTCTGCAACTAATTCTGTAAATAACCTCTATTCTTTCTTCTCCCCCTCCCTTTTGTGCAAAAATAACTTCTAGCTTGGAAATAAAGTGAAGATTCTCCACAAGGATTGCAACCATTGCTGTCTAGCTGACATTTCTGGGAGCCTGGTGGACAGGAGATGGAGGTTGTAGATGAAGGATGACTTTTGAATGTGGTGGGAATTCCACCTAGAGGTCTGGGCTCTCATGGCAGGGAAAGGAAGGCTCCCTTTGAAATGATGTTACCCTTTTTCTTTCTCTGAGTCTCGACTGAGAGGTACAAGAATATAATGACTTCCAAAGTGGACTGAAAATGGAAGAGAATGCTTATTAAGATGGGTTTCTTCTTCATTTAGAGAACTTGGAATTCAATCTTGAGCCTGTGTCCCCAGGCAGAGATTCATTTCTCTCCCCATAACTATATTCCTCTGACGCCCTGTTTCCCAGAAACCCGTTTGGATGGATAATTCCTGACTGCCACTGGAGAAACACTGAGTGTGCATGACAAATGGCAGAAACGGAGGTTTCACGGCCGCCGGACTTCATTACGGAATGCCCTGCCTGGCCCTTGACTTGTTAAGTGACCATGGGAAGTTCACTTCATCCACCTGCTATAAACGAGGGCCTCAACGGCCTTCAACAGTGGTTGGATGAAAGGTCTTCAGTGAAGCTACAGCATTTTGATTCAATAAAACAGGCCTTCTGCCTCAGGGCCACCTCCATCAAATACCCTGTCAAAGTGCTCGAGTTTAAGACAAGTAGCCAAGATGGCCTGGAGGGCAGGGGCAAAGAAGAGTTCGGCCAGATGCTGACCATTCATAACAATGGCCTGCAAGAGGAGAACAGACATTTCAGCTTTTGCTAATTTAAAAGTGGCCCATCAGTCTCATGGGCAGTGCAGCTCTCCTCTGGAAATAAAGTGTTCCAGCAAGGACATTACTCAGGACTTTTTTTTTTTTTTTTTTGGTATATGATGTTTTGTAAACAGTTATGTAGCCATGAAATCAAACCTTTTATATACAGCATCAGATATCATAACCATCAATTATTATTCTATCATCAAACCATTTCCTTGTTCATGCTGAAAAATGAATCAAGAAGGAAGATGGATTTTTGAAGGTGGCCTGAATTTAGAGTGGCCAGGGACCTATAAGAATGCTGTGTCGGCCTCGAGAGGGACAGCTTTCTGGGAGGGGTGCCTGAAGAGAATAGGAAAGGCTGCCCCTAATGTAGGAATTGCGTTGATTCAAAGTGAAAGTTGCATTTCAGAATCAGCATGGCCCATAGGACGATTTTAGAGAACGGCTCTTCATTCAGTAGGCATTTACCAGGTACATGTCATGTGCCCAGCCCTGTGTCAGTTAATGGGACATGATAAAGAGACTTCAGGATCTTTGCATCTGAAGCGGTCACTGGTTCTAAGAACCAAGAAATCTTGGCTGCCTGCTTCAAAATGCATGCACACACTTTTTTTTTTTAGATGATGATGGGATAGGGAGAGTGCATTTTAAACGTTTCATTAAATGCTGACCCTTAAAGAATTCTCTTTGATGGCCTTAGAAGCTGACTGCAATCTCTCTCAACTGATGTTGCTTATTTACTAATAGACCCCAGGCTATTTTATGACTTGATGACTCAGTTTCTCTGTCAATAAAATTATGTCAGTAATTTTACCTACCCCATAGGGCTAGTTGCAATTTGCTACAAATTTTAGGGATGAAAAGCTCTAAATCACTACTGGTGTTATTATTTACTTAACAGCTAGAGTTCAATTCTCATCAACATGAACCTCATTAACCCTGGACTTGGATGGTTTTGCCAGATAAAATCCTCCCAAATTATGGGATCGGAAGGATCTTGTATTTCTTTTTAATGATAAATATTGAAAAATAAACCAACTTTCATTAAGATAAAATTTGAATTGGATTTATTTATTCACCATTAATGGACTCATAAATGATTATTATATTTTTTAACTTTATATTTTATATTGGAATGTAGCTGACTAACAGTGTTATGATAGTTTCAAGTGTGCGGCAGTGACTTAGCCATACATATACATGTATGCAATAAGTGACTATTTTGACTTTTAGCGCGGGATCTTTTATATATACTGTAGTTGTGAATAAAAAATCAGGGGTGGGATTTTTCTCTTTACAAATGAAGACCAGAAATAAGCCCTTTAACAGCTCCAAAAATGTATTAGGGACCGAGGGCTTTCTGTTTTTTCATAGTAGTGCATGTCTTTCGGTCTTTCGTCTTGAAGATGAAAGACATTTGCTGAATCTCCAGCCGTTATTTCCGTGTTACAGACAGGAAGAGCAAGGGCAGAGGCAAAAAGGGGGTGAGTTCCAGTCCTCTGTTATCTTTTAATGGAAATCCCAGCGCATCCCAGTCAATGACTTCTGCTTGTGTTTACTTGGCCAGAACTTATGTCCCCACGTGTAGCTGAAAGGGAAGCTATGAAATGGAGCTTCAACTGGGCACCTTGGTGCTCCAAATGAAACTGGGGCTTTATAATTAAGCAAGATGGGAGAATGAATTTTAGGTTAGGCGGCATGCCTAACAGATCTTAGGTAGATGTTCTCTGTGGCATACATGTACCAGTTTATAAGCCAAGGGTCAGTTTATTACAGACTCAGCTTACTGCCAGATGCCAAAGGTAAATAAGTTTATCTAGCTGAAAATGTATATTATACATTTGAGTTATGTGTTTGTGTGTATATATACCTACTTATTTTTATACAATCATATATTTTGATATATGCTTATATAAAACTTCATCACATGAGTATGTATATATGCCAATATGCCTGTATCCATTGTTTTTAACTATGCAAAAATGCTCTAGTTTAGAAAAATACCATTGTTTAAAGGAGGAAAAAACCCATAAAAGAAGTAACAAGACAGTTTTGCCTTATTTCCAGATAATGAGGTCCTATATAGCAAAATGCAGAGACGTTACTTTGCCAACAAAGGTCCGTCTAGTCAAGGCTATGGTTTTCCCTGTGGTCATGTATGGATGTGAGAGTTGGACGGTGAAGAAAGCTGAGTGCCAAAGAATTGATGCTTTTGAACTGTGGTGTTGGAGAAGACTGTTGAGAGTCCCTTGGACTGCAAGGAGATCCAACCAGTCCATTCTGAAGGAGATCAGCCCTGGGATTTCTTTGGAAGGAGTGATACTAAAGCTGAAACTCCAGTACTTTGGCCACCTCATGTGAAGAGTTGACTCATTGGAAAAGACTCTGATGCTGGGAGGGATTGGGGGCAGGAGGAGAAGGGGACGACAGAGGATGAGATGGCTGGATGGCATCACTGACTCGATGGACGTGAGTCTGAGTGAACTCCAGGAGTTGGTGATGGACAGGGAGGCCTGGCATGCTGCGATTCATGGGGTCGCAGAGTCGGATACGACTGAGTGACTTAACTAAATTGATATAGCAAAATGTGGCAAATGGAATAACAGCATCAAAATATGAGGAAGACACAAATAACAGATGCAAACTGTTCCTGAAGAAAGATCTGGGGATGCCAGAGTCCTTTCGTTTATTTCATGCTGCTCCCATCTAATCAGACCTGACCTTTAGAAGGCCTTGATGTGGGACCCTCATCAGATTGGAAATGATGAATTAAGTAAAAGCTTAAATTGCAAATATGAAAATGTTTAATTTGCACATCATAAGTAAAAAGTCACATGATTTTTGATGCAAAATCTAATTTTAACACGTGGTTCTTATAGATGATGTTGAATGATACACAGTTAACATACAATGATTTTATGTTTCTCCAAAAGGTGCTTTCTCACCTGGAATTTCCTGCTTAGAGCTTGCCTTTAGTGATGCTATTCATATTCTAGTGTAAGATTTGTCTTTCCTGAAGGACCCAAACAGCCGAGTAATAGTCCCGAAGGCCGAAGTTACTTATGTATTAGGTTGGGCCATCCTTTGTTTTTCTTCCTCTGTGCCATAGAGACTTGATTGGCAGTCCATGTTCATGATAACTTAAATAAGAGTCATACTTGGACTTATTTGGAGAAGGAAGACCAAATCATAGCCCACGATTTCACCCCACCAGGATTGAGCAAGGTGGTTAACCATTTTGACCCCCTGAAGGTGCTTTATTTAGTAAAATACTGCTCCAGGGCACTGTAGAACCTTAAAAAATCCCATATACTTACTTATGCATACAATTCTGCCCCTCAGATAGAGCTAAGTCCTTCTATTACAACTTCTTAAACAATAATGCTCATGCCTAAGACATAGACTTTTAACATTGCAATGTCCATATATTTTTTATTCCACTGGAAACCATGGCTTTTGTGAATAACTTAATAGCAGAAGTCCCATTTATCAACTAAGTTCTGTGGTTCGACTGTGGCAGTCCATGCTGACAAATGAGGAAATGAGTGACTGAATTTAAAATCAGGTCCTTAGAGAAGTTGTATAATAAAGAGCATAAAATTTTCACTGCAGCTGTTCTTTGTGTTCAATCTGTGTATTTGGCTGTGACTTTTGGCAGCGTTTGTGCATTGGTTTTGGTATAGAATATTTTATCCCCTTCTTGGTAATGAGACCTATGGTTTTAGCCGACTCAATTCTGTACTTTCTTTTTACTGCTTGGTCCAACAGCGGCCTATTAGCTGTTCTATTACTGTAGCGAGAGGAGCTGTTTAGGTTCTTATCATTAAACATTTAGTAAGCACACTTATTAAACACATATGTAGTATAAATGCTGTTTCACAGAACGGAGGCATAGGTGCGTCTAGATGCTTATATTTGGAGAGGACTGGATTTGTATGACAGATACCAGTACATCGCAGAAATTTATAGAAACTATGTGTCTTGGACATCTGTCTCTTGGTTTTTTTGTTGTTGTTGTGGAGTTGAGCATAGTAAAAGGCGTGTTTTATAGAGACAGCATACATTTCCTGCTACATTTTAAAGCTCAGACAGTGCCTGTTTCTGTGAATGTTCAAAGCCTAACTCAGAATTGGGTATGTGTAGGTGCTTAGTGGGTGTTGGTTGAAATGGACTAAACTGTTGTGAAGGTAAAATCCCATATTAGTCAGAATAAGTTGATTCACAAACAAACAATCCTCAAATCATGCTGGTCAAGAGCAGTCATACAGATCAATCACTGATAAGAATGATGACCAACATTTATTGAGTAGCTGCAACATAGTAAAAACACTATTCTAAATAGTTTACTTGAATTAACTATTTGAATCCTCACGGCTAAATGAAATGTGATCTATTATCATTACCATATTACAGTGAAGAAAACAGAGGCATAAAGTGGTTAAACAACTTATCTGAGGTTACACAGTAAGTCTCGCAAATCCTTGGAAAGTCTGATTTCAACATCTGCACTTGTAATTGCTCCACAGTATTTTTGTAAACGTTTAATGTTTTTGCCTCCCAAAGCCTCTCCTTTTTCTTCTTGCTAATAGCATGTGAATTTTGCTTTTTCTCTCCCAAGAACTGGAATATTAACTCAAATTAGAGCTACAATATGTCTCTGTGGAGGTGGCTGGTAAGAGGGTCTATTAATTCCTGATGTCTGGGTCCCCTGATATCTAGGTTCACATTCTTTCTGAAGCCTGACTCTAGTCTTTCAGTTAGCCCTATGAGTTATTATATGTTCTCTTATTCTCTCTTTGTAAAACATTATTTGGGCTTCAGTTAGCCATAGTTGGTTTCTGTTGCTTACAACCAAAGAACCCTGATTGACTCAGAGCATAGCCGGCAGTAGAGTGGTTCCATCTTAGTGATACATTTCTCTTTTGTTTCCATGTCTCTTGGCATGGAGCAGTGAAGGCTTTTGATCCTGGCAGACTAGTCTGTTTTGGCCACTTTTTTTTTCCTGTGTACAAATGGGATACTCATTCGATGGTGATTGAATGGAATCAAAATGGTAGGGCTCTCACTTCCTTTACTTCCCTGAAAGCTCATGAAGAGCTTCAGGTGTTCATTATTTTCTGACTCCGAGGATGGAAACTAAACACTTGATGTTGGCTGTTTTTGACCTTACGGTAATGAATCTTTTTTTGCAGTGACCCTTTTCTTCTAGATACAAAGATTACATAGGGATGATTGAAATCTATTCATTGGCTTTTATGATGCATTTATATCTCCATGATGGCCCATGAAGGTAAATTGTGTGTTTGTGTTTTGAAGTGAGCTGAAGGCTGTGAGAAGCTCATGAAAAGAAAGAAGAGGCTTTTAAAAGTACATTTATGAAAAGAATTATATCAAAACATCACAGCCTAGTGGTTCAGAGCATGGGCTTTGTGGGAGAGTGATCACAGGGATGTAGCTTTAATTCTTCCAGCTCTACTACTTGGCATCTCTGGGAAAGCTAGGTAGTCTGCCTCATTTTCCCATTTGTGCTAGTAAAGTTGTAATGCCCACCTTGTGCCTGATATTTAGCAGGTGTTTATTAAATATGCTAATTAGTAGTCATATTGATTTGGTGCCCAAAACCCTTTCCAGTTTCAAGTGAGGGTCACTTTGGCACTTCTTTACTGTCTTTTATTTATTGTACTTGAATGTGTTGTCTTCTAAAAATATTCAAGTCCTTGTCCTCTGTCTCTTTCCTTTGCCATCAACCAAAATCAATCCCAGGTATCCAAGACAGGCAGTCTCCACACATTGTAGACTTGCAGTGGGAAAAAAAGTAAAGTGTTGATTTGATTGAGGAGATAGGAGGACATATGCTTGAGGGTAGGACAGACCTTGATGTCCATCCTGGCCTCTCCATTTACCAGCTGTGTGACCCTGGACAGGTTTCTGCAATTTGCCAAGTAATAAATCATACCAACTTCACAGAGTTGTGAGGATTAAATGAGCTAGAGCTATAAAAATCTAGCATAGAGCCTGGGTTATAACCATGGAGATACTTTTGGTGATAATATTATTTTCTGTTTGAAATATGAATGGGTTACCACTTTAAAGCATTAATCACAGGTACACACAGCTAGGATTGCAAAGTGGTAAAATGTTGCCATGAAAGCTGCTAGGTCCTGTATTTATGACTAATTCAAGCAAATTTTTAGCCAACCTAATATGCAGGTCAGGATGCAACAGTTAGAACTGGACATGGAACAACAGACTGGTTCCAAATAGGAAAAGGAATACGTCAAGGCTGTATATTGTCATCCTGCTTATTTAACTTATATGCAGAGTACATCACGAGAAACCCTGGGCTGGAAGAAGCACAAGCTGGAATCAAGATTGCCAGGAGAAATATCAATAACCTCAGATATTCAGATGACACCACCCTTATGGCAGAAAGTGAAGAGGAACTAAAAAGCCTTTTGATGAAAGTGAAAGAGGAGAGTGAAAAGGTTGGTGTAAAGCTCAACATTCAGAAAACTAAGATCATGGCATCTGGTCCCATCACTTCATGGAAATAGATGGGGAAACAATGGAAACGGTGGCAGACTTTATTTTTCTGGGCTCCAAAATCACTGCAGATGGTGATTTCAGCAATGAAATTAAAAGATGCTTACTCCTTGGAAGGAAAGTTATGACCAACCTAGATAGCATATTCAAAAGCAGAGACATTACTTTGCCAACAAAGGTCCATCTAGTCAAGGCTATGGGTTTTCCAGTGGTCATGTAGGGATGTGAGAGTTGGACTGTGAAGAAAGCTGAGCACCGAAGAATTGATGCTTTTGAACTGTGGTGTTGGAGAAGACTCTTGAGAGTCTCTTGGACTGCAAGGAGACCCAACCAGTCCATTCTAAAGGAGATCAGCCCTGGATGTTCGTTGGAAGGACTGATGCTGAAGCTGAAACTCCAATACTTTGGCCACCTCATGGGAAGAGCTGACTCATTTGAAAAGACCCTGATGCTGGGAGGGATTGGGAGCAGGAGGAGAAGGGGAAGACAGAGGATGAGATGGCTGGATGGCATCACCGACTCGATGGACTTGAGTTTGAGTGAACTCCGGGAGTTGGTGATGGACAGGGAGGCCTGGCATGCTGCGATTCGTGGGGTCACAAAGAGTCAGACACGACTGAGTGACTGAACTGAACTGAACTGAATTGATTTAGACAAAAGTGTCTGGCCTTTGAGTGAGTTTTCCAATAGGAATTACTCCTTGTCTTCTGAGGATCAACTTAAATTCTTTGGGGGTGAGAGTTGACAGGTGAAATACAGGACAATCAGTTAATTTAAATTTCAGATAAACAATGAACAGTTTTTAGTATAAGTATGTTCCATGCAATATTTGGGACATGCTTATGCTAAGAAGATCCCTGGAGAAGGGAATGGCAACCCACTCCAGTATTCTTGCCTGGAGAATCCCTTGGACAGAGGAGCCTGGGAGGCTGTAGTCCCTGGGGTTGCAAAGTGATGGACATGACTAAGTGATTAACACTTGCACTTTCACTATACTAAGAAATTATTTATTTATTTATTTGGTATTAAATTAAGCTGGACATTCTATGTTTTCCTTTTCTAAAGCTGGCAACTTTATGTGGGACTATATAGCAACTGCTCCCATGAACTTCACTGGTAAAGACAAGAATAATCCTTTCAGGATAAAGTTGAGTTTCTCTCTCCACTTTCTGGTGCCCTGGATTCTAGCACAAGGCTCTCTGATGCTTTTCCCACAAACTCCAGTAGAACCGTGTGTTACCTTAATTTTGTGTTCATTTATTTTAATCCGTTTCATCCTTAATTTTGTGTTCATCTATTTTAATCCGTTTCATCAGATGAACAGCATTAACTCATCCTATTTATATATAATCCATTTATAAGCACTGAAAAGAGGGCATATTTGGCAGGAAAAACAGCTTCTATTTAGCAATTGGCAAACGTCAAGAGAGGTTTGGCTTCGATAAACATCTTTAAAAGTTGTCATGGAGGGAAGGCGATTATTGCGATCCTCTTCCTTTTGGGGTAAACTAAGAAAATGAAAACAAACACACAAAACACCTCATGATAAGGAATGAAAGAGGTTTTGCCTTTATCTTTAAAGAATATCCTTTGAGGCTGCTTCTCTGTCCCAGCTCTCAAGGCACTAACTAAACAGCTTTGTGTTAATTGGAGAGGCAGCTGGGTTGAAAGCGGTGATTGATGCCTGTGACGGACCACGGCGAGGCCAGTGGCGCATGAAACCGCCTCCTCGCCTCCTCGGAAGCCTTCCCAGGGGCTTGCTGGAGCAGGCGGGGCCCAGGGAGGGCAAGGGGCTGGGGACTGGGCTGTTTCACATCGTCTTTGTTGCTGGGGCTGCCACCCTCGGAAAGCCTGATGGTTGTCATCCCAGAGTTACAGTTGTGATGGGTGCCAAAGAACCGGGCACTCCTAATGCCTTGTTATTGTATCTTTGTGCGATCATCGGGGGAAAAAAACGTGAAAGGAAATCCTTTGCCTGGTTTCCTATTTTTAACAGAGAGAGATTAAAATCTGACGGCACAGTGATTCAGTATTCCTGGATGAAGAGACCCATGGGAATGCTGGCTCTTGTTAGAAATCTCTAAAGGCCAATGATTCTCTACCCACAGAAAGCTTGTCTGGGGTGGCGGGGGCAGGTTTAGGCCTCTGTAGGTGTTCTTGGTGGCAACTCAGCTAGTTGATGCTCATTGTCACTTATTCTTTAATTTGTAACCTAACTCTTCCTCTGAATTGCTTCCTATTTATTTTAGAAAAGTTTGTAGCAATAGATGTGCAATATTTATTCCCAAAGAGGGACTTTAGAGATAGAAGCTCATAAAAATTAAGCCTTCCACAGAAAAACTATAGTATACATTTTAGGGACATTACTTGTGTATTAATGGACATTGATGCATCATTCAAGTTATATTTTCTGAGCATCGACTATGTATTATAGCTACAGTAACTATAAACAATGACAACAATAGAAACTGGTACTTATATGGGTTTTCTACCTGCCAAGTTCCTTTCTAAAAGTCTTATGCATTTATATATTTATATCCTCATTTGTATATGAGGACGAGATGGTTGGATGGCATCACTGACTCAATGGACATGAGTTTGAGCAAGCTCCTGGAGATGGTGAAGGACAGGGAAGGCTGGTGTGCTGCAGTCCTTGGGGTCGCAAAGTGTCAGACACGACTGAACGACTGAACAACAACAAATCCTCATTTATACCATAAAAGTAGCCTCAGTTTTGGCCTAGGTCTTCTCTAAGAAAATGAAGTAGGGAAGAAATAAGAGAAAGCACAATTTCTATGCTCAAAGACCTGTGTTTTAATTCGAAAGAGAAAGCATTTGTACCTGTAACAATCAGAAAACCCAGGGTGATTCATAGTACCTGAGTTCAGAGCAAGGGGAGGGTACTTGGGGAGTAAGACCATTCTAGAAAGCAGGAAGGAAAACTGTAATCACTGAAAAAGGCCTTGGAGAAAGATTAGGCTCTTAAGTGGTAGCAAGGATACAGGAGAAGCACAAGCAAGCAGGTGGGGGATGGGGGCATGCCTTGGTGAGGCAGCAAGGCAGGCATGACTGGGTGACATTTCTGCAGCTTCTCCGGGAAAGGGCATGTCTTGGAGATGGAACATCAGGTCTTGGCCACCTGGTTATTTGTAATTGACATTTTCCATGGAATAGTGGACAGCAGCCCTGACCTCTTATCTCTTTTCAGCCCCTCCTTTCTTGAAAGCCACCAGAATGGACGTAATCAGGGCATTCAGAGCAGCTCATAACAGTTCCCTCTTTCAGGGCAGGGAGTATTTTTTGAGAGGCTATTTTGTACTTGGAGATTTATATGCATTTTCCTGGGGCTCATCTCTATGTGGGGGTGAGAATTGAGACCAAACCCTTGGCAGCATCCCGCTGTATAGGACATGAGGCCCAGGGAAGCCTGTGTGGTGAGCTGTCTGGCTGTCTCAGGGCTGTGTCCTCCTTTTGGTCCATCTCCCTGCCTTCTGTCTCTTCTTCCTCAACCACTTCTTTCTATCTCTCAGGAAGTCAGACCCTGTCACCAGTCTTCTGCACTGCCTGCTGCCTGACATCCAAAGTGATAGCCCTTTTTGTCCTGCATCTTCAGGAGCCCTGGTTTGTTTGTTCCAACTGTTCTAGCCAGTTTCCCCTCAAATTCACTATGTCTTCATTTCTCTCATTCTCCAATGAATTCTCTCTGCTGCTCCTCCACTCTTCAGTGATTTCACACCTGATGTTTCTTTCTGACTTACTGCTTGCTTCCTGCTCACTTTCTCTTTTAATTAATTTATTTGTTCTGCATGTCCATGGGTCTCGACTCCACGCACCCAGGCCCCTGAGTTCAGCTTAAACGTTCAGGCTGTTCAAGCGTGCGGGCCCTGGGATCGGCTGTACTTGGGATAGAAGATGGTACTATTGCTTGTCGTTGTGTGTTTGGAGACAAGTTGTTTAACTCTCTTAGCCTAAAGATTCTTGTACTTGGGGATAAAACTTCCTACCCCCTGGGGTTCTGTGAAGATTAAATGCAATACTGCAGGCTCTGGGGAGCAGGGAGGGACCCAGGACCATGCCTGGCAGAGAGCAGGAGCCTGATGAATGGCAGCCACAGCTATACTTCACCCTTTAAGGCCATCCTAGTTCAAGTTCAAGGAGTTCTCTTTAACATTTACATCATACACACGTTGACACAGAATGACCTCTTGTCCAGTACAAAATGGAGATGGGGGAAATGGTGGGAAGAAGTTAATTTACTATGTCATTAAGAGATTTTGAGAGAGAGAAGAATTTTAAACAGGTAGTATTGTCAGGCTCAAGGGTTTGAACTTGAGCAAAAAAAGCAAAGGAGACAAACTTCTTAAACAAAAGAGAGATTCTGGGCAACCATTTCCAGAGGATTCATCTGGCATGGGTGGGGACTTTAGGGAGATTGGAGGTCAGTAAACCATGTAGGAGGCCACTGTGATGATCTGAGGGGGTAGAAAGTGGGTAAAGACCCAGATTAAAGTGACAGCCAGAAAGGATGAATGGGGAACATGAAACAGTGGGGATGTAGTGGAGGAAGAAGAGAGTAATATATGAATCAAAGTTTTGTCTGTGATATGGTGAAAATGATTGTTTCAAATTAATAAAAATGACTTTGCAAAGAGGAATCAGATGGAAAGGAGAAACTGAATTAAATTTTAGGCAGATTGTGACTCTAATGTCATATCAAGTGAATCTCAAAATCAGAATCTGATTCTATTGTCAGAAATAAGAGGCTGTCTTTGAGAACCACCAGCACTGAGTCATACTGGAAATGTTCTTTCAGCTCATTAGTTCAGTACATAGTTATTCAGTGCCTACTATGTGCAGGCATGATTCTCTGAGCCAGAAATATAGAAGTGAGAAAAATCAAGTCCCTGCCCTCCTAGAGCTCCCATTCCATTGTGAGAACAGAATGGGCAGTCAAGGAAACCCTGATCATAGATCACATTGACTTCATGATGGCTCCATGCTCTGCACTTTCCTTGGTTTACTTATGTTATTATTTTCTCAGGTCAACTCAGTGAGATGGATATGACTATAATCTCTATTGCATGAATAAGGCAATGGAGGCTAAGGAAGGCAAATTTAGAGGCAGAAAAGGAAGACTTAAGACTGAACTTTGCAGGCTATTGACCAATGAAGCTGGGAGGGAGAAAGAAGTAAAGGAGAAGGTGAAGAAAGGGTCAGAAAAATGGGAGAGAAATCAGAAGCAGCTGGTGGCATGATTAATGTCAAGTGCCCTGGGAAATTAAGCAAAATAAGAAATAAGAAAAGACCTCAGGGATTTGGCTGGAAAGATACTACTGATGACTTCTCAGTGGTCAGTCTCCCCAAATAGTAATTACAGGTAGATGATGCATATCAGATGCCTCACCAAGAGCATGGCAACCCACTCCAGTATTCTTGCCTGGAGAATCTCATGGATGGAAGAGCCTGGTGGGCTACAGTCCATGGTGTCGCACAGAGTCAGACGTGACTGAGGCGACTTAGCACACACACAGTGAGAAAATGGTCAGAGATCACTTATCCCAGAAGTTAGAGAAAGAAGCGAAATAAAACAGCAGTTAACAAATGCAAACACATAAAGTTACTTTCTACGTGGAGAAGGTACAGAAGGTGCAGAAGGGAGAGTAAAATATAGGTGAGGTCAAGAAAGGGAAGGATCCAGGTGGCTGGAGGAGATGGGGGAAATGGTTATGAAGGCTCTTGAAGGATGCAAGCAAGGAGGAGAAAGGAGATGAGGGTGTGGGTTTGCTGAGATGGACCAATGTAGCAGATAGGTGAGGCTCTTGATTCAGACAGCTTTTTCTTCAAACTATAAGACTCCATGTTACCAGGTACAAGTCTTGGTCAGCAGAAAGGATTGGCGACTAAAAGGAGGAAGGAATATTTTCCATATTTTCAGTATCTCTCTGGGGAATTCATCAACTGCAACTTACTATTCAGTTAGTTGTACCGTTGATGTCTTCCGCTGTTTATGTATTTATTTTGGATTTTAAAATAACTGTTCCTTTTATCCTGTTGGTGCATGTCTTGTGCTTGTAGAAAAATGCTGGTGATATTAAAAGGAAATTTGTATTTGCACTTTTGTTAGTCTTTCACATCCTCTTCCTGTCAACTTTATTAGTGTGAAATGCCATTAATCATTACAGTGTCATAAAACACATTTTACAATAATGTTATTTCCCCTCAAGGTTTATTTCTACCATTCTAAGAGATATTTGTGTTGGAAATAGGTTTCATTTTGAGCCTTTCATCTTGAACTCCATAGTTATTCCTGGGACTGCTGTCCCTCAGTTGATAATTGCTTTCGGGTGTCTGTTACAGACGTTGTAATCTCCAGAGGGAGCTCTGAAAAGAGATGGGTTAGACCAATAAAAAGACCCTTAGGTTTTGAATAAAAATCACTACATGGTCTTTCCTTAGGACCGTTTATTCACAGCCTGGGGGTTGAGAAACCCAGCTAGGGTCATCAAAAGGTAAGAAGGAACTCTCTGCTTCTGGGAGACTGTAAAGAGTGGACACTTTCTAAAGGACCTCTAGGATGGATCCATGGGTTGTTGGTGGATTGAGTAGACTCATAGTTCAGGTTTGAGGGTATAACAAGGCTAGCCAGAATCCAAGAGGTGAAGAAAAATCCAAGATTTGCTTGGTCCCTAAAGAGTATTTAACTTGAAGGGGCACCACAAAAGATGGGGGTACGTGTGTGGTGAAAGTGTTAGTTGCTCATTTGTGTCTGACTCTTTGTGAACCCATGGACTATAGCCTGCCAGGCTTCTCTGTCCATGGAATTCTTCAGGCAAGAATACTGGAGTAAGTAGTCAATCCCTTCCCCACGGGATCTTCCCGACCCAGGGATTGAACCTGGGTCTCCCACATTGCAGGCAGATTCTTTACTGTCTGAGCCACCAGGGAAGCCCAAGGTGAGGTGAACAGATACACATACGAGAGTAGGTGCTGCAGGTTTAGATATCATTTTCCCTGTGTCTTCTGAATGCGGGGTCATTCTTCTCCATTTCAACTCTATATCCAGGCAGGTCAGGAGCAGTCTTTTACTAAGCATGTGGCATTTACTAAGTGCTTTTAAAAATCCCAATTGGCGTGATATGGTTATCACTTTTTTGAAGTGGTAGCATTTAAGAAAATGTTGTCTTCTGTATTCTGAGCGGAGAAGGCAATGGCAACCCACTCCAGTACTCTTGCCTGGAAAATCCCATGGATGGAGGAGTCTGGTAGGCTGCATTCTGTGGGGTCGCTAAGAGTCAGACACGACTGAGCGACTTCACTTTCACTTTTCAGTTTCATGTATTGGAGAAGGAAATGGCAACCCACTCCAGTGTTCTTGCCTGGAGAATCCCAGGGATGGGGGAGCCTGGTGGGCTACCGTCTATGTGGTCGCACAAAGTCGGACACGACTGAAGCAACTTAGCAGCAGCAGCAGTATTCTGTTGTGTATACATACCACATCTTTATCCATTCATCTGCTGATGGACATTTGATTGCTTCCATGTCTTGGCTGTTGTAAATAGCGCTGCTATGAATATAGGGGTGCATGTATCTTTTCAAACTATAGTTTTGTCTGGGTATATGCCCAGGACTGGGATTGCTAAGTCATATGACAATTCTGTTTTTAGTTTTTTAAGTAATTTTCATATTGTTTTCCATAGTGGCTACACTAATTTACATTCTCTTCCAACAGTGTAGGAAGGTTCCCATTTCTCCACACCATCTCCAGCATTAAATAACAGTATTGTTAGCAGAGAAAACCCTAAGTGTCAGTGGTACCAAGGTTGAGGACCTCTGCATGAAAATAATGGAATATAGCGGGTAGTAATAGAATGCTACTTCTAATACCAGGTTACTAAAAAGATGATGACTTCCATATTGGGCTTCCCTGGTGGCTCAGCTGGTAAAGAATCTGCCTGCAATGTGGGAGACCTGGGTTCGGTCCCTGGATTGGGAAGATCTCCTGGAGAAGGGAAAGGCTACCCACTCCAGTATTCTGGCCTGGAGAATTCCATGGACTGTATAGTCCATGGGGTCACAAAGAGTTGGACACAACTGGGTGACTTTCACTTTCATTTCATATTGGGTCCTTCCCCTCACTTTCTCTTTGATTGCTTCTGCTGGAAAAGTCAGCTGCCATGTTGTAAGGCAGCTCTGTGGTGTGGCCTGTATGAGTGATCTTGAAGGAAATCTGATCTTCTGAGGCCTGCCAACTGCCATATGAGTGAGTTTGGAAGAAGATTCTACCCCAGTTGAGCCTTGAAATGACTTCAGCCCTGACTAGCACCTTGACTATGCCTGTGCATGACCCCAAGCCAGATTCAGTCACCTATGCCACTCTTCGATTCCTGACCCACTGTGGTTGTGAGATAATGTTTGTTATTTTAAGTTGCTAAACTTTAGGCCTACTCATTACACAGCAATAGATTCGTTATAATAGCAATAGCAACCGGTACAAAAGAAGTCTGGAGGCAAGGTGTTTCCAGAATTGGATCATAGATGCAATAATATCATCCAGGCCCAGATTTTCTCTGTGTATCGGCTCTTCCTTGGGCTTTCCCTTGGTGATCCTAAGATGGGAGACCTAAGCATCATATGTGCTGTGTGTGTGCTTAGTCACTTAGTCCTGTCTGACTCTTTGAGACCCTTTGGACTGTAGCTTGCCAGGCTCCTCTGTCTGTGGGATTTTTCAGCCAAGAATACTGGAGTGGGTTGCAATTTTTCTCCTCCAGGGGATCTTCCCGACTCAGGGATCAAACCTGAATCTCCTGTGTCTCCTGCATTGCAGGTGGATTCTTTACTCACTGAGCTATTGGGGGAGCCCATATACTCAATTCCAAAAGCAAGAAGAGAGTTTCTTTTTTGGCATCTCTTTTTATTAGGGTTGAAAACTTCCCCCAGGAACCACTTACATGACTTTCCCCTTAGGTTCCCCCATGGACATGATTAAGATACATACCAATGATATCCAAGTTGTAAGGCAGGCTGCTGCTGCTAAGTCGCTTCAGTCGTGTCCGACTCTGTCCCACCCCATAGACAGCCTCCTACCAGGCTCCTCTGACCCTGGGATTCTCCAGGCAAGAACACTGGAGTGGGTTGCCATTTCCTTCTCCAATGCATGAAAGTGAAAAGTGAAAGTGAAGTCACTCAGTCGTGTCCGACTCTTAGCGACCTCATGGACTGCAGCCTACCAGGCTCCTCCGTCCATGGGATTTTCCAGGCAAGAGGTAAGGCAGGCTAGGAAAGTAAATATTCGGCATTTTTGCTTCTATGTTGGAAAGCGGTCTCTATCAGCAAAACAAAGAAAAAGATGTGGAAGAAGAGACAATTCCACATCTTTCCCTTTGTGAGTAGAAGCCCGTAGCTTTGGGTAACATTTCTGTGAAGCAATGAGCCCAGAACTCTATTTAGGTCTCCGGGCACTGACTGCTTAGGCAATTACATGTCCCATTCACCTCTTCCCTTTCTGTAGCAGATATTTCCCCACTGAGATATGCTCGCATGCAGGGAATTGGTAAGGAGGGAGAGAAGGCATGGTTGGCTTAGGTATTTTGTTCTTGGCTGCTAGTTGACTCTCAGGGGACTGCTGCTGCTGTAATAGGAATCATTGTTTCCTCTGAAAGTTTGGGCAGAGTTGTTGAAGAGGGATGGCCTGTGGTTTAATAGTTTTGCTTTTCCTTAAGCTTCAGTGCAACCCCTGCTGCTTCAAACTATGACTATAGCCTTCTGGAGGGGAAATTATGGAGAGGAACAAAATCACATATTTTATCCTCATGACTGCATTGGAAGTGGTGGGGAGATGAAGAATACATATGAGGGGGAAAGTTTGTAAATATATGACCCGAAAAGGAATGGTTGAGCACAAGTTCTGGTTTAGAAATAGAGACCCACAGTCATTTCTGAGTTGCAAGAGCAGGTTAATATAGAGAGGCAGAGGGGACAGGGGTGGGATCATGGAATTTGGATATAAATGTGTTCAAATCTCAACCCTGCCCTCTGTTAGCAGTATGGTCTTGGCCAAGTCATTAAACCTCTCTGAGGCTCAATGCTATAATCAGAAGTACATGAAAGTACCTAGTGTAGTAAACCGTGTTTCCTTTTCTTTTATGAAAAGCCAAGTCAGGTTTCTTCTGTTGGGTAGAATCTTGATGTCCCCCAGACTCTTTTTCAGAGCCCCCTGTCCCTATTTTATTCCTCCCAGAGAATACCCATGTGCTTGTGTATTTCACCACATGGAAAAGAGATCTGAGAAACACAGGCAGTATTGGGATAAGGAATTTAATTTCTTACACATCACAGACATATTTGCAGTTTGAAAGAGGAAGACTGAATAGATACAGGCTAAATGCAGCAACATAAATCATGAATAGGGGACATCAGTGGGTAAATATTTCTTGGGAAAGATGCATCTTCCTATGACATCTAAGCCACCCTCTTTAGGCATCAGACTCTTCTCCTCTGACTAAGACTGACCTTACAAATGCAAGTTCCCATTAATAGAAAGGGCTTCACACAACACTAATTATGCCCTCTTGACCTCAGTGGATGATTTGTTACTTTATTCTTTCATTTCTAAGGGGTGAAAACTATTTTGACATATGCTGCTTCAAGGCAGGGACAGAATGGGAGGGTTCACTCATTCTTTATTTAAAACTTTTTATTTTGTATTGGCATAAAGCTGATTGACAATGTTGTCATAGTTTAGGTGGACAGCAAAGGGATTCAGCCATACATAGATATGTATCCATTCTCCCCTAAACTCCTCTCCCATCCAGGCTACCACATAACATTGAACAGAATTCCCTGTGCTATATAGTAGGGCCTTGTTGATTGTCCATCTTAAATATAACAGTGTGTGCATGTTGATCCCAAACTCCCTAACTATCTCTTACCCCCTCCCCTCCCCTCCGGCAACCATAAATTCCTTCTGAGTCTGTTTCTGTTTTGTAAAAAAGTTCATTTGTATCATTTCTTTTTAGATATGGCATATAAAGGATGTCATAGGATATTTCTCCTTCTGTGTCTGACTTACTTCACTCATTCTTTGTAAAGGGATGGAGGAGATGGAGCACAGCTCTCCCTAAGTCTGGAGCTCTTTGGGGAAGCCCTGACTTTCTGATCGAGACACCAGGAAGTGCCTCCCTTCATTCTGGTCATAGCTCTGGACTGCTCTTGTGGTCTTTTCCCCTTTAAATGTCCATCTTTGAGTAATATCACAAGGCTAATAAGGAAGGCTGTGGGTCCAGAAATTGACAGCTGAAAACTGTCCCCATGAAGAAGCTAATGGAGCGGTTAAGAACTTGGGCTTTAAACTGCCTGGTTCCAGTCCCCATGCTTCCACTCAGTAGTCACTGCTTTGAGTATGTCATTTAATTTATCTCCCAGAGTCTCAGTTTCCTCATCTATAAAACTGGATTAATGACAGTAATAATACACAGTGCTTACCTGAGCATGCCCAGACCTGTTCTAACACTATATGCATTGACTCATTTAGTCCTCACAGCCGTCTTAAGAGCTGAGAATCATTATACCCATTCTATGTGTACCGGGCTGAGGCAGGGTTAGGGTACTTGCCTCAGGTCACACAGCAGCCAGTGGGAGAGCCGGAATTTCATCATGAGTAGTCTGATCCAGGGCTCTGTTCCTAACCATCCACTGCCCTGATTTCCTGAGAAACCCTTGAGGCCTCGTTGAGATGATGCAGGCAAAGTGATACAATGGTCTCTTGGTTCTTGTTGTTGTTAGGTCGTGTTTACTGGGTTACTTTCTATAGAAAATCTTGTGTGTTCTTACATGTTGATGAGGTTAAGGATTAAGTATTATTAACCCTTAGAGGTTGCCAGAAAAAGTGTGAATGAAGTCTTTGACCTTCTTTGTTCCTTCTTTCAAGTTCAAATGCTGCTAGCTAAAAGGAGAACTTTATTTATTTATTTATTTTTTATTTAGAGAATACTTTATTAGTTTCTGTAATCAAACCCATGTAGATAAGACCTTACATATTTAATACAGTGTGTTACCCCTGTACAAATGGAAAAAATTATGTTTAACGTTTCTAGACCAATATGGCTGTTAATTTCTGTACAATGCCAACCCAACACGGTACAACTGGGATACTTTTTCCAAAGTTGACAGCACAGCTAAAGTTTCCAAAAATTCAAATTATATATATATATGTATATATATATATATAGATTTATTTATTTATTTAAAAAGACCAATAGCAGTATGTTATGCATCAATAGCAGCAATAGCTTTTCCAAGTTCTGCAGTCATCTGAACAAAATTATAGAGACATCCAGCACACTCCATTAAAAAAAAAAAAAGTAAAAAAACAAAACCTCAGAAAACAGCAAAGTTGTGTTACTGTTGTGGTACCTGGCACCATTTTTTAATTACGTTTCTCATAAAAGGAGAACTTTAATGTTTTAATTATCTGAAGGTAGGCAGGTAGGTTTTATGACCCCCATTTTAGGCAAGGGGTTCCCAGGTGGCACTAGTGGTAAAGAACCCACCTGCCAGTGCTGGAGATGTGAGAGATGAAGGTTCGATCCCTGGGTTAGGAAGATCCCTTGGAGAAGAGCATGGGAACCCACTCCAGCATTCTTGCCTGAAGAATCCCATGGACAGAGGAGCCCAGAAGGCTACAGTCCACAGGGCTGCAAAGAGTTGGACATGACTGAAGCAACTTAGCACAAGCAGTGACGGATGGTGGGACTTGTTAGATGATGCAGCAAGAACTGCCATCCAGGTACCTCCTAGCAGGACCCCTGCACGAGGTCGATTGGATATGGTGGGAAAGCACCTGGGACCCCTCAGGTAGTTGAGGACAATCATATTTGATGTTATATCATGATTGTTGCAGAAGCTATACCAACAGGTATCTCTGTTACTACATAATGAGCCTCACAAGAGGGTGGCGGGTGGTGGAGTCAGTCAAATGCCTTGGCCTTAAAGTTGTTGCAAAGGAGAAGTGAAGGCCATCAACTGAGCTGGTCTGTAAGGACCATGGGAAGTAACAGCCGTATTATTGAAGCTGACCTTCTGCTTAAACCTGTAGCCATTTCATCAATCACCCACCGTTTGGGTCTCCTGAAGGTCAGTCAAATGATTCCGTTAATCGCTGGCTCATTCTCAGGTTCTCGCTTCAGGAGTAATAAATTTTTAAAACTTTTTAAAAAATGAAAAGTTGGATGACAGGTGTGTATGGAAGAAAAATAATCAGATGGAAGAACAGTCATTTAGGAGCAAATGGTCAGAGCAAGTGCTGAATTGAAGGTAAAGGTTTTTCATGGCTCAGAAAGAGCCCCCTGCCTCCCAGACAAGTGCCTGGATGAGAGAGAAGGATGAGGTCCTTGATTAGTCAAGGTGTGTCGTCAACATCACTTGGTTCTGTATTCCTGACATCAAGTCTTTCCAATACTGAGTAAGCAACATCCAGAGCCCGATGTGGGGACATTGCTTAGTTAACCACACAGATAAGGTCCTCACTGGTGACAAATTCTGGTGGACAGGCTCCCTTGAAATCAGAGAGCTGCCTGATCCACTTCTCACTTGTCACCTAAAATATCAGTCTTATTTTTGTTATACAACCTATTGGGGAAAACAAAAAACACAGGCAGACCCATGAAAGATAAATCTGCTTTATTATAAACAATTTTTTTTTGTTTACAAAAATAGATACTGATAAGATGGGGGAAATGGAGTCACTGAATGGAAACATTGAATAGGGAGTCGCTTGGTCACGTGGTCACTTCTCATATGGTTTAAAATACCACTGTCATTTCAAGATCATGGGCCTCCAAGTCAGAAAGACCTGAGTTGAGTCTCATTCTGCACAAATAGCTGTGTTACCTTACACAAGTCACTTAAGCTCTATGAGTCTCAGCTGCCAAATTTGTACATAAGGGTAGTTATATTTCCCCCTTAAGATTGCATTAATGCTTACATGAGAGCCTCCATTCATTCAGAATAAGATTTATTGGTGTAATAAATATCCTACAAGAGCATAGAGGTTAAAAGCATAGATTGTGGAAACAAAATACCTGTGTTTTAATTCCAGTTTCAACACTTAGACAAGTTACTGAAGTTCTCTGAGCATCTATAAAAAACTGGGGATAACAGGGGTATATACCTCATAGAGTTGTTGTGAAGATTCAGAGCTTCTGTATTTGTTGCCTTTAGAAAAGTGCCTGGCACCTAGTTAGTGCTCTGTAAGTGTTAGTCATTATTATGTGGTGGGGACAATGGCAAGCCAAAAGAAAAACAAAGAGAAAAAGAAAAAAAAAAGAGGAAAAAAAGAGATAAGAACTCTTTATGCAACTCCTGGTTTATTGGGAGAAGACAAGACACACAAAGTGCTATCCACAGAGCCTGGCATTTAAGTATTCAGTAGACGCTAGCTTTAAGGATCATCACTGCCACCCAAATTACTTGGCCTGAGTCACCAATGGCCAGTCTGAAAGGCAGAGAGGAACTGTAAGTCACATCTAGTCCATACATCATGCCTGCACCTCCTTCTGGTTCCTCATCTTGCATCTGGGATGGATGTATCCTTTGAGATAGTCAGGGAAATAGAGGTGGCTGCCTGACAGCCCACTTATAAAGTGTATGTTCATCTGCAATGAGAAATGCTGGGCTTCTCCATCTTTGGTGAGTTGATTCTGTTGTGCATTACCTGTGCCCAAGAGAACGCAGACTGCAACATGCCAGTGTGCTGAGTGATTAACTTTACCCCCTTCAGCAAAGTTCCTGTTGAGAAACCTAGCCCGTGAGGCCATGGGTGGGATATGAAGGCTCACGCAATGGTGTTTTCATGTGTGCGGTGGATCCATCTCTGCACAGTTGAGGGTGAAGTGAAATGAAACCTGTTTTCTCATTAATTTTCATTGTTTGATTGGAAATGAAGCCCACTGAAAACATTGACTATAGAATCCCTAATTTTCATAGAAATATGTGTTATAAGAAATAATAAGGCTGTGTTTTGTCTTCCCAGCCAACATTTTCTATTCATTAATTGGGGACAAATAATAAGAAAGGCTCCCCACTTCTTCCTTCCCTTTCTTTGTTCCTCTCTCCTTCAGATCTTCTTTCCTTCTCCTCCCCTTCTCCCACCCCCTTCCTTCTTCCCCCTGCCCTCCTCCCCACCCCCTCTCTCCGAGATAACAGACCGTTCCAGACACAGGAGAACAGAGACACACCCAAGCTGCCAGGATGCAGCTCTGAAGCAGGTCACAGCATATTTCTGAGAACAAAAACTGTGATCTCCTGCCCTTTCTGCTTCCTGGGAAGTTGGTTTCTTTATTTGGCATTTGTTTAGCATTTATTTACAAAGTTTAGGTAGCAGCTGCGACTTCAGCAGGTACACAAAGCGAAGAGCAAGCTGGTTGCCAGATTCCACGAGTACAAATCAAACGTACTGCCACGTTCTGTGAGTTCTCGGTATTATGTGAAATTAAACTCAGGACTGTTAAGTTGCTCTGTGAGAAGCGGTGCATCCACTGATCGCTGCCAGCCAGTGGTCAGCATTAAAGATGACATGTGTGTCTGGCGGGCGTGCATCAGGAGTGTCTTATTTGAGAGGGGCGGGACGTGTGAGGCATTGTTGCAGGGGAAGAATGAACGGAGTAGATATTGGCTTTCTGGTTGAATTGGGCTGGGCCTCTCTAATAATAGCTCTCAGAGGGAAAGGCCAATTTGCTCTCCTGCTGTTTTCTAGAATGCTTAAATTCCTTTTTCTCAGTGGCCCAGTTATGTACCTTAAGCATATGGGAACTCAAACAACTCTCTGCCCCAAATCACATGTCCTGAGCACATTTCTAACAATGTGCCATTTTGACGGTGGAGCGGGAGTAGGGGCAGAGATTGCCCCATGGCAGCCGAGAGCGGGACCCACCAACCCCCTTGCAGAGGGACTCAGAGGAAGTTTCAGTGCCTGAGGGCGCCGCGTGTGTCAGAGCTTTGCCACCATCTGCGATGGGAGTGGGGAGCGAGGAGACCATGTGTGAATCAAGGCGGGAGAGTCTGCCTGCTTCTGGCTGGTGCATTCTTTGTTTGTTTGATTTTACTTTTTTTGGTTTAGAGAGCTAGACACAACGATAACAAATGCCTGGCCTCACTCTACAGGATAGAAGGAGGGTTTTTTTTTCTCCTCCCTCTGTTACTTCTTTCCCCATCATCTTGTTCCTCCATTGTTTCTCCAGCTTCAAACTTCCTTCCGTGACACCTAAGAATGGGATTACAAGGATCACTCCATAGATTCATATTTTTTCTTTCTCAAGATGTGTGTGAAATCACTCAACCTTGCTTTGATCTTTGGCCAGTGTTTAGTCGATTCAAGACTTCTTGTTCATTTGCACTATACACTGTATTTATAGAGAAAACAGTGAAACCAACAGGCTCTTGGCTCACTCAAACCAAAGACCATTTTATTGTTAAGGCACAGAGGAAAAGGGCAGAATGTGATGTTTGTCTTGTGGTCAGATCGTG
This sequence comes from Bos grunniens, assembly GCF_055505025.1. Lineage (NCBI taxonomy): Eukaryota > Metazoa > Chordata > Mammalia > Artiodactyla > Bovidae > Bos > Bos grunniens. The sequence goes on from NC_141170.1 coordinate 74,580,032, forward strand.
GAAGTCTGGGGTTGGAAGGCCCACAAGATCAGATGGGAAAGGCAGTGGCAAATTTTGCTGGCCAGTTGAAGTGACTATGAACACCATCATTTTTCTCAGTCCTGTAAGCTTTTCTTCTTGTTCTAGGGACAAACAGTTTCTATTCATCTTTTTGGTTGTGATGGTGGGAAAATGTATTTGGAATTCAGCCACTTAAGCTCAGGGACTGACTTTCTGGTCACTAGGAGTGACAGAAGGGAGGGAGTTGATGGAGAGGTTTGCTCTGGAAGCAGAGGCAATTTGTTTTTATTTATTTATTCTTGGCTGGGCTGAGTCTTCATTGCTGCACAGACTTTCTCTAGTTGCGGAGAACAGGGGCTACTCTCTAGTTGCGGTGCTTGGGCTTCTCACTGTGGTGGCTTCTCTCGTTGCAGAGCTTGGGCACTAGGGCTTGAGGGCTTGAGTAGTTGTGGCACATGGGTTCGGTAGTTGTGGCTCCTGGCTTCTAGAGCACAGGCTCAGTAGTTGTGGCGCATGGGCTCAGTTGCTCTGTGGCATGTGGGATCTTCCTGGATCAGGGATCAAGCCCAGTGTTTCCTGCATTGGCAGGCAGATTCTTTACCACCAAGCCACCAGGGAAGCTCTCAGAGGTGAAATGTGAATACTGTGTGCAGACACTCTGCTGGTGAGGGAGGAAGTCAAGAAGTTCACACAGCTTTATCCCTGTCCTTCTAAAGCTCACAACATAGGGATTTGTCACTTAATTGAATCAAAACGGCAACACGATGTGGAAATTCAGAGACTGGCCCTCTCTCTGGAGCTAAGAGAAGCCAGGGGAGGACCTGGGCTGGAGGTCTCTGAAGGCTTCTGAGAGGACAGATGCACTCTTCAAAGTTCATGAAGGCTCACAAGATTGAGCCTTGTGTACAGTATAAGGATTTTTGCAAAAAAAAATTATGACTTTTCCCCACCACCTGTTTTCTCCTTGTGTGTCACCTTAAATGTTGGTCCTGTCACCTTTTAAAATGGAGCTCAAACCTATACAAGTCCCAGGATCTAGGTCAAAGCCTAATACATAGGTGATGCTCAATTAATGTCAAAAAATGTCAGTTAAATGAATGAAACTGTCTTACGGACCGTCACTCGGACTTAGGGAAGAAAGCATGGATTTTGAGGGGGCCAGTAACTAATTATCTTTTTCTTTTTTGTGTTGAAAATAATTTTAAAGGTGGAGATGTACTGCATGTAACAGCTACCATCTTGAGTGCCTCATGTATGTGTGGTACTTATAGTCTATCAAACTTGGTCTCACAGCAGCCATGCAAGGGAGTTTAATCCCACTTATTGTAGATATGACAAAACTGAGGCTCAGAGATGATGTCACTCTCTGGTGGCACATATCGAGGGGTTGGCATAGCGAGTGTTTGCTCTCCTGTCAGTCTGATCCCCACCTGTGCTCTGTCCCCATTCCCCACCATCTCATGTTAATGCTTCCAGCTGATTGGAAAGTCAGTCTTTTAAACACAGGAATAAATGAAATGAGGGAATTTTATTTCCCATCAGATTTCATCTCTCTTAGAGAGATTTATGTCCCTGGATTGTATTTTCATGGAGCCTTTTTATGAGCAGCGAGATTTATAGGTGATAATCAATAGAACGCTGAGCTGGGTTCCTGTTGCACGTGTGTTCCTTTCACAAAGAGCAGGTAGGGCGTTTCGGGGAAGAGATGGTCTTTGTGGTTCCCAGGCAGCCTTGCTGAGCTGACACTAGTGGCAGGAGGAGGAGGGAGATGGAATCCACACTAGGAGAGATGCTCGGGAAATAGTAGGGGGCCAGATCTATATTTGGAGAAGGCAAACCGTCATAGGAGGCCCATCTGTCAGGAGAGAGCATAATTCTCACACCAGAATCTCCATGCATGTGCTGTTGAAAATGGATGCCCATGGAGGAAGGCCCATTTGGAGCTGGGTACATCCTAGAACACATGAGGGACCTGAACGTGAATTACTTTTGATGTCAGACTGTATCCAGCAGAAATAGATGAAGCTGGAATGCCCAACCCTGGATACCCACGCAGTTTGCTCAGAGGGTATATGCAGTCACACAACCCATGTGTGTTCATGTGTCTGATCTTGTATTGTTGATATCCTCCATTTATGGGGTATTTTCTTGCCCATTTGGGGATGCTTTGTTTAATGTCTGCAGGGCTAAGTATCCAACCAAGGCACCATCTGGCACCAGGGCTTACGGTCCTTCTTCTCCTCGGTATGTCTGAGGTTGCTTTCAGTATACATGGAGACCAGAAAACCTTCAAAAGGCAAACGAATGAATTGCTAATTATGAGATTTGAGGATATTGAGAGAGCACTGCTATAATTCAAATATGGTCCTTCCAAATCCCAGATCCTTTCAACTATGGTCATAGAGGTCACTGGTTCCTAAACTTTGAAGAGCCTCAGTCGTGTGGGGAGTGAAGTAAAAATACAGGTGATCTAATGCAGGGCTTGTAATCCAGACATGCAGGTTTGGAAAAGGGCTGAAGGACCTCAAGGTTGGAGACCTTCCAGTGTGATGGCTGAGTCTTCTGCTTTTTTGTGAGGACTGAAAGGGGGTCACCAATGTGAGCTTGGGGGTGCGCCTGGGTGCACGTGTACTTTGGGGCCTGGAGCCAGCACAGGCTGCTACCTCCACTGCCTCCGTGGCTCCTATCTCAGGAAAAAGCAAGCAGTAGGCATTTTCCTTCTTTACTGTGGGATTCCGGTGCTGCCACCCTTTCTCTGAATCTTAGGAGCTCTCCTGTATGTGTACTATGGAGCCCACTAAACTTTCATCAAGTCATTCCAGTATCTGATGGCTAGGAGCATCTGTGGTCGGATGTAATTATCACCACGCCATGTTTTTGTTCTGGGAAAGATTGAGGGCAGGAGGAGAAGGGGATGACAGAGGACGAGATGGTTGGATGGCATCACTGACCCAATGGACATGAGTTTGAGCAAGCTTCCGGAGATGGTGAAGGACAGGGAAGCTTGGCATGCTGTAGTCCCATGGGGTCACAGAGTTCGACACGACTGAGCGACTGAATAAACAACAAAATGTTTTTGTACTTGTGCTTTCCATCACTTTTCTTATTCCAATGTCATAATATCCTCCTTCTCTTCTTTGCTTTTGTCCTTCATTCTTCTCTTATTTCCCCCCCCTTCCTCCCTCCCTCTTTCTTTTCCCTCTTTCCTTTATTCTTTCCTTCCACTTATCTTAAGATAAAGAAATCAGCACAAAACTTAGTATTTGCAGAAGCCTCCGTAGAGTTATTTCCATCAGCCTATTTGTATTATATATACGGGCGTCACTTGTGCATTTGTATTGGCAGCGTGCGCTTGTAAACGCTGCCATAAAGTCGGTTCTTCCATCCAGGATGGGAATGGAGTTGTTAAAGACAGTTGATGAGGTGGCATCTGTTGGCCAACAGTTTTATGCTGCAGTAGCTCTGAGCAGATAACATTAATAGGAATCACATTTGAAAGTTGTAAATTTGATGTAAAATACTAAATTTGACAATAATTGCATTATAAAGCAAAAATTCTATTTATTAAAGGGCTCCCGTCTCTGTCTCTCCTTCATGTGAGGGGCTCTGAAATTCTTGCTCATACCTGCCCCTAGCAATTATCATGCCGTCTCTAAAATTCTGTTTTATTTTTCCATTTTCATAACAACTACATTATGATGTGACATATTTTTTCCAGATATTTTGCTTGAATAAATAAATAGGATATTAAATTCAACTGGGGTATTAGATTATAAATTAGTTCTGTAATAGGCGTCATAATGTTATTTAGATTTTCAGTTTACACAGACCTTGTAGCAACTCCCCAGAGCTATGCTACAGAATTAGAAGTAGATAGAAGTTGATGTAAGAAAATTGGTTTTTGTAATATGCTGATGCCAGTGGAGTTGTGCTGTGTGTAAAGGTATTTAAATGGAACGTTCCTACTTACTTCATTGTATAGACAAAAGATTGATAATGATTTCAGTGATTGATTTGTTGGTGCTAATATTGGCTGTAGATGAAACAGAAATGTTTCTGTCCTAAATTAAAATTGTATTTACATATGAAGGTTAAAAATCAAGTGGTAAAACACATATCATCCGTCCCATGGCTGGATGTTCCTCTGTAATCTGATATCATAATGTGACATAACTTCTTCGTACAGCTTCTTCTTGGTGATCAAGTTAGTTTTTTCAATTATATTTCCCATCAAGGAAGATACCCCACTCAGGAACACTGTGTGAGAACTGAAATTACTAAAACGGGGATATAACCTTACTGAAGTCATACCTGTCACATACCAACGGGAAAACATGGACGTTTAATAGAAAACGTCATCAGCCAGGTGAGTGCCAATGGCGAATTATCGAGAGCATCTGGGCAGCAAAAGGAAGTTTTCTTTGCAGTGGGTGCTTTCATAACTCTAAACCAGGGGTTGGCAAACTACAGTAGGGACAAAACAAATCTGGTCTCCTTCCTGTTTTTTGAATGGTTGAATAAAAATAAAAAAGATAAATAATGCTTCATGACACATGGATGTTATCTGAGGAACTTCCCTGGTGGTCTAATGGTTAAGACTCTGCCTTCCAATCCTGGGGGTGCGGCTTTGATCCCTGTTCGGGAAACTGGGATCCCACATGCTACAGGATGTGGCCAAAAATAACAATAAATAAATAAATAATTTTTCTAAAAAAGAAAGTTAAATGAAATTCAGTTTCAATGTAGATAAATAGGGTTTTATCAGAACACAGCCATGCTTATTTGCTTACATAATACCTGTGACTGCTTTTACACTAGGGTGGCTTATTTGAGTAGTTCATATAAAGACCAAATGGCCGGCAAAGCCTAAAACAGTCATGATTTGGCCCTTTATAGAAGTTTGCTGAGCCCTGCCATAAATCAAAACCAGGGTAGACAGCTGTGTTCTCACCGTTTCAGAAAGCCCTGGACTTGGGGTTGGGGATTGATGAGGAAGTGGGTATCTTCTGCTTGGGACTTCTGTTTACTAGTGAACAGTGGTGCTAAAAGGAGAAAAAGAGCTAACAAATGAGGAAGATTGTACTTCTGGGCCTTAGTTTAAAAAAAAAAAAGCCAAGTGTAAAATCAATCCAACTAACTTCTATAGTGTTACCAAACTGAACTTGGGCCTGCTCGCCCACTGTGTAGCAAAGTTAATTTACTGACACCAGGGTACAGTGAAGGGAATTACAGCATTTACTGCAGCTTCCAAGCAAGGAGAAAGGGCAGCTAAATTTCCCATGGCTTGCAGGGAAAGGCTTTTAAAGGTATTATTTGAGTTGAGGTTGCAGGGGGCATGATCTTCTTCTGATTGGTTGGTGGTGAGGTAACAGGGTGGTATTTTGGGAATATTAATCTTCAACCTTCTGGTTCCATCCACTTTGAGGTCTACGTACTTAGAGTCATCATCCTTCACCAGGGCGGGGTCTTACTTCTTACAGAAAAACTGAAAGCTATGTTTCAGAGTGTTATGTAGATCCCTTGAGGAGGAGCTGGAACTCTGTTTTATCACTGAACTATTATTTCTTGACTACTTTTCCTTTGCTCCTGCATCCCTCACTTCCATAATTAGTATTAATAACTTTTGAATCTGCTCTTTGGAACTCAGGGAAGATCTGGGGGACTAAAGATTTTTCTACAAACAAGAAATGGGGGATATAGAGGGGCTTTTGGACCTGGAAGGGCCCTGCTGTGGATCCTGCTGTGTTTCAGTTTCCCCTTTTCTTTGCTACTCCCAAAGGGAGCAGGGGGTAGGACAAGAAAGAGAATAAAGTTTTGGAAATATAAGTTAATCATAAACTCAGCAGGGGAACTCGATTTTAGGGGGGCTCAGTTTCAGCGTCCTGTGCCGTGCTCAGTCATGTCTGACTCTTTGCAGCCCTGTGGACCATAGCTCACTAGCCTCTGTCCATGGTATTTTCCAGACAAGAATACTGGAGTGGGCTGCCATTTCCTACTCCAGGGGATCTTCCTGACCCAGGGATCAAAATGGCATTTCTTGCATTGGCAGGTGAATTCTTTACCACTATTCTTTACCACTGGGAAGACCAATATCAGTTTCAACTATGATTAAACATTTCCTACTGGGATAAACTCAATTCCAAGTTTTTGGAATTTTATCTGAATACCAGAAGACTGGTACCATACGGGACTTATGAAAGTGCCCCAGGAGCACAAAGTCTATTTTAAAGTCTTGTCAACCCTATGGCACTAGTGGAAGGCAGCCGTGGGGTGGCCAGTCCAGACCTGGCCCAGTAGTCTCTGCCCCTCACCAGCCCTGACATTTTGGAAGAATCTTGTTCTGTCTTAGGCCCCAGTGTCTTCATATGTGAGTTGAAGTGGTTTATCTCAATGACCTCTAAAGCCCTGTTTGGTTTTGAGGTGACACACACAGGGTAGCAAAGAGTTGGACACAATTTAGTGACTGAACAACAGCAGTGTCTCCTGTAATGAGAACTGTCATTAGCATAAGAAGGTCCCAGTCCCAAGAAAGGAGTCTTTTGTTTTTGGCATCTAGTAACTTCTTTTTTTGCCTCTAAAATGCTGCATTTCATTAAGGGCTCACAAGTCTTGACATGTTTGTAAAGAAAAACATGGCAGGAATTCATATGCCTTGCCTTATAACAAACATGTTGTGAATAACCTATATTTGGGTATACTTTGTCATAGGGATGCAGGCAGAGTTTGAAATTCGAGCAGTTTCTGAAACGGGATGTTTTATTCTTCTCAAGCAGATCCCAGAGTTCTTCCACTTTACACCTTGAAGGGAGTCTTTATTGGAGAAGCTGCTCTCCATTTCCGAAGAATGGGAACATTTGCATTAAATGATGCAAGAGATGCCATTGTAATTTCATGAGAATTACTCTTTCCAATGAATGTTAGATTAAGAACCAAGTAAAATCCCTTGAAAGTGGCTGGAAGATAAATTAGAGCTGAGCTGCAGTTAGGTAGAACTAAATTTTATTCCTTCCCTTTAAAATGGTTTTTAATTGATTTGGCATACTTTTTAAGTTAATAATGAATACTGTACCTGGGTCTGCATGATCACTCCTGTGAATTAGATCTATTGCGCTTGAAACAGCTTTCCCTTGCAGAGGACAGTGATTTTAATGAAGCGTCTTTGCTTATTGCACGGATGGAAATGTGGTTCATGGTGGTTTCAGACAGTTCTCTAATTAGCAGTCCAGTCTGTTCCCCTGAATATTTTCCCTCAAACAGTATGGAAATGTAGACAGGCAAGGTGCTTTATCATAATGCCGGGAGTTCTCCCCCATTTTGTAGGAGACCATGAAAATTCGTGTAGATCTTGGAGACCTTTTGTGTGTGTGTGATCTTTTTTAATTTTTTTCTTAAATTGGATAAATCCAGAGACCTTTAAAAGTGGTAGAAATAGGTAACTCTGAAATTTAAAAAATGGCTTTTATGTTAGAATAATGAATTTCACTGTTTGGGGCGGTTGTAGACAGGGTGGGGGGCATTAAGTTCCTAAATTAGAGTCTAATGATCAAATTTCGGTGTGTCGACTTGTAATATGGGTACAGGTGGGAATCTTATGTCTTTTACACTTGTGGCTTTTATGCTTACTTGTGGGGATGGAATCTTCTCAGTTTCTTCATCGTCATCATTATTTGAGCACGAGATGGGTGCTGGACCATGTTTAGAGGCCATGGCTTTGTTTAAAGGTCAGTGTTAAGGCCAACATGGAAATAGTTGCCATGAAAGGATGAGCCAAAGCCAGACCTTCCTGAGAAGTGAAAATATAAAGAATGGGGTCTTCCCATTGATTCACGGAGTGAGTGAAAAGAAATGGAGAAAATATAGAAGGAGAGAGGAAAGGAGAAAGACTAAATTTTGAAGATTACAGCATCCTGGGAGAAAGAAGCTAATAATTCAACACATTTCTATTCTACATAGGCTATTTGGTCACTATTAAGTAGTTTAAGAAAACGATTGATCTGAATATTGATGTAAAATGATAACTACCACTACAATATATTGAAGACTCACTGTCTTCCAGGTGCCAGGCTAAGCATTGCACGTAGAATGATCTAATTTGGCTGCTATTATCACTCTCTGAGCTAGGTATCATTACTTTTTCCATTTTTAAGATGAGAAAACAGAGGCACAGAGAAATTCCCATCAATCAGCTTCATATGACTAGAAAGTGATAGACTAAGGATTTTAAAACCCTGGAAAAATGACTCCAAACCTCATGATAGTACGGATTCTGAAGAGGAAATTGAGTTCACTGTTTAAAGGTGGAGAAAGAATTGTGCATTGCCTGAACTCAAACCAAGGAAGTCAGAACTAGGGCTGAATTGAAGAGCTGCTGGCTCCCATAATGCACTTAAAGCCCTAACCGCTGCCTGCTCTCTTGCTACCCAACTGTAATTAAAATTATCATACAGTATAATGATTTCTAATACATTTCAGAACAAATCACCATCTTATATCTGACATGTTGTTAATGTTTACTACCATAATTACTAATTTGAAATATAAGGCAGCAATTTTTATTAGTGTTTGGTTATGTATAATTATGTCAAATATGAGACTGCAATTTAGATTGAACTGTATTAGCAGCGATCATATAAAGTGATTATACTGTATATTTGACACCCTGGATATTTTACGTTTCTATAGATTTTTTTTTCCACTCTAAACCATAAAGAATTAAAGATCATCCAAAGGTTATTTATAATGCTTTTCATTTAAAGAGTTTGGAAATATAAATGCTAAAACTGAGATGTACTGAATTGCAGTTTAACTGAGAGGGATGGAAACTGCCTATCAATGAACATGTGTGATGTGCCAGACCCTCTGCTGGGCACTTCACACAGCTAATTTCTAATCCTCACAATGAATATGCTATTTTCCTGACCAAAAACCAGGGCCCAGAGAATTAAGAGATGTTATTAATCTAGTGAATGGTGCAGCTGAATTTCAAGTTCATGATCTTTTTGGAAGCTTTTTAACCTGGGTGGTTAAAAAAGAGATCATTTTATGGAAGATTATTGTTAGAATGTGCTTTCCTGTAAACTTAGCAGTATTTTGTATTTAATGAGATGTTGTATGTGATGTATATGATCCTTCCTTATATATTATCTCATTAATTAAGTTTTATTAGGTCCACTTTTGAGCTGGGGAAACTGAAACTCAGAAGTTTAAGAGTTTTATCCCAGTTTGCACAAGTTAGCATGAGAAGAGCCAGGATTTGAATCAGGGACTTCTGGCTTAAGTGCTCCTGTTTTCTCTGGTTAGATGGTTATCTGCTTCCTTGTGCTTACCACAAACCCTTTATTACAATAGATCTTGAGTTCTTTTTGTGATGCTGCTGATGACGTGTGATGATGACGGCAGCTAAGAGAGATCAACCATTCCCTGCTAAGCTATTTACATTTATCATGTAATTCTTCTGATATGCCTCTTTTTTGGATAAGGAAACTGAGATGTAGAGAGCTTCTCTCCCACAATGGGAGAGCCAGGGTTTGAAGAGAGAACTGTTTTGATCCCCAGATTCATTCTCTTACATGTTCATTCCCTGCAGAGATAATAGTCAAGTTATTTTTTGGGAGAAATGAGACTAATTCCTTATCTTTACCCAAGAAGACCATTTCCACTCCTGAATATGTTTGTTTGTTTGTTTTGTTACATTTTCCTAAACATTCTCTATTTTATTAACATATTTCAAATATTCAATGGTCAAAGTTTCTTTGAAAGTCAACATTTCAATGAACATTTCAAAAAAAAAAACCCCAAAAAACCACCCCCTCAATCCAGAAATATTACTTCTAGTCTCAAAGTGAAAGTTGCTCAGTTGTGTCTGAATCTTTGAGACCCCATGGACTATACAGTCCATGGAATTCTCCAGGTCAGAGTACTAGAGTGGGTAGCCTTTCCCTTTTCCAGGGAATCTTCCCAACCCAGGGATTGAACCCAGGTCTCCCACATTGCAGGTGGATTCTTTACCAGTTGAGCCATAAGGGAAGCCCAAGAATACTGGAGTGGGTAGCCTATCCCTTCTCCAGCAGATCTTCCTGACCCAGGAAATACTGGCTGCCCACTCCAGTATTCTTGGGCTTCCCTTGTGGCTCAGCTGGTAAAGAATGGACCTGCAATGCAGGACATAGGCAAATTATTTAAAAGAAATGTTTCAGATTTTAAAAACAATAAAACTATATTAGAGAGAGGAAATGGAGTAGTTACATATCTTAATTAAATCACTAATATGATTGGTGAATTTCCACTCAGTTACTCATTCACACATACTTTTTAAAAAAGACAGTGAGCTCCGATAGGGCAGAGACTGTGTCTATTTTGTTCACTATACTTTGCTGTGCATGCACGTGCTCAGGAGCATCCTACTCTTTGTGGCCCTATGGACTGTAGCTCCTCTGTGAATGGGATTTTCCAGGCTGGAATACTGGAGTGGTTGCCATTTCCTTCCCCAGGTTTGTTCACTATGCCAGATACTTAATACAGTCCTTGATATTTGGTGGAAATCCATGAACTCAAACAAATTAAGGAATCAATCAATGAAGTATAAGTATTAGTTTGTGTTTTGTCTTTTTATTTTGTTGTTCAGTATGTCCTATAGATTTTTAATCATAATCCTTCTAAATCTTGTTTATTAAACTTACAAAGTAATTGATTATTAGTGGAGAAAATTGCATCTTAACCAAGAGTGAGACTTTTGTCTTTGATTGATTCTCTAAAACTGAATCTTGCTCTTTATATTGACTCAAAGCTGAAGTAATGTACCTTTGTAAAACCAAAAACTTTTCTCTCTGAGGTCCTACTTCATAGCCATGTGCATGCTCAGTCACTTAAATTGTGTCTGACTCTTTGCGACCCTATGGATTGTAGCCTGCCAGGCTCCTCTGTCCATGGAATTCTCCAGGCAAGAATACTGGAGGGGTTACCATGCCCTCCTCTAGGGGATCTTCCCGACCCAGGGATCAAACCTGGGTCTCCTGCATTGCAGGAGGATTCTTTACCACTGAGCCACCTGGGAAGCCAGGTGGCTTGATAGCTATAGAAACTCTTTAAACAAATCTCTCCTTGCATCCATGTTTTCTTGTCTTATCTATGATACCTGTATCCAACAGAAGGGCTTCTATTATGAGTTTCTAGTCCATCAGGCTTGAGGGGTTTGCTGGCTCATCCCCACCAGCTTGACTGGCCATTCCCTTGGCCATCTCTAAGCCAGTGACTTGCCCTTGCAAGGCTAGCATTAAGAACTGGACACGGCAGAGTCTGATCATGTGTCATAACTGAGTGAGTTGGCTGGATGCTGATCCAGCTCAAAGCAGTGACCTTGGTAGATACAGGGTTCTGTCTGAGCATGGAACACAAAATCAGTTCACCTTGAAAATTAACTTGCCCTTTCAGCCAAAATGGAAAACAGAAAATATTTTGTTTATGATTGTTTTATTGGATTTTATATAGTAAGGACCTATAATGCTTGAAAGGGCAGGTTAGTTTTCAAGGTGAACTGACAAGATTTGTGATGTTGTACAGGAGGCAGTGATCAAGACCAAACCCAAGAAAAAGAAATGCAAAAGGTAAAATGATTGTCTGAGGGGGCCTTACAAATAGCTGAGAAAAGACAAGAAGTGAAAGGCAAAGGAGAGAAGGAACGATATATCCATCTGAATGCAGAGTTCCGAAGAATAGCAAGAAGAGATAAGAAAGCCTTCCTCAGCAATCAATGCAAAGAGATGGAGGAAAACAATAGAATGGGAAAGACTAGAGATCACTTCAAGAAAATTAGAGATACTAAGGGAACATTTCATGCAAAGAGGAACACAATAAAGACAGACATGGTATGGACCTAACAGAAACAAGATATTAAGAAGAGGTGGCAATAATATACAGAAGAACTGTACAAAAAAGATGTTAATGACCTAGATAACCATGATAGTATGATCACTGCCCTAGAGCCAGACATCCTGGGATGTGAAGTCAAGTGGGCTTTAGGAAGCATCACTACAAACAAAGCTAGTGGAGGTAATGGAATTCCAGTTGAGCTATTTCAAATCCTAAAAGATGATGCTGTGAAAGTGCTGCACTCAATATGCCAGCAAATTTTGAAAACTCAGAAATGGCCCCAGGAATGGAAAAGGTCCATTTTCATTCCAATCCCAAAGAAAGGCAATGCCAAAGAATGCTCAAACTACCGCACAATTGCACTCATCTCTCATGCTAGCAAAGTAATGCTCAAAATTCTCCAAGCCAGGCTTCAATAGTACGTGAACCATTAACTTCCAGATGTTCAGGCTGGATTTAGAAAAGTCAGAGGATCCAGAGATCAAATTTCCAACATCTGCTGGATCATTGAAAGAGCAAGACAGTTCCAGAAAAGCACCTACTTCTGCTTTATTGACTATGCCAAAGCCTTTGTGTGGATTGCAACAAACTGTGGAAAATACTTCAAGAGATGGGAATACCAGACCACTTTACCTGCCTCCTGTGAAATCTGTATGCAGGTCAAGAAGCAACAGTTAGAACCAGACATGGAACAACTGACTGGTTCTAAATTGGGAAAGGAGTATATCAAGGCTGTATATTGTCACCCTGCTTATTTAACTTCTATGTAGAGTACATCATGTGAAATGCTGGGCTGGATGAAGCACAAACTGGAATCAAGATTTCTTGGAGAAATATCAATAACCTCAGATATGCAGATGACACCACCTTTATGGCAGAAAGTGAGGAGGAGCTCAAGAGCCTTTTGATGAAAGTGAAAGAGGAGAGTGAAAAAGCTGGCTTAAAACTCAACATTCAAAAATTGAAGATTATGGCATCCAATCCCATCACTTCTTGGCAAATAGATGGGGAAACAGTGGAAACAGTGATAGACTTTATTTTCTTGGGCTCCAAAATCACTGCAGATGGTGATAGCAGTCATGAAATTAAAAGATGCTTGCTCTTTGGAAGAAAAGCTATGACCACGCTAGACAGCATATTAAAAAACAGAGACAGTACTTTGCTGACAAAGGTCCATCTAGTCAAAGCTATGGTATTTTCAGTAGTCATGTATGGATGTGAGAGTTGGACTAAAATGAAAGCTGAGTGCCGAGGAGTTAATGCTTTTGAACTGTGGTGTTGGAGAAGACTCTTGAGAATCCCTTGGACTGCAAGGAGATCAAACGAGTCAATCCTAATGGGAATCAGTCCTGAATATTTATTGGAAGGCTGATGTTGAAGCTGAAACTCCAATACTTTGGCCACCTGATGTGAAGAACTTACTCATTGGAAAAGACCCTGATGGTGGGAAAGATTGAAAGTGGGAGAAGTGGATGACAGAGGATGAGATGGTTGGATGGCATCACTGACTCAATGGACATGAGTTTGAACAAACTCCAGGAGTTGATGATATACAGGAAAGCCTGGCATGCTGCAGTCCATGGGATCACAAAGACTCAGACATGACTGAGCGACTGAAGTGACTGATAATGCTAGATTAAAAATATGTACATAGCAAGATCCAGAACTGTACATTTTAATCAATCAAAAGTACCTTTTGTTGTTTTTTCTTTTTTTCAAGTGCTTATAACGTCACAGATATGTATGAATAAGTCCTTTTAAGGTTCATCATGAAAAAGAGACTGCTAAATCCTTTAACCCAATTCTAAAATTGATCCCTTAAGAAAAGTTAAATATCATCATTGTTTATAGATTGGAAGATCACCACAAAGATAATTCTTTTTATAAATACAGATGGTGCCCTTATGGAAATTATATGACAGTAAGTAGATGCCAATAGAAAAAAAATGACACGTTGATTAGCTAGTAAAATAGTGTTCAGTAGAATTATGCTTCTTTGTCTAATGAATGGCTTATTTGAACTTGTGATGCCCTGTTTTCATTTTAGCTTTTAATGTGTTCCTTCAAAAACTTTTAAAATGTGAAATAATATGAATTTTATTGTCTTGAGCATAAAATGCTAATCATCGATTAGCAGTGAATCATGGCTATAAAGCTTCCACCTCTTCACCCCCTTCTCACCCCAAGCCATTCTTATGAATTGATGAAGCTGAATCAATTGCCAGCAGGTTGAAAACACAGCACTTGACTGACAGAAAAAAAAATGAGCCAATGAATATGTTATTGGCAAATTATTGATATAAAAATCTGTGCTCAGGGTATACTTGGGCAAAGCATATAGGGAGGGGCACAGTTTGTTCACTGAGTGCCTGGTGTGTGTCAGATCTTGGAAACAACCTCATATTTGGGCTCTTTTGGTGCTTTTTTCTTTTATTCTCTCTGAGCTGTATTGTATTAAAATATCAGGATGGCCAAAAAGTTTGCTTGGTCTTTTCCATAGCACCTTATGGAAAAACCTGAATGAAGTTTTTGATCAACCCAGTAACTCCTCCTCTCTCCCTCTTTTAAAAAGCATCAGTTTTTTTTTTTTTTTTTTTTAAAGAGTGCAGAGTCTTCTTATCATGGTATCAGGACATGGAGGGCATTGGAATCTTAGCATACCATTTTCCATGTTCACCACTGTTTGTTGGTGGTTGCGACGTGGAGAAATGTTGCCCAGCCTCTTCGAAATGGCATGTGAATAATCCCGTAATCAGTGTAATGTATGCTGTTATGGGAGTAATCAAGTCATTCAGCTTTGAAGTAAGATCCAATTTTTAAAAAGTGGTTGATGAATGCAGTTTCAGGTATTTAGAGGAGGCTGATGTTACCTGGACTATTTGGATCTTCTGGTTGAACAGGGAAAAAAGTACTTGAAGAAACTGAAGTGGACCATTCTAAAAATATCCCAAGTTTGGGGATAGATTTTCCTACCAGGCACGGTACGCAATTTAAGATTTTAAAATTAAACACGTCTGTGAGCTTTGGAATTTAGTATTGCCGAAAGCTGAGTTGGTTGGAAGGGAGGGGTGACGGTGGCCTCGGCCTCGTCTGAGGGAAGATTTGCTGGCTCCCTCCTCCTCACTGTGCTTTACCCAGGGCTTGGCAGGGTGGGGTCCACCTTGTTAGTCAGTCTTAACTTAAATGTTTCTTCTCCAGTGGTGCTGTCTTCCCTAAGCACACTTTCCCACCCTGGGAGCTCTCTCTTTTCCTCTTTCCTTTTTGATTTTCTTCATGTGTCTTATGGGCTTCCCAGGAGGCTCAGTGGTAAAGAATCTGCCTTCCAAGGTGGGAGACAAAAGAGAGGATGGGTTCAATCCTTGGGTTGGGAAGATCCCGTGGTGGAGGGTATGGCAATCCACTCTAGTATTCTTGCCTGGAGAATTCCATGGATAGACGAGCCAAGCGGGCTACAGTCCATCGAGTTGTGAAGAGTCGGACATGATTGAGAGACTAACCCGCGCGTACACACACACACACACACACACACACACACACGTCTATAATGCCTAGAATTTCTTGTTTCCTTGCTGGCTTCCCCTCTTCCAGGAGAATGCAAGCTCCTTGAGAGCAGGGGCTTTGTCTGGCTCTCCCAGTATCTTCAAGACCCCAAATGGTCTTTGGAGACGTGGGATGAAAGATTGATTGAAAGAGTGAAAACTCCATCTAAACCCAGGGCCTCAGGATTCTGGCTCAGCGGGTCCCCTGCCAGGTACATTTGCATTACTGACAGGTTCTAGGAGCAGCGCATCTCCCTGGCAACACACACCCCAACTCCTCCATGCTCACCTCTGGGTAAAGGCTCACCTAGCTGATCGTGTCCCCTGTCCCAAGTCAGAGGTTGCTGGTGATTGGGTGATAGGTCTGCTCAGGTTCCCAGCTTGGCCAGCAGCCGGCAGTAGTCATGCAAAATGCTGTGACTGTCCCTGCTAGTTAAGCTTCATATTACTTAAGACATCCATTTCAAAAATAACTCCGGCATCTTGGTTATGTTCTGTACTTGATTCCCATGGCTTTAGCGATCCAAATCCCATTAATGCCAGAGCCCTTGCACAAAGCCTTTTGTATTGACTTGGGTCAACTTAATCTGTGGGTTTGTGTTCCCCTCCCCCTCCTTGCAGCTTCTCAACAACTCTTGCTTTTTATTTTTCTCTCATTTACTTTCTCTCTCGCTGTAGTCCTTCCTTCCTTCCTTTCTTTCTCTTTCATCCTCCCTCCTCCCCTCCCTCTCTCCCTCCTTTCCTTCTCCTCTCTCCCTCCCCATCCCTCCCTTACTGCTCTCCTCCTGACTTTTCCCCCTGCCCAGCCACCACTTTCTTTGCCTTGGAGAGCCAGATATTGTAGGTGATTCCCTCCTCCCAAGATTGAATTCTAAGCATGTGAGGAGTCTTGGCTCCAGTTTCCTCCTTGCCTATCTCTTCAGGCTTCAGATTTATCAAGTGTACCAACATTAAGTAAGATCTTCATGAAAAGCCTCATATATAAAAATCTTCATGTTCAAGTAGGTAATTTTTGGACTAATCATTGGTGTATCAGCACCTCTCTACAGAATTTCTTTCCTTTTCTCCCCCAGCATTGATTTTCTGTTTATGAAAGTAATGCATGCTCACTGTGAAGCATTCAGATAATAAAGAAAACCTGGCCTGACTTTAAGTAGCAGGACTCCTGGTGTAGCCAGAAGAGGATTTGGCGTTCTAGAGAATAATTAACAAAACTAGTTTTAAGAGCCCATTTATTGCAGAAAATAGGGGAATTACCTGTCCTAGGGAATGAGAACTGTTCAGATGTTGCCAACACTTCCCCCAAATGTGCTGTGGTCCCAGAATAATGACTTCTTTTCTAGGAAAAGGAGAAGATGCTGTGGTCCAGTGGATAGGAAACACTGCCACCAGCTTTCTTAGTTTGCAGAAAATATGCCCAAGTCTGCCTTTTCAAAGAAAGCTATCAGACCACATCAGAGGCAAAGAGGGTATAGATTCCATATCTTTTGATTCATTTATTCTTAGAGCAAATCCACATTTCCCAACTGTGCTGATGACTGTCATGTAAGGTTTGCCAAAGGGTTCTGGGGTCAAATAATTTGGGAAACACTCATGCTGTTGTTCATATTGCTTGAAGCTATGTGATTCACATCCACATATTGCAGAACAGGAAAACCTGAAGTAAAGAGACCCATGTTGCTTCTTTTCATGTTGTTTTCTGAAACTTAATTGACTGTGGACTTTTTTTTTAAAGTAACATCTAATATTGCCTAAGGGCTTTCCAGTTGGCTTAGCCAGTAAAGAATCCACCTGCAATTCAGGACACCCTGGTTCCATCCTGGGGTGGGGAAGATCCCCTGGAGAAGAAAATGGCAACCCACTCCAGTATTCTTGCCTGGAAAATTCCATGGACAGAGGATCCTGGCAGGCTATAGTCCATAGGGTGACAAAGAGTCGGACACAACTGAACAACTAAGCATGCAAGCAGGCCATATTCTCTAAAACTATTTGGGTCAAAAAAACAAAGAAACCAAGCAAAAGCAGTTCCTGTATCTTTATTCTGGGTGCACAGCCTTTTCTGGGGGGCTTTTGCATTTCTGGTGATGAGTGGGGCCAAGGATTCATCTGTCAGTTCCCTTGTTCCAGGCATTGTGCTGGCCACTGTTCTTGCCTGACTGCATTTGAACCCCACAGCACCTGAGATCCACCCCACTCCAGTACTCTTGCCTGGAAAATCCCATGGACCGAGGAGCCTGGTAGGCCACAGTCCATGGGGTCGCTAAGAGTCGGACACAACCGAGTGACTTCACTTTCACTTTTCACTTTGATGCATTGGAGAAGGAAATGGCAACCCACTCCAGTGTTCTTGCCTGGAGAATCCCAGGGACGGGGTTGCACAGAGTCTGACACGACTGAAGTGACTTAGCAATAGCAGTAGCACCTGAGATCCTCACTTTGTAGATGAGGACCCAAGGCTCAAAGCAGTGATGTGCCTTGTTCAGAGCCACTCGGTGAGGTAAGTCACGGAGCTGAGGGAAGACCATGGTTGTGGGCCCTGCACCAGGGCACTCAATACTTCCAATGCCCTTACCCTTCAGCATAGCAGACATAGACCCCACTGCATCCTTCCCACGTTGGGAACCTATTAGAGGCATTCATCAGTTGCTTTTTAAAAGAAGCTGTAGTCGGAGTGCACCATTACACACAGATCCCTCTTGGTGAAGACTGCTTACCATTCATACTCAAATAACTGAAAATTAAGTGTGTGATGTATATATATATATACATATATGTATATATCCATATCTATTTATCCATTCAACCATCTATCCATTCATCCATCTATATGTATATATATCTGGCTTCCCCAGAATGCATTCCAGAGCCTGAAACATAGTAGGAGCTTGGCAACAAATATTTAGTGACATAAAATGGGGAAATGAATGCTACATGAAGCATATGTTCATGTCCTTACACTCCCTAGCCTCCTCTGCTTTGTTTTTCTTCGTAGCATTCATCACTACTAGACATGTGCTTACTTGTTTTACATTTTCTTATGTATTAGAAAATACATAAGAAATTTGGGTGTCTCCCCAAATTTGGATGTAAACTCCTGGGAGGAAAGTTCTGTGGGTCATTTATTCACCACTGTGAATTCAGGGAAGGTGCTCAGTAAATATTTGGTGAAAGAATAAATGGTTAAATAGAGGTTTTTACCATTACTTCTACTCTTCCAAAACTCTTCAAATTGCTTTCTTTATTTCTCTACTTCTCTCTCAGGAGTAGTTAAAACTTACTTAAGGCTGTAAATAAAGGAAGTCTATGTTCTTAGCTATTTTATCCAGTGTAGCAAATATGGAAGGGCTCTGGGTTCATGGGTGTAGGCTATTTGCAAGACAAAAACACTTACAAACCCTGTGTACAGGAAGGTGTACCGTCATAGGGACAGGATATTCAATCACCACTTTCTGCTTTCTACAACAGCATGTTGCTCGCTCAGCGCAAGGGTCTTTGGCAGAAATCCCATGTTAAAAAAATAAAAATCCAGACAGCATCTCTACTTCCTATCCACTAGAACCACACCCTGCTGGGCTTCTTAACTCAGGATGGAAAAATGTTTCAATATAATTAATCTCCTTTGCAATTCTGTTAAAAACCATTTTCCCCTCTCAAGATTTTATCCAACAGCCAAAGGGATCTGGAAAGGATAAGGACCCGTGAAAAGCTTTGACTAATATAGAATGAGGGTAATATTTTGGTTGGTGCTTAGGTAGGGCAAAGAGTTGAAAAATAGGTTCTAATCTTTGAAGTTAAAAAAATACATGTCTGTGTAGTATTTCCCCTTGTTCCCTGCTCCCCATCTGTAGGTGGGTGCATCACAGTCTCTCTCTGTCACACACACACACACACACACACACACACACTCTCTCTCTCTCTCTCTCTCTCCACTCCTTGATGCCAGGAATGCTTCTGACACTCTGCAGGTGAAACCTTGCTCCCTGGGCAGGGTGGCCCGTGGTCACCTCCACTTCTGTGGAGCAGTCAAAAATAAGCACGAGACCTACTCGGAATGTAGAGTACAGTTGAAAGGCATTTTGCCAAAATGTTTTCCGACCACTGAGTGGTAGAGATTGAAGCATGCCCAGCCCTGATTGGATTACCACAGCCCCAGAAGCATTTTAATCTCAACTGCAGTTACTTGGCGTGGGGAGGGAGCTGGGGAGGAGAGGCGATGATTGAGGGGTGTGTGTGTGTGTGTGTGTGTGTGTGTGCAGTGGCAGCTTGTGTCTCCCAGTCTCCCGGCTGGCGCTGGGAATATGAAAATACTTACCACGGAGATAAAGTGAGGGATTCTTCAGTAGGGTCTGTTGATAACTTCCCTTTAATTTGGATTCTGTTGTATAAAATCTTTGTCAAAACAGGCTTTTAGCACACACAGCCTGGCGGTGGCAGATTGTGTATCAGTGGTTGATTGTACTCAGGGAATAAACCAAAGCTTTAAAGAGGGATATGTTTTCATAATGGATGTGTGTTGGGGGTGGGGAGGTGAAGGAAAAAAAAAACAAAACTGAATTGTTAAGAAGGGACCCTTTCATAGCTCAAAGCAGCAGAGTAGGAGAAAGAAGTAGGCTAGAGCATGAATGCCATAGAACTACCAGAAAAACATTGTTGTCAAAATGAATGGTGTTTATCCGCTTATATACTCATATCTAACATTATATTAGTCAAAAAAATGTAAAAGCCCAACCTTGGAAGGAATTTAGCTTCTTAGGCCACACAGAATAAAGTAAACCATCCTAGGCAGTGGTTAATTACATCCAGACTAAAAAGTGGGAATACACCGGGTTTTCTGCCTGCCTGGGGCCTAGAGTCCATATGTAAGGGAAGATGTCCTGTGATTAGAGGTGAATGTCATGGTCATGAGTGAGGCAAGATGACCCTGCAGGACGGCTGGCAGGGGAATTGAGGATTGAGAGGCATGTATGGGCATGGAGAGGTCCAACCTCTGAAGGTTGAGCCGTTTGCACTTTAGGCTGAGGGAGAAGGAGAGCCAGGGCAGGGATTCAGGAATGCGGTCCTAGGGGAGGTAAAGATAGATTTGCTTGGCATTGGCATTTTAGATGGATCTGAGTGATGAGAGATGAAAGCTAAAAAATGGGAGCAGGAAGAGTGACAATGGAAACATTTTCTGTTACCCAGAGACTTTCCTGGTGGAGTAAAATAAGGGAATGGGTATATGCTGATTTCTGGAGTGATATTTATGAAAACAGGTCAGAAAAACTGACAAGGAAGCAAGCATAGAGCTGGTTGGAATAGGAGTACCCATGTCCTTCTGTGTACTAGGGTTGTATAAACCCATGTGCACGCAAATAAGTGGCAAAAGTTACTGGGGAAGCTTCAGGGTGGAAATTTATAGCTATTATTTCTGTGGCCTCTAGCTACAAGAGCTAACAGGTGAAGATAGTCAAGAGACCCAAAGTGGGGAAAAATGACATTTTAACATTTTTGTCAGGTAGGCAATTTAAAAATAAACTTGAATTCAATATATACCATTAATGCTAGAGGTTGTGTTATAACAATGCAAAAATGCCTTCTTTTCGATAGTAGTTAAAAAAAAAAAGTATGTCGTGGGGAGGGGGGGGGCTAGGAACCATATATAGTTGAGGCATATGTGACCGTGACAGCAGCCCCACAAAGCTATTGAAAATGTACCACGAGTCTGCCCTCCAGAATTAACACCGTAACCTAGGTCAGGGACTCACTATTATCCTAATATCTGCTTTTGGATTCTGTCCAGTCCCATTAGCGATTCCCTTGTTGATTGCTCTGTTACTTGTGAATGTTAATTGCTTCTAAATCTCTTTGGCTGTTCAGATGCTTGGGGGAAAAATATCTGACTGGTGAAGGTATGAGTTTCTTTAATGTGCAAGTAAATAAGAAGTCTGTTTAGAGGCCCCACTGAAGTGTCTGTGACTCAAGATGTCATAAGTGGCTGATGTGGCATCTTCCTTTGCATGTCTGTTGTATGTTGGGGTGTAATCTTGGGGGGAAATGAGCTTTCTGTGATATCTGGGGTGTTTGTCCTAAATTGGCATGCTTGTAGATTCTTCCCTCTGGGATTTCTACTTGTTTCCTATGAAATGACTTTGCTACCTTCGAGATAAGCTTCTACTGAGAAAGTGGTATGAAATCAGAAGATGTAAAAATATAATTTGGCCCATCACTTGTATGTTGATCTCCATAGTTTCCGAACCAGAAGTGAAAGTGAAAGTGTTAGTTTCTAAGCATGTCCGACTCTGTGTGATGACATGGACTGTAGCCCACCAGGCTCCTCTGTCCATGGAATTCTCCAGGCAAGAAAACTGGAGTGCGTTGTCATGCCCTCCTTCAGGGGATCGTCCCAACCCAAAGATCGAACCTACATCTGTGGCTCCTGAATTGCAGGCAGATTTTTCTTTCTTTCTTTTTTTTTTTTTACCATCTGAGTCACCTGAAAAGAAGGCAGCTTGAAAATAAACTTCTGAAAATTTCTTATTTTGCCATTGGGAAACAAAAGGCCCTGGAGGGTGAAGAGGTCAGGGTCACAGAGCCACCCACAGTGATGCTGGTTGGAGAGCAAGGTGACCTGACTCTTGGGCCCAGTGCTCAAGCAGTCAGGAGAAGGGAGAATGATAAAATGGGCATTTATTATAGTTTTCAGAAACAATTCATTGAGAATGATTTTTTTCCCCTTTAGCTGGAAAAATCTATTATGATCCAGTTTTGAGATGTATTTATTAGTAATTATAATAACATCCCAGAGAGAGTAAAAGGAGATACAGGAGAAAGGCCAAGCACCCAGTTCAGCACTGTGATTCATCTGTTCAACCAGTGTTTATGGGGTCCTTTGACCTTAGGATTCATTTAGTGGTGAATAAAGCAGTCCCTCAGTCTCATGGAGCTTATAGTGGCGGAAGGGAGGTGGGGAGAAGAATTAGAAAAATAAGTTAAGAGATGGATCAATAACATTAGGCCGCGTGAAGATTCCTGGAGAAAGAGAAAGAACAGGGAGGGAATGGAGCCTGATGAGTTAGCAATGTTGTGATAGTTTTAGGTGGACAGCATAGCAGTTCGGCCACCTATCCATTCTCCCCCAAACTCCCGTTCCATCCAGGTTGACAGGAGGACCTCGTTGGTTACCCATGTGTATGTGTCAGTTCCAAACTACCTTACTGTCCCTTCCTCTCCGCACCATGAGTTCGTTCTCCAAGTCTGTGAGTCTGTTTCTGTTTTGTAAACAAGTTCATTTGAATCTTTTTTCTCTTTTTTTTTAGATTCCACATATAAGGAATATCCTACGATTTTTCTCTTTCTCTGTCTGTGTGTCGGACATTTTTAAGGAGACACAGCTTTTATGAACCAAATAGTTTGTCTCATAAACAGAGCCTAAACTCATCTTTTTGAAAAACATTGCCTGAAGGAGCTATCCTTCTGGGACTGGTGTTTGTGACTCACCAGGAGTGTCCAAAACCACTGAATCTTTCCAGATAAATCAGAGAGATTGTTACTGTACTCAAATCCTTGAACTGTAAGATTTTAAGTTTCTTGATGATTGTTGATGAAATTTTTTGATGAAGTCCTTATTATCTACACATTTTTGTGTCCTCCAGGAAACCACCTGGAGCACTGAACTTGTATATAGTGGGAACTCAGTAATTGTTAATTATTTGGTCAGTGCCCAAATAAACGGCCTGAGAGTGGCAGAAATGATGGGGTGTCCTAGAAAGGGTTGTTAAAAATATACGCTTCTAAAAATGTTGTTAAATGAGATTATTTCTGAAGCTTCTGACTTCCTTGGAATAATTTTTAAAGACAAGTCCATATGCTGACATGTGAACATAAGTATGTGTATAACAAACTGAACTGTAGTAACGTTATTTTCAGGCCAAATTTTAGTTAGATGATTGTATTTTGTCAATTTAAATTTTTTCTCCTCGTTTAAACTGGATATGGGAAGTTTTTTTTTTTTTTTTTTTTAACCTTTTCTCTGGTATTAAAGGAATGTTGGTCTCTGAGCTCTTTGGACCAAGTACGATTCTGCACTATTTTATTCTGGGTAAAATGTATTTAATACATTGAGATTGTGGTGGAAATTACATGGGAAATATCAGTCCCCAAGGAAAAGATAGGTGGTCAAGTTGTATTCTGACAGGGAAGATGAAAATTGTAATTCTTGTTCTCCCGTAACTGAATTCTCTCAGTATAACAGGCCAATAATTTATTCTCCTAATGCATTTCTATATCCCCATCTGCAAAGTGGGGGTAACACAAACTTACCCTCTGCCTTTCAGGTTTTTTGCGAAAATCAGTGAACTAATATTGGTAAAATTGGAGCCCCATGGATGAAGGGTACTTTGTAAGTATAACACCTTATTGTCATGTTATGTTCTGTGCATATGTATGTTATGTATTGTATAAATATCAGATGTCTGTTTTTGCTGTATTAGGAAATCAGTAACTCTGAGTTTCACACCCAAGTATTGAGAATCTGAATTCCTTTCAAGAATTTAACATTACTGAACTCTCTAATCGTTTGTCAATATGTTGAATGTGCAAAAGTCTGACCAACCCCCCAAAATATTCAATTCATGTTTACTGGACAATTTGGAAGAATACATGTCTGCATATTGTGTAAAAGTGTTGGTATCAACCCTGGATATGAATGCAAGGTATCCAAATTTCTCTTCCCTTATCTCTGTCTCTCTCCCTCCCTTTTTTTTTTTTTTTGATTTTCATTTAACTCTGTGTTTTGATCAGTCCATTTGCATCTCAAAGAAATGATTGGTTTCTGGGAGACACTGCACGTTTCTCTGAGGTCCGTGATGTTTTGTTAATGATTAAACTGAAGGAGACATCTCTTAGATAAATTGCTAAATATTGTGTTTCCATACTTGAGGTGGGGGAGGAGGTCAGCTACAATGGTGAGCTAATGGATCACCCCTTTGTGACCATGTGACAGCCCAGGTGACTTGGGAGAGGCCTGTGGTCCACGGAATGGCTGAGGGCTGCAAGTTACAAAGCCCAAGAGTAGGCAGAAGCTGTAGAATCCTACAGCAGCTGCTTCGACTGATTTTTTCTGCTGCATGGGACATATTTTTATTTTGGGAGGTTAACCAGTGCTCTGGCATTGTGTGAACAACTATAGATTGGCCAACAGCATACCTAGCTTAATCCATGGTGTATATATAGTTGTGTATATATACACACACACACATATATATACACACATATATATACACACATATTTTTAAAGAGTGGCTATCACCCTTTAAAAACTCCAAAGAGAGAAATTGAAAAGGGATTGTGACTGCTTATTGAAGCTTGTTTTGTGAGTTCCCCTGAGATTCACAGGCTATAAGATCTTATATCTGGAAAGGTCCATGCATGTTTCATCTCTGGTCCGATTTCTTGGCCAGTTCTCAGGATTCCATCTAATGGGTGCCCGAGCACCCCCAGAGGCAGACCTGCTACTGCAAGAGACAACTCTTTTCTGTAAGAGCATTCTTTCTTGAGTTGAACCCAAATCCACCTTCTACATATCTTGCATGCTCAGGTCCTGATTTTACCACCCATCCCTACAAAGAACCAGTCTTCCTACTCCAAAGTGATACCATTTTTCAAATATTTGGTGGTACTTACTGAGTCCCCCTTAAAGTGGTCTTGGTCAGCATCAGTTCCCTCCACAAGCAGAGCTTGTCTGCTTTGACTTCCCAGCTCTTTACCCACTGGAAGGTTCTTATTCTCTGCGTCTTTCTTAACAAGCCGCACTGAGAGTCCTTCTGCAGGCCCTCTTCTGCATCTCAGAATCAAGAGATCTAATCAAAGAGAATGACCTGGAAGGAATCGTCTGGAATCACATTCTCCCATGGCTTGGTTTGAATAATGGCACAGCAAAACCCACGTCCTTCTGTGAGGTGCAGATGATTGACAGGGAGAAAGTTGTTTTGGTTAATAATACAATCTGCTTGCCTCCTGGAGACGCAGGAGTCGCCTACTAATTCGTTAGAAGTGAATTAAGGTTGTTTACCGATGTTTTAAAGTAACTGTCAGAGTGAAAAAAAAAGTTCATCCTGGATGAGACCACTCACCTACTTGCGAGTTGCTGTTTATTTTAAGCTGAGTGCATAAATAATATATTGAGATACGAAGGGTGATTTCAAGCATTAGAACACGAAGCCTCCTGTTTACTAACTGTCATCGGGCTGAAGAGAATTTAAACAGCTCTGAACCTTTTTGTCTGTGAATGCAAGGCATGAAATTAACTTTCATTTCATCGTTAGCAGAAAGCATGATTAAGGCAGTCTTGTTGATGTGTCTTCTGCCGATCGGGGGCTCTTTTGCTATTCAAGATGAGCCTGGCAACAGAAACAAGGATTTGAAACAAGAGCCTCTCCCCAGCCCTGCCACCACCTCAGAGAAACACAAGCAGGGATCTGTCTGGGACACTGAGTCAGTGTGTTCTGAATGTAAAGGGAAATAGTGAAATAATCCTAGGCTGGGTTCAGGGGTTCTAGTCCTGACCACCAGGAACCCTGTCTGAATCTCACTTTTTTCCCCTGTAGAAAGGGCATCATAGCCTCTGCTCCCACTGCTTCCCAGGAAGATGGTGAGACCCCAGTGATGTCATTGTTGGGCAGCGGCTTTGAAAAGTATCAGGTGTCACGTCTGGGCAGGACAAGGCTGTGTTTTAGGTGACTTATATAGAGTAACTCATTTCATCTGCCTGACAAAGCTATGGGAAAGGTATTGTGATTATCCTAGTTTTCCTACTGCAAAAACGGAAGCTCGGGAAAGCAAAGGGGACTTGCTTCATTGTCCCACAGCTAAATGGTTACAGATTGGGATTCAAACACCAGGCAGCTGGGGGCCCGAGTTTGTGTTCTTAGCTATTACTTACTTGGGAGAAGTGGCCAGGTTTTCCTACATAAGATTATGCCTCCTGGTCATGGTCAAGTAAATGAAACATCATTCCTTATGGTCTGGACCAAATTTAGCTTGAGAAAATGCAGGTATGACTTTTCCAGGAGGGAATATCAGCAAAGAAGATTCCCATTTGGGTAGGGATGTAGCCAATGGTATGGATTAATTATGTTTTATGTGTAAAGAGTCTGTTGATACTTAGATGAAAACCCCAAAGTGAAAAGACCTATTACATGGAATGCTTCCGGAAACAAGAAATGTGATTTACCTTTTGTCCCTGTAAACTTGAAAGTGTGATAGCCTTTGGAGTATAAGGAGAGTGTTAGAGAATGAATAGAAAATGTATGGAATGTTTAATTTTGCATGATTACATTTCATATGCTGCTGCTGCTGCTAAGTCGCTTCAGTCATGTCCAACTCTGTGCGACCCCATAGACGGCAGCCCACCAGGCTCTGCCGTCCCTGGGATTCTCCAGGCAAGAACACTGGAGTGGGTTGCCATTTCCTTCTCCAACATATGGGGCGGTGGCAAATAGAAGTGTGTGATAATATCATAGCATACCTATTTTAGATATTTTGGTGAAATGCTCTGGGTTTTACAGTCTGATACATTGACCCTTTGGGATAGGTCCTTATTAAGCAGATGAACAGGAATGTATTGTGAATGTATTTGCATCACTGAAAATATATAACTTGTATAACTACTTTTTAAATTTATATTTTATATTATTTGAATTTCAAAAGAGGAAAGAACCTAAAGTTATTGGTGAAAAACAAAAGTGATGTGAATTTGCACATCTTTTCCCTTAAAATATGCTCAGTCAGTAGCAGGGTTATACTTAAAAAGTAGAGTGGCATAAAGCGGGGTCTGGTTTACTTTTGATTTCCAAATGAAGCAGTTAAAAAATAAGACTATGTGCATAATCTCAGAAAAATGGACAGGCTCATGAGAAGTTGTCAGCTGAGGGGCAGACTAAATCCTGCAGTTCCAAATTGCAAAAATCTCAGCAATTGCTATTGTGCCCTAGCACTTGTTAATACAATAAGATAATTGCATAATTAAATACACTACGGAATTTCAATAATTGGAGACTTTGTTTCCTCATCCCAATATGCCGCTGGCTGGTATTGGAAAGCACTGCAGTGTTTTCGGGAGGCCAGATCATTCTTTCACATCACGTCCTCCACAGTGTACTGTGGCTCCTCTGGCGGTTCTGAGACACTTCCCCTTCGGGTTATTTTTAGGTGGTTATATTTAGACAAGGTGAAATTAAGCAGGAAGTCCCCCAAACTCTGACTTGGCCATGGGAGTTGAGGATCATTTTGCTAAAAGCATCCCTGGTGCCCTCTAGATCTTTCTAGGTATTAATACTATTGGGTGAAAAACAAGCTGAAGACAAGTTTTGTTTGGGGATGGGGAGTACCCCTTTGGGTCAGAATTGTGAGAGAGTTTAAAAGAGTCACTGAGAGGGCAGGCTTCAGAGCCGGGTTCCTGGGTTCAAACTCTGGGATAGCCTCTTATCTGCTGTGCAGCCCTGGGAAAGATATTCAAACTCTCCTGTGTGCTTGGATTTCCCTGGTGGTTCAGATGGTAAAGAATCTGCCTGCAGTACAGTAGACCTGGATTCGATCCTTGGGTTGGGAAGACCCCCTGGCAAAGGGCATGGATACCCACTCCAGTATTCTTGCCTGAAGAATTTCATGGACAGAGAAGCCTGGCAGGCTACAGTCCATGGGGTCACAAAGAGTTGAACACAACCGAGCGACTAACACATACACACACTTTCTCTCTCTCTTTCTCTCTCTCTCTCTCTCTCTCTCTTTCTCTCTCTCTCTCTCTCCTGTGTGCTTATAGGTAAAAAGAGACTCTTAGCCTTCTTGCAAGGCTTAATTGAGTTAATGTATGAAAAGAGCTCAGGAAATACTAGGCAGCTTTTAAGCCCCAATACGTGTTAGCTGGTATTATTAGGCAATCTGGGAGGAAGTTTCCTAGTCATCTAACTGTGGCAAATCTTTGCAGATGAACAAATAAGTAGATTTATGGTTTTATCCATTCAAGAAATATTTATTGAATACTTTATACCATCCTGAGTGTCAAAAAACCAAAGATGAATAATATTCATACCCTGCCCTGAAATAGTTCCATGGAACTGGGAAAATAGACATGCCAATAGATGATGATGATGATGATGATGATAAAAATTATAGCATTAAAACAGTATCTGGCAGATAGTGAGATATTTTAGCAGGAACTGGTCTGTCATCACAGTGTCTCTGGCACCTAACACAGAGATGAATAAATGAGTGGCAGGAATTTGGTTTAAGATTATTCTGTTTGAGAGTCAAAATGGTTTGCGTGCGTGCATGCTAAGTCACTTCAGTCGTGTCTGACTCTATGTGACACTACTGACTGTAGACTGCCAGGCTCCTCTGTCCATGGGATTCTCCAGGCAAGAAGACTGAAATGAGTTGCCATGCCCTCCTCTAGGAGATCTTCCCAACCCATGTCTCTTAACATCTCCTGCTTTGGCAAGCGGGCCCTTTATCACTAGTACTACCTTGGAAGCCCCAAAATGGTTTATTGGCACAGAATGCATTCCTCGCTGAGTAGTCACTGAGCATGTAGCTGGGATGTGATACATGCTTGGTGAATAAATGAGAGAATCAATGTATAGATAACACTGACTATAAGCTTCTTCTCTTTAAGATCACTATAGTGTGAGGAAGCAGGTGAATTTGCTAATGTTGGGCTGACTCTAGGGTGAAGCAAGTAAGCACCTACAGTGCAAAATTTAAGGAGGTGCTCACTCTCTGAGTTGCCCCAGTGCCAAGGAAGCACTCATCCTCCAAGTCCTGCAGGTGCTTCCTTAAATTTTGCATCTTAGCTGCCTCAGTTTCTCCACCCCCCACCCAGGCTCTGATGACTGGGCTTTGTGTGTTTGAACATTTTCCCCCAATTTTATTTTGAAAAATTTCCAAGCTTCAGAAGAGTTGAAAGAATAGTGAAAGGAACAATGTGTACATAGTTTACCTATATTCATTAAGTGTCAACCTTTGGCCACAGTGACTCTCTCTAGATGTGTCTTTGAACCTCGTGCTAATTCACCAAAGATATCATGTTCCCTCCACACGCCCCTGCTTATACTGCTTATGATGTTAAATTTACTTCCTAAATGCTGCATCTCAACAGTATACATTTTGGAGGAAAAACACCAAAAAGAGCATAAGAGAACTTTGCCTAAATATTTTTTTTCAAATTTAAAAACTGCTGCTTGGAACTTATTTTTAGACTATATACTACTAATCTGTTTAGAACACAGCCAATAAAAGATGCCTCAAATTTTTAAAGGTTAGAAAGTTTTTCTGGGTGCTCTGACATTCTCCTTCACAGGGGAGAGGGTTTCTTGAAAAGGCAAATTTCCTTGACCATTTTTTTCCCCCAAGATCCTTTTGAAAAGTAGTTCAGGTCAGTTCAGTCACTCAGTTGTGTCCTACTCTTTGTGACCCCATGGACTGCAGCATTCCAGGCTTCCCTGTTCATCACCAACTCCTGGAGTTTACTCAAACTCATGTCCATCGAGTCGGTGATGCCATCCAACCATCTTATTCCTCCTTCTCCTCCCACCTTCAATCTTTCCCAGCATCAGGGTCTTTTCAAATGAGTCAGTTCTTTGCATTGGGTGGCCAAAGTATTGGAATTTCAGCTTTAGCATCAGTCCTTCCAATGAATATTCAGGACTGATTTTCCCCAGGATGGACTGGTTGGATCTCCTTCCTGTCCAAGGGACTCTCAAGAGTCTTCTCCAACACCACAGTTCAAAAGCCTCAATTCTTTGGCTCTCAGCTTTCTTTACAGTCCAACTCTCACATCCGTATATGAGTACTGGAGAAACCATAGCTCTGACTAGACAGACCTTTGTTGGCAAAGTAATGTCTCTACTTTTTAATAAGCTGTCTAGGTTGGTCATAACTTTTTTCCAAGGAGCAAGCGTCTTTTAATTTCATGGCTGCAGTCACTATTTGCAGTGATTTTGGAGCCCACCCCAAATAGTCTGTCATTGTTTCCATTGTTTCCCCATCTATTTGCCATGAAGTGATGGGACCGGATGCCATGATCTTAGTTTTCTGAATGTTGAGTTTTAAGCCAACTTTTTCACTCTCCTCTTTAACTTTCATCAAGAGGCTCTTTAGTTCTTTTTCACTTTCTAACATAAGGGTGGTGTCATCTGCCTATCTGAGGTTATTGATATTTCTCCTGGCAATCTTGATTCCAGCCTGTGCTTCATCCAGTCCAGCATTTCTCATGATATACTCTGCATGTAAGTTAAATAAGCAGGGTGACAAGTAGATGGTAGTCCAAATACTGATACAATGAGATCATTGTTTCCCATGTTAAGGATATTTACTTAAGGAGTGACTTTGCAAATATAATATAGGGGCTATTTATAAATTTGGTGATATGCTCTCAAATAAAAAGAGATACACTCTTGACTTTAGTTTACACTGGCATACTTTCATGAAAAAAACCCTTTTCTGATAATCTTGAATATGTATAAAAAAATAAGGTATCCGTCACTCTAAGTGTGTGGCAAGATCTGCCCGAAGCTTGCATTATGTCAGTGGTTTTGAATTGCTGTCTGGGGAGGGGACTCAGGACCACCATGGATGATGGCAGTGTGGGGTGGTGGAGAGGGTTGCGGGTGCAGAAGGAAAGGTGTGGGATCAGCACTGGGATACAGGCCACTCGCTTCTGTTCCATCAGAATAGCTCTGATATAATGTACTTAAAATTGGCACCTGCCTAAGAATCTAGTTTTCAGGACAGTGTTGAAACTAAAAAGAAAGAGCTTGGAAACCTTAGCATTGCTGGCTAGAAGATAAAACAGGAAAAATTTATGCCGCAATGTTGGTTGGCAGTGAGAAATGATAGCTGTCAACTTGTGGGGTGGGAGAGGTCAGGAAAACTATGAAAAACAGACACAAGATCTAAAATACAGTCGGCGTCTAGGAGTATAAAACAGGGTCAAATGCCCATCCATAGCCTAAGGCAATGATTCTGAAACTTAAGTGACTCCTGGCCCTTAACCCAGAGGTTTTGATTCAATAGATCTGGGGCGGGGCTCTGGAGTCTGTGTTTTTCTGGCAGTCACTGGGTACCACACAGACAAAAATTGCCCTAAAGTCACATCTACGGCGTAGAACATTACAGCATTTGTCGTTGATAAAGATGACTGGAGTTGTAAAGAAAATGTTATATTCAGCCCAGTAGAATGTAGCCCTTTCTCAAATTCAGGGAAATTTTAGGATGATTTCTTTCCAAAATCCTTCAACTAGAAAAGATGATTGTGAATAACAGAGGGGGAAAGACAAACAGTTAAATAATTATCAACATATTATAAACTGGACTTCACCAAGTTCAGTGGGAGAGGAGAGAAAGTTTATGTCTGTCTGAATGCTGTCATGGGTTCTTGGAAGAGAGAACTTCATGGTGGGACCATATGGCTTAATGGCATAAGTGTAGGCTATGGAGTCAGATGGACCTGGGTTTGAATCCTGACCTTTCCTTCTACCCACGGGGTGTAGGACCTTAGGAAAATTACTTAATCTCTTTAGGCTTGGGGCTTCCTCAAAGGGTAAAACTGAAAATTAAATTAGATGATATGTGATATATTCAAAGGACCGAACATAGGGCTTGGAAAGTAATACACGCTCAATAAGTGTTTGTAATCACTATTGTGTCTGTTCAACACGGTCATTAAAATGGGTAGGCGCTCGAGAGGGCAGGAATGAGGCCGTGTTGTTCACTGCTTTTGTTTTTGGTTTTCATATGGGATGGGAGAGTGGAGGCAGTAGAGTATCCCCAAGAAAGAGGAACAGTGCAGGCAAATGTTGACGGTATATGCTTGCATGCCTTCAGAGTTCCTAATGCTGTTGTTCATGTAGAGGTTTTGAGAAGATACCAGTGCTTTACAGATCTTAACTGATGGACTCTATGAAGTAGGTGTTGTTATCTAATAGATCATAAAGCTGAGGCACAGAGAGTTGAAGTAACTTGCCCAAGATCACACAGCTAGTAGTGGTAAAGCTGGGATTTGAATGCAGTCAGTATCTATCCTGCTAATCACTCCACTATGCTATATTCATAATATTGACTTATCTCAATGTGTATTAGGAAAATATGACTCGCACCATAATAACCATGGTTTTATAGACAGTACTGCCTAGAAATATAGTAAAAATTTAAAAAGTAACTTGATTTAGATGTCATATGAAACAAATAATAGTAGAGGTGACATCTGATATGACAAAAATCCTGTGGCTGGTTCCCACATAATTTTGGCCTGGGAAATTCTGGGTCAAGGAAATAGTGGGGTTGCCCATGAGAGACTGTTGCCTTTAAATAATTCTTGTATAAAACAACAACAAATCCTCTAAGTTCTGGGAAAGAAATATGTCTATTTACCCTTGGAAGGGAAGCCTCGAGAAGGGAAGGCCTTCTAGTTTGCTGAATTCACTCCCATTTCCTGCTATTCCTTTGGGAAGGGGAAAAAAAATCCCTGCTGAATGTCTGCTGATTAGCTGGACAGAGATCTGGGCTCTTTTTTTTTGAGATTTTTAGTTTCTCCTCCTGCTCTTCTTCTTCCCTCCTTCCTCTTTCTTCTTTCCTTCTCTTTCCTACCTCTTTCCCTACTCTTTCTCTTTAGTGTTCATGAGGACAGATTTCAAAGAGGCTGTGCCTGAAGAATGCAAATACCTAATGTGATTCAATAGAAAAAGAGGTTAATATTCTATATGGCATTTTAATTTACCTTCAGCTTTCCAGGATGGCACTCATGTCTGCCCTTGTATCTTTCCTTTGGATGTTTAGATAATCCTAAGCTAATCCATGCTTAGGTGTTTGTATCTGCAGCAGATTTACCTTCCTAACATACAACCTGTTTGAGGCTAATATTAAAATGAGTTTACCTTCTCTGGGCAAATGAGCACAGGAGTTAGTCTGTAAGTTGTAAAAAACTGGAGTGTAACTAGCTACATCTAGGCAAGGAATTTTTGGATAATTCACAGTCCTCTAGACCTGGATATGGGTGGAGTGGTTGCCCTGTAGGCTCTGGATCTGGGTCTTGTATTTAACAATGACTGGTCTCCTAATCCACTCCGTGCATTTTCTCTGTCTTAACCTGAGGACAAACATCATAATCTAGTCTTCTGTCCTCTCAGTTCAGTTCAGTTCAGTCGCTCAGTCGTGTCCAACTCTTTGCGACCCCATGAATTGCAGCACGCCAGGCCTCCCTGTCCATCATCAACTCCCGGATTCACTCAGACTCACGTCCATCGAGTCAGTGATGCCATCCAGCCATCTTATCCTCTGTCGTCCCCTTCTCCTCCTGCCCCCAAACCCTCCCAGCATCAGAGTCTTTTCCAATGAGTCAACTCTTCGCATGAGGTGGCCAAAGTATTGGAGTTTCAGCTTTAGCATCAGTCCTTCCAATGAACACCCAGGACTGATTTCTTTTAGAATGGACTGGTTGGATCTCCTTGCAGTCCAAGGGACTCTCAAGAGTCTTCTCCAACACCACTGTTCAAAAGCTTCGGCGCTCAGCTTTCTTCACAGTCCAACTCTCACATCCATAGATGACCACTGGAAAAACCATAACCTTGACTAGATGGACCTTTGTTGGCAACGTAATGTCTCTGCTTTTGAATATGCTATCTAGGTTGGTCATAACTTTCCTTCCAAGGAGTAAGCGTCTTTTAATTTCATGGCTGCAATCACCATCTGCAGTGAATTTGGAGCCCCCCAAAATAAAATCTGACACTGTTTCCCCTGTTTCCCCATCTATTTCCCATGAAGTGATGGGACCAGATGCCATGATCTTAGTTTTCTGAATGTTGAGCTTTAAGCCAACTTTTTCACTCTCCTCTTTCACTTTCATCAAGAGGCTTTTTAGTTCCTCTTCACTTTCTGCCATAAGGGTAGTGTCATCTGCATATCTGAGGTTATTGATATTTCTCCCAGCAATCTTGATTCCAGCTTGTGCTTCTTCCAGCCCAGCATTTCTCATGATGTACTCTGCATATAAGTTAAATAAGCAGGGTGACAATATACAGCCTAGATGTACTCCTTTTCCTATTTGGAACCCATCTCTTGCTCCATGTCCAGTTCTAACTGTTGCTTCCTGACCTGCATATAGGTTTCTCAAGAGGCAGGTCAGGTGGTCTGGTATTCCCATCTCTTTTAGAATTTTTCACAGTTTATTGTGATCCATATAGTCAAAGGCTTTGGCATAGTCAATAAAGCAGAAATAGATGTTTTTCTGGAACTCTTGCTTTTTTGATGATCCAGTGGATGTTGGCAATTTGACCTCTGGTTCCTCTGCCTTTTCTAAAACCAGCTTGAACATCTGGAAGTTCATGGTTCACATACTGCTGAAGTCTGGCTAGGAGAATTTTGAGCATTACTTTACTAGCGTGTGAGATGAGTACAATTGTGTGGTAGTTTGAGCATTCTTTAGCATTGCCTTTCTTTGGGATTGGAATGAAAACTGACCTTTTACAGTCCTGTGGTTTTCCAGATTTGCTGGCATATTGAGTGCAGCACTTTCACAGCATCATCTTTCAGGATTTGGAATAGCTCAACTGGAATTCTATCACCTCCACTAGCTTTGTTCATAGTGATGCTTTCTAAGGCCCACTTGACTTCACATTCCAGGATGTCTGGCTCTAGGTGAGATCACACCATTGTGATTATCTGGGTCGTGAAGGTCTTTTTTGTACAGTTCTTCTGTGTTCTTGCCACCTCTTCTTAATATCTTCTACTTCTGTTAGGTCCATACCATTTCTGTCCTTTATCAAGCCCATCTTTGCATGAAATATTCCCTTCTTATCTCTCATTTTCTTGAAGAGATCTCTAGTCTTTCCCATTCTGTTGTTTTCTTCTATTTCTTTGCATTGATCACTGAGGAAGGCTTTCTTATCTCTCCTTGCTATTCTTTGGAACTCTGCATTCAGATGCTTATATCTTTCCTTTTCTCCTTTGCTTTTCGTGTCTCTTCTTTTCACAGTTATTTGTAAGGCCTCCCCAGCCAGCCATTTTGCTTTTTTGCATTTATTTTCCATGGGGATGGTCTTGATCCCTGTCTCCTGTACAATGTCATGAACCTCCGTACATAGTTCATCAGGCACTCTACCTATCAGATCTAGTCCCTTAAATCTATTTGTCACTTCCACTGTATAATCGTAAGGGATTTGATTTAGGTCATACTTGAATGGTCTAGTGGTTTTCCCTACTTTCTTCAATTGATGTCTGAATTTGGCAATAAGGAGTTCATGATCTGAGCCACAGTCAGCTCCTGGTCTTGTTTTTGCTGACTGTATAGAGCTTCTCCATCTTTGGCTGTAAAGAATATAATCAATCTGATTTCGGTGTTGACCATCTGGTGATGTTCATGTGTAGAGTCTTCTCTTGTGTTGTTGGAAGAGGGTGTTTGCTATGACCAGTGAGTTCTCTTGGCAAAACTCTATTAGCCTTTGCCTGTTTCATTCCATATTCCAAGGCCAAATTTGCCTGTTACCCCAGGTGTTTCTTGACTTCCTACTTTTGCATTCCAGTCCCCTATAATGAAAAGGATATCTTTTTGGGTGTTAGTTCTAAAATGTTTTGTAGGTCTTCATAGAACCGTTCAACTTCAGTTTTTTCAGCATTACTGATTGGGGCATAGGCTTGGATTACTGTGATATTGAATGGTTTGCCTTGGAAATGAACAGAGATCATTCTGTCATTTTTGAGATTGCATCCAAGTACTGCATTTCAGACTCTTTTGTTGACCATGATGGCTACTCCATTTCTTCTAAGGGATTCCTGCCCACAGTAGTAGATATAATGGTCATCTGAGTTAAATTCACCCATTCCAGTCCATTTAGTCATTTTAGTTCGCAGATTCCTAGAATGTCGACGTTCACACTTGCCATCTCCTGTTTGACCACTTCCAATTTGCCTTGATTCATGGACCTGACATTCCAGGTTCCTATGCAATATTGCTCTTTACAGCATTGGACCTTGCTTCTATCACCAGTCACATCCACAACTGGGTATTGTTTTTGCTTTGGCTACATCCCTTCATTCTTTCTGGAGTTATTTCTCCACTAATCTCCAGTAGCATATTGGGCACCTACTGACCTGGGGAGTTCCTCTTTCAGTATCCTATCATTTTGCCTTTTCATACTGTTCATGGGGTTCTCAAGGCAAGAATACTGAAGTGGTTTGCCATTCCCTTCTCCAGTGGACCACATTCTGTCAGACCTCTCCACCATGACCCGCCCGTCTTGGGTGGCCCCACAGGGCATGGCTGAGTTTCATTGAGTTAGACAAGGCTGTGGTCCATGTGATCAGACTGACTAGTTCTCTGTGATTATGGCTTCAGTGTATCTGCTCTCTGATGCCCTCTTGCAACACCTATCGTCTTGGGTTTCTCTTACCTTGGACGTGGGGTATCTCTTCATGGCTGCTCCAGCAAAGTGCAGCCACTGCTCCTTACCACTATTCCCACCATTTCATGCTTGGCATATCGTGTGCATTCAGCATGTAAACTTATGCCCATTGGTTAAAGAATGATGTTAACAATTCAGTATTTCTCATTTCAGATTGTATTTCACCACATATTTTTGGAGCACTTACTAGGTGATAGGCATTGTGTTAGGAGCTTTCTTACTGTTTGATTCTTGCACAGCCCTCTTCACCTGTTGACAATGGGGAAATTGAGGCTCAGGGAGGCGAAATAATTTAACCAAGACCACGCATTCTTGATTCGACCCAATTCAAAGCTGGATATTCCACTTTTCAAGCTCAGTTTTTTACTTTCTTTCTGTTATTCTCCTGGGCCTAGCGAACATTGAGTGGGTTTCCCCACTTCTATTAAACTCTGCTCACCACTGACTCTGCAGGAGCTCAATAATCCACTCCTAAGTAGGACAGTCTCTGCCTCTCTGACTGTAAATAAAGAATCTGTCTTCATGGCATGAGACTCCGAGTGTCATCAAATGCCACTGCCCACAGTGTGTTCAGGAACGGAAGCTTCTCTCAGAGTTTCCAGCAGGGCCTGCCCGTGGAAACACCATGGGATTAGTCCTGTAGACGTGCCCCAGACACTGTTCCATGGATGAAAACAGTTGTCACAGG
Source organism: Bos grunniens (assembly GCF_055505025.1). Taxonomy (NCBI): domain Eukaryota; kingdom Metazoa; phylum Chordata; class Mammalia; order Artiodactyla; family Bovidae; genus Bos; species Bos grunniens. The sequence continues at coordinate 74,617,555 of NC_141170.1, forward strand.
GACTAGAAAATTGAATTGGTTAAACCTTCTGGGTTTAGATTGTTTTTGGAGAGTGAGTAACTCTTATGATTTTTTTTTTACTTGTCACAGGCTAAAAGGAAAAAAAAAAAGTAAGAGTGAAACTTCATAGCTATTTTTCTTCCCTGTATGTTCATAGTAGTTATTTATATCTGGGAAGTTTCCATTGGGATTTGATTCAGGATATAGACTTGGCAGGGTGGCTTCTACACTCCGTGGTGACATTTGACAGACTGCAGGCAAAGCAGGATGGATTTCTAATATCTAGATGGATGGATTCTGGGATGAAGTGTTGAGATTCTACTGTATTATGAAATGGATTTATTGATCTGAATCTAAAAGTGGCCCGTTGCTTGTCAATATCAGATCTGTATCAATACATTTGATAAATGAGGGCTCCCGATCCTTTGCTTTGTTTGTTTTATCAACTGCACTTGGCAATAACAATAAAAGACTCCAGGTGGTGCCTTGTGAATGGCTTATTGCACTCGTCATGTGCGCTGCTAACCTTAGGGCCCAGTTTTGTGATCCCGCATATGTTACAACCACCAGAAGTGCTCGGCTGTGCCTCACTTCCTCCCTCAAATTAGCCATTCCCCTGCAAGGTTGCGTTTCAATATCAGCCTCACTCATTAACCTTGAAATGCCGTGCCCATACTGTAGGTAGCATCTTCATTTTCCAGATGAAGAAATTAAGACACTGAGAGGTTAAATGAGCTTCCCAAGGCCACATGGTAAATCTTGAATACAGCTGGAGCCAGGTGAAGGTGTCATGGTTCCTGGGAGAGGGTAGGACTCTTGCCTTCTCTGTGGTTCCAAAGTGAAAGGGTCTGAATGTGCAAGGAGCTTGTCCGTGGTATCCTTTCTGCTCAGGTGTGGTGAGGCTGCCATCTTATCTCTGAATCTTTTGGGGAAGAAATCCAGGTCCCTGTGTTGGAAACAGAAGGTTCAAAAATGTGCTGTCTCTGGTCTTTGTAGCCACAGACCAAGGTTGGATGACAGTCCTCGTGTGATGGTTCTTACTGAGACATGTATGTTTCTGGGGTCAGCTATGTGCCCAAGTAGATGTTATTATAGGTGATGTTGGTGGGGGGGGGTGGGAACAGAGAAACAGAAAACACAGTTCTTCCCCTCAAGTGCCTACATTTGAGCTGATGAATGCTTGAATGCTTGTCTGTATCCTCAGATCTCTTCCTTCAGGGGCTGGTAGAAATCTCTGGTAGGCTTCGCAGGTGGCGCTAGTGGTAAAGACCCTGCCTGTCAATGCAGGAGATATAAGAGACACAGGTTTGATCCCTGAATCAGGAAGATCTCCTGTAGGAGGACATGGCAACCCACTCCAGTATTCTTGCCTGGAGAACTCTATGAACAGAGGAATCTGGCAGGCTACCGTCCATAGGGTCACACAGAGTCAGGCACTACTGAAATGACTTAGCTCGCACACACGCAGAAATCTCTGGTGGGTGAAACAGGCCCCGTGTCTGCACTCACATGACTGCCGCCACTAGCACACTATTAATCAGTGATGTTAATAAATGATTGCAATGGTTGCACTGTTGACAGTGTGCACATTTACACAGCCAGTCTCAGCAACTACCTGGAATAAGGTTAACAAAGGTGCTTGAAGTCCACGACCCTTGCGTGTGCCGTGTGGGTGCAGGTCTAATTCTGAAGGTAGAGCTGATCTCTTTGGTGTGAATTATGTGACTGTGTAACCTTTGAGTCTCTTCTGGAACTTTGAATTAAATTCACTTTAGTCTGTCATCACAGTGATGATGAGCTGGAATAGGAAACCAAAGAGATGATTATCCAGCAAAATATAGAACTAGAACTAGAAGGCTTGAGGGGTAAGTGGAGTTTTATCTAGGAAAACTTTTTTTAAATAAAACCTCTTTGGTTGAAAATTCACTCTAAAAGATATCATGGAAAAATGCTTATATCTCTGTTTTCATGCCTCCTTCTTTTTGTGGAAACTCAGGGCTATCATTCTGAAGACCAGGCATTTTTTTTTTTTGGTAGGTTGAGAGGATGTAGGGCAATAGCCGACTGATGATTTTTAGCATGCAATTTTTGACATTAGTTTACTTCAAATGCAGTGAGTTAATGAGCACATTTTTCCAGAACCTAATTTATATCCCTTGTTCCAGGGAAAATTGTCTAATAATATGTTGTTTCTTTTTCTCCTCCACCCCTCAGTCCATATTCCTCAAGACTCAAAGAAGAAAGCCAATTTTACTTGCATATATTGTTGAAAATGCAGATTCCCTTAGACAGTGAGATTAAATTGGTTTGGAGTGGAATTTAGGAATCTCTGTTTCTAATAAGCGTCCTCAAGAGCTGATTACAGTCTTAATTCCTAACAGGCAGGTCTTGTGAGGCTCATACTTTGAGTAACAGTGTTAGAGGCAAAAGAGTTGATACCTGAACAAATTCCAAGTAGGGGAGGAGAAGTGATGTGTGTTAGAGGGAAGTGTCCCTTCTCCCAGAAGATGGTTTCACGGTGAATGAGTGGTGGCTTTTAGTCAATGACTAATTATATAACCTTGGAGGAAATTCAGAACATATGTCTTTCCCCAGATTTAAGTGTACAAACATATATTGAAGATATTTTCTTGGTGCTGTATTCAGGATCTGAGTGAGAAATGGTTACTGATCACTGGGAAATATGTTTATTATAGGAGCTGTTTTTTTTTTTTTACAGTAGGGAGAATTTATTTGATGCAGTGAATATATTATTTGATTGATATGATCAGATTATAGAAAGTCTGTGAGAAAAGAAACAGTAACACCAGCAAACTATCACATTAGGGTTATTCATCCAGCCATTTGTATACCATGTGAATAAGCACTCTTGGAAAAATTTTGTGATTCTGTCAAATAGAGAAATTATTTGCAGAGAACATTTTCATTATTTTCAAAACAACACTAGTATAGCTGAGCATCAGTATGTGTGTGTTTGTGTGTGTGCACGTTGCACATGGCTTGTGGGTGGATATCTGCAAACAAGCCATGAACTAATAATAAAACAACAAATTAGCAACAATTTAATTAAGTACAATTTATGTCAAAGTATCTGAATAGGGATATGATTACATAATTACATGTAAAAATTTGAGGGAAAGAATAGACATTTTTCTTTTCTTATAATCAACCCCCTGTTCCACCGTGGTCCGGCAGCTGTTTTTTGAGCTGCCAAGCTGGGCTGAGCTGGGCCAAACCTTTATGGTGGGAATGGTCTGTGCGAGTTGGCAGGCTGTCAAGCCGTGTGTGGTCCTTGTCCCAGCAAGTGAGTCAATGAGAATTTGAAGTTGCAAATGTGCCTCACGTTCACTTCTGAGTAACAGGGAAGGGGTTTGGGATTGCTGAAAGTCCAGCTCAGTGACACCCTCTCTTGCAGCAGTTGAATCAAGGAGATGATGGAAAATTAAGATCTGGTGGGCCACAGAGCTTCCACAGGGCATGCACTCTGTGTACTGCGCTCAAAATGTCACATTCCAAGAAGTCCTGGAATTAGCAGGCTCAGTGTCATATCGCGCTGTGGGCTCAGCTCACATGATGCAAGCTTTTGCTTATCTGACCGGGCCTAAAATAAGACGCTTCAATGATTTATTTATGAGCTCTGGGCCACCCAGGCCTGTGATGTAAGTAACCTTGGGGTACACAGCATTTGATCACTTCAATTCCCATTAACTACCTGTTTCTAAATGGGGAAAAGCATTTACCCAGCACATTGCGTTATTCATGAAGACACAAAAGCAGCCTGTTGTGCTGTCGCTGGGGTGGATTTCCATGTAATGTGATCCAGCTGTTGAATGCTGCAGTGTAGGTGTCTAACATTAACTTGTCTCCTTCCCCTTTTCTGATTCTTTTTCTTTTTTCTCCTTGTTTTTTTTTTTTTTTTTTTTTTCATTCTTAAAAAGAATCTTGGCCATTTCCAGACATTTTGAAACATGTAACTGTATATCAAGAATTTAGGAGCTCCCTGTTTAAACACGGAAGGTCTTGAGTTGGTGGCAAAAGACCCATTTTACACAATAATGGGAGCACCTAGCACAGAGTTTCTTAGCTGGGCGCTGTTAATATTTTAGGCCTGATCATTTTTTTGTTGTTGTTGTGGGCATTGTCCTGTGGATTGTAAGATTTTGGGAGTATTTCTAGCCTCTGTTCACTAGATGCCAACAGCACCTACCCATTGTGACAACCAAAAATGTCTCTAGACATTCCTGAATGTCTCCTTGGGAGCAAAATTACCCCTGGTTGATGTAGTATGACAGCCAACTGGGTATTTGTTAATGAAGAATTTCAGATTCTCTCTGAGATTATGTGGATATAGGTATCAGACCTGGATTTGGAGGCAGAAAACCTGGGTTTGAACTCTGGCCCCAAAACTAACTGTGACTAGTTAATGTGACACTGGACACAATATTTATCTTATAGAAGCCTTAAATTTCTCACCTGTTAAATAAGAACAATACTACTTAACTTATAGGGTAATTGAAAATCCATGAACTAACATGTATAAGGAATATAGCTTATGACACGTGCTCAGAAATTGATGATCTGATTGTATGGCAGGACTTGATATATGAAATGTTGTGGCTGTCAATTTAGGTATGCAGAGAAATAAAAGGCAGTCCTGAGGGCCCCTTTCATCACGTATTGCTCAAGTCTGTTTCATCGTTTTTCTCTTCCTCTCCATTTCCTTCCTCCAGCCATTCTTATATTCCAGAAACTGACTAATTTTGGCCTAAGATGTGAAACCTGGAGGATGGAAAGAGGAGTGATGAAGGGGATGTAGAAGAACAGTTTCCTGATGGGATCATTCTATTAGGGAGCCCCCTGAAGAGGTGTGGGCAATTCATTTAGCTTCTGGAATGTGAAAATATAGAAAGATGGTAAAAACAAAGAAACCCTCGACACACCATTAATCTGAACCCTACTCTGCACTCAGCAAATGCCAAATCCACCTTGTGGTTTTTGCTTCAGTAGAAAGTGAAATCGCTTTCCTTATTCAGGAATGAAGGTGACAAATGTTAAATCTGTTTTCTTAGGAAACAGCTGAGAAAACATTCAAAATGATTCCATGTGACTAGCACAGTTTTCTGCCTAGGTCTTCAAAGTCTGAGGCTCTTTTGAGCTGTATCTAAATCTAGAAATAAGGGCTGGGCTGAGAATGAAGGAGTTGACATCAGACAGGGAGTTGAGACTGTAATCTTTGACATCTCCCTTTCAGCCATCACACGCATATTTTATAGGCTACCTGCCAGCAATTAAGAAAACCTTGGCAAAAGCCTTATCCTTCTTATTTGTTCTGAAATCCTCCTTTCTGTGGAGAGGTGTGTTATAATTTCACTTATGTTTTACAAATCTCTCTTCCTTACGCAGGGCTTCCCAAGTGGTGTTAGTGGTAAAGAACCCGCCTGCCAATGCAGGAGATGTAAGAGACATGGATTCGATCCCCGGGTCAGAAAGATCCCCTGGATAAGGAAATGGCAACCTATTCCAGTATTCTTGCCTGGAGAAACCCATGGACAGAGGAGTCTGGTGGGCTACAGTCCATGGGGTCACAAAGAGTTGACACAACCAAAGTGAGTTAGCATGCACACGTGCTTCCTTATGGGCGTCCCTGATAACTCATCTGTTAAAGAATCCGCCTGAAATGAGGGAGACCTGGATTCAATTCCTGGGTTGGGACGATCCCCTGGAGAAGGGTCCCTTGAGAGTCCCTTGGACTTTAAGGAGATCAAACCAGTCAATCCTCAAGGAAATCAGTCCCGAATATTCATTAGAAAGATGCTGAAGCTGAAACTCCAATACTTTGGCCACCTGATGTGAAGAACTTACTCATTGGAAAAGACCCTGATGCTGGGAAAGATTGAAACAGGAGGAGAAGGGGACGACAGAGGATGGGATGGTTGGATGGCATCACTGACTTGATGACATGAGTTTGAGCAAGTTCTGGGAGTTGGTGATGGACAGGGAAGCCTTGCGTGCTGCAGTCCATGGGGTCTCAAAGAATTGGACATGACTGAGTGACTGAACTGAACTGATGCTTTCTTATGCCCACACTCCTTCTAGTTATTTCCAGTTGCACTGTAGAACATGAGGATTGGAAAGGATTTGAGGGATCATCAAGTCCATTGGTTGGATTGCTTCTAGACCATCTCTGACATGGTCCATCTGTCCTATCCTTGAATGATACTACAGATAGGGGCTCACAGTTAATGTAAAGGAGGATGCTTAGAAGTTGGTCCAGTCTTTCTGATTGTTAGAAGCATGGGATCTGCCTTCCTGTGTCTGTGCTCAATATTCCTTCAACAAATGTATCCTGAGAACCCACCTGTGCTGGGACCCACATTCAAATAAAATATAGCTTCTGCCCTTGCGAATGATAGTCATGGATATGTTTCATAGATGTAAATAATTCATTTACTCATTCAACAAACACAAGCAGTTATGCTGAACCAGGTACCTTGCTAGAATCTGGGAATACAATAGAGTAAGAACACCATCTCTACTCTCAGTGGAGCTTGCAGCTTGCAGAGAAAGACAATAATCAAAATTTCACCTTATTAAATATGTAACAAGACTGCACTAACTTCAGTGTAAGAAGGGAAAGTGACATAGTTTTGTATGTATATAACCACAGAGCTGACTGAAATTGGGTGGAAAGGGAGGATCAGAGAGTGTTTCTACATGAAACAGACTGTTTTTTCTGAGCTGAGAAGGATGAGTGGGAATTAAAGGTTTTGAAGTTGGAAGGGAAGGGGTGGGGTTAGCATCCTAATCAGGGGGTTGGCAAGCACTGAAACAGGAGGAAATGTAGGGAACCAGGGAGTGATGGAGGCCAGCAGGCCTGGGGCCCAGACAGTAGAGGGGATGTGATCAGCAGGGTTTCAGGGGCTCTTGATTTTGGTTTTTGTCTTAAGATCAAGGCTGTTGAAGGGACTTTAAGAGCTATTTAGGGGGTAAATGGTAAAGGGGGCTTCCCTGGTGGTTCAGATGATAAAAAGTGCCTGCAATGCAGGAGACTTGGGTTTGATCCCTGGGTTGGGAAGATCCCCTGGAGAAGAGAATGGCTACCCAGTCCAGTATTCTTGCCTGGAGAATTCCATGGATGGAGGAACCTGGTGGGCTACAGTCCATGGGGTCACAATGAGTCAGACACAATTGAGCAAACACTTTACTTTAGGGGGTAAATAGACAGACTTGGTCATGGTTAGATATGAACCAGATCAGGTGGGTGGGTGGAGAGAACAGCATGAGATAAATGCTGCTTGTTTGCTGAGGATGGAGTGAGCGACCCTGCTGGCGAGGCCATGGCAAGTTTTATGGAGATGGCAACTTCTGAATGGTTGTGAAATAAGAGTGGGCATCTTCCTGGCTGGTGATCTGGCTGGGAAAACTGCAACTACACAGACAGGCAGACATGAAGATGTACAGGAATATTCCAGAACACAGCAAGTTATCCTTCTTGGGCTGGAACACAGGGCTGGTATTGACGGTGAGTTTCACTGGCTGATCAGGAGCCCTGCAGACTCTGCAGAAGGGTTGGTCTTCATCCTGAGATGAGGCTTTGTGGGAGATGGAGAATCTCAGCTACAGTTTTAGAACAGTCACTTGGCTGCTGTGTGGAGGTGAAAATCGGAAGCCGGAGCATCCAGTGGAAGGAATAAGGAGATCTTCACTGCACAGCAGTGGTGAGCTGGAGCCTTTAAGGACAGGGAATCAACCCTCCTTCTTGTTGGGGCTTTGGCATGCCCCAGACACCCTGATTGCCATTTCTCTAATAGCCGGGGAAATCCTGGTTTATGGTGTGGTGAATCTATAAAATGCTGCTTGGGAGAGAACTTTATAGCAGAGCAAAACATGAGTATTTCCCATTTTATCTGCTCTTTTGGATTGTTCATGCATCTGTCCATTGTCTTTATCAGAGGCAGAATATTATTTATAAAGTGCTGTTCTTTCCCTCCCTCCCCAAACATCTGGATGTTTGAGTTGCACAGCTAAAACATCTGTAGGTAGGTCTGAAGTTTTGCCTCTTCTTTCGAATGTTTGGTGTCCCTCTGACAAAGTCCATGAGTCTGTGTGAAGAGCCATCCATAAAACCAGATGGTACCCAAGGCCTGAGCTTGTAGATGAATTTTAAGGGGTGTAAGAATGAATAACCTCTGCTTCCAGGTGCCATAAAATAACCAAATAAATGATGGGTCCAAGGGGATTGAGAAGTTTTCTGGTTGATGAAAAGTGACATAAAGTTGTGCATTTACGCTTTTTAGGAATATATTTTCAGGTGAATGTTTGCATTGAGCAACTTGGGTTGGGAAGATCGGGGTGATTAAGATGTTATGTGTTTGGAAGCGTTCTCTAGCTACATTGAAGTCTATCATTTAACTTGGCTGTCAGACAAAGAGGTAAGAACTTGAAATTGGAGTTCATTCTTTCCTAAATAGCATTTTTTCGGGTTACAAATATATTTTCTGGCTTTTGGACTAACTCCTTGTAATCTTTTATAAAAGAATGATCCACAAAGGGTTTGGGCAATTATTTAAATATAGGAATTATACACAAACTTTAGAATTTGCCCCACTATAATATCTGGGGCAGGAGAAACATGCAAACCAGAGAGTATGCACACCATGTTAATAAATTATAAGTAGACTATCTTGGGGGCTTCCCTGGTGACTCAGATGGTAAAGAATCCATCTGCCAATGTAGGAGATGTGGGTTTGATCCCTGGGTTGGGACAACCTCCTGGAGAAGGAAATGGCAACCTACTCCAGTATTGTTGCCTGGATAATTCCATGGACAGAGGAGCCTGGCATGTGACCATGACAGGTCACACCACAGATGTTTCCAGAGCTGAGTGAGGGCTGGGGAGATGCCCCTTTCTCTCTCACCCCACCTAGCATGTGTCCCTCCCAAGAGGGTCTTTGAGAGCTGCCCGCGGGCCAAGGATATATCTGAGTAGCTACATTCCTCTGCTAGGCACCGCCTCTATTTGAACTACTGTCAAGGCAAAATTGCTTTATTTTCTAATTTTGATGATATTAGCAAATACATGTAATGGGAAATAAAATTAATCAGTTTGTGCCTGTGAAATTGCCTCCTGTTTACCTCAGCCTTGTAGCGATTTTTCCCCCTCCTACAGGGGTTATTTTAATTAACAGCGTGAATTTTTGGTAGTTTAATTTATTTTATGATTGTGTAAAAATACTCCTTTGTAAGGGTTTATATATAACTAGCCAGCTAATTATCAGTAATATTTTAACAACAGCTGTAGAAGCAGGGAGTCCCATGAAACATGGCTTCTCCCTTCAGACCACCGGGATATTTATTGGTGTCTTTCCTTATCAGCTCGGGCTGAAGGCAACAAAGGAGGGTGGTGTGAGCATCAGATAATTAACAGAGAAGTAAGCTTCCTAGTCCTCCTCTCACCTGACACGCACAACTTCCAAACGATTCTGTGTCTCTAAGCCTCTGATTTAAGACTCCTTCTCCTTCTTCCAAAGTCTGTTATACATTCCTTGTGAGCCTCAACCTAAGGCATACCTTTCTGGAAAACTACCGGGAGGCTCTTAATGGCATTAACATGAACTAATAACAGCCACCAGCTTTTGGACTCCACTTTTCCTGGATGGAAAGCATTTTAACATAGAGTCCCCCTTCCCTTCATTGAACTTACTGGGATTCAAGCATAAAACTAGGCGGAAATAGGGGCAAAGGGGGTGAGGGAGAGTTAGGGGAGATGGTGCAGAGAAACAAAGACATGGAGAGCCAGGAAAACAAGCAAGACAGACGACGACCTCTCCCTAAACATCTACACTCTGCTCCCCGCAACCCCTCCTTTGTCACCTAGCACCTCCCTGGCTGCTTTGGGTTTGGGTTAGAGGATGGGGTTCAGGAACTGTGAGAAGGGTGCACGTGGAGAGGAAGGTATAAATGGAGAGGCGCTAGGGGACCAGCAGACTCAAGTGGCCCCCTGGCCCCCGTTTCAGGGTGTGCACCCAGTGGTCACGCTTAGTGAGAGTTCAAGAGTTCAAGAGTTGTGTTTTTGCACCACATGTTTTATTCCTAAGGGCAAGCCAGCTACTTTTGTGGGGTCACAGTCAGTCAGACACAACTGAGCAACTGTCACGCTTTTAGGATCACCCCCAGCCTTTCAATGTCTATGGTCTGCTTTCAAAGAGAAGGCTAGGGAAGCCTCCCCTTATTTTCTAAGAGAGATCTCTCCAGTCTTTCCTCTGTGTGCTCACAATACCTCACCTTGATGATAGCACAAGCCTAGTTTTCCCATCATGGTTCGTTTGCATGTTTGCTTACCTCCTTGGACTGTGAGCTCCATGGGAGCAGAATCTCTTTGTGGCTAGTTTGGTGCCTGATCTATAGTAGATGCTCAATAAAAAAAATGTTTGTGTAGATAAGAAAAAACCTGTGTAAGGGGAATTTGACTTTCCAATTAATTAAGCTTCTTGAGAGTCAGGAGTCTCAATTTCTGATGAAGTGCTTGATAGTCAACTCCTTATACTAGCAGTTGTGTCTAAAAATATTTCATGTGCTAGCTTGGTACAGTGTCTGAAACACAGACAAAACTCCAATGCTAACTATCAGTATTTCTTCAACATTAGTAAATTAGAGGGAAATTCTCTATAGAAAGTACAATGTAAAGTTTTCCAAAGAGTATCTAAATCTAAACATATGGGAAATCAGTAATCACAGACACAGATGTACACACACACACACACACACACGCACACACACACACACACACACACACACACACCCTTGGTTTGATTGGATTCATTTACGGGATTTTTTGGAAAGGGAAAATACCCCGCGGGGATGGGCAAAAAGTTCCTAAGAAATTGAAAGCTTCTTGTACTGTATTGGGCTTCCCTTGTGGCTCAGCTGGTAAAGAATCCGCCTGCAATTCAGAAGACCCAGGTTGGATCTCTGGGTTGGGAAGATCCCCTGGAGAAGGAAATGGCTACCCACTCCAGTATTCTTGCCTGGAGAATTCCACAGACAGAGGAGCCTCGTGGGCTACAGTCCATGGGGTTGCAAAGAGTTGGACACAACTTGGTGACTAAATGACTACCACTTATATAATCGATATTATCACTATATGATCACTCCAGTGACCAATAGAATGACTTACACTAGTAAAGTCCTTGTATTTCATATACACACAGAGAAACAGAGACAAGGAGGGTCAGAGCGAGAAAAACAAGACAGACAGAGATCACCTCTCTCTCTCCAGGTACCACAGATCCACCATCCGCTTCCTGCCGCTCCTCCACTGCCAGCAAACCCCTGTTTTGCTGCTTTGGGTTTGGGTTCAAGGATAGGACACGAGAGCAGTGACACTGTATACCCATCACTTTAACAGTTGGTGCTCAGTGTCTATTTGATGAGGGACTGAGTGACTTTATTCAGCTTTCACCCTCACCCTTCCAGGTGGTTATTGTTTTTATGTTTATTTGACCAGTGAGGTACTTCTTCTCAGAGAGGTTGATGATCCTGATCAAAGTTCCCTAGCTAATCAATGACAGAGTCAAGAGTCAAACCCACATTTTTTCATTCCAGAGTCTGTGCTTTATTTTATTTACTGTAAAATAGCACCACTAATGGAGAAGGCAATGGCACCCCACTCCAGTACTCTTTTTTTTTCTTTCCCCAGTACTCTTGCCTAGAGAATCCCATGGATGGAGGAGCCTGGTAGGCTGCAGTCCGTGGGGTCGCTAAGAGTCAGACACGACTGAGCGACTTCACTTTCACTTTTCACTTTCATGCATTGGAGAAGGAAATGGCAACCCACTCCAGTGTTCTTGCCTGGAGAATCCCAGGGACAGGGGAGCCTGGTGGGCTACCGTCTATGGGGTCACACAGAGTCGGACACGACTGAAGCGACTTAGCAGCAGCAGCAGCAGTACCACGCATATTGTATTTATTTATATGAATAAATAATAACTAAGGATAAGGGCAGCTCACTGTAATACTGAGGATAGTCTTGTGTAGTGTTTAGAGGTAGTGCTCTGTAATCAGACAAATTTGTGTTTGTGTCAACCACTTAACTCTCTGTGTGTCTTTGAGCAGATACCTAATGTCTCTGTGCATCAGTTTCCCTATCTCCAAAATGGAAGCAGTATTAACACCTATTTCATGAGGAAGTCTTGAAGATTATGGGAGATGATGCCCTGGCTACTGGACACAGAGTCAAGACCCACTGGTAGCAACCTAAGAAGTAGGTGACGGGTCCTGACTTCTGTGCCTAACTGCAGTGTGTTCTTCCTGGGTCATGCTGTCCTCATCTGAAATATGACAGTCCAGAAGACTTGATCTCTAAGGCCCCTTCCAACTCTAAAACCAGTGATCTGAGAATAATTTTGTGGTGTCTCACATCTGATGTGATTCCCCTCAGTATTTCTGAAATGTTTTCATTCTCCGATGAAGAGAGAAAATAATAACGTGAAGTGGAAAGATAGGGTAGAAAACAGGAATTTTAAGAGCATCAGTGAGCGGTGGATGAAGAGTGGGTATCATATGACAAGTAGCTAAATTGACCATTACGGGTATTGAACTCCATTTGGTGTGTAATAGTAGGTGAGCACTTGGCTATATGAAATTCGCATCTATATATCAACTTTTCCCAAACACCAGCTCAATTAATGAGTGCTGAATGAGTAATAGAGATTTGGCTGGGCAGAGATAGCGATAGAAAAGATGAGAAATATAAGTATTATACTGTAATTAAAAGAAAGGCGATGTGACTTATGGCCTCCATCTCAATTCCATTTTCTGTCTTTCCCTGTTAACCAGTATAAAGCAAGAACTATTATGGAAATAGAGGAAGCAACATTTCTTTAAAAGTTTAAAAAAAATCTAAACTTGGGATTTCTTTTGATGGGGAAACAATAAAGTGGTAGATAATACTGAGGTTCTCACTGCAAGAAAACAATAATTGTATTTTGTATTTTATTATAATAATAGGTTCCCGGCTAAATGCACAAATCTAATAAAACCATAATACCAAGCTACAATGGGCTTCATGAATTGGAAATGCAGCGAATTTAAATGCTTTTGGCACCTGCCACCCAGTTCCCCAATAATAAGATCTATAATTTCCTGATAAGGGCATGCACAACTCTTGTGAATTTAGGTCTGCAGAAGGGCCAAAGTCTGTTTCAGTGTTCATGTTATTTCCTGCTGGCCTCGCCAGGCCCACTCCTTCACGGCCAGCCCTTTTGCCAGTTAAAACTATTAAGAGTACCGAGATAGATTTTATGACTTTTAAAGGGATTTTGAACATATAATTAACAGTACAGGACCAGAAAATGGTGAGTCATCCTGGTCTTATCAAAGGGTGTTTCAAAAGCACTGAGTGTCACTTCTACACATTTAAAGAATACTGTGTGTTTGCAAATGGAGCAGAAAGTGTTAATATATGTTGGTAAGGCTCAGGGCATAGTGGGAAGAGGCTGTAGCTTTTCTTATCTAAGTGTCTGGGTGAAAGTTTAGTGCAATTTTCCTTAGTGCAAGTTACAGGTGTCACTGGAGGTTGGTGTGAACATGGTGAGTGGGGTAGGAAAGATGGAATTTCATTTCTCTGCTCAGGCTCTTGGTACTGACCAGACCTCTAGGCTAAAAGCAGATGTTAATTGAGCTGTCACATGCAGCATCTCCGTGTACAACTCAGGGTACTACGTGGGGGTCCTTGGAACTTCCTTTCTTCTAAACAAAAGGTGTCTTCATTAGTGGGCAGTTGGGTCCCATCTTATAACTATACTAGTGCTGAGTCTAGGGAGAACACATGAAGAAACCACCAGGAGTGTCTTTGGCCTTTATTATTTATTTACTTTTAATTAGATTATACTTGATTTACAGTGTTGTGTTAATTTATGCTGTACAACAAAGTGGTTTAGTTATATATGCCTTCTCTGTTAATACATTCATTTCCATTATAGTTTATCGTAGGATAATGAGTATGTGCTATACAGTATGACCTGGCTATATAGTATGACCTTGTTGTTTATCCATTCTATATATAATAGCTTACACCTACTAACCCCAGCCTCCCACTTCACCTCCCCCCAAGCCCCTCCCCCTTGGCAGCCACCACCAAGTCTGTTCTCTATGCCAGTGACTCCACTTCTGTTTCCTAGATACGTTCATTTGTGTCATCGTTTAGATTCCACATGTGACTGATATAATGGTATTTGTCTTTCTCTTTCTGACTTACTTCACTTAGTATGATAATCTCTAGTTGCATCCATGTGGCTGCAAATCATATTATTTCATTCTTTTTCTCCCAGACTCACATGGCACCATGTGGGTGGCCAGTGATGGTATGATCCAGGAGTCTGGGAACCGTAGTTTCATGCTAAGCTGCCAGGAGTATGACAAAGCTTTCACCACTAACACCAAGGTTCACTACTACAGACCAATGGTAGGTCCACCTCACGGCTTTCTCTCCCTGATGCATTTTGCTGATATGCCACTCCAACACAGCAAGGGTTTTGTTCCTTTTTTGCTCCTTTTGAACTTGCATGTTAATTGCTAGTGGTGAGTGTTTGAGATAGTTTGAGATAGTTACTACATACAGTATCAGGATAAAGGAAACACCTGCTGAAAAAGTGCAATTTCCTCCCTGTCCCTCACCTCCTCCCATCACACTTTTTGCTCTCCTTTCCAGTTTGGAAAATGCAGTTCAATTGAGCTGAGTCACCTGCCTCTGATCACTTCCTTATCAGCTGCAGATGAGTCTACCTTGACTTTGCCCCCAGTCTCATTTAATTAGATATAAGCTTACCTCAAAGTCAATTCATTCTGTTTCTTAACATTGACCGCAGTTTCTCTTTTGGCTAACTCCTTGCCTTTCCCTGTGATTGAAGCAGTGGAGGTTGATAATTCATTTTGTTCCGCCATTATTGATTTGGTGGCTCTGGTCCAAAATTTGAAAATTTCTCTCCAGGTTGTTCTTGCCCTTGGTTTTTACAAAGACATTGCATAAAATGAAGGGTGTAGGTCAGAAATAGAAGCATCAGTGCTACTTTAGGGTATGAGGGTCCACTTTCAATTGTGAAAGAGGCTTATTGTTAATTGCAGAGATTTCCAAGGGCATCACACACTTCTCATGCGGTGGCTGGGAAAAAAATCCTTCTTACAAATGCTTTCTAAACTGAGAATGGATTTGAAAGACCATTGTCTGCCCTAGCTCAGAAATTATTCCCTCATAAAGGACTTGTGTAAAGGTTTTCGAGATACCTTTATGTGAAAGATAAACTATATTAAGGGCCCAAGAGCCTCTGCTCACCACATTTTTACTGAAGGTTTCCTTTCTTGATTCTTATAAATGTCAGTTTCACTGAAGAGTTTCTTAAAGTCACTGCCTCCCTTGGACTAAGAATTCTGAACCCGAACGTGGATGCTTCTCTGATGTCTTTTCTTTTTATTTTGGGGACCTTGGTAGGTGTCGAGTAGCCAGTGGAGTTTTTCTTGATAGATCATAATGAGATTATTGAAGGGTTCTTATATTGCCTTAAAAAAAGCTTCCCTAAATGATCACTGCAGAAACCCTGGAAACCAAGAATTTGTGTAGTGAGGCTCTCATGGAGGCTTTTATTTCTTCATGAGTCTCCAGCACGTTACATTTTATTTTCATGTTGAAACTAGTTGTAATAAAGGCCTATCATTTAAGAAAAAAAAAGAAAGGGGAAAAACATCCCATTTTTCTTTGTTTCATTTTCCCCAAATTAGTATGGCAAGCTGAGTCAGTGACCTCAGATCTATTTATTGGAAAGTATGAAAGTGCAGTGGAAATGAACAGAATGTCTTCTTTTCCTCAGGTTACTTTACTTTCTTATGAAGATAGGGGCCTTTGAATTAGCTCCCAACCACAGTAGTGTGTGAGTGTTTTACTACCCTCCTCTGATTTTCCTAAAGGAAAAAGCAGAACCTATGGCATTGTCTTATATCTTTAGAGAACTGGAGGTAGATGCCTTCCAGAGACACTTATTCTAAATAAAGCTAAATTCTTCCCTCTCCTCCTTTCCATCTAACTTGATATCATGGGTCTCTATAAATAAAGCGAGCTTGTAATGCCAGTTTATCATTGTCTTAGAGACCAACTTAGCCTTGACCTCAAGCCTGTAATGAACTCACTTTCCTGTGATCAGATGGTGAAATCATAACCCAAAAAAGTATTTTCCTGAAGTGAGATAGAAAAGATGAAACCATCATGTACGGACTTTTAAAATATTTCCCTTCTGTCAGTCATGACTGTTATAAAACAGGTAGCTCAATGATGTTTATGAGTCTTGCTGGCTGTCAGCTATGAAAGGATCCAGCCAAAATTGGGGGAAACTCTTACTGCGTTAAATATTCTGGCTCCAAGCAGCAAAATCCAAATCTGTCCATTGTGCTTTCATTTCAATAGGCCCTCTAGATTCTTAATTACAACATGGGCTAATTATGCAGTCCAAGTTCTAAAGCGCACTAGATTTGCACAGCACGTCTCTCCTTCGCCTCTTCTTCTCCTTGGCATTATTGTATTGGTTTTCCGGACCCTGTCAGACTGAGATTTAAATCCTTAACCTGACATTCATTGTGTTCTGAGTATCAGCCTTTCCTGCCTTTCTGAATTACATGCCCAATAAAGTTCTCGTTTCTGTCATAGGTCAGGACTTGGTCTTTTATAAATTCTTAGGCTGGGACCATTTAAATTCTGTTTTTGATTTTATCCTGCCTCTTCAAATTATTTGCCTTGTAAGCGCTTTAACTTTTTGGTCTTTTGCCCCAGCTTCTTAGGCTATTAATTTTTTTTTCTTAACCTATGTGACCATTGAAGCAAATTTATGGAAACTCTCATTGACAATGAGGTAGCTTCATTCGGGAGAGAGAAGAGAAATGTTTGGAAGGTCTTCAAATGGGCATATTTGCCAAACCGTGTGTGCACGTCCTTACTGCAGGTCCTGAGGGAGTCCTCAGCTATTACAGCCTCTTGAGTTTGGCACACTTAGGCCATTCTCCATCTATGCATTTCCTCCAGCCACTTGTTTGGTGGTGCTAGTGCTAAAGAACCCATCTGACAATGCAGGAGCTGTTAAGAGATGTGAGTTTGATCCCTGGGTCCGGAAGATCCCCTGGAGGGCGGCAGTGGCAATCCACTTCAGTATTCTTGCCTGGAGCATCCCATGCACAGAGGAGCCTGGCAGGCTGCAAGGCCATAGGGTTGCAAGGAGTCAAGACAAGACTGAAGCGACTTAGCATGCATTGGGACAATGTGTTAATTTCCTCCGAATCCATCTGAGAGAAAGAAGGAGAGAGGAGGGTGTTGGGGGTGGGGAGAGAAAGAAAGGGGAAGGTGCTCTTTCATACAGCGTGTATGTGAAAGCTTTATGGTGTGTGCAGAGGCCAGTGTATCCTCTTACATACTTGGTTGTTGGGTGACTTGTCAGAATGTTTTTGTTCTTAGTTTTGCTCTGGAGAGGAAATTCTCCAGTCTCATCTTATTTGCATATGCCTGGAAGTGAGACTTTTTGAGCTGTTTGTACAAATTCCAAAAATACACTATTTCTAGGCTTTCCTCAAGAAGAAAGGGGGCCCAAGGCAAGATGAAAAAGGAGACAATGCTGGAATTCTCTTGATGCAGCCTTGGGGCACATTCTGTGGTTATTCTAGCCATAATTGCCTATGGCTAGAGGTTCTGGGACAACTTTTCCTTGGCCTGGATTTCTGGTCCATCCATCTCTCCATTACACTTACCTGTCTTTGACCCATCTCCTTGGAGATTTACTTTCTGCCGTCCATATTAAATACCACATACATGCAAATGTGCTCAGTTCTGTTCAGTTCAGTTGCTCAGTTGTGTCTGACTCTTTGCGACCCCATGAATTGCAACATGCCAGGCCTCCCTGTCCATCACCAACTCCGAGTTCATTCAAACGAACATCCATCGAGTTGGTGATGCCATCTAGCCATCTCATCCTCTGTCGTCCCCTTCTCCTCCTGCCCCCAATCCCTCCCAGCATCAGAGTCTTTTCCAATGAGTCAACTCTTCGCATAAGGTGGCCAAAGTACTGGAGTTTCAGCTTTAGCATCAGTCCTTCCAAAGAACATCCAGGACTGATCTCCTTTAGGATGGACTGGTTGGATCTCCTTGCAGTCCATGGGACTCTCAAGTCTTCTCCAACACCACAGTTCAAAAGCATCAATTCTTCAGTGCTCAGCTTTTTTCACAGTCCAACTCTCACATCCATACATGACCATTGGAAAAACCATAGCCTTGACTAGATGGACCTTTGTTGGCAAAGTAATGTCTCTGCTTTTCAAAATGCTATCTAGGTTGGGCATAACTTTCCTTCCAAGGAGTAAGTGTCTTTTAATTTCATGGCTGGAATCACCATCTGCACCAAATGTGTTGCTGCTGCTGCTGCTGCTAAGTCGCTTCAGTCGTGTCCGACTCTGTCCCACCCCATAGATGGCAGCCCACCAGGCTCCCCCATCCCTGGGATTCTCCAGGCAAGAACACTGGAGTGGGTTGCCATTTCCTTCTCCAATGCATGAAAGTGAAAAGTCAAAGTGAAGTCTCTCAGTCGTGTCTGACTCTATGCGACCCAATAGACAGCATCCCACCAGGCTCCTCCATCCATTGGATTTTCCAGGCAAGAGTACTGGAGTGGGGTGCCATTGCCTTCTCCGGCAGCAAATGTGTTAGAACCTATTAATTACTCACTGTGTTATCCCTTCTAGATAAAATATTTGTATTTTAACAGAATCCTTCCAGAGATGATGCCCTAAGTCACAAAGATGGTGTACAAGGTAGCAATTTCATTTGATTCATTGACCCTGTGGATATTCTTCAATCAGGCCAGACTGGAAGTCAGCTTCTCTCTACTAGCGTAAGAATGAAACCAATTCTGCCTGGAGTAGCAGCAAGTCTTTTTGAATTTTTAAAAAAGTATATTCATGTATTATATCTGTGTATATTATGAACATGTATACATTTTTCTGAGTGAACAGCTTATTGGTCCCAGTGGCTGTTGAATTTTTCTATGCCATTTATGATTGTTCCCATGATATAGTGAAATATTCAAGGCAAATTTGATCAGTGTTTCTTAAAAAGGTCAAATGCTTCTATATAACTTTCGTCTAAAGACATTGCAAGACGTTTGCTGCTAGTCCAGAGGGAGTTGGACAGGTATATGTAACTAATGGAGTCACAAATTGGAAGCTGATGAAGTAGTGACAGAAGAATTTAAGCAAACCTGCTTCTGCATCAATAGTTCTCCTGACCTGAGATGTCTCGGAGAAGGGAACAATGTAATTCCACTGGGTCACTTCTCTTGTACAAATAATCAGCCGTGATTCTATTCCAGGATTTTTCAGTGATTCTTCCCTTCCCCCCATCAGGAAGTAAAGAATGGAGTATGATAATATTAGCAGTTGCCTAGCTTCAGCCTAATTCAGTCACGTCACATGCTGAACTGTTTGGTAATTTCATTGTCACACCGAAAGACAGATTGAGACATATTTCAAAAAAGTGTTTCATGGTGACCTGAAGGTTATGTATTTGAAGATGGCCATAAAAAAGCAGACAGGGTATACCATTTTGTTTGAATTTGAAAAGTTTTTCTCTTAAATTGAGGGGAAAACATGGGGAAAAAAAAGACCAAATGCAGGGCTATTTTCCTTGCCAGAATAGTTGTTACTTTTTTTCCTCTGGAAAATAAATAGGTTACTATCTAGGTCTTTGTGTTTCTCTTCCTCAGCTTTATTGTATGTCTTGTCACTTTCAGTCTGGCAGTATTATATTTGACGAGCAAAGGACTGGATTTCGAGTTGCCAAAATATAAAAGCACAGGTCCCACATACCCAAATAATGTTTAGTGGCACCCTCGTTCTTTGTGTTTCCTTATGGAATTATGATTTCTTCTTGAGTGGAAGTTTCCGGAAATAGGTATTTGACCTCCCTTACAAATTGCCGCCTGACAGCAAATTTCGGGAGGATTACAGTTCCCTCTCCAGAAGCCTTTGCCCCTGGGTAAAGTCCTCCAAAGTGAGCTCCATCTCCTAAAATTTCTGGGATTGAGCCCTTTTAGATGGGCCTCTCTGGAGAGTGTGGCAAATCTTCTGTTCTGGGAACCCATAGGAGAGAGACCGGAGCAGACTGGAGAAGGCCCTACGTCTCTTTGTAATGTTGACTATCAGGCGTTCTGAAGGGTCTGGAATTTTTAGTGAAATTTTTAGATCAGGATCCCAAGAGATTTGATGGGCAGGGAAATAAAGTCGCCACCCTGGTGTCACAAAATGTGTGACTGGTGAAACTGGGTTTTCAGCTCAAGGCTTTTGCTCCAGACTTGATTTTACCAGTACAGCCCACAGCTGCAGAGAGGACTTTGATTGTAGAGGGTCAGAACCTGAGACTAAGGACACAGACAGGGGCTGAGTCAGACAGGGATTTGGGATTTAGACTGTAAACTTGGACTTTCTCTCTGAAGCGCTTTGGAAAACCGCCCCCCGCCTTAATTTCCCTACGACTACTCATCTCTGTCTTGCTTTGGATCATTCACTATTTTTTCTCTGTTTCTCTTCCATATCTGATGAGAGATTTCCAATTATAAAGTTGCTGTGACATCATCCTTTGTCAAACAATGAAACCTTTTCTTTTCTTTAAATTTGGTCATCTGTCTGGTTCTTTGCCTTCCTGTACCTCTCCCCAGAGGTACAGCCCTTCGAACGTCACTCGTCCTCCCCTGCCCCCAGCCTCCTGTTTCTACATCATGTCTTAAAATCCATGCTGAGCTAATTTTCCTTGACATGTACACTTGGCAGTTATCTCAGTCAGCCTAACCACATTTGTCTCTAGACAGGGAGATGCAAGTGGCCCTCTTTGCTTTCTTCTGCTTTTAGATCTTTCCTAATGTCTACGCTGAGTTCCCTCTCTCTTCTCACACTGCCCATAGTCAGTCTACCCTGGACCCCATTCTACAGTCCCCAGATTTCCTCCCTTCTTTTGGGAGACTCATGGTCCAAATTAGAGACCCAATCTTGGGACAAAGAAGGGTACTGTGTGGGATCGGTCCAAGGGTACCAGATAGGGATTAAGTAAGAGGATGTCCAGCTCACTGCGCCACCAGTAACCAGATGACGACCTTAGGTAAATTAATTTATATCTCTTGTCCTTGCATCCTTCATGTTTAAAATAAAACAGTCCATAAAATCGGAACTGACTCCCATTAAATTTGGTCTCAGATCCTTGTCTTACCCATGCCTCTCCCCAGAAGAAAAATCTAGAAGATCAAGAGAAAAATCCTTGAAGTGGAGGTTTTTATTGTTTTGGGTTCATTTCACAGGCAGGTTAGAGATTTGCAGTTGATCTTTTTCACCCCTAAATGTGTGCTAGTTTAAATACCAGAGCTTGTTTATACACATATACTCATGCAAGAATGACTAAGGATGATAAAATTGGAGTGTGTTGCTAAGAGCAGCTCTGCAATCAATAGGATTGCAATGGTAATAACACCAATACATATACTTAAAGAGATGTAAATTGCACTTCATTTGAAAGCGAGTTGGAACCACAATGGAGCAAGGTGGGATGAGGAGCTGGGCTGGCACAGAGTGGTACTGCACTTTGATGCTGGTGCTGGGACCTTGGCATTCTGGTCTGCATTTCTAAAAATGCCTTCAACTACCCTGTTGTTTCCCCCAGAGGAAGAGGAACTCCAGAGACCAGGAGGCATCCAGTGAACAGAAAACCTTTCCTCCCATCAACAAAGATTTTTTTTAAAACAACAACCTTTTAAAGAAAGATTTCTTTTGAGGGACTATACCAGTGGGTCTCACCCAGGCTGCATGTTAGAATCACCTGGAGAATTTTTTAAATTCCACAGAGCCAGGCATTTTCTCTAATCAATTAAACCTGAATTTCTGGGAGTGGGATTTAGATAATCATTATTGGAAAAAAGCTTTTCAGGTTATTTCAATGTGCAGCTGAGGCTGAGGACCATTAGTTATAGTCCTTGCTTCTCAGAGAGTGGGGATACCTTGGAGGTGCTTATAGAAGACACAGTTGCTGACTCAGAATTCCAAAGGGTGGAGCTTGGGAATCTGCATTTCAAACAAATTCCCCCAATAACCCTGACAATGACATGAGATGAAAGATAAATCCAATAGCAAACAAAGAAATGAACTGTGGTGGTAAATATCTACTTTTGATGACATGAATAATTATAGCCTTAATTAGTTAGTGATAATAGTGATGCTAGTACATTAAATCAAAACTAGGACTGACTTTCATTGTTGGAGGCTTCCGAACAGCCCTACCTTTAGTCCTTCCATGGGTTTTGAACAAACTGAGAAATAAAAGAGCCAAAATGGAGGCCATCTTTATTTCCACTGGAGCTGATACTAGACTTGGCCAAGAGAGGCAAATGGCCCATCACTGTAGCCCATGATGAGGTAGACCTGGCCACTGCAGGATGTGCCCCTACCCCTCTGGCACTTGCTAGAATACCTAGGGATGCCAGCTTTCCAAGGGTACTATGTCCAGGAAGAGAAGTGTGGAGCTGAGCTCAGTGTATTTCGTATTTTCCCCAAATTCAAGTAAATAGATCATTCTGCTGCTGCATTATTATGGGATAGGGATAGGCAGCTGTTTCCTAAGACAGTCTTTCCTGCATGGAAACTGGGAGCTCATTGGGCAACCCTAGAGGTTATTTTTGGCCTCCCACCCCTATTTGTACTTCCATAGCTTAGATACTCGCTGTGCTCTTCTCTGAAAACTGTCCTCAGATTTTTTTTTTCATATCTAGCTTTTCTCTCCCAGGTACAGAAGATTCTGCAATGCTAGAACCAGCCCTGGGTATGGAGGTCTGGAGCCTAAGTTGAGGCTGGAAGTGAGGGAATGTTGGGCTTTCTTCCATCACTGGAGTAACCAGCCCCCTGTATTCAATCCTTTAAATAATTAGAGCACTCTCTGTTTTTATGACTGGACCATGACTGATAGAATTTCACGTTTGTCACCTTATTTAATCCTCTCAGCAACTCAGAAATCTCTGCCTTTTCCTGTATCCTTGTTGTGGCTTCCCAGATGATGCAGTGGTAAATAATCCACCTGCAATGTGGGAGACCCAGGTTCAATCCCTAGGTTGGGAAGATCCTCTGGAGTAGGAAATGGCAACCTATTCCACTATTCTTACCTGAAAAGTTCCATGGACAGAGGAGGCTGGCGGGCTACAGTCCATGGGATCACAAAGAGTCAGCTGAGCACACACATATATCCTTTTTACAGATAAGTCCATGGAGATGTTCAAAGGTTAAATTATTTTCCCAAGGTTATAATTTCTAGAAGTGCTGGAGCCAAGAATTTAAACCCAGTTCTGTTTCAAATATATGATTTAAATATATGTGAAATATATGATTTTCCCATCGTCTCATGTTCCACTCCCTGCACAGAATAAAGAACCAAGATAGGGGTTTTCTCTTGCTGCTAAAGATGCCAGAAGAAGTGTTCCACTGTGAGAAGCGGGGTGACCGAGCACAGCTGTTCCCTGCACACATCTCTAAACTCCTGCCCTTGTGCATTTCACTGTCGATAAACATCACACCATCATAGACCTTAGAGCGGGAAGGGCCTGAGCCAGATCATCTGGCCCGGCATCCTGCCTTCTGGCAGGCAACTGCTAATTATCTTTATTTTTCCAAATGAGCTGCCGGGCCCTGGGAGGTTGTGTGACTTGCCCAAGATGACACAGCGAGTAAATGATAGCTCAGGCCTGGGCCTCAGGACTTTTGGGGTGACTTCAGCTCTCTCCAAACACAGAGCCAAAGAAATCAGCTCAGAAGGAGAGGCTGGGAGACAGTTATCCCAGAATGCATTCAGAGGAGCTAAGGTTTTGCTTTACATCAGCCTTTCCCTTTGACTCTGAGGGCAAGAGCAGAGAGAGCTGAGGGCAAGAGCAGAGAGAGCTGCTGGCCAGGGGGTTCCTGCCTCGTCGCCCTCCTTCTAATCCTCCTTGTTCACAGGGAACAGCCTTTCCCAGCCTGCCTGAGTCAGGAGTGCAGAGGAAAGCCCTGGAACAATTCCTAATCCACAGCCAACGGGTATTAGGAAGACCCAGGCTGCGTTGACGGTGTGTGATGCAGAAGACCGGGCGCCTCTACCCTGCTCTCAGATCTCCAGTTCCCAGCCGTCCTGCAGCCTGGTTGGAATGAGGTCATTTTAGATAAATATACAGGAAATCACTTTGTCACTGGTATTTACAGTGTCAAATGACGGCAGATTAGAATGCAGTCTCTTACTTTAGCAAGCGTGGAGGAAGTGGGGCTGGAAAGAATCTCAGACCTCCACTCACAGAGGGTTAGAGACCCCTGTCAGTACAGGCTCAGCATTCACCTCTCCTCATGTATTCTCTGCCTTGTTTCATAGGCTATTCCTTCTCTTTGCCTCCCTCTCTTCTGTTTTATTATTTTATTTTTATTTCTTTATTTTAAATTTTTAGTTTCAGGTGTACAGCAAAGTGATTCAGTTATAAATATATGTGTATCCATTCTTTTTCAGGTTCTGTCCCCCTATAGGTTATTACTAAATACTGAGTAGAGTTTCCTGTGCTATATGGTAGGTCCTTGTTGATTATCTTATATACAGTAGCATGTATATGTTAATCCCAAGCTCTTCTTTTACCCCTCTCCTCCCCTCCATGTTTCCCCTTTGTTTTTGGAGTTCTTTTATTTTATTGTTAGCATTATTATTATTTTTAACCTTTTTCTTTTTCTCAGTTTTCATTTTTCTGTTCTTTGACCATTTGCTCAGATATGTTACCTAAATCCCCAGCTCCCTACTATCTAATAATTTTGCAAATTTATGATATCCTCAAATGGATACTTGGCCTTCTCCATCCAAATCTACTCCTCTCACCACCTTTTCCATCTCAGCACACAGAAGCCCCATTTTCCATCTGTTCAGACCAAAAAACCTGGGTCACCCTTGACCTTTCTCTTTCTACCACACACCATATCCAATCCATTTGCAAACCTCATGGGATCCATCTTCAAAATATTCCCCAAATCCAATCACTTTTTAGTACATTCCAATTATTATCTTGGTCCAAGACTCTTAGCTGGGTTATTAAAATAGACTTAAAACTGGCCTCCCTGCTTCTTTCCCTTCCCCTATGGACTGTTCTCAACACAGCAACAGATCCTGTTAAAAATGGCCAGATTGTGTCTCCCTTCTGCTCCAGAATCTTCACTGGCTCACCATTTCAGAGTAAAAGCATTGGTCTTAAGATGATCTCTGAGGCCCCAAGAGAAAGAAGAGGCCCCTTTTCTTTCCTCCTCGAGCCCATCACTCTGGTCCACCTAAAATGACCTCCTTGCTGATCATTGAACAGACTTTACACACTCCCAGCTTAGGACCTTTGTATCTGCTACTTCTTCTCTGTAAGATATCCATATGGCTTCTTCTTATAGTTCCTTTGAGTCTTTTCTCCTCTGTTACCATCTCAGTGAGATCTTTCCTGAACACTCTGTTTAATGTTGTCAGCTTCTTCCTCACTCCTGAGCGCTCCCATCTACCTGGACTTTTGCCTTTTCTCCATAGCACACAGCATGATCTAATGTCCTGTATGATTTTCTGTACCTTACCCCATCCCCACCAGAATATTAGCTTCTTGAGGATAGATTTTTGTCTGGTTTGTTCAATGCTTTGTCTCTCTTGCCTAGATAATTCCCTGCTGCATAACAGATGCTTAGTAAATGTTTGTTAAATGAAAGAATGAATAAGTGATTGAACAAATTATTGAGCTTGAACAACTGTTATATGTAGGCATGACATGGTAGGCATTTAGGCATACATTAGTCATTCATTCTCTTCTTTAGTCCTTTAACAAATACTTGGTGAGGACTTGTATGATGTATCTTTGAAGATGTTCTAGTACATTCTTTCTTTTCTTGCTAACTTATTTTTCCTTCTAACGTCAAACTCGTGACATCCTTCTCATTTTGCAATGCCAGTCCTGTTCCTACCACCTTATCTTCATTCTCCTCTTCTATCTATGAAACCCAGTTCTCTTTGGTCCAATGTGGCAGTAGGTATGTTGTCTGAATCAGGTCCCATAATCTCCCTTTAGGAGTTAGATTTAGGCTGTTCTTCTCCTCCCCAGCCTGCCCTTGCACAGCACTTCCTAGATTGAAAGGCAATAAAGATTTAAGTCTCTGTTTCTGCAATGAGCAGGGCATTCAGATGGCTTTTACTCCCATCTTGTTCATGATATTTCTGCCCAGGGTTTCACAGGAAGTGAATATCAGTGAAGGCATATTTCTTTCTTAAAAAAAAGAAGAAATGTTAACGTGTGCATAATATCATGGTAACATTCATGTGACTCTAAGTGAATGGAAAAAAAATATTACTGATAAATCAAACTGCATTTGTCTACTTGCTTTCTACTCTATCCCCCAATCATGCAAAATTTCATATGCTTGTATTTGATATTTTCATGTTTTTACACAACCTCTATAGTTACTATTTTTAATGACTGCAGACTACTGCATTTTCTTGATCATAAGATGCTACTGATTTTAAGGTACACCGTTGCTTTCTTAACAACTTTTCACAGAAGTGAAGTAATATTACCACTTTAAATGTATACAGTGAATGGAAGATGCTGTCTAATTTCAGAAATGTTGAAAATTTACCAAAAAAGGATCTTAAAATTGAGAAAAATAAAATAGTTCATAGTATGTATATTTATTTTACATTTACATTTACTTTACATTTATATTCACATAATTTACTTTACTAAAAATAACCCTGCTGTGAATGTCTTTGTGCCTATAGCTTTTATCTTTTGAATTGTTTCTTTGCTGTAAAATCACTGGGATTCAGACAGATACTTAAAGCTTTTGAAGCATATTGCTGTTACGTTTTTTTCAAAAGTGTTAAACATGTTAGCCCATTGTCCAGAATGTATGCTTGGGTATTTGTGCTTAATTGTAACTCTGCTAGCATTAAGTTTTGTCAGTTTTTGTTTGGTTTTGGTTTTTGCAAATTTTATAGTCATAGCTGTTTTATGCATTGTTTTCATTATTTAGAGGGCTTCCCTGGTGGCTCAGATGGTAAAGGATCTGCCTGCAATGCAGTAGACCTGGGTTTAATCCCTGGGTCAGGAAAATCCCCTAGAGAAGGAAATGGCTACGCATTCCAGTATTCTTGCCTGGAGAATTACGGGACAGAGGAGCCTGGAGGGCTACAGTGCGTGGGGTGGTATAGTTACACAAGTAGCAAACTGAGTGATGTGTCTAAACTGGTTAAAATGTATATTGCTGCTGATAAAGTGGTGGAAGATTGTCTTAGTCGAGCTTGTTCTTCAAAGTTCTGGTCTTTGGCTGTGGTGGAGGAGAATATTCAATTAATAGAATTATTGAAAAAGAAAATCAATTTTTGTTTCAAGACCAAATCTAAGTAGACTGTTACTATTTCCCAAGTCTTTAAAAAAATGTATTACAGTTTAACCTTGAAATTTTTAAGAATTTGTGTTGGGAACTTTGACATTGCTTGTTTCTGTTACAGACTGTGTAAAAACGAATTCTTTTTTTTTTTAATTAAGTAAACAGTTTATTTTTAAAAATTATTTTGTTGAAGTGAAATTGACTTACAGTGTTGTGTTAATTTCTACTGTACAGCAAAGTGATTGAGTCGTGCGTATATACATTCTTTTCCAGATTCTGTCTTATTATAGTGTGTCACAGGCTATTGAATATAGTTCCCTGTGCTATACATTAGGACCTTGTTGTTTATCTGCTCTATATATAATAGTTTGCATCTAATAATCTCAAGCTCACAATCCACCCCTCCCCTAGCCCTCCAAACAGTTTTATTGTGGTATAATTTACATGCCATAAAATCCAAGCCTTTTAAGTGTGCAGTTCAAGGAATTTTTAAAGTAAAGTTTTACAGTTGTGCAACCATCACCATAACCATTTTAGAAACTTTACGTTTCCCCAGAAAGTTCTCTTGTGCCCAATTGAATCAATCCCTGCTTCTACCTCCAACTGCGGGTGATCACAAATCTATTGTCCCTAGATATTTTAGGAAGGATTTGTTTTAATCACTTTGAATATGATAATAATAGCAACAAACATTCATGTATAGCATTTATCATGAGTTGAACAAAGATCTAATCACTTTGTATATGCATTGAATTCTCACAATGACCTCAAGAGATAGGTATTATTATTATTTGCATTGATGGAGGAGGAGATTGAGGCACAGAGAAGTTGACCTATTTAGTTAGTCAAAACGCTGGGATTCCAAGCCAAGTAGTCTGACTTAGAGCCTATTGTGTTAATCATCTCAAGTTACTTCCTTCTATCAGTGTAATGCACTGCAACGTATAGGAAGTTGGAGAGGTTGAAGTAGATGTTAGATCCTGGAGGACTTTCCTACTCTATGCTAACGAGTTCACTTTCCATGTCTAGAATGGGAAGATGAGATTTACTCTCTTGCCAACTAAAAGCACATTTTCCAGCTGTCTCTGCCTGTTGACTCAAGTCCTGAGCCAAACACCCCAGTGATATCTTTTGCCCTTGGAAGTGGTACCCTTTACCGTCTCCCTGGTGTTGTCAATGGGTGTCTCTCAGTGAAGCAGATGTTCGAAACACCGGGACTTGCTAAAATTGATGCAGACTTTCCAAATGCAGCAGCATCTGGGTATTTCTAGAACATTTTGTTTCTCTACCGGACAGAATGGTGAACTTTGAGTGAAGAAAGGTCTTACTGTTACTGGAACAAACAAATCATTTCAACTAGCTGATTTAATTCAATTGTTCCATTGCTCCTCAGAATTGACCATTTTATGCATTTCTTCCATGCCTTTATATCACAGGCAAATATCTCCTCTGTGTCTGGTTGTCAAGAATTAGTATTGTGTTTTATTTATCTGAATTTTACTCTGTTTGAGACATAATATTTTCCCAGTGATTAAGAACACAGGTTTCAGTGTCAGAAAGACCTGGATAAAATCCTAGCTCTGCCTTCACTTAGACAGGTTGTCCAATTTCCTCAGGTACTAAATGAGGGTAATACCATTTTACCACTACATTTGCCATAAGATTAAATAAAATTAATGCACTAATGCTTACAAGATGCACATCAGTACATGGTACATACTAAGCACTCAATAAATTAGCTACTACTACTATTATATAAGTAAAATTTTAGTAAAATATAATAAACATTTGGGTAAGGTCCAAAGTCCGATATTTTGGGGGGAATCCTTTCATCTTCTTCCTGTTTCTCTTTCTCCAATTCAGTAGCTCCCAGCTTCGCTCACTGTTTAATTCTGTGATCTCTCCCCTCTGAAAATTTCCTCTAGGACATAGAATGAACTAAGATTTGATTTGTCTATGGATTTAAAAAATAATGTCACAGTTTTTTTTTGGCAAACATTGGCAAATGTTTTCATTTCTCCCATCTGGGGGTAGGATATGATATTTCTTGTTGTAGCTTCTGGAATTGTACCGAAGAATTGTGAAACAAGTGGATATGTTGGTAACAAGTGAAAATTTTAAACTTTGTGTCTAAAATCAGTTCAAAGAGAGAAGTCCCTTCTTTTAAAAAATTTTATTTATCTCTCTCTCTCTCTATATATATATATATACACACATACACATTTTATATACACAGGCACAGATGCAGACACACACACACATATATATGCGTGTGTGCTCAGTTGCTAAGTTGTGTCCAGTTCTTTACAATACCATGGGCTGTAGCCAACCAGACTCCTCTGTCCATGAAATTTTCCAGGCAGGAATACTGGAGTGGGTTGCCAGGGGATCTTCCTAACCCAGGGATTGAACCCGAGTGTTCTGCATCTCCTGCATTGGCATGCAGATTCTTTACCCTTGAGCCATCTGGGAAGCCCACATACATATTCTGGAGTTGGGTGTCATTTCCTCCTCCAGGGGATTGTCCCAATCCAGAGATCAAACCCGCATCTCTTGTGTCCCCTGCATTGGCAGGCAGATTCTTTACCGCTAGGGCCACCTAGGAAGCTTGATCACACATTATATATACACATACACGCAGCTCTCTTCTTTTTAAAGTGAGACCCTGTTTCTGGATATTATCATTAGGAAAGGGCCCCTCCAAGGGGCTTCTCAACAGGAGGGATGGGATGGTGGATGGGTGAGCCCTAGAGTGTGGTAGTGGCTGTTACATTGGCTCATGTCTGAATGACCCCCAGCACCAAGTCCACAGCATCACTCTAGAACATCAAGTATCTAAACACCATTTCTATCCCCACATTTTTAACTAGTCTCCAGACTGTCCATATTTAGGGGAGGGGAGATGGGCCTCTGGAGTCTAACCAGTGGCTGCAGGTGTTTAGTGAAGATAGATAAGCGTTAAGGGAATAATGGAGACAACTCATTGATTGATTGATTGTTAACTGAGCAGGACCCTTCCCTTGAGACTTTATCTTGATGATGTCTCTCATGGGCAAGAGGCAGTGATGCAAATGGTGACAGAAAATTGACTCCATCACTGAACAGTTCAGGGGAAGCAAGAGCCCAGTATGATGGAGCAGATAACCTGGTTGCCAGGGTTTGTGAGATTCTGCCTGGGAATGTAGCAGTCCTAGCCTGCGGGCATTGGTCTGACAGTCACTCTCAGTGTTGTAGAGAGATTCTGAATGGTGGTTGCCAGACAATAAGAGTTCAGAGCATGTCAGCCCAGATGCGACTACCCCCAGAGGTGTGCTGACACTTGCAGAAAAGCATAGCAGTGTCCCTTTCCATTTCCAAGAGGTGTAGGGCTGTAGAATATCTCCAGGACATTTGGACTGGTACCAGTCACCCTGTCTGCTCACCTTTCTGCCATCATTACTTCTGAATCAGCTGAAATTTGAACTCTAAGGGGGAAATAAGTACTCCCCACTCACTCCACCCAAACAGGACTATAGTTATTTGAATTGTAAGAGGATTGCATATTCCTCCTCTTGGACTTGATGATTGCAGTAGAAAAGGATTGAGCTTATGCATATATGTTTCAGTTAAAGGGGGGTCAAGGGTGGGCAGCAGGGCAGGTCACTGGGACACCAATCTGGAAGGGACATATAAACAGCACTGGGGGTGAAGGGAAGGTGAGGTCTGGTTACCACAACTCTACTCAGGGCAAAGACTAAAATGTGGTTGGAAGGATTGGGCTGCTTGGTCTCAAGAGCCAATGGATGTTCCCTAAACTGCCTTCTGAGGAGGATGAAAGCAGTTAATTGGTGGGCTGAGTGGGATGTGGAAGTTCAGGTCAGAACTGAATTTCTGGGGATGTTATAGAAAGAATTGAACACTACTACCTGTTGGCCTCTTCCTGTCTGAAACTCTCTGTTATTCTTCTGGAATATTTAACCAACATTGCAATGCTTGTTGCTTCTCAGGGGACCCACATGACTTGATTCGGCCAGCCTAGTTGATGGGGGCCACCTCCTTTGCTTTCTGGCTGCCTCCTTGAAGCACTGCCTGTGTACTGGCCAGTTTCTCTGTACTCTCCAAACTGGGAAGAAACTGGTATAAATGGTTATGTGCAGGATTTTCCAAACTCATGATGGAATCTCTTTTTTTTTTCTGTGACAATTAGGACTTAGTCTTTTGTGTACCAGGCTTGGTAGGAGTCTGGTCCTTAATTCCCAGAGCAGATGGTCTACGCCATTTATTTATTCATTTGAAAAGCATTTACTGGGCATTTGCAGTATGTCAGTTGCTGCTGTATGCTCCATCAACATTTTTGATGTTAGATGATTCTGGATAAATTTCTCAGTCATTCCCTAGACCATACTCTGGAAGACTTGTTTATGGTGATATTCTAAGTTTGTATCCGTGGCACTAGCCACTGATATTCTCCTAGGCACTCAAGATTAAAGCCTTAGAGTAATCACTAATGCCTTCTTTTTGTGAATATGTCATTGACTTTAATGATTTTTTCAAAACTTATCTTTAAATAAATGTTACACATTCCTTGTAGAAACATTAGAAAAACAAATGTTAGCTAAAAATGGGGGGAGGAAGTTATTTGCCATTTAAAACCAGTTGCCCCACTCTGATGTTTTTGTCTTTCCCTGTTTTCTAGTATCAGATCCCTTTTCTTGTCCCCATGGTCACCATCCAACACTCTCCATTGCTCGAATTCTCATACCTGAACAATGGCAATAGCTTCCTCCTGGGGCCTTAACTCTTCAGAGTTGTGTGTCCCTGAGGCCCACTTCTGTGAAGGTGTGGAATCATCTAGAGAACAGCATATGATCAAGAATGAAATATAGATGCCTATATTTTGTCACCAAACTGTTAATACTACCTTTGCATCTCTGGTAGTTCTCTAATCATTTTAATGATCTACTGTTTCTTATGAACATGGATGTTTTGCTTCAGATCTCTGGGAGAAAATACCTAGGGGACAAATAAATTCTTCATTCCTTCAGATCCTTAACTTCTGCTTCTCTTGGCTTTCCTGATGGTTCAGCTGGTAAAGAATCTGCCTGCAATGTGGGAGACCTGGGTTTGATCCCTGGGTTGGGAAGATCCCTTGGAAGGGAATGGCTACCCGAAACCAGTATTCTGGCCTGGAGAATTCCACGGACTGTATAGTCCATGGGGTTGCAAAGAGTTGGATACTACTGAGCGACTTTCACTTTCACTTTCTTTTTCTCTTGGCTTCAGCACATCACATGGATTTATTCACACATGTTGCCTCCACTCCAGAGTCTGCCAAGGGCTGTCCCAGACTCTGGGATGGAGATCTAATGTGAGGACCATCTATGGGTGGGTACATTGTATGCATTATCCCTTATGTAGCCTTTACAATGGTGGTAGTTATATTACTTGCGTGCATGCTCAGTCACTCAGGCATGTGCAACTCTTTGCAACCCTGCAGACCATAGCCTACCAGGTTCCTCTGTCCATGGAGTTCTCCAGGTAAGAATACTAGAGCAGGTTACCATTTCCTACTCCTGAGGATCTTCCCAATCCAGGGATTGAACCCACATCTCCTGGGTCTTCTGCATTGGCGGGCAGATTCCTTACCACTGAACCACCTGGGAAGCTGGTGGTTATATTACTTGGCCCTGTATTAGGATGAGGTATAAAAAGGGGAAACGTGGGGGAAGGAAGGATAGATTAGAAGTCTGAGATTAACATATACATAGTAGTGTATATAAAATAGATAATCAGTAAGGACCTACTCTATAGCACAGGGAAATTTACTCAATATTCTGTAATAACTTATATGGGAAAATAATTTGAAAAACAATAGATACGTGTGTGTATAACTGAATCATTTTCTTGTACACCTGAAACTAGCAATATTGTAAATCAACTATACTCCAATATAAAATTGACATTAAATTTAAAAAAAGATGAGGAATAAGCACAAAGAGCTTCATGCTCTGAAGATCACAGTTTCAAAACCAAGTCTTGATGCCTGGTGAACTCTGGGTTGGGGAGAATCTTGGATGATCAGAAAACCCAAGGGGGCACTTCTGAGATAATCCCTTCCTGGGTAAGATTGTCTTTCTACCCTTTTTCTGGTAGTAAGTTTCATTTGTAGGTTCTGGAAACTGTCCCTTTAAATCCACTCAAATGTTTGAATAATGAAGGGGCCTCAGTGTTTTTTTTTTTTTTAAAAGCTATGTTTCATGGAAGAAACCATTTGGGCCAGGAAAAAAACAAAACAAAACTGAAGAGCAAAATAATTCTCAGTGGATCTTTTCAACTATGGAAGATCCTCATTAACTCCTCAGAAAAATCAGAAGAGCTGATTTTGAGTAAGTCAGCCCCATGATACGGTCTTATATGAAGTTAGGTGCAAAATGGAAAAAAGCCTTTTATGTGAGGTGGTTCCATACAGTAGGAAAAATTGGGTAAATTTTGGTCAAAATTTTGGATAATTTTCTGGTCAAATTGGATAAATGATACCCACCTCAAATATACCAGGCAAAATTACCTGCCTCAGAGATCTATAGATTTTCACTGGAGCTGAAATAAGATGTTTGAGCTGTACTCTCCATAGCATCTAGCC
Organism: Bos grunniens; assembly: GCF_055505025.1. Lineage (NCBI taxonomy): Eukaryota > Metazoa > Chordata > Mammalia > Artiodactyla > Bovidae > Bos > Bos grunniens. The sequence continues at coordinate 74,651,642 of NC_141170.1, forward strand.
CCATACCTATGACATGTGTTTATCTCACCCTGTCTAGTCTGGACTGTGCTATGAGAACAAATGGTACGTGAGCTTTGTCCTTTCTGTAGAAAACCACGTTCTCACAGAGATATCTAACGTATGACAATCCAGTCTGTTTAGCCCAGTAAATGTTCAATACACATTTTTCATGGTGAGTCAATGTGGGCATTTCCTTACTATAGCCTTCTTGGTCATTCTGTCTGGACCTTTTGGAGAACCATGGGTGACCACATGGTGTTATTTCATTTTCTCTCTCCCCTTTTTCCCTGATAAGCGTCTCTGTTTGTTTGAAAAGCCTTCATTTGTGTCTCATTTTTCTTTCATAGTAAGTATAGCATGATTTTAAAGTTCCACATAAACTCTTTCACTAAGACATCAAACCCCCATTAACAAAAGTAAACTCAAGGATGATGAGATTAAGTAACTGGTCATTAACAAAGCCAAGATTTAGTATCAGGATTGTCTGATTCTAACCAATTTTTCTTTTTTTTCCCTCCTCTAAGGAAAGACCCTAGTACATTCTGGTAAAGATTGTTTAATGGGGTAAATAAACCATTATTTCCATCAGTGAAATTCAGCTTGGTTCTTCCTAAACTGACTAGGTACCAGCATCCTCTGCCCAGGTGCCAGCATCCTCCATGTCCTGTGTAGGTATGGACAAGCTGTTCACTCTGGTGTGGCTCTAGCTCTGTGTTGCTGTGAGGTATCTGGGCTGTTAAGACGGTGGGGAAATCCCAGGAGGGTCTGAAGCCATTTGTTTATTGTGAGTCTGGTCCTGTCCTGGGGGGCCAGTCTCCTCTCTCTGCAGACTAGATCCAGTCCTCTGGGGAGGGGGCCAGGGCAGTGAAGACTTCCTTCCCCCTGGGCTCTTGGATTTGCTGCTAACAGAAGGAACACTTGGAGTTTTCTGTGATCGTGACTGGGATTCTCTTTCTCCTCTGGCCCTCTGGGTTGAAGGCACAGACTTGAAGATTCACAGTTCAGAGCCATTCAGGTATGCTGTTTATCCAGAGTGAGGGGCACAGTGCCTGGGGCTTATCTCAATCTTGAGTCCCCTGACTCTCCTGTAATTTTTGCCATTTAAATATTTTTCCTTTTCCCCTCTTTACTTTTCTGCTTTCAAAGCTTTACCTCCTTGGTCAATTATGGCAGGAGAATTAAGGGTTAGCATTCTAGTACTACATGCCCACCCCCGCCCCACCCAGCACTCCTGCTTCTTGTCCTGTGGCTCACAGAAATGGCCTTGGCTTTATTTCTGATATATATTCTTGCCATATTTATATTACTTTATTATTTTTTGCATTATTAAAATTTAATTACTATTCAAATTTCAGAAAAATATTGGCTTAAAACAAAAAAAATTTAATCTTTCACAAAGAGGAGGAGAAAAAAATGGCCTGGGATGGGGAGCCATCCACATGCTGTGGACAGCTGGAAGATTTGAAGGGAGAGACTGAGAAGGTGGCACACTCCAGTCAAGTGTGGAGCGATGCAGAAGAGTCTCGAAGTCTTTGTCTTCACCATCACATAGCTGTCAGGTGGAGTCCATCTCATACCTCTTGTCTCATGTAATTACGCATGACCCATCTCTTAGGTTTTGATGCTCTTCTCCTCTCTATTGCCCAAACCCTCCAAAGGCCTTTCTAGAACACCCAATTCTGTAATTGTGTCTGCTTAATCTCTATACACAGGGCAAGGTATTGAAGGTGTGTGTAACCCACACCCCCACACCGCCTCAGCTTCTCTAAATCCTTTGGAAAATAATGTGAAATAACGCTGTTGTTTTCAGGGAGGCATGTCATTTGTTTTACCGGTCTGTAGTTGATTAATTTGCAAATGATATTCCCAATAAAGTGCTTAGAAGTAGATAATTACAACTATATTAACAGTTCCCGGGGAAGCAGATGGTATTCTGAGGAGTTGCCATGTAGCATTACTGCTGATGCTCCACTGTAATGTACCATCTACCCCCGAAAACCACAAACAACAAGCGCAAATCCTGCTGATATTCCAGATTGGGAGGAAATTGTGCTTTTGCCTCACATTCCATTCTTATCGGAATTTTTATGTGTGTTTTCTTGATCGCTACAGTGCTCAGTGAACTGGTACATTTTATGTTGAGTCCCATAACTCTCCAACTCTGTAATTCTGAATTAGCCCCATATTAAGCCCGCACGGAGCAAGTTTTTAAACTGTTCATCAGTGTTCCTCCTACCATGCCAGATATTTTTAAGCATAGATTATCTCTGTACAAACATATAATTTCAATTTCCTAAATTACCTGAGCCAACATGCCATGTTAGATAATCAATTAAGAATTTTGGGAGGCAGAGGAATCTCTTCCTTTTGCTTTCTCCTTCTGCATCATACACCCATATTCTTGTCCACATTCACGTGTGTGCATGTGCGTGTGAGTGCGTGTGCGCATACACACACACACAGACTCTTGACTAGTTGCATCATATTTTTTTCTAAGCTACCCAGTAAAAAAGGATCATTTTGCATCCTCTAGTTCTCAGAAGAAAGGCTGCAATGTCATGTATTTCTGTCTGTACATCTATGCATCAGGAGTTGTCCCTCTTAAGTAGGCTGGAGTTATGTAAGTGTTTATGTACACAAGGTTATAGACACAATAGGTCATGGGAGTCATGGGAGTTCAAGTTAAATATTTATTTTGTGCTATGGTCAGTTGAAGATGGTTGGGCCATGGCGATGAGGCTGCATGTCACCCGGAGCAGTATGTAAGTGTGACATGGACTTCTCTGGGGACCACTGATGGTTGCTGTAGGTCAGGCTGGCAGTGGGCCACCAGCAAGGCCTCCACCTTCAGTTGCTGTCATCTCTGAATCACTTCTGGACTAGAGAGGCTCTAGACAGCATTGCCATAGACCGGGAATGACCACACTCTTACCTGCCCAAGTCTATAGTCATTTCTGCTAAGAGAATAGGAAAGGATGGTGACCAGTGTTTTCTCTGCTTTCTGTGGGTGAGAACGGGCTTGGAGAATGTGTGTGGGCTGCTGAGTGCTTAGTGCTTATTTAAAGCTGTCTCAGAGCATATGTTCACTGGCTTTTCTAGAAGCAGGCCTTGTGGATCTTGCTGGGGGCTCACGCATTAGGGGGCTTAGTTTGATATGCAAGTAGGCTCCAGGATTCCCAACAAGTTGCCCAATTATCACCATAAGCCTTTTTACTGTTGATGTACACTAGAAACTTTTAGTTTTAGCTGCCATTTTTTGAGAGTGTACCATGTACCAGGCACTGTGAGAACGACTTTGCATTATATCATTCCACTGAATTCTCACAATATTCTATTAAACAGACAAGAGTTGTAGTTCACCAAAGAAGAAATAGAAGCTCAGACAGGTTAAGTAACTTGTTTAAGGTCACAGAGCTAATTAAGTGTGAGAGTTGAGATTGAAATGCTAATCTGTCTACTACCAATGATCAGGCTCTTAATCATGACATTACTCAGTTATTTTATGCATTTAATTCAATGAACATAATTTAAGTCACCTAGAAGGTTTTTGTAGTTCTGTGCAGTTACTGAAGGTGCATGGATAGTAAAAAAATGCACATTCTTGATTTTATGTAGGCTGCACTCAAGGATCAGAGAAGTAGACCATGAGATAGGCATAGAAGATGTGGCTTTGAACATGGGGCTGCAGTGGGGGGAAAGGGTCTTGATAGTCATCTGAAGGAAGCTGGGCAGCATCTTAGCCATTGGTGTACAGGTAAGTGAGTCTCATGATCAGAGATTTTCAGAAAGAGTTTAGAAAGAAGATGCTTCCATGAAAGGTGGGCCCATCGGCAGGCAATCTAGTTGGGAAGACTTTGCAACAATCCAGATGCATAACGCTAAGGTGCTGGCTGGCACACGTGATGAAACAAGTAGGAATGAACATCACAGGGTGGAATATGCCAGTGCAGGCATCACAGGAGCTAATGTTTGTTAGCGTATAACCACGTGACTATCATTGTGCTAGGCATTAAAAAAATGAGCAAACTCGTTTAATCCTCAGAATCCCTATGAAGTAAGTTATATTATTTTTTTTTCATTTTATGGATGAGATGATGGAGAGACAGAGAATGCCCAAGTGCCCAATGAATCCAGATTCATTCTCTGCCCTTTTCACTCCAGAGCTTGATCTGCCTAACATGGTGTCAGACCTTGGACCAAGATGGGGTGTTAGGGTCCAACTCATCTTTTCCTAGATGTGCCAGCCATGCATGCCCTCAGGGACATATACCCTTCTCTCCCCAGGACAAAGTGCATGTAGGGCATGTGGGAAGAGAACAGGCGTTAGTGAGAATGATGATTTTGTTTGTGTCCCCTTCTGTGTCCTGGCAGCTGATTCAAGGCTATACTCAGGAGAACAACATTCAGGTTTCTTTCTATTTTCCTCTATTAAGTAGGACTTACCTTCTATACCGGTGATGGTTGTTGTTTAGTTTCTAAGTCATGTCCAACTCTTATGCAATGCCATGGATGGTAACCCACCAGGTTCCTCTGTCTAAGGGATTTTCCCAGCAAGAATACTGGAGTGGCTTACCATTTCCTTCTCCAGGGTATCTTCCCAACCCAGGAATTGATCCCATGATTTGGCGGGTAGATTCTTTACCACTGAGCCACCTGGGGACTCTCTGGTGAAATTGAGGTCAGAAGACCTGTGTTTAGGACTGTTTCTGTAGCTTAGAAAAGCATGCTTTTGAGCACATGATTTGAGATCTTTGAGTTTCAGGTTTCTCATGCTTAAGGTGGGGATTATAATATTCATTCATCTAGTTGTGCTTTCAAGGAATGGATATTGAGTACCTACTGTGAGCAACACACATGCTAGGGAGGCACTGGGACACCAACTCGAGAACTAGTCACAGGGTGTGCTGTTAGGAGTTCCGAGTCTAGTGGCTGAGGTAAGTAAATAGTTGCAATTCAAAGAATCAAGAAGATAATATTCATTAGAGGTTTTTAAAATCTAAAGTGCTTTGAAATGGTGGGCTATTACTGTTATTAACTCTATTAGGGAGCGTGAGAGGAGAAAGTCAGAAAATGCCAGCGAGATCCAGGTTGGGGTTGAGTTCCCCACTTTGCCAAGGCTCCCACTGGGAGGGCTTCCAAGAGCACAGGCCCTTCCAGTAAGGGTGCTATGGCTCCCGCCTGCTTTTGACCTTTGTGAAGAGTGCTTGCGTGAACACACTTCACTTTCAAAAGTTTAAAAATACGCACTTGGAATTGTAGATGATCGACAATGAATCCCAGGCGTGTGGAGAATTGTGCTGATCTGGGAGTACATGGGCCATGTGCCCTGCAGTTTGACGTCAGCACCGTCCAGGAGGCGCACAGCCTCTGGGCCCCTCTGCGCGGTCAGTCTGTGATGCAATGTGCTTTCACAGCCTGTGAATCAATTCCCTCTAGGAAAAGAAAAAAAAACACAAAAAAACCCAACAAACAGTATGCTGATGAACTGGATATACCACTGTTGAAATCCCTGATTTTGCAATATTTAAATACTTTCTCAGCTAAGATGGTGAAATAGCGTAAGCAGAAAAAAAGAAGCCACATGGAGTTATTAGAATCAAGCCCTTTCCTTTTTGAATGTTGACCTTTGAGTTTCCAAATTGGGTAAAGGAGTAATTATCAGGAATACCTTGATAAAAGGTTGTACGATCCCAGTTTAGGAAAACAACTTTACATGTTTAAGTCCTTTGTATTTTTGGTAGCACTTTAATACCAATTTTCTAATTTAATCCTTCATGCCAACTCTGTCAAGTAGATGGAATATTCATAATTCAATTATAGATGAAGACACTCAGGACAGAGAATTTGTGACCTGTCCCAGACTCTTACACCCAAAACACAGGGGACGGAGAAGAGGGTAAAGGAAATGAATATTCATTAAACAGCTACTATTTGCTCGGTGTTTAATATGATTGAATTTAATTCATCACACAATCCTGGGGTGGGAGATGAGTATTCTTATTCCTATTTTACAGACAGTTAAACCAAGGTCATACATTTAATATTTAGAGGATGAGTTGAGATTTAGATCCAAGAGCTCCTTGATTCCAAATCTGTAGGTCTTTATCTACATTTCCAACATTGTCGATTATGTGTTTTTACTCTTCTGAGCACTTACCTCCAGTAAGTGTGTATTTGTTTATACACAAGTTATTTGCACATACTATTGTACTACTACTTTAGTAGCATTATAAAACATCCACAGGAAATAAAGATATAGAGATGCATACAGATGAACGGAAGACATACCATTGCTGCACTCCATTTCGTAGACCACCGTCTAGTCTGTACTCCTTTCTTGCTTATTAGGAGCACAAAGTTCATTCCTTCAGCTTATTTTCTTAAACAAATCCACCAGGCAGCATAGGGACATGTTAGGGTGGGGTTCTTCAGCAGAGGCACTGTTGGCATTTTGGACCAGGTAAATTCTTTGTTGTGAGAGGCTGTGTATTGCGGATACTTAGAGGCATCCCTGACCTTTATTCTGTAGATGCCAGTAGCGTATCTTCCACAGAGTGACAAAGAAAAATGTCTCCAGACATTGCCAGATGTCCCTTGTTGGGGGTAGGGGAACAAAATCCTCCCCAATTGAGAACCACCATTTAAAGGTAATCAACAGGAATGTTCTCCTTCTTGCTAATGCCAAAGAAGAAGGCATTCAGCAGCACCAGTTTGGAAGACGTTTTTCCTTGCCCATTGAAATTCATCCAGAGGACCCTTGGGCTCAGTTCCAACCTGTATCCAGCAGCGCCTGAGATTGGCCAGCCAGAACGGAGGTCCAGCTGTTCAGTGATGATATCAGCCTTGGGATGACTCCCGTCCCCCTGCATATCACATCTAATTTTAACATCTTGTGCTTCACTGCCAATGGACTTTGACAAAGCCCAGTGTGGAAGACTATGGTAGTCCAGTGTGGGGTGGAATCAGGTAGACCTGTGTTCAAATCTGTCTTCTGACACTATTATCTGTGACCTTGAGCAATTCCCTTGACCTCTGTCAGCCAGTCTTTCCTCACATGATAAGACATGCAAGGGAGGAGAACATTTATATCATAGGGCTACAGTATTTAACACAGTGACTGTTACTGGCTCTTAATAAACAGTAATAGCTATTCTTTTAATTATGATGATGATTGTATAAGATACTTAGACTCTTGCCTGACACATAGTACGCACTCAATGAATGACACAGGTTGTCATAATGTGTATTGTAAATATGCATTTTTTGAGTTTGATGAGTTTGACTATGCTGCTAAGTCGCTTCAGTCATGTCTGGCTCTGTGCTACCCCATAGACAGCAGCCCACCAGGCTCCCCCGTCCCTGGGATTTTCCAGACAACAACACTGGAGTGGTTTGCCCTTTCCTTCTCCAATGCATGAAAGTGAAAAGTGAAAGTGAGGTTGCTCAGTCGTGTCTGACTCTAGCAACCCCATGGACTGCAGCCTACCAGGCTCCTCTGTCCGTGGGATTTTCCAGGCAAAAGTACTGGAGTGGGGTGCCATTGCCTTCTCCGGAGTTTGACTATAGATTCTGAGAAATAGGGACAAGATCTTGTTTATCACTTGATCCTGATTACCTAGTTCAGCCTCAGTTCAGTTCAGTTCAGTTGCTCAGTCGTGTCCGACTCTTTGCTACCCTATGAATTGCAGCACACCAGGCCTCCCTGTCCATCACTGACTCCTGGAGTTCACTCAAACTCACCTCCATTGAGTCGGTGATGCCATCCAGCCATCTCAACCTCTGTTGTCCCCTTCTCCTCCTGCCCCCAATCCCTCCCAGCATCAGAGTCTTTTCCAATGAGTCAATTCTTCACATGAGGTGGCCAAAGTACTGGAGTTTCAGCTTTAGCATCATTCCTTCCAAAGAACACCCAGGACTGATCTCCTTTAGACTCTCAAGAGTCTTCTCCAACACCACAGTTCAAAAGCATCAATTCTTCGGCACTAACCTTTCTTCACAGTCCAACTCTCACATCCATACATGACCACTGGAAAGACCATAGCCTTGACAAGACGGACCTTTGTTGGCAAAGTAATGTCTCTGCTTTTGAATATGCTATCTAGGTTGGTCATAACTTTCCTTCCAAGGAGTAGTTCAGCCTGGCATATAGTAAAGTGAAAGTGAAGTTGCTCAGTCGTGCCCGACTCTTTGTGACCCCATAGACTGTAGCCCACCAGGCTTCTCCATCCACAGGATTCTCCAGGCAAGAATACTGGAATGGGTTGCCATTTCCTTCTCCAGTAGGAGGTGGCGTGTAGTAGGTGGTCAGTAATTGTTGTGAATCCATGAATGCATGCATTCTTCCTCTGAAGCCATGAAAATGTGTGAGCACTGTCTTTTTGGGGTTTGCTTTAGAATCATAAGGGCCCTGCTAGGTAACACTCCAGAAATTCTCCAGTCCCTTTCACCTGTGCAGTTCAATGGGATTACATATGTTTGGCACTGGCTTGGGAGAGAAGGCAACTCAAACTCTTCTTATGACCTGAAGCTTAAGGAGTGGGAGTTCTGTATCATTTTATCCAGTCAATGGAAATGCAGGAACTCAATCATCAAGATTGTCTAATTGTTCCCTTGAAATTGACTGAGATGCTTGCTATCATGATATTTTCCAAATTCCATTTCATAATGCAAGTTTACTTATCTGGTTTCAGGTTTTTGATTTATTCTTTGTTTCCTCTGGCTAGTTTTAGAAAAATTAGAACTCTTTTGTGACTTTACAAAAAAAGATAACTTATGAGGCTGAGAAAAAAATTTTTATTGGGAATACATCAAAAATCATCAATAAACCAGGCATAACAATGCTTGATAAATTTAGGAGAAAATTGATTGCAGCAGTAATAGCTGATTTAAACTAATGCCTGCTTGCGTCATTACTCAAATAAACACAGGAGCTACATCAGTTTTAATTTCTGTCTTGTTTAAAAATGAGCGAGTTTCTTCTCAGCAAATGACTGTTGATGATCTGGATCTTAGCATTAAAAAAGGGGAAAATTTTCCACCATTTTCTGATCGTTGTTGTTGTATGTTCTTCAAATTTTCAGCACCTCAAACCTATAATTTTCAGAATATGTTTTATAAAAGCAGAATTAGCACTATGGGCTTGTTTTTGTGTTTGTGTGGGTTTGGGGAGTGTGTTAGAGAGGTGTGTATGTAAGTAGGCATGTGGTTTTTGTCATTCAACCTAAATGAGATATGCAGTTGGAATGTTCCTTTTGTTGGAAAAACATGTATTCAAAAAACATATTGCCTCTCAACTTTGTTGAGTAACCTCTCTTTAGGTATTAATGGGATGAGTGAATAGAAACTTCCATTTTGCCTTGTTTGGTATCACTCAAAGGCTGATTTTATGTTAAATTATATGTAATTGCCTAGTCACATCAAAATACTAAAAAAAAAATTGAAAGCAAGAGTAGCCAGACTCTTTATTCCCACTGTGTCTAGGAAATGCTGCTGAGATTCAAAAGAAGTAAACAACTGAGTAAGTGGGGTTTCATTTTTCTCCCCCACCCCCAATTATGAAAATATTTGAAAAATGCAGAAAAATTTTTAATGAGCCAAAAGAAAATATTTAAAAGTTATATAAAATTCTGTCATCTAGTTGCAACCCCTCTTGGCATTTTTTAATATGGTTTCAGGCTCTTCATTCTATACATGGGTTCAAACAAAAGAGTCAAGATAATATTGCATATACATTAAAAAATCATATTGAAGTATAATTGATTTATAATGTATTAATTTCTGCTATATGGCAAAGTGATTCATTTGTACACATGTATTCTTTTTCATATTTTTTCCATCTTTTTCCTATTTTTATCTCAGAATATTGAATGTAGTTCCCTGTTGCACATACATTTTTGTATGCTAATTTTTCTTTCATGTAACTTATAGCCATGCTTTTGTGTTATCACAAATTTATAGCAGTTTAATATCTTCATTGGCCAGTAAACCATATTTGACCCAACTGTTCTATTATTAGGTATTTAGGTGTTTTCCACTATTTTCCTTACACAAAACTGTGGACCTCTTAATTAGGTAAGGGTTGTCTGGCCCAGATATATATTCCTGTTTTTCTTCTTTGGTGATTTGCTTATACCTCTTTCTGTGGTATCTTAACTTGACTTTTTCACTAGGCCAAATGGTCTTCTATGTTTTTGATAAAGTTTCCACATCTTTACCAGGGGATTGTTTCAGGCATAAAGGACCCAGGTGACTTACTGTAATTGACCTCTAAGTCTTGACCCCAATGTGGAAACATTATTGCCCTGAGCCCAAAGGATGGAGTCATAGTTGCCTTCAGCCAAGGAGATTTGGCTAAACTTGGCCTTGCCTTTTAAAGCTGAGTTTTAATAAATCAAGGTTTACTTCTCCCCAAACCCACTTTAAATCTCCAATTGTCAGATGTTTCTTATGTTTAGCTATATATTGTTCTTATTGAATGTGGGTTGCTTTATATTGAAAATGCATGGTTTATTAACCATAGTAACAGACTTTCCAATATGAACGTGCAGCAGAAGGATTCCCAAGTATCTTGACTGTAACATCAGTGTTTTCTACATGGGGATTATGTTTGGAGCAAAACCCATACCATCCATTGATCATGTTTCTGAGAAGAAAAACGTCGATTGCTCTTATCCAGGTTGGAAGTATAGAATCCAGACACATGTATGCTGATCTATTGTGTGGGGAAGTCAGGGGTGAACACTGTGAACATCTGCTTCAAGTTATATCTTTTGCTAGTTTCACATTATAACTTTCATGACAGATACCATTTGCTAAATGTCTGTAGGTTCTATTAAATCTCTATCTGTATACTTGAAATCTGTACTTTTGTTTGGTAATTCTAGTTTTTCAGCTTAGGGTCTCACTAATTATGTCTTCCTTCTGGTCAACAAAATCACAGTTTTGGTCACACAGGTGATAACCACTGCTAATTTGTTCTGAAAGGAAGTTTTCATTCATTTAAATGGTACATGTTGAGTTCTGCTATGTCCTCAGGGACTAGACATATGAGGAAGATCACTCAGTATGGAAGGTGAGGGCTGGGTTATGCCTTGGATCACCATGACTAGGGGTACACATGGCCTAACCCCATGGAGAAACACGAGGAAAGCACGGTGTCTGCTGCACAGAGTTTTCTGCAGTCAGTATTCAGTTTTAAACTTGAAAGTCCCTGTGTTTGTCTGTCAGGCCCAGTTTCTCAGTGGCAGGATCAGGTAAACAAACTCATAAACAGCCAATAAGACAGAGTGGTGGTAAGTTCTGCAGAGGAGTTATGAACAAAATGTTACAGCATTTCAAAAGAGGGTGATGAAATTGGTGCTTATGCTTACCCTGACTTTTACAGCTCTCCTGCTGGTCTTGTTCTGTGCCTCCATCTTTCAGGATGCTGAGGAGCCTTTGGATATGAAAAGGGATAGTTTCTAGGAAAATTATCCTAGGAAGGATATTCCTTGCTGTTTCACCAAGGAATTTAGCCTCTATCTTCTTTTCCTTGAGTTCTTCCTTCCTCCCTCTCTCCCTTTCTTCTATCTTATCATTTATTATTTGATTTTCCCAATAAGTATTTCTTCAGCCGCTACATTTACCAGGATGGAGATACAGTGATGATAAATAAAGGGAAAGTTCTTGCCCTCAAAAAGCTTATATTCCAGTGCATCAGCCTATTGGCCCTGATTAAAGGACCAAATCATTGTGCCCCACATGCAAATGTTTCTGCTGCTCTCTAACTATGCTGTCTTAGCAGAAAAGCTCCTGTTGGCTCCCCAGGTCCTTTAACTCTTTGCTAGCGCGGTGTGAGTTTTATCCACATCATACTGTGCTCGTGGTAGGCCCTCATCATGTGCTTGCTGATGAGTACTTGCCCGATTCTGCCAGTTTCCTAATTATATTTAATTTTTTCTCTTAAAATTTAGTTTCCTGCATCTTTGACTTACCTCATTTCCAGTCAGAGTCTCCACAGGAGTTGACTCAAGGATGGTTTCAGTTCAACATCTATAATAAGCAGATCCCTAAAGCATTTATTTTTAGAGGTTATGTAATTGCCAGAACTTCCCTGGTGGCTCAGACAGTAAAGAATCTGCCTGCAATGCAGGAGAACTGGGTTCAACCCCTGGGTTGGGAAGATCCCCTGGAGAAGGGAATGGCAATGCATTCCAGTCTTCTTGCCAGGGAAATCCCATGGACAGAGGAGCCTGACAGGCTACAGTCCATGGGGTCGCAAAGAGTGGGACACGACTGAGCGACTAACACTTTTACTTCATTTGCACTATGCTCTACTCCAGCAACTTAATTTCATGGTAACTATGAACTACACATATTCCAGTGTACTTCAAAGCATCCATGAGCACGGACAGAGTCAAGTTCACCATATTTAAGTCATCCAGAATTTAAATCACTCCTAAGTCAGCACTTTGGCTCATTCATTTTCATTCAGAGCTCAGAGCAACTTGCCTGACTTATCTCCTTGGTCCTCATATTATCCATCAGACCTTCACAATCAGGTTAAATCATTGCCTCACCCTCCATGAGTCTGCAGGCAAAGGATAATTTCTCATACTCAAAGATGTTTTAGGCTTTTGTATTTTAAAGCCAAACTTGTAAATACATCTTTATTCTTTCTGTGTACTGTCTTTTTCTTTCTCTTGTCTTTCTCTTTGGTTATTTCTTCCTTCACTTTCTTTGAATGGCTCATTATTTCTGTATTGAAAGGATGAATCTCAAGTACTGCCCATTCTTAGTGGAAAACAACCCCAGGAAGGATTTCTGTGCTACTGGCCAGCAGTCTGTTCCCTCCCGTCATGAAGTCTTCCTGTTTGTGGGCCATAGGTTGGATTTTAAAAGCTGTGCCCTATTAAATTGATAATGGTTCATTTTCAGAGCTGCCTGTGGTTATGGATTCCCAGCCTCTCTTGTAAGTCTCTCCTGGGCCACACACCCTTTTTGGAGAGAGGACCTTTTCCTGGCAAAAGCAGTCGTCAACTCCTCTGCCTCCTCCCCATCGATTTGATGACTTGGCCTCTCAAAAGGTCATATACACGGTGGATTCTTTAAAGCTTGTTTATCTGGGAAAGGGCTTTTAGAAGGGAGATTGAATCCCTGCTGTCAATGACTCTTTTCTGAAACAGGGCCAGGGAGATAAGGAGAGTTCATGTTGCCAGGTAATGACCTTGCCTGGACCCACTTGAGAGAGGAACCCACAGGCATCTTGTTTGGAGAGGCCTGGCAGAGTGATGAATGGACCCACACTCTGTCCAAGGCAGAGAGGGCTGTGTCCTCTCTGTTCCTGAAAGGCCAGGAGAAAGAGAGTTGACCCACATGCACAATTTTCCAACTTTCTGGCACAGTCCTTTGGTTTACGCAACTTGTTGGGGTAATTTAATATTCATTAAAGTGTCTACTGTGCATGAGGTGCCAGTGGTCAGCTTTCACTCTGGTACACTCCACTCATCAGAGACCACTAGAGACAGTGGGGGCACCAGAGTCACAAATGCATTCAGTTCATAAGCATCTCTTGTGTACCTGCACGTGCCTGACTCGGCATTATATCGTGTTATGTTCAATGGAACCACAACAAAAATATACATGACATAGTCTCACCCTCCCAACCGTTGTTTGAATCATATTGGGGCCCAAGGCACAGATAGATGAAGCAGCTAGAAAGCAGTGCCTGGCTGTGTAGAATTGAACTTCAGAAGGAACTTAATTGCAGCATTATTTGAAATTGCAATGAAATTAGAAACACTCTTGATGTCCATCTGTATGGGAATGTTTACAAATGATGCTCTAACCATACCTTTGAATATTCTGCACCTGTTTAAAAGAAAGCTATACATAGAACTATCAGTGCATTTCAGTCATTCAGTCGTGTCCAACTCTTTGCGACCCCATGGACTGCAGCAGGCTTCCCTGTTCATCACCAACTCCCAGAGCCTGCTGAAACTCATGTCCATTAAGTCAGTGATGCCATCCAACCATGTATCTCATCCTCTGTCATAGAACTATAGGCAATGACATTGAAAGATTGCCAAGACTATTGTCAAGTGAAACAAGAAAGTATTTTACTTTCGCTATATGCCATTTATATTAAAAGTATATATTTATGAATGAAGGTTAATGCATTGAAGAGAGACTTCCATGATATTTACATGTGGACTTATATTTTTCTGTTTCATAAAGATGTGTTTATTTATTATTTATATATTATTATATATTATTTATATATTACTTATATAATTTAAAGTTAGCAAGGAAGTAAAGGCTAGATTATATAAGATCAGAAGAGAGCAAGACATAGTGAGTGCTTGCTCCTTCTTGGCTCCGGATCTTGAGCCACTGTCTTATTTGAGCAAAAGACCAGGGGCCTGTCTGGGGTTGTTTTTTCCCAGGCACAGGGCTGGGGAGCAGCTGCGATAATCAATACGACTTTAAAAATGGCTGACTGCGCTTGTGAACATCACGTAGGTGGAGGGAGCTACCATTTGTCTTCATTTTCTGTTAGCCAAAGTGTTTGCGTTAATGGGGGTGAGGGTTGGCAATATAACTTTTGACTCCTTGTCCTCAAGAAAGGCATGTCCTGAGTGTGTAAGGTCCTTTTCTGCCATTGCTTTTTTAGATCTTGACAACCGCCGAGACATGATATTGTATTTATGGCTCCAATTTTATTTCACACCCATACCTGCTACATACTAATAAAAAATAAAGTGTGTCATGGTGATGTAGTTTTTTGGCATATGATTCCTACATACTTAAGTGTTCAGGAGTTATTTGAATGTATATGTCCTGTGACTCCAGACAGATTAGATATGAATTGAAGTTGGGAATTTTGTCTTTGAGCTCACAGGAAGCCCCTATAGTTATGCAGAATGGTAGCTTTTTACATAATGGACACTGAATAAATGAATGCTGTTGGTGGAGTGAATGATTGAGCTGTTGAATAATTATTCCCTGACTTTTTGTTTTCATATAGAAAATAGAGTCAATGCAATAAAAGTGAAGCCATGGACTGAAACTGTATAAGTCTATCTTTCGAGTGAAATTCCTTTGGCTACTTCAAAAACTATAAAATCTTTCTGAACAGTAAGAAAAGCAGAGACAAATATAACAAACACCCATGCGTCTAACATCCGTATTTAACAAATGTTCACAGTTCGCAGGTTTGCATCAGATTTTTTTTTTATTAAGACATAACATATTTCAGATACATTAAAGCTCCATTTGCCCCCTTGCTAATCCCATTAGCCTCTCTCATGTGTCAGAGGGAACCACTAAGTCTACAGAATCTATACCTGTTTTCTTTTTTTTTAGGTTCTTGTTTACTTTATTTGTCTTTTACTGCACTGCATCTTAGTTGCTACACAGGGGCTTTCTCCAGCTGTGCTGCTCAGCTTCTCATTAGGGTGGCTTCTCTTGTGGAGCACAGGCTGTAGGTGGACGGGCTCAGTAGTTATGCACGGGCTTAGTTGCTTCACAGCATGTGGGATCTTCCTAGACCAGGGATCAAACCCACGTACCCTGCGTTGGCAGGTGGGTTCTTAACCACTGGGCCACCAGGGAAATTGCTCAAACTACTGCACAATTGCACTCATCTTATACTCTAGTAAAGTAATGCTCAAAATTCTCCAAGCCAGGCTTCAGCAATACGTGAACCGTGAACTTCCAGATGTTCAAGCTAGTTTTAGAAAAGGCAGAGGAACCAGAGATCAAATTGCCAACATCCGCTGGATCATGGAAAAAGGAAGAGAGTTCCAGAATAACATCTATTTCTGCTTTATTGACTATGCCAAAGCCTTTGACTGTGTGGATCACAATAAACTGTGGAAAATTCTGAAAGAGATGGGAATACCAGATCACCTGATCTGCCTCTTGAGAAATTTGTATGCAGGTCAGGAAGCAACAGTTAGAACTGGACATGGAACAACAGACTGGTTCCAAATAGGAAAAGGAGTACGTCAAGGCTGTATATTGTCACCCTGCTTATTTAACTTATATGCAGAGTACATCATGAGAAACGCTGGGCTGGAAGAAACACAAGCTGGAATCAAGATTGCTGGGAGAAATATCAATAACCACAGATATGCAGATGACACCACCCTTATGGCAGAATGTGAAGAGGAACTAAAAAGCCTCTTGATGAAAGTAAAAGAGGAGAGTGAAAAAGTTGGCTTAAAGCTCAACATTCAGAAAACTAAGATCATGGCACCCGGTCGCATCACTTCATGGGAAATAAATGGGGAAACAGTGGAAACAGTGTCAGACTTTATTTTTGGGGGCTCCAAAATCACTGAAGGTGGTGATTGCAGCCATGAAATTAAAAGACGCTTACTCCTTCGAAGGAAAGTTATGACCAACCTAGATAGCATTTTCAAAAGCAGAGACATTACTTTGCCAACAAAGGTCCGTCTAGTCAAGGCTATGGTTTTTCCAGTGGTCATCTATGGATGTGAGAGTTGGACTGTGAAGAAAGCTGGTGTTGAAGGAGACTCTTGAGAGTCCCTTGGACTGCAAGGAGATCCAATTAGTCCATCCTAAAGGAGATCAGTCCTGGGTGTTCATTGGAAGGACTGATATTAAAGCTGAAACTCCAATACTTTGGCCACCTCAAGCGAAGAGTTGACTCATTGTAAAAGACCCTGATGCTGGGAGGGATTAGGGACATCAGAAGAAGGAGACGACAGGTTGAGATGGCTGCATGGCATCACCAAGTCGATGCACGTGAGTTTGAGTGAACTCCGGGAGTTGGTGATGGACAGGGAGGCCTGGTGTGCTGCAATTCATGGGGTTGCAAAGAGCTGGACACGACTGAGCAACTAACTGACTGAACTGATACTTGTTTTTGTTCTTTGATTTTTTTGTGTGAGCATACACTCCATCAACAGTCTAGATTTTTGTGAATTTTAAAATCTACATAAGAGTGTTATGACGAATATGCTCTTCCTTGACTTGCTTTCTTTTCTCAATATAATACGGAGATTTCTCTGTTGATGATGTAGATGTAGTTTATTCATTTAATTCCTTTGTACACAGATTTCAAGGTTATTGCTTATTCACAGATACCCCTTCCCCTATGGATGGAGACCTAGATTTGCCCCTGGTGTTCCACAATTCTTAATAGCACTGTTAATGATGTCCTCATGGATGGCCTTCCTTTTGCTCATGAGTGTATCCTTCCTGGGTATGACTGGGAAGTGAAATGGCTCAAGAGTGGGGGCGTTATATTTTCAGTTTTGCTATATATCAATAAATTGTCCTCCACAAAGGTTATAATTAAATGACATCCCCACCAGCGGTGTAAGAATATGCCTGCTTCTGGACATTTTCACTAACACTTGGTATCAGCATCTTTCACTTTTGATTTTTTAAGGGAATTTATTTCTGGCTGATGAAGGCTATGTTACAAAGTCCAACCCCTGCCAATGTGCTTCATGCTCCAGATTTGTTTAATATCACACGCTATCTGAACATCTCAAAAGCCAACCCGTTTGCCAGGAATGCGTTTACTGCCTTGATGGCAATCTCTTATTCAAGTCCCAATTAAAATGTCCCTGCTCCTCTCCACTTTCTCTGACTCCCCCAAGTCCTTTATTGGTCCTTCTCATGCCTACGGCTGTTGGTATAGATCTCATTGGTTGCGCTTACGGTGCTCTATTAGGGTTACTTTCTGTGGCTGTTTGCATCCTTGGACTCTGAGACTTTCCAGGGCAGGGATGATAGGCAGGCAGCTCAGTTCATGAGCATCTCCTGAGTACCTCGTTTGTGTCTGGCCTGTGCTAGGTTGCATAGAACTACTATGACAATAACAACAAAAAGTACGTGCCATCATCTCTCCCTCCTGAGTGTTATTTGAATCCTACAGGGGCCCAAGGCAGAAATTTATGAAGCAGTTAGAAAACAGCACCCAGCTGTATAGAATGGAACTCCTGACTCTGTAACACTTAGACAGCCCAGTCAATGATTATTACATAAACACATGGACAAATAAATTAATAAATTAGTTTATCCAATAGAGTCTGCCGAGCACTTGTCTAGGGGTTGGAGATGTAGCAGAGAACCAACCTGTGAGCTGTCTGTTCTCCTTGAACTTACTTGGGTGTGTTTGTTGGGATGGAAGCAGGGATGGACAACAAATGAATCAATAAATTGATATATATTATGTCAGGGAATGAAAGCTGTTGGAAAAGAAATCCAAGTAAGGTGAGCTAGAGGGGTGTTGTCTTGCAGCCCACCTCTGACTTCGGCTGCAGCTGAGTGAGATTCTTTTGCTTATGACAGCTCTCCCCATCCCATGGCACTTTCTCCAAAGCTGAGGAGCTTGCTTGTTTTGGATGGAGCAGCCTTCCCTCCAGTTACTCACAATGCTCACCTGCTCCATTTGCCCTGCATTGGCTTTCTCTCCTACCACTCCCTCACTTCAGCTCCCTAGAATCACCATAAGTACATATTCGGCTCACAAGTTCTTGCCTCTGACTCGGGGAATCCAAACTAAGACAAAAGACGCTGGAGGGGTTGTCAATCAGTAATGAGGAATTAGGAGAGGACTCTTTGAATGGAGGGCCTGAGTGTAAAAAGAATATGCGGTGGATACCTGGAGGAAAGGTGTCTCAGCAGAAGGTACAGCGGATCTAACCCAGCCCTCATCTTGAGATAGGCACATGCTTGGTGTGTTTGAGGAAGAGCTCAGAGAAACAGCTGGAGCAGATGTGAGCAAGGGAGGGAGCAGGGGATGATATCGGAGTAGGGGTGGGAACCTGGTAATCCAAGATAAAGGGTTTGTCATTCATTCTGAATGAATGAATTCGATGCCTTTGAACAGAAGAGAGACAGGATGCAACTGAAGTTTTAAATGAATGCGTGCATGTGTGCTTATGGTTGAAACAGACCTCACAAATAATTTGGTTGTTTAGAGATTCCAATTCGTGCAGTTGAAGAAGGGCAATTGTATTTCAGAATTGTTTTGCAGAAGGGACTTCCTGTAGCTCAGATGGTAGAGAATCTGCCTCAATCCAGGAGACCCAGGTTCAATCCCTGGATCAGAAAGATCCACTGGTGAAGGAAATGGCAACCCACTCCAGTGTTCTTGCCTAGAGAATTCCATGGATAGAGGAGCCTGGCAAGCTACAGTCTGTAGGGTAGCAAAGAGTTGGACATGACTAAGCGACTAACACACATACTAATTTTATTTCATGAGACAGTGTTGAATCACAAACAGTTCTTGCGGTGAGGAGGAAATCGATTCCATGCTTCCACAGTCCTGAAGTTAGCTGTGGTTAAAAGTTGCCTGGCTGTGGTATGACTGAGCAGGAGGGAGAAAATAGGAAGGGAGCAATAGAAATCTGAGGCTGCTTAGAATTTCCCTGGGTCCTGAGGATTTTGAAAATGATGTTTAAGGCTGCACAAAGGTCACAGACTATTTGTAGCTTTGTGATGGGGGTGGGTTTAAGTCAGAATGCCCTCTGCTTAGCCATGTTTTCTAGCAGGTGAGCTACAAGTACAGATAAGCTTCCTTCACAAAATCTGGTCCTACAACTAAGCAGGATGTTAGCTAATTCATCAGGCTTGTGAGAAACTGCTGCCTGGCAGCTTGATTACTTTTGAGTTCCCCACAGCTAAGCCATGTGGGACTGTTGGGTTCCAGAGCAGTTTCTCCTCTGCAAGGTGGTGCCTTTCTGCTTCAGTGCTGGGAGTTTTTAAAAGAGGTGTTTGTGGGATTTATTCACTGCTTTGTTGAAAACAAGGAGAGCACCCTGATCAGATCACAGAATCAGATGACTCAGAGAAATGATGGCCCTTCCTCTTTGCGTCTTAGGAGCGAGTCTTAGAAGTGGTGTAGGAAGGCAGAAAGGCTGCATGTGGAATTACTCAGGCCAACTGATCAAGATGTGGGCACCAAGTGAGGACCTAGAGGAAGGAAGATGACAATAATTCTAAGGAGAGAAATGCCCCTTTCCTTGGTGGAAACTCAGGAATGAATAATCCAGCTAATCTGACTCTCTGGTCCTCTCGTTCTTCTGCTCTGTGTGCATTAAATTTATCATCACCAGGGTAGCTGGAAAATGGAGGTCAAATTTCATTTTGGCCTGCAATGTGATAAAAATGACCTGCAAAAGGTAGATGACAGGTTGTTATTTTATGCCCTGGGAAATAGCAAAGATCAGATAGTACCTCCTCTGTGTTCTCCTTCTTTTTTTCCTTCTTGGATGGCTGATGCTAAGTTCCCTTAGCAATGCATCATAAATGCACATCCTGATTTGTTAGAAGGGTGGTCAAGGTTTAAAAGAAGAACAATCTGTTTCTAACTGGCAATTTCAATCAGTCCAGGTTGACTAGGTACCTTTTGCTGTATGAGTTCTTTACAGAACCACTGACAAGTCATAAAAATATCCAGAGCACAGGCGTGACATTCAAACACACTGTCTCTTCTGCTTATAGTTCATTGACTCCCAGAAGTCATCTATTTATAGCAATTAATGATTTCTAAGCAATTAAGTCCCCCTGTTTCAACAACTATCATATTGTAGGATAAATCTTTCCCAAAGAAATATGTGTGGCAGGCAGTTTCACTTATGGAAACCAGGGCCAAAGTTGGCATGCATGAGGCAGGGGAAGGAGTCTTTTCCATTTGAGGTGGGTAGGATTCACGGCAACTAAGGGTTATTAGGAATTCTCTCTACATCAAGGATTGTTTAAACTTAGGAAGTGCCTAGCCTTCGAGTAGCCTTGCCTCCTGGGATGAAGGTGTCCCTTTTCCAGGGGACAGTCTGGCTCCTGCGTTGCAACCTTCTCCACTGGAGGTCCTTCATGAGTCAGTACTACTGCTGCTCTGCTTTGCTTTGCAAAGATCATTGCAAGGGCTTATCTTGGGTAATTGTTATTACTACCATCTGCATTACGGTATAATTACCTTTCCAAAATGCTAGATCTCTTTAGCTGATGTTTAAAGATAAGTAATAGCCAAATAATTGCCAAGCCTTTGGATACAGAGCAGGAGCTCTGCAATGAAAGGTGGGCATGTGTTTTTCTCTCTTGTTTTTATTTTTTCTTCTTTGTCTGGGAGTGGTAGAGGGGTGACTGGGTTTCCTCCCTAGCTCTCCCTTTATTTTTACACAGACTGATGACTCAGTCAATGTAGAATTTATCCTTATCCCAATCTGATATCCCTCATGTGCAACCAGCAGGATATAGATTGTGACATTCAATAAAATTAACTTGTAATAATCAGAACTTGTGGTGGGTAAATGCTGTCCTCTGTCCCTGAGGAACAAAAGTGAGCAAGCAGGTGAGATGAATTAGAAGAAAGTCCCCGGGTCTTTCGGATCAGACAGGCAGATTTGGTGTCATCTTATCCTGACTCCTCAATTTTCATATAAAAGATTGAAACTCCTTTCTTTGTGATCCCTGATGCTCTAAAGTTTGAGCTACACTTGGTGATTAAACCTTTAGTGTATTTCTTTATGAGCATGATCAATCAGCAGAACCTTATCTGCATGTGAATTTGGTTTTTTACTATAAATCCTAGACTACCTAAGACACAAAACTGTGGATGGTGAGATATAAAGATGCAGAAAATGAGAAAATTTAAGAAAATGGGGAGAAAAATATGGATTAAAATTGATAAGGCACAGAAAAAAGCATGATAAATAATATTGTGATGGTTTACATAGGAACAGTATTGAATTAATGGTTTTAAAATTGCTATTTTAAATCCTGCTTACTGTTTGACATTCCTGTTTTTCTGGAAATTCATTTGATTAAGCAATTGGCCCAAATATTTACCTCCTTAAATTCTTATATAAGTAAGGCAGATGAATTACTTTGAGCCATGTGGATTCAAGGAGTAGGTACCGTATGTCCAAAAAGCTGGGGTAAGTGCTATCTTGAAAAAACCATCAGTCCCCAAACTTACCTGTTATAAACCATAGTTTACACTGGGCAAACCAGGAAGGATGCTAGTATTTTAATCTCAACTGCTAGTCATATTCTCCACTCCAGTAGAGAAAGTATGCTGGAAAAGATTTTAATGTGTTGGTATTTATATGTTAGGCTGAAAAATAGCTTCTACTAGTTGAAATAGCTTTCTTTCTCTTGCTGCATTCCCACCATCAATTAAGCAGTCATTTAAAAAGCATTTTATACAGCCCCATTTTAAGAAATATCTGCACCCATCAGAGCTGACATTCAAACAGCAAACTGTATAGCTTCCTGATCGTGTGTGTTTTAAGGGGAGTAGAAATGTGCTTTACTCCATGCTCCACCACTATCTGAAATTCCTCTGTTAGATCTTGGTTATTTTGATATAACATTTTATTCCATTTTCAAGACAAAACTCCTAGAAGGAGTGCTGTAGTAAACTTTGCCACTTATTGTGAGCAATTTGCTCAGATGTTTTCTAGAGAAGCAGACTGAGATGAGGACCGGTAAAGAAAGCAGGCAGAGAGTGGAAAGCTCACAGAGCTGGTGAGGGATGTGGGGTGGAGAACAGGAAAGGGATGCTAAGGGTAAACTCCACCTTCTTCCCCATTTTTCATGAAACTGGCTGAAACTCTGGTTTTCTGGTCAGTTAAACCAAGGAAAGAATTGAATCAAGGCTGGGTGTTTTAGGCTGAGTGCTAAGAAAATACATTCTTCCTAGTAGAGAGTTGCCCAGTCTGCTTTCTTCCTTTTGTTTGTTGGTGTCATATTGATCTAATGTCTGCTTTGTAGGAGTCACTACTAAGAACCAACAGAGAAAACACACCGTACTTGTCCTAATGTTGCTCCTGGGAATGGACACAAAAAGAGTGTCAAAATGCCCAAAGCTTCATGAAACATCTCTACACCGGAGAAAGTCAGTATGGAGTCAGAATTTTAGGGTCCCGATGAAGCCTCATATAGTTTGCAGTCAGGGAAAAATCCATCAGTCCCCCAAAAGTCTTATTGCAGGACATTCTTCTGGGATGTGTACTTCCTTGGAAGGATGAGGAGAGGTGAGCTGCTTTGATGCCAGACCCGTGTCTCTCTCCCTTGCATTCCTCTAGCTTCTCTGTAATTGATGCTAATTGAATTTCAAAGCAAAGGTAGCACTCCTCCATTACTGTGGTGAATATTCCGGTCATTGAAACCTGCCGTTACCTTACACAATCCCAACCTTGCCTATTGCAGTTTGGGAGTTACAGCTAGGGGCCAGCTCAGGTAAGGGCAAATATAAGAATACTCAAGTGGATTGCCATGCCCTCCACCAGGGGATCTTCCTGACCCAGGGATAAAGCTCGTGTCTCTTATGTCTCCTGCATTGGCAGACAGATTCTGTACCGCTAGTGCCACCTTAGAAGCCCAAACAGATAGATTAGTGCATTTTAAACAAAGAAAAGCAAGAAGCCCTCTGGAAATGGAAAAACCAAATAGTTGGATACTTTTGAGAAAAGTTACTAAACACTCTTAAATTTGCATGACAACTTAAAAACGCTCAAGCTTTTGCAGTTATAGACTAGTAATTGATCTAGATATCTCTTCTTGCTTCTTCTTTTCTCATGTTCTGGAGCTGAGAAAAGCAGCATTTCTAATTTACATGTCCAAATTAGTTTCAACCTACTTATATTGAATGATAATAGATTTCTTTTTCTTATAATTAATGTTGTCTGAAAACATAATACAGATTTAACTTATCATTGTAAAGATCTTAAGATTTTAATATTTTTGCAGAGGCATAAATACAGTGTAGCTATAATTATTTCATTATGTATGTATAAAAATAGGATACGGCAAAAAGTACATGCTTTCCCTCACTGATTACTCTTAATGTCTCCCAAATTTCCTGATTTACAATATTCTCTAAGGATGTAGATTTTTCTAATTGAAGTACAGTAATTTGCATATTTTTAGACCTTGTTGACACAGTTAATTGATATGTCATTACTTATATCATGCTGAATATAATTTACACTCTTTATTCACGGCAGACTTACAATGCTGTCCTTTTGGGGAAGAACTCACAAAGTAGCATTCTTTGTCGGCTTTTCTTTTTTGCTTAGCCAGCCTTTGCCCAAGGAAAACCAGAAAGAATGACGGCCAATTGGCAGGGTTTTCTGTTCAGCTGCATATTAACCATTAACATAATAGTCTAATAAATCTTAGCAGTGGTGGTAAGAATGGATTTTTTTTCCCCTAGCAGTTTGCTATTTTCAAAAGACTTTTCACCTATTATTATCTCAATTAATCCTCACATAATCCTTGAAAAAGGGATTGTTACATTTCCTTTACTGATGAGCAAAGAGACATGAGTTTGGGAGACATGAAGACTGGTCCAAGGTCATTGTAGCTAAAAGATGGCAGAGCTGGATGGACACCACTTTTCACCTTAAGGACCATGTTTTTTCCCCTGCACTGCACATTCCACCAGAGAGGTAAGGAAATACGACAAGAAGAGTATGAAAGAAAGGAAAATCAGGAAGAACTCCTAGTGAAGATTTGTTGTTATTGTTCAGTCGCCAAGTCATGTCCAACTCTTTATGACCCCATGGACTGCAAGATGCCAGGCTTCCCTGTCCTTCACTATCTTCCAGCGTTTGCTCAAACTCATGTCCATTGAATCAGTGATGCCGTCCAACCGTCTCATCCTCTGTCATCCTCTTCACCTTTGGCCTTCAGTCTTTCCCAGCATCAGGGTTTTTTTTTTTTTTCCAGTGAGTTGGCTGTTCACTTGAGGCAGCCAAAGTATTGGAGCTTTAGCTTCAGCATCAGTCCTTCCAATGAGTATTCAGGGTTGATTTCCTTTAGGATTGACTGGTTTGATCTCCTTGCTGTCCAAGGGACACTCAAGAGTCTTCTCCAGTACCACAGTTCAATAGCATCAATTCTTCGTATACCAAACATATAAGCTTTGAGACAGGGGAAGAGGTTCACATCAGAGGTGTCTGTCTAGGTGTGTCTGAAAAGTGTAATGTTCCCCAGCACATGTGCCTGTTTTCCTGTCCCTGAGAACCTGAATGGGAGTGCTGTGTACTCACTTTTTGCTTCTTTGTCACTCCCACAGTGCTTTGCTAGGTTCAAATGAGGCACTCAGAAATCATTATGGAGTGACTGAATGGCATCCTTCAGAAGTGGGCCTTATGGCTTCATTGTTCCGACGATGGACTGTGATCATATCTATGCCAGCTTTGGCCACCCACACCCATCCGAATCACACAGGCCTCCTCAGCAAATTACTTTTTTCCCTTTTTCCTTTTCTTTGCTTTTTTAAAGCCCCATTACTCAGGCTGGAGAGTTCTCTTGTTAAAAAGATGGTTGGAATTGGGCCTAGCATTTACGTGGACTGCTAAAGATGTAGGATCTGCTTCTGGTGGATTTCCAAGTGTGCAATCCATCCAAGCAGCTGAAAATCACAACAAATGGAGTTCAGAAAGCATGCAAAGGCGAGACATTACGGTATAATGGAAAAAGCATCAGCCTGGGAGTGAGACAGGCCTGGGCTTGGATCCAAAATCTGCCTCTTGCTAAACATTTCATCCCTTGTAATCACCTCCCTGAGCCTCAGTTTTCTTTCCTGAGCAATGGGTCTCTAGTTCATGCTTCTCCTTGGGGGCAGTTCAGAGATAAGGTGTGGCAAACACCCAGCTCAGTACCTAGTGCCTACGGATGTTATTTTCCTTCCCTCATTCATTTTCAGGCTGACATTGATCCCATTTAGATGAGGTGTAACTTCTGCTCAAAGAAGATATGCACCTCAATTCTTTATTCATGGATGTTGGGTTGCATGACTTTTTCATGCCTCATTAATGTCCAGGGTTGGTGTTGAGAACTATGGACCTGTCTGTTGACCACTATGAACACAAGTAGAGGGGCTTCAGTTTTCTCCACCCAGCAGTGGGGGGGGGGGGGTCTCATGCAATCTGGGGGATGGCTGCACTTCCCTGTTTCACAGAAGGGGGCAGTGTTGGGCACCAGGTAGGTTCCTCCTGGTCTCTTCACCCGGAAGCTCTTTCTCTGATGAAAGGCAGGCTGATCTTCCTCTAGAGCAGGGGTCTCCAACCCCCAGGATCTAATGCCTGATGACCTGAGCTGGAGCTGATGTAATAATAGAAGTAAGCTGCACAATAAATGGAATGCACTTGAATCATCCCCAAACCATCCCCCACCTGAAGAAAAACTGTCTTCCATGAAAATCAGAATTTCGTGGCCCCTGGTGCCAAAAAGGTTGGGGACTGCTGCTCTAGAGAATGCTGCAGCTGTTCATCACTTTCCTCCAGCAGCGGGAAATATGCTGAGCCCAAGGAAGAGAGTGAGGGCTGGCCACCGGCTGTAGTTTTCCTTTATTTTCTAGAGGTATGAGGCAGCAGAGTGGAAGGAATCCAGGTGATGGAGATGTGCAGCTGAATCTTACCTTTGGATTTCAGCTGCAGGACATGCAGAAGTCACTTCATCTCTTTGACACTGAGTACCCCCTTTGTAAAACAGTGAAAGTGTTAGTCACTCAGTTGTATCTGATTCTTTGCAACTCTATGGACTGTAGTCCACCAGGCTTCTCTGTCCATGGGATTCTCCAGGCAAGAATACTGGAGTGGGTAGCCATTGCTTTCTCCAGGGGTAGCCTAATATGGTGATTAAGAGTGATGATTCTGGAGTCACCTGCTGTATGACTAATGGGCAAGATGCCTAACTCCTTAGCACCTTACTTTCCTTATTTATGTAAGTGGGTATAAAAAATGAGGACTCCAGAATCATCACTCTTAATCACCATATTAGGCTACCCC
Source organism: Bos grunniens (assembly GCF_055505025.1). Classification (NCBI taxonomy): domain Eukaryota; kingdom Metazoa; phylum Chordata; class Mammalia; order Artiodactyla; family Bovidae; genus Bos; species Bos grunniens. The sequence continues at coordinate 74,678,401 of NC_141170.1, forward strand.
TGGAGAAAACAATGGCAACCCACTCCAGTACTCTTGCCTGGAAAATCCCATGGACAGAGGAGCCTGGTAGGCTACAGTCCATGGGGTTGCGAAGAGTCGGACACGACTGAGTGACCTCACTTTCACTTTTCACTTGCCTGCATTGGAGAAGGAAATGGCAACCCACTCCAGTGTTCTTGCCTGGAGAACCCCAGGGACAGCGGAGCCTGGTGGGCTGTTGTTTATGAGGTCGCACAGAGTCGAACACGACTGAAGCAACTTAGCAGCAGCAGCAGGCTACCCCTAAAAATTATCAAATAGAAAAATGACTGACTTGGGATTCAGGAATGAATCCTAACTCCTAACTCCTTAGCACCTTACTTTCCTTATTTATGTAAGTGGGTGCAAAAAGGTGGTAATGAAAGATAAATGAGATAATCTAGGTGAAGCTGGTAGAGAAGTGGAAGCTCATGGAGAGTACTCAAAAAACGTTAGTCAGCATCACCACCACCACCACCATCAGCAGCAGCACGATCATCATCAGCACTACAGTAATCAGCTTGAGTCAATGAGGGTATTTGCAAATAACAAGTGACATCTTCTTAAGGTACAGCGCCAAAGAGGACAAGTTGTTATTATTGTTCAATTACTCAGTTGTGTCTGACTCTTTGCAACCCAGTGGACTGAAGCACTCCAGGCTTCCCTGTCCTTCACCATCTTAAGGTACAGCGCCAAAGAGGACAAGTTGTTATTATTGTTCAATTGCTCAGTTGTGTCTGACTCTTTGCAACCCAGTAGACTGCAGCACTCCAGGCTTCCCTGTCCTTCACCATCTCCCGGAGTTTGCTCAAACTCATGTCCATTGAGTTGGTGATTATTCAAGGCATTTTATTGCCCTAAAACCACAAAGTCCCTGGAGGCAAGGGGAGCTGCAGTTGCACTGTTTTTTCTCTAGGTGGTGCAACATTTGTCAGTGAGAAAACAGGTGTATTTACAGAAAAGCACGTTAAGGTTTTCTACAAATAGATGTTCATCTGGAAAACACGGGCTGCACATGTAGAAGGAGCTTCAGTGGTCAAGCAGGTACACACGTTTTTGCTGGCAATTAACAGCTATCTTTCCTTGGCAGTCCCGCCTGTGGTCCTGATGACCAATGGCACTGAATGGGTTAGAACAATCACGCCCCTACACAGAGGAGCTCATGCTCTAAGCAACCTCTTTGCAACCTACCTTCAGAGACAATAATGTGATAATAAGGTGTGAGTAGCAGCAGTAAATGTGTATTGAGTCCTTCCTTGGCACGTGCCAGGCAGTGTTCTAGGTCCTTTACCCGCATCCACACTCAGTCGTTCCAGTAGCTCTGTTAGGTGGGCTTCATTTGCAGACCGAGAACACTGTAACACAGAGAGTGTGAATAAACTATCCCAGGTCACATGCAGCATAAGCATGTGGCAAAGGATGGGTCTGAACCCAGGTCTCTGATTCAGAAATGCCCACGCTCTTAAAATCTGCGTGATCCTGCCTCATGAGGCACAGATGTAGGAGGTGACAGGTGGGGTTGTTTGAAGCCCAAATAGTCATTCTGAGGTGGTTTGACCATAGCTTAATGGTTGTACAGAAGGGTCCTCTTTGCATTCTCAGGCATTTGCCACTGTATGTGCCTCTGTCTCCATCTGTCTGTCTCTCTATTTATCTCCCTTTATATTCTCTCTTATCTCTCTCTTGCTCTACCTTGCCTTCTCTCCCTCCTCCCTCTCCTACATTCCCTCTGCTTCATGCAGGGTTCAAGGCTCCAATCTACCCACAGTCTGGTAATTGACATGTTCTGCAGAGGTATCAACATGCTACAAGTTCATGGACATTCAAATCAAACTTGCTGTACATGAGTAACCAAAGATTGGTTTAAGAAATCATTTCCTTCCCCCATCTCCCAAATATCTGTAAATAGAATTTGGCCAAGGGATGATTCTATATACATATTATGCTTTTGCTGCTTGAAAGGAGAGGAAGAAGGTAAAAATTCTGAAGCCCCGAAAGAAAGCAATATTCTCAACTACAAAAAATTTGTTCTCTCCAGCTCTAAACATGTAATAAATCACCCTACAAAGAGCCTCATCTTTGAACTAAAAGTTGGAGGCTGCTCTACATTGGTTTTGGGCTGGTTAGGGAAGGTATACTGTGCGATGTCACCTGTGGCCTTTGAAAGGACCAGAGAGTACGTGTGATTGTGTACCTTCAAAATGTGATTTAATCGATGAGTGTTTCTGGGGTTTTGGAGGCATGCTCATCTTAGCTCTTTTGGAGAATTCCAAGCTTTGCTTTGTCGATATAAGCCTGATCTAGTCTTCAGTTTTAAGATGAGAAAATCATCCACTTCTTGGTTTTTCTTGATTTCTCTTGGTTTCTCAAGTATATGACTTAACAATTTTAATGATTTTTGGAATTACACTGCAACAGGCTGAGCTTTTTTTGGTTGTGTGGAAGGTGGTGAAGGACATAATTACCCAAGTTTCAGGAAATATCTGGTATTTCATGAGGGAAAATGCCAACATTTGGTACATCTGATGATTTCATTTTATATGTGTGAAAACAGAGGCAAATGTCTGTATTTGAGGAGAGTAATGGTATAGATCAGTGTCTGTACTTTTGTTGAACACACTGTTAAAATAATAATTAAGCCTCCACACCTGTTAGACTGTGAAAAAAATCCTCTTTTCAGAAAACAGTGCCTTTCAAGAAGCATATCACTGAAATGAGGACAGGAGAGGCACATGGCTTTCTTGTCTCTTTCTCCTTTTCTTTCTTTATTCTTTTCCTTTCTTTTTCTGCCTCATCTCATCACCCTCTCCTTCTTCCTCATCATTTCTTTTCTGGGGAAAGCTGTTTCATGATCCTATTAAATTATTTTAGCTGGGATATCTCTGAATCCAACTGAGATTCAGCCCCTCCTATGTTTCTTGAGCCATGTGGCACTTCAAGTGAACTCTGAAGGACAAAGAGCAAGAAAGAAATGTTGGGTGAGGAGGGAAACCATCACCAGCACCAAAAGCAGCACCCTCACTTTCACTGGCCCCAAACAGGAAGAAACTGATTGGCCCCAGAGGGAGAAACTAATCAACTAGCAGGTATTTCCTGAACACCTATTATGTGCAAGGCATTCAGCTAGGTCCTGGGTAGGCACCCTGCCTGCGCTTAACAACCTGATGGGATTGGCCATTGCAAAGCAAAGAGACCTCCCACATACCAGCGATGGACTAAACACCTGGTAAAAACTGTTTGATTAATTTCTCAAATACCTCTTCAGTGTTAGTTTCAGAGTTCTTTAAAGACCCATGGGAGGTGAAAAAGAAAAATAGAGTTCAGTGCTCACCACTGGACCATCTGCTGTCTTACCAGAAAGTAGAATATTCTTTTTTTTTTTTTCTGTAAATTTGCATATACTCCCTAAGAAGTCAGTTTCCTAATTTCCAAATTGGGGATAATAAAACTACTGAACTCTGGGTGAAATACTTAGTGCCAAACATGTTGTTGTATTCAATAATTGTTAACTAAACTATTATTGTTGTTGTTATCTTCTGTTGGCTTCCAAGGACTTGTATCCCCAATTCCAGATAGCCCAGTGATGCTTTTACAGCTCTACACTTTCCCTAATGATGGCTGAGGACAGAGTACAACTAAAGAAGTTGGATACAAGATGTCAAGGAAGTGCATAATTTTAGGAATGCAACAAAGGAAGATTCAGCGGGCATTTTTTGTTTGTTTGTTTGTTTCTGTAAGCCAATATTTTTCACACCAGTACTGTGTCCATGGAGTTTTATGTCTTCTCTTTAACTTGCAAACTGATCATTTCTCAGAAACTAGACTCCTGTAACATTTCGTTAAAAAGATATCTCTGCCAGGCAAGGCACTAAGCCGAATCTTTGCATTTACCCTCTTATCACAAGCAGATCCTTTTTCTAGATCAGATGTTCCTGATATAGGTAACAAGGTCATCAAAGGGAGAATGAGAGAGCAAAGAGAGGAAGGAAACCAGTACCCATGAGAAGATGATTTTATGTCGCCGGAATGCTGATCCACTTGCTGCAAATCTGTTCTGAATATAAACATGTGGTTTTCACCAGATTCGTGCCTGCTAGGGTTTAGGAAACATGCCAGTGTGCAAGGACCATTTACTGAATGATAGTCACAGGGCTCTTTTCAAGACTGTAAAGAAACTCCCTCACTTTAGTTCTATTTCTGCCCTCTGTTCCACCTCAGAACATAGACATTCCTTTCCATGAGACTGTGACATGACCCTTCAGTACTTAGAAGGCATAGTAGTAGCCAAAGAGTCTAGGCTTCAGAGTCAGACTGCCTGCCTCAGAGCCTGGATCTCATTAGCTTGTCTCTAGCGTGATCGTAGGCAACTTACTAAGTGCCCTGTGCCTCGGTATCTTTACCTATAAAATGGGGTAATAAAGATTCCTGGCCTTCCTGGTGGCTCGGTAGTAAAGAATTCACCTGCTACTGCAGGAAATATGGGTTCGATCCCTGGGTCGGGAAGATCCCCTGGAAGAGGAAGTGGCAATCTACTCTAGTATTCTTGCCTGGATAATCCCATGGACAGAGGAGCCTGGTGGGCTACAGGCTCTGGGGTTGCAAAGAGTTGGACATGACTGAGCGACTAAACAACAATAACAGCAATAAGGATTCCTATCCAAAGAGATGACTTAATGTGAACAAAGAGCTTAGAGCAGTGTCTGGCACTCAGTAAGCTCTGCAGAAATATTTGCTCTTGTTATTGTTGATGCCACTACCAGCTATGGAGTCTTGTACTATGTGCCAAGCACTTTGATAAATGCTTTACATCTAACATATTATTTATTTCTTATTTCCATCTGGTTGTCTTTATATTATTTCCACTTGGAGCCATCTCCTTAGAAAGGCATTGCATAAGCTATTTTATCTTCCTTGCAGCACTGTTTAGGGCCTGAAGTCATTTTTGCTATTTCTTTGATTGTGTGTTTATTGTGTCACTCTGTGCACTAAGATGTAAGTTTATTGAGGGCAGAGATGCTCTCTTGTTCACCATGTGATTCCTGGTCCCCTGGCCTGGCATATTGTAGGGACTCATAAATATTGACTGACCTGATTCTCTTGCCCAGTTGGAGATATCCCTGAAGCTGTTAGCTATTTCTCAGGTGACTTGGTTTCTACATTTTCTCCAGTCTACTGTTCATCTTATTCCTCTTAAAGTGTGGCACCAAGAACCAAGCATCATATGCCAGGTGTGATCCTGTTGGCCCGAGGGCTGCAGAAGTGTTTATTCTCGGGAGAATGGCTTCCATCTTGTTTTCTTAGGGAGAGACATCCATGGTTCTTTTCATTTCTGTCTCAGCTAGGGAGCACACCTCAGCTACTGGCCAGCCAGACATTATGAAGCAAGGTTTTTCTTACAATTGCTTCAATGATTATAGTTGACCATGTGGGGCTTTACTTTTATCCTCATTGAGTTTTTCTTGGCTCTGTTTGTCAAAATAGCTTAGAACTTTCCTTCTGACATCTATTGTATGTGCTCTCTTTCTTCAAATATCCATACATAGTCAGTGTAATCTGTACACACTCCTTCACACATGTGGAGCCAGATAGAGCCTGTAGCACCTAAAGTAGCCATCCCATATTGACTTTAAAAGGAAATTATCAGATTATTTATGATAATAGCTAGTATTAAGCACTTAGTGCATGCGAGGTCTTGTTCTAAGGGTTTCGAATGAATTAACTCGTTTAATCCTCACAAGAATTTTACATGGTAATGACCATTAGTATCACCATGTACACATGCAAGAAATAAATAATCATAGAGAAACTAAATAATTTACCCAAGATATTGAGACAGAGTTGAGATTCAACCCAGAGAGGACCAGAGCCTGTTCTTTTTACTCTAACACCCTACTTGTGATCCCTCATGTAGATTACTAATCCATTAGTCCATACTTCCTGGTTACAGTGACTTCTGGCTATTAGTAATTCACTTAAGTCCACCATCTTATTCTCAAATAAACCATGGAGCATTTCACTTAACATTTTGATTAAGTTAAGGTTGTTCTGTTTTTTTTTTTTTGCATTTCCTTGATATTGTTTGTGGGCAATAATGTTCCCAAGGTTGGAGTTCATTTATTGTGACCTGGCAGGTACCTACTTGGATGTATCAGCGGCAACTTTTTTTGTCCCAGAGAGGTCATCTTTTTGTAAATGACACAGGCACCTCAGCTTTAAGTGCTTCTGAAAGTGTATTGAAAATGTTAGTCACTCAGTTGTGTCCGACTTTTTGTGATCCCATGGATTGTAGCCCACCAGGCTCCTCTGATAATGGAATTCTACTGGAGTGGGTTGCTATTTCCTTTTCCAGGGGATCTTCCTGACCCAGGGCTCGAATCCAGGTCTCCTGCATTGTAGGCAGATTCTTTACTGTTTGAGTACTTACAGGCTTATGTTGAGCATCAAAAGTTTTAAAAAAATGATGTATTGGGAACATTCTAATAGTTTTGCACATCTGTCTTTTAGTCTTCATGGATGGAAATGAACAGTTTCATGGCCTCAAAGCCATCCAAGGGCCTAATATTTACCATGCACCATCTCAAGTAGCTTATTCAGATCAAGAGTGCTGAAAAGCCAAAGCTCAGTTGAGACCAATGAAATAGCATTTGCTTGTTGGATCCAGGACTAGCACACTTATGCAAGGTTCTTCAGATTGCAGGATGTTGGTAAAGTGAGCGATGGAATTGTCATCTCCATCAGAGGTCCTTTTGGCCTAAAAAACTTTGCAATTTGCCCTTCCCTTGTAGCTAATAGCCAAAGGTAAAGAGTTGAAGTCAATCAAATATGGATCCTGCAGTATTTCCTAGTCTGACAAACAAGATGATTTTAGATGGAACACAGATGTATGTATGCATTTTTACTTTAACAGTTATGTAGAAAAATATACCATTAATTTACAAAACAAGTGATATTATGGTTATTATCTCTTAGGATTAAGCAAAGTAAAAAACATGAGTCAATTTGAATTTCATTTGAAGAAAAATATTCAGTAAATACCAATATTGGTAGTTTGGAGATTAGCAAAGATTGTGAAAGTGATATATAAATGAATAAGATCTGGAGAATATTGAGCTAATGCAATGTTAATTAAAAAGGTAATTTTATGTATGTAAATGCCACTGAAAGTTTTTCATGCCTATTATATTTTTAGAGCTCAAATTGAGCATGTAGTCTTTCATGAGCAGTCTTTCATGGCAGGAAGACACACTGATAGATTGGAAGAGTGTGGCAATAACCATGGTAAATCCTAGAGATACATCACTCCTTGGTAGCATGGTGGGTAGGATCTTGTAATGAAACACACACTCTCAGGAATATCTAACTCTTACCTGCTTTTCAAATAAAGTAATTTCATGTTTTTATCCTTTAGTGTTACTTTAACCCTCCCACACCCAATGTTTATTTTTTAATTACAAAATAATCTAGTTTTTTTTTTTGGTAGCAAATAAAAAGCATACAAGTTGAGACAGCCTTGACTTCCAAACTGTTTTCAGCAATGCCACTGTATTAGTCAGCTCTCGCTGTGTAACAAACCAGACCAAGATTCAATAGTTAAATATAATGATCTTCCTTTTAGCTCACAATTCTGTGGTTCTGTAATTTGGGTTTGTCTCATCTGGGTTCATACACACATCTGCAGTGAGCTGATGGTTAACTAGGCACTTTGATTTGGGGCTTGCAGGTTGTCATCTGGAATGATGGAGGTAGTTGGGCCACATGTCTCTCAACATCCATCAGGCTAGCATGGCTTGTTCTCTTGGCAGATAGAGCACAGAAGAGTGTAAGACCACTTGACTCTGAGAACCAGCACAATGCTGCTTCTAATACATTTGTTGTTGTTGTTGTTTAGTTACTAAGTTGTGTCCAACTCTTTGCAACCCCATGGACTATATAGCCTGCCAGGCTCCTCTGTCTGTGTGATTTCCCAGGCAAGAATACCAGAGTGGGTTGCTGTTTCTTTCTCTAGGGAATCCTTCCCCACCTAGTTATCAATCCCATGTCTCCTGCATTGACAGGCAGATTCTTTACCACTGAGCCATCTGGGAAGCCCTTTAATACATTGGATTGGTCAAAGCAAATCCCAAGGCTAGTTCAGATTCAAGGGGAAAGAGATTTCACCTCTTGGTGGGAGGAACTGCAAAATTACAATGCAAAGGGAAGTAGTTACAGGGAAGTGAAGTGTTGTGACCATTTTTTGTAGTCTATTACAACCACTTGGCAAGCCTGTCTCCTTGGACAGATCACTTCACTTCTGTATGTCATGGTATCCTTGTATCTAAAAAACAAAATACACACACACTCACATATACACCAGCCCCTCAGTGCTCAAAGTGGCAACCAGGCCATGTGAATCAGGCCAGTTATGTTAAAATACTTTGAAACCTACAAAGTTTCTTTGAAAGGTTATGATTTTGTGCTAACTTTGCACAAATTCCTCTGTAGAAGGGACATCATAATAGAACTTGCCTCATAATGAGATGCAAAGCGTCAGTAAGATGGTGACTGCAAACTGCTTAGGCCAGTCCTGGCACAAAGAAGGATTTCATAAACAGCAGTGACTCTTTTTATTATATTTATTAAAAAACTAAGATAAACTGCATATAGGTGGAGAATACTGAGTAGGTTGTGATTAAAAAAGAAACAAAAACAAAAGACAAAACAAACCCATTGTAGTGAAATATGAGCTGACCCCCAAATCTCCAACTGCTTTACTATAAAATGTATTTGTTCATTGCCAGTTGATGGCTTTTGAAATCATTTATTTTTATTGTCTAACAAAGGGCACTTTGTTGAGTGCTTCATTATCTGTAGAAATGCTTTAGCATTTGCACCAAAATTCTGTGCTCAAATGCTAGAGCTGGCAATACCTCTTAGTGATAATTTTCAAGTTAAGTATTATGCATCAGGTAAATGATTGTGCATATAAATGGTCATTTTAGATGGTGCATTAGCAGGTAGAAATGGACAATCTTTTCCAAGGAACATTCAGTGTTTTTTCCCCCCACAGTTAACTGCTTCAAGTAAGATTGTAGAACATGCTGTGATGTAGTACAAAGTCAGATTAAAAAATAATAATAAAGATCTCACTGTTAGCTCTTCTAAGAAAGGACTCAGTACATTTGTTGTTTCTTTTCTTCTGCTTTGCAGTCTCACGTGTGTTTATGATGTTATTTGAGTAATGCTACTAAAAAAACAAAAAACAAAAAACAAAACCTGCTAACAGCAACATGCCAGTTAGAACTTGTAGCCCTTACTCATTACAGGCATTGTTTTAAAGTACAGACACCTAGACGTCATAACCGCAGGTAACTCCTTTAATGAAAGTGCTTCTTTGTTTACTGTTTCCAGCACTAGATTGTACAGCTCTGAAAAGCATTTGTTGTTGATTAGTTACTAAGTTGCGTCCAACCCTTTTGTGACCCCATGGACTGTAGCCTGCCAGGCTTCTTTGTCCATGGGATTTCCCAGGCAAGAATACTGGAGTGGGTTTCCATTTCTTTCTCCAGGGGATCTTCCTGACCCAGGGATCAAACCGGTATCTCCTGCGTTGGTAGGTGGATTCTTTATCTCTGAGCTGCCAGCGAAGCCTCCAAAAGGCATGGGTTGGAATTTACTCAAATCTTAGTGAGTGCAAACACAAAGTGCTAAATTACTGCATATTAAAATGAACATTCAGGTGCCACCACGAGGGCATCTCTCACATTTCTCTAATCTTTTTGATTCAAAACTACTTTGGCTTCCAGTAAGACAGTCCAAGATGCATTTCAATTCAAGAAAAGGATGATGAATGAATGATGGTGGTTTATGGAGTTCTATCTCATTTCTTTTTTTTTTTTCCTTTTCTGGAAGGGAAGGGAAAAGAGGATTCTCATTTCTTGCAGTCTTCTTTTAACCAAAACCTCATATAGTTGATTAAAAGACAAGAAATATCCCATTAAAGATGCTTTGAGTTGTACTGTGTTCCCCCATGCTGTTTGCAGGAGTATATTACTATAAGATAACCTGTGTATGGCATACAGAGAAACCTATTCCCTTATAAGGTAACCTTAAAGATTGCAGATAATTTCCTGGAAATGGAGTCTGCATTAATACATATAAATGGTGGTTGACTCATTGCCTATGTCTGTTCTAAGATATCCTGGATGTAGTTAAAGTGACCTGTTTCCTGTTGGTTTCCTTCTCTAGATGGTAAACTCCCTGAAGACAGGGCAACTGTGTTTTGTTACTTGCATGCCCATCACCTCCCAGAGTACCTGGCATCTATTAGGCACTAAGGAGCCCAAGAATTCTTTCATGGCTTGAAGACACTGCCCAAGCCCTGCCCTCAAGGAGCTTCCTGTATAGTGTTGGGGAAGATTGAGTTTTAAGACTTACTTCTAAAACTCATAAGGACTTTTGACGGACTTTGGTGCAGAATGTATAAAACAGAGCAGATTGGCACTGTTGCCATGGTTTGTTGCTTGTACTCCTAACCTCTGACCTTTCCTTCTTGGCTCTGCCTTCTTGTGTCCAGTCTATCTTTTCCACATGGTTCTCTGAGTTGGCATTATTTGTATTACTATTATTATTCTTGCTGTTCTTGTTGTTATTTTCTTAACTTGGGTTACACTTCTCTGAGGAGGCTAAATCTTTGCTGTGGGCCTTTGGCTGGGAAGTGATAGGTCTTCTCCACACTTGATAGAGGTTTGTCTAGCATGGGGCTTTGCCCACTCTGCATGGTCAGGAAATATATATATATATATATATACACACACACATACATATATATACATGTATATATGTGTATATATATATTTAAATTTTATTTTATTTATCCAAAAAGTATCTTACATTGAAGCATAGCTGATTAACAGTGCTGTATACTGCAGGTGTACAGGTGTACAGTTTCAGGTGTACAGCAGGTGATTCAGTTGTACATATACATGTATCTGTTCTTTTTCAAATCCTTTTCCCATTTAGGTTATTACAGAATATTGAACAGAGTTCCCTGTGTTATATAGTGGGTCCTCATTGGTTTTCTGTTTTAAATATACTGGTGTGTACATGTCAATCCAAAACTCGCAGTCTATCCTCTCCCGCAACCTATTGCCCCTGATAACTATGAGTTTGTTCTCGAATAAGTCTGTGAGTCTGTTTCTGTTTTGTAAATAAGTTTGTTTGTATCATTTTTTTTTAAAAGATTCTGCCTATAAGCAATATCATATGATACTTGTCCCAGGAAATATATTTCTAAGTGCCCAAACATCTTCTGTTTATAGCTGTTTTCTGGTTCCTCCCTAGCCCTCCATATTGTAATCTCGATCCTCTTCTGCCTTTGAACATCTCTTAGCTCTGCTTTACCCCACTCTGCTTTCAAGGATGAATCTTGGATTGTTTCCTCATTACAGTGTTTCACTGTAGGTGGGACAGTGGGGGATGATGGCGGCTCATGAAGTAAAGGCCATGTAATAAAGCAGTTGAGGCATGTTGCAAAAAGAACAGAAAAATCACCAGCTAAAAAGGTAGTTTTGTTCTGTGTCAGCACTGTTCTAGGTACTGGAACAAAGCAGTGAATATAGTGACTGAGTTGTAGGGTGTTAAAGCTGGAAGAAGGGACCTTCTCATACAACACATCTTTGTTGCAAAGCCTCAGAATACCAGGTGTTGTGGTAGGTTTCAGGGGCTACAGCTATACTCCAACCCTGGGGTCCCTAACCCCTGGGCCGTGGACTGGTCTGGTCCATGGTCTGTTAGGAACTGGGCTGCACAACAGGAAGTGAGTGGCGGGTGAAATTAAAACCATCCTCCCTACTCTACCCATGGAAGAATTGTCTTCCCCAGAACTGGTCCCTGGTACCGAAAAGGTTGGGGTCTGCTGCTCTAGCCTAAGGCTCTTAAGAGTGTTTTTTTGGAGGAAGAAAAGTCCTGGTCCAGCAAACCTCAAGACTTGAGATGATGAGAGTGAAGATTAAGTCCTTGTTATTCACTGTGTTCCTAGTTGGAATAGAGTGGCTGCATTTGAAGGTGGGTCGGTTGACTCTGGGCCCGTGGCTTCTAAGCTTCCCAAGGCCCTGGGAGATGAAAGGGTGCCATATGCTGCCTGTGTAAGTGGTCATTACCACAGTTGTGAAATAAATGAGATTTCGGAGGATTTTGTATTACCTCCTGCTAAATAAAGCTATGAATGGGATTACAATGCATTTTTAGGTATTTTATTATTTATGGTTGGCTTGGAGCCATTAGCCATTTTATATATATAAAGCAACAAAAGGATTTTTGAAAAAAGCCCTAGAAATCAGAGTAAATTCAGTGGTTGTTATCACAAAAATGGGATCATCTATTTATTACGAAGAGCTAGGGATGGACCTTTATGCCTCCTGGGGTGGGATTCCATTTTCTCCAGCAAATAATATAGGGTTTCCCCCATAATTACCTGATAGACTGGAATAGGTCCTTGGGATCCATTTCAGTCTATTGGGTAAATGATATGTTTTCTAATGGCATTTTTACCCAACAGTGAAGCTAGTGAACTAATGATATATATAGTGAGGCCTCTGTAGGGCCCTGTGTAGAAGCATAGTTACTTTTATAAAGTTATACATAGGCCCCAAGCTACCAGATTCCAGGGAGACAATATTTGTATTTAGTATTACCAGAGAAAATAAACACTTGGCAGGAACATTCTTAGGGCATTTTCACAGGATGTCTAAAGAGGCCAGGCGTTGGGCAGGGTGCCATTTCCAGCCAGTGACATCGTATTTGAAATGCAGCTGCTCTTTGTTGCTATGAAAGACATGTCAGAATTAGTCTGGGAAGATCTCATGACTAGTCCCATATGGTTGCCTGGATCATTGGTCTGGGAGTTGTTGATAGAGGAGTGATTTAGATTGCTGAGGCAACCATGAGATCATGGAAAAAGGGCCTGGGTGGCAGTCATAAGATGTGGTTTGGAACCCCAGCTCTGACTCTTAACAGGGCAAGTCTCTTACTGGCTGAGCTTCAATGTCTGTCTTTAAAATGGGAACAACTGTTGCTGCGTCACATGGAAATTGGGAAGACTGAGAGACATGTCTCATGTGCATTATCATGGAAAGGTTCTGGCATATTCTGGGACCTTGATGATGAGGGCTTATCAAAGGAATCAAACCAACAATAAATGACTTGGCACTAAGACAAGTATTCTCCAAACTTGCCTGTCCTCTGTTAAGCTGCTTGTTCAAATACATATTCCCAGGCCTCCCAACTGACTTGTCAGTTGAGAATGTCCAGAAGAGATGCCTGGGAACCTACACTGAATAAGCATCCCAGTTGATTCTGGTGGTCAGACTAGGTTGGAAAGGAGTAGTGTGAACAGAGAAAATGCAAGGATTCATCTGGTGTTTTGCTTTGGCTTTTGGTCATCCATGGGGCTAAATTAGGCACATGAATTGGTTGTTAGTCTCATTCACATGGCCCTTGGTTCCCACAATTAGCCATATAAGCAATCTCTATGGTCAGTTATACGCTGGTTCAGGTGTGTGTACAGATGTGTGGCCTCTGTCTCCATCGTGACCATCTCAGGGTGGCTTGGCTACAATTCTTTGACAGAATGATTTTTTTTTTTCTTTTTGTATAAGTCCAAATTGCAAGGCACACAAAAATGTATTCTAAACTTAAAATGAGTATCAGTCTATGAAGCATGATTTCCCAAAGAGATAGAAATCAAAGTGACAGTTCTGCCTAGCTCTCTCAGAGCTGACCCTGTCTGCTGTGCAGTTTCAGTGCTGAGTGTCTGATAGCATGGAGCTATCCTAAAAATGCTTTCCCTGTAGTCGTGATGAACCTTCCGAGGAATCAGGCACCTTCACAGGATGCCTAAGAGGTGCCCCAGGTATCAGATCTATGGTCTAGCCAGCCTGGCATTTTATCTGGGGCTGCTGGGACTGTACCTCACAGTCTGTGGTATATCTGATAGTTCTTTTCCATGCTGACCATCTAGAAAATTAAACATTTTAGTGGAGTAAGAATTAATAACTCTGAACCACAATGTCTGGGAAGCTTCCTATGTATCAGGGACTGTCCTTCTTTACAAATGTTATCCAGTTAAATCTTCAGGACAACTCTCTGAGTTATTATTCCCATTTCACAGATGAGCAAACTGATGTTTGGAAAAAGATTGTGTAACCTGCATGAGGTTGCCAAGCTACCGTAGCAGTGAATGGCAGAAGTGAAATAGGAATCCAGTTCAGCCTCATTCAACCATCATGCTGTATTATTCTCCTCATAATGTACCCCAGTGCTTCTGACTTTTCCAACTGCTCTGTACAGATATAGTCCCACTGATATTCATGCACCCAGGCTCCACCTCCTCGACTTCAGTTTGTCTGGTCTTTGACAATCTGCTTCTCTCCAGATGTTTCTGGAAATTTCTGTGGGGAGGGGACTTCTTGTCCAGTTCAATACTGAACATGGCTATTTTGCTTTCATAATATCTTATGGATCTGTCATGCCCATTTAGAATAACAAAATCTCCGAATCAGAGGACGTCAGTGGTGATATTCAACACCTTGAATGATGTTAGAATGTCAACTCCAGTATCTCTGACCCTGTCTGAATGCCTCCGGGGATGGAGAACTTGCTGCCATCACAGGCCATCTCTGACCACCCTGGGTGCGCAGCACAACCTGTCCACAGTCTTCTGTTGTGCTGATGAGAAAGCTCAAAGGGACTAATATGCAACGTGCAGCTCATACTGGTCGAACGAATCCAGGACACAAGATGCCTGGAGTTTGGACTAGTCACCTTCCTTGAATAAGCAGCAAGGTGACTTCACATCGGAACCGAGGATTCCTCTTCAGCAAAAACTGAAGAAGCTTTTAAGCCATGAAGGGAGTTGATGTGAAGGAAACACTGTGTTGTTTTTAGGATTGAAAGGAGAGAGTCTAAACCAGCAAGAGTAAAGTGCCCATGTTTGCATTTTATTGATTTTTTACCTATTGATTTCAACGGATGAACTGTCTGCCTGAGAAAAAGAGACCGACAGGGAAACAGAAACCCAGAAGGCTAGGCCTTCAAGGGAGAGAGGGAATTCCATCTAAAATATCCCAGGCCCTCTCTTCTTTCATGGTCAGCCCCAGAGCACATTCCAGGGCTTTAATCCTTCTCTTAGAATCCTGGAGGGAGATAGATTTGTGAGCTTGCCAGAGTCTCCTCCTCTGTTCTCCCAGGAGATCTCAGCAGTAGGGAGAGAGAACCTGGGGTTTTCTTTTGGATCTTCCTGAGCCCTGAGTGACAGTATCAGAACTTTTCTGGGCTTCGTTCTGTCTGATGCATCCATGCTTTGCCAACACCTAACAAGTGATAGTGTGTTAGTCGCTCAGTTGTGTCCGACTCTTGCGACCCATGGACTGTAGCCCACCACGCTCATCTGTCCATGGGATTCTCTAGGCAAGAATACTAGAGTGGGTTGCCATGCCCTCTGCCAGGGGATCTCCCTGACCGAGGGATCGAACCTGGTCTCCTACATTGCAGCCAGATTCTTTACCGCCTGAGCCACCAGGGAAGCCCTAACAAGAGATTGCCCCAAGTAAATGTTCAGTATTTACTTGAAAATTGAATGAATAAATGCTTGATGAATTTTCTCTCTCTTTTGGGGCTCAGGATAAAAATATTCTTAAATTGAGAGTTTATCTGAACATCTCATTTCTTCTAGTTGGAAAACTCCCAGAAGGGCAGAGACCACTTTCAAACTTCATTCTCAGTGCTCTGCTCTGCTATTGTACTACATCTTGGGGTTCAGTATCATCAGCCTTTTCTCCCTCTGATAAGACTAGAGCTAGTTTTTGCCCTCCTAGAGAACCCACTGTTGGAGGCTGATCTTCCTCTGTGTCTGTCCAGTGTATTGACTTGGGACACAATGGTAATGGTGAGATAACACCTAGCTGGGTCCTGAACACTTTTTTTTTTTTCTTTTTAAAATATCTTGAAGTATACTTAATATGCAATCAAATTCACCTGTTTTCAGTGTACAACTCAAAGATTTGGAGAAAATTACATAATTGTGCAACCATCGCCACAATCCATATTTAGAATATTTCCATCACTCGAGAAACATTCTTCATGTCCATTTCCCCTCAGTCTCCAGTCCCACCTTCAGCCCCAGGCAGTCACTCATTTACTTTGTCTCTGTGGATTTGCCTTTTCTGTACTTTTTATATAAGAGAATCCTATACCGTGTGAAGTCTGCGTCTTTCATGCAGCATAATGTCTTGAAGGTTCATCCATGTTTCGGTGTGTATCAGTAGATTCTTTTTATTGCTTAATAGTTTTCCTTTGTATGGACACATCACACCTTATTTTTTCACTTTCTAATTGATGGACATTTGTAATTTTTCTTTTGCTTTTTGATTTTTATGCTGCTATGACCATTCATATAAAAGTTTTTTTGTGTGGATGTATATGAAAAGCAGTGTGCTAGGCTCTCTGTAGAAGAGAGGAGGCCAGAGATGAATGGGAAATGCATTTCACATGTATTCATGAATTTCCTTAATTACTACCTAAGAAACAAAAGAAACCTGTGTTATTATCATCACTTGTAGTACATAAGGTGATTTTATTTTCTACACCAAAAGTCGGTCTTAAAATGTCGATAAGAAGTTTATAGTAACATAAAAGTAGGATGTCATATACTACATATTATGGATTTACTTTTTAAATAGGGATGGTGTATAAGGTTTCTATAAATATGAGCTGCTCAAACAGAAAGTATTGCTTGAGAGTTAAGCACTCATTCGTTCATGAATATTTCTGAATTTAGTGATGACATATGCAAACCACAGTTCTCAGTGCTGAGGGTATAACAGTGAACAAAGAGCCCTGACCTCAGTGAACTTATATACTAGAGGGGAGACTAGGACAATAAAGAAATGAAGAGGAAAATATATAATAGGTTAGACGGTAATCAATGCTGTAGAGAAAAATTAAGCCATTAACAAGGATAGTGTTGGAGAAATGAAAGTGGGAATGAAACAGTTTAAAATGAGGTGGTCAGGGAACGCTTCCTTGAGAAGGTGACACTTGGGCAAACACATGGAGAAGGTGAGGGAGCAAGTCATGTGAGTATATGGCAGAATAGTGTTCCAGGTAGAAGGAAAGGCAAGTCAAAGGCCCTGTGGCCGGAGTGTGCGTGAAGTACACAAGCAACAGTGAGGAGGTCAGATGGCTAGACGGGAGGGAGTGAGAGTAAGAGAGGATGTCAGTAAAATGGGATCAAGATGGGACAATGATGCTGTAGGGAAAGAGAAAATTAGCCAAGATGGTGGTGGTCTGGCTCACTGGCCACACAGCCTCTTGCTCTTGCCCCGCATTTGGTAAATAATGGTTATGTAACAGCTGAGGTCATTTGTAGCCCTGTGCACGCACTTGTGACGTGATCTTATATAAGGACCACCTGAAACGCCCTTGCAGCTACGTTATGGCCGCGTCTGCTGGGTCAACCACAAGAGAATACAGTGTCCGCTGCTACAGCTGCTGTGTCAGTCAGGAGCGCGTAAACATGTCCACAGTTCCTACAGCTCCTTGAGTTTTATTCCAGCTTCCTTGCTCGTGCCTTGCCTACCATGGGTTCAGCAAACAGTGAGATACAGCAAGACAGATGCCCTGGGGACAGGCTGTGAAAATTAGTGAGGTACTGAGGTTCTTGTCCTAAAAAGAGGCTGAAGGATCCCTTGGCAGACATTCTATGGTGCTAGATCAGGTGACAAATGATTCACTGGATATAAGAACTTTTCACATCTCTTGTAAAACTAAGACTGCACCATGATCTTTGGAGACAGAAAACTGCTGTTCGGTACTAAACAGATGGGATATCAGCATGGATGTCAGAGGACCTCCACTCTATCAACGAGCTGATGGGATACACCGAGCATTTGCCAGAGGTGGGTGATGAGAAGTGACCAGGCTCAGAGGAGCTCAGCCATCTCATTTTACTGACTCAAGTCTTCCTTGGACCCCTCCCTGCCCTGGCATTGCAATTTAGCTCAATTTAAAAATCAAGAATTCTTTTTTTCCTCTCAGTAGATTAATACCCTCTTGGTAGAGAGGTAGGAGGGAAAATAACTTAGTTTGTGAGGTTCCAACAGGTACTTTATAGTACACTAATGTCCACTTAGCCACCACATGGATTGTTCTGTCAATACCCAAGTCATTTAAAGTTGCAATTTTCGGATCTCTTTCACACCGGGTACACACATACAGGCTGAAGTTGTTTCCTTTTACTCCCCAGCTGTGAGTGGCTGACTTTTTCCCCCTTTGCTGCCACTCAGTAGAGGATTGCTGGAGCTGGAGTCAGGTAGCACAGGCGGTACCACCTGCCACACATTTTTTTGCTTCCCTTGTCTCCTTAGCAGCTGTTGCCTCTAGTATTTTACTAGTTTGATCAATGATAAAGAAGGATGACCCACAGACTATGGATGATCTTGTAGTTTTAAAACATTTGTTATAAAACACTTAGATGACTGAAGCCTTAGGGCTGCCATGAGAGCTAGTGTACAGAAATCATAGGAACCCTGAGTTAAATCCCATCCTTAGATCATGTAAAATGGTTTGTGTGTCATAGCTCTGACTTTGTTAGATCTTTGCAGAGAGATTATCCTTTTTAAAATAAGCATTTTAGCACAGTTTTAGATTTATAGAAACATTGCAAAGGCAATATGAGTTCCCATACACCCCCACCTAGTTTCTCCTATTATTAACATCTAAGATTAGTATGAGGATGAGATGGTTGCCTGGCATGCTGCAGTCCATGGGGTTGCAAAGAGTCAGACACGACTGAGCAACTGAAATGAACTGAAGTTTAGTATGATTCCTTTGTTACAATGCACCATTACTGATATATTACTATTAAGTAAAGTCCATGCTTTATTCATATTTCCTTAATTCTTTACCTGATGTCCTTTTTCTTCACTAAGATTCCATCTAGGGCATCACATTACATTTAGTTGTCACATCTCCTTAGATTCCTCTTGGCTGTGGTCATTTCTCAGACTTTCCATGTTTCTGATGACCTTGACAGTTTTGAAAGGGATTGGTCAGGCATTTTTCAGGATGTCCCTCAGTTGGGATTTGTCCTGTGTTTTTTTTTTTTTTCTCATGATTAGATTAGGCTTGTGGAATTTTGTGAGGAAGCAAATCATGTCATATCAAGAAAGTGCATATTATCAACATGATTTTTCACTGTTGATGTTTAACTTGATCATCTAGCTGAAGTAGTGTCTGTCAGGTTTTTCCACTGTAAAGTTATTCCTTATTTTTCCTTTTCCCATATGCTACTCTTTGAAAGGGATTCACAATGTACTGTGCACACTTAAAAAGTTGAAGTTATACTTCACCTCTTTGAGGGTGGCAAATGTGCAGAAATTATTTGGAATTTTGTTGCATGAGAGATTTGTCTCTTTCGTTTACATATTTGTATTTACTTATATTAGAATGGTCTTGCAGATATTTATTTTATACTCTGAGTTATAATAAATAAATAGTCTGTGTTATTTATTTTTGTTTCAGCTTTGGCAAATGGGGATTCTTTTCATTGGCTCTTGGGTCCCTTTGACATGCTCCCATCATTGTGTGTATGTATATTTGAACATTACTTTCTGGCACTACAAGATACTCATGGGTTATTCTATTTCTTGCCCTAGTCCAAGAATCAGCCATTTCTGCAAGGATCCTTGGTTTCTTTTATTGGAGAATTGTATTAGAAACCAAAAACCAGGCTCTAGGAATGCTCACTGTTACTGTGATGTTATTCTATACCTGAGGTAGGGGGGCAGTTATCCTTAATGCAAACATTTTTGAGGAGACAAAGCTGTGATATGGTCGAAGAGGTTCTGAACTTGAAGCTGCTATTTGTAAGTGTACTGTGAATACAAGCAAGCTGCTTCACTAGTGAGCCAGCATTTCCTTTGATATGGGTATGTTGGTATCTTGTCCATCTCATTTACAGGGTTTTAACAAAGATCTGGAAAGTTCATATTATTTGAAAATGTTTCATGAATTGAAAATTTATACAAAGGTTTGTTTACTTTCATCATCCTAATACTTTGCATGTATGATGCCTGTTAGTATCATAATTTTGATCAAATTTCATGCATTTTTAAGTACAGGACTGTAAACACCAGCATTTATTTATTTTTTAAATGAAAAATTTATAATTTTTCATCTTAGAATTTATTTGGTAGTGTGTCCATTAGAAATTTCTGATTTGAAAAAAGAAAGCTTCTACTATTTTGCTTAAATTATTTTCCTGTCCTCAAATGTGCCCGTATTCTAAGAGATTTAAAAGGGAGTCAAGTCACATTCTAAGAAAGAGACAACCATAGTTACTCTTAGTAGTTATGTCAGAGTAGTTTGGAGGGACTTGGAAGCTTCCCCCGGGGAGGCTCCCCTCCCACCAAATGAATATGCAATGCCAAAACAGTGCACTTGCCGAGCAAAATGCTGCACTGAGATAGATCCCCTCAGCCCCCATTCCAACCTGCTGGCCCCCCACTTACTGCCATATAGAAATTCTGGGCCTGCCAATGTGTAGAGCCAGAAGGATTATTTTCCTCCCAATCTGGACACTAGGAACAAGGCACTGGCTACATCATGCTTGCCCCATGTGCTGCAAGCTACGAAGGCTGTGTCTTCAAAGGTAATGTGATGGAGCCCTCAGTAATTTTAAATAGACCATCAAGGCAACTCATTTGAAAGGGTGCAACAGAATCAGATCAACCTCTTCCTGTTTGATGTCCCTTGTATAAACCAACTAGATGTGAGATTTTATTATATATGTATATATATAGGCACCATGGAGATACAGTTAGAGTTTCAGGACGTGAGGCTCAGCTCAAAGCTGTCAGTCTCTGGGTATTGCTCCCTGGCCTGGTGACCCTGTGGAATAACCCCCAGCTGTGGGCTATAAATGATGTAGAAGAAGCAATGAACCATCTCAGCATGAGAGGAGATGCATATTGCTGGCATGGCTGTGTTTGTGCTGCTTATTGGAATTCTAAAACATGGTCTCATCTAGGCAAAGGAGCCCCTGATCTGTCCCCATAGTCAAGGATTCCAAGAGTTTGCCTCCGTCCTGGGTGCTAGTGCGACTCTGCTCCCGCCTGACTCAACTTCACTTTCCTCTGTGTGGCGCTCAGCTCACTCACAGCACCTGTTTAAATCAGTGTATTTGCCTTTCCTTTTCATTAAGCGCTAATGTCACAGGAAAGAAAGAAACACACGAGGAAGAGAGTTGCTTATTGTACTACAGACACAATACATAGATGTTTATTTGGAAAATGAGAATTATCTGGTTCAAACAGGATTTTCATTTTGCTGTAAATAAATTTGCTTAAGGTGAAATGACCAAGCAGAGAGAGGGCAGCACAGTGGAAATCCAGACTGCTTGAAAATGTGTTTATTTAAATGAATGAATAGTCATGGTATTTCTAGTTTAATGTGGAAAAGAGGCGTTCTCGTTGGTTTGGGAAAAGCTCCCTATGGGCTGTTCATCTTAAACACAGCCTAACAGAGTGCTGCTTAATGAGAGCCATGCAGATCTCAAATTCAATTTTGTTTTTAACTGGCTAAAGCACGTCTTTAACTTTGATCTGTAAGTAGGAGTCAGGAGCATGATTGGCTAATGTTTGACTTCCAGTTGGCCTAATGAGATTTTATGAATATCAATATTGCTACAGCATCATAATGTATTTGCTGGCTTTTTGTGACAGTGAAAAAATATTGCTGTCTATTAGTCAAATAAGTTGGTTTCATAACACCACAGTAATTATTCCAATTTCCCTTTGGTGAGTGTGGTACAACGGCTTCTTAATTTTGGGGGCGGTCAGCATATTTTTTTAATTGATGCTTAGTTTGACCACATCTAATGTCAGTCAACTGTTGTTAATAGGCCCTATTATAACACAAAGTGCTGATACTCTAAACATCGCTGGTGAACCCCAACAGGGCTGCGTATTCAGGCCAGCTCTACAAGGTTGCATTAGTCATTCAGCAGCAGTACCAAATTTATGTTGTTAAATTCATTTCAGCCATTGAAACTTGACAACTAATTTTGGATAAGAATGATTGGAATTGATAAACTCTCTTATATTTGGAAGTGGCTGTTTTTCAAAACAAATCTTTTATCTAGTATGGCACATAATTTAGTGGAAACATACACAGATCGGCATTGCTGTTGATCATGAGGGTGGGGGAAGCATTCAAATCATTAGATCCTTTATTTTTCAGGAAGAAATAAAGAATATTGTATGAAGGCCACAGTGCTCAGCCAAACATATTTACATATAGCTGCTGCTGCTAAGTCGCTTCAGTCATGTCTGACTCTGTGTGAACTCATGGACGGCAGCCCACCAGGCTCCTCTGTCCACGGGATTCTCCAGGCAAGAATATATTAGAGTGGGTTGCCACTTCCTTCTCCCATACATATAACAATAGTTGGTATACTAGTAATTTTTAGAAAGGAAGATGGAAAAGATATTTTCTTAGTGTCTATTTTCTACAAATCTTACAATATTACCTTTATGAAAACAAAACACTTGATGTTTCTGGCATGGCAAAAAGCTTCAAGAAGAAGAAAATCAGGGGTGTCTATTTCATGAACGCCTTCTATAGGACTGGCTCTTTATGGAGGTACACATTTAATCTTTAGAAAAATGCTGAGAAGTAACTAATGTTAACCTCATCTTACAGCTAAGGAAATAGCCTTGGTGAGTTTGAATCACTTGCCCAAGACCAACTGTTAGAATATGGCTGAGCTGAAATTCACTCCCAGATGGGCCTGGCTCCAAAGGCCACTTCTTTTCATTGAAATGGAAGCTTATGACTGAACGGATCATATTTTTGCTCACCTTTGCCTCTCCCAGTGCCCTGTGTAATGACTGGTCCTCAGTGACATGATAGCTCCCTGCTAATGTTTTCCCTGGCCTCCAAAGTTACCATCTGCACCTCTGAAAACTGCCTCTTTCCCTTAGCTACTCCTTCATATTCCACTGTCAGCTAACTCAAAACCTCCTGCAGTGCTGATTTAGAATTTGCTACCTGTCCAGCCTCTATTCTCCTTTCTAATTCTCTCATGGTATTTATAACCCCATGAATGAAATAGATTCTTTCAGCCCCATTTTCCAGGTGAGGAGAATGGCTGGGGGCAGGTAAGTGGCTTCCCGTAGGCACATGTCTCATGTGAGATGGAGCTGGTCTCAGATTCCTCTTGTGTCCTACTCCAAAGCCTGTGCTCCTCTGGCATGGAATATGTACTGCATCTTGAAGGCAGGGATTAGAACTGTGTTGAGTTGGACCTTCTAGGTGAGACCAGGCTAGAATTAAGAACACAAGCAAATGCTCAAAGGTATGAGAACATGTGGCCAGTCCTGAGAAGGGGCACTCTTGAATAAAATCATCAGGATTCTGGTATTTTTGATCTGTTTGCTAAGGGAGGACCTGGGCCATTTAACGGTGCTGTGTTCTTGCCTCTTGACCATTACAGTTCTCAATCATGCTCTTCCCATTGAGGACCAGCCACTAGGATTTGGGAACCATTTAGTTGGAGGGTAGCGCTGGCTCTTTGACAAACTTTTTAATCACTCATTCTGCAGCCAGCAGTTGCTTCCCTCATGTTCTGAGGAATCCACACCCACAGCTTTCCTGTTATTGCCTTCCTCCAGGTCTGGGAAGAAGATTTGGCTCAGTCCCCGCTTTGAGTTTTCACTCTAAAGGCACAGCAAGGCACACTAGTTAGAACATCTCTGCCATCTCCTATCACATCGTCCATAGTTACTCCTCCCAGAGAACACCTGGTTTTTGGCATCAGGAAGGAGAACATTTGACAGAACCAGAGATTCCCAAAAAGCCCATTCCTGATGAAACGGTTTTGCTTTTTCTGCTCCCATGCCTTTGTTTAAGTTTCAGGTTTCTGTCTGGGGTGCTTCTTGAAGTTAGGAAATCAGACTGTAAACAGTGTCACTGCTGAGCTCTGGTAACAAAGCAATACGATATTAAAGCCCAGTGATATCAAATTTGTCAAATGTTTGTTGTAGATCATGCAACAGATGAAAATTCTTGGCTGTTTTGCATTGCCAGACCAATGAGAAACAGAGTCTTGATTTTTCTAAATGTTCTCACCATTATTGATAAAGACTTTGTGGGTTGGCCATTTTATTCAGGCTGGAAGTTACCACCTTCTTCTCTCTGTCCCACTTCTCCATTGTCATGAGATCAGGGGTCTTGCCTGCTGCTCGGTCAATGCACTGTCTTGCTCAGGTCTCAGTAATGAAGAAAGAAGGCTGGCTGTGAGCACAGTTTCACTCCTCCTCCTCCTGATACTCTGCCTCACCTGTGCCTTGAAATCTAATGGAGGACATAGCTGTCTAGTGCCTTTCTCCTTCTATTCACCAAATTAATATGTGGTATGTGCTAGGCCCTGGATGCAGTGACAAAAATCATGGTTAAGGCCCTTGCCCTCCATAACTGTTCAGCCCACTGACCCCAGGAGCACTCCTGCCTGTTCAACACAGTTTTCTGCGTTCACAAACTCCTCCTTTGCTCTTCTGTGCATTGGAAAGCATTGTGAACTCCTTCTGCCCCTTTATTCAATCAGCTCAGTATTTCATTAACCTGAAGAGTTTGTTTGTTCAGCAGAGCTGCAGAACTGGGTGCATGCTAACTATATTAGATCACTTATAAAAATATTAGAGATAGCCAATGTCAGGGTCACCTCTGGTGCTCTCTCTTGTTGTATTCTGTCTTGTCTTTAAGCCAATACACTTGACACAGGTTAGGTATATAGTACGTGTTCAATACATTTCTTGTTGACTCATTGATCCCCTTTCCTTGTCAGGCTAGTTCCCACAATCCCAGGATGACTCAGTGTTTTAGTGACCCTCGACTTGAAATATTGTCAGAAGGGTTTTTTGAGGCTAAATAAGAGCCATGTGAACCATATGAATTCGTTTCTCTTAGTTGCCATGCTGGCCGCCTCAGGGGAGTGCCATGATCAAGCAGGCATAAATTCATTGTCTCTTACCTCAATCCTATTCCTATTCTCCCACTGGTTTTGTTGTCTTCAGCATTCAGTGATATGAACACTTTGATTCTAAGAGTTTACAGGTCTCAATGAAATGGAGTGATTTGTCTGTCCAGGGTCTGGAAGCCAGCCGCTCAAGCCTTCTGCCAACTCTGCAATGCTTTGGCTGCTGGTATGAATGTCTGCTCAGGAGGTCCCCAGCTTTTTCCTTGACCCACTATGTTTACACACCACAGCTCTTTTCTAGCAACATAAGCTGTATCATTGATGCCAATTCATGCAAATATTAAGTACCAGGGCCTGTTCTAGGTGCAAAGAACATGGGTCTCTGTGCTCAGGGAGCTTACATTCTAGTAGAAGATAGGACAGTAATGAAGTGAACAAGCAAACAGGATTAAAAATGAGAATTTCAGATTGTGGTAAGGCCTCTGAAGCAAATAACCAAGGTGAAGTGATAGAGACATGGGGCTAGGCCAGGAGGAAGAGGCTGGTTTAGGCAGTACCTCCTCTTTCAGAGGTGACATGGGACCAGATATGGCATGATGAGGAGGCAGACACATAATGATCTTGAGGAAGAAGGTTCTTGGCAGAGGAGACCTAGGCGCCAGGTCCCTAAGGTGGGATCAGCTTGGTTCTTCATTAAGAATTACTGGCTGAATTTCAACTAGATGCCAGGTTCAACCATAATATCCAATGTGAATACTTCTTTACATAGTTTAACAGTGACTATTATTTATGAAGGGCTTCCCAGGTGGCACCAGTGGTAAAGAACCCACCTGCCAATGCAGGAGACATCAGAGATGCGGGTTTGATCCCTGGGTTGGAAATGGCAACCCATTCTAGTATTCTTGCCTGGAGAATCCCATGGACAGAGGAACCTGACAGGGTACAGTCCATGGGGTTGCAAAGAGTCAGACACGACTGAAATGACTTAGTATGTAGCACGTGCATTATTTATGAATCACCAGGTAATATGCTGGACACTCTGCACCATTAGCACTAGTTGCTAAAAATGTAAGCTAGATGAAAGCAGGGATATTTGTTGTGTTCAATGATATATCTCACATGCACACAGAAAGTGTACAATAATTTGTGACCTTAACATATCATTACCATAATCCTATAGCTGATATAGCACCTCCTCTAATTTAGAAATGAGACTAAGGCCCAGAGACATTAAGGAGAGTTGGGATTTGAGCCTGAAACTGTCAGACTCGAAAGCCAATGCATTTCCTGCTGTGCTCTACCTCCTATGCTTGTTCTAGTACATCTGACCCACCTGCTTCCAAAGTCTAATCTTGTTAGCATCCCACTGAGTCAAGACTGAGGCAGGGAGTTAATTTGGCTGTTCTGCTCAGCCCTGTTCATCAGGGAGTGGTCCTTCAGCAGCCCAATCATTATATGGTCCCACTGATTTCCAAGCTAACTTGCTGCCTTTGATATGGGCTCAGATCTTTTCAAAAAACCAGACCTCAGACTCTGACTGCCAACGCTTGCCTTGTAAGAGGTTTTACATAAATCATGGAATCAGAGCACAGTGCATGCTCTCACATTTAGGCAAATGTTAAAGAGAAGGGAGGAAGGGAGCTAACACGAATTGAAAACCTGCTATGTGACTTGTTTATGGGTTTGTATTTTATGTACAGAATGTTATCTAAAAATTAATAATTATCATATCAGAATGATGAGAATTGGCTTGATAGTTGGGTAGATCTGGATTGAATTCTAGGCTGTTGCACCTTAGAAGCTGTATGATTTTAGAAAAGTTACTTAATCTCCATGTTCCTTTGTTATAAAATAGGTCTAATGTTACCTATTCTATAGGATTCTTGTGAAGATTGATAAGATAACACTTGGAAGTGCTTGCCCAAAGCCAGCATTCAAAAAATGAAACTTACAATAAATCACTATACTTTATTGAGTCCAAGATGCCATCTATTAAGTACCATCATTTTATATACCATTAAGAAAAGGTGCTGTCAATTTAACTATCATGCACTATCAATTGTAAGATACATTCTGATATCAGAGATGGGCAAATGTGCATCTTAGAATGGATGAAGTATGTGGATGTTATCGGTTATGTAACCCACTAATAATGACAATACATTAACAAATTACCGAAGCATTTAAGGCAAATCATCGGCTATTGTTTGTCAAGTGCTTTAAGAACTGAATGCCAGCACCTTTCTTTATAGCTTCTCTCAATTATTCATGACCCTCAAATCAAAAAGATTTTTCTTACATCAAGTCAAGCTGTCCCACAGTAATTTCAGCCAGATTTTACTTGTTTATTTCACTCTGCAGACAATAAACAAGTGGCCAGTGTCCGCAGCACACTCATTCATCTGCTTGTTAACTTGCAACTTAAATGCCTTTCTTTCAGGCTAATTGCAATATAATTATCTCGGCCTGCAAAACATCTCACCAATGTAATGTGGATGAGTTCGGGGAATTAAGAGATTTAAAAAGTTTGCTATTCATTCATTCATCCAATACATATTTATGGAAAGCATAATATGTGCTTGGTCTTTTTTTAAATATTGGAAATAAGATTCTGAGCTAGACAAGGTGCCTACTCATGGAATTTGGGGGATGACGGTAATACATGAGTAACAAAGAAATAATATTTCAGACAGTGATGAAGTTTGTGACAAAAATAAAGCTGGATAATGTCATAGAAAGTGACTGATGCTGAGGCTATTGTAGGTAGAATGGCAGGGAAATTTCTTCGGAGATGTTACTGTTGAATAGATACCTGAGTGATGCTGGCGTGGGGGGGAGGGGTGGAAGAGAATATTCTGCTCAGAGGCAGCTATTGCAAAGATTTCCTAAGGTAGAAATAAGCTTGGGCTGTTTACAGAACAGAAGGAAGTGGAGAGTGTACATGTATGAGGATCAGGGGAGGGAAAGTGGGGAGGTGGACAGGGGTAACACATGGTGGCCTTGACAAGGTGAGGGTAAAGAGACAGGAGTTTATTCTAGATTTAAGAGGAGGCCACTGGAGAAAGGCAGGTCATTAAACTGAGAAGTGAGGAGATCTAATTTGCTTTTTATTTTCTTCTGAATTCTGTGGCTGCAGAGTAGAGAGAAACTGTTGAGTGGAGTATAGGGGCAAGAATTGAAGTAAGAAGACACCATAGAGATCTAGACCAAATCTAAGATAGTAGGGATGAAAATGGAGAGATGTGGTCAGGTCAGGGCAGATTTGGCAAGTGGAGGTCTTGGGGTGTGGATCTGGGAAGATGTAGGGAAGAGAAGAATTAAGACTGACTCCTGGGCTTTGAAATTGAGCCATAGAATGGATAGTCATGCCACTTACTGAGGAGGGAAGGAGCCTGGGGGAGTGCATTCAGGGAGACATCTAAGCTTAGGTTACCAATGAGAGGTATATCAATCATCCAAGTGGAGGGGACAGAAGGCAGGTATGTGAGCCAGTTCAAAGCAACAGTCACTGTTAAAGGTACACGTTTAGGATGTTATTTAAAGCTCAGGTGAGAGTTTCTAGGAGAAAAAGGAAATAGAGTTGAGAAGATGTCTAGAGGAAGAGGCAAAGGAGCCCACGGAGGGGTGTGCTGCTAGGAGAAGATGGTGAGCTTTACAGATCAATTAAGAGAAGGAGAACAAAGAATAAAAGACACCAAGGGCTGGATCATAACTGTAGTGATGGACCCATTTGGGGCTAGGAATCCAGTAGGAGAGTTTTCCTGGGAACAATATTGATGATGATCAAAGAAGTGGCTGACTTTCATTCTACAGTAACTGAAACATTTTACAGAAATGTTAAGTATCTTGGCCAAGGTAACAGAGCTAGGAAGTGACAGAGCTGGGATTTCAACTTGAAGATCTTGGCTTCAGCATCTGATTCGTCACCACCATCCCACTGCCTCTATGTGGGATCCTTGAAAGAGTTTAATATAAATGAAAACAAAGAGACAGTTTTGTATCAAAGGAGCAGCACACGGGTGCGGTAGGATTGGCTTTGTGAAAAGGTGTTGTGGTCAGCTTTACCATTTGGGTGACAGTGCCATTTTGAAAGAGCCTAGAAACAGTCATAATGAAAATAAATGTTGTTTGGAATGGAGAGAGTAAGCAGAGTTTATTTTCTTCCTTTCCTTCTCAGGTAGTTCTGAACAATAAAGGCTACCAACTACTATTCATATCTGATTAAACAAAAGTTAAAAAAAAGTAAAAGCAGAGAAAAGACCTCAAGAGCGAGTGGCATGCTTAATCTTTGGTATTTAGAATGATAAAGAGAAGCAATATGTGAAATCTACTTAAAATATGATTTCATGTTCTAATATACATTTTGAATTTATGGGGAACTGACTTCTGCCATTTATTCAGAGAGAAAAAAATGCATATGTTATGCAGCTGAACTTATCACACCATAATGGGACACCTAGCATTTTTCACAAGTGATTGATCTTCCCCACCCTTTAACAGTTCTCTCCTAACTGTTACAAAAAATGGAATATATTTCAAGCTTCTCTTGAGTTGAATTGAGCAGAAAGCCAAAAAGCCACAGACACTTGCCAGCTTTAGTTGGAGGGGGGGGTGGGGAAAGAGGGATGGGAGACTGTCTCCACTTTACGAAAAAAAGGAAGAAAATTTCAACTGGGAGAAACACCCTGGGGGTGGATATGTTAATTGGAATATTCCCCACTAAGGTTAAATAGAACTTAAACACTGTTTGAAGCCTATGTTATATATCCTAAAATACATACTGAACCAGGAGGTAAAGAAACTGGGTTTTATTTCCAGCTGTGTCGTTGATTTGAACAGGTTGTTTAACCTGTCTGTGGAGCTCAGTTTATCCATCTTCAAAATGAGAAAAACAGCGTTTGCCTATACCCAACAGAACCTGAAAGCCAGGTTTCATATTCAAAGCTCAGGGTCCTGTTTAAATTTGAGTTTTAAGGAGAGTGGATCTTCTTTCCAAAAAATGTTCAGGATCCTGAGAATAGAAAGGAGGAGAAATGGCTGAGTGTAGAGGTTTAAAAAGTCCTTATTTTACCAAGTCTCCCAGTTATATAGATTCTAGTACCATTTCCTTCCCTGGAGCTCTTGCAGAACTTGTAATAACTTGAATCTCTCCAGTAGGATCACCAACTCAATGATGCTTTGGGCTTCCTTGGTGGCTCAGGTGGTAAACAATCTGTCTGCAATGCAGGAGACTCAGGTTCAATCCCTGGGTCAGGAAAATCTGGAGAAAGGAATGCCTACCCACTCCAGTATTCTTGCCTGAAGAATTCCATAGACAGAGAAGCCTGGATGGCTACAGTCCATGGGGTCTCAAAGAGTTGAACATGACTGAGCAACTAACACTTTTCCTTTATTAGCATGGAAGGTCTCAGGTCCTGGGAGCTTACTGGGTCAAATCTGAATGACTGGTCGCCCTAGTTTCCTTTGACCCTGGGTCACACTTGGTGTTTGTGTGCTGGCAACTAGACTACCAACTTCATGAGGGCTTTCACAGGAATTGAAATGTGCTGACTGTTCACATTCCCCTTGTATCGTTGGCAGTGAGCGTTGGGTCCATAGTATGTCTCTCTTGCAAATACGTCATTGATTGCTTTTCCCCAAATACACCCAAAGATCTTTAGCCTCTATCTTCTGCAAAATATTTTGCCAGGCAATTTTGCAGCATTGCATTTAATATGAGAGTCCATTGAAGTTGGCAGTGAACCTTCCTACTTCAAGATAAATAAACTGTGGTTCCAAAGAAGAGAGTGGTTCACACAAAGTCATCCATCTTGAAAGAGGCTGACATCACACTGGGACCCACATCTTCACTGAGCAAAGCCTGGGCTGTTTTTACTACGCTGTGCTAATTCTTGCTTTTGGGGCCTGGAATACCCTTACCTCTCACTTGGTGGGTGAATTCTGATACGTGTCTCCACACTTAGCTCAACACTTAACAGTTACTCCAGCTGGCTTTCCCTCATGACCTGACCTGTTTTGTATGTGTCAATATTGTTTTTTTGCTTTGCGACTTAATCTTACCCTACCTTTAACAATATTAATTTTCATATCTGTGTCTTGATTTATATTTCCTGGGTGATTGTGTATTTTGTGAGGGTAGAGATGAGAACTTCACTCAGTTTTGAATTCCCAGCTCCCAAGTGTCTGCTTCCTCATTCATTCACTCATTTATTCAAAGTTTGAGGACTGTGTTTAGCACTATCTTGATTTTGAAGGGAAAGGGACATGCACTTCACCTAGTTTGACCTCAGTGGGAAAGTCTAATACTAGAAAGCAGGGAGAAAGTTCTGTAAGCAGGTTGGCTGGTCATATATTTTGAATTTTATTCAAGTGCCAGACCACCACAACTTGCAAAATACTCTTCCTATGGTATTTCCCTCATTTTCTCACATTTTTTTAAGCTCTAAAAAAATTTTAAGCTCTTTTTTATTGAAAAATTTTAAGCTTTTCTGGCCATAAAACACATAAAGGCATGAGGGAAAGCCACTTGGAGTAATTGCTAAGTCTTGATCTAAGTTTGGAGGCATCTTGGCTTATCAGAATCCACCCATCAAGGGAGGGGCAAGACTGCTCCAGGATCCCAAAGCAAGAAGCAGACAATAAAAACATTCTATGACTATTAGAAGAAATTCATGGAAGCAGCCTAAATGCCCATGGACAGAGGAATGGTTAAAGAAAATGTGGTACATGTATACAATGGAATATTACTCAGCTATAAAAAAGAATGGAATAATGCCACTTGCAGCAACATGAATGGACCTAGAGATTTTCATATTAAGTGAAGTCAGACAAAGGCAAATATCATATGATATCACTTATATGAAGAATCTGAAAAAATGATACAAATGAATTTATATACAAAATAGCCATAGACTCATAGATGTTACCAGATGGGGAATAGGGGAAGAGATAAATTTGGAGTATGGGATTAACAGATATACACTACTATATATATAAAATAGATAAGCAACAAAGGCCTACTCTATAGCACAGGGAAATAGATTCAATATCTTGTAATAGCTTGTAATGGAAAAGAACCTGAAAAGGAATATATATTAATATGTATAACTGAATCACTTTGCTGGGCACTTGCAACTGATACAACATTGTAAATGAACTATAATTCAGTAAAAAAAAGAGAAGACAGTTATTTGCTTAATGAATTAATTTTACAGGCATGTTTTGAGCATCTGCAGTGAGGGATTATGCCGTGTCTAGGTCCTGGGGGAATTTGAAGGGTGTGAAGCCCAGCTCCTGCTTTCCAGAAGTTTACGGCCTGGCTGGAGAATCAAGACAGATGCACGGATCACTGTGGTAGAATTCAACTTATGAGCTCACAGGACAGCGGGGAACACATCATACAGGTGGTGACACCAGACAGCTTCCTAGAGCAGATGGGATTCAAATTGAGCCTTGAAGTTTGAAGAACATTAAAAACAACAGGGATTGTCAATCTCAAGTATCTTAAAGGGAGAGGTGGCTCCTGAGTTTGAGTTTGTAGGTGCCTATCTTTGCCCCATTGTCCTCTGTATTTCTGTGAGAAAATCTGATGTTTCTGGGATATGTTGTCCTGCACTCCCTTCTTCCTTTCCTCACTTTCTGTGTATGTCCCCTACTGTCCCCCATACCACATCTGTCATTTGGGGGAGTCTGTTTTTGGTTGACAGACAGCATGCCTCTCTGGGGCCAATGGCTCAGTTTTATTTCAATTTGATCTTGTTTCTAGGTTTATAGTGATAGAAACCCTACAGTCCAGCCATTGAAAATCAGAACACACCACTTCATTCATCAACAGATTCACTATCAGCTGCCATTAACATGGGACAGGAAATAGTATCATTAGGTTTTCATGTGAATGAAGAACATGGAGAAATGTTTATGACATTTTTTGGAGGAAGCAGTGATTGACATGTTAATAAATAGCAGAGAAAATACTTTGGTTTGCTTTCTAGTTATCCTCGTGTTTCCTATTGGAAACCCGTTGTCAACCAGCGTCTGTCTTCCATGCCCAGTATACACACGTCTGCTGATAATTGCTATTTATAGTTCATTTATAAAGAAATCCTAGGGGAACATTGGAACACCAATCTGTACCGTCTAGTTTCCTTTCTATTCAGATCAAATCTCCCTGTTGCTAAAGGGGGAGGGGCTGATGCTTGGTATATTATTTTTCAAAGCATGACTTTTTGTGTGTGTGATATTATCAAAATTATTTTATTTCTGAGTGCTGGAAGAGTTGCAAAAATAATTGTTGGTGTTTGATGCAAATTCTATCCATCCACTAGTCTGTTTTTGGTTGACTAGTATTCCACATGACTGTATAAACCGAGCTATCATATAATTGTCATCTTCAGAGAATGCTCTGTGCTCCCCTTCAGCACCTTTGCCGCCTCTGAGAGCTCATTTTGCCTCCTATATCCAAAGTGTCTCTCAGAAATCGGAGTCAGCACTATTATTACTGTTGCTAACAATGGCTCCTGTCCACAGCAGGGAAGAACAATTAACAAATTCATGAATTGTGTTTGTTTACATGTCTGAGCTCAAGGCTAATTATTTAATTAATGTCTTCTGTCTTGAACAGAAGTGTTAGTACACGGAAGTATTGCTGAGTGGCAAACAAGGTGGGATTTGAGAAATTCCAGCTTATTTGTGAGATGGAAATAGATATTTATTTGTTGAAGACCTGGAATTAGGTTAGGAGTGCTTCAGCCTCAACAGTTAAGTTTGGGAATGCATGATAAAGAGTTAATGAACAAACTTAGCTGATGCCTCTGGCAATCTTGGAAGGTATGTCACAGAACTGACTACTACTACTACTAATGATAATTAAGATATTTTGACAAAGGCTTCATCACATCTCATGTTGTGGTATTGGATGAAGGTAGTTACTGATTATTCTCAGCCTCAAAGCCTCAGCTCCATCTCTGATTCTTTTGCATGCTCCCATCACTCCTTATTTCTGCTTTTCATATGGTGGTATCCTCTGCATCATGTGAAAAGCCACCCTGTCTCCATGGGTGTTGCCTTACATTTTGGTGTTCGTGACCACTGCATGTATTTCCGGTGCTCCATACATGTTTGCATGAATGAAAGGCTGATTTTCTCTGAAATCCATTGATTTTAATACCAATCAAGAAACTAGTTTGCCTTAGAGCTGCTTCTTTTAAAATTTGTAAGTACAGATAGAAAAGAGAGACAGTTAACCAGGACTTTGTAGTTAAGAAAGAGCTTCTTTTAAATCTACTTTTGTATTTTGGAGGGGCGTGGCTTAAAAAGAAGAAAGACCATGAAGTAGTCAGCAAGTCCCTCAGTTGAGGAACAACAATTTTCTTCCTTCAGTTTTCTCAACAAAAGGCCAGCTCTTGCACCCAGCCATACACTGCCCCTTTCTGTATCTTTTCTGTTTAAACAGATGAACCAGATGCTGACTAAGACCACAAACCCTGAGTTTGATTGCGTGTGGTTATTCCAACTACTATGCAATGGTTTGGTTTTGTCTATGTTTTAGGTGGGTGTCCCAGTGGCCCAGCGGTAAAAGAAAGCCTGCAATGCAGGAGGTGCGGCTTCGATATCTGGATCAGGAAGATCCCTTGGAGTAGGAAATGGCAACCCACTCCAGTATTCTTGCCTGGAGAATCCCATGGACAGAGGAGCCTGGCAGGCTACAGTCCATGGGGTTGCAAAGAGTCAGATGTGACTTAGAGACTGAGCACATGTCTAAGGCACTGAGCTGGGTGCTTTTTTAGCATGGATATATAGAGATGCTATAGTGTTAAAGCTGAGGGTGTGACCTCTGGAACAATAAGGCCTGTGTTCATTCATTAGTGACATGCTGTGTGGGCCATGTTACTGACCATTCTTTGCCTTTGCATTCCCATCTGTAGGATAAGGGTGGTGAGAGAATATATTCATAGGGTTATAGTGATGAATAAATCAATATAAAGAGCTTGGAACAGTGATTGACACAAAAATTTGCATGTTCAATGGTTATTACTTAGATACTATGGACTGAATGTGTTCTTCCAAAATTCACATGTTGAAGTCCTAATATCCAATGTGACAGTATTTGGAGGTGAGACGTTTGGAAGTTGATTAGGCTTAGATGAGCCTAAGCTTGATCAGTGAGAGTGGAGCTCCCATGTTGGGATTAGTGTCCTTGTAAGAAGAGGAAGAAACCAGAGCCTTCTCTCTCTACCATGTAAGGACATAGCAAGAAGGCTGCCATGTGCAAGCTAGGAGGAATGCCATCACCAAAAACTGAATCTCCAGCACCTTGATCTTGGACCTCCCAGCCTCCAAAATTGTGAGAGAATGTCAGTTGTTTAAGCTGCCCAGTCTGCAGTATTTTGTTATAGTAGCCTGAGATGATTAAGACACTAGGCACACAGTTTCTGCCCTCAGACAACATCTAACTTGGGGGTGAAAACGAGGTGGTGTAGAGAAATGGGAACGAGCTGGCAGTAGAAGTGCCTTGTTGGCAGCAACCAGAAGCAAGAAGAATTTAGGGGAGACAGTGCTCATAGCAGAACCGTGAGGAATGGTAGACTTTAAAAGGTGGAGCAGACCCCAGAATAGGAAATTACACATGGAAAACTGTAACAGTGGGACAGTACAAGGCATATTTGGGGCCTTAAGGAGATATATGAAAATGAGAAGGGTATGTGAGAATGCAGAGGAAAATTAGGTTGGGCAAATTACGGCTAGCAGTGTCATGCATTAGAGAACAGACTTCGGATTCAGACTGACTTGATATGAATGCCAGCTTTGCCTCTTTCAACTGTATGACCTTGGGCATGTCCATGTACCTTTCTGAGTGTCAGAGGACTCATCTATAAAATGAGCATCATTTACGTGGTCCTAATGCTCCAGGTACTCAAAGGATGACTCCAATTAGCGTATCTCCCGTATGCCGTGCTCACTGGAGTTTTTGCAATTGAAGAGTAACACTCCACCAACAATCTTTTAGAGTTAACTGGCAACAGAAAAGAAAGGACCTCTTGTAAAATTTCAAAGGATTTGGGCTAATTGGGGTGGGTCAAGCCTTCTAGTTTTAATGTGAAGTGTTTAGTCTTTGTTGATAGGTTTTCTTCTGAACATCATTTAATGAAAAGCTAAAGCAAGAAGTCTCCCTCTTGCTCCCACAGGAAGAACGGAGGCTTTAAAGCCACCAAATTACTTGCTAAAGGAAGTTTGTAGAAGAATAATGCATTAATTGACATTTGTGTAGAGTGCCCTTTTATGTTCCACCCACTTGTCCTTTCTGTGTTGCAAATCCCACAGTGAGTCGGTCTCCACTGACCTTCTTACTCAATAGTGCGCAAGCACACCATCCCGGGAGCAATTTTTAACCACAAAACACAGCCCGGTATATCTCTTCAGTCCGTGACTGAGGATGAAATAAGATTCTCTCATCTTGTTTGCACTGCTGATTTGTTAGCTCTTTATTGATTAAAGATCGCAATGCACAATTTGTTTTTCATCTTAAGTAAGGATATTCTGTATGTGTCATACTGTCTATGAGTTATTGATTTACTATGATCTGTAAAAACTCTTTCGTCCCCAAAGTTGGGGACACTCCACCTTCCTGAAGGATAGTCATCCATCCTGTTCCAAATCAATGAATTTCAGCTTTTCCCACGGGGTTTGCTGTAAGTTAGGGAAAAATTAGATTTAGATTGAGATGAAAATAGTCCAGGCTAGGAAGGGCCCTCTTAATTTCTATTATTTCACATCGGGTTTATTGTACTAGGATACACACACACACACACACACACATATATCTGCTGAACCAAGCTTCCACATTGCTCAGGATTTTTCCCTATTTATGGAGAATGGTAAGCATGGTGGCATTTCCATTCTATTTGCAAGTGCATTTTAAGAACACCTGCGTCTATTGGACCGTTGCATGCATGCTAAGTTGCTTCAGTTGTGTCCTACTGTTTGTGACCCTATGAATTGTAGCCCACCAGGCACCTCTGTCTGTGGGATTTCCCAGGCAAGAATACTGGAATGGGTAGCCATTCCCTTCTCCAGGGGATCTTCCCAACCCAGGGATCGAACTGGGGTCTCCTGTGTTGCAGGCAGATTCTTTATCATCTGAGCCTCTAGGGAAAAACCATTGGACCATTACAGGATAACTTCTCTGAACTCCTACAAGCTACATAGCTCTTTCACATCAGGAAATGTGTGTAAATTGTAAAATATAGGAAACCCAAGCCTTTAATGGCAACAAATTGATTCCCTAAATGAACAAAGCAAATTAGTCATACAAATAGTAACCAATAAACCTTTTTGCTTTAACCCCAGCCTGATTCTCTAGACCCAGATTCTGTCTTTTCACTGCCAAATTATTTTTTTTTAATTAAAAGATTGTCATAAAAGAAGCTAGGTATTAAAATCTTCTTAAAACTTCTAAATCCAACAACTCATTAATACTGCTTACCTTGGTTTTTCCTTTTAGAAATATTGGCTTTAGGAGCAAATAATGAATTATGGAACTCAATACAGGTGGCATATCTTCATTATTCTTGATTTACCATGTAAGGTAGATGGCACTAATAATAACTATACTCATACAGAAACTTTTGATCAGGATTATTTTATCCTTTAATACATGCAGTTGTGAGCATTCTCTTTGTATTGTGACAGTTTTATTTTTGTCATTCATTTAAGTGTGCTTCCTTATTTAAAGATAGTGAGATAATAATTTAATTGGCATAATGAAGGGGAAGACCATTCAGAGATGAAATGTGGGACACAGTGCAATTTGAACACAACCTTTGATGCCACTGAGCATGTTAGAGTTTTGACTGATAAATCAAGCACATGTGTTTACATTGCATTTAGTCTTGTTTCATTAACAGGTTATTTCAGATCCTGTTTGTGAATGCCCTTACTTATGGAGAGGAGGAATTTTTCATCTGGCTTGACAAACATCTATCATGTCCATGTCTGCATGACAGCAGCGTTTCTAAGTGCATTGCTTTCTGTGCTGTGCATATACTTTTAGCTTTGATATGACGAGCATCCAATCTTTTCCCCAGCCTTACCCTGTTTGAACGTGGGATTCGTTACAGACAAAGAGGCACCAGTTCTGACCCTCAGCCTACACAAGCGATCTCAGGGCTCTCAGCTTTGTTGTCGCTTTGTTTAGTTCTTCACACTGAGTGAAGCAATTTATGTTGACATGTTGGTTCCTTTTTACCCTGCTAGGAGCTTCTCCCGGAGCTGTGTCTCCCTCCTCTTCATACTGCCAGAATCTGACAAACACAAAATAGATGCTCAACACATAGCAGAATAATTTCGGTGGGTGCCACGTGAAGTCACAGATCATGCCTGAGTTTGTAATGGGTAGGAATCCTTCTACTAGGATTTAAAGATTTTAAAGAGAAGGTAGGAAATAACAAATGCTGGAGAGGATGTGAAGAAAAAGGAAGCCTCCTACACTGTTGGTGGGAATGCAAGTTGGGACAGCTACTATTGAAAATACTATGGAGGTTCCTTAAAAATATAAAAATAGAGCTACCGTATGATCCAGCAATTTCACTTCTGGACATATATCCAGAGAAGATGAAAACCTAATTTGAAAAGATATATGCATCCTAATGTTCATAGCAGCACTATTTACAATAGCAGGGACATGGGAATAACCTGAGTATCCATCAATAGATGAATATATAAAGAAGATGTGATGTATATATATGTATACATGTGCTATGTGATTGGTTACTCAGTTGTGTCCGACTC
Organism: Bos grunniens; assembly: GCF_055505025.1. Classification (NCBI taxonomy): domain Eukaryota; kingdom Metazoa; phylum Chordata; class Mammalia; order Artiodactyla; family Bovidae; genus Bos; species Bos grunniens. The sequence continues at coordinate 74,717,216 of NC_141170.1, forward strand.
TTTGTGACCCCATGGACTGTAGCCCACCAGATTCCTCTATCCATGGGGATTCTCCAGATAAGAATACTAGAGTGGATTGCCGTGCCCTCCTCCAGGGCATCTTCCCAACCCAGGTCTCCTGCATTGCAGGGAGACTCTTTACCATCTGAGCCACCAGGGAAGTCCATTTGTGTGTGTGTATGTATGCATATATATACAGTAGAATATTACTCAGCTACAAAAAAGAATGAAATAATGAGATTAGTTTCAACATGGGTAGACCTAGAGATTATCATACTAAGTGAAGTGAATCAGAAAGAGACAAATACCATGTGATATCACTTATATGTAGAATCGAAGGTATGATACAAATGAACTTATTTATGAAACAGACATATACTCACAGACCTAGAGAAGAGAGTTGTGGTTGCCAAGGGTGAGGGAGAGTGAGGTAGAGATAGATTAGGAGTTTGGAATTAGCAGATGCAAACTGTGATATATAAAATGGATAAGCAACAAATTATACATATAACTGCATCACTTTGCTGTATAGTAGAAATTAACCCAACAATGTAAATCAACTACAGCAAAATAAATTAGCAAAAAGAGCAGGGACATAAAGTAAGGGTAGGAAACAAGATTTATGGGGATATCCCTGAGAACACAGATAAAGGAACAAGAGAGCTGATGCATCTTAGACCCAAAGCAGGTATTCCAACCAAGATCTGATTGTGAGGTCAGAAAGGCCACTTGGGCTACCTGAAGTGAAAGCGGGTGTGTGTGGCTGGGTAGAGAGCAAACTCACAGGAAATGAAGACTGGTCAGACCTCAGGTGAGTTGGAGTTAGGCGCCTGCTAGGAGTACAGAGCATCTCTTGTCAGGTCTACAAGGGTAGGGTCTGACTTTGCAAGTTTCCTAACTATGAACAACACAGGGAAGTTTGCTGGTCTCTCAGTCAGCGGGTTGGCTGGCTGTGACCTTGTGGCCATTTCTTTATTCAGGTGGCCAAGATTAGGCAAGGGGGTGGGCAGACCTTATAGGGTGTTTGAATGATTCAAAGTGATTTCTTTAGAAAGGGCTGTGGGCTGGGCTGCTAATAAAATATTGGAGAGGTTCTCTTCAATGTTTAAAGGCTGTAAAAGGCTCCTTCTAGCTAGAGGGCTGGTACAAATGCTAGGGATTGTCTGCTGTGATATAGGAAGCTAAGAAAGAGCTCCTTTCTCATGGGGCGGGTTACCATTGAGTCTGTCTTGAAGCCCTGGGCCTTCTGGATAGAGTTTAAGCCCAAGGACACAGTGATGTCATCTCTACACCAGGACTCTGCCTTCTTTACCCTGCCCTCGTTTTTTCTTACCTTCTTTGCCCTGGGTTAGGGTGGAGCCAATAGGAGTGTAAGGAGACATGCCATTTGTGTCAAGGTAGCACAGGAAGTTAAAACCCAGGACTGTCACTCCCCAAGGCAGGGGATCTGGTTCCCTGATCAAGATTTCCTGAAAGCAGAACATTCATACAGTGTGAAGAAGGTATTTCTTGATTGATTTCTCCTTGGCAGGTATTGTTCCGTGGGGGCTATGGTGATATAGGTGACAGATATGTCCCCAATTTCCCATGAAACATATAATGTAGTAGGAGGACACGGGCAATCAAAAAGAAAAATGATAAGATAATATTAGGCAATAAGTGCTGTAGAAAACAACTGGGAGGTGGACCAGAGAGCTACAGGGACTGTGCCTTCACATAAGGTGGTTGGAGGGACTCTCTGGTGTGAGAACACTCTCAGAAGGTACTATGTTCTGTTGGGTGAGAATGTCCATGTGCCATTGGGTAGGAATGTCCATGTGCCCTATTTCAACTGGCTCCATTCTGAGCTCCTAAGGTCCAGTGTTGACTGTTGTATTGATTATCTATTAGGCCTCATTGAGGTTGCACACAGCTTTTCTGCTAATAATGTGGATCATCTTTGGGGAAGAAGCTAATGCTGACTGGAATTTTCAATATGTACCCCCTTTTCGCATCTAATGGTGCTGTGCTTCCCTAGTCAGGGAGTAAATGTGCCTGTGGTCCAATAAAGGGAGACTTGAGACTTCCAGCTCCCATTGACAGAAGGGAAGCTCTCATGCAGAGTTTTGAGGGTCTTTGTAAAGGCTTTGATTTTAACTTTATGGAGTCCTTTTCCATTACGACTTCACATTTGCAGAAATGTGCATCCTTGGTAAATATACACCCTTAGGAAGACCTGCATCTGAGGGCAGATAACTTGGCCAGGCCCAGATATACACTGGATAATGCTCATATGAGGAACTGATGCATTTTCTGTTTACTCTTTATTATAGTTAAACACTGGCTTTTGTTATAGTTCTTTGATTCAACACCCATTACACTAGTGTTTCAATAGACTAATAATCAGATAGGCCCTCTTTTGAAGCAGATTTCTTTGGTCAGTATTAGAGAATGTAACATGAAGTTACACTTAGGTTTAGAGGACATGTAGGTTTAGAGGACACATTAACATCTAATACTGTATTAGAGATTTTGAGGTTAAATAAATTGGTTTAGCTCTCTTTAACTCACATTCCCAAGCTTGTTTGGCCAGTGGGCTACTTTCTAGGGCCAAATACCAAGTAGCTGTGCTAAGTGTACATATACAAATATTCGTTGGCCCTGCATCTCTCAGCATTGAAATGTAGGCTCCAAGAAAGCCCCGCGTACTTGTGGAAGTTTCAAGCACATTATCACTCACTCACAGGCACTAATGACTCCGATAATGTAGTGAAGTTTAGCATAAATAGGCTCATCATTAAAGTTGATGGCAGAAGTATAAACAAGGCCCACACTATGAAATTTGCTGTTTGTTCATTATGCATCTGAAATTATCCTCCTCTCTCTAGCTGTCTCATACTGGGTGTTTATAAACCTATGTAGAATGTAGTATTACTTTCTTTTCCTGTAAGTAAGTTGATTTTTTAACGTCTCCTCCCCTATGCAGGAGATGGCCAAGACTGGGAAGGACAGCTTTGGGCTTTTCCAAAGTGATGTCTGCCATTCTGGTCATAAGGCTTTTCAGAGGACCACAATTTCACAGAAAAAAAAAAAAAACCCCACAGCAGAAGATTCAGGGAAGTTAAGGGTCTGAAGCTGTGATCTTGGCAAGACACTTGGACTTGCTGAATCCTTGTGCAATTATCTGTTGATAGAGGTGGTAAGAGCAGCATAATCTACTAGGGAGGATGGGGCAGGCACGCTGCTCACACAGTGCGGAATAGAGTTGGCTGTCTGGAGCTGCTGGTATCAGCTGATGGACTTTGGGCAACATAGTTCATTTCTTCCTTCCTCTAAAAGTGGAGGTGATTATAGGGGAATGGTGAGCATTAAATGTGTAAATACTTATAAAATGCTTGGCAGATGCTTGTGTACATATATTCTAAAGAAACAGTAATATATTAATATTATTTAATACTATATTTATAATATATTATTGTATATTAATATATAAATATATAATGGTATAATATATAGTTTATATAAATATATGTACGAATATATATATATATATTCCACAAACACTAGCTTTTACATGAAACAAACTCACTTGGATGGGAGGGAAAGTGGGATGTCATGCACGGTATTAATTATTTCTGGTGGTAAGGATCCAGAGACCAAAAAGTAAAAATACCCTGAAACATGTTTATTGCCCTCATAGAGCTTGAGCAGGAAAGCATGCTTACCCCTGGCTGAGATACAAAATAGCACTGGTTATTTTGCCAAATGTCAACATCAGTTCAGTTCAGTTCAGTTGCTCAGTTGTGTCCAACTCTTTGCGACCCCATGAGTCGCAGCATGCCAGGCCTCCCTGTCCATCACCATCTTCAGGAGTTCATACAAACTCATGTCCATTGAGTCGGTGATGCCATCCAGCCATCTCATCCTCTGTCGTCCCCTTCTCCTCCTGCCCCCAATCCCTCCCAGCATCAGAGTCTTTTCCAATGAGTCAACTCTTCGCATGAGGTGGCCAAAGTACTGGAGTTTCAGCTTTAGCATCATTCCTTCCAAAGAAATCTCAGGGCTGATCTCCTTCAGAATGGACTGGTTGGATCTCCTTGCAGTCCAAGGGACTCTCAAGAGTCTTCTCCAACACTACAGTTCAAAAGCATCAATTCTTCGGCACTCAGCCTTCTTCACAGTCCAACTCTCACATCCATACATGACCACTGGAAAAACCATAGCCTTGACTAGACGGACCTTTGTTGGCAAAGTAATGTCTCTGCTTTTCAGTATGCTATCTAGGTTGGCCATAACTTTTCTTCCAAGGAGTAAGTGTCTTTTAATTTCATGGCTGCAGTCAGAGGAGGGCTAAGTGTGGGAACAGTGCATCTACTTTGTTAGGGAGGTTGGCTCTGTGCTTTTAATGTTTTAAGGTGACTGTGAAGGTTCAAAGGAGGACTGATAACCAGGGAGGAAATAGAGAGGAGACAGACCAGAGGGGTCACGGGAATCAAGAGAAGTGCCTGTTCCCAGGAACTCTCATTCTGCTAGGTCTCACCTTCTACTGGGAACTCAGAATTACCTTCCTTGCACTTCTCTAAAGCAAGGAGAAGACTTCTCTTGGTCTACACCCAAGGCCAGCAGCGGTATGGGGAGGGTTCTTGGATGGCTGCTAGTGTCAACCTGCAGATCCCTATCATCAACCTTTCATATCCGCAGCTTCTGTATCCAAGGACTCAGCTGACCCAGCATCAGATTTCCATGAATGCAGAATCTGCAGATAAAGAGGCCTGCCTGTACTATGTCATTTTTTAAATAAATGATCTGAGCAGTTAGGTTTTGGCATCCATGGTGTGTCTGTGTGTGTGTTTTCCTGGAATCAAAAACCCGTGGATACCCAGGGATGGCTGTTTATGGTAATTCCAAGAATCCAATTCACTCTCATTTTATTTTAAAAGTCACCTTTGGCACCAATTCCCCTGGAAAGTTATCCTTAAAGCATTATAACTATCAAACAGATGTTTCCCTATGTCTTAATCACAGACCTGATCTGCATATTCTTATACCAGAGGGTTTCTTGGACCGCATACACCTTTCTGAAATTAACATCATAAATTATATAGACTGGCACTGGTGAGGGCTTTGGATATTTGTGACTTTACGGTACTCAAAACAGTTAACATCTATCCATCCTATTTGCTACATGCTAATCACTGGGCTTCCCAGGTGGTGCTAGTAGTAGAGAACCTACCTGCCAATGCAGGAGACATAAGAGACTCGGGTTTGATCCCTGGGTTGGGAAGATCCCCTGGAGAAGGGCATGGCAACTCACCCCAGTATTCTTGCCTAGAGAATCCCATGGACAGAGGAGCCTGGAAGGTTATGGACCACAGGGTCGAAAAGAGTTGGGACACGACTGAAGCAAATTAGCATGCATGCATGTTAATTACTAAGTGACTAAATTATGCAGGCATTTTCTTGGGACACTATATGCTAGCTTTTTGTTTTTGTTTGTTTTTTTGGCCACGCCACGCAGCTTATGGGATCTTATTTCCCCAACCAGGGAATTGAACCCAGGCCCTTGGCAGCGAGAGCAGAGTTCTAAACACTGGACCACCAGGGAATTCCCTGGGACACTGTATACTTGTAATTTTTTTGTAATCTGTCTCCTTAAATACACTGCAAGCTCCTTAAGGGGAAACTCCTCCACCTCTGCACCTTTACCTCTTAGTACTGGTCAGTAGGGCCAACTGAACATATGAATGCAAATAAGGGACAAGCCTGTAGACTCCTTGTTCAGTCAAGAACGGACTTAAAGAAAATCAGTTTACCTGCTATTTTTCTTGAAGCTTGTGGCAAACTTGGGCCAGGTTCCTGAAATTCATTGTTGGCTTTTTCCCAATTTGCTCTAGTGCCAAATGGGAGTTCTGAGATCTTGGTTTTGCCTCCGATTTGATTTAAGGCTCCCCGAGAGCAGGAACCAGCATCTGTGTTATTTACAACCTTATTCGTAGCACAGTTGCTTGCATATAATAGATGTTCAGTAAATGAGTGATCAAAATACGTGGCACAGTCATATAGCTATGTAAGACAAAGAGTCGGACATGACTTAGCAACTGAACAACAATGAAATGCACATATACATATGCGTTATTATATCTATCTATCTATCTATATCTATATCTATATAAAATATACGCTTGCTCCTTGGAAGAAAATCTATAACAAACCTAGACAGCATTTTAAAAAGCACTTCACCAACAAAAGTCCATATAGTCAAAGCTATATTTTTTACAGTAGTTGTGTACAGATATGAAAGTTAGACCATAAAGAAGGCCGAGTGCCAAAGAATTGATGGTTTCGAGTTATGGTGCTAGAGAAGACTCTTGAGAGTCCCTTGGATGGCAAGGAAATCAAACCAGTCAATCCTAAAGGAAACCAACCCTGAATATTCATTGGAAGAACTGATGGTGAAGCTGAAGCTTCAGTTCTTTGGCCACTTGATGTGAAGAGCCGACTCATTGGAAAAGACCCAGATACTGGCAAAGGAGAAGAGGGCAGCAGAAGATGAGATGGTCAGAAAGCATCACCAACTCAATGGATGTGAGTTTGAGCAGACTCTGGGGGATAATGAAGGACAGAGGAGGCTGGCATGCTGCAGTCAATGGGGTTGCAAAGAATTGGACATGAGTTAATGACTGAATAACAATAACATTGTAATATACATATATTTTGTACATACATATATTTATAAACTATTCATATTCACCCCATCTCATGCTATTCTACTTTACATATCCTCATTTACTATACTTTTAGTTACTAAACAGATCTCTTTCCTACCTCAGGGTCTTTGCCCATTCTACTTCATCTGTCTAGAAAGCTCTTAAAGTATCTATATGATGAATGCCCTCATCTCCTTTAGGTCTTGTTAAACCATCATCTTCTCTATGACAGCTCCTCTGACTGCTCTCTCCCTCTTTTAAATTGTAACCCTAACACACTTCTTTCTCTTTGTCTTGCTTTGTTTATCTCCATGGTATTTATCACTGTCTGACAATATGGATTTTGCTTACTTATTCCTTAGTGTTCCATTTCTACCTCTCTTAAAATGTAAGCTCCATGAGAGCAGGGGATTTTGCTTATTTTCTTTTAAGCTGAGTCCTTAGAGCCTAATACAGTGCCTGGAATACTTCATTGTGGTTACTCTTAATAAACATGTGCTGAAGAATTTACATCTCAACAGTTATTTTAGGTGGTTAGCCTGCGTGAGCCATGACTTAATTTTTGAGTGAATGTAGCACTACATGCTGACTCTCTTATAACAGAATAATACTATGAAAGTGAAACAGTTCTTTGAGCTTCTCGGGAAAGGGTCATAAATTTCTTCTATGGGTGATCAGTTTTAGCATGATGCCATGGTTTTTAAGCCATTGTTTGGTAGCAGATTTTGTGCCCTGATTAGAAGTGTGGCCCCTTTCTCCTGGTTCTTAGAATTTATCAACTTGCAGTGTCTTATTTTCACTGGAGGAAACTGTTTCTTTCTTTGCTTCAGATGGTCACATCTTTAGATCCTGAAGCAAGAGCTGCAGCCCATCTCAGGAGTCCAAATGCAGCAACAGATTTTGCCTCTAAGCAAGTAAGATACACCATAAAAACAAGCAACTTTCCTTACCAGCCCATCTCTCATTTGAATTTTTGATGCCTCAGTGGTCAGTTTGAGATGATAACTGGTAATAAGAAAGTCTCTGTATTGGAAGGAGGAACACATACACCATTTCCCCCAGGGCCTCCTTATTTTGCTTAATAAAATAAATCCTAAATAAAATAAAATTTTGCTTAAATAAAATAAATAAAATAAAAAAGAGGTAGAGTCTATGTTCTCTACCTCTATCTTCTTTGCTTGGAGGCCCTGCTGGTTCCTTTGAAAAGTGCATAATTTAGCATAGCTGGTTAGTAGAACCCAGGTCTGGGTTCAGACTCTGTTAGCCCAGTAATACTTGAATACATGGACAACACTGAAGATGTTGGAAGGACTTCATAACTGCTAATGGCTTCTAGCATCAGCATTGTGTAGATGCTTCTAGCAATGTGTTCCTTGAGAGGCAGGCAAACTCAGGATAGCCATGGGACTGAATGTGTGACTCAGAAACCAGGAGGCCTGACCATCTTGCTTTCTGGGTCTTGTCAATGTGTCTGCCATCTTGTGAACCACAGAAGGCATTTTGTCAGAGTTTGGTTGAAATTCTTGTGGAGTACAGGATTTTGCCTTCTCATTTCCCCACTTCTCTCCCTCATTCATTGCTCTAAGGATTCTGGCTCAACATCTTCTGGTACTTCTAATGACTATTTGAAGCCTGTGTTTAGGGATTAGCCTCCCGTAGAGTTCTCCCAGCTCCTATTGGTTGTTTTGTGATCTGGAGAATCATTCCATATGGTTCAGAGGAGAAGAAAAACAGATAAATCTGTGTTGCCAAGAATGCCCTTCATCGTTTTGAATGGGACTACATATCTTTGCTTTTTGGCGGGGTGCAGTTCTAGGTGGGATGGGAGGAGGCAATGTCTCCTACTAGCCTGAAAGAGCTGGTGTTGCTCGGTGGTTTTTGATGATAAGTCTGTTCATCAGGAACCGTGTGGTCTGAACAAATCCTAAGTCACGCTTCTCTCGGGTATGTGAGCACAAAGAAAGAAATTCACCTTTCTTTGTCTTCCTTTTTGTCAGCAGAATCCTATTTTTAGGTCACTGGCATATAATTCAACGTCACTTACAACCAAGTCCTGGCATTCCTTTTAGGAATTTCTAGAGCCATTCATGGTATGTGACTAAGTTAGGGCAGAGTGTATTATCTCAGTTCTCTCCTGGTGATACATACATTTGAGAAGCGTGCTATTTTCAGAAAGTTTCCAGTGCAGCATTGTCCAAAGATCAGGCCAAGAAATCACAGATCCTTGGCAATGCTGTGAACAAAAGAAATTCCTGTCCCTGTCTCCAGGCAATGTGATTACAGGGCCAATGATCAGATAGGTGACCTAAGATGGATGCCTTCCTGAATGTGACTCAGGTTTATCTGTACCTGTCCCCACCTTTATCTCTGAGCTCGTCCTTTGCATTTGAAGATGACATGCCTGTTGGATTTATTTCCAGTCCTGTCTTCCTCCATAGTGTTTATCTTTGGTGCCAAGCTGAGGGCAAATCATTCTCTCCCTCATGACTTTGTGGTCTAGTGTCTTACACAGCCAGGTGGCAGGCAAGCATCTCGGGCAGTGTTTGGCTCCTGGCTGAGTGGTGCTTTCCTCCTGACCTCTGGAGTGATGGGGCAGAAGATAGGTCTATCTCTGCTTGGTACCTGGAGAATACCCCAGCTCTTCCTCATCCTCCACTGGGAAGGAACTCTGGTTTTGTTTGTTTGTTTGTTTGTTTTGGAGAGGTTTCCAGTTGGGTTTACAGATGAACTTATTTCAAAGGTGTTACCTTTCAGGTTTAATCCTGTGGATCATTGAGCCTTAATGGATCAGTTTTACATGCCTCCTTTTTGGTATGCTCATTTCCAGCATTTAAGCTCACAAATGAGTCATTAACTGTTCAGTTTGCCTGATGTTTTTGCTCAAATTCATATTAATATGCGAGAGGGAAGGACCGGTACCCTCATGTGGGGCATGCACAAGATCCTCTCATACACCATCAAGAATCCTCAGGTATCCTCAGGGCCATAAGCACAGAAAACAAGTCAGGGTGACAGCAAGCAATTATCATTATGTTAGGATTGTGTTTATTTCTCACTCAACAGGATCATTTGGGTGAAACTGCATCAATTAATAGCAAAAGTCTGTTTTTCTCTCCACTTATACTCTGTGAAAAAAAAGAAAGCAATGTTTACTCGATCTGTATTTCACACTTAGAGTCATTAATGTCAGTTGATTTTTTTTAAATAACCATCTACCAAAAATTTTCTAGTAAACATATGTAATTAAAAGTTTCTGATGATAGAGAAAAGCAATTTAGTAACTCACTTCTTTTGAAATAGCTTAACCCACTTTGCATCCACCATTGATTCAAAGGAAGAAAAACTGTACTGGAGAACTCCATGGAGTTTATGAGGAAATATTGCTAATGGAAAGAAGCTTCTCTTGGTAGATCACAATATAGGGCCCAAAACACAGAAGTTAAAAGAGGTGCTGGATAGAGGCCACAGTGTGTCTTGTAGTTTAAAGGAGCAAGTCTGAAAATCAATATTCTAGCTTAATAGACAGTAACAGATGTGTTTACAGGCAAGGTGAAATGTATTCATATGCACATATTAGGATCTTAGCATTCACACAGATTTCTCCTGATGAAATTTTCTTCCAATTGAATTGAGTCAACAGGCTAAAGGGAGAGCTGACCATTTGAATGGTCAAAGGTCTTGGCTGTTCTGAGAGGAGAGATAATTCTATCCTTTTGCTTTTTGGGGAGAACAAACAGGAACTGAATGCTATTAGACTGGGTAAGACTTCAGTGATTTGCAGAAGAGAATGCATTTCATGTAACCAAGCTGGTTATTCCCAGGCACATTCTTTGGGATTTCACCAGGAACAACCAGAGGTCCCAAAACAAACAGCCCATAAGGATTTATGAACAGGAAGCATTCCTTCCCTTGTTGACCTTAACTTACATGTTGAGTAAACAAGTCCCTGCTCTGTATACCCTGGTGTATCTAAGGCAGCTTCTAATTTCACTGCAGTTGGACTGCATCCAATTTTCCCTTTGGTTCTGCTTCTCAAAACTGCCAAGAATCAGAGTTTGACAGAGACCTAACTTAACTAGCGAAACCAACTTGGAACAGGCTGTGGGTGGATATGCATATTTCTCAGGTCCTGGGTAAGTTACCTGACCCCCAGGGGAGATTAAGAGGGGCACACATGACTAGGTAGCCCTGTCTGACTACAGTTTCACTGAAAACCTGGCAGGATGTTTGTTGTTCTAACTTTTAAATGTCTCATAACTGGTTTAATCTTGTGAGCACACCGACCATGGGTATAGGGAGTTTATACTCAGAACCTTGGGTTCCACAATACCCTGGTCTTTTGGGGCCCTGGTTTTCTCTTTGGCATGAAGCTCTTCAAATTCTTGCATGACAGTCTATGAATATGCCTGGAATGTTTTTTTACCATCATGGGAGATGGATTTTTGAGGGGCTGGCAACTAGGAATCAGGTTAATTTCATCATAGGTTTGTCAGAGAGTTTTGTCTGTATAGGAGGAGAAAAAATGGTTTAGACACGGCTTGATTGTTTGGATAACACTATGGAACAGGGATTTTTGAAAAAGGTGTTTGCTTGTACACAGTGATCTCCTGCTGACCCCTTGTTTGTGGCTTAGAAGTATTGAAGCTACATCGAGATATGAATCTGCTCTTGGCTAGAAGCCAGGAATGTCATCTAGGGCTTTTGTTTGATGTGTTTCCCTATACCCACTGTACTTCCATTTCTTGTGGGAGGCAGAATGGTTCAGTAGATGAGGCATGGACCATGAGCTGAGCCTCTGAATTCCAGAAGGTGACTTTCCTCCTTTCTCACTCTTATCACATTAAGGCAACTCATCCTAATTGATCTGTTTCTACTTGTGCATCTGTGTGATGGGACTGGGGAGGCTGGAATTGGAACTTCCATTCTCTGAAGGCATGTGCCATGATGAGCACTAGTGTATCTGATTGCACTGAAGATTTAGAACACCTTGTATGAGTTTGCTTGGGCTGCCATAACAAAATATCACAGGTTGGCTGGCTTAAATAACAGAAGCTTATGTTCTCACAGTTCTGGAAGTTAGAAGTCCAAGATCCAAGTATTGGTAGGATTCATTCAGAGGCCTCTCTCCTTGGCTTACAGATGGCTCTCTTCTCCCTTTGTCTTCACACGGTCATTCCTCTGTGTGGATCTGTGTCTAATTCTCTTATTATAAGAATACCATAATTTAATATTATATTAGGATCCACCCATCTATCTTCATTTTACCCTAATAACCTCCGTATAGGTTTTATCTTCAAATGCAGACCCATTCTGAGGTCCTGGGGATTAGGACTTCAACATAAGAATTTGGGGGTGGGACACAATGCAGCCATAATACAGCCTCTGTGCATCAGTTCAACATTACAATTTTTAAGTGAGAAACAGGCTGGAAAAGGCTCTCTAACATTACACAGAGAGAGGCAGACTCAAAATTAGAGTCCTTCTTGGGTTCTACACTCTGTACTCTATTTTGTTTCTCTGCTTTCCCTGAGATAATTGGTACAATGACTTCATAAGTGCAGCATTCCCATTGCACTTTTCTTATGGTTCTTCACCTCTGGTTCTGATTTTCTGGAGAGGGTTGGTAACTTAGAGTCTGTTTGTGTTACACACAAACCATAAGACCTTATGATACCCGTCCACATGTTTACTAAAGCACTGCAACTCAGACTTCCCATGTACTTAAAATCTAACTACAGGAATCTGGAATCTAAAATTTAAAATGATCATTCTCTATGAAAATGGAAAATGGACTTGTTATTACCTGTACATCACCTCTGCAGAGTCCAAGTTCACAGAATAAACACTCATCAACCTGATTGGCTCTACTCTTCGTAATATTGAAAGAGTTCAATTAAATGCCTGTACAGTGGCTCCATATGTTGGCTGAATGCAAGGTGCCAATATTTTGATGCTGCTTTCTCATTAAAATGATCAGGGCATAAGCCTGGAAGATTCCAGTGTGTGCCTCACCTGGGACCTCCCCAAGGGAAATGTGCCTGCCAAGCAAATCAGAAATAGTGTCAGAGAGGAAGCATCCCCTCTACTGGCTCCCCTCCTGGATTGAGTCATTAATGAGCACTTTTTACCCTTGGCAGGACCAGGTAAGTTCGAGAAGTGTACCTCCTGTGGTGTTTAAATGCGTTTCAGTTACTCCCATGATAGCGATGCATGAAGAATCAACATATTGACCCCTCCAGAGTATATATTAAATTCTGAAGGATTAATCAAAACTGCACCATGTTGTGTGCAATTAAACCCTTGAAAGGCAAAATAAATTTGCTGGAGCAGTAGCAGCTCTCGTACCACTTCTAGCCGGAATGAGGCATTTTTCAGTTCTATTACCAACAGATGAGTTTTTGCTCAGGCGCATTTTTCAGGAGGTGGGATGGGCTAGATGGAGACATCTGCAAAACATTTTACGGATGGGAGGAGAACAGGGAGTCAGGCTTGTCTAGTGTTACCCTTTGGAACTGAGTAAATACCGAGCAAAATCCTTCCATCAGAAGGAGCACTGGATTGTGTCATTTTTCTTATTAAAGGAGAAAATACCAATGAGTTGTCTCAGGAATAATGGAAGGAGTAGAAATTCTGCCATCTGCCAGAGTCTTCCATGGTGATAGGTGTGCCCTGCAATGTGGGTCACAGGGAAGGATTTCTCTACTCACTTAGTCATGCTCCTCCATTTATGAAGATGAAGATTTCATATTTCCATTTCAGGTGAACAGCATGTGTATGTGTTGCTCAGTCATTTCTGGCTCTTTGTGACCCCATGGACCATAGCCCACCAGGCTCCACTGTCCAGGTGAAGAGAGTCCTGGAGAAAACTTGTTTCTTCCTGCCACAGTTATATCTGAAGTCACCCAGGATGGCTTCTTACAGTGGTACCTCTGCCCTGTTATTTAAATGTTCTGGAATTGCATGTTGTCTAGTCATTTTAGTTTATTCTATTTTTTTAAGAGTCAATTAGAGTCTGTTGCAAAGAGCTAGGAAGCTGTATATTCAGTTCACCAAAGAGAGAAAGAGGAAAAGTTTGGCACTGGATTGCTCTACTGTGACACATGATGACCAAGGAGTCATAGAAAGAGTACTTCTGAGCTACCCCTGTGAGCTAAAAGAGAATGAGAGCAATGCAAGGTCTGCCAGAAGGGAGTTGAGAAGTTAAAAAATCTTAATGAAGGCACAAATGAGACCAGAATTACATTTTTCTTTGTCCACTTTTGACGATAAATTTCCTGCTCCAGCCAGAGTGCCAAGGCTCAAGAGAGACTCATGAGGATGGAGAGTGCAACCTGCTGCTAATGGCACAGATTTGTCTCCATGTCTCTTGTTCCACCACGGAGGGTGGGGGGAGATTAGTTAATCAAAATGTCTAAGCCAGTCTCATAAATAATCCAAAATTGTATTCATTGCAAGAAAAATATTATATAGAATGATCTGAAATTCTTGAATTCATAAATTCAGAATCTCTCACTATGTTAAATGTAGCAATTGGAAAAATAAGGATAATGTGTTTAATTTATACAAAGTACATGTGTTTGTTTTTTTCAAAGTTCAGAAATAAATTTTATTGGGAGATGCATTGAAAACTCTCATGACATCTGGAATATGGAGATCTAATTGCTGATTCAATGGCATTGCGAACACGCAAACATATTTCCTTGGTGAAATGTCAAAAAGGCAGCAATCAAAATGAAGCGTTTAAGCATTAAAATGAAGAAATGATGACTGGGTTGATTTGTAAACATTTATCTCTAAGCTTACTTTATGAAAAAGAAGAAATAAGTTTAGGAACATGATGGCAAATTTGCACATTCTAAGTCCTCAATACTGTGAGGGCATAGAAATCTCAAGATGCATGGTGGGTTCAATCAAAATTTGTATTTTCCCAAATCCTGGTAACCCCACTTGACTTTTCATGTGGGGTTTGTTACACTTTAATGAACAGCAAGAGGTTGCCAGGGGGTTTGGGGAAGGAATGGGTTTTTTTGTCACCTCTAGCTTAGTTATTTTAAGACAGAAGATTTCTCTTATCCTTGAAATAATCATTTTTGTATGTATTTGGATTCAGTTAGTTATTCTGTGATGTTGGTAGATGGCAATGGTTACTTTCATTTGTGTTATTGAATAAACTTGGCGACAGCCTCTGGTTCTTGCTTTACCAAACTTTGGCCTAACCGTGCAACCCCGACTGCTCCTTAGAGCTAGCAGTCCTAGCACTTTGAAGTCCTCGTCCTTCAGCACTGGCTGAAGGCCAGTGTTTGTTCACTCCAATTGTATTCTGAAAAGACAGATAATGATTTAAGGATATGCCTCAAGACAAAATATGTTAGGCCACTTCACAGAGAAGGCAGATAAACTTGTTTCTGAAATAATGTTCCTTTTGCTTGTTTAAACAATCTCTACTTTCTAGAGAAGTAGTCCAGAATGAAGTTTCCAATGAAAGGAGGAAAATTGTTAAGTCAGTGAAACTCCCCATTTACAGAGGGACTCACAATTTCTTGGCCATGAAATGAATAATCTCCCCACGGCGAGTAGGTTTTCGGGTTTCCCAATTAGGCCAATCATATATAATGAAACCCCTCTTCAACGAACACCTGGTAAAGAAATAAAAATCTGCTTGAGGCACGAAACTGCCTTCCCCAGAGGCAATGCATTTGTAAGGTCTCCACTGTATTGTGCTTGCAAATAACATTTATTTCTGTAGTGTAAATATGCAAGAGTTCATTTTAATAAAAAGTAAGTCCTAAAATAAGATAAAACCCATGACTAGACTTGCATTTGAAGATTTAGAGTGTATTCATCTGCTGGTTTTCAGTATAAATATTCATTGGTTTTGAGCTCTCAGGTGTTGGAACTTTTAATCTGCATTCAGATGGAGGTACTTTAATCAGAGAGTTCATAAAAGTCTGCAACTTTCCCCCCACCAAGGAAAAAAGAACAGAGTAATGGATAGAATGGAGGGTGCTAGTCCTTCAAAATAACCCACCAAGCTGAACTGCATTGCTAAAAGCAAGGGTCGGGGGATAAACATCAAATGCCATTTTGTACCATTATGTCAATATTCTATTAAAAATAAATCTCTTGCTCTTAGACTGAAAAGTCTCAAAAACCTGTCACTTGACTACAGTCTTCAGAGATGACTGATAATGGGTAAAAAATCCCATAGCATCTGTTTACCATGTACTCACACAAACTGTTAGGAATGTTTTTAAATGTCAGCAGTGAGTATGTGAGTGTATTAGCTATCGCAGAGCCCCACTGCCACCAAAATGGCACCAGGGACAGCTCTAAATCAGGTAGGTTGAGGGAATAAGGTACCAGAGGAACTCTGGAAAGGATGTTGTTTGTCTGGAAAAAACAAACAGACCTGAATTGCAAATGTTAATATACAAGTACCTGGGAAACCCCCTCCATCTGATTTTGAATCAAGCTTTAAATCAGGGAACATTTATCAAGACCTCAAGGCTAAGGTCAGCTTTAAGAAAGTAGAAGGTGGATAGAAAACATTTTGCACTAGATGTATTCTGCATTAGCAGGCTCTCGGATTTCTCTTGGTAACCTAAGCACATATCAAGAGAAGAAAGTCATTGAAGTACAATTGCTGACTAAACAGTGTAATGGTGACAGCGTGATTAGCATTTCCTGGATTACTTGAGAATTTTGTGCCACTCAACTGCTTAGAGGGGAAGCACTGTCTGTTATCCCAGCAAAGTCATGGGGACTCGGCGCCATCTTCAAAATGAGCTTTACAGCAGATTTCATTTTCTTCAAAAGACTAAAGAGGTTTGGTAATGGATGTTGATAATGGCTTTTATTTTTTCTGGTGTGATAAAACCTTGTGAATGTAATACAGCTTATTAATGGCTGAGGAGTGGGGTATAGGAGTCAGAAAACACTGAGAATCAATTTTGGTTTTACCTCTTGCAAAAGCGCAGCATTGGATGTGTTTAATGTCTTTGCCTCAGTTTCTTCTTTTTCAAAATGGGGATGACAATACTACCACCCTCGTTGGGTTGTTGAAAGGACTGGATGAGATGATGCATGCGAACTTTCTCAGCAAAGTTAATGCTCCAGACAAATTCAGAGGAAAGCCAGTGGGAATTAATGAAAAGCCTAAGCTCTGCTACATTTTAACATACACATTATTTTCTTTTTTAAAAATAAATTTTTACTGGAGTATAGTTGATTTACAGTGTTATGTTAGTTTCTGCTGTACAGCTAGCTAATCAGTTTTCCACATACATGTGCTCAGTCACAAAGTTGTGACCAACTCTTTGTGACCCCACGGACTGTAGCCTGCCAGGCTCCTCTGTCCATGGGATTTTCTGAGCAAGAACACTGGAGTGGGTTGCTGTTGCCTCCTTGAATACACATACATACATCCACTCTTTTTTTATATTCTTTTCCCATATAGGTCATTACAGAGTATTGAGTAGTGGTCCCTGTAATATATGGTAGGTTCTTATCTACTTTATATATATAGTGTGTATTGCTGCTAGGTTGCTTCAGTCGTGTCCAGCTCTGTGCGACCCCATAGACGGCAACCCACCAGGCTCCCCCGTCCCTGGGATTCTCCAGGCAAGAACACTGGAGTGGGTTGCCATTTCCTTCTCCAGTGCATGAAAGTGAAAAGTGAAAGTGAAGTCGCTCAGTTGTGTCCGACTCTTCGCGACCCCATGGACTGCAGCCCACCAGGCCCCTCCGTCCATGGGATTTTCCAGGCAAGAGTACTGGAGTGGGGTGCCAGTGCCTTCTCTGATAGTAGTGTGTATAGCAGATGTCAATCTCAATCTCCCAATTTCTCTCCCCACTGTCCCCCTTGGTAACTCTAAGTTTGTTTTCTATATCTGTGATTATATTTCTGTTTTGTAAGTAAGTTCATTTGAACCATTTTTTCAAATTCCATATAGATTTGTTCTTTTCAAGAGGGTATGAGAAACATGTATGCTGTCTAGAGAACTGTACCTTAATGATTTGGTGGCATGATTCAGAATTTACATATCAGAGCTTCTGGCCTCTGCTGATATTGTAAGAGGTGTGTTTGTGTACAAAATGCATTCTTCTCAAGTGCATTTTGTAGATGCACTCAAGAAGGGTGGGCTTCCTTTATGATCTTGTTTTCAACATTAATTGGCTTAAGGTTCTTTTTTTTATTTTATTTTTTTAAATTAAAAAAAATTATTTATTTTAATTGGAGGCTAATTACTTTACAATATTGTATTGGTTTTGCCATACATCAACATGAATCTGCCATGGGTGTACACGTGTTCCCCATCCTGAACCCCCCTCCCACCTCCCTCCCTATACCATCCCTCTGGGTCATCCCACTGCACCAGCCCCAAGCATTCTGTATCCTGCATCAAACCTGGACTGGCGATTCATTTCTCATGTGATATTATACATGTTTCAATGCCATTCTCCCAAATCATCCCACCCTCTCCGTCTCCCACAGACTCCAAAATACTGTTCTATACATCTGTGTCTCTTTTGCTGTCTCACATACAGGGTTATCATTACCATCTTTCTAAATTCCATATATATGCATTAGTATACCATATTGGTGTTTTTCTTTCTGGCTTACTTCACTCTGTATAATAGGCTCCAGTTTCATCCACCTCATTAGAACTGATTCAAATGTATTCTTTTTAATGACTGAGTAATACTCCATTGTGTGTATATACCACAGCTTTCTTATCCATTCATCTGCTGATGGACATCTAGGTTGCTTCCACATCCTGGCTATTATAAACAGTGCTGCGATGAACATTGGGGTACACGTGTCTCTTTCCCTTCTGGTTTCCTCAGTGTGTATGCCCAGCAGTGGGATTGCTGGATCATAAGGCAGTTCTATTTCCAGTTTTTTAAGGAATCTCCACACTGTTCTCCATAGTGGCTGTACTAGTTTGCATTCCCACCAACAGTGTAAGAGGGTTCCCTTTCCTCCACACCCTCTCCAGCATTTATTGCTTGTAGACTTTTGGATCGCAGCCATTCTGACTGGCGTGAAATGGTACCTCATTGTGGTTTTGATTTGCATTTCTCTGATAATGAGTGATGTTGAGCATCTTTTCATGTGTTTGTTAGCCATCTGTATGTCTTCTTTGGAGAGATGTCTATTTAGTTCTTTGGCCCATTTTTTGATTGGGTCGTTTATTTTTCTGAAATTGAGCTGCAGGAGTTGCTTTTATATTTTTGAGATTAGTTGTTTATCTGTTGCTTCATTTGCTATTATTTTCTCCCATTCTGAAGGCTGTCTTTTCACCTTACTTATAGTTTCTTTTGTTGTGCAGAAGCTTTTAATTTTAATTAGGTCCCATTTGTTTATTTTTGCTTTTATTTCCAATATTCTGGGAGGTGGGTCATAGAGGATCCTGCTGTGATTTATGTCAGAGAGTGTTTTGCCTATGTTCTCCTCTAGGAGTTTTATAGTTTCTGGTCTTACGTTTAGATCTTTAATCCATTTTGAGTTTATTTTTGTGTATGGTGTTAGAAAGTGTTCTAGTTTCATTCTTTTACAAGTGGTTGACCAGTTTTCCCAGCACCACTTGTTAAAGAGATTGTCTTTTCTCCATTGTATATTCTTGCCTCCTTTGTCAAAGATAAGGTGTCTATAGGTGCATGGGTTTATCTCTGGGTTTTCTATTTTGTTCCATTGATCTATATTTCTGTCTTTGTGCCAGTACCATACTGTCTTGATGACTGTGGCTTTGTAGTGGAGTCTGAAGTCAGGCAGGTTGATTCCTCCAGTTCCATTCTTCTTTCTCAAGATTGCTTTGGCTATTCGAGGTTTTTTGTATTTCCATGAAAATTGTGAAATTATTTGTTCTAGCTCTGTGGAAAATACCGTTGGTAACTTGATAGGGATTGCATTGAATCTATAGATTGCTTTGGGTAGTATACTCATTTTCACTATATTGGTTCTTTTTAAGAAGAGAACCAGGGTCACCTTTAGACTACCTCACATTCTGCTTATTTATTTTAAACAGTAGTGTTTTAACTAATGTGGTTTTGATTTGTTTGGCAAGTCATATAAGTTGCAAAAGGGAAAACATAGACTCAAAGTAAATGAATCTTTTCCATTTGTCCATTCCAATTAGTTGAGTACTAATTGGTACTCAGAAGGATGCATAACTTCTCTTTTTGTCATCCAGCATAAAATTTGTTCTCATATCACACGTCCTATTGCAATAGAGTCACTGATGTATGTTACCACCTGGCTTCCCACCTAGCATCTGATTTCTACCAGGGAAGGAACTATGCTTTATTTATTGGTGTGATATATACTCTAAGAACAATGCTTGGCCCCACATGTGTGCGTATTCAGTCACTTCGGTTGTGTTTGACTCTTGGCAACCCCATGGATTGTAGTCCACCAGACTCCTCTGTCCATGGGATTCTCCAGGCAAGAATACTGGAGTGGGTTGCCATGACCTCCTCCAGGGGATCTTCCTGACCCAGGGACTGAATGCACATCTCCCACAATGCCGGTGGATTCATATCCCCTGAGTTACCAGGGATGCCGCATTTGGCCCCTCATAAGTAGCTGTGACGGGTGGGTCATGGTCGAGAGGTCTGACAGAATGTGGTCCACTGGAGAAGGGAATGGCAAACCACTTCAGTATTCTTCCCTTGAGAACCCCATGAACAGTATGAAAAGGCAAAATGATAGGATACTGAAAGAGGAACTCCCCAGGTCAGCAGGTGCCCAATATGCTACTGGAGATCAGTGGAGAAATAACTCCAGAAAGAATGAAGGGATGGAGCCAAAGCAAAAACAGTACCCAGCTGTGGATGTGACTGGTGATAGAAGCAGGGTCTGATGCTATAAAGAGCAATATTGCATAGGAACCTGGAATGTCAGGTCCATGAATCAAGGCAAATTGGAAGTGGTCAAACAGGAGATGGCAAGAGTGAACGTCGACATTCTAGGAATCAACGAACTAAAATGGACTGGAATGGGTGAATTTAACTCAGATGACCATTATATCTACTACTGTGGGCAGGAATCCCTTAGAAGAAATGGAGTAGCCATCATGGTCAACAAAAGAGTCCGAAATGCAGTACTTGGATGCAGTCTCAAAAATGACAGAATGGTTTCTGTTTGTTTCCAAGGCAAACCATTCAATATCACAGTAAATCAAGTCTATGCCCCAACCAGCAACACTGAAGAAGCTGAAGTTGAATGGTTCTATGAAGACCTACAAGACCTTCTAGAACTAACACCCCAAAAAGATGTCCTTTTCATTATAGGGGACTGGAATGCAAAAGTAGGAAGTCAAGAAACACGGGGTAACAGGCAAATTTGGCCTTGGAATATGGAATGAAGCAGGGCAAAGTCTAATAGAGTTTTGCCAAGAGAACGGACCGGTCATAGCAAACATCCTCTTCCAACAACACAAGAGAAGACTCTACACATGGACATCACCAGATGGTCAACACTGAAATCAGATTGATTATATTCTTTGCAGCCAAAGATGGAGAGGCTCTATACAGTCAGCAAAAAAAAGATTGGGAGCTGACTGTGGCTCAGATCATGAGCTCCTTATTGCCAAATTTAGACTTAAATTGAAGAAGGTAGGGAAAACCACTAGACCATTCAGGTATGACCTAAATCAAATCCCTTATGATTATACAGTGGAAGTGACAAATAGATTTAAGGGCCTCGATCTGATAGAGTGCCTGATGAACTATGGACAGAGGTTCATGACATTGTACAGAAGACAGGGATCAAGACCATCCCCATGGAAAATAAATGCAAAAAAGCAAAATGGCTGTCTGGGGAGGCCTTACAAATAGCTGTGAATAGAAGAGAAGCAAAAAGCAAAGGAGAAAAGGAAACATATAAGCATCTGAATGCAGAGTTCCAAAGAATAGCAAGAAGAGATAAGAAAGCCTTCCTCAGTGATCAATGCAAAGAAATAGAGGAAAACAACAGAGTGGGAAAGACTAGAGATTTCTTCAAGAAAATTTGAGATACCAAGGGAACATTTCATGCAAAGATGGGCTCAATAAAGGACAGAAAAGTTATGGACCTAACAGAAATAGAAGATATTAAGAAGAGGTGGCAAGAATACACAGAAGAACTGTACAAAAAAGATCCTCATGACCCAGATAATCACGATGGTATGATCACTGACCTAGAGCCAGACATCCTGGAATGTGAAGTCAAGTGGGCCTTAGAAAGCATCACTACGAACAAAGCTAGTGGAGATGATGGAATTCCAGTTGAGCTATTTTGAATCCTGAAAGATGGTGCTGTGAAAGTGCTGCACTCAATATGCCAGCAAATGTGGAAAACTCAGCAGTGGCCACAGGACTGGAAAAGGTCAGTTTTCATTCCAATCCAAAAGAAAGGCAATGCCAAAGAATGCTCAAACTACCACACAATTGCACTCATCTCACACGCTAGTAAAGTAATGCTCAAAATTCTCCAAGCCAGGCTTCATCAGTACGTGAACCATGAACTTCCAGATTTTCAAGCTGGTTTTAGAAAAGGCAGAGGAACCAGAGATCAAATTGCCAACATCTGCTGGATCATAGAAAAAGCAAGAGAGTTCCAGAAAAACATCTATTTCTGCTTTATTGACTATACCAAAGCCTTTGACTGTGTGGATCACAAGAAACTGTGGACAATTCTGAAAGAGATGGGAATACCAGACCACCTGATCTGCCTCTTGAGAAATTTGTATGCAGGTCAGGAAGCAACAGTTAGAACTGGACATGGAACAACAGACTGGTTCCAAATAGGAAAAGGATTTCGTCAAGGCTGTATATTGTCACCCTGTTTGTTTAACTTATATGCAGAATACATCATGAGAAACGCTGGGCTGGAAGAAGCACAAGCTGGAATCAAAATTGCCAAGGGAAATATCAATAACCTCAGATATGCAGATGACAGCACACTTATGGCGGAAAGCAAAGAACTAAAGAGCCTCTTGATGAAAGTGAAACAGGATAGTGAAAAAGTTGGCTTAAAGCTCAACATTCAGAAAACAAAGATCATGGCATCCAGTCCCTTCACTTCATGGTGAATAGTTGGGGAAATAGTGGAAACAGTAGCTGACTTTATTTTGGGCGGCTCCAAAATCAGTGCAGATGGTGATCTAAGCCATGACATTAAAAGATGATTACTCCTTGGAAGGAAAGTTATGACCAATCTAGACAGCATATTAAAAAGCTATAAAGGTCCATCTAGTCAAGGCTATGGTTTTTCCAGTAGTCATGTATGAATGTCAGAGTTGGACTATAAAGAAAGTTGAGAGCAGAAGAATTGATGCTTTTGAACTGTGGTGTTGGAGAAGACTCTTGAGAGTCCCTTGGATGCAAGGAGATTTACCAGTCCATCCTAAAGGTGATCAGTCCTGGGTGTTCATTGGAAGATTGATGCTGAAGCTAAAACTCCAATACTTTGGCCACCTGATGAGAAGAGCTGACTCATTTGAAAAGACCCTGATGCTGGGAGGGATTGGGGGCAGGAGGAGAAGGGGATGACAAAGGATGAGATGGCTGGATGGCATTACTGACTTGATGGACATGAGTTTGAGTGAACTCCGGGAGTTGGTGATGGATAGGAAGGCTTGGTGTGCTGTGATTCATGGGTCGCAAAGAGTCGGACACGACAGAATGACTGAACTGAGACCTTGTTTATCTTTTGTTCACTGATTATAGTCATCATAATAGACTGGAAACAGAATTAGTGAAGTCAGTTCTTAATGCTTTTAGTGTAGCAGATGATGTTTTGGATGCTAGATAGAATTTTGGCACTCAGATTAAAACCATTTCAACACTTCTTCAGACAAGTTTTTTTTTTTTTTTTTTCTGTTCATTCAGCATATATTTCTCCACTAAGTCCTGTGTACATGATACCTTGCTAGGTCTAAAAGTAGACATGGCCTTTGGGTCAGTCAAGGGAAGTGGATGTATCAGTAAAGAAGGGCAAAAAAGTGAATTGGAGTTGTGATACAGAGTGGTAAAGGGTCTGAGATGAGGAGGTGGTGAATTCGCTATGAAAAGGACAGGAAGCACTTCTACTAGAAGTGGGTGGGAGAAATCTCAGCAGCTTTTGCTGGGAAAAATTTTGGTGGTGGTGGTAGTGAGGAGAGTGTTCCAGACTGAGGGAATAAAGTGCAGACCACCTAGCTCAGGGGTTTCCCAGGTGGTACAATGGTAATGAAGCCACCTGCCACTGCAGGAGACATGGGTTTAATCCCTGGCTCATGACAATACCTTGGAGAAGGGCACGGCAACCCACTCTAGTATTCTTGTCTGGGAAATCCCACAGAGAGAGGAGCCAGGCAGGCTACAGACCACAGGGTCGGACACAGCCGAGTGACTGAGCACACATCTGGCTCAACAGGCTGGGTCTGGGCAAAGCCTGGGAGATGAGCCTGGAGGGATGAGTGGGCCTCTTCCCCATACAGAGGAGGCTGGACTGTGTCTTGTAGGTCATGAGTGACTACAGATGAGTCTTGAGTAGGTTGTGGCATTAGTTGATTTTCATTTTTAGAAGCATCAGATGTTAGAACTAGAGGTATTTATTTCTTTAATTTTTTAAAGCTTTATTAAATTTATTACAATATTGCTTCTGTTTTATGTTTTGATTTTTTGGCCACAAGACATGTGGGATCTTAGCTCCCTTGACCAGGGATTGAACCAACACCTCACACATTGGAAGATGAAATATTAAACACTGGACCACCAGGGAAGTCCCCTAGAAGTGCATGTAGAATAAATAGTTAAAATATCTACAGATGAGGAAATTCAGGTCTGGAGATGTGAACTAATTTGGAGGTGATGGTGCATAATAGGAAGATGAAGATGATTTCTTGGGGGATGAGTTTGTGTCAAAATTGGATCTGGCTATCTTGCCTTTCTGGAGAAGGCAATGGCACCCCACTCCAGTACTCTTGCCTGGAAAATCCCACGGACGGAGGAGCCTGGTAGGCTGCAGTCCATGGGGTCGCTGGGAGTCGGACACGACTGAGCGACTTCACTTTCACTTTTCACTTTCATGCATTGGAGAAGGAAATGGCAACCCACTCCAGTGTTCTTGCCTGGAGAATCCCAGGGACGGGGGAGCCTGGTAGGCTGCAGTCTATGGGGTCGCACAGAGTTGGACACGACTGAAGCGACTTAGCAGCAGCAGCAGCATCTTGCCTTTCATTGAACAAGTCACTTAGGCTCTCTGAACCTCATCTTTAAAATGGAGATGGTAATTTTACCTGCTGTTGTTTGGTGCTCAGGTCAGTCAATGCATGTGAAGGCCTTTGAGAGCCTGATGTACTGGAGAAATGTGAATTTTTTTTGTAAAAATCTTGGAAGAAATGGAAAGCTGTCATAGAACTTAAGGTTTTATGAAGGTTTATCTTTATCTCTATGTATTATATAGTGTTAGATAGATATATATATCCATATACATGCACCATATGTGTGTATATATGTACGTGTGTGTTTAGTCTCTCAGTTGTGTCCTACTCTTTGCGACCTCATGGACTGTAGCCCACCAGACTCCTCTGTCCATGGGACTTCTCCAGGCAAGAATACTGGAGTATATATATACTCTACTATATATAGTATATTGTGTATATATGCATAATATATATATTTAAAAATATATGTATGTCTTGTATGATTCTTGAGAGTTGTCTTGAATTTTTAATTGCAAAGCATGACCCACCCCAACTCCATCTCCTTTTCCCCACCAGACAAAAATGTTTATAAACAAAGAATTTGAAGTGATAGAAAACCTTCAAATTCGGAAGAACACTTTGAGGCTTTGGTTTTTAATGTTTGAAAAAATAGTAACAGGAAAAGTTCTGGATCCTCCACCCCTACCCCAAGATTTATTAGTTGAAATTTCTAAGCACAGGGCACATTTGAAACTTTTCAAATACTGAGGCCATGACAACTAATGGTGGTGAGTACCATGGTTAGGAAGGTTCTCAAGGCTAATCATTTTTCAAAGGGAGAAAAAGAAAAGCAAAACCCAAGTAGATTGATAAAAAGGGCATGGTGTTCTTGATGAGGCAGGCAAGATCTCAGGCATGGCTCATCCCCTCTTTTAATTATCCAGCTCATTTAGTCAGCTGTGACCCGGGACTTTGGGAGGTCACCACAGTGTGAAGGAAGGCTTAGCTGCTAGTGACCCACTGCTTGGTTCAGGCATGGAAAATGGCCACTCCGGTGACTTGTCTTTCTACAAATGGAACCTGGAGAGAGGGGCTCCAGGTGTGATGTGTGGTGCCCCAAAGTCCTCTTGATGCCTTGAGTTTTCTTGAACCTCAGCATAAAAAGGTAATTGTATCCAAGAAATTGACTGATCAGCTTGCTTTTGTGATGGCTCATTCACTTGAGAGAGCTCCAGGGTTGAAATTTACAGGTAATGTACCTGGAACATTGGGAAGTCATAATTATTATCATCAGCACTGTTGTCAGAACCCTGCATGGACCTCACATTTTTCCTATCTCTGCTGATGATTTTATCTACATGGAGTAATCTTTGGGGTTTCCTGACTTCATGGCTAAGCAGCCCCTGGACATCATCATTGAGCAGGGGAAAAAAGCCAGGAAACCTCACCTGGTTCCTGCCTCACCACCTCTGAGATGCACTTATCCTGGGATGGCTAAGCAAAGTACCAGTCTCTTCCTGCTACCAGACTTCTACTCAGTCCTCTTGAGGTCATAGAAGCCAAATAAAACTCACCATCTCTTGGCCCCTTTAAAGTATGTTTCATTTGAGGAACTAGAGAAATGATTCTGTCCCTCGTATAACTTCTGTCTGCAAAGGGCATTACTGATTAGTTGACTTAGAAGACCTTTTGGGTAATTTACCCATGTGAAAAATGATTGTGTCTATGTGTGGTAAGAAGCCAGGTCCAGTCAATGATTTAAATTACTGTGTCAACTTTCACTGAGGGAGAAGTTCAGTTCAGTTCAGTTGCTCAGTCGTGTCTGACTCTGTGACCCCATGAATTGCAGCATGCCAGGTCTAAGTTAGTCATTATCAATTGATGCACTGTTGGGCATCAACACTGGGATATAAAGTGGTCAGTGAGATCAGGTTTGGAGTCTGGTTCTGTCACTTACAATGGGCAGTCACTACTCTGGTGATGCTAGGAAAGATTGAGGGCAGGAAAAGGGGGCAACAGGAAGAGATGGTTGGATGGCATCATCGACTCAATGGACATGAGTTTGAGCAAACTCTGGGAGATAGATAAGGAAGGGGAAGCCTGGCATGATGCATTCCACAGGGTTGCGAAGAATCAGACACAACTGAGCAACTGAACACCACCACTCTGGGGATGTTACTTAATCTCTCTGATTGTCAATGTTCTTTTCCATATCTGTGAAGTGGGGATAATGATGACTCCTCACAGGGTACAGTGAAGATTAAAGAGCAACCTTCATTTTATAGCCAAGGGGTTAGAAAAATTACAGTTCTGAGCTTACCCTCTTCTTGGTTTTGTCTCAGTCTCATAGAGGCAAGGAAACCTATTCACTGATTTATTTAAGGAGTCCTCTGCCACCCCTCAAGGGAGGCGGACAGGTCAGATGTACAAGACACAACCCTCTGTCTTACCTTAAGGTACCGAGGAGCCAGTTGCCTTATGTAATAAATTGGGGTATGAGGTCTTCCCCTCTCAATTATTCTTACATGAACTTTTAATATTCTATAAAACTTTTTTGGCAACTTTGCAGGTTTGATGCCATTATTTGTAAATTGCTGGTCTCTCCTATAGAGATAATTAAAAATAAAGCATATTAGGGAGTAGGGAAGGAGGAAGGAGGAGGGTGGGAGGGGAATTTTCCACTGAAGCCTGGTAGCATCATCGAAGTAGACCAGTAGCTGGACTTGTAGAACTCACAGATTGAGAAGAGAGGGTGCTCAGTATCTTCAAAACAAATGCAGATGCTTTTGGGGTGTGAGGGGGCTCCTCTGGAAGACTTGGAGGTCAGGAACCCACAGCTCCGTATTCTGTAATTGGAAAGATAGTGAATACTTGCCTGGAGACCACCTTGGGGAAGGGGATGGTGAAGGAGCCTTCCAGCGTGCTTGCTGTATGTGACAAGAAAATGAATTTACAGGCATTTTGTTGGCAGTCTCACAGAGAAAGGACCTGGCAAGTTTCTTGAGAGTCCAAAATGATAATGGTAAGTGGGAGTTAATTATGTGATCCCCATCATGATTAATTTAAGATGTATAAAATAACATTGTTGGACTCTATAAAGCAGGAGACCAATTATTCTGCATTCTTTTGGTCATAAGACATATTTTGAGATCTTTCCATAGTGCTGCCCTAACCTTAGGCTGTCTAACCCAGTGGTTTTCTTTGGAACCTTATGTTTCTATGAATTTCAGGAGTTTTCCTGGACTTTCATCCCCCCCCCCTTTTTTTTTCATTCAAGGAGGGAATAGAAAGTATTTACCCTGAGAAATTGCAAGACCCAGGGAGGTTTCCTGAAATTCTTGTACTCTCCCATGTTTACTATAAATCTGAGACAGTGATACCATCAGCAAGCTTATTTATATCTGAGTATAAAACACAGATACAATTTAAACCAAGCAGGCTCCCTTTCTAGCATCTCCCATTACAGGTTGAACATGACTCTTAACAACCTCAGTGGACAGACTGTTCCACTCTCAGATATTGATTAGTAATTTAGTTTGCAGTAAATTGTTGTCTATACTAACATTTGCATCTCGTTCCTAAGAAAGTATTCCTACCTTCAGCACCCTCTCCAATGTCATTCCCTGGTGGCTCAGAGGTTAAAGTGTCTGCCTGCAATGAGGGAGACCTGGGTTCGATTCCTGGGTCAGGAAAATACCCTGGAGAAGGAAATGGCAACCCACTCCAGTATTCTTGCCTGGAGAATCCCATGGACGGAGGAGCCTGGTGGGCTGCGTGCAGTCCACGGGATGGCAAAGAGTCGGACACAACTGAGCGACTTCACTTCATTTCTTCACTTCCCACCAGGTACTGAGGGCTTCCCCTCCCTGCCTTTCCAGAGAACTAGTCACTTCTGGACAAGACACATAGCTCAGGGTTTTACTGCTAGTTTGAAGTGACACTGAATTGCAGGTCATGCCACAGATTGTCAATGTAAGGTATCTGTTGGCATCAATAGGATGACTCTTGAGGAAGTGATAACTTTAAAAAATGTATGATGAGTACCACTGAATTAAGACAGATGGGCTGATTTGTGTTATTCCTAAAATAACTGGCAAGTAGGTGTTTATCTCATTTTACAACAGGACAAAATTGCTTTTAGAGTGATTCATTTGTGATCCTAGCTAAGCTGTACTATTAATTTACTTTACTTCTGACTGGTGTGTTTGCTTTGGTATTTATTTTGTTTCCCATCAGTATTGTCAAACTGTGGTGCTGCTATGACACCTCGACATTTGCATTTAGATTATGGGGTTATGGGTTAGCATTGTGAGATAGTGTATCTGGCTACCATGTGCTTACTGAAGGTGTAGTCAGAGCCATTTCTGACATTTTTCCTTGGCTTCTGCATGGGAAACCTTGATGAGTATTGTAACCTTCCAACTGTTTCTTCTGCCTCCAATCCCTCCCCATTCCTGTCACCCATTCTGGACACTGCTGCTTGAGTGATTTTTGTAACATGCAAATTTGATTCTTTCAGAGCTGCTACTTCTCTTTCTTTTCTTTGAGTTTTTTTTTTTTTTTTTTAAGAAAACCTAGGTTCCTGCAGAGATTAGGTTTACCAAAGGCACGAATCTGATTAGGTCTGATGGGGCCTGTGGTGACTAGGAGAGCATATTCCGTCTGACAAGAGCAGTGCTATTCCAGCTAATGGGGAAATCAGCCCAGCTTTTTAAGGAAAGATCTGGGTTTATACAGAATATCTTGATTTTGAAAACTTTCATAGGCCAAACAAACTGCATCTGTGCACAGCCACTGAAGCCCTGGCTTATAGTCACTTACTGGTTCCCCCTTGGACCTTAAGATAATGTGCAAACTCTTCAGCATAGAATATGCAACTCTAAATAATCAGGGCTTTGCTTCCATGCTTATCTTCTACCCTGCACGCCATTCCTACCAGTCCCAAGGCTATTCACACCGAACCCACTATAGCAAAACTTTCTGTAATGTAATCAGTGGATTTCCAAAAGCCAACTGTGCGGAATAAGCGGGCATTGGTTATGAGGTGGATGAAATGACCGGGAGAGCCAGCACAGCGAGGCACACAGGCTCAGGGATTTTGCTATGAGACCCAAATCCCTGTCAGCCCCACTTGTAGTTTGGTACCACCTGGGGGTGGAGGTCCACTCTGGCTTAGTCCTTGATGGAAACCATTCTGGTCAAGATAACAGCAGTGATTCTGGGAATCTTAGCTAGTGTCATCTGTTTCTTTGGCCCACTCTAGAGCAGTTGGGATGGGAGGATACTTGGTATGTGGAATCCAGCATCTGCCTTCCTTTGTGTGTGTGAACGCCATTGCACACGCATACATACAGACAGATGTGCACATACACACACAGAGGAAAGAACTTTAGCTGCCCCTGTTTGAGGACTAGGACTAGAGAGAGGGCAGGAGCTGATTCCTAATTATATTCAAATTCACATTATTGCACGATGTGTTATCCTAGAGTTTTCCTGTACCTGTAGTTCCTCAAATGTCAGCACTAAGCTGGATTTAGCCTCTGAGCCTCGGTAAGGGCTGCTCTCTCTGGTGGCATCATTCTGGTTAACTCCTCTTAAATTGGGGGGATTCAATTTCTATTTAACCACCTCTTTGAAGACCTCTCTGAGTCCCTAGGAAGAGTCACTTACTACTTCTTCACAAATCTTGGTACATCTGAACAACTTATCACGTCTCGTAATTGGTTCCTTCTGCTCTGTGTCTCAGGCTAGCTCTGGGTAGCTTGGGGACAGGGACCATATTTTCAGTACCCTTTTCTTTCCCCAATGCCTTGTGGTACTTAGCAAGGCCTCAGTACCTCAGGTGTTTGTTGAATGATGGAAGAATGGAAATGAAATGTAGTCAAATGGTTGGAGAACAGTTTGCCAAGTAAGAATGAGGCAATTTGGTTGAAATAATAATATATAACGTATTTCAGTATATATATTTTTATATTTCATATAATAATATATACAATGTACAGTAATATATAATTTTATATATAATACACATAAATAAAATTATATAACCACACAATTATTAATTATATAATTAATAGAAATATAGAATTGATTATATATTGTATAATATATATATTGGGGCTTCCCAGGTGGCTCAGTGATAAAGAATCTGCCTGCCAATGCAGGAGCTTCAGGAGATGTGGGTTCAGTCCCTGGGTCTGGAAGATCCCCTGGAGTAGAAATGGCAATCCATGCCAGTATTCTTGCCTGGGAAATTCAATGGACAGAGGAGCTTGGTGGGCTGAGGTTCATGGGGTCACAAAGAGTCAGATACGACTGAGCATAGCATGGCATATGAATATATAAATATACATATATATATATAACTAATTATATAATATATAATTACAAATTATATATAATATATACAATCACAAATTATATAATATATAGAATTAGGTGGCTCAGTGGTAATGAATCTGCCTGTAATGCAGGGGATACAGGTTGGATCCTTGGTTTGGGAAGATCCCCTGGAGAAGGAAATGACAGCCCACTCCAGTATTCTTGCCTGGGAAATCCCATGGACAGAGGAGCCTGGTGGGATACAGTCCATAGGATTGCAAAAGAGTTGGACATGACTTAGTGATTAAACAACAACATACACACACACACACACACACACACACACACACACACACACACACACACACACACACACACACACACACACACAAACACACACACACACTCTGGCTCCTACAGAGGAGCTAGAAGTGAGCATACCTTTCTTTCCACCCCCTCCACCAGCAACATTATCTGCATGTTACTTTTGCTGTGAACTTCCTGGCCCAGAGCTAAGGTCTCCATGAGTGAGGCTTTTCTTGCTGCTTCCTGGCTTGGCCCAAAGTCAGATGCAACAGAAAGGAGCCTCACAAATAAATCTGCTCTTGCCAGGTCTCCAGGCAAATTGTGAAGTCTTGACATGCTCACTGAAGTTCTAAGCACATGGTCATGCTGACCCCAAACTCTCTGCCACCTTCTTCCCCTCCCCTTTCCCAACTCGAGAACGGAAGTTCCTCAGTGCATTTCCTCCCCCCCTCAACTTTTCCACCCTTTGAGTCACCGTCAGTGACGTGCTCTTCCCTGTCGCTTGGAGTCTTGCTAAAACGAGGTTCTCAGGAACAAAGGGAACTCAAGTTCAGGGTTAAGATGCTAAAATCAGATTGTTCTCCTCTGGCAGTAAATTGGTATGCCACTCTCACCACTGCCGCAGATAAAATTAACCATGCGTTGAAATTATTGCAATAGGCAGTGTCATCAAAGCTTATTTGTAATGAAAATATGATGTTTCAAACCTAAACTCAGGAGTATAATGAATGTAGGACCATATGTTTCCCTCCCACGTAGGGCTGCAGAGAGGAGATGCTATTTAAAATATATAGCTGTGGATGGAGCTTGTGTTTTTCTCTGCAGTCCATGGGCTGTCCAGAAAGAGTAAGGGGCAGAAGTGGGGAGCCCAATCCTGGCAGGGATGGCCCCTGGGCCTGAGGGCATGCCAATGGGGTCTCTGGCTGGATCTGCTTCTCTATTTCAGTGGCAGTTATCTGAACCCTCAGCGATGTTTCTCTGGTTGCTAACAGTTGTGCTTAGGCAACTTACTGTAATGAAGATGAGGAGCAGGAAGGGATTGGAGGTGAACTCTAGTGACTGGGACCCCTGAGACTTATGATCAGGCTCAGCACTTCCTGAGGTATAGTTGGTGTTTCATTGGAACACAGGGATGGGGGAAGAAGCCTTCATTCCAATAGCCAGAAGCCCATGTTCTTTCACAGTGGCCTTTTCCTGGCCAAAGTCAGCTGTCTGAAGAGGCCAACCATCGTCCCCTCAGCCACCCACGTGCTTGGCTCTGATGCAGCCACGCTGGAGGGCCCAGATGTATAACCTTAAATCTTCACAGCAACTCTGACTGGCAGTTATTACTATCTCTGTTTTTCAGATGAGGAAACTAAGAACCAGAGAGGTTAAGTAGCTTGCTGGAATGACGACCAGGAACCTAAATTATTTCATGCTTGTTCCTGCTGGAGAGAGTGAAACAGAGGAGTCCAATGAGATGGTTTGAAGTCAGGCTTTGCCATTAATAGCTGTGAGACCTTGGGCAAGTTACTTAATCCTAAGTCTTGATTTTCTAATCTTTAAAATGGGAGCAAAGCTTACTCAAAATTCTTACAAGGACAAAATGAGAGATTGCACATAATGTACAGGGATTAATACAAAGTCAGCATGCATTGAATCTTGGTTGTGAATATCATGCTGTTGCCTCTGACAGGGTCCGTCGAAGGACTCTCCCTGTCTAGTGTCTCTGAGCCACTCTGACCCATATCCCTGCCAGCTGGCCTGGCTGAAGTGGGACCATATGGTGGTTTTAAATGTCTACTTTAAGAGTTTTTGCAAAGATTACATGAAACAATCTATGTATGGTTTCTGGTACATAGCAGGTATTCTATGCCTGTGAGATTTTTCCCTCTCTTGCTCTCAGCTGCCTTCCTCTGGTACTTGCATTGCTCTCAGGCCTTTTACAGAGTCAGATCTGTGCTGGGTATTCTTGTAATCTAAGAAGGGGACTTGTGAGGACCAGGGAAGTGCTTAAGACTCAAAGAATATGTTTCAGATGGAGGAAGCTCAGGCCCCTTTTACAAGAAGATGATTTTGGATATGTTTAAGAGTGACGATGGGGTGGATTTTGTGGGGGATGGGCTTGCAGGGCCAAGGATGGCTCATGCAGAATTCCCATCTCCTGAACTCATTCCAGACACAGAAAAATGGGTCAAAGCATCCGTTTTTTTTTTCATTTCTTCCTCTCCTTTATGAAAACATGCACCTTTTTACCCCAATTAAAATCATCCAGTCAGTTGCTATTTATAATTTATTTTGGTCAAGTGTGTATACTGTGTTGTTGTAAAGTTAGCACGTCTTCAGCTTTTTATTGGGCTTGTTAAAATAATGAGGTGCAGATGAAGAGGTAACTGTCGTGGGTGGCTCCTACACACGCCTTTGATCTCCTGGCACTTTGCTTGGTGGCCACAGCGCAGCCTCCGTATCTTTCCTCCCTTCAGTTTACAGCTGAAAAATTGACAGGGCGCATTCTTGCCTTGTAAGCTCAGGGCTTTTGGGTCTCATGAACCAGTTAATTTGGGGAGAACGTTCTGAGTGTTTCTGGCGAAGCGATGGCACTGGGAGCCCAAAGGGGTCCAACCTGGGACTTAGCTCTTTGAGAGGTTCTGTTATCCAGCAGAGGGGCCGTGCTGGCGGGCGGCAGGAGGAACACATCTGGGTCTCATCTTCTTGGTTTTGATCAGTCGTCTTTTAGAAAGGTTTCTTGACAAAAGAGCCTCCCTCACGGTGTCAGGGAAAGCAGGCTCGGCATTCCATTTTATGTTGAGACAATGCAAAACAAAATCCCTCCCTGATGACTGCCTGATAAAGGAATAAATTGGCTGTACAAGGTGATGGGTTTGCTAGGTCATTCTCGCCAGTGCGCCAGAAACACCTTCTATTAAGAACAAAATGAGGACAAATTTGTTATGCACCTTTTGTTATTTTTAGATTGCATTGACTTTTTTTTCCATGTTGGAGCCTATTATCCTGAACTTCCTAATAAACAGGAGTGACTTAGAAAACGTTTCATTGTGTTGACCTTTACTTAATTTTCTGTGCAAGTGGGAAAAACCTGATTACAGAGGACCAGTCCGCACTTTAAATATCCCATGTGTATATGTTGTACTTATAAATAGATGTGGGGATGGCTTTTGAGTCTATTTTTATCAGCTTGTGTAAGGGTAAAGGGCTTATTTAAAAATATATATGTATCTCTATATTTATCTGTTTCTGGGAATGGGGTACAATGGTTCATTTAGGACCATTGTGGTTCTAAGAGATCATGTGGCTGCTAAAATGTTAAAACCAGTAGTGTTCTAAAAATAAGAATATTCCACTGTGGCTTGCCTTTGGTGAGAGTTCTGCGTAGGGCAATTAGACAAAAATGATATTCTGTTGTCAATTTCCTCTTTAGCATGAGACAGTGGCCGGCACAGGAGCTAAAAGTGTTTGCAGGGCCACAGAAACACCGCAAGGAGAAGCCGATGTCAGGGAGCAGCACCTTTTAATGTTTGGGGATTTTTCTTTTAATTTTCTTCAAACGTTCAAACTGTAGGAGGGTGGGTAACGCAGCTGTTCTTTGTAGCTTCTCTTCTGGCAGGCCGACAAGAAAATCAGAGAGCTGCTGGAATCCCTGACTTGACCCATAAATAGCGGCAAAGTGCTGGGTTTTGAAATGCCTATGTAGCTCATTGACCGCGCGCGCGATGGCGGGGATGCTAATGGTTTATGTGGCCTGCAGGTGACAGGAAGATTTCTGCAGGCAGGGCTTTGTTGTAAATTCAGGCTGCCGGGCCGCCTCCTACCATCAGAGGTGGTTTCCAATTGATCACAAGCTTTTTGAGTTACAGCGAGGGGTGCCAAGATGAATGATGGGTTGGCCTAACACAGCTGTTGCTCCCGTCGTATGGAATTCCAGAGGACGCACAAAAAGAGACGGTGCCAGGGGGATGTGGGAATCAGAAGCAAGGTCCGACCTATGTAACAGAGTGGGGACTTTTGTGATGACGCTGTAAGAAATGCTTAGAACTCTTAAGTTACTGTTCCAGAACAGAAGTGGACTTGGGGCTAATTCATCCAGTGTGTATTGATCTTCCTTATTATGATTATTTATTATTAAAGCAATTATGTCTTGTTCCTACAAGGGACTGTAGTTCCACAGTGTGCTCTTATCTGTCATCTCATTTTATCCTCATACCAAGTGGCAGATATTTATAGAGGAGGTGGTGTTCTTTTCAGGGGAGCCACCCGGCTCCTTTGGCAGTACTGTTGTGTGCCAGGCGCTGTTGAAAGTTAATTAAAAAGACACATTCTCTGCCCACTAGGCACTTCTAGGCAAAAGAGACAAGAAAACCACAAATGCTAAATATGTAATAGCTGTTCTCCAGAAGGCCCTCTACAAAGAAGAAGAAAAAAAAAAGGTGAAAAGGTTTTTCTTTTGATCCGCTTCTCATCTTGGTGGACTTGTTCCTAGAGAAATGATGTTAATAAACAACATCATCCAAGGACATTAATTACACTTGGCTCTGTCCTAGCCAGCACCTTGCATGGATTCCCTCACTTAATGCTCACAGCAGCTGGACAGCACTGGTTTTGCTTAGTTCCTGTTTCTCCAAAGACACAACCTCAGCACAGAGTGAGACCAACATCACACAGCTGGTGAAGGCATTGGCAGAGCTTGAATTGAGGCCATTTGGTCTTGGAAAAGTATAAAGTACTCTTTTATGGGAGTGTTATTAGTTTATGGTTCCAGAAAGCTCTCTGGAATTCCCTTGCTCAGTACAGAGGTAATTCAGAGAATCTAAAACAACTTCTTTCTGTTGATAATTTACCATCTTCACTGTGTAGTCATTTTTTTTTGTTTTGTTTTTAATGTTGTGAAATCCAGAAGAGAAGCCAGTCGCAAATGCAGCCCAGTTCTTAGGCTGGGCTCGCCAAGAGCCACTCAGAACTCTGTACCAAAGCTTGAGGCAGAATCTTTTAACCTGAGAAACACAGGCTGTAATGTTGGGAAGAGCTGTGAAGAGGAGGTCTGAGTTTGAGACTTTTCACAAAATCCTGTCTGGGCCTTTTGTTTCATCCTTGGTAAAATTGAGACCATCCACTCGTCTTGCCTGTTTCATTATGTACCCGGACCTGCCAAGTTATTCTTGCTTCTGAGCCTTTGCATGTGCTGTTCCTTCTCCCGGGAGTGCCCTTCCAATGACTGGCTGTCCTTCCTCAGACTCACATGTCAGCTTTCAGAAAAGTCTTCCTTGACCACAGTACTGAAGGGGCGGCCCTCTACTCCTGAACTTCTAGTTCATTTTCTTTCATATTTTTATTGTACTCTGTTATATTCTTAGTATACATATTACCTCTAGAAATGACCTTTTTATTTGCTTACTTGTTGATCATCTGTGACTGCAAATGCAGTAATGTCAGCTCCTGAAAGTAGTAATGAGACCATCCTGTTAGTGACGTAATTCCACTACCCAGAACTGTACCTGGAGTAGAAAGGGTGCTTGATAAAATATTTGTTCAAAGAAGGAATGAGGGACTTCCCTGGAGATCCAGTGGTTGAGACTCAGGTTTCCAGTGCAGGGGTCACGGGCTTGATCCTTGGTCTGGGAACTAAGATCCCCATATGCTGTGTGGTGCAGCCGAAAAAAGAAAAAGGAATGAATGAGTTATTTATTGGAGAACTGTTTGGGATAAAGTAAAGGAAATCCTTTATACAAATTATTGTAAATATCCAGCACAAATACAATGACATCAAAGGGGCAGATATGCTTTGATTATTTTCATGCAGCCAAGGTGCTCCGTCAGAGAATGTGGTCAGGTGACCTGTTTGTGTCATTTTCAGGAACTGGAAGGCAAGATAATAGCTAACTCAGAATTAAAAAACCTCTTCCCTCCCACTGTCTTTATCATAGTGCTGGAACTGAGTAAATTTCTTGGGTATGCTCGTGATTGGAATTGAATAAAAATCAATGTAAAGTGAAGCCTGAAGCCTTCCTTTAGATCTTCCTGTAGACAAAGTTTCATGTCTCTGATCTTATCAGGGAGGACAATCAAAGGGAGGATGTGTTGGGTCAGTCTTTGGATAAAAGGGAACTCAAGAATAACCCATAATGATTTCCTAATACTTGGTCAGCATGAAAGTGTTCCATCATTGGCCTATGAAAATGATCTCCTTTCTGGTAACACAGGGTTCTCATTTCATCAGGAGCTGGTGAGAGAGCCTCTTAGATACATTGGCTCTTGGAATTCTATTTTAATTGAAATAATATGAATTTTGGTTGCTAATGCTCAGAATCAGAAGACCTTTGAAATACGGGATACACTTTCGAAAATGTTGAAATTGAGATGTTTGTCTCCACATTTCACACGGGCAGAATGATGTATACCCAAGATACTCCATGTTTGCGAGTCACAGGATTTTCCTAAGCATGTCTGTCTTTACTACCTACCCTTTACCAGAAAAATGTTTATTTAAATATTGTACCATCCCCACAAGCACTTTTATTATTTACCGATTGAAAAAAATGACATCATTACTTTTCTTCTGAATTTTTTAACGCGACAGTTGTGCAATTAAATTACTGAATTCATTTATATTTAATTGTGCTTTTGGTTTTAATGTGCTATTGGACAACATTTCTTTCCAAGGCTGTTAGTTTTCCACGCAACACAAGGAATCTAAGGCTATATCAAGGAAATATATCACATGGGCAAGACAAAGTCTCATTAGTGTTATTTACAGCGTGCTGAAACCTCATTAGGGGAAGGTATGCTGGATTCAAAAATGCATTACCGGGAAGGCTTTATTTTTTGTACTGGAGAAATTACTTTTATTGTGTTTCTTTGTCACAAGCATAGTGGCTATTGGACATTTTGGTTTCTTAAAGTATGAAATAAATTAAGTTAGAAGAAAAGAGTAATTAATCCACTAGCAAGTATGGCCTTATCATATTAGCAGAATGGCCTACACATGGTTCTAAGGGATTTCTGTTTACCCACGCACCTTACCCTCACCCAACCATGCATTTATAACTGGTTTCACCTCAGGTAAAAAGCAATATTTTTCAGGGCAGTAGTTTGCATCTTAAACAGTAATAATGTGCTTTTAGTGCATTTCAAATCAGAGATGAGTGAAACTTGAGGTGCAAAGTCACAAATTGCCCAAT
Organism: Bos grunniens; assembly: GCF_055505025.1. Taxonomy (NCBI): domain Eukaryota; kingdom Metazoa; phylum Chordata; class Mammalia; order Artiodactyla; family Bovidae; genus Bos; species Bos grunniens. Next base: position 74,755,874 of record NC_141170.1, read on the forward strand.
TTAGGAAGTTCTATTTGTTCTAATGTGAGCCATATATTCAAGCCTACATAAACTATCCAGGGGGCAAGTGGAGGACTGTGGTTTGAGGCAAATGGGAACAAAAGAATGAGTCCCTGAGTTGTTAGTCTAAGGAACGAAACTCATTTGAAGTGTGTGGTTGCCTGATGAGATGTGGAGTAAGGTGTTGCTAGATTATTGCACTTAAAATTCTGTTCCTCCCTCCAAGACTTTGCCTCACTGCAGGGTAGGATAGTGTAAATCATTTAGACCCAGCCCCTCATTTTTTCTGCTCCTTTATCATCCTGGATGTAAGTAAGATTCAGAAAACCCAACTAACAGTTTCTTCCTATATTAAGTATATCTACTGTTTACTCAACAGGAGAGATAGGTGGTCTCAGGATTTTTTCACAGCAGTGTTCTACAGAATCCAGTTTCTTGCCCTCGCTCTTCTCTAATATTCTCAGTTTTTTCTTCATGGTCTCAAGATAGAGGCCATAGCTCCAGGCATCACATCCTTACTCTAAGTGTTGCAAGCAGAAAGCAACTGGCAGGGACAAAAATCTTATAAGTTTGTATTATTATTTTTTCCCCATAGAGAGGACTCTCCTCCCTCAAACTCTGCAGGCTTCACCTTAAATTTCATTGGTCAAAATTGGTCCACTTGACCCTCACTTCCCTCAAACAAATGACTAACGGGTAATAAAATTGCCAGGATTGCCTGTTCCCTAAGATAAAGGGTTCTCTCAGCAAAGAAAAAGCGGGCATATGGCTTTTGGGTAATGAATACTCAATGTTTCTTATCTGCATTGTTGGTCACAAAGCAATTTATAAGGTTTGTTTGCTTGTTAGCTTGTTTTTTCTCAGTAAATATTTCTACTAGTTACATTTGTGATATTGCTCTTTGGGTCAAGAGAGAGATTTTCTCATTTGTTCTTCTCTTCCCTTCCATTGATTCATCTATCTGCTCACCTACTGACCTACCAGACATTTGAAGAAATAGTTACTGCATACCAGGTATATATAAACTGCTGTATGGGACAGAGAGATAAACCAACGTGGATTCTGCTCTAAAATAAGCCCTGCTATAATTTAGAAGTTAGACACAGGCCTAATTTCTGTAATTGTAACTCAAGATAGAAATTATAAACTGACCTGAGAAGTGGGAGAACCAGGGAAGCTTTCTGAAATATGATGGGATTTCTATCTGTTACCCATATTAAATAGAATAGCCCTTTCTGCATCTTTCTCATTGGAAAAAATGTCCGTGATTTTCTCAGGAGTTGTTCTTGACAGCTTTTCTTGTCCCAGCTTCCTATGGCTGCCAGTAACACATCTCAGGGTGGAGTGGTCTCTAGTTAAGAAAGGAGTGGGAAAGGGCAAGAGATGGGTCTTGATGTTCTTTCGCCTCACTTGATAATGAGTGTATTTGAATTTGTGGATGAATTGGGTGGCTGGTTTTGATGAGATTTCTATTGGAATTATGTCAGCAGTGACTTCAAGTGATGCATCCAGGGCAAGATCACTACAGCAAAAACCTAGAAAAGAAATAGAAATCATCAGCTACATTAACAGTGATGAATGATCATGACACTGATGTGGTCTTTTTTTTTCCTCTTGGAAGTGGACAGCCTGTACCTGGCTACATTTCTAAGACATAATGACATAAATAGCTTCTAGGTGTACATCTATAAGTGTCCCACCTGCCAACTTAGACTGGCAGTCAGAAACCACTTAGGGCAGAGGGGCAAACTTGAGGCTTATGGGTCAGATCTAGCCTGTGATTATATTTTGTTGGGTGTTCATGTTGTTTTGGGCTTCCAGCATGGCCCAGTGGTAAGGAACTCACTTGCCAATGCAGGAGAAACAGGAGACATGGGTTTGATCCCTGGGTCAGGAAGATCCCCTGGAGTGGGAAATGGCAACCCACTCTAGTATTCTTGGCTGGAAAATTCCAGGGACAGAGGAATCTGATAGGCTATAGTCCATGGGGTTGCAAAGAGTTAGACATGACTGAGCATTCACATGGTGTTTTAAAAATAATGAAATTCAAAAAATAAAAATTCAGATTCGGGGCCTCTCTAAGAAATGGAAGGGTATGTAAATTCTGGGTCCACATTCCTACAGGGCAATATTTGCCTAGAACTATAAAGTTCCAAGGAGAAGGCAATGGCAACCCACTCCAGTGATCTTGCCTGGAGAACCCCAGGGACAGGGGAGCCTGGTGGGCTGCCGTCTGTGGGGTCGCACAGAGTCGGACACGACTGAAGAGGCTTAGCAGCAGCATGAAGTTCCAACCATCTCATCTTCTGTTGTCCCCTTCTCCTCTTGCCTTCAATCTTTCCTAGCATCAGGGTCCAGAGGATGAGATGGTTGGATGACATCACCGACTCAATGGACATGAGTTTGAGCAAACTCTGGGAGATGGTGAAAGACAGGGAAGCCTGGCGTGCTGCAGTCCATCAGGTGGCAAAGAGTCAGACATGACTGAGCAACTGAACAACAGCAGCAATGAAGTTCCAGCTTCTTTGAACAGGGCATGCCCTCTTCAGTGTACACAATACCCCCTGTACTCTGTTGCTGCACACTGGCTGTGCTGGATTCACTTGTAGTAGGAGAGTGAGACTTTGCAGTTGGCCTCTTGGAGTTAGAGACTTTAGTTTAACTTAGGCAACAGAGAACAGATACAGTGTATCTGTTTAGAAATGACTGACTTTCTTATCTTTGAGTCCTCAGAGAGAGCTCACCACTATCTTCTAAAGGTTTTATTGTTTTGTTTGTTTTGTCTAAAGTAATGAATAACTTCATATTTGAATTGCTAATAGCTCTCTTTATAATGTGTTGACATTTTAGATAGTTTTAGAAATGGAATAAAACTATTTGGGTAGAGTTAATCCAGCTAAGTGTAAATTAATACATTTCTTCAGAGTTATTTTATCTATATATATTATACACACAATATTCATATATATGTATAGCACTCATATATATATACATATAATATTCATATATTATTCATGTATGCATATAACAATATTCATATATGTATATAGTATATAATATTCACATAAGTATATATTATGTGTATACTTATTCATATATAATACTCATATATGTACATATTTGAATATATATAATATTCATTATATATATATATATATATATATATATATATAAATGAACATTCTCTACTGGGAGGCATTTTGGAAGGCAATTAACTCTTTCAAGAACTGTCATTAAATGATCCTAAGCGGCTTGAAAGAGTTAACCCACCTTCCAAGTATGCAATTTACTTCTTTGGGGCACTGCAAATTACAATCTTGGAAAATTTGGTTGAGTTATTGTGTTTGCTACTATTGCTGTTAAATAGTAGTAATAATGGATTTATGTAGTACCTTGACACCACAGAGCTAAAAACAATTACATTTAAATATCAATTTAATTTAATGTGAAACCATGTTTTGTCTAATCACTGTAACTAATTACCAGCTTTTAGAAGCAGTTTTCACGACATTTTTATTAACGGTCTGGTAGCAAGTAAGCTGTTTGGAAGTTTCTTCCGCTAAGTATCATGCAGTGTGAATTTATGTGTGTCAAAAATATCTTTTAAAATATGTTTACTAGCTGATGTGTACATAATGTATGACCTACGAAAATTAGAAACATCAGTGGAGTGAACATGTTTTTGAATTAAGTATGTCTAGAGAATGTTCATGAGGATAAGATGAAGGCTTCAAATAATGAAGTCAATATACAAAACAATGCAAAAAGAAATTTGAATCTCCCACTCTTTTTGCCAACTAGGAGTCCCTATTAACAATCAATAGGTGTTCAATAAAAACCCAGAGATCAAACAGTAGTGTAACAAATCATGTTTGCAATAATCTCCCCAGGGCAATGAAAGAGTTATGATGTCAGAGTAACACCAAAGAAAGATTAAATGTCTTAAATGCTTGCTCCCTTAAGCTTCTAAAACAACAAATGATCAAAAAGTTAAAATCAGTGAGAAATAAAATAATATTTAAATTGTTTCTGTATGATGGACTTGAAAATCAGAAGGCCTGGTTTTCAGACTTGATTCTTCCACTTCTTAACTGTGGCACTTTAAGCAAGTTACTAGACATTTGTGAATCTTTCTCCTTTTAAATGAAGATATACCTTCATGGGATGTATGCTATACATCTCAGGATTCCTGAGAAATTGAAGTAAGATACTTTCTGTGTAGAGTTTGCATAGTACTGGACACATTGGAGATACTCAATGTGCTGGTCAAGTGTTAGTTGCCTCTCTGTTTACACGAAGAAAGGCTTTTTCCCTATGCCTTGTATGTTAGGAATTTCATAGAAATGTCCAACATTATTGTACTAAGTTTATGAAAATGATCTGGTTGTCCTACATGTGTTTCTTGCCTCATCTAAAAAATACCCACCCGGCTACCAAAATCTGGTCCTCCTTTCCTGTTGATTATTTTCCTGGTGATTTGGGAGTGCTTGTTGCTAGGCTAGGGAAGGATTAGAAGCTGGGTTAGGACCTAGGGTAGGTTAGGAGCTGAGGCTTTAGGTCCTGTGGTACTAAATTAAGTGATTTAGACAGGTGTTTGTTTAATATGCGCAGTTCAGGGAATATGTCAACGTCCACTTGATTCAATATTCAGCTCAACCTGTTCCTGAAAGCCAAAGTGTTGAGGTATTTGGAAATCAAGCAGGACATATCAAGTTCTTGGGTTAAAATCTGTGTTTTTTTTTTTTTTTTTACCACTTGGGTCATCTCCACACACAAAGTGGCCCATTGGTCTTCCCACCTAAGGCTAAAACATGGTTGAGATAGGTATGGTAGACCAGATGACTGGGAGAGGGCATTGGCCTCCAGACTCAGGAGCTCAAGCTTGCTGTTGTAGATAGCATAGCACCAGGTAAGCAAAGAAATGATGTGGAGAGATGTGCAGTCGGATTGCCATCTGTGAAAAGGGTGGAGAGTTTAGAGGGCAGAGTCGGAGATTCCCACTGGGAGAAGGTTGCTGGGAGGCCCCCCTTCCTTCACGCCTTACCTCCTCTCTAGGATCCTGGGGCTTCTTCTTTCTCCTCCTCCTCTGTGGGGATGCTACACTCATCTGTAGCAGCTGGAGGGGAGGGCCTCTGGCTCTGTGCCACCACTTATAAGGAGGCCAACTTAGACCAGGGAATGAAGTGTCAGCAACAGGGACTCCATATGCCTCTCATCCCTGCCCCTCCCCATTTGCTTTTCCTTCCCTTCCCATTGATCACATCTGTTTGGAGGCTTAGGAAAGAAAAGAAGTGTGGGCTATACCATTCCTCAGTATCTATTTTCAAGGTCAATTGTGGGGATCAATAATTGAACAGTGAGTTTTAAATATGAAGTGTCATATAAATGCTAAATAGACTTGTAATTGATGCAAACTCTAACATTTCAGATACCATAAGGTGGGTTGGGAATGAGTAGATATGACGGTTTATTCCATAAATATCATGACAAAGTAAAATGTTCATTTGTTCAACAAATATTTATTGAGTGCCTGACTGCCTTATAGGAGCCAAACTTTATGGTAGGTGCTAGAGATACAGAGCGAACAACCAAAGAAATGACAATAAACCTCCTCTCCACTCCTGCCCAAGGAACTTACATCCTGATGAAGAGAGACAGGCAATAGGCAAAAGAATAAGATACAGTGTCACAGAATGGTGTTAGGTGCTATGGAGAAAAAAAATAAAGCTGAGAGGGGCCTAAGGAATTGGGGAGAGGTGCAGTTTTAAATGAGGTGGACAAGAAAAGGCCACTTTGGGGCTATCATATTTTAATAATTAATTCCTACTAAGGAGTTTAGGTTTGCCAAATTAAAATCTATTTTGATCTAGGGTAAAGAGTGTCTTTTCTGTTATGTAGATATCCTTTCTAGAAATGCCATTATGGTTGCAGATAGGGTGTGTGTGTGTGTGTGTGTGATCTTTTATAGCTCCAGAGTCAAGATTTCTGTTTTCATCAACACTTCCAGTTTCCAGTAATGCTCTATTTTGTTCTGATTCTTCCCAGTTCTTTCAATCTTCTTTTCCTATCTGTCTCAATACTTCTCTTCTGTTTTCTAAGTTAGGTAGCCTCTTACGCCCAAAGTCACCCCTGTAATGTGTTCCTAGAAATTCAAATTCAGAGGCTTGAGAACTCAGGGATGAGCCCCAGGAGCCAGTGGTTGTGCATGAAATTGTGTAGAGTTGTGGTCAAGAGTCCAGGCTCTATTGTCGGCACTGAGATCTTGGGCAGGTTATTGCATCTTTCTGGGCTTCAGTTCCTCATCTGCAGAGTGAGGTTAATGATTCCTTGTTCAGAGATCTGTGGTGTGAATTAAATGCGAGGACACAAGGAAACTGGAAAGCACTGCCTGACCTGCAGAATGTTCAAGAAGTGTTGGGTGCTTACCTCCTGATTTTTTCCTCATTCTAAGTTTTGGAAGATAATTAGTATAGATTTTTATCTTAGAGCCAGGGTGGATCATGGAAATCATCTGGTTTAATGGTTCTCAAATTATTATTATTTTGGAATCAATAGAAGGAACTTTATTTTTTACAAATAACAGCTGGCATGGAACCTCCATACATAAAGAAGATAAATGGGATGAAGCTTGTTGAAATGAGAATACAAAATCTGGATCCTGCCTACTCAGCCTGGGCCACATGAGACCTCAACCTTCCCTTCTTTCCCCAAGATGGCCTTTAAACATTTCTGAGAAGCAGTAGGGTTTCTTAGGTCTTTTAGACCAGACAAAGCCATTTATCAGAAGGAGGCTCACTGTAATCTTCCCTTGAATGCTTTGCATCCTTCAATAGTCTCAGTCAATCTTGCTTCCTTTCTAGAATTTCAGGTGGGACTGACCTTTGGATTTGTCACCTACCTACTCCATCTAGTTCCCTTTCTGTGTTCTATGGAATTTTTTCCTTTCCAAGGTCACCAGGCTACCGACTTGGCAAACCCAATGGATTTTTCATACTGTTCTAGCTCTCTGCAGAATCTGCAATTGACCTCATCCTTTCTGAAACTCCATGACCCCGGGGCTTCCTGGATCCTTCAGTAAGGGTCTGAGGCATCTCAACAATGGTTCCTGAATGATAGCTTTGATTATGTCATTCGCTTTCTCACAAGTTCTTCATGGCTCCCTTTGCCTGTAGAATCCAGTACACAATCTGCAACCAGTATTCGAGGCCTTTTATGATCGTTTGATAGAAAAAGCTTCTTTTTTAACCTGACTTCCCTTTTTTAAACCTGGATTATTGCTTGAACCTGCTCTAGACCTCCCAAAATGTGTTTTGAAAGTTGAGACAGTTTACTTATCCCTGATGAAGGGAAAATAAGGGTAGAGTTATGGAAGATGAAAAAAGAGAAAGGACCGCTTTACCTGGACTTGGTAAGATAAGATTTAAAATGGTAGAGACGGCAAGAGCATAACATGTGCCCTGCAACGTGTTAAGTGTGAGCACCTGCTTTTGTCAACCCTCCTAGATGGAAATTATTTGAGATCAGAGACTAATATGTTATTAGAGCCCCTGTGGTACCCGAATCACAACACTGCTCCCCGTAATCCTCAACAAACAAATGCATGAAAGAAGAACTGGCAAATCAAATTTGAAGTCTAGTGAACTTAAAAATTTGCACATGTTCATATAGTCTGTTGATGAATAGAGTAAACCCTTTGAAAAATGAAAAGCAATATAGAAATGTTTTTATTATCTAATTCCCTGATGTGCTTTTTGTTTTACAAATGATGCAATTATACTATTACAAAGTATTTATGTTCATTAATAATTTTGTCAGAGGAAAGCCAGTGTCTTGTTGAAATTATTTTGTATACCTGGACTTTTTGCCATGGCTTTTCTAAAGGATGTTATATCAGGGTTTTTTTGTTTGTTTGTTTGTTTGTTTTGCCACATGTTGCTGCATCAGCAAGCACTCCACACTTGGTGGCTTGTAACACCAATATTTATTATTTCTCATAAGTCTATGAATTATCTCTGCACTTCTGGTCTGAGGCAGGCTCAGATGGTCTCAGCTGGGCTCACTTTTGTGTTTGGGTCAACTGGGGGCTGACAAGTCAGAGGATAACCTTGGCTCTGCTCTAAGTGGTCACAGTCTAGCCCAAGTGTGTTCTCTTGGTGAAGGCAGAAGAAAAAGAGAGAGAGGAGAAGTATGCAAGGGCCATTAGGCTCAGATCACACACCCACACTGTTATTTCCATCACATTCTATTGGCTAGAATGAAAGACAAGGCAGACAAGCTTCAATAAATGGAGGGGGCAGTATTCTCCCCCTTTTCAGTGGAAGAAGCTGCAGAGTCATACAGCAAAGGACGTGGATGCAGAGAGAGGCGGAGAGCTGGGGACATCCATCTTTGCAATCAGTCTGCCACAGGAGACCTACATGCTTCATCAGTTTTTCTTGAGATTAAGAAGGATAAGAAGGAAGATGCACATTACTCTAACATGAGGGACCACGAGTTTCTTTTTGCCTTGTTGATACTCAAGCTGCTACTTGAATTTGCTCAGAATATTACCACTCAATCTGCCCCTGAAGCTGATTTAATTCTTTAAAGGCTAATTCTATACTTTGTCCTTTTTATGCCCTCTTAGTATCTTATCTTCTAACACAGGAAATGATAGATCAGTTGATTTGTTGGCTTTGTGTCTCTAATGAGTAGAGAAAATAAAAGACATTGGGAAGTTCCTAGGAAGCAGATATGTAAAGCAATGAAAAGAGATAGCTTTTGGTTTGACTCTTTCTTGGCTGGTTTTCCAGAGGCAAAATCTAGATGAAAGTAGAGTGAAGTCTCAGGGGACATTTTTGGGTTTGGGAAAGATCTGATCAGGTGTGCAAAGGCATCTTGGGGGCAGGGAGTGAATAGAAGTGCTGATCTCGAGTATTGGAAGGCATGAGAAGGAAGGGACTGATCAATAGCTGTTTTTCAAGTGCGGAGCATAATTTGTGTCAGGCTGCTGAAATGAGTTAGTGCTTCGTAGTTAATGGCTGTGAGCACATTCTTTTTTTTGCTGCACTCTCCAAAATGTTTGCCATCCACAATCCTAAAAGGCTGTGAGTGACTCAGAGCCAATGTGAGTAATGCACTGGAGCTTCGTGAGCTGGGACCTCTTCTATTATGAAAACCTTTCCTTTGGACATCGTGTTTCTGTATTTACATCTCTGGCTTGGCTGCCTCTCAAATCATGTGGTACGCTTGCCATCTTGTTTGGACATTACTCTTCTTCAAGTTTGCTCTTTCATTGGAGGCTCTCCTGGTCCCTCCACTCAGGAAATATCATTCCCTTGCCATTCAAAGTGTGGTCCATGGACCACTAGCATTGATATCTCCTGGGAGCTGTGATTCAGCCCTACTGCATCAGAGTCTTCATTTGAACAACATCCCCAGGGGATCTGTGGGCACACCAAAGTTTGAGAAAGTCTGCATTATTCCATAGACATTGATTGTTGCCTCTGCTATTTCTGTTCCCTCAATGTTACCCTCCCCCAGGCTCTTTTCCCCCTTATCTTAACTCAGAAAATTATCACCTCCTTTTCACTAAACTCCACATGATTAGTGATGGTGTGATAAACTTCCGTGCCATGGACTGACATAAAGACCCATTAAAAGGTTTTCCTCCCATGGTTGCTTATTTGCTTGGTAATTGGAAACTGGTGGCTGTGAGGTCTTCTTTATAAAGTGGTATGAGCTGCAGGGTAGTCACCTGAAAATTAGATGTTTACTAAAGCAAAGCACACATCCTCTTAACTCGTGCTGTACCCTAATATTAATCAAGGCTTCCTGCCAGGAGAGCGAGTGCTCTGTATGATTAGAGAAATATGAAAGTATGAGCTAAGTTCAGTAGTGCCTGCCTGAATGAGTTACACCCATTCATTGAGTCTTTTCCATGAACTATGTGCCAAACCTGGAGCAAAGTGTTCTGTATTCGTACTATGATTTAATCAGCATATCAGCCCAATGGAGTATGATCCCCATTTTACTGATGTAAAGGTGCGGCTCAGGGAAGGGACATAATGGCCAAAAATTACACAACTGTTGAACTGCAGGATTTGAAAAAGCTCCATTCTTCAGTTCTCTGTGATTTCTCCAACCAGAACTTCCTTTCTTTGCTTCTAGAAAGATTTTTCCTCCAGGTTTACTAGACATGTATTTTTGAGAAGAGGCATTACACTAAGCTAACTCCTGATTTCATTCACACCTGGGCTCACCTATTTAGAGTCCCACATCCCCACTGTGTCTTCATTGTCTGTTTCCAAAGTGGCCTCCAGCAGGACCTCTGTTCCAGTACCTTCCAAAGACATGGTAACGCTCTCTCCTTTGAATTGTGCTGCCCACGGTCCTCTGGAAGTTTTACTTACTCTTGGAATTACCTGGCATTTTCTCTAACAAGGACGTTGCAGCCTTTACTCCCCTCTGTCCACTTTGCCCTGCCTGGCACTATGCCTGGCACATCACGAATAACACATATTTGTTCAGTGAATTGAATCTGAGCTGATTTCTCGCTGACAGGGACCTTGGGAGCGTCGGGACTCCGGGTGGAGGGAAGGTTGTTAGCAGAGAAGAATTTCTTTACACAGACTATTTCACACTTTTTGCCAAGGGCCGGCCCAGATTTCTCTTAAAATCCAGTTCACAAAGAACTGAAGCGGTGGCAATGTTGAACTTGGCCTCCTAGGAAGAGGAGGGCCACACCACGGCTTTTGCTCCTTAAAAATCTCAACGAGAAGAAAGAAAACATTTAAAACTTCCTCTTGGAAAGCGCTTTTGCCTTTGATTTTTCAGAATGTCTTCAAGTGATTTGGGTCTATTTTTAATACCCGTGAGACATGATGTTGTAAGGAGAGCTATATATAGGGGCCACATCCCCCTTCTTTTATTCATTGGCCTTAATCTTCCTGGGAGGAGAAGGAAATGCACATGATATTTCACCACCAAGTTGTGACGTTTGCCCTAATGGGCCCGGCTGCAAGGAAATTCATAAATACTGTGTCGGAAATAAAGATAATGAATGGATTCTTTTTGGAGAAAACGTGAAGTGGGAGATTATTTATGTTAAACCTCCCTTGTCTGCTGAAGACGGTTAGAGTGTTCCTCTTGTTTTCGTCAGGGTCCTCTGGGGACAGCAGGCAGCCTGTGTTACTAGGGTGAGCTTCAGCCTCTACCATTGGAATCCAGAAGAGCCGGACACTCAGCCAAAAATAACACACGGCATCAGAGCAACAGCTATAATTCTGGTTTATTATATACTTACCAGCTTTCTCCTTCTTTTTTTTTTTAAAAGAAGGCATTAAAGTGCTTGTTGAAAACAACAGTGTTCTGAGTGCCTACCAGACCAGACGGAGAGACTAGGTCTTCTGGCCACAGCCCTAAGCCCAGAGGGATCTGAGCTGGGGGGCTCTGCTGTCTTCTGCCTTCTTCAGGGCCTTTGCATTTCCCAGCACTGTCTGGATCCATCGTTTCCATTTGTTTTGGGTGAATCCCTACATCGTTGCTTCCCTGGTGTCTCAGTTGGTAAAGAATCCACCTGCCAAAGCAGGAGACCAGGGTTCAATCCCTGGATCTGGAAGATCCTCCAGAGAAAGAAATGGCAACCTACTCCAGTATTCTTGCCTGGTAAATCCCATACACAGACAAAACCTAGTGGGCTACAGTCTATGGGGTCACAAGAGTCTGACTGGACTTAGCAGCTAAACCACCACCACTACATTGCCATCATCTGGAGATATGTGGTTTTGTGGAGGCCGATTAAGAAGGGAAGCAGTTGGGAGAGTGGCTCCCAGGACAGGCTCTGGAATCACCCGCTTGGTCCTAGATGCCCGCCTTTAAGGCCATGAGAACTTTGGAAAGTTATTTTTTCATGCTTCAGTTTCCTCATTGGTCAAAACAAGATGATAATAATCTCATACAAAATTGTTTTAAAGATTGAAGCACAGGGCACATAGTAAACACTCAACATCCTTTGGCCTTGAAGTCTATCCTGGTAACAAAGGTGGGGCAAGGGCATCTTCTAGAGCAAGGACTTGATTCAAGTCCCAGCTTTGATATATTTACTATATTTTAACAGTCATCAATGGGGCAGTCTTGGCTTAATTTCTTTTTTTTTTCTTTTAAATTTATTTATTTTAATTGGAGGCTAATTATTTTACAATATTGTGGCGGCTTTCTAAATCCGTTCATGGTCTTGATTCCTGGTATTGTTCTGGGTAGGATGGTAGCCTTCATTTCAGAGAAGTGGCGTCTATATTAATTGTAGTACCTGTGTTTCTCGTGGGCTGCCCCTTGGGGAAGCGGTCTTCCCCTCACCTCTTCCTCTGCTATTCTGCAGGAAATAAGAGTGGCCCACAAATCTGCCTGAGAGATGGAACTATAGCTGGAAACACTGGAGGATTTCTTCTAATGGGGTAGAAGTCAAAAGGTCCTGATTAGCAGTCTTTCTGCCCAAGTCCAAGAATCATTCTCTACTCACTCCCTATACCTTCCAAAAGAAGCTGCATTTTAAAATCTCTTTGCTTGTGTGTGTTTCCTTCCCTCTGTGTTTCAGAGAGACAGCTCTCCAGAGGAGCATTTTTTGTTAAATGCCATTTCAAAGACTTAACATCTCTGCTGATCTCTAGTTGGCCAGCTTCTAAGGAGACCTTTGGGAAACACCTTGGGCATTCTTGAGTCAGAAGGATCCTTGTCCCCAAATTTCTCTGTTTACACAAATCATTGACTGGAATCTAGCAAGAGAGTTTGCCTGTGTGGGCATCAGTGTCTTGTGGGCATCCATGGATATTTGGATTTGGGAATGAATCTAAGAAAAAAAGGATTCATAGGTCAGAGTGCCATGAAGTCTGATTGTTGGTACTGTGGTCTCTCTTCCTGTAGAAATCTTTCAGAAACTACTTCATTTAAAAACATGATCACCAAAAACCTTAAGCCTAGGTTATGTACTGAAGTTTGGGGCAAGGTCTCCATGTTGCCCTTCACCAAGGACATGGAAACAGGAGTGGACCTCCTGGTGTTGAGCTAGGTTGACACAGGGGTTTGGGATGGATGCCTCCTGGGGCAGTGCCAGAATGCTCTTCTCCAGAGCTCAGATATTACTGTGACTGAGATGATTTGCTTACCTGGCTAACTCCCTCACAGGACAATGAGGGCAAGCCTCTGTGTTCTTCGCCTCTCATCTCTAATACCCAACACTGTTCCTAATGCATATTAGCATCTAGTTCATGACCTTAGAATCCATGAGTTATAAAATAATGTAAAAAGCCACTTTGCGTCTGTTTAGTTATGAAGAAAGACGTTTATCTTTATTTCTGTTACAAGACTGGATTTATCTCTGATGCCACTATAGAACTAAGAAAAACATTTAGATTTGAATTCTGATATTTGGTCTGTCTGTAAATTTATGGTTTGTTTGATGCCTCTAAGAGGCACATTTGAAATTTAAAATGAATTAACTGACTTATAGAATAGGTCTCCCTAACCCTATCCTTCTAAAACCTGAAAGTGTTAATCAAATGTGTGTTCTGTATCATGGTTGCTAGGTTAACATGTGCTCTACATCTGCAAATTAAAGTTTATTTGTTGTGGAACCTTAAAAAATTATGGCTGTTTAGACATAAGCTTGAAAGTATGAATTTAGCTCTTATTTTGTAGTTCCTGTCATAGTGCTTTCCTGAGGGGAAAAAAAAGAATAACATGCTTGTCACGAGTGGCCTTACTCTAAATTGCATTGTTTTTTGGGGGATTTTAAGCCAGATATGTTACTTTAACTAGGTTTTCCTGGTTTAATTTATTTTAGTTGGTAAAGATTATTCATCACTCATTTAACTCCAAGTTTATCTATTGATTCTTTTCTCTTCATTTGGTATTTTCTGACATTTTGTGGCACTCCATATTGATTTATACAAAATCAGTCATCTAAATGTCCAGAGGAGGCGTCATTCACTTGTCATCAGCTGTTTTTCTGAGCTAATAAGTGGAATAGTCATGTATGTTGAGATTGTTGGGTGATTTAAAGGCGGGAGTCCTGCCTGTGACGCCTGCTGGATCATGCTTATAAAAATCTTTCCAGAATCTGGAAAGTGCAGTTCTCCAGAGGTAGCACTAGTCAGTTTCTTCATAGGGGGCTCAATTCTTCCCTGCAACATCGATCAGTTATTCTGTTCCTTAGTGACTCTAAACCTACGCTCTAACCTAAGAAAAAATAAACAAAGCTTGCTATGCAAATTGACCTTGCTATGCAAATTGATTCAGGATAAGCCTCTTCTTGTTTCCTAAATTTAATGAATCAACTTTGATAAAATGCAGATGGAGTCTGTCCATCTGGAGTGGAGCCTGAGGTTCTGCATTTTCAACAAGCTCCTAGGTGATTCTGGTTTGTACACTTTGAGTAACCAGTCTTTAAGTAAGTGTTAGTCACTCAGTTATGCCCAACTCTTTGCGACCCCATGGACTGCAGCCCACCAGGCTCCTCTGTCCATGAGATTTTCCAGGCAAGAATACTAGAGTGGGTTGCCATTTCCTTCTCCAGGGGTCTTCCCAACCCAGGGATCAAACCTGGGTCTCCCGCACTGCAGGTAGATTCTTTACCAACTGAGCTACAAGGGAAGCCCAGTCCTTAACCCACTTACTAACCAAATTCTCATTCTTATTTCTTCCTATTGTGAAGTTATTGAACTGTATCTGAAGTTCCTCTGGCATGAGGATGTTAGTATTAGGAGTAAGTGAAGAGGGAAGAGGTGTGCCCCCACTCCCCTTCTCCCACTAGCTTACATTTTATAAAGGCAATGAGAAGCTAGGTGTATGTTACAAATCTGTAACCCAACTGGATAGTTTTTAATAATCTTCACAGAATCTGGTGGCTAGTAAAGTCAATTTTCATGAGCCTTTGAGTGTATATTTCTTAAAATTACTCACTTCCTCTGTTTTAAGCCTTTCTCCTCAAGTTCCTCTGTGCACTCTGCACCCCCAACCCTCACCCCATCATGATTTCTTGCCTGGTTGCAAAGAGTGTTACTCTCTAAGCTGAACTGAAAAGTGACTTGTGACAAAGCGTTAGGAGATAAAGCTTTAGGTGACCCCCTCCTAGGAATATGTGTAATTTCATAGACAATGACATAAAAGTTTTTTAAATCAAGAGATATGTCTGGTTAAAATTTAACTCCAAGGTAGTCTACTGGTGGGGGGGGATGGGGAGGAAGAGGAAATGATATTTCCAGCCTACCATATAGCCCATTTCTCATTCATTCATCCTACTCATAAGATCTACCTTCCCACTCTACTCATGAGTCCATTGGTTATTACTTCTGGGGGCTTATGACTTTCATATAGTTTTTAAAGTAATCTCTTTTAAGGAAGTGTTCTGTAATTCATCTCTGCTGTGCGTACCATTTGCTAAGGCAACTCTCTGTCTCTGAGCTCTCTGGATGTTCAGGATCTCACCAAGTCAGGAACAGTATGTAAACATACTGGAAGGGGAAATATTATTTTTATATTGAATTGGGAAGGATGATGTATGGAATGTCTTCACCTGGTCAGCCTTAGATTTGATTCTTCTGGAATCAGTGACAGATTCATATGTGGAGAAAAATTGAGGTTCTCATCTGTATGTTGTTTTTCATTACATTATTTCGCTTCGGGCTCAAACGTATCAACGTAATTCAGACACTGTGGATGAAATCATCTGATTTCCATCAATAAATGTCTACTAAATCCTTTCGATTATAGGCAGTTGGTATTATTACACAGTTATAGGAAGACATGGGAATGCTATGCAGTAATTAATTGGAGTCTACATGGCTCAGATTTATACAGTGTTTGATGTTTATAGTCAGAGCCATGCTGTTTCTCGCTTATGTGATATAAGTAGATTTAGGTATTGAAATGGATTCTGTTTCTTGGTTTGTATATTCGTTGGAGTCTGTTACTTTCTATCTCTGCTCATTAGAAGTCAATTAAGAAAAGGTCTTTTCTGGCTTACCTTTTTTAAAATCATGAAAACGCTTACTCCATATGATTGAAAATGGTTGTTGACTGATTAATCACATAAGTTGATTAAGTTGGGGGATCATAAATCATGCACCTACACAAAAATTTGACTTTTGCTTAAAATCCATAAATGCACATTTATTCATCAGTGTTTTGCTGTTAAGCCAAGAACTTTTATCTATGTAGGGGGTTCAGAGGGTTGAATTCTGGAGCTTTTTTTGTGTAAATTGTGTCCCTGGAGAAACCTCTCAGATTCCAGGTTCAATTTTTTTAAAATGAATTAAGAATTTTAAGGCAGTGACCAAGTAACCTGAGTAGAATCTATGCGGATCCTGCCCCCACAACAGTAAAATTTTTAAAGCAGCTTTTCTTTATTGGGTCTTTCCAGAGCATTTGACTAGCTTCATGAGAGCAACAACTCCCTTTCCATGGAACTCATATTTTATAGCTCTACTACTTAATTACAACCTGTATAAATAGGATTGGGAACAAACACAAATGAATCTTGGTAAGCATACAACTCGGCCACAGGAGAGCCAAAGTAAGTTGGTGCACAAGAGAATATTCTCCTAGCCATGGTGTTTTATTGTCCACAGTCCTGTGGGTATCTCTGCAGTTCAGCTTAGATGTTTTATGAGGGAATGATCAGCATTAATTATTCCAGTGAAACAGTGAACTGAAAACCAATGTTCTATTTTTTTTCCTTTCCAAAATAAGACTACATTACCAAAGTTCATCCTTTTCAGATTTATCGCTCTTATCACACATGTTCTGTTTGTTTGTATTTGTTTTGTTTTTTGAGAGTTAATACACAGTCACCTCTGGTTTGTGGACTTGATATAGTTTTTTGTGAAGAAAATTTCTAAACGTAAACACCTTATTATCAGCTTCTAAAAAGAAGAGAGAGTAAAAACAGAAGTAAAAGTTTATGGGAAAATGTCTTGGAAAATTTCATTGAGAATGGATTTAAAGTGAGAATGTATAATAAAATGGATGGCAGGAATTCATAAAAATTCTAGCCCAGGTGTTAAGTGAAGGAGTGTATGAAATCCTGTTGGGGGGTGACAGACCATCAGTTTTCTTCCACACCTGGGAAGTACTTAGCTTTGTACTTATTTTCATCAACATCCCTCTACTCTCCCCACCACAGATTTTCTTTTATTTTCTTCTCTAGATTAGATTAGATTAGATGTTTGTATCCCATAGAGCAGGTTAGAGTGCCAGATTCTGACATAATAGAATTCTGTGGGAAGGCATGGCTTAAGTTAATTGGAAAACTTTTGTTTTTTCCAGTCCTTTGATTCTTAACATGAAGTATCAACCCATACTTATTCTAGACGATAAGGAATTTTCCTTTAAATCAAGGGAGGACTGATTGATGCATTTTATATAGATGTTAAGTTTTTAATATAACTTTTCCTCAAGGAAAATGTTACAAATTCTAAAACTCTTTCTTTTCAGTCTGTATAGTCTTAATAAGCTGCTTATTCTGAGGAAGAAGTAGTGGCTTGCTAGCAATCCTTGGCTTGTAGATGCATCACCTCAGTCTCTGCCTCCAGTTTCGCGTGGTGTTCTATTTGTGTGCATTTGTCTTCGTGTCCACATTTTCCTCTTTTCATAAGAAAGCCAATCAGGTTGGATTAAGACCCACCTGAATCAGTTTGTTTTAGCTTGATTACCTATACAAAGACCCCACATCCAAATAAGATCTCATTTTGAGGTTCTAGGAGTAGGATTCCATCCTATCTTTCTGAAAGGACACAATTCAACTCATAATACGGGGCATAGCTTTTAGCATTTGCATAAAGACTCTCCCAGTGGTGTCCCAAAGCAGGTTAGAATTTGTGTCTTGAAATGTCAGCATTGCAATTTGGCCAATGTGTAAGCCATGTCTTCCTTATACCTTATTTTCATAGTCAAAACTTACTTTAATGAAAATATTTACAACAATATGAATTCTTTTATGATTGCTTGATTTTAGAATCATGAATAAAAGCTATGCTATTTAATAAGCTCCCATATTCCTGTATGTTCTTATTATGTTTACATTTTGAAGACGTGTACTTTATTTTATCAGTATTGAATTCATACCAAGCTACATTTAGTATTTGAGGCTTCATTTTGCTTTCATTAATTTCCTTGCTAAATGATAAGTGGCATTAAAGTCACGCTATTCTGAGTTAGCTTTCTGAGACAGAGTGACGCTGCATTATTGAACACTTTTA
This sequence comes from Bos grunniens, assembly GCF_055505025.1. Classification (NCBI taxonomy): domain Eukaryota; kingdom Metazoa; phylum Chordata; class Mammalia; order Artiodactyla; family Bovidae; genus Bos; species Bos grunniens. The sequence continues at coordinate 74,774,107 of NC_141170.1, forward strand.
CCCTTTCTTTTTAAAATTCATGTTTCTGTATCATCTATGGAAATTGTCACACTTAATGCTACTATCTTACGAGCAGGAAAAACCCAGGCTGCAAAAGGAGGAGGAAATATTGGATTCCATGGGGTGTGGGTAGAAGATACTGGCTTGTAATGGAATTTACTTAAAATAATATTGCAAACTTACTTGATGCATGTGATAATACTCTAGAGAGAATATTTAATTTTATTCTTGTAATGACTCTATGGTAAGGGCAGGATGCATTGGTTAGGGTAGGCTAGGTTATGCTATGGGGACAAACAACGCCGGAAGTTTATTTCTTGTTCCCGTAATGCCTGTTGTTGGTCCAGGTGACTCTCCAGGACAAGTGCCCTTCGCAAGTTGACTCAGCATTCTATCTAGTCTTCTCTGATGTTAAGGAACATCTTATCAACATACGCAGTCCCTGCAGTAGGGGAAGAATTGGCTGGAAGCCGAAGGCTGATGATTAAGCTCTCCCTTGGGAAGTGACACCCATCACTTTTCTTACATGTTATTGGCCAAAACATGACATGTAGTTTGACTGACTTTAGGGGGTTTAAGGAAATGCAGTCTTGCTGTGTGCCTGGGACAAACGGGAATTAGATATGGATAAACAATAGTAAGCTTGAGATAATAATACCTCTCTTTTTTTTTTTAATTTTTATTTTATTTTTAAACTTTACAAATTGTATTAGTTTTGCCAAATATCAAAATGAATCCTCCTCTCTTTTACAGACATGGAAACTAGAGTTCAGAAGTGTTAGGTGACCTGCCCAGGGATATAGAGCCAGGTAATAATGGGGCTGCTCCTCACACCTTGATCTGACTCCAAAGAATATGCTCAACCACTTGTATCCCACCTTCCACAAGAACTAATTCAATTACCCTGAAATTAACATACCCTGATGTGACCAACCTAGATAGCATATTCAAAAGCAGAGACATTACTTTGCCAACAAAGGTTCGTCTAGTCAAGGCTATGGTTTTTCCTGTGGTCATGTATGGATGTGAGAGTTGGACTGTGAAGAAGGCTGAGCGCCGAAGAATGGATGCTTTTGAGCTGTGGTGTTGGAGAAGACTCTTGAGAGTCCCTTGGACTGCAAGGAGATCCAACCAGTCCATTCTGAAGGAGATTAGCCCTGGGATTTCTTTGGAAGGAATGATGCTAAAGCTGAAACTCCAGTACTTTGGCCCCCTCATGTGAAGAGTTGACTCATTGGAAAAGACTCTGATGCTGGGAGGGATTGGGGGCAGGAGGAGAAGGGGACGACAGAGGACGAGATGGCTGGATGGCATCACTGACTGGATGGACGTGAGTCTGGGTGAACTCTGGGAGTTGGTGATGGACAGGGAGGCCTGGTGTGCTGCGATTCATGGGGTCACAAAGAGTCGGACACTACTGAGCGACTGATCTGATCTGATCTGATGTGATTCAAATGATAAAACTGATTGCCCCTAGTTTTCCTTATGGAGTCCTGTTGATGGAATTTGGAGGAAAAGAGGGAAGAGCTAGGTGATCTGTGAGACTGCCATTGAGTCTAGTCTTTGGGGAAAATTTCTGGACCTTTTCTCCTCTGGCTGTTCTCTCTTACCTTTCAGGGTAGACCTCCGAAGAAGCACCCACATATTCTTAATAAATGAGAGGAGCTGAGCAAGTAAAGGTCTTGCTTTTGTCTGTTTTGTTAGAGGTGAAGTGGAAGGTATTAGATCAGATCAGATCAGTCACTCAGTCATGTCCAACTCTTTGCAACCCCATGAATCGCAGCACACCAGGCCTCCCTGTCCATCACCAACTCCCAGAGTTCACCCAGACTCACGTCCATCCAGTCAGTGATGCCATCCAGCCATCTCATCCTCTGTCCTCCCCTTCTCCTCCTGCCCCCAATCCCTCCCAGCATCAGAGTCTTTTCCAGTGAGTCAACTCTTCGCATGAGGTGGCCAAAGTACTGGAGTTTCAGCTTTAGCATCATTCCTTCCAAAGAAATCCCAGGGCTGATCTCCTTCAGAATGGACTGGTTGGATCTCCTTGCAGTCCAAGGGACTCTCAAGAGTCTTCTCCAACACCACAGCTCAAAAGCATCCATTCTTCGGCGCTCAGCCTTCTTCATAGTCCAACTCTCACATCCATACATGACCACAGGAAAAACCATAGCCTTGACTAGACGAACCTTTGTTGGCAAAGTAATGTCTCTGCTTTTGAATATGCTATCTAGGTTGGTCATAACTTTCCTTCCAAGGAGTAAGCGTCTTTTAATTTCATGGCTGCAGTCACCATCTGTAATGATTTTGGAGCCCAGAAAAATAAAGTCTGACACTGTTTCCAGTGTTTCCCCATCTATTTCCCATGAAGTGGTGGGACCAGATGCCATGATCTTCGTTTTCTGAATGTTGAGCTTTAAGCCAACTTTTTCACTCTCCATTTTCACTTTCATCAAGAGGCTTTTTAATTCTTCTTCACTTTCTGCCATAAGGGTGATGTCATCTGCATATGTGAGGTGATTGATATTTCTCCTGGCAATCTTGATTCCAGCTTGTGTTTCTTCCAGTCCAGCGTTTCTCATGATGAACTCTGCATAGAAGTTAAATAAACAGGGTGACAATATACAGCCTTGACGAAATCCTTTTCCTATTTGGAACCAGTCTGTTGTTCCATGTCCAGTTCTAACTGTTGCTTCCTGACCTGCATACAAATTTCTCAAGAGGCAGATCAGGTGATCTGGTATTCCCATCTCTTTCAGAATTTTCCACAGTTTATTGTGATCCGCACAGTCAAAGGCTTTGGCATAGTCAATAAAGCAGAAATAGATGTTTTTCTGGAACTCTCTTGCTTTTTCTATGATCCAGTGGATGTTGGCAATTTGATCTCTGGTTCCTCTGCCTTTTCTAAAACCAGCTTGAACATCAGAAAGTTCACGGTTCACATATTGCTGAAGCCTGGCTTGGAGAATTTTGAGCATTACTTTACTAGCGTGTGAGATGAGTGCAATTGTGTGGTAGTTTGAGCATTCTTTGACATTGCCTTTCTTTGGGATTGGGATGAAAACTGACCTTTTCCAATCCTGTGGCCACTGCTGAGTTTTCCAAATTTGCTGGCATATTGAGTGCAGCACTGTCACAGCATCATCTTTCAGGATTTGGAATAGCTCAACTGGAATTCTGTCACCTCCAGTCTTGTAATTATTAAAAGAATAATGTACCGAGTCCAAGATCATACTGCTCACCACACAACAGTCCAGTAATCAAGAGATGAGTTGTTGGGACAAGGAATAACTACTATATTCTGAAAGCCAGCAGACTGAGGAGATGGTGGCCTCGTGCCCCAAAGAACCATCTTGCCTGAGTTAGAATTCAGGCTTCTTTTATGTTAAAAGGGGCGGGAGTAAAGTCAAACACCCCCCAATTCCCATCAGCCTCTAGAGGGGTATATAATATTAATTTCTTCCTCTCTCAGTCATCCACAGGTAGACCTGGTGAGGATGTTTCTTGTGAGCTAAACAAAGGTATTTTAGCTTAATGCTCATTACGGGAACCTGGGTTCCCAGAGATGGGCCATTATGTATAATTTAATCTTATAGGCAACATCCCTTTAGTGATTAACTTGTGATAGAATACAAAAGGTTCTTCCGTATTACAATAATAATGGCAAGTTAGGACTGTATATGGCAACTTATAGCCTATATAAATTGGCTATATATAATTGTTCATATATAATCTGAAGATGAGAGCAAAGCTCAGTGTACTAATTAACTGTGACACCATATCAGCGAGATGTGGTTGTCAAAATAGCCAGTGGGACCTGGGACTGCATCAGTGAAAGGGGCTGCCTAGCACAAAGCAGGGATGGAGAATGCAGGCCTCAGTAGCTGGGCTACCCCCTGGCCTATAACCAGGCAAACATCTTTGTCTCTCTTGGACTTTTCATCTGTAAATCAGCAGCAAAAGATGACATCATAGTATGCTCATAAAGGATGAATGATGTAAGGTTAATAAAACTTGCAGTACCGGGTATGGAGGTCTATGCTCAGTAAATGCTGGCTGCTGTTATAATTATGGTGGTGGTTAGCATGGGGATTTTAAAAATAAGGCATGTGATTGTTAGTCTGTATGTGCAATGGTAGATTATAGCAGGATATTGCAATCATTTCTGGAGTATTAGAATCACTACCACTAGAAACAGTCAAATATATATTTGAGGCTGACATCAAGGATGGAGAAGTTACTGAACCATATTCCATGGTTTGCATATTCCATGGAAGAAACCTGCAAGTTCTAATGTGAAGGAGACACTTCAGCAGAGGCTTAAGGGCATGGCTGCTACTGTCTTTAGATATCTGAAGGGTTGTCCTACAGAAAAGGTTTTAGTATTCTTTACAGAATGAAGTTCAGCCATGGAAGTACAATGAAGTACATCTAATGAAGTACAGCCATGGCAGGTGCAGGGAGAAGAATATCAACTCATTGTGGGACAAAACAGTCAACCATGGAACAAGATTGTCTTGGGAGGTAGTCAGTTTACCATCGTCGGTGGTGAGAAACTGTTCACATGGGTATTGGCAGGATCTTGGGGATTCAGGCATCAGCCAACTGATTAGTTTAGAGAAACTTTAAATGATACTCTGAGTTTTGTGACTGTAGTCCTGGGTCCTCAGTAGAATCATCCAGTGGGATTAAAAAATATGACAGGGTCTTAGGACCCATACTAGACCAGTTAAATCAGAATCCCTAGGGATAAGGCTCTTGTAACAGTATTTTCACAATCTTCCCGGTTGAGTCTATTGTGCAGTCATTTGATAACTACCGTTTTAATGGGAAAAAGTAGGTACTGTTGGCAGTAACACCAGCTGCCTATCTTAAAACTCTAGGTGATGAATTCTGAACAGCAGGAGACAGTATCATTCTGTGTGAGAAATAGTAACAAAACAGGGCAGAGTTGGGTTGGATTTGGCTTCACTGAGCCCCAAATATTGAGGAAAAGTGAAAGCGTTATTTGCTCAGTCGTGTCCGACTCTTTGCAACCCCATGGACTGTAGCCTGCCAGGCTTCTCTGTCCATGGGATTTTCCAGGCAAGAACACTGGAGTAGGTTGCCATTACCTTCTCCAAGGAATCTTCCCCACCCAGGGATCGAACCTGGGTCTCCCACATTGCAGGCAGACTCTTTTACCATCTGAGACACCAGAGTCCATCCCAACTGAAGCCTCTGGCCATTTTAGCTAATGGTTTGCCTAAAGGTCCATGAGGTCAGTTTAAATGCCTGTCATAGAACTTCCTAGAGGGGGAAGACGAGGGACTATAGATGCTCAGGATTCAACTACAGGAATGAGTCTATTTTCTCCCAATGGAACTTGCTATTATGCATGTTTACTGGCTGCTGAGTGATTCATGCTGTGTTGGGGGAAGATGTGCTCAAATGAAATGTGTTGCTTCTATGTAAAGTAGCTTATTTCTTCCAGGATACTCCGACCCACTGATGCAACCCTGCAGAACAATGCAAATTCTGCTATGTGTGTGTGCGTGTGTGTGTGTGTTTGGGGATGAGAGAAAGACAAGAGTGCACATAAGAGATGCATATTTCTAGGTCATGGAGCATGCCTTCACACTTCCCTCCTCTGACCTTTATGCCAGAAGCATAAGAATGACCCATTGTCCACTGGCCCTGGAGCTTGGTTGTTCCTAATCTCTGGACGCTCAGTGGCTGAGCTGGCCTTCTGCCTGGCCAGTTGGCAGCTGTCAGGGTAGCCCCATGTATCCCAAATTTGTTCCCGCGTGGCTTCTTCCTGCCTGATCCCTCATCCTCTGGCATGGCATTTTCTCCATGACAGTCTGCCCCTGAACTGCCCTCGCTGCTGCTTTGGTAAAGGCTTGCAACGAAAGAGTAACAGCCACTGGCGAATCCAGTTTGTGCAAGCAGCATCAGCAATGGATGAGACCTCCCCTAGACTGGAAGAAGACTGGAAAAAAGGACTTCAGCGAGAAGCGAGCTGGCAGGTAAGTGATGTGCTCAGCTCCAGACAGCTCCAGATCACTCTCTCATCTCTTTCAGCCCAAGTCTGGGTAATTCACATCAGTCTGTTTGCACAAATGCATTGTCTCTAGGCATATCTTTTTGGGAAAAGTCATCATTAGTTTCCATTTCTTTGTAAACCATGCACATAAGATTCCAAATGAATTTCCTGTAGATTCTTGAGCAAGCTAATAGAGTTTTACAAATCTATAGATGTTGCTAAATTTATACTTTCTTAATAAAGGCCCTTGAATTAACAAGTTGCAGGTGTATATCAAAGAAAGCATGAAGATTTGGTTTGTGTGAGTACAAGTTCATTGCAATATAAAAATTTAATACAACACCTGTCACCACACTTACTTTATAGTGTTATAGTAGCTTGGAATAAGGGGCTTGGTTTTAACCTATTTTAATGAGGTGGCCATTCTTTTAATGTGGCTTGTGTGCCTTTCTTATTTATGCTGAACTCATAATAGGTAGAAGCTCTGTGGTATGCAGAAAGTTCAAGCTAAAGGATTCATTTTGGTGTAGAGGCAGTTTTCATTAAAATATGCAAAGCAGTAATGTTTATACGTTACAATACCTATTTCAAATTAGCAAAATTATATGCTCCTGTCTCGTAAGCTGCCAACTGAAATCCCTTCCTAAATCCTGTTGAATGGCTTTGATTACTCTTCTTCACATTACACATTACACACCTCTAATGCATATTTTTACGCATCCACTCCATTGCCATTTAATTAGACAACAATATTGAAGAGCGATGCCAGAGCTTTTTTTTCTAATGCTGCTGCCTTATGGAAAAAGAACACTTCCGTGCATGAAGCATTTCTTATGGGTGGTGTTGAATAAAGTGCAACTGTGATTTTCCATTTTGTCTGTAGCAGACAGTTTCTTACAAAAGTGGTGATTCAGGACGAGTTGATTCTCAACATCAATTTTTAAAAATAATTCTCCCTTTTTATAAAACGAGAAAATTTTCCTAAGAGTCTCCTTTGCAATAGAAATTTCTGTGAAACGTAGTACTGATATTGACAGGTATGTTCTGTTCTAAGCTATGTGATGTTCAGGAAGGAGCTTCAGAAAAAAACCTCCTCCAGACTGTCATGAAATTGGAGTCCTTCCACTTTGAGTGGGTGCGTTATTTAGGAAGCAGGAAGGCATACAAATAAATCTTTGTGTGCTACTTTGAGAATGTCACATGGTTGGTCCCCAGGGGGTCTAAAGAGATATTCAGATATTTTATGGTATGTTGATGTGACTTTTGGATTTTTGTCTTTTGTTTATGTGCTTTCCTTTAAAGAGCTGGCATCTTCTAGTCTTCAGAGGGGGATGAAGGGAAGAAGCATGTGAGGAGATGACTCAGAGATCTCTGTGGACAAAATATTTAAACTAGGAACATGAAATCCAAATGTTTATGTAAGAAAGCATGTGTCCTATCAATGGTCCTATCCCATGGACCTTTAGCTTAGTCAAAGGCAGATGACGAAAATGTTCTCTATGCTTATTACCTACAAAGATGTGATCCTGTACAAGTTGACCAATGTCATTTCCACTATGGTAACCGAAGTTCTCTCTATAGATATTGGAGGTCATGCTTATCGGAAGGGCATCCTAGGCTTCCTTTGGCCTCTCTGTCTCTTGACCATGCATGGCATTGTATATTGTGGTGCATCAGCCCCTGCTTCACTGCTTCTGGAGCTCTACCCACAGTGAGGTCTGCCTGCTGCCCACATTGTCCAGCCATCTGTATTGCCATGCTGGGTCCCCAAGCATGGAGTCTCCCCACTTCAGCTAACACTCAAGCTGTCCCTAAAGGAGGAAATGGAATCAAATGGCATCAAATGGCATTAGATGTAAGACTTTCATCCTGAGAGTGACTTCTTTTGGCCATTCATGGTAGTGATGGAGTTGAAGACATTTTACAAATTGTAATTGATCCTGAAGCTTCAGTTTAGCTTTAATTCTGCATTTCTTATTGAAACGGATTCAGTACTTTTTTACCTAACTGTTATTTACCAATCACAGTGCCAGGTATGTGTGTGTGTACTCTTTCCTAAGGAACCTAGCCGGTAGATATAATTACCCTCCTTTTACAGACGAAGAAATTAAGGCTTAAGGAGGTTACATGACCTGTCCAAAGCCATCTAGTATTCAAGTCCAGTCCTGTTTGACTCAAGTGCCTGTGCTCTTTCCACTGTGCTGTGCCATCTGAATTGAATTTTATCTCATTTTTTATCTCATGGAATAATAGCTTATGAGCAGCTGTGACGTGGGCAGGCAGGAAGAAAGAGGAAGGAAGGGAAAAAGCATGACAATCTTCTAATGGAATAATCAGTCTCTGAATCATTAAGACTTTAATAAAATGTTTTCAATAGTTTATTTTTTTAACCCTTACTTTCTACCAGGCCCTAAGCTATGTTTCTAATTCTGACAAGTATGTTAACAGACAGATATTACTTATTCCTATTACACAGATGGGGAAAATGAGGCTCAGCAGAGTTAGGGAACATGCTAAGGGTTGCAGAGCTACTTGAGATGATGAAAAGGGATGTGATCCAAGTTGGACTGGCCCCAAAGCCTGGATTCTTGTTAAGGCTGCCTCTCAGAATGTATTTCCAAATTATACTTTGATCAAAAATATTTTACTATCTCATCTCTCAGTGACGTGATGGGATTTGGTCCTTGAGAAGTCCCCTGATGGCTTTTTTTTTTTTTAAATAAATTAAGAGTTGGGCAAAAATGCCTTGCTCACTCAGTTATTCAGAATGTATTTTAATTGGATGCTTTTTGCCTTAAATAAACCACCTTATCCACAAACTTGAAAATGAACTAGATGCAACTGCTCAAATCAACTGTAAATCTAAAGATCCGTTTAAGCCTATAACCTGTACTGGAATACCAAGAGCAGCTTTGCCAGAGTCATGACTCCTGACGCTTAAAGCCCACTTCAACTCTGGGAGAAGTTGTGAAATGAGGTGGTGGGGGCTTAGTTCATCAGGTAACCATCGGATGATTGGCAGATTTACTTAAGCATCTTTGCTTCTTCAGTTGTGAACCAAGGCATTACAATTGAGTGGGGCATTGTAGAGAGGATGTGAGGAGGTACAGATGCTTATTTGCTGGATAATAGTCAGTTGAAAGATACTATGAACACGTGTACACCCGTGGTGGATTCATATTGATGTATGGCAAAACCAATACAATATTGTAAAGTAATTAGCCTCCAATCAAAATAAATAAATTTAAAAAAATTAAAAAAAAAGAAAGATACTATGGAGGGACAAATGGCTCATTTCTCATGATAGTGTTTTCTCTTGGGGTGGTCCCCTTTAAAACAACCAGTGTAATAGTGGTCTGGCAGTGAACTCCTCTCTCAGTGTTGTCCACCAAGGTCTCCTCAACAGGAGGACAACTTCCTCAAGGACAGAGAGGCATGTTGCTTGTGTCTGTGCCTCTGCCTTCAGCACTAAGCCTGGCACACACTCAGCCCTGATGATGTTCCCCTAACCGAAGGGAACTGCAAATTTGATTCAGAAGAAAGCTAAAATGTAATGTGGCCCAAAGGCCCTGATTTTACACATGAAGAACCAAAGCTGAGGAAGGCTGACTGCCCTGAGTTCTACTGCTGGTTATTAAGGAGCAAGGATGGTGATCTCTTTGTTTAGCTTTCTTCCTTTTTCCTGGATGACTTTTCTATAAATTTCCAATGCCTCACCTTTGCCCTATGTAGAACTGGAATAGAATATATTATCTGTGTCTGTTTAGATACCTGTATTTATCATGGTAGCTCTATCTGACAGGAGCAGTGGTATAAAGGTTAAGAACATGGGATCTAGACCCAGACGTCTGGATTCTAACCTCGGTGTCATCAATTTCTAACTGTGCCACACTGGTAGTGTTTCTAACCTCTCTATGCCTTAGTTTCCTCACCTATAAAATAGAGATAATTATCCCAGCTACCTTATAAGAATGTTGTGACTATTAAATGAGTCCATTTATGAAAAGTCCTTAGAATAATTATTTTTATTTTTTCTTTTATTTATTTTTTAATATAAATTTATTTATTTTAATTGGAGGCTAATTACTTTACAGTATTGTATTGGTTTTGTCATATATCAACATGAATCCACCACAGGTGTACACGTGTTCCCCATCTTGAACCCCCCTCCCACCTCCCTCCCTGTACCATTCCCCTGGGTCATCCCAGTGCACCAGCCCTGAGCATCCTGTATCATGCATCGAACCTCGACTGGAGATTCATTTCACATATGATATTATACATGTTTCAATGCCATTCTCCCAAATCATCCCACCCTCACCCTCTCCCAGTTCAGTTCAGTTCAGTCACTCAGTCGTGTCCGACTCTTTGCGACCCCATGAATCGCAGCACGCTAGGCCTCCCTGTCCATCACCAACTCCCGGAGTTCACTCAGACTCACGTCCATTGAGTCAGTGATGCCATCCAGCCATCTCATCCTCTGTCGTCCCCTTCTCTTCCCACCCCTAATCCCTCCCAGCATCAGAGTCCTTTCCAATGAGTCAACTCTTCGCATGAGGTGGCCAAAGTACTGGAGTTTCAGCTTTAGCATCATTCCTTCCAAAGAACACCCAGGGCTGATCTCCTTCAGAATGAACTGGTTGGATGTCCTTGCAGTCCAAGGGACTCTCAAGAGTCTTCTCCAACACCACGGTTCAAAAGCATCAATTCTTTGGTGCTCAGCTTTCTTCACAGTCCAACCCTCACATCCATACATGACCACAGGAAAAACCATAGCCTTGACTAGACGGACCTTTGTTGGCAAAGTAATGTCTCTGCTTTTGAATATGCTATCTAGGTTGGTCATAACTTTCCTTCCAAGGAGTAAGCGTCTTTTAATTTCATGGCTGCAGTCACCATCTGCAGTGATTTTGGAGCCCCAAAAAATAAAGTCTGACATTGTTTCCCCATCTATTTCCCATGAAGTGATGGGACCAGATGCCATGATCTTCGTTTTCTGAATATTGAGCTTTAAACCAACTTTTTCACTCTACTCTTTCATCAAGAGGCTTTTTAGGTCCTCTTCACTTTCTGCCATAAGGGTGGTGTCATCTGCATATCTGAGGTTACTGATATTTCTCCCGGCAATCTTGATTCCAGCTTGTGCTTCTTCCAGCCCAGCATTTCTCATGATGTATTCTGCATATAAGTTAAATAAGCAGGGTGACAATATACAGCCTTTTTTTTTTTATATTTTTTATTTGTGACCTCTATGTATTAGAACATGTATTTCTATTGGTTTTGTTATTTATACCTAACAAGTTGACCACAATGTTAAAAATGTCATCATATTTAGCATACTAGATACCAGTGCTGGTGTAGTTAAACGAAAATTAAATTTGATCACTGAAAAATCAGTGCAAAGCTTTGTTTCAAAGATGACAATGTGAAATAAGCCTTGGAAACTTATTTTTTTTTTCTCCCAAATATTCCCACCCTCTCCCTCTCCCACAGAGTCCATAAGACTGTTCTATACATCAGTATATACATATACAGCCTTGACGTATTCCGTTTCCTATTTGGAACCAGTCTGTTGTTCCATGTCCAGTTCTAACTGTTGCTTCCTGATCTGCATATAGGTTTCTCAAGAGGCACAGAGTCCAGAAGACTGTTCTATACATCTGTGTCTCTTCTGCTGTCTTGCATACAGGGTTATCGTTACCATCTTTCTAAATTCCATATATATGCAGTAGTATACTATATTGGTGTTTTTCTTTCTGGCTTACTTCACTCTGTATAATAGGCTCCAGTTTCATCCACCTCATTAGAACTGATTCAAATGTATTCTTTTTAATGGCTGAGTAATACTCCATTGTGTATATGTACCACAGCTTTCTTATCCATTCGTCTGCTATTTAGTGCCCCATAGTGTGTGCTATGGGGCTTCCCTGGTGGCTTAATAGTAAAGAATCCACCAGCAATGCAGTAGCCACAGGAGACACGGGTTCGATCCCTGGGTCAGGAGGATCCCCTGGAGGAGGGCATGGCAATCCACTCCAGAATTCTTGTCTGAGAATCTCCATGGACAGAGGAGCCTGGCAGGCTACAAAGGTCACAAAGAGTTGGGCGTGACTGAAGTGACAGCCTGCACGCCCACATGCACACACATGGTATGTGCTGTATGTGTTAGGTGCTCTCTATCATCTATTTAATGAGATCAACCATTCAAAGTTCTCTGAACAGGTACTGTGTATAAAGCACATCTACACTTAAGTGAGTCAGACAGTGTCTGGAGACATTGCCTTTGAACTTGAGGTCATGGTGGAAAGAGCACAGCAGGTTGTTATGATTTGAGAAGAGCCAAAAAATGCTGTGTGTGTCACAGAAGCACTCAGGAGTGGTTTCCAGTGTCTAAGGGGACCCACAGAGGCAGTGATGCTGGCACTAATTAAACAAAGAGAAGGACGTAAGCCAGACAAAGAACTTGGAAGAGTATTAAGGCCAAAGGAGAACTTATCAGAGGCAGGAGGAGCCAGTTGTCTTTTGGTGCTGGCCTTTCAAGGTGAGGCAGGAGTCATGCGGGTGAGTCTGAAGGTGAGAAAGTTCCTGCGTGGTCAGACCAAACATCTTCAGACAGCAGTGGAGAGTCATCGAAGGGCTTTAAACAGAGGCATGAGATAGGGCTCAATAATTTTTTAGAGACATATCATTCTAGCTTCAATGCGGAAGATAAATTAGACTGTAACAAGATTGGAGGCCAGAAAACCAGTTCAGAAGCTGTTTCACCACTTTAATTGAGGATTGGTAGGACCGTGGAAATAAGATGGAGATGGAAGGGCAGATTTGGAAATATCTAGAAGAAGTGGGCCCCTGGATTTGGTGATTGATTCAGGGGATGGGTGTGTGAAGAGTAAAATGAATCTGCAGGGTGGCTAAGTGGATATAAGTGACATCATCTGAACAGAGACTGCCAGAAAAGAAGATGGTCTGTGGGCTCAGGATGGGGTGGATAATAACTAACACAATACTGGAGGAGAGTTATAAAAAATATGAATAATATAGTATTTTATACTAGAAAGATGAACAAAACCCCATGAGGACTCAGAAAATTTGGAAAGGTAATAGTATCAAAATACTAAACAATGACCAAGAGCTTACTTTGTGCCAAGAATTGTTTTAAAAATTTGTCGTTTATTAACTCATAGAATCTTCACCATCATGGTATTAGAGATATGAGTTGTATCTTCGTTGTGCAGATGAGGAAGTGTCGGAGAGGTTAAGATCACTTAGCTAGTCCATGGAACCTAGGCCAAAGCAGCCTGGATCCAGAGCTTGGAAGCTCCTTAGGATTGTGTCTATTTGCATGAAGCTAGGGGGCCATGGAGCTAGGCCTTCCCAGGTGGTGCCAGTGGTAAAGAACCCACCTGCCAATACAGGAGATGTAAGAGACACAAGTTCCATCCCTAGGTCTGGAAGATCCCCTGGAAGAGGAAATGGCAACCCACTCCAGTAATCTTGCCTGGAGAATCCCATGGACAGAGGAGTCTGGTGGGCTACAGTCCATGTGGTTGCCAAGAGTTGGACATGACTGAAGCGGCTTGGCACAACACAGAGGCCCAGGGATGAGTTCACAGAGAAGATGACACTGGAGCCAGCTTTTTAAGAAGGAACGCAAGCAGGGAAACCTTGAGTTAGAATCTGGGCTTTACTGATTTACTGATGATGGTTATGCTCTACTTGGGGCAGAGAGAACAGATTCTTGTATGAGTTCAATGGGTCTCCTAAGGCTGACAGACTGAGTTTCTCAAGGTGAGATAGGCTCCCCAAAGAGGCTGCATGTGATGAAGGCGGCCTCTAGTAAGGCTGCCTCAGTGCTGAGCGGCCATGATGTGTGAGAGAGAGTGGACCGGGAAACTAGAGGGCCTGATGGGGAAAAGGCTACTAGACTTAGATGTGTGACCTCAGGCAAGTTCCTGTTCTCTCCAAATGGTTTCTTGTTACTCTCTACCTTTCCTTCCGATACCATTTCCATTTTGTATTTCAGTTTCCATGTGGAAATGAAAAAGAAGTATGTATGAGGTTGTCTCCTGCTCTCAGGAAAGGATTCATTTCTTCATGTTTGGTACACCTTGCATTGGAATTGATGGAAGAGTGGTTCATATTTTGAGTTTACTCAATATTTAGAGAATTCTGTTTTAAGATACTAATGTCACCTATCAAATGAGCAAATTGTGATGATGGGGTAAAGTCAGCACCTGAGGGTATAGACTGACCAGTTCTACCTTTATGTCAAGGGTATGATGGACCTACCCTGGAGAAGGAAATGGCAACCCACTCCGGTATTCTTGCCTGGGAAAATCCCATGCACGGAGGAACCTGGTGGGTTACAGTCTGTGGGGTCGCAAAGAGTTGGACACGACTAAGCAATTAAGCACACAGCACATGATGGACCTAGCAAGAAATGGCATGAATGTAGAAACTGTAAGAGTGTAGGTTTCTCAGAAAACAAGTTCCTTTTTTCTTCCCTTGTTAGATTTCTGGCACAGTGGTATGTTTGAGAAGACCCCTTTTTTGCTGGTTATAACTTTTTGTTGCTTTTCAAATTATTTGGGACTCATTCATTCATTTGGTCCAGGAACGTACAGTGTTTGATGTATTTCTTGGATTCAAATGTCATCGATTTATAAGGCTTAAAGAGACCTTGGGATGACATGTCATTGTTTGTTTTCACCCCCATGTTCTTCACTCTGAGCAGAAGCAAGTCCAAAAAGCTGAAAACAGATGACCTTCTATAGCTGCTCTCCATAACTCATCCCTGGGTCTAACAAATGATTCTTGGGTTAAGGAAATTCTTCCTTGTGGTGGATTTAAACCTTACGTACCCGCTGCAGCTCAGGACCAGTCCTGCTCCTTCCTCCTCCCTGGAGGTGGAGAAAAACAACTCAGTCACTGTCCTCAGGAATCAGCCTTTCTGGCCTTGAGGATCATTATGAAAGCAGCCTTCAGCTTCTACTTCTCATGGCTAAGCACCTTAAATCCCTTAGGCATAATTCTTCATTTCCATCTTCTTGAGTCTCTCTGAAGCTTCTCCAGATCTGCTCATTACCTTAACTTCTGTAGTCTAGAACTTTTCAAGAGGATCTAGCCAGGGCTAACCAGTAGTGGCCATCTGCTCATTTATTTAATCAGCGAATGCACATTTATTGAGCTCCAGGGGTTTTAAATACTAGACCCCTGGGCAACGTCCTGAGGTGGCAAAAATAAGTAAAAACAGCCTAACGCAACACTAAGAGGTTGGCTCATATCATGGATCACTGCTTACCAGCTGTATGACCTTGAACACATTACTTAACCTCTCTGTCTCAGTTCCTTCCTGGGCAAAATGAGATAATGATAATATCTATCTCATTGGGTTGTTGTGAGGATTAAATGGATAAATACATGTAATGCACTTAGAATAGTGGTCACTGCCTAGTTCTGGTCATGTAACTCTTTGCTAAAGAAAATAATAATGAAATAAGATGTAGATCCTGCCCCCTAATTGTACCCACTTTACTCAGAAGGATGAACAAATAAATAAACAGTTAATGACAGTTCAGTGCATTCCGTGCTCTGATAGCAGTCTGAGCATGTGGGATGGAAGTTCAGAGAAGCAAGAGGAATCATGTCCCAGGGCATCAGGAATGACTTCATGGTTCACAGGAAGTGGACTGTTGGATGCACGTCTTAAATTCACATATCGTTGATGTGAAAGGCAGGGAGAAACCTTGGACGGACATTTTCTTGTTCATTTTTATTGTACAGATGATGGAGTTGCCTCAGAGTAAGGGCTTTCTAGGTGGTGAGGAGGGTGAAAATGTATCCTAGTCATAGGGAAGCTTGTGAATAAAGAACTAGAAGAACAGGCATTTGGCGTGTGTTGGGAAGATGGCAGGTGGCTTGTTGTGTCAGGGGGTGTTATGAGCACTGAGGCTGGAGGAGGCCTTAGGTTGTGAATGGAGCCATTTCCTTAACCTAATCCATGCTTATGGGGATTTTATTTAAAAAGTCACAGCATTTGAGATCTCTCTTCTAGGAGTTTTCTTACTCTGTCTTGGGTCGAGTTATGCATCAATCCCTGGAGGCCAGAATCTGAATCCTATTCATTTTCCTGTTTCTCTCAGGGCTTAGCACAGTACCAGGCATGAGGCAGGCTTAAGTCATGTGTACTGAAATCAACTTTGCTGTGTATAGCAAGTGCCCTCATCTGCTTGTTCTAGGACAGCCAATTGTGCTTATGCATGGATGAACCCATGCTAATAAATGAATCCAGGGATTTTACAGTTTTCAAATTTGACTCAATTTTGAGCACCTCTTGGGAAGGGAACAGTTTTGTGTAAAACCCATAGAACCAAGGTGAGAAACAAATTCTCCCTGTGGAGTTTCTGCCTTTTACATTTGACTTCCTGTGTTCCTGTGTGCTGTATTCATGGCTGATTATTCTGATGGGGACCCAGCGAACACTGAGTTTAGGATTTAAGACTTAGACTCTTCCCATTTGGAACTCTTTCATGAGCATTGGCTCACATCGCTCCCAATCCATGCTGACACTGGCTACAGAAAACTCGAGATGTGAAGGGCAGATCTTAAAAGAAGGCAGCTCTGGACTCTCTAAAGAGACAAATACATTTTACATCAAGTTCCCTGGTTTAAAAAAAAAAAAATGTCAAAAGAAGTGGGAAATACTCAAGTTGTAGCAGCTGGGTGAATGCAGTGATTCTCTCACTTAGGGCACAAAAGCTGCAATTTTCTATCTAATTCACTCCTCAATCATTCCATGGCCCCTGTCTCAAGCTCAATTTAAGCTCAGTCCCCAGTACACAGAGCCACTGCACAGTATATAAAGAAATGACTGGCCAAAGGGAATGAGGGGAAGACGGTGCCATGTGGTGACCAAAGCTTGAGTTAAAGTAGTTCTGGGGTCACACAGCATCTTTCCCCAGCACCTCTCACAGAGTCCGTGTAAAATAGGTCATTTCTTCTTTAGCCTTTAAATGGTAATTATCTCCGCCTGATAGGCTAATCTGCTTGGACATAGCCTGATGCTGCTGTTCAGATCCTCACCACGTATATTGGGGAAACAGACAAATTTACTGGAGACTTGAGAGGGTAGTGCCTGGATGGAAAGTTTGCTGCCTCCCGGGCTTTGAATTGAAATGGAACTGGGCTGGTGCTCTGCAGAACTCTATTACTGCTGATGAGTGTTTGTCTTTTTCAGAGGAGCTCGGGTGAGCAATAAATATGACTGCTCTATAGGGAGCGCGTCCTGGAAACTGTTGGATCTTTCTTTACACATGTCAAGCGTGTTTCAGTTTTCAGAAGCACATATCCATTTATACTGCATTTTCAATCTCATAGAAGCTCTATGAAGGAAATGGCAACCGTGTTATTATTACCAGTCATCAAATGCATAAACTGAGGGCTGATGGGTTAAAAGCCTTGCCCAGCAGGGCCAGGACAAGGACTTGAGTCTGAAGGGCAGTGCTGTGCTTATGCAGGCAGATCCCTCTTTCTCTCTGTTCACTAGTCAAGAGTGAATTTTTGAGAAGCTTGTAAAAAAATTGTGTTCTTTAATGAATACTTAATTAGCCTCAATTGGTTGTTCTCTTCCTTGAAAAGGGTGATATTTAAAGCTAAAAACTTTTCTGTAGTCATTTCTGAGAAAGCACGCCCCTCCCCAAGCCTAACAATGAAAATGTCTGGTGAAAAAGCAAGATATTCATATTTCTCCATGCTATGCCTCACGCTTCAGGCAATGGCTTCTTGCAATGGTGAGAGTCCAGACACAGTCAATAATCCGGGGATGTGCTGCAGAAATACATAATTTTTTGTAGCACTGTAAAGACTTTTGAGTATTGCTGGATTCTTTTTTTCTTTCCTTTCACATTGGAAAAGAAAGTCCACTGTCTCCCGCATCCCAGCTTCTTGCCAACATATGACTTGAATAGCATCAGTTCAATTTAGTCGCTCAGTTGTGTCCAGCTGTTTGCGACCCCATGGACTGCAGCACGCCAGGCTTCCCTGTCCATCACCAATTCCCAAAGCTTACTCAAACTCATGTCCATCGAGTCAGTGATGCCATCCAACCATCTCATCCTCTGTCATCCCCTTCTCCTCCTGCCTTCAGTCTTTCCCAGCATCGGGGTCTTTTCTAATGAATCAGTTCTTTGCATCAGGTGGCCAAATATTGGAGTTTCAGTTTCAGCATCAGTCCTTTGAATGAATATTCAGGACTAATTTCCTTTAGGATTGACTGGTTGAATCTCTTTGCAGTCCAAGGGACTCTCAAGAGTCTTTTCCAACGCCACAATTCAAAAGCATCAGTTCTTCAGTGCTCAGCTTTCTTTAGAGTCCAACTCTCACATCCATACATGACTACTGGAAAAACCACAGCTTTGACTAGACTAGACTTTGAATAACATGAATCACCTCAATCCCACCTTTTGCGTGAATCAAAGTTTCAGTGACACAAAGAGTTGAGCTGTTGAGACCAGATGTTTTCTTTAGAAATTTTTGGAAACTGAAATGGCCAAGAGGTCACAGAGTATAGCTTTTGTTATTTTTGTGGGAATAACAGTAAACTCTTAGATGCATTGGTCTTTGAAATATACTGTTTTCGATAGTAATTGGTTTTGGGGTTCACACCTAACTTGAGGAACTATGGTTGCCCATTTCTTGCATTGTTACTGTACTTTTTACATCTGTTTCATCTGCCTATAATAAACCCACTCCTCTGTCCCAACTCCTTTCTCAACCAAAAATTTTTCAAAAAATCTCCTAGTCATCCTTAAAAACTCCTATCACCAACTAATATTTGAAGTTCTGGACTGTAATATTAGTTGTATTGTAAGCATAAGTTCTGAAGTCAAACCAATGTAAAGCTAAATTATGTTTTGCCATTGACTAGTTGAATAACCTTGGATATATTTCTGCCTTAAAGTTTTAAAAATTACCTTTAAAATGAGATTACAGTAGTAACTTTATTCTAAGATGATTATGAAGATTAAAGGAAATAATATACTCAAATCCTTTGGCAAAGTGACAGGCATGTAGAAAACACTCAGTAAAAGCCAGCAATTATTATTCCCATTGTAAAGGGTTTCCATTAAGACCATGGTTATGACAATGCTGTTCACAATCCCATTTCTGCCAGCTTACTCATACACAGGACAGAAATCAGACATAGAAAAAAAGAGACAAAAAAGTATATGATCAGGTAAAATTAATATCTATATAGTGAAGCAAAGTATTTGGCAAAACTGAAAAATTGTTTTAGAAAATTAGAGTTGAGTTAGTTGATTCAACAGAAAATAATGTGCAAAAATTAATAGCTTTCTGGTGTACTTCCAATAACCAGTTGGAAAATATGAAGATTAAAATCATTCAAAATAGCACTAAAATGTAAACTAAAAATAAATTCATTTAGTAATAACACAGATTCTGTATGAAGCAAACAGTACAACTTTAGTAGAGGCATAAAAGAAGACTTGGATAAATGGAAAAGGAATCGTTTTCTTAGAAAAGAAGAGCAAATACTGTCAAGGTGTTAGCTCTTACCAAATGAATGTACATATTTAATGTAATTCTAGTCAAAATCATTTTACTGCTGTTGTTTTCTGGAAACTTGACCAAGTATTCTAACGTTAATTTTGAATAGTAAATAGAATGAAAGAGCTAAAAAATATTTTAAAAGAAGATCAGTAAAGCAGGCTTTTCTCAGGTAGATATTGTAATGTACTGTAAAGTTATGGTAATTAAAACTTTTGGATGTTCCGGAGTAAGAATAAATAGACCAATCAGGTTGAAATAGACTAGAAACAAGACTCTGGTAGAAATAAGTGTTTAGTATATAGATGTGGTCAAGGCTAGATTACGTAGTAGTTGGAGAACTGACAATTCTGTAAGAACTGGTGTTGAACCACCTGGTTAACTGAAAGGAGAAAAGACTACAAATTAAATTCCAGGGAGAAAGAATAAAATGTAAAAAATTCAAAAGAAGTAAAAGGAGAAAATATAGGATAATGTTTATCAGATCCTGGAACAATAAGGATTTCTAGGCATAAAAGAAAAGAGTGATCATTTTGATTATGTAAAAATTTAAAAATTCTCTATGTTGGAAATATAATAAAAACCCAACAAATTATAAAATGGGAAAATATTTTTTAATGACTCTGGTCTAAATGGCTTGATATATTTAAGAAATTAAGAGATTATAAGTAAGAACCTAATATTCCACTTGAAAGGAGTTTCATCCATGAACAATTAACAAGAGCTATATGTTACCAATAAATACATGAAAAATTGTAATCACATTTGCCAGGAGAGAAATTAAAATTACAATAGAATGAGAGACAACTGTAACGATTTTGAGAAGCTATTACGTTGGTGACACTATTGAGGATGGAATGCATCCCATGTAACTAGTCTCTGCCTTTGGGGGAGAGTGTGAATTATTGTCACTTTCCTGGAAATTAGCTATATAATATAATAAATAACATATAACCAATAGCTTAAAAATTTTCAAAAACTTAATACTATTCTAGAAATAGATTTTAAGGAATTTACTATAAAGGTAAAACTTCATATAAAAAGATGTTTATTTTGATATTATTTATAATAAGTTTGGCTCATTTAAATTTTCAGTTATAGGTTGATTGTAAAACACACTATGATGCAGTCATTAAATATTGTTTTCTATATTTATTGTAGGGGGAAGTGCTTTTGATAGAATATTAGATGAAAACCTTAAATAATATACTTTAGATTAAATAAGGTAATTGACACAACAAAAGACAATAAAGACAAAAAGATTTAAACCCTAAAGGACAAAGAGAATGAAAGAGGAGATGACGTTGGTGAAGAAATGTCTACTGGATTTTGAAAGCTTGAAAGAAAATAAACGAAAAGTATCTGACTTGGCACAGCATTAAGATAATAGTGAGATTTAAGCTTTTGGGAGAGAATCAACAAAAAGCAGGCTGTTAGGCGCTGCCAAATTTTGGAAATGCTCAGAAACTGGATGTGTGGGTATCTTAGAAGGTGAGGGTGAGGAGTAGAATAGAAAATACACGAACAGGTTGAAGATGATAAGGAAAAAGCAAAGAGACCAGATCCCTTCTCTTACTCAGTGAGGGGAGAAAACAGTGTTCATCCTAACAGAGTTGAGCAAAGATCTGGGTTTGAGGGCAGTTGGGCACTGTGGACAGACAGGTAATGAATAATATGAAAATAAGAAGGTTTCAGGTGAAAGTCTGCATACAGAACAGTGAGACAACAGTTTTCTGTCTTCTCTTCCAAAGTGTTGGTGGCTTGTTTTATTCTCTGATGGAGAGGAAAGAGAAGGATTCCTTCCTGGAAAAACTGACCAGTCCAACAGAAAATATATCCTGTGAAAAGGTCAACTCTCCTCCATGGCACGCTGCAGTAAAGCCCACTACCTATGACTCTTTTCCAGTCAACCTTGGATGTTTTTCTCTTGAATGACCAGACATTCCAGCATGAAAAAGACAGGCTAAAACAGAAACAGATAAACAAAAATAACTGAAGCAAATGGAGGCAGTGCAGGCCAGAGGAAAATATTTTAAACAATCTGTATTTCGAGAGGTAAGATAATGTATTGTATTCAAAACATAAGAACAGGCCACTATGGAAAGGAACATTCAGAAAACCAGAATAAGCTCTTAGAAATAAAAATATGAATGCAGAAATTAAACAATTTAATTGGAAGAAGAATTAGAAAACACATTTGAAAAAAAATCTCTGACAAATTATGTTAAAATAAAAAGACAAAAAGAATGAAAATAAGAAAGAAGAAAAACAAGAAAATTTGATGAACAGCTCAGGAAGCCTAAAATCCAGAGGAGATTCTGAAAGTGATACCAGATAAAATGCAGGGAAAGAAGTAGGCTAAGTAGTATAAGAGAATCCTCTTGAACTGAAAGACTTCAGTTTATAAATATAAGTATCCATTTACTTAATGCCAGAATAACAGATCACACACACACACACACACCCTTAGACACATCACTGAGAAATTTCAGAACATTTGGAATAAAGAAAATTTACTAAATGATTTCAGGAAAAAAAGCAACAGGTTACATACAATTGAAAATCACATTGAAAATTACCTCTTGAAGTTAGATGAGAACAGAGGATGATATTCAAAATTTTAACTGATTTTCAACCTAGAGGTCCATACTTTGCTATTGCCCCTTATTGTTACAGGAGTAAAATTGGAGGCATCTTATAGGATTACATAATATAGTGAATGTAAAAGTTATTCAAATAAGATTTTTTCAGACTATTTTCTCAGAAAGCTACTAAAGGATGTGCACCATAATAAACAAGAAGGTGAATCAAGAAGGAAGAAAATATGGGATCCAAGAAATAAGAGAGACAAAGGATATTCCTAGGATGATGGCAGAAGGTAACTCTAGGGTGTCAGCTATGCTGAATGCCTGAAGAGAAGCTGGTCCAGATCAGAGCAAAAGGATTAAGGACTCCTGGAGGGATGCCTTCTGGAAAAAAATGGAACTGAACATCTGTCTAATGTGAATATATTGAACACACTAAGAAGTTTTATTTTATTTTATTTTTAGCTCTGACAGAGAGTTTGTCATTGGATCAGAAAAATAAAAAGGAAAGGTTAAAATGTAGACAACTATTAATTCCAGGGGAGAAAAAAGTAGGTAAGAAGGAAAATTTAATTATGAGACACTATATAGCTCAGCAGTGAACAAAACAAATAGTTCTTAATAATATAACATGAAGATTATTTGTTTTGCAAAATTATGACATGACTATGGGGCTTCACAGATGGCACTAGTGGTAAAGAACCCACCTGCCAATGCAGGAGACATAAGAGACATGGATTCTATCCCTGGGTTGGGAAGATCCCCTGGAAGAGGAATTGGCAGCCCACTCCAATATTCTTGCCTGCAGAATCCCATGGACAGAGGAGCCTGGCGGACTACAGTCCATAGGATCTCAAAGAACTGGACACGACTGAAGCGACTTAGTATATATTTATGAATTTAGGAAGATGGTGTATTTCTGTCTCACTTGAGCCTCCCATTGGCTTCTGGGGCTTGAAGGAAAGGAACAGGATGCTTAGAGCTCCCCTAGGTATCTCTGGAGCAAAAAGGTGGAGTCTGTGAAGAGAACCAGGAGGATCTTCCTTCTCTCTGCCTTTAGAGAAAGCACCCTGCCACACTGGGGAAGTGAAAGCTACCCACTCACTGTCCTCTATTTATGCTAGTGGTTCAAAAAAAAAAAAAAAAAACAAACCTAAACATAATCATTTTGCAGAGTTGGTGCAGGAAGCACTTGGTCAGGCAAACGCTTCAGGGCCAAAGCATCCAATTATTTGCATCTCACTGCACTGGGCAAATCTTACTCAGCCAGTGGGAGAGATCACAGAGAGAATACTTTATTCAGAATTTCAGAGAAGTCTATGAAGAAGTGAAAGGGCAAGGCTGATTTCACAGTAGAAAGATTAGGGCATGAAAAAGGTAAGAAAAAGAGCATGTTGGAGAATAGACTTCTATGGAGACGGAAGAGATAAGGAACTTGGAGGAAAGGCAACTTAGGTAAAACTAGGCTCATGTGTGTGGTAGTTTACATTTAATTCTCACAGCAAGTGTGCAGATATAATTATGTAACAGTTTCCATTCTCAGATGGGGAAGTGGAGGATGGGAATGTTGGTTCTTTGAAGGGCACCCAAGCTCACAGAGGTCTTCTCAGATTTCTCATTTTCCTTCATCATATGAAAGAAATGATAGTTTCTTTCTAGGTATTTTACGGTTTATGGAAATGCTATTTTCTGGGGTGCTTCCTTCCCAGTGTTCGCTGTGCCAATCCCCTATTCCTTCTGGTGAGGACTTGCTTTTACAGGACCTTCTACACGGGCAAGGAGGAGGATCTGAGCATCCAGTCTGCATGCTATTTCCACGTCTGCCTTTGGGTGAGGGTCTGGACACCCACCAATATCCAACAAGGGGTCCAAAGACATCCCACCTCTTCCTTGCCCTCTCTCCTCCTCCCCAACACACTCACTACCACAGACTGAGGCCCAGAGTTAATCAGTGATTCCTCCGGATTGCCTGCATAGGGGAGAGGCCAAGTTTAATGCTGGCCAGTTGCATTAAATAGTCCAAATAGTGGTTCTACTTCTTAGAAGCTGTGAGACAATTTCCTAACCTCTTGTGCTAACTTCCCATGTTTCACCGTCTGTAAAATGACGATAATAACAGTAACCACTTCATAGGGCTGCCGTGAGGATTAGATAAGAAATTACATCATCATCATCTCACTACCACCCCCCAAAGAGCTGCACATAAAAGATGCTCAGAGCAGGTGGCTCTTTTCATCTGAGACTGGTTTTAGCTCTTTAAAGTTTGGATTTGCAGAAATAGGGGTGAGTTGAGGGAAGAGTCAGGGTTCAAGAGAAGGAAAAGCAGAAATAACACTTTTTATGAGCATAAGCTCCCTACTATGCTTGATGTTTCTCCACATTCCAGGCACTTCTCTCATATGTCAAAACACACACACGCACACATACCACTCCATTTTTATTATGCATAAAGTCCACTGATCATCAGAATGCTCTGAAAACTCTCTCAGAAAACCTAAAAGTTTTCTGGATCACCTTTCTGTATTTAGTGAAGGAAGATACCAGGGAGCATTTTGAGACATCTAAGCCTCCATGCTATCCTGGAAGTTTTTGTTGATACATCTCTTTAGTGCAGTTTTAGTTAGACTTCAATTTGTGACTAAATGCAGGTTAGTCATTTGTGACTCTGAGTCATTGTGACTCTAAGGAACTTCTACCCAAAGACTTTCCTTTAGCAAGTCTCTTGCCCAGCAGTCCCCGTGCACTTGCATTGTGCCAATATTTCCACCTGGTTTTGTCTCTCTGGCACTTGTGGGCCTTTCTAGGAGTTACTGAATTGCTGAGCACCTCTGAGCAAGGCTGAGTCACCCTCAGCCCTTTAATATACTAGAAACTTTCAGACCGTCGTGGTCTACAATGTTGAGTCTGGTTGGGGTTGCCTGGAGAAGTTTTTGTGTGCACTTCAAGAAGGATGGCTTAGGAATCTTTGATCACTGGGGGCACAGGGCCTGTAGATTCCCACTGAAGGGATGATAATACACTGGGGAAAATGGTTAGGCCATTAAGAATCACGTTTTTCTTTTTGAGGGTGTGTTTGAATTTCTAACTTTCAGATTTATAAGAGCCAGTAATTATATCACCAATTAAATGAGTGAAAAAATCTATAAAACTAAAACACTATTCCTGTTGAAAAATATATGTACATAAAATTAGAGCAATTCACAAATGCAGAATTCTAATGTTATATTAGATGGTTGCAACTGCAAAGCCTGCTTTCATATTTCCATTACAGCTCTGTTTTCTTTCAATTTGAGGAAATGTTTCTCTTAACAAAAAACTCTAATACTTTATTTTAGCCTGAAGGGATAAATCTAATTCAAGATCTGTTTTAAATTATTTTTTTTAAGGTTTTGAAGAAATAAAATATTTTTATCTTAATCTCATTAATTTTTTTGTTGTTCTGGGAAGACTCAAACATAAATGAACTTTAAAAGTTGAAACTTTCCACCTGCCTTGTTTCCAGGAAGAAGATTGTTCTTGAAATGTGAATTTTTCAAAGGGAAAAATGTGAGCGTTGAGTGGAGGCCTAAGTATAGAATCTGGCTTTGGAAGGGACTTTAGGGTCATTTAACCCCACTTAGTCCTCTCAAGGACCCTTGGGAAATGGGTATAAAATCCACCTGCATGTCTAAAATTCAATAGTATGTCTAGCTCCATCCATCAAAGTATGAATTATAAGTAATCTAAAGTCCTTTCTTATTGTGATTGTTGTTCAGTCACTAAGTCTTGTCCAATTTTTTGCGACCCCATTGACTGCAGCATGCCAGCCTCCTCTGTACATCGAGTTTCCTCAAACTCATGTCCATTGAATCAGTGATGCCATCCAACCATCTCATCCTCTGTTCTCCTCTTGCCCTCAGTTTTTGCCAGCATCAGGGTCTTTTCCCATGAGTCAGCTCTTCGCAACAGGTGACCAAAGTATTGGAGCTTCAGCTTCATCATCAGTCCTTCCAATGTATATTCAGGGTTGATTTCCTTTAGGATTGACTGGTTTGATCTCCTTGCTTTCTAAGGGACTCTCAAGAGTCTTCTCCAGCACCACATTCAAAAGCATCAATTATCCAGTTCTCAGCCTTCTTTATGGTTCAACTCTCACATCCATACATGACTACTAGAAAAAACCATAGGTTTGACTATATGGACCATTGTCAGCGAAGTGATGTCTCTGCTTTTTAAAACACTGTCTAGGTTTGACACAGCTATTTTTCCAAGGAGCAAGCATCTTTTAATTCTGGGGCTGCAGTCACTGTCCGCATTGATTTTGGAGCCCAAGAAAGTGAAATCTGACACTGTTCCCACATTGTTCCCATCTATTTGCCCTAAAGTGATAGGGCCAGATGCCACGATCTTAGTTTTTTGACTGTTGAGTTTTAAGCCAGCTTTTTCACTCTCCTCTTTCACCTTCATCAAGAGGCTCTTTAGTTTCTCTTCACTTTCTGCCATTAAAGTGGTATCATCTGCATATCTGAGGCTATTGATATTTCTCCCAGAAATCTTGATTCCATCTTGTGATTCATCTAGCCCAGCATTTTGCATGATGTACTCTGCATACAAGTTAAAGAAGCAGGGTGACAGTATACAGCCTTGACGTACTCCTTTCCCTATTTTGAACCAGTCCATTGTTCCATGGCCGGTTCTAACTGTTGCTTCTTGGCCTGCATACAGATTTCTCAGGAGGCAGATGAGATGGCCTGCTATTACCATCTCTTTAAGAATATTATACAGTTTTTTGTGATCCACACAGTCAAAGACTTTAGCATGATCAATGAAGCAGAAGTAGATATTTTTTTGGAATTCCCTTGCTTTTTCTATGATCCAGTGTATGTTGGCAATCTGATCTCTGAAAGTTCTTTCTAGCCTTAATTGAAAATTTTAAAAATCAAAATAGTATGTGTGTATATTTAAAAAAAATATATTGGATATTTCAGAAGGACTCACAATGAAAAAATAATTGGTCCACCTCTTTCCACTTTGAGCCCTATTCCTTAGTGGCAAATACTATTACCCCTTGCTGCTTCTCAGACTTGAACAAAACAAAAACAAATACTCTGATTCAAATTGCCATTTAATATTTCAAATTCTTATATAATTCTAAACAATGAGTTAGAACCAATGGGTGAGTTATTGTTCTAGAATTAGGAACTATGAAAATGAAAAAGCTCCTCATGATGTAAATGAATTCACTTACACCTGAAGACAACAACGTCTAGAGTGACTTGTCCTCTGATTAGTTCAAGGTCAAACATTTAGTTTATGACACTCTATGAAATAAAACTTGGGTCTGATGCCCTTTCCCCTCTACTAGACTGTTTCTCCTGATGCGTTTTCACACAATTCAGTTATATCCTGAGTAGTGCTGTGGTAAACTAGGTCTCTTCTTTAAACAGTGAGACTGTTTTAAAATGCTCGTTAATGTGAGTGCAGTGGGAGTGCTGCCGTTTTTATTTAGAGACTAATGTAAATTATAACGTCTGGCTTCCCAGGTGCTTCAGTGGTAAAGAATCCTCCTGCCAATGCAGGAGATGCAGGATACATTGGTTTGATTCTTGTGTTGGGAAGATTCCCTGAAGGAAGAAATGGCAACCCACTCCAGAATTCTTGTGGTAAAATCCCATAGACAGAGGAGCCTGGTGGGCTACAGTCCATGGGGTCACAAAGAGTCGGATGTGATTGAGCATGCACACATGTAAATTATAATGAGACCATACCTATAAAATTACAAGGTGTGTGTAAAATTGATCCAGTTTGGCAAGGAAAAAAAAAAAAAAAGAAATATGCAATTTGAAACCAAGCATTATTGGTACAGGAAACCATGTAATGTTAGAATGTATAATTGGTAGGAACTTTCTAATGTTAGTATTGAGTTCCAGTGACATCTTTCTATACTTGAAGTTTCCTTCAATTTGTTATTTGATGAGGAAATAGTACTGATGGCTCATGGACTATGGAAGACGGTGTAATAGAGAAAGTGAGAGTATAAAGAGTAGGGAACTAGAAATCAGAATTTGGGTTGCATGTATACATGGGGAGCTATCTATATATATAGCAGGGGTGATGGCAAATTAAAGGTGAGAATCAAGAGAGTGTTCTGGATTTCTAGGAACTGTCTTGAACAGAGATGATACATTAGGAATCCAGTCTTAAAGTCAGAAAGAGTTTGGTCAGGTAGCAGCCAGGCTAGAGAGGTTACTTTCACCAACTGAAAGAAAACATGATTAGCCTAGACAAGTGGTTGGCAAAATTATTCTGTAAAGGACCAGAGAGTAAACATTTTGGGCTTTGCTAGCCAAAGTCTTTATTACCGTTACAACTCTGCTGTTGTAGCACAAAAGTGGTTATGGACAAGATGCAGACAAATGAGTGTGTCTGTGAGCCAAGCAAACTTTGTGGTCACAGAAATGTGAATTTCATGTAATTTTCATATGTTGTGCATTCTTATCTTTTCTTTTTCGTATTGTTTTCGATCACTTAAAAATACACAAAGCATTCTAAGGGTGCAAGGCCATACAGAACAGGTGGTCGGCTGGGTTTGGCTCGAGGATCCTGGTTTGGGGATTGCTATACTGGGCTAATAGAAAGTTAGGGTCCAGCATTTAAGTGATGATTCTGCTGTTTCAGTGAAGCAGTAAAGAGGAACTTCCCCTTTCTCTCTCTCTCATTCTGTGGTTTCTGGAATCTAAGTTCTCTGTGTTTTGCTTTATTTTCTGTAGACCAGCGGTCTTGATAGAAGACAGAGTAAGATCTGTGTGTGATCTTCTCACTCTAAAACCTTACTTCCTGATCCACAAAGCACTCCAGTGGACAGGACAAAGAGGTTCTTTACTGCATTATACAGACTGTTTGCTGAATACATTTGCCATCATGACTATGGTGTAGCCCTTCCAAAAACATTTGTTGATCTGAAATGCATTCAATATTCAGATGTAGTTTTGTGTGGGAAAGGTTCTCCCACACATACCCCCATGTGTCCTCTGGGTCCTAACTTTTCCCCATATGTCTGGAGGGCAGGGGACTCTGCTCTGTTAATAATCCTGGAAAGTGCCCTCAGTGAAGAGTTCCGGGCTACACCCCTCACGGGTCACTGACATCCCTTATCTGTACTTGGTATGATTCATATTTCTAATCTGTATACTTTGGATTGATTCCTGACCCTTTTTTTTTTTAATTACTATAATACTGTATCTGGAGAAGGAAATGGCAACCCACTCCAGTACTCTTGCCTGGAAAATTCCATGGATGGAGGAGCCTGGTAGGCTACAGTCCATGGAGGCGCAAAGAGTCAGACACGACTGAGCGACTTCAATGTCATGTCATAATACTGTATACTAATGGCATGCTTTCAAGGTGACAAGTTTTTTCCATCTAAAACTCTGATGCAGATGGCAAGCTGATACTCAGGAAAATCATGCAGTAGAAAGCTGTTGAACCTTAGTCATAGCCAGACTAGTCTCCCAATGCATTGTTCCTTCTGTTCAGCCATACAACCTTGCCTCTGGTTTAGAGTTTATTGGGATTGGGATCTAAAATCACTTGTAAACTCTGATATGATGAGGTCAATTATCCTTAAAATTTATTGCCATTAGAGAGTATTTATGTATTTTATTAATGTGTTTGCTTCCTCCTAAGTAAAAGTCTTGAGAAGGCAATGGCACCCCACTCCAGTACTCTTGCCTGGAAAATCCCATGGACAGAGGAGCTTGATAGGCTGCAGTCCATGGGGTTGCTAAGAGTCGGACACGACTGAGCGACTTCACTTTCACTTTTCACTTTCATGCATTGGAGAAGGCAATGGCAACCCACTCCAGTGTTCTTGCCTGGAGAACCCCAGGGATGGGGGAGCCTGGTGGGCTGCAGTCTCTGGGGTCGCACAGAGTCGGACACGACTGAAGCGACGCAGCAGCAGCAGCAGCAAGTAAAAGTCATTGACTTGAGATTGGGACCCAGGGATTGAAGCCTCATCTCTTAGCTCTCCAGCATCGGTAGGCAGGTTCTTTACCACTAGTGCTACCTGGGAAGCCCCATCAAGTGCTTGACACGTATTAAATGCTTGATTGATACCAGGTACAGTTGTTACTGCCACCGTCAAGCCCCTTGTCCAGGAGGAGGGCTGAGATCTGAATACAGGTCTGATCCTATCTCTGTGCTCATGAACTCCAACCCCATGGTGGAAGGTGAGTGAGTGGTCCTGAGGAATCTGGAACACAGAATGGGGTACCATGGTGGTTCCGTGAGGGCCATGAGAGAGAGGTATGAGGAGATAGAGCATCTGAGGTGCTGATTGGTGTGAGAGAAAGTTGGGTGTGTCAGGGGTGATTCTAGTGCCCCCTTCAGGACAGAATGCACTGCTCACTTGAGGTCATGATTTGGTGAACATGACTACGTACTTTTCCCTCTGATTTCAGTTCAGGCCAGGTGTGTGTGTCCTGTTCTGATACCACACTCATCCCACAATCCATATGCATGTGTGTGAGTGTGCACACGTGTGTGTGCGTGCTTGGACTAGATATAACAACCAAATGCTAAATGTGACGGGGACTAGGCCATGCATAGGTCCCCAGCATCAGCCCTTGTACCCTCACTGTGCTCCAGTTACACAGAATTAAGTAATAATTCCCTGAAGCCCCATGAGGCAGGGCCATATCCTTCCTCCCCCACTGCTGTCAGCCCTACCAGTTAGGGTAGCACCTGGTGTATAGTAGACGTCCCGTGAATGATGGCTGAAAAAGTGAACGGATGAGTAAATGATTCTTTTACACTTCCAAACTTCTGCACATCCTGTTCCCTCTGACTGGAACAGCCTTCCCACTTTCTGTTAACTTAGTTTTGTCAGTCACCTCTTCCAGAAGGCACGACCTGCTTCTTCCCTCCCTACTTCTTAAAACTGGAGTACCCAGAACATGTACACATGTACCCAGAACCCACAGTCACTCTCCCCTCAGCATTTATCACCCTGTACTGAAATCGCTTCGTTTTTGTGTATAGACACACACAAACACACATGCATATACGTATATGCGGGGCTTCTCTGGTGGTTCAAATGGTAAAGAATCTTCCTGCAATGCAGGAGACTCAAGTTTGATCCTTGGGTCAGGAAGATTCCCTGAAGAAGGAAATGGCAACCCACTCCAGTATTCTTCCCTGGAGAATTCCATGGACAGAGGAGCCTGGTGGGCTGCAGTCCATGGGGTAGCAAAGAGTCAGTCACGACCCACTCATTTACTTATACATATATGCATATTTTATTGATGTATAGTTGACTTACAGTGTTTCAATTATGCAGCAAAATCAGTTGTGTGTGTGTATACACACACACACACATATATATTCTTTTTCAGATTATTTTCCATTGTAGGTTATTACAAGATATTGAATCTAGTTCCCTGTGCTGTGAAGTAGGTCCATGCTGTTTATCTAGTTTTATACATAGTAGTGTGTATCTGTTAATCCTAAACTCTTAATTTACGTGTCCCTTCCCTTTTCCCTTTCAGTAGCCGTAAGTTTGTTATGTCTTGTGAGTCTATTTCATAAATAAGGTCATATTTATCATATTTTAGGTTCCACATATAAGTGGTGTCACATGATATTTATTTTTCTCTGTCCAGCTTACTTCCCCTGGAGGAGGAAATGGCAACCCACTCCAGCATTCTTTCCTGGAGAATCTCATGGACAGAGGAGCCAGGTGGACTGCTGTCCATAGGGTCTCAAAGAGTCGAACATGACTGAAGCGACCATGCATGCGTGCGTGTCTGACTTACTTCACTTAGTGTGATGATCTCTAGGTTTAGTCATGTTGCCGAAAATGGCAGTGAGATCCCCTCTTTATTAGTCTTTTCACCTCATTCAACCGCGGCTTCCTGGGGGGTGAGACAGAGGTTTTTTCCTCAACTCGGCATGCCCTGTGCCTAGCAGAGTGTCAGACCCCCAGGAGGGCCCAGGGCTTGTCTGTGAACACAGGTGAGTGCACACACTCTCTCTCTCTCTCTGTCTCACACACACACACACGTCCTTCTTTCAGGAGCCCTTCTGTTCTGGCGCCTCCGAGAGAGAGTCACCCGGGTGCAATAGGTGACTCAGGGCGGTAGCAGATGTCTGTCCCTTCCTTTGCTGGCAGTGGGGGCGGCACGGCTCAGTGTCCACCTTAACCCTGGCAGTTGGAATTCAGAGAAATCATCCAATGACAGCACGAGTGAGTGCCCAAGACTGAGGTCCAGAATCAGCCTCAGGCCTTTTAATGAGTGTTCTCCCGAGCAGAGTCGCTAACAAACCACCCTGGACTCCCTTGATCACTTTAATTGGAGGACAGACGGTCTTAAACATTTTAAAAAGCTGACAGAAGGATCTAATTCCCAAGGCTTTCCCTTGAGCTAAACCTGTTCTGGAAGCTCGCTTTCTCAGACGTGTGCAGTGCTTACGTTTGACCTTTGGTGGATTCCAGATCGCTCCGTGTCCTGCTCTGTTTCTGGACATGCACTTCGTTCTGTCCCTTTTGAACACAGACAGGAGGATACTGAAGTCTCCATTCAACCTGATGGCTTGCAAGAGATTGCTTGGGGAATATTTCGAGGCCTGTGTGCACCCCAGATTTTATCTGTTTTCATAAAGCATATTTAAAGCTGATTCTGTCTTTTCACTCCCTATTTCAGAATCACTATAAAATTTCCCAGTTATTGAGGTCCTTCTTTGCATTGAATGTGTTTTGTTTTTCTTAGCAAATTAAAATGCTTGGAAAATTGAATTTTTGTATTACTAATATGTATTATAGAAGCTGATAAATGTGAGATTAATGGCCAAAAAGAGACATTTCAGATGGATAATTTAGATTTTTATCATTTATTAATCATGGAAAGTAAACCTGCTGTATAAGTAATTTTAGTTTTATCAAGAAGACAAATGGTTCTGGCTAATGAACGTATAGATATTCTATGCCACAGGCATTTGGAGTAATCTGTTAATCATTTAACTGTGTCAGGGCATATGCTATGTCTTCATAAAGCAATTAAAACACATAACTTTCTCCACTGAAATGTGTATTGGCCTTCACCGCCTAAAGCAAATTAAAATGGCATTTATCTCAGACTATGCTTTGGTCGCACAGTATCTAAAGGCAGAAAAACAGGGGAGGCTATGGATGTCGTGGCAAAGAATGACTGGTTTAGTCTCCCATACTTGGGCCGAGGTTGCAAATCACTCTGAGAGTGGGACTGGACTAATGAGAAGGACTTTCTGGTTCCCACATACCTATCACAGCGGATGAGTTCCTGGTGGAAAATCCCAGGGGAGCATTTCCC
The DNA here is from genome assembly GCF_055505025.1 of Bos grunniens. Taxonomy (NCBI): domain Eukaryota; kingdom Metazoa; phylum Chordata; class Mammalia; order Artiodactyla; family Bovidae; genus Bos; species Bos grunniens. The sequence continues at coordinate 74,807,607 of NC_141170.1, forward strand.
TACTAACGCCTGGGGATTTACATCTGTATCTCCCATTAGCACTAATGGGTGCTCCCTGCATACAAACTGTCCTTTGCCTGATGGAGGAACAGACCCCTGAATAATATTCTTGCTCCATTTATCTGGTGTTCAGAGATGGACAGAGGGCTGCATGAACAGGATTTTGATAGCATTGTGCTACCATTACGCTAATAGAGATTTGTGTCAGCTCCTTTTCAGACGGTCATAATTCTACTTTTAAAACTCTTTCAGCTGAAATACATTTTTAAATATTATATTTTTTTTGCAAACGAACAATCACCACCACCACAAAAAGATAAATGGCTACTTTAGTCACTGAGTAAGAGTTTGTGGAAGGCGATTTTCCCTTAACTTGTTTTCCAGATATCCTTCCACCTGGCTTGTCCTGAGCTCAGGGCTCAGCTTCAGTCATCACCCTCCCCCAGCCACGTAACTCTGTTGGTTATGAGTCTGGGGGAGGACCCCTGAGAGGAAGGGGTGAGCAGAGACCAAGACAGAGAGGTTTAGTGGTAGCTTGAGACTTGATGGAAACTGGAGGCTGAACCCCTTTTACACTGGATATCAGATTTCTGATTCCCAGGGTTGGTAGGAATCGAGTTCCCAGAGGCACGTTCCCCCAAGAGCTTCTGAGGAGGGGTGGAGGGCAGTCGCTCCCACCCGGCCTTGGTCGTGCAGACAGCACAGTGCACAGTGGTCTCTCAGTAACTGTGTGATGAATCAACAGGTGTGTGAATGGACACAAAGGTGGCTGCTGGCTTTTGTCTTTTTCTCTTCAGTTTAGTTCAGTTCAGTCGCTCAGTAGTGTCCAACTCTTCGCGACCCCATGAATCGCAGCCCGCTAGGCCTCCCTGTCCATCACCAACTCCCGGAGTTCACTCAGACTTAGGTCCATCGAGTCAGTGATGCCATCCAGCCATCTTATCCTCTGTCGTCCCCTTCTCCTCCTGCCCCCAATCCCTCCCAGCATCAGAGTCTTTTCCAATGAGTCAACTCTTCACATGAGGTGGCCAAAGTACTACAGTTTCAGCTTTAGCATCATTCCTTCCAAAGAAATCCCAGGGCTGATCTCCTTCAGAATGGACTGGTTGGATCTCCTTGCAGTCCAAGGGACTCTCAAGAGTCTTCTCCAACTACTGGCTTCAAAATGTCCTCGGCTCTCAGTGTCCTTACCTGTAACCTAGGGAACTGATTTGCTCAGACCCTATGGCTCGTTTTTGGGGAGTCAGGGAGGTAAAGCCCACGGAAGCTATAACTCTTAGATATTGGTGGGAGGGGGTGGAGTGGGGTGGTGTGTTGGGGGGGGAGTGGGGGTGGGCTTCTCAGCAGGGACAAACTAGCTCTGAAATGGCCTACAAGCTGTTCAACAGAAGCAAGAGATGGATTCTGTTAAATGCATCCCTTTTCTTTCCTTTTTTTAAAAAAATTGTTTAAATATAGTTGATTTGCAATGTTATATTAATGTCTACAATACAGCAAAGTGATTTAGTTATACAAACATATGTATATTCGTTTTTCATTATGGTTTATTATAGAATATTGAATATAGTTCTCTGTGTTATAGAGTAGGACCTTGCTGTTTATCCATTCTATATATAATAGTTTGCATCTGCTAATTTCAAACTCCCAATCCATCCCTTCCCACCCTTCCCTGTTGGCAACCATGGGTGTCTTCTGTATGTCTGTGAGCCTGTTTCATTAATAAGTTCATTTCTGTCATATTTTATATTCCACATATAAGTGATATCATCTATATTTCCTTCTGACTTATTTCACTTAGTATGATAATCTCTAGGTGCATTCATATTGCTGCAAATGGAATTATTTCATTCTTTTTTATGGCTGAGTAGTATTCCAGCATATTTATTATATGCTGTGTAATATATACTACATCTTTTTTTATCCATTCCTCTGTCTATTGGACATTTTAGGTTATTTCTTTGTTTTGATTATCATAAATAATGCTATGCTGCTATGGATACAGGGTTGCCTGTGTGTTTTTGAATTGTAGTTTTACCAGATATATGCCCAGGAGTGATTGCTGGATCATACGGCAACTCTATTTTTAGCTTTTGAGGAATGTCCATACTGTTTTCCATAGTGGTTGCACCAATTTACGTTCCCACCAACAGCGTACGAGGCTTGCCTTTTCAGCACACGTGCTTTAGCATTTAGTGCTTGTAGACTTTTTAATGATGGCTATTCTGACTGGTGTGAGGTGGTAACTCATTGTAGTTTTATTTTCATTTCTGTAATAATTAGCAGTGATGAGCATCTTTTCATGAATGCATCCATTTTCTTAGCCACACTGAGGGCATGGAAAAACAGAGAAGAAGTTGGGCTGCACTGGGGCTTGGGAGGATCACTTCTCCACTGAGTTAGGTAGGTACAGGTCAGTCCTTTGTCCTGGAGCATAGTCCATGCCTTTGCTCTGTGGGGAAGGGTCTTTCTAAAGTATACACACCTGAATTAAACTGACCACCCAGATGCTGGCAGAGGAGGAGTCTTCCATCAGGGAGAAGATGCAAATGGGCAGGACCTTGTGAGAGAATCCCAAAGGGACTGAACTAGCCTGGTGGAGTTTCTTCTTCCAAATTTGCCAATCAAGGAAGCCCCTTCTCCTGCCTTGGAAAGGAGAGAGGTATGGCGTGGAGGGAGGCCAATAGTCTTTAAATGACACATTTTCCCATGGAAACAAGACAAGCGAGGAATAACTATTCCTCCTTCACAGGTTGCAAGGTGTTCCTGATCCATTCTTTAAAGGGCTTGATACACAACTTGCTCAATGATGTGCTAGGATGAAGTTCCCCAAACTTTTCCTTTCTAGATGGATCTTCATTTTTCCTTATATTTTTGAACCCCAATACCCACTAAACTGGATTATATAAGGGGCGGTTATGAAAGGTAAAGGCAGAATGAACAGTCATTTCAAAGTTAGCAAGATGTACATGGCAGTACTTTAAAAAATACAGAAAGGACAGGGTTTTTTTTGTTGTTGTTTGTTTGCTTTTAATTGAAGGATAATTGCTTTATAATATTGCGCTGGTTTCTGCCATACATCAATATGAATCAGCCATAGGTATATGTATGTCCCTTCCCTCTTAAACCTCCCTCCCCCTCCATCCCACTTCTCTAGTTTGTCACAGAGAACTAGGTTTGAACTCCCTTTGTCATACAGCAAATTCCTACTGGCTATCTATTTTACATATGGTAATGTAAAATTTGTTTTGACGTTCCTCTTTCAATTCATCCCTCCCTCTCTTTCCCTCATTGTGTCCCCAAGTCTGGTCTCTGTGTCTGCATTTCTATTGCTGCCCTGCAAATAGGTTCGTTGATACCATCTTTCTAGATTCCATATATATGCGTTAATATATGATATTTGTTTTTCTCCTCCTGACTTACTTCATTCTGTATAATAGATTCTAGGTTCAGCCACCTCATTAAAACTGACTTAAATGTGTTCATTTTTATGGCTGAGTAGTATTCCATTGTGTATATGTGGCACAACATTATCCATTCATCTAGGACACGGTTTCATGTAGATGAAATCTACAAAAAGGAAAGGGTGAAGGGAATTTTGAAGAAGAGTTGTTATAAGAGGATGAGGGGCCTGAAAGGGAGGGCAGCTGCTTTGTTTATACGTGTATGAGCATCTTCAGTGGGCTTTGGGTTGCATTTTGGGGCAGAGTCTAGTTCCATGGCATCTTCTCCAAATCCTGGCTTCTGCCCTCTGCTCGCTGACAGCTCTAACCAGATCTGATGGTCCTGGTTTGCCAAGTCTAGTGATAGCTCTGATTTTCCTGTCCAAGTCAGAGGGATGAGGGAAGAGTTACACCCTTTCTCTCTTCTCCTGAACTCTTCCCGTCAGCCTGTGGTCCACATTCCATGCAGCGAAACTATTGAAACTACACGTAGACTCACAGCCCCTGATCTCTATTCTGCAGCAGCCCCCCTGGTCCTTTTCCCTCAGTCAAGTCTCCAAAGACCTTCCAGACGCATCAAGAATGAATAATCACTGACCTGTTATGGAGCCAGAACTTTACATTGTAATAGCCCGCTCCCCTCCTTTCCTACGACCACTGAATTATCTTCCCACTTCTTTGTCCTGATGGATTCCTCTGCTACGTTTTTATCCTAGAACAAGACCAGCTTGAACAAGACTGGCTTCTTTTCTGGTCACAGAGGTCTGTGCATAGCAGTCTTTACTCCTCCTTGGTGCCTGGGGACCTGGGAAGTCTTTGCTGGGAGTGGAAGGAGAGTGAGGAGGAGCCACTTGGGCAGTTGTGGTGTGGGTGCCTGGCTGGCTCCATAAGGCTGGCCCCCGCCAGAGCCTAAAACACAGATTCCCTGCTGAGTAGCACGTTGATGCCAGCAGACTGCCAGGCTGGATCCCTGATGTTTGGAGGACACAGGTCCATATCAGCGTTATGAAGTTCCATATTAATTTGATGCCAAATAGGGATTCTGACGTTTGTAAGGGGGCAGCGTTGGGGAAGCAATGAAAGAGGTCACCAGTAAAAATGAGAGCCCCGGGCCTGGACTTATGGCAGACTTGCAGGTGACTGTCGGATGCCTTAGCAGGTGGGGACGCTCCACCAGAATCTGCCTACTTTAGTCTTGGTTCCAGCCCAGTGCCCCCTCTCTCCTCTTTCTCATTGAATTTGATGCTTTATTGAAGCTGCAACGTCATAAAAATAACACCATGCTGCATCCTTCACCCCGGGATCTCAAAGCCCTCTATGGACATTAATATTTATCGCTAGGAACTTGGGATGTCGGTGAAGAAATATTATCCCAATTTTACAGATGAGGAACTTGAGATTGGGCAGTTAAGTGACTTGGCAGAAGTCACTCGCTAACTACTGAGCAGTGGGGCCATGCCCTGGGCCAGATCCCAGAAAAGTCTTTGGAGCCCTTGGCAGAATGGGAGAATGGCCTTTGTTTAAACCAAAGAAAGCACGGTGTGCCCTGAACCAGCTGGAGGGAGTCAGGACAGGCAGTCTCGTCTCCTCTCACTGACTTTGGTTTCCCTCTAGTCAGAATTGAGGAGGTTGACTCTCATGGCTGGTTTGGTTTTTCACTTCTCTGCCAGCTTTGGCAATTATATCTGCCAGCTCAGAATCCATAGTTGGAGAGTAGTGGACAGTTTCAGTTACAGAACTTTCAGAAAGTATGAAAAGAGCCCGCTTGGGAGAAGGGCATCTATAATGGTCAAGAAAAAGCGACCCTCTCTCAGAAAGGCAACAAAATCTCTCTCTCAACCTGAAAAGATGGTAACTGAGAGGAGAATGTAATCCAAAATGAAAGGGTCTTGAACATTCCAGAGAGAGTAAGCCACTGATTATAAGGTCCAGAATTCTAGAATTATGGGTATATTTTCTTATTTGCCTTGAAATTGTTCAGGAGAACTAAAGGGTCATTCTAGATTTTTTCTTTGTATATGGGAGAACTTCTATATCTGAAAATAAAATACATGGATTTTAACAAAGGGCTGAAAGACCTTTATAGATAAGGAATCCATTTTGAATGTACATGTCTGACTATTTGGGTTGCTGCATATGTGCTCAGTCGCTTCAGTTGTGTCTGACTCTTTGCAACACCGTGGACTATAGCCTGCCAGGGTCCTCTTTCATGTCCTGGGATTCTCCAGGTGAGAATACTGGAGTGGGTTTCCGTGCCCTCCTCTAGGGGATCTTCCCAACCCAGGGGTTGGACCCATGTCTCCTGCATTACCGGTGGATTCTTAATTAATCACAAGCCACCGAGAAAGCCCATTTGGGTTGATACCAGGAGGTGATGCTGCAGTTTTATTTCCCAGCACTTTGTGTCTGAAAACAAAAGAGTGGCTGGGATGGTGCTTCACTAAGCATTTCTAACCACTTGTGAAGCTCTGGTGATGGGCCCTAGACTGTGTGGCACCAGGGATACAGAGCTGTGTAGGATGGAGCTTCCGCCCTGCCTGTGGTGACCCTCAGGATGGATAGGAGAGGCATGCACACGCATAGTTACGGGGTTGTGAGATAAGCTGCCCCAGAGAATGGTCCATGAATGATCTGTGGTGCTGTGGGAGCAGAGAGGAAGAGGTGATTCATGTCAGGGAAATTCTCCTTGCAGATTATATTCTTCCCAAACTAGCTTTGATGAGTCTGGCACATTTTATCTATTAGGAATTCAATGGTGACCACCTGGTTCATTTAATGGATAAACAAAAGCTGTTCTGAAACACTTGATCTGGTTGATGTTACTCATGTCCTGTGTAATTTTAGGCATCAAGAGTCTCCTGCAGGCATAAGAAGAGTATCCTTGTCACCTGGAGAGCATCCGCAATACCATCATGGAAGGGCATCGGTGTTGCTATCTTGGGTCCAAGTCATGCTATTTCTCTATTTCTCAGATCTTCAGTATCTTAACAACGTCCTACGATGGAGTTTGTGCAGGGCTTTGTTTATTACTTGGCGTGTAAACAGATGGTAGGATATGTTTTGTGGCATGGTGTGCTTGGTAGGGTCCAGGGTTCCATATGAGAAAACCTTGAGCAGACCTGCTGGAGCCATGAGAACCTCTTCCCACGGAGTGCCTGGAAATGATTACATAGATTGCAAACTAAAGTGCCACATGAATTAATAACTGAGACTCTGGTCTCTCCAGACTCTGTCCTGGTACTCTGTGAAGGCAGGATGGAGTAAGAGACTTCAAGCAGTTGAGTCAACTTGCTATGAGCCCTTGAAATCCACCTTCTTGGGCATCCTGATCTCTGTGGCCTTTGTCTTGGGATGGTTGCTCTAAATTGATGTTCACAAGTGGCATCTAAGACAGGCTTAGAGCTGAAATAAAACCAAAAGAAAGGAGGCTGTATGTGACTCCCCGTGTGAGTAATGTCCTCAACCATCTTCTCTTGGTCCAGCTGCCTGACCATGGCCCAGCGTGTGATCTTTCTTCCAGTCCTGACTCCTCTCGGCAAAAAGGGAAATATTTCTTGTGTTGAGGACAGTCCGTGGTGCTTGGAGAGAAAGAGGATCTTCATTTTCCTCTGGTGGTTGATGTGAATGAAGGAAGTAGTGATGGGATGGTGGTGGCCATAAACGTTTTGCAGTTTTAAGACACTTGTCCAGCTTTCCCTTGGGCCATACTTCCCCTGCTCAGGTCAGCCTCTCCTGAGTTGTCTGCACACATGGAATTGAGACAATTCACCAGACAAAACCCAAATCCCAGTTAGCATGGCTGTCCTTCAGCCTCACGAATCCAACTGTCTTTACCCATTTAAGGCCAGAACAGTGAAAACTGGGTCAGTTTGTAGAGAAAGTTTATTGGCACTACATTAATATGGCAGTTAAGAGTTTGGCTTCTAATGTGAGGTGGCTCCTGGTTGAATTCCTGTATGATGGTTTGCATATCCTACAAGCCTTTGATCTACCTTTTTCTTCATTTTTTAAGACAAAGGTGTTGATGCCATGAGGATAACCATGATAGGTGCAGGGATGAAAGTAATAATGTATGTAACATATTTAGCTCTGTGCTTGGTATGTGGTGGGGCTTCCCTGGTGCCTCAGATGATAAAGAATCTGCCTGCAATGCAGGAGACCTGGGTTTTATCCCTGGGTCAGGTAGATCCCCTGGAGAAGGGAATGGCTACCCACTCCAGTATTCTTGCCTGGAGAATTCCATGAGCTAAATATGTTATATACATTATTACTTTCATCCCTTCACCTCTCATGACTATCTTCATGGCATCAATACCTTTGTCTTTAAAAACAAAGAAAAAGGTAGATCAAAGGCTTGTAGGATGTGCCAACCATCATACAGGAATTCAACCAAGAGCCACCTCCCTCTAGAAAAGCCTGGCAGGCTATAGTCCATGGTGTCACAGAGAGTCAGACACAACTGAGTGACTAACTCCCTCTCTTTGGTGTGTGGCAGGTGCCTTTATGTCCTCATCTCTAAAATGAGGGTACACTTTATTTGGATCTCACAGGATTTTTGTTAGGATTAGATGGGTTAATTCACATAAAACCCTGGCATGTCATGATCACTCCATAAATGTTATTTTTACTAAAATTACTCATTACTATTATTTTTATACATTTATATAAAAATTTCCAAAGAAGACCTCAAGAAACACTGCCCTTTTCCTCTCACCTGGCAAAAAGAAGGATTTGATTTGAGAAGTCCAAGTGGCAAGGACATTGTGGTCAACTGACAATCTGAAAGCATTCCCTTTAAAAAAAAATACATCTTTTCCTCAACCTAAGAAAGACTTAAATATTAAAATGCATTGCTTGGGTGCTTTTGTTTTTATAGTGATTTTGTTGTTGTTGTTCCACAAAAATACTTTTCAAAATAGCACAACCCAGTATTAGACAAATGTTTATCCGATTATATAGGCACATCAACCGAGAGAACATAATAAGGGAGAGTTACTAGAAATTCTAAACGTGAAAAACAGGCATATTAAAATGAATGAAAAATTATAGGTGTTACTGCAGTAAGCTGCTTGTAATATTCTTTAATGGCATATATTTCCTGAAACTGTGCTCTGTGGTGGTTTGCCTGCAAAATGAAAGAAAGCCTGTCTTCCAGGTCTGCTTGTGTGGCAGTATGCAGAACCAGCAAATACTTCCAACTTTTGGCTTGTCTAGTGTATCATGGTTTTGTTTGTTTTTAACTTCCTGGGTTTTAATCGGATGAAGTTCAGTCTTTCTCAATTTGGATCTTCAGCACTCAAAGCCATGTGCTACTGGTAAGCTCGAGTCTGGAAAAAAAAAAAAAAAAACCAGCTCTGTGATGAACAGTTAACCTTTCTGGAAGGTAGATGCTGAATTCTCCCTGGTGTGAGGTGCCGGAGGCAGGGTTGAAGGTGAGCTTGTGTGTGATGGAGGTGGAGGTGAGGGAGGCGACTCCCAAATTCACTCCTCCTACAGTTGAGTCATAAGAGATGGGGCTTGGGAATTGTGGAGACTCTGAAGAAGCGATCATTTAGGGTCATGGTATCCTAGTTTTTGGTGGCTGCTGGGAATAACATGGAGAAAAGGGATCATTGTTAATAGGAGTTGAAAAAAAGCTGGAGACCCCCTGGGGAGGATGAGAGGGCACTGAACCCAGATCGTGAAGGCAGTTGGGACGCTGGCGACATTTGGCTGACATTCTGTGTTGGAAGTCGTCTTGAAGATGCCATTGTACTTTTCAGGGAAATGACCCCTGTCAAGAATGTGTGGCAGCCACAGCTGTACCCGGGACGGGGGGGGCTGGGGAGGGCTGAGCGTGGGTACAGAGTTGAATGCAGCTGGCCCCTTGGAAGAGGAGAAACACCTGGGGCTGTCCTTCCTTTTCACTCTCCCACACCAGAGATTACCTTGGGAGAGAGTTGGGGTGATTGTCAGTAAAACGAATTGCTAAGTATGAAGTTTGAAAACTGCTGGCTGCTTCCTGTTTGAAAGCAGTGCGCCTGGCCTTGTCATGGCGACGGTGCATCCCGAGGTAACTCGTGAATGAGCCTTTAGCCTCCAAGACTGCACTTTCCACCTAAATAAAAGATACTTTCAGTGGATTTGTATCTATACGTTGGACAAATTCTGAGGAAGAGTCGTGTAATCCTCGAGCCTGGTGAAGCCAGCTGCTGTTTCACTTGGAAAGGTCAGGAAAGCATTGCGTTAAAAAGCACAGTTTTTGCTCCTGGTAACTCATTATGCATTGTATTCAGATTTTCCTTCTCAGATAGCTCAGCATCAGCACGTTCTCTTTGGTTAAAGCAGTGCAGCTTGATTGAAAGAAACATGGAAGAGAGCTTAGGAAGAGATCTTTTGTTGGGGTATTTTGTTAAAACAATAAAAACACACATCCAATACCATGCCCCGGACCCCACACAGACAGAATTATTTTTCCTTCTTCTAACTGGTCGACTGTATCCTAGAAATTCCCAGTCCTTAGCACAGACTCTCACCTGCAGTTTTATCCTTATTTTCTCAGCTATACTTTTCACTAGTTGCCCCGGACTCATCCGTTTGTTTTCTTTCCCAAATGTATCGTAGATCTCATCAACAGGAGGAAAGGGCTGCAAAAGCAATGTCTTCCTAGCAAGGTGGTAGGGAGAGGGGCCCCTAATTTGGGCTTATTGGCGAGGGTGTTGGTGGCAGAAGTGACACCGGCATGTCAGGAGAGCCTGTTTTCAGGGTCCTCTGCCAGAGAGCATGCAGAGTGCCAATTACAATCAATTTCTCAATAAAATTGTGTTCAACCTTCTCCAACACAATCTGAGACAGAAATGACAGAGAACTGTAGAGAACTGTTTTACTTTTAAAATTTTATTCTATAGAGTCAATTTCATTCTTGCAGGTTTATTATCATTATTAGCCTTGGACTATGAGACGCTCACCTCACTGGCCTTTTGAGTCACTGAAAAACAGGCAGAGTCAGTTAGGGAAGTGTGGGGGTGATGGCCCTCGCCCACCCCTCAAACCCCCGCCCTGCACCACTGCGGCCATTTCTCTAGAGCAGGGCTTCTCAGGGGCAGCCACAGTAAGAGGCTGCTGGCCCCTGAGATCCGAAAGTGCAGGAGTTCGCTCCCTGTGGTTCGAGTCACGCGCTTGGAACCTAATGGGCTGTTAATAGCAGATTGCATCCCTTCTCTCCAATCAATCATTCTCCTCTCTCTCCATCTTGAGCTCTCTCATGCACGTGCATGCGCACCCCCTGCCTTCCACTCAGAGCCCATTGCTTTGGGAACCACCAACCAACCAACCTAATTAAAACACATTTTTCCAATTGCTGGAGCAATTCCCCCAGTGCTCTGCCTTGCCACCACCATGCTGGGCTCGCTCAGTGCTTACCTGTATTTGGCTCCCACACAGGCTCATCTTCTGCAGCAGAAGCCTGTTCATTTCATGTTGCTTTGTGTTCTGAGATTGAAAGCATGCCTCTTTCTCTCAGGAAGCCAGCATCTTCTAAGGAGGAGAAAAGTATGCACACTGTTTTAATGTCACTCTACCACCTCATCAGCAACTTTCCTGCCATCTTTACTAGTGGTTCAGCCATCATTGAACAATTGCAATGGGCCAGTCCTATGCTAAGAACTTTTTCTTTTTTCATTGCAGGCATTTTAAAGTGTCATTGCTTCCCATCCTCTAAGCTGGCTATCCCCATGGCTTTTTTTTTTTTTTAACTATCTTTATCATTTTTAAGTGTATTATAAATGGTATTAAGCACATTCACATTGTCATCCAACCATCACCACCCTCTATATCCAGAACTCTCTTCAGCTTGCAAAACTGAAACACTATGTCTGTCAAACGATGATTGCCCATTCTCCTTTCCTCTAGCTCCTGGTAACCACCATTCTACTTTCTATGAATTTAACTTTTCTACGTATTGATATCACATGTAAGTGGAATCATACAGTGTTTATCTTTTTGTGACTGGCTTTTTTCACTTGGCATAATGTCTTCTAGATTCAGCATATTGTAGCATGTGTCAGACTTTCTTTTTAAGACCACATAAGATTCCACTGTACCACATTGGAATATACCACAATATACCACGTTTGGCTTAATTTTTCATCTGTTGATGGACAGTATAGTTGCTTGCACTTTTTGGCTGTTGTGAATAATACTGCTATGAGCATGGATATAAAATATCCCTTTGAGGTCTTGCTTTCAGTTCTTTGGGTGTATACTCAGGTGTAGAATCAGTGGCTCACGCGGTAGTTCTGTCCTAAACTTTTTGACGGTGCTCTCTACAGTTTTCCATAGCAGTGGCACCATTTTGCATTTTCACCAACAGGGCACGAGGGTTCCCACTTTCCACACCCTGGCCAATACTTATTATTTTCTGCCTTTTTGATAGTGTATGCTTAGTCGCTCCCTGGGCTTCCCCTGTGGTGAAAGAGGTAAAAAATCTGCCTGTAATACAGGAGCCGCAGGAGACGCATATTCGATCACTGGGTCAGGAAGATCTCCTGGAGAAGGGCATGGAAACCCACTCCAGTATTCTTGTCTGGAGAATCCTATGGGCAAAGGAGCCTGACAGGCTACAGTCCATAGGATTTCAAAGAGTCCTACACAACTGAGGTGACTTAGCATGCATGCTTAGTTGCTCAGTCCTGTCTGACTCTCTGCAACCCCATGTGCCTCTGTCCATGGGATTTTTCAGGCAGGAATGCTGGAGGAGGTTACCATATCCTTCTCCAGGGGATCTTCCTGACCCAGGCATTGAACCTGTATTTCCTGTGTCTCCTGCATTGCAGGCAGATTCTTTACAAGGTGGCATCCTAAGTATTTTATATGCCTCCCAACCACCCTGTGCAGTAGGCAATATTATTTTCCTCTTAAAGATCAGAAAATTCTCACACAAAAAAGGTAAATATGTGAGGTGATGTGGGAGAGGATCCTTTCATAATGTAAGTGTATATAAAATGATCTCATTGTACACTTTAAATATCTTATGAATTTATTTGCGAATTATACTTCAATAAAGAAAAAAAAAAGATCAGGAAATTGAGGCTCGGGGATGTCAAAACATACCATTCAAGGCTAGAACTGGTTAACTCAAGTCTAGCTGCCTCTAGAGTCGTTCTAGGAAAAATAAGGTCCCTGTTCTGTAAGTTTCCCTTTACTGGCTATATTGACAGCATATCAGCAAAGAATTGAGGGCTTATCTTTTTCTAGTTAATGGTTAAAGTTGTCATATACTTTCTCAGGGAAACAGAACTCTACACATTGCATCTGAGCACAAAGAAGACATTCTTCTTTTCTTATGCTAAGGAAAACTAAGCTAAACCACAAGGGGGGTATTTATTTTCTATGCCATGATACCTTTCCTAATTGGAAGGGTAAGAACCAACCTGGTGACTCCTCCCAGAGTTGGAAGAAGAATGGCTATTTTCTGTTAGCCTAAGAAGAATATGCATTTATAAAGAAAAATTGGCACCCTGGAGGGTTTTATCTTAGGTCCAAGGTGAAAGGCATAGACACAAACAGATGGCATTTCATTGCCACTGGTGAAACTTTTGTTCAGCAATCCTATAGCTAAGCTCTAAGTTTGCCACTTTCTAGCTTAACAACATTTAGCAAATTTATTCACTTATTTGAAACTCAATTTTTTCATCTATAAAATGGGAATATAAAGATCCCACTCATAATAGCTGTCCTTTTCTCCCCAAAGAAAGAGTGAGAGCAAATAAAACCTTTTATGTATCTTAGAAAGTCAAGCTCAGTACCCCCCATGACTCCTTTTGGTCCAGACTAGCAAGGGGTCTCCCTGATGACTTTGTCACTAATCCGTCCTGGGGACAGCAAACCTCAGCTGAGTTATGATCTGGTACAAGGCACCCATAGAGAAGCAGGAGGGCACAGCAAAGATGACTCCTTTGAGTTGGATGCAAACATGAAGACTGGGGCAGAGGGAAATCCAGCAGACAGGTCCAGTCTTTGATTTAGGGTTAACTTAGTGTGTTACTTGGGGCATGGCACTGAAGCTCTCCCAGCTAAAGTTCTCTAATCTGTAAAAGAAGAGCTCTGACTTTTCCTAAGAAGTCAATCTAATTTTCTTAATCTTTCTGTAAGTTAGCATATTCAGTCTTTTGATCATTTTTATGGCTCCTTTTGTGAATTCTGGGCTTCAGTATAATGAGTCCTGATATATAAAATGCTTAACACTTTTCTTGGCGCTTAAGAGATGTTTAATAAAAATTTTCTCTTTCCTTTCCTTTCTCTCTCCTCTCTTCCTTTCTTCTCTTTCACTTTCACTCTGGAAATGACTAAAGTTCTCAACTGAGGCCTATGGAACCACTTTTATGATGCACATTCATTTTATTTTCCATCACTATCCATGCCTAAGTCATAGTTACTTCTTGGATGAAGATGGCTGGTCATATACTCTGAACTCATGAGACAGGTCCCTCATTAGAATATTTCCCCAAAGGACATGGGAACCTCTTAGAAAACAACTGAAGTTTTATCATCAAAGTGTACATTCTGGAATCACACAGACATGGGCTAGAATCCAAGCTCACCTTCCATATAGTCGTGTAAGTGAAGTATGTTCTAGTGAAGTGTTAAAAAATCTCAGATTTTTAAGACTTTCTCAGTTTAAGTTCTAGCTCTGTTACTTAATAGCTGCATGATCTGGGGCAATACTTAACTTCCGTGTTGTACCTTGACATCTTCATCTGTAAAAAGGGATAGTAATAAAAATTCATAGTGTTGTAAGGATTAAATGTGATAACACATTTGACATACTTAGAGCAATTTAGTAAGATTGTACCATACTATTACTACTGCTACTATTACAATTACTATTGTTACTTCTGCAGTTACTACTAATGCTATAATGGCATCATTTACTCATTTCATGACTGTTTCTTGGATACAGACATATCTTGTGAAATACACCTTAAAGCACCATTGCAAGGTGTTGTGTACTGGCTTCAAGTTCCACAGGGATTCCATTTCTTAATTTAAATAGGATCTCTCATATTATTAATAAAGTATGTTAATAGTAGCTTATTTACAGTTGAGTGAGATTATGTTTTTACCATGAGAGTTAAATATGTATGTAAAACGTAAATTATGTAAATTTTTTACTCAGTTGAAAAGATATTTTCAAGCACCCACAACAGTACAGTGTAACTTATTTTGGAGCACAAATAAGATTAGTGGCATCGAGAAGAGAGTCGTATTTAAAAACCCTAAATAGACATATGCAAAAGATAAAGTTGAAAACTCAAGTGGAGTAAACATCTCCAAAAAACTCTCCTTTATCACAAGACATCAGTCTTAGGTTGTTATCTCAGATAAGTTACCTCCTCTAACAAACACATGTTTTAAGTACCCATACAATTTTTTTTAAAGAGGATATTAAGAAGGGATGTGTTTCATACCCTCCCAAAGAACCTTTCCCATCCGCAACCTCAGGAACCAATAATAGTATGCATCGAAAAATGAGCAATTTTTTTCTTCCTAGGATATCTCTTAAAATCACGTTCATTCAGATTTGTATAATTCCTGTACCTCAAACAGCTGGTTCTGTCCTCTAATCCTTTCTCCATTAGAGAATTCAACACTGCTTTGAGCAACACTGGTTAGCTGATGACCCAAATCTCCTTAATCCAGAGCAGCCATAACGCTAGGCAGTGACTAGGGGATTTTTTTTCTCATCTACTCCACACATGTTCTAGTTCCCTTTGTGTCTCCATGGTGTTCTGATGACTGAATGTTACTGAAGCAGCTAGAGATGTGTGGTTGGCTGAGGCTGGTGAGGAGTGAGGGGTTGAAGGAGCAGAACTTAGATTTCTTTAGATTCACTTTGGTATATAGTACATCTGGTAATGAGAGTAGCATCGACATATATACACTACCATGTGTAAACTAGATAAGTAGTGGAAAGCTGCTGTATAGCATAAGGAGCTCAGCTTGGTGCTCTGTGATGACCTAGATGGGTGTGATGGGGATAAGGGGTGGGGCTCAAGAGGGAGGGGATATAATGTATACTTAGGGCTATTTCATGTTGTAGAGTAGAAACCAACACAACATTGTAAAGGGATTATCCTCCAATTAAAAATTAAAAAAATAAATGAGATAGAAAAATGTAAAAGAAAAATCATAGTTGCCATTTACGGAGCTATTTCCTGTGCCCCTGCTGATGCTGTGAAGTCGCTTTAGACGTGTCTGACTCTGTGCAACCCAACAAACCGCAGCCCACAAGGCTCCTCTGTCCCTGGGATTCTCCAGGCAAGAATATTGGAGTGGGTTGCCATTTCCTTCTCCAATGCATGCATGCATGCATGCATGCTAAGTCACTTCAATCATGTCCGACTCTGTGTGATCCTATGGGCAGCAGCCCACCTGGCTTCTCCGTCCACAGGACCCCCAGGCAGTTGCTAAGTTTAAGCACATTATCTTATTTAATTTTTACAACTAACCTGAGGCTTTATCTCCATGTTACAAATGAGAAAACTGAGGCAGAGGGAATGGAAACATCTCACGGAATGACCCTTGGTCAATGACAAAAGTGGCTGAGATTCAAACTCAGATCTGTCTGACTTTGAAACCTTCATTCTTATTCACTGTAAATATAATGTTTGGAGGGATCTCTGGATCTTCCTGAAATTTCCATTTTTAATGGTCTCAGAGATTTAGGACTGATGAACCCTGAGTTACCTTTTTTTTTTCCTTCTTGGTATTACATCTTTTATATTTTATCTAGGCTGCTTCTAAGGTACTGATGGTGCCTAGACATTCATGAATGTGACTACCCCAGTTTTATTCCATTTTCTCTTCTGTTTTGACCTTTTCACGTATGCCTTATGTCCAGTGCACAACGTAAGACAGATTCCTTAGGTTATTTGAGTAACCCTTTGGGTCCTCTATTTGACATATTCTGAAGGAGAGTTACAAAACCTGGCATTAACCAAATAGAGCATTGGTTGAGTCTCTTGTTATCAGAGAACTTCCCATTCTCAGAGAATGAGAAATCCTGCTGGATTAAATATATATGTATATGGCTGCACAACAGGAGAGTTTCTTGGGAGTTACTTCTATAAATTTATAAATCTGGATGTTTGCTTGCCACATTATCTAAAATGACACAGAGTTTTAAAGAGGGTATGGAGAAAGTGAGGCTTGGGCACAACAGGGGCAAAAAAAAAAAAAAAAAAGGAGCACAAGAAATGTAGATCATCTCCAGGGACAATTCTGTGGGATCTGATTCTCCTTAGGAGGCTCTGCCACTCCTTCAAACTCAGCTTCTCACGAACACTTCATTTACTCATTCACTTACTCCTCTATTCACTCATCCTTCTGTCCATGGTAAGAACGAGTCAAACTGACACCCATTCCTGATTTACATGACTTTCAATGATGACAATAATAATTACAAGCTTCACAACCTCAGAATCATTTATAATCTCCAACAAAGTCCCATATCCAAATCTTGCCCCTTGTTTTTCTATGATGCCCATTCTCTTCATTCAATTTATTATCCCACCCATAGACTACTGTTATTTTCTTCTCTTGAGTCTCAAGGCCTCCAATTTTCAATTCTTTGTGCACATCACTGTTGAGAACAGCTGTGCCTGGTTGATACATTCTCCAGGTTCTTTCCTGCCCTGAGCCTTCAGTGCTTTCTCCCCCCTCTGCAGGTTTCAGAGCCTACTCTACAACCTGGCCTCCCAGAGGAGGCCAAAGCTACTCCCTTACCTGCGTGTCCCTTGCTTCAATTGCTCCTTGACTCAAACTTGTTGGGTTAAGCCATACTATTGTTTTCCCAGCCCCTCTTTTAACCAAACATTGATTGTGTGTCTACTATATGCCAAACATGCTCATGCTTGTGTGGCAGTTTTAGAACTTAAGAATGCAAACACTGTAGAATGAATTCCAGCTCTGCCACTGGTGAGCTGTATAATTTGACCTAGTACATTAATTTCTTTTCATCCTCTATCTTTTTATCTGTAAAATGGGTTGGTAACAATAGCACTTAACTCATAGGGTGTGGTGAAAATCAAAAACGAGAATGAAGATAAAACCCTTAACACAGAGAAAGCCTGCATAAAGTATACAATAAAAATCTGTCAGGTATTACTTATGGAAAATATAGCCTTTAAAAAATGTGTTCTCTTATTTTTTTTTCAAATATGAAGATGTCTCCTTTTAATCCCTTTTCCAGAAGGAAGGAACCATATCTTTTATCATATCCCCAGTTCTTAGTACACTACCTGAAATTCAATAAAATATTTGAATTAGTGAATAGAGTTCTAAGAATAGACTAGGTTTTAAATAAAATGTTTATTGAATTTAGTAAAGAGACTGATAAAATTGCTTTTGAAATAAGCTAGTTGTCAATGAGTGTTAAAGGATCAGACTTGCCTCAGACAATTTGCATTTTTGCAGAAATAGATTCCACAATCCTAAGAACAGTCACCATAATATTTCTTCTAAGCAATGGAATTAGGAAATGAAGGAGAACAGGAGGCCAGACAGGCCACTTTATGTGAAGAGGGAAACCAGACAACTAGAGAACTGTGATGTGAGGAATTAATTAGCAATTACTCCCCCCTTTAACTAAATTATACACAGACATATGGAGGAGGCAGAGTCAAGAAGATTTTTGGAGGCAGAGTCAGAAAGCTACATAGGAGGTTAAATAAAAGAATATTCTAGTCACTACACTATACCATATAAATCAGTAAGATCATATTATCTATTCCAAGTGTTCTTAAAGAGCTAACAAGGGAGTAATTCATGAAAAAAAAATCTTCAGAAAAATCAGAGCATGAACATTAGAAACCATAGAAATGTACAGTTCTCTACACAGTCAGTCCTTGATTAAACACACTAATAGAGGAGAATTCAGATAAACCAAGTTTGTGGATAATTTTAAAACTATTGGTTTGGTTTTGAAGTGCTTCTCTGCTTATCCCCTTCACAGAAAGAAAACACAACTTCTAATTATATTTGATAATATCATTCCAAAATTTCTTGGTGGACATTGCCTGAGGTTGAGAGCCAGTGACTCAAAAAGGCATGCAAACATTAAAGTGGACCATTCTGGATTTGGGAAAGTGGAACCAACTGTGGCCTTAGATAATGGAAACATGAATAATCTACATAGAATAGAACCTCAGTAAAGCCGAAAACTTTCTCATAGCTTAGTCTTGGCAAGGCTCAAGTCAAAGGGAAATAGTCATTGACATTGACTTAAGTTTTCATTATTAACTTTTCAACCAGTGCTCAGGAAATAGCACTTCTTTTCTCTGTTCCTGTCTTATCTTACAGATAACCATTGCCCTCAGCACTCACTCCTCTCCATTCCCTCAAATCAACATCAGGAAGCTACTGACCTAACCCTCTACCACATTCCTGAGACTATTAGTTTTCATGTTTTTCAGAATAAATTTCATCCTCAGACCCTTTCAGGTTCTTTCCTCCCCAGATTACCCTAATATATATATTCTGGCCTCATAGGAGGAAAAGATGCTGATATTAGAATTTTTCTTTGCAGTGGAGGATTAAGGAAAGAGATGGAAAATTGTCTTTATAACAAGCATATGAATAATTGATAGTTTCCTTTATACAGAAATATGGAAAGTGGAATATCATCTCCATTTTACACAGAAAGAAACTGAGGTTCAGAGATGTCATATGTTGACTAAAGAGAGGAAGATTTTTCCTTAATTACCAATCCATCTGAGCCAGCAGGGAAGCCCCAGTTAACATTAGTTCATCAAATTAATTGACGGATAGATTGGAAAAAGTTGGTGTCTAAGATTGAAGTGTGAGCACTGGATGATTGGGTAGAAAATAAGATTGGTGGACAGCTTGGAGAAAGTTATGAAAAGGCATGATAACAGGAACACAAAATAATTCTCTCCTTCATAAATTCTGTAGCCTCAGGTTGGGTATAGGCAGTGTTGTCCAAGGCACCATTTGGGATGAGATGCTTTTCAGCAGTGTTGGAAAGACTGGCTTGAGCCCTGTCTGAATTTCACAGGGGGCTGCAAGGGTGTATTTATAGATGCTTATATTCAACACTCTTGGAATTCTTAAGAAAAATGAACCACAAAATGTGTTGCCTTGTGTACATTATAGCAGATCAAAGAGCCACTTGTGACTGTTGAAGATGCTTTGGCAAAAATGAGAAGGACAGATCTAGGTAAAAAAGTGAAGTGTTGACAAAAAAGTAGAGCTGAGGAACAGGCAGGTCAAAAATTACACCAACTGCTGTCAAGAGAGGATTCTGATAGAAAGTCTGGTTCTACGATGCCTGAGATTGTGAAGTGTGTGTTTGTTTAAACACGCGTTTGCTAGGGCACCATTTTGCTTTCAAGAAAAGATGAAAAGAAAATACTGCAAGCAAGGATGATGAGAATGATAAATGGATTAGAGGGCATGACTTATTGTACAAAGAAAGATTGAAGTAATATAGCATAGATGGCCCGGGGTGGGGGGGGAACAGCAAAGGAAAACAGGAATTGCTACTACTTGTGAGCACCTGAGAGGCTGCAACATGAGTGACGTTCGTTTTGGAACTTGAGCACATCAAAAGACATGCTTAGTATGGTCTGGAGATATATATATTTGCCCATTTACCAACTAAGTTCAATGACACTGAACCAGAAAAGGCAGGAAGTGAAGTGTAAAGTCTGAAGAGTTGGAAAGAAAACATTTGAAGTGTTTTTGTTACCTTCAAGGAATGGTATTATTAACTTTCTGCTCTGTAAGAAGAGTGACATTAAGCATGGGAGTTTATACAGCTTCTCTGTGTGTGTTCATGAATAGAATCTCTGAATGGTATCTGAACCTTCAGAGTGGCCTGGGATAGGCATAGTGATAGCTAGAACTTGAGGGTTTTTCTGCTGTTGGTTGAGAGGGACTCATTAGAAAACATTTATTGATTCATGAACTAGTGATTAAGTGCAAGAGTTTTGTATTCACCTGCTTAGGTTCAAATCTTGACTCAGTTAACATTCTAGCTGGTAATCTGGCAAGGAATTTAACCTCTCTAAGAGTTAAGTTTATTTATATGTAAAAACAAGGATAAAGAATAGTCTATCCTATATGATTCTTCTAAGTAGAGAGACCATTACTCTAATGAAATGAGTCAAGAAGGGCGTAATGAATTTGGGGGACTATAATAGTTCACTGAGGCAAAAAGATGATATAGGATGGAAAGGAGTAATGAATGAATGATGAGATGGGAGAAGTAGGACCAGAAAATGGAGAGACTCAAATGGAATATTGGTCAAAGTAGGCACATGGCCATAATAAACAAGTCAACAATATAGTATAGTAGAAATAAATACCTTAGTGCAGTGAGATAAAGAGATCTTAATACAGTAGAAATGAATATCTCACTCAAGTAGCAGATAGTTTTTATTATTTCAGGAGCCCAGATTTCTTCCATCTTATGGCTTTACCATTTCCTGAGGCCCCAGAGTCTTGTACTGGATCCTCTGTATCTAGTGACCAAATGGAGAAGAGAACATGAAGGATGGCATGGGAGATTTCTGAGTACTAGGTTGGATATAGCACCTGTCGGGTTTTTTTTTTTCCGTGTTCCATTGACTAGAAACACACACAGTCAAAATTAGCTGTTAGGATGTCTTGGCCCTGTATTCCCAGGAGAAGAGATGAGTTTTGTTGAACACATAGCCAGCAGTGTCTGTCACATATGGCATACTAAGAATCTTAGATTTAATCCTGAAAGCAGTAGAGAGTCAGCGAGGTAATTGAAGCCAGTGAATGATCGAGTTTGTACTTCAGAAACATCAACCTGGTAGAAGAAGGATTTGTTTTGGTTATTGCTTAGTCGCTAACGCATGTGTGATGCTTTTGTGACCCCATGGACTGTAGCCTACCAGGCTCCTGTGGATGGGATTTCCTAGGCAAGAACACTGGAATATTCAGTTGCCATTTCCTTCTCCAGAGGATCTTTCTGACCCAGGGATCCAACCTGAGTCTCTTGTGTTTCCTGCATTGGCGGGTGGATTCTTTACCACTGAATCACCAGAAGGATTGGGTGGGACCAGAATTCAAGTAAACAAAGTGAATCATCTGAAACACAATGAGTCCTCAACCAAAGGAGTGGTGGGGATGCAGAAGAGGAGGCTTTTGAGAAATGTGGAAGAGTTTGAATGGGCAGGTTTACAAATTAGTGGATGGGAGCAAAGAAGACTGGAATTAATATAGAAGGACTAAGAACTCACAACTGTCCTTCACTAGAGAAGAAACACAGAGAGAGAAGAAACTTCTGGAGGGAAATGAAGATTTTGAAGACCAAACACCCCACTGCCTTTTCTTTTGATGCCTATGTTTTAGTGAGCCTGTTTTTTTTTTTTTTTTAATTAATTTATTTTAATTGGAGGCTCAGTACTTTACAATATTGTGGTGATTTTTTCCATACATTGACATGAATCAGCCATGTGAGCCTGGTTTTGAAATCAACTTTGGGACATATATCCTGACATGCACAAGTGAAGTTGTGGAGCTAGCACAGGACTTCTTTTGAAAAATCAAGAGTGTTATATATATATATATGTATATATTGAGAAAGGGAGAAAGAAAGAGATGGGAAGAGAGAAAGGCAGTGGGGGAAGGAGCAGGAGAAAGGAGATTTATATTAAGGAATTGATTCTTATTCAGTGGGGCTGGGAAGTTCCACAATTTGCCATCTGGAAACTGGAGACTCAGAAAAGGTGATGTAGTTCTGGTCTGAGTCCAAAGGCCTGAGAACCAAGAGAATCAGTGATGTAAGTTCCAGTCCAAACTTGAAGGCCTGAGGACTTGGAGAGAGAATGATGTAAATCCTAATCTGAGGGCCAGAGAAGTCCCCACTCAAACAAGCAAAGAGAGCAAATTCCCCTTTCCTCTGTCTTTTGGTTTTATGCAAGCCTGGAAAATCCCATGGATGGAGGAGCCTGGTAGGCTGCAGTCCATGGGGTTGCTGAGGGTTGGACACGACTGAGCGACTTCACTTTCACTTTTCACTTTCCTGCATTGGAGAAGGAAATGGCAACCCGCTCCAGTGTACTTGCCTGGAGAATCCCAGGGACGGGGGAGGCTGGTGGGCTGCCGTCTCTAGGGTCGCACAGAGTCGGACACGACTGAAGTGACTTAGCAGCAGCAAGCCCTCAATAGATTGAATGATGCTCACCTACATTGGAGAGGGCAATCTATCAACACTTTATACTCAGTCTACCAATTCAAACACCCTCACAGACATACCCAGAAATAATATTTAACCAAATATCTGGATACCTTGTGGTTTTGTTAAGATGTCCCATAAAATTTACCATCACTGAATTATTCTCCTAGAGCCGTAACAGAGGGCATAGCCCTGTTGATTTTGTACTTCTGTCTTCCATAACTGTGACAGAATAAATTTCTCTTGTTTTAATCCATGCAGGTTGTAACAGTTTGTTATAACAGCCCTGGGGGACTAATGCTGAGTGTGGTATCTAAGGGCACCAAACACAGAGAAATTTTGACAGAGTGATGGTTTATCTTTGCCCAGTCTCAAAATTAATTATTAATTAAAAAGCACTTTTATGTTACAACATAATCTGCATACATATTCTCATTCTCATAGAACATAAATTATTCCATAGAGCAGAAAAAACTAAGGCTCAGTGAGTTAAGAAATTGCCCAAGTTCCCACGACTAGTGAGTGGTATTGAGGTCCTCTGGCTTCAGTATTCACGCTGGAACTAGGGTGATCCCTTCCATGCAAGAATTAAGATGTAGTCTCTTGCTAAGTCATCAGCTACCACCCAGGGAAATTAGGAGGCAGTGACCCTGTAGGCTGTGGGTAGTTCCCCTGAGAACTTCTGTGCTCAGTAGGGCTTACAATACTTGGCTGTGTGGAAAGGCTTACCTCTTCCCCTCCAAGAGCACTGGCTGTGTAAAAGACAAGAACAAGTGAGGAGGAGATTGTCATGTAAGCTGTATGCAAGGAGTTTTGTGACTCTTGCCCACTTGAAATGTTTCTTTGGGTGCTGCTCAAGTGACCTTGTGGCTTCTGAAGAGTGAAGTGTGCTTTCTAGTGGCCAGCCCTGCCAATTAGCCAAGGGCCCCCTGCTCCGGTAGAACTCTGTGTCACCATGTGTCATTTTGAGATGCACCCACTGCACTCTTGGCTCAGAGGTGCTGCAAGCTGAGTATACGATGCCTAAAATGTTTCAGAGCCATTGAATGTCTGTTAGTTCAGATTTTCCACTCCAAGCTCTGGATTAAAGAAGCAATCTTTTGACAGGATGAAACCTGTTTGTGCTTGGTCCTATTTCTTCCTAAAACAAATCCAACATGGCTGCCCCCACGCCTATGCAAGGTGTCTGGGAGGTGGCCATGATTTTGACTAATGAGGTTGTATTTCCTAATACTTTCTGCTGTGCTTGCAGGCATCAGAGTGGTTCTTTTAAGAGACTCATCACCGTACAACTCAGATTAGAATCTGACCCTCAAGGTCTTTTAAAAGAGGAAGCATTTGTGAGAAACTTCAGACCAGGATGACAAAGTGGCATCTAATTTGCTTTCTCGGTAAGTGAGAGCTCAGGGAAGCTGAAAAGGAAGAAAAGGGCCTGACTCAAAGACAGACTCAGTTCTTTCGGTAAAAGCAGCAGGGATCCTTGTTATACTCAACTGCCATCTTGCACAAAAGAGCCCCAGCCTAGGAGTTATGGTTGACATCTCTTAGAATTCAATTAGTGGTAGTGCAGTGACCCAATTTAACACTTTGTTAAGCGAAAGCCAGTGTACACATGTGGCATTTCCAGGCCAAATTGATCTACATAGATGATATACTCAGAATCGGAAACTGTTGGTTCTTTCTTTGCCCCCAAATTGAGGACATGTAGTTTCTTTCATATGTCCTTCTGTTCCTTCCTAAGTTATTTATACTGTGACAGGGATAGTGGAGGATACAAAAATCAACAAAATGACAATTTTCAAATTCTTTACTGTATGCTGCTACTGCTAAGTCACTTCAGTCCTGTCCGACTCTGTGTGACCCCATCGACGGCAGCCCACCAGGCTCCCCGTCCCTGGGATTCTCCAGGCAAGAACGCTGGAGTGGGTTGCCATTTCCTTCTCTAGTGCATGAAAGTGAAAAGTGAAATGGAAGTCGCTCATTCGTATCCGACTCGTAGTGACCCCATGGACTTCGGCCTACCAGGCTCCTCCGTCCATGGGATTTTCCAGGCAGGAGTACTGGAGTGGGGTGCCACTGCCTTCTCCGTCTTTACTGTATAGTAACTGTTAAAAGATAGAAGCAATAACTATGACAACCATCACACACACACAGAAATCATAATTGTGTATTAACTATTCTACATATTTAATCCTCAAAATCATTTGGCATTGTTGAGCCCATTTTTCAAACAGGTAAACTAGGTCTGGTAGTTTACAGAGAGGTAAACCAGCACCAGATAAATCACTGGTGTTGGGCTGGGGAGCAGTGAGCAGGAAGGTATAGAAAAGATGTCATACATGTTATAGATGAGGTTACATTTGAACTGCCTTGGAGAAGCCATTCTGTGTTGGTAGGAGAAAGAGACGAGCAAAGACATGGTTATAAAGTATATGGTACCTCCAGGGAATGGTGATGTGATTCATTTGGAATCCACAGTAACACAGCAGAGAAGGGAAAAGTCAGAGTAAAACTAGTGCCGGATTATTAAGTGTTCTGAATCCCAAGCAATAGAGTTCAAACAATTTCTTCCTTCAGAAGGACATGAGGAGCCCTTGAAAGGTTCTGAACAGAATGGTTGGGGGTGGGGAACAATTGGGGCTGTGCTTTTAGGAAGATTAATTTGGCAGCAGTGTAGCTGATGGAGTTGGGGATGTAGGATCCCTAGGTGAGCTAGAGATGACAAAGAGAGAGCTCTTCTTTGGACTTCTGAGTCCAGTTGCATGCTTATTCTTTTTAAGATTAGACTTCATCTCCTGATTCAGTAGGAGAGGATCGGTGTGGTGAAAGGATGAAGGGAAGACATCACAGTTTGCTGACCCCAGGAGCTGCCTATAAGATTAGTAGCTTCATGGCAGATTAGGAAGTCATGAGGGACAAAAATAACATTTGAGGACCGTTGATGACTGATGTTAAAGGTCATCACCAAAATTGTCAAGGCAATCTTGGTTAACCAAGAAAATAATGTAGGATAATTGAGGCACTCCATGACTATGAAGTATGTGAACTATAGGGTTTATGTATCCATGTATTCTTAGACTTTAATAAATACTATTTCACCTTTAGTACAAGTGATGCATTCTAATGCAATTTATTTCATTCCATTCTATTTCCTTTTTAAAAAGGTCAGTTGCTGCCAACTAAATATCCATGTATTCTTTAAAATTATGAACACCAATGGTGTCTTTTCTGCTGATCTTATTTTAGGGGACGGAAGAAAGAATAATTTATATGCCCATAGGGCACATACAAGTTTATATAAACTATATCATGGTATTTAAACAAGTTTATATAAAAATGTGACTTTTAAATACAGGGTCATTAAGATGACTGCCACTGGAAGGAAACATCAACTAAGGTTTTTTTTCACATGGTCTTCTGTTGACATTAATATAGTCTGGTGTCTGTTGCATTGGATCTTATGTTCCCCTTTGAACCAGTGCATCTTAAATTTTAATAGCAGCTGATAGAGACCTTAAGGGATTCAAGCACAATGGAGTGATGAACTTAAGCATTCATTTTTTGTCCTCCCCCCTCCCTATAGAAAGATGCTCATTCTGGACCATGGGGAAGGCATATCGGCAGAGAGGGTGACTATTTAAAATGGAATTTATTTTTCATCCCAATCCGTGCATGTTTCCTATTGGGGGTAACTTGGTGTATACATTTTTAATATTGTGAAGCCACCAGTGTTAATAAAAAACAGCTGAATACATATCAGAATCCTTGGAGATTAAGCTTTGGAAGGCCGAGTGAGTCTGGTAGATGGTAAAACTTAAAGAAATCTCTTTCAGAGATTTTTTTTAAAGACATTTACTTATCAGTAGACCAGATGGCACTTGAAATGATGAATAATAAGCTTTACAAGTAAGTAAAACATTGGCCAATGGAAAAACATTCTAAGGATATATGTGATAAATACTTAAATGATGTGACAAGCATGGAAAGCAGTAAAATTTAAGATGCATTATCTTGTAATATCTTTTATAATTCTTCTTTATTTGGATATTTTTAGGGATGGAGTGCTTTCTTGTAACTTTGTATTCCACAATCTAATATCCAAATTTGTTCTCTTCAAAGAATATGGCAACCATAAAATTCTCTTCTAAACATTAAAACTGTTTTTTGGGATCCATGGGTATGCCTCAAGTTGTCTATCAGCTCTTTGAAATAGTATCAGAAAATTCACATGTGTGTGACTATATATTTTGGCAGAGAGAGATCTCTATTATAATTGTTTTTTTTTAATTAAGGCTCTCAAAGGGATCTGTAACCCACAACAGGCAGAAGACCACTGTGTTAATGGAAGGTAGATAATATCCGGAGTGTTCTAGCAGATAACAGATGACACATTCAAATGGGATTAGACCTTAATGAAGAAACTATTTTCTAGGATGTGGGAAGGGTTAAAGGAAATCAACAAATGATGAATCCCCAGGATTAGCAATAATGGGAGGCCAGGACCACCCTCAGACCTGAAGATGCCAGGAAAGGGAGCTTTTTCAGAACCTAGAGAGCTGTAGCCAGAGCTGTGGATAGGGCACATCTCAACTGTGCAGCCTTTGCTGGAGGAATGAGGTCTCTTTCAATCTCTGCCCATCTAGGAGGATGTTGGAGGGATAATATCCACTTCACTTTTCTTCTGGCCTTAGACTTATTGTTGAGTTCTGTGCCTGCTAAATTGCTTCAGTTGTGTCCAACTCTTTGCAACCCTATGGAGCCCAGTCCACCAGGTTCCTCTGTCCATGGGATTCTCCAGGCAAGAATACTACAGTGGGTTGCCATTTCCTCCTTCAGGGGATCTCCCTCACCCAGGGATCAAACCCACGTCTCTGATGTCTCCTGCACTGGCAGGAGCATTCGTTACCACTAGTGCCACCTGGGAAGCCCTACTATTAGTGCTTCCCATCTCTCAGTCTAGTCAAAAGTGGAAGGCAAGAAAGCCCAAGGACACAAACTCTAAAGATCAGACTCTGGAGTCAAGGAATAGAGAAGGGTGACACACAGATCTTGAGGACCAAACAGAATGTTCAGCACAGTGAAACTTAGTCTGCTTTATCATAATCCCAGTGTCTGTTTTCCTATTGCCAACATGAACTGAAGTCAAGTTCTGCTGTAGTAACTTACTCAGTTTAGAAGTATTCATAGCCTGTGCGTGCATGCATGCTGAGTTGCTTCAGTTGTGTTCAACCCTTTGTGACCCCATGAACAGTAGCCCGCTAGGCTCCTCTGTTCATGGGATTTCCCAGGCAAGAATACTGGAGTGGGTTACCATTACCTTCTCCAGGGGTTCTTCCTGACCCAGGGATCAAACCTGTGTCAAATGTGTCTCCTGCATTGCCAGGCAGATTCTTTACCACTACACCACCTGGGAAACTATGTTTTTTTTTTTCAGTCTTCTACTTCTTAAGGAAGGTTTCTGTTTGAGCCATGTGAACAACAGAGGCTCAGCAGGTTAAAATTAATTTTGTGTTAAGATAAGTATTATGGATATTGGGGAAATCTTAAGGCAGGTAGATATCATGTGAGCATATTTTGCCAGAATGGTAGAGAAGCAAAGAAGACAGTCGTTATTTACTCCCTTCCAGTGAAACCAAACTATGACTGTCCTATATTCAACAGAATTTGTACTTTATTTTTATTGCAGTAAGGGACTCAGATCTGGAAGCTGCAGCATGGCATTAACTCATTGTACAGAGTTCATTATTGTAATTAGACTGCTTTTTAAGATTATTAGTGGACTCACTAATGTACTCTTAAAAAGCTTTATTTGGAAGGAAGTCAATAGCCAAAGCCAATAGAGCCGACGAGCTTGTGCCACGCGCTCTGTTGCTGAAAATCATGTTATCAATTTTCATGTGACTGTTAATCAATTAGAGTGACAGAGAGATGATTTGAAGTCAATTTTCTGTTTATTGCTAAATTAGCATTTGATCACATGTGCTTATTTTGAGTTTCAAAGAAGCCATGGTTTCCTTTGTCAAGAGAAAGAATGGAGGTCAGTGATGGGAATAATCATTTGTGATTTTTTAAATATTTGCATATTAAGATGCAACTTAGTTACAGAGCTAAACTGGCAGATGGCTGTATGTGTTTGAGTGGGGACAGCTGGCATAGGAAGCCTGACTGGATAAAGTGTTGAACCCAATGCAGGCATACCTAGTCAGGATATAACCCAAGAAATGAATCAAGCACCAGAGGTTTAGTGGGTGGATAACATGTTGTCTTCAAAACAAAGAGGGATCCAGTGTTTCAAATTGGGAAAGTATGCTGTAAGATTACTGTCTTTCGAATGGAAAGGAAAGATATTCTGGCTATGTGTGGCACAGTAACCACAATTATGTTGTGGCCAAATTGTTGGTTAGATATTGAGAGTGACAGTAGGATTTAAGTAAAAGGCTCTGCAATGGTACATGGCTAGCACTGGACAGGATGGTGGTTATGAGGATGGTGATAGTGGTGGTTGATTTGTTCCTGAGTGCTTATTGTGTCTAATATTATGCTAAGTGTTTTAGGAAACACACATTGTCAGAGGAGTTGTTCTCTATTTGTGGCTAATTGCTTTAGCAATTATCATCTCTGTTTAACAGAGGAAGAAACAAAGACATCTTTATTTAACTAGATAATAGTATCTAGTTGCTCTAGGAGTTACTATATTTAAGAAGTAGCAAAGGCTTAGAAAGATTAAGTGGCTTGTACAGTGTCAAGGTTGAATTTTGTCCACTTCCAGAGACTGTCAATTTGATTGTGATGCTGAACTTTCTGAATCGGAGTCAGAAGGCCTCTCTTTGCAATTTATAAGCTGTCTGATCTTTGAGCCTCCATTTCTCATGCCTAAAACAAGGGGTTAAGTGAGATGAGCTCTTAGGATCTTTGTAGCCTTAAATATTCAGATTCTAGAACTATCCAGAAGGGAGCAATTCCTCTCAAATGTAGAATATTATGCCAATATTCCAATTATAAATCAAATACTAGGGAATCTGGAATGCAGACATTATATTTCTCATAAGAACCTCAACTCCTTGTAATTGCGTATTTTCAATTACTCAGTGGTGTAATTGAATCACTAAAGTATGGCTCCTTAATTTATGTTGGATAGCAGGTGGACAAGTTTACTATCAGAAGTGTTGCACATTCTGACTTTTCTTTCTTTAAGATATGCTTCCAGTTGGAAAGCAGAATAAATTACCAAGGGTTTGTCGATGATTCACAGTTATGGAGGGAACATTAAAGCTTTGGGATGACAGAATGTATTTTGTCCATATATCTGGACAAGTGAAGTTGAGTTTAAATTACTTATGATAATATTTAATGGTGGGGCCAGTAAATGCACTGTTGTCTATTTCGTGAGTGTAATTAAATTGTGTAAGACAAGACCTCACTGTGGCTCTTAGCTATTAAATCTCTGTGGCGACGTGAGGTGAGGCCATCAGGGTTCTGTGGGGAATTACCAAGCCTGAGGCGTTAAGAAGGAGGATTTGCCGGCTTCTGCCATATATCACTTGCTTTATTTGGATTCTGGAATGCCTATCTCAGGGCAGTGTCTGGGGTGCACTTACAAGGTTTAAATAGAAATTAAACTGGAGATAGGTCCACTGCCGAATATAGCTGTTTGCTTTCATAAACATAACCGGAGGGGGAGAGAAAAAAATAAAAGAGTACTGAAAGGAAAAATCCAAGCCACCAGCCATGCAAAAGGACTCTTTTATTATACTGGCCAAAAAGTTCATTCAGGTTATTCCAGAACATCTTACAGAATAACCCAAATGAACTTTTGGGCCAACCCAATACTTTGAGGATCCCAGAGGGAATATCAGTACTCTGAAAGAGAGCAGTTAGGATGGTGTCAGGGCTCTGATCTGGGGTGCTCTCACTCGAGACTCCCTGGGGGAGGGAATGAGAAGAACAGGCTAGATCCAAATAACTTTGGATGGTCAGTATCAGGAGAGGCAATTACTCTGGTACCCAGCTCCTGGATAATAAATATCATTTATAGACTTTTTTCTAAGCTTGAGTTATTTTCCTATTAAAGAAAGGTTTAGTCACTTCTACTGCACCCAGGTCAACTCCTCTTTGGGTTAGTACTGTGCACGCGTGTGTGTGTGCTCAGTCGCTTCAGTCGTGTCTGACTTTATGATCCCATGAACTGTAGCCTGCCAGGCTCCTCTGCCCATGGAATTCTCCAGGCAAGAATACTGGAGTGGGTTGCCATGCCCTCCTCCAGGGGATCTTCTTGACACAGGATCTAATCCACATCTTCTGCATCTCCTGTGCTGCAGGTGGATTCTTTACCATCTGAGCCACCAGGGAAGCCTTTGGTTAGCCCTAGAGTTGAGGTAATCTCATCTAGAAGTGTCAGAAGTGACAGAGAGATCCAGACTAGGTTTATAGAGGGAATGAAGATAAGCCTGAGGGCTTCCCTGGTGGCTCAGATGGTAAAGAATCCACCTGTAGTGCGGGAGACCTGGCTTTGATTCCTGGCTTGGAAAGATTTCCTGGAGGAGGGCATGGCAACCCACTGCAGTATTCTTGCCTGGAGAATCCCTATAGACAGAGGAACTTGGTGGGCTACAGTCCATGGGGTCACAAAGAATCAGACATGACTGAGTGACTAAGCACAGCAGATAATCCTCAACCAGAGAATTATACCCAGTGAAGCCATCAGCCCTTTATGTTGTTTTGTTCCACAAGGTCATAGCATTCTCTTGGTCATCTACTTATGTTTGGGCAGGTATTTACTTCACAAGGGGGCTTAGCTTGAGAGGGCAAGTGGGGGGCTGAAATCCAGTCTATCCTCAGCTTGCTAAGCTGTGTGTCCTGGTGTGGGACTGCTTGTGCTGGAAGAAAGGGGTGTCTTTGATTTTTCAAAAGCTGCTGTTTAGGCTAGCAGCTGCCTGGATCGTTCTAGACATTTAGGTCAACACAAATTGTTGAGTACCTCCTTTGTACCAGGCACCATGCTAAGTTCTGGGGGTATGGGATGAGCAAGCCATGGCTTCTGCTTTTTAGTAGTTTGTGGACTCATAGGGCTGGCAGCCAGGTAAATGGATAAAGGCGCTGTTGTGAAATATATGCAGTGATAAAAGTATTATATACACAGCAGGTCTTAGATACAAAGAGGAGAGAGACTGAGGTAGATTGGCAAGGTTGAGGAAGGGACATATACAAATACCAGTGCAATACACATTCACACGTGCAGAAACCTACACTGAGTTTTTTCTTATGCCATTGGCAAATCTGTCAATAACCAAGAAATGAATGCAAAGGTACAGCTAAGGGACACCCTGCTTTCTCTGCTGTTAATAGAAATAATACTTAAAAATGAAATCATAATTGACTGCCATATTGACAGGTTTCCACAAGCATGTCTGTAAATAAATTGGAGTTGAAACTCCACTGTGATCTTGAAAGATCATTTAGTCTATCTTAGGTGATATTTACTCAAACATTCAGAAACAGTTTAAATGAAGGTGAAACCAGGAATATGACTCAATTGTAACTAATACCTCTTGAATATTCAGTTTTAACCCTGATCATTCTTTTTTTCTGAAACTCAAAGATGAAGTCAACCTAAAAATAGTAATAGTAGCTAACTTTTTTTTTTTTTTTTAATTTATCTGGCTGGGTCTTTGTTGCAATGTGCAGAACTCTCAGCTGTGGCACGTGGGATCTAGTTTCCTGACCAGGAATCAAACCCAGGCCCCCTGCATTGGAAATGCAGTCTAAGCTACTGGCTCACCAGGGAAGTCCCAGTAGCTAACTTTTTATAAGCATCTCATAGCAATCTTATGAAGCAGCTTCTATTATATTAAAGATATATTCTAATATATTAAAGATAAACCAAGACTCTGGGATGTTAAGAAACATTGCCAAGGCTTCTAAATGGCAGATCCAAGAATCAAAGACAGGTTTTTCTGGCTTCAGAGACTGTATGCTGAATTGTTAAGTCATGATGATGCTTCCTGAGGAGTGACCAGAACTGGTTAACAGAGGTCCTCAAATGACCTGTCCGTTCATTAAAATGGGGTCTGTATTTAATAACTTTTGTATTATCATAGAATATTTAGGTTCTCCAGAAGGGCTGTAGACTCTTTGAAATGAATAAAAAAATAGAATATAAGAGTAAATTACAATAGCACAGTATTTACTATGTACCTGACATTGTTCTGAGTACTTCGTATTACAATTTAATTTTGATCCACATACAAAAAATACAATAAAGTAGGTAAGTGCCTTAATCTTGTGTATACTCAATGGATCTTTATATGTGTATACAATACTTCCAATATTCCAGAAGATTCCCTTGTCCCCTTTTCAAGTCAATACCCTACCCAGCTGGTTACCACTCCCAGAGGTCTCTTCCATCATCATCATTTATTTACATCTGTTCTTGTACTTCATGTCAACAGAATCATACGTTACTGGTTCTTCTGTGTCTACCCTCTTTCGCTCAACAAATACCTGTGAGATTTTCTCATGATGTTGCACATATCAATGGTTCTTTATTGCACTGCTGAGCACTATGTGTTATTAATTTACCACAATTTATTTGGTCCATCTCCTGTTTGAGTTGTTTCCAGTTGGGGGCTAATATAATTAAAATTGCTAGAAACATTTTCATACATCACTTTTGGTCGACATGTACTACTCAGTCCTCTTGGACGTGAACCTAGGAGTAGAGATTCAGGGCTATAGTGTAGGCATGTGTTTGGCTCTCAAAGATACTTTCAAATAGTTTTCCGAAGAGGTTGAGCCAATTTACACCCACCACAGCGATATTTGAGACTTTAAGTCACACGTTTTAGTCCACATTTGTGCTAATACTTAGGACTGCTAGTCTTTTTAATTTTAGCTATTCTGATGGATATATATTTTTTTAATAGTAGTATCTTATGTTTTTTTTTTCTTCTAAATGCTTCACATTTAATCCACAAAATAGTCCTTGGAGATAGGCACTAACATTATACCCATTTCACAGAAGAAGAAACTGGGGCACAGAGAGATTAAGTAATTTGCCTAAGGTCACACAGCTAGCCAGTGGCAAAGCTGATATTTGAACACAGTCTCATTCTACAGTCCACAATCCAAAACCTTTTGCCACACTATGGGGCACTTATAAGAAGTAAGCAGGTAGATGTTCTTTGGGATTCTTTTATTTAAGTCTGTGAATAGTATATTCAAATATTTTTGCCATGGCTGTTTACCAACAGTTTGAATATTTACTTAATTCTATTTATTTATTATTTTATTAAAATTTTTTATTGGAGTATAGTTGCTTTACAATATTGTGTTAGTTTCTGCTGTACAGTGAAGTGAATCAGCTGTACATATACATATATCCCCTCTTTTTTGGATTTAAAATATAAGTCATTATAGCCTCTTCTTAAGCTATTGCATCTATGTAAACACCAATTACTTTCATCTTAATAAATATTAAAAGTAAATACATAACTCCTAAATAAAAGGTGTTTGTGAACCATATAAAGTCACCTTACATGTATACCATTGTGGTACTCATAATTTGGGAAACACTGATTTAAACCATGTGATCATCTTCCTGATAAAAAGCACATATTCATTTCTCAGAAGTTTCTGAAAATTCTCTTGCTATATATATTGATGAAAAAAGCAACATTAAATTCAATGCATTGGCCCTAGAGGGACACAGACACTGCCTTAGTAGTTTCAGTAAGTGCTTTGCACACATTTACTATGTCCTAGGCATGGCTCTCTAGGAGGCAGACTGATAAACAAGACCCAGTCTTAGTTACAGAGATTATAGTCTAAGGAAAGAGAAGGGAGAATTAGGTAAGACCCTAGTGGTAACGAACCTGCCTGCTGATGCAGGAGACAGAAGAGATGCGGGTTTGATCTCTGGGTCAGGAAGATCCCCTGGAAAAGGGCATGACAGCCCATTCTAGTATTCTTGCCTGGAGAATCCCAAAGACAAAGAAGCCTGGCGGGCTACGGTCCATGGGGTTGCAAAGAGTCAAACACAACTGAAGCAACTTGGCATGCATGCCTGCACAAGTAACAGTACTGAAGGCAGGATGTGCCACATTGTTTAGAGCTGCTCAGACTTCTCCACGGCGTTGTCTTCAGACGGCTCTGTTGTGTCTTCTGGATGCGACTCAGCACACTACTGAGACAGCAGTTGATTATCTGCGACACTTTTTTACCAGAGGCAGAAGAAGCCATTCCCTCTTTATCTTCGATCACTTCCTTTTTAAAATATTTGTTCTTCTTTAAAATTTAATCTATTTCACTTTTATCACAAATACATAAAAAAGAAAACAGTATAATGAACCAGTATGTACATGTTACCATCTTCAACAATTAACAATTCACAGCCAATCTTATTTTTCTAAT
The DNA here is from genome assembly GCF_055505025.1 of Bos grunniens. NCBI lineage: Eukaryota > Metazoa > Chordata > Mammalia > Artiodactyla > Bovidae > Bos > Bos grunniens. The sequence goes on from NC_141170.1 coordinate 74,842,662, forward strand.
ACCACTTCCTCCTCTCATATCTTTGAAGCAATCCAAGATATTCTTTCTTTCGTATTTTACTGTGTATGTTTAAAGAAAGACAATCACAATGCCACTGGAAAATAAAAAAGTTTAGCAATAATTCTTATTATCAAATATGCAGTCGATGTCAAAACTTCCAATTATTTTATAAATGCCATGTTTTAACATTTTGTTTGAGTAAGGACCTGAACAAGGACCTAAATAAGGTCCATGTGTTGCTGTTGGTTGATTTGTCTTTTCAGCTTCATTTACTCTATAAATCCACCCCCCATCTCTTTTATTTTACTATTTAACATATTTATTGAAGACAGATCAAGTCCAACTTCTGAGTTTAGAGTAACAAACTGGAATATTAATATTGGGGCTTCTTTTCTCTGCATCTTCAGTATCTTGAGGGGAAAAAAGATCTCAGGACTGACTCTTGAGTTACTCCTTTGGAGAAGTAATGAAGCTTCTTTTTTTGCTGTTGCTGTTTAGAAATATATTTTTTGCATGTCCAGCAGACAGCTACATAATTATTTATTTATGTTATGACATTGTTAAGCTGTCCAAGACTCCACTCACCCATGTGTTTAGGAAGATGAAGGCACAATGGATCACTCACCATCCTAAGGCTTCCAGGCTAGATTTTGATATGAAAGGTATTTTCTGAAAGAAAATCGACCTGAAAGCAACCTAAATGTAGCAGTAAATGAGTGTAAGTTGGAGTTAAGCAGCTGTCACCAAGTTCCTGATTGCCCCAGTCTCTCCCAGTCGTCTGAAGCCATGTCTACGGAACTCTGCCTGGTCAGTTTCACGCAGGTAGCAGCATGATGCAGGAGTAACCACTTTTATGCACCTGTGCATATGCCTTTGCCCCTGTATCATCCACTCAAAGGCATTTTGGAACAGCATTTTTTTCTTTTTTGGTAAGCAGCATATAAAGCTAAATTGAATTCAAGGCTAGTAAAAAAAGTGGCTTATGTTAGAGACAAGAATGTATTCTTTCAACTCTAAATGGAATCACAAAAACCTGAATGCAAGGTGTTATTTCCTGTGGGGAGAGAAGGATTATTTCCTCCTGTGATACCTCTTCACTGCACTACTTTTGACTTACTCTTACACTGTTGTCTAATTGGTGTGTGAGTGTGTGTGTACATCTGCTTATTCCTTCTCTCTCCTTTATTATGAAAATAGTAAAGTGCTACCATTATGTTCCAGGCAATGTTTAAAGCACTTTGTGTATATTGACTTATTTGATCATCACAATAACTTTTCAGGGTAGGTATTTTAATTACCTGCATTATACACATGAGGAAAATGAGGCAGAGTTACTGGTCCTGGATCACACAGTAAGTGATGGAGCAGGAAGTCTGGCTTTGGAGCCTGTGTTTTTAACTACTGCTCTGTTCAGCCTCTCTAGAGTTGCATATATATTCACTGTGGACCACATGCTCTTTCTGAACTGTTGCTGGGGCAATTCTACAGACTAGCTGTGTGACTTTGAACAAATCGCTTAAAGATCTCTGCTCCTAGGTTTTTATTATCATTAAACTGGCAAAATAGCTCATGAAAGGTTTTCGTGAGATCAAATACTGTACTATTAAATATTGAAGTGTACCTGTCCCAGAGAAGCTGTTACATCAATTGAATTTGGTTTCACAAGCCTTAGTTGAGCATCTGTTCTGTACATGGCACAGAGGATACAAGAATGGCCGAAACAGACATGTCCATACCTTCTCTGAGCTTCTTATCCAGTAGAAAGAGGACAGAATAAATACAGTAGCCAATCTTGACAAGTGCTGATAAAGAAATAAATTACTGTTAGTTTCCCTATACCCAATGAGCCTTCAGCTTGGCTTATAGGAGAAGTTGAGCAAACACTTGTAAGTGAGATGAGATGGACTACATCAGCTGCTGAAGACCATCAACAAATGTGACTTAAAGATGTAAATGTCAGATGAGGGTGTGACCTGAAATGGCAGAGGGTGGAGCACAGCTGACTCAGATCAGGAAGACAGTTAGGGTAGTGGTCACTGGGAGATGGGTCCCCAGGAGCAGGGAGAGCCCTGTGAACAGATGACTGAGTAGAAAGACAAGAGGTATCATAAGCTGTGAGCTCTTTCTCTGCTCTTGGCCTGCTCTGGGACCATGGACAAGGTTTGTAGTCCTTAAAGGTTTTTTGCCTTTGGCTTCTGCCCTTCATTTTTTAAAAGTAGACTGGTAGTATGTTGTTGTTTTTCAGGCACTAAGTCATATCTGATTCTTCATGTACCTCATAAGATTTTTATAATTGTCATGTCAAAAGGTTATGAGAAAATGCAACCAGATTCTTAGAAAAGTATCTGATATGCGGTAATTATTTTGTGAATGTTAGTTATTATTATAATTTGTTATTGCTGCTAAATCATGGTTAATTTCCTTTGTTTTTAGAAGCCTCAAAAAGTGTCATATGGAATCCTGGTGTGGTGGAAAGATTGAAGGACAAGAAAGATTCTTGTCTGGGGCTTATTCTACCACTGTTAGACGGTGGGACCTTCGAATTGCCACGTTGTCCCTTTGGGTTCAGTTTCTCCACAGGCAGAATCTGTGTTGAGCTGGGAAAGCTCCGAGGTCATTATTTGCACACCGGGATTCTCTGATGGTCTTCTAAGATTGTATATTGGACTCCTGAAGATACCCAGAGAGATGGATTATCAAAAAAGCTATCATGTATAAAGGTTTTGACTGTCTCCCAACCCATGGACACTTGGCCATGTCTGGAGACATTTTTAATTTCCCAGAATGGGGGCTTGCTACTGGCATCTAATGGGTTGAAGCCAGGGATTTTGCCAAACATCCGGCAATGCACTGGGGAGTCCTCTACAACAAAGAGTGACCTGGGCCAATGTATCAATAGTTTGAAGACCGAGAGGCCCTTCCTCATTATGTACCTTGTGTTTTCTGAATGCAGGGGTTGGGCCACAACTGTGTTTGCATCCCAGCCCCCATCCACAGTTGGTTCATTAGGCATCTTGGCCATTTGAAGGGTCACATACAAGCTTTGTTCTTGGGGAGCCTTTTCTTCTTGTTCTCTTCTGTCTGTGACAGACAGTTGGGAACAAGGAGGAGGTGTCATACAACATAAGAAATGGAATCAGGGATCCCTTAGAGAGGAAAGCATGAAACAACTTCTGTATTAAATGGCCATAAAAGGAATGGAAGGGACTCCCCATCTCTCTGGCTAAGGGACTGATGGACAATTAGTGATTAGATTCTCCTGGGAATCCCTTTGTGCTGCTAATTCCTTCACTCACTAGATATAGAGTCCCTATTGCATGCCAGCCTCTGTGCTGTTGCTGAGGGTATGGAGTAAAGGATGAAATGAAGCAAGGCTCTGCTCTTTTATAGGAGATTTCCTGTGCCTTTTGCCTTTTCATCCACAGGCAAGTCCTCCGTATCCTTCCAGACCCAGCTCACAAAAGCTTCCTTCTCTAACTCTCTGGAGTTGAGCAGACTTCCCTCCTGTTTCTTCCCTCTGAGCCTTGCATTTGCCTTGTTACTCAGTTATCTGCTTCCCTGCAGAGACCAGATCTGATTCTTTATTTCCTGAATATCTTGCCTTGTGCATCCTGAGTATCTTGTCTCATGCCTAGCACTGAACAGGCAAGAACTGTTGAAAGGATGAGCGAGAGAATGAATGAATGAATGAATGGGGCAAGGCTTCACAGGCTGGCATTCATGCTGTTTTAAGAGTTCTCCTCCTTTTTACCTTCATCCCAGTCTATTCTGTGAATTCCAAACTGGAAAGAGAGAGGGGAAAGGTGAGGAGGACAGCTTTCCCATCAAAGTTTCTCTAAGGTTGCATAGAGGTGACCGTCACTTGGAGAAAAGAAGGCTAGTGGGATCTGAGGGCAGTTTGAACATAAGCAAGAACTGTGAATGAGCCAGTGTTGTGGGTCAGGAGCGTGAAGGTGATCAAGGGAAGTAGTGAAACTGTATTATAATAGAGCAGGTAACTGCTCTATTATGGGGAAATATTAACGATCTCCATAAAGATGGTATATGACTCAAAAGATATTATTTTTAGTAGATGTCTTCAAGTTGTATGAATTAATAAGGAACAGCTTGGGTAGTGGAACTCATTAACTTCTCAAATCTACCTTATTTACACCGAATGTAAACCTTTCCCAGACTGGTGGCATCAGCCATTATAAATGATGTTCCCAGTGAGAACTGTATTTTCTGATAGAGATGATATTTTTACCTTAGGGTTTAGGGGTGGACAGGAAACTTTTGGATGCATCAGATACCTTTATGTAGGTGACTTCATCTTCTGATCTCCCCAGTCCTCACTGAAACCAAAAGTTTGGGCTCACTGCAAAGACACAACCAATCAAATAGCAACTGTTTTCATTAAACACTATTGTGTAGCAGTTAATTCTGTTCTATTAGAGTCACTTAGGTTGGTCAATGGTCTGTTGTCCTCATCAATAGGTTATTAGTGTTAATTTATAGTTCAGTTCCTCCCTTTTACTTCACCAGCAAAATCACTCTATCTGCATGGTGGGTGGCTGATTGTTGAGTGGGGAGCCTCTTTCTCATGTTGGTTTCTTCCTGAAAACCCCATTCCAGACCAACACACCTCCTTTATAGACTCCAGGGCAGCTTGTACTTCATCCAGCAATTGTTTAATATAGAACGTTTCTCTCAGGTCTTCAGTCAAATGGCCTTGTTTACTGACTTTTTTTTTTTTTTGGCAATGATATGAAAGTGTTGGCTTTTGTATTTATTATTTTTCTCCTATAGTCTAAGAGACATTTTGGAGTCTTGGTTTTAAATAAATAATAAGAGTGAAATGAGTCTATTGATGTAGTTCTCAGACTTTCATCATTTCCTTCTCCCCACCTACCTCCACCAACTGCTGCATCATCTGCTTTGCAGAGAATGGAGACAGCCAAAGGAGTCTGTTAGGGCTTTTCAGTATGGTGCCCTTTTTAACTTTGACTGTAAGGTAGGCACTGTCATCCCAGTTATTAAGATGGGAAATCCAGGATGCCAAAAAATAGATAATGCAAAGTTGACAGAGTCAGTAAGTGGAGAACTGGGATTTCCAATCCAGATTTATCTTTGCTCTAATGTTCTAGTGAACCCCATCAAATATTATCTGTAAGGGAAAGGAGAAGACCAGGGAAAGGGTAAGGCAAAGGATTTTATACCTGGAAAATAGGAGAACATTGGACATGGAATGCAGGGGAAAAGTTGAGGCGTTGAGTTATTTTCTACCATTTCTACTCCTGGGCATCTTGGAAGTCCACTGAGCTGATCCAGCAAAATCCTCAAAACTTCCTCATGGTCTCTCCCCATATATCATGAACCAGATCTTAAAAAGAGTCAATCTCTGGTCAGTAAAGTTACCAGCATCGTATGTCTTGGGATTTATCTTCTTGATGCTGTTTAAATTTTTAACTACCTTTCTAGGAAGTAGAGGAACTGTGTAGCAAATAATGATATCCTTAATACTGATATTAATGAGTTTACTGAGAACTTTAACATAACAGGCAGGCATCTACACTAGTGCTTCTTAAATTGATTGTGGAGAAGGAACACCTCTTCCTTTTTATTTTTGTTAAAAAATTTCAATATGTCATGGACTGTTGCCCTATTAAAATATGATAACAATTAATAAAAATTTTTATAAAATGGCTTGGAAGAAAACTTATGATCAACATAGACAGCATATTAAAAAGCATAGACATTACTTTGCTGACAAAGGCCCTTCTAGTCAAAGCTATAGTTGTTTTCAGTAGTCATGTATGAATGTGAGAGTTGGATCATAAAGAAAGCTGAGCACTGAAGAATTGATGCTTTTGAACTGTGGAGTTGGAGAAGACTCTTGAGAGTCCCTTGGACTGTAAGGAGATCAAACCAGTCAATCCCAAACCAGTCGATACTAAAGGAAAACATCCTGAAAATTGGAAGGACTGATGTTGAAGCTGAAACTCTAATCCTTTGGCCACCTGATGCAAAGAACTGACTCATTGGAAAAGACCCTGATGCTGGGAAAGATTGGAGATAGGAGGAGACGGGGATGAGAGAGGACAATGATGCTTGGATGGCATCACCAACTCGATAGACATGAGTTTGAGCAAGCTCTGGGAGTTGGTGATGGACAGGGAAGCCTGGCATGCTGCAGTCCATGGAGTGGCAATGAGTTGGACACAGCTGAGCAACTGAACTGAACTGAGCGTATACAAGCTGCAGTTTTCATTATTGGGGTCAATGGCCATAAAAATGATTCTCTTGGAAGGCTAATTTCAGTATTTATCTGATCATACACTGGAAGACCGACATGGTCCATGGACCACACTTTGAGTAGCTCTTCCCTAAGCAACTTACACGTAGTTATTCTTGGGAGGATTGTTTTTCTCACGTTATAGGAGGAGGGATGGAAGCATGGAGGGATTAACTTCCCAAGGCTGAAGAGCTAGTGAGATGAAGAGCCCACACTGGAAGGTAGGCAGCTGGTACTAGGACTTTCCCTGTAAACTTCTTGTATTCCGTCTTGACACATACTACATGGAGTTAGTTGGACTTAGAATGAGAGAGATTCCAGGCTGGTCTTGACTTGATGTTTTAGCACCTGTATGACACTAAGTTTACATGACATTTCAAAGGCTCTTAGATGGTCCCTGCATGACATAGGTGCTCAACAAAGAGAAGCCATTCATTTTGACAAGGATAAAATTCCAAGTGGCACTTTGGTGATTTAGGGTAGACTATTTGATTTGGTGCACTTACTATTCCACATGCTGGTATGTCTCAACTGTCGTGTTTGTCAGAAAACACTTCATCAGTATTTTTTATTCCATGAGGTAAATTAAGTTTAACTTTATCATTTTAATCTCTCTGTGAATTTATTTCCAAACCTTGAGGAGAAGTAGCCAACTACAACACTTATTAGGAGAATGGATTTTGTTTCCTTGTGGAGCCAGTAAAACAACTAACTGCAGGGCCTGATGCCTGGTTCTAAATTCTAGCTTTTCCAATTACTAGCTGCGTACTCTTGACTAGGTTTATTTTTCCAAGCTTCAGTCTCCTTATCTGTAAAATGGGGATAATGATTCCATGAGCTATCTCAGAGTGTTGCCACGGGGATTCAGTGAATCAATGCGTGCAATGCACGTGGCACAGTGCCTTGTAGATAAAAGCGCTTAGCAAATAGTAGTCAATGTCATTGGTGTGGATTTGTGGAGAGAGAGGGGATTCCAAGATTCAGTTGATGTGGCATCTGGTTGAAAAGTTTTCAAAAATTGATGATAATATTAATGGTTAATTATTGGAACTATTTATCTTTAGCACTTACACATGCTGGAGCTAGGGCTCGTCATTTCCACACACGTTATTCTTGTAATTCTCTCAGCATTTTATGGACCAATAATTAAGTCTCAGGGGCTTCCCATGTGGTGCTAGTGGTTTTAATGAAATAATCTGCCTGCCAGTGCAGGAGATGCAAGAGAAGAGGGTTCAATCCCTGGATCTGGAAGATCCCCTGGAGTCGGAAATGGCAACCACTCCAGTATTCTTGCCTGGAAAATTCCACAGACAGAGGAGCCTGCCAGCTATAGTGCATGGGGCCGCAAAGAGTTGCACACGACTGAGCGCGTGTGCACACATGCACGCACACACACACATACACACAGTTAAGTCTCAGGAAAGTCAAGCTACTTGCTCTGTCTTCCATAGTGAGTGCATAGAGGCTCCCCAAGTAGAACCCAAGATCCACCTGACTGTACCCCACACTGGCTTCCACTTAATTCTACTCAGAAGCAAAACTGATAATAAATAATGAGTTAGCATTTGGTTAGTCCTAATTATTGGGCCTTGTTCCAAGGACTTTACATGAGTCATCTCATTTCTCCTTGCACAATCCCATAGGTACTACCATTATCCCTATTTTTACAGATGAAGGGAGAGAGTCAAAGGAATCAGGGGACGCAGGTAATGTGAAGGGGACCCCATGCTTTGAGTGCAGGCAGTCTGTTCTGTTGCCCACACTATGCTACAAATGGGGACACACACACACACACACACACACACACACAGAGCAGCCTGGAGCAGGGATATGTTGCCCTGTTTCTTGGATTAAATCTCTTCCCTCCTCTGGAGAACTGGAGGCTTGCATCAGGGCCCCTTTAAAGTCCTTTCTGCCTCTAAAAGCCTATGACTTTGTAAGTAGGAGGACAAAATACAGCTTTTCTTGTATGTTTCCACTGTGATACTGACCGCTAGACACTGGCTGTCATGTGAGTGGCTTAATTTGTACTTAGGCCCTATTTATACTATTTTGGGGAAAGGAGTGAAGATGGAGGCCCAGCAGAGCAATTTGAAGCACATTATCAGCTTCTCACTCAGGATTTAGTCCTGGAGTGCCAGTTCTCTTCCTGAACCCATACACCGGCATTGTGGGCTGAGAGACTTCTCTGGTTGGATTTCCTATCCCACAGCTTGCCTGTGCTCCCTGCTCCTTAGAGAAACTGCAGATGATTGCTTGTTGTGCAAAATGGGCGCTCCATGACTCAGAGAGAAGGACGGATGATTGCTTGGAGCAAGTGTGTATCTAAAGATTTGCCAATTTCCCCCATGGAGTCTTTGAATGTGCCATTGGTAGTGGCTCCCTTGTCGGTCTACAGAATAAAAAAATGTTTTTTGAAACTTTGAGCTACCTACACTAATCATCAGAATTCATTTAAAACGTGGTTTTGTCTTTCACTTAAATTCAAAGGGAGAAAGAGAGCTAAAAGATGATCATACACATTCATGTTGCTGACAAGGAAGCTGAAGATCAAAGAGGTGGCTTGGCCAAGCTTATGGAGCCCTTGATAATCTATACCAAGGGTTCCATTCACCCCTGAACCTTTATTCTGAATTTTGTGTTTACAAATATTTCTTGGAGGAAAAGTTATGTGGCAGGTATCAGAAATACACGGTTCCAACAGATCATGCACAAGTGGTATAGTTAGGTGGAGGGCAGTTGGGACTGGTGGAGAGTGTGGCTCCCTCCCTGGACACTACATACCCCATTGAGAGGAAAAGTCGCAATTTAGCATCAAACAGTTGTTACTGGGTGTCACACTGACCTAGTATTATCAGGCCTTTAAATTTTTCAAGGGAAGTAAATGTTGTGGACTTTATGTAAAATATTTTGGTTTTGCATTGTCAATTCATTCAAATGTTTTTAAGACAGTGCAGGCCAAACACAGCATGTTGGATTAGATATCCTTTATAGGTCCACAGGTTTGCAAACACAGATTTGTAACTCTCATCGAATTCTTGGATTCTAGAGAGAAGCCATGATGCAAAAAACGTAGGGAAATGCCAGTGCTGCTAAGGACAGTTACAGCGCTAGGGGACAGGTTTTTTCCTGCTTCTTTTCCCATTGAATTATATGATTTTTTAAAAAGTCATCTAAACCTGGAGTTGTATTTAAGTCAGTTGAGAGCAGCTCCTCCTTCACTGAACATTACATGTTATTTATGACATTGTCTCTTATTTTCTCTCCCTCTGTTGTACTTGAGGCCTTGCTGATTTCTGTATTAATATCCATACCTTCTTTCCTGATGACAAATGCCCATCTGTGAGGGGGTGAGGCATGGGACCAAGGTGACTGGCAGCTCAAGATAAGCATTAGAGACATGTCAAACTCAGTTAAATAAGAGAGATTGGAAATGGGGCCTGGGGCGGGGGGAACAGATCTGTGATTCTTACGGAGGGAGGAGAGACTGTTCCTTCTAGAGAGATGGGAGAAATGGATGTGAAATGAAAGAGACTGGAAATTTTATCACTGTAGATAAATCTCGGCTGCACTCTCCAAATCCAAGCCTCAGCTGTGACATAAAGATGATGCTATGTAGTCAAGTGTATTGAAACTCCCACAGATGTTTATTTGAAGTTCAGTGTTAATAAAATACATAGATGCCTCTCTTTATTTCTCTTTCCCTCACGCTCTCCCTCTCTGTCAATTTATCTCGTTTAGCACCTGAAGAATCCCTCTTTTCAGAAAACTCATTGCTATGCATGTACCATATTTAAGAGAGTCCAGGGACGAGGGATTATTTTCACTTAAGAAAGGAAATCCTGAGTTTAGGGACAGGGGCAATTGTATTGCAACTTTGTACTGGGGTAGGTTGTCCGCTCACTTGTCAAAAGGACTTTATCAGTCTTAGAAGTACTAAGTAACTTGTCATTACTTCTATAACAGTGGGAGATAATTAAATCCTACATGCTTTAAGGAATGAAGCCAGGGTCAGAGCTGTTTTGCATACAGCATGCACAGATCAGGTGAAAGTAGCCTGTTTAAACTGTCACTTGGTATTATATTAGCTATTAGATAAATGGTACAGAACTGTGCCGCACAGCAGATATTTGGCAGTGCCTCCCCATCCTTGGCTGTGCTATGGTGGGATGTAGGACTCTCTTATTTGGGGATAACTTGATACTCTTAGGCAGTCAGAGAGCTTGACTACTGGCTGGTCTGTTGAAATTGTCATCAGGCACCATCAGGCTTGGTGCTTTCCATTTCCAGGGAACCCTTGAAGTCAGTTTTTGAGAATGAGCTGGACATGACATGGATCTAAATTGCTGCCCATCAGAATTTGGAGACTGACATGCTGGATTTTGACCAGCCATGTGACAAGGCTGTTGAGAAAAGGCAAAACCAGAGATTGAGTTAAGTAGGAGGATGTGGGTGGACAGTAAGGATGGGGGAAGGAGCTGTTTTTTGTGAACTAAGCCAGGGAAGCACTGGCCCTTGATGTCATAGGAAGTTCTTGATTGATGCGATCAGGCACACATGGATTGGAAACCTGGGTCTGTTGCTCACTGGCTTGTGACTTAGCCTTTCGGGTTCCATTTCTTTGTAAGTTACCTGGGTCAGCACTTGGAACATAGACCATGTTTTTTACATGGAGGTCCTAGCAGAAGTCTGACCCTGAACTTAATAAGGTGTTCATTAGTGAGTTTAGCTTGAATGGTGATCCAAATAGAGAGGATGTTGGTCATTTTTTATTTGGTTGGTCTGTTGGTGTGTGCAGCCAGTGGTCCCCAGGTGTTGATTATACCTGTAACAAAGGCAGAAATAAGCAAATTATACCCCTATTTGCAATATGGACATCCCAGGACAGCATTTTAGCTATAAGCTTCCATTTAAGTTGGCTGCACTTTGAAATGCTCTCTGAAGAGAACCTAGATTCTGCCTGCTTGGGAGGTTTGTAACAAGGCAGTTTCAGCCATCTACTGTCAGAGATGCTCTGGGCTCTGATCACTCCACATGCTTTATTTTGACTTTCCTTTTGCCACTTTTTAATTCTACCTTGTGTTATAGTGTTTGGAGTTTTTAAAATCTCTTCTACACCAGATCACTGTGTGATCCAGATTTGATGCATCCAGAACATTCTTTACAGTCTCTGGGTACCATAGGAGCTAAGCAAATGTTCGTTGAAAGAATATAAACTTTCCTAAAAGGTTGGAGGATAGTTTCGTTAATCTTAGCTTCTCTTGCGTGTGTGCTAAGTCACTTCAGTCATATCTGACTCTTTGCAACCCTATGGACTGTAGCCCACCAGGCTTCTCTGTCTGTGGGGTTCTCCAGGTAAGAATACTGGAATGGGTAGCAAAATTTTCCAGGGGATCTTCCTGACCCAGGGATTGAATCTGTGTCTCTTTTGTCTCCTGCAGTGGCAGGTGGGTTCTTTACCACTACCGCTACCTCTACTTTAAGTGTTCAAGGGAAATGAGACTTCAGTCAGTGGCCCCAAGGGTATACACTTCAGAGTATATATGATATCAACTCTCATATCTACTCTCATATCTTTGGGGTGTCACAGCTAGAAAATTCTGAAGCCCAGAAACAAGAGTGCCCTCAGTATTAGAGCAGAAGCCTCACATGCAGTGCCTAAGAGCACTGGTCTCCATCTCTTCCCACTTATTAGTGAGGATTTCAGTTGGCCCTGTCTGTTCTTTTGTAAATCTGTTTTTGTTCTGTTAACCTAGACTTAAGAAGCTAGACTTAAGAAGCTACCAAAAAAAAAAAAAGGTGGCCTTGCCTGAACCACAGCAGAATGGAGCTGTCAAGTGGGCTATGATCCACCCCTAGCTCCCGGGGCCCCAGGGCCTCTGGCTGCTCTCCAGTCTGGGGCAGCTGGTGATGCCAAATTCAGGTTTGCTGTTCTGATTCCTGCTTCAGGAGGTGTCCTGTGCTCCCGTCTCACACCCGCTCCTGGGCCAGTCATTCACCTTCACCACCAGAACCACAAACACCTGATTCACTCCGGGGTATCTAGTGTGAGCCAAGGACTTTTCTAGGTTCCTAGTATAAGTCAGTGAACAAACAGGGAGAAAAGTCTTAGTCCTGTGGTGTTTGCATCTTAATGGGCAGGGGAATGGGGCCCAACAACATAAATACAATAGATAAAAGGTAGTTTTGTCGGGAGGCAGGAAGTGCTTTGGGGAAGCAGAGCAGGATGCTTGAGACACAAAGCGAGAGGTGGATTGAGACAGAGGGGATTTGGAGAGTCACACGCACAGTGAGAGACAGACAACCAGAGATAAGACAGAAAAAAGGAAGAGAGAAACGTTGAGGAACAGCGAGACGATGGACACATGGCAGAAAGGACAGAGTGGTCGAGCCAGAGAAGGGCTCTGCCTCCTAGGCGCTCGCCCATCCACCTGCTTCGGGGTCCACCCAGCCTTCTCCCGCAGCAGCTGCCTTTTTACACCTCGGCACAGCCAGCTTTGCACCGTCACAGCCGTCATCTCACATCACAGACCGGCTGGCGAGCTGTCAGGCCCCTCCCAGTTGCCCTGAGGATATACTCACCCTAGCCCTGGCCATTCCCTCCATCTCTGCTGTCACTTCTTGCCCTTTCCCTGTCCCACATCACACAGCTAAGGCGTCTTTCTTTGACATAGAGATCTTGCATCATCAACTCTGAAGTAGCGTCTCTGACCTCCCCGCTGTAGTCTGGGCTGGGGGCCCCGTTTTCATGGGCTGCCACCTTCTGGTCTGAGTTCCCTGTGAACTGAGACAGGAAGAGCTATGCTAATGGCAGATAACACACAAGACAGAGACTGAGGACTAGGCACTCAGCCCAACACACTCTTGTAATAGCTGGTTTAATCCTCCTTCCACCCTTCATGGTAAGTACTATTATAGTCTATGGGGTCACACAGAGTCGGACATGACTGAAGTGACTTAGTAGTAGTAGTAGTTTGAGGTAATGAAACTGTGGCACAGAGAAGTTAAGAAACTTGCCAAGGTAACCCAGCTTGTAAATAGCCTGCTCTGCTAACCTGAACAAATATGTACACATCGCTCTCATTCCTAACATGCCATTTATCACCATTTTTGTGATATTTCTGTGCCTCCCTTCCCCATCCCCCGGATTATACATGCATACTCCTGGACAAGGAGCTACTGGAAGACAGGGCAAGTGTCTTTGGTGTGTGGCTTAACGCTTGGCAGAAAGCCAGTTCTAAATCCATCCCTGAGGAAGGAAGGAATGCATTATGGCTAGAACACCCAAATAGGAGAAGGAATAGGAGGTGACCTCTGGACTTCTTAGCCATGGCTCTGCAAGACCTGCATGATGTTGTCCAGGGTCAGCCTGTCTGAGATCATAGGATTCCAGAGGAGAGATGTTCCTGGGTGAGGAGGCATTTGGAAATGGACGGCCTCTGCCCCTCCTGAGGCGGCTCCCTGGCCAACGGGCTCTCTGCAATTTCCCATGTGCCTGAAAGAGGCAAGAGGGCCACATGCAGGGAACCCTGGTTCCCTCCCATGGAGCAAGAAGCCTGCCTTCAAGCCAAACCTTTCAGGTGGCATCTCAAAAATTATAGAGGCTCTGCTATCCACAGGGCCATGCAGGTCTTTGCCAAGAAGCCTGAGTCATGGGCTGGAACCAGTCAGGTACTTGCAGCCTCAGAGCTTTTAGATGACCACTGATGGCAGGAATGGTGACCAGGCCACAGTGACCCGAGCAGAGCCATGGAGACTGCAGCTTAGCTCTTGTCAGCTAGCGCTTGGGTGGTGTTTGCATAGGGATTCTTGAGAGAATATTGGGTTTATGAAAGAACAGAAAGAGAATACAGAATCAGACTACCTCTAAAGCATTGACGTTCCCCAGGGGGAGAAAACTACATATGTATCTAGATGTCCATGTGCTCCATGGTGGTTTCAAATAGACAAAGGGTGGGTAAGTTCATTTGTAGCCTTTTTTAGATTCCACATATTAGTGATATTGCGTGATACTGATCTTTCTCTGTATGGTATTTCACTTAGTGTGATCACTTCTAGGTCCATCTGTGTTACTACAAATGGCATTATTTCATTCTTTTTTATAGCTGAGTAATATTCCACTGTGGGCTCAGTGGTAAAGAAGATACCTGCCAATGCAGGAGATGCGAGTTTAATCCCTAAGTCAAGAAGATCCCCTGGAGAAGGAAATGGAAACCTACTCCAGTATTCTTGCCTGGAAAATTCTATGGACAAAGGAGCCTGGCAGGCTACAGTCCATGGGATTGCGAAAGAGTCAGACACAATTTAGCAACTAAACATATACACACACATATATAGGCTTCCCAGGTGATACTAGTGGTTTTAATGAAAGAATCTGCCTGCCAGTGCAGGAGATATGAGAGACGTGGGTTCAATCCCCAGGTCAGGAAGATCCTGTGGAGGAGGGCATGGCAACCCACTCCAGTATTATTGCATGGAGAATCCTGTGGGCAGAGGAGCTTGGCGGGCTACAGTCCATAGGGTCACACAGAGTCAAACATGACTGAACTGACTTATTGATGGATATTTTGATTACTTCCATGTCTTGGTTATTGTCAGTAGTGCTGCAATGACCATTGGGGTGCAGGTATCTTTTCAAAATATGGTTTTCTCTGGATGTATGCCAAGGAGTGGGATTAAGAGATACACATTACTACATATAAAATAGATAACCAACAAGGACCTGTGTACAGCTCGGCGAACTCTTCAATATTCTGTAATGACCTATATAAGAAAAGAACCTGGAAAAGAATGGGTATAGTATATGTATAACTGAATCACTTTGCTGTACATCTGAAACTAACTCAACATTTTCAATCAACTATACTCCAATATAAAATAAAGATTAAAAAAGAGACTGGCGGTGTAAGAAATTGAACTCTGGGATGCAGAAGAAGAGAAAAGAGGGTGCTCCTACCTTTCCTTTCCCACCTTCCTCATCCTCTCTCTACTTTGAGCACCCACTCCCTACTCCCTAGGACTGGGGAACTGTGAAATCACAGCATTTTACACACCCATCCTGCTTCCCTCTGGAGAGATGATTAGACCCATCTCCTTTTGAGCATCAGAGTGACTTTCTCTGGTAGCCAATTGCCTTAAACCTGTGAAATATTGTCTTGCAGGGCTAGCGAACATCGAATGAAGAAGGAAAACCTAAAATAAATAAGAACTTCAAAGACAGGCTGTATTGATATTATACTTATAAAACCTAAAAGCCCCTGCTGACTTTAGAAAATTAATGATAGGTACAGTCAATATTAATTGTCCCTCCAAAAAGCAGAGGAGGGGGGAAAGCCTCCAAAATGAAGATCAATATAATCCCTTGCCAGTACCTTATTGAGCCTTTCCTCCAAAAATAACTTTAATTTTTTTCAACCATTGACAGGATTCTTTAGGAAAACGTTTACTTAGTTCTGTTAATGGAAAATCATGATCATGATTTCTGAACAATAGATTTTAGAAACATCAGCTCTTGTGTGGCAGGCTGGTCTCCCACCCAGTGAAGGCTACAGTTTGAAAGGGGAACAGCTTAGATTCAGGGATGGAGAGAGTTTGGATCCCCGATCACCCCTGTAGAGCTTCTTTTTGTTATTTTACATCTCTCATGAATTATTAAGTGCAAGTCTAGCAATGCAGGGGAGAAAAAGCAGATGATTTCCCTTTGAGTTTGCTGATTAGCCAGTTGCTGTGCTCAGGGAGCACCCCCATGTTTTTAGTTTCTATATATGTTCATAGAAATGGAGCACGATCCTGACTGCATCTCAAGTGAATGATTTTTCAATTAGCCTGTAGTTCCTTGGCGGAATTCCCTTTGCAGTCCTTTGTGGGTGATGGAGAGCAAAGGTTTAAGAGGTTTTGGACAATTTATGTGATTTGGAGAGGTCGTTTGTCAAGAAACAATATCTGCAACAACTTTTATGTTCAATTTGAGTCCCAGGTCTTTTGCTTATTTTTATAGCACTGTGTTCTGAGGTGTGAAAGCTATCTTACTAGCAGTGTTTAAATGGCAGTGTTGGTGATATTTCTGGAGGGGGTTGGTGGTATTTCTGGAGGGGCTTAGAGAGTCAGGAAGTCTGTTCCTCTGGATCCACAGAGACAGTAGACTGTTTGACAAATCTCATCAAAATGCTTTGAACCATGGACATTGTTTGAGCTGAAAATTTCACCCCCAGGGTGGTAGAATGGTGTGGGTGGGAAAAATAATTGATTTTGATTTCAGCCAAATTTGGGAGATCTGGGAATACTACTTCCTAAGACATATTATTTATCTTCATGGTATCTCAGTTTTCTAACCTGTAAAAGTAGGATTGGTACCAAGGTTAAATGAGATAATGCATGACAAGTGTTTAGTCAGAGCCTAGTATGAAGTAGGAGAAGGCAATGGCACCCCACTCCAGTACTCTTGCCTGGAAAATCCCATGGATGGAGGAGCCTGGTGGGCTGCAATCCATGGGGTCGCTAAGAGTCAGACATGACTGAGCAACTTTACTTTCACTTTTCATTTTCATGCATTGGAGAAGGAAGTGGCAACCCACTCCAGTGTTCTTGCCTGGAGAATCCCAGGGACGGGGGAGCCTGGTGGGCTGCGGTCTCTGGGGTCACACAGAGTCAGACACGACTGAAGTGACTTAGCAGTAGCAGTATGAAGTAAGGGCTTCCCAGGTGGCGCTAGTGGTAAAGAAAGTGAAAGTCTTTCAGTCATTTGCGACTCTTTGCAACCCAGTGAAATAGACCATGGAGTTCTCCAGGCCAGAATACTGGAGTGGGTAGCCTTTCCCTTCTTCAGGGGATCTTCCCCACCCAGGGATTGAACCCAGGTCTCCTGCATTGCAGACGGATTCTTTACCAGTTGAGTCACCAGGGAAGCCCTTGTCTGCTAATACAGGAGATGTAAGAGACGTGGGTTTGATCCCTGGGTCAAGAAGTTCCCCTGGAGGAGGGCATGGCAACCCACTCCAGTATTCTTGCCCAGAGAAACCCATGGACAGAGGAACCTGGCTGGCTATGATCCATAGACTCACAAAGAATCAGACATAACTGAAGCAATTTAGCAGGCATGCATTCAGTATGAAGTGAATCCTCATATATATTATTTCTATTGTTATTTTTGCTGGCAGTAGGAATCTAATCCAAGACACATGTAGGAACATTTACAAAGATTTAGTTGGAAAGATGTTCCTCACAGCATTGTTTATAATAATGAAAAACTGGATTGATTAAATATATCCTACTTCCTAGGTGGCACGGTGGTAAAAAAAATCTGCCTGCCAGTGCAGGAGACACAAGAGACTTCGGTCAGGAGCATCACCTGGAAGAATGGCAACCCACTCCAGTATTCTTGCCTGGAAAGTTCTGTGGACAGGCTGTAGTCCATGGGGTCACAAAAAGCCAGACATAACTGAGCATGCACTCGTATCATCTCAATATATCATGGCAAATAAATACATGGCTTTTGTGTTATTCGGCTATTAAGAGCCATGTTCAGTTCAGATCGGTTGTTCAGTCACGTCTGACTCTTTGTGACCCTATGGACTGCAGCATGCCAGGCCTCCCTGTCCATCACCAACTCCTGGAGCTTACTCAATCTCATGTCCATTGAGTCGGTGATGCCATCCAACCATCTCATCCTCTGTTGTCCCCTTCTCCTCCTGCCTTCAATCTTTCCCAGCATCAGGGTTTTTTCCAAGAAGTCAGTTCGCATCAGGTGGCCAAAGTATTAGAGTTTCAGCTTCAGCATCAGTCCTTCCAATGGATATTCAGGACTGATTTGCTTTAGGATGGACTGGTTGGATCTCCTTGCAGTCCAAGGAACTCTCAAGAGTCTTCTCTAACACCACTTCAAGTGAAATATGAGGTCACAAAATAGTATCATCCTATGGTTTGTTCATACAGTAGCAACATAAGTATATACTCACATATCAAGACATATATCTAGATGTTCAAGCTGGTTTTAGAAAAGGCAGAAGAACCAGAGATCAAATTGCCAATATCTGCTGGATCATCGAAAAAGCAAGAGAGTTCCAGAAAAATATCTATTTCTGCTTTATTGACTATGCCAAAGCCTTTGACTGTGTGGATCACAATAAACTGTGGAAAATTCTGAAAGAGGTGGGAATACCAGACCACCTGATCTGCCTCTTGAGAAATTTGTATGCAGCTCAGGAAGCAACAGTTAGAACTGGACATGGAACAACAGACTGGTTCCAAATAGGAAAAGGAGTACATCAAGGCTGTATATTGTCACCCTGCTTATTTAACTTCTATGCAGAGTACATCATGAGAAACGCTGGACTGGAAGAAACACAAGCTGGAATCAAGATTGCCAGGAGAAATATCAATCACCTCAGATATGCAGATGACACCACCCTTATGGCAGAAAGTGAAAAGGAACTCAAAAGCCTCTTGATGAAAGTGAAAGTGGAGAGTGAAAAAGTTGGCTTAAAGCTCAACATTCAGAAAACGAAGATCATGGCATCTGGTCCCACCACTTCATGGGAAATAGATGGGGAAACAGTGGAAACAGTGTCAGACTTTATTTTTCTGGGCTCCAAAATCACTGTAGATGGTGACTGCAGCCATGAAATGAAAAGACGCTTACTCCTTGGAAGGAAAGTTATGACCAACCTAGATAGCATATTCAAAAGAAGAGACATTACTTTGCCAACAAAGGTCCGTCTAGTCAAGGCTATGGTTTTTCCTGTGGTCATGTATGGATGTGAGAGTTGGACTGTGAAGAAGGCTGAGCACCGAAAAATTGATGCTTTTGAATTGTGGTGTTGGAGAAGACTCTTGAGAGTCCCTTGGACTGCAAGGAGATCCAACCAGCCCATTCTGAAGATCAGCCCTGGGATTTCTTTGGAAGGAATGATGCTAAAGCTGAAACTCCAGTACTTTGGCCACCTCATGTGAAGAGTTGACTCATTGGAAAAGACTCTGATGTTGGGAGGGACTGGGGGCAGGAGGAGAAGGGGAGGACAGAGGATGAGATGGCTGGATGGCATCACTGACTCGATGGACGTGAGTCTGAGTGAACTCCTGGAGTTGGTGATGGACAGGGAGGCCTGGTGTGCTGCGATTCATGGGGTCGCAAAGAGTTGGACACGACTGAGCGAATGATCTGATCTGATCTGATCAATGGGTAATGGAATACAATTTTTTATGTTTTAATTAATTTTTTGATTTCTCTGAGATTTTACAGTATTCATGTGCTCTTCTTGAGTTAAATCTACTTTTGATCAGAAAAAGAAGTGAGGCTCCCAGTTGGAGACTTTCTCCTTTAGTGGTAAAAAACAGAAGTTACCATGGCAGTGTGGCTTTATCAGAGACTTCAGGATGTGAACTCAGGTATGCTGGCGATATGTCACTCTATCACAAAACACCAGCAAGGGATGAAAGAGCAGGAACATTTGAAAACGAGGTCTTGAGGAACAAGAACTACACAGCTATTTGGCCCCATATATATATATATTTTTTAATAGGAGACTTACTGACATTTGAAAGATGGGGGCCTATGCTACTGACTGGAGGTTGATTGGCATTTATGGGCAGTATAAGGCATTATTTGCCCCCCATCCAAACCCTCACCCATCCAGCCTCTGAATTAAATTGGATCAGCTATAAAACTTTCTATGGCTATTTGCAGAAAGACTAGTTGTCGTTTTCAAAATATGACTTATCTGGATAGAAATTTGGAAAAGTAACTTGTGACATTTTAAACACTTACTGACTCTTGTTAAAAAAGAAAGGAAAATTGTACTTGTTTATAGAGAGTAAAAAATGAAAAGAACTGAGAATAGTTTCATATCAAGTCATTTTTGAAATAGTTGGGTCTAAATCCCAATGGATTTTGTAAAAATTGAAATAATGTTTTGATGGAGCACATGATTGTTATAAATATCCATTTATATTCATACCTCAGGAGTGGGCCAGTTCCCTTAATTTTCCTCATAAATCGAAAATTATTTTCACAAATGGAAGTTTATCATTTTTATGATGCCACAACTTGACCCTTAGAATTCTGGAATTCTCAGGTTTTCCTGCTGAATATATATTTTTGGAAATGGATGTATATATGTTCACACTTAAGATGGTACCCTAATATTTATTAGCCCTCCTTTGTTTCTCTATAGGGTTGAAGCATATTTATGAATATTTTATCTTTAACTAAGTTTCTTGCAAAGGAAAAATTGTATTTTCTTAAGAAAAATGTACTATCATACTCTCAAATTTATGCAGAGGCAGTTTTTCTATCTGTTAAGGATTCAATTCCAGGAATAATGGGTTTTCTTTTGGGGTCCCAGTCATCTTCAAGACAACCCAAGATTTGAGCATTATAAAGATTTCTCTCTTGGTTCCTTTGTGCTCTCTCGCTCTCTCTCCCTCCTTCCCTCCCTCCTTCTCCCTCTCCCTCTCTGTCTTTTTCTGTCTCTGCCTTTCTTTTCTGCATTCTGGTGTACACCATTTTTATCTTTTATGTACAAAACCCTCTTCACTCTTCCAATCCCATCCCCTACTATGAAGATCTTAGTTTTCCCAAAAAGTTTACCCTCATTCATTATTCATTTTCTCAGAGCCCTTTTAGCCATCAGGAATTATATATTATGATAATTTCATGCATAGTATTAGGAGATGAAATTTTCAGTGCTTTGCAATCCACTGGTAGAGATCTCAACTGGCCACCTGGTGGTTTGCTTTGATTCAGATGTTCAAAAGTTTATTTGTTGCCAGGGCCTCAAGGTTTTTCTTGAAAAGTTGGATCTTGTGAAAAACATCAGAAGATTTAACCATCTTGGATTCCTAGCCACATGGCAGTAGTGAGCTGAAGTGGAGAGGGAGCAGCTCCCGTCCTCCGTGCATCATAGTCTTTCCCAATCTTTGGGGTCTTCATTCATCTCTGTTCCCTCCCTGGTCTCAGCGGTCATGTGACTTTACCACTCCTGTTCCCTTCCTTCCTGCTCATGTAATTTCCTCTCCCAGAACCCTCCTTTCTCCTCCTCCAAAAGACATGGGAACATTGGGAATTCTGGTTGCAACTGCTGGACCAATAAGAGGGGATACCTTTAGTTTGGGCTTCCCTGGAGGCTCAGATGGTAAAGAATCTGCCTGCAATGCAGAAGACCTGGATTCAATCTCTGGGTCAGGAAGATCCCCTGGAGAAGAGAATGGCAACCCACTCCAGTATTCTTGCCTGGAGAATTCCATGGACAGAGGAGCCTTGTGGATTACAGTCCATGTGGTCACACAAGAGTTGGACACCACTGAGTGACTAACAATAACACACCTTTAGTTATCCCTCAAATGAGTCCTCAGCTCACTGAGTGACTAACAATAACACACCTTTAGTTATCCCTCAAATGAGTCCTCAGCTTATATGCAGGCTGGACTCTGGAAAGAGAATGTTGACAGCTGTTATGAACAGCTTCTAAGGTTATTTGAGGTCACTGCTATCTCAGTCGATCAACCATTTAGACTTATTGGTATAATTTGTTCTCTGGTATTTTTCAGATGTGTTATTCATCTTTTTAAAGATTAGGAGATCATGCAATGAACTTAAATATGTTTTATCATAATCTGAACCAAAATGAAAGTTCAAAGAACTTTAAAATTCTGTTGGTGCATGTCTAGTATTCAATAACACACAACTATTCACAGTTCTTCTGGGGTTTGGAAGGCGGTCTTTTATGGGGTCATATCTTACTCCTTGGAAGGAAAGTTATGACCAACCTAGATAGAATATTCAAAAGCAGAGACATTACTTTGCCAGCAAAGGTCTGTCTAGTCAAGGCTATAGTTTTTCCAGTAGTCATGTATGGATGTGAGAGTTGGACTGTGAAGAAAGCTGAGCGCTGAAGAATTGATGCTTTTGAACTGTGGTGTTGGAGAAGACTCTTGAGAGTCCCTTGGACTGCAAGAAGATTCAACCAGTCCATTCTAAAGGAGATCAGTCCTGGGTGTTCTTTGGAAGGAATGATGCTAAAGCTGAAACTCCAATACTTTGACCACCTCGTGCAAAGAGTTGACTCATTGGAAAAGACTCTGATGCTGGGAGGGATTGGGGGCAGGAGGAGAAGGGGACAACAGAGGATGAGATGGCTGGATGGCATCACTGACTCGATGCACATGAGTTTGAGTGAACTCCGGGAGTTGGTGATGGACAGGGAGGCCTGACGTGCTGCAATTCATGGGGTAGCAAAGAGTCGGATGTGACTGAGCGACTGAACGGAACTGAATTGATCTGAGTTTTCCTTTTCCCCACAAATATTTGGTAACTTTTCCCTGGTGTTGCCCCTCAGATCTGGCTGTCCTGATCTCCCTGAATATGCCAAGAGCACCCCAGTCCCAGCCTATGCTTAGCATTCAGCAGATGTTTGTTAGATGAATGAACACTTCTATATGTGTTTGTGAAGCCGAGAGAGAGAGGCAAAACAACCTGCTTTTGGTCATACATGAAGTCATTGAGAAAACGGGTTAGATTTGGCTGTTTAGTTCAAACATTTATTTAAGAGCTGCCTTCCACCATTTCTTCCTAATTCCTATCAAATGACACTGTCATTCAGCTTTTTAGTAAAAGTTCAGTTTTCACTTGCCACGAACCTTTGAAATAATTCCAGGTATTGGTGATTCTTATTCTAATTCATGCTTCCAACAGAATTGAATTCAAACAATGGTTTCCGACTATTAGAACCTGGACAAACTGTTTCCTTGCCTAAATAATTGGTGAAATTCTGACATTTGGGGTTCATGATTCCCTATTCAGACTGCAAACATCACAGCTTATGGTTCCACTCTGTTGGCAGTGGGTTTACCCACCAAAAGTCTAGAGGATCACATATTTGTGTGGTGTCTTGAAAGTGAAAGTGAAGTTGCTCAGTCATGTCTGACTCTTTGCGACCCCATGGACTGTAGCCTACCAGGCTCCTCAGTTCATGAAATTTTCCAGGCAAGAGTATTGGAGTGGGTTGCCATTTCCTTCTCCAGGGGATCTTCCCAACCCAGGGATTGAACCCGGGTCTCCTGCATTGCAGGCAGGAGCCTGTTGCATGGGCTTTCCACCAGGGAAGCCCATGTGTGGTGTATTATCAGCCTGCAAACAATTCATGCCTTTGTGCTGTCCACAGATGCCAATCTCACCTCTTTTAGCAGCTCTTGGCCCTGAACCTGGGGTGTTTACTCTAAATTCATTTATGGTGTCTTTTTGAAGTTTTGCCACCTTACAAAATGAACACTAGTTTAGTTTTGCTTTGTTTTCTTGCTTTGGGTGAGGCTTTCTCTGTGCAACTTTGTATGAGTTGTACAGATTGCCTTTTGGACCTAACTTAATTCATCTGTCAGAAGTGACAAGGACTTTGGAGGCATTTCCTTCCAGAGTCTCCCAAGTGTACGTACACATGAGGACATCACACTCACGGACACGCAGGCTCACACATGCCATCGCGAACTGAGAATAGCTCAGTGTTGCTGAAGATCTAGTCAGTCATGGAAAAAGCTTTACCTAGAAGTGAAAGCCTGATTTGGAATGAGCTTTTCCTTGTTTGTCCTTTCCTTGAGACACTGTAGTTACTGCAAAAATGAAGATAAAAAGATCCTTTAGAAGGGAGAGTAAATAACAACTATTTTACCCATAAAACTACCGAAATCTTAAATATACATGATATGCACCAAACTGAAAAGAGTTTTCATGGGTGCCCCAGAGAAAGATTGCTTTAGGAGACTTCACTTCATGAAAACAAAATGGATTCACTTTTATCTCTATATCTATTTCATCTATACCAATACCTATATCTGATTATATCTATGTAGGTATGTGTACATATATGCATACACACATTCTCACACACCCACTGTGTTTATTTGTATTGGCCAAAAAATGATGAACTATTGATGATTTTGTATGGTTTAGCCCAGGAACTATGATCACAGAATAGATTCTTTCCTCTCTTCCCAACCACTTGTTTCCTTCTATGCTAGAAAAATGACCAGGGGCTGGAAATGTCAAGAGAGAATTGAGATGTTGTGTAAACAGAATGTCATGGTGGCCCCAAGATTTCTACACCTTGGTGTGTGCACCCAAAATAATTCCATCCCCTTGAATGTAGCTGATATGTGTGAATAGGATGCCGTCACTTCTGAGATTCAGTTCAGTTCGGTTCAGTCGCTCAGTCGTGTCCAACTCTTTGTGACCCCATGAACCGCAGCACACCAGGACTCCCTGTCCATCACCAACTCCCGGGGTCCACTTCTGAGATTAGGTTACATTATAAGACAAAAATGAAGGGATTTTATAGACGTGGTTAAGGTCCCAAATCAGTTGATTTTGTTTTTTAATTGGAGCATAGTTGACTTACAGTGTTGTGTTAGTTTCAGGGGAACAGCAAAATGAATCAGTTATACACATACTCACTCTTTTTTAGATTCTTTTCCTGTATAGGTCATTACAGAGTATTCAGTAGAGTTCCCTGTGCTATACACTAGGTCCTTCAGTTCAGTTCAGTCGCTCAGTCGTGTCCGACTCTTTGTGACCCCATGAATCGCAGCACACCAGGCCTCCCTGTCCATCACCAACTCCCGGAGTTCACTCAGACTCATGTCCATCGAGTCAGTGATGCCATCCAGCCATCTCATCCTCTGTCCTCACCTTCTCCTCCTGCCCCCAGTCCCTCCCAGCATCAGAGTCTTTTCCAATGAGTCAACTCTTCACATGAGGTGGCCAAAGTACTGGAGTTTCAGCTTTAGCATCATTCCTTCCAAAGAAATCCCAGGGCTGATCTCCTTCAGAATGGACTGGTTGGATCTCCTTGCAGTCCAAGGGACTCTCAAGAGTCTTCTCCAACACCACAATTCAAAAGCATCAATTCTTCAGCACTCAGATTTCTTCACAGTCCAACTCTCACATCCATACATGACCACAGGAAAAACCATAGCCTTGACTAGATGGACCTTTGTTGGCAAAGTAATGTCTCTTCTTTTCAATATGCTATCTAGGTTGGTCATAACTTTTCTTCCAAGGAGTAAGCATCTTTTAATTTCATGGCTGCAGTCACCATTTGCAGTGATTTTAGGTCCTTACTAGTAATCTATTTCATATATGCTTCTAAATTGCTTCAGTTATGTCTGAATCTTTGCAACCCTATGGACTACAGCTCACGAGGATCCACTCACTGTCCATGGGATTCTCCAGGCAAGAATACTGGAGTGGGTTGCCATGCCCCCCTCCAAGGGGGCAAATTATTGATTTTCAATTAATTAGCAGAGATGTTATTCTCAATGGGTCTTAGTCAGGTGAGAGCCTTTAAAGGAAGGCTGGGTTCTTCCCACAGAGACAGACATCCTATCAGGATCTTGATGAAAGGATCAGATGCACTGTCAGCTGCCTATGGAGGGGAATGACTCCTAGGAACTCAGAGTCCCAGTCTTAAAATACCAGGAAACTGAAGACTGTCAACAGTCTGATTGAGTTTGGAGAAGGACTTGAGCTCCAGCTGAGGAGACAACCTGGCCAGCACCTTGACTGCAGCCTCCTAAGACCATGAGCAGAGGGCCCAGCCAAGATATACCCAGTGTGTGCTAAAGTTTTGGTCACTGGTTATAAAACAATAGAAAACAAACATAACAAGATCTGTGTTTTCAGATGGCAGGTCTAACTGCACCTGTGCCTGCTGCTGTCTGCGCCTCCGCCCTCCTGCTTCATCCCATCCCCAGGAAGCCATCCAGGCACAGATAGACCGTCATGTTCATGCTGGCTTCAGCTATTGCTTTTGCTCCCATATCTGAACTCGGCTTTATCCTTATGTGTTTCATTCTGTTACTGCAAAAGGGGGAAGTTATCTTTTCAGGAAAAAAAAAATATTTAGCTGATTCTTGGTTTGGAACCATCAGACACTTGATGCTAGGAGTGGGGTCTTGGGCTGTTCCCTAAAAAAACATAATCCTCTAGCTTTGCATGTGGAAAAAGCCATGTGGCTGCCATAATATACTTCTTTTATTTCCTTGCTCTCTTTTCAAATGTTCTTTCCTGTTCAGGCATCTGGGCTTTTTCTTCCTCTTTCCCTTTGTGTGGTGGCATCTGCCTTGAATGTTGATGAAGAAAACTTGGTTCCCCACCAAGAACTTATTTGGGGGTAATTAATTCTTGGCGCCCTAGCAGTGCCTCACAACTGTGACTTTCTTAGGTACGAATTGACTGACTAAATGTCCAGGCATGGGATGTGCAAATTATTGCCTTGCCTTTTGCCAAATATTAATCATTTATTGAACTTGCTGTAGCAGGAATGGTAATGGCGATTGCGTGTGTGGGTGGATAAAGACGGAATTCACAGGAGGGCAGTGAGGGAATCCTTGAGAACATGGGTTTTGGTCTCTTAAGTCATTTTCTTTGCAATTTTATGCTCTGGAGCCCTGGAAGAGGACCATTTTAGGAGGCTGAACCATGCCCCCAGGGAGATTATAGTCTATTAGGGCAGCAACCATGCAAAGAGATCACTCATGGACTTTTGATAGTGCAACCATGAGTACAAAGAGGCAAAAGGGAGGAGGCTAGGGAGATGCATTGTGTCTAGGGGGATGGAAAGCACATGAGAAGTGGTGCTTAACTAGACTTAGATGACGGAATTTAGCAGAAGAAAAAAAGTATGGAGAGATTAAGAATTTATTGATTTTTCAGCACACCTTGAACTGGATTTGAAACCGGATATACCTTCAGGAAAATTTTGTACTGTCCAATGCACGGCATCATAAAAGTTAATTAACCAATACTCTGCTATTTAGAATAGGTGAGTATTGGGAATGTAAATTCAGCCAGGGCAGCAGCCATCACCTTCTTGTTCTCTGTTGGGTCCACCATTCCAAACTCAGGGTTTGGCCTCTAGGGATACTCAGGTAAAGTTGGAGGCTCAGTGAATGAATCTCACCATTAAAAAGGTTTTCTAGTAAGATTAATTGTGTGATTGCATCTATAAAAACAAAAAAAGTAGGAAGAACAGAGTGTTTACATAGAAATGATTGCTCAATCACAGAGCATTGTTTCCCATTCATTAAAGCAGAGCTCCAAATGAATTCATTGATAGTCCAGTGGGATTCACTGGATTTTTCAATTTACAGTATATATGTGTGTGTGTGTGTGTATATATATATATATATATTTTCCCCCCTCAAGAGAGTGTCTCATTCACTAGCCTACCTTCCCATCTCACCTTCTGAACAATTAAAGATTTCATGAGGCTTTGGCAGACTCTCCTTTTTGATATTTTACCAGGTTCAGGCATAATAATGGGCTTTGGAGGCTAAGTGGTCAGCCAGGTCTGAATTCAAGACAAGTGATTCAGATCTTGAAAGTGTTGTGAAGCAGGACTTCAGAGCAGTAGAACAGAGAATTTCCAGGTTATCAAGAGTATGGGGCAGGGGGAAGAGGACAATCGAGATGGGCTGGCAATGGCCATAGGACATTGCCAATGTAGAAGACCAGGGAGATGCTTTCTGAAGTGGGGCCATGGAGGGGTTGTTAAGAGTGAACTGTAGAAATCCTATGTCCAGTCTGATTATCATGATGATGAGTCCTATGTCCTGATGGTCAGGAGCATAAGTTCAGGTCAGCCACTAAGAGCTGAGCCCTAAGTTTGTCTAATACCATCTTCACCAAGAAATGATCAGCTCTGTGCTGCCCAATGAGTTGGCTGGTTCACAGTAGACTTTTTCTCCCTGAAGGCTCATTTCCACATATACAGGCAGTTTCAGCTTTAACCACTCTAGACACTCTTCACAAAAATATTTCCTGCTTTCTAAGACTCACTGGGCACATGATGGCGGCTCCATTTGTAAAGACTCACTCTATCACTCATAGGACACAACAGTGTCCCCATGAGTATGAAAGGCATAATTGAAACCCAGATTTCTATTTTAGGGAGCAGGAGGTTATGTGCACAAAAAGCCTTTTTCCTGGATCTCATGTTAGATACCTCATTAACTTAAAAACAGAATGTGAATGTCAATTATAACCCTTGTTATTACTCATAACTGCAGTTCAGGTGAGTTGGCAGTTTTCCATACCTTCACAAACTGATAGCCTCCAGAATAAATGATATATCACCTGATGCCAATAGTCCTTAAAGAGCAATACTTGCACACAAGTGATGCAGGTTGCCACAGCTTCCACTGGAAGCTGCTTGTGGTCGTTTATCCTCTTCCTGCTGTTTCTGGTAGGCTCTGAGTTGACTGAATTCGGTCTTGAACGTGAAAGAGCTAGAGTTGTTACCTTTGGCTGTAGAGACTGTGGGTCAGAGAAGGTGGATGAGAAGGAAATTCTAGCAGGACCTTAGGGATGCAAAAGAGCAGTTTCTGTGCAGTGTTCAGATGATCCCAGGTGACCCCCAGAGTTCACAAACTAGAAAGCCAAGGGACTTTGGTGTGTTCCCTCCTGGGCTTGAACTTCTTTGTTTACTGTCCAAGTGTGGGAGTGAAATGCTCCATCACTTGGATGAGAGTCTCCGGTATGCATTTGCTGTAGAGTGTGTATGAGTTCCATGTGCCTGAGTCCATGAGTGTATGCTTGCTGCTGTATTTTTCCATCAAGACTTTAACCTGAGAGGGCTTCCCTAGTGGCTCAGTGGTAAAGAATCTGCTTGCCAATGCAGGAGACATGGATTCAGCCCCTGAATCCAGTCCCATGGATTCAGTGGAGTCTGGGAAGGTCCCACATGCCTCAGAGTAAACATGCCTGTGGCCACAACTACTGTGCCTGTGCTCTAGAGCCTGGCAGCCGCAACTACTGAGTCCATGTGTGGCAACGACTAAAGCCTGAGAGCCCTAGAGCCTGTGCTCTCCAACAGGAGAGGCCAGAGCAACATGAAGCCCAAGCACAGCAACTACAGAAAAGCCTGCACAACAATCAAGACACAGCAGAGCCAAATCAATCAATCAATAAAATTATTAGAAAAGACTTTAACTTGAGAAACCAGTGTCCTGATGGTGAATGGTAAAGTCCCTATATGGATACATTTACCCATGAGTTCTAGAGGGAAGGGATGGAAAATTTTGACTTTTGTGTAAAAAAGGATGCCCCTACTTTGTAGTCTATTAGTATTCAGTTTCCTTATTTCATAGCCTAAAGGAAAAAGAAGGGGTGCCCCCTGGAGTTCTGTCTTTCACCAGGATGATGGCGGCCACTTCCATTGGCTCTTCAAACTGCAGGGTCCTGCTTCCGCTACTAGCTAATCATCTATCCCAGCACACGCCCGAGAGAAACCCACTACCCCTCATTATTATAGTTGAACAGATGGTTCGGAGCAGTTTTCTGCATTTCTATATGATGCCAAGTGAAAATGAACACTCATGGGGACTCTCTGTTATTCTAAAACCAAGATCTTAGTTTGGGTATTTGGAGACCCTGCCCAAGACCGGAATTTTCAGTAGTCCTAATTTCCAGCACTTCTCTGCTCCTTGGGCAAATGTTATGGGGAAGCTGTGTGCTCTGAGGAGGCTGTGCGGGCAGTTCTAATTTATTTCTTTTCATTTCTTTATATTTTAGGTATATATTTATCAAAACTTATTATCCTATGATCAGAAAAAATGTTACATATGCTCAATGATTTGTAGAAAGCAATCCTAAATAAACATACAGGAAGTTAATGAATGATTAGTTATTGGGCATCAGTGCTTTCTGACATTACAAATTTCCTGATGTGTGTGTGTGTGTTTTTAATCTGTCTGTCCCACTAGAATACAGAAGGTAGAAATCTTGCTCGAGTCAATACAGCTTTCTCAGAAGAAGGATCAGTTCAGTTGCTCAATCGTGTCTGACTCTGTGCGACTCCATGGACTGCAGTACACCAGGCCTCCCTGACCATCACCCACTCCCGCAGTTTGCTCAAACTCATGTCCATCAAGTTGGTGACGCCATCCAACCATCTCATCCTCTTTCGTCCCCTTCTACTCACACCTTCAATCTTTCCCAGCATCAGGGTCTTTGCCAATGAGTCAGTTCTTCACGTTAGGTGGCCAAAGTATTGGAGTTTCAGCTTCAGCATTAGTTCTTCCAATGAATATTCAGGACTGATTTGCTTTAGGATGGACTGGTTGGATCTCCTTGAAGTCTAAGGGACTCTCAAGAGTCTTCTCCAACACCGCAGTTCAAAAGCATCAATTCTTTGGTGCTCAGCTTTCTTTATAGTTCAACTCTCACATCCATACTTGACTACTGGAAAAGCCATAGCTTTGACTAGACAGAACTTTGTTGCAAAGTAATGTCTCTGCTTTTTAATATGCTGTCTTAATATGCTAGGTTGCTCATAGCTTTTCTTCCAAGGGGCAAGCGTCTTTTAATTTCATGGCTGCAAGTCACCATCTGCAGTGATTTTGGAGCCCCCCAAAATAAAGTC
Source organism: Bos grunniens (assembly GCF_055505025.1). Taxonomy (NCBI): domain Eukaryota; kingdom Metazoa; phylum Chordata; class Mammalia; order Artiodactyla; family Bovidae; genus Bos; species Bos grunniens. Next base: position 74,873,343 of record NC_141170.1, read on the forward strand.
TCTCACTCTTTCCGTTGTTTCCCCATCTATTTGCCATGAAGTAATGGGACCAGAAAACGAAGATCATGGCATCTGGTCCCATCACTTCATGGGAAATAGATGGGGAAACAGTGGAAACAGTGTCAGACTTTATTTTTTTGGGCTCCAAAATCACTGCAGATGGTGTCTGCAGCCATGAAATTAAAAGAGGCTTACTCCTTGGAAGGAAAGTTATGACCAACCTAGATAGCATATTGAAAAGAAGAGACATTACTTTGCCAATAAAGGTCTGTCTAGTCAAGGCTATGGTTTTTGCAGTGGTCATGTATGGATGTGAGAGTTGGACTGTGAAGAAAGCTGAGTGCTGAAGAATTGATGCTTTTGCACTGTGGTGTTGGAGAAGACTCTTGAGAGTCCCTTGGACTGCAAGGAGATCCAACCAGTCCATTCTGAAGGAGATCAGCCTTGGGATTTCTTTGGAAGGAATGATGCTAAAGCTGAAACTCCAGTACTTTGGCCACCTCATGTGAAGAGTTGACTCATTGGAAAAGACTCTGATGCTGGGAGGGATTGGGGGCAGGAGGAGAAGGGGATGACAGAGGATGAGATGGCTGGTTGGCATCACTGACTCAATGCACGTGAGTCTGGGTGAACTCCGGGAGTTGGTGATGGACAGGGAGGCCTGGCGTGCTGCGATTCATGGGGTCGCAAAGAGTCGGACACGACTTGAGCGACTGAACTGAACTGAACTGAATGGGACCAGATGCCGTGATCTTAGTTTTCTGAATGTTGAGTTTTAAACCAACTTTTTCACTCTCCTCTGTCACTTTCATCAAGAGGCTCTTTGTTTTTTTTTCGCTTTCTACCATAAGGGTGGCGTCATCTGCATATCTGAGGTTATTGATATTTCTCCTGGCAATCCTGATTCTAGCTTGTGCTTCACCCAGCCCAGCATTTCACATGATGTACTCTGCATATAAGTTAAATAAGCAGGGTGACAATATACAGCCGTGATGTACTCCTTTCCCAATTTGGGACCTGTGTGTTTTTCCATGTCCAGTTCTTACTGTTGCTTCTTGACCTGCATACAGATTTCTCAGGAGGCAGGTCACATGGTCTGGTATTCCCATCTCTTGAAGAATTTTCCACAGTTTGTTGTGATCCACACAGTCAAAGGCCTTGGCATAGTCAGTAAAGCAGAAGTAGATGTTTTTCAGAAGAAAGATAGGATAGTCATTTCATAAATATTTGTTAAATGCATGGCTCAGCCATGAGGACTGAGTGACGTAAGAAATGGTGGCAGCAATGTTAAATTCCACTTTATGAGTTGCTCCCCTTTAAATCTAACCTGAAGAAAACTGCCTTGAAAGTTTGTATTTATTGAGTGGTCTATTGTGTTTCAGGTACTGAGGTAAGTAGTTTGTTGATATGAATGAGTTTTTCATTTGCAGTTCTATGAAGTATGTACTATGATTATACCCATTTTTTAAATGAAATTACTAAAGTTGCAGAGGTTATAGATGTGCCCAAGAATTAGGACTAATAAGGTGAGTGACCGTAATTTGACTCCTGATTTGGCTAATATCAGAGCCACTGCTTGCTTTGACTTGTTTTTTCAGCAAGCCAATCAATGAAGCTACTCTTAGGGTTCTCTAACGGTCAGACACTGTGTTGGGTGCCTGGCAGTGTGGTCTCTGCATTTTCTACCTGCTAAGGAGGAGAGGAGTGCAGGGCAGGGATTGGGGGAGGAGGAACTGGTGCGTCTGCATGCAGCAGTAGTGTAAACTGATAGGTTTCAGCCAACTTACTTCCCGGATAGTCCTGATGGAGGGGACAGTGACAGTGAAAGACCCCGTAGCGGGACCAGAGTGACAGTCTGTTTGCAGGACATGCTGTGGCTGCTTCCAAAACAGATTCTAGTGTTAAGTCTGGAACAGAGATCTTGTCAGTTTCTCTCTGGTCGAGTTAAACCCAGAGCTGTCCCTTAAAAATATTGACCCAGTCAGTGTTTTACCCACTTCACTTCTTCTCGGAATGGAAGTTTACAGAGAGTTGTTTGTTGTCAACGAGGAGGAGAGAGTGAGAAGGGAAAAGCCAGCAATACATCGCCTGCCCAAAAAAGTGCAGCATCTCACTGCTAGTCATCCTAGCAGGCGGATCTTTCAGAACTGCTTATTAGTTTTCATTTCAGGGTGGATTGTTTTAATGTCACTCATGGTGCTTCATAATCATCACGCCCTCGCCAGAGAGGACACCTCTAACAAGAGCAGGATCAGATCCTGTTCTCAGAAAGAAGGGTGTGTTAGAATCTCCATCATTCTACCTTACTGGCTTCCTTTACTTGAAGATATAGTTTCAAAATGTTTCTGTTTGCTTACTAATACAAAGCTGTATAGGATAGACTCTATGTTTTATAATCACACTCTCAATTATGTAAAATTCTTGTAACATAGTGAATAATCATCAGAAATGTTTTGCCTTCCATTTTTTCCCTTCCCTGTATTTTTTTTTTTAATAGGCTGCGGGACACATTGCAGCAAATATTTCACACGGGAGATTGTGCCACCAAAATAATTAATGCCAGAAAGTTATGTGAAGGTCTTCCTGTATTAAGTAAACTAGCCTTTGCAGAAAATGGAAAGATAAATGGTGGGAGAGTTGAGAATAAAGCTGCTATAAAAATGGCCTAAGGTTTAAGATATATAAACTACAGGAAAAGAACCCACATATTTTTATCTTGGCTGAGAAAGGTTACTATTTTTCTAAGACAGTAACAGAACAATAACATCTTCAGTTAGCAAATAATTGCACAACTGTGTGATCAGATGCTTATAGAGGTTGCAAGGAAAAAAAAATTAACAGGGACTGTGCTTTGCCCAGCTTTTGTTTGCTGCCCTTCTAGTGATTAGATTCTGTCAATCAAAGACTATTTTTTATATAAAAAGCAATTAGGAGTTAGATTTCAGTACCTCTGAAGGGCAACCAAACTTGAACGCAGCTAGAGATTGCAGTTACTCTATGGCTAACATTATCATGGTAGTGGATTATAGGTATTGGCGTTTAGCTTTGTAAACTGTGCTCACCTAGGGATTTTAATAAACCGTGGATTGAAGTTTTATGTTTTCCCTTCCTGAGAGCATCTAGCATTTTTACACTGAGACTTTATTAGTTGTTCATATGGCTTCATCAAATCGCAATTCATACATAGAGGTACAAGGACTGAAAATAGATATATTCCAACCAGTGGAGTAGGATCGGTTTGTAAGTCGATATCTGCCGAGAAAAAAAAAGCTCCTAAGGACCCTTTGTGTTCCTTCTAAATAAACAGCTCTTTTTCTCCACGCTTCAAGTAAACTTTTATCTTCCCCAACTCAATGATCTAATGAGGACCATGGTAATGATACAATAGGTGGACTCAGAAAGTTCAGGGAAGGGTCCAGGCTTCTCACATAACATCCCAACCCAGGGAGACCAGGCAGACCACTCGGGCCATGCTTCCCTCCTCTCTTTGTGCATTCCCAAGGCCCCTCATCTGTCCTGCCTTATTTCTGGTTCTCTACCATCTGCAGCGGGAACGTCTATTGAATATTCTGACCTCATTCTCTGGGTATTGCTCCCAGGATGTCACTGCAAGGTCTGTGCACAGAAGAGGTGACAGGAACGGCTGCACTGCAGAGCTGAGGTCTGCATGGCTGAGCCAGTGAAGAGAGTAGCCCTAAGTCCACATTTGTCCATCAGATCCACTAGAAGGATCTTCTGGCCCATACCCTCCACTGGACCCCATGTGGCAACTAGAATGCTGGTTTTGATTTGAACATATTGTCTCTCCTACCCTTTCCATTGCTTTTATCACTTATCTCTTCAATGCTTTCTCTTAAGATAATAAAATAATAGAGTCTGGCCAAAGTGTGACTCCTGACCCATTTCACCCCACATTCATGTCCCTCTTGCTCTCTGGGCTCCAGCAACATGGCTGTCTCAAAGCATTACTTCTGTCTACTAAAGGACCTTTTGATATGAAGTTGCCTCTACACAAAAGCCTCTGCCTGTAACCGTCACCTTTAATTCTTCTCAAGCAGGATATCCCAGCTCATTCTTCCCTTCTCAGGGGAGTCCTCCCAATGAGGTCGTCACCCTATTGTGCACTCCTTCTTAGCACCAGGCACCTCTCCTTTCAAGCATTTACCATGCTTGTACCTTTATCTGTCTCTCCTTAGTAGATGGTAAGCTTCATGTGGGCAGGGGCCACTTCTGTTTGACCTCATCATTTCATCTCTAGTGCTTAGCGTAGTGCCTGCCACTGAGGAGGCAGTTGATAAATCTCGGTTAAAATGAGGAAAAGACAGAGAATGAATGAGAGGGAGTGGTAGATAGATCATGTGCAAACACACACTAGAGAGGGAAAGAAGAAGTAAGGAGGGAGAGAAGTGGAGAGAGAGAGAGAGAGAGAGAGATGGGCAATTCACTCCCCTGTAGCCTACTGAAGAGAGTGATGACGTGGCTCTCCATTTCTGCTTTGAATAGTGCATTTCACTGAATCTAAGATACATAATTGTATGATACATGATTACTTTCATCACAGAGAAAGAACAAACATAGCCTGTTAAACTATTACATACTATTGATTGTAAAATGCCTCCCAATTTTAGACATCAAAACTTCAGATGGCAACATGTAAAAAGATGAGCATCTTAGAGTTGATGCACATTAGAGCTGGATTACATTAAATCTAGTAAGAATGAGCTCAGTCAATAGTCAGATGGATGTGGGTTGAAGAATGATGGCCTTGAGGATTAATGCTATAGCACACCAGTTTTGAATGTCAGAATGCCACTGCTGACCTCAGCAGTGTTTTTTCCATTTTTTTCTTTTCTGTAGTGTGACTTGGATTAGGGTACATCAGCACTAAATTTCAGATGGTTGGGATTAAGAGAGGCAGTCTATATTTTTTTTTAATTTTTTTAAAATTTTATTTTATTTTTAAACTTTACCAATTGTATTAGTTTTGCCAAATATCAAAATGAATCCACCACAGGTATACATGTGTTCCCCATCCTGAACCCTCCTCCCTCCTCCCTCCCCATACCCTCCCTCTGGGTCATCCCAGTGCACTAGCCCCAGGCATCCAGTATCGTGCATCGAACCTGGACTGGTAACTCGTTTCATATGATATTATACATGTTTCAATGCCATTCTCCCAAATCATCCCACCCTCTCCCTCTCCCACAGAGTCCATAAGACTGTTCTATACATCAGTGTCTCTTTTGCTGTCTCGTACACCGGGTTATTGTTACCATCTTTCTAAATTCCATATATATGTGTTAGTATACTGTATTGGTATTTTTCTTTCTGGCTTACTTCACTCTGTATAATAGGCTCCAGTTTAATCCACCTCATTAGAACTAATTCAAATGTATTCTTTTTAATGGCTGAGTAATACTCCATTGTGTATATGTACCACTGCTTTCTTATCCATTCATCTACTGATGGACATCTAGGTTGCTTCCATGTCCTGGCTATTATAAACAGTGCTGTGATGAACACTGGGGTACACGTGTCTCTTTCCCTTCTGGTTTCCTCAGTGTGTATGCCCAGCAGTGGGATTGCTGGATCATAAGGCAGTTCTATTTCCAGTTTTTTAAGGAATCTCCACACTGTTCTCCATAGTGGCTGTACTAGTTTGCATTCCCACCAACAGTGTAAGAGGGTTCCTTTTCTCCACACCCTCTCCAGCATTTATTATTTGTAGACTTTTGGATCACAGCCATTCTGACTGGTGTGAAATGGTACCTCATAGTGGTTTTGATTTGCATTTCTCTGATAATGAGTGATGTTGAGCATCTTTTCATGTGTTTGTTAGCCATCTGTATGTCTTCTTTGGAGAAATGTCTATTTAGTTCTTTGGCCCATTTTTTGATTGGGTCGTTTATTTTTCTGGAGTTGAGCTGTAGGAGTTGCTTGTGTATTTTTGAGATTAGTTGTTTGTCAGTTGCTTCATTTGCTATTATTTTCTCCCATTCTGAAGGCTGCCTTTTCACCTTGCTAATAGTTTCCTTTGATGTGCAGAAGCTTTTAAGGTTAATTAGGTCCCATTTGTTTATTTTTGCTTTTATTTCCAATATTCTGGGAGGTGGGTCATAGAGGATCCTGCTGTGATGTATGTCGGAGAGTGTTTTGCCTATGTTCTCCTCTAGGAGTTTTATAGTTTCTGGTCTTACGTTGAGATCTTTAATCCATTTTGAGTTTATTTTTGTGTATGGTGTTAGAAAGTGGTCTAGTTTCATTCTTTTACAGGTGGTTGACCAGATTTCCCAGCACCACTTGTTAGAGAGATTGTCTTTAATCCATTGTATATTCTTGCCTCCTTTGTCAAAGATAAGGTGTCCATATGCACGTGGATTTATCTCTGGGCTTTCTATTTTATTCCATTGATCAATATTTCTGTCTTTGTGCCAGTACCATACTGTCTTGATAACTGTGGCTTTGTAGTAGAGCCTGAAGTCAGGTAGGTTGATTCCTCCAGTTCCATTCTTCTTTCTCAAGATAGCTTTGGCTATTCGAGGTTTTTTGTATTTCCATACAAATTGTGAAATTATTTGTTCTAGCTCTGTGAAGAATACCGTTGGTAGCTTGATAGGGATTGCATTGAATCTATAAATTGCTTTGGGTAGTATACTCATTTTCACTATATTGATTCTTCCAATCCATGAACATGGTATATTTCTCCATCTATTAGTGTCCTCTTTGATTTCTTTCACCAGTGTTTTATAGTTTTCTATGTATAAGTCTTTAGTTTCTCTAGGTAGATATATTCCTAAGTATTTTATTCTTTTCGTTGCAATGGTGAATGGAATTGTTTCCTTAATTTCTCTTTCTGTTTTCTCATTATTAGTGTATAGGAATGCAAGGGATTTCTGTGTGTTGATTTTATATCCTGCAACTTTACTATAATTGATTAGTTCTAGTAATTTTCTGGTAGAGTCTTTAGGGTTTTCTATGTAGAGGCAGTCTTTAATATGGAAAGAGGAAGGCATCATGGCCATCAACAGACTAACCAATGGACTAGCAAGTTAAGTACAGCCTGCATGTGTCCTCAGTTGCTTCAGTCATGTCCAACTCTGCGACCCTATGGACTGTAGCCCTTCATGCTTCTCTGTCTATCGGATTCTCCAGACAAGAATATTGGAGTGGGTTGCCATGGCATTCTCCAGGGGATCTTCTGCATCCAGGGATCGAATGTGCATCTACTATGGCTCCTGACTTGCAGGTGGATTCTTTACTGCTGAACCACTGGGGAAGCCCAAAAACAGTACAGAGTGTTGTCCAAAGAAGTGTACAAGTGTATCTTTTCCCTGAGCTCCTAAAGAGTAGCATATTTATGCATCTTTTGAGGTTGTCTTGGCACCACACTACTCTGAAGAGGAGTAATGGATTAACAGTGGTTTCAGTCAATATTTAGGGGTAAATCTATAAAGTTGCAAAGCCATCACTCTTGCTCTCCAGCTGAAGAAGGAAGACTAACCGATCAATAGTCAAGAGTCTTCATTCTGATCCTGAGTCTATAACTAGCTGAGTGACTCCATCACCCCATGACCTTCAGTGGGATTCTATGTCTCTAAGAAAGCTTTCCAATACCCACTCTTAATCTGAGTCTCCTTTCCCATATGACAATGAAATTGTAAGATCTCTAGGGTTTGTGTAGACATGCTCTCTCTTCCCTACACTCCTCCATTGATCCCTCTTCATCTTTCTTTTTAATCAATCAACACATTTTCAGTGCCAGTTACTATGCCATAGGATGACTTCTGCTCTTCTCTGCTTCTTTTGCATTTTTCCTCATTTCTGTTATTTGTTCTATTCATAGGTCTGATGCTGTGTCCTTCCTGCTGGTTTAGTTGTAGCAACTCAAATCCAGAAGCTTCCAGTTATGTCTAGAAATTAAAATGTGAGCAGTATGGCACTTAACATTGCCCTCTTAGTCTTTGTGCCCTTAGGGTCATAGACACAGTGTATGAAAGGACTGAATCTGACAGAATCTGTAGGGATTGTCTTAGCTAATTGTCTCATTTAATGGAAGCATTGAGGGGGATGAGTTTCCAAAGGTTACCCAGTTGGTTTTGCTGAACTCAGAACAGGATTCTCTAGGTTTCCATCACATGCACTCTCTATATACCAAGCTGACTTCATTCTTAATGATACCCAGAACAACATTTTCCTCTACCCTATTTTTAGTGTCTATTTACTTTGTCTTCTGAGTTTTGCAAACCTGTTTAGAAAAAGAATATATTTTTTCTCAAAAGCTCTTTTATTTCACGTTAAAAATATGAATATGAATTCCCTAAAAAGTTCAGCGCTTATAGTTTTCTTTAAATCACCAGCTTCAAAATGCTTTGTTGCTGCATTTTGAATTTAAATCCCTTTTCTTGGGAATAACCTGAGGACCCAGGATATTTCTTCAGAATCCTGCTTTAAAGATTGTCATTCCCCTGAAGACTTTGTCTCTGTAACTAGATTGTCTTAGCTCTGGCTGCTATAGCAAAACGCCATAGACTGGGTGACTACAATAGCAAACTCTTATTTCTTACAGTTTTGAAGGCTGGGAAGTTCAAATCAAGGTGCTGGCAGATTCAGTGTCTGATGAAGGCCTGCTTCCTGACTTATGGTGGGAGGACAGGGGAGCACTCTTGGGTCTTTTTTTTAGGTGCACAGTCCCATTCATGAGAGCTTCATCTTCATGACCTAATCACCTCCCAAAGGCCCCAACTCCAAATAGTATCATATTGGGACCCAGGATTCAGCACATGAATTTGGGGAGACACAAAAATTCAATCAGTAGTGCAGATGGAGTCTTAAGTCATGAATGTGGTTGGAAAGTCCTCAAGGGAGAGAATAGTGGGCAAGATGGACTGGGGTGAACATTTGTTGTGTACCTACTATTTGCCGTAACAAAATGACCTTATTTTAACCTTCACAACAATCAGCTGTCAATATGACTTTCACTTTACAGATAAAGAAACTGAGGTTCAGCAAGGTGAAAATGAGGGATTTACAAGTTACTTAGTAAGAGATTGAATCAGGATTTAAACCCAAATCTGTCACTATATGAAGACTCGTGTGTGTGTGTGCTCTGTTGTGTCTGACTCTTTGTAACCCCACAGTTTGTAGCCTACGAAGCTCCTTTGTCTATGGAATTGTCCAGGCAATAATGCTGGGGTGGGTTGCCATTTCCTTCTCCAGGGCATCTTCCTGACCCAGGGATTGAACCTATGTCTCTTGTATCTCCTGCACTGCCAGGTGGATTCTTTACCACTAGTGCCACTTGGCAGAAAAGGCAGTGGCACCCCACTCCAGTACTCTTGCCTGGAAAATCCCATGGACGGAGGAGCCTGTTGGGCTGCAGTCCATGGGATTGCTAAGAGTCAGACACGACTGAGCGACGTCACTTTCACTTTTCACTTTCATGCATTGAAGAAGGAAATGGCAACCCACTCCAGTGTTCTTGCCTGGAGAATCCCAGGGACAGGGGAGCCTGGTGGGCTGCCGTCTATGGGGTCGCACAGAGTCGGACACGACTGAAGCGACTTAGCAGCAGCAGCAGCTGCTGCTTCCCCTTGCCACTTGGGAAGTCCTTATGAAGCCTGGTATTTTTCTAGTAGTTTGTCTTTGCAGATCTAAGAACTTGGATTTTTCATAATGTGTGGTTAGTGTGGTTCTTGAGTTGTTGATTTAATATTTTATCTTACTGAAGACCAGTAACACGATCAGCAATTTCCCTAAAGAGCTTTACAAACCATCCCTTTCCATTTCCTTTTGTCTTATCTGAACATCCCTGGAAATTTATCATCAATAGGCAGCACTTTAGAGGTGAATTTTACCTTGAATTAATGGTGCAAAGTTACTACCAAAAATAAAGGGAGTTTGGCAGAAAGAAATTAATTGGTTTCAACTTAGTTGTGGGGCAAGACTTAATACTCTTTCTTTGTGGGAAATAACCAGTTGTGTTTTAATCACCCCAGCTGATCTGGTTCTTAACTCTAAAGTCATAAAATGTTGACTTTCCTCAATGCAGAGGCTTTATTTCTGTCCTTCAGACCACTCATTCCTCTTATTTGTAAAAAAGTTTTTAAAAAGTATCATTTTCCCTCTGTTAATTTGGGAGGCTAAGGTGATAGAATTCTGAAATTCTGAGCACCTGAGACTTGCCTGTGTTGGGTTTGGACTTTCCCAATCTGCAGTAGTGACATAGATGGAGTGAATTCCAATGACAACCCAGCCAAGGGAGGCCCAACATCAGTTTCATCTTTGCCTCTGTTTCAAAGATCTATCATTCAGGGTTTTAGAATATGGACAAACCACATGCTTTTGGCTACTGCAAGAGTTTAAGACATCCTCTAAGAAAAATACTGCATTATTATCTTTGAAGATTGTGATACTATTTATATAACAACAGCCACTGCCTCCATTTGGATTTCTCCTTAACTTTTTTTAAAAAAGAATTTATGCTATCTCAATCCTCAATCCATTTCATTCTTCACACTGCAGTCAAAATCATCTTAGAAAAAGCAAAACATTAATCTGATCATATCACATCCCTACTTAAAATCCTTTATTCACTTCCTGTTGCCATCAAAACATGTCAAATTTCTTTTCATGGTTTAAAATTTCCTACAGGAGCTGACCCCTGCTTACCTTGTACTTCCATCTCCTGCTGACTTAATTGTACCCTCTCTGGTCTTTTTCTTATTCCTGGGATTCATTTCTGCTTCAGGGTCTTTGACCTTCCTGTTCACCGTGCCTAGAATGCTTTTGGTGAAGATGTCTGTGTGCCTGGCTCCTTGATGCCTGAAATAAGTGTCAGCTGTTTAATTTCATGGCCTGGGTGATTTTCATGGATGTTTACTATTTCAGAACCCACCCCTTCACCTTCTTCTTCACTTAGATGTTCTTTGCATATTTTTTCTATTTTAATTTTGTTATTCCATCTATTGGACATCTGTTTTAGGTCATATGTACCATTGAAAATATATTCCTAAGTTCCCATAGGCTGAAGTAGCACATCTTTGATTGTTTCACGATTTCCAACTTTAGGACTGTTCACTTGGAGGATAAGAAAGTAAGAGGTTTGACATCATAGTGGAAAGAATATTGGATTCTGAGTTGGAGAGTTTGTGTCCTAGATCGGCCAACTTGATAACCAGTTGTGTGGTGTAGGTAAGCCATCCACCTCTCTGGGTCTTAGAGTTTCCTTCTGGAAAATAACATGCTTTGAACCCATCTTATTCTTTTCCTTCATGGACATAGTTTTCAAACATGACTCTGATTCCTTGTGTGATCATAAAAATGGATTTCTCTGTGGTAATTAAAAGAGGATCAGAGTAAATAAATCCAACAAGATTAGCATGAACATGGCTTTCCATTTAAAATCATTTCTATTTTGGGAAAGATTTAAGACCCTGTGAGGTAGAGTCAGTCCCATATAATGAAGGTCCATATTCTTCTTATAATTATGTTTAGCAGGTCTAGCTGCAATAAATCACAGCAATAACAACAAAAAATGGGACATATTTGTGTGTGCGTGTGGCATGCGAGGTATCTGGAGCCAAACTGTGAGATGGTCACACATAATGAAGGTCACTAAGAGGTACATTCTCTGGTCTTGTATCCTGAGGTTTCTATGGAGAGCTTGCCAATTCTATATTGTGTCTAGTTCTTTTTGTTTGTGTTTTTGTGGAAAACAAAGCTAGGAAAATATTGTCATGATTGTTAAAAGAAGAAAAAAAAAGAGCAGCGTACACTTTTGGGAACCATAATTAATGCTGGGATTATGCCAGGATCTCTTGCTTGATTTTTTTTGTGAAACCCTTTGCACTGACTCAAAAGCAAATTGCAAGGAGATCAGTAATTTCTGCTCCCTGGAATTCACGAATCAGGTCAAATTGAGATTGTAAAGCAGAGATGAATTTCCAGACAGTCCGAAATGTCTGTCTTTCTCTTTTCTGGGTAGTTATCATTTTTATCATCCAGTTTGTGTGAAGCTGGACAACTAAATACCAAACTACATTGCCTGACTCTCTTCCTGATGGTCATGAATTTTGGCAGACTGACTGTGTCCTTCACTTCTTGGTATGTTTTGTGATAGATGTAGGATTTGGCTGGTGATATCACTTACTTCGTAAACTAGTAGATTCATTATATCTCTTTGGATGCTCGAAGAGCGTCTGTTTCAGTGCCATGCTCTAATTAAAGGCTGGTACCCAGCTGTAGGAGTCTACAGTTCTTCAACAGCTTTTCTTGTGTTGTCACAAGGAGTTAGGTCTCTCTGAAGACAGTCTGAGTTTGTAGCCTTGAAGGAGATTACCGTAATTACCAGTGATCAATGTTTAATGTCTCTCCATCCAGTCCCCTCTTTGGCCCTTTACAAGACAGTACAAAGAAGAAAAAAAATCAGATCACAGCTTGACAGTAAGCTTGATTTAGTTTATAAGAAAACTGATTCTGATCTGGCTTTTGAAGTATACTCAGGCTCAGCAATGCACTGCTTCTGAGTGTTCTCTGCGATGTCAGTTGTTAGATCGTTACTATATTTTTACACAATGGATCAGGTTCTTCTTGAAGATATACCATGTTCTCACTTAAAAAAATTACATGGAGAAAAAAATTGTTTGATTTCTCCCTCTCTGCATCTTGGAAGGACAATGTATATAGTTAAGTACGAGTTTGTGATTGGTACAAGCATTAGCTAAGCCTTCAAGGTACTGCAGAAATCCAACAGGGAAAAAATAAAGGTCCATCTTGGAGAGATGAATCATTTCCCCCGTTCTCAGTAATTAATAGCATATTATAACAAAGGGAATCATTAAAACGTAAAGGTGTGTTTTTTCAAGTCACATTTATCAAACATTAGGTAAAGTAATCCCGGGCTCTATTTGTTCATGTGTATTTTTAACATGATATATGGAGTTTCCTTTTCTATTGTTCAAATGTAAAAATGTTTTAAAAAGGAAAAAAAAACATGCTTTTATTGCCATTTTTAAAAAATATTGAAGGGGATAAAAAGGAAAGTGTAATAAGAGCAGTATATTTTTATGTCAAAAGTAACCTTTCTATGGTACTCTTTAGATAAAATGGAATACTGGGAAAGAAAGGGACAGATAAGTATTTCCTTTATTCATCTTAGTCCAAAACCTATTTTACTCACGGCTGGTTGTTGGCATTGTGTGATGATGTGACATTGTACCAGGAGATCAGATTATCAGAAAATAAGGAGATTCCCAATTTAATAGTTACTCACCAAAATTTCCCCCTTATCTCTACATCACAGAAAAATAAGTAGTTGTTAAATTTCAAATCCTGCAGTCTTTCTGATTTATCATCAAATTGTGGATGCACTTAGCTGCCTAGCATCAGGGAATCCAATAAGTCCTGTCACGTAAGAAGAAAAGGAAAAAACCCCATTGGATAATGGGTTACTTCTCCCCCACAGTGATTTATTTCTGTCACAAGACTTAATTTTATCATGAGGCAGATGCTCTGTCTGTATCAGTGTATTCATTTCTACATTTATCTGCTTCATTTAAAAAAAAAAAAAAAGAAGCACCTGCTGCCTTTGGGGGGATGTATTTGGCTTCTTTATTCTATGCCCCCATGACCCAATTATGTGCTACTTCATCACATCTTTAATTTCTCCCTTTTTATGATTTGAAAATTCCTTAGCTCTTTTATCAAGTGAGTAGTCTGATGTGAAGGGGTTCCACGGCAAATGAAATTGCACGGGGTAACTGTTACAGCGACAGAAGGTGTTAACATCTGAGCTCTCTGGTACCAAGTCTCTGAGATTCATGTCAGAGGGAATAAGCAGAGCTTACCAGGGTTATCAGGTGATACCTGGGATGAAGCAGTGACAGCCTCTGTTATGAATTAATTTTGTTGGCCTGCATGTGGAAGACATTTGCCTTTTACAAAAGGTGCCAGAGAGACTTCAAGATATATATGGAAGAAAAGAGGGGAAAAGAAGAGAGATGGGAAAGAAAATGATGAGAGGAAGGGGGAAAGGAAGAAGGGAAGAGAGGAAAAAAGGAAGAAAGCAAGGAAGACATGAACTTTTTTAAAAAAGATATCATTTTTATTTGATCTAAGTCACTCTGCCTTGGTGCAGAACATTTTAATGACGTGCTTGTGTCTCATCAGCTTGACCCTCCCTCCAATCTGCCACTTAATATAGGTTCTGCTCCTCTGAATAATCGTCTTGGTTCTTGGGGGTAGCTGAGGTCTACAGGTTGGAATCCTCTGCCAACTGTCATCATTCCAGAGGAGCGGCGGCATCTGCCTCACCACACTGCTGGTGTTTGGTTTTTGCAGTTTCTCTCTGTGGCAGACTGCCTTCTCCCTTCCAGTGCAGGGAGGTCCTGGGGAGAGATTGTCAGATAGTGAAACTGTTCAATAAGCTCTGGATAGTTCCCCTTCCCATTCTGACATTCAGCCCATAGGACTCTCCTGTTGTCAGCTGCCAATGACAAGTGACAAAATGGGACTTCCAGAAAGCTTCTGCAAATCCGTTCTTTACCTTCTCATGGCTTCTTTCCATTCCTGTTTTCTCATCGGATTTCCCTTAAAAACAAATCAGCCCAGACCATTCACTTTTTTTTTTTTTTTTTTTTGCATCAGAGAGGACACAGAGGTTAAGGTAGGTGGTGAGGCTGAGTTTCCCAGATTTGCATTTTAGTGGAATCACTGCAAGAAAGCTAATAGACAGGAAAGGAGACCAAGTTAATGACAATTCTCTAAACAGCTGTTGTACGATTCAGCTTCACTACTTCAGTTAATTAATCAGCACCTTGCTGGCAACTCTGGGGGAGAGACTCGTTAGATACTGGTAGCAAACAGACAGTGCTTTCATATCAAATATGTTCAACAACATCTAATTCAGCGATAACTTCCACAGAAGAGGGTAGGGAATAGTGCGGCTTAGAAAGGCACTCAGGAAGAAGCCCTTGGTATTCTTGTAGACATACACTTGCTGGAAGTGCTACATATGCTGTTTTCTTTGTTGTCTGTAACCAGCCCAAATAAAACATGGGCAGAAGAATCTCCAGGGTTCTCTGTTCTCATGGATGCCTCTTTTTATTGTAATAAATAAATATGTATTTGTAAGTTGGTTGATGGCAATATTCATAATACATAATAAATCAAGCATCTTAGTTTCTGATTTTAGTCACAGTATTTGGTTTAGGATTTTGATCGTTGAAATAGTCCTTAAACTTGACAACAACTGAGGGAGATCAAAACATTCAAATATAGGCCACTCACCAAGCTACTGCAGCATTTAGTATGAGAGCTATTGACTCAAGTTTCTCCCTGACTTTTTATATTCTAAGGGGAAGCAACCTCTTGTTCTCACTAGGAAGTCAATAAAACCATACATATTTTATGAATGATAATGCACAGAAGCCTTAAACAGACAAAATTATATCTATATCTGGCCAATGTACTCTGCATTTTCTTATTCTTCCAAAATTGCTCTCAGTAAAATCAGTAGTGAGCTTAGTGTAAAAGTTGTGTTATTCCAAGCTTCCTGTTATCACATGGCCTTTCCATTGATTAATTAAGAGGATAACAGTTTGCATAGTTCTTACTTTACTTTCTCTTTGTTACTTCATGTTTTTACCATGTCATTATAAGAAGCAATGTAGAAATATGATGGCTAAAATATACCTTCAAATGATGCATATTTGTCCATTTAAATTTAAATTTTTTATTATTGACATATTGAAAGAGAGTATTGATTGAAATTAATAATTATATAATTACTATATAAACCTTAAAAATACACATGTATGCATGTGTTTATTATATCACTTTCCATTTTTACAAATACAATTGTGAAGTAGAAATTGTTTTATGTGTGTAAATATTGCCATGCTTTCAAAATTCCCTTTGAACTTCCTTCTCTGATATTCTCACAAGTAAAATTCAGTCTTGAGTTTCCTGCCTACATGTCAGGAGTCAGGTGGAAAACCTCATAGCAAGGACTTGGTTGTATTAACCAGTTCATTGGGACAATTTATCCAGTAGCCTGTATGTACTGATGGAAACAATTATAACTTCAGTTCTATAATGAATCCCACATTATGGCAGAAGAATATCATTGAATCTATAATACTCCAGGGAACTATAAAGAGAAATGTCCCTTTTAAATTAGCTGTATGGCACTGAAGCTTTATGTATTTACTTGCAAGTTTAATATTAACTCAAAGTGTGATTCTCAAACTGTCTCTGTTGTCGATGACAACATTGCTTATAGAAAAGGCTTTCTTGGCAGTTATTAATGGTGAGTCTCTTTAAAAAGAAAAACAGTTCCCACCTGCCACAGTTGCTTTTGCTACAGAGAGAGTAGGATGCTTTCTTAATCCTAGGTAATCTGGCATACAAACCTTAGATAAAAAAGGACTTCTGCTTAATCCACCTTCTCAAAGTGTGATTTACTTTTAGATTTGATCTATAGATATATTTTCTGACTTTCTTCTTTTTTCCATATCATGGGTTCTCTAGTTGTGAATCATTTAGAATAGAGGCTAGGTGAAATTTACTAGGGAAAGAGGTGGTGGCGGAACAGTGGCTTGGAGATCACTTAACTTTGGTGGGTCTCTGGGCATTTGAAAAGTATATACCATTTCATGGCCTCTTTATAAGCTCATTTGTGTACTCAGTGCTCCACTGAAGATGGCAGATATGGCACGTGTCCCACCAAGATCCGCCTGACACCTATAGCAGACATCAATAATGGATCATAGATAGCATCTTTCCCATTATGCCCATAGATAGTCTTAGAGTCTTCATGAACATGGAGCTCCAGGAAGCCAACTACCACTCATTGATCAAATCTGGCACATGAGATGAAGTTTATTCATTGTCCTTGGTCTAGACCAGGACAGGGGTTGGCAAACTATAACTCATGCACCAAATGTGGCTGATCAGCTGTCTTGGAAAATGAAGCTTTATTGGGAAACATCTGCGTTCACTCATTTACATGTTATCTATGGCAGTTTTCGTGCTAGGGTGGAAGAGTGGTGATGGAGATGGTATGGCTCTCAAAATCTAAAAGTATTTACTCTTTGGCTTTTGCAGAAAATTTTGTTGACTCCTGGCCCAGATCTTTAAAGGTTTCCTATGTCTAGGCTCTCCTTGTTTTGCAAAAACAGAATATGTTAAGAAGCTTTCTCAGGGGAAACATGGTAGAAGGGAGGGATGGAGAGAGAGAGAAAAGATAGGAAGGGTGAAGCAGAGGGGGAGCCTACTGTCCACCCAGCTTTGTGACCTGGTCTCTAGGTATTGAGCAGGTCTAAGAGGCACTGAGACTGAGAGGCAGTGAGTTTGCTTCATGGGAAGGCTATTCTGCAGTTCTGAGAGGGAAAGCTTTGTCTATTGGTACAGGTAAGACCAATAAATAAAAGGAGTTTTCTCTTCTGTGGAAGCTGCTCTATAAAGAAAACATCTTAATTTTTCCTATCATCATGCATGAGTTGGAGTCATGACCACTGCTCATTTCTTGGTAACTTTGGATTTTTGCATAATAAAAAGGGATATCCTTACCTCTTCAGGTTGTTAAGTGATATAACACATGAAAAGCACCTTAAGAGGTACAGCATTATCATGGTTCCTCCCCATCACCTCCATTTCATCAAAGGTAGAAAATGCTATCTCAGCTGTGAAAGTGCTAACAAATACAATGCCTGAGCTACTGTGTGTAGTTATCTTGCTTGTGATATTAGCCTTGCTGAAGATTAAGAAGCACATGCTTTCTCCTTAGCATCTCTGAAAGTTTCCAGATTTACATTCTTTCTTGCCTTTGAGGATCTTCTGTATTTGGCCCAAAGTCAAGCTTCCTTTAGAAGGCTGACTAGAATTGATCTCACTGTTTAAAGCATTCTCTATTGCTGAAAGGGACTGTTCATTGTTTCATTCAGCTAATCAATGAGCATCTAAAAGTGAAAATGACTCATTTCCTCCCCTCAGTCTGCCATAAGAAAAAGCAAGTCAGTGATAATTAGAATGAGGAGGGAAGAGGTAGGGCCCAGGTTATGCTCCAGGAAGATTGGGTCCCTTCTCTGGAAAGGCACTTCCCCACAGAAGGGACTCTTTAGGCAAATCTTGAGAGATGAGTAGAATGTTTAGAATGCAGAGGAAGGATGGAGTGAGGATTCCAGACCAGTGTATGGTAAGGAGATGAAAAAAGTCGAGATGAAATGAGAGGAGCTGCATGCAGTTGGGTACGACTGGATAGTGGGGGAGGCAGTAAAGCGAGGGGAGTTTGAGTCCTACTTGTCATCCCACTGAGGACCACTGAGGGGTACTAATGAGAACACTGACATCATCAGATGGTGACCAGGTCTTTAAAGGAAGAGCGTATTTCAGAGGTCAGATAGGCACTATAAACTGAAATATGACAATTGCAAGAATAAGCCCATGGCAAGTGGATAGACCTATGCAAAGGAGGTGTGTATGTTTCTCTTTTTCATCGAGTCAGTCTGTATGACTTTCCCACGTTATTTTTTACTGTGTAAGCCCACGATGTGTATAGGACCAGTGAGAACCTGCCAGCCCTTGTTTGGGTACCCTACTACTCTGCAGACCTGAAGAGTTTCGGTATAATCAACACCACTGAGGGTTTTAAACTGGAACCTGTCACTGAAAGAGATTGATTATGTAACAATGATTTAGACTCACACTAAATTATATTAAACTGCTAATTTAGGTAAGGCACAATCAATTTCAAACATGCTGTTGTAAATGTGAGGTGGTTTTTTGGCCAGCAATCCTTCATGAAGGGAACTGGCAAATATCTTCAGTCTGAGCTTGTTGGTCTTGTCCCTGCTCTGTTGATTGTTGTTTTCAGGGTGTTCTGCTTTGTACGTTGAGTGACCAAATCCGTTTCTTGATAGTGTCTGGTCACTGACGTTTCTGACAGCACTCATTTGTGGCTTCCCTTCTTGCAAAACCTGACCAACTTCTTTTCTTATCCTATCATCTTCTTTCTTATAGTCTCTGCATTTAAAAATGCGTTTCTTCCTTTTGGCGCCTTCCTTCTGGATTACGGCTGCCTCTCTGGTCTTGAGGGAATGGGGGAGCATATGGGAAAGAATGCCAACTTTGAAATCTGACAAACTCATGGTGGAAACCTGGAGGTGTCACTTGGTACCTTTTGGCCTCAGGAAGAGTTTTATTCACATCTCCCATTCCTTCTTCAGTAAAAATGAAATGACTGGTTTCTACCTCAGAGATCACTGTCAGGTTTAGACCTGAGGAAGGTACCTGGCATTGTGCTTCCTGCAATATACATGCCTGGAAAACGATGGCTCTAGGGCTTTATCAGCAGTAGTGTGTTTCTTGCTTGCCTTCTCTGCCCAGTCTGGGTGAGTGTTTATTTCATTAGGAAAGTCTGCTTCATTAGCTGGAAGACCAACTTCCCTACAGATCACTTCTCTCCTCAACCCCCTGGAAGACTTTCGCCCCAGGAAACAAAATAGCTTTTTTCTGTAGTACTTTCTGACTGGTATACTTTAAAGTCTTTCTGCTGAATCTTCCAGGCAGGATCAAAAGAACTCTGGACTCCTGGAGCTTCAGAACGTTTTAAATCTGCTTGGGAGCCTTTAACTGGTGACTGCCTACACATGGGGATTACATAGACAGGGGCGGGATGGGTTTAAGCCGAGGCAGAGTGAAATGGCTAGTATGAACAGTATTTGTCTGGAAATGAGATGACTAGGGTTCTAATCTTCAGCTCATTACTAGCTCACAGCCTGGGTATCTGAGCAGACTGGGATATTTTACCTCCAATCCACAGTACCTGGAAACTTCTACTCTCAGGAGAAATTGTCAAACACAGATGACAATCTTTTGAATTTTGAAGTCCTTTTAGGAAGGAAAAAGTGTCCAGTGGCTTGTTTTAAACCCCTAGGATACCACTGAGAAAATTACTCTTAAATTATTTAAGATGCTGAATTTTAGGTATTCAGGTACTAAATGGCATCCTAATCATCCAATAAATTATTATGTCTTTGCTGTGCTGTTAAAAAAAGACCATTTCTTTCTTTCTCTCCTAAATGTTTGCTGACTTTTCAGTAACAAGGGACCATATAGCCAGGTACTTTTAGCTTAGAAGCCACTAGGTCTTCCCAGGTGGTTCAGTGTTAAAGAATCTTCCTGCCAATGCAGGAGACACAGGTTCAATCCCTGGTTTGGGAAGATTCACTGGAGGAAATGGCAACCCACTCCAGTATTCTTGCTTGGGAAATCCCATGGACAGAGGACCCTGGTGGGCTACAGTCCATGGGGTTGCAAAAGAGTTGGACATGACTTCAGTACTAAACAGCAGCTCAGATCTGAGAGTTTGGTCCAAACCCTCTCTCTGGCCCTAAAAAACTGTGTGTCCTCCAGAAATTTATTCTGTCTTTTCAAGCGTCAGTTTTAACATCTGTAAAATGAATCTGATGACAATTTCCCTCATAGAGGTAGGGATATATATGCTAGGAACAGAATATATAAGCAGTTAAAACAGGTAGAGCATGGTTAATTTCAAACGTCTTACTGCAAATGTGAATTTACATTTTGACCATCACTCCTTCATAGAGGAAGTTGGCAAGCATTTTTTGACTGAGGATCATTAGATGCCAGGGTTTCATTCCTGCTGTATTGGTCCAGTGAGCTTTCTCTGCTGTTGCCATTTGTCATCTTCTCCATACATTGCAGGGGTTCAGTCTGATGGTTTTGCAGTGACTCGGTATCTGACATGATTCAGTGTTGATGGAAGAAAAATCTGTATAAAGTACTTGGAAGGTTAGCTGGTGCATAGAATATACTCAATAATTGTTAAATACTATGGTTATTTTTACCAGCTTATATAGAGTTTCTCTCTAGTTGTGTTTTATTGCTATGTACATGGAATTTGCTTTTTTTGGTTTTGTTTTGCTTTGTTTGTTTGTTTCAATGGTCATTGTTTTTTAAGGGAGGACAGAGTAGGATCCATTCCCTTCAGATTCTAGGATTAGGGGATTAGGCTAATTTATCACCTAAAGGGGACACAATTAAACAATCATTTAGGTACCAAGGGACTCTGATTAAAAGCACCTAAGGCTCTTTGAATTTTTCAAAAGGAAAGTGCCATGTGAATTAAATATTGTTTAATTGAAGGTAGAGGGTGTGCTTTCGTTGGCTTTTCAAATGTTGAAAGACTAGGGCTGGAAGAGCCTCCAGACTTCATTTTGATGCACACACGGAGGAGGGCAGGAGCAGTGGAGGGAAGGAGAAGAGCTGAAATGGAAGTAGTAAAGCTGCGAAGAGAATTGAAGAGATTTTGATACAAGTGGGTATAAAATTAATGGGCTATATCGAGCCTTTCAATCATTCTTTTAAAATGGGAACATGTAGCTTGTCAAAAGGTATGATTAGTAGTCACAAAGCCAGGCATCCTTCATTTAGGGGCAGTTAAGAAGATGGGCCTTAGCATCAAACAAGCTTGAGTTCAAATTCCAACTGTGCTGTGTTCTAGGTGTAACTTGATAAGCAAGTTGTATGACCTCTTGGCCTCAGTTTCCTGGTTATTTTAACAGGAGCCATATAGTACTCACTTTATGGGGTTTTATATGGATTAAATGAAATAATGTATGCAAAGCAGTGTGTGGCACACAATAGGAATGAAACATGATACTGATAATATTACCTGATAGAAATGGTAATATAGTGGTGATCCAATCATGTATATTCCTGCCCTTTGTAGTAGCACACTGGTATCAGTGGAACTACTAAGAGAATTCTACCTTCCATGCAACAGATACAAGGAAATATGTTTGGAATTTTCTTTCCCAAGAACTTGAAAGAAGGGAGAAAAGTTCATTAAGCAACTGTTGATGCAAGTATCATTTATTATGTTGTTCAGTGCATGTTATAAAAAGAATACCATGGTAAAGTCTTCCAAAAATGCAGGACCTGGAAAACTTTTTATTCTATTGAACTGAGATCTTGTCTAGTATTAGAGAGAAAAGTTGCTCAATTTGAGGAGAGTTGCTGCTAAGTCATTTCAGTTGTGTCTGACTCTGTGCGACCCCATAGATGGCAGCCCACCAGGCTCCCCCGTCCCTGGGATTCTCCAGGCAAGAACACTGGAGTGGGTTGCCATTTCCTTCTCCAATGCAGGAAAGTGAAAAGTGAAAGTGAAGTCGCTCAGTTGTGTCCGACTCTTGGCGATCCCATGGTCTGAAGCCTACCAGACTCCTCTGTCCATGGGATTTTCCAGGCAAGAGTACTGGAGTGGGGTGCCATTGCCTTCTCCGTGAGGAGAGTTGGCACCAACAATTTTGTGCTCTGCTCTTGTAGCATTCCTTGACTGAGATTTCTTGATTTTTTTTTTCTTTTATTCCATTCCCTTTTCTTTATATCTTGGCTTCTGACCTTTGTTACATGTTAATTTTTTTTATTTTATTAAAAAATTATGTTATTGGATTGTAGTTGATTTACAATGTTGTGTTAATTTTTGCTGTACTGCAAAGTGATTCAATTATACTATTTTTCTAGTCCAGTTGCTGAAATGCCTGGGGCATAGAGGAGAGAATGTGGCAGTGGGTTTCAGAAACCTGTACTGACATTTCTGCTCTGTCTTTTGTTTGTGGGATGTTTTGAGGAACAGATTTAAGCTCTTCCAGTCTGTTTCTCTGGAGAAGGCAATGGCACCCCACTCTAGTACTCTTGCATGGAGAATCCCATGGATGGAGGAGTCTGGTGGGCTGCGGTCCATGGGGTCGCTAAGAGTCAGACACGACTGAGCAACTTCCCTTTCACTTTTCACTTTCATGCACTGGAGAAGGAAATGGCAACCCACTCCATTGTTCTTGCCTGGAGAATCCCAGGGACGGGGGAGCCTGGTGGGCTTCTGTCTATGGGGTCACACAGAGTCGGACACGACAGAAGCGACTTAGCATTAGCAGTAGTCTGTTTCTCATTGGCCAAAGGTGGCTTTTAAAAATGCCCTTGCAGGGTTTCTGGGTAATAAACCCAGGTGGTGTAGGTAAGGTTTCGAGAGCAGGATTTGACCTTTGTAGGCTCTGGTATGTCACTACCTCCACTATCATTTTCTCCTTTCACACGCCCTTTGAAGGTCTTTCTGGAGGTAAGGACCTGCTCAATAGATGGAATCAGAGTCGAGGAGGCCCCAAGCCTGAGGGTAGGGCAGCTTTGCCTGCCTTTGAGTACTTTCTCAGGGTCAGAGGCTTCTCTCCTCTGGTTAATTTTTGTTAGTTCGAAGTTAATCAGTTGTTTTGTTCATTCAACAAATATTTATCAAGCAGTATTGTATCCAACCCTGGGGTTTCCAGGGTGGAGAAGACATAGTTTCTAACTTCAAAACACTTTTATTGCCTTATATTCCTCAAAACAGCCATCTCTATCTGTCAATTGACTTTGACCCTGAAGAAACGGCTTCGATTTCCAGTGAATGGAGTCACCCAACTGTTTGTGTCCGACCTTGGGGGACTGGGCTTGGGAAGGGATGTCCTTCCGGGTCAACAGCATGATTCTGGAGAGCTCTTCTATTTCTCAGACTAAATGGAATGGATTGAAAACTAAATTTAAACAAGTCTCTGGCTTATGAGGACACTTTGATTGCAGCTGCCAAACTCTCACCGGGTGAGATGTTTAGCTACTTTTATTTTATTTTAGCATTTCTGGGAGCAGTTTTAGCAACAGATGTCAATTTCTGTATCAAGTGGTGATGCTTCTTTCTCTCTCCTACAGCCTTGGTTTTTACTTTGTCAGGTGGCCATGCTTTATTCCCCTCAATTACAGGAATTGCTTACAATTGTGCCAAAGTCTTCTATGTTCCTTATGGCTCTGTAGTAAAGAATCTGTCGGCCTATGCAGCAGATAGGGGTTCAATACCTGGGTCAGGAAGATCCCCTGGAGGAAGGAAATGGCTACCCACTCCAGTATTCTTGCCTGGAGAACTCCATGGACACAGGAACCTGGCAGATTACCGTCCATGGGGCTGCAAAGAGTTGGACATGACTGAGTGACTAAGAACATATACACACACACAGAACTGTATGCAATACCTGGTAATAACCTATAGTGAAAAAAAAATCTGAAGCTGTACACCTGAAACTAACACAATATTGTAAATCAGTTATCAGTTATAGTTCAGTAAACAAGAAACATAATAAAGTAGAATAAAAGAATAGTGTCCACTTTTTTCTTACCTGTCCTTCTTTCTGTCACTCTAATTTCCTTGCAGGATTTTTATGCTTGTCAAATGGGGCAATACGTAAGAACACTTTAGGGCACAAGTTAATCGTGTAAATCCCACAGTGCGGTCTCATGCCATGCCTCCCTTTTTCCTTTCCCACTTGTACTTAGTTATAAAGACAAAGCCTACATCTGAAAAAAAAAAATCTGTCAAGGAAGTGATGCAGTGTTGAACTGCTACAGAAACCATTAATTATTGACATGACCTCTTGTTAACCGAGGATTGAAATGTGCATTATTAAAAGAAAACTCCACCCCAAAGCCTAAAGCCATTAATCTGAAAGTTTAGAATTATTAGATCTTATAATGATGGGACCATTAGAGACACTTTGACAAATACACACTTGCTGGCAACCTTTCCCACCTTGATTTTCTGTGTAACTGTGTCTGTATCTGGAGAAGGCAATGGCACCCCACTCCAGTACTCTTGCCTGGAAAATCCCATGGACGGAGGAGCCTGGTAGGCTTCAGACCATGGGGTCTCGAAGAGTCGGACACGACTGAGTGACTTCACTTTCACTTTTCCCTTTCATGCATTGGAGAAGGAAATGGCAACTCACTCCAGTGTTCTTGCCTGGAGAATCCCAGGGATGGGGGAGCCTGGTGGGCCGCCGTCTATGGGGTCACACAGAGTCGGACACGACTGGAGTGACTTAGCAGAAGCAGCAGCAGGGTCTGTATCGGGAATGTTTTTAAATGTAGGATTTTTTCCCTAGAGATCAAGGTTAGTATATCCATTTTATATACTAATTTTATATAAATACACATACATAAATACATAAACTTATGCTGTAAATTATTTTATGGTTAGAACTCTTTTTGTGTATTATATATATCTGTTATACATATATACAAAGAATATGTATATACATATTTATGTGGACATACTGTATGTAATTTTCTCTGTGAAAAGCAGTAAACCCATATATACTATTGGGATGGTTTCTACTAATACAAAGCATAAATATATTCTAAAAATGCAAGAGAACAAGACAAGTTATTAATCTTCAGAACCGTAAATTTTTAACAAAATTTATCTTTCAAAGGTTTGTTTATTTGAGGACAGTTTTTGCATTGGAGTATTCCCAACAGTATGGAACACTAGAGCTATTCTTTCTCATTCTTTTAGCAAGTATTTATAGATAACCTGCAAGACATTAGGGTTGAATTGGGAGTCATGAATACCATGATAAACAAAATAAGGTTCTACTCTCTTGGGGCCTGTAGGTGGGGAGAAGGGAAATCAGTTATAGAACATGTGGTTATCACTTAGAAGTGTGATGCTCTAGAACCATATAGAAGAGGCACCTCCCACGGGCAGAGTGGTGCCTAGGTGGGGTTGGGAAATGCTTCCAGGATGTGATGACACACTGATACCTATAAGAGGCGAGCAGGGTGGACAGTGTGAGAGGAGTGTGGGGAAGTCTGGGCAGAGTGATCATGCGCATCTGGGAGGGCTCCGGGGGTTGGGGGGTGGGGGTGCCTTCAAGGGACCAAAAGTAGGCCTTGAAGACTGCAAGGTATTTGGGAGTGCAGAATGGTGAGGAATGAGGGTTAATATGAATGTTAATATGCAGGCAAAGGTTAGAGTCTACAGTGAAAGGAATCCTGCTGAAATGAAATCACTTCCCTTGGTCCTTTAGGTGTAGAGTTGTCATTTAGTCACTAAGTTGTGTCCTTTTGTGACTCCATGGACTATACTTCACGAGGCTCCTCTGTCCCTGGGATTCTTCAGGCAAGAATACTGGAATGGGTTGCCACTTCCTTCTCCAGTGGATCTTTCTGACCCAGGGATCAAACCCCCATCTCCTGCATTGGTGGGTGGATTTTTTTTTTAACCACTGAGCCACCAGAGAAGCCCCCTTAGGTGAGGAGAGAATCATATAAATGTTTTCTGTCACTTAAATGTTGATCTTCTTGAAAAGGAAGGAAGTGGGCAAACTCATTTCTTAACGTCGCTTTCCACAAGTGATTTTGTGATTCTGTGCCTTGGGTTTGGTATTTCTGCCCCATGGGTTACTGTAAGGAATATTCCATTTTGCACCCATCAAATATCTATAATGTGTACCATTAGAAATGTTATGGGACTTGAGAGTTGGAAGTAGACTTGTACCTTGGGTTTACTTTTATGACCAGTTCTATGTTCTTGGTAGTAAAATTACTAATGATGTATTCTTTAACAAGTTATAATGGAGAATTGAAATATCAATAACCTCAGATATGCAGATGACACCACCTTTATGGCAGAAAGTGAAGAAGATATAAAGAGCCTCTTGGTGAAAGTGAAAGAGGAGAGTGAAAAAGTTGGTTTAGAGCTCAACATTCAGAAAACTAAGATCATGGCATCTGATCCCATCACTTCATGGGAAATAGATGGGGAAACAGTGGAAACAGTGCCTGAATTTATTTTTTCTGGGCTCCCAAATCACTGCAGATGGTGATTGCAGCCTTGAAATTAAAAGACGCTTACTCCTTGGAAGGAAAGTTATGATCAACCTAGATAGCATACTAAAAATCAGAGACTTTACTTTGCCAACAAAGGTCCATCTAGTCAAGGCTATGGTTTTTCCAGTGGTCATGTATGGATATGAGAGTTGAGCTATAAAGAAAACTGAGTGCCAAAGAATTGATGCATTTGAACTGTGGTGTTAGAGTCTTGAGAGTCCCTTGGACTGCAAGGAGATCCAACCAGTCCATTCTAAAGGAGATCAGTCCTGTGTGTTCGTTGGAAGGACTGATGCTGAAGCTGAAACTCCAAACTTTGGCCACCTGATGCAAAGAGCTGACTCATTTGAAAAGACCCTGATGCTGGCAAAGATTGGGGGCAGGAGGAGAAGGG
Organism: Bos grunniens; assembly: GCF_055505025.1. Lineage (NCBI taxonomy): Eukaryota > Metazoa > Chordata > Mammalia > Artiodactyla > Bovidae > Bos > Bos grunniens. Next base: position 74,900,449 of record NC_141170.1, read on the forward strand.
GACCATAGAGGATGAGATGGTTGGATGGCATCACCGACTCAATGGACATGGGTTTGGGTGGGTTCCAGGAGTTGGACAGGTGATGGACAGGGAGGCCTGGCGGGCTGCAGTCCATGGGGTCGGAAAGAGTCAGACACTACTGAGCGACTGAACTGAATGGAGAATTGCCAAGTTATTTTGGTTTGAAGATAAGAAAGAGAGATTATATTCTTGATGGTGTTTCGTATACAGCTAAATATTTTGTGTGTTTCTTTCTAATTCCCTCTTTGAACATGTCGTTAATATAGCACAGAGGCTCAATGACGTCTCATTGTTTATGATTATACTCTAGGATAGATAAAACTAGCATGGCTGAGTTTGTTTTTGCTGGATTACATGACCCAGGGAACATTTGACTTTTCTCAACTTCAAGTTCATCATCTGTAAAATGTAGCTGATACTACCATTATTGTGAGATTGAAACAATGAAAAGAGATCATGATTATCAAATGCCTAATGCAGTGAATGTTTCTGCATGCTTTCCTGCAAGTTGCCCTGCCTCCTATAGGGAAATTCAATTGCTCTGAATGTGTTGAGAAGCCAGGCAGAGCTATGTCCCCCTTGTAAATATTGCCCCGTTACTCTTGCAAGTAGAGCCTTATTTCTTTTAACTGAATGTTACCTGGAGTCATATATAAATCATTTTAATTTGAGAACTTGAGTCAAAATGTCACTGCATTTAAGTTTAATTGATGAAAATGCCATGAACCAAAGTAAGGGAAAATCTTCTTCTTATTTTTCTCTAGCTAATCTCGATTAAGTATATGTAAATATTTTAGACTTTTTAACTCTGCCTTAAGGCATTTCAATTAATATTGAGATGCATTCCAGTGAACACTTTACTTTTCCAAATGTTTACTAGAAATTCTCTAATTTTCAGATTGATGCCAAGGAGGCCTTTAATAGATAGCTTACTTTTAATAACTCTTCAGAGATTTAAAACTAGAGAGTTGTTTTAGAACGGGAATAGGCCTTTGACAGTGTCTTCTAATTTTACAGACAAGAAACTGAGGTCTGGAGAGATGAAAGGTTACTGCACAAGGTCACAAGGCTGGATGGACCCTTTGCTGTTTGCTTGAGGTGTAGTCTCAGAACTGAGGCTGCAGGGCAGGTCTTCTGATTGCTTGACCACTGCCTACAAGCTCATTTACTATTTTCTACCCTCATTTCCTCATTTGAAAAGTTGGTTGCTGGGTGATATATAACACGCTTTTGGCAAGATTGGCCTTCATGAGAAACAGTCCCAATAAGACCATTCTATTTTTATGGTTGTTTATTAATTTGACAATAAAGTAGAAACATTTAAATTTCCTCTCTTCTATAATCCCTTGAACATTATGGTTTGTGTGTGATTTTATATTTAGTTTGTTAAAATTCTTTCTCAAATTTGAAACGCCTCCTACATAGACGATTGGTCAAAATCACCATAATTACTAGATGTGTGTTCACTTCTTCCTACCTGTTTAGCCAAAATATTTGCTGTCAAAAACACTAAGCATCAGTGTCTGCAGTTCAGGAGTGATCAGCAGGAAAAACTGGGGGGATGTATCTAATTTTCTTAGTTTTTCCAGCTTTGTGCCTAGCAACCACCACCTCTGAGCATCGTATGGTGCTGGTCAGCAAGAACCATCACAACTTGCCTCTTCTACTGACTTCCCATCAGATGTTAGGTGGGGAGCCCGCTCAGCCCTCATCATCAAGAAATAAGATGCCATACTCAGGGTGGATTCTACGGTCTGACATTCATTTTGCTCACTCAGTCATTTGGGTAGTAAATGGAGAGTGTGTCCTCATCCAGTTTGAACCATTTCCCATTTCTTTGGTGGTCTTCAGAACTGGAGAGCAGCTGGTTTCCCACACTTCATTTAACAAACATCAATGAACTTGAAGGCGAGCCATTAGTAACTCAAGTCTTAGCTTCCGTCCTCAAAACTTTCACCATAGCCCTGCCATCTTTCCGGTTTAATTCCCAGGGCTTTAATTATTTTCATTTCTGACCTCTGGCCACTCTGTAATGTTTGTCAATGTTATATGACATTGCATATAGGGGGTTCCGGAGGAGGCGATGGCACCCCACTCCAGTACTCTTGCCTGGAAAATCCCATGGATGGGGGAGCCTGGTGGGCTGCAGTCCATGGGGTCGCTAAGAGTCGGACACAACTGAGTGACTTCCCTTTCACTTTTCACTTTCATGCATTGGAGAAGGAAATGGCAACCCACTCCAATGTTCTTGCCTGGAGAATCCCAGGGACGGGGGAGGCTGGTGGGCTGCTGTCTATGGGGACGCACAGAGTCGGACACGACTGAAGCAACTTAGCAGCAGCAGCAGCAACATTATAGGGGGTTCTTCTGATAGTTGTAATTCATACCTTCCCAAGAGCATTAGGCAGGTTCCCCCTGCCTGGGCTCCCTCACCATTCCTGCCTGACAGTGGGCTGTGTGGTCAGGGTGGGGGTGGGGACTTGGTTTCAAATTCTTTTTCTGCCACCAAATATCTGGCTTTGGGAAAATCATTCTAACTCTCTTTCAGTCCCTTCATCTGTAAAATGGGAATGAAAATTCCTGACCTCATCTACTTGGAGAAGTATTGGGATCATCTGATATGATTACAGGTAGAAAAGGCTTTTTGAAAAATGAAGATGCCCCAGAAAACAATATGTGATTATTCACCTGGCTTTATCTTGTCAGCAACCTTCTTGATAAGACATTTCTTAATTTCTAAATTTATCTTTACTAAGGCTTTGTTTTAAAGCATCCATTTCTTCTATAGAATGGCTTATGTATTGGTTTAATCAATATTTAATCAGATCTACACAATTGTGTCAAAGTACAAAGGATAAAGACGCGTGGTAAATAAAATAGACATGATCTCAACTCTCACAAGAGGGCAGAATAGACATTTAAGTAGATGTTCAAATCGGTGTCGGTGGGGCTGGCAGGGCAAAAGGGAGAAGGACGTTAATTGAATAATTGCAAATGAGCGTGTAGTTTAAGCTGTGATAAGTACCTTGAAGGAGAGGTAAGAAGAGTTATAAGAGCAAACAAGTACCTCATGGTGTGAAGGGTTCTCTGCGAAAGTGACCTTCAAGATGAGACCTGAAGTAAAATGAGTGCAGGGTAGGAGCTGGGGAAAGAATTTCCTGTCCTGGGAGTGTGGGAAAAATTTCAATATTAACTCTGTCAGAACTTTGTGTCTAGACTTTCACATTTCTGTTTTGTCATTTTAGAGAAGAGCATACATATATCATTTGTATAAATATGTGCACATATACACGTGTGTCCTCGCCTACATGGATGTATACTGTGTGTACATATAATTTGTAAATGACTGAATATTCATGGGTGCTAAAGCATTTTTACTAATAGAAACATACAATTGAAAAAAGTGAAAGAATTTCAGCTAGATAGAAAGGGAGGAGGAATATGGGCAATTTAAGAAACTTAAAAAAGGGTAGCATGGTTCGAGGGCAGAAAGTGAGAGGGGCTGGCTGGTGGTGTGTAAGCAGCCACAGAGGGGGTAGCAGAGGCCAGTTAAGAATCTTCTTTATTATAAGAACATTGCAGGAATGCGTGCTAAGTTGCTTTGGTCATGTCCAACTCTATGTGACTCTGTGGACCATAGCCCACCAAGCTCCTCTGTCCATGGGATTCTTCAGGCAAGAATACTGGAGTGGGTTGCCATGCCCTCCTCCAGGGGATCTTCCTGACCCAGGGATCAAACCAGCATCTCTTACATCTCCTGCATTGGCAGGTGGGTTTTTTTTTTTTTTTTTACCACCAGCAGGACCTGAGAAGCCCGTTTTAAAGGCACCTAAATTTAATATGTGAGCACCCCAAAGTGTGACACTTGTTTTTGTCACATGATGGCTTGTATACATTTAGTAGTGTTCTTGTAGGAACAGTGGTGACCATACATCAAGGAAAATAAAATAGGACTAAAGGTTCTTGGCACTGTTAGGTGCTTCACAAAATTTCTTTTATTTTTGAAATGATATGATGAAATATGTATCATGATTTATTTGCAACTGAAGAAACAACTTATGTGAGTCAGAGAAAGTAAGATTTGTTTCACTTTATAGGTCATGGGCTAGCACACGTTTTCTTAAAAAGACCAGAGAATAAATATTTTACGCTTTGCAGACCACAGAGTTTGTCTCACTTTCCCAAGTCTATGCTCGTAGTTTGAAAAACCATAGACAAAACATAAGTAATTGGGCACAGATATGCTCCAATAAAACTTTATTTATGAATTTGGCCCTCAGTTTGCCAACTCTGGTTAAAAAATAATAACGATATAAAAATTGTCCCCTGATTATTGTATTTTGTCCTATGCTTCTCAATATTGTACAGTTATAATCTTTAATAATTAAAATAATAATAATAAACTAAAAAAAAGAAATGTAAGGAGAATAATACTCCCTGATAGAGGAAATTAAAACTATCATAAAAACACTTTACAAAATCTTAATAAATAGTAACAATACAATAATAATGACTGTAATTTATCAACTGACAATTCTATGAAATCAAGTACTTTACATGCATTATTCCACTGAATCTTCATTGCTCTTCTATATAGCGTTTTTATGCTCACTTTATAGATATGGCAACCAAAACTCATCCAGAATAAGTAACATTTCAGAATAAGTATCTGGTCAGTGATGGCACCAGGATTTTGTCCTAGGTCTTTTATCTCTAGCCTTTTTAGCAAACACTTCTATTTGACCCTCGCTATCCATCTTTTCTTCTTTCCTTTAGTGTAGCAGCTCCAAGTTCTAGCTCAGTTCTTGGCTACCTAGCCACAGACCACATTTTCTTGTCTTTTTTGTAATGGGGTATGGTCATGGTTGAAGGGATATAAGTGAGCATATGTTTTCAACTTCCAGGCCTGCCCATAAAGAGAAGGAGCGTGCCTAGGACATTATCTTGTTCCTTTTCTCACTGACTGGAATGCTGTCATGATGGCTAGAGCTGGGATAGCTCTCTAGATCACGAGTTGAAAGCAAAATGCTGAGGATGACCAAGTACCTACCACTCAGGCTGAATACCTGAAATGGACCTAGCATTTCACGAGGACTACAGGTTATTTATATTGCTGTGTGAAATTTTTTTCTTTTTAAACCACTGTTATCTTGAGTATCTTTGTCTTGGCAGCACATCTGTATCAGGACAAATATAAAAACCCATACTGGGGACAGAGGGTATATTCCAAGATGTTTCTCAGAAATCTCTTGCTTATGGGTGATGGTGGATACGCTTTCAATGTTTGAAGAGAAATGAGATGGAAACGTATTACTTTCTTGATGCGTGCTACATGCTAAGTCGCTTCAGTCATGTCCAATTCTTTGCGACCCTGTGGACCATAGCCCACCAGGCTCCTCTTTCCATGGGATTCTCCAGGCAAGAATACTGAAGTGGGTTGCCATGCCCTCCTCCAGGGGATCATCCTGACCCAGGGATCCAGTCACATCTCTTCTGTGTCCTGCATTGGCAAGCAGGTTCTTTACCATTAGTGTCACCTAGGAATCCTTCCTTGATGGATCTGAGTCAGAACATCTTGCTTTTTGTCTGATTAATTCTGGGCCTCTATTTTGGTCTTGCATTTTGTTTCTTGCCTCAGGGCCCTTTTGTTGTACAAGCTCTTTCACTTGTACATAGCAAAAAAAACAAAAAAAAAAAGTGAAACATTTTTTGGTAAGACCAAAACCAAACATGGAATAATAATAATAACACACAAGGAAAAACTACAAAGCTTAAAAAGCTTGTGCCATTTCTACCTTCGGATCCTTGGTGTTTGGTTGTTGTCTTCCCTCTGAAGTGTTTGGGTTTGTCATCTCTGATTCTGTGTATGAAACACTCTTCTTCCTCCTGATCCCATTCTCTTTGACAGCTGATACTGATCCCCCTTTCCTCAAAATGCTCCTTTTCCAGCTCACACCTAATTTTCCTCAAGCTGCCCAATTGGCTTGCATGCCTATAAGAGACTTAGAGGGGGATTTCTGCAGCAATAGTATCCTAGAAGCATTCCTCCTCCACTTTCTTGGGAATGTGATGTCCCTTGGTTGATGTGCTGTCTAACTTTGCTCTAAGTTCTTAAAAAAAAAAAAGAGAACACACATGTTGTGTGATTTATACTTTTCTAGATATGAGGTCAGGAGGAGGCAATGGCACCCCACTCCAGTACTCTTGCCTGGAAAATCCCATGGATGGAGGAGCCTGGTAGGCTGCAGTCCATGGGGTCGCTAGGTCAGACAGGACTGAACGACTTCACTTTCACTTTTCACTTTCATGCATTGGAGAAGGAAATGGCAACCCACTCCAGTGTTCTTGCCTGGAGAATCCCATGGATGGAGGAGCCTGGTAGGCTGCCGTCTATGGGGTTGCACAGAGTCGGACACAACTGAAGCAACTTAGCAGCAGCAGCAGATATGAGGTCAGTGATTTGAGAAAACAGATACCAAAGGAAACACTAGTTCCTGACTTCTGCCCTCACAAAGTGTTTCCTAGAATAATGTGAAGAGTGCATCCTAAGTAGGAAATCAGGCAAGTCATTCAACCTTACCAACACTCCCCTGCCTCCACATGGCACCCACAATCAGAAGTAGCAATGAGGAGAATTCAGGCTGTTTCTGGATGGTGGAAAGTCAATGGCCTCCCTCAACTGCCTTGGGTCCCCACTGAGCAGGCCAGGGATGTAATATGATCACTGCTCTTGATGGCTTAGCCTTTGGCCTAATGCTATTGGAGTTTCTGGGAAGTACATCCTTTGATAATTTCTCTTTTCAGCTAAAACTGGCACATATGGGTTCAGTTGTTTCCAGCTAAGCATCGTTGCTAATAAAGATTGGGAGACTTGTTAAATGGAACGGCCGAGAGAACATAATATACACTCAGAATAAAGCAGTAAGCAAGGAAGAATTCATGTGATTTGCATAGATTTCTTGTCCTGGGAAGTGGGAGTTAAGTTTGGATAGACAGGGTGAACCAAGTTGACAAGAGACTTGAAGGCCTTGCAGAGGAATGAGGATTTTAAACCATAGGGAAGGGGAGCTACTGAAAATATTTGAGTGGATAAATGGCATCACTGAACATGAGTTTGAAGGAACAGAAAGACCAAGCTGTTGATCTCCCCTTTCTTCTGGCAGGTAGTTTGAATTCAAGCCACAGGAAGGGATGCTGGCTGAATTAACTAAAACAGAGGTGAAAGGCTATGGTGTAGGTTACTGAATCAGAGGAAAACCTGAAGAACCAGGTTTCAATAAAGTAGGCACCAGAGCATTCCTGAAGCCCTAGACACTAGGAACACTGCTACTGCTACTGCTAAGTCACTTCAGTCATGTCCGAGTCTTAGCAACCCCGTGGACTGCAGCCTACCAGGCTCCTCCATCCATGGGATTTTCCAGGCAAGAGTACTGGAGTGGGGTGCCATTGCCTTCTCCGACCAGGAACACTAGACACTAGAAAAGCAGTCTTTTCAGTGGGCTGTGCTTATCCCATGGCTAGGAGAGAGCCTTATGTACCCTGGTTAACAGTTGCAGTGAGACCACCCATAGAGAGAGAAGTGGGTCTCTAGAGAGATCAGGCACTAGGAGTAGATGAGAGAGGAGGTGTCTACTGCACCTGTCCTCAGCAATGGCTCAAAACACATTGGACACAAAGTGAAGAGGTATAAAGCACATCTGAGTCCCTCTGAGTAGAGGTGAAACAAAACCATCTGAGTGGTTATTTTCCTTCCCTGTACCGCAGGGACCCATGATAACATCCCTCAATAGGTTTACAGCAGCTTCTTCTCCCCCCTGCAGGGCTGTGAATTGGGATCATTAAGTTTTAAGTTGTTCTGCAGCTTCCGTGTAAGTGATCATGTAAATATCAGGATGCTGGATAGGGGAAGCAAGTAATGGCATGACTCTCAAGATCTTGGATTATTGCTTATTAACTTACATCCAGAAAAACCTTAAGAAGAGTGCCCATCCCCCAAGTCGTAAGCGGAGCATACTTTATGAGCACTGCGTTAGAAAAGCAAAGCTAATAATTGTAACCATGTAGATGCAGAAACCATTAATGTTTCTCATGCCCTGTGGTAGGAAGAAATATATTAAAAATTGATTTTTGGTTTCTGCCTTTGTCTGTGTAACATTTATAATAAAGGATACAGGAGAAAGTATCCTTTAAATGTGATATTTTAAAGCATTTTGGGCTTGTTGGTGTTAAAATAAAATTTTTATTAATGGCTTCATACTGCATGGTAAAAGGTCAGCATCTGAATATGACAGTTTTATCTTCTTACAAATAAGATGCTGATAGGATTCTTCAGTAATTACATATAAGCCAGAATTTTTGCTACATTATTGGGTTAAACCATTTCTAGACGTGAAATTATTCTTTGACTAACGTGGGCTAAGGGTGAAGCTTGTATTTCTCTCTCAATTTTCTGTCTTTTTTTTTTAATTTTACTCTTTTTCTTACCTCTTTCTACGTGCAATAAGGTGTAACTTGTTTCCTCGGTGTGTATGCAGTATGTGGTGAGACATGTGTTCACATTACTTCTTTGTCTCCAGGATTCTATTATCAGTTTACTCTTTCATAATTGAAGCAGCTTTTGCTCATCAGCAAAAACACATTGCATTTTATTTTGTTCCTGTTTCAACTTCTTGGACATGATGTGGTGAACATACAATCCTGCAGGTATTTTTTTTTCTAGTCACTTTAAATAAAATATGCTTCTAAAAAGCCTACCCCATTTGTTCTAAATGTTTTAGAATGTATCTTAGCTGTAATTCTCCAGAAATTAAATGGCATGATGCACTTTCTGATGGTTTTCATTAATCTGGTATAGTTTTGCTGCTGATTTAAGTTTATCAAATAGGGTTATAACCTGATGGAAATAACGCTGTCAAATGCTTGGATTTATCATATGTTTTGTAATTCCATAGATGATGTGGGCAAGATGGATCCATATCAGAAATCAGCCTTTGATTCAGAAGAGCTGCGAGGCTCAACACGTTAATTGCCAAACCACCTAAAGTGTATAAAGAATGACATTTTATGCTACCTCGTTCATCATATTTTTAGAAAGACTATGTGATGGATTAATAAAACATTGCAAATCTTCTATGCAAAGCAAATGTTTATAATAAATGGGGCATAATCTAACTGTTCTGCTATAAAATGAATTAAAGTAGTCTCTAGCCAGTAAATTCAAACAGAATCAAGTAGGATGGTTAGGCGACCTTAACAGGCAAGTATTTTACTATTGAATACATGATTTCCTTTCAAATGGTTCTCTCCTGTCAGTTTGGAGTGGGTTCAGAATAATGCTGGTCGTTTCTTTAGCTGGTTGTAAGCAAAACTGGTTGCACATTGGATGCTTAGAGGCTGAGGATAAGGGGCGAACTATGGCACTCATATCTGAATGGAGACCTTCTATAAATGCCAACTGAAATTACTGTCATTTTAATGTGCTTCTCTGCCCTGTTGGACAATGTACTGGTAGTTTTTTAAACTTAGCTTGGCACCCATAATCTGTGAACAGATAAGACATTAATATAAATTGTGATAAAAAATATACCAGGAGGCTTATAATATAGACATCTCAAAATGCACTTACTTTTTATTATTTTCAAACAGAAACCATGTTAGCCTTTAAATTCAGAAGAGAAGGGGTGATGATGCTACAAGTGGAATGCAAGTGAAAAATGCTTTGCTTTTCCATATTTGTATTTATCTCACGACTATCCATTTCTATCTTTAATTTTTCACTCTTTGCAGCCATATGCAAGGTGGAGAGCTTTGCTTATTTCTCAAAGCCAGGACAAGTTTCCAGAAAGCTAAGCTTCCATTTTATTGTTTTCTTTAGGGTAGAGGTGATGTTATTTAAAATATCATTTTGCTTTGGGCTCAATTTCAGTGAAGGCAATAGCCAGGGAAGCTACTGGGTGAGAGAGCCTCATGGTTTTAGCACATGTGCAGAAAAAGGCAGAATCCAGACAGCAATTCTTGTGGGACTGAGCGCTGTAGAGAGGCAAACTCCATCCTTGGTAGAGGGTCGTGGGAAGATTTTTCAGCAGTGATGATTTTATATTGTGGTCCACAGTAGATACTAAGAAACATCACTCTTTTCCTGCTATACCTCTCCCTCTTCCTCCTGTTTCCCCTTTTCCTTATATAGCTCCTTCTAGCTTTCCTCTTTCTTCAACACTTGTGCAGAGGAACTCTTCTAAGCTTACAAGTTCTCACTGCTGCTGTGTCACATTACTCTGACTCCCGGAGGTACCACAGTCAGTCATGGACTGACTTAACCATGTGTACCATGGACGGACTGACTTAACCAACAGAAATTTATTTCCTCTTGGTTTTGGAGGCTGGAAGTCCAAGATCAAGGTGCCAGCAGGATGGTTTTCTTCTGAGGCTGTTCTTCTTGGCTTCTAGGTGGCCGCCTTCTCCCTCTGTCTTCACGTGGTCTTTCTCTTTGTTTCTACTCATTTCTGGTGTTTCCTCCTCCTCTTCAAAGGGCGTCAATACTATCAGATTAGGGCCCTACCCTTATGATTTCCTTTAACCTTAATTATACCTTAAAGGCTCTAGCTTCAGATACACTCATCTTGAGTGTTAGGACCTTAACATGTAAGTTTTAAGGAGACACAATTTAGAATATAATAGCTACAATAAGAGCTATCTGGATAAATGTTCCATTTAGACCATTATATGAAATATATCTTAGATTTTTTTTGTGTGAGTGAATGTTGTATCTCTCACATCCAAGAGAGAAAAAATTGTGAAGGAGTTAACAACTCAACCTCCACTTCCACTCTTCTTTTATTAATAATAGCCCACTTTTCCACTTTACTCTGGAGACCAAGAATCCTTTTCTTCAGGGTCCCAAACCCAATTATTGTGGGTGGGGGATTTAACAGGATTGTATTTTAGGAACCTTCTTTATTTAATGACTAAGTAAAAGCTACTTCGCTCTTCTTTCCCACCCCACATCGACGTTTACTTGTCCTTTTGTTCATTCATTCTACACTTTGTCCTTCATTTTTTTGTTTGTTTGTTTTTTGATGTCTTGCATCTGCTTAATTAGGGCTTCCCTTGTGGCTCAGCTGGTAAAGAATCCACCTGCAGTGTGGGAGACCTGGGTTCGATCCCTGGGTTGGGAAGATCCCCTGGAAAAGGGAAAGGCTACCCACTCCAGTATTCTGGCCTGGAGTATTCCATGGACTGTACAGTCCATGGGATTGCAAAGAATTGGACATGGCTGAGCAGCTTGAACTATCTGCTTAATCAAACCTGATGTATGTGTATACTGAAAATTTCAAACTCCAAAAACTGTCTAATAAAGGACTATTATCAACTTTGTGACAACCATCATCATTGATCACATTTATTTGATCCTCGCAATAACCATATTCAGTAGTCACTATCATTATTCATGTGTTACTATTATGGAAACAGACCATTATGTCATTGTTGGCATATCAGAAATTAGAAACGAAGGCCCTTACAAGCTTAAGTGCCGTGCACAAGATTGCACAACTTTTAAGTGGCTGAGCAAGAATTTGAACTTGGAAGGCTGGCTTTAGCACCTGCACTATTAACTGTGATGCCTGGAGTAGGAAATGGCAACCAACCCACTCCCGTATTCTTGCCAGGATAAAGAGGAGCCTGGCAGGCTACAGTTCATGGGGTACCAAAGAGCTGACGTGACTGAGACTGAGCAGATACGCACACTGTTAGGAGCAAATAGCACAGTTGAGATCGGGAGGAGACCATAGAAACCTTTCACGATTCAACTCAGCATTTGAGACTGATGAAGAAACCTGGGGCCCAAGTGGTTCTTATATACACATGGTAATACACTGAAATGCCACACAACAAACTCCAGGCAGCTGAGCTTACTGTTTTTATTTTTGTTGTTTAATTGTTAAATCATGTCTGAATCTTTGCGACCCCACAGACTGTGGCCCACCAGGCTCCTCTGTCCGTGGGATTTCCCAGGCAAGAATATTAGAGTGGGTTGCCATTTCCTACTCCAGGGGATTTCCTGACCCAAGGATCGACTCCATGTCTCCTGTATCAGCAGGTGGATTCTCTACCAGTGAGCCACCAGGGAAGCCCACTGTTTTCATTACACATAATAAAAAATAATGTTTATCAAAATTTTGAACACTTAAATACCACTTTGTCTATGTAACTTCAAACTTTCACAATTGAATATGATGGATTTCAATTTGCCCATTTTACAGATAAAGAAAATGAGGCCAGCAAGGAGGCTAAGGATTCACAGTTAGGTATGCTGCTGCTAAGTTGCTTCAGTTGTGTCCGACTCTTTGCGACCCCATGGACTGCAGCCTACCAGGCTCCTCTGCCCATGGGATTTTCCAAGCAAGAGTACTGGAATGGGTTGCCATTGCCTTCTCTGACAGTTAGGTATAGTGGACCTCAAAATCAGACTAGGTGGCTCTTTGTCCTACAACTATGCTCTTTCCTCTCTCCTGATTTTACACTCTTCCTACAACCGCGACTCCAGATCCTGAGATCCCATCCCTTATAACCTTGTGAGGAAAGTTTGTCTCTCTGTCCCAATTTAGGCAGTTTCCCCTAAATAAAATACAGACACAGACAGTCCTGGCTTCAACTCAGCCTCTGCAACTACTAGCCGTATGGTTCTCTCATCTCTTCAAGGCTCACCGAGACTCAATTTTCTCTTACGCAAAAGAGGAAGAATAATGGGAACCACATTGTGCTTTAGTACTAAGACACATTAGTCATGTGTGACTCTTGGCAGCCATATGGGCTGTAGCCCACCAGACTCCTCTGTCCAAGTGATTCTCCAGGCGAGAATACTGGAGTGGATTGCCATGCCCTCCTCCAGGGGATCTTTCCCATCTGAGGATCAAACCTGTGTCTGCTGTGACTCCTGCATTGCAGGTGGATGCTTTATTGCTGAGCCACCAGGGATGCCTCATCAAGGTAATATCAATTAATTCAATGAATATTTATTTAGCACCTTTCATGTGACTACGACCACTATAGAAGAAGTTTCAGCCTCAAAGGTTACCATGAGAATTTAATCATACAAGCAAAGGCTTTAGCACAGTTTCCTGGAACATAGTAAGCACCGAACAAATAATATGAACTGGTACTATTATTGCTATCGTATTATCTTGAGTCCCCTGGCAGTTGTCTGTTCTGTTTACATACAGTATTATCCCAGGTATTTTGTGGGGAAATACACACACATTCTTAAGCATTCTTCAATAAACTGTGGTCCCAATACAACTAGTTTTTCCCTCTCCATCTATCTATTGCTTAGACCTGATCTTCATGGCTTTGTAGTTATTCATCTCCTTTTCATCTTCCAGGCCATTAGAAGCCCTTATCTTTGATCTCCAATAGCTTTCAAAGAAGCTGGAGGTATCCTTTTAGCCCATAAGCCAGCCTTTCCTCCTCTGCATCCTACCATATGCTCCCCTTTTTATTACTTGGCGATGCAGTGCCTCAAAAGGTACCCACCCATCCTTACTACTAATCCAACCCAGCACCAATTTTGTTATTTTGTTTTATGAATATTAGTGTCCTTCACCAGTAATGTTCTGTGCTTTTCCCAGAGCTTTTGATTTCGTTTCGGAAGTAGATCCCATATATTCAATTAGGAACACTTAAAAAAACTTCTTTCTACTGGTTTATGGTCCCATCTGGAGGAAGGGAGTTACTCTGCAGAATAAATTGAGTGTAAAATTTGGCTATGCAATAAGAATTCACTTCCGTTAAGGCAAAAAGAAGAGATGCATAAAATTCAAATCATCCATAAATAAATGCTTTATCTTTAAGAAACATATAAATAGACATCAAACACCATAAAAACATAGAGGGTTTCCTCCCTCTGTCTCTGTCTCTTTTTAGAAACAAATTTGTGCAATTTCATAGCAAAAACTTTGCAAGGAAAGATTATGTATGTCCAATGCTGATAAGACTGCCCAAATATAAATTTTATGATGCATTTCTTTCAGAATGCCATCTTTCCACCAGCATAATCAAAGAAAGGAAAATAAAGTTTGAAAGCTTTTGGAGAGCCCAGTGCAGGCACCTGAGGAAATCAGGAAAGAATGAGAACCTGATATTGTAGCTAATTTGTAACATTTTTTGCTAAGGCTGCTCTCCTTAAAAGAAGGCACTTGCTCAAAATTTTCTTTCCGCCTTCTGCCACAGGACTGCCCTTCCTGCTAACACTTGCCAGTGATAAAAATGCAGGGTAGGAAGTGAGGGGGAGTGAAGCAATTAGGGGAGCTTGCTTGCCAGCATCCTGAGCCCAGGAAGACCACAGTGGGAGAATTTATCTGATCCTTCAGGGAATTGACCATAGGTAGAATCATCGCTATTGAATAATATTGGAGTTCATCTTCACTTAAGCAGTAGCTGAAAGACTCTCAAACCATCACTGGTACAGGTAAGAGTTCACAAATGAAGCCTGAGAGGGTGCCTTTGAGGACACTTAGGGTCAGACACTAGAAGATGTGCACAGAAAATTTGCTTCAGAAATTTTTCAGTAGCAAAATGATAATTCCTCATATTTTTCTCTTGTAACATCCCCCAAATTGTGACAAATAGAAGTGTTTTCTCTGCTCAGATAAACTTGGGAAATACTGATTAAAGAAAGAGAAAAAAGTTGAAGAAAAAAGTATTGCAGGACTTTTCAGAGCCTTTAATAGATTCATTAACATTGTGACTATATAAGACAGAAATGGTGTAAAATAGTAGTTTGATTTTTCACTAAGTATCTAACAGGTCTTTGATTCTTTGGAATTCACTAGAAGATACACTGGTTTAGTGCTTCACCAAGCACTTTCATACAGATTATGTCTGAAAAGTGAGCACATGTATATTTCATCAGGGATGTGTTAATATACAATCTATCGGTTTAATAAAATCCCGGCTACCTGTGGGGTTACAATCCCTCATCTGTAATTTCACAGAGTTACAAAAAGTCATACTTTGACCATCACTACCTATGAGCCCCTGAAACTTTCTGGCTCTCACATCTGTGCTTTCTATTTTTAGAAAGTTCTGTTTATTTGCAGGAAATATTGGATTCATCTTCCTAGGCTAGGTTTACTCTACTGGCAAGAGATTTCAGATTTTCATTTTTATCATTATCTCTTTAAACCTGATTGTGTTTAACTTCTTACAGTTTCATTATTTCTAAGCACCACCTCTGACGTTTTACATTTCAAATTTTACTTTATTTCTTTAATGTCTGTGCCTTTGTCCCTGTGTCATTTGGGGAGGATAAAACTTCTCTCTTCCATCTTGCTTAACCACTGTCATTGGAGATAAGCAACTCAGTAGGCTTAGCATGCTGCTTCTAAGTATATATGATGGTCCAGATGACAGGTCTTGTCTTCGGTGAAAAACTGCTCTTTTCTGCTAAAAATATGAATTAGGGAAAAGCTTGATCACTTAAGTCAAATGTCTGAAAAACAGGTCCAAGAGAGGTCTCTATATCATTTGAGGAAAGCCCTTTGCTACAGGCAATTCCCCTGCAGAAGTGCATTAACCTCAAGTAAATGGGAAATTAGGTAATTATGAACATACTATGCCCCAACCATATTGGTTACATGAGTTATTACTATAATATTATCTTAAATGTATGTGGAGCCTTGGAACCTTCCAAAAATCTGTAAAGATTCTTGCATATATTATTCCATATGTTCTAGAATGATGTTTGGAATAGATAACCACAACAACTAGGGAAATGACCAATCAAAATAGACCCAGGTCCAGCCCCAAGGGAGATGGTGGAGTGTCCCCTCCCACTGCGCTGTTAGGGTGCTCCCTTCTTAGCTGTTACATCCAAGAAAGTTTGCATCATGTCATAGGGTGATCATTGTGACACCCAAAGAGCCGGCATGGAAGTGTCATAATATTTTAACAGACAATGTAGCTTTACAATGCTGCAAATTAAGGTGGTATGTATCATGAGACAGATACTAGGAACTAGACAGAAGTGATACCACTTTTCTTATTTTAGAAAAATTACAAAGGAAAAAAAATCTGGGGTATAAAAGCCTTTTGACCTTTAACCAAAATGATAGTCACAGACTGTAGTCCAAATAGGTATCAACCTGCTATTCTCTCCACTGAGGCAGGAAGAAAGGATGTACATCAAGTAGTGACCTGTGGTCCCTCAGCTGCAGGTAACACATTTTGCGTGGATTGGTAAACACTCAGGAAGATAAACTGACCAAGGCAAAGGCCGTAGCATATGACTCCACGAATTGTATCTGCTATTCTCTGAGAGTTGAATTCATGCTTGTTAATTGCACTGAGTCTCCAGGTGGTGCTTCCCCATGGTCACCTACACCCTCGTGTAAGTACACATTACTGTGCCTATCCCAGACATAAGCAGCCAAGCATCCAGATCATGATTTGAAAAATTGGAGGGGCTAGGCCAGGACATGTGGCTAACAGCTTGCTTTCTGCTAAGTTGCAAAATAACAGGGCTGCAATTCCAGTTGCAAGGTTCATCTGACCTCAGGGCCCATCATTAAGCCATTTGACCTCAGCTCCAGTAGCAAAGTCCGAGGAGTTTGCAATGGGAGCACCTTTAGACCTTTGCAGCAGTGGGGTAAGGGTTAGGTGTATCATTTGGCTTCCTAACTTATCAGATGATGAGTTGGAATTTGTTGTACTCAAACTTTTTCTCCAGTTGGCTGCAGACTGATGTAGGAATTCTTAGACCCAGCTGTTGAAAGGCTGTCTAGTAAAATAAGATGTCTGTCTAAATGTTCCTGAATCCACATTGCTTTCGGTCACTGAGAAGTGGGACAGTCCACTCGAAACAACCCTACAGGATATTCACGGAAGTTGGCACATTTCTTTATCTTGTGTCATGGTTTTGCTGTTGTTTGCTTTCGAAAGGTTAAGGAGAATTGTTTTCTCATCTCTGTGGGAAAAGAAAAAGGGAACCAAGGGAAGTCCTTACCCACCCCAGTAAAAAAGATTGAGGGACATAATGGGCTGTTTTGAGCAAGTGGTATTGAAGGTACCTCCTGCTGAGATGTGTGATTTATGCTGAGAGGCTGCTCTTGAGGCAGGCATATGTCTGCAAGTGTCAATGTGGGTGGGTCTGATAGGTGACCCTGTGACAGAAAGAAATAAAATAACAGAATGCCCCAGTCTAGGACTGGGACTGCATATAAAGAGATAGTAGAGAAAGTTGACTCATCGACAGCCATGACCATTAGGAGAATTTGGAAGAAATGAACAATCGAAGCTTTCCAAATTTCAAGAAACTTTAACTCCCTGCAAGAGAGTAAACTGTTGAAAGATAAATACTCATTGAGCCTCTTCAGTATTCATTGTGTTCTTCCCAACACTGGAGGATTCTTGACAAGTATAAAAAAGTTTTGTCATCAGGAGAGGCAGTGTGCCTAAGGGCTCTGAATACACTGTAGGCTGGGCCTCCGTGTGGATCACAGCTACATCTCTTAACTGGTGAGCGCAGGCAGACTGTTTAACACTCCTTTGTCTCAGTTTCGTTGTCCATAATAAAGCACAAATGGTAGCCCCTGCCTCATATGATGATTTTAAGGTTAATGTACCTCATACATATAACATTTTTAGAACATTCCAATAAGCACTCATTGTATGCCAGCCATTTAATCAAGACTCTCACCAACTGTTTATCAAGGATCTAATCTTGGCTATAAGGTTTGAGGGCTTCCCCAGTGGCTCAGTGGTAAAGAAGCTTACCAATGCAGGAGACACAGAAGACTCAGGTTCGATCCCTGGGTCAGGAAGATCCCCTGGAGGAGGAAATGGCAACCCACTCTGGTATTTTCACCTGGAAAATTCCATGGACAGAGGAACCTGGACAGAGTTTGAGCAAGCTCCAGAGATAGTGAAGGACAGGGAAGGCTGGTGTGCTGCACTCCATAGGGTCGCAGAGTCAGACATGACTTAACAACAACATTGAACAACAACAACAACATTGGGTTTGAACCCTCCTATCAGCTCACCCATGAAGCAGCTGTGTTGCTTCAGATGCCTCACAGAGCTTCCGTCTTCTCCAAAGACAGCACTCTCCTCAGTAAATTGAGGATCTTGACAGTTGCCCTACTGACTGAGGGGATTGTTCTGCCAAAATCTGTAACAGTCCCTCTGGTAGAAGCCCTTTGCCAGCTACAAGTGAAAGTCACTCAGTTGTGTCTGACTCTTTGCGACCCCATGGACTATACAGTCCATGGAATTCTCCAGGTCAGAATACGGGAGTGGGTAGCCTTTCCCTTTTCCAGCAGATCTTCCCAAACTAGGAGTTGAACTGGTCTCCTGCATTGTGGGCTGATTCTTTACCATTTGAGCTATCAGGGAAGCCCCTTGCTAGCTACACAGTTCTGGGCAAATGGAAAGTCTCAGTAACTTTTATTTCAATAAAGCCATTTATTATTAGGAATAAGTTTTTATGATCTAGTTGCAGAAATAAGGTATATCCAAAAAAAAAAGATGACTTTATATAAGAGAATGAGTGGTGAATGAATGGAGAAGAAAAAGAGAGCTGAAGGTACTGCTGGTGACGGTGAGGTCTCCAGTGATCCGACAGGGCTTGCTGGGGCGGTGGGATCAGCACTGTGACCAGAGGTAAGGGATGGCGCTAGATCTGATAGGAGATGACAGCCCAGTGGCCAATTTAGTGAGAATGATGATTATCATGCCAAGAACAAAGTAGCTGCCCCTGCTATTTAGGGGGCTTCCCTGGTGGTTCAACGGTAAAGAATCTCCCCAGAACTTGCCACCACTGTTTTCTCTATGCATCTGCTTTACCTGCCCAACTGATGTGCAGGCCCCATTGCTCAGAGCCATTGCAGCCAATTTGGTCGATAATCTGCAAATTAAAAATTCAATACATTGTTCCCAGAATCATTTTCAAAAGCTGGGACATAGAAATTAACAAGTTAATAATCAGTGCATGGTGGGGTGGGTTTTTTGCTGTGAATAGTCCTTGCTTTATTTTGGTATCATGAAAAGGCCACAGGGTGCGTTCCTTTAATTTTGCTGCACAGAGTGTAGGCTTTTAGGGGTGTTCAGTAAATATCTATGTGGGTAATGATATTGCACATGGATTTTGTGGTAACTTGGGCAGGAAATAAATAGGGTGTGGTAGGATTCATCAGGGTTTCCTTTAATCACAAGATCTTATATCTGAGCAGCCCTTTTACTCTTTAGCACATCTTCCCATGGATCTCACACATGCTCCCAACAAACCTATGAGGCAGCAACCAGCCTGGACACACAGATGAAGAGATGTGTCCGAAAGTGCAGGTCCTCACACCAGCAGCTAGTGGGCAGTAAGGTGTGATGAGAAGCTAGCTCTTGCCATCCCTGGATAGAGAGCTTTGCAGAACTAGGTGTTGAATATGAACCCTGCAGTGCTACCAAATTCATGCAAACGTTGCCCTAATGATTAGGAATAATAACCTGAAGCCAGAATGCCTAGTGTGAGCACCACTGTGAGAGAAGCAAAGCTTTGACAGACAGATCTGGGTTCCTGTCTCTGCCCCTTCACGTGTTAGTTGAGAGACTTCAGAGTTGTCACTTAAACTCTCCCAGCTTCAGGCGTGCATGTGTGTGAAGTCGTTTCAGTCATGTCCCACTCTTTGCAACCCCATGGACATGTAGTCTTCCAGGCTCCTCTGTCCATGGGATTCTCTAGGCAAGAATACTGGAGTGGGTTGCCATGCTCTCCTCCAGGAGATCGTCCTGACTCAGGGATTGAACCCATGACTCTTACGTCCTCTGCATTGGCAGGTGGGTTCTTTACCACTAGTTCCACCTGGGAAGCTTTTCAACTTTAGGGAACTCATTTAAATGATGTAGATTGTAATAACTGCCCCATAGGGTCAGTGTCAGAAGGAAAGCAGAGTGGACAAATGAGAAGGTACTCAGTGCATATTTACTATGATTGCTGGCATTTGAAATTGAAGACGTGTGGAACAAGATATTGAAAAGGAAGACACATCAAGCCATCACTATAAGGTTGTACCCATGGTAGCCTCTAGCCCCCTGTTCCTCTGTCTCAGGACTCACATGTCAAGTGTGCAATAGCCACCTGGGACTAGCAGTGACCATATTGGATGGCAAATGTGTCTACAGAGAACATTTCCATCCTTGTAAGTTCTACTGGACGCTACTGCTGTTGGAGAAATGACTTCCTCAGGGAAACAGGCAGGGGAGATGGTATGCAAAGTTGAGACTTCACGTTGCCACAGAGGAGGCCAGCACGAAGACCTGGACCTGTGGGTCCCCTTCCTGTGGTGTGACAGTGTCGTTTACACTGCAGCTGTGTAAATTGTGCGTGAGGAAGACAGCGTGGCGCGGTGAACAGGCCCACTCCACAACATCCTGCTGGTAATTGTGTGGAGCACTGCAAATGGTGGGTAATTTCCTCTCAGGTGCCTGTTCTACACGCTTGTTTGGCATGCTTTATTGCTGGGTGGATTTACACTGTGTATTTGCCATAAAAACTGTTTCCAAAAGAAACAAGGAGCGTGGCAAGATAAAAAGCGATATAAAAAGGGTATTTTGTGATTTATTTATGTCAAATTTATGGAAGATGACAGGAGGCATTACAGTGCCAAAATTAGTTGTCATAGTCAGGCTATAAATCCTGCAGGACAGGAGTTAGAGGAACAGGTTGGGAACCCGGACCCCTGGGTCTATAAGGGGCCCATAGGCAGTCCAAGCAAAGCCAGGACTTTCTAAAACCCTCCACAGAGGGGCTCATCAGTCATTGAGCTGAGAAGCTGGCAGTTAATTGCTAACGAGTATTGGATACTTGCTATGTTCTAAGCATCTTCCATTTATAATCTCATTTAATTCCCACTAGCTCTATTTTCTTAATTTTATAGAGGTGGAAAGTTGATACGGTATTTCTGCACTGAGGTACAGGGACTAAAAGGTGAAGCCAGAAGAAATTTGGAGGCTGACTAGAATTTATCTGTTAAGCTTTCACTAAAGTTTTAAATGCATTCATGGCCCACAAGCATTTATTTAGCACCCCCTATGTGCCAGACACAGCACAACTAGAGTGTATGGTAGAGTTTCACGGATGTGGTAGTCTTTCAGATGAAGAATAGGTGAGTACTTAATAGACATGGAGAGAGGGGTGAACCAGCTGATCTTCCCTTAGCTTGTGATGTGAGTTTCCCCCAACTCCCACCAGGAAATGAGCTGGCATGGTACAAATCCATCTATACTTAAATTCCTTGTATATTCTGATGACTGCCAAATTTATAAAACCCACCCTAATTTCTGTCTCTTCACTTTCTGCCATGAGGGTGGTGTCATCTGCATATCTGAGGTTATTGATATTTCTCCCGGCAATCTTGATTCCAGCTTGTGCTTCTTCCAGCCCAGCGTTTCTCATGAGGTACTCTGCATATAAGTTAAATAAGCAGGGTGACAGTATACAGCCTTGACGTACTCCTTTTCCTATTTGGAACCAGTCACCAACCCTTATGGCAGAAAGTGAAGAGGAACTAAAAAGCCTCTTGATGAAAGTAAAAGTGGACAGTGAAAAAGTTGGCTTAAAGCTCAACATTCAGAAAATGAAGATCATGGCATCTGGTCCCATCATTTCATGGGAAATAGATGGGGAAACAGTGGAAACAGTGTCAGACTTTATTTTTTGGGGCTCCAAAATCACTGCAGATGGTGAATGCAGCTATGAAATTAAAAGACGCTTACTCCTTGGAAGGAAAGTTATGACCAACCTAGATAGTATATTGAAGAGCAGAGATATTACTTTGCCAACAAAGGTCCGTCTAGTCAAGGCTATGGTTTTTCCTGTGGTCATGTATGGATGTGAGAGTTGGACTGTGAAGAAAGCTGAGCGCTGAAGAATTGATGCTTTTGAACTGTGGTGTTAGAGAAGACTCTTGAGAGTCCCTTGGACCGCAAGGAGATCCAACCAGTCCATTCTGAAGGAGATCAGTCCTGGGTGTTCATTGGAAGGACTGATGCTGAAGTTGAAACTCCAGTACTTTGGCCACCTCATGTGAAGAGTTGACTCATTGTAAAAGACTCTGATGCTGGGAGGGATTGGGGGCAGGAGGAGAAGGAGACGACAGAGGATGAGATGGCTGGATGGCATCACTGACTCGATGGACATGAGTTTGAGTGAACTCCGGGAGTTGGTGATGGACAGGGAGGCCTTGGCGTGCTGCAATTCACAGGGTCGCAAAGAATCGGACAACTATGCAACTGAACTGAACTGAACTGGATCGCAAAGAGTCGGACACGACCGAACGACAGAACTGAATTTCTGTCTTGAGGTCCTGATCAATGTATGCAGCCACCTATTTACCATTTATATCTGAATATTCTACAGATGTTTCAGACTTGCTCTTCTTTCCGAATCCGCACCACCTAACACCCACCACTGTGAGAGATACCATGGACCAGTGCTCAGGTCGAAATCCCAGGGGACCAGTCTGGATTATCCCTTCTCTTCTCACCCATACATCCTTCCAGGCACCCAGTCTGCAATGTCTCCATTCCAAATCTATGGGCTTAGTAGTCCATAATTGCTATTATTATAGGAGTAATGAGCAGCACAGTTCTGCTTTCTTGAGTCTGTTGTTTGAATCTTGGCTCCATAACTTCAGTTACAAATCTCTGTTCCTTAGTTTCTCCACCTGAAAAATGGAGGCAAAGTCTAATATCTGCCTCTTCAGTTGGAAGATTTAATGAGTAACAGAAGAGAGCCCAGCAGAGGTGTGCATTATTGCAGTTTTTGCAATTATAATGGAACATTTCTTGCACTGAATATGGTCCAGAGTGATTTACTTTTATCTTATAGAATCTACACAGCATATAGGGGACTTTTGTTAGTCCTGTTTAACAGACAATAAAAATGAGTTTCTTCGAAAAGGGAAATAAAGAGCCCACATATCTGGTGAGTAACAAAGCCGGCATCCCAACCCATGAGTGAGTGATGTCAAAACTAGCGCCCTTAGCCACTGTGATCTCTAGATTCACCCTACAAAGACATCCTAACTGGTCACCTGGCCTTCACCTTCACTTCCCTCTAATGACTTCATCACAGTTACTTGACCATGTTGTAAAGAATATTTGTTTCAAAAAGATTAAGGCATCGAAAACTTCAGTATTTCCTCCATGGCTGGCCCTTCCTCATTCTAGACATGCTGTGCTACCCTTATTTTCCATCTCTTTGGCCAACTTTCCAAGAGCGCCCAGGAGTGAATGCAGGACTGTCAAGGTTCATAAATGCAATTATGTGGTTAGTAGGGACTTAACAATTATGCCCACACATTGATGGACAGTTAAGCTGCATGGAGAGGGTTGAGAAATGTATTGATCTCCCTCTAGGGATTGAGTCAAGACTGCCTCCATGTGGGCCTGCAATCCTTCCAGAGTTTCTCCATCCCTACAAAGGGATGACATCTCTTATTTCAAATGGACTTGAGGCTTAATGAATGATTATTAAGGGCTTACAGGTGCTGGAAGACAAAGGCATTACTTAAATACACATGTAATATAAATCATATGTGGATAAAAGAGACAAGTTAATTAGATCAAGCAAAGGTCACACATTAACTGAACTGGGCACTCCGAAAGTTCATCCAGGATTGCTTCTTGCCAGGAGTGAATGGATTTGAAAGTAAAGATTGTCAATGGTATTTTGCTCACAAAGGGTTTCCACAGCAGGTAAAGAATGATATCGGACGTGGTAATAGCAATAAGAGAGGCTAGCGAGGGAGAATAATTTGAAAAATGAATGTCTCTTGCTATTTTCCTTTGACGAACAATCATGAAAGATTGTCTAGGTTTAACGCTAGGTCCCAGTTTCTTGAGCCTGTGTTTTAGAAACTGATTGTAGTTTTTCACTGGGTCTCCACCAAGTCCCAATCACAAAATGTCACTTTGCAGTTAGATGGCCCCCATCTGAAAGGCACCGAGAGATGCCAATTGCAATTCAAAAATCTCAATTTTCAAATATACCTTACAGCTTAGTCCTGGTGAGAAACACTTTCCTCCCCTCATGGGCATGCTAAGTGTTGTGCTGAGAAAAAAGGTGGAGAGTGTGCTTTTGAATGAAAGGAAATTTGCAGCTAGGAGCTCAGGTCCCTGGAGCTTAAGAGGCCTCCCTTCTTTTAGTGTTTCTTGCTGTGCAGCTTTCCTGTGGGTTCAGGAAAGAGCAAGAGACAATTGAAATGGAAGAGGTGAAAGGCAGACTAATGGCAACTGCCTTCATCACCTCCTCTATTTGGGCTTCAGGGAAGGTTATAATCTCTACATGTAGGTACCCAGCAGGATCTACACTCTCAGGTCCAACCAAGTTCAGGCAGTAAGCTCTGGGCAAACAAGAGTCTTGTATTGACATCTGGGATTGCTCAGAGTCAGACAAATATCTTCCTGGCTAGGAAGAGCCAACCCCAAGTTCCAACACCCAGTTTGGATTTGGGAGTGGAGAAGCATCTATTGCTTAGATGCTTAGTCAATTGTCTGGGATGGTCCTGAACTCAGAGATGGTAGACTCTAGAGAGAGCTTCTAAGCCAGCAGTGCCCAACCTTTCTGGCACAGGCAACAGGTTTTATGGAAGACAGTTTTTCCTCAGACTAGTGGGAGGGTTGGTTTTTGGAGGATTCAAGTGAATTGCCCATTTATTGTGCAGCTTATTTCTATTACTGTTACATCAGCACCACCTCAGATCATGAGCCGTTAGATTCTGGAGGTTGGGACCCCTGCTCTAAGCAATGGATCTGAAATAGTCGAGCAGTGAGGAGACACAACATGATGTAGTTGAAGGTGTTGCTTCCCGGTGTTCTCACTGGGATTGTTTGAAGTGAATCATTCACCCTCTCCGAGCTTCGGTTTTCTCCTCTTTGAAATGCAAGTGTTGGGCCAGAGGTTGTCATGGTCCTTACATGCTGTGCTTAGGTGACAAACCTAGGTTCAGTCCCTTTCAGCCATGCTTTGCTTTCACCCACAATGTACAACAGAATTTGATAATTTTGCCAATTGGATATTCACAATTTTCAGTCCTACAAAGTTTTGTGTGAAAGAAAAACTGTCCTCCCACCCTGGTTCTTCTGCTTTCTTCTTGATGCTATTAAAAAAAGAGAGAGAGAGACAAGGCGTTATGGAAGATAGATGTATGTGGCCTTCTCAGCAGATTTGCTGTTTGATTTTTTCCTGGCTCTTTTCTTACTAACCAGAGGGTTTGATTTAGTTGGAAATGGCATCTAACAGTGCAAATGCTCATTATTTTTATTGGTCATGATCCTCGCACCCATTTCTTTGCCCATAGCCCTCAAAACAGCCCATTAGTTAGAGTACTCACTCGGACACCTTTAGGGCTGGTGTCACCATATGGGGAAAAGGAAGATTTTAGGGAAGTCCTCTGTGATGGGCATCTCATCACTGCATAACTGGCACAGGGGGGCTTGTGATAGGCAGGGAGTATGGCCACTCAACACCTGTCCCAATCGTCATAGTGAAAAAGGCCAGTTCTTGTTCCGTGTGGTTACAATGCACTAACAGGGGACAGGGGAGGGTGGGGGACTATGTGGCCTCATCAGCCAGCCTGGTTGTTGTTCTAGGAACTGGATTTATGCTGAAATTACCCACAAGTGTGCTAGCCTTTATGGGAAGGGTCAGTAAGGGAGATGGCTGGTATCTCCAGTAGGATTTCTGAGTACTGTATGGTTTTTATGGAAGCACGGGGCTAAATCATGTGATGTAGTTTAGCTGCATTCCTGAAGTCCTCTACTGGTGGAACTGCCCTGCCCTAGGACTTGAGTTAGGGTATTCTGACCCTCTTTCAAGTTTGATGAAATTTTACTCAGAGGGAAATTAAATCGAAATCACTATTCTGTCATCAGAGCTTCTGCTATGGTGGCAGATCTTTTCTGAAGAGATAGCATTGCTATGAGATGATAATAGTAAAATGGTGCAACTGCCCCATTCTTGACATTATTATTAGCTGCCTAGACCTGTGATTATTTTTTAAAGAAACTATCTGGAGAAACTACACATGCACATCCTTTTAGTCTTTTTTTTTTTTTGCCTTTTCCACCAACATGAAGACCAGCTAAATTGAAACATAGAAACATAAATTACAGCAACTCTTCCTAGATTATTTCCTTGATACCTGGAAGTGAGAGCACCCAGTGATCAGAGCTGATAGATAATCTAACTACTATTGTTCTGTCATGTGCTTATAAGCCCACTAGTCCATCGGGTTCCCAGAGAAAGTGGAACGACTTACTTTAGTGATACTTAATTTTGTTATGAATTGAGGCAGATTAAGGGGAGCTCGAAGCCTCAGGCACTGAAGCAAGGTGATGGCTTTCACCCTAGGTGGAGGCAATAGAGCTAATTGGGCATGCTCGTTAAAACCTCCCCATCTGCAGGACACGTCGCACCACTCAAGATGATGGGGCTCTCTGCGGGAAATAATGATGATTTTACTCCTCTTTCCATTTAGTCGTTTTCACAGGACAAGTGCCTGCCCGACAGGACTTCATAGAGGATTTGACCCAGGCTTGCTCAGTGGAATGCTAGTGGATTGTAGGTTTTGCTCAGTCCTGCTTCTCAAATTAGGAGCCAAATTTTGCCAGTTCACTCCTGTTGGTCAGACTAGCTGTGGTTTACCTAGTTTTGTGCCCTCTAGAGAAGGAGTTTTAAAAAGTCTTTATTCATTTTGTTACAATATTATTTTTTTCAAATGTTTTGTCTTTTTGGCTGTGAGGCATTTGGGGTCCTAGCTCCCTGACCAGGGATCAAACCCGCAACCCCTGAGATGGAAGGCAGTGTCTTACCCACTGGACCACCAGGAGTATCCCACAGAGAAGGATTTCTTAATACTACCTCAGTACTATTGACATTTTAGGCTATATAATTCTTTTTACGGAGAGGGGCATTGTCATATGCTGTAGGATGTTGAGCAACATCCTTCATCTCTATGTATTAGATGCCAGAAGCCAACCCCACCCCCTTGTCGTCACAACTAAAAACGACTCTCAGTATTGCCAAATGTCCCTGGGAGGCAAAATCGCTACCTCTCTAGAGATGTTTCTGAAACAAAAGGATGGAAATTTAGGCCTTCATATCTAAAATCGAGGCTGAATCTATCGGGCTATGTTATTGGGAGATTTCAAATCAGTGTTTAAAGGTTAGCCTAGATTGCTACCTGATTCAGCTCAGCAGGAAAAATCATACCATGTTGCGTGTGAAGTGACTATAATTTATTAGCTCATTAGTCTGGCCTTGAAATCGCCATTTTGAGCACTTGCCCAGGCTGCACAAGCTTAGAGGCTGAGTTGCTTTTTTTACAGACTCAAGGTTTCCCCTCTGCTCTTGGGCACTCATTATAGAAGCTTGCTGAGCTCACCATGGCCTGGTGCACTCCCTGATAAGCAGCTTTTTACTTGTGCATCCAATGATTCGCCATCTTCTGCTGCCATCACCTTCCCAGCTGATATAGAAGTTCTGCTTTATAATTAAGAAGGACAAAGAAGTGCTGATCAGAGAGCAAAGGAGGAGAAAGATGGACCTGTCACATGCTCTCTCCTCTTCCTACCTTCATAGTAGAGTCCCAGGCCTCCCAGCCACCTGAGGGCTTAAAAGGGCAGCGAGCATCACAGCAGTCACTGTTGGTAATCTTTCCAAATAGTCAAGAGGAAGCTGGGGGTGTGGTGTTCTCCAGAGCCACACTGGGCTGGTCTGAAGATAGAGAGACCAGCTGAATAAGTCCCACTGAAGAAATGGCGGAGGGGGAGGGGTCTAAATTTCTAATCTCTTAAACTGTTCCCTCATATCACCACCTTCTGTAGGATTAAAAATCATACTGGCCAGTTGAGAAGAGTTTTGTCATTCAGGGGTATGTCATGCACATTCTAACACCAGGTCTAAATTTCTAATCTCTTAAACTGTTCCCTCATATCACCACCTTCTGTAGGATTAAAAATCATACTGGCCAGTTGAGAAGGGTTTTGTCATTCAGGGGTATGTCATGCACATTCTAACACTAAATTACTGAAATATGCAAGAGTGGCACATTTCATTTTACCCTGGACTTGGTGCCTGCACATAATTTGGAGACTGGGAAGCCAATTCAAATATCCTGATGGATTTTTATCTGACCAGGTGTTCACTTTGTTTTCTGCTTAGTTCTGTGTCAGCAGAGAGCCCCTCCTCATGTTGACTCCATTGAAGAGGGCCATATGGTGGGCAATGCTTCCCCTCAATCAAAGTATTCATTCCCTGATGAGACAGTAAAGGGGAGACTCCTCTCCAATGCTGAACACCTTACGCTTGGAGTGGGACTGAACATAGAGTGCTAAAGGCTTCATGTATTTAATTTTTTTGTAAATTAAGGGTACTAGCTAAAGTCATTTATTTGCATACTGAAGTTCTAGGATATCTTCCAAATTCTGCTCCTTCTGTCAATATTAATGGGCCCTTTGAGGATAAATAATACTAACACTCTTTAAGAAATTAAAGCAACTAGGATTCTGTTTGGGTGTATCTCTACAAACATTTTCTAGCCTCCCTTAGTAGGAAAAGGATATTAACCTATTTTTATTTTATTTTATGTCTAAGACTATGCTAAAGATAATCTCATTTTACAAATACAGTTAAGCACTTTCTAGGAGTAATTTTACTACAGATATTGCAAGTACAAAACCTTCATTTTCTATTACCTGTTTCCCATTAACCATGTGAAGAAAATGTGTTTCTATAAGAAAAATATTTTATATTTCTTTATTTGCTTACAGAAAGGGCAATGAGCTACAGTCACAAATATAGATATTGATATCCGCATAAGATCATTTATTTGAAAACTCACTATACTTGAGCAAAATTGATACCATTAAGGTTAAATGAATTGTCAGAGTGATTACAGTTGATACAAATTACAATTGATACAGATACTTAAAGTAAAGCAGAATGTTAAACATGGTAAAGAAAATTCTGAGTTACAAATTGAAAGCTCTGTTTAGGCCCCTGCATTCATATCTACTTTTGTATGAATTTGTGGTTGGTCCGAAGTCAAGTTTTCAGCTATTTTAAATCTCCATATACTAATTTACAAGTTTATCTTGCCATAGTTTTATGAAAATTTTATAAACATGTCAGGTTATATATACTTTTTTCAATAATAATACTTCTATTTCTATTGTAACTACAGTTCTATGTGCAGTAAAAATGACCAGTAAGTAAAATGAAAAGTAAGCAAAATGATGATTATTGTTAAAATAATCCAATACTTGGAACTTAATTTAAACTTGAATAGAGTGAACTTAAATCATTTGTGCTTTTCATATGCAATTCAACAAGTATAACTTTCCATTTCTCCACAAGATAACTGTTTCTTAAGCCACAGAAAGTTGTTGTTTCATATCTCTTTACTTTTCTTATTTTCAGTGTCGTTATTTGAATGCACACTCAGGAATGGGTTGCTAGCAACTAAATACATCAAATGCAAAACTACTACAGTTTTGAGGCTGTAAATGGACAGTATAATCAACCTAACCTAATCTCAAGTGTCCTTCTATCCACCTGCCAATGCATGAGACACAGGTTTGATCCCTGGGTCGGGAAGATCTACTGGAGAAGGAAATGGCAACCCACTCCAGTATTCTTGCCTGGGAAATCCCATGGACATTGTACACATACAAGTTGATTAATACAGTTATAAATTACACCTGTAAACAGCAGTCTTTTTTGTTATGTGTATGTGTATATCTGTCTAAAAGAGTGCTCCTTCAGTCAGTTTTGGCAAGGATTTTCCTCTCTCTGCTATTGTATGGTCAGGACCTAGCATTGTGCCCAGCAGGCTGAAGACACTAAATAAAGGTGTGAAATGAATGAATAAATATATGATTGGTCTTGATGAAAGTAATTTAGAACTTTTCTAATTCATTCCCTTCTTTATACAAATAATTGGCTAAGAGGGATTTGTTAAGTTGAATTCCTACCCATTCATTTATTCCTCAGTCCTGTTGTCCATCTGTCGAATATTTATTAAACACTTACTACTTATCAAGCATGGTATTAACTGATGTTGGTACCAAAAAAAAAAACCAGAACCCCTCCCCTTCCTTAAGGGAAGTCAGTGCTGTAGGGGAAATTGACACAGGTTAAATAATGACTCTGTGGTCATGTCTGTACTGTTGGAAGAGAGGGAGGCAAAGGAGACTTTAAGAGGGGGCGACTTGTGAGTTGAGTGCAGAGAGAGGAGGGGACACGTGACAGTGGCAGCAAAGGAGGCTGTAGGCAGGGAAGAACCTCTACAAAGCTGTGGCATGCATCGGGGACTCCAGCGGTACAGTGTGATGAACGCTTGGAATGACTTTGGGAAAGAATACACCTTCGTGGTTGGCTTCCCAAGTGGCTCAGAGGGTAAAGAATCCATCTGTAATGCAGGAGGTGCTGAAGACTTGGGTTTGATCCCTGGGTTGGGAAGATCCCCTGGAGGAGGGCATGGCAACCCACACCAGTATTCTTGCCTGGAGAATCCCATGGACAGAGGGGTCAGGCAGGCTACAGTCCATAGGGGTTGTAAAGAGTCAGACACAACTGAAGCGACTGAGCACACATGCACACCTTAATGGTTGGGCTGTGGGCTTTAGTCAGAATGCCTGGGTTCAGATTCTGGCTTTATATGTATTGGTTATGAGCTTTATAATTTGGGGCACCTTAAGATCTACATCTTAGTTTCCTCATCTGTAAAAATAGAAATAATAGAACTTACTTCATACAGTACTCTGGAGCAAAGGTTAAAAGAAATGCATTTGTACCTTCTATATGACAAGAGCATCACATAAGTTTGGGGCTACTATTGTCTTTATTATTAGGAAATGGTGCCAGACAAGACAAAATCGGTAAGGTGGGTTAGGTGAGACTGTGAAAAACAGCATTTGAATCTTATTCTGTATCCATTGGACCACAACTGGGATGACTGTGGGAACTATTTGGGTTTTGGGTGTCCCTGGTGGCTCAGTGGTAAAGAATTCTCCTATAACACAGGAGACATGGTTTGATCCCTGGATCAGGAAGATCCCCTGGAAATGGAAATGACAACCCACTCCAGTAATATTGTCTGGGAAATCACATAGACCAGAGGAGCCTGGCAAGATACAGTTGATCGGATCTCAAAAAGAGTTACACACAACTTAACAATTAAACAACAAAATTTGGGTTTTATTTTTAAAAGAAAGAAGTTCCAGATTGCCAAATAGAAAAGAGACTTCAGAGAGAAGGGACTGAAGACTAGAGACCTGTCTGGAAGGTATGATTGTCAGTGGCATTGGGGTACAGAGGAGGCAGAGCCTCTAGAAAGATAAATCAGATATGGAACAATAAGGATGGGGGTGGGTGGGTCTCGAATCTTCCCAGCCTGGACAACTGTGTGCTTCAGTGAGGTCACTAGCCAAAACTCTGAGTGTGGGAAAATTAGCATCTTTAGAGATTCCTTAGGAGAGCTTTATAGTGCAGAGCTTTGTTCTTCAGAGCGTGGTGGTCCGTGGACTAGCACCACCTGGGAGTAGGATAGAAATTTAGAATTTCTAGACCTCCCCCCACAGCTCCTGAATCAAAATTGCACTGAACCATATCCCCAGGTAATATGAGTGTACAGTAAGGTAGAAAACTACTAGAACAGAGCAGGTTTTGCACACTACGGCCCTTTGACCTAATCCAGCTTGCTGTCTATTTTTGTTTTTAGCTTGAGAGCTAAGAATTTTTTTTGGAGTATAGTTGATTTATAATAGTAGGTTACTTTCAGGTGTACAGAAAATTGATTCAGTTATATCCCTACATATATATTCTTATTCGGAGAAGGCAATGGCACCCCACTCCAGTATTCTTGCTTGGAGAATCCCATGGATGGAGGAGCCTGTTAGGCTGCAGTCCGTGAGGTCGCTAAGAGTCAGATACGACTGAGCGACTTCACTTTCACTTTTCACTTCCATGCATTGGAGAAGGAAATGGCAACCCACTCCAGTGTTCTTGCCTGGAG
This sequence comes from Bos grunniens, assembly GCF_055505025.1. Lineage (NCBI taxonomy): Eukaryota > Metazoa > Chordata > Mammalia > Artiodactyla > Bovidae > Bos > Bos grunniens. The sequence goes on from NC_141170.1 coordinate 74,932,533, forward strand.
AATCCCAGGGACGGGGGAGCCTGGTGGGCTTCTGTCTATGGGGTCGCATAGAGTCGGACAAGACTGAAGTGACTTAGCATAGCATAGCATATATTCTTATTAATTTCTTTTTCCATTATAGTTTATTATAGGATATTAAATATAGTTCCATGTGCTATATGGTAAATCTTTGTTATTTATTTATTTTATATATGATAGTGTATATCCATTAATCCCCCATTCCCAATTTGTACCTCCTTCCCTTCCTTATGTTTGTTTCCTATGTCTGTGAGTCTGTTTCTGTTTGGTAAATAAGTTCATTTGTACTATTTTTTCAATTCTACATATAAGTGTAACATATTTGTCTTTGTCTGACTTACTTCACTTAGTATGATAATCTCTAGGTCCATGCATGTTGCTGCAGACGGCATTATTTCATTCTTTTTTTATGGCTGAGTAATGTTCGATTATAAAGTCTATTATATATATATACACACACACATATATATGCTACATCTTCTTCATCCATTCATCTGTTGAATGCCTTTTATATTTTTTAAATGGTCGGAGAAAAGGAAGAAAAATATATCATGACATAAAAATTATATGGAAGTCAAATTTCAGTGTCCTTAACTAAAGTTTTACTGGAACACAGCAATATTCAATCCTGACACATTGTCAATTATTGCTTTTGCTCTATAAGTGTAGAGTTGAGTAGTTGCCACAGAGAAGGCACAACTCACTAAGCCAAAAATATTTACTATGAGGCTTGTAACAAAAAGTTTCCTGATTTCTGATCTAGAGAAAGAACTTGGGAGTTAGGAATACCTAAGTTCTAGTTCTGGAGAAGGAAATGGCAACCCACTCCAGTGTTCTTGCCTGGAGAATCCCAGGGACGGGGGAGCCTGGTGGGCTGTCATCTCTGGGGTCGCACAGAGTTGGACACGACTGAAGCGACTTAGCAGCAGCAGTAGCAGCAAGTTCTAGTCCTAGGGCTTCCCTGGTGGCTTAGTGGTAAAGAAGAGACTCGAGTTAAATCCTAGGTTGGGAAGAAACCCTGGAGAAGGAAATGGCCTCCTACTCCAGTATTCTTGCCTGGGAAATCCCATAGACAGAGGAGCCTGGAGGGCTATAGTCCATGGGGTGGCAAAAAAGTCAGATAGGAATTAGAGACTGAGCAACAACCAAATTATTTAAAATATCTTTTCTGTTTTTTTTTTTTTTTCCACTTGTAAAAGAAGATATAATTTCTGCCTTGAAAAATCATAAGAATAAATAGGAATGATACCTATTGTACTTACCCCAAAGGCTAGCACATATAAGTACTCAGGACATATCAGCAATTATTACTCAGTAAAAATATTAGTAAATGACCAAGGTACACCCCAGGGCTTTTACTGAATCCTACATCATGCAGATTTCTTTTCAGGCACATCTAACACTGTTGCTTTTTTGAACATTCACTCTAAGTTACCTAGATTTCTACCCTGTCAACTAACCGATTTTAGAGGAATGTGTAGTAATAAAGAAAATTACTGCTTTACATCAGTAGTTAAACCTGTCATGAATAATGATATTAATAACTAATAACCTACAATGTGGTATAGATACTAGGGAGTAATTTATTTTGATATTTTTATGCCATCATAATGAATTTGTTTGTTATTCATTGTAACTCTACATTCAAGGCATAAATCAATATTGTTTTATATTCTGGGCAGATGTTGTGTGTATTTCCAGAGGTTTTCTAGGGTAAAGAATTAACATTTATTAATAGTAGCAGAAGCATGGGGGTGTTTTGAATACATTTGAAAAGCATCAATAAAAGAAAATCATTGTCATAGGTTTTTTCCCCCATTTTGAGGGAATGCTGCATGCTGGTATTTAATACGTGGACCTTGATTTGAACTTAAATTGAATGTAGATAAACGTTTTGGTTATCTCCTCAATTGAAGTATAACTTTTCCTCAAAAGAAAGATACTGTTTCAAGAAAAATGGAATGTTCCTGCCTTTTTACCTTGGCCTTTTCTTATTAGCTTCTCTCTGATATCTCTTCTAGCAAATAGTGATATCCGGGGATGCTTAGTGCAAAGAGCAAGACAACAGCAAAACTGAGGATTTATGTGCAGCTATTTCCTGGTTGTGCATATAAGATTGGGCCGTGGTGTTAAGTATCAGATAATTTTCTTTGATCTTCAATTATTGTAAATATCTTCTCTTAGCACAGCCTTTAGCGGTTAGGAAATAGAAAAACCGACTCAGAGATTTCTAGCATGTTATAATTATGACAAGTAAAAAAGAACAGAATATTGCCTATTAATATGAAACAAATCTATTTCTTCACAACTTTGTAGAGATAGATACATATATGCTTTCTATTTATATTATTCTCCATTTAATTTGTTTTGTTAATCAACATTTATATTACTAGTTGGTCTCTACTAGAATTATGCCAAAATTATGTTTATACAATTGTTGAGAATATTTTGAACTTTTATTTAAACTTCTTCAAATTAAAAATTTAAATGTGAGCTCTTTGTAAAAGATCTTAGGTTGAAAACAGCATGGAAGAGTTCTCTAGAGTTCTTTTAAATATAAAGGAATATCTATTACATTTAAATTACAGATAGTACAGAAGTATCTAAAAAGCCTTTAAAATGACTATCGTTTAAAACAAATGTGTACTTGTTTACTAACATATTAATAAACATGCAAGTTACTAATTAGTAAATTTGCAATAGGTAAAAATTGGATAGTCCCATAATTAGCGTTACTAAACTGCTAGTGAAAAAAATAAACGTGCTTATTTTCAGTACTACATTTAGGATGGTGAACTTGCTATGAAGATCTCATCCTCTTGTTTCTGTCTTTTCTATACTAGAAACACTAAGGCAGTAAAAATTTGATAATGGAAATTCCAGCTTGGTTGGGCAAGTTAAGCAATCTAAACACTTAGTTGCAAAGTTGCTATAAAGAGTTAAAAACAAAAACAAAAACTTACTGTAGGGAATTCGGTAGATAAGTGATGATATGGAGGGAAAATAGCCATATTTCAAAGGAAATTCAACTGACTATTTCTTACTGGACAGTGCAGTCTTATGAAACATTGCTAACAATGGATGTGTTGTCTAATTTGAAGCACATTTATCATATGAGGTGACTGGAATACCATTGTATATTTCCACATGCGACAATGTAGCCTTGTATTTTCTTCTTGGCACATAGCTCTTAGAGTTTCTAACTTTGGAAGGTGAAGTTGTTTGACGACTTGAACCAATTGTAAAATGGTCACCCTTTCTTTTGCTACTGAGTGTTCAGTCTAGGGACATTAGGAACTTCTGAAAATTTAAAAGAAACAACAGGATTGCAAAGTATTATTGCAGGCTTAATCTGAGTGGATTTAGATATTCAACGAACTGAAACCCTTGCTACTTCACTGGGGCTTTTGCTCTATAACCTAATGATGCAGACCCCAGATATTACCATAAAAGAAAGAGGCTAATGATTCAAACATTTGCATCAAATACCTGCAGAATAGTGTATATATGTGTGTTAGTTGCTCAGTTGTGTCCCACTCTTTGTGACCCCATGGACTGTAGCCCACCAGGCTCCTCTGTCTGTGGGAATCTCCAGGCAAGAATACTAGAATGGGTGTCCATTCCCTTCTCCAGGAGATCTTTCCAAACCAGGGATTGAACCAAAGTCCCCTTCACTGCAGCTAGATTCTTTACTGTCTGAGCCACAGGGAAGCCCATATTGTTATGCTTAGAGTCAAACCAACATGATTCCATAATAAAGTTTTTCTTTCTGTTTCTGTAACATAATAATGCTTTGTTTTGGGTGGTTTCTAAGATGCTTATTCAAAAGGAGCAGCAAGAAAAATGCTGGATAGCTGCACTGCAATTACAGCTGCTAAAAATCACAGTTGACCAAACATATCTTTGGAAAGGTGCCATAATATTTCTTTTATGCATCTAGTGAGGATAGACCCAATGCATTTAGCTTGTGACTTGCTTGGAGAAGCTTGTAAGAGAATAAAGTATTTCCTTCTAGTTTTTTCTTTACTGCTTTTAGAAAGAAAGACTCAAAATTTAGACTAAGACATAGGAAACTTTCATGTCTCTCAGGGGGTAGCAGAAAAGAAAGAAAGCAAAACTGTCTGTCATATCTTTACATAATACGTTAGACTTAGCTTTTGGGCAAGGATTTTTGCAGGACTCAGAATCAACACAGATTGTATACACAAAGAAACTTTAATGAAGGGCTTCCTTATAGAGGCATGATCTTATAAAGAGAACAAACAGGTATGTTGGGGCACCACGAGACTGGTCAAAGCAGGAAGTCTTCAGCAGAGAGGGGACTTGCCATCAGCCTTCCTGGTGACTCAGATAATAAAGAATCCGCCTGCAACGTGGGAGACTCAGGTTCAACCCCTGGGTGGGAAGCATCCCTGGAGAAGAGAATGGCTATCCACTCCAGTATTCATGCCTGGAGAATCCCATGGACAGAAAAGCCTGGCAGGCTACTGTCCATGGGGTCGCAGAGTCAGACACGACTGAGCAACTACCATAACACAAACCAAGTTTAGGCTTCAAGGTTCCTCATTCCATAGACTCCTTCCAAAGCCCAGAGCGGAGTCAGTGGTATGTTCTCATGGTCGTAGATTTTAAAATACAATTTACAGGTTTAATTTTACAAGTTTTGGGCTTTGTAAAACCTGGATACGAAGCGAAGAGCTGACTTATTAGAAAAGACCCTGATTCTGGGAAAGACTGAAGACAGGAGGAGAAGGGGACGACAGAAGACAAGATGGTTGGACGGCGTCACCGACTTACTGGACGTGAGCAAGCTCGGGAAGACAGTGAAGGACAGGGAAGCCTGGTGTGCTGTAGTCCATGGGGTTGCAAAGAGTTGGACACAACTGAATAATAGCAAAACCTGGATATGTCTTGGGTCACAGGATTAGGAGAGTACCAAGTGTTACCTGAGAGACGTGGAATCATGGGGTTAATCGATTGGGAGGCCACTTCACAGGAAGTGGAATTGTAGAGAGACATGGCCGCTTCTAAGAACACAGCCCAGGACAGGGAGGAAGTGAGAAATACCTTGAATCCTCTCTCATCCCCCTTTCTAGTTTCCTGATGACACTTTCCATTGGCTGAATCCAATATGAAGTCGGCAGATAAAAATCCCAGGTGAAGCTGTACGAACACGGGCATCCTAAGATGTCGAGTTGAGCAGAGAGGGATGCAGAATGGACTGGGGTGAGGGAGGGGTGGCAGAAGAACCAGGAAAATTGTGAAAAAATCAAACTGGTGTCCTGCTTTTTAATTCCAATATTTTTTAAAATTTTATTTTTAAACTTTACAATATTGTATTAGTTTTGCCAAATATCGAAATGGATCCGCCACAGGTATACATGTGTTCCCCATCCTGAACCCTCCTCCCTCCTCCCTCCCCATACCATTCCTCTGGGTCGTCCCAGTGTACCAGCCCCAAGCATCCAGTATCGTGCATCATACCTGGACTGGCAACTCGTTTCATACATGATGTTATACATGTTTCAATGAAATATACAATTTCATGTATTAGATTCTCTTTTAGAGACCACTGTGAGCCTAGAAATGTATGGGGAAGGGGGTTTCTTATGGTAGATTCTGAGAAGAATAATGTGCAACATAATGTTTAAAGTTGTACTGCGCACTTCAGTTTGTACAAGAGACTTGGTTAAAACAAGTAACAGAACACACAGAACAACCATGGGCCCTCATGGTAAATTGTGATGGGGAGGAAATGACTGTGAGTTATAAACAGAGTTATTCAATCTACAGACACTTTCCACATGAGCAACTACCTTTCGACCTGAGCTTTCATTAATAAATGTTCAAATATTTACATGTATCACTGATAAATGGGTAGGAATGTTAGCCTCCTGAAGTGTTGTCTTGGAGATGAAGGCTTTTCTGGTAGGAAGAGGGGGAGAGATTTTATTTTTCATGAATGGGCTCTAGACTGAGGGACTGCCAGTTATGCTAGTCAATAAATGGAGGACGTTACAGCGGGATTGCTAAGTTTGGGGTTTTTCCTTCCAAACTCCAAGGTAGGTTTTTTGTTTTTGTTTTTTCCCATTTTTGTTTTGCTTGTTTAGGTCAGCTTCAGTCAAAGGAAGTCAGCTTTTCAGCATGCCTGAGACTATTGTCTCCATCTTTGTATATATCCCGTTGTTCCTTATTTGGGTAGTAGATGTCTTCTTTGGAATCTATTGTAAACCTGGGTTTTACAAATGGGAATGCATTTTGCTTGTCTGTTTTGATCTTCATTTTAAGAAGAACTGTGCGATGTTGGATGGTAAAGAATCCTTTGATGTCGTGTGGCGCTATTTCTCCTCTTAGGTTATCTGTTTGTCGTCCTCCCTAGCCTCATGTCCCGGGCCTTCTCTTTCATATTGATTTCCCAGTACGAAGGCATCTTGCTCCCCACAAGAATTCCATGCAGGGCCCTGTCAGCGCTTTTCTCTCTGCCTGACATCCCTTCCTGTTTTGAGTCACTCACCTATCTCTTACTCATCTTAATTCAGACCTGGCATCCTTACAAGAAATCACCCCCAATCCTCTGTGTACCTCTATGACATCATTTACATAGCATATATCACATCATATCTGTGTACTTGACTTTGCCTCTTGGACCACACGCCCTTCCAAGTCAGGGAAAGAGTCTGATTCCTACTTGTACCCAGAGTGTGTAGGATCTGGCATGAAGCAGATCATCAGTAAGTATTGGTTGAGCTGAACAATTGTATAATTGTACAGATTTCATTTTCCCCAAAGCAAGAAACACTACGTAATCCTCAAGGTAGCTCTAGTGTCCTAGTTAAAACTTAGTCCAATGTGTAAAATTTAATTATCTCTCTCTGATTAATTGGCTCCTGAGATGACTTTTGGATTTTCCCTGTGCTTGGGGTAAAATTAGACCAGTAAGTGTCTGCTCCATCACACTGAGCTACCTGAAAGAGTTAGCTATACTTTTTCTTAAGTCTACAGTGCAGATTAGGTAATACCTTTTATATGAAACAGTAGAGAAGGCAACTAACCTGATGACCACTCTATGCCAAGTCCATAGTGAGTAAGGTGGCAATGACAATATCCATTATCACACGGGTCTTATGCCCACTCTGTTATATGGAGAGAATATGGATCTTATGGTCATTTGTTACCCAGCAGAGGTCAAGTAATTTCCCCAAGATCAGCATTCTGGAGGCAGCAGGATTTGAACCCTGCTCTTCCTCAGTCAGGTCCAGTGCTTTCTATTCTTTATTCCATCTCAGAACTGAAATCCATCATGATCAGACATTATTTTTACTTTCATCTGACCAGTACTCAATACTTATATAGTTTTCAGGAGGTTTTGGCCTCTTCCAAAAAGCCATATCACGCAGTGGGCAAATGATGTACATTTTCAGCAATTTAATGAGAATTGACTTTGGAGGTAGTGTTGGAGAGGAATGAAGACTTTGAAAAAGATAGATAAAGAAATGATTGAGACTAATGATATACTGAATATAGAACTTAGGGCAAGGAAACATACTCTTAAAGATAAGTTTCTCAGGGAAGATGTTTATCAGTGTTCCTAAAAATGCATGGGCTCTGTACCCTCCTAGGAAGTGGACTGGAAATCTGCTTTGGGTCTATACATATGATGAGTCAATTTGCCAATGAAGTGTTTGGGGTTGAACTATTTTCTATCTGCTTTTCTAAGTACCTGAGTGTTTTATACCTTGCTAGGCATCATCTATTTCAGAGGAGAGCACTTTTAAAATGGGTTTCCCTCTAAACTCAGTCACATTTTTAGTGCATGGTGAAATTCATTTGAATAATGGGCTTTATTTTCTGTGTGCTTTCAGCAGAATTGTGAGCATGGAAAGAAAACAAGGCAGATTTGTAGGGTAGCTGCAAAGTGAAAAATATGCATTTGAGTGAGTGATGGCATGTGGTTGACTTTATTCCCCCACTCTTTATGGATCCTTCCCCAGGGTTTCACAGATGGGGGAGGGGTGGCTCTTGTCCTTGAATTCACATCAGGATATTGTGACACTTCACACGATAGATTCTAGGGAGAAAAACATCCCGAGATTTGCGAAGACTAAAGAGGCCTGGCAAAATGGAATCCATTTGCTTAAAATGGTAGGGAGTTTATTTACTGGATTAAGTGTGAGGTATGTTGACAACAGATGGAACGAATGATCACATGACATATTTAAATAGTCTAAGGATAACCTCGATGTCCTGGTCAATGTTCCTTCTCTCGATTAATGCCAGTGCTAATTAACTGGCACAAGTGTTCCTAGCCATATGGGGGATGTTGCTGAAAGCCGGCTGGCAGCCTATATCCAGCCACTACCTGTGCGTAATTTAGTGCTTAGCTCGGTGCTTTGGGACTTCCATAATGGAACAGCCCAGTACAGAGAGAGCCGGTGGTGGCAAGCGTCACAGTGTCATCTTTGTTTCTTTGGTGCACATCATTCCATATGTGGTTGACAAGTTAGACCTTGTGTTGACTTTTTGTGGGATAAGTGACGCTGTACTTAGTCCACATTTGTATGTTGGCTCCTTGAGTTCCTGACTAGTCTGTTAAGTTGATTTTTATTCTGACCTCCTAATAATAGGCAGTTAATTCAGAAATGATCTTCATTGAACTGATTCTATGCCAGTCAGCAATCTATCTGCTTTATGACTTGAAATATGAAAGGAAAAACTAGTTTAGGTCAACAGAGTAATGTGGTTTGGAATTTAGGTTCCATGTTCATCTCTCACTGTGATTCTCATAGGAAGCAAGTGTGCTGGGGGGAAGACTGCTGGGTTTGGAGTCTCATGATTTGGGGAAGAATCCCACTCAGGTTGGTCATTGAGCCTTTGGGTGCTCCAATGGGCTGGCTTGGGAAAGAGAAGATTTAATTCCAGCAATTTCCTCAAGTCTTTTCCAAGCCAATTCAAATAAGAATAAAGTTGAGGAACTTTACATGTGGTCCAGTGGTTAAAAATCCTCCTGCCAATGCAGAGGACATGGATTAGACCCCTGGTCTAGGAACTAAGACTCTGCATGTCACAGGGGAACTAAGCCCATGTGCCACAACCACTGAGCTCACGTGCTGCAAGTCCTGAAGCCTGTGCGCCCTAGAGCCTGTGTTCTGCAACAGTAGCGGCCACCGCAATGAGAGGCCCTTGCACCACAACCAGAGAGCGGCCCCCACTCACCGCGTATAGTGGAAGCCTGCATGCAGCAGTAAAGAGCTCATGTAGCCAGAGAATAAATCCATAATAAAAGCAACACATTTCTCTCTCTTTAAAAGAAAGAGTAAAGTTGAAGTGAAAATAGGATGCCCATGTAATTTGTCATCAACATGGAACACTTAAAAGTGAAGACTTCATTAATAATTATTCAGGGACTCTGGCATAAGACAGGCCTGACCTGGAGACACTGGGATGTGTGCTATCTGTAAAAGTCAGGGCACCACACTGCAAATGCAACTTGGAGACAAGCCCTGGAGAGTTCCCTAGTCTGACTAGGGAAGAGGATTCCAGCCTCTCAGGGCCTCCCAGATAGGAACTGTGAAGCCTTCATTGCCTTGGGAAAAGCTGTTCTGAACCCCTCTTTACCTCGGTTGGCTATGAAAGGAGGGGTTAGGGTACCTGTATCTCAGAACTGGGGAAAGGAGTAAATTAGATGTGCATAGAGCACCTAGGACAGGGACTGCCACTCAGGAATTGTTCCTTAATAAATATCATCTTGTCCTCTTGCCTCCTTCCTCCCCTTCCTCCCTTCCCCACGGAGACAGCTGCACTCTATAGAATGTAGTAATATGCATTTTTAAAGGAAGGGACCAGAGTTTGTATTCTCTAATTGACGCTGACCCCTCTGAAGTTAGCCATAGTGTGTTATTAATCATTTATCTTAGTCACATGATTCCCTGGGACAGAGTAGTACTCAGTAAATATTCGGTGAATAGATGAATGAATTCAAGAATAAAAGAATCGTGATTGTTCCACAGTAGAGGTTTCTCAGACAGAGAGGAGTGTGGCTGCATTCTTGGCTGATAAGAATTCAGGAAGCACGAGAACACAGAGTGGTCTCTCCCAAATGGAAACTTAAGCTGAGTGGCAAAATAAGAAGGCTGTTCACGAGGGTTTGTCATAACCAAGGAAGAACTGGCACTCCTGCCCCCACTTGGCTCCCAAGTTCCTGCTGAGTTTCTGAGATGGAGAGGAAGCAAATATGGAGCCCAGCACAGCGGGGAGAGAGAAACACATGTAATTTCCCTTGTGCCCACCCTCTGCCTCCCACACCAGCAATTATGTCGCTTCTAGCCACTATGCTGCTCTAACAGGCTGCTGCATGCCCGGCTTACGATGGTTGGACCCAGGAGCCTGAGATTATCAGCTCTTTGGACCAGACAGGAGTTTGGTGTCCACATCTCAGGTCTGTGAAATCTGATGGCCCTCTATTGACTTAGTGGCTTTTGTTTCCTGTCTGCACTAAGGGGTGGTAAGGAAGCTCTGGGGAGGATGTGGATAAGATCTGAGATGTGGACCAGAGTGTGGGCTCTGGGGTGACACTGCCCAGCTCTACTGATTACAAATTCCAGCTCTACTAATTACAACAGTGTGACCCTGTGCAGACTGATCAAATTCTTTACATCTCCATTTCCCCATTTATTAAACAGTGATAATAATTATATCTTCAGACATGACTTAACAACTGAACAGCAACAATAATAATTATATCTACCTTACAGGGTCATTTTGAAGGTAAAATGAGATGATTTATGTAAAGCATTTAGGGCTTCCCAGGGGTGCAGTGGGCTTCCCTGGTGGTTCAGATAGTAAAGAATCCTCCTGCAATGCAGGAGGCCTGGGTTCAATTCCTGGGTTGGGAAGATCCCCTGGAGGAGGGCATGGCAACCCACTCTAGTTTTCTTCCCTGGAGAATCCCCATGGACAGATGGACAGAGAAGCCTGCCGGGCTACAGTCCATGGGGTCAAAAAGAATCAGACTCCCCTTAGCCACTAAGCACACACACACAAAGCATTTTGTATTGTGTTTGACACATAGTAGGCACACGATAATTATTAGCCACCATTTTCCATATTAGTGCTAGTAGGATTGTTGCCATCATTGTTAATGGGGCTTGAACCTGACCCTTCATTATACTGAACTGTCTCAAAGAGGTGATTGCTCCCAGTTAGCCAGCACCAGGGAACCTCCAGGGGAAAAAGTAGATATCCTAAGACAGGGAATTGTCACATCTAGTATATTACATGCTTCAATAGCCAGGAGCTGATTAGTACAAATCTAATTTTGCACTAACCTGCCACAGGCTGAGTGTACAACTGGGCTGCTTGGGTTCAGTTTGACTGTTGAAAGGAGATATTTACATGAGAGGTACCATGTGAATATTCAGAAATACCACCTAATATCATTTAATAAGAGCAAAATCCATCTATCTATACATACATACCTAATATTAAAAAAAAAAAAAAATTAACCTCCCCACCAGGAAAGAAATATACTGAAACTACTCTCAGACTTGAAGCTTGAAGGGCACAATCAGCCCTGGGGGGAGAAAACCAAAAAGATCAGAAAAAGAACTAATCCCCTATGCTTTTGGAGCTGGCTTTATCCGTGTCCTCTTTTCGTTCTTGTGTGTCTGAGTTGCGCTGTACCTTTGCTGCTCCTGCTACTAATACTATTCTACTGTCAAGTGGCTGGCACGCCAGACGGAGAGAATTTTTCGGTACTTTGAGCTTGAGCTGGGCGCTGGGAAATCCTGCCGTCCTGGATTTGGGGCCGCACGACGCCATTCTTCCAGCAGAAGCCTCGGCGCCCCCTCGAACGGCGTTCTGGCGACTGCGGCAGCCAGCCCCGCTTTGGTTGGTGAGGGGCTCTGCCTGATAGACATGAAAAGTGAATTTCGCCTTTGTGCCTCCACCCTGCAGCTCTCTCACGATGAAAATAGAACCTGCTTTCATCTTGCTGGGCCTGACGAAGAGATAGTTCCCAGACTGCAAGTCAGCATTTGTGGGCATGATTGTGTGGCAAAATCTATTTTTAAAACTCTATAAGTTCTCCTGGTAGACAAAATGGGTACTCTTTTCTGGGAGCAATGGGAGACTAGGTACCCATGATGGGCTGTCAAGTAATGAAGGGAGATTAGCTCCCCACTTCTTTTCACTGGGAGCCTGGCATCCTTAAGCTACCTCGAGCCAAGTTATGATATGGAGAGTTGACTCCCCCCGCCGGCCCCCGCCACCCCCGGAAGGAGGGAGGGATCGCCGGTCACTCCGTGTCCACTTCCAGCTGTTCTGGGTGGTGCGGGCTCTGCATCTTCAACCTTTGTGACTCACATCCGCAAGTCACATGAGGTTGACCATCCTGACACGAGCGTCACTGGCATGGAAAAGTAAATTAAGAAATCAGGTTAGGCTTCTTTTGGTCTTTTGTTCCTCTTTCTTTGTAACCTGAGCGGATTAGGAAGACTTGATGACGGCTTGATTAATCAGGAGTTCTTATAAAAACAAACTTGGGGACTTGAGGTACAATTAAAAACCCTGGATGAATGTAAAGTTACACAAAGCAGGCTGCGCGCTTCTCATACCCGAGCTTCCCCAGCTGTGCCTGTGCTTATGCTGTCCTTCCTGCCGGGATCACAATCTCTGCCACTCTGTCCCCAGGTGGGGACATAGCCTTATCCTTTTCCTTTTCTCTCAAGTTCTGGCCTAATGATGGCTCTATCTGGCCACTTGCCTGCTCATCCGAGATTATTCTAAGGCATCTTTCATATCGCTTTCATATTGCAGAGTGGTTCTCCAACTTTTCAGCGGTGGTTTTGTCCCTTGCCTCTTCAGTTAGTTTGTAAATTATTTGGAGGGCAGAACGATGTTCTGTGTATCTTTGCTATGTCTCATTGGTGTATGTGTATGTATATTTCCTTGTTTTCCTTCTTCTTATTTTTAACAAGTGTAATACATTTCCCTTATCTAAAATTATGAATAGAGTTAATAAAAAATAAATTGAAAATACATGTCTTAAAATGGCAAACATTATTCACTTTAGGGTATGTAACTTCTAATATGTATATATTTTAATTGCTTTAGTTGGATGATGGAGAGACAAAGAGAACTGGGAGGAGGGAGCAATGCATTTTATACATATTAACCCTTGAATCCTCAGAACAAGCCTATGGATTATGAGTAATGATCATCTTTGTTTTAAGGATGGAGAAACTGAAGCTCAGAGCTCTGAACTGTCTTGCCCAAGACTGGATAGCTAATAGGTGATAGTGTGTGCTATACATAAAGTGAAGTTGCTCAGTCGTGTCCGACTCTTTGTGACCCCATGGACTGTAGCCTACCAGGCTCCTCCGTCCATGGAATTTTCCATGCAAGAGTACTGGAGTGGGTTGCCATTTCCTTCTCCAGGGGATCTTCCTGACCCAGGGATTGAACCCAGGTCTCCTGCATTACAGGCAGATGCCTTACCGTCTGAGCCACCAGGGAAGTTACTGAGTGCTATACATAGTACTTTGCAATTTATTATTATTCATTTTTACTTGACAACATAATAATCCTGTCATTTATTTACTAAGTTCCTGGTATGTGTCATACATAATGTTAGGAGAATTTTGCATGGAACAGAAATAGCCTCTGCTCTCATGAAGTAGGAGACAGATAATTGAAAAATCGAAACCATGTGATCTATGCTGTATGATAGGAGAAGTTCAGGGTACTGTGGGGACATATGACAATACCTAATTTAATCCAGAAGTGGTGCACACATTTATTTATCTTCATTGCTCATGACTGTATTATTTCAAATAATCTTTTTATTTTAGAATAGTTTTGAATTTATGGGAAATTTGTAAAGATAGTACAGAACATTTTCATATACCTTTAACCAGTTTCAGCTAATTTGCTGTCATATGACTGTGGCACACTTGTCACAACCAATGAACTCATCTTGGTACTTTGCTGTTAACTGAGCTCTATACTTTAATAAGATTTCATTAGTCTTTCCATAACATCCTCCTTCTGCTCCAGGAACTCATCCAGGAGCCCATATCACACTTACTTATCATGTATCCTTGGGCTTCTCTGGGTTGTGGCAGTTTCTCAGACTTCCCTTGCTTTTTTGATTCCCTTATTATATTTGAGGAGTTATTGGCCAGAACAATTATAGAATGTGCTTCAACTGATGCTTCTTTTGTGGTTAGACTGGGGTTATGGATTTTGGGGGAACCCCACAGAAGTGAACACCATTCTGAATACATCATGTCCAGAGGACATGCTATCCACATGAATTATGAATAAGTTGACTTGAATCACTTGGCTAAGGTCTGTGTGTGTGATTTCTCCACTATAAAATTACTCCCTACCCTGCATTCCAGATTGTACTTTTAGAAACAAGTCAGTATGTAAAGCCTACACTTAAGGGATGGGGAGTTAAGTTCCACTTCCTTGAGTGGAGCGTGTGGTTGCATTGTCACACGACATGCATGTTCCACCACGGATTTCCCTAGTGCCCTATTGATAGACATTGAGCTTTTCCCATTTGTATAAAATTTTAAAGCAATGCCACAAGAATATCTTTTATGATTATCCTGGAAGTCCTCAAATTATTTTCTTTAGAAAAATCGTTCTGTAAATAAATTTGGGTCCGAGAGTAGGTATTTTTTAAAAAGACTTTAAATTTTGGTGGTGAATTAACTTTATAGAAAGGGAATACCAATTTACATTGGTGAGTGTTATTTTTACCAAACCATAGAAAGGATGTCTATTATTGCTTTTAATCACTGATGATTTGATAAGCAGAAAATTTAAGCATATAGCGGGTGTACAATTAAAAGAAAGATATAAAATCAAAGTCCTATTTTGACTGAGAAATCGTCATCATTCTTTTGTTTTGCAAGGGAACAAAATGTTAATTCAGTGGGTATTTGCTGGACCATGTTCTCAATAGGGAGATAGTTCCCACTCCACAGGATATTTTAGTCTAGGAATGGAGGTAACATTAAAAAAAGCTCAAATTATTTCTGCAACTCAAATAATACCTCCAATTCAAATTGTGCTTATATTTATTCTATTAAAATTTCACAGAATTCCTGTTTAGACTGTCTACATGACTTTTCATGTTGAAAAAAGTGGTGAAGATTGCTTGAAGTATTTCTGCAGTGCTAAAATTTATTTAACATGAAATTTAGAGACCTACATAGATGGAGAGATTATTGGTGCATGAAAGAAACTTACACTCCAAACAGAAATTGTTTATGTAAATATCGGACTCTGAACAGTTCTTCACTGAGGAAATCTGCCTTTGTGAGTTCACAGATGCCAAATGGGAAGTGATTATGAAAGAATTATGAATTCCAAGATGTAGTGTTACGTGCGCCTAAGTTTAGATTCCCAAAGGGACCAATTTACTAATACTAAGTGGATGAGCACAATGGGATATGGTGGAAACAGAACTGCACAGATTCAGTAAGTGTGGAAGTGAATTTTAAACAAATAACAGTAATGTGGGTGTTTCAAAGGACGGAGATTTTTTGTCCTAAACCCTATACTTATTTGGGATGATCTTAATGTACTATATTTAGATTGGGGACCAGAGGGAAAAAGTTCTGAGAGTATTAATAGCGAAATCTACCGATTCTGTGAAATCTGACTGGGCAGAGTGATAAGAAATTGGAAATCATTTAGAGACAATCAAAATCTAAAAATGGATACGGATTCCTTTCTTAGAGGGACATTTTCAGCTGTTCTTCAGTGAATTCAATTACTTTTCTGCCTCGCTGCTCATCAGTTCCTTGTTTATCCCAAGGAGAACTGTGCCGTTGATGGTTCCGTTTTAGAAAACACTTGGATCAGTAGGACAAGAGGTGAAATTTGAAAACTATTTCATTAAGGTCAGAAATCTATGAAGCTCTGCCCCTTCCTCTGTTCCTTCTCATTCCTCCTTTTCCTCTTCATCTTCCTCCCCCTTCCCTCTCCTCCCTCCTTCCTCTCTGTCTCTCTCCTCCTCCTACCCCTTCTCTTTGTCCCCACCTCCTCCTCTTCCTTCTTTCTTCCCTCTCCCCCTTCCTCCCCTTCCCTACCCTCTCCTTCCCCCTTCTCCTCCTTTGTCTTCTTTTCTTCCTCTTCATTTGCTTTTGCTACTGCTGCTGCTAAGTCGCTTCAGTCGTGTCTGACTCTGTGCGACCCCAGAGACAGCAGCCTACCAGGCTCCCCCATCCCTGGGATTCTCCAGGCAAGAACACTGGAGTGGGTTGCCATTTCCTTCTCCAATGCATGAAAGTGAAAAGTGAAAGTGAAGTCGCTCAGTCGTGTCTGACTCTTATCGACCCCATGGACTGCAGCCTACCAGGCTCTTCCGCCCATGGGATTTTCCAGGCAAGAGTACTGGAGTGGGGTGCCATTGCCTTCTCCATCATTTGCTTTTACTGTTTGGCAATCAATCATCTTCTGTAGTAGAAAGACTGTGTCTGCTCATATTATATGGTATTCCTGGGTAGTTGATTTTAAGAGCTAAACTCTGCCTAGCTTAAAGTACAGAGGACAAAGAGCTCTGGCTATCCTCTGAAACCATGGTGGTTTTTTAGTCTCCAAGTCCAGTTAAAATCATTCTTAGTAGAACAGGTAAGCAGGAGACGGGATGGGATTGTAGAAAACATTCTTCATAATGTAATTGTAGCAGTGGTCAGTGCTGTGGCTTTGGTTCATGTAGCGAACCATTATTTTTTAGTGATAATGCCCAACATGTATCCAGGGAAATGATACCTGGAAGAATCAATGGGTACAAAGCCCACTTTGTGGTGACACTGTGCCCTAGGACAGTCCATGGCCCCATAAAGCTAGAATGGTCTTACATCACAATTCCTGCCCCCAAAAAGCAACTCCAGTGCCCTGTGACTTGGAAATCCATCCCCAGAGCCATTCCCCTTTCTAAAATGGGTATATGTGAAATGGAGTTTAAATATTTTCTGTGTGGAGTTTGTCCCTTCGGGAATGAGGTTCAAGGGCCATTATTTCCATTTAGAAGATAATCCTGAAATTCTTTGTTTATATCATTGGCCTGTCTGATCTAGTCTGATGGATAGCACATTCTAATCTAGAAGTTATTTTCACTTTCTCTCTTACAAAGTTGTATTGATTGGTTAATCCATGTTAGATATAAGGCGTTACAAAATTATTTTCAGTGATTCAGAGTTCTATGTTTACCAAAGTCTCTGTATAACAAACATTAATTTCATAAGGCATTCTAAACAAAGCTACATTTTAACCTACAGTTTGGAAACACTACTTTACATCTGGGCTTTACAGATGTAACACCTATTTTCTATGGAGCTGAGTTGTGTTCTGGAGTCTGGAGCCTGGAGCAGAGTAATCTTATGCTGGGCTTTGAGCAGAAAGCCATCAAGAAGGATCCTGGCAAATCAGAACTGGATTTTATAGGATGATTCTTTGTGAGGCCCAGGTCTAGTTTGTCAGAATGCCTACAAAACAAGACAATTTCATGAACTAAGTGCAAAACAAAAAGCAAAACCAGAAGCAAAAACACATACATAGACACTTGAACTGCTGCTGCTGCTGCTAAGTCGCTTCAGTCGTATCCGACTCTGTGCGACTCCATAGACGGCAGCCCACCAGGCTCCCCCGTCCCTGGGATTCTCCAGGCAAGAACACTGGAGTGGGTTGCCATTTCCTTCTCCAATGCATGAAAGTGAAAAGTGAAAGGGAAGTCACTCAGTCGTGTCCGACTCTTAGTGACCCCATGGACTGCAGCCTACCAGGCACCTCCATCCATGGGATATTCCAGGCAAGAGTACCGGAGTGGGGTGCCATTGCCTTCTCCGAGACACTTGAACTAGTGAGATAAAAACATCTCATGGGTTAATTTTGTTGATGTCATCTGGTTTCATGCTTTATGTTACTACTGACCATATAGTTACTATTCATTTTATGTTATCACAAGCATGTAGAGTCAGTGAAAATTAGTTGTTTCTTTTTTGTTTGTTTTTAACATGACAGCAGGAACCATAGCATATTCTCGAATGGAAATCTAGAATGTGCTTCAACCTGCCCACTCTCCTCTGACAATTGCCTATTGAGATCACCTGAGAAATTCCAACTAGCTTTTAAGACTTAAATGAAATCTCACCTCCTTCTGGAAGTATCCCTGAGTTAATGGAAGAGTTGGCACTTTCTCTGCTATGTTCCATGTAGTACCTTCTATAGTTCTCTGTTACAAGATGAAATTCGTTACATTGCTGCAACTGTTGATTACATGTCTCTTGAGTTTCTGAAGGCAGGAATGGAATTCTTTCATCTCTGTGGATAAACAGAGGAGTGCATAGGCAAGAGAAGGCCCTTAATACCTATTTGGTAAATGAATTGATGGATGAGAGAGACCCACAAGTTTTTATAGGTTCTGGTAAATTGCTGATTACACTTTAGAAATTTAGACCAATAAGGGGATGCCTGAAAATTCAGGGTTCCACAGAAGATTTTAGGGATGTAAAAAGGGTTTAAATATATTTAAAAATCTATACAGTTAATTATATACAGATTCTGACCACTTTTAAGCAATGGAATATGAGAAGACATAGCTTAAATTAATGAGAATGATTTTTTTCCTTGTTAAGAGTAACATGCTTTAAAAAAATCAGATTTTGAAGGTTCTTATTATGTTTTCTCTCTCAAAACTTTTGTGTTCCTTAGCCTCGGTGTTCTCATAGGTAAAACTTAGATCATATCTACTTCTCCAGAGTAATGGTGAGGGTTAAATTATGAGATTCTATGTAAAGTTCTCAGCATTAGTGTCTGCACGTAGCTGATTAAATGGTAGCTGTTGTCAGCATTGGAGTGAGGCTGTCTCTAACTCCTAGGTTTGTGGCATTTATTAGTGAGCTACCCTCTAATGTTTACCCTCTCTAATAATTAAATGGGCTAGAAATTCATTTCCCAGAGAATGTTCATACATAGGGCAAACCCCACAAAATCTGAGAGTTCCTAACACTGTAGAATCCTGTGACCATGATAATCTTTGAAATGTTCTTTGAATTCTTTAGAAGAGTGTGTTGACGTTTTTTAATTGTTGTTATTTTTTAAATTATTCTTTGACCGAGGGGGCAATAAGGTGAGGATGCTCACTGCATTTATACATTATTTTTGCCCATCTGTCGATGAATTAGTCTTTAATTTGGGCTGAGCCATTTTGGTATTTCAAAACAAACAAACATTTTGAAACAGCACAGGAAAAATGTCATTATGGATTTTAATATGTTTACTATGTTTTATTTTGGGGGATTTTGATATGCAAAATTCCTATTGAAATGCAGAGGACATCACCACCATTGATTTGAATACTAAAAATAAGATGTACTCATGTTCTTCTTCCTTTTTTCCTCCTTATTTGAGTAATTGTATGGTTCAGAGCTAAATGACAAGGAAAACAGAATGTTAAAAAGCGTTAACACTGAGTGAGCTGCCCTGGTCAGGCAGTCATCACCGTGGACTCCGTCCAGCCCAAAATAGCCTAGATGAGCCTCTGAACAAGAGCAGCTGTGAAGGCTTCTCCCTGACTCCAAGGGGGCACCCAGCGGGGCAGCCACAGGGGATGCCTTCTAGCTGCCAAAGCCCGACCTTTGCTGGGCAGCAGACACACTGTCTCCTCACAGCTCTTCTTCAACATGGAAGTAATGTCCTAGAGGGCTGGAAGGAAGGTTCAGTCACTGTCTCTCATCACTCTCTGGCTTTTGTGTGTGTGTGTGTTCCTACCTAATGAAAGGGGTCATGCCATTACCTCTCTGAGTGTCCTCCTCTGACTTCTTCACCTCTTGAACTTGCCTTCATTGTTCACATTTCGCTTTACATCACATCTTCAAGGAGGCCTTCGTTGTTGCCCTTTTTCTCTTCTCTGCTTCCTTACCATGATGCATTTTCATCAGTCTTTCAGAGTCTGTTTTTCTGACTCTAATGCACGCTCCTCAAAGGCATGTCTTATTTGTCATTGTATCCTCCAGTGACTACCTAGCATAATGTATGACAGGTACTAAGTGTGCAATAATTTAATGAAAGAATGAGTAAATGAATGACCTGGAAAGTTGTTGGACCAGGAAAAGATGTGCATTTTTCCTTTTAAATAACAAAGTGTCACTGGGTGCCTCTACCTTCCAAAGAGGGACTTTTCATGGTTCCTCAGACTTTCTCTGCAACAATTCTTACTCAGGATACTCAAAGGTGCTAAAATTAAACCTATGGCAAGGACCAGAAACTATATTTAGCAGAAACCTTTTTTTCTTTTTTTTGCTGATTTTCTTTGAGCAACTCCTCTACTTACTCAGTTCAGTTTTTTATTTAAACCTCTCTGGAGCCTCTACTCTAGATCTCATAGGATCCATTTTGGCCACTCCAAGTCCCCCATGGGTCTCAACACTAGATAGGTTCTCTGGACCTACCACCAAGCCCAATTGTGCTTGCACATGTTGTTTTTCTGATTTTGCTGAGTTCTGTTGAGATGAACAGGATGTTTGTTGAGGCACGTCCCTTTGGGATACTGTGAAAAGGGACTGATCCTAAATAATGAGAAATTGTATAATTGAATGGGCTGTGATGATGAGGCAGAAAAAACTACCACATATGGCTCTGTTCTTCCTCATGGGGAGAGAGAGACAGAGGGATCATTTCTGTTTCTGGTAGAAATATATTAACCAGTTCAGACCTGCAGGGTACAAAATGGAATAATGAGCACCCCACAAGTAAATTTATGCTCAATGATTAGACAGTTGGCAGTATCTTCTCCCCTTTCTGGAAGAAGTACACCTATTGAGGACAGACAGAAATTCAGTTTAAAAGGGGGAAAACGATGAAGAGAGTCAATAGAATTTACATGTGGGTTAACTTTTTTTTTTTTCAGTCAAAAGAAAAGAGAAGTTGTGAGCTGGGAATTGAGAGTCATTTATGTCCTCTACCTCTGGCTTAGTGCCAATCTTTAACTTTGGGCAGAAATGGTGGAACTTTTTGACTCCATTTTATAGTTCAGAATGGGATCAACAGCACTTTTGCATGCATCATCATACATCGCTTGAGCTCCCTACGTTGGTGAGAGAAAGATTACCCAAATAAACGAAAGATGAATTTTACTTGTAAAGCTACCGTAGAGGAAGGGAAAGTGGGGTAAATCAGTGGATGCTGACGGATTTTGCAGTCTTGTAGTTTTTCCTGCCTTTTCTCCTCTTTTCTAATGCAAAAGAGAGATTATCGAAAGAGTTATGTCATTCTGTAGATTAGGAAACTTGCGGTTTTTCTCTGTGGCATCTACCCTCATGGTACCGCCGTTGGTCTCTGGTTTCAGTGACTTTGCATAGAAAGTGCCTCTTCACTCTTGGGCATTATCTGGACGTCTATGCTTTTGATGTCTAGTACACGCAGGATTCAGTACTTTACCCTGTTCTGGGATCTTATTTCTTGTTTTTTTTTGTGATTACCCTTCTCGGTTCCATCTGTTGCTTTCCATGTCTTATAATCTCTATCCCTCAGTTCTTTGCACCAATAGAGTAAAACCCAGAGCCCAACTGCTCAGTTCATATTCTGGTTCCTTCAAATATCTGTGTAAAGTAGGCCTGACTGTAGTACTTACATTATAGGGATGTCCTGGGGATGAGACGTGCTATGGAAATGGCTTAGAACTGTACCTAATACATAGTGGGTACTTGGTATGGTCTAGCTTTGGTTATTAGCTCTCAAAATCATACTGATAGATCAGTTATATCTAAAGGCTTTGTGGTGATACTGGCTTATTTTAAATGAAATCAGTTAAATTTTTTTTTTTCTGGATGTGAGCATGAATGAATAGGCAATACTTAATACTAAGTTAAAAAGACATACTAATAAAAACTTACGTGCTAAAACTATGAGAAAATTTAATCCATCTGTCATGTTGAAAATGTAGAAGTCTGGTTATATACAGGGTTAACATTTAGATACTACCCAGCTTTATAATTCTTTCTTAAAGGTCCACGTGTAACTGTGGTACTACAGCATCAGCTGCTGCTGCTGCTGCTAAGTCACTTCAGTCGTGTCCGACTCTGTGTGACCCCATAGACGGCAGCCCACCAGGCTCCCCCGTCCCTGGGATTCTCCAGGCAAGAACACTGGAGTGGGTTGCCATTTCCTTCTCCAGTGCATAAAAGTGAAAAGTGAAAGTGAAGTCGCTCAGTCGTATCTGACTCTTAGTGACCCCATGGACTACAGCTCACCAGGCTCCTCCATCCATGGGATTTTCCAGGCAAAAGTACTGGAGTGGGGTGTCATTGCCTTCTCCAACAGCATCAGCTAGGATAGTGAAATGATTAACACCAAGAGCTTTAGACTCAGGTAGTCCTGAGGCTGAATTCCGCTTCTGCAACTTACTAGTTAGGTTACCATGAGCAAATCATTTAAACTTCCAATACTCATTTATTTCCTGGTCTACAAAACAAATACTATTGCCTACCACATGGTTCGTCATTATATTAAAATGAGATGCTACATGTAAATCATGTTGGTATCTGGCATAAGGAAAGTACTTTATAGAAACAATCATATTGCACACCTCTGGGGGCACCATTCAACACTGTATTCTCTGTAAATGGCACCCATTTGAGTTGTATCGTAAGTGGCTCTCATAGAAAAATTGGACTCTACTAACAGTTTCGTTATGATGATACAACTAGGAAAATGATCTGTGAGCCAGAGATACATGATTTTCTGCTCTTTCTCTGCCAAATGTATAAGCAGGAAAAAAATGGTCCAAACTGGTGTATTAGAAATTAGCAGTGTTGTTTCTCTTTAATTTCACCTGAGGGATTTCTTGAATGTGTGTTGTCTTTATCAATGTTTCAAATCTGTGACCCTTAGGAAACTTACTGGGGGAAAGAGGATGTGTAATTTTTCTGGTTGCCAGGGCTTGATCCTGCCCACCCCACCTCCCAGGCACGTGGGTACTGTAGACAGCCCTTTCAGGAGGTGGTACCAGGACACCGGTAGTATTTTGCAAGAAGAATCCTTGGCTTAGCCCGTGAAGCAGAGAATGTGATCCCTAGCTGGGAGCCAAACCACAAGCATGTGAGCAGGACCTCGAGTCTGGTTTCTGCCCAAGTACATGCAGGGGAGTGGAAAAGACAGGGAACCTTTGTGAAAATGATGCAGCCTCACATGCAGAGACAGTTCCACAGTGTCTGGTGGGATATTTCACCTCTGTCCCAGAGGAGATGCGTTGTTTCTTGTTTACCTAGAATCATCTGCTTTGAAAAGGGAAAACTGACTCCTTCATTTCCTAGACCTGGGGTCTAGAAAGCCACTCAAGCTAAATGAGCCTCAGTTTCTTCATCTATAAATTGAGACTTATACAAACTTTTCTGCCTATATTATAGTGTCTAGCCCAGAGTTACTGCTCAACCAATATTTGCTGTAAACATAACCGATAAGATGGACTTCACTACGGTGGCTACCTAGTTCTGTTTCTTCTTGTTGTTATTAATCAACAGAGCGTCTCAGGTGCCATTGTTGCAGGAAGTTGAAATTGCCTTCCTGAAGTTTCTCCATCATCTCACTTATCACAATCCTAATTGTTCCAGAGATCTAAGGGTTCTATTTAGTTTAGAGGATCCAGCCTTTTTTAAAAAAATTCTTTAAATGCCAGGGTATCGGGACAAGTGGGTGCCATGCTTTCTATTAGCACCGGTACTTCTGTTGCTATCTGTTGCTACCACACAGTGTTGCTGTTGGATGGTGGTCCTGCAGTGCTCAGTGAAGGCTGGTCCACTGCTCTGAAGGGGGCTTTGCTGCTGTAAATCTCTATGCAGACCCAGTGATGTCCCCTGCTTGGGCTCCAGCTTGCCAGGTTCTTGCAGCACATTCTAGGTTAGTGTTCCTCAGAACATTATACCAAGACACAGTAGCAGAGGCTCTGGGTGGATTTCCAGTCTCCACCAAATCCATGCTTCCCCATGTCACCTTCCTGTGGGTCCTCTCTGGGACCTGAATTGAGACTGCCTCATGCTAATAATGAGATTCCAATAACAAACATTAAATGAAACCGTCCAGTTTCTTTACTCAGGAGTCTCCTTCTCCCCACCACAATTTGTTCACCTCTCTCCAGTGGATGTGTCTGCATAGAAAGGGATATTGGAAGGTGTCTTGTTAGACCACACAGGATATATTACATCTTTCCCAGAAGGAATTGCTGCTTACCTTTACATAACTAAAGAAAGACTTGCTTTTCCCACCCTTGGCAAATGAGTGGTCAGCAGCTGCCAGTACCTAGCCTTATGTGAATGATTAAGTAATGTATGTGAAAGTGCCTCCTGAACGAAAGCCCTATCAGAGTAAGCTCTTATGATTATTATTAAATGGGCGGCGATGATTTATACACATGGCATAGGGAAGGCTGGCACTCCTGAACTTCAGATGATAGCCAGAAAGTTCTCTGGAATGAAATGCTTTCTAGTGCCTCAGAGTATACTGGGTCAGTAAACTGTTCTCCTTAGTATTGGATTGTGTTTCTTCTTTCTCTCCCATTCTGTGTTATCCATTTTTATATTAGTTTCTCTTAACTTAAGCTTCATAAGCCCCCAACCAGTGTTGGGTTAGCAGATGAGTTAGTCCACTCAACAAACCATCCTTTTGTGTGGTGGGGAAGTTGCAAACACATGCTCCTGGGAGCAAAGGAAAAGTTACAGTATTAAGAACGTATAGTGTGCCACATGTGTCAGTACTATCTCATTTAATCCTTGAAACAACCCTGAAAATTTCTTTTCGCATATAAGGGAAGAGAAATGGAAGTGGTGAGCTTCAGGGACAGGCCCAAGTCTGCCTGACTCTTGAGGGGCAAAAGCAAGAGGCAGACTTTATCATCTGTGGCTGTTTTCTGCTCTAGTGCACCCCCTGGCTTCTGGAAAGAGAATGGACGCCACTTAAAAAACAACTCGGAGCTTTCAGACATTTTGGCCTCAGAATAATTGGGGAGAAACTCCAGGCAGCTCCATTCCTTTCTGCTGAGCTTCACCTTTTTTTTTTTTTTTGCAGGGGGTGGGGGTGGGTCTTCTGATTTTTATTCCCTTAGAGCTACCACTTGCAAGGAGGACTGTGCCCACCTGGCCAATACAAGTTGCTCTTTCTTCCAGAAGCACTCAGTGTTAACAGTCTAGGAGCAGCAAGACTAGAATTCCTAGACTCCATGTGTTGGCTTTCCTTTTTGCAGGGCAAATTGCTGTGGCTTTTGTCAGGGCAAACTTAGCACATGCAGCATGCTGAATAATCAGATGTGGGTACATTAGCAGGAGGGATATAGCTTTCCTTCTTTCCATTGGAATTCTTCCTACTTCCAAGGAATTTCTAGCTTCCTAGATTTATCTCCAATAAGTGTATTTCTATTAAATATAGTTTTTATGTCTCATTTTTAAAATTTTCATCTTGTCAAAACACTTAAAAAAAAACAAACACCTATTTTCTATTCCATCTCCCTTGATGTAAACAGGAACTTTTGCCCAATACCATTTATTACTTTTTCTTTAGTTGCTCATGTTTCTCTTCTGGTGGTTTAGTCACTAAGTTGTGTCTGACTCTTGGTGACCCCATGGACTGTAGCTCTCCAGGCTTCTCTTTCCATAGAATTCTTCAAGCAAAATTACTGGAGTGGGTTGCCATTTCCTTTTCCAGGGGATCTTCCCCACCCAGAGATTGAACCTGGGTTTCCTGCATTGCAGGTGGGTTTCCTGCATTGCATTGTTTACTATCTGAACCACCAGGGAAGCCTAGGTTTCCCTACTTACATGGAATGTTGGCTATGCATTTCCTTACCCACCTGTCTTTTCTAAAAGCATAGTTGGGGCTCTATCTCCAGATTAGGCCCACTTATGCTATTTACTAGCTGTGTGATCCTAGAAAAGTCATTACATATCTCTGACCTTCAGTCTATAAAATGGAAAGAATAACATTACCTCCCTGAAGGCAGAAGCAGCGTAGACTAGATACTTTCCAGCTAAAGTCCATTCAGGACTTTCTCTGTCTCTTCATGTACTTATGCCCTTTTAGAAATCTTTCAATCTTTGTTGATTTTTACCTTTGATTTTTTTGTCACATATTCCTTATACCTTTCTATAATTTTTCCTTTGCTTGTACATCTTACGATTTCCATTTGCTGAATCAGTGACTGAATTTGCTTTCTGCCTGCTACCTATCCATCACCACCACCACCACACTATCTGCCGAATACCCACTCTGTACCTGGCTTTGTGCTGAGTGCTAAACATGACTTCCATAATTTCTTTCAAGAACTCTGACTCTTGAGTAATCCCATTTTATAGATAAGAAGACTGAGGCTTATAGAGGTAAAGTCACTCACTGAGTTCACATGCTAGTAAGTGGTGGAACCAGAATATGGGCCTGGGTATCTCTGACACCAAAGATGCCCACAGCTTCTGTGCCTTTCCAGTAGCTACTGTTTATCCAGCACCTACCACATATAAGCCACTTAGCATGGATCACCTCTTTTTACCCTTACAACCATAGGATAAATTAGGTATTATTATTTCATTTTGCTGCTGAGGATAACAACGCTTAGAAAGAGATGTTAGGTAAGTACGCCAGAGGCACTCAGCCAATAAATGTTCTCAAGTCCAACGTCAGATGACCTCCTTTCTCCCTTCCTTTCTGCTCTATGCTTTGTGAATGAATCAGGGAATGAATGGGTCACCTTCCTTTCTTCCTCTTTTCCAGTATTCTTTGCTTTCTTTATTCTCCTTTGGAGAGAAAAAAAGATGACTTGACTTTACAAATTAAAAATCTAAAACATACTAGAAGCAAAAAAAAAAAAAAAAGATGGAAGGGGAGGGAGTAGCAGCCAAAAAGCATGAATAAACCAGTCAGTCTGTACTAACCTTCCACCCAGAGGTGACCACTTTCCTTTTTTTCCCCCTCCTTCCTTTCCTGCCCTTGCCTTGACATCCTCTTAGCCAGGAGCCACATTCCTTCTCCACCTCTCCCAGGACAAACTCCCTTTGGGGGTCCGACTTTCCCCGCTGCATTGCTTGGCACAACGTGCGACACACACATTTGCAAAACTAATCAAGTGTGGCGGGGACAGGGAGTCCCAGCCCGGGCTCTGGAGGCAGGAGCGGCTGCCCAGCCACACGCAGTTCCCTTTCCCTGGCCCCAGGGGTGGGGTGAGCCAGCGACTCCCTGTAACTGAGCCCCGGCTGCCCCTCATGGCCCGGGAAGTAACACAGGCCCTAGCAACGGAAAATGCCATCTGACACTCTGGGCAGCGGGCAGCATGTGCAGGGCCACCTCTGGGAGTCTTTCGTTCTAAGCCAAAGTTCAGCTGAAGGGCAGTAGCCACGCCAGAAAGTCATGTGGCTCTCATGTTGGTTAGTGTGTCACTTTGAACAGCTCTTATCTGATATTATTATGACTAACCCAGTGCTGACAGCAAGGGACAGATTATAGGGGCCATGTGACAATTATTTAAGGCATCACAGAGGGCACTTGTGCAGCTTGTATTAACCCGTTCTTTCCAGGATCACTTTCCCATAAGAGTTTGTCCCCTTGAGAGTCTGGGGGCGTGCGGAAGAAACAAAAATTTCCCCTGGACCTCAGAGGGTCCTCCTGGTTCCCACGTGGATGGCCCCTCAGTAGCAATTTATTTTTGTCCCTATAGCCTGAGTGGTATGTGCTCTTTCAGTTTAAAAAAAAAAAATCAATGGTGATGGTTGTTCATATTTCAAAACCTTTCTTTCCTTACACCTTGTACTGATAAAATTCTATGCCTTTGTCGTTGTTGTTGCTAAGGTTGATCTTTAAGATATTAGAGAACTGCACTGAAGTCCTAGCTAGAGAAATAGTCCTTCAGTGTCGCAACTAAATGTCAGCAGTGAGAAGGCGTTCCTCCCTGCGATATGATTGGCGTCTTGGACGGGGCAAAGCAAACATAAGGAATGCTATGATTTATTATTTATATGCTGCCCTAAGTGTCCACAGAAGGGCACAATGGTCGCAGCTGCATGACGGCTGCCTTGCCAAAAATCAGATTCACAGCCACTCTTAATAGGTGCAAACTATTACATATACAATGGGTAAACAGCAAGGTCCTATTGCATTGCATAGGTAACTACATTCAATATCCTGGGCTAAAACATAATGGAAAAGAATATATTTAAAAAATGGATATATGTTTATAACTGAGTCACTTTGCAGTATAGTAGAAATTTACACAACATTGTAAATCAACCATACTTCAATAATTTTTTTTTTTAATTCACAGCCACTCATGCGGCTGAGAAGGATTTTGCTCTGATTGAAGTCATGTGAAGCAGTGTAAATGATCTTAATGTTTGAGTGAAAAGAAATGTCAAACCTTATTGGGGACTTAAAAGTAAATAAAACAGAGTGTTTGGATCAAAATGTGGATGGCATCATCTGAATCATGTCCTGGGTGCAAATATATAACCAAGTTCAGTGGGATACCCTGGGGGGAAAAACAATGCGATCTCAGAGCTTTAGGAGATGTTGGAAAACAGCCATGTTTTGAGGATTTCCTTTTGTGAGTTCAGGCCCTGTTAACATTCAGCTATAAAATGGAATAATAATAGTACCTTCCTTATTGGGTTGTTAAAAAGATTTAATGAAAAGAGACTTAGACAGACTTAGCCTAGGGCACAATGAGTGCTCAATGAAAGATGACAGGTGTTAGTCTAGTTATTATTCTTGTTATTGTCATTGTTGCATGCTTGGCAACAGAAGGCAGAAAGCTTTGAACACAGGCTTAAAATGTTGACATTTCCAGGATGATTTCAACCTTGGGGCCACTTCAGTCTTCCTACTGAGGGTCAAGCAATTCAAAACTCCTCTCTGCACATTCCCATGAATGCCGCACCCACCCTGCCCCCTCCAGGACAGTGCCTGCTACTGCCTTGGTCACTGACATCCAAAAATGTTTCTGCTTTTTTACTGTGAAGGGAACGAGACCACTTCTGGTAAAATGATAGAGCGAGTGGGAGGAGCTCTGGAGGCAGCATCAGCCTCATCCTATTGCTCCAAGCAGTTCAGCTCTGGCTCCAACTTGCATGTGCCATTCACCTGCACAACATGTCTGTGGTTCACTGGCCCCCCATCCTTAGATGGTGTTTTACGGAACATCTATTGTGATGCCGACACATGTTAGGGAGTTTCATTCATCCATCTCAAGCAACTTATCAAAGTTTTCCTTCTACCACATCCAGTGCTGCCCTCTGTCTCACTTTGTCCACAACAGTGCTTTCGCATTCTTTATAGATTGGTGCTCCGTGTCCCTCCCCATGTGACCTAACCTTTAATCCAGTTTTGGTGAGTTACTTATTCATTTATTTAACAATACTTATTGAGTGTCTGTTTTGTGCCAAACATTCTTCTAGGGCCTGGAGATACAAAAAAAAAGAAGAAGAAGAACTTAGAAGCCCAGAATAATTTTGCTCCCTCTGTTCTTCCACCCACCAGAAATTGTGGATTTTCCCCAGTAAGGAAATTCTACTCATTGGTGGCCGCTTACAAGGACAGCTGTGTATCCTTATATGCTAGGTGCTGTAGCAGATGAGTATACCAGGCCAGAAGGGTAAACTGTTAAACTCGAGAATGGGCCACTTTTTCGTGTTACCTTTCTTCTGATGAATCAGACCAGGGTTGATATCCAGCTGATATTATGGCAGTGTCAGTTGTCAAAATAGTGATATGCTCGTGGGTAAATAGCTGCTGCCTAAGCTCTCTGAATGCCCAGCTCCCTGTTACCTTGGCTTCTGTTCTTATAATCCCTTGGTTGCCTCATGATCCAGGAACCAAAGGATTAATTGTTATAGCAGGGCCCTCTAGAATATATTCTGATTAGTTGGTGTCCATTTCCATATAAGCTGTTATGTCTATGAACATTTTTGAGGCGTAGCACCATTTATTTCCATGATGTGGGAATCAATCATTGTGAGCTGCATTTTGACTGAGGGCAGTATAGCACACAGTTGAAGATTCTGGACTGCCTCAAAATTCCATCCCTTCTGATTGGTGTGATTTTGGATGAGCTAGTCTCAATTCTTTATTTTTCCTGTGTGTAGATGAGGAGAATAGTAATACCTAGACCCCAGACTGCCTAAGGCTACAGCAAGGATAAATTAGTTTAGACATCTACAGCACCTCGGAAAGTATTTCAACATGGTAAGTGCAAAGCAAGAAATATCATTTATTTTTATTGCTATTAGATATTTTGGCAAAGCTCATGTCCAAATTTAATTCAAGAAGGTGAACCAGGTCGAATTACTCTCTTCTCTAACTGCAAAACAAAACAAACACCAAGAAAGAAACTGTAAACCTTTTCTAAAGGGATGTGAAGTAAACATATGAAATTCTTATTTTTCTGACATAATAAGATGACAGTATCTTTAAAATATCTATGTGTAGGCTATGGGTGTATGTGCATTTTTGTGAGAGATCTTGTATTGAATAATTGTTGTTTGTTTGTGTGTGGTGGATACAGAGATGGGTCAGAGTCCCTTTGTCATCAATGAGCTCATTGTCTACTGGGAGAAACAGGTATATAAACCAATGATTATAATATGCTAGATGCTGTAGCAGATGAGTATACCAGGCCAGGAGTCCTGAGCAGAAGGACCTAACCTAGCCTCAAGGTGTCAGCAAGATCTCTCGGCCAAGCTGACATCTTAACTGATTCTTAGAGATGTGAGAAATGGAAAAAGGCCCAGAAAGGGATTTTGGGTAGTGCTTGAACATGGCATGAGAAAGAATATTCTTTTGGAAATTGGGAGGGGGTAAGAGTTGGGCACGACTGAGTGACTTCACTTTCACTTTTCACTTTGATGCATTGGAGAAGGAAATGGCAACCCACTCCTGTATTCTTGCCTGGAGAATCCCAGGGATGGGGAAGCCTGGTGGGCTGCCATCTATGGGGTTGCACAGAGTGGGACACAATTGAAGCGACTTAGCAGCAACAGCAGCAGCAGGGATTGATAAGAAGTCAGGCTGGAGGGATGGTCAAGGCCAGTTCAGAGAAGTCCTCCCCACCATTTTCAAGAGCTCCTTTTTGATCAACAGGGAGGCCCTGAAATGAGGTACAACAAGGTGGGTGTGTCTAGAGTTGTGTCTTAGAAAGATCACTAGGGCGAGGTTGATGAAGGCCTGAACTAGCCCACTGGGAGTGAAATGGAGAAGAAGAGCTGGATTTGGAGTCACGAGGAATGAAAAGTGATGACTATTTCTAGTTTGGGTGGATCTTGCTACTACTTTCCCAGTGATGCAAAAAATATAGACAGAGAAGCAGCTGGGTTGGAGGAAGTATGTGAAGATACAGCTTACATACAGTTTCTCTGGACTTTCAGAACATCAGTCGTTGGTAGCCATTTGACTCAGAGGCTGAGAGGGAGCACTGTGGGCTGGAGACATGGATATGGGAATCGTTATTGTAGTGATGATAGTTGAAACCTTAAGAGGCAATTACATCCTCCAAGGAAGAGTGAGAAGAGCAAGCAGAGTGGGCTAAGAACAGAATATAGGGAACACCAATGTTATAGGGATGGGACACTGAGAAACAGCATTTGGAAAGGAGAGAACCCAGAAAACACAGTATGGCTACAAGCAAATTCAAGAGGGTCATGTAGACAAATTGTCTTGACCAACTAGTACTCCTCTGTTTTTATACTTTTTTGGTAACATGTTGGGTTTAAAGCTGTATAGACACTACCTTGATTTCCTTGACTGGAAATATATGTAGATATATTTTAGTATTTTTCTTAAGTACCATGTTTTATGACAGGTAACTTTAAGCATTTAACTGATTTTTTTTTTTCTTTTTTGCCTGTAGACTGAAATCATAGTGGGCTTCCCTGGTGACTCAGATGGTAAAGAATCTGCTTGTAATGTAGGAGACACAGATTCGATCTCTGGGTCAGGAAGATCCCCTGGAGAAGGGAATGGCTACCCACTCCAGTATTCTTGCCTGGAGAATTCCATGGACAGAGGAGCCTGGGGGGCTACAGTCCATGCGGTCACAAAGAGCTGAACACGACTGAGCAACTAACACTTTCACTAAAATCAAAGTATAAAGTAGGACATGAAAACGATCTTTCTCTGTCCTCTCATGTCTCACCTCTTCCAGTGAAAGCTAGACTCATAAAACCTTTCGTTTGAGCCCTGGACTGAGTTTAGGTCAATTCTTCTTTTTAACAGAATCCATTCCATTTTCTCTCATCATCCTCAAAAGATGATCCCTTCACCGCTTTCACATTCTTTCATGAATGTTTGTCCTAAATCTCTTTTATTTTGAGTGGCACTTATAAACTAGACTCTAGCACAGAGCAGATGTATTCATTTAATAGTTTGCTTTGATGGCTCCTTTAAGAGGCTTTATAATCTTTATATTTTACCTTTGGGTTTGGAATTTTATGCTCCTTTAACAGGTGTATTACCTTCATCAGATGTTTTCATTTTAAGCTGTTGACTTATAAACACATGGCCTGCGGGGATTGGTGTGCAGAAAATTTATTCACTTACAGATTTATACTCCTATTCATTTTTGTATTTAGTGCAGGGCTATGCAGAGAACCTTAGATTGATTGATAATGACAGTTCATTGGTAAAAATGACTCTTTTGATGACCAAAATAATTGTTTCTTCCAGTTGGCAATGGGTCAGTGAAAGATCACTCATATTGAGAGGATTTTTAGAAAAGTTAATTAAAAACAAAATGCTTTCCGGCCCATATTTAGTTCTCTAGGTTTGCATTTTAGAAGAAAATTGTGCTTACACATCTCTTCTGAGAACACTTGAAGGCTTGTCTTTTAAGCTATTTAATTGTTCAAATAGTTCACACTTTTCAAAATCTAATGTGTTTTGTTCCACACTGATGTTTTCTGAGCTTCTGACCATGAACTATCAGTTTCTATAAAAGAGAGGAAAGGCAGAGAAAGCCATGCTCCTGTTGGTGTGTGAAGGAGGGTGGAACAGGGAAGTCTGAAATGAAAACAGTGTGTGTAATCAAGGGGCTAGGTCAGGCAGCCACATCCCTCGTGCCTTTGGTGATGTGGATGAGGACGGAACTCAGGGAGCATCTATGGTGAGGAAGCTGGCCCTGCCTGGGCTTGGTGCTACATGAACGTTTGTGTCTGCAAAAGCTAAATGGTCCCCAGAGCCTGTGATTGGAGTCCTGTCTGAGAAAAAAATGGAATAAAAGATTCTTCCTTTACTTTTTGATTTAGAAATTTGGACATGTCTACTGGCTTCCCTGGTGGCTCAGATGGTAAAGCATCTGCCTGCAATGTGGGAGACCCAGGTGCCATCCCTGGGTTGGGAAGATCCCCTGGAGAAGGAAATGGCAACCCACTCCAGTACTCTTGCCTGGAAAATTCCATGGACTGAGGAGCCTGGTAGGTTACATACAGTCCATGGGGTCGCAAAGAGTCGGACACGACTGAGCAACTTCACTTTCACTGTGGACATTAACTGAGCCACCCTTTCTCCAGACAGCCCTGATGGTCCCTGAAAATGGAGTAAAGAATCTCCTAGGAGGTGTCGGGCAATGTACTTGTCTACACAGTTGTTTAGTCACTAAGTCATGTCAGTTCTTTAGCGACCCCATGGACTATAGCCCACCAGGACTGAGCCAGCCCTGAAATTGATTTACCCTTGCCTCCCAGATTTGGAAATTACATCTCCTTAGTAAAGGAGGAGAGTTTAGGCCAACCCTGGGAGGAGATTTCATGGTTTCTCCTTGTGTTCTGGGTTGTGTCCTCTTGAAGAAAACTATGTGGCTTCAGTAAGACCAAAAAGAATAAAAATATGAAGAAGGTGTTGAGGGCAGGAGTAGAATTAAGGAGAAAGTATTTCAAAAGCGAACTTTGGGAAATATTTTATCTCAGGGGAAAGGTGCAGACTGGATTTGATGTCTCTCTCTCTCTTTTTGATCTCAGGAAGTCAAGTTAAAATTTTACTTATACAATTGGAGCATTTTTGGAACCTATTTCTAAATATATGTTGATCAGGTTATACTCTTTTCACCCCTTTTTATTCTGACAACTCTTTGATGTACTTCTTTTCTAGCAGATATTTCATTCTTTTCTTTTTTTGCATCAAAACTATTTATTGATGATACATTTTCCCTTTGGGACTGTGACTTCCTTGAGAGGAGCATCTATATCTTATTCACTTTTTTGTTTCCATGACTTGTAGTCATTAAATGGTAATCTTTCTCATATTGATTGTTAAGCTCAAATGTTAAATGAATGAATAAATGAGTAAATAACTTAATGATTGAGCAAGTGAAGAAGTTATAAAAGTAACAGATACTGCCATGAAATTAAAAGACACTTGCTCCTGGGAAGGAAAGCTAAGACCGACCTAGACAGCATATTAAAAAGCAGAGGTATCACTTCGCCAACCAATGTCCATATAGTCAAAGCTATGATTTTGTCAGTATTCATGTATGGATGTGAGAGTTGGACTATAAAGAAAGCTGCTGCTGCTGCTAAGTCGCTTCAGTCGTGTCCGACTCTGTGCAACCCCATAGACGACAGCCCACCAGGCTCTGCCATCCCTGGGATTCTCCAGGCAAGAACACTGGAGTGGGTTGCCATTTCCTTCTCCAGTCCATGAAAGTGAAAAGTGAAAGTGAAGTCGCTCAGTCGTGTCCGACTCTTAGTGACTCCATGGACTGCAGCCCACCAGGCTCCTCTGTCCATGGGACTTTCCAGGCAAGAGTACTGGAGTGGGGTGCCATTGCTGAGTGCTGAAGAATTGATGCTTTTGAACTGTGGCCTTGGAGAAGACTCTTGAGAGCCCCTTGGACTGCAAGGAGACCCAACCAGTCAATCCTAAAGGAAATAAGTCCTGAATATTCACTGGAAGGACTGATGCTAAAGCTGAAGCTCCAATACTTTGGCCACCTGATGTGAAGAACTGACTCACTGAAAAAGACCCTGATGCTGGGAAAGATAGAAGTCAGGAGGAGGAGGGGATGACAGAGGATGAGATGGTTGTATGGCATCACTGACTCGATGGACAGGAGTTTGAGCAAGCTCCAGGAGTTGGTGATGGACAGGGAAGCCTGGTATGCTGCAGTCCGTGGGGTCACAAAGAATCAGACACAACTGAGCGACTGAACTGAACTCAACTGGGACAGAGTTGTTTTCTAAAGGAGCAAGTCAAGCATATGACTGTGTTCCTCAGGTGCCTCTTTTGACTTGTGTATCATTTCAGGCTCTCTACTTAATTCCATACATCAGTCTGCCCTTTTGTCCAGTGTCTCCAGATATACTTCTCTAATGCTCAAAATCATGGTGAAACTCAGTTGTTAGAAGCAAGTATCTTTTTACCAAAAATCCCCGCTGCACTGGAGGTGTGATTATTTTCAGAAAAAATAACATGGAATTGTACAGCGATGGAGGAGTTAAATGGCAGTCAGCAAAATAAAAACCAAAAGCTTCCGAGGAAAAGTCAAAAACTAGAAAATGCAATAGTTAGCTGATAAAATGTGTGCTTTGGTTTCAGCCAACTTTCTTGAACCTTGCCCCATTGCAGTGGCCCCCAGTGGAAGTGGCAAAGAGGTGTCAGTGATAAATCATGCTGCCATGAAACAGTGCAAACTTTAGTAAATTACATGTGGAAGCCAGAGTGGGTACAATTGTGATAGAGCATGGGTCAGCCAGCAGGCTTCCAGTGGGATTGAATATGTATCCGTCTTTAGCCACGGGATGCCTTCTGTTCATTCATAGATGGAAAATGAGTTGGGTGTTTTTCACTGAAGCAAGCATTCTATTGTATCCGTCAGGAGTAAACCAAACAAACACGTGGAGAGTTAAAATGCTGGTGGATGCTTTCACCTCAGATTCAAAGAGTTAGTGCCTTGCTGTGGACGACTGAAGTCAACTCCTGTTTTTATTCTTGGTTTATTTTTACCATTAAAAAAATCAAAGGAAAGTGAACTAACTGAACTAATAAAGCTAATCCTCTTAAAACATGACAGAGTTGTTTTTTTTAAAAAATGAAACCTAGCCATTGTGTGAACACGTCTGCTCCCTGCTGTTACTGGGGGCAAGAAAGGAGGGACAACCCTGGATGGCTATAGAAATTCAGACCACACGTGGATGTGTACCTGCATATCTTGGCAAGAAAGTGAAGTAGCCTTAGAGATGCTCCGTTCTTGATGTGATGGGATGTTGAGGGCTCCCTGTCTTCTGTTGCATACCAAAGCTAAGAAATCTACTTTGTCTCAGCTGGAATCAATTTCTCTTCAAGTGCCAAACACCCAGTCCATCAGGGGCCAATTTCTCACATGCCTGACATTTCTCCCTTGCACAGAAGGATGTTTATCATTTGTATATTGTTTCCCCCATCAGACTTCAAATTTCATAAGGTCAAAATCCAGTTCCGATAACCTGGTGATCATTCCCTGCTCTGGCTACTTTCTAGGATGATAGGAACATTTCACGAACATTGTGGATATTCCATTAATATTTGTGGAATGAATGATATTATTCCCTGTGGATGGGTAATAAGCAAGGCTAACACACTTAGAAGTGCTCTGTAACATTTCTAGAATTGCCTTATAATTTGGAGGCTAGCAGAGGCATTCTCTTTAGTCATATGTTCCTTGAAACCATGAAGCTATTATTATTACTGCTTTCAGGATTGAACTTCCTTTTGAAAACAGTCCAGTGAATCCATGAAATGTGCACCTGTAAAACCGTGCTTGCGTTCAGCTGCCTCCACGTGCCTTGGACAATAACATCCAAAGAAGCCCCACGCAGAGTGTACTTATCTTGTTAACCCTTCCCCTCCCACCTGCCTGCCTGACGGGATCTCAGCGCTTGCAGACAATTGTGTGGTTTCCAGTGAAAGGTCAAACCAAATGGTGCTCGGGTTCCTGGGGGGCTTTACTCGAGCCGCTGCCTGCTGCGCCCCAGAGTCAAGTGTGGTGCTTGTGTTTAATGTTCGGGCAGCCAGGTTAGCTCACGCAGCTGAG
Organism: Bos grunniens; assembly: GCF_055505025.1. Lineage (NCBI taxonomy): Eukaryota > Metazoa > Chordata > Mammalia > Artiodactyla > Bovidae > Bos > Bos grunniens. The sequence continues at coordinate 74,969,590 of NC_141170.1, forward strand.
CTGGCTCCAGCTAACTGTAGATGCCAGGAGAAAAGTAGTTTTACATTGCAAGGCGTTTCACTCCCATGGCGCTTCTCTGTGTGGAAACTTTCTCAGGAGTCGAAGAATTCCTCATTCATTCAGTGCAATTCCTTACACTCTCCACCCCCATCTCCCTAACATACACACACACACACAGAGTTGGTTTTCTGAGGACAAACCTTGGTTGTTTACCGGTTTCCCAGAGTACAAAGTCTTGAAGAGTTGAATTGTGAATGTAATCTGAAGAATCAAAGTCAGCCTCATTCCTTGGGAGAATGTGATGAGTGGGGGAGGAATTGTTCCTTTGCCCGAAGCTCAAAGTGAAGTAGCCCACTCCCTCCCCTTTGAGACAGGCAGTGGGAGGGAGGTGGGAGGATGGCATGGGGGCCTCAATTGTCCTTTTTATAGAAGAACCCCTAGTTCCCTGGGCTGTAATTCTGGTTCCTGGCTGTTTACTTGAGGGGCAAGCCCCAGCTGGGTGGTGTGGCTGGTGAATCCTCAGCAGAACATGAGTTCTGGCTGGGACAGGCTACCTGTTGCTGGGACCGGTTTAGAGAATGGGAGGAACCTTTTTGTTGTTTGCAAACAGGAACCTGAGTTTGGTTTGGCTCTGGTTATTTCAAAAGCAGGGCAAGCAGGAAAGAGGATTTTAGAGGCTGAGTGAAGACATTGTAGGACATAGAGGCCACATAAAAGGATTCCAGCAGAACAGCTTGCCCCGAGGTCCCCATATCTGAGGTTGGGGAAGACTGGGATTGGGGAGATGGAAAGAAGACAGCTGTGGTGTAAGAGGAAAAGAGGAGAGGAATAATTGCAGCATTCTTCATATACAAGTTAAGGGTTTGGGGCAGAATGAAGGTTTGGTTTGTCCAAATTAAAATGAAAGGATTACAGATTTTATGCCTGAATCAAATTCTCGGGGTCGGGGCGGGGTGGGGGGGGGGTGGGCAGGAGGGACTGCGTGCCCTCTCATGGCTTCCATTGCCATCAATGCATAGTATTTTCTGCATTTTTGTAGCTTAGTGTTCAGGGGTAGCAAATTGAAGGCTTGACCACAGTGTAAACCAACTACCATTATAAGGATTAACATCAGTATTAACCTTGGTTCCATTTTCCTCTTTTAAAAGTGTAGATGGATACAGTCACAGTAACCAGAGGCTCTTATTTTAGGGAAAAGGCCTGGTAGATTACCGAGTTAGCTCATCACCTGCCACAGGAGAATACAGTCCCACCGGCAGAAGCGTCTCTGCCCTTGATCTTAACCCATCCCATTACATTTACGATGCTCCTTTGAACATTTATGTTTTATCTTTTAAAAATCAATAGATAGTTTTTGACAGATTGTGATGGGATTTCTTTATGCATGCCACTCTTCTGGCTGAGTTAAAAATGATAGTCTCTAAAATGATTTCATTTACATCTGATCCTATGTGGACCTCAAGGGTCAAACAGAACAAGCTAGACTTCTGGATCTTCGCTTTTAACCTCTCGCCCACCACTGGTGATTCTTGCTTTCTTGTTCCCATTGTCTTGTTGAATATGCTGGCTTCTATTATACCCTCTTTTCAAGGTCTCTTATTAACAAGCACCTAACAGTGCTGACTTGATTCCTCCGATCTGACTCAAGTCTTAGGTACTTTTTCTTTGTCCTCCATTTACTCTCTATTCACTCTGCTAAGCCACTTTATCAGTACATGAAAAAAGAGAAAATTCTGTCAATAACAATATTTTATCTAAGGCTCCTGACCAATTAGTGTAAAAGCCATCACTCAAATTCTATTTTCTATTAGGAAGAGGGTGGACTCTTTTTTAAGGGCTGAAGCAAGAGGAGAGAATCACCATTCATTTATTAGAAGTTGGAATACAGAGCGAGTGAAGGCTGAGCTGCCTCTCAAGAGGATTCACAATTCACTTCTCTTTCAAAGAAAAAAATCTCTTCCTTTCTTGGATGAAAAGAGATATTTCAAACAGCAAAATTTCTCCTTCAAGCAAAATATCCTTTAACATATATAGCATCATTGAATGCTAGGGTGATTTGGGAACTTAGAGATTTTCTATGGCCACCTCTCTATTTTAGAGATGGAAAAACTGAGGTCTGCAATATTTACATAAATTTATACAAATCATGAATATGGTAAGGGTAGAATGAGTATAGGAAGCCAGGTTTTTAGAGCTCTGAAACTGACCTTTTCTGCATGTAACCATACAAAAAATATTTGTTGAGTACTTTTGATATAGTCAGCAGGGTGCTTAGTGCTGTCAGAATTTAAAACAATAAAAATAAAAGGTTGCTGCCCTCAGGTGAGCTTTATGATTTATTTTAAAAATTAGATATATTCAAGTGAAGAAACTGGAGAAGGGTGAAGCTTGGCATCTAATCAAGTGCTAGATGGTGCAGTGAGGGTAGCACTCGACCTGAATCATGTTCAGTCATGGCTTACGAACTAGATGAATCCTCACATAACTCCCAAAGAACCAGTAGAATAGTTGTCCAGAGAGAACAGCCCAGAACAGAGGAGCAGGGTCAGCATGAGGTCTGTGGAATAGGAATGGCAAATACTTGACACCCTGGCTACTTGTCCCATTCTTTATTCATGGCAGACATTTCTCACTGATTGCAGAGCTTTTCCCAATGCTTAGACATGGTTGAATTTTTTAAAGCAATGAGTTCCTGGTAGCCAGTATGAAATAGTTGGAATAGGTGACAATGAAATCTGTTGGTTAATTTCCATGTTAGCATAGAAATATCTTTTTGATTAGAGTGATGAGTTCCTATTTTAATATTGTTGTTGTTCAGTCACTCAATTGTGTCTGACTCTTTGCAACCTCATGGACTGTAGCATGCCAGGCTTCCCTGTCCTTCACTATCTCCTGGAGCTTGCTCAAACTCATGTCCATTGAGTTGGTGATGCCATCCAACCATCTCATCCTCCGTCGTCCCTTCTCCTCCTGCCTTCTATCTTTCCCAGCATAAGGCCTTTTCCAATGAGTTGGCTCTTCGCCTCAGGTGGCCAATGTATTGGAGTTTCAGCTTCAGCATCAGTCCTTCCAATGAAGATTCAGGACTGATTTCCTTTAGGATTGACTAGTTTGATCTCCTTGGAGTCCAAGGAATTCTCATTAGGAGATAAAAAAATATAAAAAAATATAAAAAAATATATAACTGTCTTTGACAATCATGAATAATAATAGTCATGACGACCCATTGTTAAGGTCCTTGAAATGTTTATATATAATCTATTTGAATTTAAATCATTTTTACTCAAGTTGGACCTTTCCAAATCTAGTGTTACTGCAGTGCCTTGTATATACTGGGCATGCAGTAAATATTTGTTGAATGAATGAGACTCATAGTGAAGTTAATTGTTGCCTTGAAGAGGTGAAAGGCCAGAATTTTATGAGCTAAATCCATCCAACTCATGCTGGGACCTATGTTAGGAAGTAGAATATCCCTAATATATCTCAATGCACAGCTCCCTCCTTCTATAAAATTGGTATCAGCAGGGCCCTCTGTTTCCTGCCATGCACATTTGCTCTAAGTCACAACATTAATTAATGGAGAAAATTTATTGTAAAAAAAAAAAAAAAGTAGCAATTCTAAATTACTTGTTTCCATGCATTTGGATGCCCTATCCAACTTCTTCTACCAGACATAATTTGGCAGGTTTTATTTTCAGAGAATATGTTGGCACTTGTATTTTAATTCAGTTATTAATCAATGGGATTGTAAAATACATAAGATCTAGGATTTCAGACATTATTTCAACTACTCACCCACAAGTGAGCAACATTTTTTAAGTGTCTGCTCTTATGGGGCTTTCTTTTAGGTAAAGGTGAGGCTACAGAGAAGGACAGGGCATTATTTCTAATCTCAAGGAACTCAGGATATAGGAGGGACAATGATGGAAATTAAGATAGCTGCGAAATCTGCCACTTACAACATGTGTTCCATACATGGATCACCTTTTTCTTTACATTCTCTACATGGGGTGAGCAAATACATTTCATCACTCTTGCCTGTTCCAGTTGTTTCATAATGATTCCTTGGAATTCATTGTCAAAATGATTCTGAAGCTATGGGCAGATTCTGAAAAGGCAAACTGTGAATGATGTTAGTCTATGAGCAAAGGAGAGTAAGTGAGAGGCACGTGCCAGGAAAGGACACAGCCTTTGTACTGAGAAGTGGGCTCTTAGGAACATTCCCTGTGCTTCCCCTAGTTCTGATTTGGAGAAGGCACTGGCACCCCACTCCAGTACTTCTGCCTGGAAAATCCCATGGATGGAGGAGCCTGGTGGGCTGCAGTCCACGAGGTCGCTAAGAGTCTGACACGACTGAGCGACTTCACTTTCACTTTTCACTTTAATGCATTGGAGAAGAAAATGGCAACCCACTCCAGTGTTCTTGCCTGAAGAATCCCAGGGACTGGGGAGCTGGTGGGCTGCGTCTCTGGGGTCGCACAGAGTCGGACACGACTGAAGCAACTTAGCAGCAGCAGCAGTTCTGATTTAGTAGTCCACGATTTTCCTGTTCAGACATAGGATCTGTAAATGCCATGCTTTTTTGATTGATGGTGTGAATACAATTAGATCAAAGCACTGTTTCCAGGGGGTTAAAGAAATAGTGAATAAAGACCTTTCAAAAGTTTAATGATGATGTCTAGATATTTATTTTAAAAATAATGGTGATGATAGCTAACATTTGTATATTACTTTGTAGTTTACCAAGCACTTTCACAAATTGGAAACAACCTAACTGTCTGTGAATGGAGTATTGGCTGAATAAATCAAGGCACTTTCATACAGTGGAATACTAGGCAGCTATTATACAGAATGATGTAGATCTTTATTTGCAGATATGAGATAACACCTATGATATGTTTTTTTAAAAAACAGGTTTTAGAACAGTATATTGTATGTGTCTAACCCTGTTTAAAAATTATATTTTCACAGACACATCTATATCTGTATGTAGATATGGCATTGAAAGCAATCTGGGAATTTATAGAACAAAATGTTAATAGTGGTTGTCACTGCTTACTGGGATATAGAAGACTTTTACTATCTCTTTTCCATCTTTCTGCATTTTCTGAAAAACTTATGATGAATGCTCATGAAAAAAAAAAATTAGTCATCCATTAAAAAACTTAAGCACATTAACAGATAGATTCGTATGATGACTCCAAGTGTAGGTATTATCCATGCTTTACAAATGAGGGGCCCAAGATCAAATTGACTGCCAGTAGTTAGATTTACTTGGAGAAGGAAATGGCAACCCACTCCAGTACTCTTGCCTGGGAAATCCCATTATGTGTTAGGCAATGTTCTGATTGATTTACATCTATAAACTCAATTATCACTGTAGTCCTTTGAGGTAGGTCCTATTATTATCTATATTCTACAGATGAAGAAATTGTAGCACAGAGAGGTAAAGTAAATGTCAAAGGTCACACAGCATATGAGCTTATAGAACTAGGATTTAAAACCAGTTTGCTTGACTTCAGAAGCCATGGGCTTCGCAATTATGCCATACTACCTGATAGAAGGCTCAGGGTGGGAAGAAGTGGCCTTGGTAGCTGAAATTAGCTCTGCTGGCTTCAAATTCTGTTCCCATATCACTACACACTTGCATGTGCCTCTTACTTTGTGCTTGTCATGGCTTGTCAGCACATTATCTCCTGATCTCAGCACGGCCATATCTGGTATAATTTATTTGCATGCTCGTGTTCAGTTGTGTCCTGCTCTTTGCGACACTGTGGACTGTAGCCCACCAGGTTCCTCTGTCCCTGGGACTTTCCCAGCAAGAATACTGGAGTGGTTGCCATTCCTCCTCCAGGAGAACTTTCTGACCCAGAGATCAAACCCGTGTCTCCTGTGTCTCCTGCATTGCATGCAGGTGGATTCTTTACCACTGTACCACCAGGGAAACTCATAGTTTATTTAGGTGACTTCATAATAAATTTCTTCTGGAATTCAGTATTGAGAAAAAAAATCGCTCTTGACTCCATGACAATATTTATACATATATCATCTACTGTGTAGATTTTGAATTGTGCTGCTAGAGAAGACTCTTCAGAGCCTCTTGGACAGCAAAGAGATCAAACCAGTCAGTCCTAAAGGGAATAAGACCTGAATATTCATTGGCAAGACTGATGCTGAAGCTGGAAGCTCCAATACTTTGGCCACCTGATGCAAAGAGCCTACTCATTGGAAAAGATGCTAATGCTGGGAAGGATTGAAGCCAAAAGGAGAAGAGGGTGGCAGAGGATGAGGTGGTTGGATAGCATCACTGACTCAATGGACATGAACTTGGGCAAACTTCGGAAGATAGTGAAGGACAGGGAGGCCTGGTGTGCTGCAGTCCATGAGGTTGCAAAGAGTCGGACCTGGTTTAGTGTCTGAACAACAACAATCTACTGTATGCCAGATACTTTTCTAGAAACTGAGATAAAATAGTGAACAAAAAACAAAGATCCACCCCCCCCAATCTTCATGAGCTTTATATTCTAGTGGAAGGGGACATAATATAAGCAAAATATACAAAATTTAGAAAACTGATAAATGCTATGAAGAAAAATATGGAAAGAAAGGGGATATTAATGGCTGGTGCTGGAGGTAAGACTGGAATTACAGTTGTACTGGAGAGTTCAGAGAAGTCTTGTTTCCTTTTACTGAATAATGAATATTTATCTAACCCAAGACTTTTTTATTTTTGTCCAAACTGCCAGGAAACTCAAGTAAATTCAGAACTCAGTTACAAAAAAATAATGCATTTCAAGTTTATACCTAGTGTCTACTTCCTTTCTCCTCTTAACCTGATTTGACCTGGTTTTCATTTTTATAGTCTTGTTTTATATGTCTAACTTCATTTGTGATCCAGGATCCCATTTTTAGAAATAGGTAGGGTATACCTTTTAAGTATCAAAGAAATGAATAGTCAATGAAAAGTACAAGAGAAACCAAATAGCCCATTTTCCTAGAGCTCAATGGAATCTCTCCTTCTTTTTCCTCATATTGACAGTTGAGTAATCTCATTTCTGATTTAGCTGGGGACTCTTCCTCTCCTTTTATTGCTTTCTTCCCAATGCTCACTACTTTCTCTGTCTCCTCCTCTTTCTCTCTGTGTTTCTCTTTCTTTCTCCCTTACTCTGTCTCTATCTTTCTTTCCAAGAAGTTTTAGACTTGTGTTTCTTGGATAGAATTGGTCTTTCTTCTTTTAAAGTACAAAAATATTTCCTCTTTTGTTTCTGTAACCTTTTTAAGTGACAGCAAAACTTACTAAGACCGGGATGATACCTAGCAGGAGTTGTGACTGTTGATGGATGTTGTAGTTTCCTCAAGTAATTAAACTACAGTTATTTACAAGTCTTCATTTAAAAACTGTTGCAATATATAGTTGGTGTTAATTGATGACAAATTCAAGCTATTTATCAATAATGCAAGATATTTATGTCAACATCTTCTGTTGCTATGCTCATACTGTGAGCTCTGAGGTCTTGAGAAACAATACTTTATTCCAGCATTAGTGCCTGGACAGTGACAGAAGACACTGGCGTTGGCTGACATCCAGGCAGCTATGTTCAGTTCAGGCCGTGTTGACCTGTAGTTAACATAATATCTAGTCCTTAGTCACAAAAAAGAGAGAGTTTTGTTTTTAAATATGATTTTGAAGATCTGTCTACCATGCATGTTATCAATATTTCTCTTTGGTTGTTTTTCTTGCTTAAGGATAAGAAAAAACACTCTCAACAATTAGTTGTTTGGGATTAACTTATACACACTACTGGTATACAAAGTAGATAAACAACAAGGTCCTGCTGTAGAGCACAGGGAACTGTACTCAATGTCTTGTAACAATCTCTAATGGAAAATAACATGAAAAAGAATATATATGTATGTGTGTGTATATATACATATATATTATGTAAATTGAATCAGTTTGCTGTATGCCTGAAACTAATGCAACCTTTAAACCAACAATTCTTCAACAACAAAAAAAGCAAACAAAAGCCCCACTCTCAACACATTTCTTTTGATTGAGTTCATAATCATAGTCCCAAGTTTTGGGAACGTTTTGGAGACGGCATCTTTATGCCTATGACAAAGCCTTTGCTAGGCTATGGGTATCATATTATAGTTGTTTGAATATGTCAGTCTCTTCTACTACATTTAAGGACACAAATTATGTGTTAATCAAATTGGTGCTTAACAGTGGTGATAGTTGGTAGATGATTGTGATCAACAACTATTTGAAGAATAAATATGAGAATTTATGTCCATATGATTGTCTTATAGGAAAGATATGGAAAACACATAACCAATTCCTTCGTGGTATAAAGAGAATCGATAAATTAAGTAAAAGGCTTAGAACATGCCTGAAATATAGTAAGCATTCAATATAATTTACTCATTAATATTATTTATTATATGATCTGAGTGTTCTTAGGGGATAGCAGAGTGCTTGACATAGAGTTCACCTTAATAAAGATTCATTCAAGCAATGAACATATGAACAAATGAATGCAATCTCTTCCAGAAGAGATTAGATGTCCATTCTCTTAGCTTGCCTAGCACCTCCTGCATTGCTTTACTCCAGTAAATTCTACTAATATAATTATACTTATTTATGGATCTGCTCACTTGCCAGCCTGTGGTGATCCAAAGGGAGGACTTACCTTCTTTATATTCAGTCTGGAGCCCCGCACAGTCTGCAGAATGTGGCATGTTCTCAGTGCATGTTTTGTGAATGCATGGATGTGAAGATGGGTGAATGAATATGTGTCTCCTCCATGATGTTCTGTTAGCTCAGAATAAAAATAGTTTGGGTGGATACCAAGAAATAGGGGAAAAATGTCCTACTTTGCTTTAATAGCTATGGTGGCAGTTTAGTTGCATCTGACTCTTGCGACCCTGTGGACTGTAGCCCACCAGGCCAGAATTCTGGAGTAGGTTGCCATTTTCTTCTCCAGGGGATCTTCCTGGCCCAGGGATCGAACCCAGGCCTCCTGCACTGCAGGCAGATTCTTTACCGATTGAGCTACCAGGAAAGCCCTTTACATAGCTATAGAATTCTAGTATTTGTTCCTTCTCAACACATGTTTTTTAAGTTGCTTAGTTACCATTTTGGACCTATGGACATAATGATGAATAAAGCAATGTCTTTATGGAGAGTATGTTTTAAATATCTTTGTGTGTTATTTTATTTGCATTTTTCTCTTCCGAAAAGTCCTAATTTACTTTTGGAATTTCATTAAAAATTATATTTATAAGCTTTTAGACATTTTGCTAGAAGACATTTGTTCTAATACTGCTTCCCTGGTGGCTCAGTGGTAAAGAATCCACTTGGCAATGCAGGAGATGTGGATTCAATGCCTGGGTTGGGAAGATACCCCTGGAGAAGGAAATGGCAACCCTTTTGAGTATTCTTGCGCGGAAAATCCCATGGACAGAGGAGCCTTGTGGGCTAACAGTCCATGGGGGTCACAAAGAGTGAGACACGACTAAGTAACTAAACTACACTACTACTGCTGAAGGGCCTGCATTCTATATGCTCTTTGTTACACGTGTGTGGGACATCTAATCTCTTCTGGAAGAGATTGCATTCATTTGTTCATATGTTCATTGCTTGAATGAATCTTTATTAAGGTGAACTCTATGTCAAGCACTCCGTTATCCCCTAAGATAGCAAAGGGGGGTCATTGACTACTAGTCATTGGCTAACTATACTTTCTAATTATGTGTTTCTTGGTTAAATTGGTTAAGGGGAGGAGGGGGAGAGAACGAGAGATTTGAAGAAATTGATATACATGATTAGGAAGGCTGGCAAGCCTAAAATCTGCAGGCCTGTTGGGCAGACTAGCAGGCTGAAAACTACAGACTTGAGGCAGAGTTCGTTCTTCTGAGGGCAACCTCAGTTTTTGGTCTTATAATTTTCAATTGATTGGATGAGCCTTGCCCGTATTAGGGAGAGTCATCTGCTTTACTTAAAAAGGTACACTTACAAAATACCTTCACAGTGATACCTAGACTAGTGTTTGAAGAACTAGTCACCATAGCCTGGCCGAGTTGACACATAAACAATGATCCTTTATGAAATCCGCCTAAGAGCCTAGGCATAGATAAGGAAATTAAGGCAAAGAGAACCTTCATACCTTTCCTTAGGCCGTATGGCTGTAAGCCATGGTCAGCCTCAGAATCGAATGTCTGGGGCTCTGTCTGTCCTGTTGCCTCTCAGCTTGGCTTAGCAACGGAGAACCTGCTTTTGAAAATGCCATCTCTTCACCTGGAATTCTTGCTCTCTTTCTTTGAACCTTTTCTAAGACATTTTTCTGCTTAAAAAGGTAGTTTCGCATACTGGGTAATTTTTCAAACTAACCTTGATGACCTTTGTGTGGTTTAGTCTTTTCATTTTGTTATCATGCAGTTTGTGATTTTTACGTTTGTGTGTGTGTGATGGAGTGGGACAGGCAGTTCCTGAACAGTGCTCAGAACTGCATTTCTTTAAAAACGAGTGCTTTTCAGAAGCTACTGGTATGTATTTTAATATATATTTCTTGATGAGCTAATTCATATTCACATGTCATAATTTCTCTAGTCTATGGTGGATGTTGTCCATCTTTTGCCCAATGGAAAATCATTGATGAATTATATTTCAACATATGTTTCTTAATTAAATGCATGATCCTTTATTCCAGTTTGTTTGTACTGTGTGCTCAGCTGCTTTGGTCATGTCTGATTCCTTGCTACCCTATGGACTGTATCCCTCCAGGCTCCTCTGTCTGTGGGATTCTCCAGGCAAGAATACTGGACTGGGTTGCCATGTCCTCCTCCAGGGGATCTTCCCGACCCAGGGATCAAACCCAAGTCTCTTATATCTAGTGCACTGGCACACGGGTTCTTTATCACTAATGCCACCTGGGAAGCCCCCTAGCCTAGTTTATCAACATGTAACAGCAGAAATTGTCAGACTGATGGACCATTAGGAAGATCATCAGGTAACTATCAGAAATTTTTGGTGATATAAATAATCAGGACTATGATTGTATATCATGTCTGTCGTCTCAAGATTTCAAGTCATCACCACAAACCTAATATGAGAAGTCCTATTAGAATTACTTTCAGAAGTCCTATTAGAATTAATTTATATCTCCGTCCCCACAAGATCATATGCTCCTTGAGAGAGGATAGATCGCATTTTATTCATATTTGTGAGTAAGATCAGTAGACAATATCATTATCTTGATAATCAAAAGATGATAAAGGCAATTTTCCACTGAGTGTGCCCCACACTGTGCTGGGTGCACATAGAATGATTTCAAAGCAAGGAGATGGGAGAAAGGCTCTGTTCTGATAACACCTGCTTCTCCTTCCCCACTCTCTTCTGGGCAGCCCGGGCTTCTCTGTTCTTTGTCCAGCAGATTCTTGTACAGCTGCCCCAGACTCATAGATTCCATCGTCCCTATTAAACTGTGGGCTCTGTGAGGCCATTAGCCAGCTCTCATTCCACTACGTAGCTGTAGCACATTGCAGTTTTAGTTAGCAAAGATTAAAAACTCTGTTAGCAGAGGGAGGCAGTTCAGTGTAGAGGTTAAGGGCATGCACCCTGAAACTAGGTTGTTAACTTTTAGTGTCTCTTTCTCCATCTGAAAAAAAGGATAACAATAGTTCCTATTTCATAAGATAATATGTATACAAGCATTTAGAATGGTAGTGGGTACATGATGGACTTTGCAGCTTGGATTGTATTTTTTTTGTTTTAAGCTGCCTATTTCCTTTTTAAACTACCTTTGATTTTCTATCTCTGGTCTAGTTACTTCCTGGAATTTCATAGGTTAAAGATTGATTTCCAATAATATCACATAAGCAGCTGCATCCCACCACCTGGTTGAGAACCAGGTCTCGGCTCTCACTATCTTTCATACTTCTTTGTATTTCCCTTAGCAGCTAACTCTGGACCTTGGATGATTCATCATTTGTCACCAGGCCTTTTTATTTTCTAGTCCCCTTAGTATTGAGGCAAGCTAACATTTAACCAAATATCTACAGGTGCCACGCTAGGTATTCTCCATGAGGGCAGTGGTGTCATCCTTATTTTATAGAGACCCAGGGAAATTAAGTGTCTTGATTCATTTCAAAGAGTCTGGGAGTATCAGAGCCTGATTCTTTCCCCAGGTCAGCCCTATTTAAGGGGAATGTTACCTCCCCTTCCTTATCCTTCCTCCTTCTGCCTCTTACTCTTCTGGGGACTCAGCAGGTACCCTCCAAAGCTAGAGGAATCCACATGCCCTTTTCCATGCATGTATGCCTCTTGCTGTCATTTATTCGGGATCCCAGAACTTTCATTGGCGAGCCCATGGATGGATGAGCAAGGTCCTGGCAAACCACACCTCTGTTTTGCTTTATTTGCATGTTGGCAGCCATACAGAATTACCCAACACTACTCTAAACTAGTGAGTAGGGCACTCAGCAAAGCAGGTCACACATGCAAGGGCACACAAATTTTTCCTTTGAAAGATGATTGCATTTATTTCAAAGAATGAGATAACGCCATTCGCAGCAATGTGGATGGGCCTAGAGATGATCGTACTAAGTCAGACAGAGACAAACACCATATGATGTCACGTTTATGTGGAATCTAAAAAAATGATAGGTATAAGTGAACTTATTTACAAAGTAAAAATAGACCCACAAACACAGAAGACAAACTTACGGTTACTAAAGGAGCTGGTGAGAGTGGGGGCAGAGATAAATTTGGAGCTTGAGATTAACAAATACTCACCACTATATATACTAGGTAAACAAGGATCTACTGTACAGCACAGGGAACTATATTCAGTATCCTATAATAACCTATAATGGAAAAAATCTGAAAAATAATACACATACACACACTAAATCACTTTGCTGTACACCTGAAACTAACTTAATGTTGTAAATGAACTATACTTCAGTTTATAAAGTGGTTAACAAAAAGTGATCATTGGAGACAGCTACTGTGACAGAGGTTATAACTCTACTGGATTTCTCTACTCATGTGTAATTTAGTGATGGGTTCAATTATTTGAATTACATGTGGACCTAGGAAGTAGAATTAAGTGAAAGTCGCTCAGTTGTGTCCAACTCTTTGCGACCCCATGGACTGTAGGCCGCCAGGCTCCTCTGTCCATGGGGATTCTCTAGGCCAGAATTCTGGGAGTGGGTTGCCATTTCCTTCTCCAGGGGATCTTCCCAATCCAGGGATAAAACCCCGGTCTCCTGCTTGGCAGGCAGATTCTTTACAGTCTGAGCCACATGTGGGGCAGGAGCCTCTAACATCCTCACAGGACCTGTCTGGCATTCTTGTTCTAGGCTGTTTATACGGTAAATTAGATCTGTTTTCAAGCCCCTAACTGACCCCCATCTTTTCTCCCTCGGCACACATGCCCTTGTTCTGTTTACATGTGGGTGTGTTGATTGATGGTGAGTCCAACCTTCCACTCACTCTTAGACAATAAGCAGTTTTAGGGCAGAAAGTTTTATGATCTTACACAGGTTCAGCACCTGGGATGCTGGTGGACCATCTTTTGGACATAGTGGATTCTTCCTGATTTGTTGGCTCATAACAGCTGGCTGGTTCCCCTTTTATCCTGTGTTCTATGCATTTGGAGATACATACATATATATGTGTATGTGTGTGTGTGTGTGTATATATATATATATATATTTTTTTTTTTTCCCCCCATGCAGGTATCTAGGTGTAGAGAGATGGGTGATGTGTGTCTTCCTCTTTGCTGTGGCACTATAGCGCAGAAGTCGTCCTTTGACTCCAACTCTTTTTAGCAAGGACTCTAAGTTTTAATTGTTATCTTTAGGATTGACTTTATCTACCTTTACAAGGTGGGAAGACTGTGAGCAGTTAGTACTTAGTAGGCAGAGTTCATGTGGAGGAGAAGGAAGTCTATCTCACACCCTTGGGCAAGTCTCAAGTTACTGTCTGAGACTATAAATAACAACTGTGGACATGAATTACAGAGACAGATTCTTCATGGATAATTTTCCAAGCAGTAAGGTGTTTTCTTTCCTCTTCCCTATTCCTTTTTCAAGTGATGGTGGTTACTGATAATATTTACAAAAAGAATATATGAATTCTGAGAATACATTTCTCCTCTCCTATGTTGCCCATTAATTTGTTTTATTTATTGTAAACTCTGGGCATTTCTAGAGCAGTTTTATGATGCAGATATTCAGCAAGACCTTTGGTGCATATGAGTAATCTACACTTCACATTTTCCTTTTTTTTGTTTGTTTGTTTTGTTTTTTGATTGTTTTTTTCTGAATGGGAAATGACTACATTTTACCCATTTCTACATTTTCAAATTTTTGATTTTTCATATTTAGTCCTTAATGATTTTGCCTGCAGATACCTAAAGAAGATGCTTGAAGCTGGAAAATGTAGATATTGTCTGTCACTCCTTCTTTTGAAGCAAGTGACATTTGTTAGCAATTTGTACTATCTCTTTGCTCATACCTTTGCCCAAACTTGCAGTGACTAAAGCATTGGAGATAAATTTAGATATCACATTTTTTTCCATTTAAGAGTTTTCAAGATTTTTCTTTCACGTGAAACTTTGATCTGTAAAAATGCCTCTGTTACACATTGAGTTGGGACTCACTGTAATCTCCAAGCTGAGTTGTCATTTCTACTCTCTCTTCTCTAACTAGGCAAGACACCCCCAGAGAGGGAAGCATGAAGTCTGGTCCTCATTCACCTTTGCATATTCGTAAATCTCAATGTCTATCCCATCGGCCTGTAGGTACAGAAACTTTACTGCATACATTTTACTTAAAAAAAAAAAAAAAAAGCTTTAGGAAGGGAGAGACAGGGAGGAGTGGGAGGACAGAGAAATAGTTGGATCTGAGAAATCAGACAAGGAAGTGGGCATTTGTGTAGCTCCCCCTGCAGGTGAGGCCTGGATTCTGCAGCCTCTTACCTACACACCCTGAACTTCTGTGGAATCCCATGGTTAAGCCTGCAAGGTAGGCATTGTGTTCATTTTCTAGATGGATAGATGAAGACTCAGAGAAATTAAATAGTTCGGCTTGTGGGATGGAGGTGTAGAGGTGGTTTCGTACTCGTGTTTGTGTCTGGCGTTCCTTGCTGAGGGCACGGTCTTCACAGACAATGTATTCTATGTCTATCTGAATTAGATTCTGCTTCAAAGTGTTTGTTCTTAGCAGCTTAATTTACATACCTAGAAAGGGATCATGATTATGAACTTGGCTTAATGCTCTTTTAGAAAGTGAGTTTCTTTTTATAAAATCATTATCTTCAGACTAGACCTCAAAATACTGCAAAACCAAAGCACGCACGTTTCATTCCTACTCAGTTACAATGAGCATGGTTTTGATTTTTTTTTTAGGCATTGTGGTGATGGTGGCCATGGAGATTTCAGAATTAATCACACGTGTCTACCCCCCAGGTGACCATAGTCTGTCCCTGTTTGCCTTTGTTCCTCTACGCTCTGGGAGGTGTGAGGATATCAGAGCACACAGTCTATTCTGGCTTTGAACTCTGGGCCATTGACTTTGGAACCTGCTCCTGTGAATGATGGCCTTCTAGTCCACCAAGTGACCCAAGGACTTGAGGTCTTAGTTATAATTGTTTCAAAACCAGCACCACAAAATTCTGCAAGCCTACATTGAAATCCATTCAGTGGAGTTTGTTTTATTGATATTTCATAAATCATAGGAGATTACAAAACCATGTTTTTTAGCCTTTCTTTCTGGATACTTTTACCACAGTGAGCTTTGAATGGCCCTAACTCATGCAGCCTTTTTGTATTTGTCCACACTTCAAGCGGAGTCTATAAAATATATATTGTAAGTTTATTCAGTTATTCGTATTTAGAGTCAAAGTTCCGGTCTATTTGCTGAGTTCTGTTCTAGAGAGAGATAAACACGTTGTTTGTACTTCCTGGTATAGATTTGTAAGAGAGTAGATATGTGGCATGGAAAACATTTTTTGTAGTGTGATTTGCCATGTGGCCTTAAGACGTGTTGTAATCAGGCCTTCGTTTGCAATTGCCACCTTCAGAAGGAGTCTTAATTTCATTTAGGGAGAAGAGTGGAGGGAAAAGAGTGGCCTTGTAATGAGGGTTTCTTTTTCTCAGGGGATGCTCTCAATGATCTGAATCAGACACCCCAAGTTAACTTCAGCGGTTGATCCACAGAAAAAGGGACATTCTTTTAAATGATTTGCAAAATCACATTCAAAGAGACCTGTGGTATGGTTACTGCTGGCCAGAGCAGGCTACCATGTACTGACTGTATTCCTGTCTGAGCTCTGCCTTTTCTTAACTTGCCTGGCAGTTTTAGCTAAATGAGTTGGTGTTTGCTTCTGAATGTGAAGCTCTGGCCCCCTTCTGATTAGTGGAGAGACTCCTAGATGTCTAAGTTATTTGACTTTAAGGCACAAGCAAAAAATGCCATATTTCTGCATAGTCTGCAGAATATCTTCAGTCAGACAAGACTGACTTCAGGTTCCAGGTCTCACACATACCAGCTTTTTGTCTTTAGAAAAGTTACCCTCTCTAAGATTCAGAATTTATCCCTAGAATTGACAGAATATTAGTACTTGCTTCTCCTGTTAGTGCAAGAACTAAGTGAGATAATCCACAGAACTACTCAGTACAGTGCTTGGCACACAGCAAATATTCCCTAGATGTTAGCTATAATTTTCTTATTGCTATTATTTTTACTCTATGTCAGAGAAGTATGGACTATGAATGTTAGAGGTAGAATGTTATCTAGAAATAGAAAAGACCCTGTTCTTTGAAAGCTGAAGAAGAAGAGGGGGAAAAAGGAGCCCCGTACTTCGTTTCCCATCCTTCAAACTTGTTTATTACAGTAGTAGGTTGCCATGGAAACTTTCGGGATTAAGATGGTATTATTGAGTTAAGCATTCAATAAACATCTCAGGAAAGAAATCTAAGACATGTATGCACACCATAAGTAGTTTTCAAATGAAAGGGTTATTTGGGGGCAAAGAGGGGATGGCAGTTACTGACTTGCTTGTCTCATGGGAGTGGCCTGAGAGAATGACGATCGAGTTGAAACTGTGATCATCACCCTGCTTTTGCCTCTTTGAGGGCCGTTCCACAAAGTTGTCAGTAGTTACAGCCAGAATTTCAAAATGGGAAGCTGCTCTTTACGTACCAGGGAGTGTGGCTTTCCAAAATAGATTCTGAAGTCGAAAAGAACTCTGAGTGTTTTTTGAGAAGGGCTGACCTCCTTTCATGCCACTTACTGTGAATTAAAGCTGCGAGGGAGAACTAGTTCGGGCATGTGGTCCAGCACTTACAGCCGCCTCTGCCAGGGAACAAGATTTGTGTTTCTAAGGAGATACAACAAAAAGGAGAATGCTTCAAGAGCCAGCGGCTGTCAGAGTGTAAAAGTATCTATGTTCAGAAAGGGAAACAGAAGTTGAATTAAGTAATCTTATACAGAAGTTACAGGGTGCCCTTCTGCTAATAATTCGTAAATGCAAAAGCAAATAGTTGTGGTCACAAAGGGCTTAGTACATCTCAGCTGATTTGAGTTCTCAGACTCGAACTGGATGTGAT
The DNA here is from genome assembly GCF_055505025.1 of Bos grunniens. Classification (NCBI taxonomy): domain Eukaryota; kingdom Metazoa; phylum Chordata; class Mammalia; order Artiodactyla; family Bovidae; genus Bos; species Bos grunniens. The sequence goes on from NC_141170.1 coordinate 74,987,208, forward strand.
TGGTATTGACCTGCTCTGTGCATGTGATTTTCAGATGGTCTGACTCTTGTCTGTCATTTTCTTGGGTTGTATTAGTAACAGAGACAGAGGGTGACATATTCCAGCAGAGGTTTAGGCAGCCAGTTGACAATGAGAGGCGGAAAAACTCTCATTCTACCAACCAGAACAGCAAAACAGAATCCTCTACCAGTGTCTTGAATGCCAGTGTCAGCCCATTTGCAAATGTTTAATCAGTGATTAGCATGGAAGGATGCCCTGGATGGATTCCTTGGATAAAGTATCATCACAGGACAGAAATCACAGGGAGAGTGCACCAAGGAAAAATTACAGTACAGCTATATTTACTTTGTGCCGCTGCAGTGGGGTTTTATTTTCCACAGTTGGAAAGGGAACCACCTGTCTGAACTGCTGATGTCATAGAGCTCCCTCGAGACACAGGGCTGTTGGAAAGCACATGATACTGTATGTATTTGCTCTTACGTCCATATCAGGCTAAGATTGGGTTTCAAATCTGTGCCCTATTGTGGAGTTCATTGAGCAGTGACTCCCAGGTGCCCTCCCACGTCACCATGCCCTTGTGAATTAAAAAGTCGCGTGTGTGAGCCCCCATCGTGAGTGTTCCCTCGACCTGCTGTGCAACTATTTACACTGCAGTAAAATGAATGACATGCATCCTAGGGGTTATCATTTATGGACTCAGTTCTGAAAGTGAGTATGGAGAGACATGGTCTCTGCCCCCAGCCTCCTGCTGATGTCTTGGCTTTTATTTTCTTTCTAATTATCAGGATTTAAAAATATATATCTTTCTCAGATTTGGAGGTTTCATGTGTGGATTGTTAAAGAGGGAAAAAAAGAGAATAGAATGAGTAGCATTGAAACATGTACATTACCATGTGTGAAATAGATTGCTAATGGGAATTGCTGTGTATATAGCACAGGGAGTTCAGCCTGTTGCTCTGTGATGACCTAGAGGGGTGAGATGGAGGGTTTGGGTGGGAGGCTCAAGAGGGAGGGGATATATGTATACTTATGGCTGATACACATTATTGTGCAAAAATCACACAACATTGTAAAGCAATTATCCTCCAATTAAAAATAAATTTTAAAAATTTAAATTAAAAAAAGGATAGGATGTGCCAATCTTTTAAATTTTTTGCTTATTTATTTAACTTAATTTTTTTGTGTGTGGCGTGTCACTGTGGGGGAATTGTTATGGAATGAATGAATGAATGCCTAATGCCTAATTTGGAAAGGAAAAGGCTGGAGAGTATGACCATACAGCTTCAAGGCACCTATTGAATTATAATAATTATTTTTTAAGATGCTGAAGTGTTGTATAACTACTGCTCCAATTCTTTGTATCTAGGGTAGAATCAAGCCTTTTAAACATTGCCCCTTAAGGCAACATAAAGGCTACTGCATTGCACAACTCCAGGGGGCACCATTTCCGTCGTCATCCAGGACTCACACTCATACCATCCTGCTGACTATATGTCCAATCCCAGAAAATATGATGCTATTAACATTACTCAAACATTTCATAAAAATAGAATTGTTACCAATGATTGCAGAAGGCACGCTATCAGTGAAGTTGTTCATTATTTTAATAGTACCATGCATCTGAATTTGAATATCTTTACCAACTTGCAAATTACATGGTTGTTACACAAAGTAGGTAGAAAACAGAGTTTCTGAGAGTGTAAATTACATTCTTGGGCCACATCAAATCAATGTCCTATTAGGGATCAGAACCAGGGTTCTTAATTCCCAGACTTCCCATGATGCACACCCTCAATTAAATTAATATTTTAAATGATGCTTGGTACTTTTCCTCAAATCTTAGGAACAGAGTAAATAGGATGGGCTAAGACCCCCTGGTTCATCTAATCTTTCCCCTAGTGTAAGATTTTCCTCTGAACCATTAAAAGTGTTATAATATATGATTGATATTAATTAGTTTTCTGTAAAGTACTGCACTCCTTAACATGAACTGAACTAGAAATAAATATATTACCATGAATTAAGATTTTATTAGTTGCGAAGAAGAATTGGATGAAGGCACCTATGTGAAATCCTAAGTACAGGCATCCAATTGAATTAATGCCAGCACTGCCTTGAGATTAATTTGAGTGCTGAATAAGAAATAGTATACCATAACATAACTGTGTTTACTGAATCATTTTTGGCATCCAAAACTAAAGCTACATTATAAATGCAACAACAGGCTTTTCTCCCTTGGAAGAGAGAAGCGAGTGCATTTTGTAATTCAAGTGAATGTTACCCACTGAAAAATGCCTCTAGTCCCCAGGAAGAGAACAGGCTTCTTGAGGACCTTGCATGCTCATCCCTCAGAGTTTGCATACTTTGTTCTGCTCTGGCCTTCTGCAGCCTGGTCAAGTTTTGGAATATGATCAGCTCTATTTTCTCTCTACCCACCAATCTGGAGCACCTGGTTAGACCTCAGTTTATAAGTTTCCATCTCATTATTATCTATATGTTTTGAAAAGGTATGGAAGGTGTTGAAAAGATATACGGGGTTGCCTCAGGGATGTTCCTGATTATGTAAGGAGAGTGGGTTATACAGCATTTAATACAGGGCTGTGAGAGAATACGGTGAAGCTCCAAGGATCACTGTTCACTAATGGGGATGGAAGTGATGCGCCTAGAGGTGAGTCCTGCTCGCACTCTGCCCTAACACCCCTTTACATTCTGAAAGCCGCTGACTCTCCAGTCACTCATTTTATATGCATCTATATCGCTTACTTGAGATGAGTGCAAAACTTTAGGCCACCACTGCCACGTAGGAAGATTATGGCCATCATATATATACTTTGAAATTTTCTAGTAGCCACATTTACAAAAGGTAAATTTAAATTTAATAACGTCTTTTATTTTTCACAATATGTTCAAAATATTATATCAACATGTCATCACTATAACTTGTTAATATCTTCTATTCAGTTTTTCACATCTAAGACTTTGAAATCTTCTGTATATTTTGTATTGACAGAACATCTCAGTTTTGACTAGACACATTTCAAATGCTCAGGACCATGAGTGGTTAGTGGCTGTTGCATTGGACAGCACCGTTTTCAAAGTATATCCCTACTTGGCAGCATATCCTGACACAGAAAAATTACTTGAAAGAAAAAAAATACCTTAAATATCTAAAATAAAATATAACATATCCTTTACATCACTTTATCAATTTCAAAATTAATTGTATGATTGATCACAAATTCCAGAAGAATGTGAATGCTGAGACGATGTATTTGATGGGCCACTGGTGGCAAAATTGACTTTATATTGAATTGTTTTGCTTCTGTGGCTTTGTTTTCCATTTTTGCCCCCATAGATAGCATCATTTTAAAACATGATTTGCTACTTGGTGGGTCTTCTCGGATTTGCAAACTCATGGTATCTTGTCAGTTTTCAGGCCCCATATGGATGTCTTGCTTCTTAACAGAGAAACTCTTGAAAGACTGTTAGCTCAGATCACTTTTGTGGCCAGCATCATGGAAACAAAAACTGCTCTCTGCAATTGCTGCTTCTGATCTCTTTAGAAGTAGACCCGGGTCAGGACTGGTGTGAGGCTGGTTTTCCCTTTCTTCACGTACAGACATTTGACATCCTAAAAGTGTAGGTGATGATTCTGTGTGTGCACCCAGAGAAAGTCAGCTGAATGTTAAGACTTCAAAAGAAAGTCTGCTCTGCTTTGTTTCTAGAATGGTTTCTAGATGAGGAAGCCAGGAAAGAGCAGATCTCTGTATTTACTCTGATGGTGCTTGATGTTCAATGAGTTTTACATATTGGTGTGTGGATAACAGGTATCATTACTGAGTACTTATTATATGCCAAGAGTTAGGTGCGTATACATCTCATTGAACCCTAACACCAATCATGTAAAGTAGGTATTAATATTTATATTGCCATTTTCACAGCTAAAAATGAGAGATCAGATAATTAAACTCACTTGGGTTCACACAGACAGGTGTATGTGTATGCTAAGTCGCTTCAGTAACATCTGACTCTCTGGGACCTCTGTCCATGGGAATCTCCAGGCAAGAACACTGGAATGGGTTGCCATACCCTCCTCTAGGGGATCTTCCTGATCCAGGGATCGAGCCCACATTTTTTATGTCTCCTGCATTGGCAGGCGGGTTCTTTACCACTCTTGCCACCAGGGAATCAGACAGATACCCAATGGCAGATCTGCACTGACTGACCCCAAAAGTTATGTTCTCAGAGAAGAGGACCAGGTTTTCACACCAAGTTGATGACCCCCTTTAATAGTGAACTTTAAACCAAAGGCAAAGTACTAAAGTTTATGAGTTGAAAGTTTCTTTCACTTCATTTAATAAATACATTCAGAGAAGTGAGTTAACCAGAGACAATTATGTGATATGGCTTATACGTGGAATCTTAAAAACATGGTACAAGTGAACTTTTTTGCAAAACAGAGATAGAGTCGCCAATGTAGAAAACAAACTTATGGTTACCATGGGGGAAGGGAGGGGGAGGGATACATTGGGAAATTAAGATTGACATATACACACTACCCTAGATGATCTCTTGCACTGGGGGCAGATTCTTTACCATCTGAGCCACCAGGGACTCATATATAAAATAGATAACTAATAAGGACCTACTGTATAGCACAGAGAACTCTATTCAATACTCTGTAATGACCTATATGGGGAAAGAATCTAAAACTAGAGTGGTTACATGTATATGTATAACTAATTCACTTTGCTGTATACTTGAAACTAATATAATATGGTAAACCAACTATAGTCCAATGAAAATTAAAAAAAAAAAAAGAAAGAATTCAGATACTTAATCTTATCTCATCTTTTGATAGAATATAAATTTAGACAATTGAAATGGCTTTGTCCAAGGTCCACATTGGGTCTCTTGATTCCTACTCCACTTCTGATTGTCTGTGTGGTTTATTGGCTTCTTTAAGGTTAGTTGAACATTCAGAATTTTTTTAACAGGAAGGTAGCAAACTTTAAAATTTGGAGTATGGGAAGATTTTCTTCTCTTTCTTCTCTGTGCATTTTAGACTTTTTACTGACATATACTATGAATACTGAAAAGTGCATATATCATAAGGGTTGAGTTCATGAACTTTCACTAACTGACCATATCCATGGAACCAGAATTGACAGCAAGAAATAAACCATAACTAGCTTTCTGGAGGGCTTCCCAGGTAGCTCAGTGGTAAAGAATCAGTGCAAGAGTCACAGGAGACAAGGGTTCCACCCTGGGTCAAGAAGATCTCCTGGAGAAGGAAATGACAACCTGCTCCAGTATTCTTTCCTGGGAAATTCCATGAACAGAGGAGCCTGGCGGGCTCCCATCCATGGGGCCGCAAAGAGTCTGACATGACTGAGTGACTGAGCAACCACAAGTATTTCTGGAGCCCCTTGCCCACACCATGCTCGCAGCTTCTAACCAAACCAAAGTCAGTCTCTAACCTGACTTCTGGCTTAATAAATTAGGTATATCTGTTTCCGTACTTATTCATATAATGGCTAGAGTAATCATCAAACATATACTTTTTGAGTGTGTCTGGCTTATTTATCTTCACATTATATTTGTTGGAATTATGCACATTTTCACGTATAGTAGACTTTTTTTTCATTCTCACTGATGTATTTGGCTATACTTTTGAAGTGTAAGAATCTCAACAACCATAATATTGCCAGTGGAATTAATAAGTTTATTGAACTTTAATTACTATTTAAATTGCTTTTTAAAAGAGTATTAAGCTTACTTTTATTTGATTCAGTCTAAAACAAAATAAAATAACAAACTCAATTATGGAGGCTTAGCGGTCGCAATGTAAGGTATATCCCAGCAAACCACTCTTGTCCTGTGTTTTTGCGCGATATTCAACATAGGGTAATATAATAGGGAAAACAAAGAGGGCACAGTCTGAAAATACCCGCAAGAGAGTGCCGAGTTGGAGTTCCCACTAAATAGCTTTGTATGGCTGTGTAAAAGGTTAGGTGTGGCCTATTTTTAGGTACCCTACAAGGAAATGGATGTACTAAGATGGATGGTAGAAAGTTATACCTCAGGAGTTGTCAGAGATTTTTGTTTTGAAAAGAGGTAGGAAAAGAATCCTTTTTGATCATCTGCTTCGGGCAAAGTACATCCTGGGCTCTTTAACGCTTTTGAACTGTTGAAAAGGGAAACTTGTAAATTGCCTTTTGAAGATTTGTTTCACAGGCCCAGAAATCAAGCTATCTTATGTTAGTTTTCTTGTTTCTCTTTTTCTGGGTGCAAGAAAATGGGAAGTGTAATCTGTCTTGCGAGAGGATACTGCTGGGGTGTCCAGCACTGTACGTGCTGGTGGTTTATCAAGCACCTTTTTCCTTACCGAGGTTTATCATTTCCCTGATTTTCCTCCACTATTACCAGGGCTCATTCTCCAAATGTTCTCTTAGAGGAATGTAGTATGTCTGAGGCTATTCATTCAGCACTAAGGGACGATCTCTAAGTGGATGGTATTATTTGGCTCTGAAGCACAGATCTTCCTTCTGCTAAATAGGGTCGTATGTACAAAGAAAAGAGCTAAACAGGACAACTGCATAACTCCCAGTGATATATCAACTATTTATCCTGTGATACATCCTGATTTAATATATTTGCTAACAATGCCAGGATAGCATATGTTAGGCATTTGTCCTTCTTTTCTACATCCACATTCTATAGTAACATCTCAGATGATCTTTCTCAAATTAAAAAAAAAAAAAGGTAAGGTCTCCTTTTACCAAATACTACGAGCTTTTTATTTAATGGGCCGAATGCTCTGGTAATAGAAGGCAGGAATGTTACTTTAAGCTCTTGTTTCCATGGACCTTATTCCTATTTACAAAACCCTAAATTTCAGATCCATCCACCCTTCTAAATCTTCTCTCTCTGGGTAACATTATTTCATACCCATTGTAAAACCAAATCACATGTTAGTATGTTAAATTACATCTATATGCAGGCATAAGTGAATAGTCACTATCGTATCAACTGTGTGTTTTTCATCCTTACTATGCAAGCAGGGACCTGATCGTCAGCGTGACTTGTACCGTTTAATAGAGTTAATGATAAACAAGATGAAATCTTGCTATTTCTCTGGGGCAATGACCTGGGCTTTGTAAGATCCTCGGATCTGTAGAAACTGGCCTTCTTATGGGCAATATTCATGAAAGTATTATATATTTCCAGTCCTCATCTATTCTTTTTCTGGAATGGTTAGGAAGTTTAAAGATCCATATTTCTATGAGAATGTGCTTTTACTTTTCCTACACATTCTCCCTGATTTCTAGTTCCTTTGAACAGTGCAACATTTGCATTCACCCTGTGCAAAGAAGCTTTCCCAAGTCTCCTGTCTCTGTCAGGGCAGAGACATCACTGCATTTGAGAGTTGACAGGGATCTTAGATATAACTGAATCTGACCACCTCTATCGACAGATGAGGAAACTGAGGCTAGAATCATTAAGTGAACTGCCCAAAGTTGAATTGCAGAACCCATATCCTTCCTACCCTCTTTTTCCATCCTTTCTGGGCTAAATCAAGATCCACAGAGTCACTCGACTTATTAAGAAGACTTGAGCCTCATGTCATCACTTGAAATCTCAAGAATTTGGCCTTGGTTTCATCCCTGTGAACCATCTTCTCATGAAAATTCTTAATGGTCACAATAATGATCACCCAAGTGTAGGAAGAGTAATTTGCAGGGAAGATCCATAAAACTGCAAGAACACTAATTTGAAGAGGCTGACAGTACAGCTTTCACTCCTGTGGAGATGGTCAGCCTTCTAGGGGAAAGGGGAGGTCAAGGTCTCATGTGACATTTGGAGAACCCAGAATGAGGTTCCTGCCCAAGAACAGGGCTGCAACGTGACAGCATTTACACAGGTGGCTCCACATTCAGGAACAGATTGTGGTACAGAAATTCACTTGCAAGTTGCTGGTTTGAAATTTGGACTGCATTTTTCGCACCAGTCAATTTCAGTTGTCTCCTATCAAAGCCACATCTCCAACAGCTCTTCCCTTCGTCCTTCTATAACCGCCCCATCTTATTCCCAGCTGGTAAAAATCCCTTCTTGAGAAATTTTCTTAATACTTTAGTCACACCATTCTAAAAGTATTTACTTTTTTTTCCCCTTGGTATGTGCTTCTGAACACCATTAGATGCAAGAAGGGAGAAAAAAATATGATGAACAAATATAGATGCTTTTGTATAAATAACTGAAATCTCCTTAACTGTACCAAGGATAATTGCATTTTTCAATGGAATGTTTGTTTCACTTAACTGGTGACATTTCAAGTTGACAAACAAAGTGTAGATGGCTATGGCATCTGGGGTCAGTGATTTGGGCCCACCTCTCAGGCAAGCTTAATAGCTGAAAGCTTTCTTTTCCCCAGAATTCAGAGCTCAGAGTGTTTTTCAGGGGGCCAGATAGTAACTTCTCCCAGCCTTGCATCCTGAGTGGAGTGGCTATTAGACTTGATAGGCAGAAATGGCTTTCTTTTAGATATATGATGAATATTGAAGTTTATAGTGGATATCAGAGGCTGTTTCTATTTGTTACATTCCCTGTATGTTAAGAATGCATAGTTATGTCTGAATCTCTATATTTCTTTAAAAAAATGAATAGTTTTATTCTTCTGAATATAAAAGCTGTACATGTTTATCTCAGAAAATTTTAAAATTATAGAAAGACACATATATTCACACATAGAAAAATATAAAAGAACTTATGTCATTGGCCACTATTAACACCTTGTTATATTTTCTCCTTATCCTCTTTGTGCTTCTGTTTTTCTGAGTGTTATTTATATGTAAATTTTTGTGACTATAGTTTCTTCAAATATAATTTTAAACCTTAATATATTTTGAACATTTTCTTATTATGCTATTAAATATATTTTACTACAGTTTTTAATGATAGCGTTGAGTATATATACATACTGAGTATGTCTGTATGAATATATATATATATATATATATACAGTGTTCCATAATTTATTTTGTCAGGGCATTATTGTTGGAGACTTACACTGCTTTCAAGTTTTCAATAATGTAAATTATGTAGCATTGACTATCTCCACACTAAAATTCTTTCCATGTATCCCCCTGTTATTTCCTTAAGATGAAGTTCTAGAAGTAGAATTTTTGGGTCTATGGGGTTGCCCATTTTTAACATTTTTGACACATATTGCCTGCTTGTCCCCTAGAAAAATCTCTGCTCATTTATAATACGACCAGTGGTATTTGACATCTATTTTTTATTGAGCTGCTAAATGCAGAGGTCAGTCTTAGAAGTGGTCTTCTTGGTTAAGAATATTTCCTCAAAAATCCTGTGTCTAGTTGGGATAGCAATAGAAATTAGGATTTTATACAAGGCATCACAAAATTTAGCTTAGACCTTAAGCTAATTACTTCCTAAGATGAGAATTTATTTCCTTTCTACATCCTCACATTTTTAGGATATATATTTACTCTGCTAGAGTAAATTCAAATGCCAAAGCACTGGGAAAATATACAACAGAAATAAAAGCAAAATAACCAAAACCCTTCCAAGTCTGATCTGGTGGGATTAAAAAAAAAAAAAAAGGAAAAAAAAAACTTCACTTATTTAATTCTTCCATCTCAAGAATAGTTGAAAATACAATTTACTTCACTACAATCAAAAGAAGTTAAGCTCATTAGGACCCCAGCTCTAGAAATAAGTACCAAAGGGAACTGCTTGACTAACAATTTTTTTTTCAACTTAATAATTGTGTACCCTAATTTGCTCTGGCCCTCAGGAACTTCAGTTAGGGAATAAAATGTTTTTCTTACTAAGTGAGTTATGTTATTGAGGATCAGTAGGACTTTAACATTTTAAATAATAACATTTAATAAAATAGCATGTGCTTTATATTAAGTTAAAAAAAAATACCAAATAACCCTGTTGAACAGTTCTTGTTTAAACAATCAATAACTCACTGTATTTTACATAAATTAACCTGAAATAATTAAGGTAAATGAAAATGTCTGTAAATGCTCAAATACATCAGACGAAATCAGATTTTAACCATCCTTTTATTATCTCTTATCTGTGGGCCTAATTAGCATACTTTTTGCCTTACGTTTAATTTAGTCCAACTGACTGCAATTTGGACTAATTCGTAGGTAATTTTTTGTTTTAGTGTGAGAAGTTCCAAGAGCAGGTTTTAAGATCCATGTTAAAATACGGGCTCAATTGCCTAGAGCTGGTTGGCAGACAATTTCACTGGAGATGAGAGAGAGGTTGCTGAAGTTGTTTATCACCTCTAAGTTTACTGAAAAATAAAATAAATAAATGAATGCTAGGAGGCAATAAAGTTGTCCACTGATTTTCCTCTATTTGTTGCCCGAATATGCTTAGTTCACACTGACATCACCATGGTGGTTTTGTGTAAAATATTCATTTTAGAGTCCTGTAGACTAGGCCCCTTTATTATACCCTGCCCTCCTACCAGCTTCTGTGCCCTGCACAGCCACAGCTTCGAACACGTCCCAGGGGCTCAGAGCACGTGCTCAGACACTGATGTGGAGTTTCAGGATCAATGAGCCCCTCCAGGAATTAAAAGCCAGCAATTGAATGCCTGTTAGTAATGATTAACTTTAAAAATATTAGCCATTCTGGGCAGATCCCTTTCCTTTCTAGGCAGGTAACATTCCCAGGAATGTTGGTTTCCCATTAAATAGACAGTCTCTAGGTTATAAATTTGCCTCAGGGGACTTAGCTGTGCTTTTGATTTGAGAATGAATGTTAACCTTATGTATGAAACTTCAGTCTTCCAAGGAGGATTTTTAGAGATCTATATGCTGTTTTTGACTGTTATCTAAAATCCTGGCTCTGTCTTATTTTTCTCAGTTATAAAATGGGTACACAGATCATCTTTATCGGATAGTTTTGAGGACTAATTGATTGAAATGTGCTGTCTAAACTGCTGATCTCAATGTCTAGCCCTTATAAGCTCTGCTGTAGGTTTTCTTCTCCCTTTTTCTTTCTTGAAAATTTTCAGCCTTAAGTTTATTCTTATGTAGTTTATTGTAAACTTAGAAAAACAAATGAAAAAAGATATTTATGCTAGTAGCTCTCTTTACTTCTGAGTTCTCACCTATACATGTAATAATTAGATCAAAACCAATTGTCTTTGCTGTTGTCTACTTGGGTAATTCAGTTTGACTGAGTTTATTTTTTAGATATGGCAGTTGTCTGAAATATGGAGGGGAGCAAAAGCCTGGAATTTGGGGCAGGAGTGGGGATTGAAACCTAAATGTTATGTTCTTAGTTACATTTTTTCCAAAGAATTGAATTAGTCTCTTGAAGGTGTATTTTCTCTTCTGTTATCAACTTTAAGGATAGATCCTCTTGCCTCCACCTATGTTTGAGTCTTGAGAAACGTTAACAGAACTTCTGAGCAGAGAAAATCCATTGGGGTGGAATCCAGGCTCTATGTAGATATGGAACATCATGTGTACTCAACAGATGTTAATAAATACCTCCTTCTATTGTTGAGACAAAATGGGGTTGATTTGGGTGTGCATTTAATGTTTAGTGAAAGAACCTTGTACCTAGAAACTGTATATTTTAAGGAGGACAGGAATCTGGATATTGAGGAAAGTAGCATTGCTTCTTTCATATCATTCTCCATTTTTAATGTCTGTCATCCCCCAAATTGTAAGTTCCCCTGTGTCCATGACATATGCTGTCTTGGAAGCCCTTACAATACATTGCTGTGGACACAGTAAGGTTTCAATAGATCTTTGTTGATTGAAACCAAACATTTGGAAATTGTGGAGGCAGAATTGATGAAGGGGTAAAAAGAGGGCCGCAGGGAGAAAGGAAGGGAAACGGTCAAGGTAGAGAGGGAATCAAATATAGAAACTTCCTGGGAAAGACCAAGGTTGATGAGTGACTGACAATTTTTGTTTTCCTAAGAAAAGAAAAACTGGACATAAGAGAAATTTTATTCTGAAGAGCTAATTAACCAAATTATAAGAACTCTAAAATATCCCTCTCATTAGTTATCTTTTTGAGACAAAAAACAAAAGATAGTGGAAGTTATTATAATTTGCCCCAAGGATCTAGATAAATTTGTATGTGTATACAGTAATAGAAATTTGCGAGAAAAATTGTGGTAGGCTGTAGTTTATAAATCATTTAAATGTTTTGACTTCTGACTAACCCCTCTTCATGATAGTAAGAAAAAAAAGTATATGTATAATTTTCCATTATTTGTAAGAGGGAGAATGTGCCAGTGAACTGTGTACACACACACACATATCCACCTTTGGTTTCAGTAGGTGCTGATTTAATTAAGAAAAAGTGGAACTAGGTGGCAAAAAAGACAAACAAGAAAGCCCTGACAACATAATGTAAACAGGTTGAAATATCAAAAGCAATAATACAGAGTATTCCAGTGTAAAGAACTTCTCTAAAAGATTTAAATAAGATTAATATAAATATATATACACACACACACATATATAATGGATGCCTCGCATTCAGTGAACACGAATAAAAATATCAGAGAATATCACGACACAGGGATCACCTGATGATAATGAATAAACATCAGCTCTTCTTGGTCAAATGACCAATATTATTTCACAGTTGACTGTTTTGAGGGCAGAGCCAATGACCTTTGCCCTGCATTTTAATAATTTACTATAGTTTTACATTAAATCAGAATATAATTGTGAAGAAAATTAGTGTTTCTTTCTGGGGAATGCAGAGTAATGCCACTAATTGCATGTATAAAAGCCTTCCTGAGATTGTATTTTCCTGTTCTTTCTTGATTTAGAAAATTAAAACTACGGTAATTTTCCACTCTTTGTAAGAGGCAAAATGTGCCAGTGAAATGTATTCAGCTAACTTAAAATGTCAATGCTTTTGGCCATCTTTTTATGTCTGGTAATGACAAACTGTCAATTTCATCACATTATTCAGGAATATACTAGCAACTTGTTGCAGATATCAGAGTAAGTGAATTTTTTTAAAGAGTTGTGATCTGAAAGAATAAACAGTCTGATTTTTTTTTTCTTTTTGGGTTGTTTTTTCTTTCACCTTAATATTTGAGTGACTTTTTAGTTAGAGCAAATCACCATTTTTTTCTTGATAAAGGGAAGGACAATAGAGAATTCATTAAGTTAAACTTAGTAGAATAAAAAATTAAACAAATAGTGCTTGAGAATTATTTTTAGATACCTGGGGAACTTTTTTTCAGATAAAATATTATCAAGTAAAAGAATCGAGCTGATTTTAAAAGTATATGGATTTTATTCACAAATACACAACCACGTGTACATCACTCTGGAACTTGGAAGGGTTAAATCGGACCACTGTGGGGTTATGGAAGTGTTTCCCAGAGTTGTCTAGTACCTTGAATTTGTTATGGATTCGATGTGTAGTGTTATTCTAAAACAGTTGCACCTGCGTTAGCTCTCATTGTCTCAGGCTCGAAGCTGAAAAATTCAAAAAATGAAAAAGCTCAAGAAATGAATATTTCTGTTAATAACATGTTGGTATTTTCCCCCGACTCCATGAACATTCTTGATCTCACAGGCAAAATGCACAACCCAGGGCACTAGGGTTGGAATCCAGTGTTTATTCAAAAAGGCACCCTAAGGCAGTTAGAGAGGGAATGCTACATGTATGGGGGAAAAAGGCAGCTGGAAACTAAGCTGATCTGGGCACAAACTGCAGTGACTGTCTTTACTAACTTGTTTTCTGAGAACTATGAGAGAAATGGAAATGATTTGAAGGACCCTGAAAGGATGGTATTTTGTTGCTTGTTCTCCTTATATGGAGCAAAGCAAACTGCAGTAACACTTCTCGGGAGCTGGTATTCCCTGCTGCCACGGGGACAGCCGTTTTCTGCGTGGAGGAGTTTGTTTATACCTTAAGAAATATAGTCTGTTTTGTTGATTAAATAAGCAAAAAAAAAAAAAAAAAGTCATGCCTCATCCTCTGCTTTCAAACACTCCCCCAATTAGAAAATATCTCATAAAAATGCATCATGTGATACTATCTTGCTTTAGTCCCAAACTGAGTTCACTTGGATGTCTTCAAATTTGAGTCCTGAGGGAGTACACATTTGAGCTAAGAATGTAGTTACTCTGTCATGAAATAGGGAGCTTTGCCACTTGCTTGTTTTGGAAGGAAAATAAATTAAAAAAAGATTGCAGGGGATTTTAGTTATTATATCGTCAGGGCTCTGTTTAGAGTTGGTGGCATTCAAAGCTGGCTTTAGTCACAGCATGATGCTCCAAAAGTCCAAGTGTTCCCTTTCTTTCTTTCTTTCTTCTTTCCGTTTTCTTTTTTTTTTTTTTAGCGTTACTTCACTGAGGCAGAGGGCTGCCTTTGAGTGACGTCACAAGTTTGAGCAGCTAGCAGCACAGGAGAAGGGAGGCTGGGTGAGTGACAGCCCAGCCTACTTTTTAATAGCTTTGTCATGTGACTGGGGACTGTAGTAAGACAGGTGCCTTCAGTTCACTCTCAGTAAGGGGCTGGTTGCCTGCATGAGTGTGTGCTCTGTGTCACTGTGGATTGGAGTTGAAACAGCTTGATTGGCGTCATTCAGGAGCTGGATGGCGTGGGACATGTGCAACCAGGACTCTGTATGGAGTGACATCGAGGTGAGCTGGGGCTGGGCTCGGCACTGCAGCCAGGACCAAAGCTTCCCTCGCGATGCAAATATTCCTGTGAGGGGGGGAAGGGCTTGGGTTTGGGTGAGGAAAGGAGGCAGAAAAGTAGCCGGGGGCAGGTGCTTTTGGAAGAGAATCTCAATCTTATCTTAACTCCTATAAGTTTGCTATTTTAAGGCGACTCTGAGATACCTTGAACAAATCAAAGCTTAGCTGCTGTCATCAGGATCTGTTGCAGTTAGAAACTCTTTCCATGTGCCTTTGGCTCTGTTTCTACTCATATGCAATATTTATGCTCTAAGATATTGATATGAATCAGAAGCTGAAGTCTTTCCAGTGGTGTTTAGTGGCCTGGTTGGAAAAATGCCATTTCTATTTATAATAAGATGAAGATAAAAATATTAAAATGGATGGACTCAAATCTAGTCAGTTTTGACTCTAGTCCGGATTTTTTTTTCTTCTCTCTCTGTTCATCAGACGGAGAACTCAGAAAATCCTAAATAATCCTGCTGGGCTATTTTAGATTGCTTTTCCCACAGAACACAAAACAACAAAAGCTGATTCCTTTAAAACTCCTCTGTGTGATTGAAAGCTTTGGCCAGCAAAAAAAAAAAAAAAAAAGACCTGCTTTACAGTGCAAGGTTTTCCGTTAGCATCTGGGCAGGGAAGCCAATGGTTAAAACTGTCTGTACCACGGAGAGCTGCCTGAAGCCGGAGAGAGAATAGAGTTTATGCAGGACTGTGTGTGGAGCTGCTCGCTGCTTGTGTAAAAATAGACGGCAATACATCAATTCCACAGTCTCTGCTGGCTACAATTCATACAGGGGGAGAAAAAAAGCAAGCCGGTTTCCTCGTAATCTCTGGAGTCTCGAGTGACTAGCAGGGGGGGACGGAGGACGGCGGCATGTTTGCATTCAACACAATGGAATGTTCTCGGAAAGTTTGGCCAACTTGGGAAACAAGTGAAACTTTCTGTGGACTCTGGTGAGATGGACCCAAATTGAATTGCAGGGAGGATCTGAGTGGCTAACAATGAATCTGGCAAAGGGCTGGGAGAGCTTCCTCTGGGAAGCTGGGGGCACGTAGGGTAAGGGGAGGATCAAGGGCTACACGTGATTTGATTAAATAAGATGTCCATGTGGTACGGCGATACACATCTAAAGTGAAAATAATTTGGCCAAGGCCGTCTGCGAACGCATTTTTCTTCTCTAGCGAGGCATGCCCTGGATTCTTAACTCTTCGCTGGGTTTGCAAATGCTGGCTTCCTCTGCCTTCTCCTGCCTTGGCAGATGTTTTTTTTGCGGATTGTAATTGTTCTTATCTTGTTGTGATTTCTTGGTAAGGTGGGAGAAATATGGATAATTCATATATCCTGTAGCTATTATGTGTCAGGGTTCTAAGTGGCTTCAAAGTCCTGATTGTCTTCGAGTAGCTGGAGTATCCTGTGGGTGGTTGTCTGGCTGGCACTGTGGGTCTCAGCTGCTGTAGTTTCATTTTTCCATCATGTATTATTCCTGATGCCGTTAGGAGTTGATTGAGGAACTAGATCATATGGAAATAGGGAAGATTTATTTTCATCATTGGCATTCCTGTAGTCATATTCAAAGAAGCATCAGAACCATTTAGAACAGGGGCTCTTTAATTTTGTGCTTAGGGAGGTGAGGTCTCGGGCTAATTGTCCAGCCGTGGATTGAGTTGTCGGTCCGTCGGCTGAGACCGGCCAGTCACTCCTCTGTTGCACCGGAGGCAGCAGGCGGCTAGCAGCCCAGCCTTGGTGGCAGCAGCCCTGGGAATCACCTCCGCCAGGCTCAAATATTACGAGCAGCAGGTAGTGGAAGCCGCTTTCATTTTTTGAATCATTAATGTTTGCTGTCATCTTAAAACGTATTATGCCCTTTTGCACATAATGACAAGACAGCACGTTGGTTAATAAAGGCCTATATCACTGTAGCTACTCGGAGTCCCCAGTGTTTCGCAGTTTAATGAAGGTGATGTCCAATAAGGTTACTAAGATTGATAGAGACAGTTCTGATGACATACACTCCACTAAGACTGTCACTCTTTACTGACCGCTGCCCTCCCCACTCTCCCCTGCCTTGACTAATTTTTTTTAAGAAGTAAGATTCTTTTTTTCGTTAATATAATTAATGTGGCCAAGTCCACTCTTTCTGCTCTCCTTCTCTTTAAAATTTACCATCAATGGCACAAAAACCTCCAAAAGGTTAATGGAGAATTATACTTAATTATAATGATTCATTATCATCAGTGCAGTTAAGCTAATTTATTGTCTGCTCCTTAACTAAGAGAAAAGTCTGTTGGGGTGAAATAACGTACAATAATTAGCCTTTTGTGTTTAGTGACTGCTTTCTCCTTTTAAATCTTATTATAAAATTAAGGCTGCGGTTGTGAAATAGCTGTCATAGTTGCAGAGAGGCAGTAGAATGTGTCTCTGTAAATTGCCATAAAGCACACCTGTTACAGATGTATAGGGAAGCAGTAAATACCAGCGTGTCAAATGAGGACAGTTACAGGGCTCGGACTGTTAAGCTGGCATCATCCAAAGACCAAATATAAATTAATAACAGGAACACTTGCTACCACTAATGTGTTTTAGATTATCAGGATAATGCCACATTCAGAAGTCTTGATTTTATTAACACGTCAACATTGGAAAGAGCATCTACGCACATTTTTCAGCCGTAACAGAAAAGCAAAAATGAGAGAAACTGACAGAGGAAAGGAAAGAAATATGTGAATGACATCAGAGTAAAATACAAAAAAAAAAATGATCTGTCTTTTCAATGATTTTAAAAGTTACTGAAAAATACATATTTCTGAAAGGTTGAAGGGTTTTGAAGAGGCCATGCCTGTAGAGGGCTGTTAAAGAGAGAGACAGCAAGAAGCTGTCCACCCAATCAGTGTCAGCATTCCAAGACATGGGTTCTAGAGTGTGCTATCCAAAAAAGGAATTTAAACCAAATGCACAGATCTTTTGTTATCTAACTTATTTTTTTATTTTCTTGTTGTTTTTGCTTTTTATTTTAAAGACTCTCCTCCAATCCTAGCAGTTTTTGTACCACTGAAAAAGTTTTCCCCTTGTCTCTGGATTGGTCATGTTGTAGAAGAGTTAACCGTGTGTATGTGTATTGTATTTGGAGGACAAGCAGTGAGCAAGTGTAGAGACTGGGACATGTTACACCCATAACAAAACATGAACATTGCACCAGAACAAAACCTTCTCTTCAGCCTAGCTTACTTATAAACCTAGTTTAGTATACTGACCTGTAACTTTGGGATAACTCCAATAATAAAAAAGGAAAGACCAATAAAATGATAAGGAAAGAGTTGCAATGGAGGTGATTGCTCTTCCTTGGCATTACTTTTGTGCCTGCCTTTCAGGATCTCTCTGGGGCCTGGTGGTCTTAGGAAGGAACTGCAGGAATGTTCAGGCTCCTCCCAGCCTCCCCTTACCAACTGCTGACTCCATTACCCAGTACCTACTTCTCAGCATGGTGCTTACGATCACACTGCTGCATATGACCCGTGTAATGTAGCCTGCCAGGGATGACAGGGGTGCGTGAGAAAAAAATCTGCATAGAACTTATTTTATTCAAAATCTAAATGTCAAGCAGCATCTTCAGCTTCATGCCCAACTGCTGCCTGGATAGGAACAACTCCCCAGCATCTCTCCTGACCTTGGAAGGGCGGGCCGTGAGGTTGACACCTGGGAGGGTGTGCCTGCCGACTGAGACCCCTCGGCTTGCAGGTGGGTTAGTCGTTATAGCTCTGATATCACCAGACCCCTGCAGTAAGCAGTTTCTGCAGGGTTCTTCACAGATTGCAGTGCTGTTAGTGGTCAGATAGCCAGTTCGAAGTAGAAATCCGCCTCTTTGGGAAGAGGGTCCACTTTCTCAAAAAGCCACCACAGGGGACAGTTAACAGACCACTTACTGTATGCAAGGAGGTGACAAGCAGCCCAGCCACAGTAGAGGGTATTTTAAGCCTCTCACTATATTGAAATCATTTTTTAAAACTCCAAAGAAAAAAATCATTCTTTTGAATTCACTTAGAGCAAAATATAAATGTTGAAGAAAAATAAGATTGTTGTGTGGTAGAGTGGTTTTTCTGTTCACACATCAGGTGATCCCAATTGTATACATCCATCCACAGACCCACATGTGAGCACACAAGACTTGCTAGTTACACGTAGTGAAAGATACAATGATAATAAGAAATGTGATTTCTGTCCTTCATCTCAAGGGACTTATTTTTGATCTGTTTAAGAGGAAGTTCAGAAGCTCATGAAAAGTCAAGTAAGAGTAAAAGATTTAAATACCAATTCAAGAGAACCATGGACACGTTAAAGGACTCTGCATCATTAGGTGCTAAATGAATTATATGGATTATAATAGTTAAAGGGAGCATAAGTGGAGAGTTTTCCTGGTATAGTTCTTATTTTTTTCTCATTTAGTAATCATTTATTTTGTTTCTCTTGTGTGTGATGGCAATTCCAAGGTGAAATCAAATTTATAACTTTCCCTCAAAGAGCTTCCCTGATGGCTTACATGGTAAAGAATCCTCCTGTAATGCAGGAGACCTGGGTTCAATCCCTGGGTCAGGAAGATCCCCTGGAGAAGAGAATGGCAACCCACTCTACTATTCTTGCTTGGAGAATCCCATGGATAGAGAAGCCTGTTGGGTTAAAGTCCATCGGGTTTCAAAGAGTCAGACAGGACTGAGCAACTTTCACTCAAAGTGCTTATACTCTGGGACTACCCTGGTGATCCAGTGGATAAGACTCCATGCTCCCCATACAGGAGGGCCCAGGTTCAATTTCTGGTCAAGGAACTAGATCCCACATGCCACAACTAAGAGTTTTCATAACACAAGGAAAATATCCTGCATGCTGCAACAAAGACCTGAAGAGCCAAATAAATAAATACTTTTTTTTAAGAGCTTATTCTCTTTTTAAAACAAGAGTGGAGTGAAATTTTGCGTATAGTTAACCAAAAAGCAATTTGAAACTTAGTACATGCTATCAAAGAGGTACAAACAAATCTAAATTTATTTCTAACTGGACAAGTCAGACGACTTCATGGAAGCATGGCATTTACCATGGATTTGGAGGTAGAGTTTGGGATGGAATGGTTCTGGCAAAGTATCCTTTGGGAGCAAAGGGAGTTAAAGAGTCTAGGATGTTTTTGGCTGGGGACTAAAACCCTGGAAACCAGCTTCGGTGGTGTCGTTGAATTAACCAGGCTTAATTCCTATCACATGCTATTACAGTTTAATAAATTCCTGCAGTTAATGAAAGTGTTGTTTTTTTTTTTTTTCTCCCTGCCTCCTGCAGTGTGCTGCTCTGGTTGGTGAAGACCAGCCTCTTTGCCCAGATCTTCCTGAACTTGACCTTTCTGAACTAGACGTGAACGACTTGGATACAGACAGCTTTCTGGGTGGACTCAAGTGGTGCAGTGACCAATCAGAAATAATATCTAATCAGTACAACAATGAGCCTTCAAACATATTTGAGGTAAGGACAGCCCTTCGGGAAAACTAATTTCTCATTGAACTTGGTTTAGGCCATGCTAACATGATTATTGGCCCGAAAGCATAATGGGTTCTTGCTTTGCTGTCACCAAAAGACTTTTTAATCATCGTTAGGTACTTCCTATTTTGTGGAAAAACAATATTTGGAAAACTAATGGCTTTTTTTTTTTTTTTTTGAGAATTAAGGCCCTGAGGACCCATAACAGAGTGTATCAAACTCTGTTGAAATATTAAGAGATTGTGAAAGAATGAATGACAAAGAAGAGTAAATGACTAAACCTGTTTTTTTCCTGTCTATTTCCCACAGAAAACAGTACCTAATTTGAAATGTAAAAGAATGCATTTCCATTTAACCAAAGGGTTAGGTCTACCTTTACTTATTTTACAAAGTAGGTTTATAAAATAGTAGACAGGGTTTTTGTTTTTTTTTTTTTACTATTATATTTTGATCATAACTCTGATTTCTTTATATTATGGAAACTTCTACACCCAACTACTCTGGTATTTACTTATAATTTAGTCAAAATTAATTTACCTTTCAGTAGTGAAAATTACCTCCCAGACTCTAGACTCTTTATTATAAGCCTACCCTATAATAAAGAATGTTAATCTGCACCTATTAAAGTGTTACTTTGAGAAAAGAAGTTCTTTCTCACAAGATCAGTGCTCATTTACTTGAAAATGAATGATCACTTATGGAGAGAAATGAAGTGGTCACTCTAGCAAGTAAAATGAGTTAGGATTGTCGAATCAACTAGTTTTCAGTGTCGCCACCTCTGGCGCCACCATTCTCATGCAATATTTTCTACCTACCATGAGCCAGGATTCATACTAAGTGCTATAAAATTATTTTTTATCTACCAGCAGAGACACTTCTTACACTTCAATATTGTTTGGTTGAAATCTCGAGTCATTAAGAAAACCAATTTTACAATATTTATTGAGTTTTTCCAGCACCCAGCACATAAAAGGCACTGAATAAATGTTTATTGAGTCATTAAGAAAACCCATTTTACAATATTTACTGAGTTTTTCCAGCACACAGAAGGTGTTGAATAAGTGTTTCATGAGTAGTGAGTGACGGATGAATATGGTAGATTCAGCACAGTAATAGTAATAACAAAGTGGCCAACATCTTGGAACA
The DNA here is from genome assembly GCF_055505025.1 of Bos grunniens. Classification (NCBI taxonomy): domain Eukaryota; kingdom Metazoa; phylum Chordata; class Mammalia; order Artiodactyla; family Bovidae; genus Bos; species Bos grunniens. The sequence goes on from NC_141170.1 coordinate 75,008,592, forward strand.
CTTTTGCTTTACATATGTCATCACGCTCGTCCCTCAAAACAACCTGTTATTGTTTAGGTACTATTCTTGTGATTCTCATTTTACATATGCTGACAGTGAGTTTAACAGAGGCTAAGTGATTTTCCCCAAATCACACCATTGACACAGACGTGGGATTTGAACCCCAGGTGTATCTGACTTCAAAGTCTATTATCATTGATTAAAAATAGAATAACTGAATTTGGGTGACAGCCATCCTTTACAAAGACATATCAAGCTGCTTCTTTGCTCAATATATTTAAAAATAGAACAGAATCTTTGCTTTCAGTGTTGGTTGACATGGAAGCAGGTATATAGCTGGTGCGCTGAGGTGGCTGTAGATTCTGTCAGCGGCTAAGATTTTATAATACGTCTGGAGCATTAAGTGGGTCTTAGAAGAGTGCTTAAGGTAATGGAGTTAAGGCTGGGGAGGAGGAATCAGGTGGAGGAAACACTGAGGGTTTGTGGTTAGTTATACTTTCCCAGGCTTCTCAGCCGGGTCTCGGAAAGTTCATGTGAGGACTTGGCTGGTTCGAACTGGTAAATTGAACATTCCTCATTCAGTACACTTGTCAGGTTACAGGCCCATTTTAAGTCATGCTGCATTAAATAAACAGTACTTTTAAAAATGTTCATCTCCATAGACCTCTTATCTAAAAATCGGCTATTTCATATTGGGTGAATGCCATGCATTTTGCAGAGGATGGTTAGGGAATAACTAAAACGGTGTGTGTGTGTGTGTGTGTGTGTGTGTGTGTGTGTTGGAGGGGGTGGTGGCATGGTAGTTGGTGCCTCCCTGGTGGGCTGGTTGCAAATACAACCTTTTCTGTGACCTGTGTCCCTGAATTTCATTTTGTGACACCTGGATGAGGTACTTCCCATTAACATTTTCAGAGGACTTGGTTTGGCAACTAGTTAGATATCTATGGATGCTGTATCTACATGCTGCTGTTGCTAAGTCACTTTAGTCGTGTCCGACTCTGTGTGACCCCATAGACGGCAGCCCACTAGGCTCCCCCGTCCCTGGGATTCTCCAGGCAAGAATACTGGAGTGGGTTGCCATTTCCTTCTCCAAGGCATGAAAGTGAAAAGTGAAAGTGAAGTCGCTCAGTCATGTCTGACTCTTTGCGACCCCATGGACTGCAGCCTACCAGGCTACTCTGTCCATGGGATTTTCCAGACAAGAGTACTGGAGTGGGGTGCCATTGCCTTCTCCAAGACACCCCTTTTGTTTTCCTATGTAACTTTCTACCACTGACAGAATTGTTTTCAACACTCAACACAAGGTTTATTCATTTAACCTGTTATTAGGTCATTTTAAACCAGTGGTTCTCAACCAAAGGCAATTTTGTCTACCTGGGGACATTTAGTATTATCTGGAGGGATATTTAATTGTCAGGACTGGGGGCAGGGGGATGCTGCTGCCAATTAGCAGATAGAAACCAGAGATGTTGTTTAACATTCTACAAGGCACAGGATGACTCCCTACAACAAAGAATCATTTGACCGCAAATGACCACAGTGCTGAGGTGGAGAAACCCTGTATTTAAAAAAAAAAATAGTTACTCGCAATTTTTAGAAAACTCTAAAGATGAATTGGTCAGATTTCTGAGAGAGAAAATAAAGTTAAGATACAGGATACAAAGACTTAGAAGCCATATAAAATTATTGAGATGCAGGGCCTCAGGAGTGATATGTCAGAAATTCTCTTAGTGGCAGACAGCAAAAACTGTGACTGTATATATAAGTGACTGTATATATAAGTCCCCATAACATTTTCTCTGATGTCACAAAACCCATTCTTCTTTGTGGATTAGAGGGTAATAAGGCCATGTGTGGCAGCACCGTTACACCCAGCAGCATTCTCAGCATTTGTATAGAGAAAAAATGCCTCTACTCTTTACCTTCTAGTGTTAAACTCGGACATCTTTTGTATAACGGAAAAAGAAAAGTGTGTTTTGAGCATAAGTGGAATTCTAAAACTGTGTTGTCCCCTGTGAAGAAGCTCTGTAGGCAACAGAATAAATAACCCTTGAACAGCTACAGCTTTGCACGTTGCTTCTCCCAAAGCTGCGTCACCCCAGGTATTCCCAGCGCCTGTGACTTTAAGCCTGTCACAGCGGACTTTCACCGGTGCTCGCTCACTCTCCTCCTGTTCTCAAAATCCTGCCTCATCACATTTGTGAAGGCCTTGTGCTTGAGCAAGCCCAACAGTCATGGTCTCTGCCACCTCTGATCTGCCAATAACAAGCATTATCCACCTCGGATTCCCAGAATAAAATAAGGCACTGAGTCGTTCAACACTTTTCCCTGACTCAAATAGCACATTGATGACACTGCTGGAAACTGGCCACAGGGCTTCTGAATTCTCATCAAAGCAGGAAGAAAGAGGGTATTTAAGAGTTACATTTAGTACTGCAGAATATTTAAATGTTGGGAATAAATAGAAATTTCTTCCTTTGACCTTTTCCATACATTTGAGTCTAAGGTTAATATTTATGTAACGTAAGAAGAAGAAAATAAAAAAATGAAATTGAATGTCCTGATTTGGGAAACAGTGAGTTTCTGAACGGGAGCAGGGTGAGCATACACGCAATTGTACATGCTGGTTGAGTAACTGGGCACACAAACAGCGATCTCTGCTTGCACAACCTGTGTTTGGATGTGTAAATGCAGGTGACCAGGTATGATTCAAAAGCCATTCAGCGAAACAGGGCACAAGGCCTATAGGTGCAGCGCCCAGTGAATCTGATCCATGTGTCAGGAAAACAGGATGCCGTCCCTGGATCGACTGGTAGCAAGATTAATGTTTCAGAATATTGCAACACAACTTCCTTCTCTCTGTTGCTTTGTGCATTGTTCGAAGAAGGAGAATAAAGGAGTACTTTTACAGCATGGCAGTGTGTAAAGATGGGTCACGTAGCGTAGGTTAAATAACACATTGGCTCTTCTGGGACTTTGTGGGCCACCTTGTCTCTGCTTTAATTTTTTTTTAAATCAAAGTATAGTTGATTTATGATGTTATGTTTATTTATTCATAATTTTTGGCCACACCCTGGTAGGTAGGGTAGGATCCCAGTTCCCTGACTAGGGATCAAACCCATACCTCCTGCATTAGAAGGCAGAGCCTTAACCACTAGACCACCAGGGAAGTTCCATCACTGCTTTTTTTCCATCACTGCTTTATTTTAACCTCTGCTTTAATGCTTCTGTGATTCCACTGAATGGGCATCTTTCATTCATTGACTTGTTACTTCTGAATGCAGCTACTTGGGCTTCTTTAAAACATCGAGAGTGAGAATGTAACTGTCTCTAGGTCATTACTCATAATATGTTCTGAAGTCTGCCTTTGCTAATGTGGAGAGAAGGGCTCTCAGCTGTGGCCTGCATTCACGTTGGCTAATTGCCGGAACTCGCAGGAAGGTCTGATACTGTGAACTTTTGTAAAAGAAAAAAAGATGGTTTCCAGTTTTATTGTCTGTAAGGTGTCCTGTTTTATGCTTTCAAGGGAATGGTGGATGAAAGCTTTCAAAAATATTCGATCATTCTGGTGGAAATATAGATGAATTTACACTTTTTCCTTTAACTTGGTTGTCTAATTTTTTCAACAATGGGCATATATTATATACCTATGAAAAGTTAAAAAAAATCTTGGCTATTCAAAAAGCTGCTGAGTATTTGGGGAACAGAGAACCAGCTTGTCTTGTTCACTGAAGTTCTTCTAGGTGATTTCTTAGAAAACAGGAGAAAGTATGTACTCAGTAAATAATTGCAACCTTATGAATGGGTTGACTGTCATATGTTTATTGATGGTATGAACTGCCTTAGGTAATGTGAAAACTACATATAAAGCACCTCTAGTTTGGGAGGGTAAATGGTGAAATGATAAACGATTAGAACAGAATGAAAAAGACTGTGCATACAAACATACATATACATGTATGTGTTCATATATATCAGCAACTGGAGGACAACGTGAGGCAGCATATATTCATGCATATGCACACATGTACATTTATATGCATGGGGTTATATACTACATATATATTAGCTTTTGGCAAATATTGCAAGACTATGTGTTTGCATATGTACTTGTGTGTGTGTGTGTATTCTAGCATATAGTGAGGGAATCAGCAAGAATAATGTCACCAAGGCTGATGAGAGAATAAGAGTGAAGGGTTTTCATGGACAGGTTATGAAAGTGAAGATCTTGGTTTACTCAAGTGAATTATGTATTAATGGGAACACAGGAATAAGAGGAGTAAGTCTGGATTTAGGGTGGGTACAAAATTATGCCAGGTCATGAGAACCCAGTTGCAAATGTTTAGTTTCCACAATAGCAATTAGGGTGCTACTGAAGATTTTTAGCAGGAGAGCAATGTGATGGAGACGGTATTTAAAGACGATCATTCTGATCATTGTGAGAGTGATGGAGAAGCCAAAAGTAAAGGCGTCTGACAGCAGGCTCTGCTGCATTCCAAACCCCATGCGATGCAGGTGCGGAGAAGGGACAAGGTGACAGCAGAGGGGATGGTGTCCAGGGAACAAAACCTGAAGCACCTCACAGGAAAATTCCATCAGTACTGACAAATATGAGTTAGGTTAGAGAGGGAGCTGGCAAAGCATGCCAAGGAAAATATTCCAAAGAGAATCAGAACTTCATGAGTATCTACGTGGTTCAGTGTCTGCTCACCTTTAGGAACTGAAGTACTTTCTCGGACTGTGAGTCATTTTACACAGGGGCTCCCATCTCCCTGCTGCCTCAGGGGCAGAACATATTTAACCCAATCCACACATTTACATGGTGTCTGCTTTTTCTCACTTGTCTCCTTGGAGGAAATTCTGTAGCCTTCCATGGTAATGAATTCCTGCTTCTGACTGTGCCTGTGGTCAGGCAGACTTTTCTATGAATGGCAAACCTCTTAGAATTTTAACAAAACAAACAGAGGGAAAAAATGTGTGTCCAAACCACCTCCCCTTAATTTAATCATCAGGAGAATAAATTCTCCTTTGTTATGTTGAGAGAACTAATTCATTTACAATAATCACTTCTTGAAGATTTCTGGAATTTCCAATTTGCTATCAATAAATGTTTGTCATTTAAATTCAATTTATGGCCTGCAACCAGATTTTTGCCGCACTTGGTAATGACACTTACGGAGAACATAGACTTCAAGTAAGAAAATAATAGCCCTTTAAGTGGGGAGATAATTGGCTGTAACATAAGAACATTGAAGAATGTTGAAACTCATGGAGACTTATGGAGTATTTTAAAAATTTATGTTGTACTTATCTTTGCATTTGTAGTCTACCACAAAATTCCAAATTCTGGGTATAAATCAGTTAGATGTTCATCTTGGAGAGTCACAAATCAGGAAGCAACAATCTGACCCAGCCTGTGTACAGCTTTATTTTCAACTTCTACTGTCAGCTTATCTGACAGGGAGACTGAATAGGTTTCTTGTGTGTGTTCCTCTACACACCTCCGTTAAAGACTGTTTTAGACTTCTTGCCTGGATAACATCTGCCTTATCTTGGGAACATCTGGTTTATCACCCTGTTTCCTCGCTGCCATTATGCTGACCACTGGAAAATTATGGCTCAGGAGCTTTGATCCACGGGGGTATGTCTGTTGCCATCTACCCGTACTAATAAATAAGTCACAGGATGCCGGTTACATGACATCTGTGACCATCATCACTAACTTTCCTGGTGGTTGCTTTTGTTACTGTGCATGTGTGCTAAGTTGCTTCAGTCGTGTCTGACTCTTTGCAACCCCATGGACTGTAGCCTACTAGGCTTATCTGTCCATGGGATTCTCCAGGCAAGAATAATGGAGTGGGCTGCCATGCCCTCTTCCAGGGGATCTTCCCAACCCAGGGACTGAACCCATGTTTCCTGCATTGGCAGGTAGGTTCTTTACCACTTTGGTCAGTGTAAGTTTTGATTACAAAAGATGAGGTCTGCTGCTGTTTTCCACAGAAGTAAATTCAGTTCTTCAGTTCAGTTCAGTTCAGTCACTCAGTCATGTCCAACTCCTTGTGACCCCATGAACTGCAGCACGCCAGGCCTCCCTGTCCATCACATACTCCCGGACTCACGTCCATCGAGTCGGTGATGCCATCCAGCCATCTCATCCTCTGTCGTCCCCTTCCCCTCCTGCCCCCAATCCCTCCCAACATCAGAGTCTTTTCCAATGAGTCCACTCTTTGAATGAGGTGGCCTAAGTACTGGAGTTTCAGCTTTAGCACCATTTGCAATTTGGAAAGTGAGAATCCATATGTGTTATTGGTCACGATGATAGAAAGTGGTTCTGTTGTTTATTCTTTAGGCTGTGTCCACCTCTTTGTGACCCCTTGGACTGTAGCCCACCAGTCTCCTGTCCATGCAATTTCACAAATAATAATACTGGAGTGGGTTACCATTTCCTTCTCCAAGGTATCTTCCTGACCCAAGGATCGAACCCATGACTCCTGCATTGACAGGAGGGTTCTTTACTGCTGAGCCACTGAGGAAGCCCAGAAGGTACTAGTTTGTGCTTTTTGAGGTAGAGACCAACTACTTCAATACTCTGGGTACTCCAAGAAGTAGGTATGGGCATTGTATGGGCATATCCTAGGTTTTTCCTACCTCCTGAACTTGCCAGTGGGTCATTGAACTGAACATTACTCTGCCTGGATATCTTTGGAGCCAGAAAAGTGGAGACCCATGTCCACAAGGAGGAAAACTTGGAGAGCATTCAGGAAAAAGTGGCTCGTTGCCTCTTAGATTTACTTCAGAGATATTAGTCGAGGTTAAAGTAATTAAGATGCAGGATACTGCAGTGGACAAACTATTTGTATAGCAACCGTGTGTGCTTGCACAGTATGCTTATACAGAGTGTCTGTTTGTCCTCGTCCCCCATCTATACGCAATGTGGTGGAACCACAGCCCAGCAGATGGCTCACCTCTGAATGAGATCAACACACAAAGCAGATAAAAAAGGAACATTAAAGACCAACAGCCAAATTTTCTTCCACTGTTCTCCACCCTGACTTCACATTTTTAACAAGGTTCATCTGTCCCGATAATTATGTGCCTAGTCTTTTAGAAACGAACACTTTTATTGTGGGTCTTATAAAAGGAATTGCCTATAGTGTAAAACAGTTTTGTAAGGATCATTTTTTTCTTCTTCTTCTTTAAACTCTCAGGTTACTTTCAAGATTGTGTGCTCTTGAGGTATACTTTGAAAGCAAAGCAGGATACTGTGTTTTACTGTAACCTGCCAAAGATGCAGAATTACAAGCAGGTAGAATGAGAGCAAGGAAAAGGGGAGAGAGGTACACAAGGAAATACACACTCTTGCTCTGAGCAAGGGCAACTTTTTACTATGATAAATGATTTCTCATCCATTATGCCATTTGTCCCAAAATGATGATAGGAGATACTTTTGTACTTGTTCTGTTCCAAAATAATAGAATAATTCACATAGTTTCCAATTCTAAACACTGATGCTGCGTAGACCTGCCCATCCCCATTACTAGTGCAAGTTATTCATTCAAGGTTTGCAGCCGGATAGATTAATGAATTACCAGATCTTGCGTAAAATGACTTGGCCTGACTTTTAAACTAGGTTTTTATTTTGTTTGTTTGTTTTTTACCTTTTTGGGGGCCAGTCTTGTGATTGGTGTTAATGGGCTCTAGAGATCAAGCCCCCAAAAACATTATTTTTTTTTTAAGAAGGAGCTTTGTTAACTATTTCCCCCACTTCTTCATTCTCTCCCAAACTTCTCAGAAGCAGTTAGTTCAAGTAGGTAAAAGCAGGCTGGTCAGGTTGGGAGAAGGGAGACTTAGTGGCCAAATTCTTGATGGGTGATCCCCTGCTCTGTGTCACATCAGCATGATTTATCGGATCCTTGACTACGGCACAGAGTTTAGAGTTTTAGAGTGAGTTCCTTGGTGTTTTTCACACAATATGCAGGGCTGGAGCTCTGAACTTTGAAGGAAAGCCTCAGAGCTATTTGCAAAGTGCTGGTGCTTAGTGAATACTAAATTACATTTAGGAAATAGTCTATTGCTACCAGTTATACTTCATTTTTATTCTTGACACAGACACCTAAATCAGAGAACAGTAACATTTCAGAGATTATGGAAGCAGTTTGGGTATGTTCCAACACTATAATAGGATCAGAATTTTAAGGCCTTTTGTATTATTACCAATAGTCACTTAGTTTCTACTGCAGTGTACTTTGTAGGGAATTACAGCTTTTACTAAAAAGATTAAAGTGCTATTATGCAAATGATTGCAGTATGTTATTATGTTTACAAATTAACATCCATGGCTCAACACACAAATTAACTAACTATTCTATCTATGTTATTAAGGATTTAATAAAGTAACTGGTAATAAAAATGGGGAGCTTGGAACACTTAACAGGAAATAATTCTGATTTAACATAGAACTCAAGCCTTATGTTTAAGGTTCTAGGTGATCTGGTGGTAAAATAAAGTTGAGCAAAGCACAAAGAACTGGGACTGTGAGAGCCACAAAACTGCTTGTCTGAGATGCTAATGACCAGGAACTAAATAACTTCAGGCTACAATGTATGGTGGGCAGCATATCAATAAATCTAAGCAAAGCACACACACTGTCTTCTATTAATAAATAGTTCATTGAAATGATAATCGCCCTCCATTGCATGTTTGATATGTTCCATACACACAGAGAATACTCACATTATTCTAAAATGGAGCTCAGAGCAAATTTTACTGTGGCAAATGGGATTTAGCTGCAGAATATCACTGTGTGATAAAAGAGGAGAAGGCTAGGTTCAGACTAAGATGACTTTACAAACAGGCTGCAAATTGCTATTCCTGGCTGTTCATAAGAGATCATAAAAGCAAGGAGATAAGAACCGCCAAGGTCTCTGAGAAATGAATGTATGTGATTATGTTATCTTGTGGGTTGGATTTACTAGACAGACCAACAACACCTTCACTTCAGTCCAACAGGAAAAGTAGAAAGAGATGTAGATTTTGAATAGCAAACTTTGTTAGAATGGGCAAGTTCCAAAACCCTAGAATTAAAATCTTTAGAAAGAAATCCAAGATTCCGGTCGGTGACTCCATTTCTCGATCTCAAAATGAAAACTAAGAGTGTTGCTCTTAACCAAATAAACAGAAAGGGGGGAGAATAATTGCTAGAAAATCCTGGAGCAACATGATTAATACATCAAATATTTTTGGTTTATTTTTCTTAATAGTCAAATACAGATGTTGAAGACTTTTATGCTAAACAATAACCTTTTTAGGTCTACCTAAAAACAAATAATTAAATGAAATAATAAATAGACTATTAACGTTTTAGATCTACCTACAGAGAGCCACTACCTACAGAGAGTTGGGCTTCTTGGCAGGAATATCTGGGTGTACTTAAAGAAATGTAGGAGCAGGGAAGCAACTGCAAACTTGGTCAAGGTTTGTGCCCTTGCATACAATACAAGCAATTTATTTTGTTCCGAATAGCACCTCTGTCGTTGGGAAACTACTTATGCAAATTTGTGATATCTAGCTTTAGCAAGGCGCCTGGTTCCCTCATTTCCTTCCACATTTGGATAAATTGTGTTGTTCTTCACTCTTCCAAATTTGTCCTTGTGGAAGCGAACACTTGCAAATTGGTTGAAGCTTGCTAAGAGAAAGAAAGAGGGGGAGAGAAAGGAGGAAACGATTCAACCAAAAACAGTGGCTGTGACAGCTTATGATTTGATGGTTTGTGGCCTTGTGCTGTTCCCAGGCACCTGATCACGAATGTGGTACAACTCCTGTGATGCAGGCGTTCTGGAACTCTTGCCAGCACTCACTTGACACAACCAAGTTTTAAAGTACTGACTGTAATTTTACACAGCATAGTGGAACTATGTGCCTGTGTGTGTGTGTGTGTGTGTGTGTGTGCGCATACATACACATTCACATTCTTTTTTTTTTCAAGGGGAAAAAAAAGGGATACTTGCCATAGCAGGGTGGTAAAATAATTAGTCCAGTAGACAAATGTCTTGGCCTGTGTTTAAACAGAGCTTTAAGGACACAGTGTTCTCACCAGTCACATATCTAAATACAAACCAGTGTCAGCTGCCATGCAGACCAAAATGTAATAGCCTGCTCTCACATAGGTCATCGTCAATCCATTTTGGTCGGAGTCACACTTCACATCTGTTTCTGCGTGCTGCAGCCCCTTAAGGCGGCGACGGGCTCCATAAGAGCACAAACAACCTAACTATAAATTGCCGCTGCTGGAGTTACTTTGAATAAGTGTATACTGTTTCATATTTATAATGGTGAGGCTTCATAATATGCACAGTGAATATATAACACCGATCAGTTCAACAAGCATGAAATTGTATGTTGTCAACTTGTCACATAAATAGAGTCATATTCTGGCTTGCGATAATGTTGAACTAACAGTTTTTCCCCCAGAATTGTCGAGAGGGTCACAAAAAAAGTGGGGAGGTAGCATTTCCTTTGGGTAGATAAACAGTCAGGGCTATTGTAAAGCTGATATTACAGTTGATGGGTTCCTTTTCTCCCCTCTCTTCAAAGTGCTTGCTTTTCTTGGGTGAATGCTAATTGGCTAATCTGGTGTGTTTCTTCTGTCATCCAATGGTATCATTTTCAGCCAGTGCTAGAAGGCTTTTTTTGGGGTTGTGTATGTGTGAGTAGCTTTTTTTGTTCTCCTTTAAAACTTTTTTTTTTCTATTCTTGTAGCACAAATCAGTGCTAATTGTCATGAAATTTTCTAACCATCTTTTGGCAAGCTCTCGCATTCACTTCACTCTAGTTAACTCTTAATTCATTACCAGAGTCCTGGGTCATAGAGAAGGCTGGACATTTCAATCAGACTTTCCCATGATGGAGAATTTAGAGAGATGCAGCAAGGAAATGATTTAAGCAAATGTGCAACTTACTGAAAAGAGAAGGAGACAAATGAAAGGTACTCACCAGTCTCTGGGGTGCAATCACAGAGATCAGTTTCCAAGGTGGCTGATATTTAGGCACCAGGCATGAGTAGAAACCGATGTCAAGTACTCCTTCACTTTTGAGAAATTCTTAGATGTGTTCAGTGCTCCTCATCTTCCTTCAAATGGCCTGGAGACAGAAGGTGTTGCCGGCTGTTTCTACCTTCATGTGAGTTTTCCCAGTTAGGTTACTAAGTTTAAAACCTCAGGACAGTGCTTTAGAATGCATGTTATTACCAAGGGGTGTGCCTAACACTGGCTGCCCTTGTGGCTCAGATGGTAAAGAATCTGCCTGCAATGCAGGAGACATGAGTTTGATGAAGGGAAGATCTCCTGGAGGAGGAAATGGAAACCCACTCTGGTATTCTTGCCTAGAAAATTCCACATGACAGGCTACAGTCCATGAGGTCGCAAAGAATCAGATACAACACACACACACACACACACACACACACACACACACACAGGCCTAGCACTGATCTTTTCATTCCATGTTACTTGTGGTATAGATGATCACATTTTCTCATGGAAGAAACCACTTGCCAGCCAAAACTTCTGGTCTCCAACTTGTATTTTCATATTTCTTCATGCATCTGGACTTAAACAGTTTCTTTACACTGATTTATTTATTCCTTCTTTAAAAAATTATTGTGAACCATCAGCGTGCTGATGCCCTTGCCACTTTCTGGAGGTACTGTGACTACATGTAGACAAAGTTTGTGGTGCCATGAAGCTCATGGTGAGTGATGCAGGCAGGGCTTTAAAATCAAGTGAGATAAGCTCTAGGATGAAGGCAATGGCACCCCACTCCAGTACTCTTGCCTGGAAAATCCCATGGACGGAGGAGCCTGGTGGGCTGCAGTCCATGGGGTTGCTAAGAGTCAGCACGGCTGAGCAGCTTCACTTTCACTTTTCACTTTCATGCATTGGAGAAGGAAATGGCAATCCACTCCAGTGTTATTGCTTGGAGAATCCCAGGGACGGGGGAGCCTGGTGGGCTACTGTCTATGAGGTCGCACAGAGTTGGACACGACTGAAGTGACTTAGCAGCAGCAGCAGCAGCAAGCTCTAGGATAGAGAAAGCAAAGCAGAGACTTTGGCCTCTTGCCTGTTATCCTGGTCATTGCTCACAGATCATTTCTGCCCTTTGCTGGGTTGGTACACTTATCATCTTCAAAAAGGCCCTCACCTTAAGGTAGAATTTTGCTGGAGAGAGTTTCTCCTAGGTAATGGGACCTTCTGCGCCAAACCAGAAACCCAGGCATAGAGTCCATCAAATTCAGGGCAGTGGGACAGAATATTTGAAAGTGGGGAACCTGGGATTTATGGTGTCCTACACATATAGTATTGAGAAGAATAGTGGTTTGCTCATTGGAAATGACTGAGAGAAGATGGGGGTAGCCAACCTAAGGGCAGAGGGCAAGGCTGTCAGCAGAAAGTTCTCTAACTAGTGTGCCAGGCTGCTGTGAGTGTAACACTGAACCCCTGGCAATGTATGTGGGGCTCTTTTGGATGAAAACCATTTTGTACCATTTTAGGCCTGTTGACCTTTCTCTAAGAGAATGATATTTCAGTCCAGCTGAAAGGCCTGACACACTTTTTGCCCATATGTGACGTCCTGAATAGGTGGCTTTTCTGTGTCTTGGAATCTTCTTTTCATTGTCTCATGGAGGGTCCTGACTGCTTCCATGAGTGAGGCAGGATCAGGACAAAGGCTCCCCAGCCCTTTCCTCTGCTCTCTGGAGGTACCAGGCACTACATCATTCCTGGGCCTGAGTCCATTAGATCTGTTTCACTTCCCTGTAATTCCCCAGCTTAAATTCTTCTCCCCAGTCCTTTCTGAGAAGTTTGTTTCTGCTTTTACATGGTGCTTACATAGGGAAAAAAAGTCCCTCTATTACAGGAACGCCCTTGGTTTTTCCACGGACTCTTGGCCTCAGGACACTAGCCTCTCCTAGTGCCATCTCATTTGTTCAGAGGTGAAGTTGGAGCTTCTGTATTCCAGACATAGTTCTCCCGGGTGTTCAGGGATCCTCGCCAATGCAGATCCTGTCCAGAAATGTTCTCATGTTAGGATCCTCTTGTGTCGTGCCAGCACATGCTTAGCGGGGACACCCTGCTCTCCTCTGAGCCGCTGATGTCAGTTGCCTTTTCTTTTAGGCAGTGCTGCAAGCTGGGAAGGCTGGTCCCACTGAAGAAGAGTCTGGGCAAGTGCCTGAGCATTTGAATGCAGTGATGCTGCATGGGATGAGTGACTTCTGAGTGACTTCCTTCCCCCTCTGGTCCCCAATGCTGGGATGCTGAGACCAGTAGATTTGAGTTACATTAGGTCACGATGCCACTTTCTAGCTCCTTTAATCCTATCACCGGGCAATCCCAACAATGTGGCTGCCCCTGTCCTAAAAGGATTTGTGTCAGTTTCTCCTGGGACAAATATGGGTCTGGTCTGCTTTGCAATATTTGTTCCAACTGCAAATTTTGACAAAGACATTCTGTCCACACAGAGCCAAAGAATTTTCTGTGTTTAGATGCGTTTGGAGGTAACTGAATGTTGCCTGGTCTTGGCAGATAACTGAGTCCGGCAGTCCACGTAGCATGATCCATGGCCTGTTTAATTTGTCTTTGAATGGCAAATGTGTTTCTTCTCTGAGTCAGCAAAAAGCATGATACCCTCCAACAGTACTGTGTGACCTCTCTGCTGCTTTTGTGATATGGAAAAACAAAACATCGATCCTACTTTTTTTCCTTTAGTTGCTGGTTCATTTTTATTTCTAGTGACATGTTTCATAGCTGAAAGAGAAGATGTATGTTCCATAGATGGGATGTATTTTTACTTAATCACAGTGGTTATTTTTATAATTCATATTAGGAGACCTCATTTCTCTGGCCATTATTAACTTAGTATTATTAATTGTCTGAAACATAGCTGAGAAACACACCATTTGTATAGATGTCTCTGAGAAGCCAAACCACGTGCGAAAAAAAATCCTACCCTCAAACTCAATGCATTTTATTCCCAGATAAGCTTCTCCAACTCTCACTTACCACTTGCTTCCTTTTGTTTCAATTGCAATTTAAACAAATCTAGTTATCTGTGTTCTGAGCACATGGGAGATTAGAAGAAATGATTTAGAAAGTTAATGAGCTTGTAGAGGCAAGGAGTGGGAAGTAAGACCTGACCAAAACAGATGAGACTAAAAACTACAAAAAGTAGACAATTACTGAAAATATGACTATCTGGGGCAATTTCAGTTGAGGAAAAATGCCCTGTATTTCTCAGGGCTATATTTCTAAATAGCTCCCTATGGTCATTTTATAGTATGACACAATGCTACAAAAATCAATTCTCGTAATTTTTAAGATGAGGAAAATATGTAAATGAAGTGCTTTAATAAAAAATTAGGTGCTTAAGCCATTTAACTTCTTGATTCATCTGTGCAAGTTCCAATGTAGATTAATGCCTGATCATGAGAGATAAATGAGGCATATATGCAAACACACACACATATTTTTATATATAAAAGATTTTCATGGGGTCTAGATATCATCCTGTCTTTCCCAAATAGCAACACCTAATATGAGAATATTCTGTGTAATGATAGTTTAATGTTGAACTTCATTATATATTTTGTCGGATCACTTTCTCCCTTCAAAAACGCAACTGGTGAAATTTCCTCCAATAAAAAAGATTTTCTTTTTTCTTGTCAGTAGTAAAATCTTTAGCTCTGAGGCCATTGGTTAAGAAAAATACAGCTCAGCAGTTGTTGTTTTTGTTTAGCCACTAGGTTTCGTGTCCAAGTCTAGTGACCCCATGGACTGTAGCCCACCAGGCTCCTATCTCTGTGGGTTATCCTTAAATAAGCGATTTCCCTACGTTACCTTAGAATGAAATTACTTATACTCTTCCTCTTTGGTGCTTTTCTATGCAGTCTCCAAATATAAATTGCTACCCAACAATGCATAATTTATTGAGAACATACTTAAGTATTACCAGCACTGTGAATAATTTCCTCCTTGTTTCTCATTTTGTTTGCAGATCCTTTGGGTAGTCATTCCCTTCTCCAGGGAATCTTCCTGACCCAAGAATCAAACTTGGGTCTTCTGCATTGCAGGCAGATTCTTTACCATCTGAACCACCAGGGAAGCCCTATAAATAAATCACCAGCTGTAGAGCTTGTTAGACACTCACTAAATTGTGCTGCTTGGTTTCGGGTAAAGGATTTCAGATAATTTGAAGGACTGAGTTTCATAAGTCTTATCTCTGTCTCAAAACCCAAGGAATGCTATGACTGGGTCTTCTTTATCTGAACTTTCTGGCCCAGGTCTGTCAATTTTCACCTAAGGGGAGAGAATGGACAGTTTGGGTTTCTCTATGTGGACCCTGAGCTTTGGTTAGGTCATGACCCCTCATTAATATTCCAACTTTGGCAATTTCAAAGAATGCCATCCACCCCGACTACTGTCAGCAGCCCAGCTCCCCTGGCACTTCTCACACTTCTCCTTTGTAAGAAGGCATTTGTGCCTCTCTTCATGTCCCTTTCAGGAGTCATTCTTCCCTTGTTCAATTTTTCCCTTTCTCTTTATGGCTGTCATAATAGCCCCTGATACAGTCAGGCAGCGGTGACCCTGTCCATCACTCACCGGCAAGCTATTCTTGAACCAGCGGATGGTCCCTGAGTGACCAGATTAATTGTGCTGGTGGTGGGCCTTTCCCCCCGACCTTTCATCCAGGAGCATAAAAGCCAATCCCAGGCTGTGTGTGAGCTGGCTGCCCTGCCATTGCAGTGTCCTCCACAGAGCTGAGCAGGGGAAAAAGAGAAAATCAATGCAAATGAAGTTCAGGAACACGGACAGGAAAAGCTGTGCGGTTGGGGGCTCTCAGAAATTCAAGCTGTCCTCCTTTGCGTGTCACTGCAAATAAGTCTTAAAAAGTGAGAGTCCAAAGGAACTTTTCTGTAGACACAGTGTCCATAAACTGTATTATAACCATGTGCTGTGGTAAAGGCTGTAGTTGCTTGGGTCTGTGTTCAGTCGGAGCCTTTACCAGGGAAAGGATAAACTGCTAAGTCTGTAAATTTAAGGTCTCGATGGCCCCTCATAGGCAAAAAATGAGTATTATTGTCACATGTGTGAAAGAGCACCTTTTCCTTTTGTGAAGGTCTCTGCATTGTAGCTACAGGGGTCTATGCTTCTGGCAGTGTCCCTCATGCTCCATTATAAACCACACAAGGACTTCCGTCATACTCATTAAATGGCTGCCTTAAGTTGGTGTCTTGTCATCTTCTCAGTGCCCAGCACAAAGCCATGCATATTTGGAATGCTACTTCTGATGTCTGTTGCTGCTGCTGCTTAAGTTGCGTCAGCCGTGTCCGACACTGCGACCCCATAGACGGCAGCCCACCAGGCTCCCCCGTCCCTGGGATTCTCCAGGCAAGAACTGGAGTTGGTTGCCATTTCCTTCTCCAATGCATGAATGTGAAAAGTGAAAGTGAAGTCGCTCAGTTGTGTCCGACTCTTAGAGACACCATGGACTGCAGCCCACCAGGCTCCTCCGTCCATGGGATTTTCCAGGCAAGAGTACTGGAGTGGGTTGCCAGTGCCTTCTCTGCTGATGTCTGTTAATGGATGGATTTCCAGTGGTTCTATCAAATTCAGGGAGAGGAAAAGAGAGAGTCAGGAAGAGAGAGAGAGAGAGAATAAAGTAACCTACCCAGCCATTCAGACCAATCACGCTAAAAATAAAGACATCTCAAAGATCTGAGAGCATGCTCTCCAAGAGACGGTTTGTAAACAGAGCCAGCCGTGACAGCAGTACATGTGCACCTGCCAGAGTGGCAGTGAACCTACTTCTCGTTCACTGAAACCTGCTCCTTAGATGAAGGTAGATGCGTGGTTATAACAGCAGTTGTGAGACACATGCTAAGCTGTTGTGTGTTGGCACATAAAGACACTGTTATCTGTCTGCAATGGATATTGAGTATTCACTCTGTCTCCTATGCTGCTGCTTAAGTCGCGTCAGCCGTGCCCGACTCTGCGACCCCTTAGACGGCAGCCCACCAGGCTCCCCCGTCCCTGGGATTCTCCAGGCAAGAACACTGGAGTGGGTTGCCATTTCCTTCTCCAATGCATGAAAGTGAAAAGTGAAAGTGAAGTCACTCAGTTGTGTCCAACGTTTATCGACCCCATAGACTGAAGCCCACCAGGCTCCTCCGTCCACGGGATTTTCCAGGCAAGAGTACTGGAGTGGGGTGCCATTGCCTTCTCCATCTGTCTCCTATAGGAGATCTCACACTCAGTGAAGAGTTAAAAAATTGGTACCTTTATGGGACTTCAGAGCATTGGGAGTAATTCTGCCCATGTCCCAGGGACCACCTGTTCCCAACTACTGTGTCCATAGATCTTAGCCCATTTCGCTTCTCTCAGTGGATCTAGACTTCATACCTTTTGCAACTATTTTGGCTTTTTGTTGTAGTTTCCTTGTCAGAAATTGCGATGAAAAAATTTATTTCATATGAAAAAAATGATTGCCTAATCGCACAAGTTTATAATACCATAGCTATACGGCAGTTACCCAATTTCATGGAAGAATCAAGCACAGAGGTTAGAATGAAGTGGTGGGATGGCTAATCTTCTGAGGTGTTCAGGATTTTCAGAAGCTGTGAACATTTTGGCCTTGCTTTGGTTTATAGGCTGGAAACCTGTGTGCAAAAATAGCCAAGTGAAAGAATCTCCTTAACCTGAATTTCTTGCCAGTTTCCGTAGAGCCGTTGAATTCTTGGTCATCTTTGCTATTTTAGCAGAGACCTTAGTGAGCTGTCTTCACGTATTAGGGAACAGTTTAACCCAGCGCATGTGAGGACCTGGGCTGACTCATAGAGGTGTGTGTGCTGTTAGTCGTGTTCGACTCTCTGACATCCCATAGATTGTAGTCCGCCAGGCTCCTCTGTCCATGGAATTTTCCAGGCAAGAATACCGAAGTGGCTTTCCATTTCTCCCTCCAGAGGATCTTCCTGACCCAGGGATCAAACCTGCATCTCTTGGGTCTCCTGCATTAGCAGGTGGGTTCTGTGCCAACTGAGCTATCGGGAAAGCCCAATAAGTTAAAATTTAGTATGCCATTACATAGGAAACTCAGATTCAGGAATTTATTTCACTCCTTCTTAAAATGACACATCTGTTGACCATGTAAAGAGCATCCACTGTGTGCAAGGCACTAATTTAGGTACTCAAAAGGCAAAAGTGTATCATGTCCATAATACTTACGACAGAAGAGTTGGTTGTCTAGTGAAAAGATACTTAAATTATCAGATATTGGGATGAATTTTGTGACAAAATTAGAGATGAAGTACCATGAAGACACCACGAGAGAGGTAAAAATGTCTGCTGAAAGATTGAAAAGGGAGGAAAGTTTGTAGGTGTTGGTAGGTTATTTATTTGAGAAGCTTCATTACATCAGGGGTTAAACATACTCTTATTTGCTTATTAAATGTAGTAAACTGCATATCTTACCTCTTAGGAAGAAAACGGAATGACCAAGAAAAAGGACGCACATAGTAGGCTCTTAATAACATTTAAAAAATGAATCCACCTTCTAACAAGGCCTTTCTACGTCATCCTTGGCAGTCCAGTAGCTCATTAGATTATCACAAAAGCAGCAGAGCTAAATAAGAAGTCCTCTGTCAGTCACCCTTGGTGGTATCTCGAGAGCAAATGTGACAAATAGAATCAGAAATGACTTAAATAGTCAGCCACCACAAGCCAAATTTTAAAAAAGCCCCGAAAAGACCAAAAATGGAAACATATTACAGTTATCTACATTCACAGTACAGAACAAGTTTGGTCGTATTTAAGATAATTCTCTAGTGCCTGCTATTTTTAGCCCAAGGGTAAGCTCCTTTAAGAGTCTTTTGGCATTGCATCCCTTTAACCTGGCCTAACAAACTAAGCCAATAAGCTGTCTGATTTTCCTCGTCCATCCAGGAAGAAGAGAGATAGCTAAAACAAACCATTTTCTGGGAAAATGTTCAGCCTATCTTGTATTAAGAGGTTTTTTTTTTCATATAGATTTTTAAAACATCCCAATATTAAGTGTTACCTGTCAGAGACCAAAATGTCAAACTTTGCTGTTTTGAAATTGTAGGCTCATGGTTATAAAAAGAGGATTTTATAGGCCTAGTCTAATGGAAATAAACATTACTCCATTACCTTCAGTAAAACCAAATCTTTACAGTTCAAGCTATCATTATTAATGTCTATGAGAAGAAAGAAACGTTTCCAGGGGGTTTCTTTATTTTTTTTTAGGCAAAGAAAGACCGGCGAGCTGTACCGTAGCAAATGAAAGTTTTCTTAAAGCTTTCTCCTCAGTGACTTTGCAGTGTGTAATTTAAAAGCAGAAAGCAAAGAAAATGCAGTTTTAAAACACTAGGCTGGCTATTCCTGCTATCTTTCTTCCTTACATATTAACAACTCTCTGTGAGACTATTGCTCTGTCAATTCTTGTCTGTCTGTCTCTATATACTATATACAAACAACTTTATCAGCTTTCTGTTGTTCACAAGTGTGTATGTGTGCTGCGGGTTGTATGGGGTAGGTGTATGTCTGGAGACACAGTTGTGAGCTACCTCAGTTTAAACCATATAAACACAAATATGGATTACAACACTTAACAATGTATTATCTTCTACTTAGTTCTTCAAAAATCATACTGTTAACCCTCTAAGTTTAAGGTTGTTCCCAGATTGACTGGTTTATTGAAATTCAGAAGACTGAAATTGGCAATTCAGCATCAGGTAGATTTCAGCAATCAATAGCCAGAAATTTCTTGAACTCAGAGTATAGGCAAGGTAGTAAGCCAGGTGTGGTGGGGGTAGAAAGGTATTTAAGGCAGGCCTCAGTTCTCAAGGCGGAGAAGGCAATGGCACCCCACTCCAGTACTCTTGCCTGGAAAATCCCATGGACAGAGGAGCCTGGTGGGCTGCAGTCCATGGGGTCGCTAAGAGTCGGACACGACTGAGTAACTTAACTTTCACTTTTCACTTTCATGCACTGGAGAAGGAAATGGCAACCCACTCCATTGTTCTTGCCTGGAGAATCCCATGGATGGGGGAGCCTGGTGGGCTGCCATCTATGGGGTCACACAGAGTTGGACATGACTGAAGTGACTTAGCAGCAGCAGTAGCAGCAGTTCTCAAGGAGACTTGTCACCAAACTGTAGGAAGAAGATACCCAGGCCCACACAGTGGCAGTCAGAAAAACTGAGGATATGTATAAAGGCCCTCCTCTGTCCCAGACATCATGCCTGGGTTTCCTCTCTTCCACAGTGATTCTGCCTCAATTACCAGCCTTCTCATAAACATGTCATTAAGCCCCTGATAAATGCCCCACCACTTTTCTTGGTTATGCATGATTTCTATCTTCCCACAGATTAGGGTTTTAGGAATTAGTATTTAACCAGAACTCAAATTCCCTGGTTCCCATTGCTTGCCCTCAGTGTCAATAGGATTAAATTGCTATTAATATTTTTCATCAGGAAGCATCAGAAACACTGGCCTGTCGAGTAGCTATCTCCAAGGATATATTTGCTCTCTTGAGATGTTCTATTGCCTGTTAAATGATCACATGGTGCGTATTTCTGCAGAACACTGGTGGGCTCTGGGCATTCTTTGTCCTGCCATTGTAGTCTACTGCCAGGGAAGTGTTTTGTGCTCTGCAAGCTGCCTCCTCCTGATCTTTAGTCCTCTTTAAGACCAGCTGTTAATCTTTAGCACAGGCTGACTCTGCAACCCAGCGCACACCAGGTTGCCTAACTTCTTGTTTGTGTGCTCCCAGAGATCAGAAACGAGTTTGCTGTTTTTCCCCCAAACCACAAGCCTTAGCGTCACTGCCTCTGTCTCCCTGTCCTTTGTTCTCCACCTTCTGTCTGTTGCTAAAAAGTTCCTCATTCTTAGGTGAATGATGGCATCTTCCTCCATCATTTCTTTTCAACTCTTATCAACTTGTGCTTAGTGATCATGCCCTTTTGACTCTGCCACCATCTTCCCTCTGTCAGGGCTGTTTCTGCTACTTCTGAAGGCTTCATATCTCACACATGCCATACTAGATGATGAAGCCATTACTTTTCAGCTTCTTCTATGTGCCTAGAACTTTGCCAGAAACTATGGTACATATAAAAAAAGTTCATGAACTTCAGGAATTCTTTTTTGGGGGGGGATATACAGCTTTGTGAGGAAACAAGACCTATTCATGGGTCATAGTTGGACAACAGGTGAAACATGGATGGTCATTCAACAAAGCCATATTCTAGGCATCATGTCAAAAATACAAATCAGGGATCTAGCGCCTGGGCTCCATTAGAAACTAGCTGTCCCATAAGGAAATATGCTCATCAGCATGATATTAGCAAATGCCTCTTAGAGTTTTAGAATTGGGAAAGATCCTTAAGACCCATGGGAGAAGACAGAAGTCAGAACTGAAACAGATCTTCTGAACAGAGATGTCCATCAGCAGAGAGGAAAGGGAAATATTTCAGACATCAGTTTTCTTCTCATTATTTACTCACCACATATTTAATGACCACCTACTATATGCCAGGATTTATGCCATCTATTAACATAACAAACTGGATGGGACAGAGACAATAGTGAGAGCAAAGTCATGGTGGTGGAGAGACCAAGTGGATAGAATCTTAGTATTGAACTAAGGAGAGATTAGTCCAACAATAGGGAATCTGAGGGCCAGGTACCTTAAGTGACTCATATAATGGTTAACAGGGCTTCCCAGGAAGCACAGTGATAAAAAAACAAAAAAACAAAAACTGCCTGCCAATGCAGAAGACGTGAGTTCGATCTCTGGATCAGGAAGATCTCCTGGAGTAGGAAATGTAGAAAATTCCAGGCAAGAGGAGTCTGGTGGGCTACAGTCCACGGGGTCACAAAGAGTTGAATACGACTGAGTGACTGAGCATGCACAAGTACACACATAAGCATAATGGACAGACTTAGGTCAGGACAAGCAGGGGGAAGACAGGAGACAGACCTTTTTATCATGGAAAAAGTGTTGTCTTGCACAGAAGTTGCAGGCAGAGGCCCAGTGAGGAGGCTGTTGTGGTTTTCAAGCTTGAGGTAATAGGGCTGGAATTAGGAAATGATGGTGACAATGAAAGGAAGGGGTGGATGTGGAAGACATTGTGAACAAAGAATCGATGAAGATCTTCATCACATCCAGTGAGAGGTTCGATGCTGTGGTGAGACAAAAAGGAGTAAAAATGGCTGTGGTTTCAAGCTTGGGTGATTTGGAGGCTTTAGGATCAGTTAAGGGAAACAAGAGAATCAGGGGAGGGTATGGTTCATGGCAGGAGCCGAGAAGAAGGATCTAGAATGTAATATGCATAGATTTAAGGAGCCTGGGGTGGCTGCTATTAGAAATCAGTGAAAAAAAATATAGCAATTGAGCTTGGGAGCAGTCATGAAAGTCTTTATGAGGATGGGTGTCTTAAAGGAAATATTTATTTGGCAGACACTGTGGAGGAGGGATATCGAGATTTCCCTTTGTCTGACATATTAAAGATTTTTCACTTTTGCTTTGAGGTCAATAATTTGCCAGGCTTTCTCTTGCCAATAGAAAGAGTAACTTTGGGTATTTTTATGTGCTAGACGCTGGGGCTACACATCTCTAAACAGTGTTATCATGTAAAAAAAAAAAGTTTTATTTTATAAAGTTTGTGTGTATGTGAGTGTGCTCAGTCGTGTCCAACTCTTTGCAACCTCATGGACTGTAGCCCTCCAGGCTCCTCTGTCCATAGAATTTTCCAGGCAAGAATACTGGATCAGGTTGCCATTTCCTCCAGCAGATCTTCCTGGCCCAGGGATCGAACCCATGTCTCTTGTGTCTCCTGCATTAGCAGGCAGATTCTTTACCACTGCACCACTTGAGAAGCCCTTATAAAGTTTAACTTAATATATTAAAAATAAGTGATCATGTCTGATTCACCTAATTGCCATGATGGGTTGGAGGCGTTATCTCACTTTACTGTTCAGAAAGTGAGGTTTTGGTAAGAAACCTCTCTAGGGCCAAGTTACAAAGAGGAACTAGGAGAACTAAGATTGCCTGACTCCCAGACTTGAATTTTTAACCACACCCTTTGACTTAATACCTCTGTTGCTGGGCTCTAAGCTTCTCATCCCCTCCTACTCCCAGCCTTTTTCAAATTTTCCAAATGCCTGGAATTATTTCTGTCCCCTTGTTTTCATTTCTTCTGAATTTTAAAATCACAGGAATCTCTCAAATTCTGGAAGTGTTCCCTGATTAATTCCACCTCTACCCCAAGAGCTAGCGGAGCCCAGATCTGATCTTTTTGGAAGAGATTTCTTGTTATTCAGTGGAGAGATCAGCATGAATCCATCCTGCCACAGCCTGTCAACAAATCAGAGTTTATACCTTACTACCCACGGACCTGTAGATGTTTTCATTTGCATATACTTGAAAGCTGGCTTCCCTAGTGGCTCAGATGGTAAAGAATTCGCCTGCAATGCAGGAGACCCAAGTTCGATACCTGGGTTGGGAAGATCCTCGGAGGTGGGCATGGCAACCCACTTCGGTATTCTTGCCTGAAGCATCCCACGGACAAAGGAGTCTGGCAGGCTATAGTCCAGGGAGTCGCACAGAGTCAGACACGACTGAAGTGACTTAGCATGCATGCACACAGGTACTTGAAAGCATATATTAAAATTGTAAGGCCAGGAACTCTTTGTGATATTCTTCATGCCCTCAGTGTGTATGTTCCTGATACTTGTTGACTGATGGATGGATATTTTTGTCGGCATTTGTTTGAGAAGGAAGGCAATTACAAAGTATTGATAACACATCCTAAACTTGACTTTAAAGTCCTTTACTGAACTCTTGGACATGTATTTGTAAACCAGATTTGGTAGAATATGCCTATAAGACAGGTCTCCTGGAAGACAAGTTTAGTGGGGTATATAACTCTTTTAAAATGCAATTGAAAACAGGTGTATTCCCCCCAATAAACTGTTTCTTACAATTGCGCTTAGCTCTTATTATTCCTCCCTCCATGGGATTCTCCAGGCAAGAGTACTGGAGTGGGTTGCCATTTCCTTCTCCAGGGGATCTTCCCTACCCAGGGATCAAACCCGGGTCTCCTGCATTCCAGGCAGATGCTTTAACATCTGAGCCATCAGGGAAGCCCTCTCCTTTCTTTCAATTCAGTTCAGTTCAGTCTCTTAGTCATGTCCGACTCTTTGCGACCCCATGAATCCTTTCTTTAGTGGACATCAAATCATTTTGCATTTGTGGCTGTGCCTTTTTTTTTCCTTAATGTTTTGTCTTTCTGCTGTTCTTGGGTTAAAAAGTAAAACTGTGCCTGATTCATCTCTTTTTTATGCACAATGCCTTGCACATAATAGGAACTCAATAAATACGTGTCGTAAGACAGTGCATTATTCTCTCAGCTCGTGGGATGATGAGTTTTATTTTTTTCAGTTCCTACATTCTCTTAGCTATTCTTTAGTCCCTAGTTCAAAATTCTGTGAATGAGAAGTGCTCAGTGCTGCCTAATGAATGAATTAATGATATTTTACTTGTGATCTTCAAAACCATCCTGGAAATATTTATGGGGACTGAGAAAATTACCTGTTAACAAGCTCTCTTGAGTAGCGGCCAGACTGGGTCTGGTACCTATCAAAATCTTTGGTTGGGTCAATGATTCCATTTCAGCTAGTTCATTCTTTGTTTCAAATAATACAGGTTTTTGTGCACTGATGTTTAAGATAAAGTGGTGCCCATTTTGCATTTCTGGTTATGTTTACGAAACAGTGTTTTATTGCTGTCTAAACATGAGAGTGCTCACAACCACTCCCACCGCAGCACACCAAAAAAGGATGTCATGTGGTCTTGCCCTTCATTTGAAATATGTTGTATTTAAAGGTCATCCTGTTCTAGTTTGGGTAGCAGCGTATTGATCAGGGTATTATGGTAACAGTTATACTGTTGATTGAATGAAGATACATATCCAAGAATGCAACTGGTATTACCAGACACTATTGTTATTCCTGGGAGGCTGGTCATCCCGAGAAGGCTAAGAGTGGTCAGTAGGTAAATATTATCAAACAGAGTGCAAACTGGTGGTACCCAATATCCTCCAAGCATCACTGTTTAGATTCTGGCCTTTATATTGTCCTGCTTTTTTATTGTCCCACTATATTTTATTTCCCCTATGTTGTTCCATCTTTGTGTTCTTTACTTAGAATTCCTCAGCTCTTTAGAATTCTTCTCTTGCTCCTCATTCCTTTTTTTCTTCTAGCTTTAATACTCATATTTTCATCCATTTTTGAAGGATTATGGGGAGACAATATCATTGCATCTAATCCTGAATTAATGGTGCTTGAATTTAATGGCACTTCCTCTGATATCATCAGGGAATTCTTAATTATCTAATATAAAGCCCTTTATGAGGTCTCCATTCTTCTGGAATTTTCTGTGCTATTTGAATATTCCCCTTTGACTTGAATGTAGTAAAACTCTTTTCTCCCTTGGTATTTTATTTTAAATGTTTTAGTTGTTATTAATGTTCCTCTTTTCAGTCTCCTAATTTTCTTTCTACTTCTCTGAACACATCTTTTCTCTTTTCTTTGCTTAGAAGATCCTACAGATATCAGTCCCTTACACTTTCAGCACGTAGGCATACCAGAGCCAATTGTTGAAGCCAAAGCTCACATCTGAACTGGCTCAGCAGTGACTCTGTTGCTTTTGCAGCCATCACCTCTGAGTTGAGCCTTGTCTTGGTCTGACTTTGGGACTGGCATTTAAACAATGTCACTCTTTCCTACTTAACAGAGGCAATCCAGGGAAAAGTGGTTTATGAAATGATGCTTGAGTATCATTTTACTAGCATCATTATACTAGCATCACCTGGTAATATAACTTTATTTCCTGGGAAGAGCACAGAGTGGATAATTCATTTGAGGAGTGTACTGGAGTGGTCTAGTATTCAAAGGATTATAATAATACTGTAATTTCTATTTAAAACTGTGTTTAATTATGTTATATAAATTTATATTTATGTATTACCCTAATTTATATTTATAAGTTATAAAATATAAATATAAATTTATATTTTAAAATTGTATAATTTGTATTTATATAATATATTTAGCTACCTTAATTTTTATCTATATTGTAACACACAGAGTCAGTTCATGTAACTTTCACTAATTCTTCCTGCCTTCCTAAAAGGACTGGAAAGCAAATGTTTTGCAGTGTGAGACTCAGTTTCAGAATTAAGAGGCTAGCATTGGCAAAAGTGATGTTTGACTCTCAATCCTCTCTCCCAGTTTTAACATATTATCTCTACATGTGGCATTTTCCCACATGTATGGAGAGATTATGGAAAACCTACAAAAAACAAATGAGGACCATATCTCTTCTTCACAAGAGTACACAGAAAATCAAAGGGCCTTGCCAAAGTTCCTAGACATTGGCAATTTCCTTCTTTTCTGTATCCCAAAAACCCAAAGGCATCACGTGGTTAGAAAGTTGGGTCCTGCAGTCAGATAGGCCTGGGTTTGAAATCCTGGTTCCACCACTTACTTGCTGTGGGATCATGGATGTATTTACATAGCTTCTCTGAGTTTCAGTTTCTTCTTTCATATACTTGTGCTGCCTACTTCATAAGGTTAGTCATTCATTCAGGAAAAATTTCCTGAAAATTTATTGCATGTGAAATATCTGCTGGACACTGAGATTCAGTAGTAAACAAGAGAGTAAAAATCCTACCTTCT
Organism: Bos grunniens; assembly: GCF_055505025.1. Lineage (NCBI taxonomy): Eukaryota > Metazoa > Chordata > Mammalia > Artiodactyla > Bovidae > Bos > Bos grunniens. The sequence continues at coordinate 75,035,395 of NC_141170.1, forward strand.
TGGAGCTTATGTTCTAGTGGAATGTTATTAGGATTAAATGAGATAATACAATGGATGTGCTTCACACAGTGTTTGGACATAGTGGATATGCAAAAATAATTTTTAACAAGTAAAAAACTTATAAACAGCTGGAGATGATGCTGTTTATCCTTCATCCATAAGCATATCCATAAAGATAATAAATGTAATCATGAAAAAAGCCTTAAATTTTCCAAGAATCTGTCTGTCCCATGGAGACCATTCAGAATAGCTGGAATTTAGAATTCTTTGGTTGTAAGCAATAGAATGAAAAACTAAAATCAATTCCCAAGCAGAGGAGCAAAAGGACATTAGTGGCTGTTGGAACTGATGAGACTACTGAACTGGGCTTGCAAGCCTTGAAACAAAGCTCTAAGAGGATTCGGATCACTATTCAGATTTTTACAGTTTTCCCGTGGGTTCTGTGCCAGGCCCTGGCTGGTGAGCAGAAAGTGGGGCTTTGGCTTTCTGGCTCTCAGTATATCTAGTGTAGAAGGGATTGTTTTGTAAAAGGAAATTGTGGTGCTGCCACAAACATACAGGGAAGTCAAAAAACAACGCATGAAAGCTGTAGGATCCTAAAGGTGGTTGGAGGGTCTTGTCAGCATAAAGTCCTTGACATTAATGAATAGAATGAGGTTCTTGCTCCCAAATAAACAGCAGGACTCTCACCACCCAGTGGCTCTCCCTAGAATTCCATGAATTAAAAATAGCACTGATATTTTAATTACTTATAACTTCAAAATATAAATATATGTATATTCATATATGTGTATATATACACACACACTAAATATATTTTATGAAACTTTGCTTCTGACATTAGTTTCCAAAGATGAACTCTCCATCTCATGGTCTGTACATTTCATTAGCATTTGGCAATATGCAATCATAGCCCTATAGTCAAAGCTGTGGTTTTTCACTAGTCATTTATGAATGTGAGAATTGGACCATAAAGTAGACTGAGCACCAAAGAACTGATGCCTTTGAATTGTGGTGCTGGAGAAGACTCTTGATAGTCCCTTGGACTGCAAGGAGATCTAACCAGTCAATCGTAAAGGAAATCAACTCTGAATATTCATTAGACTGATGCTGAATCTGAAGCTCCAATACGTTGGCTTCCTGGAGTGAAGAGCTGATTCATTGGAAAAGACCCTGGTTCAGGGAAAGACTGAGAGAAAAAGGAGAAGAGGGTGGCATAGGATGAGGTGGTTGGATAGCATTACTGACTCAATGGACATAAATCTGAGCAAACATATGGAGATAGTGAAGGACATGGGATCGCAAAGAGTTGGACACAACTTAGTGATTAACCAACAACAACAACTCATAAACATTTTACAGTGATCCAGCAATCTAGGAATATGTATAGAAGATCAGTGATGAGCATCTTCTGTAAGCCCAGTGGTGTGCTGGCTCTGAGAACACAGAAGGAAGTGTTAAACATTACATTCCATGATCACACATATTTGCTACCCTGAACAATCATTTGTGTGTCTCTGCCAAGAAACATTAGTCTTTTCACTTAAAAAAAAGTCAAATAATATATGTAGAAATAATGTAAGGGAAGTGCATAGTTCAATGCTTGGACCTAATTGTTAGTCAATAAATGGCCATTTGAGGGAACATTCAATACCCCAAACTTCCTGGATAGCTCTGTAAAACCCAAAGTGTCCTTGGGAACAAAACTGCAAGAGTATTTTGGGCAAGATTCAAATTCCGGGGAAAGAGTGTCCAGCAGCCTGTCCCTGGGCTCTGTGCCAGCCTGTCAATGATGAGGGGGAAGTGGGATTTCTGCTACTGACTTCCTAGTGTGTATCCAACCTGTACCTTGAATCCAAGATAAATTCTAGGAGGAGGGGCCCATGTCTCTTTTATTTACCATGGACCCTGCTCTTAGCACATGGTAGGCACCTGAGAAATCTTTGCTGAAAAAAATGACCAAATTGGGAAGCTCTAGATGGAGGCCAAAGGGGAATGACTAAGCTACTTGCTTCAGTGGCTATCATTAGTGCATAATTTCCAAAAACCATCCTAGGATGAATGAGATGTTTAATCTCTGTCATGAAATGTAACCTTTGGAGGGAAGGCAAGCAAGTACAGTGTGACTTCTCAGAGGGTCCTGCAGGTTTGAGCATGGCCTGGGCCTCTCTCTGATGTGGCTCAGGAGCGCCAACAAGCAAAGGCATTTTGTATGTTAAACTGGATCCCATTGAGTCAATGACGTCTGTGATGACTAATGAGTCCAGGGTAAGAGGAAGCCAAGAAGCAGTGGCGACCTACACTATAGAAAATATCGACATGGGAACCTTTGCTCAGAATGCTGGCTGCAAAATTTCAGCATTTGGCATTTTCAACAACTGCTGCTTGGTTTTCTTTACAGTTTTAGTGGCTCATTCTGGAAAGGCAATGAGTTTTAATCTATGCCGGTTGAGTGATTTGGGGTGGGGTTAGGGAATATAAATGTTTTTTGTTGTTTTTATAACTATATAACACATTTATATGATGACTGTATAACAAATGCCCAAATACCACTTTATTTTGGTTCAGAGTGGGAGAACCTGGTGATAGTTAAATGTTGAATGGGTCCCATAATATGACATTTGTGTAATTGGTCATTTATTCAGTAGTTATTTATTGAACGTCTACTAGGTGTCAGCTCTGGTGACAGTTTGAGTTTTTCTGTGTGTGAGTTACACTGTTTTGTTTAGATGTAGCACATCTCTTTGCCTACCTATTTCCTAATTATCACCCAGACTTTGTCTTCTACATCGCCTTCCTTAGATTGTCTCCCTCCAGTACCCAGGACATCCAGGCCCACCTACTGTGTGCCTCATGGATTCCCCCATTTTCCTCAGTCTCTCTGTTTCTATTCTGCCTCTCCCATCGGGTAGGAAGATATTTGAGAGTCTGAGCTGTGATTTGCACTAACATATTCCCATACCTAACTCAGTGTCTGAAATATAGTCAGCGCTTGTTATGCGTATGTTGAATGAATAAGGCATTAAAATTTTGAAATTATTTTGGAGTGCATTAGGAAATATTCAATGCTAGGTATTCAGAGAAACGTCAAGCATAACTTGGTACTTGATTGTCTTAAAGGAGCTGGCAGTTAACCATTCTCAGTTTTTAAACAAGTGTTTGTTGGATGCCTACTATGTTCTAGGTCATTGTCCATTTGGAAGTAAAATTGGATATTCTTTAATTGGTTCATGAATTCACTTATTTAATTCATTTTATTTATTTATTTTTTGGCCATGCTGCTCGGCTTGTGGGATCTCAGTTCCCAAAGCAGGGGTTGAACCTGGGTCATGGGAATAAAACCACTGAATCCTAACCACCAGGGAACTCCCAAGACAGGTATTTGAAAAGATAATTAATAATAAGTACTGTTTGTTTCGAGTGCTAAATGATGGGTTCAAATAAGACAAAGAAATGAAAAGTAGCATCATGGGAGGATAACTTAGGTAATATATTTGAACCTATTTTATTTTGAAATAAGGCCTTTCTTTCTCTTCTTCCCTCTTTTTCTCTTTACATTCATTCATTCATCCATCTGAGATTAACTCGTCATCTGCTATGTCAGAGATTTAGAATACAAAAGTACATGGCACATCTTTCTCTAGGAAATATACACAGATGAACAATTTTTAAGGTGAGCTCTGCCTTTGAGCCAAACATTGTAGTCCTATGTATATTATCAGTATTAAAATACATGTTTATTATTTGACATTCAGATAATGACCAAGGAAGGGGTATGAATAATAGCAAATCTCTGTATCACCATTTTGTTGTTGTTGTCAGTAAATGCAAATACATGAAGTTTTTGTATGGAATTGATAGGCTTCAGCTAAATAAATATTAAAGAAAGCATGCTTTTTACATAATTTCCCTTTATTTTCCTTATCAAACTTCTATCTAGTTATGTCACACTTCTCTATTTTTAATTTTAATTTTATTGAAGTATAGTTGATTTACAGTGTTGTGTAAGTTTCAGGTGTACAGCAAAGTGATTCAGTTATAAATATACATATATTCAATTTGTTTTTAGATTATTTTCTCACATAGGTTATCACAGAACACTGAGTAGAGTTCCCTGTGCTGTATAGAAGGTCCTTGTTGGTTCTCTATCTTATATATATAGTATTGTACATACATTCATCACAAACTCCTGATTTATTTCCCCCTTGACCACGTTTCGTTTTTGCTAACCATGTTTGTTTTTGATATATATGTCTGTTTCTGTTTTGTAAATAAATTCATTTGTATCACTTTAAAAAATTAGATTGCACATGCAGGTGATATTGTAAAATATTTGTCTTTCTCTGTATGACTTATTGACTTACTTCACTTACCATGATCATCTCTAGGTCCATTCATGTTGCTGCAAATGGCATTATTTCATTTTTTTTTATGGATGAGTATATTCCATTGTATGTATGTAACACTTCTTCTTTATTCATTCCCTTGTTAATGGACATTTAGGTTGCTTCCATGTCATGGTTACTGTAAATAGTGCTGCAGTGAACACTGGATTGCATGTATCCTTTCAGATTATGGTTTTCTCCAGATATATGTCCTGAGGTGGAATTGGAGGTAGTTATATGGTAGTTATAAGGGTTTCCCTGGTGGCTTATATGGTAAAGAATCTTCCTGCAATGCCGGAGAGCCGGGTTCAATCCCTGGGTTAGGAAGAGCCCCTGGAGAAGGGAATGGCAACCTACTCCAGTATTCTTGCCTGGAGAATTCCATAGACAGAGGAGCCTGGCAAGCTACAGTCCATGTGGTCACATAGGAGTTGGACATGACTGAAGCAGTTAACACATGCACACACACGCACACACACACACACACACACACGATAATTGTAATCTTAGGTTTTTCAGGAGCCTCCATACTGTTCTTCATAGTGGGTTGTACCAATTTACATTCCCACCAACAGTGTACATGGGTTCCCTTTTCTCCATACCCACTCTAACATTTATTGTTTGTAAAGAAAATATACTTTTTTCCCAATTTTGGCTTTCCATATGTGTTATATCATTCCTAATTTGAATACAGGCTTCAGACTTTACTGGATTTATGACGTCAAACTATGTAAATAAGATAAAATTGTACTCTTACATTTGGATAAAATGTAATAGATTAGTCAAAAAATAAATAAAAATAAAATTCATCTTTGTGGAACAAGGGCATCTTCATTTATAGATGTTTTATTTTTTTTCTCTCAAGCTGGGCTTCTTTGCTAAGGCTGTGAAATTATTTGGCTGTATGACCTCTCTGTCCAGCCAGTCAAGTTGTGAGGCCATTAGAAACTTGAACGTGTTTCTGATAATTGGATAGGTTCATAATCGACTTGAGTGTGAGTTCTAGATGTGCTCACCATGAACTCTCATTTACAGGTCAGAGGGAAAACTTGATGTCTTAGCAAATCCAGACATTAGGAGAGGTCTGTTTGTAATTATTGTCAAAGGGATTTCCATGACCACAATAGTGTAATTATGCTAAAAATGATATGACTTTGATAAGAAATCCCTTGCCTGGTTTCCGGGCAACATTACATAAAATTAAAAATGATGCTCCCTTCTCAGAACCAGCCCTCAGTCTCTGAAGGACTTATCTGACATGTCATACTTTCATGGCCTTGTGGAATTAGTTATATTTTCATTGTTCTCATCACACTTTTTTGCCTGGATTATAAACTCACTCATTCAGGATAACAAAGATAAAACATTTAACTATTGGGGTTCCTCGGTGGCTCAGATGGTAAAGAACCCACCTGCAATGCAGAAGGCCTGGGAAGATCCCCTGAAGGAGGGACCGGCTACCCACTCTAGTATTCTTGCCTAGAGAATTCCATGGACAGAGGAGTCTGGTGGGCTACAGTCCATGGGATCCCAAAAAGTTAGACATGACTGAGCAACTTTCACTCACTCACTCACTCATCTCTCTTCCTTGACTGGATTATAAACTCACTCATTCAGGATAACAAAGATAAAACATTTAACTATTGAAAGCCTCTATGTGCCAAGAAGTATTCTAAGCACTTTACATGTTTTAATTTGTTTAATCTTTACAACAACCTTGAGGCAGATACTTTATTATTGTCTTTACTACAGATGGGGATTTGAGTTGTAGAGAAGTTCAGTAGCTCAAGCTAGGTCCTGGGCCCTATTGAATGTCAGAGCTAGGACTCATGGCCTTGTAGTCTGACGCCAGCTCTTGTATCCTTAGCTCCTTCATTGTCTGACCTCTTCAGCTCTCTCCTGCTTTACTGCATCAGGACTCATCCTCCCCCCAAAATGAAATATTTGACTTATCAAATAGTTTTACAAATGCTTTCATAATTTTATCAAGTTTTGAGGTATCCTCCTGAATGGATATAATGCAGTCATTACCTTAATATTCTGGGGAGTTTGACTAAGGGGCAGGGATTATTTCAGGTACAGCATAAGAATTTTCTGCAGAAATCCCTCTTCATTTCCATCCCTGAAAATTCACAGTGGCTAAGGGTTCATCAGATTCACTTAGGATAGTGGTTTTTCCATGATATGGAAACATGTCTGACAATTTGAGATTCATCTCGTATACTTTCCCCCCTCAAAATGTATCTCATTTTTTTCTGAGGCAATGTAGTAGCTATAATTTAGGAAATATTTCTTTTTATCTCTTCAATAAATAATAATTATTTGGCCCATTGTATTAGAGTCACATATAAAGTATCACCACTCTGATGTAAATATTGCATTATTGCTGAATTTTCTGTTCTACCCATCTTTCTTACACCCTCTCATGCTCCCCATTTGAAGAGATATTTCAGAGCATGTCTTCTGCTAAAGATGATCCCCTTTTTCTTTACTTACCTTTAATCAAGCTATTACGTTTTAAGTAGGTAAAAGTTTTAACTATGCCTTTGCTTTCTTTAACCCAAACCTTCTTCTAATATAGGAAACCAATATCCTAAGTGCTAAATGCTTAAACAACAACAACAAAATTTTTAAAAATCCCTTATACAACAAGGAAAATCTGTGAAAGAAGATATATCATAGCTCTAGAATAAAATTAGCAAATAATTTTGCTTGTAATTGCTTACTATTGGTCATTTTGTTAATCTGCAAACTCCACAGTGTATTGTTAATCTCTTGAGGAAAGTGACAATCTAGTTAAAAGCTGGGGTAATTGATATACAAATGCATGCACATATGCTTATCTGAGTCATATATCTTATATCTATCTCACTACATAGATGAAGGCTGATAAAAATGTGCTTATGAAAAGATAAAAACTAGGCTTTACACAATAAGCTTAAAGCATAGTAGGATGTGCTATAACACTTTAAAAGAGTTACGTTGGTGTTCTTCAGTAATATTTAATGAGATGGGAAAAAAAATCAAACAGGATCTTAAGCTATACTTAGGATTTCTATGGGGGAAAAATTGGGAAAAGCATTTTATATGAGATATTCATACTGAGTAGGTAGCAAAAAGGAAAAAAAAGGAAGATCGGAGGAGAAAGACTTTAATGCTAGTGGGAAATACAGTAAAGCCATGGAAACTCAATGTCAGAGCTGTAAGGGGAGAGAGGGGAGAATTGGTGGGACATCCTTTGTGTAAGGGGGCTTCCCTGCTGGCTCAGGCAGTAAAGAATCACCTGCAGTGCAGGCGACTCGGGTTGTGAAGATCTCCTGGAGAAGGAAATGGCAACCCACTCCAGTATTCAGAATCCCATGGACAGAGGAGTCTGGTGGGTCCATGCGGTCGCAGAGAGTCAGACACGACTGAGCAACTAACACACTCCCTTTGTGTAAAATGATCAGCTGCTCCTCAAATCTTTTGACTTCTTTGGAAAAACAAAAGTTTCAGATGAACTCTCCAGTTTAGTAAATATTAGTTTCCAATTTAATAAAGTTTAAAGCCTTCTGTAGGTGAACACTACATTATCCGAACAAAACATATGTCTAGGCTATATCTGGCCCAAAGATCTTCAGTTTGGAACCAGAACTAGAACAAGTGACATGTATAAAAATCTAAGTCTTCATTCAAAACACTGCGGTGTGCCTTTCTGGTGGGGATTAGCTATAATAAACAGAATTTTTCTGCCTTGTGTGATGTGCTGAGAAAATGTGCTGAGTCAATGAGGAACACTTGAGACTTGATACTCAAACTGTGGTCCATGGACCGGCAGCATCATGGCATCCAAGAGGTGATTAGAGATTCAGAATCTCAGACTGATCCCCAGAATCAGAATCTGCATTTAACCAACATCATCTGATAATGTGTAAGCATGATATTGTTTGAGAAGCACCTGATTTAGTACACTTAATGTTCTTGTTCTTAAATGACCCCTATAAGGCAAATTGTACAGCCAAAATTTGAGCAGATAGCAAAATTTCCAAGAACCTTTAGTGTTACTAGCGGAACATGGAACCAAAAAGTTTGCTGTTAGTGAAGCTTGAACAGAGCAGTTAGTATGGTAATGTTGACATAGTTGGTAACACTTTTACAGAGCTCTTTACAGGAACTTGGTGAGCTAGATACAGGGCTCCACACAGGTAATAACATTTATTCGGTAATCAGTAAATTACCTTATATAGTCAGTAGATATTGCATCCTGGACAACTGATAAGATCGTTGGCTTTCGTGTGTTTTTTTCAATATTGTTTTCAGCCTCAAGTATAAATTGAATAGGGTGACCTTTTGATACTCCATGAAATTGACTGCATTTCCTAAGATTCTGTGGTTTCAATTACCATAAATTTTTTTAGATTGGGTCCACAGCCATTGCACTGGTCCCAGCATAACAATATTTTATCATAGGTTTTGATAACACAGTCGACAGCAGCAGGGCATACTGTCACAAATATGTGACAATGTGTGGGTGTGTGTTCCCAGTCAGAACTTCACATCAAGTACACAAACAGTATGCAGCTTACTCAGATCAAATCCAGTCACTAAGTGGACTGCAAAATGTGAGGGATTTTCAGTCCAGTGATGGAAATTGTGTTCTAGGGTACTAGCTGGATCTTGAATTTGTGAGATAGATAAGTTAATTAGTGGTTCCTCAGTTTATTAGCAACTTAATTGTCAGAATGTAATAGAAACTTCTGAGCTGCAAAAACTTATTAGAAGCAATGAAACATGTGACTTTTTTTCTAGAAGAATATTCAGTGAGCTGTGTTCCCCCCTCCCGCCCCCAAAGGGATCTTGAAAATAAAATTAACAATTAAGTTGAAATTCACATCTATAGAGATATAAGAATTTTGAATTCTGCAACTTAAAAAATGCTCCAGAAAAATTAGGGACACTAAAGAGAGGGGGAGCCTGGGTTCAAATTTCCACTCGGTCACATGTTTGCAATGTACACTTAGGCAAGTTTCTTAGCCTCTTTAAGCCTCAGTCTCTTTTTCTGTGAAATGGTGAAATGATAGCTCTTTTATAGGATTATTTACAGATAAAAGGAAAGAGCAGTTACAATATCTCTAGCACACAGCAAGAGCTCAAAGATTACTATTCCCTTTTATTTATGCACCTAGAAATTTTTCTTCACTTTCCCTTTATCTTGAAATAAGTTTGATTTTAGAGCAGCCTTACTGTTTTCAAAATTAAATATGTAATCGTTAAAAAGTATGAAGCCGTTGTATTATCTACTAGAAAGAGAGTTGTTTCTTGCTGTCATACTTGCACTTTAGAGAAATAGACAGTTCCTGCCAAAACAAGAGTTTACTTTTTAGTTCCCTGGTAGACTTTGGTTTGATTTTATTTGGCCTTTATGGCAATAATGCTCTGATCACTGTCACAGAAGCCCAAAGAAAAATCTTATTTCTCCTGTTTTATTATAGCTGTAGCTCCCAAAGAAAATCTTGGCAATGTTTAAGAATAAAGAGCAGTTAAAGAATTGTGTGAATGTGAAATGTGAAATAATTCATGTTTCAAAGTCAGTAATTATTTTCTGAAGCCCACAGCCCAAATGAAGTGTGTAATATAAGAAGAGTGTTTCATTTCTAACTAAAAGTGATGATAAAATTGTGAATTATTCCATTCTCCTCCTAATTTCTTTGATTTTCAGTTTCCTTTTTCTAATTTTTTTTTCATTTTTAGTCTATTTCTTCCTTCATTTATTGTTTAAATAATTGTGTTAGATTCTATACCAATGACTGCTGAGCAACTGGGATGCCATAAACATCATGAGGACAGGGAGGTATCTGTTAGAGCTGCTGCTGTGTGCCTGAGACACTTGCCATTCAAGACGTATTTTCTAAATATACAAATTAATACAAAGAAGAATGAATGAGTAAAGCCACATAAAACATGGCCAAGGACTTCAAAATGCTTAAATATGTATTGAGACTTTTTTCCTTTTTTTAAGACTTTATGAAAAATTAAAGTAAAATACCTGCTATGTTTCCTGAAGACTCTATGTTGCCTTGTCTTATTTTTAGATGCGTGTATGCTAAGTCGCTTCAGTTGTGTTCAACTGTTTGCAACTCCATGGACTGTAGCACGCTACGCTCCTTTGTCCATGAGGTTCTCCAGAGAATAATACTGTAGTGGGTTGTCATTTCCGTCTCTAGGGGATCTTCCTGACCCAGGGATTGAACCCACATCTCTTATGTCTCCTGCATTGGCAGGCAGGTTCTTTACCTCTAGCTCCATCTAGATAAGATGAATCAATTCTTTCTTCCCCTTATCATCTTTAAACATCATAACCTTTTCTTTTCCTATATCTGATGGTTATATTTCCTTTGACTCAGTGGTACCTAATTTTTTAAATGATATTTTTGTCCTAGTTCAGCTATTCCAAATTGAAGGCTATATCTATAAGCTTTAATAAGTTACAAAACGCAAGTTATTATATAAGTAGCTGCTGCTGCTGCTGCTGCTGCTAAGTCGCCTCAGTCGTGTCTGCCTCTGTGCGACCCCATAGACGGCAGCTAGAAAGGATACTTAATCACAGGTAAAGATTGTGAAATGGCTTATCTTAGGTAATTAAATTCTTATTACTTGGGATTTCTTAGGATATTCTTTTAAGTTTTGCTCTTTGATTGACAGGGTAACATTTTGAAATGATCTTTTAAAAGGAATGTTATTAGATAAATAGAAGGAAATACTTGATAGTGTTTTATAGTGCCCTTCTGCCCAATATCTCATTTAATCTTTACCTCGATGTGAAGCAGGTATCTACATACAGTTGATGGCACTGAGGTCACAGGGCCCAAATGCCTTCTCTAAGGATACTGGCTAGTCTGTGACAGAATCAGAACTTGAACCCCGTTCTTCTCAGGCCAAATCTCATAAGATTTTGACTGTTACTTTGGAAATATTCACAGGGGACATGATATCAATAGGAACAGATGCAAAATGAGGGATCTTGGGTTAATGTTTCAGGAATATTGAACTGCTGAATGCTCTGCCAGGGACAAAGTAAGCTACAATTGATGCTATGATGGCTCAGAACTATTTCCCTGTCAATTGCTAAAGCTGTATGTTTTCATACTGTGTCCAGAAGTGAAAGGATGTACTCTAGGGACACCCTATCTGATAGCATCAGATCTTTCACCCCTGAACAGATTACAGCAGACTGACATCATCCCAACAAACAAACCTGGAAAGTCTGTCTGTAACCATTGATGTCAGCTGGGGCAACAGGGCTGTCAGAGTGGTTTCTCAATCCCTTTCCATGGCTTTGCCATAGTCTTCCATCACCATAACCTTTCCTTTTCCTGGATATCCCCTGTTTAAATTCTCTAGGACTCTATCATTTTTTAAAATGATATTTTTGTCCTAGTTCAGCCAATTCTGTCATTGTTCTTATACAAGTTGCTATATCTCCTTGATACTATGGGGGTGTTTTGAGGAAGAACTAAATTGAAGTATTCAGTGAGGAAGTATAATGCAAATTCAGTAAATATTGTTTGAATGATTTTATCTGAGATGCATGTACTTGTAGCACTACATTTTTGTGTATTGCTTCTCAACTCTTCCTCAAAGCACATAGGTTTTATGTTGTTTCTGCTTCTGGTAACCTTAGGGGATACACGCAGCATATTTCACTGCTGCCATTTTAGAGTTGAAAAAATTAAGATCTAAGGAAGGCAGATTTTAAGCCAGAGTCACAGAGCTGAGTAGACCTGGAATGATCTGGATTAATTCTTTAATCATGCTAAGCTTTTTTCTTTTATCCCTTTACCATGTTAATGTACATGCTTTTTATTTTTATATATTTATTTTATAAATATAAAAGTGGTCATTAAAGAAAGATTAGAAAAAATTTGAATTAAATTCATCTGAAATCTCACTTTCTTGTAATTTTTGGTGTGTATTCTTTCAGATGTTTCCCAGTATATATGCATAGATCATGGGCTGAACAGGTGGCACTGGCTAACTTTCTTTATTAACTTAATAGTATTTAATGGGTATGTCTTATTTTACTGATATACATCTGTATCATCACTTGCAAGGATGTAGCATGTCACTTTGGAGAAGGCAATGGCACCCCACTCCAGTACTCTTGCATGGAAAATCCCATGGACGGAGGAGCCTGGTGGGCTGCAGTCCATGGGGTCCCTGAGGGTCGGACAGGACTGAGCGACTTCACTTTCCTGAGCGACTTCACTTTCACTTTTCACTTTCATGTATTGGAGAAGGAAATGGCAACCCACTCCAGTGTTCTTGCCTGGAGAATCCCAGGGATGGGGGAGCCTGGTGGGCTGCTGTCTATGGGGTCGCACAGAGTTGGACAGACTGAAGTGACTTAGCAGCAGCAGCAGCAGCAGTAGCATGTCACTGTGTGTGCTCTCCTGAACACGTTTTTACTTCAAACCCAGACTTTCATAGTTTGCCCAGCCTGTGGTCAGAAGCCACTCTAATGTGATCTCATATGACTTTTTTTTAAAGAAATGATCCAGTATGACAGCAGTCATAGCAATGAGGTTCTTGGCTGTGGTTGTCCCTGCCTGCCATATGCCAGAGAGATCTATTTGATAGTCTTATGCATACTAAAGAAAGGTTGAGCACTGCAGAGACATACTGACAGGAACTAACCCAGGAGTTTAAAGGTGAAACTTTCAACACCTAGACTGCGTGGAAAACTGAAGTGAGAACTGAACCCAGGAAAGAAAGCCAGACCTGGCAAAGGGGCCATATGTGATGTGCACTGGATGAAAATGAAACCACATTATGTGGCTGCTGCTGCTGCTGAGTCGCTTCAGTCGTGTCCGACTCTGTGCGACCCCATAGACGGCAGCCCACCAGGCTCCCCCGTCCCTGGGATTCTCCAGGCAAGAACACTGGAGTGAGTTGCCATTTCCTTCTCCAGTGCATGAAAGTGAAAAGTTGAAAGTGAAGTCGCTCAGTCGTGTCCAACTCTTAGTGACCCCATGGACTGCAGCCCACTGGGCTCCTCCGTCCATGGGATTTTCCAGGCAAGAGTACTGGAGTGAGGTACCATTGCCTCTCTGACATTATGAGGAACATGTGGGAATTCAGGGACACTGGCCTACACATGGAAAACCCTGTGAAATAAAAATCATAGCAAGCATTTTCACTTCTCTCAAAGGGCCAAAGCTAACAGGGTTTTGTCAAGAGAACAACACAGAGATAACTCTACAAATGGACATCACCAGATAGTCATACTGAAATAAGATTGATTATATATAAGATGGAGAAGGTCTATGCAGTCAGCAAAAACAATATTTGAAACTGACTGGTTCAGATCATGAGTTCCTTATTGTGAACTTCAGACTTAATTGAAGAAAGTAGGGAAAACCACTAGGCCATTCAGGTATGGCTTAAATCAAATCCCTTATGATTATATAGTGGAGGTGACCAAAAAATTCAAGGAATTAAATCTGGTAGACAGAGTGCCTGAAGAACTATGGATGGAGGTTTATAACACTGTAAGGAGGCAGTGACCAAAACCATCCACAGGAAAATAAATGCAAGAAGGCAAGGTGGTTGTCTGAGGAGGTCTACAAATAGCTGAGAAGAGAAGAGAAACAAAAGGCAAAGGAGAAAAAGAAAGATACACCCAACTGAATGCAGAGTCCCAGATAATAGCAAGTAGAAATAAAAAAGGCTTCTTACATGAACAATGAAAGAAATAGAGGGAAACAATAGAATGGGAAAAACTAGGGATCTCTTCAAGAAAATCGGAGATACCAAGGGAACGTTTCATCCAAGGATGGGCATAAAGACTTAACAGAAGCAGAAGAGATTAAAAAAGAAATGGCAAGAATACACATAAGAACTGTACAAAAATGGTCTTAATGACCTGGATAACCACAATGGTGTGATCACTCACCTAGATCCAGGCATCCTGGAGTGTGACATCAAGTGGATCTTAGAAAGCATTACTACAAAGAAAACTAGGGGAGGTGACGGAATTCCAGCTGAATTATTTCAAATCCTAAAATGATGCTGTTAAAGTTTTGCACTCAATATGTCAGCAAATTTGGAAAATTCAGCAGTGGTCATAGGCCTGGAAAAGGACAGTTTCATTCCAATCCTGAAGAAGGGCAATGTGAAAGAATGTTCAAACTAATGTATAATTGCACTCATTTCACATGCTAGCAAGGTCATGCTCAAAATCTGTCAAGCTAGGATTCAGCAGTATGTGAACCAAGAACTTCCAGATGTTCAAGCTAAACTTAGAAAAGGCAGAGGGACCAGAGATCAAATCGCCAACATCCACTGGATCATAGAAAAAGCAAGGGAATTCTAAAAAAAGACTACTTCTGCCCCTTTGACTATGCTACAGCCTTTGACTATGTGGATCACAACCAATTTTGAAAAATTCTTAGAGATGAGAATACCAGACCATATTACTTGTTCCCAGAGAAACTTGTATGCAGGTCAAGAAGCAACTATTAGAACTGGACATGTCTAGTTCAAAATTTGGAATGGAGTACGTCAAGGCTGTATATTGTTGCCCTGCTTATTTAACTTATATGCAGAGTATATCATGCAAAATGGCGGGCTGGATGAAGCACAAGCTGGAATCAAGATTGCTGGGAGAAATATCAACAACTTCAGATATACAAATGATACCACTCTAATGGCAGAAAGTGAAGAGGAACTAAACAGCCTCCTGATGAAGGTGAAAGAGGAATGTTAAAAAAAAAAAAAAAAAAAAACTGGCTCAAAACTCAAAATTCAAAAAGCTAAGATCATGGCATTCATTCCCATCACTTCATGGCAAATAGATGGGGAAAAAGTGGAAACAGTGGTAAATTTTATCTTCTTGGGCTCCAAAATAACTGCAGACAGTGACTGCAGCCATGAAATTAAAAGACACTTGTTCCTTGGAAGGAAAAGTATGACAAACGTAGATAGCATATTTAAAAACAGAGACATCACTTTACTCACCAAGGTCCTTATAGTCAAAGCTATGGTTTTTCCAGTAGTCATGTATGGATGTGAGAGTTGGACCATAAAGAAGGCTGAGTGCCAAAGAATTGATGCCTTTGAATTGTGATGCTGGAAGACTCTTGAGAGTCCCTTGGACAGCAAGGAGATCCAACCAGTCAATCCTAAAGGAAATCAACCCTGAATACTCATTGGAAGGACTGAGGCTAAAGCTGAAACGCCAATACTTTGGCCACCTGATACGAAGAGCCAACTCATTGGAAAAGACCCTGATGCTGGGAAAGATTGAGGGAAGGAGGAGAAGGGAGTGACAGAGGATGATATGGTTGGATGGCATCATCCGCACAATGGACATGAGAATAAGCAAACTCCGGGAGATAGTAAAGGACAGGGAAGCCTGGCGAGCTGCAGTCCATGAGGTCTCTAAGAGTCAGACACAACTTAAGACTGAACAGCAATAACAGAGGCTTTACCACTAAGTCCTGTCTCCTATTAGAATCCAGCCACAGGAGCTTTTGAAAAAAATACTGAATCCTACTTCCAAAGATACTGATTGCTCTGGTGAGGGGCAGGGAAGGTCAAATATATATACATATGTGTATATATATATAGCTCCTGTGATTCAAATATACAGCCAAATTTGAGAGTCACAGATATCTTTTACTTTGTGTAGAAGACAGTCAGTAAGAAACTTTTCTTTCAGTCAGGCTTTTATACTAAGGTTTATATTTTCAGCAGTTTAAGTATTTTTACATTATCCCGGTATGAAATCTTTTATAAGAAAATGTCATGCCCTGTTTGGTAAATAAATCTAATTTTTTAAATATTTGGCTTTTCTCTAATAAGTGGAATTCTTATTGCTGTATCCATTCTTTCATTCCTCACAATCGTTTATTTTATAATTTACAGTAATTTAAGTTGTTAATCATCTGTATCCCCTTGCTAGAATAAGCTCTGTGAGGGCAGGGACATTTAGTTACTTTGTTCGTTTTTAATTATTTTGTTCATATTCCCAGCATCAAGAATACCTGGCACATAGTAGATACTCAATAAATATCTGTTAACGTTTTCTGACAGTTTGACACACACATCATGATTCGTATTCCCAAGAAACTTATGATCTATTTAAAAGTGCAGACATGGAACTTAATTGTAGTCCAGCATTTCTATGGAGGACTGAACTGGAAACTTTCCATTTACAGTATTTTAAACAATGTTGAGGCCTAAAGAATAAAGGGCAAGTGTACGAAAAAGATTCTTTGCTATTATTTTCTCCAATCCTCCTGGGAAATGATATAGTATGGTAGAAAAAATAAGGAAACCATAGGCCCCCCATGGGCTTCCCTGGTGGCTCAGAGGGTAAAGCGTCCGCCTGCAATGCGGGAGATACCCGGGTTCAATCCCTGAGTCAGGAAGATCCCCTGGAGAATGAAATGGCAACCCATTGTAGTACTCTTGCCTGGAAAACCGCATGGACAGAGGAACCTGGTAGGCTACAGTCCATGGGGTCGCAAAGAGTCGGACACAACTGAGTGACTTCATTTATTTACTTAGGCCCCCCCAAAATATAGATTTAGATCAGTTACTAATTGGCCTTGAGAAAGTCTGTTTAACCGTTTGGGGGGTCAGTCTTCTAATCTGCAGAATCATGTTGTTGGGTGAGTTGACTCTTTTAAACTCTTACAATTTGGTATTTCTGTTAGTATGTTCTGTCATTAAGTGAGGCTATCATTAAATACTTGTTTTCTCCTTTCTGTAACTCTTGAATTTGTATCCAGTTTGGTTTGTACTTTTTGTCATCTCCCATGTTGTTAAAGACACATACACTTTTAAAAATCCAGTTATCAAGGTCACTTTCGAAAATGCTACCTTTGGTGTTATTAACCACTTTGTCTAACCAGATGTCTTAGGCTACCCTACTGTGCATGCTCATCATGGTGTGTATAAATCACTGATGATCACGAGTGATTCTGTATCTAGAAGGAATTCAATATAAAGTATTTAAAGATTTTTCATAAGTGTTGTACTCAGTCTGGTATTAGAAGTTCAGACTCTAAATCCTAGGAAATTGCAGACTTACTCAGATGCTTTGGAAACCCAAAGCCAGGGAGAATACTTAGCATCAAAGTCATTGAAAAGATGAGCTTCTCATATCGTATTTATTCTGCAAGTATTTATTGACAACCCACTACTCTGTGCAGAGCATTTTAATGGAGAATGAAAGGTGCTCAAGGAGTCTCAGGCCCAATCCCAGGCTCTAAGTGGCTCCTATTCTCTTGGGGACAGGCCAGGAGCCACAGAGAGTCAGGAACCTCACTTTGATTTCCTTCACCCTAGATGGCCCCACAGAGAGGACAGACTTGCTGCTGATTAGCTTCCAACCACCTTGAGACAATTTTCTCTCTTTTTAATGCTATTGCCAGAATATTGCAGTAATCAGATCATTTGACATCGTCTGCATCTTGGCGTCCCCAGTCTTAATATACCATATAGATCCAGGTGTGAGACATCTGCAGCTGCACGGTTTGCACACATACCTCGTGGTGCTAAGTCTTTAGGAGCAAATAGCGCTGGCCTCTGTAATGGTGCCTTCTAAGCACTTCTTTGGGCACAAAATGTACCATCTTAGAATTTAGGAGTTGTAATGGAAAATTATTATAAGTGTTTCTTACAGTCAGTCTAAAATACATTGTTTTGGCCAGATAAAACTTTATGAGTCATTTAGAGTAGGACTCCTTTCTGAAGTCCTAGTGCTGCTATTCTGATTGATCGATGCTCATGTGGAATGTCTGTTAAATATTTTCAATATTACCTCCCTCCCCCTTCTACCAATATGTAAACCGTGAAACAATTAATGTCTCACTCACTGTAAGTTTACACCTCAGGACCTTTGTACCTACTCTGTTCTTTGCCTAAAATATTTCTTTCTCAGCTATTATGGCTTGCTCCTTCAAATGCTTTCCCTTTCTCTCTCTCTCACATGATAAGGTACATATATATGCATTTGTACTATCTATCTATTTCTATACACCTTTCTCTGTCTATCTTTATACTCCAAATATTTTGTTTCCTTCTATGTATTTATATATAATAAATAATGTATATATTTTGTCTCCTTCTATGTATGCATGTATAATGTATCAGTTCAGTTCAGTTCAGTTGCTCAGTCGTGTCTGACTCTTTGCGACCCCATGAATTGCAGCACGCCAGGCCTCCCTGTCCATCACCAACTCCTGGATATATACATATAAATGAACCAAATATATTCTCTCCATATATATACGTACATATGTACTCTCTGTGTATATATGTATATATACTCTATGTTCTTTGCATGTAACATATATGTATATATAGGCTACCTAATCTTTGGAAAGTCTGCCATCCTCTCTCTACCAAACTAAAATGTAAGTTCCTAGAACAAAGATTATAGCCTGTAGGAGTCACTTAATATATGCATAAGTAATAAAAAATCTATTTGTAAACATGCATATACATATGGTATTTTTGCATGTGTCTGCATGAGTGTAGGGTGAGTCAAGTGTAGATATCAAAGTTCAGCTTGGGGTAGATTTTAGGAGATCACTTCATGTAATGAACATGCAAGCATTCAGGGATTATGTCAAACCATGCCTGTTAATTCAGACATATCAGCCTTAAGAAGTAACAAGTAGGCAATATCCTTTGTAAAATTGTAAGGATTTCTGAGCATTCATGTCTTTAATAATTTCAAAGTCACATTTTAAATCTCTATGTTATGTCAGTCTATTGAGTAGAATGTTCTTCCCTGTCCCCTTCATTTGTTTATACCCTATCCCTGCCTCAAAGTCAACTTTAAGTGTTCCCTCTGTATTAATTTTCAACAAGCTAATACTTTGTTTCATTTATTTTGAACTCAATCTAGTGCATGAGGACAATAATAATGATAATATTAACAATAACAAACATAAGTCCTTACTACATACTAGGCACTATTCTATACAATATGCATGGATTAATAGAGCTGAATCTCAAAGTAACCTTACAGTGCAAGTTTATTATTAAAATGTGCTTTTCAGACATGAAATTCGAGATACAGAGAGGTTAAGTAACTTGCTGAAGGTCACATACCTCATAAGGATGAATTTAGGATCCCAACTCAGGCAGTCTCGTGTCAAAATTTATATTTTGCCTCACTGCCCCTTTCATAAGAACAGGAAAATCTTATAAGGTTTTTATGCTTTTGATCTTGAAAAAATCTTAAGAAGTCTAGACGTGTTTAAGAAGTATGTGAAAGTGAATAGAGGAGAATCTTCAAGAATCATTTGGCATCTAGTCTATGTAATCAAATAGACGACAAAACGAAAGTGAACTTTATTATAATGATGGTGGTCAGAAAATTCTGAAAAAAGAAGGGAGTGATTGGCAATAAAAAGAGTAAAATGCCATAGGACTAATCAAAAAGAAATTCAGGGCATAAATAACCAATGAGCTGTTATCAACAAGGAAGCATAGACTGTAAAATGTCTAGGGACATTAATGTAAGATATTGGAAATAAGAATTCACATAGAATAAATTAAAAATATGTTATTAATAACTTTAAAAAGCTGCCAGAATTGCATGTGTTAGAAGTTATAAATCTGGGGCTTCCCAGGTGGTGCTAGTAATAAAGAATCCACCTGTCAATGCAGGAGACACAGGAGACCTGGGTTCCATCCCTGGGTTGGGAAGATCCCCTGGAGGAGGAAGTGGCAACCCACTCGAGTATTCTTGCCTATAAAATCCCATGGAAAGCAAAGCCTTGTGGGCTACAGTCCACAGGGTCACAAAGAGTCGGACACAACTGAAGCAACTTAGCAAGAAGTGATAAATCTAGCATTCATAGAATTGTAAAGTATAACTTGATTTATGCACTTCTCAATAGGCACAAAATAGCAACTTACCCCAAACTGCATAATTATCAGAATCACTTGGAATGGTTATCAAAAGTCAGAATCCTGGATGGTTCCTCTAGGGAAATTGTTCTCAACTGGGGAAGTTTTACCTCCCAGCACATATTTGGCAAAATCTGGTAACAGTTTTGGTTGTCATGATTGGAGAAGCATTACTGTCATCTAATAGGTAGTGGTCAGGGAAGCTGTGAAACAACCTACAACACACAGGGCAGCCCCCTAGAGCAAAGAATGGTCTGATCCAATAGTGCTGAAGCTGAGAAACTCTAATCTAGATATTCTGATTTGGTGGTATCTAATGGGATCCAGAAATCTGTATCTCTATCCAGGGACCCAGCTTTTTTTATAAAGGCTTGAATATACCAGTATCAGTTGGAGTTGTTGAAAAACTTTTTATTAAAGAGGGACAGAAAGTGAAGAAGAACTAAAGAGCCTCTTGATGAAAGTGAAAGGAGAGTGAAAAAGTTGGCTTAAAACTCAACATTCAGAAAACTAAGATCATGGCATCCGGTCCCATCACTTCATGGCAAATAGATGGGGAAACAGTGGAAACAGTGGCTGACTTTACTTTTTGGGCTCCAAAATCACTGCAGATGGTGACTGTAGCCATGAAATTAAAAGACGCTTACTTCTTGGAAGGAAATTATGACCAACTGAGACAGCATATTCAAAAGCAGAGACATTACTTTGCCAACAAAGGTCCATCTAGTCAAAGCTATGGTTTTGCCAGTAGTCATGTATGGATGTGAGAGTTGGGCTATAAGAAAGCTGAGCACCAAAGAATTGATGCTTTTGAACTGTGGTGTTGGAGAAGACTCTTGAGAATCCCTTGGACTGCAAGGAGATCCAACCAGTCCATCCTAAAGGAGATCAGTCCTGAGTGTTTATTGAAAGGACTGATGTTGAAGCTGAAACTCCAATACTTTGGCCACCTGATGTGAAGAGCTGACTTATTTGAAAAGACACTGATGCTAGGAAAGACTGAAGGCAGGAGGAGAAGGGGACGACAGAGGAATGAGATGGTTGGATGGCATCACCGACTCGATGGACATGAGTTTGGGTAAACTCTAGGAGTTGGTGATGGACAGGGAGGCCTGGCGTGCTGTGGTCCATGGGATTGCAAAGAGTCAGACACGACTTAGCAACTGAACTGAACTTAACTGAAAGAGGGACCATTTATAATAGGCTTTGAGGTGGGAAACAGAGATATGAAAAAAATGAAGGGTAAAGGGGAGACCATTCTAACAGAAGAGCAAATCGCACCCAGTAGAACAAAAGATAGTCAGTAACATTGGCTGAGCAATAGATAGTAACAAGCAATCACAGCGAAACCTCTTTCTGCATGGAAGGCCACTCTCTTCATGGGATGTAGCTGCATTTCTTCATCTTAGTTCTTAACTGTTGATAATTAACTGATATGTCTTTTCAACTCATTTTATATCCCCTAATGTGAGTGTAGATTAGATTAGCCCATGCCCATGTTCATTTTTGTTCTAATAATTTCTTCCATAAAATTCCAACATATAAAGAAGAGAGGGAGAACCAGCTTTTATTAGATATATCTGGTTTGATGTACACATCTGCTTCTCTTTAGTCATGTGAGCGTTGGGCTACTAATAGGGTTAATATTGATTTAAATGAAATAATAAGCATAAAAAAATTAACTCAGCCCCAGGAACATGGAAAGCACTCAGTAAAGGTCAGCTGGTGTTTACTATTTTTAAAAATCAAAATAATATGTATATGTCATAATATTTTTGACACTATTTAAATGAACATTAAAAAGTGAAGTTGGGGTAGAAGATAAGGCTTTTATGGCAATCTTGGCAACTGATTATTTTGTACATTTTTTTGATTGATGAGGATTGAGAAAACCCTACTTCACAGAAAGGAATATTTGTAAAGGTTTTGTAAAGATGTAAAGATTGTAAAGTTGTGCTCACATGCACATCTGAAGATATTTTTAAATCTTGAGACCAACACCAAATGATTCAACTTGGCAGGTTAAGTCAGTGGTGGTCTTCACTGTGTTTATGATAAGATAAATAGCACAATTAAGTGTGCATATTGCTTTCTGAAAGTGAATTAGTTATATTTGCATATGAAATCAGTTATGTAGAATATATCATACACTATGATATTTACAATCAATTCTTACAGTAACTGTATGCATATCAAGGGTTCCGTGGAACACAGTTTGAAAAACCCTCTGGTTAAATATATATTCCCAGATGAGTATGTTATAAGGTATAGAATAAAGAAACTCACTGTCGTCCAGATAGATTATATTATCTGTTTTCTCCTGATTAGTGAGCCTGATGCTTCCTGCATGAATAGATAGTTGGACTGGCATGATTTTTCTCCTGCATCTTTTGAGATATGTGCAGATTAATTGTTTAATAATGCATTCCAGTATCTTTCCAAACACCAGAATTGGTGAGATTAAATTTCTACATTTTCAAGACCCATCTCAACACTTTCCTTTACAAAATATTGATCTAAAAAAAATGCATGAGAAATAAATGGAAGCTAATTTCAAATAAAGATTTAGATAAGCATTATTAATAAGACAAATATTCTGGGAATGAAAAGAGGTAGGAATTACAGAGGATACAACAATGGCAAAACAAAAGGAGGATAAAAAGTCACATTATAGTCTTAGGACTGGTTAGAGATTTTTAGTTGTTGCTCATTTCATTTTTATTAAGCATCTACTATATGCCACATGTCAGTTGCAATCAGATAGACCTTTCAGGGCTTCTATTTTAAATAGACCATAAAGAGTAGTTATTAAAATATATATTGAGTTATAGAAGTAAGTTTCAATAAAAAAAAATGGGGAGGTGGATAGAATGTGTTTGGACTGGTTGGGAGGGTGACATTTGAGTATAATTAAGGGGATAAAGTCCATTCTGAAGGAAATCAGCCCTGGGATTTCTTTGGAAGGAATGATGCTAAAGCTGAAACTCCAGTACTTTGGCCACCTCATGCGAAGAGTTGACTCAGTGGAAAAGACTCTGGTGCTGGGAGGGATTGGGGGCAGGAGGAGAAGGGGACGACAGAGGATGAGATAGCTGGATGGCATCACTGACTTGATGGACGTGAGTCTCAGTGAACTCAGGGAGTTGGTAATGGACAGGGAGGCCTGGCGTGCTGCGATTCATGGGGTCTCAAAGAGTCAGACACGACTGACTGAACTGAACTGAACTGAAGGGGATAAAGGGGGCCAATGCATGTGGCCATCTGGCAGAAGAGCCTTCTAGAAAGGGGAAATGGCAGGTGCAGAGCTTTTGGCAAGGGAATGCCTGGCATTTTTGTGGTCTAAGCAAGGAATTCAGAGTGTTTGGAAAGGAGTCAGCCTGATAGATGAGGGGTATTGAGAGTGTCAGATGATGTAGATCTAATATAGGGTAACCAACCATGCATCTTAGTTAGCCTGCAATAGTCTGGTGATTGGTTGTTGATGGCACCCACTCACTCTCAAAAGTGTTCTGGCTTATATGATAAATTATATGGTGATTTTAGGCTAGTAAGTCACTCTTAAAACTTCAACTCTTTTTCTTAGAGTCGTGAGAAGCCTTGGAGGGCTTGGTCAAAACTGGGTCAAGAGAAGACTTAGGTTTTATTAGGATCACTGTCTTCTGGGTTGAGAATGAACTATTGGGATGGAGTGGCAGTGGCAAGGGTGAAAACAGGAACTAGCACATGCAGGGTAGCCAGAACTGAGTTGTTTGACTTGAAGCCACACAGCTCACTAAGGATACAATGGGACTAGGATCCATTCTTATGACTTCTAATCTGGTGTTCTTTTAAATCTGCCCAGTTTCTCTATTGGTTTAAATTTGAGGACAAATGGAATGCCTTAGCAGCTCTTTTTCAATCGATTAGACCTCCTGCTCAATGGCACCACCCAGCTACTTCTTCTTTATACTGTGAGAAATAGATGTAAAACACCCCCTCCCCACCCAATCTGTAATCAGCTCATTTTGAGTGCATCAAACAGGATTTTCTTAGGCCTTTCTCTTGAACTTCTGTATTTACACTTTTGGCTCATGTGACCTCTTCAGAATAATGAACTCCATATGCTCAGGGTATGCTTATTAACTCATGAGTATGTGATATAAGCTAATGTTAGATAGAGCCTAAGTACAGATGTCAACCTACATTTTATGCCTGCTTAAATAGAAGTGTAAGTATTAGCAGGAATTAAATGGACTCCCACAGGTGTAAATATGTCTATGGAAGGAATCCTTCAGTTTTGCTTGTATTTATTTCAGCTTGATTCTTATTTTATTTTTATAGGAATTAACTTCAATTTTTGTTCATTGCTTTCTTTAGTTAGAGTGTCTAACTTGGAGGAAGAACACAAGCCTTGATTACGCACTTACAGTTAACAGTTGAATATGTAGAATGCACGCAAGTGGTTGAGATGCATGTACACATAGATTCTGTTGTAACTATGTCCTTGAGATGAAAACTTCTATGGTTTGGGGGTGTGGTATGTATAAACACATTTACAGACACACTATTTTAAGTAACCTGTAGGTCCATGGGGAGTTTCCCAGACAGTGAAATTAAAATTTGTGTTCTATTAGCTACTATTATCATTCAACCAGCAACTTTAGCATCTGACAGGGAAAACATATTGGCACCTAATGTATGCATTGTATCTCTCCTGGTAATAAAGTAGAGGAAGAAGCTAACTCTCAGGGCACAGGGCATTTGTAAGAAATGAACAGATTCAATGTTACTTTTTATAAGAAATATGTGATGTGATGTAAGATGGTCTTTACTGTCTTGATTATATTTCTGTTAGACATACACACTTGAGATTAAGGGTTTTTTTTTTTTCTTCTTGCCTTCAAGTGACCATCCCATTTTCAAAATCCTTTATTCCATATGCTAAACCAAATCTAGTGGATTATTTTAGAGGCTCTTCCTATCCAACAGGGTAGCAGTTAGCAACCTATAAGAAATGCCATGTGGGGATTCTGCCCAATTTGGAGTGTGAGAAGGTGGGCAGACATGCTGTTAGTACCCATGCCTGGATGTAAAAGAAGCAATAAAAATCACCATGGAATGTAGAGCACTCGAGGAGAGAAAGAGAAAAAAGAGGGGAAAAAGAGTTGTTTGAAAGTGGGTTTTCCCTATGGCTGACTCATGTTAATGTTTGGTAGAAATCAACACAATACTGTAATGCAATTATCCTTATTAAAAAAAAAATGAATGAAGCAAAAAAAAAAGTGGGATTTAACAACCTTTTTAGCAAAGACTCAGACCACTCAGAGCAGACATGTGCAATAAACAATTAGTGAAGTAATATCTGTCCAGTGTAAAGTGGTCTTTTAAAAAATTGAAAACTTCAAATTCTATTTCAGGGGTTTAATCTGAATTGTTATTTTTTATTTCATAAAAACTCTTTTCTTTATTTTGAATTCAGCTTCTTGCAAATCTTGAATCAAACTTTATACATCAAAACCGACTTTGTTACATTTAAATGTTTTGTCTTTTTGTGCGTGAAACAGAGGTACAGAACTTTATGTATGGTGATTCAGGAAGGGGACTCCTATGGTCAGTTGTATTCCTTATTTAAGCCCCTGAATCTATCATAAAATTCACTTTCTTATGTAATTATTTCAACTCCTGGTAGTGTCTAGTGGAACAAATAATCCAAAATAGTGGATAATCCAAAAATGTAATTTATATTTGGCTTCAGAACACATTACCAGATGTTACTCTAGCCGATTTCCCTTCTTAATTAGGCCTCACTTAAAGTAGGAGTTAATTTTGTCTTCATTAGCTGCTTCCAAATCAGCAGTATGGGGCAGGAAGGAAACCTAAATCTTGCTGGGAATTCGGGAGGAAGGTGGCCCAGTGCTGAGATTCGGCTGTAGATCATGCTCAAAGAATGGAGTTCAAATATGGCTAATCAAGATGATGGGCATATACACCAGAGATGTTTATTGAGCAACTTCTTTAAGAATTCTAAGACTTCTATCAACTGTTTGTGTTTTTTTCTCATGAGTGCAGAAAATTCTGTAATAGAAATTTGCCAGATAATAACCCAAAATTTTATATAGTAAAAAAGTGGAGGTTCAGAGAGGTTAAGTGACCTTTCATACAGATTGATCTTGGGGTAAACAGTAGTGCCTAAGGAACCGAAACTGATTAGTGAATGATAAGAAGACACCACTGTTTCCTTCTTATTGATGATTTAAATAATAAGGAAGAGTGAATTCTCCTGGCCTAATTCACATTAAGAGTGTTAAGATAATGAAGCTGTGATTAAATGGCTATTAAACTATTTTTATCAAACAGAGATCAAGCAAGTGTGAGAATCTGGGGACGCAGAGTGTAATTGCAATTCTACAAGATGTGGAAAAAATTACTATCCTAAGCAGGGCATGGTCCTTCCAAAATAGCCTGCATTAAAAATATTCAGGATACCTCATGCAGTTTTCACTCTGTGTTTCTCCCTTCAGGTGTCAGGATCTCAGAGTCCCTCATCTCCTCCTTAATTTAGTGGATTTATTCACTCTGTGTGCAGTTGGGTGAGTTGAATGCATTGTCTGCCCCACCATGTATAACTGGTTGAAAGATCCTTTTGCCAACGGCTCACAAAAGAACAAGACCTAGATATTATATACTGGATCCCAGATTTCAATCTTGAGGTGACTTGGGACATGCAAGGGGGCAGAATCTACCTTTCTTCAACCGTACCTTTTGAATTATATCACACTTAGTGCAATTCATATAGGGGCCCGCAATCCCAAAGAGAAGAAATGAACTTTCTGGCTTAATTGACTGCTCTGAACAACCATTTATTAATGACACAGCATTGTTTCAGATTTGGGTGTGTGTGTGTGTGCACTTACTCGTGTCTGACTCTTCATTGTGGCTTGATTGCCTCACACTTGCCTATTTCCCATTTTTATGTCTGCCTTTCTGCCCTGCACTGAGACTGAGCTGTTTGTGCAACTGTAGATCACCACCCAGTTGGTGATCTGCTCTCTCTTTTTCTCCTCTTTGCTTTTCTTGCCTTTAGTTATGTGGAACTAATCCGTATATTTTTTTTTATAAAAACAGTGGAAGTGGAAGTGTTAGTCCCTCAGTTGTGTCCGACTCTTCATGAGCTCATGGACGGTAGCCCACCAGGCTCCTCTGTCCATGGGATTCTCCAGGCAAGAATACTGTAGTGGGTTGCTATTCCCTCTTCCAGGGGATCTTCCCTATCCATAGATTGAATCATTGCAGGCAGATTCTTTACCGCTGAGCCACTAGGCAGCTCTATACTGAAGCAATAATGGAAAGCAACATTAATTGTTTAACAGAGTTCTTTTTGTCACATGCATTGCCTTCTCTGGGTATTCAGTTGTTGAAACTCACGTCAAAGTAATTGAAATTGTCAGAATAAGGTATAATGTCCACTCAACTTTACATGTTCAAATAATCTGTTGAGCTTCAACACAAAAGTGTCATTAAATCTTCTTCCTAGTCTGCTCTGATGAAAAAAAACAGAATTTGAAATCACAGCATTCTTTTCTTTCTTAATTCAAGAACAACTCTATCAAAGCAGTCTTAGAGCACCTCTCTGAGTAACACATATACACGGATGGTAAGAAAATGAAAATGTTTAATAATTATTTCTAATGGACATTGACTATAGTGATTACAGTCCCACTTTTCCATACTGATTTAAGACTAGCCTACTCACTCAGCATACCTCAACACACACACACACACACACATACACACACAAATACACAATGCCAGTCTTCCATTCCACAAACTCTTCCCTCCCATTGTGGTTTCAGAAGAGAGGAAAATTTAAATAGCTGGTGGTTTAATCATGTCTTGTAAATTAATTATGACATTATCAAGCTCCAGTATTTCTGCCATTGTATTTGGTGTACATTCACCCAGGCTTATTAAAGAAATTGGAGAAAAGTAGTTAATTTAAGTGTTCTTTGTCATTTTGACTTGGTTGGAATTATCATGGTTTGTTTACATTAGGGATAGAACTAAGATGCTATTGTATTGTGTGATTGAAAGCAAATAGGGGCTTGTAGTATTGCTGGGAAGTCAAACACAAAATGTAAATCGGAGTAAACAAAACTGCTCATTTATTGGTAAACATGCTTAACTATTTTTGCCTAAGTTCTTTTTGAACTTCAGTGAAATAAGCCTTTATGGAAGCTGGGTTATCTGGAAAAAATGTCCAATTTATTTATTTAAACTGTGTGTGTGTGTGTGGTTGTGTGTATGTGCGTGTGTGTGTGTGTATAAGCATGTCTGGTATGTTTGAGACATTTTCAAAGACTATATTTATTAGATAATATGGAGATATTTATATTAATGTAAATCTCATGATTTTGAGATGATTTTAAGTAATATGTTTCATTTAAATATAAGTTTTATTCAGAATAGTTCAATAACCTGAATTTGGTTTTTGGTACATGAGGGAATCTAAGTTAAAATTAAAAGGGAGAGATTGGCATCTTTGGATACCAGATAATGATCCCCACAGAAAATAGGGGCAGATTATTTCATGATCTTTATTAAGGTTGCGTGGACAGAGGCCAGAAGAGTTGAGGGTGAGGGGGATGCTCAATAAAGTCTTTCTACTCAACTGAGCAATTTGGATTCTAAAGAATTGATCAATTTATGGAAAGAAGTGGTGCCTTTTTGAAGTTCACATGTCACGCCTTCTGGTTAGAATTTACCTCCTGCACTACAGTCTAAAGACTCATAGAACTGTCACTCTACCCTGCGTGTCTCAAACCACTTAACTCACAACGTCAAGTCCAGGGGCATTAAGGAAATGGAAACAAGTGTTAAAAATGCCGAATAAACTCTACCATGAGCATATATTGCTCTTCTTGGCTTCTTGAATCCAAAAGAGAAAGAGGTTCATAGTTTTCCTCCTGGATGGAGACTCATCAGTAATGAGGGAAAACAATTTTTATATAAAATAGAATGTATACGTGAGAAAGGCCTGCCTAATTTCTCTAGTAATACAATTTGATTTTCTGATTAGCTGTCTTATTCTGTGATTCTTGTAATTTTGTCAGGTCAATTAACTGGAGTTCGGTGCTAGCGAGAAAGGAAGTATGGGCACTGCTGGCTTCATTAGATGTCAGCAGCTTAGGTGCATTTTGTAATAGAATCTGTGTGGGATAATTGAGCTGATATTGTTAATGTCATAGTGTATAGAAGTTAAAAAATGACTTAAGAAGCAGGTCAGATTGGACAACATGAAGTGCTTAAAGAAGAAAAGGAAAATAATCTACACAATATATATTTTATGCAAAAAAACGCAGATCAGTGAATTACTCAGCAAGTAATCAATGACTTATTATATTGGATGCCCAGCATTGGCATTGGTTACCCAGGTGCACAAGAATATAGTTCATTGCCCTATCAACAAGGTGTATAAGCTCCAGTTTGGAAGATCTTGAGGTGGTTTTTTGTTGTTGTTGTTGTTGTTTTCTTTTTACAGAGTGCTGAAATAAACAAATATTATCTTTTATAACATGTTGTTTACAGGTTCTTTCCTTCCATTGATGGGTTCTCAAAGGGGCAGAATTTTGTCTTATTTCTCTTTGTGTCTCCAACACCTAGCATGACCCTGACATATAGTAGGTGTTCAAAAATGTTTGTGCAATAAATAACTGAAAATCAGCTTTCCAAGGATGTGTTGGTGGGAATGAGTGTAGCAGGTGGGAAAATGAGTTCAATTTATATTTGCAAGAGCCCCTGTTGGAAAGAAGATTGCCCTAGAAAGTACCCTTGGTCTTAAGAAATGAATGTGTTTGAGATATGCTACAAATAAGACCCTACTTAGTGACTGGCCAGGTAAAGAGGATTCAGGGTAGTTCCAGAGTTAAGGATCTGTAGAATTATTATACAAACCCAGAAAGTCAAGAGAAACAACAAGTTTTTTTTTTTTCCCCCAAGAAAAATCCTTAGTTTGAATTTTGAGACAAGGAACCTCTTATGAGGTAGAAATGTCCAGTAGGCAATTATAGATTTATGACTAAAGTTGAGGAAGATGTCAAGGAGAGAAATAAATGACTGTGGAGTGTTCAGTGATGAAATTATAAATGAAACCATGGAAGTATGTAGTTTCCCTTGGTATACTTTGAGTTTCTGGCAGTGTTTGAACAGAGAATTATCTAAACATTTTGATGCTTATGCTATACAGGAGACGGAAACACTATCGAAGCACTGTCTGAAGCTGCGGTAGATAATGGGTAAAACACTCTCAAGCCCTGAGGTTCTCTAAATCTTCTCTTTTAGTTAAGAAAATAAGACATAAATATGAGAAAAATGACTGTGAACGAGACAGAATCACATTTAGCATTATTAATACAGACATAATAAATAGCTAAATTAGAAAGCTCAACAATCAGAGATTGATCCAGTAGAGGTATTACTTGATTGTATGATTCAGACCAAAAGGGAGTTTGGAATTTGAGGAGGACATGATTTTTGTGTTATGGCATAAATGTTCCAAATTTCATGTATCATGTACTCATTTGGTTAAACATATTCAGTCTATGCTGATTAATAGATTACTCATCTCCCAGTGTCAACTCACTCATGTCTTCCTGTGTTTTATTGTCTTTGCAGAAGATAGATGAAGAGAATGAGGCAAACTTGCTAGCAGTCCTCACAGAGACACTGGACAGTCTCCCTGTGGA
Source organism: Bos grunniens (assembly GCF_055505025.1). Classification (NCBI taxonomy): domain Eukaryota; kingdom Metazoa; phylum Chordata; class Mammalia; order Artiodactyla; family Bovidae; genus Bos; species Bos grunniens. The sequence continues at coordinate 75,066,410 of NC_141170.1, forward strand.
TGAAGACGGATTGCCCTCATTTGATGCACTGACAGATGGAGATGTGACCACCGAGAATGAGGCTAGTCCTTCCTCCATGCCTGACGGCACCCCTCCGCCTCAGGAGGCAGAAGAGCCGTCTCTAGTAAGAACCCTTCCTACTGTTTAACAGGAATTGGAGTTGCCTCTGGCTACCCGCTGCATGGGTATGATGTAGTAACAATAAGGTTTGGATTTTTCATTTAGACTGATGCCAAAATAATCCCCAAGCACACTCAGAGTTGCAAATTCTGTGATTCCCTGTTGAAAACTGTTGACAATACAGACTTTGTGTGGTCTTACTGCAGCTTTTTGAAACTATCTTTTGCTGCTTATTTGTAGGTTTTGATGTCTTAGTATTATTTATGTTTATGGTTAGAAACTTCAAAAATGTAGATGACTAAAAGAATAGACAGAAAGTTCACCTGTAATTTCAAATAGCTTCTAATATCAAAAAGGATCAAAATCTCCTCTTGTTTTAAGATGTATCATGAGCATGTTCAGGAATTTTAAATAGATGCATAGTTTTGAATGGTTGCATAGTATTTTATTGTTCAGAGATGAACCAATTCATTAAGCAATCCCTTATGGTTGGTTATTTAGTCTTTTTCCTATTTTTTTTCATGATCATAAATTGCATGATAATTGATATATTTGTAGTTTTATTCTCATGCATATTATTTTAGAAATAGAGGGTAGATCAAAGAACATGCAATATTTTAAGGCTTTGCATCCATAATTCTTATGAAGATTGGAAAATAATAGCACATTTGCAACCTAAGTTTCCCAAATTTATGGTAGGCAATGAAGAGTGGATTTGTTAGCAATGAAGAGTGAATTTTCTTTTCAAGGCAGAGCTCAACCAGGATTTTATTAGTTCTAAGACACAGTTTACCTTCTCAGCTATGGTAGCCATTTGTCACTTGCCATAAATCTGATGTAAGAGCACATAATGTAAATTATGAAATGTCATTCTGCAAACTTTAATAATGTGCTTTGGCCTGCCTTATAGTTGTTGTTTCTCTCCCATCTCTAAGTTTTTAAATGTTAAAAGCATTCCATATAAAGCTATGAGACTCTATTTATATTCCTTTGCATTTTGAGATTTCTGGTCTGGAGGAGACTGTCTTATAAACAATGATAACATATGTATCTCCCAATTTTTCTTTGTGTCAGTGGCACTGGCTTTGCTCTCTAGTGCTCTGATTTCTTTATAATAATCCCCAATCATTTCCATCCACACCATGGTTTCAACTGGGAGGGGTTGTTGACTCAGAGTCATACTGCGTGTCCCAGCAGGGAGGTCCTGGAAGGCCAGTGAATCAAATGAAGAGACAGAGGTCAAGAGAGAGGAAATGTTTTGCCTAAGCCAAAACCCACATCTCCTGATCTACAGTCCAGGACTCTACCTTCTTAAAAATCCTTTTTAGCGAAACTTGCTCTTTTAGCCCAAATATTATTTGAATCAGTAGTGTTTTATGCTTATTTGAAAAACATGATTCAAAGCATCACAGAATCTTTCATTTATTGGTATTTGAATCATTTGGGTTATTGAGGGGAAAATGCACACACACCCCCCTAGCCTTGATTTATCAAAGCAGCTTTTCTCACCTCATAGGTATTTGGAATCTTTTTAGGAAGATTCTTTTGCCTTGTTTTATCTAAAGAAAAATTAAGGTAGACACAGCTAAGTTTTAAATGTGGCAAACAGTAATACTTTCACAATTGGTAGTGTAATACCCATTTTTCTAATTTTTAAAAAATTAGTTTCCTTTACTGCTATTGTGCTAAGGTGTTCTGTGATTAGAGTGAATCCATTTTTGTAATTATAATTAACTTTAAGATTAAAGTTTTAGTAGCTTATTCTCATGCTTAAAAGATGCCTAACTTTTCTCGCTTTCCCTCCTTCTGGATATGTTTCTAGCTTAAGAAGCTCTTACTGGCACCAGCCAACACTCAGCTAAGTTATAATGAATGCAGTGGCCTCAGTACCCAGAACCATGCAAACCATAATCACAGGATCAGAACAAACCCTGCAGTTGTTAAGGTACAATTGTAAAGTTTTTTAATACAGGAGGGGAAGTCACAAGGAGGTTTTGCTTAAAGCTATAAACAATAGGATTCTATGTATTAATTCAGCTGGAATCCTGCAGAGACTTCATAATGGTGAAACATTATAAAATGGGTCTCCAAAAGCAGTAGTCTAGCTATTTGAAACTAGGAAGAGTTCACTGATGCTTTGTCTTTGGACAATTGAAATGCAAGTTCTACCATCTGTTACTTCATGCCTATTTTATTAATACATGCAGCAGCGTGGGCTACAATAAAGTTTGCTGATAGGTTGGTATCATCTATGAGTGTCTTTAAGATGCTGCAGTGCCATTTTGCCAGCTGTCTAACCTGAGAAAGATTGCTCAGGAATCACCGCAAAAGATCTATCTCTGCCATTAATTGGATGGAATGCTGGCAATGACATAATTCAGTTAGCGGGCTGTATTAAACAATGTTTGTCTTGCCATTCACTGTGAGTGAAAACGGAGCGTTAAGGGGTACTTAAGAGAATTGTGAATACTGGGCTCTGGCAATCAGTGGCAAATTAAGGTTTAAGCCAGCTTTTTTTTTTTTTTTTATTCACAGTAAAGGCGCTGTAGGGTCTTGTTAGTTACATGTTGCTGAGTAGGAACATTGAAATGTAGGAGAAATGAAATAAAAAGCTGTATAAATGTCATTTAGGAATTTTAAATGTAATTTTCTTTCCTTGTTCTGCAAACAATTATTCACAGCTCATAGATCTAGTACACTTAGACTGAACACTTCATTGAAAATCTCATCTCTTCAGAAAACCTATATCCATTTTGATAAGGTTCAGTTCACTAATTTTCCCTTTCTTTATGCCTTGTTTTTAAGACCGAGAATTCATGGAGCAATAAAGCGAAGAGCATTTGTCAACAGCAAAAGCCACAAAGACGTCCGTGCTCAGAGCTTCTCAAGTATCTGACCACAAATGATGACCCTCCTCACACCAAACCCACAGAGAACCGGAACAGCAGCAGAGACAAATGCACCTCCAAAAAGAAGGCCCACACACAATCGCAGACACAACATCTACAAGGTAGGCTGGACCCCTGAACACCCACTGCTGGTAAGGGTGGTGAGGGCAGAGCAAACCTGCTCCAGACTGAGGACACCCAAACTTCAGGCTTCTGTTCCATCAGTGTCTCTCTTGACAGAGAGTTCAACACCTTATGATAGGAGGAAAAATAAATCCTTCCTTGAACATATCCTATTCAGCTGAAATGCAGCCCAATTCACAATCACCAAAAGGCTCCTGAAATAATAGCCAGGTTGTGGGAGATGGGGTGCAGAGGGAATTGCAACATCAGGTGTGGTTTGTAGGAATCTCTGAATTGCTGAGATAACTGAAGTTCTGAGCAAGCTGGGCTAACCAATTCATGAAAAAGCTTTTATTTTTTTCCCTTCCAATAATGGGGGAAAAAATGAGGCACTGTTGATTGCTGTTTATACTTTAAGAAATAGCAAATAGTACTTAGGCAGTCACTCCCAGTTATGATGTACATTCTATTTTTAGACTACATGGCGTACTCACACATTTTATTTTGTAAGTGTCAATTTGGAAATTCCTGGATATTTCAAATTTTTTCTTTCTATTTAAAAATATATTGCTTATATACTAAACATCTGGGTTGACTTCTATTGTCCCCATACGTTACTGAAAAGCTGATGCTCCTGAGCAGATCAGGGTGATTTGGGGAAAATTTCTGTTGGCAAATATAAAATTTTCTTTATTTTTGGTGTCTTCCCTAAAAGTATTCTAGTTGTAGAGGCCCAAAGAGAGCTCATAGAAAGTTGCTGTTCCTTTAATATATTTAACTTCCACGTTATCTGTTCCTCTGACTTTGTAGTGGAAGTAGACACATTCTAAAATAGCAATTATAAACATCCACCTCTTTTTCTTCCTTCTGTTTCCCCAATTCCCCTTCCAGCTGCAGAGTGGTAGCCCCTGATCCCTGTTTTGAACCATGATTATTTCATACAGGTATGCTGTTGCTGCTGCTTTTAATACATCTTTTCTTTCCCAGTGTTTTGAATTTCCCTCTCTCATTCCTACTTCACCATAAGCCTGGGATTTTCATATTCTTTTAATATTTTTAATTGGCTCTTAATTAGGTTTTCCCTGGTGGATATCTTGAAATCACTGTCCATCCCTTTCTATCAGTTCAAGGAAATATACTTATCAAAATGAACCATAGTCTCTTAGCTTGCTTCTCCCTGATTGGCTTCTCAAACGCACGCACTGGAACAGTTTTCTTAGCTCAGGACCAACTGTGCTGTGGGATTCTAGGCCCTGAATTGAAGGACTTTCTGGACTAGTCTCTGCCTGGTCCTGGTCCTGGTCATGCATTCATTTTCTAGAGCTGAATTTGAAGCCACAAACTTGCTACAACCCTTTAGTGAGTGAACCTAGTCCAGCAGCACATGCTCTGAAGTGTGTGTGGGGTTTTCTGTTGTTTCCTTTTTTTTTCTTTTGTCCAGTTGGTCCTTTTGGATTTTGAGGGTTTTAAAACTTTGTCAATCCATGCACCACTAAATATTACTGTAATCTGTTACAAACCATGGCAGTGAGAAATTAAATTGGCCTTTGAAGGACATATTCTTTGGATGAGACCTGCTGTATGTAGGTTTTTTTTTTTTTTTATAAGGTATATTTCTGTGGTGTGGCAGCAAAAGTGTAGCTAGCTCAGAGCAGAACAAAGCTTATTAACCAAAAAAAAAAAAAAAAAAAAAATTCCTGTAGTTACTTAAGGTCTAAAAGAAAACAAACATGTAGCTATGGCTGATTGTTTAAAAACCAATAGGATATAAATGCTGAGTTTCAGGGGATATTTATGATTCAGAATTTTAATATAGAACATATATGAATGATTAGAGACAATAGCTAAGAGAACTTTCTGAGGTTTCCTTACTGAATGTATTGTCATTTTTTCACACTAGCTTCACGTGTGCTCTCTGTACTGTTGCGCATCAAGCTTACTTCCTTAGTATAATGGTCTGGACTTTGGCAATTGTGGGGGCCCATTTGTTCTTTTAATGCAATCATTCATTCATCAAAAATATCATAATCTCCATGAAAAAGATTCATTCCTGTCCTCAAGGATCTCAGAGTCCCTGGTCTTCCAGTCATTGGAACAGTGTGGTTAAACTTTCAGTAAACCAAGTCAGCACTTGGTAGTTTTTGTAAGTGTGGGCTTATTTTGGGGTTGGATTCTTGAAGCTATATCCTTGCTGTGGCCCTCATCTGCTGGTTGCATTTTGTCTCATGACATATGACCACTTCCTGTCCATCTCCTTCCATTGCCATAGGCTTTACTTGTACCCACCTATCAGAATTTTGGGAATCTTCCTTTGAACATTACCCTAAACCCTGAAAACTGAAATTTCAGCAACTTATTTACAATGCACATCATTGTGTGACAGCACATAGTTCATACCTGGTGATATTTGTGTAGAACCTGTATAGGTCATCTTAATTATTCATTGAGCACCAGAGAAGTTGGTAAAGTTCCTTCATAAATGTGTTCTTTTTAAATGGCTCTTTATATCAGATATACTAAAAAATTAATGTCAAATCAGTTTCTTTATTGGTATATCTGAAAAAGCCGATCAATCAGCGCACCTAATTTGCGTTAGCTTCATATTTCTGGATGCGCACTGGATAGATGATAAACACGCAGTTGCTTGAAAATGAATTTTAAATCTACAAATTAAATATGTAAATCCTATTTGTCCAAGTAAAGTATCTAATTTCAACCTAATTTAGACATAAATAATATTTTCACATTTCAAGGGACCTTAATTACTGAGGTTGATTAATTTGTTTTAATATCTACTGAATACAATTCTTTTTGATAATAGGAGAAGGAAAACATATTCTGGGCCCAACTCTGCCAGTAACTAGTTTTATGGCCCTGGAAATATCATTAAGCATCTTAGGTCTCAAGTTTTTCATCCATAAAATAAGAAAGTTTATTCTAAAGACCTTTTTGGTTTCAAGTCCATGATTTTCATTACATAAATGACTACCTCTTGACCTTTTGAAAGTAGTTATTTTAATGAGAAAAAATGACAAAACCTACATACATATAAATATATCTTTATAGATAAGCATATATATATATATATATATATACACACACACATAATATGTGGATGTATACCCCAAGTACGTTTCTCACCAGTTTTCTCCTCCTTCTGTTCAAAATACAAGACTGCCAAGGAGAAGCAATTGAAATTTTGGAGTGAGAAGATTCTTACTCCACCCTTCATAATTGGGAAATGCCTCCTGTAGGAGGTAAGACTCAGGAAACATCAAAAGAAGTAGATGAGCTCTCTTTGCAAATCTATAGGTCTCTCAACTGATAAACATTATTTTTACTTTAGTTGTCTATCAGATTTGGGGATCTGAACCCTTTTAAACTATTTGGGTCAGTGTTTATAATTTGTCATGTTCTCTCAATTAATTTTCAGCAAATAGAATGGTTATTGAGGGAGTTTGGCCTCATAGAAATAACCTATTCTCAAAGATAGATATAAAATTATACATTTTAGGAGAAAAATCAACTGAATATTCATAACGTTCTGTCGTCTTGTAGTTACTCTGCTGTTTTCGTGTCTAAACAAACCGTGTACTATATTCCAAATTAAAATAGAAAACATTATTTTTCTCTGATGGTCTTATGCAAATTTTGTATCCTTAACAGTGATGCTACATTTTGGGGAAAATTCTGTTTTCATATGTTTTCAAATGATAGTTTACTGATGCAAATATTGTTTGGAATTTGTTTTAGCACAATGGACTGTTGTCTGACTTTGATCCAATATTCAGGGATTTCCTTACTTTAGTTTTCCTGTTTCCAGTTTCCAACTTGACTGTTGTAGAAACAAACCAAATCAGAAAAACACTCAATATTTCATAATTAGTTTCCTTTTTTTTCCTTTAGCCAAACCAACAACTTTATCTCTTCCTCTGACCCCAGAGTCACCAAAGTAAGTATTAAGAAATGTAACCATTTTCAGAAAGGGAAGGGGGTTCTAATACATTTGGCTACAGCAACTCCATTTCAGTTTGTTTTTATAAATGTGCCATATCTTCCAGTGACCCCAAGGGTTCCCCATTTGAGAACAAGACTATTGAACGAACCTTAAGTGTGGAACTCTCTGGAACTGCAGGTAAGCCTTACATTTCATTTGGACCTTTTTGAACGGATGAGTGTGTATGTGAAATGTATATTAAACAAGAGTATAGTCTCTATGCAATTAATGAAATTAACTAAGAGTATAAACAACATTGAACAAGAAATTATCTATAAATATTTTCAGTTGTTTATTTTTTTTAAGAGGAGACATTTACTGTTTGTCAGACTTGGGCCAGACTCTCTGATGTATATTACTGATTTGGATCCACAAATAAACCTCCTCCCACTTAAGACACTAAAACTTGAGTAGGAGGAGAAATGAACACTTATTGGTCTTCCACTCAATAAATATGTCAAGCATATATGTCATTTTAGCTAATTTCACAAGAACCTCATGAAGATGGTAGTGTTTTTGTTTTTGTTTTTTAAGATGAGGAAATAAGGTTCAGAGATGTTAAGTAACTTGCCCAAGATCACAGAGCTAGAAAGCAAAGAGCAAAGGTTTGAACTCAGGTTTACTTGAAATATGTTCTTACTGTTTATTATACCTAATAGTATAATGCTCTCTTATATATGATACTGTTTTTATGTCTTTTCAGTAAAGGAGAAAAATGAAAATATGCCCATTCACCAAAACAAAATGTTCTTATATATTTTAAACAAGAGCAATTTCCTTCACCATTTGGACTTCTGAATTTATTTGGCCAGTCTTACTCCACATCCTGAAGAGGAAGAAGCTTTAAAAACTTGAACTAACCCCTAAGAGACTTACAAATCCAAACAGTTCCTAGGCAGACATCTGAGTGGGGTGCAAATGGTACCTTTGCAGTAAGAACTTAGGTTTAGGTACTTGAACCTCACTAGAAAGTGAATCTTAGGATGTCTAAACAAGAAGTTCCTAGGCTCTGGCCATTGCTGATAAGGCTAAAGGAACAGTAAGTTAAACAAGATGCTTTCAACCAGAACTGTGGTGCCTACACGCACCGTGGTCATTGTTGCTAAGTTTAATTTCATACTCTGAGTTTGCTAAATTACTTCCTTATGAAAGGTCTATTGCATGATTGCATGATTTGGTCAAGCAGTAGAGCAAATAATTTCATGGCATTTATATATATTTTATGTATGTATATACAGGTATAAATATATTGTTACATATACACATATACACACATGTATCCACATATGAAATATATACATAACATCATTTCTTAAATAAATTAAAATTACACATATGATTATAAGTAACTTTTGTGTGTATATATTATGTACATTAGACTCCTTATCTAACCAACGAGTGAGTATTTGGTGGGCTTATTTTAAAAAGTTGATTGAAGTATACACAGTTTGTTTTGCTTCTGCTTAAAACATACAAATTATGTATTCAAATATGAAATTTTTGGTGTAAGACAGATCTTTGCACTGAACTAAAATGTACTAATTGGGGATCCATTCATCTCTGTGGCACAGATGTCCCTACCAATGTATCATGGATGGTATTTACTTGTCTTTTCTTGCCTTTTGAAGGAAAAATAAGGCTATTTGTGTGGTAGCCTGAGTGCAAAATCATTGTAGATTTTTATGATTTTTAATATAAATCATAATCATAATTCCCCATGTTTTCCCAGTATTTTCATTTGACAGCCCTTCTTTTAGTAACATACCTTTATTGGATCTTTCTATATAAACTTGTCTTAATCCTATTTCATTCATCTACATAATATTTTATTATCTTACATAATTTCAGTCACCAGTATAAAAGACATTACCAAATTTGCGAAAATATACTACTTTGGCTCTAGTAACAATCCAGGTGAAAGGAATTCCATTAATTAGGAGAATTCTGGATTCTGTATGTGTAAGTTACTTTGGTTTAGAAAGGACTGAGAAAGCTTTCACTACATATAACAATACCAAGCTTTCCATTAAAGAAAACCATTTTTAAAATTTTTCTCTTTTTATAAATAATATAAGCTTACTGTAAAAAATGTCAAAAATACAAACTAGTAGAAAAATTGTGTATAGTTCTAAATTGTTTTCTATGAATAGTTTTATATCTGTGACAATTTTGTATACACATAATTTTGTATTCTGTTTCTTCAGTTAACATTTTAAATACAGAAGGTTTATATTATCACAGACCCTTTATTATCAGGTTTTTTTTAGTATGCTATTTAACATTGGTTTGAGTGTTTACCTCAAAATGTATAAAAACTTATTTAACTATACTTTTACTGTTATACATTTAGGTTGTTTTAAAGTGCTACTATTTTGAAATAGCACTAGGGTGGAAATCTTTGTTTATAAATTTTTTAATCTTGTTTTTCTCAAATTTCTAGTACTCATTAATATTGAATATAAGGATATAAATATCTTGGGGGTTTTGATCCATATTGTCAAAAGATGTGTTTCCACTCATGATCTTATTATATAAGTGTGGATATATTTGCCTTATTACATCCTAGCTAGGATTGGTATCTTTGTTTTTACAGTGTTTTGCTAATTTACATGTATATCATATAATTTAAATTGCATTCCTTCTATTCATGAGATTATAGTGTTACAAAAAAGCACTTAACTTTCTTCTTGTCAGAGATTTTACTATTTCTCTTACTGACCTAACATTAAATAATTTAATTATACATTTGAAAGGTTAGTAGATCATACTATTGAGATTTTATAAGAGAAACTTTAAAAAAACTTGTCACCCTTAAAAATATATACAGTACAGTGAATTTATTTCTGTTGGAGAATCAGAATTCATCTTACTAGTTTAAATCCCTCTTTCTTAGTGCTTTGAAAGGTTATTGAGTACCATGGAAATCAATTTACCAATATATATAACATATATAATACCAGCTCTATGCTTGCAACACAGTAGGTTTTGGGGAATATATAACAAGCATAAGACATAGAGACTAATCCATGTAAAGCATAGAATATTGTACTTGGCTCATAGAAGGTGCTAAATAAAAAGTCTTGTTTTCAAGATGTGGGCTTATAGTCAGTTTGTAAAATAATACATATTGCCCAAGTAACATGAAGGGAAGATGTTATTGACTGTTTATAATATTTTACTACTTTCTAAGGAAGGTGGGTCCAGAGATTGGTTTTTCATTTGTTGAGCAAGGTGGTAATGAGTGCAGATACAAATCACGTAAGCTGATGCAAAGTCAAATTGCATTACATACAGGAAGGTATTTCCAGCTACAGGAAAATCAAGGGATGAAAAAGAACTTGGAGGCTGCAGAAGGTGGCTGGAAGAAGTTTGAAACCTGCCTGGAGGATGGTATAGGGAGGAAGGGACTGGGGAGGAGAGTTTTTTTTTTTTTTTTTTTAATAGAGGTATTGTGGGTTTGAAATGGTAGACAATACCTCTATCTCCACTGAACATCTTCAGTAAAATTTGTGTAGTAGCATTTGAAGGATGAGCAAACACTGATTGTGCCTCAAGAGAATCATCCAAGGGAGAAAACAAGTTATCAGAGGGAACCCTTAACATGGCTTCAAGTTAATTACCATGATTGTGCAAAAGATTTAAAAGAATTGTAGAGAGAGTTCAGGATTGAAGAAAGCAGTAAGGCAATACCATTAGGCAGTGAACGACAGAGCTGACCTGTGGAAAGGAGTCTAAGCAAGCTCCAGGAGTTGGTGATGGACAGGGAAGCCTGGCATGCTGCAGTCCACGGGGTCGCAAAGTCAGACACGATTGAATGACTGAACTGAACTGAAGGGAGAAAAATATTTGCATTTGATTTTTACGTGCATGGGTGGAAAGGGGAGAAGATATTTCTGGAGCAAAAGATACCACATTATAAATTGAAACATAAGATTGTCAATATTCAACATTTTTGATGTGTGAAAAAAATGGTGATTTCATGTAGTACAGCCTGAATTAATATACTTTATAAACTGAAGAACTTCAAATGAAAGTAGTCTATAATGATATTTAAAAAAACAGCATAGTTTAATGAAGTGGTGAAAACCTTGGCTCTGATATTGGACAAACCAAAGTTCAAATTCTGGATCTACCCCAATCTATCTGTATGGCCTTTGGTCAATTTAATTAAATTCTGTAAGATTCGGGATGGTTTGTATCAAATGAAGCTGATCACAGTGCCTACATCTCATTGAGTCACTCTGAGGATTAAGTGAGATAAAACATGAAAAAAGCTTAGTCCAGTGCCAGCATATGTGTTTAATTAGCTATTCAATTACTAACTCTACATTAAATTAATCTATGGAGGTCACTGTAACTTTCATCTTTTCAACTTTGGCTACCTTTACCTATTTCCTTTTATTGGTCTTAATATTATCTCCTGTTTCATATATGAAGTTATATATTCTTTTATATAAGTATTCTTTTTATAGTAAAATCTCCCTAATTTCCCATGAAATTGAACATATACTGCTTTTGGTATGGGTGTGAGATTTACCAAATCAAGGTAGAAAAATCTCCCCTTGGGCATTCATTTGCAACTACAAGTCCTAGAGGCCAGGCACTCACTAATAGGCACTTCACATATATCAATATTATTTTTTGATTCTCTGTCCACTTAATTGTTAAGGAAAAAAATGTTGATTCTAGCTCTGTGGTAGACCCTGGGTTCAAAGCAGGTCTGTCTGACTAGAGATTATGGCTCTTTCCTGAAGCCTGAATTTTAAAGATAGTGGTGGACATCTGTTATGTTAAATACGTTTTATTTCACTTGCCAAGTGTCATTGATTGGTATTGGCTGCCAGAAGCATTGTGTTGAGAAGGATTCTAAGGCCAAGTCTGTACTCAGTGGGAATGTCACGATCAATTAATGATGTCTGTTGCCTGGAAAATCCCATGGGCGGAGGAGCCTGGTGGGCTGCAGTCCATGGGGTCACTAAGAGTCGGACATGACTGAGCGACTTCACTTTCATTTTTCACTTTCATGCACTGGAGAAGGAAATGGCAACCCACTCCAGTGTTCTTGCCTGGAGAATCCCAGGGACAGGGGAACCTGGTGGGGCTCAGAGTTGGACACGACTGAAGTGACTTAGCAGCAGCAGCAGCCATTGGGGCAGCAGAGGGGTAGACAGGATGGGGACGGCATTCAGGCTGTTGATTTGTTGATCCTTGCTGTATACGTTTAATGCCTTTACTTACAACAGAGCACATGGCTCAAGCTGTTACCCAGGCCTTTCTTGTGTCTTCTTTTTCTTTACTCTTGCGAATTTTAGTGAAATTTTCCAAATGTTTAAGTGAAAATATAAAGAGTCAACAAAATTCTAAGACCTCCAGAATAATCCCTTGGCCCCATCTGCGGAGTCTAAGGGGAACAGGAGGGATGAGTTAGGAAGTTTGCTTTATTAGGTATCACCAGCTGGTCTGACTTTGTGATTGTCCTAAACTAGCTCATTGTGGCTGATAAAAAAAAAAAAAGCATCTCTTTTACAGGTGTAAAAACTAATTTGATTTCAAAATAACTGTTAGTAAAGCAAGATGAGAAAAAAAGAGAATGCTCTTTTGGCAGAAGGCATTTAAATCTATTGCATATGGAGATGTTCAGAGTGTTAGAATTTTTGTTTCTGAAATGGGAATGGCAAAGCAATGTCAGCTCAACACGATGATGGTTTTAACCACAGGACATGAAGGAATTTGATTTAGGTAACAAAGTGAGTGACACCCCCCTCCCCAATTTTTATTTATATATATGTGTATATATAATACATACATATACGTGTGTGTGTGTGTGTGTGTATCTATAGGGAGTTTCCCTTGTGGCTCAGTGGTAAAGAATCTATCTGCCAGTGCAGGAGGTGCAAGTTCTATCCCTGGGTTAGGAAGATCTCCTGGAGGAGGAAATGGTAGCCCATTCCAGTTTTCTTGCCTGGACTTAGGAGCCTGGTGGGCTATGGTCCGTGCGGTTGCAAAGAGCAGGACATGACTGAGCACACCTGGGTATAGGCATATATGTATATACATGTATATGTATTTATACGTATCTATATACATAAATGTTATTGTTGTTACTATAAAAGTAATAAGAATTAATATAACTATTTTCAAGCTATTTAGGAAAATGGGAAGAACAAAATCATCAGCAGTCTCACCACCCTAACACAAGAGGCCTTAGTAATGTTTTCCTCCGTTGACATGTATGTTTTCCCCATGGTTCTCATGATAATGGACTTCTGATTTCCTATGCTTTTAAAAGGTGATTTTGCTGGATGGAATATTGACAAACAGCATACATTTGCTATACCCTCTTGCTATATACATCTTCTGTGTGTGTGACTTATCTGTGGGGAAATAGAACAAAGCAAAATATGAGAAGTAGTTTTTTTTTTTTTTTCTTCCTTTTTTGGTGGTAGTAGTTGGTAGTTTTAAAGGAAAGCCACAATGACAGAGAACGAGAAAGTGATTTTGACAGGTCGTATAATCCATTCCCGTGGCTGAAGAAGCCAAGAAAGGGAGACCCAACAAATTCTCTTTACAGCCCATTCCAGTGTTTGGCAACTTGTCCTGACAGGAATTTCTCCCATATTTCAAGCATATCCTTCATTCTCTTGTTTTAATCTCATTCTTCTTGCCTCAACGTCTGAAAAGTGCCTCAGTTTTCTTTTCTGGAAATGGTACTATCTAATTTCTTTCAAGCCAAGGATAGCAAAGCAGTTTTCTCTCCCACATCTACTTCAGGGGTTTGGTCAGAGACACCCTGACAACTTCTCCTGCCCCAGCTTTGTGGGAAAGTGCCCGAGGGCCAGTGGATAACAGCTCTACATTTTCCATGAGAAAGAGCTGGGGCACTAGACACATGTCATGGGAATGTTCTCAAGTTTTTCTGTAAGGCCAGTTTGTTCCCCAGTAATCAGGAGTGACATAGGAAATCCTTAAAAAGCAGGAAAGGTGGGAGCAACATCAGTCAGAGTGGACATGCCAGCCTGGGTACCAGAGCAGGGTGTGAGAGAGGCCCTTCTGTGCCAAGGATTAACACTTTGATTGCTGGCTTTTGTAAAGATCCAGTAAGTCTTGGGGAAGTTAGGGATGAAGAATGAGCACTGGAGGAGCTTTTATAAACAGAATATTAGCAGTAACAGTAGCAGTAAACAGTTCATACTGATTGAGTTTCAGTCCTTCCTATGCACCCTTGACACCCACTCCAAGTTCTTGAAGCCAAAAGTATGTGCATGGACTCAAGTTACACACCTCTTTGCCCGGTCCTCCTTCTTTGGTAAGTTTTTAAGAAAATTAGAAAATCATCTTCTTATTTTCTTTCCTTGAGAAATCTTTGAATTGGCATATAACATAATAAAAATCCCACTGTCAAACTCCAAAGTAAGTCTCAGATTTAGCAAGAGGTTGTGTCAAATGCAAACCATAAGACTATGTAAACTATTTAAAAAAATCTTGCTGAAGCCTTTGGCTGGATAGTGGAGCACGGAATACAGAGTAGAGGACTCGCCATTTATTAGAGTCATTCAATTAAATAAACCAACCCAAAAGAGAACTCCTCAAAGGAAATCGTTTTATATCACATAATGAAACACAAAACCAAACCAAACTTATCTCTGATTTTTTTTAAGGTTTGTTTAAAAAGATGACTGGAGAGTGTGTACCACTCCCCCCAGATTTGCTGTGCAGAAGTGCATAAGTGTGAGTGATGTAGAGGTACTTGTTTATTATAGAGCACATTTCAATGCAGTAATCATAAATATTGCTAAGGTTGTGCTCTGTTGAAATATGACCTACATACTCTTGATTGTTTGTGTTACGTGATTTGTCTGACACCCATTACATTCTGGGTAATAGCAGCCATTTGTTGCTCTGCACAGCAGGCTCTTTTGACAAAAGAAAATAGGCAGCAATAAAAAAGCTATAGTCTGAATTACATTCTGCACAGTGCTGCACTGCTGAGAGTTTGTGCAAGTGTGTTAACAATGTTCTGAACTGCCTCTTGTCAGCCTTCAGCCTGTAATGGCCATCTGTCCTCACATAAATCTATCAAAACCTGCTAAGTTCAAGAGAGAGCATGGAATATACCTTGTACTGTCAACACCAAAATGTACACATTCCCCAGAAAATCAACACACAGGAAATAATCCAGAGGTTATGGGAGGCATTAGCACTGTTGATTTAGGCTTGTGGGATGAAATTGAGAGTCTGGCGATTAGTGGGAAGATGACAGGAGTAGTGGCATTAAGGAATTGAGTATTGACTGCCCTCCTACCACAAGGGAGAACCTTCTGGATGGAGGAGATGGGGTTAGAGAAATCAAATTAGTTCAGGAGCAGCAAAGGGTTCCCTGTCCTGTCCATGGCTCCTAAACTTTGGACATCACATTAGAAGAAACAAAAAATACTTCTGACACCTCTGTTTCACTTTGTTTTGTTTTGCTCTGGATCTCAGGAACTCTATCTGGAAATAGATTTTCAATGAGACTCTGGTCCCACAAACTCTTGTGACCCTCAAGATGTCTCAGTCTTGCTTTGGGATGTTCTCCTTGAATGAAAAAAGTTTTCAGTTAAAAGTAAAAAGTTTAGGGAATGATCTGAATTATTTTTTTCCTGTCCACCTACTCCTAATCCAAAAATAACTTCCATCAACTAAGTGAGTATTATATTTGTTTTAATGAGCAGTGCCAATCGAAGCTTATCACCCTGATATTTTCACTCATAAGGTCTATCTGGTTATCTTATGGTATTTCTGTAAATTTTAAGCAGATACACAAGAACATGTACTTACCGCAGATTTTAAAGAGTCATCTCTTTATGAAGTCCTGAGGGCTGAATCCCTGAAATGCCAGCATTTGGTAGGTTATTTGGCACATAGTAGGTCCTCAGTGAATGTCTATTTAATCACCATGGCCCATCTAAAATGTGAAGGACGTGAAAGGCTTTGTTTTTAACTCTAAGAAACTACTCAGGGTGTCGGCACTCCCAAGAGCAACTTGAGAATCAGTTATTTAAGCGATAATGAGCTTAGGTACTAGGACAAGGGTTTCAAATGTTCAAGACGAAAAAGAATTTCTATATTTAAAATCCCTAGATAGCTGAGCTATTTTTAGGACTAGTCTCTCTTTAATAGTGGCCTAATTTGGTGTTTCTGAAGTTTGGGGTTTCTTTTTATAAGTCTACAATGTCAGTCAAAATACATCTACCTAAGATCAAGGCAACGTGCCACCCAGACACGGCAGGACAGTGGCTGTCCATAAGTGGTCTGTGAACTGTGTCATTAAAAATATTTGACCAGCTTCCCAAGTGATCCTCGGGCCACTGAAATGGAACACCTACGAGTAAAGGAGGATCTAGAAAAATAAAAACAAGTGAAACATTTTGCAAAAATAAGCCCAAGCAACATTTCCTCTGAGAGCTGCTAATCTATTTGAAGAGACAAGATATAATTCACATTCAGAAAAAGATAAGCGTGAAAATATAGCAATATCTGATAAGTGAGTGATCCTGGCAGTAAATTATTAGAAAAGTAAAAATTACCCCAATTCAGAGTATCATGAAAAGATTTATGGAGCTGTATTTGAGGATGTTGAATGTCATTTCCTCTAATTCAAGGGCTACATCATTTGGAATATTTGACTGTTATTTACTCAGTAAAGAGAGATTATTCATCATTATTTCTTTGAGCATCTTAGCTTCCTGTGAGAAATATTTGAAATCTTGTCATTTCTTTGCTGAGAACTGGTATCTTTAAATTTGTTGTAGTGGTAATTGAAGGCAGGAGAGCGTGTAGTGTTAACAGAAACTGGTGTATATGAACATGGCAGTGCGAAGGGTAGAGGGAACAAGAAGAGAGAGGGGAAGGAGATAGATAGGGAAAGAAATAAAGAAAGAAAAGCAAGAGGAGAAGATAAAAGGAAGGGAAGTAGGAGGAGGAGCTGGAGGAGGGGAAGGAAGAGAGAAAACTGGCCATATAGGAATTTCTTTAGATTGAGTAAAAGATACGCTTGTCTATGAAGAGAGAACACAAGAAGGGTGAGCTTCATTCAGTAATGTGACCTCTCTATTAGCTCTAAGCCAAGAGTAGGGGGAGCAGGCATACAGTAGGCTGCTAATAAAGGGAAGATTTCTGAGACTCAGATGTGTCACAGAGGAAGAGCAGTGTTTGCTTCTCTTTGTGTTTGCATTTCCCTGTCTTTCTGAACTGGGATAGATTTCCAAAGTCACACCTCTTTGTATTTTTGTTCATGTCTTTCCCTCATTTGGGGAGAATTAGCTATGTGTGATAAATATTGCCAAATATTGGTGTAAAAATATTTCATTTTAAGGAAAATATTAATTTCCTTTCTTTCTTGTAAAGTAGGGGAGAGAGGCAGTGTCTTCCTGTTCATACCAAAACTTCATGTGGCTGTCTGTGACCTACTTGTGTGCGTATATATATATATATATATATATATACATACACATATTTTTTTTCCAGCAAGGTAGAATTTTCCTTGAAATGTGCAGTTGCCTTAAGTCTCACCCCAGGCTTCTTAGCAGACTTGAAGTTCTTTTCTGCTGAATAGCATTCACCCATCCTCCTAAATAAAAAGTGTATTGTAAACTAAAATGTTCCCTTGTAAGCATAAAGTCATTTGAACTGCAGCCTGCCCTTCTTCAAAGTTCCTTCAACTTTCCAGCCATTCCACAGTTCTTCTTCCTGGGCAGAAAGGGCTGAGCAGGACTTACTCGGGGTGAAACTGACAGAGCCAACCAGCCTTCACAGTCTCCCACCAAGACTTCTGATGGAATTTTCTGTCCTTCTGTAGAAAAGCAGGAAAGGCAACAATTTACAGATGTCCCCCCTTCTTCCATTATTTTTCCTCTCTCTCTTTTTTTTTAATTAGCTAGTTGCCAAAGCTTGGATTCGTTTCAGTCCTTCAACCTCATAATCTACCCCGACGTGCTGCTCCAAATAAAATGGTCCGCCGGCACTGCAATATTTAGTGTTACTGTTCACTTAGGTTTCTGTTGCAGAACCATATTTTAGACAGAATGTATTAGTTATGCTTACAAGAATGTATTATACCTACATTAGCCATGGTTTACTAAGTTAATGAACTGTGGAGACAAAGAATCATTGCTGTCAGGTTGTAGAGTCATCTGGTGCCCTGCCTTCGCAGACCATATTTTACTGAACTTTGAAGTTGCCTATGGCTTCCCCACCCTGCCCTGCATTTGCTGCCATCCCACCTTTTTTTTTTAAAGTTACCTAAATCTTTGGCACCACAGGTAGATATCTTTCATTGTACAAAAATTCCTACCCGCCTTGCATCCTCCCCAGTGTTCTTTGCAGACAAACATGGCCAAAGCCATTCACTGAGTCCCTTGAGTACCACTGCATTCATTTTCCATAACACAGACGACAGACTACCCTTGTGAACCTGAACTTTGGTTCTGCCTGGTGGTGATGCGTTCATGTTTCCTGGGAAGCAAGAGCTGTTAGCATTGTGTTTGAAATACAAAATATCAGGGCTTTCACTGCAGTCTTGCAATGCATATCTGTCTTTCCTTGGTGACAGAGGCTTCCGGGGACAGAGTCACTTTTTCAGGTCTTATCAGGAATTTAGTTTCCTTTGTTTTTCTGTGAGTTTTAACCATTGACTGAAATCTTAGGGAAGTGAGGAAAATGTGTCCTGGCACTTAACAACATTCTATCTCTTTTCTTTCCCTCTCTCCTCATTTTTTTTTTTTTTTTCCTTTTATTATCTTAGGCCTAACTCCACCCACAACTCCTCCTCATAAAGCCAACCAAGATAACCCTTTCAGGGCTTCTCCAAAGCTGAAGCCCTCTTGCAAGACTGTGGTACCTCCACCATCCAAGAAGGCCCGGTACAGTGAGTCTTCTTGTACCCAAGGCAGTAATTCCACCAAGAAGGGGCCCGAGCAGTCTGAGTTGTACGCACAGCTCAGCAAGACCTCTGTGCTCACCAGTGGACACGAGGAAAGGAAGGCCAAACGGCCCAGTCTCCGGCTGTTTGGTGACCATGACTATTGTCAGTCAATTAATTCCAAAACGGAAATACTCGTTAGTACATCACAGGAGCTCCACGACTCCAGACAACTAGAAAATAAAGATGCCCCCTCCTCCAACGGGCCGGGGCAAATACACTCTTCCACAGATTCCGACCCGTGCTACCTGAGAGAGACCGCGGAGGTGAGCAGGCAGGTCTCTCCCGGCAGCACCAGAAAACAGCTCCAAGACCAGGAAATCCGAGCTGAGCTGAATAAGCACTTCGGTCATCCCAGTCAAGCTGTTTTTGACGACAAAGCAGACAAGACCAGTGAACTGAGGGACAGTGATTTCAGTAATGAACAATTCTCCAAACTACCTATGTTTATAAATTCAGGACTAGCCATGGATGGCCTGTTTGATGACAGCGAAGATGAAAGTGATAAACTGAACTCCCCTTGGGATGGCACGCAGTCCTATTCATTGTTCGATGTGTCGCCTTCTTGTTCTTCTTTTAACTCTCCGTGTAGAGATTCTGTGTCACCACCCAAATCTTTATTTTCTCAAAGACCCCAAAGGATGCGCTCTCGTTCAAGGTCCTTTTCTCGACACAGGTCGTGTTCTCGATCACCATATTCCAGGTCAAGATCAAGGTCCCCAGGCAGTAGATCTTCTTCAAGGTAAACCTTGTCAAAACCCACCCAAAGCCTAAGATATCCCCAGGAATTAAAAAACAAACAAACAAAAAAAACAAGCATTTAAAACCCACTAGCAGCCCAGCCCCTCAACAGCATGTTCCTGGTGCTTCCGGAACTAAGGAGATTGTTGTTACCCATACATTCTTCCCCATCTTCTCTTAAATCTGTCCTCATTGAGCACAGCACATGAACCAGTCAGACCAGAGAGAGCAATCTGTAGAAAACTTGCTCATCTAACTTTTTCCATTACCTGGAGAGCTGCTCTGTGCAGAATAGTTGAGATCCATGCAAGATAAAGCTGACAGGGTACCAGGCTGGCGTTCAGCAGTCACATCCATAAGAGATGTTGCAAGAGAACATGTCACCAACTCCCAGACCTTTAAGCTGACTAGAGGTTCGCACACTGTCACTGGGAAATCTCACTAGTAGTTGGGAACTGAAAGCCGGTTTATGTTAAGACAGAATTCCAGGGGCTACTCAGTCATGCTGATAAACTGGGTTTTGCTGGCAGTTGCAAATGCCCTTTTTGTTTTTCCTTCTCTCTCAGATCTTGCTACTACTATGAGTCAGGCCACTGCAGACACCGCACACACCGAAATTCGCCCCTGTGCGCGTCACGTTCAAGATCGCCCCATAGCCGGCGGCCCAGGTAATGATGCACGTTCGCTTCCCTCCGTGCCTCTTATCCCTCGAGTAGATGACAAAATGTAGTCCAAAACCCTGCCCCCTCCCTAGTTTATGATTCATTTTGCTCGTGCAAATGGAGGTGGTTGACTTAATGATGAAGTTATGTTTCTCAGGTATGACAGCTACGAGGAATACCAGCACGAAAGGCTCAAGAGGGAAGAATACCGCAGAGAGTATGAGAAGCGGGAATCTGAAAGGGCCAAGCAGAGGGAGAGGCAGAGGCAGAAGGCAATTGTAAGCAGCCTGGAGCTTACTTTCATTTTACAGAAGGGTTTCTTTTTTTCTCTCTCTCTCATTTTGGGGGGATGTGATGGGCATAGATTAGAAAATATGGTAAGGATGCTGTTAGAATATGCAGTACTCAGACTTTTGGCTTTAGCATCAGTGATACCTCAATCCCTCTTAACACTGATTACTGGAAAATAAAATAAGTCCGTGTATTTCTCCTCCATACTACCTGTTTTTCACTCATCTGGAAGCTCATTATTGCATTTGACTTTTGTTTCTAAAAATAGAAGGAGAGCTGTATACTGGTCCCATTGACCTAGAAGATGAATTCTTCATACTGTTCTCTACTGCTTTTTGCTCTGAGTGGAAAATGAGGAGGTGTCACTGGATGGTTTCATCTTTTTGGCAGATGTGAGGGTTGTGTTGTCCATGGAGAGACTGTATTTGAGTAAGATTTAAAGGCAATGGTAGAAAAAGATTTGCTAAGTCCCTACTTCTTCCTTGTGCTGGGTCAACACCTCAGACATCCACATTTCTTATGAGCTACTTTTCAATAGCCTATCATGGATTTCAGCACCACTTACTGTAGGATATTGTGTTTACTTGACACATGGACACTACTGACCCTTTGGGATAAGGATCTAGATAATAGGAGTCTAGTTCATTCTGTTTGTCAGATCTTAGAAGGCAAAAACTGGGTCCTCCAATTGTCAGCATCCAGTACTTGTCCCAGGCAGACATTCCTAGTTGATTAAGGAACTCTTTCCCGCTGAGCCCCAGGAGAGCCTTGAGGACTTTCACAACCTGGTACTCCAAGAAGCCATGGCTCAACGATCAGAAATGGCACTGTTTTGTTCATTGCAGTTGCTGTCTGTTAGCTGCTAAGTATCATTTCAGTGAAGATCAACTTTTGATACATCTTGCATACAAGCTAACCAGGGCTTGCTGCTACTGCTGCTAAGTCGCTTCAGTCGTGTCAGACTCTGTGCGACCCCACAGACGGCAGCCCACGAGGCTCCCCCATCCCTGGGATTCTCCAGGCAAGAACACTGGAGTGGGTTGCCATTTCCTTCTCCAATGCATGAAAGTGAAAAGTGAAAGTGAAGTCTCTCAGTCGTGTCTGACTCTTCGCAACCCCGTGGACTGCAGCCCACCAGGTTCCTCCGTCCATGGGATTTTCCAGGCAAGAGTACTGGAGTGGGTGCCATTGCCTTCTCCAGCCAGGGCTTAGGGAAATGATGGATATGCTACCTTAAATACAACCAACAACCATCAAAAAATTCTTGACAAACCTACATAAAAGAGCTGACTAATAAAGTCCAAATCAAGCATTGGCCAACAGTTATCAGCTGGAGGAAAAAGGTTAACTGAGAGGTTTGTTAACTCAGGCACTCAAGGAGAAAGAAGGGAGAAGTAATTGAATATGTAGGCTAAAGGTCTAGGGCTTTGCTGCCATTTAAATTTGAATCTACCTAAGACCAAATTAAAGGCCTTGTGAAAATTATAGCACTTTCCCTCATTTTTCTCAACTTTCAAATTAGCTGTAATATTAAGATCTACCAGAGTATCATTAGTTAACATTTAACAAGATGAATAAAAATGGAAAATTCAGCTTTTCTAATTTTGCTGTTTTTAATTAATAGCCTGTTGAGTAACTATAACAACTCACATTTACAGAGTGCCATATAGTTTACAAAGCAGTTCATATACACCAAAGAGAGTCATGTTGAGTAAGCATGTAAGTAAGTAGCTATTTCAGTGTTTTCAAATTCATATTTGATGAAACTCTTCATGTGTCTTCCCAGAAGAGTGACACTAAAGAGAGAAATTATTGTGTCATATGTTTGCTCATTTGCACAAAATGTAACACAGCTATAATCAAAGCTGAGTAGATAAATATAGATAAATGGTATGTGCTTTTATTATTCTTTCCAAAGATAATATAGTGCCAGATACTTACTTGGGTGAAGAAAGGGAAGGAGGGCTCCTTTTGCTAGTTTGGCTCTGAGCAAATAGATCAATACTGTGATTCATCTGTAATATACTCTGTATTCCATAGATGCCAGAGCCAAAAGCACTCTTGAGGCCACTAGCCTCAGTTTGGAAGCAGATACCACCCTGCCTTTCCTTGGTGTCACAGATGTTAACAAATTCCTTGGTTAATCTTTTGACTAAGACAATATCAATTCCCTTTGAAAGAAGGCAATTATAGTGCAAATGTCAACTTGACGTATATTAAGTCATTATAATTAACTAGATGTTTGTGAGAATTTTGGCTTTGAGATTTTCATTTTTGTTTTTTAAAAAGCAAATTAAAAAAGAAAAATAAGACATAGAAATTATTTACTAACACACTGACCCACAGATAGTAAGAGATTAATATAAAGATTTGGGACTTAACTGTTAAACCAGTTAACCGGTTGGACAATTAGATGGTATTTCTGTAAATATAAGTGAAAACACATGACTATGTGAGAGACATTTGTTAGGTACCTGGGATACAAAATTAGGTAAGACTTCATCCCCACATCTTAGGGGCTTCAAGTCCACTGACTGGTAAAGATACGCAATGTGTTCATTGCTGTCATAGAGAATGTATCTAAGGTACTGAAGTGGCATACAGGTGGGCACCCAGCCCTGGGAATGAGGGAGGGCATCCCTAGAGAGTGTGAGATTGATTTGAAATCTAAAGGGAGGAGAGGGCAAAGGTTCTTTCCATGTGAGCTGTCCAGTGTGGTAGCCATCAGCCAGGAGGCTAATTAAGCTAGTCCCAAATTTAAATACACTGTGTAATTGAATTTTGAAGACAGTACCAAAAAAAAAAAAAGAGTTTAAAATACTTCATTAATACTTTTTATGTCAATGACAAGTTGAAACAATAATATTTTGGCTGTACTGAGCCAAGTGAAATACATTATTAAAATTAAATTTGTTTCTTTTTACATTTTAAAAAATGTGCCTCTGAAAATTTAAAAATTACATATGGTACATTATATTTTTATTGCAAATAACTATTCTAGGCAGATACTTTAGCTCATACTAAGTCTCTGGAAAAGAGCAAGATATATTGGGAAACTGCTAGTCATTTAATTATAAGGCTAGGGTACAGAAGAGGCAGGAGGTGAGTCTGGGGGGCTCCCCGGTAGCCAGATACTTGAAGAGTCTTGTAAGTCATCATAAAGATTTTGAAGAATATCTTGAAGGCATAGTGGAACTGTTTAATGAGGTTACCCTTAAGAAGTTTTTCTGACTGATTTCCTTCCTGAAAATGATCTGCTTTCTTGTGCCATAATGCATTTGCAAAGTGTATTTTTATGGAGTTGGGCAAGGAGATAAAGGCAATGATTTTTGACTCATTTGGCTAGATTATCTTGAAAACTCATTCATGAAACAGTTCAAGGAATTAGGACAGTTTGCCTAATTTGGTCATGTAGGTGATTTTCATTCAGATTTCTGAGACACTCTTAAAGTCATGAATGAATAGCAAATTACATTTGGAATATCTTGGGTGGAATGCTGATTTATTCATTAATTCAGATCAATTTTATAATCAGGGGATGAGCAAAACAGAGACTCCAGAAGGAAATGAAAAAAATGTTACAATCATGTAATAGGTATTTTACAAAGTTAACCTTTGCTGTCTTGTCTTGTGGTCCCTATTGACTTTTTTTTTCTTTAGTTCCATAAGAAGGAGATAGTGTAGGTCATCTATCAGGTTTTTACTGTGTATGTGTCCAAAAGTCTTTATTCAGACCAACTTCAGTGCACCAAATCAGACAGCTAAGAAAGGACTAATAATTAGTAATTAGTAACACAGAATCATATGTTGTGGTTGAATGTTGTCATTGTATAAGTCGCTGCTTTTGTCCAGTTTTCATCTAAATGATCTCAAAAACCAGTTCATCCTCTGCTTTTCTCAGTCTCACAGGCTTGAAATAATTCAGGTTATATTAGAACTCTGCAAGCCAGAGTCTAGTATTTAATGTCTAACTGTCACTGCTCTAATTTCTCGTGGAGTTCTAAGTCCAACTCCATTTGCAATCTCTACAGTTTCCTGCCAGAAAACATGATAATAGGATGTTAATTTAAAGGGCAAATCTAGACATTATGAAATGGCTCAGTGCTTAAAACCAAAACCAGATGTGCTTGGGCAATGACTATTTCTTTTCTCTTCTCCATTGGTCAGTATGCAGCCTAGGAGCCAGAAACAGAGGCTCATCCCTGAAAATTATCAGCTTCTTCCAAATGAAAAAATCAAATAGTTGTCTAATTTCTCGTAGTTATTCTTTTTGGGGAAAATAATGTCGTTTTCTGTTCAGGCCTTTTCAAGAGCTGTTCCATATGGGTGAATATGTTATAATATGAGTATAAATGCACTATTTAGAAATTTTCAGTTCTATCAAAAGTAGTTATATGTGCTCTGAGTCTATGGTTTTCATGTTTTCTGACTCATCATGGTGTTTACTTGCTCTTATTTGTGTATTAGCTTTTAAGGAGACTAATCTAGATTTTTTTTTAATTTATTTTTTAATTGAAGGATAATTGCTTTACAGAATTTTATTGTTTTATGTCAAACCTCAATATGAATCAGCCATAGGTATACATATATTCCCTCCCTTTTGAACCTTCCTCCCACCTCACTCCCCATCCAACCCCTCTAGGTTGATACAGAGCCCTGTTTGAGTTTCCTGAGACATACAGCAAATTCCCATTGGCTATCTATTTTATGTAAGGTAATGTAAGTTTCCCTGTTACTCTCTCCATATATCTAACCCTCTCTTCCCCTTTCCCCATGTCCATAAGTCTATTCTCTATGTCTGCTTCTCCATTGCTGTCCTGCAAATAAATACTGCCCTGCAAATATAGATTTATTCTGTATATATGCATTAGTATATGATATTTATCTTTCTCTTCCTGACTTACTTCACTCTGCATAATAGGCTCTAGGTTCATCCACCTCATCAGAACTGACTCAAATGCATTCCTTTTTATGGCTGAGTAATATTCCATTATGTATATATACCACAACTTCTTTATCCATTCATCTGTCAATGGACATCTAGATTGCTTCCATGTTCTAGCTAAGACTAATCTGGATTTATTCAAATTTATCCAACCTTAGATAGTAGTAGGCACTTACTGAAGCACAATACTTTGGCATCTGTTAGAATTCAGTAAATGTTAATCTCAACACTAATTTTCAAACCCTTTTTACCAAGACTTGCTTATTTTTTTTTATGAGAAACAACTGTCATATAGCTAACTGGGCAGCTCTACACTCTCTGATAGAGATTTTGATGCTGCAAAGTCAGTTAATTCAGTCATTTTTTTCTTTATTTATCCCCTGTCTTGATATAATGAGGATTTACCATACCTGTTAATGCAACACAAATCTTCAATTTTATTATCCACCTCATTAGCAAACTAGCTTTTGTAAAACTTGAAGCTAAAAGATACTTGATAAATGTCCTATCCTCCTTGATAGTGAAAACTGGTCTGAAAATCATTTTTCAAGGAGGTTTTTTCCAAAGGTTTAGAGTTCCTCCAAGCCTTTAAGAAGTTGGAAATGTTATTAGGCATTTTGATTTCTTTTCCTTTCATCTCCTGTTTAGAAATTAATGTCTTGAAAAATTGGCTGCAAGTGTTAAGGTTTTTTAAAGATATGGAATCTATTCATCTGTCTAATAAAACTGCAACATGTTAAAAATAATTGATTATTCACTAGACATTTTGGCCAGTCTTGGGAAGATTTTTATCTTTGCTTTTTAGACCTTCAGATGCCTTTTAATTTCATTTTTTTTTTTAACAGTAGGAAACCAAACACTCTAATCATTTTCTCAAATGAGAATTTCAACATGTATTTAGTGTCTGATCTTTGTAAGGTAACAAGACGTGGTCCCATTCCTGTGTTATATAAAAAGAGATTGACAGTCAAATAGGTGATTTTAAGGGATTGTGGACCAGCCATTTCTATTTCTGTCTCTCCTATCTAGGTCGTGTCTTCTTTTTACCACAGAATGTATCAGTATCTGATATAAAAGGTCCTCTGGTTTATTTTCTTTGTGGGATTATTGTTGCATATAGTTTCGTATAAAGAAGCAATTCAGAGACTATCCCGATATGTCTGCATATGGACGTGCATATGGTCGATTTTCGCTTTAACTTTGAATTTCCTTGAAGATGAACATAGGCTGTGTGTATTCCTATAATGGTAGCTGAGCAATTTCTGTATGATGGTTCAAGTTTTTTTCGCTCTCTTCTACATTTCTCCCTCCTTTTCCTCTATACAGTAGTAACCTTCCTAAAAATGTTCATTAAAAAAAAAAACAAAAAAAAAACAGTGCATAACACTCATGCCAGCAGGCGCCAGGAAGTTTAGATAACAGTCCCATCAAGTTGGGCTGTTTGGAGGGAGCTGGCTGCATAAATAGAATGGAATGTGATGTGATGATTCCCTTGTTCAAGTGTACAGCATTGCCCCGGGATATCTCCCTTTATATTTATTGACCTCCAGGATGTGCTGGGTACTCTGCAACAACACAATCACAGCCTTCAGCTGAGACATACAATCTACATGGAAGTGAATTGGGCAGCCCACTCTGCCTGCTATACTTCATCTGGTCAGTTATGTAGGCTCAATAACTGCTGTCAGAGGAATTGTGTTTTACCAGTTGCTTCAGCAGAGTGAAAAAAGTGAGTCCTTACACTTAACCCTGTAAAACGAATCATGGAAACCTGTATTAGTACACCCAGCTGAGGTTACCTGGGCAAAGTTTTTCCTATGATAAAAGCGCCAAACCTGATTTTCCTTCTCCATTGTCTTAGAGACTCTCAGGGAGTAAGGGCCACACTTGGGCACCTTTGATGTAATGAAAGGTATGGAGCTGGGTCTTGAAAATGATTAGTTGCCTATCGATTGATTTTTCAATAAATATGCATTGAGAAGATTCTTGTTTTGTGTACTCTTAAATAAGTAGTCAACAGGACTGATATGGT
This sequence comes from Bos grunniens, assembly GCF_055505025.1. NCBI lineage: Eukaryota > Metazoa > Chordata > Mammalia > Artiodactyla > Bovidae > Bos > Bos grunniens. The sequence continues at coordinate 75,094,168 of NC_141170.1, forward strand.
CACTGCTTTCATAAAGTTTTCATTGTATGGGGATATAGACATTGAAGACATTGAACACTAAATAAGCTACTAATATTTAATTATAATTGGGCACAAGGGGCTTCCCACGTGGCTTAGTAGTAAAGAATCTACCTGCCAATGCAGAAGACATGGATTTGATCCCTGGGTTGGAATGATCCCCTGGACAAGGTAATGGCCACCCACTCCAGTATTCTTGCCTGGAAAATTCCATGGACAGAGGAGCCTTGTGAGCTACAGTCCATGGCGTCACATAAGAGGTAGTGACTAAACAACAGCACAGAATTACAAAAGAGAAGTAGACTGTTCTATTAGAGCAACTTATAATAGGAACTAAAACTCATCTGAGGTCTCAGAAAGGAAACAGTTGTTGAATTCACTGTAATTCTAGACAGTATGTATGTTGATGGAGAGGAGGGAGGGGCAGTGCGGAAAGGATATTCCAAGTAGCAGAGAAGCACCTGATGCAAAGGCCTTAGGAAAGAAAGGAGCACAGTATATATTAGGGACTGATGGAGAAGGAAATGGCAACCCACTCCGGTGTTCTTGCCTGGAGAATCCCAGGGACGGGGGAGCCTGGTGGGCTGCCGTCTATGGGGTCGCACAGAGTCAGACACGACTGAAGCGACTTAGCAGCAGCAGCAGCAGCAGATCAGTATGGCTCAAAATAGAGGAAAGGAAAGAATAAGGTGTGTGGGATGAAGCCCAAGATGGAGACAGATCCAGATCCCGGATCCAGACAGAAGGACCTGGTAGATTCTGTTAATGATTTAGGTCTTTCCCTAAATGTTGTGAGAAAGCAATGACATGTTTTAGATCTTAATTGACATGATCCTCTTCTCTTAATAAAAACTATTCTGGCTGAAGTGAACAAATAAATTGGAGGAGGGTAAACAGCAGACACAGGATCCAAATTAAGAGGCTGTTATATTAGTTCAGAAGGACATGCTGGCAGCTTGATTTAGGGGAGATTAGATCAAAGGAGCAGATTTAGGAAGTAAAAATCCACAGGACTTAAGGAGTGATTGGATGTGAGGAGGGGACTAAGTGGGGAGAATTAAGGAAAGCCGTTGGGTTTTTGTCCTGAATAACTGGATGGATGGTGTTAACTTTACTGATACAAGAACATTGCAGGAAAAACCCAGTCAGAAGAGGATGAATTAGAGAGTTTGGTTTGGGTAATGTTGGTCTAGTTTGAGATGCCTAGGTGACATCCAACCTGGGATGTCAAATAGGTAGTTGGTTATTCGAATCTGAAGCTCAGAGTAATTTCCCTGATGAAAATGAAAATATGAGTTCTGCATATGGTGAAAGAAGATGAGACATGGATGCTCAAATCACCTGGAAGGATATGTATTACAGGATATGTCTATGAATTGTTCAGTTGTACTTCGCACGCATTTATTGATTGTCCTCTCTTTGCCAGGTCTTTTGCTAAATATTGGACATATGAAAAGGACATGCATTCAGTAAATAACAGGACATCTCTTTGCCTTAAGCCTAAATGACTTTTTTTTTTAGCATCTAAGACAACATATCCTAAGCACATCCAGAGAAAACGCTTAGGCAAGCTAAATCTGTGTGTTAGTCCTATGATTCCTAGTTTCTTCCTCCATCTAACTTAAATCTCTCCAACTGCAAGTTCATTTCATTCTTGTTTGTCATCGATAGATGTACAGGCTAGTTGATAAGGACATTCATATTAACTTCTTACATTCTTGAAAAATCTTTTTTTCAGTTTTGAGAGACATGATCATCTTTGGCCTTATCTTCTTGGAACAAGAAATATAGGATTATATCTTACACTGAGAATGTGTTCTTATTCTTCAAAAAATGAATCCATTCTCAGGCTTAAAATATTTTCCCTGTGTTTTGTAGGTTATAAATTGTTGTTGACTTTAAGATTATGATGATATTGACTCCACTTGTGAAAATTAGGCCACGCCCTTCACATTTGTTCCTAAAATAAGATTCACTGACAAAGTGAAATTTATAGCCTCTTTTATAGCTCTTATTCTTTGGACACCCATGGCTTACAATGGCCTATATTTTAAAACCGTGTTTTTAAAATTATTGGCTTTGGACCACCTATATCAGAGACACTGGGGTATACTTGTTAAAAATAAAGATCATTGAGCAGTATCTTCCAATTTTTTTAATATAGCTGGAATAAACCCCAATAATTTGCATTTTAATAAGCCCCCCAGGTAATTTACATTTATACTAGAGTTTAAGAATCAATATTTTGAGGGATGTCAAGATTTGTACATCAAACTATCATGCTGTACACCTTAAAATTATACAGTAATGTACATAAGTTATTTGTCAATAGAAATAAAAAAATGCACATGTTTTATTATTATAATTCTGAGTTAAGGAGAAATTAAATGGTTTTGCAAACCAGGTCAGTTTCTTACCAATTTTGAAAATTAATAGTGGAGTCACAATTGTTAAAATATTTAATAGATATTATTCAGCTCTTTAGTGATAAAAAGACCACATTACACATATTTTTTAAATAATCCATTAAATTTCATGTAGCAAAGGAACAGAGACAGAAAAGATAGAAGAGAGTGAGATGCAGCGAGTGAAATTAGAGAAACGGAAGTAAAACTTGGTTCAAGCATAGTCTCCTGTTAAGTTTTAGCGTGGATTTTGCTTTAATTGGCGTGCCGTGGGGGTTCTTGTTATGCAAGATTGTGCCTTCATAAATGGTTCTGGCATCAATGTCTTTCCTATCTTCAGAACCAGCAAGTCTCTTCTCACTTCCCCCTCCAGGAAGAGCGCCGTGTGATTTATGTTGGGAAAATCAGGCCTGACACAACACGGACAGAACTGAGGGACCGTTTTGAAGTTTTTGGTGAAATTGAGGAGTGCACAGTAAATCTGCGGGATGATGGGTGAGAATCTTCAAGATTATTTCTTGTTTAGAAGCTGACATATGTAAAAAATTATGGCCGTAAGATTACCAGGATGGGAATGCTTTGACAGATGACATGTTGAGTTCAGAACCTTATTTATTTTCTTTCATCCCTATTTATTAATCTTTCCAGTTGAGATTTCCTGTCCCAGAAATAAGTATTTAGCGGCTTGACAGGACAATCACACTGATAAATGGATGCAGTGGTTCAGAGGCTGGCACCAGCGAAGTCTCCAAAGTGGAAAGGGTTACAGTCATATATGCTAATGCTGCCTCACTGGCTTTGAACTTTTCCTCTTTGTCTGTTGCAGAGACAGCTATGGTTTCATTACCTACCGTTATACCTGTGATGCTTTTGCTGCTCTTGAAAATGGATACACTTTGCGCAGGTCGAATGAAACTGACTTCGAGCTGTACTTTTGTGGACGCAAGCAATTTTTCAAGTCTAACTATGCAGACCTAGGTATGGATTTTACTGTACATAGAATGAGGAATCCATAATGTTGAGTTCAAAATGGAAACATATGTAAACTGTAGCCACATTGGGCCAAACCATTACTACCTTTTACCAAAGGAAATATTCGAATATAGATTTTATCCTATTTTTTTTTTTTTTTTTTTACTTTTTAACATATGAGATGATTTCAGAAGGGGCTTAGATTTTGGTAAAGAAGAGAGCAGATTGTTATACTGCCTGCCCAGATGCTGAAATTCTGCGCTGTGTGTCTTTGTATGTGTGGTGGTATATTTGGTGTGTGCATGTGTTGTTTGTTTGTAATCTCTTCTTGCTTTTGTGCCTACCCTGAATCCTTTTATACAGATGATAGCATTGGCATCATTGCTTTGCAGAGCAGAATATGGAAAATTTTTATTCTTTTTTTTCTTATTATCTCACCAACTCTTAGAAAGGTTAGCATTTCCTACAAATTATACTCAGAGAAAAAAGTAAAATTTCATGTGCTAAATCACACTATACTTTCTTTAAAACAAAAGAAGAAAATAAACCTGCTATTTTTTTTTAAGTTTTATTTTATTTTTAAACTTTACATAACTGTATTAGTTTTGCCAAACATCAAAATGAATCTGCCACAGGTATACATGTGTTCCCCATCCTGAACCCTCCTCCCTCCTCCCTCCCCATACTATCCCTCCGGGTTGTCCCAGTGCACCAGCCCCAAGCATCCAGCATCGTGCATCGAACCTGGACTGGCATCTCGTTTCATACATGATATTTTACATGTTTCAATGCCATTCTCCCAAATCTTCCCACCCTCTCCCTCTCCCACAGAGTCCATAAGACTGTTCTATACATCAGTGTCTCTTTTGCTGTCTCGTATGCAGGGTTATTGTTACCATCTTTCTAAATTCCATATATATGCATTAGTATACTGTATTGGTGTTTTTCCTTCTGGCTAACTTCACTCTGTATAATAGGCTCCAGTTTCATCCACCTCATTAGGACTGATTCAAATGTATTCTTTTTAATGGCTGAGTAATACTCCATTGTGTATATGTACTTTGAGTGCTTCCATATGATGGGTACTGTGCCAAGGCTTTGCAAGTATTTTCTCACTTAATTACCAGAACAATCCTAGAAGTAGATATTATGTATTATCATCCCCATTTTACAGATAGGGAAACTGAAGAATAGATAAGTATTCATCTTTCCTGTTATAAAAATTGTACAGACTCAAGGGGTAACATTTGGAAAATATACAAAGGTATCAAGAAAAATAGTAAAATTGCCTATCAGCCTATCACCTAGAGATAACTACTGTTACCAAGTGAGTAATGACCTGTTCAGTATTTTGTCTCAGAACATTGAATTTCTTATAGTTGAGGTTATATTATACATATATAGACTTTACAAATCTACTTTTCTCAATTAATATTATGTAAGTTCATTATTTACTGTGACTCAGGGTTAAAAATGATTTGCCAGTATATTTTAATGGTTGTACAGTATTCTGTTTGATGAGCAGTACCATTATATTTAATCATTCCATCATAGCTAACACATTTTCTGTTTTTGATATTATAAATAATGGCACAATGGGCATCTTAATTTCCTCCCCAATTTTAATTTTGCTCCTTTCCGTATTAGTCCCTATCTAATGTGTGTATTATAAGCCTTTATGTTCCTTTATGAAATAATGAAGGAAAATGGCAAGTGTCTTATGCATATGACAATTATTTAAATCAATTTATAATAATAATAATAATGAATTAACATAGAAATCTGCTCTTAAGCATTATTAGTAATGCTTAAGTCTATCTGTCTTAGTAAGTCTATCTGTACTTACTTTGGCTTGGTATAAAGAAAAAAAGTAAATACCAAATACAGGTTTTTTTTCTTCCTTCCACCGAATTGATGTCTTCTAGAGTAATTGATACAGGTGGGGTGCATTGTTCAGGGGGAATATGCTATAATTCACTTCACAAGCTAAATAGATAGTATGAAACAGGGGAGAGGCAGCTGACTGTTAGATAGAGGCCTAGGGATGAAAATATAAAAGGTGGCAAGTCATTTGTTCAAATGTTGGCTGATAAAAACAGTCAAGACAGATTGAAGTCTTGAGTTGATTTGACTTGTTTTCTTCAGTGATGAAGGCCAGGGTGTTTTCTAGTGTCTCAAAACATCTAAAGTTTAAAATAAGCTACCTCGAGGGGCCTTTAGATCACGATTCATCACTGGTAGAGGGAGCATTGGATAGTACTTCCAAATTGAACTGGAGCCTCCCTGAAATATTTCTAAGAAGAATGCTTCCCTCCTTGTTATCTCTCTGCCTCGCCAGTGGCAATAGAAACTTTACCACTGCTAAGCTGGTTCTGTATTTCCTGAAAAGTATGTTTGATGTGTATTGTAGCAGCATAGGGTTTTCCAGTTCCCTCCAGCTGTACAATCACAGGAAAGGTAGTGGATCTGAGTATAGGCCTAGTGTAGTTTGACAGCGTCTTGGCTCTGGAATCTTGCAGGCCTGGTTTTGAAACCTGAGTTAGCTTTTGACCTTGAGCAATTAAACTCCCTCAGCTTCTGGTGCTTCATTTGTAAAATACCTTATAACGTTGCCGTGAAGATTATATATGTGTTTATGAAACCCTTAGCACAGTGTCAGTGTCTGGCACAAAATAGATTCTCAATAAATGGTAGCTATAATTATGATAAAAAATGATGACAATGGGAAGTTATAAATTTCAAATTCTTTTAAAATGGAAGCATCAACACCAGGGACTAGCTTTGGAACTGAACATCATCATGTATGTCTTGTCTCTGTTCCTTGAAGAGTTCAAGTTAAGTGCTTCAGGCCATGAATGCCGAATAAGGTGCATAAACCCAGGGGGTTGCAAGAGTCAGACACAGCTTAGCGACTAAACAACAAGCTTATACTGGACTCAGAGGGATTGGCCGCTTATGTGCACATCAAGAATAAAGTGTTAAAATGATGTGATACTGATTAATTTTACCAAAAGTAAAGCAACCTTTCTTTAGATGACCATTTTTTAAAATTTTTATTTGCTTTCCTAAATTAAATTAGTTCACAATATCCCATTTCTCTGATATTTTAAAATTGACGTATAGTTGATTTACAATGTTGTGTTAGTTTCAAGTGTACAGCAAAGTGATTCTGTACATTGAAACTATATATTCATGTATGTATTTATTTGCAGACTTATAAATGATACCCATTTTAGCTGGTGTGAAATGATACCTCATCATAGTTTTGATTTATATTTCCCTAATAATGAGCAATATTGAGCATCTTTTCATGTGCCTATTGGCCATGTGTATGTCTTCTTTGCAGAAATATCCCTATTTAGGTCTCCATTTCTTGGCTGTTGAGGTTACTTAATGGTTATTACAATACTATTAATGCAAAAATGCAGTGATTTCAGTTACTATTTATGAGCCAGATTTATAAATGAGACTCAGAATTTAAAGGGATGATCAAGCTTACCATGATGAAGACAGTATTTAAGTCTGGTTTCTGTGAATCTGTTATCTGTGTATCTTTCTATTTACTGTTCTATAAACAAATGGAAAAGACTCTGATGCTGGGAGGGATTGGGGGCAGGAGGAGAAGGGGACGACAGAGGATGAGATGGCTGGATGGCATCACTGACTCGATGGATGGGAGTCTGAGTGAACTCCGGGAGTTGGTGATGGACAGGGAGGCCTGGTGTGCTGCAATTCATGGGGTCGCAGAGAGTCAGACACAACTGAGTGAGTGAACTGAACTGAACTGAACTGAAACAAATGGATCTTTCCATTTGAAAGAGCTTGATGAAAAATGTTAAAGAGGAACGACAGAAATTAAATTAGGACTATAGGGTAAAAATAGAAGGATGGATCAGGATTAAGAATATGATCATTTAAATCAGGAATTAGTTATGATCACATTAGAATTTATACTTAAGCAAGAAAAAGGAAATAAATAACATGTTGGTCACAAACTCTTATTAACTCAAAGAAATGTATTACATTATCAGCATCCTGAATATATATGTAACTTTTAATATACACTGCCATTCATTGGTAAGTCAGTCCCAGATCCCAACACAAATATTTTCAATCAGGTTTTTAATAATATGCAGGTGTTCAATAAAATACATTTATTCGACAAATACTGAGTCTCTACTTTGTGCCCACAGTTTTTTAGGTGCTAGGAATACAGCTGTGATGTTACTTATTTCTATTAATATAGTATTATTATTTATAACAATTTATTTTTAAAACTAATTAGGGTGGTTTTCAGGTTATTCCTATAAAAATTTCATTATATCTTACTTGTGGATATATCCTTCCTTTACTGGAGAGAAAGTGGATGTTATTGCCCTAGAAGTTACAGGTGGATACATTCTCTCTTCAAGCAATAAAAATTATTTTGTGGGTGCCTATTGATATAGGTATGCCCGTGAAAGCTGGTATATATATAAGCATCAGCCACCATATTTCACAGTGAAGAAACTCTTGAGAATCACTGTATCAAAGTACTTTTAATATTTGCTAATGAAAACACAGAAAGAATGAAATTCTGAGTTTCATGTAGAATGATCTTAATTTAAGACATTTTAATTCTCAAAATTTCCTCTAAGAAAAGCTTCACACATATGTTCTTGATGGTTCTATGTGGACTTCATGTCACACAGACTGCCATCACTGAATGACTCATTCATCTTCTATAATGCAACTGAAATTCTGATTTCAAGCTAATCTCTAGCAATGAGCAGGACTTATTTTTTGTCTTTATAAAAAGATTATGGTTTAAACAACAGCTGCTCAGGCAGCTTTAGTTATACAATCAAACTATTCATTAGGCTTTCAAGAGAAGAGTGTAAGCCAGTATAATTTAAGATTGATCATGTAAAATTTTGGTGATGAAAGATGGGCCCTTTTTGTCCTGTTTTTGTGTCTGAAGCTGACTGTAATTGTTCACCTTACCTGGACAAAGAAAGGTGGTAGAGACAAGGGATGATGTGAACCAGAAAAAAAAAAAGTGAAAGAATTTCCTTGTCTCTAAATGTAAGATGTCTTTAAAGTAGATTGAAGCTGGTGAGGTAGGGGAAACAGCCTGGTTCTGTAGAACTTGAGGGATTTGCCACCTTTTCAGCAGAACAACTTGTGAGGTCAATGATTAGCCTCCATCTTATCTCATATTACCCTTTTCTGTCACTTTGAGCATTTCTATTTTGTAATTTAATCTGGGTAAAACACAAATATTCATATTTTAGTAGGATTGTTAATGTTTCCCAGAAAGGTTTTGTCTTCCCTTCAAGTAAGTATTTTCGAAAGAATGAATGTGTTTGCCTATTGTATATCCAAGATACCCTTTCTCAAGCTGAAAGCCCTGTAGGAATGGTAGACTTTTCTTAGGTGTCAATGGAGAAAAATCAGAAACATTCAAAGGATTTTTACTTTATACCCAGTGGGACTGAAATATATCAATTTTGTTCAGGGCTACTGAAGTGGCATATGGAGCTTTGCACAAATGCTTACTTTGACTAGTTTAAGGATCTGAGAAAGACCATAGCTTTATTTGAAGTTGTGTGTTAGTCACTCAGTCGTGTCCCACTCTTTGCGACCCCATGGGCTGTAGCCCACCAAGCTCTTCTGTCCATGGGATTCTCCAGGCCAGAATAATGGAGTGGGTTGCCATTTCCTTCTCCAGGGAATCTTCCAGACCCAGGTAATGAACCCAGATCTCCTGAACTGCAGGCAGATTCTTTACCATCTGAGCCACCAGGGAAGCCCCATTAATGAGTAGAGAGTCTGAATTTGCCCTCTCTGGACATGAAGCATTTTCCAAAACCTTCTAATTTGGGGAGGGCTTGTACCACTGTTGCTGGGCTCCCTTGAGGTACTTGAGAACTTACGTCCCTCCAACTTTTTCAAGGGGAGCAGCAGACTGATGAGTCTGGCTTTTATACTTAATGAAATCAATCCCAATGAACAGAAAGATCAGTTCTAGCTTCTACTTTTTCCTCTCCACCTAAGTTGTTGAGGAACCTGGGGAAGTCATTTAACATAGCAGGAAGGAGGAGGAGCCTTACTTTTAAAGCACGTTGATTGCCTAGGTTGCTATTGAAAAGAAATAGCTGTTTTGATTACCTCCCAGGAGTGTTTAAATCCAACATGAGTCAATAGATGAGTGTTTTGAGTACTCATCACTCCTTACCCTCTGCAAATATATACAAGTGGTATAAATAGATAAATATATAAGCATAATTAATTAAAATATTGGTGTATATATATCATACCATCTACCATATAAATACCTTCTGAAATATACACATAATTATTAATATTCATACATATAAATACCTCCTGCAAATATATATGTAAATATATGCACATATATATGTACATACCAACACAAACCTCATATACTAATAAAATTTGGGCATATTTTGTTAAAGTATATTAACCGGATAAATTGTTTTTGAATCGGGTTATCTTAAATTAGATGATTGAATTAATGACCATAAGCAAAGGGTACATCTGACCTGGTTTGGGTTTCTTTCAGATTCAAATTCAGATGACTTTGACCCTGCTTGCATCAAGAGCAAGTATGACTCTCTGGATTTCGATAGTTTACTGAAAGAAGCCCAGAGAAGCTTACGCAGGTAATATGTTCCCTGGCTAAGGATGACAGAGGCATGGTGAATACCTCACGGGACAGCGCGTCCTTCCCTAAAAGACTATTGCAAGTCATACTTAGGAATTTCTCCTACTTTACACTCTCTGTACAAAAACAAAACAACAACAATACAAGAACAACAACAATGGTTTACATGAACCCAGCTGCTGAAGAGGCAAGAGACAGAATGGAATTCCAGTAAGCACATGTTTATTCATGGGTGTCAGCTTTGCTTTCCCTGAGTCTCTTGGTGATGGAGTGTGCGTGTGTGTGTGTGTGTGTGTGCGCGCGCGCGCGTAACTGTGTGTGTGTTTGCCTGGTTTGGGGGAAGTATGTGTGTACAGGTGGGGACTGGGGACACCTGACCAGAGCGTGCGAGGGCAAACCACTTCGAATGGCAGCAGTTCCATGAAGACACACTTAAAACCTAGAACTTCAAAATGTTCATATTCTATTCAAAAGGAAAAAAAAAAAATACGTACATCCAAAAGGAAAGAAAGCTAACCAACCAACCACAGGCCACCCTAAAATGACAGCCACTGATGTCTGGGCATCAGCCTCTGTACTCTGTTTTTTTTTTTTTTTTTTTAAGAAAGTGCAAAATCAACGTGAAGCAAGCTTTCTCTCACAACGTAATGATTATATGACAATCCTGAAGACACCGCAGGTTCTGTAGAACTCATATCCTTTCTCTCTCTTTTTCTTTCTTTTTTTCCTTTTTCCTTTTGCCAAGGAATCTGGGTGGGAGAGGATGCTGCAGGCACCGAATGCTCAACTTTCCTAACATTTTGAAGTTTCTGTAGTTCGTCCTTCCTCCTGACACCCATATAAATGTCCAAAACGTTGATCTCCCACTGCAAATTTCAAAAGCCTTGTCAATGGTCAAGCGTGCAGCTTGTTCAGTGGTTCTTTCTGAGGAGCGAGCACGGTGTTACATTACTAAGGAGAGTTGGGTAGAACTCTCTGGGATGTGTTCAGATAGTACAATTGCTACATTCTCTGATGTAGTCAAGTATTTACAGATGTTAAATGGAGTATTTTTATTTTGTGTACATACTATACAATGATGTTCTTTTTTTGTTACAGCTATGCACTGTAAATGCAGCCTTCTTTTCAAAAACTGCTAAATTTTTCTTAATCGAGAATATTCAAATGTAATTATGAGGTGAAACAATTATTGTACACTAACATATTTAGAAGCTGAACTTACTGCTTATATATATTTGATTGTAAAACAAAAAAAGGACAGTGTGTGTGTCCATTGAGTGCAACACAACAAATTGATGCTTTATGCACAACCATCCCCTCTTAGGTGAGCTTCGATCTAAGCATCTTGTCAAGAAACCTCCTAGCCCCCTAAAGGTATTAACCACTTCTGCAATATTTTTCCACATTTTCTTGTTGCTTGTTTTTCTTTGAAGTTTTATACACTGGATTTGTTAGGGGAATGAAATTTTCTCATCTAAAATTTTTCTAGAAGATATCATGATTTTATGTAAAGTCTCTCAATGGGTAACCATTAAGAAATGTTTTTATTTTCTCTATCAACAGTAGTTTTGAAACTAGAGGTCAAAAATCTTTTTAAAATGCTGTTTTGTTTTAATTTTTGTGATTTTAATTTGATACAAAATGCTGAGGTAATAATTATAGTATGATTTTTACAATAATTAATGTGTGTCTGAAGACTCTCTTTGAAGCCAGTATCTCTTTCCCTTGGCAGAGTATGATGATGGTATTTATCTGTATTTTTTACAGTTATGCATCCTGTATAAATACTGATATTTCATTCCTTTGTTTACTAAAGAGACATATTTATCAGTTGCAGATAGCCTATTTATTATAAATTATTAGTTGGTGAAAATAATAAAGCCAGTGGAAATTTTCTACCTAGGATGCATGGCAATTGTCAGGTTGGAGTTTAAGTGTTTCATTTGGGAAATTCCGCTTTGCAGAAGCAGTGTTTCTACTTGCACTAGCATGGCCTCTGACGTGACCATGAAGTTGTTCTTGATGACATTGCTTCTGCTAAATTCAATAAAAAAAAAAAAAAAAAAAACTTCAGTAAAACCTCCATTTTTGAGCATCAGGATTTCCTCTGAGTGTGGAGCCCTGGAATGGAAGTCAGTAAAGTTTGGCGCGTGTACTCAAGTTTCTGAGTTGAAATTCAATTACAGTATGGCCGACGTGACTTTTCTGGAAGACATGATATACCTACTATGTAACCATTCTTTTCCTTTCTCTCGCCCAACACGATCGTATAAAAATGGATTACACCCCCAGGCCAATGCAGCTAATTTTGAAAGCTGCATTCATTTATCACCAGCATATTGTGTTCAGAGTGAATCCACTGTCTGTCCTGTCGGATGCTTGCTTGAGTTTTTGGCTTCTTATTTCTAAGTAGATAGAAAGCAATAAAAATACTATGAAATAAAAGAACTTGTTCACAGGTCCTGCGTTACAACCGTAACACATCTTTAATCTGCCTAATTCTTGTTCTGTAGGTTAAATGCAGGTATTTTAACTCTGTGTGGACGCCAAACTAAAGTTTACAGTCTTTCTTTCTGAAATCTGAGTATCTTCTGTTGTAGAATAAGAATAAAAAAGACTATTAAGAGCAATAAATTATTTTTAAGAAATGGATATTTAGTAAATCATATTATGTGTTCAAGGACCAGATACGTTCTCTATTTTGCCTTTAAATTTTTTGTGATCCAATTTTCAATACATTCTCCTTTTTGCCCTGGATCGTTGACATGAGTCAAAGACTGGGTTTCCTTTCTTACTTGTCAAAAGACAACACTACAGATTTCATGTTGAGGATTCATTTATTCCCACCCTTCTGGCCTGACAAATATTGTTACCATGAAGATAGTTTTCCTCCATGGACTTCAAATTACATCTAAAATTAGTGCAAAGAGAGAATCACTAGACCATCCACATAGAGCTTTTGTATCTTATGCAGACACTGTGGGTAGCCCATCAAAATGTAAACTGTGTTCCTTTTATTTTTATTTTTAATTTTTTTGGAGAGTATATTTCAAATGAACACATGCACCCATCATCACTGGAGGCAAATTTCAGCATAGATCTGTAGGATTTTTAGATGACCCTGGGCCATTGCCTTCATGCTGTGGTAAGTACCACATCTACAATTTTGGTAACTGAACTGGTGCTTTAGAAATGTGGGTTTGTTTTTTTTTTTTTAAGAGATGTAGCAGAATAATTCTTCCAGTGCAACAAAATCAATTTTTGCTAAATGACTCTGAGAGCAACGGTTGGGCTGTCAACATTCAAAGCAGCAGAGAGGGAACTTTGCACTATTGGGGTGTGATGGTTGGGTCAGTTGAAAAAAAAAGGAAACCTTTTCATGCCTTTAGATGTGAGCTTACAGTAGGTAATGATTATGTGTCCTTTTTTGATGGCTGTAACGAGAACTTCAATCACTGTAGTCTAAGACCTGATCTATAGATGACCTAGAATAGCCATGTAATATAATGTGATGATTCTAAATTTGTACCTATGTGACAGACATTTTCAATAATGTGAACTGCTGACTTGATGGAGCTACTTTAAGATTTGTAGGTGAAAGTGTAATACTGTTGGTTGAACTATGCTGAAGAGGGAAAGTGAGTGATTAGTTGAGCCCTTGCCGGGCTTTTTTTTCCACCTGCCAATTCTACATGTATTGTTGTGGTTTTATTCATTGTATGAAAATTCCTGTGATTTTTTTTAAATGTGCAGTACACATCAGCCTCACTGAGCTAATAAAGGGAAACGAATGTTTCAAATCTACTTCTGCTTTTCTTATTTATCACAACCAAACTCCTGGCACGTTCCTCAGATCAGTATACGTTACTCGCTTATCATTATTCTGTTTCCTCTCTGGATCACCTGCCCTCCCCTTGCTTTTCCATATTCATGAATGGATTTCAGCTCTAAGGTAACGTGCGCCTTCTGTATTTTACCTTGTCTCCTTTCAAACAGTAAAGGCGGAACTGGTGATTTCTCTAATGAGAAGTGACGTCGGACTTTATCAAACAGATTAGCTCTGTTTTTGTACTTAACCCTGGAAAGTATGAATTTTAAGTACAAGCCACTGCCTCAGCGAGAAAGCTGCTGAATATTTCAGCTTAGGAAGCAATTCTACCATAATGGACTGAATATATATTTTTATTGAAGTATAGTTGAACTATACTATCCATTGAACATTGATTTACAATGTTATGTTAGTTTCTGGTGTAGAGCATAGACTGAATATTTCTTGAAGACTTGTAACAGAATGCACCTCCCTGTCTCTCTGTCATATGTAAGTAATCAGGTTAAATATGGGACAAGTTGATAGATTACTGCTGGTATGGCTTGCTGTCAGGATGTCCACCATGCTTTGTAGGTGATTGGTGGTCCGAATGACAGAGATGACAGAGAATGTGTTACTAGCGCTCTGCCAAATCTGGATTTCAGCTGGTGGTCTCTACTCCCAGCTGCTTGTAAGATTCAGCATAAGCCTAGCCACGGGGAATGTGGCTAAATATATTTCAGCCCCCAGTTCCCCTTTCTCCTACAGAAAAAAATATTCATAATTATTGGAAATGTGAAGGAGCTACCAATAATACATTGAAACCTGCTAAGTAACCCAAGAAGCATTTCTTATGGCTATATTTCTATTTTATAGCACTGTAAGATTTGCCAATTATTATATCAAAAGAGAAAATAAAAACTTACTATCATCTTACCCAAATATTGCATTCTTCTACAACTGTGATTCAGTGAATAAGCCTCACATCACAACTTGTCTTCATTGATGGTTAAATTGAACAGGGCATTTTGAATATTCTGGTTGGAATTAAAAAGAGCAGTGGAAAAATTACAGTCTTCCTTTTAAAGGGTTAACTTTTTACCCTTAAAAATCTTTTGAGGGTAAAGAGAGATTTTCAAGGGGAAAAAAATAGTAGCCACTAGTCATGTACAGGAGCATCCTGATTAGAGAGTAAGGATTCATTTGATGTTGTCCTCAAACATTAAATCACTTCCATCCTTGATGATACTAATGGCAAAATAATTATTGAAACCAAAATTAGGTTGACAAAAATAAATGAACACTGGATAGGAATAGTTTATTGAAAAGGAGCTTGTTTCAATTCAAAAGTCCTCCAAACTAAATCTGTTTAATGTGATATTGGTTCAAAATCCTTTTTCAGCATTGCCGGTTTTCTCTTTCTTGTAGCATTATTTAGCTAATCATTGGATAAAATTTATGACTGAGAGCATTATTATACTCATTTGACACTAGTGTTACTAGCTACAGTTGTAACTCAGTATTAATTATAGAATATTTTAACCAAGGCGTAGTTTTTGCAATGTTTACTTTATATTAATCTTATACTTTGCTATTCTCTTTGCTAGTCCTTGTTTTCACACACAGTATACACTATTATAAATCAATCTTCATACTTTATCAAACAGCAGAGAGTAATAAAGAAGGTCACAACTCATAGAGGAGCTCCTCGGAGGTTTGTAACATCATGATTTAAATCTCAGAAAGATTTAATCAAAAACTGAATTAATCCCTGGGGAAATAGATGCTCTATAGATTCTATTGATGGGCACAGAGAAGCCTATTTCTTTTCACTGGTCTCTGTTAACATGATGGGGAAAGGAGCAAAGTTTTTTTCTGTGAGAAAGAAAATAAGATTTCCTCAGTGGGGGAAGGGTAATATGCAATGACCTTTGTGTCACGTTTCTTCCCTTTCAGTCAACATGTTCCTTTTTATTCTGCTTACCATGGTGTTATCCACTCTTCTCGTTCATGGTTAAGTTAAATGCCCTCCACCCTCCTGCTCCCTTCAGTACATCCCATGTGATTCCAGTAATTCTGCAAAGTCCCACAAGCTCCACTCCAGTCAAGCATGTGGAATGTGTGAGTCACAAGAGCTGGTTTCCAGGGCTTCTGTTGCAGTCAGGTGACTGCCCCTGAGGCAAATTCTCAGCATTCAGGGACACTGGAAACTTGCAGGAAGAAATGATCAGAAAATTCAGGACCATGTTACACTGGAAAGCCTAACATTGTTCCTCGATTAGACTCTATACTAATGACAAAATGCCATTTCCCTCCCATATGCCTCTTTTCTGTCCATCATTCTACAGGAATGTGATCATCCTCCTTTTAATCCTAAAACCATTCCTTACCATCGGCTGACTTATAAAAGGGGCAGAGTGGAATTAATTAATTGAGAAAAAGTGAGAGAACTTTTAGAGGAGAAAACCAAATGATCCTATAATATTTTCATGATTAAATTAAATGAGCATAATTATACATGCACATATGAATACCAGGACATTATTATCATCAAGAACCTTAAAATATTGTATTGTTCCAAATATATGCATATAGCACTTACTGAAGATGAGTAACTAGTGTGATATTTGAATTTGCTTATTGACCATTTTCATATATTTTCATATATTAATTTCTAGTAGGAAGAAGCTGAATTATTAGGGAAAATCATGGGGTGATTTAGAAAAAATATTGTGCTTCTGTTCGTTTTGGAAACTCAGGAGCACTTAGCAACATTATCTTTTTTTCCACATAGTTTTCTGTGATGGATTTTCAACAAGATGACATCCAAGTGAAAGCCAAAATTAAATGGGAAGGAAAGAATGTTAAGTGGTAAAATCCTAAATAGCTTATTAGACTACTTAATTGGAGAGAATTTATTTTTGCCGCTGTTAGGAAGTCTATCGTCAAGCTTCTCTTTAACAATACTAATTGAAAAAGAAAAGGGGGACTATGGTAATATAGTTACCACACAATACCCTCCAGCAAGTCATTTAAGGAAATTCACAGGTACTTTCCTTTGATTCACTTTGGTGTTGTTGAAAATTATTCATATCAATGCTATCACACTTCATTTCCAACCCGATCTCTTACTCCTACCAGAGCTTCACAGTGTACTTAAAAAAGGACTGAAAAGAAAATGAAGCTGTGCTTGTTCCTAATTTAACCATGTAGCAGGTTTTCAGCTTGATTGCTATACCCTTTAGTCAAATGACTCATGTTTTGTCATACTTAGAGGTATTGCCCTCTGTAAGCACGTCACTATTTGTTGGTAAGAATGTGTGTACACTGTCCAGAACGATGATTAATTACTCTACTTGCCAGAGACGACCAAGTTAGTAAGCAGGTCACACAGCATGTCATGTGGCCACGTTACTTTCATGTCAGGTATCTTCATGATCAAGGGCAACACATGGCCTAATTACTTTTCCTCCAGTTATCTGGCGACACGGGTCAACATCTGAATTGCTATCAGACCATCCAATAGAAAAACGATTGCAGGGAAAGCAAAAATTGGAGATCTCCACCACATGTTTGGCCTCTGGGTCTGAGGCTGAGAAGTGCCTATGTGCTGGCACTGACAATTTTCCATTTTTAATGGCAGATATGGGGACATCCAAAGGGAGCGTCAGTGTATGCTCCTGATGAATGAAACGATTCATAAAGAGCTAATAAGAGTTCCTTTGTCACATGGTGCCAGGGTCTCATTGAGTCACCTTCTGCCATGACACACCATGGCAAGAACTAAAACTAGAAAGGTCAGCTGAAGGAAAGAGATGGAATAAATAGAAGGTTAACCAAACACAGTTGAACTTCAGGTACACAGCAAGGTTCGGGCAAAGATTCCCCCTGGTTTCTTTTGCCCTGTATGCTGACTTATTTCTATGGGTTTATATAAACAAAAGGGGTGATTGTACAGTGAGGAGTGAAACTGTGAATAAGAGAATGGACTTTACAAAGCTGGTTCCATATGTAAGTGTGGTTCTGTGTCAGCTAGAAGGCAATTGGCTTTAATAGACCTGGTGTTTTGGTTGAAAGAGTTACTAAAATCCTGTTAACTGCCTGGACTGTTAGACTGGTGGGATGCTCTTAGAGACTCCCCTAATCAGGTTTTGGAGAGAAATGTTCAGTTTTATTTTTGCGGATTGATAAAAAGATACCCCATGTGTATACAATAAATAGGACTCTTCACCTTCCAATGATGTGTTGCAGAAGATCCCATTTTTTCCCTTCTAATTGGTTTAGTTTTACCATTCCCAGAGTTGCTACCTGCAGCCAGGGAGCATCAGAGACTTGCAGCATTTTGAAGATTAAACTTGAACCCCCTCAAAATTCATATCTGGTAGGTACCATGGGGACATGTAAATTCATGGCATTGGAATGATTTAAAGGCATTATTTGATTTTTCTCATGCTCTTAAAAACTTAGCTTTACCATCTCCATTTGGAAATTTGATCAACTTGGAGGTGCCTCTTCTCAGAATCAGGTGACACACCTGGCTAATCCACGTGGCCAAGCTCAGTGAGGTCAGTTAAAATTACAAAGAGAGCAAAAAGACAATTTCACCTCAGGTGATGACATCTGAGACTTTCCTCTAACATCTTAATTTTCAAATTAGATGAATCTTTCTGCTATAGTAAGAAGGCTAATATGAAAATCTATCTTCCATTTGAAAGTCCAGAAAACTCAGGCTGTGATTAAAACAGTGAGGATAATTATCGTAACCATGGTGGTATCAACTAGTATTTATTGTGGGCTTACAATCTTTTTGTCACTTTGCTTGACTCTTTATGTGAAGGTTCTTAATAAATCCTCCTAAAGTAAAGAATGAGGTAGTGCACCATTATTCTTACCTTATAAATGAGAAAATGGAGGGATAGAGAAGTAACTACCAAGATTTGGGTAAAGTCCAGTTCCCTAAAACTTATTTAATTGACTATTGTGCTGTATATAACACCTCCACCAACAAAATACACCCAGAAGAAAACATTTTTCCATTGGAGGTGATTAAAAAGTTTGTGTGGTTTTGTTATCACCATCTTGTTAAAGTCAAATCTTGTATATAATGCATTCATTCATTTCCCATTCACTGAACACTTCCAATGGGCCAGAAACCACACTAGGTACTAAGAGCAGAAGGGACTAGCTGGCAATATAGTAAGACAAAATTAAACTGTGTATTTCCTTATAGCAACAGCAAGACACTCTTGCCAGGAGTGTGAGAGTATGTGTGTGTTTATACACATGTACATGTGTACATGTGTATATGTACAGTTGATCATTGAACAACATGGGTTAGGAGCGCCTATAACCTGTACACTCAAAATCTGGGAATCACTTTACAGTTAGCCCTCCATATATGTGATTCCACAATACATCATATTTAAAAATCCAAGTAGGTATAAGTAGACCCTAGCAGTTCAAACCCATGTTGCCCAAAGGTCACCTGTATATATATACATATGCATATGTGTGTATGTATACCTGTGTATATGTATCTGTGTGTATATATGTGCATGTATATGTATATGTTGTGTGTCACATGGGTGTTTGTGTTTTCTGGAAAGTTTATTGCTATATAACTAATGTCTATGAAATTGAGCCAGAGATTCTAATACTTAATGGGCATGAATCGCAAAGGGCTGTGATCCCATGGGAAACAATTTGATTTAAAAGGACTGACAATCAACTTTTTAAAAAAGTAGACCTCCTCCCTGCTTTGAAGTTGGTACACCATTACCACTTAGATATTTGATAATAAAAATAATCAATATTTTATAGCTCTTTATGGTTTTCCCAACACTGTTTAAAAGTTTTAAAACACTATTTTAAAGCTATGTGACAAGCTACAAGTACAATCACTAACAACCTTTCAACCGAATGCTTTCTTTTTCCTGTGGGTATAGTCGTTGTTATCTTGAATATCAGCTGTTCATGACAGAGGACACTCTTAAAATTTCTCATGTGTTTTTGTCTGAATTTCTCTCTCCAGTGCTAACCTTTCTATAGTTAGGTCTTAGGATTACTGTGGAAATCAGTCACTAGATACTCATAATTCAAGGTTATGGCTGGCCTTTTTGGGGTAGTGTCCATATACCTGGAATCAATAGCAGAAGAAAGAGGGTTCACTTTCTAACACTGCAATATTTGGGCTACATTTCTAATCTGTGTGGCCAAGCTCAGTGAGGTCAGTTAAAATTACAAAGAGAGCAAAAAAAGCAAAATGATGCCATTTGAGGCAACATGGATGCAGCTAGAGATTATCATACTAAGTGAAGCAAGTCACAAAGAGAAAGACAAATAATATATGATATCCCGTATATGTGGAATCTGGGCTTCCCTTGTGGCTCAGCTGGTAACGAATCTGCCTACAATGCAGGAGACCTGGGTTCGATTTCTAGGTTGGGAAGATCAGCTGGAGAAGGGAAGGGCTACCCCCTCCAGTATTCTCACCTGGAAAATTCCATCAACTCTATAGTCCGTGGGGTCACAAAGAGTTGGACACGGCTGAGAGACTTTCAACTATGACACAAATGAACCTATCTACAAAAGAGAAAGACTCACAGTCACAGGAAATACGCCAGTAACAGTTGCCAAGGTGGGTAGAGGTGGGGAAGGGATGGAGTGGGATGTTGGGGTTAGCAGAAGAAAGCTTTTATGTATGGAATGGATAAGCAGCAAGGTCCTACTGTACTACATAGACAACTGTATTCAAATCTTATGATTAACCATAATGGAAAGGAACATATACATCTATAAATGAATCACTTTGCTGTGTAGCAGTTCAGTTAAGTTCAGTTACTCAGTCTTGTCCAGCCCTTTGCTACCCCATGGACTGCAGCACACCAGACCTCCCTGTCCATCACCAACTCCTGGAGTTTACTCAAACTCATGTCCATTGAGTCAGTGATGCCATCCAGCCATCTCATCCTCTGTCGTCCCCTTCTCCTCCCGCCTTCAATCTTTCCCAGCATCAGGGTCTTTTCAAGTGAGTCAGTTCTTCGCATCAAGTGGCCAAAGTATTGGAGCTTCAGCTTCAGCATCAGGCCTTCCAATGAATATTCAGGACTGATTTCCTTTAGGATTGACTGGTTGGATTTCCTTGCTGTCCAAGGGACTCTCAAGAGTCTTCTCCAACACCACAGCTCAAAAGCACCAATTCTTAGGTGCTCAGCTTTCTTTATACTCCAACTTTCACATCTGTACATGACTACTAGAAAAACCATAGCTTTGACTAGATGGACATATGTTGGCAAAGTAATGTCTCTGCTTTTTAATAAGCTGTTTAGGTTAGTCATAACTTTTCTTCCAAGGAGCAAGTATCTTTTAATTTCATGGCTGCAATCACCATCTGCAGTGATTTTGAAGCCCCCCAAAATAAAGTCTGTCACTGTTTTCTTATCTATTTGCCATGAAGTGATGGGACCAGATGCCATGGTCTTAGTTTTCTGAACATTGAGTTTTAAGCCAACTTTTTCACTCTCCTCTTTCACTTTCATCAAGAGGCTGTTTTTCTTTGCTTTTTGCCATAAGTGTGGTGTCATCTGCATATCTGAGGTTATTGATATTTCTCCCGGCAATCTTGATTCCAGCTTGTGCTTCATGCAGTCCAGCGTTTCTCATGATGTACTCTGCATTTAAGTTAAATAAGCAGGGTGACAATTAATACCATATTGTAAAGCAAGTATACTTCTATAAAAAAAGAAAGAAAAAAAGAAAAATTATAAAGAGGTAGGAGAGGTAGTTTATGGACTTTGGGTTTTGGCATTCTATGATCCTTAAAAAATAGTCTAAGGCTTTTGGTCTCCATGGTGGAAGAAAACATTGCAGCAATGACTGGTTTAACAATGACTACATAATGGATATTGTCACAGACTCTTTTAAAAATGTTTTTACGTTTTAATCAGAAAACATATCACACGGACAGGTAAGTGCATAAAATAATCAAATACAGCCTCATGTATTCACTCCCAGAGTTTATGAGATCCTAACATTTACCCACTATGATAAAGATTGCTCTGAAAACAAATCACATACCAGTCTCTTTTCTTCTCCTTCCCTCCTCAGTAGTGGCCTGTCTCCTGTGGTTGGTGTGTAGCTATTCCAATCCATTTCTTTTTCTCTTAACTACCTTTCTATGTCTCCCAAAGTAAGATGCAGTATTATGTTGTGCCTTTTGAAAACGTACATAATGTTTTCCCACTGTACCGTATCCTTTTCTGCAATTTGCAGTGGTGCCTTTTAATGCAAATGCAATTAGAACAATTCAGCCTTGCTGTAAGCCAGAAGGAAATCCTTCTTTCCAGGTGTTTGGAGTTGCCTTAGCAGCTGCTCCAACTGTCCCAGCTAATCATTCTTCACAGCGTTCCTGACATTCATCTTGGTTTCCTATTTATCACTTTGGCTCATGGTTAAGTGCATTTATGCAATATCTTTAAAAGTCTTTGACCCTTGATCCACAGCCTCATCTTGCTTATTGAGTGGTTATAAAGTTATTCCAAGGGAACAGGAAGTCATAAAATCACAGCAGAAGTTGGAAACCCATACCTAGGGAGGTTTTGTTTGTTTATTTTAAATAATATAATGGATTCTGATGTTTCTTCTTTGTTAAGTCAGAGATTTTTGCCAGACTCCTAACCTTCCCATTTCCACATACCTGTCCATGGCCATGCCCTCTCCAGAGAGGACATTGGGAAGCCCCAGCACTGAAGAAATTATTTCTTGTAATAGTAACCAATTAAACTAGTTACCAGCTGGGGAGAATGTTTCAGCACTTAAGTTAATTGAACTGTTGCAAACTAAATATGATTCTAAATTGTTCCAGTATTCTAAAGCACTTCATGCGTGCAGATAAAAACGAAAAAAAAAAATAACCAACTCGGTTTGAAATGTGCAAATCAGGCATATAGCACTGACATTTAGATCTATGACCTGATAACTCTGAAGTAGGTACCTTAAAAAACTTTGTGGGCTTACTTTTTTCTTCTTTTGCTGAGCTCTCCTTTGCAACCCCAGAACCACCACTCGATGTGATATTCAGTAAGTGGAAGTCAGGCTGCAATCAAAATGGGAACTGTCTGCATTAGGGTTTTTCTACCAATTTCCCCAGAAAATAACCTCTTTGTGATTCATTCCATGGGCCAAGTAAAAAAGAAACTATTGAGAGAAGGTTGGACTTAATAGAGCAAATATAGTTGTGTGTGTGTGTGTGTGTGTGTGTGTTCTTCCTTGGAGAGAATGTGGCTAGAATGTGGTTTGTGTATCTGCTTGGAGGGCATAGTTTTTCTTGAGGGTGGCCTTTCTGTATTGAGGACCACTGTACATAATCAGTGAATATTTAAATTCAAGAGTAAACCTGGATGGTAGAAGATACTACTCCTCCATTGGATTTGTCTTTTCTTCATGTCTCCCCATTGCCCCAAAATATACAGATGCTATTCCATTCTGTGGCTGTGAATTTTCCAACACTCTACATGGTTAGGCCAAAGGTTGGATTTGGATGGATTGTTTAAGATGTTGGGATGGGCTGAGAACCCCTCTGCAGCTTAATGAATCACCATGAGTAACAAGTTACTCAGGATCCATGGTAATTCTTATACCCCTCCAAGGACACTTCTTCCCCTTCCAAAGGAAACTTACAAATATGATGATGAGAAATACCATATCCACTGATTTCATGGTCTCTGAGAAGGTAAATAAAATTCAAAGAATTATAGAATTAACAACAGGAGAAGGGTCTTAGGGGTCACAGTCAAGAACACTCGGGGTCATAGAGGGTAAGTCTTTGGCTTCCTGTCACACAATGGTTAGAATGTAGGCTGTCATTCTTATCTCAGTGACACCACAAGTTGCTGAGCACCATACAGTATCAGATGGGAACCAGCAATACATTGACAAGAATAAATTCACACAGAACAAACTTGAGTCCATAAGGACAACGGGGATATTGACTGACCAGCCAGGGAGGCAGAATTAATCTTATTACGGATTAGACTACTGCATCCATAGTAAGAGGTGAGTGGTGCATGGCAGTTTCCTTTCTCCAAAATATTTCTTTTATGGCTGATCAATCATACTGGAAATTCAACACTTAGTGATTCATGTATGTTTTAATGAAACTGAAAGTACTCTTGGGAAAGATGAAAAACTATGGCCATTGCCAGTTCTAACTCCCTGTTGCTCAGATCATTTCAAGATGCTAGGTGGTTGTGTTAGAGCAAAAATGAGAACAATCAGAAAACCCGACCTCCCTCACTGGAGGAATGCAGGAAGGAGAATAACATTGGGCAGAAGAAGAACATACAGTGAGCATGTCCTTGCCTTCATTATCACGTTGAAGTTTGAGTGAGTCCCTAGGAGAAGTTGTAATACTCACTTATATTCTCAATACCTAAGAACTTTCTTCCTCACTTATTTAAAAACATTCATGAAATATTTAATATTTACTTTGAGGTAGAACTAGAAGGGATGAATCATGTATTTCCTACACTTAAGAAAATCCCAATCAAGTGTGGAGACATATAGAGTACTTGATTAAATTTAGAAACACATCCGCTATGATCCAGACAACACTGTCATCCCCAGAGTAGCAAAAGCCAGTTAATGAGATGCCCTGTCCTCAAGGAATCTGCAGTCTAGTGAATGCATACAATGTGATGAGTGAATAATTCAGAAACATCCCAAGATCTATGGAAACAAATTCATTACTCATCAGGGAGAATGGACAGTGAAAGTTCCATGGGATCTTTTTTAAAACTTTTTTATTTATTTTTAATCGAAGGATAATTGCTTTACAGTATTGTGTTGGTTTTTGCCAAACTTATTACCAGAATTGACCTTGATATATGGAACTGGCAGTAGGAGAAAGAGAAGCAGTAAAATTATATTTCTCCAGATCTCTCCTGGAATGGAGAACAGTCAGGCTTCCCTTAATATGTCTGCCTATGGATACTTGCCATCTTTCATTGACTTAGTTCAGGGGTTGCCTTCTCCAGAAAAGTTTTCCAGACCTCTCTGTCCCCACTTTGTGCCTGAGATTTGTAGAACTGATGTTTTTATGTCTTCTGTGTATACACCTATCACAGCAACCAAAATATCATATCCTAATGTCTTAGTTTACCTTCGTTTTGCCCTCTGAGTTTGTGAGGATGTTGGCTGGCTGACTGGATAGATGAATGAAAATTGACAGGATTTTCAGTTTTTGCTAAATGAATCCACAAATACCCTGGCTCTGAATCATTTCTGGATGATCATACTTTTCAAGCTCCTATAAGAAGGATGATTTATGATTCTTGATTTGGGAAAATGATCCCTCAAAACTTCTCTGAGAAATTAGGTTCAAGGAATACTCATATAGTAGCATTTCCCCTCTCTTGGCTCATTCCAAGAAACGCCCCCTGAAATGAGAGTCTCCTATGAGAGACTGTTACTTCTTCATTTGAGGGCAGTTGTAAAGAGCTCATTGTACCCAGTGTTTAAGAAACACGAGCTGTCTTTCCTCAGAGCTTTTTGACTCCCCTCCCCGCCATGCCCAGGCTAGTTCTGGGGAATCTGCCTGCTACTTCTTGCTTCCAAACATACTTTGCTTCTCTTTCCTAGCTGCATGGTCTGATTTCAGATTTCTTGGCTAACACATTACCCAGGCCAATCTTATAGCTCTTTAGCCAAGTGGGAACTTGGGTCAAGGCAAGGAGCCTGCTGATGACTGGGGCACACAATGAGGTTTCCTGGGGGTTGGTCATTATTTTCACAAACTGGTTATAGTTTAAGGGGAATTTCTCCAAGGGCACAGAGATTTCTGCTAATCCAAAGGACTTCTTAAGGAAGCTTGAAACAGCACAAAAACTCCACCTGAGCAAAAATGGCAGAAGCAGGGGAGATTTGCTCATACCTTCCAAGTATCTATCCCCAAAGTCTCATTTCTGCTATTTCTATGGCCAAATGAATTGTCACAGCCATGTGCATCCCTTACCCAGCAATCTGTTTATCAAGAAAGAGAAGCCTGTTGTCTCCCAATTTCTACTTTCCAGGTGACTGATATTAATTAGTTTGCAGCAAGCACAATTTATCTCTAGCTGAAACCAAAGCAGATGAAAATACTGCCATGCAATAAGATTTCTTTTCTTGAAACGATGAATGGGATGAAGATACTTATCTGGGAGAACAGGTTTCAGGTGGAGCTTCCATCAGCCGTACTTTGAAATGCATTGTTAAACTATGGCTGATCTGGGTAAGAAATAAAAATAGCTTGTCATAGTTTGATGACATTAACTCATTTCCAGCACAAGAAGCTAAGGGCCCAGCAAAATGATAGACTTGCTCTGAGAGTAAAAAGTGCCAAATCCGTTAATAACTCTGGAGTTAGTTCTCAATTATTGGCATTTTTTGAAAGATATCACTAATTTCCTCAAAGCTCTGATATCACTTTACAATTCACCTCCATGCACTAATGCAGAAAACAAAGTTTTTAAATCACTCTACCTTTTTATTATTGAGATAACTCCTTAAAATTGTCCCTTCTGGCTAGTTTGCATATGGAGTCAGCAATGAATAGTGAAGAAATTGACAAAGATAATTAGGACAATCTGACCATGAAATAACTGTCTACCATAGCTGTGTGATCCTAGTAAATTTATTTCTTGACATTTTCAGCCTCAGTTTCCTCAAGAAAAAATGGGAAGACAAAGCCCAGGCTGTGGGGTTGATATGACATTTCTTAGTCTAATTTATGTAAAATTACCCAGTATGATGAACATACTTCCTTTCCTTCTTAGTGACCCAAACAGACAATCTTAATGCCTTTTAAAAATTGGAAAACAGTGATGAAATCTGATGTCAAAAGGATACTTCATATTAGCTCAGTTCAGTTGCTCAGTTGTATCTGACTCTTTGTGACCCCATGGACTGCAGCACGTCAAGCCTCCCTGTCCATCACCAACACCTGGAGTTTACTCAAATTCATGTCCATTGAGTCAGTGATGCCATTCAACCATCTCATCCTCTGTCATCCCCTTCTCCTCCTGCCTTCAATCTTTCCCAGCATCAGGGTCTTTTCCAATGAGTCAGTTCTTCACACCAGGTGGCCAGAGTATTGGAGTTTCAGCATCAATCCTTCCAATGGATATTCAGGACTGATTTCCTTTAGGATGGACTGGTTGGATCTCCTTGCAGACCAAGGGACTCTCAAGAGTCTTCTCCAACACCACAGTTCAAAAGCATCAATTCTTCTGTGCTCAGCTTTCTTTACAGTCCAACTCTCACATCCACACAAGACTACTGGAAAAAACATAGCTTTGACTAGACAGACCTTTGTTGGCAAATTGTTGTCTCTGCTTTTTAATAAGCTATCTAGGTTGGTCACAGCTTTTCTTCCAGTAGCAAGTGTCTTTTAATTTCATGGCTGCAATCACCATCTGCAGTGATTTTGGAGCCCAAAACAATAAAGTCTGTCACTGTTTCCCCATCTATTTGTCATGAGGTGATGGGACCAGATGCCATGATCTTCGTTTTCTGAATGTTGAGCTTTAAGCCAACTTTTTCACTCTCCACTTTCACTTTCATCAAGAAGCTCTTTAGTTCTTTGCTTTCTGCCATAAGGGTGGTGTCATCTGCATATCTGAGGTTATTGATATTTCTCCCAGCAATCTTGATTCCAGCTTGTGCTTCAGCCAGTCCAGCATTTCTCATGATGTACTCTGCATATAAGTTAAATAAGCAGGGTGACAATATACAGCCTTTATGTACTCCTTTCCCGATTTGGAACCAGTCTGTTGTTCCACGTACAGTTCTAACTGTTGCTTCCTGACCTGCATACATATTTTTCAGGAGGCAGGTCAGGTGGTCTGGTATTCCCATCTCTTGAAGAATTTTCCACACTTTGTTGTGATCCACACAGTCAATCCCTTGAATCTATTTGTCACTTCCACTGTATAGTAGGGATTTGATTTAGGTAATACCTGAATGATCTAGTAGTTTTGGCATAGTTAATAAAGCAGAATTAGATATTTTTCTGGAACTCTCTTGTTTTTTTGATGAACCAGTGGATGCTGGCAATTTGATCTCTGGTTCCTCTGTCTTTTCTAAATCCAGCTTGAACATCTGGAAGTTCACAGTTCACATAATGTTGAAGCCTGCCTTGGAGAATTTTGAGCATTACTTTACTAGTGTGTGACATGAGTGCAATTGTGCAGTAGTTTGAGCATTCTTTGCCATTGCCTTTTTTTGGGATTGGAATGAAAATTGACCTTTTTCAGTCCTGTGGCCACTGTTGAGTTTTCCAAATTTGCTAGCGTGTTGAGTGGAGCACTTTCACAGCATCATCTTTTTGGATTTGAAATAGCTCAACTGGAATTCCATCACCTCCACTAGCTTTGCTCATAATGATGCTTCCTAAGGCCCACTTGACTTTGCATTCCAGGATGTCTGGCTATAGGTGAGTGATCACACCATCATGATCATCTGGGTCATGAAGGTCTTTTTTTGAATAGTTCTTCTATGTATTCTTGCCACCTCTTAACATCTTCTGCTTCTGTTAGGTCCACACCATTCCTGTACTTTATTGTGCCCATCTATGCATGAAAATTTCCCTTGGTATCTCTAATTTTCTTGAAGAGATCTCTACTCTTTCCCATTCTATTGTTTCCCTCTATTTTTTTGCACTGATCACTGAGGAAGCCTTTCTTATCTCCTTGCTATTCAGAACAAGACCCAGTTTCTCCCTCAGTCAGTCACTTCCATCAGGAAGCTTCCATAAGTCTCTTATCCTTTTCCATCAGAGGGCAGACAGACTGAAAACCACAATCACAGAAAACTAACCAATCTGATCACATGGACCACAGCCTGTCTAACTCAGTGAAACTATGAGCCATGCCATGTAGGGCCACACAAGACAGACAGGTAATGATGGAGAGTTCTGACAAAATGTGGTCCACTGGAGAAGGGAATGGCAAACCACTTCAGTATTCCTGCCTTGAGAACCCCATGAACAGTATGAAAAGGCAAAAAGAAAGGACACTGAACAGTGAACTCCCCAGGTCGGTAGGTGCCAAATATGCTATTGGGAATCAGTGGAGAAATAGCTCCAGAAATAATGAAGAGATGGAGCCAAAGCAAAAACAACACCCAGTTGTGGATGTGACTGGTGACAGAAGCAAGGTCCGATGCTGTAAAGAGCAATATTTCATAGGAACCTGGAATGTTAGGTCCATGAATCAAGGCAAATTGAAAGTGGTCAAACAGGAGATGGCAAGAGTGAACGTTGACATTCTAGGAATCAGTGAACTAAAATGGACTGGAATGGGTGAATTTAACTCAGATAACCATTATATCTACTACTGTGGGCAAGAATCCCTTAGAAGAAATGGAGTAGCCATCATAGTCAACAAAAGAGTCTGAAATGCAGTACTTGGATGGAATCTCAAAAATAACAGAATGATCTCTTTTCATTTCTAAGGCAAACCATTCAATATCACAGTAGTCCAAGTCTATGCCCAACAATTAATGCTGAAGAAGCGGAAGTTGAAAGGTTCTATGAAGACCTACAAGACCTTCTAGAACTAACACCCCCCAAAAATATCCTATTCATTATAGGGAACTGGACTGCAAAAGTAGGAAGTCAAGAAATACTTGGAATAACAGGCAAATTTGGCCTTGGAGTACAGAATGAAGTAAGGCAAAGACTAACAGAGTTTTGCCAAGAGAACACACTGGTCATAGCAAACACCTTCTTCCAACAACACAAGAGAAGACTCTACACGTGGACATCCCCAGATGGTCAATACTGAAATTAGATTGATTATATTCTTTGTAGCCAAAGATGGAGAATCTCTATAGAGTCATCAAAAACAAGACTGGGAGCTGACTCTGGCTCAGATCATGAACTCATTATTGCCAAATTCAGATTTAAATTGAAGAAAATAGGGAAAACCACTAGATCATTCAGGGATTACCTAAATCAAATCCCTTAGGACTATACAGTGGAAGTGACAAATAGATTCAAGAGATTAGATCTGATAAACAGAGTGCCTGAAGAACTATGGACAGAGGCTCATGACATTGTATAGGAGGCAGTGATCAAGACTATCCCCAAGAAAAAGAAAAGCAAAAAGGCAAAATGGTTGTCTGAGGAGGTTTTACAAACAGCTAAGAAGATAAGTGAAAGGCAAAGAAGAGAAGGAAAGATATACCCGTTTGAATGCAGAGTTCCAAATAATTGTAAGGAGAGATAAGAAAGCCTTCCTCAGTGCCATATATATGTGTATATATATACACATATACATGTTCAATTTCTATATTTCTATATTCTAGACAGTAAGACTAAACACAATACAAACAAAAACACAAAAACCGTGTTGGCTCTGGAACTCAGGTCTGGTTGCGATAGTGGCCATCTGTGTTTTTGGCCCGTGCGTTTTACCTCTCCAAGCACTGCTTTCATAACATCTCTAAAGTGAAAGGGGAAGATAGCTTCCAATGCTAACATGCTATAGAAACAGAAAAATACTCTTCGTTCATTAATCTCTCATCTTTCTCTTTTCTTTCTAGCCACCACTTTGTAGTCTCCTTCATTTTTTTCCCCCCTACTTGTCTCTTTCATGTTGATATTCCCCCGGCTTTTTTCTTTAATCATCTTTCTTTTCTTGATGCATGTTGTCCTTGAGATGCATCTCCTTGAGATTGACCAATATGAGAGTGACTTCCTGAAGACCATGGAAGATGACTTCTTCTTCTTTTTTTTTTTTAACTGTAGCATGAATCAAGCATGAAGCAAGATGACTTCTAAACCAATTTCTTCCACCCAAGTCACTCTCCCAAGCTTTGGACTCATAGACCTACTGGACATTTTCTTTTGAGTTTCTCCTGAAAGTTTAAACATAGTATGTCTCAAACTGAGTACATCATCTTCCTAAAAATTGACTTATATTCCCCTTTTCAAAGATTGTCATCAACTCAAACTACCCTGACAAAAACAGGCAACATCATAAATCCTCCTTCCCTTTCATTACTATATTTAATTTCACCAAATCTAAGCTCACCAATTCTCATTTATTCTTCTTTTAAAGCTCTCAAATCTTTCACCTTCATTATCCCAGTTATAACCAGTTCCACTATATCTTCCATTTAGCAGTCAAAATAGTGCTTTCTAAAACTCTGAGTTACCCTGTTCTTATTTAGAGCCCACTGATGGTTTCACATGGCTATCTGGAACCAACTCAAAGTCCTTATAATTGAGTATATGTTCGTCTTCAAATGGTCCTTACCATCCCCCAGCCATTCTTCTTTTTTGCCATGTTCCCAGCTCCATTGCTCCCCTGCACTACAGTCTCACTCTTACTCTACCTTTGTAGCTTCTGGAATATACCCTCAATTCTATCATATTTCTAAAACTTTGCAAAAGCATTTCCCTCTGCTTAGAATGCTGTCTCTCTCTTGCTCTATCAAATGGGCTGTGGGGATTTCTTCCCATGTGGTTAAGAGCCCATGCTTTGGGGTAAGAAACACATAAGATGAAATCCCAGATCTTAAATTACAAGCTCTGTAATGGTAGGGAGATTATTTATGCTCTCAAAATTTCAGTTAAATCACCTTTAAAATGCAAATAACAGTACCTGCTACATAACATCATTCTAAAGATTAAATATGATGCAATAAGCAACTTAGTAGCAGCAGCAGCAGCCTGTTTGTAGATCTCTGATTTATAACTGGCACTTCATATAGGCTATTGGAGAAGGCAATGGCACCCCACTCCAGTACTTTTGCCTGGAAAATCCCATGGACCGAGGAGCCTGGTGGGCTGCAGTCCATGGGGTCACTAAGAGTCGGACACGACTGAGCAACTTCACTTTCACTTTTCACTTTCATGCATTGGAGAAGGAAATGGCAACCCACTCTTGTGTTCTTGCCTGGAGAATCCCAGGGGTGGGGAAGCCTGGTGGGTTGCCATCTATGGGGTCTCACAGAGTCGGACACAACTGAAGCGACTTAAAGAAAGAAGAAAGAGAATAAGTATGGTATCTGGCACAAAGGAATGTTCAATCATTATAGCTAATATTTGTCCATTACAGATAGATTCTAAGCTTCTACTCCCATCCTACAACCATACTTATCTATGCCCTGCTCTAGAATTTAAGCTCCATGATGTCAGGGGAAGAGTCTGCTTTGTTCATGTTTATTTAATACTTGTGATAACACAGCAGGCCTACCATAAAATGTGTCACTTCCATTAAGATTCAGTTCTAATGCTGTTTCTTCTAGGAAGCTTTTATTACCCCCCAATCTCCCCTCAACATTGATGGGTAATTCCCTTAAGTAATAGACTCTGCTTACATGCTATTGGAATGGTTTCTCTTCTCTAGACTCTTGAGTTTCTGGAGGACAAAGACTGAGTCATTTTTATTTGAATTCCCCACATCTTTCCCAGATTCATAGAATAGCAGTCAAGAAAGCTTTTTGAGTGAATAAATGGATGGATGACTGGTTTATCTTTCACTCATATCTTTTTCTCTCCTGTTTCCCCCTTACCATGTTCCATTTATATTCCATTTATAAGAATCAGGCAGAAAATATGGAAACCAATGGATGTTGGGCAGGTGAGACCACTCCTTCCCCTCAGAGTAGACATCATAGATAGTCTCCTGGCGTTCTGCTAAAACTGTCATATTGATAGTGGCACCTGGGTGGAAAGGTTTTTCCATCACAGCTTTCCCTGAGCAAGGGAATGAGAACCACACAGGCCAATTGGGGACTGTGCGGACCTCCCTGAAGGAAGCCTGAAAAGCTGGTGTCTAGGCAACAGTCTGCCCTCTGACTCTACCCATAGGGGTTTAAATAAGAGCCTGGAAGGGTGGTGCATTTCTGTAAGCTCAGGTGAGAGAGGCTAAGCGATGTTCTGAAAAGGAAGAAGACACTTCTGCACTGTGTTTCCTGGGTTGCGGCCTCCAAACCACCTTGAGGGCCAGGCACAAAGCCGAACTGACCCTGATATGCATCAGAATGAAAGGGTTTGTGTGCAAATCAGGGAAGAATTCTTTCAGCACCTACAGGATTGGTGCCAGGGAGTTAGCATTTGGAAACCTCAGCTCTGTGCCAGGTCATTGTTGGAAAAGCGGCAGATCTGGGAGCAAAATGCCAGTGAGCTACAGAGGAAAAGAAGTGAGGGCAAGGACTCCAGGAATTAGCTATTCAGGAATGTTCAAGAAGGCTGATAGCTCTTTTCCTTGTCAAAAAAGAGAGAGAGAAAGAGAAAAGGACATTCAGAGGAGCGTTCATTGGAGCAGGTTGCTCTGGGTTTTCAGGGAATTGGGAGGGCAGATGCTACAAGGTTATTGGAGTCAGTGTCAAATGCAAGAACAAAGTGGCAGTGACATGAGCTAAGAAATGACTAAGCACTCGAGGCCCTGAGTAGCTAATAGACGGATCCAAATGCCAAGTGAAGCAGTTGTCTCAACTCATTTGAATACTTCTGAAGAGGTGATGAAAAAATAGCCGGCGAGACAGAACTTCTCTTCCAGAATACTCCAAGATTAGATTTCTTTCCCTTACTTTGCGACTCTGTGACGGTAGTTGATCAAGCCTCTCCTTAGTCACTTTCTCTGCAAGTTTTGGAACAGGTACACACCAAGTTTTCCTTTGATATGGGGGCTTTTATTCTTAAGGAATCACTTCCTATTTGCAACTTGGGGATCTCCCTGTCTGGTAAAAGGCTGCTCAGAGTTTTAAGATAAAGGGAGTGGTTTGCCATTCAGGAAGTTAAACTTTGGGGTTATACAGAAATTCTTTATTTTTTCTCACATTTCTGTTTCCCCCTTTTCATGATTTGTTTCTGTCTTTGGGGAGCCTGAAGAATTTGGGCCTGACGGATATAGTGCCGTGTGGGGAGAAAGCTAGAAAAGGCAAAATTCACGTTACAGATTTTATTCTCTTTCATGGAATGTTTGTATGTGAAGAGTCATTAAGCAAATGTGTGTCACATAGTAGATGTTTGATATATACTGCTCTCTTCATTTCTCCCTCTTCCTTACTGGTTACCTCTCTCAATATCACCTCCTCATTTGTGCTTTGTTGCTGCTGCTGCTGCTGCTGCTGCTAAGTCGTTTCAGTCGTGTCCGACTCTGTGCGACCCCATAGACAGCAGCCCACTAGGCTCCTCTGTCCCTGGGATTCTCCAGGCAAGAACACTGGAGTGGGTTGCCATTTCCTTCTCCAATGCATGAAAGTGAAAAGTGAAAGTGAAGTCTCTCAGTCGTGTCCTACTCTTAGTGACCCCATGGACTGGAGCCTACCAGGCTCCTCTGTCCATTGGGTTTTCCAGGCAAGAGTACTAGAGTGGGGTGCCATTACCTTCTCCGGTGCTTTGTTAGGAAGGATAAATCGGAGAAAGCAATGGCACCCTACTACAGTACTCTTGCCTGGAAAATCCCATGGATAGAGGAGCCTGGTGGGCTGCAGTCCGTGGGGTCGCTAAGAGTCAGACACGACTGAGCGACTTCACTTTCACTTTTCACTTTCATGCATTGGAGAAGGAAATGGCAACCCACTCCAGTGTTCTTGCCTGGAGAATCCCAGGTATGGGGAAGCCTGGTGGGCTGCAGGAAGAATAAAGATTGTTCTGGAAGTAACTATTGTTAATGATAAAAGCTACCATTTACTAAGTGCCTCTTCTCCACTAGATGGTATTATATTAGGCATTTTCATGATCTCAGTTGGGGCTCATCAGAACATGGAACGGGAGAGGCAACCTATGGTGCTGCTGCTGCTGCTGCTGCTAAGTCACTTCAGTTGTGTCTGACTCTATGTGACCCCATAGATGGCAGCCCACCAGGCTCCCCTGTCCCTGGGATTCTCCAGGCAAGAACACTGGAGTGGGTTGCCATTTCCTTCTCCAATGCATGAAAGTGAAAAGTGAAAGTGAAGTAGCTCAGTCATGTCTGACTCTTCATGACCCCATGGACTGCAGCCTACCAGGCTCCTCCATCCATGCGATTTTCCAGGCAAAAGTACTGG
Source organism: Bos grunniens (assembly GCF_055505025.1). NCBI lineage: Eukaryota > Metazoa > Chordata > Mammalia > Artiodactyla > Bovidae > Bos > Bos grunniens. The sequence continues at coordinate 75,129,077 of NC_141170.1, forward strand.
AGTGGGGTGCCATTGCCTTCTCTGGAGGCAACCTATACCCTCTTACAAAAGAGGTAATTGAGCAAATACAAAGTTACTACCTCTCTAGTTAAAGTGTTTGAGCTAGAATGCCAATTCAAGTTTTCCAAACTCCAAATCTGTGAGTGTTTCTTCTCTACACTTCTCTTATGGACCATGCAAACATGCCTTTCTTGGAGCAAACCCATGTCACTGGTTGGGCACTTAGGTGAGGACTAGTTAAGTTAGTCATTTGGGTGACCCTCCCTTTGACATGTTCCTCTCAGGTCCCTCTGCTCAAACAACAACCAATCATTCTATTCTTTTGGTCAAGTACTCTTCTCTCCTATGACTGGGGCTCACCCACCCCTAAACTTTTGTCCTCTAGGGGCCCAAGGCCTCAATTCACTAATTAAATGAACTTGTGTGTGTGCACTAAGTCACTTTAGTCATGTCCGACTCTCTTCGACCCTATGGACCCTGCCAGGCTCCTCTGTCCATGAGATTCTCCAGGCATAAATATTGGAGTGGGTTGCCATTTCCTACTCCAGGGGATTATCCTAACCCTGGGATCAAACTAGCATCTCTTATGTCTCCTGCACAGGCAGGCGGGTTCCTTACCACTGCTAACTCACTTCAGTCATGTCCAACTCTGTGCGACCCCATAGACGGCAGCCCATGAGGCTCCTCCGTCCCTGGGATTCTCCAGGCAAGAACACTGGAGTGGGTTGCCATTTCCTTCTCCAGTGCATGAAAGTGAAAAGTGAAAGTGAAGTTGCTCAGTTGACCCACCAATTAAATGAACTTATCCATGAATCAAGGCAAATTGGAAGTGGTCAAACAAGAGACGGCAAGAGTGAATGTCGACATTCTAGGAATCAGTGAACTGAAATGGACAGGAATGGGTGAATTTAACTCAGATGACCATTATATCTACTACTGTGGGCAGGAATCCCTCAGAAGAAATGGAGTAGCCATCATGGTCAACAAAAGAGTCCAAATGCAGTACTTGGATGCAATCTCAAAAATGACAGAAAGATCTCTGTTCATTTCCAAGGCAAGCCATTCAATAATCACAGTAATCCAAGTCTATGCCCCAACCAGTAATGCTGAAGAAGCTGAAGTTGAACGGTTCTATGAAGACCTACAAGACCTTTTAGAACTAACACCCCAAAAATATGTCTTTTTGATTATACAGTGGAAGTGAGAAATAGATTTAAGGGCCTAGATCTGATAGATAGAGTGCCTGATGAACTATGGAATGAGGTTCGTGACATTGTACAGGAGACAGGGATCAAGACCATTCCCATAGAAAAGAAATGCAAAAAAGCAAAATGGCTGTCTGGGGAGGCCTTACAAATAGCTGTGAAAAGAAGAGAAGCAAAAAACAAAGGAGAAAAGGAAAGATATAAACATTTGAATGCAGAGTTCCAAAGAATAGCAAGAAGAGATAAGAAAGCCTTTTCAGCGATCAATGCAAAGAAATAGAGGAAAACAACAGAATGGGAAAGACTAGGGATCTCTTCAAGAAAATCAGAGATACCAAAGGAACATTTCATGCAAAGATGAGCTCGATAAAGGACAGAAATGGTATGGACCTAACAGAAGCAGAAGATATTAAGAAGAGATGGCAAGAATACACAGAAGAACTGTACAAAAAAGATCTTCATGACCCAGATAATCATGATGATGTGATCACTGACCTAGAGCCAGACATCCTGGAATGTGAAGTCAAGTGGGCCTTAGAAAGCATCACTACGAACAAAGGTAGTGGAGGTGATGGAATTCCAGTTGAGCTATTCCAAATCCTGAAAGATGATGCTGTGAAAGTGCTGCACTCAATGTGCCAGCAAATTTGGAAAACTCAGCAGTGGCCACAGGACTGGAAAAGGTCAGTTTTCATTCCAATCCCAAAGAAAGGCAATGCCAAAGAATGCTCAAACTACTGCACAATTGCACTAATCTCACACGCTAGTAAAGTAATGCTCAAAACTCTCCGAGCCAGGCTTCAGCAATACGTGAACTGTGAACTTCCAGATGTTCAAGCTGGTTTTAGAAAAGGCAGAGGAACCGGAGATCAAATTGCCAACATCTGCTGGATCATAGAAAAAGCAAGAGAGTTCCAGGAAAACATCTATTTCTGCTTTATTGACTATGCCAAAGCCTTTGACTGTGTGGATCACAATAAACTGTGGAAAATTCTTCAAGAGATGGGAATACCAGACCACCTGATCTGCCTCTTGAGAAACTTGTATGCAAGTCAGGAAGCAACAGTTAGAACTGGACATGGAACAACAGACATTTTCCAAATAGGAAAAGGAGTACGTCAAGGCTGTATATCGTCACCCTGTTTATTTAACTTATATGCAGAGTACATCATGAGAAACACTGGGCTGGAAGAAACACAAGCTGGAATCAAGATTGCCGGGAGAAATATCAATAACCTCAGATATGCAGATGACACCACCCTTATGGCAGAAAGTGAAGAGGAACTCAAAAGCCTCTTGATGAAAGTGAAAGTGGAGAGTGAAAAAGTTGGCTTAAACCTCAATATTCAGAAAACGAAGATCATGGCATCCAGTCCCACCACTTCATGGGAAATAGATGGGGAAACAGTGGAAACAGTGTCAGACTTTATTTTTCTGGGCTCCAAAATCACTACAGATGGTGACTGCAGCCATGAAATTAAAAGACGCTTACTCCTTGGAAGGAAAGTTATGACCAACCTAGATAGCATATTCAAAAGCAGAGACATTACTTTGCCAACAAAGGTTCATCTAGTCAAGGCTATGGTTTTTCCTGTGGTCATGTATGGATGTGAGAGTTGGACTGTGAAGTAAGCTGAGCGCCAAAGAATTGATGCTTTTGAACTGTGGTGTTGGAGAAGAGTCTTGAGAGTCCCTTGGACTGCAGGGAGATCCAACCAGTCCATTCTGAAGGAGATCAGTCCTGGGATTTCTTTGGAAGGAATGATGCTAAAGCTGAAACTCCAGTACTTTGGCCACCTCGTGCGAAAAGTTGACTCTTTGGAAAAGACTCTGATGCTGGGAGGGATTGGGGGTAGGAGGAGAAGGGGATGACAGAGGATGAGATGGCTGGATGGCATCACTGACTTGATGGATGTGAGTCTGAGTGAACTCCGGGATTTGGTGATGGACAGGGAGGCCTGGCGTGCTGCGATTCATGGAATCGCAAAGCGTCGGATACGACTGAGCGACTGATCTGATCTGATCTGGGCTAATAGTTCTTAATTCCAAAGTCAGTTCCCTTCCTTCAGTACTGAATGCAGAATCAAAGAGGGAAATTTCACTTGGTAAAAAATTAATGGAAGAGAGAAATTGTTGAGGTAGACAAAACTTCATTGCCTCTCAAATCTCCCTGAATAACATCACCCATCTAACCTACATGTTGTTAAATCCTTGCTTGCAAAAACCCCACTAGAAAATCACCACTGAGTGTTGAGATTTGAGCCTCCAATTTTCTGAGTAATAAGAATCCATAGGAAAGACTTTCTTGTTTTTAAAATACTTTTTGAACAACTAGTGTGTGCTGGGCTCTGTCCTATGTAGGAGATTTAGTTGGGAAACAACTCATGCTTCCAGAAAGGTTCTATGTTATGAGATATTCTATCTTCCTCCCTCAATATTTTTATAGCCTGTTTAATGCTTAGAAAGACATCTGTGAAAAAAATCAAGTATCCAGTGGCTAGGAGAAAAAAGATTAAGAAAAAAAGAGGAATATTCATTTTAAACTGCTCATTTAGAATTGTCAGTTTCAATCAATGACAATTTTAAGATATAAATCCATTCTAGAGTAACTTGTCAAAAAAAAAGTGCTATTACTGATATTCTCCAAGATTTTTCTAATTAGATCAGGGTCAGTGATGAGAAATAAGCTGGAAGATGAATAGGATGTCAGAATGCAATTGAGTTCCAAGGAGTTACCACAACTTCCCAGCTTGAGCAACTTGGTTCTGAGACAATGGCTTGGTGGGGGTTGGAGAGGGGTGTTGGGGTTGGTGAAACTGAACCACTACTGATTGCTTATAACATAGTGTGGGACGCTTCTATTACTTAAGCTATTGGAAAACATCTCCTGGATTCTCTTCTGAGTCATGGGAGAGAAAGAAGCAGCCACAGGAACCCTCTCCGCTTCTCGGATTCTGCTCTTGGATTTTGCCAAGAAGCCTTGATAGAGTCTTTACATGGAACAGTGAGAAACAAAGTCTAACTCTATCAGTTACTAGCTGGGTGACTTTGGACAAGCATAGAATTCCTCTAAACCCTAGCTTCTTTATCTGTATATTACCAGCAGTTAATAATAACACCAAACATCAATAAAGTGATTATTTCTTTGTTCAAGCTCACAGAAGCCCACAGTCTCCATGAGTTCAGTGTGATTATACCAATCAATAACTATAATTATTGAAAATCATGGTCACAGTTCAGAAATCACTACAGGTAACACTTTTTCAAAAATCAGAATTACCTTAAAAAAAAAAAAGTGCAATTTCTATGATACCCATCTCTGCCAAGGAAGAGTTTTCATCACAATAAATGGGTTACTTTGGAGCAGCTCCTGCACTCAGGTAGATAATACTCCCTCTAACACCCACTTAGCCCTCTTAGGACAATAGATTAGTGGTGGTGGTGATTTAGTCACTAAGTCATATCTGACACTTTGTGACCCCATGGACTGTAGCCCACCAGGTTCCTCTGTCCATGGGATTTTCCAGGCAAGAATACAGGAATGGGTTTCCATTTCCTTCTCCAGGAGTTCTTCCTAATCCAGGGATTGAACCCAAGTCTCCTGCATTGCAGGCAGATTGTTTACCAACTGGGCCACCAGGGGAGCCCATGATAGAATAGTAAGACATTTAATTGACTGAAGATATATCCTACTTAGTATATATCCTTCTTAGATAATTATAGTGCTATATTGTGCTATAGTGATTCCTTGTTAAATACAGAGAGAGGAGGATCCCAAAGACATTATTCATCACTCTTGAAAATGAAGCAGGAAATTAGTGTTCCCACCTGTGACCTGATTCTAGGACTTGCTCTACAATTTGGTCTGGAGATGCCCAACTTGCCGAAGCCAGGGTTCACCTTGGGCTAGGTCCCATGGGTTTCCCTCTCCCAGGGCCCCAGAGAACTCATTCATCTTGAAGAAGAAAGCATCTCCTCAGCTCCGTCCATCCTCCTGGCCTCCAGTCTTTTCTCTGTTCCACTCTTGTTACGGAATCTGTGAGAAAAGAAAAATCAATTCTCTAGTTCGGGTCAGCCAGTAAAATTGGCTCATAGGTCCCCTAACCAAAGCCAGATGGATGCAGTTATATTTCTCCCATGTTACAATTCCATAAAGCCTCCTAATGGCCTTTATATCACGACCTCTTCACAGAGGCCTCCCAGCAGTCACCTGTCATGATCATGTTTAAACCTCCTAGTAGGGCCATAATCTTGTCTTTTAGTTTTCCTGGATAGTATATGAAGGTGAACTGGGCTGAAGGGGCAGTGGGAGGGCTCAAAAAACAAAGCCCTGGGTTTTTACTACATCTGGTTATTCCAGTTAGTGTTTGCAGCAAATGACTAGTGGAGAAAAGGGTGGCTCCAGACAGTGCTGGCTGGTAAAGACTTGAGAAAGCTCCTTCCTGCGATTCACCTGGTCCCTGAATCATCATGCTGCATGTTTTGAAGCATTCATTCACTTGTGGGCCATGGGTGACAAACATTTTTGGAGCCCCTAACTCATACATGTGGACACTGAGAAGGAAGAGGGCTGGGTTATTGCTCACCCTCTAAGAGGGGCAGACACCAGCGGGATAGTAAGTCATAGTGTCCTTAGAAGCTTTCAGATGGCAAGTAGGGGCTGGCCCAGGAAGCCTTTCTAGTTATGGCTGCAATGTACCAAGTCTTGAGCAGAGGAAGAGTGTACTTTTACATGCAGTGAACCTATCCTAACATTCTGTGTCTGCCATGTTTTTTCAGTGTTGCCTTAGACAAATTTCCTATTCTCTCACATTGCAGGTTCTTGAGCTCAAAAATAGATATAGTCTGCTTTGTGAAGTTTGGGTGAAAATCCGTGCCCTATATGTAATCCTAAGACTCATATCCAACACTGAGCAGATACTTAATACATGGAGATTCTGTTTTTGTTGTTATTATGTATGATAACTATGTGTTTTATATTATGAATCTATCATGAGTCAATTCAGTAATAATTAGGACTAGGACTTGATCAATTGAGGAGTGAAAGAATTTAAGTATGGCTGATATTAGTATTGGTCATGTAGACGAGGGGCAGGAAACCTGGGTGGGTGACCCCTGTGGATAGTCAGGCAAAAGCCTGTTCATTAGGGACTGGGTGTAGGGGTTATTTGCTAGAAGAGGTTAGGAGCCTTTGAAGGTTAATTGCTTTTTAGGAAATGTTGTGTGGCAGCAGCTAAATATCCTGAGAATGTGGCCCTTCTTGTTGTCAGCTGTCTGGTCCTGGCTCACACAGCCTGAGTTCTTTTACCACCTAGCCGTCGGGCGGGGGCTGGGGTGAGGGGTGCGGAAATCTCAGGCACCACTTTGCCTATCAAATTCTCAGCAGTTTTTCAGAGTAAAACATGCTCTGTGAAATTCTTGAAGATTTCTCCCTCTCACTCTGAGATGCCCTGAATTTCAAGTAGCTGTAATGTTGCTGACTCACTTCTAGTTTCATAAGGATCTGGGTTGAGTTGTCATATGTTATAAATCTCTAGTTTACGGAATCATTCCTATTGCTGTAAGGAAGAGCTGGAAGTGTGTCAAAGAAACTCAAGGTGGGCTAAACAGAAGTTGAGCTTAAAATGTGCCCTGTAATTTTGATTTTTTTTTTCCAGTAAAAGAAGATCTTGAATGCTTTTACAAGTGGTCATTATTCAATTTTTGTCTTAAGGAGAAACAGGGTATGGACTTCAAGATAAACATATATGTTAGACTGATTGTATTTAACGTAAATTTCCCAGGGCTTCCTTTAATGCTTATGGAATCTCTCTAGGTCATTCATGGCAAAAGCACACCAGATCTCTGAGAGGAGGCAGACTTCTCTTTTTAGGATTATGGTTTGACTCTGTCTTTCACAAACAGGCGCATCTAACAGCTTGGGAAACTGCTCACTCAAGCCTAGATGTTAAACAGGAAGTGCAAAGATATGGCAATACACAGAAAAAGAAAAGGAGGCTGAGCTCTAGACAAATGTGGATTTTATCACAGTTTTTTCCCCTTCAAGAATCAGTTTTTTGAGTCAGTTTAAATGAGGTGGATGAACCTAGAGCCTATTATACAGAGTGAAGTAAGTCTGAAAGAGGAAGATAAATATTGTATACTAATGCATATATACGGAATCTAGAAAGATGGTACCGAAGAATTTATTTGCAGGGCAGCAATGGAGAAATAGAGAACAGACTTAAATGGACATGGGGAAAGGGGAGGAGAGGGTGAGATGTATGGAGAGAGTAACATGGAAACTTACATTACCATATGTAAAATAGAGAGTCAACGGGAATTTGCTGTATGTCTCAGGAAACTCAAACAGGGGCTCTGGATCAACCTAGAGGGGTGGGATGGGAGGGAGATGGGAGGGAGGTTTAAGAGGGAAAAGATATATGTATACCTATGGCTGATTCATGGGGGGGAAAAAAAGAATCAGTTTTGTTGATAAAGCCTACAGAATAAACTTCATGGGATTTGAGTATGATTTTGTAAGACAGCTCATACTAGGGAATCTCTTTCCTAGTAAAGATAAACTTGCCTATGCCTTTACATATCTCTTCATTCCTCCTAGAATACATGGATGGGTGGATGGGTAGATGACCTAAAATAGAACAACAACCCCTATCTGAAAACATAGCTTCTTAGCACATTATTATACTTAAATTTTTCACCTTTAAAATGATGTTATCTCTGAAGATTTTGGCCTTGATCATTGTTATTTATTTCTTTGAACTCTTTCCACTTCTGTACCTCGCCCTGCTCCTTTCCCCTTGTGTGTTTAACTCCCCTTTGCCTAAGGCCGAAGTCTGAAGGACAACATGCAACAGGGTACCAAGTCCAAGTTATCTTTCCTCGTCAGGAAATTGAGCTTCTCCCTTTTACCAAGCAAGCATGGTTTCTTATGGGGAGGGATGCTGACTCATGAAAAGAAGGCAAGGCAGTATGTAATTGAATTACATACTGTAGGTATGTAAGATATAATTTATCTCTTACACTGATTTCATTAGACAACTGGTCTATAGTATCTGAGAAGTTGTCAAATACTTAGGCTTCATTTTACATAATTACACAGTAAGGAATGGCATGAGATTATTCCTGTGTTTCCTATTATATCATTTCTGTTTGCCTCACTAGAGATGTAAGCTCCATGAAGGTGAGGGCTTTGAGGCTCTTGTTAATTAATGTGCACCCATCACCTAGAACAGTGCCTAGCACTAGTAGGAACTCACTGAATATCTGATGAATGACTGAGTCAAAGTCAAAATGCCATCCTTCACTTGTTTCCTGTCTTTGCTTCATGTGGGCTTTGTTTGCTCTTGCAGAGGGCTCCGTGTCACCTGCAATGAGATAACTTACAGTTACTTTTTTGAGAACATGCTAGTTTATTTTGGGGAACTGCAATTTCCATGCCCATTCTTTCTGACTGACACCAGACAATTTTAAGTAAACCTTTTCTTATTTTTCACATTTGTTGTATGTCTGGAGTTGCTTTTAGCAGAAGCCTGTTTTTCTTAAATTATTTTTTCATGTATATATCCCTATTTCTAAAATGTCATTAAACTTAATTTTCTCTTCTATTTTGTTCCCCCCAAACTATATTTACTTTTCTTTACACTTTCTCATTTGCTTTATTCTTATGTAATTCTTACTTTCAGGTCACCAAAGAGCAATTGCCTGAGTTTCTTAATAACATCTCTATTTTGGTATTTTCACAGGTATCTTTTAACATTTTTTCACCATAGCCCAGATCAAATAAGTACATTCCATGCATTTGGTAGTAAAGTGTTAAGTATTAACTCCTAATAGCCCTCATGAACTGTGAGGAATCAGAGATTTCAACCTAAGAAAGCACAAAAGTGCACAGTACAAAATTTACCATCTTTTTCACTAGGTTTAATGATGTTGGGGACCTCCATTACATTACTAAGGACTCTTAGTAAAGATGCTTTCAGCTGCAAACAACAGCAAACCCAAACAACCCAATCAGAGATGTAAACTAATATGAATAACTTGTTTTTTCACTTAACAAGCATCAGAAGGTTGATTATTGCTGACATATTTAATAGCATTATAGTGTCAGGGTTTGTACTTTAAGTCTTGGGTTTTTTTCCATAGTTATCAGATGATACCACACTGCCAAGTCTCATGTCTACCTTAAAGTTAGGGAAAAAGGGATAAAGTGAAGAATCAGTACTGTCTGCTCATTTTATCAGTAAAAGCTTTCATACATTATTTCTGACCTCCATCTCTTTGGGTTTAAAAGTATGTCATGTGGCTAAACTTGGTTGCAAGGGAAGCTGGGACAGCATCAGTTCAGTTCAGTCACTCAGTCGTTTCCGACTCTTTGCAACCCCATGAATTGCAGCACGCCAGACCTCCCTGTCCATCACCAACTCCTGGAGTTCACTCAGACTCACGTCCATCGAGTTGGTGTTGCCATCCAGCCATCTCATCGTCTGTTGTCCCTTTTCCTCCTGTCCCCAGTCCCTCCCAGCATCAGAGTCTTTTCCAATGAGTCAACTCTTCGCATGAGGTGGCCAAAGTACTGGAGTTTCAGCTTTAGCATCATTCCTTGAAAGAACACCCAGGTCCAATCTCCTTTGGGATGGACTGGTTGGATCTCCTTGCAGTCCAAGGGACTCTCAAGAGTCTTCTCCAACACCACAGTTCAAAAGCATCAATTCTTTGGCGCTCAGCTTTCTTCACAGTCCAACTCTCAAATCCATACATGACCACAGGAAAAACCATAGCCTTGACTAGATGGACCTTTGTTGGCAAAGTAATGTCTCTGCTTTTGAATGTGCTGTCTAGGTTGGCCATAACTTTCCTTCTAAGGAGTAAGCATCTTTTAATTTCATGGCTGCAATCACCTTCTGCAGTGATTTGGGAGCCCAAAAAATAAAGTCTGACACTGTTTCCACTGTTTCCCCATTTATTTCCCATGAAGTGATGGGACCAGATGCCATGATCTTTGTTTTCTGAATGTTGAGCTTTAAGCCAACTTTTTCACTCTCCTCTTTCACTTTCATCAAGAGGCTTTTGAGTTCCTCTTCACTTTCTGCCATAAGGGTGGTGTCATCTGCATATCTGAGGTTATTGAGATTTCTCCCTGCAATCATGATTCCAGCTTATGTTTCTTCCAGCCCAGCATTTCTCATGATGTACTCTGCATATATGTTAAATAAGCAGGGTGACAATATACAGCCTTGATGTACTCCTTTTCCTATTTGGAACCTGTCTGTTGTTCCATGTCCAGTTCTAACTGTTGCTTCCTGACCTGCATATAGGTTTCTCAAGAGGCAGGTCAGGTGGTCCGGTATTCCCATCTCTTTCAGAATTTTCCACAGTTTATTGTGATCCACACACTCAAAGGCTTTGGCATAGTCAATAAAGCAGAAATAGATGTTTTTCTGGAACTCTCTTGCTTTTTCCATGATCCAGCAGATGTTGGCAACTTGATCTCTGGTTCCTCTGCCTTTTCTAAAACCAGCTTGAACATCTGCAAGTTCACGGTTCACGTATTGCTGAAGCCTGGCTTGGAGAATTTTGAGCATTACTTTACTAGCGTGTGAGATGAGTGCAATTGTGCAATAGTTTGAGCATTCTTTGGCATTGCCTTTCTTTGGGATTGGAATGAAAACTGACCTTTTCCAATCCTGTGGCCACTGCTGAGTTTTCCAAATTTGCTGGCATATTGAGTGCAGCACTTTCACAGCATCATCTTTCAGGATTTGAAATAGCTCCACTGGGGACAGCATATGTTTAGCTTTTCTGGCCTCTGTGATGGATGGGGCAAGGAGAATGAAGGTTAGAGGAAAGTATTGAATTAACCAATCAATAGTCTCTAAAATGGGGATTCTTAGGTGGTTCATTGGTTAAGAATCCGCCTGCAATGCAGGACACAAAGATTTGATTCCTGGATAGGGAAGATCCCCTGGAGAAGGAAATGGCGACCCACTCCAGTATCCTTGCCTGGAGAATTCCACGGACTGGGAAGCCTGATAGGCTATAGTCCATGGGGTCACAAAGGGTTGGCATGACTTAGCAAGTAAACAACAGCAAGAAGTCTGTAAAATAACCCACCCCTTATGTTATTGGGCATACATACATAGCCTTCCTCATATAGATATGTTTCATCCTTCTCCTAGGGGAAGTAACCAAAAATATCACTCATTTTAGAATCTAGCTTCTAGTGCGCCGTCTCTGAGTAACGTCCAGTCCTCCTCATTGGATCCAGATGTAAATTTTCTGGTCTGGTAACTATTAGGTAAAAGACAAGTAATCTGTCCCCTTCCTCCAGTATGTAGTGGGTGTGAAGGAACAAGGTAACTATAATAAAATCTCCATCTTGGAAAAAGGAAGACTGGAAGTTACATACAAATTATTGGTCTGTAGCACACATCAAAGGGACGGGCAAGACTTGCCTGGCAGTCAAGTGGTTAAGACTCTGTGCTCCCACTGCAAGGAGTACGGGTTTAATCCCTGATCAGGGAACTAATATCCCAAATGTCATGTGGCATGGCAATCCCCCCTACCCACAAAAACACAGTATAAAAGCAAACACAACAATGTAAATCAACTATACTTGAGTAAAAATTTTTTAAGGCAAGGGCTATACCTTGGCAGTAGAAAACAACTTTTTTTGTCAAACAATCTGTATATCCTTTTCTAAGAGGATCCTTAGTATCCATCATGGCTGTGTCTGAAGTAGTCTTTGGAGAAAATACTCTTCCTGAAGAATATACAAGCATTCTAGTTCACTTATTTGTGAAGTTTCAAGGGCTTAAACTATTAAACAGTAACTTTGAGGTTTTCTGAGCAATAATATCTCTTTAAAAGTTAGTAACCTCAGAGGTGTTTTGCTTCTAGTAATTTCCATGTGAAGAAATTAAAGCCAAATTATAGATAGATAGATAGATAGATAGATACAGTCTTTGTGAGAAATTCTGTCTCCTACTGCTTAAGTTTATAGATTACTGTAGCCTAATGGGGAATACCTTGTGGGAATATGAAATAGACGTGTTGCAAAACACCACCATAGATAAAATCTTTATTGAAGTATAGTTATTGTTTAATGTTGGCATCTTTTTATACAGCTTGGTAAGTGGTCATTTCCCCAAGTCCCCAGTCTATACCTTCATATCCAGCTACCAAAGGATTAACACTTGACATAGTCTGAGGACTTTCCAGAATCTTCCTCCAGTCTGTTGCCAGCATTCAATTGGACTCCTATTTCCTTATTAAATATTTTGTTTATCACTTCTGGCTACCCGGTTAGAGCAGTGCAGAAGTGTGTTCAGTGATATGGGGGTCCTGGGACCAAGCCAAATATTTTCTAAGGAAATGTCACATTAGGAGAATGCTAATCAAAGCCTTAAAAAGGATAACGTGGAGTTGAAAGGGCAACTGGTAAGGAAGTAATAAAAATAAAGAGAAGGTCAAACACTTTGGTTTGAGACAAAGAATGACTTGGTTGAGAGTAGATTCAAGGATAATTATGCTAATGTAGACCAACTGCTGTGGTATTCCTCTCCTGTGTGTCTTGGCACAGTGCACTGCCCAGCGACATGTCTTTAAAACCATTGAGCCATCGTGGATATAAGCCAAACAAGGAAGGGTCAGGAGCAGAAGCCAAATTAATCAGGTATCACCAGTGGAGGTGGTCAAGGGACCGAAGACCAAAAGGTCAGCTAATACAAGAGGGAGCAAGAAGATGTCATAGATCTCAGAACACAGACAGGGTCCAGAGTCTAAGAGATTAGGAATTTGGCAATAATAGCTCTAGTAATAAGGGCTGAACTTGGATCCTAGGGCAGAAAGTGCTCCCTTCTACTCTATTGTCTGCTGGCTGAATGTGGATGAGTTGGGACCACAGATGCTGGGCATTGTCAGGAAGTCTCAAAGGCTTTTTGTAATTAAGGGCAGGGCAGAAATGTCAGCAAGAACTTATCTAGATTTTATTACTGGACTGTCATTTTTGCTTTTTCATTTTTATGCACTTATTAATATTTATTTATAATTTTTATTGAGAACATACCATTTTGATTATCAACACTAGTATATTTTGGAGGCATGCTTAGAACATACGAGGCACAGGTCTAAATGCTTTGCATATAATAAATGTCTGGTTTAATCTTCATGACAATGATATAAGGATGGTATTTTTGCCATCTCTACTTTATAGAGGGGATAAAAGATCACTTTCTTTATCAAGCTCTCCAGCAGGCTCATCCGCATTTGTCCACTCATCCATCCATTCATTCATTCAGCAAAGTGGTTTGCCAGATGTTGTGCTAGGTGCTGAGAATACTATGATGAACAAATTTGAAAATCTCTCTTTGAAAGTTTGCAGTCTAGAAGGAAAATCAGATAGTTAAATTGTCACTTGGGATAAAGTGTGTTGGGTAAAGAATAGATGCAGGATACAGTATGAACTCAGGAAAGGGGCACTTGATGTTCTTTACTAAGGGACAGAAAAGTGTTGCTGAAAAATTCCTATAGTGAAAAACAAATGCGCATTAAGAGTTCAACGACTAGGAATAAAATTATGTTCAAGAACTAGAAAAAAACCCATTTCCTAATTTGAACATAAAGTGGGAAGGATAAGAGGATGAAAAATTAGACAAGAAAGGAAGGCAGGATGCCAGGTTGCAAAGGGCATTCTGAAGGGCTTGGACTTTATCTTAATGACACTGGGAAACCTTTGATGAGTGTTAAGTAGGGAAGTGACATGATTCATTCATTTTGCATTCTATAAGTATCACTCTGGCTGCGCTGTGAAGGATGCACTGAATCGGGCAAGACTGTAGGCAGAGTCATTTGGGAAGGAGTCAGCTCTGAACGAAAGATTGTAGTGGCCCGAACTATGCTAGCAGCCACTGGGATAGAGAAAAGTGAATGAGATAGAGAGGAACCTAAGAAGGTGAGCTTGCTATGTACCCTCCACCTGGAATATGTAACATAATGTATATATTGCTGTTCTTCTGGAGTAAATGTGACTTAACATTTCAGACCATATTTTTAACTCTTAATTGAGTGACTGAGAGCTTATGGGGAAACGATGCCAGGAGAATGTACATTTTCATAGTTACTGATATAGTGGGGAGGGGGACACTCATTTTCATGAAATAAGCCCAATATTTATGGCAAAGGATGGGTTGTATTAGGACATTAGGGTGCGTAGTGTACATTTGAATTACTTTGTGCAATTTGAAGCCAAGTGGAAACTCTACTGTGAGGCGTTGATATATGGGTTCAGTGGGGAAATTGGGGGGGTACTTCCTGACCGCAGTTGTTTATTTGGGAAAGAAGAGTGTGGTAGAAAACATTCTTTCTCGCCATACGGAGATCCTACCCTCTCTTTTAAGTGACTTTTTCTTTAAATGAAGGAGGACTTGAAGCCAGATTCTGAGAAAACAAAGTGACAACAACAACTTGGAAGAATCTGAACTCAGACTGGATGCGCATGCTAGGCTGTGACGTAAAACCAGTGAAGCCTCGTTTTTCATCCATTTTCATAGCCAGAGAGTACATGAATAGAAGCCCCTCTTTGGCTTTATATTGCCTCTCTATTGAATTTAACTTATGTCCAATTGAATAGACTTGTATTTTACTGCCAGTCATCTCAGCAGCTACTCAGTAGCCCATTGAGAGCAGTTTTTTTCCTCGCCTGTGGAACGTACTTTTATGGTTGTTGTTTCATGCTGTATTCTGTAACTTACTCTCATTTCTACCGTGTGGCTAGCCAAGGCCTAATCATCAATCTGTCATCATCTCTGAGCTTCAGCCCTTCACACCTTGTCTTATAAAGGTCTCCTTCACACATTTACATTGGCACCCAGACAAAGACACAGGAGAACTTCAGATATAGGAACCCCTTCTTGTCTTTACTCCACAGCCTTCCTATTATTTTCCAAGAAGGGAGGCAGGATGTTAGAGGCACTTTGATGCTTTACAGCTTTTTAAAAATCTGTGATCACAGAGCATGGTCTTAAAGACTGGATAAGCCAGCAGAGTTCCAACCATACTACCGTCATCTCCTGCCCAGATGATTGGAATAGTGTTCTGATCTCTCTGTCGTCACTCTTGCCCTCCTCCAAACCAGTCTCTATCCTGCAGCCAGTGTGATTTTCTTTAAAGTTTTCTAAACATTTCTTAAACAGAGATTTTTCTCTGTTTCTTTCTTTAAGCCGTTAGAACTCTGAGAGCCCTTCACAATCTCACATCCCACTAACTGTCAAGAATCACTGTGGTCTAGCCAGACTGATGTTTAAATTCTAGTGATTACGTTTTTTTCTCTCACCCAGGACATTCACATAAAGTTATCATTGCCTGGAATAGTAGTCTCATCCTCCTGCTTACTCTTTAGGTTTCAGCTTACTGCTCATTGGCTCTGGACACTTACTCTAAGAATCCAGGTTGGATACCTTCTAACTCCATTTCTCATTGTTTTCGTTACTTCCCTTATCATATTGCTTGAGAGTTATCTTTTATGTTTGCTTGTGTGCACGTCTGTCTTCCCTCATAGCCTATAATCCCATTGAAAGTAGGGACTGTGTTCTTCATCTTTAAATCATCAGTGTCTGACATTGCAACAATTATATCATAAGAGCTTGGCAATATTTGTTGATTATTTAGGATTATAGGAAAGCTATATATTCAGTTTCACAAAAGAAATATTTCTCATTAATCAATGGAAATAACTAATATTACTTAATTTATATATTTATTAGTTAATTAATCTATTCTCATTCCATAAATATTCTCAATACCTACAAATTTGCCAGGGACTATGTTGAGCACTGGGGTTCTCTGGTAGTCAGGTAAAGAATTTACCTGCAATGCAAGAGACAAAGGAGATGAGGGTTTGATCCCTGGGTCAGGAAGATCCCCTGGAGGAGAGCATGGCAACCCACTCTAGTATTATTGCCTGGAGAATCCAGTGAACAGAGAAGACTGGTGGGTTACAGTCCACAGCATTGCAAAGACTTGCATATGACTGAAGCAACTGAGCATGCTCGCACCCATCTTGAGCACTGGGTATATGAGGATGAATGGGATTTCCCAGGTTGTACTAGTGGTAAAGAACCTGCCTACCAATGCAGAAGATGCAAGAGACTCCAGTTTGATCCCTGGATTGGGAAGAGTCCCCTGGAGGATGAAATGGGAACCTACTCCAGTATTCTTGCTTAAAAAATTCCATGAACAAGAGGAGTCTGGCAGGCTACAGTCCATGGGGTCTCAAAGAATCAGACACAACTGAACACACATACGAGAATGACTAAGACATTTTTCTTTTTCTCAAGGCATTCCAAGTGTGATTGGGGAAATAGATAAGTAAGCAGGTACAATGCTGCTGCTGCTGCTGCTAAGTCGCTTCAGTCGTGTCCGACTCTGTGCGACCCCATAGACAGCAGCCCACCAGGCTCCCCTGTCCCTGGGATTCTCCAGGCAAGTATACTGGAGTGGGTTGCCATTTCCTTCTCCAATGCATGAAAGTGAAAAGTGAAAGTGAAGTCGCTCAGTTATGTCCGACTCTTAGCGACCCCCTGGACTGCAGCCTACCAGGCTCCTCGCCCATGGGATTCTCCAGACAAGAGTACTGGAATGGATTGCCATTACCTTCTCTGAAGCAGGTACAATGGAGTGTGATATATTCTAAAATAAACATATACATACACTGCTTTGAACTGTAGAAAAAGTAGTGTTTTGGTCTACCTGAGCGTATAAAATTAGACCACTTAAACTCAGTCTTAATGAATTTGTAAGTGAGTAGACTCACAAATGTCAGGTAAGAGGAAAGAAAAGGATCTTTGGAGGAGGAACCAACAGAGCAAAAGATCAAAAGTTGGCAAGAATATTGGCATATTCTGCAAACTGACTGGTCAGTAGAGTGTCCAATGATGGTAGCTTATTAGACGTATAGGGTAGTGAGAAGCCAATTCACATGTCATTTGATGCTATGAGAGATTTGCTCAGAGGGACACTTTAGAAGGAAAACTCTAAAGATCTAAAGATCACTTTAGAAAGATCCATACTTTAGCAGTGTGGAAGATGAATTGGAGGAAAATAATACTAGAGGCCAATGAGACCTTTCAGGAGTGATTTTTAATTGTATTGGTGGAAAACATGGTGGAGCAGCTATATGTAAATTCTCAGAAGTGTATCTGGAGAGGAACTGAAAGGATTCTGAGTGACTTAGGAAGCAGAACCACATCACCATGCCATTAAGTAGGCTGTTCCTTCTTGAACTATAGTTCTCTTTTCTTTAGCTCATTACCATTTATCTTTTATCACTCAATTGAAGGGTTGCCTCTGGCAAGTTTTCTCTGACTCTCCCACATTTAAGATACTTAAAGTGTTTAAGTGTACATTAAATATAGCATATAGCATCTGCAACATTAAAGTGTAAGCAGAGACCAAAAATAATGCCTAATTCAACCTGCTAAAAAGTTAGCAGAGTGTTTGGCATGTGATATACACTCGATAAATATTTACTATACAGATGAAAGTATGAGTGACTAGAGGAGTACTCAGAAATGGGAATTTTAGGGAAAAGAGTAAACTCAGTGTGACTCTCAAGTTTCTTCTTGGGCAACCAGGAAATGGTGGGGATAATTTTGAAAGAGTAAGAGTAGAAAAAACAAATTTGGAGAATAATTTGGGGAGGGTGACAATGGTTACATTTACTTGAAACTGGTTCAGTTTAAGTAACCTATGAACAAAATGCCTGCAATTTTAGGGGGAGAACTCCTAAAAGTGAGCTAGTGTGAGGTCAAGAGTTATGATTCACTGATGTGTAGGTAGGTGGTTGTTGAAAATGTCATAGAGCTTCATCGTCTAGGAACAGTGTGAATACTGAGGAAATTAAAGTCTCAATAGAGTGACCAAAGGATCACAATCATATAGGTACTTGTTGGGAGAACAGATCAATGAGACCCTGCAAGAAAGGTTTAGACACTAACAGAGAAGTTTGGAAAGAGTATTGTTATGGAAGACTAGAGAGAAATGAGTTCCAGGACACAGCCATCAATAGCAAATGTTTCCAAGAGGATATGTATAATAATGGAAAATAGCCAATTTATTTTTTATAACCAGACCATATGTAAAGTTATTCACTACTTGTGAAGAGCAATTTTAATGGAATGTTGGGAATGCTACAGATTTTGTAGTGATTTGAGAAATAGAACCATTGAAGGTAGTGGATATAACATATTCTCGAAGTGTGGTTGTGCACAGAGAAATGGATGAGGGCAGAGTATGGGAAGGAGTGAGAAATGAGCTACACAATCAAGAAGGCTATTTTTCTCTTTTCAAATGAAAAAGATAATGAAATATTGAGAATAAATAGTAATTTAAAGGAGAAGGCAATGGCACCCCACTCCAGTACTCTTGCCTGGAAAATCCCATGGATAGAGGAGCCTGGTAGGCTGCAGTCCATGGGGTCGCTAAGAGTCGGACATGACTGAGTGACTTCACTTTCACTTTCCACTTTCATGCATTGGAGAAGGAAATGGCAACCCACTCCAGTGTTCTTGCCTGGAGAATCCCAGGGACAGGGGAGCCTGGTGGGCTGCCGTCTACGGGGTCGCACAGAGTCGGACACGGCTGAAGTGACTTAGCATCAGTAATTTAAAAGGGAGACATTAATAATAAGGGTGGAATAGATGTGTGCAAGATTAAGGTCTAGGATAGAGTGGGGTCAAGAGCCCACTTAAAGAAGAAAGTCATATCCCTCTCTTAGACTAGAGGGAAGAAAGGATGTATTCATGTGTATGTTTAAATTAAATGGGGGTTCATTCACACCTGATTTCTTCTATTTCTCTGGTAGTAGGTAGCAGAACCATCTGCAGAGAGTGAAGGAAATACAGGTGATACAGACTTGGAGAACAAACTTATAGTTGCTGGGAGGAAGGGATAATTAGGGAGTTTGGCATGGACATGTACACAATGCTATATTTACAATGTATAACCAGCAAGGACCTATTGTACAGCACATGGAACTCTGCTAAATGTTACATCGCAGCCTGGATGGGGAATTTGGGGGGAGAATGCATACATGTATATGTATGGCTAAGTCCCTTTGCTAATCATCAGAAGCTATCATTACATAGTTAATCAGCTGTACCCCAAAACAAAATTAAAAAATCAAAAGAAAAATAAAGAAATATAGATGATGAAGAACATGTGTTGACTGAATTCTATGGGAATTAAAAATAGAGCTACAGAGACTAAAGAAAATTGTTGTATAGCTATGCAGTGGTTGTTGTTCAGCTGCTAAGACGTGTCCTACTTTTTGCAACCCCATGGACTACAGCATGCTAGGCTTCCCTGTTCTTCACTGTCTCCCCGAGTTTGCTCAAATTCATGCCCATTGAGTCAGTGATGCTATCTAACCATCTCATCTTCTGTCACCCTCTTCTTTTGCCTTCAGTCTTTCCCAGCATCAGGGTCTTTTCCAAGGTGTCAGCTCTTCACATTTGATGGCCAAATTATTAAAGCTTCAGCATCAGTCCCTCCAATGAATATTCAGGGCTGATTTTCTTTAGCATTGACTGGTTTGCAAACCCTGCTGAAATAGATGAAAGAATATTGTCAGTGTATGAATTTTCACAGTTGCATGATCTGTTTGCACATGGACATCACCAGATGGTAAACACCCAAAATGAGACTGTTTATATTCTTTGCAGCCAAAGATGGAGAAGCTCTATACAGTCAACAAAAAAAACACCAGAAGCTGACTGTGGCTCAGATCATGAACTCCTTATTGCCCAATTCAGACTTAAATTAAAGAAAATAGGGAAAACCATGAGACCATTCAGTTCAGTTCAGTTCAGTCGCTCAGTGGTGTCTGACTCTTTTCGACCCCATGAACTGCAGCACACCAGGCCTCCCTGTCCATCACCAACTTGCCGAGTTTACCCAAACTCATGTCCATTGAGTCAGTGATGCCATTCAACCATCTCATCCTCTGTCATCCCCTTCTCTTCCTGCCCTGAATCTTTTCCAGCATCAGGGTCTTTTCAAATGAGTCAGCTCTTCTCATCAGGTGGCAAAGCATTGGAGTTTCAGCTTCAGCATCAATCCTTCCAATGAACACCCAGGACTGATCACCTTTAGGATGGACTGGTAAATCTTGCATCCAAGGGACTCTCAAGAGTCTTCTCCAACACCACAGTTCAAAAGCATCAATTCTTCTGCTCTCAACTTTCTTTATAGTCCAACTCTGACATTCATACATGACTACTGGAAAAACCATAGCCTTGACTAGATGGACTTTTATCTGCTTTTTTAATATGCTGTCTAGGTTGGTCATAACTTTCCTTCCAAGGAGTAATCATCTTTTAATTTCATGGCTTAGATCACCATCTGCAGTGATTTTGGAGCCCCCCAAAATAAAGTCAACTACTGTTTCCACTGTTTCCCCATCTATGCACCATGAAGTGATGGGACTGGATGCCATGATCTTTGTTTTCTGAATGTTGAGCTTTAAGCCAACTTTTTCACTATCCTGTTTCACTTTCATCAAGAGGCTCTTTAGTTCTTCTTTGCTTTCTGCCATAAGTGTGGTGTCATCTGCATATCTGAGGTTATTGAGATTTCTCCTGGCAATCTTGATTCCAGCTTGTGCTTCTTCCAGCCCAGTGTTTCTCATGATGTACTCTGCATAGAAGTTAAATAAGCAGGGTGACAATATACAGCCTTGACGTACTCCTTTTCCTATTTGGAACTAGTGTGTTGCTCTATGTCTAGTTCTAACTGTTGCTTCCTGACCTGCATACAGGTTTCTCAAGATAAAAGTCAGGTATGATATAAATCAAATCCCTTGCAACTATACAGTGGAAGTGACAAATGGATTCAAGGGATTAGATCTGATAGAGTGCCCGAAGAACTATGGACAGAGGTTCATGACATTGCACAGGAGAAAAGGATCAAGACCATTCCCAAGAAAAAGAAATGCAAAAAGGAAAAATGGTTGTCTAAGGAGGTCTTACAAAGAGCTGTAAATAGAAGAGAAGTGAAAAGCATGGGAGAAAAGGAAAGATATACCCATTTGAATGCAGAGTTCCAAGGAATAGCAAGGAGAGATAAGAAAGCCTTCCTCAGTGATCAGTGCAAAGAAATAGAGGAAAACAATAGGCTGGGAAGGACTAGAGATCATTTTGAGAAAATTAGAGATACCAAGGGAGTATTTCATGCAAAGATGGGCACAATAAAGGACAGAAATGGTATGGACCTAACAGAAGCAGAAGATATTAAGAAGAGGTGGCAAGAATACACAGAAGAACTATACAAAAAAAGATCTTCATAACCCAGACAATCACTATGGTGTGATCACTCACCTAGAGCTAGGCATCCTGGAATGCAGTCAAGTGGGCCTTAGGAAGCATCACTACAAACAAAGCTAGTGGAGGTGATGGAATTCCAGTTGAGCTATTTCAAATCCTAAAAGATGATGCTGTGAAAGTGCTCCACTCAATATGCCAGCAAATTTGGAAAACTCAGCAGTGGTCACAGGACTGGAAAAGGTGTTTTCATTCCAATCCCAAAGAAAGGCAATGCCAAAGAATGCTCAAACTACCACATAATAGCACTTATCTCACATGCTGGCAAAGTAATGCTCAAAATTCTCCAAGCCAGGCTTAAACAGTAAATGAACTGTGAACTTCCAGACGTTCGAGCTGGATTTAGAAAAGGCAGAAGAGCCAGAGATCAAATTGCCAACATCTGTTGAATCATTGAAAAAGCAGTTTCAGAAAAACATCTATTTCTGCTTTATTGACTGTGCCAAACCCTTTGACTGTGTGGATCACCACAAACTGTGGAAAATTCTTTAAGAGATTGGAATACCAGACCACCTGACCTGCCTTCTGAGAAATCTGGATGTAGGTCAAGAAGCAACAGTTAGAGCTGGACATGAAACAACAGACTGAGTCCAAATTGGGAAAGGAGTACATCTTCACTGTATATTGTCACCCTGCTTATTTAACTTATATGCAGAGTACACCATGAGAAAAGCTGGACTGGAGGAAGCACAAGCTGGAATCAAGATTGCCGGGAGAAATATCAATAACCTCAGATATGCAGGTGACACCACCCTTATGGCAGAAAGTGAAGAGGAACTCAAAAGCCTCTTGATGAAAGTGAAAGTGGAGAGTGAAAAAGTTGGCTTAAAGCTCAACATTCAGAAAACTAAGATCGTGGCATCTGGTCTCAACAGTTCAGTTCAGTTCAGTCATTCAGTCATGTCCAACTCTTTGTGACCCCATGGACTACAGCATGCCAGGCCTCCCTGTCCATCACCAACTCCTGGAGTTTACTCAAACCTCATGTCCATTGAGTTGGTGATGCCATCCAACGATCTCAATATCTGTCATCCCCTTCTCCTCCTGCCTCGATCTTTCCCAGCATCAGGGTCTTTTCAAGTGAGTAAGTTTTTCGCATCAGGTGACCCAGGTATTGGAACTTCAGCTTCAGCATCAGTCCTTCCAATGAATATTCAGGACTGATTTCCTTTAGGATGGACTGGTTGGATCTCCTTGCAATCCAAGGGACTTTCAAGAGTATTCTCCAACACCACATTTCAAAAGCATCAATTCTTTGGCACTCAGCTTTCTTTATAGTCCAACTCTCATATCCATACATGATTACTGGAAAACCCATAGGTTTGACTGGACAGACTTCTATTGACAAAGTAATGTCTCTGCTTTGTAATAAGCTGTCTAGGTTGGTCATAACTTTTCTTCCAAGGAGCAAGTGTCCTTTAATTTCAAGGCTGCATTCACCATTTGCAGTGATTTTGGAGCCCCCAAAAATAAAGTCTGTCACTATTTCCCCATCTATTACCCATGAAGTGATCTGACCGGATGCCATGATCTTAGTTTTCTGAATGTTGAGCTTTAGGCCAACTTTTTCACTCTCCTTTTGCACTTTCATCAAGTGGCTCTTTATTTCTTCTTCACTTTCTGCCATAAGGGTGGTGTCATCTGCATATCTGAGGTTATTGATATTTCTCCTGGCAATCTGATTCCAGCTTGTGCTCATGCAGTCCAGCGTTTCTCATGATGTACTCTGCATATAAGTTAAATAAGCAGGTTGACAATATACAGCCTTGACGTTCTTTTCCTATTTGGAACCAGTCCATTGTTCCATGCACAGTTGTAACTGCTGCCTCCTGACCTGCATACAGATTTCTCAAGAGGCAGGTCGGGTGGTCTGGTGTTCCCATCTCTTTCAGAATTTTCCAGTTTATTGTGATCCACACAGTCAAAGGCTTTGGTATAGTCAATAAAGCAGATGTTGATGTTTTTCTGGAACTCTCTTGCTTTTTTCAATGATCCAGTGGATGTTGGCAATTTGACCTTTGGTTCCTCTGCCTTTTCTAAAGCCAGCTTGAGCATTTGGAAGTCCACGGTTCACATACTGTTGAAGCCTGGTTTGGAGAATTTTGAGCATTACTTTACTAGCGTGTGAGATGAGTGCAATTGTGCAGTCGTTTGAACATTCTTTGGCATTGTGTTTCTTTGGGATTGTAATGAAAACTGACCTTTTCCAGTCCTGTGGCCACTGGTGAGTTTTCCAAATTTGCTGGCATATTGAGTGGAACACTTTCACAGCATCATCTTTTAGGATTTGAAATAGCTCAACTGGAATTCCATCTCCTCTACTAGCTTTGTTCATAGTGATACTTCCTAAGGCCCACCTGACTTCACATTCCAGGATGTCTGGCTCTAGGTGAGTGATCACACCATCGTGATTATCTGGGTCGTGAAGATCTTTTTTGTATAGTTCTTCTGTGTATTCTTGCCACCTCTTAATATCTTCTGCTTCTGTTAGGTCCATACCATTTCTGTCCTTTTTTTGTGCCCATCTTTGCATGAAATACTCCCTTGGTATCTCTAATTTTCTTGAAGAGATCTATAGTCTTTCCCATTCTATTATTTTCCTCTATTTCTTTGCACTGATCACTGAGAAAGGCTTTCTTATCTCTCCTTGCTATTCCTTGGAACTCTGCATTCAAATGGGTATATCTTTCATATTCTCCTTTGCTTTTTGTTTATCTTCTTTTCTCAGTTATTTGTAAGGCCTCCTCAGATAGCCATTTTGCTTTTTTGCATTTCTTTTTCTTGGGGATGGTCTTGATCCTTGTTTACAGTACAATGTCTCGAACCTCTGTCCATAGTTTTCAGGCACTTTATCTATCAGATCTAGTCCCTTAAATCTGTTTCTCACTTCCACTGTATAATCATAAGGGATTTGATTTAGGTCATACCTGAATGGTTTAGTGGTTTTCCCCTACTTTCTTCAATTTAAGTCTGAATTTGGCAATAAGGAGCTCATGATCTGAGCCACAGTCAGCTCCTGGTCCTGTTTTTGCTGACTGTATAGAGCTTTTCCACCTTTGGCTGCCAAGAATATAATGAATCTTATTTTGGTGTTGACCATCTGGTGATATCCATGGATAGAGTCTTCTCTTGTTGTTGGAAGAGGGTGTTAGTGTTCTCTTGGGAAATCTCTACTAGTCTCTGCTCTGCTTCATTCTGTACTCCACGGCCAATTTTGCCTGTTACTCCAGGTGTTTCTTGACTTCCTACTTCTGCATTCCAGTCCCATATAATGAAACAGACATCTTTTTTGATTGTTAGTTCTATAAAGTCTTGTAGGTCTTCATAGAACTGTTCAGCTTCTTCAGCATTACTGGTTGGGGCATAAACTTGGATTACTGTGATATTGAATGGTTTGCCTTGGAAATGAACAGAGATCTTTCTGTCGTTTTTGAGATTGCATCCAAGTACTGCATTTCAGACTCTTTTGTTGACCATGATGGCTACTTCATTTCTTTTAAGGGATTCTTGCCCACAGTAGTAGATAATAATGGTCATCTGAGTTAAATTCACCCATTCCAGTCCGTTTTAGTTTGCTGATTCCTAAAATGTCAATGTTCATTCTTGCTTTCTCCTGTTTGACCACTTCCAGTTTGCCTTGATTCATGGACCTAATATTCCAGGTTCCCATGCAGTATTGCTCTTTACAGCATCAGACCTTGCTTCCATCACCAGTCACATCCACAGCTGGGTGTCATTTTTGCTTTGGCTCCATCTCTTCATTCTTTCTGGAGTTACTTCTCCACTGATCTCCAGTAGCATATTGGGCACCTACCGATCTGGGAAGTTTATCTTTCAGTGTCCTATCTTTTTCCTTTTCATACTGTTCATGGGGTCTCAAGGCAAGAATATTGAAGTATTTTGCCATTCCCTTCTTCAGTGGACCACATTTTGTCAGAATTTTCTACCATGACCCATCTGTCTTGGGTTGGCCTACATGGCATGGCTCATAGTTTCATTGAGCTAGACAAGGCTGTGGTCCATGTGATCAGATTGGTTAGTTTTCTGTGATTGTGGTTTTCAGTCTGTCTGCCCTCTGATGGAGAAGGATAAGAGGCTTATGGAAGCTTCCTGATAGGAGTGATTGAGGGGGAAACTGGGTCTTGTTGTGATGGGTGGGGCCATGCTCAGTAAATATTTAATCCAATTTTCTGGTGATGGGTGGAGCTGTGTTCCCTCCCTGCTATTTTCCTGGGTCCAAACTATGGTGGAAGTAATGAAGATAATGGCAACCTCCTTCAAAAGATCGCATACATGTACTGCTACATTCAGTGCCCCCAACCCTGCAGCAGGCCACCACAGACCCACACCTCTGCTGGAGACTGCAGGACACTCACAGGCAAGTCTGGGTCAGTCTCTTGTGGGGTCACTGCTCCTTTCTCCTGGGTCTTAGTACACACAAGATTCAGTCTGTACCCTCCAAGAGATTATTTCCCAGTCCTGTGTAAGTTCTGGGGGCTCTGTGGTGGGGTTAATGGTGGTCTTCTCCAAGAGGACTTATGCCATGCCCAAGTCTGTTGCACCCAGAGCCACTGTCCCTGTGGCAGTCCACTGCTGTCCCACACCTCCACAGGAGACGCTCAAACACAGTCTGTCTCAGTCTCTGTGGGGTCCCTGGGTCCTGGTGCACCCAAGGTTTGTTTGAGCCTTCTGAGCATCTCTGACAGAAATGGGGTTTGATTCTAAACATGAATTCGCCCCTCTTCCTGTCTTACTGGGGCTTCTCTTTTGCCCTTGGGTGTGGGGTATCTCCTCACAGCTGCTCTAGTGCCTATCATCTTACTGGGGTTTCTCTGAACTTGGACATGGGGTATCTCCTCATGACTGCTCCAGCAAAGCACGGCCACCACTCCTGACCTTGGACATAGGGTATCTCCTCATGGCTACTCCTGGTCCCATCACTTCATGGCAAATAGATGGGGAAACAGTGGAAACAGTGACTGACTTTATTTTGGGGGGCTCCAAAATCACTGCAGATGGTGACTGCAGCCATGAAATTAAAAGACGCTTACTCCTTGGAAGGAAAGTTATGACCAACCTAGACAGCATATTTAAAAACAGAGACATTACTTTGGCAACAAAGGTCCCTCTAGTTTTCAAAGGTTGAAAAGTCAAAGCTATGGTTTTTCCAGTAGTTATGTATGGATGTGAGAGTTGGACTATAAAGAAAGCTGAGGGCTGAAGAATTGATACTTTTGAACTGTGGTGTTGGAGAAGATTCTTGAGAGTCCCTTGGACTGCAAGGAGACCCAATCAGTCCATCCTGAAGGAAATCAGTCCTCAATATTCATTGGAAGGACTGATGGTGAAGCTGAAACTCCAATACTTTGGCCACATGATGCGAAGAGTTGACTCATTTGAAAAGACCCTGATGCTGGGAAAGATTTAAGGCAGGAGGAGAAGGGGATGACATAGGGTGAGATGGTTGGATGGCATCACCAACTTGATGGACATAAGTTTGAGTAAACTGTAGGAGTTGGTGATGGACAGGGAGGCCTGGCGTGCTGCAGTCCATGGGGTTGCAAAGAGCTGGGCACGACTGAGCAACTGAACTGAACTGGTGACCTATTTAGTATTGTCCATCCAAAACAAAGAAGCAAATTATACTCAACCTAGTTGGCATTAATAGGGTGCACACATGACTTCCTAACCTGGGATCCATGTTTCACTGTAACTTCAGGAGTAGATGTCTTGTGGACTCCAAAAAGGCTATGGAAAAATTTGTATACAGTCAAATTTTTTGAGAAACAGTGGATAGTTAGTTTCATACAACTTTCAAAGTGATCCATGATCAAAAATTTAATTTTAAAAGATTGAGGAGCACTGTAATAGTTGTGAATAAATGATCCTCAA
The DNA here is from genome assembly GCF_055505025.1 of Bos grunniens. NCBI lineage: Eukaryota > Metazoa > Chordata > Mammalia > Artiodactyla > Bovidae > Bos > Bos grunniens. The sequence continues at coordinate 75,156,549 of NC_141170.1, forward strand.
AAGATGAAATAATGAGAATATGATTCTTTGGGATTACAATGAAAGGAAATTTTTTACATTTGTAAAAAAAGACAATAAGTTAAAAAGTACTAATAACCAGAATATATAAAGAACTGTCAAAACTCAATAAGGAAACAATCAACCCAATTTAAAAAGCAGCAAAGCATCTGATCCTACAGTTAATTTGAGAAAATATATAAATGCCAAACATATGAAAAGAAGTTTAAAAGCATTAGCTATTAGAAAAATGCAAATCAGAACTACAAAGCAATACCACAGCATAATTAATAAAATGGCTTATTTAAAAAAGGAGGGGACAATAACAAATGTCAGTGATGATGTGGAGAAACTAGAATTCTAATATATTGATGGTATAACTTCAAAATGGTATAACCCTTTATAAATTTGTATGGTAGTTTCCTATGAATTTCAGTATACAACTCATGAATATGTCCTTTGGTATTTACTGTAGTGGCTTTATTCATAATTGCTCAAACATAAAACAACTCAAATATCTACCAGCTGGCAAGTGGTTAAACAAATTGTGGTGTACCATACAGCAAATCACTATAATAAATAGTTTATTCAGCAATAAAAAAGGAATGAAGTACTAAAACATCGAATAGAAATGATAACTCTCAAAAGCTTTATGCTAATTGAAAGAAGCCAGACTCAAAAGGCTACAATACTTTATAATTCCTCTTACATAACATATTAGAAAACGTAAAACTAAGAAGACACACATTAGGTCAGAGGCTGTCAAGGGCTGGAAGTGAGGAAAGGCTGTTTTTCACCCAGGGACACAAGGGAACATTTTGGGGATAGCTTCCCAGGTGGCGATAGTGGTAGAGGACTCGCCTCCTAATGCAGAAGATGTAAGAGATGTGGGTTTGATCCCTGGGTCAGGAAGATCTCCTGGAGAAGGGCATGGCAACCCACTCCAGTATTCTTGCCTGGAGAATCCCATGGACAGAGCAGCCTGGGAGGCTATGGTCCACAAGGTCACACAGAGTCAGACATGACTAAAGTGACTTAGTGCACATATAAGTTTATCAAAATGCATAGAACTGTCACCTATAAAAGAATACATTTTATTGTTTTTTAAATTATGCCTCAATGTATGTAGAAAACACAGACCACAAAGCTTTGAAAAAAAGTGCTCTTGAAGAAGTATGATGACATAATTGTATAAATGGGTGAATTATTTTCTCCTTAGCACCACCTTTCACATAGAACTTATTTCCTTTGATCCAGTCACTTCCTCAATTACATATGCAAAGCACAGAATCCCCTAAGGTTTTTACTGAGAAGAGCTCTGGGAGAAGATCTCCATGTGGTAACAGTGGGAGAAAGAATCCTACCAGCAAAATGAAAATCAATGGACAACATCTGGACCACTCCCTACCCAATCTTTTTACCAACTTATTTTCTACTAAAACTTTAGATTGTATTAATAATGGAGTCCATTGTCTGACAGCATTATGCTCAAATGCAAACTTTTGCCCCAGGGAGATATAATCAAATTAGTTCTTACCATTTCTATTTCACCTAGAAGAAAATAACAGTGGAGATGAATTTATTAGACTTTTGTATACCAGTTGGAATACATGCAAAGGAGGGGTGTTTGTTTTAAAATAATGAGAGAAGAGCTTTCGTTTCTTGAGGTCAAAGCATAAATGGAACACATATGAGGCTTTGCCCAATTGAGTCACAGTATGAAGGAGCTGGATACATGAGAAAAGAACAAATACAGATAATGAACAAGAGACAGTGAATTTGTGAATATAAGTCTTCCATTTATATCTCTGGAGTTGAATTAAAATGAATTGAGTTGAATTGAATCAAATAAAGATGAACTGATAGCTTCAACTTAAGAGGAAAGAAAAAATTCTGGGTCAAAGCCACTAAGAGTAGGTTGTGTTTATCATGGAAACTGAAGACCCCACTCTAAGCATGTCTCTAGCACCTAAATGTGATTCAAGCTTGCCTTCTAAAAATGTTGTCTCCAAATATTATTGATGATAGTGATGGTGGGGTGCCTAATAGACCAAAATGCTGCTGTTTATGACAATATGCTGCCAAGGCAGTATCTCATTAATAGCTCATATGCTCCTACATAAAATCAGTAGCAGTAAGATTGTACTTAATTTACCTGAAACTCCACATGTAATAATTTAACACACCCAAAAAGCTACATGTGTGCTAAGTCACCTTAGTCGTGTCTGACTCTTTGTGACTCTACAGACTGTAGCCCTCCAGGCTCCTCTGTCCATGGAATTCTCCAGGCAAAAATACTGGAGTGGGTTGCCATTTCCTTCTCCAGGGGATCTACCAAACCCAGGGATTGATCTACCCAACCCAGGGACTGAACCCACGTCTCTTCAGTTCAGTTCAGTTCAGTCGCTTAGTTGTGTCCAACACTTTGCAACCCCATGAATCGCAGCATGCCAGGCCTCCCTGTCCATCACCAACTCCCGGAGTTCACCCAAACTCATGTCCATCGAGTCGGTGATGCCATCCAGCCATCTCATCCTCTGTCGTCCCCTTCTCCTCCTGCCCCCAATCTCTCCCAGCATCAGAGTCTTTTCCAATGAGTCAACTCTTTGCATGAGGTGGCCAAAGTACTGGAGTTTCAGCTTCAACATCAGTCTTTCCAAAGAACACCAAGGACTCATCTCCTTCAGAATGGACTGGTTGGATCTCCTTGCAGCCCAAGGGACTCTCAAGAGTCTTCTCCAACACCACAGTTCAAAAGCATCAATTCTTTGGCGCTCAGCTTTCTTCACAGTCCAACTCTCACATCCATATATGACCACTGGAAAAACCATAGCCTTGACTAGATGGACCTTTGTTGGCAAAGTAATGTCTCTGCTTTTGAATATGCTGTCTAGGTTGGTCATAAGTTTCCTTCCAAGGAGTAAGCATCTTTTAATTTCATGGCTGCAATCTTAGTTTTCCTGAATTGGCAAGTGGGTTCTTTACCACTAGCACCACCTGGGAAGCCCTCCAAGAAGCTACTGCTGCTGCTAAGTCACTTCAGTCGTGTCTGACTCTGTGTGACCCCATAGACACAGCCCACCAGGTTCCTCCGTCCCAAGAAGCTACAGCCACTGTTAAACAGAGTGTGACTCCTTGCAGTGTAGTTTCTGATGCAAAAGTAACTCTTTCCACAAAAGAAGCAGAATGAAATGCTGTCCCACCACTGCTATGCAATGATAAAACAGGAGTGCAGGGAGGAGAGAAGAGAAGAAGATGGAAAGGGAGAAGGACAAAGGACAATATATAGAAAGAGTTGGTAATGAAGCTATTACCTGGATAGAAATAGTATCTAGTCAGAATTTTCCAAAATACACTGGAGGGAGAACAAACTTCAAAAATACTGTAGATAAAGAAGTCACCAAGGAACATTAACTGACAGGAGCTCATCAAATGCCTCCATACCGACACTGAAACCAAGCACCACACAAGGGCCAATAAGTTCCAGGGCAAGACATACCAAGCAAATTCTCTAGCAACAAAGGAACACAGCCCTGAGCTTCAAGATACAGGCTGCCCAAAGTCACCCCAAAACTATAGACATCTCATAACTCATTACTGGACATTTCATTGCACTCCAGGGAGAAGAAATACAGCTCCACCCACCAGAACACTGACACAAGCTTCCCTAACCAGGAAACCTTGACAAGCCACCTGTACAAACCCACACACAGTGAGGAAACGCCACAATAAAGAGAACTCCACAAACTGCCAGAATACAGAAAGGACACCCCAAACTCAGCAATTTAAGCAAGATGAAGAGACAGAGGAATACTCAGCAGATAAAGGAACAGGATAAATGCCCACCAAACCAAACAAAAGAGGAAGAGATAGGGAATCTACCTGATAAAGAATTCCGAATAATGATAGTGAAATTGATCCAAAATCTTGAAACTAAAATGGAATCACAGATAAATAGCCTGGAGACAAGGATTGAGAAGATGCAAGAAAGGTTTAACAAGGACCTAGAAGAAATAAAAAAGAGTCAATATATAATGAATAATGCAATAAGTGAAATTAAAAACACTCTGGAGGCAACAAATAGTAGAATAACAGAGGCAGAAGATAGGATTAGTGAATTAGAAGATAGAATGGTAGAAATAAATGAATCAGAGAGGATAAAAGAAAAACGAATTAAAAGAAATGAGGACAATCTCAGAGACCTCCAGGACAATATTAAACACTACAACATTCGAATCATAGGGGTTCCAGAAGAAGAAGACAAAAAGAAAGACCATGAGAAAATACTTGAGGAGATAATAGTGGAAAACTTCCCTAAAATGGGGAAGGAAATAATCACCCAAGTCCAAGAAACCCAGAGAGTCCCAAACAGGATAAACCCAAGGAGAAACACCCCAAGACACATATTAATCAAATTAACAAAGATCAAACACAAAGAACAAATATTAAAAGCAGCAAGGGAAAAACAACAAATAACACACAAGGGAATTCCCATAAGGATAACAGCTGATCTTTCAATAGAAACTCTTCAAGCCAGGAGGGAATGGCAAGACATACTTAAAATGATGAAAGAAAATAACCTACAGCCCAGATTATTGTACCCAGCAAGGATCTCATTCAAGTATGAAGGAGAAATCAAAAGCTTTTCAGACAAGCAAAAACTGAGAGAATTCTGCACCACCAAACCAGCTCTCCAACAAATACTAAAGGATATTCTCTAGACAGGAAACACAAAAATGGTGTATAAATTCGAACCCAAAACAATAAAGTAAATGGCAACGGGATCATACTTATCAGTAATTACCTTAAACGTAAATGGGTTGAATGCCCCAACCAAAAGACAAAGACTGGCTGAATGGATACAAAAACAAGACCCCTACATATGTTGTCTACAAGAGACCCACCTCAAAACAGGGGACACATACAGACTGAAAGTGAAGGGCTGGAAAAAGATTTTCCATGCAAATAGGGACCAAAAGAAAGCAGGAGTAGCAATACTCATATCAGATAAAATAGACTTTAAAACAAAGGCTGTGAAAAGAGACAAAGAAGGTCACTACATAATGATCAAAGGATCAATCCAAGAAGAAGATATAACAATTATAAATATATATGCACCCAACACGGGAGCACCGCAGTACGTAAGACAAATGCTAACAAGTATGAAAGGAGAAATTAACAATAACACAATAATAGTGGGAGACTTTAATACCCCACTTACACCTATGGATAGATCAACTAAGCAGAAAATTAACAAGGAAACACAAACTTTAAATGATACAATAGACCAGTTAGACCTAATTGATATCTATAGGACATTTCATCCCAAAACAATGAATTTCACCTTTTCCTCAAGCGCACATGGAACCTTCTCCAGGATAGATCACATCCTGGGCCATAAAGCTAGCCTTGGTAAATTCAAAAAAATAGAAATCATTCCAAGCATTTTTTCTGACCACAATGCAGTAAGATTAGATCTCAATTACAGGAGAAAAACTATTAAAAATTCCAACATATGGAGGCTGAACAACACGCTGCTGAATAACCAACAAATCACAGAAGAAATCAAAAAAGAAATCAAAATTTGCATAGAAACGAATGAAAATGAAAACACAACAACCCAAAACCTGTGGGACACGGTAAAAGCAGTCCTAAGGGGAAAGTTCATAGCAATACAGGCACACCTCAAGAAACAAGAAAAAAGTCAAATAAATAACCTAACTCTACACCTAAAACAACTAGAAAAGGAAGAAATGAAGAACCCCAGGGTTCGTAGAAGGAAAGAAATCTTAAAAATTAGAGCAGAAATAAATGCAAAAGAAACAAAAGAGACCATAGCAAAAATCAACAAAACCAAAAGCTGGTTCTTTGAAAGGATAAATAAAATTGACAAACCATTAGCCAGACTCATCAAGAAACAAAGGGAGAAAAATCAAATCAACAAAATTAGAAACGAAAATGGAGAGATCACAACAGACAACATAGAAATACAAAGGATCATAAGAGACTACTATCAACAATTATATGCCAATAAAATGGACAACGTGGAAGAAATGGACAAATTCTTAGAAAAGTACAACTTTCCAAAACTGGACCAGGAAGAAATAGAAAATCTTAACAGACCCATCACAAGCACGGAAATTGAAACTGTAATCAAAAATCTTCCAGCAAACAAAAGCCCCGGTCTAGACGGCTTCACAGCTGAATTCTACCAAAAATTTAGAGAAGAGCTAACACCTATCCTGCTCAAACTCTTCCAGAAAATTGCAGAGGAAGGTAAACTTCCAAACTCATTCTATGAGGCCACCATCACCCTAATACCAAAACCTGACAAAGATCCCACAAAAAAAGAAAACTACAGGCCAATATCACTGATGAACATAGATGCAAAAATCCTTAACAAAATTCTAGCAATCAGAATCCAACAACACGTTAAAAAGATCATACACCATGATCAAGTGGGCTTTATCCCAGGGATGCAAGGATTCTTCAATATCCGCAAATCAATCAATGTAATACACCACATTAACAAATTGAAAAATAAAAACCGTATGATTATCTCAATAGATGCAGAGAAAGCCTTTGACAAAATTCAACATCCATTTATGATAAAAACTCTCCAGAAAGCAGGAATAGAAGGAACATACCTCAACATAATAAAAGCTATATATGACAAACCCACAGCAAACATTATCCTCAATGGTGAAAAATTGAAAGCATTTCCTCTAAAGTCAGGAACAAGACAAGGGTGCCCACTTTCACCATTACTATTCAACATGGTTTTGGAAGTTTTGGCCAGAGCAATCAGAGCAGAAAAAGAAATAAAAGGAATCCAAATTGGAAAAGAAGAAGTAAAACTCTCACTATTTGCAGATGACATGATCCTCTACATATAAAACCCTAAAGATTCCACCAGAAAATTACTAGAAATAATCAATGACTATAGTAAAGTTGCAGGATATAAAATCAACACACAGAAATCCCTTGCATTCCTATACAGTAATAATGAGAAAACAGAAAGAGAAATTAAGGAAACAATTCCATTCACCATTGCAATGGAAAGAATAAAATACTTAGGAATATATCTACCTAAAGAAACTAAAGACCTATATATAGAAAACTATAAAACACTGGTGAAAGAAATCAAAGAGGACACTAATAGATGGAGAAATATACCATGTTCATGGATTAGAAGAATCAATATAGTGAAAATGAGTATACTACCCAAAGCAATTTATAGATTCAATGCAATCCCTATCAAGCTACCAACAGTATTCTTCACAGAGCTAGAACAAATAATTTCACAATTTGTATGGAAATACAAAAAACCTCGAATAGCCAAAGCGATCTTGAGAAAGAAGAATGGAACTGGAGGAATCAACCTACCTGACTTCAGGCTCTACTACAAAGCCACAGTTATCAAGACAGTATGGTACTGGCACAAAGACAGAAATATAGATCAATGGAATAAAATAGAAAGCCCAGAGATAAATCCACGCACATATGGACACCTTATCTTTGACAAAGGAGGCAAGAATATACAATGGATTAAAGATAATCTCTTTAACAAGTGGTGCTGGGAAATCTGGTCAACCACTTGTAAAAGAATGAAACTAGACCACTTTCTAACACCATACACAAAAATAAACTCAAAATGGATTAAAGATCTAAACGTAAGACCAGAAACTATAAAACTCCTAGAGGAGAACATAGGCAAAACACTCTCTGACATACATCACAGCAGGATCCTCTATGACCCACCTCCCAGAATATTGGAAATAAAAGCAAAAATAAACAAATGGGACCTAATTAACCTTAAAAGCTTCTGCACATCAAAGGAAACTATTAGCAAGGTGAAAAGACAGCCTTCAGAATGGGAGAAAATAATAGCAAATGAAGCAACTGACAAACAACTAATCTCAAAAATATACAAGCAACTCCTACAGCTCAACTCCAGAAAAATAAACGACCCAATCAAAAAATGGGCCAAAGAACTAAATAGACATTTCTCCAAAGAAGACATACAGATGGCCAACAAACACATGAAAAGATGCTCAACATCACTCATTATCAGAGAAATGCAAATCAAAACCACTATGAGGTACCATTTCACACCAGTCAGAATGGCTGCGATCCAAAAGTCTACAAATAATAAGTGCTGGAGAGGGTGTGGAGAAAAGGGAACCCTCTTACACTGTTGGTGGGAATGCAAACTAGTACAGCCACTATGGAGAACAGTGTGGAGATTCCTTAAAAAACTGGAAATAGAACTGCCTTATGATCCAGCAGTCCCACTGCTGGGCATACACACTGAGGAAACCAGAAGGGAAAGAGACACGTGTACCCCAGTATTCATCGCAGCACTGTTTATAATAGCCAGGACATGGAAGCAACCTAGATGTCCATCACCAGATGAATGGATAAGAAAGCTGTGGTACATATACATAATGGAGTATTACTCAGCCATTACAAAGAATACATTTGAATCAGTTCTAATGAGGTGGATGAAACTGGAACCTATTTTACAGAGTGAAGTAAGCCAGAAGGAAAAACATAAATACAGTATACTAACGCATATATATGGAATTTAGAAAGATGGTAACAATAACCCGGTGTACGAGACAGCAAAAGAGACACTGATGTATAGAACAGTCTTATGGACTCTGTGGGAGAGGGAGAGGGTGGGAAGATTTGGGAGAATGACATTGAAACATGTAAAATATCATGTAAGAAATGAGTTGCCAGTCCAGGTTCGATGCACGATACTGGATGCTTGGGGCTAGTGCACTGGGACGACCCAGGGGGATGGTATGGGGAGGGAGGAGGGAGGAGGGTTCAGGATGGGGAACACATGTATACCTGTGGCGGATTCATTTTGATATTTGGCAAAACTAATACAATTATGTAAAGTTTAAAAATAAAATAAAATTAAAAAAATAAAAATAAAAACACTGTAGAAGGAGACGTAAAGTTTTCAAGCAAAAGCTCTAAAAAAAAAAAAAAAAAAAGAAGTCAATGGTCAAAGTGAAACCTAACAACTAAAACTTGAAAGTAGTGCAGATTGAGAAAAGCAACTTGAACAGAAAAGAATTTGATTGTAAGAAAGGGACAACTGAACACAGACTGCCGGAGGATGATGGCCACCCAATTCTCAACATTGAGGACCAGCAGAACACAAGCTCAGCTAGCCATGCACAAATCTGTACTGGACTGAACTGCAGCCAGTCAAGGGCTTTCATCACTGTCTTGGGAAGGTAAACTTGGAAATTAAAGTAATTCTTTCATTCTTATACTTGAAACTGAAAACATTAGCCACTGGTTATATAAAGTAGTAGAAAGAAAGCAGATAATCACTGTTCACGTATTATCTCCTGAGAAAATGGAAAGTTTCCATTACAGTTCCTACTCCATGAAGTTAGAGTCTTTTAAATGACCACTTTTGCTATCTTTATATGATCTTGAATTAAAGAATCCTGCCAGATATTGTACATAAGCACCACACCTTAGTTGACCACCAGACCAGGTAAGTAGCCCACGACTGAGTACTGCTTTTAAGAAACCTTATTTCTGTTTCTTTGTCTTCCATGTTACTGATTCTGGTGAAAGCTGAAAATCTTGCTGAAACATTTCTGCAGGGATGAAGACAGATTCAAATCAAAGGAAATATTGCTTTTGATTAGATCCAGTCTTTCTGCATTACTACTAGTATTTTTTTCTCTTTGGAGATAATTTTAGAAATGTCTTTAAAACCTTTATTCTGATGTTGTTGGTTCTATGATCAAGTTTCACTTGTATTTTTTTTTCTAAGACAAGTATATAGGCATACACACATATGCACACACACACACACACACACACACACACATGCAAAATATAAATAGCCATTTGCTTTCCATATGATTTGAGTGGCAATAAAAGACCATTTTCTTTTGGTGTCAAAGTCAACTTCCCTTTAACCTACTTTGAGTTCCAAAAATGTCAGTAAGTACCAGGCAGCTTGGAAGAAAAGCTATGAACAACCTAGACAGCAAATTAAAAAGCAGAGACATTACTGTCCCAACAAAGGTCTGTCTAGTCAAAGCTATGGTTTTTCCGGTAGTCATGTATGGATGTGAGACTTGGACCATAAAGAGGGCTGAGAGTCAAAGAATTGATGCTTTTGAACTGTGGTGTTGGAGAAGACTCTTGAGAGTCCCTTGGACTACAAGGAGATCCAACCAGTTCATCCTAAAGGAAATCATACTGAATATTCATTGGAAGGACTAATGTTGAAGCTGAAACTCCAATAGTTTGGCCACCTGGTTCAAAGAACTGACTTATTTGAAAAGACCCTGATTCTGGGAAAGATTGAATGGGGCAGAAGAAGGGGACGACAGAGGATGAGATGGTTGGATGGCATCACCGACTCAATGGACATGAGTTTGAGTGTGCTCCGAGAGTTGGTGATGGACAGGGAAGCCTGGTGTGCTGCAGTCCATGGGGTGGCAAAGAGTCGGACATGACTGAGCAACTGAACTAACTGACCAGCAGAAATCCTTCCTGTTACAGTATTTTATTTAGAAATCTTTTGTTCTAATAAAAAGAATTTTTTCTTTTTTTGAAATAAGATGCTCTGGCACAGTGAAAGATGACAGGTTTAGAGATAGGAAAATATAGACAATGCCTGAAGTCCTACCCTAACTGTTCATGTAGACATGACGAATTGCATACTTTTGGTCAGCTATGACCTCATATGAAAGATTATGCTACTGAATAAAATTAGGGTTTCTGAAATTTGACTGATAAAAATCATTACATGGAGTGCTACTTAAATGGTAGTTCTCCAAACTCCACTCCAAACTCATCTCCTTGAACTTTATGGACTAGGGACCAGAGAATTGTTTAATACTCACTGTAACCCTGCACTCCATCCTTGTTTCTCATGAACTGACAACTTGGGGAAATGTCATATCAGGTTACTTCTAAAGCCCACCCTGCTCCAGTTGTTGGCTGAAACCAAATAAAAGCCACAGGACCAACTCACCATTAGCTTACTTTGTTACTCATAGTTTTTCAGTTATCACCAAATGGAACAGGGTCTTGAAATAAGGCCTAGGATGGGTAACTTCTGATGAGCAAACAGTTTGGTACAGTAGGAGGCCCAGATGTCAGGTGCGACTGGAGAAACTTGGATAAGTTGTAGATAGATTGAGGGCCTCAGGGATAAATTTGGGGCTGAGAAAAAAAAAAAAACTGTGAATGTGTACATTATCTTTGAATATATATATATATATATATGTGAATCAAGAAGAAACAGACTAAGTGTGCAAATTATAGATACATTTATAGAGATTGCTAAAAATGGTAGTGTAGATCTATATTTATTGAAATGGAGAGATGCACAAGATGGATTTCTAAGTGAAAAATAGATGTGTCTCATAGGTCTCATTTAAAAAAATATATATTCTTTTTGAATTTGAAGACTCTACATTTGAAGTACCAGTGAATTTCTCTGAGTGGTGGATATAGTTGATTTTTATATCTTATTTCCCTTTTTATATAACTGTTTTTTATACAATGAGAATTCAATATTTTACAATCACAAACAGCAATCAAGCTATTTCATTACAATAAGAGAGAGAGCAGTTTGCATAGGAGAGGTGAGGATGCTGGTTGCTAGACGCAGGAAGTGACCAAAGAGAGCAGGTGTGAGAAGGAGTTAAATGGAAAGCAAGAAATCAGCCCTGGGCTGTAGAGGAAAGGGAAATTAAAGAGGAGAGGCAAGAATGGCTAAGGCAGGGCAAGTCTGCATTCTCCTAGGTTCTTATCAGTACTCTTAGCAAGTTAGTCCAGATTACAGCTTGTGCTTTGTTCTGTTCTGTGGCTCCTGATGACCCTTTGGGTCAGTACAGCAGGGATAATTGTAGTGCTCAGGTCATATTAGATTGTTTAAGAATTAACTCTTCTGTTGCCAGTTGCCAGCCTGCAAGCTTGCCTGGGGCCACTTGCTCCATAGAGCAATGTATTTATTTCTGATGTACAACCCAGGATTGCAGGGTTGACTAGCAGCATAGAGGGAAGGCAAGGGGATGGAGGCTATTTATAGCAGGAAGCAACAAAGGTTTCCTTTCTTTCCTTTACCACGAGTTTTATTTCTCTGAATCTCTGCCCATGTTGTGTAGAAATCAAAAGGGCAAGAGAACAAGTTTTTCAGAGCTGGTTGGAAAGTTCCAGGGCTCTGTTTTTAGAGCAAATCTGCCAGCTTCCGAGGAAGTTGCAACCACCCTCAGATTCTAAATCAGCTTGATGGCGGTGCAAATAGATGCAAATGAGGGTCAAATCAATTTCCATAATGAACAGCACAAGCAGAGCGGACTCCTCTCCACCTGACTCAAAATTACTAGAAAATTCAATGAGGGGCAGGGAAAAAAAAAAAAAGCAAATAAGGGGAATGAAAATACCCTATTGACTTGAAGACTATTGTCCTATGAATTTGGGGAATGAAATCTGTGAGGTCTAAGAGTAACTCTAAGCTTTATTCCGGAAGCTTGTCCAGAAATGGATGGGTCCAGCATAGCTCTCTTGAGGGTACATGTGTATATATACATATATATATATATATATTTTTTTTTTTTTCTTTTGCCATGTTTCATCCTTCCCCATTCTAAGACTCCACTTCATATCATACCCTAGTTGGACTTTTATTTTTCCTTTATGGCAGCTTTATTGAGATAATTTACCTACCATAAAATTCATGCTTTTAAAACATATAATTCAGTGGCTCTTAATATATTCACAGAGTTGTACAACAATTGCCACTAATTCTGTAACCCATCATCACTCCAAAAAGAAACCCACACTCATTAGCAGTCAGTCCCCATTTTCTTCTCTCCCAGTCCCTGGCGACTATTAATCTACTTCTAGTTTCTATGGGTTTGCTGTTTTGGAGATTTCTTGTTAGTGAAATTGTACAATATGTGGCCTTTTGTGACTGGCTTCTTTCACTTGGCATAATGTTTCAAGGTTCATCTGTGTTGTAACATGTATCAATACTTTATTCCTTTTTATGGAGGTTGGCCTTTTTAAGCAGAACCAACACGAGGGCTATAAACCTCCATGTCTCAGAGGGCTTCAGTGAGCTCCACTTATTTCATGGAAAACCATATGAATTTGGAGATAATAGTAACATGACCTAACCTTATTACTTTTCCATTAAGTCTTTGCCCACTGTGTTTAACTCTGGATTTGGCTGCATTTCAGAAATTAGCTTCTTGTCATTCATCTAATATTGGGCTGGGTTGACTTCCATTTATAATGAACAGGTATTTTTATGAGCCACAATGCAGAGGCATTCATTTCCAAAGACTATTTTGGAACTTCTGGCACAGCCTATATCACTGCATATGGTTGACTTGCATCTATGAAAGAGATGGGAGTCGCTAGAACTATAATACATATGGGCCATTGACTGAACCATCTGAGGAATTTTTAATTGGTGTGAATATGGAATGCAATAATTTATATGGATCCATTACTTTTATATGCTTAAGTACATGGAAAGAACTAATTGAATGGGTTTTATTTTCTGGAAGGTCCTGAATGTCTTTGGATAATCCAAATTTTCTTTGCGGAAGAAAGTATACTTCCATGCAAGTCATTATCTTTAAGACACATTTATCAAATGCTTCCCTTATGGCTGCCCATACTTTGAAGCAATGTGGTTTCCATCGGTAATCATGCACAGCAAACCTTCTGCTTTTGACTACTCAGCCAACAGAAACTCACATTTACCCAGCAAATGTACAGGCAGATGGTAGGATAAAAACTGAGGTTCTTCATGATGTCTCTGAGGCATGGCTTAAATGTGTTGGGGAACAGGGGAGTCAAGTTTAACCTTAGGTTGTGTTTATGGCTGGGATTCAGCCATAGTAGGGCATGCTTGACAAATGAATGGAAAGAGCGTGCCAGACATCTGTTTTTCACCACAAAGGAGACGTCTCCTGAGAGAGACCTCATTTATTCCCAGGCTGATCAGGGATCCTAACATGGGATAGGAGTGCTGCTGGGGTGGATTTGGTATTCTATAGGAAACCCAAAGTCGTGAAATGTACTAAAACTCTGGAGGAAGAATGCCATTATTTTAGATTAACACAATGCCACGAAGAAGATGCCAAATTCATAGAATTTTTCTCTCTGATATAAAAAAAAATGAGACATCAAAGAGATTTGGCTCTCATGTCAGGCATTTTTGGCTCTGTTCCTAGACACACGGGCTTCAGGTTCAATGTACCTGGGACCTTGGGAGGGAAAGTTTGAGGAGTACTAAGTAGAGTGACTTTTTCTTAGAAAGGGAGAGAGAAAGACAAATGGGCTGTGTCTGGTCATCTGAGTCTGCTATTGGAAAGGGAGTAAGAATGATTCTAGTAGAAGAATCCTTAGTCATTCAGATTCTACCCTATAACCTCTACTTCCCCCACACTAAAAACCTTGTAAAATATTGAGCCTCAAGACAAAACCTTTTTTGTGTCTATGTCACAAGTGTAACACAGCAGATGGTGGCAAAGTATTCTCTCCACATTGGCAAGGAACTCAGTGCTGCTTTGGCACAGCATGAGCGGTTGCACACTGGAAACTCCAAGGATTCAGGTGTCAGGGGGCTGTGGGATGACTGCATTTATAGATGGCTGTGTCCTCTGAGGCAGTGCTCAGAGGGTAGGAGGGCGGAAGAGGGTCAGAGGGTGGGGTGACATCATTTCTGGCTCCAGTGGAATTGATGAGGAAGAGACACACATCTTCCTGCATGGATCTACCATGGTTACACTCTATCTTCACGTCTAAAAGGCCCTATTTTCCCTTCCTATGCTCCTTATCGGGTGAAGGTTGGGCGGTCATTCATAGGTACATCGGGGATGCCCCGTGTGATGCTCAGAATATTTATGTGAGATTATGCCTTCAGGGGCCTGGAAGTCTGCAATAGTAGGTTTGGCTGGAAGCCAGAGAAATAATAATCATGATTGGAACCATAAAAATAACAGCCATTGAGTGTACTATGTACTGGGCCCCAAGCCACGTGCTTTACATTCTGTATCCCTTTCAGTCCTCACAATAATTCTTTGAGTTAAATATGTTTTATTATGTCCATGGTACAGTTGAGGAAACTGAAGCATCATCAGTCAGATTTACCTGTAAGGGATGATGTCACAGTTCAAATCCAAGTTTATTCTTTACTTCTACCCTACATTCTTTGCCTCCATATTTTATTACCTCTCAAGTTATTATTGTAAGATTACTATAATAAGGTTATTATATTACTCAGTTTTACCCAGTCATATGTTGCCTGTGTGAGCATTTAGCAACAACAATATATTTCTTGGGGATCCTGTTAAAAAAGTTTTGATTTATATTCTTAAAGATACAGCTATGGATATATACTGTAGTAGGCTATGTTTACATGGATAAATAATTACAAAAGTAAATGTGTGAACTTTATAAAAGAGTAGATTAAGATTGGAATTGTAAAAAAAAAGAAATTCTTCACATTCCAGGTGCCTTTGGTGAAAAGCAGAAAAGAAGAAATGTTTACTAAATACCCTGATTGTTGTTCAGTTGCTCAGTTGTGTTGAGCTCTGTGACACCACGGACTGTAGTCCCTGAGGCTCCTCTGTGCATGGGATTTCTCCGGCAAGTATACTGGAATGTGTTGTCATTTCCTTCTCCAGAAGATCTTCCTGACCCAGGGATCAAACCTGTGTCTCTTGCACTGCAGGCAAATTCTTTATCACTGAGCCACCTGGCAAGCCCCAATATCCTGACATGTGGCAAGTATTAGAATAGCACTCGTTTTTAACATCAATCTTGGAAGGTTGGTATTGTTGTACTCATTCTATAGGTGAGAGAAAGAAGTCTCCAAGACATTAAGTAAGCAACCTAAAGTTTAAATCAAAAATGAGATTCAAAATCACGTGCACCACTGAGACCCACTTCTAGAAGGATGTTGAACAAGGCAGGAGTCATCATTTTCTTAGTCCACAAACTTTGTTAAACATGGAAGGTCTGTTTATTCTATTCTTCCAATGAAGACTCTGGAGTACCTATTATTTTCCAAGTACCATGCTAGATGTTGAGTGTTAAGTTTTAGCATTGACCTTGGGGGGAAATTCATTGTCCAATGGAAGAGACAGGACTCACACAAATTATTAACTAATACGCAAGGAAATTTTTATGGGAGGAAAAGGAATGGAGAAAATTCATATGGCTAGTTCAGTTCAATTCAGTTACTCAGTTGTGTCTAACTCTTTTCTATTCCATGGACCCCACAGACTCTTTGCGACCCTGTGGATTACATATGCTTAGTAGATTGGGGAAAATTTTTACAGAGGAAGTAACATTTAAGTAGGATCTTAAGAGGAGTTTGTCAGGCAGGGAAAAAGGTAGAGGAAAAAGCAAAGACTATCCAGAAGATATTGAAAAGCTCAGTTTGGAAAAGAAGGATAATTCTTCTGCATGACTGGAAGATCTAGTTTTGAACTGGGAAGTGGAGAGAGAGAAATCTGGTGGCTTGTTCTTGGGCCCTTGTTGTGAAGGATCTTGTATGCCCAGGTAATGAGTCTGGACATTTTCTTATGCTGAATAAGAAATAGTTAAAACTTTCACAAAAAAATGTGAACAAATTTTTGTGTTTGAAAAAATAACTACATGAGATTTGAGATGATATGTTAAATATAGGCAAAGGAGCATTAGAGAAAAGTTTTAGAAGGCTAACCTTCTTAAAGACATCCATAGATAGTCATCAATTTCTAGGAAATTTTCAGGTGTCTGCTTTCTGTCTTATTGCCATTCCTGTGCTCCTACAGCTCCTGCTTTCTTCTCTGGGATTGACCTAGCTCTTAGCTCCCTTTTCCAAACCCCTGGCCTCCTACAGCTCCAGTGAAGAACCATTATGAACCTCAGACCTTCAGGATCCCCAGCATACACAAAATCCCAATTCTCCAGGTCCTTTCATAATTTTACATCTTTCCCTAGGCAGAGCAAAGTTGTTCTTTATATGAAGCTGAAATTTATAGGAATGTTGTAGGTTTCCTCATTGGTTTGACCCAAATGGATTATTATAGTTGGCAGAGATTCTGATGCCTTCACTCTTCAACAGTCTAGCAGGACCTGGGGCTCCAAGCCGGTCATCTGGGACCACAGACATCTTCATCCACTTACTCTAATGACTCATATAAATGCTGCCGTTTTCTGTATCTGCCATGATTTGAAAACATAACTGAGAATAATTAGAAAGACAGAATTGCTCTTGGGGGTAAAATTGTAGAAAGGAACAGTGCAGAGTTAGAGAAATAAACTTTAACATTTCCCACACTAGATTGGAAACATTTCCAGAGATGTGAATTCTGTTTTTAACCCTCTTTACAGCTTATTTTATGACCTTGGCCAAGTTAATTAACCTTTCCATTCCTCAGGTTGACCTTAAGTAAACTTAGAATAATATGTCCTTTCCTGCCTGGCTCCCAGGCATGTGAGTTGGAAAGAGTTAATGAAGGAAAGTTTAGAAAGTCTCCAAAGCACTGTTTATCAGAAAGTCTACAGTCTGTTGTGATAGGCAATCTCTGAGTGAGTGTGCTAGATAGCAGAGGTTTATGAAACTTTAGTAAAAAGATTATTGGGCACAGTTATCTCTTTTCCTTCAAAGCCCTCAACTTATAGGTCAATGAGCACCTACGTACTAGATGATAGTCAGTGTTAGAGGAAACATGTGCCTTACTACTGTATTGTAGAAAATCAGTTAATTACAGGGCAACCTGTTCTTAAGAGCCCCTGAAGGTACTACCTGACCTTGTGTCAGGGCTGTGAAAAGACACTTTCTCAACAAGGAAATAACTGGACTTGGGAAGGCTCTCATGTACCCAGGTATTTACAAGGGTAGCTAAATGTAGCAGTTACAACTTCCTTGTAAAGGCAACACACCTCTTCTGTCTCTGTGATTTCTGAACTTTACCCAGGTTAGACAGTTGAATACAGGGGAGGCCTGTATGTAATGAGGGCCATCTTATCACTGGTTTGTAGGTAAGGTTGAGACTCAGCATAACCTGCTGCAGACTGGGAAAACAGGGAGAGGGCCTGTTTTCAATGTCACATTGAAATCACCTTGTCAGCATGTTTTAAGGAGAAGAATAAGGGAATATCAATTGGCACAGGCTGATCGGTACACATGATTTACAGATGTTTTTATCAGTATCTGTTAAGATTAGACTTCCATGGACTCCATGATCCAGCAGTTTCACTTCATAGCCCTAAAGAAACAAGCATACATGTGTAAAGAACCATGATAGGGACAAACATTCTAGCTCACTTTGTCATTTTAAAAAGGTGAGGAGGTGCCCTCAATATGAGGAATGGCTAAATAACAATGGAGTATCATACTGAAGACTCCTGAAAGTCCCTTGGACAGCAAGGAGATCAAACCAGTCAGTCCTAAAGGAGATAAACCCTAAATATTCCCTGGAAGGATGATGCTGAAGCTGAAGCTCCAGTATTTTGAGCATCTGATACGAACAGATGACTTATTGGAAAAACCCCTGATGCTGGGAAAGGTTGAGGGCAGAAGGAGAAGAGGGCATTGGAGGATGAGACAGCTGGACAGCATCACCGATGCAATGAACATGAACTTGGGCAAACTCTGGGAGATGGTGAGGGATAGGTAGGCCTGGCGTGCTGCAGTCCATGGGGTCACAAAGAGCTGGACATGACTGGGCAACGGAACAACAGCAACAGCTCATATTATTCAATAAAGTGGGACAGCTTAAAAATGTGAGGGACATATGTTTTATCCATCAATAAGTTCTATAAGTTTTCCCCCAAAATGCATTATGGTTCTGATCAGTTCTCATCAATTCCACCATAGTCATCTTTGTTCAAGGGAGCAATCTATTATGGTTCCTGTAAACTAAGTCTTGGCAATAGGCTCCTAACTGACCCTCCAGCTTTCCTATCACCTCCCATGTAGTCCACTTTCCAATAAACAACCAGAGTGCTCCATCTAAATGCAAATGTGTTCATATCACTCCAATGGTTTCCCATCTCTTTGGACAACACCTATCAAGCAGCATGCAGTTTGAACCCTGGCTACTTCTCCACATTAATTTCTTACCTGTATCTTTTCCCATCTCTACACACAAAACATTGCTGAATCAGTGAATGATGGGCTCCATGGACACTAAAAGGGCTTCCCAGGTAGCACAGTGGTAAAGAATTTGCCTGCCAATGCAGGAGATGCAAGAGAAATGGGTTCAACCCGGAGTCAGGAAAATCCCCTGGAGAAGGAAAGGACAACTAGCTCCAGTATTCTTGCCTGGAAAATTCCACAGACAGAGAAACCTGGTGGGCTACAATCAATGGAGCTGCAAAAGTTGCACACGACTGAGCAACTGAGCACACACAAGGACGGTAAAATGGAAAGATCAGCAAGAAATGTGTATAGATATCAGTTCAGTTCAGTTCAGTTCAGTTGCTTAGTCATGTTCGGCTCTTTTTGACCCCATAAACCACACCACACCAGGCCTCCCTGTCCATCACCAACTCCCGGAGTTCACTCAAACTCACATCCATCCAGTCGGTGACGCCATCCAGCCATCTCATCCTCTGTCGTCCCCTTCTCCTCCTGCCCCCAATCCCTCCCAGCATCCAGGTCTTTTCCAATGAGTTAACTCTTCGCATGAGGTGGCCAAAGTATCGGAGTTTCAGCTTCGGCATCAGTCCTTCCAATGAACACCCAGGACTGATCTCCTTTAGAATGGACTGGTTGGATTTCCTTGCAGTCCAAGGGACTCTCAAGAGTCTTCTCCAACACCACAGTTCAAAAGCATCAATTCTTCGGTGCTCAGCTTACTTCACAGTCCAACTCTCACATCCATACGTGACCACAGGAAAAACCATAGCCTTGACTAGATGGACCTTTGTTGGCAAAGTAATGTCTCTGCTTTTGAATATGCTATCTAGGTTGATCATAAGTTTCCTTCCAAGGAGTAAGCATCTTTTAATTTCATGGCTGCAATCACCATCTGCAGTGATTTTGGAGGCCCCCAAAATAAAGTCTGACACTGTTTCCACTGTTTCCCCATCTATTTCCCATGAAGTGATGGGACCAGATGCCATGATCTTCATTTTCTGAATGTTGAGCTTTAAGCCAACTTTTTCACTCTCCTCTTTCACTTTCATCAAGAGGCTTTTGAGTTCCTCTTCACTTTCTGCCATAAGGGTGGTGTCATCTGCATATCTGAGGTTATTGATATTTCTCCCAGCAATCTTGATTCCAGCTTGTGTTTCTTCCAGACCAGCGTTTCTCATGATGTACTCTGCATAGAAGTTAAATGAGCAGGGTGATGACAGCCTTGATGTACTCCTTTTCCTATTTGGAACCAGTCTATTGTTCCATGTTGAGTTCTAACTGTTGCTTCCTGACCTGCATATAGGTTTCTCAAGAGGCAGGTCAGGTTGTCTGGTATTCCCATCTCTTTCAGAATTTTCCACAGTTTATTGTGATCCACACAGTCAAAGGCTTTGGCATAGTCAATAAAGCAGAAATAGATGTTTTTCTGGAACTCTAATGCATGGGTTCAAATCCTAGCTTCATCACATATTAATGTTTTTTAGTTGTATGGTCTTGGGCAGGTGAGTAAATTCTATGTGTCTTAAATTTCTTTTCTAAATAAATGGAATTAATAATATTATCTATTTATAATACTGATGTGAGAATTAAGTGATCAATTCAGGTAAAAATCCTAGAGGTGTAAGTCTCAATTATGCCTTTTGTCTCAATTAACTCTATATTAGAACTATTTGGAGTCCTCTGACTTTCTGTTTTTCCATCTTTATATTTCATGTGCTGTGAGTGCTGTTTTACATAGTGTGATCATTAGAGACTTAGGAATAAGATAAGTTTAGTAGAGACATTAAGGCAGTGAGGCTGAGGACCGTGTAGCTTTCTGGGAGAAGGATATTTGGGCGGAGGGAATTTTGGAAGAAATGTTCTGTGGTGGGGGCATTTCTGAAGGCTCTCCATAAAACACTACCCATGACACATTATGTGGTGAAAAAGATAAAGTAAAAAGAAATACATAGGCTTTAAACAGTGGTGATGCCACATTAATTCAGAGATTTAGAGGTACTACGAGTGAGATGCATTCTTAAGTACTTTACACACACACACACACACATGCACACACAGACATATGTGTATGTATATATATATCAACCATTTAATCCTCACAACAGTTCTAAGAAGTGGGACCATTCCGGAGTGTTCTAGGTAGGTAAAGCAAGAAAGCCAGAGTCAAGTGTATGTACTCATGCGCTCAGTCTCGTCCCACTCTTGGTGACCCTATGGACTGTAGCCTGCCTGGCTCCTCTGTTCATGGAATTCTCCAGGCAAGATTATTTGGGTGGGTTGCCATTTCCTTCCCCAGGGTATCTTCCTGATCCAGGGAATGAACCCGTGTCTCCTGCAGCTCCTGCATTGCTGGTGAATTCTTTACTGTCTGAGCCATCAGAGAAGCCTAGAGATAAGAGAATGAACAGTAAACAGAATAGGAAGGAAATCAGAGATGTGTCGAGATGGGGTGAGAGGTTAAAGAATGCAGGCCTTTGGGGGCCATGATAAGGACTTTGGATCATAGCAGGAGTGAGCTGGGAAGTGGCTGGAGGGCTCGTATGAGAAGATGAACATATGAGAAGGATCACGGGATAGAAGCAGGGGTATGTCTGTAAGAAGGAGAATGTAGTAATCTGGGTAAGACATGGTGGTGGCTCTCATGTAAGTTGAGGGAATATATTTTGAGGACAGAACTGACAGACTTGGTTAAAGAATTGAAAGTGATGTGTGAGAGAAAGAGAGACATCAAAGACAACCTCATGGCTTCTGGTTGAGCAATGATGCACTTGGGTTGCTGCTTACTGTATTTACTGAATGACAATGGGAGAAGCAGTTTGGTAGCCTGGAGGCAGCAGGAGGTTCCATCAAGAATTGTGTTTAAAAAAAAGAATTGTATTTTGACATTTGATTGGAGATGTGAAACAGACAAGTGGGTATAAGAGTCAAGTTCTGGGGAGAAGTTTGGGCCTATTGAAAATTTAACATTTGAATTTCTAGAACTCAGCCTTGTGGAAGGTCTACATGACCTTGTCACTGAGATGTCTAGTTAGGATGTGATGGGTGGGGGGAATCTTTCTTGTTTTTATTCTTCTCTAAATTTCAGTTTCAAGATTTTTCTGTTTGACCTGATTCTTCCAACTCATTAAAGACATGAAGGAAAGAAAAGGGATCTGCATTTTGTTTCCCAAATTCCTCTCAAAGTGGCACTGCTTTTGAAAACAGGAAAGGAGTTGGATAACCACAGAGAGAGAGATCTTTTGAACTGAGAATTGGTAATGATCAGGCATATTTGATATGAGGAGGGAACTAGAAATGGTTCATACTCTTTTGTAATATAAGACCTTAGTAGGGTGTGCTTAAGACATTCTTAAATACAGATACAGTGAAATATGTGTATGTGTGTGTGCTCAGTCACGTCTGACTCTGCAACCCCATGAACTGTAACCCACCAGGTTCCTCAGTCCATGGAATTTTCCAGACAAGAATGCTGGAGTGGGTTGCCATTTCCTCTTCCAGGGGATCTTCCTGACCCAGGGATTGAACTCACATCCCTTGCATCTCTTGCATCGGCAGGTGGATTCTTTACCACTGCATTGCTTAGGAAGCCCTGCATAATATATAGCTAATATAATCCAAAGAGCATTAGTTCTAATATTGCTGTGATATATTGACTATATAATATTATTCTTGGCTGCCATTATTCTTGATGGCTCTTCTTGTTTTCTTCTGTTGTTTCCAAATACCAATGTAGCAGATCAGTTGCTTTTATTGTGTGTAACATTCTTCATCTTGCTTGATCCTTATATTTTGCTCTCATATCATTGACATCTCTAATTTAAATGAGGAAATAAAAAGCATGTTTTTTAATATGGGTGGTCTTGGATCAGAATTCTCAGTTATTTCATAGAATATTCAGAACTATGAAAAGAAAATTGGGGCCCCAGAAGATTGGGAAGTATTAGATTAAATAAATGTAAGCATGCTTTTTAACAAGATTTCTCATGTCATTAATATGCTAACATTACATGAAAACACTCTTAAAGGACTATAGCATTTCTTAGTTACTTGAGCACAGAAACAATTTTTTTTTTTCCCCTGGAGCTTCTCACAGTTTAATACTAGGAAGAACACATTTGAGGACAGTCTCTTGAGGACAGTCTCTTAATGACAGCTTAACCCCCAGGCATGATGTATGCCTATAACCCTGTTTTTCTGTGATATTTTTCTCAAAATCTCCTTTCTTGGGCCTTGTATGCCATATTGCTGTAGGCATTTGTTGCTATCTGGTAATTCTGATTTCTCACTACATTCTGGGCTAGGACATACATTTTGATTGATGCACTATTGTTGGTCATGCAAACCTGATTTCACTTTGAGCATGATTTGAGTTTGATGGATGCCCAGAGTGTTCATCATATGCAGAGGGCCTGTCCACACAGGACTTTCCTTTGTCCAAGTTTAGCTACAAAGTGCCACCTCAAGACCATGGCCATCTGATAGACACAGATGCTTTGTGCTAGTCTTGGTCTCTGTTAACCTGCCTCTGCTTCCCTAAGCTCCTCCCAGTTTAGTCCACAGCTGGCCCTATTCATGGGTTCAATCACACCCCAGTTGATTTTGCACCAACACAGAGAGGTCTTATTACTCCTCACACTCTCTATATCTTTAGGGGCTTCATATAAATCCATTGTTCTGCAAGTGGGTATTTGGTGTTCCTTGCTGAGAATGAGACCTTCCTACATGTCCATGAGGTCACAGGCCTTTGTTCCTACTGAGCCCAATTTTTATGTGGTCATTTTGTCCATTTAAAACCTTCAGTTCTGTGTAAGTGATCCCATTTGGCCCTTGTCAATATCCCTAGAGGTTAAATATTTGTTTGTGGTGTTGGAGAAGACTTGAGAGTACTTTGGATAGCAAAGAGATCAAAACAGTCAATCCTAAAAGAAATTAACCTGAATATTCATAGGAAGGACTGATGCTGAAGCTGAAGCTCCAATACTTTGGCCACTTGATGTGAAGAGCTGACTCATATTGGAAAAGACTCTGATGCTGGGAAAGATTGAGGGCAGGAGAAGGGGACAACAGAAGATGAGATGGTTGGATGGCATCACCAACTCAATAGAAATGAGTCTGAGCAAACTCTGGGAGATGGTGAAGGACAGGGAAGCCTGGTGTGCTACATACAGTCAATGGGGTTGCAAAGAGTCAGACAGGGACTGAGAGAATGAACAACAAATAGAAAGCAAAGTTGCTTTATATCAGACAATTAATTAATTCAGGTACTTATTTGCTAATTAATCAAACACTTACTGAGGCTAACTGAGCATCAGACACTGTATTGGGTGAAGCAAATGAAAAAATATTTAAAGACACACAGTCTCTGATTTCAACTGTCTCCTGATTTTAAGGAAACATAAATATTAATGTGTATGTAGTGAGTGTAATGGCTACTATTACAGGCAATCACGTGTTTAACACTTACAGTTCTTTAAATTAATAGACTGATTGCAAGTATCACTGCCATAGTGTCTCTAAACACAATATATCTACAAAAAAGTAATGTACAGGCATATTATGTGTTTTAGTAACTGTACTGCGAGGTACTGTACATACCTACTTCTGTAGGTATGTAGATGATGGTACTCCCTTCAATGAGTTATTTAGAATTTTCTAGGTGGGTGAAGAGTGGATGATAATGCAGAAATAGAAGAATCAGGTTGCTCAAGGGGATTGCAGGTTGCGGTTCAGTTCAGTTCAGTCACTCAGTCGTGTCCGACTCTTTGCGACCCCATGAATTGCAGCATGCCAGGCCTCCCTGTCCATCACCAACTGCCGGAGTTCACTCAAACTCACATCCATCGAGTCAGTGATGCCATCCAGCCATCTCATCCTCTGTCGTCCCCTTCTCCTCCTGCCCCCAATCCCTCCCAGCATCAGAATCTTTTCCAATGAGTCAACTCTCTGCATGAGGTGACCAAAGTACTGGAGTTTCAGCTTTAGCATCATTCCTTCCAAAGAACACCCAGGACTGATCTCCTTCAGAATGGACTGATTGGATCTCCTTGCAGTCCAAGGGACTCGCAAGAGTCTTCTCCAACACCACAGTTCAAAAGCATCAATTCTTTGGTGCTCAGCTTTCTTCACAGTCCAACTCTCACATCCATACATGATCACTGGAAAAACCATAGACTTGACTATACCTCCTTGCAAATTATTTTTGTATGTACCAGACTAGACCCTCCACCAGGAAACAGGAGTCAAGTGGGAAGTTGTTCTAGGAGTTTGCAAGGTTCAAACTCCCAAATGTTGTCATTTGATGCATTGACAGTTTCCCTTGGAAGGATAAAATAAATAAGTAGTTCTACATGTGGGTGTAGGAGAGGCAAGATGGTGTTCTTGGGCAACATGGCTGATGGCCAGACTGGAAAGGAAAAACCCTAGTGCTGACTGTGCCAAACACTTTCAGGAATGGAGTTGTGTTAGGAATAGGGAATCTGTGGTGAATACTCTACTCTGCATTTCCTAGGATGCATAGAATCAGAAAAAATAGACCTGATAAGATGAAGAATATAATGAACTGTATACCTGTGTTGGATTGGGTTGTTTTTCCATAGAGCATATGTCCAAAATTTCAATATGTTATTCTAGGGAGACAGGATTAGAGAGGAAACCCAAATTTGGACCAAAGAGAAAAGGAATTTCCTTGATGAGATGGAAATGGATAAGAGAAAGAGAAAATTCAATGAGAAAGATACAAATTCATGGTGTGAGAGGAAAGCAGAATAGGAAATACCATCAGTGTTTCTAGAACATTCATCTACTCAAAAATTAAGGATTTCAATTAAAGATCTTCAGTTCAGTTCAGTTGCTCAGTTGTGTCCGACTCTTTGCGACCCCATGAATCACAGCACGCCAGGCCTCCCTGTCCATCACCAACTGCCAGAGTTCACTCAAACTCATGTCCATCGAGTCGGTGATGCCATCCAGCCATCTCATCCTCTGTCGTCCCCTTCTCCTCCTGCCCCCAATCCCTCCCAGGATCAGAGTCTTTTCCAATGAGTCAACTCTTTGCATGAGGTGGCCAAAGTATTGGAGTTTCAGCTTCAGCATCATTCCCTCCAAAGAAATCCCAGGACTGATCTCCTTTAGGATGGACTGATTGGATCTCCTTGCAGTCCAAGGGACTCTCAAGAGTCTTCTCCAACACCACAGTCCAAAAGCATCAATTCTTCGGGGCTCAGCTTTCTTCACAGTCCAACTCTCACATCCATACATGACCACAGGAAAAACCATAGCCTTGACTAGATGGACCTTTGTTGGCAAAGTAATGTCTCTGCTTTTTAATACGCTATCTAGGTTTGTCATAACTTTCCTTCTAAGGAGTAAGTGTCTTTTAAAGATATTAGGTTCCTAGAATTCTCTGGTAGACAAAGAATAGGAAAACCAACCCTGTACTATATCAGTCAATCCTATGTGAGTCTAAGATCTCAAGGTCCCTGGAAAAAGTGACTTTGTTAGCACAGACAAGAGTTAAGGGTGGGAACTTGCTATCTGCCTTATCAAGCAATATTGCATTGGCCTTTCAGAAATCTTAGAATCCTTTTCTCTCCACCCTGTCCACTCCTCCCCACATTTTGACAGCTCATTACTGACATCCTTAGTATGTTTAGCTTTCTAAATCCTAATGTGATAAGACTATTGGAATTTAGTGGGAGAATAATACCAGGTTTTAGCCAGGAAATAAATTGGTAGATGCACGTTGTTTATCAAGGATCCATGTGTGATTCTTCTTGTTTGCTAAAGGAGAAAGGCAAATGTTAGGTCATTTATTCACTCAAAACTCTTTGCTGAAAACAAACTGTAGACCAGCACAAAAATAATTTTAAGATAGGAGTCCTATTTTTTATAAAGTTAAGTCCAGGAAGCTCTAGAAACACAGAGTAGAGACAACTTACTCAATACTGATGGTCAAGGATGGCTTCTTAGAAAAAAATGACGTTGACAGAGAGGCTTAAAGGTGACTCATCCCATGTATTAGGCAAAGACGGTGGGCTAGCACTGAACTAGTAAGGTTTGGAGAAAAGAAAGGTGAGTGTCTGGTCTAAAGTGTCTTCTCTCTCTTTAAAGATGCAAGCAACTCTAGAAATTAGCGTAACCATGAGACAGTAAATGATTATTAGCTGCAGTGTGTGATAGAGATAAGTTTATGGGTGGTCAGAGGAGGGAAAAGATCTCCACGGTTATCAGTATGGCCAATTTATAAATGACTTAATTTGGACACTCACTTGGATACCTTGCCATCTGCTTTAAAAGAATTTCCTTTCATTATGTAAAACACCTGATCGTGGGGTGGTGCCTGCATTAATAGCTGCTTTTTTTCTTTTAGGGAAGCCTCATGTGCTCCATCTCACGTTGAACTGCAAAGTCAGATTACTTTAGATGTTCATACTGTTTGCCACTTGGCAATTCTAATCTATCCACAGCTGTCTGGGGTACAGTACTTCTGTGCATAGAGCTTTTGGAAGAAGTCAGAGCTAAGGAAACTCACCAGCTTCTACAGAGGCAAAAACTCACAAGGCACACACCTAACAATTTAATCTTTATGGCTGAGCAAGAGACCCACAGTATAATTTCAGTCTTTCTTGGCATGTGGGATCTGTTACTCCTGAAACCTCAAAATGTACATATTTCCCCCATATGAGATGTAATTCTGTTGAGTTAATTATCATACAGTTATAGCAACGGAAAAGAAAGCCCTAATCAAACGTGAACAGCTTGTCTAACTATTAACCAGGCCATGGTGAACCATTACTCAGCTCTGACTTGCATGATCCATTATAGACTTCTCCCCTTCTGTGAACAAACTCTTAAATGAGTCCACAAGCATTTAACCCCGAGAACCCTGGTCGCCTGGGATCCTGTGACTGCCTTTAAATTGTTTAGTCATTATATTTTAGTGGCCTGAGTCATGACGACCTGCCTCATTCCTCTCAACTTTGTGTCATGGGACAGAGTGAGAAGGATGTGACATGAAAAGCATAGCTTCCTAATATTTTCAACTACAACCGTGGTTACCTGTTTTCTTTTTTAAAAAATGTGTATTTGTTTAATTAATATTTTTGACAGCACTGGGTCCTTGTTGCTTTTGTGCGGGCTTTCTCTAGTTTCAGAGAGTAGGGGCTACTCTTCGCTGTGGTGTGTGGGCTTCTCTTTGCAGTGGCTTCTCTTGTGAAGCATAGGCTCTAGGCATATGGGCTTCAGTAGTTGCAGCACTCGGACTCAGTAGTTGGGGCTCATGGGCTCTAGAGCACAGGTTCAGTATTTGTGGTACATGGGCTTAGTTGTTTTGGGGCATGGGGGATCTTCCTAAACCAGGGATCAAACCTGTATCCCCTGCATTGGCAAGCAGATTCTTATCTGCCGAGCTACCAGAGAAGTTCCCTGGTTATTTGTTTTAAAACAACTCTACTTACATTCTGTTAGTATTAAGTTATTTAGTGAAAGTGTTAGTTGCTCACTCACGTCTGACTCTTTGCAACCCCATGGACTGTAGCCCGCCAGGTTCCTCTGTCCATGGAATGCTCCAGGCAAGAATACTGGAATAGGTAGCCATTCCCATCTCCAGGGGATCTTCCCAACTCAGGATCGAACCTAGGTCTCCTTATATTCTCTTAAGCTACTGAAAAATACCAGAAGTGTTCTGGATAAGTTTCCTTTCAAGGGTGATCCAGAACTCAGAGAATCAAATTTAGAGTATCTTTTAGTATTAACCTAACTTGATCTTTCTTCAAGTCAGTTCAGCTATTCCAATACTTCAGCAGTCAAATATGAAAAGATTCAGGTATGATATGATAAACTTTGGTGTCACAATCTTAAATGCACGAAGAGATCAGTTTGTATTGATACAGGGTTCTGAGAGTAGGGTTTTATCTGGTTGAAAAAAGGCTAGCTTGTTAGGAATGAGAAGGGAAAAACAGAAAGGATAAAGCCAGTCTGATGGTCTGACACTGTCTTTGGTGTTAGGTAAGGAGAGAGAGGGTTCATAGATTCAGTTGATCCCTAGGCACACTATAAACCAGGCATAGAACCTAATGACAGCCAACTCTTTGCTTATCCTAAGCTTTATCAGATTGAGCTTACCTTGGTGTCAGCCACAGGTGGGTCCAAGCCATAGGTGATCAAGGTACTGGCCTTTCCTATGGAAATATGTGGTGTCTGTTACAGAGCCAACATAACAACTGATTGGACATGGAACAAATTTCATCTCCTGGGCTTTAACAGTGTGGGATGTTTATAAATGGAGGCAAGTAGCTGAGCTTAATTCTGCCAAATATAGGCTTAACTATAGTAAATGAGCTCTTCTATCAATGAAAAGGTCTATATAACATTTTGGTTTTCTTTTGTTTTCTGGTAACTGAGGTCTGGGTAAAGAGGGGAGGGAGGTATGGAGAAAAGAGAGTGGAGGTGAGTCCTTGGTGGTGGTGCTGTTGAAGCTTCCACAGCAACCACCAATGGTAGCCACCCCCAAGGGCTCTGTCTGTAAGCACAGAGGCTGTTCCCATGAAAGAATCAGCCTTGTAAGATGAAGATCAGCAATCATACTGTCTTTCTTTTCCTCACTTCAGCCATCTGCTAACAAGAAAAGAAAGGCAAACATCTTGGGAATAAGAACTCAGTTGGGATAAATATTCCAGGGTGATTTGAATGTCAAAGCTTGCCTTCCAAGCTTACCTTGCTTCCTGAGAGCATTCAAAAACTGCAAATAAGCTTGGGTAGAGATGCCAAGGAGATGTTCCCAAGGGGAGAAGATACCAGTGAGAATGAAGCGTGTAAAACTGGGCCCAGGACTAGAGCAGGAATAAAGTAAATTAAAAAGAAGGTACAGACTAGTAAATGTATTCATAATTTGTGGAAGCACTTGGAGCTTGCAGAAAATGAGAGGGAGAGAGAGAGACAAAGGAAGAAGAAGAAATGCCAAGAACCCAGAAGAGGGTGAGAAAGTGCTGGCTAAGGGAGTAACCTCAGCCTGGGGAGGAGCAGTAAGAATGCTCAGGGATTCTAGACTTGTATACTGGGGACATTCTACAGAAGCACTTTGACATCAGAGCTCAGGCTGACCTCTCTTATCTTTATAAGGAAGCTATTGAAGGTGATGAATTCATTTCCTGCATATACCTCATGGGAAATAGAGATATCTCCATAGAGAAATAGATTGGGTTAGTAGAGGTCCACCTTCTATTTAGGAAAAGAAATAACAGGAATGAATGGGGAGTTAATGGTCAGAAGGGTGATGTGCATGTTTCATCTCTAACATAAAATAGGACTGAGATGGGAGCAGGATTGGTGGGGGCTGCTTCTCAGTGTTTTGGAGGTTGTTTTCTGCTTCATTTCTACCACTCTGATCCTGTTTCTTTCCTCTAATCTAATAGGACCGAATTCAGGTGATCTAGAGTGTGTGCCCATGAGATGTAGGACAGCATGGATTACAAGAGTTTGGGGGGAATTGTAAGCAATTTTGTAGTCACTAGTGGCAATATTTTTTCCCAACAAAACTGTCTGTTGACAACTATCCTGAATAAACTGCTTTTTGAAAAGAGTGTGATTCCCCCAAACTAACAGCTAAGGAATGATTTTAAAGAGTAGGAGGATCAGATTCTGAAAGAGAACAATACAATTGTTGGGATGATCCACAACTTCATAGTAGTTTTGGATGTCCA
This sequence comes from Bos grunniens, assembly GCF_055505025.1. Taxonomy (NCBI): domain Eukaryota; kingdom Metazoa; phylum Chordata; class Mammalia; order Artiodactyla; family Bovidae; genus Bos; species Bos grunniens. Next base: position 75,187,392 of record NC_141170.1, read on the forward strand.
CTGCCCATTAGATTTTCCCAATCATGGTTAATTTTCACAAGCTTTAGTAAAAGTTTTGCCTTCTGATATTTTGAATAAATAATAACATAAAATTCTAACACAGGCAGGTAAGAGTCATTCCTACCCCCCAACCCCCAGCTGTTTGACTCTCAGCAGTACGAGGGGGAATCCATTTAACATTCCCATTTTCTCTATAACTCTGGATGAGGTATGATGATTGGGTTCAAATTTTCCCTTGTCCTGAATAAAGAATGTTCAATTTGATTCTGTTCTCCTCTAAAAAAGAAATAATATTTCCAATGAATAATTCAACTACTTGCATTATGTTAATTTATAAGATAACTTTGTATTAAAGTTATAACAACCACCACCACGCATTGAGTATTCACTCTGCCAGGCAGTATACTTTGCTTTTTTTATGCCATCTTATTTAATCTCCATGGATATTGTATGAGGTAATATTTATATCCATTTTGTAGATGAGGAAACCTAAAAACTGAGTTCATTTCCTTGACTTTACACAGTTACTAAGAGGCGGATGAAAGATTCAAATATAAAGAGAACTGACTCTAAATCCACAAATATAAGCCTTAAGGTATACAGCCTGTCTAGGGCTTCCCTGGTGGCTCAGACAGTAAAGAATCCACCTGCAATGGGAGAGACCTGGGTTTGATCCCTGGGTTGAGACAATTCCCTGGAGGAAGGCATAAGCAGCCCACTCCAGTATTCTTGCCTGGAGAATCCCCATGGACAGAGGAACCTGGCAGGCTGTAGTCCATGGAGTCTCAAAGAGTAGGGCATGACTGAGTGACTAAGCATAGCAGGGCAGTGATAAAGTATTTCCAGGGGACTCAGTGGTAAAGAATCCACCTGCCACTGTAGGAGACACAAGAGATCAGAGTTTAATCCCTTGGTCAGGAAGATACCCTGGAGTAGGGAATGGAAGCCCACTCCAGTATTCTTCCCTGGAAAATTCTGTGGACAGAGGAGCCTGACAGGCTACAGTCCAGGGGCTCTCAAAGAGTCAGACACGACTGAACACAACACATCACAAGACAGTGATGAAAGTCTGTGATTGCAGTTACAAAAAAAAAAAAATTCTTACAGAATTTAATTGAATTTAGCATTGAATTGAAAATTATCCCTCTCTAGTCCTTGTCCTCAAGACAACATACTTCTGATGCTTTATGTCTCATAGTCAACCTGGGCATGCATTCCAGAGCCAAACAAACCCATGTTCCCATCCTAACTCTTCCACCTCTACCCCTGTGCCCTTGGATGGGTTATTCAAATTTTCTGAACCTCAATTCATTCGTTTTTTAAATTTAGATAATGTATTTTTTATAGAGTTGTAGAAAGGACTATGTTCTATAAACCAAAGATGCTCAGCAGATTGGCATAGATAGATTTTTGAAATACCTTCCCCTCTGTATTACCATATGGAACTATCTACGTCTTTAGTCTGTATGAAGACTTCTCATCTTGGATAATGACATCAAATGCTTTACTTTCTGGTCTTCAGATACAGTTATTTCCACTTAAGAACACAGAATTTATTGTATTTATGTAATATTTCTACCTCCTCTTGAGATATCTCATTAATAATGGTGGAGTCCTCTAATTTTCTGTTTTTTGTATCTTGATATGGGTTTAGAAAGTGTCAACATCTCAATAAATAACAACTATCCATAGGCTTTTTGGGAAGTTAATGCTCTATTGATTGCTGATGGCTCCTTTCCATCAATAGACTTGGTACAGATCAAGAGCAATAGTGCCCATTGTAGGGCCATTACAGATGGGTTTGGATTTCTTTGAAATCTGTCGAGCAGGGCTAATAGGATGTATTGTCATCCTGTAGATAGCACAAGAACTGCTGTGCTGTACTTAATGTGAAGGGACATTTCATAATTCTGGCTAAATTGGAATCACAAGTCAGATGAAATTTAGGAGCAAATTATAGTGATCTCGTCCTCTGGAAACTTTGAAAGAAGAAGACATTGTTGCAGTTGGTAATGGCTATGGATGACGTTTCTTTAACTCAAGAAGGAAAGTTACTATTTTAGGAGTTGAGAGTTTCTGGGGTCCAGTGACAGAAATGATCAATTCCAAGTAAACTAAAAAGGCTTGTGATTTAAAAGGGTGAGACATATTAGTGCTCAATGAAGCAGTGTGAAATTACAGTGTTTTTAGAAAGATTTTAGGAAGGCAGAATGGGTCTGCATTAAAATGGCTGCACCCCCTGTTAGGGTTCTAAAAACAAGTTTAGATGAGAAAAAATATTAAAATCAGATATTAGGTGATTATTCTGTGCCAGTAACTGTATCAAGTGCATTATATATTACGTCACATAATTCTTACAACAAACTTTTAGGTAACATCTGCATTTTAAATCTGTGGTTCAGAAAGATTAAGTACTTTGCCCTAGTACTTATACCTAGGGCACTGCCTGACTTGGACCTGAACTCAAGATCTGTTAAAAAGTGTGTTCCCTTTCAGCCACATAAACTTTGGTGCCAGCCTCACGGCTTAGAACTCTTTAGTCTCACTCTACTACCTATTAGCCTTGCTCTGATAAGACTGGGCCTTCTGTTCTTTGTCTACATGCAAATTAGGCCACCTTTAGTATTTTGCCAGCTTTCCCAGAGGGCTCAGTGGTAAAAGAATTCGCCTGCCAATGCAAAAGAACACAGGAAACTCGGGTTTGATCCCTGGGTTGGAAAAATCCCCTGGAGGAGGAAAGGCAATCCTCTCCAGTATTCTTGCCTGGAAAATCTCATGGACAGAGGAGCCAGGTGGACTACCATCCATGGAGTCGCAAAGAGTCAGACACAACTGAGCTTGCACACTTAGTATTAAGCCAGAGGTTAGTATTACCCAAGAATCTGCTAAGGGTAGTATCTGAGATCGGTAGAACTTGAGTGGGGGAGATATTCAAGGAGCCAGGACAGCCCACAGGCCTGCTGCTGCTGCTGCTGCTAAGTCACTTCAGTCGTGTCCAACTCTGTGCGACCCCATAGACAGCAGCCCACCAGGCTCCCCTATCCCTGGGATTCTGCAGGCAAGAACACTGGAGTAGGTTGCCATTTCCTTCTTCAGTGCATGAAAGTGAAAAGTGAAAGTGAAGTCGCTCAGTCGTGTCCGACTCTCTTCGACCCCCTGGACTGCAGCCCACCAGGCTTCTCCATCCATGGGATTTTCAAGGCGAGAGTACTGGAGTGGGTTGCCATTGCCTTCTCTGGCCCACAGGCCTACTCCTGGATAAATACAACAGCTGTGCTCTGCATCCTGTTTTTTCATGGCATCTTCATGTATAGAGAAAGGAGCTGACTCTACTGAGTATGGGGAAAGGCATGACATCACCACAATCATGAGACAGTCCTTGTCAGGCACTGTTCTAGATATTTTATCTAATCTACTTAATATTTATAATTTTTATGTTTATGATAAGATGTGGAAAGTTTGGAAAGATAGCACGTAGAGAAACCACGTAGGTTGTGCAGAATCACAGATCTAGAAAATGACAGATTTGAGATCAAGGTCTGTCCAATTCCAAGGGTTGCATTTGTACTACTTTAACCTATTCATTGGTTAATTACCAACATTTATGCACTGTGTGCTAGGTCTGGTGCTGGTTACAGGGAATCACAGATAAATAAGAAACACTTATTTATTACCACTCTTATAAATTCTTATAATTGCTACACTTATAAACACTTGTAAATTTCTACACTCAGAGTTTTGCATCTTTCAATTTTTAGTCAATTCTGTCCTATTGGAAGAAAATTTAATAGCTCTTGAATAGGACCAAGTCTTCAGTTTCTTCCTCTTCTGTTTTGCCCTGTATAATATTAGGTAAGCAGTAGGCATTCAACAATACTGCATAATTGGCTTATTCATCTCAAGACCTTGTTCTTCTACCATCTCTCACTGGAGAGATGTACCTTGAATCATGATTCCTCAATGCTTTGAAGAATTCCAACTTTGCAATTCCCTTGCTTTAGTACAATGAACATAATTAACAGAATTCTCTTCTATTAACAGAAATGGAAATAAGAAGGGTTAAGGATATAATGCCAACTGGGCATGAAAGAAGCTGGAAGAAGAAGCAAGAAACAGTGTGTCATAATCTCATAGGTCTTTTCCCTCTTGGGTTTCAATACTTTTCTTCTAATGCCAGGTTCTTCTGTACTTTTGCCCAGATAAATAGAGGAAGTCAAAAGAAAAAACACATGAATGGAAGTTTTAGGTGATGTCATTTCGTTTGGCTTCTCTTCCTTCTCTGGGCTAGTGGATGGAGTGGGAATTCATGGAGAACAACTTCCTAGGCTGGACGACAGATCTCCATTTCATCTTAGAGCCCTACCACACAAAAGCATGTAGAGTTCTCAAGAGATGTCCCACACCTGGAATAATGTGCTTCACAGAAAAAGGTAAAATTTCTCCAAATCTAGCTTTTCTTTTAGTGTTTCAACCAATGCATCATATGTTCTCTCTCTCTCTTTCTCTCTGTCGTAGTACATGGATACCAACATGAGGTCAAAAACGTGGGTAGTGAGTAAAGTTTTAGGGAGAGTTCTATTCACTATAACTGATAGGCGCAAGACTATAGCTTTTGCGAAATTGAACAGTTACTTTGACATATGGACGCAAATAAACTAACAATGTGTGCCCATTCATTTTGGGGCATTTCCCTGGTGGTTCAGTGGTAAAGAATCTGTCTGCCAATGTAGAAGACTTGGGTTCAATCCATGGATCAGGAAGATCCCCTGGAGAAGGAAATGGCAACCCACTCAAGTATTCTTGGCTGGGAAATCCCATGGACAGAGGAGCCTGGTGGCTTACAGTGCATGGACTCACAAAAGAGTCAGACAAGGCTTAGCAACTAAAAAACAACAACCTTCATTTCTTTATCCATTCAACAAGTAGCCATTTATACAGTAACTCCTATGTAAGAGGCACAGCTCTAGGCTAAGAAAACATTGGTGGAATAATAGACACAATCTTAGCCCAGAATGAGCTGACAGTCTAGTGAGATAGTCTAAAATAAGAGAATAGACAAACACTTACACCATATTATTTTGTACTGCTACAAAAGGAAATGGCTAACATGCTGATGCCAAAGTAGTATGTTCCTCTCTCCACAGAAATCTTTATGTTGCTTGATCTCCTCTTTCTTCTCATTTATTCAAGTAGTCTCCAATTTCTTTTGTTTTATTGTAAAACTCCTAGCACATTGTCCTATACTTAGTAGGTATAATAAAAACATACCACCACAAATGGCTAACGCTTGTTGAGCACTTTCTGCACGCCAGTCATTGTAAAGAGACACCATCTATGTGTCACGTTATGCTAAAGTCTTCAATGAATAAGAGTTAATGTTTCTTGGTTATTTTTAATGTATCAGTGATTTCCATGTAATATACATTTATTTAATCTTCATAAGATCCTTAGGTTAGTCAGCATTCTCAAGAGAAACAGACCAATAGGATATAGACATAGATACACAAAGTGTTAATCGCTCAGTCGTGTCCAGCTCTTTGCGCCTCCAGGGACTGTAGCCTGACAGGTTCCTCTGCCCACAGAATTCTCCAGGCAAGAATACTGGAGTGGGTTACCATTTCCATCTCCAGGGGATCTTCCCCACCCAGGGATCAAATCTGGGTCTCCTGCCTTGCAGGCTGATTCTTTACTGTCTGAGCCACCAGAGGCCCTATAGATATGCAAAATAGACCTATTACAGGAATTCATTCACACAATTATGGAGGATGAGAATTCCTATGATCTGCTATCTGTAAACTGGAGAAACAGGAAAGCTAGTGGTGTAATTCAGTCCAAGTTCAAAGGCCTGAGAATGGGGCGGGGGAGGGAGGGGGTGGTGTTGCTGATAAGTGAAGCCTTGCTGTGAGTCCAAAAACTTGAGAACCGAGAATGTTATTGATGTTTGAGAGCAGGAGAAAAATGAATGTTTCAGAGACAGCAAATGCACACTTTCCCCACTTTTTTGTTATGTTCAAATACTCAGTAGTTGGATGATGCCCACCCACATCAGTGAAAGTGATCTTTACTCAGTCTACAGATTCAAATCCTAGTCTCTTCTGGAGACACCCTTACAGACACATCCAGAAATAATATTTCATCAGCTATCTGGACATCCTTTAGCCCAATCAGATTGACAAATAATCTTAACCATCACAATCCCTGTGAGGTGTTACTGTTATGACATAGGTTAGGTAATGTTTCCAAGTTCATGCAAGCTATCTGGACTCAGACCTGATCCCAGCTGGTTTTACTCCATGGTCTGCATTGATCATCACTGTGTTAGTGGGTTCATAGCAACATAGCCTAAAATTACATTAAACATCAGAATCCATGGCATATATAAAGGAAAATATTATTTGGGGAAGTTTTTTCAGTTATAATACACATATGTAATAAGTATATATGAACACAGTAATAATAATTTTCATTTCTTATGTGCATCATGCTCAAAAAATTTTAAAACACTGCTTCTAAACCATAAGGACCCACAGCACATTAATGTATAGGAATCCTCTCTCCATCCCAGAAGTGTCTACTATTTAAAAATGGGATTTTGGGACAAGGAGACATGACTTTAAAAGTGCCTGCACTGGGACAGAGAGGTGGGGGAAATAGGGAGAGGTTTGTAAAAGGGAATAAACTTTCAATTACAGAATGAATAAGGTTTGAGGATCTAATGTACAACAGGGTGACTAATGTACAATAGGATCTAATGTACAACAATTGATAACACTATCTTGTATAATTGAAATTTGCTAAGAGTAGAACTGAAATATTCTCACACACACACATACAGAAAGGTAAATATGTGAGGTGATGGATGTGTTAATTCATTCAAAAAGAGGAATTCTTTCACAATAATACGTATACCAAATCATCACATTGCATATTTTAAACATCTTACAATTTTGTTTGTCAATTATACCTCAGTGAAGCTAGGGAAAAGGTGGATGCATTTTTGTGTGTGTGTGGTTCACAAACTTTTGGAGTCAAAGACAGCTGAATTAACCTTGCAGAACTGTAGCTGAAGATGTTGGAGATTCTTGACAAGTCCTATTTTTCCTCAATGAAAATATGAATTATGTTATTTTATTTGCAGGGTTACTGTGAAGATTGCATGTGATAACAGATTTAAATTGCCTGATATACCATTGATGCTTAACAAATATCCTGTCTTTTCTTTCTCTGACACCCCCACAATTCATACTCTATAGATGTTGAACCTTGCTCAAAGAAATTGTTAAAGATTCTGTGAGTTGGCTGTGTGACTGTCAGATGTTTGGCATAGTTATGATTTCCAATTTTTGTTTAGTTTACAATGACAGAGAAGAATCAGGTCATCTATTCTTTTAGGGCATAAGTAATGGGGCAACCATAGAGAAGGAAATGGCAACCCACTCAAGTCTTCTTGCCTGGAGAACCCCATGGACAGAGGAGCCTGGTGGGCTACAGTCCATGGGGTCACAAAAAGTTGGACATGGCTTAGCGACTGAACAATAAGAACAATGGGATAACCACTCAAGGTACCCAGGAGCCAGGATGTGCAGACATACCCACTCAGGTCTTACTCAAAGAAAGAGGCAACTGATAGGAAATGTCTTGGAGTAAAGTGAAGCTGTGCTTCTCCAGGTCTCTTCACACCAGTAATGTTTTAGAAGGTGAAGCTGCCAACACAAGTCACATGGAAGGATTCATGGAGATTCATTGAGCATAAGGCTCTTTAAAAACTGGAAAATTATAGACACTCCCTCCTACAGTGTCTGAGAACACAACCCTCCTGAGAACTCTGGAACCTGTATTTTTCCAGTGCTGCAAGGACTCTTGCTCTGAAATGAAAAAACAGATGCTCCTTGCAGCTGGTTTCACCTATTAGCTCTTTAATCTATCCTAGAAGAGAGCTCTGCTTCCGTAATAGCAATGTGTTCAATCTGGGTAGCTGTGCACGATGCCGGCCTGACAGCATTAAATTGCTGAGGAAATATCAGATACCAATTCTCTCTCTTCACTTCAATGAATGTTCTCACCTCCTTGCCCCTGCTCCAAGCTTTTACTCATCTTGCCCTCACACCAACCCCCTACCATCACCACCTTTGTAGTTGAAGCCATGGATGGAGATGCGTTTCTAACTACTTAGTTTCAATCAATCCCCAGCTCTCTTTAGATATTGAAAGACTCTTTTCATGTTGTTTTCTTTAGCAACATTTGCTTTTATTTGACTCACTGTTCCAATAATTGGGAAATGGAATCTTTGCTGAGAAGGTGTAAGTGAATAGGACCAAATAGTTGCAATTCAGCTGAAGCCGTAGGAAATGTATGAGGGTTACAACCCTTGTCAGAGTGAGACACTTGCTTTTATGAAGAGCATATATTTGAACAATTGCAACTAAATACAGTCGTCCTAACCCTTGCACCCATAAACAATGATTGTAAATGGTAACCTTTAAAAGAAAAGGAAAGACTCTTAGATGTGGAGTTGACTAGGTTGAATTGGTTTTTTGTACCAGGTTTTCAGATGTATGTGTGCACATGTTGTGTAAAATTTTGTATAGATATAATTTTTATATCTTATTCTTTTAACATTTTCTTCCTAGCTTACTGCTAAAATTTAGCATTACTAACCTTCACTCTTAACTCATTTCTTCTACTGCATGTCTGCTACCTGATGCCTAGGTTAAGAAAACAAACCTTCCCCTTCAGTCATTGGAATCTACAGAAGCAAATACCAACAAAAACATGACCAAAAGTCAGTAGAAGGAGAAACAGAATAGATTGGAATTCCTTGTGGCCCCCCTCCTGCTTCCTTTCAGGCCCCAGGCAAGTGAGCATGTGCTAATTTGCATGGTTGACTAAATGGCATGCTTAGACCCCAAATTTGCATCTCTGCTTGGGTTCAAAAGTGGGTCCCTAAGCCAGTTTCCCTTGGTTCCTCTGCTATTACCCACTCATAAGTTAAACCCCTTTGGGAGTGGTGCTCACCAGGGTACATCTTAGTGCAGAGAAGCAATAATTGGTTGGGGCCCATTCTTCCTCTAATGTGGGGTACAGCCAGCTGGTACACATGTGATGGATAAGGTAGGGGAGAGAACAGGGTGGGAAAGAGAAGGAGATCATTTCCAAGGCAACATACAAAAAGCCTGGAGTGACTTGCCTCACTCTGCTCCCTTTCCTGAAGAATAAACTCACTATAATTAAAGGCCACTAGTTATCACATTCTCTTCTGCATTCCAGCCCTGAATGGGAAGGAAAGGTTAAAAGCAAGGTGAATAGCTTTATGTAAACCACACATTTCCCTGTGCTTCAGTTTCCTTACCTGTGAAATGGGAATCAGGTACTTGCCTGTTCTAATACACTGGACTAGCAGAAAGGATAGCATGGTATTTAGAGATTATTTGAGGTCCAATAAAGAAAAATACATTTCCTCTTGTATACTGTGTTGAGAAATCTGAAACAGAAGCCAAGGTCCTTGGCATGCCAGGGTTGGTACTCAACAACTGCCTGGGAGTGCAGTGGCCTGGGTGCCTCCCTTAGTGCCTCTCCTCTAGTTCACCTTGTCATTTCATGAAGGAGGACATTAAGACACAGAGCGGAAGCAGCTTGTTAAATCAGACTGTCAGAGCAAGAGTTCTGCAAAGACCACCATACATATATGTGTACAAGTAATGAGGATTTCATTAGGATATGAGTTCTATCTCTGCTTAGGAGAAAACTGAGCTGAGTAAATAATACTTTGGTGAGTGGATCAGTGTGGTTGCAAGTGTCCGAAACCTAACCCTAGCAAGCTATTGGCAAGTGGGTCATTTATCAATGTATATAATCATGGCAGAGTTGACTAACCAAACAAGGAGAAGAGGAAGGATCCAGTTGAGTCTCAGAAACAACCAGAATCAGGGGTGTGAGTGCACTAGACCTGCCCTCCACGTCTCACAGCATTATCTGTCTGCATTTCAGCTTCATTATTATTAGTAGTAGTAGCAGTGGTATGTTTTCATTGCATGTTATCATTCTGAGGAGGCATATGGGAAAAAACCAAGATTCACATTTTTTGCTTTGACCACAAGAGGGAGACTGTGTCACCCTCTGTGTGTCCTGAATTTTTAAATATCTTGGCAAAGTGCAGGGATTGGTCCAGATTGGGGAAGAGGGTGAGGCTAATGAAAACATGGCAGCTGCAGTCAGGAGCACATGGATGGAGTAGGGAAGGAGCTGGTCCCAGAAATTGAGTTTTCCTGGGCAAAACATAATGTGATGAGTCACTTAAAATATGTATCTAAACACATAAATCCAACCTCAGGTTCACTTGATGCCACAGAGTTCTGTCTCATATTTTGAATTAAGAGAGATGAACCTGAAGTTGTCACCATCCATCTCAGCTTCCACACTGGGCTGAGATGTATATTTTTCATACAATAGGTCTTCTCAATCCAAGCAAGATGCTCCTCTGGTACTCAGCTGGAGAACAGAGGGACTGTGGAGTGAAAGTGGCTTGCTTTAGACCTATTAGAATAAAAACAGTGTGTGAGTTTCACCCATCTGCTTTCTTTTTCCCCCCCAAGAGTCCTTTGACTTGTGATCATCATTTTAGTGCTCAGACTGGAATCTCCAAGTAAGATGGAACACATGTGATCATGCTTGCCACAGCAGACTTGCCACACCCAGGCTGCAAGGGCCAGGAAAGATATCTTCATGTTCCTTTTGATTCCTGGGGTGTCACGTGTGGTGGTATGGCTTCTCCTGCACTTGAAAAGCTAATAAGTCACTTGTATTCTTCAGTACCCCTAGTAATTAATTAAACAAACCAACTAAGCAAATGCTAAAAATGGAAATATTAAAATCCACCCAAGTCTCCTGGGTGGCTCCAAGGGCAATTGAGGTGACACAAATGAAAAAAAAAAGACCCAAAGCCTCTTTAAAGACAGTATTGATGTTCTAGCCAGGTATGACTGAGATTAGAAATATAAGATATCATAATTATAATGAAAGTATTTTGACTGCTTCTAAAGTATAACAATTTGCAAATCAGTAAGTCATTGTTATGTTCCTAGAGAAAGGAGACTTTCCAAATAAAATAAAACATCTCAAAACTTAATTGTATTTTTCTTCTGGTAAATAACTTTTTTTTTTCCCTATTGATATGGCTGAATGCAAATGAAGGTGATATTTTCATATTCATAACGAATTTTAGGTTTAACTGTACCATAGATGTAACCAGGCCAAGGACTATAGAAAGGACAATATTTACTATAATTTTTGCCAAAGATCTTATATTGTGCTCTATCCCAAGTGCAGCAGTATACCCATAATACTGAAAGAAAACAAAACATTCCAATTGTATAAAGCTAGAGACTAAAAGAAGCAAGTATTGCTTTTGAGAAGTTAACATTCAGATGGCATTTTGCATGTAACAGACAGGATATTTACATGGTCTTTTAAAAATTCTAGCAATCCTAAAACCCTAGATTTTATCTCCATGTTAGAGATATGAAGACTGAGATAGTATAATGTTATTTGATACTTTCAAGGTCACATTGATAGTAATGGGAGTGGCCAAGATCTGTCTGATTCTTCTAACTTAAAGATTCCTCTCTGTTTCACTTTGCCTCAATTGTATTTTGATAATTCTAATTTCAGGAATGAATGAACATCTTCAGTCCTCCCAGGGGCCATGCTGTCTTTAAGCTTCCAAGAGAGATTATTGTAGTTGGGATTTAAAGGAAAAAAAAAAAAAAATCCTTTCAACTTCGCATATTTATGAATGTGTCAATGAACAGTTTAAGAATGTATCTATCAATATCAAATGTGGTTTTTAGCAGAAACCTTGAAAAAATTGCCAAATTATCCTCTGAAATATTGCTGCTATTATTTTTTAAAATTGCAAGAAAATGTTCTGCCATTTCAGACCATTTATCTCTGTTAACAAGACACTTTTTTAGTTGGATAGATAATATACACCCATCTGGTCTGCAGTTTCTTCATTTACTTTGGTAATAATAACTAAAGGCATTTCTCCATGGCTTTGGCATTGTCCAGGCCCATCCAGCCTTTCCCGCTGTTAATATGAAAGGCAAAAACAAGGAGAAATTGAGACCTAGTTATAATACACAGATCTGCCATTTAGAATGTTATTTCAGCGTATAGGAAGGAGCAGTGTCTAAGTGATAATAAAGCAGAACCTTATTTAAAACATCCCCAGCCATTCAGAAAAGATATAGGAAAATGCCACAAAATATTTTGTGCTTTTAGTAGACACCTACTCTATCATTTTATCCTCTATTTCACTAAGTTCTTCAATTCAAGTCTACACATTTGTTGATGTGTGTGTAATTCTGATTTCTTGCCTGAGTTATGCAAACAACTGGACAACTTTCACTCGGCTTTAGTTTTGTTTAGGACACAATGAGAAGTGAAGCGTTGAGACAGTTTTCTGAATAAGGCAAGGTAAAGAAAGAAAAAGAATTTGCTTTCATCTCCTCTATGTTCAGTAAAGACCATTCTATAGTATCTGTGTAGTTGCTTCGTTTCTCCATTTTCCCTTCTGTATTCACAGAGGCGGCATGTTGGCAGAGATTTTGGGGTGGGAATTCTAGAAAGGTTGTTTTTTAAAGTATAAGAAAACATGAATGTTGATCCTGAAACTGCAAACTACCGTTTCCCGTCTCTCTTTTGTTTTCATCTCTTCTTCTTCTTGTGTTTTCTCTCTAACTCACAGATTTCTTTTCTCCTCATTGTTCATAAAGCTGTCTGACCCTCTGTTAATTGGTTTCATTGAATGTAGTCTCTCAAAATACAGTTGAATTCAGAGAAATTTATGCTTTTTTTCAGTTTGACTGAATTGTTTTCTCTTGAACGAGTTGTTTTTTGCTTTGCCTCAATACAGCTGAGTCGTGAGCTCAGCCCAGATCTTTCTTGGCAGGTAAACAGACCTGCCTTCTTCCACTCACCAGCTGGGAGTAGAGTCTCTGGCCCCAGCTTGGGGGTGGGAGCTGACGAACAAACAACTAGTTATTTTGAAGATAATGCATAACTATTTACCTTCTAGGGCTTGCCAGGCAACTCAGATGATAAAGAATCTGCCTCCAATAGCAGGAGACCTGGGTTCGATTCCTGGGTTGGGAAGATCCCCTGGAGGAGGAAATGGGAACCCACTCCAGTATTCTTGCCTGGAGAATCCCCATGGACACAGTACCATGGGATCTCAAAGAGTCAGACACGACTGAGTGACTAAGTACAGAATTTACCTGCAGAATTCAAAAGATTGTTTAAAAAAATCATTATGTGTGTATGCTAAATCATGTCTGACTTTTTGTGCTCCCATGGACTGTAGCCTGCTAGGCTTTCCTGTTCTTGAGATTTTTCCAGGTTAGAATATTGGATGCCATTTCCTCCTCCAGGGGATCTTCCCAGCTCAAGGATGGAACCTATATCCTGCGTCTCTTGCCTTGGCATGTGGATTCTTTACCACTGAGCAACCTGGGAAGCCTCTTAAAAAAAAAAAAAAAGTCAAACAGGTATGTAAAATTCAATTTTTAGGGGCTTTGTCTCAAAACAGTTTATATACATAGACAAGACTACTTAGGGCTGTGCACACATTGTAAATCAACTATATGCCAATATAAAATGAAACCTAAATAAAAAAAAAAAAACAGTGACTGTTAAAGGGCACATTTAATTTTTTACTTGTCTGAGCAGCAGTTTAAAATAATATCCATATAAAAATATGTCATTTTTGTTTTTCCCTAAGTGCTGCTAATTTTAATTTTTTAAGATAATGAGCTACAGTGTCATTCTTTTTTTAAAATCAGAGTTTTATGAAGGTATAGTTAACATACATTAAGCTGCATACATCTAAAGTGTGCGATTTTATGTTTTGACATATGTATCAAGTATCAGTTCTGAAATTCCAAAAGATTCTGATTTATCCTTACTTAAAATTGGCTATGCTTAGTATAATGAGACAAGGTGCTATTTATTTGTATAAACTAAATTTTATGGTAGACCCTATAATTGGAAATGAACAAAATAGAGATTATATAATAAGGTGTTTTAATTTTGTAGATGTAGAAACTGACAAAGAAATGAAATCTGTTACTCAAGGTCAAAGATTATTTGTGATACAGCCCAGGCAAGGCTTCTGGTTTTTAGTTCTGTGGCAGTTACACACACCTATCTGTCACTTTCACTCTTGAGGGTAGGAAAAAAAATTCACTTATATCTATCTGTATATTTATATAAAATATTATTTATACATAAATATTATATATTATATAAAATTTGCATATACATATACACTATTTTATATTTGAGAGAATATATATTTATATAAAATTCTCAATTTGATGCTAAAAACTAACTGGAATGCAAATTTTCTTACTAAATCTACTAGAGAGGAAAGCCTCGAGTTAATTCCCCTTCAGTTTGTATGTTTGTGTGTGCCTGTGTATTCAGAAGGATATGTTCTGAGAAACAAGGTCATAAGACAACCACACAGATATTGGCAGGTACATAAAGAAAGATTTATCAGGTAGGACTTGATTTTCTTTCTTTTTTCTTTTTTTGCTATTTAATCAACTTGGCTGACCGAGTTAAAAACACAAAATTCTCCATGAAGCAAACCAACACGTGAAACACACTGTGAGAGCTCAGCGTCTCCACGTATCCTTTTCATTCTCGATCTCAGATGCTGCTGGATTCTTCCCCAGGTTTTAGTGCTGACCTTTCCTCTGGGAATAGGGACCCTGAGTGTGGGATGTCACTTGAAGTTTTAAAAATCCAAACTGGGCTTGGCTGTATTTAAACTATGAAGTATGTTCTCATCTTAAAAAAGCATAAAAAGTAGAAAGTAAAGGTAGGCATGCTGAATATCCCCTTTCTGGCAAAAAACTGAGCTGCTATGTCTGAATGTCAGAAATGCGCACGACTGAAAAAATCATCATGTGTATATCTTTATACGGAAAATTTCCACCTGTGACATCAAACCAGTAGCTGTGATGTCAGAGGATCAATATTTTTGAGTATTGTAAATGGATTCTTTTCTATATTGTGTGTTGTAGTAGACAAAATGATTTTTTTCTCTTTTTTGTTTTTTAGCTTAAATCTTTGCAATAATTCCTTATAGCTAACACTGAAATAGTGTCAAAACTATTTTAGTCAAGAAACCACTGTGAATGCTATCAAAGCTAGAAAATGATTATTCAAAGTAGTTTGGAAATTATTTGAGGTAAGAAACACATTCAGTGGCACACACAAGCTGGTTCACAATACCACTGGAATATGACATTGCCTCAAACTTCTCTGTCTCTGTTGCATCCTTTTGTGACTTCCCTGAATGTAGGTATTTTGTCTTTCTTCTTTACTGCTGGATTCACAGCACCCAGCACTTTGCCTGAGTTGGGTCCTCGGTACCTTTAGTTAAATGAACTAACAGATTAAATACCACTCTTATCCCAGTGGTGACTTAATTGGAAGACTAACACTATGGAGTATGATATACTAACTCAGTCTGGCTAGTGTTCCATTTTCCCAACTGCCCAGCTGCCTACTACAGGAATATCAAATGAACACCTTCTATGGCCATGGAGTGTTCTAGATACTGAGGTATAGCCATGAATAAGGCAAAGCTAGCCTTCTGTCAGTGAAAGATGAGTAACACATTTACAAATAATTCTAGACAACACTATATAAAATTAAATCAGAATAGTGAAATGAGGAGATGGATGGGGAATGTGGGTCAGGAGGGTGGTCAGGGACAGCCTGCCTTAGTAGGTGAGAGCTGAGTTGATATCTGCCTGATGAGAAGAGGGCAGCCACGTGAAGTTCTGGGAATATTATGTCCCAGGCAGAAGGAACAGCAAGTGCAAATGCTTGAGGTGGGAACCAGGTGAAAGTATTCAAGGAACAAAGGAAAAGTCGATGTAGCTGAAGTGGAATGAGAGACAGGAGACCACAGGTGGTAAGGCTGGATGGGAGGGCAGAGGGCAAGACCATGGTGGACGTTGAGAGTCTGCTGTCTGACTATTTTTATTAGCCTTAAAGGTAGATTTCTTTCATTAAACAC
The DNA here is from genome assembly GCF_055505025.1 of Bos grunniens. NCBI lineage: Eukaryota > Metazoa > Chordata > Mammalia > Artiodactyla > Bovidae > Bos > Bos grunniens. Next base: position 75,203,482 of record NC_141170.1, read on the forward strand.
CAGAACCCCTGATAAAATTACTTCATAAAGATAGGATTTTAAATAAAAAAACACAAAATCTATTATTTTTAATGCTTCTTGAGGAATTATGATATTATGAGATGGATTAAAGGAACTTGTTAAAATCATGCTGCATATAGCTAGGTGAAATATTTAAGATTTCCCACAGTAAGAAAGTATTGGGTTTATAACAAGGGCTGGCAAACTTTTTTAAAGGGTCACTTGGTACATATTTTAGAATTTGAAGGCCAGAGGTTCTTACATAATGTATGTATCTTGTAATTATAGACAACATAAAGTTTACCATTTTAATCATTTTTGAATGTGCAGTTCCTTTTCTTTTTTTTTTTTGGTGGGTTCCAGTGTCCTTCTGTCAAAGGTTGTTCAACAGCTAGTTTTTATTTTGGTGCTCTCACAGGAGGAAATGAGCATACCTCCTTCTCTTCTGCCATCTTGACCTGGAAGCCCCAATTCTTTACATAACTATAATGTCACCATTTACATGTAAAACATTCTTAGCTCATGGGCCTTGCAACAGTAGGCAATGTTAGCTGTGGGTCATCACTTGCCAATACTGAGTTTGCAAAAACAAAAGAAATGGTCTTTCAGCAGAACAATTCACATCACCTACTCTCAAAAAAGTATGATGTATTCTAAATCCAAATAACTTTGTTGAAACTGTAATATGGAAAACTTAGATGATCCATTTTTATTGAACACAGATCTTGTTGGTTTTGTATGTGCCAGTTTACTAAATATTGTTTGATGAAGTTCACAGCATAGATATCAACAAACAAGAGTTGATGTGTGTGATGGCTAAATTTTACATGTCACCTTGGCTAGGTTATTGTGCCCTGTTGTTTGGCCAAACACTCAGGTAGATGTTGCTGCGGGAGTGTTTTGCAAATGTGATTAACGTCTACAATCAGAAGGAGCAGCAATCATCTGGGTGGGCCTCCTGGGATTTGTTGAAGGCCATGGGACAAAAGCAAATTTACTGGACAAGAAGGAATTCCACTTCAAGATGTGAACCTTAAGAAATCCTACCTGAGTTTCCAGCCTGCCAGCCTGTCCTGCAAATTCAGATTTCAGGCTTGCCATGCCCACAATCATCTGAGCCAATTCCTTACATTAAATCATATATGTGAATTAATCATATACTTGTTATATACTGTGTCATATATTTTATAATGATACATGATATATGTGTTTCTTCCATTTGTTTCTATGGAGAACCCTGACTGATACAGTGCCCTTAGTGTGTTTTTGAGCCCGAAATTATTAAAAGCTGCTGTGACTTTTTGGGATAAGAGTCTACCATTGAGATTTTAGTTTCCAAGTTTAAGCTTTAATCATCAAAGAAAACATAGACTTAGTCTATAAGTTATAAAAGTCTCTGATACTGAACTTAGAAAGCAGCCAGGAATTTGGAGAATGATAACCCTAAGATTTTTATTCAAATTTTACATAGCCCTAGTCTTCGAAAAATCCTAGTCTATAAATAGAATGTACAATTGTTCAGCAATTGAATTCACTCTAGATGCAAGTCTCTATTTGCATGTTTCCTCTGTTGGCCTTGTGAAGAATCCAAATAAATCCTCTAAGTATGGTTTATGGGAGTTCCTACTCTCAATTAGTAATAGGATGCCATAAAGTGGCTGTATCTGCTACAGACAGAACTCTGCTCTCCTCATTAACTCGTCACTTCAGAGAACTCAGTGCCTAGGGGAACCCTCATCTTATATCAGGGTTTCAGACTGTGTGATTTTTTTCCCCCAAGAATTGAATGATTGTGCTATTGGGGAAATAGCATCAATTGTGACAGATAACTTCTTTATTGGGGAAGATGAGTAACAGTGACTGCAGTACTGATATCATACTTAAAACCTAAGGCGGAAGAAAAGGTGATAGCGGGTATCGCCCAACACCTGTCCATAAAGCTGACGATTCATCACCCCCAGACAAGTCTGTGGGACTAATACATTCATTGTGTCATGGCCGCCGAATCTTCCCAAGTTTAATAGCTGCTGCAGACCCATGGTGCAGTAGAAGCCTCTGAATTAAGATGATTCAGTAGGTTCCAATTCATCCTAAATAAGTGGCTGTCTAGATAAATGAAGTTCATCAAATTGCAATGAATACCATATAACAACCTTGCTGGGACTGCATGCCCCTGGGACACGGACCGTGTCTAACTGTGTGCTCTGCAGCATCTCCGGTGCCAGCGCTTTGCAGTCCACATTCAATAATAACAATATGACAGTCTGTTTGCCCTGAGTCACTTTATTTTTTATCAGCGAACTGAATGCTTTAACTACATCAATTAAGTCACTTAAATTCAACTGGTTAATGAAATGTCCTTATGGAACGCAGCATTGGAATCCATTTTTTAAAAGCAACAACAAAACAAAACCAGTATAAATTACATCTCATTCAATTTGCTGAGGAAAACAAAAAAAAGACAACTGAGAATCAGGTTTTATTTTAATTAATGAACTATATTGATGAGGCTGCCTCAGCCATGCAGGGTTGTCTTTGCTTGGTAACTTTTTTCCTTCAACTCACTGGCAGACATTAGCCCAGGGACATGGTGTGGCTAGAGGAGCTGAAGTGTTTAATGTGACTCTGGGTGCTCACTCTAGGATGTTTGTACCCAAAACAGGTGAGGCCAGCTCCCCCGCCCCAAGATTCTCTTAAGTGAAGAGGGGCTATGTAAAAGTTTCATGAGCCAAGGTCATCTTCCTTTCAGGAGAAGAACTGCAAATTCTCATGGTATCAGAGAGCCCAATGGTAGAAAATGATTGTAAATGGCTGGTACCCACACCTAGACCTTCCAGTGCTGGAAAGCCTTCACATCCTCCATAGATAGGTCTGCTTTCTCCAGCTTGTACTTTTATGTACGGCCTGAGAATGTTCATCTTGTTTCAACTTCTTTCTCAATACACTTCCCTTTCATTATGCTCAATAAGCCTGAGAATAGGTTATGACTCATGATTAGGGAAAAAAAAAAAAACAAACACAACCCAAAATACTGAAATCCTTAAGTTCTGAGAATTACTCAGCAACTGATCACTCCTCCCACTGCAGGTAGACACCAGGCAAGTACAGTGTTCTTCATTTAATCATTTGATTTTGCTGCTAGATGAAGTTAGTAGAATCTTATATTTGATGTCCTTAGGGATCTATGGGCAGAAAGAATAAGGGATTCTTTCAATCCATTTTTATGCATATCATTTATAAATGTTTTATACATCTCTGAACTTCAGATATTTTTTATATTAGCACCTCTTTCCCTCTTACCTTTCTGGAGACCCTGCCTAGTTTTTAAGTAATTGCAGTAGTGAAAGAAACTTGGAATCTTGTGTGTGGTCTACCAAGAGCATTTGCTTGTACGAATAACTGTCTGAGAGAGGCTGTCCTCATAGAAGGAGGTGGAGATCCTGCAACTGAGTAGTTTTTAATTTTAGTGCATATTAATACAGCATCTATCCTCTGTAATTTCTAAATACTCAGGAACATCAGGATTTTGTTGACCAATGTTCTCTTCTGCCTAGGACCACCCTGTGGCTGATATTGCCAATCTACAAGGGTGGTTCTGTGTGTGTGTATGTTTTTCTAGCCCTTGCAATCCTTAGCATCTACAGGGTGAGATGAACCAGGAAGCAATCAGGCCAAGGACTTCCTGTGAGTAGCAAGAGCAGAAAAGATACAGTCCTGGAGTGTTTCTCTCTAGTTAAAAGGACCAAGATCAGCTTATATCTCCTCTGGCTCAGTGCATCATATCCATGTGGTCAATAAATCATGGTCATTAGCTTAATGGTAGGAATAGGAAAGGTCCAATTCATACCACGTTCAAGGGCTATTCTCAGGGAATGAAAACCCCTTCTCTTCTTTAGGGATAGCTGATATTGTGCCTTTAAGCTCTTTCTTATATCAAACAAATCAGTTATGGATCTCTTACTTTCTTTTTCAGTGAATGCACCCAATACAAGATATTAAGTTGATGGTGGTTATCAGCACTGATGCTCAAACATCATTGACTCTGTCTTGCTTCTCCCATTCTGGGTGGCAATCAGGCAAGGTTGGTTGCCTTCAGCTAATCATCCAATCCTTGGTTACACAAAGTCAATAGAATGAAAGGAAACATGAAGGAAATGTGCTAATATAAATCCTTAGACAATAGTTGAGTGGCAAAAAAGAGTTATATCCAAGTTCAGGTAGGAAAAGGCAACATTTTTACTTAGATATGAGAGAGACCAAAATGCCAAAGACCATTCCAACTGTGGCCTATAATTGCCAGTTTTGGGTTTGCCTCTGACTTATGACTTCTGGAAAGTTTAAAAAAGGATATCAGTGCTTCTTTATGAGTAATTCCTAGTCTCAATATTAAATTTCCTCCTATGTGGTTTGTATAACAGCTTTATGCATCTACTTAGTACTCATGCTAATTGTGGGTGATTTTATTTCTTCCAACTTTTAAAAACTGTTTTATTTTACTGGATTCAAGCAACCAATTTGATTTCAGGCTTATGGTTTCAATTTTAAGCTTTTAGCTGTAGTTAGTGTGTTTGTATGTGTGTGTGTGTATGCCAAGTCGCCTAAGTCACTTCAATCATGTCCAACTCTTTGCAGCCCTATGGACTGTATGTAGCTCATCAGGCTCCCCTGTCCATGGGATTCTGCAGGCAAAATGCTGGAATGGGTTGCCATGCCCTTCTCCAGGGGGTCTTCCTTGACCCATGTATTGAACCTGTGTCTCTTATGATTCCTGCATTGGCAGGTTCTTTACCTCTAGTGCCATGTATATTTAGATAAATATGTATGAGTTAATAGGACTTAGAACATGCAAACCACTTCAGTATTCTTGCCTTGAGAACCCCATGAACAGTATGAAAAGGCAAAATGACAGGATACTGAAAGAGAAACTCCCAAGGTCAGTAGGTGCCCAATATGCTACTGGAGATCAGTGGAGAAATAACTCTAGAAAGAATGAAGGGATGGAGCCAAAGCAAAAACAATACCCAGTTGTGGATGTGACTGGTGATAGAAGCAAGGTCCGATGCTGTAAAGAGCAATATTGCATAGGAACCCGGAATGTCAGGTTCATGAATCAAGGCAAATTGGAAGTGGTCAAACAGGAGATGGCAAGAGTGAATGTCAACATTCTAGGAATCAGCGAACTGAAATGGACTGAAACAGGTGAATTTAACTCAGATGACCATTGTATCTACTACTGTGGGCAGGAATCCCTTAGAAGAAATGGAGTAGCCATCATGGTCAACAAAAGAGTCCAAAATGCAGTACTTGGATGCAATCTCAAAAACTGACAGAATGATCTCTGTTCATTTCCAAGGCAAACCATTCAATATCACAGTAATCCAAGTCTATGTCCCAACCAGTAATGCTGAAGAAGCTGAGGTTGAAAGGTTCTATGAAGACCTACAAGAACTTTTAGAACTAACACCCAAAAACGATGTCCTTTTCTTTATAGGGGACTGGAATGCAAAAGTAGGAAGTCAGGAAACACCTGGAGTAACAGGCAAATTGGCCTTGGAATACGGAATGAAGCAGGACAAAGGCTAATAGAGTTTTGCCAAGAAAATGCACTGGTCATAACAAACACCTTCTTCCAACAACACAAGAGAAGACTCTACACATGGACATCACCAGATGGTCAACACTGAAATCAGATTGATTATATTCTTTACAGCCAAAGATGGAGAAGCTCTATATAGTCAGCAAAAACAAGACCAGGAGCTGACTGTGGTTCAGATCATGAACTCTTTATTGCCAAATTCAGACTGAAATTGAAGAAAGTAGGGAAAACCACTAGACCATTCAGGTATGACCTAAATCAAATCCCTTATGATTATACAGTGGAAGTGAGAAATAGATTTAAGGGACTAGATCTGATAGATAGAGTGCCTGATGAACTATGGACAGAGGTTCGTGACATTGTACAGGAGACAGGGATCAAGACCATCCCCATGGAAAAGAAATGCAGAAAAGTAAAATGGCTGTCTGAGGAGGCCTTACAAATACCTGTGAAAAGAAGAGAAGCAAAAAGCAAAGGAGAAAAGGGAAGATATAAGCATCTGAATGCAGAGTTCCAAAGAACAGCAAGGAGAGATAAGAAAGCCTTCTTCAGCAATCAATGCAAAGAAACAGAGGAAAACAACAGAATGGGAAAGACTAGAGATCTCTTCAAGAAAATTAGAGATACCAAGGGAATATTTCATGCAAAGATGGGCTCAATAAAAGACAGAAATGGTATGGAACTAACAGAAGCAGAAGATATTAAGAAGAGGTGGCAAGAATACACAGAAGAACTGTACAAAAAAAAATCTTCACAACCCAGATAATCATGATGGTGTGATCACTCATCTAGAGCCAGACATCCTGGAATGTGAAGTCAAGTGGGCTTTAGAAAGCATCACTATAAACAAAGCTAGTGGAGATGATGGAATTCCAGTTAAGCTATTTTAAATCCTGGAAGATGATGCTGTGAAAGTGCTGCACTCAATATGCCAGCAAATTTGGAAAACTCAGCAGTGGCCACAGGACTGGAAAAGATCAGTTTTCATTCCAATCCCAAAGAAAGGCAATGCCAAAGAATGCTCAAACTACCACACAATTGCACTCATCTCACATGTTAGGAAAGTAATGCTCAAAATTCTCCAAGCCAGGCTTCAGCAATATGTGAACCGTGAACTTCCAGATATTCAAGCTGGTTTTAGAAAAGGCAGAGGAACCGGAGATCAAATTGCCAACATCTGCTGGATCATTGAAAGAGCAAGAGAGTTCCAGAAAAACATCTATTTCTGCTTTATTGACAATGCCAAAAAAAGCCTTTGAGTGTGTGGATCACAATAAACTGTGGAAAATTCTGAAAGAGATGGGAATACCAGACCACTTGACCTGCCTCTTGAGAAACCTATGCAGGTCAGGAAGGAACAGTTAGAACTGGACATGGAACAACAGACTCGTTCCGAATAGGAAAAGGAGTATGTCAAGGCTATATATTGTCACCCTGCTTATAACTTCTATGCAAAGTACATCATGAGAAATGCTGGGCTGGAAGAAGATGGAATCAAGATTGCCAGGAGAAATATCAATAACCTCAGATATGCAGATGACACTACCTTATGGCAGAAAGTGAAGAGGAACTAAGAAGCCTCTTGCTGAAAGTGAAAGAAGAGAGTGAAAAAGTTGGCTTAAAGCTCAACATTCAGAAAACGAAGATCATGGCATCTGGTCCCATCACTTCATGGGAAATAGATGGGGAAACAGTGGAAACAGTGTCAGACTTTATTTTTTGGGGCTCCAAAATCACTGCAGATGGTGATTGCAGACATGAAATTAAAAGACACTTACTCCTTGGAAGGAAAGTTATGACCAACCTAGATAGTATATTCAAAAGCAGAGACATTACTTTGCCAACAAAGGTCCATCTAGTCAAGGCTATGGTTTTTCCCGTGGTCATGTATGGATGTGAGAGTTGGATTGTGAAGAAAGCTGAGTGCCAAAGAATTGATGCTTTTGAACTGTGGTGTTGGAGAAGACTCTTGTGAGTCCCTTGGACTGCAAGGAGATCTAACCAGTCCATCCTAAAGGAGATCAGTCCTGGGTGTTCTTTGAAAGGACTGATGCTAAAGCTGAAACTCCAATACTTTGGCCACCTCATGTGAAGTGTTGACTCACTGGGAAAGACTCTGATGCTGGGAGGGATTGGGGGCAGTAGGAGAAAGGGATGACAGAGGATGAGATGGCTGGATGGCATCACTGACTCGATGGACATGAGTTTGTGTAAACTCTGGGAGTTGGTGATGGTCAGGGAGGCCTGGCGTGCTGTAATTCATGGGGTTGCAAAGAGTCGGACATGACTGAGTGACTGAACTGAACTGAACTGAACTGAAGAACATGTTTTGACCATGTCACAGCTATCCGGTATTACTATAGGGAGGTGCCTGAATTAACATGTATCTAACTGAGTTGTCCATATTTTTCTTAGTTGGCCAGATAGAAGTGATTGTATGATTTTATGGATCTAGATGCTTGCATTTATAGGTTAGTTTGAGTAGGCAGAGAAGTATCCTTTCTTTGGTAGAGTGCATAATGTATAAACTCAGATTGAATCTTCCTTCTTCAATTTGGCAGCTGTGTGACCAGCTGTGTGATCTTACTTTCCTGGGCTTCAGTTTTTGTTTCCTAGAAATAAAAGAATTCTTATCAAGGGTCTTTCAAACATTAGAGAAATGCATGTAAATATTGGACCAATTTTCTTACCCATTCTGCTCTAGCCAGGTTGGTTTTTATCGCTTGCTTGAACAAGACAAGTTCCTGCTTGTCTCAGGGTTGTTTTAATGCTTTTACCTTGTTTACTTACCATCTATTCTCACTAATAACATTCATTTATTCATTTCTGTAACAGATATTTATCAGATGCCTTCTCTGTGCCAAGGATTGTTGTAGGTGCTAGGGAGGTGCCAGCATACAATACAAAGGAGAATGCTTTCATTCTTAAAGCTTATAATCTAGTCAGAAGAGATAGCCTTAACCTAGCTTGTCAGGTGGTAGAAGAGACTAAAGGGAAAAAAAACACACAGAGAAGAAGATAGGAGGGTTAGGGTTGGAGCCACAGTGCAGATCACTAGCTCTCTGTGCTCCCTGGTAACTGAGAAGCCTTTCTGGTCTGTCACAGTTAGATGGAGTCATGTCCTAGTTTTGAGTGATGGGTTAGTGGTAAAAGTGAGAATAGTCACTTCAGTGAGGAATTAAAGAGAAGTTTCACATTCTTTATGCCTATCCTTCCTTAGCCACTGAGGCCATGGAGCCTACATGCTCCAGATGATGCCAATAAAAGGTGATAGGCTCTTCATCAACCTCAGTAACTGTGAGCTACAAGGTGCCTGACCAATCCAATTTGGACACATAATATGAGGAATAAATATTTGCTGTATTATGTCTTCAATATTAATTTGTTAACTTGCTATCACATTACCTAGCTTTTCCTAATAATGTTGGTTAGATGAGAACTTACCAAAAAGATGACTCTGAGTCACTATTTAAATGAGGTGAGGGAATAAACAGGTTTTTCATCCTCACATGTCAGCTTAAAAATGATCATTCTTCAATATTTGCTTAATGGCATTAGACTGTAAAGCTCCATAAATACAGGGGCTGAATTTGTTTTGTGTTGCTTTGTTTTACTGAATTTGCAGCATAGTAGAACTTTAATACATCTTTGAAAAATGAATGAACAAGTATAAATAAGTGAATGAATGAATCACATAAAAATTCTTAGGACACTGAAAGTGATAACCATTGCTGTTGTATTTAACATTTTATCTCCTTTTTGCCCCTCTTATTTTTTATCTTGTTCTTCAAATAAAAATGATTATAAATGTTTAAGTAGGCTCTTTTGAGTGACAGTGATATTAATTATAAGATACATTTGGACATAAGGGAACTAGGAGTTATACTGATACTGAGGGGCTGCTAAATATGTCAGTTTTAAAGTAGCTGAGGCATAGTTGATAATAGCTAAGAATGGCTAATGTTTGCTTATTGAAAACTATGTGTCAGTGGGGTGTTCTAAACCTTCACATGTATTAACTTATTTATCTTGCATAATAGCTCTAATGTTGAGTCCTGATGTTTGTCCATTTTCTAGAAGAAGAGAATCACTTCTTCATACCCCATAGCTGGTAAGTGATAGAGATAAGGCTTGATCCCAGAAACTCTGGTTCCAGCACTCCATCATTAATAATTCTACCATACAGTCTCCTCTGTGACCCTGTTGACTCCAGGTGATCTACTGGAAGGTGCCAGACACTTTGCAGACAGGTTCTCAGGTTCACTGGTCTCAAACTCACACTTTACCATTCCTGCAACTCAGCTCCTCTAAACAAGTCTGCTTCTCTCTAGGTCTGTCTGTTTCCCTCACTATGAACTCTTTGATTCTTCCCATCTTTGGATCTTTCTGAACGTTATCAATTTGCTTACACTCTCCTTTCTTATAACCTCAGCAATTCTTCATGACATTATCCTAACATCATAGCCTCTCTCTGTAAATTCTTTCAGTTTCAATCCTGATTACAAACTCTCTGATTTTTTTCAGGACTCAAGCAAGAGTCTGTCAGATGGCATAATCATCTGTGGCCAAGGTAGCTAAGCCTTATGGCAGAACCAGTGTTGCCTGAGGATTCTCAGTTAAGTGCTCAATTATAGCTGTTTACTTAGAAAAGTTTATGGGCGTGGCGGTAATCCCAATTAATAGATATATGATTATTTCTACAGTGAGCGGCATGTCACACAAGATACTTAGGCTCCTTGGATAATGTGATTTTGATTCACATTCAAGGTGGACATTATCAGCATTTCCATTCTACAGTCAGATACTGAGTCTTTAAACTTGCCCGATGGTCCATGGATAGAAAACAGCAGAGTAGGTATTTTCAGGCTCCCCTGACATTTTTACTCCACTAAACCACATTTCCTTATACATGTTTATTTTATTTAAAACTCTCTTTCTACCTGAAATAAATAGCACACTCAGAAGTCACCACTACTGTCAATATTAGAGACTTGTCAAGTGCTGTCACTTAGCCAAAAAGCAGCTTTGGAGAAACTGTGTAATATTATCTATCATGACAAGTTCTCATCCACAGTGACAACATTAAAGCCAACAGCATGTGGCTTGTGCAAAACCCCAAAGCCATTAACTGAATCCCAGGACCAGAAGGCTGAAGAATTCCCAACCCACCCCAGTTTCAGCCCTGGAGAGCAGAGACCACTCTGCATAGACAGGTTATTTTTATTCATAGAGAAATGTTCACCGATGTTCACTTTCTGTGCTAGAGCTTGCTGGGCATGTTATCTTCTCAGTGTGGATTGAATGAGAGAAGTGAGAAGCAAACAGCAAATTCTTGGCAGCTAGAGACAGGCAGGCAACCGAGGAAAGCAGAAGAGCTGTCAGGAGACCGTGGAGGAGTCATTTGACTCTTGTGATGTTTTTGTCATTTTTCTTCAGTCATTAGCCTTCTGTTTGCAGGCCTGATATTTTCTTAATAAACTAAGGATGAGAGGGAATCATAAAAACTAACAGACTGGAAAAGGTCATTTAATTTTCTGCCTTTATCAGGACTGTCATTGCCTCGAGTAGGTTTTGGGTAGTTAAGGTACTTTCAGGAATTTTACAGGAAAAAACCATTTAACTGGCACAAATGATTTTTTAAAAGCCACAATTCTACATAACTCTATGATCCCCTGAGATAGAGTAGACTTGCACTGAGATTTGGTACCTTTGCTTCTCTATGTTTATTTTCTGTAGCATTGGCTTCGCTGCTTCCCTGGTGGCTCAGATGATAAAGAATTTGCCTGCAATGTGGATGTGAGTTCAATTTTCTGGGTAGGGAAGATCCCTTGGAGAAGGAAATGGCAATCTACTCCAGTATTCTTACCTGGAAAATTCCATGGACAGAGGAGCCTGGTGAGCTATAGCCTATGGGGTTGCAAACAATTGGACACAACTGAAGCAACTGAGCACACACACATGCTGAATCCTTGTCCATGCCTGGGGTTGCAAAGAGTTGGATACTACTGAGCGAAAGAGCACACACAGACACTTCATGATGATCTGGGTCAAGCTCCCTAAACATTTTCCCAGCCTTCTCTATCTGACTTACTTTTCCTTATTCTTTAGTTCCATTTCCATCTGGAGACCTGGCATAACTTTACTATCTTGGGTCAACGTTGCTTTACTTTTACAGCTTCATAACTGAGCTTTCATGGCAATCTGAGTTTACTCTCCATCATCGACACATTCTACTCCATTGATTTGCTTGCTTTTATTTTTTCCCTCTCAGGAATGTGAGCTCCCTAAAGGAAAGGTTCACAGCTTTGTATCCTTAGAATCTGGGATTCCTCATGTGATCATATAAGTATTCCATCCTGAATGCATGTTTACTGAGGGAATACGATTTGCTCAATTTGCTAGTGAACTTTGTTGGGTGATGTAGGCACAGCGTGAGCAGAAAATAAATTCACATCCAAGTGTATGCTGTCTTACAGCCTATTCATTAAAACAATAAATAAATGACAAATAACAAAATTAGAGAAAGAGTGTGAGATGTCTCTCAGCACCCAAGGAGCTAGATTGAAAATAACATGCAACTGAGACCTCTTTGTGGGGCCTCATTCCCTGCCTCTCCTGATCTGTATTTTCATCACCTAGAACATAAGGAGCTCTCCAATGCTTAACATTAAAAAGAAGTTAATTATATTTTTATGACATTCCATCCAACCTTTTGTCTTTCATTTTCTCAAAAAGTCATGGTGGAGGAGGGAGTGGTTTTCCCCTGAGATATTCGTGGGAATACTTGGAGGAACATCAACCACCCTAATTCTTTGTAAATATCCAGCAGCCATTCCTTTTAGTAGTTCAGTGTTCAACAGTGGGTAGCCCTTTCCTACAGAACTGATCCAATTGAAAAGCATATTTAATACCAACGACTGATGCCAAGGCTGAAAAAAAGAGTATTATATTAAATGGAAATTTTGTGAACTTAGTACCAATTTAAATCTCATCTTGTCTTTCTGCCAATGCTTTATTTCAAGTCACTGCCAAATAAACTGACACCTAATTTTAAACTAATATTTAATGTTGCAAAACTCTAGAGACATAATTTGTACTACTATCAATGCTACATTAGCGTAATTAATTAAGCGCTAGCTTATAATGAAGAAAACAAATGAACAAAGGACACTCTTGTGATGCAGTGACCTCCATTTATTGTTGTTTTATACCCTTTTTGCTCACTCGCTAATTCTTAGAGTTCAGTAATCTCACTGGATATCCCCATCATTAGTATTAGCAATTAGCAATACTCCATTGTAATTCACTGTAATTCACCAGAGACAGAGTTTTGATAAATGGAGAAAGGGTTTTAACAGTGTGGTGAAGCCAAATTGCAGGGAAGACTAGGTCCCTTTGGTAAATAGGCTTTCCTTTGGTTTCCCTATCTTGCATTCCCTGCCATCTTATAGAATAAAAAGATAAAATAAATGAAATCCTTAAAGAAAAACCTAAATCTGAACCTAGGTTTTAATAAACTTAACATTAATAAAGGGTTTGTATGATTAGAGTAAGGACGTCTAATCAATCCAGACAGATAAGATCACAGTCATAATTGCATTGGCTGTTATTATTTCCTTTTCATTTACTTGCACCAAATGGAAATAAAGTCTTGAGATGTCTACAAATGGAAATGAAAATAATGGTTTTCAGTGATAATTTGATAGGAAGTAATTGGCCACCTGAAGAGAAAAACCCTCATCGTGGAAATAATTACAAATAATTGGTTACTACAAGATTGGACTACATTTGATATACTCAGTGCAATAAATACTCTTAACTAAAGATGCTAACACAGAGATCTGAGGGGTGTTAGCAATCAAGTAAATTAGAGACAACCTAACAGTTTACGGGGCTTCCCAGGTGGCGCTAGTGGCCATGAACCTGGCTGCCAGTGCAGAGAGACTGAAGATATGTGGGTTCAATTCCTGGGTTAGGAAGATTCCCTGGAGGAGGGCGTAGCAGCCCACTTCAATATTCTTGCCTGAAGAAACTCATGGACAGAGGAAACTGGCAGACTACAGTCCATAGGATCGCAAAGAAGTAGGACATGACTGAAGCGACTTAGCACGCATGCACAAAACAGTTACAGAACAAGTAGCCAGTATGAATTGATTGGCCCGTAAAATTATTTTGAAAAATATTTTAAAGATGGAGATTTTACACACATATCAGGATTTATAGTTTTTCTCTTGGATTAAAAAGGAAATATCAGGCAACACCAGGCTCTGATTGCCACAGGGCCAGCAATCCTGTGGATGTAGAAGACGCCAGAGTCCACATGACCCACCACAGGCAGTTAGGAGACAACCTATGCCTTGAAGAAGTTTGCGTCTGTGATTCCAGCTCCAATAACCTGTGGTTTTGCAAAACTTCTACATTTGATAGACAATTTACATACCTTAACTTACTTTATAGAATAAACACAGGTTATAGAAAAATAAACTGAGACTTTGCTAAAGTGTCTCCCACAAGGAGACAAGTTAGAAGTTAAAGAAGCCAGGATGTAATCCAAATCTGACTCTTAATCTCCTAACCTTTCAACTGAGCTCTGCTAAGTCTTGTCTGAGATCAATTATAAAACTCTTCATTGGAGAATATGTGCTCTCAGGTGAAGTAAACATCCTTTATTTGGAGCTTAAAGTACTAGCATCAGCCTCTTAGATGAAACAATTTGTTTTATGTGAAAAATACTAAGTGTCCAAGAAACTATATATGGTTCTAAATTCTGATCTACATGGAAATTTCTAGAAAATTATCATTGCTCAGTTGTTAAGTCATGTCTGAATCCTTGTGACCCCATAGACTAGAGCACACCAGGCTTTCCTGTCCTTCACTATCTCCTGGAGTTTGCTCAAACTCATGTCCATTGAGTCAGTGATGCCATCCAACCATCTCATTCTCTGTTGTTCCCTTCTCCTCTTGTCCTCAATCTTTCCTAGCATCAAAGTCTTTTCTAATGAGTTGGTTATTAGCATTAGATGCCAAAGTACTGGAGCTTCAGTTTCAGTATCAGTCCTTCCAATGAAAATTCAGGCTTGATATTATTTAGGATTGATTGGTTTGGTTTCCTTGTTGTCCAAGAGATTCTCAAGAGTCTTCACCAGCACCACAATTTGAAAGCATCAATTCGATGACACTAAGCCTTCTTTATAGTCCAACTCTCACATCAGCACATGACTACTGGAAAAACCATAGCATTGACTATATAGACTTTTGTCAGCAAAGTGATGCCTCTGTTTATTAATATGCTATCTAGATTTGTCATAGCTTTTGTTCCAAGGAGCAAGTGCTTTTAATATTTTGGCTGCAGTCCTCATCTGCAGTGATTTGGGAACCCAATAAAATAAAACCTATCTCCATTTCCACATTTTCCTGATCTATTTGCCGTGAAGGGATGGTACAGGATGCCATGATATTTGTTTCTTGAATGTTGAGTTTTAAGCCAACTTTTCCACTCTCCTCTTTCACCCTCATCAAGGGCTCTTTAGTTACTCTTTGCTGCTGTTGCTACTGCTAAGTCACTTCAGTCATGTCCAACTCTGTGCGACCCTATAGATGGCCCACCAGGCTCCACCGTCCCTGGGATTCTCCAGGCAAGAACACTGGAGTGGGTTGCCATTTCCTTCTCTTTACTTTCTGCCAATAGAGTGGTATCATCTGCATATCCGAAGTTGTTGATATTTCTCCTGGAAACCCTGATTCCAGCTTGTGATTCATCCAGCCAGGCATTTCACATGATGTACTGTGCATTATAAGTTAAGAAGAGTAACAATATGCAGCTTTGATGTACTCCTTTCCAAATTTTGAAATTGGTCCATGTCTGATTCTAACTGTTGCTACTTGATTGCATACAGGTTTCTCAGGAGACAGGTAGGGTGATCTAGTATTCCCAACTCTTTAAGAATTTTTTAGTTTGCTGTGATCCACACAATCAAAGGTTTAGTGTAGTCAATGAAGTAGAAGTAAATGTTTTCCTGGAATTCTCTTGCTTTTTCTATGATCCGAAGAATTTTGGCAATTTGATCTCTGGCTCCTCTACCTTTTCTAAATTCAACTTGTACATATGGAAGTTATGAGTTCATGTACTATTGAAGTCTAGCTTGAAGGATTTTGAGCATAATCTTGCTAGTGTGTGAAATGAATGCAGTTCAGTTCAGTTCTGTCATTCAGTTGCGTCCAACTCTTTGCAACCCCATGGACTGTAGCACGCCAGGCTTCCCTGTCCATCACCAACTCCCAGAGCCTACTCCAACTCATGTCCATCAAGTCAGTGATGCCATCCAACCATCTCATCCTCTGTTGTTCCCTTCTCCTCCCGCCTTCAATCTTTACCAGCATCGGGGTCTTTTCAGATGAATCAGTTCTTTGCATCAGGTGGGCAAAGTATTGGAGTTTCAGCTTCAGTATCAGTCCTTCCAATGAATATTCAGGACTGATTTCCTTTAGGATGGACTGGTTAGATCTCCTTGCAATCCAAGGAACTCTCAAGAGTCTTCTCCATCACCACAGTTCAAAAGCATCAATTCTTCAGTGCTCAGCTTTCTTTATAGCCCAACTCTCACATCCATACATGACTACTGGAAAAACCAAAGCTTTGACTAGATGGACTTTGCTGGCAAAGTGATGTCTCTGCTTTTTAATATGCAGTCTAGGTTGGTCATAACTTTTCTTCCAAGGAGCAAGTGTCTTTTAATTTCATGGCTGCAGTCACCGTCTGCAGTGATTTGGAGCCCCTTACCTCCAAATAAAGTCTGTCACTGTTTTCACTGTTTCCCCATCTATTTGCCATGAAGTGATGGGACCAGTTGCCATGATCTTAGTTCTCTAAATGTTGAGTTTTAAGCCAACTTTTTCACTCTCCTCTTTCACTTTCATCAAGAGGCTCTTTAGTTCTTCTTTGCTTTCTGCCATAAGTATGGGGTCATCTGCATATCTGAGGTTATTGATATTTCTCCTGGCAATCTTGATTCCAGCCTGTGCTTCATCTAGTCCTGCATTTCTCATGATGTACTCTGCATATAAGTTAAATAAGCAAGGTGACAATACATAGCCTTGATGTACTCCTTTCCCGATTTGAACCCAGTCTGTTGTTCCATGTCCAGTTCTAACTGGACATGTTGTTCCATGTCTAGGTGCTTCCTGATCTGCAAACAGATTTCTCAGGAGGCGGGTCAGGTGGTCTGGTATTCCCATCTCTTGAAGAATTTTCCACAGTTTGTTGTGATTTTTAGATCCACACAGTCAAAGGCTTTAGTATAGTCAATAAAGCAGAAGTAGATGTTTTTCAGGCTTCTCTGGTGGCTCAGATGGTAAAGAGTCTGCCTGCAATGCAGGAGACCCAGGTTCGATCCCTGGGTTGGGACGATCCCCTGGAGAAGGAAATGGCAACCCACTCTAGTACTCTTGCCTGGAAAATTCCATGGACGGAGGAGCCTGGTAGGCTACAGTCCATGGGGTCGCAAAGAGTCGGACTGGAACTCTCTTGCTTTTTTGATGACCCAGTGGATGTTGGCAATTTGATCTCTGGCTCCTCTGCCTTTTCTAACTCTAGCTTGAACATCTGGAAGTCCACAGTTCAGGTACTGCTGAAGCCTGGCTTGGAATGAGTGCAACTGTACAGTAGTTTGAAGATTCTTTGGCATTACTTTCTTTGGGATTGGAATGAAAACTGACCTTTTCCAGTGCTATGGCCACTGTTGAGTTTTCCAGATTTGGTTGCATATTGAGTACAGCATTTTAACAGCATTATCTTTTAGAATTTGAAACAGCTTACCTGGAATTCCATCACCTCCTCTAGCTTCATTCCTAGTAATGCTTCCTAAGGCCCACTTGACTTCACACTCCAGAATATCTGGCTCTAGGTGAGTGACTACACCATCATGGTTATCTGGGTCATTAAGACTTTTTTGTACAGTTCTTCTGTGTATTCTTGCCATCTCTTCTTAATCTCTTCTGCTTCTGTTAGGTCCTTGCCATTTCTGGCCTTTATTGTAGCCATCTTTGCATGAAATATTCCCTTGGTATCTCCAATTTTCTTGAAGAGATCTCTAGTCTTTTCCATTCTATTGTTTTCCTCTATTTTTTTTTTTTTTTGCATTGTTCTCTTAAGAAGGCTTTCTTACTTCTCCTTATTATTCTCTGGAACTCTACATTCACTTAGGTATATATTTCCCTTTATCCTTTGTCTTTCACTTTTCTTTTTTTCTCAGCTATTTGTAAGGCCTCCTCAGGCAACAATTTTGCCTTCTTAGATTTCTTTTTCTTTGAGATGGTTTTGACCACTCCTCCTGTATAATGTTATTTATTTCCATCCATAATTCTTCATGTGCTCTGTCTACCAGATCTGAGCCCTTGAATCTATACATCACCTCCACTATATAATCATAAGGGATTTGATTTAGGTCATACCTGAATGGTCTAGTGGTTTTCCCTACTTTCTTCAATTTAAGTCTGAATTTTGTATAAGGAGCTCAAGATCTGAGCAACAGTCAGCTCCAGGTCTTGTTTTTGCTGACTGTATAGAGCTTCTCCATCTTTGGCTGCAAAGAATATTATCAATTTGATTTCAGTATTGACCATCTGGTGATGGCCATGTGTAGAGTCATCTCTTATG
The DNA here is from genome assembly GCF_055505025.1 of Bos grunniens. NCBI lineage: Eukaryota > Metazoa > Chordata > Mammalia > Artiodactyla > Bovidae > Bos > Bos grunniens. The sequence goes on from NC_141170.1 coordinate 75,221,733, forward strand.
TTGTTGGTAAAGGGTTTTTGCTATGACTATTGTGTTCTCTTGACAAAACTCTGTTAGCCTTTGCCTTGCTTCATTTTGTACTGCAAGGCCAAACTTGCCTGTTGCTCCAGGCATCTCTTGACTTCCTGCTTTTGCTTTCCAGTCTTCTGTGATGCGAAGGACATCTGTTTTTGATGTTAGTTGTAGAAGGTCTTGTAAGTCTTCATAGAACCAATTGACTTCAGCTTCTTTGGCATTTGTGGTTGGGGCATAGACTTGGATTACTGAGAAGTTGAATAGTTTGCCTTGGAAAGAAACCAAGTTTATTCTGTCATTTTCGAGACTGCACCCAAGTACTGCATTTCAGACTCTTTTGTTGACTTTGAGGGCTACGCCATTTCTTCTAAGGGATTCTTGCGCACAGTAGTAGATATAATTGTCATTTGAATTAAATTCTCCCATTCTCATCCATTTTAGTTCACTAATTGCTAAAATATCGATGTTTACTTTTGCCATCTCCTGGTTGACCACATCCAATTTACCTTGATTCATGGACCTAACATTCCAGGTTCTTATGCAAAATTGTTCTTTTCAGCATTGGACTTTACTTTCAGCACCAGACATATCCACAATTCAGCGTCGTTTCCACTTTGGCCCAGCCTCATCATTCTTTCTGAAGCTATTTCTCTTCTCTTCCCCAGTATCATATTGGACACCTACCAACCTGGGGGACTCATCTTCTGGTGTCATATATTCTTGCCTTTTCATACTGTACAAGGGATTCTTGAGGCAAGAAGACTGAAGTGGCTTGCCATTCCCTTCTCCAGTGGACCATGTTTTGTCAGAACTCTCCACTGTGACCTGTCTGTCTTAGGTAGCCTTACATGGCTCATAGCTTCACTGAGTTACACACAAGTCTGTGATCCATGTGATCACTTCTGTTAGCTTTCTGTGATTGTGGTTTTTGTTCTGGCGGCTGTGGGATTGTAGTTCTTAGTTCTGTTGTCTGCCTTCTGATGGATGAGAATAAGTGGCTTGTGCAAGCTTCCTGATGGGAGGAAATGGCTGTGGGGGAAACTTGGTCTTGCTCTGGTGTTACTTGGGGTCATTTGTTTAGTTAGAAAAATAACCAATTTAAAATCATCACCCCTCAAACAGAGTTTATTAGGATTTTCACCTGGTAGGATATACAGTATATCTTTCTCCCTACATACTTGACTTTAACTTCTGACATTTCACCTTGAGCTGTTTTTCAGGGACATCAGAACCTTGAACAATCTGAGTAGATAGTAAGTAACCTCTCCTGTGAATAAGACATAATGCCTGTGAATAAGGCAAAATGTGACATAAATAGTATTTTGGAATCCTAAGGCACTTCTGAGAATATTTTCATCAAACATTATTGAATAGAAGTAAACTTTGTGTCAAATCATTTACTTGTAGTTGGAATCTTTTCCATGTTTGGCACTACCACTTCAGCAAGGATTACTTGGCATTAGCTGTGCTGTTAATAGAATTTTTTCCTGATTCAACTGTATGATTCAGCAATAACATCTCAACAACAATTTCTCTAGCTTTTAATTCATCTTAAGGCCAAGCTAAATGAGGACCCTCATAGCAAAATGAATATATATAGACAATTTTGAGAGACTACAGATAAATCTACAATAAGCAAGTGGAAAACATATTTTACCTTGCTAGACAGAAATACGAATTTAAAATATATACTTTAAATAAACTAGCACTGATGTTTTATTAATTGCCTACTAAATAGGCAAATTTAGTTACAAAATTATGCCCAACCTAGACAGCATATTAAAAAACAGAGACATTACTTTGCCAACAAAGGTCCATCTAGTCAAGGCTATGGTTTTTCCAGTGGTCATGTATGGATGTGAGAGTTGGACTATAAAGAAAGCTGAGTGCAGAAAAATTGATGCTTTTGAACTGTGGTGTTGGAGAAGACTCTTGAGACTCCCTTGGATGGCAAGAAGATCCAACCAGTCCATTCTGAAGGAGATCAGTCCTTGGTGTTCATTGGAAGGACTGATGCTGAAGCTGAAACTCCAATACTTTGGCCACCTGATGAGAAGATCTGACTCATTTGAAAAGACCCTGATGCTGGGAAAGATTGAGGGCAGGAGGAGAAGGGGATGACGGAGGATGAGATGGTTGGATGGCATCACCAACTCAATGGACATGGGTTTGAGTGAACTCCGGGAGTTGGTGATGGACAGGGAGGCCTGGCGTGCTGCAATTCACGGGGTCGCAAAGAGTCGGACGTGACTGAGTGACTGAACTAACTGACTGAAATAGGTAAAGAATTTTAAAATTATCATACCCATTGTATCTAAAAGTCTTGGTAAACTGGTCTAAGGATATGTTACCATATATATTAAACATTAAAATAGGATATAATTACATGATTTGGATTAGCACTACTTGGGAAGTCCACATGGTTTGGAATTAATCATTTCGAAATAATTAAGTTTAAATCCAAATGGTTATTTATAAAGATGTCAATAATTACATTTTATTATATATTTAAAATAATGACAACACTAGTAATAAATTGGAAGCAAATTAAATCCCTAAGCATAATGTATCAGATCAGTTCTCTAACATCCATAAACTTGAACTGCCATGTGGTCTATGATTTTGAATTTAGTTATATAGAAATATGTTCCTAGTATAAGTTTTTTAAAAAGCTTCTGAAAAGTATTATATAAAAATATGATCCTATTTCTGTTTACATACAAACACCTAGATGTTAGAAATGTATTGAACAACATGCTCTAAGATGTCAATCATGCTTATAGGGTGGCAGAAATATGGATTTTTGGTGCTTATTTATATTTTCAAAGTTCACTTCAAAGATTCTATAAAACTTTTATAATTGATAAAAATAGAATAGAACATTTTAAAAATAAGCTAATATTATTATTTTTGACACATTTAGTAAATTCCATACAATTGACATAGTCTAACATTCTGTTGATTCAGAACTATCAGAGATTATTTAAAACTAAGCTTCTATCACATTTTGCTTGAACCACTACAGTGGATTCCTAATTGAGCATGTTATTCCACAGCTTAAAACCCTTCAAAGGCTTTCCAACACAAATAAAACCCAAATAGTGTACACAACCTGGTCCCTTGTCTGACTCTCTTCTTATCTCACACCACTCCTTTTCCCTCCAATCACAAGCACACTGTTTCTTCAACAAACTAAAAATTCGGCTGCCTTCAGGACATCACACCTGCTGTTCCTTCTGCCTGGAATGTCTCCCCTTTCTCTCCCAAGTCCAGGCTTTTTGCATGACTGGCTCTTCCTCACTTTCTGCATCTCAGCTCAGCTGTCACTTTCTGAATAAGGAGTAGCCATCTCCTGACAAAAACCCTCTGTGGCATCCACCTGTTTTCTAGTCTTTAGAGATCTTCTCACTGCATCCATTTCCCTCACTTAGTTATTATTTCACAGTTCTTAAATACTTATTATTTCTACAATATTAGTTTCTTTCCCTCAAAGTGCAGGCAAAGACCCACTTGGTTTGTTCACTATTACATCCCCAAGCAAAAGGAAGGTGCTTTATATGTTGAAGGTGTTTCATAAAGGCAAGGGAAGTTTGCCTCCCCAAATATGAGGCTTTCTGTGAAACTACTCATGCTCAGCCTTAGAAAGAATGGAAATTGTGGGATGGCTTCAGGTACCAGTGAGGACCGAAGAGCTGGAGTTGAGGATGTCTGCCTTTTGCTTGGGAGGCAGTATTATCGGTCATGCCCCTCTCCTCATCCTGTTTCTATTTTGTTATTTCTTCTTTATGCAATTCAGGCTCCTGACCCTCTTCTGGTTGTATTTATTTTCCCTTCTTTAGAGCTTTTGCTGACTCATTTCTCATCATTTGAATTTGCATATAATATCTCACAGAGATTGCTATAAAGCAAAATCACTATCACAGCATTTTCGTATTTATTTCATGTAATTTCAAAATAGCTGTTAACACAAATATTAATGCCAATATTTTAGTACAAAGGGGGATCTGATTGCTGTCAACTTCTATACTAACCTAAATGTAATGAAAATTACATATATAATTATAAATTTTCTAGGAGTCACAAGAGTAAAAAGAAACACAACAAACATGAAATTAATGATTCTAGATTTTTAATATTGCATTTTATTTTAAAAATACTCTAAAATATTTTTTCAACACATAGTCAATATAGAGTGAGGTATATTTTTATTTCTACCAAGTTTTTGAAATCCAGATCTTATGGCAGATTTTAATTCAAACAAGTCACATTTCAAGTGTTCAATAGTCATATGTGGTTGGACACTACTGTAATGAGCAACATGGTTCTACATTGTGTATCAGATTCTGTTCCACTTGAGAGAAGACAAAGGTAATTTTGGCCTTTGGCTGGAGTGTACCCAGAGCAGATGACTGCAAAACGTAGCCCTCGTTCAGATGAATAGTAGTGTCCATGGTGCTGGAAGGATGTCAGTGATGAGATCTAAGAAATGATCTTGGTTTTATGAGGATCAAGGAGCAGCAGGGAAGGAGGGACCCACATACAAGAGGAAGGGAGATGGCTAGGCTCTAGGGAAGTAGCTACGCTTTGGGCCTGGGAGACCCTCTCTACCTTCCCCTGTCCTCTTCTCTCCCAATCCCCTTAACTCACCCTCCTGCTATTTACCTTAAGGCACCTGCTGCTGCTGCTAAGTCACTTCAGTTGTGTCTGACTCTGTGCGACCCCATAGACGGCAGCCCACCGGGCTCTGCTGTCCCTGGGATTCTCCAGGCAAGAACACTGGAGTGGGTTGCCATTTCCTTCTCCAATGCATGAAAGTGAAAAGTGAAAGTGAAGTCACTCAGTTGTATCTGACTCTTCAGGACCCCATGGACTGCAGCCTACCAGGCTCCTCCGTCCATGGGATTTTCCAGGCAAGAGTACTGGAGTGGGTTGCCAGTGCTACCACTCTAAGCCAAACATATCAGGGCCTCCAAAAGTAACGTTGAACCCAAATTGGTCCTTCTGCATATGAAAATGATTACTAAATATATGAGAAAATGGTCACCTTGGAAAGATAAATGGAAAACATCAATAAAGTACCAGGGAAAGATTTTGAATAATGGAGAAACACAGAACACATTCAGAGTACTACTTGTTTCCATTAATCTCTTTGTGTAACTTCTAATGTTTTAAATGATTCAGATTTTTAAAAAATAGTGTAATAATGAGATTGTGAAAGAAAATGACCAGTGTTTTGGTACTTAAAAAATTAAATAAATAAAATTATCATGGTGTGTCAATGTGGGCTCATTAAACTGATATCACCATGACAAATTTCAGCCACCCTGGTCTAATTCTCATTTCAATTCTATTCTTATTGCTTAAGAATAAATTCTCTCTGCATTTTTTTTTTCATTTAGGTTTCTTAGTGAAAAAACCTTATTTGCCCCATTTTTTTTTTTTTTTTTTGCATTTGGCCAAATCATTACTTGTTGGCCTGTTTCTGGATAGACGATTCTTGAGCCAGGTCATTCAGTGGTTCAACTAGCTGTGGCCAGGAGAGGCAGTGTGACTCCCTGGGAACGATGGACAGGTGGGCATAGGAAACAATATTTTTTAACATGCTTGTGAACCAGGCAAGCTGGGTGGTCATCTGGCTAGCTTCTTGGCTTTCTTGAAGAAAGTACAGAGTAGTAGATGAGAGTGTAGACTAGGGAATAAGACTTCTGGGTTCAGTTATTGATTCCATCATGAACCAGCTGAATATACTCAGGCAACTTACTTAACCTCTCTGAAAATCTCTCGTCTATCATGGAGCTACTGATAATATCAACCTCTTGGCTGCTGTGAGGATTAACTGGGATAATATATGAAAGCTATTTGAATAGAGCCTGGCACATAGTAAGTGCCTTATAGTATTGTTTTTTCTTCTTCTTCTTCTCTCATTTATGCAGTGCTAATTGGCTCAGAGGGTAAAGTGTCTGCCTGCAATGCAGGAGACCTGGGTTCAATCCCTGGAGAAGGAAAGATCCTCTGGAGAAGGAAATGGCAATCCACTCCAGTATTCTTGCCTGGAGAATCCCATGGACAGAGGAGCCTGGTGACCTACAGTCCACAGGGTCGTAAAGAGTTGGACATGACTGAGTGACTTCACTTTCACTTTCACTTCAATCATATCTTAGGGCTTCTCTGATAGCTCAGAGGTAAAGAATCCACCTGCAACTGCCTGCAACCCATTTTAGTATTCTTGCCTAGAAAATCCCACAGACAGAGGAGCCTGGAGGGCTACAGTCCTTGGGGTCGCAAAAGAGTCAAATGTGACTTAGCAACTAAACAACAACAACAACAAAATCATACCTTTGGTACACTGCTTTGTCTTATCTTTGAAACAGCTGTGAACCATGGGGATTATAATCCCCATCCCACCTGCGAGGCTACCAGGGCTAACGAGGGTTAAGCAACTGGCTTAAAACCACACAATTTATAAATGTCAGGGATAGGAACTACAATGAAGGCTGAATGATTTCAAAGGCCAATTCCTCTATTTTACTATTTCTGTCCCGAGAGTCTATATAAATATATAGTATAGGAACTGAGTGTCAAGAGTCGGCATGCTTAGGGGAATTTTATTTCTGTGATGTGCAGTTGATTACTCCAGAATGCAACCTCAAAATCTTATTTGGTTTCCATGAGGCCTCAGATCTCATCCTGTGTCCTATTCATTTAGATGCTTATATCGCCAAAATGCAGGACTGAGAGTCCCTGCTCTGCACCATTGGGTCCCATTGCCACCAACTCATCACTGATATGTTGAAAAGGTGTGTTCCAGTTTGCTTTTCAGAGAATGAACTGATGCCTCTTTGGACCAAGATCAGGCACACTGCTCGAATAATGTGACTGTAGAACCCAATCAAAAGGACCAGGCTCTTGCCTCAGGGATTATAGAGATGGAACAGCCCGTAGCCTCCCAGCGTTCTCTGCCTGCATTGTAGTCTTGATATGGTTTGCATGACAGTGCAACTTGACCAGAAACCTCCCTGATGAGCAAACCATTTTCTGTTATGCTTTGCCTTTTAAAAAAGAGATCCGTGCTTTGGACTATTCCCCCAAAGATAGATTTTGCCTCTGGAACTTTGGGGAAACACACACACACATACACACACCTGTGCAGAAACACGTGAACATTAAGGATAGAGCCATTATAAACGTTGGTGCAGTTAAATTCTGAAAATCAGGGCTTGGAAAGGGAATGCCTCCTTTGCTGATTACACTGTAACTGGTGCAGCTGTAATAGACTCTAGACACTACTAGAATAGCAGATATCCATGTGTGACTACAGAGGAATATATAAGAAAGAAAAAGACAGATGGTGTACTTAGGTGCACTTAAGTCTGATTGCAGGAGTTGATAATGAATGTTTAAATATGGCACTCCCATAAAATCAGATACCTGTAGACAATACTGGAATAACTACAGACTTGCTAGAGGGAAAAAAATGAAGTTGTGGATTCTAATTTTTGTTTTTGTCATTATTATGATTGTCTATTTACTTGTATGGAGATTTTCATAACTTTCTCAGAGTCTAATCATAAAACAAAAAGCACAATCAGTAGCATAGAAAATAGATTCTTAGAAATGAGATGAAACTTAAAGATTGTTTCAGAGCTGTGGAAACTCATGCCCAGATAGGTGAGATGACAAAGGTCAGACAATTCATAGTGACATTGAGTCATGTCACATATCTGAAGCTCCAACTAAAAATCTTAATTCATCTACTTAAAACAGGAAATTGTAACATATAATGGAACTATATGTAACTTTGTTCTGTATTTTCCAAGTCTCCTGTAAATGTGTTATCATATTTTCATAATTTAAAAACTAAAAAAGAAAGATAAAAATCCATTATAAAACAAGCAAAATCATAAACAAAATATAAGCAACATTATTCACTGAGAGATATTCTTTCATCCCAGTGAACAACTTTGGTTTACATATTTCATTGGTCCCAAACCAGATTAAGTAAAAAGTTTTAAAACATTAATAAATGTTTGGACTTTATACTGGCAGACAAGCACTCAGTTTTCTAAAGAGGGTTCATTTTTAACACCATTCCTGCATATGCTTTCCAAATGGCTCTCCAGTTAGACTATTAAAAGTCCAAAAAGTCAAAACTCTTGCTTAGATCCGATGCCAAAAGATGATCATGGCAACAGATTCTGGAGAAGGGTGCTTGCTTCACGTGTGCATAGGGATGGCGAATGAACTGACGGAAGTTATCCCGATCTGAAGTTCATGCTCCACGCAGAAAGTAGACATGGATCAGAAGCTATAAATAAATTGGACCTGGCATCTTAAGTGCCCTAAATGTTTGAAGTTAAACTTTAAATCGCATCCTTATTCTTAAAGGAAGCGGGTGAGCCTCCCATCAAAGAGACTGGTGGCATGATTGAGATGAGTGATGCTGCCGAATTCTGAAAGGATTTCACAGTGTGACTTGGAGAGACAGTCCATGGTGCAGGAAGCACTAAAAGTCCACATGTCACTTATCGTGAGCAGGGATCTCGGTGGTGAAAGATGCACATACTGGAAAATCAGACAGTGCTGACAGATATTGGAAACTCTGCATGTTGGTGGAAATGCTCTCCAATCACCATCTCAAAAACAGGTCCACATCAAGCTGTTATAGATTTTGCTAGAACACAGATGATTTTGAAAATAACTCTTCCAAAGGAAAGGAAAGACCACTTCATATTCAACTTTACTTTGTCATTCTTAATTTTTACATTCTATAGCTGTTTAAGTACAACTATAAAATTATTTATAATTCTCATGTGAATATATATTTAGTAACCAAATATGATATAAATGTCACCTCTCTAGCTTCCAAAGAATTTGCTTTTTGCAAACCATCAAAATGGCAAGATTATCATTCATTACAATTTTCCAGGATGAGATAAATACAGTAAAACTTGTATACATTCCTAACAGCCCATAGCAGAGGAAGCAATGCTATCGGTGAAATAGAAATTTTGAAAAATTCTGGAAGCCAGATAGCATATGAAATCAGACTGACATAGATATTAGAACAGAAAAAATCGTTAAATATGGGGTAGAGCAGTCTTGCCAATGTGGATCAAGAGAAAGATTAGCTCAGAATTAAGGTGCAGACAGAGCATGAGTTGTCAGTAGAATGATGATGTGGGGATGAATTAAAGCTAGATTATGAAAGAGTTGGTCCAGTTATGCTTCTTTTCAGTTCAATTCAGTCACTCAGTCGTGTCCAACTCTTTGCGATCCCATGAACTGCAGCACACCATGCTTCCCTATGCATCACCAACTCCTGGAGCTTACTCAAACTCATGTCCATCGAGTCAGTGATGCCATCCAGCCATTTCATCCTCTCTCGTCCCCTTCTCTGCCTGCCTTCAATCTTTCCCAGCATCGGGGTCTTTTCAAATGAGTCAGTTCTTTGCATCAGGTGGGCAAAGTATTGGAGTTTCAGCTTCAGCATCAGTCCTTCCAATGAATATTCAGAACTGATTTCCTTTAGGATTGACTGGTTTGATCTCCTTGCTGTCCAAGGGACTCTCAAGAGTCTTCTCCAACATCACAGTTCAAAAGCATCAATTCTTTAGTGCTCAGCTTTCTTTATAGTCCAACTCTCAGATCCATACATGACTACTGGGAAAACCATAGCTTTGACTAGACGGACCCTGTTTGGCAAAGTAATGTCTCTGCTTTTTAATATGCTGTCTAGGTTGATGATAGCTTTTCTTCCAAGGAGCAAGCATCTTTTAATTTCATGACTGCAGTCACCATCTGCAGTGATTTTGGAGCCCCCCAAAATAAAGTCTCTCACTATTTTCATTCTTTTCCCATCTATATGGTATGAAGTGATGGGATCAGATGCTATGACTTTTTTTAGAGTATGCTTTTAGAGTATGACAATAGCCCCTTGCAGGACATGACTCTCAGCTAAAACTAAGAATTATTCCTGATGAGAGTTACTTCAATGAGGGTAAGCCAATTAGAAGATGCTATGACTTCAGATCTTTACAGTAGATCTGAAAGAATAAAGATAATAATAACAGAGAAAGGGAAGGATTCTCCACCCACTATTCAAAGTGTGAAAGGCATTGACGAGTTTCTTCTCCATAGTAAAGGCACCTTTTCTCTGATAATCAGGGAGGAGGGAGCAGATGACACACCTGTTCTGATAGATTCACCGACTGACGGTAAGGGAAGTCAGCTTGTCCATAGTCCAGTCCACTCTATCCAACACTCAGCCTGTCCTCTCATTTGGGGAAAAGAACAAAAGAAGGAAATCACAAACTCACTTTTAAAAAGTTGACATAAGATGCAGAGGAAAATTTTAACAAATGTAATTTTAAAATTGAGATGAAATAAGTGATTTTTCTAGAAAAATAGAAATAAGCAAATTGATTCAAATGGAGGGAATTAATCTTCACAGACTTAAAATCATAGGGAAAAAGTGGAAAAATAGTTAAGCTCTCACGCTAATCCCCCATTCATGCGTGTATGTTAAGTTTCTTCAATTGTGTTCGATTCTTTGCAACCCTGTGGACTGGAGCCCACCAGCCTTTTCTGTCTGTGGAATTCTCCTGGCAAGAATACTGCTAACTCCCTACCCCCTACCAAAGGCAGTAAACCAAGACAGTTTTACATTAGAGAGTCATCAACCTGTTAAGGGCAAATAAATCCTTAATTTATGTAAAAATAATCCAAGATCTTAGGATAAAATGAAGAGATTCTCAATTCACTCTGTAAAGCTACCATAATCCTTACAGCAACTCTAGAAACACAGATTTTTAAAAAGGTAAAAGAATACTACTGTCCAATCACTCTTACATATAAATATAAACACATAAAAAATCTAAATATGTAAAAATTCTAGACTGAAATTTAGCAAACTAGATCCAATAATTTATTAAAAGAATATTTCATGATTCATATTAGGTAATCAAAGAGTTATTTTAACAAAGGAAATGGCCATTATATGTTAAGATATAAACAGTTTATCATAGTTCAGTGTATAAATATTCTCATTTTCTATTTGTCATGAAGTAAAGAAGCTTAAGACACCTTACTTTAACTGGAAATACTTGCTACATAATCATATGTAGAGGGTAATTTCAATTATGTTTAAAAAAAGTTTGGCATTTGAATATATGTGTATATATGGGTGTTTGTGCATTTAAAAACAGACAAGAAACTATCTGGAAGGATGGACACCAGTATGGTAACAGTGACTATGCTGAGGAGGACCATTCTATTTTTGCTAAATGTTACATCTCTGGCATGTAACATAGTCATTGTCACAGAGAGGTTCTCTGTTTGTTAAATTAATGAATTGAATTGAGTTGGAGGTGAAATACAATTTTAAGTTTTTATTAGTACTATAGATATATACATTGCTTTTACAAATAAACATATATTTAATTGTACTAAAATGATACATTAAAATTATTTATGTTCACACACATCATTATTTCCTAATGGTCATTCATTACCAAATATTTGGGAAAGAAGTGTTTGCCAGTCACTCATTGCTCTCGATGCTTGTTATTGACCAGTGAACAAAACCAACAAAATATATTTCAAATGCAATCATTTGTTGTTGGCATTATTATTTATAATTATGATTATTTGGTCATTTATTAATCCATTAAGCTTATTGTTCACTTAATTTCAGATATTCTGTTAGGAGGAATCTATTGAATCTGTAAAATTCAATAAAAATTTCCTTAATTATATTTTCCTATATGTATATGAAGGAAAGTCACAGCTAGATTTCCCAGCAATCAGCTAGGAAAGTGAGTTTTCATACATATAGGTCCTTCTTTCTATTTGGCAGGATTCACCGGCATGTATTCTGGAGGCTTCCCAGATGGCGCTAGTGGTAAATTACCCACCTGCCAAATCAGAAGACATAAGCGATGTGGGTTTGATCCCCGGGTCGGGAAGATCCCCTGGAGGAGGGCGTATTCTTGCCTAGAGAATCCCATGGACCAATGAGCCTGGCAGGCCACAGTCCAAGGGGTCACACAGAGTTAGACACAACTGAAGTGACTTAGCATGCACCAGCATGTATTTTAGGACCTTCTGTAAACAAACAAACAAAAAACAGTTAATTCTGAGAGAGGAATGATAAGCTGCTTATCATCTATTTAAATTAGAATGAAAGTGAAAGTCACTCAGTCATCCAACTCTTTGCAACCACATGGGCTGCAGCCTGCCAAACTCCTCTGTCCATCAGATTCTCTAGGCAGAAATACTGAAGTGGGTATTCCCTTCTCGAGGGGATCTTCCCAACCCAGGGACTGAACTCAGGTCTCCTGCATTGTAGATGGATTCTATTCTGTCTGAGCTACCAGGGATACCCATTTAAATTAGAATAGTGCAAACCTTTTTAACAAAGGAGAGATGAAGCAAAGAACACTGAGTCTGAAATCAGACTGACTTGATTTTTAACACTGTATTTTATGTGAGAGTACTCCTGGGGGGCAGAATCTAACACCCTGATAAGGGTATGGGAGGCTCTGCTATTATCAGCTAGGAGGGCTCTAAGGAACTCAGAGACGGTTTTGGTGTACATTAAATGAAGGATAAATACTATAACTCATGGTACACATGGAAGAGGAGCTCAGAAAGCTCCAGGAAGTGAGCATGTGAGAGTGGGGGCAAACCCAAAAACCCTGCTGGGTGGTTGATTATGTCAGAGAGCCCAGATAACATTTTGCTTGCCAAATTAACAAAGAACTCACTGATAAAAAGGGTGTCACCATCACTGAGAAACTTAGTGATGGTTTTCCTCTGAGATGATGATATGCCTTGATATTGGGACATGTTGCAAAAGAGGCTGGGTGGCAATGCTTAAATCTCAGAAGCCAAGGGGTTATGATTATAATGAACAGCAGGGTTGGAGTGGCAGTCAGGAAGGCCCAACCTATAGACATTCATGAGGACTGTAAATATAAAAATAGCTAAAAGTACACTGCACAATCTTTACTTACAAAATCTTTACTTGCAAAAGAAATCAGGTTTGGACGATCAGGAGACTGTGAGTAGCCACCCAGTGAAAGTCATGATTGCTTGCTCAGCTTTTTAATAGAAGCCAGTTTTCAGACCTGGAATTCATGAACTGGAGGAGAGGCCAGATCTTCAGGAGAAAGCATCCTAGAAAATCAGCTCAAGTATAGAGTAGTATTTCCCTAATCCTTCCAAAAGGGGTCATCAGACATTTATAACAGGGAGAGAGGAATATCCAAATATTTCAGGAACAGAGGATTCAAATTAATATCCAGGTTTCCTGACTCCTCTAGTAAAGCAGAAAAGGAAAGATAGTGCTATGTCCAACTCTTGGGATCCCATGAACTGTAGCCTGCCAGGCTTCTCTGTCCATGGGATTCTCCAGGCAAGAATACTGGAGTGGGTTGCCGTTTCCTTCTCCAGAGGAAATTCCCAACCCAGGAATTGAACCCAGGTCTCCCGCATTGCAGGCAGATTCTTTCCTGACTGAGCTATGCAGGAAGCAAAGTAGGAATCTAAATAAAGTAGAAGTATATGGCCAAATGATGAATGATGTTCAGGCCTGGGTCTGGCTTTCAATGTCCATTGGGTCCAAGGACCTACCCAGTGGCTATTTCCCAGTCCCTGTATAAATAATTTTAATGTATATTTATTTTAATATACTGCTGCAGCTGTCACTTCAGTTGTATCCAACTCTGTGCAACCCCATAGACAGCAGCCCACCAGGCTCCCCTGTCCCTGGGATTCTCCAGGCAAGAACACTGGAGTGGGGTGCCATTGCCTTCTCCAATGCATGAAAGTGAAAAGTCAAAGTGAAGTCGCTCAGTCATGTCCCACTCTTCGTGACCCCATGGACTGCAGCCTACATAGGCTCCTTTATTGTGGAACAAGAGCTACTGCAGTTAGGAAGACCAAATGAAACCTCTGCGATTTGACCTCTCTCTCTTGCTAAGACAGCTACAAAAAAAAAAAATCAGTAAACTGATACAAATTAATGCCACCTAAAGACCTAGAAAATATAGGGTAGTGTATCCTATTCTATCTCCATTGAATTTACTGGTCTCTACATTATAAAAGTCTGATGAATTCTAAAAGATAATGATAGGTTACTGCCAACTCGATTGAATAATATCCCAATTGCAGATGTAGTCCAAATGTGGTATATTTGCTAGAACAGATAAAAATAGCCCCGAGTTCTTGATATTTGGGCTTCCCAGGTAGCTCAGCTGGTAAAGAAGCCACCTGCAACACAGGAAACTCTGGTTCGATTCATGGATTGGGAAGTTCCCCTGGAGAAGGGATTGGCTACCCTTTCCAGTGTTTTGGGGCTTCCCTGGTGGTTCAGATGGTAAAGAGTCTGCCTGCAATGCGGGAGACCTGGCTTCCATCCCTGGATTGGGAAGAGCCCCGGAGGTGGGTATGGCAACCTACTCTAGCATTCTTGCCTGGAGAATCCCTATGGACAGAGGAGCCTGGTGGGCTACAGTCCATTGGGTTGCAAAGAGTCAGACACAACTAAGCGACTAAGCACAGCACAGCACTTGGTATTTGGCTACTGATCTGGTGAATAATTTTTATTTCTTTCCCATCCCTATCAAAAGGGTGGATCAAAAGAATTTTGCATTCAAATAAAAAAAACAGTATTCATTTGCAGTCATACCCCAGAATTATGTGAAAATTCTCTTATATTCTGTCAAAATATAAACTAAACAAAGCTGGACTCTTGACATTTCTCAGAGCATCCCACCTGTCCACTCTATAATGTGTGTGTGTGTGCGCATGCTCAGTTGCGTCTAACTCTGTGATCGCATGGACTATAGCCCTCCAGTCTCTTCTGTCCATGGGATTTTCCAGGCAAGTATACTGGAGTGGGTTGCCATTTCCTACCCCAGGGGATCTTCCTAACCCAGGGATTGAACCCACATCTCTTATGTCTCCTGCGTTGGCAGGAGGATTTGTTACCACTGAGCCACCTATGACTTCATGCTAAATAATTGGCACAAATGAGCAAGATATGGTAAGTAGGTTAGAGGCCTCAATAAGACACATACCCTCCAGAAAACAGGAGATACCGTGATGAAGATACGTCAGTGACACTTTTAGGATCCAGTGGTCTGGGACGTGCTGTGCCATGCCTTCCAAACTAAAGGACGGATGATTGTATTTTCTACCTCACGGGGTGATGAAGGAAGCATAATGTCTCATAGAAGTTTTCAGGTTCTGGAGAAAGCGAATAACTCACTTGGAAATATTGCTCTAATTCATAACCCTGAATGACCCAAAAGGTAGACATATTTGATGAAGCCCAGAGGAGAAAAAGGCTCTGTGGAGGGCTCAGGCTCCCTGCAAGTGGCCCTGCTTCGAGGATTGCATGTCTTGGATGACTGTATAGAATAAAGAGTATTAGTGTTTGTGGAAGACACCGTGTGGAGCTTATAGCAAAGTTCGGGGACAAGGACTTGGCTTGTTCCACTCAATAAGCCCCAGACCAGCTAAAGGTGCTAGCTGAAACAGAAAACTTTAGAAGAGGTGGTAGAGAAAAGAAATCGTGATACATTTTAGAGTCACTTAAGTTTTTCTTTTAGTATTTTAAATGCATCAGAATCTGTTTTAATTTTAATTTACTGACCTGGAGAATGTATTTGTATCAAGTTTGAAAGAGTGCTGGTGGAAAGGATATAGTTTAGGGTCAGACAGAATCCATGAATTCCACATCCAAGATCCAACTCCACACTGTGTTGTCGTACCCACTAAGTATCACAAGCTACGACAGTATTTTATTTAAGCCTCTGTAAGTGACTGGGTGGGGCTTCTCAAGTAGCTCAGAGGTAGAATCCACCTGCAATGCAGGAGACCCAGGTTCAAACCCTGGGTTGGAAAGACCCCCTGGAGCAGGAAATGGCAACCCACTCCAGTATTCTTGCCTGGAAAATTCCATGGACAGAGGAACCTGGTGGGTTACAGTCCATGGGGCGGCAAAGAGTCAGACAGGACTTAGCAACTAAAAACAACAAATCGACTGGATATAGATATGGTGATCTCAAATGAACAAATGTGGAAGTCAACAGTTTTAGGAACTAAGGACACAAATTCACAGGGTTGATACCATTTGAATGACTGATTCTTTTGTTCATTTAGTTGTTCATCTTTCTTTCCTGCTGAGAATCCATTCCTGATGACTGGAGAATAAATTGTAGTCATCAATTCCTCATGTATATATTTGGCTTTGTACATTTCAAGCTCCACTAGTGCTTTCAAAATCAAAGAAAAATAATTGCTTTATATTCATTTTTTTATTAACCAGAACACATAGGCTCTGCTTCCTGATTTGTTTGGTTCTCGGCAATTATGTTACGGAGGTTGCATTCAACAACAATAACAAGAGCAAAAACAATAATAATAAAACTAAATGTGTTGAGTACATTTTGTGTACAAGGGACTGTTTTGAATAATGTTCATGTATAACTCATTTAATCCTCAAAATGGCTATTAGAAGGAGATACAGATAACATATGCATTTAATATTTGGGAAAATTGAAAGCCAAGAGCTTAAAAATCCCTCTTTGAATTCCCACACTGAGAAAGTGGTAGCAATGGATTTTGAACACATACTGTCCAACTGCTGTGAAAATACAATCACCCACCTCACTGTAGAAATGACCTCCAGGCTGTATAAAACCTAAATCTATGGAGCTCTGGATGACTCTTGGTTCCCTTGAAGTGCTTGCCTACGAACTATGGAAAGACAAGGATCCAAAGGACTGTATTAACATACGGTGATTACAAAAACAGCTTTCTACTTGACAACAAAATAGAATTTACTTTCTCTGTTTTTCAAATGGTATTGCTAACTTAGGAGAAGGCAATGGCACCCCACTCCAGTACTCTTGCCTGGAAAATCCCATGGATGGGGGAGCCTGGTAGGCTGTGGTCCATGGGGTCGCTAAGAGTCGGACATGACTGAGCGACTTCATTTTCTCTTTTCACTTTCCTGCATTGGAGAAGGAAATGGCAACCCACTCCAGTGTTCTTGCCTGGAGAATCCCAGGGATGGGGGAGCCTGGTGGGCTGCCATCTATGGGGTCTCACAGAGTCGGACATGACTGAAGCGACTTAGCAGCAGCAGCATTGCTAATTTATGGTGGTGTAATCAACTTAACGTAGGAAAAATGTCTAAGAAATTTGTGTCTTAATCCTAGTCTTGCCATCAGTGTATGTGAAACCACAAGTCATTTAACCTTCTGAGACCATGTTTCCTCATGCATAAATAGCTATCAATATTATTACCTGTTAAGACTGTTTTAATAATTAAATGGATTAATATTTGTAAAGCACTTAGCAGAATGTCCTTATTCCTTACAACAAACAAACAATAGCAACAACAATAAAGAAAATGAGTAATTTCCAGCATTGGAGTAAATGATTCTATGTCTTTTGAGAGCTAGAAAGCCAACCTCACATGATCAAAAGCTTCCACTGGAATTTCTGTCCTCAATAATGTTTTAAACATTTCTCTGTGTGTGTGTGTGCGTGTGTTAATCACTCAGTTGTGTCTGACTCTTGCAACCCCATAGACTGTAGCTCGCCAGGCTCCTCTGTCCATAGGGATTCTCCAGGCAAGAATACTGGAATGAGTTGCCATTCCTTTTCCCAGAAACATCTCTGAGGCAGTTGTAATAGTCAGAAATTTGTGTAAGTATTTAAACATGAAAGGAATTCCACTGTCTACTTTTTATAGCTTTATGAAGTTTCTCAAAGCAGCTCTTTCCCTTTAAATTCTATGGAAAATTAAATACCAGATGTTTTTTTAAAAAATCATTTCTTCTCTGATACCAATACCACGATTTTCCTTTGGAAAAACACCAGTTAGCCCCTCTCAGAATACGCAATTGTTGGGAGAGAGGGATAGTTTTGATCTTAGCTCCAAGGAGGACAATTTGAGTGGGATATTAGAGGTGATCCATGTCTGATCAATCAGAGAATCATATTCCTCTGGCCAGGATGATTGTTATAGAGATGGACTTATGAACCAAGGCAGACTGATCTGAGTCAATAAGACTCATTCTGGACTTAGAAAAAAAAAAAAGCTATTGGAAATAAACACACTCTTTCTACTGACATGGCTGAGAGGATAGGATAGAAATATAACCTTACAGCTGCTGGCAACTATCTTGCCATCATGAATATAAGCTCTGCCTGAGAGTGGGACAATAACAGAGGAAAGCATAGTTCAGAGATAGATAAAGTTTGAGTCCTGAGGATATCATTGACCTCCTGTGGATCTATCTGTATCTGAAGCCAGAATAGGACCAAAATTTTCAGTTACCAGGGCCAACAAATTATCATTTTCCCTAAACTAGGAAAATTGGTCCTATATCACTTGCCACTAAACAATACAAGATAGTTACTCTCTTGACTTCCAAGCTTTTGGAACTGCCAAATGCATTTGAAATGCTCAGCACTATTGGCAACAAATATTCCCAGACTTTTAGACATGCTCTCCATGCCTGTTTCAGTTAAGAGTTTGTGTTCAAGCTCTAACCATTGAATGGGCTTTGCCCAACTTCTGGTCTTGCCACTCTGCCTTTCCCTTAAGAATCTGAGTATAGCATTTGAGCTCTTTATAACAGAATGGCAAGATTGCTTTGCATAAACACACATGACTTCTTCCAACTCATTCCCAAATGAGTCCTCTCCATCAGTGCATAGAGATGCCCATGGCATATGGCTCCAACTACACTATTACATTTGCTGCCTACAGAGATTCTCTGGGTCAGCTCCGGGAGACAGTAATTACTCCTTGCATGAAGTAGCTGTTTATCATTCAGGGGCTTTTGTAATTGATGTTTCTTACACCAGTGTTTCTTTCTTTTTTGAGATGCCTCAGAGAACTGTAGGCTAACTTTTTTAGGTAACATTTGCTTTTCCTTAATTTTTTAAGGCAATACCATCTTATGATGAATTTGGTCCATTATTACAAAGACCCTGAATTCACATCAAGCTCATTGCTTTCATAATGATAGATAACCTCTTGAAAAGAGTCACTAGGAATTTGGCGAAAGGAAACCACATATAATTATTTACAATTATGACATTATCTCCTGAAATTGCAAAGAAGCTCTTTAAGATGGAAATCAAAAATTTCATATTACAGTCAAAGCACTTACTTTGTTGGGATTTTTTTTGTTTTGATTTTTAGGCAGAGTGCTATGTTGCCTCAAAATATTTACACAAGGAAATGTCATCTGTTCCCACCTCTTTAGAATGCTGTATTTAACATTCCACAGACTTGAGACTCATAATAACTGTGCAAGCTGAAATTACCAGGGCAGCTTCTTAGTTGGCCTAATATAAGTATAAGAGAGGAGATTTTAAGCATGTGCCCACCTGATAGAGGCTCTTATTTGAAGAACATTATAGGTAAATTGGAGAGAGCATAGGGCAACAAAAACGATAAATGGAATGGAAGGGGTTACAGAACATATGAGAAGAATTTAAGAAAAATGGGATTGTTTGTCTTGAAAAAAGATGAGTCTGAGGTGAATTGATTGAGGAATTTGAACTAGCTAAGGGCCACAATGCAATTAAATTTGATCCCATTTGAAGGTATACCTTCAAGCAGAAATATATGAAAGGTGAATTAAAGGACTGTTATTTTACAGAAAGTGTAGTGACAAGCAAAGAAAAGATTTGTAAGTATTAAGTTGATATAAAATTGTATTATCATACTTATGAAATTATTTGTAATGATTAATTGAAGACTCACAAAAGCAAAGGAGAAAGACAATGGGAATCAGTATCTAAGGTATTGGTATGGTTTTTAGAGGAAACACTTATGTTTATTATTTTCTATTTGTATTTTATTGAAATCAAGCTATTTGGGTTATATTCTAACTTACATGTTATCTAATTGATCCTATGTTTCGTTTCTTTATTTATTAAAGAGGTGACAGAGGTAATACTTAACAGTGTTTTTTGGATATCAACTAAACAAAACTTACAAATATATTTAGGCTATATGTATTATATATGCATATAGTTATCAAAGCCTTCTTACCAATGTAAATGCCACCAAGCACTGTTTTGAGAAAACATGTTATAGAGAACTCTTTGTAAAGAATTTAAATAATTTACTTGTCTTCTCTATTTAGTTCCAAAGCAGACTGAGGCAGGAATCAAAAATACATAAAATAAACTGAAATATTGAAAATAGGTGCAGTGGGGGAAAAAAGTCAGTAACATAAAATGTAGTGAGAGATAAACCTAAATCATATAGTATGTAGATTAATATGGATACACTAAAAATTTTCTTCTGTTTCCTCCCAACCAAATAGTTAAAAAAAAGAACCAAACCCTGAAAGTTATACAGCAAAGTAAATCAGTATGGCAAAGAAAAACTATTCTTGGCACTATGGCCAAAAAGTATGCTTTCTAAGTTCTCTCCTAGAGCACTAGAACTAATGAAAAAATTCCTCAATAATATACGAAATAATACACACCATAATATTTATAGGACTATTTATTTTAGTGTTCAATGGGATAAACAATTAGCATAACATCAAAGCATAATTTATTGAATACAATCCAACGAGCATTGTGTAAGTTTTTAAAAGTATCCAGTTCTTTTTTAACTCAAACATAATAAATTTTATTAATCTGTTAATTCTGTTTCTATCAACTCACACTGAATACCTAACATTTGCCACCATTAAGTTAAATCTGTAGTACATACAGAAATAATACATAGTCCCTTAGTCAATTCTGCTTTGGATTTAATAGAATAGCTGATACTAGACTGAACCTTTCACCAAAACCAGTTATAAAATCTGGATAAAATACCAAGGAAAACAGCTATTTGAAAATATAGAGAACAACCAAGTCAATCAGGATTTGAGAGAATCCTAGGTAAATAGTTCAGATTATCCTGAGACTCTGGAGGGGCAAAAGACACCAAACTGGTCTTCCCTGATCAAGGTGATATAATTATATTCTATCCATTTGCCAGAAGAAAAATAAATCCTCTGAAAGATAACATCATCAGAATCTTAAACATTATTTTATGAGATTTATTTAATTGAATGCCACATATTGTACAATGTTGACCAAAAATAGAGAAGAAACATAGAAAATAAACATATTAAAAAAAACACTTGGGTGAAACATTTGTTAGAATCATCCAACAGAACTTTAAGATAACTAAGATTACCATGTTAAAGTATATATAGAAGGACAATATTGAAATTAAACTTAAATATATGAGAAAAAATCAAGTGAAAATTATAGTTATAAAAAAGAAAATATCAGCTATTAAGAAATCAATAGATTCTTTTGATAGAAGATTAAATACAATAGAAGATAGGATTAGAGAATGGGAAGATAAAACAGTAGGAAATATGCATTTTGAGGCATTGAAGGAAAAAAATGCAAAATGCAGAAAGGAGCATTCCAGCCATCCAGAATACAACAAAGATGTCAGACATATCTGTAATTTGAATCTCAGAGTAGTGGAAAGAAAGAGAGAATGAAGCAAAAACATTTTTAACAGATACCAAAAAAAGAAAAGCATTTTTCAAAACCAACATGATATATTAAGCCACAGATTAGAAAAGCTTAGAGAAACCAAAGCAGGATAAATAAATATAAAATAAAGCTATATCTAAGAATACCATAATAAAATTGTCAAAAAACAGAAAAGTTAAAAACCACAAGCAAAAGACATATTATTTTCAAAGGAGACACATAATAAATGTCACAAAACAAAAACAAACAGAAAACCTAAAAACCACAAGCAAAAGACATATTATTTTCAAAGGAGGCAGTATATAGATAAGATGAATCAAGAAAATATTGGAATTACTTTTAAACTACTGAAATAAAATAATTGTCAACCTAGAATCCAATTGCAACCAAAATGATGCCTCAAAAATGAAGGCAAAGTCATTTCAAACTGTATTAGTATTCTATTGCTGCCACTATAAAGCACCACAACTTTGGTCCAGTAAACAATACAGACTTACATTATCTGTAGTTCTATAGAGTGAAGTCCAACACTAGTTTCAATGAATACAAAGTGTTGGCAGGGTTGAATTTCCTTCTGGAAACTCTAGAGGAGGAGAATTCATTTCCTTGCCTTTTCAAGATTCTAGAGGCCATCTCCATTTCTTGGTCTGTGGCACGCTTGCTTTATCTTCAAAACCAGCAACAGTGGACCTAGGCTGTCTCACACTGTCATCTTTTTGGTTCCCTGAAGTCAGGAAAAGTTCTCCACTTCTAAAGATACATGTGATTAGGTTGAACCTCTGGATAAGATTCTCATCTCAAGGTGCATAACCTTCATCACATTTACAAAGTCCTTTTCGTCATGAAAGTAACATAGTGTGTTCACAGGTCTGAGCATTAGGGTGTGGGCACATTTGGAAGTCATCATTCTGCCTCCCCGGCTTCCCAGGTGGCACTAGTGGAAAGACCCCGGCTGCAAATGCATGAGATGTTAAGAGACCCAAGTTCGATATGTAGGTCAGGAATATCGCCTGGATGAGGGCATCGCAACACACTCCAGTATTCTTGCCTGGAGAATCCCATGGTTAGAGGAACCTGGCAGGCCTCGGTCCATTGCAAAGAGTCGGACACAACTAAAGCAACTTTAGCACACACGTGCATGCACACACACACACACACTCTGTCTACCACACAGAAAAACAAAAAGTTCAAAAATTTGTTTCCAGTGGGACTTCACTGATATAACTACTAAAGGGAGTTCTTCAAAAAGAGGGGAAATAATTCTAATAATAACCATGATAATTCAGGAAGAAACAAAAACCGTCAAAAAGATAAATATGTGGATAAGCATAACTTCTTAAAATGATAATAGAATCTTTTTTTTAATTAATTTTATTTTATTTTTAAACTTTACATAATTGTATTAGTTTTGCCAAATATCAAAATGAATCCACCACAGGTATACATGTGTTCCCCATCCTGAACCCTCCTCCCTCCTCCCTCCCCATACCATCCCTCTGGGTCTTCCCAGTGCACCAGCCCCAAGCATCCAGTATCGTGCATTGAACCTGGACTGGCATCTCGTTTCATACATGATATTTTACATGTTTCAATGCCATTCTCCCAAATCTTCCTACCCTCTCCCTCTCCCACAGAGTCCATAAGACTGTTCTATACGTCAGTGTCTCTTTTGCTGTCTCGTATACAGGGTTATCGTTACCATCTTTCTAAATTCCATATATATGCGTTAGTATACTGTATTGGTGTTTTTCCTTCTGGCTTACTTCACTCTGTATAATAGGCTCCAGTTTCATCCACCTCATTAGAACTGATTCAAATGTATTCTTTTTAATGGCTGAGTAATACTCCATTGTGTATATGTACCACTGCTTTCTTATCCATTCATCTGCTGATGGACATCTAGGTTGCTTCCATGTCCTGGCTATTATAAACAGTGCTGTGATGAACATTGGGGTACACGTGTCTCTTTCCCTTCTGGTTTCCTCAGTGTGTATGCCCAGCAGTGGGATTGCTGGATCATAAGGCAGTTCTATTTCCAGTTTTTTAAGGAATCTCCACACTGTTCTCCATAGTGGCTGTACTAGTTTGCATTCCCACCAACAGTGTAAGAGGGTTCCCTTTTCTCCACACCCTCTCCAGCATTTATTGCTTGTAGACTTTTGGATTGCAGCCATTCTGACTGGTGTGAAATGGTACCTCATAGTGGTTTTGATTTGCATTTCTCTGATAATGAGTGATGTTGAGCATCTTTTCATGTGTTTGTTAGCCATCTGTATGTCTTCTTTGGAGAAATGTCTATTTAGATCTTTGGCCCATTTTTTGATTGGGTCATTTATTTTTCTGAAGTTGAACTGTAGGAGTTTTATTTTTGAGATCAGTTGTTTGTCGGTTGCTTCATTTGCTATTATTTTCTCCCATTCTGAAGGCTGTCTTTTCACCTTGCTAATAGTTTCCTTTGATGTGCAGAAGCTTTTAAGTTTAATTAGGTCCCATTTGTTTATTTTTGCTTTTATTTCCAATATTCTGGGAGGTGGGTCATAGAGGATCCTGCTGTGATGTATGTCAGAGAGTGTCTTGCCTATGTTCTCCTCTAGGAATTTTATAGTTTCTGGTCTTACGTTGAGATCTTTAATCCATTTTGAGTTTATTTTTGTATATGGTGTTAGAATGTGTTCTAGTTTCATTCTTTTACAGGTGGTTGACCAGATTTCCCAGCACCACTTGTTAAAACTCTCCAGAAAGCAGGAATAGAAGGAACATACCTCAACATAATAAAAGCTATATATGACAAACCCACAGCAAACATTATCCTCAACGGTGAAAAATTGAAAGCATTTCCTCTAAAGTCAGGAACAAGACAAGGGTGCCCACTTTCACCATTACTATTCAACATAGTTTTGGAAGTTTTGGCCACAGCAATCAGAGCAGAAAAAGAAATAAAAGGAATCCAAATTGGAAAAGAAGAAGTAAAACTCTCACTATTTGCAGATGACATGATCCTCTACATAGAAAACCCTAAAGACTCCACCAGAAAATTACTAGAACTAATCAATGATTATAGTAAAGTTGCAGGATATAAAATCAACACACAGAAATCCCTTGCATTCCTATACACTAATAATGAGAAAACAGAAAGAGAAATTAAGGAAACAATTCCATTCACCATTGCAACGAAAAGAATAAAATACTTAGGAATATATCTACCTAAAGAAACTAAAGACCTATATATAGAAAACTATAAAACACTGGTGAAAGAAATCAAAGAGGACACTAATAGATGGAGAAATATACCATGTTCATGGATTGGAAGAATCAATATAGTGAAAATGAGTATACTACCCAAAGCAATTTATAGATTCAATGCAATCCCTATCAAGCTACCGACAGTATTCTTCACAGAGCTAGAACAAATAATTTCACAATTTGTATGGAAATACAAAAAACCTCGAATAGCCAAAGCGATCTTGAGAAATAAAAATGGAACTGGAGGAATCAACCTACCTGACTTCAGGCTCTACTACAAAGCCACAGTTATCAAGACAGTATGGTACTGGCACAAAGACAGAAATATAGATCAATGGAACAAAATAGAAAGCCCAGAGATAAATCCACGCACATATGGACACCTTATCTTTGACAAAGGAGGCAAGAATATACAATGGATTAAAGACAATCTCTTTAACAAGTGGTGCTGGGAAATCTGGATAATAGAATCTTGAGGAATGAGATATATAGAGAGTCTAGTGATGTGCTGGAGTCAGCTAGCACTGGCTTGTTAATTGCTTACTGCTAAATTTGCAGGAATTCTAAAAGTTGGATGTAGGACACAGTATTTTAACCATTATCAAAGATTAAATTGTATAATATTATAATAAAATGATTTATAGTAATAGCAAATGTAATAAATAACAAAAACCCCATAATTTCTCATTCATTATCTTATTACATTTTATCTATGCTTCTGAGATTATTTCTATTCTATATCTATGATAGAAATACCACATGATGGTGTATTAATGCCCATGTTTTCAACATGCATTCAGTGCACAGCATTGAAGTTGGCTATCCTGGGAGTATTTACACCATAAAATTGGCATATACTAATAAATTAGTACTTGATTTATTATTTTTGTTGATTGTCTTAAAAATGGCAAAAGTGTTGATAAAGATGTTGATAAAGCAGAATGTCAACCATTTTAGTAAAGAAATTGCTCGTCAATTTATTAAGTTCTGACAGTTATCTTTTTTTCATTTTCATCATTTATGTTGATGTAACCAAGATATGAATCCACTGGTGTTATAACTATATGTATTTATCAAATTCAACCATAGTTTGAATAAGGATACAAGAGTTTGAAAAAATTCAATGTAAGCATTCTGTGAGAATCAGTTGGTCACAATGGAATTTATAATAGATAAAATTGCCCGTTTTATTTGTATTTGAAAACTTAATGCTATACATGCTTTCTATCAAGAAAAAGTACAATAAGCTCATAAATGTATCTCTGCATACATTTTCTTCCAGAAGAAGCAGCTGCTAAACATCTACTGATACATACTAAAGTAGGCCCAAAATATAGTTGTAGCACAAAAGACGGAGTTAAAGTGTTAATACTTGCATTTTCTGAGAGATGGTAAAAGTTATTAAGATCAAGAATGCAAGTTGTAATTTCTAGGTTAACCACTTAAAGAATTAGTTAATGACAACTTAATAGAATGACAGAAGATAATGCAATAGAGACTACTATCCAGAAAGTATAAAGCATTTTATCCATTACCATTTAATGTAATTACTGACATATTTGGACTTTAAAGAATTATTTGATTTTTTAAAAGTTTAATCCGTCTAATTTTATTTCTTTTTTTCTTTTTATTTTCTCTGAGTGCATGGGTAGACTCTTAACAAAATTGTTAACGTTTCTGTAGTGATTTCCAGCCTGACTTTTCACTACATGTTATATTGCATGCTATTAAATATTCTTTGAAACATCATTTTTAATGGCTACATAAAAATCTCATTATATGTCTATTATTTATCCTTTCCCCTATTGGTTGGTATTTGCTTTTTATGAGCTATTATGAGCAACACTATGAAGAACATCCTTTACCACACCTTTCTTTGGCAAATCTATGATTACTCCCATAGGGTAGATTCCTAGGAATACAATAAAAAGGTATGGATTGTTTTAAGAAATTTATACATATTGCTAATTGACTTTCAGAAAGGTGGTGCTAATTTACATTCCTTACAATAGTTAAAAATGACCCTTTTCCACTAGAGTTTTATCAGCATTGAACATTATTACTTGAAAATACCTTCTCTAATTTTTAAAATTGGAAATACATGTTCATTGCATTTTGATTTTAATTTCTTCGGTTACTATTAAAGCTAAATAGTTTTTTTAGTTTATTGGCCACTTATATATCATCTGTGAATTGTTGGTTCATATCTTTGCCTCAATTTTCATTAATTTTCTTTCACTTTTTTTTGGCCAAGTTAGGCAGTTTGTGGGATCTTAGTTCCCCAACCAGGTATTGAACCCTGGCCCTCAGCAGTGATAGTACAGAGTCTTAACCAGTGGACCACCAGGGAAGTCCCTAATCTTCCTTTTTAAAAAAAAATTCCTGTATTTTCATGATGAGTAATTGATCCGTGGAATTACATATAACAATATTGATCAACTGGTTAAGTATTTACTGAGATCCTAACTTTAAGACTTATGATAGATACGAAACATTTAACATCCCAAGGAGCCCATAAAATTAGTGGACAGCTGTTGATTCATTTTATAACTTATTCCAATTCATATTAGGGTATATAACTAAAGGCCAAGTATGTATAATAACCAACCGGTAAGTATATACACCAGGAAATACAAGTAATTGGAAAATATTTTTTGATGGACTTGGGGGATGCATTGAGCCTTGAAGAAAGAACAGTGTAGGTTGAGGGAAGCAATCTAAACACAAATGGTTTGAAGACAGAGTATATGTGTGCAGGTGAGGAGTAGGAGTGGGATTTTTGAGCGAGTGCTTTTAGCAGATGAGTTGATGCTGACAGTTGAGATTATTGGTGGCGTGCAACACATGATTTAGCATTTAGTAGACTATGATCTCTTTCCATTCAAAATCTATTTCAAGATTCACTCTTGAGGCAAAAACCAGCAATAACAAGGAAGACAAAGATGACCACAACAAGAGAAGAAAACCAACCCCCACCCCTACCCAGAGTGTGCTATCTACAACTCTTTATAGTGTCAGCTCTAAACATGGAAGGCTGAGGGAGACTCTTCCTAGAACAGATGCCCTGCACAATAAAATCAAATATAAATGTGTAAGTGATCAGATGTACTTCACTCCACTACAGACAGAAAGGACAAATGAGGCCTTAATGTGCAACTTTTATAGACTTCTCTAGGGATCATAGTTTTTTTTAGGTAGTGCTCAGATGCTCAGTCGTGTTCAACTCTTTGTGACCCCATGGACTGTAGCCTGCCAGGCTACTCTGTCCGTGGGATTCTCCAGGCAAGAAT
The DNA here is from genome assembly GCF_055505025.1 of Bos grunniens. Taxonomy (NCBI): domain Eukaryota; kingdom Metazoa; phylum Chordata; class Mammalia; order Artiodactyla; family Bovidae; genus Bos; species Bos grunniens. The sequence continues at coordinate 75,249,830 of NC_141170.1, forward strand.
ACTGGAGTGGGTTGCCATGCCCTTCTACAGGGGTTTGGTACTAAATCTGACTTTTGTGTTGTAAATAACAAGAAAAACTGGTCAAAATGTCTGAAGTATTGGAAAATAGGCAGTGTAGCACAGAGCCAGGAAACAAATGATGTCAGTTCTACAATTGCCTGGATTTTCTGTGTGGAAGAGCTTGTTGGACTGCAGTTCAGGGAGCCAGCACCTAGCACCCAGCTAGCAGAGCACTGTAGTCTCACTAAGTGGAGGGAAAAAAAAGCAGAGCATCTGTAAAAATACTAGGTCAACAGGTAATATGTCTCCTCTCCAAAACCCACTAATGGTTCCCCACCTCAGGAAAGAAACCTCTATTAGGCAGTAAAAGCTTCATTCACTACCATTAATTCCATCCCCACTTCCTTCTTTCTGTTTCGTGCATCTTGAAGTCCCCCAACCTCCCAAAACTTCAGGCTTTTCCTCAGACAAGCCAGATTCTTTCCTTTCTCTTTCCCTTTTCTTAGAACCCCTTCCTCAAGATGCCCCTACATCTATGCAATGATATATACAGAGATACTTTTCCCTTTACTTTATTCAAGTCTTCTCTTAGTTCTCATATCTTATAGACAAGCCCTCCATGGCTACCATCTATAACATTTATTGTTCTTCAGTCACTTAGTCAAGTCGGACTCTTTGTGACCCCATGGACTGCAACATGCCCAGGCTTCCCTGTCCTTCACCATCTCCTAGAGTTTGCTCAAATTCAAGTCCATTGAACCGGTGATGCCATCCAACCATCTCATCTTCTGTTGTCCCCTTCTCCTCCTGCCTTCAATCTTTCCCAACATCAGGGTCTTTTCCAATGAGTCTGCTCTTTGCATCAGGTGGCCAAAGTATCCATAACATCCCTAATCATCTCTCTCTGCCACACCCCTACTCAGGACATACTCTTCTCTAGTTTGTTCACTGAATGTCTCTAACATTATTTAAGCTTTGTGAGTTCAGAAATGTGCCTATTTTCTCTGTGGCTCTGTGCCCAAGACCTGGTACATGATCAGTGCTCAGTAAACATGAATTGAATGAATAGCTGACGAGAATTTCAGGCAAAGAGAGAGGTAAGCACAGGCTTTATAAAGGGTTTGAGAGCAAGGGGTTTATTTAGCTGAAAATGGAATGCCCAGAAGTGTCAGCATGAACAATATGGAGTAAGGCGTGAGGAAACAATTCCACATCAATTTGGCTGCAGCATGGGGCATCTGAGCCACCGTGGCTCAGAGGTTAAAGCATCTGCCTGCAATGTGGGAGACCTGGGTTTGATCCCTGGGTCAGGAAGATCCCCTGGAGAAGGAAATGGCAACCCACTCCAGTATTCTTGCCTGGAGAATCCCATGGACGGAGGAGCTTGGTGGGCTACCGTCCACAGGGTTGCAAAGAGTCAGATACGACTGAATGACAGGTCATGGTCATGGGCATCTGAAGGAGAGTATCGGAAGATAAGCCAAATAATGTCAGGGAGAGCCTTGAGTGCCAACTGAGTCATTTGTTTGCTCTATTTTTTAATGTCCCTGGAAATCTGCAAGAGCAACTGGCACTGAAAACCTCTAAGTAGGGGAGTGATTTGTGTAATGTAGTATGTTCAGAGGATAAATTTGGTATCAGAGAGAAAGGAGCTACCTGAAAGCAAGTAGCTCCTGAGGGTTGCCTAGGTCCAGCTGATTAACAGGAGAGCACGAGCACTAGTTCACTATCACAATAATGTTGAGTTTTAATGATCAAAAGCAAAATCACTGAAATAGGACACTTTTTATCTTGACTGTTGCTTGCCAAGCATCCTCTGTGGATTATCAAAGGGCTTCATATAAAGAAGGTTGAAATATATTATTATCCTTATAGGACACCTATTATTGTGAACCATTGATTTCTCCTCCCAACCCTCAGGGACATTGTGAGCTCAATGAAAATACCCAATAGGAATTTCTGTAAAAGTGTTCTAAATCCATTTGACTGAGTACCTCAGAGGAGAAAGATCTAAGTTAGTGACCTTTGTGCTTTATTAGAATTAATAGCCTTTAACATTCATATTGCCCCTCATTCCCAATTTCATTCTCAACAATTAGCAATAGCCCTCGTTAACTAGTTATTTTTCAGAGCCCTTTCTAAGAGGCTGGCTCCCTTTATGGATGAGGAAACTGAGGTCTCCAGAGACTAAACAATTGCCCCAAAGCTTCACATTAAGTCTAAGCAACCATGATGCAGCCATGAAATTAAGGCAGTTTCTCCTTGGAAGGAAAGCTATGACAAACCTAGACAGAGTATTAAAAAGCAGAGACATCACTTTGCTGACAAAGGTCCATATAATCAAAGCCATGGTTTTTCCAGTAGTCACATACAGATATGAGAGTTGGACCATAAAGAAGGCTGAGGACTGAAGAATTGATGCTTTTGAATTTTGGTGCTAGAGAAGGCTCTTAAGAGTCCCTTGGACTGCAAGGAGATCAAACAAGTCAACCCTGAAGGAAATCAGTCTTCAGCATTCATTGGAAGGGATGCTGCTAAAGTTGAAGCTCCGATACTTGGGCCACCTAATACGAAGAGTTGATTCATTGGAAAAGACCCTGATGCTGGAAAAGACTGAAGGCAAAAGGAGGAGGAGGCAGCAGAGGATGAGATGATTAGATAGCATCATCGACTCAATGGACATGAATTCGAGCAAACTTTGCAAGATAGTAGAGGACAGAGAAGCCTGGCATGCTGTGGTACACAGGGTTGCAAAGAGTTGAACACAACTTAGCAATTGAAGAAGAAAAAACAAGAAGTGGGATGTGGCAGTGTTTTATCTTTATAGTCCATAAAGTCATGCTGGATCAATTTTGTGATTAACAAGGAAATCCCTAGGTGTGCACTTGTACTAGAATATCATCACATGATTTTCAAAAGGGACATAAACATTTGGTAACATATAATTGCTAATAATCAGAATTTATATCATCTAGGACAATGATAAGGTGATAAAAGGATAACTTTTAAGTAACAATAAAAATCAATGATTTAATGCTTTTAACATTCCAGACTTTTGCATCAATATCTCATGATACTTAGTATATCCTTATGAGTTTAGGAATGATAGTCATTCTTATCCCTATTTTAGAAATGAGCCAAAGAGACATAGTTTTGTTTGACTGCTTCTCAAATGTTTAGAAGCCATGCCTCTTTCATGTATTCAATAAGATTATCATTTTTTAATTTATTCACTTAGCAAATACTTGTGTGGTTCAGAGGTTAAAGCATCTGCTTGCAATGTGGGAGACCTGGGTTCAATCCCTGGGTCAGGAAGATCCCCTGAAGAAGGAAATGGCAACCCATTCCAGTATTCTTGCCTGGAGAATCCCATGGAGGGAGAAGCCTGGTGGGCTACAGTCCACGGGGTCGCAAAGAGTCAGACACGACTGAGCAACTTAACTAACTAAATATTATTATAGGCTCTAAATCTACTTTGATGAGTGAACTAGACAATTCTAGGTCTTATGGGTTTCACATTTCGGTAGGGAAGACAGGAAATAAGCAAGTAAAGAAATGTGTATTTGCAAATTGAATAAACAGATAGCAAGGGTTTAGATGTAATACTTAAAAAATATCAGCAAGAATTCTTCTTAGATAAGATAATCAGGGAAAGCCTCTCTGAGAAGATTACATTAAAAGTGTAGACCAACATGGAGAAGAGAACAGTCTTACAAGGCACAGGTGAATGCAGAGGTAATAATGGGTATTAATGTCTTGAAGAAGAAAACACTTAACATAGGTGGAAAATGAAAGGAGACTGATATCTCTGGAGCATCAGAATGATAGCACAAGAGGTAGCTGAAGGAATAGGCAAGGGCCATATCATTCATGTTCAGATTATAATAAAGAGTTTGACTTCATTCCAAGTAGCATAAGATGGCTTTGGAGGTAGTAAGCAAAAGAGTGATAGGATCACAATTATGGATTTTAAAAAAAGCATCATGGCTATAGTGTTAGGGATAGATCGATCAAAGGTTAGGTTGGCTGGAGAGGGCAGAAAAGCAAAAACATGGAAATACTGAGAGGAAAGCTCTTACTGTAGGCTAGGACAAGGGTGACGGTGGTGCTGATAGTAGAGATGGGACAGATATAAAATATATTTTGGGGAGTATAACCTATGAGACTTTAAATGAATTCAGTGTTGGCTAGGGAAAAGAAGCAGTCATAGGTGACTTGAAGTCTCTCTCTGGCATCACCAACTGATACACGTCAGAGCCCTTTAATGACAATGAGAGGAAAAAGTATCCAGGTTCCAGAATTCAGGAGGGAACAAGTGTTCAACTTTGAACAGACACGTGTGGGAGTGAAAATGTGTGATCATGTAAGGATCTGGGGCACAGAGTGACGGTACTCTTGATACTATAAATTTGAGAGTCATCTACATAAAGATAGCATTCTAAGTCATGGGAATGAAGGAGATTACTTAAGAAGAGACAATAAGAATTAAAAAAAGAGAGTTGAGGACTAAGCCCTGGAAAAATCTCACAATTAGTGGGTAAGTACAAGAGGAAAATTCTTCTAAGAAAAATCTTGAAAAAGTACGTGGAAAAATGCAGGAGGAAAACTAACCGTGTGTTTTTGTGGAAGTTAGGAGGAAAGTATTTCATTCCCCAATCTTTATCATTCCTGTGACCCTCAATCCAAAATCCAGCTCCTACTGTGAGTATCCCCTTTTCTAGAATGTCTTTCTTTATAATCCTCTTTGACTCCCATGCACCATTTTTGATTGCCTTATGATTGTATTACAAGAGCATCTGCTAATGTCTGCCATTTATTAAACACTTAAAATGTACCAGTAGCTACACCATACATTTTACATGCATTTATTATTTCTTATGCCATAATCACATACTCAGTAAGTCAACTTGACTACTTATTTATTTTTTCTCAATTTAGTTGCAATAGATAATAAGATCTACCTTGGGGCACTGCTGGGAGAAGAGAAATAGGCAGTCACATGCTTGGTACAACAATTACTGTGTAGGAGGAACAGAATTAATAAAGGGAAATTATTATTTAATTTACTAAAATATTTATACACTATAATTTATAAATTTACTTTTTGCATTTTACAGTTATAAATTCATAATTATAAATTTAAGGTATATACATTTACCTCCCCTACAGACTGTGAACTTTTTAAGGCAGGGATTATTTTTATTTGGTTTTAATCCCCAATACCTTGAACCCTGGTGGGCCCATTTTATATGCAAGAAGAGATTTATAAAAAATTTAAGTCTATAGTGTGAAGTAAAGAGTTCAAGTTCTTGGTGTATGTGGTAGGTGGAAATGGGTAACAATATGATTTTAAGCATCTTTTAAATTTAGCATTAAAAAGTGACTGTAATTTGAAACCAGATTACCTGGCTTTAACTAAAACATTAAGGGCTATATTTTGGAGAGGTGAAAAGGAGGTAGAGCAATCAAGATCTGCTAGATTGTTCTACAGATAGTTTCTTGCAACCTGAGAAGTTTGTAAAGCACTCTTGGATCCATCGAGTTACACCTGGGTTGAAGTTTCTATTCAGTTTTGAGACTTGTGATGCATTTTCATTTACATGAAGGGAATATAACACTTCTTCCTCTTTATAAAGAGAGTGAAACCTTTTTTTTTCCAGTTATATGTGTAATCTAAAAAGTAAAACAAATATAATAAAATGAAACAAATGCACAGATATAGTGAATAAACTTGTGGTTGCCAAAGTCAAGGGAAAGGGAAAACGTGTGAGGAGGATTAAGAAGTACAAACTATTAGGTATAAAACAGGTGAGTAACAAAGACGTAAAATACAGCATGGGAAGTATAGCTAATATTTTATCACAACTTTATATAGAGTATAATCTATAAAAATATTAAATTACTATATAGTACACCTCAAATTAATATAATATTGTAAGTCAATTATACTGTAGTTAAAAAGTACTTAAAATTCTTAGTAGATCAATTTATGGGCTTCCCGGGTGGTGCTAGTGGTAAAGAACCCGCCTACCAATGCAGGAGACATAAGACATGGGGGTTCAATCCCTCAGTCAGGAAGATCCCCTGGAGGAGGGCATGGCAACTCACTCCAGTATTCTTGCCTGGAGAATCCCATGGACAGAAGAGCCTGGTGGTCCATAGGGTCACAAAGAGCTGGACACCACTGAAGTGACTTAGCATGCACACAGGCACAGATCAATTTATAAGGAACATTTTAATAGATCTTTATCTTGAATAAAAAACATGTGGCACAGCCTGCCATTCTTAGACTTGTATCAATCTTCCATATTATATTTTAAACATATCATTTCAAGTCACTGCAGTCCCATCATATCCATTCTTTGATTCTGGAAAAAGAAAATTCCTTAGAACAGAAGTCTAAACAACCCATACGTGAAAAATCATAAGTCCTCAGGAAAATTTTATTTTATTTTTTTTTCAGGAAAATTTAAAAGTGAAAAGATACTTTTAAAAATCACATCTGAATTAGCTTATGTAACAAACGTGCTTGATTTGTGAAATATTAAAGACAACAAGAACATAATTTTTCCCTCTGAACATAAAATTTCTGGGAAACTGAGAGATGTGGTGTTTGGCACAGCCATGGCTGTGAGCAACAGGAGTGACAGGGAAAATCAATGGTTAGACCATAGAGTAGTCAGTTCTTGGCAGAAGAGATGCTTGGCTTGGCACCTGCTGGGAGCTCATTGGAACTCAATTGGATGTCATTTGTATTAAGGACTAAACTTGCAGTGTCTACTGAAAATTTTAGCAGATTATTAATTTTACTCAATATGTGCTATTTAACTGAGACATTTTGGTAGAGGTCAAGAATGGTTCCAGAGCCTTGAATGGGGTAAGGTTTGGGGTGAGACACAGTCATGGATAGTATTGCAGGCATGGAGTGAATCCCAATGATGAGGTGAGGTTGACTATTGTCTATACTACTTGATAATAGCAGTTATGATAAAGCATAAAGTTTAATAAGTGTATCTTACAGAATATCCCTAAAATAATTTCAGTTCAGTTCAGTTCAGTCGCTCAGTCATGTCCGACTCTTTGTGACCCCATGAATTGCAGCACGCCAGGCCTCTCTGTCCATCACCAACTCCCGGAGTTTACCCAAACTCACAATCCATTGAGTCATTGATGCCATCCAGCCATCTCATCCTTTGTCGTCCCCTTCTCCTCCTGTCCCCAATCCCTCCCAGCATCCGGGTCTTTTCCAATGAGTCAACTCTTCGCATGAGGTGGCCAAAGTATTGGAGTTTCAACTTCAGCATCAGTCCTTCCAATGAACACCCAGGACTGATCTCCTTTAGGATGGACTGGTTGGATCTCCTTGCAGTCCAAGGGACTCTCAAGAGTCTTCTCCAACACCACAGTTCAAAAGCATCAATTCTTTGGCACTCAGCTTTCTTCACAGTCCAACTCTCACATCCATACATGACCACTGGAAAAACCATAGCCTTGACTAGATGGACCTTTGTTGACAAAGTAATGTCTCTGCTTTTTAATACACTATCTAGGTTGGTCATAACTTTCCTTCCAAGGAGTAAGCGTCTTTTAATTTCATGGCTGCAATCACCATCTGCAGTGATTTTGGAGCTGAAAAAAATAAAGTCTGACACTGTTTCCACTGTTTTCCCATCTATTTGTCATGAAGTGATGGGACCAGATGCCATGACCTTATTTTTCTGAATGTTGAGCTTTAAGCCAACTTTTTCACTCTTCTCTTTCACTTTCATCAAGAGGCTTTTGAGTTCCTCTTCACTTTCTGCCATAAGGGTGGTGTCATCTGCATCTGAGGTTATTGATATTTCTCCCGGCAATCTTGATTCCACCTTGTGCTTCTTCCAGCCTAGCGTTTCTCATGATGTACTCTGCATAGAAGTTAAATAAGCAGGGTGACAATATACAGCCTTGACGTCCTCCTTTTCCTATTTGGAACCAGTCTATTGTTCCATGTCCAATTCTAACTGTTGCTTCCTGATCTGCATATAGGTTTCTCAAGAGGCAAGTCAGGTGGTCTGGTATTCTCATCTGTTTCAGAATTTTCCACAGTTTATTGTGACCCACACAGTCAAAGGCTTTGGCATAGTTAATAATAAAATAATTTAGGAAAACTATATACTTACTCTTTCTCTTTTCACTTGGAAGCTGACATTTGTCATCATGTATTTAAATACTTAAAAAAATGTCTTTTACCATATGGTGGAAATACTAAATTTTTAAAATAAAACTGTTGGATTATGCTTTAAATTTTTCAAATAGTATGTAAATACAATAATAATAGTAAAAAATACTCATCACTGTTCATTTAAAATACGTGAACAACTTAAAATAAAATTCTTTTTACTCTTCAAACTAGTAATTTTTACTCTATTATCTCTGAATAATTTTATCCTAATTTCATGTATTTTATGCTTGAAAGACTTTATCAATCACCTGAACACACTTCCTTACAATAAACCATGTATATAAATTGAGATTTAATTTTTAAAATGTTCCCTGTAACCATAAGACTGTTAAGTGTTAAAATTATCTTCCACATTAAGTTGCAGTAATAGTCCTAAGTACACCATTGATCAAAACAATATGTTATATTTCAAATCTGATTAACAATCATTAAGTATAAGAGTAATATTTTATTGGAAATTCTTCTTTTAATGCAATAGATGTCTTTTTATCCTTTCATTGACTCATATATCTATGAATAAATATCACTTATTACTAGAATCATATAGTTACAGCATTTCATTCCTATTTTTGTTTTTTATAGATGTGAGTGCTGAGAAATCCTATTCACATAAATAAATGGCTGGGAATGGAGGGAGCAATGTCACTCAATTCTTTGATCTTCTCCAGAGATAAATGCCAGAATTCACATAGTCATCTAGCATCATAAATTATTTTTAATCTACTGTCTGACAACTTAAGTCCTCTTCAGTTTTGCTGAAACTAAAGAATTAGAAACGACCTGACTTTCAGAAAAAAAAAATTGTCACCTAGTCGTTAGAGTCATTCAGTTTTTCAGCATCTCCACTAATATAATTTTCTCTGTTTGGTGTCATAGAGGTTTATATACCCTAGGCTATTTTATCAGAGGTAGTCTCCAGGGTTGGTGAGAGTTGTGTCTTCCTATCTTAAACAAGAAGAAAAGAGCTTTTTTTTTTTTTTTTTAAAGCAGGGGGAAATATTTAAAAAATACATGTGATATCTTAAATGCTCTCAATGGGAATAATTTTATATAAGAGCGTCTAAAGAACTTGGCCACTCAGAACTCTTGGAAAGTCTTCATATAACGGCAGGGTACGTGAAGTAGAAATACTACAGACTGAAACCCCTAGTATATAGCCTCTGACCATTAGCCTCATGTCATAATAACCTGGCTAGAACATCTTCTACTGATTACTCACCACTTTATATGGAAATTCACTACTGTTGAGATATAGATATATACCCTGTAAGGGTACGTAGCTCAGTTGGTAAAGAATCCGCCTGCAATGCAGGAGACCCAGGTTCATTTCCTGGGTCAGGAAGATCCACTGGAGAAGGGATAGGCTACCCACTCCAGTATTCTTGGGCTTCCCTTGTGGCTCAGCTGGTAAAGAATCTGCCTGGGTTCAATTCCTGGGTTGGAAAGACCCCTGGAGAAGGGAAAGGCTACCCACTCCAGTATTCTGGCCTGGAGAATTCCATGGACTTATAGTCCATGGGGTCACAAAGAGTCGGACACCACTGAGTGACTTTCACTTTCAAGGGTAGATAATAATAAGCATGTCAAAATAGACCAACCTGCTAAAATGTGTCAGTAGGGAGAGATTATATTAGACAGTGAGGAATAAGATAAAGAAAACCTGTAAGAGTGAAAACCAATACATTTATACAGTTCTACATGTGGGTATCTATCTTAATAAAAATATGCTAAATAAGAATAATATTTTTGCAAAACAAATACTTATTGCAATGTTGTTTACAATGGTGAATAATTGAAATCTACTTAAATGCTAGCTCATGATATATAGATTTAATAAGTATGGCACAATTCTTCAAGATATATTTTCCAGACATTAAAATTAGGCTTTATGGAGATTATGGAATAATATCAATAAATGTTTGTTATGTTAGTTAATTTATACAAATTAATTAGTTTATGCAAAATTCTATGTCAAATACAATAAAAAACAGGAGAAAAGTATGCATATGAGGAAAGACAATGAAAATACATGAAGTTAATAACAATTATCTTGGATTTACATGTCTGAATGTTTTTTCTCCCTTTCCCTCAAAATAGAGGAAATGTGATTATACTGAACATGTGGTTTTATTTCTTCTTTGAAGGTACATATATATTATATACAGACAAGTATTATAAGTAAATATATAAAACTACATAGTTATATAATATAGTATATTAATTTATTGTATAATAAATCTACTTGTGTACGTGCTCAGTCACATCAGTCGTGTCTGACTCTTTGTGACCTATGGATGTAGCCTGACAGGCTCCTCTGTCTATGAGATTTTCTTGGCAAGAAAACGAGTGGGTTGCCATTCTTTCCTCCAGACAATCTTCCCAACCCAGGGATCAAACCCTCATCTTCTGCATCTCCTGCATTGCAAGCAGATTCTTTACTGCTGAGCCATTGGGGAAGCCCCATAATAATGTACATATTTTATTCATTTTGTAACATGAGGCTATCTGTTTGGGTATTTGTTGATTAAATATTTATTTATTTGGCTGCGCTGGGTCTTAGTTGCTGCATGTGGGGTCTTTTAGATGGGTTTTATGAACTCTTACTTGTGTTATGTGGGATCTAGTTCCCTGACCAGAGATTGAACCTGAGCCCCCTGCATTCACAGGATGGAGTCTTAGCCAATAGACTACCCTTATATTTTATTAATTTTTAAAAAATAACACATGCACATTGTACAATGACCAAACAGATAAAGTATTTTAAAACTTATAAAATGAAAATATTTAAAAAAAATTTTTATCCAATTTTACTGAGATATGATTGACACACAGCACTATATAAATTTAAGATGTACAAGATAATGATTTAACTTACATATATGATGATGTTATTATAATTAGTTTAGTTAACATTCATCATCTATATAAATACCAAAAAAAGAAAATAAAAATAAAAATGTTCCTCCTGTGATGAGAATTCTTAGGAGTTACTTTTTTCAACTTTTATGTATTTATATAATATGAAGCTTTCATACGTTTGATATATATGAAAATAAATATTATATATATATATCATATTGCAGTGTTAACTACATTTAGCATCATGTTGAACATTATAGCCCTTCAGTTCAGTTCAGTTCAGTCATTCAGTCGTGTCCGACTCTTTGCGACCCCATGAATCACAGCATGCCAGGCCTCCCTGTCCATCACCAACTCCCGGAGTTCACTCAAACTCATGTCCATCGAGTCGGTGATGCCATCCAGCCATCTCATCCTCTGTCGTCCCCTTCTCCTCCTGCCCCCAATTCCTCTCAGCATCAAAGTCTTTTCCAATGAGTCAACTCTTCACATGAGGTGGCCAAAGTACTGGAGTTTCAGCTTTAGCATCATTCCTTCCAAAGAACACCCAGGGCTGATCTCCTTTAGAATGGACTGGTTGGATCTCCTTGCAGTCCAAGGGACTCTCATGAGTCTTCTCCAACAGCACAGTTCAAAAGCATCAATTCTTTGGTGCTCAGCTCTCTTCACAGTCCAACTCTCACATTCATACATGACCACTGGAAAAACCATAGACTTGACTAGATGGACCTTTGTTGGCAAAGTAATGTCTTTACTTTTCAATATGCTATCTAGGTTGGTTATACCTTTTCTTCCAAGGAGTAAGCGTCTTTTAATTTCATGGCTGTGGTCACCACCTGCATTGATTTTGGAGCCCAGAAAAATAAAGTCTGACACTGTTTCCCCATCTATTTCCCATGAAGTGATGGGACCAGATGCCATGAGCTTTGTTTTCTGAATGTTGAGCTTTAAGCCAACTTTTTCACTCTCCTCTTTCACTTTCATCAAGAGGCTTTTTAGTTCCTCTTCACTTTCTGCCATAAGGGTGGTGTCATCTGCATGTCTGAGGTTATTGAGATTTCTCCAGGCAATCTTGATTCCAGCTTGTGTTTCTTCCAGCCCAGCGTTTTTCATGATGTACTCTGCATATAAGTTAAATAAGCAGGGTGACAACGTACGGCCTTGACGTACTCCTTTTCCTATTTGGAACCAGTCTGTTGTTCCATGTCCAGTTTTAACTCTTGCTTCCTGACCTGCACTTAGTACTTATTTATTTTCTAATTGTAAGTAAGTTCCTTTTATACCATCTTCATCCAACTCCTTTTCTCCCTCCTCTCTGCCTCTGGTAGCCACAAATCTGTTCTCTTTCTCTATGACTGAATTTATTCATTTGCTTGATTTTTTAGATCTCACCTATGAGTGATATCATACAGTATTTATTTTTTTCTGACTTATTTCACTTAGCATAATGGCCATCAAGATCTTTCCATTTTGTTGCAAATGGCAGGGTTTCCTTCTTTTGTGTGTCTGAATAATATTCCACAAATATTCTACCCATTCATCCATTGATGGATACTTAGGTTGATTCCATATCCTGGCTGTCATAAATTATACTCTTATGAATATGGGGATGAAGATCTTTCTCTTTTCAAGATAGCATTTTTGTTTCCTTTAGATACATTCCATAGAAGTGAAATCACTGCATTTTATGGTAGCCCTATTTTAGTTTTTTGAGGAATCCAGGTACTGTTTTCCATACTGTTTGTACCAGTTTACAATCCTACCAACAGTAAACAAAGGTTCCTTTTTCTCCTTATTTTCACCAGCGTCTACCTCTTTTTTTGATCCTAGCTACTCTAACAGGCGTGAGGTCATATCTCATGGTTTTGACTTTCATTTCTCTAATGATTGGTTAAAAAATTACAAAATATTTTTTTTAATTTGGCTTTCCAGAGCATAAATACTATTGACCACTACTTATATATATGTTTGAGAACATTCAATGAATGTACACAGATCGATGCATATATGCATAAATGAAAACATGGCAATCATATGCTTTTACATAAATAGATTCAGTTTGGGGGCAAAATCCACTTCTATAGCTGTAGAACACATGGCAATTTGTTTCTGAAAGCCAACAAGATCATCTCTGATTTCAGGAAAAGCCTAAGCCCTCTTTTATAGGCTTTCTACTTGCTAAGTCAGAGCTGTCCAGGATAATCTCCCTTTTGATTAAATTCAACTGATTTGGGGTTTTAATTACATCTACAAAATTCCTCTATAATTGCATTATAATGTACCTACTCAAGGAATTGAGACCCATTACCTTGGCCACATAATGTAACTGAATCAGAGTCATAGAACCAGGGGTAGAGATTATGAGGCCACCTTTGAACTCTGCTTGCTTTAGTCTGTACAGCAGATGTTGGGAACAATAAGCATGACTTGAAAGAAACATGTGAATGGAATCCATGGTGCTCTAACCTCAAGTTGGTACAGAGATAAATAAACACACATACACACTTATAGTTAAATATGGGGTGATAAGTGCAAAAATACAAGCATGTGTAAAGCACCATGATAGTTTAGAAGAGGGAGCCCCCAATTCTTTCTGAAAGAGAAAAATTAGAGAGAGCTCTTTAGAAGAGTTATTTCTTGAAAGATAAGTAAGATTAATATGATTAACAAATACAGGGACTTCTCTCATCTCAATGGTTAAGACTCTCCACTTCACTACAGGGGCTTTAATGGTTTCCATCTCTGGTCTGGAAACTGAGATCCCATATGCCATGTGATGTGGCCAAAAAGAAAAAAAATAATAATAATAACAAATACAGAATGGACACACAAAGTGAGGGATGATGATCAACAGATAATACCTTTGATATTTATAGTAATATATTCAAAATATTTTGATATTTTATTCATTACAGACTTTATCATTTATTTTGATTTTTTTAGAATATTATATTTACCTTGTGTTTTTTTTTTTTTTTTTTGCATCTTCTTAAACTTCAATCTGAGGCAAAGGTCTCACCTTCCTCAAACCAGTCCTAGTCCTGAGCATTAAGTAACAGAAATACATGGGGAACTACAATTATTAAAGTATTGCTAGAGTGTCAGGAAAGAGTAGGAGAATTGAAGGGAGAGAAGCTAGGAATACTGGTTGGGGTAAGATGATGAAAGGTCTTGTTTGTCCTCTGAGGAAGATCTCCAAAACGTTACCCCAAAGATCACAGGGATGAGTCATGGTTTGAAACTGGAGAGTAACCATATGAGACTGTTATTTAGAAAGATGACCCTGGCAAACTGGGGAGGCTCATTTGGAGAGGTTTGCTGTTTTCCACCAAAGGAGAACAATTAGGAAGCTATTGTAGTGGTCACCCAAGCTAAGTAATTATACTTATGTTACCCATAGTATTTGGCTCACTGAAAAGTATTTTAATCTGGGGATTCACCAGCAGAAACCGAGAATTTCTTTTCGGAGAACATGTTCAATCGCTCTTTTGACACTGTAAGTGGTAGACCTGTCACTAATGTGATTTTTTTTATGGCAATCACATTTATGGCCAAAGCATTTCTGTAACTATATGCAGCTTATTTCACCTAAGAAATGTTTTTGATAAGATACAGTGTTCTGATTTGTGATGCCAGAATTGAGTCTGAGCCTATAGTTTTTATTGCATTTATATGCAGTGATGTTAGCTTAGGAGGAAGGCAGATGAATTCTCACCATAGAAAATTGAACAACTCAGCTTTATAATTGCTTCAGGATAGTCGATTGCCTATTTTGTCTCTGTTCAAAGTACCCAAAGGAAATCTTCCTATGGCCATTGAAAATATCGAAGTCTGCAGATGGAGACCATAACTATATAGTATTGGCTGTATATTTAATATACAACTAGTGAAAACTGATTCAAGGGAGGGAGCCAGGATTACAATTGGATGTTTGATTGGAAGGGCTGATATAACCAAGAGGCCAATCTATAAAAGACTATTTTACATAGTAAAGAGGTGGCATATTAAAAAAAAAAGAAAAGTATTTGCTGCCTTGAAAGATTCTAAATATGCACAACACAAATACTGATACGGTCATATAACCCTTTATCTGTCAACTTTATGTAATATCTCCAATGCCAGCCCCATCCTGCACCTCCATATTTTCAGATTTTCTTTCTTACAAACTACATAATGACACCAGTCTTAGATAATTTTCTTGTTGGTTGATAAAAATTGAAGACTCCAGGAAGCTTTATTTATTTACTGGGGTTTTTCTTTTTCAATTACACCTGCACTTAACTTTTGCAGTGTTTCTTGCCACATAGAATAACCATCAGTCCACTAGAAGATTTCATGATTGATTCTTGAAATTAGGGATAGAGGTTTTAATTGTAGGGTTAATTGGAAACTTTTAGAAACAAAAGTGAGCCTCCAAAATCAAACCAGGAAGGTTTAGGTTCCTTGAGCTTGTAGTATACATCACTGAACTATTAGGTAATAAAGTTTTGTGAATGCTCTGAGCATGCCAGGAAAGAGATACAGTCCCGAAAGAAAATTCATCCTAGGTTTAAGCGGCAGATGCTTCCATAGTTGGCATCATTGAAGCAGCTCCAAAAGTATTTCCAAATATTCTCCAAGCTTAAAATTCCATCAAAATGACATGATCTTTTATTTCATAATAGAATTTGAAAAAACAAGGTTGAAAACATAAATCTTCCTAACAGTGTTTGTGTTTTAATAATATTTTTATTAAAGTAAAAATTACCAATAGCTAAACATTTCCTGGGAGACCACAGTGATAAAGAGTCCTGATATCCTTAATGGGAGGATGACTTTTCGGAGCAAAGAGAATAGAAGGAAAGACATACTGGCCACGGGCCCACTTCACCTTTACCCATTTTACTTAACAACAACCATAAAATCTAAATGTCAACTGAAAATAAGTTAGTTTGCAGAAAACCTCTAACAATACAAAGGTGTATAAAATAAAGTGCAAAGCTTATCCTCTACTTTTGCTCTTCAGTTTCTTAGACCACTCTCCAGAAGCAACTATTGTTAGAAATGTTAAAGTTTATTTCCCTAGAAATATTCCTCCAATATACAAGCATATCTGCATATATAATATACTAGCATACGTATATTGGAGAAGGCAATGGCACCCCACTCCAGTACTATTGCCTGGAAAATCCCTTGGATGGAGGAGCCTGGTGGGCTGTAGTCCGTGGGGTCGCTGAGAGTTGGACATGACTGAGTGACTTCACTTTCACTTTTCACTTTCATGCATTGGAGAAGGAAATGGCAACCCACTCCAGTGTTCTTGCCTGGAGAATCCCAGGGACGGGGGAGCCTGGTGGGCTTCCGTCTGTGGGGTAGCACAGAGTCTGACATGACTGGAGCTACTTGGCAGCAGCGGCAGCAGCAGCAGCATATATACTATGTGGGTATTTATGTGTGTGTCTTTATTCTCTCTAGTTACTTAAACGAAAATAGAGAGACCTTACTTCTGCTAATAATGTGTCTTCATGATCACTCCTTATTAGCCCATGCAGATAAGCCCATTCTTTTTTGTACTTGCAAAGCTAGGCTTTCTCAGTCTTGGCACTGTGAATCAGTTCATTTCAGTCACTCAGTCATGTCTGAGTCTTTGTGACCCCATGGGCTGCAGCATGCAAGGCTTCCCTGTCTATCACCAACTACTGGAGCTTGCTCAAACTCATGTCCATCGAGTCAGGGATGACATCCAACCATATCATCCTCTGTCTTCCCCCTCTCCTCCTGCCTTCAATCTTTCCCAGCATCAGGGTCTTTTTCCAGTGTGTCAGTTCTTCGCATCAGGTGTTCTAAGTATTGGAGTTTTAGCATCAGTCCTTCCAATGAATATTCAGGACTGATTTCCTTTAGGATTGACTGGTTGGATCTTGCAGACCAAGGGACTCTCAAGAGTCTTCTCCAAAATCACAGTTCAAAAGCATCAATTCTTTGGTGCTCAGCTTTCTTCACGGTCCAACTCTCACATCCAAACATGACTACTGGAAAAAACATAGTTTTGACTAGATGGACTTTTATCAGCAAAGTAATATCTCTGCTTTTTAATATGCTATCTAGGTTGGTCATAACTTTTCTTCCAAGGAGCAAGCATCTTAATTTCATGGCTGCAATCACCATCTGCACTGATTTTGGAGCCCAAGAAAATAAAGTCTGTCACTGTTTCCACTGTTTCCCCATCTATTTGCCATGAATGATGGGATTGGATGCTATGATCTTAGTTTTTTGAATATTAAGTTTTAAGCTAGCTTTTTCACTCTCCTCTTTCACTTTCATCAAGAGGCTCTTTAGTTCTTCACTGCTTTCTGCCATAAGGGTGGTATCATGTGCATATCTGAGCTTATTGATATTTCTTCCAGCAATCTTGATTCCAGCTTGTGCTTCATCCAGCCTGGAATTTCGCATGATGTATTCTGCATATAAGTTAAATAAGCAGGGTGATGATATACAGCCTTTACATATCCTTTCCCAATTGGAACCAGTCTGTTGTCCCATATCCAGTTCTAACTGTTGCTTCTAGACCTGCATACAGATTTCCCAGGAGGCAGGGAAGGTGGTCTGCCATTCCCATCACTTGAAGAATTTTCCATAGTTTGTTGTGATCCACACAGTCAAAGGCTTTGGCGTAGTCAATAAAGCAGAGGTAGATGTTTTTCTGGAACTCTCTTGCTTTTTCTATGATCCAGTGGATGCTGGCGATTTCTGGTTCCTCTGCCTTTTCTAAATCGAGGCAATATGGATACTTGGGGCCAGACAATTCTTTGAGGGAGAGGGAATTTTGAGGACTTAGGATGTTTAGTAGTATCTCTGGCATATAGACACTAGTGACAGTAGCACCTCTCCAGTCATAAAAACCAAAACCGTCTCCAGAATGGCATCCGCCAATGATCCAGATGCAGGTGCATCTGATGCAGATGCAGGTGATCCAGAGTAGCATCACTGACTCAATGGACATGAGTTTGAGCAAGCTCCAGGAGTTGGTGATGGACAGGGAAGGCTGGCGTGCTGCAATCCCTGGGGTTGCAAAGATTCAGACACGACTGAATGACTGAACTGAACTGAACTTAATCTCCAGAAACTGCCAAATGTTCTCTGGAATGCAAAATTGCCCTAGGTTGAAAAAAGTGGCTTTAGGGGTCCCTATTGCATAAATATACACTCTGGCTTTAGGAGTCCTTAGTGCATAAATATGGAGAAGGCAATGGCACTCCACTCCAGTACTCTTGCCTGGAAAATCCCATGGACGGAGGAGCCTGGTAGGCTGCAGTCCATGGGATCGCTAGGAGTTGGACACAACTGAGCGACTTCACTTTCACTTTTCACTTTCATGCATTGGAGAAGGAAATAGCAACCCACTCCAGTGTTCTTGCTTGGAGAATCCCAAGGATGGGGGAATCTGGTGTGCTTCCATCTATGGGGTTGCACAGAGTCAGACATGACTGAAGCGACTTAGCAGTAGCAGCAGCAGTGCATAAATATATACTCTGGTTTAAGGGGTCCCTACTATATTAGTATATATTCCTTTTTGATAAATATTTAGGTTGTTTTCATATTTTAAAATCACAGAAATTGCTCCACTTTGCATTCTAAATCCATCTGTCTATGAGTAAATGTATAAGCCTATCTGTAAAGTAGACTCCTGGATGAATTTGAGTGACAAAGAGGATGGGTATTTTACATCCCTATGACATGACGTGAGTGCATGCTGAGTCATGTCGAACTCTTTGTGACTCCATGAACTGTAGCCTACCAGGCTCCTCCATCCATGGAATTTTCCTGGCAAGAATACTGGAGTGGGTTGCTCTTTCCTCCTCCAGGGGATCTTTGTGACCCAAGGATCATATTGCCAAATTGTCCCTCTTTTACGCCTATTTTGCCTTAGAACTACTCTGTCAGAATCATTTGCTTATCTCTGGGTAAGAATGAGGATGCTCAATAAATGTTTAAATCTGATATTCAAAATCTCTAAAGATGATAATAGCAATAGTCAACTGCACTGACAAGGCTAATACTGGAGAAGAAGGTGATATGTCAAATGTTCAGATTTCAAGGCAAGTGGAGTCTGGGAGAAGAGGAAAATCAGTCAAGTAGGAGAGGATGGGGAAACAAACAGTTATTATTGTCGTTGTTTTAGTTGCTATGTTGTGTCTGGCTCTTTTGCTATCCCATGGACTGTAGCCCATTAGGCTCCTCTGTGGAGTGTGTTGCCATTTCCTTCTCCAGGGGATCTTTCCTACCCAGGGATTGAACCCACATTTCCTGCATTGGCAGATGGATTCTTTACCACTGAGCCATTTGGGAAACCCAAACATTTATTGCATGTCTTCTATGTGCAGGTGCTGTGATACGCACTTTACATATGTTACCTCCAGTGTGTTAGGAATCATCATTATGGCCCCTGCAGGGATTGGCTTGGGTCTCTGGGCATGGACCCAAACCAGGTGAGCAGGCTTAAGAACTCAACACTGCCAACATCGGTGCAGGTGCTGCTTCCCTGGTGCAGAGATAAGAATCATCTTCTCAAAAGCCTGAAGACAGACTCAGTTTCATAGCGGGTATATTTCACTGAAATAATCCATTCCTCCAGCCCTTTCGAAAGTCCTGGGATAGATGCTTATGCCATATTTTAACCCCAAATACACAAACCAGTGGCTGAAACGTTGGATTAGCCCATAGTTATGGTTTGTTAGTCCCCTATGTTGATATTTATAAACTGAGCCAACATTTAAAAGTCAAGAGATATTACAGAAAATCTCAAATTCCCTAGCTGAGAAAATCTCCAACAGTGGGTAGGTATTCCACCTGGCAATAACTAGCTAGAGCTGAAGGAGTAGCAGATGCCTAAGACAGGGCACTTGCTCTCTAGTTTATCCTAGTCCCCACCACTCCCTAATGCCTCCTTGATGTAATGGTGTAAGCTCCATTGCTATTGAAATAATACTCCTGATATTTATCTTCCAGTTGAGAAGCTCCTTGTTGTAAAACATTATTTAAACCACAGTGAAAGGAAAGTTAGAAGAAAGAGGCAAGCAAGGAGCAAAATAGAAAAGAAGATAAGCCCCACTCAGTGGTTCTCAACCCTGTCTGCACATTAGAATCACCTTAAAAGCCTTCAGTTAAAACAAATAAATTAAAATTTAAAAAGAAATTATGAATGCCTGATCTCACCTCTTCACCTTCATTGACTTGAGAAGGATACCAGATATCTGTATTTTTTAAAAGTATTCAAGTGATACTAATGTAGAGAAAATATTGACACATCTGAGTCTTAATTTAGGTCACTATTTTTATATACAGTGTAGCAGATGCCTCTTAAGACAGGGCACAGAGCAAGTGCCCTGCTCTAAACCAGACATCTATATTTCAGCTTTGGATTATCAATCCTAAGCCGATCATTTTAACCATGTGACTTATATAGTTGTCACTTAGTTTACTCTAGTAAAGTTTATACTCGAAGAAAAGCACACTTCGGGACATAATAGACACTGAGTAAAAAAGTAGTTTCTTAATCACCTTGAGTCTAGTGTGGGGGCAATCATTGCTCCTCTTCTCTTCCACTCTATCTGACTAACCCAGTCCATCTTATCTTCAATGTACAGATAATTTCCCTTTCCTGTGTGCATTTCTTCCTCTCATTAACAATTCCAGTTTTCAAATGAAGAAACGTTATTTCAGAAAGCCCAATCAACTTAGTGAAGATCATTCTCCTGGTAAAGGGCAGACCTAAGACTTAAATCTTTCTGACTGCATAACTCCACGCTCTCCTCAATCCTGAAAATTTGCTCCCCTCTACTATTACCACTCTTATTTTTGAAAGCATTTTGACTGAGATAAAGCCTTTTATTTCACAATCAGAAAAGAAGCTTGAAGGAAAATGCATCTAGAGGGGATAAAGTAATAAAACCGCACTGATGTAGAAATGACTAATTGCAGATCCTTTCATGAGAATTATTATAACATTATGTTTTGCTGATTACAAGCATTTCTTCAAGCTTATTGGAAAAATATTTGGAAAATAGACAAAAAATAGAAGGAAGATATTTGCTAAAGAATTATCCCTCTTGAAACTACTGTTAATATTTTGATGTGTTTTTCTCACCCATTTATCTCAAAATTGACATCAAATGATAGATACAATTTTCTCTCCAATTCATCACCCAGTATTATATACTGACCATTTCACCAATTCATTGAAAAGTTTTTGAGTCTTTGAAAGATATCTAATGGCTACAAAGTATCTTGTGGAGAAGAATCACTGTAACTTTAACCAGTTTTTGCAGGGAATGCTAGAGATGGATTTTGAAAGATGGGAGGGGATTTTGCAATTGGACAAGGGAACACAAGGGCTTGTGAGACAGCTCTGTGTCAATATGCACTGACCTGGTTGCTTCCCAAGAACCCCAGCTGTAACTACCCTGTGTTCATGGTTGACTATTTGATCTGGATTTGAAGCAAATCTTTGGAGAATTTAGACTATGCTAGCCTTTCAAGGGAAAAAGATCAGCCTTGACATAGAGAATAAAGGGTGGAAACACAGGAAAGTATTATCTTATTAAATTGGAAATGCATAGGTGCCTTTCTGTACCTTTGAAAAACTCTAAGAAGGCAGTCATCACTTTTTAACAGAGCACACATTGAGAAACAGAAGAATTTATTATTTCAAGATCTTACTTCTTAAATTAGTACTCTCACTAACTGAGGAACTTCGCTGACTGTCCAGTGGTTGAGACTCCACACTCCCAATGCAGAGGGCACAGGTTTGATCCCTGGTCAGGGAACTAAGAGCCTGTATGTCACATGATGTGACCAAAAAAAGAAAAAAGAAAGAAAGAAAAAGAAAAGCTACTACCATGAATGGATTATGAGATTTTTAAACTTTAACATTTAAGCATTATTCATAGGACATATACATTGTGCAAAACATTAGACATTTAGGATATAATGATGGGCAAGAGAGACACATAATTCATCTTTTGGTTGACTTGGAAGATAAAATAACATTACTATGTAATGCAACATTCACATTTATAAAATAAAGGGTTCTCTTTAGCCTCTTTAAGTAATAAAATATTATTTTCTTACCCCATTCATTAATTTAAGAAACATTTATGAAATGACTGCTGTGTTGTATGCATTTTGCTAGCTGTTGCTGATGCGGAGTTACTTGCTCTTAAGGAACTCACTGTACAGTGAACATAGGTAATAGAAACATAATTTACAATGAAGTGCAATAGCTTGCCATTATGGAAGTATGCACCGGGTGATCAGGGTCACACACAGGGAGCATTTGTTTTCCTGAGAGGGAATGAGAAGTCTGGGACAGTGTAGAAGAAGGAAAGAAAATGAGTGTTTATAACACAGAGCAAAAGTGTTTCATGAAGAGAACTTGGGAAGGGATGTGTAGCATGCACAGCACCAGAGGAGTGCGAGAGGACACACTATACTCAGGAAATGACTGAAATAGAAGGCATATTTATTCATCTATCCATTCCACAATCATTTATCATATATCTAAAGTGCTGAGGTACTGTGATGAGCTAGGGGAATAAAACGGAATGTGAGTCCTGACTTCAGAGGGCTGAAGGTGGCTAAGTAGAGACACACAATAGAGAAACAATCACACAAATAAAGGTATAATTACAAGTAGTCACAAGGGCCATGAAGGAAAATCCTCAGAATAACCCCAGTACGTTTAAGAAGTTTTAAGAATCATCTGGGGGAAACAAGATGGGGGTACAAAGTGGTAGAAATAATACTTCAAAATATCTCCTAAAGAAGGTTGAGTGTGGCAATTTGCTAGAAGGAATAGTGTCATGTTTCAGATTTTATAGTGTCAGACTTTATTTTCTTGGGCTACAAATTCTCTGCAGAATGTGACTACAGCCATGAAATTAAAAACACTTGCTCCTTGGAAGACAAGCTATGGCCAACCTAGAAGGCATATTAAAAAGCAGAGACATTACTTTGCCAACAAAGGTCCATCTAGTCAAAGGTATGGTTTTTCCAGTGGTCATGTATGGATGTGAGAGTTAGATTATAAAGAAAGCTGAGCACTGAAGAATTGATGCTTTTGAACCATTGTGTTGGAAAAGACCCTTGAGAGTCCCTTGGACTGCAAGGAGATCCAACCAGTCCATTCTAAAGGAGATCAGTCCTGGGTGTTCATTGGAAGGACTAATGCTGAAGCTGAAACTAATACTTAGGATATCTGATGCGAAAACCTGACTCATTGGAAAAGACCGTGATGCTGGGAAAGACTGAAGACAGTAGAAGGGGACGACAGAGGATGAGATGGTTGGATGACATCACCAACTGGATGGACATGAGTTTGAATGAGCTTCGGGAGTTGGTGATGGACAGGGAAGCCTTGCGTGCTGCAGTCCAGGGGGTTGCAGAGTCAGACACGACTGAGTCACTGAACTGATAGTGTCATGTAGCTGAAGCATTCAGGACAATGCAGATTGGTACTAGGTGAATTTGAAGCAGACATTTGGGCCAAGTCTTTTGGGCCATCTTGAGCCATGATAGCTACTTACTGAGGCCCTCTTTATTTTTTTAGGATTGGTATTATTTCTTCCTTAACTTTTTTAAAATTTATTTTTTAATGGAAGGATAATTGCTTAACAGAATTTTGTTGTTTTCTGTCAAATATTAACATGAATCAGCCATAGAGAAGATAAAATCAGTCAATCCTAAAAGAAATCATTACTGAATATTCACTGGAAGGACTGACACTGAAGCTAAGGCTGAAGCTCCAATACTTTGGCCACCTGATGTGAAGAGCTGACTCACTGGAAAAGACCCTGATGCTGGGAAAGATTGAGGGCAGGAAGAAAAGAAGAAAGAAAAGAAGAAAAGAAGATGAGATAGTTGGATGGCATCACTGACTCAATGGACATTCATCTGAGCAAACTCCAGGAGATAATGAAGGACATGGAAGGCTGGTGTGTTGCAGGCCATAGGGTTGCAAAGAGTCAGATAAGACTAAACAACACTGATTATGCTTTACCTTCAATAATGTGCTCTTTAAGTCCTCTCTTATCTGGCCTCTACCTAGTCCCCAAGTTTCTTTTTCTACTGTGTTTATCCTAGTTATTTCCTTTATATGAACTGCTATTCCCCAATTTCCATGGTTGCCATGGCACTGCCACACTCATGGCACTCAGCTCACACTCTCAGCCTCATCACATATGCTGGCTTCCAGTGACTGGCTATAGTGCATGCTTGCTAAGTTGATTCAGTCATGTCTGACTCTTTTCAACCCTATGGATTTTAGCCTGCCAGACACCTCTGTCCGTGGGATTCTCCAGGCATGAATACTGGACTGGGTTGCCATGCCCTCCTCCAGGGAATCTTCCTGACCCAGGGATCAAACCTGCATCTCTTATGTCTCCTGCATTGCGTGTGGGTTCTTTACCACAAGCCCTACCTAGGAAGCCTGATTAGCTTTAGGGATCCACATGATCCAAGAGAGGCCAATTCGAGTACCCCTTGCTTCAAAGGAGAGTATATAGGTCAAACAGTTTTTCTAGTAAGTTTGTTACTAGATCATTTTTCTTTATTTACAATTGCAAAAGATGTGTGGCAACACATGCCATGAGTTACACTGAGTGCTAATTATACTATTTTTTTCTTACTAACAACTGGAGCAGAGAAATAGTACAAGATCTCCTGAGCCTTCCTAATTTTGTCTGGAGTGTGCCTGGAATGAATGGTATTTGCTGTAGACAAAAATGTCCAAGAGAAAGATGCCACCCACCTTCATACCACACTACGTATTTATGAATTAGCCTAAAGGAGAGTGGAAAAGACCTGACATCTGTAAGTGAAAAAGAATTTATCAGGGGATCACTGGACCCAGAAGCAGGCACAGGAAGTATGAATACCATGGGTCAGGTCTGCACTCTGGCATTCCTGGGAATGGCCTTGAGGAATCTCTATATACTGGAATCACCAAAACCAATGGTGTTGGCATTTTTCTGTAAACTGGTTCAGTTAAGTTCACTGCTGTACGCCAAGAAAAGAAGAGGAAGAAAATTTGTTCCTTTTCACTTAATGAGAAGAGGTACTGGCCCATACCATTACTTCATAGCAAAACAGGGGACAAAGAACTCAGAAATGTTGGTAATTCAAACAGTAACTTGCAAAACATATATATAATGCCATTGATGGAAATTATCTTTCCTGGGTCTTTTGGAGTTCTCTGGATGTTATAGCTGTTCTAGAAGGAAACAAAAGCTTCTTATAAAGCGTATCTAGAGAAAATTTCTCCTCTATCTAAAAAGGTTATTTTTTCTCAGACCATTTGTGAGAATGTAATATATTTGATTATCCCAAATACAGAATAGAGGAAGGTGGGGTGGGAACAGATATCATAGTCAGACCACCTTCACACTCCCTAAGAACTGGGATTTAGCATCTGTAATGCTGTCTTAAGGTTTACATTTTTAAAGGGAGATTTTAAATTATTACTCCGTGAATGAGTGAAATATTATTAAAAGTTTTGGGAGGATGATGAAAAGAGATGTTAAACAGGCATAACACATTAAACAGACCCAGGTGAGTGTGTGGTTAATTGAGTTAGTAAAATCGTGTTAAACATGTGCAGGACTTTTCTTTAATCAATTTATGTTGTGAATCTCCAAAAAGTACAAAAATAATCAGGATTTACAAAGTTCACTTACCTAAGAAAAGCTTTTATTTTTCTACTCAGTTTCTTAAAGTTCTAATTCTTTTATTATTAGTATTATTTATTTATTTTTGGCTGTATCTGTTGACTCTCGGGCTTCCTCTGTAGTTGCGGCAAGTGGGGGCTATTCCCTAGTTGTGGTGTGCAGGCTTGTCATTCAGGTGGCTTCTCTTTTTGCAGACCTCAGGCTCTAGGGCTCTTAGGAATCAGTAGTTACAGCACTTGGGCTCAGTAGTTGTGACTCCTGAGCTCTAATGCACAAGCTCAGGAGTTGTGCAGCATGGGCTTAATTGTTCTGTCTCATGTGGGATCCTCTTGTATCAGGGATCAAACCTATGATTCCCCCATTGGCTGGTGGATTCTTCACTACTGAGCCACCAGGGAAGCCCCTAAAGTTCTAATTCTTAAATACCATTAAATACTAATTGAGCATTTAATATGTTCCAGGAACTCCAGTAATTGGTTTACACAAATTATTTGATACACATGACAAGTCCAATGTAAATCCATTACTTCTCTCATTTTACAGAGAGGAAAACTATGGTTCTGTATATTTAGCATCGTCTCCAAAACATTGCTTGTATATGGAGGCATTTGATTTGAACCAAGGCAGTCTGACTCCAGAACTTTTGTTGTTAACCACCTGATCTTGCCACCCATAGTTCTTTAGACTAGCATGAAAAAAAGATGGCAAAGAATATAGAATTCTTTAATAAGGCTTGTCTTCTATATAAATGAGTATTTTATTACCTGGGGCTTTCCCAGTGGCTCAATGGTAGAGAATCTGCCTATAATGCAGGAGACCCAGGAAACTCAGGTTCGATTCCTGGGTCAAGAAGAACCCCTGGAGGAGGTCATGACAACCCACTCCAGTATTCTTGCTAGGAAAATCCCACGGACAGAGGAGCCTAGTGGGCTACAGTCCATAGCATTGCAAAGAGACACAACTGAAGCAACTGAGCAGGAGCATTCTGTTTTAGAACATGTGATTTCCCTAGAAAATACATTTGTCTAATAGGATTCACAAGAGTGAATCATGTTTTAGATGGATCCACCAATACGTCTACAAGGAAACTCACCAAATAATTTATTTTAAAAAGACAGCATCATAGAAAACCTTAGCTGTGCTTTCCTTTTGTCCCTTATTTGGGAAAGTGAGTGAGTTTGTAATTAATACCTTTTGAAAATGAATCTTTGGGACTATACACACTTGTACTACAACACAAAACCAGGAAAACACCTGGATTCTTCTGAGACTTTCCATCAATTTTAGATCACACCCTAATCAAGAACTCTAGGAATTACTGAAAGGGAAAAAGTGTACTAGAATCTCCCCCCAAAGCCTTTCACTGGCATTTTCCTGATTCTGTGTTAAATTTCCTGGCCTATTTATAGTAACAAACTTCCTGACTCAATTGGCACTTAGTCCTGGAAGACTAAGACACTGTTTGCGATAATTGGTAGGGTTACTTGGTTCATATAGCTATCCCTTGTGATGTTTTTAACCTTATGGCACTGTAACCATTGGTGTATCTCATTCTGAGCTTGGAAAATGGTGATGGGAGACATTTGGGGGAAAAGGATCTTTTGTTAAAGAAATATGGGTTACCTGTAGTAGAAGTATTAGATAAAAAGAGAAAAGTTTTGTGTACCAAGTCGTTTATTGGTGTTTATTTTTAATGATGACACTTAGTAAATATTTCCCAAAGTTGATAGTGACTTAATGGTATGTGTGTGTGTTAGTTGCTCAGTCATGTCTGACTCTTTGCCACCCCATGGACTGTAGCCCACCAGGTTCCTCTGTCCATGGAATTCTCCAGGCAAGAGTACTGGAGTGGGTAGCCATGCCCTTCTCCAGGGGATCTTCCCAACCTAGGGATTGAACCCAAGTCTCCTGGACTTCAGGCAGATTCTTTATCATTTCAACTACCCAGGAAGCCGACTTAATGGTAGACAAAGCAGTTGAATGTTTTGCAACCATTAAAATAGCATTTATAAGATGGTTTAATAATATGGAAAATTATTTTTATGAAGATAAGAAGAAAAGCAGAATACACAAGTGTATATATTTGGGGAATACACATACAAAGAAAACAGAAAGAAATAACTGGAAACTCATCAGGAACTGGAATGATGGAATTGTGAGTAACAACATATGCGTTCTTTTTTCTGCTTCTGTGCGTTTTGTGGATTTACCACAATGACCTCTTTTTTCTTTAGAATTTAAAACCAAATTTTTAAAAGGTTAAAATGCATTTTTAAAAATCAGGTGAAAGTATTTGGTGCACTGATATGATATTCTGACTAGTGCTTTCTCCTGAAATAAGAGAACCTGGCTGAGTTCAGTTTGTGGGTTATGCTGACTGAGCTCTGAAGGATCTTTTTGCCTCTATTTCCTATGATAATCAGGCCTGAAGGACTAGTTACCACCTTTGGCTAACCACCTTCAATTCTTCCTTCCTAAGAGCACCCTGTTGTCCCTTTGGAGCAAACCCTCATTGTATGTAGTTGGGTGTAAGGTAAGGCTGCTTTTCCACTCTTTCTCCTCTTCTAGGTTACCCATATGCTGAGGCTTTACATTTTGACTTAGTAGCTCTGGAACACAGTATTAGTATGTGATTTACACTTGGTCAGACATTTCCTGCTACGGTGTCATGCCATGTTTCCTCCTATTAACAGTACTTGGGAGCTCTATTGATATCTGCTCATTTGTAAGCCTAGTTCTCCAGGCTTCCATCAGTTCTGTGACTTCCTTCTTATCATTTCAGTAAATTCCCTTCCGATGCATCTACAATTGGGTTCCATTGCTTTGAATCCAGAATGCTGACTAATACATACAATGACAATCATTCTACATAGTGAGTATCAGCAATTACTTTCCTTCAGGTCCATCAGATCAGATCAGTCGCTCAGTCGTATCCGACTCTTTGCCACCCCATGAATTGCAGCATGCCAGGCCTCCCTGTCCATCACCAACTCCCGGGGTTCACTGAGACTCACTTCCATTGAGTCAGTGATGCCATCCAGCCATCTCATCCTCTGTCCTCCCCTTCTCCTCCTGCCCCCAATCCCTCCCAGCATCAGAGTCTTTTCCAATGAATGAGTCAACTCTTCGCATGAGGTGGCCAAAGTACTGAAGTTTCAGCTTTAGCATCATTCCTTCCAAAGAAATCCCAGGGTTGATCTCCTTCAGGATGGACGGGTTGGACCTCCTTGCAGTCCAAGAGACTCTCAAGAGTCTTCTCCAACACCACAGTTCAAAAGCATCAATTCTTTGGCACTCAGCCTTCTTCACAGTCCAACTCTCACATCCATACATGACCACAGGAAAAACCATAGCCTTGACTAGACGGACCTCTGTTGGCAAAGTAATGTCTCTGCTTTTCAATATGCTATCTAGGTTGGTCATAACTTTGCTTCCAAGGAGTAAGTGTCTTTTAATTTCATGGCTGCAGTCACCATCTGCCATGATTTTGGAGCCCAGAAAAATAAAGTCTGACACTGTTTCCACTGTTTCCCCATCTATTTCCCATGAAGTGATGGGACCGGATGTTATGATCTTCATTTTCTGAATGTTGAGCTTTAAGCCAACTTTCTCACTCTCCACTTTCACTTTCATCAAGAGGCTTTTGAGTTCCTCTTCACTTTCTGCCATAAGGGTGGTGTCATCTGCATATCTGAGGTTATTGACATTTCTCCCGGCAATCTTGATTCCAGCTTGTGTTTCTTCCAGTCCAGCGTTTCTCATGATGTACTCTGCATATAAGTTAAAGAAGCAGGGTGACAATATACAGCCTTGACGTCCTCCTTTTCCTATTTGGAACCAGTCTGTTGTTCCATGTCCAGTTCTAACTGTTGCTTCCTGACCTGCATACAAATTTCTCAAGAGGCAGATCAGGTGGTCTGGTATTCCCATCTCTTGAAGAATTTTCCACAGTTTATTGTGATGCACACAATCAAAGGCTTTGGCATAGTCAATGAAGCAGAAATAGATGCTTTTCTGGAACTCTCTTGCTTTTTCCATGATCCAGCGGATGTTGGCAATTTGATCTCTGGTTCCTCTGCCTTTTCTAAAACCAGCTTGAACATCAGGAAGTTCACGGTTCACATATTGCTGAAGCCTGGCTTGGAGAATTTTGAGCATTACTTTACTAGCATGTGAGATGAGTGCAATTGTGTGGTAGTTTGAGCATTCTTTGGCATTGCCTTTCTTTGAGATTGGAATGAAAACTGACCTTTTCCAGTCCTGTGGCCACTGCTGAGTTTTCCAAATTTGCTGGCATATTGAGTGCACCACTTTCACAGCATCAGCTTTCAGGATTGAACATAGCTCAACTGGAATTCCATCACCTCCACTAGCTTTGTTCGTAGTGATACTTTCTAAGGCCCACTTGACTTCACATTCCAGGATGTCTGGCTCTAGGTCAGTGATCACACCATCATGATTATCTGGGTCATGAAGATCTTTTTTGTACAGTTCTTCTGTGTATTCTTGCCATCTCTTCTTCAGGTCTATAAAAGTTAGCAAGAAAACATTTCAGTATCCAAATAAAATTAAAAGTAGAGGCTAACTGCCATAATATAACACTTCACTCAGAAGGACCTAGTGAAAACATTAAAAACCATGATACATTAGTTTAAAGCTTTAAAAGTGTTCTAATGTCCCAAATACATTTTAGACTTCCATATAGGTTGAGAACTAATTCTCAGATTAGCCATGAACTGGTGGACTCAGATCAAAATGTCATTTTCCAATTTGAAGCAGACAGCTGCAGTACATTACAGGGTTCTTGATTGTCTTATGCTCCTAGTTTTCTTTTGTCATTGTTTTGCTGGCTGTTCTTCAAGACCTTTTGTTGCGAAGGACATAGACTTTGGCCAGTTTAAGCTAATCTCAGTGTTCTGAAGATAACCTGCTAATGTTCCAATTCCTTTGTAATTAAAATCTTCCTGGAGTGATTCATTGGATTTGTCATAACTCTCATGACAGCAGGGCCAAGCAGAAGACCCAAACCTGTCTCCTGTAGTCTTTTACACAATAACTTTCCCCTCAATAGACACTCAGCTCCTTCAAACAGCTTTAATTCAATGAATCAGGCGTTCTCTTAGAAGGTCTAGAAACCAAAGCAGCTTTTAAAACAGGAAGCTGATGTAATTGGCTTTGAGTTCTGTCCTAAAGAGATATTTTGATAGATTTGATTCTACTTGCTCAGCTAGCTGGTTAACCAGGATAACACAATTGACTTGCAAATAGATTTCTTCAAAAGAATACAAACACAGCCACCGTTCCTTCAAAAACAGCAGTGGGAAAGGAGGCTTCCGGTTGTTATGGGGCCAGGACAACTTGTGCTTGTTTCCTCCTGTGTAGACTACTAACCCCTTTCCCTCCTTCCCTCCCTCTTCCATTTCCTCCCTCCTTCCTCCCCTCCTGGCTTACCCAGGGTGAGGAAAGCAGGAGCTGCTGCCAGGTCTCCTGAAAATGTGACAGCAGGAGGATGATACAGCATTTTCAGGACTCCAGAAAACCGAGTCTCTGCTTTCTTTTTAGAGCCGAAATCATGCCCTATGTGTTGCCACTGTTAATGTTGTCTAGTCCCAGAGATAAAACCTCTCTTCCTTATTTCTTCCCAGCCATGCCAATTCTCTCCTCCAAACCCTAGGTGGTGTCTCCTCATTCCTGTTTTCAGCTGAAGACTTTATTCCTGGACTTCAGTGGTCATACAATGAGCTCAAGCTGCCTTTCTCCACCTTCCTTTCCCCTCACCTGGCTAAGCTTGTTTCAGGCTAATCATTCTCTTCCTTGCCCTGGTTCTCCTGCCTTCTGTTTTTGAGACACGTCTTGGCTTAGGTGGCCTTTCTGGTTCTCCTTACTACCAAAGATAAACTTTTCTCATGTCCTCATTTTGTAGGTACAATTTTGCATAAATTATTTTATTTTTTTCTACCCTTCCTATGGATCAGTTCAGTTCAGTTCAGTTGCTCAGTCGTGTCTGACTCTTTGCGACCCCATGAATTGCAGCACGCCAGGCCTCCCTGTCCATCACCAACTCCTGGAGTTCACTCAAACTCACATCCATCGAGTCAGTGATGCCATCCAGCCATCTCATCCTCTGTCGTCCCCTTCTCCTCCTGCCCCCAATCCCTCCCAGCATCAGAGTCTTTTTTTTTTTTTTTCATCAGAGTCTTTTCCAATGAGTCAACTCTTTGCATGAGGTGGCCAAAGTACTGGAGTTTCAGCTTTAGCATCATTCCTTCCAAAGAACACCCAGGACTGATCTCCTTTAGAATGGACTCAGGTATTATTAATATAGGCACTGGAATACAATAGTGATGATGTATATATGGATTCTGTTTTCAGGGCTCACTAGTTAGTAGAGAATTAGAAAATGAATTACAGTGCATGGAATAAGTGATGGGTGAAGGCTAGCGCTCTAGGGACAGTGGCAAGGCTCCCTCACTTCCTTGCTGGGATGTGGGGGGTGGGGTGGGGGTCTTCCTCCATAAAGTAAGAGTTAAATGAGCAGGGAGATTAAGCAGGAGTCAGTGAGGGGATGTAGGTGAGTCTACCAAACCAAGAAAACAGGTTTTTGCTCTTATTTCTGTCAATCGGATAGTTAATACACACAAATCATGAAATTTTTGAAAAACAGAAAACAATAAAATAGGAAAAAAACTCTTAAGTCCTTATCATTCAAATAGGAGCCATGAACATAATGGCACCTTTTCTTCTAATTACGGTTGTATATATGGTGGGGGATGAGGAAGTAATGAAGAAATAAGCTAGATTTCCTATTTTTAAAATTATTTACTGTATATACAATTTTGAATACTGCTCTTTTTTTTTTTTTAACTTAAAATTGTACTATAAGCTTTGTTTCATTCCATTAAAACTTTCCAAAACATCATTTTAATGGCTCATTTAGTCTTTCTACATGAGTCCCTCCTGCTTTCTCTCCCTTCTGTGGTCACACAGTAATTTCTCTTGTTCATGCCTCCAAATCAGACTTGCCTTTTTAGCACTCCCTGGGAATGGTAATATTGGTCACATTTGTAGTCTCCTTCATTTGTGTGAATTTAGAATGGCCCAGTGCTCTCAAATGGTTAGGTCAAAGGTAGCTAAACCCAGGATATTCCAGGCATCATCTTTCACTGCCTCTGGGACTCCCTTCTGTGTGTGTCACCAAGTGATTCTGACTAATCTGTCAGTTGATGTTCCTTTAAAACATAAACAAGAACCCAAAGCTAACACACTTTGGCTGAATCTACTCTGAATCTTATTTGACTCCTTTCATCTGGCAACAATTTCAGTCCCACACACTGTGAGTTATTGATTTTACCAGTCATCATTTGTCCTGGAACTTTCCCTTTAATCAGGGTTAGGGAAGGGGTTGGGACATCATGTGCGAGACATTATTGATAGCTTCCCTTGCTAAAATAGTTAATTCATAGGCAGCTGCACTGCAAATCCATGCAAGGAAGTTACCATTATCACATCTGTATTTGCTCCTGTCTTATTATTATCACATCATCAATATTATCATTATTCTTGATACCATTCACAATATGCTCTCTATATGCCATTCATTGTGCTTAGTGAGTTACTCATATTATGTTATTGGGATTTCACAATAACCGCCTGAGGTAAGTGTTATTTGGATCCCTATTTCCAAGAATTTTGAAAAACAATAGCTAGTAAATCAGTGGGTTAATGATTGAACTAGATTTATCTGATTCTGGAGTGAGGTGTGTGATCTTAAGAGAGAAGAAATAGGAGAAGGAAATTGGGAGAAGCACATTAGAAAAGGGAAAGACTGGAGAATATCTTCACACTAGGAGTACTTGAGACAGTTATTAGCCTTTATGTGTCTTACTTCGCAAAGACAATTTGGCAAAAGTTTAATGTCTATATTGACACTGAGAATCCAAAGAATTCTATGGAAAAGGAAGATGTTATTCATTTGTACTCATGGATTCTATTTCCCCATATGTATTATGATTATACTGGTTGCTCTCTTTTTTCTACTAAATACAGGTCTTTTTGATAGTGTTCCTTCCAGCCTCATTTAGTCCTGGAGTCTAAGTGAAGTCCTAGCTGCTGTATTTTAGGCTTAGATGGGTGATGTTAAGGTTAGTCTACCAATGGATTTCTTGAGGTACAGTCACATACTTTAATTTTTGTTACTTTTATGTTTCTGTTTTATTTTTTCCTCCTCCTCTATCCTGGCACCAAGTATAGTATGGAAAACATACAGATATCTAATTTTCATCATATTTAAGTTTTCTGTGCTTTATGATGTTCTGATGTCTTAAAATAATTTTGTGGCTGGGAGAAGACAACCCTTCGAGGGCTAGCCAATTCTTAGAGGTAGTGAAGAGCCCAGCTTGGATCTGATTTTTATATACAGGCTCACCAATCCAGAGCCAAACCTCCTCTATCTGGTTCTTACACCCCAGGAGGAAATATACCTCTGCCTTAATCATCCTAAGGCTAAGTGCCAGGCAACTAGAGATCACTCCTCTAGCCCCAAAGCAGTCATCTATCCAATCCTAAACTCTTTATCCAGCCCTGATTTATCTTTCCTATGGAAAGCCTAAATAAGGCTTGACCCTATCCCCTGCTCCTGCTTTTGCTTCCTGGAAAGTGAAAGTCACTCAGTTGTGTCCAACTCTTTGTGACCCCATGGACTGTAGTCCATGGAATTCTCCAGGCCAGAATTCTGGAGTGGGTAGCCTTTCCCATTTCCAGGGGATCTTCCTGACACATGGATTGAACCCAGGTCTCCCTCATTGCAAGTAGATTCTTTACTGGCTGAGCCACAAAGGAAGCCCTGAAACCTAATGTTATTTGTATAGCTCTGCAGTGAGTCAGGCCTCGCTAGAGGAACTTGGAGTAACATTAAATCTTTTAATGAATTGACCTCTCCATGTCATCATTGAATCACCTTAAAAATTAAAACCTGGCCACAGAAAACATTTAAGGTGTGATATTTGTGGCA
Organism: Bos grunniens; assembly: GCF_055505025.1. Classification (NCBI taxonomy): domain Eukaryota; kingdom Metazoa; phylum Chordata; class Mammalia; order Artiodactyla; family Bovidae; genus Bos; species Bos grunniens. The sequence continues at coordinate 75,284,622 of NC_141170.1, forward strand.
GACATATTCTAAGGTGCCCCACAGTCTACATCTGTTGGTGTGAGTGTCCTTGTGGAACTTCATACCCTTAAGTGTGAGCAGAGACTGTGACTTTCCTCTACCTAGTGGAATGTGACAAAGGAGATGGCATGTCACTTTTATGATCCTGTTATGTTATAAAAGATTTCATCTTACAGGAATGCTCATTCCTGAAGCTCTTCTTGCTGACTTGGTGAAGTAAGTGGCCATGCTGGAGAAGCCATCATAGCAAAGAACTCTGGGAAACCCTTAGTTGTTGAGGGCTCATCCAGCCCACAGTCAGCAAGAAGCTGGAGCCCCCAGTCTAATGATCTCAAAGAAACAAACTCTGAGAACACACTGAATGAGTTTGGAAATGGATTATTTTCATTTGAGTTTCCAGATAAGAATGCAGCCCACTTGACATACCTTGAACGTACTCCTTTGAGACTGTCAAGTGGAAGACTCCACAAGTGTTAGTCGCTCAGTCGTGCCCAACTCTTTGCGACCCCATGGACTGCAGCCCACCAGGCTCCTCTGTCCATGAGATTTCCCAGGCAAGGATACTGGAGTGGGTTGCCATTTCCTTCTCCAAAAGATCTTCCCAACCCAGGGATCGAACCCAGGTCTCCTGCACTGCAGGCAGATTCTGTACCACCTGAGCTACAAGGGAAGCCCCCTAAAGTGGAAGACTCCACTAAGCTGTTATCAGACTTGCACAGCAACTGTCAGATAATGCATGTGTGTTCTTTTACACTGCTAAATTTGTGGTAATTTTTATGTAGCAGTAGATAACTGATAAAGCATTCAATAGCAACCTAACTTGTCTTCTTTTCCTTCCTGACTTATTCTTGTTGTTCAGTCACTTAGTTATGTCTGACGCTTTGCAGTCCTATGGACTGCAGGGTATCAGGAACTTGCTCAAACTCATGTCCATGGAATCAGTGATGTCATCCAGCTATTTCATCTTCTGTCATTCCCTTCTCCTCCTGCCTTCAATTTTTCCCAGCCTCAGGGTCTTTTCTAATGAGTCAGCGCTTCACATCAAGTGGTCAAAGTATTGGCACTTCAGCTTCAGCATCAGTCCTTCCAATGAATATTCAGGATTGATTTCCTTTAGGATTGACTGGTTTGATCTCCTTGCTGTCCAAGGGACTCTCAAGAGTCTTCTCCAATACCACAGTTCAAAAGCATCAGTTCTTCGGCACTCAGCTTTCTTTATGGTCCAGCTCTCACATCCATACATGGCTATTGGAAAAATCATAGTTTTGACGGACCTTTATGGCAAAAAAAGTCTCTGTTTTTTAATACACTATCTAGGTTTGTCATAGCTTTTCTTCCAAAGAGCAAGAGTTTTTTTAATTTCATGGCTGCAGTCACCATCTGCATTCTAGCAGAACTCATTAGTAACCTCCATATTACCAGTGTAATGGTTCCTTTTTTATTACAGGTCCTCTCAGTGACATCCCCACCTACATCTTTTGAAACTGAAGATCATTTTAAGCTCTAAGCCCTTTCAAGCCTCTCTAGGGCTCCCTTGGTGGCTCAGACAGTAAACAATCTGCAATGCAGGAGACCTGGGTTTGATCCCTGGATTGGGAAGACCCCCTGGAGGAGGGCATGGCAACCCACTCTAGTGTTCCTGTCTGGAAATCCCATGGACAGAGGAGCCTAGAGGGCTACAGTCCCCTGGGTCACAAAGAGTCGGACACAACTGAAGCAACTTAGCATGTATGCATGCCTTTCTCTATTGTACTAGAAATGCCTGGAAGGCAGAGCTTAATTTCCTAATTAATTTCATTTTTGCATTTCCGGTGTTATGAGCAATAGAAAGTGTTCACGTAGATTGATCTTTGGTTGAACTGATAAATAGCAGGTATAAGTACAATAGTATTTGAGGTATGCTTGCTTCCCTTGTGGCTCAGCTGGTAAAGAATCCACCTGCAGTGTGGGAGACCAGCGTTCGATCCCTGAGTTGGGAAGATCCCCTAGAGTAATGAAAGCTGCCCACTGCAGTATTCTGGCCTAGAGAATTCCATGGACTGTATAGTCCATGGGGTCACAAAGACTCAGACATGACTGAGCAAATTTCACTCACTCACTAACTTTGAAACTTAGGGTACTGCACAGAGAATTGGGAGAGATGGAAGTGAGGAAGCATGTACAGTGAATCCATTTTTCCTAGTTACCCCATTGGATAACTCTGCTGCAATCACTGTGGCTTTAGCCTTCTAGAGGTCTCTTTGAGGGTTTGGTCAAAGCAGTTAATTATTGGGTTTTAAATTATTTCATATTCAAGTCCCAGTGTTGTTCAAGTTTTTCCAGTTATTTTAGCCATGTTTTCGGAAAGTCTTGCTAGTTCTATTAAATATATCAACCTAATGGGAATGGAGCAGTGGTGGAGGTCGTGGGTGGAGAGGCATGTGTGAAGGAGAAGGGGAGAAGAATCAGCTAAAGACAAATGCATACAGACACACATTCTGAATCCGTAGTAGTGGTCCTGTGTAGTCACAGCTTGTTTGCTCTGAGTATAATTCTCTGAACTGTGCACTGGAGTGAAATGTATGAGGAAAGTGAAGGGGGCCAGGTGTGATTGGGGTTAGGCTAGGCATTGCTAAAGGTCCCTTAATGGTTGTCGACTGGAACAAGTCAAGGCCTGAATTTGCCCTTTTCATTTATCTTTAAAGCAGGTTGAGTTTACAGATAATTACAGGGTATCCTGGTTGTTTTCCTTTGATGTTTTCCTAGCTCGCAGAAGACCACTACACAAACAAAGCAAGCCAGGAGCGAGGATACTGCAGGCTCACTTTCTTTGCTTTTCCCAGCCCCCAAATAACAGCTGAGGCTCAGTTTCTGGGAACTTCAGAGCTAAATTCTGGCATCAGCTCTGCAGTGAAAGTTACTCCCAGTGAATTTTGGAAAAGAGAGAACCACAACTGCCAGTCCACTATTCAAGTTGCTTTCATTGTCATCAGATGACAAGGAAATAAGGTAGAGCAAAATCAGAATCTGCATCTTATTTCTAAAACATTGTAAAATTGGGTTCAAATGGAAATCTGTGTTTGAGGAAAATGCTACATGCATTTGATTCAAGCAGATATATTTAGTATAGACAGATGTATTGAAGGATGCCAGATGTGTTGGGTGAAGCCAGATGTATAAGAGAAGTCAGATGCATATGTGTCTTCCTTGCACTTGAAAGGAAGAAGTGAAAGGTGAAAGTACATATAAAAGTGGGTAGTGACCACTGTGACACCAACATTAAGACATGGGGGAAGCTCAGCTGTCTTTTCTGTATTAAACCTTAAAATCTGCAAGAAGTGGGTAAAAGAAAACGTACAAAACCACTTACAGAGACGAGTAGTAGCTGATTGAGAGTACTGCCCACTGCATTTTTATTACAATGCCTTGGGTGTTTCTTTTGTGCTTCTCCACTAATATTAGTTGTAAGTGTTTAATTCCTTTGTTTAGCTTAATTTAATATTTTCTTTTAAACAATAACATTTTATAAGAACTGACAAAATAAAAAATTTAATTTTCAAACACAATACCTATTTATCCTCATATTGAACCAGAAAACATTATGAACAAGAAAAACAAGAGGAAAAAACCTGTTGGGGCCGTGTTTTCATTTTAGTCTGTGTCTTTGTTCTCTCTTTGCAGAAGTGAAGGTCTGATAAATTTTTCACACACCATAAGTAATGCAGGGAGGAAGAAGAGAAGGTAATTTATATGAATAAGCCCATGAATGAGTCATAGCCAACATCTCCTGCCACCTCCAAACCCCACTTCTAGTGCTGGGAATTGGAGGGAAGGAACAGCATAGAAAATTGACCATTTAGTACCATACCAAACCAGAAATAACATGGCACAAAACAATAATGTGACATTTTACAAACTAATAAATACTAAACCCACTTCTCACCGCCTCTCTGTCATATTTTCCCAGTAATGAGGACCATGACATGGGCCGCCCTTACAGAAGAACCAGGAGAGACTGGCAGGAATTTCTCTACCTTAAGAAAATGTCTGGCAGAAATGTAATTCCTTTCCTTATACAGGGTGATATAAAAGTGTATATGAATAAAGATATATTTTATTGGAATTGAACATTGCAATTCATCAGCACACAGCATGTGTTGTTATACTGATAGCACTTGTCTGTTAAAATATGAAGTTCCCATTATCATTCTAGCTGTTATGGTTCTTTGAAATAAAAGTTCCAGAGCAAAATAATTTGACTTTCATAAGTGGTATGAGAGTATTCACAGGGGGAATAGAAGATATCGATCTGTGATGATCAGATGAATCTGTGGAGCTATTACCTATGCCAAGGTGGCAAAGTGTAAATCCCACCTCCATAGACACCCTGGGATGGGAATCCAGTATCAGTGGTTTTCAAAGTTTCCCAAGTGATTCTAGTGTCAACCAGGTTGGCAAAACCAGGAACAGAAAAACTAAGAAGGCGGAATGTGATGGACTGCTAGTATTACCAGAGAAAGTCCTTTCTTGTAGCAAAATGGACTAAGAGCATGTGAACATTTTTTTTTTTTCAATTCATTGGGCTATAGTCACTTGACAATGTTGTGTCAGTTTCTCTGTACAACAAAGGAAATCAGCTATATGTATACATATACATATATCCCCTGCTTCCTGGATCTCTCTTCCCCTATCCCACCCATCTAGGTCACCACAGAGCATCAAGCTGAGTTCTGTGTACTATACAACATGTTTTCACTGACTATCTATTTTACACATGGTAATGTATATATGTCAATCTCAGTCTCCCGCTTCAACCCTGCCTCCCAGGTCCACACATCCATTCGCTATGTCTGCATAGAGAATGCCCTGCAAGATTTGTTTTTCTTTTTCTGACTTTCTTTCTTCTCTTTCTCTTTCTGTCTTACTTCACTCTATATAACAGAATCTAGGCCCATCCACATCTATGCTTATAACTCAATTTCATTCCCTTTTATGGCTGAGTAATATTCCACTGTATATATGAACCACATCTTCTTTATCCTTTCATCTGTCAGTGGACATTTAGGTTGGTTCCATGTCCTGGCTATTGTAGACAGTGCTGCGAAGAACAATGGGATGTATGTCTAGGAGAGGGAGTGGAGAAAAGGGAATCCTCTGGCACTGTTGGTGGGAATATAAATGCATACAGTCACTACAGAGAACAATATGGAGGTTCCTTAAAAAACTAAAAATAGAACTAACATATGCTCCAGCAATCCTACTACTGGGCATATACCCTGAGAAAACCATAATTCAAAAAGACACATGCACCCCAAAATTCATTGCAGTACTATTTACAGTAGTCAGAGTGTGTGAGTTTCATTCCAGTGCAAATCAATTTATGCTTCCTTGCTTTAGCTCCATGCTAAGCACACTCTTGGATCTAATGTGGCTTCTTGTATTATTCAGACTATTGAGGAATTTGGGGCTGATCTGTTAACACCAGAGATCTGGTGTATGAGATGCTTACATGTTTTATTGTATCTGCACTGGAAGATTAAGTCTTTACCACTGGACCACCAGGGAAGTCTGTTTCGTTGTATCTGAATCAATCAAATGGCTTCAGCTCCTATTGTCTTCTAAGATTGATCAGACAATTCATTCCCCAATACCTGCTTACTTTGGAGACTCAAACCTTTGGGTTTAAAGGCTGTAGGAGATTAAACCAAAATAAGCCAACTAGAACACTGCACCATGGGACAGAGACCTTTGGCCTTCTCTTGGAGCTATCCATGGGAAAGTGAAAAGTGGAAGTGTTAGTGCTCAGTTGTGTCCAACTCTTTGCAACCCCGTGGACTGTAGCCCATCAGGCTCCTCCATCCATGGGATTTTCCAGGAAAGAACAATGGAGTGGGTTGCCATTTCCTTCTCCAGGGGATCTTCCTGACCTAGGGATCAAACCCAGGTGTCCCGCATGGCAGGCAGACTCTTTACCATTGGAGTATTCTTAGTTTTGACCTCTTGTGCTTTTTTCTATTCTTGGAGCCCATCCACAATAACATGTTACCTTTAAGAGTCATGTCCTCTTTGGCTCCTCATGGTTTTGACCCTTTCTTAAATGTTCCTTGTTTTTGATGATCCTAATAATTTAGAAGAATGCTAGTCAGATATTTTGTAAAATGTTCCTCAGTTTTGTCTGATTTTTTTCCCTCATGATTAGATTGGGCTAATGATTTTTTAAAATATTTGTTTATTTGGCTGTACCTGGTCTTAGTTGCATTAGGTGGGATCTTCAGTCTTCATAGCACCATGCAAGATCTCATTCCCTGACCAGGGATTGAACCTTGACCCTCTGCATGGGGAGGGTGGAGTCTTACCCACTAGACCACCAGAGAAATCCCTGGGTTAATGAGTTTTGAGTAAAGAGCACAGGATCAAAGAGAAATTTCCAGTATGTCCTATCAAAGGTGTGTGTGTGTGTGTGTGTATGTGTTCAGTCGCTCAGTCATGTCTGACTCTTTGCAGCCCCATGGACTATAATATCAAATGACTTATTGCTGTATCTATAGACCTTGATCACCTGTCTTAAGTAATATCTGTCAGTTTACTCCACTGTAAAGTTACTCTTTCCAGCCCGTTCCCACACTGTCGTCTTTTTAAAAGGAAGTCACTGTAGAGGGCCCACACTGAAGGAGTGGAGAGTTCTACACCACCTTCTGGAGGGTGGGCTGAATACATGAAATGTTTTGAATTCTGTATGGAGGATTTGTCTCTTTTCCCCCATTTATTTATCAATTATTCATAGCAGTTTAGACTCATGGATATTTATTTTATACTCTAAGTTATAATCCACTATGACTTTTTGTATTTTGTTCTTTAAATTGTTCCATCTTAGTTCAACAGGAGCTGTTTCACTGGACTCTTGGGTCCCTATCCATGTCCCCATCCTTGATCATTGTGTGTGTGGCGTGTGTGTTCAATTTCTATCACTACCATTCCAGCCCCATCTTGTATACTTTCTGCCTTTGGAGAATCAAACATTTCTCCAGGAAAAATTGTCCCCAGAATAGACAATAGCAGTGGAAACTAAGATCTGGATTCTAGATGTACTTCTTGCTACTGGGATACTCTGGGTCCTAGGCATCCTAAGCTGCCAGAATGAAGAAATACATGTTTATGTATATTTACCTGTGTATATACACAGAGCTATAAATATTACTATGTCTAACCATCTGTATCTATATTAAGCAAAATACAAATTCATACTGATGTCTCTGACTCTAATCCCTTACAACATAGATCATTCTAGTCTTTTCTACTTGATCACCTATAACCTCCCTCTCCAACAGTGAGAAACCTGGCCCCCACCATCTGCCAGCCATTTATTTTATTATTCAAATATATATGTATAATGGTATCAGAGATGTTAACTCATATCCAAATGGGAAATAATGTTATCTAGAGGATAACACTTCTGTATAATTTCTTCTGCCTTTAAATTTACAAACTCCACACATTTCCAAAGTTACCCAGATCAGATTAGTGTCTTTTCCCCTCATCCATTCAGTGAGGTTGTTTTATACATTTGTGATACAACTTTATAGTTAGATTGTTTTGTCACATTCTGCATATCATGCTAGGATGCTTCAGAATCCTAATTTTAAAAAATCTGTATACATTAAAGTTTACTCTTTATGATGTAAAGACCATAATGTGTTTTGATTCCTATGCTTATGGACAATTACTTACACTTCAGTGATTTATCAGTAAATAAAATTATGTACATAAACTCCTTTAATATATGTGCTGGTTATTTTCTGAAGAATAAGACTTTGTAGAAATGCAGATTTCACATCTCACACATTGATGCCATGTATAACATCTATTTAATTACATCTATGTAATTATATCTATTACATCTATGTAATTATGTCATATATAATTATAGAATATATAATTACATAAACTGTAACATACTATATAAATAATATACTATATTATTTTAATATATCATAATACTTTAATAACTCTGATATCCTCTTCTCAGATTTATGCATCTTAGCACCTAGAATCAAAAAGCTTTCCTGAGGTGGATGAACCTAGAGCCTGTTATACAGAGTGAAGTAAATCAGAAAGAGAAACAAATATTGCATATTAACACATATATGTGGAATCTAGAAAATGGTATTGATAAACCTATCTGCAGGGAAGGAATGGAGACACAGACGTAGATAACAGACTTGTGGACACAGCAGGGCAAGGAGAGGGTGGGACGAGTTGAGAAATTGTCATTGACATATGCACACTACCATGTGTAAGACAGCTAGTAGGAAGGGGCTATATAGCGCAAGGAGCCCAGCCTGGTGCTCTGTGACACCTAAAGTGGTGGGATGGGAGGGGGAGGGAAACTGAGGGGGGAGGGGATATATATATATAAATGGATATATATATATCCATGTATATAAAATTATGACTGATTCCATTGTTGTATGACAGAAACCAACACACTATTGTAAGGTAATTATCCTCCAATTTAAAAAATAATTTAGAAATCAAGAAAAAAGAGTTTTCTTCACTAGATTACTGAGGGTGAGATGATCCAGGTTCCTGCTGGGATCTCTGGCTGTCTCCACAGGCTCCACCCATTCGCGCTTCTTTCTAACCTTCTGTTCCTCACTTACTCAGCTCTAACCACTTTGGCCTCTTTGCTCTTCTTTGGATGGGTCGAGCCCATTCCAGCCTTCAGGCCTGAGCAGTTTGCTCCTCTTGCTGGAGCCGGCCTTACATTTTTGGTAACATTCACTGTAATTCCCTTTAGCTGTGAGCTCTAGTGTGCTTTGTCCCATGACCTTGCTCATCACCTTTTGTCCAATAGCCTGTCTTCTCAGACTCTCTTTAATCTTTACCTAATTTATTTTTCCTTCATAATACTCAATTACATCTGAAATTATAGCATCTATTTGTTACTTTAGTTGTTGTCTTTTTCACTGAGATCTGAGTTTCCTGTGGAGAAAGATGTTGTCTTCCTCACTTTGATATTCCCTGGCTTATAACAACAATGTATTAGTTCTTCAATAAATATTTATTGAATCAATTGATAAATAAAAGAATATAATATATGTAAAATGCTTTGTCCATAATCATTGTTTAATGGACAGTATCTTCCTTTTACATTTCATAGGAAACATTTTCCTTCCCACAGTCTACATTCCTAAACTTTGATTAATAAAGACCTAAATAATCTCATTTCATCCACTGAACTCTGTTACTTTTTCCTAGCTTAGGCCTTCCTGTCCTTGACAAGAGGCCATAGCTTTTTTAAATGCCCCCTCCCTGTCACTAGTCATGGTGATTTCTTGGGTTCTGGATATGCTCATGTATCCAATTGTATCCAGGGTGTTGGATTTCCAAATGCCAGCAGAAGCTATATCTCTCCATTTGCTTTTCACTATTGGATCTCCAGCTTGTAGCAGTGTATCTCCTGGTGGTTATCGTTTTGCCAGGCAGGACTTAATGGTGCTTTGATATCCCCATTCTTCAAATGAAAAGGTCCTGCTATCACCGATTTTCTTTAAGATTTTGCAGAGTAACAGTCTAAGTTTGCAGGGAATTGCCTGTCCTGCTGAAAGTTTAGTAAAGTGTGCAATTTAGGAAAGTCTCTGACCAAGCTTGACCTTTCTCTGAATTGGTGAGGCCCAAGCACTCAGGACCAGGGAGAGAAATGGAATTCAGCCTCTCACCATGGCCCTTTTGACAGACTGGATGAGAGGGTCTAATTGCCAATAGGAAGGATTTCAAATGATGAGGAGCAGCACAACAGCCAAAAGACTGAAGGGAACTGACAATCACCAGGTACATATGTGTATATGGCACTACTCTGGGACCTAGGTCAAGGACACTTGAGTAATTTTCAGAGCAATAAATGCCTATCAGCTCACACACACAATTCTGGCTTAGGAATATCTTGCTGTTTTACCTCTGAAACCCTGCTGTGGTCTGAATGCTGTGCCCTCCCAAATTCATATGCTGAAACTTAGTTCCAATGGAGAAGGCATTTAGAAAGTACACCCTTTGGAATGTTATTAGGTCCCCCTCACAAATGGAATTAGTGCCCTTATAGAAGTGACTGGAGAAAGCTCCCTTGCCTGTTCCACTATGTGGGGTTACAGTGGGACCACAGCTGTCAGTGAAGCTGGGCCACCACCAGGCCATCACCAGCATCAGTTGCTAAATCTGACAGCAACTTGATCTTGGATTTCCCTGCCTCCAGAACTGTGAGAATGTTTACTGTTTAGAAAAAACCCAACTATGATATTTTGTCATAGCAACCCAGATGGACTAAGATGAACCCTCTTTCTTGACTTTGTCTGGAATGGTGGTTCCCACACTTTAGACAGTCATGTATATGACCTATCCCTTTCATGGATCACAGCCTTGTTATGGTGAAGGGGCTTGTGTAACTCAGTGAAGCTATGAGCCATGCCTCGCAGGGCCACCCAAGATGGATGTGTCATAATAAAGAGATCTGACAAAATGTGGTCCACTGGAGGGGGAAATGGCAAACCACTCCAGTGTTCTTGCCTGTAGAACTACGGACAGTATGAAAAAGGAAAAGGATATGTTGCCAGAAAATAAGCCCTTCCCCCTCCCCCCAGTTCAGAAGGTGTCTGGGAGAAATATCAACAACCTCATATATGTAGATGATACTACCATAATGGCAGAAAGTGAAGAGAAACTAAAGAGCCTCTTGATGAGGATGAAAGGAGAGTGGGGTGAAAGAAGAGAGTGAAAAATCTTTCTTGAAATTCATTCAAAAAATTAAGTTTGTAGTGGCATCTGGTCCCATCACTTCATGGCAAATAGGTGGGGGAAAAGTGGAAGCAGTGAAAGATTTTCTTTTCTTGGGCTCCAAAATCACTGGATGGTGACTGCAGGCATGATATTAAAAGATACTTGCTCCTTGGAAGGAAAGCTATGACAAATCTAGACAGTGTGTTAAAAAGAAGAGATATCACTTTGCCAACAAAAGTCCATACAATCAAACCTATGGTTTTTCCAATAGTCATGTACAGATGTGAGAGTTAGACCGTAAAAAAAGGTTGAGTGCTGAAGAATTGATGCTTTTGAATTGTGGTGCTGGAGAAGACTCTTGAAGAATGCCTTGGACTGCAAAGAGATCTAACCAGTCAATCCTTAAGGAAATCAATCCTGAATGTTCATTAGTAGGACTAATGTTGAAGCTGAAGCTCTAATACTTTGGCCACCTGATACAAAGAACTGATTTATTGGAAAAGACCCTGATACTGGGAAAGACTGAAGGCAAAATTAGAAGGGAACAGCAGAGGATGAGATTGTTAGATAGCATCACCAAATTAATGGACATGAATTTGAGCAAACTCTGGGAGATAGTGGAGGACAGAGGAGCCTGGCATGTAATAGTCCATGAGGTTGCAAAGAGTCAGACATGATTTAGCAACTGATCAACATACCACCTATTGTACTTGAGTCATATCTGAGAAACTCCTGTACTGTTATTCATTTTTATATTTTTCCCTAATATAAACTTATTTATTTTTTAATTTAATTAAAAAAATAAATTTTACATTATTGTGTTGGTTTCTGCCATCAGTTCAGTTCAGTTCAGTCACTCAGTCGTGTCCGATTCTTTGCGACCCCATGAATCACAGCACACCAGGCCTCCCTGTCCATCACTGACTCCCGGAGTTCACTCAAACTCATGTCCATTGAGTCGGTGATGCCATCTAGCCATCTCATCCTCTGTCGTCCCCTTCTCCTCCTGCCCCCAATCCCTCCCAGCATCAGACTCTTTTCCAATGAGTCAACTCAGCATGAGGTAGCCATAGTATTGGAGTTTCAGCTTTAGCATCAGTTCTTCCAATGAACACCCAGGACTGATTTCCTTTAGAATGGACTGGTTGGATCTCCTTGCAGTCCAAGGGACCCTCAAGAGTCTTCTCCAACACCACAGTTCAAAAGCATCAATTCTTCGGCGCTCAGCTTTCTTCACAGTCCAACTCTCGCATCCATACATGACCACAGGAAAACCATAGCCTTGACTAGATGGACCTTTGTTGGCAAAGTAATGTCTCTGCTTTTGAATATGCTGTCTAGGTTGGTCATAAGTTTCCTTCCAAGGAGTAAGCGTCTTTTAATTTCATGGCTGCAATCACCATCTGCAGTGATTTTGGAGCCCCCCCAAAATGAAGTCTGACCCTGTTTCCACTGTTTCCCCATCTATTTACCATGAAGTGATGGGACCAGATGCCATGAAGTTTTTTGAATGTTGAGCTTTAAGCCAACTTTTTCACTCTCCTCATTCACTTTCATTTCTGCCATACAACAATGCAAATCAGCCGTAATTATACATGCCTCCCGTCCCTTCCTGTCGGAGACTTCTCTGTAGCTCAAACAGTACAGAATCAGCCTGCGAGGCAGGGGACCAGGGTTTGATCCCTAGGTTGGGAAGTTTCTCTGAAGAAGGGAATGGCAATCCACTCCAGTATTCTTGCCTGGAGAATTCCATGGACAGAGAAGCCTGGTGGGCTACAGTCCTTGGGGTTGCGAAGAGTCAGACATAACTGAGTGACTAACACAGTCCCCTTCCTTACTAGCCTCCCTCCCCTGCCTCCACCCATCCCTCTAGGTTATCACAGAGCCCCAGTCTGGGCTTCCTGTGCTGCACAGCAACTTCTCACCACTTATCCGACTTACACCTGATAGTGTACATTTGTTGATGCTAATTTCTCTATTCATCTCACTCTCTCCCTCTCCCACTGTGTCCACAAGTCCATGCTCTACATTTGTGTCTCCTTCTATGCAAATAGGTTCGTCAATATTATTTTTCTAATTCCCATATATACGTGTTGCTGCTGCTGCTAAGTCGCTTCAGTCGTGTCTGACTCTGTGCGACCCCATAGACAGCAGCCCACCAGGCTCCCTGGTCCTTGGGATTCTACAGGCAAGAAGACTGGAGTGGGTTGCCATTTCCTTCTCCAATGCATGAAGCAAAAAGTGAAAGTGAAGTCGCTCAGTCGTGTCCGACTCTTAGCGACCCCGTGGACTACAGCCTACCAGGCTCCTCCTTCCATGGGATTTTCCAGACAAGAGTACTGGAGTGGGGTGCCATTGCCTTCTCTGTGAAAGTGAAAGTGAAGTCGCTCAATTGTGTCTGACTCTTAGCAACCCCATGGACTACGGCCCACCAGGCCCTCCGTCCATGGGATTTTCCAGGCAAGAGTACCGAAGTGGGGTGCCATTGCCTTCTCGGTTAACAGCGAGCGGCTAGGCATATTATATTTACTTGGAGCTGGTATCTTGATGACAGCCTTAGTGCCCTCGGACATGGCAAGCTTGGCTAGCTCCCCAGGTAGCAGCAAGCTCACGGTGGTCTGGATCTCCCTGGATGTGATAGTCGAGCGCTTGTTGTAATGTGCCAGGCGTGATGCCTCGTCAGCGATGTGCTCAAAAATGTCGTTGACGAAGGAGTTCATGATTCCCATGGCCTTGGACCAGATGCCAGTGTCTGGATGGACTTGCCTCAGCACCTTGTACACGTATACGGAGTAGTTCTCCTTGCAGCTGCACTTGCACTTCTTGCAGTCCTTCTTCTGGGCCTTGGTCACAGCTTTTTTAGAGCCCTTTTTAGGGGTTGCTGCTGCTGCTAAGTCACTTCAGTCGTGTCCGACTCTGTGTGACCCCATGGACTGCAACCTACCAGGCTCCTCCATCCATGGGATATTCCAGGCAAGAGTACTGGAGTGGGGTGCCATTAGGAGCAGACTTAGCGGTTCAGGCATGTCTATAATGACAACACCCAACAACACAGAAAGATCTGTATATATGTGTTAATATGCTTTATTTGTTCTTCTCTGATTTATATCACTATTTATAACAGGTTCTAAGTTCATCCACCTCACTATAACTGACTCAAATTTGTTCTTTTTTATGGCTGAGTGATATTCCATTGTATAAGGAAAAATCAACTTACTTTAAAAAAATTGTATCAAGTGATTATAAAAGAAAATGTTCTATTGTTCATAAAACTATTTTCTTTTTTCATAGAAAGTAACTATTGACTTAAAATTATTGTTGTATCACCTAAAATAATATCATATGCCACTAGCATCCTGAGTCCCTGCCTTACTTTGAGAAAGCTAGAATCTTTATCTTCAACTCCAGACTATATGAAGGATGAACTTGGGCTCTCATTTTCTGTCTGACTTTTTTATGACACTCGATAATCAGTTGGCCTGAACCCTAAATTATCTTGCTTGATTTTATTTACCTGGTACTTCTATTTGTTATTAGGAATTTCCACATTCTCCACCCAGTTCTGTGGTCTAGTTTGAGTTCTGTTTTCAATAACACTTGGTTTTAAAGTTAATACAGGTCTAACATTCTTTGCCACTGCAAAAGGCAACCTTCCTACCCAGTGTCCCGTCTTTTCCACCTCAAAGATTTAATTTCCCAACCAGAACTATTCATCTATAGATCTTCCTACGAGGCACATGGAAGCTACAAAGGAAAAAGAAAAATGAAGAAATGAAAACATTCTTAAATTTGTCAACTGTGAACCAAATACAAATCTAGATGGTCTATAAACTTGAACCCATTCAGTACTCTCAAACCATTCACTGCAATCCCCAATTTACAGGCAGGTAAAACGCGCTAAAAAGAATGTGGAAAATCTGCAGAGGCAATGCATGGCTAAAGCTGCCATGCAAACCAAGTTGCATCTGACAATAAAGTGTGTGTTTCTTTCAGTAAAAATCCTGTAGGAGAGAGTCCATTGGCATTTCAAAGACATGATATGCAGAGTTGATAATCCCTCTTAAACTGACAAAAACTCAATCATTTTTGTGATTCAAATAGTTACAAAATATATGTGTTTCTGATTCAAGCTGCACTTAAGGTATGAAAAGACTGTTTTCAAAGAGCCATTTAATGTTCAAGAGCCTTATAAATAGGATCAGGAGACTCAAGGTGGCTAACTGAGAAGATCTATTTCTTGTTTCAGTCTTAAATGTGCTGAAATGATACCCAATTCATAATGCTACTATTGATATGCCTGGAGGGTAGAATCCTGTGACTACTTAATCTCATGTTCCCTCAGAGCAGAGGACTGAATAATCTTTCATTGTGTGAGGGCACCATAATTCACCGGAGCAGTTCTTTTTGGATATTTAAGTTGATTTCCTTTCTTTGCTTATATGAATAATCATATTATTTATTAGTTTTAAAGTTCAATTTGATAGGTAAGGATGATATTTCATTTTTAAATTGATATATCATTTATGAGTTTAAAAGTAGCGTGTATAAGAGACATTAATTTCTTTCTTTATATTTTTCAGTACATATAATTCAACATCTATTTGTTTGGTTTACTTTTTCTCATTGACTTGCTGGCTTCATGAAGACAGAGACCTTGGTTTTGCTGTCCAACGCTTTATTCCTAGATTCCACAATAATACCAGGTACAAAAATAGGCAAAACTAAATAACAGAGGTCTACTGTGGTTTACCAAAGAATTCTGTCAATGATTGAATAGAACTTTCCCTGGAATGAAAAGTTACAGAAGCTAGTACAAAATTTGAATGTAAAGTCCATTTTTCCTGGTCATCCAGATCTCAGGCTACATGATTTCCGGTCGTCACATCGATATTACATAGCAGGTGTGGGTCTGAATGTCTGCTTTCTCATTGTAAACTATTAACCATAGAGAATCAAAGAGAACATAAAAGTCAGATACTTCTTCTTTGGGCCTTTAAGTTTTGAATTACAAAATTTTCTAGAGAAGCGAGAAATGAACAAATGAATAAGTATTTATATTAAAATAAGAAAGTCCAAATTGCAAAAAGAATTTGTGAGTTATGAAGAAGAGACAACTGAAAAATGAGAAGCTGTTATATAGATTAACATTTTACCTTTTCCAAAATTTTACAAAAAAAAAAAAATGCAGAAAACATAAATGTTCTAAGTTCTGTACACTTATTATCTCAGCTTATCCTCAATGTAATCTAATTATCCCCTTTATTCAGATGAGAAAACTAAGCCACAGAGGGTTTTAAACATAATACAAGTGCTCCTAATAGTCAATGCATTAAATAAATCATGGCATAGCCACACAAGGTAATCAGATGAATTCAACAAATAAATATTAATTGACATGGCAATATGTTCAGTGCATTGCTAAGTGAAAAAGCAGATATTGATATCACATTGGCTGCATAATTAATTTATGTAACAATTTCCCTACGTTCATCTATGTTTCTATCTATGTTTCCCTTTGGTAAGATTCATAGATCATCTATTTTTACATATTTCCATTTACATAAAGAAATATCTGGAAAATCTTTTCAAAGTAACAACAGTTTATTTCTTAAAAAACTTGGTGTGGTTAATTTTGTATTGATAATTTTATGGATTGCTTAAATCTTTAACTGTTTTCTCATTGACAAAAATATGTTGCTTTTCAAGAGAAATATTTAGTACAGATATGAATACAAATATGTTACAAAACACTGTGTATTAATGTTTCACATGTTTGTATGATATACTTAATTTTTATGTATATCTGAAGTATATATACAGTCTAGAGTTAACAGTATTTATGTTTTGTAGGCAACTTTAAAAATATTTATTTATCTGCATTTTGTAGTTTTTCTTCATATTATACCCATGTAATAAGCAGTAATACTGACCCATAAATACATTCAAAACAAAAATGTCAGTCATACATAGCCCACACAGTAATGCTTTTTGATGTGTAAACTCATTGAATAGAGATGTTATATACGTTTCTTCAAAAGTAGCCTTAACAATTACTTCTGTGTCATATGTGTCTGTAAAGAGTCCCCACATTGGACTTGTCTCCCTTTGTTCTTTGTCCTTACCATCTCTACATTTTTCTTCGTTCTGCATTTTTTTCAGCAGATTCTAGGATTTAAACTTATCATCACTAATTCTATAGTGTTAATTCTGCTCTTTATTGCTTTTAATGCAGATTTCTATTCTATTATTGCATTTTTAATCTCCTTATAATCTTTCTTTATCATGTCAAACTCCTGTTTTTATTTCCACCTGCCTCTCAGCCAACTCCCCTCTTATCTCAACTTATTTTCATATAATCTCATCTTTCATCTCTTTATTCAGAGGCTGTAGTTTTCATTTCTATTAAGATTACAAAGCAGACAATTTCTGCAACTTCTATTTCCTTTAGTGACTTTTTAAACTGTTCTTTTTTTGCATCTTGATTGCTTTTTCTTCCTTTTAATGTGCACAATATTTTTACTGGAACAATTTATTTTTCTGTTTTCAGTGTTGTTATCTTTAAACAAAGGGGTATCTATTGGTTGTTGACAAGGACTATCATTTCCTTCCACTCAACCCTATATTACAGTTAAAATCTTCTTCCCATATCTTGAGCAAAAGGTTGGTTGATATTTATGGCTCAACATCAAATTGTGGTGTCTAGTGGTCAATGGTGACGTTGAGGTATTTAACATCTATTCTTGAGGTATCCTTGACTTGCTGTGAAGAGGCAACATACTGTAATAATTGGGATATTAGATGTACATATGGAAATGATACATTCAAATTCTGGGTCTACCAATTCTTAGAAGAGTCATTTAACCTCAACAAGACCTACGTTATCTGTAAAATGAGCACTATAATAGCATATACCTTATTGTATCATATGAGCATTGATATTGATAGCAACCCACTCCAGTATTCTTGCCTGGAGAATCCAATGGACAGAGGAGCCTAGTGGTCAGCTGTCCATGGGGTTGCACAGAGTTGGATGTAACTGAAGTGACTTAGCAGCAGCAGCAGCAGCATTGATATCAAACGTGTATTGTACTTCAAACATTAACTTACATAATCATCCCAACAGTTTTATACTCATTTTATAGGTTAAAAAATTAAGATAGCAACAAATTAATACATTTGCCCAAGGTTACACAGCTTGTAAGATGTAGAAATGGCATTGGAATCCAGGCCACTTGACTTGCAATAAGTGCTCTATATTTAGCATCTGATGTTTGTTTGTTATTATTAGTACTAGGTGGAGCGTGTATTCATGGATGATTGAAAGTAGTGAGCAGTTCTTCCATTGCCTGAAACAATAGAGGCAAAACTTGGAGTCCCACTAACATAACTTTTAAAAAATGTTTTCTTTTCACACTGTATTCTAAGAGGAAAATTTGCTGTAGCTTAACTTCTCTGCCTATGGGTGTGTAGAATTTCTGAAATTTGTAATCTCTGAAATTGTTTTAGAAGACATCCAAACTGGAGAATGTGGAATCTGGAGTGTAATGTGTAGTGTGTATGTGTATGTGTGTGTGTGTGTGTGTGTAATCCTTCTCATATGATAAATCCATCACTGACACACACATACACACAAGAGCTACTTTAAAATCCATGTCTCATGTTCTTTTGGATAGGGCTGTGGCCATGCAATATATTTCTGGTTGGTGGTTGTCACAGATTCTTTTCTTCTGAGCCAAGGCCTAGGCAAGTGTGTTGATGCACCTCTGTGTCTTTCACGCCGGCAGTTTTGCTCTCCTGCAAGTGACAAGGTATATGTTAATGTCACCTGACAATTGTGTTTCTCTTTTCCACTCCATGAATATTATAATTGGAGGAAATTCCTCCAAGATTTTGGCAGTAGATTAGTTGTCAATCTTAGTTTCTTGGTTTATTATGCTCTCTCATTTCTTTCTGTGTTTTCCTAGGTATTTATGATGAAGATCACAAAGTCTAAGATGGGGAATGTACTTCAATCACTTTCTTAAGCTCTGCTCTCTCCTCAATTCCACCCCTGCTTTCTAACAATACACACACACACACACACACACACACACACGCACACAGTTGGAGAACCTGAATATATATTAACATCAATGTAATATAACAACGAAGAGAGTAACGTTAATATTTTTTGAAAAATAGAATAAAGTCTTTGAGAAACCTTGCTATGTGCCCCTTTGTCTGTGATGGAAGGAGAGTCTAAATCTAAATAAAAGATACAGATGCAGATAGGTTGTGGACTGGAGGGTTAAAAATGTTTGGAAATTTTCTCTTCCCAAAATCATCAGCGAAAAAGTAAAATACGAAGCCGTTCACAGAGAATGAGAGAGGTTAAGATTGGATTTACACTATTAGAGACCTGGCAAAAGACTGTAAAAGGTACTGTTTGAAATAAAGAAGAGCCACAATTGTATTAGGGTAAAGATCTGCCCAGTGTGACAGGCAAAAATAATGGCAGCTTAAACAGAGAAGTGTATATCATTTGCACGCAACAAGCTCAGCATAAGCAACACAGACTTAGTGGTCTCACAGTCTTGGGAAACAAAACTCTTTCTGTCTGCTTGCTCTCTGTTTTGCTTTTACTGAAATCATCCCAAATCATTTCCCATCATGTCCACATTTCAGGCAAAAAGCCGGAGGATGAAGACACTAAGGACAACAAATTTGCTGATTTTAAAGCCACTCATAGGGAGTTGAACACATTCTATTATAGACAGCTCAGTGTGGTCACACCAGCTGCAAAGAAGGCTGGACACTGTAGTCTGGGCAGCCACATGGAGAAGGCAATGGCAACCTACTCCAGTACTCTTGCCTGGAGAATCCCAGGGACAGAGGAGCCTAGTGGGCTGCTGTCTATGGGATCGCACAGAGTCAGACAGGACTGAAGTGACTTAGCAGCAGCAGCAGCAGCAGCAGTTCCCTTACAGGACTTCCCAAGGAAGCGCTAGAAGTAAAGAACCCACCTGCAAATGCAAGAGACGCAAGAGATGTGTTTAATCCCTGGGTCAGGAAGATCCCCTTGAGGAGGGCATGGCAATCCACTCCAGAATTCTTGCCTGGAGAATCCCACGGACAGAGGAGCCTGGTGGTCTACAATCCATAGGGTCGCAATTCCCTTACTAAAGTAGGAATGTGAGAATGAAAATTGCAGAAAACGGCATTTTATGTTCTAGTCAATAGGGACCATAGATTTACTGGGTCCAACCAAGTTGTGAAGGGAGCCAAATTTGCTTTTGGAAGGTTTTCTCTTTCCAGTCACCCTCCACATCCAATGTTTTCATGATTTTCCCCAGATGCTTAGGGAGTTTATGTGCTATGTGGGGCAGGAAAATTAAGCTCCAGCTCTGCTTCCCATTTTTACTATTCTTTCAGGTTTAAGCAGCTGACCTCTGCTTGGACATTTTCAGAACAAGAACTCAGGACTCCACTGGATTGTTGGACAGTTTTCATTTTCAGAATTTTCCTTTTACAGTTAATTGGATGATGTTATAAATAAGAATATGCAGATAAAGTCAGCTGCATATTCAATAATCATTCTCCCTTTTTCCCCTGCTAACAAACTCCAGTTTGTTCATGTAGTACATGGAGATCCTTTGACTGCATGGTATTTAGACTCTTGCTCCAGAACTCAATATGAGTGATGCAGTCCACTTATCACTGTAATATTTCCCTTGACCAGACATGTTACCCAGTTCTGAGACAATAGGAGAAACTGAGGAAATAGTAACTGGAGATTTTTCTCCCAAAATTAAAAAAAAAAAAAAGTAATTATACTAACATTATTGGCTAAAGAGTGCAAATTTTTTAAATCAGGGAACAAGAGGCAAAATCAACTATCAGCTTAGTTAGACTGGTTGAGTACCACATATACTGATGCTCTACATATGCAATCTTATTTGACTGCAGCAATCAGATTTAAAACTTGGAACTCAGCTAGAAACCAAGGAATCAGAGTCAGTGCCTGGGGGCAGGACACACACTGACCTAGCTGCATTCAAGAGAATATTTCAGGATCTAGAAGCACAGTGATCCTAGAGAAGGTAGAGAGGGTTAAAGTGTTCAGAAGGTTAATGCACAGACAACACGAAAGAGACAGTTAAGGAAATAAGGGTACATCTAGTAGAGAGACCACCAGGTAGAAAATTCCTGCTGGATGACTCACAAGGAGGCTTAAAATCTTGTGGGTTTGTGAAATCCAAAAGTGGAATTCTAGTTTTTATGAGGCCTCCTTAAGTCTGTATACAGCAAGATGACCCCACCAGTGAAGCTGAGGGAGCAAGTTACCAGACAGAACTTAAGGAAGGAATTTAGGTACACAACTATCCGGGGGCTTGGTTTCTGGAACCCAAGTCCTAAGAAAGGGCAGCATGTGTTTGAACTGGGTATGCAACTCTTTGAAGTCTGAAAAAAGTGAAAGCGTTAGTTACTCAATTGTGTCCAACTGTTTACGACCCCATAGTTCCTCTGTCCATGGAATTCTCCAGACAAGAATACTTGAGTGGGTGCTGAGCTGTGTTATGCTTAGTCACTCAGTTGTGTCCAACTCTTACTTGAGTGGGTATCCATTCCCTTCTCCAGGGGTCTTCCTGACCCAAATTGAACCCAGTTCTGCATTGCAGGCAGAGTCTTTACTGTCTGAACCACCAAGGAAGCCCTCTTTGAAGTCTACTTTTTCTATACTAGAAAATCTGGCTCCCTGGGCTCATTCCCTGGTTTGGGAAGATCCCCTGGAGAAGGGAATCGTTATCCTCCCCTACCCCCCATCCCCCGCCCCCGGTATTCTTGCATGGAGAACTCTATGGACAGAGGAGCCTGGTGACCTACAGTCCATGGAGTTACACTTTCACTTTGCACTTTTCACTTTCTATATTGGAAAACACTGGCACAGAAACATTATCCTCTCCCTCTTCCTTACTCTTCATCTCCTCTCATTTATTCCAGGACCAACTGTGTCTTGATCTTTGATTTCATTTTTTGCTTCACTGCACAGCATGCAAGGTCATAGTTCCCTGACCAGTGATCGAACCCATGCCCCCTGCATTAGAAGGGCAGAGTCTTAATCTCTGAACTGCCAGGGAAGTCCTCTTTGACTTCATTCTTTACTTTGCTTTTGCTTCTACCTTTAAGAGATTCAGGGCTTACACTTGACTCTCAATACTCCCTAAATACTTTGCCTCTAATATTCTTTAGATCTTTGAGTTTTTTGCTTATTGTTTGCTTTCTGGCACCTTGCAATGTAATCCCCAGCCTGGATGTAGTTCTATGTAGCTGGTACCTTGTTCAGGCTTGCCTGAGCCCCCATTTGAGTTGCATTTGATCAAGGGTCAGGCAGATTGGGGTCATCAGGTAGTGTTGTCTTAGCTTTGTCACTTTCCCCAGATTGGGGATGGTGTTTCAAGAACCAGTTTCAGAAATAGGGAAGACTCTTTCACGGTTAAAAACTGAGGTTCCCTGCCTTAGTGGTAGAAAACAAACAGGCAAAGACCAGTTGCTAACCAGTGTTACACTAAATAGCCTTCTGAAGACCCCAGTGACCTGCTGAGGAGTAGTGGTTGCTTTTTTCAGATTCCCACTTTGGGTTGGACATTTTTAGCAATAGAGAGAAAGGAATGTTTTCCTTCCCTGATTATATTATTTGAGACAATACCAGAGGCTTGATACTCCGCTTGGCATCTAGTCATATCATCCTGTCTTGTTCTACTTGTCAAACAAGTTTGAATGTGTCACCAGCATCCTGACCAATTCACCCTGCCTTGTATTTCTTGGCCCTGGACATCTGGAGAGTTGAGGCCCTGCCATCGGGCCTCGAATTTTCATTCCCTTGAAGTCCCAGCAATGGCATGTCCCTGTTTGAAAGGAAAAGATATTGGATATTTGATCATCCCATCTCTGAACTCCCAATTCTCAGTCACATTTCATTTTCTCCTTCAAAAATGATTAGGTGCTCTGCTAGCAATGACCTTTGTGCTCTGACCTGGACATATCACTATGTTATCTGGCTTAACTTGCTCATATTTTTCTGTGTCCCCTTTGACATCAATAAGTTATTCCTGTTCTCGTCCCTAGTATTCTCAATTCCTTTTTCATTCTTTCTATCTCTTATCCTCTTTCCCTCCTGTGTATGCATATACCCTATATGGCAATTTTCCCCTAGTGGTGGCAGGAAAGAGACAGAGAAGCTATTGCAAGCTTTCTTTCCAAGATTCATAAATTCATAATTACATTTCAACAACAACAAGAAATATTGATTGCTAAGCATTTTCCCAGGTCTTGGTGGTAAAGTGATTAAAAAGACAATTCTCATCCCCGGAAGAGCTCACAGTTCTATGCAACAATCAAAAGCAAAAAAAAAACCAAAAAACCAAAAACACAACAAAACAACAACAACGGAGAGATGCATAAACAAATACAATACAATGGGGTAAATATTATAGAAGAGTTATGCATAAAAACTCTTTCTGGAGAATAAGCGAAAGCTATAGACTAAATCCAAAAATTGAATGCCTTTCTGCCAATATACTCAAGAAACTCATTGCAAACTACAGAATGCTAAAAATAAAGATACTCTGTTTTATTTGTGAAAAAATTGGCCTCAAGACTTGGGCCCAGGGTCACTTAACATGTTATGATAATGCTTGGATCTTCTGTATCAAGAAAATGAACACTAGTTTCTCCTGTAGATAAAGGCTCACAATCCAGTGGCTTAATACAACAAAAGGGTCTCCCTCCCTTCTTTTGAAACTGAAGCAGGCTAGCTCATCTTCATCCACCATGTGGATATGCCATTTGCAACACATGAGCTCCAAAATTGTTCTAACAAGAGAAGAGAGAGGTAAAGGAGACATCAGTTCAGTTCAGTTCAGTTCAGTCGCTCACTTGTGTCTGACTCTTTGCGATTCCATGAACCGCAGCACAACAGGCCTCCCTGTTCATCACCAACTCCCGGAGTTCACTCAAACTCATGTCCATCGAGTGGGTGATGCCATCCAGCCATTTCATCCTTTGTTGTCCCCTTCTCCTCCTGCCCCCAATCCCTCCCAGCATCAGGGTCTTTTCCAATGAGTCAACTCTTCACATGAGGTGGCCAAAGTACTGGAGTTTCAGCCTCAGCATCAGTCCTTCCAATGAACACCCAGGACTTGTCTCCTTTAGGATGTACTGGTTGGATGTCCTTGCAGTCCAAGGGACTCTCAAGAGTCTTCTCCAACACCACAGTTCAAAAGCATCAATTCTTTGGCGCTCAGCTTTCTTCACAGTCCAACTCTCACACAAAGGAGACATACTGGTACTTAACTGCCTTGCCCTGGAAGTGAGAGGTGTCACTTTCTCTCAAAATTCATTGGCATACACAAGCCTTATTGCCCCGATATGAGAAATGTATTAGAATATATGAGATGTATTGAGTGCAAACTCTCTTTGCCATACCTTACCTTCTGTGGGAATCCTACCATCAGTGGGTGTTCTTCAATGCATGCTGCTGGAGATGGTGGTAGAGCAGGATGATTTGGATGGATGAATGGACAGATAGATGGATAAATGCAAGTTACCTTCTACCTAATCAATCATTGTTAGTTTACCTGATTATCTCAGCTAGGCTGGTGCTTATTTTCTACCTTTCTTTTTCAATCCATTGACACTGACACTCTTCAGCTGAAGGGCATGACCAACCTTGCGTCCAGTGGAATCCAGAAGAATTTTGATACTGCAGCATGGGACATCATTGTGTTAATCATTTTGTGACTAGTACTGCAGAATAAAACGCCTGGCATAGTAAATAATAGCATTAGAGCTGTCTTTGAAAGAAAAGGTCAATATTATACCTGCATGATGATAGGAGAGATTAATATACTCTTACTGTTATTAATAATAGTAATTAGATTCTATTGCTTTAGCTGATCTGTAGGTCCCATTTATAGGAACAGCCTAATGTTCTTCCTGAACATGACTTGGCATATTTCACCAATCATTGCATGCACTGAAAATCGGTGCCAGGATCATTTTATTAGCTTTTTGGCACTTGGATTTTGTATTTGTACTGGACTTACTTTTTCACCACTTAAACAGTTAGCAAGGATTTTTGTGTGAAAAGCTGAAGACCTTTTCATAGTAGCATTTCATATTGGGGTGGGGGGGATAACTGTAGATCTTTGTATATTTTGCATAATTTAGCACAGCCGCTGTTCAATTTAAGAGGACAGGCATCCTTGTCAGGACAATTAACACTTGCAGCAGAAGATTCTTCTTAGCCATGGGGGGAAAAAAGTTTAAATTGAGGTTGTCAAACAAAGAAGCTTCCTCAGTATTGAAGACAGAGACAGGAGAAAGGAAAATAGAACACTGGCTGTTTGATGACCAGATAATCAACCCCTTTTTGTTATGGCTTCTCTCTCAAGATCACTCTTAAGTACTGTCCAAAAGGTTTACAGAAACATAAAATGTGCCAGGATGAAAAATGCTTGTTTAAAGGCAAAACACATGCAAAGTAGTTTTAGGAGTTCCCTCATTCCATTCAATCCCCTCCATGCTCTCCTCTGCTTTGGAAACTTGCACTAATATTTCCAGTTTTGGATTAAGGCACTAATGGCCTCTATTAAAATAAAACAGTGTTACCTAGCAGGGATAAACCACTTCCTCTTTATCATTAATGTCTTACTGTGAATAATTAAAATGAGATTTCTTCCCTTGTGAAGCCTTAAGAAATAATAGTGGTGATGTTTGAAAACCGAAAATTGATGGCATGCCAGAGTTTACAATGCTAACTGAGTTATTTATTCATTTGTTTCTTAGGCTAATCATGTGTGATAAGGTAGGCAGAAGGGAGGGCTCTTCTCATCAAACAGAGGAAGCAACTGAGGCTCTGATAGGTGAATGAATTCAAGGATTAGATTAAAGAGTAAGTAAGCTGTGGGGAGGGGGAAGGAGGTAGGAGGAAGAGGAAGTAGCATAGAGGAGAGTCACTTCTTGCTGGACTGGAGGGAGCATATTGAATATCAAAGGGGAGTTTGAGAGTTTGGAGGGTCTTGAAGACAGTTATATTAGAGAAAGAGGTTACTAACAATAGTTGCATTGTCCACCTTTTCTTAACTTTTACTTGCTAAGCACAGACTAGAGTCTCCCACACACTATTTCATCCATTTTATCTTCTCTATAATCCTACAAGGTGGATTATATTCCAAATTTGCAGATGAGGAAACAGGGGTCTGAAAATTAAAAAAATCTTGCTCAAGGTGACTCAAGTAAAAGCGGCAAAATATTTTCCCATTCCTAAGCCCCACGTTCTCAAAGCCACATGCTACCGAGCAAGAAAGCAAACAAAGAAAAGGTCATGGCAGGGCCTTGAAAACAAATTTCCCTTCCTTCACATCTGTCTCAGGCTTGGCTTCTCTGCCCTTCACCTTTCCATTAACTCTGTAATCCTGCAAAGAACAAAAATTGGATCACACCCTGACCAAAGGGAGGGTTTAAATATTTCTACCTGGATACTCTTTTTCAGCTTTCAAAGTTTCTTACCTCCTTTCAGACTTGTACGTGGAACATTTCACATGTTTATTTCAGTCACTTTTCTATTGTTGTTGAAGTAAAATAATGAGTTTGGCTATTTTTTTTTTTTTTTTAGTAGCAAGGCAGTTTTTCCTCCCTTATTGAGAAATATGACTGTCAGCTAGTTCCCTCCTCTGTCCAAAATTACCCCCAATTATCTTTAGATGCAAAGTAGCCAATCAAAAGTTTCTGACTGGATTCTTTTCCCAAGCAAGAAGTCATTAAGGGCAACGAGTGAGTGATATAACAGAAGACAGGCAGTTTAACTTCCCCTTAGCATTTGCTAACATGGTTGCAGTAAACCCGAATTACACTCTCCTTGATTGAAAGGTGGCCACCTCTTGGGTGAAATATGGCAGCTGGCTAACACTGTACATTAATAAAACATGATCATCTAAGAAGCAGCAGGTAATGATGAGCTGATGTATTTAATTGACAAGGCAGACAGAGGCTCAGCGAGCTCAGGGGTGTTTTTTGAATTTTCATCTCTCTTTTGAGCAACCTTGAGCAGGCTGCTTAATTTCTCCATTACTCAGTCTCCTCATCTGTAAAATGGGGATAATAACACTTACCTAGGTCACAGAGGCATCATCAGAATTAACTAACTCCTGCAACGTCCTCGGAGACCCTTGGATAAATGGTGCCATGTGATTACAATTTAGTATCCTTATTATTCTGACACTTGGCCCACCAATCAAACGCAGTTTTAGCTGAACTGAATAGAGCGATGGATTCTGCAACTGTATTCAGTGGCAGTTTGCCCTGAAGATAAAGTCTGTCACACACAATGTGTCCCTAGAGCAAGCTTAAGCTGGTAGCAGTACTGATGTAGGTGATCTGCCTGCCAGGATGCACAGGGGCAGTTTAACTAGAGCTAATTATGGCCAGCAACAATGCCAAAGCCAGAAATCACTTCTGATTCTGATGAGAGGTTCAAAGAAACTATTTCTAAAGATAATCAGGCAGAATTTTCAGGCACCACTGGTATAGGTAGCATACTGAAAGATGTCAGGACACCTCAAATCTCAGAGGAAGGGGACTTCAACACTATTCTAGAAGGGAAGAGAATTGTTAAGCTTGCAAACTGCCCATGGTGACATTCATCACTTATTTATCTTGGCTATTTTTCTGACAGTTGCCCAAATACTGTTTGTTTGTTCTTAGGACAGAAATGAAGGAATGGAGGGTGTTGGCAAGCAAGACAGATTTGAGATGGAGCTCCCAACTTCACAGGGGTCTCCCTGGTGGCTTAGCCAATAAGAATCAGCCTGCAGTACGGGAGACCATGGTTCAACACTTGGGTTGGGAAGATCCCCTGGAGAAGGGAATGGACAGAGTATTCTCACCTGGAGAATCCATGGACAGAGGAGCCTGCCAGGCTACCATCCATGGGATTGCAAAGTCTTAGACATGACTGAGCAACTAAGCACATATGCTCAACTTCACAGGAGTTTTTGATCTAAGAGAGAAGAGAGACATATGTAGACAATACATAGAGATTAGAGGAAGTAGATGGAGAAGCTCCATACAGTCAGCAAAAACAAGACTGGGAGCTGACTGTGGAGTCAGATCAGATCATGAACTCCTTATTCACAAATTCAGACTTAAATTAAAGAAAGTAGGGAAAACCACTAGACCTAAATTCAGGTATGACCTAAATCAAATCGCTTATGATTATACAGTAGAAGTGACAAATACATTCAAGGGATTAGATCTGATAGACAAGTGCCTGAAGAACTATGGATGGAGGTCCGTGACATTGTACAGGAGGCAGTAATCAAGACCACCCCCAAGAAAAATAAATGCAAAAAGGCAAAATGGTTGTCTGAGGAGGTCGTACAAATAGCTGAGAAAAGAAGGGAAGCTAAAGGCAAAGGGAAAAAGGAAAGATATACCCATTTGAATGAAGAGTTCCAGAGAATAGCAAGGAGAGATAACAAAGCCTTTCTCAGTGATCAGTACAAAGAAATAGAGGAAAACAATAGAATGAGAAAGACTAGAGATTTCTTCAAGAAAATTAGAGACACCAAGGGAACATTTCATGCAAAGATGGGCTCGATAAAGGACAGAAATGGTATAGACCTAACAGAAGCAGAAGATATTAAGAAGAGGTGGCAAGAATACACAGAACTATACAAAAAAGATCTTCATGACCCAGGTAACCATGATGGTGTGATCACTCACCTAGAGCCAGACATCCTGGAATGCGCAGTCAAGTGGGCCTTAGGAAGCATCATGATGAACAAAGCTAGTGGAAGTGATAGGATTCCAGTTGAGCTATTTCAAATCCTAAAAGATGATGCTGTGAAAGTGTTGCATTCAATATGCCAGCAAATTTGGAAAACTCAGCAGTGGCCACAGGACTAGAAAGCATCAGTTTTCATTCCAATCACAATGAAAGGCAGTGCAAAAGAATGTTCAAACTACCACACAATTGCACTCATCTCACACGCTAGCAAAGTAATGCTCAAAATTCTCCAAGCCAGGCTTCAGCAGTGGTGAACCACGAACTTCCAGATGTTCAAGCTGGATTTAGAAAAGGCAGAGGAACCAGAGATAAAATTGCCAACATCCGCTGGATCATTGAAAAAGCAAGAGAGCTCCAGAAAAACATCTATTTCTGCTTTACTGACTATGCCAAGGCCTTTGACTGTGTGGATCACAATAAACTGTGGAAAATTCTGAAAGAGATGAGAATACCAGACCATCTGACCTGCCTCCTGAGAAATCTGTATGCAGGTCAGGAAGCAACAGTTAGAACTCGACGTGGAACTGATTTAGACTGCTTCTAAATCAGGAAAGGAGTACATCAAGGCTGTATATTATCACCCTGCTTATTTAACTTATATGCAGAGTACATCATGAGAAACCCTGGGCTGGATGAAGCACAAGCTGGAATCAGATTGCCAGGAGAAATATCAACAACTTCAGATATGCAGATGACACCAACCCTCATGGCAGAAAGCAAAGAAGAACTAAAGAGCATCTTGATGAAAGTGAAAGAGGAGAGTGAAAAAGTTGGCTTAAAGCTCAACATTCAGAAAACTAAGATTGTGACATCTTGTCCCATCACTTCATGGCAAATGAAGATGGGGAAGCAATGGAAACAGTGAGAGACTATTTTTTTTGGGCTCCAACATCACTGTAGAATGTGATGCAGCCATGAAATTAAAAGATGCTTGCTCCTTGGAAGAAAAACTGTGACCAACCTAGATAGCATATTAAAAAGCAGAGACATTACTTTGCCAACAAAGGTCTGTCTAGTCAAAACTATGGTTTTTCCAGTAGTCAAGTTTGGATATGAGATTTGGGTTACAAAGAAAGCTGAGTACTGAATTGATGCTTTTGAACTGTGATGTTGGAGAAGACTCTTAAGAGTCCCTTGCAAAGCAGGGAGATCAAACCAGTCAGTTCTACAGAAAATCAGTCCTGAATATTCATTGGAAGGACTGTTGCTGAAGCTGAAACTCCAATCCTTTGGCCACCTGATGTGAAGAGCTGACTCACTGGAAAAGATCCTGATGCTGGGAAAGATTGAAGGCATGAGGACAAGGGGATGACAGAGGATGAGATGGCTGGATGGCATCACTAACTCAATGGACATGAGTTTGAGTAAGCTCCAGGAGTTGGTGATAGACCAACTATGTCAGGGAAGCCTGGCATACTGCAGTCCTTGGGGTCGCCAAGAGTCAGACATGACTGAGCGACAGGACTGAACTGAACTGAGAGGAAGCAGAATTTTGAGAATGCTGTGAGCAAGTTTTGAGTGTAGGTGCTTTGATGCAGTGTCTTGATATCCCTAATCATAACTTCAGTAGGGAGAAATTGTGTGATGTGACTGCAAAAGTCCTCATTTCCATGCTGCTGCTGCTGCTAAGTTGCTTCAGTCGTGTCCGACTCTGTGCGACCCCATAGATGGCAGCCCACCAGGCTCTGCCGTCCCTGGGATTCTCCAGGCAATAACAGTGGAGTGGGTTGCCATTTCCTTCTCCAATGCATGAAAGTGAAAAGTGAAAGTGAAGTTGCTCAGTCCTGTCCAACCCTCGGAGAACCCATGGACTGCAGCCTTCCAGGCTCCTCCATCCATGGGATTTTCCAGGCAAGAGTACTGGAGTGGGGTGCCATTGCCTTCTCCGTCATTTCCATGACTATCACCTTAGTGAAAATTACTATAAATTTCCACCAGACTACTAGTGATAACCTTTTGGCTGATATCCCTGTCTCAACCCTTGCCCTCATGTAGTCTCTTCAACACACAGCAGATTACTCAGAGCAAGTTTTTCTTCTGCTTGAGTATTTCAAGACTTCCCCATTGCTCTTAGGATCCAATTTAAGCTCTTGCCGTTGCTTCTTATTTTTTATCTCCCACTCTAAAACTAATCTTATTCCAAAATCCATCTGTTCTCTAAGTTGCATCCATGCTACAGTGCTTACCTTTCAGTTCCCTGAAAGCCAAACTCACTCCTACCCCAGGTCCTTTGCATGTGTTCTTCTTGCCTGGGAGATTTTCCCCTGGATGAACTCCATTGGCTAGACACTAACCCTCAAAACATTTCAATGCAGGGACTTCCCTGGCAGTCCAGTGGTTAGGACTGCATGTTTCCACTTCAGGGGACACAGTTTCTATCCCTGGTTGGGGAACTAAGATCATGCATATTGTGCACTGCAGTCAAAAACAAAACAAAACCCACAAGCAAACAAAAAACACACCAATGTAAACATCACATATTCAGAAGACTATTGAAATCATCTTCTACCCCTACTTTTCCAACATCCTCTTTGTTGTTGTTCCCCTTCATAGCATTTTTTAAAACACGTTCTGTATGTCCTGCACTGTACAATATACTTTATACAGAAATCTAATGTTTCCATGCAACAGCCTTGAGAGACCTTTGCCACTTAGCTGCAATTTTCCTACAATAAATTGAAGTTCAGGAACACTGTGATGTTGGTATCATTTAGTCACAGTTTTCATACAGTTAATGTTTAGGAACACTGAGACTTCTTAAGGATCACACCTTGGATTTAGTAAGAACTGGATTTGAACACAAGCCTCCCTGGTTTTCAAACTTAGGACTGGCCCTGTTGTTGGAGGTTGGATGAGCAATAAAGAGGTCAATCATACATTTTCTCTCAGTGACATTGAACATGAATTGGCTTAAAAGGCATTTTTCAGAAACTGAATCTAAGAGAAAGTCTCAAGTTGTGAAGGACATTTGTTAAGTATTGAGAACTCAATGATGACTTTCTAAAGGTGAATTAGTAAAAACATTGGAAGGGATAAGCCAAAACAATCTTTTATTTTCCCATTTATTTTTCAACTGCTTCTTGCCTACAGACATATCAGTTTTTGACTTCTGATTACTGTTTCCTGGAGGAAAGTTAAGGAGTATGAAAATCATTTCACTTTAGGTTAATTTCATTCATTTAAGAAGCTTGCACATTCAAAAATATAAATAAATAAACAGCAAACCTTCCTGAACTAACATGTGAAAAGACTATGGCTTTCCTTTTCTCAAACTTTGACATTTAACATGTGATATTTTGTTTGTGGGTTGAAGCATTTTCATAATCAATACAAACAAACAGGGTAGCTTTTAAAAATGAGACAAATATTCAGATAGAAGTGTGTTTTTTACTTTGGCAAAATTAAAGAGAAAGAATTTGTGTATAGATGGGTAGGATTTTCTAGAATATAGGAGAACTTTTCCAGAAAGAGTTTTTTGTTTGTTTGTTTGTTTTTTAGTTTGTCTCTCCCCACCCCGCCCCCAGGATTATTTTGTTGAAAGATTTCTAGTTGCCTGTGATGATAGCAAAAGGTGTTAAAGTTATATATGTATTTAAGTAATCAATTCTCAATCAGAGCAATCAAAACAACCATAAAGACACATGAAAATGAAATTTCAAATACTGTGGCACAGCTGTGGGCTGCTGGGCAGCAAAGAACTTAACTGAAATCAGAACTGTTAGTTAAAATTGAATTGTATGTCTGTGTCCCAGAGACTAGGATTCATTCAGCACCAAGAGAAATACTGGATATTAAAGATAAAGCAAGACTTTCTTAACTCTTAGGGATTAGTGTTGATGACAGGGACAGCAACTGAAAAGTCATTTTGAAGTGATCAGTGTTAGCATGGAAGCAGTCACAGGATTCTATGTGAAGACAAAAAATGTAGAGCCCTACATTCAGCATGGCAGTATCACGGCAGAATTCCTGGCGAAGGCAACATCTGAATTGAGTCTTAAAGGAATATCTCAATTCTTCAAGGGCGTCAAAGCAGAGTAAGAATACCTGAACCTTCCTTTTGTTTGTCAGCACATTCCTTTCTATTGCAATTAGCTTTCTTCTCTGGCAGAGGACATTACTACCCCTACTCAAATTCCAAACTCATATTTCTTTAGATAGGAAATTATTTCTCTCGTTCCAGCAACGATGTGAAAAGTCCTAGTGAGAGACCCTGATTTTCCTCAGTTGAATGCCCTTCCTAACCGTAGGCCAGTCAGTCTAGCCAAGAAAGTGGTGTTGTCTAGCTTTGGCCCATTCATTGTACCTAGAATACTAGGCATGTAAGATGCTGGTTTTTATTTAAAACTCATATTGTAATATGCTTATAAGAAAGGCCTTTAAAAAAAAGGAGAAAGAAGCTATATCAGAGGAAGCATAAACATTGTTGACTGGATGAAATAGTTGAGGTTTCTAGGGACTATTTCCCAACCTGCCAGGGGTTAAAGTAATTAAGCCACTATGGTTATATTTTAGGTCTCATTTACCTATTGAGAGACTGTCAAACAAGAAGAAACAAACATTTGCTATTATTTTCTTTGCTAACCCCTTTACTAGGTGTTCTATTTTTACCATCTCATAAAAGTTCTTACTACAACTTCTGAAGATAAGTATTATTTTAACTTTGAGGAACCCAGAGGTTAAATAACTCTTAGATGATCACATGGATTAAGAAGTCATAGAGATTTAATTTGTTTTTAATTAACCATTCTATGCTTCCTGCTCTGTACCATGTTGGATCTTTAGAAAATGACATTTGTAGCATAATGCATAATCTTCCAAATGACCAGAGGTGTGCAAACAGGAGCATTGTTTTGTTTTCCTTTTTTGCTGACTTTATGAAAAGATGGCCTTCTTCTTTCAGATTTTAATGTGCTGTGTCAGGAGAAAATATATAATGAGCGCTCTGGATTTTCTGACTTTTGAGCTGATTCTGTAAGACGTGTCACATGTCTCTTCCTTAGAGAGAGTAATTAATGGAGTGTATTGTTAGTTCCATATGATATCATCTCTGGAAGAATTTCTTTTTGAGTATACAGCATAGGGGTGTTGGGGCAAGAAGGAGGGACATATATATTTCTGCCTTCATAGTGAACATTTTTCCAATAGAATGGCACAGGAAAACATAAATAATTAAATGGGAAATATCCCCTTCATCTTTACAAATAGATCTTTCTGTTACGTTGCACGACAATTCTTTGGTGGTTCTCCAGATATGGACTGGCAGAATATGAAGGTCTGGTGGGATATTCCTGGTCGTTCAGTGGTAAGCCAATAACTGCTCCTTAGGTTATCTCATTGCTTATTTCATCAAACTTACATAAAGCTCCCTAGAATTTTTTTTCTCCCTCAGGTAAATATTAGGCTTAGTTACAGAGGCAAAAGAGATATATAAATAGAGAACAGGAAAAAAGATGTCTCTTGTTTTATTACTCTTTTGTGAATAGTAGTAAAAGTTTTGTAGGGAGCATTGTATACAGTAAAACAATCATTTGTCAAAGGGTAAACTTACTGAACACCAATGCTCTGTTTTTAAAAGATCCCTTGTGTGCCGTGAACTACACAGTGTTCATAAAAAGTTGTACTCCAGGGTTAGATATTCTTGCTTCCTCAATTACTAGAGTTTTCTGAAGTCTCTTAAGGAAGGAGGATTAAACATTTATTGTCAGGAAGCACCAAGTTGCACTTTGTCCCATACTTTGACACATTCATTAGCTCAGACTCTAAATTTTCAATTACTGAATCCATAAAGTACCAGCAAAAAAAATTAGAAGTAGTGAAAAAGAAAAAAAAGCAACAGCCAGAATTTATGCACTGCAGTTTTAAAGACTCTATTCTTGCCCTGTCATTTTAGTTTGGCCCTTATAGACTCTGTGTTCCCTTAATGAACAATCCTTTGAGTTATATTTGAGTCATAAACTGCTCTGGTTGATAATTTACTATTTGATATCATATCATAAGAAAATTTGAAAGTTGCTGTATTTTAATCTTCAGTCTTTAATGGAGAGTTGATATGACTTGTAGTAGAGGAGGAACACGAAATAAATTAACAAAAATTCCTCATCGTTAATTGCTGGGGATAGAACAATTTTTAGATAATGAAACACATATAAGAAGAAGGCAAAAGACAACTTCTATGACATGGATACTTAGAAATTCTAATTTAAAAGACCAGCATCAATTATATATGCAAAGTTAAGTAGAATTTTAAAATATATATAGATTGCCATCTTCATTTCTAACATATAAAGTGATTGAAAGCTGTTACCACAAACTTGACAGTAAGAAAAGTGGGGCAACTTGAAAATCAATGATTTTTTTCTTGGACCAGTCTGAGAATTTAGGTCTCAGGACAAATCAGCGTCCTGAAATCTCTAGAGATAGGTGCATCTAGAGAAATATAACCGGAATCTACTTATCTGGGACAGAAGTCTTAGAGTCATAATTTGGCAATAACACTTAAGTGGTAATTTCAATTATTTGCTTATGGTTGAGTACAGACTAGTAGGATATTGAGAAATAACTGGTGACAAAAGTCTTGGGAGAGGTGGGGCACAGTGCTCTGAGGTTTACCTCTATAACTCCACCAGGTTCTTGTAAAGGTCCAGGAAAATTATACTTCATGGCTCTGGCAAAGTGAAAGGAAGTGTAATCATTGTGAAATATACCCGGAATCTTCTCCATAATAAAGGTCTACTCTTCTGGGGGAAAGCTTTGCCAGGGCCTAATCCCAGCTGTGGGAATGAAATTCCTCCCATTTCAGTCCCTTTCAGCCTTCTTGTCTCACCTAAGGAGGAAAACACAGTCTGGAGGGTTCAGTGTTCAAGGGAATAGTTTGGCAACACAGAGATTACGGAAGGAAATAGAGGGCTTGTGATAGAAAAATTGACAGGAAGAAACACTCATGAAACCCTGAAAAAAAGCTCTAAAAAAGGCTGAAAATTAATCAGAAGATTATAAAACACTCTGCTTCCCCTCACTTTACCGTTTTACAAACTGGGCTCTCCTATAATAACCATGGGCTTTACCTGGAGAAGCTCTATATGTAGACTCCTCTGATGAGTAGTACATAGCAAAGATCAAAACAAAGATATTAGAGGAGTTTAAACCCTCTAGCATCTATAGCTACAAATAAACATTAAGTACAGCCCAACTCTTGGCCAGATTGACTTATACATACATATTAAATGTCATTCATCAATTCCTATTAGTCAATACAACACGTCAGGCTTTTAAGAAAATAATTACAAGGCATGTCAAAAAGCAAAAACAAATAGTCAAAAAGCAACAAGTCTGAAGAGACAAAGAAAAGATGAGAATTAGATTCATATATAACAGATCAGACAATGTATCTGAAAGGACTATAACTAACATGTTAAGGGTTCTAATGAAGAAAAGGAGTAGATATGAAAGAACAGATGGGTAATATGAGTAGAAAGACAGAAATCCTAAGAAAGAATCAAAAACAGTGTAACAGAAATAAAGAATACTTTTGATAAATATATCAGTAGACTTGATATGGCCAAGAAAGAATCTGTGAACTTGAAGATAGGTCAGTAGCAAATTCCCAAACTGAAATTCAGTTTTTTTTTTCTTCAAAGAATTTTAAAAAGACAAAAAACATTCAAGAAAAGTGGGACAATTACCAAAATGTGTAATATATACATCATTGGAATAGAAAAAGAAAACCAAGAACCTTCCAAAATTAATGAAAAACAGCAAATCACAAGTCCATGAAGATAAGGGTACATAAGAGGATAGATATCAAAAATACTATATTTAGCCATTTTATGTTAAAACTGGAGAAAAAATCAAAATGAGAAATCTTGAGCCAGAGTGAGGGACAGAAATAATAATTGCTACAGAACAATAATCAAAAACAATGCAAGCAAGGAGAGTGTGGCATGAAATATTTAAAATATTGGAAAAACCATCCACTTCTACATCACCAATCAGTATATATTAAGAACAATTATCCCTTAAAAGAGAAATACTTTCTCAGACTAATAAAAACTTAGATTTATCTTCAACATACCTACCTTGCACAAAATGTTAAAGTTTTTCAGGCAGAAAGAAAATGATATACTATGAACTGAATGTTTGTCCTCCCCACCTACCTCTCCCCAACACAAAAAATTATATGTTTAAGCCATAACCCTCCAGTATGGCTGTCTTAGGAGACAAGGTCTTTAAGGAAGTAATTAAGGTTAAGTGAGATTATAAAGTGGGACCCTAATCTGTCAAAATCTGTGTTTTTATAAGAAGATACATCAGAGTGCATTCTCTCTCCTCTCTCTCTCTCTCTCTCTCTCCTCTTTCTCTCTCTCTCTCTCTCACACAGAATGCTTAGAGAAATGGCTTACTTAGGGATGTGGGAAGAAAATATAGCACAATATTCTTTCCTTTATCTGCAGTTTCATTTTTTGAGGTTTCAGTTACTTATCATCAACAGTGGTCCAAAAATATTAAATGGAAAATTCCAGAAATAAATTCATAAGTTTTAAATTGCATGCCATTTTGAGTAGCATGATGAAATTTTCTACCATCCTGCTCCATCCCACCCAGGGTCCCCAACCACCAACTTAATCTACTCCTGACTTCCAACTATCAATATTGTGATGACTTGCTAACCTAGGATTACCTGAAACAGATGATCCTCCTGAAATATCATCAGAAAGTCAGTAGCAGCCTAACTCTGTCACAATGCAGTTCATCTCATCACACAGACATTTTATCATCTCCTATTATCACAAGAAGGGTGAGTACAGTACAGTAAGATAATTTAAGAAAGACCAGATTCACATAACTTTTAATATAATATATTGTTATAATTGTTTCATTTTTGCTTTTTTCTGGTTCTTAGAAGATATTTTATTTTTAAATATGTCTATTTTATTGTTGCTTCCCTTGCGGTTCAGCTGGTACAGGATCTGCCTGCAATGCGGGCAACCTGGGTTTGATCCCTGAATTGGGAAGATCTCCTGGAGAAGGAAAAGGCTATCCCCTCCAGTATTCTGGCCTGGAGAATTCCATGGACTCTGTAGTCCATGGGGTCGCAAAGAGTTGGACATGACTGAGCGATTTTCACTTCACTTCATTTTATTGTTAATTTTTGTTAATCTATTACTGTGCCTAATTTATAAATTAAACTTTATCTTTGACATGCTTGTGTAGGAAAAAATGTAGTATATATAGGGTTTAGTACTATCTACAGTTTCAAGCATCCACTGGCTGTCTTGGAATGTATCCCTATGAATAAGAGGAGACTACTACATGAATCTGAGTTTCTTACATTGCCAGAAAGTAAGGAAGTTTCCTCCCAAAAGAAAAAGTACCCCAGAAAAATGGGTATGTCAAAGACTCATGGGAGACCGCTGAAAGTGCTCCCAAAGGTCAAATTTGGAATTCTTTGAGCAACAAAATAATTAAGATAATGGGAAGGCTAATGCTATGGGTCAACTTGGCTAGTAACCAGATATTTGGTCAAACATCATTTGAAAATTTCCTATAAATATATATATTTTTAGGTGAGATTAACATTTACATCATTAGAAGTGATTAAAGCAGATTACTCTCCATAAAGTCAGTGGGCCTCATCCAACCAGCTGAAGGCCTTAATAGAAAAAAGACTGACTTCCTCTGAGAACAGAGAAGTTCTTCCAGCAAACTGCCTTTGGATTCTAGCTGTGAATCTTTGCTGGGTATCCAGTCTGCCAGCCTACATGGCTGGCAAATTTTGGTCTTGCCAGCTTCCATAATCGCATGAGTTGATTCCTTAAAATCTCTCTCTCTCTCTCTACACACACACACCCTATTCTCATTCTGTTTCTCTGTAAAACTCTAATAAATGTAGAGCGTATTAGATTAAAATACTACATATAAAAATCTCTCATGCAGAATTTCAAGTAAGTGATATAGATAATACTGTCTCAGATAGATGGAGTTTAACCATCTTTTAATTCCTTTAATATGAGCTGATGTCCTAGTGACTTGCTTCTAAAGACTAGTACACAGACAGAGAGAAAATATAATTTTACAGTGGAGAAACCTAACAAACACTACTCTGACCAAGTGACCAAAATTAACTTCAACACAAGTCACAGTGAGAGCATACACTGTCAATATAACTGGATGAGATAAAACTTCACTTCTGTGGTCTTCCTCCCTAAAACCCATAACCCTAGTCTAACCCTGTGAAAGACATAAGACAAACCCAAACTGAAGAACCATCAGACCTATACTCCTCAAAACTGTTAAGGCCACTAAAAACAAGGAAAACCTGAGAAATTATAGCCAAGAGGAGCCTAAAGAAATATGATTATAAATCTAATACAGGGTACTGGATGAGATCTTGGAACAAAAATATTTCATTTAGGTAAAAACTTAGAAAATCTGTATGGAATAAATAAAAATGTATCAATATTGATTTATTAATTCTGAAAAAAGTACTATACTATTGTAAAATGTCAATGACAGGAGAAACTGACTGTGGGCTAAATGGGACCGTCGTACTATCTGCACAACTTTTCTGTAAATCTACATTTATTCTAGAATAAACACGTTTATTAGAAATACATATACTATAAAATGGCACAAAATTTTGAGTAAATAATGTAACTCTGATGGCAAAACATCAATTATTTTTTTTCTTTTGAGGGAAGAATTGAACTTAACAGGAATTTTAGTGGAGGCAGGATCTCCCAGATAATGGATCCAAATCTTCAGGATATAAGATCTTTGATTATCTATCTCTGCATCTAGTATTCACTTGTGAAATTCACACTTAAAATAATTACATGATTTCTGCTGTATTTTTCAGATATAAAGACTGATAAAACCCTCTTGTACTATTGGTGGGAATGTAAATTGATGTAGTCACTATGGAGAACAATATGGAGATTCCTTAAAAAACTAGGAATAAAACTACCATATGACTTAATAATCCCACTACTGGGCATATACCTTGAGGAAATCGGAACTGAAAAAGATGTACCCCAGTGTTCATTGCAGCACTATTTACAATAACTGGGACATGGAAGCCACTTAGATGTCCATCAACAGATGAATGGATAAAGAAGTTGTGGTACATATACACAATGGAATATTATTCGCCAAAAGAGGAATGCATTTGAGTCAGTTCTAATAAAATGGATGAACCTAGAGCCTATTATACAGAGTGAAGTAAGTCAGAAAGAGAAAAACAAATATTGTATGTTAATGGGTTCCCCGATAGCTCAGTTGGTAAAGAATCCCCCTCAATGCAGGAGACCCTGGTTCAACTCCTGGGTTGGGAAGATCCACTGGAGAAGGGATAGGCTACCCACTCCAGTATTCTTGGGCTTCCCTTATGGCTCAGCTGGTAAAAAAATCCACCTGCAGTGTGAGAGACCTGAGTTCGATTCCTGGGTTGGGAAGATCTCCTGGAGAAAGGAAAGGCTACCCACTCCAGTATTCTGGCCTGGAGAATTCCATGGACTGTATAATCCATGGGGTCACAAAGAGTTGGACACAACTGAGCAACTTTCACTTTCACTTTCAAGGCCTGTATATGGAACCTAGAAAGATGGCACTGATTAACCTATTTGTAGGGCAACAAAGGAAACACAGACATAAGCAGACTTATGGACACAGATCAGGAAGGAGAGGGTGGAATGCATTGAGAGAGTAGCATTGAAACATATACATTACCATATGTAAAATAGATAATCAGTAGGAATTTGTTGTATGATGGAATAGGGCTCAAATCCTGTGCTCTGTGACAACCTAGAAACATGGGATGGGGTGGGAGGTCAGAGGGAGGTTCAAGAGGGAGGGGACATATGTATACCTATGGTTGACTCTTGTTGATGTATGGCAGAAGCCAACACAATATTGTAAAGTAATTATCTTCCAATTAAAAATAACTAAAACTTGCCTGTTGGCTCAACCAGTAAAGAATCCACCCTCGATGTAGGAGATGCAGATTTGATCCTTGAGTTGGGAAGATACCCTGGAGAATGGAATGGCTACCCCGTCCAGTATTCTTGCCTGGAGAGTTTCATGGAGAGATGAGCCTGGCAGTCCATGGGATTGCAAAGAGTAGGACATGACTGAGCAACTAACACTTTCACTTTCAAATTTTAAAAAATGGCTAATTAAAACATTTGATTTCCATTTCTTAAAAACATACTAAATATATCCATTAGTACACTTTCCATGCTTAGTGTTAATGGAAAGTCCACCTTTAACGATAAAACAATTGATTTTTGTAAGTGCTTTTTTCATGTTACTGATTTGTATTCTGTAAAGCTCACTATTACAGGACAGTTACAGGACTATTACAGACCATCTGACCTGCCTCTTGAGAATCCTATGTGCAGGTCAGGAAGCAACAGTTAGAACTGGACATGGAACAACAGACTGGTTCCAAATAGGAAAAGGAGTATGTCAAGGCTATATATTGTCACCCTGCTAATTTTACTTCTATGCAGAGTACATCATGAGAAACGCTGGGCTGGAAGAAGCACAAGCTGGAATCAAGATTGCTGGGAGAAATCTCAATAACCTCAGATGCAGATGACACCATCCTTATGGCAGAAAGTGAAGAAGAACTAAAGATCCTCTTGATGAAAGTGAAAGAGGAGAGTGAAAAAGTTGGCTTAAAGCTCAACATTCAGAAAACTAAGATCATGGCATCTTGTCCCATCACTTCATGGGAAATAGATGGGGAAACAGTGTCAGACTTTATTTTTGGGGGCTCCAAAATGACTGCAGATGGTGATTACAGCCATGAAATTAAAAGACGCTTACTCCTTGGAAGGAAAGTTATGACCAACCTAGATAGCATATTCAAAAGCAGAGATATTACTTTGCCAACAAAAGTCCATCTAGTCAAGGCTCTGGTTTTTCCCGTGGTCATGTATGGATGTGAGAGTTGGACTGTGAAGAAAGCTGAGTGCCGAAGAATTAATGCTTTTGAACTGTGGTGTTGGAGAAGACTCTTGAGAGTCCCTTGGACTGCCAGGAGATCCAACCAGTCCATCCTAAAGAAGATCAGTCCTGGGTGTTCATTGAAAGGACTGATGCTGAAGCTGAAACTCCAATACTTTGGCTACCCCATGTGAAGAGTTGACTCATTGGAAAAGACCCTGATGCTGGGAGAGATTAGGGGCAGGAGGAGAAGGGGACGACAGAGGATGAGATGGCTGGATGGCATCACCAACTCGATGGACATGAGTTTGATTGAACTCTGGGAGTTGGTGATGGACAGGGAGGCCTGGTGTACTGTAAATCATGGGGTCGCAAAGAGTTGGACATGACTGAGTGACTGAACTGAACAGAACAGTTTGAGTGTAACTTACTCTCTTCTTTGCTTAGGCTCCCTGGTTTATCCATATTAGCAAAGAAGAGAAATAGATACAAGTTTTGGCAGTAACCATTCTCCTTTCCTATAGGGAATACTCACTATGGAGCAATGAGCATTTTCAAATGCAAATGACCCTCCAAATTAGGGCAGTCCTCCTTCTTAGAGCCACTACTAAGCCACCACCTGTGTGTGTTCCTATTCAAAACTGGCCTACTCAGCCCATATGCATCTCCTCCAGTGTTTTATTTGACAATCTGTTTCAGCTTCACAAGGGAGCTAGCAAATTATGTATTGCTCATTTTGTCAAAGTCATCATTGATGACAATTCCGGCATCAAGAGGCTCATTTTATTCTGCAGATGTTTTTATCAAATAGAAGATAAATCATGGTTCCCCATCTTGTTTTATGTTGTACTTCTGGGAATAACGGAGGGCACAAATAAAAACCCTTTCATTAATAAGGAAAGAAAGGAATAGACTCCAGAGGCTTGCCATGTCTGAATTTCAGATATGCAGTGCACACCCTGGTAAGAGATTATATTTAGCACCAATGGAACAGGCTTGGGTGGGAGGTGGTGGTGTTAGGGGAGGCAATCTTCATTTTGAAGAGACATGTTTCCTCTTATTCCTTTGAGAAGAGTGAACCCAGTTCACCAGAATTTCAATACAGATTACTGTTCAGGATAGCATCTTCCAGAAGGAGGCACTATAAAATATTCCTGAAAAAATACATTTATTAATCTCATAGGTCGGAGAAGGCAATGGCATCCCACTCCAGTACTCTTGCCTGGAAAATCCCATGGATGGAGGAGCCTGGTAGGCTGCAGTCCACGGGGTTTCTAAGAGTCAGACATGACTGAGTGACTTCACTTTCACTTTTCACTTTCCTGCATTGGAGAAGGAAATGGCAAACCATTTCAGTATTCTTGCCTGGAGAACCCCAGGGAAGGGGGAGCCTGGTGGGCTGCCGTCTATGGGGTCGCACAGAGTCGGACACGACTGAAGTGACTTAACAGCAGCAGCGGCAATCTCATAGGTAAATCATTGTGAGAGATTGTCTTGAGGCTCTTGTGAGGTGTAGCTAGGCTCTGTGTAGTTTTTGACACACAGGTCCTTGGTTTTTGGTCTGCTAAAGTCCAGAATCAAACTTAAACTTGGGAGGAGGGGGAAAACATGTATGTGAATGTGTCTTCACCTTCTGCTATAAGGTATAGGTAGCTAATGAAAGTAAAGCAAGACTCTTAAATAAAGAGAAACAATTTATACATGCCACTGTGTGACGGTACTGGTATTCTATTAAGATTTTTTAACTGCAATTGAAATGGTCAGACAGGCTTCACCAGATTTTCCACAGTCTCTAGTGCCATATTAAATTCCATGTAGAAGTCAGGGACTAGTGTGATAGTCGCCAATAGAAAATGAGCAAATGTTAAGTGGCTGCTAATGGCCCTCCATGATGCAAGCAACAGCATTGTGAGAGGCAGCCAAAGATGGATATGATTTTAAAAATTCTCTGGAGAATGTTGGGAGTAAGAAAGAGGGAACATTGGAGAAGTAGCTGACAAAGAAGAAAACACTTAATACAACTCCTTTACTTCTATCAGCATCATTCCCAGGGATGTTAACTATGCACCAGGCACAGGTAAGTATGTTGTTTATTACTTGTTGTCTTCACAACTATATTTTGAGATTATTTCATTCTACTCCAATACTAGAAAAAGAGGCTCACAAACATCACTTGGTTAGGATCACACAGTTAGGACTTGCTAAATCAAGTTGAACAGTGGCTAAGGGGATAACCCAATCCTAAAGGAACTCAATCCTGAATATTCATTGGAAGGGTGGATGCTGAAGCTCCAATACTCTGGCCATCTGATGCAAAGAGCTGACTCATTTGAGAAGACCCTGATGCTGGGAAAGATTGAAGGCAGGAGGAGAAGGGGTCGACAGAGGACGAGATGGTTGGATATCTTCACTGACTCAATGGACATGAGTTTCAGCAAGCTCTGGAAGATGGTGAGGGGCAGAGAAGCCTGGCATGCTGCAGTCCATGCAGTTGCAAACAGTCGGACATGACTGAATGACTGAACAAAAACAAAGGGCATAGAATTTATATTCAAATGGCTTTTGGTTTAAATGTGGACCATCCAGCATTTCTGACCATTAGAACCTCCATGGAACAGATTTGTTTTAAATGGGTGAATGTGTATTTACTTGGTGTCATCAATTTATTTATGCATATATTTCTTTCCCACCTATTTATAACATATCTATCTGTCAAACACTGTGCTTAGCTG
Organism: Bos grunniens; assembly: GCF_055505025.1. Taxonomy (NCBI): domain Eukaryota; kingdom Metazoa; phylum Chordata; class Mammalia; order Artiodactyla; family Bovidae; genus Bos; species Bos grunniens. The sequence continues at coordinate 75,328,875 of NC_141170.1, forward strand.
TACACAATAAAGATAAAATATATTATTATCTTCTCCAAAACAAGGAGACAAGAAATTAGTGTAGCAGTCTCTTGTTCTCCATGGAATATCCTTGGAGAAATTATTTCTTTTCTGCAACTGTGCCCTTTTCAGACTTTGGCCAGTCTCTCCTGAAAACCCTTAGACATTTTGCATCAGCATTGCAATTTACTATTTAAGAGAGTGATTCCTTCTTATTTCCCATTTTTTCCCCATCATGTCTGAATAAAACATAAGCTGATCAATATATAAAATATCCATAAAACCAGGCCACTGAGTGACAATTTGCATAATTTTTTTTCTCCCTTTTGCCATACTTCTACAAGATTTAACATTAAAGTTAAGGCAGGAACAACTACCTTGAAAGAACAGGAAAAGCAAATAAGATTTTAACAAGCTTTCAGTAGGCTGACAAACTGAGATGGGAAACTAGAAACGTGAAAATAATAAGCAGTAACTTTTGCCAAGAAATACAGCCTTCAAATGGATTCTGAATGAGAAATTTGCTTATTTATTTTCATCTTTCAGTTCAATTTTGAGTTAACTAGTTTTTTCTCCTCTTGTTTGGAAACCCATTTGTATTTATTGCATCTCCTGATGTTCTATATTTTTTGTTTCAACATTCAATCTCCTTATTTTATCATGTCTTTATGTTCAGATTTTTCAGATACTGTTTACTTTTCTTTTCCTACAAATAGTAGAAATCATGGGATGAATAGTTAAAGTTATTGTTAGTGCACAAATAGCTCAAGACAGATCGTAAAGTCCCTAGTGATCAAGGAACTATATAATGCTGACTAGCTCCAGCAGCTACAGCAAAAATTTTCATAAGCCAGATGCTTAGCTCTTAGCTCAACCCCCTCAACTTGCCCTCACCATGTGAGATTCCACCACTACTTTTCAAAAAGCCTGTCATCTTTCTGACTCTCAGAGAAATTCTGCAGTTTCTGAGGTGTTTTTCCAGCTTTCCTTCCTTCTACAACTGCAAATAACTCAAAATGATGAAGGCACATGGCAAAAGATGAACATGCACAACATTTTTTACCAGTCATAAGCAAATTCAGACACAGAATTTTAGAACAGGGCTACTAAAACCCTTTTGGATAAGACATGTCACTTGTAGTCTGAATGCTTAGACTTGTAAGCCTAGGAGGTAGATAAGGAAGTCTTCATTTCCTAAAGAGCAAGAGTGGATTGCTTAATGAATGAACATTTTGGCTATACCATGATTGAAATCACCACAACTTATAATACCTAAACTAGACAAAATGTTAACTATTTCTTTAAGATACTGATCTTCTTAACCCACAAAATTATCTCTAGATTTAATTTTTACAACATGAGGCAAGCTGTTGAATTTGCTTCTTTTTTTTTTTTTTTTTTAGCTTTGCCTGTATAACTCCAAAATCCATTGTATGTACATACTGCCTTTTTAGAACTTCTTTCTCATATACATGAGGAAATTAAATCTCAGATTTTGTGTTGAGAATATTATCTGTATAAATACAAGATGGAGAATAAACTAACCAGGTTGGTAACAACAGCAAAAACAAAAAAATCAGCATCCTCTCTAACTAGAGATTGTAGATATTTTAGCTTAATGTAAGTCAACTGTATGAGGCAAATTCCTGCCCCATTGGAGTAAATATGATCCATGACTGTGGCAAGAGACTTAGAGAATCCAGAATATAGGAGCTCATGGTTCTGAACTGCTAAGAGCCAGTCAGGCCAAACTAATATACACAGGTATATTAGTCTCCTTGGCTGTTTTAACAAACTATCAATACTATAAACTGGGTGCCTTATAACAAAATAAATTTATTATATCTCAGGTGTAGAGGCTAGAAGTCTCAGGTGTAGAGGCTAGAAGTGTGAAATCAAAGTGAATGCAGGGCCATGCACTCTCTGAAGACTATAGGGGAAGATTGTTCCTTGATTTTTCTAGCCTCTATTGGCTACTGGCAGTCATTGGCATCCATGGTTTGTAGTTGTTTTCTTTTGGTCTCTGCATCGTTCATCACATGATCTTCTCCTCTATGTGTCTGTATCTCTGCCTGTCCAGATTTCCCTCTCCTTTTAAGGATGCTATGCTGTGCTATGCTTAGTTGCTCAGTCATGTCTGACTCTTTGTGATGCCATGGACTGTAGCCTGCCAGGCTCCTCTGTCCATGGGGATTCTCCAAGCAAGAATACTGAAGTGGGTTGCCATGCCCTCTTCCAGGGGATCTTCCCAATCCAGGAATTGAACCAAGGTCTCCTGCACTACAGGTGGATTCTTTACCAGTGCAGCTACCAAGGAAGCCCATAAGGATGGTAGTCATAGTGTATATAGGGCCCACCTTAATATAGTACAAGCTTATCTTAACTTGACTACACCTACAAAGACCCTATTTCTAAATAAGGCTGCTTTCAAAGGTTCAACATAGACATGAATTTTGAGGAAACACTATTCAACTCAGTAGAATAAGATCTGAGTTCCATTTCAGGTGACTTATTTCTCAGACTTAACATGTCCACTCTGAACTCCTGATTTCCTATCCCCAAATAAGTTCTACCCAGTGTCTCGTCCGTCTAACTTCGACAACAACGGAATCGTTCCAAGTTGCTAAGGACTGTAAGCTAAGGATTATCCCCTTTTTGAGGGTCCTTCTTTCACAGCCCACATCCAAAACATCAGACATTCTCATGGTGATTGCTAGAAATTATATGTAGAATCTGGCCACTGCTCGACTATCCACTGCAAATGCTCCTTACAAGCTGCCACCATCTCTTACCTGTATCACTTCAATAGCCTTTCCAACTTGTCTCTCTAATCCTATTTGTACATCTAATTTGAAGTTACCAGTTAGAGTAATCCTTTTGAAACAGGCCAGATTATATAATTCTTCTGCTACAATCCCTCCAGTGGCTCCCCGTCTCATTCAAAATAAAATTCAAAACCCAACAAGGCCCAGTGTAACTCTGGCCCACAATCTATGGGGCTTCGTCTTTGCAACTCCCTCTTTCTGCTTCATTCACATTTTCTCCTTAAAGTTTGTCCAATGTGTTAGTTAACTCCCACCTTAGGGTCTTTACACTCTCTCTATCCAAAGACAACTTTGAAGTCACTCAGGTCTCTACATTCCTGGAGAAGTCAAGGTAACTTGGACACAGACTTATTCAAAATGATGAAATGAATGATGAAATGAATTCATATGTAGTTCCTAGCTGAACTAGAGCAAGGAAAACTCCTATAGGCTATGGTAAAGAAATACCTCCTTTCAGTCATGTGAATGCTTATAATCATAAAAATAATAACTATATGGTACTTTAAAGATACTTTTTGCATGTACTGGAAACTTTGTTAAATTGACTTTTTACCCTATAAGGTGGTTTATAAACTATTAGTGAGCCTTAGAGCCATAGGATATTGAAAAGATAACCTTTGAGCTATGGTAAGGAAGAAAACTGTAATTATGTGATGGATAGAAAAAAAATTTCTTCCTTGTCCTTCTCTAATTTAAGTATATCAACTCTGAATGCTTAAATCCTGGTCCCATAGTCCCATTAGTAGTTTACAGAGAAAGAGTGAATTTAAAGGAAGTCCCAAGGCTCCTTCCAACTTTTCCTACTAACACCCCTGGATCTGTCATCTGGATTTATTTCCTTACAAAACATGATTTAATAAGAAAAGATTTTCCCTAGACTAACAGAATTACCCAAGGAAACAAGAAATGGATTCAGACAACTAGTTAGTCTTAGACTCAAAAGAACAATAGACAGTTTATCTATTGAAGCAAAGAAACAAATAGAGTGTCAAACAAAAGACACAAGATTTAAAGAAGAAATTATAAAACAAATTCAGAGATGAAAGCCAAGCAGGAAGAGCTCAGAAAGGATATGGGTGAGAACAATGAAAACAGAATAGAGAGAAAAGGCATATTAAAAAAAAAAAAAACAGCAATAAGACAAACTTCAACAGAAAATGCTGTCACAAAAATAGTACAAATGGGTTTGAGGAAATTGTACAAAATGGAAGAGAATAAAATAACATTTAAATTGATTATAAAATATAATGTGTGGAAGACAGAAAAAGGAAATTGAATATTTGCAAAAAATGGTGTTTCTGAAGTTGAGAATAGAACATATGGAGCATAAAATATTAGAATATACAATGACAATAAAACTGTTGTGAAATTTAGAAAAGAGCTTGTATTTGTAGATGAAAAAAGTACACCTATACCTAACTCATCAACACCAAAATATACTAGTGAAGTAACTGAAATAAAAGGCATTTGAGTTTTCAAAAGATCGAGTCTTATATAATAAGAAAATGTTACTTTAGGTCAGTGAAAAAAAAATATATGGTCACAATGATTTTATTTTCAAGTTTTAGATCAAACCTTGTTCCAAATTAAGTCAAGGTCCAAAAATATCACACCTATCCTTTACATTTCCTAGTCAGTAAAATTCAATTTTATGTTATTGTGGGAATTGCATGAGAATATATGTATATATGACACAGCACAATGACTATCACTGAATGTGGATTTAAATGTGAGAAATAACAGCAAGGTATATGCCAGCAAATTTGGAAAACTCAGCAGTGGCCACAAGACTACAAAAGGTCAGTTTTCATTCCAATCCCCCAAAAAGGCAATGCCAAAGAATGTTAAATTATCACACACTTGCACTCATTTCACATGCTAGCAAGATTATGCTCAAAATCCTTCAAACTAGACTTCAGCAGTATGTGAACCGAGAACTTTCAGATGAGCAAGCTGGGTTTAGACAAGGCAGAGGAACCAGAGATAAAATTGCCAGCATCTGTTGGATCATAGAAAAAGCAAGGGGATTCCAAAAAATCATCTACTTCTACTTCATTGACTATGCTAAAGCCTTTGATTATGTGGATCACAACAAACTGGAAAATTCTTCAAGACATGGGAATACCCAGCCACCTTACCTGTCTCCTGAGAAGCCTGTATGCAGGACAAGAAGCAATGGAACATGGAACAATGGACTGGTTCCAAACTGGGAAAGGAGTATGCTAAGGCTGTGTATTGTCACCCTGCTTATTTAAATTATATACAGAGTACATCATGTGAAATGTTGAGCTGGATGAATCACAAGCTGGAATCAAGATTGCCAAGAGAAATATCAATAACCTCAGATATGCAGATGACACCATCCTAATGGCAGAAAGTGAAGAGGAACTAAAGAGTCTCTCAATGAAGGTGAAAGAGGGGAGTGAAAAAGTTGGCTTGAAACTCAACATTCAAAAAATGAAGATCATGGCATCCGGTCCCATTATTTCATGGCAAATAGATGGGGAAAAGTGGAAACAGTGACAGATTTTATTTTCCTGGGGTCCAAAATCACTGAGGATGAAGACTGCAGCCATGAAATTAAAAGAGGCTTGCTCCTTGGAATAAAAGCTATGACAAAACTAGACAGAATAATAAAAAGCAGAGGCAGCGCCTTGCAAACAAAGGTCCATATAGTCAAAGCTATGGTTTTTCCAGTAGTCATGTTTAGTTGTGAGAGTTGGACCGCATGGAAGGCTGAGTACCAAAGAATTGATTTTTTCAAATTGTGGTGCTGCAGAAGACTCTTGAGAGTCCCTTGCAAGGAGATCGAACCAGTCAATCCTAAAGGAGAGCAACCCTGAATATTCATTAGAAGGACTGATACTGAAGTTGTAGCTCCAATACTTTGACCATCTGATACGAAGAGCTGACTCACTGGAAAAGACCCTGATTCTGCAAAAGACTGAGGGCAGGAAGAGAAGGGGTGACAGTGGATGAGATGAATGGGTGGCATCACAGACTCAATGGACACGAATGTGAGCAAACTCAGTGAGACAACGAAGGACAGGGAAACCTGACGTGCAAATATCTGAACATGACTTAGTGACTGAACAACGACAACATTTGGGGCACCACTACTTTGGGAACTAGCTTTTGGTCAAGCACCCACTCCCCCTGAGACAACGTTTATGTGGACATACACACATACATGTTGTGTTTTTCAGGTTCTTTATTTGGTTACTTTACAAAGAGTATCAAAGTTGGGTACTCTCCCCAACTATTATCCTATAAAAATACCAACATAATAAAAACAATTTGCACATTTTTGATGATGGTTTTTGAAAGACATTTATTGTAAGGAACTGTGAAGAAGTGAAGTGAAAATTGCTCAATTGTGTCCAACTCTTAGCGACCCCATGGACTATACAGGACCCCATGGACTATTCTCCAGGCCAGAATACTGGACTGGGTAGCCTCTTCTTTCTTCAGGGGGTCTTCCCAACCCAAGGATTGAACCCATGTCTCCCGCATTGCTGGTGGATTCTTTACCAGCTAAGCCACAAGGGAAGGTCAAGAATACTGGAGGGGGGAGCCTATCCCTTCAGCGGATCTTCCCAACACAGGAATCAAACCTGGGTCTCCTGCATTGCAGGGGGATTCTTTACCAACTGAGCTAACAGGGAAGCTATAAGGAACTATGATCCATAAAATAATCTTTTACAATTAAGCTAATATCCTAAAGTTCACTCATACTTACCAAACTTATATTTTCTGTTAATTTCTACAATACTGTGTAGTAGTGTTAGTCGTTTAGCTCTGTCTAATGCTTTGTGTCCCCATGGAATGTAGCCCACTATGCTCCTCTGTCCCTAGAATTCACCAGGCAAGAATATTGGAATGGACCCCTCCTTCAGGGCATCCTCCTGACCTGGGTCTCCTGTATTGCAAGCAGATTCTTTTACTGTCTGAGCTACCAGGTATCCCTACACTTCTTTGGTTTTAGCTTCTTGCAAGTGAAATTTCTACTCACTCTGGGCCTTGTGAAAGTGAAAGTAAAAGTGAAGTCACTCATTCATGCCCGACTCTTTGTGACCCCATGAATAATAGCCTGCACCAAGCTCCTCCGTCCACAGGATTTTCAAGGCAAGAGTACTGGAGTGGGTTGCCATTTCCTTCTCCAGGGAATCTTCCCAACCCAGGGATTGAACCCAGGTCTCTCACTTTGTAGACAGACGCTTTACCATCTGAGCCACCAGGGAAGTCTGAGCTACCAGGTACCCCTACACTTCCTTCATTTTAGCTTCTTGCAAGTGAAATTTCTACTCACTCTGGGCCTTAGTATCCTGATATAGCAATGGAGTTTATGAATCCTGGGTTACATAGTACTCTTGTATGAGTGCATTGAAGCTTACAGTACAGAGAAATACACATAAGATGTATCTTCTATCATTTCCATTATTCCTGGTTTAAAACATCTGGATTTTTTTTGTTGTGACTAATTTTGTGATGACATAGTTTAGCTTGTTCTGAACCATCTCTTATTTGTGTATAAATGCTTTCTGTTAATATTTATAAAGACTATTGAATCACATTTCTCTGCATTCTTATTGAGCATATAGTAAATATTTAATAGAAGCAATGTTGATTAATTAAAGATAGAATTCCAGAGCAGGCAAGGGGAAGAGAAACTATAAGCTATTTCTTTTTCTTTTGCAGAATGGCAAAGGGACAACAATTTTATACTATTGAAAGACTTAGTTGAAAAGGAACTTTTCTTCCATTAACTAGCAAGTTCTGACAAGGCCCATTGTGTGGGTATATGAAAAATTTAAAAGAAAAATCTGAAGGAGTCTCTTGGGAGGACCTGCTAACAGGTTAAAAAGTTCAAACTCTCTGTTCTAGCATAAAGAAAAATTTATGACTTGACCACTGTCTCCAGCAAATCATATCCTGGAAATTTACACACTAGAAATACTTAACATATTTGATTTCCTCCACTATAGCTGATGCCTAAATAATTTAATTTAATTTTTTTTCTGTCATTTGCATTTTTTGTTATCTTTGTGTATGATGTAGAATCTTCCCACTCACAAATGTACATGTGTTTTACCCAAAGATGTCTATTTATTAGCCAAAACCCAGTTCAGCACTCACCTTACTCAAGAATATTTTCTTCACACTGCTGATTATCCTGACACCCCCATCCCTCCTCCTGAAACCCTCCAAACTCAAATCATGAAACCTGTTCCTTCTGTTTCACTTAGCCCCCTTCACTGTGCAGTCAATGGTGTTCTTATACATCTGTTTTTCTTCATACACTGAAAACTGTGGCTAGGCACTATTTGCATTGGGTATGCCATGCGAGTGTATGTTCCTCGGTTCTTTGTCTCGTCACAACAAAGATTTGGGGTGACGGACATTAAAGCCCCCTCGGCTTGTCACAGCTCTTGGGTCTTGGACAGACCATGTTACCATGTTATAGGTCTCAGGTCTCGAACGGACCATGTTATAGCTCTTAGACAAATCAGTGTTACAGCTCTATTTTATTTAGAAGATAGCAGGAAAATCCATCTTCGAGGCTTGAGGGCATGTCGATCCAAAGATGCGAAGAGAAGAGCGCTCCAGAGTGCGGAGGGAGAGAAAGAGAGAGAGAGAGAGCTAGCTTTGGCTCCTCTTTTTATATGTTTTCCTCTCCCTGGGCCTGTCCTATGTAAATTGGGCCAGCCAGGAGTGTTGTTTGTTTTACCAGAGGTCCTCACTCCTGTCCTCAGACCTTCCTTTGTTCTATTTTCGTGGGCTTTTCCCTTCTTTGTCTTTTAGTCACTGCCATTTTGGACTCCTTTTCCTTATTCTACCTACCTAACAGGTATAATTCCAACATTGAGCCAAATGTTTGATGAATAATATCCAGTGAATTTGTGAATGAGTGAGTGGGCTGCAACACTGATCATTCTGATAGCTTTATTAGTTTGAATTTGAAACTGAACAGGACACTGTGGGGCCCTCCTGGATACAAAAACCTTCATGTGTATGCTATGTCTTGTTTGTAGGAAAAAGGTTTCAGCTTGCTAGACTGTCCCTGAGTCTCAAAGGGCATATGCAAACAGTTACTAATCAGGGAAGTGAGGGAATGCGGAAACATAGGGAAAGCAGTGAAGAAATCATAGTACAGCAATAAAGCAGAATCCTCATTCCTACTCAGGGAATGTTCATTGTAATAAATCTTTGAGTTCTTCTACAGGAACCAAAGCTCCCACCCAGATGGAAGATTGTAACTATAGGCTGAGAGTCACTGGACCCAGAAGGCTGATGCTTGGATTCCTAGAACACCATCCTGCTACCTCATTGTCTACTAACCAGAATAGAATCATATACTCTGCTGCCCTCGCCACAAATTTTCCCTTTAAAAACCATCATGGAGTTTAGGTTTTTGAGCATGAGCTGCCCTTTCTCTTTGCTCGGTCCTTGCAAAAAACTTTCTCTGCTCCAAACTCTAACCTTATGGTTTGTTAGGCCTCACTGTGCATTGGGCACACACACTTACATTCAACAACAGATTTACTAGTTAACCCAGTATTTTTGCTGGCTTACTAGCAGCTCTACTGAGATCTAGCCTATACACCATATTGTTCAATCATCTGTATTGAATTATTTTGGTAATTTTTATTCTATCTCTCTAGTTTGAACTACCTACAATTTTGGTAGAGGACAATTGTCCTGGAATTTTGCATGGTCCAACCAAATAGTTTTAACTTAATGATAAATAATGAAAAAAAGACAAGAAAAAGGAAGAGAACAAGTTTAACTTTTTCAATGTTTTCTAAAATAATATTAAAACAAAACATATGATGTTAATGACTAGTAAAGGAGATGTGTACATTAAATCCAGTCTGGTATGTATCTCATCTAGGAACAATTAAGTTAACTCTCTTTAAGCTTCATTCTTTGCTGCTTTCATTATAACCCTTTCACACACTGCCTGATTATTTTGTATTTTGTAGAAGAGCAAGAAGTATGAATTAGATTTTTGTATTTCTCTTTGGGACTTATACTGCTTTGCACATAGCAGGGGCAGAGTATACATGCAGCACATCAAACTGTAAAACAAAAGAGGAAAATGGAAGAAATCGTGTATCATCAAGTAGAAATATATGATGAGAATCTTAATATTGCAGCCCATTTGGCTTTAAAACTCTGAATGTTTCAGGTAACAGTGTTTAAGTCTTACTAATTTCATTTATTCACTTCAGATTAATAGAGATTTGTCCTTTAGCTACTTACCACTCCAGAGGAACAAGGTATGAGATTATAGCCCTCTATTTATAAGGATCAGTTCAACTACCATTTCTTGATGAGAGGTTGACAAACCAAATAGTCTCAGGTAACCTCCCACTACATTCTATGAAAGAAACCTGAAGAGAATGAAGTATTCAATTGAGTCCTGAGGATGTTCTAAGAAATGATTATCTAAGTGGTGGTACTAAAATAGCACCAGAAAAGGAAGTGAAGTGAAGTGAAGTGAAGTGGCTCAGTCATGTCGGACTCTTTGCGACCCCATGGACTATAGCCTACCAGGCTCCTCCATCCATGGGGTTTTCCAGGCAAGAGTACTGGAGTGGGGTGCCATTTCCTTCTCCTGGGGAACTTCCTGACCCAGGGATCGAACCCGGGTCTCCCACGTTGTAGGCGTATGCTTTATTCTCTAAGCCACAAGGGAAGTGCCCCTAGAAAAGTAAACCCATCCTCAATCTGTTCCAAACCATCTCCCCACCCCCTCCAAAGGAAAAACTAGGAATAAGAAAGTTAATGCATTAGCATAATTATTTGAATCTTGGCGAAACTACTTCCACACCTTTGGAGTATGGAGGTCGGTCTAATTTCTTGATTAGTTGAATGGATATTAAATTGGATTTCTTTGAGTTTGGGGAGTTGTCTATCAGTAATTAACCGCTTGTTAATTGTATGTAAATGTCACTGTCCCTTAACCTGACAATGTTTTATTTTTCACTCCTTTGATTTAGTGTTTACCCATCCATATTTCACATTTTTGGACACATTTTTTTATTAAGTGCTCATTTATCAGTATTCAGGTATTCACTCCCAAGTCACCAGCGTCTTAATACTCTTTTTATTACACAACTAACCACTAACAGCAGATCCCTCTACATTACACTTTCCTTGGCACCATTACCAGATATACTCTATTGATTGCAAGGCCATTTACCTTACAACTATCTTGCAGGGATGTTTTGTGGAAAGTCTTGTTCTTACAGCACAGTCATTCCCCCTGAAAAATGGCACATAAGCAGGATGCTGCATTGTGTCCCCTTTAAGCAATAATTGGTTGCTTTGCAACTCTTTGGCCTGATGCTTCCTAATTTGTAATGCACAAGGCTCTGTTCAAAAGAATAACATATTCCATTTCTGTTTACAGAAATAACGCTTGATGCAAAAAGAGATAGAAAAGAAGATTGGTCCTTTATTGGTGATAATTATACCAACAATACTGAGCAAGATATGGAAGGGTTAGATAAAAGCAAATGAACTTAGTTTCTAAATTGAGTTTACTAGATATAATCATATAGCAAAGTACAAATCTTTTAGCTGTTCAATTAAAACTACCTTATTTTTTCCAATAATTTAGGGGTCCATTTTTATATTATTTTGCATAAGTATTTCAACCAATTTCCATAAATTTGCATTTTTGTTCAGAAAGCCCTAATGCCAATTATGTAAAATAAATGTAATTAATTAGTGCATTCCACAGCAACTGCATTCAAGCCTAGTTTGCAGTCAGAGACCCCAGAATGACTGACTGTAGGGAACTATAATTCAGAATAAGTTCAGCTCACAGCCCCCACCTCAAACTGAAAAGTGAGGTCGAGGAATGCTTCCCAGGGAGACTAAAATACATCAGAGATGTGGATTCCTATGAAGCTTTATTTCAGTCAACCTAATTCAATGCCTAAAAATAAATAGAGAAAGTTCTCCTTGTGCCAACATCATCATCTGCATGTTACCATCGCTTTTATAGCTAATCCTCAGGCTGATTTGGCCAAGTTAACCTGTAAGTATAATTCTGCTCTTGCCAGCTTACAGATCATTCTGCCAGAGGAGGGTTGGGAAGAAGACACTGCCTGAGTTACTCACGCTGTAACATGAAACTTTGTTTTCCAATTCAGAGTTAATTCAGGAAGCAACAGAAAAGCATGCTATTATCTTTTTAAGTACATTCAAGAGAAGCCCTGCACACAAGGGTATGTGTTCATATTCCTCATGCTGGTATATATGCTATCCTCAAAACTTCATGTCAACCAGGTATGTGTTGCATGTTTGCTAATAAAATCTATTTGGATGGCATTGTGTGAAAGTGAAAGTGTTAGCTGCTCAGTCATGTCCTGCTCTTTGCAACTCCCATGAACTGTAGCCAGTCAGACTCTGTCCATCGAACTTTTCAGGCAAGAATATTGGAGTGGGTAGCCATTTCTTTCTCCAGGGGATCTTTGCCAGCCAGAGACGGAACCCCAGTCTCCCACACTATAGGCAGTTTCTTTACTGTCTGAACCACCAGGAAAGCCACTTAGATGGCATTCACTCTAGTTTAAAAGCCATTTACTGCTCCTAAGCTTGGGAGTGAGCATCTCACCATTTTAATCATCAGAATTTCTGATGAAATTAGAAAACTATGATAACTGGTCAAACTATATGCCTATCTGGTTGCTTCAAGTTCAAGTCTGTATTAGAAGCCTTAATGTAGTAGGAAGAACCGAATGGCTGGTCTCATCTAACTTTGAGTTACGTGTGAGGCATATCTTATTTACTTCTTAAATTGACTCTTGCCTGAATGTTCCCTTAGGACTTAAGATATATTTTCACATATTGTAATTAACATATATTCAGGAGGACAGACTCCCCCTCCTTTGAAAACTTAGGAAGTACTCGGTGGTTTGAATTTCAAGTCACACTGTGGGAGTCACTTTCTTGTCATAAGCTTTCATCCATTTAGCATTGACAACACCCTGGGGTTGCTGATGGCTCTGAGGTGGTAGGTCATGTAGCTGGAAGGAAGCAGTCAGGCCAGCCCTCAGGACTCCCTGGGATCCTGCAGGGACAGTCTTGTTTGCACAGTTGATAAATATCTGTGTGGCTATCAGATTTCTATAAACAAAAGGCAGAGTTGTCCTATGAGTTCCACAGATCTGCTATATGGGACCTTCTTTGTGGGGCAGGGTTGAGCCTGTGAGATAGGGGCAGAATTTAAAAAAAAAAAAAAAAAATACTCTGGCCTAGTTAGAGGTGTTTTCTGGTGAGCTCCATGCAGTATCAGGGTTAACCAAATCTTCTTATTTTATTCCCTATACTGGGGTCAGGTTACCGTAGTCAGTATTTCTTATAAAGCATTATTTCTTATAAAGTTTATAAATGCTTTACTTTTCATTGTCTTATGACAGTGCAGATGCAAGGTGCATTGCATAAACTTTCAATACAATAATGAGCACTCCATTAAAGCCACTCTGGATGAAATTGATTGCTTGGAGGTGATCGCTAACACACATGTCCCATGAGGAGGCAATGCAATGAGCTGTGACCAAAACCCATTTGTCCATTAGCTGCAGAATCTCTCCCTCCCTGCCACCAAATCCAGGGAAACCACAGGGTTTTTGTCCTATACTTAATTTTTAGTAGAATCAGATGTCATAGAAATTTAGACACTTCTAAGAGCTGCTGCCCAAGACATAGCTCAATACTATAAATGTAGGGATTCTCCAACCGGATTTTAAGTATTTCTTGTGCTGAAGTTTGATTGGTTCTTGAGAAAGCCAGCACTTTTGGGAGGAAGGTAGGTCTTTGAAAAGGGTAGAAACAACCCCTTTCATTACAATTAACTCCTGGAAAAAGACCCTCTAGAGGAGCAGATATTCTGACACTAAAGGGGCATGTGTTTGTGTGGTGTCTCTGTGTGTTGGTGTGTGTATTGTTTGGGAGAGTGCTTGTTGTAATGGAGTAGTTTCTGCATTCGATGTGTTTGCTTCTCTGTCCCTGATCTCATCCTTATTGACCCCATTCCACTGAACAGATAAGAAAATGACAATGAGTAGGAGTATTTGGTTATAGTCTAGTGTGATCCAAGTGAACACTTTTGAATGAGAATATCAGGTTACTCAGCGGTGCAATAAAAATACCAAACTTTGCAAAAGTTATTGCTTTGGAACTGTGACTGATAACAACTTAGATATCCTCCTTGTCATTTCTGTACCTTTGATTGTGCTTCTTTTATGTAATAATTCATGTAACAGATGACATCTTTGGACAAGGTAACATAAAGGTGATCTTGTCAAACTACCACCTAGATAGCATTTCATTTTCTTACATATCTATAATATAGAACATTTTACAAGGAACATAATTTACTTTCACAACTGACCCTTGAAGGGAATAGGTCTGGGTTAAGTTGAGAAAAATAAAACTTAGAGAAGATATGAGACTTGTTTCAGTTCAGTTCAGTTCAGTTGCTCAGTCATGTCCAACACTTTGCGACCCCATGAATCGCAGTATGCCAGGGCTCCCTGTCCATCACCAACTCCCGGAGTTCACTCAGACTCACGTCCATTGAGTCAGTAATGCCATCCAGCCATCTCATTCTCTGTCGTCCCCTTCTCCTCCTGCCCCCAATCCCTCCCAGCATCAGAGTCTTTTCCAATGAGTCAACTCTTCGCATGAGGTGACCAAAGTACTGGAGTTTCAGCTTCAGCATTATTCCTTCCAAAGAAATCCCAGGGCTGATCTCCTTTAGAATGGACTGGTTGGATCTCCATGCAGTCCAAGGGACTCTCAAGAGTCTTCTCCAACACCACAGTTCAAAAGCATCAATTCTTTGGTGCTCAGCCTTCTTCACAGTCCAACTCTCACATCCATACATGACCACTGGAAAAACCATAGCCTTGATTAGACGGACCTTTGTTGGCAAAGTAATGTCTCTGCTTTTGAATATGCTGGATGCTATTTGGCAGATTTTAGGTATATACTGAAACCCAGATCAGATATCATCATCTTTACCAAAACACTTTCATTCATACTCTGTAGTTATCTGTTAAGGATGATGAATCCTGTTACCAGAAGATCCATGGTTAGTTGAGAAGGGTGTGTAAGGGAGTAAAGTAAATTTGGAGGAGTAATCACTTTGTAGGAAAAGAAAAAGTAAGATTGAGAGGAAGGGAAGTGTCAAGGAAGACATTTGTTGGCAAGAGAGAAAAGGAAAAAAATTGCCTGGGGAAAGGAAAAATGAATTTTAAGAAAGGATAAATGTAGAGAACGTATAAGTGAGGCAGATGTTTTGCGTGTGCAATACAAAATCCTCCATATCCATATTCCTCCCTAACACATCTTTGAGAAAATCCTATATTTATGATGAACATATTGATGTGAGTAGATTGTATCTGGATGATGAAGTACATTAAGTCAAAGGCGACATAGAGAGGAAATAGTGCTGTATATGGGATTGCCCTACCGCTGGGCTACAGAATTGTTTTTATTAATTATAGATAATTATTAATTAATATTTAATATTATTAAAATCATTTGTGTGTTTTCCTTAGGTTGAATTATAAGCTGCTTGAGAGTGACTTCTTCATTTTTTTAATCTCTCATTCTATTCTCATATGAAATGGACATATAGTAGGTGCTTACTACACTTGGTTTGCAATTTTCTTATAGTCTGAAACTACATACTGTTTGAATTTTTTTCATAGCATCCCTACAAACGGATGTCTAGAATTAATAACAACCTCAGTATGTGAAGAAATGTATTATGCCCAGAGCTTGTTTTTATACTTAATTATTACATTTATTTCTATCCTAACTTGTCCTAGAAAGGGTTTCTGAATGATATATCCTTTAAGGGTATTTATTTTGTTTGCTCGCCTTCTGTTGCAAATAATAAAAATCTATTATGAGTTATCTGAGTGCAAATAATTTTACTGGAAAGATACTAGTAGCTTACAAAAATTAGTATAGATACCATAAAACTAGAACACACACATACACACATGCACACACACATATTTATCCAGGATATCAGAGTGCTAAAGTGAGAATGAATCAACACCAACCATGTTAGATCTCAAAACTCCCTTGTTGAGGTGTAAAGGTCCAGGAGAAAGAATTTGACTGGTTGAACTTAAGTATTATGCTAACTTATGCACTGGCTGTACTGAGCTGGGGAGAAGGCCCTGTGGGAGGTGCCTATTTGTTGCCAGGAACTCCAGGGACTTCTAAAGTGGAGGAAATGAATGATTTACATACAGTCCCATAAAGACTGATGTCAATGGAGGAAAGTTAACCCTATAAGGGAAATACAAGGGCTTTTGGAAAACACCTATGAATGCTAGGCAGACAGAACAGTAAATGTTCACAGCAGGTGAGCACTTTCTCCAGGGGTTCTTTCCATCCTCAGAGAGCAAAATTACGAATGCAGCATAAAATGAGACCATGAGTAAGAGACAAAATGAGACACCTCCCCGTCGCTTTTCCCCACACACCACAAAGCCATTGGAATTCACAGATAAAGTTCTCCAAAGAGATGAATAGTAGCAATACCACTTCAGCAAGAGTGGATTTCAGAAATGAAACAAAGAAGATTCTTTGGTATTTGTTCTTGCTTTCTTTTGTGTTGGAATTGTTTTTCCCAAATGCCCTGAAGCCAAGCTTTTTTTCACTTATTAAAAAAATGTAGTTTCCACCAAATGGCTATATCCTTTCCCAGTTTTCAACAGCTCTCCATCTTAAAGGGGTTATCTAGAAATTTAAGAGTAAAATGGTAAAATGAGATGTTGAATGTTGATTATGAATAGCTAAGGAGAAAATGCTGTGGTGTTATAAAGACTGGCATAGCTCAGAAACCCATCATTTCTGTCCCTGACAAGTCACCAGGCCACTGTAATTCAAATTTGCTAGTCAGATCTTCCTGAAGCACAAAGGCAAAGCAATAGAAAAGCAGCAGGCACTGGAGTGTTTCAGGAGGATAGATTCACTGGTCATATTCTGACGACCTTACAATTTTTTTTTTTTAAATGACACATGCCGGCAATACCAGACAAGATTTTTGCCAACCTATTTTAAGTATGCAGCAAAGCTGCAGATTTTGCTGATTCAGGATTCTATTATAGGAAAAGAAATTTTGATAATCCTGTTTTGAGAATACCATTCAAAAGATTACCAAGAAAGACAGCATTTGTTACTCTTTGTAGGGAAGATGGGAAGGCTCCTAAAGAAATTTTTTTAAATCTTAAAAGATAAAGATATAATATGCCAAAGTATCAAACTGAAGCAAATCTGAGTTTGTAAAATAAACATGTTTTGCAAATCCAAACCATCGCCTGTTATGCCATCTTACATGAATTGCCTGCAAACAGCTTTTCAAATGTGCAGAGCATTTAACAGATCACTGAAAACCTAAATACCAAAGAATCCACTGAGGTGAGATATATTTAGCTATCCACAGTGCCCATGCCCAGATTCACCATTTTTGCCCACTGTTAGGCCAAAGACTTTTAATGCAGCATTTAAATAAATACTCCTTTTGCAAGTAAAAACAAAACCCAAACAACCCCCCCCCCCCACCACAAATCTTGATGCAAATCTGCATTGGAGGAGGCAAACCTTTTTCCTAAAAATGTACATTTATGCCTGGGGGTTAACCACAGGCTCTGTCAGGAATACATCCGAAATGAGAAAGATGTAATCTGCAGGACTAGAGGAATTTGGAATAATATCTTTTGAAAAATTATCACTCCTCATCCCATTAAATTAGATTGTTTAGATTTAAAATGCACAGCTACTATTAAAAACCTGATTCCACATATGAATCTCATTTAAAAATGAGAGTAAACATGTATCTAAGGAAGATGGAAGAAATGACTCCCAGAAGGGTGACCTTGGAGCATTTTAAAAACATGCTAGTTCTTACACTGGTTCTGGTCCAGATGTCATTGGGAAAGAGAAAGTGGGGGTAGGGTTGGGGTGGAAGGTCTTTGGCAAGATCCCATCTATTTTGCTTCAAATATCTCTGTCCCCTCCAACTAGACGTATTTTCACCATATCAGTCATATTTCAATATTGGGTAGACAGATGAACTTGTCCCATTCAATCACTAATATTGATTCCCTCTAGCAAAAATGAAACTTTCAGTTCCTTGGCACTCAGTGTACTCTCCATATGCAAAATTAAGGGCAGAGAGAATTAACAGGTGCTCTAATCAAATGTTTTTAGAATGGATTTAATATGGACCATGTTCCATTATGTTTCTCCTCTAAGTGCTACAGAATAACCTCTGTTTGAGTGCAAATATTCATTCCAAGTTAATGACTGGTAATCCCTACCGGTGGAATAGAGATATCATCTAAATATTGTATAACTATATTTCCTATTATGTTAAGTCAAAATTTGTGCTAACTCAAAGGGTGTAAATTTTTGTTTCTTTGAGAAATATATCAAATTTCCAAACTGGCCAGGGAATGTAGTGTTAAATAGATATGAGGTACCATGACATATGTGACCATCTTGCTTGTTAAAATCCCATTAATAACTGTATCTCACACAGAATAAGGCACTCAAGATTTGCATATTAATTTGGAAAATTAGCATCAAAATATTTAAAGATACACATTTTTAACATGTATACATTAGAATGCAAGATGCTTTTGAAAAAATTTGAGTAACAGATGGTTTTATATGGAGCTTTTTTAATAATGACTTTTATATCAGAGAAGTGTCCGAGTGTTTGCTAATATTCTCTGTGTACCCTGGTCTATAGAGGAAAGATATTTGTCTTATTGGAAAGTTATCCTTGATGAGACAATAAAGAGAATCAGAGCAACATTTTTGAGATTTTTTTTCACTCTTGTATGATAATTTTTATTATAGACAGCTGTGACTATTTCTAAATGATCAAAAATGCCTCTTCCCCCATATCTTGATCTATGTACATTGATATTATGCACATGGCCTCAAACCAATTTAAACATGCATAACTTGTAGATCCTTACCAGTAGAAACAGGCCAACTAAGAAGTTTGAAGAGGGTAATTGCTGGTAATCCACTACAAGCATGCTACCTGGTTATCATAGCAGTAAGTTTCAGATCAATACCTTTCACACAGACTTGGGTTTGTTTTCCAAACATTGATTTGGAAGCAGGCATTGAAAATCCACATGATTGGTTCCACAGATCTGATAAATTCTAGCCTTCTGAACTGCCAAGTATTCTTCTGAAGGCGAGATTGGTAGCCTTTGTGGTCTGTTGCTGGAAAGCAGAAATCTTCCTAACAAATAGGCTGGCACGGGAACTTAGGGACTGTTTCTTAAAATGCAGTCTAGATTGGTATACATTGTTGTCAGGGAAATCAACAGGGAAGTCTTGTTCAGGCTTCAAAAACAGGAGAGCAAGCCTCTGACCTGCTTCTGACCTGCCTAAACATTGCCTGGGTTCTGTGCCTGCCTGCAAACAGTGATGCAGCACTTTAGAAAAGAAAGGGAATGGGTCTTGGAATTCTTGAGCCCTTGAAGGTCTGGACAACTTACTGGGGTCTAACAAAATCCTATGACTCACAGGTGAAATAAACAGCATTTTTAAAGTTAAAAAAATTATTCAGAGTGTCATTTTTGCATGTAAACTGATGACGGTATCAATTTGTGGCTTTTTGAAAGTCTCACCTGTGGAGTAGACACACCACCTAGCACCCTTTCCCAACTGGGACTCTCAATTGCTCTCATTTGGGACTTTCCAGTGCTATTCAAGTCTGGATGTAGATTGGCCAATTAGGTGAAGTATGCTACCGCTAAGTCTGCTAAGTCACTTCAGTCGTGTCCGACTCTGTGTGACCCCATAGACGGCAGCCCACCAGGCTCCCCCGTCCCTGGGATTCTCCAGGCGAGAACACTGGAGTGGGTTGCCATTTCCTTCTCCAATGCAGGAAAGTGAAAAGTGAAAGTGAAGTCGCTCAGTCGTGTCCGACTTTTAGCGACCCCAAGGACTGCAGCCCACCAGGCTCCTCCATCCATGGGATTTTCCAGGCAAGAGTACTGGAGTGGGGTGCCATTGCCTTCTCCCTAGGTGATGTATATGCTGTTACTATTCTCTATTATAGTTTCTATTTCTTTTCTTTTAATGGCTGTATATTGAAATTCAATCAAATAATCTTCTATAAAAAATTGAAATAGTTTCTCTGTGTGTAACGAATGGTTTCGTTTACTAATGAATCTTTCAAACCTAAAACTAAAGTAAAACTTTTGGCAATAGACCTGTTAATACAAGGATTAGAATTGATCTATTTTTCCAATCTAAAATATTTTGACAATTTTACCAATGAGAACTCATGTCTAATATTAGCTGTACTATTGAATAGGATATTGATTTTAACTACTTTTTTTCTGACTGTTACCAAGTTACTTAGTAAAGCAATCAAGATCAGGGTAACAGAAGCACAGGTAGAAGCCAATTCTTGAATAAATGTTTTGAATTTTAAATGCTAGCTAGATATCCTTGGAATGTGAATTCCTGATTAGAGCAGCCATCTGCAGTGTGGTTATAGCTTAACCAATTAACAAACCTATAACAGCATAATATAGAGAGCTACATTGAAGTATTTTAAATTAAATTTTATTCATGTTGCCAACAGCACACTGTTCTTGCCACTTTGGCTCCGTGCATAATGGAATATCAGTTATTTTTTGTACTCTTGGCTCCATAGATTCTCTACAGGCTAGGTGTCAGCAATTCATCACATTTACAAATTTCTTAATTCCTAATATCCAGTGCTATAACACAATGTGTAAGAGTAAAGCTGGACCCAAATACGTATAAAATCTCTAGACTTCAAATTCTTGAAAATAATCATAGATATGACTTTCATTCTTCAGTATGTATGCACTAATACTAAGAAATTCTAACTGATAATAAAAAGTTCTTAGTGGGTTTATATCTTTATTTCTTTTGTCTTTGATAAAGCAAAGGACAGTGTCTTGTACTCATCAACATGCACAGATTTTACAGAGGACTCTGCCCATATTACATGATTGAGCAGTGTTTGTTTATGAACGCTGAACCGTGATGGTGACTCTGTGCCTTGCTTCTTAGAGTAGAGATGTTGAGAATGAAGGAAATAGACATCATAGTTTGCTTAAGAGGTAAACGATCAAAGTCTAAGTCCAAGTACTACTGTCAGATAGCTGTGTGTCCTGGGTGACACTTATTCTCTATGAATCTCCATTTTGTCATCTCTGAAAGAGCGGTAACAGGATTATTGTAAAATTTAAGTAAGAAGATATATAACATTCTTGATGTTTCACTCATACAATTCACTAGAACTATGAATTAAAAAGTGAATTATCTACTGAATAAATGGTAACTTATCTCACAGTTTTTTCTCCCTGGCAATACAGTAAAATAAACATCTCTGTAAAACTGGATCATAGCAGAGAATTCACTCATGAATATAAACTGATTACATTAATTCAAACTTGCAAACATACAATTTTGTTTTAAAGGCATTATTTTGCCCCAAATAATATCAAAGTAACTGAAACTATTATTAATTTTTGCAGGATTTTGGCATATATTATTTAGTTTAATTTTATAAATTGTATGTGCTCAAGATCATTATCTTGTATCCTCATCATAATAAACAATTATGAAAATGAGTCATATCTCATTATATTATCTTTACTTTTAGCCCATAAATACTGTACTAAATTTTACCAAAGTAATATGGTATTCCTCATATTGTATTGATAATGTTGAACAAAAATATTTCTTTAAAATATTTTTGAATAGCTGTTACAGTCTAAACAGTGTGCTAGAAACCTGAGATCTCATTTAATCCTCACATCAACCCTTCAAGGGAAGTATTACTGACTCCATTTCATGGATGAGAACATGAATGTCCTAAACACGGTTATCCTTATTTCACACATGGTGCAACCTATTGTAATCAGACTTCTATTGTTGTTCACGAGCAAAGGCTATTAGTGATCTCTTTATTCCTGACATTGTACAGGAGACAGGGATCAAGATCATCCCCATGGAAAAGAAATGCAAAAAAGCAAAATGGCTGTCTGAGGAGGCCTTACAAATAGGTGTGAAAAGAAGAGAAGTGAAAAGCAAAGGAGAAAAGGAAAGATATAAGCATCTGAATGCAGAGTTCCAAAGAATAGCAAGGAGAGATAACAAAGCCTTCCTCAGCGATCAATGCAAAGAAATAGAGGAAAACAACAGAACGGGAAAGACTAGAGATATCGTCAAGAAAATTAGAGACACCAAGGGGACATTTCATGCAAAGATGGGCTCAATAAAGGACAGAAATGGTTTGAAGCTAACAGAAGCAGAAGATATTAAGAAGAGGTGGCAAGAATACACAGAAGAACTGTACAAAAAAAGATCTTCACAACCCAGATAATCATGATAGTGTGATCACTCACCTAGAGCCAGACATCCTGGAATGTGAAGTCAAGTGGGCCTTAGGAAGCATCACTACAAAGCTAGTGGAGGTGATGGAATTCCAGTTGAGCTATTCCAAATCCTGAAAGATGATGCTGTGAAAGTGCTGCACTCAATATGCCAACAAATTTGGAAAACTCAGCAGTGGCCACAGGACTGGAAAAGGTCAGTTTTCATTCCAACCCCAAAGAAAGGCAATGCCAAAGAATGCTCAAACTACCACACAATTACGCTCATCTCACACACTAGCAAATTAATGCTCAAAATTCTCCAACCCAGTCTTCAGCAACATGTGAACTGTGAAATTCCAGATGTTCAAGCTGGTTTTAGAAAAGGCAGAGGAATCAGAGATCAAATTGCCAACATCCGCTGGATCATGGAAAAAGCAAGAGAGTTAAAAAAAAAATCTATTTCTGCTTTATTGACTATGCCAAAGCCTTTGACTGTGTGGATCATAATAAACTGTGGAAAATTCTGAAAGACATGGGAATACCAGACCACCTGACCTGCCTCTTGAGAAACCTATATGCAGGTCAGGAAGCAACAGTTAAAACCGGACATGAAACAACAGACTGGTTCCAAACAGGAAAAGGAGTACGTCAAGGCTGTATATTGTCACCCTGCTTCTTTAACTTCTATGCAGAGTACATCATGGGAAACGCTGGGCTGGAAGAAGCACAAGCTGGAATCAAGATTGCCGGGAGAAATATCAATAACCTCAGATATGCAGATGACACCACCCTTATGGCAGAAAGTGAAGAAGAACTAAAAAGCCTCTTGATGAAAGTGAAAGAGGAGAGTGAAAAAGTTGGCTTAAAGCTCAACATTCAGAAAACGAAGATCATGGCATCTGGTCCCATCTATTTCATGGGAAATAGATGGGGAAACAGTGGAAACAGTGTCAGACTTTATTTTTTGGGCTCCAAAATCGCTGCAGATGGTGACTGCAGCCATGAAATTAAAAGACGCTTACTCCTTGGAAGGAAAGTTATGACCAACCTAGATAGCATATTCAAAAGCAGAGACATTACTTTTCCAACAAAGGTCCGTCTAGTCAAGGCTATGGTTTTTCCAGTAGTCATGTATGGATGTGAGAGTTGGACTGTGAAGAAAGCGGAGTGGTGAAGAATTGATGCTTTTGAACTGTGGTGTTAGAGAAGACTCTTGAGAGTCCCTTGGACTGCAAGGAGATCCAACCAGTCTATCCTAAAAAGATCAGTCCTGGGTGTTCTTTGGAAGGAATGATGCCGAAGTTGAAATTCCAATACTTTGGCCACCTCATGCGAAGTGTTGACTCATTGGAAAAGACCCAGATGCTCGGAGGGATTGGGGGCAGAAGGAGAAGGGGACGACAGATGAGGAGATGGCTGGATGGCATCACCGACTTGATGGACATGAGTTTGGCTAAACTTTAGGAGTTGGTGATAGACAGGGAGGCCTGGTATGCTGTGATTCATGGGGTCTCAAAGAGTTGGACATGACTGAGTGACTGAAATTTACTGCACTGAACTGAACTATTCATAAATGCAATGAGCATTTTGATTTCTAGCCTTACTTAACCTTAACAAAATTTAATATTGTGATCACTTTTGTTTTGAAATCCTTCTTGAGTTTTTCCTCTAGAATGACTTATCCTTGGATTTCCTCCTATATCACTTGTCATTACTTCAGTTTCCCTTATTGGTCCTTTCTCCCTCTGCCTATCTTTTGGATATTAAAATTCCAGCAAAGTCTATCCTCATCCCTCTTCTCCCTTTCTCTAAACACTCTCCTTCTCCCATCTCATTTACTCTAATGACTCCAACAATTGTCTCTATATTAACCACTCTCACATAAACATCTCCCACCCAGATCATGTTCCCAAACCCTGAACCATATACCCAGCTGCTAATTGGAACTGATTGTTCCACAGGTGCTTCAAATCTCCTGTCCCACAAACTAAACTCTTCATCTTCCCACACACCAAACTCTCAACCCCAAGCACCGCCAATCACACACACACATACACACATATACACTCTCCCCACTCTACCCTGAAGTCAGTCTTCTCCACATCCAACTTCGGTGAAAAACACCATTGCCGTCTGATCCTTCCTTCAAAAAATAAGTTTTAACCCATAAATCTAAGCATTGATCAAAGTTCAACTCCATGTTCCTACCTAATATTATACAAATCATGATGCTTCTTCATTCTGACTATTGCATTCAGTCACCTGAATCCTTCTTAAAAATTACTTCCCTGCTTAAACTCCTTACCTGTTTTCTCCACATCTTCAGGATAAAATTTTTAATATGAGATCTATACATGTTCCCTAAACTTGCTTAATCATCAGTAAGTTCTTGTTAAATGTCCAGGTTCCTAAGTGTCACATATGGAGAGTCAGTCTATCAGGAGTCTGGGACAAGAGTGTGTTATTATGAATCTCTACTTTTTACCAAGCTCCTTGGATTCCATTAAAAAGACAAACTTGACAAATAATGCTTATAAATCCATTTATATTCTGGTAGTTGCCCAATATTTACTTTACATGTAGTCAATATGTAGCTCACCAATACCTAATATAATTTTGCTGAATGAGTTAATGAATAAATTTATCACTTTAGGTTCTGACTCCAAAGGACAGGTTTTTCCCACATTAGAATAACAAAAGGGTAAGAGTAGACTACATTGGAAGATGATTTCGTGTCATGCTCTTGGAAGCTGATGGTGGGTGGAGTCATAAAGACCTACCACTCAGTTTATTTCCATGGTTTAAGTGTATGATTCATTCATATATGCAGAAAATGTGTTGGCAAGATTCTTTATCAATGCAGGGAGTTGTATTTCTGCATGTATATACAAATATCCCCATATATACAATGGGGTACAAATACAAATGGGGATATTTGTATATATGTTATTTTAAATATCTTATATGCAAGTTATTAAAATAGGAATTATTATTTCATCAAAACATCCAGTGTGGGAAATTGATGAATACCAAGACTAATAAGCAATAATGATGCAAAATGAAAGTTATTATTTGAAAATAAAAATTCTCAAATCATAGAGAGATAGTATTACAAACAACAGTTAAGAACCTACAGAAGAGAAATTCTCTTCACATTAAGGAAGTTTGATAAAGACAACAGTGCTTATATTTGATCAGAATTGGAGAAGAAGGTTCATTTTGAGTGGTCATATTTTTTGCAGTGGTAGGAAAAGTCCAACATTGGTAAGTATACCATTACAGTCTAAGCAAGAAAATAGTTTCATGGTCACAAGCAGAGATAGAAAGAAGACGTAAGACATTTTAATATGAAACTTTTATCCAGAAGTCACATTTTCAATTAAAAAAATTTGTAACCAACATATTTTTAAATATAATATACAATATCTATCTCAGAAAGTTAAACTTTCAAAGATAAATTTTACATCACGTCAATCAGTTCAGCCAATTCAGCCACTCAGTCATGTCCGACTGTTTGCTACCCCATGGACTGCAGCACGCCAGGCTTTCTTGTCCATCACCAACTCCCGGAGCTTGCTCAAACTCATGTCCATGGAGTTGGTGGTGCCATCCAACCATCTCATCCTCTGTTGTCCCCTTCTCCTCCTGCCCTCAGTCTTTCCCAGCATAAGGGTCTTTCCAATGAATCAGTTCTTCATGTCAGGTGGCCAAAGTATTGGAGTTTCAGCTACAGCATCAGTCCTTCCAGTGAATATTCAGGACTGATTTCCTTTAGGATGGATTGGTTTAATCTCCTTGCAGTCCAAGGGACTCTCAAGAGTCTTCTCCAACACCACAGTTCAAAAGCAACAATTCTTGGTCACTAAGGGCTTCCCTGATGGCTCAGCTGATAAAGAATCTGCCTGCAATGTGAGATGCCTGGGTTCAATCCCTGGGCTGGGAAGATCCCCTGGAAAAGGAAAAGGCTGCCCACTCCAGTATTCTAGCCTGGAGAATTCCATGGACTGTATAATCCATGGAGTAGCAAAAAATCGGACAGAACTGAGAGACTTTCACTTTCCCTTTTGTATAGGCCATTGGGTGGCAGAGTCGGACAGGACTGAGCAACTTTCACTTTCTTTCTTAGAATATGGTGCAAATTAGAAAGGATTAGTAACGGGGGAAAAGGCAGTGAAAATCATTCAAGATGGGCAAGGAGAAAGGAGTTTACTGAAAGCAGTAAGTTACCTTTCTACCGAAGTCGACCTAACCAGCTTTACAAGGAAATTCTAAGGTCATTAGACCTCACATAGCCTAGTCATCCTGAAAGACTTACTTTGATATTTTCTCCTTGGCCACATTGAATAATTTTCACCACATTTTCTGCTGAACTTTGTTTGTGGCATTTTGACACAGATACAGATAAGAAGGAAAAATCAATCTCGGGAGAAGTTCTTTAGAAGCACCCCAAAAAAATCTGTCACGACTTCCACTGTTTCCCCATCCATTTGCCATGAAGTGATGGGACAAGATGCCATGATCTTTGTTTTTTTGAATTAGAGTTTTAAGCTGGCTTTTTGACGCTCTTCTTTCACTTTCATTAAGAGATTTTTAGTCCTCCTTGCTTTCTGCCGTAAGGTTAGTGTCATCTGCATATCTGAGGTTATTGCTATTTCACCTGGCAATCTTGATTCCAGCTTGTGCTTTTCGCATGATGTACTCTGCATATAAGTTAAATAAGCAAACTGACAATATATAGCCTTGACATACTACGTTCCCAATTTGGAACCAGTCTGTAGAGTGCTGAGCAATTAGTATTCACAAACATTTTAATATAAATCATTTAAGACTATGATACATCGATGTAATTGAGAGTTGGACTGTGAAGAAAGCTGAGTGCCGAAGAACTGATGCTTTTGAACTGTGGTGTTCAAGAAGACTCTTGGGAGTCCCTTGGACTGCAAGGAGATCCAACCAGTCCATCCTAAAGGAGATCAGTCCTGGGTGTTCATTGGAAGGACTGATGCTGAAGCTGAAACTCCAATTCTTTGGCAACCTCATGCGAAGAGTTGACTTATTGGAAAAGACCCTGATGCTGGGAGGGATTGGGGGCAGGAGGATAAGAGGACAATGGAGGATGAGATGGCTGGATGGCATCAGCGACTTGATGGACATGAGCTCGAGTGAACTCTGGGAGTTGGTGATGGACAGGGAGGCCTGGTAAGCTACGATTCATGGGGTCGCAAAGAATCGGATGCGACTGAGCGACTGAACTGAGCTGAACTGAACTGATTAGTTTTCAGAGATCTTGATGGAAAAAAAAATCACCCCTTGAAGATACCTTTGTTTTACATTTATAACATTGTATTAACTATGAGAACCACTTGAAAAGAATAAGAAAAACAAAAAATCTCCCTGAAGTCTTTTTCTTATTTAATTAGGAAAAACCATGAAACTCCATTTTTTATATGATTTTAGATTCAAGTGTTCATTGGAACTCCAATACTGGAAAAGAATTATTTAATTCACCAGAATGAAAAAAAAAAAACAAGAATCAATCAAAAGGGCTTATTCTAACATAGTACTAATGGAGTGTTCAGTGTTGGACTGGATATTGTGGGAAAAAGAGGATGTGATTGAAAAAAGAATCACTGCTTCTAAGGAAATTATAGTTTAATTGAGGAATTACATTAGTCTGATGGAAATAATTATGGAACTCATGCGAAGAGGTGACTCATTGGAAAAGACTCTGATGCTGGGAGGGATTGAGGGCAGGAAGAGAAGGGGATGCCAGAGGGTGAGATGGCTGGATGGCATCACTGACTCAATGGATGTGAGTCTCAGTGAACTCCGGGAGTTGGTGATGGACAGGGAAGCCTGGCGTGCTGCGATTCATGGGGTCGCAAAGAGTCGGACACGACTGAGCCACTGATCTGATCTGATCTGACACTGAAGAGTGGAGATGATTTTAAAAGTTTCAAAAAGTATTTAAGAAAGGTTGGATCTTAAGAAACAAGGATTTTGAAAGGCTTGAGGATATAGGGACAGGAAGATTAACATTTCTTGAGCCCTATTAGTTTCTGGACATAGCACTAAATAACATCTTGCACATTTTTAACTTTTAATTCTCATAGCGGCTCCATGAGTTGGGCAAAGTTATTTCCACTTTGAAGTGAAAGATACTGAATTTAAAGAAGTGAGTTAATTTGTTCATACGCTACTGCTTATAAATGGCAGCCATTGAGTTTCACAAAATTTTTGGCATTGCCATGCAACATGTGGAACCTTAGTTTCCCTGACAGGAAGGGAACCTGCATCTCTTGCAGTGGAAGCGTGGATTCTTAACTACTGGATCTTCAGGAAAGTCCCAGCCATCAAGTTTAAATACAGACTTCTCTTGCTCCAAATTCTGTGACACTCTCCCAGTCATAGTATTCCAGATGTGAGAAATTCTAGGATGAAAGAGGCAAGAAAAAGCATTCATGTGAGAGGGAAGAGGAGACAAATCAGTGTGTACCTACAATAAGTGTGACATTACCCCCTCAAGCACTTCTGATTTCAGAGGTTCCCTTGGGCTCCTTTTACCTTTTTAGTGGAACACTTTCCATAAACCAGTCTCCTATAATTTATTCAGTAGCATTGTTATGCATCTAGTTACTCAAATCATCTTTGAATTCTTTTGTATCTTTACTCTCTTAGCTAATTCACTAGCAAATTCTATCATGTCCACCTTAGATGTATATCCACATCTATGCTTGTGCCTCTAGCTCTGTCTAAACTCATGTACTTCTGCATTGATATCTGTCTCTATTTGTATCTAAATATGTTTATATATCTTTATTTCTCTATACCTTATCTTAAATCTATTATCTATCTCTATATATTTCTCTCTATATATTTATTTCTATCTCAGTCTATGTAACTACTTACATATTGATTTCTATGTGAATACATATGTCTCTATCTCTATTTAAATCTATACAGATATAGTCTACCTCTAAATCTATCTCACTATCTATATCTGTACTTACACCCTACACCTATATCTGCCTTCATCTTAAATCTATCTCCACTGGAATCAAGTGAATCTAAAGCATCATCATCTCAAACTTGAATTACTGTGATAGTCTCCTAACTGTTCTTCCAACTGCTATTCTTGCACTTCTATAATCCTTTAAATATGTAAATTACTTCATGCTAATTTCAAAAGCTCCCAGTGCCTTTCCTTACACTAAGAATAGTATCCAAATTCCTGCTTATGGCCAACTGACTCTACTTTTACTACCTCATCCCCTTAAAATCTCTTCCTCAATCTTCATGACCCAATCACTCTAGCTTTCACTCTTTTCTCAAATACATCAATCATTTATGCATTGGGGGTTTTGCACTTGCTATTCCTTCTGTCTATTATGGTCTGCTTTTACATGTTGGCATTTTAATTTCTTCTTGTCATTCAGGACTCAGTTGAAATGTAACGGCCTGAGGAAAGCTATCCTAATGATTTAACTTTGTATCAGAGACCCAGTGGTAGATTAAAATGGCCTTGTATGCTGTGGCACTTCTCTGCTGAGAACTGGGGATCCATTAGCTTCTCCTTGAGTCTGGGTGAGCTCTGTGACTGCTCATACAAAGAGACATTGCCAGTTTCTTCTGGGCTTTGGTGAAAAGAGCTTATCAACTTTCACTCACACTTAGAAGCATGCTACTGTTAAGTCACTTCAGTCGTGTCTGACTCTGTGCCACCCCATAGACGGCAGCCCACCAGGCTCTGCCGTCCCTGGGATTCTCCAGGCAAGAACACTGGAGTGGGTTGCCATTTCCTTCTCCAATGCAGGAAAGTGAAAAGTGAAAGTGAAGTCGCTTAGTCGTGTCTGATTCTTAGTGACCCCATGGACTGCAGCCCACCAGGCTCCTCCATCCATGGAATTTTCCAGGCAAGAGTACTGGAGTGGGGTGCCATACTACCATTAATTAGTGTGACTCACTCTGATCACCATACTGTAAGGAGTCCAAGTCACATAGAAAGATAGGGGATGAAATGCCCTGTGAAAAGACAAAGGGAGAGAAAGATAAAAGCAGGAGAGGGAGAGAGAGGCTCTGAGTACTAGACATGTGAATGAAAAACTGTTTTTTGGAAGTGGATCATCCTGTTTCAGCTGCCACTATGTGGACCAGGGACAAGTTGGCCAGTTAAATCCTTCCAGAGTTCTAAACTCACAAAAACTGTAAACAAAACACAATGTTGTTTTAAGTCACTAAGTATGTGAGGGTTGTGCTACAAAGTACTAGTGAACCAGACAATTGCCAAGTATGGTTTGGTTTATCATATCACACTTTTCTACTAGTTAACACTACGGTTCTTTTTTTCTTCCTTTTCTTCCCTTTTCTCTTCTTTCCTTTTAGTCTTGCCCTCTCTTTCTTTTCTTCCTTTGTCTTTCCTTTACCTGGCTACTGTCTCAACTCTTTAGATGATAAACACCACATGAATAAGGTGGAGAAGGAAATGGCAACCCCCTCCAGTATTCTTGCCTGGAGAATCCCAGGGATGGAGGAGCCTGGTGGGCTGCCATCTATGGGGTCGCACAGAGTCGGATGCAACTGAAGCGACTTAGCAACAGCATGAATAAGGACTCTGTGTATCTCTTTTCCCATTGAGCTCTGTTCTATAGAAGTATGCCTCAAAGATAATTGGAAGCAGTCAATAGTTATCAAATAAATAAAATAAGCCTATGCATTTAGTACGTCTACCTACACAGGGTTGGTAGTTACTTTATCAAAATTATAACTATTAGGTGTAAATAAACAAAGAAACAAATGCACAAAATCCAGCCAAAATAATTCCAAATATAAATTGGGAAGAAATATACAGTATACTCTATTCTGTAGTTTTACAGTGAGATAGGTTTTAGCAGAACATGATGCTTGAAATTGGCTGCAAAATTATACCTCTTGACTGCCCTTTGGTATTAGACTTTGGTGGGATTAATAATGGTTAGCTCAGTGCTGTAATGATTTTCAAAGGAGGAAAAAGCATCCCCAGATTTTGAAGCAGCTTAAAACACATAATTTGGCTTCTCAGAACTAGATCTTGTAGCTGGCAGAATCCCAACCCTCTCTTCCTCAGCTACATGGCAACCTGGATAAGGCCATGTGGATCCTGGCTGCCTCTGATCTGGGGAGCTGATGCAGAAATAACTTCATTGCTCATAGATACCTCTTCACAATGGCAGAATTAATATGGCTCTCCAAATACCAACTTGGGGCCATTTGAGAACTCCTGCTGTGGAGAAGATGAGGTTTTAAGACATAAAAAGAAGTCCTCTCATATCTCCACCCTGTGCACTCAGTACATGCTAAGTCACTTCAGTCATGTCTGACTCTGTGTGACCATATGGTCTGTAGCCCTCCAAGCTCCTCTGTTCCCAGGATTCTCCAGGCAATAACACTGGAGTTGGTTGGCTTACCCTCCACCAGGGGCTCTTCCTGCCCCAGGGATAAAACTTTGCTTCTTACATTTAACCTGCATTGGCAGGCAGGCTCTTTACTGCTAGTGCCACCCCGGAGGCCCTTACTGTAAGTACAAAGACAGTAAAAGTGGGCAGAGACTCATAGGGAGGTTCCTGTCACCCATGAGGTAACCCAACTGAGCCAGCCACTTCAGAGACACTTCCTATGCTGCCCACCCAGCCTACATTCTCCTCTACCTCTAAGAAATTCTCTCCTGCTTCTCTATAGTCACAGAGGTGAATTCTTCCCTGCCAGATTCCAGCCACTCTGGCCTTTGTTCCCCTTCTTCAGCCTGAGGTACAAGTTTCAGGTTCAGGGCTTTTGCACAGACTATTCATTCTGACTAAAACTTCCCTAACACTTACCTTCTTTACTTCACTCAAAATCAAGCTGAAGCTTAAATGTCACTTCCTCTGGGAAGGCTTTTCTGTTCCCTTGGGCAAGATTATGTATCTCTGCCTTACACTTTTGTTACATCCTTCATAATAAGGAAAATTCTGCATTTAAACAGCTAGTCCACCATTTTATGTGTTCTTTGTGATTAATCAATCAATGTATTGTGTTAAGTGTTCTTTAGTGTTTGGCAGTGAGCCCAACAGAGGCAAAAAGCAGACATGTTTTGTTCTTTTCTGTATGGAGAAGACTTAGCATGATTCCAGCATAGAGTAGATGTTTAGTAATTAGTCTTTGAATGACTGAATGAATGTTTGATAGGTGAATGAATTGCAGGAAAGCTATCTTTTACTGATTTTTTCCCCCTTTGAATTTGGAACAATATATGTGTCCCTAGTAAGGTGAGAGACTTTATGCCTAAGTTTTTTAAAAAAAATTTCCAACCTCACAGATCATTGATTTGTTCAGCTGCAGACTTAATTGCATCCTGTGTTCTAAAAATGATCATGATTTGAGGCAGGAAGTAAGTACATAATAATTCCCATTCTCTGATTCATACATTTCTTACAAAGTTGTCTTTCTTGATAAAGATTCTAAAATCCTCAGGGCTGAATGGTGGGATTCCAACTGCATCCTTTCAGGGGCCTCCATTCTGATAAGAGGAACTAAGAACACTTAATTCAAGTCTGAGACTCTGCTATAATATTTCCAATTATTGAAACTTATTTCAGTATCTAGTTTGGCCTAAGGTATATGCAGGCACTCAATAATTGATAGTCATTATTATCAATGTGATTGATTATATCAGCATTCTAGTCATCCTGACAGTCCTCCCCTCTCCTAATGAGCTTGTCTATTCCCTACATTTCTGTCAAGTCCTTTCAAATGGGTCCAGAATTTTTTACTCTGATCCTGATCCATGAACTCAGGCTTTTTTTTCTCCTGTTTTTCTGATGCTACTAGCTAGCTTGCTTCTCTTCCAGCAACTACAGAGCATTTGCATTGGAATTCCATTCAGGGAAGCTCATCTGCTGGAAACTCCTAGCTACTTTTTGGATCACTATCTTAACAGATCATTTTGTCTGAAATTGGAGATTATTGAGACCCTTGGATATCATTGTCATGTTCTCTGATCTGAAATACTAGTATTAAGTCACTTCATTTGAGCATCTCTGACTTCTAATAGTTAAGAGCCTAGATTTGAGAGTCACATTCTGAAAGACACATTTTGAAGATCCTCCACTTGTTTGCTGTAAAAACTTGGGAAAATTATTTGGTCCCTAAGTGTCTCTTTCCTATTTTATAAAATGAAAATCAATAATAGTACCTGCTTCCAAGGGCTGTTGTCAAGATGAAGTGAGATGACACGATAGAAAAAGACTACTGGCAAACTTATTTCTCCCTGGTCTGTCTGTCTGTCTACCCATGACCATTATTTCTTACTTGATCTTAATATCTGCCCCAAGGTTTTGCTTGATGTAACTGGTCCATGTCCTTGTCCCAGTGTATGACCTGAAGGCAAAAATACATTACTGGCTCTTTGGGAACTAAGGATTGCATGGGTAACAATGTATTTAGTTTTTGAGTTAACTTTCTAGGATTGGCTGATCACAGTAGCATATATTATTTTTGTGATTCTGTCACTTGCTGGGCTATCTCTCAAATAAGCTAGATGGTGGATTTTTTAATTTAAAACAATATAAATGAACATTTTTTTTTAGTTTTGTTAATGAGAATTCTGCTTCTAGGAGATGGAGTAGACAGACTACCCTTATCATCACACTAAGTACAATTAATACCACTGAACACTATATATAAAACTAATATAATAAGACTCTGAAATATAGAAAGAAGATGACAGACTGTTAAGAAAACTTAGGACCTAGGGAATGACATGCTGGTTAGTTACCTGAGCTTTCTTTTTGCCTCATACATTGTTAGTGAGAATGGATAAAGCCAGTAACCTGGAAATATAAGCCAGTGCAGATAAATATGCACCCCCCCCAAAACCCGCTCTTTCTAGCCAAAGGATCAGAAAAAGACAGAAAAATCTTCAGATAACGACTGCTCCATTCCAGCTAGACAACACAGAAAAAAGTCTGGCCCCACCCTGCCCTTGCCAGCAAAGACTGAGTGGGCATCCACTCAAGGATGAAAGGAGAAAATATAACACCCCCACTGCAATGGTGTTGGAGGAGGTTGGGTAAAGAGCTAGAATTTTATTCCCTACTAGCAGTATTAAGTTCCTCAGCCACAGTGTCAGTGCAGACCACCTGGCAGGCTAGATTTCCACATACTTGTCAGTAATGCTTTTAATCTCCACTCAAATGGCATCAGATGAAGGCTAATGGAGAGTGGTAACAAAGCCACCCCCCACTGCTGTCAGTGGAGACATGAGAAGTCAGAACTTTCACCTCTGCCCAGCAATAATGAGGAGCCTTGCCCAACATGAGTATTAGTGATGGCTAAGTGGCAAATTGGAAAAGACCCTAATGCTGGGAACGATTGAAGGCAAAAGAAGAAGAGGGCGGCAGAGGATGATTTGATTGGATGGCATTACAGACACAATGAACATGAACTTGGGTGAACTCCAGGAGATGGCAAGGGACAGGGAGGTCTGGTGTGCTGCAGTCCATGGGGTTGCAAAGAGTCAGACATGACTTAGCGACTGAATGACAAGTGGTAAATCCACTATTCTATTCCATGTGGCAATAAAGAGATAATACCTTCCCCTTTCCCCTCCATAGGTCATACCCAAAAAATCCAACTTAAAGTGAAGTTTAATAATATCAAGAATTGTCCAAAATAATTTAAAAACATCCATGTTTCAATACAAATTACTTATCAGATCAAGAAACAGGAGGATCTCATACTAAATGTAATAAATCAAGAGATTTCAATACTGATATGACAAAATTATCAAAGATTTTAAAGCAACAAAAGTAAAAATATTTTATTGACCAATTAGCAATGTACTTTTAACAAATTAACTAATAAAAAGCCCTAGCAAAGAAATAGTCTCAGCAAGGAAATGAAAGATATAAAGAGGAACCAAAAAAAATTTTAGAACTAAAAAGTAAAATTACTGAAATTAAAAGCTCAGTGAATGGCTTCAATTACAGAATGGAAGGGACAGGAGAAATCATCAGTGAATGAAAGATAGAAGAATAGACATCATCCAAGCTGAACAGCAAAGAGAAAATAGACTTAAAAAATCAATTAAGTCTTTGGAATCTGTGGGACTATAATCAAACACCTAACATTTTTGCTATTGGAGTTTAAGAAAAATAGGTAAAAGAGAAGAGATGAAAAAAGTACACATAAGAATAATGACCAACAACTTCCTAAATTTGTCAAAAGACATAAATCTCCAGAATCAAGAAGCTGTGTAAATTCCAAACAGGATAAACTGAGAGGGATGCATGCAAAGACACATTTCAATTAGCATTTTGAAAACTAAAAGACAAAGAAAAAATCTTGAAAGTGGTCAGAGAACAATGCCACTTTATCTGTAGGGAAAAGTTGAAATAAAATGATAGCAGATTTCACATCAAAGATGTTGGAGGCCAGAAAAAAGTGGACAATATTTTTCAAACAGTGAAAGAAAAGAATTGTCAACCTGGCAAACCATAACCATCAAAAATACCCTTCAGGAATAAAGGGTAAATAAAGATATTCTTAGAGGAAGAAAAACTAAAATAATCTCTCACTCTCAGACTTATTCTAATAAAAGTGATTAAAATAAGTTCTCTAAACAGAAAAGAAATTTTAAAAAGGAACACTAGAAATTTGGAGAGGAGAAAATAACAAAATGAAGAAAACATTAAAAATTTTTTTTCTTCTCTTGAATTTTCTAATTTTTTGATGATTGATGCAAAACTTTTAACACTGTGTAATATAGTTCTAAATGTTGGCTAAAGAAATATTTAAGCCAATTATGTTATAAATAAGGGAGTGCAAAGGAAGTTAAAGGGAGGGAACATTTTGGTTTATAATAGGCTTAAGTTATGTATATATATATACATATGAGATGATATATTATATATATATATATATATCACATACATAACTATAATATTCTAGGTATAATGTGATACCTAAAATAACTACTAAAAAAGCTGCACAAAGAGATATACAATATGAAACTACAGATAAATCAAAATGGATTCTTAAAAAATTTTAAGTAACCCATAGACAGTCAGGAAAAGGAAACCAGAAGTAAAACCTGTTTTGTTCAGTCACTAAATTGTGTCCAACTCTTTGCAATCTCATAGACTGTAGCATGACAGGGTTCCCTGTCTTTTACCATCCACCAGACTTTACTCAAAAGAGAACAACAAAAATGAAAATAAAATGTCAGGTTTAATCCTAAAGTATTAATAATTATATTAAATGTAAATGGCATAAATATACCAATTAAATGACAGATATTGGCAGAGTGGTTTATAAAACATAATCCATCTGTCTATCTATCTATATATAATGCAAACATTAATCAAAGGACAGCAAGAATGGATGCATTATTATCAGATAAAGTAGATTTTAGAGCAAAAAAATTACAAGAATAAAAGAGCAACATAAAATGATAAAAGGGTAAGCCCATAAGTGGACACAGAAATTCTATATGTACATATGCAAACAAAAGATCTGTAAAAAGTTTGAGGCAGAAGTTGATAAAACTAAAACAAAAAACATACACTCAACTATAACTGGAGACCTCAACACCTTTCTCTCAGCAATTTATTGAAAAACTAGACAGAAAATCAGCAAGGCTATAGAAAAACTGAATAGCACTATTTAAACAACAGTATCTACTCAATATTTTCAGAAAACTCAACAACAGCAGAACACGCATCATTTTCAAGTGCCCATGAATCATGTCTCAATGTAATCATATCCTGATGGAGAAACTTCAAAAATTTAAACAAGTGAAATTGTACAGAGTTTATTCTCTGACCACAGTGGAACCAAACTAGAAATCAATAGTAGAATTTAAAGAAAAAATTTCCAAATATTGAGAAACTAAGCAGCGTATCTATAAAAAATCCATGTGTCAATAGGATAGCTTCGGAAGAAATTTTAAAATGTTCGTTTAACCGAATGAGAATGGAAATACAATTATTAAAATTTGTGGGACAGATAAAGCAGTGCTAAGGAGAAAATATGTACAACTAAATTCACATATTAGGAAAAACTGTCTCAAATCAATACTCTAAACTTCCACATCAACCCAGAAAAGAACAAAATAAAACCAAAGCAAACAGAAGGAAGGAAATAATAAGAGCAGAAACCAGTGAACTTGGAAACAGAAACACAATAGAGAAAATCAATGAAACCAAGAGATTATTCTTCAAAAAAATCAATAAAATTGACAAAGAGCTAGCAAGACTGAGGAAGAAAAAATAAAGGAAAATAATTACAAACATTTGAAATGACACAGGAGATACCACCAGGACCCTGCATATGTACCAAAAAAATATAGATATATTGTGAACAACTCTTCACATATAATTTGAAAACTTAGATAAAATAAATCATTTTACTGAAAGAAAATAAACAACCAATACTTATCCAATATAAAATACATTATGAAATATATGGTTGCAATTACTATAGAACTCTTTGGGGATTTGAATCCAACTATTAAGCAATTGAGTTTGAAGACCTTATAAAACCAATTAATACTACTTATTTCATACAGTTTTGAGAGTTAAGAAATTAAAAAAATCATATGAAGTATCATTTTAGGTTTTATGTTCTTTAGTAATCTGATAATATATTCTGTTTTTTTTTCCTCCTGGAAGTTTTATTTACACTTAAATCAATGGTGCATTTGGGGTTAATTCTGAATACATGTGAAGTTTGTTCTGTTTTTGACCAATGATTTAGTATGAATCACTACTAGCTAACAAATCTGAAAGAACTAAATATCTAAGACCAGATAACAGTTGATTTGCAGTTCAATACAACTTGAAATTCAGCTTGTATCATTTTAACTATGCCATAGCCATGACTTGTAAAATGAGAGTCCGGTAAAATGAACCATGCTGTAGTGATTCAATGAAAAGGACTTGGTATAGGGTCTCCTCGGAGAAGGCAATGGCACCCCACTCCAGTACTTTTGCCTGGCAAATCCCATGGACAGAGGAGCCTGGTAGGCTGCAGTCCATGGGGTCGCTAAGAGTCGGACGAGACTGAGTGACTTCACTTTCACTTTTCACTTTCATGCATTGGAGAAGGAAATGGCAACCCACTCCGGTATTCTTGCCTGGAGAATCCCAGGGACAGAGGAGTCTAGTGGGCTGCCGTCTATGGGGTTGCACAGAGTCGGACACTACTGAATCGACTTAGCAGTAGCAGTCTAATTTTGGTATGTTTATATCTAATTGTCTTGGGCAATCACTTAAATTCCTTGAATTGGCAATTGAAAAAAGTTGCATGAGATTATGTTATGGTCTTTTCCTTTTAGCAATGACTTTTTTTTTTTTTATTCAAGTCCAATATATCTCATCAGAACCAGATTAAGGGGCAAGAAAGGCAGGGTATTTTTGGCAAATTGGATTTCCCAAAGATGGTCAAACAAATATTAATTACATCCAACACACTCTTCATGCAAAGTGATGCTGACAATCCTCTATTGAAAGATGAAGTCTCTTGTCCATCCAGTCAAACCTCAGCATATTTTGTAACTGCTTCCACCATGAAAACATGGTGAAAACTGACACTTGCCTGATTTCTGAGGCTAGGTTATAAAATGCAATAAAACTTCACCTGAAGCCCTTTTCTCTTTCTTTTTTACTGTATGTACTTATACCTTTGGAGATCTGATTAGCTATGTAAGTAATTCTGAAGATGCCATGCTGGACATTACATAGAACAACTCAGAGTGACAAAAGATACCTGAGGACCCCTGCTATCCCCAGATATCCAAGTGTTCTGAGCTGAAATTTCATGCACATGGGTGAGGAAGTTTTCATGACACTAGCTCTATTCACATTCAGAAAACTAAGATCATGGCATCTGGTCCCATGACTTCATGGCAAATAGATGGGAAACAATGGAAACAATGACAGACTTTATTTTGGGGGGCTCCAAAATCACTGCAGATGGCGACTGCAGCCATGAAATTAAATGATGCTTGCTCCTTGGAAGGAAAGCTATGACCAACCTAGACAGCATATTAAAAAGCAGAGACATTACTTTGCTGACAAAGGTCCATCTAGTGAAAGCCATGGTTTTTCCACTAGTCATATATGGATGTGAGAGTTGGACTATAAAGAAAGCCGAGTGCGGAAGAATTGATGCTTTTGAACTGTGGTGTTGGAGAAGACTCTTGAGAGTCCCTTGGACTGCAAGGAGATCCAACCAGTCTATCCTAAAGGAAATCAGTCCTGAATATTCATTGGAAGGACTGATGCTGAAGCTGAAACTTCAATTCTTTGGCCACCTGATGTGAAGAACTGACTTATTGGAAAAGACCCTGATGCTGGGAAAGATTGAAGGCAGGAGGAGAGAGGGAAGACAGAGGATGAGATGGTTGGATGGCATCACCAACTCGATGGACATGAATTTGAGCAAGCTCCAAGAGTTGGTGATGGACAGGTAAGCCTAGTGTTCTGCAGTCCATGGGGTCACAAAGAGTCAAACATGACTTAGCAACTGAACTGACTGAGCTCTAGCCACCATCAGTCTATGACTTCAGAACTACAGAGTTGAGTTGCATTTAAATTTCTGACTCATGTGTATCTTGGGAGGTAATAAATATTCACTGGTGTTCTAAGTCACTAAGCATTGGGGTAGCTTTTTAGATAGCCATTGTTACTAGAATCGTGCCCATCTATGGATTCTTAAAACATCATTGGAAACATAGCAAAATGGAGAAAAGTGTATTTACTAGAATGCTTTAGAGTACATGAATATATGAACAAATTTATTGAATATAAATCCCACTGATAACCACATCTTAATAGTATCAACATTTGAAGGGTGTATATTTTGCATATTTCTTAAAATAAAAACAGAAAACAAAACCTAGAGTCAGAGGAACAGGATTGTGGAGTCAAGTATTTGCCAATAATATCTAAAACCAACACATTAGGGTTAGTTCGTTTTCATATAACTTTCTGAACAAGCTTTATTTTGAGGAGCCCATTATAGAAAGGTAACTTTTCTCCTACTGCAGGATACAAAATCCCTAAGAGTTTTCCATTCCAGCCAAAGCTTTCATAGCTCTACAGCTTGTGCAAAAGTATATGGTTTTTCTCTATGCTAAGTCTGGAAGGTAAATTTTCTCATTAGAGACTCTAGAAATCTAAGGAAAGCCTAGGCTCTTGATTCAAGCCATAAGTGTCTGAGAGGGCAGCTAAGCTAAGAGAGTAATAAACTCTGACATAAATCTATTGCTTATATTCAAAAGCAGAGACACTACTTTGCCAACAAAGGTTCATCTAGTCAAGGCTGTAGTTTTTCCTGTGGTCATGTATGGATGTGAGAGTTGGACTGTGAAGAAGGCTGAGTGCTGAAGAATTGATGCTTTTGAACTGTGGTATTGGAGAAGACTCTTGAGAGTCCCTTGGACTGCAAGGAGACCCAACCAGTCCATTCTGAAGGAGATCAGCCCTGGGATTTCTTTGGAAGGAATGATGCTAAAGCTGAAACTCCAGTACTTTGGCCACCTCATGCAAAGAGTTGACTCATTGGAAAAGACCCTGATGCTGGGAGGGATTGGGGGCAGGAGGAGAAGGGGACGACAGAGGATGAGATGGCTGGATGGCATCACTGATGTGATGGACGTGAGTCTGGGTGAACTCTGGGAGTCGGTGATGGACAGGGAGGCCTGGCGTGCTGCGATTCATGGAGTTGCAAAGAGTTGGACACGACAGAGACTGAACTGAACTGAACTGACTCATGTCTATTGTGTCAGACTATATTATTGTTCAAAACAATTCACGTTTTTGAGAGGAGTTTATATGTTCTTTGTGTTTGTTGTATAACTTACCATGCCAGTGTGTAGGTGGCATACACTTTCTTGTCCCATTGGAAGACTTGCCCACTGTAATCTGAATGAACATGATGTGGGCCATGTTGGAGCAGAAGCCTTAAATATGACTGCATGGTTGAACTTAGTCTCTGGCTTCTGATTTCTGCTCTGAGAATGGCACATTCCAAATAGAAGTTGCTCCTATAGTCTGGAGGTCTAGTAGAGAAGACAGATGGAACTCTACTAGATTAAAGCCTACATATAATGCAAGTTGGAAATAAATCTCTGTGTTATATGACCCTGAGATATTGGAGTTGTTTGGCACTCCAACAAAGCTCCCTGGTGGCTTCCCTGGTGGCTCAGTGGTAGAAGAATCTGCCTGCATTGAAGGAGATCCTGGTTCAATCCCTGGGTTGGGAAGATTCCCTGAAGAAGGAAATGGCAGCCCACCCCGGTATTCTTGCTTAGAGAATTCCGTGGAAAGAGAAGTCCTAGCCTGCAGGCTAGGCAGGCTACAGTCCATGGGGTCACAAGGAGTTGGAAACAACTGAGCAGGTAACATACTCTCTGACCAACAAAGCTATCAAATATGCACATAAAGGGGATATTAATTGGATGTATACTTACCCAGAGCATTGGAGTGTTCTGACCTTTAACCCTTATTTAAAAGAAATGTGTGGGGCTGTATATGTATATTAAGAGGAAAATTTTGTCTAGATAAATTAAATAAATTTATATTGCATAATTTACTTATGAGACTATGATGTTTCATCATCCCATACAAAATATAAATAATTTGGGAAGGCTTCCAGTGGTGAGTTTTGCACTCATTCATGAAAATCAGTAGAATGAATTCAAACATTTGAGTCTAGATTTGACTGTGCTTTTCAGGGGCAGTACTATGAACAGTTGGAAGAGACTGGGTTTGGTAAGAGATTGTACTAATAAGTGGGCTTCCCTGGTGGCTCAGACAGTAAGGAATCCACCTGCAATGTAGCAGACTCAGGTTTGATTCCTGGGAAGATCCCCTGGAGAAGGGGATGGCTACCCATGCCAGTATTCTTGCCTGGAGAATTCCATGGACAGAGGAACCTGGCTGGCTACAGTCCATGGACAGAGGAACCTGGCTGGCTAGTAGAGTTCCATCTGTCTTGTCTACTAGACCTCCAGACTATAGGAGCAACTTCTATTTGGAATGTGCCATTCTCAGAGCAGAAATCAGAAGCCAGAGACTAAGTTGAACTACGCAGTCATATTTAAAGAGTCAGACGCATCTGGGCAACTAGCATTTTCACTTTCACTGTATTAATAAAGCCTGGTTTTGAGTGACAGAAACACAAATCACACAAGTTTAAACAAAACAATAACTATGATTTTTATATAAATTAATACAATGCTTGTGTGCATGTGTGTATGTGTTGGAAGTAAAATATTAATTGGCTTTTATAACTTGAAATTTTCCCTAGTGTCTCATCTGTAAAGAATCCACCTTCAATGCAGGAGATGCAGGTTCGATCCCTGGGTTAGCGAGATATCCTGGAGAAAGAAATGATAACCTACTCCGCTATTCTTGCCTTTGAAATCTCACAGACAGAGGAGCCTGGTGGGTTACAGTCCATGGGGTAGCAAGAGTTAGACATGACTTAGCCACTAAATAACAATGTAATTTGAAAATACAGTTTGGGACATGGTTGGATTCATGATCTCAAATGATGTCATCAG
The DNA here is from genome assembly GCF_055505025.1 of Bos grunniens. Lineage (NCBI taxonomy): Eukaryota > Metazoa > Chordata > Mammalia > Artiodactyla > Bovidae > Bos > Bos grunniens. Next base: position 75,371,705 of record NC_141170.1, read on the forward strand.
TGTTTTCCATTTGTCTTCCTCTCTTTTCTTTCTCCTGTTTCTTTTCTTATGTTCAACTTATTTACGCTGGTCCATCTCTGTCTCTGAACTATACCTCCCTTTGTTTTGTCTCTATTCGTAACGCTGAGGGTGTGAAACTGTTCAGAAGCCACAATGACTGAGAATATGAGATAAAGTTGTATAAAGAAAAAGTAGTGCTCTATTTTCAGAAGAGGGAATAGGTGGTAGGCAGGCAAAATTAAAGAAAAAACAATCTACTATAAAGGTAAATCCCACAAAGATTGTGCTCAGGGTGGCACAGATGTTTGCAAAGTTGCTTTTGAAGAAGAGTGGAAAGGATTCACTTTAAGTCACTAGTTTTGCTGAGTGAAGTAAGCCAGCTTGAGGCTAGAGCTGAACTGTTCAGGATGACCAAGGGGAAAAAGGACGGCCACCTTGTCCCAAGCACAGTAAACAAGTTCTCTACTAAAGGAACATCAAACAACTATTTTAAAATCTCGGTTTGAAAACAAGTCTAGTACAAATTTACTTGCAAACTTGGCAGTCGGAACTTAGAACTTGCTTCAGCATTATCTCTACATAGTGCCATGGATTAGAAACATATTGCCTTGATATTCAAGATTGAAAGGCGAAAAATTCAACTTCTCACCATCAAAAGATGGTATTAGTAGGTCACAAACTTTTTCTCATTTTGATTCTTTTGGTAGCGTATTGTGCATGGTTCAATGCTTTTGTCTTTAGTGAAAAAAAATTCAAATATTTAAAAAGCTTTTTAAATACAGTCTCCCAGGTGTCTGTTGCAGCCTCAAGACCCTTTTCTTTCTTCTATTGTTCTCTTAATTGTTACTTCACAACAATTAGTTGGTTATTCATATGCAAATATATGCAAATGAAAAGGGACTCAATATATGAGATTTTTACTACTATTTAATTTCTACTTTGGGGTCTACTGATAAGATCTGCAAAACTGATTTTTTGTATCCTTACTCCTTGGAGGATAAAAGAGAAAGGGTAGTGTGAAAACAACCTAAATATCTCAAAAGCGCTGCCATTGTTAAGATTCTTGTTTAGCTTGGAAAGTCTTTTTAAATTATTTTTTACTTGTCTGCCTTGGTTTCACAGAAAATGTTGTGTAGAAGCTTCCATTATTTGTAACTAACTAGTTATTTCAGATCCAGAATGCCATTTGAAGTATTATTATCAATATGGAAATGGGCTCAGAAAGGAAAGAAGTAATCATCAGACAAATAAATGGAATTTGATTGACTGATTGATTGAAATCATTGTTTTAAAATATCACACAATGTTTATTAAATTAAATATTAAATAAATTAATTTAGTAAATGAATCAAAATATTTATTAAGGTAAATATTAAGTATCATGAGCAAGGGAGGTCTGATGAATAAATTAAAAATACTTTTAAGCTTCTGAGAAACACCAGATTATTTGTAGGGTGGGAGGTGTGTTTGTAAATGGAATGATTACTATTTTCATCCTTGTAATAAAGATGTCTGCAAAATTTGCTGTCTTACTCTTAAGGAAAGGGAACTTATTTTCCATCCTGTGGAATCTAAGCCTCCCTTAAGTGATGTGTCTGACCGATTAATATAGAAAAAGGGGCTTTCTGGTACTTTAAGGCTAGGTCAAAGGTGTTTTGTAGCTTTCATTGGTTTGAAAAAGCACTAATTTTAGGAACCCAGCTGTTCTTGCTATAAAGAAGTCCAACCAGACTGCAGACAGGGCCTCAAGAAATACAACCAAGTTACCCTGACAAAAGACTAGGCTAAATTCTTAGCCAGCATCAGCACCAACTTGCTAGCCCTGTGAGTGAACCATCTTGAACCAGTCAAGCCACTCCAGTTAACGTCTCATGGAGTGGAAAGAAGACACCCACTGAATCCCCTCCTGACTTCCTCATCCACAAAATCAGGATCCAAGTAGACTGTTGTTTTAAGCCACTACATTTTGAGATAGTTTGCCATACACCAACAGATAACAAGCACACTAGATACAGATCAAAAAGAACAAAGAAGAAAAAAAAGATACTGTCTCTGTAAAAGCAGTCATACTACTTGTACAATTTCCCTTAGCCACGCTAAAGGGATCTATTCATGGACAGTTTAAAACCAGGAAGCAATTAAATCCAGTTTACAAATGCTAAAAAGAGCTTTTAATTGTTAAGGTTTCCTTCCTTGCATTTAACCTTGGCTCTTTTGGTCTCTATTCACCGGAGGATGCCCAGAGAGGGAAGAGCGCTCTGGTGAGGATAAATGTGCCGGCCAAGACTCCGGTGTCCTCTGTACAACCTACAGATGCCTCAGTGACTAATCTTCATCTGCAGATAATTCAGAAACAGGGCAGATCCCTCGGATTTGAAAATGGGAACTAAAACTCATCCATCTTCTCCTGATGGCTAAACAGGCTATTATTAGCAGGCCAGATGATTTAATAGGCCGGGGATGGAAAGGCACATGTTGATAATTAAACACTCCAGAGTTCCATTCCAAAGCAAGTGTCCTTTAACAGCATGACTAAGGTTTGTTTGCTTTTTAAACCCTTTTCTTCCACTTCCAAGACTCTGGAATGTGTTCAGGCATCAACATAAAGTTTTTCGATAGCTAGAAATGATGTGTGTCAAACCAATGCTCTGTTGTTCGGATGACATGTTACATGGAATTACCTGTCCTGAACCAGCTTTATAAATGTATATATCTATGAATTCTAAAAAGACTGATCCACTCCTTCAGCAAATATGAATTGAGGTCAAATAGATAGTGGTAGAATGATAGCACTGTCTTTCAGAGCTGACTCTGCCTGGTGGCTGTTTGACCTTGAAAAAGTCAGAGCAACTTTGATAACTTAGTTTGATCACTTGAAAGTGAAGAATACTTGATTCTAAGTTTCCTTCAAGCACTAGAATGTGTTCATTCTACAAACTTTATTGTCAAAATGACTCATCTCTATTAAAAATATGTTTAGGCAGTAGTTGAATTAATAGGAAATTGATTGGTTTTGCTTTAAGCACGTGCATCAATATTCTTAGCCTTCTTTATTTCCCATATTACCCAAGATTACCATATTACTTAACATTTCCCATATTACCTAAGATTATTTTTAAATACTGCTATTTTATAATCATAAATAATAGTAAATATTTATTTTATTCATAACTACACCAAGCATGAGCTGACAGTTTCACAAATGTAATCTGTTATATATATACTTAACGTGTACGTATATAAAAAAAAAGTTAGTCCCTCAGGTGTGTCCTACTCTTTGCAACCCTATGAACTGTAACCTGCCAGGCTCCTCTGTCCATGTGATTTCCCAGCCATGAATACAGGAGTGGGTAACCATTCCCTTCTCCAGGGGACCTTCCTGACCCAAGGATGGAGCCCAGGTCTCCTGCATTACAGGCAGATTCTTTACTGTCAGTACCAGCAGGGAAGCCCCAAGTATACATACATGTCTGTATATTTATATAAAAATACACATGTGTAAGTATACCTATATACCAGAAACAGTGCAAGAAAGAAGACTGTAAAATCAGCAAGCTCAGTGATAAAGGGACCTTCTGCAAGAGATGATGTTCTCATTGACCTCTTGGGGGATTCTTTTCCATCCTTATCTTGGAATAGGCTTCAGGGAAGAATTGAACTACAGTTGGGGGAAAAAAAATTAAAATGCTTTTCCAGAAAAATATCTTTCCTGCTCTTTGGAGATAAATACACTTGATTTTATTTTTGGTGTATTGTAGCTTTCCAGGGAAGGGATTTTATTTTTTAAGCTGGAAAATTGCCATCTTGACATTGCTGTCTGTTGTCTGTTTCTGAGTTACACACTCAAATGATTCCTTAATAGTAGATGTCCTTTGCCCTGAGAGTCACCTCTATGATATTTCAGTTAAATAAATGTAGCACAAGTCCATGATTCGTCTTCAAAAGGTATGCGTCTGAAGCGTGCCTTTTTCATCCTATTAGGGCTCAAGCTCATGCTGAGTAATTCTTTGGTGCTCCTCCCTACACATAACCATAAAGGGTTGAGCAAGCAGGAAAACTTGCAGAAGTGAAAGAGTCTTTAAGCCAATGTAGGAGTTTCCGAACATTTAGAACATATTTAATGGATTAAAGTGACCCTGATTGAGGTCAGCATCAGGAAAGAGTCGAAGCTGACAAGAAAGACATATCATAGTAGATGCTATTGTCCATATTTCTGTCATATCTCTTTGGCTCCTATTACAGACTGAATGTGTTCCCTGCAAATCCATATGTTGAAACTTTAACATTCAGTGTAGTGGTATTTGGACAGAGGTCTTTGGTTGGTAATGGGATTAGGTCATAAGTGTGGGTCCCCCAGGATGGATTAGTACTCTTTCAGTGAAAAGAGACATCTCTTTCTCTCTCACACTGAGGACATAAGGAGAAGTCAGTCATCTGCAACTCAAAGAGGAGATATTTCACCAGAAACTGAATTGATTGACACCTTAAAGTTCTCAGCAGTTAGAATCATGAGAAAATGAATTTTTGTTGTTTAAGACACCCAATCTACTCGGTAATGGCAGCCTAAGCAGACTAAGAGAGCTACTCTTTACCATTGCTTTGCATTCTTCCCCTAGTTTTGATATGTTTTGGTTTCCAATGGCTATTAGGCAGCTCCCTTCTTGGAGGACAGCACTTGGGAATTATCTTAACCCCACTCAGACCAAGACAACCCTATGATGTAACTTCCACTCCTGAGTTCTCCAGTATTAGGACTGGGTTAGCTTCTTATTTTAACATCTCATTCCCTATTCTATTTCCACTTCTTGACAGTTTACCCTAGGAACAGTTCCTTAATAAATCACAATCACAAGAATCCTGTTTCAGGATCTGCTTCTGGAGAAGCTGACCTAAGACACTTTCTATAAAAAGAAAAAATTTTCAAAAAAGGAATGTCTGTACTGTTGACCTGGCTACCAAGTGGCCTGTAGAGGTTAGACTCTGGAGATAGCTTGAAATTCATGAAGAAATCCTTTCGTATCTTTACCTTTTGTGCTCAGTATCAATGTGGAAGCTCTGGGAGAGAGAGATTTCTTTTAACTCTAAAACAACCAAAGTGAGTTGACTGCTCTAACAGATACCTCCTGGTGTGCCCACCCAGTCTGTAATCTGCAGTCTCTTCTCTTCTCACCTCTAGGGTTACAGAGGTGAATTGTTGCACTATCCATATTTCAGCCACTCTGGCCTTCTTTCACCTTGAATGTATGCTTTATTTTTCAGTCACAGGGCTTTGCACATGCTGTTTACTCTTTCCCTCTTCCTGAAACTTTCTAATTGTTCACCCTTCTAATCCTAGCTCTAGATGTACAGCTCTTCCAGAATTTTATGTTTTGGAAAACATGGCCAAATGTATGAAAATAACTGAACTACTCAATCTGTGAAATGTGTTATGATTTGTATTGACCCTTATTTATAAAAACCACTGATTAAGTTGCCTTATTCTACATATTTCAGTACCAACTCTATATCCCAGTTGGCATGGCTTCTGTGTTTGCTCATTGATTCTTTACTATCTGCTCCAACTCTCATCACCATTTTGTTATTAAAAGGGCTCTTTTGTCAGCCAGTGTCTTCTCTGTCCTCAAACTAGCATCATTAGTATCACCTAATAGTTTATTAGAAAAGCAAATCCTTAGGCCTCATCTTAGACCTATTGGTTATTTAATAGAAACCCTGAGGACAGACCCATCATCCTGTGTTTTGGAAAATCCTTCCTGTCATTTTGATGCACATTAAATTCTGAGGATAATTGATCTAAATGTTATAGGACTTTGAATCTTAATATATAATGGCAAATTCTAGGAAAATGAAATGGAACATCCAAGATAAACAAGCAAACAACCTTTCCTCAAGATCTTGGCTACTGAAAATCATAAGTACCTTAGTTCTCAGATGGTTTGTATTAATTTGCTCACATGGCCACTAACAAAGCACTGCAAACTGGGTGCCTTAAAGAACAGAAATGTACTGTCTTTCCATTCTGGGGGCTGGAAGCTGTAAACTGAGGTGTTCTCAGTTGTCTCCTTCTACGGGCTGTGAGCAGGAATCTGTCTCATGCCCCTCTCCTAGCTTTTGGTGGTTTACTGATAATATTTGGCATTCCTTGGCTTGGGACAGCACAATTCAATCTTCATATAGTGTTTCTATGTCTATGTGTTTAAGTTTCACTTTTCAGAAGGATATAAGTGGTTTTGAATTAAGGCCAACACTAAGGATCTCATTTTAACTTCATTAGCCCGGTGAAGACCCTATCTCCAAATAATATCACATTGTGAAGTATTGGAGGTTAGAACTTCAACATATCTTTTTTTTTAATTGGGGGAGTGACATCATTTAACCCACAACATGATTAAGTCTTTTTTTTTTTTTAATGCCCACTGGGTTATATCCACTCTTCTACTGAGACAGTGGTGACTACAACTAAGTGCTTAGGGGACAATCAGACAAGAGGAAAAATTTGAAAAAAAAATTAATTACTCTAGTAAAAATAGTTTTAGTAGAAGTAGAAAGATGAGGAACTTGGTTCAGCATAAACTCCAGGGCTTATTGTATTAGTCTGCTTGGCTACTATAACAAAATACCACAGACTGGGTGTTGTAAACAACAAAATTTATTTTCTTACAATGCTGGAGGTTGGAAATTTAAGATCAGTGTGTCATCATGGTTGGGTTCTAGTGAGAATGCTCCCCTGTGTTGCAGGCAGCCTCTCTCTTACTGTGTACTCACACAACCTTTTGTGTACTACAGCACAGCTATCCAGCATCTCTTTTTACCAGGACACTAATTCTATGATGAGAACACCACCCTCGTCTATTTCCAAAGGCCTCATCTCCAAATGCCATCACAAAAGCGGTTGGTTAGGGCTTCCATATATGAAATTTGAGAGGATACAAATATTTAATCTGTAACACTTACCCAGAGAGTTTCTGATTTGTTTCATCTAGGGTGGAGTGAATCCATCTGAATTTTTAGAAATTCACAAGTAATTGTGATGCACAGCTAGCTGTTCAACCCTTTGTCCTAGATCTTTATTTCCATGGAAAAGGCCAGTAATTACTGATATGTATTGCTAGGTAACACAGAAGAGGAAACGAAGCTAGTCAAAACTTTAGCATCTTGCTTCATCATCCTGATTGTCACGTGTATGTCTTGTCAGCCCCTCTCTTCTGTAAGCACCCAAGGAAAGTCACTCCATTTCTAATAGCCCTTTTCCAAATCCCCACAGAGGTGACTGCTTATTAAGTTCTTAACAAATATAAGGTGATTGGCCAAATAGAATCTTGGATTCTTTACTTCAACCCCTTTGCTTCAATAACTATACAAATAAAAAATCAATACATGCACATTATTAATTCTCTTCTGCGATAGAGAAATGCAAGGAACACATGTTGGAAATTTTATTGTGTCTGGCTAGGTAACAGGGGCAAGGAAAGGCAAACTCAGCCTCTATTTAGTAATTAGTCTCTCTACTCACTGTTTCTTTTTTATAATCTGGCTGCTTAATAAAAACTACTCATGTAACTGGCTGAAGTTTCTCTGAGTTGGATATATCCTTATACATCTGTGAGATACATTAGGGATCAACAGAGATGTCTTTCCCATACAGCTGCATCATAGGAGGGTTATAGAAGGCATTCTCAAACTCCTGTCCCGCCCATCACTTTCACCCTCTGTTGAAAAATGAAAGTATTTAGGATATCAAGAGCTTAGAAAATATGTTATAAAAACAATGATCTGAAAGTTGATCTCTCCTCCCCAATTCTCTTCCACAACCTCGGAGTAAAACCACTCACATGCTACTACATTCTGGAAAATAACAGTTTCCTATCTGTCCACCCATTACAGGATTTTTCTATTAAGCCCAGAACACACTGATTTGTTTGGAGAGATAAATTCCACCCCCAGCATTCCTTTAATAATCCCTTTATACTTTCTCCTTATCTCTCCTCTTGCTGCTATTGTTTGATAGTGCCACTTAAACAGGTCTTTCCACAAGGTTACTCAAATTAAGCATCAGCCAGCTCAATAAGCAGCTACAGAAAACCACTGACATTATCTAGCAAGATAAACATCCACACACCAAACTTTTGAGATTTCTTTATTTTTACCTTGATTGTCTCAGGGTAATGTTTTCCAAGACCACCTGACTTATTTTCTCTTGTGTTTTTAGATGCTAAATCTTCTGGTACTAAATAGACCATGGGACGCTGATAATTGGCTACATTTCACTGAACTTTGATAAAAGAAAATTTAGTGTTTACATGGTCTGTTCTTAGATTTGAGAGAATGAAACTCTACTTTCAGAGATTCATTTCTTTGAATTAAACAATAGCAGATAGGAAAGAAACAATGTTTCCTTTATCTTTGGTTCTCTAGGTAAGGCAAACACAAGACAATCTAAATAACAAGCAAGCAGAGAGTAACAGCAACAAAGAAGGCCTAAGTGAAAATTAGAACATCAGAGATGGTCCACTTCTGGGCAACTCAGATACCGGCTAAGAGCTCTGGATGCCCAAATGCTAAAGTGGGGTTGGGTACTACAAGGGGAAAATAAGATCCATAACAGGAATGTTACAGGTGGAGGTATCAAAGGTATTCTTAAGCTGCTTCATATTTAATCAAGGGCAAACCCTGCTCCAAGACAAGAATCCTCTCTTCTTTGTAAGAGTGAACTGAATACACACTTTAGATGCAGACATGTTTCTTTCCATTGTTCTTTTCATCGGTTCTTTCCATTGTTACTGCTGAAACTAAGATGATACTGAATGTCATTAAGCTCAATTTGATCATCTGTGAAGGGTTCATAATAACATACATCTAACAGTGTTGGTGGGAAAATCAAACAATGGACCCCATACCCGAAGGGCAGCGGCCAAGAGGAGTTACCCCACGTCTGAGGTCAGGGGCAGCTGCCGGGAGGAGCTACCCCACGCCCCCATGCCCGAGGCCAGGGGCGGCGGCCGGTAGGACCAACCCCACGTCCAAGGTGCAGTGGCTGCGCAGGCTCAGGAGGGCCTAAAGGAGCTATCCCAGGTTGAAGGTCAGGAAGGGCGGTGGTGAGGAGATACCCCTCGTCCAAGGTAAGGAGCAGTGGTTGCGCTTTGCTGGAGCAGCCATGAAGAGATACTCCACGCCCAAGGTGAGAGAAACCCAAGTAAGATGGTAGATGTTGCAAGAGGGCATCAGAGGGCAGACACACTGAAACCATACTCACAGAAAACTAGTCAATCTAATCACAATAGGACCACAGCCTTGTCTAACTCAATGAAACTAAGCCATGCCCATGGGGCAACCCAAGACGGCCAGGTCATGGTGGAGAGACCTGACAGAATGTGGTTCCCTGGAAAAAGGAATGGCAAACCACTTCAGTATTCTTGCCTTGAGAACCCCATGAACAGTATGAAAAGGCAAAATGATAGGATACTGAAAGAGGAACTCCCCAGGTCAGTAGGGGCCCAATACGCTACTGGAGATCAGTGGAGAAATAACTTCAGAAAGAATGAAGGGACGGAGCCAAAGCAAAAACAGTACCCAGCTGTGGATGTGACTGGTGATAGAAGCAAGGTCTGATGCTATAAAGAGCAATATTGCATAGGAACCTGGAATGTCAGGTCCATGAATCAAGGCAAATTGGAAGTGGTCAAACAAGAGATGGCAAGAGTGAATGTCGACATTCTAGGAATCAGTGAACTAAAATGGACTGGAATGGGTGAATTTAACTCAGATGACCATTATATCTACTACTGCGGGCAGGAATCCCTCAGAAGAAATGGAGTAGCCATCATGGTCAACAAAAGAGTCTGAAATACAGTACTTGGATGCAATCTCAAAAACGAAAGAATGATCTCTGTTCGTTTCCAAGGCAAACCATTCAATATCACAGTAATCCAAGTCTATGCCCCAACCAGTAATGCTGAAGAAGCTGAAGTTGAATGGTTCTATGAAGACCTACAAGAACTTTTAGAAATAACACCCAAAAAGATGTCCTTTTCATGATAGGGGATTGGAATGCAAAAGTAGGACGTCAAGAAACACCTGGAGTAACAGGCAAATTTGGCCTTGGAATATGGAATAAAGCAGGGCAAAGACTAATAGAGTTTTGCCAAGAAAATGCACTGGTCATAGCAAACACCCTTTTCCAACAACACAAGAAAAGACTCTACCCATGGACATCACCAGATGGTCAACACCGAAATCAGATTGATTATATTCTTTGCAGCCAAAGATGGAGAAGCTCTATACAGTCAACAAAAACAAGACCAGGATCTGACTGTGGCTCAGATCATGAACTCCTTATTACCAAATTCAGACTGAAATTGAAAAAAGTAGGGAAAACCACTAGACCATTCAGATATGACCTAAATCAAATCCCTTATGATTATACATTGGAAGTGAGAAATAGATTTAAAGACCTAGATCTGATAGATAGAGTGCCTGATGAACTATGGAATGAGGTTCGTGACACTGAACAGGAGACAGGGATCAAGACCATCCCCATGGAAAAGAAACGCAAAAAAGCAAAATGGCTGTCTGGGTAGGCCTTACAAATAGCTGTGAAAAGAAGAGAAGCAAAAAGCAAAGGAGAAAAGGAAAGATATAGGCATCTGAATGCAGAGTTCCAAAGAATAGCAAGAAGAGATAAGAAAGCCTTCTTCAGCAATCAATGCAAAGAAATAGAGGAAAACAACAGAATGGGAAAGACTAGAGATCTCTTCAAGAAAATTAGAGATACCAAGGGGACATTTCATGCAAAGATGGGCTCGATAAAGGACAGAAATGGTATGGACCTAGCAGAAGCAGAAGATATTAAGAAGGGGTGGCAAGAATACACAGAAGAACTCTACAAAAAAGATCTTCATGACCCAGAAAATCACGATGATGTGATCACTGACCTAGAGCCAGATATCTTGGAATGTGAAGTCAAGTGGGCCTTAGAGCATCACTACGAACAAAGCTAGTGGAGGTGATGGAATTCCAGTTGAGCTATTTCAAATCCTGAAAGATGATGCTGTGAAAGTGCTGCACTCAATATGCCAGCAAATTTGGAAAACTCAACAGTGGCCACAGGACTGGAAAAGGTCACTTTTCATTCCAATCTCAAAGAAAGGCAATGCCAAAGAATGCTCAAACTACCCCACAATTGCACTCATCTCACACGCTAGTAAAGTAATGCTCAAAATTCTCCAGGCCAGGCTTCAGCAATATGTGAACCATGAACTTCCTGATGTTCAAGCTGGTTTTAGAAAAGGCAGAGGAACCAGAGATCAAATTGCCAAGATCCGCTGGATCATGGAAAAAGCAAGAGAGTTCCAAAAAAACATCTATTTCTGCTTTATTGACTATGCCAAAGCCTTTGAGTGTGTGGATCACAATAAACTGTGGAAAATTCTGAAAGACATGGGAATACCAGACCACCTGACTTGCCTCTTGAGAAATCTGTATGCAGGTCAGGAAGCAACAGTTAGAACTGGACATGGAACAACAGACTGGTTCCAAATAGGAAAAGGAGTACGTCAAGGCTGTATATTATCACCCTGCTTATTTAACTTATATGCAGAGTACATCATGAGAAACGCTGGACTGGAAGAAACACAAACTGGAATCAAGATTGCCAGGAGAAATATCAATAACCTCAGATACGCAGATGACACCACCCTTATGGCAGAAAGTGAAGAGGAACTAAGAAGCCTTCTGATGAAAGAGGAGAGTGAAAAAGTTGGCTTAAAGCTCAACATTCAGAAAATGAAGATCATGGCATCTGGTCCCATCACTTCATGGGAAATAGATGGGGAAACAGTGGAAACAGTGTCAGACTATTTTTCTGGGCTCCAAAATCACTGCAGATGGTGACTGCAGCCATGAAATTAAAAGACACTTACTCCTTGGAAGGAAAGTTATGACCAACCAGGATAGCATATTGAAAAGCAGAGACACTACTTTGCCAACAAAGGTCCGTCTAGTTAAGGCTATGGTTTTTCCTGTGGTCATGTATGGATGTGAGAGTTGGACTGTGAAGAAGGCTGAGCGCCCAAGAATTGATGCTTTTGAACTGTGGTGTTGGAGAAGACTCTTGAGAGTCCCTTGGACTGCACGGAGATCTCTTTGGAAGGAATGATGCTAAAGCTGAAACTCCAGTATTTTGGCCACCTCATGCAAAGAGTTGACTCATTGGAAAAGACTCTGATGCTGGGAGGGATTGGGGGCAGGAGGAGAAGGGGAGGACAGAGGATGAGATGGCTGGATGGCATCACTGACTCAATGGACATGGGTCTGGGTGAACTCTGGGAGTTGGTGATGGACAGGGAGGCCTGGCATGCTGCAATTCATGGGGTCACAAAGAGTAGGACACGACTGAGTGACTGAACTGAACTGAACTGAATATTCATAAAGTATCTTACTTATGCAGTTCAGTTCGGTTTAGTCCAGTCGCTCAGTCGTTTCCGACTCTTTGCGACCCCATGAATTGCAGCACGCCAGACCTCCCTGTCCATCACCAACTCCTGGAGTTCACCCAGACTCACGTCCATCACGTCAGTGATGCCATCCAGCCATCTCATCCTCTGTCGTCCCCTTCTCCTCCTGCCCCCAATCCCTCCCAGCATCAGAGTCTTTTCCAATGAATGAGTCAACTCTTCGCATGATGTGGCCAAAATACTGAAGTTTCAGCTTTAGCATCATTCCTTCCAAAGAACATCCAGGATTGATCTACTTTAGAATGGACTTTTTGGATCTCCTTGCAATCCAAGGGACTCTGAAGAGTCTTCTCCAACACCACAGTTCAAAAGTACACCTTACTTGTACAGTGACTACCTAAATACTAGACTGCATCCAGAACAGCAACCCCACCCTGACCTCACATAAAATTTAACTTTTCCTTTTCTGCCTTGGGAACATGTATCATTTTGGCAGAGAATAATACAAATTGTACAAGAATCACCTGACAAGTGGTAGCTGATTTTTCTTTTTAGTGGTGCAATCTGGTTTTATTAACACATTTGATTCAAGTAACACATCTTTGCTTCCTGATGGCCAGGTAGGACACTAATAAGGCTCCAGATATTCAGATTCCAGAAAGTCCAACCACTCACAAAGCTTGGGATCTAAGAGAGACCTTGGGCATTTATGGAGTTCTGCTTTTTTTTCTTTTCCTCTGTGTTTCCCACACCCCTCAAAGGTTGTAAGAAATCGTAAGATTGGGCTTTGAATATGTGTGACTGGTGGTTTTCAACAAGAACATCTTTAACATGGAAAACTACTAAGTGTCCCAAAGACACTTAGAAAATGCATTAGAAGAAAAACAGAGACCCCTGGTTTCATGCCAATCCCAAAGAAAGGCAATGCCAAAGAATGCTCAAAGTACCGCACAATTGCACTCATCTTCTCACATGCTAGTAAAGTAATGCTCAAAATTCTCCAAGCCTGGCTTCAGCAATATGTGAACCATGAACTTCCTGATGTTCAAGCTGGTTTTAGAAAAGGCAGAGGAACCAGAGATCAAATTGCTAACATCCGCTGGATCATGGAAAAAGCAAGAGAGTTCCAGAAAAACATCTATTTCTGCTTTATTGACTATGCCAAAGCCTTTGAGTGTGTGGATCACAATAAACTGTGGAAAATTCTGAAAGATATGGGAATACCAGACCACCCGATCTGCCTCTTGAGAAAATTGTATGCAGGTCAGGAAGCAACAGTTAGAACTGGACATGGAACAACAGACTAGTTCCAAATAGGAAAAGGAGTACGTCAAGGCTGTATATTATCACCCTGCTTATTTAATTTATATGCAGAGTACATCATGAGAAACGCTGGACTGGAAGAAACACAAGCTGGAATCAAGATTGCCGGGAGAACTATCAATACCCTCAAATATGCAGATGACACCACCCTTATGGAAGAAAGTGAAGAGGAACTCAAAAGCCTCTTGATGAAAGTGAAAGTGGAGAGTGAAAAACTTGGCTTGAAGCTCAACATTCAGAAATCGAAGATCACGGCATCCGCTCCCACCACTTCATGGGAAATAGATGGGGAAACAGTGGAAACAGTGTCAGACTTTATTTTTTTGGGCTCCAAAATCACTGCAGATGGTGACTGCAGCCATGAAATTAAAAGACGCTTACTCCTTGGAAGGAAAGTTATGTCCAACCTAGATAGCATATTCAAAAGCAGAGATATTACTTTTCCAACAAGGGTTCGTCTAGTCAAGGCTATGGTTTTTCCTGTGGTCATGTATGGATGTGAGAGTTGGACTGTGAAGAAGGCTGAGCGCCCAAGAACTGATGCTTTTGAACTGTGGTGTTGGAGAAGACTCTTGAGAGTACTTGGACTGCAAGGAGATCCAACCAGTCCATTCTGAAGGAGATCAGCCCTGAGATTTCTTTGGAAGGAATGATGCTAAAGCTGAAACTCCAGTACTTTGGCCACCTCATGCGAAGAGTTGACTCATTGGAAAAGACTCTGATGCTGGGAGGGACTGGGGGCAAGAGGAGAAGGGGACGACAGAGGATGAGATGGCTGGACGGCATCACTGACTTGATGGACGTGAGTCTGGGTGAACTCCGGGAGTTGGTGATAGACAGGAAGGCCTGGCGTGCTGTGATTCATGGGGTCGCAAAGAGTCAGACATGACTGAACGACTGATCTGATCTGATAATAGAAAATGATAATTTTTATTATTATAATATACAATATGCTAATATGTTATATATGCAAGTATATAATATATACTCAATTATAGTCTACCATGTTATGTTAATACTATTATTTGATATTTTATTATCATATAATAAATACATATTACTCTGGGCTTCCCTGGTAGCTCAGCTAGTAAAGAATCCACCTGCAATGCAGGAGACACTGGTTTGTTTCCTGAGTTGGTAGGATCTCCTGCAGAAAGGATAGGCTACCCACTCCAGTACTCTTGGGCTTCCCTGGTGGCTCAGTAGGTGAAGAATCCACCTGCAATGCAGAACACCTGGGTTCGATACCTGGGTTGGGAAGATCCCCTGGAGGGCATGGCAACCCACTATATGTACTATATATCCTTTTGAATTACATAGTAAGATGCTCTTCATAATAGTTGGCAGAAAATGTGGAGAAAATGCAAAATCAGTAGTGACAACCTATTCATGAGGAATCAGTTTGCAAGTAATGTGCAATTCAAGGAGCAATAAAGAAGTAGGCTCTGTGTGTGTGTGTGTGTGTGTGTGTGTGCAAATAAGGGCAAGGAGAAGAAAGGAGATAGAAGAAAGAAGAGAGCAAGCTCCGAAGGCTTCCAGTTGCTAAGGATCAATCCATGTGCCTTCTGAAACCCTCCAGGGTGACTGTCTAGGTGAGAGCAGAGAATATTTTCTTTGTATCTTTCAATTGCTGCCTTTGTAGATATAAATAAGAATATCGATCACTGAAAGGTGATAATGGTTTCTCAGCCAAAATGTTATTTCTTGTTGGAATTCAGTTCCCTGTTGCCTGATTTTTATGTCACTCTCCTCAAGTCTTCAATCTTCTTCAGACGTGGTCAACGTACTGGCAGGTCCGAGGAAGATGTGGTGTATGGGACATTCTTAAATCAGAGCCAGCCTGGCCATGGCTTATGGTGCTAGGTTCACATCTGAATTCTCAACCCCCTCCTGCTTGCTACTCTTGATATAAAAGAATAAGCTTGATTTTTAGTTCCTGACAAGAGTGGAAACGAGAATACTGCTCTCCCCTCCCCTGAAGTGCTGTCTGATAGTACCAAATACAAAGCAGAGAAGCATCTAAACACACAAAGCAATTCTAAAAATGTGGAGAGTCTCAAGGTCATAGTAAGTATTTTTAACTGATAAGAGGAGCAAAGGGCAAGCTAAGGTGGACAAAATCCAGTGCCACCCACATACAAAGAATAAAAATACGAATTAAGAGTAAAAACTCAACATAAAAGATAAATAGCAACATGGACCATCCAAAAGGGTTTGCTGACCTAGAAAACAGAGTTTGGGATATCACCACAGGAACACAGAAAGAAACTGAGAGATGAAAAAGAAAAAAAAAAAAAAGAGTTGGAGGATATGGAGAATAGAATTAGCAGTTTTAACTTTTTATATGATTCCTTAAAGGTAAGAAAGCTCATAAAGGAAGGAGAAAATGTATTTTAAGAAATGAGACCTGAGAATTTATTAGAGTTAGTGGATAATGAAAGACCTCAATTTGAAAGGGATTATAGAGTGCCAAATAATTAGATTTAAAAAAAACCTCTGTATAGACATCTTGTGGTGAATGCCAAGAATTAAAAAATGGCAAAAATAAAATATACTAAAAGTCTCTAGATAAAAAAAAATCATTGAACATTAAGTTTTTCAATAGCAAAACAAGGAAAGATAATGAGGTAATATCTTCAAACTGTTGAAAAAAAATTAAACTTAAAATTTTTAATAAGCTAAAATTTATTTAAATATGCATAAGCAAAGCTATTTTCATTCTTATTAAGTTTAGCCCACATAATCCTCTCTGAGAATATTTTTGGAGAAAATACCTGGATAAGAAGAGAAATCTTAGAGGAGAAAGATATAGATATATAAATAGATAGACCGGTAGATATAATATGTAAATAACATTAGGGATGTAAGTAGTTCAATTAGGGATGTAAGTAAGTAGTTTATTCAAGTTTATTGTCCAAAGAAGAAAGGACTCTATAGAGGAAGATATAATTATTAGAAAGTATGCTGCTGCTGCTCCTGCTGCTAAGTTGCTTCAGTTGTGTCCGACTCTGTGCGACACCATAGATGGCAGCCCACCAGACTCCCCTGTCCCTGGGATTCTCCAAGCAAGAACACTGGAGTGGGTTGCCATTTCTTCATGACAGTGAAAAGTGAAAGTGAGTCACTCAGTCACGTCCGACTCTTCTCGACCCCATGGACTGCAGCCCACCAGGCTCCTCCGTCCATGGAAAGTATAAAATAGTATATTAATGGATATTTATGTTAGGCATATTTGGAGATTAAAAATACAGTGTATATAAAAAAGAAATCATAAAAGAGATTAAAACATACCATAATTATTATAGCACTTAGTGATAAAGTTAGTGCATTTTAAAGAGGGATATTCATATGCATCCAATGTAAAAAGTTGGGAAAAATCAAACAAAAGAAGAAACAAGAGTAGCTGATCATAATCTAAGTAAGATCTAGAGAATAGCATGAACATGTAACCTCCATGAGGGTAAGGGTTTTAGTCCGCTTTATTCACTGCTACCAATATATCAGAGTACTTGTAAGAGACTAGCACATTTAAGGCACATATTTAATAAATGAATGGATAAGTAAACTCCAACAACACAACGATATTTTCCAAAATGAATTTTCTTGAAAGGATTCCTATGATAGAGATTATCTTTGGCAAAAATGATCTAGGAAAAATATAAAAGCAAATATACAAATCAACAAAACATAGAATGAAAAAAATATTGTGTGTATATATAAACAAAAAAAGTTTTGGCAGTAATAAAAAAATTAGTATAACAGCTTTACACTAAAATAGTTGAAAACCTAGAAAGAAGAGAGATATTTGTATAGAACCATAAAAAAAGCCAGAATTGAAGCAAGGAGAATAAAAATCTGAGTAGACTTATGACCATTAGAGAAATTGAAATGGTAATTTCAGGTTCTCCTCCAAAGACACCTGAGTTTCAAATAGCTTCATAACTGAGTTCTCCCATACTATCAAGAGATAGATATTTCCTGTCTTCTAAAAGGCTTTCAGAAAACTAAAAACAGAGAGAGAGAGAGAAAGACACCCAAGTTTTTATGAGACTAGTATAATATTGATTTTCAAGTTGGATAAGTAGAATACAAAATAAAGCATTTATAAATACATTTTGTCTTTTACCATATAAAGAACTAATCATACAATTATTTTAATGGGTACAAAAATCATTTATTTAATTTCAATGTCTATTTTTTACATAGACTCAGAAAATCACTTGTAGAATGAGTGTGTCTGACTTGTTGCAACCCCATGGGCTGTAGCCTACCATGCCCTCTGTCCATGGGCTTCCACAGGCAAGAATACTGGACTGGGTAGGCATTCCCTTATCCAGGGGATCTTTCTGACCCAGGAATCCATCCTGGGTCTCTTGCATTATAGGCAGATTTTTCACCATCTGAGCCACCAGGGAAGCCCAGTCCCTAACTTAATGAAAACCTTATTACTAAAACCTACAATTTATTTAGTGGAAAAACTTGAGTCATATTTCTTTAGGTTTATGAATAAAATAATAATGTTTATAGCCACTCTTGTTAACATAGTACTGGATTTCTTGATTTATACTATGAGAAAGAACAAATGTAAAGATTAGAAAATTATAAACACAATTTAAGATTTAGGTAAGATAATCCATGTAGGAAATGCAATATGCAGTCTGTTAGGTTACCTGATAAAAGATCAATTTATAAAAGTTAATTGTGCCCCCTATTAATCAATAATATTTGTCTAGAAAGTACTATTCAATATATAACATTAAAATATTAATAAAACCCAATGAAATATATCCAGAATAATCTGACAAAGAATGCAAAATACTTTTACAAAGCAAAAATTTAAAGTTATTAATTGACCTAAAAGAAAAAAATCTAAAACATGTAGAAAGATTGGTGTAAGCTATTGGGTGACTGAAATTCATGTCTAAAGGGTCAGTTCCAAATTTTATCAATTGATTTAATATAATCCTAAAAAATTCAACTTACTATTTTGAAAAAACTGAAACATTATTCCAAATTTAAAAGAAAGATGAGAGCTCTACATAGACTGTATTAAAAAGAATAGCAATAAAAGAAAATTCTTTCTGGAAAATTACATTGTAAAGCAATCATAAAAAAAGAGGAGGGGAAATAAAAATATATAAATATTGTGGTAAAATAGAAATCTAGGGAAAAGAGCTTAAAATAAATACCATTTATATATTACAATTTGATTTAAATCATTGAGGAAGGAAAACTGGTTCAGTTTATGGAAAATAAAAAGAAACCTTGATCCCTTGCTTACACAATATAAAAAAACACCCTCTACCCTGTATCACATGTGGATTATGCACTCAAATGTGAAAGAAAAATCTATAAAGCTCTTAGATAAAAAATAGGAGACATGTTTGTCTCTAGAGGTGATAAAGACCTTCCCAACAAGACAGCAAAAGCAAAACATAAGAAGAAAAATAGGTAATTGTGACTACTTAAAAATAAAGAATATCTTCTTAAGGAAACTACTGATAAGGTTGATGATAGATAGTAGACTGGGAAAATTACTCCCAACATCAAAAAACAACATAGGATTAATATTGAATGTAAAAGAAACTCCTGCAAGCCAAGGAGAAAAGATAAGAAAAAAAATAACTGATTAAAAAAAAAAGTTAAAAGATGCAAATAAGGAATTAATAGAAAATAAAATCAATAAATCATTACTGTTAGCAATAGTATTAAAGTCCTTCCTACTATTATTAAGACTATTTGTGTGGAGAAGCAAAAGACCTCAAGGGAATGTAGTGTAGTAGTTTTGAGAATGGAACTGAGCTATACATTGATGGCATAGAACTGTCCCCAGAGCTGTGCAGACTATTTTGGAATTTCTGTGCATTTGAAGGCCCGTACTCCTCTCCACAGAGCTAGAACTGAATAACAGGAAAGTGACAGATGATACTTAATAACCAAGAAGATGATCCTGATGGCCATTTGGGAGCATTTTCTGCGCTTTCCAGAAAAGGTCAGTAAAGGAATGGGAAAGGTTCTTAAGAAACACGTTTAGAGGCATTGCAATAAACTACAGGGGAAAAAAACAAATGAATGTCATTTGGTGCTATTGTAAACTAACTTTTTTATATATTAGGTTTAGTCTGGGAAATCTGAAGTCTACTAGCTGCTGCTGCTACTGCTGCTAAGTCGCTTCAGTCATGTCCAACTCTGTGCGAACCCATGGACAGCAGCCCACCGGGCTCCTCTGTCCCTGGGATTCTCCAGGCAAGAACACTGGAGTGGGTTGCCATTGCCTTCTCCCCTACTAGTGCTAGATGTTAGTTACTGGATACTTAATGCTAATGCTATAAAGTAGAATAGAGTATGGACTCCATCCTCTGAGGATTGGAAACTTTCTTGTTTCTTTAAAAGAAATTATCATTATACTTTTAAGTTAACTAAAGTCACAGTAATGAACTAACAATGCTATCATCAGTAGCTATAAATATTACTGTCTGATGGTAATAAAAATAATGAATCACAGGCAAATTAAAAAAAAAAGACTTCAAGTTTTGGGCTGGCAAAAGGGTAAAGGAAATGTTTACCTTAAGAATTAAATTAATTCATTTATATTTTGGGCTTGTGTTTTGGGCATTTATTCTCTTTTATGGCTAATTTTCAGATTTCTGGTATTCCAGAACTAGCAAGGACCTTAAGTTACCCCGTCCTCACTCACTAATGATACATTTAAGTATTGAAATGGATTATAATTTATTATGGGCTTCCCTAATTTATTATGGGCTTCCCTTTGTGGCTCAGCTGGTAAAGAATCCGCCTGCAATGCGGGAGACCTGGGTTCAATCCCTGGGTTGGGAAAATCCCCTGGAGAAGGGAAAGGTTACCCAAGCCACTATTGTGTCTTAGAGAATTCCATGGACTGTATAGTCAAAGGGGTCACAAAGAGTTGGACATGACTGAATGACTTTCACTCATAGCTCAGTTGGTAAAGCATCCACCTGCAATCCAGGAGACCCCAGTTGGTTTCCTGGGTTGGGAAGATCCCCTGGAGAAGGGATAGGCTACCCACTCCAGTATTCTTGGGTTTCCCTTGTAGCTCAGCTGGTAAAGAACTCACCTGCAATGTGGGAGACCTGGGTTGGATCCCTCGGTTAGGAAGATCCCCTGGAGAAGGGAAAGACTACCCACTCCAGTATTCTGGCCTGGAGAATTCCATAGACTGTATAGTCCATGGGGTCGCAAAGAATCGGAGGTGACTGAGTGACTTTCACTTTCACTAATTTATTATATTAATATAAAATATAACTTGTCCAAATCCCAGCTGTCTATTTTTATAGAAGTTTACAAGCTGATCTTAAAATTCATATAGAAATGCAAGGCATCTGAAAGAGCCAGACAGTCTTGAAAGACCAAAGTTAAAGAACTCACCCTTTCCAATTTCAAACCTTAGTGTAGTACTAACATACCGGTAGATATATAGTTCAATGAAATAGAATTGAGAGTTCAGAAATAAAGCCATGCACATTTGCTTGATTGATTTTTGAGAGAGGTACCAAGATAATTCAATAGAGAGAGAATAGTGTTTCAGTGATGTGAAACAATTAGATACCTACATGCAAAATAATAAAATTGAACACATACTTCACATCATATACACAAAATTAACTCAAAATGGATCATAAACCTAAATATAAGGGCTAAGACTATAAAAATCACATAAGAAATCTTAAAAGTAAGGTTTTGTAACCTTGGACTGGACATGGTACCCAAAGCACAAATGAATAAAAACTAAATTGAATTAAAAAAAATTTGTTCTGATACCATTAAGAGTCTGAAAAGACAATTCACAGAACAGGAGAAAAAAAATTTGGAAATCATATTTCCAATAAGAGACTTTTATCCAGAATATAAAGTACCCTTATAATTTAATAATAAAAAGACAACCCAATTTAAAAAAATGGCAGAATACTTTTCTAAGACATTGGAAGCATTGCACATTTTTGGTAGAAATGCAGTCACTTTGCCAAAGAGTTTGGTAGTTTTTAAAAGTTAAACATAAGTATACCGTACGACTTAGCAATTCTACTTCTAATATACACCAAATCAAAAGAAAATCAAAAGCAACACAACACTTGTATAGTTCACAGCAGCATTGTTTATACTTATCAAAAAATTAAAACAAACCTGATGTTTATCTACTGATGGATGGATATACAGAATGTGGTTTATTCACACAGTAAAATATTTATTTACTCAGCAAACGTAGGAATGAAGTATAAATACATGCTACAACATGGATAAACCCTGAAAACATCATACTAAATGAAAGAGGATAGTTACACATGTAGTATATTGTACGATTTCATTTATACGAGATGTCCAGAAAAGACAAATTTATGGAGCCAGATGGTAAATTAGTGACTGCTTAGAGCTGAGGATTGGAGTGGGGGATGGGGAGTGACTGCTAGTGAGTACGAGGTCTTGTTTCGGAGTGATGAAAATATTCTAGAGTTAGACTTTAGCAATGGCTTCACTGTGATTACCTTATAAACCTATGAATGATATATTTTAAATGAATTTTATGGTATGTGAATTATATCTGAATAAAACTGTTTTTAAATGTGTAACTCATCCTTTTAAATTGCTTATATCATTTGAAGACCTGATTTCATCATTTAATATATTTTCTATCCCTCCCAATTAATGTTGATTGCAAATATGATATGTATGCCATCGAAATCTTCCAATCATTGACAAAAAATGCAAACCAGAATAACGACATTAGTATCTTTTCACTACACTGGTATTAATCACTAATTCTTGCCCATGTTCACTCCATAAGGTAAATCATTCATTCATTTATTTATGAGCACCTATTATAAGAGAGGCATTATATTAAATGATGAGTATAAAAGGACGTGAAGTGCCTGCTCCCTGCCCTTTAAGAGAAAACAGCCTCTAATGTGAATGAGACAAATAAAAGATAAGTCTCAGAAGAGTTGAAAATGTGAGGATGTCTTTGGCTGTAATCAATAGAAATCAGCTCTAGTTAATTTAATTAAAGTTTCTGTGAAGGCTGTGGAGTTGCTCACAGTACTAAAAGGGAATCTGAGTAACTAAGGCTTCTAACTGGATAGGAGCCAGAGGGACTCCTTGATAACCGTCAGGGGCCAGTCAGTGGTTTTGTCAGGTCGCCAGCGCTGGTGTTAATCAGCTCTAACCATTCTCCATCCCCATGGCTCTCCACTCAAGATCTCAGTTTCCAAGAGAGCAAGCTCAGTTGGACTAGCTTTATCTCAACTCGCCAGTTCACTAGGGGAAAGCAGGGCATTCTGGATGGCAAACCACCCAAGAATTCATATCACTCAGAAAAGAAAATTAGAAAAAGAGGGCATGAATTTTGAGCAGCCAAAAAAAAAAAAAACCAGAAGTGACCACTAAAATAACTCTGTCAGGAGAATGTAGAAGTATATAATATTAGCACTGGAATAGCCCTGAGGGATTTAGGAGTTTTTCTGTTGGAAGTGGTGCTTTAATGGAAATATGAAAACAAATTATCTGTGTGAAGTATGTAGCAGGAAGCTAGGGTGGGAAATCAAGAGACATTTTACATGAATGAAATAATATGTGTTGAAATCCACACAGGTTTAAAAATCCATGAGTTGTTGAAAGAATTGGAAATTACTTTTTCAATAGGGGATATGAATACCGCTAAGTAAAGGAGGAGGAAATGGCAACCCACTCCAGGATTCTTGCCTGCAAAACCCCATGGACAGAGGACCCAGGCTGACTACACTGGGGTTGCACGGGGTCCACGGGGATGCAAAAAGTCAGATACAACTAAGCGCACACACTCACACAAGGACGTTAGGCTGTGAAACTCTCATGTCTCACTGGGATGGAGTCTGACGTTTATCTTGGAATGCAGGAGACTCAACTAGAACCCCCAAGCAGGTAAGTGATATGACTAGATCTGCAATTTAAAAATTCTGGCTATTGTGTCTAGAGTGATTTGCGGGCTGAAAGAGGCAGGAAGACTGGTGAGGAGGTTTCTTTAAGTCTAGTTGATACTTGGAAAGAAGATGCATTAGAGGGTAGTGATAAAGATGTAAAAAGGGCTATGCACAAGAGATGCATAGAATCAAGAAGTCGAGGGCTAGGTGAGTAACTGGATATGGGTTTGGGAGGGAGATGGGAGTCCAGACTGTCACCTTGATTTCAGGTCTAAGGGACTACTTGAATTTCTCAGGAAGACTTTCCACTGTTAGGTTTATTGGAGTAGCTCTTTAGGATCCCTTGTTTGTGACTGTCCTGTCTTTTAGATGACAATATGGAGACTGCAAGTCCCTCACATATATCTTTGGCACTAATGTTCTAGAAATCCCTATTCTGGTCCTATCATATTTGTTTCAGAGCCTTTAGAGTCCTTGGGGGTTAAAGCCTCAACCATCTTGTTTCCTCTGACACAATGGTTTTTTGTAGAGGCTTTGCTGTCTTAGTACCTGAGGTAAATCTAAAAGATGCTGTGGCTTGGTTGTTCATGCAGCCTGAAACATTTTTTTCAAAGGCAAGATAGAAGACTCTCAGTGCAATGCCAACAAAGCTTATTCCTTTGGACAGTGCAGTGTGCCTGGCTGTGCTGGCAGTGTGGTATAACTCTGGGTTGCTGCCAACAGGATGAAATTCAAACTGGCCATTCGGAACTGAAAGGTTCTCTCTTGCAGTACGAATCCACTGATCCAGGAGTGCAATTTTAACTTTCTAATCAATTCAAGCAAATGACCTTTCATCAAATGGAATCACCAGGTTAGAGGGGACGCTGAGAAGTCGCTTAGTCTATGCCATCTGCATTCAGGCAAGACTTAACATGAGTCCATGGAAAAAGGTAAATGTTTAGGTTGTTCATAAGACATCCACTGGAGCAGTCCCTAAGGTGCCAGTGTTCTGAGTCTTGTAAAGCCAGGAAGGCTTTCTAAGGATGACACATGGTTTTCCCCGGTCTCGAGCCATTTTCCTCTTGTTCTGGACTCATTGGAAGTAAGGGAATCTGCTTCTTGTCACTCACACACTTCTTCATATACTTGAGAACTATTATTAATTCCTTGTTCAGCCTTCCTTTCTGTGGGCTAAATAAACTCTTTTAGCCTTTCCTCAGAGGGGATATTAGTCAAACCTTTCATCATTTTAGTTGCTGTCTTCTGGACTGCCTCCAAATTTTCCATAGCACATTTTATCTGGAAGAGCTGAAATGGAATGCAGTTGGGTAAAATCTTCATTAATTCAGATCCTTCCAATTTGAAATTTGTGATAATTCAGACAGGGATTTGCATAACCAACCCTCCCTTGATTGTGCAAGTTCAAGGCAAAACAAATCAGAAGGAGGAGGAGAAACTGTGGAAAATACTCAGATTCTCCTGGGAGCTGTTTTTTTTTCCAAGTGTGTCAAGTGGACCTTCCCACCAAGCCACCTGTAGGCCAAGTGTTACCTGGACACATAGGCAAGTTCCCTAAAGACACCCACCAAGCTGCAGAGCAAGGGTAGATTGAATTGTTGTCCCTGTGGCTGTGTATTCTCTCTCCTGTGAATGTGCTTATTGGGCTAAAAGGCTTAAATTTATCAGTCTGATGCTGTTCCAAAATTCTAGGCTATAAATCACCATATTTTCTGTAAGTATTCTAAAATAACACAATTATATTTCAATTTGGTATTGGGCTTTTAACCAACTCCGGGTAGCTATTCTTTATGAATCTCTATGATAATTCTTATTTTGTGTGCAAAGATTGAACTAATCCACATTTAATTCCAAAATAGGTTCACCTTGCAAGTCCAAGCTATTCATCCATTTACTCACTGAATGAATATCTATTTCATCTACTGTGTGCCCAGGCATAACTGTATTAGCTATTTTCAAAGAAAAGTAAGTAGCCCATCCTCACGGCCTTTTTTCCTGGGAGTGAATATTATAATATAGGTATCAAGAAGAGTCATTGAGAAGAAGAGGATGAGCCAAAACAAGTGATCTCTGGAGAGGCCATGGAAAGCTATAGGACAAAGGGATCTTCTGGAGAGGTGAGTTTATCTCAAAAGAGGAACAAGGCTTTTCCAAATGGACAATGTAGAGCTTGTACAATGTCACAAAAGTCTAAATTTTTCATTGTATTGAGGCAGTTTAATTAGATTATACTTATGGCTATTATAGTTACTGAGTAATTTTGCTATGAAAATTCTGAAAAGGCAGTCTTGCTTCCCTTGGTGTGTGCATCTTAATGGTTTTGAAGAGGGAAAAGAATCCATGCTTGATTCCAGAACATACTAAGACATCAGCTATATTAAATGAAGTATACACCAAACTATCTTTGTTAATTGGTGACAATGGGTGGATTGAAGGAGGCAGTTCAGATGTCCAGCAAGAACGTGTTTCCTAAGATGCAGAATTTAACCCTCTGTACTGAGTAGGGCTAGAAAACCCTGGGTGTTACAAAATAGAGACAAACCCTTTTCTCTGGGTTTATTTGAAAGAGATAAAGTTTCTCTCTAGATAGGGAGACACCAAGAGAACCCAGAATCAGCTGATCCATAATGGGCCCAGGTCTTTATCCTAGATTTAACTGTCAGGAAACTTAGGGAGCCTAAGAGTCCAGAAGTCTCTCTCTAAAAGAAATAATGAAGATTGTGGGGAAAAGATTCCAGTTGGACATAATCTGTCCCATTGTCCATAGTCTGGTTATGAGTTTCTAGAAAACCAGCACAACTCCTTAATCTAATCAAGTGCATTGTAGCTCTCTGTTCATTTGAGAATCACTGGAGAGAGCCTTAGGAATATTACAAGGTAAGGGGCCAAATCAGTGAAATTTAGAACATAATTCTCTCCCTTATTAAATAAAGATCCTTGAATAAGTGACCCAACTTCTATGGATATAGCAATAACTACTTTGTAGGGTTGTTATAAGGCTTAAATGAATCAATATATCTAACATATCTAGCTATATATTTATTTAAATTTTTATTGGCATACAGTTGACTTACAATATTGTGTTTCTGCTGTACACCAAAGTGAATCTGTTATACATGTACATATATATATATATATATATATATATATATATATATATCTCCACTCTTTTTTGTAGATTATTTTCCTGTGTAGGACACTTCAAAGTATTAAGTAGAATTCCCTGCACTATACAGTAGATCCTTATTGCTTATCTATTTCATATATAGTAGTGTGTATATGTCAATCCCAGTTTCCCAATTTATCCCTCCTCCCTCTTCTTCTTTCCCTCCTGGTAACCATAAGTTTGCCTTTTTTTTTTAACATCTGTGACTCTATTTCTGTTTTGTAAATAAGTTCATTTGCATCATGTTTAGATTCTACATATAAGCAGTATCATATGGTATTTGTCTTTTTCTGTCTGACTTGCTTGACTCGGTATAACAATTTCTAGGTCCACCCATGCTGCTGCAAATGGCATTATTTTGCTCTTTTTATGACTGAGTAATATTCCACTGTATATATACATGGTGTGCTGAAGTCCATGGGCCCGCAAAGAGTCAGACATGACTCAGTGACTGAACAACAACATTTGTAAATGAGGCTCAGCGCACAGGTGCTAGACAAGTGCTTACTTTTATTAACTGTGTTTCTAATATCTAAAGGCCACATGACTTATGGCAGTTTTATTCATTCTTTCATCAACTCAAAATTAAGAAGCAATATGCACCATGTCCCACTGCACAAAAGATTAGACCAATGCTTCCCAAAACTTTATGGGCAACTGGTTATTTGGGGATTTTATTTGAAGCAGATCTCATTCAATGAGTCTGGGATAGAGTGCCAAGATTCTTTAGTTGTTCAATGACTTCACTATTGCTGAATGGCGGATCATATTTTATATAGAATGAGCATAGACACTTGTGCCATGGATCTATAAATCCATTTGGGTGGATCTAAAGAAACAGACTTAAGTGCTGCTTCCAGGTACTGACGTGGGTTTGGCTACAATGGGATGTTTCTTCGTTTAGTTAAGTGCTTTCTCAATTCTAACCCGTGTAATGCATTTATGCCCTACCTCTTGTGATTTACAACTTAGAATCTTCTGATCACTTTCTCTCTTACCCTAAGTCCTTATTTCAGATACAGCCAGAAAACATTCTTTGATCAATTCACAGTCCTGACACAACCTGATGTTTAGGGACAGGTTAAATCAATCAAGATACCCTTTTGCACTTGTTTTCAAACTTTAGTATGCATTGGAATTACTTGAAAGATTTCTTTAACCACAGACCATAGGAACCCACCCTGGGAAGTTCTAACTCATTAGGTCTGGGATGACAGTTTTGTTGTTTAGTTGCATCCGACTTTTGCGACCCCAACCCCATGGACTGTAGCCTGCCAGGCTCCTCTGTCCATGGGATTTCCCAGGCAAGAATGCTGGAGTGGGTTGCCATCCCCTTCTCCAGGGGATCTTCCTGACCCAGGGATCAAACCCAAGTCTCCTGTATTAGCAGGCAAATTCTTTACCGCTGAGCCACCAGGGAAGCCATAGCATGAGGGTGAAGAATGATTTTTTTCTAACAAGGGTTGGTTTGAGAACTGCACATGGAAAGCATTAGCTCATACTGACAAGGTTTGGGTACCTGTGAAGAGGAACTGATGCTATTCAGACAAGAGGGGCCAATCATATTTGAAACATGAAATTCTGAAGTAGCACAAATGGAATACACATGTAACCAAAGATTATGGCAGTATGCTGCTGCTGCTGCTAAGTCACTTCAGTCGTGTCTGACTCTATGCGACCCCATAGATGGCAGCCCACCATGCTCCCCTGTCCCTGGGAGTCTCCAGGCAAGAACACTGGGGTGAGTTGCCATTTCCTTCTCCAATGCATGAAAGTGAAAAGTGAAAGTGAATTCGCTCAGTCGTGTCCGACTCTTAGCGACCCCATGGACTGCAGCCTACCAGGGTCCTCCATAGTGGAGGATAAATTCTATTTCATCAAAACATATCACAGCTAAAACCAGCTCATAGCATACAAAGCCCTTATTTACTGTAAACAGAGAAGACTATATGAAATAGAGGGAAAAGATCATGTGTAAAGACCAAACCTAGTCTCTCTGTATTTCAAATAAGACAAGAAATAATGAGGCCCAGATATTTTGCAAATTTTGCATTGAAAAGTGTCATGAAAGGATCCTAGTGTAGATATCATCATGTTTCAAATATCAACATCATCTCCACCTCCTCCTGGAAGCTTTATCTGATAGTTTGATGCAGAGATCAACATTCTTGGTACTCAATTTTGGAGTCCCTATTCTACTTTGGCTATTTATACTATTATTTATAATTTTATGTCACTGGTCACAGACTTGGAATTCATGGAGGACAATGATCATCCTTTTAATTTTGTTTTCAGAGTTTATCACAGTGCACACACATATTTTTAACATAGAATACACACTTGTCTTAAAAAATTGTGATAAAAGTTATAGTGCGTCTAAGGCATCTCTGTTTTTGTTACAAATTCAAGTGTTAAATATATTTAGTAAATAATTAGACTGATATCAGATAGCTGTCAGCGTTTTGCCATAAAAGTACTGAATATTGTATTTACATGAAAACAGCACTTTCCACTGCACAATCATTTCAGTAGCATGATCAATTCATGTTCAAGGAAGGAAAACTTTAAACTTATTTACAAATTTCTTACTAAAATCTCAAATGTTCATTAACAAAAGGGTAGTTCTTTAAAATGGGGTTATATTCACAAGACGAAGTATTATACAGCAATAAAAATGGATGAAAGATAACCACAGCCAACCTTCGTTATTCTCTGATTCAATAATTGCATGTTCCCACCTTGCTAAAATTTGTTTGTATAGCCCTAAAACAAATACAGGTGGCACTTTGGGGGTCACCTTTGGACACACAGTGAGAAATTTGAGTTGCCTGATACACAAAATACCCTGCCTTCTTGTTTCAGTTCTCATTCTGGAAATGTATATCCTTTTCACAGTCTGTTCCATGCCATACTTTTCTCACTTTTGTACATCTTTTGATGATTTTGCTGTTTAAATGGCCTCTAAGTATAGCTGCCAAAGTTCTTGCAAATGGTCCTAAGTGCAAGAAGGTGGTCGTATGACTTACAGAGAAAATGCATATGTTATATAAGCTTTGACCAGGCAAGAGTTATGGTCCTGTTGGCTCTGAGGTCAGTGTTAAAGAATCAGCAGGATATGTTAAATAGCTGTCATAAAACAAAAATACATACAAAACAAGATTAGATATTAATCAGTTAACAAAAATGTTGTAACCAAGGCTCCTAGGAACTTAACTCTGTATTTCTGCTAGGAGCAATCATTCAATATTGGCTAATTCAGTATTCAGAGTGACTTTACAGAACATAAGTACGGCAAATAATGAGAATCAACTGTATGTGCAGCTAGAAAAACAAACCTCAGTAACATAACTCTGAGTGAAAAAAAAATGACATCCTGGAAGAGCATATGGTGCTCTTTTTACAAAATTCAAAAACAAAACTAAACAATACTTTGTTTAAAAATGATTTTAAAAAGCAAGGAAATACAAATTTGTAGGCAGTCATTGCCTTGTGGAAGCAGAAGGAAAAGGGTTAGGTCCAAGCAAATTGGTAGACATAAGGAAACAGGCGATGGGTTCAGCATGAGTGCTAGTCATCTTATTATTTAGCTAAAATAATTAAATAAATTGAGACGGTCATGTTTGCAGGGTAACAACTGGTCATAAACATAGGATTACAATTATATCAACTTTTGGCACTAGCCACTTAAAACATGTCTGGACATTTTTTCATACCTCAAAATATATATGATGAACAAATGAATAAGCAGATATATTTTACCCCAGTCAGTAAATGGTTTACCCCCCGAATCCAGACTTTCTGTGAGACTCTGAAACAGGGATCCTCAGGAAGAATTGGAGGGTACTCTGCCACAGAAAGAAATGATGAGTTCTCAAACTTCGAGACCAGCACCTGGATTTCTTGTGTCATTTCTGAGAGTCCAGACACTTCGCATATGGACAGATCACTGATGGAGAGGGGTTCCATAGAGCACAGCAGCACGGAATTCAGATGCATCCTTGATCCAACCAGTCAAAACTCAAAAGTGAAAAGAGGGGGGATGATCCTTCATACCAAGATAACAAGCACAGAAAAGATGACTGGATCTCGCATGATTTCAAGCTATAGATAAGAATAAAAACTAGTTTTAAAACCCAGAACTCTGTGGAAGGGGGTGATAGAGAAATGCCTCTAGTGTTGAGAAAGATGCAGAAAGCATAAATGTTGCTAAGCAAGTAGTTACTGCCAGTTTGCCATGGTGGCTAAACCTCAAAAAGTCTAAGGGAAGTTAGTAGGATTGGATTTGGAGAAGGGCAAGTACTATAAGGCAACAAAGTGTATGATCTTAAATAAGAAATCAAGGCGTGTCCTCACAGGGCGGGGGTTGCCTCTGATGTACGAACGCTGTATTCCAGCAGCCAGTTTCCTCACAGCGGTCAATAATTTAGGATGATTTGTATAATGCACCTTGCTGTAGCATGCAAATGACACAATGTCCTCCCCGGTGGGGCTGTGATGGAGTCAGGCTGGTGGAACCGAAACAAATGCCTGATATTCAGCCCGCATTTAATCACACCTTTGGTTTGATTTACTAATGCTATTGTGTTTCCATTTTCTGGTAAGATATTATTAGCAAGCAACTCAGCCTGAATACTAGAATATGTTGGATCAATTTAAGAGGCAATATAGATCACTGGAGTTTCTTTTGTCAAATGGAACCATTAGACTTGCATGTTAAAAAAGTATATATTTCTGTTTCAAATGTGTAAGCGATGCATTGCTCACCATTATGCAAAAGGCCACCAAGAAGCTAAGAGGAGAGATGCAAATGGATGGCAGGGAGGGGATGATAAATATGTTGTTGCCCGTGTAGCTTATATTCAACTATGGATGTCTTGTTTTGTGGAAGGCATGTGCATTATCCTTTTTTCCCTAGAAAGGAGCTTAGCATATTCTCAAGGTTGTAATCCGAGACAGTCCACCATCTACTTTTTACACAAACACACCATAACTAAAATATATTCCGCCTCGGTGTAACAACTAATATGGCCTCTTTTGATGAGTAGTCTGCTTGAAAATCGGACTCAAGTCAAGCGTTTTCTCTTTGTCATCTGAGGATGCATTTTCCACTGTGCTTGTTTTTCTGTGTCACGTCGGTTCTGCTTTTTGGTGTCCCACTGTCTTTTGCTATACAGTGCACACACAGAACAGCTGAGTAATTATGCCCGTGTGACTGCAGTTTTACCTTTGGGGCCCTTTTGCTGTGCCCACACACAGGTGATTAACCTAGGAATGGTGACATTCCTTGCCTGTGAGGGATTGGCCATGTGACTCGATCAACTGGCAGTACAGCAGGCAGCTGAGTCACACCAGTTAACCTTACAGCTTGGCAGTGAGAGTCTGAGAGAGACAGGTGAAACGGGACCCTAGGCGCTCTGTCCCCAAAGAGTTTGGCTCTGGATTGTGAGTGAACAAACAAATCTAAAGAGACGTCGTAGACAAGGGAAAGAAGGCGCTCTTTGGACTCTCACTCTAGCCCTGCCTAACCTTAGATACCTTTACGCATTTTCTCATGTTTAAAATGGTGTTCCTTTTCCACCTCACACATGTATCCATATATTATGAAGACAAATAATAATAAATAGTAACAATTGCTATCATTTAATGATTTAATAAGTTGCTTTCATATGTCCTTGGTAATTAGTGGGATAAGGAAAAAAAAAAAGCCAAACCAACAAACAGAAAAACAAACCCCAAACCACACATATATATACAACAGCACTAAGGCTGAATGCACGTGGAAAAAAAGAAAGCTGTTCAAAAGCAGGTTGGGCAACAAAAACAACAGCAAAATAATCCAAAATTAAATATTTTCTGTCACTGTTCTTTCCAACGTTGGCATTGTGAGTATACAACAAGGTAGATCTATAAGCTTTTATGTGCTTTGACGTGTTTTTCCATGTTAGAGATTTTGTTGTTGGTGGTGGTGGTTTCCTTGTTTTATTATATTCACATTTATAATTTAGTTCCAACTGAGTTTTTTCTTTACTATTTGTAGTCATGGAAAGAGGCTCATTTGGTTTGCCTTCTATCTAATAGAAGTGCTATTCTTTCTTTGGACATTTTGTTGGTTCTGATGAATCTCTTGTTATTGTCATTTAGGTCCCTCCAGTCTATATACTTATTTAAAATCTAGAATACCTACATTGGGTTAATGAAGCAGGACTGGTCAAAATAAGAAAAAGATATATAACAGAGACTGAAATGGCCCCTGTCTTCATTACACTTGCAGATATATTAATACTCAGCACCTACTATGTGCCAGACACTGAACTTGGCAGTGAGGCTACGATAGTCACCCTGTCAGGCAGAATGCTCGCCTTCACATAGCATACAACCTAGTGGCAAGAATAGACTATAAATAAGTAAACACATAAATAATATCAAAGTACAAATTCCACAAACAGAACCAAGTCCCATGATGTGTTAGGGGAGTAACTCAACGTGTAACAATCAGGCTGGAAGAAGAATGTGTTAGCCATGATCAGATCTAGGGGCAAAGTATTCCAAGGGCATTTATAGCAGCTTATCTAGAATAGGTGTTTTTATAGGGAGGAATAGGAAATAAGATTGAAAAGATAGTTTGGGAGAAATTCTTTGAGAGCTGTAAATGTCATGGTAAGGCAGTGTTATGAGTTGAATTATGTCCCCTCAAAAGATGTTAAAACCGAATCCCCCTGTACCTGTGTTTGTGACCTTATTTGGAGATAGTGTCTTTGCCAGTGATCAAGAAGAGTTGAGGGCATGAAGGCGTGCCCTCCTTCAATATGACTGATTCGGTATAAAAAGGGGAAATTTAGACACAGAGACAAACACAGACAGGAAGAATGCCAGGTGAATATAAAGACAGAGATCAGCATGATATCTGATCTACAAGCCATGAACATCAAAGATTGCCAGCACACCAGCAGAAACTAGCAGACCGGTATGGAACAGATTTTCCCTCATCGCCCTTAGATGGAACCAACCCTCTTCACACCATAATTTCAGACTGCCAGCTTCCAGAACTGTGAGACAGTAGATTTCTGTTGTTTCTGCCACAGTGTTTGTGGTACTTTGCTAAAGCAGCCCTAGCAAACTAATAATGGACAGTGATCCCAGATCCATGGTGCCGTGCCAGGCGCTGCTCCTGTACCTCAGCATGTGCCATGGCCTCAGAATGTATCTGAGAGGCAGCCAGGACAATTCAACTGAGTTTGCCAGAGTAGATAAAACCCACTGAGCTAAAACACTGAAGTCTTTTTTGTTTGTTTTGGTAAGCACCAGGAGACTCTTTGAAAGTTTTGATAGATAAGTGAAATGAACCACCTACTTTCTGACCTCACTTTCCAGCATAAGGGTTGTGTGTAAACCCATTCCACTTCTCGCCTCAACCCAGCACTGACTGCAGTGTCTTGAGTGCTGGGTCCTTTGTCCCTTGCTGTAAACTGGGAACCACTCAAGACCAGAAATTGTGTCTTAGCACTCTGGATTTCTAGTACCTCTCCCTGATGTCTGATATGTGCTCATTTTTTACAGTAAGTATGGAAATACAAATGAGTTCTGTTCCGAGAGCACATTCATAAGTCCAATTTTTTTGTAAGTCCAATAAAGTTAGCCACATACACAACTAACACAGTCGCCTATTAGTACTATTATAATTTTATCATATTTTTCACATAAATAATACATAACAAATGATCACAATGAAGAGAATATTTTTAATCTTACAGCACCTTGAAAAGTACAGTAGTGCAGTAAGTACAACAGCTGGCATACAAGGCTAGCATTGAGTGAACAGGTAAGAAGTGGTACTGACTAGAGGAGGGAGAGGAGGTGGGAGACAGTAGAATTGAAGGATCATCAGCAATAGGAAATGGAAGGCAAGCTGCAATTTTATTCACATTAGACACTGATGGCTAACTTACATGACTGGACACGTGAACACACATTCACCTCTTTGAAAGTTTTCAACTTGATGGTTCATATGTAGAGGGCTTACTGTACTAGCTTGGTGGCAAATGCGATTATTTTCTCATTTTCACTCTGAAATAATTTCAGACTTTCAGGAAAATTTCAAAAAGTGCATTAAGAACCTCATACTCCCTTTTCCCTGATTTACACATTGCTCACATTTTGCCACATCTGCTTTAAATCATTTTCTTCCTCTTGATATAAGCATTCTAGTTTTTTTTTTTTTTTTCTGAACCACCTGAGAGCAAATTATACTGATCAAACCTAGGCCCTCTGAAAGCTTTAGTTTATACTTCCTAAGAACAAAACCACTTTTATGTAATAATTGTAAAGTTGTAAAAGTCAGAAAATTAAATATTAATAAATACTCTTATTTACAGCTAGTCTTCAAATTTTTCCAATTGGTTCTTCATAGACTTTTTTTTTTTTTCTGAATCAGGATTCAATGCAAGCACATCTATTTAATTGACTTGTCATGTTTCTTTAGTCTCCTTTCATCTGGAACTGTTTCTTATCCTTTCTTTGTCTTTCATCGTATCAATGGTTTTGAAGAATACAGAGCAGTTATGTCGTAGAATCTTCCTCAATATGGTGTGTCTAACGCTTTCTAATGATTAGATTTAAGGTGTGCATTTTCAGGCAGAAATGCCACAGATGTAATTATGTGTCCTCAGAGCATCACATTAGGAGACTCAGAATGTCAATCTGTTTGTCCTGTTTTGGGTAATTTTAACTGATTTCTTGGTTAAAGTGATGACTATCATGTTTTCCCACTTAGTTACCACTTTCCCTGTAATTAATCAATAATTTGCGGGGAGATAATTTAAAACCTGGTAAATATTATATTTCTCAGAAAATTCTCCCACATTAGTGATAGGCTCCCATTATTGATTTCTGTTTGATTCCATTATTATTATAGTGACTGCACAATGGTGATTTTGCTATTTTATTTTTTAAAATATTTATTAGCTATCATTTTGTTTCACCCTCTCCCTAAATGTTTAATTCATTTATGATCAGTATGGGTTTGGGTATTCTTGTTTTATTCAATGGATTATAACATCATTTATGCTGATGCTCAAACTGTTTCAGATTTGCCTCCTGGGAGCCACTTCAATCTGCCTCCTTTGTACTGTTACATGTCCATTTTTTTTTTTTTTTTTTGAGCATTTTTTATTTTCAGGCATAGCAAGATATTCTAGTTTGGCTTGCATTATCTTTACCTACCTCCTCCCCTTGGAATTAGTCATCTCTCCAAAGAACTCTATTTCCTTTTACTAAGGAAGGATAACTAGATGCCAAAGACTGGACACAATGGGTTAGATTCATTCTCAATCATTCCAAGACTCCATTTTTAAATTTTTGTCATTTTAGTCACTAGGTCATGTCCAACTCTTTGCAACCCCATGAACTGTAGCCCACCACACTCCTCCGTCCATGGGATTTTTCAGACAAGAATACTGAAGTGGATTGCCATTTCTTTTTCCAGGGGATCTTCCCAATCCAGGGATTGAACCTGTATTGCCTGTGTCTCCTGCACTGCAAGGGTATTCTTTACCACTAAGCCACAGATTAAATTTGTCTTACTCACCACCTTTGGTGTCATGTAACATTGACAAGAGTTCCTTTTAAACATTTTTTGTAATTCAGTATAGATCTTGTTTTCCCTTCCTCCTTACGTCTTCTTTTTTTTGGAAAAGTCTGAAGTTATTTGGGGCTAGTGACTTCTCTTCTCTTCTCTCCAACATTGTTTATCAATACCCCTAGTGTAACCATTCTGTACTTTTCTCCAACTTTAGGTAGACTTTGATCTTCCTTTCTATGGCCCTCCTCCTTTTCCAAGCTAATCTTCTTGATTCCATTTTCTCCTGTCTCCTCAAGGACTCTCTCCTTCTGTTTTTCCTTTTCCTTCTTGTATTTTTCCATTTCTTCTAATACATTATATAATCATTTTCCTAACAATTCTCAGATCTTTTTTATGTTAGAAAAACGTCTTATCCAATCCTGTGGAGAAAGTCTTATATTGCTTTGTTTCACTATCAAAGTGCCTCAGAAGATAATTTGCATTTTCTGTCTCCATTTTCATAGTACACACATACTTCTTGGGGTTGGGCAAAGATCTCAGCCCTTCAACTCAATTTGTTCTCTTCGAAATCATCCATGATCATAAAATCATCCATTTTGCCTTCCACAGGAATGAAAACTTTTTAGGGAAAGAATGTAGGAGAAAAATGAGAATTGGTGTTAAAAATAAGATGTTAATAAACAGTGCTTGAAATGAGAATAGCAACAGGTGTCAGAAAGCATGGTTTTTGCTACTTGCCCATGTGACAGCAAATGCATAATACATATAACTTATTTTTCTGAAAAATGGGAAGAATGGATTCTTTCCTCATAGGAAAGTGCTAAAGACCAACTTTGTAAATTATAAAATATGAGACAAACATTACTATTTATTAATAGATAACACAAATATATATCATAACTTTTCCTTTAAAGATATAAAACACCAGCAAAGGTCAGTGTTAGTTATTAGAAGATTAAAGATCAGTCCAGTGCTCGCTTCGGCAGCACATATACTAAAATTGGAACGATACAGAGAAGATTAGCATGGCCCCTGTGCAAGGATGACACGCAAATTCGTGAAGCGTTCCATATTTTTACGACCCAGAGGGATGGTATGGGGAGGGAGGAGGGAGAAGGGTTCAGGATGGGGAACACATGTATACCTGTGGCGGATTCATTTTGATATTTGGCAAAACTAATACAATTATGTAAAGTTTAAAAAAAAAAAAAAAAAAAGATCAGTCCACAGCTTTCTCTGCCCTTTTTCCTTCTTAGACATGATATAATGTCATGGGTCCTGTCTTGCGAGTGAATTTTCAGGTACCCTCTTCCATTCAGACCTCTTTTCTGAGTCTGCACTCTACATTTCTCATACCTGTTGGACAAATTCTCCTACAAAGTTTTGACAGGTTAGAGTTGATTCTGACTCAACCAACATTAACCTGTCTTTCTTTCTCCATAAATTCTATTACATGTTTTATAAAATTCCAGTTTCCCCACACATTGTAGTCAAGTCTTCCATGAGTGACCTTGCCTACAAGGTCTCTGAGAAAGAGGAGGTTGGATTTTCCTTGGTCACAGCACTACCTTTTGAATTCCACCCAGATGTGTATATTTCTTAGGAAAATCATCACTCTTTACTTGATATAATTATTAAACATGAACAAAATGTATCCTTATTAGATTGCTATTCTGCTTCTTCAGTTTGCCTCAGGCCACACTGTCAAGTCTC
This sequence comes from Bos grunniens, assembly GCF_055505025.1. NCBI lineage: Eukaryota > Metazoa > Chordata > Mammalia > Artiodactyla > Bovidae > Bos > Bos grunniens. Next base: position 75,409,868 of record NC_141170.1, read on the forward strand.
TTGGCACTGGAGTGTTTTCAGTACCAGGAACCTGGGATGCACTACTTGATGCCTTTTCTTCAGTTTTAGGTTAACACCTTAAATGTCTTCAGTACCATTTTATTTTATTTTTTATTTTTTTAACTGGGGGCCGCGGGACGGGGGCTGGGGGAGGCAGCTCCTTGCCGCTGGCCCGAGGCCTGTGGCGGTGGGAGTCTGCGAAGGGTCGCTAGAGGAGCGCGGCAGGTCCTGTCTTCCTCCGCGGCAGGTCCTGTCTTCCTCCGCGGCAGGTCCTGTCTTCCTCCGCGGCGGAGGCGGCAGCGGCGACGCGGATGGATTTCCTCAGTCACCCCAACTCAACCGTCCAGCGCTGCTCTCCCCAGAGCGGAGGGATCCCGCCCTTCAGTACCATTTTAGTCATAATAATAAGATCATTTCCACAGAGAGTGTCATGAGGCCTAGTTAGTACCTGTAAAGAACTCTGTGATCTTACAAGGAAAAGAGAGCAAAACCCTATTCAACCCAAGAACAAAAAACAGACGAAGAGACTGCTCAATTTAGTTAGAGCCACAGGCATCTAACACACTGGAAGAAATGCGAGTCTCCCGATGGGGATGCTTTCCAAGGGTGGGATTTTATGCTATCAATATGCCCCTGTTGGAAGAGTAGCTTTTTTATTTTAGCACTTTGTGAGGCAGTCCACTGCTGCAGAAAGGATGACTTCATAAGAACTGGGTTCTAATTCAAGTCAATCTGCCGCCAACTAGCAGTGCAAAAATCAGTCAGTTCATAGATTGGAAGGTCTTTCCCTCATCTATAGGTTGAGTGGTTTGAATCAAATGACATCTGAAGTTCATTTCAACTCCAGCATATTCATGACTGAAATTCTTGGTTTTATGTTAGACAAATACAATTCAAGCAACCTATATTGAGTAGGTTCTATGTGGCGGGCATTGTGGTAGTTTCTAGGCAAGTTCTGCCTCTTTGCACAACTTCAAAGGTGCCATCTATATAGAAGACAGTGTTAATCACCATCCTCTAGTAGTGTGGATTTTTATGGCCCTGGAGACTCAATTAATGAAGCCTAGTCGTTGATCAGGGAATAAAGAGATGAAGTCAGTTGCCTTGGTGGGGAGTAAACTAAATCTTCTCTAATGAGTTGATGTCTGCCCTGGATTTTGAAAGAGGAATAAAAGTTTGCTGGTAGGAAAGTGGATTAGGGAGGAGTTTGGGAAAGCATCTTGGTGAGAAAGAAAAGAATGTACAAAAGCTTGAACATAAGTGATTTGCTAGAAAGGAAAGTTCAAGGGAGCATGGAGGTGATTATTCAATACACTCTGATATGATGTTGTGTCTCACTATATAAACATGATTTTTTTCATCTTCTCAAGCTATAAGAACCTGCTGTTATTTCTTATTTGTGGTCAAGATTTGTTCAAATCTCTATATCATAAGATGCAAAGATGATTGAAGCTTTATCGAGTCAAATACAAACAATGCCAGTTAAGCCGGCTTTGCATTTTCTGACCTGTTTAAACAAGAGTAAAGAATGCAGGATTCCCATGCAGGCATATTACCTCAGGACTGTGAGTTAGCTTTATAGGGGAATTCACAGCATCTATGCCTGGCTTCTTCCAGAACTTGTCACAAAGAAGTGCAAATAAGGAGACCAGAGGAGCCAGCCAAGTTCTCTCTAAAATTATCCCTGTCATCAGAAACAATTAATACTATGTACAGCACAGTATTGTTCTAGGAATAGGAGCCAAAGGAGTTTAGGGAGATTTGCAGATCATGTAATTTTGTGACTGGAGTTTATGGTTGGCAATGGTTGGTGTGTTAAAACTTAATTGGTGGGAGGATTTGAGGGGGTCCAAATAAAACTCTTTAAGGGGTTCAAACAACATTGCTAGAGGAAAGAAATGGTTTATCACATTCTTGGGAAATCTGTATCTTTTATTTCTCTTTGGAGCTAATCAAGTTGATCTGATTCAGTGGAACCCTGCAGCGTGTGTGTGTGTGTGTGTGTGTGTGTATACATATGTGTACATGTGAACCTGTGAATGTGTGTGAATTCATTTTTACTTCACAAAATTCTGTCGGGACTCAGTAAAGATCAAACCCTCACACCCAGAAAAACTCTCCAGGTTGAAATAATAGAACCTCAAATGAATTTACTTACACTCCTTTGCTCTTGTAAGTACCAAGTTCAATCACACCTGACAGTCTTTATTCACTTTAACAAAAACCAAGTCACATGACAAGCAGAGATAATAATGTCAGCAGAGAAAGAGAAAGGAGAAACATTTAAAAAGAAAATGTAATAATCTGATAGGAGAAACTACAATTTCTTTTTTCAACTCAGATTATTTCTGTGTGTCTTGTCAAGCACTTTCTTTGTGTTACTGGGTAAGCAGGGAGTTCTAATTTCTCCATCACTAGTCTTCAGTCTAAATGAGACATTATGAATGGTTTCTCAAAGTAGTTTCAGCATGTTCTATATAAAGTGGGGGATAAACGTGCACCAATCTGACTTCTGTTGTGGAAAAGCATCAGCTTCATTTTTGGTTTTATTTTTACATTTGAGGAAAGAAGAGTTTTGGAAAGACGTCTAATACATTAATAAATCTATCCTCTGGATCCTAGTTGACATTCAGTTTAATAAAAGCTAAAAGTGCTGTCTCAAGCTCATGAAGAAAGAGCAAAGAAATCAGTATTTCTATAGTAGATTTTAGTAGTCATTAAAATTTGAAGCTTCTACAAGGCAACCTAATTTTGTGGTCTATGCAACTCTGGGAACTGAGAATTTCATAAATAATCAGAAAATAGAAAACTCATATGCAGATAAGAAAATGTTTTCCTAGCAGAATAAAGGTTTTCAGCATCATATATGCTTGTACAGTTATCCCAGCTCTTAAAGATAAAATTCTAGGTAAAGCAAAACAAAATTCCAGAGGTCATGTATATCTAGGACACAGAGATTAAAGGCAAATCCTTGTTTTCTGAGGGAAACCACAAGCCAAAATCGCCTTCCCACCACTCCCCAAATAAACTGTTCTATACTAGATTCCCTAATGGTCAAAAGAAGACATGGAAATCGACTCAAAGGCAAACTGAACCTGAGCTTTGACAACAGGATTTGCAGGGAGGAAAGAGTGCCACCTACTGAATCACCACCTTTTAGATGTTTCTGTCAGCACTTTGATTTTCCTTGGAGTTCTACCAACCAGGGAGTGTGACCTTGCTTAGAAATGAAATCTGACCTCATTGCAATGCAAGCTTAGCTTTCTGCAGGCACATTACAAAATCAGCCAGAACCCCTTATCTGCAGATTTCCCCCCAAATAGTGCAGCACTAAGTGAGAGCCACAAGAAAGACAAGCAGAGAGGCTATGTAGACCCAAAGCAGCAAGAACAGCTGCAAAAGAGGATCAGGCATCTGTGTAATGATATGTTTAGTCACTAAACACAACTATTTTATCTTAAGATAGACTCAAAATCCACTACACATGTTTATGTAAAGTCTTCTTATTCTCAGTCTGAGGAAAGTGCCTGACTAAATGTTTTTGTTGCATTGAACTTAATTGTTGACATCTGGAATTGGTTAATGTTAATATTAACCAAAGCATTTGACTAAATAAAATGGTATGGGAGAAAGGTCTATTCTGAAAATGTGTTGTGTGATGTTAATATAGGTAACTATACAGTTTAATGGAAAACTTTCTAAGTATATATAAAAATAATAAATATATATAATGACTGTGGCCAATATTGATTTATTAACTTAGTTTAATATTAAATATTATATTGTATTTTATGAGTCACTATGCAAGAGATTTTACCCATGTAAAATTTTCATATTACAAATCCATATTTGTTTTATGTATATATACACATGATATTTATATATACATACATATATATATATATATATATATATATTTCCTTGAGAAGGAAATGGCAACCCACTCCAGTATTCTTGCCTGGAAAATCCCATGGACCGAGGAGCCTGGTAGGCTACACTCCATGGGGTCGCAAGGAGTGAGACACAACTGAGTGACTTCACTATATATATATATATATATATATATACATATATATATATACACATATACATACATACATACATGCATACATATTGTTTTTGTTGTTTAGCTGCTAAGTCATGTCTAACTCTTTGTGACCCCATGGACTGTAGCCCACCAAGCGCCTCTGTCCATGGGATTTTACAGGCAAGAATACTAGAATGGGCTGCCATTTCCTTCTCTGGGGGAACTTCCCAGCCCAGGGGTTGAACCAGCTTCTCCTGCATCAGAAGGCAGATTCTTTACCACTGAGCCACCAAGGAAGCTCTTTACCACTGAGCCACCATACACACACACACACACACACACATATAGTCGTGATTTGGCTCCTAATAATCTTCATATGTTATGAACCATGAAAACATTAGAAAAGATACAAATGTAAAACTATTGACCATATGTGCTTTTATTTTCTAATTCACTTTAGAGTTTCCCATCAACCATTGTAACATATAACTTATCTTTTATATGTGTCTCATTTTCTATCTATGATTGGCTAAAAGAAAATGTTTTGGAAAATTAAAGCTTCCCTGAAGAATAGTACAACTAAATATAAAAAATTACATCAAGATCAATATACACAGTAATGTAAGAAAGGGCATGTTTAGATATATTTGCTTGTGTTCTGCTGTATACCAGTGGTGTCTATAAAAGAGTAAGGAATTCAAAGAAATTATGTAGATTGGCCTTGGGAAATTCAGAAACATCAGACAGCCTTGAGCTAGACTGAAAAGAAACACTTTAACAGAGCATCTTAACCCAATTAAATAGCTATCCCCAGGCATCTTTGCTGTAGTAAGTAATTGAAACCAATGACAAATGTTCTGCTTTCATAAAGGGCATAGTGTTAGAAAAATCTAAATATTTTTCAGCTGTTATTTTTGTTTATTCTTTGAAAGTAAAATGTCTGAAATATTAGAAAAGAAGTGGCCCAAAATCAAATGAACATAGAAGGCAAGCTTAAAGAGCTCTCAATGGCCAAAGCTAGAACAATTTGAACAATAATATAATTTTGAGTTATAATCCAAAGTATAAAATAAATACAACTCTGTCCATAATGATATAAATAAATGACGAAATAAATTAATGGAGGTGAATAGACAAATTTTCCTTACAGAATGTTGATGTACTATTGAGGGTGGATTGGACTTATTGACTCACTTCCAAAGAATAGGGTATAAAAAGGAAAAAAAATAGTAATTTTGTAGTGCAGAATCCTGTAGATATATTGATTTATATTATCAATGACATCATGCGAATGTCATATACTCTCTGATGTGATATAAGAAAGGCATTACCTCTGTGGTGTTTCTTCCCAAAACTCATAACCACATTCTAATTATGAGACTATATAAGATAAGCCACACTTGAGGAATATTCTATAAAATACTTGACCAGTATAGCTCCAAACCATTAAGGTAATGAAAAACTGGGAAAGACCAAGAAAATGTCACAGAGCAGATAAAACCAGGAGACATGACAACTGAATATAGAGTTCTTATTTGGATCTTAGAACAGAAGCAAGAGGAAAAATGTAAAAATTGGCGAAATTCAGATAACAACTGGAGTATAGTTAAAGAGTAATATAGGATTGTTAGTCTAGACAAATGTAAGATGATAGTGTAAAATGATTTTGCTGCTGCTAAGTCGCTTCAGTCGTGTCCGACTCTGTGCGACCCCAGAGACGGCAGCCCACCAGGCTCCGCCATCCCTGGGATTTTCCAGGCAAGAACATTGGAGTGGGTTGCCATTTCCTTCTCCAAAGCATGAAAGTGAAAAGTGAAAGTGAAGTAGCTCAGTCGTGTCCGACTCTTCGCGACCCCATGGACTGCAGCCCACCAGGCTCCTCTGTCCATGGGATTTTCCAGGCAACAGTACTGGAGTGGGGTGCCATTGCCTTTCCTGAAAATGATATTAGGAGAAACTAAAAGTGGGTAAGTAGTGTAAATGTATAATTCAAACAATCTTTACAAATTTCTTGTAAATCTAAAATGATTTCAAAATAAAATGCTTATTCAAATTGTTTGAGGAAATAATTTGTCAAGTCTCTGAATCTTAAGATATATAGCTCTTGTGGGTGCTCTATACTTTTAAATTTATTTGTGGATTTCATTGTGATACATGCTTCCTATTAAAATTAATTCATTTGTAATATTTCTGTTTAAGGAAGTAGTCTTACATTATATACAGATAACAATGAGTCTTTAAGTAGATAATATCAAGGGTATGAGATAATATTGATTGCAAAGGAAGTGGAGAAAAATAGTTTTTGGATATAGTTTGAAAACAAAATCAGCAGATTTGTTAAAGCAGTAGAGGGTATAACAAAAACTGATTCAAGGATTTCTCCATGGTTCTGAGCATAAGAAACTGGAAGGATGGTGTTACCATTAATTGAGATGAGAAAGATTTCAAGAAGAGCAGATTTCTGAAAAGAAAAAAGAGGATCATGATTCAGATTTGAATATATTGTCTTAATTATTATGCTTAAAGTACCATTTTAAACAATATATTGAATATATCAAATATGTATTTTAGAAAAGATATACAAGTTAGAGATACAAATTTGGAAAAAAATCTGCCAGCAATGAAGAAGACTTGGGTTCATTCCCTGGGTTGGGAAGATCCCTTGGAGGAGGGCATGGCAACCCCCTCCAGTGTTCTTGCCTGGAGAATCCCCATAGACAGAGGAGCCTGTTTGAGCTACAGTCCATGGGGTTTCAAAGAATCTGACATGACTGAGTGACTAAGCACAGCACAGCATATGGATGGAAACAAATGATAACAGCATAAAGGTGAATAATACAAAAGAAGAAGATCCATGAGGTCCTCCAGTATTAAGAGAGAATCTTAAAGTGGTAAAAGAGAAGGAAAAACAAAACAAAAAACAATTCACAAAGCCCTGGGTGGAATACTCAGAAGGGTCTGTCTTAGAAGTAGGGAATAGTTCCTTATTGTTGTTGAGTCACTCAGTTGTGTCCGACTCTTTGTGACCCCATGGACTGCAGCACACCAGGTTTTCCTGTCCTTCACCAACTCCTGGAGTTTGCTCAAACTCTTGTCCATTGAGTTGCTGATTCCATCCAACCATCTCATCCTTTTTATCTCCTTCTCCTCCTGCCTTCAATCTTTCCCAGCATTAGCCTCTTTTCCAATGAGTTGGCTTTTCCCATCAGGTGGTCAAAGTATTGGAACGGTGGTCAAAGTATTGGAACTTCAGCTTCAGCATTAGTCCTTCCAATGAATATTCAGGGTTGATTTCCTTTAGGATGTACTGGTTTGATTTCCTTGCAGTCCAAAGGATTCTCAAAAGTCTCCAACACCACAGTTCAAAAGCTTCAGCTCTTTGGTGCTCAGCCTCCTTTATGGTCCAACACTCACATCCATACATGGCTGTTGGAAAAACCATAGCTTTGACTATATGTACCTTTGTTGATAAAGTAATGTCTCTGTTTTTTAACACACTGTCTAGGTTTGTCATAATTATTCCTAGATCAAATGCTGCTCTGTCCTGCCTAAAAACAAGCAAGCAAAACCCAACCAAAAAAGACCCCAAAATGAACACTTGAAGGGATTACATTGCTTCCAATGTAGAATACAAATTGTATCCTAGAACAGAGCTCAAAAATACTTATAGAAATAAACACATAAAAATCCAACACCCATTAAAATAAAATCCATAATGTGTGGCCACAATCAAAAATTAGAAGGCATGCAAAGAATCAGATAAACATGACTTGTGATAATGAGAAAATTCAATCATTTGAAACTGACACAAAAGTGACACAGATGTCAGAATTAGTAGACAAGGATAATAAAACAAGTATTATAACTGTAATGCATATGTTCATAAAGCTAAAGAATTGAACATAATATGTAGAAATACAGAATGCCTATTTTTAAAAGATCAAAATCACAATCTAGAGATGAAAGTATAAAGTGTGAGAATAAAAACACACATTATGTAATCAATGGAAAATTAAACCCTGCAAAGAAACATTAGTAGTAAACTTAAAGATATACCAGTAACAATTATTGAAAGGAATACAAAGAAAAAAAAAAACCATAAACATCAAATCAGCTGAATATGCTCGCATTTGAAAGGACTACGATTTGAGTCCCTGAAAGAGAGAGTGAGGCACAGAATCATTTGTGGTAATAATGATTTTTCAAATTTTCCAATTTAAAAATAAACATAAAGAACACTATTGAAGCTCAACAAACTCCAAGTTAGAAAATAAAATAAAAACTTAAGTAAGACAACACCAAAACAAAACATAATCAAATTTCTCAAAACCAATGGTAAAGAAAGTGGAGAAAACCACTAGACCATTCAGGTATGACCTAAATCAAATTCCTTATGATTATAGGGGAAGTGAGAAATAGATTTAAGGGACTAGATCTGATAGAGTGCCTGATAGACCATGGACGGAGGTTCATGACATTGTACAGAAGACAAGAAGCAAGACCATCCCCGAAAAAAGAAAATGCAAAAAAGCAAAACGGCTCTCTGAGGAAGCCTTACAAATAGCTGTGAAAAGAAGAGAAGTTGGAAGCAAAGGAGAAAAGGAAAGATATAAGCATCTGAATGCAGAGTTCTAAAGAATAGAAAGGAGAGATAAGAGAGCCTTGCTCAGTGATCAGTGCAAAGAAATAGAGGAAAATAAGAGAATGGGAAAGACTAGAGATCTCTTCAAGAAAATTAGAAATACCAAGGGAACGTTTCATGCAAAGCTAGGCTCATTAAAGGACAGCAATTGTATGGACCTAACAGAAGCAAAAGATATTAAGAAGAGGTGGCAAGAATACACAGAAGAACTGTACAAAAAGATCTTCACAACCCAGATAATCATGTTAGTGTGATCACTCACTCAGAGCCAGATATCCTGGAATGTGAAGTCAAGTGGGCCTTAGGAAGCATCACAACAAACAAAGCTAGTGGAAGTGATGGAATTCCAGTTGAACTATTTCAAATCCTAAAATATGATGCTGTGAAAGTGCTGCACTCAATATGCCAACAAGTTTGGAAAACTCAGCAGTGGCCACGGGACTGGAAAAGGTCAGTTTTCATTCCAATCCCAAAGAAAGGCAATACCAAAGAATGCTCAAACTACTGCACAATTGCACTCATCTCACACGTTAGCAAAGTAATGCTCAAAATTCTCCAAGCCAGTCTTCAGTAATACGTGAACCATGAACTTCCAGAAATTCAAGCTGGTTTTAGAAAAGGCAGAGGAACCAGAGATCAAATTGCCAACATCCGCTGGATCATCAAAAAAGCAAGAGAGTTCCAGAAAAACATCTATTTCTGCTTTATTGACTATGCCAAAGCCTTTGCCTGTGTGGATCACAACAAACTGGAAAATTCTGAAAGAGATGGGCATACCAGACCACCTGACTTGCCTTTTGAGAAACCTATATGCAGATCAGGAAGCAACAGTTAGAACTGGACATGGAACAACAGACTGGTTCCAAATAGGAAAAGGAATCCGTCAAGGCTGTATATTGTCACCCTGCTTATTTAACTTGTATGCAGAGTACATCATGAGAAATGTTGGGCTGGAGGAAGCACAAGCTGGAATCAAGATTGCCGGGAGAAATATCAATAACCTCAGATTTGCAGATGACACCATCCTAATGGCAGAAAGTGAAGAAATAAAGAGCCTCTTGTTGAAAGTGAAAGAGGAGAGTGAAAAAGTTGGCTTAAAGCTCAACATTCAGAAAACGAGGATCATGGCATCCAGTCCCATCACTTCATGGCAAATAGATGAGGAAACAGTGGCTGACTTTATTTTTTTTTTTTGGCTCTGTAATCACTGCAGATGGTGATTGCAGCCATGAAATTAAAAGATGATTACTCATTGCAAGGAAGGTTATGACCAACCTAGATAGCATATTAAAAAGCAGAGACATTACTTTGCCAACAAAGGTCTGTCTAAGTCAAGGTTATGGTTTTTCCAGTGGTCATGTATGGATGTGAGAGTTTGACTATGAAGCTGAACACCAAAGAATTGATGCTTTTGAACTGTGGTGTTGGAGAAGATTCTTGAGAGTCCCTTGGACTGCAAGGAGATCCAACCAGTCCATTCTGAAGGAGATCAGTCCTGAGTGTTCATTGGAAGGAATGATGTTGCAGCTGAAACTCCAATACTTTGGCCACCTGATGCAAAGAGCTGACTCATTTGAAAAAACCCTGATGCTGGGAAAGATTGTGGGCAGGTGGAGAAGGGGATGACAGAGAATGAGATGGTTGGATGGCATCACTGACTCAATGGACATGAGTTTGGGTAAACTCCTGGAGTTGGTGATGGACAGGGAGGCCTGGCATGCTGCAGTCCATGGGGTCACAAAGAATCAGACACGACTGAGTGACTAAACTGAACTGAACTGAATGGTAAAGAAAAATTTTTAAATCAACAAGAATAGGAAAAACGTATGTGAATTATCAGAACCAAGATAATCCAAAGGAAAAGCAAGAATAAATACAATATGATATCCTGGAGGGGATCCTCAAACAACAACAACAAAAAGATGTTAAGCAAAAATTAATGAATTTTAAATAAAATGTTGACTTTAATCATAATAATACATCTATCTCAGTTCAATAAATGTAATAAATGTACCATAGTAATGATAAGATATAAATTATAAAGGAAACCAGGTGCACACAGCACATGGAAACTTCTGTTCTACGTCAGCAGATTTTAGTAAATTGAAAAAAAAATTATTTTAAAAAAGTATGTACAGAAGAACACAAGTAAGGATAATGGAAGATATTTTTTCAGAAACAATACAATTTAAAATACCAATTGAAATAAAAGCTGTAAATCAAAAATTTTGTATTTTAAAATATAAGTATATAATAAAGAAATTTTCATTCATACAAAAGCTAGAATAATAGAATACCCTGATAATAAAAATGTTAAAGGAAATACTTCAAGCAGATAAAAAAGAAGACTAGATCAAAATATGGATCGACACCAGGAAATAAAGAGGACCAGAAAGAGTAGCCAATAGGGCAAAAATATAAGATACTATTCATATGGTTCACATCTTATCAAAAGTTATTAACTTCTAAGATGTAATTGGTCTGAAAAGTACAGTATATATAAAAGCAAAATCATAAAGCTAAAAGCTGGTTGTTTGAGAAGATGAATAAAATTGATAAACATCTAGACAGACTGAAAAAGAAAAGAGAGAAGACTCAAATTTATTATGTTATACATAAGAAAGATAGTACTACAGATTCAACAGATATTAAAATTATAATGAATGATTTGAATAATTTTATACCAATACATTTACTAACTTAGATAAAACAGACACATTATTTAAGAGATGAAGACTACCAATCTCAGTCAAAAAGAAATAGATAACCTGAATAGAATTATTGCTTCAGTCATGTCTGACTCTCTGGGACGCTATGCACCTTCCAGGCTCCTCCATCTATGGGATTCTCCAGGGAAGAATACTGGAGTGGGTTACCATTCCCTCCTCCAGGAAATATTCCACACCCAGGGGTTGAACCCGCAGCTCTTGTGTCTCCTGCATTGTAAGGTGGGTACTTTACCACTAGTGCCACTGGGAAACCTGAATAGAACTGTATCTACTTCAATTATAAATTTTTAGTCATAAAAAGAATTATTGACCCAGATGTCTTAATTGCTGAATTCTTCTAAGCATTAAAAAAAAACAAGGTGAGGGTAGGATGATTTGGGAGAATGGGATTGAAATATGTATAATATCATATGTGAAATGAATCGCCAGTCCAGGTTCGATGCATGATACAGGATGCTTGGGGCTGGTGCACTGGGATGACCCAGAGGGGATGGTATGGGGAGGGAGGAGGGAGGGGGTTTCAGGTTGGGGAACACGTGTACACCTGTGGTGGATTCATGTTGATGTATGGCAAAACCAATACAATATTGTAAAGTAATTAGCCTCCAATTAAAATAAATAAATCTATATTAAAAAATAAAAAATAGAAAAAACAAACACTACCCTACCCACCCCCAGCAATTCTACACTGACTCTATTAAAAATTGAAGATGAGGGAACATTTCCCAACTCATTCTATGGGGCCAGTAATACTATAGTTCAAAAGCCATGCAAGAACATTATAGGAAAATAAAATTGTATACAAATATCTTCAATGAATATTAGTGCAAAAATTATTTAAAAACTTTAAGAAAATAGAACCCAGCAAAATATCAAAGGAAAATATGCAAAATGAGATTTATCTAAGAAATGGAAATATTGGTTTATCACTTGAAAATCAATCTAAATTTTAACTAAGCAAAAATGAAAATCATACAATCATCTCAACACATGAAAAAAATTATTTGACAGGTCCCAACATCCTTATTGATTTAAACAACAACAGCAAACAGCTACAAAACTCTCAGCCGTGAAGGCAACTTTCAAATCTGAGTAATGGGTATCTAAGAAAAATCTCTAGTTAACATCACAACCAACATTGAAAAAGTAGAGGTTTAACCACTAAGATGAGAATAATGGAAGGTATATTTTCTACTCAATATTGATGTGTGTCTGAATAAGTATAATAAGGCAAAATGAAAACAAACAAATAGAAACATTTAGATTGGAAAGGAAGCTTTACTCTTAGTGGACATGATGATCTGTGTAGAAAATATTAAATCTACAAAAAGGTTATTAGAACAAATAAGTGAGTTTAACATGGTACAGTATACATAATCAAAAACCACATTCAATTGTATTTGTATTTTTATGAAAATTATAAAATAATTTTAATTATAAAATAAAATTATAAAAATATATATTTAGAATAGTATGAAGACACATTAAACAGGGAAAAAAATCTGCAAAATTATGTGTAATAACTGTACATGGGAGTTATACAACACTGCTGAGATAAAGTTGTCCTAATTAGAAGGAGACAAGCTATGTTCATAGTTCTAAAGACTCAATATTGTCAAAATACAAATTTTCTCTAAATTGAACAATAGATTTAATATAGTTTTAATCAAAATCCCAACATTCTATCTTGTAGAAATTGAGACATTAATTCTAAAGTTCTGACGTTGCGTGGACTCAAAATAGTCAAAACACCTTTGAAAGGAAAGGCGCCAAGACTTATTATGAAGTTATAGTAATTGAGGCAGTTTAGTATTTATATAAAGATAAATAAATCAGTGGGACAAAATAGATCAGAAATAGGTCTGCATTATATGGACAACTTATTTTTTTTTTAAAAGATACAAAGGCACTTTAGGGGAAAACATAGTTTTTTCAACAAGTTATTCTGGACTACGGATATTTATGTGCCTCCAATGAGAAAACTTTGGTCCATACATTGTACCACGTACAGAAGATAAAAATGGGTCATGGACCTAAATAGAAAACCTAAAACTTTAAAACTTCTAAGAAAAAAACTGAGGAAATATTTGTGATTTATGCACAGAGAGACTTCTCTGTGCATAAATTGTATTGTATATAAGAAGCAGAGACTTCTTATATACAATAGCAACAACAGGAAAAATTGCTAAAACTCCTAGAGGAGAACATAGGCAAAACACTCTCCGACATACATCACAGCAGGATTCTCTATGACCCACCTCCCAGAATATTGGAAATAAAAGCAAAAATAAACAAATGGGACCTAATTAAACTTAAAAGCTTCTGCACAACAAAGGAAACTATTAGCAAGGTGAAAAGGCAGCCTTCAGAATGGGAGAAATTAATAGCAAATGAAGCAACTGACAAACAACTAATCTCAAAAATATACAAGCAACTCCTACAGCTCAACTCCAGAAAAATAAATGACCCAATCAAAAAATGGGCCAAAGAACTAAATAGACATTTCTCCAAAGACATACAGATGGCTAACAAAGACATGAAAAGATGCTCAACATCACTCATTATCAGAGAAATGCAAATCAAAACCACTATGAGGTACCATTTCACACGAGTCAGAATGGCTGCGATCCAAAAGTCTACAAGCAATAAATGCTGGAGAGGGTGTGGAGAAAAGGGAACCCTCTTACACTGTTGGTGGGAGTGCAAACTAGTACAGCCATTATGGAGAACAGTGTGGAGATTCCTTAAAAAACTGGAAATAGAACTGCCTTATGGTCCAGCAATCCCACTGCTGGGCATACACACTGAGGAAACAAGAAGGGAAAGAGACACATGTACCCCAATGTTCATCACAGCACTGTTTATAATAGCCAGGACATGGAAGCAACCTAGATGCCCATCAGCAGATGAATGGATAAGAAAGCAGTGGTACATATACACAATGGAGTATTACTCAGCCATTAAAAAGAATACATTTGAATCAGTTCTAATGAGATGGATGAAACTGGAACCTATTATACAGAGTGAAGTAAGCCAGAAAGAAAAACACCAATACAGTATACTAACACATATATATGGAATTTAGAAAGATGGTAACAATACCCTTGTGTACGAGACAGCAAAAGAGACACTGATGTATAGATCAGTCTTATGGACTCTGTGGGAGAGGGAGAGGGTGGGGAGATTTGGGAGAATGGCACTGAGGCATGTATAATATCATGTATGAAATGAGTCGCCGGTCCAGGTTCGATGCACGATACTGGATGCTTGGGGCTAGTGCACTAGGACGACCCAGAGGGATGGTATGGGGAGGGAGGAGGGAGGAGGGTTCAGGATGGGGAACACAGGTATACCTGTGGCAGATTCATTTCGATATTTGGCAAAACTAATACAATATTGTAAAGTTTAAAAATAAAATAAAATTTAAAAAAATTATATAGCAATATAAGGAAAATTGATATTAATGTATTTGACTTTATCAATAATACAAACTTCTATTCCTTGAAGGTTATCATTCAGAGAATGAAAAAAAAAACCTACAGATTAATAGAATTTTTGCCAATTATATACCAGTAAAAGACTGTGCTAAGACTATATAAATAACTCTTCAAACTAAAAAACAAGAGAACAAAAAACCCAGTAACCCAGTAACAAGTGAGAAAATATGTGAATAAATACTACACCAAGGAAGAAAACAAGAATGGCAAAAAGGCACATGAAGAGTTGCTCAATGTTGGGCTTTCAGTCTATTCAAATAAAAACCATAATAAGATACAATTGCACCTATATTAAAATAGCTAAAATTTAAGACTGACCATATGAAACATTGTGAGGATGAAAAGCAAGTGAAATTTCATATACTGATTTTGGGAATGTAAAATGTTAAAACCAGTTTGGAAAAAAAATGCAATTTTGAAAAATTTAAATGTATATTTACTATATGGTCATTCTACTGCTAAGCATTTACCTAAGAAAACTGAAAGTATAAGTTCATTCAAAGACTTAAATGTTCATAGCATCATTATTTATTAAAGTTAAAATCTAGAATTAACCCAAATGTCCAGCAGAGGTGAATGAATAAACTGTGGTAAATCCATACGATGGACTACTCTTCAACAGTACAAATGACTGAGCTATTGATACACTCAAAAATGTGGATGAATCTAAAAGAAAAATTTGTGCTGAGGGAAAGAAAAAAGAAATTAAAAATCACTAAATACTTTATAACTCCATTCATATAAAACTCTAGATTATGTAGCTAATCTTTATTGACAGATCAGTGGGGTTCTGGTGATGGGAATTGGGATGGAATGATGGCATGCTTAAAATGAATCTTTTGGGGGTGATGGATTTGCTTGTTGTTTTTTGTGGTGCTGGCTTCACAGGGATACGTGTGTGTCGGATTTTATCAAATTGTACACTTTTTTTAAAAATTTTATTTTATTTTTAAACTTTACAATATTGTGTTAGTTTTGCCAAATATCGAAATGGATCCGCCACAGGTATACATGTGTTCCCCATGCTGAACCCTCCTCCCTCCTTCCTCCCCATACCATCCCTCTGGGTCGTCCCAGTGCACCAGCCCCAAGCATCCAGTATCGTGCATCGAACCTGGACTGGCGACTCGTTTCATACATGATATTATACATGCTTCAATGCCATTCTCCCAAATCTTCCCACCCTCTCCCTCTCCCACAGAGTCCAAAAGACTGTTCTATACATCAGTGTCTCTTTTGCTGTCTCGCAAATTGTACACTTTTTAAATAAATGTAGTTTATTATTTGTCAGTCATAACAATCAATAAAGCTGTTAGACAATACCTGCTGCTGCTGCTAAGTCGCTTCAGTCGTGTCCGACTCTGTGCGACCCGAGATGGCAGCCCATCAGGCTTCACTGTCCCTGGGATTCTCCAGGCAAGAACACCGGAGTGGGTTGCCATTTCCTTCTCCAATGCATGAAAGAGAAAAGTGAAAGTGAAGTCGCTCAGTCACGTCCAACTCTTAGTGACCCCATGGACTGCAGCCCACCAGGCTCCTCTGTTCATGGGATTTTCCAGGCAAGAGTACTGGAGTGGTGTGCCATTGCCTTCTCTGAGACAATACCTAGTTCATGGTAATTCCACAGTAAATATTTGTTGAATAATTGAATAAATGAAAGGCTGTATTAATTATTGGTACTACTTGAAGAATAGTTAAATATTATGTGAAAAAAATTACCAGATCATACAACACAATAATTCTTAGGAAATCATCAAATGCTGCCTACTTTCAAAAAAATCTGATGAACAGTATCTAAATAAATGTCACCCATTTTTTTTCTCTGTAGTAATATGAATGCTGATTCCCAAATTCTGTAGAATTATGCAGTGACAACAAGAAGAAAACAGTTATCTTACTATTTTAGTATTAAAGGGAAACGTGTCAAATTCTGAACAAATCAGTAATCTATATATAGTGTTCACAATAACTTTCATGAATAAGTATGCACATAGTCAGTTAAAGAAAATCCACTATTTTTCCCCTATTTAAAAAAAAAAGAACATTTCCTTGTTTCTGAAAATCTACAAAACAATAACTGGGGAGGATCATTTTTATTGCAAGGAGATTGTTCATTTTACAAGAAAGTTCACAGAGGAATTACTGAAATATCAGAGTTTACCAGTGCATTCAGCTGTTAGTTATCAGATTGTTAACTACTTTACAGGATGAGGTTAAGCTAGAGAGAAAATGAGGTTAATACACAAAAATGGAGTATTGGAACTACTTTGAATTGGCTATACACCAGAAATAAGAGTTTGAGATGTTAGAAAAAATAACATAAGACAATGGATAAAAGGACACATTCTTAACAGAAATTCAATTTATGATAACACTATAAGATGATGTCTGTAGTGGAATATAGTGAGGAAACTGACTAATATTTGGCAAATTGAATACATATTTAGTTGAGCATATTTAGGTAAAAATCATCGATGCTTTTCATATCAAAAAAAAGAGCATATGTTAGGAAACTTGTGAGCAGCCTCTCAAACTTAATAAGTTATTCTCAACCTCCTTAGAGCACCTGGTCTTCGTGAGTATGTCTCCTTGACTTCAAGGGAAACTAAAGTTGATGAGCCTATGACATTTTATCCTCATTCAATTCTGTGATCAGAACTAAGTGACTTGTGAAACTGTGTTGATTCTGGGTATGGATCTGTGACCTCAATAATTTGCAAAATTGTGATATGTGAGTTTAATTTTTTTGTTGTTGTTTTAGTGTGCAAGCCAGGGAACCAGACCAGCACACATCTTTCATTTCATTTGATAAGAAGTGAGATACAGCTATATAGCAACCACACTGCAGGATATTATGGCCCTTCCATTCTGCTATAATGATTCCACTACATATAACTAAGAAAATCTAGGAGGAATCACCTTTGTGTTCACAGGTAAGTATTTTCAGAAACCACAGATTTCGAACAAATAAACAAACAAGCAAATAAAAATCTATTCTCTTAATCTGTTTTCCCTTATTGAAAACCATTAGTTCATTGGGCATTGCCGACAATTTTGTTGGTTACATTCACTCCCAACATACACTGATGAGGAACCATCAGTGGCATACCATAGTAGTACCACTTTATGCTACTGATTTTCACCAGACACTGAAATGTACCATGGGGTACTATCCTACCATATCAGGCATCATTGTCTTTCCTGTGGGGCACCATCTTTCACATCCCTCTGCTGAAGTGTCAAAGCAGTGTTGTGTTCTTTTCATCTAGCCAATCAACATTTGGAGAGGTTCTACTATGTGATGAAGAGACAATGGTTAAAATAGACCATCGGTTTTCAATAGGGGAGCATCACAGAGTATAGAACAGTGTCTTGGCCCAGCTGGAAAGACGGAGAGGTAGAGCAGGGGTAGATTGTACAAAGCTTTACCCTAAAAGCAATAGGGACTCAAAGTATTATGGGAAGTACATGGTCATGCATGCTTTTTGAAAAAGGGCTGTATAGTCTCAGTGAGGAAAAAAGAATAAATGTAGGGAAAGCAGTTATAAGCCTCTGGCTTTAGCCCACATGAGGTATAGAGAGAGGCATCAATCTGTTAGAGTTTCAGAGGGAAAAAAGTCAACAAGGCTGCTGATAGATTGAATGAGGGCAATGAAGGATTGCAAGATGCTAGGGATGACCCCCAGGTTTTTCACTTTCTCTGACTGTGAAGGGAAAAACTCTCTTTAGTGTCACAACTCTCATAGGATTCCAACACAGACCTCTGTATTTGTGTGTGCATGTGTGTATTTTTTAAAAAAGTCATCATTTATTGATTTCTTCCTGTGTGCTAACACACTGTTATATTTCTCAACATGCAATAGTGCATTTAATTCCCTGAACAATTCTGCAAGTTAGGTACTCACTATGTTTTTCAATTTAATGACCGAGATAGTAAGGGAGTGAGCATTAAATAGGAGTGTCCAAGGCTGTTTGGCTAGGAAGGAGCAGAACTGATGTTGGTAGCTTGGCAGTCTGAGGCCTCCTTCTTAAAAATGCTGTGCTTAACTCTCGCTTTCTCAGTTTGTGTTAATTTTCTTTGTATAGAATGCTGATATAAATGTATGGAAGAAGGGTGTGTATATGTATGCATGTTTCCTTCGTGCATGGGGTTATTTGTGATACATGCAGGTACATATATATTTGTGTGTACATGAGTATCACTGTACATACAGGTATAAGTGTGTCTTGTGTTTTTTTGTGGTATATATCTGGATTATGTGTATGAGGTTGTGTGTGTGGTATATGTGTATGTAATCACATGCTAGACTAAGAGATAAATCATTTTATTCTGACAGTGAAGCCTTTATTCCCAAGTAAGCTTGTTACACCCTGATCCTTAGTTTATTAACACAGTCTTTTCCCATCCTGAATAAAGTGTGAGTTATTTTAAAGAAAATAATCTCTCAGGACTCTATCATTATACTAAGTTATTTTTGTTATGCCTTTTTCTTAAATATTTGTGTTTAAAGCTCTTATATAATGTAAAGCAAAAATAAGTTTATAAATTAAATGCAAACAAAGAAAATCTAAAACTAACAGCATGATGCACTGTAACGGATGATGCTATTTTGCTGAAACTAAATTCTTGTAATGAGAATATGGCATTGATGAGCTATGGCACAGTTTTGGCTTATTTTTAAAGTAGCATGAATAAAAATTCCTCCATTGTTTTCCGCTCTTCGCAATACTGAGTACTTTATTCATGCAGTGCACCTTGATGTAATTTGGCTTACACATTACATTAAAGCAATATTTATGTATCAAATAAATTTCTCCATTTCTTTTCTTTCTCATCAGCACACAATAACTACAAGAATTACATAAAAACTAATATTGGTACTAAAACCTCATATTACACAATTATAAATTGTCATGTTCTTACAATATATCATGTTTATATCATCCAAGTTTAATACAAGACTTAAAAAAATATCTTAGAATTATTGAAGTCTTGTTTGAAAAATGCTACCTTGAGATTTTTTGATGCTATAGATTCTCTAAAGTGTCTGACACAAGTAATTTTCCCTCTGACAGTCCTAAAATTCCATTAACAGATTCAGATCTTGAGATCCTAAGAAGGAACCCAGATTGTTCTTTAACTGTCCCTTACCCCCACCACCACTACCACCAAGTTGAAACAATTTCTTCTTTACAAAGATGTAGCAGCTGCATGGCATTTCCTACATGGCATTGCCTGCATGGCATTCAGTTGAATGGCTCAATATTCATTCATTCACTGCTTCCACAAACATGTGTACTATAGGCTTTTTGTGGCACAGGGGGTAAAAAGATGAGTGAGATGAAATTTCTGCTTCAGAGACTTTAGACCATCACCTGTGTAAGAGAAACAGACATCTAATCCAATGTGCACCTAATCTGCAAGCTATAGATTTGTAACTGGAACATATAAGTTTAATAAGTATTTATGAGTTATGCATGTCATATTGATGATAATTGAAGACTTAAGAATTATGAGTGAGATCATTCCAGAAGCATGTATAAAGAAGAGGCTTATATTACACATGTATTTCAAGATTGGGCAATTGAAGGAATTGCCATGAAGAAGACTATGAAGAATTAGCCGTAGCAGTAGGATGAAAATCAGGAGGGTTGTGTCTCAAAAATAAATCTAAAGGAAGGTTTCATAAGGAGAATCCTGTGACCAGGGTCAAATGCTGCCAAAAGATAGTGAAAATGAACTTGGATTCATTTTCATGAATGAATGGATGTGGGATTTAATGGCAAGGAGTCTGGGAATAGTTTTGCTGCATTAAAAGAGATGTGAAATAAGGAGAGTTTGGTAGAATCTACATGTTGGAGGCTTGGGGGCTTGTTGAAATTCAGTTTTGTTTTTTTTTTTAACTTATTTCAGATCATAATTGAAAGTAGACTTACCACTTGGAAAGTTTCTGTCAAATCAGAGCCCATAGTGTTCTATCACAGTAGAAATTTGCCAGACAATTTTACTGTTTGAATTTAAATTTGGACTTAGTTTATAAGTACATAGTTTCAGAGTCTATAATGGCTACATATTTGAAAACTGGAATTCCAGAATCATGCCTTGTAGAAGTCCCTGCAGTTCAACTAGTTTGGCCTCATTGTCTTCAAAAGAAAACAAAGTTCAAAGCACTTTACCAAGTACCGAGTCTAGACTGGTGACATGCTTTCCATACTAGGGTTCGTCAAGCCCCCAGAGCCACTGACCTGTTAGGAACCGAGCTGCACAGTGGGAGGCAAGCGGTGGGCAAAATGGAAACCATCCAGGTGCATGGAAAAATTCTCTTTTACAAAACTGATCCCTGGTGTCAAAAAGGTGGGGGGCTGCTGCTCTATACCACACTGCCTTACTAGGTTCAAATGTTTGTGTTTAAACATTGTTCTTTGAGAACCTATATCTTTCTAGAAATAATACCAGAATATTCAACTTTTGAGAAATATGCTCAGAAGCAAAAAATGAAGGGGAGACCCATGCTATGAAAACCATACCCAATACCACTTTAAACCCATATAGACTTTAGGGGCCATGGTAGCAGCTATACTTTAATTTTTTGCCAAATGGCTCAATCAGATATATTTTCTCTTCTCTCGTTTGTTGCTATAAAGAATTACAGCATTAAAGGTTTTTTGTTCACATAATGATCAAATAATTAAGAGTTCATTTTAATAATTTAAAAACTTTATAATAATAAAAGGGGCTTCCCTGGTGGCTCAGAAGGTAAAGAATCTGCCTGCAATGAAGAAGACCTGGATTCAATCCCTGAGTTGGGAAGATCCCCTGAAGAAGGGAATGGGTACCCACTCCAGTATTCCCGCCTGGAGAATCCCATGGGCAGAAGAGCCTGGCAGGCTACAGTCCATGAGGTCACAAAGAGCTTGACATGACTGAGAGACTAAGCAAGCACATACATATTAATGAAAAAACACAAATGGTTGGATGGTTTTGTCACTTCATTGTTTAGTCACTGAGTCATGACTCTTTGCAACCCTGTGGACTGTAGCCCACCAGGCTTCTCTGTCCATGGAATTCTCTAGGCAAGAATACTGGAGTGGGTTGCCATTTCCTTCTCCAACTTGTTACTTACAAAGGCAGTTATCACATTGTTCATCTTTCCATTTGAGATGGGTGCAGCACAATGGAGAGACACAAAAGCCTTGATTAGTTAAACCTATGACCAAGGCTTCAACCCTGAAGTTAAACTTTGACCTCCAGATTGAAAGAATTATGACTTGGTCTCTGGATACCTATCACTGTCAGTCTTAACAAATGCAGGAACTCAAGGCAGCTAACACACCAACTCTTCTAATTAGGCTCAGAAAACCTAGTGACTAAAGCTTTCTTCATATATTTTATGAACAATGACATTAGTAGCTATGTAGGGTTTCTTTATCCTTCTATTATCTTCTCCACAACTCAGTGACAAGAATAAAAGAGATATTATTTTTCTCTGAGATAGATGAAGAAACAAGATGAGAACAATTAAAAAATATATTCAAAGTTACACAGTTAATAACTGGTGGAACCAAATTGATAACCCATCTATCCTAACCTTTTTGAAGTGGGTCAGGCAGCTACCCATTGGAAAGAAGCAAAGCTAAGAGGACAGAATTCTTTATGGTGATTTCAGATCTAAGAAAAAGGGCATAGATTTTTTTTCATTTATGAAGGAGAAAAAAGATGAATATATATCCTTTGCAATTCCTGTCATTGAGAGGTGGAGTCTACTAATTTTTCCCTATGAATTTGGGTTCCTTTAGTGACTTGCTTGAATGATAGAATGTGCTGAAAGTGATATTCTGGCTTTCTTAGGTGAAGTCATAATAACCTGTGTAGTTTCTGTCTATGCTTCTTGGAAAGCTTAGATTCCAAGTAAGGAATCCTGAAAACACCATTCTTTAGGGAAACTCAAGATCGCTTCATGCATGAAGCAAATGGGATGACCGGGCAGACCCAGCTATTTCAGCCATACCAACCTAGCGACTGATTTTTGAATTATAAAGCCATATTAGATGTTGTTGTCCCAGGAGATACAATGTGGAGAAGAATTGAAGAATGCAACTGATAAAATAGGTCCTTAAAATATAGCCCTCATTAAGCTGTCCCAACAAAATGTAGCTACTTGAGGCAGCCGTGTTGACTCCCAATCATCAGGGAGCAAGGATAAGACATTCCCTGTTTGAATTATGAGCATTATAAAAATGGAGGTGTTACACCACTGAATTTTAAGGTGCTTGTAATAGATAGAAATAGCAATAGATAATAAATAAACAGAACTAAACAGTAGATAAACAGAACATGTTAGGTAAAGCCATTGTATGGTGTTACAATTGAGAGCCCTTCAAAATTAGAATTTTACTCATGGAAATAACATGGTAAAATCCAGTTATCCAAAATGCTTGAAGAATAAGTCATTCTGGATGATGAAATGATGGCCATTCAAAAGATGAAGGTGATCAATCTTTTAAATGCTGGTAATGTTGTATTTTAACTGTTTCATATGAATAGTTATATATAGAATCACTTATGCATTAAACACAGACATTGAACACATATGCTAAGCACTTGGTAAAAATTTTGACTAGACAGAGCCCATGCTCCCCACAGGATTTCCAGATTATGGAGGAGGAAAAAACATTAACTTTCCCAAAGTTTCAAAGAAGTCATGTTATAAGGCCAGGTTTCCAACTCAGATCTACCTGACTCCAAAAACCCAGATTTGTCTGACTCCAGAGTTCACGGAAAGACACTTTATAATATGGTACAACTGAAGCCAATGCCCTATTCTCCTGCTTTTAACTTTATTCCTTTTTAAAAATCATCATTTTAAGTATTTCCACTCTAAAAAATACAGCATTAAAATTATTTACGTCTGTCTATGACCTTTTAAATACGACAAGCTGAGCTACATTGTGAAAGTGAATTTTCTTGTGTTTCTGCATGGTCATAGCTGGGCTTTAATCATCAAATCCAAATGAAGCAAACTGTTTGCAGTCATTTAAGATGGCATCAGTGATAATAATAATGATTCCTTACACTTTCCTGGTGCCTCTCATCTAAGGATTGTAAAGGGCTTTACAAACATTAATTAAGCCTTACAGGATTTCAATGAGGTCATGAAGCAGTTTAGTTATTGTAATACACTGAGACTTTAAATAAAGCAAAAGCAACTTCAGAATCACATTTTGAAGTGCTTCCCTTTGCTCTTGGTGGTTTGGATCCAGGTGTTTGAGAAGGATTTTTGTATTCCTTCTTTTATTTCAGGTTTTTAAGAAGTTGTAACACTATTGTGTGTCCCTTTTACACATTGGAAGACACAGAAAATAACATTGTATATTTCACAGGAAACAATTGATTCACAAAGGTACATTTCATGTTCAGTTCAGTCCCTCAATTGTGTCTGACTCTTTGTGACCCCATGGACTGCAGTACTCCAGGCCTCCCTGTCCATCACCAACTCCTGGAGTTTACCCAAACTCACGTCCATTGAGTCAGTGATGCTATCCAACCATCTCATTCTCTGTCATCCCCTTCTCCTCCTGCCTTCAATCTTTCCCAGCATCAGGTCTTTTCCAATGAGTCAGTTCTTCTCATCAGGTGGCCAAAGTATTGGAGTTTCAGCTTCAACATCAGTCCTTCCAATGAACACTCAGAACTGATCTCCTTTAGGATGGACTGGTTGGATCTCCTAGCAGCCAAGGGACTCTCAAGAGTCTTCTCCAACACCACAGTTCAAAAGCATCAATTCTTTAGCACTCAGCTTTCCTTATAATCCAACTCTCACATCCATACACGACTACTGGAAATACCATAGCCTTGACTAGATGGACCTTTGTTGGCAAAGTATGTCTCTGCTTCTCAATATGCTGTCTAGGTTGGCCATAACTTTCCTTCCAAGGAGTAAGCGTCTTTTAATTTCATGGCTGCAGTCACAATCTGCAGTGATTTTGGAGCCCCCCAAAATAAAGTCTGCCACTGTTTCCACTGTTTTTCTATCTATTTGCCATGAAGTGATGGGACCGGATGCCATGATCTTATTTTTCTGTTGAGCTTTAAGCCAACTTTTTCACTCTCCTCTTTCACTTGCATCAAGAGGCTCTTTAGTTCTTCACCTTCTGCCATAAGGGTGGTATCATCTGCATATATCTGAGGCTATTGATATTTCTCCTGGCAATCTTGATTCCAGCTTGTGTTTCTTCCAGTCCAGCATTTCTCATGATGTACTCTGCATAGAAGTTAAATAGGCAGGGTGACAATATACAGCCTTGACATACTCCTTTCCCTATTTGGAACCAGTCTGTTGTTCTATGTCCAGTTCTAACTGTTGCTTCCTGACCTGCATACAGATTTCTCAAGAGGCAGGTTAGGTGGTCTGGTATCCCCATCTCTTTCAGAATTTTCCACAGTTCATTGTGATCCACACAGACAAAGGCTTTGGTATAGTCAATAAAGCAGAAATAAATGTTGGATTCCACATGTAATAAGTACCCAGCATTACCATCCACTCAAGAGAACAAAGAACACAATACCTGCCCTCAAAGAGCTCCCAACACAGTGGGACAATGTACAAGTAAATCAGTGTTATTGTAGTGTGCTAGAATGATATATAAAGTATTATTCAAGCATGTGAAAGTATATTGAATTCTGAAAAATAATAGCTAATACCACACAGAGCTTATTGTATTCTACCCTTCCAAGACTTCACATGAACTAACTGCTTGATTTTCACACTAATTCTGATATGTAAGTACTTTTATCTGCCTAATTTTACAAACATGGGCACCAGGCATAGAGATCTTGAGTAACATGCCCAGGCTCAGCTATCCACCTACAAATAGCTCTTGAAAGATAAGCTTTGATAATAGGCAAATTCCATTTTAAAACATCAGAAAGAGAAATAATTCTAATGTATTTCTGATCAGCAATAACCTCTGGGAAAAATCATCAAAGAAAACCAAATTTCTATGGAGGATTTCAGTACCATTCAGACTGTCTTTCAATGATAGGCTCAGCTCACAACTTTATGAGTCAGTTGGGACCAGTGTTGTTTAGCCCTAAATCTCTGGCCAGGGCCATCATGATGCAGCCATACATGAGCAGTAGGCTGCCTTATGCTTATAAACTGATGATATATATTTTCAAGTCCTGAGATACTGCCTTCACTATTGCCTAAACTTCGATTCTCTAATGATAAAAACAGTAACTGCCCACAGGGCAAATTCTTGGAAGTCTTCCATCGTCCATTTCTTCCATTCCTTTCCTCTGGTCATGACTCTGGTCCTGTTTCTCCTTTTACTACTCCAACCTCATCAGAACACCTGAAACTCTTGTTCCCATCTGGGGGCTCCCATTTCCATTTCTCATATAACCTGCTCAGTTAGGTTTTCATGGATAATATCGGCAATCTGAATTGTGTTCCTCTTGAGCATATTTTGCTCATTAATCTAGATGAAATTCAATACCTTCCTCACTGAGTCTGATTCAGGAGTTCCATGTGGCAAAGTATTGACTCTCTGCACATTGTGCTGTGCTGTACATTGTGCTGCTCAGTCATGTCTGACTCTTTGTAACCTCATGGACTATAGCTCACCAGGCTCCTCTGTCCATGGGGATGCTCCAGGCAAGAATACTGGAGTGGGTTGCCATTTCCTTCTCCAGGGGATCTTCCCAACCCAGGGATAGAACCCAAGTCTCCCACATTGCAGGTGGATTCTTTGCCATATGAGCCACCAGGGAGGCCAAAGAATACTATTGTGGGTAGCCTATCTCTTCTCCAGGCGATCTTCGTGACCCAGAACTTGAACCAGTGTCTCCTGCATTGCAGATTCTTTACCAGCTGAGAAACAAGGGAAACCTCTTTGCACATTACCTAGTCATAAAAAGATATGAGTGTAATTTGAAACATTCAGAAGCAATGCACATTTTCCTTACATTTTTCATGATGTTATATGTTGATCTACCTAGGCCTGTTGGAGAAGGAAATGGCAACCCACTCCAGTGTTCTTGCCTGGAGAATCCCAGGGAAGGGAAGCCTGGTGGGCTGCCGTATGTTAATATGGCAGACCTGAGTTGGATATTACAAATTCAAGAGATATGTAGTGAATATGTGAGAAGAATAGAGGCATATTCAGACAATAGGTACTGGACCAAATGTGAAAAATTTCAAGGAGTATTACTTAGTGGAGGATACAAATAGTTAATTTGACCACAAGTAATATGCAGTGAAATACAAAGCTCTGAAAGTCCCAAAGGGACTAATTCAACAGGTCTTAGTAGGTCAATGGATGATTCTGAGAGAATAAAACAATCTCTTACCTAAGGTCTAACTGAAATGTGTGTGTGTGTGTGTGTGTGCACGTTTGCGTTTGGATGTACACGTGGATGTATAAGGGCAGGGAGGTAAGAATGTGTTCTAAGCTGGAGGAAATAATGTATGCAAGATTTTGCATACATTTGGGGAGATCATCAAGTACTTCTATTTACAACATCACTTATAGAAGACATCATGGTAAGAAAGGATAGAGGCTCAAATTAAGGCACTAGCTTAAGAAATTTGGAGTAGGGATATATTTAGGTGGTGGAAACAATAAGAATTGATTAGATAAGAGAGAATGGTTAACAGTAACCTCTAGATAGGTGACTGAGTAGAATCATTCTTTCCAGTGGCATAATGCACACAAGGAGGGCCAAGTTTTGAGGGGATCCAATAACATAAGTTCAATGTTGGAGATAATATATTTGAAATAATATGGTAATTAACAGAATGGGCTCTGGAACCAGACTGTCTGGGTTTGTATCCTGGCTCCACTGTTTATTAGCTGTGTGACCTTGGGCAAATTACTTTCCTATACCTTGATTTCTTCATCTTTAGAATGTTGTTAGTTAATTGTGATGGTTCATTTTATGTGTCAACTTAACTGAGCCACAATGCCCAGGTACTTGATCAAGCATTACTCTGGATTTTTCTGTGACAATATTTTGTATGAGATTAACATTTAAATTGGTGGACTTTGAGTAAAGCAGATTGTATTACATAGTGTTGTTCAGCCTCATCCAACCAGTTGAAGGCTTCAATGAAACAAATGCCAACTTTCCCAGAACAACAGGAAATTCTGCAGCAGACCGCCTTTGGATTTGAACTGCACCTCCAGCTATTCTTTGAGTCTCTAACTATTGGCCCACTCTGCAAATTTTCAACTTTCCAGTCTCCATATGGGTGTATATATATATATATATATTCATTCAGTTACTAGAAAAATTAAATAAGATAAAATATGTGAATGTTTTAGAATAGTACCTGGTACATGATGAGTACTCAAATACTAAGTGTTTGGGTGTGTCTGTGGAGCATCAATGTCCAACACGTTTTGCATACACCAGTGTGTATTTGTAGTTCATGGGTGTTGTGTAGGGTGAGATAAAGATTTGGTGTTGCTAGCATATACATGATAAATGATGCAATTAGAGTAAATTAGATTATCCAGAGAGAGAAGATGCCACATAAGAAAGGCTCAAAGCACAATCTTTAAAAAGTTAATATTTAAGAGATAGACAAAGAAAGCTTTAAAGGAGAAGCCAGAAAAGAGGAAAACCAGGAGGTTTTCATTAAAGAATGGCAAAATAAACTCACTTTTGGTAAAATTAAAGTCAGAATAGGACATTAATTTGGGAAATATTACTAGAGTGGACATATGTCTGAGTTTACTTTGACCTCTCCAGGTTTGCACCTGTTGTTCCAGTAAGGTTAGAAAATATCTGATGGCCACCTCAGATACTACCAAGACAGTCAGCATGTGATTTGAAATGGTTCAGTCAAGTTAAAAGAATGGGGTTTTTCTCACATTCTTCCACTGTTTGGAAGAATGTGGTGAAGAATGCTACTGACAACCATTTTGCTTTCACAGAACATAGAACCTGATTTCTAGATTTCAAGGATGAAGTAACAAATTAAAAAAAAAAATTAGAATTTTTAATTTTTTGGCTGCACCATGTGGCATGTGGGATCTTTACTCCCTGACCAGAGATTGAATGCATGCTCTCTGCATAGAAAAAGTGGAGTCTTAACCTCTGGACTGATAGGAAAGTATCAACAAATTTCTTTATTCTTTGAGGCATTTTGATTGGGAGTATTCTGTAACTTGAAATCCAAACTACCCTAACTGATGCCCTGAGACAAGGGCAATTGTCAATGGAGGAAATACAAAGTAGCAATATTCTGACTATAAAAGTGAAGTAGGGACCATAGCCCCACAGGCTCCTCTGTCCATGGGATTTTCCAGGCATGAATACTGGAGTGGGTTGCTACTTCCTTCTCCAGGGGATCTTCCTGACCCAGGGACTGAACCTGGGTCTCCCATATTGCAGGCAGACACTTTACCGTCTGAGCTACCAGGGAATCTTTTTTTTTTTTTTTTCTATAAGACAGTTTAAAAATTAGGGAGAGAACAAGATGGTGGAGGAGTAAGTGGACGTGGAGTACATCTCTTTCCATGGATACATTAGGAATAAGCTTTCAGGCACAGAAGTGCATGCAGAACACCAGCTGAGAGCGGACAGGAGTACCTGACCAGAAGAAAAGAATATATAGAACTACGCAAAACTCGGTAGGATGAAGGAACTAGGAGGAAAAACAAGAGGGTTAGTAGGACTAGACCTGCCCTCAGTGGGTGGGGGAACTGAAGTAGGGGCTCAATCCCCACATCGGGGCAATTGTCTGAGTCAGAGGAGAAACATTTAAGGTTGAGAGTGAAACAGCTGATCTGTGGCAGCCTAAATGGATTGAGAATCAGACAGTCCTTGCCGCAGCCACACATACCCGGGACAGGGATGCAGGTCCCTTGGAAGTTGCAGTAGCTGGGAGCTTGAGTTTAGGGGTTGTGGAGCAATCCCAGGGTAAGGGCTGCTGGAAGCTGGGGTTTAGGGGTTGTGGAGCAATCCTAGGGTGAAGGCTGCTGGAAGCTGGGGTTTTGGGGTTGTGGAACAATCCAGGGTGAGCACTGTTGGGAGCTAGAGTTTAGGGGTTGTGGAGCAATCCCAGGGTGAAGGCTGCTGTTGACTGCAGAGAGATGGATTATGGGGATTTGGGGGAGGAAACTGTTGTGGGAAATGCCTGTGGAGGAAAGCTGGGCAGCCATGGAAACTAGACAATGCTGCTGAGTCACCTGTAGAGGGTGGAGCCATCACGATAGCCTCTCTCCCCACAAGCCAGCATTGGCAGCTGAACAATAGAGAGGCTGGCCTGTCAAATGCCTGACACACTGAACTACAGAGCAGGATCCCACCCAGGGTGCCCGTTTAAGTGCCTGATGTGCCAATCTACAGAGTTGAACCCCAGTCAGGGGAGCCCCTCTATGTGCCTGATGTGCCCGAACAACAGAGAAGGACCCCAGGCAAGGGGGCCCTCTAAGTGCCTGAATGGGTGAAGCTTCAGAGAAAGACTGGCTAAAGAGGCCTTCTGATTGCCAGCTTGAAAAAAGACTCTGATAGGGCCATAACTCCTAGGGCAGAGGCAGTCTGTGTCCCTGCATAGCCAAGCCAAGCAGCTGCACCACCTTCGTGCTCAATTCTCACTGGGGCAGAGCTCCCGCAGGCAAAAAAATTTTTGCATATATGCACACAGGGTCTCTTTGGTCGTGTCCAACTCTTTGTGCCCTGTAAACTGTGGCCTGCCAGGCTTCTCTATCAGGGAGGGGGGTTCTCCAGGCAGGAATACTGGAATGTATTGGCCAATATTGGTTGCCATACCCTTCTAGAACACTATACTTCCTGCTACCATAGCCGCCAACCCGCCTGAGTACCTCGTGTTGCCAGAACCTCTGCGATCCAAGCAGCTGCACCACCTCCACACCTGACCTTCACATGGACAAACCCAAGTCCTTCAGGGCAGCCTTGGGAGCAAACCCCAGTGGACAACCCACATGGAGAGGTGGAAATAAAACCATAATTGAAACCCAGGGGCAGTGTGGCTAAGAAAGGAGACCCAAAACCTTTCCACCAACTGTACAAGCTGCAGATTAAATCCACACAATCAACTAGGCAGACTCTGTGTCTATGGAATATATAAAAGGTCATTGAGAGCTCCCACAAAAGAAAACGCACTAGTTCTGATAGCTGTGGACATTGGAGGCAAGAATACACAGGAGTAGGACCAGATAAGAATCTGAGCTGCCCCCACAGCAGGTCCAGAGATCAGGACAGCGTTGTGCATCCTGGGGAGGTGAGGTGGACTGTGACTCCCAGTGAGGGAAAGGACTCTGACAGCAGTGACTCAAGAAAAACATTTATTATTCTTATTTTTTGACTTGTTTTGTAGATTCTTTTGGATTTTTTTTTCCTTTTTCCCCCCTCTTTTTCCCTCATGTTGTAGTTGTCAATTTTATTGACACTATGAAATATAATTAAGCTTTTGAGGTTTTTTTTTTCCCTCATTCACATTTTTAATTGTCGTTATAAACCTCTTCCCCTACATTGGGCTTTTGTGGTTCTATGGAGTCTTCCTTTTTTTTCTTTATTCTTCTTCCATTTTTTTTTCTTCTTTTTAAAAATTTTAATTTTTTATTTTTTAAACCTATTATGTTTTTTCTACATTTATACCTTTATTTGCCTTTCCTACTGTTATTTTCCTCTTACAGTTAATCTTTAAGGCGTATAAATCTTCATTTACCTCTATTTAACTTTGTGTATCTGTTCTTTCTTTCCTTTTTTCTCAACATTTTGTTGGTTTTATTTTCAATGCTTTATTCCCCAATTGGCACCTTGCTTTAGTTTCATTTTCCAGTTTGTGTTTTAGTTAGTTTTGTTCTGGTAGATCTAATTTTTGGTTTCTTTGTTCGTAGGGTTAATCTATTGTACTTTGTTTTTGTTGGACTGTTTTGATTTTGCTTATGGGTATTTATGTATATTTGTATATACAGTCACACTTTTGATTGTTGTTATAAACCTCTGACTCTACACTGGACTTTTGCAGTTTTGTGGATTTTTCCTTTTTTTTTCTTTCTTCTTCCATTTTTTCCCCTCATTTTTATGCTTTTAATTTTTTTAAACCTATTATTTTTTTTCTACCTTTATGCCTCTGTTTGCCTTGCCAACTGTTCTTTTCCCCTTGCAGTTAATCTTTAATGTGCATAAATCTTCTTCATCGACCTCTGTTTAACTTTTCTTACCTATTCTTTCTTTCTTCCCTTTCCTCTCAACTTATTTGTTAGTTTTGTTTTCACTGCTTTATTCCCCACTTGGAACCTTGGTTTAGTTTTGTTTTCCAGTTTGTGATTTAGGTATTTTGTTCTTAACTGGTAAATATAATTTTTGATTTTCTTTGTTCACTGGGTCAATCTTTATTACTTTATTTCTCTTGGACTGTTTTCACTTTGCTTATGGGTGTATATGTATATGTGCATATTCCATTATTTTAATTATTATTTGCCTGATTTTGTAACTGCCACTTGTCTGGGGTTCATCTTTGGTTTCCATTTTTGGATATTTGTTTTAATCTCATTTAATGCCATAACAAAACACTTGTGGAATCTTCGTTCCTGACCAGAGATCAAGCCCTGAGCCTTTGGAGTTGGAGCACTGACACCAAGACTGTAGAATACCAGAGAACTAACACTCAGTTCAGTTCAGTTCAGTTGGTCAATCATGTCCGACTCTTTGCAACCCCATGAATTGCAGCACACCAGGCTTCGCTGTCCATCATCAACTGCCGGAGTTCACTCAGACTCACGTCCATCGAGTCAGTGATGCCATCCAGCCATCTCATCCTCTGTCATCCCCTTCTCCTCCTGCCCCCAATCCCTCCCAGCATCAGAGTCTTTTCCAATGAGTCAACTCTTTGCATGAGGTGGCCAAAGTACTGGAGTTTCAGCTTTAGCATCATTCCTTCCAAAGTAATCCCAGGGCTGATCTCCTTCAGAATGGACTGGTTGGATCTCCTTGCAGTCCAAGGGACTCTCAAGAGTCTTCTCCAACACCACAGTTCAAAAGCATCAACTCTTTGGTGCTCAGCCTTCTTCACAGTCCAACTCTCACATCCATACATGACCACTGGAAAAACCATAGCCTTGACTAGATGGACCTTTGTTGGCAAAGTAATGTCTCTGCTTTTCAAAATGCTATCTAGGTTGGACATAACTTTCCTTCCAAGGAGTAAGCGTCTTTTAATTTCATGGCTGCAGTCACCATCTGCAGTGATTTTGGAGCCCAGAAAAATAAAGTCTGACACTGTTTCCACTGTTTCCCCATCTATTTCCCATGAAGTGATGGGACCAGATGCCATGATCTTCATTTTCTGAATGTTGAGCTTTAAGCCAACTTTTTTACTCTCCACTTTCATCAAGAGGCTTTTTAGTTCCTCTTCACTTTCTGCCATAAGGGTGGTGTCATTTGCATATTTGAGGGTATTGGTATTTCTCCTGGCAATCTTGATTCCAGCTTGTGTTTCTTCCAGTCCAGCGTTTCTCATGATGTACTCTGCACATAAGTTATATAAGCAGAGTGACAATACACAGCCTTGACGGACTCCTTTTCCTATTTGGAACCAGTCTGTTGTTCCATGTCCAGTTCTAACTGTTGCTTCCTGACCTGCATACAGATTTCTCAAGAGGCAGGTCAGGTGGGGGGAGTATTAAATAGTGAGAACTCACACAAAGGAAACCGCTTGAATAGAAGACCCAGCATCACCTAACCACCAGTAGCACTCTGTGTAGGATGCTTCATTTAAATAACAAAACAAAAATACAAACCCAATATACAGCAGACAGGATTACCACCTCAAGCAGCCTTGCCCATCAGAGGAAAAACAAACAAACAAAAAGTCAGCATAGATCTCACCCTATACAAAGCTTACACAAACCACTAGACCAACCTTAGGAGGGGAGAAACAAAAAGGAAGAAAGAATTCAACCTTGAAGCCTGGGAAAAGGAGACCTCAAACAAAATAAGTTCAAAAAATAAAAATAATGAAAAGGCAGAGAAATACTATACAAATGAAGGAACAAACTAGAAACACAGAAGTCCAAATAAACGAAGAGGAAATGGGCAAACTACCTGAAAAAGAATTCAGAATAATGATAGTAAAGATGATCAAAAACCTTGAAAATGAAATGCAAAAATCAACTAGAAAAGACCTAGAAGAATTAAAGAATAAACATACAGAGACAAACAACACAATTACTGAAATTAAAAATAATCTGGAAGGAATCAGTAGCAGAATATCTGAAGCAGAAGAATGAATCAGTGAGCTGGAAGATAAAATGGTGGAAATAACTTCTGAAGAGCAGAATAAAGTGAAAAGAATGAAAACAACTGACAATAGTCTCATAGACCTCTGGAACAATATCAAATGCACCAACATTCGAAATAAGGGGTCCCAGAAGAAGAAGAGAAAAAGAAAGGGTATGAGAAAATTTTTGAAGAGATTATAGTTGAAAATTTCCCCAACATGAAAAAGGAAATACTCAATCAAGTCCAAGAGGCACAAAGACTCCCACACAGGATAAACCAAAGGAGAAACATGCCAAGGCACATACTAATCAAACTAACAAAGAATAAACACAAAGAAACAATATTAAAAGCAGCAAGGGAGAAGCAAGTAACATACAACGGAAACCCCATACACTTAACAGCTGATCTTTCAGCAGAAACTCTGCAGACCAGAAGGGAATGTCAGAATATATTTTACATACTGAAAGGGAAAAATCCACAACCAAGATTTTTGTACCCAGCAAGGATCTCATTCAAAATTAATGGAGAAATAAAAAGCTTTTCAGACAAGCAAAAGTTAAGAGAATTCAGTACCACCAAACAAGCTTTACAACAAATATTAAAGGAACTTATATAGTCAAAAAATACAAGAGAAGAAAAAGGATCTACAAAATCAACCCCAAACAATTAGAAAATGGCAATAGGAACATATATATCAACAATTACTTTAAATGTAAATGGATTAAATGCTCCAACCAAAACACACAGACTGGCTGAATGGATACAAAAACAAGACCCATATATATGCTATCTACAAGAAACCTGCTTCAGACCTAAAGACACATAGAGACTGAAAGTGAGAGGATAAAAAAATATATTCCATGAAAATGGGGAGCAAAAGAAAGCTCAAAAGGAGTAGTAATCCTCATATGAGACAAAATAGACCTTAAAATAAACTAGATTACAAGAGATAAGGAAGGACACTACATAATGACCAAGGGATCAATCCAAGAGGAAGACATAACAATTGTAAACATCTATGTACCCAACATAGGAGATCTCAGTACATAAGACAAACACTAACAGACATAGAAGGAGAAATTGACAGTATAACAATAATAGTAGGAGACTTCAACAACCCACACACACCAATGGACAGATCATCAAAACAGAAAATTAATAAGGAAACACAAGTCTTAAATGATACATTAGATGACATGAATCTCATTGATATCTTCAGAACATTCCACCCAAATGAAGAGGAATACACCTTCTTTTCAAATGCACATGGAACCTTCTCCATGATAGACCAAATAAATCTAGGGTCACAAATCAAATCTCAGTAAATTTAAGAGCTGAAATCATATCAAGCATCTTCTATGACCACAGTGCTTTGAGACTAGATATCAATTACAAGAAAAAACTGTAAGAAACACAAACACCTGGAGATTAAACAACACGTTTCTAAATAACCAACAGCTTACTGAAGAAATCAAAAGGGAAATAAAAAAATTTCTAGAAACAAATGACAATGAAAACACAACAACTCAAAACCTATGGCATGCAACAAAAACAGTTCTAAGAGGGAAGTTTATAGTAATACAATCCTACCTTAAGAAATAAGAAAACCATCAAATAGAGAACCTATCATTACACCTAAAACAACTGAAAAAAGAAGAACAACCCCCCCCCAAATTCATAGAAGGAAAGAAACCATAAAGATACTAGCAAAAATAAATGAAAAAGAAATGGAATAAGCAATAGTAAAGATTAATAAACTAAAAACTGGTTCTTTGAGAAGATAAAATTGACAGTCCATTAGCCAGACTCATCAAGAAAAAGAGAGAAGAATCAAATCAAAAAAATTAGAAATGAAAAAGGAGAGGTTACAACAGACAATGCAGAAATACAAAGATTAGGAGACTATTATGAACAACTTTATAGCAATAAAATGGATAACCTGGAGGAATGGACAGATTCTTAGAAAAGTTCAATCTCCCAAGACTGAACCAAGAAGAAATAGAAATTACAAACAACCCAATCACAAACACTGGAATTGAAGCTGTGATAAAAAATCTCACAAAATACAAAAGCCTAGTGCCAGATGGCTTCACAGGGGAATTCTATCAAACATTTAGACTTCTGAAACTCCTTCGAAAAGGTGCAGAGGAAGGAACACTTCCAAACTCATTCTACAAAGCCACCATCACCCTGAGAACAAAATCAGACAGTCAGTTCAGTTCAATTCAGTCGCTCAGTTGTGTCTGATTCTTTGTGACCCCATGAATCGCAGCATGCCCGGCCTCCCTGTCCATCACCAACTCCCAGAGTTCACTCAGACTCACGTCCATCGAGTCAGTGATGCCATCCAGCCATCTCATCCTCCGTCGTCCCCTTCTCCTCCTGCCCCCAATCCCTCCCAGCATCAGAGTCTTTTCCAATGAGTCAACTCTTTGCATGAGGTGGCCATAGTACTGGAGTTTCAGCTTTAGCATCATTCCTTCCAAAGTAATCCCAGGGCTGATCTCCTTCAGAATGGACTGGTTGGATCTCCTTGCAGTCCAAGGGACTCTGAAGGGTATTCTCCAACACCACAGTTCAAAAGCATCAATTCTTTGGCGCTCAGCCTTCTTCACAGTCCAACTCTCACATTCATACATGACCACTGGAAAAACCATAGCTTTGACTAGACAGACCTTTGTTGGCAAAGTAATGTCTCTGCTTTTGAATATGCTATCTAGGTTGGTCATAACTTTCCTTCCAAGGAGTAAGCGTCTTTTAATTTCATGGCTGCAGTCACCATCTGCAGTGATTTTGGAGACCAAAAAAATAAATTCTAACATTGTTTTCACTGTTTCCCCATCTATTTCCCATGAAGTGATGGGACCAGATGCCATGATCTTCGTTTTCTGAATGTTGAGCTTTAAGCCAACTTTTTTACTCTCCACTCTCACTTTCATCAAGAGGCTTTTTAGTTCCTCTTCACTTTCTGCCATAAGGGTGGTGTCATCTGCATATCTGAGGTTATTGGTATTTCTCCCGGCAATCTTGATTCCAGCTTGTGTTTTTTCCAGTCCAGCGTTTCTCATGATGTGGTCTGCATATAAGCTAAATAAGCAGGGTGACAATATACAGCCTTGACGTACTCCTTTTCCTATTTGGAACCAATCTGTTGTACCATGTCCAGTTCTAACTGTTGCTTCCTGACCTGCATACAAATTTCTCAAGAGGCAGATCAGGTGGTCTGGTATTCTCACAGTTTATTGTGAGAATTGTGAGAATATTTCCCACAGTTTATTGTGATTCACACAGTCAAAGGCTTTGGCGTAGTCAATAAAGCAGAAATAGATGTTTTTCTGGAACTCTCTTGCTTTTTCCATGATCCAGCGGATGTTGGCAATTTGATCTTTGGTTCCTCTGCCTTTTCTAAAACCAGCTTGAACATCAGGAAAGACATCACAAAAAAGAAAACTGCAGGCCAATATCACTGATGAACACAGATGCAAAAATCCTCAACAAAATTTTAGCAAACAGAATTCAGCAACACATCAAAAAGTTCATACACCATAATCAAGTTGGGTTTATTCCAGGGATGCAAAGATTCTTCAGTGTACACAAATCAGTCAATGTGATACACCATATTAACAAACTGAAAGATTAAAGCCATATAATAATTTCAATAAATCCAGAAAAAGCCTTTGACAAATCCAGTACCCATTTATCATTAAAACTCTTCAAAAAATGGGCATAGAGGTAAACCACCTCAACATAGTAAAAGTCATATATGATAAGCCTACAGTAAACATTATTCTCAATGGTGAAAAATTCAAAGTATTCCCCCTAGGATCAGGAACAAGACAAGGGTGTTCACTTTCACCACTATTATTCAATATAGGTCTGGAAGTCCTAGCTACAGTAATCAAAGAAAAAGACATAAAAAGAATCCAGATCAGAAAAGGAGAAGTACATCACTGTTTGCAGATGACATGATACTGTACATAGAAAACCCTAAGGATAGTATCAGAAGATTACTAGAGCTAATCAGTGAATTTAGCAAAGTTTCCGGATACAAAATAAATACACAAAAATCACTTGCATTTTTATATACTAATAATGAAAAATCAGAAAGAGAAATTAAAGAATCAATCCCATTCACCTTTACAACAAAAATAATTAAATATCTAGGAATAAACTTACCTAAGGAGACAAAAGTACTGTACACAGAAAATTATGACAGTGATGAAAGAAATCAAAGATGGCATAAACAGAGGGAGAGATATTCCATGTTCCTGGATAGGTAGGAGGAATAAATATTGTGAAAATGACTATACTATCAAATCCTATCAATAGATTCAACATCAATTCAATTCAGTTTATATGCTCAATCATGTCCGACTCTTTGAGACCCCATGAATTGCAGCACGCCAGGCCTCCCTGACCATCACCAACTCCCGGAGTTCACTCAAACTCACGTCCATCGACTCAGTGATGCCATCCAGCCATCTCATCCTCCGTCGTCCCCTTCCCCTCCTGCCCACAATCCCTCCCAGCATCAGAGTCTTTTCCAATGAGTCAGCTCTACACATGAGGTGGCCAAAATACTGGAGTTTCAGCTTTAGCATCATTCCTTCCAAAGAAATCCCAGGGCTGATCTCCTTCAGAATGGACTAGTTGGATCTCCTTGCAGTCCAAGGGACTCTCAAAGTCTTCTCCAACACAACAGTTTAAAAGCATCAATTCTTTGGCACTCAGCTTACTTCACAGTCCAACTCTCACATCCATACATGACCACTGGAAAATTAGCAAAGTAACGTCTCTGCTTTTTAATATGCTGTCTGCTGCTGCGCTAAGTCGCTTCAGTCATGTCCGACTCTGTGCGACCCCATAGACGGCAGCCCATCGGGCTCCCCCGTCCCTGGGATTCTCCAGGCAAGAACACTGGAGTGGGTTGCCATTTCCTTCTCCAATGCATGAAAGTGGAAAGTGAAAGTAAAGTCACTCAGTCGTGTCTGACTCCTAGCAAGCACATACATGGACTGCAGTTTATTGTGATCCACACAGTCAAAGGCTTTGGCATAGTCAATAAAGCAGAAATGGATGTTTTTCTGGAATGCTCTTGCTTTCCCCATGATCCAGAGGATGTTGACAATTTGATCTCTGGTTCCTCTGCCTTTTCTAAAACCAGCTTGAATTTCTGGAAGGTCAGAGTTCACATATTGCTGTAGCTGGCTTGGAGAATTTTGAGCATTACTTTACCAGCGTGTGAGATTGCGCGGTAGTTTGAGCATTTTTTGGCATTGCCTTTCTTTGGGATTGGAATGAAAACTGACCTTTTCCAGTCCTGTGGCCACTGCTGAGTTTTCCAAATTTACTGGCATATTGAGTGCACCACTTTCACAGCATCATCTTTCAGGATTTGAAATAGCTCCACTTGAATTCCATCACCTCCATTAGCTTTGTTTTTAGTGATGCTTTGTAAGGCCCACTTGACTTCACATTCCAGGATATCTGGCTCTAGGTGAGTGATCACATCATCGTGATTTTCTGGGTCATGAAGATCTTTTTTTGTATAGATCTTCTGTGTATTCTTGCCACCTCTTCTTAATATCTTCTGCTTCTGTTAGGTCCATACCATTTCTGTCTTTTATCGAGCCCATATTTTCATGAAAAATTCCCTTGGAATCTCTAATTTTCTTGAAGAGATCTCTAGTCTTTCCTATTCTGTTGTTTTCCTCTATTTCTTTGCATTGATTGCTGAGGAAAGCTTTCTTATCTCTTCTTGCTATTCTTTGGAACTCTGCATTCAGATGCTTATATCTTTCCTTTTCTCCTTTGCTTTTTGCTTCTCTTCTTTTCACAGCTATTTGTAAGGCCTCCTCAGAGAGCCAATTTGCTTTTTTTGCCTTTCTTTTCCATGAGGATGATCTTGATCCCTGTCTCATGTACAATGTCACGAACCTCCATCCACAGTTCACCAGGCACTCTATCTATCAGATCTAGTCCCTTAAATCTATTTCTCACTTCCACTGTATAATCATAAAGGATTTTATTTAGGTCATACCTGAATGGTCTAGTGGTTTCCCTACTTTCTTCAATTTCAGTCTGAATTTGGCAATAAAGAGTTCATGATCTGAGCCACAGTCAGCTCCCAGTCTTGTTTTTGCTGACTGTATAGAGCTTCTCCATCTTTGGCTGCAAAGAATATAATCAATCTGATTTCGATGTTGACCATCTGGTGATGTCCATGTGTAGAGTCTCCTCTTGTGTTGTTGGAAGAAGGTGTTTGTTATGACCAGTGCATTTTCTTGGCAAAACTCTATTAGCCTTTGTCCTGCTTCATTCCGTATTCCAAGGCCAATTTGCCTGTTACTCCAGGTGTTTCTTGACTTCTTACTTTTGCATTCCAGTCCCCTATAATGAAAAGGACATCGTTTTTGGGTGTTAGTTCTAAAAGTTCTTGTAGGTCTTCATAGAACCTTTCAACCTCAGCTTCTTCAGCATTACTGGTTATGGCATAGACTTGGATTACTGTGATATTGCATGGTTTGCCTTGGAAATGAACAGAGATCATTCTGTTGGTTTTTGAGATTGCATCCAAGTACTGTATTTTGGACTCTTGTTGACCATGATGGCTACTCCATTTCTTCTAAGGGATTCCTGCCCACAGTAGTAGATATAATGGTCATCTGAGTTAAATTCACCATTCCAGTTCATTTTAGTTCACTGATTCCTAGAATGTTGACGTTCATTCTTGCCATCTCCTGTTTGACCACTTCCAATTTGCCTTGATTAAGACCTAACATTCCAGGTTCCTATGCAATATTGCTCTTTATAGCATTGGACCTTGCTTCTATCACCAGTCACATCCACAACTGGGTATTGTTTTTGCTTTGGCTCTATCCCTTCATTCTTTCTGGAGTTATTTCTACACTGATCTCCAGGTAGCATATTGGGCACCTACCAACCTGGGGAGTTCCTCTTTCAGTATCCTATCATTTTGCCTTTTCATACTGTTCATGGGGTTCTCAAGGCAAGAATACTGAAGTGGTTTGCCATTCCCTTCTCCAGTGGACCACATTCTGTCAGACCTCTCCACCATGACCCACCCGTCTTGGGTGGCCCCACAGGGCATGACTGAGTTTCATTGAGTTAGACAAGGCTGTGGTCTGTGTGATTAGATTGACTAGTTTTCTGTGATTATGGTTTCAGTTTGTCTGCCCTCTGATGCCCTCTCGCAACACCTATCGTCTTACTTGGGTTTCTCTTACCTTGGACGTGGGCTATCTCTTCACAGCTGTTCCAGAAAAGTGCAGCTGTTGCTCTTTACCTTGGACGAGGGATATATCCTCACCGCTGCCCCTCCTGACCTTGAACGTCCAAGGAGCGGTGGCTGCGCAGTGCAGGAGGGCCAAGAGGAGCTACTCCATGTTCAAGATTCAATGTGATCCCTATCAAATTACCAATGGTATTTTTCACAGACCTAGAACAAAAATTTTCACAATTCATATGGGAACACAAAAGACCCCAAATAGCCAAAGCAGTCTTGAGAAAGAAGAATGGAGCTGGAGGAATAAATCTTCCTGACTTCAGATTATACTATAAAGCTATAGTCATCAAGACAGCATGGTACTGACACACAAAAAAACGGAAATATAGACCAATGGAACAAGACAGAAAGCCCAGAAATAAACCCATGCACATATGGGTACCTTATTTTTGACAAGGGGGCAAGAATATACAATTGGGCAAAGAAAGCCTCTTCAATGAATGGTGCTGGGAAAACTGGGCAGATACATGTAAAAGAATGAAATTAAAACACTTCCTAACACCATACACAAAGATAAACTCAAAATGGATTAAAGACTTAAATGTAAGACCAGAAACTATAAAACTCTTACAGGAAAACATAGGCAGAACACTTGATGATATAAATCAAATCAAGATGCTCTATGACTCACCTCCTAGAGTAACAGAATAAAAACAAAAGTAAACAAGTGGGAACTGGATAAACCAAAAGCTTTTGCACAGCAAAGAAAACTATAAGCAAGGGAAAAAGACAACCCTCAGAATGGGAGAAAATTATAGCAAGTGAAACAACTGACAAAGGATTAATTTCCAAAATATATAAGGAACTCATACAACTCAACAGTAGAAAAACAAACAACCCAATCAAAAAGTGGGTTAACGACCTAAATAGACATTTCTCCAAAGAAGACATACAGATGGCTAACAAACACATGAAAAGATGCTCAACATCACTCATTATTAGAGAAGTGCAAATCAAAACTACAATGAGATATCACTTCAAACCGGTCAGAGTGACCATCATCAAAAACTCTGCAAACAATAAATGCTGGAGAGGGTGTGGACTCTTGCACTGTTGGAAGGAATGTAAATTGATGCAGCCACTATGGAAGAAGGTACGGAGATTCCTTAAAACACTAGGAATAGAACCACCATATGACTCAGCAATCCCACTCCTAGGCACATACCCAGAGGAAACCAAAATTGAAAAAGACACATGTATCCCGTTGTTCATTGCAGCACTATTTACAATAGGTAGAATATGGGAGCAATCTAGATGCCCATCAACAGATGATTGGATAAAGAAGTTGTAGTACATATACACAATGGAATATTACTCAGCCATAAAAAAAGGAGTGCATTTGAGTCAGTTCTGATGAAGTAGATGAACCTACAACCTATTATATAGAGTGAAGTGAGTCAGAAAGAAAGATAAATACCATATTCTAATACACATGTATGGAACATAGAAAAATGGTACTGAAGAATTTATGTACTGGGCAGCAATGGAGAAGCAGACATAGAGAATAGACTTATGGACATGGGGAGGGGGAAGGAGAGGGTGAGATGTTTGGAAAGAGTAA
Organism: Bos grunniens; assembly: GCF_055505025.1. Classification (NCBI taxonomy): domain Eukaryota; kingdom Metazoa; phylum Chordata; class Mammalia; order Artiodactyla; family Bovidae; genus Bos; species Bos grunniens. The sequence goes on from NC_141170.1 coordinate 75,452,888, forward strand.
CATGGAAACTTACATTACTGTATGTAAAATAGATAGCCAATGGGAATTTGCTGTATGGCTCAGGAAACTCAAACAGGGGCTCTGTATCCATCCAGAGGGGTGGGATGAGGCAGGAGATGGGAGAGAGATTCAAAAGGGAGGGGATATATGTATACCTATGGCTGATTCATGTTGAGGTTTGACAGAAAACAGCAAAAGTCTGTAAAGCAATTATCCTTCAATAAAAAAATAAATTAAAAAAATTATCCCCTTCACCAGTGCCTTCTAAGGAGGGAGAATCCCTTTCACATAGCAACTGGACTGCACTTTGTTGAACATTGGAATGGGTGTAAGTAAGCAAATTTGTAGAAATCATAAGATGAGTGCAAATGCTTTAATAATGTGAGGAGTCATGGGAAGGGTGGCATTCAAAGACAGTAAGTAGAGTCAAGGAATTTGGGTGCTTCATAGAAGGGGACAACCAAAGGAATTCTGGAGAGGCAGAGTATAAGTATAGACTATATGTATCTGGATTATGTAACAAAACTGGCAAATCTCTTAAAATCCCTGGTTGATACACTGGATTGAATGCATGTCCTCTGCATAGGAAAGGTGGAGTCCTTGTAATTATCTCCAATTAACCACTCCCTTCTTATATACCCTTCTCTGGGATTCAGTGACACCATAGACTCTAGTGTTTTTTTTTTTCCTCTCACACTTTGTAGCTCTTTCTTTTTTAGTCTTCTTTGCTGGCTCCTCTAAATGATGGAGGACCTGGGACTTCCCTGGTGGCTCAGTGGTAAAGAATCTACCTGAAATTTATAAGATATGTGCAGGAGACATGGGTTCTATCCAAGGGCTCAGAAAATCCCCAGGAGAAAGAAATGGCAACCCACTCCAATATTCTTGCCTGGGAAATCCCACTGACAGAGGTACCTAGTGGGCTACACTCCATGGGGTCACAAACAGTTGGACAAGACTTAACAACAGCATGAGGAACTGAATATTGCTTACAGTAGGAAGAAAAGTCAATGATGTCCCTGATGAAATGGCAACAGATTAAGAGGGACCGAGGGAAAAAATGGGTGTTGAGAATGTTCAGAGAGTTAACAGAAACAACTCCTAAGGAGCTCTGGGGTGAAAGGAAGCATAGAATTGAAAGGCAGTCAGAAGATCTGGAGAAAAAGAAAACAAAAAAATATTGTTTTGCTTTCATTTTGATAATTCTTTAATTATTAATAATTAATAATTATTTGATTTCATTTTAATAATTTTTTAAATTTATGGAATCATTGTAGTTTTATTGAAAAATTGCAGAGATTGTTTTTGGAAGTATTTTTTTTTAATTTGGATGCAATAAATCTTAGTTGCAATATGCAGTGTTGCAACTAAGAACCTGCAAGCCACAACTAAGAGACTGCATTTTAAGATTTTTTTTTTTTTTTAAAGGAAGGAGATGAAGTGACACAACAAGGGGGGAAAAGAAAAGAATCATGACAACATGAATTCCTTGAGATAGCAATCCATGAGGAAAAGATTAAAGGAAAGTGTTGGTCTTAAGTAGAAGCAGAGACAGAATAAGGGCAGAGTGGGTACACAAAATGGGGAGTTGGTAGACTTGATAGTAGAAGGATGAGGTACTTCTCTTTGGAGTATAAAGCTCTGTCATTGGCCAATGGTGAAGAGTAAAAGATGTGACAATAGCTTCCCAGAAATGAGAGAGAGTTTTCTAGTGAAGTACATCCAGTGTTAAAAAGCTGCTTAAGATTTATTTCCATGTGTTTGAAGACTGACTGAACAGCCAAATATGTGATTTTTTTTTTTTTATGACAGTATTTGTATGTTCGAGTTCAGAAACAGTGTTAGTAGAGGGTTAAGTTGAACCAATATAAATAAGAACTGGGGCTTTGAGAGGCCTGTGTAGACACACAAACTGATCTCTTGAAGTCTCATATATAATACCTTCCTTTTGACTTCTAACCAATAAAACATAGAAATGATGAAGGGATTTTGTGGATGTTTAATTAAGGTCCATAACCACGTGTATTTGAGTTAATCCAAGAGACATTATCCTAGACAGGCCTCACCTAGTCAAGTAAGGCCTTTAAAAGTGTAGCCAAGCCTTCCCTGAAGATAGAAACTTTAGACAGCAGAAACTCTCTTTTGTTCACTTTGAAGAATGAAGTTCCATAAGTCCACAGCCATGAGAAAAAGAAATTCTGCCAGAAACCGAGGGAGCCTGAAAGTGAGTCCTTCCACAGCTGAGCCTCCAGAGAACAACACAGTCCAGATGACAACTTGATTTCAGCATAAGGATACTGTGAGCATTGAATTCAGCCAATGCCCAGTCTTTTCTTTTCATTTATTTACATATTTATTATTGAATATAATTAATGTACATCATATAAATTTCACATGTACAACACTGATTCATGATTTTACAGGTTATACTCCATTTATGGTGGTCATTTACTTGCTAAGTCATGTCTGACTCTTGCGACCTCATGGACTGTAGCCAGCCAGGCTCCTCTGTGGGATTTTCCAGGCAAGAATATGGGAGTAGGTTCCATTTCCTTTTCCAGGGGATCTTCCTGACCCAGGGATTGAACCCAGGTCTCCTGCACTGCAGGCAGATTCTTTACCGACTGAGCTACCAGGGAAGCCCCATTTATAGTTATAAAATATTGACTATATTCCTTGTCCTGTACAGTACAGTATATCTGTGTAACTTACCTATTTGACACATAGCAGTTTGTACCTCATAATCTCTAACCCTTATCTTGCCCCTTCTTCATTTCTTCTCACCAGTGGGAATTGGAATTGGAATTGTTAGTCACTCAGTTGTGTCTGACTCTTTGCAACCTCATGGACTGTAGCCCACCAGGCTCCTCCGGCCATGGAATTTCCAGGCAAGAATACTGGAGTGGGTAGCTGTTCCCTTCTCCAGGGGATCTTCTTGACCCAGGGATAGAACCTGGGTCTCCTGCATTGCAGGAAGACTCTGAGCCACAAGAGAACCAGTAGTTTTTTCTCATAATCTGTGAATATGTTTCTGTTGCTATATCCACCAGTTTGGTAAATTTTTATATTTCACAAATTACAGATGTCATACAGTATTTGTCTTTGTCTGACTTATCTCAGTTAGCATAATGCCCTCCAAGTTTATCCATGTTGTTGTAAATGGCAAAATTTCATACTTTTTATGGATGTTGTGTTGTTTTTTTAACATTTTATTGGAGTATAGTTGATATACAATGTTGCATTAGTGTCAGGTATACAGCATAGAGATTAAGTTTTATATATACACATATATTATACATAGTTATATATAAATATAGTCATTCTATTTAAGCTTCCTTTCCCATATAGGTTATTACAAAATATAGAGTTCCCCATGAACAGGCATATTTAAGAGTACTTTTTGCAAATAATTATTATTCCAACCTATGGAAATGAGAGTAAATTAGGATGTAAGAATGGAAGGTTGTTAATGGACAAGAGAAATCTCATAGTCAATGGATTAGAAAGCTCACTGGTTTTGGATAATTGTAGTGAAAGTTGAAGAAAAAATTAATGAAAAGGAAAATAGGTATTGGTTGTAAAGAGAGAGAATGACAAAAGAAAATACACACACACAGAGGCAATTATTAATTTAAATACTGGGGAGTTGTTCTGCTTTCTTTCCTGTTGCCCCAAGACATTTTGAAGCAACTGTCTTAGGCAGGTATATGTATCAGTTTTTTGTGGGCACTGTTCCTCAGCTAGGCTGACTCAACATTTAAACCAAGCAGACTATGACAGGATGAGCATGGGAAAGAGAGCCACAGAATTCTATTTGTTTGCAAATCTCAGCCAAGTCCTCCAATCAATGAAGCTAACAACTTGATTCCCAATTTCTTTTGTCTATCTATTAATTCGTTCCAAATCTCGATGAGAAATAGACTTGTTATATTTTGATCCTCTAAAACCCCAACAGCTATAATAGAAGACTTTGGCCCTTGTCCAAGAATGGAGGTGTTGTGATCACTTCTAATATATACCTTGGGGCAGTCTCTGAACCTGATTAGGAATGTTCATACTGTTGAGGGAAGGGACTGAGAAACGTATTCAGAAAATAACCAAGTACAAGACAAACAGTAGGTATTTAATATATAAACATTTTCTCCCTCCTTATGAATGAGAAGCCTTTGGATTGATTGTAGGTGGTAACTTTTCTGTAGCTGAGGAGCCTAGGTACTATGAATGCTAAAGACTTCTGAATTATCATGTGACTTTAGCAGCCAAACGTAGGTAGATTGTTACTTCCAGTGACACAGTGAGGATGATCATGGAGTCATCTTTCATGGCAGTAGAATTGGGGTTGGAGTCCACATGTCAATACTGAACAGTCAAATATTTAACTAACTGTACAACAGGAAGTGACTGAGGGGGACACAGCTGATTGCTTCATGCTAACTAGTTTATATGGGTTGATCAGGTTGCCTCACACTCGGAAAGAAATTTGTAGAACCTTTTGAAAATTATAGCTTATAGATAAAAGCTAAAAATCAGCTAGGTAACATATTTCTTGCTTGGAGGTCACCTATATGCATTGGTGCTGGACTCGGCCTGAAATTGCCTGTAATTAAGTCTTTCTACCCCCAAGTTGTGATGTATGATGTAGTACAACAGCTCCTTAGATAAGTATGGATGAAAATGGGATGACTGGACTCAGTCATCCCTGAGAACAACATCATCCTTGCCCTGCTGAAATTTGGCTATATGTTTATAAAACCAAATTGGTTATATATCTGATTTTATATTTGGTTATATGCTTATTTGCAAATAAATTTCTTTCTTATCTAAATTAGTTCAAATTGGGCATCTTCTAATTTGTAATTGTATGTCCTTTAGTAATATGGAGAAATTCAATTTCTTCTTTTTTTATGCTTCATTTGGTTTATCATTAGTTTCTAAGTTTTCTAAGGAATGTGCACTTATTTGCAAACAGAATACTACAAAATTTATGATACAATAAAAATAGAGGAAAAGAAGGTTCTGACTCCAGGAAGTTCTAAACATCAATTTAGTTAGGGAATATCAAACGTGAGAAATGTGTCAGGGACCAAAATGATCTTCTGGTCTGCTGGACCAGATTTGCTGATCTGCTGGAGATTAAGCATAAATTTTTTTGGGTCAATATTTGTATAGATTTGTCAATCCCTGAATATAAAGACTCAAAATTCAACTTGGATTATCTAAGAATCTATAAAAATTGTATGCCAGATAGATTTTGCAGAAAAGGAATTTGTATAGGATTGTAGGAAAGTTCACAAAAGTGTCTTTAGAATAGGATGAGAGCCAAAACTACTTCAGGGATCTGGAGAACATTGACTAATAACCTCATCATGATGGATGGGATGAATCAGCTCTATTTCTTGGTAATTATTTCACTCTGCCCAAGATTTAATGTCCTGAGAGGAACCTGAATCCCTTGCTCACCCCAGTATTTTGGTTTACCTACCCTTCCTCCAAGACCAAGCACAGTGATGATGGAGAGGTATTTCAGAAAGAAAGAAAAAAGAGGAAAGAAAGAAGAAAAATGTATTTGAGTGCTATTAAGAACTCAATAAGGAATGAACAGAATCACCGATGCAATGAACATGAGCTTGGGAAAACTCCGGGAGATGGTGAGGGACAGGGAGGCCTGGCATGCTGCAGTCCATGGGGTCACAAAGAGTTGGACACAACTGGATGAATGAACAGCAACAACAAGAAATTAACACTAAGACACTGAACAATACTACAGGTCAGTTTTGAGTAAAAATTTCTCAATATGAATCAATGTTTAATTTTGTTTCACGTCCATTCTCTCCTTGGTCTCTTCATGAAGGCCAGATTGGGCTTCTTCACAGCATGGTGGCTTGAAAACAGCCAAACTACTAACAGGATTTCTCAGAGCTCTGGTGAGTGTCTCAAGAGAACCACACAGAACTTTGGTGCTTTTATGGGCTAGCCTTGTGGCTCAGCTGGTAAAGAATCCTCCTGCAATGTGGGAGACTTGGGTTCAATCCCTGGGTTGGGAAGATCCCCTGGAGAAGGGAAAGGCTACCCACTCCAGTATTCTGGCCTGGAGAATTCCATGGACTGTATAGTCCATGAGGTGGCAAAGAGTCAGACACGACTGAGCAACTTTCACTTTCAGAAGTCATGTAGCATCATTTTTTCTACAAGCCCACTCGTGGATAAAGAATTTGCTTGCCAGTGCAGGAGATGCAGGTTCAATCCTTGGGTCAGGATTTCTTGGAAGAGGAAATGGCAATCCAATCCAGTATTCTTGCCCGGAGAATTCCATGGACAGAGGAGCCTGGTGGGCTACAGCCCAGGGGGCCAGAGCTACTAAGCACACAGCACAGACTCATATTCAAAGAGAGAGAACTGAGACCCTACCTCTCAATAAAAGGAAAATTAAAATTGCAGTGAAAGAAAATCATGTATATTGGAAGATATTTTGAAAAGTAAAATCTGCCACCTCTGGGAAATACAACCTGCCACAAGTATAGACCCCAAACATACTAATCTCAGTATAAGGAGCCTGGTGGTGTCTTGAAGTCCTCATATCGATTGCCTTCTGCCCTGCCCCTCTATCCCTCATGTTTTCTAAACATAATAAATCCTAGCACAACTCAGTAATAGTTTTCATACACTTCACAGAACAAGAGAAAAGTTGGGAATGAAGTAAAATCAATTCCAGTGGATGAATCACTTTTTAAATTATAGTTTTCTGAATATGAAGAATATTATTCTTATAGGAGTACTTTTAAATATCTTAGTCATAAGAGGAATCAGTTCTTTTTTGAGGAAGTGTACAAAGAGCTTTCTGTTTTAGATGGAGAATATGTCATGATTCAAGGTGCATTGATTAGGCACCAACTATTCACTGAGCTCCATTCTTGGTGATGGAAGAGTGATGGAATAGACAGCAGGAAATGAAACTTATTTTAAAAAAAATTCCTTCCACCATGGAGGTTACCTGAGTCCATTATCTGTTTGAGAAAGGACACTGCCTGGTAAAGGTATAGGTGTTCGATTTCTTCCACCCTACTGGGTGAGCTTCCGGTACAGGAACTATGTCAGTTTCACTACTGTAGTCCCAGGGCCCACCACAGTGCCTGGAGGACAGCAAGTTTCAATAAATATTTGTTGAACTATATTTGTACAGATGTGAAGGAATTCATGCCAGTCCCTTAAAAGGAAGGGCTCTCATGAGAAAGGAGTGAGCATGTCCTCTTCTTGAAGGACCGACAGTAGACTAGCTTGAGGAGATGGCTGTTCCCCATCCTTACCAATAAAGCTTTAAGAAGATGCAGGGGAGGAGCAGCGGAACTGGTTCTCTGTTATTTTTTCAGTAAGAGAAGGGTAAAGAAATCTGTACAATTTCTTAAACTTTGCAGTTCCCTTGTGTTTGTTTTTCTTGCTTTTCTCTATTTCTCTGTGGTGATTAATAGTCATTTTTTCAAATGTCATGTGTACCGGTCTTTGGGGAGTAGAAGGAAGGAGGAAGCTGGGGAGACTGTTACTCTCTGCAAGGAAGCTCGAGGGGAGAGAATCCTCGAGGGATAAAGTTGATGTTCACAGCTTCAGAGACTGGGGAGTAGGTGGAGTCCCCGAGGCCCGCTCCAAGGAGAGACAGAATGGCAGCAAGCCTGGGCTACAGAGCATCCAGAAATTCAAGTGTGCAAAGGCTGTCGTGGTTATTTGACCAAGCCTTGTGCAGTGTTTCCTGGTACAGAATTAAAAACAAATGAGTGCTCTTCTAGCACTTTGCTTTCAATTCTGTATTCTCTATGTCAGTTAAACATGTCACACTAGAAATCTTTCTGAAGCCCTGCCCTGCTTTTCTCATCCTTCATTTATAATCCCTCACCTAATCCTGTCATTTTTGCCTGTTCAAGTCTTTCAAATCACTCCCTCTCATTTCCGTCTTCACTGCCTTGCCTGTGCTCAGACCTGAATCACATAACTGCCCCCAAATGGTCTCAACATGACAATCCTTCATCCTATTTCCCACTCTTTTTTCTTAAACACAAGCTTGATTATGTCCTTTGATGCTTAGCTCTCTGGTATGTGTGGACTTACTACCCGAAGACAACATCCCAAACCTGAGCATATGAGGCCTCTGCTCTCTGTTGAACTTTTAGACTCATATGTTTTCCTCCTCCCCCAGTACACCTTACACTCCAGCCATATGGGTTGGCTAACTGAAGCCAAACTAGTTTAAATGACTGACTTTTATAATTTAGCATATAATGTTCACTTTGCCTGGAATGTACATTCTTTTCTCTCCAAAAGATAGATTCCTTTTCGACTTTCAAGACCTAGATAAAATATCACTTCTACTCAGTGAAGCTTTTTTCCACTCCCTCCGGCACTGTGTGTAAATTTTTTGTGTGGATGAGTTTTGTCACTAGACTGTGACTTTCTTGAGAGGAGGGATTTCCTGTTAACCCACATACTATCACAAGTGCCTAACACAACACCTATTGTAAAACTGATAAATAACAAAGTGAATAAATGAATGAGTGGCGAGGATGGCTTTTGTCCTGTGATGTGATGTTAAGAAAAAAGATGGAAGTGCAAGTCTAGGTAGATGTGTACATGGCCTCCCTGGAACATGTCACTGATTATACCTGACAATCTGTCTTTTTATTGCCTAGAGGTATAAAGAAATTAAACCAGGAGAGTCCAGTACAGCTATTCAGTCTCTAGACAGCAGAAACTCTCAACTTTCTAAAGGATATGCAATTCTGTTCTTGGGTGAAGGAAAAACACCAGCTTTGAACAAAGTAGGTTTGTAGGACAGTACAAACAGCTGCGCCTGAAGAAAAGTGTTCACTTTTTCTTTATTTTGGCAAAAGTACCTACTTCCTGGTGCCCTGTGTATAGCCAGCTTACGTTCATCTAGAAACAAGGAATTCAGTCAAGTAGTATATTCCAAAAAGATAATTAAGAACAGAGATTTACTAATTATATTGAATTAGCCAATATCTTTGGGGAAGGCAATGGCACCCCACTCCAGTACTCTTGCCTGGAAAATCCCATGGATGGAGAAGCCTGGTAGGCTGCAGTCCGTGGGGTCTCTAGGAGTCAGACACCACTGAGCGACTTCACTTTCACTTTTCACTTTCATGTATTGGAGAAGGAAATGGCAACCCACTCCAGTGTTCTTTCGTGGAGAATCCCAGGGATGGGGGAGCCTGGTGGGCTGCTGTCTATGGGGTCGCACAGAGTTGGACATTACTAAAGCGACTTAGCAGCAGCAGCAGCCAATATCTTAATCTGTTGAGGTTTCTGTAACAAAATGCCTTAGACTGGGTGGCTTGATCAGTGGAAAATTACTTCTTGTGGTTCATTGCTGAGAAATCCAAGATGAAGGTGTCTGCAGATTCAGTGTCTGGTGCAGGCCTGCTTCTTTGGCTTATAGACAGCTGTCCTCTCTGAGGGAGAGAGAGTGTGCTCTTATGTGTCTTCCTCTTCTTAAAAGGGTACAAATTGCATCATGAGGGCACCACCCTCATGACTTTATCTAAACTTAATTACCTCCCATATGCAAACATCATCACATTGGGGGTTACTGCTTCAGCACATGAATTTTAGGGGGACACAAACTTTCAGTCCATACAACTAACCAGGAACGATCACAAGGCAACAGCAATAATAGACAATAAAAATACATAACGGTGTTAGTGTAGTGTAGTAGAGGTTTATTGAATGCTTGCTATGTGACAGTCACAATTTCAGGTGTTTTTGCATATCTTGGCTCATTAAACCTCCTATTGACCTTATGAGGAAGGTGATATTGTTACATTCATTTTAAATATGAAGAAATTAAAACACAGAAGGCTTCAGTAACTACCCTAAGGTCACTAATTATTAGCAGAAGTGGAAATCAATCTCAGTAATTCTGGCACCAACGCTCATATTTTTAACCACAATGCTGAATTTAGAAGAGGAAACACTCATGGAGATTTTCTACTTTAATGCTTTTTTACATTTTTGTAGTTGTGGAAAGATATATCATATATATTAATATATATATTTAAATATATGTATTTAAATCCTAATATATTAAACAAATAAAAACTGAACCAGATTTCTATTCCTGGCAATATTGTAGGCAAGGTACACCAAATGGATTCCTTTCACACAAAAAATGGAAAATTAAAAGAAAAACTTAAATGTATATTTTAGTACTCAGTAAAATAGAAGTTGTCCAGGAGCAGAAAAAGGTGGGACAGAAAATATTGGATTGGCCAAAAAGATTGCTCAGGTTTTTCCATACCATTTTATGCAAAAAAAGCAAAATGAACTTTTGGGCAACACAATACAAAGAAATAAGATGGAAGATTTCATAAAAAGAATTTGTAGATTTCCAAGAAGCTATAACTTTTCTTTTAACAATCTTGTGGAAGAGAGGAGGAAGGGCATTCTTAATAAGATACTTCGTCAGGAAAAAAAAGGAATTGGGAAAATATACAATATGCGAAGGGAAAAAGCAAAGAACCTTGTAAATTCTGGCCTTGAGTCTTAGATGAGATAAAAATTTAAACATTTGCTCTAAAAGTTCTTAACTACATATTAGCCTTCACACAAGTTGAGAATTAAGGCCTACAGTATCTAAAAGTCCCGAGTCAAGAAATTATGTAAAATATTCCTGGGCTAGTGTTCTCTCAAGGGTCTAGCAGAAGCAAATGCAAATCATCTCTCAAGGAATGCATTCTCAGCACAGATGTTATAAAATTTCTTAGGTAAAACTCCAAAGGAATATAAAAAAGAAAAAAAAAAGAGAAATTCGTGAAGAAATAAAGCATGTGGTTTCTGGTCAAACATATAAATATCTTAGAAGTTATCACTCCTGTTCTCACAAGTAAAAAGTTGAACAAACTGAAAATCGACACCTCTCGTTAGATCCATCAGGTAACACATGGATCCACCAAATGCCATAGGTTAAACTGGTGTCCTAAAAATTGGAAAGAGAATTAAGTACCAAAAATCACATTACCTTTTGTTTGCCTAGAGCCTAAGCCCAAGCAAAAGCCTGATTCTGGAGCCAGTACTCATAAGAGCACTTAAAATGTGACTGATGGATTGCTAGGGGTAACATATGGACTGCTGCTGCTGCTAAGTCACGTCAGTTGTGTCCAACTCTGTGCAACCCCATAGACGGCAGCCCACCAGGCTCACATCCCTGGGATTCTCCAGGCAAGAACACTGGAGTGGGTTGCCATTTCCTTCTCCAGTGCATGAAAGTGAAAAGGGAAAGTGAAGTCTCTCAGTCGTGTCCAACTCTTCGCGACCCCATGGACTGCAGCCTACCAGGCTCCTCCATCCATGGGATTTCCCAGGCAAGAGTTCTGGAGTGGGTGCCATTGCCTTCTGCCACATATGGACTAGTTTTAGAGTTAAAAGCACCTGTGGGCTGGGCTTGGGAGGAGGGCACAGTTTTGTGCATTTTACCTCCTGGAGTTCTACCACGTTTATCTCAGGATGAAGACTGGAGAAGACACCACCCATACTTCTGGTGGAAGAGAAAGTAAGCATTCTGAAAGACATTAGAGCATTCTAAACAAAGGAGTTAACTCACTCCTCCAAAGACACAATTAACCATAACTTTACTTAACCAATTTAAATTTCACCAGAACCTAACTGACCTGGAGAAAGTAGAATACTTAAATCCAACCTCTCTCTGGCTTTCTTGTCTCACCTAATGGAAAAGCAAAAAAATATGAAAAACACTTTGAGAATCACAGCCAAGGGGCATAGGGTCATGAAAAGACAGAGATTTAATTTTTGGATTATAGAATGCTTCTGTTCTTTCTACACTTCACTATAACATCATCAGGTTTCTGTATAATAGCAGTGAGTTTCAACTAAAATAACTTCCAGATTTTCAAGCTGGATATAAAAAAGGCAGAGGAACCAAATATCAAATTGACAACATCCATTGGATCATAGAAAAAGCAGGAGAATTCCAGAAAAACATCTATTTCTGTTCATTGACTAGGTTAAAGCCTTTGACTGTGTATCACAACAAACTGTGGAAAATTCTTAAAGAGATGGGAATACCAAACCACCTGACCTGCCTCCTGAGAAAACTGTATGCAGGTCAGGAAGCAACAGTTAGAACCAGACATGGAACAACAGACTGGTTCAAAATTGGGAATGGAGTATGACAAGACTGTATACTGTCACCCTGCTTATTTAACTTATATGCAAGATACATCATGCAAATGCCAAACTAGATGAAGCATAAGCTGGAATCAAGATCCCTGGAAAAAATATCAATAACCTCAGATATGCAGATGACACCACCCTTATGGCAGAAGGTGAAGAGGAAGTAAAGGGCCTCTTGATGAAAGTGAAAAAGGAGAGTGGAAAAGCCGGCTTAAAACTCAACACTCAGAAAACTAAGATCATGGCATCCAGTCTTATCACTTCATGGCAAATAGATGGTGAAACCATGGAAACAGTGATAGATTTTATTTTCTTGGGCTCCAAAATCACTGCAGATGGTGACTGCAGCCATGAAATTAAAAGATGCTTGCTCCTTGGAAGAAAAGCTATGATAAACCTAGACAGTGTATTAAAAAGCAGAGACATTACTTTGCCAACAAAGGTCCATCTAGTCAAAGCTATACTTTTTACAGTAGTCATGTATGGATGTAAGAGTTGGACTATAAAGAAAGCTGAGTGCCAAAGAATTGATGCTTTTGAACTGTGGTGTTGGAGAAGACTCTTGAGAGTCCCTTGGACTGCAAGGAGATCCAACCAGTCCATCCTAAAGGAGATTAGTTCTGGGTGTTCATTGGAAGGACTGATATTGAAGCTGGAACTCCAATATTTTGGCCACTTGATACAAAGCGCTGACTCATTTGAAAAGACCCTGATGTTGGGAAAGATTGAAGGCAGGAGGAGAAGGGGAGGACAGAGGATGAGATGGTTAGATGGCATCACCGACTCAATGGACATGAGTTTGGGTAAACTCTGGGAATTGGTAATGGACAGGGAGGCCTGGCGTGCTGCAATTCATGAGGTCTCAAAGAGTCGGACACGACTGAATGACTGAACTGAAATGAACTGAAACTCTATCTTGGGCTGTCTTTTTCTGGGTATGCTATGTACAGGTTTGTGGTTCCTGGTTGAGAAAAAAAGGGCATTTGTCATGATCTTTACAGAGAGAGGACAATTGGAATTCATTCTACCTCCCCTGGACTTGTTGTTAAGCAGCCTTTGACTTTGATGGATATCCTTATTTTAATTGTCCTGTTATTGTGTATTACTTTTCTCTCTAAAAATATAGATTTGTAAGTATTATTATTTTGAATTCTGTGACTCTTCATTTGCAATAAAATGTATCTAATTGCCACTGATATAGTACAGGGAAGATAAAATATTAGCCAAGCAAACTGAAAAAAAAAATCTAGAAAATAAGTATTGATGAGATTTAGAACAACAGGGATTTTTACCCACTTCTGGTTGGATTATATATTGATACACCACCTTGGAAGGAAAATTATGAACAACCTGGACAGCATATTAAAAAGCAGAGACATTACTTTGCCAACAAAGGTCCATCTAGTCAAAGCTATGGTTTTTCCAGTGGTCATGTATGGGTGTGAGAGTTGGACTGTGAAGAAAGCTGAGTGCCGAAGAATTGATGCTTTTGAACTACGGTGTTGGAGAAGACTCTTGAGAATCCCTTGGACTGCAAGGAGATCCAACCAGTCCATTTCAAAGGATATCAGTTCTGGGTGTTAATTGGAAGGACTGATGCTAAAGCTGAAACTCCAATACTTTGGCCACCTCATGGGAAGAGTTGACTCATTGGAAAAGACTCTGATGCTGGGAGGGATTGGGGGCAGGAGGAGAAGGGGACGACAGAGGATGAGATGGCTGGATGGCATCACCAACTCGATGGAGATAAGTTTGAGTAAACTCCAGGAATTGGTGATGGACAGGGAGGCCTGGCAAGCTACGATTCATGGGGTCGCAAAGAGTCGGACATGACTGAGCGACTGAACTGAACTGAACTTTTTTTAGAAGTAGCTTGGTATTGTTTGGTAAATTTGAAGATAAGTATATTCTAAGATTCTAAAACTTTTTTTTATAATAAATACTTGGCCACCAAGAGAGGTGTATAAAAATTTTTGTGGCAGTGTTTGGACACAACCCAAATATTTATCAACAGGGGAATGAATAATTACATTTTGGACTCTAGTGATACAATGATACTGATGGATAGAAACCAGTCTGGTAAGAATATATATTATGAAACTGTACTAAATGTTAAATGTATAAAGCTCACAATATACATACTTTAAAAGATAGAAATGCAGGTTTAAAATTTCTAAAAGCAAACAAGATAATGATATACAATAATTCAAGACAGATTAGGATTACCTCTGCTGCTATTCTAATGGGACAGAAAGGGTTTGGGATATGAAAGAATTTTTTATTGGTTTGCTAATGTTCCATTTCAGGAGTGTTTGATACATTATTCTATATATCTAAAGGAATAATTTAAAACTACTTGTCCTTTTACCAGTGCCATCTATTGACAGTTCAACACATTAAGGACCAGAGAGGTAAGTGACTGACACTGCTATATAGGTCACAACTAACAGAGATGAGTCCAGAACAGTCCATACCATTTTCTAGCTAGCCAAGGATATAATGTGGGGTATAGTAAAAACATGATTTGCAATCTTGAATCCATCATGATCTATGCATAAGGTAGAATAAAATAGGAGGGGCCATTAAAATCAGTTTGATCAAAAACTTAACCATGGAAAGATTTGGTAACTTCCTCCTGGACCACAAAACAGAGAATCCCACTAGAGCATCTTTACTAGACAAAATTGCAGGCAGCAGAAAACATGGCAGCAAACTCTGTTAGGGTCTTGATCCAAACACGAGAATATTATTGGAATTCACTATAACGCCTCTAAGTAACATGGGGAAATGTTTATAATGAGCCACTTGGGAAATTTGGAATATTGCCTTTTTTTATAATGCTCGATGGCTAAGAATTTTAAAACAGGTTTTTGTCAGTCTATTAGACTCAATAGTAGAAATATGTTTCTAGTTTTTCTGCTATATATTCAGACTAGGAGAAATATGATGCCAGTAAGGGCTAGCCAGCCTTCACTACTGGGGATTACTTATATAGCACAATATTTATAAAGGAACTTAACACGTGACATTAGGATATAGAAAGACATTCAAAGGAAATGAATCAGATATTCTAAAATATTTGATAAAGTTAAGACTAATTAACAGTGTATTTTCATACATTTTGGGGGGTATGGAGGAAGGTTTTATGGAGTTTTTTTATCTAAAGGTAGAGAAGAATGCTATTAAATCTTGCCTGTTATAAAGACAAAGGGAAGAGATAAGTACCTTTATATCATGGTGTTCAAATGTCATTCTATGACTGGTTATATCATGTGTGCATGAGTGCTAAGTTGCTTCAGTCATGTCTGACTCTTTGGAACCCTATGGACTGTCATCATCCAGGTGCCTCTGTGGATGGGATTTTCCAGGCAAGAATACTGGAGTGGGTTGCTATGCCCTCTTCCAGGGGATCTTTATGGTCCCAGGATCATATCTGTGTCTCTTATGTCTCCTGCATTGACAGACAGGTTCTTTACCACTAGGACCACCTGGTTATATCAGAGTATCCTATTTTTAAAAAATGCTCATTCATATAAATTCCAAGAAATTCATATAAAATTCATATAAAAATTCATATTCACCTTCAGGCTGAAGATGGTGCTTAGCTGCTGCTGCTGCTAAGTCGCTTCAGTCGTGTCCGACTTTGTGCGACAACCATAGATGGCAGCCCATCAGACTCCCCCATCCCTGGGATTCTCCAGGCAAGATCACTGGAGTGGGTTACCATTTCCTTCTCCAAGATGGTGCTTAGAAATTTACATTAATTAAAAAAAAAAAGCTTCCTGGATGAATCTGATGGAAAATTCATCCTGAGAATTACTCTTCTGAGTAATTTTAAGATCATTAAAATACTCAGTCACCAAGGATGGAGTGAGGTGGTGGTACCTTAATATCCTGGTATAAAAATGGCACTGATCTACCTAGAGGAATAAAAGAGATGATAAACTTTTTTACCATCAGGAAAATTCCATCAGGATTGAGAGAGCGAGACCAAACAATTTTTCTGAAGAACACTATTCTTAATCTACCTTCTCTCTTGAGTGTTCTGTTGACTCTAAGATGGATCCAAAGCCCCCAGCGTCGTCAATATCCAAGTTTGGAAGAAAGCAAAAAACAGAATTAGTGAAGCCAACTGGTATTTTTCAGTGCTTCTAATGATAGATCATATTTCTGAAAACTTGAAAGATTCATAACGCATACCATACCCCTGGTGCATTCCAGATGAGCAGACTTTGTGTGCTCAGAAGTAAGCGAGAAGATGTGCTGCACTGAATTTTATTGATTTTTTCTCTTTGCTTGTATAGTTTTATGATGTTCCGTTTTCTCTTTCCTGTTGGTTTGGAAACTGTGGCCTTGGTTATTTATTTTCTTCCTTCATTTTACATTTAAAATGTATATGTAACACTGCATCAATTTTCATGGCCATGGGTGAAAGGACAGGGTGAATTCTATGGACAAGAAAAGATGGTCTATTGATAGAAGAGTTAATTATTTCCCTGGTAGGAAACTTCTTCTCAAGTTCTCTTCCCTTTTCATTTTCTCATGTTTTTGGAATGCATTTATAATTTTATTTTTAATCTCATTACTTTTTGAATTTTAGCACTGAATTCTCACTTTCAGAGATTATATATTGATAGCTCTGAATTATTTCCATTTGTATTCTGCGCCAGGCTTTTTGGTTGTTGAATCAAGAAGTTCTACAACTTCTTGACATAACTCATCTAACAATAAGACTAAGCAGATGAATTTATAATAGAAATAGGCTTTTGCTTGTGGAAGTTTGATAATTGATGATGATAAATTTTGCTAACAAATTTATTTTTTCTCTGGTCTTTGCATAGTTCACATGGTGGTTTTAATTAGGATATTATACCTTTTGTATTATAAAGTAACACTCACTCAATAATCTCAAAGTTTTGGATATGCCAGCCAATTATCTATTGAAGTCGTGTTTGGGCTCATGGCTCATGGCACAAAGTGCAACCTCTAATTTGGCTAGTTCTTTTTAATATCTGCTGAATTAATATGCTAGATTAGAGAATGAAAGTATATGGGTCATTGCTGGCTCCAAGGCTAGAATCAAAGTGAGCATTACTCTTCTTGTTAAAAAATTATTTGAACGCATGAAGAAGAGGTCAAAAGAAGCTCTTCTTGTCCACTGCTAGGACTCATTATGATTTTGGTATTCCCAGATTTCAGACATTCCCATGACATTGTCACAAATTGTTTCTTACTTATAGTATAACAGGTTTATAATTATAAACCTTTTTATAGTATAAATATAGTTTATATATTATAGTATTATAATACCTATAATATTATATTAGTTTGAGTGACATAATATTGACATTTTCATGTCTCACAATGGTTGAATACTGATAATTTTATATAATTCAATCTATTAATATTCTATCCATTCACTTTTTACCTAACATACTATCTTTAAAAGTGAAACAACAACAACAACAACAACACTGCCACCAAAGGAAAACTTGTACTACTTGTGATAAATAAAATGTAACATAACAGACAAATGCAATAAAAACAAAACAGGAAAGGTCAATGCCATTAATTTTTAGCTAGATACTTCAGCCTGCCAAATGCTCAGAGCTGGAAGTCTGCACTTTCTTTGTTAAGAGGAGGGACTGGCAGTTAGATTCAGATGACAAAAATTAAACCAAGATTTTTTTCTTGAGATAATCAGTATTGGAAAAAAATTCAAAAAGGAGTAACTCTTTCTTCTGTGATTTAATATTATTTAATTCCATTCTTTGGAAACACCTGACTTACATTTTGGAAAATACCACATTAGATCATTTGTTTTGCCCAGTTTTCTCTTTCATTTTCAGAGGGAACTTCTAAGCATGCAATAAATGACACTGTTATTCATGTGCCAACATCTAGTGCTAAATTAATTTCATAAATTATGTCAAATGAAGTAGATTATATCTTGCAAGAGTCTACAACTCTCTAATGTCATTTATCATGGCATATAGTTTAATTGAATACAATTTTATTTATATTCTGTTTCTCTCTTCCAGCCTCTGTGAATTCTGGATCTTCTTTCCTCCCTGAGTCAGTCCTAAGATGTGAATAATTAGGTAGTAGTAGACAACTGAGTTAATGAGCATAACAAAAGACGTGGAAAGGTAATATTTACAAAGGATAATTTAATCTAATCCATTATCATTTCTATAGTACTCAGGTTCAAACTACAAAACTGGTATGCAACACTTTGAGATAAACACACTCATCGCTCACTTAACTCTTCATTTAATTTACCGACTTCAGGAAACTGGATATTTTGATTCCTGGAGATATGTATCGATGTATTTGTGAGGAAGGGAAGCCACAGGATTAAATGGTAGCATCTTTCTAGTCATTAATGTTACTATATAAAGAGCATATGTATATATATATGTATATGTGTGTATATATATATATATATATATATATATATATAAACATGTACATATACCTACATATGGGCTTCCCTGGTGGCTCAGTGGTAAGAATCTGCCTGCAATACAGGAGATTTGGGGTTGACACTTGGGTCAGAAAGAACTCCTGGAGTAGGAAATGGCAACCAACTCTAGTATTCTTGCCTGGAGAATCCCATGGGCAGAGGAGCGTGGCAGGCTATAGTCCATAGGGTTGCAGAGTTACACAAACACACAAACGTAGGTATGCATAGATATTATTTGCAAATAGTAAAAATATTTTATGAATTTGAAGGTAAAATGAGACTCCACACAAAAGTTTTAAGCATTCTCTTTCCAAAAATGAGGGAATATTGTTCTGAACCAACTCTCCTATTGATAAACAATAAAACTGTGTGAATTATT
Organism: Bos grunniens; assembly: GCF_055505025.1. Taxonomy (NCBI): domain Eukaryota; kingdom Metazoa; phylum Chordata; class Mammalia; order Artiodactyla; family Bovidae; genus Bos; species Bos grunniens. The sequence goes on from NC_141170.1 coordinate 75,471,925, forward strand.
TATGTAAAAAATCACTTTGAAATTACTAGCAAGCTTGTTGCAGGAAGGTGGACCCCTTCCAGGGCCCAAAACTGGGCTCTGGTCTAACACCCAGAAATGAATTATCCGAGGAGACACATGTGCTGACAAAGCAAGAGATTTGGGTGGAGAGATTTGCTCTCTGGGTGGAGAGCAGTAGGGTGAGAGAACCCAGGAAAACTGCTCTGCCACATGGCTCGCAGTCTCGGGTTTTATGGTGATGGGATTAGTTTCTGGGTGGTCTTTGGCCAATCATTCTAATTCAGAGTCTTTCCTGGTGGCGCACGCATCGCTCAGCCAAGATGGATGCTAGAGAGAGGGATTCTGGAAAGTGGACGGACACGGGGTGTCTCCTTTCGACCTTTCCCGAACTCTTCCAGTTGGTGGTGGCTTATGAGTTCCGTGTTCCTTATCAGGATCTCCTGTCATAAAACAACTCATGCAAATGGTTACTATGGTGCCTGGCCAGGGTGGGCGGTTTCAATCAGTGTGCTTCCCCTGACAAGCTTATCAAGGCAGTGAGAATTTTCAGGATCAAAAATTTTAAAATAAGCAAAGCTCAGAAAGGTGAATAAAGATTTGGGAGCATTTTCCTCCTTGATTTATCACCAATTCTGAAAGCCATATGATGGTCAAAGGCCGAGAAGACTGGCTAAATCCTAGAAATAGAGTAATCATCAAAACTAAAGCCAGATTTCTAATCACTTCAATTACTAATTGAGTTAAGGTGATTTACACCTAATATAGAGGCTGTGCTCAGATACTTAGTTGTGTCCAACTCTTTTGGACCCCATGGACTGTAGTCCAGGCTCCTCTGTTCATGGGATTTCCCAGGCAAGAATGCTGGAGTGGGGTAACATTTCCTCCTTCAGGGGATCTTCACAACCCAGGGATCAAACCTGTGTCTCTTGGGTTCTTTGCCACTAGCGACTCCTGGGAAACCCAATATACTGCTAGGAAGAAGAAAATGTAAATCCTATTAGGAAAAATATAATTTAATCCAAAAATCATTTTTACTATAATTTTTATGCAATAGTGATAACTAAATATAATATGAGAGAGTAATGAGTGATAGTGGCTCAGTCATGTCCAACTCTTTGCAACCCCATGGACTGCAGTCTGCCAGGCTCCTCTGTCCATGGATTTTTCCAGACAAGAATACCGAGTGGGTTGCCATTTCCTTCTCCAACAAAATATAATATATTATATTGAAAAACAATAATTCACTGAAAACTGAAAAGAATAAAATGAGAAATGGAAGTAGATCCATGTGAGATGCACAAATCGAAATTATTAGCAGAGACAAATATATCTATAATTTCTAAGTTCAAGTAAATATATAACAAGATAGAGATCTACTTTAGGAAAATAAAGATATAATTGAAAACAAAATAAAAATTATAGGACTGAAAATAAAATAATTAAAATGTGAACTTAGTAGATGTTTTGAGAAATGACAGCTGATGAAAAAATTAATAAACTGGAAGGCCTGTTGCAAGAAAATATACAAATTGAACTGGGAAGAGATAAATGGATGAAAGATAGAGAAAATATGGAGAGGAAAGTGAAAAACCTAACATACATGTAATTGGAATATCAAAAGGAAATGAGAAAGAGATTAAAGTAGAAGCATGTTTGATGACAAAGGGCCAAGAATCTTACAAAAGATATTACATATAAATGGTAGAAGAATTACAACCCTCAAAGAGGATGAATATGAAAAAACAAAAACCACACATTCACACACTCATACACACAAGCAAAACACTCAGGCATATTACAGTAAAATTGTTGAAAACCAAACAAAAAATCTTAAAAGAAGCCATAGGAAAGAGAAAATAGCTGCGGATCTAAAATTCAATAGTCAGTGTTTGATATATATTTTCAGACAAACAAGCCAAAGAATTGGCTGCCTTCATCATCCAGGAAAGGAAATACTGAAAGTCAATCGGGAAGAAAATTATCCCAGGATAAACAAAAACAAATAAAATGAGTATAAGTATTTCTAGATACAAATGGACTTTGAATATTTAAGGCAATAAAGTAAATATTGTTGGATTTTATACATAGAATGACAGTTTCTGCCTATAGATCAAGAAGGGGAGAAATGGAGTTAAAATATTTTAAAGCATTTACATTATTCTGGAAGTGGTAAAAGTACTAATTTATATTAGACTGTATTAACATAAGGATTTGTACTATAATTTCAATAAAATAACACTAAATAATAGAAAAATTATAAAGATATATGTATACATGTATATTTTTATATCTGTATATATATATAGTGTCTATATATAAATGTTTAAATACATATATAATATAAAATTATTTTATATAATATACAATGAAATTTATGCATTTAGAAAATATAATCTTTCATTCATAAATATCATTTTTTATATATACTTCATACATTTATATATATAAATACTAAAATGGCAGATTTAAACCAAATATACCTATATTACATAAAATATAAATATACCAATACTGCTGTGAAACGTAAGGATTTTCAGATTGAATAATAAAACAAAATGTAATCATATAATGATTTAAAGAGACATGCCTAAATTCAGCTGTTCTGAGTAGTTGAAAGTAAAAGAAGGAAAACATAGACACATTCATATGTAAAGTATACAACCACAACAGTGCTTGTCTTTATAAAGACTAATTTTGATGTGTCAATTATGACAGTAAAGGGAGAAATGATGCAATTTGAAATAAAAGGCAAAAAAAAGTGAATTAACTACAAAATTAAACATCTTTTTTGAAAACATATTTGAAGTCAATATCAAAAATACGCTTACATTTTCAAAATTTCCTTTATTAATTAATTATTTGTATTATACATTATAAAAATATATAGCCATTCTTAAAAATTAAATACCCCTTCAGCAAAGGTCTATAATGAGAAAAGACTAATGCTTCGGCTGGCCTCAAGGTACCAGAGAATGCTGAAACGGCAGAAAGATGGACTTCCATTTGTTTTAGAGAATAGAGCAAGTCACACTGCTTAAAATTGTTTGCCTGTAGTTTGCATCTTCGCTGAAGAATTGAAATTAAAAAATTAGTGGGACTGTGAGTCTTAGCTATAAGCACCATGTTTGGAGCAGAAGCAAACAGTCTAACAGCCAAAACCTTGATCAAGCTCCTCGCTGTCTCCGTAACTGGGCAGCACCATGGGACAGAGTTTCAAAGACTTGGACACGACACCATTTGTTTGACTGGAGCTACAGGAATATGAGTAAATGAACCTATGGACCTGGTGTAAAGGGAAGGCTAAGTAGAGACAGAGGGGTAGTTATAAGGGTGTCATATTTGATAAGGTTGGAAATTCAAAAGTTTTTAAAGGATTTTGTTTGAAACTAGAAAAAAAAAATCAGGAATTAAAATCCCTTCTAAAAATGAAAATAAAAAGCACTCTCAAAATACCTTAAATATAAGTAATGTAAGAGCCTCAAGGAAATAAAACAAAAATACGTCTAAAGAAAAAATAACATATTAGAGCACAAGTGAACTGTGAATAGGTATACATAAAATTATAGAAATGGAAATATGTTCATTGAAAATTTAAAATCTCAATATTCTACATCAATTCTAGTATGATACTGTTCAAGAGAAATTTAAAGAAATAAAATGTGATTGAAATGAATTATTGAAGAATTTGTCCAAAGTCTAAATCAGAAGTACAAAGAAATAAAAATGTGAATAAGTAATTTAAGATACAGTAGACATAATAATGAAATTGACTTGTAATAGAAATGTTACTACCCCAATCTCTAAGTTCAAATATGATCATAGGCTCTTTTTACCTAAAAAATTAAGTAAAAAAAAAATCATCTTTTTAAATAAAATATTTCAGAGACTAGGGAAGAAGGAAAACATTTTATGAACTGGTGTAACTCATAATATCAAAATCAGGCAAGAACAGCTAATGGAAATATGTACAGAGACCAGTCATACTTATAGCTTCAATAATCTGCTTACACGGGTAATAAATCACATCCAAAAGTGTACACAACCCATTGAACACAGTTACATAGAAGTAAACATCCTTTACCTCATGAAGAGTATTCCTAAAAAAACATAACAATGTCATACTTACTGGCTATTTAAGTCAGGAATATGACAAAAACTCTTTGATCATTATTATTCAATATTGTACTAAGTTCCTAGGCAATGCAATTAAGAAAAAATAGTATAATTGTTGGAATGAAATGACATATATAATACACAAGATATGATTGCAAATATATAAAATCTAAAATTTCAAAATATCAATTGTTTTTAATCATTTTAATTTTTTCCTTGTTTTTTTTTTTTTAGGTACTTAATTATATGATCAGCAAATTGTAATAGTTTCAGTTTTTATAGATTTTCATTATAAAAATGATTTCATTTTGTAATTTCTATACTTCTAATTTATTTTTGGTCTTTAATAGAGTTGGCTAAAATCTCGAGAATAATGCTATGTAATAGCAGCATAAGATGATACTTGTGTCTTCTGACATCAATGTAAGTGCTTCTAGCACTTACAGCGATGCTGTTCTTCAGGTTGAAGGTGATAAGTTTGTATTATGTTAAAGAAACTTCATTACCAAATCCAACAGACTTTCTTTAGTCTTCCAACATTTCCCACAATGTTGTATATGTTTTGCCACCGACTCTTTTGTGTTTATTGGGAATTCAAGGCCCAGTGAATCATAGCCCACTTCCTCACCTTGATTTTAAAAATGAAAAACCAGAAAGAAATGCCAGGTTGATATCAAGATAGTACTTTAATTATTGATAACGACTAAGTGTGAGAGCTGAACAGTTCTGTTCACTGAGCTCCAGATATCAAAGACTCGGTCATGAAACCACAGTCCATCATGAATAAGGACAGGCCACCCAAGTACACAGATAAGATGCACACCTGGAATACCAAAGAGGAGCTTGTGCAGGAACACTTACTAGAAGAGAAACAGAAGAGCTAAGCCTAAACATTTCTGTTTTAACTTCCTAAATATACAAATCTAGGGAGGGATTTCTCCTCCCAGGAAATATGAGCAATGCTAAAAGTAGTCCACAGATATAGGTAAAACCTTCTGTATTCCTTTCCGCTTGCTAATATAATATGCCAAAGCACCACAGACTTAGTAGCTTGAACAACATACATTTATCTTACATATCTGGAGGTAACAGGTCTAAAATGAATGCCATGGGACTAAAATCAAGGTGTCAGCAGGGCTATATTCCTTCTGGAAGCTCTCTTTTTTCTTCTTGTTACTCTTCTAAGTAGCTAATTGCATCCCTTAACTCGTAGCCCCCAGCCAACAACTTCCTCACCCAGGCCTCTGCTTCTCCATCACATCTATTTTCTGACTCTGACACTGACTTTTCTACACCCCTTTTTGAGCCAAGGGCTCTTGTGGTTATGTCGGGCTCACCTGAATAATTCAGAGTGGTCTTTCCCTCTCAGATCCTAAACGGAATCACATCTGAAAAGTCCTTTTTTGCCTTGTGATGTAACATACTTAGGTTCTGAAGATTAGTTTATAGATACCTTTGGGAGAAAGGGGACATTAATCTGCTCACCACATCTCCTTGGTAAGAAGGACAGGATAGGCTCTTCTCTAAAATTCCCCATCTTTTTGTTTTCTTTACCCACTGAGTTTAACTCTTTAGCTTTCTGTCAATTAAAGATGTGACTGACTTGCGGCTGCATAGGAGCAATTTGGCCTCTATCAGCATTACTCAGCTCTTACACCCATAAAGTTGCTACTTCAATGGCAACTGGAACTCTTTCGTGTTTTGTCCTTGGGCCAACTGTGTGCAGTTGAGACTGTCCACATAAATGTATGAAACTGGTCAGAATTATATGTTATATAATCAAATTTTGAGACTTCCCAGGTAGCTTAGTGGTAAAGAATCTACTTGCCAATGCAGGAGATGCAAGAGACTCAGGTTCAATCCCTGGGTTGGAAAGATCCCCTGGCGTAGGAAATGGCAACCCACTCCAGTATTCTTGCCTGAAAATTCCATGGACAGAGGAGCCAGATGGGCTATAGTCCATAGGGTTGCAAAGAGTCAGACATGGTTGAGCTACTGAGCACACACACACCTATACACATAATTAACTTTAAGATCAATCTTTTTCTTTTTTTAAAATTCAGTCTTTAACCAGAGCTGAAAATTCACTTCTTGTTCTGTTTCTCTATTTTGGCCAGTCACATCATTCAATGCAGTATATCATAAATTCATCAATGAATTAAATAACTCCAGTAAGATATTCCAAGAGTAAAATGTGTAATAGAATTATAGCTTGAACAGAATTATCTCAATTTGAATTTAAGCCCCACTTCATTACAATAAAAATTTTGGAAAGAAATAAAGCTACAAATAAAGCAGCACTTTGTAAGTTAAAAGTTAAAGAAAAAATCTAATTATTTTTCTTTGTGCATTTAAAGTTCAAAGAATTTTGTTTTCCACAGTTTCATATTCTGCATGGTTTTCAGTCAGAGATATTTTCAACCTGGTGGCATGGAGGTTTCAGAAGCAGCTGTAACCTGGACTGTCTTTCAAAAAGATCTGTGTAGTTTCTTCAGAGTCTCAGAAGATGTGTTAACTTATTTCCAAGGCTCTGATGTTTCTAACCTTTAAAGATTACAGAGAATTAATGGGACACATGAGTTTTCACAGCACTGGCCCCACAACCATCACATTGGGGAATGAGGCAGTCCTCTTCCTCAAGGGTATTATCCCAGGCAAAATCACATTCCAAGAACCTAGATCTGTATTGTCAGAGACTAGCAGAGACTTGGTAGCATTGGGGTAAGAGAGAGAGAGAAAGAAAATTGGATGTCAGCATGTTGGCATCTCTGAATGCTGGTTAGTTCTTTTTCTAGAATGCACAGTCCTTAAACTCTGGAGAAAATTCTGAGCAAAAAATTGCTGTTAACGCTGCCAGTTTATCTATGATGGGGTAGACATCTATGTGTACATAGTGCGTTTTCTCCCATTGAGGGTCATTTTCCTGTCTTGTTTTTCTTTCAAAATTCAGCAACTTGCAAATGTTGATGGCCTCAGTCTCCAGGAGTTATCTAAGATGTCTTTTGTCTTCATCTAAGCTATGCAAAATCTCTATTTTTATTTCACATTTTAATTGTCCTGCACGGATCTTTCTAGTGATGTTCTGATCACACTCTCTATAAGCAGGCATTTTCCATCCCGTTTTCATCAGTTCTTATTAGGGAATTATTTAGGGGTAAAACACCTGCCTTTTAGGAGAGGTTTCCCCTTATCAAGTAATTAACGAGTTCAGAACCAGTATAAGAGGCTTTGGAGGGATGAGATCCTGGAGACTATAGACAAGCACAGATCCCTCTTTGATCCTTTCTCTTTGCTGACTACAGCAAGCATTGTCCAAGGGTTTCTCCTTTATCATTTTCACTTTTTGCTACCAATGTAACTCGACTGCATTAACCACTAACTTTACAGACATATCTTTTTTTCTGACTTATCCATTTTGCTCAGACCACCCATTTGTGCTCCAATCATGTAATTTCAATTAGAATGAGCATACACTCTTTGGTTTCTTACCATCACCTTAAATCAGCATGTTGGGAATGAAATTAATCATTGTTCTGTCTCCTACCAACAAGCTAGTGCCCAAAATAGTGCCCAGATTTTTTCCTCGGCTGCAAATGTTGACGCTATACTTTTGTCACCCAATATTGAAATTTCAGCTTTGTTTCTGATGTTCTTGACCTAAGTAAAGCCTACTAATCCTTTTAGGCCTGCTTCAGCTTATATAGAAGGGCTTCCCTTGCGGCTCAGCTGGTAAAGAATCCACCTGCAATGCGGAGAATCTGGGTTCAATCCCTTGGTTTGGAAGATACCCTGGAGAAGGGAAAGGCTACCCACTCCAGTATTCTGGTCTAGAGAATTCCATGGACTGTATGATCCATGGGGTCACAAAGAGTCAGACACGACTGAGTGACTTTCACTTCACTCAGCTTTACATATTAGTATCTTCCATGAAGCCTTTCTCACAATTAGTGTGTATATGTACATATACATACACATTAAGTTGTTAAACATATAAAGTTACATTATTCATGTCTACTTATCTATCTATATCTACCTTTAAAGGAGATTGTGAGAAAGCAGAGGAGAGAGGGTAATGTTGAGTGAACTCTCTCAGCTTGTTTTTCCCTTCCATCTCATAATTTATCCATGTTCTCATCAACTATTCTATCTTTTTCTCCTTTATAGGTAAGTTGTCCTTCATTCTTTGCCAAAGCTAACAGTCACACCTATGTTCATATATCTGTATCCTCTTACCTTCTTTAGGTCTTTTGTCCATTGGGGACCTCTTCTATTTGACAAATTGCATTTTTAAAATTAAATCTGAGATGATGTTTTAGTCTCACACTTGTTTCTCCAGGGTAATGATATCATCATTGACCAAATTCCTGAAACCACAAGCCAAGAAGTTATCCTTGATGACTGTCAGTTTTTCCACTCATCCAAATAATTGTGAGACTCTACCATCTCAATAATTCCCCAGTATATTTCTCTTTACTGTCACGACACTAGTTCATCTCTTCTTACTCATATGGATTATTTCAAGTTACCCAGCTGGTAGTTTTGACCTCAGACACTCCTCTGGACTTCAATTAATTCTTCACACTACTGACAGATTTGTTATTCCAAAATAAAACTATGATCATGTTGCATCACTTCCTGGCTTAAAATATTTCAGTGGCTTCCTAGCCCACTGGTTAAAGTCCAAATTCCTTTGGGTGACATGCAAAGACCTTGAAGATCTAATGCTATCCTCATCTCCTGCCACTTCCTTTCATATACCAACCAAATAAACTATTTTTCAATGTATCGTATTTCCCCTCCTCCACTTTTATGCATATTTCTCTCTCTGCAAAGAAATGCCACTTCTATCTGAATCGCCTTTTCTCCCTTCTCAGCCAAGTACTTCTAAATCAAAAAACAGTTTTACTCTTTTTGGCATCCTAATAAACATTAGGCATTTCCTTCTCTAGGTTCCTATTTTTTAAAGAGCTTATACTTCTTACATTGAAACAATTATTGCATTATTTTGATAATTGCTCCTCATTCCTTTGGCTTTAGTTTTTGGGCTTCTCACATTTAGAATAAAATTCAAATGGTTTTTAATGGTCTATAAGGCTGTGATCTTGCCTTGGGCTACCTTCCTGACCTCATTTTCTTCCATCTTCTCCCCAGCTGACTCTGCTCCAGCAACATTGACCTTCTTCCTATTTTCATGCACATTCCCACATTCATTATTTCATACTTGCTGTTTCTTATGCCTCTTGTTCTCTTCTCCAGATATTTGTATGACTGGTGCCTTTCTTGCATGTAGGTTTCTGCTCAAGCTTCACTTCCTTCTGAAAGTTGTTTTTCCTGAGTGTAAAGTTTAGGATGACATGGGCTTCATATTGCCTGGGCATCTTGAATTACATTCACGTAATAGTACATTCCCAGCCTGGCTTCTAAATTATAACCCTTTGACTGCTCGTAAGGGTACATGTGCAACTTGTTGATCATGTTGTAAGCATTCTGGCACTGGCTAAGCATGGCTGATATTGGAGTTTTCTTTTGAAAATAACACTGAAGCCAAGTTTTCATTTGAAGGTCATGATTAACGATGGATTAACTTAAACTCAAAAAAACCTTTTGGAATAGTTGACTACTGTTAATAAGGATGGCATGTAATGTAGTGGAATGTTTATCTGGGTTTACTGTGTAAACAAACAAGTCTCAAGGCAATGCAGAACTTATGCATATTATTTTAGAATAAATTTCACACTGTGAGCAGTAGCTTTACACACTAAATAATTTATAACACTATACAGATAACTAAGTTGAGTTCTTCAGTGGATGGGGTTTGGTACTATAGTGTTTTTATAAATTTTTACCCCCAAATGATATTTATCATCCAGAGTAGTTTATAATTTAAATGATCCAATATCAATCTTAGCCCTCAGAACACCAGAGGATCCTTACTCTCAGGATAAATGCTGATTGGTACTGACCAGCATGCTAAGTGTATACCAAGGGATTATTCTAACATCTGTTTGGGACAAACAGATGTTGTCATTACAAACCTTCAGCAGTGTGCTCCTTCATAGTCAAAGAATAACTCCCAGGCATTGACTCATAAAAGCAATCAGTAAATGGACAGAAACAAAGTAGAAGGCTCCACAATGTTTTGAATAGGAGGTCTCAAGACCAGAGAAGAAAAGAAGGAAATAGTATAGGGAGGTAGAAGGTGTGGCAGTGGCAGGGGGAAAAAAAGCATTGTGGAGTCCCACGCTACATAGAAAGCCTTTTGTATAGTTTGTCTTATGTGGGATTTTATAACCATATAAAATCCAATATGCTTCTTTCATTGCAAGCAGGAGGATGCTGTATAAAAAAAAGCTGGAGAAACAGCATGCAAGTCATAAAAGACATGCAGTTTGGATTTACATGTGCATCCATCATGGGGTCGTGTGCACCAAGACGCAGAGCAAGATGTTTAATGACAAGAGAAGTTAGTACTTCCTTCTCTAGAACAAAAGATTTTCAGTTGTAGCCAAGCAGCTGATATACATAGGCATCACCAAGGAGAGGGACTGTTTAGGACATTAAAGGATAATTGATACTGTGCTTCAACAAATGGACAAAGCACACTGACTACAACTCACTACGTCTGCACGTAGTGAAGTTCTTTTTCTGTACACGGCATTTAGACTTTCCCCCCATCTTGGCTCCTTGGCCATGCCTTGAGAGCAACAGGTGGCCAAAGTTCTTATGCCAAGTTCATTCTTGACCACAGAGCTGTTTCCAATGAGTTCTGTGTTTTGGGGACCTGGGAAGAAGAAAAACGCATAGCTATCAACTGGTCACTGGCATAATATTCAGCATCAGCTCATGAATTGCAGGGTCTTCTCTTGGAAACTGGCTTTGACCCCACACCACTTCTCTCCAACTCATAACAGATTGTGATGTTTGTGCTCTACTTTCATTGATCAAGGCTGCCAGCCAGGTTCATCTTACTTAGATTTTATCCATGTGACAAACAGAGGGGCAGATGGAGTTGGCATCATGTGATTTCTCTGGGTTCGTGACCCTGCTTCTATATGGTGCCTTCTGGCAGCTCAATTTTTTATGCTCTTGCATTTATATCCAGGTCCTAATCTGGCAGCTGAATTAAAGAAAAACTTCCTTGAAGCTGCATTAACAAAATACTTAGGTATTTGTTAAACCAACCTCACAGTCCAGTGCTCTGACCAGAGACCAGTAGAGGACAAATCAAGCTATTTACTCACACAGACCTGCCTTTTCAGAAAGACTGGTATCAACACATTTCCAAAAGATAAACAGAAATTACCCAGATGAAGATTGTAGTTTGGTGATTTTTAGGGAAATCTAAAAGCCACAGAAAATCCAAACAGGTTTGTATGTTTTTAGAATGTGCACTTACACCAGCATAAACGAGGGCTTCTCTCCCATTAGGGAACTGGAGTCTGTTACATTATCCCCATTGAGTCTCCTAATGTCCCTGGCTCAGCACCATAGGCAACAGATGCAAAGGGTCACCAATGAAGGGCAAAATATTTTGTGAAAATAAAGAGCCATGCTATCTGCATTGCCAGTTTTTCCCACTCTGCACTTTGAGTGCTATCGTCTAGTTTTCATACAGTGATTTTCTTTTTATTTGCTGAGTTTATTTTGTTGAATATGGTGGAAAGATCAAAAAAAGAAAGGAAAAGCAAAGACTGTTTTTTTCTCCACGTATGAACCAAGCACTATCGGGAGCCTACTTCAAATGAGCTTTGTCATCCTCAAGCACCGTGTTTGTTTTACCTCTTCCCGAACCTAAATGATTTGCTTAGCTAATCAGTCTTCAATAATATGTAACAAGCAGGAAAAAAAAAAAGATCACTAAAAAATAGAAATGGTTGCAGCTGTTTTCTGCATTAGAGGGGAACAGCAGAATTCAGCTCTGGTGTAGACACTCTTTTGTTTAGAAAAACTCACTGGTGGGATTTTTAGATTATGCAAAATTAGGCCCCCAAGACTAGTACAGGGTGGGAGTGGAGACAGAAAGCAAAATTACTCTGCATTATCAAGTGTCAAGAATTTTGCTTTTGTGCACCACTGCTTTTGGAAGTTGAGGGGTAGTGCTATATTCTAGAACTAGGAGAAGATGGAAATAGAGACACACATTTTTTGTGTGTATAAATATATATGTACGTGTTTATATACACACACACACTCACACATAGTTACACACAGACATCAGGAAATCATAGCCATCTGGATTCTGAGCAGAAAGAAGATCTGGAAGAAATTTCTTGGGGCAGAATTGGCTGAAACACTTAAATAGGTACGTGTAATATCAATTTTAGGATGTTTCCCATTTTACTGTAATACCCCCACCCAACCAAATACCTCTGTATTGTTTCTCTAATCTTCAGTTAGAATATGCTATATTCTATCCCATCTTGAATTATTGGCTCCTCTGGGAATGAAGAGCTTGGAGCTGTATCTACCAGGTAGATAGCTAGAGTTCAGGAGATAAAGAAATTAATATGAATTTCAAAAGCAAAAATTTTCAAGGAGATTCAGAATCAAGAAGGTGGGGAATGCATGGCACATGAGCAGGGATGGAGAACATCAATGCCCTCACCTTGGGAATCCTCAGGAGGTAGGGAAGGGGGCAGGCTTCTCACAGCTGAGACAGATCACAGTATTGTATTCGGGTGTGAAAGAAAAGTGTAGCCACAACAGGTTGCTATCCCATCATAAATAGAACCCACACGTTGTTGGGGCCCCCACACCTGAACCCCTACATCAGTGTCAGACTGCTGTCTCTCTCCCACTGTCTGCAAATGTTATCTATAAGCATTCTGTTACCTGACTTATTGTTGAGCCATTTTCTACCATCTGAAAAGCCTGGCCTCCCATCCTCTGCTTATTCCCACTCTACCCATTCTTCAAGGCCAAATTAAAATTTGGCCTTTTCCGTAAAGTTGATCTTTATTTTTAGAGCCTAGCTTTAGATCTCCCACTGAAGTCCTATAGCACTCATATCAGGAAAGTCATAATAAGGGAATGTGATACTAATCTTCTATTTTCTGTTTCTTCTATCTCAGCTTTGTTTTTACCAAACAGTAATGGAAATTCTTATTGTAAAGGAAAAGTGCAATTTATTTTTCCTATGTTTCTCAGTTCCACCTAGTTTATTCCTCTGCATGCGTGCTAAGTCGCTTCAGCTGTGTTCAACTCTTTGAGATCCCCTGGACTGTAGCCCACCAGGCTTCTCTGTCCATGGGATTATCCAGGCAAGAATACTGGAGTGTGTGTTGCCATGCCTTCCTCCATGGGGATCTTCCCCGCCCAGGGATCAAATCCACATATCCTACATCTCCTGCGTTGCAAGCAGATTCTTTACCCACTGAGCCACCTGTGAAACCTGCATTGCTTCATTAAGAGAAGCCAAAATAAAACAAAACTGAAAAAGTTCCTTTAGTCAAACAGTGATTCAACTTGGAAGAACTTATGGAACCTTTTAATAATTATTTAAATACTGAGAGTACAATTAACTTACTGAGAGTAATATTTCAAATTTCAGATCAACTTGAGTACTGCAAGTTAAGCCTTTAAAGTACTACCATTGATACAGATAAAGTGTATATTTGAAACAATTCTATTTGTTACTTGAGTCAAGGGTACAAGAAGGCCTACAGATTTTCATTTCATGTTTCCATTTTTATTGTCAGTTTCCTTTTTATATTTTCTAAGCACTACATTTTCTTTCTCTTGCACTGTTTCTCTTTTGCTCCAAGCTTCTTTTTATCTACATAATATTTTGTATCTGATGCTCTAGTAACTTCTTATAGCTATATCTCATTTATGAGCTGTCATTGAGCTGTGTGCGTGCTCAATCTTGTCTGACTCTTAGTGACCCTATTGATTGTAACCCACCAGGCTCCTCTGTCAGTGGGATTCTCCAGGCAAGAATAGTGGAGTGATTCCGATTTGCTCCTATGGGGAGTCTTTCTGACCCAGAGATTGCACCCACATCTCCTGCATTACAGGCAAATTCTTTATTGCTAGTGCCACCTGGGAAGCCCCTATCATCTGTCCAAAACTTTATCAATTGAGCAGACTAGGAAATAAAATGAAGATACCACTTACATGAAGACTAGAGTCTAAGGTCAGAGCACAAATAAGAAGACAATTGTATATTATCAAATTACCCTTGAAACTCCCTTTGGAAAGTTCTAGATAGGAGATCTTCCTTAACAAAGTTGAGCAAAGTCTATATTTCAACCATCATTGTAATTACGCACTCTTTGTTCAGTAGGACCACAGATAAAGTAGTTGGCTACTTTATACAGTCCAGGTAGACAGATTCTTAAAACATTGGTAATGGGATAAGATGCTTGGGTTCTGAGAAGCACATGGGTACTAAGATGCTGGCAGAAGGTGTATTCCAGCCTCTCAGTTTAGGCTTTTTCTGAGATATTTGCACAGAATGGCAACCCACTCCAGTATCCTTGCCCGGGAAATCCCATGGACAAAGGAACCTGGTGGGCTACAGTCTAGCGGGTTGCAAAAGAGTCAGACATGACTTAGCAAATAAATAGCAACAAAAACAATTAAATATGCCTACTAGCCTCTTATTTGGCTCAATGTATCAATTAAATAGATATTTCTCTTCTCTGCTTCTTTTCCTTCCTGCCCATTTAAATACTTATAATGAGATTCTATTGAGTTGAGTACTTGTATGAGTGACTCTATCCTGTATCAAGATGAAAGTGCTCACTACCCTGAAAACAAAGTTGTGTCTCTATATATCTCTCAATCATTCACTTGAAAAACATTAAGGTCATACACAAAGCTTCTGCACATCAAATGTAGAAACTTACAGGGTCTGACAAAGGGGTTTTTATTTTAACCCTTCATTGCCTTCATTCATCTGAGACCCAGGTTTGATCCCTCGGTCAGGAAGATCTCCTGGAGAAGGAAATGGCAACCCACTCCAGTACTCTTGCCTGAAAAATCTCATGGATGGAGGAGTCTGGTAGGCTACAGTTCATGGGGTTGCAGAGTCTGAGACGACTGAAAGACTTCACTTTCACTGATTGCCTTACGTGTGAATCGTGTCACTAGATCTGGTTAAGCAGAAAAATTGTGGTAAATATTTTGGCATCATTAAAACGGCTTTTCCTTGCCTTGATGTTGCACAGGGAGAATTCTAGTCTGTTTTTTCCCCCCATCTATGTCTGTCAATCAAGACACAATGAACTAAGATGCTAGTAAAGCTTGGCACAACACTGCGGATGAAAGTCATACAGCTTCCTCTCTCCTTTTCAGTTCAGTTCAGTTCAGTCTCTCAGTTGTGTCTGACTCTTTGAAATCCCATGGACTACAGTATGCCAGGCCTCCCTGTCCATTACCAACTCCCAGAGTTTACTCAAACTCATGTCAATTGAGTCAGTGATGCCATCCAACCATCTCATCCACTGTCGTCTCCTTCTCCTCCTGCCTTCAATCTTTCCTAGCATCAGGGTCTTTTCAAATGAGTCAGTTCTTCGCATCAGGTGGCAAGCATATTGGAGTTTCAGCTTCAGCATCAGTCCTTCCAATGAATATTCAGGACTGATTACCTTTAAGATGTACTGGATGGATCTCCTTGCAGTCCAAGGGACTCTCAAGAGTCTTCTTTAACACCACAGTTCAAAGGCATCAATTCTTCAGCACTCAGCTTTCTTTGTAGTTCAACTCTCACATCTATATCTCACATCTCACATCTCTCCCTTCAGCTATTTCTAAAACATTTATTTTATGTTTTTTATAACAGCTTACTTGAAATATAGTTTAGATATAATTCATCCACTTAAAGTGTACAATTCAATGATTTTTGATGTATTCAGTTTTCCAACTATCACCATAATGAATTTTTGAATATTTTCATCATCCTCGAAAGAAACCCCATACCCTTTATCGGTTCTAGATCCCGCAACCCAATACCTCCTCAGCCTTAGGCAACCACTAATCTACTTTCTAGTTCTATAGGTTTGCCTATCCTGGACACTTAAAATAAATGGAATATGAGAGAGGGGCATAAGGGACACGGCATTGAGGGACTGGTAGCACTTACATTAGCTAGAAGGAAACAGCATGCAGATCTGTGCATGTAAAGCCAGTTTAGGTGACTCAGTGGATTGGTTTTTAGGAATAAAATTCAAGTCTCAGCACTTAACTGTGTTATACCTCATGGGCATGAATGCAACCTATCTTGGAACAGGTGCTGAAAATAAACCACAAAGTTCCTAAAATATCTACTTTGGTAGTAGATCAGCATCAGGTTTATATCAATTTTTCTCAATGAAAGTATTAAATTTACTGACACATAAAGGTATATCAGACAATTTTTTTCCAGACAATATTTGCCATATTTGGGAAAAAAATTTTTTAAGTATTTTTCTCTTTTTTTTAAGTGTTGATTTATTTAAATTCATTGAAAAAAAAAATTAGCTTACTCAATGGAGGAAAGGCATTTCCCAAAAATAAAAATACAATTTATGAGAAAAAAATTTGTCTTGCCAATAATTTTTCTAGCTCATCTCAAGGAAATTTAATCTATTTTAAAACTTACATGGTAAATAACTGTAATTGATTTACTTAAGGGTTTTTTTTTGTTGTTGTTGTTGTTGTTCATACATAGGAGTATGATTTAATACGTTTAGTCACAATGACGGGGGTATGAGAAATGATTAGTGACCTGAGTGGGGTATATATGTTATACTTTTGAGTATATCTTAATTTATATTATAGTAAATAGAAACATTCGAAACCCAGATGGTTATAGAAAGGATGGAAAGAAAGTACTCCCCATAAGTAATCTTTTAATCATGGTGATAGCACCATTTGCGAAGTGCCTATTATAGGCCAGATGATCATATATTATTACATTAATTTTTATGACATCTCAGTAAATTAAAGGGAGTTGTCCTGTACTTTGTTATTGAAGCTCTATATATCATAAAGCAGCTTCAGCTTATTCAACCTATTGGTGACCAATTCAGTTATCACAATTGGTTTGAATTTCTTCACATATATGTTGCTGCCTGTCGAGGTTGAATTTAACCCTTCAATCTCCCAGATTTGAAACAATAATACAAAGATTTACCACATCAGATACGGTGCTAGTCAGACCATGTTCCTAAGGCAGATTGAGATGGGATGCTCTGCTGGGAAGTAGAACCTGGAGGTTGTCCATTTTGGTTAGTTATTACCCACCTGCATCCATGACTGGTAAGATTCCTAGCAAGGAAGATTCTTGCACTGATACTCTCTTCTTTTTTTCTTGTTTACAATTTTTTTTTTTGTTGTTGTTGTTATTTAGAACTTTGATGATCTAATCTCTTAGTAACTTTCTTTTTTTTTAATTAATTTATTTTTTTACTTTACAATATTGTATTGGTTTTGCCATACATTGACATGAATCTGCCATGGGTGTACATGTGTTGCCCATCCTGAACCCCCCTCGCACCACCCTCCCCATCCCATCCCTCTGGGTCATCCCAGTGCACCAGCCCAGAGCACCCTGTATCATGCATTGAACCTGGACTGGCGATTCATTTCACGTGTGATAATTTACATGTTTCAGTGCCATTCTCCCATATCATCCCTCCCTCGCCCTCACCCACAGAGTCCAAAAGACTGTTCTATACATCTGTGTCTCTTTTGCTGTCTTGCTTACAGGGTTATTGTTACCATCTTTCTAAATTCCATATATATGCGTTAGTATACTGTATTGTTGTTTTTCTTTCTGGCTTACTTCACTCTGTATAATAGGCTCCAGTTTCATCCACCTCATTAGAACTGTACTCCATTGTGTATATGTTCCACAGCTTTCTTATCCATTCATCTGCTGATGGACATCTAGGTTGCTTCCATATCCTGGCTACTATAAACCGTGCTGCAATGAACATTGGGGTACACGTGTCTCTTTCAATTCTGGTTTCCTCGGTGTGTATGCCCAGCAGTGGGATTGCTGGGTCATGTGGCAGTTCTATTTCTGGTTTTTTAAGGAATCTCCACACTGTTCTCCATAGTGGCTGTACTAGTTTGCATTCCCACCAACAATGTAAGAGGGTTCCCTTTTCTCCACACCCTCTCCAGCATTTATTGCTTGTAGACTTTTGGATAGCAGCCATTCCAACTAATGTGAAATGGTACCTCATTGTGGTTTTGATTTGCATTTCTCTGATAATGAGTGATGTTGAGCATCTTTTCATATGTTTGTTAGCCATCTTTATGTCTTCGGAGAAATGTCTGTTTAGTTCTTTGGCCCACTTTTTGATTGGGTGGTTTATTTTTCTGGAATTGAGCTGCAGGAGTTCTTGTATATTTTTGAGATTAATTCTTTGTTGCTTCGTTTCTATTATTTTCTCCCATTCTGAAGGCTGTCTTTCCCCCTTGCTTATAGTTTCCTTTGTTGTGCAGAAGTTTTTAATTTTAATTAGGTCCCATTTGTTTATTTTTGCTTTTCTTTCCAATATTCTGGGAAGTGGGTCATAGAGGATCCTGCTGTGATGTATGTCAGAGAGTGTTTTCCCTATGTTTTCCTTTGGGAGTTATAAGTTTCTGGTCTTACGTTTAGATCTTTAATCCATTTTGAGTTTATTTTTGTGTATGCTATTAGATAGTGATCTAGTTTCATTCTTTTACAAGTGGTTGACCAGTTTCCCCAGCACCACTTGTTAAAGAGATTGTCTTTTCTCCATTGTATATTCTTGCCTCCTTTGTCAATGATATGGTGTCCATAGGTGCGTGGATTTATCTCTGGGCTTTCTATTTTGTTCCATTGATCAATATTTCTGTCTTTGTGCCAGTAACATACTGTCTTGATGACTGTGGCTTTGTAGTAGAGCCTAAAGTCAGGCAGGTTGATTCCTCTAGTTCCATTCTTCTTTCTCAAGATTGCTTTGGCTATTCGAGGATTTTTGTATTTCCATACAAATTGTGAAATTATTTGTTCTAGTTCTCTGAAAAATACCATTGGTAGCTTGATAGGGATTGCATTGAATCTATAAATTGCTTTGGGTAATATACTCATTTTCACTATATTGATTCTTCTGATCCATGAACACGGTATATTTCTCCATCTATTTCTGTTCTCTTTGACTTCTTTCACCAGTGTTTTATAGTTTTATACATATAGGTCTTTTGTTCCTTTAGGTAGATATATTCCTAAGTATTTTATTCTTTTCATTGCAATGATGAATGGAATTGTTTCCTTAATTTCTCTTTCTGTTTTCTCATTGTTAGTGTATAGGAATGCAAGGGATTTCTATGTGTTGATTTTATATTCTGCAACTTTACTATATTCATTGATTAGTTCTAGTAATTTTCTGGTGAAGTCTTTAGGGTTTTCTTTGTAGAGGATCATGTAATCTGCAAACAGTGAGAGTTTTACTTCTTCTTTTCCTATTTGGATTCCTTTTATTTCTTTTTCTTCTCTAATTTCTGTGGCCGAAACTTCCAAAACTATATTGAATATTAGTTGTTAGAGTGGGCACCCTTGTCTTGTTCCTGACTTTAGGGGAAATGCTTTCAATTTTTTACCACTGAGTATAATGTTTGCTGTGGGTTTATCATATATAGGTTTTATTATGTTGAGGTATGTTCCTTCTATTCCTGCTTTCTGGAGAGTTTTTATCATACATGGATGTGGATGTTGAATTTTGTCAAAGGCTTTCTCTGAGTCTATTGAGATAATCATATGGCTTTTATTCTTCAATTTGTTAATGTGGTGTATTACATTGATTGATTTGCGGATATTGAAGAATCCTTGCATCCCTGAGATAAAGCCCACTTGGTCATGAGGTATGATCTTTTTAATATGTTGTTGGATTCTGTTCTCTAGAATTTTGTTAATGATTTTTGCATCTATGTTCATCAGTGATATTGGCCTGTAGTTTTCTTTTTTGTGGCATCTTTGTCAGGTTTTGGTATTAAGGTGATGGTGGCCTCATAGAATGAGTTTGGAAGTTTACCTTCCTCTGCAATTTTCTGGAAGAGTTTGAGCAGGATAGGTGTTAGCTCTTCTCTAAATTTTTGGTAGAATTCAGCTGTGAAGCCGTCTGGACCTGCACTTTTGCTTGTTGGAAGATTTCTGATTACAGTTTCAATTTCTGTGCTTGTTATGGGCCTGTCAAGATTTTTTATTTCTTCCTGGTTTAGTTTTGGAAAGTAGTACTTTTCTAAGAATTTGTCCATTTCTTCCCCGTTGTCCATTTTATTTGCATGTAGTTGCTGGTAATAGTCTCTTATGATCCTTTGTATTTCTGTGTTGTCTGTTGTGATCTCTCCATTTTCATTTCTAATTTTGTTGATTTGATTTTTCTCCCTTTGTTTCTTGATGAGTCTGGCTAATGGTTTGTCAATTTTATTTATCTTCTCAAAGAACCAGCTTTTGGCTTTGTTGATTTTTGCTATGGTCTCTTTTGTTTCTTTTGCATTTATTTCTGCCCTAATTTAAGATTTCTTTCCTTCTACTAACCTTGGTGTTCTTCATTTCTTCCTTTTCTAGTTGCTTTAGGTGTAGAATTCCATTATTTATTTGACTTTTTTCTTGTTTCTTGAGGTAAGCCTGTATTGCTATGATCCCTTTAGCACTGCTTTTACAGTGTCCCATAGGTTTTGAGTTATTGTGTTTTCATTTTCATTTGTTTCTATGCATATTTTAATTTCTTTTTTGATTTCTTCTGTGATTTGTTGGTTTTTCAGCAGTGTGCTGTTCAGCCTCCATATGTTGGCATTTTTAATAGTTTTTCTCGTGTATTTGATATCTGATCTTACTGCATTGTGGTCAAAAAAGATGCTTGGAATGATTTAAATTTTTTTTTTTTTAATTTACCAAGGCTATATTTATAGCCCAGGATGTGATCTATCCTGGATAAGGTTCCATGTGTGCTTGAGAAAAAGGTGGAATTCATTGTTTTGGGGTAAAATGTTCTATAGATATCAATTAGGTCTAACTGGTCTATTTTATCATTTAAAGTTTGTGTTTCCTTGTTAATTTTCTATTTAGTTAATCTATCCATAGGTGTGAGTGGGGTATTAAAGTCTCCCACTATTATTGTGTTATTGTTAATTTCCCCTTTCATACTTTTTAACATTTATCTTACAATTTTTTTGTGCTCCTATGTTGGGTGCATATATATTTATAATTGTTATATCTTCTTCTTCAATTGACCCTTTGATCATTATGTAGTGTCCATCTTTGTCTCTTATCACAGCCTTTGTTTTAAAGTCTATTTTATCTGATATGAGTATTGCTACTCCTGCTTTCTTTTGGTCTCTATTTGCATGGAATATCTTTTTCCAGCCCTTCAGCCCTTCACTTTCAGTCTGTATGTGTCCCCTGTTCTGAGGTGGGTCTCTTGTAGACAACATATGTAGGGGTCTTATTTTTGTATCCATTCAGCCAGTCTTTGGCTTTTGGTTGGGGCATTCAACCCATTTACGTTTAAGGTAATTATTGATAAGTATGATCCCATTGCCATTTACTTTATTGTTTTGGGTTCGAGTTTATACACCCTTTTTGTGTTTCCTGTCTAGAGAAGATCCTTTAGAATTTGTTGGAGAGCTGGTTTGGTGGTGCTGAATTCTCTCAGCTTTTGCTTGTCTGTAAAGCTTTTGATTTCTCCTTCATATTTGAATGAGATCCTTGCTGGGTACAGTAATCTGGGCTGTAGGTTATTTTCTTTCATCACTTTAAGTATGTCTTGCCATTTCCTCCTGGCCTGAAGTGTTTCTTTTGAAAGATCAGCTCTTATCCTTATGGGAATCCCCTTGTGTGTTATTTGTTGTTTTTCCCTTGCTGCTTTTAATATTTGTTCTTTGTGTTTGATCTTTGTTAATTTGATTAATATGTGTCTTGGGGTGTTTCGCCTTGGGTTTATCCTGTTTGGGACTCTCTGGGTTTCTTGGATTTGGGTGATCATTTCCTTCTCCATTTTAGGGAAGTTTTCAACTATTATCTCTTCAAGTATTTTCTCATGGTCTTTCTTTTTGTCTTCTTCTTCTGGGAAGCCTATGATTTGAATGCTGGAGCGTTTAACATTGTCCCAGAGGTCTTTGAGGTTGTTCTCATTTCTTTTAATTTTTTTTTTTCTTTTTTCCTCTCTGTTTCATTTATTTCTACCATTCAATCTTCTACCTCACTTATCCTATCTTCTGCCTCCATTATTCTACTGTTTGTTCCCTCCAGAGTGTTTTTGATCTCATTTATTGCATACAATTATTCATTATATGTTGACTCTTTTTTATTTCTTCTAGGTGCTTGTTAAACCTTTCTTGCATCTTATCGATCCTTGTCTCCAGGCTATTTATCTGTAACTTCAATTTGTTTTCAAGGTTTTGGATCATTTTCACTATCATTATTCCGAAATCTTTATCAGGTAGATTCCCTATCTCTTCCTCTTTTATTTGGTTTGGTAAGCATTTATCTTGTTCCTTTGCCTGCTCAGTATTTCTCTGCCTTTTCATCTTATTTATATTGGTGTGTTTGGGGTGGCCTTTCTGTATTCTGGCAGTTTGTGGTTCCTCCTTATTGTGGAGGTTCCTTGCTGTGGGTGGGTACGACGTGTGGCTTGTCAAGGTTTCCTGGTTAGGGAAGCTTGTAAATGTGTTCCTGTGGGTGGAGCTGGATTTCTTCTCTCTGGAGCACAACGAAGTGTCCAGTAATGAGTTTTGAGATGTCGATGGGTTTGGTGTGACTTTGGGCAGCCTGTATATTGAAGCTCAGGGCTATGTCCCTGTGTTGCTGGAGAATTTGTGTGGTATCTCTTACTCTAGAACTGGTTGTCCTTGGGTGGTGCTTGGTTTCAGCATAGGTATGGAGGCATTTGATGAGCTCCTATTGATTAGAATCACTACGAACAAAGCTAGTGGAGGTGATAGAATTCCAGTTGAGCTATTCCAAATCCTGAAAGATGATGCTGTGAAAGTGCTGCACTCAATATGCCAGCAAATTTGGAAAACTCAGCAGTGGCCACAGGACTGGAAAATGTCAGTTTTCATTCCAATCCCAAAGAAAGACAATGCCAAAGAATGCTCAAACTACCGCACATTTGCACTCATCTCACACGCTAGTAAAGTAATGCTCAAAATTCTCCAAGCCAGGCTTCAGCAATATGTGAACTGTGAACTTCCTTATGTTCAAGCTAGTTTTAGAAAAGGCAGAGGAACCAGAGATCAAATTGCTAACATCCGCTGGATCATGGAAAAAGCAAGAGAGTTCCAGAAAAACATCTATTTCTGCTTTATTGACTATGCCAAAGCCCTTGACTGTGTGGATCACAATAAACTGTGGAAAATTCTGAAAGAGATGGGAATACCAGACCACCTGATCTGCCTCTTGAGAAACCTATATACAGGTCAGGAAGCAACAGTTAGAACTGGACATGGAATAACAGACTGGTTCCAAATAGGAAAAGGAGTGCGTCAAGGCTGTATATTTTCAGCCTGTTTATTTAACTTATATGCAGAGTACATCATGAGAAACGCTGGGCTGGAAGAAAGCTGGAATCAAGATTGCTGGGAGAAATCTCAATAACCTCAGATATGCAGATGACCCCACCTTTATGGCAGAAAGTGAAGAGGAACTAAAAAGCCTCTTGATGAAGGTGAAAGAGGAGAGTGAAAAATTGGCTTAAAGCTCAACATTCAGAAAATGAAGATCATGGCATCTGGTCCCATCACTTCATGGGAAATAGATGGGGAAACAGTGGAAACAGTGTCAGACTTTATTTTTGGGGCTCCAAAATTACTGCAGATGGTGACTGCAGCCATGAAATTAAAAGACGCTTACTCCTTGGAAGGAAAGTTATGACCAACCTAGATAGCATATTCAAAAGCAGAGACATTACTTAGCCAACAAAGGTCCGTCTAGTCAAGGCTATGGTTTTTCCAGTGGTCATGTATGGATGTGAGAGTTGGACTGTGAAGAAGGCTGAGCGCTGAAGAATTGATGCTTTTGAACTGTGGTGTTGGAGAAGACTCTTGAGAGTCCCTTGGACTTCAAGGAGATCCAACCAGTCCATTCTGAAGGAGATCAGCCCTGGGATATTTGGAAGTAATGATGCTAAAGCTGAAACTCCAGTACTTTGGCCACCTTATGCGAAGAGATGTACTCATTGGAAAAGACTCTGATGCTGGGAGGGATTGGGGGCAAGAGGAGAAGGGGACGACAGAGGATGAGATGGCTGGGTGGCATCACTGACTCAATGGACGTGAGTCTGGGTGAACTCTGGGAGTTGGTGATAGACAGGGAGGCCTGGTGTGCTGCAATTCATGGGGTTGCAAAGAGTCGGACATGACTGAGCAACTGATCTGATCTGATCTGATCTATTGATTAATGTTCCCTGGATTCAGGAGTTCTCAGGTGTTCTCAGGATTTGGACTTAAGCCTCCTGCCTCTGGTTTTCAGTCTTATTTTTACAGTAGCCTCAAGACTTCTCCATCTATACAGCACCGATGGTAAAACATCTAGGTTAATGATGAAAAGTTTCTTCACAGTGAGGGACACCTAGAGAGGTACACAGAGTTACATGGAGAAGAGAAGAGGGAGGAAGGAGACAGAGGTGGCCAGGAGGATAAAAGGGGAAATCAAAAGGAGAGAGACAGATCCAGCCAGTAATCAGTTCCCTAAATGTTCTCCACAGCCCAGAACACACAAAGAGTTTCACAGGGTGGGTAGAGAAGAAAAGGGGGAAGGGGGAGATAGAGGCGACCTGGTGGAGAGAAAGGAGAGTCAAAAGGAGGAGAAAGCAACCAGGCCAGTGATCTCACTCCCAAGTAAAAATGGGTACTGAAGATTGAGTTCTTAAGGGTACAAAGTTGATAACAAATACCAAAAAGCAAAGATTAAAAATCTAGTGTAGAGGTTAGATTCTCAAAAATACAATATTAAAAAAAAAAACTATGTCACAAAAATTATTAAAAATATATATATATATATGAAGTTTGCTTTAAAAATAGGGTCTTTTTTTTGCAAGGTAATAGTTGTTATAAAAATGAAAATTAAAGGAGTAATAGAGACTTAAATTAAAAAAAAATTTTTTTTAATTAAAAGAATGATAACCAGAAGGGAAAGAGACACGTGCACCCCAATGTTCATCGCAGCACTGTTTACAATAGCCAGGACATGGAAGCAACCTAGATGTCCATCAGCAGATGAATGGATAAGAAAGCTATGGTACATATACACAATGGAGTATTACTCAGCCATTAAAAAGAATACATTTGAATCAGTTCTAATGAGGTGGATGAAACTGGAGCCTATTATACAGAGTGAAGTAAGCCAGAAGGAAAAACACCAATACAGTATACTAATGCATATATATGGAATTTAGAAAGATGGTAACAATAACCTGGTGTACGAGACAGCAAAAGAGACACTGATGTATAGAACAGTCTTATGGACTCTGTGGGAGAGGGAGAGGGTGGGAAGATTTGGGAGAATGGCATTGAAGCATGTAAAATACCATGTAAGAAACGAGTTGCCAATCCAGGTTCGATGCACGATACTGGATGCTTGGGGCTAGTGCACTGGGACGACCCAGAGGGATGGTATGGGGAGGGAGGAGGGAGGAGGGTTCAGGATGGGGAACACATGTATACCTGTGGGGGATTCATATTGATATTTGGCAAAACTAATACAATTATGTAAATTTTAAAAATAAAAGAAAAGAAAAGAAAAAAAAATGATAATAGTAAAAATATATCTAGGGCTTTCTCTGGAGCTGTTGCAGACAGTGTGGGGTCAGTTCATTTTCAGATAGTTCCTTGGTCCAGCTTGTACTTCTCAAGGTCTATAGGCCCCTTCCTATGTAGTTGGTGCAACTACAGGGTTTTAATCTATTGCACCTGTCACTTCCAAAGCGGTTCCCTCTATTTTCGCTTCTTCTGTTTACTAGTCTCTTCAGTGTCTAATTTCCGCCCTGACACAAGGGGGGCAGTGATGGTCACTTTTTTTAGGCTCACTTGTTCAGTTGTGCTGTGAGGAGGGAGGAACACTGCAAACAAATATCACTGGCATGTGCTCACAGTGATTCAGCTACACTGGGTTTGCCTCGGCTCAGTGTGTGCGCTTTCCCAGTCTACACTGCTCAGGCTCTAGGTTTCTCTACCGGGAACTGTCTGATGCTGGCCCTGCATTGTAGGCACTCTCCAGGTCTAAGCCGCTCAGGTTCAGGTTCCGGGGTACTCCATAAAGGCATAGATTTGGTTGGGCCTGCATTTTGTGCTTGTCCCAGGTCTGAGCAGCTCAGGTGACGAGGTGCTTGGCGAGCACAGTCGCCTCCAGTTAAAGGCTGTGACTTATCGCCTCCTCTATCCTAGCCACTCAGTTTTCTGGGTGTACAACAGGTGCGCCTTCTCAGATGTGCCGTGTGTCTCTTCTGGGGAGCTGATCTCTGGCTGCGACCCTCCCGGCGGATGTTGATCGTCCAGAATCCCAAGAAGTCTTGGTTAGCAACGATGTCTGCTTGCAGTTTGGTACAGGATGCCTCCCTGGGGCCGCAATTGCCCCTTTCTGGCTCTGGCTGCCCTCGCCTGCCTGTCTCCAGTGGGGAATGTGCCGGTCTGCAGCCGGCTAGCTCTGCTCAATCCTTTGTTCTGTGAGTGGGCCTGGTTGTGTCTTAGGTTAGGGCTTTTCGCAGGATAGCTATCCCACAGTCTGGGTTGCTATCTCAAGCTAGTACCTTCAGATTGCCCTTGGCGCATTCAGACCTGGTCCTTATCCTAAGCAATGCAGCCTGCGCCTCCCTGTCCAGCCCCCGCTTGCTAGTGGGAGATGCGAGCATCTGGGCTGCTCCACTGGGAGTTGCTGTTAGGCACATAATCTGTGAGTTTTAATTATTTATTTATTTTTCCTTCCAGTTATTTTGCCCTTTGAGATTCCAAGGCTTGCCACAGACCCACCAGAGAGAATGTTTCCTGGTGTTTGGAAACTTCTCTCTTTTTTAAGTCTCCCTTCCTGGGATGCATCTCCATCCCTACCTCTTTTGTCTCTCTTTTTATCTTTTATATTTTGTCCTACCTCCTTTCAAAGGCAATGGGCTGCCTTTTTGGGTGCCTGATGTCCTCTGCCAGCATTCAGAAGTTGTTTTGTGGAATTTGCTCAGCATTCAAATGTTCTTTCGATGAATTTGTGGGGAAGAAAGTGGTCTCCCTGTTCTATTCCTCCTCCATCTTCTTGATATTCTCTTCTAATCTCAGATCTCTAGGGAAATAAACTAGTGGGGTTCTCTTCCAAACTTGTTAAAGAATCCTGATCTGGTCACTTTTTATAATGAATTTAATGTGACCTTTAAACATTTTTGTTTGTATTTTTTACTCTCTTAAGATTTGTTTTCTTATGACAACCTTTATTTTCATTTTCTGATTAGAAACAGACAATTTCACAGAGAAATAAAGTATTTAGACAGTCTAAACATCAGGCAGTAAGTGTTTATTGATTATCCACTATGGAGGATGTTATAGAGTATTCAAAAGAAACATGCAAAATTAGTCTAACTCTTAAAGAAGCTTAAAATCAGCTGAGAAGGCATATATATTTGGGAAATGAATAACACTGAAACACTGTATGATTAGGTGGAAAATGGCTAGCACAGAAAATAAGGTGGCCCTAAATCTTGTGCAATTTTAAATTAAGAAATCTAGTTAAAATGTGTTTGTCTCCAAAATATAAGAAGTAATTAGTGTCAGGGAGATGTTTATACAAGTTTCAGGAATCATAACATTAAACATACAGTCTCTGGAGTTAGATAGTTCGATTTAATCTGCCTTTTATTTGCCATTTATCAGCTGTGTGATTTTAGAAGCTCTCTTAACCTCTTTGTGCCTTGTTTTGTCATCTGTAAATTGGGAGCAGTTTATTTCTAACTTATACTATGTATGTGATGTGAGCAATGCTCATGTTTGCTATGTTGTGCTAAAGCTAAGTATGCTGCTACTGCTGCTGCCAAGTCGCTTCAGTCGTGTCCGACTCTGTGTGACCCCATAGATGGCAGCCCACCAGCCTCCCTTGTCCCTGGGATTCTCCAGGCAAGAACTCTGCAGTGGGTTGCCATTGCCTTCTCCAATGCAAGAAAGTGAAAGTGAAGTCGCTCAGTCGTGTCTGACTCTTAGCGACCCCATGGACTTCAGCCTACCAGGCTCCTCTGCCCATGAGATTTTCCAGGCAAGAGTACTGGAGTGGGGTGCCATTGCCTTCTCCAGCTAAGTATGCTACAACTCAATAATTTAGACACTTGCAGGCAGTTAAATACTTGGCTGGAGTCATTAGATATTCAAATTATTTGACTAAGGAATTCTACTCATATGTTTTTATTATAAGCAAGAAGAGTAGGGGCAGGCTCCATTAACATTAGTTGAGATTATTATACTTAGTGAAGTTCACAGCATTAAAAAAATATTAATAACTTCAATGAAAACCCTGTGACTTACCCTTATTAGTTCCAGATAGGTAAATACTTTGCTAGTGAGTAATAAGTAAAATTAGCTTTCAACTCATAACATTATAAGTACAAGATTCTTGATATAAATATTAGTCATGCCACAGTAGAAACACATCTCTAGCTACACAAATAAGTTTAAGAAACACAATTATTATAGTAAAATAATTGGAAACAATTTAATAGTCAGTGTCAAAAGAATCTCCCTGCAATGCAGAAGACCTGGGTTCAATCCCTGGGTTGGGAAGATCCCTTGGAGAAGGAAAT
This sequence comes from Bos grunniens, assembly GCF_055505025.1. Lineage (NCBI taxonomy): Eukaryota > Metazoa > Chordata > Mammalia > Artiodactyla > Bovidae > Bos > Bos grunniens. The sequence continues at coordinate 75,500,763 of NC_141170.1, forward strand.
GGCAACCCACTCCAGTATTCTTTCCTTGAGAATTCTATGGACAGACCATGGAGTCACAAACAGTCAGACATGACTGAGTGACTAACACCTTCACTAACTTCATCAATGAACTAGTAAAATGAAATTTGGTAAATAAACATAAAAATAAAGTTGTTGAAATTAAATTTAGTACAATTATTATTCAAAAGTTTATAAGGCACATAATTAAATAACACATAATCAGTACAATTATACAAAATATGTAAACATGGATGGTAGAGGCAAACACAAAATTATTGGTTTGTGCAATATATGATTCATATTTACTTTAGTCTGTATTATTTTTTCCATAAAAATCCCAAGGAAAGAAACTTAGAGGTAATTTATTAATACATACATTGTTGAAATCATTAATTTATTTATAAAATTACTTTGAAAATATATAAATTATATATAAACCCACTGAGATTAGTTCCTTGTATATGATAATACTAAGACAAAGTTATTTCCCTTAAGACATTCCAGGCTACTGAATTCAGTAAAGGCATTTATATTTTCAAAATTATTTTCTACTTAGAAAAAAATAATCTAGATTTGTATAACATTCTTTCTTTCCTGCAAAATGAAATCTAGGTGGTTTTATATATATATATAATAAAGAGGAGGCTCTATGGGCTCCCCTCGTGGCTCAGATGGTAAGGAATCCACCTGCAATGCAGGAGAACCAGGTTGGGAAGACCCCTGAAGAAGGGAATGGCTACCCACTCCAGTATTCTTGCCTGGAGCATTCGATGGACCAGCCCACCTGGAGCCTGGTGGGCTATAGTCCATGGGGTCACAAAGATTCAGACATGACTAAGTGACTAACATTATACCACTATATAATATATATACCTGGAATGTGTAATACATTTTAAGAGAAAAATTTTCCTAATACCATAAAGTAAATTATTAACAAATTCAACTTTATGAAAATTACTTTTCCATTAGAAAAATTACTGTGAATGAAGGCAATAAAACACAAAACGGTACTGGATAATGATATTTATAACACATGCATGTGTGTATGCCAAGTTGCTTCAGTTGTGTCCAACTTTTTATGACCCCATGGACGTCATCCCTCCTGGTTTTTCTGTCCATGGAATTCTCCAGAAGAGAATACTGCAGTGGGTTGCCATGCCTTCCTCCAGGGATCTTACCAACCCAGGGATCAAACCCGTTTCTCCTGCAGCTCCTGCATTGCAAGTGGATTCTTTACCTCTTGAGCCACCAGGCAAGTCCCCTATAATAGGTAACGCAAATTAGTTTACTATATAAGATAGAAAAAAATTTAAAGGATCATCAGACAATTGGAAAACAGGGCCAAATAAATAACATGATACAGCAAGCATCCTGAGTTATGTTGTCATTATATTGGTGTATTCATTCAGTTCAGTTCAGTCACTCAGTTGTGTCCTACTCTTTGCAACCCCATGAATCGCAGCATGCCAGGCCTCCCTGTCTATCACCAACTCCTGGAGTTCATTCAGACTTACATCCATCAAGTCAGTGATGCCATCCAGCTATCTCATCCTCTGTTGTCCCCTTCTCTTCCTGCCCCCAATCCCTCCCAGCATCAGAGTCTTTTCCAATGAGTCAACTCTTTGCATGAAGTGGCCAAAGTACTGGAGTTTCAGTTTCAGCATCAGTCCTTCCAATGAACACCCAGGACTGATCTTTTTAGGATAGACTGGTTGGATCTCCTTGCAGTCCAAGGGACTCTCAAGAGTCTTCTCCAACACCACAGTTCAAAAGCATCAATTCTTTGGTGCTCAGCTTTCTTCACAGTACAACTCTCACATCCATACATGACCACTGGAAAAACCATAGCCTTGACTAGATGGACCTTTGTTGGCAAAGTAATGTCTCTGCTTTTGAATATGCTATCTAGGTTGGTCATAACTTTCCTTCCAAGGAGTAAGCGTCTTTTAATTTCATGGCTGCAGTCACCATCTGCAGTAATTTTGGAGCCCAAAAAATAAAGTCTGACACTGTTTCCACTGTTTCCCCATCTATTTCCCATGAAGTGATGGGACCAGATGCCATGATCTTCATTTTCTGAATGTTGAGCTTTAAGCCAATTTTTCACTCTCCTCTTTCACTTTCATCAAGAGGCTTTTTAGTTCCTCTTCACTTTCTGCCATAAAGGTGGGGTCATCTGCATATCTGAGGTTATTAATATTTCTCCCAGCAATCTTGATTCCAGCTTGTGTTTCTTCCAGCCCAGCGTTTCTCATGATGTACTCTGCATATAAGTTAAATAAGCAGGGTGACAATATTCAGCCTTGATGAACTCCTTTTCCTATTTGGAACCAGTCTGTTGTTCCATGTCCAGTTCTAACTGTTGCTTCCTGACCTGTATATAGGTTTCTCAAGAAGCAGATCAGGTGGTCTGGTATTCCCATCTCTTTCAGAATTTTCCACAGTTTATTGTGATCCACACAGTCAAAGGCTTGGCATAGTCAATAAAGCAGAAATAGATGTTTTTCTGGAACTCTCTTGCTTTTTCCATGATCCAGCGGATGTTGGCAATTTGATCTCTGATTCCTCTGCCTTTTCTAAAACCAGCTTGAACATCTAACCTTCCTAAAAAGATTATTTTCAACTAAAACTGCTGCAGAAGAAATAGAAAACCTGGGTCATCACGTAACGATTAAGGAACAAAGATGTTAGATAAAAATATGTTCTCATAAAGAAAGCTAAGTCCAAATGTTTTTCTATGTGAATTATATCCAAAATTAAAAAGAAAAACATATACAAAGTATTTCAGAAAATAAAATAATAGGGAAAAACATCAAATTCATTTTATGAGCCTAGTATAAATCTGATGGGAGCTTCCCAGACGGCTCAGTGATAAAATATCTGCCTGGCAATGTAGGAGATGTAGGTTTAGTGCCTGGGTCAGGAAGATCCCTGGAGAAGGTAATGGCAACCCACTCCAGTATTGCCTGTAAATCCCATGGACAGGGGAGCCTGGTTGGCTACAGTCCATGGGGTCTCAAAAGAGTCAGACATGACTTACCAACTAAATAACAATAACATAAACCTGATATCAAATTTAGAGAAAGAATTAGAAACAAAAATTACAGGTCAATCTTACTTTGAATATAAATGAAAAATCACTGAATAGGCAACCCCAAATCCAGCAATATATAAGAAAGATACTACATCATAACCCACCTGCATGTAAGAAAGTGAAAGTGAAAGTCACTCAGTTGTGTCTGACTCTTCGTGACCCCATGGACTGTACAGTCCATGAAATTCTCCAGGCCAGAATACTGGAGTGGGTAGACTTTCCCTTCTCCAGGGGATCTTCCCAACTCAGGAATCCAACCCAGGTCTCCCACATTGCAGGTGGATTCTTTACCAGCTGAGCCACAAGGGAAGCCTAAGAATACTGGAGTGGGTAGCCTATCCCTTCTCTAGCAGATCTTGCTGACCCAGGAACTGAACAGGGGTCTCCCGTATTGCAGGCAGATTCTTTACCCATTGAGCTATCAGGGAAGCCCTGCATATAAGGAAGCAGATTTAATTCAACATTCAACAACCTACACTGTAATTATCCACATTAGTAGAAATAGAAAAATTATATAATCATTTCAATGGAAGCTTAAATAAATCTGTGATCAAATCCAACAAACTTTACCTATTGTGTATGTATAAACCACACATATTGGTGGTGGTTTAGGTGCTAAGTCATGTCCAACTCTTGCAACCCCATGGACTGTAGCCTGCCAGGCTCCTCTGTCCATGGGATTCTTCAGGCAAGAACACTGGAGTGGGTTGCCATTTCCTTCTCCAGGGGATCTTCCCAACCCAGGGATCAAACCCAGGTCTCCCGCATTGCAGGCAGATTCTTTACCAACTGAGCTATGAGGGAAGCCCATATGGCTTCCATATATATATATGAAATATATATATATATATATATTACCAAATTAGGAATAAAAATAAACCTCTTTAACCTGATAAAGGAAATAAAAAAATATTCAAACAAATTATTAGAATAAGTAAATTTAGCAGTTTCTTGATAAAATGCCAATATATAAAATTTAATTTTTGTATGTATGAATACCATTTTTTAGTATATAATATTAATACACAGATATAATACGAACACACAAACTCAACTCAATATATAAAATATGATTTTATTTGTACACAATATATAAAAGTAACATTTCCAATAGAAACAACGTACACCAAAGTGCACCTAGGAGCAAAATAATGTATAAAAATTTTAAAGGAGAAAATTATAAAAATTTACAGAAAAATAGAAAATAAAGCATAAAAGTAAGAGATGTAAATACCACATTTGTGTATGAAAATATTAAATATCTTAAAGGTAATTTCTTTCTGAAGTGATCTAGTGAATAATGGGTAATTCTAAAAATTATTTGAAAGGATTTCTAAGTTGAATTAGCAATATAAATAATAGAATAAAGGACAAAAAACAGCTAAGATTTTTCAAAAAAGAGCCAGAGGAGCATTCATACTGTCCTGGATATAAAAATTTACTGTCAATACATGAAAAATTAGAACAATATTTTATGAGCCTAGGGTAGACTGAGAGGTCAGAATCATATCCACCCCGTATTTAAAAGACTAATTCATGGCAGTACTCCATTGCATTATCAATGGTGAAAAATGGGTTAATTATTAAATAATGCATGGATTGCTCATTTAAAAAGAAAATAAAAGAACAAAAAATAGATCTTGACCCAATATCTTACACAAAACAAAATTCCAGATAGATCTAGTACTTAAACATGCATAGCCAACTTTACAAAAGAATGTTAGAATAAAGCCTTTGTGACTTTAAACTTGAAAAAAAGTTTATTTAAAAAGATAAAAGGCTAAAACCATAAAATAAAAACTAAATTAAAATTAAATTCCATTTCTCAAAAGTTGCCATATAGAGATTAGAGAAAGCACAAACTTGAAAATGCTGTTTGCAATCTGTAAAACCAGAAAAAGGTTAGAGTAAGAAATTGATAACCTATTTTTTAAATCAAGAAGAAAAAGACAAGTATTTTAATATAAAAATGGATGAAATATCCAAACAAATATTTCAGAATAGGAAAACACAAATGGACCCAAGATTATATGAAAATATTCTCTCAACTTTATTAGAAATCAGAGAACAGCCAATTAAAAACTCTCACTTTTGTAACACTGCAACACCTGAAAATATCAAGTACTCTTAAGCACGTGAAGTAGTCACTGAAAGTGAGGGTCCAAGCTGAAACAATGACTTTGAAAAACAATTTTGGCATGATTAGTAAGCTTGAGAATATCTGATGACCCAGCAGTTCTGTTTTTCAAAATACATAGACTTGAGAAACTTTTCTGTGTAGTTACCACAAGAGATATAAAAGAACATGTGCAGCAGCACTGCATTTAATTAAAAAAAATTATTCATCAATAGTGTACCACATAAATAACTAATGGACTATTCATTCAATGGGATACAACAGTGAAGATGAGTTAGTACAATACAGATTAATCTCAAAATCCTATGTTGTATGAAAGAAGCAATTCATCATAGAATATAGAATATTTCCCCCTCTACTTAATGCCCCAAACCAGCTAAAACTAAACAATACATATTTAGGGGTAAATACAGATGTGGTAAAAATGCTAAGGCATGGGACTTCCCTGGTGGTCCAGCGGCTAAGACTCCGTGCTCCCATTGCAGGGGATCTGAGTTAGATCGGGGTCAGGGAGCTTGATCCTACATGCCACAAGTAAGACTTCACATGCTGTAACTAAGACCTGGCACAGCCAAATAAATAAATATTTTTAAACATGGTAAGGCAAAATTGCATTGTTAGCACAAAAATTTCAGTTACCTCTGATGGTGGTGAAATAGAATGTTAGCAGAAGAATGCAGGAATTTTTCAGGTGATTCTGAAGTTTGGTGTTAGGTACTGCCAAGTCTCTTCAGTCGTGTCCGACTCTGTGCGACCCCACGGACGGCAGCCTACCAGGCTTCTCCGTCCATGGGATTCTCCAGGCAAGAACACTGGAGCGGGTTGCCATTTCCTTCTCCAGGTGTTAGGTACAGGGGTGTTTATTTTATTTATTTTTATTAATGTGCTTTAAAATGTACTATATACATATTTATACATTTTCTTTGATATGACGTATTTCTCAATTTACACAGTGAAAAAAATATTTTTCTCTTCTACCAGAGCTCATTTTAATCTCTTGAACACTGAACTAAAACTATTTTGTTGTTTTGTACATTCCTAAACACTTGTTCACACTTCTGTACAAAATACTTTCTTTCAGCCATTTGATACCCTCCAAACACCTTGGAGAGTCAAGACATCTTTATTTGCTTAGAAAGGATATGGGAAAATACACCAACCCCTGTACTGAGAATTTACCATCTACCAGGTATGCTATATAATTTCAATATCTGTCTTATTTAATTAACATATTAATATCCTGAGGTATTATTATTTCCATTTTTACTTGAAGAATCAGAGGGTCATCCACATGCCGAGTTGTGATTTGAGGCCAGGCTAGTTGGATATCAACTGTGTATTTTCATTCACTCCCTGTTTTCACAGATTTAGCATTTATTTCTGACACCTTGAGATCCTGAGCTACTTGTGAGCAAGAACTGTGGGAGTGTGGTTTGGGGGAGAATGGTTACCTGTGTATGTATAGTTGGATCCCTTTGCCATTTACCTGAAACTGTCACAACATTGTTTATTGGCTGTGAAAGTGTTAGTCGCTCAATGGTGTCTCACTCTAAAGATGCTAAGGCATGGAACTTCTGTGGTGGTTCAGTGGGACCATCACCCACCAGATTCCTCTGTCCATGGAATTTTCCAGTCAAGAATACTAGAGTGGGATCCCATTTACTTCTCTGGGGGATTTTCCCGACCCAGAGTTCAAACCTGGATCTCCTGCATTGTAGTTGGATTCTTTACTGTCTGAGCCACCAGGAAAGCCTGTTAATTGGCTATACCCCAATACAAAATAAAAAGCTGAAAAAACAAAAACAAAAAATAGCTATGGTACTTCATCCTCAGAGCCCTTAACTCTGACCCAGATTAGGGTTAGAGCAATCAGTGAGTTTTAGGACATTTTGGCCCATGTATTTATCATGAGTTATAATAGCCAGAATGAGAGAGGAACATTTTAAATTATTTAATTCAATGATCTTACATTATATTTAAGTAAACTGAGGCCTGAAATGTTTAATTGGCCAGTCTCTGACACCACATCCACAGAACTAAGAGATATATCCATCTTTGTATCTCTTTTCTCCTTGGTCTTCTCTTTCCAACATCTCCCACTGTGGATTTGGCTATTTTTTCCATGTGGAGTTGGATAGGGTCCACTTGAAGAGTTTAACACCTATCTGTTTGTCCAATCTATTCCCTAACTTAGGTGTTTTCCTTAGTGAATAGAGCTGAGGACATTTTAATTAATTTATTATGTCCCTTCAATTAAGGGACCCAATTAATAATTGAAATGGATTTTTAATTGGTTTATATCCTCTAGGGTATCATATTAATAACATAAATAAACTAACAGGTTTGCATTAAATTAGAATTCATCTATATGTATATTTGTTGCCTCCCAATACATTATCTATTCTTAACCTCCAAAACCGAATGTAACTTTTTAAATGAAGATATCCTAATGGGCTCGTTTTTTGTTATTGTTATTCCACTTTAAGGCAAGGTCATAGTGTGTTCTAGTTTGAAATGAAAAATATTGATGTTATTTTTACTTTTGTCACTAGATTCATAATTTCCCCAGTTCTCCAGTCCTTTCATGTAGAAATCACTTTTGAGTAGTCTCTCTTCTTCAACAGTCTATCTGATCATAGCCTTAGGTACCACCTCAGAGAGGCAGATCATTTGTTTTTAGGTAATGAAATTGAAAATCAGAGAAGTCACACAGCATGCCTGAGCTCACACAGCAAGTTAGTAATAAGGATAGTGGTCTGTATTTAGACGTCTTGTGGATTTTTCCCTCAAATGTCATTTACTTTGGCCCTCCATTCCCCTTTGGGATGTTATAACACAAGATTACATTGGGATGAATCTTCCCTTCTGTTGAGAATAACTGAATGACTTATCTTATTGGAAAAAATAATCGAATTTCTTTCTGTTATTCCCAGCACTTAGCAAAATATCTAGGACAATAGTGTCTTATTACAAGTTATTCAGGGTAAACTGCCCAAAGGCTTCTAGCATTTTCTCCTGCCTGAAGTGTTAAATGAATGCACCCTCAGAAGGACATTTCAGTACAATCCACCCTTGAATGGTTGGGCTAATTTATTTTTGCAACATTGTTCCTGATATTTCTCTTATACAATTTATCTTCCCTGCATAGCTACCATGTTTCCCATCGGATCCCACTGACATTCTTTCTTCCCTGCCTCCAGTTCTGAAGACTCCTCTAACTCAGTGATTTGCAAAATGTAGTCCTCAGACTATGATCTGAGAAATTGGTAAAAAAGCTGATTCTTGGCCCTTCTCCTCACTATTTCTGGGGGTGAGTTCTACACTCTGTTTTAACAAGTTCTCCAGGTGATTGGGATGCATGAGAAAGTTTGAGAACAGTTATTCTACTTAATGGATGAAGAAAGGGATTCTTAGGTCTTACAAGTCTTTCAAGACTTCAATTTTTCCTAAGTGGATAAATGAAACCCTTTCTAATACTCATGCACTCTAATACCTCAAACTCCTCCTTTAACAGAATCAAATTTTCTGTATTTGGGGGTATATGCCTTATTATTCCCAAGTGAAAACTGAGGGTAAGTATTCCAGGCTTTATTTCTAATTATTCTTCCACATAATGCCTCACACTTGTTAATGCATCAATATATACTTATCGAATCACTGTATGTACATGTGCTCATTCACATCTGACTCTTTGTGACCCCATGGACTGTAACCCATCAGGCTCTTCTGCCCGTGGAATTTTCCTGGCAAGAATACTGGAGTAGAGTGCCATTTCCTTCTCCAGGGCATCTTCCCAACCCAGGGATTGAACCCACATCTCTTGCATCTCCTGCATTAGCAGGCAGATTCTTTACCACTAGCACCACCTGGGAAGTGCTATTGTATCACTAGAGGCAGGAATAATGATGATGATCATGATAATTTTTAGAGTGAATATTTGTCCTGTTTGCGGTCCAGTGACATGTTTTCCATATTCTTTCTAAGGTTGGAAATTCCTTTTTTCCATGGCATTGGAAATTAGAATAGAAAAAATTCTATTTTCCCAAAATAAAAGGCCAAACTCCCCCAATTTCTCTTATAACTAGTGCATGGCTCAATCAATGGAAAGATTTAAAAACCCAGTGATACAGAAAAGAACAGATGGAGAATTCCTTTTATCTCCTGTAGTGGTCACAGTAGCAATGGCTATTTGTTAAATTCTGGCAAAGAAGTGGTCTTGGGGGTGCTTTAGGTAAATTCAAGTTCCTTAGCAATGGCAAGTTCCAAGAGGGCAGTGGTACTCTAATGTCCATGGTGGCACCAGCACATTCTTGCATTTCTTATCAGACAAGTTCCTGAAAGATTAGCATTTAGTCTGACTCCCCAGCCTACTCACTGATTCTTTGGGCAACCCAATATCTTTCCATGCTTTTCTTAATAACTGAGTCAGTATTTGTTGCTTACACTATAGCACCCTGACTGATGCAGTAATAATAATGACTGTTCTATTTGATTGAGTAGTTGATATGTCTATTAGGCTGCCTATGCATCCCAAATATAACAGAAAATTAATTTATCTGAAAAGACAAAGATTGCAGAATAAGTCATATTTGTTTGCCTTCTGTCAGGCTTCCATACACAAATATGAATATTTGACACTCTATTGCTCCAGAGGGACAGCAGGGAGTAAAGACTAACACATTCTTTTGTGTTGTAAACTACATCATCATTGCTCAAGGGGACAATGGGTGTTGCCCTCTACCACCTGTGTCTGGGTGTTGCTAAGGTCTTTCCTTTGTCAGCTCACATTTCCAATCTTTAAGGTCAAGGTTTTCTGCTCCAGGCACATCTTGGGTGGGTAAAAGGAAGCATTCACATACAAAAGTTCAGGCAGCATGACTGGGAAAATCACCCATCTGACCCAGAGAGACTCTCTTCTTGGAAAATTACTAAATTATATCCAACTATAAAAACCTCACTTTGAATTGTCTAACAATGTGAATCTCATTTAATGTTCACAAAATCTCTGAGGTGGATGCAGAGGGTGTCATTCTTACTTTACAGATGAGGCTCTGAAAGGTAAAAATCAAGGTCATGGTTACATACCTAAATGTTAGTAGAATTAGGATTTAATTTCCTGTTGACCCAATTCAACAGCCTTTATTCTTCCTGATGAAATGCTGTCTTGCAAGGAAGGCCTCCTCTCTACAGTCTTTCTGTATACTCCACTTTCTCCTTCCCAGATTTTACTGATCACATTCTCCTTTAAGTCCTCAACATACTTCTGTTGTAGAACATAGAATACTTTGCCACTCACATTCCATACCTCTCTATCTGAAGTATAGATTACTGAGAACACAGATTATGCTTTACTTGTTTCCCATGTTCCTAGTACAGTGCATGGATTACAGTATTTGCTTAATAAATATTTATCACAAGAATGGATGGGTGAATAAAAGCAGAGGGGAAAATCCAATTCTATATAGATAATTATGACGTGTTCACTTAGCATTCCCCCGAAACACACAAGTGAAAGGGAAAAGAGAGCTCTGGAACTATCCCTTCTACTGGGATCGACTCACTATGGTTCACTTCAGAGAAAATAACTACACTCTTCTAGTTCATTACAAATAAACCCCAACTACTCCAACATTCCAGTGCAGCTGGCTTGCTTGGCTACTATCTAGATCCCTTCATAATAGCACACACTGCCATTTCATTACTGACAAGGGGCCTTGGAACCACCTAAAGAACACTCTGTGTGAGGCTGAAGTGGCAGTATTGCTGCTCCATTGCAGCTGAAGGTGTCCTCATCTGGGGAAGGACTTCTGGATAATGAACCTTAACTGCCAGTCCCTATCAAGGAAGTCAAGCCACTTTCCAAAGCTTGGGAGTCATTTGCTTGCATTAGATGGTGTCTGAGCTCTAGAGGTTGATGTGGAACCAGCAATGTATGTAATGAACATTTATGGAATTAAATGCTACGGCCATCATGATTACACAAAACTAAAAACAAATAAAGAAGTGACCATACAATCTGCTTGCATTGCATTCCACTTGGAGAATCCAATTTGTAATTCTGAGGGAGAGAAAATACTATCTCTCCCCATTCCTTTCTTTTAAAAGAGGTGGCAGAGGAGAGGAAGTAGTGCATAGGTTTTGAGTTCCAAAGACCAGGGTCTAATATTGGCTTCCTCTCACATTCATTGTTGACCTTCAGAAAGTTCCTTCCCATCCCTTAGACTCCAATTTCTCTTCAGCAAAATAAGTATCATAATATCTTCCTCTCACTCTGCCCATAAGGATTAAATGAGATGGTGTACATGAAATATCTGCTCTATTGTACCTGCTTGTTTAATTTTTTCTCGTTTACCACTGATTTATCTGTGTCCTCCTCGCTCCTTTATCTCAGCACAGAAGTACATTGTGTTCTATTGAGGGTGACCTGCAGGCCTTTCTGAAAGAGAAGGTAGAAGACAAGGGAAAGCAAGAATTTATTAGTTATGCAAAGAATCCTTTCCTCCAAGGATGAACATTCTACAGGCAGGAGAAAAGAATCCATGGGGACCTGGGCAGATTGAAACAGCTGTACACTGAGGAGGTTCATGCTGGGAGAAGACATTTCCTTTAAAGTGTTTCTGCATCTTCAAAGCACAACATTGAAAAAGGCCAAATGATGTTCCCTCTGCTGAATAAAGCTGGGACAGCTGCTTTAACCTCACTACATGTGGGAAAAGGGCTTTGATGAACTGAGAGTGGCTTTATGGGCAGTGACTTCCTTCTTGGTCCTGGACCGTAAGCAATTTGTGCAATGCGAATAGAACAGACTATTCCATTTCTAAGTTTTCTCTGTGTGGACTGCCTCTGGTCCACAGGGATGTTGCTAAAACGGTCTTTGAAGTGGGGAAGATTATTATTTGTGGGGTGATGCTGGGGATCTCGTTGTTTTGGTGTAAATGAGCATTAAAGATCATTTTGTCAATCATTTCAGTTCAGTTCAGTCACTCAGTCATGTCCGACTCTTTGCAACCCCATGAATCACAGCACGCCAGGCCTCCCTGTCCATCACAAACTCCCAGAGTTCACTCAGACTCAAGTCCATCGAGTCAGTGATGCCATCCAGCCATCTCATCCTCTGGTGTCCCCTTCTCCTCCTGCTCCCAGTCCCTCCCAGCATCAGAGTCTTTTCCAGTGAATCAGCTCTTCGCATAAGGTGGCCAAAGTACTGGAGTTTCAGCTTCAGCATCATTCCCTCCAAAGAAATCCCAGGACCCAGGCCCATTCAAGTGCACAGCTGAGTGGGTCTTTACATGTATATCAATAATTACAGTGGGGAATATAATTTTACATTTGAGTCTAAATACTCCTTCCCATTTTTGAGACAAATTCCAGAATTCTTAAATAAAAGAGTGATTTATGCTTATGTATCAGAATTCCCCATCATTGTGATATAATTCAACCCTCTGAGTTTCCTCTATAAAGTTGGATGAGACAGATAAGTCCATTCTACAGATGAGAAGAGTGAGGCTCAGTGAGGATGCATTTGTCTAAGATGGTGCAGCTGGTTAGGAGCAACATCAATATCAGAATAACCATCAAGATGTATTTCACCAAGATGGTCACAGATTCTATGGGTATTTGGAGCTGAATTTAATATAAATAACAATAGAAAAACATCCTGTTTTGTAAATTTTAAAAAACATGACTATGTGAACACATTTCTAGGTTCCTTCCTAGGACTATGGATGGAGTCTGGGCAAGCTAGGGTCCTGGAGTGTGACCTTCACTATCTTCACAGTAAATGGCTTCTGCAAAGGAACATGCTAGCAAGAGACTTTTGCCTGGCAACATGCACTTGAGTGATAACTCATTATCATTATGATTACTCTGTTTGGCTTATGTCATCTCTAAAGTGACCCAGAGGTATACTACTCAAGATGGGAGCAGTGGGAGACCTGGACGAGTCATGCTGAAGTTTACTGCTGCCTTTAAAACACCTGCACCCAACCTATTCATCCCCAGCACTCCCATTTCTTCCTTGGGGAGATTATTCTTCCCCAGAGCCTGCTCTGTTTGGCCGCTGGTTCAGGTCCCATGCCGTGCTTTACAGACTGAACATAGCTGCTCCTCATAACACACATAATCTGATTCAGCTAAGAGCCTACCCCTTCTTCATTCTTTCCTATCTCCCTTCCTTGGAAAGTTGTATTGTGTCATCTCATTTTCAGAGGTCATGACTTTCCCTTTCCTTTGGTTCTCTTTTTGCAGCTTTAAACAATGATTTTTGTTGTTGTTTTTGGAACTCCATGGAAGCTTTGTAAGCACCCATCTGCCTTTTTCATGCCAAGTCCAGTCATCATCACTCATCTGAACCACGTGCTGGGCTCACGGGCTGTGCAGAGTAGGCAGAGCAGGCAGTTGCCTAGGTGTCAGGAGACTCAAGTTCTAATCTTAACCTTGCTCCCTTCTTCATATCTGACCTTGCATCATAGTCTTACATTTTCGTATTCTGGAAATAATGGATTCACAGTGCAATATGTTAGGTGGAAACTTTAAGCAATGACTTCCATGTGGTTGAATTGCATAAGAAAATAATGATAGACCTTTTTTAAACAAATTAATTTATTTTTTATTGAAGGATAATTGATTTACAGAATTTTGCTGTTTTCTGTCAAACCTCAACATGAATCAGCCATAGGTATACATATATCCCCTCCCTTTTGAACCTCCCTCCCATCTCCCTCTCCACCCCACCCCTCTAGGTTGATACAGAGCACCTGTTTGAGTTTCCTGAGCCATACAGCAAATGACTTTTTTTTTTAAAAGCAAATTTTCAGGCTCAGTCTCAGATCTTGTGAATCATAGGAAGAGACAGATAGTCACAATGATGTTGCCCAAAGCATCACCAACAGCCAAAAAAGCAGATGGCAGTTCCAATAAGCCATAGATAAGCCAGGAACTCAGGGAATAGCATGATATCAACACTAACCCTTTTCATCTAAATCTTAGATAATGATCCAGCTGAACTTGAACTTTGATCTGTTGGCCATGCGTAGCTCTTACAGGCACTTTTGGGCTCCACTTGGCCAAGCAACTCAATGAGCTGCCTCCTTGCTTAGCTTCCACTGTTGTTGGCAGCAAAATTCCTGGGGACAGCAAGCCTTCTCAAGGGCAGAGCTGGTCTTTAAAACCCCCTTAAGTAAGTGGTGTCCTTGTGCACGCTGGGACACGGTGCGGCAGGGATCTGTGTGGCGCCTACTCTGAAATGCCACTGCTGATCCTGTGAAAGATCCAAGAGTAGATCAGATTCCCAAGGCCCCAGCTGGCGGGTCTGTAGGAAAATCAGATTCCTGTGAGTCCTTAGAGGTCACAGGAGGGTGTATGATTGCTCCTGGTCAGAGGCAGGGTGGCTCAGGACAGAAAGGATTAGGGGGAAAAGGGAATGAAATATGACCAGAAGAAACTGACTCGTTATCCTTTTTCCAGTTTCTCTAGAAGGTACGTGTGTCTCAAGTACTACCCAGAAGGTGGTCTTTAATCTCAGCAGCCATAATCACATATCAAGGGACAACACACACAAACACACACACCCCTCATAAACGACTCAGCTATGAGTTCATGAGTCTCACTCAAAGTAGGAACACAACTGAAAATTGAATGTGTGTATAAACACCACCGCCCACACCACCCGTCCCCCAACACACACTCATATATTCAGAGCATACTTCACTCCACCTTTGGCAGAACCTCAAATTCAAACCAATGTTTAACCCTTTATTAGACACATGGCCTTCAGATCCAAGAACTATAATTCATTCACATTTATATTTCCTTAGGCACCACAGTACCTGGAATTCTGCAGCAAGGGTTTTTAGGATAAATTAATAGAGGTACCAGAAACTACTTGGGTACATTCTCTCTTAGTGTTGAAAGATGGGTATGATAAAAAGCCTCCAAAGTCATTTACAGGGTGAACTGTAGCAAGATAGAAATGTTCATTGTATCTTTAAATGGAGAACACCGGGCATCCATGAGATTTGAGAGCTCTTAACTGAAAGCAAGTGAACTTAAACTTAGTAAAACCCATGAAACAATTAATCCCAAGATAGATATAGGTCAAGATAAAAAAATTGCAAAGCCATATGAGTTAAATAGTAAAACAATGGTCACACTGTACTATCATTATTTGCAAAAAACTCTGTCTCTTTTACTAAACAGTGAGTTACTTGAAGGTAGCAGACTTGCATTGCTACGTCTGTATCCCTGATACCTGGAACTGTGGACCAGATATACTGTAAGGGGTTGTTATATACTGATTAAAGTGCAAGGAAATGTAAATATTGACAAAAATCTATTTGAAGTGTTATGTTTACTCCAACATCACATATGTACCTTTTCCAATTGACCTTGGAAAGAAAACACTTTGTCTTTGAAAGGGAAGAGAATGTGTACCGAGACTTTCCAGTGTTTATTTGTACATTGAACATCAACCAGACCCCAAAGCTAATGCTATTGACCTGTAACATGCATAGAGACATGGCAAAGCAACTGGTCGCTTGGTCAGTGAGCTGAAAAGCCAGAAGGATCCTGTCCTCAATGGGACACTGCCATCTGGTGTATGCCCCAGGTTAGACAACCAGGGAGGATATGGGCCAGAAAGGTGGGTAGGCCGAGCTAGCATTTGAGTTCACACACTGCCAAGATGCTATGTAGACAAGAATGATCACCTATTGGTTAGCATCTTGGAGATGAAAGTGTAAATCTTCCAGTGATGGGATCGAGAGGATGCTTAATAGTATAGAAAAAAATTCCTCAGTGTCCGCAATTGGGTTAAGTATTTCACATTGGTTATCTCATTTAATCCTTAGAGTCACCAGCAAGTTAAATATTCAAATGCTTATATTATGAAGGTGAGGAAATGGAGGTCCAGAGAAGTAATTTGCACAGGTAGAACTAATAATCAAACCACCGCTCTTTTTCCCCTGTTCCTTGTTACCCTATGACTTTTTCATTACAATAAACAGCCTCTGAAGAAGAATGTTCTTTTCTTTGTCCAAAAGTGGCTTTAATAGAGCTAGATAGTCCTCAACAATCAATAATCTATTGCAGTGGATAAATGCACTCAGAATTCCTGAATTCTAGTAGCTTATCATCCAGGTAGAAAGAGACAACCAAGTATTAAAGTGAGTCAACACTTGAAAATTAGTGCAATATCAAGGCCAAAAATATTATGCAAATAATATAGGTCAATAATTGCCATTAATTAAAAATTGCATGAGTTTAGGGAAAATCTGAATACTAATCCTGAGTTGATTTAAAATTTTGATATTTAAAATTGTTTTGATTCTACATATAAATGATATCATACAATATTTTTCTTTATCTGAATTATTTGACCTAATATAATGCCCTTAAGATCCATCCATGTTGTTGCAAATGTCAGGATTTTTTGTGTCCCATGGCTGAGTAATATTCCATTGTGCATGCCAGTGTGTGTGTGTGTGTGTGTGTGTGTACATCTTTTTATCCATTCATCTATTAACAGACATATAGATTGTTTCCATAGGTTTGCTATTGTATATATGCTGTGATGTGCATGGAAATGCAGACATCTCTTTATTATTTCCTTGGGTATATACTGGAAGTAGTAGTTCTATTTTAAATTTTTTGAAGAGCCTCTATACTGTTTCCATAATGGCTGCACTATAATTTTGATTTTTAAAATATCATCTTAAAATGTTATTTATCTATGGGGGGCCAGGAGAGGAATGAATTGGGAGATAGGGATTAGCAGATGCAAACTGTTATACATACGTGTCACTGAATCATTTTGCTGTATAGCAGAAACTAACACAACATTATGAGACAACTATACTTCAATAGTGGAGAAGACAATGGCACCCCACTCCAGTACTCTTGCCTGGAAAATCCCATGGACGGAGGAGCCTGGTAGGCTGCAGTCTATGGGGTCGATGAGGGTCGGACACGACTGAGCGACTTCACTTTCACTTTTCACTTTCATGCACTGGAGAAGGAAATGGCAACCCACTCCACTATTCTTGCCTGGAGAATCCCAGGGACGGGGGAGGCTGGTGGGCTGCCGTCTATGGGGTCGCACAGAGTCGGACACGACTGAAGTTACTTAGCAGTATACTTCAATAGAATAAAAATTTTAATGTTATTCATCTTGATTACTGCAATTTGGAGCTACTTTAAATTTTATGCCTGGAAAGAGAGTCTAACTAGTCCTAGTCCTGAGGTATTTATAGTTGAATGGATGGCAACAGTCTAGAAAAAAATCCTAGTTCAGCGTAATAACTGTCAAAGACATTTTGACTTGTTCACTGTTACCAGGATGCGTCTTGCTTTCTCATATTAAAAATGTTATGGTTTCATAACAATCTTTTTGATGATAAGATGTTGGTAGAAACATAATATGATCTTCAGACTTTGTACATGTTTTAATTGAAAAATAAATGTTTTACCTCTACTCAAAATTCACTGGAAAATTAGATGGCCTATTGGATATAACATCATAATTTTAAAATGATGCATATCCATTAGAGCTTTTAATCATAGAATGAGGGACACTTGTTATGATGGACGTCTCAAGAGATTTTTTGTGAGTGTCTATATAGTGTTAATGCAGAAGATACTTTTGTGTCTGATTTTCAAATTAAACCATAAATATCACAAGGGAAAAATATTTTCTACCAACATGTTACAAATTTAGAATACTGCTGATAGTGCAGGAGACCTAAGAGATGTGGGTTTGATCCCCGGGTTGGGAAGATCCCCTGGAGGAGTGCATGGCAACCCACTCCAGTATTCCTGCTTGGAGAATCCCATGGGCAGAAGAGCCTCGTGGGCTGCAGTCCATGGGGTCACAAAGAGTTGGACACGACTATAGTGACTTAGCATGCATGCACAGAGACTCAGACAAAGATTTAAAATATTTCCAAACAATATAGTATCCTTAGAAAATTTTCCTATTGATGTTTGAGGCTTTTTGCCCAGAGGGCACAAATTATAAAACTGAAGAGATGCTGTCAAGCTTTTGTTTATTAAATTAAGTCGTAGTTCTTCTCAACTTAAGTTACACTAACTGTGTTTCAACACATAGCAAGCAGAGATTAAGAAGGATGCATCATGGTAAATAATTGCCTCATATTCCCTAATGCTATGTCACAATCTAGATCTTTCTTCCGAGAAGATTTAGTTGAAGCTTCCATCCCACACCTCCCGGTAAGAATACCATTTAATGTTCCATTAGCAAAACAGAACATTTGGAAGACATAATGAAGAAAATTCTCAGAAGAACTCAAAGATTACTTGAGGGAAGACCCTTTTTTCATATTAATCTTGTGGCTAAGTTGGAGTCTGGGTAAAGTTGTACAAATCCCTTTGTAATTTGTCTGGGAGAATAAGATTTCAGTCAGGCATGGTACTTACAATTGTGAAACCAACTTCTCCCCAGACATAAAGCATGCTAATTGGAAAGCTGTGGGCAGAATTCTTGCCAAAAAGCAGGGAATCTTCTCAAATATAAATGATGCCCTCCTGCCAAACTTTTGGATGCTATCATGAGTCTGATAGCCTACAGTTTTAGGTTACTTCATCGTGTCTTTGATCTTGCTGTTGGTGACCCCTGAAGAAGTATTACTGTCCTGTGGTGGGGCTGTGAGACACAATGCAGAACCCTCTCTCTTGCTCTGTGTGTGTGTGTGTGTGTGTGTGTGTGTGTGTGAGATGAGCTAGTGTCTATGTGAGTGGACACATCACATACAGGATGTGTTATATTGTAAAGAATGCATTGGAAAACTAAAATAGCTATTAATGAATATGTTTAGAAGTCATACTAAGCTCAACAAGGAATTGAAGTTGTTCTAAACTCAGAGGATGTGGCATTGAGTAATTCATGTGGAGACTGGAGATTGTAAGATAACAAATTATCACAGAGGAGAAGCAAGAAGTCTTCCAACTATGTCAGGGGAAATTCTTTTAAGAGAACAATAACATTGGCTGTAAGATGCAGCTGCCTGATCACATAAGCAGCATATGGGATGCTGAAGTGCTCCTAACTTATTTTTGAGCAGCTTAACAAAATCAATGCTATTTCTCCAGTTGCCCAATTTACTCCACAGAAGTGGTCTCCACCTCGAATCTCAACCAGAAGTTGATTTGGCAGGCAGGCACCCTTGGCAACTGGGAACATCAACAATGAGGAAAAAGCCTGGAACCTTCCCCTTTGCCCAGGAAGAGGTCAGAACCTTGGCATCTCACTTCAGGAAGATTGCCAACTTTGGGTTTCAGACAGCCCATTTAAATGATTGATCTGAAATGCCTATTAGTTCATGGCTAAGGGCTTCACCATTCAGCAAAGTGGTCAGATAGACACCGGGTGAGTATTTAAGTTGTCATGCCAAAGTCATTTTTGGCCTTTGCTTTTGGACACTGGTAAGAGCAATTGTCAACTCACTGAATAATTGATTGCAAAGAGGGCTTCTCTAGATGGGAACTCAAAGTTCTTATGAAGCATTCCAGAGAAGAAATTTCCTTGTGTAATAATGGTATAAGAAAAGGCATAATAAATCCTTACATTTATATAGCACTTTATAGTTTAATATAATGGTTAAGAGCACAGGTGTTAGATTTAGACTGATACAGATTCTTGAGTTATGTTAACTCCTATGAAAATCAATTGCTAAAGTCAGATTCCATAATTTTTTAAGGGCTTTGCCACTTACTACTTGTGTGGCCTCAGGCAAATATTCTCATCTCTTCAATGACCTTGTTGGTGAAACTGCAATAATAATGCCTAAATAATAGGGTTAGTTTGAGGATTTGAAAACATGCTATCCACAATATAATAGGTGTAAATATAATTTTATATTATAGCTCCTTACAAGGAATTGATCAGTGGAAAATAACAAATCTATCTTATATATATGAAGACCTTCAAATTAAAGCTTTAGAGTCAGGAATAGAGTTTTACAAGGATGATCCAGGCACACTTTCCAAGTTGGTTGAGCTATTTAAACTTTGCTGAGATTAAACAAAGAAACAGTGCCCACTGGTAAGAAACACCTTAATATCCCAGCTAGTGGAGCCTGGACAATATATTTGTCATCTATCTACAGTGTGATTGAAGCCTAAGAGTGCAATTAAGTATTCCTTATCCCTCTTGTAGCATCATGGAAAAGTGTGGAATTATGGTGTCAGATAAATCTAATTTGCATCCTGGCTTGACTGCTTACTGACTGTGTAATCTTAGAAAAACAATTTAACTTTTCTAATCTTCACCTATAAAATAAGACTAATAAAAGTTCCTAGCTCACAGGGTTGAGAAAATTCAATGAGACAATGCTTGTAGCATGCTCAGCCTTGAGCCTGGCATATAGTAACAATACAACAAATATTAACTACTATTATTACATCTAGAGAATAAAAGTAAGCAGGAAGCAATACAAAAATATATTGAGTACTGACTATATAGGTCACTCTGCCAGATCCTTTATGTGTATTATTCTTTTTTATTCTCTCAGCTTCTCTGAAAGATGGGCAGTGTGATTGTTATCTGTATAAATGAGAGATCTGAGGCTCTGAGAGGTTTTTGAAACAGAGCTGTTATACGCATCAAATGTTCAGGCATTGGTTTAAAGAAACATATACTACTACTCTTTGCCAGGCACTGTTTTAGGTACTGTGGAAACCCCTATTTCCTGTCTTCATAGAGCTTAACCTGTAGTGTGAGTGGAGAGAAAGCTGAGTTCAGAGTGGCATTGGGGGCACTAGAAAGGTTGGGCCATGGCAGTCAACTCATGAGAATCTTGTAGGCCATGGTAAGGATCATGGCTTTGACTTTCAGAAGAATGCAGGACCCCTGTATTTTTGATGGTCTTTTTCTTTTTTCTTTAATAATCATCATATTGGTTTTAACATTAAGATTCTGACCCACAGTCTATAACCTAGAACTCTAAAGTTATTAGAAGACCATTGCAGGCAGTCACCAGACAAGAAGCCCTGATATGTGTTTCCTGGGCAGGTAACAGTGCTGCCTTGGATGCTCCTTTATGGTGAAAACTATTTCAAGACACCCAAAGGTCTCTTCTGCTACTTTGGCTATCCCAGGGATGCAGGCAGTGGTCAGAATCAAAATTGAAATGGGACTTGACTTTATGACTAGTATTATTTTTCTCTTTGGGAATCTTGGATTCCTTCCTCTAACTTAGACTCCTCTTTGCTTTGTGCACCAGGATGTCTCATGTGGTGCTATTGCTTCCATCGGACTTAAGATGAGCAATCAGCATTTCCTATGGCATTCAAATCCACAGTGGGAAAGTAATAAACCATGTTTATAAAGAAAAAAAGGAATGCTTGAAAAAAATGAGTGGTTGAGTAAGTGAATGCTCCCTATTATCAATCTAATCTTACCTGCCATATGCAACTTCTTTAATGGACAGACTAAATATATCAGCGTACTCAACAGTGTCCACACATGCACAACTCTAAATGTCTTGACTTTATAGAAGATGTGCAATATTAGGCATTCTTTAAAAAAGTACTACAGCCTAAAGAAATGATAATTCTTTGTAAAGAAATGATAAGCGTCATAGAAGATTGGTCAAAAAAATGGATTTTTCAGAACAGAAACATATCTTTAAGTCAGTTTTGGAATTTGACCATAATCCATCAACATTTCAAAAATGTTATCTTATTAAGACAAAAGGATCTCTTATACTCTCTGAATCTTTAAAATGAGAATACCTTGAACATGAAATCCATGGCTTGTCATTTAGTCCATTATAGTTGCCAATTCAGAGTAATTGTACAAAAAATTAATGGAAAGAACAAATCGGCACATAAAGCAGAGGTTCTGGGGATATATGCAGATACTACTGTGTATTCTCCAGACTTCCTCCCTGAAAGGGAGAAAAAGACTGGAAAAGACTACTTGAAGGATCTACTGGTCACCTCTGGCAAAATAGTGTTGCTCTCCCAGTTTTGTAAATTAAATATGAGTGGCTGTAAAAGTACCTAAAATGTACCTGTATATTTATCACCCCACACACCATAGGCATACTGTAGACTCTATTTGCAGCCATAAAAATAATTGATTTTTCAATACGAGTAGGTGACCTTCACTCCACCCTTCAGGTGCCTTATTTTCCCAAGCATCTGAACATTCCCTCCCCTGCTAAAAAAAACTCAGTATGGCATTAACCCAATACCTCTTATTAAGCATGGTGAACATTCCTTTTGACATGGTGAAACTTAAGCTAGCATAATTTGTGCATGCCAATGGATAGACCTCCTTGCCAAAGGCCTTTTCCCTGCTGCATATGGAAGGTACTTAACCTGTGTCCCCTTGCCAAGAGGTGCTGATTATGCACTGTATATAAATGCACAAACAACTTTATGGAGCGTGACACTCCCTGTGGGTCTCTAGAGATATTAACTTGACTCCTCCATTTTCTAGACTTGAAGTTTCCATGAACTGAGGAACATGTAACATTCTTCTCAACATAACCACTGAGCCCTGTATCTGCTGTGACCGAAGAAAAGAAGCATAATCCAGGAAATTTCCTTTTAAAGATGACTGAGCAATAACCACTTGCATAACAAAGAGTGATGTGATTTCTATAGTTTTTTTTCTCTCTCTCTCTTCATAAACACACACACACATACATATATATATGCACACATATATGTATGGGTGCACGGGTTTGTTCCCAGGGTTTGTAAAATACCCTAGAGAAAGGCAGGGCAACCCAACCCAGTATTCTTGCTTGCAGAATCCCATGGGCAGAGAAACCTGGCAGGCTACAGTTCATGGGGTCACAAAGAGTTGGACACAACTGAAGCAACTGAGCATGCGCATATATATATATATATACACATAATTTTCCATATATATTTCAATATGTGTAAAATGTTAAGCATCTAGAAAAGTCTTTATGCAATATGAAACTTACCTTCCCAAGCACCTCAGAATAATTGCCAAAGACCTGTACATTAATGACAATTTTGATGTGTATCTAGAAGTCCCTTCACCTTAGTGCTTCTATCAGAAAAAGAAAGGTAAAAACTACTTTCACCCTCTCTGCCAAACCAGATTATGAGATAAAACCAATAATATGAAAGCACTTGGAAACACGAAGCACATTTCAAGTCCTAGGCAAGAGTTGGGGGATTAGAATGTACGAATATAAATGTCTGTAGTATATTTGCATGACCTTCAATTTAGTAGTACTTTTAAAAAGAAATGTGTTCATCTCCACCCATAATTCTTAAAATGACTTTGAATTCTGCAGCTTGGTATTTGGTGCATTATACATGAGGTAGAACTAGTTTCACAGTTGGACTGGATAGCATGGCTGTACTTAGAATATTTTTGTGGAAAATGTAGTTCTCTTAAATGTTTCTCACTTTAAATTTTGCAAAACAAAGAAGACCAAAGAATGACATTTCCATTCCCAACAAACCCTAAGTTGGTTTAGGACATGTTTCATCTAATGTCAAATGTCCTATATTCTCTTTCATATGTATATTTCCTGCACAGACTAAAATGCAATTTATACTTGGGATAACTTGAGGAGTCCAGAAGTAAAATCTTGAGGAAAGATCTAGTTTCCCAATCAGAAGAAGGTGCTTAAATATTTGTAAAAGCTAGAAATACTTATGTAAGCAAACCTTGATTCAGCAAAGTGACGGCTTGAGATTCACAACTCAGTGACAGTGGGAAGCCGTGTGTCTGTGTGTGTGCGCGCACATGTGCTCAGTCATGTCTAACTCTTTGCAACTGCATGGACTGTAGCCCGCCAGGCTCCTCTGTCCATGGAATTCCCCAGGCAAGAATAGTGGAGTGGGTTGCCATGCCCTCCTCCAGGGGATCTTCCTGATTCAGGGATCAAACCCGAGTCTCTCGAGTCTCCTGCATAGGCAGGTGGATTATTTGCCACTGCACCATCTGGGAAACCCCATTGGGAAGCCAGCCCCAGAGTAATAACAGTGTCACATTTCACAGGAAAGGGACTTTCTCTGTATAATCCTCTCAGAGATCTGTTTGTAGGTGACATTATTCCTATCTGTCAAGTAGGAATCAAAGCTCAAGCAATTATGTGATCATCATCTCATATATTAATTTTAATTTGTATATACCTTGTGCCAGAAATAACTTAAGGAAGACAATACATGAATATCCATGTCCCATTTTGCAGATATAAGAACTTTTTGATAGTCAGTATGTCTACCTCTAGTTTCTTACTCTTCTAAGGCAGAGTAGCAAATCATTTTGTAAAAGGCCAGATTGTAAATCATTTTGGGTTTGTAGGCTATATCAACTCTGTTGAAACTACTCAATTCTGCCCTTGTGACATAAAAGCAGCCTTTAACAAATAAATATAAACATAAACAAATAGCAATGACTATGTTCCAATAAAACTTTACCAAAACAGCCAGCAAGCCAGATCTAGACTATAGTTTATCAACCGTGATCTAAGTTATCTTTCAAATGTCTTGAAGTTTTTCCTTCCAAATTCCACTTAAAGCTCACTACCTGAGTAATACTCCATTGTGTATATGTACCACAGCTTTCTTATCCATTCATCTGCTGATGGACATCTAGGTTGCTTCCATGTCCTGGCTATTATAAACAGTGCTGCGATGAACACTGGGGTATATGCGTCTCTTTCAATTCTGGTTTCCTCAGTGTGTATGCCTAGTAGTGGGATTGCTGGGTCATAAGGCAGTTCTATTTCCAGTTTTTTAAGGAATCTCCACACTGTTCTCCATAGTGGCTGTACTAGTTTGCATTCCCACCAACAGTGTAAGAGGGTTCCCTTTTCTCCACACCCTCTCCAGCATTTATTGCTTGTAGACTTTTGGATCGCAGCCATTCTGACTGGCGTGAAATGGTACTTCATTGTGGTTTTGATTTGCATTTCTCTGATACTGCGTGATGTTGAGCATCTTTTCATGTACACTAATGCATATACATGGAATTTAGAAAGATGGTAATGATAACCCTGTATGAGAGACAGCAAAAGAGACACAGCTATATAGAACAGTCTTTTGGACTCTGTGGGAGATGGAGAGGGTGGGTTGATTTGGGAGAATGGCATTGAAACATGTATACTATCATATATGAAACGAGTTGCCAGTCTAGGTTTGAGGCAGGATACAGGATGCTCAGGGCCGGTGCACTAGGATGAACCAGAAGGATGGTACGGGGAGGGTAGTGGGAGGGGGGTTCAGGATGGGGAACACATGTATACCCGTGGTGGATTCATGTTGATGTATGGCAAAACCAATACAATATTGTAAAGTAATTAACCTCCAATTAAAATAAATAAATTTATAAAAAAATAAAGCTCACTGCTATCAAATTTCTTCTGAGATGCTGTAACCAACAATCAATCCAATATTCCAGGAAATCCCATTTCCCCACATCTTCTATGAATGTTTTATGTGAGT
Source organism: Bos grunniens (assembly GCF_055505025.1). Taxonomy (NCBI): domain Eukaryota; kingdom Metazoa; phylum Chordata; class Mammalia; order Artiodactyla; family Bovidae; genus Bos; species Bos grunniens. The sequence continues at coordinate 75,526,448 of NC_141170.1, forward strand.
GTATGGTAGCTCAGCTGGTAAAGAATCCACCTGCAATGCAGGAGATCCCAGTTCAATTGTTGGGTCAGGAATATCCACTGGAGAAGGGATAGGCTGCCCACTCCAGTATTCTTGGGCTTACCTGATGGCTTTGTTGGTAAAAATCCTGCCTGCAACATGGGAGATCTGGGTTTGATCCCTGGGTTGGGAACATCCCCTGGAGAAGGGAAAGGCTTCCCACTCCAGTATTCTGGCCTGGAGAATTCCAAGGACTGTACAGTCCATGGGGTCGCAAAGAGTCCGACAAGACTGAGCAACTTTCACTATGCGTATATTGGACTTCTTAGGTGGCGCTAGTGGTAAGGAACCTGCCTGCCACTGCAGGAGATGTAAGAGACATGGGTTCACTCTCTGGGTCAGGAAGATCCCCTGGAGAAGGGCATGGCAACACACTCTAGTATTCTTTCTTGGAGAATCCTATGGACAGAGGAGTCTTGTGGGCTACAGTTCATAGAGTTGCAAAAAGTTGGACATGACTGAAGCAACTTAGCATGTATGCACATGTGTGTATTGTTTGCTTTATTGTTTTCTTTACAAAGTATTTAGAATTTATTCTCCTTCCCTTTTTAGGTTGTACCTTCTTTAAAGACAATGGACCTGTCCTACCATTCCTACTGGGATTGCTCAAATGATCAGTCCACTGTGCTGATGAATGTTCAGTAAATGTAGCTGAATACTGAAAGGGAATAAAGGAATTCAAAACTATTGTGAATTTTGAAAAAGGGAAAATATAAAACTTGAGTGGGAAGAATAACAGAAATTCTTTTTAGAACTATGGAAGTAATAAAACTCAAGTGTGATCATTGACATTTGCTTAGAACTCCTACTTTGGTAAGGAGCTCCATAAGTGCTATTATTATTTTTTTTGGAGGCGTTGTTCTTTTCCCAGTAATAATAGTCACTGTATCATTGCATCAACATCTCCAAGGTGCACCACTCACACTGCATGCTGTGTACAACCTAACAATAGCACAGGAAATTACCCTCAATATTTTGTAATAACCTATAAGGGAAAAGAATCTGAAAAAGAGTATACATATACATGTATATATCAGTTCAGTTCTGTTCAGTCACTCACTTGTGTCCGACTCTCTGCGACCCAATGGACTGCAGCACACCAGGCCTCCCTGTCCATCACCAACTCCTGGAACTTACTCAAACTCATGTCCATTGAGTTGGTGATGCCATCCAACAATTTCACTCTATGTCGCCCCCTTCTCCTCCCATCATCAATCTTTCCCAGCATCAGGGTCTTTTCAAATGAGTTAGCTCTTTGCATCAGGTAGCCAAAGTATTGGAGTTTCAGCTTCAGCATCAGTCCTTCCAATAATATTCAGGACTGATCTCCTTTAGGATGGACTGGTTGGATCTCCTTGCAGTCCAAGGGACTCTCAAGAGTCTTCTCCGACACCACAGTTCAAAAGCATCAATTCTTTGGCACTCAGCTTTCTTCACAGTCCAACTCTCACGTCCATACATGACTACAGGAAAAACCATAGCCTTGACTAGATGGACCTTTGTTGGAAAAGTAATGTCTCTGCTTTTTAATAAGCTGTCCAGTTTGGTCATAACTTTATATGTATGTATGTATATATATATATATATATATATATATATATATATATATATATATATAACCTGAGAAGTGGATAACTGCTGGGAAATTTTCTGTTCTATCCTAGGTTGTTTCTCAGTTTGGGAATGTGTTTGGCCTTCATTAAATGCCAATATAATACACTATGCTTAATCTTATAACTAAAAAAATGCACTTGGGCCAGTTTAGCTATACTTTTTGCTGTCTGTCAATTCAATTCAACTTTAATTTCAATAACTTTATGGTTATGACAAGGCAAACATGAGCTCAAGAATTGCCAGTGTCAATAAATCAACACTTGAACTGGAGATAGCTTCTGCGCTATCTTTCTCAGTATTAAGAGTGGGGTGTAAACCAATTGCCACATGTTTAGAAAGGGTCTTTTGGCCTTGTGTACGAGTAATCCATCAAGACCAATGCTCACCTTCAGTCCAGCATGTAGAAATGCTCTTATTTGCCAGATTTGCTTTCATAAGCCAACCAGCTAAGAATATTGTCAGTGCCAACCCTATGTGATAGAACCAGAAAGAATAGCTTTTAGTGCTCATCACACTTAAATTTATGAGTATTTCTGCGGTTGTTATTAACCACTTATAGACCAGAGGTCAGGAACTTTTTTTTCAGAGGGCTAGATAGTAATATTTTAGGTTTGTAAGTCTTCAAGTTTTCTATCACAACTGTTCAACTCTCCCTTGTGGTGAGAAAATACACATAGATAACACTTAAAAGAATGAATAGAGCTGGATTCCAAAAATGTACTTACAAAAACAGGCAGCTGGCCCACAAGCTACAGTTTGCCAACCTCATGGTGTAGATCTTCCATTCATAAGTGGGTTTAAGCAGTTTACAAATATTGCTCTTTGCTGCCTGAACTATATTTTAGGCTCCCAGAGGGCTCTTTACATTCACTTTGGTAGCACAGATCACACTTGGAATTACTTGGTTAGTGTCTGGATTGGTCATGTCCTCTGTAACCATGATGTCTGCCACAGTCTCTGGTTCATAATAAAATACCACAAATAATTGTGGACAAATGAGTTACCTGGTTTAGGTACTAGAATGTAATCTAAATGTGAGGTATATCACTTAAGAATATAAGCATGACCTAAGATTCTGGGAATACCTAGTGGGTCTCTTTTTACTCACTCTCATTAAGAAACAATTTTTTATATAAAAAGAATTGCATGATTTTCTTGGAAGTGAAAAGTGAACATGTTAATGAGTCAGTCATGTCTGACTCTTTGCAGCTCCATGAACTGTAGCCAGCCAGGCTCCTCTGTCCATTGGGATTATCCTGACAAGAATACCGGAGTGGGTTGCCACTCCCTTCTCCAGGGGATCTTCCTTACCCAGTGATCCCACCTGAGTCTCACACATTGCAGATGGAATCTTTACCATCTGAGTCACCAGGAACCATGTTTTTCTTAGGTTCATTCAATAAATTCCAATATAATATACGATGCACTCCTTTGAGGGTTAACCCATAACTTCGAAGAAGAAGTGGATAATAGCAGATAATCTAAGAAAAATTAAAGGATCTGCAACTAGATACCAGTAGTTTATAAAACAGTTCTAACATCACCACCATCTGGAAAGGGTACACATCAGAATAAGCAAAGCCTTCTACCCTATTTTACTATGATTCAGGGAGCAGCTCTGTGACTTCATTTTCCCTCTAATGCCACTCTTGATATTCTCTTCAGTTAATGTCTTCTATGGAGTACACATTCTGTCCTAGACAAAGTTCTAGACTTCAAAGGAAATAGAGAAGGAAAAGAAATAGCTTCTTTCTCTGTTATTCTGTTTAGCCAGAGAGGAAATTAAGTAATATAAAGATTAAAATTGAAGTAAGCACATGTAATATAAGATTATAAGAGGCAGAGAAATGAAGGGGGAAACAAGCATTGATATTGCCTTGATTTTTCCTATTACCATGGGAAAATTCTGTCCACATCATGCAAGTTTTCTTATAGGTCAGTAGTATCTTTTTTCAGTCTCTACTTTTTAATGTTGTTGTTTAGTCATCTAGTCATGTCCAACTCTGCGAACCCATGGACTGCTGCACGCCAGACTTCCCTGTCCCTCACCATCTCCTGAAGTTTGCCCAAATTTATGTCCATTGATCAGCGATTCCATGCAGCCATCTCATCCTCTGACACCCTCTTCTCCTTCTGCTCTCAATCTTTCCCAGCATCAGGGACTTTTCCAATGAGTTGGTTGTTTGCATCAGATGACCAAAATACTGGAGCTTCAGCTTCAACAGCAGTCCTTCCAATGAATATTCAGTGTTCATTTCCTTTAAGAATGACTAGTTTGATTTCCTTGCTGTCCAAAGGACTTTAAGGAGTCTTCTCCAGCACCACAGTTCAAAAGCATCTATTCTTTGGCACTCTGCCTTCTTTACGTTCCAGCTCTCACACCTGTATGTAACCACAGGAAAGATGATATGTACATTTTTGTACCTTGACTATATGTATCTTTGTTGGCAGAGTAATGTCTCTGCTTTTCAACACACTGTCTAGGTTTATCATAGCTTTCCTTCCAAGAAGCAATTGTCTTCTGATTTCATGGCTGCAGTCACCACCCGCAGTGATTTTAGAGCCCAAGAAGAAATCTGTCACTACTTCCACTACTCCTTCTATTTGCCAAGAAGTAATAGGGCTGGATGCCGTGATCTAAGTTTTTTAAATATTTAGTCTTAAGCTGGCTCTTTCACTCTCTTCCTTCACTTTCATCAAGAGGCTTTTTAGTTCCTCTTTGCTTTCTACAATTAAAGGGGTATCATCCTCATGTATGAAGTTGCTGATGTTTCTCCCACCTATCTTGATTCCAGCTTGTAACTTATCCAGCCCGACATTTCTCATTACTTTTTAATATTGAGACTCAGTTAAAATCCTTATTTGAAAGCTAAGCCATTAACAAATACATTGGACATAACTTCAAAACATATTCAGAATCCAACTTCTTACTGCTTCCAGTGCTACTGTGGTCAATCCCTCCATCCTATCTGATCTGAATAATGAGATGCTTACTGATCTGTTTTTGCCTTGCTCATTCCCAAGACTTTAAAATATGTTTGATCAGGTCACCCTTTCCTCAAAATACAAAGTAGGTTCCTATCTCACAATCATAGCCTTTCTAATGATCTACAGGGCCCTGTGTGATATGTTCTTTCCTCTACATTCCTCTCTAACCTCACTCCCTACTACTCTCCTCCCTTCCCACCCTTTTCCAGTCATGTTAACCTTAATTCTCTGCAAGAATACTAAGCATCTTCCTGCCTCAGGGCCTTTGAACATTCGGTTCCCTCTGTCTAGCATGCTTGTTCAATAGATAGTTACCCATGGCCTTGGTTACCCTCTTAACTATTCCACAAACTTAACATTTCATTTATATAACATTTCATATTCTCAGTTAAACCTCCCCTAGCAGTTTATATACAGTTGCAGTCTCTCTACTTCAGACTGTTTCTATCCATTTTCTTGCTATAATATTATCTGTCACATGCATATTCATAACATACTATATAATCATTAGAGCATAATATTTATAAAAACTCCTATGTCCTCAACACTTAGACCATTTCTTGAGACATGGTAGGCTTTGCTTATGTAGGAGGGATTAATAAATTGAAAAGAGATAGACATTACATTTCACCAACACTTTCCATCTACCTCCAGGCACATGGCAAGAGTTAGGCATGACCATGTGACTTGTTTTGAGGGCTACCCTGGTGGCTCAGATGGTAAAGAGTCCACTTGCAGTGTAGGAGACCTGGGTTCAATCCCTGGGTCAGGAAGATCCCCTGGAGAAGGGAATGGCTATGCACTCTAGTATTCTTGTCTGGAGAATTCCACAGACAGAGGAGCCTGGCAGGCTACAGTCCATGGGATCACATAGAGTTGAACATGAGTGAGCAACTAGCACAACAACAATATAACTTGCTTTAGTCAAAGAAATGTAAGCAAATGTGGCATATGCCACTTCCTGGAAGCAACTCTAAGGCTATAATGTACAATTTATGCAATTTACTGCATGTTCTTGATGGATACGTATATCAAAGGAAAACTTCTTTTTTGGTTGATTCCTGAATGACTACAGGAGAAAAAACCTTTCCTGCCTATGTTGGTTGGGCATATAGTGTGAACAAGAGGTACATTTTTCAGCCACTGATACCTGAGGTTAGTTTGTTCTTGCAACATAAGCTAACCTAAACCTAACTGATACAAAATCATTTTTAATATTCCTTCACATATAAGTGTTTTTCCTTGTCTGCTAACACAATAATCCTCTGATATTTTAACCAGTCTAAAAAGGTATGCATATTTCTCAAAAAAACAGAAATAGGAAAGCCCTTGCACAGTTTCTTCTAAGTCAATTGGATAAAGAGAGAAGTTGGTGAGCACTAAAGGCTCTACAAATATCATCCTTGTGCTCTTCAGTTCTGCCAAGAAGAATGACAGTAATATCATACAGAACTCTGCGAAACTCTTTGATGTATTGTGGGGCCCTCATGAGTGAAATGAACATGCCTTGATATAATGGAGGGAGTTTCTCTTCTCTGCAATTCATAATTTATAATTAATATTAATATAGATTCCAAAAATAACTACAATATAGTATGGTATGATTAGAGTTTAAAAACTGCTCTTGTCATATGGCATGTTATTTAACAAAGCTTTATAAATAATTAGTATCCCCATTTTAAAAGAAAATGTAACATGAATATCCTAGGTCAGGAAGGTCTGTTGGAGAAGGAATAGGCTGCCCGCTCCAGTATTCTTGGGCTTCCCTTGTGGCTCAGCTGGTAAAGAATTCACATGTAATGCAGGAGATCTGGGTTCAGTCCCTGGATTGGGAAGATCCCCTGGAGAAGGGAAAGGCTTTCCACTCCAGTATTCTGGCCTAGAGAATTCCACAGATTGTACAGTCCATGGGGTTGCAAAGAGTCGGACACAACTGAGCGACTTTCAATTTCACTTTCAGACTCAGTTACAAGGAATTTAAGCAGCAATACTTTGTTCTCACATTTATTCACACCACATATTATATACTTGCTATATTTACAGCATTGATCTCATTTATAATTTAAGTATTTGGACTCTTCCCTACCTCTTGAAGGATAAACTTCAATAAGAAAGCAGGTAGAATAAATTGCCTTGGGCAACATTTCCATATCTGGAAACCTCAGTCAATGAGATGCTCTGCACAATGATGGGGTCTTATGATCCTAGAACTCCTAACAGGGTGTGGCAAAGAGAGGGTGATCAATCAATAATTTTTTAACGTAATGAGGACCTAGGTGCTTTCTATGGTCCTGAAATGCCATGCAATAGTGTAATAAGCACAAGATCATTTTTGTGGAAAGATCTGGATTATGTCTCCATCAAATTTATATGTCATTGTCCTAAACCCCAGGACCTCAGAATGGGACCATATTTGAAGGCAGGGTATTTAAAGAAGCAATGAAGCCAAAATTAGGTCATTAAAGTGGCCCTAATCCAATTATGATCAGTGTCTTCATAAGAAAAGTGATTAAGATACAGATATGCCCAGAGGTGGGAGCTTTCCTAGTAGCTCAGTGGTAAAGAATTCACCTGTCAATGCAGGAGACATGGGTTCAATCCCTGAGTTAGGAAGATCCCCTGGAGAAGGAAATGGCAACCCACTCCAGCATTCTTATCTGAGAAATCCTATGGATAGAGGAGCCTGGTGGGCTGCAGTCCATGCGGTTGCAAAGAGTCTGCTGCTAAGCTGCTAAGACACACCTTAACAACTAAACAATAACAACAATGCCCAGGGATAAGCCAAGGGGAGAAGATGGCCATCTACAAACCAAAATGAAAGCTTCAGAAGGAACCAACCACCCTGACAACACCTCAGTCTCAGACTTCTAGTCTCTAGAACTATGAGAAAATGAACTGCTATTGTTTAAACCACCAGGCTGTGATACTTTGTCATGGCAGCCCCCAACAAACTAGCACAGTTAAATTCAAAGATGCGCATTCTAATTCATAATGAAATTGCTTATTTATGTACAAGTATTTCAAGTAACACTCATAGGGGCTGAAGAGGCTGAATATAATAAAATTGTATCAAAGGGTACCATAAATATTCATTTGGCTCCAAGTGCAACCTTGTTACTAACATGTAATGATGCATTTCTTTTTTCATTTATGTGTGTAATTTTCTGAATCTTGGTCAACAATTTTAGATGTGAAAGAGATGTAACTTTATTCTTAAAGTGAAATCAATCTCTCTCTACTATTTTGCTGTGGTGGAATAAATGGAATTTCAGCCAAGCTGGGGCCTTTGTACCCTTTCCATAGAATTGTGTCAAGTTCTCAGGGACTTAGGCGGTATTTGCTTACACAGTATCACATATCAGGGAAAATCATTTCTCAATATGTTTATTTTCAACTGTCAGGAATACTGCTGCTACGCTGTACCTCCCTCTTGGCCTTATGGCCTTCTGAGTCTGAATATCTTTTAGCTAACTTTGGATCATCTGACATTCAGGAATCTCTCCAATTTTACTGGGTCATGCTGTTTCTTGAGAACCATGAATGAGCTGTTTTGCTTCTTCTGCCATTCTTGGGTCACTGGATTTCTTCAATTACTGGTTTTGTCCACTGCTGCTATATGGGACCATGGTTGAAATGGCCAGTCCATAGACAATATCTATTCTCTCCTTATCTTAGTTAAAAAACTTGTATTTTGTTTAGGAGTAACAATATACCTAATAAATGCCTATACTTGTTTACAGCCTTGCAACCAAATGTGGCAATGTGAATAAATTCTGGCCAATTGAGATATAAGTGAAAGTTATTGAATTGGACTTTGAGAAAGGGCATAATCTTTTGCTCTTTTTTTTTTTTTTAACCTCCTTCTTGCTTTTAAATATAAATGTTATGGCTTGTACAGTCATTTTAAAACAAACAAAAAGAAAAAAGCCTCTTATTCATTTGAGCCTCTCTTATTTTGAGTTTTTGTTATGTGGACATGGACCAAATCCTAGGTGATCCCTGTTATCTCAGAAAGAAACTCTTAGATCATCCATAAGGTGATTTCTATTCTGGGATCCTGCCCTATCTTGGGTCTACTTGGAATGGAATGTAAATCTATTCTTCTTCAGATTCCCTCAAAACACATCTTGATTTTTTTTACCTGTTCTTCCCAAGGTTTCCCTGAAAGACTGAGTAGTTACTGAGCCTCTTCTCAAGCAATGACTGCCATCTAATTCCTCATCTCTTTCCCTCCAATTGACCCTCTCTCTACAATCAGTGTTATCACTTTCTGTTGAGCAGGGCCCAGTAATGAAGAGCACAGGGTGGTGGAGTCCAGTTGTCTGATGTTGAATATTGAATCTGCCTGTTTGAACTTAGAAATTTATTCAGTCTCTCTGTGCCTTAGTTTCCTCATCTGTAAAATAAGGCATACACAAGTCATATAGAAATTTTAAGATGACACTTGTAAAACACGTAGAAAGATGTCTTAAATACAGCAAGTGCCCAACATAACTTAGCTACCAACATCATCATGATTTTCCAGGCTGTGAGTTCTTATTTATATATCATCATATATATCACTGAATTTATTGTCCTTATTAAAGACTTTCCCATTTCTTAAAGGAACTAAACTTTAAATAGACAAAGAAACAACTCTTCCTGATTGAAAGCTCTACCTTGAAAACAATGAGCACAGAATGTCCTAGCTCATTGATTCTAGGAAAGGGCATGTGTACAAGCAAACACAGCAGAGAAAAACTTTGGTTAATATTTTTTAAATAGTGTCCACTTCATACTAATATTTACTTTAAAAAATAATTGATTTGGCAAATCTATAGATTAAAGCTTAGCATGGACTAACAATGTGGTACTGTGAGAAGAGCCTAAGATTTGGTAAGGTGACTGGCCCAGATTACTAAAGACTGACAGGGTGAAAGATCTTCAGTGCTAAAATAAGAAGCACTGGGAAAATCAGAACTAACAGGCCACCCTAGATTTGTTTCAGACAGAACAGGGATTAAAGCCAGGTATCTCCTTTCCTAATGGAGGAAGCTAGTACAATTCTCCTCTTCATGCCATTCTACACCCAAGCTAATATGCTTCACCTATTGTTCCTCAGTTTATTCATCTGGAAAATAGAAATAATATTAGAAGATGTCGTGCCAAGTACTGGGTACAGAGAAAGGATAATTATTAATGATCACTATTATTTCCCTCCCCTCTATGGGATACTTGAAGACTACATCACTTCAGTAATAAATTTAGGAAATGCAGGGCAGAACTTGCCATCCAGGTGTCTTCAGTCATGTATGACCCGAATGAAACTTTTAACGAAAACAAATGGCATACCGCACCTTCAGCAGTGATATGCAGAAACCTTCCATAAAAGACCCTATTTTAAAACCAATGAAAAGAAACTCCATCACTCTAGTTGAATGAACATAGTCATCAGCAACTGAAAATGGAAATTAGTTAGCAGAGGGTCCCTGGAAACCTGTGGAGAAATGACTTAATAATCACAGTGACTGAGACAGAGGTTTCCCTTTTTACCACAGCAAATAAAAAGAAATGTGAAAAATATACTTCCTCGGGCGTTTAGAAATAGCTTACTTAAAACTAACTTATTTATAATAGATACTTACAATTGAAAAGTGACTAGGGAAAAACTAATCTGAATTCAGAAGAAGAGGACCTGGCACTGCATCTTATAGATGCTAGTACATCTATTTTAATCAGCATAAACACTCAGTTATCCATTGTGGTCATGAGGTGAAGTTACCCTCTTAATCAACACTTCTGCCTTCTGAGAAAATACTTTTAAAAAAATCTGTTGCCAGTTTCCTTAAAAAAGAAGGTTTAGTGCATCATTCATCTCCATTTTATTTCTTTGGTCGACTATGGAAGTTCCCTGGAGGAAAATTCACTTTGGAGGGTTCATGGTAGCCCCGCTGCTCACCCTGATTTCCTGACGGCCCAATACACACACATGCACAGAAACATCTTTCTCTACAAATTGACTGCATGACTCATGTGGGATGTATTTGAATAGAAGCATGCCAAGTTATTCTAGGAAAATATAGAGGGTCTCTGGTCAGTAAGATCCAACTCTAATTTTGTTGACTGTGTTAGTTTTGCTGTTCAGTGACTCAGTCATGGCTGACTCTTTGTGATCAAATGGACGACAGCACACCAGGCTTCCCTGTCTTTCACTCTTTCCTGGAGTTGGCTCAGACTCATGTCCATTGAGTCGATGATGCCATCCAACCATTTCATCTTCTGTCACCCCCTTCTCCTCCTGCCCTCAATCTTTCCCAGCATCAGGGTCTTTTCCAGTGAGTTGGCTCTTCTCATCAGGTGGCCAAAGTATTGGAGCTTCAGCTTCAGCATCAGTCCTTCCAATGAATATTCAGGATTAAAAAACAATTTATAAAAGGAATGAATCCACCAAAGGGAGAATGGGTCAACCGATGAAGTAAAGAAAAAGGAGTTCAAGAGTCTGTCCTTGGAAATGCCCATTTAAGAACTTTCAGTCAGAGCATTTACTTTGGCAAGTATGGATGGCCCTCTTTTCGGAATCTGATAAATTAAACAAAGGTCCTCTTATAATGATGGAATACAACTTCCAGGGGAAATATTTTTATCATGCTAAAGACCATCATATTGACTTCATCTGCCACTTACAATTTTTTTTTTAATATTTTAGCCTGTGTTGTTAGTCTGCTCAGACCACTATATAGAATACCACAGATCGAGTGTCTTAAACAGCAGAAGCATGTTTTCTCACAGTTTCAGAGTCTTAAAGCTCAAGACCAAGGTGCTCACAGGGTTGGTTTCTGATGAGACCTCTCTTCCTAACTTGCAGACATCACTTTCTCACTGTGTTCTCATGTGGCCTCTGCTTGTGCACATGCGCTCATGGTGTCTCTTATTCCTTTTATAAGGGCACTTCACTTAACCTTAATTACCTCTTTAAATACCTAATCTCCTAATACAGTCACATTGGGAGTTAGCATTAAAACATTTGAATTTTGAGGGCACACAACTCAATCCATAATACCCATGGTATATATGAGTCGGCCAAAATCTATCCATTAAGGTCAATTCTTTTCTATGATAGCAAAAAATTAAAAGAAATTATAAAATTTTATGTTAGATACTTTTGATTATGAGCCAATATCTTTTAAGTACTACCTATATCCATGTTCCTAAAAATAACTGCGATGTTTATTAAAACTTCAAATTTCTGGACCTCACCCAATATATAATGTGCTGAGTCAGAATTTCTGGGACCGAGAGAAGAGAATCATTTAAAATTACTCTCCCAGACATTTTATATATACATTTTAAAATATTGAAAACCAGCTGTAGGCATTTTATCCTATATCTACTTAGACATGAATTTCAAGATATTATTTAAAAACAAAAACCATTCCTAGAGTCCCAAATAGAAATATAAGTCATATACTATGGCCCGGGAAATGTCTAGATCTATATTATGGAGACTTTTAGAATGCCCCCTATAAAACAATTTCCTTATCATGGTGTATGACATGCCATAAAATTCTCCAATATGGCCCTGGTTACCTCTGAGTTCTAGAGAATTCAAAAGGGCACCTTCTTATTCATTTCTCAAAAGGATGAAGAGTCTAAAGCCATAAACACAAAATGTGATTATTCATCCTCTCGCTATTACATAGATATAGAAGAAGTGGAGCATGAGAATTATTATAGATATTTGTGACTCCCATATAGTACCAAGATAGAATGTTCACCCTTTTTTATCTAATGAGAGACAACCATACATATCCTTTAATTTAAGCAGCTATGCAACAACACAGGCTTACCTTACATTTGTAGGTATAAATAGAGACCTCCTAACATTTGTAGAGTATAAATAGAGACCTATGTACCACATGTATAAAAGTTCATACTTTAAAATCACAATATATTAAGTAATTATGATTTAATGCAGTAGAATGAGAATCAATGTTTAACAACTGGGTCTTTGAGGAAGGGTGGGCATGCTGATTTGTAACACTTGTTGATTTCTATGGTGTAAATAATTTCCCATGGCTAGTTTCAAACCACTAATGTGATATCACATCACTCTCCAGTTATGAGAGCAGCAGCAACATTAATGAGTTTGGAGCACCTTGGCATCGGGCAGAAGGACCTGTGAGAAGACACCGAGATCCTTCTGTTTCAAAGAAACTATTTCTGGCCTTGGGAATGATTTCCAACACTCTCTTTAATTTTATTCCATTGTGCATACATGCTAAGTCACTTCAGTCATGTCCAACTCTTTGTGACCCTGTGGACTGTAGTCTGTCAGGCGCCTCTGTTCATGGGATTCTCCAGGCAAGAATACTGGAGTGGGTTGCCATGTCCTTCTCCAGGGGATCTTCCTGACCCAGGGATCAAGCCTGCATCTCTTACCCCTCCTGCACTGGCAGGCAGGTTCTCTATCACTAACACCATCTGGGTATCCCACCAATCTCTTGTCCCTTTGCTTCAGTGTCCTGGATGCAATACAACTCTTAGGGCTCCAGTCTTTTCTCAGTACTACCTTTACTTGCTCTCCTACTCTACAGTAACAACTCTTTTCTCTCCTACTCCTGGTCCATGCTGTGCCTGGGTGATGTCCACTCAACTTTTCAGACATTGAGAAGCTACATCCTGAAGGAGCTTCCCAAATTTATGTACCAACTTTTCCTAACTCAAAGCATACTGATCATACTTTTGAAGACCTAAGATATAGGTCCACAAAGGGAAATTATTCTCCATCCATCTTGTAAAGTAAAGGAAACGAAAGGAAAAATAAGCAAAAGGAACCTAATTAAACTTAAAATCTTTGGCACAGCAGAGGAAACCATTAACAAAATGAGAAAATAACCTACTGAATGGGAGGAGATATTTGGAAATGCTATGACTTGTCAGAGATTAATATTCACCATATATAACTAGCTCATACAACTCAACATCAAAAAACAAAACATGGCATGATTTAAAAATGAGCAGGAGAATTGAATATATATTTCTCCAAAGAGGAAATGCAGATGGCCAACAGGCACATGAAAAGATGCTGAACATCAGTCATCAGGGAAACGCAAAGCAAAGCCACACTGAGATAGCACCTCACACCTATCAGAATGTATATCATCAAGAAGAACACAAATAACAAATGTTGGCAAGGAGGTGGAGAAAAGAGAACCCTTGAATACTGTTGCTAGGAGTGTAAATCTGTGCAGCCACTATGGAAAACAATATAGAGGTTTCTCAAAAATAGAACTAACATATGACCCAGCAATTTCACTCCTGAGTATATATCTGAAAAAAACAAAAACACTAGTTAGAAAAGATACATGCACCACCATGTCCATAGTAGCATTACTTATAATTGCTATAGTATGGAAGCAACCCATGTATCTATCAGCAGATGAACGGATGAAATAGATGTGATATATGTATACATATATATGTATATGCATATATATTTAACACTCAACCATAAAAAAGCATGAAATATGCCATTTGTAGCAACATGGATGGAGTTGGAGGGCATTATGCTAAGTGAAATAAGTCAGATAAAGAGAAATATTGTACGCTATTACTTATACGTGAAATCTAAAAAATACAACAAACTATTGAATAAAGCAAAAAAGAAGACGACTCATAAATATAGAAAATAAACTAGTATTGCCACTGGGGAGAGGGAAGAGGAGAGAAGCAATAAAGGCATAGGAGGTAAAAAGGATTATTAGGGATTATATAAAATTATGTGAGTGAAACTTCTGAAAATTATAAGGCACTATACAGTTTAAAGAATGTTTCATTCAATGAAAAAAAAATTTCTTTTTTATCTTCTAAAACTCAATTTTTCTACATTAAAAATCACTCTATCACTGTAGTTGTTTTTATATTTCTGTCTTTCCCATCAGACAGTCTCTAGGTCCCTTGAAAAATCATTTTCTGTCATACTCATTTCATATCTAGAGAAGGAAATGGCAACCCACTCCAGTACTCTTGCCTGGAGAATCCTGTGGACGGAGGAGCCTGGTGGGCTGCAGTCTATGGGGTTGCACAGAGTCAGACACGACTGACACGACTTAGCAGCAGCAGCAGCAGCAGCCTTTCATATCATTGGAATCTAGCAATGTCTGATATAGTCATAGAATTCAGTAACTATTTATCAAGTGAATAAATAAATGAAAGATCAAACACATAAAGAAGGGGAAAAAGCAGGAAATAGTAAAGAGAGGGTAAGAAGATGATGGGAACATAAGAAAAATATGTGTTAATGAATAAAGGAGCGGCATCTAAGAAAATGATTTGTTATAGTGAATAATTACCACAATAACTTACATAAAGTATCAAGAATTTTGTTTTAAATAACTAACATTCACCTTTCACTTTCATGCATTGGAGAAGGAAATGGCAACCCACTCCAGTGTTTTTGCCTGGAGAATCCCAGGGACGGGGGAGCCTGGTGGGCTGCCGTTTATGAGGTCGCACAGAGTCGGGCATGACTGAAGCGACTTAGCAGCAGCAGCAGCAAAATTTATAATCTCTATTTCTGTATAATTTGATCTTTTAGCATGATTTGGCAATTTTGGAAAAGCAAAGTTGGTTATGGTTTAAGCTACTGGAAAAAGTTCAAAAATCGACAGATTACAATCTTTGAGTCTCCTGTTTTATGAAAAAACTCCACTGATGAAAATATAAGATGTCATACCAAAGAGATAAAAATTTAGAGCTCACTTTCTACCATTAAATATCCTTAAAGAGTCTTGTCAGAAGGTACTTTGTATTTAAAGCCAACTCATGAGGGCACTGGTGTAAACTGATAAATTATTAATTACTTAGCAGACACATGGCAGCTAAGAAAACCTAACCTGACAAAGAACTGACACTTGGATATTCAAAAGTTTACACAAATAATTTAAACAAAGCTATGGATAGTGAAGGTGCTAATGTAGGTAGTCAATACCCATTTTCCTCCAATGGAAATATATTTACTGCTGATGTTTTAAAATGATACATGTAACATGCACTCATACAAAAGAATCAACATGAATAGTTTTGTGTATTTCTTTCCATGCTTTTCTATGCACACACTGCATGCATATGTATATGTATTTAACTTTTTGTTTTAGCAGGACATGTACTGTTATTTAACCTACTTTTTCACCTAACAACATACAACAGACATACTTTCATGTCAGTAAATATAAACTCACAACATCAGTAATAATAACTGTATATTTTGCCCACAACTTATCAAAGTATCTTCATATTAATCAACATCTGAAAATTCCCCATTCAGTTTACCAGTTGTTTTTTATTTTACCTTAAGAGTGATGTTTTTGTTCCTATAAACATATATATATATATATATATATATCTGCTATTCCAATTTAGATACATTTCTAAAAGTTGAACTCATTTATCACATGTAAAATTTGACTTAACATTCAAGACAGTATGAAGTCATTAGTAATCCCTGTATTTTACGTCTAGAATACGTCCTAGATATGACTCTTTATCACCAACTGCACCATTTCACCCTAGTCCAAGCCTCTGTTATCTCTCCTTTGGACCATTGCAATTGGTTACCTTCTATATCTGCACCCATGTGTGTGCATCCTTGACCTAAAAGCCAGTGATTCTTGAAAACTCTGAGTCATATTCTGTAATTTTTCTAGGGAAAATTCTCCAGTGGTTTCTCTTGTTTGGAGTATCATTCTGTCCCCTTGCTCTGATTAACAAAACCCTGAATGATCCCTGTCTAAATCCTTAACTTTTTCTCACACCATTTTCCCCCTTCTTTTATTGGACTTTTTTCTTTTCTATAAGAAGCCAAAGTTTATCCCTCGTTTTGGTCTTTATGTTTGTTCTTCCT
Source organism: Bos grunniens (assembly GCF_055505025.1). Lineage (NCBI taxonomy): Eukaryota > Metazoa > Chordata > Mammalia > Artiodactyla > Bovidae > Bos > Bos grunniens. The sequence continues at coordinate 75,542,988 of NC_141170.1, forward strand.
TTAGCCTTAAATGCTCTTATCTTTTCTTTGAAGATGGCTCAATCCACTGGGTAATTCAGATCTTAATGTCATTCTCTGACATGTCATGTATTCTTTGTCTCAGCTGAGCACCTATTACTGTGTAAAATTCTTATTTGCTTATATAATTCCAGGATTTCCACTACTAGAACACTACTTCCACTTATTCCTTGCCAAACCTGTCCTACTTATTCTTTGCAATACCTGGCAGATAGCAGGAACTCAATAACTTTTTCAGTTGAATTCCTGTTGCTTCTGGAGTGCTTCCTCTTAGATGTATGAAGTACACTGAAGTAAAGGAGTCTATGTTGGAATATAAATGCTCATTACAAACAAATCAGAGCTATGTTGGAATAAAATTATCTTCATGAACACATTTATCCAGGAAGGATAGGTACATGCATGCATGAATGCTATCGCTTCAGTCGTGTCTGACTCTGTGACCCTACGGACTATGGCCCACCAGGCTCCTCTGTTCATGGGATTCTCCAGGCAAAAATACGGAAGTAGGTCACCCTGCCCTCCTCCAGGGAATCTCCCTTCCCAGGAATTGAACCCTCATCTCTTACATCTAACCTACATTGGCAGGTGGGTTCTTTACCACCAGTGCCACTTGGGAAGTCCAAGTTTAATGTAGCTAAAGAATATTCCTTTTCTTTTTTTAACTTTTTATTTTGTATTGCTGTATAGTTGATTAACAATGTTGTTTTAGGGGACTTTCCTGACAGTCCAGTGGTTGAGGCTCAGTGATTACCCTGCAGGGTGCTCAGATTTTAATCCCTGGTTGGGGAACTAAGATCCTATATGACATTTGGCATGGATTAAAAATAAACGAATAATAGCAATGTTGTGTTAGTTTCAGCAAAGTGACTTACTTATACATGTGCATATATCTATTATTTTTCAAAAATTTTTCCCATTTACATTGTTACATAATACTGAGCAGAGTTCAGTTCTGCTACACAGTAGATCCCTGTTGGTTATCCATTTTAAATATAGCAGTGTGTACATGTCACTCCCAAATTCCTTACTATCCCTCCCCCCAACATGTGACTCAAATTCTGGCACACCAGTGCCATCATGGTTCATTTTATGGTGATTCCTTCCAGGTTTTAGGCAACTTTGAGTTTAAGCTAATACATGTCAGTGTTACTGAGTCCATGAAGGTCAAGTGAATTGGGTATTTTTATATCCTCCAAGGATATTCTCAGTTTGGAGAAAGTCATTGGCGGCATTCCACTGAAATACCAAGGATTGGTTTGTTAAGATTATTAAGAAAAGATTCTAAATCTACATTTTCTTTTCTAAAAGATTATATGTTCTTTCAAAGTTAGAGTGATGTGATATGTTTCTGGTAACAGGAAAAAAAATTGGAATTTAAGTCCATTGTAATCTTTTATTCTTTGTCATTCACATTTGAATGACCATCCAGGCATGTTTTTTTCCATATCGTGTATTGTTATTAATCATCACTCTATCAGTACACCATCAATAAAATATCTAAGAACTGCTATGCAGATGGATCTAGAGAGTTCAGTCACTAATGTGTGACTAACCTCTTTCTTTTAGTCTTCACGTGAATGATCTAAATGCTGCAAAGAAATCCAGCCCAGTGTGATGTCTCTGGTTTATCACAAGCCTGAGCTTGGGCACAGCTCCAGCCCTGGAAGTAACTCATCCTAGTACCCATTAAGCTATGAAATGTGAGTCCTTGTGTCACTTTCCTGCTTGAAGACATCCATCTGTGCTTATTTCCATCCTTCAATTGATGAATTGATATGGAAACTTAAATACGTCATTTGTTTTCTCATCCATTCCCTTTGTAGCAGTTGTGGATTCACTTCTGATGCCAGATTGAGTCCAGGGCGATTTTAAAGTCTAATAAAGCAAGGAAAATCTCTTCTCCTGGTTCGATTTTTTTTTTTTTACATGTTTGTTAATATGCAGCAATTGGGGGAGAGATGAAGTCCGTGGCTCATTTTCAAGGGAGGAATCCAATTTGGTTTTTATGGATGTTGCTGTCACTGGTCCAACATTGCTTTATTCTTTCACCAAGGATGCAGCTTTGGGTTCACCGCTGGGCTGTTGCTGCTAATGTAGATCTCTCTGGCTATTGGGGTTGAGAGCATTTCCATTTTTATATATTGGAATAATTAGCCCCCCTGACCATATCTCAGAAAGTGTCTGGATTGGAGGATTAGGATAAACATCTTCAGTCAGGCTTTCTGAGGTGATCAATGTGGGGCGTTAGCATCTCATTTGATGCATTTTTATCAAGGCGATGGGGTTTCCTAGCTGTCCCTTTGAAGAGGCTCTCTTTCATTTCTTAAATCACCAGGGCTGGGATTAAATAACTGGGACAAAGTTAAAGAGACTTTTTCAAGCAATTTATATGTTCAAGGCCCTGCCTAATCACAGTCTCTGTCTGAGTTCTTTTCTAAGCATCTGCGAGTGGGTATGGACTTGTTTCACCTTTGCATCCCAAGAACTACAATTCTTAGGTGTCTCAAAAACACCTATTTACCCAATACAACTTTGATGCCTATCTTAGAATTGACTAGGCTCAGTATTTTGAGCATAGATCCCATGCCCTTTACTCCATGTGTTTTTTCTCTCAACAAGATATTTATAAATCACCAGCTAGTTATCAGATGAGGATCCAGTAATAAGCATAGTAGGTAAAAATTCATGCCTTTTAGTTAAGCAAATAGGCAATAAGCAAACAAATTAGGAGGAAAATAGCAGCATTAGTGGAAAGTGCTCTGAGAAAAATAAACCAAAGTCTTATCATAAAAAAGTGTCTATAATAGAGGGTGGTAATATTTGAAGTGAAACCTGAAAGACAAAAAGATCTGGATGCAGAGAGATCCTAGCATCCCCACCCCTTGACCACCTGTGTGACCTAAAGCAAGATACATATATTCTTTGAGTTATGGTTTTTATTGCTATTATCTGAGGATAGGTTCTAATAGGTAATAAGTTAATGCATATAAAGCACAATGCTTTACACATAAAAGGCACTTAAAAACTGTTCCAACATCATTATTATTATTAACAATATTATTATTATTGCCCCTATTAAGACAAATAGATTTTATTCTAATTCAAAGTAAAATCATTGACATATTTTCAGCATGGGGCCATGTGAATTCTTAACAAGTCTTAACCGTGTGCATGCTAAGTAGTTCATTTCACATTCTATAATTCTCTTTCTGATACTTCTAGGTAATTTAAACCAGCTACTCCATGGCTACCTGGTTGGTAAGTTTTCATTGCTGAGAATACAAAATGTAGGACATGGATCTTGATTTCAAATATACTGCTGTTAGTTGAAGATTTTATGAAGTTTGTTTGTAATCTTTTCTGTAGAATGTATCAAATTAGCTACTCATCATGACTGGCAATGCTTATTTCAGCCTTTTTTTCATGAAGAATTATATTAGTGAAGAAATGTAAAAAACTGCAATAGTTAACCATATAGCATTGGTTAAATAAATTATAAGCATGAACACCTCCACCAATAAATTGAAATAAGGCTGTATAACACATTACAATGATATGATAGATTTTATAAAAACAAATTAGGTTATGCAAAAATTCTGGAAGAAGATGCTTCAAAAAAGTAACAGTGACTAAGTCTGGGTAGTGGAATGGTAAGTTTATAGATTAATTTCCTTCTTTGAACTTTTCTGTATTTTGTGAATGTCTCAAGAAAAGTATGCATTAGTTTTGCAATCCAATGAAATAAATTAATTACAAGCAAGGTTATAGAAAATAAGGAGATTCACAATCCCTACCAAGATAAAAGCAAAGAAAATGACAGCAGATTATATAATTTAACAAGATACATTTCTAAGATAAAATACAGCCCAAATTTTCACTAAATTCTGATATCTCCCATAGTCTTAGGACAATAAACTGTATTTCCAGAAGACATAGAAAATACCCTCTGGTTAATAGGCATTGTCTAACCATTTTCCAACTCAAGATCATACAGACAGGAAATTATCTGATGACACACTTCTTCCAAAGTCCCTACTTATTTCCCTACGTTGCACATGTCTATATTTATGCTGTCAAAATAGACTTGAAAAGGAGACATGAGAAGAACATTCTATTATGTCCATGTCATCCTACTCTGAACTGCTCTTCAATCCTTCCATACCCTGAGACTGCACTTCTGTTACAGTCAGTAGCATAAATTGTTCTCACTAGCAACTGGGCTACATGAAGCCTGAGATGTGGTCTAACTCAATCTCACGCCAATGGAGCCTATGTGGTGCATCGCCTATAAATATTGCATAAATGCTTGTAGAATTCAGTGAGTTGCTTCCATTTTCTTTTAATCCCCTCTAGATATCATTGGTATAGATGCCATTAAATTCTTAAACTCCAGATTCCAAAAGAACCTGAGAATGAAGTTGCTCATTTTCTTAAGGGAACTTTTATATTGTACTAACATTTCAAGGATTGTCTTGCTTTTTGGATTCCTTTCCTTGTTTAGAAAATGTTGGCAATGAAATACTTTAGAAAACAGTCTGATGTCTGGCAAAATCTTTGTTTTCTTACCTGTAACAGAAATTAAACTCTCAACAAAAGCGCATTTCTCTACTATCAGTCCTAAATACAGAAGTTCAATGTAAATGACGATCTTAGGATCCCTTAAAAAGGAGATTAGAGAAGAAGGTGAGGTCACATGACAAGATTTCCACTAGGTCTCAGCCCTTTCCTTTAGCATCTGGAAAAGCTGAATGATAGGTAAAGCATGGGACTTGGGCTGTCTTGAAAAAAAAACTTGTGGGTAATTTTAATCATTTGCTCAAGTCTTTAAATATCCTGTATAGCTTTTAGGCACAAAGCAATCTTCCTATAGAGAAACAAACCCAGGATGTGGTTATAAGGTAGAGTTTTACCTCTTTGTGTTAAAGTGCCTTAATGATCAAGAAAAAAAAATAGATTTGCATGAACGCTACTTATGGAAAGCACTTAACACAATAGTTACTCAAGACAAACTTCAGTGCAAGTGGATATAACCGGTATGATGAGTCATCCTATGTGGTTTAAAGCTACCACAAGTGAATTTCTTTTAATTCAGCCTTCATGAGCCCAGAACAGCTTTTATAAGACTTTGAGAATAACCATGGCATTGACAAAACACACTTCACTGCGTATATTTGACTGAATCATTTTTAAATGATTCAGGTAAGTGGCCTGTGAATGCCAAAGCTTCTGTGGAAATCAGCCTGGATATTTCCCTTTTCTCTCCAGGTCTCATGTCATAAGATACACACATGCACACACACACACACACACACACAGAGTGACATCATCATAAGATCTGAGTAACATAGTCAGAATAGAAATATAATTAGCAACAATATCTTCCCATGTAAGCACATTAGTGGTGTTTACATAATATTTTGACATCAAGTCACTCCCTGGAGTAAGAAGTATGGTTTTCTGCCTCAGTTTCATACCTTAAGTTTGGAAAAACCCTTGATCGTTGAAGAAAGGTGTAGTGTGAGATGTTTATTACTAAATTGTCTATGTCTTGGTTGCTTTTCTTAAACTATTTGGAGATGCCCTGAAAAATTTAAACTATGTGTGGGAAAACCTGGTCTGGTTGTCATTATCATGCCATGGCAGTCATTATGAATTGATCCTGGCATTTACTTCTGTTGACATCAGAAGAGATGAGAATACTTCTCAACAAAGTGCTCTAGGAAGACATGGCAAATCAATGAGAATCATCTTGGAAAATAAAATATACTTTTCATTCACAGTTTCCATCAGACAACCTAAAAATCAAGATTCTTTTTCTCTCCATAGCTCATGTCATAAGATACATACACACACACACAAACACACACACACATACACACAATGAGAAGAACTAATAAAGAAATTCCCCTGAGTCACTGCTGCTGCTGCTGCTAAGTCGCTTCAGTCGTGTCCGACTCTGTGCGACCCCACCAGGCTCCCCTGTCCCTGGGATTCTCCAGGCAAGAACACTGGAGTGGGTTGCCATTTCCTTCTCCAATGCATGAAAGTGAAAAGTGAAAGTGAAGTCGCTTGGTCGTGTCTGACGCTTAGTGACCCCATGGACTGCAGCCTACCAAGCACCTCTGCCCATGAGATTTTCCAGGCAAGAGTACTGGAGTGGGGTGCCATCTCCTTCTCTGCCTGAGTCACTGACCCCCTAAAATTCTTACTTAGTTTTGTTTACCACTGAGGAACTACTGGAAACAGAAATCCCACTGGTGTCATGTCCAGAGAAATCTCGCCATTCCTCAAATAATGCCTTTCATGTTTGCATATGCTCTTCACTTCCCCAGAGAAGCCCTTCACCAGGCAAACTCCACTGCCTCCTTCAAGAACAAGCCAGAATGCTAGCTTCTCAACGAAGACTGTAATTCTATTCAGCTGTTGGATACTCTGTCTACAGTGTTTTCTTGGTATTTAATTAAGTACCTAGTACTTAATTGTCTCTGCAAAAGCAGTTACATATTGCAATTTTTAGATTATGTGTTCATGTCTGTCCCTCTCCATTACTTAAAAGCAGTCATAGTTCAGGTATATCTAATAGCTTATCCTTAGTATGTATTAGACATACTCCTTTAAGATTCTGGAGCCCACCTATCTCCCATTTCGAGGTAGGTCCCAGAATGCTCTGCAGTGCTGTTTTTGACCTCTTTTTATTACTATGAAAACAAGTCTCTGATACTTGCATATTTCAAGTCCAGAATCTCCCTTGAAAATATCCTGAAAATATTATGAAAGGTTTTATCTTTTTTTAAAATGGAACTTACCAGGGAAGGTGAACAAGAAATCTTTAAGTCCTGTGATGTTAATTATTTAAAGAATAGATTATCATATTTTAAAACTAAAATCATAAATTTTCCTTATGTTACTTCTCTGATTATCTGCGTATATCACTAAAGAAACTGTAGTCTAAACTCTTAGAGTCTCCCTTGCCCCTGGCCCCCGAGTCTTCACATGAAAGCTGATTTACACAAGTGCCTGACTGACATTTGACAATTCCCAAAGCAGTGACTTTCAAGGTATGGAATTTTGCATGAATTTTCTGATGTCTAAATTTACTTCAGATGTCTGTCTTCATGTGGGTATCAATCTGTGCATACAGATTTCATATTTAACAGCACACTGGATCATTTAAAGCATCAATTAACAACTAGCCTGCAGTGGCAAATGCGCTTGCCAAAGTGTTAGAATAAGACCCTTTCTTTCACCTCTAACCAACACCCCTTCCCAGACAAATCACTGTTATTGGTGATCTCTGACAACAGACCTTTCCCAAGTCTTATTCTGTCATTTACTTGGTAGATTTGTTGACTGCAACATACAATCCCCTATCATCAAGTTTTCCAGATGTTTGCACAGCGGGTTCGGTGTTTTTAAAGTATCTAAATGACGGTCCCAAATGACAAATGTTCATTTTCAAAATTAAATCTTATTACAAATTACCTGCCAAGTACAATGTGTCAGGAGAGACTGAAGGAATTAGAAATTTTGTCCATTGAGAATGAGTGAAGAAGAAAGAACATAGATGAAGTAAGCTATTACATATCCTGGAGGTATATACAAAGAATTTTAAATAACAGTGGTTTACTGAAAGCTGTTGCCTTAATACTAAGACTTACTTTTAAAAGGTCCATGACTACCTTTTGCTGTGAGTCAGGCTTCAACTTTGTTAATGAAAAGAACAATGGCTAGGAAATACAGAGGTAATCTCTAACATGAACTTTTTTTCTCCTTTTAATCATCATCCACACAGGCTCAGATTTAATATTCTGAGAAGAGAACAGGGCTTAATATAGCCATCAAAAAATAGAACTTAGTTTCTTCTGTCTGCTTTCTAGCTTGTGGTCTGCTGTTGACCACTGTTGAACTCCAGGTTCCTCATCTTTAATGTAGGAATAGTTAATGACTTAAATAAATAGGTCGTGCAAAAAATTAAATAAATGAAAGTAATTTTTGAATGCACCTTATAAACTCTAAAGTACTATGGATATATATTGCTATCAGAATAATATTAGCCATATATGAGCTACTTACTTATATCAGATGCTCTGTAAAGCTTCATGCTTTTTTCAATCTTTACAGTTGTTTAAAATAGGTCACAGCATCTCCATTTCATAAATGAAGAAGTTGAGTCTTGTACAGAGGTTAAGTAGCAGGCCTAAGTAACTGCTAGCCTGGTTTGAACAAGATTGAACCAAAATATCTGATTTCAAAAACATGCCCCCAATCAAAATATGCCCTCCATCTCTATGCTATGCTAGCAACCTTTAACCATTAAACCTTAATGCTCAGTGATGCTACTTTGGCTCAAAATATTTTGGAAGCACCATTAGAAACTGCCTTTAGATCCAAATTTATTAAGGCACCCAAAGCAAGCAGCCTGCTGACTCTGTAGACAACTTTACTTTTTGACCCTAAAGAGAATTGTCTAGTCTGATCATCCTGCATTCTAGGCAGGAAGACAATATCTGTTGTCGAGACTTCTATCATTTAGAAGACTCTACAAGACTGAAATTCCATTCCCTCATGTCTTAATAATGGTGGGTATAATATCAACTGAAACTCTAACCACAGGATATTTCAACTGTCTACTTACCTATCCAACTTCCAATTAACCAGAATTTTTGAGTTACTGTATCCCAGAACCAAGACTAGAAGTTGCATGCTAATATCTGAAGAAATGAACAATGTAAATTCTCTTGTTCTTTCCTAGGAAAATTTTTGGTCCCTGATAGAGAAATATGAAACCAGACTGACCACAGAGTCAAGGATTGCTTCATAGGACAAAATAAAACATCTAGATTTTCCATCTTTAAAATTATAATCAGCAGCAGGAAGCAAAGCAATACCACTGTCCCTGTTATAGGAATCTAAGGCTTTTTATAGAATGCACAGCAGCAAATGTTATCGCTTTGCTTGAGAAAACCATTTTCATTATCAGTTGCCTTTTTTTTTCAATTGATTATGACTTTTCCTTTAAAAAATGCATTTAGGCAGAATTTTTCTATGCTTGATTTAGCCCAAGGGAAAATTTTTGGAGGGTTGAAACAGAGAGAATAGTCTGAACTGAATTCTTTCTGCTGCCTTTAAGCTATGCACACAGGGACAAAATATATCACATTCTACTGAATTTTTTTTTCTTTGCTCCTATTACTTAGAAAGAACTTAACAATGAAAAATCCAGCTTTATGGTATTACATTCCTTATTGTGTAAACCAGTGAACAAACACAAGATAAAGTTTTTTTTCAAGTTACTGAGGTTTGAGTAGAGGGGAGGGAGGATGCTATTAAAGCCATCTCCTCTTGATTTAAAGGGGTTATGTTGGACTGAAGCCTGTTAAGAAACAAAGGATGCCCCAATTAGTGTTGCTGCTGCTGCTGCTGCTAAGTCTCTTCAGTCGTGTCCGACTCTGTGTGACCCCGTAGACGGCAACCCACCAGGCTCCCCCGTCCCTGGGATTCTCCAGGCAAGAACACTGGAGTGGGTTGCCATTTCCTTCTCCAATGCATGAAAGTGAAAAGTGAAAGTGAAGTCGCTCAGTCCTGTCCAACTCTTCGCTACCCCATGGACTGCAGCCCACCAGGCTCCTCCATCCATGGGATTTTCCAGGCAAGAGTACTGGAGTGTGTTGCCATTGCCTTTTCCACAATTAATGTTAGAAGCCTCCAAAGTGAGTCAACAAAGTTAAGGCTAGCATTTAGTTATGGAAAACCTAAATTAATGAGGCCCATTCAAGGTGGACTATGAATGCATTTATATGTCTGGTTTAGTCTGTGTTTTCTTTTACCATAGAGGGAAGGCTGGGATAGAGCTTTTTTAAGATGATCAAAACTCTTTAAGATTGTTCAGAAAAAATTGCATAGATAAGAAATCTGAGATTATACCCATTATGCTGAACAAAGAGTTAGTATACCTTCAGAGTAAACACTAAGAGTTTGAGTAAAGCAAGAAATTTAGAAATCTAGGATGAAATAGCCTTTCCACTTCATAGGGAAAAAAAGACAATTTTAGAACAACACTGATCTAGCAGTTGGGAGGGACCTCTGAATTTAAATTTCAATATATAAATCTCAATTTTGCCAAGTAAAATTAATAATGGATTTATCTAAAGCCAACCCTCTTCAACCTCTGCTATATTTCTCTTAAGAAAGCATTAAATGAGAGTATTTCACTTTAGCTGAAAATCAATGGCCCTTCAGTGAAGCATACATCTCCCAAGTAATATAGAGTTAAGAATCATACAGTTCTGCTAGTAAGACATGAGGCCCTGGCTTTGGTGGTAATAACTTCATGCAACATACAAGTCTTTGAAAATACTAACACAGTATGAAGGGATTGAAAATTTAAAGTAAGCATGCTCAAACTGTCTTTGAAATGTCAACCCAAATATTCGTAATATGGTTAATGATGATAATATGGAAATAAGGAGTAAATATATTACTGAGTAGAAATAATATTTAATTACCACTTGCCATAGGCCAGACATTTGTTAAATACATGCATCATCTCTTTAGATTTTCTTAAGAACCCTGTGACATTGTTTTACTAGCTATACTTTTAGAGTAGACTTGAAGTAAGATCTATTGATACACATGGAGACAAAAAAACTAAAGATGGATTAAAATATTTCAGTGTATACTTATCTATGATCTCTTGGTAAATGAATCAAAAGGTATCATAATTTTATCTCCTTGGAAATTTCTTTGTTTGTATACTGATAAAATTATATTCATCTTTCATTGTGGTGATTATGAGGATAAATAAGATATAACCCTTGCCCTCCGGTAACTCACAGTTTGAAAAGGGGATGTAATGTGCATCAAAAATCCAAATATAATTCATGGTGGTTTGTTTTAAACTCTGTAACACAAGTGTGTTGAAAGCTATGGGTAGCTAGAAAAAAATAATTCTTAGAGCTGGAGACTGAGTTAGAGAAAAGAAAGATCAGAGAAGTATCCTTATAGAAAGCAGTTCAGTTGGGTTTGGAAGGTGGATAAAGTTTCAACACACAAATATGAGAACCTTGGAAATACTGACATGTGATGCCTTCAAGCAGAGAGTAAGTTCAGAATGCCAGTGTTGCTGGAATTTTTGACATATGAATGAGCAATAATGTTGATGTGTAGATTATAGAAGACTTTCACTGACAATCTAAGGAGTTTAAACTTTATTTGACATTCAGTAGGGAGTTTTGTTCACTTAAATATAGTCAGTGTTCTCCTTTGGAAATATTAGTCTATCAAAACATTAAACTAGTTTATCCAATGTTTTGTTACTCCTTTGATGAAAAATTATTGTCTTGTTATCATCTGCCAGCACCTACACGAGGTGATGGGGTATATGACAAATATGACTTATTTTTTGCTTTCATAAAAATTATAATTAAAAAAATTAAACAAAAAGCAGTGCCGTAAAACATTAAAGTGTCACATAAGACATATAAGAAAGTGGAATAGCACCTAGGAGGAATACTCTATCACTGCACTCATAGGAAAAACATTCTATAGAAAGTGACTTCAAATTGTGTGTATGGCATGTGTGTGTATATGTGTGTAGGTTTATTGGAGGGGAGGGTCTGTTAATAAATCCACACACATGGAAAGACTCAGAGTGGAAATTGTATTTTTAGAACTTGATGCAGAGTCAGCTGCTTTCCAGTCACATAGATTCTTAACAACCTCAGATATGTGTACAAGGTTCTTGGCCATTCGTCCTGCAGAGAGGGTCTGACCATCAGTCAACTTCCAAGGGAACCAATCAAGCATTATGAACAAGACCTTATGAAAGCAAATTCTGATGAATTGAATTGGCTCTCTTCTTGGACCTGGAAATCATATGGCCTGACTTATAAAAAAATACTGAGCATGAATGATTCAGTGAAGCCTGAAATCAGCACCATGACCAAGTGTGTCTTTTAGTGATCATTCATTTACTCAGTTTTTCAGTAAGTCTTTGTTGTTTGTCAGCACCATGAAACTCACTGTACTAAGCACCTAACTTATCTCATTTTTAGTCATAATTAGTCACCACTGTCTTTAAACATTTATCTTCATTTTTCCCACCCTCTTGTAACATTTACTACAATTTGAGTCTATCACTGTGAGTTGCATATATGAATGTCCTCAAGTAGACTGTGACATTTTGAAGGGAGGAACTGTGTCCTCATCCCTGTGTTCCATTCAGGCAATGGCACAGATACAATAGGGTTTTGGTAATTGTTTGTTGGATGGATGGATAGATGGATGGATGGATGGATGGATGGTTGGAGAGAGAGAAATCTGAATAGGAAACGTCTCCTGTCCTCATGAATCCTATAGTCTAGTACAGATCAAGCATACATAATTAGGAATGCTTTTCAGTTTAGGTTTACTGCTGTAATACCACAATTTACCGTGATCCTAAAGACAGAATAAAAAAGGATATCTAGAGTTTGAAATGGTTCTGCATTAATTGAAGCTTAATTTTTTTAAGTCTTCAAAAGTACTGATTCCTGAGTTTTCTATTTAAACTCATCAAAAAAAAAAAAAAGCCCTAAATCTCCCATTAAACTATTTTAATATGCTGTTCCTTTCCTCAAGTTAAATGAAATTGAGAGGGATAAGAAAAGATTAGATATTTTAGAGACTGTCTACAATAAACATTAATCCAAGAGCAAAACAGAAACATTACTTTGCGCACAAAGGAATTAACATCACTTCTAACTCCTTTATTCAATGGTCACATTTGATTGTCAGTTTCCCAAAAATACTGCCATATTTTTTTCTTTCCATTCAGCAAACTCAGCACATGTTTGTTGACTACTCTATGCTGTAGACATTGGTTGTTTGACCAGGCATAACAGATTCAAAAACTTCAATAGAATAGTCTACATAGTCTTATGTTGCTCAATAACTTAGTTTGAGAAAAATAAGTGAGATTTTTCATACTTTCTTGTGCATTATTGAGGAAGTATATCTTTATTTTTCATTACAGAAAAGTGATTCAATAATACAAAGGATGTTTTCTCCCTTTAAAATTGGGGATGTTAGTTGTAGAATATACCCTAGAAGTTAGGAAATTTTATCACGTGACATGAAAGAGATGAAAAAGATGGAAATAAACTAAAGCTTAGATCCCAGATATCCTACTACTGTGTATGATCTGGGGGAAAATTCCTTAAGCTTAGTGAGCTTCAGATGCCTTCTTTGTAAAAAGATAATAATAACAGTTTTGAAATATTGTTATTTTATTGCTAGAATTTTATAATAGATATAAAAATACCAGAAATTATTCTAGTATATGGTAAATTATCATTTATGGGTAATTATTGTGTGGAAATAATAGCTAAGCACTTGACCTGAATTTCCTTATTTTTAGGTATTTCCCCAATCCTATGAGGCAGATTCTGCATTTCTAATTACTGTAAATGAGAAAACTGATATGAAAGAAGGTACAGTTTGTCATAGACCACAGAGCTAACGCATGGCAGAACTAAGATTCAAATCCAGTTATTGATAGAGTATGATTAAAAGGTAATGTTAACATTTTTGAGCCTTCCATTTTTTGCCTTCCTTCTGCCAAATAAAAATAAATCTGGACTTAGTCAGTAAAACTCTCTTTGGAGGGGGAATGTGATGTAGGAGAGGACTAGTACAATGGGGAGAATGGGACCATAAAAACAGCAAGTGTGTCTAAGATTAGGCAAAGAAAGAGTTTATTTTATAGAGAGGAGGGAACGAATGTGGGCTACAAGTTGTATGATTTGATATTAGATCATCCTGTTCTCAGGAGGAGGCTGTGTACTGGTTCAGGCTGAGGGTGAGTCAAACTTCAGGGACCTGGGGGAGGAGAAAAATTTAACCGAAGGTTGAATTGCAAACATTTTGTTATGACTGATCACTGTCCATAAGCAATTCAACTAATTATTTATGAGGCAAAAATGAGAAATTTAGAATCTGTCTAATCATAGGTTGGAGGCTTCCCAGGTGGCTCAGTGGTAAAGAATCCTCCTGCCAATGCAAGGAGATGCAGGAGACACAGGTTCCATTCCTGGGTGGGGAAGATCCCCTGGAGGAGGAAATAACAACCCAGTCCAGTATTCTTGCCAGGAAAATTCCATGGACAGAAGAGCTGGGCGGGCTCCAGTCCATGGTGTTGCAAAGAGTGACCGAGCATACACGCACAAATGCACTAATCATAGGTAAACAGAGGGGCATCCATGAATCTTACCTATGTTATATTGGGAAAGGTAATTCTTTGCACTGGCTATTCTCTAGAACACAGAAAGGTAGGAAGAATTCTTAACCTTCATTTTTTCCAGACTCGTGGGGTTCAGGCAAAGTATCACATTGTCACTTCCCACTATTTAGACAATGTGTTGATGAGATTAGCTTTTAAAGAGTCCCTGGATGAACTTGTGTCTGGATGAACTTGTGTCCCTAGTCCGGGTTGTTAATCAAGTCAGTATATTTTAGGAATTCTTTGCTACAGAGATTTAACTAGTAACAAATAGTAATGCATTCAATGTTGAAACATACATCCACTGTAGTTCGAGTCAAGTTATCTGCTAAATGAAGTTGGATTGAACAAATCCTCTCCTAGCTCTGACCTTCAGAAATTTACGAAACCAAAAAGATTTGTCCAACTGCCCTGTGACTTGATATGTGGAATCAGAGACTGAACCATGCTTTATTCTTCCTCCCAAGACTCAGGGAGCATCAGCACAGGAACCACTTAGAAATACTCTGGCTTTGGATGTCCGTAGACTGTCCATAGCTCTTTCATCAGCAATTCAGAATAATGCCATCCAGATTGCTTTTGTCTTCCAAGCTTCCAATCAATCATTTGTTCTTCTTGAACCTGTAGTACCCCTTTTACAGTGCCTTGCATAAATGGCGTGATTCTTTGATTGCCTCTTCAAACGTTCTGATTTTCTACATTTTCCATTCACAGTCTCTCTGAAATTTTTTTTGGTGTCATGAAAACTCAGTTTTGGGTGTTGTTTCAGGCCTTCCCAAAGACCAGGTTCGTTTTCCTACTTAATATTCAAGAAGCATTCTTGAAAGGTATCTCTTTCAGAGAAAGCCCGGGAAACTTACCAGTACTCAGCTGATGACTTCCTTCAGGCTCTGCTGTGTCTCTGCATTGGATTCTTAGTATCAACTGCTTAAAGCAGGACTCTGTAGGTCTTTTTTATCACCCAGTGTCTTGAGAGTAGCATGGCAATAGATATAAAACTTACTCAATTACCAAACCTTTAGAAACACTTAGTTTATTTTTTTAATGTATAATGCTACAATAATATACGAATGTTGTACTATAAATATGAGTGATAGTCTAAAGTGGACTTTACTGAAGTAACAGTAAATAACCTTAATAGGATAGGGTATCTAAATTTTACTATTATTTTGCCCAAATTGGAAAACATTGAGTACAATTTTGGTGGATTATGACATGTAACAAGGATAGTAGAGGAAGAAGCACAACTACCATATTAAAATACTTAGGTAGAGCAGAATGGAAAAGACCTAAATCCAAAGAGCATGAGGTGGCTCAGTATCTCTACAATCTTGAAAAAGCTATTCATCTTAGTTCTCTTGACTGTAAGATAGGGACAATAATTACCTTAATGGGCTGCATAAGGAAATAAATAAAATAAGTGTGTGTAAAACACCCTTAATACCATATATCTGTTAATATATGGTAGACATCCATTAGGGCTTCCCAGGTGGGGCTAGTGGTAAAGAACCCACCTGACAATGCAGGAGACATAAGAGATACAAGTTCTATCCCTGGGTCAGGAAGATGCCCTGGAGGAGGGCATGGCAACACACTCCTGTATTCTTGCCTGGAGAATCCCATGGACAGAGGAGCCTGGTGGGCTACAGTCCATAGGGTTGCAGAGTCAGACACAACTGACATGACTGAGCAAGCATTCACAGACATCCATAAATGTTGGAGTTGTTGATGTTAATATCATATAATTAGTTAAAACTGACTTACCAACTGGACTTAAAAAACAATATTCACTAGTCAGAACTGTTGTTAAACTCAGGAGGTAAGATCTGCAATCACTGAGTTCCTAGTGTGGACCACTTCATGGGTTTTAAGAGAAATATTTCCTATGGAAAGAGAAACATGACAGAGATCTGAAGAGTTATATTTACAAATAACTTTAATGTTAGGGTGGTTAAAATGGTTCTTCATTTCCTCATCACAGTCAGCATTTTCTCTCTTTTTGTGAGTACCTGCCTTACTAATATAATTCTTGAGTATTTCTTGCTTCCCATTTAGCACTTACTAGACATTACTTTGCCAACAAAGGTCCGTCTAGTCAAAGCTATGGTCTTTCCAGTAGTCATGCATGGATGTGAGAGTTGGACTATAAAGAAAGCTAGGCGCCAAAGAATTGATGCTTTTGAACTGTGGTGTTGGAGAAGACTCTTGAGAGTCCCTTGGACTGCGAGGAGATCCAACCAGTCCATCCTAAAGGATATCAGCCCTGAATATTCATTGGAAGGACTGATGCTGAAGCTGAAACTCCAGTACTTTGGCCACCTGGTGCAGAGCCTACTCGTTAGAAAAGACCCTGATGCTGAGATGGTCGGATGGCATCACAAACTCAATGTCAGGAGTTTGAGTAAGCTCCGGGAGTTGGTGACGGACAAGGAAGCCTGGCTTGCTGCAGTCCATGGGGTCGCAAAGAGCCGGACACAACTGAATGACTGAACTGAAGACTTTCTAAAGGCTGTCGTATTTGGGTCATGTTTTTGGATGTAAATTCTTCTCCTTTATTGTGCTAAAGCTGGGTGAGGAGACAACAATTGGAGAAATAAACACAAGGAAATCAAAGTCCAAAAGAGGAAAATACCTGAAAATATAAAATAGATACAAAAGAGAGGTTAGGGATAAAATTTGAACAGATGGACTAATTTTAGTGTGACAAAGAGAAAGGAAGATTAACTTTTGCTGGTTCATTTGATCAAAGACAATAACCTGGATGATGAGCTACCTGGTTTGGAATTCTGTGGCGCACATATCTGTTGGATAACTGGTATCTCTCTCATTTCCTTTAAGCTAACAGAGTCAGTCCTTAAATCTCAATGTTGTCAAATTCTGGATTCACAAATCAAAAGGAGAAATAATAATCTTAGGGGGAAAAAATTTAAAGTAAAAGCTTTGTCCTTAGGAAGTTAATAGGTTTATTTGCTTGACTGTTGCTAATATGGGAACTTGTTCACCATTGGTGGCAGTAATGGGACAGAAATTAATCAATAGGGGCCAGTTTTATGAAACGGCTTCAGCCTCTAAGTGGTTTGCCAAGTTTCTGTTAAACATCTCACATTATTGAGGATACAAGTCAAAATCACTTATCAGCAGTTCGTCTAAATAGCAAGGAACATGTATTAAAGAGGCCATGAAGGAATTTCTAATGAGAAAAAATGCTCTTACTTTTTGAGAAATTAACTGCTCCAATAAATTGCAAAGATAAAGTAGGAAAAGTTATCATAATAATGTCTGTTGTAATAAAACTAAACTGTACAGATGATAACAGTTAAAATGCCAGAAGGTGAGTTAATGAAATACCGTTCTCCTAAAGCCTCTTTGGTCCTTACTCTGAAATACAATTCTGACACTCAAATATAAAGGATATGGTGGAAGCTACATGGAGATACTGTATTTGCACATGTTCTACAGATTCATTGCCTATGAACTTTTGAATATACATAAAATTTAAAAAGCAGAGTATATTAAATGAAACTTTCAGGAAGGTGACATAAAATAATCCTAGGGCAGAAAATTGATTCTTAAAGTGTAAAAGACTTGAAAATCTATAGGGAGAGAAATCAGTCTGAATTGCCGGCTAACACTGGAAATTTTCTATCAAAGATCATATGAATGGGGCAAAGATAGAGTCACTGAAGTCTTCCTAATGTAATCTGTGGATTCAGGAATGTAGGAGATGCCTGAAGCTTATGTTACAATTTTCTACAGTCAAATTCCCAAACAAGTTAAAGATTGTAGCAATGCAGAGGAACTCCTAAGGATAATAAGAGAGCAGACAAACATACAGCACAAACAAATAAACAGCATATGTAGAAGCTGAAAAGTAGGCAAGTAGGAGAGTTTGGGGCTAAGAGTTTTACTCTGCATTGAATTTCTCTCTTACATAGTAATGACCAAATTGGCCCTGAATGATGAAAATACATGTGTATGTGTATGGAGAGATAAAGAGAAGGGGAAAAGGAAAGGGAGGAGGGAAGAGGGGAAAGCAGACCACAGTTCAGAAAACCTTGGAAAGCCAGAACTACACACGTACTCAGACACAAGGCTTCTCGTCACATAGTAAAAGTCAAACGATCCAGGGCATCGATCAAACAGTCTGCAGGGGGGAAAGACACAGAGCCATCTCCAGTTACCATGAGTTCAACAGGGGCCAGTCAAGTGCCCTATTCACATAACCATCTTCTGACTAATTAAGTGAAAACAACAACAAAAGCAGTGAAACAATTACCCACAAAATAAACGAAATTGAAACCCACCAAAACTCTTTAAGAAAAGGCATGAAGAAATAGTGCAGACCATGACAGAAACAAACCTTTCTGCTCTGAGCCATCTGTGCCACCCATCAGCTGGTAATAAAGTGACTCCGAGTAGCAATAGAAATAATCAAAGGAAGAGCTTTAAGAAGGCATGGCAACACTAATAGATTTTTTTCTGGGTTTCTGGTCTTTGTTTATGGATAATTAAAATTTGGCAAAGTGTTCAGAGGCCCATCATATGAATGCCTCCCTTGTGTTTTATTTAAGCAACAGCTCATAAAAGACTTCAGTTTACTACCATGCCAAGTAAATGCTTGCAGAAAGAGAAAACCTCCAAATGATATGTGAATTTAACATTGTAAGTTGATTTAGTGTATTTCAGTAAATTTTCCAACCCAATTTTTACATCAGAGTGTTTAATATGTTTACCTGTCCAGTGAAGACAGTTTTGATTTCTTACATATTTGAAACAAATCTTGCTTTCAATTATGGCTATTTAATTTCACTTTATTTTAGAACTTGCTTTCATATATTCCCAAATATATCCTTACGTATCCTTGCATTTGTTGAAATTTCAATGAAGTAGAAAGTAAATAAACTTGGCTTTATATATATAAGAAAGACCTATTCTGAGAAAAATGAGATATTTTATGGAACAGTTATGAAAACTAAAAACTTGCTAAACTGCCCTCATTTGTATCACATTGAGTCTACCTTCAACTATGCTCTATCTTTTTGTTAGAAACAGATTCTCTGAATGTCAGCATATTAATTGGTATTCTTCAGGGGCATGCAACAGGAATCAATTTTGGATAATTTGAGCAAAAACAGAAATTTATTATGGAGATAGAATTGCTCAGTGATTCAAAGGCATAGTGGAAGAAACACGTATTAGCAAGGGTAGATCAGACAGTTCCAGGAACTAGGTAACAGGAATTGATGGACAGTTACTTCAAAGTGCTCTCCTTGATATGAGTGAAATCTAACCATTTAAAATCTCTATGTTGCTCAGATTAATATTCAAATTCCTAGATGAGAACTTAGTTATAGCTTAAACCATTTATCTACCTCTTGCCATGGGAAGGCTAAGTCATGTTTACCACAACTGTAGCCAATAAGAGAAATAGAGCTTCTGTTATAAGAAAAGGAAATAGATGCTGGGAAGACATAAAGCAATCCTATGTTTAAATGCATTCATAATCAGAGACTAGTATACAGAATGTTATGAAAAACAGCATTATGAATAGTTCAGGGATAGTTTATGCTTTTTAAAATTTAATTTGCAACTGTTGCATTAAAATAATGAAGGACATTACAGTAAATGCATCCACAGCCAATATTTATCATGGATACATTATATACTATGTATTAGGTACTATAGTATAATAAGAAGTTTCACAGCTATTATCTTATTAAATTGTCATTTATAATTTCTGTTAAAATTGATATTTCTATTTTATAGCTATGGAAACTGATGATCAGAAATTTATGTAGTCTTGTTTACTGCCATTCCATACAAAATTGTGGTCCATTTTTGTTTATATTTTTATTATTTGTCCATTTTGGAATTGTATTTTTATTTCCTATGCAGAGGGATTTCATTGAACTAATGGTTAAAAAGCACCAACTTTGTTCATTAGCACTAACTTTCACTAAAGAAAAGAAACCTGAATAATAATACAGAAAAGATAAAATGCTGTCATTAGGTAACCATTGGTGTCAAAACTACATCTATAAATTTAGAACCTTATATAGAGAATGATGAGTTCAACTATATATAGCAGACTGAACAAACACTTGTCACCATTCCTTCCAGAAATCTCACTTACATGAGAATGAAGTAAGGATATAAGACCACCTGGAGAACCACCAATAAAACAGAGAGGACAACAAATTTTTGGAGCATAGGCAGCAGAAGAGGAGTGAGGAGTTAACAAGACCGAGAAAGTGGAATACAGATATGTTTTCTCAATTGAAGTTGTCATTTATTGTAAGATGAACCATTAGTTTGTTTCATAAGGGAAAAAAATCACTCACAAATATAATTATAAATGTATGCTTCCAGTTATCTGTTATCCCAGTAACAAATTAACAATAATTATTTTATTATTATCTCTCACAGTTCTGGGGGTGACTGGGCCTTGATGAATCAGGATTAGTCATTCAACTGTGATTAGATATCAGGTAGGGGTGGAATCAGCTCAAAAGTTTCTCCACTCACATGAATAATAATTACTACTCACTATCCTCTGGGACTTTCAATGGTGGCTATTGGCCAAGACACTTATATATAATTATTCATGCAGGCTGGGCTTCCTTAGAGCATGGTAGCTGAGTTAGAAGAGCAAACATCCCAAGAGAGATCGCTGGGAAGTGCCCTATTGCTCGTTACAAGCTCTTTTCAAATTACACAGCCCCACTTTTACCCCATGGTATTCTTGAGGTAGTCATATAAAGTTTTAACCATATTCCATGGGAAAAGACATGCATTCTGTGTCTCCATGGAAGAAAGACAAGGTCACAGTGAAACAAGGATGTATGGGATGAAAGGTATTGTTTCCAAAAACTGTTTTTGGAAAATTTAATCTTCCATATTGCAAATAACAGTAATACAGGTCCCCCCATGCAGAAACATGAGAATAATTTTAAAAATTATCTTAAAACAAATAAACATGTTAGTGATATACAGTTGAGGAGATATTAAATGAGAAGCAAGCTAGTTCATGTTTCAGATCCTTACAAGGTTCCATTTGAGGCATGGGCCTCCTTGGAAGGTCTTCTTAAGATTTATAGTAGGTTGAACATTTGAAGAAGGAGCAGTTAAATTCACAGTATTATTTCCTCATCCTGTATAGCTAGGTAACTGTCTCTTTCACTTCTGACAGGAGAAAACTTTCCATATTGAAGAAATTAAGCCAAGATTTCAAGATCTTGCAGATGAGAAGCACAATACTGAAAACAAAGATACTAAGAAAAGTCTACATCCTGAACAATAAAATCCTCATACTTCTCCTTGTCAGCTCTAAGAACTTTGGAATGGAGGCTTGTTCTTCATCCTTTCCTTCTACTATCTTGTATAGGCAATGAATTGGAAGATTTTTCTCTGGAGCCATGAGGATGACCACTAAGAAGGTTAGGCCTAGAGAATGTGCAGCAAAGAGTGTTATCATCCCAAAGCAGTCACTCCACAGTGAAGCCTTGTCATGAAGTTCAGTCATCTCTTCAGTGCTTTAATTTTAAATGCAAGAGGGTAGCCAGCAATTATTATATATATATGGGGAAAAAAAAAACATTTCAACATGAAATGAGATAGAAGCAAATAGTAGAGAGAAGTTTTCATAAAAAGAGGCAAACAGTGAACAAAATAGATCTTAAAATAAGCAATCAAATTACCCCATGTCTTTAATCTTGGGGGGCTTCCCTCATACCTCAGTTGGCAAAGAATCCACCTGCAATGCAGGAGACCCCGGTTCAATTCCTGGGTCGGGAAGATCCCCTGGAGAAGGGAAAGGCTACCCATTCGAGTTTTCTGGTCTAGAGAATTCCATGGACTGTATAGTCCATGGGATCACAAAGAGTTGGATGTGACTGAGCAACTTTCACTTTCAGTTTTCACTTTTAATCTTGGAGAGGTAAGAGAAGATATTGCATTTCTGAAATAAGAACATAATAACATAAAAAGAAAATAATTAGAGAACAATAAATGACTGGAAAGAATAACTTACACTAAAAATTTGAAAGAAATCTCTTTTTAAAAAAAATTATTATGATAAAGACAGTTAACTTGGGATCTTACTCTCTTAATTGATTTTTAATAGGTATAATGTTGTACAGCAGGTCCCTTGAACTTATTCATCTTCTATAACTGAATTTTTTACATGTTAATTCAGTTTAGTTCAGTCGTTCAGTCTTGTCTGACTCTTTGCGACCCCATAAATTGCAGCACGCCAGGCCTCCCTATCTATCACCAACTCCCAGAGTTCACTCAGACTCACATCCATCGAGTCAGTGATGCCATCCAGCCATCTCATCCTCTGTCGTCCCCTTCTCCTCCTGCCCCCAATCCCTCCCAGCATCAGAGTCTTTTCCAATGAGTCAGCTCTTCGCATGAGGTGGCCAAAGTACTAGAGTTTCAGCTTTAGCATCATTCCTTCCAAGGTTAATTAGCAACTCCCAATTTCTCTCTCCCTCAGCCAATGGAAACTGCTATGCATTCTTTAACTCTTTGAGTTCGACTGTTTTAGATACCTCATGTAAGTGGACTCATGAATTGTTTGTCCTATGATTAGCTTATTTCACTTGTCATAATGCCTTCAAGGCTATCCATGTCACATGTTACAGGATTTTCTTCTCTTTTAAGGCTGAGTGATGTTCCATTGTGTGTATATAACACACTTTCCTTATCCATTCACCCATTACCTGGAGGAGGAAATGGCAAACCACTCTAGTATTCTTGCCCAGAAATCCACGGACAGGGTTGCAAGTGGGCTACAGTCCATGGGGTTGCAAAGAGTCAGACATGACTGAGCAACTGAGCATGCGGGTTGTTTCTACACATGATTACTATGAATAACACTGCAATGAACCTGGAAGTGCTAATACCTCTTTGAGATTATAACTTCAATTATTTTGGATAAATACCCAAAAGTAGAATTTCCAGATCATATGGTAGTTCTATTTTTAACTTTATGATATTGTTTTCCATAGTGGGTATATCATTTTGTACTCTTCCAATTTCACCAATACTGTCTTAAAAAAAAAGAAAAAGAAACATGCTCACAGGTATAAGGTGATATTTTATTGTGATTTTGATTTGCATTTTCCTGATTATCAGTGTCATTGGGCATCTTTCCACATATCCTTTGACCTCAACAGCAATCTTGAAGAAAGTAGAATCAAAAGGCCAACATTTTTTAACAGTAGATAAGAAAAATTATAATAAATGATAATTCAGAAGTTTCATCATATGGCTAATATAAATTCTAGGAAAAAAGAACAAGAAAAATTTAAAAGAGGAAACTGTCCAAGAAATAATTTAAGAAAACTTTTCAGAATTAAAGTCTCTTTGGAAGGACTGATGCTAAAGCTGAAACTCCAATACTTTGGCCACTTCATGCCAAGAGTTGACTCATTGGAAAAGACTCTGATGCTGGGAGGGATTGGGGGCAGGAGGAGAAGGGGACGACAGAGGATGAGATGGCTGGATGGCATCGCTTACTCGATGGACGTGAGTCTGGGTGAACTCTGGGAGTTGGTGATGGACAGGGAGGCCTGGCGTGCTGCGATTCATGGGGTTGCAAAGAGTCGGACACAACTGAACGATTGAACTGAACTGAACTGGTGTACAGAACAATGATGATAAAGAAAAAAAAATTTTTTTAAATGCCCACACTAAGACATATCATCATAAAATTAATGAAACTAAAATAAATTAGGATCCAAACACTCCCACTGAGGGAAAAAAAAAGATCATATGTAAAGCATGGAGAATCAGAATGGCAATTGACAATTTAAGCAAAACTAGAAACTAAAATGGAGAAGGCAATGGCACCCCACTCCAGTACTCTTGCCTGGAAAACTCTGGTAGGCTGCAGTCCATGGGATCGCTAAGAATCTGACATGACTGAGCGACTTCACTTTCACTTTTCACTTTCATGCATTGGAGAAGGAAATGGCAACGCACTCCAGTGTTTTTGCCTGGAGAATCTCAGGGACAAGGGAGCCTGGTGGGCTGCCATCTATGGGGTCGCACAGAGTCAGACACGACTGAAGCGACTTAGCAGCAGCAGCAGCAGAAACTAAATAACAATGGAATAATATTTTCAAAATCCTGAATTTTGTAATTCAACACTTCTACGAAGAATCCTATACTCAGCCAAATGTTAATCACAGATGAAGGGAGAGAAAAAACTTTTGGACAGGTATGCCAATATATTTACACAGATCATTTTAAAGGCCACTTTTCTAACATCTCAGAGTATCTTTCATCCAAATAAAGAGGTAAGCAATAAAGAAGACCCAGAATTCAGGAAAGAGTAGATTCATCATCAAGAGATAAGAAAGGCAGTCCCACGCTAAGAGCAAGACCTGGTCTCAGGCAAGAGTTGAGAATGGGTGGGAGCATGGGAACCTTTAGTAACAGTGTCTCCAGGGAAATGGAGAAGCAAATAATCTAATGTGTTTGTCTATGTAAAACAGAGAATTTGAAAGTGGTTTGGTATTTTTGAAGACTTTGTGAAGAAAATGTTAGGGACATAGACAATTAAGCCAAAATTATTCAAGAAAATTATTAAAGTCTGAAAAAAAAACAAAAGATGGAACAGGAAAGATATTTAAAATATAGTGCTTCACTTGGCTCAGGGGTGAAAAACAACTACTTAGCAAGCATAAGGTAGATATTAAAAATCGCTTTATCTGAACAAATTTAATATAATTTGAATGAAAAAATGTAAAGTAGATAGCTGGGACATTTGGGTGATAAGTCCCCATATTTCAAACAGGAAGATAATAATGTCTCAACTTAGTAAATTAAGAAACAAATATTTGTATGCTATTAGAATTAGGAGTGAAGAGGAAAAGGAAAAGGTTGATGGTTTTTGCATTTGTCTTAAGTCTTGTAGTATTACCTATCTTTTAAAAATAATGCATAGGTATCACACTGATAAAATTAATTTTAAAAAGATAAAAGTAAATACCTGGAATTTAGAGAAATACAGTCTAAATTTCCGTTCCTCTGCTTATTACCTGTTTGCCCATAGGCAAGGTGTTTGTTTCCTATGGCCTCAGTAAAATGAAGACAATAATAGCAGTTACCATGTAGAACACTTTGCTATGCTAAATATTTGAATATATTATTTCATTTAATCATCACAAAACTCCTGTGAATTTTCACGCTCTTATTATTTCCATCTCACGTATGGGAAACGTGAGGAAGGAAGGGAAAGGCTGAGCAATTTGTCCAAATTAATGTAATAAACCCACGTAGCAAAATATCAGAAATACGCTCAACTCTTGTCGTTGCAAAATTAATATGAAATTTAGATAAGAGCACATAAGCCCTGTTTGACAAAGTGACTATTCAATAAATAAAAATGAGTGAATGTTCGTTGAACAACTTCATTAAGTGTATTAAGCACATACAATGATCTATTTTATAATGCTCATGTACTGAACTCACACAGTAGTCAACCAGGCACTAGCAGAGTTTTCCTGTAGGGCTTGGACACTTGGGTTGAAATATATAGCCATACAACCACGAACGTATCTACAACCTATAAATTAAATTATAGCAGCAGTTAACTATTCATTTGTACTCCTGCTGAGTCAGAAAAAATTTGCAGATTGTGAGGGATATTTTTCATTATGAAAGCTCAGTCAGGTAAAGAAATCCTACAGTTAAATACTAGCCAGGAATTATGTTTTTCAAATCCGTGTGTCAAGAAAGAAATCCTCCACTGTCAGTTCTTCCTTCTCATCTTTGTCCTGGATCAATTTCCCTATCGATTATGCTAATGTGCATCACATCAAGACTTGCCACCCAGAAGCGGGACTGTCTAGAATTGAAAGTCTGTTAAGGGGTATGAATGGATTTCTCATCACCCTGGTTAGACTGTCCTTTGTACAGCATTTTCATCCATTTTTTGAAGGAGAACATGACCAAACCCAGTTTAGATTACACTTCAGTCAACAGTTAATTATGATACACCCAAAAAAATTCTGCCCTTAGAAGTTTAAAATCTTAAATGCCTCAAAGAGACTTTAAGGAATGGCAACAACAAAATTGAAAATTTTTAAACTGTAAACATCTGTAAGGAATATTGTGTTAGCTATAGGTAGAATTAAAGCTTTAAAAATTTGGCTTTTGTAAAGATTTAAATGGAAGAACTGAAAGGGTTTGTTCACTGCTAAGAGTTGTTTAATGACTAGAATTTGGGAAGTGTAATCTGATACACAGAAGTTTTAATTCCAAGTCCCATGTTTTTTTTCATCTATGCCATATTACATTCTATTGAAAAAAGATAAGTCCTAGTGAATGCAATATATTACAAAATCAATTTATTAAAAATTACTAAAATTGAATTTTAAGAAAGGGCATCTTCCCTCATAGCTCTGTTGGTAAAAAATCCACCTGCAATGCCGGAGACCCCAGTTCAATTCCTGGGTAGGGAAGGTTTGCTAGAGAAGGATAGGCTACCCAGTCCAGTATTCTTGGGCTTCCCTTATGGTTCAGCTGGTAAAGAATCCACCTGCATTGCAGGAGACATGGGTTCTATCCCTGGGTTGGGAAGATCCCCTGGAGAAGGGAAAGGCTACCCACTCCAGTCATGGATTGTATAGTCCATGGTCACAAAGAGTTGGACACGACTGAGCGACTTTCACTTTAACTTCAATGTTAAAAAAAGAACACTACCACTGGCTACTCCTGTATATTTCCATGACATTTTGTTAAAAATATCCCAGGAGTTTAAAACAGCAATATGACTTTAAACATGTTTCTGTTACCGGACATGCAAATCAATTTCTCATTACTATTCATGACTACCAAATGCTTAGAATTGGTTTTGTTTACATCTGAGTCTTAAAAGAATTAATTTTGATTAAAGAAAACTGAGTTAAGAAATAACCTTGGTTTTAAGAGGATGGATATTAGGAAAACATCATTTTTTATGGGAATATCCATACTGCCTAAAGTTTTTTTGGAATACATTTAGGATTTTCAATGAGATATTCATTTCCATGTACTCATTCTTACCACTCTTAGGCAAAAGAAAGAAAGTCCCAGAATTTTACTGTAATACATTAGGGATACTGAACTTGAATTAGTTTTTGGTTGACTTCTTGCTGGTTATGAATGGCTTCTGGATGCTAATAAAAAATTGACTTACTGATCAGCAACTTTCATAAATACATCATGGGCAGTTTTTGAATGTACTGATTCTCTTTTTCATTTTTCCTAGTGAAAGCATTGCCAATGATTATAAAATATCTTTTAGTACTTATTCTAGTAGTTAAAATTTAGTTGGGGCTGGTGTATATTAAGAAATGTAGTTAATCTGGATCATTCAGGTTAAAATTCCTTCCTAATATTATCGTGCAACTGTGATCACATGTAACACAAAAACAAAAAAAAAGGAATTTTACAAGTGTTCTCAAGATACACCTGCTTTACAAGAACATGATAGAGAAAGTATATGTAGTATGAATACCTCATTGGGAGCTTATAATTTGAATATAGTTTATCATTTGAATAGCTTCAGGGAGTTAAACACTAATATTAAATCATGTGATTCCTTGGGTCAAATGAATATAGAAAGGAAAAAAAAAAACAATTTGGATCTGGATAAAGTTCATAAAGATAGTATTTGACTTTGGTTGTACACCCATCCAAATATTACCATTGCTACTGTTTGGGAACATCTCCTAATGGGAGTGTTCATTGATTTAAGCAATGGTAGGTTTATGGTATTCTAACATAGAGCAGGTTGCCTGAGTATTCAGACTGGCTGGTCACTTGATAAATTGGTGAGATTGTTTATTTGAGAGAGAAATGCAAAGGGAGCAGACCAGAGAGCAGGAAGATTGCATCATGGTGCTCCACAGCATGCTTCTATAATTTGTATACAAGTTGGTGGAAGAGCACGGAATCAAGAAAACTTAATTTTGACAGGTCTGATGTATAGTCTATTTTGGTTAACCAAAAGGAACACATACATTTACTACATTAGAGAAATTTCCATTATTTTTCTCTCAGCCATGAAAATCGATTCTGATGTGATTACACTCTGAGCCTGCTTGATGTGCCTCTGACAGGACAAAATGGATAAAGATAGCAGGTGGCGTAGAATGTGGGAAACTGTGGTTAAGCTGGACTCTGTGACAAACTGAAAATAGGAGGATTCAAATACCAATTAGGATAATTTGTGTGAAAATTGACCTAAGATAAAATAACGATGACTATGTTGTATTTAAATGGTAAGGAAAAAATTAGGTCAATGTATCAAGTAAGCGAGGGCTTTTATCATTTCATTTGTACTGTAAAATTTATTTCAAGAAGTTCAAGTCTATCATGAATTGTAACAGTGAGTATTTTATTTATCTATTTAATAAAAATATTGAGCCATTATTATATGCAAGGCATTTACTTAAGAAACCTCTATTGAGGTTTATAGTTGATAACAGAAAAAGAATTAGAGACTTTGTACTAGTGGCTGAAATTTTCATTTCTACTCCCTTCCAGAGCTCTTCTCTTACTATTTATGAGACTGTCCTTACTTGTTTTCATTCATTCACTAAATATTTATTGAATATTCAAAGGCAAGACATTTGTCTTGGAATCTGGGACACAAGAATAAACAAAATAGACAGTACTTGTTCTCATGGGGTGTATAGTCTAGTTGGGAATGCAAACGAGTATAGAGAAATTACAATGAAGTATGCTAAGTGCTATAATAAATATGGAACTCCATGGAAGCACCCAGAAGGGATGCCTAATCTAGCTGGGAGTTCAGAGATTCACTAAAAGAAGTTTTATTTAAACTGAGCCATAGAGAGTGAATAATCTACTCAGTAGAAGCTATTTAGCAATGAAATGCTGAAATACAAATAGGGATCTGCGAGGAGGAAGGGTGTCAGGAGGAAGAAATAGTTTGCTCAGGTGTCAAGAGGGAAGAGATTGTATGACACAAGGAAACAAGATGAACTGTTTGTAGAATGTGACATGTGGAGTGGGGGTGGTAATGAGAGATGATCAGAGCGTAAACAATGGTCATTTAATGGAGGAGCCTTAGGAGAAAACCATGATGAAGGACTTTGACATTTCATCTGAAAGAAACAGGGGCTGTTGGATGGTTTTAAGTAGCAAACATAAATTTAGACTTGCACTCTTGTAAATGTTCTGAGTACATGGGAGAAAATGATTTGGATGTACAACTGATTGGGGAGAGGAAGAAAGTTAGGGGACTGTTCCAGCACTCTGGGAATGAGATGGTGGGAATCTTAACAAGAATATTGGCTGTGGGTATAGGGAGATGTAGTAGATGTTAAAGGTTTTTGGCTTTTGATCTTTTGTTTGTTCGGAAGATGAGTTGATATGATTATGTAGTCAACTGGATTCAGTTCAGTTCAGTTCATTTCAGTCACTCAGTTGTGTCCGACTCTTTGCGACCCCATGAATTGCAGCACGCCAGGCCTCCCTGTCCATCATCCTGGAGTTCACTCAAACTCATGTCCATTGAGTCGGTGATGCCATCCAGCCATTTCATCCTCTGTCATCCCCTTCTTCTCCTGCCCCCAGTCCCTCCCAGCATCAGGGTCTTTTCCAGTGAGTCAACTCTTCGCATCAGGTGGCCAAAGTTTTGGAGTTTCAGCTTCAGCATGTCCTTCCAATGAACACCCAGGACTTGGGCAGCAAAACAATAATAAAGCCCATGGGATTTTCCAGGTAAGAGTACTGGAGTGGGTTGCCATTTCCTTCTCCAGGGGAAATTTCCCACCCAGGGATCGAACCCAGGTCTCCTGCATTGTAGGCAGATGCTTAACCATCTGAGCCACCATTCCTTCTCCAGGGGCTCTTCCTGACCTAGGGATCGAACCTGGGTCTCCCGTATTGCACGCAGATTCTTTATCATATTGAGGCAAAAATCCCTGACTTCTGACTCCAGACCCATGTTCCTCTGAACATTGTCTCTTGTATAAAATAAATTAAATATAAGTTGAAAAGTGGCACATCTTTTATTCCTTATTATAGGGAGCCCTGCATTAGAATATCTTCAACTTAAGAAGTAGGTATCATCTTTCTATAATCCTAAAACTTAAAATAATTTAAATAGTTAAAACACACTCAAAAAGAAAAAGCAGATGACTGACATGAATAATTAGAGCATCGTTGGGTGTCAGAGATTAGTTGCAAGAGCTCTTCAAAGTGCTGAGGAAAATAACTGCTGACTTAGAGTAGTATAAGCAGCAAAATACACCTTTGAACAAAAGCATGAAATAAAACAGTGTAAAGGTGAATAAAACTGAGACGTTTCCACAAATAATAAATAAATAACTACAGAAAACTCTATAGAATGTATTTAGGGAAGAAGAAAAGCCAGATAGAAACATAGCACATGCACATTATGTAAGTCATGAGGAAAGTGATCATATTTAAAGAGTTCTTGGTTCTTAAATTGTTATCAAAGAGAATTAAGATATTGATTAATTTTGGGCTTTCTAAAATTAAATGGGAATGATAAAATCTTAAGGATCTATAGAAAAAGAAAATATGGAATAAGGAAAAATATGAATTCAAGTTTTAAGGTAATAAGCACAATAAAAAGAAAAATATGAATTGAGAAATGAAATGAAAGAAAAAGTCTCAGTATATCTTAATCATAGAAACAAATATATGTATTATACCCATTAAGAGACAGGAATGATAAAAATGAATTTTAATGTGCAATTATGCTGTTTATAGAGACATGGCTAAAAATTAAAGATACAGAAAGACTTAAAAGTAAAATGAGAGAAAATATATACAAAAATACTAAACTAAAGAAAGCTGACATAGCTATTTTAGTTTAAAAAGTATATCTTAAGATCAAAAACATTGTTAAACTTAGTGTCCCTAATTTAATGATAAAGTGATGATACAAGGGTAAATATACCAAGATTCTCTAATAATTATATATTATATGATTCTATAAAATTATTTCAAAATAAGTAAATAAAATGTTGATAAAGCTAATGAGAAAAGTTAACAAATTCTTCATGCTGTGGCAAATTTGACATACTCTTCTCAAGTCTTGACAGATTAAACTGGAAAAGATAAAGAGTAAAAATGCAAAAAAGTTGAACTAAATTATAAATCTGAAGTTAATGGATTTATCTGTATAAAATACAGATGGAAATCTGAATCCAAAATTAAGAGAATATGAATTTTTCTCAAACATCTTAGACAATTACAAAAATTATATCCTAGCTCTAATATAGTTTCCAACACATTTCAAAATATAGCAAGATAGAAAGACCATATGCTCTGACCACAAGTCCATTAAGAGCTCACAGACATTAGGAGCATACCCACTTCTGAATAGCTTGTGCATTATTAAAATAAATTATTTCTAAATAATAACAAAAACTGTATATTCAAACTTTTAGAAAGAAATTTATCGAGTGCTTATTCACTAAAAAAAAAAAAATAGAAAAGCCAGATATTAATAGATCAAACAAAAACGATAGAACAAAATCCTTAGTTTAAAAGAAAGGACATAATAAACCAAAGAACAGAATTAAAAATGCAAAATAATTATAAAATTATTATATAAAAATAATATACAAAATTTGGTTATTTGAAGGTACTAATACATATATAAATCTCTGGGAGGACTGATCATACCAATAGAGAGAAAAAATAAACAATATTGGAAATGAAATAGTGATATACGTACACAGAAGATTTAAAGATATTAAATAAGTGGACGGTGTTGGGAAAAAAAGTCCTTATTGGGTAACTATGCCACTCAGTGACTTAGGAAACACATGAAGAGAAGGAGGCTTGGGAAAATATAGTCAGACATTGCAGTAGAAGCTTTTGGAAACAATCAAATAATAGTGTCAGATAGCCAGTTGTTTTACAGGCTTCTAGGAAGGTTTATAGGAAGAGGCAATCAGCAATAGGTAAAATGTTTTTAAGTATTTTCTATATGTCACTGATTCTCTTAAGCAATATATACATGTTTTCTTCATTCGTGCATAAAACACATTATTCTCATCTTTATTTTACAGATAACTTATCTGAGACACAGACAAGTAATTTCCCACCACATATCTAGTAACTGGCAGAATAAGAATGCAAACCTTGAACATAGGTCTACTGTCTCTAGAATTTGTGTTCTTAAACAA
The DNA here is from genome assembly GCF_055505025.1 of Bos grunniens. Classification (NCBI taxonomy): domain Eukaryota; kingdom Metazoa; phylum Chordata; class Mammalia; order Artiodactyla; family Bovidae; genus Bos; species Bos grunniens. The sequence continues at coordinate 75,575,454 of NC_141170.1, forward strand.
AGTTCCTCAAATTTTTCATCTGAGGTGGAGATTTATAGATTGGGATCCATCATATTATAGATGGAAATTGATGCCCTAGAAGGAGAAAATATTAGCCAGAGGGATTATTTAAAATAAGAAGGTAATACGGTTTAGGGCAGAAGTCTGAAGATTGCCAATAATTAAAGGGTAGGCCAAGGAGAAAGGAAACTCACAAAAGAGGGAAATGAAACGGTCAAGGAAGTATAAGGCAAACAAGGAGAGCTCAGCAACAGATAAGTCATAGGGAGAGGGCATTTCAAGAAAGAAAGAGCAGTCAATAGTGTCAAAATCTGCCAAGTGTTCAGGTAGATAAGGCCTGGAAATTATTTATTGGATTTAACTACAAGGCCATCATTGCTGACATTGACAAGAGCAGGTTCAGCACAGTGGGGGCCGTTGAATCCAGATTTCAGAAGGTCGTGGAGTGAAAGGAGAAGCAGAAGTGGAGATAGAATTCAGACTTTTCTGATATGCTTCGTTATGAATGGGAAGAGAAAAATACATTGGTTACTGAAGGAGAACACAGAGATGAAATTTTTTTTTTCCCCAAAGAGTGTGGTAAATGCTGATTAGAGAAGTTAAATATAGTGGTAGAAATTAAACATACAGGAGCAAGGGGATAATTTGTCACCCACTTCCATTGTACTTACTTTTCAAAGATGTTTATTAACATTTGCAATTCTCACCACTACTCTATGCAAGAGGAATATTACTATTTTTCATTTTACAGTGAAATTGTGAGCATGAAGAGGTGAGGTCAAATGCTTATGGTTACTCAGTCAATAAAGGAGAAGTCATAGTTCAAATCCAGGCTTTGACTGGTCCATTAGGCCAATTATCTATGGATGAGTAACAAAGTAAAGCCTTTCAGAAGGAGCCAAAGGAATTCAGCCAATAAGCTGAAAGGTGAGTCTTGGTTCGAGGAGCATTTCCTACATTGCAGTAGAAGGAAACAGGTAATCTTGAACAGAAGCATGAATGTTTCAGGCTGTGGAGCTGAAAGTTCAGGGAGTTTCCATGAAGAGAATTCTGTTCATACTGTGAAGTTGTTATTTAAGGACACCTGTGAAAAATGGGTGAGGTGATAGGGTTAGAGATCTGAAGCAAGTGGTTTGACTTGTCACCTAGAAAAACGAAAAAATGAGCTTATTATGGACACAGTAGGACTTCAGGACAGCTATGAGCCATTTTATACCAATGACTGCAAATCAGAGACAATTCCAGTGTGCAAGACTGTATGTTTTTCCTCTAGCAGTACTTAGAAGATCAGAGCAGTAGTTAAGGACTTAACTTTGCAAACAATAGAAGAGATCACAGAAGAATGGATTGATGTAACTGACCAAAGACCAATTTGAAGTGATTAAACTTGGAATCCAGGCTGGATAAGAAAGGCTGTCAAGATACAAATGTAAGCAGAGGCATAAGTAACCCAAGGCAGTGGTTCCTCATCTGCTTCATAGCACTTCAGTTGCTTTTGTAAAATATCAGAGCATGAATCTAAAGCCCAGCAGTTAGGAAACAGTTGATCTTTAATAAGACAAAAATCTATAGGACATTTTCAAGTTCCCAGGTTGATGTGAATGTGCCTCCACCACAATCACAGCCTGGGGCATTCCAGTTAGTGGGGGAGAAGTGATGTAGGGAGGGCAGAGATCTGGAACTGAAGCTGGGGAGAGAGTGAAATCATTGGCATCATTATTGCAGAGATAAGGCTTGCCCGGATGGGGACAAAGTCCAAGTGGCACTCACACTGAGGCTTTTGGCTAGTATTGGCTGTGTCCTTTCTCTGGCCTAGAGGTCACCCTGGATTATGGTAGGATTTCGTTGGAAAGGAAAAGTGTGAACTAAGGGCCATAGTCTTTAGTTGAATAAGAGGGTTAATCCATAATTTATGGATGATAGCAAGGAAGAGGAGCTCAGAATGATTTAGCCGAATAGCATGTATGTCACAACAGGGGGGGTTGTTTTTGTTTTGTCTTTATTGCTGCTTTTTGCTTATGGAGATGAAGCCACAAGCATCAGAAGAAGCATGCTGGAGGTAGGTGGACTCTGAATCTATACCTTGAGGTGTTCTGCAAGACTGTAAAAACAGCAGTTGTTTTAAATCCACTTCAAATAGGGGAATCCTCTCAGAAGGGCCAAGTTGTAGTTAAATCACGTACAAAGAATAAGATCAGGAAAAAAGGCTGAGGTTGTAGAATAGCTATTTTAAATAAAGATGGAAGATTCATAGGAAAAAGAAGTAAATAAAGACTAGTTATTAAGATGAAAGACAAGAAATTGAAGGGATGAGAATATCTTGGAGAGGTAGATAATTGGATAGATTTAAATACTGAGTGTGAGCATTCACATTGAAACCACAAATAAGACACAGATGTACCTTACCACTGAAGTATTAACATTTTAACAATTCTAAAAGGACTTCAATTTATTGTAGTTGTTTTTCATTTGATTCTATTGCTTAATTATATCATCTATGTGAGTGTGTGCTTAGTCGCTTCAGTCCTGTCCGACTCTTTCTGACCCTGTAGACTGTAACCTGCCAGGCTCCTCTGGGGATTCTCCAGGCATGAATACTGGGTTGCCATGCCCTCCTCCAGGGGATCTTCCCAACCCAGGGATGTAATTTACATCTCTCAAGTCTCCTGCATTGATCAGGCAAGTTCTTTACTACTAGCGCCACTTGAGAAGCCCCTATATCATCTATACATAACAATTATGTTGTTTTATATTCATCAATATTTGTGCCTCCATTTCTCTTTATGTTGTCTTGCTATTAAATAAAATATCTTTGATATAGATTTTCTTTAATTTATAAGGAAGTGGTTTCTCAAATGTTTATGAGAAACAGTTAATTTTATGAAATACATTTTGGGCAACTATAAAAATACATTAACAACTGATGATATATGTATATAATTATATTAATAAATGATAAGCAATTGCTCTTGAATATTTTGGACCCATATCTAACATTGCTGTTTTAGTATGATACTAGGCACAGAGACTGATAGTGTTTTCTTGAAGGTTTTCAAATCTACAGTTCTAAAACTGTGGTGATATGGTACATTTTTGTATGCAAATTGAAGTTTCTTTATGTCCTTTTGTTCACTTCATAAACTATTTTCTATGTTTTAAAACAGTCTAAATAACATTAGAATGATCTGTACAGAATTTTCCCATGAAATCATTTGAATTGCCTTTCCCTGGCACCATTTTTAACAGACTTTTGCCTGTTATATATATTTTTTTTATAGTTTCATATTTGCTATTTGTCTCTTATTATGTCTTAAGTTACCTTTGATAATCAATATATATTTTTGTATTATATAACATATTTTCCAGTTTTTAGTTTATAGTAATTTTTACATCAAAATTAATATTGTCTGTGATTTTAATATAATTCTTTTATTCTTAATGCTTCATATTTATGACTTACTTCACTTTCATCTTCTTTCTTTCAATTAAATGTGCCAGGTCTGGCTATTATTTTTCATCTTTATATTTATTTTTGATTCTGATACTTATTGATTTTCTACCTCATTCCCTTCTGTTAGTATTTCTGATTTATTAATTTCTTTCTGCTTTACTGATTTTTTTGTTTTACTTTGCCATGAATTCTTTAGTAATCATTCAGTGGTTTCATTTCCTTATTTCTTGCATAATATGTGTTCATTTGAGTTTATGCATTTTCATCTAGGTGGCACTTTGTCTGCATTCCATTAGTGCAACAGACCACACTCGCATTTGCATGGTGCCCTATACAGTGGTTATAACAAATTTAATTTCTGCTTTGAACTCTGAGTTATTTATGATACTTTTATCTTCTAAGTATTTTTAAACATATACTTTTCTTATTAATATTTAGTTCCATTGCATTATAACCAAGATGATGTAGCCCATAAACGAATTTCTTTTTAAATTTCTTGAGAGTTTTTTTGGGGGCGTGGCCTATTATATGTTTCCCTGGTGGCTCAGATGGTAAAGAATCTGCCTGCAATGAAGGAGACCCAGGTTCGATCCCTGGGTCAGGAAGATCCCCTGGAGAAGGCAACAACTACTCGCTCCAATATTCTTGCCTGTAGAATCCTCAAGGACAGAGGGACCTGGCAAGCTATAGTCTATGGGGTTGCAAAGAGTTGGACACAAATGAGCAACTAAGCACACACATACCTATTATATGCACAGTTTTTGTAAAATATCTGGGATGCCCAGAAAGGTATTTTTCTTTGTAGTACAAAATGTTTGGGCTTCCCCAATGGCTCAGCAGTGAAGAAGCTACCTGCAATACAGAAGATGCAGGAGATACAGTTTCAATCTCTGAGTCAGGAAGATCCCTTGGAGGAGGAAATGACGACCTGCTCCCATATTCTTGCTGAGAAAATCTAATGAACAGATGAGCCTGTGGGGTTGAAAAGAGATGGACATGACTAGGTGACTGAGCACACCCACACATAGAATATTTGGGATGTATATACATCATATATAATAAAATAACAATTATATTATTTGATATATTATAATGAAATGATATATTGTAATAGATATTAAATTTTTGAGCATAACGAATCAGCAGAAAACAAAATAGTATGTAGTATATAATACATATTATAAATTCATGACTGTCATATCCTGATTAACTAGGTTTGTCAAACATAAATAATGGTGCTATTCATTTCCACTAATATAACATTTGGGCTTCCCTGATGGTTCAGATGGTAAAGAATCTGCCTGCAATGCAGGAGACCTGGTTTTGAACCCTGGATCAGGAAGATCCCCTGCAAAAGGGAATGGCAACTCACTCAAGTATTTTTGCCTGGGAAATCCCATGGACAGAGGAGCCTGGTGGGCTACATTCCCATGGGGTTGCAAAGAGTCAAACATGACTGAAAGACTAACACATAATATAACATTTCAACTGGTATAAATTTAAGCCATGTTTATTTGCCATGAGATATTTATATTATTGTGACTTTATTTCCTTAAAACGACTATTTTTGTCTTATTAACATTCTGATCCCTGCTTACCTGACATTTACACTTACCTGAACATATATTTATTTATCCTATGTTTTTAATCACTCAGTGTCACTTATCTTTAAGTGTTTGTTTTTTTTTTTTTAATTCACATCATAGGCCAGGTCTTGCCACACTGCCAGGATCCATTCAGTGCAAAATCTCCAAGCCTTTGCCCTGTAGCCTCTTCAGTGTTCTCTCCTGAGACTCCTCCATAGAGTGACCTTTCCTTGAAGATTTAATTTTGTCTTTCTACCCTCAACTGCATTCTCTGCACTTCATTCACAATTTTCTCATAGTAATTTTATTATCATATTCATATTTTTACATGTTTTTCCACAGTAGCTTTGCTCTCCTTGAAGACAACCATTATGACTTTTTTTCTGAAGTACCCAATAATGGACGCCAATAAATGCTTACAAAACAACTGAATAAATGAGTAGATGGAAGTGTCTGTAGGCAACATCAGAAAATGATGAGTGTTTTGCCCTTGTAGGCCTGAGAGATACTTCCTAAATAAGTTCCTATGGTTATAGTCATTAAGATCTTCAAATGAAGTAAATGAAGAAAAACACCAACCAAATCCTATAAATGTCAAATTTGAATGAAATGTTTTAATAACCAATAAATTGATTTTATATTGTGTAACTATACTACTTCTCTAGATTAAAAACACTGTTAAGTCTCTCTCAGATGCCCATGGGCATATTTGCCCTTGAAAGTCACATATTAAAATTAATGAAAGTTATGTTCAGTATTAAGGGGAAAAGGAAATCATCTCCTTAATGTTATGCTTTTCTTACTGTGTTGCAAATCATTTCATGGTTGAATAGGAATTTGCTCATCCAATATGCTTGCATACCCTGCAAATGTATCCTTTGATATGATATTATCACATATTATGCAATTTGGGGGCCATTTTTATGTTAAGCAACTCTATGGCTTTGAAATTTTCTTCCATTCACTTCAATCTGCATATTTGGGAAGATATAGCAGACAGCATCACAGTGTTTATTCTTACTAAGATTTCCTGCTCCTTATGTTGACCCAGGTAGACATGATATGGCTCAGTTGATGAATAACGTATACTATTTCAAACCTTGGAGCAAAGGATGCTACAAATCCTCCGCCTTGTAATACTGTGGAAAGAACACTCCCTTTGTGTTCTAGTCGTATCACCAAATGTGTAAACTTCTATTATCTCTTTACCCCTGAGTCTCAACTTCTTTAACACATAAAATGGATATGTTGTAATGGAGAAATTGGTGTCTTATTGGGATCTTGAAAGATGAATACAATGAGAAGTGTAGTGACAGGCAGCTGCAGGGGTTCTAGGCACAGAGGAGTGCAGAATCCCAAGTAGTACCAGACAGAAATTCACTGTAGGTCAAGCTAGACAATAGAGCATAATGTTAGAACATATTAGTTTGTACCAAATTGTGGAAATGTGGAATGTTAACTTTTTTAAGCGGGCTTCAGTTCAGTTCAGTTGCTCAGTCGTGTCCGACTCTTTGTGACCCCATGAATCGCAACACGCCAGGCCTCCCTGTCCATCACCTTATATACTAATGTTGTCCCTTTTATCAATTCTTTATGATGATCTTTTTTTTTTTTTTTTCAGATTTTGGTCCAATTTGCCTCTCACTTTTATCTGTATCTTATTTGACTTTTTATTGTTCATTTTCATTTTCTTCTCCTATATCCTACTTTTGTTGTTAGTTTGCTTTGCTTTTCTGCTTTTCAATATTCCATCTCCAAAGGTCTGATGTCTACCTTTCTTTGGATACAAAAAAAAGAATGATAAAAAGTAACAGATATCACTGATATACACAATATGTTGTTACTGGAAAGTTTAAAGTACTTTGCCAGGAATATTTCATGGATTTTTTTCCCACTACCACTATCTAATGGATATGTAAACAAATGTACAATTTATTGTATTGTCTTTGCTGAAGACAAATATGTCAAAATGTCTGGAGAGAATAATAATGTTTTATTCATCTGTATACTCGCAAATTCATTTAATCATTAAACTGATATTTATTGAGCCCTTTCTGTGTGACAGTCACTGTGATAGGGGCTAAAGACATAGTCTTTATTCTCTAGACATTTGAGATCTAATGTGGAAAACAAAAGGACAGGTAAACACAGACTTACATATATAATTACAAATTGAGATAGATGCTATAAAGGAAAGACCAAGCTGCTATGTTAGACTTCCAAGATAGACATAATTTATATTGGGTGGTCAGCACAGGCCTGTTGTAGAGTATGTTCTTAACTACAGGCCATGGCTTTACTTCAAGATAAATAATTCTTTGGGAAATACTCAGCAACTTTAGTGGCTATTGTCTTTCAGGTCAACCACTAGGATGTTTTTTCCTAGTGGTTCCTGAACTGCTCATGTTATTAATGGGTTATATTCAATTCAATTTACTCTAGAAATGTATATATAGATATATATACATATAATTTGGAGTTTTGAACTTGAAACAGAAAAATACATTTATTTTTCGCTTTAACTTAAATACAATTTTGATTCAGGACTGCTATTTTTCCTAAGTATGACAAATTGTGATACCTTTCTGTTTAGTCTTATATTAGTTTTCAAGTATCAAAAATATTTATAAGAATCAACTGAATGGGAATTTGAGTTTCTAGGTATTCTCATTTTATTTACATTATCTCTGTCTTTACAACAGTTCTGCGAAGTAGATGATATCACTATTCTATTGATCAGAAAACAGAGTCTAAACATTTTAGCAACTTTCCTAAAATTAACATAACAAGTGTAAGTCCAAAGGTAAGTATTTAGCTATCTAAATCCCTAGCCTATATTCTTTGTACTCTGTTTTACTTCTAGTAATTCAAATTTTTGTGTGAACTCCAGAAATGACAATTGTCATTTGAATTGTGTTCTCCCCAAAGTGTATGTTGAAGTCCTAACCTCTAGTACCTTAGAATGTGATCTTATTTAAACTAGGATCATTATAGATGTTATTAGTTAAGATAAGGTCATACTGTTATAGAATGGACCCTTAATTCAACATGGCTCTTGTCCTTGTAGAAAAGAAAATATGAAGACACAGACACGTGAAAGCAGAATGCCATGTGATGACTGAGCAAAAGTAGAGATGCTGTTAGCTGCATGACAAGGAATGCCAAGGACTGCTTATGAGTCACCAGTGTTAGAATAGACCAGGAAGGATTCTTCTCTACAGATTCCAGAGGGAATATGGTCCTTACCACCTGATGCAGAAGCTGACTTTTGGGAGCAAATGTAGCCAGGAGGAATGGAAAACAAAATAAAGACACTACAGGTCCTTTGATCATGGCTGAAACCATGGACAGACATTCAAGTCAAATGCTTGTGGGGAGTCTGCCTATTTTCCCCCCACAGCCTCTTCTCTAAATGTAGACTGAGAGTAGGGCAGTCACTGGTTCAATCTGCCAGACTGACTCGGCAATAAGTGTCTTCAATGTTGCTTCACATAGTGAGCTTCTTTTTTTTATGGTCTAAAGAAGAATGCTTGATCTTGTCTATAAACATGATCATGCTTGGTTTAAACAACATTTTTTGAATCATTAATCCATATGTGAGGTTGCTGTATTAACTTCTTCGTTCAAATGTAATTTCCTCAGGGTCCTTTCCTCACCTCCTACCTCACTTCCAGCTCCTGTTATGTTCTATTTTCTTGTATTTGTCTCTCTTCCCTTCCTCTTTGCTTCCTTTCTTTGATGCTTCTTCCATTGTTTTGCTTTCTTCCCTGTACTTTCTTTAACTTTGTCTTATTCAGAACTGAATCCCTAGCATCTTGAAGAGTATCTGTGCTCATGAGTATAAGCATGTACTCAAGAAGCATGAATTAAACAAATAATAAATGTAAATGTGCACATATTTAATAAAAGACATAAAAGCAATTATGCTTTCTGTAAATTGTAAATTACCAGTAATATTACTTTATAGGGACTTGGATCACTGAAACAAAAAATAATCCAATTAATCCACAAGTTGCTTGTTTACATCAGCCATGAGATATTTTCAACCAGTGTAATTTTTGTACTATTTTGTGAGCAACATAGACAAAGTAAAAATGTGGTAAGACAGTGGTTAGTAACTAATAAAATAATGCTATTCCTGTTGAAAAATGTTTACAAACCTGCAAATAGGAATATCATTTAAGCATGAGAAATTAGGCACACTTGAAAAAGTGCCGTATATATTAAGGTTCTTATCTTGGGCTCCTATACATCTAAAACTATTATTCTTAGACAGTTTTAAAAGACTTCTAAAATGTCCATGCCACAAACAGGTTAAAACCCCTCACCTAGAATGACCTCTGATGATGGTGTTGACTAGTCTTAGTGATTTATAGCTGTGACTCTAGTTAACACGTAAGACTGAAGTCAGGGACTGCAATGTTTTGATAATTTTAAGTGAAAGATGTAAAAAAAAATGTTTAACATGCCACTATTGTCAGTCTGAAGGGTATGATTTTGGAAATAACAGCATTTTTACCAAGTAGTCTTGGCTAAGATGGAGGTCCTCTCTGTCCTCTTTTGTCAAGTTAGATTTGATAGATATTTCCAACTATTCATTAAATAATATCTAAATCATAAAGCAATAACTATCATATGACTCTCACATAACTATCTGTTTCCAAAAGAATTATAGCACTGATGGCTTTTAATGACCATTTGCAATGCCAGAATACTCTTAGGTGATCTCCAGTGGAATCAGTCCAAATTGGTTACCCACTGGAATTGATCTTTAGTTAAAGGTCAAATTCAATTTTATCTTCAAAATTGAGAAGACTTGGATGTGAAGGTTGCCTCTTAATAATAATCTTTAGTGTAAAATTCACTCCATATTCATTTTTAAAAATCTTTAGGTTGAAGAAAAAGAATAATGCCATTTTTCTCCCACCCCCAAATCTCGAAAGGGTTGACAGATTGCCATGGGGACAATCATATGGAGATTCAAAACATCAATTTCATTCTGTATAAAGGGCTTTAGAGAAAGTACCTATCAAACTGCAGCAAATAAGACTTACTAATGCTTCACCAAAGATTTAAGTTTGCTCATTTAATCAAATGCAATTGTTGAACAGATATAGACACTTTCATTGGGGGCTTGACTTTTTCAAACTTAGATTACAAAGAATTAGAGAATGCACCTTTTTTCCTGCAAGTAAAGTGGTTCCCAAAATAGGAGAATGAAAGTGATGACTGTGTCGAGCATGTCCATTTGCTTTTTCCAAAGTCATCTGTTAAATAACTTACTGCTGTGTGTTGATAGAGAAGTCCCTTCACCTGGAAAAAAAGTAAAGAGTGAATCTCTATGAGTCATTGCAATCTTAATAAAGCCTATGATAAATCCTAATCTTCCTACCATCCTCCCTATAACTGACTTTCCTCCCAGTTTTTTCATACCTTGTTCTCTGTCTCACACATTCATCCTCACAGAAGCTCTACCTGTTTCAAATCTTGACTTCAGGGCCTATTCTCAATGCTGCAGTTTAAATGTGTGCATGCTCAGTCACTTCAATTGTGTCTGATTCTTTGCAACCCTGTGGACTGCAGCCTGCCAGGCTCCTCTGTGCATGGGATTCTTCAGGCAAAAATACTAGAGTGGGTTGCCATGCCCTCCTCCAGGGGATCTTCCTGATCCAGGGACTGAACCTGGGTCTCCTGCATTGCAGATAGATTCTTCACGGCTGAGCCACTGGGGAAGTCCACAATTTGAGTTCTCCTTTAAAAACAAAGGTTAGATCTTGCTGCACCTCCACATAATACCCTACAGTGGCTCTCACTGCAATGAGTATAAACCCAAGTTCTTACAAAGTCTTATCTGATGTCCTATCCTAATATCTGTCTATTGCTATGAATAATCTGTTAAATAAATGTGTTGAATGAATTAATCTACCAGAAAAATCACATTGACTTTACCTTCAAACTATGTCTTGAATCTGACTATTTCACACTATGTTGGCAACAATTCTGTTGCAACTTAGTCTTAGCCACCATTATCATTTGCCTGGATGATTGCTATTAACTTCTTGAATAGATTTTATTTACATCATTACTTGCTCTCCTTTAATCTATTCTAAAATACATACACACACTATAAAACAACCAAATATAATAATAAAAAATTAAAGGTAAATCAGATTGTGTCACAGTTTCATTCCCCACCATGTCAATGTTTTTCTTTTATTCACACTGAGTAAAGAAAGAAAAGAAAGAAAATGAAGTCACTCAGTCGTGTCTGCCTCTTTGTGACCCCATGGACTCTAGCCTGCCAGGCTCCTCTGTCCATGGGATTTTCCAGGCAAGAGTACTGGAGTGGGTTGCCATTTCCTTCTCCAGGGGATCTTCCCAACCCAGGGATCAAACCCACGTCTCCTGCATTGTAGGCAGCCGCTTTTACCATCTGAGCCACCAGAGAAGTAAAAGCCAAAGCCACAGTCTCTATAGTGGCCCTTCAGGTCCTACAGAACCTATGACCACCCCCACTTTAAATTTCAAAGTTCTCCAACATTGCTATCCTTCCTGCTTTACTATTTATAAGTATTATTGCTATGTTTCATTAATTTTGCTGATTTATTTTATTCACCGTCATTCCCAAATAAGATGTAAGCTTTACAAGGCCAGTGGTTTTTATCTACTTGTTCACTGCAGTGTTTTTGTGGCTTCCAAGTCTTGACACATGGCAGGCATGCAATAATTGTAGGGGAAGAATAAAATACGTACTTTTGACATTTCTCAACCTTCCAAACAGAAACCAGACAATAAGATTTGGTTTGTCCCCAGGCATCAAGAAAAGGGAGAAAGATGTGGAGTAGACCTAATGAGTCAACAGATGACATACAGAATAATAGCATTGGTGTTTTTTTAATGATATAACTGAAAGAGACTGAACAACATCTCAACTACTGTTCTTCATAGTCATAGTATGTACATTTAAATTGCTTAAATATAAAACCACAATTGGGCTTCCCAGGTGGCAGAGTGGTAAAGAATCTGCCTGTCAAGGCAAGACGCACAAAACACGTGGTTTCAATCCCTGGGTCTGGAAGATCCCCTGGAGTAGGAAATGGAAACCTGCTACAGTATTCTTGCCTGGAAAATTCCGTGGAGAGAGGAGCCCTGCAGGCTATAGTCCATGGGGTCACAAAGAGTCAGACATAACTGTGCGACTGAGCAAACACACACATAACCACAAATTACCACTATTCACCTAACTTGAAGCTAACGCTCATTCACCTTCTAAGATTGGCCTTAGGTTTCATAGTGTGTAAGACTTCTTGGATCCTTGCAAGCACATATTATTACAGTGTCACTAAAGGAGGAGTCATTTAATAGGTAATTATGCTAAAGTTGGAGAAGGCAATGGCACCCCACTCCAGTACTCTTGCCTGGAAAATCCCATGGATGGAGGAGCCTGATAGGCTGCAGTCCATGGGGTCGCTAAGAGTCGGACATGACTGAGCGACTTCACTTTCATGCATTGGAGAAAGAAATGGCAACCCACTCCAGTGTTCTTGCCTGGAGAATCCCAGGGATGGGGGAGCCTAGTGGGCTGCCGTCTATGGGGTCGTACAGAGTTGGACATGACTGAAGTGACTTAGCAGCAGCAGCAGTAGCTGTAAAGTGGATGAATTTGTGATTGTAAATGACTTTAACAAACAAGTAAGAACAAGTAGTTGAAATAATTGGGATAGAAATAGTTAAGGCAAGGTGCTAGAGTGTAACGATGGTTTACTTTAGGTTCTATGGGGAAGATATCTCTGAAAAAATGCTGTGACCTTAGATTTGAGTGATGAAAAGAAATCACTTCAAGGTTGTATCATAGGAAGAGTTTCTTAGGCAGAGAGAAGAGAGAGAGTACGGACAAGTTTGGGTTAAGGAAAACAAGAAAGAAACCCTCAGTGGACTCAGAATACAGAGTGCGAGTAGAACTAAGAGAGGAGGATATGAGATGTAAAGTTAGGCAGGGACCAAGCAGATGATTTGTGACATTTTATGCCATTGAAGGAGTTAATATTTTATTCAAAAGATAGCAAGAAGTCATTGTAAAACTCTGAACACGGGCATGACACACTCTGATGTATATTTCAAAAATATTCTCTGGCCAATGTTTAAAGAACATTACAGCTGTTTGTTGTTATTGTTCAGTTGCTCCATTGTGTCTGACTGTGACCCCATGGACTGCAGCACTCCAGGCTTCCCTGTCCTTCACTATCTCCCTGAGTTTGCTCAAACTCCTGTCCGTTAAGTCAATGGTGTCATCCAACCATCTCATTCTGTGTTGCCCGCTTCTTCTTCCCTCAGTCTTTCCTAGCATCAGGGTCTTTTCCAATGTTCAGCTCTTTGCATCATGTGGCCAAAGTATTGGAGCTTCAGCTTCAGCATCAGTCCTTCCAAGGAATATTCAGTGTTGATTTCCAATAGGATTGACTGGTTGATCTCCTTGCTGTCCAAGGAACTCTCAAGAGTCCTCCAGCACCACAGTTTGAAGGCATCAGCTCTTTGGCACTCAGCTTTCTTTATGGTTCAACTCTCACATCCATACGTAACTACTGGAAAAACCATAGGTTTGAATATATGGACCTTTGCATCACTTTACATCCCACATTTTGTGCTGTTGGAGAAGATTCTTGAGAGTCCCTTGGACTGCAAGGAGATCCAACCAGTCCATCCTAAAGGAGATCAGTCCTGGGTGTTCATTGGAAGGACTGATGCTGAAGCTGAAACTCCGATACTTTGGTCACCTCATTCGAAGAGTTGACTCATTGGAAAAGACCCTGATGCTCGGAGGGATAGGGGGCAGGAGGAGAAGGAGACAACAGAGGATGAGATGGCTGGATGGTATCACTGACTCGATGGACTTGAGTCTGGGTGAACTCTGGGAGTTGGTGATGGACAGGGTGGCCTGGCGTGCTGCGATTCATGGGGTCGCAAGGAGTCAGACACGACTGAGCGACTGATCTGATCTGATATGGACCTTTGTATCACTTTACGTCCCACATCTTGTGGTGTTGGAGAAGACTCTTGCGAGCCCCTTGGACTGCAAGGAGATCCAACCAGTCCATCCTAAAGGAGATCAGTCCTGGGTGTTCATTGGAAGGACTGATGCTAAAGCTGAAACTCCAATACTTTGGCCACCTCATGCGAAGAGTTGACTCATTGGAAAAGACCCTGACACTGGGAGGGATTGGGGGCAGGAGGAGAAGGGGACGACAGAGGATGAGATGGCTGGATGGCATCACTGACTCGATGGACATGAGTTTGAGTGAACTCCAGGAGTTGGTGATGGACAGGGAGGCCTGGCGTGCTGCAATTCATGGGGTCGCAAAGACTCAGACATGACTGAGCAACTGAACTGACTTTCTGACTGATGTCCCACATTTATATCATTTCACTTAGCAATCTCTTGAACAGCATGTTGTAGGAATTTAATATTTTTGTTCTTCTTAACATTTGTCCATTTTACTTGAATTGATATCAACAAGCTTATGTTGACTTCTTCATGCTATCTCTCTTTTTAAAGAGATCTCCTTCTGAATATTCCCATCTTTTATATAATCAATGAAGTTCTATTAGTTGTAGTTTAATTTCTTCTAGTTGCTTGTATATTATACATTCCACTTCTCTTACTATATGCAACTTGTGGGGTTTAAATTTAACACAAATAGTGATTAGGAGCATAAATTCTAGAGTCAAATTAAAAGATTCTAATCCTCGCTCTAGCATTTAACTACCTCTGTGATTTGTGGCAAATTAACTCTTTGTGCCTTAGTTCCCTTATCAGTAGATACAACAGCACATTATCCATAGGTTTATTGGAAAGGTTACATCAGTTTATACATATAAAGCTCACAGTGCTCATATATTTTAAGTACTCTAAAAATTTTTTTCAGTAAATGCTAACACATGGTAGAAATTGAAATGTGACCTCCCAAAAGACATGTCTACATGTAAACATAACTTTATTTGGAAAAGGGATCTTGGTATATATAATTTGCATGAGAATCTAAAGATGATATCATTCTGGGTTAGGATGGGCTCTAAAGCCAGTTATGGGTGTTTTTATAAGAGACCATGAAAGACACACAGAGAGGAAGAATGAAGGTAGAGATGGAAATGACACATCTACAAGCCAAGGAACACCTAGAACTGCTGGCTTCCACAAAAAAAGCTAGTAGAGAGGCATGGACTGTATTTCTCCCTCAGAGCCTCCACAAGGAACCAACACTTCCAACACCTTGGTTCTGGAGAACTGGGAGAGAATGAATGTCCGTTGTTTTATGTCATCCAGTTTGTGATAAATTATTATAGCAGCAGTTCAATTCCTGGGTCAGGAAGATCCTTTGGAGAAGGGATAGTCTACCCACTCCAGTATTCTTGGGCTTCCCTTGTGGCTCAGCTGGTAAAGAAACCGTCTGCAATGTGGGAGACCTGGATTTGATCCCTGGATTGAGACGATCCCCTGGAAAAGGGAAAGGCTACCCACTTCAGTATTCCGGCCTGGAGAATTCCATGGACTGTATAATCCAAAGGGTCGCAAAGAGTAGGACACAAATGAGCAACTTTCACTTCACTTATTATAGCAGCACTAGGAAACTAATATACACAGTCATGGTGCTTAAAAATATCTCAATTTCTCCCACAAACCAAGACAAAATTTTTAGCTAGCTTTTACCTCTTTCCTGTGTCCAAGGCCATTTCATATTGTTGAATTCATCTAGGTTTTTATTTTCACTTTGTTATAATTTTGTGTTGTCTCCATATTTTTACAAACCATCCCTTGTTATATTACAATTCACGATTAGTGTATTAATAATTACTTAGTCATAATTTATAGATGTCTCATTCCATAATATTTATAAAGTTCACATCTCTTCTCTCAGATTTATTTTTGGTTTTGTAAGAATACATACTCAAATAATTCATTAAGAAAAACTTTGTGAGTGGAAAATGTTCCTTTCTTACATAACGATAATGTCTTTATCTGGTCCTCACACTTAACTGCTGTTCTGGCTGAGGACAGGAAACAAGATTCCAAGCACTCTTTCCCTAGAATGCTGGGACGATGCTTCTTGCTTCAAGCTCTCTTTGTTGCTGTTGCCATTGGATTCTCATTGCCCATTTAGATAATCTGTGTTCATCTTTATTTAGTTAGTTAGCTTTAGAATTTCTTCTTTTTTTCCCCCTAGCACTTGGTGAGTTTATTCAGCCAGAAATACCTTATTAGTTCTGAAAACAAAATTTTCATTTCCTCAAATAAGATAGGTTGAATCTCCTGGCAGGTGAGTGATTCCTTCTCTTAGTAGGGAAGTTTCTTATCACTTCTGTCTGCCTTTATCACTTGTTTAATTTTTAGGCCTGTACAATTACTTTGGGATTTCTTTTTCTGAGAAATTTTTGGAGTCAGATGCTGTATGATTGGGGAACTGATGCAAAATTTGTCTTTGAAATAATTCCCAGGTGAAATATCCAGACGCGTCTTTCAGATTTTGTCCCTTTTGGATCTCTTCTCATTATCCTTGCATTCTTCCAGATAAATCCTTTGTTTTATAAATACTCCCTGACACCTGATGAAGTTACAGAGGCCTTATACATGCTTGGGTTTCAGTGTCAAGCTCCAGAAATACTTACCATTCTGTTGTGCTAGTGACACCTCTCTTAACTTTCTGAGGTTAACTATGAACTTATTTTTATAGTTTGCCAATGAAACTGATGAGATTTGCATTAAAAAGGAGTTAAAATTTTTTGATTGAACATATAGAATCAGAATAGAGGTGAATTTATGGGAGAGGTTAATGACTTAAGTTTAAGATATCTGCAGTGGTTTAGCTGGATTTGCTGTATTGACCTGAGATTGAGAGGGAGGTCTAAATTGAAGATAAAGATTGGGAAGTCATCAACCAATAAAGCGTAGTGGGATAATGAGAGCAAATGAGATTATTTAAAGAGAGCAGAGAGGAGGTAGTCAAAGATAACACTCCAAAGATACATAGCAACCCCCACCCCAAATTTCAAAACAAAGATGTTTTTACTGTTTTAATATGTATTGGAAATTCCCATTATGTAAGATGACATGTAACAAATAGGTGATATAAAAAAACATAATGTGTTGGGTATTTTTTTTCTGTTAGAAGGTTTTAAAATAAAGAATTTTCTGGTGGTCCAGTGGTTTGGATTCCTCTCTTCCATTGTGAGAAGACCAGGTTTGATCCCTGGTTGGGGAACTAAGATCCTGCAAGCTGTGTTGCATAGGAAGAAAAAAAAAAGAAGGTTTGAAAATAGAAAGCCTATGGTAGGTGGAGCCCTAAAGTTGAGTTTATAAGATGTGATGGTCGTAAACGTCCACAAATCTATTACTTTTCCTATAAAATGGGTGTACAATGCCTAGTATAAATTTATATGTATAAAATGTAATGTTTATACTCTGATGCTATTATGATTATTAGTAGTGTTACATCATCATCATATTTAAAGCAGCATGGCATGTACACTTTCAGACATATATTGCAAGAAAACCTGGTGGAAAATGCAGATTATGGGAAGATCACATGTGTGTCTCTGGTCATGTACCTACTTTCTGCTTTTTACTTATTTTTTCCTACTTTACTCTCTCTTTACTTAAAAACTCAACCTGAGTGCCAATTGTTCAAACATGATTTCAAAGAACAGAGAAATTATTCTGTTTATGATTTACTTAAAGCATATCTATATATAGAACTTGAAATCATTAGAATTGTAGCTAGCTAGTTTTCCTTTTCTGCTCAATTACACACACATTTTTGGAGAAAGGTGATAAATATCAGCACCTTTTAAAATGTACATTCACTAATTTCAAAATAAAATTGCTTAAACTGCTCAGAAGAGTCTTTAGGATCTTCTGTTGGCAGCACAGTTTAGTACTACTGCCAAGTCTTCCATATTTTATAGAATTATTGAAAATGCATTCCTGGCCCATATCCATCTTCCCCCAGACATTCATGCATTCAACATAGATCTTTAGACATGTGGCCTCTGATGGGCCCTGTAATTGATGTGTGTATTTCAGAAGGAGAAAAATAGAAAAGGTCCAGCTCTCAAGGAGCTTCCAGCCTAGCAGGATTTCACAGATGTAAACAAGCAAGCAAATGAAAGATGATGGTTGAGATAATGCTAAACATCCAAACAAACACACACTGTGAGAGGGACAGTGTGAAGCTATGCTTTTCTGACGGGATTTGATGATACTCTGTGAATGTCTATGTCTTCCAGTTGGTGTTCCATTTGTCAGTTTGGTTTTCTATTTTACTTCAAGTCAATCCAGGATAGACACTTGCCATGAAATATCAAGGAAGAGCTCTTAAAGAAGAGGCAAGGAGGGGCCTCACTGACTCAAAATAGAGATGCTCACAGCAGTGTATATGGCCGGTGACTCAAAATTCTCAGGAGGAGGAGGAACAGTTAGGTGAAAATGACATAAAGATTAAAAGAAAGGTTATTTTAGGAGTTTGTCATGAACAGGTACACACTGCTATATAAAAAATAGATAAACAACAAGGACCTACTGTGTAACACAGGGGATTATATTCAGTATCTTGTAACAACCTACAATAGAAAAGAATCTAAAAAGGTATATATATATTTATATAAAGCTGAATCACTTTGCTGTATCACTTTTCAGTATCTTGTAACAACCTACAATAGAAAAGAATCTAAAAAGGTATATATATATTTATATATATATATTTATATAAAGCTGAATCACTGTGCTGTACACCTGACACTAACATAACATTGTAAATCAACGATACTTCAACTTGAAAAAAAAGAAAGAATGAATGCAATGTATGACAAAGAACTTTTAGACTTGAATTCCAGAAACAGTAAAGATGAAGAGAAACAGACCAAGCACTTATTAGTTAAGGCCATTCATAGCTCAATCATCTAAGACTATTTAATCAGCAAATACACACACACACATATCTACATATATATATATATATATTTATGATGATTTATTGATTTATATATTTTATACAGGGCATCCCACGTGGCGCTAGTGGTAAAGAACCTGCCTGCCAATGCATGAGACAGAAGAGATGTGAATTTGCTCCCTGGGTTGAGACGATCCCTTGGAGGAGGGTATGGCAATCCACTCTAGTATTCTTGTGGAGAATCCCATGGAGAAAGGACCCTGGTGGGTTATAGTCTATAGGATCGCACAGAATCAGAAATGACTGATCCAACTTAGCATGTATGCATGCATGCATATTTTATACAAATACATATTGTATTTAATTTTTCTATAACTTGCTTTCTTATTCTTCCTATTATGTTGGTTTATCAGAAAAAAATGATCTGATTTTTAAAATTCTCATAATACATTTCCTACATTATTTAATTTCTCTTGAGATAATTCATCTTGATTGCAAGTTTCTGAATGACCTATTGCTTTAGCCAAATCACCAAGTTATTTCTCAAATTGAGAAACATACCTTATAAAAAACAAGTGAGATGAGGGAATGTGAGCCATGCTGGGGTGCAGAATCAATTTCAGCAATCAACAAGCAACATTCAGTTCAGTTCAGTTCAGTCGCTCAGTCGTGTCCGACTCTTTGCGACCCCATGAATCGCAGCACACCAGGCCTCCCTGTTCATCACCAACTCCCAGAGTTCACTCAGACATTAGGCAGTGTTAAAATCCAAGAATCCAAAAAAAGGAAGATGAGGGCTCTAAAAGATTAGAGGTAGTAAAGACCAAGTACTCTCTTGAACATTTTCCCTGAGGTTGTAAAGCCGATTTTATCTTGAAGAAGGCCACCATATTTCTTACATTTTAGTCATCCATCTCTTATATCTTGATGCTCACTAAGTCAGTTTTAAAATAAATTCAGACATTTAAGGAGTTTCCTAAATGATATTGCCTTTATTCTTGCTATTTAAAATCTATGCTAATCAGTTTGGACTACTCTTGACTGTGTGGGATGTATGGAATAGCCAGTCTCCTTGGGAGTAAAAGACTCTTTTTATGTTTTATATCAACAACTGCAGCACGTCTCAATACTTGATATCTTATGCATACCCCATTTAGGATAGAGCTCCTAAATAAAAACTCTCAGCATTTGCTCTTTTGCTCATCTTATCGGCATTACTGTAAAACATGGTTCATTCTCATTCCAGAGAAGCAGCAGAAATTCTACCCTCATCTTTTTATATTGATTTGACGGGTATAAAATGCAGGTAAATCTTGATATCCATGTTGTTGTTTCATTGAGATGGAAAGCTATTGATGTTGCAGGAAGTGGATATCCATATGCTTTTTAAAGTAGCGCAATCCTCTGAAAAACGCTTTTTCTGTTTCAGTTTCCAGATACTCTGTAAAGTATCTCTTCTCGAAATGGAATTGTTTTCCCCCTTTAAACTTGCAGACTACATTTGCTAACATCCATGAGGCTAATACTACTGAGATATTCAAGTCAACAATAAGATATGCCGGGGGGTCATGTCCATGATATTCACAAATCAAGATGGGTAGTCCAACACATAAAAATGGGATATTTTTCAGATGTGCCTTTTTAATATAAATTTTAGCAACTTGAGAACATTACTCATAGATCTAGTATTCTACTTTAGCAATCTCTGTTAACTTCCTCCAACTATATGTGAGATGGCAGTGGTGAGCAAGTGGAGACAGACTTCTTAATCCCATAATAACTAGAATACATCTTATATTCTTTAATCGTTTATGCATGTGTGCATGCATGCTCAGTCACTTCAGTCATGTCTGACTCTTGTCACTCTATGGACTGTTGCCCACCAGGCTCTTCAATCTATGAGGTTCTGCAGATAAGGATACTGGAGTAGGTTGCCATGCCCTCCTGGGAAAGATTGAGGGCAAGAGGAGAAGGGGAAAACAGAAGATGAGATGGTTGGATGGTATCACTGACTCAAGGGACATGAGTTTGAGCAAACTCAGGAAGGTGGTGAAGGACAGGGAAACCTGGTGAGCTGTAGTTCATGGTGTCGAAAAGAGCTGGACATGATAGCAACTGAACAACAACTCTTGCTTTGCAGGCAGATTCTTTACTGCCGAGACACCAGGGAAGCCCCTTAATTGTTTATACTTAATGCTAAAATGTCGCAGGCAAAGAAAAAATTGAAACCTGGTATCAGCATCCTTGATCAGCATTAAGAAATTCCAGGTGTCCTCAAATTCTACAGCTACTAAAACCTAAATATGCTCATAAAATTCTGCTTTAAAACTCCTTCTCAGTACAAGTTAACATCACAAGGGAGATTAAGTGATACAGAGACCAGAATGATAGTGTCTATCACAAATCTAAACAAATTTCCAGATGGACATAATACAGGGGATAGAATTGCAGTAGTTAAAGTCATAATACCTTCAAACTTCCCTGAAATGATGACATCAAACAAGATATTAGGAAATACAGTGAAGTCAAATCAGGATGAATTTTTAAAATTTCACCCTCAATTACTCTCCAAGAATTTTTGTAATGTTCAGTTCAGTTCAGTTCAGTCGCTCAGTTGTGTCCAACTCTTTGCGACCCCATGAACTGCAGCATGCCAGGCCTCTGTGTCCATCACTAACTCCCGGAGTCCACCCAAACCCATATCCATTGAGTCGGTGATGCCATCCAACCATCTCATCCTCTGTCATCCCCTTCTCCTGCCCTCAATCTTTTCCAGTATCAGGGTCTTTATGAGTCAGCCCTTCGCATCAGGTGGCCAAAGTATTGGAGTTTCAGCTTCAACATCAGTCCCTCCAATGAACACCAAGGGCTGATCTCCTTTAGGATGGACTGGTTGGATCTCCTTGCAGTCCAAGGGACTCTCAAGAGTCATCTCCAACACCACAGTTCAGAGCATCAATTCTTCCGGGCTCACCTTTCGTTACAGTCCAACTCACATCCATACATGACCACTAGAAAAACCATAGCTTTGACTAGATGGACCTTTGATAACAAAGTAATGTCTCTGCTTTTGAATATGCTATCTAGGTTGGTCATAACTTTTCTTCCAAGGAGTAAGTGTTTTTTAATTTTATGGCTGCAGTCACCATCTGCAGTGATTTTGGAGCTCAGAAAAATAAAGTCAGCCACTGTTTCCACTGTTTTCCCATCTATTGCCCATGAAGTGATGGGACCAGATGCCATGATCTTCGTTTTCTGAATGTTGAGCTTTAAGCGAACTTTTTCACTCTCCTCTTTCACTTTCATCAAGAGGCTCTTTAGTTCTTATTCACTTTCTGCCATAAGGGTGGTGTCATCTGCATATCTGAGGTTATTGATATTTCTTCCGGCAATCTTGATTCCAGCTTGTGCTTCTTCCAGCCAAGTGTTTCTCATGATGTACTCTGCATATAAGTTAAATAAACAAGGTGACAATATACAGCCTTGACGTACTCCTTTTCCTATTTGGAACCACTCTGTTCCATGTCCAGTTCTAACTGTTGCTTCCTGAGCTGCATACAGGTTTCTCAAGAGGAAGGTCAAGTGGTTGGTATTCCCATCTCTTTCAGGATTTTCTCCAGTTTATTGTGATCCACACAAAGACTTTGGCATAGTCAGTAAAGCAGAAATAGATGTTTTTCTGGAACTCTCTTGCTTTTTTGATGATCCAGCAGATGTTGGCAATTTGATCTCTGGTTCCTCTGAATTTTCTAAAACCAGCTTGAACATCTGGAAGTTCACAGTTCACATATTGCTGAAGCCTGGCTTGGAGAATTTTGAGCATCACTTTACTAGCGTGTGAGGTGAGTGCAATTGTGCAGTAGTTTGAGCTTTTTTTGCATTGTCTTTCTTACTGGAATGAACACTGACCTTTTCTAGTCGTGTGGCCATTGCTGAGTTTTCCAAATTTGCTGGCATATTGAGTGCAGCATTTTCACAGCATCATCTTTTAGGATTTGAAATAGCTCAACTGGAATTCATCACCTCCACTACCTTTGTTCATAGTGATGCTTCCTAAGGCCCACATGACTTCACATTCCAGGATGTCTGGCTCTAAGTGAGTGATCACACCATCGTGATTATCTGGGTCGTGAAGATCTTTTTGTACAGTTCTTCTGTGAATTCTTGCCACCTCTTCTTAATACCTTCTGCTTCTGTTACTGCTACTGCTAAGTCGCTTCAGTCATGTCCGACTCTGTGTGACCCCATAGACGGCAGCCCACCAGCCTCCCCTGGGATTCTCCAGGCAAGAACACTGGAGTGGGCTGCCATTTCCTTCTCCAATGAATGAAAGTGAAAAGTGAAATTGAAGCCGCTCAGTCACGTCTGACTCTTAGCAACACCATGGACTGCAGCATACCAGGCTCCTCCATCCATGGGATTTTCCAGGCAAGAGTACTGGAGTGGGATGCCATTGCCTTCTCCTTCTGCTTCTGTTAGGTCCCTACCATTTCTGTCCTTTATTTGGAATGTAGGTTAAACTATTAATCATATACAGAAAAATGACTGCCTCAAAGATGTGAAAATTATATTTTCTCAGAGTCGAAATAGCATCTAGAATATAGCACAATAATTTTACAATAATGACTTTAAAATGCTGAGAGAAAATACTTGCCAACTTAAACCCAACTTCGTTACAAGCAAAATACCAGCATTAAAAAAAGAATTTACTATTACTTGTTGTTCAGTCGATAAATCGTGTCTGAGTCCTTGTGACCCCCATGAACTACCACTAGACCATCACTAAAATAATCACTAAAGACTGAGGGAAGGAGGAGAAGAAGCTGACAGAGGATGAGATGATTGGATGGCATCACTAACTCAGTGGACATGAGTCTGAGCAAACTCAGGGAAATGGTAAAAGACAGGGAAGCCTGAGATGCTGCAGTCCATGGGATCACAGAGAGTCAGACACAACCAAGCAATTGAACAACAGAAATATAAATAAAAAAGTATTCAGTTATACACTGCTTATCGAAGATACACTCAAATCAAAATAAAACAGAAATGTTAAGTGAAACATTATCTAAAATTTTCCAGGCATTTACTAACCAAAATATAGAAAGTGTAGCTATATTGATATAGAGAAAAGTAGACATTAAGCTAGAAGGTTTTGGCAGAAATAAAGTATTTCTCCATAAGAATAAATTGTTTTAGCTTAAAAAACTATATGACAGTTTGAGACATAAAAACCTCATCCTCATTTGAAAAGACCCTGATGCTGGGAAAGATTGAAGGCGGGAGAAGAAGGGGATAACAGAGGATGAGATGGTTGGATGGCATCACTGACTCAGTGGACATGAGGCTGAGTAAACTCCAGGAGTTGCTGATAGACAGGGAGGCCTGTCATGCTGCAGTCCACGGGGTCGCAAAGAGTCAGTCGGACATGACTGAGAGATTGAACTGAACTGAACTGAGAGTATCTCTTCATAAGAATAAATTGCTTTAATTTAAAAAACTATATGACAACTCGAGACATAAAAACCTTATGCTATAGTTTCATAATACACAAATAAATACTTGTAGTTTTAAAAAGGAAAGGGCAAATTAAGAAAGTATCATCATAGCAAGAGAGTTTAATATTCATTTATTGAGCCATTGTTAAACCAATTGGACAAATCAGTGAAGTTCAGTGGCTATAAAGTTAGTTATGCAAAATGAATATGTTCTAGAGATCTGCTCTGCCACATAGTGCCTATATTTAGCAATATGGTATTGTGCATTTAAAAATTTTAAGGGGCTAGATCTTGATAGTTTAGGGTGAATGGAGTCAGATTCGTGATCTCCAAAGAAGATTTAGTTTCGGGACCAGGGGACAGGACTGATCACTCAAGAGCTTTTGTGTAACAGAGTTTTATCACAGTGAAAATGGGCCAGAGAAAGCTTCTGACACAGACATCACGAAGGGGAGGGAGAGTGCCCCCTCACTAGTCTTAACAAGGTCGCTATATACTTTTTTAATTGGTTATTACCAATTAAAATCAAAAGAATGTCTCAAGGTTGTAAAGATCTTGCCAGACCCACTCCCATAATGTGCATTTTAAGGTAACAGGATTAGTCTGAAGGTTCTCAAGAAGGGGGAAGGTGCCTTCAAGCAGGATACATTGTTGCTATATAACCCTTAGTACAGAGTTTAAGCTGAGTTGTTCTGTTGTGTAATCATCATCTTTGGGCTTAAAGAAAAAGAAAAAACAAAAAAACAAAAAACGTTTTATATAACTAAAGCTAAATAATGTAGAAAAAAAGCATTGATCCTTTTTTGATGAATCGTCCTTGAGAACTCCAGACCCCTCTCCCCTCCTCAGGAACCCTGGACCTTTTATCAACCTGCCTAGAAATTGACTCTCTCAATCTCATGTTATGAATTCTTAACATTCACATACACACACACAAAGAAAATATAATACAACAATAAGAGAACAAATAACATTTAAAAAAATGTGTCAAACCCTTTAACAAACACTTCACCAAAAAAGATATATAGATGACAAATAAGCCTATGAAAAGATGCTCTACATCTTATGCCATCAGGAAAATGCAAATTAAAACCACAGTGTGATATTACTACACAAGTATTAGAATGGCCAAAATCCAGAACGCTGGCAACACTAAATGCTGGTGAAGATGTGGGACAGGAGTTCTCATTTGTCACTGGTGATAATGCCAACTGGTACAGCCCCTTAGTAAGACAGTGTGACAGTTTCTTATAAAAGTAGACATAGTCTTACCATAAAATTCAGCAATTAACTTTTTGATATTTACCTAAAGGAGTTAAAAACTTGCATGCACACAAAAACCTGTGCATGGGAGTTTATAGCAGCTTTATTCAAAACTATCAAAAATTTTAAAGCAACCAAGACTGCAGTCAGATTCTTTACTGTCTGAGCCACCAGGCAAGCCCATTTTATAACAGCTTTATTCAAAACTGCCAGAATTTTGCAAATAACCAAGATGTCCTTCAGTGTCACTTCAGCCGAGTCCAACTCTTTGCAAGTCCATGGACTGTAGCCCACCAGGTTCCTCTGTCCATGGTATTCTTCAGGCAAGAATACTGCAGTGGGTTGCCATGCCCTCCTCCAGGGAATCTTCCTGACCCAGGGATGAACTTGCATCTCCTGTGTCTCCTGCACTGTAGGTGGGTTCTTTATTGCTGAGCCACTGGGGAAGCCCATCTTTCAGTAGGAAAATGAATAAATTATCTGTAGTATATCCAGAAAATGGAATATTATTCAGTGCTAAAAAGATATGAGCTATCAAGCCATGAAAAGACATGCTTAAATGGAACTATAAATACATATTACTAAATGAGAAGAGCTAATTTGAGAAGACTGAATACTTTTGTAATTCCAAATAGTTGACATTCTAAAAAAGGCAAAAATATTGAAAAGTAAAAATATCAGTGGTTTCCAGGAGTTAGAGTTGAGGGATAAATAGGTGGAGTACAGAAGAATTTAAAGTGAAAGTGAAAGCCACTCAGTCATGTCCGACTCTGTGACCGCATGGACTATACTGTCCATGGAACTCTCTAGGCCAGAATCCTGGAGTGGGTAGCCATTCCCTTCTTCAGGGAATCTTCCCAACCCAGGGATCAAACCCAGGTCTCCTGCATTGCAGGTGACCTTCTTTACCAGCTGAGCCACCAGAGAAGCTCTGGGAGGATTTTAAGAGCAGCAAAAATACTCTGTATGACACCTTATGATGGATATATGTCAGTACACATTTTTCCAAACCCATATAATAAACCATAACGTCAATTATAAATTTTGAGTGATTATGATATGTAACCATAAGTTTATCAATTGTAACAAATGTATCACTCTGGTGGGGATGTTGATAATGGAAAAGGCTATGGATATGTGATGTCATGGAACATATGGGATACAGCGTATCTCTATATCTTCCTCTCAGTTTTGTTGTGATTCTAAAACTACCACTAAAAATAGTTTTAAAACAAAAAGGAAAGAGACACAGGAAATCTTTTTGAGGTGATGAATATGCTTAATACCTTGATTTTGGTGATGGTATTGTGAGAGTAGGCATATATCCAAACTCAGTATGTATATATTAAATACCTGTAATTTTTTTATACTAAGTATACCTCAATAAATATAGGGGAAAAGTTACAAAGAATTTGTACAATTTGATCAGCTAAACATATACACAACTTAGATCCCAACACCCAGTAAGGGTGTTTGTCTACTTACTGGGCCATGAATTATGTATGTCTCAGCAAACCTCAGAGTCATTATCATTCAGAACATATTCTAAGACCACAGTGCAATTAGGTGAGAAATTAATAATAAAATTTAACTTTAAAGTGATAATAAAATTGGAAATTGAAAGTTACACATTCCCAAATAACTCATGGGTCAGAGAAAAATATAAAAATGGAAATGCAAAAATTCTAGGAATTGATTGATAATTAGAATGCTACACATCAATAATTGAAGGCTACATTTAAAGATATGAACTCGAATGTTTATACTGGAAAAAGCTAAATGTTTATTAGAAATTAGATGAGGAGCACTAGAATAAACTCAGGAAGTATTAAAATAAATGAATTTAATAAATATAAGGGATAAAATAATGAGAATTTATATGGCTAATTGACATTATTTGAAAAGGCTGATAAAGTAGGTAAACTTGCTTAACCATTGATCAGAAAAGGAGAGAGGAAAAACCGAATAAACCATTGCTGGAATGTAAAAAGGGAATATAGCTTAAATAACACACTCAAGATTTAACAGACAAAAAGAATGTAGAATTAAAAGTCATGACAGCAAATTTGAACGTTTACATTAAATTTACAATTTCCTAGCAAAGCAGAACTCACCAAACTCTCTGGAGGGTAGTAGAAATAATTATTCTGCTACCATTTTAAAAGTGCACCAGTAGTTAAAATCCTCTATTAGAGAATAAACCAAATCTCCAAACTTTTATAAGCAAGTTCAGTTAAACATTCCATAAATAGTTGATTCCAGAATCTTTCAAGTTTTTTTTAAAATAAAAATGGAAGAGACAGGAAAATAATTCATTAAATTTTATGAAGCCAGCATTACCTTTATATTAAAACAAAACAGACAAGAGTTAGCACTGCAGAGGAATGTTATAGGCTGATACTAATCATGGTTACACCTACAAAAATCTCAAAAATGTATATTGACAAAATAATCCATCAGTAGTCATCTCAGGAATGCTAGGATCATTTAATTTTAGGAAAGCTCTTAATATAATTCATCCTAATAGCATATCAAAGATGAAAAAAAGCTATATTAACATGGAAATAGAGGCATAAATTATAGTAGGTAGAATTTAATCCACATCCATGATAAAAAGTTTTAACAAGCCACATCTTAAAAAGATGATGATTGTCTAACCAAAAACTACAGTGCAATCATATATAATGATATGAGTACATTTATTCCCTTCAAATTCAGAAATAAGGTGAGAATGAGGAGGTAATTGTTCTTTACATTATTTACTCTCTTTTTGATCATTTGCTGAGCTCAAAAAAAGTAGTTTAAGGGTTTAAAGATAATAGACAATAATGTTATAATTCACAATTAATAAGATTACACAGAAAACAAATATGAAAACACTAGCAATTTCTTAAAATTAAAGATATTTTATTATAGTTGCTAGATACAAGACTAAGTATGAAAATCTACATTTCATTTCTATGACACAAGAGGTAAAAAATGTAATTTTACCATGATAAAAATAGATGCTACAAAGGAATAAAATTAGTAAAAGATAAAATGACCTTTATGTGGGAAATTTCAGAATTTCCTATTAGATACAAAGACTTAAATAATGGAGAGGTAAGAAATGCAAAAAAGCAAAATGGCTGTCTGGGGAGGCCTTACAAATAGCTGTGAAAAGAAGAGAAGCAAAAAGCAAAGGAGAAAAGGAAAGATATAAACATCTGAATGCAGAGTTCCAAAGAATAGCAAGAAGAGATAAGAAAGCCTTTGCAAAGAAATAGAGGAAAACAACAGAATGGGAAAGACTAGGGATCTCTTCAAGAAAATCAGAGATACCAAAGGAACATTTCATGCAAAGATGAGCTTGATAAAGGACAGAAATGGTATGAACCTAACAGAAGCAGAAGATATTAAGAAGAGATGGCAGGAATACACAGAAGAACTGTACAAAAAAGATCTTCATGACCCAGATAATCACAATGGTGTGATCACTGACCTAGAGCCAGACATCCTGGAATGTGAAGTCAAGTGGGCCTTAGAAAGCGTCACTATGAACAAAGCTAGTGGAGGTGATGGAATTCCAGTTGAGCTATTCCAAATCCTGAAAGATGATGCTGTGAAAGTGCTTCACTCAATATGCCAGCAAATTTGGAAAATTCAGCAGTGGCCACAGGACTGGAAAAGGTCAGTTTTCATTCCAATCCCAAAGAAAGGCAATTCCAAAGAACGCTCAAACTACCGCACAATTGCACTCATCTCACACGCTAGTAAAGTAATGCTCAAAATTCTCCAAGCCAGGCTTCAGCAATATGTGAACCGTGAACTTCCTGATGTTCAAGCTGGTTTTAGAAAAGGCAGAGGAACCAGAGATCAAATTGCCAACATCCGCTGGATCATGGAAAAAGCAAGAGAGTTCCAGAAAAACATCTATTTCTGCTTTATTGACTATGCCAAAGCCTTTGACTGTGTGGATCACAATAAACTGTGGAAAATTCTGAAAGAGATGGGAATACCAGACCACCTGATCTGCCTCTTGAGAAATTTGTATGCAGGTCAGGAAGCAACAGTTAGAACTGGACATGGAACAACAGACTGGTTCCAAATAGGAAAAGGAGTTCATCAAGGCTGTATATTGTCACCCTGTTTATTTAACTTATATGCAGAGTACATCATAAGAAACGCTGGACTGGAAGAAACACAAGCTGGAATCAAGATTGCCGGGAGAAATATCAATAACCTCAGATATGCAGATGACACCACCCTTATGGCAGAAAGTGAAGAGGAACTCAAAAGCCTGTTAATGAAAGTGAAAATGGAGAGTGAAAAAGTTGGCTTAAAGCTCAACATTCAGAAAACGAAGATCATGGCATCTGGTCCCATCACTTCATGGCAAATAGATGGGGAAACAGTGGAAACAGTGTCAGACTTTATTTTTCTGGGCTCCAAAATCAATACAGATGGTGACTGCAGCCATGAAATTAAAAGACGCTTACTCCTTGGAAGGAAAGTTATGACCAACCTAGATAGCATATTCAAAAGCAGAGACATTACTTTGCCAACAAAGGTCCATCTAGTCAAGGCCCTGGTTTTTCCTGTGGTCATGTATGGATGTGAGAGTTGGACTGTGAAGAAGGCTGAGCACCAAAGAATTGATGCTTTTGAACTGTGGTGTTGGAGAAGACTCTTGAGAGTCCCTTGGACTGCAAGGAGATCCAACCAGTCCATTCTGAAGGAGATCAGCCCTGGGATTTCTTTGGAGGGAATGACGCTGAAGCTGAAACTCCAGTACTTTGGCCACCTCATGCGAAGAGTTGACTCATTGGAAAAGACTGTGATGCTGGGAGGGATTGGGGGCAGGAGGAGAAGGGGACGACAGAGGATGAAATGGCTGGATGGCATCGCTTACTCGATGGACGTGAGTGTGAGTGAACTCCGGGAGTTGGTGATGGACAGGGAGGCCTGGCATGCTGTGATTCATGGGGTCGCAAAGAGTCAGACACGACTGAGCGACTGATCTGATACCATATTCATGAATATACATTCCAACATTTTTTAAATGTTAACTCTTTCCAAATTAAGGTATAAATGGAATTTAACTTTAGTAAAATTTTCAAGAGTTTTTTACATGAATTAAATAAGCTGATTATAAAATTTTTGTGGATAAAAAAGGTCCAACATTAGAGGATATTTCTGAAGAAGAATCAGTTGAGGGGACTTATATATATATATATATATACACACACACACATACATGAAGAGTATTTATAAAAATATAATACTTATTGGCCAATATTGAGACAAAGAAAATAATGGAATAGAATAGAAAGTTCAAAAATAGACCCATACTTTATGCAAACTTGATATATGATAGAGGTAACATTTCAGAAGCATCACTACGGACAAAGCTAGTGGATGTGATGGAATTTCAGTTGATCTATTTCAAATCCTAAAAGATGATGCTGTGAAAGTGCTGTACTCAATATGCCAGCAAATTTGGAAAACTCAGCAGTGGCCACAGGACTGGGAAAGGTCAGTTTTCATTCCAATCCCAAAGAAGGGCAATGCCAAGGAATGTTCAAATTACTGCACAATTGTACTCATCTCACACTCTAGCAAAGTAATGCTCAAAATTCTCCAAGCAAGACTTCAACAGTACATGAATCATGAACTTCCAGATGTTCAAGCTGGATTTAGAAAGGGCAGAGGGACCAGAGATTAAATTGCCAAAATCCAATGGATCTTTGAAAAAGCAAGAGATTTCCAGAAAAACATCTACTTCTGCTTTTTTGACTGTGCCAAATCCTTTGTGTGGATCACAACAAACTGGAAAATTCTGAAAGAGATGGGAATACCAGACCACCTGACCTGCCTCCTGAGAAATCTGTATGTAAGTCAAGAAGCAATAGTTAGAACTGGACATGGAACAATAGTCTGGTTCCAAATTGGGAAAATTGTCAAGGCTGTATATTGTCATCCTGCTTATTTAATTTATATGCAGAGTACATCATCAGAAATGCTGGATTGGATGAAGCACAAGCTGGAATCAAGATTGCCGGGAGAAATATCAATAACCTCAGATATGCAGATGACACTACCCTTATGGCAGAAAGTGAAGAGGAACTAAAGAGCCTCTTGATGAAAGTGAAAGAGGAGAGGAAAAAATTGGCTTAAAGCTCAACATTCAAAAAACTAAGATCATGGCATCTGGTCACATCATTTCATGGCAAATAGATGGGGAAACAGTAGCAGACTTTATTTTTGGGGGGCTCTAAAATCACCACAGATGATGACTGCAGCCATGAAATCAAAAGACATTGCTCCTTGGAAGAAAAGTTATGACCAACCTAGACAGCATATTAAAAACCAGAAATATCACTTTGCCAACAAAGGTCTGTCTAGGTCAAAGCTATGGTTTTTCCAGTAGTCACGTATGGATGTGAGAGTTGGACCATAAAGAAAGCTGAGCACAGAAGAATTGATGCTTTTGAACTGTGATGTTAGAGAAGACTCTTGAGAGTGCCTTAGACAGCATGGAGATCCAACCAGTCTATCCTAAAGGAAATCAATCGTGAATATTCATTGGAAGGACTGATGCTGAAGCTCCAATACTTTGGCCATCTAATGCGAAGAACTGATTCATTGGAAAAGATCCTGATGCTGGGAAAGATTGAAGGCAGGAGGAGAAGGGGACGACAGAGGATAAGATGGTTGAATGGTATCCCCTACTCAATAGACATGAGTTTGAGTAAACTCTGTGAGTTGGTGATGGACAGGGAGGCCTAGCATACTGTAGTCCATGGGGTCAAAAAGAGTCAGACATGACTGAGCAATTGAACTGAACTGAACTGAACTGAACTGAACATTTTAGAGCATTGAGAAAATAGTGGACTTGTCAAAAAATCTGCTGAGGCAATTGATATTTATATAGAAAAAATGCCATTATATCTGTACCTCACACAATTTCTTTGGTTTAGGAGACAAATTTTAAAGGTATATTTTTATACCTTTAGAATAAAAAGTAAAAATTTATCTTCATGACTTGGTGTAGAGTAGGATTTTTAATATATACATAATATATTATATAAAAGTGAAGAATTAATGAGGTAAATATTAATAATTTTAAAGTTCTGGTTATCAAAAAGTACCATAAGGAAGCTGTATATTGTCACTCTGCTTATTTTAATTATATTCAGAGTACATAATGCAAAGGCTTCCCTGGTGGCTTAACTGGTAAAGAATCTGCCTGCAATGTGGGAGACCTGGGTTCAATCCAGGAAGATCCCATGGAGAAGAGAGCAGCTACCCACTCCAGTATTCTGGTCTGGAGAATCCAGTCCATGGAATCTGGATCGTGAAGAGTCAGACATGACTGAGCAACTTTCATTTTCACATCTTGCAAAATCCTGGGTTGAATGAATCACAAGTTGGAATCAAGATTGCCAGGAGAATATCAGCAATCAGATATGCAGTTAATACCACTCGAATGGCAGGAAGTGAAGAGAAACTAAAGAATCTCTTCATGAGGGTGAAATACAAGAGTGGAAAAGCTGGCTTGAAACTCAATGTTAAAAAACTAAGATCATGGCATTAGGTTCCATCACTTTATGGCAAACAGAAGGGGAAGAAGTGGAAGCAGTTACAAATTTTATTATCTTGGGCTCCAAAATCACTGCAGATGGTGAATGCAGCCATTAAATTAAAAGATGTTTGTTCTGTGGAAGAAAAGCTATGACAAACTTAGACAGTGTATTAAAAAGTACAGACATCACTTTGCCCATAAAGGTTCATATAGTCAAAGATATGATTTTTCCAGTAGTCATGTGCAGATGTGAGAGTTGAACCGTAAAGAAGGCTGAGCACCAAAGAATTAATGTTTTCGAATTGTGGTGCTGGAGCAGACTCTTGACAGCCCCTTGGACTGTAAGGAGATCAAACCAGTTGATGTTAAAGGAAATCAACCCTGAATATTCATTGTTAGGACTGATGCTGAAGCTGAAGCTGAAGCTGAAGCTCGGATGTTTTGACAACCTGATGT
This sequence comes from Bos grunniens, assembly GCF_055505025.1. NCBI lineage: Eukaryota > Metazoa > Chordata > Mammalia > Artiodactyla > Bovidae > Bos > Bos grunniens. The sequence goes on from NC_141170.1 coordinate 75,609,209, forward strand.
GAAGAACTGACTCACAGAAAAAGACTCTAATGATGGGAAAGATTAAAGGCAATGGAGAAAGGAATGGCAGAGGATGGAATGGTTAGATATCATCACTGACTCAAGGGACATGAATTTGAGCAAATTCCTTGAGATAGTGAAGAACAGCACTGGTGTGCTGCAGTTCATGGGGTCACAAGAGAGTCAGACACAATTTATTGACTGTACAACAACAACCTTAAGAGGCCAAAGATAAATCATAAATTGGCTCAAGATTCATGAACCAGCTGGTTCCATCCCTGAGTCGGAAAGATCCCCTGGAGGAGGGCATGGTAACCCACTTCAGTATTCTTGCCTGGAGAATCCCCGTGGACAGTGGAGCCTGTCGGGCTACAGTCCATAGCGTCCCAAAGAGCTGGACATGACAGAAGGGACTGAGCATGCCTGCATGCGAGTACAAAGGACTAGAATGTAATAAAAATCCTATAAATTGATAATTAAAAGACAAACAATCCAATGGAAAAATAGATAAGATGTATGAACAAAGACTTAACAAAAAGTGAAATATGCAGGGTAAATAAATATATTAGAAGATACATAATTAAAGAAATAGTAAAAATGCAATAAGTATCATTTTACAGACTGAACGTCATGTCGCTTCAGCTGTGTCTGACTCTTTGCAACCCCATCTACTGTAGCCCTCCAGGTTCCTCTGTCCATGGGATTCTCCAGGCAAGAATACTGGAGTGGGTTGCCAGTTCCTTCTCCAATGCACAGACTGGACAAAAATTTTTAAATTTTGACAATTCACCAGGTATGCAAGATATAAAGTAATGGGGAATCTCACATACTCTTGGTGGAAGTAATACTACCACAGCCAGTATATTTTGGAAAAAAAAAAAAAAACTTGATATTTTTAGTAATGTTGAAGATGTGTGTATTTTATAGTCCTAAAATACTTCCTCTAGGTATATATGGGAAAATTCTTATTCATTTGCACCAGAGACCATGTTCAAGAACATTGATAAAGCCCATTGTCAATAACCCATACCTAGATGCATTCCAGGTCACTAACAATGGAATGGTAAATAAATTGTGGTCTATTCATACAATGGAATACTATAGAACTGTGAAAATATATTATGTAGACTATTCATATAATCCATAACAAAAAGGACATTTCTAAAAATATTGTAGCATTTTAATATTATTAAAAAATGGTCTAGTTTAAGATAAACATAAAATTTAAGTACATGATTATCTCTGGGATGTAAAGCTGGAGATGGAGATGATGTTATAATGGCCTTGATAATGTGCAACAACTTCAGCCTATGTTACAAAAAGGTTGTCATAATATTGTGCATGCATATATAGCCATATGCAATATAAAATATATTTATATATCTTATATATAATATATATAATAATTAAAAATATTTTTACTAGACATCAAGGCAAGCAAGCCTACTTCACCATTCAGGAATCCTCCAGCTGTGAGAGAAATAAGCATAAAGTACATTGGTTCAGATAACTGAAGTTGCAGGCTAGAGATGATGTTCTGGAGATTTGATCTCTTTGCTGGTTCTTGCTTTCTCCAATCTACTGGCTTCATTTTTAGTCTCTTTGTGGTAGTAATACAGCTGCAGTATCTCCAATTTTGTAATCTCTCAGGTTCCATTCTAAGATAACAGGAATAACTCCCGCTTATTATCTCACAGAGGAAACCTCTGGGATTGTTTCTGATGGGGTTGGCTTCTTGAGTTGAGCCATATGTTTATCCAACAATGAACCACTCACTGTGCCCAGAGCAGGTAATACTCTCCCTTGCTCTGGGTGTGCCATGTGCTCCATATTTAGGATCTCTGGTTAAGTGCTCACCTCCTAAAAGACATGTACTGAGTGTTGGAGTGTTATTTCCCCAAATTCCATTCTGGGTGCTAAATCCAAGGAATAGGTAAAAGGGATAGAGTTGGGAAAGGTGCTCAATATACCCACAGAAGCCTATTTAAATTCAAATGAACTACAGTTCAAATAGAACCTAATTACCATTCAGTAATTAATTCATGGAAAGAGCATGCGTTGTAGTGGTTAAGGATTTGAGTTTTTTAATCAGACAGAACTGGGTCAAGTCCCAGCTTTTCCCCATGCTACCTGTGTCACCTTGTGATTTTCTACAATACAGAAATTATGTTTCTCCCTCACGAGAGTGTTGTGAGGATCAAGTAATATATGCAAATTGAGTTCCTACAACACAGCAAATACGCAATAAATGTAAACTATCTCCATCATTATTGTCAACATAATCATAAACTTCATTTTTATCATCATCATCATCACTATTATCATTAACTGAATATTCACCAGGAATATGCTCATTGGGAAACAATTTCCAGTTTCTTTTAGGTGCATCAGGAAAAAAAATCATCCTCTATATCTCATTTATTTTTGAAATATATTCTAGTATGATATGTATCACAATGTATTATAAGCACATTTAAATGTCTATTGTCTCACCAGTCTGAGGTCTTCTTGTGTATAATATTTAATTCATCACTGCATCTCCTCAGATGCCTCCTTACACACAATGGGAATGAAGGAGGATAATGTAAGAAAAAAGAATCCATATTGATAAGGAGTTTACTATGTGTAAAATACTATGTGACATATATACATCATACTCTGCCTTCCTCCTAAAAACTCCACTATATAGGCAATATTATTCTCATTTTTATATATAAATATGTCAAGTCAACTAATCTGACTAAAATAAAACATAAATTCCAGAGGCAGGATTAAAATTCGGGTCTATTTTAATCTCAAAACTATTTATTTTCCCTCTATGCTAGCATTTCTAAACTGCAGAATAAAGTCTTTGAGATTCTTCAGATAAATTTTTCTAGGTCCACGTGATCTCTGTAAATTTTTTGTTTCAATGATGATATTAAATATAAATAAGAACATATCCTTGATGATCGCCTTGTAACTTGGTGCTAGTATATGTTTCAAAGACTCACATTTGAGTCTGTTTTCAACAACATTGGTATCAGGGGAACAACTAAAATGACAGCCCTTAACTTTTATTGCAGCATTTCACAAACTGGCATCTGCAGACCTCTGAGTATCACTACACTCTACTTGATAAATGTTGGTTGAATAAGCAAATGAGTAAGTTCTCCTCAGAGAATGGCTCTCCCTGTGGCAGAATTTGGGACTTTCCCTTTCCCCAAATCCTTCCCAACTCATTAGTCACTGACAATAGGGAGTCCTCAATTTTATTTCAAGTTCTCTGTTTCACAGCCTTGAGATGGCAGTGGCCAAAGTAGAGCTAGAGAAGGACCATGAAGACTGAACAGCAGGTAGGGATAAAGGCACCATGAACTACCCCATGAAGGTAAAGCCTTGTGAAACTCTGGATTTACATACGTTTAGTCAATGGAACCTTGAGGAATATTTATCATCTGTCTGTCCCAGTCCCAATACCCTACACATAGAATAAACCTTTAAAAGTCACAGGAACTGAGTGAACTCATTCTCTTCCATCACCTTTTCCTCCTAATTTTCATCATCCTTGATGAAAACAAAGGGTTCTAAGGCTTTCTAAGAAAGGATCCTACAGCAATACACGTGTGTGGCAGTGTGCATGTCATCCTGTAACTCTTCACATCACACGTCGGTCACATCACGTGTCACATCACTCTTATTCTCGCTTCCCCCACAGAAGGGAATGGCTAACTTAGATTAATGAGAACCCAACGGAGAAGGCGATGGCACCCTACTCCAGTACTCTTGCCTGGAAAATCCCATGGATGGAGGAGCCTGGTAGGCTGCAGTCCATGGGGTCGTGAAGAGTTGGACATGACTGAGCAACTTCACTTTCACTGTCATGCATTGGAGAAGGAAATGGCAACCCACTCCAGTGTTCTTGCCTGGAGAATCCCAGGGACGGGGAAACCTGGTGGGCTGCTGTCTATGAGGTCGCACTGAGTCGGACATGACTGAAGTGACTTGGCGGCAGCAGCAGCAGCAACGTTGGTAAGACTACACTTTTCCTCATGAGCAAGGTCACTGTGAGGGCACAGATCACCGCTCACGCTGGGCATGGGCTTTTGCTCTCTTGGCACTCCTTACACTTCTGGGCCATGATCTTTCCCTCTCTCCTCTCTGTTCCCCTGAGATAAGTGCTCTAAAGGAGACCTGCCCTTCCTCCTTTCTTTCTTTCTCATTCTCGGGTAGTCATGTGTGTGGCAAGGCTAAGCTCCTTCAGAAGGCTGGTTTTGTATCATAAGAGTGTGTTTTGCTGACCCAGCTCTCCTCACAGGCCTTATTTTGAAATGAAAATGAAAAGTTTTCATTACGTTCTAGCTTTAAGCTACATTCTCCAACACACTTTATCAGAAGCCCTGTAGCTGGAGGACAATTGGGCACCTGATTAGCCATTAGCAAAGCTAATATCTTGTTACATTTAGCTAGTGATCATTGTGTCTAGTCTCTATTTTTGTGATATGGAGGGAAGGAGAAATGATGAGTCTCAGACCCTGTAATCTCTGAAATCATATTTTAAGGGATTATTCCTAGGTCATGTTCTATCTTCTCTTACTTAGATGCAAAGACACAAATGAGTGATATTCTCCTGGTAAACAAAAGTGGGCTGGAAACTTTATGCAAGAGCCCATGATGACCAAAGATTTCCTAAAATCTAAACTGCACTGAGACTTAGAGGAAGACATGGGAACAAAAAGAATAACTGTAATATTTGTTGGGGATTATATATCTTCAGCATCTACTTTGTTACCTGCTTAATTTATAGGAGCTATTTGTACTTGAGAGGCACATAGAAAGTTAGCAAAACATTTGTTGGAAATGTCTTTCTCATTAGAAATATAAAAAGAGCCACAATGACATAAATCAAAATCTCTAAACCTAATTCATTGAACTCAGAACGCATCAAGCATCATCATTGCTTTTAGAAAACCCGATGCTTGCAATAACACTTTGACTATACACTTATCACTATGTGGAAACAAACCCAGATATGAAGACATTCTCTAAGTTGACCAAAAATATGGATATTTTCATTTTAAGGACTCGCAAGCTGATAATGTGAAGTTAATGTGAGTGCTGAAGTCGTCCTGCAGAGCATGGAATTGAAATTTGATAAAAATGCTTTAAAACCTGAATTTTGTAAAGTCACAGTTTACTGCAACAAATGCAAAAGTTTTATTTGAAGTAAATATTGCCACCCATGATCATGAAGCTACATATATTTAGTGAATGTACTTTCTCAAAAATCCCCAACCCCAAATAGGAATAAAGGAAGGAAGAGAGACAAAGAAGGAAAAGAAAGCATTCTCTTGTGATTTATTCAAGTTGTAATTATTCCTTTCTGCATCTGCCTGAAGAACATCAAATCAAATGGATACGTGATAGATATACAGATAGATAGCTATACAGATATACATCCTATAGGTGTGTGTGTATTATTATATAATAACAATACTTATAAGTAGAATAGGTATATTTAAGACACATGTTTATCTATATTTATGCATATATATATTTACTATCTGTATTGATATTAATCTATATCTATGTATAGATAGATATATAAAAACGCCTAAGGACATCAGATTCGGAGAAGGCAATGGCAACCCACTCTAGTACTCTTGCCTGGAAAATCCCATGGATGGAGGATCCTGGTGGTCTGCAGTCCATGGGGTCGATAGGAGTCGGACAGGACTGAGTGACTTCACTTTCACTTTTCACTTTCACGCATTGGAGAAGGAAATGGCAACCCACTCCAGTGTTTTTGCCTGGAGAATCCCAGGGACGGGGGAGCCTGGTGGGCTGCCATCTATGGGGTCGCACAGAGTCGGACACGACTGAAGTGACTTAGCAGCAGTAGTAGCAAGGACATCAGATTAGATACATATGTTGTTTCTAAGGCACACAAATTTCAGCCCTGGGGTCAAGGAGTCATAGTCAAAGATTAGCCTCTGTGGTTTGTGTGTATATTAGTCACTCAATTGTGTTTAACTCTTTGTGACCCCATGGACTGTAGCTCTCCAATCTTCTCTGTCCATGGAATTCTCCAGGCAAGAATACTGTTGTGGGTAGCCTTTCCTTTCTCCAGGGGATCTTTCCAACCCAGGGATCTAACCCAGGTCTCCAGGATTGCAGGCGGATTCTTTACCACCTGAGTCACCAGGGAAGCCCAGATAGATGTGTACTTAACATTTAAGTGGCAGATTTTGAACCCTGAAAGTATGGACTTCCAATTATACTGTCTGATACTAGTTGAATATTCTTAGCACTTAGCTTTCTTATCTTTCAAATGGGCTTCATCTTACCTATTTTATAAGACAGTTTCTAGAATTAAATGAAATGACAAAATACCAGTTGCATAATAGGCATGTGGTAAAGTTTAATTTCCCTCTTTTTTAGCCATACCCTCCTTAAATAATCTTGCTGTTGTTGTTTAGTCACTTAGCTGTGTCCTACTTTTTTGGGACCCCATAGTAGCCTGCCAGGCTCCTATGTCCATGAGATTTCCCAGACAAGGATACTGCAATGTGTTGCCATTTTCTCTTCTGGGGATCTTCCTGACCCAGGGATCGAACCCATGTCCCCTGCATTGGTAGACAGATTGTTTACCACGGAGCCAACCAGGGAAGCCCTTACATATTATACCAGGCCAAAGAATCCTTAAGGAATAGATTTGCAAACTAAATTTTGTTATTTGCACAAAAAAGTTGTTTCAGACATATTTATTGAATGTATTAACTTCTAGCTTAACCCTAAGCTAATCTTACTAATGTAAGACCTTGGGCATGGTCATGTTTTTCTGAGTGGTTATGTTGACCAGTTGAAGAAATCTAGTTTATAGAGAAGTAACTACTACAACTACTACTACTAAGTCGCTTGAGTCGTGTCCGACTCTGTGCGACCCCATGGACTGCATAGAGAAGTAAAGAGCCTCCTAAAAGAAAACTGAGTAAAGACCCTTATAGGGGGTATGTGTGAGGTCATGAGATAAACTGTAGAATCCTGAGGCATCAGTTTACTAGTACATACATGTGGAAGCTAGAAAAATGGTACAGATAAACCTACCACAGAGCAGGAGTGGAGACACAGACGTAGAGAGCAGACATGTGGACATGGATGGGGAAAAGGAGGTGGGATGAATCAGGAGAATGGATTGGCATGCATACACTTCTATGTATAAAATAGATGGCTAGTGGGAACACATTGTATGGCACAGGGAACTCATTTAGGTGCTCTGTGGTGACCTAGACTGACCTAGACAAGTGGGATGAAGGGGTGGAAAGGAGGCTCAAGAGAGATGGGATATATGTATACATATATATATATATGTATATATATATACTTATATATATATATATTGATTCATGCTGTTGTACAGCAGAAATTAATGCAACATTGTAAAGCAACTGTGCCCAAATAGAAAAATTAGAGGGGTGATCACTTCATAGTCTCCCAGGAGAAAACTTCCATGATTCTCTAACTAAGGGATTTGGGGTGGAAATGCTTAAGAAATAATGATCTAAGTCAGACATCATTTACTAGGTACTTAGGAACCAAATGGAGATGCATTGTACTTGGCCAGGACTTTTAATAGTTTTTGAATTAGTTGCCAAGATTCAAAAATCAAGCAAGTACACATAAAAGTCTAGACTTGAGCTTTACCAAAAAAATTTAGATCTGATTATATTTGGCTCACATCCTAGCATGAGAACAATTGGCTCAAATCAAAGGATACTCCCTTTAAAAAGAGAGAGGGATTTCTTTCTTTGCTAGCACCTCCTCTCAGCCTGGCTCAAGCATTTTTCTACTGTGTTAGACTTTGTAGGGCCATGTTATGCTTAGCCCATGGAAAGAGAGTCAAGTAGATAATCATTGCTCAGATAGGAGGCATTTTCTACAAGGAAGTAATGTGTGGTGCATGGATTTTACTTAAATGTGTCTCATGTTCATCTTATCACACTCCTCTCAGAAATTTGTGGAGAGGCAAGTATTAAAACTGTAAACCAAAAGGGTTGGTATCAATTCTGAATTTTCCTAGGGGCACCAAGAGCTCTGAATGGATACCAACATAACAGAGTATACCTGGAATTACAGGGGAAAGACAGTTTTCTCCCTACCGCTGCCTGGAACACAGCTTCTGTTAATGAGGTCTTCAGAAGATGAGCTAGTTGTCCCACAAATTTGCAAAGAGCCTCAGTACTGCCCTTCAGGAAATGACATAACAGGAAAAAGCAGTAGCCAGAAAATGTAAAGGAGACAAAGAGAGGATGCTAGACCTAGCTTTGAGAAAGAAATTGTAGACACCAGGAGATGGGACTTGTTAATAGTACATGGAAGACCATCCCTCACCTCTATCTAATAAATCTCTAAAATGCATCAGTAGTGAAACTAGCTGCCGGAGCTTGAGTCTCTGTTGAAGCCCATGGGACTGACAGCTAAGGAAATGCAGGACACAAAGAAATGAATGGTCTTGCCAGCAAGCTACTAGAGTCTAATATTATTTTTGGACCTCTCTGCACCATTACTTTTAAATAAAGTGGAGAGGAATGAGTGTTAATACAAGTGTAGAATTACACTACAAGTTCTATTTGTATGTAGCCCTGCCATTCAGGCAAAAAAGGTAATAATGACTTGGAGATCAGATTGGCTCATTGGAGCACAGCAGTAGCAAAGAAAAGCCCCAAATGATTTACACAAAAGAAAGAAAAGGAAGGCAAGATTGGCCTTTTTACATTCAGCTGCATTTCCTTTACTTAGTCTTACTAGCAGCTATTAAAAAATCCTTTTCACCAAAATATTTAATTCATGAATTAATTCATGAGGGATAAATGAAGACATTTTTAATTTCTTGTGAAACTGAGAATGTGAATTATTACTTTTCATTTTTTAGGATATTCATCAAAATTACTTGAAGAAGGCTTCCATATTTCAAGCTCCCTAAGATCTACACTCTACCTTCCAGACCTCTGTAGTCCATAGACCTAGCCCTCAGAGGTATCCAGAGGGCACCCACATCACAGATACATGTGATGGTGCATAAGCATTTATTGTGCACATGGTGATTTCAATGCCAAGTGTATTTTAGTGACCCATCCTCCTCAAGTCTTTAAAGCATTTCAATTAGCTTTATAGAATCTACAGTTCTTTTTTACACTCATGTGTAATTGGTTTACCGATTTAATTAACTCACATAATTATACTAAAAAGCACAAGAAGCACACACAAAATTTTTAGAAATACATGCAATTGGTTTTCTATCAACCAATTGTAAGCATTCAATGTGCTAAGGGCAGTGGTCTGTATGTTTTAAAGTATACTAACGCATATATATGGAATTTAGAAAGATGGTAACAATAACCCGGTGTACGAGACAGCAAAAGAGACACTGATGTATAGAACAGTCTTATGGACTCTGTGGGAGAGGGAGAGGGTGGGAAGATTTGGGAGAATGGCAATGAAACATGTAAAATATCATGTAGGAAACGAGTTGCCAGTCCAGGTTCGATGCATGATGCTGGATGCTTGGGGCTGGTGCACTGGGACGGCCCAGAGGGATGGTATGGGGAGGGAGGAGGGAGGAGGGTTCGGGATGGGGAACACATGTATACCTGTGGCGGATTCATTTTGATATTTGGCAAAACTAATACAATTATGTAAAGTTTAAAAATAAAATAAAATTAGAGAAAAAAAATCCAAAAGAATCTACAGAACAAGTCAAAACATAAGAATAATAAATGTCATTCTTGAAAAAAATAAAAAAATAAAAATAAAAGAGGAATGGAGAGGCTGATTAATCTGACAAGTTGGTCCGGTTTGAGAGGGCTTTTTTGTACACTCTAGTATTCTCAGACTTCCCTTGTGGCTCAGCTGGTAGAGAATCCACCTGCAGTGGGGAAACCTGGGTTCAATCCCTGGATTGGGAAGATCCCCTGGAGAAGGGAAAAGCTACCCACTCCAGTATTCTGGCCTGGAGAATTCCAGGGACTGTACGGTCCATGGGGTCACAAAGAGTTCGACATGACTGAGCGACTTTCACTTTCATTTTTCACTTTCACTTTTTTGGTATTACACCATCTTATATACAGATATAATAAAAGGCTGTGAGATGATACAGCAGCTTTGTTCAGTAATTCCTTGCTCACTAATAATACCCAGTGACTAAAAGTGCCTGATATATAGTCACATCCTAATTAGTATTTTTTGAATTGAGTAGATGATATATATATACATTTTCAGGATAATATAAAATTTAGGTATCTTTACTAAGCACCTATCTTTGTTTTCTTTGCTGCTAAAATATTTATATTGTTTTATAAATGGTTTTGCTAATTAAAAAAGCTGAAGTTACTGACAACATCCCAAATTCCAATTATCCAGCACCTGTCTGATAAAATTTTCTTCTAATGTCATTATCTAAAACTCAAATATTCTTTTTCTCAGGGTTATTGCCAAGTGTGCATCCACCATGCTGTTGTTGTTGCTACTGGATGTTCTTTAAATCACAATTCATCCTTTTCAAAAACAGGCAAGGGTAGGGATACAGAGAGAGAACACAGAAAGTGTGTAACGTTTTACTGCTATACACCCTATAACCAGCACACTGATTTGACAAAAAAAAAAAAAAAAAATCTGTTGAATAAATGAATGAACAGTTCTAGGCACTTAGGGCTAAAGTACAGATTATAGAAATGTTCCCCCAAATGTCATAATGTCAACACCAAGTAAAGGACCCGGGAATAAAGACCTATGTTTCTATTTAGGGAAAATAAGAAACAAAAGAGACCTTTGATTTTAAGAAAAAAGTCCACATAATTTCATGATCCAGTCCAGTGTATGCTCAGTCATGTTCAACTCTTTGCCTTTGAGACAAACTGGACTGTAACCCACCAGGCCCCTCTGTCCACGGGAATTCCCAGCAAGAATACTGGAGTGGATTGCCATTTTCTCCTCCAGGGGATCCTCTCAACCCAAGGATCAAACCCGTGTCTCTTGTGTCTCCTGCATTGCAGGCATATTCTTTACCCAGTAAGCCATTGAGGAAGCCCAATTTCATGATAGAATGAAATTGAACTATTTGAGAGTGGTTTCTACGGTTCTGAGTTACAAGAAAAACTGTCAATTAGTTTCATGAGAATATGATGTAGATGGCAGAAGGACCTGGGTGCAAAAATCTTTGATATCTGATATCATAGACCTTTTCTGGTCTCTGAATTAGCACATCTGGCTTCTTGATACCCAAACTCCTAAAGTAGCTGTATAAAGAAATCAGTCCAGGATTAGGAACCAGCATGCTGGGTTCAGGGGCTTCCCAGGTGGTGCTAGTGGTAAAGAAGCCACCTGCCAATGCAGGAGAAGTAAGAGAGGTGGGTTTGAGCCCTGGGTCAGGAAGATTCCTGGAGGAGGACCTATATTCTTGTCTGGAGAATTCCATGGACAGAGGGGCCTGGCGGGCTACTGTCCACACTTGACACGCAGGCACCGGTGCTTGGCTTAAGAGAATTTAGGAGCCTCTCTACTGCCCTCTGCCTGTTTCTCTAACATCCCACCCATACTTTCTTGTCGATGTGCGAGCACCTGGCAACAAGATCAAAGCGCTGGTTTATCACCTGGGATCACTCTTCTGGCCAGCAATCAGGGTAATGATCACTCACTACTAATGGCTTGCAAACAGAATGAGTATTACCCTGGATAAATCTGACGTGGAATCTTTGGGACCACATTGAGTGAATAAAGATCTCTGCTATCCTAACAAAGATCTCTATATTTGGCAGATCAAAAGTAGCTGGAGGGGAACTTTCCACCAATGGAAAATTTCAAAGTGAAATGAGTGAGTTGGTAAGTTTACATAAAGAAAGAGAAATGAGTTGTGTTCTGCTGTAATAAGGTTGAGAGAGAAGGCGGTCTGTTTGCAGCATAGAACAGGCTGACTTCATGGCAACTATAGGAAATTGTTTCTTTGCAGTGTGTTTTCATTATTTAATTTGCATTAGAGTGAATTTCTAGATAATCCAGGATGCCTGTTTTTACAATCCAGCAGAAAACATATCTCCATGTAAAATAAAACGTATGAAATGATATTTAGTTTGTAATACTAATTTCATATTCTCTAGACATCTACACTCCTCTGTGACTTTAATACCAATAATAGCAACCACTCCTTACTGAGCTTGTAAACTCTGCCAGGCACCCTGCTGAGACTGCTACATACATTCTCCTTAATTCCTCCAACATCCTCTACTAAATTAGGCATTATTCTCATTATACTGATGAGGAAACCAAGGCTCAGAAAGGTTAAACAATTCATACAAGTCACACAGTTTGTGAGTAGCAGAACCAAGGACAAAACCCAGCTTTGTTTGATATGACACCAAAGAATGTTTTCCCTTTATACTGTTTTGGCATAGATATCCTCCAAGAATTCATTGCAGGCATTTGTGTAATATTCTGAAACACGCTGGGCATAGATGAAAGAGGAGCAAGAGCCATAAAAATATGGGGACAGTATAAGATGATTCGGTTTTTAAGGCAGCTATGCTGTGATACAGGAAGCTTTTCAATTCATACTTGTTAGTATTTCCATATAATAGTTTTCATAACACTACTTTGTTAAGAAGGCAGATAAAAAGAGTCCCTTTTTGTGTATGTGACACAAAATAAAATGCCTTGGAGTTGAATTGATGTAACATGGAAGGGGCGTGATGTGCTACAGAATACTGAATTTGGTGATTAAACACAATGAGTCCTTTTTTTCTCTTCCTTTATAAACTAGTAAGCAGGCTGGTAACCTGATAAACAGAAAGACCCCCCACTCTCTATCCTGTCTCTTTTGAAGCAGCAAAAAAGAAGGAAAACAAACATTCTTTATAAATAAATTAAAATTCTAACTAAAAAGCTAATTATAAGTGTATTTGTTTTGTTGGAGGTAAGGCACATCTATTATCATAAAGATAATTAACTCAGTCTGACAGATCTAATAAAAGGACAAGTTTAGCACTGGCTTAGCCGGAAGCCGAAGGCAAGCAATTTTTATAATTACTAGTTATTGTAACTGGGCTCAGAGAAAATGGTCTGTGATATTTAAACAGTAATGTTAATTTGCATTTAGACCTGCCCTTTTTTTCTCCCATGAAAGAAAAAGTAAAAGACTGGATTAAGTACAAGAAACCTCAATAACCAAAATATTTTAAAATATATTAAAGCATGCAGAATAAAAGTCTTTTTCATCTATGAACTCAAGAATTTCTCTAAGCACATAATGTATGTCCATATAAGGTAAATGTTTTAGCAATGACCAATTAAATAAGTTAACCCAACTTCTCAGGGCATGAGAGGAAATTATCCAATCTACTAAGATGGGTAAAATCACTATGCTGTGTCCTATTTTACTCTCCTCTCTGTAGATATCCATGATTGTGCCTGCCATTGGCTAGCTCTTGAATTGAAGGGATTAAAAAATAATAATTAAATAAAGAGTACTGAAAATAGGCAAGTGAGAATATTGACTTTGTAACCAATTACTTACAGTGTAAGAAAGATAAGCAAATAAAAGGATGGGTAGCATGCAAAGGAAATGAATGATTTCTATCATTTCCTGGCAGCTGCCCTTAACTAGAGTTTGTCTCAACATTTCACAGCAGACTCCTTCCTGGAGCAAAACAAATCAACCTTTTTAAGAGTGGAAGTTACTCTTTAACTGCTCCTATAATAAAGGCTGTAGAAATAAGTACTAACCAGTGTCAGAAAATAAGTTTATAATACACTAAGAAAAGCACTTTAAGGTAAAATACCCGTTAGTCAAGCACACATTTTATTATGGTCTACAAATACGGTGATAGAATCAGCCCATTACATTTGGTAAATATGCTGTATAATTTCTCCATATTATGCCCTGTCCATGCTCCTGTTACCGAGGTGAATCTTTAGCCCATCAGCCTAATTACATTCCCAATACTTATTAAAAAATACTGACAAAGTAATGTATGGCAAATGGACTTTTTCTCCACACTTTCCACGGAAGAATACTTTCAGATTTATTTTTTTCACATTTTCCTTGGCTTCCCTTCATTTTACAACTTTTATTTGTTTCAGTTTTCTGAGTTATTATAATTAGAAAGCAAGTTTGACAAAATTTCTTACTTTCATCTTTGTAAGGATTATACTTTTTAACGTGGTAAAAAGTAAAATGGCAATCCTGTGAAGGGTGTCACCTCTGTTTCAACACTGACAAAGTGGCATCTTCTTCCATCTCCATTTCCATTCAATCTCTACTGGTTCCCATTTCTAACCCTTAACTGAGCTTGTCTTAAATATTTACTGTATCATGTTCTAATTACATGTCTTCATGATGCACTTTCAACTAATACTTATTAATGTACATATGGGAAGATTCAGTTCAGTTCAGTTCAGTCGCTCAGTCGTGTCCAACTCTTTGCTGCCCAATAAAAGAGAAGAAAAAGAAAGAACGAGACAAAATTTCTTTCCTCAAGGTTCTCAGGTCTGTAGTTTGAAATCAACATAGAATCTGGCACTCATATTCCAGATGACCCTCAGTATTAGAAAATGGCAACCCACTCCAGTGTTCTTGCCTGGAAAATTCCGCGGACAAAGGGGTCTGACAGTCTACAGTCTATGGGATTATAAAGAGTCAGAAATAACTTAGCACATACACACTCACATCCCTGGTTTCCAAGCCAGAAAATCCAAGCAAATGCAGATCAAAGTTGAAAACGTGGATGCGTAACTTGTGGATATAGATAGGCAACTGACTGAGTCATTTTATATAACAGACTTGTGCATTCATGGATCTTGATATACATGGGGATATTCTGGAACCAACTCCCAGGGAATACTGAGGGATGAATGTATCAACTGAGAAGTGCCCCTTTGGAAAAGGGGACTTGTAATTCAAATACATGAACAGAAAGAATCCTAAGAAAAAGAAAGAGCCAAGATAATTCCTGAAGGATAAGTAGAGGGAAAAGGAAGAACATGCTAGATAGACTTGCAAGGTCAGTGAGGCAAGAAGGAATGACATTATTAATAGAAACCTTGCCAGTGTCTATTTTTTTCTTCACAATTTAGCACTCTTTAAATCTCTCGGACTCATGTTAAGATTAGACCAGATAATTCGAGTATTTTATGCATTTGTATGCATCTACGCTTTTGTCTTTGATCCTAAATTCTGAAAAATCGAGGACCATATCCATACCTTAAATTATACAGCAAAAATCTATAGAGAACCAAAAGCTGTTGAGGATCTTGTGCTAAGATATCAGGTAATAGAAATGTAAAATAGTTCAACATTCCACAGCACAGAATACTTCTTCAGGCTCCTAATCCTCTTCTCTATCAGCCTCCACACTGCACCAGTATGGTATATTTGAAGCAGCAGAAATGAAGCCTTAAGCCTTTTGGTAGTAAGGTTGTAGGTCTTAAAACTTCAGGGTTTTCAAATAATTTCCCTTTATCCAGATGTCTGTGAAGTGGGAATTGATTCTGTATTTTTTCAAGGTCCTATTCCAGGTCATTGCTAGGAATGAACCAGTGCCAACAGAGCCTGAAAGATGGGTGAAAACTGACAGAATAGGTGTCTCCAACCTTTCTCCACAAATGGGTGGGCAGAGCACATGCTTCATTTCTTAGGACTGCCAGGGGTCACTGTGTAAAGGCAGGGTTCATCTGTCTGAAATTGAAACCAAATTGACTATTATTTATATAGTTCTAGGTAGGAGAACATAGCTTTGTATGGTAGAGGAAAGTTGTTCAGAGGTGAGGAGTGAAAAATCAGCGCTTAGGGCCCACTTCCTACTCTTGCAAGTAAAGCACAATAAAGAACAAATGAAATAAGGTGACACAGAGTAGGTAGGAGGCCACAGTGAGAACATTCCACTGAGAAGATGTGGCCAGGAACCTTCATTTTGCAAAATGTGAAGACCACAGAGTTGGTGCAACAAATTGTCACGTTGCTTCAGGACAAGGTGTGGCACATGGAGGAAGCTCTGACTCATTACCTGGGAGTAGAAAGTTCAGCAGAGAAGGGAAAATGAAAGATAGAAGGGTCAGGTAGTAAGAGGAGAAAAGAGAGATATTGCACATAGGTCCTGGCTTTGAAAGACTATGCTTTTTTCCTTTTTCTTTTTGGTCACTGATGCAAAGTATAACTGATTGAACAAGGCCTTACACATCACATCAGGATTAAAAAAATATATATATATGAGACATAACATGAGTATTTTTTCTTAGAAACACATTTGTGCATGTATTGGTTAGAAGGAGGAATCTGGAAGAATATGAACCTCCCTGAAATTTTACTGAAGCCCATTTCATTCTCATTTTCACTGCAGTGTAATTGGTGGGACTCTCCGGAAAGAGATTGGACTGTTTTAACTGTGATTCATTAGTGGCATCAGTCACAAAAGGTGGGGCCACTTTGCCGACTCTAAGTGTTATACAAAAGGCTGTGTGTTTTTATTATTATCCATAATTTCTCACACAACAGGCCTGTTAGCCAAAGCTGCTTAGAATTAGTGTACAGTTCCTCCTCAGCGTTTAATGCAGGTCAACTTGTGGGTCTTAAAAGATTGACTATGGCCCTTTAAAAACATTCTCAGAGTTGTGGTGTGTAATTAATCATAGCAACAGAAGCAAAATACATTGTTTCCTTGCTGAGAATAGCATGTTTTCTTTGCTTACGAATTGATCCCTTAAACATTCCTCATGGGAATGTATTTTTCCCTTCTAATGCAAGCTGGCTTTAAACTACAGATGTGCTAATCTATCTGTAGGAAGATCCAGGGCTCATTGATTAGTGAGATCCATAGATATTCATCTACTTTCGATGGAAAACTGAAAGACAGGACAATTAATTAAGTCATCCTGCAGTGATTTTTCAAAACTGTAATATAAGAAATGACTAAGAAACCCCCAAAGCTTTAGAGTTTGGATTTGGTTTGGAAAAGCATCTGAACTTTTGCAAACTGGGTTGATCTGAGGAAAAATAAAATAAATTGTGTCTTGCATTAGGCACTGTATACATTATTCCTCTTATACAGGGCTTATCACGTTCAACCTTCAGTTTATGGTACATGTGTGACAGAGTGAATCTTTTTATGTGTCTGTGGGGCATCTGATCTCCCCTATTTGATTGCAAGGGCCTTGGCAAACGGATTATGTCATGTACCCAACTACAAGGCTGCTCAGTGCTTGATCTAATACTTGCCATTACATGCAAGTCTTCTATACCTTATACCTTCAATAAAACATTCATTCATTTCTTCCTTTGTTACTAAATGAGATCTATTAATACTAAGCATCATCCCCAGGCTCAGAGAACTCACAATGAGTAGAAATCCATAAGCATTACTTATGGGAAAGTAAGGAATTCATTCATTGCAAGTCTTCTGATTTTAGAAATCTATGAGTTTTTGAGAAAATAAAAACATTACCATAACTTTACTATCTTCACTGTGTCCCAAATCTTTTTGGAAGGTGGCAGGCTCTAAATATAAAACAAAGGAGATTATGCATGAAATACTCAACTCAATGAAAGTATATCAAGCATCTACAAGATGTAAAAGTCAAAGCTAAGTCTGTTGGTTAGCATACCTATTAGACTTCAAAGAAGGCAGTCAAGAAACATCCTTCATATAGGCATATTTGATTAGTCCATTAACAAGTTTGTTTAGTCACTCAGTCGTGTCTGACTCTGCCTGGACTGCAGCCCACCAGCTCCTCTGTTCATGTGATTTTCGAGGCAAGAATATTGGAGTAGGTTGCCATTCCCTTCTCCTGGGGATCTTTTCAACTCAGGAATCAAACCTGAGTCTTGGATCTCCTGCATTGGCAGGTGGATTCTTTACTAATGTGCTACCTGGGAAGTCCCATTAACAAGTTTGGAAATAGCCATTGAAGTTCCAGGTCCTTAACAGACCTGATGTAGCCTCCGCACTGGACCCTCTTTGGCTTCACCCATCTTCATTCTTTTCTTTGTTCTCTAGATTCAAGGCATTCTGACTACCTCTAGTTCCTCAGAGGTGCTTAGTTCTCTTTCTCCTTCGGACCTTCACATGTACAGTTGGTTTTGCCTGGAACCTCCTCCCTGTCACCCTATTTTCTAGCTATTATCTACTCACTCTTCAGGCCTTCACTTTAACTTCACTCTCTTTCTCTAAAATTTTTCTTGTTTGTAGATCTGAGTTCATGATGAATGCCAAGGCATCCAATGCTTCTAATATCTTAATACACAATTCATATGAATTCTGGTTTAGAGTCTGTCTTCTCTGATTGATTGTGAGCTCCATGCAGGCAGAATCATATACCTAGCAAAAAGCTGGATGCTGGACTTAATACACACTTAGCAAGTAATTGCTGAATGAATGAATGAGTGAATACAGAGTTATATTTCAACAGAAACTCATCAAATTTCAACAGCAGTGTTATATGGAAGTGTTATGCAGAAAAGTAACATTTAACATTACAAACAGAGGAAACATTTGAATGTTTCTTTTATTCATAAAATGATTTGGGATTTTTCAGTGTGGTCATTGTTTTTAATGAAAATCATTTTACTACAGACACAGTGAAAAAGTAAAAGAGAAAATTTTACCTAAGTGAAAAATAAACTTTTTATATGTATATTATTCAATATAAAATATTTCAAATATGAAGTTATTTTCAGTATCAAAAGTCTCTGAGAATCATCTCAATCAACAGAAGGAAAAGTATTGTCTTTCTCTTACCACATATCAGAAAAAATGTTATTAGTTTTTGTTTCTACTTTTAGATAACAATTGGTATAGGTAATTTAAATTATTGATTGAGGTAAGAATGTACTTTTTGCTTGGTTTGTCCTAGTGGGAGAGGCAGAAAAACATACAATGGATTCAGCATCTAAAGACCTATGTTAATCAATGTGACTACCACCCACCCACCACTACTCACAAGTAGGTCATGGTTCTCTTTTTCCCCTGAAATGGGCATTGTTATTAGCCTGTGGTATGCTCTCCACTCCTTTCACTATATTCATACAGAAATATCTACACACATTTATGTGCAGGGATGATTGTTGTCAATGTTTATAGTTACAAACCTGAGGGTCATATATTATATATAACATTGGAACTTTCTTTTCTCGCTTAAAACTCTATTGATGTCTACCCAGGTCAAAAAAATATGGAATGGTGCTAACTCATAATAATTGCACAATATTTTATAGTATAGGTTTACCACAAATTATTTGACTATCTATTGTCTAACGTTCAGGTTTTTTTCCAGGGTTCCATATTTCTGTTTCACTGTGTTTTTTGTTTTACCACTATAGCATTGCATCATATATTGCAGGCCCTACCCATCAGAACAAGACCATTTCCCCACGACTAGTCTCTCCCATCAGGAAGCTTCCATAAGCCTCTTATGCTTATTCATCAGAGGGCAGATAGAATGAAAACCACAATCACAGAAAACTAACGAAACTGATCACATGAACCACAGCCTTGTCTAACTCAGTGATACTATGCGCCATGCTATGTAGGGCCACCCAAGACAGACAGGTCATGGTGGAGAGTTCTGACAAAACAAGGTCCATTGGAGAAGGAAATGGCAAACCACTTCAGTATTCTTGCATTAAGAATCCCAAGAAGAGTATGAAAAGGCAAAATAATAGGATAATGAAAGAGGAACTCCCCAGGTCAGTAGGTGCCCAATATGCTACTGGAGATCAGCGGAGAAATAACTCCAGAAAGAATGAAGGGATGGAGCCAAAGCAAAAACAATATCCAGTTGTGTGTGTCACTGGTGATAGAAGCAAGGTCTGATACTGTACAGAACAATATTGCATAGGAACCTGGAATGTTAGGTCCATTAATCAAGGCAAATTGAAAGTGGTCAAACAGGAAATGGAAAGAGTGAACATCAACATTGTAGGAATCAGTGAACTAAAATGGACTGGAATGGGTGAATTTAACTCAGATGACCATTATATCTACTACTGTGGGCAGGAATCCCTTAGAAGAAATGGAGTAGCCATCATGGTCAACAAAAGAGTCCAAAATGCAGTACTTTGATGTGATCTCAAAAACAACAGAATGATCTCTATTCATTTCCAAGGCAAAACATTCAGTATCACGGTAATCCAAGCCTATGCCCCAATCAGTAATGCTGAAGAAGCTAAACTTGAACAGTTCTATGAAGACCTACAAGATCTTTTAGAACTAACATCCACCAAAAATGTCCTTTTCATTATAGGCTAATAGAATGCAAAAGTAGGAAGAAACACCTGGAGTAACAGGTAAATTTGGCCTTGGAGTACAGAATGAAGCAGGGTAAAGGCTAAAATAGAGTTTTGCCAAGAGAATGCACTGGTCATAGCAAACACCCTCTTCCAACAACACAAGAGAAGGCTCTACACATGGACATCACCAGAAGGTCAATGCTGAAATCAGATGGATTATATTCTTGGCAGCCAAAGATGGCGAAGCTCTATACAGTCAGCAAAATCAAGACTGGGAGCTGACTGTGGCTTGGATCATGAACCCCTTATTGCCAAATTCAGACTTAAATAGAAGAAAGTAGGGGAAAACACCAGACCATTCAGATGGTGACTGCAGCCATGAAATTAAAAGATGCTTACTCCTTGGAAGGAAAGTTATGACCAACCTAGATAGCATATTCAAAAGCAGAGACATTACTTTGCCAACAAAGGTCCATCTAGTCAAGGTTATGGTTTTTGGTGTGGTCATGTATGGATGTGAGAGTTGGACTGTGAAGAAGGCTGAGCGCCGAAGAATTGATGCTTTTGAGCTGTGGTGTTGGAGAAGATTCTTGAAAGTCCCTTGGGTTGCAAGGATATCCAACCTGTCCATTCTGAAGGAGATCAGCCTTGGGATTTCTTTGGAAGGAATGATGCTAAAGCTGAAACTCCAGTACTTTGGCACCTCATGAAAAGAGTTGACTCATTGGAAAAGACTCTGATACTGGGAGGGATTGGGGGCAGGAGGAGAAGGGGACAACAGAGGATGAGATGGCTGAATGGCATCACTGACTTGATGGATGTGAGTCTGAGTGAACTCCGGGAGTTGGTGATGGACAGGGAGGCCTGGTGTGCTGCAATTCATGGGGTCACAAAGAGTCAGACACGACTGAGCATCTGAACTGAACTGATTCAGGTATGACGTAAATCAAATCTTTTATGATTATACAGTGGGGTGAGAAATAGATTTAAGGGACTAGATCTGATAGTGAGAGTGCCTGATGAACTATGGACAGAGGTTTGTGACATTGTATAGGAGACATAGATCAAGAAGATCTCCATGGAAAAGAAATGCAAAAAAGCAAAATGGCTGTCTGAGGAGGCCTTACAAATAGCTATGAAAAGAGAAGTGAAAAGCAAAGGAGAAAAGGAAAGATATAAGCATCTGAATGCAGAGTTCAAAAGAATAGCAAGGAGAGATAAGAAAGCCTTCCTCAGCAATCAATGCAAGGAAATAGAAGAAAACAACAGAATGGGAAAGACTAAAGATCTCTTCAAGAAAATTAGAGATATCAAGGGAACATTTCATGCAAAGATGGGCTCAGTAAAGGATAGAAATGGTATGGACCTAAAAGAAGCAGAAGACATTAAGAAGAGGTGGCAAGAATACACAGAAAAACTGTACAAAAAAGATCTTCACGACCCAGATAATCATGATGGTGTGATCACTCACCTAGAGCCAGACATCCCGGAATGTGAAGTCAAGTGGGCCTTAGAAAGCATCACTATGAACAAAGCTAGTGGAGGTGATGGAATTCCAGTTGAGCTATTTCAAATGCTGAAAGATGACGCTATGAAAGTGCTGCACTCAATATGCCAGCAAATTTGGAAAACTCAGCAGTGACCACAGGACTGGAAAAGGTCCCTTTTCATTCCAATCCCAAAGAAAGTCAATGCCAAAGAATGCTCAAACTACTACACAATTGCACTCATCTCACACGCTAGTAAAGTAATGCTCAAAATTCTCCATGCTAGGCTTCAGCAATATGAGAACCGTTAATTTCCAGATGTTCAAGCTGGTTTTAGAAAGGCAGAGGAACCAGAGATCAAATTGCCAACATCCGCTGGATCATGGAAAAAGCAAGAGAGTTCCAGAAAAACATCTATTTCTGCTTTATTGACTATGCCAAAGCCTTTGAGTGTGTGGATCACAATAAACTGTGGAAAATTCTAAAAGAGATGGGAATACCAGACTACCTGATCTGCCTCTTGAGAAACCTATACGCAGGTCAGGAAGCAACAGTTAGAACTGAACATGGAACAACAGACTGGTTCCAAATAGGAAAAGGAGTTCGTCAAGGCTGTATATTGTCACCCTGCTTATTTAACTTCTATGCAGAGTATATCACGAGAAACACTGGGCTGGAAGAAGCACAAGCTGGAGTCAAGATTGCTGGAAGAAATATCAATAACCTCAGATATGCAGATGACACCACCCTTATGGCAGAAAGTGAAGAGGAACTAAAAAGCCTCTTGATGAAAGTGAAAGAGGAGAGTGAAAAATTTGGCTTAAAGCTCAACATTCAGAAAACTAAGATCATGGCATCTGGCCCCATCACTTTATGGCAAATAGATGGGGAAACAGTGGAAACACTGTCAGACCTAATTTGGGGGGCTCCAAAATCACTGCAGATGGTGACTGCAGCCATGAAATTAAAAGACGCTTACTCCTTGGAAGAAAAGTTATGGCCAACCTAGATAGCATATTAAAAAGTGGAGACATTACTTTGCCAACAAAGGTCCGTCTAGTCAAGGCTATGGTTTTTCCAGTGGTCATGTATGAATGTGAGAGTTGGACTGTGAAGAAAGCTGAGCGTGGAAGAATTGATGCTTTTGAACTGTGGTGTTGGAGAAAACTCTTGAGAGTCCCTTGGACTGCAAGGAGATCCAACCAGTCCATCCTAAAGGAGATCAGTCCTGGGTGTTCATTAAAAAGACATGCTGAAGCTGAAACTCCAGTACTTTGGCCACCTCATGCAAAGAGTTGACTCACTGGAAAAGACCCTGATGCTGGGAGGGATTGGGGGCAGGAGGAAGAGGGGACGACAGAGGATGAGATAGCTTGATGGCATCACCCGCTTGATGGACATGATTTTGGGTAAACTCTGGGAGTTAGTGATGGACAGGGAGGCCTGGTGTGCTGCGATTCATGGGGTCACAAAGAGTCAAACATGACTGAGAGACTGAACTGAACTGTTATTTATATAGTATATAACAAAATAATGCATATATATGTAAATAAATATTCACACAAGAATATTTTAGGGACTCAAATATAGCCTATTATATTTGTCTGGCTTATTTCAGATCCTTGGATAGTAATAAATGTCTTATGACGGAGATCAGCCCTGGGATTTCTTTGGAAGGAATGTTTCATTTCTTTGTGTCCTGCATTTCCTTAGCTGTCAGACCCATCTCAGAGATGGGAATAACAGACTTACCTGCCTCCTGAGAAATCTGTATGCAGGTCAAGAAGCAACAGTTAGAACTGGACATGGAACAACAGATTGATTGCAAATTGGGAAAGGAATACATCAAGGCTGTATATTGTTACCCTGCTTATTTAACTTATATGCAGAGTACATCATGAGACATATTGGACTGGATGAAGCACAAGCTGGAATCAAGATTGCCGGGAGAAATAACAGTAACATCAGATACTGACACCACCCTTATGGCAAAAAGTGAAGAAAAACTAAAGAGCCTCTTGATGAAGGTGAAAGAGGAGGGTGAAAACGCTGGCTTAAAACTCAACATTAAAAAACGAGGATCATGGCATCCAGTCCCATCACTTCATGGCAAATAGTGGGGAAAACAATGGAAACGGTGAGAGACTTTATTTTGGGGGGCTCCAAAATCACTGCAGATGGTGATCGCAGCCATGAAGTTAAAAGACACTTGCTCCTTGGAAGAAAAGCTATGACTAACCTAGACAGAATATTAAAAAGCAGAGACATTACTCTGCCAGTAAAGGTTCGTCTAGGTCAAAGCTATGGTTTTTCCAGTAGTCATGTATGGATGTGAGAATTGGACCATAAAGAAAGCTGAGCACAGAAGAATTGATGCTTTTGAACTGTGGTGTTAGAGAAGACTCTTAAGAGTCCATTGGACTTCAAGGAGTTCCAACCAGTCCATCCTAAAGGAAATCAGTCCTGAATATTTATTGGAAGGACTGATGTTGAAGCTCAAACTCCAATCCTTTGGCCACTTGATCTGAAGAACTGACTCACTGGAAAAAACCCTGATGCTGGGAAAGATTGAAGTCATGAAGAGAAGGGGATGACAGAGGATGAGATGGTTGGATAGCAGCACTGACTTGATGGACATGAGTTTGAGCTAGCTCCAGGACTTGGTGATTGACAGAGAAGCCTGGCATGTTGTTCCAGTCCATGGGGTCGCAAAGAGTCAGGCACAAAGGAACCACCGAACTGAACTGAACTGAGGGTGGATTTATGTTTTTTTGGTGACTAAAATTTAGGCTGCATTTACTGTTTGGTTTATTTGTAGTTATCAGAGGCTATAATTTCCTCTGGCATTTTTATTTTTGTTTTCCCTTTCATATTTGTGTTATCTTAGAGATGTCTTCTTAAATAAGGTTTTCAATGTATATGTGTGTGTTAGTCGCTTAGTCAGTCTGACCCCATGGACTTTGGAACCGCATGGATTGTTTCACACCAGCCTCCTTTGTCCATGGAGTTCTCCAGGCAATAATAATACACATTTTACAAAGTGGATTACCATTCCCTTCTCCAGGGGATCTTCCTAACTCAGGGGTCAAACTCAGGTCTCCTTCACTGCAAGCAGATTCTTTACCACTGTGCCACCTGGGAAACTCTTTTCAATGTATAATTCTAGCCATTTAATCCCTTGTTGCTATACAGGAGACCTACTGATATGGTGGCAAGATGAGGTAGGGGAAGTATCCTAAAGCCCTATGAGTAGTTCTCAGTCTCTTAGTCAGCCTGTGCCCCCCTGGGCTGTGACCTTTAAAAGTGCTTCCCATTCCCACTCTTGAGTGAGACAGCAAGTTTAGAGGGGGCTATTACCGGGTATTTCCCTTCCCTCAGGTAAGTTAGGCTCTGGTGAAATCCCAGCCTAACCTCAGTGAGGCTGTTTTCCTTTGACTAAAGGTCTTACTGAGAAGGATAAATTTTTCTGGGTATATATGAAAATGATTGCTATTTCCTTGCAGTTATCAGAAGCACAAGGAAATTTTTTCCTGACCATTATTCTGCAAATCTGGTGGGGATCCTGGATGCAGAATTCACGGACGTGTAGGGGCATCCTTGAACCCTCTTGGAATATTTAAATCTCAAAACAGTCCACATGAAACTACAGCACTTCTGAGTTTCAGTGATACTTTTTTCATATATTGAATGCTCATATACACTCAAAGCTATTTTGAATTATTTTATCTAGTCTTACTAATAACTTCTATATATTTTTCTAGATATTCTATCATTAGACTTTTAAGGCTTCTTAGTAAATAATCCTACAACTCCACTGTATGAGACAATTATGGTCTTGTTTACTTGTAAGTGTTTACTTATGATCAGAAAGATCTGAAATTGGATTTTCTCATACTTCCACCCAAAATCATTCACTTGTAAGGTACCTGTCATCCTTCAAAACTGTAATAATATGTATACTTCTACCTAAACAAAAAGCTTTTTGCAGAAAAAATGTCAATAATCATATTCCCATCTTACCCTGTAAGAAAAAGGAAAAAGAGTTGTATATTCAGTAGTTCTACTGGTTCTTATTTCTTTTTTCAATTTCACTTATGAAATTGATTTTGTATTACTCTAGTCGGGAACCAGGATCATAATGTATATTCATATGTTATTAACTTTATTCAGTGGTGGAATAGCCAATTTTAAATGGCCCTGTCATGTGCAACCATATCTCCTAGGTTTTTTGGAGATGCAAAATCATAAGATTACCCATAATTATTTTGGTGTTTTTGCAATCTTATTAGGTGACCCAACATAATCAGTGTCATTTATCAGTAATATAAGACACTCAATGTCAAGTGCTCAGTGAATGTTAATTTATAAATGCTGAGTGGGGATGTATTCAGAAGGAATTAGTGTTTAAGAAGCCATGATCTTTTGACATATGCATTATAAATATGTTTATTAATCCTTGTAACTACTTGGTGACTAGGCATTAATATCCCAAGTATACTCTTGAGGCAATGGAGGCTAAGAGAGGATAGGTCTTATGGATTAAATATTTAAACTATGGCTAGTTCATAAGATGCATCAACAGTAAAAATAAATGTTAAGGGACCTTATTTGGAAATAGGGTCAGTGCAGATTATTAGTTAAGATAACTAGTTGATAAATTTGTGCTGGAATAATATGAGCCCTTAATCCAATATGACTTGTATCCTTATAAGAAGACAACTACAAGAATACAGGGACAGAGAAATCTTTGTGTGATAACAAAGCCAGAGATTAGAGTTATGCTACTGCAAGCCAAGAAATGTCCAATATTACCAGCAAATCACCAGAAGCTAGAGAGAAGTGAGAAAAGATTCCCCTACAGTTTTCAAATGGAGTACAGTCCTGCCAAAACTTTGATTTTTGTACTCATAAACTAAAAGAAATGTGAGATAATAAATTTAAGGCACTCAGTTTGAGGTATTTTGTGCTGGAGAGGGTGTGGAGAAAAGGGAACCCTCTTACACTGTTGGTGGGAATGCAAACTAGTACAGCCACTATGGAGAACAGTGTGGAGATTCCTTAAAAAACTGGAAATAGAACTGCCTTATGATCCAGCAATCCCACTGCTGGGCATACACACTGAGGAAACCAGAAGGGAAAGAGACATGTGTACCCCAATGTTCATCGAAGCACTGTTTATAATAGCCAGGACATGGAAGCAACCTAGATGTCCATCAGCAGATGAATGGATAAGAAAGCAGTGGTACATATACACAATGCAGTATTACTCAGCCATTAAAAAGAATACATTTGAATCAGTTCTAATGAGGTGGATGAAACTGGAGCCTATTATACAGAGTGAAGTAAGCCAGAAGGAAAAACACCAATACAGTATACTAACGCATATATATGGAATTTAGAAAGATGGTAACAATAACCCTGTGTACGAGACAGCAAAAGAGACACTGATGTATAGAACAGTCTTATGGACTCTGTGGGAGAGGGAGAGGGTGGGAAGATTTGGGAGAATGGCATTGAAACATGTAAAATATCATGTATGAAACAAGATGCCAGTCCAGGTTCGAAGCACGATACTGGATGCTTGGGGCTAGTGCACTGGGACAACCCAGGGGGATGGTATGGGGAGGGAGGAGGGAGGAGGGTTCAGGATGGGGAACACATGTATATCTGTGGCAGCTTCATTTTGATATTTGGCAAAACTAATACAATATTGTAAAGTTTAAAAATAAAATTAAATTAATAAAAAAAGCTCTAGCTAACTAATATAACCAGTAATGAGTGTGTGTGTGTGGGCATTTGTGCTCAGTTGAGTCGGATTCTTTGCAACCCCATGGACTGTAGCCCGCCAGGCTCCTCTGTCCATGGAACTTTCCAGGCAAGAATACTGGAGCAGGTTGCCATTTCCTTCCTCAGGGATCTTTCAAACCCGGGAATCAAACCCGTGTCTCTTGTGTCTCCTGTGTTAGCAGGCAGATTCTTTACCATCTGAGCCACCAGGGAAGCCAGATGAATACATGCTGCTGCTGCTGCTGCTGCTAAGTCGCTTCAGTCATGTCCGACTCTGTGCGACCCCACCAGGCTCCCCTGTCCCTGGGATTCTCCAGGCAAGAACACTGGAGTGGGTTGCCATTTCCTTCTCCAATGCATGAAAGTGAAAAGTGAAAGTGAAGTCGCTCAGTCATGTCCGACTCTTCGCGACCCCGTGGACTGCTGCCTACCAGGCTCCTCCGTCCATGGGATTTTCCAGGCAAGAGTACTGGAGTGGGGTGCCATTGCCTTCTCTGGATGAATATATAGTAATGGCTTAATGGGGAATGTGCTCTCCAGACTGTGTACTTCATGTAGGGTGAGTGCAAAAGTATAAAGATGAGTAAGAAATACATTATTGCAGGTTACAAATATCAGGTCATTGGTTCAGTTCAGTTCAGTTCAGTGGCTCAGTCATGTCTGACTCTTTGTGACCCCATGAATCACAGCACGCCAGGCCTCCCTGTCCATCACCAACTCCTGGAGTTCACCCAGACTCACATCCATCGAGTCAGTGATGCCATCCAGCCATCTCATCCTCTGTCGTCCCCTTCTCCTCCTGCCCCCAATCCCTCCCAGCATCAGAGTCTTTTCCAATGAGTCAACTCTTCACATGAGGTGGCCAAAGTATTGGAGTTTCAGCTTCAGCATCATTCCCTCCAAAGAAATCCCAGGGCTGATCTCTTTCAGAATGGACTGGTTGGATCTCCTTGCAGTCCAAGGGACTCTCAACAGTCTTCTCCAACACCACAGTTTGAAAGCATCAATTCTTCGGGGCTCAGCCTTCTTCAAAGTCCAACTCTCACATCTATACATGACCACAGGAAAAACCATAGCCTTGACTAGATGAAACTTTGTTGGCAAAGTAATGTCTCTGCTTTTGAATATGCTATCTAGGTTGGTCATAACTTTCCTTCCAAGGAGTAAGCGTCTTTTAATTTCATGGCTGCAGTCACCATCTGCAGTGATTTTGGAGCCCAGAAAAATAAAGTCTGACACTGTTTCCACTGTTTCCCCATCTATTTCCCATGAAGTCGTGGGACCGGATGCCATGATCTTGGTTTTCTGAATGTTGAGCTTTAAGCCAACTTTTTCACTCTCCACTTTCACTTTCATCAAGAGGCTTTTTAGTTCCTCTTCACTTTCTGCCATAAGGGTGGTGTCATCTGCATATCTGAGGTTATTGGTTAGACCATAACGATAAATTCCAACCGTATGGAACTATATCTGAGGAATATGATTAAGAGGTGAAGACAGGGAACTCTGGTAAAGTTGTGAATATAGCTACCAGTTGATCCACTACAACAAAAAAGAGATCTCTATGTACTAAGGAAGAGAGAAACAGGTACAGACAATTCTCAATATTTGCCGCAGTGCAGAACCATAGAAAAGCAATGCAAACCGAAACCCTGCAAGGCAAACAATGATCGATGGAAAATTATAGCTGTTTTGTAATCTTTAAAATATTTTTGTCAAAAATTTTTAAATTCTTACTGTCTATTGTAGAGGTACAGAGGAATGAAAAAGAAAAGCTATAATAAACTAGTTCTTATTTAGTACATTGTAATTTTAAACATTGGAAAGACTGAGCATTAAAGTGTTTTATTTCTTTGTATTAAGAATAGCTTGAACAGTGCTTCCCTTCTTGTCCTATAATTTAAGATATGAAGTGAACATCTTTTCTATGCCTTGGCAAATTGCCATATGCCTTTCTTATTTTGGATCACCTTCCACAATTTTACCTTTTGCGCTTTCAATGTCATGAAATATCTTTGAGATGTTCTTTAATGTGAAGTTTCTTCTGGCACTACTTTTACGGGATATGGTCCTCTTTTTCATTATAATCATCTTCATCATATATGTTGATAATTTCATCTTCACTAATTTCCCCTGACTTATTATCTAGAGTCTTTCAAATAGTGACAGTGTCTGTATTCCACAGTCAGCAATTTCTTCTGTACTCCATTTAAATTTGATTGCAATTTCACTTCCAGTGTTATCACTTCATTTCTT
Organism: Bos grunniens; assembly: GCF_055505025.1. Lineage (NCBI taxonomy): Eukaryota > Metazoa > Chordata > Mammalia > Artiodactyla > Bovidae > Bos > Bos grunniens. The sequence goes on from NC_141170.1 coordinate 75,638,984, forward strand.
TGCTGTACTTTTATCTTTGTTTGCCAATTCTCTTTTGATTATTCATTTTTGTAAAATGCCACATTGCTCTATTACTGGAGGACAAAAAGGTAAAACAACTCCATGATTTGCTGTCTGCAGGTAAACCAGCAATGCTCATGGGAACAACCACCAATAGACTTTCAAAGAATTGACACGATTGGTCATTATGCACATCTTTTATTCATATGGTGATTTGTGGACTGAAAAACTAGTCATTGAAGTCTGTACTTTATGCAGTTATTCACAATTATATACCATAATAATTAAAATTTTAAGCCATGTTGTTGGGGACTGTTATTTTTTAACTAAATCATGGTAACTGAAGTTCATGCATATTGGAACCATCAAACAGAGGATTGCTTGCATATATCCAACTAGGGGTTAGAAGGTACATAGAGGGGAATGAGGTAAGAAGAGAAAATAAATGTATAGGACATTCATTTACAAAGTGATCAGCAGATCAGAAGCATTGGGGTTATCTGGGAACTTGTTAAAAATGTAAATCTAAGATCCCACCCCAGACAGGACTGAATCAGAAACTCCAAGAGTGGTGTCTAGTCTTCTGTGTTTTAATAAGGATTTCAGATGATTCTCATACTACAAATTTGGAAATCATTGAAAAAGAAGGTAGAGATTGGAATGATAGAGAGTGAGAAAATGGGGATAAACCCCTTGTTTTAGAATTGCGATGAATCATCAGAAGCTCTTTAAGTCTCTATGACTGCTATGTGAATAGGCTCTTTCAAGTTTATATTAACTAGAAATCCAATTATTGGGAGAGACAAGCATAACTGTCTCATATCTATGTTGTTAAGGGCACAGAAGATTATGGTTAACAGAGGACATTATCTAAAAGGCCACAACAGTCACACTCCCAGTAACTAGCCGAGAAAAATTTTAACTTTAGGTCTTGCCTGGAAATTTTATGCTCTCTAACTTCTATCACACTGTTTACTCATGGTTTCACGGAAACCCGCTATAATGAACAATTTATTCGTGGGTTCACATTCAAATTTCATCACTTAATGTGTGTATAGCTTTGAGGATGATAATATCTACTTCAAGTGGTTTTTGGAAGGATTCAAAGAGATAGATAACATAGACAAAGTTCCTAGTCCAATCAATTATACTTAATAAGAACCTCAATTCTGCTCTTAAATTCTTTCATGGATTCCAATCTTCCATTTTTATTGCTACCAATTTTATAGTAACATTATAGCTATAAATATTGCATGTTAATAATTTAAGATGTAAATGATCTTTGTTTTGTTCACTGACATATTAAAACACCCTAAAATTGTGCCAAAAGTGCAGTAGGTGCTTAATTAAAATTTGTTGAATGAATGAGTGACTTCTCCCACCAGTCCTAGTTCAAAGTCCTCATTCTCCATATAGACAACTTAAAAAGTTTTCAAAGCATTAGAATGATTATGTGAGAAAGAGAACGGTATTTGCATGAAATATGATAGTGCCTGAGTTTTGTCACAGTCTTGTTTGAGGAGCTAGTGTGAACTCAATGGAAACATTCTTAATGAAGAAGATGGCCACCTAAAAAAGTTGAAAATCTCAGCATTATACATTATGGGACAAAGATATTCAGGGGAAAATGTAAATCATATTCAAGAAAGGAAGCAAAGGCTCTAACTACAAAAGTGCCAGGGTGAACATATCAAAAGGTCAGAAGTTAGAAGAATCAAGTGCAAATTAGGGTGTGGAGAGTCAGATGGATCCAGGCAAGTGGTACAGGAATAACACTATAAAAATCTGATGCCCTACGGTGCCCTCTGCATGGTGCTAAGCCTTGCAGGATTGAAAAATTTTTCTTGCATGCATTTTAAATGCTTTGATTTGTACTTAATGACAGGGAACTTGTATATGCCACTCAGTAAAGATGGATTTGTCCGAAGCCCTGCTAAATCAATGCATATTCACTGAAATCTCTTGTCATTGTTCAGTCAGAGAAAGCTCTGCATCCATTCTGCCACATGGAAATCTGGCTAGTCTGTATCTGTGTTTGTAACCAGCTGGGACTTACACTGGCTTCATTATGCCATTTATTTTATCAGTAGACAGTTTTCCTCTAGTCTTTGTTTTCCTTGGTGGAACTTGTGCTCCTTTTGTTTGTGTTATAATAGAGAACAAGCCATTTCCTTTTCAACATTAACAAGCCCATCAGTCATGCACTTTAACTTATAATTTTGAGTGCCTTTCAGCACTTTTAAGAGCAAGAAAAGATGACATTATTCTGAGCCACAACATTATGGGGGCAAGAAATTCCCTCAAGAGGTCATATAATCTAATCCTCTGACTCCAACTGAACATTAGCTTTTGAAGAGATCATCACTTATAGATAAAATCTTCCTCTTTGCTTTATATTCACATGACATTGAAAGGGGCTGCATTTTCTGTGAGCCCAGAGGAAGAGAAAATAGCTTTCTTCAAGTTAAAGAACCTCACTTCACTCTTTTACTAAGATTTACAACCTGGCAAAGAAACCTGTAAGCAGACCATCTCTGCAAGTCACAATTCTGATTATATTTAAAAGTCAAAGGACTAGATTGGTATATTTGTTTTTTCCTGCTGCATAGCAAATTACCATAAATTTAACTTAAATTATTATCTCACAGTTTCCATGAGTAGGAAGTCCAGGAATCTGGGAGCTTTGTTTGGTCTCATCAATTAAAATTCAGGGACAGATTGGGGCCTTGATCTCATGTGGCTCAAGGTCCTCTCCCGAACTTTTAGTTACTGAAATTTTCAGCTGGAGAACTCAGATTCCCATTTCCTTGCTTGCTGTCACCTGGGTCTATTCTTATCTCTGAAAGCTGGCCACTATTCCTTGTCATGGAATCATCCTACAAGATTGCAGATTTTTTTTTTTTTCCCAAAGACAAAGCATATCTGCTTCTGCTTCAGGTCCTGTTGACCTCTTTTAAGGATGCAATTTATTAGGTCATCCAGGATAGTATTCCCATTGATTAATTCAAAAGCAAATGATCAGAGACCTTTGTTGTATCTGCAATATCCCTTCATATTTGTCTAATCACAAGAGTAATATTCCTTTCCATTTCAAAATGGGCCTGCATAGGGCTGGAATCTTGGGAACTAAGAATTCAGCCTATAACAGTTGGAGACACGTTAACCCATTCTAGTAGTTTTTGATGTTTATAAGCCACCCTGCAACTTAATGGCTTAAGACAGAAATAGCTGATTATTAACTTATGGTTCTGTGGGTTGGCAATTTAGACTGAACTAAGTTGGGCAGTTCTTCCAATCCTCCCCTGGATTTACTCATACAATTGAAGTGAACTGTTGAGTTCACCACATCTTGGTTGTAGAAGGTCACACTCAGGTTTCTGGTGATTGGGGTTAGGGGTGCAAGTTCAGTTCAGTTCAGTCACTCAGTCATGTCCTAGGGGTGCAAAAGGAGCAACTAAGTCACATTTTTGCAGAACCTAGAAAGCTGCCTCAGCTTCTTCACAAAGTAACTGGGTTTCAGAAGAAGGAAGGAGAATCGAACGCTTGGCTTCTATCATGTTTCTTAAATATCTTTTGGTCAAAGCAAGTTACATGTCCAAGCCAAGATTTAAGACAAGGACAAATATATCCTTAATTGCAAGAGCTGAAAAATGTTGTAGCCACTTTTTAAATCTGCCACACCCATTAAAAATGTAAAGTCAGTTCAACAAGGCATAAGGAAGGTTACTGAATGCAACAATGTCACACATATATATATATATATTTTTTTCTATTTTTGTAAAGCAAACAATGATTCTATAATTTACAGGGAAAAAAAACCTTTTAGTTATTTTTTATAATTAGACCATTCATTTTAAAGCTTGGATTTTCCCATATTTCTCTCAATTAATGTTTTTCTTCTGGTTTCTTTTTTAAATAGCTTTTCTTCTTGAAAATACAATATTGAAAGATATTCATCATTATTTCCCTATTACCTCATGAAAGATTTTGTAACTACATGCACCCTTATGACCCCTTCTCATTTCAGCTTCATTAAAAATTAGAATGTACAATTAGAATATGTAATTTGGCTCAATTATATTCAAAAACCAACCAGACTGGACCTTGTCTCTAATGACACTGAAGCCCTTAGCATTCAAAGAAAATTACAAATGACTCAGCAAATTTAATAATAATGCAGACAGTTTTCTCTTCCTGATCAAAGACTACAAGAATGTATGGAAATCAAGCAAAAGAAAAGACGAGGAAAAATATATTCAGCTTCATCTTGTCAATAAAAGGAAACCAAAGGAAAAGAAATCCCAAGTGTAATTTCTGGAAAAGCAGGAGAGAAGGAATGCTGATAACCTAAAAAAGAAGCACTGTGACATGGGATTCTGAAAAAAAAATTGTTTAAAATGAAAATATGAGCATGAAAGACAGGAGGAGCGAAAATGAAAGGAAAGAGGTTAGAGGTATATTTTAAAAGAAAAAAATACCAAGCTTTTGTGTAGTTGAGATGCTTAAATACTTAACACATTATCACACTTATGTTTCTGAAGACCCATGTAAACATGGGAAGGATGTTGTATAGATGCACCTGCCCTTGTTAATATCAGTGGAAAAAAATTTTTAAACACATTTGTGTTTGTATAGCTTAGCTGCTTTAAAGAAAAAACAAGAGCACTGATGGTTCCTTATTATCTGTAGGATAAAGTCCAGAATCCCCAACCCTTCAGAGAACCTGGCCACAACTTAATGGATACGATAAGCAACCTTCACCTAAAGTACATAAGAGGGGTTGTTTAATATAACTATCTTTTTGTTTTACTTTTCTCCCCTCCGTCCAGAGGATTCATTATTGCAGTCTTGGACAATTTCCAGGGAATAGTAAGGTTTTTATCTATTCTTTGTGTTCCACAAACCATAGTTATTACTCTGATGGCATTTATTCCTCTGCACAGTAAATATTTGTTGACTAATCTGCCTTCTTCATTAGTTTGTGAATGATTCTAAGACAGGAACTGTACCTGGTTCACTGATGAACTTGTAGAAGGTTTTGGTTATGTATAAGGGAATGAGATACCAACTCCTCCAGCCTTTAAAAACACTAACAGAATGCCAATAATCCACGGACTCTCTTAGTAAATGCATTTACATGTCACCTGCCATTAAAAAAAATTTTTTTTTAACCCGAATAGAGTGATACAAATTGGATCAAGTGAGCATGTATTATGCTCTGGAGACTCTAATCTACATAGTTGGGCAACATATCTGGGTATCCTTTGATTTCATTGAAGTACAGATTACCCATACACTCCAGATTGCCTGGACTAAATCTGGTTTATGACTATTGTCCTGGATTCATTTTTATTTGTACTTCTTATTCCTGCCAAAGTGGCTATTGTTTGGGTGATGAATTAGGTGATTATCCTGAAGCTATAGTCATTCCTTATTAGATTTATGTTTCTAATCTAGGAGAATATTTAGAGAGTCTAGAAAGTGAAAAGTGAGTATTAGTCACTGAGTCATGTCCGACTCTTTGTGACCCCATGGACTGTAACCCGCCAAGCTCCTCTGTCCATGGAATTCTCCAGGCAAGAATAATACAAATCTTACAAAGTGGGTTGCCATTCCCTTCTCAAGAGAATCTTTCCGACCCAAGGACTGAACCCAGGTCTCCTGCATTACAGACAGATTCTTCACTATCTGAACTACCAGATTTAGAGAATATAGTAGATCGAATTCAGAACTGCAATATCAAGGAATTGGACTGGAATGGGAGAATTTAATTCAGATGACCATTATATTTACTACTGTGGGCAAGAATACCCTAGAATAAAGGGAGTAGCCTTCATAGCCAACAAAAGAGTTTGAAATGCTGTACTTGGGTGCAATCTCAAAAATGACAGAATGATCTCTGTTCATTTCCAAGGCAAACCATTCAATATCACAGTAACTGAAGTTTATGCCCCAACCAATAATGCTGAAGAAGCTGAATGGGTCTATGAAGACATACAATAACTTATGGAACTAATACCCAAAAAATAAGTCCTTTTCATTATAGGGGACTGGAATGCAAAAGTAGGAAGTCAGAGACACCTGGAATAACAGGCAAATTTGGCCTTGAAGTGCAAAATGTAGCAGGGCAAAGGCTAACAGAGTTTTGCCAAGAGAATGCACTGGTCATAGCAAGCACCCTCTTCCAACAACACAAAAGACAACTCAAAACATGGATACCAGATGGTCAAATCCAAAATCAGATCGATTATATTCTTTGCAGTGGAAGATGGAGAAGCTATATACAATCAGAACAAACAAGACTGGGAGGTGACTGTAGCTCAGACCATGAACTCCTTATTGCCAAATTCAGACTTCAGTTGAAGAAAGTAGGGAAAACCACCAGACCACTCAGGTACGACCTAAATCATATCCCTTACAATTATACAGTGAAGTGACAAATAGATCCAAGGGATTAAATCTAACAAACAGAGTGCCTGAAGAACTATGGACAGAGGTTGGTGACATTGTACCGGAGGCAGTGATCAAGACCATCCCCAAGAAAAAGAAATGCAAAAAGCAAAATGGTTGTCTGAGGTGGCCTTACAAATAGCTGAGAAAAGGAGAGAAGCTAAACACAAAAGAGAAAAGGAAAGATATACCCATCTGAACGGAGAGTTCCAAAGAATAGCAAGGAGATATAAGAAAGCCTTCCTCAGCGATCAATGCAAAGAAATAGAGGAAAATAATAGAATGGGAAAGACTAGCGATCTTTTCAAGAAAATTAGAGATACCAAGGGCACACTTCATGCAAAGATAGGCATAGTAAAAGAAAGAAAGAGTATGGACCTAACAGAAGCAGAAGATATTAAGAAGAAGTGGCAAGAATACACAGAAGAATTATACAAAAAAGATCTTCATAACCCAGAAAACCATGATATTGTGATGACTCACCTAGAGCCAGACATCCTGGAATGAGAAATCAAGTGGGCCTTAGGAAGCAGCACTACGAACAAAGATAGTGGAGGTGATGGAATTCCAATTGAGCTATTTCAAATCCTAAAAGATGATGCTATTAAAATATCCCAGTCAATATGCCAGCAAATTTGGAAAACTCAGCAGTGGCCACAGGACTGGGAAAGGTCAGTTTTCATTCCAATCCCAAAGAAAGACAATGCCAAAGAACGCTCAAACTGTTGCACAATTGCACTTATCTCACACCCTAGCAGAGTAATGTCCAAAATTCTCCAAGCAAGGCTTCAACAGTACATGAACCGTGAACTTCCAGATGTTCAAGCTGGATTTATAAAAGGCAGAGGGACCAGAGATCAAATTGCCAACATCTGTTGAATCATGGATAAAGCAATACAGTTCCAGAAAAATATCTACTTCTGCTTTTTTGACTATGCCAAAGCCTTTGACTGTGTGGATCACAACAAACTGTGGAAAATTCTTCAAGAGATGGGAATACCAGACCACCTGACAAGCCTCCTGAGAAATCTGTATGTAAGTTAAGAAACAACATTAGAACTGGACATGGAACAAAAGATTGATTCCAAATTGGGAAAGGAGTACATCAAGGCTGTATATTGTCACCCTGCTTGTTCAACTTATATGCAGAGTACATCATGTGAAATGCTGGGCTGAATGAAGCACAAGCTAGAATCAAGATTGCTGGGAGAAATATCAATAACCTCAGATACTGAAACCATCCTTATGGCAGAAAGCAAAGAAAAACTAAAGAGCTTCTTGATGACAGTGAAAGAGGAGAGTGAAAAAGTTGGCTTAAAACTCAACATTCAAAATTTTGCTGTTATTTATGTCAGAGAGTATTCTCCCTATGGTTTCCTCTAGGAATTTTATAGTTTCTGGTCTAACATTTAGATCTTTAATCCATTTTGAGTTTATTTTTGTGTATGGTGTTAGGTTCTAGTTTCATTCTTTTACAGGTGGTTGACCAGTTTTCCCAGTACCACTTGTTAAAGAGTTCGTCTTTTCTCCATTGTACATTTTTGCCTCCTTTTTCATAGGTAAGGTGTCCATAGGTGCATGGATTCATCTCTGGGCTTTCTATTTTGTTCCATTGATTTATATTTCTGTCTTTGTGCCAATATCACACTGTCTTGATGATAAATCACAGCAAGATCCTCTAATGACCCACCTCCCAGAATAATGGAAATAAAAGCAAAAATAAACAAATGGGACCTAATTAAACTTAAAACATTTTGCACAATTAAGGAAACTATAAGCAAGGTAAAAAGGCAGACTTCAGAATGAGAGAATATAATAACAAATGAAACAACTGACAAAGAATCAATCTCCAAAATACACAAGTAGCTCATGCAGCTCAATACCAGAAAAATAAATGACCCAATCAAAAAATGGGCCAAAGAACTAAACATGTATTTCTCCAAAGAAAACATACAGATGGCTAGCAAACACATTTTAAAGATGTTCAACGTCACTCATTATCAGAGAAATGCAAATCAAAATCACAGTGAGGTACCATCTCACACTGGTCAGAATGGCTGCCATCAAAAAGTCTACAAACAATAAATTCTGGGTAGAGTATGGAGAAAAGGGGACCCTCTTACACTGTTGGTGGGAATGCAAACTCGTACTGACCCTATAGAGAACAGGGTGGAGATTCCTTTAAAAACTGGAAATAGAACATCCATACAATCCAGCAATCCTACTGCTGGGCATACACACTGAGAAAACCAGAATTGAAAGAACTGTATCCCAGAATTGTACCCCAATGTTCATTGCAGCACTGTTTACAATAGCTAGGACATGGAAGCAACCTAAACGTCCATCAGCAGATGAATGAATAAGAAAGATGTAGTACATATACACAATGGAATATTACTCAGCTATAAAAAAGAGTGCACTTGAGTCAGTTCTAATGAAGTGGATGAAACTGGAGTCTATTATACAGAGTGAACTAAATAAGAAAGAAAAACACCAATACAGTGTATTATTGCATAAACATGGAATTTAGAAAGATGGTAACGCTAACCCTATATGCAAGACAGCAAAAGAGGCACAGATATAAAGAACAGAATTTTGACTGGGAGAAGGCGAGGGTGGGATGATTTGGGAGAATAGCATTGAAACATGTATATTACCATATGTGAAATAGATGATGAGTCCAAGTTTGATGCATGAAATAGGAACTCAAAACCGGTGCACTGGGACAACCCAGAGGGATGGGATGGGAAAGGAGATGGGAGGGGTTTCGGGATGGGGGGACACATGTACACCAGTGGCTGATTCTTGTCAATGTATTGCAAAACCCACCACAATACAGTAAAGTAATTAGCCTCCAATTAAAATAAATAAATTTTTTAAAAAGAAACAACAACAACAAAAAATTCAACATTCAGAAAACTAATTCATGGCATCTGGTCCCATCACTTCATGGCAAATAAATAGATGGGGAAACAATGGAAACAGTGACAGACTTTATTATTTGGAGCTCCAAAATCACTGCAGATGGTAACTGCAGCCATGAAATTAAAAGACGCTTACTCCTTGAAAGAAAAGCCATGACCAACCTAGACAGCTTATTAAAAAGCAGAGACATTAGTTTGCCAACTGTCTAATCAAAGCCTCATGACAAATGGACCATAAAGAAAGCTGAGCACCAAAGAACTGATGTTTTTGAACTGTGGTGTTGGAGAAGACTCTTGAGAGTTCCTTGGACTGCAAGGAGATACAACCAGTCCATCCTAAAGGAAATCAGTCCTGAATATTCATTGGAAGGACTGATGCTGAAGCTCAAACTCTAATACTTTGGCCACCTAATGCAAGAACTGACTCATTGGAAAGGCCCCGATGCTGGGAAAGATTGAAGGCATGAGGAGACGGGGATGACAGAAGATGAGATGGTTGGATGGCATCACTGAGTCAATGGGCATGAGTTTGAGTAAACTCTGGGAGTTGGTGATGGACAGGGAAACCTGGCATGCTGCAGTCCATGGGATCGCAAAGAGTTGGACACAACTGAGTGACTCAACTGAACTGATGGAGAATTTAGAAGATTTGGATTCTAATTGAAGTTTTGCCAGTAACTTGATGTAATATTTATTTAATCTACATAACATTTAATTCATTTCAGTTAGCATTATCTGAAAAATGAAATAGAGAAGGGAGGGAAAACAACATAATATAATGCCTAAGGTAAAATAATTAAATAAAACTCGATTATATAAGGTTAATGGGAGGAAACCAAGTACAGAGAAATGAAATGTACAAAACATCCCCAGACCTGTTTGTATTCATTACCTTTTTAATGCTTTTTCCCTTACTAAACTTTTTTACAAGAAATGCAAGCAAATAAAATGTTGACTGATTTGGCTATCACATCTTTTTCCTCTAGTGGAGGTGCAAATGAGCAATAAAATGGTTACCTGACTGGTAATAGAAGAGAAATAGTGAAAAAGTAGAGAACCAAAGCAATTCAGAAATGGAATAATAAGAGCCAGGATAACTGAGAGGGTTGCATATGATATTGTCTTCTTCTTCAGAAGAGGAGAAAGAAAATGATGTATAAATATATTTCAAAAGGACCTTGTGGGATTAACACCATGAAATTCAGCTAGTAAAAGATTTATGTTTCCAGTGGTTATTGACTTATCCAAAGTCACAATGCAAGAAAAAGTCATAGCTCACATTCACCATGATCTCAACATGCACCTTATTATGTCATATTCACAACTGACCATTCTTCAAGATGTCATTTTAGAACTTTGCACATGCCTTTGACCCTGTTTGCAATGCTTGATGATCTTCTCATTTTTCAAAGCTCAGTTTTGATATCACTGTTTTCTTCCTTCTCTTCTCCTTTAATTTACTACTATGCATCACCTTGTTTAGACTTGAGATAAGTTCAACAGCTTTATTAATTCTTCAAAACCAGCCAGTACATTTTGCATTCTTCCACTGCCGACAAACCCCTGCATTACAGAATTATTAAGGACATGAATTGTGGAATCAGAAAGGTTTGAACTTAAGGTCTGCCATAATCCATGTATTTCTGAACATTCTTTAAAACTTTTGTTAGTCTCAGTTCCTTCACCCCCCAAAAGAGTGAAAACAATATCAACCACATATTTTTCTGATAATCAAATAAAATAATGCATAGAAATTGTTTGCCACAATGCTCAGAAGTCAATGAAAACTAACTGTATGGGTAACTTTTTTCTCTGAACTATACAACAAAAGTTTCATTATTCACATCTGTGTCTCTAACACCTTTTATGGCTCCTGTCTCAAGAATGACACATTTCAATTGCTCATGTCATTATCCTCTCCTGTTTTGTGTCCCAAATCTAGAAGAAATGATCAGAAAGTCTATGATTATTTTAAAATTAACATCTAGAGAAATGTGAATTAGTGTTTTTTTCCATGGCTTTATAGTGATAAAATATGCTTGACTAAGACCTAAGCCATCAAGCAGATTCAGTTGAGTGGGAATGGGAGTACATATATCAATCAATTTCTTTGAGGGAAAACAATCTTTCAACAAAACTGTAAAAATGTGACCACTATATCAAAAGAATAATCTCTTATTTTACTCTCTGCAATCATTGAGAGACCATTCCTACCTAACATTCTTCTTTCATTTTATTTTGTGCTTCCTCCATTCTCTTCCACAAGAAATTTTCTTTACCTTGTTCAGATTTCTTTAGAGATTTTGCAGAAGTTACCCGCTGTGGCAGGGCAACTTGAAAGTGACATTTCAGAACGATGGAAAGCAGACCACATCTATTTTCCATACCTGCCTCTCCCTCCATATCCAAAGATATTTCCTCTGTCAGGGCCTAGTCATGATACTCCTACGTATGTTGAAAGCATTCATAAGAACACAAGAGAGTATGCAGATAGGTTATTTCCATCACCACCACTTCTATTCTGCTTTTGAAATAATTTAAAAAGGGAAACCTAAATCAGGAACTTGGCGACTCTCTTTTCACCATTGTAAATGTTGATTCTTTTTTATATATTATTAATAATTGCCCATAAGTGTGTGGGTTTATATCTGGGCTCCATATCCTGTTCCTTTGATCTATGTGTTTGTTTTTATGCCAATTCCATAATATTTTGATTGCTGTAGACTTTGTAGTATATTCTGATGTCAGAGATCATGACTCCTCCAGCTCTGTTCTTTCTCAAGATTGTTTTGGCTATTCAGAGTCTTTTGTGTTTCCATACAAATTTTAAAACTATTTGTTCTTGTTCTGTGAAAATTCTATTGGAATTTTAATAAATATTGTATTGAATCTGTAGATTGCCTTGGGCAATATCAAGAACACTGTATATTTTTCCATCTGCTTATATTGCCTTCAGTTTCTTTCATCAGTACCTTACAGTTTTTGGAGTACAGTCTTTTACCTCCTTAAGTACATTTATTTCTAGGTATTTTATCCTTTTTGATGCAATGGAAATGGGACTGTTTCCTTAATTTCTCTTTCTGAAGTTCATTGTTATTTTTGAAATGCAACAAATTTATGTACATTAATTTTGTATCCTGCAACTTTATCAAATTCATTAATGAGCTCTAGTTACTTTCTAGTGCTATCTAGGATGTTTCTATATATAGTATCATGTTATCTGCAGATACTGACAGTTTTACTTCTTTCTTTCCAACTTAGATTCTTTTTATTTCTTTTTCTTGTCTAATTGCTGTGACTAGTACTTCCAAAACTATGTTGAATAAAAGTGATGAGTGTGAGCACCCTTATCCTAATCCTGGTTTAAGAGGAAATGCTTTCAGCTTTTCACAGTTGAGAATGATATTAGCTGAAGGTTTTTCAAATGTGGCCTTTATTAAGTTGTGGTACATTTCCTTTATTCCCACTTTCTGGAGAGTTTCTATCATAAGTGGATATTGAATTTTATCAAAAAACTTTTCTGCATCTATTGAGATGATTATATGGTTTTTATTCTTCAGTTTGTTAGTGATGTATCACACTGATTGATTTGCAAATATTGACCGTGGAGAAAAGGGAACCTTCGTAATACTGTTGGTAAAAATGTAAATAGGTGCAGCCCTGTCAAAAACAATATGGAGATTAAAAAAAAAACTAAAAATAGAACTACCATATGACCTAACAATTCCACTCCTGTGTATATATCTGAGGGAAAAAAAACCAAAACACTAATTCAAAAACATAATCAACCCCCAATGTTCCAAATAGCATTATGTACAATTAGGAAGACATAGAAGCAACCTAAGTATACATCAACAGATGAATGGGTAATATATATATAACATCTTCTTTACCCATTCATCTGTTGATGTATATATATATATATATATTCCACACAAAAGAACACTAGTCAGTTATAAAAAAGAATGAAATTTTCATTCTTTGCAGCAAAGTGGATGAATTTGAAAGTCATTATGCAAAGTGAAATAAGTCAGACAGAGAAGGAACAAATACTGTATAATGTCACTTATACGTGGAATCCCAAAATACAACAAGCAAGTGAACATAGCAAAAATAAAAGCAGGCTCACAGATAGACAAAAAACTAGTGATTACCGGTTGGAGGGGAGGGCAATCTAGGGGTGGAGAGTGGGAGGTACACACTATCAGCTTTTAGATAGACTGCTGCTGCTGCTAAGTCGCTTCAGTCGTGTCAGACTCTGTGCGACCCCATAGACTGCAGGCCACCAGGCTCCCCTGTCCCTGGGATTCTCCAGGCAAGAACACTGGAGTGGGTTGTCATTTCCTTCTCCAATGCATGAAAGTGAAAAGTGAAAGTGAAAGTGAAGTCGCTCAGTCGTGTCCGACTCTTCTCGACCCCATGTACTGTAGCCTACCAGGCTCCTCCATCCATGCGATTTTCCAGGCAGGCTTAAGATAGACTACAAGGACGTATTTTACTACATGGGGAATATAGTCAATATTTTGTAATAACTGTGAATAGAGTGTAGCCTTTAAACATTGTATAAAAATATATAAAGTGAAGAGTGCTAAAAATTGCAACAACAATAACAAAAAAATGTTTTTGTATTTCCCCCAGTCCCCAGGAGCCAAAAACCTTTCAAGTGTGAGCAAGTATGATTGGCCTAAAAGAAAACACATGGAACTGAGGTCTAAAAATGAGACACTGGGTCCCATTGTGCCACTACAGCCTCAGGAATGTTCCTTCATCTTCCTACGTTTCAGGTTCTCAATCTTTGGTATAAGATGCTAGCCTGCTGCTGCTGCTAAGTCACTTCAGTCGTGTCCGACTCTGTGTGACCACATAGACAGCAGCCCACCAGGCTCCGCTGTCCCTGGGATTCTCCAGGCAAGAACATTGGAGTGTGTTGCCATTTCCTTCTCCAATGCATGAAAGTGAAAAGTGAAAGTGAAGTCGCTCAGTCGTGTCCGACTCTTAGCGACCCCACGGACTGCAACCTACCAGGCTCCTCCGTCCATGGGATTTTCCAAGCAAGAGTACTGGAGTGGGGTGCCCTAGCCTAGATAACATTTAATTAAGGTACACATATTTTTATTCACTATAACAAGTAAATATATTTTGAAGTATTTAGGTCCTTGAAAACTTTCACATTTGAATCATGTTGAAAAATATCAGGACTAATGGCTCCTATAATTTCTAAAATCCTTAGATGCATTAAAATTTGTTAATTCTATGTTATCCTTTTAACTCATCTTGTCTCCTAACATTTGAGATTATAAATTAAGGTTATGTTGCATTCTAATTTCTAATAAGAAAACATTGACTATGAAAGATGATAGCCCAGAATTAATTTCCCAGAAACTAATGAGCAAGTGAAAACAAAGATAATAATAGGAGTCTACCTAACATGGGCTACCATGGTGATTACAATCCCACAAAATTCTTCCTACTAACAGATATCATATTAACTATAATATTAAACAAATTATTGCCAGGGTTTCCAACTGGGTCAGGGTCAGCAATCACGAGCTCCTTCCTAAGCAGTTCTTAAAGGGGTGCCAAAGCAGTTGTGTGGTTCTTGTGATCCTTCTGGATGTTAGCCACATGGTGCCCATGTGAGTTGTGTCCCAGGGACAAACACAAGCCACAAATGGTCAAGGCACGGTCATTGAGCTGCAACACCTCATGATCAGGAAATGTATCATGAACTTATAGATAGAGGTAAATGCATATAACTGTTCAAACTCAATAATGAAAAGCTACCTTTTCTACCTTTTTAGTTAGATTGCTAAATGATTTAAAGGAAAGCTTTATAGGTCCATTCCTCTAGTTTTCTGAAGAAGCTTATCTGGATATCATTGTACCTAAAAAGCCAAAGAACTCTATTTGTACTCTTTGTAATTCTAAAGTCATGTTAGGTTTTTTGCTTGACATTGATAGTAATAGTTCAAGACTTTTAAGTATCTTAATATTAGATCATTAGTTTCACTTCATTTACGTTACTACATTCCTTTCAGATAAGTTTATGCTAAATACTTGTTGTGATTCAGGTCTGTAAAATTTAGGTTCTTCATATTTGTAACTACTTGGATCATTGTTTTATAGCAGATGACAAGCCATTAGTTGTCCTGAGACCCAATAACATGAACTGAGAAAACAAGAAGGCTTCTGAAGTATCTTTTAGCCCTGACATCTGTGGTTCACTCAAAAAATAAATGGAGATGATCTCAACGTTTTGAAACTTATGAGGTAGCATATTATTTGTCATAATACTCGAAAATTTTTTTTCAAGTTTCTGAGCCTGTTAGGAAGTAGGAAAGTGAAGAAAGGGAGGGTGTATACATTATTTTTTTTCTACAACATTTAAATTAAATTAATTCTTGTTTACTTCTAATTGCAAAAGGAATCAACCCTCATTGTCAAAACATGAAAATTATGACACAGTTGAAATTTTGAAATAGAGTTCTTTGGGTTTTTTTCTATTCCATTTCACACACTTAAATCTTTAACACACATAAATCTTTAACAATCATTTTTATCTTAAAAAATTAAGATACCTTCTTACTGATTGTAATCTGATTTTATTATTTGGAGGTCACTGTGAACATGTTCTATGTCATTAGATATTTTCAGCAATCTGAATTTAAATAGATATTCCTTAGGCCCTCATATGGGTAAACAATAATTTATACATTCAATCACTTTATTGTAAGGTTAGTTTGTTCCCAACTTTTACCACTTAAATAACATTGAAATAAACATTCTGACATATAAATACTTATGCAAATATTTTCTTACTTTATGTAAATTTCCAAAAGTAAAATTATTAAATCCAGTGCCAAACTTGATTTTTAGGACTTCAGTACATGCATATGCTGGGCTATTCTTGAAACATATTTAACATTAAGATGATATAATAAGGAAGTTCTGGAAGTACAGAGTATGATGAAGACCATAGAAAAGTTCTAACTCCCATCTTCAGATGGGAAAAACTGCTCCAGAGTAAGCAAATAATTTCCTCCACAAGTTGTTAGAATCTGAATTAGATTCACAATATAAATCCCAGTTTAATGCCTTTATGTTCAAAACCAATGTCTTTCCCCCAACAAAGAATTCTGTCTTCATTATTGCATTTATAATGATAAATTGGAGAAGTCAAGAAACACAAGTATAGGCTCTGCCCCTCCAAGGAGAGCATGGTATGGAGAAGGGCGGTATGCTGTAGCTATCTGTGTACCAGCATGGGACCGAAACAGACCTGGGCTCAGCACTGCTCACAGGCTCTCTGAAGACAGAGCTACTGGAGTGAGACAGTCCTTTCCTTCAGCTGAAGCTATCTTATCAGTTTCCACTCTTGATCCCCTGTGGATTCCGTGGAATTGTTAGTATAAACCCTCCCATAAACAACTCAGTCAGCTGAAGTACCAAAATTAAGCTTCTTAATTTAGCATTTTGATTTGAAAACATTCTTCTCTCTCAGTTCCAAGCCAGGTGTTTATAAAAGTTTTTACTTATCTGACAGAGTCCAGCCTCTTCCAAATAACTTTTCCCTCCCTCTGGGAAGCACTTATTCAGTAGCTTGCCTTCTGGAGCAATGAGGGAGAGCATCCTAGGGAGGAAGGGCTTTGGGAATTGCCAGAAATGAAGAAACTCCAAGTAGGAGGACCCTGATTTTACTGAGTGCAACATCAGAAGGCAAGAGCCATCCAGGGAGGTCACTAAACCCATCAGTGCCTCATTTGTTGAATCCCTGACAGGGTAGGTCTGCCCATGTTTGGAAGCCTGGAACAAAGAGATCTAAATCTGTGATTCACAAATGTTACTCACTCGTATCTTCCACATGAGTCAGAGTCAATGATTAGAACTAAAAGAGACATTAGAAATTATCTATTATAGTCTTCCAAAAATACCAATATTTTGGTTAAGTAGGCATATGGATTCCGTGGCTTCCATATTGCAGATATCCAGGATATATTTAATACAACATGCTAAGGCTTGCCATACTCCAAAGATCCTTTCAATTATTGAAAGAAAGAGTAAACCATTTCCAACACATTTTTGTTGAGTCTTTCCATGTATCCTTGACTTAAGAAGTCTAAAACATTTTGATATTGCCTGATTCTTTTTGATAGTGATATTTTAGAAGTATTGTATAATGCACACATGATTTCTCTCTCCCTTTTTAAAATTTTTTGGCTTTTGCTTCTTGGAGGCTGAGAGGTAAATGCGAAACTCAATTAACATCTAACCTGGCCTTGATAGATCTGTGCTTTTAAATTTTTGCATGTGCTTGATTTTCTCCTTATAGTTTACTTCTGTCATGCTGCTGCTGCTGCTAAGTCACGTCAGTCATGTCCAACTTTGTGCGACCCCATAGACGGCAGCCCACCAGGCTCCCCCGTCCCTGGGATTCTTCAGGTAAGAATACTGGAGCGGGTTGCCATTTCCTTCTCCAATGCATGAAAGTGAAAAGTGAAAGGGAATTCGTTCAGTCATGTCCGACTCTTAGCGACCCCATGGACTGCAGCCTACCAGGCTCCTCCATCCATGGGATTTTCCAGGCAAGAGTACTGGAGTGGGATGCCATTGCCTTCTCCGTTACTTCTGTCATAAATGGCTCAAAATTCTTCATGAAATAAGTAAAGTGTATACTAAATTAAAAGTCCAACACTTCAGTTCAATGTAAAATGTTGTTACTTCAGCATTACCCTAAACCTTTGATAACTGGATTGTAGAGTGGAATGGGAATTTGAATGAAATCCTATACTTGAAATGGCTTTGAATAATTTTTAAAAATATGTGCATTTTAAAAGTTTAAAGCAAAAACAAGCAAGCAAGTTTAGATAGTATATCTAACTCATCACTCTGTTAATTAGGATGTTATATTAAACATTTCACATTTACACTTGGATAAATAGATATTTCTGTATGACAAGGTGAATCTGCTACCTCAGTTATTGTCAGCCTTTGAGTCCAATCATTTTGCTGAGTTCACAAAGTTGTTTTAATGGAAAAAAAAATATATCAAAATGGTCCAATATATAAATGTGCTTTTTAATTCTACAAAGTACCCTTACAATATGAGATTACTACTTGGAGCAAATTGAGAACAACATGTTTAACGATAATTATTTACTTTACTTTTTGCTCATTTATCAAGTTCATCAAATAAGGGTCAGTGATAATAATGAGCAAGAAAGGTCATATTGGGCCAATCAGTAGAATGCTAACAAAAAACCATCAGAATGAAGCTCACCCAAGGGATCACACTGATGTAGCACGGAGTCAGAGAAAGCCCTTGGAACTGGAAGCTTAGAAATTGGAGTTACCATTTAGCTCTGCCTTTTGATGGTTAACTTTGAGCAAGTCACTTCCTTGTGTGAATCTTTCTTCATTTGTTCTGAAATAAAGACACTGTAGAAAGTGTAGAAAATGGTTGCCTAGGGGCTAGTGCTGGTGGTCTTGAAGATTCTATTGGTCCTTATCAATTGGAAAAAGAACAAAGAAGACAGGGATCCCCTTTTGAAACTGAGAAATGAACAGTAGAGGGATCATAAGTTTCCCAGAAGTAGAGAGCATAAATTTGATTTTAAATGTGATGCAACATTGAAGGCAAAGTGATTGTGTCTTTGCCAATTGTTGAATGACAGGCTCCATGGGTGGCCCTGCTGACTCCAGAAGACAAACTATATTTGCAGTCAGTATGGAACAGACTGCAGGTCAGAAATGAGCCCCTTTAACCACACTTGAATGATTGGATAGCAGCCTTCTCAGATGTGTGCACGTTCACTACTGAGAACAGTGATGGACACATGCTGGCTATCTCCCGTCCACTAATATTCTAGACATTCAGGAAGAATGTCTGTAGCTCAAGAATTTAGAAGTCAGGTACTGGATGTCCTCAGATTTTGTTAGACAATTTTGCTCTTCAAATGCAGGCGTCTGGCACCTTAATATCAAAAAAGACTATGGTCTTCCCTCATGCCCACCTCTTTTTACTTCTGAGAAAGTAACTTACATTTTTTTTCTTTAGACTCAGTCCTGAAATTCTTGTTAATTGATTTTGGTGTCCTGGTTTGTATTCTTGGTTGATAACAAAGAGAGGCTCTATTCTCTTTGAAGTAATTCTGTTCAAAAGGGATTCCTAATTAACTACTCTTAGTTGGAATTCTCCATCTTTCGATACCTCCTGACCAGCACAAATTTATATGTATAAACTCCTGGTGTGAATTTAACAGACTTATCCTGTTCTCAAATAAGCACGTATACAAGCTTGAGAATGAAGAAAGAAAACTTAGAGTTACAATAAAATATGAGTGAATGCAATTTTATAAAAACAAATTTCAGTAGTTGACTAACCAGATGCATAGTTGTAAAACCAGAATTAGAATGTAGGTCTCTATATCTTATTTATTTCATTTGAAATTACAAAGTCACAAGGTTAAGCCTATGCCTTTATTTATGTAATGATATGTAATTTTTAAAATACTCTCAGGGAAAATTCATGAAAGTAATTCTTTGAAGGGGAATATGTTATGCTACTTCATATTAATTTTAGGGAAATGGACCTTAAAAATGAAGTACCAGAGTGTCCCTTAAAGAATATAGCTTTCCCACTGGAGTTATATAATGAGGAACTTGCATAATTAAAACTTTTCTGGCAGGTATTGTAAAAAAGCCTTCTGCTACCTAAAAGTATAAACCAGGACCCTGAACATTTTTCCCCTGAAGAGTTTCAAAAGGCCATTAAGAAGCATGGGAGAGAAAGAGGCCCCAAATTTGGAATATAACAGGAACCAGAATAATAATTATATTTGGAATATAATAGGCTCCCTGATGGCTCAGCAGGTAAAGAATCTGACTGCAGTGCAAGAGACACAGGAGACATGGGTTTGATCCTTGGGTTGAAAAGATCCCCTGGAGAAGGAAATGGCCACCCACTCCAGTATTTTTGCCTGGGAAATATCATGAACAGAGGAGTCTGGTGGGCTATAATACATGGGGTCTCAAAGAATCAGACATGACTGAGCAACTAACACTTTCACTTTCAGAATAATAAGGACAGGCACCATAAAAGACTTCTATAATAAAGTGATCAAATATTGGAAAAGAGTAACCTAGTAGCTATCTCATAGATGTGCTGTAACTTAGTCTGGAGATTGGGAAGAGAATGTGAATGGACCTGTATAAATCCATCACTATAGCTGGAAAACCACCTTCAAATTATCACCCCAACAAAATGCAATGCATCATCATTACATATATCTCCCAGAGATGTGTACATATTCATGCAACAAAATTAACTATGCCGACTAATGTGTATTCAGTGTTAAAAGTGATACAGAGAGTAGAGAAAGGCAAGGAAAGGAAGGGACTAAAGGAAACATATTTGAAAAGGATGTTCTGTGGACTAGTTTATTTGTGTATAATTACATTTCCACTGGGCTTCCCTAGTAGTTCAGTCAGAAAAGAGTCTGACTGCAATGCAGGACACCTAGTTTCGATCCCTGGGTTGGGAAGATCCCCTGGAGAAGGAAATGGCAACCCACTCTGGTGTTTTTGCCTGGAGAATCCCATACAGAAGAGCCTGGCAGGCTACCATCTATGAGGACGTGAGAGTCAGACACGACTGAGCGACCAAGTGCACACATTTCCACTTTTCAAGAAACAGGTGAGACAAATACTATTCCCCCTTTGCCAATAAAAAAGCTTGTATCCAGGAAGGTTAAATAATCTTCCATAGGTCATAAAATCTATTGACAGTGATAGTCAGAATCCAAAACCATATGTATCTGACTTGAAGAGAAGAAAGAAATTCCTGTGAACTAAGATAATCAAGAAAAGTTTAATGCAATTTGACCATGGCCTAGTAGAAGAAGTATTAGAAGCCATTTGGAAGAATAAGATTGATAGTGAGTATGGAAAAAATGTAAAATAGGTAGACAGACAGATAGAATTCCCTGGAAAACTAAGCCACTGGTTAAAATTAAAAATATAATATAATACAAAGATCAAAGCTCTATCCCAATTAGCTTTCCATCTTGAAAACTGTTCTTTTTTCCTCCTAACAATAGTGTAGATAACAAAAAAAAATAGTAATTTTAATGCCCTGTTAACCTAATATTGTGGAATATGGAAAAGAACTAACTCTAAGGTGGTCCCATGATTCCCATCTCCTGAAATTCACGTCTTTGTGTAATTCATGTGTGAGGGTAGGAGGGACCTGTGACTTACTTATAACCAGTAAAATAAGGCAAAGCTGTTGAGATATCACTCCTATATTATGCTATATAAGGCTTCAGCTTGCCAGTTGATAGCTTTTGCTGTTATGCTGGCCTTAAAGAATCAAGCTGCCATGTTGTAAACTGCCTACAGAGAAGACTACAGAATGGTCTGGCAGAGAAGAGTGGGCAGTCTCTCAGATCTAGTGACCTCCAGCCAATAGGAGCAATAAAAACAGAGTGCAAGTCCTACAGCTACAAGGAGATGAATTCTACCAATAACCTGAGTGAACGTGGAACTGAATTCTCCAGTTAAGTCTTCAAATGAGAAGGCAGTCTACTGGCACTTTGCAGCCTAGTAAGACCCTGAAGGAGTAAATCCAGTTACATAATGCCTAGACTCCTGCCCTCAGAAGCAGTGAGATAATAATTATGTGTTACTTCGAGCCACTAAGCTTTTGGAAAATTTTTATGCAGCATAAATAACATGTTTGCCATGCTGGAAACTCACAAAGAGCTTTAGCTATTAAGGAATCTCCAATCTGATGCTATTTGTTGATTCTAGTTATATTTCTAATAGTGATGACTCTTAATGACATAAACTGGTTAGCAGTTTGCTCAGCTGCTTCCAACTCTCACTGGAGAAAACATGTGACTCTCACTGGAGAAAGTTTGCAGAAACTGTTTCTCTCGGTAGCATATCTGGATTATATGGCCTTCCACATTTCTTCTGCCCTCAAATAGCTCCTGGCACTTGCAGTTATGCCCCTTTTACCACTTCCACTAGGGCCACTTAGGGCATAGGTCATATCAGAGTCCCTGATTAACCAGACTGACCATATAATTCACTGTCCAAACTGGAACACTCTTAAGAACAAAAGGAGCACTATTAAGAATTAAGCTGTTAGGATGTCCATTACAAAGAAAGAAGAGATAATAAATGTTGACAAGGATGTGGAGAAATGGTGGAGATGTAAACTGGTACAACTACTATGTCAAATAGTATGGAGGTTCCTCAAGAAATTAAAAATAGAATGACCATATGATCTCTCAATCCCACCTCTGCAAGAGAAAGTGTTAGTCACTCAGTTGTGTCTGATCCTTTGCAACCCCATGCAATCCACCAGTCTCCTCTCTCCATGGAATTCTCCAGGCAAGAATACTGGAGTAGTTTGCCATTCCCTTCTCCAGGGGATCTTCCTGACCCAGGGATTGAACCCAGGTCTCCTGCACTGCAGACAGATTCTTTACCATCTGAGCCACCAGGGAATCCAAACAAAATAAGTATCTTAAAACATCATCTGTACTCCTGGGTTAATTGAAGCATTCATTATTCATAATTTCACAATAACCAAGGTATGGAAATAATCTAAGTGTCCATCAATGGAAGAAAAAAGTAATGTATATAAGGTGATACTACTTAGTCTTTAAAAAAAAGGAAACCCTGTCATTTGTGACAAAATACAAAAACCTGTAATTATTTCATTTATGCTAAGTGAAATAAACCATAGAGAGAAAGACAAAGACAACATAATATCACTTATAAGTGGAATATAAAAAATAAATAATTAATTTAAAAATAAAATTCACAGAAATAGAGAATAAGGTAGAAAAATTGTTGCCAGGGGCTGTGGGATAAAAAGGGGAATAGATGCTTGGGGCTGGTGCACTGGGATGACCCAGAGGGATGGTATGGGGAGGGAGGTGGTGTGGGGTGGTTCAGGATTGGGAACACGTGTACACCCATGGCGGATTCATGTTGATGTATGGCAAAACCAATACAATATTGTAAAGTAATTAGCTTCCAATTAAAATAAAAAAAAAAGCATCCCCAGACAGTAAGGACATAAATGACTGGGTGTGGCTGTTTTACAATAAACTGTTATTTACAGAAAAAAAAGGCGGGGAGGAGAATAGAGAGAGCTTTAGTAAAAGGATATAAACTTTCAGATATATGATGAATGAGGTCTGAGAATCTATTAATAATAGATAACATGTGATTATTATTGCTAACACTATATTTTATAATTAAAATTTGGTAAGAGAGTAGAATTCAAATATTCTCAATGAAGAAGAAAGAGAATGAAACTTAGACATCAAGCATAACTCTGAACTGTTCCAAACAAATCAGTGGCTAAATTAAAAAGATTTACACTACCAAATGCTGCTGAGGATGTGGATCAACTGGAATCTTATAAATAATAGTGGGAATGCAAACTTGTACAGATGCTTTGGAGAACAGTTTGGTCATTCTTGTATGTTAAACATATACTTTTCATACTACTGAGCATTGCCACTTCCAAGAGAAGAAAATGTATGTTTACACAAACACCTGTATACAAAAATTCATAGCAACTTTATTCACAATAGTGGAAAACTATAAACAACCCAAATTCTATCACCCAGAGGAAAGACTGGCAAACTGTGATATAGTCATACAATGCAATATTGCTGGGCAATCAAAAGGAACAAACTTTTGATACAAATATCATCATAGATGTATCTCACAGATTTAATTTTGAGCAAAAGAAATAAGACTTGACAAACTTACTTTATCTGAAGCTCAAGAACAGGAAAAACTAAGATAAAGAAAAATATATAAGAACAGGGATCATCCCTGTAGTAGGACTAGAGGAAATTGTTTCAAAAGAGACATCAGGATACATTCTGATAGATGGAAATATTGATATTGTGAGAGGGCATTGGTTAAACAGCTGTGTGACCTTGGCAAAATTGCATAGTTAATATCTACATATTTTAAAGCATGTACGTGTCACATCATTTTAAAAAGGAACTATAAAAAGAAAAATATAAAAGATAATCCTGTTTTGAATAGTGTTAATTTTAAAACCACCTGAGGATTTTGTTAGTTGCTCAGTCATGTCAATTTTTTGTGATCAATGACATTTTAATGTAATGATTGTGCCTTGGAAGAAAAGCTATGACAAACCTAGACAGTGTATTAAAAATCAAAGACATCACTTTGCTGACAAAGGTCTGTATAGTCAAAGTTGTGGTTTTTCCAGTAGTCATGTATGGATGTGAGAGTTGGACCATAAAGAAGGCTGAGCCCCAAACAATTGATGCTTTTGAGTCCAGGTGTTGAAGAAGACTCTTGAGAGTCCCTTGGACTGCAAGGAGATCCAACCAGTCAATCCTAAAAGAAATCAACCCTGAATATTCCTGAAAAAGCCTATACTGATACTGAAGCTCCAATATTTCCACCACCTGATGTGAAAAGCCAACTCACTAGAAAAGACACTGATGATGGGAAAGGTTGAAGGCAGGAGGAGGAGACAACAGAAAATGAAATGGTTAGATGATATCACCAACTCAACGGACATGGATTTGAGCAAGCTCTGGGAGATGGTGAAGGATAGGGAAGCCTGGCATGCTGCAGTCCATGGGGTCACAGAGTCAGATACAACTGAGTGACTGAACAACAAAATGTAAGGGAGATCACAGTTTCAAAATATTGCCTGTAATTATAGTCACTTCCAGGGTGTTATCTTGGCCACCACGAATGACAGTGACCAAATAACTCATGTCTAGATCAGAAAAAATCTGAATGACCAAGAAGCTGAAAACCATGTCTTACATAAAATCCTGGAAAGAACTGTGTTTATTTCTCTAGGAAATGATTGGAGGAACTAGACTAGCTGTCTTCTGACATTTGAAAATGAGATATAAAAATAAAGTTATATTCTGTGATGCCCCAGTGGAATAGGACCAACAGATAGGATAAACTAGCATGCATATGAAGTAGAGTGTTTGACACATAGCAGTACTGCTGCCGCCAAGTCGCTTCAGTCGTGTCCGACTCTGTGCGACCCCATGACGGCAGCCCACCAGGCTCCCTGTCCCTGGGATTCTCCAGGCAAGAACACTGGAGCAGGTTGCCATTTCCTTCTCCAATGCATGAAAGTGAAAAGTGAAAGTGAAGTCGCTCAGTCGTGTCTGACTCTTCACGACCCCATGGACTGCAGCCCACCAGGCTCCTCTGTCCATGGGATTTTCCAGGCAAGAGTACTGGAGTGGGGTGCCATTGCCTTCTCCGAGCAATACTGCAGAGAAACAATTAGCTTGGTGAAGTAGTAAGTTCTCCGTCAGTGGGACTATCAAAGAGAAGCTTCAGCTGTTTTTACCCCTGGATGTTTCAGAAAGAATTGCTGCACTGAAGGGAAACTAGTGTACTCTGTTTTTAAGATATCATGATTCTGTGCTGTTAAAGCTTGAAATCTTAGATTTCATGGGTTTGGGATCTTAATGGGATTCAAATGTGATGTATGATGCACATTAATCAGTATCAGTAGGGTAAAATAGTACTGTTTCATTATCGTTTTCTTGGCAATGATTTTCACTACAAATGTAAAGTGTGTCTTTAAGACAGACCAAATCTCCTGGTCTATGTAGTGATAGAGTCTCCATATAACTGCAGATAATTTATCATAGCCCTTGAAATAACAATCAGAATAATTGCATCCTGAGTAATCTTGTAGTCACACTTTCTATTTTTGTTTGTTACTGGTTTTTCTTGCTGTTTTGACAAAACAAAAACAGAGCTGAAGTGTTTTTAAAATGTGTTTATCCTAATAGAAGAATGGAAATACCATACATTTTCCAGCCCTAGAAGACTTTAAGAGGAAGTACTACTTAAATCCAATGTAGAATTATCTTTAGAGTGCAGCTGAGTTGTTATTTTTTCCCACCAAGTTTCAGGCCACTGGGTGGGAATTATTAGATACATACATTATTATGTATCTTCTCACATCAATTTCTACATGATAGAGAATAATGTTGTAATGTATTCTGTATTTAATATTAAATTGTATATTTAAGCATTTTGCAAATAGAGCTAATAAATAGATCTGGAGGTGATGGAATTCCAGCAGAGATATTTAAAATATTAAAGATGATGCTGTTTAAGTGCTGCACTCCAGTGGAGAAACAGACACAGAGAACAGACTTATGGGCACAGGGGGAGGGGAGGAGGAAGAGGATGAGATGTATGGAGAGAGTAACCTGGAAACTTACAATACCATATGTAAAATAGATAGACAATGGGAATTTGCTGTATGACTCAGGGAATTCAAGCAGGTCCTCTGTGACATTCTAGAAGGGTGGGATGGGGAAGGAGAAAGGAGGGAAGTTTGGCAGGGAGGGGACTTGGGTGCAACCTATGGCTGATTGTTGCTGATGTTTGACAGAAAACCACAAAATTCTGTAAAGCAATTATCTTTCAATTAAAAAACAAATTTTAAAAAAGTGCTGTACTCAATATATCAGCAAATTTTTTAAAAGTTAGCAGCGGTCACAAGACTGAAAAATGTCAGTTTTTCATTCCAGTCACAAAGAAGGGCAGGGCAAAAATGTTCAAACTACCACACCCCTGAGCTCATATCACATGCTAGTAAGGTTATACTTAAAATCTTTCAAGCCAGGCTTCAGCAGTATGTGAACTGAGAACTTCCAGATGTACAAGCTGGGTTTAGAAAAAGCAGAGGAACCAGAGATCAAACTGCCAACATTCATTGGATCATACAGAAACCAAGGATTTCTAGAAAAATTCATTAACTACAAAAAAGTCTTTGACTGTGTGGATCACAACAAACTGTGGAAAATTCTTAAAGAGATAGAAATACCAGACTACCTTACTTGCCTCCTGTGAAACCTCCTCGTGGGTCAAGAAACAGCAGTTAGAATTTTACATGGAACTACAGAGTGGTTCAAAATTGGGAAAGGCGTACCACAAGGCTGTATATTGTCACCCTGCTTGTTTAACTTAAATGAAAAGTAAATTATGCAAAATGTCAGGCTGGATGAATCCCAAGCAGGAATCAAGATTTCCCGGAGAAATATCAACAACCTCAGATATGCAGATGATGCCATTCTAATAGCAGAAAGTAAGAGGAACTAAAGAGCCTCTTGATGAGGGTGAAACAAGAGAGTGAAAGCTGGCTTAAAAATTAAAACTGGCTTAAAACTCAATATTCAGAAAACTAAGATCATGGCATCCAGTACCATCACTTCATAGCAAATAGAAGGGGAAAATGTGGAAGCAGTGACAGATTTTATTTTCTTGAGCTCTAAAATCACTGTGGTTGGTGACTGCAGCCATGAAATTAAAAGGTGTTTACTCCCTGGAAGGAAAGCTATAACAAACCTAGACAGTGTATTAAAAAGCAAAGACGTCACTTTGCCAACAAAGACCTGTATAGTCAAAGCTATGGTTTTTCCAGTAATCATGTGTGGATAGGAGAGTTGGAATATAAAGAAGGCTGAGCACTGAAGAACTGATGCTTTCAAATTGTGCTGGAGAAGAATCTTAAGAGTCTCTTGGACTGCAAGGAGATCAAACCAGCCAAGCCTAAAGAAAATCAACCCTGAATATTCATGGGAAGGACGGATGCTGAAGCTGAAGCTCCAATACTTTGGCCACCTGATGCAAAGAGCCAACTCTTTGGAAAAGACCCTGATACTCTGCAAGACTGAAGGCAAAAGGAGGAGGTTGTGGAGGATGAGATGGTTAGATAGCATCATCAACTCAGTGCACATGAATTTGAGCAAAGTCTGGGAGATGGTGATGGACAGGGAAGCCTGGAGTGGTGCAGTCATGGGGTTTCAAAGAGTCCAACATGATTTTGTGATATGAAGATTGATTTTTGTATATAATTCAATTACAAGCTGTGTCCTTTCTACAGTCCTTTTTTCACTTTCCTTCTTTTATTCTTCTTGATATTAACCATGCCAGTGTGATTGTTAGAAACTCCTTAACAAGAAGGGCAGAGGCTAAAGAAAAGGAGAGCTTTGAAAATCAGTTCAATGTTGCCCTCATAAAATTTTAGTGAAGACATTGAAATTACTGGTTGAAGGTTTCATATCTCTAAACAGACTTTCCTCCATTAGTTGGTATAATTAAGAGCTGCCTATGTCTGAGTTCCATGAACCACTTAGAAACTGATGTTTCTTTGCACTTGAATATTCCCCTCAAAATTCCATGAAAATATTTTAAGCTATTACCATGAGTGAAAAATTTTCTTAGATTCTGCTTAAAGTGCAATATTCTTCAGCTCTATTTGCCTTATAACAGTTGATAGATTTGAACTTAAAAAATTACCTCTATAAAACTACTCATTCAGGGGAAAAAATGGAAGGAGAAGGGAAAGAAAAAGAGTTAAATTTCACCATCAGCAATTAGATTTTAGATTTGAAGTAAAGACAAACTTTTGGGGTGACAAATAATGGATAAACTTTGGGAAAAATCTAGGGAAAGAAAGGAGTTTTCTTATAAACCTTATATAAACACAGGGCACATTCTTCTTTAATGGGATGTTTTTATTGTGGCTTTACTGGAAGGCAAGGAAACGGCGGCTCCTTCTAAACTCAGTGGTCTTATGCAAATCATTCTAAGCTTCTTCTCTTGAAAAAACTTGACTGCACGTCATTCCCTGCCTTTGTAAAACCTTCCTGACATTGCTGATGAATCCTCACATGCATGATAGTGTAAAAGAAACCACCTTTGTTTAGACTCAAGAAAGATTGCCATCAAATTCCACCACGCTATTTCAAACAGGATTTCCATAAGAGCTACGGGAAAGGAGTGGTGATTATATCACAGAAACAAAACATATAAGTAAGAACTGCAAAAAATCAGCTTTCAAAATCTAAAATAATCTCCAAATAGAGCAGCAGTTTAGTTATAAGCACACTAAAGTACATTGATTTATATTCCACTATTATGAAGTTTATAATGATTACTTGGCAGGTAGAGCTGAAAAAAAATTGCCATGTAATTAGCTAGTATAAACAATATGGCTGGGATAAATCAAGTGTGTGAATTAATTTTAAAATATTAACAAGGAGGCAAATGATATTGACCAATTTCAAAGGCATCTAGTACTCGGTTAACTCAAACATTAACTTGCAATCTTCCCTCTCCAAATAATCTTCCCTTCCCTCCCTTGGTGCTTTTTCCGTTTTCTCAGTTTTATTAAATCAAACCACCATCCATCGTTTTCCAAGACACATCATTTTCAACATCCCCATTACTCCCCATTTCAAACCCTTTAACAAATCCTGGCTATTTTATGTACTAAACAGCTCTCGTGCCTGTCTATGTCTCCCCATCGCTACTACACCATCATCGTCCTAGTTCAACTACTCTCTTAGCCTATATTTCCACAATAATTGCCTAACTTCTTTCCAATCTTTTTTTCCCCTTGCAATAGCTAGAAATTGACTTTAAAAATATCATTTACAACCTATACTCAAATTCTTCACTAATTTCTTATTTCTCCTAAGATAAAGGTGAAACAGTGAGACAGTGCACTAAGTTGTGTCCGACTCTTGCGACCCCATGGACTGTAGCCTGCCAGGCTCCTCTGTCTATGGGATTCTCCAGGCAAGAATACTGGAGTGGGTTGCCATTTCCTTCTCCAGGGAAGTTTTCTTTAAAGGTAGTTTTCTTTAAAGTCACCTGCAAGACTTTGCACTCCAGCCCTACCTCCATCTTCATTCTCTACCTGCAAACACTTTCCTTCAATTTTGGGTGCAGAGGACTATTCATCCCCTGCTCATCTGTTTCCTTGTGAAGGGCAATGCTCTGTGAGTAACACTCCATCCTTTTGTGCCACTCCTATTCTTTCTGATCTCCACCTGTCTGCTGCCTCTGCATCTCTTGATTGGTTCTGTGGAAAAGAAAAAGACAGGCTACCCATGTTAAGCCTCTAACATGGAAGCATGAAGTTCTTTTTTCTCACCACTCCAGCTTTCTTTCCTGCTGTAGATCCTTATTCATGCTGTTCCTTCTGCCCTGGACATCTTTCCTTTCTCTTATCACTTCTCATATTGCAGTTCAAGTTTTCCCTTCTCTCTTTCACTGAGGTAAACCTTCCTTTATGTCCTCTTTCAACAGAGTTAAATTTACCACAATAGCAAGTTCACAAGTTTTTTTTTTTTTTTTCTTTATGACAGTTTGAGTAATACCCATCTCTTTCAACTCTTCTAAAAACCCTCTGAAGTCAGGGGCTACCTAGTTTTGTTCCCTACTGAATTCCTACTTCTTAACACAATACCCCTGAAACATTTGTGGATTGGCTGAATGAATGAATAAATGTCAAATAATCTTGGAAGATAATTAAAATGATAATAAAAATCCAAATTTGATATCAGCATGTACCATTTGCATTCTATGACTATGTACACCATAAAGTTTATCAAATAAGTAGAACTCTAAAGTTGGAAGGAAGTTTTGGTGAATTTATCCTTATCAAATGTTTCATAATTTGGACGTTTTCTATTTAGTATAGATTTCCCCCTAGACACACTATATTATACGGGCAAGGTTCTACTTTATGTAAATAATTAAATATGAGGAATGTCAAAGAAGAGGACTAGGGAGTAATTCATCAATTGATTCATAAAATATTTGCTAAATGCCTATCTTACATTTGGACAAATTGCTTAACTTCTGACAGGTGAGCTTCGTTTCTTTAAACGTGAAGATAATGTCTATCACAGGGCTACCATTAGAATTAAATAAGACAAAGTATGTGAAATTGCCCTGCATATCACCTGCTCAATATGGGATTTCAGTGGTGATTTTTATATTTACTGAATACTCTTAAATACTGAACATCATTTTATTTTTATAATAATAAAAAAACGAATTATGTTTATCTCTAATTTTTAGATCAAAAACTTCAGAGAGTTTAAGGGACTTATCAAAGGTTGCCCAGAAATTAGCAACAGAATCTGTGATAAAAAGTGAGATCTCCTAATTTCTATTCCACTGTACAATTATTTTTAACAAGGAATAGGTAGTTAGAACCTAAAATGGTAGAACTTATGTCTCATCAGTGTTCAGAGAGAGATGTTGCTCTTTAGTAACTATGGAGATAAATTTTGGGCCTGATGAACCATTTTGACATTTACAACCAGTTAAGATAACACCTTTTTTGTAGGCTTGAAAGATTTCCAAGTAAAATAGTCTCTGCAATTAAACAGAATGAAAACAAATAAACTAAAACAGTAACTGCCTCCTATTTCAGAAACAGAAGATTAAGGTAAGAAATGAAATTTACTAACATATTGCCTTTAATTTTTTCTTTTCCTATTCATATTTTGAAATATTCTCCTTCTTTATTTGCAATTTACTTCATATATTTTAAGTACATTATGACTCCTCTCCCTGAATGACCTTTGCCTGTCCAGACACCCCACATATAGATCCTTACAGTTACGACCCACCCATTTCCTACTTTTGCGTTACCCACAAGTCTTCATCATTTTCTCCAATTCTCATTGACATCTCTGCCCCCTTGACAGTGAGACTTCCTTGTATGAATTTGCTTAATTTATGTATGTGTTACACAGTATTCATTGCCAAGACATTTGGTTCCTTCCAGTCATCAAAAAAACATAGGAAAAAAAGTGTATTCATTTTCCAATAACAAACATTTAAATGGTTAAATAAATTGAAATTCTTCATTATTTTTGTTCCCTTTATCCTAATCTGATCTACCATCATCTAACATCTTCATGTCTTCATTTCTGCCCTCCATTCTCAGATATTTACTGAGTATTATCTCTGCTGCTCCAGACCCTTACATTCTTGGGATGGTAAATGGAAATATGATAAATAGATAACAAACAGATAGATAGATCATGCATATTTTGGGATGGACATGTACACATTGCTATATTAAAAATGAATAACCAACAAGGACCTACTGTATAGCACATGGAAATCTACTCAGTGTTATGTGGCAAACTGGATGGGAGAGGAGTTTGGGGGAGAATAAATGCATGTGTATGTATGGCCAAGTCCCTTTGCTGTTCACCTGAAACTATCATGACATTGTTAATCAGCTATACCCCAAAACAAAATAAAAAGTTTAAAAAAAGTACAAGCTATTGTATCAATATTTTTTTCTCTAATGACCCTTAGGCAGTATCTACTGGGCTGAACCATATGAAATTGCCAATATTCAACTTTTTATAACCACAAAAATAGCTTTGTCATATTGTTCAATCTAATAAAAGCATTAAAACCATTGATCAAAATGTGAGAAATGTCTCCCAGCTACACCCAGATGTTTTGTCACTTTTGAATGATTTTACTTCTTAAATGAATTAATGGAATTGACCTGATTGGGTCTTTTGTAGAAGCATTCTAATTTAAGTAAATTTTTGTTTCAATGCCACTTTATTAACATATGGATTGTAGATGATATAAAGTCAAAGGACAGTAACCCCCTAACTGGCCACCCTGTCAGCCCTCTCCCCAGGGAGAAAGGCACAGGGAGGAATTCTATCTGGCTTCTGATGCCCCCATGCTCCCTCCATGGCTCCTCCACAACTGTTCTACCACCTCCTTCTTTCTCTCTGCCTGTGCTCCAAGGCAAGCTTAAGTAAATGTTGTTTTTTTTTTTTTCCAGAGTCAGGCAACATTTATCCTAACCAACATTTACCCAAATCGATATACTTTAATTGAAACTAATGGCGGTTAGCTTAAACCAACAGATTTTTCACTGGCCTAAGTACATTAAATCAATGTATTTCTCAAAATTGCTATATCTTATGTAAAACAATGCATTTTCATTTTATTCAGGACACATTTTTACTTCACTCTAATCTGCCAAGTTAAAGAGTCAGACTGAAGTAATAGATTTCTTTTTTTATACTAGCCCTAAGATCTTGAATGAAAGAAATATATTAATCATTCAGATATATGAATTCAATTTCATTTGGTTTAATGTAACAGACATTTATTGAGCATCTACTGTTTGTGAGATACTTTGTTTGACACTCCAGGGGGTACGAAGTGATTAAGACAGAGTTTCCAGTGATAAAGGTTCATAATTTAGTGGTGTATACTTCCATGGACAGAATTAATTATAACCTAAGACAAACACCTAGGTAAATGTAATGGAGAAAGATATTAACTGACGGAGGAATTCAGAAGGAGATGCAAAAGAAGTTGCATTTAAGCTCATCTTTGAACGATGGAAACCAGAAGTGGTAAAAACATGCTGGATAGATTGGATAGATGGAACAGGATATTTACTAAGTAATACCAGATACTGTAACTAAATATACATCCTAAATTTTTAGGAGCTTAACAAAATAGAAATTAATTTCTCACACACAATATAATCTACCGCAACTATTCCTGATCAGAAGTTCACTATTTTTAACTTGACATTTCTAAAATGAAAGGTCCTTCCAACCGGTGACTTCAGCATCCCCTGGGACTTCAAGGGGGACTTCTGCATGCAGAAGTAGAAGGGGGAAAGAGCCTGGAGAAGACACATCTTCTTCTAACAGCTTTAGCCGAGAAGTGATACCAAACACTTCTGTTTATGTCCCATGGGTAAACACTGGTCTCACGTTGTATCTTGATGCAGATGGACCAGGAGATATTGATCTTATCTGGGAAGCGACATCCTAGTGATAACTACATACTGTGCAAGGACCAATATGAGCTTAAGAGGACACCAGCTTCTTTGTCACAGTCAAAGACACAGATGAGAAATATAGAGGGTAATGAACATGGCGTAAAAAGTAGATGATTACTATTTTAGAAGGAAAGCAAGGCCAGAGTATGAAGAGCCCTCTACACTATCCTGGAGTGTTAATTCTTCACATAAATGGGAGTCACTGAGTGGGATTCATGAGAGATCCCACAGAGCTCCCTCCTGCCTTCCCCATGTGAGGCAACAGTGTGAAGTCATCAGTCTGCATACTGGGACAGGGGCTTCTCCAGTCCCTAACCATGCTGGCACCTCGATCTTGAAATTCAGAACTATGAGCTTTAAGTGTCTATTATTTATAAGCTACGCTTTCTGTGGTAATTTGTTACAGGAGCCCTAAAGGACTAAATAGAGTCCTATTTGAATTTTTCATCAGTAAAATGGAGTAAGCAGTACCTCTTTCACAGCAATTTCCTCTGTGACTTACCTCTGGATTACCCAAAAGGGCAATGAGCTGATCTTCTATAACCATTTCTTTTAAAATGAAAATATATGTTTATATCACTTAGGTTATACAAACTCAAGAACAATGCTATGCTGTGCTTTGTCCCTCAGTTGAGTCTGACTCTTTCTGACCTCATGGACTGTAGCCCTCCAGGCTCCTCTGCCCGTGGGATTCTCCAGGCAAGAATACTGGAGTTAGTTGCCATACCCTCCTTCAGGGAATCTTCCCAACCCAGGAATCAAACCCAGGTATCCCGCATTGCAGGTGGATTCTTTACCATCTGAGCCAACAGGGAAACTCAAGAATACTGGAGTGGGTAGCCTATCCATTCTCCAGGGGATCTTTCTGACTCAGGAATTCCAGGGTCTCCTGCATTGCAACTGATTCTCTACCAGCTGAGTTATGAGATAATAATGTAGCTATCATTTGTTGAGGAATTACTGTATGCTGGATGTGTTGTATACATTCTAATCCTTACATAGACATAGAGGATAAATGTATGGACACCAAGGGATGAAAAGGGGAGTGGGATTAATTGAGAGATTGAGATACATACACTATTGATGTGCCTGTGTGCTCAGCCACTTCTGTCATGTCCAACTGTTTGCAACCCTATGGACTGTAGCCTGCCAATCTCCTCTGTTCATGGGATTCTCCAGGCAAGAATACTGGAGTGTGTTGCCATGCCCTCCTCCAGGGGATCTCCCTGGCCCAGGGATCAAACCCACGTTGTGTATAAAATAGGTAACTAACGAGAGCCTACTGTATAACAGGGAACTCTACTCAGTGCTCTGTGGTAAACTAAATGGAAAGGAAATCCAAAATAGAAGGGATATATATATATATATATATATACACATGTAGCTGATTCACTTTACTATATAGCAGAAACTAACAAAACATTATAAAGCAACTATACTCCAATAAAAAATTAACTTAAAAAACCACCTCACTTTGAGATTTCTTTCACTTAATGGTTTGGCCTTCTGATAGCCTTCTCTGCCCTGTTCATTTTTTGACTGAATTTCAACAGTGTCCTTGTGAGATGAACAAACCACAAAATTGTTCTGTTTTCAAGAAGGTGCACCTGTATTGCATTGGGTAAAGCTGGCAATTGCCTGCCTAATTGGGCACATGATTGTATTCTGCCAACATATCAGCATTTCCAGCAGGTACAACCCATGAGAAATGAAATTAACTCTTACTTTGGCATGAGCCACCAAGCAATCTTTTAGCCATAGGCTGGGGATTATGGCCATCTCTTTGAGCACTCAATTATACATGCAAGATTATTTGTTGCTTGATTGCTTACCTAAAATTTATTCATGAAGTTTCTTGTATAATTATGATTTATTGAAAATCACCAGGCTTACAAAGCTCTGTATCTATATTTTCTTTCTGTCCCAAGGGATAAAATGTGATATTTTGTTGTTGTTGTTTAATCACTAAGTCATGTCCAACTCTTTTGCAACCCCATGGACTGTAGCTTGCCAGGTTCCTCTGTCCATGGGACTTTCCAGGCAAGAATACTGGAGTGGGTTGCCATTTCCTTCTCAAGGGGATCTTCCAAACTCAGGGATCCAACCAGGTCTCCTGCATTGGCAGGTGGATTCTTTACCACTGAGCCATCTGGGAAGCCAAAAATGTGACATTTACATTGGTCATAAGAATACATGTATTTATTTATTCATAAAAAGCATAACATTCTATAACAATGAGAAAAATCCCCTTCCCTCTCACATGTGTGCATGCTCAGTCATTCAGCCATGTCTGACTCTTTGCTACCCCATAGACTGTAGTCTGCCAGGCTCCTCTGTCCACAGGATTCTCCAAGCAAGAATGCTGGAGTGGGTTGCCATTTCATCCTTCAGGGGATCTTCCCAACACAGGGATTGAACCTGCATCTCCTGCATTGGCAGGCAGATTCTTTACCACTGTGCCACCTAGGAAGCCCTTCCCTCTCACTTTCCGATGCGATTTCTGATACCGTTCCCACTTTGCCAAAAGAAAACCTTTCCCATCTTTGCTTAGTGGCTCAGTTCAGTTCAGTCAGTTCAGTCGCTCAGTCATGTCCGACTCTTTATGACCCAATGAACCGCAGCACACCAGGCCTCCCTGTCCATCACCAACTCCCGGAGTTCACTCAAACTCACGTCCATTGAGTCGGTGATGCCATCCAGCCATCTCATCCTCTGTCGTCCCCTTCTCGTCCTGCCCCCAATCCCTCCCAGCATCAGAGTCTTTTCCAATGAGTCAACTCTTCCCATGAGGTGGCCAAAGTACTGGAGTTTCAGCTTCAGCATCAGTCCTTCGAATGAACACCCAGGACTGATCTCCTTTAGAATAGACTGGTTGGATCTCCCTGCAGTCCAAGGGACTCTCAAGAGTCTTCTCCAACACCACAGTTCAAAAGCATCAATTCTTCAGCACTCAGCTTTCTTCACAGTCCAACTCTCACATCCATACATGACCACTGGAAAAACCATAGCCTTGACTAGATGGACCTTTGTTGGGAAAATAATGTCTCTGCTTTTGAATATGCTATCTAGGTTGGTCATAACTTTCCTTCCAAGGAGTAAGTATCTTTTAATTTCATGGCTGCAATCACCATCTGCAGTGATTTTGGAGCCCCCCAAAATAAAGTCTGACACTGTTTCCCCTGTTTCCCCTTCTATTTCCCATGAAGTGATGGGACCAGATGCCATGATCTTCGTTTTCTGAATGTTGAGATTTAAGCCAACTTTTTCACTCTCCAGTTTCACTTTCAACAAGAGGGTTTTTAGTTTCTCTTCACTTTCTGCCATAAGGGTGGTGTCATCTGCATATCTGAGATTATTGATATTTCTCCCGGCAATCTTGATTCCAGCTTGTGTTTCTTCCAGTCCAGCGTTTCTCATGATGTATGCTGCATATTAGTTAAATAAGCAGGGTGACAATATACAGCCTTGATGTACTCCTTTTCTTATTTGGAACTAGTCTGTTGTTCCATGTCCAGTTCTAACTGTTGCTTCCTGACCTGCATATAGGTTTCTCAAGAGGCAGGTCAGGTGGTCTGGTATTCCCATTTCTTGAAGAATTTTCCACAGTTTATTGTGATCCACACAGTCAAAGGCTTTGGCATAGTCAGTAAAGCAGAAATAGATGTTTTTCTGGAACTCTCTTGCTTTTTCCATGATCCAGCGTATGCTGTTAATTTGATCTCTGGTTCCTCTGCCTTTTCTTAAACCAGCTTGAACATCTGGAAGTTCACAGTTCACGTATTGCTAAAGCCTGGCTTGGAGAATTTTGAACGTTACTTTACTAGCGTGTGAGATGAGTGCAATTGTGCAGTAGTTTGAGCATTCTTTGGCATAGCCTTTCTTTGGGTTTGGAATGAAAACTGACCTTTTCCAGTCCTGTGGCCACTGCTGAGTTTTCCAAATTTGCTGGCATATTGAGTGCAGCATTTTCACAGCATCATCCTTCAGGATTTGAAATAGCTCAACTGGAATTCCATCACCTCCACTAGCTTTGTTCATAGTGATGCTTTCTAAGGCCCACTTGACTTCACACATCAGGATGTCTGGCTCTAGGTGAGTGATCACACCATCGTGATTATCTGGGTCTTGAAGATCTTTTTTGTACAGTTCTTCTGTGTATTCTTGCCACCTCTTCTTAATATCTTCTGCTTTTGTTAGGTCCATACAATTTCTGTCTTTTATCGAGCCCATCTTTGCATGAAATGTTCCTTTGGTATCTCTAATTTTCTTGAAGAGATCTCTAGTCTTTCCCATTCTGTTGCTTTCCTCTATTTCTTTGCATTGATCTCTGAGGAAGGCTTTCTTATCTCTTCTTGCTATTCTTTGGAACTCTGCATTCAGATGCTAATAACTCCTTTTCTCCTTTGCTTTTCACTTCTCTTCTTTTCACAGCTATTTGTAAGGCCTCCTCAGACAACCATTTTGCTTTTTTGCATTTCTTTTTCTTGGGTATGGTCTTGATCCCTGTCTCCTGTACAATGTCATCAACCTCGGTCCATAGTTCATCAGCCACTCTGTCTATCAGATCTAGGCCCTTAAATCTGTTTCTCACTTCCACTGTATAATCATAAGGGATTTGATTTAGGTCATACCTGAACGGTCTAGTGGTTTTCCCTACTTTCTTCAATTT
This sequence comes from Bos grunniens, assembly GCF_055505025.1. Classification (NCBI taxonomy): domain Eukaryota; kingdom Metazoa; phylum Chordata; class Mammalia; order Artiodactyla; family Bovidae; genus Bos; species Bos grunniens. Next base: position 75,677,727 of record NC_141170.1, read on the forward strand.
AAGTCTGAATTTGCCAATAAGGTGTTCATGATCTGAGCCACAGTCAGCTCCCAGTCTTAGTTTTGCTGACTGTATAGAGCGTCTCCATCTTTGGCTGCAAAGAATATAATCAATCTGATTTCAATGTTGATCATCTGGTGATGTCCATGTGTAGAGTCTTCTCTTGTGTTGTTGGAAGAGGGTGTTTGCTATGACCAGTGCATTCTCTTGGCAAAACTCTACTAGCCTTTGCCCTGCTTCATTTCATATTCCAAGGCCAAATTTGCCTGTTACTCCAGGTATTTCTTTACTTCCTACTTTTGCATTCCAGTTCCCTATAATGGAAAGGACATCTTTTTTGGGTGTTAGTTCTAAAAGGTCTTGTAGGTCTTCATAGAACCATTCAACTTCAGCTTCCTCAGGATGACTGGTTGGGGCATAGGCTTGGATTACTGTGATATTGAATGGTTTGCCTTGGAAAAGAAGAGAGATCATTCTGTCGTTTTGGAGATTGCATCCAAGTACTGCATTTTGAACTCTTTTGTTGACCATGATGGCTACTCCATTTCTCCTAAGGGATTCCTGCCCACAGTAGTAGATATAAAGGTCATCTGAGTTAAATTCACCCATTCCAGTCCATTTTAGTTCGCTGATTTCTAGAATGTAGATGTTCAACTCTTTCCATCTCCTGTTTGACCACTTCCAATTTGCCTTGATTAATGGACCTAACATTCCAGGTTCCTATGCAATATTGCTCTTTACAGCATCAGACCCTGCTTCTATCACCAGTCACGTCCGCTTAGTGGCTCAGTCCTGTACAATTCTGTGACCCCATGGACTATAGCCCACCAGGCATCTCTGTCCATGGGGATTCTTCAGGTAGGAATGCTGGAGTGGGTCACCAATGCCCTCATCCAGGGGATCTTCCCACAGGGGTCAAACCCAGGTCTCCTGCATTGCAAGAGGATCCTTTATTGCCTAAGCCACCAGGCACCCTCTCCCAATATGATTAGAAAGATGAGTTCTTCCTATTTCTTGTTTCTGAAAAAGGAGGCTACTGGGCCTTTTGTTCACTTTTATGGTGATTATGGTGCCTGTGAACACAGATACTCTCTCTTCAGCCGTCAAGGCCTAAGAGGCTGCTGCCGTGGCATTTAGTAAAGGCTACTGAGAAACTCAACAGAACCAAGTATCTTGGTTAGATCCATTGACTTGATTCTTCTATGTGAATCTTAAAATATAAATATTAGCTATGAGGCACTAGCTATAAAATTTTTAAAATCTATCCCCGTATGTTATTCTTGCTAATTTTTTACATATATATGGAAGTGCTATACTAAATCTGAATTTTGGAACTGGGTACCCTGGATCTAAGTCCTTATTCTACTATTTATTGATCATGTGACCAAGAATAAACACTAAACCTCTTCAGCTTCAGCTGTCTCCTCTGTATAAAAAGGATTAATAACATTGATTTGATGATTAAGCACAGAATATTTGTAGAGTGTCTACTACAATGCCAGCCATCTAATAGTCTTTACAATGTTGGTATTAATCTGTACAAACATAAGGCATATGCTTAATGATTGTGTACTAAGATTTATGTCACACATAAAAATAGAACAGAAAATTTAGTGGGATTTTTCCTTTTTCCTAGGCTTAGTGCTTGAGGTCCAAAGCTGAAGAAAAATTGGTATTGAGCCCCCTACATGCAAAAGAGAACTGGTAACAACTTTGTCCTGTCCTAACAGCTCCTTCTGTGTCTTACTTTAAGGCAGCAAAACTGGCCCTGCCACCAGCTGCCAAAACCAGAATGCTCCACAATTCACTTCTAGCTAAAAAATAATACTGGAAAAGGGAAAAGTTAGTTGACACCCTGGGGAAGGTAGTGTCTAAGGTTTGAAAGGAACTGTCCTTCCACTCCTTCTCAAAGCTAACTCACGATGGTAGGAAGAACCTCTTCTCAGAGGCCGGTGTTGTCTGAAAGGAGGAAGGACTCACATCTCTGTTTCCTGTTAGGTGATTGATTAACTAGTGTACTACAGTTGTTGAGAGAGAATGATTTGCATTTTCTGAAGCTTAGGGGCTTACAAGAGCACTGATACTGAGGTCTGGTTATTGTCTGGAGATTTCTGAAAGTGAGAAATGCTTTTGACAACAAGGCAAAAAGGAATCTCAATATAGTATGCCCAGGAATAAGATGGGGGCAGTTTTCTACCCGATCCCATTTTCTGCAGCCCTCTAAGACTATTGATAAAGAAAACAGGGATAGACATATATGCACTATTGATGCTATGCATAAAATAGATAACTACTGAGAATTGATTGCATATCACAGGGAACTCGGTGCTCTGTGGTGATCTAAATGGGTAGGAAATCCAAAAATGAAGGGGTGTGTGTGTGTGTGTATAGGGAGAGAGAGAGAGCTGATTCACTTAGCTTTACAGTACAAACTAACACAACATTGTAAAGCAACTATACGCTAATAATAATTTAACAAAGAAAAAAAGAAAACAACTATTTCAGATTCCAAAGAGTCCAGTGCTCTGAGGTAGAAGCAGATACCCCGGGCTGTCCAAATGTTCAAAACTAAGAGAACATGTTAGAGGCATGAATTGCTGGTAAGAGCTGGAGAGAGGCAGGAATTTCATCTCTACACGGGCCACAATAATAGAAAGTCTCAGGTTACAGCTGATCACTGCTGTAGTAAACTGCACAGACTCTCCATGTGGAGACCAATACATTGGCAGAGACACCAACAATGAATACAAGGTACTAAGCCAGAGTGAAATTAGGGAAACTTTCCTGCAACCAAGTCCGAGAAAATGATTTCTTTCCCATTTATTCCCCTGCCCATCCCTCATTCCTGAGGCTTTGAAAAGGGGCAGTTGCTTTAGAATAGAATGAAGAAGGAAAATAAAGGCCCATCCCCAAATCAGATCTCTTTGATAAGGAAGTGTGTATTAAGCGATTAAAATGATAATAAAAATAGCAGTTATTATATTAATAGCTAATCCATACTTCTTTCACTCTATTCCAGGCAATATTCCAAGTTCTCCTCCACATATAGAAGAGCTGTATAATGTAGGTTATTTTATTATCTCCATTTGCTTGCTAAGGAAATGAAGCCCATTTGAGTTTGAGTGACTTACTCAAGGAACCAAAACTAGTAGTTGGTGGTTCTGTGATTGAAACCAATAGAATATGGCACTGGCATCTGCATTCCTAGACATGAGTTCAAAATTGTAATCCGGACTGAAATTTTAATAGTAAAAATGTACACAAGTTTTTACTGAAGGATGTGAGAAGAGAATATGACAGAGTAAGTGTGAAGACAAATCCTGGAGAAGAATAGAAGCATCTCATAGTTATACCTTAATGAGTTAAAACTGCTCAATAAACTCTCATGATTTTAAAAGCATAGGAAAAAATATATAGATGATATATAATATACATGCATTTTATATGTATGTGTGTGTGTGTGTGTGTGTGTGTGTGTGTATACACACAGTGATAATGGTTTAGTTGCTAAGTCATGTCCGACTCGAGATCTCATGAACTGTAGCCTATCAGGCTCCTCTGTCCATAGGATTTTCCAGGTAAGAATACTGGAGTGGCTAGCCATTACCTCCTCCAGGATATCTTCCTAGCCCAGGGATCAAATCTAGGTCTCCTGCACTGCAGGCAGATTCTTTATCGACTGAGCTACCACGGAAGCACCTTATATGTGTGTGTGTGTGTGTACATGGATATGGAGGCTTCCCAGGTAACTCAATGGTAAAGAATCCACCTGCAATGCAGGAGATGCAAGTTTGATCCCTGGGTTGAAAAGATCCCCTGGAGTAGGAAATGGCAGGCCAGTCTAATATTCTTGGCTAGGAAATCCCATGGAGAGAAATGCCTGGTGGGCTACAGTCCACGTAGATGCAAAAGAGTCAGATGCAACTTAGTGACTAAACAACGAACACACACATATATATATGAAACAAATTTAACACTTATAAGGGCACCTAGTAAATTTTGTTAAAAGAATGTTACTCATATAACAACAACTACCATAATGTGTATAATTTGCATAACATATGTGCAAATTCTATGCAAATGTTAGAGATTATTATTGACTATAATTGAAATTATTGACAAACTGTATTGAATTTATTTTTATTTCCTAAATGTTTACCCTGAGTTTTCTTTATTTAAAAGCCAGAGAAAATAAACATAGATATATCCTCTTAAGAAAACCAACTCTCAAAAAAAAAAAAAACCCAACTCTCATTCTTTATATTTATGTAATTACAATGGAAATGGTAGATGCATGATCACAGGGGAAGTTAAATATAAGATTGAAGAAAATATTAAAAAGTACAGCAGTCTGGCTAAAATGAGTCTGTACTAGCACAGGGGAGGGTCCTGGTGACATGCTAGGTCTTCTCCTCATCTAATTTTGATAATATGATTGATGATGTGATTTCTTATAAGAGGTGGAAAGAAACAACATCAAAACTAATCACATTATGCTGGCATTTGAAAGCCTGAATAAAAGGTATGTGAACTCATTACAGGAGGATATATTTTCATTTGAAATTTAAATTTGCCAGCCCATCCATATTTGTCTGGGAAAGTTGTGAATTTGTTTGTAGATGAAAATGACCAGAGATGAGTAATCAGTTCTAGCTGATTACAGTTTATAATAGGCAGCCCAGGGACTTCCCGGCAGTTACAGATCTGCCTTTACAGATCTCAAGAATAAGGAGGATGATGCGATGCCCTGAGTCTTTGTGGCCATATTTCTATGTCCCTTCAAAGGAAGAATGACCCCCCTCCACCAGCCAGATGCTAATGAAATTTCTATTTGCAAACGTGGTTTTCTCTGTAGTTAGATTTTTTCCTTTAAAATGGAAATGTTTAGGAGTTTTAGTTGAGAGGATAGTACGCCTTTATTTCATAGACTTTTCAATGATATAGTCATGACTGTGTGGCAGTGTCTACCAAGGGGGATATTAACTTTAATATAAAAACACACAGCTAGAAGAACTCAAGAAGTCTATCATTTTTCCAATATGCAGTATTCAAACCCCACAGTAGCACACCCTACACTTAAGCTATCAAGAAATTTAGGCTATTTGAAATGTTACAAATGTGCAAGCAATACCCATTATCCTAGATGGGCAATACAATTTATGGAAGATATAATAAATAGAGGGAAATTTAGTATGTTTGTTCAATACAGAGTAGGTAATTGAAGTACAGGATCCAAAGTAAAACCATAAACAATAATTAGATAGTGAAAATGTGGAGAGTTAACTGTGACCCACATAATAATACAGCTGAGCATCAGCAAAGACAGAAATTGGCTTGCATTTGGAAACAGATTATAAAGGGAATGTGTGCTTAATAAACATCTGGAGAAGCTGTGATGATATCTGAAGAAGAAGATTTTGAAGAAGGGAACTCTCTAATCTTAACCTTACAATCTTAATTTGTGGAGGAACATATGATTACGTAGATGTTATTATGTACATCTGGAGTGGAGTTAGTATAATATCCTTATGAGCCTCAGCATTGAGCAAATTGCAATAAAACTGTGTAGAGTTGCTTAGTATAGCTAGCACCACTGATAGTTTCAAGTTAAAAGTTCTCCTCAAGTTTGCAGTACTGTTTAGGGTCTTGGGTGCAAAGAACAGAAAGAGATTATGTCTACATTAAGCAAAAATAGAATTTAATGGAGAGATACAAGGGGCTCACAGCATTACTGGGGGTGAAAGGATAGAACTGTAAAAATGAGTAGGGCAAAGCAGCAGGAATAGTCTTGGGTAAAGTGAAAGTGAAAGTCTCTCAGTCGTGTCCAACTCTCTGCAACCCCATGGACTATAGAGTTCATGAAATTCTCCAGGAGAGAATACTGGAGTGAGTAGCCTTTCCCTTCTTCAGGGGATCTTCTCAACTCAGGGATCAAACCCAGGTCTCCTGCATTGCAGGCGGATTCTTTTAACAGCTGAGCTACAAGGGAAGCCCAAGAATACTAGAGTGGGTAGCCTATCCCTTCTCTAGTGGATCTTCCCAACCCAGGAATCAAATCTGGGGTCTCCTGCATTACAGAAGGATTCTTTACCAACTGAGCTATCAGGTAAGCCTCAGTCTTGGGTAACGTACTCTCATTTCAGCTGCAATGCACACTTTCTAACCAGTACCTACCACACAACCAAGAGTCAAAGTACCAGGAGAGAACATCTGATTGGTTGATGGTAAATTGAATGTACAGCCATCATTGTACTGGGACAGACAGGCAGACTATGTCACCTGAAACTTTCCTTAGGAAGCATGTGCTTCTTAATGCCTATTATGTTACAAACACCTTTGTGTCTGTTATATACAAAAATTATATAATATATATTAATATTATATAATAAACATCACAAAGCTTCAGGAAGTTTTGCCTTTTGGGAATTTATTTTATACATTTAATTACTGCAGGAGGTAAGAAAGAGAAGTACAAGATAGAACCAAAAATGGGAGCGTGTGTTACATACAAGGAAGGAGATGCCATAAAAGTGCTATAACATACCACATGTTACACAGCTTGAATAAAAGAAATGAAAATCATGAGCACTGTCCAATGAGTCAGTTAGGGTGGCCATAGTTGATTGACCAAATCAGAACATTTTTGAGAGTGAAAGGCTTACCATTAATATTTTTGCCCAGACAATAGGCTTAAATAGGAGTATCCCTGGTTTATCATATCCTTAGTATATAAGAATGCAATAATCTTGAGAATGACAACATTCTACAAAAGACATTGTTTACTGGCTTTGTCCACTTGAGGCAGAAACAACAGGAACAGCGTCGATTGAAGGATGGAAATGTTCTTTTTTAATGTGCCCAGTGTGTGAAATCTGCCCAAAGTGTGTCAGACGTTAACTACATGTGGTTATTGATCTCTTGAAATGTAGCTAATATGACTAAGGAACTAAATATTTAACTTATTTCAATTTAATTAATTTAAATGTGAATATATATGCATGCCTGGTGGCTACCAATAAGAATAGCACAGAACTAGATTTTAATTTTAACTTAGGGTTCATTAGATGTATATAGCTACTTACCACAAGATTCTAAGAGGTGTTTTAACTTGGGACTTCATCATGGAAGAAGGATTAATGGTTACTTAATATTCATAGACTAAAAATGATAAGTGATATTCAATTGGAATAAGTGAAAAAATATATACCAAATATGGCAAATAAGTCTCTGATATTTATTTCTAATTCCATTTCATTAAGTAGTTGTGAAATTCTGGATATTCTCTTTGTTTCTTATTGTAGGAAAAGTAAAATAATTTACTCTCTTCCATTCTAGGTTCTTGGCTGAGACCCTCTTGTAATAAAAGCTATTAATAAGAGAAAAACAAACAGAAGTTTAATAACACGTATGCTTCCTATACACATGACAGATACTCAGGAATACTAAGCCAAAATGGCTTGAAACACCACCTGAAATTCTATCTTCAGCTATTATTTTTCTCCCCTCCCTTTGCTCACGCAGAGTTTTGCTTTGTTTTGTTTTGTTTTCTTTTATCTGTGACTGATCTTCTGCTTTGGAAGCCATCGTTGGTGTGAGATGCTAACTAATTGCTTTACCCCAGGAATGACCTCTGTCAAAATAATCCCAAAGTCCTTAGTTCTTTTTCTTATCTATTTGCTTCTGTGTGTGTCCACCCTGCTTCTGAGGGAAGAAAGGGATTTTATATTTCATTTCTTGGCATAAAGAGTAACTACAGCTTGAGTGTAACAAATTGGGTCCCCCACTGGGCTAAAGTTTCGGATACCATTAAGCAGTATAATAGCATGGTTGGAAATACAGGCTCCGGTGAAAAGCTATTCAATCAATTACTAACTGGATGATCTTGGGCAAATTATTTATGTTTCTTGAGTCTCAGTTTCCTCGTTTATAAAACAAATTTTAAAATGTGCTTTCCTCTACAAGTTACTGTGGGGCTGTGCATATAAAGCACAAAGTGCGGTTATAATGCTGATATAAAGTAAGCATTAATTCAAGTCAATTATACTTTTGAGCCCCTGTCGAGTATGCTAAGGGCTGCAAAATGTGTCACAGAGCTGACAGTTTAGTGGCAATTCTGCCCGCACCCCAACTCCTGACTCTATGTTGATATATGTCCATAGCTTGATGGGAGTTCTCTTGTGTGTAACTTTGTTTTCCTCTTGCTGCCCTTAGAATTCTCTCTTTAACTTTTGCCATTTAATTATGACATGTCTTGGTGTGGATCTCTTGGAGTTCATCTTGTTTGAGGCTCTCTGTGATTCCTATAACTGGATATGTGTTTTCTTCTTCAGGTTTAGGAAGTTTTCCACCATAATTTTGTCAAATACTTTTTCAAACTTCTCTCTTTCTTCTCCCTCTGGGATCCCTAGAACGTGAATGTCAGTACACTTGATTTTGTCTCAGAGATCCCTTAAACTGTTCTTTTTGTTTTCTTTTTCATCTTGATGTTCTATTGGGTGTTCTCCATTATTCTATTTTCCAGACCATTTATGTGTTCTCCTATGATGCTGGGAGGGATTGGGGGCAGGAGGAGAAGGGGACGACAGAGGATGAGATGGCTGGATGGCATCACCGACTCGATGGACATGAGTTTGAGTGAACTCCGGGAGTTGGTGATGGACAGGGAGGCGTGGCATGCTGTGATTCATGGGGTCGCAAAGAGTGGGACACGACTGAGTGACTCAACTGAACTGAACTGATATCATATAGTCTCGCCTTTATTCTTTCTAATTGTTTTTTTCATTTTGGCTATTGTATTCTTCAGTACTGACTGGTTCTTTTTTATATTTCTAGTTCCTTGCTTAAATTTTCACTGTGTTCATCTATTCTTTTCCCTAGTTGTTAGCATTCTTATACTAATGCTTTGAACTCTTTATCTGATAAATTAGTTATCTCTGTTCCATTAGTTGTTTTTTCAGTTATTTTCTTGTTCTTTCACTTGAAACAAATTTCTGTGCCCTTGCATTTTGCTTTAATTTTCTTGGTCTCTAATAAACTAAGTGAAACAGTTACCAATTCTGGTCTTTAAGTTGTGTTTTTGTGTGGAAAGCACCCCTATCCTCCTGGAGATGGAAATGGAAACCTATCTCCAGTATTCTTGCCTAGAGAATCCCATGAACAGAAGAGCCTAGAGGGCAATAGTCCATGGGATCACAAAGAGTCAGACACAACTGAACAACAACAATCATTATCTGCTCTGTGTGTGACCTCTGGCTTTGGTGGGACAGCTGCATCTGAAGTAAGAATGAGTTGTGTCTTCTTTCAAAGTGTGCTGACCCCTATTATCTTGTTGGGAGGTAGGGACAGAGATAGAGGGCTTAGAGCCAGAGCCATGTGTCAGCTGGGATTTCTGCTATGCTCAGTGGTCAACAACACCCTATAAGAGGTTGGGTTGGGTCTTAAGGTACTGGAGCAGAAGCCCTGAGGACTGGATTCTAGCTTGTTCCATTTCAAGTGTGTGCTCTCCTCACTCTCAGCAATGGTATCATTGGCCCAGAGGTAGCAATGCCGGAGCAAGAGGGGCAGAGTGGGAGTCCAGTCCGGGCCAGAGCACATGCTGAGGCTGTCTCAGCATACAATCAGAGCTCCAGACAGTTCCAAGAGCACCAGTAATGGTTACCCTTGCCACGTTCAGACGTAGTGCCAGGTCCAAGCCAGCTCCTTCACACTACAACTGCACATTGTCCTCACCTATGACAGGTTTCACTCTAGCTGGGAGCTGTACAGGTGAGTAAGAGGGGTCAGGGCAAGCACTTGGTCTGGGCCAGGATGCAAGCTGGGGTAGGCGTGGGAAATCAGCCAGAGTAACAGGCAGTTCGGTTCAGTCACTCAGTTGTGTTCAACTCTTTGCAACCCCTTGGACTGCAGGACTCCAGGCCTCCCTGTCAATCACCAATTCCCAGAGTTTACTCAAACTTGTGTCCATTGAGTCGGTGATGCCATCCAATCATCTCATCCTCTGTTGTTCTCTTCTCCTCCTGCCTTCATTCTTTCCCAGCATCAGGGTCTTTTCCAATGAATCAGTTCTTCACATCAGGTGGCCAAAGGATTGGAGCTTCAGCTTCAGCATCATGTCCTTCCAATGAATGAATATTCAGGACTGATTTCCTCTAGGATGGACTGGTTGGATCTCCATGCTGTCTAAGGGACTCTCAAGAGTCTTCTCCAGCACCACAGTTCAAAAGCATCAGTTCTTCAGTGCTCAACTATCTTTGTAGCCCAAATCTCACATCCATACATAACTACTGGAAAACATAGCTTTGACTAGATGGACCTTTGTTGGCAAAGTAATCTCTCTGCTTTTTAATATGCTGTCTAGCTTGGTCATAGCTTTTCTTCCAAGGAGTAAGCATCTTTTAATTTCATGGCTGCAATCACCATATGCAGTGATATTGGAGCCCCCCCAAAATAAAGTCTGTCACTGTTTCCACTGTTTCCCCATCTATTTCCCATGAAGTGATGGGACCAGATGCTATGATCTTAGTTTTCTGAATGTTGAGTTTTACGCCAGCATTTCACTCTCCACTTTCAATTTCATCAAGAGGCTCCTTAATTCTTCTTCACTTTCTGCCATAAGGGTGGTGTCATCTGCATATCTGAGATTATTAATGTTCTACCGGCAATTTGATTCGAGCTTCTGCTTCTTCCATCCCAACATTTCTCATGATGTACTCTGCATATAAGTTAAATAAGCAGGGTGACAATATACAGCCTTAACATACTCCTTCCTGATTTGGAACCAGTCTGTTGTTCTATGTCGAGTTCTAACTGTTGCTTCCTGACCTGCATGCAGATTTCTCAGGAGGCAGGTCAGGTGGCCTGGTATTCGCATCTCTTTCAGAATTTTCCACAGTTTATTGTGATCCACACAGTCAAAGGCTTTGGCATAGTCAATAAAGCAGAAGTAGTTTTTTTTCTGGAACTCTCTTGCTTTTCCCATGATTCAGCAGATGTTGGCAATTTGATCTCTGGTTCCTCTGCCTTTCTAAAATCAGATTGAACATCTGGAAGTTCACAGTTCATGTACTGTTGAAGCCTGGCTTGGAGAATTTTGAGCATTACTTTGCCAGCATGTGAGATGAGTGCAATTGTGCAGTAGTTGGATCATTCTTTGGCATTGCATTTTTTGGGGATGGGAATGAAAACTGTCCTTTTCCAGTCCTGTAGCCACCGCTGAGTTTTCCAAGTTTGCTGGCATATTGAGTGCAGCACTTTCACAGCATTGTCTTTTAGGATTTGAAATAGCTCAACTGGAATTCCATCACCTCCACTAGCTTTGTTCATAGTGATGCTTCCTATGCTCGCTGGACTTTGCATTCCAGGATGTCTGGCTCTAGGTGAGTGATCACACCACCATGATTATCTGGTCATGAAGATCTACTTTGTATAGTTCTTCTGCGGTTCTGCTGTGTATAGTTCTTCTTGCCACCTCTTCTTAATATCTTCTGCTTCTGTTAGGTCCATACCATTTCTGTTCTTTATTGTGCCCATCTTTGCATGAAAATGTCCCTTGGTATCTCTAATTTTCTTGAAGAGCTATCTAGTCTTTCCCATTCTATTGTTTTCCTCTATTCTTTGCATTGATCACTGAAGAAGGCTTTCTTATCTCTCCTTGCTATTCTTTGGAACTCTGCATTCAGATGAGTATATCTTTTCTTTTCTCCTTTGCCTTTACCTTCTCGTCTTTTCACAGCTAATTGTAAGGCCTCCTAAGACAACCATTTTTCCTTTTTGCATTTCTTTTTCTTGAGGATGGTCTTGATCCCTGCCTCCCGTACAATGTCACGAACCTCTGTCCATAGTTATTCAGGTACTCTATCAGCTCTAATCCCTTGAATTTATTTCTCACTTCCACTGTACAATCATAAGGGATTTGATTTAGGTCATACCTGAAAGGTCTAGTGGTTTTCCCTACTTTCTTCAATTTAAGTCTGAATTTGCAATAAGGAGTTCATGATCTGAGTCATAGTCAGCTTCTGGTCTTGTTTTTGTTTCTTCATCTTTGGCCGCAAAGAATATAATCAATCTGATTTCAGTGTTGACCATCTGGTGATGTCCATGTGTAGTGTAACAGGCAATCTCAATTTAATTCCTCCACCTGGTTTTAGGAGTAAGCAAGTATATACATATTCTTCATGAGGAGAGTTTGAGTTGCTCACAGCCTCCTTGCCAGTTCCACTGGTCTTCAAACCAGCCAAGAGGAATTATCTTCCTGATATCAAACTCCAGGGCTGCGATGCTGAATACGTGGTTTGAACCACTCACTCCCCAGGGAGGATCTTGAAATTTTTTCATTCCCCTCTTTCTTTGCCCCCCGTGGGGTACAGGTCCCAATCTACTCACTGCTCTTCTTCTACCTGACTTTGTATGTATCTTCTTTATAGCCTTGATTGTATGACTCTTTCTGCCAGTCTCCAGTTTATTTTCAGTGAGAATTGCTCTTCATGTAAATGTATGTTTGATATATTCATGCATGGCAATGACTTCCATTTCCTCCTACTCCACATCTTGATATCCTTCCCCTATATTCACTATTATTGTAGATGACCTTTCAGATATAATCTGAAGTTCACTTTGTGTGTATATATTATATCCTCTGTGTGTGGACCAATGTTTCTCAAATTATGAGGGCTGAAGGACCAGTTCTCTTTTTGAATCTGTTGATATTAATAGGCAGCTCACACTACACACAATCCATCACACGACAGAGAACACTAAAACCAATTAGTAACCAGTGCAGTAACACAAAGCAGGAGACCATGAGCTTGAATGTTACAGTGACAGCAAATTGCCATAAAAGTTTCTAGACACTTTTCATTTATATACCAGCTACAAACAGTGGGTGCACTAACTCCTGTAAAGATTACATGGCTAGTAGCTCTGCTATAAATTACATTAATATGGGAATAAGCCTACCATGTGCATTGGTGCTACTGCAAAGAATGGGTGGAGGAGGAAGAGGAGAAAACTTCCCATTCTAATGACTTGCGTATTAGATGACTGTGTATAGTTTGCACCCTGTTCATACTGGGAACATTAATGTGCATCTATATCCACTGCAAATAAAGTGTTCTTTCATTCAGGTCCATTGAATCCTCCACAGTAAATAAAAGTTTTGCAGCTGTTGTGTGGGAAAGTTGAGGGAGGAAGTTTTCAACTTGCTTTTATGAAAGACTCAGAAACATAAATGGAAAATAATTAGATTTCAATTGACAGTAGGGTAAGGGATTGATGATAGTAGTAGTAGATATAGGGTAATATTTAGTATCCTAAATATCCTAATATATATGAAGGAGAATATTTACTAATCATTTTCCTGAAAAAAGTTAATACTGTTTTTTTTAAAGTTATTCATTTTGTTCCCAAAGATTATCAACCATATGTCAAATCAGATCATATCTTAAGGGTCATCTTTCATAAAGACAAATTTAATAAACTAGCTTATGACATATTTCTAAATATAACTAATAAAGAAATGTGTTTGATCACTTACAAATTTTTAATAAACTAGGATAAAATGGATATACTTATTGAACTTAGGCATGAGGGGAATCACGCCTCTGATTAGTTATATTTGTAGGTATCTGCTATTTTCCAACTCTTAAAGAATGCTTTTTGATGATTTTACACATTATATGATGGTATCTGCTATATTTTTAATTGGAAGATAAAGAAATGTAGAATCTAAAATTATCCATAATCCCAGAATTTAAATGCAAACACTAAATTACCTTGTGGTGTATTCAGCACCATCATTTCAATAATAGCGATTTTTGTGCTTGACGTAACTAGGCCTGCCTAACATTTCTGCTTCCCATAGTAATAAGTTTTTGTGGGAAATGAAGATTCCAAAACTTCAGCAAAACTTTGAATAGGAAGCTCTTTGTTGATGCAACCACTATAACACTGGACTATCTTGGTCTTGTGAATAAGACTCTGATACTCACAAAAGAAGAAATTATTTGGAGATTTTTAGCTCAGCAAGAATCAATTCTTAAGTCATATCTAAATTCTTGTAAATTCAGAATCAAAATCCAAGTTAATGAGGTTTGATTGTATCCTGGGCTATTGATAAAATTGCAATGCCACAGAACACAGTGACTCTCACTGAAGTTGCACTCATTGCAGCTTCAACAAGGTTTGTGGAGGGCATATTCTTCCCGGCACCCAACATCAGCGCTTTTTAATTACACTCTTATGTGGTATAAGGTAGACCTATAAGGTGACCTATCAGAGGAAGTCAGCACTTTTTGAGTCAGCACCAGCATATTTTTTTTACCTCACTCTGCAGCCCCCTATTCACTTTCAAATGGATCAGGTTTCCTTTCTTTGGACCTTAGCTTTAGTCCATTAGAGTTTCCCCTAAAGGCTATTTTATCAAACAAAGCCAAACCCTTTAGAAAAGATTGTAGTAAGTTCTTTGCAGAATTATAGCCTATGTTTTGTTTATGTATAGTGAACACTTACTGAGTTAGCACTCCCCATAGGAAAATCTGGGAAGATATCAGGAAAATGTTTTCAGTAATTGCTACTTGGTTTGATCTCCTGGTATTTTGTGGTGTGTTATGCAGCATTAATGGAATAGCCTGAGATTCTCAGGGTATAAAAGAGCTTCTAAGTACAGGTCTATTATCAAAGGTAAGGGAGTCAATTTTAACTCTCAAAGGGAATCAAGCAAGTTGGTATTTAAATGTTGTTTTTGGAGGAATGTGACAACATGCCTATAGAAGATTTAATCCATTTCAATGTTTTATGTGTGTGTGTGTATGAGCACGCCTAATCACAAATGTTATCTGGTTCCTCATTTTCAGGTACGCAGAAATATCTAATAAAGTTATATTTGGGGACAAACCAGTCAATTAACTTCAGAATACCTATCATAGATGTTTATTGTTGGTGCTCAGTCGCTAAGTCTTATCTGACTTTCTGCAACCACATGGACTGCAGCATGCCAAGCTTCCCTGTCTTTCACCATCTCCCAGAGTTTGCTCAAACTCATGTCCTTAAGTCGGTGATGCCATCCAACCATCTCAATCTCTGTCACCCCTTTCTCCTCCTGCCCTCAATCTTTCCCAATAGATGTTTGTAATTCATATAAATTTTGAAATTCCTGGAAAGTCTGCCAACATTTAATTTGGCCTGAAAACTGTTATTTCTGGTCTCTAATCTTCAGTATTCTTATTCATAATACTTGAGACCTGGGAAGTGACAGAGGAGGCTGTCATTTATAAGGAGAAGGTCATAAGCAAGTTTATATCACTTATCACCTTGGTAGTTCACTAAGTTCAACTGCCCAATGACTAAACTCTTCTCCTGGATCTGAAATCTGGCCTTGTCAATGGGTAATCAAAATGTCCATTAATTTGGTGGAAATATAAGCACATCCCACCATCTGTAGTCTTCAGGATACACTTATTTTTATTCCATATTATAGTGATTGCAGCCATGAAATTAAAAGATGCTTGCTCCTTGGAAGGAAAGTTATGACCAACCTAGATAGCATATTAAAAAGCAGAGACATTACTTTGCCAACAAAGGTCTGTCTAGTCAAGGCTATGGTTTTTCCAGTGGTCATGTATGGATGTGAGAGTTAGACTATGAAGGAAGCTGAGTGCCAGAGAATTTATGCTTTTGAACTGTGGTGTTGGAGAAGACTCTTGAGAATCTCTTGGACTGCAAGGAGATCCAACCAGTCCATCCTAAAGGAGATCAGTCCTGGGTGTTCATTGGAAGGACTGATGCTAAAGCTAAAACTCCAATATTTTGGCCACCTCATGTGAAGAGTTGACTCATTGGAAAAGACCCTGATGCTGGGGGCCAGGAGGAGAAGGGGATGACAGAGGATGAAATGGCTGGATGGCATCACCAACCCGATGGACATGAGTTTGAATTAACTCCAGGAGATGGTGATGGACAGGGAGGCCTGGCATGCTGCAATTCATGGGGTCGCAAAGAGTTGGAGACAACTGAGCAACTGAACTGAACTGAACTGAAAGTGCATCTTTATTTTGCTGTATCTTCAGTCTTGGATATCTAGAGTGTATTTCACTAAGACAGATGCTCCAGGCACATTCTCAATGTACCTGGTCTCTAGGTAAGGAAGGAGAGGACAGTAGCAGACTCTATGACAGGGATTCTAGCTAAGATGGGTACTGGGAGCTGTTTTTCTGATGGTACCTGGAAATATGAAGTATGCTCTTAAGAATCTGGTTTTTGAATTCCCATTGAGTTACTTCCTCAGCTACTTGGATAGCCTCTCCAACCCTTAGTTTTCTCAGCTGTGAAATGGGATGAAAGGACATACGTTAGAGCGTTGCCATTATAATCACAAAGATAGGGCATCTTAAGAACTTACGGGTAGTTGAGAACTTACAAGTAGTTGTCACTTTAGATAACTGAAGAAAAGAGGATGAATCTCTGACACTTTAAGGAAAGAAAAAAATGGGTACAGGTATCTTAACTGAACCTAAAAAGTGATTCATTAAGCGAAGTTGTTAGGAGATATTGGGTATTTACTTGGAGGATAACACAAAATCTGCCTGGTATACCTGAAGCAATTTACCCACTGGATGTGCTATGGACCCTGAGATTCCAAATTCATTTTTTTGTGAACTTGGATATTAAAAAATGTGTGAAAACATAAAAAATAGTAAATAGAATAATAAAAGTTAATATATATTGAGTGATTTCTAAGCAACATGAACTGTCACAGGATAGTTACCAATATTATTTAATCATGTTAGTATTAAAAATAATAGCTAATATTTATTGAGTGCTGACAGTGTGCCAGGCAATATTCCAAGTGTTTGATTTAAGCTAAAATATCCTGAGTTAGATATGTTTTTATATTCACCTTAAAAATGAGGCACAGATAGTCAAAATAATTTGTCCAGTACTTTGCTTCTAGTAAGCAGGCAAGATCAGATTAGGAATTGGAACAGCCTGATTCTAGTATAGACTCTTAATGCCTAAATTTACCAGAGCATTCTGTCTTCACCCAATGCCCTGCCTTTTATCTAAACTTTAATGTGTCTGTTAAAAAAAATGCTTAACTATGTTGACTTTTAGGGTAGCTTGAAAGTACGAAAGAAAGAGGCTGTTTTACATGTCAAAGTGGAAGTCTGGTTTAAATAGACAGTGAAAGTGGCCACAAGAGGGTAGTGGTTGGGTGGCTAAGTGTGATGTCACTGGAGCCACATTCTTGGTTTTACATCCAACTATTTTGGGCTTCCCTGTTTCTTAGATGGTAAAGAATCCTGCTTGCAGTTCAGGAGACCTGGGTTTGATTCCTGGATTGGGAAGATCCCCCAGACAAAAGAATAGTGCCCACTCCAGTATTCTTGCCTGAAGAATCCCATGGACAGAGGAGCCTGGCAGGCTACAGTCCATGGTGTCACAAAGAGTCAGCCACGACTGAGCAATTTACCCTACTGAGCAATTTAACACTACTACTACTCTGCCACTCTTTGGCAATTATTTTTCCTTTTAGCTCAGCTTCCTTATCTGAAAATAAGTTTATTAGTACCTTCTCAGAGATTTCTCTGAGTTAGTATAAGTTAATGTGATTAAAGTATTTAGAGCAAGTTCTGACATATTAATAATAAGCAATGTGTAGATTAGTTAATGTTATCATTTGGATCCATATGCAGAGCTAGAATCATAAGTCTTCTGGAAACAGATTTCAACACACTAAGAGTTGATTTAAAAGACTGTCCAAAGGTGGAACTAGGAGAAATGAGCTCCTCATCATTGGAAGCATCCAAGAAACCCAGATTTGGTATAACTTCTGGGAGGTCATACTGACTGGATCACTTCAGGCCAGCTCGCTAGAAACTGACCTTTAATTAGGAGGTTTTATGCTTCTGTGACCATTTGTAATCTTTATCTATAATGGCCACATCGGAGCCAGTTAATACAAGAGAATGAAGAACTAAAGTAGTTAGAATAGTGAGGTGTGCTGGGAAGAGACAAAGGCTTAAGTCAGCAGAGAGCTTGACCTTGCAACTTGGGGAAAGTCCTTAACTGCTTTGAATTTTTCATAGGGAGGGAGAGAGATGCTCTGGGATACAGTATGTAACTTAGGATGTATAAAGTACTATAGATAAGGGTTTCATTTACTATGAGAAAGAAGGAATCAACTAAGGCCTAGAGCATGAAATACCACCCAGGATGATCTAAAGCTAAAGAAGCAGAGAACCAGGAGGACACTGGTTTGCTGGAGGGGCTGAATTAGGATATTAAAGCACAGAAATGGAGGAACTCCAGATCCTGGAAACAAAACTATTTGCTGCATAAATCTACCTGAGACTTCTAGCAACATCTGTCCCATCCTCCCAGGCAGAGCTCCATCAAGAGAATTCTGGTGAAATAAGTATCACCTCACCCTGCATTTCAGCTGTCTCTGGCTACAATACTATAGAAGCCACCATTCTTAAAGAATGTCATCTTTTATTTATTAGCATCATGAAACATCCTGGCAGTGACTGAATTATGCGATCAATGTAAATGCTAATCAAAGTTATCAACGTCGAGTGTTCTCTTCTCCACATGGCGGGTCCTTGCTGCTCCCATGATGTCAATTGCATGATTTGTACATAGCCCTAATTTGCTGATTACACTGATCTTCTCAGTTCCTGCTATTCTGAGTCCTTACCCCCTTGCTATTTTTGGTTTCAGTTCAGCATTAATATTAGGGAAATGCCATTAGGAAGAACAAGGTATTCAAAAGAAAAACCAGTCAGATAAATTTTAGAACCTAAGATAAGTGACTCTTTTGAGTCTCTCAGTTATTAACCATTCAATTTTTAATAAATAATTCAATCAGATTAGAAGGGAAACTGGTTGAAAAAATATACATTTATTTCACATATAAGCCTCAGTCAAACCATAACAAGAATCAGTAAGTCACATGCCAAGTACAGAAAATTACTTCCTGTAATAACTGCATCTTCTCTTATTTTATTGTATCAGACGGTAAATATAAATTCATACGTAGATGCATTATAACATCATTGTAGAATTCGCTATTTCTTCCTGGACAGAAGGAGGGTTTCTGGAAAGAGAGGAAATGATTCAAGAGGTATTAAAAGGAAATTGAAGCTGGGGAAGGGGGCAGGGGATGGTTGGATTCAGAGTTTGGGACTAGCAGATGCAAACTGTTATACACAGAATGGATAAACATCAAGGTCCTATTGCATAGCACAAGGAAGTGTATTCAATTCCTTCATGTGTGTGTGCTCAGTTGCATCTGACTCTTTGTGACACCATGGACTATAACCTGCCAGGTCCCTCTGTCCGTGGGATTTTCCAGGCAAGAATCCTGGAGTGGCATGCCATTTCCTCCTCCAGGGGATCTTCCCAACCCAGGGATCATACTTGTGTCTCCTACACTGCAGGCAGATACTTTTATGCTGAGCCACTGGGGATGACCATATATGTAAATATATTAATATTTGTATGTAAAATGCATGTGTATATAAATAGTTGATATATATATATAATCTGCTAGATTGTTTCCAACTTTTTCTCTATTAGCATTAGTGGTGCAACTTATATATTGATGTTATAAGCTTTTATCTAATTTATATTGTGACCTTAAAGTGGATCTCAAAAAATGAACTAACTCCAAGGCAAGTCTAGTATTTAACTACTATGCATTCAAATAGTGTATCTGCTAGCATTCATTTGTATTAGTAGGTAGTAATACTGTATCAACAGTTTAATATTTTCAATGAGAACTGTGTTCTAAGAGTATAGAGATTTTTTAATGCATCATTTTTGAAAGAGATTTTTGCAATTCAATTTGCAAAGTTCTCAGCAAGCTGAGCTAAAATAAAATCTACCAGGTTATATTGAAGCTCTCTGCTTGCAAACATAAGAAACACAAATTTATCACAGAAGTTTAATCAATAGAATATAATGGAAAAAATATTAAATCTATAGATTACCTCAAAAGCTGAAAATCTCCCTCAAGGAACATTCTTTGTAGCAGATCCACTTTCCAGACTCACTCCAGGAGCTCAGAGGAGCAAGTGGCTTATTCTGCTCCACAGCCTTCCTGCTTCTCCCCACCTGTCTTGTCCTGTGGGCCCTGCTTCCTGCTGGGTGGGGCTAGCATTATCGGTTCAACAGGTCCTCATCTCCACTGCCACCATATCTCAGTTCTCCAAAATCTTCTCCAGTCTTATTTGGAGAAGGAAGGATCTCATCCTTGGGTTTTGTCTGTGAACTGCCACTTCCTTTGGTCTCTCCCATCCTTCCACGTGGGACCAGCCTTCTTCCTGCCTTGGAGGCAGCACACGCAATACCTTTCTTTTAGCTCTCTCTCTCCAGAGGCTTTGCCGGCTGTGGGGCTTCCCAGGTGGTGCTAGTGGTAAAGAAAACGCCTGCCAATGCAGGAGCCAAGAGGAAAGAAAGGAGGGTTCAATCTTTGGGTCAGGAAGATCCCCTGGAGTAGGAAATGGCAACTCACTCCAGTATTCTTGTCTAGGAAACCCCATGGACAGAGGAGCCTGGTGGGCTACAGTCCTCTAGGTCACAAAGACATAACTGAAGAGACTTGACTGACTGACTGATTGATCTACTATCAGGCCTGCTTCCCGTCTGACAATGAGAAAGTAATATCCAGATGCCTCAAGAAAGGTGTAAAAAAGGTGTGTTACTTTGGTCTATCAGCCTTCAATAAAATGAATCTGAAAGTTAAATACAAGCATATGAAATAAGCATTTAAATCGACCACATTATTATAACAGAGGTTAAACAAGCAAATAAATGCATAATAAGAACTTTTTTTCTGTAAAAATCTAATCATTTTCAGAAGACCTTGATCAATGGATAGTCAGGAAGGTTTACAAAACATATTAATCGTAAATATACTCCTCTTCCTTAACTTCAGCTCATCTCTATCTTGTAAATATCCCATCAAGATCACCCTCCTTTCCTCTGCTCTTTACCAAGATAGTGTCTGAGAACAGGAGAGAGCTTTCAGCCTGTAGGTGCTGGTGATGAAGTGACACCTCGCCTCTGGCTCCAGTTCTCCACATCCAGGCAGCTGGTCTCTGAGTGAGCATTGTCAGGCATCTTTTGAAATGTGCATTTGCTCCCATATCTGTGGTCCCTTGTGGGATATGCTGCTCCTGTCTGCTACCGGGGCTCTTTTGTTCTGTTTGTTTGACTTGATCAGGTTCTCAGCCTCATCTTACTTCTCCCTGGTGCTGCCTCCAGAGTTCAGACTGTAACAACTAGACCATCCCTGGTCTGGGTGCTGCTCAGTTGCCTCAGACATAGTGTAATATCCTCCTGTCACTATACACTCCTTGTTAGGTTTCCTAACCAGTCCATGAGCTCTCTTCATCTCCAGACCTATTACAGGCTCTTTCCGCTCAGGATCTCAGTGTCCAGCTCTGGATTATTACCCTGGGCTCACTCTGGCCCACCTCTGCTCATTCTGCCTCTGCAGGTTGGAAGAGGGCCACACAACACAGAGAACTCTGAGGAACATAAGGAGGAGCTCATCAAAGCACTGTTGCTTTTATCTTTCCTTTGGTTACCATCTCTTTCCTCTGGAAAGACAATCAGACTTTTTTCTACTAACTCTTCCTTTTCCTTCCCACAGTTGCCAGCTGGCAGAACCAGTTTTCTTTTTTCTCTTACTCTCTGGCGATGACTTTTACAGTGCTTATTCTCTCTTTTTCTGGAGGCCCTAAACCTGACAATATAGCTTTAACTGTAGACAGAGTGAAGAAGGGGAAATACACTTACATATGGTGAACATGTATGATTAAAATGTTAGAAATATTATTTTCATTACCTGTTTTATGTTACAGCTTTGTTGGTATAACAGGGCTTCCCAGGTGGCTCTAGTGGTAAAGAACCTACCTGCCAATGCAGGAGGTAAGAGACATGGGTTCAATCCCTGGGTTAGAAAGATCCCCTGGAGGAGGACTTGGCAACTCACTCCAGTATTCTTGCCTGGAGAATCCCACGGACAGAGGAGCCTGGTGGGCTATAGTCCATAGAGTCACAAAGAGTTCAGATGGCAAGAGTCTGCCTCCAATGCAGGAGACCCAGGTTCCTTAATGGGTTAGATAATCCCCTGGAAAAGGAAATAGCAACCTACTCCAGTGTTCTTGCCTGGAGATTTCTATGGACAGAGGAGTCTTGTGGGCTATAGTCCATGGGGTTGCAAAGTGTCGGAGATGACTGAGTGACTAACACTTTATTGGTATAACAAGAGAAGAGATTGATTTATAAGAAACTCCATGGAATATTCTATTGGAATCAAGAGAAATAGAAATCTTGATTTTAATAGAAATCAAAATAGAAAGAGTACTTCTGGATTTCACATCATAATAATAATTGCTAACACTTATATATTAATGTTACATACAACTCACTTCCTCAAAACAGTTTTATGATACAGGCACAATTATTCTCACTATTTTAGAGATGAGAAAGAGAATGCATGGAGAGGTTATTTTTCCAAGACCAAACAGCTAGTAAATATTTATTTAAGAACTGAATTTTTGAATTTTGAAGCAAGAAAACCTGGCTCCGGAATTAGTCTTCTTGACCATGATGCTTCCCTGCCTTGGTATGCTCAACTCATGACATATCATCACCTTCCTTTCTTCCTTCTTTGTTTCACCATTTGCTTATCATGTGTCTTCTAGATTCTGGGCAATGTTCTAAGAGCTGGTTTCTATTAATAAAGAAAAATGATGCTCTGGAAAAATAAAGTGGGGAAGACTAGGAGAAGCAAGCTTTATCGTATTCACTATTCCAGAAAGAAAAAAATCATCTTAGTGACCAAACTGGTAAAATTTGGTCAAAGCCTACCTCATGATATCAAGGAAAATATTTTAAGCAGAAGAACTTACTTACTTCCCTACTTAATTACTTCCCTACTCATATTCCCATGCTGCACTGGTTAAAGAAGGCTACATGATGTCATGGAAAAAAGTGAAAATTTAAGGCTCAGTAGCTTAGCAAACAAAGATTATTCCTCATTCTCACAAAGTTCAGTGTGGCTATTCCTGATTGGGCTAGTCTTAGTGGACTCCTTCTGAGCAGTGACTAACCTGTATAGGTTCATGAACTCTTTCCTTCTCATTCAGATGAACAGGAAGGAGACGATGTATGGATAACCTGGAGCATTTTGACATATGGCAGCCCCTTTGCAATCATGAGCTTAAGGGCGAACCATTAACATAGCACAAATGGAAAAGCAAAAGGATACTTGGATCCTTGTTGATAGAATTCAAGCAAGTGACCCAAAATCTGAGCTACCAAACACCAGCAACTCTTCTTATGTATAAATATTAATACCTCCTTGATTGGGCCATTTGTTGCTGCTGCAACTGCTGCTAAGTTGCTTCCGTCGTGTCCGACTCTTTGCGACCCCATGGACTGCAGCCTACCAGGCTCGGCCATCCCTGGGTTTCTCCAGGCAAGAGTACTGGAATGGGTTGCCATTGCCTTCTTCAGGGCCACTTGTTAGACCACAACTATTTGGGTTTTCTCTCACTTGCAGTGAAATATCTCTGAACTGTTACCAAAGTATACTACCTATTCACTGAATTTGTAATATATTTTTGTTATATAAATATATATCAACTTAAAATCAACTCCCAATTTATGAATTTTTGAGATATAATTCACATATCATATAATTTACCCCTTTAAAGTGTGAATTCAGTGTATTTTGAGTACATGTAGAGCTGTGAAATCAATTTTAAAATATTTTATCATTCTCAAAAAAAATTCTATATTCATTAGTAGTCACTATTTCCCTTGAAAACCTTGAATATACTTGAGTTGTTTCCACTTTGGGTCTGATATGCATATTACTGCTATGATCTTGCATGTAAGTTTTTGTGTAGACATATGTTCTTATTTTTCTTTCATATCTAGGGGTAAAACTGCTAGGTCCTAGAGTAACTCTATGTTTAATCTTTTGAGGAATGACCAGACTGTTTTTCAAATATTAATATTAATATTGTCATCAATAGTGTATAAAGATACCAATCTTGCCACATCCTCAACAATATTTGTTATTATCTGACTTTTTTTAAAGAAAAAGATTGGAGTTTTATTTTAAAAATCAATAAAAACACAAAAACTAGTTCTATTAACACTGATGACACTCCTTAGGATATATCCTGAAGTATTTCAACATTTCCAACCCTATGATCAGGAAAATAATAATTTTAGAACACTTTCAAGTTTTTTTTAATATATTTTTTAATTGAAAGATAATTACTTTACAGAATTTTGCTGTCTTCTGTCAAACCTCAACATGCATCAGCCATAGGTATACATATATCTCCCTCCCTTTTGAACCTCTTTCCCATCACCCTCCCCATCCTACCCCTCCAGGTTGACACAGAGCCCCGTTTCAGTTTCCTGAGCTATACAGCAAATTCCTGTTGGAAATCCATTTTACATATCGTAGTGTAAGTTTCCTTGTTACTCTTTCCATACATCTCACCCTCTCCTCCCCATCCCCATGTCCATAAGTCTATTCTTTATGTCTCTTTCTCCACTGGTGCCCTGTAAATAAATTCTTCAGTACCATTTTCTAGATTCTATATATATGCATTAGAATACAGTATTTATCTTTCTCTTTCTGACTCACTTCACTCTGTATAATAGGATCTAGGTTCATCCACCTCATTAGAAGTGACTCACATGCGTTCTTTTTTATGGCTGAGTAATGTTCCATTGTGTAGATGTACCACTACTTCTTTATCCATTCATCTGTCGATGGACAACTAGATTGCTTCCATGTTCTAATATTGTAAATTGTTCTGCATTGAACAATGGGATACACGTGTCTCTTTCAATTTTGGTTTCCTGAGGGTATATGCCTAGGAGTGGGATTGCTGGGTCATATTGTGGTTTTATTCCTAGTTTTTTAATGAATCTCCATACTGTCTTCCATAGGGGCTGTATCAATTTACATTCCCACCAACAGTGCAAGAGTGTTCCCTTTTCTCCACACCCTCTCCAGCATTTATTGTTTGTAGACTTTTTGATGAGGGCCATTCTGATCGATGTGAGGTGATATCTGATTGTAGTTTTGTTTTGCATTTCTCTAATAATGAGCAATATTGAGCATATTTTCATGTGTTTGTTAGCCATCTGTATGTCTTGTTTGGAGAAATGTCTGTTTAGGTCTTTTTCCCACTTTTTGACCGGGTTGTTTGTTTTTCTTGTATTGAGTTGTATGAGCTGCTTGTATATTTTGGAAACTTAATCCTTCATCAGTTGTTTCATTTGCTATTATTTTCTCCCATTCTGAGGGTTGTATTTTTACCTTGCTTATAGTTTCACTTGCTGTACAAAAGCCCAGAAGCTTAAACTTAAGCTTTTAAGTTTAATCAGGTCCCAGTTGTTTACTTTTGATTTATTTCTGTTACTCTAGGAGGTGGGTCATAGAGGATCTTGGTTTGATTTATGTCATCAACTGTTCTGCCTATGATATCTTCTAAGAGTTTTATAGTTTCTGGTCTTACATTTAGGTCTTTAATCCATTTTGAGTTTATCTTTGTGTATGGTGTTAGGAACTATTCTAATTTCATTCTTTTACATGTAGCTGTCCAGTTTTCCCAGCACTATTTATTGAAGAGGCTGTCTTTGCCCAATTGTATATTCTTGCCTCCTTTGTTAAAAATAAGGTACCCATAGGTACATGGGTTTATTTCTGGGCTTTCTGTCTTGTTCCATTGGTCTATATTTCTGTTTTTGTGCCATCCTGTCTTGATGACTGTAGCTTTGTAGTATAATCTGAAGTCAGGAAGGTTGATTACTCCAGCTCCATTCTTCTTTCTCCAGACTGCTTTGGCTATTCAGGGTCTTTTGTGTTTCCATATGAATTGTGAAATTTTTTGTTCTAGTTCTGGGGAAAATGCCATTTGTAATTTGATAGGCATCACATTAAATCTGTAGATTGCATTTGATAGTATAGTCATTTTCACAATATTGATTCTTCCTACCCAGGAACATTGAATATCTCTCCATCTGTTTATGCTGTCTTTGATTTCTTTCATAAGTCTCTTATAACTTTCTGTGT
The DNA here is from genome assembly GCF_055505025.1 of Bos grunniens. Lineage (NCBI taxonomy): Eukaryota > Metazoa > Chordata > Mammalia > Artiodactyla > Bovidae > Bos > Bos grunniens. Next base: position 75,703,837 of record NC_141170.1, read on the forward strand.
ACAGATCTTTTGTCTCTTTAGGTAAGTTTATTCCTAGATATTTAATTCTTTTTGTTGTAATGGTGAATGGGGTTGATTCCTTAATTTCTCTTTCTGATTTTTTTCTTCTTAGTATATAGAAATGCAAATGATTTCTGTGTATTGATTTTTTATCCTGCAACTTTGCTAAATTCACTGATTAGCTCTAGTAATTTTCTGATACTATCATTAGGGTTTTCTATATACACTATCATGTCCTCTGCAAACAGTGAGAGCTTTGCTTCTTTTCCGATCTGGATTCCTTTTCTTTCTTTTTCTTCTCTGATTGCTATAGCTAGGACTTCCAGAATTATATTGAATGATAGTGAAAGTGGACACCCTTGTCTTGTTCCTGATCTTAAGGGGAATGCTTTCAGTTTTTTGCCATTGAGAATAATGTTTGCTGTAGACTTATCATATATGGCCTTTACTATGTTGAGGTAGTTGAGGTAGTTTCCTTCTATGCCCATTTTTTAAAGAATTTTAATCATAAATAGGTGCTGAATTTTGTCAAAGTCTTTTTCTGCATCTACTGAGATGATCATATGGTTTTTATCTTTCAATTTGTTAATAAGGTGTATCTCATTGATTGATTTCCATATATTGAAGAATCCTTGCATCCCTGGAATAAACCCAACTTGATCATGGTGTTTGAGCTTTTTGATGTGTTGCTGAATTCTGTTTGTTAAAATTTTGTTGAGAAATTCTGCATCTATGTTTATCAGTGACATTGGCCTGTAGTTTTCTTTTTTTGTGTTGTCTCTGTCTGGTTTTGGTATCAGGGTGATGGTGGCCTCGTGGAATGAGTTTGAAAGTGTTCCTTCCTCTGCAATTTTTTGAAAGAGTTTTAGAAAGATAGGCATTAGCTCTTCTCTAAATGTTTGATAAAATTCTCCTGTGAAGCCATCTGCTCCTGGCTTTTGTTTTTTGGGGAGATTTTTATCACAGCTTCAAGTTCACTGCTTGTAATTGGGTTGTTCATAATTTCTATTTCTTCCTGGTTCAGTTTTGGAAGATTGAACTTTTCCAAGAATCTGTCCATTTCTTCCAGGTTATCTATTTTATTGTAATATAGTTGTTCATAATAGTCTCTCACATCCTTTGTATTTCTGCATTGTCTATTGTAATCTCTCCTTCTTTATTTCTAATTTTGTTGATTTGATTCTTCTCTCTTTTTTTCTTTAAGAGTCTGGCTAATGGCTTGTCAATTTTATCTTCTCAAAGAACTAGCTTTTAGTTTTATTAATCTTTACTATTGTTTCTTTCATTTCTTTTTCATTTATTTCTGCTCATACCTTTATGATTTCTTTCCTTCTATGAATTTTTTTTTTTTGGTCTTCTTTTTCCAGTTGTTTTAGGTGTAACATTAGACTGTCTATCGATGTTTTCTTGTTTGTTGAGGTAAGATTGTATTGCTATAAACTTCCTTCTTAGGACTGCTTTTGCTGCATCCTATAGATTCTGATTTGTCAGATTTTCATTGTCATTTGTTTCTAGAAATTTTTTCATTTCCCTTTTGATTTCTTCACTAACCTGTTGTTTATTTAGAAATGTGTTGTTTAATCTCCATGTGTTTGTGTTTCTTACAGCTTTTTTCTTGTAACTGATATCTAGTCTCATAATGTTGTGGTCAGAGAAGATGCTTGACATAATTTCAATTTTCTTAAATTTATTGAGGTTTGATTTGTGACCCAAGATGTGGTCTATCCTGGAGAATGTTTCATGTGCACTTGAGAAAGTATATTCTTCTGTATTTGGATGGAATGTCCTAAAGATATCAATGAGATCCATCTCATCTAATGTATCATTTAAGACTTGTGTTTCCTTATTAATTTTGTTTTGATGATCTGTCCATTGGTGTGAGTGGGGTGTTAAAGTCTCCTACTATTATTGTGTTACTGTCAATTTCTCCTTTTATGTCTATTAGTGTTTGTCTAATGTATTGAAGTGCTCCTATGATGGGTGCATAGATATTTACAATTGTTATGTCTTCCTCTTGGATTGATCATTATGTAGTGTCCTTCCTTATCTCTTGTAATCTTTATTTTAAGGTCTATTTTGTCTGATATGAGGATTGCTACAGCACCTTTTTTTGCTTCCCATTTATATGGAATATATTTTTCCATCCTCTCACTTTCAGTCTATATATGTCTTGAGGTCTGAAGTGCATTTCTTGTAGACAGAAAAAACAAAACAGGGTCTTGTTTTTGTATCCATTTAGCCAGTCTGTTTCTTTTGGTTGGAGCATTTAATCCATTTACATTTAAAGTAATTATTGATATATATGGTCCTATTGCCATTTTCTAATTGTTTGGTGTTGATTTTGTAGATTTTTTCTTCTGTTATATTTCTTGACTATATAAATCCCTTTAACATTTGTTGTAAAGCTGGTTTGGTGGTACTGAATTCTCTCAACTTCAGCTTGTATGAAAAGCTTTTTATTTCTCCATTAATTTTGAATGAGATCCTTGCTGGGTACAGTAATCTTGGTTGTAGATTTTTCCCTTTCAGTACTTTAAATATATCCTGTAGTTCCCTTCTGGCCTGCAGAGTTTCTGCTGAAAGATCATCTGTTAAGCATATGTGGTTTCCCTTATATGTTATTTGTTGCTTCTCCCTTGCTACTTTTAATATTGTTTCTTTGTGTTAAGTCTTTGTTAGTTTGATTAGTATGTGTCTTGGCTTGTTTCTCCTAGGGTTTATCTTACATGGGACTCTTTGTGCCTCTTGGACTTGATTGACTATTTCCTTTTCCATGTTGGGGAAATTATCAACTATAATCTCATCAAAAATTGTCTCATACCCTTTCTTTTTCTCTTCTTCTTCCAGGACCCTTATAGTTCGAATGTTGGTGCATTTGATATGGTCCCAGAGGTCCATGAGACTGCCTCAGCTCTTTTCATTCTTTTTACTTTGTTCTGCTCTTCAGAAGTTATTTTCACCATTTTACCCTCCAGCTCACTGATTTGTCCTTCTGCTTCAGATATTCTGCTATTGATTCCTTCTAGAGTATTTTTAATTTCAGTAATTGTGTTGTTTGTCTCTGTGTGTTTATTCTTTAATTCTTCTAGGTCTTTGTTAATTGATTCTTGCATTTTCTCTATTCTGTTTTCAAGGGTTTGTTTTTTTTTTATCATCTTTACTATAATTATACTAAATTCTTTTTCAGGTAATTTTCCTATTTCCTTTTCATTTATTTGGACTTCTGTGTTTCTAGTTTGTTCCTTCATTTGTGCAGTATTTCTTTGCCTTTTCTTTTTTTTTTTTTTAAGTTACTGTGTTTAAAGTCTCCTTTTCCCAGGCTTCAAAGAAAGTTGAATTCTTTCCTCTAAGCAGGTTGAATTGACTTCCCTGTTGGCTCAGAAGGTAAAGTGTCTGTCTACAATGTGGGAGACCCGGGTTCAGTCCCTGGTTTGGGAAGATCCCCTGGAGAAGGAAATGGCAATCCACTCCAGTACTATTGCCTGGAAAATTCCATGGACAGAGGTGCCTGGTAGGCTACAGTCCATGGGGTCACAAAGAGTCGGACACGGCTGAGCTACTTCACTTTCACTTTCATTTTCAAAGTTTGTCCAGTGGTTTGTGTGAGCTTCCCATAGGGTGAGATTTGTGCTGATTGAGATTTTGTTTGTCTGATTGGCAAGGCCGAGTGAGGTGATAATCCTGTCTGCTGATGATTGGGTTTGTTTTGTTTTGGTTTTGTTTTGTTTTTCAGATGAGGCATCCTGCACAGGGTGCTACTGGTGGTTGGGTGATGCTGGGTCTTGTATTCAGGTGGTTTCCTTTGTGTGAGTTCTCACTATTTGATACTCCCTAGGGTTAGTTCTCTGGTAGTCTAGGGTCTTGGGGTCAGTGTCCCAACTCCAAAGGCTTAGAGTTTGATCTCTGGTCAGGAACAAAGATTCCACAAGTGGTTTTTTATTGCATTAAGTGAGATTAAAATATATATCTAAAAACAAGAAACCAAAGATGAACCTCAGATAAATGGAAGTTACAAAATCAGGCAAATAATAACTAAAATAATGTAATATATACATATACACCCATGAGCAAAGTGAAAATAGTTCAACAGAAATAAAGTACAGTAGATTGATCTGGCAAACAAAGGAAATCAAGAATTATATTTACCAGTTAGGAACAAAACTGAAATAAGCAAAACTGGAAAACAAAACTAAAGCAAGGTGCCAAGTGGGGAATAAAGCAATGAAAACAAAACTAGCAAATATATTCAGAGGAAAGGAAAGGAAAAAAAGATATGCAAAGTTAAATAGAGGCAGATGAAGATTTATATACATTAAAGATTGACTGCAAGAGGAAAAAATCAGTAGGAAAGGCAAGCAAAGGAATAAATATAGAAAAAATATAATAGGTTTAAAAAATTAAAATTCTAAAAAAGGTAAAAGAGGAAAAAATAAAAGAAGAAAGAAAAAAGGGGGAAAAAGGAAAATTCCACAGAACTGCAAAAGCCCAATGTAGAGGCAGAGGTTTATAACAACAATAGAAAATGTGAGTGAATATACACATATACATATATACCCATAAGCAAAATCAAAACAGTTCAAAATTAAAGTACAATAGATTGACCTGACAAACAAAGAATACCAAAAATTATATCTACCAGAACAAATGAATTAAAGCGCAAACTGGAAAACAAAACTAAAGTAAGGTGCCAATTGGGGAATAAATCAATGAAAATAAAACTAACAGATATGTTGAAAGGAAAGGAGAGAAAGAAAAGAAAAGGAAGATGTGCAAAAGATGTGCAAAGTTAAATAGGGGTAGATTTATATACATTAAAGATTAACTGCAAGGGGAAAGAACAGTAGGAAAAGCAAACAAAGGAATAAATGTAGGAAAAAATAATAGGTTAAAAAATTTTAAATTTAAAAAGGAAAAAAAGAAAGAGGAGAACTCCACAGAACTGCAAAAGCCCAACATAGAGGCAGAGGTTTATGACAACAGTAAAAAATGTTACTGAGGAAACAAAAAAGCTCAAAAGCTTAACTGGGTTTCTTAGTACCAATAAAATTGACAACTAAAACAGAGGGAGAAAAAAAGGAAAAAAAGAAAAAAATCCAAAAGAATCTACAGAACCAGTCAAAAAATAAGAATAATAAATGTTTTTCTTGAGTCACTGCTGTCAGAGTCCTTTCCTGTGCTGGAAATCATAGTTCACCTCACCTCCCTAGGATGCCCTCCAACACTGTGCTGATCTCTGGACCTGCTCTAGTGGCTGCTCAGATTCTAATCTGCTCCTACTCCTGTGTGTTCTTGTCTCCAATGTCCACAGCTATCAGGGCTAGTGCATTTTCTTTTGTGGGAGCTCTCAATGGCCTTTTATATATTCCATAGACACAGAGTCTGCTTAGTTGATCATATGGGTTTAATCTGCCATTTGTACAGCTGGTGGGAAGGTTTTGGATCTTCTTCATTAGCCACGCTATGCTTAGGTTTCAATTGTGGTTTTATTTCCACCTCTACATGTGGGTTGTCCACTGGGCTTTGCTTTTGAGGCTTCCCTGGAGGACTTGGGTTTGCCCCTCTGAGAACCAGGTATGGCAGTGGTACAGCTACTTGGGTCGCAGGGGTTCTGGCAGCACCAGGTACTCAGGGGGTTGGCAGCTAGGGTGGCAGGAAATATAGTGCTCTAGAAGGGTGTGGCAAGCAATCTTGTCCAATATACTCCAGTATTCTTGCCTGGAGAATCCCCTCTCTGAAGAAAAGCCTGGCAGGCCACAGTCTACAGGGTCGCAAAGAGTCAGACATGACCGGTGACCCTACGTGCATAATCACAAGACTTTTTTGTTTGTTTTGCCTGTGGCAGTTCTCCCCCAGTGAGAGTTGAGCGTGAGGGTGGTGCATCTGCTTGGCTTGCGGGGACCCTGGCAGCACCAAGTGTGCAGGGATACGGACTGCCTCTGCCGCAAGAGTTATGGCCCTATCAGAGTCTGTTTTTTGAGCCTCTTGCAGCTGGCAATCAGAAGGCCTCTTTGGCCAGTCTTTCTCTGTAGCGCTGCCTGTTCAGGCACTTAGAGGGATCCCTCACCTGGGGTCTTTTTCTGTTGTTCAGCACATCAGGCACATAGAGGGGCCCCCCTGACTCAGGTCCTACCCTGTAGATCTGCGAATCTGTCACTGAAAGGCGCACCCTGGGAGGGGTCCTACTCTGTAGTTCAGTGCGTCAGGCATTTGATGGGCCAACTTCTCTATTGTTCATTTGCGGATGCTGGCATGTGAGGAGAGAGAGGCTATGGTGATGGCTCCACCCCCTACACGTGACTCAGCAATATTGCCTTGCTTCCATGGCTACCTGGCTTTTTTCCACCTCATTTCTCACCATGATCTCCTCCCTCACATCCCCTCAATCCATCTGTTTGTAGTCAACAGCACCCCTCACCCTGGGATTGCTCCACAATCCTTAACTCCAGCTCCCAGCTGCTGCTCCTTCCAGGAGACCCCTGTAACTGCCTAGGGTATATAGGGCTGTGGCAAGGACTATCTGATTCTCATTCCATTTAGGCTGCCACAGATCAGCTGTTTCACTCTCAGCCTTAAGTGTTTCTCCTCTGATTCAGACAATTACTCCGCTGTGGGGGTCGGACTCCTGCTTCACTTCCCCCACCTGCCAAGCGCAGGTCCAGTGCTTCTAACACTCCTGTTTTTCCCCCAGTTCCTTCATCCTACCGAGTTTTGTGTAGTTCTATATATTCTTTTCCATTGGTCAGGTACTCCTGTCTGCTCTCAGCAGGTGTTCTGCATGCACTTCTGTGTCTGAAGGTATATTCCTGATGTATCCATGGAGAGAGATGTACTCCACATCCACCTACTCCTTCACCATCTTGTTCTCCCCTTATCTGACTTTCTGATTACAGCCTTCCTAGCAGATGTAAAGTACTATCTCATTATGGTTTTGAATTGCATTTTCCTGATAGCTGATGGTTTGTCTTTTTTTTTTTTTTGGTTTGTCTTTTAAAACATAGATTAATTATAACTAAAAATACCTATGAAACCAGAGATTTCTATGACAATTTTATTTTAATACACATTAAATAAATAGATAATTTAATATATGTCACACTTGAAATTCACTGCATTGTTTTCTTTTATTCTCAGCACTTCTGTCAGCTTCTTTCTACTTTTTTGTTAATTTTTGTATGGAAATTCCAACAGATGTGAAGCCAAGCTTAGAAAATCAGCAATTCATAACAAAATTAAATATTTTAAGGTTTTCATTGACTACAATTTCTATATGAGCCAACAATGAAATTTGGTATTGCAAATGATCATATGAAATATTAGACAGTAGTAATCAAAAGAGATAATAGAACTCCCAAGAAGCGGCAGCTATTCCATGCTCTACTCTGGCCATATGACAGCTCCCGAAATGGGATTCTTTCTGGTGGCCGCACATAATGAGAGATATTAGAAAACAAAGCCCCAGTAAGTGAGGACAATCCAAGTGATAAGGGTAATATATATAAACTCCAATTCAGAGCTTGAAATATCTGAGGATGTTTATACCAGAAAAGAGAAACCTAAGAAAACTGATAGTGATCTCCAGATCCTTATAAACCAATGAGAAACCAAAAATAGATTTGCTTTGCACCCTTGGGCTATTGTTCTCACAAGCATCTCCCAGTGGGACACACTGTTTTCCATTTGGAAGGTGATCCCAAAGGACTGAAAATAATTAAAAACCACAAGTCTGGGATTGAGTCTTACTTGTTATAAACTAAAGAAAATTGGGGCTATTCTTATAACATACTTTCATTCATTTGTTATTGAGAGAAAGATACAAGTGAATTTATATCCAGTAAAAGAGGAATTACACTCTGTTATCCTCAAGGGATTGTGAGTCACTCAGGAAGTTAGAACCAGTGTCTTGGAATAACATAAAGTCTGACTTCAATTCAATATAATGATATAGGATCTAATAATAGAAAGGTCAGAATGTAACCTGAAAATACACAGATGCTATTAGATGGATCCTGGTACTCAGTATGTGGCTAGATTTTATGTCTAACTTCCAGTAAAATAATATGTTTTTTATTTTAAAAACTGAGACTTTCTGACTTTCTTCCCTTCCTTTAGCTTTAGGATTTACCTTACTCCTCCTAAATATTTATTGTATATATCCCAGCCTTTCCCAAAATGTGGAACGCTTTAAAGGGATTTATGATTTTAGCAAGTATATGCAATAGATTTTGTTTGTGGTACATAAACATCAAATCAAGAAGAAAGATATAATTACCTCAATTCTTTGGGTCTGATTAAGTCAAGGAGAAGCTCAGTTTAATTTTGTCCCTCTTTAATATATCTTAAATTCTTACCCATCGTCTTGTGTTTCAGTCTTTTCTAGACAAAACAATAATATCTAAAAACAATGTCTAAAATATTACTGTTTTTATTTCACCTTTTATATGGTTATGTTGTGTGTAATTAACTTCCATTTATTATAGAAATAAAAATTCCTTTTTATACAAAATTATTTAAATTAAAAACTAAATCACTGTAAAGAAAAATATTACATAACAGTACAGTTGGTATAGTTCATGGCTAAATTTGAAAAGGCGGTTTGGCAATAACTGGAAGTTGAGAAACATAGCATGATGGGGAAATACATGTGTTTTTAATTCTTCATTTTAGCATCTATTATTTCAATTAGATGACCTTCTTTCCTTCCTCTTCATTCACACATATTTTGTATGCACTTTCATGGCAGCCTGTAACTATTCCTATTAGGGAAACTGATTTTCTATATTTAATTGTTTGCTTACCAGGCTACCTATTCCTTCACAATGTAAACTCCTTGCAAATAAGCAATAGATCTGGAATCACTGTTTCTCTCAGTGAAGTGTATGTGATATATCAGATTTTCAATAACTTTGGTTGAATAAATAAAACTATCAGCAAAAAAGAATCATAATTTTCAAACCCAATCTAAACACTTAGACCTTTTCCCTCTTGAGTTATGCTCTGTTCTAGACTTATTAATATTTCTCACTTGGATGCCTGCATGCAACAAGACCATATTACAATACTTTGCTTTCAGGTTATATATTTATAATACATTTATTATGTCTCCAAAGTTCTTAGGCTTTCTTAGTGTGTAAGTTTTTGGAGATCAAAGTGGAGATTATGTCAAACTCCCTGTCATCAGGCAAAATGTTATAACAAATTAAGCATATCATGATGATATTATATATGGTGTATATAACATTTAACTCATTAGCAGAATAGCCACTAATGGTTGTGTAAAATATGTTGTGCCCTTTAATGTCATTGGTCCAAGAAGCTTTGCCTATGAGTTTATTTTAAATCTCTGGAACTTACTCCTGTAATTGAGGAAATTCACTTATAAGTAAATAATTGGAAATATTATCTAATGCAAGAATTTTGTAAGCATCCAGAATCTTCAGGACAACTCTGCTTACTTCCCAAGCTTTTACTGTGATTAAGTACTATTTAGTTTATGCTTGATTTATAGGACTCTGCTGTTTTACTCTCACAGAAAACCAGAGTTTTTAATACCACTGTCATGCCTGTCACTTCTGTCATGTTCTTCAACCCAGAGCCTGCATATCTGATTTATTGAAAGTGCTTCTAAAACTGATCATATTTTATTATACATTTCTTTATCACTTCTTTTAGAAGACTTCTTTATTTCCCCAGGTATCAGAGACTCTCACCATCTTATCCATGAAAGCATGGGAAGAAATCTATGTTTAAACCTCACCTTTTACTCAGTTTTGTGGACCCAAAATGTGTTTAAGGTGACAAAATCATCCCAAGCCTAGTACTTAATCTGCCAGAGTTGTCCTCCTCAAAATGACATATTATCCCATCTTTCTTGTTGCAGATGTGGTAATTCATCTTTAAACAAATGTTTAGTGTGATTTTAAAGCATTTTCTCCCTCTTCTCAGAGCTCAGCTTGTTTTATTTCTCCTTATATGCTCTAAAATAAGGATGAGCATATATTTCTCATTAGAAACAAATCAAATGAGAGGATAGTGAAACATCTTTAAAGCACTGAGAGAGAAAACTGTCAACTTGGAATTTTATATCTGGTTAAAATGCTCTTTCAAAACAAAAGCACTTTTCTTAGATCCCTCAGAGAAGTGAGATCATAGAGAAAACTATCACCCTCAACACTGGAGAGACAGGAGAATATAGAAAATTACAGCCATGATTATCTAACTTGTAGCAGAATCCACTGGAGCCATAAAATGGTAGGAATGCTTGAAAAATAATTTTAACAAACCACCAAGTCCCTAGGGTGGGAATGAAAAACTCCTAAGGGTTACAGTCTTAGACCCCTTTACTCCTCACATATAGTTTCATGAAATGTACCTCCAGGAACACCATCAGTTTCTTGAATTAAAGAACCAAGAAACATCCCCTTGGGTTTTAGGCAGGGAAAAGATAAGAGTAATCATTTGAAATATACCTGAAACAGCCTTCATAATGAAGTTCTGCTCTCCAGGGGTACCTGCATACAAAAGCCTTGTATACTTGGAAGAGCGGCAACTAGGAAATTCCACCCCACACTAGCTTTCTTGACTCACCTAGAAGGGAAGCAAAATTAAGAAACATTTCTGAAGGTCATAACCCAGGGCTTCAGTTCAACTAGAAACCTGAGAATTAACCATAATGCTATGGACTGTTTCCTCTCTCCCAATTCTTATCACCATATCAACAGAGGTGTGATATAATAACAGTGGATTACAACTGGAAGACCTGGAAAACAAAGACTTTCTTTAAGAAGGTGCTCTTAGGGAGCCCAGAGACAACAAGATAGGACATCAATAAAGAAGAACCCCAAATGAAACTGTAGCCTTTGGTACCTAGATATACAGAAAGTATTAAATACATTCTAGTTCCAGCTAGATTAATATTAAAGCTCACAATAAAGATATCTTTACCTTGGTTCTTATTACTCAGTATATTATATCCAGGTTCCAACAAAAAAGTACAAAATATATTAAAAGCAAGAAAAACACAGTATCTGAGGAATCAAAGCATGCATTAGAAGCAGACTCAGATATTGACACAGATTTGGAACGATCAAATAGGAAATTTAAATAACCATGATTAATATTTTATATACTCTGTGGAAAAGGTATATGAACTATAAGAATAAGTAGTAAGCAGAGAGATGGAAACTGTATAAAAAATGAAAAGGAAATTTTAAAAATCAAAACACTGTAACAGAAATGATGACTTTCTTTGATGGGTTCATCTGTAGACCATAAAGAATCAATAAGCTTGAACATATGTAATAGAAACTTCTCAAAGGAAATGCAAAGTGAAAAGAAAGATAAAATGTAAAACAGAATATGCAAGAAATGCACAAGAATTATAAAATGTTACCTATGCACAATCGTTACCTATTAGAGGGAGAATGAGAGAAAAAAGCAGAAGTATCTGAATTAATAATGGGTGAAAACTTTCCAGAATTAATGGCAGACACCAAACAATAGATCTATAAGTTCAGGTAACATCAAGCAAGAAAAATATAAAAAGTAAACAAACAAAATCCCCACATGTAGGCAAATAACACTGTAATAACAGCAAGCCAAAGACAACCAGAAAAAAAAAAAGCCAAAAGCCCAAGAGAAAAAAATATACCTTACCTATGGAGAAACAAGTAACAAGAATACAAAGTGAACCTTCCATTAGAAACCAGGCAAAGAAGAAGAAAGTGGAGTAAAGTATGTAAGGAGTAGAAAGGAAAACAGAACCACCAATCTAGAATTTTATATCCAGAGGAATTATCCTCAGAAGTCAAGAATAAATAGACTTTCTCAAACAAACAGAAAAGATAGGATTTATTGTCAGAAGATTCACCCTGTAAGAAATATTAAAAGAAGTTATTGAGATAGAAGGGAAATACATAGGCAAAAATGGGAACTATGTGAACAAACAGTGGTGGCAGAAGAATAAACATAGGTAAAATAAAATCATTTATTTTAAACTTCTTAATAGATAAGAATGCCAATGTATTGAGTGATAATAATATATGAATAGGCAAAAGAAGCCACAGCAATTTAAATGGGATAGAAGGGAGAAAATGGGAAAACTCTGTTACAAAGTTTGTAACTATTGTGTAAATATAAAAAGAATGCACAATCGTCATTACCCATGACATTGGAATAGTATTATTTGAAGGTGGACTTAGAATAGTTGTAAATATACATTGCAAATTCTAGGTTAGAAACCAAAGAGCTTTTAAAAGAATTGTACTCAATATGCTAAGAGAAGAGAAAAAGTATAATCATAGAAAATGCTCAACTAAAAAAAGGAATAAAAAGAAAAAAGTCAAGTGCAGCATATATAAAACAATTATAAACATGGTAGATACTAATCAAAATATGTCAGTAGTCAATTTTAATGTAAATTGTCTAAATGCAACTAAAAGACAAAAAAATTTATAATTTTTTTTGTTTTGTTTTAATTTTATTTTATTTTTAAACTTTACATAATTGTATTAGTTTTGCCAAATATCAAAATGAATCCGCCACAGGTATACATGTGTTCCCCATCCTGAACCCTCCTCCCTCCTCCCTCCCCATACCATCCCTCTGGGTCATCCCAGTGCACTAGCCCCAAGCATCCAGTATCACGCATCGAACCTGAACTGGCAACTCGTTTCTTACATGATATTTTACATGTTTCAATGCCATTCTCCCAAATCTTCTCACCCTCTCCCTCTCCCACAGAGTCCATTTTTTAAAATTTTCAAAATAATTTTTTTAAAAAGGGCTAAAAGAACTCACTTTAAATGCAAAGAGGAAAATAGGTTTTAAAAAAAGGAGAGGGGTGGAGAAACATATACCAAACAAACATTAATCAAAAGAAAATGAGAATAATATACTAACCATGAAGCAAAATTATGCACAAATTGCCAGAGTATTACTTCATGATAAGGGAATTAATTCTCCAAGAAGACATAAAAATCATTAACATGTATGTAACTTAAAAAAGTCATCAAAATACATAAGATAAAAACTGATAGAAAAGCAAAGAGAAGTAGATAATTTTTCTTCTAGAGTTGTAGACTTTATTGTCATTCAGTAATTGATAGGTAAATACAGCAGAAAATCAGTAAAGGTATAGTTGAAATAAACACCACAGTTAATCAACAGGATCTATTTGATATTTATAGAATAATGCTTTCAAAAACAGTGGAATACATATTCTTCTTAAGCTCAAAAGCAACACTCACCTAGAAAGTTAAAATTTTAGCCATAAAAATACCTTAGAAATTTACAAGAATAAAAATCATATGAAATATATTTTCAGACCATAATAGAATTAAATTACAATTTAATAACAGAAAGACAGTTGGAAAATCCCTAAATATTTGGGGTTTGAAAAATAAAATTCTGAGTAACACATGGGTCAAATATTTTTTAAATCCTCAAGAGAAATTTTTAAATAATTTGAACTAAGTGAAATGAAAATAGAGCTAATCAAGATTTATGGAATGTCACAAAAACAGTGTTTAGAGGAAAATTTATAGCATTGAATGTGTGTGCTATAAAGAAGAATAATCTAAAATCAATAATCTAAGATTGCACCTAAGAAAGAAGAGTGATTTAATCCTAATGCAAATGGAAGCAAAATTAGTAAAAGTTAGAGTAGATATCACTGCAAGTAAAATCAGAAAGTCAGAAGAAAAATCTCACAAAATTGAATGCTGTTCAAAATGATCAATACAACTGATAAACCTCTGGCTAGACTAATGGAGAAAAAAGAATGCACAGACTACTTTAATATCATGAATGAAGGAAGTGTCTTCACCACAGAACCCATGGATTTTTCTCAATTAAGATGACAATAAAGAAATATGAGCAACTCTAGGTCCACAAATTTGATAATTTAGATGAAATGGACTAATTCTATGAAAAAGGCACACTACCAAAGCTCTCACAAAAGCAGAAACAGATCATCAAATTGGCCTATATATATTAAAGAAATTGAACAAATAATTAATAGTCTTTTAAGATAGAGTGTCTGACCAAGACACTGGTGAATTGTAACAAACATTTAAGAAAGAAACAAGCAATTCTTTACATTCTCTTCCAGAAAATAAAAACAGAATATTTCCTAACTCTATAATGCCAGTATTACACTAATAGCAAAACCAGATAAAGACATTACAAAAGGAATCCTACATGTCAATATCTTTTATGAACATAGATCAAAAATCCTCAACAAAATATTAGCAAATTGAATTCAGCAAAGTACAAAAAGAATTATGCAAAATGACAAAGTGGGATTTATTCCAGTTACACAAGGCCAGTTCCCCATTTGAAAATCAATTTATGTAATCTACTATATCAATAGGCTAAAGAAGAAAAATTATGTCAATTGAGGCAGAAAACACACTGGACAAAGTCCAATATATATTCATGACATAAACTCTGAGATAAATAAGAATAGAAGGTAACTTTCATAAATAACATCTGCAAACTACCTCCAGCTAACATCATACTTAATAGTGAGTTACCAGGATAATTTCCCCCTAGATCAGGAATAGGCATATCTTTTTCTTCCACTTTTTTTTCCACATTAAACTAAGAGTAGTGCAATAAGACAAGGAAAGGTAATAAAGTTATGCAAATCAAAAAAAAGAAAACTATTTTTTCACAGATGACATGTTGTCTATGTAGAAAATCTCAATGAATTGAAAAGAATTCAGGTACAAATAAGTGATTATAGCAAGGTCATAGGATACAAGGTCAATATACAAAACTCTATTGCTTTCCTTTTTTTGCCAGCAAAGAACTTTTGGAATTGAATGTAAAATGCAGTACCGTTTACATTAATATCAGAAATAAAATATTTAGGTTCACATTTAACAAAATACACATATGTTCTATGTGTGAAAACTGTTAAACTCTGATGAAAGAATTTCTAAAATCTAAATAAATGGAGATAGAGTCCATGTTTATGAATCGAAAGACTGAATATTTTTGAGATGTCAGTTCTCCCCAATTCTATCTATTGATTCAACACATGTAAAATATCAGCAAGGTATTTCATGGATATTTACAAAATCCTTCTAAAGTTTATATGAAAATGTAAAATATGAGAGTAACAAACATGACTTTGAAGAAAAAGAACTAAGTGGAGCACTGATATTACCCAATCTCAAACTTAACTCAAGATACAGTGATAAAGACAGCACAATTTTATAAAAAGAATAAGGAACAGGATAAGGAGCCTACAATTTGTCCCACATAAATGTAATTAACTGATCTTCAAAAAAAAGGCAAAGGTAATATAATAAAAAAAGAACCCTTTTTTTTAAACAAATGGTACTGGATATTCACATCTGGAAAAAGAAAACTAATCTAGCCACATAACTTATACCTCTTACAACATTAACTCAAAATTAATCATAGACTTAAATTTTAAAATGTAAAAAATTGAACTTCTAGAAAAAAAATAGAATAAAATCTAAGTGAATTTAGATTTTCTAACACATTTTCACATACAACCAAAGTATGCACCATGATAGAAAAAAAGCAATAAGTTGGACTTTATTAAAATTTAAAATGTCTACTCTGCAAAGTGTTAGTTGCTCAGTCGTGTCTGATTCTTGGAGAACCCATGAACTGTAGCCCACCAGGCTCTTCTGTCCATGAGATTCTCCAGCAAGAATATCGAAGTAGATTGCCATTCCTGTCTCCAAGGGATCTTCCTGACCTAGGGATTAAATACAGGTCTCCTTCATTGCAGGCACATTCTTTACCATCTGAGTCATTGGGGAAGCCCAAAAAGCAAAAGAAATTGTACAGATTAACAAATATGATACTGATATGAATGTATGCTGGAATTAAACAAATAAATGAATGGAGATGGCAGAAGCTAGATTTGTACCTATCAGAGTAGAAATTTAGATTGACGAAGGGAGGAAGATAGAATAATTCATGTTTCAATAGTTAGATTTGGAGCCATCAGTATGAAGTCATGTTTAACTTAAAATAGATATAAATGCCTACATAAAGAAATAATTATATATATGTTTATATACATAGGTTAGTATATACACATTTGTTTCCATGCTTTGTCAGTTGAGAGGGAAAAAATAACACTCTAGTAGCAATGACCATATCTAACTTCCAGATATTTGTTTCTAATGTCATCTTCCAATAAAAGCAACCAGGGCTTGTTGATTCTTGGACTGGAATAGGAAATGTATAAAATTAACCTGGAAGGCTTCCCTGGTGCCTCAGTGGTAGAGAATCTGCCTGCCAATGCAGAAGCAATGGGTTGATCCCTGGTCCAAGAAGATCCTACATGCTGCAGAGCAACTAAGCCCGTGCACCACAACTATTGAGCCTGTGCTCTAGAGCCCAGGAGCCTCAACAAGAGAAGCCACTGCAGTGAGAGGCCCATGCACCGCAACTAGAGAGGAGCCCTCACTTGCCACAACTAGAGAAAAGTCAGAGCAGCAGTGAAGACCCAGCATAATCAAAAATAAAAAAGTAAAATAAATGACTTAAAATATTAGCCTGGAGTATCTTATATTGGCAGGAAAGCTATGCCAAACCTAGACAGTGTGTTGAAAAGCAGAGATATTATTCTGCCAACAAAGGTCTGTATAGTCAAGTCTATGGTCTTCCCAGTGGTCACATACGGTTGTGAGAGCTGGACCATAAAGAAGGCAGAGCGCCAAAGAACTGATTCCTTTGAATTGTGATGCTGGAGAAGACTCCTGAGAGTTACTTGGACAGCAAGAAGATCAATCCAGTCAATCTCAAGGCAAATCAACTCTGAATACTCATTAGAAGGACTGATGTTGAAGCTAACGCTCCAGTATTTTGGTCACCTGATGTGACCAGCGGCTCATTGGAAAAGTCCCTGATGCTGGCAAAGATTGAGGGCAGAAGGAGAAGAGGGCATCAGAGGATGAGATGTCATCACCAATGCAGTGGAGATGAACTTGGGCAAGCTTTAGGGGATGGTGAGGGACAGGGAGGCCTGGTATGCTGCAGTCCATGGGGTCACAAAGAGGCAGACACGACTGGGCAACTGAACAACAACAATGTCTTATAATGGCAGAAAGTAAGAAAGTGCTTAAAATAAAAATTTTAAAAATTAATGTGGGTATGTCAAAAGGGCAATGGAGTTATAGTAAAAAGCTTTTGATGGCCAAATTTGGAATAATTTGAACAAAAAAGTAA
The DNA here is from genome assembly GCF_055505025.1 of Bos grunniens. NCBI lineage: Eukaryota > Metazoa > Chordata > Mammalia > Artiodactyla > Bovidae > Bos > Bos grunniens. The sequence continues at coordinate 75,721,051 of NC_141170.1, forward strand.
GATTGTATTGGTTTATAAACCAAAGTGTAAAATGATTATTTATGGATAATACATTTATCCATACACATATAAATAAATGACTGAATAAGTTAATACATGAGAAAGAAGACAAAAATCTTCCATGCAGAAGAATGCCAATAAATTATTCAGATAGTTTACTTTAAAGGAGGTGGAGCCTGACTCCTTGCTCCTTTAATGTAGACAGCACAAAATGACTGCCTTCCAAAGGGGACAGTATAAAAACAGGGGAGAGAAAAAAGTAACTTTGCAGCAGAGAAAGCTGAGAAACACTATGTCGGCAAGGTGATCAAAGCTAACATCAAGAGTGATAAGAAGTCATGCTGATAGCATGATGTGATGCTATGATGTGATGAAATGGCACTTTACCTCTGTGATCTTCCTCCCCAAGTGCTCAACCTCAGTCTAATCATGAGAAAAACATCAGATAAAAACCAATTGAAGGATATTTTACAAAACCTGACCACTACTTCTCAAATTGTTAAGGTCAGAAAACAAGGAAAGTTTGAAAAATTGTCACAACCAAAAAGAGTCTAAGAAGACATAGTAACTAAATGTAATGTGGCGTTTTAGGTGGGATCCTGGAGCAGAAAATGAATAATAGATTGAAACCCAAAGAAATCTAAATGAATTATAAACCCTAATATATCAATATTGGTTCATGAATTACATGAAATGTACCAGACAAATGTAGATGTTATTAATAGAGGGAGGTGAGTATGAAAGTATATGGGAAATCTACATACCCACTCAATTTTTCTGAAGGTCTAAAATGTCTCTACATCAAAAATGATTCTAGAAATTAAGTTTGTTAGTAAATTTTTAAAATGAAGGTGACATAAAAACATATTAACGAACATTTAAGCTAAAAGAAGTTACCACAGACTTGCACTATAAGACATATTAAAAGTAAGTTCTCAGGCAGAAGGATAATGAGACCAGAAGAATATATGAATCTACACAAAAAAAGAAAATATGTCTGAAAAGGAATAATATGTGAGTAAACATAAGTTTTTTCATTATTTTTAACCTCTTTAAGTGATTATCTAAGGCATAAATAATACCAAAGTATTGTGGAGCTTATAATATATGTAGAAATAAAATATATGACAAAAAGTAGCACAAAATGTGGGAGGGAGTAAATTGTACTCCATTTTAAGTTTCTTGTGTTTTAAATAGTTACGTAAAACAACTTGGCAGCAGACTATGATCAATTAAAGACATATATTTTAAAAATGATTGCAACTGATAAAATAAGTACAATAGATAAGTTAATATTGAAGAGAAAAAGAAATATTAAAAGAACTCAATGTTAAATAAGTCAGAAAGTAAAAATAAAAAAACAAAAAATAGATGGAACAAATATTAAAAAATGTGGAAGACAATAGATTATGTTAAACACAAATTGTATAAACACTAAATTAAAAGGCAGATTAAAAATAAGATCTAATATTTGATATCTATGAAAAGATCAATGATAAATATAAAGACAAATTTTTAAAATTTGTTGCAAGTAGAAAAATGCACAAATGTACCTCCCAAATTCTAATCAAAAATAAATTGGAGTGGATTATTAATATCAGACAAGCTAGCCTTGAAAAAAAGTAAATATTACCTTATGTAAAAATAATGGGGAGAATTATCAAGAAATATCAAGAAAAAAATAACAAAAATATAACAGAAAACTGCATTTAAAATAAACAAATATTATGGAAATATAAAAATTATATTTATTATACATTCACAATTAGTGTTGGAAATTTTAACACTAAAAATTGACTTTTATTGAACTTCCACAGGTAACATTATATTAATTGTGGAAGACTGATTTTTCCCTATGATATGTCTGCCTTTACTACTTCTATTCAACATTGAACCAGAAGTTGAAGTAAAGAATGTAGGTAAGAAAAAGATACAAAATGTTCAAAAAATTAAAAAAACACTATTTTTTTTCAAAAATAACATAATTTTCTAAACAGAAAAACACCAAAGCTACCAAAAAAATGTTTCAAGAAGAAAGGACTGACTTTATCAGGATCACAGGATACAAGGTCAAAAGCAACAAAAGCAATCATGTTTCTATATACTCACAGCCTGTAGTTGGAGACTGAAAAAGAAAATTTAATATCTTTTGTAGTAGCATCATAAAACATTATATATTTAGGAACAAATTTAACAAAATATGTGCAAAGCCTGTACATTACAAAGAATAAAACATTACTGAGAAAAATTTTAAAATTCATTGAGTGAAAAAATACACCATCCATGGGTCTGAAGACTAAATATTATCAAGACATAAGTTTTTGCCAAATTGATCTAAGGTTCAAAGCAATCTCAATTCATATTACATCAGGTGTATTTTTGCTTTGTTTTTAGAAACTGAAGTGATTTTAAAATTTGCACAGAAAATTCAATTAAAAAAAAAAGATAATTCTCACTACTGGATGTCAAGATTTTAAGATGAATATACAGTGATACAGTGAGTAGAAAAGAAACTGTATGTGCTCATAATTAGCATAATTGTGAACACAAAAAATCACAGAGGGCAAAATATGCGCATGAAAATAACTTATTGTCATTAGTCATTGTGGAAAAAAACACAATGAGAGGAAATTCCCTGGTGGTCCCGGGGTTAGGACTTAGTACTTACACTGCCTGCCGTGGGCTGGTTTCAATCCCAGGTTGGATAACTAGGATCATAAGGCATATGTCATGGCAAACACACACACACAATGAGATATCACTACCTCCTACTGAAATAGTAGGAGGTAAAACTAAACTAAAGGAGGTAAAACTAAAAAGACTGATAATACTAAGAATTGATGTTGATGTGGAAAACTAGAACTCCTTATATACTGCTTGCAAAATGTAAAATAGTACAGGTATGCTTGTTGCTCAGTTGCATCTGACTTTTTGCAAGCCTATGGACGGTAGCCCTCCAAGCTTCTCTATCCAGGGGGTTTCCCAGGCAAGAATAATGGAGTGGGTTGCCATTTCCTTCACCAGGGATCTTCCCAACCTAGGATTCAAACCCATGTTTCATGGATTTCCTGCATTGGCAGGCAGATTCTCTACCACTGAGAAACCCCATAAAATAATATACCACTCTAGAAAATGCTTTGGCAATTTTTCATAAATGATATATAGATATAGATAGATATGGCTGCATAGACATAGATATAGATAAAGATAGAGATAAAATACAGCTATTTTCCTTTTGGATTTTTACCAAAGAGAAACAAAAACATATGTTCATTTATAGGCATGTATGAAAACATCTAAAGCAATTTTATTTATCGTAGCCACACTTTAGAATAAACCAAATATACATCATTTACAAATGAATAAATAATTTGTAGTACATCCATATATTAAAATAGTATTTAGCAGTAAAAATGAACTTATGATAAATACAACAACATGGATGAATTTTAAAAGCATTTTGCATTGTGATAGAAAGATATAGACTATATGACTCTATTTATAGGTAATTTGGAAAAGATAAATATACAAGGATATGTAGTAAAAGAGTAGTCATCAGGTCTTGGAGCAGAGGGAGAAAAACAAAGGGACAAGAGAAAACATTATGAAGAAAATATTCTTTTTTTATCATTCTGATGGTTATATAACTGTCTAAACTCATCAAACTGTACCCTTAAAAGAGTAAAAGAATGAATTTTATTGTTAATTAGATACACATCAATAAACTCAACTTTTTAAAATTAACTAAAAATCCAGTAATAATGATCTTTGTCTCATTCATAACTTTATGCAGAAAAAGCCAGTTGTTTTATAGTTAGCTATAATGTTGATTCAGTTCAGTTCAGTTCAGTTGCTCAGTCATGTCCGACTCTTTGTGACCCCATGAATTGCAGCACACCAGGCCTCCCTGTCCATCACCAACTCCCGGAGTTTACCCAAACTCATGTGCATTGAGTCCGTGATGCCATCCAGCCATCTCATCCTCTGTCATCCCCTTCTCCTCCTGCCCCCAATCACTCCCAGCATCAGGGTGTTTTCCAATGAGTAAACTCTTCGCATGAGGTGGCCAAAGTATTGGAGTTTCAGCTTCAACATCAATCCTTTCAATGAACACCCAGAGCTGATCTCCTTTAGGATGGACTGGTTGGATCTCCTTGCAGTCCAAGGGACTCTTAAGAGTCTTCAACACCACAATTCAAAAGCATCAATTCTTCGGCGCTCAACTTTCTTTGTAATCCAACTCTCACATCCATACATGACCACTGGAAAAACCATAGCCTTGACTAAATGGACCACTGTTGGCAAAGTAATGTCTCTGCTTTTGAATATGCTATTTAGGTTGGTCATAACTTTCCTTCCAAGGAGTAAGCGTCTTTTAATTTCATGGCTGCAATCACCATCTGCAGTAATTTTGGAGCACAGAAAAATAAAGTCTGACACTGTTTCCCTACCTATTTCCCATGAAGTGGTGGGACCAGATGCCATGATCTTCGTTTTCTGAATGTTGAGCTTTAAGCCAATTTTTTCACTCTCCTCTTTCACTTTCATTAAGAGGCTCTTTAGTTCTTCTTCACTTTCTGCCATAAGGGTGGTGTCATCTGCATATCTGAACTGAACAGTTTTTCAATATAAATTTCTCTGAGCTCATAGAATTAGTGAATTAATATTTTTGACATAAGGTGATAAATATGAATATTGAATTTGATTTCTTTGTCCTCAGTTCAGTTCAGTCGCTCAGTCATGTCTGACTCTTTGTGATGCCATGAATCGCAGCACATCAGACCTCCCTATCCATCACTTTATGCAGAAAAAGCCAGTTGTTTTACAGTTAGCGATAATGTTGATTCAGTTCAGTTCAGTCCAGTCGCTCAGTCATTTCTGACTCTTTGTGACCCCATGAATTGCAGCACTCCAGGCCTCCCTGTCTATCACCAACTCCCGGAGTTCACTCAGACTCTTGTCCATTGAGTTGGTGATGCCATCCAGCCATCTCATCCTCTATCGTCCCCTTCTCCTCCTGCCCCCAATCCCTCCCAGCATCAGAGTCTTTTCCAATGAGTCAACTCTTTCCATGAGCTGGCCAAAGTACTGGAATTTCATCTTTAGCATCATTCCTTCCAAAGAACACCCAGGACCTATCTCCTTTAGAATGGACTGGTTGGATCTTCTTGCAGTCCAAGGGACTCTCAAGAGTCTTCTCCAACACCACAGTTTAAAAGCATCAATTCTTCGGCATTCAGCCTTTTCACAGTCCAACTCTCACATCCATATGTGACGACTGGAAAAACCATAGCCTTGACTAGATGGACCTTTATTGACAAAGTAATGTCTCTGCTTTTTAATATGCTATCTAGGTTGGCCATACCTTTCCTTCCAAGGAGTAAGCGTCTTTTAATTTCATGGCTGCAGTCACCATCTGTAGTGATTTTGGAGCCGAGAAAAATAAAGTCTGACACTGTTTCCACTGTTTCCCCATCTATTTCCCATGAAGTGGTGGGACCGGATGCCATGATCTTCGTTTTCTGAATGTTGAGCTTTAAGCCAACATTAAAATTTATTTTGTGAGTATTCTTTTTTGCTGTTCATGATCTACTTTTTTGTTATATTCAATACTGATTTGGAACTTGGAAATCTTGTTTTCATTACATATTTTCCTCCAGGTTAACCTTAAAATATTTGAGAAAAATATTGGACATTTACAAAATCACAAATGCTACAATGACACATATCTTATTTGTAATTCTTCTATATAGGAGGCTTGTTTCTTCTCTCCATTTATTTATATATTCAAAAATTTATTTATACCCATGTGTACTCACAGATATTTATTTTATAGTACAATATTACTTTATCTTCCTTGCTCATATTGTTGTCACTTTAGTCACTGGGAGTTCTTTCAACATCTCTTGTGTCCTTTGACATGGTCCCATCATAATAGTTTTTTAAATTTATTTATATGTAATCGAGAAGAATTGCTTTATCCTGTTGTGTTGCATAATAGGGTTTTTTTTCTTAGCATTTCCTTACCTCTGGCACTACAAAATATGTTAGGCTAATCTTTTGTATTTCTTGCCCCAATCCTTGAATCAGCCATTTCTCCAAGGAACCCTACATTCTTTTATTGAGAAATAATATTTAGGATCTAAGACCTAGATACCAGATATACATGTTGCTTCTAGGCTGTCTCAGCAGACAGAACAAGGAAATATATACATATGAATAATAACCAGCATATGTACACATATCTGTAAATATTTCTATGTTAGTATCTGTGTATATATTAAGCTAAACATGAGTTCATAGTGATGTTGTCTAATCCATTACAACATACTTATCTGTAAATTCTCACTTTCCACTTGGCTCTCACCATCTACCATCCACGTACTTAATTTTTCAATTCCTATATACATGTATAGCAGTGTGATCATTTTTAACTAATAGCCTTGTAGGAAGCAACATTATCAACTAAATTACAGTAATTTTGTACTGTTTTTGACTTTAGTTTTACAGATTCTACTAATTTCCAAAGTTACTTAGATCAGCACATTTTCTCTCATCTCCTTCAATGTGGTTGTTTCCCACATTTTTAATACAGTCATATTGTTTTGTCATAATCTGCATTCCATCCTGGGATTTTCCCAACCATGTAATTGACTTTTTATTTGCATACGTCATGTAGATTACCTTAAGTAAGTCGACCATAATTCCCTACATCTGGACAATGTGCTGTACATAGTAACTCCCTTTCAAATAATATAGTATAAATGAAGGGAAGAAAAAGCCTTTACAGTGGAGAAACCTGACAAACACTATCTTAGCTAGGTGACCAAAGTTAACATCAACAGTCACAAGTCCTGATGATAGAATGTTCCCTTGACATGAGGCAATGAAAATGGTACTCTACTTCTGTGGTCTTCCCCCCAAAGCCCACAACCCTCATCTAATCATGAAAGGAGCATCAGACAAGTCCCTTTGAAGGGTTTTGTACAAAATATGTAACCAGTACTGCTCAAAACTGTCATGGTCTTCAAAACCAAGGAAAACCATACAAACTATCCCAGTCAAGAGGATTCTAAGGAAACAGGATAAACAAATGTCATATAGTACCAGAATGGGATCTTAGAACCAAAAAAGAAAAAAAAAAGTATATTAGTTAAAACCCAAGGAAATTTGAATAAAGAGTGGAACTTAATGATAATACATAATATTGGTTCACGAACTGTAAAATGCACCATTAAATGTAATAAATGTAAGATGCTGATAACATAGGAAACCAAGCAGATTCTATGGAAATCCTCTGTACTATCTTTACAGTTTTTCTATAGGTATATAAACTGTTCTAGAAAAGAGAGATTGTTTTTTAAAAATAACATATCTCTAATCACTATTCCTTGATAATTTAAACAAAATTACTTTTTTATTATCCTCTTTTCCTAGATTATGATTATTATTTAACATTTTACTGTATCCAAATAACTTCTTTCAAGAATGTTACAATTTAAAATCCATATTAAAGTGGCCATTTTGGAAACTTTCATTGGTTTACTGCTCACAACTATTTAGCTAATAGTATATCTTGAGAAAGTTGGTCCATATGTCAGTAGGAGTACATTTGGGTAGTGTTTATTTTCTGAGTCCTTTATATATTTTCCAATTATTTTTATTCTCCAACAGCAACAAACTTTTCTACTTAAGCATTAATATTTCTTTAATCATTTTAGTGTGAATCTGGAGTGGGATAAAATAGGTTATAGATGTATTTACCCAATTATTTTTATTCAGGGATTCTGATCGAAGTGCTGAAGAATCAATAGAAGACAGGCAGACACTTTGGGAACTAAGGACATGTAAAGTGCAGCAAGCAGTCTGACCAAAATTCAGTAGGGTGCTTAGAAGGAAAAAATCAATAAGTCCTCAGGGAAGAATATTAATCACAAAAAGCATTGTGTTGTAATCCAGACTTTTTAGTACTTATTCTGGCAATAACTTAGATGGTAAATTGGAGGAAAGCTAGACAAGAGGAAACAATTCCAGGTAGAAAATCATTGTGGTATCTCACGTAAGAACTTATGAAAAACTAAGCTAAGGCAATAATGGTGGGTCTTGATATAAAAAGAAAGTCATAGTATATTTCCCAAACACCATTGCTTGCATATCCTTTTCATGATATTCCCTGTATTAGTATAGTGATACATTATTATTTCATATTTTCCTCTAAATTGCTATTGTTGTTATTGAGTCACTCAATAGTGTCCGACTCTTTGTGACCCCATGGACTGCAGCACTCCAGGCTTCCCTGTCCTTCACTATCTCCCAGAGCTTGCTCAAAGTCATGTCCATTGAGCCAGTGATGCCATCCAACCATCCAGTCCTCTGTCATCCCCTTCTCCTCCTGCCTTCAATCTTTCCCAGAATCAGGGTCTTGTCCAGTGAGCTGGCTTTTTGCATCAGGTAGCCAAAGTATTGGAGCTTCAGCATCAGTCCTTCCAATAAATATTTAAGATTGATTTCCTTTAGGATTGGCTGGTTTGATCTCCTTGCAGTCCAAGGGACTCTCAAGAGTCTTCTCCAATACCACAGTTCAAAAGCATCAGTTCTTCAGCACCCAGTCTTCTTTATGGTCCAAATCTCACATCCATACATGACTACTGGAAAAACCACAGATTTGACTAAACAGACCTTTGTCAGCAAAAAAAAAAAAAGTCTCTGTTTTTTAATATACCATCTAGGTTTGTCATAGCTTTTCTTCCAAGGAGTAAGCGTCTTTTAATTTCATGGCTGCACTCACCATCTGTAGTTATTTTGGAGCCCAAGAAAATAAAGTCTGTCACTGTTTCCATTGTTTCCCCATCTATTTGCCATGAAGTGATGGGACCAGATGCCTTGATCTTAGTTTTCTGAATGTTGAGTTTTAAGTCAGCTTTTTCTCTGTCCTCTTTCACCTTCATCAAGAGTCTCTTTCATTACTCTTCGCTTTCTGCCATAAGTCCTTAAAATCGACTATCATTCAAATACATTTTGATTAAAAACATATCAATCCCTCAAGTGTAAAATGAGAATAATTTATCATAAATATAATTTAAACATAAAATTGGCAAAGTCAACTCTCTCAAAATCTAACTTATCAAAGTTTTCTGAAACATCTCTATTTGTTAAAATAGGAGTTTCTGAAGTACTATAGAAGCACTAAAGACATATTAAGTCTGAAAAAGAAACTTTCTCCTTGATGTAATTTGAAGGATTTGAATTTTAAAAAATGAAAATTGTGTAATTAAATGTAATTTCATTATGTAATTTAATGGTATCTATTGCTATGGTTGTATCTGATCAGATCAGATCAGTCGCTCAGTCGTGTCCGACTCTTTGCGACCCCGTGAATCGCAGCACGCCAGGCCTCCCCGTACATCACCAACTCCCGGAGTTCACCCAGACTCACGTCCATTGAGTCAGTGATGCCATCCAGCCATCTCATCCTCTGTCGTCCCCTTCTCCTCTTGCCTCCATTCCCTCCCAGCATCAGAGTCTTTTCCAATGAGTCAACTCTTCACATGAGGTGGCCAAAGTACTGGAGTTTCAGCTTTAGCATTATTCCTTCCAGAGAAATCCCAGGGCTGATCTCCTTCAGAATGGACTGGTTGGATCTCCTTGCAGTCCAAGAGACTCTCAAGAGTCTTCTCCAACACCATAGTTCAAAAGCATCAATTCTTCAGCGCTCAGCCTTCTTCACAGTCCAACTCTCACATCCATACATGACTAGCAGCTAAAATTATCTAGTAAATAATAATAGTGTTATCACTTACGGAAAAAATCTGCCTCCAATGCAGGAGACCTAGTTTTGATTCCTAGGTTGGGAAGATCTTCAGGAGAAGGGAATGGCAATCCACTCCAGTATTGTTGCCCGGAGAATACAACGGACAGAGGAGCCTTGCGGGCTACAGTCTGTGGGGTCGCAGCGAGTCAGATATGACTGAGTGACTCACACTACTACTTGAAAATGTTAGTTGAAACTTTGTGATTTAGATTGGGAAGGAACAAAAACTCAGGAGAAAAAAAATCTGAAGGATAACCACACTAAGCGTGAAAGAAACAAGAGCAACCAAAGCACTAAGAAGAGACTCAAGAGATGAAGGTGTTCCATAAACTGGGAGGGAGAATTTTGGTGGGTTTAAATTTCTAGACCTGACAGATATATACAAAGAGAACGCTAGATAGTTCATGCAAATGATTAGTCAGTGTAAGTGGACTGCAACTGGAGGTAGGTCATTGGATGTTTCACCCACACACATATGATGTTCACCTATACACACACGAAGTAATCTAGCATCCAGTAGTCATTGAGGGTTGAATTGTGTGTTCCCAAAATTCATCTTGAAGTCCTAATCCTCCAGTACCTCAGAACGTGAACTATTTAGAGACTGAGTCTTTACAGAAATGAAAATGCTGTTATTAGGACAGGCCTTCATCCAATATAAATGATGGAATATTTTTCAATATTTCACAATATGGAAAAAGTGAAACTTAATATACATGGGAAAGATGATGTGAAAAGACATCATAGGGAAATGCCATCCATCTATAAGCTAAGGAGAGTGGCCTAGGATAGATCATTTTTTTATGACTCTCAAAAGGAACCAAATCTGCAATACCCTAATTTTAGACTTCTAACCTCCAGAGCTATGAGACAAGCAATTTTGTTGTTTTAAGTTATTCAATCTATGGTGCTTTGTAATGGCAGCCCTAGAAAATACAAATCTAGCCCGTGTTCATGCTCAGTCGCTCACTCGTGGCTAACTCTTTGCAACCCCATGGACTTTAGCCCGAATACATTTGCTGAAAAGGATGTTGATGAATGGAAAGTGGTTGGGCTTCTTGTTTTTCCTACTTTTTTTTTTTTTTAAATCAGCATGAAATGGGCTTTTGAAAGAACATAGTTATAAGATCCAAGAGAGAGAGGATAGCTAGAGGGAGCTGGCTTTCTCTGCCCTAGAAAGCTGACACTACACCTTCAAGAAGCGCAGAGTAAGGCTGGATGGGGCGGTCCTTATTGCTTTCTTATTGTTAATAGTGGGCTTACCTAGCGGCCCAGTAGTAAAGAAAAATCTGCGTGAAATGCAGGAGATGGGGGTTCAGTCCCAGGGGTTGGAAGATCCCCAGGAGAAGGAAATGGCAACCCACTCCACTGTTCTTGCCTGGAAAACCCCATGGACAGAGGAGCCTGGCAGGCTACCATCCATGGAGTCACAAGAGCGAGACACAGCTTAGCAACTAAACTTCAACAACATCATTAAGGGTAAGAAATTTACCTCCCAGGGCTTTTTTCTTTTAATCAATGTTCTCTCAGATATCATAGCATCATAGAGGTGTAGAGACAGCCTGAAAGCTCTAGTATTAATATAATCTGCATTCATATTTTAATTTCCTTTGGTGAAGACTAATCCTTGGCAAATTAGCCGGCATTTTGCTTTTCAGAGGTGAAGTACCTCTCCATTGTGGGAGCCATTCCTTTCACATCTTTTTTCCTTGATGCATTTACTTGCTCAGTATCTAAGGCACTTACTACACAGAGATTCATGTTGGAAGGAATAAGTTTTTCATTGCACATGACACCTTGAATTGTAATACAGGAGCCTATGATACTCTGATGTGCACAGAACTTGAAATTTTAGCAAATCAGTCCACTGGGGGTTGGGATTTTTCTATACAGTCTAAAATATTTCTGTTCCTGGAAGACAGCAGGAGGAAGAAGTGCTTTTTGAACCAGAGTCAGGTGTAGTATGGCTTTTTTAATATATATAAAAGTGAATGCTGTGCAGACTGAGGTGGCTCCTTTTCCATCTGTCAGCACATTCTTTACAACCACGCATAAACCTTATTATCACACTCAGTGTGTTACTGCAAAAATTATCCTGGTCCTCAGAACAGTCTGTCTACAGCTTTGAGTGGAATTCAAACTTCGGTGCAGTTAATGTATAAACAAGCAACCTAGTAAACGAGAGGAAAGGCGATAGACATTTACCTTCCACAAAAAATTTGCTAGAGCGCCTTCATTTTGTCATATGTACAAGGGTAAATATTTTGCACTGAATAAAATATGGGCTGATGACACACATTTGGCCCTGATACAGTTTTCCCACTGGATTCACATATATTAACCTTTGATGAAAAGACAAGAAGAAAAAGGCATAAGAAGAATATGGCAAAATTTCAGAATTTTTTTTTTTTTACATTAACCTTTGAGTTCTGACCTGGTGTAGTTGTATGTTTGGGGGTATATTTGGATAGAGACATTACTGCCATTCTGTTCATATTTATGGGCCTGACCTTTGTATTATAGTAGCCTGCTTTGAAGCACAGTTATTTTTAATTGCTTTATGTGTCCACAGAGACTGTTCTTTGCCTCTGTCAGTTATATACAGTACCCTGGCACATATGTTTGCTCAATGAATCTTTCAATGACTGAATATTTACAACCACATCTGAATACAAGAGGAGGAAATGCTACATTTTGGGATAGTGTGTGTGTTGTGTATTTGTGTGAAAATGTGTTTTATTGTCAACGTTGCCGTATACTTAATGAGGTGACAGGAAGAATTAAAAGTGACAGATTGTTTTGGCTTCACTGGGGCCATCTGAGATATAGTCTCCTATAACGCAGCTCAATAAAGCCAGCCTGTGTGAAGCCCTCAGTGTATGATTCATGGCTGCAGCAGGGCTACTCACAGAGGCTTAATGAGAGACAGGGGCTGGGCGGTAGGAGGCTGAAAATGCCATCAGAAGACAACGGCAAGCACTGTGTGCCAAAATCACACCTGAAATCTGCAGGAGTGCCATGATCACTAGTGTCCTAATAGCATTATTCTCTATGTGCTTGATTACGAGCTGGACAGACTGATTGCCAGAAATGCACAACTCAGGAGAACTCATTTGGAAAAGAGAGATGCACCTCCCTTCTTATCTGAAGATAGCATATGTTCTGTGTTCTTTCAGTTGATGATTGGTTAGGTGTGGCCTCAAGGTGCTAGTGGTAAAGAACCCGCCTGCCAATGCAGAAGACATTAGAGATGCGGGCTCGATCTCTAGTCAGGAAGATCCTGAAGAAGGGCACGGCAACCCACTCCAGTATTCTTGCCCGGAGAATCCCATGGACAGAGAAGCTCGGTGGGCTGTAGTCCACAGGGTCACAAAGAGTCGGACATGTTTGAAGGGATTTAACACACACGTAGCATATTTTCTGTGTTCTTCTAGCAAATGGTCGGTTAGGTGCTCACAGAAGAGACAGAAGAAAACATGTTCATTCTAGTCTTAGCTCCTAAAGAAGGGATCACTGCATGCCATGCAGAGTTACAGGGGAAATGCCAAGTTTGGGTCAGGTAGCAGATGACAAGAGTAAGGGGAAAGATGAGGCAAAGAGCTTTATTGGAGTTTCCATGAAAAAGTCAAAACAGCAGAGTAAACAATTAGGATTGGCTAGTTTGAATGGTTTTGTTGGGCTTTGGATTATAATGGTGGTCTCTAGCTGCCTGGTATCTAACCCTGGGATAATTCAGTCAGAGGAATATTGTTTTCTGGGATGTATGGGCCCATAGAGGAGGTTTGGCTCTGAAATAGTTAGTTTACATATCAAAGATATACTCCCAACTGAGTCCTTTGCTGTCTCTAAGCACTGGCTAGCCCCAGCCAGAAAGTTTTTTTAAGATGACAAAATATCATAATATACAAAAAATAAAATATACATATATACAATAGAGCATTGCTGTGAAGTTTCTTCTGCAAATGGCCTTCTGGATTGTGACAAACATATCTCAATATATCCATTGATGGAGAAATCAGCTGTGACCCTGCTGCTGAAGATGTGGTCCCTGCAACAAGAGATTCTCTATCCCATGAGAGCTTATTAGGCAAGGAAATTCTCTGCCCCATTCTAGATGTCTAGAATCAGAATTTCTAGCTTCTGGAAGAGGAAGGGGAAGAGAATCTAAGTTTTAATAAGCATGCCAGATCGCCATTCTGCACATTGAAGCCATAGTCTTTAATAGCCCATACAAGTAATTACGAGAAATGAGAAAAGAAGAATAATTCTACTTATCAGAGAGTCAACTGCACCTAAGGTAAAACATCAGTTAACAAGTGCCAATTAAGTAGAATCCTAAAGACAATTTTAGTTCCTACTGCAGTGTGTATTAGCTTGGACCCTCAGGAAATCACATTCTGTCTAAGATTCAGCCTCCCAATGGGTAAAATAAGGAAGATAATAGTACCCAACTCTTGGAATTTATGAAAGTTAAAGGTAATGATTTTGTAAATATAATTTGCAAGCAGTGATGTGCAGACAAATATTAGTTGTACTTCATATTAAATAATCCTTATTGGGCATGCCATTTGAAGCAGATCACAATGAAACAAGTTTACAACAGGACTGAGATAATACCAGTTACTCTATATTTATTAGATTCTTATTGTGTGCCAGACACTAAATTAAGCATAGTATGTACATTATCCCATTTAATTCTCAAGACAACCATATTAAAGAGGTTATAAAACTGTACCACCACAATTTTTTAAAGAGAAAAGTAGATAAAATATGTTAAGTCATTTGTTACAGGATGTACAGAGTGCCAGGCCTATGATTCACACTCAGAGCTATCTGACTTCATGTGCTTTATTAACACCAACACAATTCCTTCTCTGGGAAAAGAAAACAATTTTCATTGTATTTTCTAGCACCATAACTTTATCTAAGTTTTGTTCTATAGTATCATGATTGCTGAGCAATAATGATGCCCATGAATTACAGTAAGATGCCTTAGAATTAAAAAAAAAATGTGGGTACAATTCTTTGAGTAGTAAAATAGAAAAAGAAAATGTATTATTAAAAACTGTAATAATATGTGAAGATGCTAAAAGGGGTTACTTTAAGACCTCACAATTAAATTAGTGTTGCTCTAAAGTATATTAATTATTCAAGTTCTCACTATCTTATATAAATAATATTATACAACACTTCTTATTGCTGGAGCCCTCAGTCACCCCCAGGAACCATCGTGTCATTCCTGATACAGTATTTTGATCCACCCAATATATAGGTGCAAAATAAAAGGTCAAGAATGACCTAAACCAGAGACATTTCAGATGTCAAGAGCTTACCTATTCTTATAGCAGGTTCCCAGGGATTGACGGTATAAGCTGTTTCACGTTTGGTTTGATTTTTCACTGCCAGGGAAACAAGGGTTTGGAGTATCTAGAGTGAGTTTGAACTGCTGGATCCACGTAGCTTGTGCATCCCAGGGCTGACACTGCCTTCCTTCTTCCTCTCTCTCTTTTCCCTTGTGTGTATGTTGGGGAGTGGAGAGAGGATCTCTTTTTATCTTTTCCTGAAGGAGTCTGCCCAGGCATTGCTGATGAGTGTTTGTTTGTTTGTGTTTGTAGACTAGACAGTGAAAAAACAAAACAAAACTAAAGCAAGCAAAAGAAGAGAAGAGAAACAGAGCAACAGAAAGACACAATACCAGCTACTTTCTTAAAAGGTGAGTCATTGTGCCCTACAATAGTCTGAGTATTTTCCTTGCGCAGGGCAGAATAAAGTGCCCCAAACTGTCCTTTTCTCACATCCTGAAATGTGAAAAGGGTTGTCCTAGTTTCAGTCACTTGCTTTTATTCTTCTGCTCAAAGGGAGCTAATGAATCAAAAAAGAGAGGTCTAACAAGCACTGCTGTCCGGGTGAATTGTGTGGGAACTGGCATTCCCATCCTTAGTCCTGCTCTTCTCAGATTGTTTCTGAGCCTCAGTAAGCATTCTCTTGGTGAGACAGACTCTCCTGGATGACAGAACATCTTCTCCAAGTGCTCAGCATTTCTCATCAAGTCCAGATGAACACCACTTAGTCCACTGACCAGGTTGATGGAACATAATATTAGGGAAGCCAAGAGTTATTGAAGGTATGAAATCACCTATCCTTGTAGAAACTCAGAGTGCAACCTTTCCATACCTGTGTTCTTTCTCTTGATTATCTTATAAGTTGGATACAGCATTCTGGGAGGTGACTTTATTATAAAATAGATATTTTAAAGCCCTAAGAACTAAGGAAATACATTTAATCTTTCTTAGTTTCACCTTCTAAATATGTTATTGGAGGAATAAAGCCTAATTAATGGAGAAGGGATTGTAAAGTTTAAGTTAGATGAAATGTTAAACTATTTCTTCTTTCTTTTGGCCAACAAACATTTAAGTTCTTACCATGTTCCAGTACTACACAAGACTTTTTACAATGAAAGCCTTAAAGAACTTATGGTTTACAACTGAAATAAAGATTCTAGAATTGAACTTTGCTTGAAATAATAACTATATCTTTAGCTTCACTTACCTTTAGTAAAATTTAGCCCTTTTTAAAATTAGGATTGTAGACAAAAACCACAGTAGTACTTTGTCACAATAAAGATGACAGACATCATATTAGAGTGGCAGAAGATATTCTGAAATATTGTTTTTACTCACCACTACTTCCAAAGTACAATAGTTAGTGGACTTACTGCTAGGCTTTCTCAATTTTTACTCCTTTTATAAAATATATTTTAAATGTATAATATAATAGAGTACAGTTTGTTAATATTTTGGTAACTTTATATCATTATAACTTTTTTCTTTGTAATTAATTTTTTTGTCTTCTGAGTTTAAAAACATGACTATGAGAATGGGTCTCTGGGCTTCATCAAATCACCAAAGGGGTTCATGGTATGAAAGGATTAAGAATCCTGGCTCTAGAAAAATTGATGCTTAAATAAATCAACAATTCCAATGCATTATAACTAATTTATTGCAGTAGTACAGTTAACATCATGGTCTGAATAATGTCACAGTCTAGGTGAATGTGTGTGTGTGTGTGTGTAATGGGGGTTTGGGGGAGAGCAGATTTAGGAGATTAGCTTTAGAAAATCTCAATGGCAAAAAAATGCTTTAGCTAAGCCTTAAAGAGGAGGTGAGAATTAGCCAGGCCAAATTGAAAGTCAAGTGAGGATAAGATACGAGGGAGAGAAGATGGACATTACACAGCAAGCAGGGGTGTGTGAGAAGGCTGGGTATACCTGGCAACATGTACATGCAACAGCACGGGCAATAAGGCCATGAAGGTCAACAGGGGTCAGGTCAGGTAAAGATCCAGATGCCTTGTGAAGGAGTCTGATAAATACCCTAGATGAGGTGCAGGACCATGCCAGCATTTTCAGCAGAAGGATGCTCTCAGCAGATTTGTGTTAGAAAGATCAATTTGAGTGTATTGTGAGGAAGAATACTGGGGTGTAGCAATTGTAGGGTTGGTGGGGGGCAGTCAAGGGAGGAAGAAGAGCTGTTAGGAGCCTTCAGTAGCAATCCAGGCAAGAAAAAACAGGGCCTGAAGCATTGCAGTGGCAGAGTATGAAATTACTTTGTACATTGTAAAATATCAAGTGATGCTGAGAGAAGGCAAGAGGGAAAGAAAGAAGGAAGGAGAAAAGGAAGTAGAGAGGGAGGGAAACAGAAGGAAAACAGTCAGGGAGAGAAGGGAGACAGCGGAATTGAGTCTTCCACTAAGCAGACATTTGAAGTCAAAGTGTTTCATTAAACTACAATCACAACTGTTAGTCTGGCCTGAGGTGTGATAGGATTACCAGTACGCCAAGTCTCAGCCAATCAGACAGATGGCTGTTGATTGGTTCCACTGAAAACTAATCAGAACCCTTCTTCAGTGGTTCAATTGTTGTACAAATAGCCACAACCCAGGTGAGCTCAGTGAACAGAGCCTGTTGCCAAATACACATCCAAAAGGAAACGGGAAATGTGGCACAATTTCTTTTTTGACAATTCGCAGTAGCTAGGCTTGTTTACAAGTTTCCAGAGACTGACAGCCCACACATATACACACACACTTCTGGAATTTTGTATTTAAAGAACATAATATTGGCTGTATTTCATGGTAGATTCAAGGGAGTTGCAGGAACACATCTAAGGGTATATTCTGACTCAGAAGAAATAAATTAATACATGCCCATTCTAACACAGAAAATTTTAAGGGGAAAAAAGCTTTCTAAAAGCAATCATTCCAAGTGATATCTGAAGATGGCTTTAAGAGAACCAAACTTCTCACTGAGCTAAATTATGTCAATTCTTCAGTTCTTTTTCCTTCCTTTTCTTTTTTCTTTTATATTAATTATTGACGTCAAGAATCACCTATTAGACACCACTGAAGCTATTTTAAAGCATTTTGAGGTTATTGAAACTCGTTTTTTTACATGATTCTATTCCAAACAAATGACATTCTGCTTTCATCTGGATGAATTTCTGGGAATTGCATAATTGTCCAGAAGAGAACAAGTTTGATCTTGGAAAACACTCAAAGTCAAAGAGGCTAAGCAGGGAGTGTGTGGAGGGCACAGCTACCCACTCCAGTATTCTTGCTTGGAGAATCCCATGGACAGAACAATCTGGTGGACTGCAGTCCATGGTGTCACACAGAGTTGGACACAACTGAAGCAACTTAGCATGTGTGCAAATGAAGTTACATATAATCTCAGAAGAGATCTTAAACAACTCTCCCCATTCCACAATAAATGTTCTATTCAAATTTGACAATTCAGCAGATCCGAATCCACTTATCAATGGGTTAGCTTCTTCCCTGGTGGCTCAGATGGTAAATCATCTTCCTACAATGCGGGAGGCCCAGGTTTGATCCCTGGGTTGGGAAGATACCCTAGAGAAGGAAATAGCAACCCACTCCAGTACTCTTGCCTGGAAAATCCCATGGACCCAGGATCCTGGTAGGCCACAGTCCATGGGGTTGCAAAGAGTCAGACACAACTGAGTGACTACTCTCTCACTTTCTTTAAATGGAAAAAAAAAAAGGAGAGAAAAGCAGATAATCCCAAATAAAACAGGAAAAGCAAAGGACACTCTTAGTGTAAAAGTTCACAAGAACAGTGACATCATAAAAACAGAATTAAAATTTTAAGAAGATGTCAACATAAGCTTTTTTAGGATAAAACTTATATGAAGGGTGCTATTTCCTTAGTAAGTAGACTAACATTTAAATCTTTGTTTTAAACAATGTTGATGGTATTTCTGAGGATAAAGAATGATGCATTGTTGTTGCCAAGGTTTACAATTTAAAAATGAATGCAAGATCTACCCATGGAACCCTTGCCATTTTGAGGAATTAGGTTTGTGTGAACATCTGCCAGACCAACAGAAAGAAAAATTCTTTATTGTATTTAGTTTTTATAGAGGCAGAAGTATTTCAACACATTCCAAAAGCCCCTAATGATACTTCACCCAATTCAGCCTCCGGAAGCTTGGTACATAATTAATGAGGTAGTGAAAGTTCTCTAGAATTAGTTTTCATCTAAATAAAGGTGCCTGATGTTTATCTGCACCCTTTGTACTCATTGTTGCCTTGAATATACCCAGCTTCCTGTCGGTACAGGGAACTATCGATTTGCTGACTAATCTTTTTATCTGATCATTATAGATTGTAACTCTGAGTCTATAACCTTTACACACACTGCTATTGTGGTTAAATAAAACGCAATACAAAATAATTAACATGTTCCCATATTGATATTTCTCTTCCAGGCAAGAGTGGAAGTGAGACTTCGATGTGACAACTGGACATTCGTAGTTTTAGAGAAAAATATAAACAGAAGATGAATATACAAAATTTACTTCCTTAATATAAATTACTCAGGAAGAAATAGTATGGAGCCTTGGGGAAATCAACAGCTTCTTCAATTGGATTGCTTCTGTCACTGTATGGACACAGTCTTGTTTGATGTCCTCCCACCATTTGTCTTGTATGGAGTCTTTTATCTAAATCCAAAGTAATGCAGTCATCAGGGCTGCAATTCAATAATGGCTCCACAGGAGCTGTCATCCACAGTTTGCTATTCATCTTGTAAAAGGCTTTGAGTTTTCAAAGTACCAACTAAGGTTGGCATTTCAATGCCGCAGACAGATCGCTTAAAGTTCCTTTGTGTTCACAAGAAAAGGAGTGAAATGGAGAATGGGGGTGATTAAATGGCCAACCTGCTACTCTACCTGACTACCTAGGGGTAACCCCAAGCTACCCAAGGGAGCAAAGACATTAGGTGATCTGACCCTCACAGTAATGGGACATCATGATGAATGGGGAACTCATTGAGTGGTGTTTTGTTCACGCTGAGCTCCACTGCTATAATTAAGAAGCAACAATTTATGGAAATTGAGACCAGAAAAAAGGGAAGTTTAAAAAAAAAAAAGCATCAATGATGAGGAAGTTTATTTCTTAAAACATTTTCAGAATCAAAGCATCTTAGAATTTAAAACATCATTAATGGATTTAGAGATGGATAAACTTAAAGCTGAAGATGTGAATTAATGGGTCCAAGTTCTCATGTATGGTTATCCTTCTTTGTATGTATTCAGAACTGGACTGTGATTACCATTACTGGGCCTGATTGTTGACTTCTTTGGCTGGAAGTATGGATATTTCCCTGTTCTATTCAGACTTATTTTCCTAGTTTTTCTAAGAGCATGATATATGTGCATTAGGAATGACTAGACAAAGAGAGCAGATGGCAAGAATTCCTGGAACTATGAAGTGATTAAGCCAAAAATACCTTTACCAGACCACTAACATTCAAATATTTGCTTGATGGTCCCTGAGTATAAAGGAGAGAGGAGACACTGAAGCCACCCAACTGTTGCACTAATTCTCTGTGATTCTGGCTTTCAGCTTGCACTTTGGGAATGAAGAGCTCAGAAGAGATAAGCTGGAACATAATAAAGAGTTCAGAGTAGTAATGAAAACCTAGATTCTAAGGCCAGTGCTGTCATTGTAATTAACTGTACAGTCTTAGGCAAGTCATTTGGTTTCTAGGTTTTAATTTCCCTAACTAGTGAGAGATTTAAAACAAAGGGTTGCAAAAGTACTTTTCTTTCCAAACACACTATGATCCTGTGAATATAATGACTATATAGGTTTTGCACACATCATAGGCTCATGAAATGTCAACAATATTAATAACTATGTATCGAGTTCCTTCAGTTCGTTAAGAGCTGTGGTAGTAGCTGAGGATGGAATGGTTTGAAAAACGTGTTTTTTTTCCTGCTTTCATGGAACTTGCAGTCTAGAGAAAAAGACAGACATTTTATCAATAATGGCCACAGCTGTACATTTACAGTCGTGATAAATGCTGAAATTGAAAAACGCAGGGTGCTATGAAATTGACCTGGTTGAAGAGATGGGGGAAAGCCTCCCTAAGGATGTAATAAATAAGCTGTAATCTGAAATCTGGTGAGGTGATCTTTTTTTGCCATGATCAGTCTAACCTTTATCTTGAAAAGAATAAAGGATCATTGGAAGATTTTAAACAAGATATAGTATAATAGATCTACATTGGCTTCAAATTTTAGAAAGACTTATGTTGAAAATATAAAGAGTTGAAGAAGAGCAAAACTGGTGGCAACATTAATGTTCTTCATAAGATGAAATAAGAGAAACTAATTTTCAGCAGGAATATTAGAAGACACAATAGTGCTTAAATTTTGTGATGCCAAGAACTGAGGCAAGACACAGCTGTGTGTGATTGCCCCTTCAAATATAGCTCTGAGAGTTGTATCCTAAATTTAAAAGTATCATTTCCTTGTAATTTGTGATTACGTAATGGAGTTTTCTATCAACTTACAAATGTTAGTTTAAAGAGATATACGTTGACTTTAAAGAAAACAAGATTTTTCAACCTCATTTTTCTCCTCATGTGACACTTAATGATGAAATACCATGAGATCAGGTGTTAATATCTGTGGGATTCTTAAATAATTCTAGTGAATTCCAAAGCTGAATCATTACTTTATAATGGTTGGGCTGAAATGATCATTCCATGAAATTTTGCCAGTCTGGCAGTATGGTCCATAATGCTTTAAATGTTATTTTGTGAACATGTTTCTCAGAAAGGTCACAAGTAAATGGAAAATCTTGATTGAGCATTTTAAAGGCAGTTCATGGTGACTGACATATTACTAAAAAAGATGAATTTTCAGCAGGTCCAAAATATTTACTTAGAGTAACTTCTAAATGTTCTGTCACATCCACAGTTAAAGCTGGGAAGATGACTTGTTTTTGCCTGAAATACCCTTTCCAATGTTTTTATTCCTCAAAATTCTTTTCACCAATGTATTCATCTTTCTAAACTGATATTCTCAGTGTTGCAAAATAAGCTTCATGTAATTTCATTTTCACCTTTATATTAACTCATGCCCACATACTTTATACATTTCACAATTTTCTGTTCAACTCCTATCATTTCTGCGAGGCCAAGTTCAAATTTTTGATTCTCAAGGAAGATATTCCATTGTCTATCAATTTCTACAGGTTTTATTAGCCATGTATATGTATACTTAGCCACTCAGTCACGTCTGACTGCAACACTTTGGATTGTAGCCCTTCAAGCTCCTCTGTCCATGGAATTTTCCAGGCAAGAATACTGAAATGGGTTGCCATTTCTTTCTCCACCCTGACCCAGGGCTCGAACCCACATTTCCTGCATTGCAGTCAGATTCTTTACCTGCTGAGCCATTAGAGAAGCCCTCCTTTATTAGCTATAGTATCTTTGATCTTTATATCATTATAATAAATTACTTTAGTTTTAATATATGTTATATATATTTAACATCATCATAAGGAGAAGGAAATGGCAACCCACTCCAGTATTCTTGCCTGGAGAATCCCAGGGACAGGGGAACCTGGTGGACTGCTGTCTATGGGGTCTTGCAGAGTCAGACATAACTGAAGTGACTTAGCAGCAGCAGCAGCAACATCATCTTAAAGAATAGATATTTGTTGATTGGTTAAATAATACCAATTAAAGAATTTTTCAAATCCTTTAAGAATATTATATAGAAGAAATTCAATATAAAAAGTAAAGTTATAATGATGATATTACTGAGGAAATTGATTGACTTAGATTAATTTTTCTAATTTGGATGGACTGGCCAAATGTACTGGATGCTTTTGAGTAGAAACATTACTTAAATCAAGAGTTAATTTGGTGCTCAGAGAAACAAAAATAGAGTAAGAATTACAAAACCCAGCCCCAAATCTCTACTGCTATTTGCCACATTTATGTAGTGAATACAGCCTTTGCTAAAATTATTGCTTTGTACCATTATTAGAGGACTTAATGGTATTAGTCAGATATTAATAAAACCTAAGAGGCTGATACACTCAGCCTTCCCCAAATTCACCAAATTAGAGCTTCCATGACTTTCCTTGAAAACTCTAAGACAAAAATGAATATGGAACCCCAGACTTATTGAGGGTTTGAAACATTATTGTAACATGAAGAAAACATCAGCAGAGCTGTGTCAGTCTTACTTTGGCTCATAAAACCCTGCCTGATCAGGTCCCTGCCTTCATTTCCAATATCATCTTGCACAAGTCAGCTTAGGTTCTAGCCTCAGTGAATTTCTTTTCTGTCTTTGAGCATGTAGAACCCATTCATAGCCTGGCTGTTCATTCTGTTTAGAATGTTCTTTGCATTGAACATTGCTTGGCTCAATCCTTCTTGTTATTCATAGTTTAACTGAAATATTATCTTCTCAAAATTGACTTCTGCCCAAGTGAAGTAAGCTTCCCTCAGTCAAACTCAATCTGCATCCTCAGTATTTGTTTTCTCCGTGATATACCATATCATAGTATAATAAATCATGTATATGAGATATACATGTTCATGTAGGGTCCAGTAGAATCACTCACACATTCTTCCCCAGGTTGAAGGCTCATCTCCATCTTGAACACCTCTACTTTAGTCCACCCTCCAGGACAGCAGTGGTTTATCAATCTCAGGCCTTCCAGATTTATCTTATGAAGGTCAGATATCATTAATTACCTCCTGTTCAAAATGCAGAGTTTCACATTAGGCATCTAGTGGTCTTTTTAAGGTGCTCTCTTTTGGCTGGAGGTGAAGGGTGAAGTCTGGGACTCGTAACACAGCATTCTTCAAAGACATCTTCCCCCATTTTTGTTATCCCCTTGATTCCTTTGTACACCTCGAGTGAAATGTGAGAGAATTTGCTAGTTGTGCCTCTGACACTACTGTGTGTTCTTTTGAAAACTGTTTCACATCTCACCTGATACGATTTCCAGTCTTGTACATATCAAGATTCAACCCCCATGGACTGTAGCCCCACCCCCACCCCAGTTTCCTCTGCCCATTGGATTCTCCAGGCAAGAATACTGGAGTGAATTGCTATTCCCTTCTCCAAGGAATCTTCTCAATCCAGAGATTGAACCTGGGTCTCCAGCACTACAGGCAGATTCTTTACCACTGAGCCACCCAGGAACACCAAATCTCTGTTTTAATAATTCAGCACCTTTAAAAATTCTTTTTAACTAGTATGTTTTCCTCCTAAAAAAATAATAAATAACATTTCCCCCTAGATCCCACTTTTGTATTTGGAAGAACTGTGCAACAGGAGAAAAGCTGAGGGGAAAAACAAAACAAAACAATATGGTCTAGAAGAGACATGGAATGGGAAAGAATGAAAAATAAGCAAACAACGATGACAAAAATAAGCCTGGAGTTTACAAGCTCCAAAGAAAATATATGGTCACTGTTAATTTAAGGGGAGGAGATATGTCAACTCAATAAATTAGGTTCATCAGTTCTAAAACATTTTGACCAAGTTTTAGACTGTTACAATTAATGAGAATCCCCAACAGTTTTTGCTTATATAGAATGTACCCATCAATATTTACTATATTAGAAATTAAAAGAGAAGCTTTAAAATACTAGAATATATGTGTGATGCCTTTAACCATCAAAACAATATCATCACATTTCATGCCATTCCCTTCTCTAGGGGATCTTTCTGATCCAGAGATTGAATCCAAGTCTCCTGTGTCTTCTGCATTGCCTTGGATTCTTTAGCTGCTGAGCCACTGAGGAAGCCTCACAGGTATCCCAAGACTCTAGAACCACTAAGTTAGGTCATTAGAAACTAATATTACTTTATTTTTATGAAGGACTTTCAAAAATACAAATATGAATTATAACTACTCACAGGCAAACTTTCAATTCAGGCAACTGCTTATGAGTATAAACCTTCCAGAACTCTCAGCTCAGATTAAAAAAAAATCAAACTGATGGAAATAAAAACAGCCTGTCTGGCTTAAAATAATTTGATTTTACATATATCTAATCAATTCATATTTCCCCATTATACTTTATTAAATATATTCATCAGAAGAGAAATAATAGACATAATAATTTTATCTATTTACAATAGAATATAATCTGTACTTACTGGTTGATCTTAAAAATACTAGATTGGCCAAAAAGTTCATTCAAATTTTTCTGTATGTTCTTATGAAAGACGTGAAAGAATTTTTTTACCAACCTTGGATAACACTGATTTTTCTTTTTCTCTTTTTTTGAATAAGGTCCAAAAATTATTCATACTTGCAACATAACATCCATCAACACTGGGAAATGCTGTGCAAAAAGACTTACTTTTCACCTCAAAGATAATAATATGATAGCAGTGTTTCACTAAGAGCACCAAACTTGCATGAGTTCTCTTCACAAAGGAGAGCTTGGCCTACTTTATGAAACACCCCAGAGACTATCCCAAGCATCAGTATCACTGATTCAGACAATTTATTAAGATATTCTTTAAAAAGTATTCTCTAAGAATTATTCTTTCCTATTTTTGTAGTTAAATGATCACCTCCATACTTTTTCTTATTAAGAATGCTTGCCCTGAGGGAGGGATTTAACAGAAATTCGCACATGCCCAGAGACACAAATGGTGGTTAAAACAAACTCAGTGGATGCCCCATGACCTTGCTATGGTAAGGTTTGGGATGAACATGATCAGCCAAAGCGAGAGCCCGGCCAGCAGGGGGAGAAAGTAAGCTCTTCACTCAGCTTCGCTGCTGCTGCTGCTGCTGCTAAGTCGCTTCAGTCGTGTCCGACTCTGTGCGACCCCATAGACTGCAGCCCACCAGGCTCCGCCGTCCCTGGGATTCTCCAGGCAAGAACACTGGAGTGGGTTTCCATTTCTTTCTCCAATGCATGAAAGTGAAAAGTGAAAGTGAAGTCGCTCAGTCGTGTCCGACTCTTAGCGACCCCATGGACCGCAGCCTACCAGGCTCCTCCGTCCATGGGATTTTCCAGGCAAGAGTACTGGAGTGGGGCTGGTGCAAAGTAAATAAATTTCACCAGCAGGCAGTCTAACCCAAAGGCAACCAACAGGAACATAGCTTTCCATTCTTGCCAGGATAATAGGAAAACTTTGCTGCAGAGCTTAAGGAAAAAGAAGACAGAGAGGAGGATCCTGAATGAGAGACTTCATTGAAAATGAAAGTTCCCAACTGACCAGGAATTGAGAAAATTCATTTTTAGGTCAATGGGAGAAATGGAGCCCTGAGAAGTTTATTTCAGGCATAGGGACAAAAAGAAACGTAAGTCTTTGCACTTTGCATTCGTTAAATATTGTGATAGGGACTTTTGTACTTGCTGAATGAGAATATAAAATTCTCATTCAGGAGCTACCCGATGGTGACAAAATAATATTCTGTGTGGAAGAACTTGAATGCAAGGCAATATGGCTTTCATTTGTACCATAACACTTAGAATTTTTAAATACAGTGTGTTCTTTTGTATTTATATATTTTTAATGATTACTTCTTCCTCTACCACCACCCCAAGGAAAAATCAAGGAGTTTTATCTGCTTTGTTTATTACTAAATTCTATAGTACATATTAAAGGGTTAACAAATGTTTGTTGAATGAATGACTGATTTGGCAAATGAATGATTTTATCAGAATGTCCTGGAAAAAATTCTTTAAAATGCAATACTTGCCCCCAGTTGCAGAGTCTCTCTGGAGTGGGCCCTAAGTCTGGATTATTAACAAACTCTGCAAATAATTCTGATGTATTTTAAAGTTCAAGAACTGTGCTGTGACTGAGCTGGTGGCTAGGGGAATCATAAAAAAACAGATAAAGGGGGAGGCATTTTATAGAAATATAGCTGGGAGAAGAGACTCAATGCTTAGTGTGTGCTTGGCATTAAATCTCACCATAAAATGACTCTTTAGCCTTCTTTTGTTTTAATTTCCAGCTTGGTAAATATTTGTGGTTTTTGCATTTATGTAGACCAGAGAAAATGGTGTATTAGGCTACCACCAACTTTACAAGTGGTTTCTTGCATCTTGACAGATTTTATTTTTCCAATAGTGTTTTTGTTTTCCTTTTCTCTCAAATATCATTATATCTTCACTTGGCAGCCTCATGAGTGTCTTGAAATTATCATCTTACATAGGATTTTTCTTTTCCCACCCAACCTCAAAATAATTAATATTGCAGAGAAAATCTAACACTTCATCTCAGTCATCGCAATTTACACTTATATTTATGTCTGTGTTTATTTTTTAAATTTCATTTTATTGTGATAAGAACATTTAACATGACCTCTACCGCCTTACATTTCAAGCACACAATATAGTATTGTTGACTATAGAACTAAGCTGTACAGCAGATGTCTGGAATTTCTTTGTCTCGCTGGACTGAAATGTTATCCTCATTGATTGTTACTTCCCTAATGCTCCCTGCCCTCAACCCATGGCAACCATCCTTCCATTCTTTGTTTCTGTGAAATTAAATATTTTAGATATCTCACATCACAGGAATCACGTGGAATTTGCATTTCTGTGATTGACTTTTTCACAGCATAATGTCCTTAATACTCATCCATGTTGTTACATATTACAGAATTTCCTTCTTTTTTAATGCTGAATGGTATATTCCTCTGTGTGTACACAATAAATTTTCTTCATCCGTGCATCTGCCTATGGACATTTAGGTTATTTCCACATCTTGGCTATGGTGAATGGTGCTGCCATGAACAAAGGAATGCTAATATCTCTTTGAGATGTTAATCTCAGTTCTTTTGACTAAATACCCCAAAGCAGGATTGTTAGTTTATATGGAAATCCTATTGTTGATTTTTGAGGGATTTCCATATTTTCCATAGTGACTATACCATTTTTCATTCCTATCAATGGTATGTAAGGGTTCGATTTCTCCTTATTCTTGCCTACACTTATCTTTTGATCAGTTTTTGTCATTTAATCTGTTTTCTA
Source organism: Bos grunniens (assembly GCF_055505025.1). Classification (NCBI taxonomy): domain Eukaryota; kingdom Metazoa; phylum Chordata; class Mammalia; order Artiodactyla; family Bovidae; genus Bos; species Bos grunniens. The sequence continues at coordinate 75,749,196 of NC_141170.1, forward strand.
CACTGGAAGGTAAGCTTGACGCGAAGCATTCACTGACCTCTGCATTGTTCTTAACTAGAACAGTGTACCATGTACCCCTACACAGTCTTGGTGGCTGAATATGTGTAGTGCCTTATAGTTTTATGGAACATGAATTTTAAAATGCTTTTATGTACAGTCTGGTGGGCTACAGTCCATCAGGTCACCAAGAGTCGGACACAACTCAGCGACTAACACACACACACATCTTCCTTACACCCCTCTGAGGCAAATCATTGTTATTTTCCCCACATTACAGATAAAGAAACTAAGGCTTAGAGAAGATAAGAGACTTACCTTAGGCCACACAGTTTGCAAGCAACAAAGCCATGTTTGAAATCTTGTAGGTCGGTTTCTTCTATATTTTCACTTTGATTTACTTTTTCTACACTCTGTATTTTACCCTTGACACGATCCCCCTCTACATATACAATACATGTACTAGTCCAGTTCAGTTCAGTCACTCAGTCGTATCCGATTCTTCACGACCCCATGAATCACAGCATGCCAGGCCTCCCTGTCCATCACCGACTCCCAGAGTTCACTCAAACTCATGTCCATCGAGTCAGTGATGACATCCAGCCATCTCATCCACTGTTGTCCCCTTCTCCTCCTGCCCCCAATCCCTCCCAGCAGCGGGGTCTTTTCCAATGAGTCAACTCTTTGCATGAGGTGGCCAAAGTATTGGTGTTTCAGCTTTAGCATCAGTCCTTCCAATGAACACCCAGGGCTGATCTTCAGAATGGACTGGTTGGATCTCCTTGCAGTCCAAGGGACTCTCAAGAGTCTTCTCCAACGCCACAGTTCAAAAGCATCAATTCTTCGGCGCTCAGCCTTCTTCACAGTCCAACTCTCACATCCATTCATGACCACAGGAAAAACCATAGCCTTGACTAGACGAACCTTTGTTGGCAAAGTAATGTCTCTGCTTTTCAATATGCTATCTAGGTTGGTCATAACTTTCCTTCCAAGGAGTAAGCGTCTTTTAATTTCATGGCTGCAGTCACCATCTGTAGTGATTTTGGAGCCCAGAAAAATAAAGTCTGACACAGTTTCCACTGTTTCCCCATCTATTTCCCATGAAGTGGTGGGACCGGATGCCATGATCTTCGTTTTCTGAATGTTGAGCTTTAAGCCAACATTTTCACTCTCCACTTTCACTTTCATCAAGAGGCTTTTGAGTTCCTCTTCACTTTCTGCCATAAGGGTGGTGTCATCTGCATATCTGAGGTTATTGATACTTCTCTCAGCAATCTTGATTCCAGCTTGTGTGTCTTCCAGTCCCGCGTTTCTCATGATGTACTCTGCATATAGTTAAATAAACAGGGTGACAATATACAGCCTTGACTAACTCCTTTTCCTATTTGGAACCAGTCTGTTGTTCCATGTCCAGTTCTAACTGTTGCTTCCTGACCTGCATACAAATTTCTCAAGAGGCAGATCAGGTGGTCTGGTATTCCCATCTCTTTCAGAATTTTCCACAGTTTATTGTGATCCACACAGTCAAAGGCTTTGGCATAGTCAATAAAGCAGAAATAGATGTTCTTCTGGAACTCTCTTGCTTTTTCCATGATCCAGCGCATGTTGGCAATTTGATCTCTGGTTCCTCTGCCTTTTCTAAAACCAGCTTGAACATCAGGAAGTTCACGGTTCACATATTGCTGAAGCCTGGCATGGAGAATTTTGAGCATTACTTTACTAGCGTGTGAGATGAGTGCAATTGTGCAGTAGTTTGAGCATTCTTTGGCATTGCCTTTCTTTGGGATTGGAATGAAAGAACTGTACAAAAAAGATCTTCATGACCCAGATAATCATGATAGTGTGATCACTCACCTAGAGCCAGACATCCTGGAATGTGAAGTCAAGTGGGCCTTAGAAAGCATCACTACAAACAAAGCTAGTGGAGGTGATGGAATTCCAGTTGAGCTATTTCAAATCCTGAAAGATGATGCTGTGAAAGTGTTGCACTCAATATGCCAGCAAATTTGGAAAACTCAGCAGTGGCCACAGGACTGGAAAAGGTCAGTTTTCATTCCAATCCCAAAGGAAGGCAATGCCAAAGAATGCTCAAACTACTGCACAAATTGCACTCATCTCACACGCTAGCAAAGTAATTCTCAAAAATCTCCAAGCCAGGCTTCAACAGTATATGAACTGTGAACTTCCAGATATTCAAGCTGGTTTTAGAAAAGACAGAGGAACCAGAGATCAAATTGCCAACATGCGCTGGATCATTGAAAAAGCAAAAGAATTCCAGAAAAATATCTATTTCTGCTTTATTGACTATGCCAAAGCCTTTGACTGTGTGGATCACAATAAACTGTGGAAAATTCTTCAAGAAATGGGAATACCAGACCACCTGACCTACTTCTTGAGAAACCTGTATGTAGGTCAGGAAGCAACAGTTAGTAGTGGACATGGAACTACAGACTGGTTCCAAATAGGAAAAGGAGTACGTCAAGGCTGTATATTGTCACCCTGCTTATTTAACTTATAGGCAGAGTACATCATGAGAAATGCTGGGCTGGAAGAAGCGCAAGCTGGAATCAAGATTGCCGGGAGAAATATCAATAATCTCAGATTGGAGAAGGAAATGGCAACCCACTCCAGTGTTCTTGCCTGGAGAATCCCAGGGACAGAGGAGCCTGGTGGGCTTCAGTATATGGGGTCACACAGAGTCAGACACAACTGATGCAACTTAGCAGCAGCAGCAGATAGGCAGATGACACTACCCTTATGGCAGAAAGTGAAGAGGAACTAAAAAGCCTCTTGATGAAAGTGAAAGTGGAGAGTGAAAATGTTGGCTTAAAGCTCAACATTCAGAAAACGAAGATCATGGTATCCGGTCCCATCACTTCATGGGAAATAGGTGGGGAAACAGTGGAAACAGTGTCAGACTTTATTTTGGGGGGCTCCAAAATCACTGCAGATGGTGACTGCAGCCATGAAATTAAAAGACCCTTACTTCTTGGAAGGAAAGTTATGACCAACCTAGATAGCATATTGAAAAGCAGAAACATTACTTTGCCAACAAAGGTTCGTCTAGTCAAGGCTATGGTTTTTCCTGTGATCATGAATGGATGTGAGAGTTGGACTGTGAAGAAGGCTGAGCGCTGAAGAATTGATGCTTTTGTACTGTGGTGTTGGAGAAGACTCTTGAGAGTCCCTTGGACTGCAAGGAGATCCAACTAGTCCATTTTGAAGGAGATCAGCCTTTGATTTCTTTGGAAGGAATGATGCTAAAGCTGGAACTCCAGTACTTTGGCCACCTCATGGGAAGGGTTGACTCATTGGAAAAGACTCTGATGCTGGGAGGGATTGGGGGCCAGGAGGAGAAGGGGACGATAAAGGATGAGATGGCTGGGTGGCATCACAGACTCGATGGACGTGAGTCTGGGTGAACTCAGGAGTTGGTGATGGACAGGGAGGCCTAGCCTGCTGTGATTCATGGGGTCGCGAAGAATCAGACACGACTGAGCGACTGAACTGAACTGAACTGAGGATGAGATGGCTGGATTGCATCACAGACTCGATGGACATGAGTTTGAGTGAACTCCGGGAGTTGGTGATGAACAGGGAGGCCTGGCGTGCTGTGATTCATGCAATCACAAAGAGTCGGACACGACTGAGCGACTGAACTGACTGAACTGAGTTAAATTCACCCATTCCAGTTCATTGGAGAAGGAAATGGCAACCCACTCCAATATTCTTGCCTGGAGAATCCAGGGACGGGGAGCCTGGTAGGCTCCCGTCTATCGGGTCGCACAGAGTCGGACACGACTGAAGCGACTTAGCAGCAATAGCAGCATTCCAGCTCATTTTAGTTCGCTGATTCCTAAAATGTCAATGTTCACTCTTGCCATCTCCTGTTTGACCACTTCCAATTTGCCTTGATTCATGGACCGAGTATTACAGGTTCCTATACAATATTGGTCTTTATAGCATTGGACTTTACTTCCCTCACCAGTCACATCCACAATTGGGTGTTGTTTTTGCCTTCGCTCTGTCTCTTCTTTCTTTCTAGAGTTAGTTCTCTACTGATCTCCAGTAGCATATTTGGAATCTACCGACCTGAAGAGTTCATCTTTCAGGGTCCTATCTTTTTGCCTTTTCATACTGTTCTCAAGGCAAGAATACTGAAGTGGTTTGCAACTCAGGGCAAGAATACTGAAGTGGTTTGCCATTCCCTTCTCCAGTTTGACCACGTTTTGTCAGAAGTCTCCACCATACCTGTCCATCTTGGGTGGCCCTACACAGCATGGCTCATAGGTTCATTGAGTTAGACAAGGCTGTGGTTCATGCAATCAGATTGGTTATTTTTCTGTGATTGTGGTTTTCATTCTGCATGCCCTCTGATGGAGAAAGATAAGAGGCTTATGGAAGCTTCCTAATGGGAGAGACTGACTGAGGGGGAAACTGGGTCTTGTTCTGATGGACAGGGCCATGCTCAGTAAATCTTTAATCAAATTTTCTGTTGAAGGGCAGGGCTGTGTTCCCTCCCTGTTATTTGACCTGAGGCCAAACTATGGTGTAGGTAATGAAGATAATGGTGACCTCCTTCACAAGGTCCCATGCTCACACTGCTACACTCAGTGCCCCTGCTGACCCACACCTCCCCCAGAGACTACTGGACACTCACAGGCAAGTCTGGGTCAACCTCTTGTGGGGTCACTGCTTCTTTCTTCTGGGTCCTGGTGCACACAGGTTCTGTTTGTGCCCTCCAAGGGTCTGTTTCCCCAGTCCTGTGTAAGTTCTGGCAGCTCTATCGTGGGTTAATGGTGACTTCCTTCAAGAGGGCTTTTATGCAATACCCGGGTCTACTGCACCCAGAGCCCCTGCCCTCTCAGCAGTCCACTGCTGACCCGAACCTCCCCAGGAGACACACAAACACAGTTCTGTCTCAGTCTCTGTGGGGTCTCTAGATACTAGTGCATACAAGGTATGTTTGAGTTCTCTGTGCATCTCTGATGGGTATGGGGTTTGATTCTAAATGTGATTTCACCCCTCCTACCATCTTGCTGGAGCTTCTTCTTTGCTCTTGGATGTAGAATATCTCCTCAAAGTCACTCCAGCACATGCAGCCGCTGCTCCAGTGCCTACTGTCTTGCCGGGGCTTCTCTGCCCTTGGACGTGGGGTATCTCCTTACAGTTGCTCCAGCACTGCACAGCCACTGTTTAGCGCCAAGGAGCAGATGTAGGGTATCTCTAAAGAGCCTTTTGATGAAAGTGAAAGAGGAGAGTGAAAAAGTTGGCTTAAAACTCAATATTCAGAAAACTAAGATCATGGCATCTGGTCACATGACTTTATGGCAAATAGATGGGAAAACAGTGACAGGCTTTATTTTGGGGGGTTCCAAAATCACTGCAGATGGTGACTGCAACCATGAAATTAAAAGATTCTTGCTCCTTGTAAGAAAAGCTATGACCAACCTAGACAGCATATTAAAAAGCAGAGACATTAGTTTGCCAACAAGGTCCATCTTGTCAAAGCTATGGTTTTTCTGGTAGTCACGTGTGGATGTGAGAATTGGACTATAAAGAAAGCTGAACATTAAAGAATTGATGCTTTTGAACTGTGGTGTTGGAGAAGACTCTTGAGAGTCCCTTGGACTGCAAGGAGATCCAATTAGTCCATCTCAAAGGAAATCAATCCTGAATATTCATTGGAAGGACTGATGCTGAAGCTGAAACTCCAATACTTTGGCCACCTGATGTGAAGAACTGACTCATTTGAAAAGACCCTGATGCTGGGAAAGATTGAAGGCAGGAGGAGGAGGGGACAACAGAGGATGAGATGGTTGGATGGCATAAACAACTTAATGGACATGAGTTTGAGTAAACTCTGGGAGTTGGTATGACCGGGGAGGCCTGGTGTGTTGCAGTCCATGGGTCACAAAGAGTTCGACATAACTGAGCAACTGAACTGAACTGAATACTGTTATTTTAGGAAAATCCTACCTTGAATAACCATTTGAAATTATCTCAATGTGAGAAATCACAAGGGCTTCCCAGGTGGCTCAGTGGTAAAGAATCTGTCTGAGAATGCAGGAGACTAAGAGAGTGGTTTGATCTCTGGGTAGGGAAGATGCCTTTGAGAAGGAAATGGCCACTTGCTCCAGTATTATTGCCTTGGAAATCCCATAGACAGAGAATCCTGAAAAGCTACAGTCCATGGCGTCACAGAAGAGTTGGACATGACTTAGTGACTAAACAGCAACAATCAGAAATCCCAAACCAAGTTTTTTTTATAGACATGTAATTTAATTCTTGATATCATACCTTGAAATAGCCAAAATACATCAATTTTTTTCTATTCTCAGGGACCCACAGACCATTTACCTCCAGCTCTCTATATTCTTACAACACTTGCATTATTCTATTTATTTGTACTCCAATTTTACTCTTGAAGTGTACTTGAGTAATATTTAGATAACTCTTATTATTCCAGCCTGAAAGAGAATGTCTGTGATAGCAATAAATGTGGTGTATGACTCTGAGTTTCCATTCAATATAATTTCTAAATATATAAGCATTCTAACTCCCTCTTTCTTCAGGCAGAGTCCCAAGTATCTCATGTGATTTCTTTGGCAGCCATTCAAATTCTGATAAAGCTACTAGTGTTAACCTCATCCCTACCAATTACCCTGAGTCTGCTGCTTTTCTGCTTTGGGACTTGATCTTGTGACATTGCTGCTAGAATGTGACATTGCTATCACTTCCCACATGTTGTCACTCCCTTTGTCAGTACCAGTGGTCCTTTTTGAAGTAAAGGGGTCTCTCTCTATATATCCCCACCCAGTGTTACCAACGAATACTTACAAAAAAAAAAAAAACTTAATTCAATGTTTTGGCCTAACTCACCAGGTAGGGGCATCTTTAATATTCTTTCATTAGCCTGGAGAATCCCAGGGATGGGGGAACCTGGTGGGCTGCTGTCTATGGGGTCACACAGAGTCGGACACGACTGAAGCGACTTGGCAGCAGCAGCAGCAATGATCTATTGATCTTAAGACTCGGAAGTAGGGCTTAATTCTAATTTTCGTTGGATAGTGGCACTTAGATTACTTGAAATAAGAATTCTGAGTCAGATATCCACAAAGAATGTGGCAGAACTGAGCTTGCTCTAGTGGACCTAGCTATGAGAATGAGATGTGAGAGTCAGGCAGAAAACAGATATAGGAGAATTGAAGTGGGAAAAGAGGAAACCAGGACATACTACTTTAAATATAATGAGTTTGAGGTAACTGTGATGAAATTGGAAACAATAGTCAGTGGTTTAGGAAAACATAGGTTTAGCAGTCAACAATATAAATTAAGCTGTGGGAATATATGTATGATGAATTTCCATGTATCTGATTAGTTACAAAGAACTGCCATATCTGAACACGTGATTAACTAGATACCCCAACATTTTTCTGCTATAAAACATCTGCTGCTGCTAAGTCACTTCAGTCGTGTCCAACTCTGTACGACCCCATAGACTGCAGCCCACCAGGCTCTGCCGTCCCTGGGATTCTCCAGGCAAGAACACTGGAGTGGGTTGCCATTTACTTCTCCAAAGCATGAAAGTGAAAAGTGAAAGTGAAGTCGCTCAGTCGTGTCCGACTCCTAGGGACCCCATGGACTGCAGCCTACCAGGCTCCTCCGTCCACGGGATTTGCCAGGCAAGAGTACTGGAGTGGGGTGCCATCGCCTTCTCCGATAAAACATCTAGGGGTACTGAATAATAATACAATAATCATCTTCAAAAATACACAGCTGAGTCTGCCATAAAATGAGATATCTCTAGGAGGACAAGGTCATAAAAGAAGCTGAAAATAAGAAAATAAAGGGGGTGATGAAACCATACCTACCCTGACTGCACGTATGAATTTTCTGTCACACAGAGACTTGTATTTCAATGGTGTTGGGCTCACTCAAGTTATGGGTTTAGAATTGAAGACAGAGTCCTTAAGGGGCCATGTGAAAGTATGGACCAGAAGGAAAAAAAAAAAAAAATCTGCATAAAAGCAGAGAGGAACAAAGGAATGTATATTTGCTGCCCACACTTAGATGAAAACAAAAGTTTCTCCTGAGAATTTATTAAAAGCAAGCCATCCCTCAAGTGGAGCTGGAATTATTTGTACTATCTACTTGATCTGACAAACTTACAGGCTAAAAATGATTTCAGGTTAGTAGAACCCAAGTATGTCAAGTGGAAGCAAACATAGATATTCTCAGGAAAAATGTGCTCTAATATAAGGCTTACAGAATTTCTACAGATAAAGCCCAGCCATTGGAACAGGAATTTGCAATTCAAAGTTAATAACATAAAGGAAAACAAAATACCAGAAAAACTGTCAGAAGAATCAACCAACAGTAGAAGTAGATTTTGCAGGAAACTCTGATACTGAAATTCCCTGCTACAAAATTTAAATAAGCATTTTTAAAAATAAACAAAACCTAGCATTGAAACATAACAAAAATTACACTACCAAAAACAGAGTTGAAAACATAGAAATTCTCAAAAATATTATCAATTGAAATTAGAAACCTCAATAAAGGTATTAAATTGAGATTATTCACAGCTGAAGAGAACATATGTAACCTTGACAGAACTTGAAAAATACCTAAAATCCAGCACAAAGGAGCAGAGGTGTCAAATAGAAAAGATTGTTTTAAAAATATGGAAGATATTGAGGTCATATGTATCTGGATGGAGTTTCAGAAGGAGACAATACAAAGAAAGAGACAGAGACGATATTTAAAGGGTTGTGTGTGCCTGCGTGCTAAGTCACGTTCAACTCTTTTCGACCCTTTGGACTGTATCCCGCCAGGCTCCTCTGTTCGTGGGATTCTCCAGGCAAGATTACTGGAGTGTGTTGCCAGGCCCTCCGCCGGGGGATCTTTCCAACTCAGGGGCTGAACCTGCATCTCTTACGTCTCCTGCACTGGCAGGCAGGTTCTTTACCACTAGCGCCACCTGGGAGACCCCCCCATCCCAGATACTTTATCTTATTTAATGAGTCATTCTCTCACTTCCAGATGTTCTTACATTCTGCTTATTTACCTGAAAAACCTTCCCTTTTACCTGAATGTTTTTCATGGATTCTTTGAGTCTCAGTTCAGACGTCCTTTAACCTGAGAAGTTTCCTCAGATAACCCAGATTAATTTTAATCTTTGAGTTTCCACTTTTTAAAGCATTCAGAATTCTCCCACAGTAGATATGCTTTACTTTTACTTTTGAAGCATTTTTCATGGTATTAATTTCAAGTGTATTCTGACTCTGGAATTGAACCTTAGTTTGTGTCTTAGGGATTGAATTTATTAAGTTCTTGATGGCAATAAACTGAATATAGTTGCCAGTGCATAGTAATGATCAGTGCATGTTCCTAGAATGAGGCTGAACAAATAAATGAATGAACTAAAAGAATAGAGTGAGATCATGTTTCAGGAACATTCTGTTTATTTGAAAGACTGATATTTGATCTTGATCTTTGTCAAAAAATAATCAAATCTTGGCAATTTAAGTTTAAAAACAAATCATCTCTCATAATTTACTCTAAGTATTAATGGACTTCAGATGTACAAAATGGTGTTAATCACAAACCTTAGTACATTGTAGATTGTGAATAATAATATTAATATATATGTGTTCCTCACTCACTTGTTTGCTCATTTTTTTGTTGGTTTATTCATCTATTCATGCACATATTCATTCATTCAATTATAGAAAAACTGTGAACACAGTATCCAACCTAAGATTTGAAACATTCCCCATGACCTCTGACTGCCTTGTCCACTCTCTGATGTAAGAACTATACTGGGGCTTGTTTTATTATTTTTTGTTTCTTAGACTTATATTCTTATGTACATAGATATGCCTCAATTATATATGTTTATCTTACCCTTTAACCAATAAAGGGTATTATTCAGCATGTTGTCATCTGGGATTTTTTTTTTTTTCTCAGTATCTCATTATTGAAATTCATTCAGGTTTTTGCATGTTGCTGAGTTTATTTTAATGTTGTTTAATATTTCATTATATAAATATATTGTAATTTATTTATTTATTCTTTCCCCTATTAGTAAGCATTTGAGCATTTGGTTGTTTCCAGTCTTTTGCTGTCATGCATAGCACTTCTTATGGACATCCTCATAAATGCCTTTTATGGTAAATGTGGAAGTACTTCTCTTGGGTCTATACATAAGAGTGGAACTGCAGGCCACAAGGGAGAATGGCAACCTCTCTTCCAATATGTCTGTGTGAGCAACGTGTTTGAGATAATCTTGATTTATAATCTATCTGACACTTGACATTATCAAACTTTTACTTTTTGCCAATTAAATTGTTGTAAAATTTATTTCCTGATGGTCTTGTTTTATATTTTCCTTTGCTTTCTAATACTATAAAATATTCAAAATCAAAATGATTTTTACAAATTAGCAACCTCTTTACTTTTGAAATGTTCAAAGATTAAGTAAATATTAAGTTCATAGGCTTTTCTCTTCGGGCCAGGTTTAGACTATTTATCACACGTACAACAAACATAATTTAACATCATGTTGGATTCTGACAATACACTGGGGAAGAAGATAAGTCTGGTTGCTGCTGTCATGGAGAAAGGCAGTAATAGCCATCAATGTGATGAGAGTGGGAAGTTATAAAGTGAAATAGCATGTGCTTAGTTGCTCAATCATGTCCAACTCTGCAACCCCATGGACTGTAGCCCACCAGGCTCCTCTGTCCTTGGGGATTCTCCAGGCACGAATACTGGAGTGGGTTGCCATTTTCTTCTCCAGCGGATCTTCCTGACACAGGGATTGAACCCAGATCTCCCACATTGCAGGCAGATTCTTTACCATTTGAGCTACCCAGGAAGCCCCGTGAGTAATATAAATACCTATTGTGATCAGAAGTTGGGAAGGCTGTAGGGGAATGTTTCCTACAGGAAGAGATCCCAAGAGCTTAAACCTGAATTATGCATAATTTTACCTAAGAAATGAAGGATCACGAATTTTATAGAAAGGGATCTTCTCAATAGAAGAAACAGCATTTGATAAGATTGTCTTAGATTTCTGTCTGTATGTCTTCTCTCCTAAGGCTTAAACTGAATTCTAGAGTCCAAGGCAGAAATTAGTGCCTTAGCAGCCAGTTTTATGTTCTCCCAAACTTTCTTTTTCCTAGACAGGGCTCTGTCTGCCAAAGGACCAAAGTACATATCAGCTTCTGGTGATGGACCCTACACATCAGTTTATTAGACAGAAACAATTCAAACATAATAGTCATTGAGCATATCTGAGAAACAAATACAAATTTTAGAAAACAGTTTGCAGAGGCAGAATCTGCATAAGATTGAAGCTTACGTGAAAGCAATCTTAACACCTCTAATACACTTTTAATAACATACACACATCAAAATGCATATAAAATATATAATATATATAAATAATTTCAATATTTCTAGCCACATTTATGCATTCTGTTATTCTGGGAACTAATTCTTTTTTTTTTTTTTTTTTGAGTTGTTTTCAACTCCAAATTCTGAGAAATTAAACCATTGTGAACTTATTACCTAAAGGGATTTTTTTTGGGGGGAGGGGTTATTCCTAATACAAGAGGGTATCCCAGGTGGCACCAGTGGTAAATGATCTGCCTGCCAAAGCAGGAGATGCAAGAGACATGGGTTCTATCCCTGGGTTAGGAAAATTCCCTGGAGTAGGAAATGGCAACCCATTCCAGTATTCTTGGCTGAAAAATTCCACGGACAGCGGAGCCAGGTAGGTGATAGTCCCCGGGGTTGCAAAGAGTCAGACATGACTGAGTACATGCCTCTAATACCAGAAAAAAAAATTGTCAATGATCAACAATATTTTTGTGAGCCTCAGTTCAGTTCAGTTCAGTCACTCAGTCGTGTCTGACTCTTTGCTACCCCATGAATCACAGCACGCCAGGCCTCCCTGTCCATCACCAACTCCCAGAGTTCACTCAGACTCACGTCAATCGAGTTGGTGATGCCATCCAGCCATCTCATTCTCTGTCGTCCCCTTCTCCTGCCCCCAATCCCTCCCAGCATCAGAGTCTTTTCCAATGAGTCAACTCTTCACATGAGGTGGCCAAAGTACTGGAGTTTCAGCTTTAGCATCATTCCTTCCAAAGAAATCCCAGGGCTGATCTCCATCAGAAGACATTTATTACTATCCAAGGATCTGAAATAAGCCAGACAAACATAACAGGCTATATTTGAGTCCCTAAAATATTCATCTTGTGTGAATATTTATTTACATATATATGCATTATTTTATTATATACTATATAAATAACAGTTCAGTTCAGTTCAGTCTCTCAGTCATGTCTGACTCTTTGTGACCCCATGAATCGCAGCACACCAGGTCTCCCTGTCCATCACTAACTCCCAGAGTTTACCCAAACTTATGTCCATCAAACAGGTGATGCCATCAAGCCATCTCATCCTCTGTCGTCCCCTCTTCCTCCTGCTCCCAATCCCTCCCAGCATCAGGGTCTTTTCCAATGAGTCAACTCTTCACATGAGGTGGCCAAAGTACTGGAGTTTCAGCTTCAGCATGTCTTTTCAATGAACATCCAGGACTGATCTCCTTTAGGATGGACTGGTTGGATCTCCTTGCAGTCCAAGGGACTCTCAAGAGTTTTCTCCAATACCACAGTTCAAAAGCATCAATTCTTCGGTGCTCAGCTTTCTTCACAATCCAACTCTCACATTCATACATGACCACTGGAAAAACCATAGCCTTGACTAGATGGACCTTTGTTGGCAAAGTAATGTCTCCGCTTTTTAATATGCTATCTAGGTTGGCCATAACTTTCCTTCCAAGAAGTAAGCATCTTTTAATTTCATGGCTGCAATCACCATCTGTGGTGATTTTGGAGCCCCCCCAAATTAGGTCTGACATTGTTTCCACTGTTTCCCCATCTATTTGCCATAAAGTGATGGGTCCAGATGCCATGATCTTAGTTTTCTGAATGTTGAGCTTTAAGCCAAATTTTTCACTCTCCTCTTTCACTTTCATCAAGAGGCTTTTTAGTTCCTCTTCACTTTCTGCCATAAGGGTGGTGTCATCTGCATATCTGAGGTTATTGATATTTCTTCCAGCAATCTTGACTCCAACTTGTGCTTCTTCCAGCCCAGTTTTTCTCATGATGTACTCTGCATAGAAGTTAAATAAGCAGGGTGAAAATACACAGCCTTGACGTACTCCTTTTCCTATTTGGAACCAGTCTGTTGTTCCATGTTCAGTTCTAACTGTTGCTTCCTGACCTGCATACAGATTTCTCAAGAGGCAGATCAGGTGGTCTGGTATTCCCATCTCTTTCAGAATTTTCCACAGTTTATTGTGATCCACACAGTCAAAGGCTTTAGCATAGTCGATAAAGCAGAAATAGATGTTTTTCTGGAACTCTCTTGCTTTTTCCATAATCCAGCGCATGTTGGCAATTTGATCTCTGGTTCCTCTGCCTTTCTAAAACCAGCTTGAACATCTGGAAATTCACGGTTCACATATTGCTGAAGCCTGGCATGGAGAATTTTGAGCATTACTTTACTAGCGTGTGAGATGAGTACAATTGTGCAGTAGTTTGACCATTCTTTGGCATTGTCTTTCTTTGGGATTGGAATGAAAACTGACCTTTTCCAGTGCTGTGGCCACTGCTGAGTTTTCCAAATTTGCTGGCATATTGAGTGCAGCACTTTAACAGCATCATCCTTCAGGATTTGAAATAGCTCAACTGGAATTCCATCACCTCCACTACTTTTGTTCATAGTGATGTTTTCTAAGGCCCACTTGACTTCACATTCCAGGATGTCTGGCTCTAGGTGAGTGATCACACCATTGTGATTATCTGGGTCGTGAAGATCTTTTTTGTACAGTTTTTCTGTGTATTCTTGCCACCTCTTCTTAATGTCTTCTGCTTCTTTTAGGTCCATACCATTTCTATCCTTTATCAAGCCCATCTTTGCATGAAATATTCCCTTGGTATCTAATTTTCTTGAAGAGATCTCTAGTCTTTCCCATTCTGTTGTTTTCCTCTATTTCTTTGCATTGATTGCTGAGGAAGGCTTTCTTATCTCTCCTTGCTATTGTTTTGAACTCTGCATTCAGATGCTTATATCTTTCCTTTTCTCCTTTGCTTTTCACTTCTCTTTTCCTAGCTATGTAAGGCCTCCTCAGACAGCCATTTTGCTTTTTTGCATTTCCTTTCCATGGGGATCTTCTTGATCCATGTCTCCTGTACAATGTCACAAACCTCCGTCCATAGTTCATCAGGCACTCTCACTATCAGATCTAGTCCCTTAAATCTATTTCTCACTTCCACTGTATAATCATAAAGGATTTGATTTACATCATACCTGAATCAGTTCAGTTCAGATGCTCAGTCGTGTCTGACTCTTTGTGACCCCATGAATTGCAGCATGCCAGGCCTCCCTGTCCATCACCAACTCCCGGAGTTCACTCAGACTCACATCCATCAAGTCAGTGATGCCATCCAGCCATCTCATCCTCTGTAGTCCCCTTCTCCTCCTGCCCCCAATCCCTCCCAGTATCAGAGTCTTTTCCAATGAGTCAACTCTTCTCATGAGGTGCCAAAGTACTGGAGTTTCAGCTTTAGCATCATTCCTTCCAAAGAAATTCCAGGGCTGATCTCCTTCAGAATGGACAGGTTGGATATCCTTGCAACCCAAGGGACTTTCAAGAGTCTTCTCCAACACCACAGTTCAAAAGCATCAATTCTTTGGCGCTCAGCCTTCTTCAGAGTCCAAATCTCACATCCATACATGACCACAGGAAAAACCATAACCTTGACTAGACGGACCTTTGTTGGCAAAGTAATGTCTCTGCTTTTGAATATGCTATCTAGGTTGGTCATAACTTTCCTTCCAAGGAGTAAGCATCTTTTAATTTCATGGCTGCAGTCACCATCTGAATGGTCTGGTGTTTTTCCCTACCTTCTTCCATTTAAGTCTGAATTTGGCAATAAGGGGTTCATGATCCAAGCCACAGTCAGCTCCCAGTCTTGATTTTGCTGACTGTATAGAGCTTCTCCATCTTTGGCTGCCAAGAATATAATCAGTCTGATTTCAGTGTTGACCTTCTGGTGATGTCCATGTGTAGAGCCTTCTCTTGTATTATTGGAAGAGGGTGTTTGCTATGACCAGTGCATTCTCTTGGCAAAACTCTATTTTAGCCTTTACCCTGTTTCATTCTGTACTCCAAGGCCAAACTTGCCTGTTACTCCAGGTGTTTCTTCCTACTTTTGCATTCTATTAGCCTATAATGAAAAGGATATTTTTGGTGGGTGTTAGTTCTAAAAGATCTTGTAGGTCTTCACAGAACTGTTCAACTTTAGCTTCTTCAGTATTACTGATTGGGGCATAGGCTTGGATTACCGTGATACTGAATGTTTTGCCTTGGAAATGAATAGAGATCATTCTGTTGTTTTTGAGATCACATCAAAGTACTGCATTTTGGACTCTTTTGTTGACCATGATGGCTACTCCATTTCTTCTAAGGGATTTCTGCCCGCAGTAGTAGATATAATGGTCATTTTAGTTAAATTCACCCATTCCAGTCCATTTTAGTTCACTGAACCTAGAATGTTGACGTTCACTCTTTCCATTTCCTGTTTGACCACTTCCAATTTGCCTTGATTAATGGACCTAACATTCCAGGTTCCTATGCAATATTGTTCTGTACAGTATCAGACCTTGCTTCTATCACCAATCACACCCACAAACGATATTGTTTTTGCTTTGGCTCCATCCCTTCATTCTTTCTGGAATTATTTCTCCACTGCATATTGGCACTTACTGACCTGGGGAGTTCCTCTTTCAGTGTCCTATCATTTTGCCTTTTCATACTGTTCATGGGGCTCTCAAGGCAAGAATACTGAAGTGGTTTGCCATTCCCTTCTCCAGTGGACCACATTCTGTCAGACCTCTCCACCATGACCCATCCGTCTTGGGTCGTGCCACATGGCATAGCTTGGTTTCATTGAGTTAGACAAGGCTGTGGTCCATGTGATCAGATTGACTAGTTTTCTATGATTATGGTTTCAGTGTGTCTGCCCTCTGATGCCCTCTCACAACACCTACCGTCTTACTTGGGTTTCTCTATGTAAATATATACATAATTAATTATAAGTTAGTATATGCACCTTTAAAATGTATGTTATTTATACATAAAGCTTTCTGTTCTGAGGGCTTAATCTGGAAAATTGAATTTGTTCTGTCCTATTTTAAAGCTTATGCATGGCCTTCTAATATTCTTTGTGAAAACTATTTGACAATAACAAACTTGTTCTCCTTTAATCCTTGGGACAAACAGTAATTTCTATTTATTTAAGTCTTAGTTTTCTGACTATTAATGTGCAAGAGGTCATATTGTGAAACAAAAGCTTAACAAAAGCCCTGTTTGGAATATCAATGAGTTACTTTTAATCATTACAAGGAAAATGCAAAGATTCTTTGAAAAAGTAAATACTAAACTGTCACAAAACTAATTTGGAAAAAAGAAATGAAAAAATATTCACTTGATACTGCCTGACTTGCAGCTTGTTTTAAGGCATGGCATGGCAGCTCTAAGTTTGGAAGGCAACTTAAGAGTTCCTCACATAATAAAGTCCCTTCACCACCACTCCATTCTGTGGATAAGGAGACTGAGGCCAGGAAAATCAGTATTAATCCAAAGTCACATGGTAGCTTGATGCAAAGTCAGGCATAAAATCCACAGCTTTTGACACCTGGTTGATTGCCCTTTTTGCTGTACTTTGGCTTAAACCTGATAAGCAATTTCATCCCAGAAAAGGGTTTATGGCCATGGTGAAGCAGTAAAAGATAAAAATTAAAAAAAATGGATTGTAGAGTGTGCATCCTTTTCTTGAAAATGTTCTTGAACTGGCATGTCTGCCTACTCTACCACCACACACACACACATTTACCCACTCATATATATAAATACAAATGCTCATTAATGATTGTAAGATACTCAAAGGTGAAGCTGGCTCTTAATCCTTGTGATCCCACAGGGAAGAACCTAGCTCTTTACACATAATTAAGTTGAACTGAAATTTTTCTAAGCACATTTTAGTATCCCTAAAGCACCAGTGTACCTGTTTTATAGAGTGAGCTTATCTTTACATTCTTCGTTTTCATTCTCTCTTCTATTTAGTGTCGGGATGGGTGGCTCTTTGGTGCAGGCAAAGGAATTCAGAATTTGAAGTCAGAAAAAAATGGGTTAAAATATTTACTTAGTTTTACTGCATCTGCTATATTGCAGAAGTTAATATTGTAACATCAAGCATTCAGCTTTCTGGTCCTAGCTCTCAAGTAGATTGTTGCACAGCTAGGTGAGACAGTTTTGTGGCTTGTCAGTTTCTGCATCATATGCAATCAGGTCCTACATTTCTATGCACACAAGCCTGACTTCTGACTCATGCTATCATCATCTTTTTGCTAAGTGCTTGTGTACACAGCAGACTGATGTTATCCCAGAGTTATCTACTTTCCTCCAATATCCTCACACCAGTAGCAACAGTTCCCTCAAACCAGTGACAAGTGAATATAGGTGCATAAGTAACCCAACTCCTCACTCTGCATTTGAAAAAACTATGAGACCTATGTTTGACATTGATTCCCAGAGTTCTTCACATGATTTATGTTGCCAATTGGTAACGTGCATGATGATGCACATTTTATTGGCTTTCTTCCCTCCCCTTACTCATTTATCCACTCTCCTACCCAAGTTGCCTGGACTCAGCTTCATAATAAACTATTTATACTCAAACTCTATGTCAGCATCTGCTTCTGAGTGAACTCAGAGACAGACAGATAAGTGAATAGACCATTGCCAAACAATGTGTTAAGTGCTATAAGAAAGTTATTCAACATTGTAAATGAACTATACTTTAATTATATATATATATGGGTGTATATATATATATATATATATATATATATATATATATATATATATATATAAGTTAAGGAGCTTCCCCAGTGGCTCAGAGGTAAAGAATCCACCTGCAATGCAGGAAACTCAGATTCAATCTCTGGGTCAGGAAGATCCTCTGGAGGAAGGCATGGCAACCCACTCTTGTACTCTTGCCTGGAGAATCCCATTGATAGAGGAGCCTGGCAGGCTACAGTCCATAGGGTCACAAAGAGTCAGACACGACTAAAATGACTGATTATGCACGCACACATGGAAGTTAAGAGTAGGATATTATGGAAATAATTAAGACATATCATAAAGGGCTTTGTTTAAAGATAATTTCCTGTGTAGGTGGTATCTGAGTTGCATTTTTGAAAGTACGAAGAGGTTAGCTAGATAAGCAAAAGATAGAGGGTTCCAGGAAGGGGGAATTACCAGTACAGAGGCTTGGAGGCAAGAGTATCTTATCATGTTTAAAGAGTTGAAAGCGGTCAGATGTGCCTAAAGTAAAAGAGTGAGCACTAGAGGCAAATGGTGAGAAGAAAGCCTGGAGAGGCAGGCAAGGGAGAGTGCAGAAAGATTTTTATGAGCTAAGTCAAGGAGATGCTCCTTTGGGCAAGTCATAAAGAGGCATTGTGGGAAGTTAAGCAGAGCAGTGATATGATCAGATTTCTGTTTTAGAAAGATTCACGTTTGACAGCACTGGGGAGAATGGATTGCAGGGATCAAGATAAAAAGCTAGGAGACCCATTAGAAGCCTGTGGCAGTAATCCAGGTAAGAAATGATATGAATCTGAACTAAGCTAATGGTAGAGAAAAAGAAGAGAAAGGACAGATTTCAGAGATATTGTGTGGGTCAAATCAACAGGAATTTTTTGAGTGATTGACTCTGCAGGGTAATGGGAAAGTTAGAATTTGAGAATGACTCCAGTGTCTGGCATTGGTGATTGAGTCAACTGATGCAACTGAGGTGGTAGTCAGAGAGGGAAATTTAAGGCTCATGAAGTCAAACTGTGAATGCAGTTTTGGATATATTGAGCATCATATGCCTGTGGAAAATTCACATGGAATTAGAGAGCTGGCCTAAGAGGAAAAGAAGCTAGATCCAAAGATGTAGAAATACAATCTGCCCTCACAGGAGGAAGTGATGCTATAAGAATGGAAACAGTCAAAGTTGGGGAAAACATACAGTGAAAATGCATATGGTTAGTATGTGACACTGGCTAATGCCAACATTTAAGGAGAAGCAGAGAGCAAAGGGTTTCCCTGGTGGCTCAGACACTAAAGATTCTGCCTGCAATTCAGGAGATCCAGGTTTGGTCCGACCCAGGTTTGATCCCTGGGTCAGGACCATCCCCTGGAGAAGGGAATGGCTACCTATTCCAGTATTCTTATGGACAGAGGAGCCTGATGGGCTACAGTCCATGGGATCACAAAGAGTTGGACATGACTGAGTGATTAACACTTTAACTATTTTTTTTTTCAGAGAGAAAATGTCCCATTAGGAGACAGAAACATTGGCAAGAATAGAGATGCCAAATGTCTGATGAAAGGACTACCAAAACCTCTTCCTGTGCCCAAAGCATGCATAGTAATTTATCACAGACCTCCTTTACTTTGTCCTCCTATTTAACTTAGAATCTTCCTCAACTTAGCACACTTGGAGTAGTGAGGGTCATAACTACTAAGAAGAGGTATTGTGTGGATTGAATAAGATGAATATGTGAAGCCCTTAGCATACCACTCCATAAATTGGCCAGAACCTAATAAAAGGTATATACCAAATGATGGGGGTGAATGCATATAATTTGTTCAGAAGAGGTGAGGCAGGGGAAGCTGAGGGAATTTTCCTCTGAGAGTCTTTACTTTCACTGAAGTAGGCATCCAGTCTATCTATAAAGAGGAACAGAGGAAGTGGTAGAAAAGAAGCATGAGGAAATTGGAGTTAGTTCCAGATAACTATTGTAGGAGATGGGTACGGGAGCTGAGGGAAGACTACATAGGAATTGCAGGGAATTACTGCAGACCTGGTTGAAGGCTGGACACCTTAAATAATTTTCCCTAAATAAAATTTTTTCAATTATGGTCTCATTTTCTTCAAGTATGAGACATGAAAAATATTATATTAGGAAATAGGAAAAAAGAGAAACAGTGCTTTTAGATAAAATGATCCTTATGTGAGGTGTGTTACAAAAATCATATAAGCTTCACAGAAACTACCTGAGTAGTATCTTATTATTTTCATTTATCATATGAAGAAACTGAGGCTAAAGATTTTATATCTATCACTTGAGTAGTATCTTATTATTTTCATTTATCATATGAAGAAACTGAGGCTAAAGATTTTATATCTATCACTAAAGATTTGTAGTAACTGGCAGTGCTGGGATGGAATTCAGTTCAACCTGGAGTTTGTCTCTACTGTTGGAAGACACATCCTTCAGTTCAGTTCACTTCAGTTGAGTCGCTCAGTCGTGTCCGACTCTTTGCGACCCCATGAATTGCAGCACGCCAGGCCTCCCTGTCCATCACCAACTCCCGGAGTTCACTCAGACTCATGTCCATTGAGTCAATGATGCCATCCAGCCATCTCATTCTCTGTCATCACCTTCTCCTCCTGGCCTCAATCCCTCCCAGCATCAGAGTCTTTTCCAATGAGTCAACTCTTCTCATGAGGTGGCCAAAGTACTGGAGTTTCAGCTTTAGCATCATTCCTTCCAAAGAAATCCCAGGGCTGATCTTCAGAATGGACTGGTTGGATCTCCTTGCAGTCCAAGGGACTCTCAAGAGTCTTCTCCAACACCACAGTTCAAAAGCATCAGTTCTTCAGCGCTCACCTTTCTTTATAGTCCAACTCTCACATCCATGCATGACTACTGGAAAAACCATAGCCTTGACTAGAAGGACCTTTGTTGGCAAAGTAATGTCTCTGCTTTTCAATATGCTATCTAGGTTGGTCATAACTTTCCTTCCAAGGAGTAAGCATCTTTTAATTTCATGCTTAGGATACCACATTTCTAGTTTTAATCATTGCTGATGTGTTTCAGCTTCTTTCTTCTCTGACATTTCACTACTCGTATTTAAGGGAATTCCTTCATAGTCAGCTATGAAATAGACCCTGAACTGTTGTTAATGATTTCAAACCAGGCTTTGTTGTCATGTTGCTTTTTCTTCTCATGTGGTTGTGGAGTATTTGATCTACTTCAGTTGATTTTTATTCTAATGCAAAAATTAAATGCTTTTGTCAGCAGAGATGAATGTTCCAAAACAAAAGACATTTTAATACCAGTTTAATATTCACATTTATGATTCTTTTCTCTGTTCTCCCTTTCCTTTTCTCTCTCTCTGTCTCTCCAGGTGACTTTCATTATTCACAGTTGATATTTCCTAATATAAAGTCTCCACAAAAACTGAATCAATGAATTACAAACCACTGCTCCTTGGAGAAATATGTTAGGTTCCTATGCGACTCTGGTCAACCCATCAATACATTACCATATTTTATGTGTATTTGTATTTAAAAACACCTTATCAATACTAGTGTTGATTCATCAACATTGAACTCATGGCCAACTGCCTGAATGAACCTTATCTAACACGTGTATTTTCTCCCTAATGCACAGCACATTTTTCTTGTATATAAGTGTAAGAACACTAGATAGTACTATGCTTGGGGACCATTTTAAATGGTGAAATTACTGAAAAAAAAAAAAGGCACTGAAAAATGTGGAAAATATGGCCCTAAATAGACCACAGAAAGGATGCATTTATAGTATGAGAGCTAAAACAAGGAAGCAGAGCATCACCTTGTTAGGTTTAGCTTGGGACTTTGGCAACTCACATTTTCACCCCTCTGTGCAGGTTTATGAATGGCCAAAGTAGGCCATGAGTATTGCTTGTGAGCATTCAAATACATATTAACAAGTTGACAAGTTCCCAAGTAAAAAGTCTGTGAATAATGAGGACTGGCTCTGTGTGTGTGGTTGTCACGCACACAAAAAAGCTACCCCAAGTGCAGCTATTATTTCTTTCTTTTAAATGCTTTCTTTATTGTGGTAAAAGTCACATAACATAGAGCATACTATTTTAACCATATTTAGCGGTACAGTTCAGTGACACTAAGTACATTAACATTTTTGGGAAACTCTCACCATCATCCATCTCCCAAGATTTTCAACTTCCTAAACTGAAGCTCTGTTCCCATTAAACAGTGAGCCCCCATCTCCCTCCCCACTGCCCCCACCGTCCTGCCACTGGTATCTATCAACGTACTTTCTGACTCTGTAAATTCAAGTATTCTAGGTATCTCATGTAAGTGGAGTCACACAGTATTTGTTTGCACCTAATGTATACTGGAATGCATTTTTAAGGTTAACTTTATACATGTCTTACAAATAGATTGTACCTTCTTTCTTTCCCCTTGTTCTATACAGTAGGATCTCATTAATTATCTTATACATGGTGTGTATATGTCAATCCCAATCTCCCAATTTATACTCCTTTCCCCACTTGGGGTTTGTATCAGAAACTATCTCATGCTGCCAAAAGAAAGGATAGTGCATTGATGGACAATTTCATGTGAGATTTTCTTAGGAAATGATCCTTAGAAAAGCTTATGAAGTTTGAAAACGACTAGAAAATAAACTCAACAGTTGATCTGATTTTTTTCTTTTAATAATATGCCCCTTTGAATTGCCTTCTTTCGTTAATTTTTATATCTCTGCATCTCTTTCAACAGCAGAACGTGAAAAGGATGACTAACACTCTGTGCCAACATCACTTTGGCGAAAAAGGTCCATCTAGTCAAAGCTATGGTTTTTCCAGTAGTCATATATGGATGTGAGAGTTGGACCATAAAGAAAGCTGAGTGCTGAATAATTGATGCTTTCAAATTGTGATGCTGGAGAAGACTCTTGAAAGTCCCTTGGACAGCAAGGAGATCAAACCAGTCAACCCTAAAGGAAATCAACCCTGAATGTTCATTGGAAGGACTGGCGCTGAAGCTGAAGCTCCAATAATCTGGCCACCTATTGCCAACTAATTGGAAAAGACTCTCAAGTTGGGAAAGATTGAGGGCAAAAGGAAAAGGGGGTGACAGAAGATGAGCATCACCGACTCAATGCACATGAGTTTGAGCAAGCTCTGGGAGACGGTAAAGGACCGGGAAGCCTGGCGTGCTGCAGTCCTGGGGGTGGCAAAGCACTGGACACGACTGAGCAGCTGAAGAACAACACGTTTTGTGTACCTCCAGCCAACGTACAGCACTCTATTGGGAAGACCTTGAAATTTGTTTCAAGCATGTCTGCTTTTGTCTCTACATTAGAAACTAGGTTTTGGCTTTTTACTTTTTAAACAGTGGTTGTCAGGATACACTAATATACATTTTTAACCAAACCTTTAGATTATGGCACTTCTTTTCTTCAACATTTTGCATGCTGCCATCAGAGGTTTGTCTCTGGGGAGCACAGTAGCGAATAAACTCCACAGTGGGGCATCCTTTGCAGCCTTCAAAAACAAAGTCAAATGTCTTGGACTATATACCTGGACCTGCTGTTGTTATAATGAATCATGTTTTGTGTAAAAATGGTAATGACTCTCCTGCTGCAAAATAATTGTAGAATCCATAAAGGTTTTGAGGTTCTCAGTGAGCCTCCCCTCAGATATCAGAATCATACAGTGGTGACCCCACAGCCCCCATCTTCTTGTGTCATCAGGCAGCCAAGTTGGCTTCTTCAGCTGCATCTTGGATATAGAGGTCAAATTCTTTACATTCGTTGCCAAAATAATTTCATATCAAAATAAAGTATATGTCCATCTCCGTGTGTGTCAGTCAATTAGTCGTGTCCGACTTAGGACTTGCCTTTTAAAATCTTTTTTCAAGAGCTCTTTATCCTATAGCTAGCTTCACTGACTAGGAATGCCATGGTAAACGCCACTCCAAGTGGCTTTTAGCCACTCCAAATATCCAAAAGATACTCCAAGGGTATCTTCTGAGCCCAGAGTCCTGTAAGTTATCAACCCTCTGTATTCCCACCCCCCAAACAGTGAGGCCTTATTCATTAGGAACAATTCACCCCTCTAGTGGAAGGATGTGGGTATTGCATCTTGAGCTCTGATTCATAGCCAGCTAAGCTTAAGGTTGAAAGAACATCTACAGACTTCTTTTATCCTAAGATTCTCCTTTTTCTGCTGGTTTGTTATTAAACACAACCCAATACAGAAATCACTTTAAAATGTTAATTTGCTTTCTTATGTTTATACACGGGAAAATGCTTAAAGCTATAAACAGGCAATACTAGCATTTGACTAATAGATTTCTGTTTATATTCATCTCCATTTTCCCTTTGTTTAGAGTCAAATAGAAATTGATTGGGAAAATGGTTTGTTGTATACTTTACAGAGTTAAACAATAACAGAGGATAGCTTTTCTCATATGCTTCCTATAAACAGTTAGCTTATGTTAAAATCCACAATTTGCCACTAAAGGGAAAAACTGTTCATCTAAGCTGGATTTTAACGGGAAAACAATATTATTACCGATAAATACCGGTGGCTATTACAGGAATGATGTGAAAATTCTGATTTTAGCTCTACTGTGGGGATGTTCTTGTCAGAAGAAACGTTGAAATTGAAAAATACTTCCAAGATTTACTAGTCCAAAGTCCTTAGAGGTGAAATAATTTGTCGAAAGTCACACAGTTAGTCAGTGGCCAAGCATGAGCCCATTTCTCTTGCTTCAGAAATTTACAACTCTTGTTAACACACAATCCTGGTCATCATGGCATGACTCTGAAGTCTGGCTTAATGAGTTGGAATCCCACCTTGACTGTGAATGCCTGGATGATCATAGACAAGACCGTTAACCACTCTGTACTTTTCTGTTCTCATCTGTACAGTGAGGGTGATGGAGATGCCCATCTCAGAGATGTTTTGCAAGGATTAGAAGCAGATACTGCAGGAAGATTACTTAGCATAGGACATGATGCATAATAAGTACTCAGTATGCGTTGGCAATCACTTCTATTAATATTATTATTATTATTATTATTACTATGGGTTTTCTCTCTGCTATTTTGGGATGTTCTAAAAACAGAACTGCTTTTCACCCCCAGGAGTAAATGAGCATGTAAATTAGGGAAATTTAAGTCTTTGTTTTTTATTCCATTACTCATAAGTATTTCAGTACTATGAGAGCATTACTAATCTTACCCTTCATTTATGCAGTAATATAAGGGTGATAACAGCTGTTTTAAGAAAGAATTTTGATTTTTTTTTCAGGCATCATATGCACTGCCTCTATTAAGCCAGGTTTGTAAAATAATTCCAGAATAATTTAGATACTATGGCATATTAGAAATCAAAGATTATAAGGTGCAAATGAGATTTTTTTTTCTTCTGCTGACATCATAACAGTTTTTACAGAGCCATTACCATCTCAACGGATACGGATGTCGTACAGTCATTATCCTCAGATCATAACGAGGTGGACCATTAGTGCCTCCTTCAGAGACCTTATGGTCTGAGATGTTAATGAGCCTTTGGGGAACCCTAAATCCTGGGATGGTTGGCAGGGTACTCCAGACCATAACAGAACCTTCTTTGCAATGACAATGGATCCTGTCAATTTCTATTAAGGAGCTTCTTAATTCCCCAATCATTAAGATAGAGGAAGGACTTATTATACTAGCCTATAATTAAGGAAGCTTTCAGCCATAAATCCCTTCTGTAGAGTCCTTCCTTTTATTCAATATGGAATGAATAAAGGGTAAGTCTCCCAGAAGAGGAACAATGTAGACATCATCCATCTCAGGAAAAGATCTTGCAGGGTGAGAATTCTCTAGTTTCCTCTAAAACCCTCAGCCCCTATTCACTCCTTTGTAAAGACACAGAACAAATGAGGCCCCTGGAATAATACCTAGAGGTCTCCAGCAACTGGTCCAGTGGGCATCTCTTGTCACAATTGTCATGTGGCTTAGACAGTGTTCGAGTATATGTTCGAGCATTATGACAGAGAAACACACAGGTTTAAAGCACTATCTCTGCTCTTAAGTAATTCACAAACTGATTGAAAAGAGTGAATAAGAAAGGTGTGATAATGACATAAGAATTCGAGGCAATACAGAGAGGAATCCGGACAGTAACAGAGTGCTTTTCCAAAAGTGGGTACAAAGTATGTGCTATGAATTAAATGAGAAAACATATGTAGAAGTTGATGCTTCATGAGTATTGCATCCATTTTAGAGGAGGATGAGGTCAGTCGCAAGTGTTTACTATTGACCTTATTTCTTTATGTCTCAGTCTCTCAATAGCTAAATGATGGATTCATAACATCCTGCTATGAACAACTACCAGGAAATCAAATGATAATTTTTCATTTTTTTGTCATTTTCTGTAAAAGGAAGTGATCCCTGGCAAGCTGAAGTGGTGGGTACTATAGAAATATTCAGATAGGAAGAGGTACAGGCTTCTTTGCAAGTGAGGTTTACTATCATAACCCAAAATTTATTGCTTAAAAAAAGCAGGGAGCCAACTAGGAATAGAAATTATGTGCTGCCATAAAAATCAAAAATGAAAGAATCCAACCCGTTGACCTTGAATGTACAGAAACTGGAAGTTCCCTCATTCTTTTTGATAATCCCAGACTTTTCATCTAAATTTCATTCGACCTCAAGCAGACCTGCATTTGGCTTATTACTGAAGTTTCATTGCTGAAATTTTCCAATGTAAGAAGTTTTCTAATCAGAAGTTAAATTTATAGAAAATCTCCACTATATTGAAGAAGAAATAAATGTCTGCTTCTGCATTTTCTGCTTTGAGAATTTGAGTTAGTTTTATTGTGGTGTTTCCAAACCAGGTCTTCTTCAGTATTAGCCAGGGAAAGAATCAGACAGGATTCCAACTCAGAGTCCTGAATGAACTGAAGATTTTTAAAGGGGTCCAGGCATTGATTTAAGTTGTTAATAAGAAGCTCCTGGGTTTCAGTTTCTCATCTCAGGTAACTGGTGCTTTAAGGGCATTCAGAAACCAAGGTCTATAATATGATACTTGAGACTTTCTTCATTGTTCTATTTAAGTTCCTTGAGGCAATTCATCTTTTTGGTTGTTATTTCTCCTTTGCTTCTAATAACTTTGTATTTGACTATCATGTCAGGGAAATCTGAGTAGCTCTACTAAGTCCTAAAGATAGGTGCAGTAAGCGGACTTT
This sequence comes from Bos grunniens, assembly GCF_055505025.1. Classification (NCBI taxonomy): domain Eukaryota; kingdom Metazoa; phylum Chordata; class Mammalia; order Artiodactyla; family Bovidae; genus Bos; species Bos grunniens. The sequence goes on from NC_141170.1 coordinate 75,776,366, forward strand.
TCAGCTTCCAAAGGCATTTCACTAGCACTCCTCAAGTTCATCCATCATATTCACTCCTACTTCTTGTAACAACAAAGGCCCTTTATAATACTGACCACTCTCCACTGTGCTAACTATGCCCAATATGAGCACACAGCCTTCTGGCCACAAAGTTGCTTAAAAAGAAATATGAAAAGCAAGAACAACTATAACAACAACAAAAAGGTGTGAGGCATGTGGCTGTCTGCTTCTGGAACCTAGAGATGTGATCTCTCTCTCTCTCTCTCTCTCTCTCACACCTGCCCCCCACATATTTCATATTTTTTCTCCCTCTACTCATAACCCCTTTCCCTCCTCCAAAGGACAGCTCTGTGGATAGAGGCTTTTATTTAGAAAGTCAGCATTTCAGAATTCCATCGAATATCTGAATAAGCCCCACATTTATACAAGAACTGACTCAGGAACGAAGCTTCTTCTCCTTAAAGGACAACTCTGTACTCTTAACAACTGAGCAAGCAACCTCTCTCTACATTATTCAAGGAGGCACACCCTTGTCTCAGTCTTCACATTGTGGGTGATGTGTGTTTATGAGAAGTATATACTGGAGCTATGAAAAAATGATCTGACATTAGTCCCAGATCAAATTAGAGATTAAAAAAAAAAAAACAAAACTCAACCAAATAAAAGCCCTTGAAGGGCAGATGTAAATTGGATAAGCTTCCATATTACAAGACTAACAAGAAAGAATTCTGAGACAAGAATGAAAAGCAGAATGCATCCTCTAAATTGCTACTGATTGAAAAGTAGCATCAAACCTGGGTTCACGGGTTGCTTTTCTTGCTTACACAAGAAGGCATTATCTGGGCACCTTTGGAATACCGTGGCAATTATTGGTAGGAGCTACATCCCCCTCAGGAGGTGTCCAGTTATACTAAGAAGAATCAACAGCTTCAGCTGGCATGTGGGAAGGAGATAGGGTATAGAAACAAATCTCCTGCACATTGGGCTTCCAAGGTGGCGCTAGTGTTAAAGAATCTGCCTGCCAATGCTGGAGACTTAAGAGACTTGGGTTCCAATCCCTGGGTCAGGAAGATCTCCTGGAGGAGGAAAACGGCAACCCACTGTGGTATTCTTGCCTAGAAAGTTCCATGGGCAGAGGAGCCTGTTGGGCTAAAGTTCATGGGGTCTCAAAGAGTTGGACATAACTGAGCACAGACACAGGCTCCTGTACATGTGCCTTTCAACTTGAGCATAAAGGATGCTGCTTATTTCCTAGGATGCTGATACTTTCACAGGTGCTGCCCAGTAGAATTTTTGCAGTCATAGAATGACTCTGTATCTGTTCAGTTCAATATGATAGCCACTAACTAGCCTCACCTGGTTTTTGAGCTCATTAATCCTGGTTCAAGCAACTAAAGAAACAAAAAAGAAATATCTATATGCCCATTTTAATATAAACAAGTGATTGCATAAATAAATGGGGAAAAGACAACAAATCTCCTATACAGAAGCATTCCAAATAATTTATATAAATTATATTATTTAGATTAATATAATGTACTTAATCTAACTTATAAATACATTTATAAATATATAAAAATTATATATAATATAATTTATATTAATCTATTTCAAGGATTAATGTTGAATTTTGTATGTTTTTGCTTATTTTTATTATTGCTGTTATGCTCTTTGTGATATTGTTGTTAACTAAGGACATGGTATGCTGTTTATTTATTTTGTTTTAAATTAGGAAGAGTAAGAAAGCTAAGAGATATGGCTGAAAGTTAACAAGAAATGTTAGAGAAATTGGTAAAATGTATCATCCACCAAATATTAATGTTGCATTATGGTGATTCGGGTATTAAAATTGAATTATTAGTGGTGTGGCCTTTCCCAGTAAAGATATATACTGACTTGGGAAAATTAGTTATGTTTTATTTTGCTGCAATTCTACTATTATGTGTACTATAGATGAAACATCTTTGTAGGAAATTTCCTCCAAGAGAACAAAAACCCTTTGAAACTAACCTTCATTAACTTTCCCAGCACCATCTCTGTTAGGGGGTAAGCTCTATTCTTCAGAGCTGCTAATGCAAGACTAGGGTTGATGAGATTATTAGGGCAGGTGACTAAACCAAGATGGGTTCCAGACCTAACTCATGGATTCAGTTTTTGAATACTCAGTGACTTCTAGGCTGTTTCATCTAAAGAATCCACAAAAGTAATGAAAACTGCTGTCTTCTGAAGTTTGCCCTGTGCCAACATGACTTCTGCATTTTCCTAATGAGTCTGCATGAAGAGAGGGGCTTAAGGAGTTAGTCTCCTAGACTAACCTGTAGAGGGGTTAAATGAGTCAGGCATGCATGCCAAGTCACTTCAGTCATGTCTGACTCTTTGCAACTCTATGGACTGCAGCACTTGAATCTCCTCTGTCCATGGGATTCTCCAGGGAAGAATGCTGGAGTGGGTTGCCATGCCCTCCTCCAAGGGATCTTCCCAATCCAGATACAGAACCCATGTCTCACATTTCCTGCATTGACAGGCTGGTTCTTTACCACTAGCGCCGCCTAGGAAGCCTTTGATGAGTCAGCAGTGTTCAAAGGAAATAAGCACATGACCTCAAAGCTTCATCCAGGGATTCTTCTCAAATGAACGTTAAAAATCAAAATCCACAACTCTGTTCTCCCACCAGTTGCTTCAACATAATCGAGGACCCCCTCAATGTCTTGGGATAAAATGCAAAACTTCTAGGCATATAAGGCAGACCCTGATGATCTCTAACTATGTCTTCAGACTCATTCCACCACTTCATACATTTCTACCAGTGAAACTAAACACCTTATGTACCCAAGCCTTCAACCCATGCTGTGCCTTTTTGCACATTGTTCCCATAGCCTGAAACTGACTCTTCACCCCCTCCCAAGCCCCACGCCTACGGGCGCCTCCATATGGCCCAATTGGCAAGCTCCTTTTACCATTCAAATCTCTCATCTGCAACTTCTACTACCAGATAAACCATCCCAGTTTGCATAAGACTAAGGAATTTGTGGAGATTCAGAATTTCAGTGCTAAAACCAGGAGAATTCCAAGTAAGCTGGGACAAGTTGGTTATCTTACCCCACTTCTCATTCACAGAATGAATCTCTCTAACCTCTTATTTTCCTACATTTTTTTATTCTTAATGTTACTATGAGTGGCACATTGCCTTGCATTGATTCACATCTTCTCTTGAGCTCTTGTTCATGCTCATTCGTGTCCAATTCTTTGCAACCCTGTGGACTATAGCCCATCAGACTCCTCTGTCCATGGAATTTTTCAGGCAAGAATACTAGAGTAGGTCACCATTTCCTACTCCAGCATCTTCCCTAGTAGAGTGTAAATGCAGAGGGCAGGGTGGAGAGTTCATCTTTGTAGCCCGGGACAGTATTCCTTAAGGGCAGCAGTTCATGTTAGAATGAACTGAAAGGCTCATTGTTGTTGTTTTAATACCCTCTATTTTCCAGATATTCTGAATTAATTGATCTGAATCAGTGAGATCTGGGCATGGGTTTTTGTTCCTTGTTTTTTTTTTTTTTTCTTTTGAAGCTTAACCAAGTAATTCTAATGTGTAGTCAAGGTTCCTGACACCTGCTTTAGGGTAATGATTCTCCACGGGGGTGGTGTGTGCCTCGAAACTAAACACATCACCACAGGCCCAACTACCCACAGATTCCAATTTAATTTATCTGGAATGGGGTCCAGACAGCTGTATCCTTTAAGCATCAGGTGATTCTAATTCACAGCTATCATTAAACTCTATTTAAATATTAATATATATATATATATATACACCTATAACCAAACTAAATTCCAGGCTATTCCTATTGCCCTTCACTCTTGCCAGGTCTCTATTATTAAGTGCTTATCATAAATAGATATTAATATCTAATGAATAATACCTTCAATTTTTGGCTCATGCTATTACAGAAACTTGTTTTTCTCAGTGAATCTCTTCAAGCCGTTTCTTTCACAGCCATATCAAGTAACTACTCAGTCTCTCATTAGTTAACAGTCCTTCTCAAAGCATTTTTCCCAATCTGTGATTCTACTCATATTCATGATGTGATCTTTCTTCCTTCCTACTATGTAGCACTTGTACAAAGACCAGTTTTCCAACTGTGCTGTGCCATCTTTCTAATTCTCTCCTGGTCTCTTATTGTTCTGCCCCCACCTCCACAGCGCAGTCCACAAACACACTAGACTTTCTTTTCTCTCTTGAACACACTAATTCCCCAAATCAGAAATCTTTTACTTTGTCTGAAAGAATTTGCTCACAGATTTTCAAACGTCCTGCTTCTTTCATGTCACAGGTATGAGCTCAAATATCACCTCCCTAGAGAGGCCTCTCCTGTCTGCCCAGTCCACAGTAACTTCCCCAATCGCCATTCTCTGTCTTTCCAGCTCCTGTTAGTTGCCAAATAGCATTTATCATTTTCCAAAGTTATCTTGTTCTGTTCTTTCCTTTTCTTTTTATGTCTAACTTCCCGACCCAGGGTTTGAAATTGAACTCAGGTCTTCTGCATTGCAGGCAGATTCTTCACTATCTGAGCCACCAGGGAAGTCCACTGAATCTCTGAGTCTGGAGCTACTTATTTTTCTACTAAATTCACCTATTTGCAGCATAATTCAGACGCCAGGCCAAAAGTATGTCTCACTAGCCAAGATTTATGGCAACATATTCAAAACAGTGTGATTTCATGAAATGGTATACTCTGAAATTAGACACTTGTTGGTTGAAATCTCATGACATTTCCCAGCTGTATCATCAAGGGCAGCTTTAATCAGTGACCATCAACAGTAGCATCATCTGGGAGCTTGTTAGAAATGCAAATATTTGGACCCCACTCTAGACCTACTGAGTCAGAGCCTCTGGAGTTGGGGTCCAGGAAATTGCCCTACAAACACTTCCTGTCACTCTTGGGTACAATAAACTTTGAGAAGCACTCATTTATGTCAAATTAGGACACACTTTGAGCCCCAGTAACTTCCTTTATGTTGCAAAACGTGTTAGAGGACTCAATGATAATGATATATACAGAAATGTTTAGTACACAGGAGGTGCTCAAGAGATAATGATCTCTTTGCATTTACTTTCATTAAAAAAAAAAAAATTGTAGACCTAATTCATTTCTATTGGGCAGAATTCAGACAATCTTTTTTTTTTTCCCACTGAATATCCAACCCCCTAGGAAAAGAGAGAAAGTGAAAGCAAACTAACTGCTTCTCCATAAGGAAAGAAACAGAAGCGCTATAAAAAGGATGTCCACTTGGGGTCATTTAGGACAGGGGCAACCAGTCCTTCATACCTCAGTTGCCCCCTACACTCCAGTACAGTTTAATAATTGATGTTCATAATGATGATCCTGCATTATTAAGTGAATGCAAAATTCTTCTCCTGAGTCCCTGCTCAAGTGTGTTCAACTTCTATTAGGAAGATTTCCATTTAAAATATTTAAATCACTTTCTGGGGGCCCAAATCGGATAAGATTTAGTTACTTGGAATATTTTACTGGATAAAATTATCCTGTTCTCTGCAGATTCCAGAGGAATTAGACAGTAGTATATATTTATCAATACATTTCTCTTAGTGAATCAGCCACTCTTTAACAGAAGGGGCTGTGTCTTCTCTGTCCTTGGAAATTCCATTCAGCACCTAGTTCATGCGACTCCTCACAAAAGGAGTCAGACCACAGAAGGTCTGTGGCCTAAAAGTCTTGTTGAATTCAGGGAACCTGCATTTTCTACTGGGAAGAGGATGGATCGTCACTCAGATCACTGCCCTCTTGGATACCCTTTAAGCTTGTGTTCCTGCCAGATAAGCTAAAGGGAGAGCAATTCTCAAAGTCACTGGCATTTATTGAAAGCCAAAGAAATTAGTGAGCTCTGACATTTATAGGTCTTAAACATTAAAGAAGTTCGAGCAAGGTTCAAGTCTTAAATGTAATTTCATAAGAGTTGCTGTTAATTCTCTAATAATTACTCTGCTTATTATTTTAACAGCCAGATTTATGGTCCTGGCCAGCCCTAAGTTTAACAAAATGGTCTCTCACCTCTCAAACTTTTTCATTTCCCAATAACCCAAGTTGTCTCTGATGGGGTATTCCCGAATGGTTCACAATTTTGAGCATTTACTATATGTCAAGGTTTGTTATGATTCCTCACATGTCTTAGTTCATTTAATCATCAAAATAACCCAGTAAGGCAGGGACCATTATAAAATTTGCTTTACAGATAAGGATTCAAAAGTACAAAGGCTAGGTCTTCCCAGGCGAGCATGAAAAGATGCTCAACATCACTCATTATCAGAGAAATGCAAATCAAAACCACTATGAGGTACCATTTCACACCAGTCAGAATGGCTGCGATCCAAAAGTCTACAAATAATAAATGCTGGAGAGGGTGTGGAGAAAAGGGAACCCTTTTACACTGTTGGTGGGAATGCAAACTAGTACAGCCACTATGGAGAACTGTGTGGAGATTCCTTAAAAAACTGGAAATAGAACTGCCTTATGATCCAGCAACCCCACTGCTGGGCATACACACTGAGGAAACCAGAAGGGAAAGAGACACGTGTACCCCAATGTTCATCGCAGCACTGTTTATAATAGCCAAGACATGGAAGCAACCTAGATGTCCATCAGCAGATGAATGGATAAGAAAGCTGTGGTACATATACACAATGGAGTATTACTCAGCCATTAAAAAGAATACATTTGAATCAGTTCTAATGAGGTGGATGAAACTGGAGCCTATTATACAGAGTGAAGTAAGCCAGAAGGAAAAACATAAATACAGTATACTAACGCACATATATGGAATTTAGAAAGATGGTAACAATAACCCGGTGTACGAGACAGCAAAAGAGACACTGATGTATAGAACAGTCTTATGGACTCTGTGGGAGAGGGAGAGGGTGGGAAGATTTGGGAGAATGGCAATGAAACATGTAAAATATCATGTAGGAAACGAGTTGCCAGTCCAGGTTCGATGCATGATGCTGGATGCTTGGGGCTGGTGCACTGGGATGGCCCAGAGGGATGGTATGGGGAGGGAGGAGGGAGGAGGGTTCGGGATGGGGAACACATGTATACCTGTGGCGGATTCATTTTGATATTTGGCAAAACTAATACAATTATGTAAAGTTTAAAAATAAAATAAAATTAGAGAAAAAAAAAAAAAAAAGTACAAAGGCTAAGCAGTATACTCAAAGCTTCATAGCTAGCAGGTGGGACACAGCCATGCTTTACATTTAGAGTCTGTGTGTTAAATCATTCTGCAACACTGTCTTTCAGTGAAATAAGTTTCAATTGAGGCAAATGCAATAAACTCTTAATTATTCATTATGGGGGTGAGAGGTTATAATGCTCTGACCTAGGAAAAGCTAAAACACAAAGAGATCTTTCTGACCTATTGGCATTCTCCCCCTTTCTCTGCTTCAGCACCCACATCCTCCAGCCTCAGCAGCACTATGGGAATGGAAATAACTGTCTCTCAGGTTCATGAAAGGCACTTAGAGGACTTCTTTGCAGCACTGGGTGTTCCAAACTCAGTGCAGGTAGTCTGATTTGTAAGAGCTTTGGGAAAAGATTTGGTTGTAAATGAGATCAAAACCGTTGTTTTTGGACAGTCTTTGTTGATTTGACTTTATGCAACTATTCTTGGTCTTGGTGTCTCCATTAGCATCAATAATTGATGCCTGGCTACATTTCTTTTGAAACCACTAACTCTGAATGATACATATATATACATACACACATACACAACATATTCCTATATACCTACATATGTATATACACTAACACATATATGCATCCATATATATTATATATAGAGAGATATATTCTGCATAGCTAATACCTCACCTTATCAGAGGAAATAGTGGAGGGAAACACGAGTGCAAAACTAACTCAAAAAGGAGACAGGCATTTGCTTAGTTGTATTGAACAAAGTAAACAAAACCTGTCAAACAAGTTTGAACTATAAACAAAATAAACCCTCTGATGAGCACAGCAGGTTCATCCTTAAAAGAAGCCATATTGTCTGGACAGGTCTTGAGCCTGAAGTTCGATGCAAGAGCAGATAGGAGCAGCCTCTTTCACCTCTTCTGGGTGAGATGCAGGGCTCAGTCGGTATGGGTGAGTGAGAAAACTCTTTTGGCTTTTCAGTGAATACAGAATAAATGTCACTTTCTTTGGAAATGACCTTTCTGCTATTCTCATCTTTGTGTATAAAGTTGCTGTGTGAGAAAATCCATGCCTATGAATTTCATTTCTGAAGGTACAACAGAATCATTCCATAGACATTTTCAAGATGGATGGACTAAAAAGTATCAGAATCAGAGATGAGAGTCAATTTCTACAGTGATCGTGAAAAATCAAGGTTCTCATCCAATGTAATTCAGTAGGGGTTTTAGACTCTCATCAGATGAGTATTTGGATTGAGATATGCAGTGCATTTCTTAGAAAAGGACTTGTCTGAAATTGTTTGACTTTCATTTACCAAAGACAATTGACAGCATGTACCCTTCATGGGGGACTTTTCTTGGCCCTTTTGTTCATAAAACAGAACTCAAATTAATCCCCTTCAAATTTTAGAGATGTACATATTCCTGATGGTGTTAATGAAAAACAAAAGTACTTATGCTGTTGTAGAATGGCCAAGAAAAACACAGAGGTCTAACACACAGGTCTTAAATGGCCAACATTTGTTAAGAGATGGATACTGTAGCTTGTACAAATTGAGAATTGCTACAAATGTGTTGCATTCTTTCGGGACTAATAATGCAATGCCAAAAGCAATCAAGCTTTTAAAAAATCTCAGCTGTCCAGCAAATGGATGATCATTATTACAGCAAATCACTGTGCACCTAAGAACAAATGAAGTTTATGGTTCAGTGTAATTCAATACCCAGATTTCATCACCTGCGCTCCAAAGTAGTGCAATCTGTCATAGGAATACAATTGGTAATGCCAATCTGGAGACCTAACCAAGGTCTAATTAAGCAACAATTGCAATCTTCTCTCACTCCCCTCTCCCTAACCATCTTCCACACCCCAAAGCTGGAAGCTTGCTCATCTTAGGACAGTTATCAGCCCTAAACATTCTTTTGGGAGGTATTCTTTGACAATTCTGACCAGAAGTTTCATCCATTTGGTGCTAGCCCTCACCTTAAAACACTGATGTCAGCTTTCAGATGCAGAAGAAAAATAAAATTGTGTGTAAGTGCTATCACTGAGTTACAAGCCCCCTGAAAGAAGTTATTGGATCTTGTTCACTAAATGAGACCATTTTACCCTAGCACAATGCCCAGCATCCAGTACTATAGTTACTGAATAAGGTAGTAAATTATAGTCAAATATCAAGTCTTATGGACTCTGTGGGACAGGGAGAGGGTGGGGAGATTTGGGAGAATGGCATTGAAACATGTATAATATCATGTATGAAACGAGTCGCCAGTCCAGGTTCGATGCATGATACTGGATGCTTGGGGCTGGTGCACTGGGACGACCCAGAGGGAGAGCATGGGGAGGGAGGAGGGAGGAGGGTTCAGGATGGGGAACACAGGTATAACTGTGGCGGATTCATTTCGATATTTGGCAAAACTAATACAATATTGTAAAGCTTAAAAATAAAATAAAATTAAAAAAATTAATAAAAAGAAAAAAGACAAAAAATAAAATAAAATAAAATAAAATTCCTAATTCAAGATTTGTGTTAACTCATGCAAGTCTCAAGCTTAGGTTGTGCTCTGCTCTGTTTTATGATGAAAAGTCAATTATTAGTCACGTTTCAAGGACTAATACATTGACAGTTTGCAAGTGTGGATTGTAAAGGATAAGCTCTGTTATACAGCAGTATTTTAAATGCAGTATTTATATACAAATAATTATTATGCTAATTTCACAGCATCTTGATCTACTCATTAACACAGATACAAAGAATCAGCATGGTGTGGTGGAAGAGCATTAAGAGGGTAATTAGGAGCCCTGGGCTCTGATCCCAGTCCACCACTCATTAACAGTGTCACCTTGGCCAAGTCGCTTAACCCCTCTGAGTCTGTTTCCTCACCTGTAAAATGAAGAGATTGAATTGGAGCACACCGAGTGCCCTTCCAGCCTTAACAGTTTATGATTCTATGATCCCAATGAACGCCCAAGTGGCAGCCATACTCTCCTTTTAATTCATCGTGCACACAGTTCCCCCTCTTATCACAGCTTTTGCACATGATGTTTTCTGAGCCTCAGACACTTTTTGGTGAATTGTCCATACCTCTCTGATAGTGATTAACTCCTCTGTTTCTTCTGGAGGCTGGTTCCTCAGGTAAATTGTCCCTGATTTCTCAAGTCAAGTTCTGCTACAATCTTGCACAATTATGTCCCTTTCCTTCAGAGAATGCATCTTCATTCTAATTTTTAATTAATGTCCATCACCTCCTCTAGGTTGTTTGTTTCAAGAACACAGGGACACAGTCTGTTTTTTCTTACTATTGCTTCACAAGTACCTCCTATGGTGCCTTTCACAGAATAGGCACTTCATAAATAGTTATGGAATAAACAATTGAGGAATGAATGAATGCAATCAGTGCCAAATACATGGATAAATGTCTTAAATGAAAGGCAGGGGGTGGGGTGGGAGGCATTGACATGGTAGCCTAACTGTCATTACTATGTGGATTTAAAAGACATAAAATTGCCCCCTTTCTATTGTACTTCATTTCTTTAATTGGATCATTTGCAAATTACTCTTAGGCAAAACATTTTTAAACTAATTTCCATGTCAGAATTAAGGTGCTGTGAATTTGAACCAAGATTTTTAAATAGTGACATTTGTGAAAGGAGAGAGGTCTTATGGCTAGTGCCAACATAAATTTGAACCTATGTAGTTTCTTTTTCTTCCAGTAATGCTGCCATTATTCTGTTTTATATCTGTATAATTTCAGCCTTTAAGTTTTCCTATCATAGTTTCATCCATACATTCATGATCATCTGTGAAGATTTTATAAATGTACCTATATATAAAATTTTACTAAACACTCTTAATACCAGATTATTCTTCTTAGTTTTACCTTACATGTCTCTTGTTTTTCAAGCTTGTTATGTTTTCAAGCAGTTTTCCTCAGTCATGTTCTCTGGTTTCAAACATTTCCATTGGTAATGAATTTTGATCGCAAAGCACAGAAATTTCACATTTGCAGAAGTTCACTGTATGAATATATTTCATGCTATTAACTCTAGTCTCAAGTCACATGTAACTAAGCACAGGTGCCCCCCTGCCATCGTTGTCTTCCATCCCTTTCTTTTTCCAGAGAAAAGAAGAAAGTGTGCTTTATAGTAATCCTGGTATTAAAAGAATATCTCGTATTTCTCCTCTTGTGATTTGTTCTGAACTTAAAGGATGTCCTGTAATAATAAATATTCAGGCTTCAAAGGCGACAGTTTAGAATTTCAAGAAAGAAATGATGTATCAAGTAGCAATATTACCATCAGAAATGTGGCTAAATAGGTTGAGACAAATAAACCTAATCCCCTATTTTTGTATGTGAGCCCCTGGCTATATATCCTCAAACTATCTCTTCTTATTTTCACACAGAATAGCAGTTTTTACCCAGTATTATTGAGGAGCCCACACCTCAATAAACAGACTATTATGTAGACACCATAGACAAGAAGCATTTAATTTGTAATTATTCTTAATTTTCAAAACTCGAGATGCTGTCACCGTGGGCATTATGGATACATTCTTCACATGGGCATATTTCAAATCTTCCCTCCATTACAATTTGTGGGCTGGTGACGATCACGTTCTTGTGCTTAGTCACTCAGTCATGTCCAATTCTGTGACCCCATGGACTGTAGCCACCCAGTTTCCTCTGTCCATGAAAATTCTCCAGGCAAGAATACTGGAATGGGTTGCCATGCCCTTCTCCAGGTAATCTTTCCAACCCAGGGATCAAACCCAGGTCTCTCTCAGTGCAGGTGTATTTTTTACCATCTGAGTCACCAGGGAAGCCCAAAAATACTGGTGTGAGTACCCTATCCCTCCTCCAGGGGATCTTCTTGACCCAAGAATTGAACCAGTGTCTCCTGCATCGCAGGAGGATTCTTTACCAGCTAAGCTATGAAAGCAGAAATTGTGCTACAATCATCTTGGGGAGATTTTTTTCTTCCTCTTTTGCCTTTGGCTTGAGGTTTGTAGTTTGATGCAGCAATATCCTTTAATGTATCTGTCAATAAACATGCTAATTTTTTGGTTTGGGGTTTATAAACACATTAACATGTAAGTCCTAAAAGAAGACATCTGTCAGTTGGCTCTTTCTGAATAATAAATCACCAAAAGTTGTTGAGGGTCAGGTGTCATTTGGGTGTTTTTCTGGGTTTATGTTTGGTGATAACCATATTCAATTGGGGCTCAGCTGGGAACTCATTCTGCTTAGCTCCAACCCCTAAACCTAAACAGCTAAATGTGAGTACCACAGCTTAGAATAAGAGACACAAAAACCAGAAACTTCACTATGAAGCTCAGTTGGTGCCTATATAAGGGAGGTAAAAGATTTCCATGTACTGAGCAGAGCTAGTTACCCTCACTCCCAGTGTCTAGATATTAAGATGTTGTAAAATAGAGAAAAGTGGAAAAGAGGAGCGATTTAGGTGAGAAAACATGACATTGAGAAACAGTGAGTCTTTGCAGAGAGAGAATTAAACCATAGTTCGAGGGAACTGGCTGCTTTCTGAGTCATCATCTAGTGGGTCTTTCAGTTGCCTTCAAGTTTCATCCTCAGCAGTCCATCTTATATTGATCATCTCATTTGAAGTGATGTGTCTTTGCTTTGACTATTATATAGGGCTCTAAGGGCTTCCCTGATGGCTCAGAGGTTAAAGCATCTGCCTCCAATGCTGGAGACCCGGGTTCGATCCCTGGGTCGGGAAGATCCCCGGAGAAGGAAATGGCAATCCGCTCCAATATTCTTGCCTGGAGAATCCCATGGACAGAGGAGCCTGGAAGGCTACAGTCCATGGGGTCGTAAAGAGTCGGACGTAACTGAGTGACTTCACTTTCACTTTCACACAAACTCAGAGAAGGCAATGGCATCCCACTCCAGTACTCTTGCCTGGAAAACCCCATGGATGGAGGAGCCTGGTAGGCTGCAGTCCATGGGGTCGCTAAGAGTTGGAGACGACTGAGCGACTTCACTTTCACTTTTCATTTTCATGCATTGGAGAAGGAAATGGCAACCCACTCCAGTGTTCTTGCCTGGTGAATCCCAGGGATGGGGGAGCCTGGTGGGCTGCCGTCTATGGGGTCACACAGAGTCAGACACGACTGAAGTGACTTAGCAGCAGCAACAACTACACAAACTAACCCGTGTGGAAAGGACTCCATCCATTGGATCACTCAGAGGATGAGAGTATTTAGAATACTTCAGTAGTGACAGCATAGGACAAGAATTCTCTTACTCCTGAACAATGAGAGAATAGACAGAATAATTTTGACACCTACCAGTAATCTGGAGTAACATCGTATTATGTTTTTAATGAAATATGAGACTATTTCTTTAGATTGATGCATGCCTCACCCATTAGCAAAAATATAAATACTTTTCCCTTTCTTTTTTTCTCCAAAATTCTTTATTTATATAAAAAAGCAGGTATATGTTGTTGTTGCAATTTTTAAAGTCACATTTGACAGTCTTTTCAAATCTTCAGAACAGTTAAATATTGAATTTTGGACTCACCTTCCAAGAATATGTTACTTGCAATAATAATACCATCATAGTCTGAGTGAGCTATTAAATGTGTTTACAGATCAGACATGCAAAAAGACATTTTATCATAATCACTTTTGCTGGTTTGTATTTAGACTGCGTCTTGCAATTTCTACTTTTAGTGGTTAAGAGTCTTTCTAGTTCACTTTTTAAATGTACAAAATCAAAATGCAGAGGCAAAATTCCTGTCAATGTTGAAAAAAAGATATTTAAGAACTATTCAAATCAAATTTATATTTCAGTCATTTGCTTTCCCCAAAATGGAGAAAAAACCTAATCAACAGATGAGCGTTTTTCCAGCGGCTCATAATTCTCTTTAAGTGAGGACTCAAGAAAAACATTCTCCCAGTAACACACTGAGAAGAGAAGAAAAGAAACTCCTTGAAGACATATTAAATCAATGAGGGAGAGATATTAGGGGAGAGAGGGAGAAATGGCCACAGTGGACAGATCCATTGGCCTGAAGCAGTCAGAATGGGGATGGCTCCAGTTGAATAAATGCCTAATGAACCCAGAAACAGTGGTACCAGCCTTAGACCTCATGGACAGCCCATCTTCACACTCAGTGAGGAGGACCCCACTGCTGGCCACATAGTGATTGTTTTGGAGACATGGACATTCAAGGAAAGGGCTGGGCTGGAAGAAGTGCAATTTTCTTGCCAGTGAAAAAGAACAATAGCCACATACCCAATTCTGTGCTTTCAAAAGTTCCCATTTTAAGATGGTGTATAGGAAAACCTCATAAATTTGGACCCTATTATAGGTCCTTTCTCCCAGCTGTCACAATGGTTCCCTGGGAAAGTTTTATTGCTCACCTAAAGTCAAGGAATTCGGTGGGAAAGAGTGATGTGACAGCTCAAGTTTGTCTTGCAGAAGTACATTCTTATCCAGGCTTATTTTATTCACGAAACCTCCTGCTCCTTTAACATAGAGCAGGATAGGAAATTCCTCTTTTTACAGAGATTTACTGCCTATTTGTTATAGGATTTTGGCTTGAGCTGTGGTCTCAGCTCAGAATCACTTCCTCATTGGAGACACTGACTACCCAAACTACACCAGCTCCATCCTTAATTTTTGTCCTCTTAATAGCTAGTTTTTCTATATAAAATCATCCTGCTATTTACTTGTTCTTTATCTGTACTCCCCACATGGCTAAAACTTCATGAAAGCATGGACCTATTGGTAGTTGTTTAGTACTATATTCTTAACTATTAGAAGAATGCCCATCATGTAGTAGGTGATCAATAACTATGAGTAAATGAGTGAATCAACAAGATAGTGCTGGTGAATACCAGGTTACACAGAAATAGGTAGTAAGGGAAGATATCTAATTTGAGTTCTGGCCCACAATTTAATCATACATGTAGGTGGGACATGGTTCCCTTATATCAGCAAGCAATGCTTGGACACCAGCTGGGTGACCTACAGTTCATGTAAATTCTTTTTTTTAATGTCATTCATTCATTCATTTATTTTGATGGAGCCAGGTCTTAGTTGCAGCATTAAGGATCTTTTAGTTGTGACAAATTAACTCTTAATTGCTACATTGGGATCTAGTTCCCTGACAAGGGATTAAACTCAGGCTCCCTGCATTGGGAACACAGAGTCTTAGCCACTGGACTACCAGGAAAGTCCCAGTTTTAGTTAAATTCTGACATTATCTACCTGGAGATAGCATCAGGTCTCACAGGTTAAGGGCTCAGTCCTGCAAGACTATTTCCCTAGCTTCAGATAGCAGTTGCAAGTCCAAGTTATTCACCTGCGCTTCTGATCTACAAACTGTTAACTGTAGATGCCAAAGATTCTCTCCTTGGACCTCAGATACCAGTTGCAAGTCCAGGCTGCTACTTGTCCTTCTGACTGGCTATAAATCAGAGATTCCCACAACCTCTCCTTGGATTTGATTAATTTGCTGGAGCAGCTCACAGAACTCAAAGAAACATTTTACTTACTAGGTGGTGGTTTAGTCGCTAAGTCATGTCCAACTCTTGCAACCCCAACCCTTCCAGGCTCCTCTGTCAATTGGATGCTCCAGGCAAGAATACTGGAGTGGATTGCCATTTCCTTCTCCAGGGATCTTCCCGACCGAGGGATCCAACCCAGGTCTCCTGCATTACAGACACTCTTTACCAACTGAGCTATGAGGGTGAAGAAGAAAAGTTAAAATTTTACATAACCTCCTGCTCCTTCTGCCTCTGTAACCCAGCTTGCTCCTTGCAAAGTCTAGATCACATAGGTCTCAGAAAGTGGGGACTCAAAATACTAGGAACTGGAGCTTATTTCACTCACCCTTGTCCTGCTCTTTGCAATCGCCCTAGTCCCTGCAAACCTGCAGACCCACTTAATCATGCCTGTCCATGTATTAAAAAAGCTCTTAACCCCTTTGTTTGGGGCTCAGAGCTTGAAGTGTTAATTCCTCTGGGCCCGCCAGCGTAATAAACCTGAGTTCTCCAACTCTGCGTGTGTAGTACTTGGTTTCTTGAGTACTGGTTTCTGCAACATTTCTGGAGGCCCCGGCGAGATTCCAACCACACCGGTCCCTTGAGCAGTCAGACTGGTGGCTTGGCAGGGCTGGAAGGAAGGAACCCTGCGATGAAGGAGGAGGCAGCCACCTGACGGTATTCCGGGTTCTCTTTCGACTGATGTTCTGCCTCTCCGGATGGCTGAGCCCTGACCGGACTCATTGGAGGGACGGACCAACTCACCAGGAACGGCCACAGGGTAAGGTAAGGCTCCTGGGCGGGTCCCCAGGCAGGAACCTACCCCAACGGGTAGAAGAGGAGACTGATCACCTCCTTGGGCTCCCAGGAAGGGAGCAACAGTTAAGGAAACCTGGGGACTCAGGAGAAGGGAGGCACTGTGATAGCCTCTGAATGATTGTGAGTGTGTGATTGCTGATTGAACGGAGTGAAAGATTTTTTTTTTTTTTTTTTTTGAAACTGCAAAGCCAATTATTTTTACATATGCAATTTAAAACAACTAGCTTGTTAAAACGCCTGCCTAGGAAAAAGCTTGAAGTTAACCCTTTCCATGTCCTTGAAACACAGCCCACTTTGCCTGAGACCTCAGCCTTGGGCAAATTAGAAATTTCAAGCAAAGAAAAAAAAGGGGTTAAATAGATATTTTAAATCTCAAAAGAAAGCTATAAGATCTCTGTCTGTCTGTCTGAATTTATGTATGTCTCAGTGTATGTCTTTTGTTTTTTTCTGATAATATTGTTGAAGTTGTAAATTAGTTCTAATTAGCCTAAAGAAAAGTAAGTGCTTTTATTATTTTTTTAAATTTTATTTTATTTTTAAGCTTTACAATATTGTATTAGTTCTGCCAAACATCGAAATGAATCCACCACAGGCATACCCGAGTTTCCCATCCTGAACCCTCTACCTTCCTCCCTCCCCCACCCTCCCTCTGGGTCGTCCCAGTGCACCAGCCCCAAGCATCCAGTACCGTGCATCGAACCTGGACTGGCGACTCGTTTCATACATGATATTATACATGTTTCAATGCTATTCTCCCAAATCTCCCCACCCTCTCCCTCTCCCACAGAGTCCATAAGACTGATCTATACATCGGTGTCTCTAGTAAGTGCTTTTAAATCAAACAATTCTAACTACAAGAAAAATTAACCTAAATAAATGTCAGATTCATGTAAACTGGGAAATATTCAATATTAAATATCTAGTGTTAATGTTTGTTTGCTGATCTAATAAGGAAGCAGGATGTATGTTTTTAATAAAGAAGATATAAAAAATAAAATTATAGTTTATAAAGGGAAAAAAAAAGTAGGTCTGACTTTTCTGTGGCTGTTACATAAAATGATTAAAAGGTTTATGGAAAATGGACCCTAAAAAAAAGTTTTGTGCATGGTTAGGACTGATTAAGTTTAAAGTAAGTTTAATTAAGTTTACCTAAATGAGTTTAAAGTTAGCTGGTGCAAAACTTGAATTTGGCCTTTCTCTCTATTAAGAGGACATACTTTCTTCAGATGTTAAACTGCTTTTAATAATAGATTTAAGTTTCTTTACCTCTTAATTGATCTGTTCTATATTTACCTTTGAAATCTTTTGTTAACTTTGGCTAAGTGAATAAATATTATTTCACAGTAACTTATATGATCTTACCTGACTGAGTGTTATAAACCCTTCTGAAATTTGTTGACAAAAATTCCTAAATAACTTGACTTCTAGCTAACTTTGGGATACTTCAGAGGACCCCTGAGACATCCCAAAGAGCTATTAACCTCCCTGGGTTCATTGGACATGTTAAATTACATGAGAAGTACTGTTGAAGGGGTGATAAATCTTTTCAGGTTATACTGTATGGTTGATGTTACTAATATAGATATCCTAAAATTATGTGAAATTCATACAGATCTGATATGCCCTGATAAAAGATGGTCAATTATAATTCTAGTTATCGTTTTAAAGTATTATGACCAGGTTTCTTTGTCAATTGCAATAGAATCAGATTTTAAACATGTCTTCTATGGTTTTTCTCTCATGCCTTTAAAAAAGTACTGCTAGTTCTTCAAGATTTATGGGAAAGACTAAGAATAAGCAGATAAACAAATTTTGTTACTAACAGTAAGTTGGTACCAGACTGGAGTTTGGTCTTCTCTCTGTTTAGAGAACAGAGTTTTCTTAAAATACAGCTTTTGATAACAGATTATGAATTTCTTTGCCTTTAAGGGATTTATATTTGTTTTTAAAATCTTTTTGTTACTTTGGTAAAGTAAATAAACATAATTTAAGATGACAGTACATATAGACAAAGCTCATTCTGCTTCTACGAAAAATAACCCCTCATGGTTAGAGTTTTGCTATCCTAATCCTTAACACATGGCAATAGCCTGCTCCTAAATCAGGAAATTAAAAGTGGATAAACAACAGCTGAAAATCAAAGAGCCAGGGCTATGGGAAATCCAAGACGGCTGCTTGGCTTTTCCCAGCTCCCTGACAGACCTCATTTTTATTTGATGGGTTAAAGCCTTACGTGGCTACAGTGTTAATGCCCTCACAATGAGTTCTCAAAAAAAAAAAAAAAAGTTTCACTGAGTATTAAGTTCTAGTTTTGTTAGTTAAGGTCTATGCTTACTAAGACTCACTTCTGAAGTAGTTTTTGCTATGTTATATTGCTAAAAGGCTTAATTAAGGACACTCTAAGATTGATTCTAAAGCTCATCTCAGTAACCAATCTTTGGATAAAGGTCAGATGCTCCATGATGTGCAACCAGGAGATGAACACTTGGCTATAATCATTTAACTGAGTCAGATGACCTGGGGTATACTGGGCTATCCCCAGTGAACGTTCTTGACTTAAGTTCTTGCTTGTGATCTTATTAACTGCCAGCTATATTATTTTCTATGTAGTTTGTTTCAGAAGATTATTTTTTACATTATGTGTGACTGAGCCTGTGATAAAATGCTGATATGCAGTTCCATATGAGATCAATAATTGTAATAATGTAACTCTAGATATGGGAAGAAGCAACAAGAGGAAATATTTTCCTGGACCAAGAGGCTAGTAAGACATGTATGGTCCAGAGACTTTTACTACTTACAAGGCCTGATCTAGTGACAACACACTGCTTGGCTTATCAATGGAATCTTTGTTAGATCTAGGAATGAGCCTTCCCAGCACCATGGGACACAATGACCATGACGTGCCCTCAAAATATAGTCAAATGTGTGGCTATGAAGAGGCCCTGCTGACTGCAAGTTGGCCCTTGCCAGCTGCCTCTACAAAGATTAAATCATGACCACTATAAGATGCTGACCTTCAACACCCCCCTTGAAAGGAGTTCAGGGTGGAGACAAAAAATAAGGCACTGTGTGATCTGGGAAAACCCCGGAAAAACAGGTCTTCAGATAGTCAGATGTTTTCAGGTAAAGATTTTTATGAGTCCAGATTCTTGCATTTTCTCATACCTAGAGAAACACTAATGTCACAAACCAATGTCTGGACCTGGTTCTCCTGGCTAGCCCCCCAGCAGCTTTTCTACTTCTATTAATCTTTGGGCCATATATCTTTAACTTTCTTGTTAAGTTTGTTTCTCCAGGTAGTAGTACGACCTGGAGAATATCCCCCAGGCAATACCCAGACAATGCTAGAACAAGCTGCCTTATCATTCTTTGGACTCTCATCTCCCTCCGTAAATGTACCCTTAGGTCCTCAAGCTATTCTCCCTTTGAGATTTTTTTTTTTTTAATTTTTCAGCACTTTATTATTTTTTTTTATTTGATAAATTTAACGCCTTTTATTGCCATACCTCATTTTACTGTGCTTTGCTTTAGTGAGCTTTATAGATACATGTTTTTTTTTTTTTCCTTGTTAATTTTCTGTTTAGTTGATCTATCCATAAGTGTGAGTGGGGTATTAAAGTCTCCCACTATTATTGTGTTATTGTTAATTTCTCCTTTCATACTTGTTAGGATTTGTCTTACATACTGCGGTGCTCCCATGTTGGGTGGATATATATTTATAATTGTTATATCTTCTTCTTGGATTGATCCTTTGATCATTATGTAGTGACCTTCTTTGTCTCTTTTCACAGCCTTTGTTTTAAAGTCTAATTTATCTGATACGAGTATTGTGACTCCTGCTTTCTTTTGGTCCCAATTTGCATGGAAAATTTTTTTCCAGCCCTTCACTTTCAGTCTGTATGTGTCCCCTGTTTTGAGGTGGGTCTCTTGTAGACAAGATATGTAGGGGTCTTGTTTTTGTATCCATTCAGCCAGTCTTTGTCTTTTGGTTGGGGCATTCAACCCATTTACGTTTAAGGTAATTACTAATAAGTATGATCCCGTTGCCATTTACTTTATTGTTTTGGGTTCGAGTTTATACACCATTTTTGTGTTTCCTGTCTAGAGAATATCCTTTAGTATTTGTTGGAGAGCTGGTTTGGTGGTGCAGAATTCTCTCAGCTTTTGCTTGTCTGAAAAGCTTTTGATTTCTCCTTCATACTTGAATGAGATCCTTGCTGGGTACAATAATCTGGGCTGTAGGTTATTTTCTTTCATCATTTTAAGTATGTCTTGCCATTCCCTCCTGGCTTGAAGAGTTTCTATTGAAAGATCAGCTGTTATCCTTATGGGAATTCCCTTGTGTGTTATTTGTTGTTTTTCCCTTGCTGATTTTAATATTTGTTCTTTGTGTTTGATCTTTGTTAATTTGATTAATATGTGTCTTGGGGTGTTTCTCCTTGGGTTTATCCTGTTTGGGACTCTCTGGGTTTCTTGGACTTGGGTGATTATTTCCTTCCCCATTTTAGGGAAGTTTTCAACTATTATCTCCTCAAGTATTTTCTCATGGTCTTTCTTTTTGTCTTCTTCTTCTGGAACCCCTATGATTCGAATGTTGTAGCGTTTAATATTGTCCTGGAGGTCTCTGAGATTGTCCTCATTTCTTTTAATTCGTTTTTCTTTTATCCTCTCTGATTCATTTATTTCTACCATTCTATCTTCTAATTCACTAATCCTATCTTCTGCCTCTGTTATTCTACTATTTGTTGGCTCCCTTTGAGATCTTATGTGAGAGACCACCCATGATAAAAAAGCTTAAGGGAGACCACCAATAACCAGCTGGGCTGGAGATGTCCCGACACCTCCAGGCCCTGGAAAAGTCTTCTGCCATATTGCCTGAGAAACCTCAGAAAGGACACCCATTCCTTTGCACAGTTGGGTTCATCCCTATTAGCCAGGAGATGAGGTATGGGTTAAAGATTAAAAAAAACAAACAAACAACAGTTCTGCCAGTTTGGACAGGCCCTCACACGGTTGTCCTGGCAACCCCTACTGCTGTTAAAGTTATAGGTGTCATTCCTTGGATCCACCATACCAGAGTCAAAAAGTCAGCTACTTCCTGTGATGAGGACACCTGGAAAGCAGTTTGGGACCACAGAAACTTCCTCAAGATCTGGTTCCAAAGACAATGGCCCTCACCCCTGAAGGACGCTGAGCCCTGCTGTAGTCACTCCAGAAGCTGACTAGTCAATGCATGGCAGAAGCTTGAGGATTCTTCAGCCTTGCTCCAGCTACACTCTGGCAGCTGGCAGATCAATGCACGGCAGAAGCTTAAGGATCTGGCAATCAAAATATCGATGGATTTTCATTGTCAACCTTGGCCTCTATCCCTAATCGGTATTATTGCTGTGCTCTTTGTTACAGGACAAACTAGACTCCCTGGCTGAGGTGCTTTTACAGAATAGGAGAGGATGGCAACCCGTTCCAGTATTCTTGCCTGGAGAATCCCAGGGATGGGGGAGCCTGTTGGGCTGCTGTCTATGGAGTCGCACAGAGTCGGACACGACTGAAGCAACTTAGCAGCAGCAGCAGCAGACCTACTGATAGCTGAAAAGGGAGGACTCTGCCTCTTCATAAATGAAGAATGCTGCTTTTATGTAAACCAATCAGAAATAGTCAGGGACATGGCCCAACAGCCAAGAGAACACATCATAAAAAGGAGAGAGAAACTAGCTAATTCCTGGGGTAATTAGGACAATATCTGGAGCTGGGCTCTATCCTGGTTTCTCCCTTTAACAGATAGCTGTAATGTTCTCTCCTTTAACATCATGGCTTCTCTCTTCTTCATGCTCTTTGCAGTGCCCTTATTTGGCCCTTGTATACTCAATGTAATTTCCAGCTCATAACCTCTCAGATTGAATCCAAAAAGTTATAAATGGTAATAGCTCAATATAGCCCCCTAAACAATGGGGAGCTCTGAATGTCCTACCAAAGCATGAGATGATGCTTTCTACAATGAGTGATAGAAGCATCAAGAGGAGAGAATGAAGAGGAAAAGTTAAAATTTTACATAACCTTCGGCTCCTTCTGCCTCTGTAACCCAGCTTGCTCCTTGCAAAGTCTAGATCATGTATGTCTCAGAATGTGGGGACTCACAATACTAGGAACTGGAGCTTATTTTACTCACCTTTGTCCTGCTGTTTGCAATCGCCCTAATCCCTGCAAACCTGCAAACTCACTCAATCATGCTTGTCCATGTATAAAAAACTCTGTAACCCCTTTGTTCCAGGCTCAGAGCTTGGAGTGTTAATTCCTCTGGGCCCGCCAGCATGGTAAACCTGAGTTCTCCAACTCTCCGAGTGTGGTGCTTGGTTTCTTAAGTACTGGTTTCTGCAACAAGGGAAGTCCTTTTACTTATTGATTATCCATTTATTATAAAAGGATATAGCTCAGAAACAGCCAGATAGAAGAGATGTTCAGGGCAAGCTATGGGGAAAGGATGTGGAGAGAGATTTCATGCCCTCTAGAGCATGCCCACTCTCCCCAGATCTCCACATACTCACCTGGGAGCTGTCTGAATTCTCTGATTTTTGAGTTTTTATGGAGGTCTCATTTCATAGACAGGATTGATTTGATCATTGGCCATTGGTGACCGATTCTATCTCCAGCCTCTCTACCTTCCAGAAGGCTGTAAAACACACAGTTGATTCTCTGGACAGTTATCCTCCCTGCCCTAGGTATAGCCGCAAAGTCATTTCACTATAACATAACAGAAGCTTCATTTATTACTCTCTTCAAAGGAAATTCCAAGGGTTTTGGTAATGATGAGCCAGAAATGATAACTAAGACCAAATACTTATGACAAATATATTTTAATCATCTAAATGACCAAGTACATACCTCTTGTAAATGACATTGCAGTATATATATTGTAGACCTAAAAAACATTCACAAACCAAAAGTTGAGAGTTATGTTTTCTTTGGTGGAAATTTTTAGGACTTAAGCCCAGGAGGCAGCATCTGTAGTAACCCTGAGAAAACTGCTCTTAGGAGGTGAGGCAGGAGCTAGGTTATATAGAAGTTTTGCAACAAGGGTAGGCAATCTGAATGTCAAAAATTATACTAATTAAAGAAAACCAGATATCCCAAGTTAAAAACTTTTTGTGTTTATTTATATAGGAAGATGCAAGAATATGGGCTCACTGAAATCATTCCTCTGATATGCACCTCAACTCTCTGAGGCCAGTATCCTGTGTTTTCATACCCTGAGTTTCCTCAGGGCTCATTGTGGGGAATGGCTGTAGTCTGATAGCTTCTAGATGGCAGGTATTCTTTCCTTCCTTCCTGAGTTCCCCCAGGGCTCACCAGCTCACCATCTGTGGTGGTTGTAATTGCTGATGACTGTGACATCTTCTGTTTACTGATATGGCAGGAAACATTCTATTTATCAAGGAGAAGAAATCATTGGTTCTAATATCAGAAGACTATGGTAGGAATCAACTAAGCTGAGGAAAATGTGAAGCTGAGCAAAGGGTGAGTGGATGAGTTGGAGATGGAGGCAGGAGATAGAGCACATAAGTTCCTTTGCTTTTAGCACGGAGTTTAGATTTCATTCTAAGTGCAGTGAGAATCTAACCTGCATTTTAAAAAATATTTTCAACCATTATGGATGTACTTTTCAAAAATTTAGTCCTATTAACACCCATGTAATGTGGTTGCATTTTTGTCAAACTGAGATGTAACTACAGCTTTAAGCAAAGTGGCTCAAAATCTCAGAGATTGTAGTATAAAAGGAATTTAAACCCAGGTCTAGAAAGTGGCATTTCCTCCACTTCAAACTCTTTCCAAGGGGCCACTGCCTACAAACAATATTCAAAGCTGTACATTAAAACAGGTTTCCCAAAGAGATCTACTTTGCAAAACTTTATGTGGTCTAGCTTAAGTAATTGCTTGCTTTTGAAACAGTAAGGCTCCATAATCTATTCAACAACTATTATTTCTTGGCAATATTTAACCATTTTGATTTCTTATGAAGTCAGTCCCCATCTCCAGTCAGTGATGATCAGTTACATGCAATTGTACAGTGTGATGGAGAAGAGGCCCTTTGAGGATGTGAACTCCCAAGATCTAAACTGCTAGAAAAACTACAGAAACCTCAAGCTTCATTCTTTTCAAATCTGAAGAAACAGGGTCACAGATGGTTTTATTTCTAAGACTATGTGCAATCTTTTTTTCTTGTTCAAAATAAGTTTCCTGACTCAACTTCAGGGAGTGCCCTCAAGCTTTCCATCTTCTTGGAAAAATAATTGACAAAGCCTCTTCCTTTTCCTGTAGTAATTGGGAGATGTCTGGTTCCTTCTGCCCCAAAAGGAAACGCTTTTCACCAATGTTGCCGCTGCCATTTCTGAGCTCTGGATGAAACTCTGGAAGCTGCATGAAGTGTGTGTAGGTGTGCCATCAACACTACTAACCCAAAGCAAATCTCTCTCTGACACCGATGCACTTCCCTTCTCCCCAGAGAGTGTGAATCTGTTCAGCAACACCTGCTAACAGCTGAAAAAGGAGAGCTGCCTCCTGAAGGGATAATCCCACACTGTTTTTGATCTAATGTGGCAGCCAGAAAGAAGACTTGCTATGGGGTCAGAAGCATTGCTATTCCCGAACTACCAGGCACCACCCCACAAGCATCATGTGGGGCCTGGGGGACAGAATAATAAAGGAACTGACAAGAGACTGCAGTCGACAGGCTGCTGAAGACTTTTGATGCCAGGCTGGGAGCTGTCCTTGCCCCTTCTGCAATGCAAACTGGAAGAGAAACTTGCCTCATTTAAAATATCCCTTAGAGGAAGAAATACCAGAGTGAACTTAGCAAAGTAATATTAAGTCATTTCTTCAAAAATGCCTATTTCTATGGATTGGCTGCAGAGGTGTCCAGGGTAGGTTACCTCTTACTGCTTCTCTTCAAGAGTGGGTTCTGAGCTGTGTGCCTGAGTCCCCTGCCTTAAATGTAATTTTCCAGGTGACTGTCAATAAAATCAGATGATTTGTCAGAAATAAAGCAGGCCAGGTGCAGGGTCCCCAGGATCCCAGACACAGCCTGCTGCTAATGGAATCAACTGCTTAATGAATGAGGGACTTTACACAGACCCTGAGGTTAAAAGTCAACAGGAAGGGCTTCAACAACAACTTTATTAGGCAGATGTGCTCCATGGTATTCTAACCTGAAAATATCTGTCTTGGATGGTTTTTCTTCTATTTAAGGATTCCAGTGGCCAAAAACGGATTAAGAAACACATACACACACTTAATAAATTACCCCAGGATAACTTCCTTTTCAGATGATTAAAGCCACTTGGCTTTAAGCCTCTGACTTAAAATGGGCAAATATGGCTTGGCAGTATGAGCCCATCACATTTGTTAGGTAGAAATTTTTTTTCAATTAGGGCCAATATGTGGACCTAAATTACCAATGAGGGAATACTTAACACAAGTTGGGAAGGACTGATACACTTCCAATGTTTTAACATAGTTTATTAATTTAAGAGCGAAGTTTGTAAACTTAATTTGAAAAACACAGGATTTGATTCTGGTTTTAATTTGCATATGCCTCGTGGCTTTTGATGTAGCCACTGCAAATTTCCCAGAAAATTTTCCAAATAGGGACATAAAGCAGCCTCACAACACCACCAAAATTTAAAACTAAAGTCAACTTATTGCTAGACTCTTAGAAGAATTAGTACTTCAATGAGATCAATGGGAATACAAGCTATATACAACAGAGGAAAAATAAATATGTGTGGGTTAACAGATCTGTTTTAAAATATGGATTAAAAATCAAAAACTTCCAAAACAGCAGTGTGAAGAAGAAAGAGCTGAAATAAACAAAATTCTACATAAGAAATGATCAATAAATTCAGAAACCCCCAGAATGTGAAGAGAAACAAAGGATAAAAGAGAAATAATATGCAATAAAAGGTATGATGTATAGAATACCAATATAGATATTTCAAAAGAATAAAAAAATTTTTTTAAGACAGAAATAAATCAATTATTAGAGCAATAAGAGAAGACATTTCCCAAGACACAAAAATATACCGGGCATTAAGCTTAAAAGATCAACTGAGTTCCAACACAATGAATAAAAAGAAAACCACACCAAATTTTAAAATTTGTAAAATTTGTAAAATTTAAGACCCTAAAGATAAAACAAAGAAACCAAAAGTTCTTAGAAATAATTGATTACACAAAAATAAGAAAATTCAGACTGACATTTTCCCAGCAATAACAGATGCTAGAAGGCAATAGAATGGTGCCATAAGTGTACTAAGGAAAAATTATTTTCAAACTAGAGTATTATACCCAGCCAAATTATCCACTTGGCTATTGGGCTTCCCCGATAGCTCAGTTGATAAAGAATCCACCTTCAATGCAGGAGACCCCAGTTTGATTCCTGGGTCAGGAAGAACTGCTGGAGAAGGGACAGGCTACCCACTCCAATATTCTTGGGCTTCCCTCATGGCTTAGCTGGTAAAGAATCTGCCTGCAATGCAGGAGACCTGGGTTTGATTTCTGAGTTGGTAAGATGCCCTGGAGAAGAGAATGGCTATCCACTCCAGCATTCTGGCCCAGAGAATTCCATGGACAGTATAGATATTTTTAAGTAAGGGCTCCAGAAATATTTCCCACACACCATTTTTTAGAAGCTGCATGAGAATATATTGCCACAGAATTACACCAATAGAAAAAACAATACCAAAATGGTACTTTCAAAGATGATAAGGGAAGATAGTGACTCCTTCTAAATTAAAATACTAATTTAAATTATTTAACATTAGTGGGAAATAAATAAAAAAGCAGTTTACTTAGAAGATCATTTTTCTCTTTCTCTGAGTTTCTCTTAATTAAATAAAACGTCTACACTAACCACTAGATCAGTCATTTTACAAACTTTAGAATTCACAAGAAGTACCCAGGTTTCTCAAATTATGAATTAGTAGCTCTGGGATGAGTTCCAAGAATCTGTTCCCCAAATCATTCTGAAGCAATGGAAAATGGACTACATTTTAAGCAATACTAAATTGTGCATTTCTTGAGGGCAGAAACTATGTTTTTCTTCTTGACCATGGCAACTTCAGAACACGGCCTTTTCATTGACAAATTGGACACATTAAAAAAAGAAATGGTTCCAGACCCCATCTCTTGTGTAGATGCTGCTGTTTTGGATAGAACACTATTCCTACTTAAACAACATCTTGTTTCATATCTAGTCCTAGATGGAAAGTTTCAGAAAGCAACTGAAAGGAAATATGAAGATGAAGGACTCCAAGCCTTAGAGGACTCAAACCTACCAGGGTTTCTGGTAGGCACACCCTACAGTGACTCTTCTATACCCTCTCCCTTGAGTACCAGTGGAAATTGTCACCTACTGTTGTTGTTCGGTCACTAAGTCATATCTGACTCTTTTCAGCCCCATGAACTGCAGCATGCCAGCCTTTCCTGTCCTTCGCTATTTCCCATAGTTTGCTCAAACTCAAATCCACTGAGCTGGTGATGTCATCCAACCATCTCATCCTCTGTCATCCCCTTCTCTTCCTGCCCTCAATCTTTCCTAGGATTGAGGTTTCTTCCAATGAGTTGGCTCTCCTAATCAGGTGGCCAAAGTGTTGGAGCTTCAGCTTTAGGATCAGCCCTTCTCCTTCCAATGAATATTCAGGCTTGATTTCCTTTAGGATTGACTAGTTTGATTTCCTTGCTATCCAAGGGACTCTCAAGAATCTTCTTCAGCACCACAGTTCAAAAGCATCAACCTGTCACTTACTTCTAACCAAAAGAATGTGGCAAAGGTGATGAAATGTCACTCTCATGATTACATTTCATAATATAAAACCCTGTCTTTGTAAATGAAGAGCAATTCTCTGTGCTGATTTTAAGAAACCAGCTGCTATGTTGTAAGAGGGTCTATGGAACCAGAAATCTTCTAAGAACTGAGGGCAACCTTCAGCCTACATGCAGCAAAAAGCCCTGAGCATTTAGTCATCCCACTGTAGAAAAATGGATTCTGCCAAAGCTTGAATGAATTGGAAGCAGTTTCTTCCATGAGCATGTATCCAGATAAGAACACAGCCTGGTCAACACCTGACTGTAAACTAGTGAGGTCCTAAGATAGGACACATTCAAACTACCCAGACTCCTGTCCCAGAGAAACTGAGATTATAAGTGGATGTTGTATTAAGATATTAAGTTTGTCATTTGCTACAGAAATAGAACTGTAATACAATGGTTATAGTCTTATCAAGTTTCCAGAAAAACAAATGAGAATTTGCTTTGGAAAATTTTGGTATTACATTCCAGCAGAAATTTTATATTACAATTATTTTTTAAAATGTCTTACACAGACAATATAGAGGAGTATTACTTATATAGGAACAAATAATAAATATAATTACTAAAAATTACTCCATTTTTGCCTCTGAAACACTGAAAGTCTGAAGGTGATGTGGGAACATTTACAGAGCTACAGTAGAAAGGATTTTTTAAATTAATTTATTTTTTATTGAAGGATAATTACTTTACAGAATTTTGCTGTTTTCTGTCAAATCTCAACATGAATCAGCCATAGGTATACATATATCTCCTCCCTTTTGAAGCTTCCTCCCATCTCCCTCCCCATCCTACCCCTCTAGGTTGATACAGAGCCCCTATTTGAGTTTCCTGAGCCATATAGCAAATTCCCTTTGGCTATCTATTTAACAAATGGTAATGGAAAAGGTCAGTTTTCATTCCAATCCCAAAGAAACGCAATGCCAAAAAGTGCTCAAACTACCACACAATTGCACTCATCTCACACGCTAGTAAAGTAATGCTCAAAATTCTCCAAGCCAGGCTTCAGCAATACATGAACCGTGAACTTCCAGATTTTCAAGCTGATTTTAGAAAAGGCAGAGGAACCAGAGATCAAATTGCCAACACCCACTGGATCATGGAAAAAGCAAGAGAGTTCCAGAAAAACATTTCTTTCTGCTTTATTGACTATGCCAAAGCCTTTGACTGTGTGGATCACAATAAACTGTGGAAAATTCTGAAAGAGATGGGAATATAAGACCACCTGACCTGCCTCTTGAGAAACCTATATACAGGTCAGGAAGCAAGAGTTATAACTCGACATGGAAAAATAGACTGGTTCCAAATAGGAAAAGGAGTACGTCAAGGCTGTATATCGTCACCCTGCTTATTTAACTTCTATGCAGAGTACATCATGAGAAATGCTGGGCTGGAAGAAGCACAAGCTGGAATCAAGATTACCAGGAGAAATATCAATAACTGCAGATATGCAGATGACACCACCCTTATGGCAGAAAGTAAAGAGGAACTAAAAAGCCTCTTTTTTTTTTTTAATTTTTATTTTATTTTTTAACTTTACAATATTGTATTGGTTTTGCCATATATCAAAATGAATCTGCCACAGGTATACATGTGTTCCCCATCCCGAACCCTCCTCCCTCCTCCCTCCCCATACCATCCCTCTGGGTCGTCCCAGTGCACCAGCCCCAAGCATCCAGTATCGTGCATCGAACCTGGACTGGCCACTCGTTCCATATATGATATTATACATGTTTCAATGCCATTCTTCCAAATCATCCCACCCTCTCCCTCTACCATAGAGTCCAAAAGACTGTTCTATACATCAGTGTCTCTTTTGCTGTCTCGTATATAGGGTTATTGTTACCATCTTTCTAAATTCAATATATATGCTTTAGTATACTGTATTGGTGTTTTTCTTTCTGGCTTACTTCACTCTGTATAATAGGCTCCAGTTTCATCCACCTCATTAGAACTGATTCAAATGTATTCTTTTTAATGGCTGAGTAATACTCCATTGTGTCTATGTACCATAGCTTTCTTATCCATTCATCTGCTGATGGACATCTAGGTTGCTTCCATGTCCTGGCTATTATAAACAGTGCTGCGATGAATATTGGGGTACACGTGTCTCTTTCAATTCTGGTTTCCTCAGTGTGTTAAAGCCTCTTGATGAAAGTGAAAGAAGAGAGTGAAAAAGTTGGCTTAAAGCTCAACATTCAGAAAACGAAGATCATGGCATCTGGTCCCATCACTTCATGGGAAATAGATGGGGAAACAGTGGAAACTGTGTCAGACTTTATTTTCTGGGGCTCCAAAATCACTGCAGATGGTGATTGCAGCCATAAAATTAAAAGACGCTTACTCCTTGGAAGGAAAGTTGTGACCAATCTAGATAGCATATTGAAAAGCAGAGACATTACTTTGCCAACAAAGGTCTGTCTGGTCAAGGCTATGGTTTTTCCAGTGGTCATGTATGGATGTGAGAGTTGGACTGTGAAGAAAGCTGAGCACCGAATAATTGATGCTTTTGAATTGTGGTGTTGGAGAAGACTCTTGAGAATCCCTTGGACTGCAAGGTGATCCAACCAGTCCATTCTAAAGAGATCAGTCCTGTGTGTTCTTTGGAAGGAATGGTGCTAAAGCTGAAACTCCAGTACTTTGGCCACCTCATGCGAAGAGTTGACTCATTGGAAAAGACTCTGATGCTTGGAGGGATTGGGGGCAGGAGGAGAAGGGGATGACAGAGGATGAGACGGTTGGGTGGCATCACCGACTTGATGGACGTGCGTTTGAGTGAACTCTGGGAGTTGGTGATGGACAGGGAGGCCTGGCGTGCTGCAGTTCATGGGGTCGCAAAGTGTCGGACACAACTGAGTGACTGAACTGAACTGAATGTAAGTTTCCGTGTTACTCTTAGAAGGGTTTTTGCAAGAAGCTTTCTACCACATTCCCTTTCATGCTTGAAAGAAGAATACACTCTCAGGAATAGGAAAACTCGGAAACCATTACATTCATATTTACATATGAATCTGTGTGTGTGTTTATATTTTGACTTTTGGTTGACTGATATATATATATATATATGTATGAAGACATCTATAAAGATACATATATACACATATACGCATTTTTTAAAATATATAAATAGATAGATGTACATTATCTTCATCTATCTATTGGTATCAGAGAAGGCAATGGCAACCCACTCCAGTACTCTTGCCTGGAAAATCCCATGGACGGAGGAGCCTTGTAGGCTGCAGTCCATGGGGTCGCTAAGAGTTGGACATGACTGAGCGACTTCACTTCCACTTTTCACTTTCATGCATTGGAAAAGGAAATGGCAACCCACTCCAGTGTTCTTGTCTGGACGATCCCAGGGACAGGGGAGCCTGGTGAGCTGCCGCTTATGGGGTCTCACAGAGTTGGACACGACTGACGCGACTTAGCAGCAGCAGCAGCATCTATTGGTATATCATCATATGTACCTTTCTGTCTATATATGTAGATCTTCATGTCCCTAAATTCATATCTTGAGGCCTACCCCTGAATGTGATGTTATTTGGAGGGGCTTTGGGAGACAATTAGGTTTAGAAGAGGTCATGAGGGTGAAGTCCTCATTATGGGGTTAGTTTCCTCCTAAGAGGAAATCAGAATTTACTTTCTCTTTCTTCTTTCTGCCTTGTGAAGATGTAGCAAGAAGGCAAATGTCTGCAAAACAAGAGAGTTCTCACCAGAATTTGACCATACCAGCACCCTGATCTCATATTTACTAGCCTCAGGAACTATATGTCTGTTGTTTATGCCACCCAGTCAATGATATTTTGTTATAGCAGACTGAGCCAAGATAGCATGTACTCATCAGTCAATTAAAATTGAACAAAATTAACACTTGAATAGTGAACAAATTTTAGTATAAAGCAGTTACGGGCATTCCTGTATGATTATCCCTTGGTTCAAAAACTAAACTGCTCATGACAAAGCTCTAAGGAAGAACATCAATTTATAAAATAAATTTGACTGAATTGACCCCAGTAATGAAAAGTTGAGGCACTGGTGATATTTTATAATACATCTGGAAAGAAAAAGTCTAAATGAAAAACATTTGGTTTTGATTCATCATCTTTCATCATAAGACTACTTATAATGAAAAGAAAGTAGATGTTTAGAATTTCTCTCTTTTAGAGTCAGATTTAGAAATACAGATAAATGTCATTAAAACCCTGTGAATACCAAACAAATGCCACCTGGCTGGGATCAGAGGGTGGGTAAGGAATAAAAGGAGGTGGAAGAAAATATGGCAAAATTTGAATGCATTTGTTTGGGTGATAAAATGATTAGAAAATTGTTTTCTGCAAATTCTTCAACTATTCTTTCACAAATAGGAAAACTTAAGTCTCCTTACTAAAAAGAAGCCACCTGAGAAGCCTCTACTGTATAGCACAGGGAACTGTATTCAATCTCCTGGGATAAATCATACTAGAAAATAATATAAAAAATGAATATACATGTATATTCATATACCTGAGTCACTGAGCTGTACAACAGAGATTGGAACATTGGAAATTAACTAAATTTAAAAAGAACAAAAACTGCATTGATTAAAGAGAAAATTTGAAGAAATCTCAGGAACACTGGATTAATCCAAATGAAATGCAACACATAAACCTGATTGGAAAATTTTGAATATCTTGGCACATAAGAATCTCTGATCTTATTTTTGCAGACCAAGTAATGTTTGTATTCTTTTATTTCTTATGATGTTCATAAGCCTTTGCCCACCTGCCCTCAAAGCTCGAAATAAAAAGATAACTACTACACCTTTTTCTGTTGTTCAATTGCTCAGTCATGTCCAACTCTTTGTGACCCCATGGACTGCAGCACGCCAGGCTTCCCTGTCCTTACCATTTCCCAGAGCTTGCTCAAACTCATGTCTACTGAGTCGGTGATGCCACCCAACCATCTCTTTCTCTACTGTCCCCTTCTTCTCCAGCCTTCAATCTTTCCCAGCATCAGGGTCTTTTCTAATGAGTGAGCTCTTCTCATCAGGTGACCAAAGTATTGGAGCTTCAGCATCAGTCCTACCAATGCATATTCAGGACTGATATCCTTTAGAATGGACTGGTTGGATCTCCTTGCAGTCCAAGGGACTCTCAAGAGTCTTTTCCAACACCACAGTTCAAAAGTATCAATTCTTCTGTGTTCAGCTTTCTTTATGGTCCAACTCTCACATCCATACATGACTACAGAAAACACTAGTTGGACCCTTGTTGGCAAAGTAATGTCTCTGCTTTTTTAATACACTGTCTAGGTTTGTCATAGGTTTTCTCCCAATGAGCGAGTTTCTTTTTATTTCATGGCTACTATTGCTGCAGCCTCTTTTTTAATCCACTATAAAAATAATTTTATCTAAACTTATGTCAATGTAGATGTCAAGTATTGTAATAAAATATTTTAGGTAATTGTATAAAATCACATTCTTAACATGTGACTGTTAGTTAAGCAAGAAATAATGAGATCTCAGAATCTCTTTTTTTCCCCTCCTTTCCCACCTATGTAGGTCCTTTAGTTTAAACTATGAAAACTGTATAACTTCTGGTGTTTGAGATAAGACATTATTCTGTGTATCCACTCTCTGATGTGGCTCAGTAAGTTTAGAAAAACAAAACTATAGTAAAGTTGGTGCAGTGGTAAAATATCCATCTGTCAGTGCTGGAGAGGGAGGAGACACAGGTTCAATCCTGGTAGGGAAGAAGCCCTGGAGTAGGCAATGGCAACCCACTCCAGTATTCTTGCCTGGAGAATTCCATGGACAGAGGAGCCTGGCAGGCTATAGTCCACGGTGTCTCAAAGAGTCGGACATGACTGAGGACAAGCACACACACACAGACTATAATTGAGCCAGTATTACATTTCTAGGAATTTATATTAAGGAAATAATCAGAAATATAGTAAAATATTATGTGCAGTAATATTCAGCACAGCATTATTTATAATAAAATTGGATACATTTTAAAAAGAAAATTAAGAATATAGTTTAAAGGATTATGGCAAATTACTGGGCAAATAAATACCACAGTAAATTACTAAAATCCAATAGCTTGCCTTCTTTATAATGATTCTAGTAAATAAAAACAAATAAAATAATGATTTAATTACTTTTTCTTTTTGTAACAATTGTGTATGCTCATTGCAGAAAGCTTATAAAACACAGAACTATAAAATGAAGAAGTAAATCACCTATAATCCACCACAGAGAGATGCCCAGTATTGGCTTACTAGCCCTATCTTGCTCATTTTGAACAATTAATATATTTATTTACGTTTCTAATTTTACATAATATTTTACTGTACAAATAATTTTTGGAGTCAGAATGCCTGGGTTCGAATAGACCACTTATGTGTTGTATGTTATTTTGTCAAGTTATAAAACTTTTCTATCTGTATATTTTCTTACCAGAAAAGAGGAGATAATAATAACGCTTATTCACAATGGTGGTTTTGCAAAGAATTAAAGAATAGATAATATAATACATATTGAGTGTTTAGCATACATAAAGCAAAAGAGACCATAAAGGATAAATGGACAAATCAACCACTGTAGTTGAAAATTTTGACACTCCTCTTCCAGTATTTGAAAGAACAAGTAGACAGAAAAATCAGTATAAATATAAAATCCCTGAGCCGTACTAAGAAATTATTTGAATTAATTGACATTTATGAGACATGCTGCTCATAACAGTAGAATACATATTCTTTTCTATGGTAAATAGACATTCCACAGACATTCAGATAGACTGTGCCATGCTCAGTTGTGTCCTACTCTGTGACCCCATGGCCTGTAGCCAGCCAGTCTCCTCTGTCCATGGGATTTTCCAAGCAAGAATACTGGAGCAGGTTGCCATTTCTTACTGCATCAGATAGTACAGACATTCAAATAGACCATACTCTGAAAAATAAAACAAGTCTCAACAAATATAAATAAAGCAAAATCACACACACACACACACACGTTCTATGACTGCATGGAATTAACTAAAAGTCATTTCCAGAAAAATACAAGGAAAGTCTCCAAATGTTTATAAAATAAACAATATACTTCTGATAACACATTATTATCTTGAAGAAGAAATCATAATGAACATTAAAAAGCATTTCAAGCTGAATGAAAATGAAAGTCTTTCAAATTTGGGGGGAATGCATCTAAAGCAGGGCTTAAAGGGAATTCTGCAGCCTGAAGTGTTTATGTAAAAAAGAAGAAAAAATTGAATCAATACTATAATTTTATATCTAAAGAAATTATGAAAAGAAAAGCAAATTAAATCCAAGTAAGATAAAGAAAGAAAATTATATAGATGTGTGTGTGTGCGCATGCTCTGTCACTCATCGTGAAAGACACTTTGAGAACCACGTGTACTGTAGCCCACCAGGCTCCTAAGTCCATGGAATTTTCCAGGCAAGGATAATATAGATAAGAGTATTAACATATTAATGAAATAGAAAAGAGGAAAAATAATAGAAAAAATCAATAAATCCAAAAGGAGTTTTTAAAAATCTTTAATGTTGTTGATAAAACTTTAGCTATAGTAATATTCCTTTTTAAAGGTGAGAGAAAACTCAAATTTCAAGATCAGATATAAAAGAAAAAGCATCACTATTGATCCAACAGATGCTCAGTTCAGTTCAGTTCAGTTGCTCAGTCATGTCCGACTCTTTGCGACCCCATGAACTGCAGCATGTCAGGCCTCCTTGCCCATCACTAACTCCCAGAGTTTACTCAAATTCATGTCCCCTGAGTCGATGATGCCATCCAACCATCTCATCCACTGTCATCCCCTTCTCATCCCGCCTTCAATCTTTCCCAGCATCAGCATATTTTCAAATGAGTCAGTTCTTCACATCAGGTGGCCGAAGTATTGGAGTTTCAGCTTCAACATCAGTCCTTACAATGAGTATTCAGGACTGATCTCCTTTAGGATGGACTGGTTGGATCTCCTTGCAGTCCAAGGGACTCTCAAGAGTCTTCTCCAACACCACAGTTCAAAAGCATCAACTCTTTGGTGCTCAGCTTTATTTATAGTCCAACTCTCACATCCATACATGACTACTGGAAAAACCATAGCTTGGACTAGATGGACCTTTGTTGGCAAAGTAATGTCTCTGCTTTTTAATATGCCGTCTAGGTTGCTCATAGCTTTTCTTCCAAGGAGTGAGTGTCTTTTAATTTCATGGCTGCAATCACCATCTGCAGTGATTTTGGAGCCCCAAAAAGATAAAGTCTGTCACTGTTTCCATTGTTTTCCCATCTATCTGCCATGAGGTGATGGGACTGGATGCCATGATCTTAATTTTCTGAATGTTGAGTTTTAAGCCAACTTTTTCATTCTCCTCTTTCACTTTCATCAACAGTTTCTTTAGTTCTTCTTTGCTTTCTGAGATATGGGTGGTGTCATCTGCATATCTGAGGTTATTGATATTTCTCCTGGCAATGCTGATTCCAATTTGTGCTTCCTCCAGCCCAGCGTTTCTCATGATGTACTCTGCATATCAGTTAAATAAACAGGTTGACAATATACAGCCTTGACGTACTCCTTTTCCTATCTGGAACCAGTCTGTTGTTCCATGTCCAGTTTCATGGACAGCTCCAGCCTCCATACTGGCTGCTTCCTGACCTGTATACAGATTTCTCAAGAGGCAGGTCAGGTGATCTGGTATTCCCATCTCTTTAACACAGATGTTAATAGAGTAAAAACGAAATATTATGACAACTCTCTGTTCAATACTTACATGTGAATGACAAATTCTTTGAAAGATACAAATTATCAAAAGGAAATAGATAATATAAATAACCCTATATCTATTAAAGAAATTAAATTTATAATTTAAAGCCTTCAAACAATCACAGATATGAATGGGGTGGAGAGTCTTAAAACCTAGACAGTTGCATTAATGAAACATCAAATATTTAAGAAAAAAGTAACACAAAGTTGACACAAACTCTTCTTGAAAATAGAAGAAATGGAATACTCACCAACTCATTGAGTTAATACTACCCAAAAGCAAATAAATATAATCCAACAAACCACAAATCAATATATCTTATGAATATAGACTTAATAATCATTAACAAAAAAATAGCAAATTGAAACTAGCAATATATTAAAAAGATAAATCACTTATATAGCAGGTCCTAAGAAATTTGAAAGCTACTATAACTAATACATGAGTTTAGTAAGGTTTGAAAAATAGGGAATCAACATTCAAAATAAACTATATTTTTCCACACAATAGGTGAACATTTGGAAATTAATTTTTTAAAATATCATTTACGATAGCATTAAAGACATAAAATATTTAGGGATAAATTTAATAAAATATGTGCAAGATATGCACATTGAAAACCACAAATCATTGCTGAGAGTAATTAAAGAAATCCTAGAGAAATGGAGAGATATACAGAGTTCATGAATTGGAAGATTCATTATTGTTGACATCAGTTGTTTACAATTTTATTTACATATCAGTTTCATCTCAGTGATAACCACAATGAGATTTTTTTTGCAAAAATTGAGGGTTGATTCTAAAATGTATATGGAAATACAAAAGTCCTATCATAGCTAAAATAATTGTGAAAAAGAACAAATTTGAAAGAGCCATACTCTCTGACCTCAAGATTCACTCTAAATATATAATATTACTGGTATAAGAATAGAGCTACAGATTAATAGAATAGATAATTCATAAATAGAACCACAAATATCAATTAATTTTTTTTGAAAACTGAAAGATAATCAACAGGCCTTTTAAGAGTAGTATTGGAACAATTTGATAACCATTTGCACACAAATGAATCTCAATCCTTACCTTACAATATGTACAAAAATTCTCTCTAAATGAATTATAAACATAAATATAACAGCTAAAACTATAAATAACCTGAAAGAAAATATAGGGGAAGACTTTTGCAAACTGGAAGGGGTATAAATTCTTTAACTAGGACCCAAATTTGTGCCATAAAAGAAAATGAATTTGTTGTGGTTCATCAAAATTTTAAACTTTTGTTTCTCTCAATATACTACTGAGAAAATATAAACACAAGCCACTAACAGGGAGAAAATAATTCGAAGGCACATATCATATGTATCCAGATTATGTAAAGAATTTTTGCAAATTAATAACGAGAAGGCAAACAATCATGCCCTCTCTATTCCCCCAAAGTATACATGGGTAAATATTTGAACAGACACTTCACAAAAGTTGATATAAAAATGACCCTGAGCATAATAACAGCATTCAAAATCACTAGTCATCTCAGTTCTCAGTTCAGTCTCTCAGTCCTGTCTGACTCTTTGCGACCCCATGGACTGCAACATGCCAGGCTTCCCTGTCCATCACCAACTCCCGGAGCCTACTCAAACTCATGTCCATCACGTTGGTGATGTCATCCAACTATCCCATCCTCAGTCATCCTCTTTTCCTCATGCCTTCAATCTTTCCCAGCATCAGGGTCTTTTCCAATGTGTCAGTTCTTCGCATCAGGTGGCCAAAGTATTGGAGTTTCAGCTTCAACATCAGTCCTTCCAATGAATATTCAGGACTGATTTCCTTTAGGATGGACTGGTTGTATATCCTTGCAGTCCAAGGGACTCTCAAGAGTCTTCTCCGACACCACAGTTCAATAGCATCAATTCTTCAGCGTTCGACTTTCTTTATAGTCCAACTTTCACTTTCATACATGACTACTGGAAAAACCATAGCCTTGACTAAATGAACCATTTTGGTGAAAAATCTCTCTGTTTTTTAATATGCTGTCTAGGTTGCTCACTTTCAATTTTCACTTTCATGCATTGGAGAAGGAAGTGGCAACCCACTCCAGTGTTCTTGCCTTGAGAATCCCAGGGACAGGGGAGTCTGGTGGGCTGCCGTCTCTGGGGCCGCACAGAGTCCGACACTACCGAAGCGACTTAGCAGCAGCAGCAGCAGGCTGCTCGTAGTTTTTCTTCCAAGGAGCAAACGTCTTTTAAATTCATAACTGTAGACACCATCTGCAGTGATTTTGGAGCTCAAAAAACTGAACTCTGTCACTGTTTCCATTGTTTTCCCATCTATCTGCCATGGACTGATGGGATCAGATGCCATGATCTTAGCTTTCTGAATGTTGAGCTTTAAGCCAACTTTTTCACTCTCCTTTCA
Organism: Bos grunniens; assembly: GCF_055505025.1. Classification (NCBI taxonomy): domain Eukaryota; kingdom Metazoa; phylum Chordata; class Mammalia; order Artiodactyla; family Bovidae; genus Bos; species Bos grunniens. The sequence continues at coordinate 75,815,942 of NC_141170.1, forward strand.
CTTTCATCAACAGGCTCTTTAGTTCTTCTTTGCTTTCTGCCATAAGGGTAGTGTCATCTGCATAACTGAGGTTATTGATAATTCTCCTGGCAAACTTGATTTCAGCTTGTGCTTCATCCAGCCCAGCATTTCACATGATGTACTCTGTGTATAAATTAAATAAACAGGGTGACAATACACGGCCTTGATGTACTCCTTTCCCGATTTAGAACCAGTCTGTTGTTCAAAGTCCAGTTCTAACTCTTGCTTGTTGACCTGCATACAGATTTCTCAGGAGACAGGTCAGGTGGTCTGGTATTACTATCTCTAAGAATTTTCCATAGTTTGTTGTGATCCACACAGTCAAAGACTTTGGCATAGTCACTAAAGCAGAAGTAGATGTTTTTCTGGAACTCCCTTGTTTTTTTGATGATCCAACAGATGTTGGCAATTTGATCTCTGGTTCCTCTGCCTTTTCTAAACCCAGGTAGTACATCTGGAAGTTCACGGTTCTCGCACTGTTGAAGCCTGGCTTGGAGAATTTTAAGTATTACTTTGCTAGTGTGTGAGATGAGTGCAACTGTGCGGTAGTTTGAGCATTATTTGGCATTGCCTTTCTTTGGGATTGGAAGGAAAACTGACCTTTTCCAGTCCCGTTGCCACTGTTGAGTTCTCCAAATTTGCTGGCATATTGAGCACAGCACTTTCACAGCATCATCTTTTAGGATTTGAAATAGTTCAGCTGGAATTCCATCACCTCCACTAGCTTTGTTCATAGTGATGCTTCTTCCTAAGGCCCACTTGACTTCACATTCCAGGATGTCTAGCTCTAGGTGAGTGATCACACCATTGTAGTTATCTGGGTCATGAAGATCTTTTTTATATAGCTCTTCTGTGTATTTTTGCCACCTCTTCTTAATATCCTCACTTCTTTTAGGTCCATACCATTTCTGTACTTTATTGAGTCCATCTTTTCCAGTAGTCATGTATGGATGTGAGAGTTGGACTGTGAAGAAAGCTGAGCGCTGAAGAATTGATGCTTTTGTACTGTGGTGTTGGAGAAGACTCTTGAGAGTCCCTTGGACTGCAAAGAGATCCAACCAGTCCATTCTAAAGGAGATCAGTCCCTAGTGTTCTTTGGAAGGAGTGATACTAAAGCTGAAACTCCAGTACTTTGGCCACCTCATGTGAAGAGTTGACTCATTGGAAAAGACTCTGATGCTGGGAGGGATTGGGGGCAGGAGGAGAAGGGGATGACAGAGGATAAGATGGCTGGATGGCATTACAGACTCAATAGACGTGAGTTTGAGTGAACTCCGGGAGTTGGTGATGGACAGGGTGGCCTGGCATGCTGCAATTTATGGGTCACAAAGAGTCGGACACGACTGAGCAACTGAATTGAACTGAACTGAACTTGCATGAAATATTCCCTTGGTATCTCTAATTTTCTTGAAGAGATCTCTAGTCTTTCCCATTCTGTTGTTTTCCTCTATTTCTTTGCATTGATCACTGAGGAAGGCTTTCTTATCTCTCCTTGCAATTCTTTGGAACTCTGCATTCAAATGGATATATCTTTCCTTTTCTCCTTTGCTTTTTGCTTCTATTCTTTTCTCAGCTATCTGTAAGGCCTCCTCAGACAGCCATTTTGCTTTTTTTGCATTTCTTTTTCTTGAGGATGGTCTTAATCCCTGTCTCCTGTACAATGTCACAAACCTCTGTCCATAGTTCCTCAGGCACTCAGTCGATCAGACCCAGTCCCTTAAATCTATTTCTCACTTCTACTATATAATCATAAGGGATTTGATTTAAGTCATACCTGAATGGTCTAGTGGTTTTCTCCACTTTCTTAAATTTAAGTCTGAATTTGGCAATAAGAAGTTCATGATCTGAGCCAATATGACCTAAATCAAATCACTAGTCATCAGAGAAATGCAAATTAAAACCACAATAATATATCACTTTAAGCCTACCTGAACATTGTATTAGATTTCTCCAAATAAGCAGAACCAATAGGATGTGCATATAGAGAGAGAGAGAGAGAGAGAGAGAGAGAAAGAGATTTATTTTAGGAAAATTTGTCTTACAATTGTGGAGACTTGATGAATCCAATATCTGATGAAAGAAGCCAACAGGCTGGAAACTCAGGAGGAAGTTGCTTCTAAAAGTAGACTGCTGGAAAACCAATAGGAGCTTAAATTGCAGATGAAGACTCTGTTGACAGAATTCCTTCTTGCTCAGTGGAGGTCAGTCTTTTGTTCTATTCCAGCCTTCAAGTGATTTAATGAAGCCCACCCTTATTACAAAGGGCAATCTGCTTTAAACAAAGTCCATCAGGAGGGGGAGGAGCTAAGATGGCAGAGGAACAGGATGGGGAGAACACTTTCTCCCCCACAAACTTATCAAAAGAGCATTTAAACGCCAAGTAAATTCCACAAAACAACTTCTGAATGCCGGCAGAGGACATCAGGCACCCAGAAAAGAAACCCATTGTCTTTGAAAGGAGGTAGGAAAAAATATAAAAGACAAAAAAATAGACAAAAAAGGGAGGGACGGAGCTCCGTCCTGGGAAAGGAGTCTTAAAAAGAGAGAAGTTTCTAAACACCAGGAAACATTCTCACTGCCGAATCTGTGCTGAGCCTTGGAAGCACAGAGGGCAACATAACAGGAAGGAAAAATAAATAAACAATTAAAACCCGCAGATTATGAGCCCTATGGTAAGTCCCCCAGCGGAGAAGCAGCGCAGACGCCTGTACATGCCACTAGCAAGCGGGGGCTGGGCAGGGAGGCACGGCGCGGGCTGCATCGCTTAGAGTAAGGATCTGGCCTGAATACCCCGAGTGCTATCTGAGCAAAATAATTTGGGCTAGCAAACCAGACTGTGGGATATCTACCCCGCGAAAAGCCAGCCCTAACCTAAGACACTGCCAGACCCGCGCACGGAACAAAGGACTGAACAGAGATAGCCGGCTGCAGACCATCCCCCTCTGGTGACAGGCAGCCAGAGCCGGAAGTGGGCAATCGCAGCCCCAGAGAGACATTATCTACAAAACTGAAAGCAGGCTTCTTTGCTAACTAAACTTCTTGGGGTTCTGGACAGTCAACATCCGCCTGAGAAGGTGCGCCAGTTGTACACCTAGATAACTGAGCGCAGGGAGGTGATAAGTCGCAGCAACCGCGCTCGCCAAACACCTCATCACCTGAGCTGCTCAGACCTGGGAAGGGCACAAAACGCAGGCCCAACCGAGTCTGCGCCTCTGAGGAATACCCGAGTGCCTGAACCTGAGCAGCTTAGACCTGGGAGGTGCAAGCAGCCCAGGGCCGGCCGCGGATGGTTCCTGGCAGAGCAAACTAGAGCCTGAGCAGTGTGGGCAGGGAGGCTACACGTGCTGTGAGCGGGGGCAGGCCCAGTGTGGCTGAGGCAGTGCGAGCACAGGCCAGTGTTATTTATTTGCAGCGTCCCTCCCTCCCCACAGCACAACTGAACAAGTGAGCCTAAAAAAAATTTTTTTAAAGTGTCCACCACCGCCCCCTTTGTGTCAGGGCGGAAATCAGACACTGAAGAGACCAGCAAACAAAAGAAGCTATAACAGAGGGAACCGCCTTGGAAGCTACAGGCAATAGATTAAAACCCTGTGGTTAGTACGGACTACATAGGAAAGGGCCTATAGACCTTGAGAAATATAACCCGGACCAAGGAACTAGCTGAAAATGAACTGACCCCACAATACCCACTACAACACCAGAGAAAGTCCGGGATATATTTTTACTATTTTTATGATCATTCTTTCTTTCTTTCTTTTTTTAATTTTTTAAAAAATTTTAAGTCCTCTATTACTCCTTTAATTTTCACTTTTATAACCTACTATTACTTTGCAAAAAAAAAAAAGATCCTTTTTTTTTAAAAAAGCAAACTTCATATATATATTTTTATAATTTTTGTGACCTTGTTTTTTTCCCCCTTCTTTTCTTTAACATTGTATTTTTGAAATTCCAAACTCTACTCTAGATTTTTAATTTTAGCTTTTTGGTATTTGTTATCAATTTTGTACCTTTTTTTTTATAATTTTTGTGACTTTTTTTTTTCTTTCTTTCTCTCTCTTCTTCTTTTCTTTAACATTGTATATCTGAAATCCCAAACTCTACTCTAGATTTTTAATTTATGCTTTTTGGTATTTGTTATCAATTTTGTACCTATATTTTCTTTATAATTTTTGCGACTTTGTTTTTGTTTTTGTTATTTTTCTCTTTTTTTTTCTTTTCTTTAACATTATAGTTTTGAAATTCTAAACTCTACTCTATATTTTTAACTTTTGCTTTTTGGTATTTGTTATCAATTTTGTACCTATATTTTCTTTATAATTTTTGTGACTTTGGTTTTTTTTTTTTTTCTCTCTCTTTCTTTTCCTTCTTCTTTTCTTTAACATTGTATTTTTGAAATTCCAAACTCTACTCTAGATTTTTAATTTTTGCTTTTAGGTATTTGTTACCAATTTTGTACCTTTAAGAACCCAATCTTCAGTACCCATTTTTTACTAGGGAGCGAGATTACTGGCTTGACTGCTCTCTCCCGCTTTGGACTCTCCTTTTTCTCCGCCAGGTCACCTGTGTCTCCTCCCTAACCCCTCTCTACTCTACCCAACTCTGTGAATTTCTGTGTGTTCCAGATGGTGGAGAACACTTAGGGAACTGGCTGGATCTGTCTCCCTCCTTTTCATTCCCCACTTTTATCCTCCTGGCCACCTCTGTCTCCTTCCTCCTTCTTCTCTTCTCTGTATAACTCTGTGAACATCTCTGAGCGGTCCAGTTGTGGAGTGCACATAAGGAAGTGATTACTGGCTAGCCCACTTTCTCCTCTATTGATTCCACCTCATCTCATTCAGGTCACTTCTAACTCCCTCCTCCCTCTTCTCTTCTCCATGTAACTCTGTGAACCTCTCTGGGTGTCCCTCACTGTGGAGAAACTTTTCATCTTTAACCTAGATGTTTTATCAATGGTGCTGTATAGAAAGAGAAGTTTTGAGACTACTGTAAAAATAAGACCGATAACTGGAAGCAGGAGGCTTAAGTCCAAACCCTGACTCCAGGGTACTCCTGACTCCAGGGAACATTAATTGATAGGAGCTCATCAAACGCCTCCATACCTACACTGAAACCAAGCACCACACAAGGGCCAACAAGTTCCAGGGCAAGACATACCAAGCAAATTCTCCAGCAACACAGGAACACAGCCCTGAGCTCCAAGATACAGGCTGCCCAAAGTCACCCCAAAACCATAGACATCTCATAACTCATTACTGGACACTTCATTGCATTCCAGAGAGAAGAAATCCAGCTCCACCCACCAAACACCAACACAAGCTTCCCTAACCAAGAAACCTTGACAAGCCACCTGTACAAGCCCACACACAGTGAGGAAATGCCACAATAACGAGAACTCCACAAACTGCCAGAATACAGAAAGGACACCCCAAACTCAGCAATTTAAACAAGATGAAGAGACAGAGGAATACCCAGCAGGTAAAGGAACAGGATAAATGCCCACCAAACCAAATAAAAGAGGAAGAGATAGGGAATCTACCTGATAAAGAATTCCGAATAATGATAGTGAAATTGATCCAAAATCTTGAAATCAAAATGGGATCACAGATAAATAGCCTGGAGACAAGGATTGAGAAGATGCAAGAAAGGTTTAACAAGGACCTAGAAGAAATAAAAAAGAGTCAATATATAATGAATAATGCAATAAATGAAATCAAAAACACTCTGGAGGCAACAAATAGTAGAATAACAGAGGCAGAAGATAGGATTAGTGAATTAGAAGACAGAATGGTAGAAATAAATGAATCAGAGAGGAAAAAGGAAAAACGAATTAAAAGAAATGAGGACAATCTCAGAGACCTCCAGGACAATATTAAATGCTACAACATTTGAATCATAGGGGTCCCAGAAGAAGAAGACAAAGAAAGACCATGAGAAAATACTTGAGGAGATAATAGTTGAAAACTTCCCTAAAATGGGGAAGGAAATAATCACTCAAGTCCAAGAAACCCAGATAGTCCCAAACAGGATAAACCCAAGGTGAAACACCCCAAGACACATATTAATCAAACTAACAAAGATCAAACACAAAGAACAAATATTAAAAGCAGCAAGGGAAAAATAACAAATAACACACAAGGGAATTCCCATAAGGATAACAGCTGATCTTTCAATAGAAACTCTTCAAGCCAGGAGGGAATGGCAATACATACTTAGAGTGATGAAAGAAAATAACCTACAGCCCAGATTATTGTACCCAGCAAGAATCTCATTCAAATATGAAGGAGAAATCAAAAGCTTTACAGACAAGCAAAAGCTGAGAGAATTCAGCACCACCAAACCAGCTCTCCAACAAATACTAAAGGATATTCTCTAGACAGGAAACACAAAAAGGGTGTATAAATTCGAGCCCAAAACAATAAAGTAAATGGAAATGGGATCATACTTATCAATAATTACCTTAAAGGTAAATGGGTTGAATGCCCCAACCAAAAGACAAAACTGGCTGAATGGATACAAAAACAAGACCCCTACATATGTTGTCTACAAGAGACCCACCGCAAAACAGGGGACACACACAGTCTATAAGTGAAGGGCTGGAAAAAATTTTCCATGCAAATAGGGACCAAAAGAAAGCAGGAGCAGCAATACTCATATCAGATAAAATAGACTTTAAAACAAAGGCTGTGAAAAGAGACAAAGACAGTCACTACATAATGATCAAAGGATCAATCCAAGAAGAAGATATAACAATTATAAAAATATATGCACCCAACATGGGAGCACCAAAATATGTAAGACAAATGCTAACAAGTATGAAAGGAGAAATTAACAATAACACAATAATAGTGGGAGACTTTAATACCCCACTCACACCTATGGATAGATCAACTAAACAGAAAATTAACAAGGAAACACAAACTTTAAATGATACAATAGACCAGTTAGACCTAATTGATATCTATAGGACATTTCATCCCAAAACAATGAATTTCACCTTTTTCTCAAGCACACACGGAACCTTCTCTAGGATAGATCACATCCTGGGCCATAAATCTAGCCTTGGTAAATTCAAAAAAATTGAAATCATTCCAAGCATCTTTTCTGACCACAATGCAGTAAGATTAGATCTCAATTACAGGAGAAAAACTGTTAAAAATTCCAACATATGGAGGCTGAACAACACGCTGCTGAATAACCAACAAATCACAGAAGAAATCAAAAAAGAAATCAAAATTTGCATAGAAACGAATGAAAATGAAAACACAAAAACCCAAAACCTGTGGGACACTGTAAAAGCAGTCCTAAGGGGAAAGTTCATAGCAATACAGGCATACCTCAAGAAACAAGAAAAAAGTCAAATAAATAACCTAACTCTACACCCAAAGCAACTAGAAAAGGAAGAAATGAAGAACCCCAGGGTTAGTAGAAGGAAAGAAATCTTAAAAATTAGGGCAGAAATAAATGCAAAAGAAACAAAAGAGACCATAGCAAAAATCAACAAAGCCAAAAGCTAGTTCTTTGAAAGGATAAATAAAATTGACAAACCATTAGCCAGACTCATCAAGAAACAAAGGGAGAAAAATCAAATCAATAAAATTAGAAATGAAAATGCAGATATCACAACAGACAACACAGAAATACAAAGGATCATAAGAGACTACTATCAGCAATTATATGCCAATAAAATGGACAACAGGGATGAAATGGACAAATTCTTAGAAAAGTACAACTTTCCAGAACTGGACCAGGAAGAAATAGAAAATCTTAACAGACCCATCACAAGCACGGAAATTGAAACTGTAATCAGAAATCTTCCAGCAAACAAAAGCCCAAGTCCAGACAGCTTCACAGCTGAATTCTACCAAAAATTTAGAGAAGAGCTAACACCTATTCTACTCAAACTCTTCCAGAAAATTTCAGAGGAGGGTAAACTTCCAAACTCATTCTATGAGGCCACCATCACCCTAGTACCAAAACCTGACAAAGATGCCACAAAAAAAGAAAACTACAGGCCAATATCACTGATGAACATAGATGCAAAAATCCTTAACAAAATTCTAGCAATCAGAATCCAACAACACATTAAAAAGATCATACACCATGACCAAATGGGCTTTATCCCAGGGTTGCAAGGATTCTTCAATATCCGCAAATCAATCAATGTAATACAGCACATTAACACATTGAAAAATGAAAACCATATGATTATCTCAATAGATGCAGAGAAAGCCTTTGACAAAATTCAACATCCATTTATGATAAAAACTCTCCAGAAAGCAGGAATAGAAGGAATATACCTCAACATAATAAAAGCTATCTATGACAAACCCACAGCAAACATTATCCTCAATGGTGAAAAATTGAAAGCATTTCCTCTAAAGTCAGGAACAAGACAAGGGTGCCCAATTTCACCATTACTATTCCACATAGTTTTGGCCACAGCAATCAGAGCAGAAAAAGAAATAAAAGGAATCCAAATTGGAAAAGAAGAAGTAAAACTCTCACTGTTTGCAGATGACATGATCCTCTACATAGAAAACCCTAAAGACTCCACCAGAAAATTACTGGAACTAATCAATGAATATAGTAAAGTTGCAGGATATAAAATCAACACACAGAAATCCCTTCATTTCTATACACTAATAATGAGAAAATAGAAAGAGAAATTAAGGAAACAATTCCATTCACCATTGCAATGAAAAGAATAAAATACTTAGGAATATATCTACCTAAAGAAACTAAAGACCTATATATAGAAAACTATAAAACACTGGTGAAAGAAATCAAAGAGGACACTAATAGATGGAGAAATATACCATGTTCATGGATTGGAAGAATCAGTATAGTGAAAATGAGTATACTACCCAAAGTAATTTATAGATTCAATGCAATCCCTATCAAGCTACCAACAGTATTCTTCACAGAGCTAGAACAAATAATTTCACAATTTGTATGGAAATACAAAAAACCTCGAATAGCCAAAGCCATCTTGAGAAAGAAGAATGGAACTGGAGGAATCAACCTGCCTGACTTCAGGCTCTACTACAAAGCCACAGTCATTAAAACTGTATGGTACTGGCACAAAGACAGAAATATAGATCAATGGAACAAAATAGAAAGCCCAGAGATAAATCTATGCACCTATGGACACCTTATCTTTGACAAAGGAGGCAAGAATATACAATGGATTAAAGACAATCTCTTTAACAAGTGGTGCTGGGAAAACTGGTCAACCGCTTGTAAAAGAATGAAACTAGAGCACTTTCTAATACCATGCACAAAAATAAACTCAAAATGGATTAAAGATCTAAACGTAAGACCAGAAACTATAAAACTCCTAGAGGAGAACATAGGCAAGACACTCTCCGACATACATCACAGCAGGATCCTCTATGACCCACCTCCCAGAATATTGGAAATAAAAGCAAAAATAAACAAATGGGACCTAATTAAAATTAAAAGCGTCTGCACAACAAAGGAAACTACAAGCAAGGTGAAAAGAAAACCTTCAGAATGGGAGAAAATAACAGCAAATGAAGCAACTGACAAACAACTAATCTCAAAAATATACAAGCAACTCCTACAGCTCAATTCCAGAAAAATAAATGACCCAATCAAAAAATGGGCCAGAAAACTAAATAGACATTTCTCCAAAGAAGACATACAGATGGCTACAAACACATGAAAAGATGCTCAACATCACTCATTATCAGATAAATGCAAATCAAAACCACAATGAGGTACCATTTCACACCAGTCAGAATGGCTGCGATCCAAAAGTCTACAAGCAATAAATGCTGGAGAGGGTGTGGAGAAAAGGAAACCCTCTTACACTGTTGGTGGGAATGCAAATAGTACAGCCACTCTGGAGAACAGTGTGAAGATTCCTTAAAAAACTGGAAATAGAACTGCCTTATGATCCAGCAACCCCACTGCTGGGCATACACAGTGAGGAAACCAGAATTGAAAGAGACACGTGTACCCCAATGTTCATCGCAGCACTGTTTATAATAGCCAGGACATGGAAGCAACCTAGATGCCCATCAGCAGATGAATGGATAAGAAAGCAGTGGTACATATACACAATGGAGTATTACTCAGCCATTAAAAAGAGTACATTTGAATCAGTTCTAATGAGGTGGATGAAACTGGAGCCTGTTATACAGAGTGAAGTAAGCCAGAAAGAAAAACACCAATACAGTATACTAACGCATATATATGGAATTTAGAAAGATGGTAACAATAACCCTGTATACGAGACAGCAAAAGAGACACAGATGTATAGAACAGTCTTTTGGACTCTGGTAGAGGGAGAGGGTGGGATGATTTGGAAGAATGGCATTGAAATATGTATAATATCATATATGAAACGAGTCGCCAGTCCATGTTCGATGCATGATACTGTATGCTTGGGGCTGGTGCACTGGGACGACCCAGAGGGATGATATGGGGAGGGAGGAGGGAGGAGGGTTCAGGATGGGGAACACCTGTATACCTGTGGCAGATTCATTTCGATAAATGGCAAAACCAATACAATATGTAAAGTTAAAAAATAAAATAAAATTTAAAAAGTCTGCCAATTTAAATGTAAACCTCATTCAAAACATCTTCACAGAAACACCTACAATAATGTTTTGCCAAATATCTGGACACCATGGCCCCATCAATCAATGTGACATAAAATTAACCATCTCAAATATCTAAAATAAAAAAGACTAGTAAAACCAAATGTGGATAATCTGTAGAAGCAATTCCAAGGCACACACATTGCTGGAGGACATGATACAGCCATAATGGGGTATGGAAAATATTGGAAAATTGGGGTATATGACATGAAACAGCCATATGGGGGTATTGGAAAATATTAGGGTCATTTATTATAAGTTAAATATACATCTATCATATAGTCCAGCAATTCTACTCTAAGAGATATGAAAGCACTTGTTCACACAAAGATCTGCATGCACATGCATATACCAGTGATGTTTATAATAGCCAACTGTCAGAAACAACTCAAATTGCTATTAACTGGTAAACGGATAAACTGTGGTGTATTGATACAATAGAATACTATTCAACACTAGTAGGAGCAAGCTACTGATAATGCAGCATTGTGGATGAATCTCTGAAACATTTGCTATATGGAATAAAGCACCTGTAAATGACTTAGGAAGCATCACTATGAACAAAGCTAGAGGAGGTGATGGAATTCCAGTTGAGCTATTTCAAATCCTGAAAGATGATGCTGTCAAAGTGCTGCATTCAATATGCCAGCAAATTTGGAAAACTCAGCAGTGGCCACAGGACTGGAAAAGGTCAGTTTTCATTCCAATCTCAAAGAAAGGCAATGCCAAAGAATGCTCAAACTACTGCACAATGGCACTCATCTTACACGCTAGTAAGGTAATGCTCAAAATTCTCTAAGCCAGGCTTCAGCAATACATGAACCATGAACTTCCAGTTGTTCAAGCTGGTTTTAGAAAAGGCAGAGGAACCAGAGATCAAATTGCCAACATCTGTTGGGTCATTGAAAAAGCAAGAGAGTTCCAGAAAAACATGTATTTCTGCTTTATTGACTATGCCAAAGCCTTTGACTGTGTGTATCACAATAAACTGTGGAAAATTCTGAAAGAGATGGGAATACCAGACCACCTGACCTGCCTCCTGAGAAATCTGTATGCAGGTCAGGAAGCAACAGTTAGAACTGGATATGGAACAACAGAATGGTTCCAAATAGGAGTACATGAAGGCTGTATATTGTCACCCTATTTATTTAACTTATATGGAGACTACACCATGAGAAACGCTGGGCTGGATGAAAAACAAGCTGGAATCAAGATTGCCAGGAGAAATATCAATAACCTCAGATATGCAGATGACACCACCCTTATGGCAGAAAGTGAAGAAGAACTAAAGAGTCTCTTGATGGAAGTGAAAGAGGAGAGTGAAAAAGTTGGCTTAAAGCTCAACGTTCAGAAAACTAAGATCATGGCATCCGGTCTCATCATTTCATGGCAAATTGATGGGGAAACAGTGGCTGACTTTATTTTTGGGGGCTCCAAAATTACTGCAGATGGTGATTGCAGCCATGAAATTAAAAGATGCTTACTCCTTGGAAGGAAACTTATGACCAATCTGGACTTTATATTAAAAAGCAGAGACATTACTTTGTCAACAAAGGTCCATCTAGTCAAGGCTATGGTTTTTCCAGTGGTCATGCATGGCTGTGAGAGTTGGACTGTGAAGAAAGCTGAGTGCCAAAGAATTTATGCTTTTGAACCGTCATGTTGGAGAAGGTTCTTGAGAGTCCCTTAGACTACAAGGATATCCAACCAGTCTATCCTGAAGGAGATCAGTCCTGGGTGTTCATTGGAGGGACTGATGTTGAAGCTGAAATTCCAACGCACTTGATGCAAAGAGCTGACTCATTTGAAAAGACCCTGATGCTGGGAAAGATTGAGGACAGGAGGAGAAGGAGATGACAGAGGATGAGATGGTTGGATGGCATAACCAACTCAATGGACATGAGTTTGTGTAGACTCCGGGAGTTGGTGATGGACAGGGAGGCCTGGCGTGCCTCAGTTCAATATATCACTAGTTGCCAGGGACTGAGGTGAGAGGAAGAGATAAGCTATAAAAGAATTCAAGGGAACTTTTGAAGGGGAAGAAATTATTTCACATATATAGATTATGATTTTAGTTATAGATTGTTGACATCTCTCAAAATTCATCAAACTGTCTACTCAAGAGGATAAATTTTAGTGATGTAAATTATATTCCAAAAAACTAATGTTAAAAAATGGACCAAGAGATGCATTAATTAATTAAATTATTAAATATTTTCAAACAATTTCTAATAATTGTTTTCAGATTATAAAAACTGAAATTATTTAAAATATTCAACTAGTATTTGGTATTGTATCATTATTATTTTCTCATATCAATAAATTATTCTTTGATAATTAGTCTATAAATTAAAACTGAAAGATCAATCTCTGTCTCTCTGTATTATACACACATGCATATACACACAAATGCACACACACAGTTTTCTGAAACACTAGAAGGATAACAAAGATTTCCTTCTCATTGACAAAAAAAATGACATGATGGAATACTGTGTGAGTAGGAACCAGATTTTCCCCTTTTCCATAGTGTGCTGTTAGTGTAGAGACACTCACCTGGAGCAAAATTAAGGCAGCCAGTTTAAGAATCATGAATTTGGTAGGTCAAACTTACATTAATGCTGTTACCAGTGACTATTAAAGGGTTGTTTGAGAGCAGAGGCAGAGGTGGGGGAAATGTGGCAGTTGCCATGCAGTGGTGAAAATTACAAGTTCAGGTTCTCTCAAGAGGAAGCCCCTGGGGTCTTCCGTAAATAGTTGATGAGACGTTTTCCTTTCAATGGCAGGTAGGTGTGAGCCTGGGAGATAGGTTTGACACTAACTCTAATGAGCACATAATGTTCCAAATCCCGATGTTTTGATCTTTGATGTAACAGAAGCTGTTTCTACACTAAGCCTTCAAACAAACTGAAAGCAAAAGGATATGTGATGTTTATGAATGCATTTGAATATCAGAGCTGCATGTTTATTTTAAAACAGGTAGACATGATCTGCATTGGAGGACATGAAATGAGGCAACTGCCTGGGTGTGGGGAGCTTCCAGTCCTGACTCTGTCCCTATCCCAACCCTGTGATTGGACAAGGCACTTGGTTTTTCTACATCTCATCTTCTCTACCAATAAAATGGGAGAGTTTAACTATGTTTAAATTTAGTTTTAAATATGAAATTTAGCTTAAATATGAAACTAAAAACAACTGATTTCAGAACCCAAGTGTATTTTGTTGGGCATTTTTGTTTTGACATATATTTTTAAATGAAATAACGTTGCCAACATTGAAAAATGAAGAGATTTTATACAACGTACAGATTTACAGCTCCTTCAGAACACCTTAAAGTTATTCAAACTTAATTTAAACATGAGGCCAAACATCTGGGTCAGAGGTACAGTTGGCATGTTTAAACAAGGTGTCATTCTCCATTAGCTGGAATCCTATTCCTCTATGTCACCTACCTGACTCCATAGGCATGGGAGTGCATGACACCTGAACTCACTGCTACTAGATCCCTTCCATCCTTAAGATGCCATGCCTCCAATTTATTATAATTGCTGTAAACAGCAAAAGCAGTGAGAACATCTACAGAAAAAAAAGCTGCTGCTAAGTCGCTTCAGTCGTGTCCGACTCTGTGCGACCCCACAGACGGCAGCCCACCAGGCTCCCCCGTCCCTGGGACTCTCCAGGCAAGAACACTCGAGTGGGTTGCCATTTCCTTCTCCAAAAAAAAAAAAGCTAAAATCTAGCAATTGTTTATTTTATTATACAATGCCAATTGCTGCCACCGCATCCCAAATATCTTTCTTCTGATCAGAGAGTAACCTCCAAGGAAGTTATTTCACATAAGAGGGGAGAGAATGCAAGCGAACCCAAAGAAAATATCCACTGATTTGTAACTAACAACAGAACAGTTCAGTTCAGTTCAGTTTAGTCGCTCAGTCATGTCCGACTCTTTGCGACCCCAAGAATCGCAGCACGCCAGGCCTCCCTGTCCATCACCAATTCCCAGAGTTCACTCAGACTCACGTCCATTGAGTCAGTGATGCCATTCAGCCATCTCATCCTCTGTCGTCCCCTTCTCGTCCTGCCCCCAATCCCTCCCAGCATCAGAGTCTTTTCCAACGAGTCAACTCTTCTCATGAGGTGGCCAAAGTACTGGAGTTTCAGCTTTAGCATCATTCCTTCCAAAGAAATCCCAGGGCTGATCTCCTTCAGGATGGACTGGTTGGATCTCCTTGCAGTCCAAGGGATTCTCAAGAGTCTTCCTTAACACCACAGTTCAAAAGCATCAATTCTTCAGCGTTCAGCCTTCTTCACAGTCCAACTCTCACATCCATACATGACCACAGGAAAAACCATAGCCTTGACTAGATGGACAAAGTAATATCTCTGCTTTTGAATATGCTATCTAAGTTGGTGATAACTTTCCTTCCAAGGAGTACGCAGCTTTCATGGCTGCAGTCACCATCTGCAGTGATTTTGGAGCCCAAAAAAATAAAGTCTGACACTGTTTCCACTGTTTCCCCATCTATTTCCCATGAAGTGAGGGACCAGATGCCATGATTCATAATAAAGTTTCCTGATCTGATCAGTCAGCAGTTGAAACATTGTACCCACTCCATCCAGGAATATTAGCATCATTATTAAATGCAATTGAACGGACAATTTGAGCATTTTTGACCAGATCCTACACCATGTAATAAGAATACAAAGATCCATAAGACACAATCCTCATAGTTTCAGACACTTAAATATATACTTAATATAATGTAAAATGTATGTAATTAAACGTAATAATAATCACAAAATATTTTAATCAATGTGTTAACAGAAGTAGATACAGTTCAGAGGTAACATGAAAAAAGTGGTTCTTCAGAGGCTTCGCATTTACTGTTTTTCTGTCTGGAACATTCTTCCCCTAGCTTTCACATGGTTCATTCTTTCTCCTCCTTCACGTGTCTTTGCTGATCAAGATTTTTAAATTGAAACTACCTCTCTCCCTAGCCTTAGCACCCTGAACTTTTTCCTGCTTTATTTTCTCCATAGCATTGATGACTATCTTTCATTCTGCATATTTCACTAATTTATTTTTATTATTTTGATTATTATTCACAACCCCTACTAGAATGTAAGCTCCATGAGATACAGATTTTTAATGTTTTGTTTACAACCATTTCCATATTTGCTAGAAGAGTGTATGGATATAGAAGGTGTTGGGTGAATATTGGTTGAATGATGCAATGAATGAAGTCATCAGCTTTCCTCGAGAAGGTCAGGGCAAACTTCCTAAAGAGATGATCCATGAACACACGGGTTTCGAAGGATGAATAAAAATTCATTATGTTATCTGATGAACTTAGGGGAGAGCATTTAATAAAATAGAGCTGCAAAGGCAAGAATGTGAGAAACATCACTGAATATTCAAGACGAATGAGTATTTAGAGTTATTACATATCAATATATTGCATCGATAATAGTAGTAGTGTAATTTTACAAGTTACAGCTCCAAAGAGTGTTAGATACTCTCATGAGCTCTCATTTCACTCTCATAAACCCTATGAGATCACTAGAATTCACTTTACTTTTCAGATGTAAATCTGAGCTCAATCTGAGCTCAAACAGATTATATTTTGCCCAAAGCCACAGGGCTAGTAAACACCAAAGTGAAAGTTTTAGTTACTCAGTAGTGTCTGACTCTTTGCAATCCCATGGACTGTAGCCCTCCAGGCTCCTCTGTCCATAGAATTCTCCAGGAAAGAATACTGGAGTGGGTTGCCATCCCTTCTCTAGGGGATCTTTCCAACCCAGGAAAATGGAACCCAGGTCTCCTGTGTTACAGGCAGATTCTTTACTGTCTGAGCCACTGGGGAAGCCCACTGAATCTCTGAGTCTGGACTTATTTACTTTTCTACCAAATTCACCTATTTGTCTCCTGCATTGCAGGCAGATTCTTTACCATCTGAGGCACCAGTAAATGCCAAAATGACATTTAAGTAAGTTTGATGTCTTGACACCTGTGCTGTTTCAATAGGTAGGCTGCAGTCTGACTTTAGATAGTACTGGTTCCATCATTAACTAGCCAGGTATTCACCTTAGTCAAGTATAACTGATGATTCTCATGATTTAAAACCTTTTAAGAATATTTTCATGAGTCACATACATGACAGAAAGACTGGATTACATACAAAATCTTCATTTCTTTGCTCTAAAATGACTTACTTGCAACTCTAATTGGTGTTACCCATCCCAAATTCCATTTCTTTACCTGTGTGTATAAAGATACACATGCACTCTGTGATAAGAAGCCAAAAGTTTCAACTAAAGTCTCCTTTGTCATTTGCAAAATTCCTTTATGGTATTCTAAAAGAAAAGAAAATGGAAGGGGAAGTTAGAGACAGAGAAAAAGATAACTTCTGATTTCAAAACATACTAATCTTGTCTCTCTAAGGCCTGCTATTAGGCATTTGTTTAGCTGGTGCTGATTTGGAAACCAATTGAATATACAGTGTTTATTTCAAAGCATTATTTTCCTCTGCCACTCTGTAATTTTTCTGGAAGAATATTTGCATTTAGATGCCACCTGTATAAAGAGATGGATATGACCATAAACAATTTGAAGACAATGAGAAAAAAAAATAGTTAAACCAAAGTGAAGGAAAAGGCAGTTGCAAAGGCAAGAAGTGAGAAGATAAAATGAGGAAAGGGGACTCATTGATTAAGCTTCACATAAAATAATGGAATATCAAAAGAGACACAGGAAAGAGTAAGAACAAGTCAAAGGAAAATCAAAGGCAATGAGGGTGCTATTTTTGTATATTAAAACATAATTAGCATTCATCATGCTCTTTTAAAGGGGAAGTGGAAAATTGAGGGAGACAGAAAAGCAAAGGAGAGGAGTGAATAAATGGTTGTAGATAACAATAAAGGAATAAAACAAAAATAATTGGAAAAATTCTACAACCTAAGCCAAAGTATAAACAGGATGAAATGCTATTTTTATAATGCTATAAAAATTTCCAGAAAGCCATTCATTCATTCATTCATTCAGTCAATCAGTGTTTGCAGGGTACTTACAGTATTCCAGGCCCATGCCAGACGCTGGAAATATGAAAATGAATAGGCCTAATTTTTCCTTCAAGAAAACTAGAAATGGACACTTTGGTTAGGATCACATTTTTAGAGAAGAAATTCAAAAATCATTTCATATTGCCTCTCACTACAGAATCAAAATGTGTGATTTGAAATATTAAACTATCTTACATTACCCCTCAGACTCTATCTTTTGGATAAGGATGCTTTTTGGCCTGTACTTGGCATTCTGTGTAACTTGTATATGTCACGGGTTTCAAAGACAGAGGAAGGAAGGGGCAGAGGACAAGAAAAAACAGTAAGAGATAAACTTTGCAATTTGTAAAGATTAAAGTAAAGAACACAGGTCTGGTGCAAGTCATGTTTTAACAGAATAAGTGCTTGCTTGTTTTCTTGGAATCATCCATAAGACCAGGAAAAAATTAGTTACGTGCACACAAACGTGGATGTACGCGTGCACACATTCATGTCAGGTGGCTGGGGGATCTCAGTACACAGATGACTGATTACACTGAAGCCAGTGAAGATCTGAATTATGCTGAAGGAAAGACTCAAAGGAGTTGAGCCAGAGAAGAATTCTGTGTGTGATCATGCACTGAGTAAAGCAAGCCGTTAAGTGGAGAAAAAGAGTTCTGAGTAAACCCAAGAATATTATATTTAACCCAGCAACTAACAACAGCCTACAAACTTTCCCCTGAATTTTCAGTGTTTTGATACCCCATGCATTTTTCTTATTGGTACTTGATTATTCTACCTGGGCCACAGACTTAGTCTGAGCACATAGATCTGGTCTCCTATTTGATTTTGCTCAATGGTTCTTATTAATTCTGGCTACTTATTAAGCATTCAATATCATCTAAAACCTGATCCTATACTCTCTTTCCTATATCATTTCTCCTTTTTTCCTTTGGCAAATCACGTATTCTCTAATTTTAAGGAATGTCTACAATTCTATATTTCCAAACCTAAGTGTATTCTGTTGAATTTGCCTCCTTCTTCGCATCACTTCATTCTCAGACCTTACCCACTCATGATCCAGTTCAAACATTACCTCTTCCATGAAATCCTCCTTGATGTTGCCAGGTGGAAATAACCACTACCATCTCTGAATTTCTATGGCACATTTTTTGGGTTTTGTCCATAGCATTGACTATGCTTGTGCTGTGCTTAGTCACTCAGTCATGTCTGACTTTGCAACCCCATGGGCTGTAGCCCACCAGGTTCCTCTGTCCATTGGGATTCTCCATGCAAGAATACCAGAGTGGGTTGCCATGGCCTCCTCCCATGCCCTGGATCTTCCCAACCCAGGGGTTGAACCCAGGTCTCCCTCATTGCAGGTGGGTTCTTTACCAGATGCACCACCAGGGAAGCCCAAGAATACTGGAGTGGTAACCTATCCCTTCTCCAGGGGATCTTCCCAACCCAGTAATTGAACAAGGGTCTCCTGCATTGCCGGCAGATTCTTTACCAGCTGAGCTCCTAGGGAAGGTTAGAGTAATTTATACTATTTATACTAATTTATACTATTCTCCCTTTATAGATTATAACCTCACTAAAGAAGTACCTGTTTCTGAGTCAACTTTATTTCACTTAAACAATATAACACCATATCTGTCTGTAAATGACTAAATTAAAAGTGGAAAGGTGTGATTAGATGTAAGGGTGTAAGGGTGATTAGATGGAAACATTAGAATAGGGGTAAAATAGAAGGAACTAGCAGTTGGAAAGAGGGACTGGCAATAATTAGAAGGTGATCAGTAAACTGGTCTGTAAATAATCAGAATAATATACTATTTGTTAACACTAGAAGATACCTTAAATAAACTGCCAGAAGTCAATTAGAACATATATTCTATGTACTTAGTTTTATAGTTTATAAAACAATATCCAGTTCAAGAATTACATTTTTCTAGTTAATTTGCTGGGGTTATCAAATGTGTTTATCCATTTTGGACGCATTAAAAACATTTATACAAAAGAAATGGTACCTTCACTCATAATTTCTCATGTTTTCTTTCTCTCTTTATATTTTATTTCTTTAATTGCATTTTACATGTTCAAAAAATAATTACATCATGTGCAATCACCTTGTCTATAGGGTTAAAAGCAAACATTTTTAGCCTGCCAGGATTGATTTTACCAGACTAGGGAATCTGTCTGTGTATTTCTGATGCATTCTGAAGTCATGGTCTTGTGCCCCGACGTGATTAGCCCAGCAAATGTCTGAGGATGAACACCTGAGACCCTTTTCAGGAAACCAGAATCCCTCACTGACGCAGTATCATTCCAGGTCCTGCACAACTGCAGCCAACTAGCTTACAAGCTCTGTACATACTCTTCTTTCATACCTATGTTAAACATGTGTGGTGTGTTGGATTTTGTAAATAAATTCTGTCAAGTCACTGCAATTATTAGTTTACCAAAGTGCTAAACTCTATTGAACCAGATAAATTTATTCCCTTTATGGTCACCTCGAGAATGTCTATGTTCATTCCAGAATTAGAGCCTTTCTCACTACCTCTCTGCACTCAGAGTCTTTGTATTATTTAAGGGATAGTTGTTAAAGGTTCCCCTCCTTTCCCTCAGCCCTGTGTTTCCAGAAGGCAATATCAGCCAGAGTCCGGTTCTGGTTGCTTATCTCAGTGCAGTGTCTTCTAGCAGGAGGGATGCGTTGCTTGTTTGTTGTTGCTCAGTCACCTGGTTGTGCCCAACCCTTTACAACCCCATGGACTGCAGCACATCAGGCCTCCTTGTCCCTTGCCACCTCCTGAATTTTGTCCAAGTTCATGCCCATTGCATCCGTGATGCCATACAGCCATCTCATCCTCTGACTCCTTCTTTCTTATTTATTAGGTGCCATTAACTGGCCCAAAATCTGGAGGCCCTGGGGACCTCTTCCAATTCTTCTCTCTCTGCCTCCATTACTGCGGGGCAGCCTAAGATGTGTATACAAGTTTGGTCACCGTGGGTAAGGGGCCTGTCCCTGAGCCAGACATCTGTTTCTGCCTCATCAGTCAGGGAATGGGTGGATCACTGTGCCATACTAGGGTTGATGGATCTGCAAGGCAATACATTTCCAGAAATCTCAAGTCAGATGTTTCAATCAGTATTAACACTGTAAATATGGTAAGTTGCTCTCTAGCTACATCCTGGTTTCCCAGGCGGCTCAGAGGTAAAGAATCTGCCTGCCAATGCAGGAGATGCATGTTCAATCTCTGGGTCAGGAAGACCCCCTGGAAGAGGGCATGGCAACCCACTCCAGTATTCTTGCCTGGAGGATTCCATGGACAGAGGAGCCTGGGAGGCTGTGCAGTCCATGGGGTCGCAGAGTCTGAAACAGTAGAGCACAGCACAGTGGCAGCACATCCATCTCTAAGCTGCTTCCAAATTCAGCGATGGAAGATAGGGATATTAAATATTGGCACCCTGAAATTCCAAACAAGTTATTTTGATCATCTTTATTGGCAGCAAATCTACCTTCTCTGAATATGCCTTTATACTTTAAAACAGCCAAAGATATTTTGTAAGTCTCTGGGTAAGATTGTGTGGTGGGTCGGATGGCTAGGGAAAAAATTGAATGATGCAATTTGAGACTATAAAAAAAGTGAGACCAGTGGCTTTTTGATTCCTTAAGCTGGCACGGAATGCAGATTTTCAGAAACAGTTTTGAGCCACAGTTGCATCATTAGCACAGATTCACAACCTCCCGAGGTGATGACTTGGAATGATAGTAGTCATTTGGATGTGCAATTCCAATGTCCTTATTAAAAAATAAATCATACTATTTTGTAATTTCTCTTGGAACTTGAGAATTTCTGCTAGGTACTTCAAACTGGATTACAACCCTCACCTAAGATTGGGCTACTCATGGAATTGTTTTTAAAAACACTGTGCTTGTTGCTGTGCCAGAGAGTTGAGTTGAGAGACACTATAAGAAAAGTTCAATCAGGACTTGCCACCATTTTTGTGCTGCTGTGTCACTGACAGCATATTCTAAGACATCGCATATTCTAGACACCTTTGAGAGCCCATGAAAGAACTTTAGTTAAATTTGTCACTAAATGGAAAAAAAAGTCTCTTTCTAAGCCAAAGTTAATTATGATTTTCCTGTTATATTGTGTGTTCTTATATTCAAAGGCATGAAACCTTGCTTATAACCAAGTGGAGTAGCAATAAACAAATGCAAAAAGATAGAAAAAACTGTATTTACCTAAGATATTCTTTGTCTTAATGGTGGCTCAGATGGTAAAGAGTCTGCCTGCAATGCAGCAGACCTGGGTTCAATCCCTGGGTCAGGAAGATCCCCTGGAGTAGGAAATGGCAACCCACTCCAGTATTCTTGCCTGGGAAATCCGTGGACAGAGGAGCCTGGTGGGCTACAGTTCAGGAGGTCTCAAGGATCCTGAAGCGACTTACCACACAACAGTGAAAAAAAGACTCACTAGGCTATCAGTCAGGAAGTCTACCTTAAAAATTCTATTCTTCATTTGCAGTGTGATACTGACCAAGTCACTTCTCTTCACTAGACCCCAAATTCTTCATCTATAAAATAAAAAGACAAAACAGCATATCTCTCAGTTCCCTATCAGCCTGGAGAACTCTGTTTCTCTATGCCTTACCAGTGTGACCTTAGAGGAATCATTTAATATCTTCGAGCCTGACCCTCTTCATATCTCCTCCAGAGTACACACCTTCATCTCAGCTGATAGCTGATCCACCCTTAGAACCCATTCTTGACTCCTACTTCTCAACTCCTACATTCAGTCTGCCAGCAAATCCTGTGGGTGTCAACTTCAACATATACTCAGAATCACTTCTTACCATTGCTACATCCTGCTCTTCAAAACCTCGTGTGTATTTTATTCTTAGAGCACACCTTAATTTGGATTAGTCATCTCAATTTGTACTAGCCATGCTTCAAGTGTTCAATAGCCACAGGTGATTAGTTGCTACTATATTGTGTAGCAAAAGTCTAGAGTAAAAGCGTATTCACCTGCCTAACCAATGTCCCCATTTTAAAATTCCAAATAGAGCTACTTGCTTAAGTAACTTTTCATGCTCTAGGGAATTACAACCACCACTACCAAGCCCCCACCACTACAATTATACCACCATCAGCTTCTTCTCACTTTACACCTCTCTTCATGAGACTGATCTGCTGCTTCTGCTGCTACGTTGTGTCAGTCATGTCCAACTCTGTGCGACCCCATAGATGGTAGCCCACCAGGCTCCCCCGTCCCTGGGATTCTCCAGACAAGAACACTGGAGTGGGTTGCATTTCCTTCTCCAATGCATGAAAGTGAAGAGTGAAGGTGAAGTGGCTCAGCTGTGTCCAACTCTTCTCGACCCCATGGACTGCAGCCTACCAGGCTCCTCTGCCCATGGGATTTTCCAGGCAAGAATACTGGAGTGGGGTGCCATTGCCTTCTCCGGAGACTGATCTACTAATCTCCAAATCAAGTCTTGCATGAATGTTCATGATTAATAATACCTTGATACATTTCTTTATTTATTCAACGATCTTTTATTGAGCTTGTGCTACCCACCATAAACTATCATTCTTCCAGAAAACTACCTCTTTAAGAGGAACACTGAAGTAGACTGCTGTTTCCCTAAGGTATATATTTATGTCTAATGGTAAGATTCAAGTTAAATTAGGGGTCAGGAAAAGAAAGAAAGAGGATAATTTAAGGTCTAGGTGGATTTTTTTTCTTGCTCTTTATATCATAAATACAGTTGCTTTCTCTGCTTATGAATTATAGGAGTTAAGATCAACATTTTTCCCCCGTTCACTCATTCATTTCTTTATTAGTTTAGTGATCTGTTTATTGATCATTATGGAACAAGCACTAATTTAGTGCTATAAAAATGCAACTATATGTTCTCCAGCCTCATCAAAGAAGTTAGAATGCTTTTTCTTGATGACTTTTCAAGGTACCATCTAAGTATCCTAAAGGGAAGCAGCAACAGGAATCTTCGGATATGTTAAGTGCACACTCACTTGTACCATGCATAACCTAAGTGGGCATTTTATCCTAACTTCCTTTCTAAAGTCTTTAAGCAAATTAAGTTGTCAAAATAATAAAGTCATTTTATCAAGTGTTGAAGCGTGAAAGTCATCTTATTTTTCCCTTCCATAGGATTTCAGTGATAAAGAATCATTGAGTAATTGATAATTCAATTGATCATTAATAAAGATCATCTAGTCCTGCACTTTACTCCATGGAAAATGCATTCAGGCAAAAGGTGTAAGTAGTTTTTTATTAGGATCATATAATTAAAAGCAATGGTGGTATTACTGGGATTTTTTAATACTGGATTTTCGTTGTTTTTAACTCTTGGTACAAAGAAAAACCTGGGAAGTTTGTCTTTGTTCTCTGATTTCTTCTCCTCTGAGAATTACACAGTATTAAGGAGATGATGGATTCCTTTGCTAAAGATGGTGATTACCTGTAAATAACCAAGGAGCCCTCCAAAGATGGACGGAGATGCTCCATTCCTGCGGGTATGAAAGAGCTTGAGAGGTCAAGAGAAAGGCTGTCAGGTTGAGCCACTGGAGGGCACCAAATTATCTCTTTTAACTGGAACTATTCACTTGTGGAGAGTAGCTAGAGCTACTGGCTTGCATGGATGTGAAGACAGAGGAAGAGAAATTCCCACAATGCTAATTTTAATTCCACAGGCATAAAGCTAAAAGAAAACCAAACACACACCAGGAATTCACAGGTAGGTATTATTTCCTGGGATCAGAGTTCCTCCTAGCTTATGCCAGACCTTCAGTGGTCCAAGACCCTAGGGACTGATACTCTGTACTTTACAAAGTGAATCTTTGGAGAAGACAAAGAAAGGTTGGTGCAGAGACTTTACTGAACCAGGATGATTTTTCACCTTTATTTTAGACTGTTCAGCCAGAGTCACTTGCCAATAGCCTCAGGAAAATACAAGATGAATGTACATCTGTTCTGAAATCTACAGAATCATCTGTTTGCATGGAGATAGGACTCGTCAGCATGTCATCCCATTTTTTATAATTCACCCTGTTTGTCCTCCAACTGATTTAGGTAGCATTTCACTTGGTGACCCCCAAAGCCCATTAATGAGTTTGATATTCATTTTCTGCTATGCTAGTTCTTCATTTGTCTTAGAGGTGGCAAGAAGCAATGAAATGTTACCTGGCATCTCTGTTCTATAGCAAGAGGAAATAATTGAGACTCCAGAGCAAAACCACAGGCTCACTTTGGAAAGCAAGCAAACTCCAGTAATATGTGTTGCCATTCAGAGAGTCACAAATCTTCAACACAGTTACAATCTGATGATTATCTTAGACAGAATAAAGAGTTCTGGTTTAGCCTACAGAATAAGAAGTGAACAGACTAGTCTGGTTGTCTCAATTAGTGTTTAAGAACAAATAAATTAATAAAAAAAATAAAAAAGAACATGGTGTTCCATTTCTCAGTAGAGCACTTTGTAGAGCTCTGGAAGATGCCATGTAAAATAAATTTATCTAGTAATCTAGTACCAGGGTTTAATTTGTCCTTCTACATGAATGCCTTCTGAACAATACAGCTAACCTCAGAAACATCCCTGGAAATCCCAGTAATACAGCTGATTGCTTTTATATCACACCACTAAAATAGGCAGGAAATGGATCGTCCAGGCTTAACCACTGTTCTATTAGACAAGACATGGAGAATGTACTGGTCCATGGGTCCATGGAGAATTCACTGAAATTCTAGTGAATTCTACCTCTTAACTAGGTATGTTGTTTATAGTATTCTACCCAGCAATTCTAATTCTGTGTATGAAAGTCTGTTAGTCATGCAGTCGTGTCCAGCTCTTTGTGACCCCATGGACTGTAGCCTGACAGGCTTCTCTGTCCACGGAATTCTCCAGGCAAGAATACTGCAGTGGGTAGCCATTTCCTTCTCCAGGGGATCTTCCCAACCCAGGGATCAAATCTGGGTCTCCTGCATTGCAGGTAGGTTCTTTACCATCTGAGCCACCAGAGAAGCCCCTTGTATTCTATAAGAAGGCACTTCTTATTTTACTTATGGAGGTTAACCAAAAGAATAATAGTAATGATTAAAAACTATAATTGGCATAGTATTATGCCAATAATAGGAATAATTAAAAACTATAATTCTTCTATAATTGGCAAAGCACTTTTCATCTATTTTTCCTAGTTCATCCTTTCAACACCTATGAGGTTAACATTATTATTCAATATTAAAATATAGACAAAAATAAAGAAAAACTAAGGCATCGAGAGGTTGAACAACTTAAGACCATGCAGTAAGTGGTAAAGTAGGGCTCAGATTCTCATTTTTCAGGCAAATATATCCACAGATTACTGGAATTTTAACATGAGTATGTCTTCCAAAATGTTCTCGGTTCAAATGGTGTAATTTTGTTGATGCCTGTACACATTTACTAAGTGAGTGTGAAAATGTTTCTGCCTCCTTGTTTCCCATAGAAAGCTATTTATTATCTGTAATATTGTTTGCTCTGTGAATTACAAGCTCCTTGGAAGTAGGGACCTGCCTCATTCATCTTTACATCCTCCCACAGCCTAGCACAGTGTCTATCCATATAATTGATCTTCAAATCTTTGTTGAATTATGTTGAATTCATTGCTATAGTAAAGTTTGTAATGATCTGAGGCATCATGCCAAATGATGGCTGCTTGAATTTCTTCCAAGACCAGAAGTGTGTTATTTAATCTACTTTGAACAAAAGCAACTTTTGAAACTAATATAAAAACTATAATTATGATGAACTATGGAAATCCTTAGCAGTGTCCCTGCTTCCTGCCTTTTAGACTAAAGTACCTGAAAACATTTGAGAAGTGGAGAGGTGGAGACCGTTTTGTAGAAGCAAGCAAAATGCAGCAATTTTGCAGGATATATTCTTACAGTGTTGTCTAGTAGCAGCCCATGGATCTATCCATCTAATCTCTAGCCCAATGGATTGCACTGACCTGAAGAATCCATCATTGTCTATCTGGAGACTCCTGTAGAAGAAGGCTTGTGTATCTTCTGTGGGCTGGTGAGTGAAATTAGTCTTCTCTTGGCTTCACAGACATTCCCAGACAAAGGCTGATAACAAACTTTGACATGTTCACAGAGAGCAGATCGAAAACATATTTGTGCTTGTGGGGTATGGAGGGGAAGAGGAAGACAAATCATTATATAAGAGATGAAAAACTGGGAATGGGTACCCTGAAGGCAAGGAAATTTAAACTGGATATTTGAAGATTTTTTTGATGTGGAATATACACAAGGTACACTCATCTGCCATGATTATAACTGATGTTGGCTTGGACTGAAAAGTAGCAGTGGATAGCACATCACCCAGAGATCCCCTACCATTTTGTTCTTATTCTATATAACACCTTCTCTCTGATGAAAAATGTACTCTCCTTTCAAGATACATCTTCTCCATGAATGATCCCTGGTTCTCCAACAATATTAATTATCTTCACGGTAGTTTGTATCTCACTCAGCACATATCACACTTTTTACTTTTTTTTTTTTTTGGTCTACTTGACTATCTACTAGACTGTAAGCTTAGGATGCGGGCTTGCTCAGTTGTGTCCAACTCTTTGCAACCCCATGGACTGTAGTCTGCCAGGCTTCTCTGTCCATGGAATTTTCCAGGCAAGAATACTGGAGTGGGTTGCCATTTCCTACTCCAGGGGATCTTTCCAATCCAGGGATTGAACCCTCATGTCCTGCATTAGTAGGTAGATGCTTTACCGCTGCATCACCTGAGAAGCTCATGTTTAGGGTAGGATGCAACAAATATGGTTATTTTATTTTTATATGCCTTGTGCTTAGTAGAGTGGTTAGCATGTACTAAATGATCAGTGAGAATTAAAGGGAAAAAGAGAAGAGAAGAAATAAAGAAGAAGAGAGAAGAGGTGTATTAGGAAAGGAACTCTAATGCAACACAGGTCCTTGAGCTGTTCGGGGTATAGAGTGAGAATTTAATAGTGCTGCTTAGGGAATGGCATGGTACCATCAACAAGCCAGCATCAGAAGCTAAAAGATTCCACCATAATGTTTAATTGCCCCCATCTTAATGCCTCTAAGCTCAAAGAAAATTGTGTTTCTACCAAAAGACTCCAACTGCCCCTGAAGAACCTAGACTCAGTGCAGTCTGTTTAAACAGGCAGGGAGCTGCAGCATCTGGCAGACTTGGGAGCCAACACTCCAAGTCTAGAAGCTTCAGGGATTAGTACCAGAACTGAAAGGATGACAGCGCTCCATAGCAGGAAGCACAAGGCAAGGATGACTTGGAATGTCCACAAAACCATGTAGACCACATAAGGGCAGAAGAGTGACAACATTCCTGTTTATATTGGGCAAACACTCACCAGTCTGTTAGTGAAGAATTAGATACTGACAGAACACTGGGAAATATTCTGTACAGGTCATTGTATGTGTATGGATAAACTGCATATCGTTCCCTACCCTAGGGATGGGTTCAATCATTCTCAATAAAGTTTTTTCTTTATGAAGTCTCAAGTTAACATGCCTATCTAAAAATCAATATTATTGTCTATAGACATAAATAGATAAATACCTGGAAATGATGAGCTCTAACTGAAGATGGAAGCTCTACCTGAAGATTTTCATGCTCACTGTGCGTAAAACAGGTAATCACCCTTTAGGAAATTTCTAAGAGGGATGTCTTCTGTGGGGCTGTGTACTATATCGAAGAAAACTTTCAATACTATTGTATTCCTAGATTTGCTTTTCTATTCCTATTCATGTCTGAGTGTATAATATAGATATTCAGATTCTACTCTATTATATAACCAGGTCTTAAAGCAACATGAGGCTCTAGTCTCCCAACTCTAGGCCTGGCTGTGCACAATTTTTACCTGTATCCGGGGACCAAGGCTTTAGATTCCAGTCCATTCTTGTGATCTTGTTGTGACTCATTGGTCATTAGCATTTTCTACCAGGAGTTTGTGATATTCACGATGATGTATGTAAAAGGCTTTCAAGGAAGACTTCCACATACAGGAAGGAAGTTATTCCTCTCCCTCATCAGTTAAAAAAAATCTGTATGATAAAGTTTTGAAAACTATTTTAAACGGTGTTTTTTCCCCCCGACTTGTTGGGTTGCAAAAGCATCTGTGACACAAGTGTCTACCCCTTCACCATATTCTAAGGAAGAAATAAATATCATTCTCCAGGTTTTCTACTCCATGAAATGGCAGCTCAGAGAGTAGAAGTGTATCATGTAAGGCATACAGTAGGTCAACTGCATAAGAGGTAGAGAGCTGATGTTCCTAACCTAACCTGCAAGCAACTTAGTCCTTAAGCCATTGACACACTCTTCTATGTAAAATTATACAGCTCTCAAAGATGCTGCCTAATAACTTTCACAGATGTTTTTACAGTTGAAAATATATGCTTGAAATGCCACCTGCAGTTCATGGTTATATGGTTTTTAAAAAGCATTGTGCCCTGTTCTGCAGTTGTGATCATCAAGATTGTTTTTTAAAATATCAGCTTAATTTGACCACAATTGCCATATTAGAAGTTTTCAATGGAAACTTGGAAGACCAGTTGTTTCAGTGTGAAAAGCATGACATTCTAAAGCCAGAGAGCTGAAGGCACTTTTGTGTTTAGCTTGGTTGATTGTTTATAATTTTTATGAACCTGAGATAGTTGTGAGACTACATTTAGAGCTCAATGTTATCCCTCTACCCTTCCCCCTTAAGAGTTTGGGATTGGCAGATGCAAACCACTGTATATAAAATAGATAAACCATAAGGTCCTACTGTGTAGCACAGGGAACTATATTCAATCTCTTATTATTTAGTCTCTCACTCATGTCTGACTCTTTTGCAATCCCATGGATTGTAGCCCACCAGGCTCCTCTGTACAAGGGATTTCCCAGATAAGAATACTGGAGTGGGTTGCCATTTCCTTCTCCAGAAAATCTTCCCAACCCAGGGATTGAACCCACATTTCCTGCATTGGCAGGCAGAATTTTTAACAATTAGTCACCACAAAGCCCAAATATCTTGTAATAACCTATAATGAAAAAGAATATATATGTATAACTGAATCATTTTGCTGCACACCAAACAAACACAACATTGTAAATCAACTATACTTCAATAAAAAGTATTTAAAAAAAAAAACCAGTAAAGGTTTACTGAAGGAATACTAATAGTAATTTGAATGAGGTGAGGCCAGGGAATGTGAATGTCCCCAAATCCTGATTCAGTACTCAGAGAACCCTGTGCAAGTGTCCAGCTGCGCTGGCTCTGGAGTCAACAGTCCATATGACTCAGTCAAATGTGGCTGCACAGCTGCCAGACTTTTTTTTTTAAGTCTTGGGGCAAAGTATTAGGAATAAAAATCAGTATTGCTCTTTGATCACTGTCCAGGAAGCTTAGTTTCCTAGAGCTTTGGTGATAAAGTTAAAAACAAACAAAAGAACTGTGTGACTTAAAAGAGCAGAAAAGTATTGTTCCACAGCTCTAGAGGTTGGAATTCCAAAATCAAAATTCTAGAATTCTAGTAGGGAATCCCTGACATGTTTTAGCTTATACATACACTCAGCCTCCTCTCCCTGCATGTCTCCAAATCACCTTCCTTTGGCACGTGTCCAAATATCCCCCTTTCATAAGGACACCCCTTTTTATAAACCACATATGGGATTAGGGTCCATACTAAGGACATCCAGGTGGTAATAGTGGTAAAGAACACATCTGTCAATCAGTTCAGTTCAGTCACTCAGTTGAGTTCGATTCTTTGCTACCCCTTGGACTGCAGAATGCCAGGCCTCCCTGTCCATCACCAACTCCCAGAGCTTGCTCAAACTCATGTCCATTGCATTGGTAATGCCATCCAACCATCTCATCCTCTGTCATCCCCTTCTCCTCCCGCCGTCAGTCTTTCCCAGCTTCAGGGGCTTTTCAAATGTGTCAGTTCTTCACATCAGGTGGACAAAGTATTGGGAGTTTCAGCTTCAGTATCAGTCTTTCCAATGAATATTCAGGACTGATTTCCTTTAGGGTAGACTGGTTGGATCTCCTTGCAGTCCACGGGACTCTCAAGAGTCTTCTCCAACAGCACAGTTCAAAAGCATCAGTTCTTTGGTGCTCAGCTTTCTTTATAGTCCAGCTCTCACATCCACACATGACTACTGGAAAAACCATAGCTTTGACTAGACGGACCTTTGTTGGTAAAGCAATGTCTCTGCTTTTTAATATGCTGTCTAGGTTGATCATAACTTTTCTTCCAAGGAGCAAGTGTCTTTTAATTTCATGGCTGCAATCACCATCTGCAGTGATTTTGGAACCCCCAAAAATAAAGTCTCTCACTGTTTCTATTGTTTCCCCATCTATTTGCCATGAAGTGATGGGACCAGATGCCATGATCTTAGCTTTCTGAATGTTGAGCTTTAAGCCAACTTTTTCACTCTTTAAGCCAACTTTTTCAACTCTTTCACTTTGATCAGGAGACTCTTTAGTTATTCTTCACTTTTTCCATAAAGGTGGTGTCATCTGGGGTTATTGGTATTTCTCCTGGCAACCTTGATTCCAGCTTGTGCTTCATCCAGTGCAGCATTTCTCATGATGTACTCTGTATGTAAGTTAAATAAGCAGGGTGACAATATACAGCCTTGATGAACTCTTTTCCCGATTTAGAACCACTCTGCTGTTCCATGTCCAGTTCTAACTGTTGCTTGTTGACCTGCATACAGATTTTTCAGGAGGAAAGTCAGGTGTTCTGGTATTCCCATCTCTTTAATAATTTTCCACAGTTTGTTGTGATCCACACAGTCAAAGGCTTTGGCATAGTCAATAAAGCAAAAGTAGATTTTTTTCTGGATCTCTCTTGCTTTTTCGATGATCCAGCAGGTGTTGGCAATTTGATCTCTGGTTCCTGTGCCTTTTCTAAATCCAGCTTGAACATCTTAAATTGAAGAAAGTAGGGAAAACCACTAGACCATTCAGGTATGACCTAAATCAAATCCCTTATGATTATACAGAGGAAGTGACAAATAGATTCAAGGTATTAGATCTGATAGACAGAGTGCCTGAAGAACTATGGATGGAGGTTCATGACATTGTACAGGAGGCAGTGATCAAGACCTTCCCCAAGAAAAAGAAATGCAAAAAGGGAAAAATGGTTGTCTGAGGAGGCCTTACAAATAGCTGAGAAAAGAAGAGAAGCAAAAAGCAAAGGAGAAAAGGAAAGATATACCCATTTGAATGCAGAGTTCCAAAGAATAGCAAGGAGAGATATGAAAGCCTTCCTCAGCGATCAATGCAAAGAAATAGAGGAAAACAATAGACTGGAAAAGACTAGAGATCTCTTCAAGAAAATTAGAGATACCAAGGGAACATTTCATGCAAAGATGGGCTCAATAAAGGACAGAAGTGGTATGGACCTAACAGAAGCAGAAGATCTTAAGAAGAGGTGGCAAGAATACACAGAAGAACTGTACAAAAAAGATCATCACAACCCAGATAATCATGACGGTGTAATCACTCACCTAGAGCCAGACATCCTGGAATGTGAAGCCAAGTTGGCCATAGGAAGCATCACTATGAACAAAGCTAGTGGAGGTGATGGAATTCCAGTTGAGCTATTTTGAATCCTAGAAGATGATGCTGTGAAAGTGTTGCACTCAATATGCCAGCAAATTTGGAAAATCCAGCAGTGGCCACAGGACTGGAAAAGGTCAGTTTTCATTCCAGTCCCAAAGAAAGGCAATGCCAAAGAATGCTCAAACTACTGCACAATTGCACTCATCTCACAAGCTAGCAAAGTAATGCTTAAAATTCTCCAAGCCAGGCTTCAAGAGTATGTGAACCATCTGTCAATGCAAGAGACTTAAGAGACACAGGTTTGATTCCTGGGTGGGGAAGATACTCTGGAGGTGGGCTCGCAACCCACTCCAGTATCCTAGCCTGAAGAATCCCATGGACAGAGGAGCCTGGTGGGCTCTAGTCCATATGGTTACAAAGAGTTGGCTATGACTGAAGCAACTTTGCACGCCTATAAGGACCTCATTTTAACGTAGTTGCCTCTTTTTAACTTAATAACCCTTGTTTCCATATAAAGTCACATTTAGAGGGATTAGAAGTTAAGACTTCAACATATCTTGTTTGAGGACACAATTCAACCCATAATAAAAGCTTGAAAAAAAAAGCAAACCTCCAAAATTATGATGGCTCTGATTCACATTCATAAGAAAAGAAAAATCTAAGCTTATGTTTTCATAGCAGATCTCATTTCAGATAAATGATCTAAATTAAAATTCTGAGGTAAATAACTGATTTTGGAAAGTCAAACCTAATAATAAAAAAGAGACAGTGTCATTCCAAATTCATCCCTCTTCTCTGTTCCCACAGCCACTCTCATGTTATGTATCATTTTATGTCAATATCTTAATACAGATATGACTGTTCCAGTGGACAATGAGGTCTAAGGTCAAAAACTGCTTCATCTGTCTTTGAATCTCTAATGCCTAGTACAGTGCCTAGAATTTATCGATCACTTAAGAAATGCTTGTTGAATGAAGGAATGAGTTGATAAAAAATAAGAAAAATATGGGCTTCGCAGGTAGTGCTAGTGGTAAAGAACCTGCCTGCCAATGCAGGAGATGTAAGAGAGCCGGGTTCGATCCCTGGGTCAGGAAGATCCCCGGGAAGAGGGCATGGCAACTCACTCCAGTATTCTTGCCTGGAAAATCCCACAGACAGAGGAGGCTGTCAGGCTACAGACCGTAGAATCACATAGAGTCAAACACAATTGAAGCAACTTAGCATGCAAGCACAGGGACAATACAGTGTGCTTGAAACAAAAACATGGGAATTCAATACCCTTGGCTTCAGTCCATAGGCTGTTACTTATAAGCTCTGTGGCCTTGGGCAAGCCTTTTCACCTATACCTGATGTCTGTTTCTGTATGATGGCAGCGTTAAGATCCCAGTGGGTTCCCACACAGAGGTCGCTATGTGGTTTTCATGCCACCTGAAATAGATGGCGGTGAATGCCAGACCTTGCCACAGCATTTTAATGCACATTTTCAACTGACTAATGAAGGCAGGGAAATTCAATGAAACATTGCTGCTACTGCTACTGCTGCTAAGTCGTGTCAGTCATCTCTGACTCTATGCCACCCCACAGACAGCAGCCCACCAGGCTCCCTCGTCCATGGGATTTTCCAGGCAAGAGTACTGAAGTGGGTTGCCATTGCCTTCTCCAACCACCTGGTCCTTCAGCCCCATCCATGTGTCCCCTTTAACTCCCTTGACTGGGTTCAGATCTCTCATCTCTCATCTCCTGAGAAAGACTGTTTTGTGCATATCCTTGCTGTTTGCTTGGAAGCCCCATGATATATTTCTGATGTCCATTTAACTCTTCCAAAATTGCATAGCACTCTCTGTAAGTTATGGGTCATGACCCTAATTGTTCCTTTCAAAGAGAATAAAACATTCACTTGCATTTTTGTTGACATCCTGACTGTGTTCTCCCTTCCAAAATAGATCATGATTCAATAATTTAGTATGTCAGTCAGTTCTGATGTTTTAGGCAAAGGTTATAAATATATCTGTGATGACAGAAGGATTTTCTTAAAAAAAAAAAAAAAGGTAATTTCTGTTCAAGCCTAGTCCAACATGTTCTGTATTAGTTTCTTATTATTTAGTATTTTCTCTCTTATTCTTATTCCCATCATGTGTTGGGAAAATAACCTATTCCAGACTAGAGATGGAAGGTGGAAAAGAAAACAAGTCTTTTTGCCAGGATTGCTCATAACACAGGAATAAAAGGCAATGATATACACACTCCCAGTGCCTCAGTTTCCCATTGGAAAAATGAGTTCAATGAAATTAGCCCTCTACCTCAAAGACTTGTTGGAAGGATCAATTAGGTAATTAACACACTCTTTGACCTTGTCCAATATACATCAAGCAGTCAACTAATGATTTAGAAGCCTGTCTCCTAATCTTTCCAGCTTCCTGGGTGACTCAGTGGTAAAGAATCTGCCTGCCAATCCAGGAGACATGGGTTCGATCCCTGCGTGGGACAATCCCCTGGAGGAGGAAATGGCAACTCACTCCAGTATTCTTGCCTGGGAAATCCCATGGACAGAGGACCCTGGCAGGCCATTGTCTGTGGGGGTCACAAAGAATCCGACAAGACTGAGTGAGTGAGCATGCAACCACACTCCTAGTCTTTGGTAGCACAACTGGGCATTTACAGCCCAAAACTCTATATTCAGTGGGGTGTCAATTATTTTCATCAAAAATAAACTAAGAGCTAGCTGTAAAAGATGAAGTTATAACCATATCTGGACAGAAAGGGGAAGTCATAAATTGGTCATGAGGAAAGATTCATTTCTGGACTGTCAAGTCCTGGCACTAAAATACAATCAAGCACCCTTTCAAAATCAGAGAGTTTACAACAGTAATTCAAAACGATATGGAAGGTTATAAAAATGGACATAGAAAAAACAAAAACATAGTGATACATCCTGATTTGGGGCATCACAAAAAGGAATACTGATATCCTTTTTCTCTTAGATAATATCTTATGGCAAGTTTTAGCTAAAAATATTATTTTGAAGGTTTATGAGTATTCTCTTCCTTTGTAGATAGGAGGTTTGTATGTATAAGAGGTGAAGTGACAGTTCTGACTCTTTCTTCTGCAAAGTAAACCCACTTGATTCCTTTAGGTTGATGTCACAGGAAACATCAGGGTTAGCTTTGGGCAGCAGTGTACTAGAGGAAATGGAGAACGGGACACAGTATCATTTGGCTAGGTCCAAGGTATATTAACCTTCATTAATTTTAATTTATTTGTCTATTAATGGAAACAGCATTACCTTCTCTGCTACTTCACGGTTTTCTCACACAATTTTCCTATCCCCATGCTCTTTTTTTTGTATTTCTGTTTATGTGTCTCTCCCCCATCTTCTGCATGTGATTTTTAGAATCCAGAGGCTTGAGAGGGCTCCTTGGATAGTCATGTTGTTTTCTGTAACTACCTGAGGTCCTAGTTTTAAAATTACATTTTAAAACTTCCTGTCATTACTTTTTGAGCCATCTCTCTTTTTAGAAGCTCTGGTCAGAGGCAAATATCTCAACTTTGCCTGAGTCTGTATTAACTGATTCACTGCAGGTTCTCTGTAACTCTGCTGAATGAATAGTGAATGAAGTCTGATTTCCTAAAGTACTCAACTATCTGCCAAATTTTATTCTTTGGCTGTTAAAGCTCCTATAAGTTTTTACATTCTTCTCTCCCAAGGTCACCATCACTTTTGCTTCTCAAGAATGAAGTTCAGGGCAGAGGTTTTTCTGGTTAGCTTATACAAGCTTAAAATTAATGAAATTGGAGGTGATGGAGTTGAAAGTTTATTAGATGATATCTTTTTCCAAGAATTATAGTGATATATCTCCTTCATTACTCAGCTCTTTAGATCAGTGATTCCTACACTTACCTAATCATAAAAATTACCTAAAAATATTGTTCAAAATAGATAAGCAAGTTATTCCCCAAACCTACTGAATCTGACTCTTCAGAAAGTAAAACTTAGACATTCGGATCTTTTAAAAGGTCCCCCAAGTGTCTCTAGTGTGCAGCCAACTTTGGGAAGCACTGTCTTTGAAAGTTGCTCTTTGAGCTGAATGAAAAGCATTTCTATATTGTTTTAACATAGAAAATATAAAGTCTATCTCTTGAGGTGGGCAAGGCAGATACTCCAAAATATTTTTCTTTGAATTAATCTGTGCTTTTGTTTTTAAAAAGTTAGATCATGAGGGTTAGATTAATCGTCTAGAACTATGAGTGACTTGGTCAACAAAAGAATCCAAAATGCAGTACTTGGATGCAATTTCAAAAACGACAGAATGATCTCTGTTCGAAACCATTCAATACCACAGTAATCCAAGTCTATGCCCCAACCAGTAATGCTGATGAAGCTGAAGTTGAACGGTGCTATGAAGACCTACAAGACCTTTTAGAACTAACACCCAAAAAAGATGTCCTTTTTTTTTAAATTTTATTTTATTTTTAAACTTTACAATATTGTATTAGCTCTGCCAAACATCGAAATGAATCCGCCACAGGCACACCCGTGTTCCCCATCCTGAACCCACCTCCCTCCTCCCTCCCCCACCCTCCCTCTGGGTCGTCCCAGTGCACCAGCCCCAAGCATCCAGTACCGTGCATCGAACCTGGACTGGCGACTCGTTTCATACATGATATTATACATGTTTCAATGCTATTCTCCCAAATCTCCCCACCCTCTCCCTCTCCCACAGAGTCCATAAGACTGATCTATACATCGGTGTCTCTTTTGCTGTCTCGTACACAGGGTTATTGTTACCATCTTTCTAAATTCCATATATATGTGTTAGTATACTGTATTGGTGTTTTTCTTTCTGGCTTACTTCACTCTGTATAATAGGTTCCAGTTTTATCCATCTCATTAGAACTGATTCAAATGTATTCTTTTTAATGGCTGAGTAATACTC
This sequence comes from Bos grunniens, assembly GCF_055505025.1. NCBI lineage: Eukaryota > Metazoa > Chordata > Mammalia > Artiodactyla > Bovidae > Bos > Bos grunniens. Next base: position 75,853,186 of record NC_141170.1, read on the forward strand.
CATTGTGTATATGTACCACAGCTTTCTTATCCATTCATCTGCTGATGGGCATCTAGGTTGCTTCCATAGGGGACTGGAATCCAAAAGTAGGAAGTCAAGAAACGCCTGGAGTAACAGGCAAATTTGGCCTTGGAATACGGAGTGAAGCAGGGCAAAGACTAATAGAGTTTTGCCAAGAAAATGCACTGGTCATAGCAAACACCCTCTTTCAACAACACAAAAGAAGACTCTACACATTGACATCACCAGATGGTCAACACCAAAATCAGATTGATTATGTGCTTTGCAGCCAAAGATGGAGAAGCTCTATGCAGTCAACAAAAACAAGACCGGGAGCTGACTGTGGCTCAGATCATGAACTTCTTATTATCAAATTCAGACTTAAATTGAAGAAAGTAGGGAAAACCATTAGACCATTCAGGTATGACCTAAATCAAATCCCTTATGATTATACAGTGGAAGTGAGAAACAGATTTAAGGGCCTAGATCTGATAGATAGAGTGCCTGATGAACTATGGAATGAAGTTCATGACATTGAACAGGAGACAGGGATCATGACCATACCCATGGAAAAGAAATGCAGAAAAGCAAAATGGCTGTCTGGTGAGGCCTTACAAATAGCTGTGTAAAGAAGAGAAGCGAAAAGCAAAGAAGAAAAGGAAAAATATAAGCATCTGAATGAAGAGTTCCAAAAAATAGCAAGGAGAGATAAGAAAGCCTTCCTCAGCGATCAGTGCAAAGAAATAGAGGAAAACAACAGAATGGGAAAGACTAGAGATCTCTTCAAGAAAATTAGAGAGACCAAGGGAACATTTCATGCAAACATGGGCTCGATAAAGGACAGAAATGGTATGGCCCTAACAGAAGCAGAAGATATTAAGAAGAGGTGACAAGAAAACACAGAAGAACTGTACAAAAAAGATCTGCATGACCAAGATAATCACGATGCTGTGATCACTGACCTAGAGCCAGACATCCTGGAATGTGAAGTCAAGTGGGCCTTAGAAAGCATCACTACGAACAAAGCTAGTGGAGGTGATGGAATTCCAGGTTGAGCTATTCCAAATCCTGAAAGATGATGCTGTGAAAGTGCTGCACTCAATATGCCAGCAAATTTGGAAAACTCAGCAGTGGCCACAGGACTGGAAAAGGTCAGTTTTCATTCCAATCCCAAAGAAAGACAATGCCAAAGAATGCTCAAACTACCGCACAATTGCACTCATCTCACACGCTAGTAAAGTAATGCTCAAAATTCTCCAAGCCAGGCTTCAGCAATACGTGAACCGTGAACTTCCTGATGTTCAAGCTGGTTTTAGAAAAGGCAGAGGAACCAGAGATCAAATTGCCAACACCCACTGGATCATGGAAAAAGCAAGAGAGTTCCAGAAAAACATGTATTTCTGCTTTATTGACTATGCCAAAGCCTTTGACTATGTGGATCACAATAAACTGTGGAAAATTCTGAAAGAGATGGGAATACCAGACGACCTGATCTGCCTCTTGAGAAATCTGTATGCAGGTCAGGAAGCAACAGTTAGAACTGGACATGGAACAACAGACTGGTTCCAAATAGGAAAAGGAGTTCGTCAAGGTTGTGTATTGTCACCCTGCTTATTTAATTTATATGCAGAGTACATCATGAGAAATGCTGGACTGGAAGAAACACAAGCTGGAATCAAGATTGCCGGGAGAAATATCAATACCCTCAGATATGCAGATGACACCACCCTTATGGCAGAAAGTGAAGAGGAACTAAAAAGCCTCTTGATGAAGGTGAAAGTGGAGAGTGAAAAAGTTGGCTTAAAGCTCAACATTCAGAAAACAAAGATCATGGCATCCGGTCCCATCATTTCATGGGAAATAGATGGGGAAACAGTAGAAACAGTGTCAGACTTTATATTTCTGGGCTCCAAAATCACTGCAGATGGTGATTGCAGCCATGAAATTAAAAGACTCTTACTCCTTGGAAGGAAGGTTATGACCAACCTAGATAGCATATTCAAAAGCAGAGACATTACTTTGCCAACAAAGATCCGCCCTGTCAAGGCTATGGTTTTTCCAGTGGTCATGTATGGATGTGAGAGTTGGACTGTGAAGAAGGCTGAGCACCGAAGAATTGATGCTTTTGAACTGTGGTGTTGGAGAAGACTCTTGAGAGTCCCTTGTACTGCAAGGAGATCCAACCAGTTCATTCTAAAGGAGATCAGCCCTGGGATTTCTTTGGAGGGAATTATGCTGAAGCTGAAACTCCAGTACTTTGGCCACCTCATGCGAAGAGCTGACTCATTGGAAAAGACTCTGATGCTGGGAGGGATTGGGGGCAGGAAGAGAAGGGGATGACAGAGCATGAGATGGCTGGATGGCATCACCAACTCGATGGACGTGAGTCTGAGTAAACTCCGGGAGTTGGTGATGGACAGGGAGGCCTGGTGTGCTGCGATTCATGGGGTTGCAAAGAGTCAGACACGACTGAGTGACTGAACTGAACTGAATGAGCGACTTCACTTTCATACACTGGGGAAGGAAATGGCACCCCACTCCAGTATTCTTGCCTGGAGAATCCCAGGGACAGAGGAGTCTGGTGGGCTGCCGTCTATGGGATCTCACAGAGTTGGACATGACTTCAAGCAGCTTCACAGCAGCAGCAGCATTATAACAAATACCACGCACTGAGTGGCTTAAATAACATAAATCTGTTGTCTCACAATCATAAAGTGTTAATGTTAGTTGTTCAGTCATGTCCAACTCTTGTGAGCCTGTAAACTGTAGCCCACCAGGCTTCTCTGTCCATGGGATTTCTAAGACAACAATACTGGAGTGGGTAGCCATTCCTTTCTCCAAGGGATTTTCCAACCCAGAGATTGAACCCCGTTCTACTGCATTGCAGGCAAATTCTTTACCATCTGAGCCATCAGGCAAGCCCGTAAGGTAAATCCAAAAGCAAGGTGTCAGCAAGGTGATGTTCCCTCTGAAAATACCAGGGAGGGTTCAGTTCTAGACTTCAATCCTCACTTTGAGTAGTTTCTTGAATTTTGGCAGCAAAACACCAATCTTTGTATGGCATTCTCCCTGTGCATGCATGTCTGCCTAGATAGTATAAGATATAAAAGATGAGAGTCGAGGGAGCTGCTTCGTATGTTTTCGTGTATTTTGCTGATATTGTAGCTTCCAGAGTAAAAATAGGCAATAGAGTCTTGGCCATTTGGTAGGGAGAGAGCAAGACACCACTCTGAGGAAATCAAAGGTCACAGAGGGAAGGAAATTTCTGTAGACAAGACATAACAGGAGGAACATCAAGAGACATGCTGACTGATGCATGAGGAATTTACAATATAATTGACAGGAAATTATAGCTTGAGTTAAAGTGACAAGTCGTTAAATGAATATCAGAGGAAATAAACTGAAAATGATATTCCTTGGAGACAAATAACCCAGTAGACACGACCAAGAAACTGCTAACAAACATGCACGTGGGAGAGAAAGAGCTTCAAAGCAGCACTTGTGGTGACACATGGTGACAAATGGAGAAGGACACTCTTAACTGGAGAAACAGACAGCAATGCGTTCCAGGGGTTAGCATAGGGGAGCACAAGATAAGGAATCAATAAAAGCTGCCTAGAAAACAATGCAAAAGCCCATGGACCAACACATGAGGGTACAGACTGCAGAAACACTGGAGTATTCAATCGACTGAATTTGATCTAGTCACCTTGGAAAAATTAACAAAGTATTCGAATTTAAAGCACTGACCTTACACAGTCTTAAACACCCCTGAAGACCTGTCAATCAAATAGACCTTACATTTTTTTTCTTGTAGCAAATGAACTGAAAAAATAATATGAAAAATTAATCCAAATAATTGATGGAAATCAAAGCAGATTCTATGTCTGAGAAACAAAACTATCCATCAAACCATACTGTCCGGAACTATTGGTTTATCTTATCCTTTTGGGGGATGTATACAAAAACATTTTACTAATTCAGACCTCAAATTCTAGCCCTGATACCTTTATGAAACACAGCCAAGAACTAAAAAATAAACAGAGAAGTCCTTTAAAGAGTCAAAAGAAGTATCCAGATTCTATTTCATTAAAGCTCCTGTTGTTCCCTCTTAAGAAGATGCTCTCTTCCTCCTTCCAAAACTCTCTGGGCATGCTCTGCAGATAGCTATCATACATATGATTATCTGGTTTCCCAACTAGTGTTAGTTGAAGAGTAAGTGATTGAAAAGATACAGTATATCAGTTCATGGTGACACATTGATAGCGGCAACAAGTGACAGCTGACAACAACTGAGAAATCATAGGAATGATAAAAATGAAACTCAAGAACAAAAGGCACAACAATGATCTGAAGTTGTTTAACAAAGGGAGACATTTCTATTTATCTCAATTATTCCAACAGCATCACTGAATTACAGCATGCTATCATAAGAAATAGTGATGACTCTAACCCAAGAAGAAAAAATAAATTTGGTTCAAGATGCACCATTTAAGGTGGCATAAAAACTTGCAGTACAATTTTAGAAAGATCATCTAAGTGATTACTTTTTAAAGTTTTCAGTGCTTGAAGTCACAAACCTGTACTATTCAAAAAATTCAGCTCTTAAAAATAGCCAATTTTTTGCAGTATTCATGAAATATCATATTTCTTTAGTTTTGACCCATCTCCTAACTTTTCGATCCAGATTTTTTAAGGCTTGCAAATATCTCTGTTTATGTATCCCAGTGATTTTTCTTATGTCTGAATTCAAATTATGACAACCTCAAAGCTTATCCTTGTATCAATTTAGTGCCGCTAGCCATGTAGTAATGCTTCTTATTTCCCAGGCGGCTCAGTGGTAAAGAATCTGCCTGCCAATGCAGGAGATACAGTTCAATCCCTGGGTTGGGAAGATGCCCAAAAGAAGGAAATGGCAACCCACTCCAATATTCTTGCCTGGGAAATCCCATGGACAGAGAAGCCTGACAAGTTACAGTCCATGGGATCACAGTCAGAAATGACTGAGAGCACATGGATGCTAGCCATGAAGTAATCCAAGTCAGAAGTTTCAAGACCCTATCCTTGATTATACCATCTGCCTCTCACTTACATATAGTCAACCTAATTTTTCCATTTGACCTAGAAGCCTATTTTGTATTTATGTTCCTAGTTACACTTAGTACCTTTGCCTGGTAGCTCAGATGGTAAAGAACCTGCCTGCAATGCAGGAGATGCAGGTAAAAGCCCTGGGTAAAGAAGAGCCCCTGGATAAGGAAATGGCTGCACACTCTAGTATTCTTGCCTGGAGAATTCCACGGGCAAAGAAACCTGGCAGGTTACAGTCCATGGGGTTGCAGAGTCAGACACGACTGAGTGACTAACATTTTCATTTTTTAAAAAAACTTTCACCTTTGCCTGAGCTTACGTGTTTTCTAGCACCTCTTTCTCACAATCATCCGATGTTAAAGTCACACTAGATAGATTATTTTCTATTTGCCATCTCATTTTATTCTCTTATGTTTTTCCTCCTGCCTGGTCTGAATGAGTGGAGTGCCCTCTTATTTAGGTAACTCACATATTTTTTTTCAGCATTTTTTTTTTGGCAAGATGAAATATTTGAGATATCTCATCAGTGAGATATTTGAGATATTTGAGACTAGTTACCATTTCTTAGGCACTTAGTGAATACTTCTTGAAATGTTTACTGAGTAACTAGTCCAAGCCAGGTAGTCTGGTAGCATTGGAGTCAGTTTCCTCCATAGAACAGCTCTGTGAATAGGCAAATTTATTCATTTTCCTGAGCCTCGGTTTCATCACGTGCTAAATGGGGGAAATAATAGTAATCATCTCATTGCACTTTCTGAATAATTAGTTGAGACAATGGAAGTAAAGTGAAACATTTGATACATGTGGTAAGTGGTCAATACACATTTATATTTTAAAGTCATGTTAGAAAGAGTGAAGGATACTTGGGTATATGATAGGCCCTTAGGTTTTTACAATGTCCAATCAGATCAGATTAAATCAGATCAGTCGTTCAGTCGTGTCCACTCTTTGCAACCCCATGAATCGCAGCACGCCAGGCCTCCCTGTCCATCACCAACTCCCGGAGTTCACTCAGACTCACGTCCATCGAGTCAGTGATGCCATCCAGCCATCTCATCCTCTGTCATCACCTTCTCCTCCTGCCCCCAATCCCTCCCAACATCAGTCTTTTCCAATGAGTCAACTCTTCGCATGAGGTGGCCAAAGTACTGGAGTTTCAGCTTTAGCATCATTCTTTCCAAAGAAATCCCAGGGCTGATCTCCTTCAGAATGGACTGGTTGGATCTCCTGCAGTCCAAGGGACTCTCAAGAGTCTTCTCCAACACCACAGTTCAAAAGCATCAATTCTTCGGCACTCAGAATTAAATCACATTTATAAAATTTCCAATTATTGTAGTGCTTCCATATTTATGGTCTATTTTTAGTGAACTTAGTGAGTGAGCAATTAGTTAACGTTCAAATACCTTACTTTATACATTTCTTCATAGAATACAGTCTTTCCTTTGGATCATTTTATTTGTTCCTCATATGGCCTTTTGACAAGAATCCTTATTGTCCTTGCTATGATAGAGAAATTGAGTCTTATTGGGGTTATAGATTTTGCTCAAGTTTACATTAGGAAGATAAATACAAAAGTAGGCATAGTTTTCAGATTTAGTCCAGGATCCTTTCCACTGTTTCTTCTCCCCTGCCCAACTGCTCATCCATCAACATATACTTTTATCAACTATAAAAATCTTCATGCATAGGAATGTGAATGTTTAGGGGAAAAAATTGCTTTTTACTTTCTTCAACTATGAATAAGTACTGGCCATTCCATCTACAAAAGGAAACTATCAATTTCAGCACTGATAAAAATCAGATGGTCCATTCAAAGGGTTAATTGGAGAAAGCTCAACAAAGTTATTATTTATGAGAGAAGAAGGTCAGGTTAACCAGCAAGAGATGACGGAAAACCCAGGGACTAGCAGTAGTCGAAAGCTGTTATCAACTAAGATCTAAAGGAGTAGGAGAGGGAATGATGTTACTGGTACTCAGAAAAAAACAAACAAAAAAACAAAAAAAACTATAGCAAGGGAAGAGGAACTTTCACATAGGATATGTGATCATAGAAAAAGTAACACAGTGATTGCAAAAACCATTGCCAGCAAGGGAAAGTAGAGAAAGAAATATTGGTATCCCTCCCCTAGCCCTTCCTCCTTTTTCTTGCCAGTCCTTTCCATTAGCAGAATACAATTAAAAGTAGAAAAAAGTGGAGCCCAAATGATGCCATTCTTGAGGTTTAGATTTTGGAGGAGAGAGCAGAGATGAAAAGGGGGAAAAAATCTGGAGGGAAAATGCAATATGATCAGCACAGAAACTCCTCTACATGATGAAGAAAGGAAGCATGTCCTTCTATTAATTCTTGGAATTTTCATTGTAACAAGGTAGGGGTTATGTTTTTCAGTGGACTTTGATTACAATTACTCAAGTGACTCTTGGCTTAATGAGACCACATATAAGACCATGTATCTTAGAACCTACACAAGCAGTTTCCTCCACTCAACAGCACCATGAATAGATGTTACTTAATATCTCTGTGTCTCATTTTCATCATTCATTAAAAGAGAGACATAATAGTATCCATCTCCTAGCCCACTCTGAAGAATTAGATGAGATAATAGAGGTAAAGTGAAGCATCTGACACACATGATAAGAGTTCAACAGACACGATTTTAAAGTCATGTTAGGAAGAGTAAAGGACATCCAAAAAGCACCATTCTCCAAAAGAAAGTCTGCATTAGGTAAAAATTACATGTGGAAAATCCAAAGAATTTAAGACATGATGACCTTATTTTTACAAATATTTTATTCAACAGAGCAGGAGTTTTTAACCATTTCTGTGCCATGCCTTTATCAAGCTGATGAAACCTGTGGAAAATGACATTCTCAGAATAAGGTTTTTGAATGGATAAATAAAATGCATAGGGTCATAAGTGAAAATAATTATGAAAATGTTTGCATATTTTATATTAATCATAGAAATAGTTAAAGAAAAATATTATGATACAGTAATATGTATTCTTCCATAGTAATATATTACAAAATAAAATTGTATACTAAATCAAATGCTTTCAAACTATGGTGCTGGAGAAGACTCTTGAGAGTCTCTTGGACAGCAAGGAGATCAAACCAGTCAATCCTAAAGGAAATCAACCCTGAATACTCATTGGAAGGACTAATTCTATAGCTGAAGCTCCAACACTTTGTCCACCTTATGTGAAGAGCTGACTCATTGGAAAAGACCCTGATGCTGGGAAAGATTGAGGAAAGGAGGAGAAGGGGGAGACAGAGGATGAAATGGTTGCATGGCATCACTGACTCAATGGACATGAGTTTGAGCAAACTCTGGGAGATATGAAGGACAGGAAATCCTGGTGTGCTAGAGTCCCTTGGGTTACAAAGAATTGGACACAAATTAGCAACTGAACAACAACAATAACTTAAATACAAAAAAAATTACATGCACCAAGACAGTTATTGCGATATTATGAATAATATTAAAGATGAGCTTAAAGCTCAACAATAAAAGAAAAGTTAAGGAAATTATCATGAATTACTTTTCTAATTGGTTTGTAGCTATTTAAAATTCTATTGTAAAATGCTGATAATAATATGGGAAAATATCTATAGTATCCTAAGGAAGAAATGAGAGTAGAAAAGAGCATAATCACAACCATGAAAAGTTTAAAAAATAATTATACATAGAAAATAAACAAATTTTAAATGTAATGCTAGTTTAAGTGGTAAGTTTTTTTTTTAATTTATTTATTTTAATTGGAGGCTAATTACTTTACAATATTGTAGTGGTTTTTGCCATACACTGACATGAATCAGCCATGGGTTTATATGTGTCCCCCATCCTGAAACCCCCTCCCACCTCCTTCCCCATCCCATCCCTCTGGGTCATCCCAGTGCACCAGCCCTGAGCACCCTGTCTGATGCATTGAACCTGGACTGGCAATCTGTTTCACATATGATAATATACATGTTTCAGTGCTATTCTCTCATATCATCCCACCCTCACCTTCTTCCACAGAGTCCAAAAGGCTGTTCTATACATCTGTGTCTCTTTTGCTGTCTCGCATACAGGGTTACCGTTTCCATCTTTCTAAATTCCATATATACGCGTTAGTATACTGTATTGGTGTTTTTCTTTCTGGCTTACTTCACTCTGTATAATAGGCTCCAGTTTCATCCACCTCATTAGAACTGATTCAAATGTATTCTTTGTAATGGCTGAGTAATACTCCATTGTGTATATGTACCACAGCTTTCTTATCCATTCATCTGCTGATGGACATCTAGGTTGCTTCCATGTCCTGGCTATTATAAACAGTGCTGCGATGAACATTGGAGTACACGTGTCTCTTTCAATTCTGGTTTCCTCACTGTGTATGCCCAGCAGTGGGATTGCTGGATCATAAGGCAGTTCTATTTCCAGTTTTTTAAGGAATCTCCACACTGTTCTCCATAGTGGCTGTACTAGTTTGCATTCCCACCAACAGTGTTCTAAGTGGTAAGTTCTGAGTAATGTTTTTTTCTCTCTTCTTTCTACCTCACTAAATTTCTATATTTTCTATAAAGGGCATTCACAACTTTTGTGATGGAGTAAATATAATTTTGAGAGCTGAAAGTAGAATCCTATTGCAATATACAAATGTGTCATACCAAAACCTTGTATGCATCAAACTTACACAATGTTATATGTCAATCATATCTCAATGCAAAGATAATTTTTAAAAGGCAAAAGTAGATGTTAAGTTAGTTAACTAATATATTCAAATTGCATAACAACTTAAATATCACTATGCTGTTGCTACTTAGTTGATTCAGTCCTGTCTGACTCTGTCCTTCCAGGCTCCTGTGTCCATGGGATTCTCCAGGCAACAGTACTAGAGTGAGTTGCCATGCCCCCCTCCAGGGATCTTCCTGACCCAGAGATCAAACCTGGGTGCCTGCTTTGCAGGCAATCTTTACACTGAGCTACTAGGGAAGCCCAAATATCACTATACTAAGTCATAATATTGTCCCATTGAACTTAGAACCTCATATCTAATGGTGATTTTTTAATGTGTTGTAGGAAGCATAGTCACCTACTTTGATATGGTCCTCAAGAGATCAGAAATAATGGCCACCATGGTAACAAAACAGCATTGAAAGTTCTCAACCTGTCCCTGGACTCAGAAACTTACTAATTAGTTTTGTGATTTGGGGCAAAGTCCTGAAACTCTCTGAATCTTATCTATGAAAGATTATCATCATATTATTATTGAGACGGTTACAAAGAGTAAATTGGCTACCGTATGTACCATTCTACAGGACATCAAGCCACAGGTGACACCGTGGAAGTCATCATCTCATATAGATATTTACCTCCACACATTTAATTGCATTATATTCACCTCTTTTAAAAGTAATAATAATAACAGCCATCTGTTAGAAAAGATAAATATAATATACTTAATTATACAGGAATAAAGTTTAGGATGGAAGGATGGTCAAAGGAGAAATGCAAACCATTCCAGTCAGAAGGTCAGTACAAGTTCTTCAAACAAGATAATATCTAGCTCTCAGTTTCCCAGCAGCCAAAGCAAGGCTTGTTACAACTTTTATGATCAGATAGAATGATCAGATAGAAGGAAACAGGCTAGTACCTCAAGAGATATTAAGGTTTTACCAGAAACAAACTTGGAAATGTTCTTTCTTATGTGGGGTATTATGTAGAGAATTAAATGATATGATGGGCAAAACTCACAATTTTTCATGTCAAATGGAGAAGTATCACGTGACTATTTTTTTAGAGTGACTTTTGCAAAAAGTCAAGAATTAAACATAAATCCTTAACTCAGTGAAGTATTTGCATAAGGACACAGGTGATGTCAGCCAAGACTAAGTGTTTTCAGTTCTCTTTTCTTTCTCTCATTTTCCCCTCCTTTCTGGTCTTCCCTCTTTAAACTCATTTGGAGGCAGCTATTAAAACAGCTAACAATGTAGATTCTTGGATCATATTATTTGGTTTAAATTCTTATCCCCATTTATACTAGTGATTGATCCTGTGCAAATTATTTAATCACTCTGTATTCTCTTCTATAAAATGGAATTAATCATGATAACTACCTGCATGGGATTTGTACAAAGGTTATATTAGAGAAAGTGTGCAAAGAACTTAAAATAGTGCCTAACACAGAGTAGGTAGTCCATAAAGATTAGCTTTTAAGAAGTAGAAGAAGAATATGAATATGAATAATTATTTGAAAAACAATAATAATTATTTAACTCATTTGTTAATCATTTTGAGTACCTATTAGGTGTCAGTTAATATGCTAGATATTGACTGATCAAAATTAAGTTGTTCCCTAACCTCAAGAAACTCATATATAATGGTAAAGACAGACATCTAAACAGATAATTCTAAAACAAGTTAGTACGGTTCAGTTCAGTTCAGTTTGGTCGCTCAGTCGTGTCCGACTCTTCGCGACCCCATGAATTATTATAAAAGTATCACCGAACCAGTTTGATAGAGAGAAGAGAAGGTGGTCAAGGAAAACTTCCTGGAGATGATGTCTGAGGCAAATCTAATAAGAGCAAACACTGCATAATGCTTTATCCTATGCCAGGCACTGTTTCAGGCACCTGCATAGCTTAACTCATTTAATCTTCCCAAAATCCTGTAGCGTCCTTTTATCATTGTTTTGCAAAAAGGGAGGTTGAAGCATTGGGAAATTAAGTAACTTGCCCATAACCAGAAAATGACAGAACTAAGTTGCTATGCTCTTAATCACTCTAATTGCATCTATAGTGTCTTAAACCTGAAAGGACGTGTGGCAGTTATTAAGGACATGTGGCAGGACATGAAGAATTAAGCATGCCCTGCAGACAGAAAAGGGTAGCATGGTATGGGAAAAGAAGGTGAGTATTTCTCAGCAGTAGGTGTATCACGGATGCAGCAGGAAGAGGTGATAAGGGTGGAGGTGGAATGAATAGGAGATTAGGAGATTATATGCAACACTAAAATTTGCAGTTTATCCTGCTGGACCTGAAAATGATGATATGTGGGTTTGAAACATGCCACTTGAGCTAAAAATGTTGCTCCATGTGACACTGAGCAAGTTACTAAATATCTTTGCTTCAATTTTATTATCGGAAAATAGAACAAGTAAAATTTACATTCAACGCAAGTGATGATGCCTGCATATGTATAATGTGCATGGTACCCTGTAGACGTTCAACAAATGACCACTATTCTTGCAAAACACATTGTTAGCAGTCTGAGTGGAAAAATAGGACACATGCATGTCCAAGGTTTTACTGGTGAGGAATGAAGTGCAGAGGACCTATGTCCTATAAAGAGTTGGGGTCTATTCTGAGCAGGTGGTATGATCTGAATGTTTGTGTCCCTTTAAAATCCATATATTGGAATCTTAACCATCAAAGGTGATGGTACTTATAGGTGAAGACTTTGAGAGGCCAGTTTAGCCATGAGGGTGGGGCCGTCAAGAATGAGATTAGTGCCCATTTGACCATATGAGGATACAGGAGTGTGCAACCCAGCAGAGATCCCTGATCTAGGCATGCTGGACATCCTGATTTTGAACTTCCAGCTTCCAGAACTGAGAGACATACATTTCTGTTGTTTATAAGCTACTCTGTGATATTTTGTTATAGCAGCTCAAACAGACTAGGACAGCAGATAAAAAGCTCATTAAGCTAAAAAGTACCCTTGAAATTCCTTTAGAAAGTTGTTGACATATCATCTCTCAGCAAGTGCAACATTCAAGCATTGAAATAGGTCACAGTTGCTTCTATTGATGAAGAGAATGTATTTATCTCTGTCTTGTCTGCGTGTCATCTTTCTTTCTTTGTGTCTATCCTTGCTGAATGGGAATAGTTGACTTCACGTAAGTTAAATGAACATATAATTCAAGTCCTTCTTAGATAGGCCAAAGCAGGGGGAAGTTTGATTTGTCCATTAAGTATGAAAAAATCCCTGAAGTAGACAGTCTGTCATTAAGTCAAAATAAAGCCTTGGTATACATACTTTTGGAGGAGGAAATGACAACCCACTCCAGTATTCTTGCCTGGGAAGTCCCATGGACAGAGGAGCTTGGCGGGTGACAGTCCATGGGTTCATAAACAGAGTCAGACTTGACTGAGCAACTCAACACATACACATACATACTTTACATTTTTAAGTAAATTATTCATTCCAAAAGTTACTTTATTTACAGTCTTATAAATCTCTGGGACTCATCCATTATACAGAGGGAAAAACAAACTGAGAAAAGGACTTGGAACAGCAGAAGATATATTTAAAGAATTAAAATCAGCCATCTTGCTAAGAAACTAGGGATTTTATGTCTTCCCCTGCTCCCAACAGTGCTTCTTTACACTGTCTCACTTGGAAAGAGGCCTTGGTACAGAAACACTGGGCATCTCACCAAAAGCAGCCAGGGAGTATTGACAGGTATGAGTCATGAAGTCCCTAGAGCTAATAAAGCAGGGAAGGAAAAAGAGAAAGAAACATGGATATACAGGGACTCAATAGACTAAGATTTACCCCAGAACAAAAGCCTTCATTAGGAAGAAATAAAAAGACTTTAAATTTTAGAGCCAAACTCACCAAACATCTAGGAACTGCCACCACACTATTTCTTATAATGAAACTTGGGGAAAACAGCAGAGACCAGATATTGAGAACAGAGGTGAAGAGGTATCACTTTTAAAAGGTTAGTTCGGGAAGGAACAGTTTTGAAATGCTCCTTATATAATATTTACAATGTGAATGGCTGTTGAAAAGTAGAAAGTTTGGATATGCTTAAAAGTCCATTGGGATTACAAAGCAAGCAAAGTCACCCCTAGAGAATGAAAAATAGTGATTACACATATTGATCAACCACCTATTGCTGTGATACTGTCCTCATAGTGAGCTCAGTTTCACCCAATGCTTGTCCAGTTGTCAACCTGCTACCAAGTAGCAGAAATGGACATAAAACCAGGTCTAAATCCTCCAAATACTTCTTCCATATAATATTGAAAAACAAATGATGTTGGAGGAAATAAGCTTTTGTAAAAATCTGGGGGATGGGGGAGTAGGGCACATGTCCAGAAAGGAAGAAAAATGAAGTAAATAAAACCTCTTACATGACAACAGAGCAAGGTTGGAATGCCATAGAGGGAAAAAGGCATCTATCCCATTGGGAAATTTTTCTTTTCTTGATTATTTAAAATTGAAGTAGTACTTTTCAATCTCAAAAATTCTGTCCTGTGTCCTGGTACCATAAGAATAATCCATTTCCATTAGTCAGCTTTAATGACCAACATAACACATCAGAACTTCAGTAGCTTACAAAATGATTTAGTTCCCACTCACTTCACATGTTGATGGCTATGGGTCAGCTACTGTGTCTCTATGGCATGTGTCTTCTGATTCATTATCCAGGTGAACAAGCAGCCTCTTGCTGGGCTATATATTCTTGTGGTGAAGGGAAAAGAGTAAGAGAGTTGGAGGAAACTCAAGAAAGCTCTAAAAACCTCTGCTGGGATGTGGCCTAAATCAAGCTGGCTCACGCTGCCTGGCCAAAACACACCATGTGGCCACTCCCCATATCAGTGGGAAACTGTGCACTCTCCCATACAAAGCACAATAACTGAGGATGAGGGTATATAATCATCTCACAGGAAAGGGAGGAGCAAATCATAAGGAGTAGCAATAGAATTGATTGCAATCTACACAAGGAATACTGGCTTCCTTCCCACAAACAGAATTCATTCAAACTGTATTTTTAGAATATACTCTGAAGGTCTCATGTGGTCACAGCACTGGGGTGAGTTCTTGGATAGCTTGGTCTGTAAAAATGCACATGACTTCACTTATTTCACAGTCCTGTGAACTGGAAAACAAACAAACAGGTTGTTCACCATCTATCTGATGCATTTGTCAAAAAGGTACAATAAAAGCAAAGATCATTCTGCTTCAGAAAGGAGGAGATCTTGAAGAACACAGCAGTGCTGTTCCTAAGCAGTTCTGAAGTCTGGAAAAGTCTTCCTTATCGACCCCGGCCATATTTGAAAATCAATGTACCTTTAACTCTCTTAGGCCAGTAGGGATAAAATCTTAGCCCGGAGATCAAATTGCCAGCATCCATTGGATCACAGAAAAAAAAAAAGAATTCCAAAAAATCATGTATTTCTGCTTCATTGACTATGCTAAAGCCTTTGATTTTATGGATCACAACAACTGTGGAAAATTCTTAAAGAGATGGGAATACCAAACCACCTTACCTGTCTCATGAGAAGCCTGTTAGAAGGACAAGAAGCCACAGTTAGAACTGGACATGGAACAACGCAGTGATTCAAAATTGGGAAAGGAGTACATCAAGGCTGTATATTGTCACTCTGTTTATTTAATTTCTATGTAGAGTACATCATGCAAAATGCTAGGCTGGATGGTTCACAAGCTGGAATCAAGATTGCCAGGAGAAATATCAACAACCTCAGATATGCAGATGATACCAATCTAATGGCTGAAAGTGAAAAGGAACTAAAGAGTCTCTAGATGAGGGTAAAAGAGGAGAGTGAAAAAAGCTGGCTCAAAAGTCATCATTCAAAAAACGAAGATCATGGCATCTGTTCCCATCACTTAATGGCAAATGGATGGGGAACATGTGGAAACAGTGACAGATTTTATTCTCTTGGGCTCCAAAATCATTGCAGATGGTGACTGCAGTCATGAAATTAAAAAATGCCTTCTCCTTGGAAGAAAAACTATGACAAACCTCGACCATATATTAAAAAGCAGAGATATCACTTTGCCAACAAAGGTCCAAATAGTCAAAGCTATGGTTTTTCCAGCCATATACGGATGTGAGAGTTGGACCATAAAAAAGCCTGAACACTGAAGAATTGATGCTTTTGAACTGTGGTGCTGGAGAAGATTCTTGAGAGTTCCGTGAACTGCAAGGATATCAAATCAGTCAATCCTAAAGGAAATCAACTGTGAATATTCATTGGAAGAACTAATGCTGGAGCTGAAGCTTCAATACGTTAGCCATCTGATGTAAAGAGCTGACTCATTGGGAAAGACCCTGATGCTGGGATAAATTAAGGGCAAGAGGTGAAGGGGACAACAGAGGATGAGATGGCTGGATGGCATCACTGACTCAATGAACAAGAGTTTGAGCAAATTCTGGGACAGAGTGAAGGACAGGGAAGCCTAGTGTGCTGCAGTCCATGGGGTCACAAGAGTAGGATAGAACTGAATGACTAACACTTTACTTTTATTAGGAGAGAGGAAAATCTGGAACAGAATTGAGAGTGTGGTTATCAGCATATGTTAGTCTCTCAGTCATGTCTTATTCTTTGCAACCCCATGAACTATAACCTGCCAGTGAGTAGTGTGGGCCCTGAAGGCTTTCCTTAATGAATTATATAACCATCACTCAATGTAAGAATATATGTGTTTATTCACAAGTGTATTTTGAAAATTATGTATTTTTTTCTTTTAAATTTTATTTTTAAACTTTACATAATTGTATTAGTTTTGCCAAATATCAAAATGAATCTGCCACAGGCATACACGTGTTCCCCATCCTGAACCCTCCTCCCTCCTCCCTCCCCATACCATCCCTCTGGGTCGTCCCAGTGCACCAGCCCCAAGCATCCAGTATCGCGCATCGAACCTGGACTGGCAACTCGTTTCTTACATGATATTCTACATGTTTCAATGTCACTCTCCCAAATCTTCCCACCCTCTCCCTCTCCCACAGAGTCCATAAGACTGTTCTATACATCAGTGTCTCTTTTGCTATCTCGTACACCAGGTTATTGTTACCATCTTTCTAAATTCCATATATATGCGTTAGTATACTGTATTTATGTTTTTCCTTCTGGCTTACTTCACTCTTTATAATAGGCTCCAGTTTCATGCAAATCAAAACCACTATGAGGTACCATTTCACACCAGTCAGAATGGCTGCGATCCAAAAGTCTACAAATAATAAATGCTGGAGAGGGTGTGGAGAAAAGGGAACCCTCTTACACTGTTGGTGGGAATGCAACCTAGTACAGCCACTATGGAGAACAGTGTGGAGATTCCTTAAAAAACTGGAAATAGAACTGCCTTATGATCCAGCAATCCCACTGCTGGGCATACACACTGAGGAAACCAGAAGGGAAAGAGACACGTGTACCCCAATGTTCATCGCAGCACTGTTTATAATAGCCAGGACATGGAAGCAACCTAGATGTCCATCAGCAGATGAATGGATAAGAAAGCTGTGGTACATATACACAATGGAGTATTACTCAGCCATTAAAAAGAATACATTTGAATCAGTTCTAATGAGGTGGATGAAACTGAAAATTTTATTTTTAAATAAGAATACATAAGATTTAGAATTTCTCCCTTTCTGAAATTTAAAGATTTGGAAAATAAAGGAAACCAAGAAATCTAATCAACAAAAATAAACCTAGGGTGCTTTTATGGATTAATATTAATTTCAGAAAAGTATACATATACAGATTTGTAGAATCTGTCATAGAATGGTCACACGATTAAGACTCCCTGATGCCTGTTCACAGACGTATTCCCTGGGCACCCTGAGCCTGGAAATGTTCTAGTCTCCACCACACAATGAGTGAACTTCAGGCCTCAGTGTAAACGGAACTTATCAGAGAAGTCAGTGCTTAAACCAGACCTAGTCCCTGCCCTCGTGGATCTTGGATTCTACACCCCCTACAGTCATATTTCTTATGGGGAATTGTCCAAAGTCTCCTCAAAATAAAAGTATGTCACTTATGCACCTAAATTTCCCCTTGAAAAGAACCATAATTCATGACAGAAACACTAAATCAAAATAGAAATTCTGTCCTCAATGTAAACTACCTTATTCACTTACTCTGTCTATGCCAGCAAATCGTAAAAGTACAGATCATTGACTTTGATCTCAAATTTCTTTTGTTCATTTGTGTCAGAACCATAATGTTATTTAATCTTTGTTTTTTGTACTTAATGGAGGATGAGTGTTCTGATAAATGCAATACAGCAGTCAATAACATGACAAGGCTTGTCCATAATTGGCTAACTTGCTGGGAAATGAACAGCCCTGCTTGTTATATCTTAAATAATACACTTTGGGAAAGTCTGAAGATCATTTGATGACCATTTAAAGGAATTTATATGTTCAAATCCCAGGATTGTTAATGAGAGTTATCATTCAGCTGCCCACAACCTATTCTAAAAATATACCAAGATCTATACTAAATTTTTTATTTTATTCAAATTTTTGCCTATTTCTTTCAGGTAAAAGTGGGGTTAGTATACAGCCTCAAATAATTTTTAGCCTGGCTCAGTTATTAATTTAAGATATAAACCAATACCCATTACCTATTAATAGACAAAGATATCTATGCTAACCACATAAAATTATAGACATCGTATTTAAATTATAGGAAAAAGCAAATAGCACCTCAATTAGTTTCTGTGTCAGAGGACTTGCAATTACTTTTCACTGTCAAACATGATGTCAAAGTATGAACTCTATCATTTAGACTTCACTAATAATTAGCAGGGAACATTTGACAAATTTCCATGTAACTCCCTATAAGATAGCAAGGTAAGCTAATCATCTAATGGGAAAGTTTTGACACTTCACTAGTCCCTAAAAGGTTACATGATGGTGATAGATAATCATATAGAAATAGGCAAGTAAAAAATAAGAAATAGGCAAATAAATCTGAGAACGCATGTGCTATGTATCAGTTTCACCTGGTACCTACAGAAAAATTTTCTGAAAATGTTTTCAATATATGAAAATAATAAGAAAGGGAAAAATACATTGTTCATCAAGTAGAATGTACCAAAATATACCTTCTCATGCAATTCTTGAAGGAATAATATGTAAAAAGAAAATAATCCATTCAAATCCATAGAGTGCATTGCCCCATTCTAAAGCACCAACTGACCAATCAAAAACTTCAAATGGCATAGTGCAAATAACCTATACAACACGGGAAGCAGATGAGGAATTTCTGAGGGAGGATACAGTATGTTTCACAGGTTCTGGAGCTGGGTCTGGAAATCAAGAACACTTGAGTTGCAATAGACAGC
This sequence comes from Bos grunniens, assembly GCF_055505025.1. Classification (NCBI taxonomy): domain Eukaryota; kingdom Metazoa; phylum Chordata; class Mammalia; order Artiodactyla; family Bovidae; genus Bos; species Bos grunniens. Next base: position 75,872,363 of record NC_141170.1, read on the forward strand.
AATAGCCTAGCCTGGCTGACTTCAGTCATATTTCATGTTCATGTCATACTTCACATATCATATGTTATGTATCTATGTGTATGTGTCTACCTATGTCATTTATATCTATTAACATATATGAAGTATATTCAATAGCTGTTATGCATCAGCTATAATACTGATACAGTATTAATCTTTGAGGAATTCAAATCTAACAAAACATACAGAGAATTCCATGCAATAACCAGCAACATGACATAAGAAACTCTACTCATTAGGCTCTACATGCATAATGGCTCAGGCCCTGAGATTTTCAAAGACCAAAATGTCTGAGTCTTGAATTAACAAATTTTTGATCTAAAGTGTAAACTGCTAAGTGAAAATTCATATTGGTTTAATCAGAAGTCTGTAAACATAATATTATGTTGGCTTCATTCACAATGATATCCAGCATTCATAGACATTTCCTTACACTTGAAATCAACTTATAAGTTAGATTTTCTTGGTTCACAAAAATTTATGAGTATGCACAATGACTGCTGGAAAATTGTAGCCAACTTTGAATTAAATGAGGTATGTGTTGCCAAATAATTTTGAAGCCCATTAAAAAATTCCTTACAAAAATTTTCAGTGGAAGCTTGGGGCTGGTGCACTGGGATGACCCAGAGGGATAGTATGGGGAGGGAGGTGGGAGGGGGGTTCAGGATTGGGAACACGTGTACACCCGTGGCGGATTCATGTTGATGTATGGCAAAACCAATACAATATTGTAAAGTAATTAGCCTCTAATTAAAATAAATAAATTTAAATTAAAAAAATTTTTCAGTGGAAAAAAATACTATTTTGAATGTAGGATTTGTGTGCATTTTTATACAGTTGATATAATGTAGGACAGGTACTCAAAAAAAAAAGAGTACTAGAGCCTATGGAAGTTCAGAATTATCTGAATGTGTCAAGGGGAAATGTTGGCATACATAGAAAGAGTTTCTTTGAAGATAAGAAATTTGAAATATGATTAAGAGTTTATATGACAAAAGGAGAGAAAATACGTACATCTTCAAAGACACAGTCATGCATTTGGAGGCACTGATAAGACATTTATTAGGACTGGAGAGTCAGGTTTGCATGCTGGAAGGGAAAAAGAGGGCCCGGAGAAGGATTAAGGCCAAAGAGCAACTCAGGAGAAAATGACCAGCAAACGTTTCTCAACAAGAAAATGACATGATCAGATACACTTTCTTGCAAGATAACCCTGGTGGCAATGTGGACAATAGATGTAGCAAGGACACCCATTCAGAGGCCATTGCAATATAAGACAGATAAAAGATGATGAGAGCCAAGCTCTGGCTGGAAATGTCCAAATTCAAGAGACATTTAGTTTTTGAAAGTGATCCTTGGAGATAAAAACAGTTTCCTGCTCTGCACTAAGCCTTTGAGAGCAATTCAGAGAAAGAAGTGTTGAGTGGGATCATTTTCTCTGAGGCACAAGTTATTTTATAAAACGGGTAAGTCCAATCCATAGCAACCATTAATGCATCCTTTCTCTTTTAGAAATGTAATATGATTCTCTTTTGTTGAATCCAGCAGAAATCTGAGTACCCATTACATAACCAACATTAGTACCCTGTGAAGATGAGAAAATAAGCAGTGGCTGTCATGTGGGTCTGAAACGTGGCTCTTGCTTTTCGTCTTCCCCTTTCCCTGTCTTGCGGCTTTTTTGTCTTTAGCCAGTCTGCTTGCCATCCCCAAATGATACCCTTATTATGAAGCCAGTTTGCTAACCTCACTACTCACTGTATACTCCTGTCTTCAAGCCCCTAATTAAGCCATGTGTGTGTGTTTGTGTGTGTGTGTGTATGTGTGTGTTAGTCATTCAGTCGTGCCCGACTCTTTGCAACCCCATGGACTGTAGTCCGCCAGGTTCCTCTGTCCATGGAATTCTCCAGGCAAGAATATTGGAGGGGATAGGCATTCCCTTCTCCAGGGGATCTTCCCAACCCAGGGATCAAACTCAGGTCTCCTGTATAGCAGGCAGATCAGATTTTTTACCATCTGAGCCACCAGGGAAGACCTTAATTAAACCTACCCAGCCTGTATCAGGCTGACTTACCTGCCTTACAACCCATCAGTATCCTCCACCCAACACTGGTCTGAGTTTTGCTTTCCCTTCTAACCTGCTACTGTCTGCTAAATTTGCATCTAGCTGCAAGCCTTTTTTTCATTCTTCGGGTCTCATCTTTCGAAGTCATATTATAAATAATCCCAATTCTATTGTTTGTAACTCAATAATATCTTAACGTATTTAATAAGATCATGACAAGCCCTGCAATTCATTACTCTTTCTACTCCTAGAGATAATGATAATAAAAAAAGGAAATGTGATTTATGTATCATCAGGTATCCAAGAAACATGCTTATCCTAAGAGAGGTGGTAAAGGAAGATTTTATTATTGCTTTTTAAAAGATTCAGCAACTGAGCCAGAGAAAGGTTAACAGGCCATGGTTACCCATTATTTGGTTTCCATGCCAAAATAAAGTTCATGCTTCAAATACATCCCTATATTCTTCTCACAAACTTTTTGTTTTTGTTTTCTTTTTTCTCAGTAATCCCTTACCTCAACAGAAACCTAGCACAATTCTTATAAAGATGTTTGTCTTATAAATGGATGTTTGCCTCTGGGCTTCAGATATTTATTTTTGTTTTACTTAAATTGGTTTAAGGTGCATCCCCTGAAGATCATTGTTCTAACAGTCTCCATCACTCCAGAGGGGCAAGAAGAGAGAAAATAATTGGCTTTCTCTTCTTTTCTATACCTCTTTCTATACTTCTTTTCCATCTCTATCTTTTCTCATTGTTAAAACTTGTTCCAATAAAGTAGAAAACAAAATATGGAACAGGAAATTGTGAACAAGTGAGAAAAGTTCTCTAATTAGCTGCTGAGTCAAAATGACCTCGGCTTCCCAGGTGACACAGTGGCAAAGAATTCTCTTACCCATGTATAAGATGCAGGTTCGATCCCTGGATCAGGAAGCCAGTATTCTTGCCAGGAAAATTCCATGGGCAAAGGAGCCTGGCAGGCTACAGTCCATGGGATTATAAACAGTCAGATGCGACTGAACACATAATGACCTCAACTACAGTGTTCTCAGGTTGGCTAAGAATTTTTTTTAAAAAATAACATATCTGAAGATGTTTATAATGTAATAAGTTTAAAAGAATAGTGTGAATTTTTTTTACTTCTCTGCACTCCAACGAATAATTTCAGTTCAGTTATTTTTTATAATCCCAAATGGTGTGTTACTGTAATTATGCATAGATCATATATAAACCACCATATTTTCTAAATTATTCATTTTGCATATCAGCCATCTCGTAATTGTATTCATTAAAATGATCCTTATTTGAACATCCATCCCATGTAACCTTCAGCTTGCTGAACATTTCTACATAACCTGGATCTATGAGCTTCATTTGGCTTTCTTTGTTGAATTACCAGCAAATATAGAGAACTGCTTTTGTGCAGTTTTATTTGAATTTTGAAGGCAGGTAATTTACTAATCCTCCTTTCAAATGCTTCCTTTGTTCTTTTCCGAGATGTGTATTGACTGAATGTTTCAAGGTCTTCATTGTTTAAAGTCAATGAGGAAATGGAATTCCCTTTGATAAACTAAACTTGTTGACCTAGTCCTTTGCAGGAAAAAAAAATCATCAATGAAGAAATATATGTTGATGGAGGTGATTGTATCTCTTGGTGAAACATTTAGCTGCCTGTCTTTATAAGATCTGGTATCTTAATAGGAAAACATGACTTTCCATCTTTCTGTTGTAACTTTAACCACCCAAAGATGCTGGCAGCAAAGCAAAAGAAGCAGGAAGTCAAATAAGATATTAATAATGCATGTACACTGATCCTCATTTTCATAGATACTTCCTATACTGCATCTGCACTTAAATGAACAACTTACATCCTTGGACTCATTCCTAAACCTTCTCCAATGCATCTTTTCCCCAAACGATCTACATCTGGGCACCACATGCATGCTCAGTGGCTTTCCTACCGTCTCATCCTACACTTTACACCAAACGGAGACTTTTGGTGAAGATATATAAGAAGAGTGTTGCCCCCAAAGTAGAAGACAACAAGTTTTATGGTCACATTTCACCATCTCTCTTTCTGCAAACCATTGAAATCCTCCAGGCACCAAGAATCTCATTGGTAAAGTAGAAATTATAATATCTTATCTTCCTAAAAATCAGATGATCCCTGAATGCTCATTCAACTTTAAGACTCCATTTCAACAGAAATATATGGAGTGGATTTTAAGCCTTATCAAATTCAAACTTTGTATTTTAAACATGGAAACAAATGCTTATCTATGTTATTAACATGTTGAAGGCATTTGAGCTTATTTTTCCAATCTCATAAGAATATATGAAAGCACTTTAAAGATCTACAAAATGATTATCTAAATATAAGAAAAAATATATTACTGTAGAAAACCTAAATGAAATCTCTTAATAACTAACATAGGAATGTCTCTTAAGGTAGATGTGAAGCTATGCAGAGAAAATATTTTGAGAGGTTGCTAGTTGGAAGAAGGTGAGTCATATGCTGAGAGAAACCAAGTTAATAAGAGAGGTAACTAAAATTAAACAGAATTCTGGTGCTGGGGCCAGAATCAAACCAAAATGTTGTTTGGGAGGGATAGTCAAACAGAGAAAGGAAAATATGGAAGAAAGGAGTGTGGCTAAAGATTATATTATGTACATCAGAAGCCTCAGTTGAACTTATACTTTTCACTTTGACTTGAATGTAAATCCCTCAAACTGTATACTAGAAAGCCTGCTTCACACACAAAATCCTGGTGTAAGTCTTTATAGTAGAAATTATAGAAAACGAGGACTTCCCTGAGGGCCCAGTGGTTCCAAGCCCACCTTGTAACACAGGGGTGCTGATTTTATCCCTAATCCAGGAACTGGGATCCCACATGCCCTGGAGCAACGAAGATCACACATGCCCTGTGCACTGCAACTACTGAACTCGTGCTCTCTGGGGGTCACGTACTGCAGGTAGAGACTCCATGTGCCACAATAAAAGATCATGCATGCTGCAAAACTCTGCACAGCCAAATAGATTAATTACTTTTTTTTAACTATAGAAATGGCTAAGTTCTGTTTCTCAGTCCATGCATTAGAGTTGAAGATAATAAAGTCCAGAAATGAGATACTCTCTCAGTTCAGTTCAGTCGTTCAGTCATGTCCGACTCTTTACGACCCCATGAATCTCAGCACGCCAGGACTCCCTGTTCATCACCAATTCCCAGAGTTCACTCAGACTCACGTCCATCGAGTCAGTGATGCCATCCAGCCATCTCATCCTCTGTCCTCCCCTTCTCCTCCTGCCCCCAATCCCTCCCAGCATCGGAGTCTTTTCCAATGAGTCAACTCTTCGCATGAGGTGGCCAAAGTACTGGAGTTTCAGCTTTAGCATCATTCCTTCCAAAGAAATCCCAGGGCTGATCTCCTTCAGAATGGACTGGTTGGATCTCCTTGCAGTCTGCTGTCTAAACTGAAATAACTCAGAAAAAGTGGGATCTCAGAACCACAGTAGAACATGAAAAGCTTTAGAATATGAAAACCTTAGGGTAAGTGTTAAATTTATTTTGCTCATGATCTGAAACTTACTTTTCTGCCAATTCAGGGGAGTGGACCAATCTCAGATGATATCTGAATGATAATGAAGAGGAGGAGAGGGGAATGGCAATGATAATGACTGGTATTAGGAGAATTTGTATTTCCAGAGAAATTTAATGAAATAGAAGGAGAAGAATCAATACACCCTAGTGAAAAAGGGAGTTATTGATGAAAAGAAGAGCTTTATAACCAAAATGTGTGTGGGGGGTTGTGTGTATATGTTAGTCATTCAGTCGTGTCTGACTCTTAGTGACCCCATGGAGCCCACCAGGCTCTTCTGTCCATGAAGTTTTCCAGGCAAGAATACTAGAGTGGATTGCCATTCCCTTCTCCAGGCAATCTTCCCATTGCAGGAATCGAATCTTGGTATCCTGCATTCTTTACCATCTGAGCCACCAGGGAAGCCCCTTACAACCAAGATAGCTAAGAACTATGAACCAAAACATCACAGGCAATTGATAATGGAGATAATAAGTTCAGACAGAGGAGAGAAGAATGATCCAGAAAAGAAATGTGAGACCTTGAAGGAGACGCTATGAGGTTAGACTACATCTTAACATGCACAACAAGTTTCCATAAAATTAGCATTCCTTTTTGAATCATAATTATTGTAACATTAAAGGAAATAATTGAAATGAATTAGTAGTCTTCTTCAATAAATGTCTTAGCTACTATTTCAACTAATAGAACAGATGCACTTCCAGAATTCATTTATAATAGTAAGATGAAAAGCAACATAAAATGAAGGTGACTAATGTGATAGATAAAAAAAAAAAGAACTGGACTTAAAGTTCCAGGATCTAAATTCAACCCTGCTTTAGCTATTGAAAATTATTTATTGAATTTCTATGTGCCTGACTTTGTGTTATATCAAAGGTATAAAAATGACTAACATGGTCTCTGACTGTACAAGCTCACAGTCTACTCAAACAAACACAAAAACAGATTAATTTACTGCAATATAAAATGCTACCTTAGCAATTTGAACAGTAACTACAGTGCAGTGTGGCAACAAAGAGCACAGATCCAGGAGCTAGAGCTCCAGAGTCCAAATTCTGGCTCCTGCATTTCACTGTTATGTGATCTTGAGTGATATATATAACCTCTCTGTGCCTCAGTGTCCCCACTAATAAAATGAAAATACTAAAATGGCTTCATGGGGTTATTAAAAATTGTGAATGATTTCAAAGAGTTCCCAGCATATGAAAATGGTATGTCATCACCATCCTCTTCACTGCCATTATCAACACAATCTTCATTCATCACTACAGAAATACTAAAATGAGAAGAGCTAAGCTTATCTAAGAAAACCAAGAAAGGCTTCACAAAGTACCTGTCACTGAACAACAACAAAAATATACCAAACAACCTAAACTACATATCCAAAGGTAAAACTTTTAAAACAAGCCCTGCTGAATTGCCAGCTCAACTGGGTTCCTGCCCTTCTGTAGTCTCAGAGCTTCTCCATGTTGTTTTTCCAGAAGAGTCACCAAACTTCTTATTGGTGTCTCAGGGCTCCAAAAGATGGAGATAGAAGCTGCCAGCCCTCTGAAGCTCATGAGTCTATTGTATTCCACTGGTCAAAGAAGTTACATCCAGCCCAGATCCAAACGGAAAGAATATCAACCCTACTTTTGAAGGAAAGATAGTCAAGAAAACTGTGGCCATCATCCGTATATGTACAGGGTGGGGGAAAGATTGGGAGCTCTTTTTAAGAATCAGCAGAATATGCTATTGATCTATGTGTGGAGTGAAAATGAAAGATAAGAATCATGAAGAAACACAATCAAAGATAAGATGGCCATTTCTGCAATACTCAAGCATAACGACTGAAAGGACACACATTTGAGTCCTGAACTGTCCAAGAAATTCAAAAGAAGAAATTTTGGTCAAGATGAAGATCACATCTAAGAGATTTATTTCAAGATGTTATTTGTGTAAGATGCTTGTAAAAGTGCTACAAAAACACACCATAAAGCATATGTTAAATCAAAATAAACTTTATTTTAGAAAGTCACTTTAAGTATATGGTGATACAATTAAGCCTTATTAATATGCTGTTTATTTAACAGATTAAAAATGCATAAGAAGAATATCCCATTCATCTTAATTAGACAATATGCTTGTCACAGTTATTTGCTTTATATTTTCATTTTTCATGAACATTTTAAAACAATCCATTGATGCTATTAAAATCAACTTTCCCCTTGGTCTGTAGTTCTCTGATCTCAATGCCATAGCTCTCCTGAGGCACTACCCAAGCATTTCTCACCTGACCCCATGCCAATGTCTGGCTGTTAGATCTGCTCTGGGGCCAAGAATAGCTACAAGAAAATGACTGTGTGGATTTGCATGTTCTCAGCAGTGTTCTTGCTTTGTTTCTGTGATTCAGATTTCAAAATATTCCCAAGAATTCCACACAACTATGGGGGTAAGATAGTAGATATTACTTAACATAAAATAAATTCTAGAGCTGCAAGAGATTATTCCTTCCAATTTTTCCAAACTCAATCATGCACTCATCACTTTCTCCACATTATACTAACCATTGACATGCTATTATTCTTTCTGTAAATTTACTTACAGTTTTTACTTAATACATTTTAAGAGGAGAGCATATATTGCTATGACAGAGAGAAAACTACTTGAATCTGTCATAACTGAAGATGATAATACAAATGAATATAACCAAAATAAAACAATATTAATAAATTCTAGTTCAATGTTTTTGTTTGACTTAAGCTTAGTGCCTCAAGTTCATTTACCGTGTTAGGAAAATAAATTCCCATGTTTGAGATTACCAGGATGAAACGGAGATTTTCTCCTTGAACCAGAAGGATTAGAAGACAGTAATAAAGATCCAAACAATTCCTCCTTGTCATCCAATGGACAATACCTTTGAGGTACCACCAGTTATTTTGGTATTTTTTGTGGCATGAGACCCTTCTTTGGGAAACATTTACTATTCCTTTCCCCCCCATTAAAGACATACTTATTGAGTATTAATAAGTGCCAAAATCTTGGTTTCTAATACCATTTCCAACCAAAGAAACCAGGCCTTCTTAGAGATTCTAAAAATGATATAGAAAATAAACAAATTTAGCCTAGAGCATCTTGTAGTGCCAGAAAGTAAGGATATTTTAGAAAAAAAAAAAAATCAAACCACAATGACAGAGTATATCAAACAGACACAGAAGCCAATCAAAAATGCTTCCAGTGGTCAAAGTTGGAACAATTTGAACAATAAAGTCAAATAGTATTGGATTATAGAGCAAAATATAAAATAAATATCCATGAGTTCATGCTGATAAAAATGAATGAGTAAATGAGGAAGAAGAGATAAATCCCCTATATAGAAGAATTTCAAATCCTTTATGTAGATACTTTATCCTCAAGAAGGTGGTGTATAATCATACTTCCTTAATTGCAGATTGAGCATAGTGACATTCTTTAATTTTGCAGTGGAAAAATTTGACACTCATTACCTCAACAACAGTGATCAAAGTCAATAACAATAGTGATAAGTCATTTTGATACTATATACCCTTGATATGATGTGATGAAAATACCCACAATCCCAGGATAATCATAAGTAAACATCAGACAAATCCCAAAAGAGGAACAGTCTACAAAACATCTAATGAGTACTACTCAAAACTGTCAAGGGCATCAAGAACAAAGAAAGTCTGAGACATGACAATAAAATGTAATGTGGTTTCCTGGATAAGAACCTGGAACCAAAACACGCGCGCACACACACACACACACACACACACACACACAAAGACATAAGGAAATCTGAATAAAGCATGGATTTTTAATAAAGTGTGGAACCAGTAATGTATTGGTTCATTAGCTGTAACAAATGTACCTCGCTAATGTAAGATGTTAATAATAAGGGAAACTGAGTACGGAATATGTAAGAACTCTTTGTGCTATCTTAATTTTTTTATAAACCTAAAAATCTACTAAAAAACAAAGTTTATATTTTAAATGCACTTATTCATCCATTTAACACATATTTTTCAAGTGTCCAATAGATTCCAAGGTCCAAGCTAAATGCAAAGGGCACATGATGGTGGTTGCCTTCATGGAAATAACTGACAAACAAAAAAGTTAAGTGGCTCATCCAAAGTCACAAGCTGGAAAAGAAGAATTGCCTCCAGACTCATGATTCTGCCACTCAACATTAGTAGCCTACTTCCTTTCATATTCTGACACATTCAAGAAGATAGTTTTGGTTGAGTTACTGTATGTAAAGTGAAAGTGAAATCGCTCAGTCATGTCTGACTCTTTGCGACCCCATGGACTGTAGCCTACCAGGCTCCTCTGTCCATGGGGTTTTCCAGGCAATAGTACTGGAGTGGGTTGCCATTTCCTTCTCCAGGGAATCTTCCCAACCCAGGAATTGAACCCCGGTCTCCTGCGTTGTAGACAGACGCTTTACCGTCTGAGCCACTAAATCAATCAGCAAATTTTTATTAAGAATGTTTCATGTTCCCAGGACTGAACTACTTGCTGAAAATTGAAAAGGGAACATGTGATCTCTGCCCCCAACAAGTATGCTTTCTGTGACTGTAAAACAAATAATATAAGCATACGATTTAAGGATGATCTTCAATAAATTTGAGGGATAAGGATCACAAAATAATAGGGGTCAAATAAAATGAGAATGTTTTAGAAGAAAAGGGGACTTAAACTGAGCTATTGTTCTAGGTAGAGTGTTCATTTGGAACAAGGAATTTTTTTTATTAAAGTTTTATAATCTAGTTAAGAATATGATTTCAAAAGCTAGACTTCCTGTGTTCCAATCCCAGCTATTCTACTCACAAGATTTGTGATCATCTGCAGATTGCTAAAGACCAGCTGTTTTCCTCATTTGTGAAATGGGGCAATAGTGGTATATTCCTGATAGGTTTAATTTAAGCATTCCATGAAATATCAGCCAGGGTTCCAAGGAAAAGTATGACCCATTCACTCTAGGGAAACTCAAAGAGAAAATATTTTATGAGTCATAGCCATATATTTACAAATTGATCATAAATACACAATTGACAATGACAAGTTTAAATGAGTTGGAATTTGGATGTTGGATGGTAGCAGGGGCCTGTCCTCAAGTTAAAGGAGTAGTTAATAAAGTCTTTAGAAAACAAAAATCACACTATTAAAATATCCGTTTTTCCACATAGAGGGACAAGTTAGGAAGTATTAAGGGGCAGTGAGGTACAAGGGAAGGAGTCAAGCTTCCAAACATAGAAATATGCTCACCCATGTCTATGTGTCTTTTAGCAAGTTTCTGTCCCTCTGAACCTGTGTAGTTTCCTGTGTCACCTTGGCTGGACCCCAGAATGCCAAGACATTTGGTCAAACATTGTTCTGGGTGTGTCTGCAAGGGTGTTTCTGAATGAGTTGCTGTTTTCAGCCACTAAAGTTAAATCTGACTCTTTTGCCACCCTATGGACTGTAGCCCACCAGGTTTCTCTGGCCATGAGATTTCCCAGCTAAGATTGCAGAAGTGGGTTGCTATTTCCTTCTCCAGATCTTCCTGAACCAGGGATCAAACCAGTCTCCAGCTTGGCAGGTGGATTCTTTAACACTGGGCCATCAGGGAAGATTAACATTTGAATGGGTGAAGTGAAGTGAAGTCACTCAGTCAAGTCACTCAGTCGTGTCGGACTCTTTGCGACCCCATGGATAATAGCCTACCAGGCTCTGCTGTCCATGAGATTTTCCAGGCAAGAATACTGGAGTGGGCTGCCATTTCCTTCTCCAGGGGATCTTCCCAACCCAGGGATCGAACCTGGGTCTCCTGCATTGCAGACAGACGTTTTACTGTCTGAGCCACCAGGGAAGCAAAGTAAAGCAGGTTTCCACCCTGAATGTTGGGTGGGTCCCATCCAATCAATTAAAGACCTGAATAAAAGAAAAAGATAAGTAAATAGGAACTCCTGTCTGACTCTAGAGCTGGGACATGGGTCTTTTCTAGCCTTTGGGTTTTCTAACTGAAACAAGGGTTCTTGCTTCTCATGCCTGGTGACTTTCAGACTGGAGTATATACCATAGACTCTTCTAGACCCAGGTGGCTTAGTGGTAATGAATCCTCCTACGAATGCAGGAGACTCAGAAGATGCAGGTTCAATCCCTGGGTTGGGAAGATACCCTTGAAGAGAAAATGGCAACCCACTCCAGTGTTCTTGCCTGGAAAATCCCATGGACAGAGGAGCCTGACAGGCTACCCATGGGTTTGCAATGAGTCAAACACAACTGAGCATACATGCACAGAACTTCTAGTTCCCAGACTTCAGACTCAAACCGAAAGCACATCATCTTCTCTTCTGGGTCTCTAACTTGCTGACTGCAGATCTTGGAATTTGTCAGCCTCTGTAACTGCATAATACCATGTCTCATAATAAATCATTTTCTATATATATGTGTACATATTGGTTCTGTTTTTCTGGAGAAGTCTAAGTCAGAGCCCTAATGCCCTAATTTATAAAACAGGGATATTGGGAGAATTAGGTGAGAAAAGTATGCAACTATTGCCAGCACATAGTAGGCTTTCAATGAATGTGTTTGTTCCCCTTGCACAGTTGAGGGATTGAAAGCATAGCTAGTAGAAATAAAATAAAGGGTTATCTTCCTAATAGACATCCTTTCTGCTTCCAGTCTTTAATAGAGTCCATTAATATCTATCAAACAGTCCTGGGAATGGAAATATAAAGATATCATTGCTATATATGTGGCAGCCTAATGAGCCAGCTTCTCCCAGTGAGGCAATAATTTACTCAAAGGTCCCAAAGTGGCCAGCATGAGTTAAGACAGCTTTCCAAATTGACCAGTTCTTGCACAAAGAGATTGCATTATTATGCTACCCTTTCTGTGTGATTCGCTCAACGAAGCTCTGTGCAGGATAAACCAATGTGATATCTGTCCTCTAGGACCTTTCCATGCAGGGATTTCAATGCCAGCTTCAACCCTCCCCAAATCATGCAGTCAGCTCTCCTAGTTTCAAGCCAATGGAGTTCTCCTAAACCACAGCTTCTGACTATGTCAAGTATATCCATTTCCCCGGGGAGAGGAGGGAGGGGCGGAGGTGGCAGGGGAGGTGGTGGTAGTGGGGGTTGGAGGAAGGAAGACATTGGGCAATTTCTCAAGCTCCATTTCTCAGTAAAATGTCTCAATATTTGTGTGCATAGGAGCGTTTTTATGTTGACCAATCCATATTGGGTGATGATATATGTCACTTCACAGTGATGGAAGGCCCGGTTGCAGAAGCCATTTTCTGAAGTCAAGGATTGCAGTCCCCATGCTAATTCGGCAAGAGATATATTTATGATCTTAACAATAGTACCAGAAGGCTCTCCATCTCCTTTTGAGTCTGGACAGTGCTTGTGGAAAGACTGGATTACATTTTCTTCACCAGAGTTTGATGTTTAAACACATTAGAAAGTACTTAGCCAAAAATGACTGAATAAAATGGTATCAAAAAAAGAACCTAGTAGAAAGAGCAGTGGTTTACAAAACAGAAAACTAAGTTATCAGACCTCTTCCAGTCCTAACTATCACTGTCACCTCGAGCAAGTCACTTAATCTTTCCATGATGAAACTATGTGACCTGAAAAATGGGTTAATAATATCATTCTAACTTTAAAGCCTAAAGAAATTAAAAAGATTTCTTGAGTTTCTTTCTTGCTCTATTATATCCAAAATTGTGCTTTTATTTGTATGTAAAGGGAACATTAATCACCATCAGCTTATTAATACTTGATAGACTCCCTTTGCATAGTGCTTCTGATTTGATGAAGTATTTTTAATTTTATTTTATTTATTGAAATATATATAGCTGATTTATAATATTGTATTAATTACTGTTGTACAGCAAATTAAGTCAATTTTATATATATATATATACACACACACGCATTCTTTTTTTTTTATATTCTTCTCTATTATTATTTCTAGGAAAAGACAAGTACCATATGATATCACTTATATATAAAATCTAAAATATGATATAAATGAACCTATCTATGAAATAGAAACCAAATCAAGGACATAGAGCACATACTGGTGGTTGTCAACAGGGAGAGGTTTGGAGGAGCGGAGGCTGGGATTAGCAGATGTAAGCTTTTATATATAGAATGGATAAACACAAGGTCGTACTGTATAGCACAGAACTATATTCAATATTCTTGACAAAGTATTTTTATGTACATTGCTAATGCAACACACATACATTGCTCTTAAACTGGCAAAATGAAATTTTCACTCTCATTGGGAAAATGAGGAAAAATGAAGACTAAGAAGGATGAATGACTTACTAGTGTTGTTGCTCAATGAATGTACCAAGTACACTGTTGCCTCAGTCCCTTTGAGGTCATTCTTACCTGCCACACTTTCTCAGCTAGCTACTACCTGTCTCTCTTCTTTATCTTATTCAAGACTCCCAACTCAATACCACATTTTTTAGAGAGTATTTCTTCCCTGATCACCACACACAAAATAACATCACTCTATCCCTTCATCTTGCTTTATTCTTCTTCAAAGAACTTAATATTTCAAGAAAAAGTTATCCTTTGTGTGTCTACTCATGTGTTGATCCCTTGTCTCCACTTGTAAGCTCTGTAAGACTAAGAACTTTGTATTTTGCTCCTTCTTATGTTAAGGGAAATGGAAACCCACTCCAGTATTCTTGCCTGGAGAATCCCATGGACAGAGGAGCTTGGTAGGCTACAGCCCATGGGGTCGCAGAGTCGGACACGACTGAGTGACTTCCCTTTCACTTTCACTTTATGTTCCTAAAACATAGAATAGTGTCTGGTCAGTATTAGGGACTCAATAAATAATTGTTAGTGAATGAATGGACAAATGAGGTGGAACAGAGAGGCACTGAAAACTTTGGTTTTTATCCTTGGGAAAAATGGAGGATATCCATGTCCCTTAACTGTTTGAGTTTTGGTTCATTTCCTAGGATATCTTGATTGAATTTTATTTCACATATACTTTTTATCTGTCCTCATGAAAAATTAAACCCTATTTTATTATTTTTTTCTTAAACCATGGGGAAATGTAATTTTTCTAGTTCAGGATTTATAAGAGTGGTCCTTCAGGTAGAAGATAAAAATAAAGATCAGTGATTTCCAAGTCTGGCTGTATATCAAAATCACCAGCTGACATTTTAAAAACTCTAAATTCCTGAGCCTTACCCTTGAAAAACTCTAATTCTTTGGTAAAACTAGAATTTGTACATTTCAAACATTCCCTCGTTGATTCAAATGCATAGCCATGTTGGAGAAATAATGAGTTCTCTGAGAAACTCCTTTCTGCTCTGCGTACTATTACCAGAGGCTTGAGCAAGTGCCATGATGGCTAAGTTACAGCCACAAGATCTGTTTTGAAAGAATGAGAGTCATATTCACGTCAGACACCACTCAAATTGAGTTAGCCATGGGGATTTCTGATTAAGTGGATAGAGCACAGAGGTCAAGTAGGTGTGTTTTCCTTATGCTAAAGATATATCCTCAGGGAACAGAAGCTCATTCATTTTTCTGGGTGTGGAATAAAGCTTTTGACTCCATGAGGAAAACAAGTAAATACAAGGTCACACAACTCTAAACCTAGAAGCAGAGGTTAAGGCAAAATCTTAGCTCGATGCACCGGGACAACATGATAGATGGCATGAGGTGAATCTGAGAATATTCATTCAGCCTTCTATGGATGGCTATTGAGCACCTCCTGGGTCTAGAAATATAGCAGTGAGCAAAATGGTCTCTGACTTCCAGAAACAAACTCTGAAGTAAGAGCAAGAAGCATATTAAACATAACATCACAGAAGAATTAGATTCCAATGGGTACACATTTAAGAAATGTCTGCCTTACTAATGAGATGAGGAAAGGTAGATCTAAGTTAAAAATGGGTTAAAGATGACAAACAGGAAGTAGAAAGAGGACAAAGAGTGTTGCAGAATGTAAAAAGAACAAAGAGGTTGGTTCAGACTTATGCTACAGCTTTAGTACTTAAGGAAGTGAAAGTGTAGAGAAAGAGTGACAGAGATTATAAATCTGAAGTGGAAGGAGATAATTTTGTTTGGAAGACCGTGCGGAAATTCAGCAAATGTATATTGAGTTCATCCAATATATAGATTGTGCCTAACACAGGTCATTTATTTTTCTTGGCATTGGGGATATGGTGGGAAAAAAGACAGACCAGATCTTGGACACCTCAAAATTAGCATCTGAGTAGTTGGTTAAACAATATACAAGTGAAAAAAAATGTAACCATAGTTTAAGTGATGGTGATTTAGGCTAAATTTGGTAATGGGTATGGAGAAACTGAAGAACACATAAATAACCATCTGCAGAGATACAGCATATGGAACAGCGTCCTTGTAGAGGTCACCTGACCCTTGCATGAACCTTATTCTTTTTGGATGAGTGGCTAAATTCTAAGCTCCCCAATATGAGGGATATTGAACTTTATATTCAACCTGCTTCAGTGCATGGATTCCAGTTCACTGGATCCAGCTATAATGTTCTAGGAAGAAATTACTTGAAAGAGTTGAAACTGGGGCTGCCTCCACTTATTTTTTTTATAAAATAAACAAATCCTATGCATTTGGAAAGTTGCATAATTAAATTCAAATATTGAAGTAAATATGACACCCAAATATTCTCTCTAAATTACAGTGACCACTGAACTAACCTTAAAATAATCTTGAAAGTGACAACAAAACAATGGGTTTAAAGTCAAGATTAAATCTATTTGTCTTGGTTTATTTTATAATAAGGTTAACTTGTTTGTTATTCCCTTGAAAATCAGCTATCTGATAGCAGTACACCTTTTGAGTTATTGCATTAAGATCTTATAAATCTCTTCTCAGCCTTGCATGTGAATGATTCATAGGTGTAAAATGAAAGGGCTGGCTTATAGGAAATGGAAGAAAGTATCCATAATCCAAGTGGACATAGGCAAGAAGAATTAAATCACAGTAAGACCAACAGAAGAGACAAGATCTGAATGGGTTAAGAGAGGTTAATCAAAATGTGTTCTCACTCCAGAAAAAAAAAAAAAAGAGGAAGTGTAAAATAATTGATAGCCTCAGGAGAAATACAAAAGCTATGGGTAAAACATGCACCCTAGAAAGACCATGTTAGGAAAAATAAGGAAATTTGGATGCAATAGTTTTAAGATAAAACTGTTGTAACAAAGGCAAAGTCAAATAACACAAGATAGTGCTTTACTTTGGGTGTTTTAATTTTCTTCTGAATCACTCCAAGAGATTTCTTGTCTCTCCTCCTCAAGTCTCTCTTTATCTGTTTCCTATATTCAAGCTACATTGGAATAACCTTGATCTTGTGAGTTGATTTCTAAATGTGTTTTCAAAGTAGGTTCATCTTCATCACTTAAAGAGAGGTTTATCTGCTTTTTGCCAGAGAAGCTGTTTGATCAAGTCATTTAATATCACATATTTGGAATACAGGTAATAAATGCTGTTGAGATCAAGAGAAGTTTTACACTTAAAATGAGTGTGTTGTTGTTGACCAACTTGTAAGAAAATGTAGTGTCCTGTTTCATTTGAGAGTTAGATGAGAGACTGGTTTTTACATCTATTTTTATGTTTGACTTCCAAGATGGTTCCAGAAGATTCCATGCAATCCACAAAAACAAATATACAAGCTACAGGATAACATAAGCAAAAATTACCAACGTTTAAACCATGATAGGTACATACAAACTCAAGCTGAGCAAATTTTTTAAACAGTAGGTAATTTAGATACTTTATGTGACTGAAATCGGAGAAGACAATGGCACCCCACTCCAGTTCTCTTGCCTGCAAAATCCTATGGATGGAGGAGTCTGGTGGGCTACAGTCCACGGGGTCGCTAGGAGTCGGACACGACTGAGCCACTTCACTTTCATTTTTCACTCTCATGAATTGGAGAAGGAAATGGCAACTCACTCCAGTGTTCTTGCCTTGAGAATCCCAGGGACAGGGGAGCCTGGTGGCCTGCCGTCTATGGGGTGGCACAGAGTCGGACACGACTGAAGCGACTTAGCAGCAGCAGCAGCATATGACTGAAATAGTAGCTAAAGAAATATTATATTAGCATATATGGTTTAAAAATTAAATGATAGCTTGGATTTCCTCATTCAATGGCTCCCTCAAAGTTCATCTTAAACCAAGGAAAATACCAAGATATAAAATGGGGTTAAATGGCAAAATAAACCCCATTCATGATTTGTAATTTTGAAGAAACATACCTAATCAGTACCAGAAAGAAAAGCAGCTGAAGAGACATACCAGTGTAATTAATATATGTTTAAATCTCTAAGCTGACTTCTGAATAAGATATTTAAACTGATAAAGCTATTTTATCTATTGTCTCATTAGATGAAACTGTAATTCAATTACCGTGTTACTGGAAGAGTCTCTTAAAGAAGTTATTTAACAGAGATATGGAAAGAAAAAATGCAAAAGCCAATTACAAGGTAGACATTGGTTCCAGTCTGCTTTCCCTGTTTCTCAGTAAGACCCCACCTAAGCTGTCTCTTTCTCCCCTAAATCCCCTTAGACATGTAGCTGGAATTAAAACATCCAGTTTGGGGTAGTCAGGATTTTGTGGCTTTCTTTTCACTGAGTTTTCTAGCCTCTGTACATAAAGAAGCAATCCTGACACTGGGAACTTGATCCAAGTAGCTTAACTACCTAAGAAAGTATGTTTGGTCACCTACCTTCTTAAAGAACTCTGTTTTAGCAAATCATTAGCAGAGACAAAGTGGAAAATTTCATATCTATAATACTAAACCAAAGAATCAAAATTCCTATTTCTACAGGAGCTAAATTTTGAAAAATTCTATCAATAGATCTTGGAGAGAAATATGGTATATAAAAGTAGAATGGCGTGATTGCTACATTTCAGCCTCCTTCAAAATGCTGAGCTTTCCTTATCCTGATAGTTTTCCCTTCAGTATACATGGAATGGAAAGTAATTAAACCCTTCTGAGACAGTCAGTGAACATACTCAATAACAATCATCTTTATTTCTCCTTTCAGGACATGCATAAAGATTAAGTTTTAATGTTACTGAAAAACAAGACTATATATAACTAGCTTCCATCAGAACAATGACAACACATGGCTAGACTAACATCTGTAAAGGCATTCTATATTCCAATTTCTTTTTTTTTTAATTTAAATTTATTTATTTTAATTGGAGGCTAATTACTTTACAATATAGTATTGGTTTTGCCATACATCAACATGAATCCACCACAGGTATACACGTGTTCCCCATCCTGAACCTCCCTCCCACCTCCCTTGCCGTACCACCCCTCTGGGTCATCCCAGTGCACCAGCCTCAAGCATCCTGTATCCTGCATCAAACCTGGACTGGCGATTCATTTCTTACATGATATTATACATGTTTCAATGCCATTCTCCCAAATCATCCCACCCTCACCCTCTCCCACAGAGTCCTAAAGACTGTTCTATACACCTGTGTCTCTTTTGCTGTCTCGCATACAGGGTTATGGTTACCATCTTTCTAAATTCCATATATATGCATTAGTATACTGTATCAGTGTTTTTCTTTCTGGCTTACTTCACTCTGTATAATAGGCTCCAGTTTCATCCACCTCATTAGAACTGATTCAAATGTATTCTTTTTAATGGCTGAGTAATTTGGAAAACTCAGCAGTGGCCACAGAACTGGAAAAGGTCAGTTTTCATTCCAATCCCAAAGAAAGGCAATGCCAAAGAATGCTCAAACTACCGCACAATGGCACTCATCTCACACGCTAGTAAAGTAATGCTCAAAATTCTCCAAGCCAGGCTTCAGCAATACGTGAACTGTGAACTTCCTGATGTTCAAGCTGGTTTTAGAAAAGGCAGAGGAACCAGAGATCAAATTGCCAACATGCGCTGGATCATGGAAAAAGCAAGAGAGTTCCAGAAAAGCATCTATTTCTGCTTTATTGACTATGCCAAATCCTTTGACTATGTGGATCACAATAAACTGTGGAAAATTCTGAAAGAGATGGGAATATCAGACCACCTGATCTGCCTTTTGAGAAATTTGTATGCAGGTCAGGAAGCAACAGTTAGAACTGGACATGGAACAACAGACGGGTTCCAAATAGGAAAAGGAGTTCGTCAAGGCTGTGTATTGTCACCCTGTTTATTTAATTTATATGCAGAGTACATCATGAGAAACGCTGGACTGGAAGAAACACAAGCTGGAATCAAGATTGCCGGGAGAAATATCAATAACCTCAGATATGCAGATGACACCACCCTTATGGCAGAAAGTGAAGAGGAACTCAAAAGCCTCTTGATGAAAGTGAAAGTGGAGAGTGAAAAAGTTGGCTTAAAGCTCAACATTCAGAAAATGAAGATCATGGCATCTGGTCCCATCACGTCATGGGCAATAGATGGGGAAACAGTGGAAACAGTGTCAGACTTTATTTTTCTGGGCTCCAAAATCACTGCAGATGATGACTGCAGCCATGAAATTAAAAGACGCTTAGTCCTTGGAAGGAAAGTTATGACCAACCTAGATAGCATATTCAAAAGCAGAAACATTACTTTGCCAACAAACGTCCGCCTAGTCAAGGCTATGGTTTTTCCAGTGGTCATGTATGGATGTGAGAGTTGGACTGTGAAGAAGGCTGAGCACCGAAGAATTGATGCTTTTGAACTGTGGTGTTGGAGAAGACTCTTGAGAGTCCCTTGGACTGCAAGGAGATTCAACCAGTCCATTCTGAAGGAGATCAGCCCTGGGATTTCTTTGGAAGGAATGATGCTAAAGCTGAAACTCCAGTACTTTGGCCACCTCATGCGAAGAGTTGACTCATTGGAAAAGACTCTGATGCTGGGAAGGATTGGGGGCAAGAGGAGAAGGGGACGACAGAGGATGAGACGGCTGAATGGCGTCACTGACTCAATGGACGTGAGTCCGGGTGAACTCCGGCAGTTGGTGATGGACAGGGAGGCCTGGCGTGCTGCGATTCATGGGGTCGCAAAGAGTCGGACACGACTGTGCGACTGATCTGATCTGATATGATTTGAATACTCCATTGTGTATAAGTACCACAGCTTTCTCATCCATTCATTTGCCAATGGACATCTAGGTTGCTTCCATATCCTGGCTATTATAAACAGTGCTGCAATGAACATTGGGATACACGTGTCTCTTTCAATTCTGGTTTCCTCAGTGTGTATGCCCAGCAGTGGGATTGCTGGGTCATAAGGCAATTCTATTTCCAGTTTTAAAGAATCTCCACACTGTGGAGCCATAGTGGCTGTACTAGTTTGCATTCCCACCAACAGTGTAGGAGGGTTCCCTTTTCTCCACACCCTCTCCAGCATTTATTGCTTGTAGACTTTTGAATCACAGCCATTCTGACTGGTGTGAAATGGTATCTCATTGTGGTTTTGATTTGCATTTCTCTGATAATGAATGATGTTGAGCATCTTTTCATGTGTTTGTTAGCCATCTGTATGTCTTCTTTGGAGAAATGTCTATTTAGTTCTTTGGCCCATTTTTTGATTGGGTCGTTTATTTTTCTGGAATTGAGCTGCAAGACTTCCTTGTATATTTTTGAGATTAGTTCTTTGTCAGATGCTTCAATTGCTATTATTTTCTCTCATTCTGAAGGCTGTCTTTTCACCTTGCTTATAGTTTCCTTTGTTGTGCAGAAGCTTTTAATTTTAATTAGGTCTTATTTGTTTATTTTTGCTTTTATTTCCAATATTCTGGGAGGTGGGTCATAGAGGATCCTGCTGTGATGTATGTCGGAGAGTGTTTTGCCTATGTTCTCCTCTAGGAGTTTTATAGTTTCTGGTCTTACGTTTAGATCTTTAATCCATTTTGAGTTTATTTTTGTGCATGGTGTTAGAAAGTGTTCTAGTTTCATTCTTTTACAAGTGGTTGACCAGTTTTCCCAGCACCACTTTTTAAAGAGATTGTCTTTAATCCATTGTATATTCTTTCCTCTTTGTCAAAGATAAGGTGTCCACGGGTGTGTGGATTTATCTCTATTTATTTCTATTTTGTTCCATTGATCTATATTTCTGTCTTTGTGCCAGTACCGTACAGTCTTGATGACTGTGGCTTTGTAGTAGAGCCTGAAGTCAGGCAGGTTGATTCCTCCAGTTCCATTCTTCTTTCTCAAGAAATTGTGAAATTATTTGTTCTAGCTCTGTGAAAAATACCGTTGGTAGCTTGATAGGGATTGCATTGAATGTATAGATTGCTTTGGGTAGTGTACTCATTTTCGCTATATTGATTCTTCCAATCCATGAACATGGTATATTTCTCCATCTATTAGTGTCCTCTTTGATTTCTTTCACAAGTGTTTTATACTTTTCTATATATAGGTCTTTAGTTTCTTTGAAAGTGAAAGTGAAAAGTATTCCTAAGTATTTTATTCTTTTCGTTGCAATGGTGAATGGAATTATTTCCTTAATTTCTCTTTCTATTTTCTCATTATGAGTGTATAGGAATGCAAGGGATTTCTGTGTGTTGATTGTATATCCTGAAACTTTACTATACTCATTGATTAGCTCTAGTAATTTTCTGGTGGCGTCTTTAGGGTTTTCTGTGTAGAGGATCATGTCATCTGCAAACAGTGAGAGTTTTACTTCTTCTTTTCCTATTTGGATTCATTTTATTTCTTTTTCTGCTCTGATTGCTGTGGCCAAAACTTCCAAAATTATGTTGAATAGTAGTGGTGAAAGTGGGCACCCTTGTCCTGTTCCTGACTTTAGGGGAAATGCTTTCAGTTTTTCACCATTGAGGATAATGTTTGCTGTGGGTTTGTCATAGATAGCTTTTATTATGTTGAGGTATGTTCCTTCTATTCCTGCTTTCTGGAGAGTTTTTATCATAAATGGATGTTGAATTTTGTCAAAGGCTTTCTCTGTATCTATTGAGATAATCATATGGCTTTTATTTTTCAATGTGTTAATGTGATGTATTACATTGATTGATTTGCAGATATTGAAGAATCCTTGCATCCCTGGGATAAAGCCCACTTGGTCATGGTGTATGATCTTTTTAATGTGTTGTTGTATTCTGATTTCTAGAATTTTGTTAAGGATTTTTGCATCTATGTTCATCAGTGATACTGGCCTGTAGTTTTCTTTTTTTGTGGCATCTTTGTCAGGTTTTGGTATTAGGGTGATGGTGGTCTCATAGAATGAGTTTGGAAGTTTACCTTCCTCTGCAATTTTCTGGAAGAGTTTGAGTAGGATAGGTATTAGCTCTTCTCTAGATTTTTGGTAGAATTCAGCTGTGAAGCCATCTGGACCTGGGCTTTTGTTTGCTGGAAGATTTCTGATTACAGTTTCAATTTCCGTGCTTGTGATGGGTCTGTTAAGATTTTCTATTTCTTCCTGGTTCAGTTTTGGAAAGTTGTACTTTATTAAGAATTTGTCCATTTCTTCCATGTTGTCCATTTTGCTGCTGCTGCTGCTGCTGCTAAGTCGCTTCAGTTGTGTCTGACTCTGTGCAACCCCAGAGACAGCAGCCTACCAGGCTCCCCCATCCCTAGGATTCTCCAAAAACACTGGAGTGGGTTGCCATTTCCTTCTCCAGTGCATGAAGGTGAAAAGTGAAAGTGAAGTTACTCAGTCGTGTCCGACTCCTAGCGACCCCATGGACTGCAGCCTACCAGCCCCTCCGTCCATGGAATTTTCCAGGCAAGAGTACTGGAGTAGGGTGCCATTGCCTTCTCTACCACGTTGTCCATTTTATTGGCATATAATTGTTGATAGTAGTCTCTTAGGATCCTTTGTATTTCTGTGTTGTCAGTTGTGATCTCTCCATTTTCATTTCTAATTTTATTGATTTGATTTTTCTCCCTTTGTTTCTTGATGAGTCTGGCTAATGGTTTGTCAATTTTATTTATCCTTTCAAAGAACAAGCTTTTGGCTTTGTTGATTTTTGCTATGGTCTCTTTTGTTTCTTTTGCATTTATTTCTGCCCTAATTTTTAAGATTTCTTTCCTTCTACTAACTCTGGGGTTCTTCATTTCTTCCTTTTCTAGTTGCTTTAAGTGTAGAGTTAGGTTATTTATTTGACTTTTTTCTTGTTTCTTGAGGTATGCCTGTATTGCTATGAACTTTTCCCTTAGCACTGCTTTTACAGTGTCCCACAGGTTTGGGGTTGTTGTGTTTTCATTTTCATTCATATCTATGCATATTTTTATTTCTTTTTTGATTTCTTCTGTGATTTGTTGATTATTCAGCAGCGTTTTGTTCAGCCTCCATATGTTGGAATTTTTAACAGTTTTTCTCCTGTAATTGAGATCTAATCTTACTGCATTGTGGTCAGAAAAGATGCTTGGAATGATTTTAATTTTTTTGAATTTACCAAGGCTAGATTTATGACCCAGGATGTGATCTATCCTGGAGAAAGTTCTGTGTGAGCTTGAGAAAAAGGTGAAATTCATTGT
Source organism: Bos grunniens (assembly GCF_055505025.1). NCBI lineage: Eukaryota > Metazoa > Chordata > Mammalia > Artiodactyla > Bovidae > Bos > Bos grunniens. Next base: position 75,896,494 of record NC_141170.1, read on the forward strand.
TTTGGGGTGAAATGACCTATAGATATCAATTAGGTCTAACTGGTCTATTGTATCATTTAAAGCTTGTGTTTCCTTGCTAATTTTCTGTTTAGTTGATCTATCCATAGATGTGAGTGGAGTATTAAAGTCTCCCACTATTATTGTGTTATTGTTAATTTCCCCTTTCATACTTGTTAGCATTTGTCTTACATATTGCAGTGCTCCTATGTTGGGTGCATATATATTTATAATTGTTATATCTTCTTGGATTGATCCTTTGATCATTATGTAGTGTCCTTTTTCTCTTTTCACAGCCTTTGTTTTAAAGTCTATTTTATCTGATATGAATATTGCTACCTCTGCTTTCTTTTGGTCTCTATTTGCATGGAATATCTTTTTCCAGCCCTTCACTTTCAGTCTGTATGTGTCCCCTGTTTTGAGGTGCGTCTCTTGTAGACAACACATGTAGGGGTCTTGTTTTTGTATCCATTCAGCCAGTCTTTGTCTTTTGGTTGGGGCATTCAACCCATTTACGTTTAAGGTAATTATTGATAAGTATGATCCCATTGCCATTTACTTTATTGTTTTGGGTTCGAGTTTATACACCCTTTTTGTGTTTCCTGTCTAGAGAATATCCTTTAGCATTTGTTGGAGAGCTGGTTTGGTGGTGCTGAATTCTCTCAGCTTTTGCTTGTCTGTAAAGCTTTTGATTTTTCCTTCATATTTGAATGAGATCCTTGCTGGGTACAGTAATCTGGGCTGTAGGTTATTTTCTTTCACCACTTTAAGTATGTCTTGCCATTTCCTCCTGGCCTGAAGAGTTTCTTTTGAAAGATCAGCTGTTATCCTTATGGAAATCCCCTTGTGTGTTATTTGTTGTTTTTCCTTTGCTGCTTTTAATATTTGTTCTTCGTGTTTGATCTTTGTTAATTTGATTAATATGTGTCTTGGGGTGTTTTGCCTTGGGTTTATCCTGTTTGGGACTCTCTGGGTTTCTTGGACTTGGGCGATTATTTCCTTGCCCATTTTAGGGAAGTTTTCAACTATTATCTCCTCAAGTATCTTCTCATGGTCTTTCTTTTTGTCTTCATCTTCTGGGACTCTTATGATTATATTCCAATTTCTAACAATAAATGTGGTCAACCGAAACCCTGGTGTCCACAAGGATGAAAATCCAGAACTTGAGGAGATTATGAAACCCTGAGATCTAAACCCCATATCTCATATATGAAGAATCTAGTGAGTTGTATAGCTAGTTAGCTGTAGAGATGAGAAAGCAAGACAGCAGATTTCCAGACCATGGCTTTTCCTAGTCTACTCTCTTGTCTCTCTTTGTACCTTCTCCTTGTAAAATGACTTGCACACAAAATTGGTAAAGGCCTGGTGATTTTCAAAGGGTCATATGATGCCTGTCGATCTTGGAAGATCATTATTGAGAGAAAGAAAGAGATATTCTTAATATCTGATGGGAAAAGATGGAGTTATTAAATATGATAATCTACATAAAGATTATTAGAATACTGCCTAGCAGGCAAAAAGTCTCCCTTGCATCCCATAACCATAATAAATGAAAACCACTATTGCCTTCTTCATCGTAGTCTTTTTTCTCCTCATCCTCCCTTCTTCTCTTCCTCCCCTCCCCACTTTCTTCTTCTTCTCCTCCTTTTTCCTCTTTATTATCATCTTCACTACCATCATCATCCATGTTTCCTTCAATAGCCTTAGGACAAGGAACATGGGCAGGTGCAAGTTTCACTAGCACCAGAGTGTGGAGTTCTTCATCTGCATTTTGGACCCACTTATTAGTAGCCTTTCCTTGATTTCTTTGGTCAATATAAACACATCTCCACAAATCAATGTCACATTGTTAGCATCCTCAAAGCACTAGTTCCTAGTGTTTGTGTTGAAATAAATGTCTTCGAAAATTTTTCTTCCTGGAAAAAATAAACGGTTTTCCTGAAACAAGCCCTTCACCTCAAGCAAGGGTGATAGAAAAGCTAACCAGACTCCTCAGAAGAGATGAACCTGACTCTAATGCTCTCTTTGCATCTTTGGCTTCTTTGTGTGAAAAGACACTTAATTATGACATTTCAATACTGAAATAAAATTAGTTTAGGACTTATTTCTCACTCTTGAGAGGAAATTATGCTCCATTTTTAACAGTGCAAAACAACTACCAATTCATCTGTGGAGTGAATATCTGTGTTATTTTGGTGCACATACAGCTAACTGTACACAACTTCTGCTCAGGGCTTCTCTTCTTAGGTGCAACTTGGCATCCAAACTCCTGATTACAGAAACTTATGGAAACCTCACATGCCACAATGCCAGCACTGCCAACTCCTCTTATTGGTTAAATTTATTTAGCAACAATTACCATGATCAACTAGAGTGGCATAGTTTGTTTATATCCCATATTTGTGCCTTGTTATAAAGGATCAAATAAGAGACTTAGAGAACTATATTATCCAGTTTAATCTAAATATTTTTGTACCAAATAGAGTATGTGGAACTTCATAATATCCCTAGATAATGAATCATATATTAAGGTATTGTTTAATATATTAGTAAAGTCTAAAAACTGTATAATAAATATTAAAGACTCCAGAGTCAATGTAGTTTCACTACTCCTTAAGTGCCTCTGGCAAAGACTTAATTTAGATTTAATAAAAGGGTTATTATATTATTTATTTGATTATAAATATGCTAATGTAATTGCCATGTTATAAATACTTCTGCTAATGAAATACTAGCTGACTTATGGAGGTTTATTTAGGCACAACTAGCAGGTTATTAAGATCTATGAGTTGAAGTTCAATAACCATGTTCTCAAGAATCCATTGATATTTAATAGGTAATAAGCACATTATACTCAATGCATTGCCTTTAGATGTATTCTTTCTATCGAATGTTAGTTTAAAACTCATTATTAGTAGCATATTTACTTAGCTTTGATTATTTAAGAGATATTCATCTTAATAAAAAAGATTGCTATGCTCCAATAGATATTCATAATAATCAGTTTATATTTAATTAACGTATAATAACTCCCTCATTAAACCTAAATTAAATCCTTATTTGAAATACTCAATTTAAAGTGTAACTGAAACTATTGCTGTAGAAAATTACACAGCATTTGTTGTTATTGTTGTTCAGTCACAAGTCATGTCCCACTATTTCTAACACCATGGACTGCAGCACGCTAGGCTTCCCTGTCCTTCACCATGTCCTTGAGTGCAAGCAAACTCAAGTCCATTGAGTTGGTGATGCTATCTAACGATCTCATCCTCTGCTGGCCTTTTCTCCTTTTGCCTTCAATTCTTCCCAGCATCAGGGTCTTTTCCAATGAGTCGTCTCTTCACATCAGGTGGCCAAACTCCATCAGTATTTGAGCGTCAGCTTTAGCATCAGTCCTTCCAATGAATATTCATGGTTGATTTCCTTTAGGATTGACTGGCTTGAACTCTTTGCAGTCCAAGACCCTGAAAAGTCTTATCCAGCACCACATTTTGAAAGCATCAATTCTTTGGCACTCAGCCTTCTTTATGGGCCAACTCTCACATCCATACATGATTACTGGAAAAACCATAGCTTTGACTATACAGACCTTTGTGAGCAAAGTTCTGTCTTGGCTTTTTAATATGCCATGTAGGCTTATCAGAGCTTTCCTTCCAAGGAGCAAGCATCTTTTAATTTCATGGCTGCAATCACTATCCACAGTGATTTTGGAACACAAGAAAAAAAAATCTGTCACTGCTTCCACTTTTTTCCCTTATGTTTTCCATGAAGTGATGGGACTGGATGCCATGATCTTAGTTTTTTGAATGTTGAGTTTTAAGCCAGCTTTTTCACTCTCCTCTTTCACTCTCATCAAGAGGCTCTTTGGTTCCTCTTCACTTTCTGCCATCAAAGAAATATCGCTACAGGAAATTACACAGCTTACCCTTTCATAAACACAGTGAGAGATGATGCTAACCACCCAAGATGGAACTTCACAAGACATTGAAGAATGTTTATACAGTATAAGACCACATATATAGATCATGAAATAGGACAAATTAAGCGACATTTCTTATTGAATTCATAAATATTTTCTACAATCAATAAATTCTAATTAATTAGGAAGTAAAGAACTGATGCTTTTGAATTGTGGTGTTGGGGAAGACTCCTGAGAGTCCCTCAAACTGCAAGGAGATCCAACCAGTCCATTCTGAAGGAGATCAGCCCTGGGATTTCTTTGGAAGGAATGATGCTAAAGCTGAAACTCCAGTACTTTGGCCACCTCATGCGAAGAGATGACTCATTGGAAAAGACTCTGATGCTGGGAGGGATTGGGGCAGGAGGAGAAGGGGATGACAGAGGATGAGATGGCTGGATGGCATCACTGACTTGATGGACGTGAGTCTCAGTGAACTCCAGGAGTTGGTGATGAACAGGGAGGCCTGGCGTGCTGCAGTTCATGGGATCACAAAGAGTTGGACACGACTGAGCGACTGATCTGATCTGAACTGAAATTAAATACTGAAGCATTTGATGCTCTTAAATAAGATACACCAATTAAGGTGAAAGGGAAGCTGTACCAGATATTTTTCATTTCTCCCTTCAGACCCTCTCTTCACACTTTCCTATCTATGTCTTTGACTCAGGTGGCTGACCTTTAAGGAATAGTTCATCAGGGTTCATTGACCTCTAGATTCCAGTTGGGTTTGGCCAACAGGAAGCTCCATTAAGAAATTGCAGTGAAAAGGTGGAATTTAGGGTCTTTATCCTTTCATCTCCTTTTGCTTAGTTATGTTTGCCAATGTTTATGTTTCAGTACTTAGAGCCATAGGTTCTACCTGACAACCTTTCTGATAGCTTTAGTTCTCATTGCATTTCAGCATCTCTTCCTTCTCTCTGCTCTTTCAAGTTTGGGGAAGGTAATGGTTTCCTCTGTTTGCCAGCTGTAGGGTGTTTCTCCCTTACTGGTTCCCTTCAGTTCAGTTCAGTCGCTCAGTTGTGTCCGACTCTTTGCGACCCCATGAATCACAGCACGCCAGGCCTCCCTGTCCATCACCAACTCCCGGAGTTCACTCAGACTCATGTCCATCGAGTCAATGATGCCATCCAGCCATCTCATCCTCTGTATTCCCCTTCTCCTCCTGCCCCCAATCCCTCCCAGCATCAGAGTCTTTTCCAATGAGTCAGCTCTTCGCATGAGGTGGCCAAAGTACTGGAGTTTCAGCTTCAGCATAATTCCCCCCAAAGAAATCCCAGGGCTGATCTTCAGAATGGACTGGTTGGATCTCCTTGCAGTCCAAGGGACTCTCAAGAGTCTTCTCCAACACCACAGTTCAAAAGCATCACTTCTTCAGCACTCAGCTTTCTTCACAGTTCAACTCTCACATCCATACATGACCACTGGAAAAACCATAGCCTTGACTAGACAGACCTTTGTTGACCTGCCCATATCTTTGCAAATATTCTATTAATAAAATTATCTGCTTTTAATCTCCAGTTAATCCTTTTGACTGTGTTACCTATTTACACCTATTTCAGAACTTGGACTGATATTCAACTTAAATTAATAAATAATAACTAAAATAGTAGCAAGAAACCTTTGCAAAACACTTTCATGTCCATTGTTCCATTGTACGCTAAAGAAATTTATTCTAGGTCAGACAAGTTTTCTGCACATGGTTAATAAATGGAAAAGCCAAAAATCAAATCCAGGTCCCCCAATTCTATATCCTAAATATCTTCTATTATATCAAATAACCAGAAGAATTAAATCCTACTTAGTTTAAAACAACTTTAGTTCTACTAAAGCAGTAGTTGACAAGTTTTTCACGCCATAGAATCCCTCTTCAAACAAAATACAAAATATTTCAACAAATAAAACATAAAAGTAGAGCATCTTTGGTTGAGGTAATCTTTAGTAAAACTTTTCAGACCATGTGGAGATTATGTCAGAAAATCCTGTTCCTGGGTTTGTCACAAGTCTGAAGCCTGCCCATTTATAACACCCTATATCCCTGACTATAGTGACTGGTTCACCAAAAATCACATCATCCAAATGTCTAATGTTTTCTCCCTATGGCTACTTTTTTTCTGGAATGTCAAGCTGAAAATATAACAAAAGCCTTAGAACTATCAGTAGTTATCTTGATGTCATACAAACAAAACTAGCCAAATATAGAGAAAGCCTGAACCAAGTAGAGGGGATCAGAATGTTTTAATAAGACCCTTTGAATCTATGGATTCAACCAAGACCAAAGACAGTGCTATCTTTGGAATTAGCAGGTATGGGAATCAACGAAGTCTCTTTCTGATTAAGTTGGTTTGAATTGGATTTCTATCAGTCACAACCAAAAAAACAGAGCTCCACCAAAGTTACATAAGTAGTTAGTTCAGTTCAGTTTAGTCATTCAGTCGTGTCTTTTACAATGAGTCAACTCTTCGCATGAGGTGGCCAAAGTACGGAGTTTCAGCTTTAGAATCATTTCTTCCAATGAACACCCAGGACTGGTCTCCTTTAAGATGGAGATCTCCATCTTTCATCAAGAGGCTTTTTAGTTCCTCTTCACTTTCTGCCATAAGGGTAGTGTCATCTGCATATCTGAAGTTATTGATATTTCTCCCGGCAATCTTGTTTCCAGCTTGTGCTTCCAGCCCAGCATTTCTCATGATGTACTCTGCATATAAGTTAAATAAGCAGGGTGACAATATACAGCCTTGATATACTCCTTTTCCTATTTGGAACCAGGCTGTTGTCCCATGTCCAGTTCTAGCTGTTGCTTTCTGATCTGCATATAGGTTGCTTAAGAGGCAGGTCAGATGGTCTGGTATTCCCATCTCTTGAAGAATTTTCCACAGTTTATTGTGATCCACACAGTCAAAGGCTTTGGCATGGTCATGAGAAACGCTGGACTGGAAGAAACACAAGCTGGAAGTGAAAGTGGAGAGTGAAAAAGTTGGCTTAAAGCTCAACATTCAGAAAACGAAGATCATGGCATCCGGTCCCATCACTTCATGGGCAATAGATGGGGAAACAGTGGAAACAGTGTCAGACTTTATTTTTGGGGGCTCCAAAATCACTGCAGATAGTGACTGCTGCCATGAAATTAAAAGACTCTTACTCCTTGGAAGGAAAGTTATGACCCACCTAGATAGCATATTCAAAAGCAGAGACATTACTTTGCCAACAAAGGTCTGCCTAGTCAGGGCTATGGTTTTTCCAGTGGTCATGTATGGATGTGAGAGTTGGACTGTGAAGAAGGCTGAGCGCCGAAGAACTGATGCTTTTGAACTGTGGTGTTGGAGAAGACTCTTGAGAGTCCCTTGGACTGCAAGGAGAGCCAACCAGTTCATTCTGAAAGAGATCAGCCCTGGGATTTCTTTGGAGGGAATTATGCTGAAGCTGAAACTCCAGTACTTTGGCCACCTCATGCGAAGAGCTGACTCATTGGAAAAGACTCTGATGCTGGGAGGGATTGGGGGCAGGAAGAGAAGGGGATGCCAGAGGATGAGATGGCTGGATGGCATCACTGACTCTATGGATTTGAGTCTGAGTGAACTCTGGGAGTTTGTGATGGACAGGGAGGCCTGGCATGCTACAATTCATGGCGTCACAAAGAGAAGGACACGACTGAGTGACTGAACTGAACTGAACTGATAAATCAGAAATAGATGTATTTCTGGAACTCTCTTGCTTTTTCGATGATCCAGCGGATGTTGGCAATTTGATCTCTGGTTCCTCTGCCTTTCCTACAACCAGCTTGAACATTTGGAAGTTCACGGTTCACGTATTGCTGAAGACTGGGTTGGAGAATTTTGAGCATTACTTTACTAACATGTGAGATGAGTGCAATTGTGCAGTAGTTTGAGCATTCTTTGCCATTGCCTTTCTTTGGGATTGGAATGAAAACTGACCTTTTCCAGTCCTGTGGCCACTGCTGAGTTTTCCAAATTCACGGCCTCATCTTTCAGCATTTGAAATAGCTCAACTGGAATTCCATCACCTCCACTAGCTTTGTTCATAGTGATGTTTTCTAAGGCCCACTTGACTTCACATTGCAGGATATCTGGCGCTAGGTGAGTGATTACACCATTGTGATTATCTGGGTCGTGAAGATCTTTTTTGTACAGTTCTTCTGTGTATTCTTGCCACCTCTTCTTAAGATCTTCTGCTTCTGTTAGGTCCATACCATTTCTGTCCTTTATCGAGTCTATCTTTGCATGAAATATTCCCTTGGTATCTCTAATTTTCTTGAAGAGATCTCTAGTCTTTCCCATTCTATTGTTTTCCTCTATTTCTTTGCATTGATCTTTGAGGAAGGCTTTCATATCTCTCCTTGCTATTCTTTGGAACTCTGCATTCAAATGGGAATATCTTTCCTTTTCTTCTTTGTTTATCACTTCTCTTCTTTTCACAGCTATTTTTAAGGCCACTTCAGACAGCCATTTTTCTTTTTTGCATTTCTTTTCCATGGGGATGGTCTTGATCCCTGTCTCTTGTATAATGTTATGAACCTCCGTCCATATTTTATCCAGTACTCTGTCTATCAGATCTAGGCCCTTAAATTTATTTCTCACTTCCACTGTATAATCATAAGGGATTTGATTTAGTTCATTCCTGAATGGTCTGGTGGTTTACCCTACTTTCTTCAATATAAGTCTGAATTTGGCAATAAGGAGTTCATGATCTGAGCCACAGTCAGCTCCTGGTCTTGTTTTTGCTGACAGTATAGAGCTTCTCCATCTTTGGCTACAAAGAATAGAATCAATCTGATTTCAGTGTTGACCATCTGGTGATGTCCATGTGTAGAGTCTTCTCTTGTGTTGTTGGAAGAGGGTGTTTGCTATGACCAGTGTATTCTCTTGGCAAAACTCTATTAGTCTTTGCCCTGCCTCATTCCGTATTCCAAGGCCAAATTTGCCTGTTACCCCAGGTGTTTCTTGACTTCCTACTTTTGCATTCCAGTCCCCTGTAATGAAAGGGACACCTTTTTTTGGTATCAGTTCTAAGAGGTCTTGTAGGTCTTCATAGAACCGTTCAACTTCAGCTTCTTCAACTTTACTGGTTGGGGCACAGGCTTGGATCACTGTGATATTGAATGGTTTTCCTTGGAAAAGAACAGAGATCATTCTGTCGTTTTGAGATTGCATCCAAGTACTGCATTTCAGACTCTTTTGTTGACCATGATGGTTACTCCATTTCTTCTAAGGGTTAGTTAGTTAGGTAATTAATTAGTTCAGTAGTGACTTATTTGTTATCCAAAAGGCATGATTGTCCATGACTTGGAGCTTTATCTGGAGATTTGGTGGCTTATTTTAATACAGATTATTCTTGATGGTAGTTAAGTTGATCTTTGTAAAGAATTAATATTTTGAAAATTTTCCAAAATATACATAACTCTTCTGTGGAGAGTCAAAAGAGCACTAAGACCTCCAACTTTGTAGCTGTACCCTTTGCAAAACTTATTCTCCTATTCTGAACTATAATTCCTCATTGACCAACAAGTTAATATGACTAATCTTGCTTTTTTCACAGGTTTATTGTGAAGCTCAAATTAAAATTTTTATAATGTAGCAAATGTATTGTACAAAATATAAGGCGAGCTGTTAGTAGTTTACCAAATGTCCATTTTAATTATTTTCAATATTTTATGCATAAAAGCATATCAAATTATATTTCTGTATCATATATTCCAAAGGAGATGGTTTAAAAAATGTGCCACCATTTGTTTTTTTCAGTATGAATCCTGTAGTTAATGTTGTTAAAACATTTTACAAATGTTAATGATTAAGCCTTCTCAACAGTCCTCTGACACACCAGTGTTGTAAAGGGGAAACCTTTCACTGCTATAATGCAGACTTGTATTTAGTTTTTAGATTTTAAAAATTCACTTAGGGAAACTCTGGACATTAAAAATCAATTTAAAGTACAATTAAACTATTAGTGTATCCAAAAGAGACCAATAGCAACATTAGACTATGTCTGTTCTTGGGCCAAATGAGTGGGGCTTACAGGCAAATATCCAGACACTTAGAACATAATGGCCTAAAATGTCAACTATGGGAACAGAAAAAAGATGGGCAGACTGCAGATTTCAAAAGAAATCCATGTACATATTTTTCTACCTCCACATGCCTAAATAAACCCAACTCTGTCTTTGTTTTGTTTTATAAGCCAAAAGCTCAGTTGGTATGTGATAGGTAATAGCCACTTTATACTTGAGGTATTGCATTTAGATACCTTATTCCTATTGAATTTTTAAACTAATTATTGGTAAATTTACTTTTTACAATCAAAGTATATTTCCATCTTGCAACCTCATCTACCCACATGGTATAAACATTCTAACTGTCAAACTGGGATTTCCCTCCACTCGACACAGATCACATATTTGTCCAGAGTATGAGTGAGCCCAAATTTAAAGCTCATTCCACCATCCTGACTCCAGCTCCTAGGGGGAAAGAAAACAATTATTAGATGACCTAATAACAATTATTTTGATGACCTAAAAAATACTTTCTTAGTAGACAAAGTTAAAATTGGCATGTTTCCTTGGATTATTTGCATATTTTACACATACAAGACCATTGCTAAAATATATTATTCTGTATTTATCAATTATCAAGGAAGGGCAAAAAAAAAAAAGAAAAAGAGCAAGACAAGATATCTGGGAGTAATGATGTGAGATTAACACTTTGCACAGACTACAAGTGACATCCTCTCACATCCTTCTATGGCTCCAAGATAATTTTTATATGTACACTACTGACCGGCATAAATAGACTCAACTCACTTTATGTCTACACAGCAAATAACAAATGTTATAACATTTTTGTTTGGGTCCAGATCTCATAACTATAGTCCCATAAAATCACTAGATTGTTAGAACAAGAAGCTCTGTAGTTGTCTTTCCTCCCCACAGAAGAAAGTACAGTATGTGTGCTCTCTTTTCAGATTGCCTGGGTGTAAACTGACCTCACCTCTCTCTCCCCTTGTACTTGACTTCTTTGCATTCAATTTCTTCATATGTAGAGGTAATGATAGAGCCTGGATTATGGAAAAGGACCTGATGTGTGCCTCATATAATAATAATTATTATTATTATTCACTTAATAATTTGTTGCCTAAGTGAGCACCTAATATTAACACTTGTAAGCACCTCCTGGAATATTAATTCTGCTTCAAATCCCACTCTGAACCTTGTCCAGTTAGCTCCAACTCAGCTTTTAGATTTCTTTTGGTCACACACACACCTCAGTCTAGATTCTGCCTTCCTGTTAAAGTTTTCATACAACTGCACTTTTTTTCAGATATGATTACTACTTATTAATGTATACTTTTGAGTTTTTAATGTATACTTTTGAGCTTCCCTGATAGCTCAGTTGGTAAAGAATCCACTTGAAATGCAGGAGACCCAGGTTCGATCCCTGGGTGGGGAAGATCCGCTGGAGAAGGGATAGGCTATCCACTCCAGTATTCTTGGGTTTCCCTTGTGGTTCAGCAGCTAAAGAACCCGCCTGCAATATGGGATTCCTGGGTTTGATCCCTGGGTTGGGAAGATCCCCTGGGAAGGGGAAGGCTAGCCACTCCAGTGTTCTGGCCTGGAGAATCCCCGGACATGGCAAGTGAGCAACTTTCACTTTCACTTTGAGTTCTTATAATTTTGATATTTGTATCCTCCCCTAAACTCTAAGTTCCACAGAGGTGATGTTTTGCTCACAATTTTTTTGTAGTGCCTAGCAGTGTCTGTACACAATAGGCCTTCAATAAACACTTGCTGAATGAATAAAGGAAAGAATAAAAGAATCATTATAATATAGGCCTTATTTTATTTCTCTTTACTTCTACATGTTTTCACTCCTTGAACAACCAATGCTTCATAAATATGGTACTCTTTCCTATTCAACCTTTTCCTATAATTCCATCCGCCTTGCCTAAACTATTGACTTATTTTTCTTGATGCTGTTAGGCAAAATCATCTCTAAACTCAGCATTTTGTAAGACTTATAATTTGACTAAAACAGAACACAAGCAATGAATTTCCTAATAGCACTCCCACACTGATTCTAACGCAGTCTCTTTTTTTTCTACAGCAATATCATGGGATTAAAAGTTTCCTTTATATTGCCAAATTAATCAATATGCCTTTTTATGCCCACTATGGCTTACTCACTATGGCAAGGTGTCCTATTTATAACAGACATTGTGTCTGCTTCAATTGCTTTAGGTAGCACACAACTATGTAAAGAGTCAATGACAAATAAATACATGTTGATGGCAATAAATAAATTGGTGGCCACAAAGCCAGGGAAAATTCTGGAGTCAGAATTCCAAGGAGTTAATTGCCAAAAGGCAATAAAACTGCTTAGGAGCTCCATGTGGAATGGACGTTGGCAATTACAAATGCAGTACGAATATTAGAGAGGCCCACATCTGAGCAGAGTCATCACCATCTCCATGGAAACCATCCCCTGCCCCCTTGTAGGGAGAAAGCAGCAGCTGTTCAACAGTACACAACCAAGAAAAATGCAAATCAGTCGGAAGTGGAAAACTCAGGATCCATTTCAAATTGTTAAGGGGATGAAATCTGAGGTAAAGGAATGAAATTAAGGAAGCCATGATTTAGCAAATAGGCTCCAGCAGCCTCCTGTGCATTGTGAAGAGTGCCAGGGAGGTAGAGGGGCAAGGGAACAAGAATTCACATCAAACATCATTACATTGCTATGTTGGAATAATACATGGCAAGAATTTTGAAAAGTGCAATTCAAGGAGAAAAGCATAGTTTTAAGAAGGAAACTAGTGGAGATATGTTTGGGGTTAGTTTTGAAAAAGAATGAATAAAAGAAAGTTAGGTATGCCATTAAGTACCACATAGAAAAAAGTTGGAAAAGGAAGAGAAATAAAAGATTGTATTCTGTGGGCATAACTGATAAACATGGTTGCTTTATATAATTCTTTCATGTGCTTTTATGAGTTTTTATGTGTTTCTCATGTATATATGCTTTGCAAATAATGGGGATGATTCCTTGATAACAGTTGGGATTACAGATAGTTTCATCTGTGAATCAGTTTTTGTACTCTCCCAACAGTGACAGTGATGCTAGATATCTATAGAAGAAAGTTCTGTATTTTGAATGCCATTCACCAATTAACTTTTGTGAAAGACAGGGAACGCCATTTCAATAAAAAATATCTGTGCTTCTAGATATCATAAATCCTACGTTCAGGTACAATAAAGCTTTAAAAGTACATATTTAAAAGAAAATGCTGACTTCCTGATAAAATATTAATACTGTTACTCAAATTAAGTCACTAGATAGGGATGCAAAGCAGACAAAGTTATTGTTAGGTTTAGCCTGATAGCTTAGGCTGTGAAGGAAAAATAGCAAACTTCACTCAGTGAAAAACACTTATATGATAGCCAAGTTCCTTAACTTCTGTCCAGCACATTCTGCAATTTCTTAGGATTCTGGGCATGAATAAAGAGTCAGGGGCAGCAACAATGGAAACTGAGCACGAAGCTCCAAATCAGGAAACAAGAAGCACATTCTAGAAACACCCCAATCTTGCTTATCTTTCACCCATTCCTATCACCTGTCACCTCCTGAGACTCCTCTCATTATTTTGTATTATTTTATCATTCTCTGTGGGTGTGACAAGTGATTTAGGATACAAGTGGCTTGGGATCCATATGTTATTAAATATCATGTTATAAAGATGCTAATATAATCTTTAATAGTATTCATACTATATAAAAACAAATTTTTACTTTTCCCATTTAACAAGTGATGCATACTGTTTCATTTACTTTAAATTAATTATGTAATAAAAAGCATGAATTGTCAACAAATAAATTCAAAAATGAAATATATTGTTTTTTGTTTGGAGAACTAATGTGTACTAAAATGTAGATTAAAATTTAACCATGTCTCAAAAACGCAAGATGAAAAACTTTTTACTGACATAATTTGGAGTCTTTGGAAACTGCATTTAAAGAAACAACTGTTTTATTTTTAATTTGCCTATGATTTTTTTCTACATGATGGGATATAAATGTTCTTGGGTTGTTTTTTTGTTTTTGCCAGCAGATTGCAAATAGCAGGCTGAGGATGTAAACATTCTTTATTCCAATATATCAAAAGCCAATTGGATTCAATTATCACTATCTCTTCAAGTATCAGGTAAGTCATAAAAGAACATCTGACTTCACGCAAAAATACATCATGTTCCTGGAAGGTAAGCCTTAATATTGTAAACACATGAATTTCCCCCACATTAAACTAAAATTTCAGCTAAATATCTTTTAAAACCCCAACAAGATATTTTTATAGAATTTGATAAAGTGATTCTACTTCTAAAAAAGAAAATGTTTAAGAGATCTTAAAAAAATTTTTTAAGAGAGATCTTATTTTACCAGATAACAAGATATGTTATACACCTACAGAAATTCAAATAGTATGATATTGGTATGAGAAATAGATCAAAGAGAAATAAACTAACTTACTTATGCAAATGTGTTAGGTGTTAAACTTGATATATCAAATTTTGTGGGCAGAGCATAAACAATTCAATAATGTTGAAGTAACTAGCTCACCAGATTCAAATATTTTTATGACTTTGGTTTAGGAAAATCTTAAGATGCAAAAATAAATACCAGCAAGTATTTAGTGACAGTTAAATTTTAATTCATTAATTTTTTGTGTAATTGAAGATGATCATAAAAAGAGTCAAAATATACACAAAAACATTAGCACCGTAAGTAGGAAAGGATTTATAGTAACAAAATCAGATCAGATCAGATCAGTCGCTCAGTCGTGTCCAACTCTTTGCGACCCCATGAATCACAGCACACCAGGCCTCCCTGTCCATCACCAACTCCCGGAGTTCATTCAGACTCACGTCCATCGAGTCAGTGATGCCATCCGGCCATCTCATCCTCTGTCGTCCCCTTCTCCTCTTGCCCCCAATCCCTCCCAGCATCAGAGTCTTTTCCAATGAGTCAACTCTTCGCATGAGGGTTAGTGGCCAAAGTACTGGAGTTTCAGCTTTAGCATCATTCCTTCCAAAGAAATCCCAGGGCTGATCTCCTTTAGATGGACTGGTTGGATCTACTTGCAGTCCAAGGGATTCTCAAGAGTCTTCTCCAACACCACAGTTCAAAAGCATCAATTCTTCGGCGCTCAGCCTTCTTCACAGTCCAACTCTCACATCCATACATGACCACAGGAAAAACTGTAACAAAATAGACTGTCTTTAAAATAAAATGAAATAATCCAATGGAAAATTATAAGTAAAAAATTCATAGATGAGGAAATATACAAATTATCAGAAGCCCCAAAATTAATTATTAGTATTTAATGTTTGTCAGAGTATTTAAAAAATATACTTTCATTATTGAGTTGTATGGGATTTTTGGAGGGAAATTTGACAATATCTTATTTTGCAAGCTTATAAAATGTATTCCCTTGACCATCATTTTATTTGTAAGAAGTTGTTATGCAGAAATATTAATATATTTGAAATGCTTAAACAGTAATTAGATATTCACTACAAGTGATAAAATCTGTAATACATATGCACATATAGATTTACATATACGTGTGAATGGGTAGAGATAGATTTTGGGGACCTGTGCTACACCTCCTGATTTACTATTTGGGTGGATGGTATCCAGGATTTTTATGTTTTTAATACTTCTCAGAAATTTTCATGCAGCTGTATTTACAAATTGCTGGAGCTAAGTCAACACAAAGGAGAACTCTTGGGCAGCCACATTGTTCATTCATTCAGAAATATTAATTGAATGCTTATTATGTGTCAGTACTTGTTCTAGTCTCAGGAAGGTCAGTAGTAAATCAAATAACAACTTTGACCTAACAAAGCCTCAATTTTGTTAGGAAAGACAAAAGATTAAATATACAAATGTATTGCAAAGAATTCCCAAAACTAGGTGTGCATTTGCATTTTCTTATTCAATAGATACAAAATATACAGCCACACACTTTCAAAGATATTGAACATTTGTTATGTGAAAGAGTTCTTTACACTGAAAACCAAATAATTCAGATCTTTGTTTTCTAGTTAGTGAATTGTGTATTGCCCTGGGTTTCAAGAAATCATTTCAGAATATTCATACCAGTTAGAGTAATGGTGTGTTAGTTTTGTTTATACCAGTAACAATCATTGTTGAGATTGAAGTGGCATTTATTTAAATGAGAGAGTTCCGTGGAGCAATGACAGAGAACACATGCCTCAGAGTTATATAAGAGCAGTATATACTTATACATCAGGTCTTACTACCCACAGAGTGAAGAGGAATTTCTGGGGTAAATCTAATCTTAAAGTGAAAGTGAAAGTGTTAGTCACTCAGTTGTGTCTGACTCTGTGACATCATGGACTGTAGTCCACCAGGCTCACCAGGCTCCTCTGTCCATTGTACTCAGGCAAGAATCTGGAGTTGGTAGCCATTGTCTTCTCCAGGGGATCTTCCCCACCCAGGGATCAAACCTGGGTCTCCTGCATTGCAGGCAGATGGTTTACCATCTGAGCCACCAGAGAAACCCCAACTCTAATCTTACCTATGGTAATTTTCCATAACCCTAGTCGTATGGGCTTCCCTGGTAGCTCAGATGGCAAAGCATGTGCCTGCAATGCAGGTGACTAAGGTTCAATTCCTGGGTGGAGAAGATAGTTTTCACAATTCTGGAGGCTAGGAAGTTCAGGATCAAGGTACCAGCCAATCCAGTTTCTGGTTGGCAGAGGAACATCTCCTTGCTGTACCCTCATACAGTGGGGAGAGAGAGAGGGGGGAAGCAGTTTTCTTGTGTCTCTTATAAGGGCATTGATCCATTCATGAGGGCCCCATTCCATGATCTGATTACCTCTCACATACTATCTGCAACATATAACTGCCCCCTTCCTCTGGAGAGACAACTCTTGTGTTCCAATTAGACTCTTGTAACTTCCTTACCCAAGCTTCCCAAGTGGAGCTAGTGGTAAAGAACCTGCCTGCCAATGCAAGAGACATAGAAGACAGGGTTCAATTTCTGGACCAGGAAGATCCCCTGGAAAAGGCAACCCACTCCAGTATTCTTGCTTGTAGAATCCCATGGACAGAGGAGTCTGGCGGGCTACAGTTAATAGGGTTACAAAGAGTCAGACACGACTGAAATGACTTGGCATGCACACAACGTAGCTTTCTTACCCACAGCTCTCAGTTCCAGTCACTTTCAGTCAAATATTTTCAGTGTGCTTTTGAACTGAGAATCTTGTTGAGCATGATGTTAATCATGCGCATGTCTTTTGCTCAAGCACACTTATCATCACTCTCTTCTATATGAGCCTTGAGCCGCACATTTCAGAGCCAAATTTGAGTTTTCTACATGAAACCAAGAGCTATTAAATAACTATATATAAGTGTATAATTTTTGTTTGTTTGTTTTTATAAGTAGAATGCGATTTTTGGAATTAGTAATTAGAGTTTATCAATATTGTAAAGTAAAAAAAAAATAAAGTTTATTAAATTTGTTTAATGTAGGTTTTTACACAGTCTCTACTGCACTAAAATGTCAAAATAAGAAATATAATAAATCTGAGCCTGACAAAATACCTACAAAAAAGAGATGAGCTGTAAATCACTTAGGTCATCCAGGTCCTTGGTATTTTCCAAAGGGTAGGTCACTGATGACCTGTATCGTGTATGTGTGTATGTAAAAAGTTTGAAAATATAACTCCAGTCAATATTTACCTTCATATGAACTTCAGAGGAAGAATGAAAGGGATAAGAAGCATTAAGTATTATGCTTGCTTTTTAATCAATATACTTTTATACTGTTGGATTTTAAAAATAACATTTCGATATTTCCTGTTTAACTTAAAAATATGTATTGATATTTCATAGAAGGATCTTGATCAGATAAATGATCTGGGTAGATCACCTAATGATGAATTTCTATTTTTATTTTATGCTTATTCATTTGTGTTTAAACAGCAGGGTTCTTTGTGAACCCTGTGCTTAAACAATTATAATTTGGGTATAAATTAAAAATGTATCCATATATATATATGTATAATATAATTACATGTTCATAGAAGCCATAAATATCATGCTGGCTATCAAAATTTAGTTGAATGATGTGTTTAAGACATGATGTATTAATCTGATTTCCATTCAAACCTCCATCTATTCACATAGAACATACGAAGAAGTTCTCTGAATCTTTAGTGTTCATGATGGTGGTATAATGGGATTTATGCTTGTGGCTTTTTGTGTTTTAATTTTTTAAAAAATCATAGAAATGAATATAAATATCATTTGTTGCAGGTACTTTCAGTGCATGACCTATAAATTTTGACCCTTACCATTTGTATTAGTTATGGTTCTCCAGAGAATCAGAATATATATGCATATATTATAGTAATAGATAATATATGTTATAATATAATATGCATTACACGCTATATATATGCAAAATATGTATATAGTACTCATACATATATGAGGGTGAGAAAGAGAGATCAATTTGAAGAAATTGGCTCACCCAATTATGAAGTTGACATCTGAAATTGCATAGGGCAGGCTGGAAACTCAGGCAGGGTTTTGAACTTCAGCCTTGAGGCAAAATTTCTTCTCCCAAAAGCTCAGTTTTGGCTCTTAAGTCTTTCAACTGGTTGGACAAGGCCCATCCACATTTTTAATCATAATCTCCTTTACTTAAAATCAGCTGATTTTAGATGTTAACCACCTTTACAAATTACCTTCACAGCAGCATTTAGGTTAATATTTGATGAACTAATTGGATAACATAACTTAGAAAAATGAACAACTAAGACTAACCATCACATCCTTTTAATAGCCAATATTCAAATGTGTGCAAGCTTTTTCTAAGGACTTCCTTAGATCTCTGCTCTGTGTATGCGATCCTCTCTGTCTCTCTGTTAGTCACTCAGTCGTGGCTGACTCTTTGGACCCCATGGATCATAGCCTACCAGGCTCCTCTGTCCATGTGATTCTTTTGGCAAAAATATTAGAGTGGGTTGCCAATGCCTTCTCCAGGGCACTTTAAGCCACCCAGTCTATGGTATTTTGTTATAGCAGCCTGAACTGACTAAAACAATCCCAAATAGCCAAATCTGAAGGACTACTGATCTAAGATAACTGATTAAGAACTTGAGATAGGGCAATGGTTCTAGTTAATGGGCTCAGGCACCACAGGTCAGCAACTTTCTTGACTTATAAGGACAATGGACAGTTTATTAGGGAAAAACTTGTGTCTAAATTCCTGCTAATAATTCTCAACTAATCCAATGTGTCAAACAATTCAGAGCTCATAAATATTCTACTTCTCAGCTTACCAGTGACCTGTTGAGTCTTATTCATGGCTAGTGTGTTCAGGCAAACACAACTTCCATATAATCTAATGGGTTAGAGAATGCATTTTGCAAATAGAACAACATATGCTGAATTTTCTCCCGCTGAGAAAGCTTCAAAAGGTGTAGCAGTCCTCCAATATAAAATCCAAATATGGATGAGTTGCACTAGAATAAAAGTGAAAGTGTTAGTCAGTCAGTCGTGTCCAATTCTCTGTGACCCCACGGACTGTAGACTGCCAGGCTCTTCTGTCCATGGAATTCTCCAGGTAAGAATATTGGAGTGGGTTGCCATTCCCGTCTCCAGGGGATCTTCCTGACCCAGGAATTGAACCTGGGTCTCCAGCACTGTGGGCAGATACTTTACTAACTGAGTCACTGGGGAAGTCCATTAGAATAAAGGTCTATAACAAAATGATGAATTTTAATTCACTCTCACCAGGGAATTTATTCCCTAATGTAAAGTAAAAAGACACCCTTTATAAACTTCTGTTTTAATCTTCCATTTACACAGGATCACTGTCAACTAGCAGTTTCCTGTAAGTTATTATTTTTAATTTCTAAAGGAAAACAATATAGTACCTTTATACAACTATAATACTTGACAGAGTACTCAATCATACTTTACAACCCCACTCATAAATGTAACATTCTTAGACATCAGCGTTTATGATTTTCAGAATAACAGGTAAAATTAGGTAGTAAGACCCCTAAGCTGATAGTGTGAAACAGTCCACCAATACATGAACACATACATATGTATATATTTCTGATATTATGTATGTTCAGTTCAGTTCAGTCGCTCAGTCGTGTCCGACTCTTTGCGACCTCATGAATCACAGCACGCCAGGCCTCCCTGTCCATCACCAACTCCCAGAGTTCACCCAGACTCATGTCCATCGAGTTAGTGATGCCATCCAGCCATCTCATCCTCTGTTGTCCCCTTCTCCTCCTGCCCCCAACCCCTCCCAGCATCAGAGTCTTTTCCAATGAGTCAACCCTTCACATGAGGTGGCCAAAGTACTGGAGTTTCAGCTTTAGCATCATTCCTTCCAAAGAAATCCCAGGGCTGATCTCCTTCAGAATGGACTGGTTGGATCTCCTTGCAGTCCAAGGGACTCTCAAGAGTCTTCTCCAACACCACAGTTCAAAAGCATCAATTCTTCGGCACTCAGCCTTCTTCACGGTCCAACTCTCACATCCATACATGACCAATGGAAAAACCATAGCTTTGACTAGATGGACCTTTGTTGGCAAAGTAATGTCTCTGCTTTTGAACATGCTATCTAGGTGGGTCATAACTTTCCTTCCAAGGAGTAAGTGCTTTTAATTTCATGGCTGCAGTCACCATCTGCAGTGATTTTGGAGCCCCAAAAAATAAAGTCTGACACTGTTTCTACTGTTTCCCCACCTATTTCCCATGAAGTGATGGGACCAGATGCCATGATCTTCGTTTTCTGAATGTTGAGCCTTAAGCCAACTTTTTCACTCTCCACTTTCACTTTCATCAAGAGGCTTTTTAGTTCCTCCTCACTTTCTGCCATAAGGGTGGTGTCATCTGCATATCTGAGGTTATTGATATTTCTCCTGGAAATCTTAATTCCAGCTTGTGCTTCTTCCAGCCCAGCGTTTCTCATGATGTACTCTGCATAGAAGTTAAATAAGCAGGGTGACAATATACAGCCTTGACATACTCCTTTTCCTATTTGGAACCAGTCTATTGTTCCATGTCCAGTTCTAACTGTTGCTTCCTGACCTGCATATAGATTTCTCAAGAGGCAGGTCAGGTGGTCTGGTATTCCCATCTCTTTCAGAATTTTCCACAGTTTATTGTGATCCACACAGTCAAAGGCTTTGGCATAGACAATAAAGCAGAAATGTTTTTCTGGAACTCTCCTGCTTTTTTGATGATCCAGCAGACGTTAGGAATATATAATTTATACATATGTACAATATGTATTTAGAAACAGGAAGACCCTGAATCCTTCAGTTTACTGAGAGGCGACTAGGTCCAAAGAAAATAAATGACTTAAGGTTACAGTAGTGAGAAAAAAACCAAAAGCCTAAGTATCATGACTGTAGACCAATGCTTTTCCCACATAATATTATGATTTTATATTTTGAACAAAGAATGAAATGCAGACACCTCCTTTTGACCCCAGCTTTCAGGTGCTGAAATTCACCATCTCTGAGATTTGGATTCTTTTCATAAGGCTCTATTTTGGAAAGACCAATTGCCATTTTAATGCAACTTACTGATCATGCAGACAGCCAGCCTCTCATAAATCATGTAAAGTACCTGAAAATATGATTTATGAGTTAAGTTATGGGAAACGGGGTCCTTTAATATCCTTAACTCTTCAGAATGTTGCTACCTATCAAAGTCCCCTTTCCTGACTCAACTGAAGGTGTGTCTGTATGTTTTAATCCCTAACTGCCCCTACCTCCACCCCAACAAACACTGACTTTTATCCATCCCCCCTCATCCATAAAGACTGTGAAACTTCTTTAATTTCATCGGCTGGCTATGAATTCTTCATTCAAACTCTTACTCAGTTTGTGCCTCTTTCAGAATACCTTACTGATGCATTGCCTTACATGGTAATTAAAGAACCGCACCTAATAGCATCCTACTATAGAATTAAAAAAGCCTAAGAATTACAGTTTGTTGTAGAAAATAGCCCACAAAAGATCCTAGAAAACCCAAGATGAAACTAATTTAAACCATATGCCTTGTTGAAAAGAAATATGGAAAAAATGTCTGTAATATGCAGTAAATGAGGCCCATAACTCAAGGGGGCCTCCAATGAGTTATATGTTAAATCCATATTTCACAACATGGTCATGCAGTTTTTTAGATCTCCCTGTCTATTAACCCTTTGCTTTGTGTGGGAGAGTTTCTAAGAATAACAGAGCTCTGTGGGTATTAATATATTCACATATGCAAGTAGAAATCCTATACCAATAGTTTTTTTTTTTTAACCCTCTCCCTTATGGCTCAATATATTATCGCTTCACCAAACCAACAAATTAAAAACAATTTCCAATCTCTTCCACAAATACCTAGTAGCTAAATGTTATTAATGCGTTTGTCTGAAAGGCGCATATTCAAACATTGCTCAGTTAGGGAAGAAGAATATACAGTGCTGATTGCTTGCAATCAGTTTCCGTAATCTATATTTCCTTCACGGAGGTGAAAGTTTATCTCGCCATAGAACAACAGTTATAATTTTGCTTCTATCATTCATCAACTCTGATATTTCCGTGTCTCAAATCATCATTTTCTGGAGCTATGGAGGAAGCAAGTTGTTGACTATTTTCTTTTTAACATACTCCTTTAAAAAAAAAAAAAAGTGTTTGCCTGCATATTATGGTTTATCATCTGTCTGTAAGAGACTCTAATAAATCACATTTGCTTTCAGCTATCATAGATTATTAGGCTTTCATAATCATGAAATAAACCCAATAGACTATTTCTATTTTCAGAATATTGAAAATCACTAGGTATCTGCCTTTTTGTATGAGTATGTGATTCCCTCATTCTTTAGGAGGGTAGTGTTACATTTAGACTCTGTCAGCATATTGTTTGTATAGCAATGATGCAGCCAACAAATTGTGATCCAGGACAGAGGAGAGGGAGTAAACACAGGAAATGGGGCTTGAATCGGCCTCTACCATCCTTCTGTTAAAAGCCTGAAGTTTATTTCACAATGTTAATCTCTCAACTTGTTCTCTTTCACCATGGCTCTTTTCATATACAATAATTGCTGATAATCTTGTGCAGAACAATACTTTGAAATCATTTCAGTTTTAAGAGAGTACATTAAGGCCATCAAATGGAATGAAGCCCCTAAAGGAGATTTATGTGAATTCTTTCTCAACACAATTACTGCAATTAGATACACGTATACCTTTGTGTCCTTAATATTGTAATTTTCATGGGGTGATGATTTGAAGGAGTTCCTTACTAGAAATAGATCTAAAATACAGGGTTTTGATGACAGTCTCAGCTAAACTAATTGTGTGAGCTGGGAACAAGGTAAT
This sequence comes from Bos grunniens, assembly GCF_055505025.1. Taxonomy (NCBI): domain Eukaryota; kingdom Metazoa; phylum Chordata; class Mammalia; order Artiodactyla; family Bovidae; genus Bos; species Bos grunniens. The sequence continues at coordinate 75,919,883 of NC_141170.1, forward strand.
GAGGACAGATGTCAAGGTCAATATAATTACTAATTTCTGAATCTGGGTTAATATTTCCAACCAAGAGCCTTGCATATAAGTTACAATGTATAACTACCACTAATGGAAAATTCAACTTTGGTTTTCTGGTATGGATGTAGTGGTTGCATTTTTCCCAATTGTGTCCTCAAGTGAACTTTATTTGTCAAAGAAACAAAACCAAATCTACTTTCTTGTTGACTCTTCATCATATCGAAAGATGCAGATGTGAACAACAAAAGAAGCACTTGGCATGATCCCTGGAAATGTGTGCATTCCAAAAGCAGCTCATAAATATCATATTTATCCTTTTGAGAGGAGACAGGCATAAAAGGGGAAAAATTCAAGGAGGAATCGTGGTGTTGGATTATTTACATTTCTAATAGTCCTAAAATTATTAGATAGCTATTTTTTGAATCTTTTCTTCCCTACCAGCCACAGACTGTCTTTACATCTTATGTCATAATTGCTATGAAAGGACCTTTTTCCAAATGGCACTCATTTCCAGGTTCTTATGCCTAAGTTGGATGATCAGCATGTTTCAAAGTGATATGAGTATTCCAGAAACAGTGTTTTAGAACTCTATCCACTTATCTTGGCTAGGATAAATCAACAAAGGTAGAGAGGTACTGATTAAAAGGCATGCTTCAATGGAAAATTATTTCAAAGCCAAAATTAATAGAAACTGTTCAACTAAACAGATTTAGGGGCCTGGGGAAAATTGGCATATAATAATACACAAAAAGGAGAGCAACAGAATCAATTCCTCTCTTTCTCTCACATATACAGTCAATAATAATACATACTTATCTTTATATTTCATATTATAAAAGTTTCCTTTAATTGGAGTTCTTTATTAAAATGTTCTTGTTGAACAGAATTCTATTCAACACAGTATTTCAGTGTTCCATAGAGAGTGTGGATGGCAAGCTCTATGAGTTGTAATTGTCCAACAGGTTTCTGGAACTAATTGGCTAATTGAGAAAGGCATCTCCTGCCTTAGGTTTGGCTGACTCTCCCCCTCCACAGTGTCCCACTGCCAGGCTGCCTCTCTCTGTCCTGACTTATTCCACTTTGACACTGAGCTTCGCCTTGTGCCAGTTGCTGAGTTCCACTGAGAAATCCTTCCCTTGTGGAACCAAACATTTAAAATCCTAATTAAAAAACACTTTCCAAATTCAACCAAAGAGAGAAAAGGAAATCTTTCCATCCCTCTTCCCTTTCTACTGACAACTTGTCTCTCTCTATTTTTCATCCAAATAAACAGAGCTCTGTAAATCTTGTCCAGAAGACACAGACTGAAAGAATTAATCAAAGTGTTGTTTATGAGCTGCTCAGAGCAGATTAAATGTTGTGTTGACAACACAATTTGCAAATTATCCATCAACATCAACAGACATACAGCAATGAGCCAAGCCAATCAGATACCTCTGGACACAAGAGGACTGTGTATTTCCTAGCCCTGCTTCCAAAAGTAAGTCCTTTGAAAGAGTTTTATCCAACATTATTTACAGCCTCATTGTTGCAGTTGAGTTCCTTTTACAATTTGTTTTGGACAATGTCAGCTTTCTTTTTGCCACATACAAGTCAAATTTTCTATCATAATCTGATCACAACAGTGCTTCCCAATCCTGCTTGACTACCACATTTCAAACACTTTATATACCAGTTCACCTCCAGATAGCCACCAGATCGCCATCTCTAGAAAATACCTAAAGCAGCCAGCCTTCAAAGTGATCCCAACCTTCCAGTATTCACACTCATACCCCTGTGTACAATTCTTCTACATGTAATAGGATCAACTGAGCGACCAATAGAATAGGACAGAAGTGGTAGTATTTCTCTTCTAAAGTTTTGTTCTTGCATCTTTAATGTGTTCCTGTATGTTTCTGAGTAGTTTTTCATTGTATTGTATATCACAATTTGTTTATACATTCACCTATTGATGAATATTAATTTCTAATTTTGACAACCACAGATAAAACTACTGTGAACATAAGTATACGATTCTTTTGTAAGCATATGCTTTCAATTCTCTTAAATAAATATCTATGAGTGGAATTGGTCACAACGAAGCTTTATGTTTTGTTTTATAAAAATTGAAAAACTTTTTTCAGTATAATTTTACAATTATAAACAAGGTATGATGGGCTTCCCAGGTGCTGCAGTGGTAAAGAATACACCTGACAATGCAGGCTTAAGAAACGCGGCCCCATCCTTGGGTCAGGAAGATCCCCTGGAGAGAGAAATGGCAACTCTCTCCAATATTCTTGCCTGGAGAATCCTATGAACAGAGGAGCCTGGCGGGCTACAGTCCATGAGGTCACACAGAGCTGGACATGACTGAAGCGACTTAACGCACACACACACACACACACACATACACACACACACACACCTGTGTACTGTCTACTAGTATCATTTATTCTTTCTCTTTTCCTCTTGTATACCTTCTTTTCAATTAATTTGATGTATTTTGTTATTCTATTTTATGTCCTCTATTGGCTTATTACCCACATTTCTTTTCTTTTTAATTACTGTTCTAGAATTTACAACATTCCCCCTTAAGTTTTCAAAGTCTATTTAGAACCAATATTGTATTACCTCACACTTTATACCTGATAATTCACCCATATCATTTCTAACATCACTACTGACAAACTTCCTGTTTTTACACTTCACAATTCCCACTTAACAAATGTAGTAACTTTTTGCATTTTCTTGTACCATAAAGCATACTTTCTAGATCACTACATTCATTTTAACCCTGCCTTCAATTTTATTATTTTTACATTAAATAGTCTTCAGTGTTTTAAGAAACTTATGAGAAAGAAAATGAGATTTTCTTTTATATTCTCCAATTCCTGGTTCTTTCCTTCCTAACTGTAGATCCAACTTTCCATCTGAAAAACACTCTTGAACATTTCTTGCAGTGCCAGTCTGCTGGGGATCCATGATCTCTGCTTGTATTTATCAAAAAATGTCTTTATTTCTTCTTTATTTTTGACATGCATTTTTGCAAGTTCAATTCTGAATTGAGAGTTTTAATTCTTTATTTTATTCTTTGTTTACTTATTCTTAATGTGGCATCCACAGCCTTCTAGATGCTGTTTCTTTTTAAAAGGTAGCAATTATTTGTACCATTATTTCCCTGTATGTAGTAACTCTTTGCTCTCTAATTGATTTCAATATTTTTTCTTAATCTTTGGATTTTAGCAAGCCTGATGTACCTCCATGTCTTTTTTTTTCTTTTTTTAATTAATCCACATTGCTGTTCTGAATCTCTTTGGTCTTTAAATTTTCATTTTTCCTTATATTTAGGATACATTAAAATATTATATAAGTATTTTTGTCTATACTATTCTCACTGTCCACTTCTGGGACTCTGATTATATGTAAGCATATCATATTATATTATATTATATGTAAATGGTTAATATTGTCCATTAGGTTTCTGTACATCTTTTACTTTTCTTCAGTTTTTTTTCTTTCATTTCCAAATTGTATCATTTCTATTTATCTGTCTTTAAATTTATTGACTCTATATTCTGCCATACTCAATTTTCTATTAAAATTATCTCGTTAATTTTTCTCTTCAGTTTTATTTTTCCAATCTTTAATTTTGATTTTTTAAATAGTTTTCATTCTTTGCTGAGATATCCTATCTACTCATGTATTTAGACCATATTTTATGTTAGTTATTTGAATTTATTGTATTTGAATTCTTTGAGCTTATTTATTAGTTGTTTTAACAGCATTTGTCCACAAGTCTATCAGGGCACCTTGGATTTGATTTCCAATATTTGCTAATTTTCCTTTACTTAACTCTTGATTACATTTTCCTGTTTCTTTGCATGTCTAGCTATTTTTATTATATACTGGACATTGTGAATAATATTGTAGATACCAGCCTTTTATCTTCCTCTGAAATTTGTTCATTTTTGTCCTATTAAGCATTTCAATTATGGCTCATCACCATTGAACTGTATTCACTTATTTTTGTTGTTAGATGGATCTGTGGAAAGCCAAAGACATTTTCTTCAGCTTCCCTACACTGCAGACTCCACCTCCAAACTCTCAGTTCTAAAGAGCTTGTCAGGGCTTCTTTTTGTTTTGGTTAAGGCTGGTCCAGAGTAGATTTAACTTCAAAGTATGGACCTTACTTCTGAGGAGAAGTAATTCCTGAAGTGTTTTACTCCTGAGGGGTCTTACTTTCTGATATATAACCTAGATTCAAAAGTATTACTGAGGTTTTTCTACATTAGTTAGGCCAGAATTCCAATATCCTTTAGCACTTTTGGTAACAATGTGTAGTCTTATACTGTATATGTGCACCCAGAACTCAGTCCAGAACTCATGAGGAACTCCTGTTCCAGAGAATGCTGGACGTGTCTATCACAAATAGCTTCTTTCTCTCCAGTGACCTGTCTAGTAGATTGCAGCTTCTTCAGGAGCCTCATATTTAAATATTAGTTACTTCAGCTCAGCAAGAATCACTTTATTTTCTTGGATTCTAACTCTTTGCATCACAGCTGGGAATTTGTCCCAGGCAGAGAACCAGAGAAATAATGGGACTCCCCTTACAAATTTCCCATTTTCAGGGATTGCTGTTCTGCTTCTTGTTGAAAATCTCAAATCCAATAATTCATATATTTTGTCCAATTTTATGGTTGTCTGTAGTTGATTATGATATAATGGTCTTATCTAGTATTCTATTATATTTTAATATGGTTTTTAAGTAAAGAAATTTCAACATTGATTATTCATGCTTGTGAATGAATTGTATTACATTGACTTCCAATTCCTAGTCTGAGTTTAGCAGACTATGTAATGACTCTGCCTGGGCCTCCCCAGTGGCTCAGTGGTAAAGCATCTGCCTGCAATGCAGGAGATGTGAGTTCAATCCCTGGATTGAAAGATCCCTTGGAGGAGCAAATGGCAACCCACTCCAGTATTCCTGCCAGAAAAATCCCATGGACAGAGGAGCTTGATGGGCTAAAGTTCATGAGCTCACAAGAATTGGACATAACTGAGCACACGTGAAAGTAATGATCCTGCCTCCTCAATATCATTTCAGTTCACTTCAGTCATTCAGTTGTGTCTGATTTGTCACCCCATGGATGACATTGAAAGGACTGATGTTGAAGCTGAAATTCCAATACTTTGGCCACCTGATGCAAAGAGCTGACTCATTTGAAAAGATCCTGATGCTGGGAAAGATTGAGGGCAGGAGGAGAAGGGGAGGACAGAGGATGAGATGGTTGGATGGCATCACTGACTCAATGGACATGAGTTTGGGTAAACTCTGGGAGTTGGTGATGGACAGGGAGGCCTGGTATGCTGCAGTTCATGGGGTCGCAAAGAGTCAGACACGATGAGCTGAAACTGAAACCACTCTGTAAGGAGCCCACTTTTGAATAAAAGCACAACAAGAAGAAACAAGACCATAAAACAGTAGATGTCTGATGACATTGTTGAGTACCTAGATTCAGTTCAGTTCAGTTGCTCAGTCATATATGACTCATTGTGCTGTGAATCGCAGCACACCAGGTCTCCCTGTCCATTACCAACTCCCAGAGTTCACTCAAACTCATGTCCATCGAGTCGGTGATGCCATCAAGCCAACTCATCCTCTGTTGTCCTCTCCTCCTCCTGCCCCCAACCCCTCCCAGCATCAGAGTCTTTTCCAATGAGTCAACTCTTCGCATGAGGTGCCAAAGTACTGGAGTTTCAGCTTTAGCATCAGTCCTTTCAAAGAACACCCAGGACTGATCTCCTTTAAAATGGACTGATTGGATCTCCTTGCAGTCCAAGGGACTCTCAAGAGTCTTCCCCAACACCACAGTTCAAAGGAATCAATTCTTCGGTGCTCAGCTTTCTTCACAGTACAACTCTCACAACCATACATGACCACAGGAAAAACCATAGCCTTGACAAGATGGACCTTTGTTGGCAAAGTAATGTCTCTGCTTTTTAATATGCTGTCTAGGTTGATCATAACTTTTCTTCCAAGGAGTAAGCGTCTTTTAATTTCATGGCTGCAATCACCATCTGCAGTGATTTTGGAGCCCCAAAAAATAAAGTCTGACACTGTTCCCACTGTTTCCCCATCTATTTCCCATGAAGTGATGGGACTGGATGCCATGATCTTCATTTTCTGAATGTTGAGCTTTAAGCCAACTTTTTCACTCTCCACTTTCACTTTCATCAAGAGGCTCTTTAGTTCTTCTTCACTTTCTGCCATAAGGGTGGTGTCATCTGCATATCTGAGATTATTGATATTTCTCCTGGCAATCTTGATTCCAGCTGTGCTTCTTCCAGCCCAGCATTTCTCATGATGTACTCTGCATAGAAGTTAAATAAGCAGGGTGACAATATACAGCCTTGACGTACTCCTTTTCCTATTTGGAGCCAGTCTGTTGTTCCATGTCCAGTTCTAACTGTTGCTTCCTGGCCGGCATATAGGTTTCTCAAGAGGCAGGTCAGGTGGTCTGGTATTCCCATCTCTTTCAGAATTTTCCACAGTTTATTGTGATCCACACAGTCAAAGGCTTTGGCATAGTCAGTAAAGCAGAAATAGATGTTTTTCTGGAACTCTCTTGCTTTTTCCATGATCCAGTGGATATTGGCAATTTGATCTCTTGTTCCTCTGCCTTTTCTAAAACCAACTTGAACATCAGGAAGTTCACGGTTCACATATTGCTGAAGCCTGGCTTGGAGAATTTTGAGCATTATTTTACTAGCATGTGAGATGAGTGCAATTGTGCAGTAGTTTGAGCATTATTTGGCATTGCCTTTCTTTGGGACTGGAATGAAAAGTGACCTTTTCCAGTCCTGTGGCCACTGCTGAGTTTTCCAAATTTGCTGGCATATTGAGTGCAGCACTTTCACAGCATCATCTTTCAGGATTTGAAATAGCTCAACTGGAATTCCATCACCTCCACTAGCTTTGTTTGTAGTGATGCTTTCTAAGGCCCACTTGACTTCACATTCCAGGATGTCTGGCTCTAGGTAAGTGATCACACCATCCTGATTATCTGGGTCATGAAGATCTTTTTTGTACAGTTCTTCTGTATATTCTGCCATCTCTTCTTCATATCTTCTGCTTCTGTTAGGTCCATACCATTTCTGTCCTTTATCGAGCCCATCTTTGCATGAAATGTTCTCTTGGTATCTTTGATTTTCTTGAAGAGATCTCTAGTCTTTCCCATTCTGTTGTTTTCCTCTATTTCTTTGCACTGATCACTGAGGAAGGCTTTCTTATCTCTCCTTGCTATTCTTTGGAACTCTGCATTCAGATGCTTATATCTTTCCTTTTCTCCTTTGTTTTCACTTCTCTTCTTTTCACAGCTATTTGTAAGGCCTCCCCAGACAGCCATTTTGCTCTTTTGCATTTCTTTTCCATGTGGATGGTCTTGATATCTGTCTCCAGTACAACGTCACGAACCTTTGTCCGAAGTTCATTAGACACTCTATCTATCAGATCTAGTCCCTTAAATCCATTTCTCACTTCCACTGTTTAATCATAAGGGATTTGATTTAGGTCATACCTGAATGGTTTGGTGGTTTTCCCTACTTTCTTCAATTTAAATTGAAGAGTACCTAGATTAAGTCCACCATATTCCTAGTCTTTCTACTTATGTAGATGAAGATTTCCCCTTTATAAATTTTCTCTTACAGATAACAAACTGAGTGCTGTAAAACCTTAAAATTGTCTCATCACAAAAAAGAAATGTCAATTATATAGCATGATAGAAGTACTATAGCTAACCAAGATGGCAAACATATTGACATATATAAATGCATCAACACTTTGTACACTTTAAACTTTCACAGTTATGCTCAGTTATATCTCAATAAAAAATAATAATGTTTCTGTTGTCTTCACCTGAATCAATTTTTTATGATAACAGATTTTCAGTGAGAGTTAACAAATATAAATATTGACATCTAACTTTTGAATATTTGAGACAATTCAGTAAATCAATGTTGTGGTTAACCTTTAAGGGGGCTTCTAACAATCTTTACTTCCTGATGCTTGTACCATGATGTAGTCTTTTCCAACAATAAATAGGTCTGGCTATCAACAGTGAAAGAAATGATAATGTGTATTTCTAAAGTTAAGTCATAGAAAAGCATTAACACTTATTTAGGTTAGCTTTCTTATTTAGCTTAGTTTCTTGGCTCTCTCCCTCTGGGAGAAGATAGTGTCATACCATGAAGATACTTAAATATCCCTGTGACTGTTCCACATAAACAGAAAAAGTCAGAAATTAAGACCTACCACCAACCATCAGTCAACTTGCCAATTACAGAGTGAGCCATTTTAGAAGCAATTTTGTCCCAGGCAAGCCTCCAGATGATGGGAATCCAGCACCCTGGGTGTTGTAACCTTGTGAGAAATCTGGGTCAGGACTTCCAGCCACACCATTCCTGAATTTCTGACCTGCAGACATAACAACAACAACAAAAAAACAATCATAGCTGTCTTAATTTTCTTAATTTTGAGGTACATTGTTACATAGCAATAGCTAACTAATATGATTATCAAGTATTTAATAAGCATGTAATTTTTAGAAGCAGGAGAATAAAATAGTAAATGATATCTTTCTGGTTAATACAATCTTACTGGATCTTACTGGAAAGATAATATCAAATGAAGAAAACACGTTTCTTTCCATGTAGTTGACATGCAAAATGAACCATTAATTAATGACCAGTACATATAGACTTCTAGCAAAGACTGGAGAAGGCAATGGCACCCCACTCCAGTACTCTTTCCTGGAGAATCCCATGGATGGAGGAGCTTGGTAGGCTGCAGTCCATGGGGTCGTGAAGAGTCAGACACGACTAAGCAACTTCACTTTCACTTTTCACTTTCACGCATTGGAGAAGGAAATGGCAACTCACTCCAGTGTTCTTGTCTGGAGAATCCCAGGGACAGGGGAGCCTGGTGGGCTGCCGTCTATGGGGTTGCACAGAGTCGGACACGACTGAAGCGACTTAGCAGTAGCAGCAAAGACTAAATTGTGTAGTTCAAGAAATAGCTATGAAGTTAGTCAGCTGCTCACCATTTCCTGTAATGAAAAACTGTGTATTGTTTTATTATAGTTATTAATTTAAATTGTGTTAAAAATAAGATTACATCTTAAGGTTTTTAATTCCTACAGTAAAGTTTGACTAATAAATGATTATTGGATCATCAATAAGCAGTTTACATTTTAAGGTTTATGGAAACTATCCTAGCAATGGTTTATGAGATGCCAAAAACCAAGAGAGCTAACACAATAATCAATCAACAACCAAAATTTTGTGTAATTAACATTTGAAATAGAAGCTCAAGAATGCTCAGAAACAGCTAAATATCAGGAAATAAATATATATGTTTTCCCCTCAAGATGGAAGAATAGAAGAAACAGTTTGACCATGGAGTCTTGCCAAAGATGTGCATGAATGGAAAGCTTAAAACACAGTTTCCCTCCCCTATGCAGTAGCTACTTACAGCATATGAAATGGAAACCGAGGATCACTTTAGTACAAAACAAACAGACGAAAAAGGTATATATGTTTGTTTAGGTCTGTAGGATAGTTACTCTAATGTTGGAAAAGTAAACTCCTATTAGGTGGTCATCAATTTGCTGGAGGACTAGGAACATCTAATACCAATGATTTCATTAAGCTATTAGATTCTCTTTGATTAACAGTAACAATTGGTGTTATACCACCTGACAAAGGAAGCTTTTCATCAGGGCAGCTAGTCAAAATACACCAGAGTAGTCTCTCTTATCACTGCTTCCATATGCAACTCCTAAGAATAGAGCTTCCTCAGTCCAACAGCTGGAAAACCCCACTTCTGAGATAAGAGATTGTGTTCATCATGACAAAAAGTATAATATTATGAAGGAATTTGCAGAAATAATAAGATCTACAGGAAATGCTGAAAACAATTTAACAGATGTTTAACAAATGTCCTAACTCTGCTTATGTTTTAAGCTTCTCTTCAAAGCTGGGCATTGCATTCATGGCTGCTAACTTGCACTTGGCTTTTCAGCTTTGGATAATCACATGTATCTATTCTCATTCTCTTTTTTTTCCTCTCTCTCTCCCTTTCCTTCTGTCTCTCCAACAACAGAAATGATATTATACACTCAGAAGAGAATTGACTATAGCCAACCTTTCTAAACCTAATAACGATAGTTTTGTTTAAAAATGGAAGATTTCATTTTTAGCAGAAATAAAAATAATGCTTGCTAGGCACTGGGCTCAACTATAAAGAGTTTACTCATATTGACTCACTTGCGCCTCACAAGAACCTTGAGAAGTAGCTTACTATGATTATTCCTATTTTACAGATAAGGACACTAATACATCAGGAAGTTGAATGATTCACCAAAGGTCATGTAGCTAAGGAGCCTTGCCACCTATTCCACACTTCATGTACTTATTGCCCAACTTACTAGAATGTATGTTCCCCTTGCCCAACTTTTTTTTTTTTTTTCATTTTTAATGTGATAGCAATCAAGGAATCAGAACTCTGAATAGAGCTGCAGACTTTTTCGTGTTAGGCAAAGTGGATTTTGTCTGTTGTTTCATCTTTTTAAAACAGCTCCAATATAAGCAATCTACTAGGTAGAGCAAATATATACATTCTTGAAAATATTTGTGCAAATCCAATATTTTTGTACATAAATGGTATTTTAAATGAACTAAGAGAACTATTGTTTAAATTACTTTTTGAAGTACATTTTAGAAATTCAAATTCCCATAACTTGGGTTTGGTTGAAGCATGTCACCTTGTAAATGATTTTTTTTTACCTTTCTTGGATAAAAGGGGAAGAAAATAGAGCAAAGTAGAATGATAGAAGTGATGCCAAATTTTAAGAAGAAAATATTCTTAAAGTGTTATTCAATCATATGACCCTTGAATAAGTATAACAAATTCTTTATTATATAGAACTTTGTGGTTAACAAAATGTTTTCTAATCCATTTGTGTTTTGAGATTTAAAATGGTCCTGAGATGAAGAAAGTCCAAGTATAATCATAATCACATTGTGTGTGTACTCAGTTGCTAAGACGTGTCCAACTCCTTGCAATCCCATGGACTGTAGTCCTCCAGGCTCCACTGTTCATGGAATTTCCCAGGCAAGAATACTGCAGTGGGTTGCCATTTCCTACTCCAGGGGATCTTCTAGATCCAGGGATTGAACCCACATCTCTTGCATCTCCTGCATTGGAAGGTGGATGCTTTACCGCTGCACCACCAGGGAAGGATAATTGCATGTGAGTAACTACTTGGCTCTCAGCTCTTGAGAGATGGGAACAACCTTTTTGTTATTCATTCCTGTATCCCCGATCTTAACATAATATCTGGAATGTGCAGATACTCAATAAGTAATTGCTAAATAAATAAAATAATCAATCGGTTAATAAGTCATTGTGTGGATGAGAGATCAAGATTTTTACCTCTGGCCTAACTGCCTGAGTATGAAGTCCAGCTCTACTTTAAGGGAAAGAGAATTGGATTCCCATGAGGGAAAAAAATTAATTTTGACTTGTACCTCACACCATAAGCAAAAACAATTTTTTGAATGGAAAAAGACCTAAATATAAAATTTAAAAATATATTTATTTTTTTTTCTTTTTTTTTTTTTAAATTGTATTTTATTTTTAAACTTTACATAATTGTATTAGTTTTGCCAAATATCAAAATGAATCCGCCACAGGTATACATGTGCTCCCCATCCTGAATTATATAAATTATTATATATAATTTATTATTATATATAATAAATATATAAAAATATATTTAAAAGACAGTTTAGGAGAATAAGTTCATAACACCTGTTTTGGGAAATTTTTGATAAGACATAACTTTTTATAAAAGAAATGATAATGAATTTGACAACATTTTGTTCATCGAAGTTACCATTAAGTAAATAAAGAGACAAAGATGGATTGGGAAAAGATATTTCAACAAATATAACTGGCATAAAACTAGTATGCAGGATATGTAAAGAACTTCCACAAATCAATAAGAAATAATGGAAACAAAATAGAAAAAAATGAATAGGAGACTGAATAGGTACTTCACAAAACACTATTTCTCCTAATAGTACTCATATGAAAAGATGTTCATCCTTATTGATCATAATGTAAATTTAAAACTCATGGATTATGACTTCAGGCCTACCAGAATAAAAAAAAATTTAAAGGCTGAAATTGCCAAGTGTTTCCAGCGTTTTGGAACAAAAGAAACTCTCATGTACAGATGGTGAGAATGTAAACTGACACACTTTGGAAAGTCGTATGACCTTATTAAAATTGAAAAGATGTGTCCCTAATTCCACTTCTATTTATATATACCTCTGAATTGCAACACACACAATAATTAATGGTAGAATGGAAAAATAAACTGCGGTTTGTGCAGCATGCAACAACGAAAATGGAGAAACTATTACTACACACAACATAGAGATAATATGATCACAATCAAAATATCAATGAAGAAAAACAGATACAAAGAATACACAAGCTCAAAGATTAATTCACCCTATTTATTCAAAGTTCTGCTGCTAAGTCACGTCAGTCGTGTCCGACTCTGTGCAACCCCATAGACGGCAGCCCACCAGGCTCTCCCGTCCCTGGGATTCTCCAGACAAGAACACTGGAGCGGGTTGCCATTTCCTTCTCCAATGCATGAAAGTGAAAAGTGAAAGTGAAGTCGCTCAGTCATGTCCGACTCTTCGCGACCCCATGGACTGCAGCCTACCAGGCTCCTCCGCCCATGGGATTTTCCAGGCAAGAGTACTGGAGTCGGGTGCCATTTCCTTCTCCGATTCAAAGTTCTAAAACAGATAAAACTAAACTAATCCTCTTAGATATGTACAACTAGTATGTGGTATATATGTCAGAGATTGATGTTTTTAAAAAATTGAATCTATGATTACCTACTAGAAGATCCTGGGGCATTAATTGGAAAGACACACATGAAGGGCTTCTGAGATGATAGTTCAGTTCAGTCGCTCAGTCGTGTCCAACTCTTTGCGACCCCCTGAACCACAGCACGCCAGGCCTCCCTGTCCATCACTAACTCCCGGAGTTTACCCAAACTCATGTCCATTGAGTCGGTGATGCCATCCAACCAGACCTTTGTGGACAAAGTAATGTCTCTGCTTTTTAATATACTGTCTAGGTTGGTCATAACTTTCCTTCCAAGCAGTAAGCATCTTTTAATTTCATGGCTGCAATCACCATCTGCAGTGATTTTGGAGCCCCAAAAAATAGTCAGCCACTGTTTCCACTGTTTACCCATCTATTTCCCATGAAGTGATGGGACCAGATGCCATGATCTTCGTTTTCTTAATGTTGAGTTTTAGGCCAACTTTTTCACTCTCCTCTTTCACTTTCATCAACAGGCTCTTCTTCACTTTCTGCCATAAGGATGGTGTCATCTGAATATCTGAGGTTACTGATTCCAGCTTGTGGTTCATCCAGCCCAGCGTTTGTCATGATGTACTCTGCATAGAAGTTAAATAAGCAGGGTGACAATATATAGCTTTGACATACTCCTTTTCCTATTTGGAACCAGTCTATTGTTCCATGTCCAGTTCTAACTGTTGCTTCCTGACCTGCATACAAATTTCGCAAAAGGCAGGTCAGGTGGTCTGGTATTCCCATCTCTTTCAGAATTTTCCACAGTTTATTGTGATCCACACAGTCAAAGGCTTGGCATAGTCAATAAAGCAGAAATAGATGTTTTTCTGGAACTTTCTTGCTTTTTCAATGATCCAGCAAATGTTGGCATATTGATCTCGAATTCCTCTGCCTTTTCTAAAACCAGCTTGAACATCAGGAAGTTCATGGTTCACGTATTGCTGAAGCCTGTTTTGGAGAATTTTGATCATTACTTTACTAGCGTGTGAGATGAGTGCCATTGTGCGGTAGTTTGAGCATTCTTTGGCATTGCCTTTCTTTGGGATTGGAATGAAAACTAACCTTTTCCAGTCCTGTGGCCACTGCTGAGTTTTCCAAATTTGCTGGCATATTGAGTGCAGCACTTTCACAGCATCATCTTTTAGGAAGTGATAGTAGCAATATCTAATTTCTTGATCTTGGTGGTTTTCATGAGTGTTTCTTTATAATAATTCATTAAGCTATCAGTTCACTTTTTGGTAATTTTTGCATATTTTATTTCATAACAAAAAATCTGAAGTCATTAGAAATATACTAAAAATATAAGCAATTTTAAAAATTGGGGAGCAGAGAGAGCATCTCTGTATCTTCCTCTCAATATTGTTGTAAGCCTAAAACTGCCCTTTACAAATGGTCTTAATTTTTTTAAAAGGATAAACAAGATTTTTTTCTTCCAGTTGTATTGGGATATTATTGACATACAGCAATATCTAAGATAAATGTAATAATAATTTGACATATGCATCAAGAAACTATTACCACAATAAGTTTAGTGAATATCCATCATCTCATGTAGATGCAACATTAAAGAAATAGAAAAGAATGTTTTTCCTTGTAATGAGATTTCTTAGGATTTACTCTCATCACAACTTTTCATATATAACATATAGCAGTGTTAAATATATTCACATTGTATGTTTCATCCCTTAGTACTTATTTATCTTATAACCGTAAGTTTGTACCTTTTCACTGCGTTCATTCAGCTCACCCTTGCCCTACTTCCTACTGTTAGTGCTACAAATCTGCTATCTGATGTGTGGAGTCTAAAAAAAAAAAAATAAATGAACAAACATAACCAAAAAGAAAGTTATAGATACAGAGGACAAACACATGGTTTCCAGAGGAAAGAAGACGATGAGAGGTGATAAATAAGTGAGAAAGATTAAGAGGTACAAACTTAACAGTTGCAAAATAAATATGACATGATATAAAATGTACAGCACAGGGAATATAGTCATTAATTATAAAATATCTTTGTATGGTGACAGGTCATAACTAAACTTGTAGTGACCACTTTGTAAGGTATAGAAATATTGAATCATAGTGCTGTGTAACAGGAATTAACATAGTCTTGTAGGTCAATCATGCTGGGCTGGAAGAAGCACAAGCTGGAATCAAGATTGCCGGGAGAAATATCAATAACCTCAGATATGCAGATGACACTACCCTTATGGCAGAAAGTGAAGAGGAACTAAAAAGCCTCTTGATGAATGTGAAAGTGGAGAGTGAAAAAGTTGGCTTAAAGCTCAACATTCAGAAAACGAAGATCATGGCATCTGGTCCCATCACTACATGGGAAATAGTTGGGGAAACAGTGGAAACAATGTCAGACTTTATTTTGGGGAGCTCCAAAATCACTGCAGATGGTGACTGCAGCCATGAAATTAAAAGACGCTTACTCCTTGGAAGGAAAGTTATGACCAACCTAGATAGCATATTCGAAAGCAGAGACATTACTTTGCCAACAAAGGTCCATCTAGTCAAGGCTATGGTTTTTCCAGTGGTCATGTATGGATGTGAGAGTTGTACTGTGAAGAAGGCTGAGTACCAAAGAATTGATGCTTTTGAACTGTGGTGTTGGGGAAGACTCTTGAGAGCCCCTTGGACTTCAAGGAGATCCAATCAGTCCATTCTAAAGGAGATCAGTCCTGGGTGTTCTTTGGAAGGACTGATGCTAAAACTGAAACTCCGATACTTTGGCCGCCTCATGCGAAGAGTTGACTCATTGGAAAGGACCCTGATGCTGGGAGGGATTGGGGGCAGGAGGAGAAGGTGATGACAGAGGATGAGATGGCTGGATGGCATCACTAACTCGATGGACGTGGGTCTGAGTGAACTCCGGGAGTTGGTGATGGACAGGGAGGCCTGGCGTGCTGCGATTCATGGGGTTGCAAAGTGTCGGACACGACTGAGCGACTGAACTGAACTGAACTGAACTGTAGGTCAATCATACTTGAAAAGCAAACAAGCTCGTAAGAGAACAGATTTGTGACAAGAATTTTTTTAATTATGAAGGAAAAGAGATTTTGATTATAGACTAAACTTTTGAGGAGTTCTGTTTCAAAATGAGTAACGAAAATGAGGCTGAAGCTGTTGGGGGAAGTGATCTCAAGAGGATGACTGATGGAAGAAATTTATTCTGCAGAAAGCAAATGGAGAAGAAATAAAAGAGAATCGCTGAAGCAAGGTTTTCCAATAGGCAAAAGGGGATGGAATCCAGGACACAAGTAGAAAAGTTGGCATCAGACAGATGCATGGCTACTTCATCTGTGGAAATAAGCATGTTGTACTGAAAACATATGTTGGCAGTTGAATTAATGTGGGGTGTGTGTGTGTGTGTGTGTGTGTGTGTGTTAGTCAGTCATGTCCATTCTTTGTGACCCCATGGACTGTAGCCCGCCAGACTTCTCTGTCCATGGGATTCTCCAGGCAAGAATATTGGAGTGGGATTGCCTTGCCTTCTCCAGGGGATCTTCCCGGCCCAAGGACTGAACCCAGGTCTCCCACTGTGCAGCAAGATTCTTTACCATTTGAGCTACCTGGGAAGCAATGGTGCCCTACAAATATTCTCTTTTGATAGATTTTGTTTTCTCAAAGAAACAAGAGGAGAGGTCATTGGCCAAGAGAGAGGATAGAAAAGCTGTGTCAGAGATTGAGGAGAGAGACAAGAAGCTGTAAAATAGTTCTCTAGAAAAATAGAAGAGTGAATGGATTAAGGAAGTATAATATAAACACTAGGTAAATAGCAATGAGTCCACTTTTAGTTAATGGAAATAAACATAAAATGGGAAGAGTGAGCACATTGTGTATTTTTCTCCAGCTCCTATTCAACTGCAGAGATGAGGGTTCTGATTTTAGTACACACAAACACATACATGTGAACACTGAAATAAATTCATTTATATGCATATGTACACATATGTGTATGTTTCTTTTTTAGTCTCATCTTATTAGAATGTAGTCTCCAAGAACCAACTATTCTTAATAGGATATTAAATATAGTTCCCTATGCTATAAAATGGGTGTGTTAGTCACTCAGTTGTGTCTGACTCTTTGCAACCCTACAGACTGTAGCCTGCCAGGCTTATCTGACCATGGGATTCTCCAGGCAAGAATACTGGAGTGGCTTGCCATGCTCTTCTCCAGAGGATCTTCCAACCCAGAGATTGATCCCTGGTCTCCTGCATTGCAGGCAGATTCTTTACCATTTGAGCTACAGGGAAGTCCTTATGCTATACAGTAGAACCTTCTTATTTGTTCACCCTATATATAAAAATTTGCATCTGCTAATCCTAAATGCCCAATTTTTCCCTCTCCTACTCTCTACCTCTCTTGACAAACACAAGTCTGAAGTCTGTTTTGTAGATGTGTTCATCTGTGTTATATTTTAAAATCCACATATAAGTGATCTCATATAGTGTTTGTCTTTCTCTTTCTGACTTAGTTCACTTAGTATGATAATCTCTAGATCTATCCATGATGCTACACATGGCTTTACTTCATTCTTTTTCATGACCTAGTAATATGCCATTGTGCTTTTGTACAACATCTTCTTTATCCATTTCAGGCCTCCTAGGTGGCTCAGTGGTAAAGAATCCACCTGCCAATGCAAGAGCTGCAGGAGACATGGGTTCTATCTCTGGGTTAGGAAGATCCCCTGGAGGAGGAAATGACAACCCACTCCAATATTCTTGCCTGGAAAATCCCATGGACAGAGGAACCTGGAGGAGCTACAGTCCATGGGGTCACAAATAGTCAGACATGACTGAGCAACTGAGCATGCACACAATATTCCATTGTGATTATATATAACATTTTATCCATTTCTCTTTTTATTGACATTTAGGTTGTTTCCATGTCTTGGCTATTGTAAATAGTGCTGCTAAAAATAAGAATAGGCTTCCCAGGTGGGGCTAGTGTTGAAGAATCTGACTGCCAAAGCAGGAGATGCAAGAGATGCAGGTTTGATCCTTGGGTCAGGAATTCCTACTGGAGTGGGAAATGGCAGCCCATTCCAGTATTCTCACCTGGAAAATCCCATGGACAGAGGAACCTGATGGGATATAGTCCATGGGGTTGCAAAGAGTCAGACACAATTAAGTGCACACGCACATGCACACACACACACACACGAACATAGAAATACATTTTTTTTTTTCAGTTATAGCTTTGTTTGGCTACATGCCCAGGAGTAGGATTGCTGGATCATATGATAACTCTACTTTTAGTTTTTTGAGGAATCTCCATACTGTCTTCCACAGTGACTGGACCAATTTACATTCCCACCTACACTACAGGAAGGAGGGTTCCCTTTTCTCCATTCCCCCTCCAGCATTTGTTATTTGTAGATATTTTAATGCTGGGCATTCTGACCAGTATGAGGTGGTACCACATTGAGTTTTGATTTGCATTTCTCCAATAATTAGTGATAAGGAGCATCTTTTCATGTGCTTATTGGCCATGTATATGTCTTCTTTGGAGAAATATCTATTAGATTTTCTGTCCATTTTTTTTCTTTTTTAATTAGAGGATAATTACAATATTGTGAGGGGTTTTGCCATACATCAGAATGAATCAGCCTTAGGTATATATATATGTCCCTTCCCTCTTGAACCCTCCCTGCACCTCTCTTCCCATCCCACCCCTCTAGGTTGCCACAGAGCACTGGCTTTGAGTGCCCTGCCTCTTACACTGAACTCCCACTGGCTATCTGTTTTACATATGGTAATGTGTATGTTTCAATGCTATTCTCTCATATCATCCCAGCCTCTCCTTCCCCCACTGTGTCCAAAATGTCTGTGTCTCCTCTGATACCCTGCAAGTAAGATCATCTGTACTATCTTTCTAGATTCTTTATATATACATTAATATGAATGGATAAGGAAGCTGCAGTACATATACACAATAGACTATTACTCAACTATAAAAATGAACACATTTAAGTCAGTTCTAATGAAGTGAATGAATCTAGAGTCTATTACAGAGTGAAGTAAATCAGAAAGAGAAAGACAAGTATATTAAGGCATACATATGGAATTTAGAAAGATAGTCCTGCCCATTTTTTGATTGGGTTGTTCTTTTTTGTAATTGAGTTGTATGAGCCAATTACTTTTACATCTTATACATCTCTGTACCCCTAACATCTAAAATAATGCTATAATGCTATTCGTATGGTAGATTTTCAGGAAATTTGTTAAATAAATGAATGAGAACCTTCAATAAATATTATCAATGCTTTAGTTTTAAGGTCAAAATTTCTACTGTTTCTTTCAAACATCTGATTCATTTCACATGAAAAATATCTTGAAATTGTAAGAACAGTGGAGTTAAAAACTAACCAAACTATTGCAACTACTTCTGTCTCCATCACAGTATTTTCAATACTGTGCAATGAAAATATTCAAGTAAATTAGATAAGATTGATCTGATTTTAACTGTCATTTATAAACATTGATTTTAAATTCTGTGTTCAACAATAACATTTGGCTAATATGAACAACTTCATAATGAATAAATATTAATTATTTAACTTGCAGAATAAGATTATACAAATGTCTCTCTTACATTTTAGAATGTTATGTAACAATTTACTTCAAAAATCTTTCTGTTCATGTAAATTTTAAATCCACTACCTTAGATAACAATTAGAAAGGCAGGCTCATCAAAATATTAAAATGACATGAAATTGAGGGCAGTAGGGATAGCAAATTTATTGATGAAAGCAAAATGAAAAATACTCTGACAGACTGAAGTATTGTGTTACATCTAGTAAGTTAAAACTTAACAGGAAGAAAAGTATTTAGTTAGTATTGTGGCCCCCCATAAACTACTTCACCAGTATAACACAGGGACAATTTGGCTTAATAGAGCAGGTAAAAATAATTGTTGTAGCTGGCAATAGGCTCAAGAAATGCTTATGATGAGATGAAACTGCCCCTCAAAGAGCTAGTGTGATTTTAAGCGGCATTAACAAACCATATATCTTGAGCAAATGAGAAGGCAACATTCTTTTCTGTGTACTACTTATAACACACTTAGTGTTCTAATCCAATTCTAAGTTCCAATTTAAGTCAAATTAGAATATTTTTAGAAAACAATGTATAAGATGGTGAAGAAAATCTAATGTCTTAAGTGAAAGCATTTTTAAAAAGAATGGGGCTATTTACCCAGAAGTAGAGAAAACTCAGAGAAGATAACAGTCTACCTCAAATATTTTAGTATCCATTTATGAACAGGATTCTACTCATTATGGCCCCAAGAAACAGATTTGGGACAATGGGTAAAATATAGGGAAACACAGGTTGGTCAAATCACAAAGTTTTTGAAATTAGAAAATTGGAATTTGGAGGTTTTCCATCAATTTCCACACTCTGAGTTAGAGAATTGGATTTGCCCTTGAAACAGATCTACCTTTTTTTCAGGAAGAAGTACCTAAAACCAGATAAACTCCTCTGGTCGTGCAGATGACAAGAATCACCTGATTATTCTTGATACCTGACCTGATTGAAATATCCCAGATTGAACCATTAAATACTCGACAACTAAAAATTATTTGATCAATGGGTTTTTGTGTTCTTGCCCATCAATTTGCTCACAGGAGGGTTGGAAATCAAATCTAGAATCTTCATGTCAATCTGTGAACAAGACAAGATTCATCAGATGCTGCCTGCATCTCCATTCAGTCCACACATTTTTATTGAACTTTTACTGTTTATCAAGCACTGTTCTAAATGGCAGGTTCACAAGAAGGAACAAAATGTTCTTACAAAAGTCAGTTTTTCAGCTCTCAAACCGTCCTCATTTCTCACTTTCTCAATAAAGCCGGCTCAGACCTTACAACTGAACATACATTCTGCTTCTGTCATATTACATTCCACCCTTATCCTCACACCCGAGTCCTAATATCCTGTTCTATTTTTCATTTCTTCTTATTTTTTCACAGCATTTGCCACTTTCTAATATCTGTTGCAATTCACTTACTTGGAACTTAGATTCTCGAAATAGATTTTTGACTATTGTGTTTACTGCTAAATCCCCAGCACACAGAAAAATGCCTAGCAAAAGTAGGCACACAATAAGCACTTGTGAATGAATGAATAAAAACCCTGGTGCTGCCTACAAATTGCCTTGGTTGTTGCTAGCTCACCTTTGGGTTTTGTGGGGGTGAGTGGGTCAGGAGGAGGGTGCTGGCCAATCTGGTGATCAGTCTTACATGAACCTCACAGCAACCAGTATAAGATTTGCTCTAGTTGGGCAGAAGATTCTACCTCCTTTGAGGCACTGTTATAAAGATAGGAACTTACACTGAAGGTGAAAGTGAAGTCGCTCAGTCATGTCCAACTCTTTGCGACCCCATGGACTGTAGTCTACCAGGCTCCTCCGTCCATGGGATTTTCCAGCCAAGAGTACTGGAGTGGGTTGCCATTTCCTTTTCCAGAGGACCTTCCCAACCCAAAAATCAAACTCAGGTCTCCTGCGTTGCAGGCAGATGCTTTACCATCTGAGCCACCAGGGAAGCTGGAAGTCCCCACCAGGGACACTGAAGGTGAAATGGGAAAAATTCTTGACCATTGTGAGCAGAAATCAGGCAAATCATTATTAAAACTTAGTCCAATTGGCTTAGGAAATTGGGTTTGGGGCTTGATGAATATCACTTCATAAGGAAGCATGCTGCCAAGTAGCTCAGTCGTGTCCGACTCTGTGCGACCCCATGGACTGCAGCCTACCAGGCTTCTCCATCCATGGGATTCTCCAGGCAAGAACACTGGAGTGGGTTGCCATTTCCTTCTCCATAAGGAAGCATGGGCAATATTAAAGTTCATCCCATAATATAGTTTATCATGCCAGCTAAAATGGTGGCTCAGATGGTCAAGAATCTGCCTGCAGTGTGGGAGACCCAGGTTCAATCCCTGGGTCATCAATATCCCCTGGAGTAGGAAAGGGCAACCCATTCCAGTATCCTTGCCTGGAGAATTCCATGGACAGAGGAGCCTGGCGGGCTACCATCCATGGGGTCGCAAAGAGTCAGACATGACTGAGCGACTAACACACACAAAATCCATCAGAAATGACAGTAAAAGTTCTCAGATTTTTTTTGCAATGGATCCTAGCTGCTACAAGAGAACTTTGGCCCTCTCAAGGAGATATTTCCATGAGAATGAAATAGTCATGTGAGAAAACATAGGTAGAACACTAACATTCAGTCAGTTCAGGTCAGTCACTCAGTCGTGTTCGACTCTTTGCGACCCCATGAACCGCAGCACACAAGGCCTCCCTGTCCATCACCAACTCCTGGAGTCTACCCAAACTCATGTGCATTGAGTCGGTGATGCCATCCAACCATCTCATCCTCTATCATCCCTTTCTCCTCTTGCCGTCAATCTTTCTCAGCATCAGGGTCTTGTCCAATGAATCAGCTCTTTGCATCAGGTAGCCAAAGTGTTAGAGTTTCAGTTTCAACATCAGTCCCTCCAATGAACACCCAGGACTGATCTCCTTTAGGATGGACTGGTTCGATCTCCTTGGAGTCCATGGGACTCTCAAGAGTCTTCTCCAACACCATAGTTCAAAAGCATCAGTTCTTCGGTGCTCAGCTTTCTTTATAGTCCAACTCTCACATCCATACATGACCACTGGAAAAACCATAGCCTTGACTAGACAGGCCAATGTCTCTGCTTCTTAATATGCTATCTAGGTTGGTCATAACTTTCCTTCCAAGGAGTAAGCATCTTTTAATTTAATGGCTGCAGTCATCATCTGCAGTGATTTTGGAGCCCCCAAAAATAAAGTCTGACACTGTTTCCACTGTTTCCCCATCTATTTGCCATGAAGTGATGGGACAAGATGCCATAATCGTTTTCTGAATGTTGAGCTTTAAGCCAACTTTTTCACTCTTCTCTTTCACTTTCATTAAGAGGCTCTTTAGTTCTTCTTCACTTTCTGCCATAAGGGTGGTGTCATCTGAATATCTGAGGGTATTGATATTTCTCCCGGAAATCTTGACTCCAGCTTGTGCTTCTTCCAGCCCAGCATTTCTCATGATGTACTCTTCATAGAAGTTAAATAAGCAGGGTGACAGTATACAGCCTTGACATACTCCTTTTCCTATTTGGAAACCATCTGTTGTTCCATGTCCAGTTCTAACTGTTGCTTCCTGACCTGCATACAGTTTTCTCAAGAGCCAGGTCAGATGGTCTGGTATTCCCATCTCTTTCAGAATTTTCTACAGTTTATTGTGACCCACACAGTCAAAGGCTTTGGCATAGTCAATAAAGCAGAAATAGATGTTTTTCTGGAACTCTCTTGCTTTTTTGATGATCCAGCTGATGTTGGCAATTTGATCTCTAGTTCCTCTGCCTTTTCTAAACCCAGCTTGAATATCTGGAAGTTCATGGTTCACGTATTGCTGAAGCCTGGCTTGGATGAAATCTCCCTAAATTCCTGAGTCTGGTTTATTGATGGATCACTTAACTGAAACCTAATAGTGTCCACTGACTACTACAGTTGTTCAGCATCAGCATTACAGAACAGAAAGTAGATGTGATTCTTCAGTTCAGTAGCCAAAACTTAAGACCATTGTCAGCTCCCACTAACTTGTGCTTGGGGCTCTTCATACCAATAACCTAGCTAGCTGGTCTACCACTTGGAAAACCAGAGGTAAACAGATTAAAGACAACCATCTTTGGAAACAAAAACTGCAGAGACAAATCACAGCAGATGATCAAACAAGAGTTACTCAAAAGATGTTTATGGTAAGGGTCAGTCAAACCAAGTGGAATAAAGCTGGAATTAATTCTGCATTTCCTAGATTGACAGAAGCTTCCTGAACACCATCATAGTACTGGACATGGCAATGCATCCACCATCACAAATTGGGCACAAGACTAAGAATTCCCCTGAATCTGAAGCAGAAGCTATCACTATACGTAGACTGTGAATCTTGCCAAAAGTTGACCAGTTTGTTTTAAAGAGAGGAAGACTGCATTGCAAAGTGTGTGGCCGCCACCCATTTGCTATTGATTATGTTAGACTTTTGACCCCTCCCAGAACTACTGGTGATGCCCCACCACTGTGGACAATTTCTCAGATTATAAGTCACTGTGTCAGTATAGTCAGTCAGCTCTATCCATGCCATTGCAACCTATAATACTAATCTGTGTTGGATTTTAAGGTTTCTGGGCCATTTGCAATCTGATAACGGTGCACCTCTTACTGCAGGAGCTACTCAAAAACGGCTTACAGTCAAGGTATTCGATGGACTCCCCATCCCATCCTGACACATCTGGTATTGTTGGTAGTTTTGATGGCCTCCTCAAACACTGAGTCAAACACTTTTTTGACTTCCCCTGTTTCAATTCCCCCTAGCTAATCAATTTGTTTCCTGCAGCTGTCCACAGGAAAGGATTATCTCCTCTTATCTGCTTCTGAGGTAATTGTCAGGAAGAAAGCAGTGGACATTATTTAGAAAAGTTTGAAAATTCAGGATTTCATCCTGACCATTCCTAGCCATGAAGCTACCTTCTTTCCCTCAACAACAATCCCAGAATGACCTAGAAGATATATCATCAAGGTGTCTGACCAAAAAGAGGCTTAAAAGACTTACAGTGAATTTTGGTTCAGTCTCCTGAATTCTCCTGTTGGTTTGACATGAAACTAGATCATAAGGATAATAAGTACACAGCTTGATGAGTTTTTCTATAGTAGTACAAGTAAGCCAAAAGAGTCGAATATATAGTAAGTGTATATTTTAAGATATCTTAACCCTTTTGCAGCAGTGTATTCCAAACAAAAGGTCTAGCTATGAAAAGAAGATGGTTGGGGGAAAATGTGAAGTTATGACTACTGTAATGGGACACAGCGGAGAGAAAGCAACACTCCAGGACCCAGCAGCTTAGACCCTGTGAGGAATATTAGAAGGAGGAACACTCATGGTCTTTTGTCTTCCACAGGCACCTTTAGAACTTTTGTCACTAAGAAAATACTCTGGTACAGCTCTCCCAAAGTATTGCAAGCAAATTAAGCGATCTACTGGGCCTGACATCCCCTGGCAGACAGCCTGAACACAATGTGATCACCATCCTCATTAACTTTATTGATGAGTCTATCAGAAGCAGCAGTGATTCCCCAGTCCCTGTATCTCCCACTCATAACCCCCATCATCAAGTCCCAATATCTTCCCCACTTCTACTGCCATAACTCTTGCACAGGTGGTTGTACAAACAAAACAGATTAGATGGACTATATCTTGGGCGTTCCCTTCAGGAAAAAGGACTAGACTCAATTATTCAAATTGAACTGGGAAGCCTCAGGTCTGTTAGATGTCCAGGGGGCCATGTTGGAGTCACTGTCTACCTGTGTCCCCCAACTGCCATAGGTCCCGCTTACTGAGGGAGTTTAAATTTGTAAACAACACTTTCTTTCAGATGTGGATGCTCCCATGCATGCTTCCAGTACTCTGCTTGTACAGAAGCCAAGTATTAATTTGCTTCGCTCCCCAAAACATAGTTACTTGCACCATGACAAGCTAAGTCTATTGGCATGGAAGACAGCAGAGGGAGTACTCCGGGTACTTATTGCTGCTGCTGCTGCTGCTAAGTCACTTCAGTCGTATCCGACTCTGTGCGACCCCATAAGATGGCAGCCCACCAGGCTCCCCCGTCCCTGGGATTCTCCAGGCAAGAACACTGGAGTGGGTTGCCATTTCCTTTTCCATTGCATGAAAGTGAAAAGTGAAAGTGAAGTCACTAAGTCGTGTCCGACTCTTCACGACCCCATGGGCTGCAGCCTATCAGGCTCCTCCGTCCATGGGATTTTCCAGGCAAGAGTACTGGAATGGGGTGCCATCGCCTTCTCCGTGGGTACTTATTAGGGAGTATTGAAAGACAAAAGTGGATGTACTGAGAGCAGTCAGCTTTCAGTAACTAGACCATTTTGGTATAGATTTGTGAGTATGTGTGTGTGTGTGGGTGTGTGTGTGTAAGAAGAATATAACCTCATTTTGTAGTCTTATTTTAGGGTAAGGGAAATATATAAGGCGGAACAGTTAAAGTACTTCAAAGATGAGATGAGTAAATTTGCTGATTGTGGGTATTCTGTAACTAGAGGCACTCAGGTATGGAATGTATAGTTATTTAGTAAAAGAATTTTAGAAGAAATTCAAATGTTGACAGCAAGACTGGACTAGAGTCTATGATATTTTTCCCTCAATTTTGATATAAGGGAAAAAAACACTCCAGCATAAAAATGTGCACAAATATTTTAAAATATGAAGCTTTATAACTCCTGAGCACATCATCAATATAAATAACCCTTTGCATTTTACCACCCTTCTCATTCACCTGAAGTTCTTTGAGTAACAAGGCACTGTAGAAATCTACCAGCTCCTTTTATTTGACAGATAAAGAAAATGATACCCAGTGCAATTAAATGGCATTCTCAAAATCTCATAGATCTACGACATACCAAAATCAGAAACTGAGTAGCATGGCTTTCAACAAGACTTTCTCGTCTGGGGTCCCTTATCTAATCCACAGAATTCAGAAAAATCATTTGAATGAATGTATGCTTGCTTCTTCCAAAGAGGGTGCCTAACACCATTTCAGAGGCTAAGGGAAGAAGACACAGTCATGTATATATGCCTGGAGTGCTGGGTGTTACTCTCAGACCCCCATTGGAGATGGCAATCCCTGGAAACATGTTGCATCTCTTATCCCTCCCAAGTCCCTCTTTTTGACAATAGGAAGAATTATTTTCCCCTCAGAATTATCAGGCAGTCCACAGAACACAGTGAACCACAGATGGAATACATAGTCTTAGACTTTGCTCTTTGGAAGAAAAGCTATGACAAACCTAGACAGCATATTAAAAAGCAGAGATATTAGTTTGCTGACAAAGGTCCATATAGTCAAAGCTATGGTTTTTTTCAGTAGTCGTGCATGAATGTGAGAGTTGGCCCATAAAAAAGGCTGAAAGCTGAAGAATTGGTGCTTTTGAACTGTGATGTTGGAGGAGACTCTTGAGAGTCCCTTGGGCTGCAAGGGACTGTCAATCCTAAAGGAAATAAATCCTGAATATTAATTAGAAGGAGTGATGCTGAAACTGAAACTCCAATACTTTGGCCTCCTGATGAGAAGAGTGACTCATTAGAAAAGAACCTGATGCTGGGAAAGATTGAAGGTAGGAGGAGAAGGGGACAACAGAGGATGAGATGGTTGGATGGTATCACTGACTCAATGGACATGAGTTTGAGAAAACTCTGGGAGATGGTGATGGACAGAGAAGCCTGGCATGCTGCAGTCCATGGGGTTGAAAAAGAGTCAGACATGACTGAGTGACTGAACAGCAAAAACAAGACTTTGGGTTCTTAAGTAGAAACAGAGGAAAGCACACTTAGAGAATTTGCTGAAAACCAGTTAGCGCTCTGGTCCTTTGCCACAAGCAAGCAACCTTACTCCACCAGGGCTCATGCTATCTCAGAAAAACACCGACGTTTTTATCCTCAATATTGTTTGAGGATGCTCAGTTGAGCCACTCTGGGGTTCAGTGCCAATTGAATCCTTACTCTTAAAAAAAAAAAAAAAATTTCCTGAGCACTTTGGTGGGAAGTGGGAAGGCCAGGGGCCAAGGCACAATCTCAGCCTCTCTCTATTCTCTTTGTCTTTAAACAGGCTGCTAAGGTGTGCAAGTGTGTGAATTATTATTTTCCTAACATTAAACACTTGATTTAAAGCATATTCCCTTTGAAGAAAGGTATAATTGGGGAATTATTTGAAGTCTCTAAGTGGTTAGAAACTGGGTTTAGCCAGATTTCTAGCTGTAAGCAAAAGTCAGCCTCTGATAAGAAGCTGTTGTACTTTATTGATGCAAAGGAGGTAAGTACCCTCTTGGGGGTTTCTCGGTTCAAGAGCATCCTAGCTGTTATTTGCAATCTGTGGTGTGCAGTGCTGAATGTTTTCAGAGACATTGGCCCCATATAACTGAGTTCTCATCAGAGGAAGCTTCCAAGTACCTGGGCAAAGGTACTTTGACATATTGGTTGCAACATGGGTTTTGTGAGGCAGGAAAGCTTCCCTCCATTACCTATTCATATGCAATATTGAATTATAAAATAAAGCACAGAGCTGAAATAGATAGACTTTCCAACAGAGAGACACGCAGCCACATTACAAAGTCAATTTCATATATGGGATCCTGTGCTGAATCATTTAGCTATTTAGGAATGCATTTCGCAGCTAACTCATCCTGGCAGGCCCAACGGGATGCAGTTCCTCTTAAAATAAATATGGAGTCATCAAACAGACATCACTGTGACAATTAACTGCTGGGCTTGAAGGAACTTTTGCTCGGCTTTTCAAAGCAGCCAGAACAAAAAGAGAGGCTCCATGAGTCACAAGTACAATCTACATATGGGAATAATCTTTTGCAAAAATCAGTCTTGAATAAATATATTATATTTATTTTTTCACTTGGCACAGTTAGGAAATGAGAGGTTCCACAAAACTGAATTTTCCAGGTGACTTAAAAGTTACAACCTTAATACTCATAAAGAAAAAAAATAAAATAAAAAGAGACAGTGAGCTAGAGATATTCCTAAATATTTTATGTAGACCTTGGTTTCCTTAAATAAATTTTTGGGTATCATTTAATTTTATAAGATTTTTAGTTGACTTGACATCATCCATTTGGGAAAGCTCTTGCAACAGTTCCAGAGAGGGATGGTGCAAGTCCTAGCCTGGGCAGGACCAATGAAGAGAAGGGAACAGATTTGAGATGTAATTTGGAGGTAGAATTGACAGAACTTAGTAACTGATTGATTGTGGCATTTGGGCCAAGGGTGAAGGCAAATTGCAATTCCAAGTTTCTGGCACAAATAACTGAGAAGATGGGTGTGCTGTGCATGATGATGTCATATGAAGAAGAAGGAACAAATTATAAAGAAAAAATATCAAGTGTACAATCAGGTCAATAATCAAGAACTTAATAGAATTCTTAAATAAAGGAAAAAGATCCCTTAGCCAGAGAAATGAGGTCTGCAAAACTCATGGCTGAGTCCACACAGACTTTGGTGAGGTTCACTCAGCTCAGAATGGCTCTTGACTGACCCTTAGGTGGAAGGCATGATGTTACATGGTTTTAGCATGTTAGAAACAGTACATGAGAGAGGAGAAGGCGTCATGAAACTGACACACTCACAATTAAAGCAGTGGCTTAGAGCCTGAAAGGAAACCTACTGTATTATAACATGATACGATAAATGATGTTCATTTAAAGTTCCCTTCATCGGGTGAGGACCAAATGAGGTACTATTATTTTGAAACCTTAAGGATCACAGTTCACCATATCTTTTAATATGCAAAGCAATTCTTTGTGGTCAGTAGATTCTCAGGACTTTACAGGTGAGCTCATGGATGCTCACAGTGCTTGTCCCACTTGCCCCAAATCACCAGTCAGTGACTAAGTCGCCATTTGGTGAATGTATGCCTGACTCCAAAAGCTGGCTCTCTCTTTCTCACACTGAGGCTAATGAAAGGAATTTATGGATGATATAGCTATCAGCCCTGTTCAAAACAAAAACTCTCCTGAGCAAGTAGAAATGTGCTTTAAAAATACTTGGCATCCTAAAGTCATGGGCTCCCTGTTGCCTGAATTCTCCAAGGGCAAGTAACTTCACGTGTCCATTAGGTTTTTAGATGAGACTCTTACGTTGGATGGGAAGAGAAAGTAAATTACTGTCAATGGCAATATCCTATGAGTTTAGAATCCAGGTTCAAATGAAATTGTGGGTAGAAAAGTGCTGCAGATATTGTCAAGTGATATTCGGACGTTAGCATCTTTGTTACATGTGCCAACATGGGCACATCAGTGACCCTATTCTCCCACAGGCTGAATAATCTGATACTTGAGTATTATAATGAAATAAGCCTGAACTTCCCTACCCACTCTCATTCTATCCCTCTGTTTCTACCTAGGTTGAAATGCATGTCGTTTCTTTGAATGACCAACAAAATTAGGCATTTTCTCCAGAAGGTGACTATTGAAATGGACACATATGCCAGGATGAAGATTGTAGAAACTCAAACAGCTTCTCTCACTGTTCTGAGTTATCATATTCACTTAGATGAAACTGTTTAACAGACTACCTAGCGGTCCCTTGGGGAGGTAGAGACATGTGGACAAATCATCTTTGATTGGAAGTGACATGAAAATGTGGCAGAAAGAGTTTTACATTATTAATTTATGTTTTCTCCCTCTTTCCCATGTCCTTTGACCCCACTCAAGCAGGCAACAGGCTCAGACCAAGAGAGATTTGTGATAAGAGTATACTCTTGGCTTTTATAGCCAAGAGTATAAACTCGTTAATAATAGTAGGCCTTGAGGTAAGAGGGATATCCATCATTAAAAGAGATTTTCCTGGCTAGAAGAGAATTGGTAGAAAAAAAGTCACATGGTTCTACATACTGAGGATACATACACCCTGCTTCCTGTGACATCAGATGGTAGGCAAAAATTCAGTGACTGACCACATAGTGTCTCAGAAAGGCTAGGGCCCAGGGCTCACAATCTTACCAAAGATTCCTTAAATGGACTGTGGGCAGTGGAAGCCAGAACCATGCACTTCTCAACAGAACCAGTGTATGGGTACTCGAAGAGGTCGCAGGAAGCCTCAAGAATGTGTAGCTCAATTTTCCAAAGGAAAAGGTCAAAGCTCAAAAGGCAGAAACTTCTGTTGCTCTAACATCAAAGGATATGAATAATCTTTTGTTCCTCTAACACGAAAGGAGATGGAGATGCACATCCACTCCAGAATTTAAAGCCTAAAAGCAGGCAGAGAAACCTCATGGAGAGTCAAAGTGGAGGCACCAACTGTGGTAAGAAAATCCAAGGAAAGTCAGGACTTCCTAAAAGGACAAGAGTCCATAGATGACAAGCCCTGAATAATGAATAAACCTGTGTCCAAAAGGAGCTGAGTGCTGCTGCAGAGAGAGAAAACCCTCAGAGGGAGAGGGCATCCTGCATCTACTATCCCAGCCTCATATGGTTCCCAAACAGCAGCCTTACCTGTGAGATTCAAATTCTTACATGTTGTCATGGCAAATCCTAATTTTACCATCTCCCAAAAGGCCAAGCAGAGCCTAATTTAGTGTGACACTTTCATGTCCAAACTACTTTTACTCCTCAGAGTGAACTGAGTCTGAACATCAAAATGAAATTTCAAATACATTAGTTGTTTTTTTCTTTTCCTTAAGCCCTGAAACTTTTGCTAGAAAATCCATGGCACTATGAAAGAATTTCTGCCTTCTAGAAAAAATACTATATTTCCCTCTATGGGTATGAAAACTTCACCCATAAAATAAACTCCAGCCAATAGCTTCTGGGCAACTGAAATCCTGGGTTTTCTCTTTGTGTATCTGGAACATGGATTTTCTTCCCTTTATCGTGTTATGGTAGAGAGTCTCCAAAAATGGCTCTCATCAATTCCCCTTCTCCCTGTATACATAGCCTGTGCCTTCATCAAGAGGGAAAGTCCATTTCAATCATTCTCTTTGAATCCGGGCTGGCCTTGTAATTATCAGGATGTGTAGAACTGAGTTTGTTGAGTTCCAGTCCTCACTTTGAAGAGGTCTGGCAGCTTTCCCTTCTGTGCTCTCAAGGGAAGCCAACCTCCATGTCATAAAGAAGGTAGCAAGGTTATTAAGTGATAACACTCAGTGTGGAGAGAGAGAAAGAGAGAAGGAAGGAAAGGAGAAAAGAAAGGGAGAGAGAGTCAAAGAGAGACCATGTAGAGGTGCCAGACTCACAAATGAATTAAGCATAGACCTTCCAGCCCAGTCCAGATAGAATGGAATGTAGTCAGATGAGTAACCTAAGTGATGACATTTCACCAGAAGAACTATCCATTGAGACTTGTCTCAATTCCTGGCCATAAGAAGCAATAAATCTCTGTTATTTTATGCCATTTGAGAAAACCTAAGATATATGATGGGTAGAAGATTATGTTTTTAGATGAGTCTTCAAGAAATCAGATATGAAGGGTAACATATAAATAAGGGAGAGAGTGAAGTTGGATATAAAGTGAAGAGAAGGTTATTTCTCATACAAGAAAGACTTGTTGGGCAGATAGATTCGCTATTGCTCAGTCCTTCAGTGAATACCTGTTGTGTTTCATTTATTTATTTTTGGGCTTACTGGGTCTTCATTGCTGCACGGGCTTTTCTCCAGTTGCAGCAAATGGGTGCTACTCTCCAGTTGCAGTGCGAGGGCTTCCCATGGCAATGGCTCCTCCTACTGCAGAGCACAGGCTCAAGGGCGCGCGGGCTCAGCGTTTGCAGCTCTCAGGCTCTAGAGCACAGGCTCAGTAGCTGCAGTGCACAGGCTTCGTGGATCCATGGCATGTGGGATCTTCCTGGGCCAGGCTTCGAACCCATGTCTACTGTGTTGGCATGCAGATTCTTTACCACTGAGCCACCAGGGAAATCCAGTGCTTGTAGTCTTTAGGACAAATAGAATCTCTTTAGCTTTGCAAGTGAGACTCATCATCATCTAGCTCCTCCACTGCTCCACCTATGCAGCCTCGTTTCTAACCTCGACCTTATGTGTTCCCTTTAATACACCTGGCAATATTTTTTGCACTTTCTCCCCACCAATATATACACAAAGTATCTTGTTCTTTCACACATCAGTACCTTTTCAAAACCTACCTGGAATGCTTTCCATTACCCATGATATTCTTGTCTACCTGGTGAACTTCTCTTCATGCTCCCAAATCCTACACTGATGTTACCATTTCTCTGATCATTTCTTTAATTTTGTCTTCACACCCATGCTAACAGAGAAGAAAACAATTCTATATTTACTTTAAAAATAACTACAGATCTCCATCTTCACACTTACCAATGCTGTTGCATGGGTGCATACTAAGTTGCTTCACTTGTGTCCGATCCTTTGCGACTCTATGGACTGTAACCAGCCTGGCTCCTCTGTCCATTTGATTATCCAGGCAAGAATACTGCAATGGGTTTCCATGCCCTCCTCCAGGGGATCTTCTCGACCTTGGGGTGAAACCTGCATCTCTTGTGTTGGCAGGCATGTTCTTTATCACTAGCGCCACCTGGGAAGCCCACCAATGTTGTTATATTTGACTATCTTCTCCATCTCCCACTTGGAAGATAGGTTACTTTCAATTTTTGACAAATATATTTATTAGGTGCCTGCTTTTTCTCAAACTATATCATTTAATAAGCAAAGATCCCTTTCTACTAGAGGTTATATTCTAGTGTAAGAAGACACAATAAACAATAAACATAATAAATATATAAATTTTGTAATATGCTAAAAAGTACAAGGTAAAGGAAATCAAGAATACCAAAGTTATCTAATGCAACATTGTAAATCAACTACACTTCAATAAAAATTAATTAAAGAAAAGAATGGCAGGGTTAAGGGAGAGGAGAACTGATTTCAATCTTAAACAAGACAGTCAGTGGTCATTAAGAAGGTGAGATTTAAGCAAAGCCTTTTTGCCCTAAAGCTCTTAAGAGTCCCTTGGACAGACACTAAGGCGGTCAAACCAGTCAATGCTAAAGGAAATCAGCCCTGAATATTCATTGGAAGGACTGATGCCAAAGCTGAAGTTCCAATTCTTTGACCATCTGATGCGAAGAGCCAATTCATTGGAAAAGACCCTGATGCTGGGAAAGATTGAGGGCAGGAGGAGAAGGGGACGACAGAGGATGAGATGGCTGGATGGCATCACCAACTCAATGGACATGGGTTTGAGTAAACTCCAGGAGCTGGTGCTGGACAGGGAAGCCTGGCTTGCTGCAGTCCGTGGAACTGCAAAGAGTCAGACATGATTGAGCAACTGAACAACAACAAGAAAAGTCTTGAAGAAGGTGAGAGTCAGTTGTTCACATATTGAGGAAAGAGCCAACAAAGGAGCACAAAGTTGGGAGTGGAGTTGCATTGTCTGGGAGAAAGAAGGAAGAGATGAACTCTGCAAGTAAACAGAGAACTGGCCTTACAGGACCTTATATCCTCTGCATGGGCTTTAGTCTAGACTTGGGTAAAATGAGAAGACAAGGCAGAGTATTTTGCAGAGGAGCAGTATGACGTGACTTGTGTCCTAAATAGATGTCTCTGTGTGCAGACATTTTTAGGAGCAAGAGTAGAATTAGAGAAACAAGTTAGGAGATTACTGCAGCAATCTAGGTAGGAGGAGTAAAAGAAAGCATAAAGAAAGGAAGAGGAGTAGAGGAGAAGGCAGAAAGTGTATAAAAAGTTATAAAGAGGAGAAGTAATTAAATGGAAACAGAAAGAAAGAAACAAAGCCTCCATGGGCAAACTCTGAACCATTGTCTAATCCATCAGTATGATATTCTATCACTTCAGACTCAGGAGTGTGTTGTTTACTGGTCTGTTACTAATCTAAGGGTATTTCCTGCTGGCTGAGCTATCCACCTGTAGGTGTGTCTGCTCCTTGAACAACGAAATCAGCCTCTGGGACAATGGTCTAAAAGGAATTAGGATAAAGTCTTGTGGAAATCAAGCACCTGGCCTAAATATAGTGTCCTGCTTCTCTCCTCAATTTATCTTTGCCTTGTTTTCTTGTGAATCTGTGTTTGGGGGAAAATTCTATCTGTCTTTGCTTCAAGAAAATGTTTATGTTCTCTTAGCTTAGTAGGATGCTGAGAAATGGAGTGATTCAACAGTGACTCAAGGTATGACAGGAGGAGCTGAAAAACAAGATGGTACAAATCTCATTTGGGAAGCAAATTGGTCTCCTGCCTTGAGAAAACTATTTTAATTGAAGTAATATTTTTAAATCATTGGAAAAAGCTTGTTTTAAAATTGTATCTTGTACTATTTTAATAACATAACTGTTTTCTACATACACTTTCTTGTAAGACACCAGCTTGATTTTTAGCTACAGAAGAATAACTCTCCATGTTTCTATAGGTCTTTATCTGTTTCCTATTTTCTACCTAGTAGGCATTTCATCACAATGTTGTTCTGCTCTGACAAACTTTGCTAGGCTGTTTAATAATTGCCCTTCCTGTGTTAGAAGTTGTTATATTGATCACTTCAAGAGATAATATTTACTTT
Organism: Bos grunniens; assembly: GCF_055505025.1. Classification (NCBI taxonomy): domain Eukaryota; kingdom Metazoa; phylum Chordata; class Mammalia; order Artiodactyla; family Bovidae; genus Bos; species Bos grunniens. The sequence goes on from NC_141170.1 coordinate 75,954,975, forward strand.
TTGGCCCGTATTTATTTGTTCAGTGCATTTCTAATGTAGTCATAGCAATTACCAGAGTTAATTCTGGAAAGCTGAGCAATCCCAGTCCTTGGTTCCTATCCATAGGTTTTCCTTCACTTTTACAAATAATGATTTATGCAAAGTCACCAAGACAGCTATTGCTTCAATGCAAGGTTTATTATCTCCAAGATGAACAGATAAGTCATTAAGCACTCATGGACGGATTAGTGTAGAGAAAGATTACCACAGTGTGATTTTCTGGTTACATGGTTCAATACAATGATGGTTTAAGGAAGTAAAAGCCAATTTCAGCACTGCCATTGTAGAGCTGTGTATATCAATAGGCAGTTATAAAACTGTGACTGATGGGAACTTCCCCACCATAGAAGTTCCTTCCACCACATATCCACTAAGTGAGCCACATGGATGAAAAACTTCTAAGCAGTGTGACTGATTTCCCCCGACTTTATTTTCTGATATATTTCTTATATAGGAGCCAAGGCTAGAGAGTAATAAGAGATTTCACGAGAGCCTTGTGCAATTAGCCTCATTACTTTATAGCCACATTTTATATGTGTTTCTTTGGGCACAGTATATTTGTGTGTGTGTGAGTCTGTGATTGTGTCTGTTGTTATAGAACAACTAAGACCTTTTTACCTATATTCCTAATCGGACATGACTGAAGCGACTTAGCATGCAGGCATGCATTGGAGATGGAAATGGCAACCCACTCCAGTGTTCTTGCCTGGAGAATCCCAGGGACAGAGGAGCCTAGTGGGCTGCCATCTATGGGGTCGCACGGAGTTGGACACGACTGAAGTGACTTAGCAGCAGCAGCAGCAATGAGTCTCAAAGTGGATGGGGTATATGGATGGGTGATAAGTGAATGAATAAATGACTCAGCATTAAATGTGTATTACTAATCAGTCTCCTTGTCTCTCTTTCCTTCCCCTCCACTGTATTCTAAACAGTGATGCAACTTAATCATGCCCTTATCAAAAGAGATTTAAAATCCCTCATTTTTCTCAGAACAAAGCTCTATCATGTTAGAATGATATTAAAGCTCATCTGTGGTCTGGGGCCAACCTCCTTCTTCAACTTAATTTCCTACGTTTTCACTACAAAAGTTCTCCAACTCAGTCAAACTAGCCCAACAGCTCTCTATCAGGCCATATGGATCTCCACCTTTCTAACTTTACCTCACTCCCCAATGCACCCCACTTCACCTTACTTTGTTCAGCTTTCCTAAAACCTTAATGGCATACAATACAAACAATACTAACAGAAATCACAAGAATAACAACGAAAATAGGAGTAGTGGTGGTGGTGGTGTTAGTACTGGTAGTACTCTGGTAGTACTAGTATTGCTAGTAGCAATAGTAGAACTGCTGTCTGCACAGTTAGTACAGATGAATAAGGAACACGGATTTAAGGCCAGACACCTGGGTTTTAGTCACAATTCCAAATTGTGTGAGTTAAGGCAAGTCATTTAATCACTCTGGACTTTGTATTCATATCTTTAAAATGAGAATAATAATACATGACATCACGGTGTTGCTGTCAAGATGAAAAGAGTAGACACATGTAAATAGTGCTCAGAACATGCTAAATGCACAACCAAGTTATCTCCATTCACAGAGCGTTTAACATATATCAGGAAGTATATTATGTTGTTTTTTTTTTAATGTCTTACTTAATTTTGTCAAAAAGACCTGAGGTAGAACTAATTATTTTCTCCCCAGCTTACCAATGAGAAAGTTTAGGCTCAGTTACTTCTAAGAGTAACTGAATCAGGTTATTTAACCTAAATTCACACAGCATGGAAGTGGTTGAGCTGTAATTCAAATCCAGGCAACAAAGTTCCAGAGCTTGGCGTTTAACCACTGTGAATTTATTTCTTCCAAGAGCCACAAGAAATCTTGCTCCCTCTATTGAGATTTCCTTGACCACTAAAGGCCTCAATAGTAGATAGCTTTTACTGTTTAGACACCTGTTTGATAGTGACATTGTTTGAGTTTTCACGAAATACTAAGCATCTAACAAAACTGTATTAGCTCATTTAATTTGATATTTGTAATTTGATATTTCAAATCTCCTCTTTTATATTATCATGAAAATCATTTGTATGGTATTTGAGCGGCAGGCCTTGACTCCTATGTGCCTTTGTATATCCAGTGTATCATGCAAAATAGTCCTTAAACATAAATGTCATAAGCACTGTCATGTCATGTTTCGGGTGACAATGGTAACGACATTGATGATAGCTAAGCATATTATAAGCATGTATAACAATTTTAGTTTATATGAAGCAAGGCAAGCAATCCAGTGGGTTTTGGAAGGATAGAATGAAAGCAATTTTGTTAGATGGCTCTCCCACCAAACTAAGAGCTGGGATCCTTGTTTCAGATCCCTGCTTTGTCACAACGCTTTGTGTGATCTTGGATGGTGTCACTCACTGCTATGTTTATCATTTGAATTACCTGTAAAAATGTGTTAGCAAAATATTCAGCTGGTCAGCCTCACAGAGGTAATTAAGGTGCAAATGCAACAACATGTGTGAAGGAGTTCCCTAAATGTATACACAATGAACCCCTGACATGGATGAGGGTTTTAGCTGAAATGAGAGCTTCTTTATCCCAAATTGTGAACATCTCTATAGCATATATTTCTGCATAAAATGCATTCAATTACAACTATAAATTTAAGTTGCTTCTTTAAAACCTTAATTACAATTACTGGGCATGTAACAATAAAAGGAAAACAACAGAGCTACCTTGAGCTGTGATTTATGGGTAGTCCATCAGGTTCAGTATCCAACTAATCCTCACCATTTAAAGTATGCTCTAAGGGCCAGTATCATCAGCCTCCCTTGAGAAAATGCAGACTCTCAGGCCTCTCTGTGGACCTAGTGAGTCAGGATATGAATTTTCATAAAATCCTTTGGTGATGTATGTATAGAGTAAATGTAAGTCACTGACATGAGTGCCTCAACCCTACACATTTGCCTTCAGTGATAGCTGATTTGAACTCAACACCAGAAAAAAAAAATTAGTTATTACTGCATTCAGCTATTACTACATTCAGAGATACCCACTACATTCAGAGATACATTCAGAGATATCCATCACGTCAAAGCTTAAGTCCCAGGATTCCCAAAGGTTGTAGGTAATGAAATATACACCCAAAACATGCAGTCACTACCAGTAATGAGGTAGGTAAGTACCAGGTCTACCAAGTGGTTCTGCTTGAAAAAAAAAAAAAAAAAACAGGGGCTAGTCTTAGATTCAAAGATTAAAAATTCTTTAATCTTCTTCTGGGAATAACTCATCTATGAGCACCTACAGCCATGTGAAGAAAAAGGAGCACTTAGCTGGTGAGTGCAGCATGTACAGATGGCCAGGTTTCTCTTTGAAAATAAAAGGTTTTTACCCAAATGAAGGTCATGGCACATCTTGGTGAGTCACTGACCTACTGTGTCCTGAGAGGTTCAATTTCTACACACATTTTTAAGACTATTGTCCACACCTGTACAATCAGAATGAGCTACTGAAGTGCATTTTAATTCACTAAATAATTCACATTTTTGAGGCACAATTATTGTCAACAATCCTCTTGTTGTTTAGTTGCTAAGGCATGTCCAACTCTTTGTGACCCTGTGGACTGTAGTACATTAGGCTCCTCAGTCCTCCACTATCTTCCAGAATTTGCTCAAACTCATGTCCATTGAGTCAGTGATGATATCTAACCATCTCATTCTCTACAGCCCCCTTCTCCTTTTGCCTTCAATCTTACCCAGCATCAGTCTTTTCCAAAGAGTTGGCTCTTCACATCAGGTGGCCAAAGTATTCCAGGTGGTTCAGTAGTAAAGAATCTGCCTACAATTCAGGAGACCTGGGTTTGACCCCTGGGTGGGGAAGGTCTCCTAGAGAAGGGCATGGCTACGCACTGCAGTATTCTTGCCTAGGAAATCCCATGGACAGACGAGCCTGGTGGGCTACAGTTCATGAGTCACAAAAAGAGTCAGACCCCATATAAAACTGGAGCATAGAGGCTCATTAGGGCTTCCCTGGTGGCTCAGGTGATAAAGAATCTGCCTGCAATGCAGGAGACCCTGGTTCAATTCCTCAGTCAGGAAGATCCCCTAGAGAAGGGATAGGCTACCCACTCCAGTATTCTTGGGCTTCCCTGGTGGCTCAGGTGGTAAAGAATCCACCTGCAATGCAGGAGACCTGTTCAATCCCTGGGTTGGGAAGATTCCCTGGAGGAGAGCATGGCAACTCACTCCAATATTCTTGCCTGAAGAATCCCCATGGACAGAAGAGCCTGGTGGGCTACATTCCATGGGATCACAAAGAGTCAGACACCACTGAGCAACTAAGCACAATAAGAGGCTCATTACCATTTTACCAAAGCAGAAATTATATTACTTCAATATTATCCCCTGAGAAACAAAGCACAGATCAAAAAACAATTTTAAATATTTAGCTTTATTCTCCATTTGGCAAGTTAATATTTTTCTTTTGGCTGCACTAGGTCTTCATTGCTGCATGCAGGCTTTCTCTAGTTGTGGCAAGTGGGCACTACTCTTCCCTGTGGTGTGTGGGCTTCTCATTGTAGTGGCTTCTCTTGTAGATCACAGCCTCTAGACACGTGGGCTTCAGCAGTTGCAGCATGCTGGCTCCGTAGTCATGGTGTGTGGCTTTAGGATAAGCAGGCTTCAGGGTTTGCGGCACTTGGGCTCAGCAGTTGCGCCTCATGGACTTGACTGCTCTGCAGCATATGGAATCTTCCCAGACCAGGGGTTGAACTCATATCCCCTGCAATGTCAGACAAATTCTTATCCACTGCACTGCCAGGGAAGTACTTTAATTATTTTTCAAAGGAATGTTTACATGGGGTCCCAATGGGTGTTTAAGGGTGGTTAAGTCTACAGGAACCGTGAAATGGAGTATAGAGGCAATTATCTGTGTAATTTGGAATAATTTGCTTTCACCTGAATTGTAATTGAGACAAGAATGGGAATGAGAGTTCCAGAAAATCATGGAATTTGTCTGTGTTGCTCACTCTCATATCTCAAGTTTCCTGAGAGCATGGATTTTGTTCAGTTCTACTATGCCCAAGCTCCCAGAAACAGATACACAGTAGGTGATCAATAAATGTTCTCTGAAAAAAAAATTTCTGAATTCTTTGAATCTCTAATTTTATTATGGAAGAATAGAATATTTGGTGATATACCATAAATACTTCACAAGATTTTCATAGGTGAAGAATGAAGGCAGCTAATTGATTTTTCCATGTAGTTACCATTTACAATTGTCTTTTTATTTCATTGGATTTTCTGACTATTAGGCCAAATCAGTTCCATCTATCAAGAATTTAATATCATGAGAGACAACATGAAAATAATTCAAAGAATACAGATAATGAATCTGGTGTGAGTTCTAACGCTTACCAGGCACAAAACCTGGGGCAAGTTAAAAAATAGGGATGATAATATTTTCTTCACAAGAATATAGAACTTCAGTATGATAATATCACTGAAAGCACTTAGCCTGGCATTCAAATATATCAGTTATTATTATCACTAATATTAAAATTATTCATGCAAACACAATTTGGATGCTGCAGATCAATGAGTATATGTCCCTAGGGCTTCCCTTGTGGCTCAGCTGGTAAAGAATCTGCCTGCAATCCAAGAGATCTGGGTTGATCCCTGGGTTTGGAAGATCCCCTCAAGAAGGGAAAGGCTACCCACTCCAGTATTCTGGCCTGGAGAATTCCATGGACTTGATAGGCCATGAGGTTGCAAAGAGTTGGACATGACTGAGCGACTTTCACTTTCTCTCTTAGAATATGGTGCAAATTAGAAAGGATTAGAAGTGGATAAAAAGGCAGTGAAAATCATTCAAGATGGGCAAGGAGAAAGGATTTTACTGAAAGCAGTAAGTTACCTTTCTACCTGAGTCGACTTATCCAGCTTTACAAGGAAATTCTAAGGTCATTAGACGTCACATATCCTAGTCATCCTGAAAGACTTGCTTTGATATTTTCTCCTTGGCCACAATGAATAATTTTCACTGCATTTTCTGCTGAACTTTGTTTGTGGTATTTTGACACAGATACAGATATGAAGGAAAAATCAATCTCAGGAGAAGGTTTTTATGATACTAAACCTTTCTACAAAATTCTACAAAATGAAGGCTATTTGCACTTGAAATAAAGATCATAGTTATGCCTGGAGCTTAACCTTTCTGGCTGCTCAATATTATCATAACCTGGGGGATATCGTAGACTATCTATAACCATCAGACTTTCAGCAAAATGTGAATTCATTCGCTCATTGACTCATTCATTCATCCATTCATCCAGCAAACATATATTAAGCATTTACTACGTTTCTAGATCTGTGCTGACTTCTGGTGATGGAGAGATTATTGAGACTTCCTTCCTCCTCTCTCAAAAAAACTGACTAGACAACTACCCTATTATAATACACAGTTACACTTCTTACACAAGAGGTAATCATTATGCATGTGCGTGCACTCAGTCATGTCTGACTCTTTGCAACCCCGTTGACTGTAGCCCACCAGGCTCCTCTCTCTATGCAATTTCCCAGGCAAGAATACTGGAGTGGGTTGCCATTTCTTATTCCAAAGTATCTTCCCAACCCAGGGATCAAACCCAGGTCTCTTGCATCTCTTGCATTGGCACGTGGATACTTTACCATTGTTGCCACCTGTGCAGCCCCAGAGGTGCTTACCCCAGAGGTGCTTTCTCACAGATACCTGAGAAAACACAAAGGGAAGTCCCCTCAACCAAAATGAATCTGTCCCAATTGGGAATATTGGTTTTTGAGTGGGCTATTCCTAACCCACAAGTGAAAGAGGAGAGTGAAAAAGTTGGCTTAAAGCTCAACATTCAGAAAACAAAGATCATGGCATCTGGTCCCATCACTTCATGGGAAATAGATGGGGAAACAGTAGAAACAGTGCCAGACTTTATTTTTGGGGGCTCCTAAATCACTGCAGATGGTGATTGCAGCCATGAAATTAAAAGACGCTTACTCCTTGGAAGGAAAGTTATGACCAACCTAGATAGCATATTCAAAAGCAGAGACAGTACTTTGCCAACAAAGGTCCATCTAGTCAAAGCTATGGTTTCTCCAGTAGTCATGTATGGATGTGAGAGTTGGACTGTGAAGAAAGCTGAGCACCGAAGAATTGATGCTTTTGAACTGTGGTTTGGGGAAGACTCTTGAGAGTCCCTTGGACTGAAAGGAGATCCAACCAGTCCATTCTAAAGGAGATCAGTCCTGGGTGTTCTTTGGAAGGACTGATGCTAAAGCTGAAACTCCAGTACTTTGGCCACCTCATGTGAAGTGCTGACTCATTGGAAAAGACTCTGATGCTGGGAGGGGTTGGGGGTAGGAGGAGAAGGGGACGACAGAGGATGAGACGGTTGGGTGGCATCACCGACTTGATGGACGTGCGTTTGAGTGAACTCTGGGAGTTGGTGATGGACAGGGAGGCCTGGCATTCTGCAGTTCATGGGGTCTCAAAGGGTTGGACACAACTGAGTGACTGAACTGAACTGAACTGAACTGAACAGTCCTGACTCCTCTGGACATCAAATGAGGTAGAGTGATTTAAGGGGACTTTGGTTTGTGAGCAATACAGTTTTGGACAGTGACTTGAGGAGGTAATGAAAGGGCAAGAAGAAGTTGACTTCCCCAGTGAAGTTGCAATAAGCTAGAGTCCCATGTTCTGTACCCCCATCTCCCCTTGGTATGCTTTTAGGCATCCATCACAGAAGAGAATTTAAAGTACTTACTCATCAATCCCACTTCATTTATAGATGAATAAAGCTCTAAATAATTGACTGGTTAAGATCACAGAGCCATTCAGTGGGAGAAAAAAAATTAGAAGCCTCTGAGTCTCTGGGGTCTCTGATAAATATCCTGCTCCCAGGCTTATGGAATCCATGGCCCTAACTTCCTGGCTCAACAGACTCTTTGAGGAGAAGGTGACTTTTCATCACTCTGGGACTCACACTGAACACATGACTTTCTTCTCAGCCCTCACCTCAGTCTGGTTAGCTGAGGAGTTCCTACATTTTGTAATTATACCAAGAATAGGGCATTAGTCTGTAGGTAGATGGACTAATGTAGACATTCCTTCACCAAACTACAAACACAAACTCTTAAAGGACAGTATAGATTCTCTCCTAGTTTTTTTGTTGTTGTTTGGTCTTTTAATACCTCCAGCACCTAGCCCATTTCAGGAATCCATTGTTGAAAAAATTCAACGAATGCTTTCATCTACATTTCGTTACTGATTCCCTCAGTCTCCTGGGTTCAGCCCATGATATATAGCACCCTCAAAATTTCTAGAACAACCCCTTCCCCAGTATTTCACACAACTTGGTTTGAACTCCCTCTACTGGTGAAGAGAGTAAAAATCCCTGTGACTCCTGATGTACCTGACAACATTTACTGAGAAAAAGAGAACGCTACCATGCAGGGAAAAAAGTCTAAAATGGACAGCATTTCCTGAGGGAGCATTAGACTTCATCTTTAAGAGATCATTGCTTTGTGCAAGGAAAACTATAAAAAAGAGTGAACCTTATCATCAGTTTCACTGTAGTTGAGTCTGGGAGTAAAAAGCAAGAGATTGAGAAAACTCCTGGGCCGAGATAGGAGGATGACTAATGAACTAGAAGATATGTGGGGTGTGTAATCCTTAATTGCACATTTCATTGCTTTTACTATTTTCTCTTATGACTTTATAGCTGGCTAACCATGTTTTCCAAGACCCAATACATAGCAGTAAGAATTTGTTGAAGAAAATAAAAAGAAACCTCTTAACTTCTTTGGAAACTTTTTTCCCTTTAATAGATTTTCACCTTTCTCCCCTAAAGCAGCAATTCTTTCAAAAACAAGCACACTACATTTATTTTAGAAACGCATAGGGAACTTTTTAATATCTCACACTCATTTTCTCCTTACCTTCTTAAGTATTTGTCTTCTTTATATTTCAATATAAGGCAATGTCATGAGTCATAAGGTTGATATCTAATTATTACAAGTGACATAATTGGAAGTAATGGAAACTTATTTCTCTCTCAAAGTGTTGAGGAAAGTCAAGCATTTTCTATGTGGTGAACAGTTACTGGTTTTAAGCCATGTAAAATTTGGCAGGTCTGCATTCCACTCAAGAAGTTCTCAATTAGATGAGGCTAGTTGAAGTACAAAAGCTCATATAGACTAAATTCACTCCTACAAACTTAAATGGAAAAGAAAACAAAATGGAAGGTCACAACATTTGTTTAGTGTTCAATATGCATGAAAGATTCTCATGAATGTATCTCATATTTATGTCAATTTATCTTCATGAAAACCCTGTAAGACTTCTTTTGGTTTAACAAAAGAGAGAATAGGCTTAGAGAGGCTAGGGAACTTGCCTAAGGTCACACAGAATAATAATAAGAAAGCCAGAATGATAATTCAACTCTGTTAACATTGATGCAGAGAATGGAATAGTTATTGCCAGTGGCTAGGGTGGGGGAAGAGGGAACGGAGAGGTATTATTCAAAGGATATGAAGTAACTGTATCTATACTGTAGAGATACAGTAGATCTCTAGGACTTATCTTGTATAGAGAATAAGTCCTAGAGAACTAATGTATAGCATGTTGCCTACAGTTAACAAATTACTATTGTATACTTATAATTTTGCTAAGAGGCTAAATCTTATCTTGTGCTCTTATCACAAAAAATATTAATACTAATTTATAGGAGGGTAGAAGAAATTTTTAGAAGGTAATGAATAAACTACATTATTTATTTATAAATTACTACAGCATAAATCATGATTATGATTTCAGGGAAGCATACTTACCTCCAAAGGCATCAAATTGCATATATTAAGCATTACAGCTTTTTCTATGTCAATCATAATTCAATAAGGTATTTTTTGCTATTGCTATTGCTAAGTCACTTCAGTCGTGTCCGACTCTGTGCGACCCCATAGACGGCAGCCCACCAGGCTTCCCCGTCCCTGGGATTCTCCAGGCAAGAACACTGGAATGGGTTGCCATTTCCTTCTCCAATGCATGAAAGTGAAAAGTGAAAGTGAAGTCGCTCAGTCGTGTCCGACTCTCAGCGACCCTATGGACTGCAGCCTTCCAGGCTCCTCCATCCATGGGATTTTTCAGGCAAAATTACTGGAGTGGGGTGCCATTGCCTTCTCCAAGGTATTTTTAGTGTATGACAATTATACCATTCTCACTAAATATTTTTTGTTTTGCACAAGTCATTTTTCCTTAAAAGTTATCTCTGTAAACAAACCAAAAAAGCCCTTTATTTTTAAGTTGTCTAAAAAAACAATAGTATGACACATCAAATAAATGTGTTAACAATGACTTCTCATAAATCTCAAATTTAAAAAAATGGGTACTGTAGAAGTAATGCCTGTTCATCCTTTCTTGCTCAATGCAAAAGTTCTCCTAATGTTTCTGGGCAGGTGCTTATAATTTGCTCTTCTTCCTGTAGGTAATATGTACCCTAAAGTATTTTATCTCCAAAAAAAGAATGCAAATCCCCTGGACTCTAACACCTCCTGATACTGGTTAAAGAAGAGGTAAAATTAATTTTTGGCACCCCTTCTTTCTAGTCATTTTAGTGATAGGAAAGAGTAAGGACCAGAAGATCTTAAAATCTGTGTCAAGTCTAAAGGAAATCCATCCTGACAGTCTCTGTTTAGAGCATGGATGACCTTTTGCTTCACTTATCTGATATTTCAGCTGAAGTACTTTGAAGATCTGAATCATCTCAGAAAGTGATCCAATTCTGTTTCAGCAAGCACCAGCTGTGTCCACATATGGTGACCGAATTGAACTAAGACTTTAAATAGAGTCAAGTTGGTAAGCCGAACTGCCCAAATGATCCATTGCACCAGTAAACACAGCAGTGAAATGCATCCTGGCTCAAGTGGTCAACACCACCCTTTAGTCCTATTCTTAATTGACGAGATAGTGTATCATTATACTATTTTAGAACATACATTTAAAAATATACATTCTGGTGGTCACTGAGAAAATGTTTCCTTCTGAGACTCTATTTGAAAAGTATGCTGAACCTTCCCAGAACTTCTGAATAAGTAATAACAATAAAATTGTTTCTTACATATATGAACAAATGTGTTATATTCTCTGGCACTGCTGTCTCATTTGAAGCTTACAACCACCAATTAGCTGAAGAAAACTGAGATTCAGAGAAGTTAAATGAGTCACCCTGCAAAGTCCAATTGTTTGAATCTAAGTCTAGGACTCTTTCCACTGAGCCTGTTACCAACTAGAATGTTACAACTGGACATTCAAGGCCCTCACAGACCTTCCCACAGCTTGCATCCAGACAGGATTTCTTTAGTCTACCACTTCTTTCTTCTACAATTCTGATGAGGCAGAGGAAGGAAAATGAGAGGGTAAGAGGATTGGCATCAGGAAGGAAAGCTTCCCCCTTTCTTCTTCACCTTTAGGACCAAGTTCTTAGGGTGAAAGATTTCATCCATAGGAATCTGAAGCACAAAAGGTGAAACCACCTACAAAGGAAAAAATAAATAACCAAAGACCCAACCTCTTGTCTAAAGAGGGTGAGGTTGTTGTGCTCTGGTGCCATTTCCCCTCTCACCACAGGATCCTTGAACAGGTGCCAGCTTCCTTTTGGGAAATGCTCACCTTCACCACCTTCTCTGGGCTGACAAATACCTATGGTTTCTTTAGATCTCAGCTCCATAGCAATTTCTACAGAAAAGCCTTTCCTGGCCCTCCATGGTCAGTCAAACCTCACTTCTCTAAGCTCTCCTGACACCGTACACCTGTCTTCCTGGCACTTGTCATGATTATAATTTTACATTTCTACTAATGTGATTTATAGATTAATGTCATCTTTCTCTCCTGGATTACAGTATCCATCAGAGACCCATGTGTTTCTTTATGTCTATTATAATATCTGGTATATAGCAGATATCTATAAATATATGCTGATATATTCAGTGAATGAATGAATGAATGAACCAAGAGAATATGGAAGAAGAAAAAGACGTGCATCCTAGGGTCAGATATAAAGCTAACTGAAGAATTTTCAATTATATAGCAGTTTGAAGCTTACCTGAATGAATACAATGAATTATTTTAGTTGTTATTATTATATTACCATTTTGACATAATTTTATAGTTCTTTTTGTTTTTTAGGGGGTAGGGTAGAAGGAAAGTTTGAGGTGAGTAGAGAAAGCAATAAAAAGGGAAATTATTTGATGTAATACTTTTGGATTTCTGTCCTAATAAATTGATAGGTTGTCAGTACAATGAAGCACTATTCAAGGATTGCATTCCTTAGCACTTACCCAGAACAAAAAATCCAAATAAAGTGTATTTCTAATTTACTCTTCAAATCCTTTAAATAGCATGACTTTGAACTCTGAAAGAATTTCTACAATCCAATTAACTTTCATCATCAGGCCCTATACTCAGTGTTTAAACATTTCCTTCTCAATGCTATTGTATTACAGTTCACAACAGAAATGTTTAATTCCCCCAAACACCTGTTTTTGCTCAAACAAAACAAAAACCATCAATATAGTTCAAGTTCGGTAAATCCTATCTACAATCCCCATTATTTTCATTGGGAAATAATAACAATTCCTGAACCTGAGAATTGAATACTCCATTCCACTTCTGTAAAGATTTTCATCAGCAAAACCCAGAGCACTCAAGTATACAATGATGAGATTAGAGTCTGAAGAAACTATTGCATTGTTGGAGCTTTCGGATAGCACTCATTTGACAATCTCTGTGTTTTAAACCTAATGAAGTTGTGGCCAGAATATATGCAAATTGAACTCTGTTGAGAAATACTGCATAGTCCACATGATCAGAAACCCTCATGTGGAAATGTATCATGCCTTCGGCTTGGGGTAGCTAATTATTCCTGGGAAAGGGAGGGGTGGTAGTCAGAGAAAGAAGTGCAGGTGAAGAAACGGGACACCTGGAAAAAGCAGAGAGTCAACAGAGATAAAATGGGGTACTTGACTGCTGAGATGGAGAAACAGAAAAGCCAAAGTCGCCCCAGCCTATTTCCCAGCTGTAAAAAAAGCCCAGGATCAGATGAAAAACATCATTAATTTCAATGTAATTAAATATCATTAATAAGATGCTCTGGAGTGTGTGCTGCTTAGAGATAATGGAAGCCCCTGGGCATGACCTATGGGGAGGATATATCTCAGGATCACACAGGCTCTGGCTTCCACGCAAAGCTTGGAAAGTAAAAGTTGTGCAGTTAGTTAACTTTGTTTATTGACTTCACAGCTCTTTCAACAACACCGCCTCCAATAAAAGAGATCAGAGAAGATGGTGCATGGCAGCCATAAAATTTATCTTCATCGAATCAATAGAAAGAAATGCACTTCTTAAAGCCAACCCAGGCAACCAGCTCACCTTAACGAAAACCCCTATGGATAAGTACGTGGTAGGAATGTCTTTATAAGTGGAAGAGCGTCTTACAGGGGTTTAGGTTCTACACTTGACTTATAAAATCATGTATAATCAAAACAGTTCTAGTTTTCCTGGCTTGGTGTATGCCTGTGAGAGATACTGAGGGCTGTGAGGTTGCCCCTCTTACTCCATGAATGTGAGACTCAGTTATGACCCCCTTGGGCTGAAGAGTGATGTATATCACACAAGCCCAGTCTGGGAAAGCAAGAAGAGTCACACTCCATGTGGAAATTTATTTTCTTCCTAATTCTTTTCCTCCCTTCCTTCCACTCTCTCTCTATCTCTATCAATAAATAAAGAAATTTATGAACATCCAATGCTATTACACTATACTCTTTCCTCTATCTGGAAGATCATTTCTCTCATCTGTGCTCTCACACTCCACTCCCTATACAGCCCACTCATATCCAATACACCCTTGGAGACTCCACTCACGATGATTCCCCTGACTCTTCAAGTCTAATTTACCTGGTCCTCTTCTGGGTTCTTGGAATCCTCTGTGCCCATCTATGCAATCATTTATCATGTCTAGAGTAATAATTGGTTTACATCGCTCCAGCTGCACAAGATGAGGAGTTCAGCAGTCTTGTCATATGTCTCTTTGTATCATTAACAATGAAAACAGTGCATGGCATCAGGGAGTTTTTCAGCAAATAAGAAATGGAGGAAGAGAGGAAGAAAGGAAGGAAGGAAGAATGCACTGTGTGACTAGAGCAATTTTTTACCCCAATGGGCATCAATTTCCTCATCTGGAAAGTGATGGGGTGGCTATTTCCAACTTTGGAGATGAGTATTCTATGATTTTAGACTTGGAACAACCTCACAGAGACCTACCATTGGGCCAAAAAGAAGCAATTAAAGGAAATACTTAAGATAAGAAATAGGCTTTAAAAATAATCCAATCAGCAGAATGCATCTCAAAATATGTGCACAGCTCTGAGCCACTATCTTGAACAGTTGGAAAGTAGCATGTTCAGCAGTGAAAAAAATCTCTAGGGACTTGGCCAATATGAACTCACAGATGTTCCTGTTGAAGTCAGCTGATGAGTTTCCTTCAAAGCCATGGTTAAGCGGAGTCCTCAGTTCACCTCCAGGGCACAGCCCACTCAGTCTCTGCACCTTTGGATTATAAAAAAAAGAGAGAGAGAGAGAGGAAGAGAGGTAGAAGGGAAGGAGGAAAAAGTATCAGCTAACACAGGGAGCACAATTTGTATCTATTAATATGTGTTCTAAGAGCTGATGACGTTTCTCTTCTAAAGAAGAGTCTTCATTTGAAGTAAGAGTGCCAAAGCAATAGATTTATTCATAAGTTTATGGTTTCTCTTCATTATCGTTCTTCCCTCCATGCTAGAATAGCCCTACCACTATCCCCAGGCAGTGGGTGTAGAGAACACAAAAGTCATGGGTTTTCTTCTCAAGGGATTTTTAAATTGTACTTAGGGAGGTTAGAAGGATATGGAGAAAAAATTATTTGTTGAGTGTCGACTCTGCAGCGAAAGCTTTATATACAGTATCTCATTAATTTTAAGGTTGACAGGATCCCTTCCAGATACTGTCAGCATTTTACAAAGAAGAGGAAATGGAAGCAGAGGGATTTCAAATATGCTGCTTAGGTCATCCAATAAATAAGTGACAAAACTAGAATTTGAATCTCAGCCTTGTACTATGCAAAGCCACCAAAATTCCTCCTGACCTAGAACCCACAGGCTGAATCAGGGCTTCCCCAGTTACTCCAGAACTTTCTTCTGGATGCCAAGGATTGTCAGTGAGTGGAGTGATACACTAAGATCTCAGAGAAGCCTAGTGGGCCCTGGAGAAGCATAAGTCCCTGGATCCACAAGCGGCTTCATCTGTTTAACCCAGTGTTCCAAACGTGTAAGGTATATATGTGCCATGATGTGAAAAAGTTTAGGAAACAGTGCTCTAGCCTTGTCTTCTGTTACCCTACACACGTGATGCTCCAGTAACACAAAGTAATATAGTAAACTTATAAATGTATGCTTGTATCACACCTGCATGGATTTACTTATTGGTAAATCCTGAAAGATGATGCTGTGAAAGTGCTGCACTCAATATGCCAGCAAATTTGGAAAACTCAGCAGTGGCCACAGGACTGGAAAAGGTCACTTTTCATTCCAATCCCAAAGAAAGGCAATGCCAACGAATGCTCAAACTACTGCACAATTGCACTCATCTCACACGCTAGGAAAGTAATGCTCAAAATTCTCCAAGCCAGGCTTCAGCAATATGTGAACTGTGAACTTCCTGATGTTCAAGCTGGTTTTAGAAAAGGCAGAGGAACCAGAGATCAAATTGCCAACATCCGCTGGATCACGGAAAAAGCAAGACAGTTCCAGAAAAACATCTATTTCTGCGTTATTGACTTTGCCAAGCCTTTGACTGTGTGGATCACAATAAACTGTGGAAAATTCTGAAAGAGATGGGAATACCAGACCACCTGACCTGCCTCTTGCGAAATTTGTATGCAGGTCAGGAAGCAACAGTTAGAACTGGACATGGAACAACAGACTGGTTCCAAATAGGAAAAGGAGTACGTCAAGGCTGTATATTGTCACTCTGTTTATTTAACTTATATGCAGAGTACATCACGAGAAACGCTGGACTGGAAGAAACACAAGCTGGAATCAAGATTGCTGGGAGAAATATCAATAACCTCAGATATGCAGATGACGCCACCCTTATGGCAGAAAGTGAAGAGGAACTCAAAAGCCTCTTGATGAAAGTGAAAGTAGAGAGTGAAAAAGTTGGCTTAAAGCTCAACATTCAGAAAATGAAGATCATGGCATCTGGTCCCACCACTTCATGGGAAATAGATGGGAAAACAGTGGAAACCGTGTCAGACTTTATTTTTGGGGGCTCCAAAATCACTGCAGATGGTGACTGCAGCCATGAAATTAAGAGATGCTTACTCCTTGGAAGGAAAGTTATGACCAACCTAGATAGCATATTCAAAAGCAGAGACATTACTTAGCCAACAAAGGTGAGTCTAGTCAAGGCTATGGTTTTTCCTGTGGTCATGTATGGATGTGAGAGTTGGACTGTGAAGAAGGCTGAGTGCTGAAGAATTGATGCTTTTGAACTGTGGTGTGGAGAAGACTCTTGAGAGTCCCTTGGACTGCAAGGAGATCCAACCAGTCCATTTTGAAGGAGATCATCCTGGGGATTTCTTTGGAAGGAATGATGCTAAAGCTGAAACTCCAATACTTTGGCCACCTCATGCAAAGAGTTGACTCATTGGAAAAGACTCTGATGCGGGGAGGGATTGGGGGCAGGAGGAGAAGGGGACGATAGAGGATGAGATGGCTGGATGGCATCACTAACTCGATGGACGTGAGTCTCAGTGAACTCCAGGAGTTGGTGATGGACAGGGAGGCCTGGCGTGCTGCAATTCATGGGGTCCCAAAGAGTCGGACACGACTGAGCGACTGATCTGATCTGATCTGATACCCATTCTACTGGATGCCTGCCCCTTCTTCTCTGTCTGGTAAGTCCCTACCTACTTCAAAAGCTGTTGAAAATTGACTTCAAAAAGAGAAAGTTACATGTTCTTTTTTTTTCAAGCACTTGGTACCTCAGTTAGGGTACTCATCACATTGTAGGGTAATTTACTGGTTTATACAGCTGTCTCATCCACTTAAAGCACATAGGAGATATTCAGTAAAGATATCAGTTCAGTTGAGTTCAGTCGCTCAGTCATGTCCGACTCTTTGCAACCCCATGAACCGTGCACGCCAGGCCTCCCTGTCCATCACTAACACCCGGAGCTCACTGAGACTCACGTCCATCGAGTCAGTGATGCCATCCAGCCATCTCATCCTCTGTCATCCCCTTCTCCTCCTGCCCCCAATCCCTCCCCGCATCCGAGTCTTTTCCAATGAGTCAACTCTTTGCATGAGGTGGCCAAAGTATTGGAGTTTCAGCTTTAGCATCATTCCTTCCAAAGAAATCCCCAGGATGATCTCCTTCAAAATGGACTGGTTGGATCTCCTTGCAGTCCAAGGGACTCTCAAGAGTCTTCTCCAACACCACAGTTCAAAAGCATCAATTCTTCGGCACTCAGCCTTCTTCACAGTCCAACTGTCACATCCATACTTGACCACAGGAAAAACCCTAGCCTTGACTAGACTCACCTTTGTTGGCAAAGTAACGTCTCTGCTTTTGAATATGCTATCTAGGTTGGTCATAACTTTCCTTCCAAGGAGTAAGCATCTCTTAATTTCATGGCTGCAGTCACCATCTGCAGTGATTTTGGAGCTCAGAAAAATAAAGTCTGACACGGTTTCCACTGTTTCCCCATCTATTTCCCATGAAGTGGTGGGACCAGATGCCATGATCTTCATTTTCTGAATGTTGAGCTTTAAGCCAACTTTTTCACTTTCCACTTTCACTTTCATCAAGAGGCTTTTTAGTTCCTCTTCACTTTCTGCCATAAGGGTGGCGTCATCTGCATATCTGAGGTTATTGATATTTCTCCCAGCAATCTTGATTCCAGCTTGTGTTTCTTCCAGTCCAGCGTTTCTCGTGATGTACTCTGCATATAAGTTAAATAAACAGAGTGACAATATACAGCCTTGACGTACTCCTTTTCCTATTTGGAACCAGTCTGTTGTTCCATGTCCAGTTCTAACTGTTGCTTCCTGACCTGCGTACAAATTTCGCAAGAGGCAGGTCAGGTGGTCTGGTATTCCCATCTCTTTCAGAATTTTCCACAGTTTATTGTGATCCACACAGTCAAAGGCTTGGCATAGTCAATAAAGCGAAAATAGATGTTTTTCTGGAACTGTCTTGCTTTTTCCGTGATCCAGCGGATGTTGGCAATTTGATCTCTGGTTCCTCTGCCTTTTCTAAAACCAGCTTGAACATCAGGAAGTTCACAGTTCACATATTGCTGAAGCCTGGCTTGGAGAATTTTGAGCATTACTTTCCTAGCGTGTGAGATGAGTGCAATTGTGCAGTAGTTTGAGCATTCGTTGGCATTGCCTTTCTTTGAGATTGGAATGAAAAGTGACCTTTTCCAGTCCTGTGGCCACTGCTGAGTTTTCCAAATTTGCTGGCATATTGAGTGCAGCACTTTCACAGCATCATCTTTCAGAATTTGGAATAGCTCAACTGGAATTCTATCACTTCCACTAGCTTTGTTCATAGTGATGCTTTCTAAGGCCCACTTGACTTCACATTCCAGGATGTCTGGCTCTAGGTCAGTGATCACACCATCGTGATTATCTGTGTCATGAAGATCTTTTTTGTACAGTTCTTCTGTGTATTCTTGCCATCTCTTCTTAATATCTTCTGCTTCTGTTAGGTCCATACCATTTCTGTCCTTTATTGAGCCCATCTTTGCATGAAATGTTCCTTTGGTATCTCTGGTTTTCTTGAAGAGATCTCTAGTCTTTCCCATTCTGTTGTTTTCCTCTATTTGTTTGTATTGATCGCTGAGGAAGGCTTTCTTATCTCTCCTTGCTATTCTTTGGAACTCTGCATTCAGATGTTTATATCTTTCCTTTTCTCCTTTGTTTTCGCTTCTCTTCTTTTCACAGTTATTTGTAAGGCCTCCCCAGACAGCTATTTTTCTTTTTTGCATTTCTTTTCCATGGGATGATCTTGATCCCTGTATTGTGTACAATGTCATGAACCTCATTTCATAGTTCATCAGACATTCTATCTATCAGATCTAGGCCCTTAAATCTATTTCTCACTTCCACTGTATAATCATAAGGGATTTGATTTAGGTCATACCTGAATGGTCTATTGAACTATAACACACATACAAAAGAGGTAAAAATCATAACTTTGTAGAGTTCAAAGAATTATCACTAAGTGGGCACACCTGTGTGATTACCACCCTGGTCAAAGAACAGAAGATTGTCAACAAATTAGAAGACCTATACCCCTTCCTCAGAGAAGGAAATGGTACCCCACTCCAGTACTCTTGCATGGAAAATCCCATGGACAGAGGAGCCTGGTAGGCTGCAGTCCATGGGGTCGCTAGGAGTTGGACACGACTGAGCAACTTCACTTTCACTTTTCACTTTCATGCATTGGAGAAGGAAATGGCAACCCACTCCAGTGTTTTTACCTGGAGAATCCCAGGGACGGTGGAGCCTGGTGGGCTGCCGTTTATGGGGTCACACAGAGTGGGACACAACTGAAGCGACTTAGCCACAGCAGCAGCATACCCCTTCCTAATTATTATTCTCTTTCTTAAAAAGTAGCCATATCCATTACTTTTGGCCTTATAGAGTGTTTTTGCCGTTTATGTATTTTTTACATAAATAAAAAATTTATTTTATTTTTTATTTATTTTTATTTTTTTTATTTTTATATAAATGGAGTAATTCAGCATGTAACCATTATTTCACACCTCAGTTTTTTGCTCAGTACTAGATTTGTGATACTTTTCTACTTTATTATATTCTTTTCATTTTCCTTACTATATAGTACTCCACTGTTTGTTCATCTTGTTTCCCTTTTTAATTTATTTCATTGTTGGTAGACATCAGCATGTTTTTCTGACTTGGGATTAATGTGAATAATTCTGCATTAAATGCTCTTATATATATATGCATTTTAAAGGCATCTCTGATCAAGATCACTGCTTCACCACTCATTCTGGTCTTCTCCTTCTCTGCAGTTACAGATCCTAGAATCATCTCAGGGAGACAAAACAGTGTGAAGTTAAGAGCTCTGAGTTTGGAGCTAGACCACCTGGGTGTAAATCTGGGTCTCCCATTACAACCTATGTGATCTTGAATAAATTACCTACCTTTTCTACATCTTGATTTTCATATCCGGAAAATCAGAATAATTAGAATTGAGTTCATATTTGTAAACTACATAGACAGTGTTTCACACATAGCAAGCGGCATATATGTATTTCCTCAATAAATAAATAGCTATGTGAAAACGATCCTGCATTTAGAAAGATGCTTTTGGCTCAAACAGCTTACATGATACAGGTTAGCTACTTTCTTCTATTTGGGACTTATTTTTTTTAATCTAATGGTTCATAAGTTGGAATCAAAATTAAACACACACATACACAAGTTACCATACCCTCAAGTTTTTGTCTAGGGATACATTCTTAACATATTCTATCTCAATATACAAATGAAAAGTCAGGCAACTGATAGGTCCTCAAAACAAACTTATTGAATAAATGAAATAAATACCATCCCCCCCCCCCAAGAAAAAAGGAATCAAAAATTCTGATCATTGTAGTCTTAAAATTAAAATCAATTAACAAAATAGCTAGCTTTTTCATTTAACCACAGTTTGTTATACTACCTGAGAAATCCAAGTTAAAAACCAAGTATGTATTTATTAAATCATGTTCTCAGTTCTGTGATAAACTCCTTGAAAGAACACAGGAGAACAATATGCCATATTTTCCTTTAGATGCTTGCAATTGTGGTATTCATTCATTCACCCTACATTTATTGATTGTCTATCGGATTCTACTCACTTGAAGGCTATCAATACAGTTCACTTCAGGCGCACAGTCGTGTCTGACTCTTTGTGACCCCATGAACTGCAGTATGCCAGGCCTCCCTGTCCATCACCAACTCCCGGAGTCCACCCAAACCCATGTCCATTGTGTCAGTGATGCCATCCAGCCATCTCATCCGCTGTCATCCCCTTCTCCTCCTGCCCTCAATCTTTCCCAGCATCAGGGTCTTGTCAAATGAATCAGCTCTTCTCATCAGGTGGCCAAAGTATTGGAATTTCAGCTTCAACATCAGTCCTTCCAATGAACACCCAGGACTGATCTCCTTTAGGATGGACTGGTTGGATCTCCTTGCAGTCCAAGGGACTCTCAAGAGTGTTCTCCAAGACCAGATTTCAAAAGTATCAATTCTTCAGTGCTCACCTTTCTGTATAGTCCAACTCTCACATCTATACATGACCACTGGAAAAACCA
This sequence comes from Bos grunniens, assembly GCF_055505025.1. Taxonomy (NCBI): domain Eukaryota; kingdom Metazoa; phylum Chordata; class Mammalia; order Artiodactyla; family Bovidae; genus Bos; species Bos grunniens. Next base: position 75,976,461 of record NC_141170.1, read on the forward strand.
TAGCCTTGACTAGATGGACCTTATTGGCAAAGTAATGTCTCTGCTTTTTAATACTTACACATAATAAATAATTAAGGAATATGAAAAAAGAACTACTCAGATATTAAACAGGGCTGTTTTTGTTCCCAAACTGAAACAGAATGCCTTTCTGGAATCTTTTTCAAAAATGTACCAGATATAATAACACCCCCAATTCTCACTTTAATTACATGTTGTTTCTATGTGGATGAAATTAATTTTCAAATAAAGTAATACAATATGTTGACTTAGTTGCATGTTTATAAAATAAAATTTTTACTTTCATCAGCTAGTTTTCCTAAGTCAATTGAAAAATCCTATTTCATTTGATTCTGATGCAAAGCCAGCCTATCTGATATGGGATACTACAGAAAATACCAAGTGGAAAGATGGAAAGGGTATAGGCAACGGAAAGCATGCAAATGTCTAACAACCAGCTCTCTGAAGAGAAAGGCTCTCTGACTTACTCTCTGACTTGGAGTCACTTGCTCACTTCCATGGTGTAAATATTACCAACAGAGCTGTGTTTAAGCTCCCAGGGATATGCCCACTGAACACTGAGTGGGCAAGCTGTACCATCAGCTATCATGAGCCAGTGTAAGTCAGTTCCAGCACACCACTGAGGGCAGAGTAAGGGAGCTTCAAGTTTTCTTTAAAGAATAACCCATCCTCCACATGACAGTGAAGGTGTCCCACCCTGCCTTGAGGAGTAATCCTAAGAACTGAGATGGGTCAAAGCTACCCACTCCATTATTCTTGCCTGGGGAATTCCATAGACAGAGGAGCCTGGTGGGAAAACTGCATACAGTCCTTGGGGTCACAAAGAGTTGTACAGGACGAAGCAACTAATACTTTCACTTTTCACTTTCCAAAAAATCTGAATCTTGTGCAGAACACAGCAAGGAACAACTGCTTGGAAGAAATCCCTAACATTCTTGTGATCCAAAAGCAGCCCTCACCCTATGCCCAAGCTCTAGTCCATCTAATTTATGAAACTTGGACTTTCCAGGTTTATGAAACCATGGACTTTCTCCATGGTTCTATGAGCTTTTTGAAATCCTTCTAATAAATTCATTTCCCCTTATTCTGCCTAGAGTGAATCTCTGCTTTAGGGGAGGAGTAAAGCAAAGGATTTGATGTTTATTAGTTTGGGATAATGTGTATTTAAATAGTTGCTCCACAACCCTCTTCTTCATTCTGAGTCTTAAAAGGAAGGAGATGGTGTGGAAGGAGTCAAGTGTAATTTAGTGACAAAGGCACAAGGTGACACAACTTCTTTCCCACCTTTTCTCATTATGCCAACTAATTACATCTAATATTAATAGAGAGTGGTTTGGGTGGTGGAGGAGTACTATATTAGATTAAAAGCTAAGATGCTACAACAAGGGGATGGGAAGAAATATGGGGGCTTAATGGATAAAGGACTTTATTCCTCTGTCTCACAGTAGTTCCATTGTGGACGATCTGGGTAGGGTGAGCTGCTCTGCTCCACTTGGTCAAACACCCAGGCTCCTACCTCTTGCTGTTCCATATTTCCTTAGGCATCTTGTTATTCATATGATTGAAGCTGGGTTTCTACCAAACCCAGTTTCCAGCCATCAGGAAGCAGATGGAGAACAGAGAGGAGGCCTGCTTACATTCCAAGGGTAAGAACTTTGCCACATGAAAAAAATATAAGTAACTGGTCATCCATATTCTCAGATACAACTTAGTTACAATGAACAAGGGAAAGGAAGAATTGACTAGAAAACTAGCTATCTCCCTGAGAAGAGCCTTTTAGAACCACTTGCTGCTGCTGTGTTTTTTAAGAGCACAAACATAGGTCATAAATGTGAAATGTATTCCAAAATATTAAACTAGAGATAGTCCAAAATTCTATGTTTTCCATGTAATAAGTTTACATAGGTCAGCAGTTCTAAACCAGAGTGAAATAATACACTGTAACATCTTAAGTATTTGTACAAACCTATCATAAGGAATTCATTAGTAATAATCTTCAAAGTATTAACAGTTGAAAATAATGTATTTTTGAAAAATTAAAACCAACTCAAGATTATTGCTACAGCAATATTTCCTAAACTCTCATTATTCAATTAGTACTATCAGAATTTTCTGTATTATTATGCATCATGAGACATATCTTTACTGTTATTTTCTTAAAACCTTTTTTCTTTAAATAGATTCATTTTTTACTTGAATAAATGTATTTATGAAGGAAAGTTTATGTCACTGCTATAAGTGGAAAACCAGTATCACTTGCCAAAATAGAAAATAAAATTTAAAATGAATAAAATTACCAGATAGTGTTGTTAATTTTTTCTTAGATCCTGTTACTTACTAGAAACTGTTGCTAGCTGAGAAGCCTGAGTCAGAGTTGGTTTTTGATCTGTTCAAAAGGGAGACAGTAAAAGCTGAGATGTTTAAAGAAATGGGCAACAAATTGAGTAGTTTTTCTTGATGTTATCTAAGAATTGAAAGAAATTTTAAATAGGATTAAGCGACTGTGTGCATCAATGTTATTTGATTCTTATCTATGAACTATCTAAAACCACTCTTCATGGAAACCGGCCATAGGAAAATGCCACTTCTCATTTGCACATGGATATACTTTCACAGGGGCTGGGGGGCGGGGAGGTGAAGCTATAGTTAGCACACAGAAGTTCTAATAATCTTGCCAATGCCATGGGTTGTAAACATCATCACCCATCTGTGTCTAGAGGGGAAAAGGGGTCCCTGTCTTAAATCCAGCCATTGTCTCAGAGCTGTGAATTAGGGGGAAAAATTGTCACAAAAGATTAGTCATCCATACCCATGGGCCTCAAATCTGAACCATCTTTCCCTCCCCAGGTGTTATTTGGATGAAGTTTGACTTCCTGACTTCAGATGGCTGTTTTCCACTACCAGATCTCCTTGACATGCTCTCCAGAGTGTTTGTGTCAGATGCTGCCTCAAATGTTTTAATCAACCACACTCCTCCCATGAAAAGAAGATGATTTGAATATCTGGTCGGGAAACCTAACCTATAATTATGCTGAGTATCTGACTGCCTTTGATACTCCTAAACTTATGCTGCACTCTAGGAAAACATTTTCCTTTTAGAAACAGACAGTCATGAAGCATGAAAATAGTTGTGGCAGCTAGTCTGTCTCCTCAAATGGCATCCAGCTATTGCTAGTCATCAGGGCTATAAAAGGGGAAGACTTCAATGCTCTAAAATAAAACTGGAACAATGGAACTATATGGCCACAGATAGACTAGACAATGCAAGAGAAGTGTGTCAAGATACACCACCCCAAAATACGTCACTTTGACATAAGGATTATTCTGAGTTGAATGCAACTGAGAAGAAGCAGATACTAGAGAACACTTTTCTCTCCCTCTATTTGCCTAAAAGCAGGACATAGTTTTTAAAGGTGTCCCTTCTACCCTAACAGGAAGGACAGAAGTAAATCACTAGAGAAAACTCTAGGACCTTATCAGCAAGACATGCATCAAAGGAATCCACAAACAAATCTCCCTAAAAGTAGACCTTATCTACCCTTAGTTTCCCCATACATTTGCCAACCCACAATGTGCCACCCCCTAGAAGTTTGAAATTCTTTGTCTTGTCACTGCTCTACAAAGTTATTATTCTTTGCTAAGATGCTACACAAGCTCAAGTTCTAATGACTACCCCCACATTTGAGTTACTCATCACTGAGTATGCATGACATGTATGTGTGACCTATGTGTTAAAAAAAAAAAAAAAAAAAAAAACTTCTGTTTGTTTTTCTCCTATTAATCTGTCTTCTGACAATCTACTTTACCAGGCCCCAACCAATGAACCTAAGATGGGGTAAAGAGAAAAGAAGTTTTGCCCTCTCCTACACAAGGATACAAAGACTAGATGTACAATTTCTTACCAATAGAGATCAAAGTTTAACTTAAAATATATGATTATCATTGTATAGATTTAAAAAGTGTTTGCAACCTAAAAGTTGAGAGTTATGTTTTAATTGGTGGAAATGTTTAGGACTTCAAGCCTGGGAGGCAGCATCAAGTAACCCTGAGAGAACTGCTCTGAGGAGGTGCGAGGAGGGAAGAGCCAAGTTATATAGAAGTTTTTCGACAAAGGATAGGTCAAAAATTATTGTTACCTAAAGAAAACCAGATAACCCAAGTTAAAGAATTTAGCATTTTTCTTTGTATGGAAAAGTATGAAAAGCAAGAGTCTGGGCTCACTGAAATCATTTCTTTGATATGTACCTCAGCTATCTGGGGCCAGTATCCTGGGTTTTCACATCCTGAGTTTCCTTGGGGCTCACCACAGAGAGTGGCTACAGTCTGATGGCTGTTAGATGGAGGGATTCTTTCCCTTCCTGAGTTCTGTCAGGGCTCATGAGCTCATCATCCCTGGTGACTGCAATCACTGATGACTGTGACATCCTTGTTCACTGATATGGCAGGAAATATTCCACTTCTCAATAGTGAGACACAAATTCAAATGTGGCAATGAGACACATTCAGACATAGCTGAGGAAATCAAGTTGATGATGGGGATAAAAGGGCATGTTCTAGTCATGTGTATGCAGATTATAAAGATTTGTTCATTTGTTTCTCTCAACTCTTTGAAGACTTGCAGAAGAATATGAAGCTATCTTAGTCCAATTTTTCTCCCTAGTGGTAAGCCAGTCAGAGTCAGCAAACTGCAGGTTCAGGAACTACCTCAATTTCAAACATCCATCATTTTCCCCTAAACCATTTAGTCTCAACATGGGAGTGAAGAGGTATAGTGAGGGAGTTACATCAAGATCCTATGGAGGCTATAATACACTCTCCTGAATCCCCAAGATTCTGATGTCCCCAAGTGTTCCCTTTCCCCTCCATTGAGAAGCATTGTCTTAGTAAATTGTTACTAAGGACAGTTTAAAATATTCCTTAGGTAAATTCTGCAGGTAAGTTAAGAACCTTTTCAATATCTTGATCTTAAAAGGCCTCTGAAGATGTTACATTTCAGAGACCTGGGTTACATGTCTAAGATTGCTCCTTACAACTAGAAATAGGAGGGAAATTTTTTCAGAGCATATTATGCTCTCTGTCTTTCTGTGAATGGAGCCCAGCTCTCAAAATTTTATGTGTCTCTCCATTTCATCTAAAGTAATTTTCTTGGTGTCCCAGAGACTTATATAGGAGGATGTCTCAACATGTCCTCCACCTTGAGATATCTATGATCCTGTAATATAATCAGAATAGAAACCATCATTAATACCTGTCAAGTAACTGAACCCAAATATCTCAAAACTTAAAAGAATCCTATTATAGCCTTCCTAGTACTTCTCAAATGAGAAGAAATGACCTTATCTGGGGAAATTATTTTCAGCTATATTTTTAGCTACTATAAACCAGGCTCAAAACTCAGAGCAGTTGGATAAAGATCCTTAATTTACATTTGGAAAAATATATTTAAATCTCTTCACGCATGTGTATGTATTTATTGTGTATAACTAAATTGCCTGATAACAGAAGGCTTAAAGAATGCAAGCAGTGGGGAAGAGTTGTAAGTGGGAAAATGTTGCATTAGTCTGGTTCTTTAATTACAATCTGTTTGCACTGTGGGTTGCTTATAGATGTATTTTTGTTTGTGTATATACAGGTTGATCCCAGATATTTGCACATAAACTTGTGAATAGGAATAGTAAAGATGGTTTCGTTATTCCTCCTAAAGGGAGTCTCATGATTTGTTCCTTTTTCCAAAAATCACAGAGATGTAAAATTTCAGGGGGTAGAGAGGAGATTATACCATCCAATTACTTACTAAATTATTCTTCCTACAATATGCTTGACAAATAGTCATTCAACCCCCATCCACGTGCCTTGAGTCAAAAAGAATTTCTGGAACAGTCTATGAATTTGCAGCAGATGACTAATGTTTTAGCTCTGCATCTCGTATTTCCTCTTCTGAAGGAGACACCTTTGGTTTTCCTTTGGGAAATTGGTCTTCCTTGTTTGGCGCTGAGTCACTTCAGTCGTGTCCGACTCTTTGAGACCTTATGGACTGTAGCCTGCCAGGCTGCTCTGTCCATGGGATTGTCCAGGAAAGAATACTGGAGTGAGCTGCCATTTCCTTCTCCAGGGTCTTCCTTCTTTAATGCTGTCTTAATGGTACCGTCAGTTCAGGTGTCCTCTTCTTCATTAACCAAGCAGTGCTCATGTGATCCATATCTATCTCCCAGAAATTTAAATTCTGAGTGTAAGTGGGTAGGAAATAAAAATAGTTGGAACTAATATATCCTAATGGTAGTACCTTGAAAAGCCTGGTTCCCTGAAAGACCAAATTCTTCAACTTAAATTTCAGATCAGTGAGCATACAACAGTTTCTCATAAATTTGATTTTTGCCTAAAACTAAAGTTGATTTGTATTGTTTTTAACCAAAAGTATTATCAGCTACCCTACTGGTCTTGTATTTATTCACCTGGAGAAATATAGACAGGCATGTGTGTGCATCCTCAGTCACTAGTCATATCTGACTCTGTGACCCCATGGACTGTAGCCCACAACGCTCCTCTGTCCACGGGATTCTCTAGACAAGAATACTGGAGTGGGTTGCCATTTCCTCCTTCAGGGGATCTTCCTGACCCAGGGACAGAACCCATGTCTCCTATGCCTCTTGCATTGCAGGTGGATTCTTTATAGCTAAGCCACCAGGGAGGCCCGTATACAGGCATTATCCCTCTTTAATATCACAGCCCTTTCTATGAGTGACTTGTGAACATGTTCTTCAAGTATTTTTATTTCCTTATATGACTTTTTAAGAGGCCAGCTCACCTTTTTTCAACTTCTGCTATGTGTCATAAGTTTTCTTTCCCTTCTCATTCTCATTTTTCTCCCCCACTGTCAGATATTCCTGAAAAATATCTGAAATATGAGACTATAAATGCTTTCCGATTTTTATTCCAGCACTTTTGCAATGGTTTGTAAAGGTTGTACAGGAAGAACTCTAAAACCATAAATACGATAACCAATGAGTTTGCATATGGTGAGTGGAAGCTAGAATTCCCCACACCACAAAATTTCACTGTTCTGCACATCTTTTTTTTTTTCCCACTCTTGATGACCAAGGTATCTCAAGTTTCCTTAATCAATTTATACTCTGACTTTCATTATATATGATGTGATGTTTCTGGCCTTCATCGTCCTTGGAGCTTCAGTCATTGGCATCATTTTCTAAGACTCAAGAAAATGCTTCCATTTCTGGCATAAATTCAGCAATATGTTTGGATACCAGAATTCTTCTGAAAACACATGGAGACATGTTGCCAAATGGCTGGGAAGAAGGAAGAAAACTTGAAACTTCTTTTTTTGCAAGACACAATTGCTTTATCCCTTTACATGTAGCTTTCTCATTCTTTCTCTTGAAACAAGGTAAAGAGTAGCTTCTGGCTTCCCCTAGAGTCTCTCTTCCCAGTTAGTCCACAGACCCTTTCCATGGTACTTCCTATGAGGAGATGAGCCACTTCTCCCCTATAAGGAAGAAGCCCACTACCAGTCAACTTGCTAACTTAGCTTGACCTGATTTCAGCTGGGTTTCAATATGACTCCAAGTCCTTTTACCTTTCTACTTGATCTTCACCAAACGTGCTCCAGTGATCTGTTTCTCTCAATGCCATAAATATGTACTGAGCCCCTCCTAAGTGCCAGGTTCTGTAGGTAAAAGTCCAATTAGGCATTGATCCTGCCCTCCAGGGCAGATGGACACATAAAGAACATGGCAATGAAAAATGATGAATGTGACAGAACAACTGAGCCTGCACAAGACGGCAATGATTAAATCTGGTGAGCATGGGGTCAAGAAAAGTGTCATAGAAGACAAGAGGTGACCTTGAGCTGGCTTTGGAAAGATGAATAGGAATACACCAGGCAGATGAGGGGGCATGCCATGCACTTAAAAGTGAACGTGTCACACCAGGTGTGTGGAAAAGGGGGATGATCATTTTCTTCTATCCTCTATAATTGCAGCCTATGATCATATTAGTCTTTTTGGCAGCCACAACGCACAGCTGGCTCACAGAGGGCTAAAGCCACTATCTTTCTTGCATTGTTTTGCCACATCGCCCCTCATCGTTCATGCCAGTGAGTCATTACTCTTAATCAAGGAAACAAAAGCAAGCCCTGAGCTCCTTCATCTGTCCCTTCTTGATCACCGCTCCTTAGTTCTGGAAAACACAGCTTCGTTTCTTCCACATTCGGTGTGAGAACCCCTCCACCTCCATCAGTCTCCCTGTCCTCCCTTCCTCACGCAGCTTCTTCAGAGATGACATGCTCCTAGCTTTGCAGGAAGTAGAAATCATCTTTCAACAAGTTTTACAGAGAGTTAGATGAAGTTTCTACCCAGCTGTTGTCCAGCGTTCTCTGAAACCAATCAAAGGAAAAGAAACCAAAAACATGTTTGCAAAAATCAAATTAAAGCCAAGCTCTGATGGAGTCGCAGCTTTCTACGCCCGTACGGGCTGTCTGCCAAGAATGTTTTTAATGTAATAATCGCTCATCCATAGACCCATAATAATTGATATTTGCAATTCGATAATGCTTCTGAACAATTTTTTATTTGTTTCCAATCTCTCTGGTTCCCTCCTCACCTCATCCGCCCAACAACCCCCTGTGTCAGCACATTCATGGCTCTTAATGACCCTCTCAGCAGCTACTGATCAAAGTCAAATTTTAATTACGAGTCTAATTTTGGAAATTTGCTTCCTTTTAATCAGAACTTTTAGAAGGGAGTCAAATCTGTGCTTGCAACAGCTCACAGGAAACACAACAAGCTCTAGGACTACTTAATTAGAGGTGGCCAACTAGTTTAGAGCCTCACACTTCCTACCAGCTTATATCTAACAGGTGATTGCACCTAGAGAATGTGAAATACATCACTAATGACTGCAATATGACCTGGGAGGTGGGGAGGTTGGAAACGAGATGCAATTGTGTGACCACAGAACTTTACTCTCAAAAGCAGAAGAGCTGCTTTTTCTCTAATACTCTTTTCTTCCTACAGTTTGGTCTGAACCCACCTCAAGACTTCTCTGAGTTTCAGCACTGTTACCATCATCCCTTCAAGGAATATCTTAGTTCAGGTTTTGTAAATCCTAACCATACTTATAAGACCACCTCAAAAACTCCATCTTCTGGGATTTCCCTGGTGGTCCAGTGGTTAAGAATTCATCTTCCAAGGCAGGGGACGCATGTTTGATCCCTGGTTGGGGACCTATGGAGACCATATGCCATGGGCAGCTAAGTCTGTGTACTGCAACTCTTGGACCTAGGTGCCTCAACTAGAGAGAAGAATAAATACCACAACGAAAATCCTGTATGCTGCAACTAAGACCTGACACAGCCAAACAAAAATTAAAATAACTCCATCTTCTGGAGTTACAATAAAAATGACCCTCTGGAAATCCCAGAGTACTTATTATCGTCATCAATATCAAATGGTAATCACAATGATAACTAGCATTCATTGAATGCATGCTATATTGGTACATAGGAAACATCTTACTTTATCTTCCCAATAATTCAATTGTATACTATTTCATCCCCATTTTATAGATGAGGAAACTGAGTCTCATACACATGAAAAGGCGTTCAAAATGAAGTAACCATTTAGTGGTAGAGAATTTGAATGTCAGTTCTATCACAGCAAACCACAAGGATTCATATTCCTTCTACATGTACAAAAATAATCTCCATTATAATGTAAGCTTGTGCAAGAAACTTATATCTCCTATTTTTTTGAATTTTCTAACATTCACCAAGTTGTCATTTAATAAATAATTGAGGGTTGGATAATTCTGTCTTAGAACAAATGCAAATATATTTAGAAACTTGCTCATGAGGGAGAATAAGTAACTTTTAAAAAATTATTTCTCCACATCCCAATATCTTTAGAAATTTGGCACTTAAATAAGATCAATAAACTGATGCCCATACAACACCATAGCAAGTTTTTAATGAAAAGATAAAAGTACAGGCTTGTGCATTAATAGTGCCATTATTAGACAGCAGTTATTATGGACATAATATATGGGAAACACCATGCTAGGTGCTGAAAAGGGCATGAAGATGAGCATAATTGTTCTTGCCATGAAAGTAGTTTGCTAGCTAGGTTAGGGGCACAACAAAGCAAAACAGTGTAAGTTTTACTAATCCAGATTGTCTTCTGAAAATGTTAGATGATGATAAAAACAGAGTTTTTGTTCTAGAGCTTATTTAGATGAATACATGTGTGTGTGTGCATTTGGAACAGAAGCCAGAGGGAGAATGCAGTTGTTACAATAATAGAATTCCAGATAAACTCTGGACTAAGTTGAGAAGAAGGCAAGAAACAGAAACTGTCAATAGCAATGTTTTACAAGGAAAACAAAAATGTTAGCTGTGAATTTCAAATTGTTTGCCAAGTGGTACATGGTGTGTGCCTTCCCCTGTGAAATCTTCAGTATGGTTTAATGTTGTATGTGTGTGTGCTCAGTCTCTCAGTCATATCCAACTCCTCGCAGCCCCGTGGACTGCAGCCAGGCTCTTCTGTCCTTGGAATTCTCTAGGCAAGAATACTGCAATGGGTTGCCATTTTCTATTTCAGGGGATCTACCTGACCCAGGGATCCAGTATGTGTCTCACGTGTCTCCTGCTTTGGCAGGTGGATTCTTTACCACTAGCGCCACCTGGAAAGCTCAAGGTTTAGCACTGATCACCCATAATTTTATGTAAGTGAACTTTTCCGGGAAATAAGTAGTAGTAGTACTGTCAGTCGCTCAGTCATGTCCAAGTCTTCGCGACCCCACGGACTGTAGTCTGCCAGGCTCCTCTGTCCATGGGATTCTCCAGGCAAGAATACTGGAGTGGATGGCCAGTCCCTTCTCCAGGGGATCTTCCCAACCCAGGAATTGAACACAAGTCTCCTGCATTGCAAGCAGATTCTTTACTGTCTGAGCTACAGGGAAGATCTCTGGGAAATAAAAAGAGGCTTAATTTTGCATCTGTGTTAAAGCAGTACAGTCCAGGGATACCATGAAGGCTGGAGGGACCAGATACATCGACCAAAGCTAAGAGTAAAGAACAGGCGCCATTCAAGATGATCAAAAGATCTGTGCCCTGTCTCGCCCACTCTTGTCTATGGAGATGCTGCACTTACTTTCTTCTCCCTGGCTTGGGCTTCCTGCTCCTTTATCAGATGGCCACTGCTGAACTCTGGACCCCACTGTTTTGGTGGAATTCCCTTTTAGATTCCTAGGCTTTGTTGAAAGGCATAGAAAGGGGGTCTTCCAAATACTGGTATCCAACATGAACCTCAGAATGTGACCTTATTTGGAAGCAAGATTTTTGTAGAAAGAGTCTAGAAAGAAAAGAGGAGATCATGCTGGATTAGGGTGGGCCCTAACCAGTGACTGACATTGTTGTAAGAAAAGAGAAACCTGAGCACAGACACTCAGGCAGAGTTCTGTTTAATGATGGAGGCAAAGATAGAAGTAATGTGTCTACAAACCAAGCAATGCCAAGATTGCCAGAAACTCTCAGAAGGTAGGAAAAAAGCAGAGAATGGATTCTCCCTCAGCATTTCCAAAAGGAATAATACCTGCCAGCATCCTGATTTTAGACATCTGATTTCCAGAACCATGAGAGAATAAATTCCAGTTGTCAGCCACTGACTTGGAGCCACCCTAGGAAACAATAGAAACTTAATTTTCTGACTGAGGTTTTGCCATCCCCCAATACTCAGTGAGACACTCTCCCTCTGTCCCAGCCCCAGAGCCCAATTCTAGCCAAATCTACCCTGAAAAGTAAAGGGATTCAGTGGAAATCCCTACAGAATGTATTCAGCTTTTTTCTAAGATCCTGACAAGGAAAACCATAGGACATATTTTTTCTATCACAACCCTTTCTGATTCTCACTGTAATAATAACTCAAGACTCTTCAGAGGTTTAGGCTCCTGAGTGATAAAATCACTACAGGAAGTCAACAGCCCAGTCATGTTAACAGGCAGTAAGTACAACGTGGCAAACTTCATTTATACTTGAAAACACAGATGATAGAACTGTCACCGTCCATGAACTCACATGTGCGCACTCCATGCCCTGCAGATAGACAATAGTGCACTCTGGCCTAGAGTCCGGATGCTGCTCTGCCATGTGGGCATCTCCTTAAATGACCTGGTCCAAGAATTGTTACATGAGACGAGCACAAGGTATGCTGCTCTGATAAGCGACTCCATTCATCTCTCTGACAAATGTTTTTCAGTGCATATTATGAGCACAGTATTGAAGACTTAATTTTTTTTTTTTTTAAGAACGACATAGGACTCAAGGTATGGTTAAGAAGGAAGAGACACAAACACTCATTTGTAATACATGGAGGTAAATGCCAGGACCTAGGCTCTGGGAATTCTTAGACTTCACTGAAGTTTCAAATATTCAGGAATGAGCTGAAGATGCTTTTTATACAAATCTGGATTGTCAGTTTTGACTCTTGGGCAGATGAGTCTAGCTAACTGGCCATCATCAGCATCTCAACACAGGTTTGCTGTTCTCTATTCATCTTGTGTACATAGTTACTCCAGTGAGTGATAAAACCTTTCTTTCTTTGAGAGAAATGATCCTCAAGTGAGAGATAAAACTTTAGTGTGAGCTGAAAAGCCTTATTACTTGCCTTGTGCTTCTAGAAATTCCAGAACACCTACAGACATGGAATTTCAGAGAAACCAAGTTACCTATTCAAATATTGTCATTGTATAAAGTGGAGATTTTAGAATATGCCGTAATGGCCCATAGATAAATAGCAATAATCCACTTTAGTGAAAATGAGAAAGAAAAGGAGGAAGGGGGCACTCTTGAATGGCAATTAAGTAATGAATTTCTGATGCTTCTTTGTTTTGTTTAGGGGTGAGAAGTTTGTAAAACTGTTGGAAGAAAACCTTCATTCTCCTGTCCTTATATTCTTATGAGAGAAATTCAGTTAGAGTGAAAATGCTGGACTCTTGTCTGTATTGTTATGGATCCTCCAGAAGGACAGACAGGGGATTCATACCAGTGGGCAAAGACACAAGGCAAGTGTGGCTTAGCCCTTCCAGTCCTGTTTTTCAGAACCGTTTCTTTAAGATGCACTTTTGTAAGAAACCCAACCCTAGTGAGCAGAGGAAGACAGGGATGACTGCCCTTGCCTTTCACTCAGTGGGGAACTGTAATTCAGTAAAAGTGAGTCTTAGGAATTCAGCTGAGGCACAGACACCCAAGCTGCACCTCCAATCACCTTTATCAGCCACAGAGCTGATGCTATGCTTGCAATATTTCTAACTCCTGCATTTCCTCCTCAGTTGACTCCAAACTCAGGAAGGAAAATATCTACCAAGTGTGATTTATCAATGCCTCAGACATTCGTGGTTTCCTGACTCACTTCTGCACTGTCCCCTGGGATTCCTCCATGCCTCTCTTTATCTCCTTAACTTGCAGCCCTCCCTGCCAGGTTTCCATTATGAAACACATTTAGGCTCTTTTTAATGCTGGGAAACTGTGTCCATCCACACGGGCTCTCCTCTTCACTGATCACTGTGGCGCATCATAAATATGACTCTGCGGCAGTTTCCATTATTCCTTGAGATGCAAATTTTTTAAGAATTGATTTTATCTGCCCTGCTAAACTCCACCCACACACCACCATGTTGTCAGCTCCATCCTCATCCCCTTCTTCACACAACTGACCTTCAAGTTCAGAGATGACAGGAACTCAGACTAACCTAGCAGTTCCTAGGCCACCTGTGGCATGGTTTGTTGACAGGAAGTCTATTTGTAATGTACTGCTCATTTCATGAAGACTCTTCATTCTGGTGAACTTCCCTGGTGGCTCAGATGGTAAAGAATCTACCAACAATGCAGAAGACCTGGGTTCAGTCCCCAGGTGGGGAAGATCTTCTGTAAGAGTACATGGCTACCCATTCCAGAATTCTTGCCTGGAGAATCACATGGACAGAGGAGCCTGGTGGGCTACAATACATCGGTTTGCAACAAGTCAGAGACAATACCCCTGTGTCCTGCTTCCCCAATTTCAAGGAATAAATATCTTCACAGACCCAATCAACTATTCAAATATCCCTTGCCTATACCAGCAATGAGTCTGGGGGTCTCCTCTGGAGGCTCTTTACCACCCATTTCAGTTTAGAGGGATTCACCATCTGTGGGGTGGGTAGGTTCTTCTTCCAAGTAGCAGAGAGAGAAATACAAGATCTTGTCAGTCACAAGGCAACATCTAGGCATCAGATGATTCCCATCACTCATCCATCCTCTTTACTTGTGGAAAAGGTGGTCCCTTTGAGGGCCGTGGGGTTCTTTTCTGCCAATCAGTTATGACCATCTCAATCCGTCAAAGAGATTCTAGTTGCAATCTGTTATTCTAGGAGATATCTTGGCCCCTATGCAAACTTGCTGCCTCACGCTTATCTGATCAAATCTGTATTGGGAGGGGGTAGCCTTGATCAGGACTCAACATATTCAGTGTGTCCACATTCATCTCACAGTTGTAAAACTAAGTCTTCTGAAAATACAATGATTCTCTAAACTCACTGACTGGGTTCACCTAACAAAGTAATTCATAGCCCTTATAGCTACAACCTAAAGTTAAGTAAAATTAAATAAATTTCACCTTGCCAGGAACCTTAGCAAAATTACTTATGCCCAGAAAATATGTGGATGTATCTGTCTGTTTGCCAAGGCAATGTTTAGATTATTTTTTTAAATACAAATGTCTTCAGGAAGGATATATGTACTCCTCCTCTCCACAGGATCTACCAAAACATGAAAACTCAGTTTTCTGCCTGGTCTCTGTAGGCATTTGAGTTTGTGCAATCTGCTTTATGAGTCCACATGGTTAGTTACACCTCTGGAGGTATGGGGATGAAGATACACATACATACACACACACAGACACACACACACACACACACAGAAGGCAACATGAGCAGAGAAAGCATAAACTTCACAACACTTATATGTTTCTACCATTCATCCCGGTGCTCCTTTTAGCAAATTGTCCTCTTAACAGCCGTAGATAAAGTGGTGGAAGTTGAAGCTTAGCAGCACAAGAAGAAAAGATGGCCTTCCATCACACATAGAGCTGAGACTTTTCCCAATCATGCATATTATTGTAATGGTCAGATTGTCTATTGGATAGTTTAAAAAGCTACTCCATGGGATGTACTGGACTAGGTTGGTCGTTGTCCTGTGAGTGGGCATAAGGGCCATCTGCAAGGAATGAGTGGCCTAAGGAAGGGGTGATATATGGGAGTCAGGCTCCCCCACCAGCGCCTTCTTCTTTGGTAAAGGAAGCTCTGTTTTCATCTATTTTACATATTGGTGACTCTACTAGGAGAAAATGAAGTGGATGAGAAAACCACTGGTATAAGTTAAAATAATTTTTCTAAGAGTACTCTCTTTAGAGAACCCTACACTTCATTTATTTTGCTTAAGTGAAGTTGAAGAGTAGTGATCCTCAACCTTAGATCTGCATTAAAATCATCTGGGGAGATTTTTAAAAACACTGATGTCTAGGTTTAAGCTCCAGAGATTCTTATTTTTTAACTTGTCTGGGGTGTGACCTAAGTACTGAGGTTTTTTAAAGCTCCCAGAAGATTCCAATGTGCAGCCAGGATTAAGAACTCCTACAGGAGAGACTTTCCTGGTGATCCAGTGGTTAAGACTCCATGCTTCCACTGCAGGAGGCATGGGTTAGATCCCTGGCCAGGGAACTAAGATCTCACATGCTAAGTGGCCAAAAAGCAAGCTAAAAATAAATAAATAAATTGAGCCAAGATATTTAAAACAGGACAGACTTTGGAGTCAGGGAGATAGCATGGACTCTTGGCTCATCTCTAACATAAGCTTATTACACAAACTCTCAGATCCTCCATTTTAGGCACTAATATGTCTAAGTATGCTGCTAAGTCGCTTCAGTCATGTCCGACTCTGTGGGACCCTGTAGACGGCAGCCCACCAGGCTCCCTCATCCCTGGGATTCTCCAGGCAAGAACACTGGAGTGGGTTGCCATTTCCTTCTCCAGTGCATGAAAGTGAAAAGTGAAAGTGAAGTCGCTCAGTCATGTCTGACTCCTATCGACCCCATGGACTGCAGCCTACCAGGCTCCTCCATCCATGGGATTTTCCAGGCAAGAGTACTGGAGTGGGGTGCCATTGCCTTCTCCATATCTAAGTATACATATGTTATTCACTTGTACCCTTTTGTCTTCAAAGTAGCTCCAGCTGTCTTAAAGAAATATATGTAGCACAGCAAGGTGCTTTGAGGGAAGGAAAATGAAGCAAGAGTAGAACTGTGGTCCTAACAGTTATTTTACATAGATTCCCACACTTCCTAGACCTTTTCAGCAGTGAGTATAAGTAAAGAGGGACACACAATCACTTGCACAATCTACAGCTCTTGTAAGCTACTGATGGCTCAGAGAACCACAAGCAATAGGGTTTTGTTCTGGAGTTTCCAAAGAGATCATTATGTGATGTGATAAAAAAAAAAAAATCCTTAGAACTACAGGAAGAATAATAAGGAGCTCTACAGGGTGGAGTCTCTGTTTCCTACCTACACCTACAAAGTGGGGACCATGGCAGAGATGACCACAACCAGTGTCACCTTGCTCCTTAGCAAAAGAACCATAGTTATTGGAGGCAACAATGAGCACAGGTAGGGAGGAGAAAAGGGAAGGAAAGTCCAAGAACAAGAACAGGAATAGGATGAAAGCAGGAAAAAAAAGAAGAAGAGAAAAAGGAGAAGAAGAATGAGAAGAAAAGGAGAAAGAGGAGCCCTCTGTTTTCCCATTTGCTTGCAGATGGTGGTGGCCAATGGTGGGTAAGGAGAAGTCCTTGAAGATCAAGTTTTCAAGGCCATTCCTCAGGTGGGAAAACTACTCTTGTTCTTTATCCTTTTCATTTATAACAAGGGCCTGATGCTGGACTACAGCAACCATCTCAGGACCACAAAGAAAAGCACAAGGACTGCAGAAATCTTAGTCCTGAACTATGAGTTCATAAACTATAGCCAGGGACAATTGGACTCCTGATGACATTAAGCCTTTGTTGTTGACATCGTTATAGTCAGGTAGGTCTCACCAACTTGCAGCCAAATTCAATTCTTAACAAATATAGGGATACTTATACCTTAAAGTCTTGTGAAAGATTGAAGGCAGGAGGATAAGGGGATGACAGAGGATGAGATGATTGATGGCATCACCAACTCAATGGACATGAGTTTGAGGAAACTCTGGAAGATGGTGAAGGACAGGGAATCCTGGTGTGCTGCAGTCCATGGGGTCGTGCTACACTCCAGAGTCAGATACAACTTAGCAACTGAACAATAATAAAGTCTTGTGAGACTTGAACATGAGCAGAATTTCTGGAATTTCTTTGTGCAATTATGTTATTCATCCATTCATTCAGAATTTATGAAATGCCTCCTCTGGACCAGGCACCATTCTTAGTGTGGAGGACATGACCCTAGCTTTATGCAGATTACTCTCTACAGAAGCATTAATTTTGCTTGCCCAAGCACTCCTGTTTTTATTTCTCTATATCTTTTTGCTGACTTTTTGTCTTATGAAAAATCTGGGTCTCACCACTTTCCATGGACAGTTTTAGCGTTAGAGCCATTGATCAAATAGGATTTGCAAGTATGTGTGTGTGCTGTTATGTATCAATAGGTAATGAATATCTCTAAACCACAGTCTGTTTTCAAGAATCAAGATTTTTACTGAGAGAGAAAAGACCTGAATGATCAAAAACAAATCCATAAGAGCCAACAGACAATAACACTAGCTAATATCTACAATTATGCTGCTGCTAAGTCACTTCAGTCGTGTCCAACTCTGTGCGACCCCATAGATGGCAGCCCACCAGGCTCCCCCGTCCCTGGGATTCTCCAGGCAAGAACACTGGAGTGGGTTGCCATTTCCTTCTCCAATGCATGAAAGTGAAAAGTAAAAGTGAAGTCGCTCAGTTGTGCCTGACCCTCAGCGACCCCATGGACTGCAGCCTACCAGGCTCCTCCGTCCATGGAATTTTCCAGGCAAGAGTACTGGAGTGGGGTACCATTGCCTTCTCCGACAATTATGCTAGCTATCGTCTACTAATCTAACTTGTATGTGCCAGACATTTTTAAAGCATATCATATGGAGTATCTCATTTATTCCTAAAACAAATCTCTTGGGATAGTGATTAATATTATCTTCATTTGTACCGTAAGTAAAGTGCCCCCAAATCATAGAACTCCTAGGTGGTAGTCCCAGGATTCAAACACACTTAGTCCAATACTAGAGACCATGGATTCCTAAACAGGCTCGAGTAACCAGAGATGACAGCCATGACAGCCATGGAAAGCTTATCCAAACACTGTCCATGAAACTCCTTCTGAATGCCAACATTGGTTGGGATACAAACAAACAACTCCATCAGAAAACAAATCAACAAAAACAGAAAGGGAGAAAGGAAACCTGTCCATCAGAGTGGTCATCACTTACACTGTTACAGTATGAGTAATCACTGGCAAAGGCAAATGTTGTATGAGGGGAACAAGGGAGATGTTTTCAGTATTGCTTTTAGTATTTCACATACCTGCAGACAAAAAATTAGACCACGTTCCTCAGTAAGCCCCCTGGTCACTGAGAAATCTCACCACCAGAGACTCTCTCACTACTCTTCCCAAACTGCTTGTAGAACAATTCATTTTGTTCCTTTTCTTTCCCTCCCTGAGTGGTGACTGATTTTTTTTTTTTAATTCCCTAACATTTCCTTTCCTCTTCCCCCTTAAAAAAACATGTGTCAAAATGACAGTTGGTAAGGGCTTGCCCAAATTTGGTAAGTTGTGAGAGGCAGTTAACAGCATGACAAACCAGAATGGTATTTCAAGGACGGCTCTGTCAGGAGGGAATCATCTGCAGAGTGTGGTCTCTAGTGAGAGAAAGGCCCACAAATGCATCCTGAATAGAACCCCTTAGTCACAGGATGTGATCACGCTTTTAATCCTGAGGGCTCTTCACTTTCACAAACCCCAGTGAGCCAAGTTGAAGTATGGTTCATCTCTCTTTTAAGAGTAAAGAATATTCTTAGCTTCATACCTTCACTCTTTAGGAAAGAAAATAAAATGAAGCTATTACATCTTTTTCTTTTCTGTAAATAAGTCAATCTCTTGGATAAATATGTTGTATCCATTACAAATAATAGCCACCATTTATAAGGCATTTATCCTGCATGTTCCTGCCACTGTGCTCAGCGTTCTGTGAGCAGTGTTTTCTCGTTTTGTCTCTCCACAACCTTAGGAGGTGGGGTCTTTTGTGTACCCCATGTTACAGATAAGAATAATGAGGCTTATGAACTATGGAAAACAGGTTAGTGGTTCCTAAAAATGTTTAACGTAAAGTCGCTATTTGACCCATCAATTCCACTCATAGGTGTATATCCAAATGAATTAAAAATGGGTACCCAAACAAATATACCTACACAAATGTTTATAATGGCATTATTCACAGTTGCTAAAAGGTGGAACAACCCAGTGGTCATCAATGGATGAATGGATAAACAAAGTGTGATGTAACCATATAACAGAATGTTATTCAACCAGAAAAAGGAACAAAGGACTGATAACAAATGAATACAATAAGAATGAGTATCAAAAACATTGTGCTAAGTGAAAGAAACCAGTTACAAAACACCGCATGTTGTATTATACCATTTATATGAAATGTTTATTATAAGTAAATCCATAAAGACAGAAAGTACACTTGTGGTTGCCAGGGGCTGGGGGAAGGGGAAACAGGGAGTATCTGCTTCCTGGATACAGGATTTCATTTGTGGATGAAGAAAATGTTTTGAGACTAGCTAGAGCTGATGGTTGTATGTGTTGCAAATGTACTAAAAAGCCACTGAATTATATACTTTTAAGTGTTTAATTTCATGTTATTTGAATTTCACCTCCACTTTATTTTTTTTTTAATCAAACTTTTATGGAGTAGCAATTATGTGCATGCTTCATGATCCAGGCATACTCTGAAATTGCTGGGAATGTAATTTTTCTTTTTTTTTAATTTATTTATTTTAATTGAAGGCTAATTACTTTATAATATTGTAGTGGTTTTGTCATACATTGACATGAATCAGCCATGGGTGTACATGTGTTCCCCATCCTGAACACCCCCCCACCTCCCTCCCCATCCCATCCCTCTGGGTCATCCCAGTGCACCAGCCCTGAGCACCCTGTCTCATGCATTGAACCTGGTCTGGTGATCTGTTTCACATATGATAACATACATGTTTCAATGCTATTCTCTCATATCATCCCACTCTCTCCTTCTCCCACAGAGTCCAAAAGACTGTTCTATACATCTGTGTCTCTTTTGCTGTCTCACATACAGGGTTATTGTTGCCATCTTTCTAAATTCCATATATATGTGTTAGTATACTGTATTGGTGTTTTTCTTTCTGGCTTACTTCACTCTGTTTCATCCACCTCATTAGAAATGATTCAAATGTATTCTTTTTAATGGCTGAGTAATACTCCATTGTGTATATGTACCACAGCTTTCTTATCCATTCATCTGCTGATAGACATCTAGGTTGCTTCCATGTCCTGGCTATTATAAACAGTGCTGTGATGAACATTGGGGTACACGTGTCTCTTTCAATTCTGGTTTCCTTGGTGTATGCCCAGCAGTGGGATTGCTGGGTCATAAGGCAGTTCTAGTTTCAGTTTTTTAAAGAATCTCCACACTGTTCTCCATAGTGGCTGTACTAGTTTGCATTCCCACCAACAGTGTAAGAGGGTTCTGCACCCTCTCCAGCATCCACTGTTTGTAGACTTTTAGATAGCAGCCATTCTGGAAACTATAAAACTCCTAGAGGAAAACATAGGTAAAACACTCTCTGACAGATCACAGCAGGATCTTCTGTGAGCCACCTCCCAGAGTAATGGAAATAAAAGCAAAAATAAACAAATAGGACCTAATTAAACTTAAAAGCTTTTGCACAACAAAGGAAACCAAGCAAGGTGGAAAGACAGCCTTCAGAATGGGAGAAAATGGTGGTAAACGAAGCAACTGACAAAGAATAAATCTCAAAAATATACAAGCAACTCCTGCAGCTCAATTCCAGAAAAATAAATGACCCAATCAAAAAATGGGCCAAAGAACTAAACAAAGATTCTCCAAGGAGGACACACAGATGGCTGGCAATCACCTCCACTTTACAAATAGCAGAAGTTTCTAAGTGAAACTTAGAGTCTACGGTGGCCATGGAGGTACTCCACTCAGCTCTTGCTGTAAGAGGACTTGCTGCATGGGAGGTCGTTGGCTGACAGCCTCCAGCTGCCTCAGCACTTATGCTCCAATGCCATGCTGTCTGTGGGTTGTCCCCAGTCCATGATGGAGCGCAGCAGGGGGACTGGAGCTGCGCCAGGGCTGCCCAATGCAGCACTCTCACACGTGAGCTTTGCTTACAACTGAGCTGCGAGCTGAGGTTCCTTCCACTCACTTCCACTTCCTCTCATCTTTAACATATCTGATGTGCACTTCGCTCCTCTACCTTCTCCTGCTCTTCATCACTTACCCACCAAAGACGTTTTCCGACAGCAAATCTTTGGCACATCTCAGTGTCTGCTTCTTAGAGAACCCAAACTGACACAGCAAGTTACTGTCCATAGTTACACAGATAGCTGGTGGCAAAGCCAAGATGCTATATCTAAATATAGTACTAATCTTCATCAACTGAACAAAAATTTTAAAAAGTAAGATGTATTTGATGATGAGAGCTAACTCAGTAGGGTTTTCATGTATTCCTGGTGGAATGGTTCCGATTCTCTCATTAAATAGCTGTGATTTGCAGCAAACTGCTTGCCTTTCTGTATCTCTGTTTTGTTTTGTTTTGTTTTAATATAAAAATGAAAAAGTCACCCACTTAACAACTTATGAACCACTTCTCCCTTAGGTGTCCATGGCTGAGCTCATTAATCCATCCTCAGCCTTTTCTCACACTGAGGCTCCAGGCAGCTATTCTAATTTGTTAGAGCTGGGTATAGATGGGGCTTCCCCGGTGGTGCTAGTGGTAAAGAATCCACCTGCCACCGCAGGAGACAAAAGAGATACGAATTCAGTCCCTGGGTCGGGAAGATCCCCTGGAGGAAGGCATGGCAACCCACTCCAGTATTCTTGCCTGGAGAATCCCACGAACAGAGAAGCCTGGTGGGCTACAGTCCATGGGGTCACAAAGAGTAGGCCATGACTGAGCACATCAGCATATATATATATAAATGATGAAACACTTGCCTCAGTGTGTAGGGTCTGCTGCAGCCAGCCCAGCCCATGACTAAATCATCACTTTTTTTTACCTTGGCACTACCCAGAGCAGTGAGCTCCTCAAGCAAGACCTTCATTCCTTCCTGCCCAGCATCCTCACCACCATAATCCGTTGAAACCAGGATATCCAGATGAACTGATCTAACCCTATTTCCATAAGTATGTCAGTCACACCAGAGGCTTCATCCTCCAGGTCATCCAGTACCATCTGATAATTATGCATATCTTCTAATCTGACCCCGTCTCCCACTCCTCCCCATGAGCTTTCTAGAATTCATGGTCCATTTTTCTTCCACTTCTCTTATTTATTTTAACTGAAATACTGCTGAAAACCCTGGCTCCCCCACAGCGTTCTCAAGTACTTTTTCCTTTGTCTCCTATACCTCTCATACCATTGAACCTCAGGGAAGGGTGCTGTCTTTGTGCCTCCTAGCCATTTCTAGATCATTGTCTCTCCCTCTCACTGTAATTCCCAGCTTTGAACTTAGTCAGACAATACCACCATTGCCACCCTCCTTCTTCGTCACTAGTCCTTTTAACAATTTTAGCACCGGGCTGATTCTTAGTTTGCAGTACTCCTCCTGTTATAATTCTTGATAACTCCCATATCCACTTAGTCTTTGTTACTCTAGCCTCTTGGTTAAGATGTTTCTTGACCTCCCTTCTTCATGCTCTACTTCAGCCTCCCAGTCCTTGGGCTATTTCCTGAACTTTGTCATCACCATCATCTCCATTTCAAGTATGCTCTTTTCATAACACACATCCTCTCTGTGCAGCTTACTCACTCTTTTTGCACAACTTAAATAATGAAGAAAGCCCACAGGAACCAGGAGACCATCCATCCCAGCACCACTCTACATTTGTCCTCATTTCCCCACTGTCTCCAACGTAGATTCCACGATCCATGGCAAACAGGCTCAAGTCCCTTTCCCTCTTTTGCTCCATCATGATTCCCTGGTCAAGCCCCAATCTTGAATAAATGTGATTCCCCACTTTCTTTATGCCTACACCAAGGTAATTGAACTTAGCTAGAGAAAAACATATACAAATTCTCACTCCTGTCACTTACAACCATTACCATGGCTCTCAAGAGGGTCCTGAAAGCTATCTGAGAGTTCCCAATTCAATTTTCTCTCTCATGATTCTAGGTGACAATTTCATATCTTCCCTTTAAAATTTCAACACCTCCTGCCTCTACCTTACTCCCCACCATGATGTCACTGCCAAGTGCACTGAGAAAATGGAAGCAATCAGAAGAGAACTTCCTCTGCCCCTGCTATCACACTCACCCCCTCCTCACTCCTTTTCTCTTACTCCCATGTTGCCCCACCCCACACCTGATTTTTACAGAATGATTATTTATGTCACCATTTCTTTATTGCTTTGCCATCCATTTCCCCCTGTAAAATCATATTCCCAAGATAGCAGAGATTTGTCTTTGTTCATTGCTATATCCTGAGCACAGAGAAATGCCTGGCATATAGTAGTGGTCAATAAATATTTGTTCATTGTGTAGCCATTATGTTAAACAGGCACAATTCATGTGTTCAATCACTAGCAACCTGGCTGTGTCTCCCATTGTCCTTTTAAGCCCACTCTTATGGTTTCTAGTCCTGCCAGGAAACTCTGCAGGGTTTATGATGTTTCTTTGGTCACCCTTCAGCTTACAACTAGTTTTTTGTTAAAGTAACCAAACACCGCCTCAGTTCAGTAATTAAAATATGTAGTTCCATGTAACAATATATCTTCAATTAAAATGAAAGCTTCTCCCTCCCTCTGGCTCAGTCTTTTCTTTTCTTTTCCCTTTTCCCTAATTTACTATACAGGCTTTCTGATGGCTCCCCTCCCAAACCCAACACTAAGGGAAGTAAGAGAAGAAAGTAAAGGAAGGACATCTGTTTTTAGCTGACATTGTCATGTTGACTTGTCACTGACTCTTTGTGTAGTTGTCAGATGTTGACAACTGACTCTCTTATGAAGCGTTAGTATCCTTCCATCACTGAGACTCTCACTTGCCTCACCTGCAGTTCCACAGAACAGGGTGAACATGTTTCTACTGATTCTTACTCCTTTCCCCAGATCCTAGGAATCCAGCAGCATCTCCAATTCCTCTCTGCTTAGATCTGCTCACCTCTTTTGGACGAGATTTAAGACCCCTCCTTGCAGATGTTTATTGTGTATAGGCACATGAATTCATATAAAATATTCATTCTTCCTTTACCCTTACAAACTCAAAAGCGCCTGCTGCCTAATGCAGCAAACTTGCCTTTGTTTTACCAAAATGATCATTCAGCTGGCCAGCCCATTCTTGCTGGAACTTAATAGCAAACCTAAGTCTCCAAATAACCATGTCATAATAACTAACAATTTGGTACTTAATATATGCCAGCAGCCTTTGAAGTACTTTAAGTATATTAATTTATTTAATCCTCTACAGTCATTAGAGGTAGATATTATAATCATTTCTATTTTACAGATGAGGAACAGAAATCATCTTCTCTGTGGCAAGTCCTGCATCAAAGAGTCTGGCTTTGGAGCATGATTCCTAGTATGTCTAGCCTTACCAAAACAACTGAACTCGTTTACTAATAATTCTAGAGTAGGTAATTTCTACTATTCTTCTCCATACCTATAATTAAAAAATTTTAAATGATATCACTCTTCCGTCCACCC
This sequence comes from Bos grunniens, assembly GCF_055505025.1. Lineage (NCBI taxonomy): Eukaryota > Metazoa > Chordata > Mammalia > Artiodactyla > Bovidae > Bos > Bos grunniens. The sequence goes on from NC_141170.1 coordinate 76,001,511, forward strand.
ATGGGGAGGAATAGGAATGGGTTAAAGTTGTGTTAGCGACAGCAGTAGAAGATTGGAGAAGGATTTTCCTGGTCTAAATCCCTAGAAGTCCCCCAATGTGATTCTTGCTATGACTTTGTAGCTCAGCAGAAGACTAACATAGCATAGATGGTATTACTCATGGAACCATGGAGTTACAACTCTTCCCAGGTCCTAGTAACAGATGTTTAATTGACCGTTCACACTTGCACCAAACTGCATGAAGCAAATGAAAGTATAGTGCCAGAGACAGTAGATATGAAGGCCTGCTTTTTTTTTTTAATGTATATACTTAAAACCAAACTCCCAACTGTTTATGCATCTCCGCTCCCATAGAATTCCAACATCCCTCTATTGAAAAGATATCAGAGAGTGGGAACCAAAATTAACTCTGTAACTAGTTGGAGGTTTTCTGACACAGGAAAAAGATGTAATAAACATGAATTTTATGACAATATTTTGGTATTTGCTGCTGGGGCATCTCCTTCCTGAAAGAGAAGAAACTGAAGGACTTAAATATGCATTGAAGAAGACACTTAAATTGGCTTCATGAACTGTGATCTTTGATGATCACAGACTTAGGGCATGTTCTGTTAATGTCCAGTTGAAGAGCATCACCAGTTGAAGAGTAGGAATAAGGAAAGTAAAGAGGTATTAAAAGTTAGAAAGCTCTTATGCCTCATGTCTTAGATTTTGAAGGCTTTTCAGAGCCCCTGGAAAGCAGAGTCCCCTGTCTGCCAGGATGCAGCTGTAACCGGTGAGGCATGGGTGAACTTATAAATAAAAGCCAAAGAGAATCCATAAAGGTAAGTGTGTAACAGTAAGGTGGATGTAGAAAGAAAAGGATACCCAGGTCTCTTCTCTCTCGCCCCACTACCATTGTCTAGACTTCATTTCACTGCAGTTAGTCCTAAGTCTCTTCTCTCCTTTTAGCCTTCCTATTCTTATCCACACTCAACTTCACAGCCAGAGTCATATTTCTAAAATGCAAATCTGATCATGTCACTTCTCTGCTCAAAATGTTGCTCCCCACTGCCTACAGGCTAGAGTCCAAACTCATTAAAATGGAAGTCAATGCCTTGAAAAGCTGGCACTGACCCACCTTCTGCCCTCATTTCTCAGTGTAACATTTCCAAACCCATCATGCCCTCTTCTCTGCGAGCCTTTGCACATGCAGCCCTCCTATCTAGAATTCCCTGCAGTTTGGGATAGATTAGTTGCAAGTAACAGAAAACTCAGCTCAAACAGGCTTCAATAATGAAGTGTATGTATCAGCTCACAGATGAGAAAGTCAAGAGGTTGACAGGATTCAAAGTTGGTTGAACCAGTGGGTCACCAGCATTATTAAGGGTTCACCACTTACCATCCCTTTCCTCTGCCTTTTTACAGTACCTATTTCAGTGCCAAGAAAATTCATCTTGGGGTAACAGGATGAGTATCAGCAGCAATCAGGTATACATGGGATGGAGGATACACATCTTGAGCAAAGGGTGGCTCCCCAGAGAAAAATCTGAATGCTAAAAGGAGAAACGGAGAAATAAATTAAGTGTATCTTTCAAGTCCCAGCCTATCAGCTCTGGGGAAACCCCCTATGCCCCAGGCTAAGCTAATAGTTTCTTCCTTAATGCTCATCTGACACATTATACATAGCTCTTTTCTATTTATTAGTACTCCTACAACTCATAAAAGTTTTCATGTTGGCCTATTGTATGCCGACTATTTGATATATGTTAACATATTTAACACTAATGGCAAAACTTTGAAACAGATACTGGTATCCATGTTTTATTTATGAGGAAACTGTTCTGAAGTGTTAAATAACTCTCACCAAACCCTCTAACTTCTGAGTTCATATCTTTTACTCTATACTATGTAAATGAAAGCACATTACAAAATATTCACTACATGGCAATCACCCGAAAGGTATTTTGAATGAATTATAACACTTATCACACTGTCTTATATTTATGGATCTCTCTTCCACACCAACCATAAAACCCCTATCTTATTCCAGTTGAGAGCTCTAGGGTGTCATGATTAAAACTGCTGGCTTTAAAGACAAACTTCCTGTGTTAACATCTGAGTTCCTTCACTTCCTTTGAGACTTTGGGCAATTTTCTTAAACTCCGTATGCCTCATCTGCCTCATCTGTAAAATGGGGATGATAATAACACCTACATCATGGAGTTGTTATAAGAACTGAATAATCTACAGAAAATCCAAACAATTATGCTTGAAGCATTGAAAGACTTCAGTAAGTATTGCCTAAAAAGTATTGTTTATCTGCTGCCCCCTTAGGATGGTCACTGCTACACAAGTAAACAGTGTGATCAGAGCCATGAGGAAAATCTTTACCCTGCAGAAAACATTTACCCTTTCCTCATATTTTCCTCCCTGTTTCGTAACTTTAAGGATACAGAGCTGTTTTGTTGATCTGCAGAGGAACTGGCCCCGTTTAGCACAGAACAATGACTTTTTGGTGTCCTGGACAGCATGACATGGGGGAGGGGAAATCATGTTACAGTGAGATGGAAATTAAGCATTGTCCAGAAATCAGCAGATTTCAGTTCCTAGAGTTGTTCTCTTTAACTGTGTGTGAGATTGAGGTGAAATCAATAGAACTAGATGACAGTCTGAATGTGGGGATTGAGAAAGAAGGAATTAAGCATCATTCTCAGCTATTCTGATCTAGTTTTTTATACCAGTGAGTGTGTTCCTATTATATATGTTCTTCTATTTTTTTAGAATCCACATCTAAGTAATAATATACAGTATCTGTCTTTCTCTTTCTTATTTCACTAACCAGAATAACCTCAGGATCTGTCCATGTTGATGCAAATGGAAAAATTCTACTCTTTTTATGGCTGAATAATACCATATATATATATATATATATATATATATATATGTGTGTGTGGTGAAGTTGGTAAAGAACCTGCCTGCCAATGCAGAAGACATAAGAGATGTGGTTTCAATCTCTGGGTTGAAGATACCCTGGAGGAGGGAATGCCAACACACTCAGTACTCTTTCCTGGAAAATCCTATGGACAGAGAAGCCTGGCAGGCTTCAGTCCATAATGTCACAAAGAGTGGGATATGACTGAAGCAACTTAATACTATATATATATATATAACATCTTTATATATCTATAACTATAAATATATATATATATATATATATATATAAATATATATATATAACATCTTTATCCAATTATCTGTTTATGGAAACTTAGGTTGCTTCCATATCTTGGAAATTGTAAATAATTCTATGAACATTGGGGTACATGAATCTCTTCCAATTAGTGTTTCTGTTTCACAGAAACCTTATTTAAAATGGAGTCAAGAGGAGCTGTCATGCCCTACCATTCCACCTCGATTGCAGATTCATCAGGAAGAGACACCTTACACCTGCAACAGAAAGAAGGTTATGACTTTGCTACTCAGCAGAAGGAAGAATTTCTTCTTGCCCGGCAACAGCCCAGCCAATGAGAGACTGTCACAACTCTTGATGAAAAGAATAAGTGGCAATAAAACTTATTTGTTTTATTGTTCTACATCTGTTCACATTTCAAAACCAAGTAAACTATGATAGAGCCAATCCTTGGTATCCACTGAAGATTGGTTCAAAGACTTGCTATGTAATACTTAAATCCAGAGATACTCAAGTCCCACAGTCTGTCCTCCTCTCTCTCCTTATCTGTTGATTCCATATTCAAGGGTTCAAACAACCTGGAAGAGATTGTAAGTACAGCACTTTTTACAATTTACAGTTGGTTAAATCCATGGATGTATTAATAGAATAGCTGATAGTGAAGGCCAACTTTATAACACAGTTAACCTTTGAAAAACAAGGGTTTGAACAGTGTGAGTTCACTTACAAGTGAATTTTTTTCAAAACATATACTACTATGTCTATAGTTGGCTGAATCTCTGCATGTGAAGTCCTGGATAGGAAGGGCAAACTATGTGTTTTGACCCTCCAAGGATTTTGGTAACCATAGTGGGTTACTGACAGAGAAGGCAATGGCATCCCACTCCATTCCTCTTGCCTGGAAAATCCCATGGACGGAGGAGCCTGGTGGGCTGCAGTCCATGGGGTCGCCAAGAGTCAGGCACAGTCTGACTTCACTTTCACTTTTCACTTTCCTGCATTGGAGAAGGAAATGGCAACCCACTCCAGTGTTCTTGCCTGGAGAATCCCAGGGACAGAGGAGCCTGTGGGCTGCCGTCTATGGGGTCGCACAGAGTTGGACACGACTGAAGCGACTTAGCAGCAGCAGTAGCAGCAGTGGGTTACTGAACCAATACAGAAGGATGACTATATAATATATTGTAAAGAGATATATATATATATATGTGGCAGAACTATAGAGGAAAAAAAGAGGATTTTAACAAAATGCAGGATAGAGATTTTCTTGGGAGGCAGGGGCACATGCTTTAAAGATGGTGGTGATTTTTAAACCTTAAACTGGTCAGTGGCTACAAGGATGTCCTTTCATTATTATCTTTTAAACAATACATTTAGGTCCTCTAAACTCTTCTGTTACATAAAATAGAATGTGTGTATGCTACATTTCACAATAAAAACAAAGATTTAAAAGAGTCTATTGTCTTGGTCCAGGCTTCCCTGGTGGCTCAGTTGGTAGGGATTCTGCCTCCAATGCAGGAGACCAGGTTTGACCCCTGGGTGGGGAAGATCCCTGAGAGAAGGGAATGGCTACCCACTCCAGTATTCTTGCTGGAGAATTCCATGGCTGGAGGAGCCTGGTGGGCTACAGTCCATGGGGGTCACAAAGAGCTGGACATGACTGAGCGACTAACACACATTGTCTTGGCCCAGGTGTCTGTGGCTTGGTCCAAGCGGGTGGGGACTAAGATACTGGGCCAGATTGGTAAATATATCTTAGAGGCAAAAGGGGAAGGACCCTGTGACTGTTTGCATGTGAGTGTTGGGGGTGGGAGTGTCAAGGATGACTCCTAAGGATTTGGCATAAAGACTGAGGGGACACAGCATTAGGCATTATTTCTTAAAATGAAAGTATGGGGAGGGAGGAGGGAGGAGGGTTCAGGATGGGGAACACATGTATATCTGTGGCGGATTCATTTTGATATTTGGCAAAAGTAATACAATATTGTAAAGTTTAAAAATAAAATAAAATTTTAAAAAAATATAAAATAAAATAAATTTTTTTAAAAAAATGAAAGGGCTTAAGTGAAGTGAGGCAGAATTTGGTCCTGAGTAAGTTTGTAGTGCCTGTGAGATACCTGATAGGAGATGGCTTTAGGCATCTGAGTGTGTAGGTCTTGTTCAGAAGAGAGACAGTGACTGGAGAACTCAATCAGGAGTCACTAACATGAAGATGACCATGAAGATGGTGCTTGATAAAAGGTAGTACTTAACATTATTACATCATCAAGGTCACAGAAAATGCTGACCCAATGAGTGGGAAGGAAGACTTGATGGTGGTGGTGGTTTAGTCACTTAGTTGTGTCCAACTGTTTTTATGACCCCATGGATTGTAGCTCATCAGGCTCCTCTGTCCTTGAGATTTCCTATACAAGCATACTGGAGCAGATTACCATTTCCTTCTTCAAGACTGTCCCAACACAGGGATCAAATCTGTGTCTCTTGCATTGACAGACAGATTATTTACCACTGAGCTACCTGGGAAATCCAGAAGACTTGCCACCGGGGAAGTCCAGAAGACTTGCTATACAATTCTGCCCTTTTCATTCTTGCTGGGGAGAAATATCCACTCTTTGACGAAAACTATATCTTTTATTCCCAGCCTAAGGAAAGTGGAAAGCAGGGCAGAGAAACCAAGGAAGAAGGAAGGAGGGAGGGAACACTGGCTCACCAGATTATATTCCATTTTAAAACAACATATTTCCTGCCTATTAGCATCACATCCTGCTCTCTGTCTGAGTAGGCTGCCCAAGTCCCTAAATGTATCTGAACCATGCATAAACTTCATTTTCCCTTCCTCTTTACTTCTCATTGAGCTTATCCACACACATCATTGTCTCTCCGTGAAAGTCACCATACTCATCTACAACTAAACATTAAGCTTTCAATTTTGTCTGTCATTGGGAAACATTTTCAGAAATTTGGTATGAAGATTGTTGAAGAAAAACAAATTGTGCTCTCTCCTACCTGCCAGAATGATTGTTGCCATACCAAATTTAATGAAAGATTGCCATCAGGTGTCTAAATGCTTTAGTGACCCAAAGGTCAGAGTATACCTTTATCTGCTGTTGCAAAACCTAATGCAAATTACAGACTTCTAGAGCCAAGGGAAGGAGAGTAAACAACAGATACCATCATGAAACTCCTTCTCCTTCTCCTTTGTCTTGTCCATATTTTCATGCAAATTTTCAAAATACTAATAATGCAATACCTTTTCTGTGAAAAATGTGAAATTACAGCTCACCTTTTTCCAAAGCTCACAGCAATGTAGTTCTGAAATTTAAATATTTTCTAAAATTATCATTATTAGGAATAATCTCTTCAATTATAAATATATTAACCAAAAACATCATTCCTTTCAAGCAAAAGTAAAATACTATAAAATATTGAAGTGATTTTAACTCTCAGGAAACTGCAATGCTCTACTTCAGTTTCAAACATAATAATTCATTCATTTATGCATTATTCACTTTCACTTATTTAATGAACAACTATTCAGCGCTAGAGACTGTTATAGACTCCAGGGAGAAGCAATATAACAAAATAGACAGGATCTCTATACTCTTAAAGAGTTTGTATTATAATTGCGGGGCAGGGAGCTGAAATGGGAAAGACTGACAATAAGTATAAACAAAGAATCAATTCAATTACAGGGCATGAGAAGTGCTTTGAAACAAAAATAAACAGAGTGGGGACTCAAAGGACATAGGGATAGAGTGTTCAGGAAAGGGGGCAACCCCTCTAAATGAGGTGGTATAGACATCCCAGAAGGATGGGAATGAGCCATTCAGGTGATAATGGGGGTGAGGAAATACTCTTCCAGGCGGTGAGATTTGGAAATGTAAAGGCTCTGGCTGGGAAAGCACTTGGCATGTTCACAGATCACAAAGTAAGTCAGTGGTTGGGTTATATAAAGGAAAGAAATGAATGCAAGAGTGCATTTCCAAAGCTTTATGGGTAGTGAGAAGGTTGTATTCAAAACCAATCCAGTACCTTTGGACCCAGGATTCTTACTATTACCCTAAAACAATAAAACAGCTCGTTATTTTCACCAGCAAAATGAGTTTACTCAGCAACAGCAAAGAATTGCAACTCAGGATATGCAATTCAGGGTGAACCACAGGCAAGTCTGGAGAACAAAGGAAAGAACCATTCTTTTTTTTTTTTCTTTTTATTATTATTATGTTTTTTTTACTTTACAATATTGTATTGGTTTTGCCATACATCAACATGCATCCGCCCCGTGAAGTAAGTCAGAAAGAAAAACACCAATACAGTATACTAATTCCTATATATGGAATTTAGAAAGATGATAACAACAACCCTGTATGCGAGACAGCAAAAGAGACACAGGTGTATAAGAAAGGACCATTCTTGACAGAGGAGAAAAGAGAATTGAGAAGGGCTGTTATAAAGAGTCCATTGGAGGAAACTGGGAGTTTGCAGTGACTTTTCGACTGAGTTGTGACAGACTCTCATTGGCCGGGGGTGTTGCCAGGCAAGGAAAATTCTTTCTTCCTCCTGCTGAGTAGTAAGATAGTAACCTTCTTTCTGTTGGAGATGCAAAATGTGTCTCTTCCTGTTGGGTCTGCTACTGAGGTGGAGTTGTAGGGAATGATGACTCCCTCTTCTGGCCTCCTAGGTCCATTTTAAATAAGGTTTCTATGAAACAAAAAACACTAATTGGAAAAGATACATGTATCCCAATTTTCATAGCAGCATTATTTATAATAGCCAACATAAGGACGTAATCTAAGTGTCCATCAACAGATAAAGAAGATGCGCCATGTATAAATGCAATGGAATACTACTCAGCCATAAAAAGGGATGAAATTTTGCTATTTGCAACAACATGGATCAAGAGTATTTTTCTTATGGCAGTAAGACAGACAGAGAAAGACAAACACTGTATGTTATCACTTGTATGTGGAATCTAAAAAGTAAAAGAATGAACATAACAAAATCAAAATGACTCATGGAGAACCAACTAGTGGTTACCAGTGAGGAGAGAGAAAGGGGAGATAGAGGATTAAGAGGTACAAAATACTATGGATAAAATAAATGAGCTACAGGGATATATTGTATAACCCAGGGAATATAGCCAATATTTCATAATAAATAACTTTAAGAGGAGTATAATCTATAAAACTATTGAATCACTATGCTATATACCTAAAACTAATACAATATTATAAATCCTCTGTACTTCAATTTTAAAAATTGTATCCACAAAAATAAATAAATAAGTTTTCTGTGTCTTAATTTTCACATTACCCACTTGTGAACAATCAGAGGAGAAAGCTACGACAATCTGGTGGCTGTTTTGATTTCTCCTTTTTTGTTGGCTCTGTCCTATGGCTGATTGAGTTTACCGATGCAATGTTTTTCAAATCCCACCCAAAGCTCCTGGCCTAATTTAGGCCTTCACCATTTTTCACTTGGCCGGTTGAAGAAACTCTGAGCTCTGGACTCCTGCTGTTACTTTAGTCCTTCAGACTAAATTTTTTCCAGTCTGCTGCAAAGTTAGCTTGTTAAGGTACCTCTGACCAGGCCACTCGAACTCAGACAACCTCAGAAGCTCCCAGATGCTCAGACTGCTGGACCTACAATGGAAGGACTCTCACAATCTAGCCCCAGTTTGCATTTCCTGCTTCACCTCCTGTATTAGTCTCCTAGGACAGCACTAACAAAGTACCACCAACAGGATGACTTTAACAACAAATTTTATTGTACCACAAGTTTGTGGAAGAGTCGGTTCCTTTTGAGGGCTGTGAGAGAAGGATCTGTTCCAACCTCTTTCCTTGACATATAGCTGGCTGTCTTCTCCCCGAGTATCTTTACATCACTTTCTCTCTATGTGTGTCTATCTTCAAATCTCTTCTTAGAAGAACACCATCATACTGGCCTAGGGCCCACCCTAATGAGCTAGTTTTAACTTGGTTACTTCTGTAAGGACTCTCACTCTAAGTCACTTTCTAAACTACTGGGGGTTACAACTTCTACATATATATTTGGGGGAAAACACAGTTCAACCCATAACACCTCCCATCTCCCAACCAATATTTTTTCATCCTATGCTCTGCTCCCATTTAACATTCAGGTCCCCAAATCATCCTATATTCTTTGATACCACCAGGGGTCTCTTGACTCTTTTCTTTCTGCATATGGAACATCCTTCACATCTTATTCAATATGGTGAAATCTTTCCAAAATAAGCCAATCTCAAAAGTTATGACCTCTATCCTTATCTTTCCCCAATGCACACATTTCTACAGTTGGAAGAAATGGCCTCTCCCACTTGTGTTTTTGTACCGATTGGTTCATAGCCAGACTTGACTTGTGATGCATTGTATTAATTAGTTTGGGGTGCATCCATCTCCCCAGATAGAGTGTGGTGAGCTGCTCCATGCCTTCTGTGTAATAAATCATCAATAAATGCTTAACAGACCACACTGCATGGCATTGCTTTTACTCTTACTCCCTTGGTTTTCACTTTAGAAACATTTTTGTTGGAGACTTTTGACAGTGACAAATGGCATTATCAAAATAATGATGGAGACAGTGTGATGGATCATGTGTCAGACTCTACAGTTTCTTTTATATATGAGGTATTGACCAGCTGTGTGATTGAGGAAAATAAAAGTATTATCTATTGGATGAGTGGTTGGACTTGACAACCTTTAAGCTCTCTTCCCCACCCCCAACATGTTATGATAGAATTTTCAGTTGGATTTGAATAGCTGTTTAATTACTAACCCATCCCAGACCTCCCATAAACAATACTTTATTAACTAGCTTTTAAAGATGCAATGAATAATAATCCAAAGCATTAACCAATGAATAAAGGTACCCCATGGTCAAATGAGTTTGACTAAAGCTAAATTACAAATCTCCCTCTTGAAGACAACAATGATGTCAATATATTAAAGACTGAAAAATCCAACAGCAAAAAACTTTTTAAATGTGCTCCAATATTTTTCTCACACAGTTGAATATATAAAATTACATATATATACAAATAAATAATGAATAAATTTATAAAGTGTTTCAGTTAAGTTCAGTTCAGTTGCTCAGTTGTGTCTGACTCTATGCGACCCCATGAACCGCAGCATGCCAGGCCTCCCTGTCCATCACCAACTCGCAGAGTCCACCCAAACCCATGTCCATCAAGTCGGTGATGCCATCCAACCATCTCATCCTCTGTCATCCCCTTCTCCTACTGCCCTCAATCTTTCCCAGTGTCAGGGTCTTTTCCAATGAGTCAGCTCTTCACATCAGGTGGCCAAAGTATTGGAGTTTCAGCTTCAACATCAGTCCCACAAATGAACACCCAGGACTGATCTCCTTTAGAATGGATTGGTTGGATCTCCTTGCAGTCCAAGGGACTCTCAAGAGCCTTCTCCAACACCACAGTTCAAAAGCATCAATTCTTGGGCATTCAATTTTCTTTATAGTCCAACTCTCATATCCATACATGACCACTGGAAAAACCATGGCCTTGACTAGACTGACCTTTGTTGACAAAGTAATGTCTCTGGAGTAAGAGTCTTTTAATTTCATAGCTGCAATCACCATCTGCAGTGGTTCTGGAGCCCAGAAAAATAAAGTGAGCCACTGTTTCCACTGTTTCCCCATCTATTTCCCATGAAGTGATGGGTCCGGATGCCATGATCTTAGTTTTCTGAATGTTGAGCTTTAAGCCAACTTTTTCACTCTCCTCTTTCACTTACATCAGGAGGCTCTTTAGTTCTTCTTCACTTTCTGCCATAAGGGTGGTGTCATCTGCATATCTGAGGTTATTGATATTTCTCCCAGCAATCTTGATTCCAGCTTGTGCTTCCTCCAGCCCAGAGTTTCTCATGATGTACTAAGTTAAATTAGCAGGGTGACAATATACAGCCTTGACGTGCTGATTTTCCTATTTGGAACCAGTCTGTTGTTCCATGTCCAGTTCTAACTGTTGCTTCCTGACCTGCATACAGGTTTCTCAAGAGACAGGTCAGGTGGTCTGGTATTCCCATCTGTTTCAGAATTTTCCACAGTATCAAGTGTTTATTTGCATGTAAATATGTGTGTGTATTTACATACAGTATAAAATGCATGTTTAGTATGTAAATACAGGCATAAATGCAGAAAGATATATAGAAAGCAATATTGTAAATAGGCATTTCATCACAAGAAACTAGTGTCTGTGAAGTCAACTTTAGGAAAAGTGGACCCAACAACATTTATTGACTTTAATTTTTAAAAAAAAAGGCTGTTTTATTACGAGTAGTCATTTATATTTCTTTTTTAGTACTATATGCTTGTATTTTTCCCCCAGTATACACATACATGTATTCAAGGAAGTAATATAAAACTCATTTCTCCACCTAATTCCTCCTTAAAGATATAACAGCAAGAGTCCTGAACTTCTGAAGACAATGTAAAATTGGTGATTATAATTTCAAGATAAAATTGTTAGCACGTTAGGTAACAGATTCTTGTAATATTTGCTCAGCAGACATTGTGATTTTGGAAGAGCTTTACATTAGATCTCTGACTCATGAGAATTTTGCAAATGATGATTGTGATAATCGATTTTGTCTGTCAGTTTGACTGGCTCTAGCCCCAGGTTATTCAATCAAACACTAATCTAGGTGTTGCTCTGAAAGTATTTTGTAGATGAGATAGACATCCATAATCAGTTGACTTTAAGTAAGAGACTTTGTCTTAGATAATCTGGGTGGACCTGACTTAATCCATTGAAAGATTTTAATTTCAGCTGAGGCCTCCCTGATAAAGTGCAAGTTGTACATATGTCATCAGCCTCCACTTGAGCCCATGGATTCCAGCAGGGCCTTCCTGATGGCCCATCTTATGGACCCAAGACTTGCCTAGACAGTCCCCACAATTGCATAAGCCAGTTCTTTGCAATAAATCTTTTAGTATGTATCTCCTACCAGTTCTGCTTCTCTGAATAAGCACTGATTGATACCAAGGTAATGTGTCTTCTATGACCGCCACCCTTTTTTGCTTTTTTTGATCAGGAGACTTTGAAGGGCAGGGAGCAAGTCTCATTCATCTTGATGGCCCAGTACTCATGGGACTTGGCAGGCTAGAGCTCAGTAAACATACACTGAATGAAGTAATTAATCAACACAGGCCAAACCCATGGCAAAGACATTTAAATAGGATTTTCTGTGCCTCTATATGGTTTTATAATAACCCACTGAGGTCATATTTTTGTGGTTTTGCTGATAAAGGAAAATAATTCTATTTTTCTCTATCCTTTTGTGGAATGAAAGAAAAATATAAAAGCACTATAAACACAAGCCTCAGCTAATTATTAGGGAAATTACATGGAGCAAGCACAACAAACAAAATAGTTTCAAGGGTAATAACACTGTGACATTTTATATAACTATATACTTCTGTAGCAGAAAGCTTTCTTTCCAACTGTATGATAAAAATTCATAATTTTGTAAATAAGACTAATTTCTTATCACACTCTAAAATGCAGGTGTATCATCAGGGGAAAACCTAGAGTTTCAAAGGGACTGTGTTGGTAAGAAAGAAAGAAAAATGGTATAATTTTCATCGAATGTGTATGTTATAGATGCTGCCCTGGATTGGTTTGAAATCCCAACAAAAATATCCTCCTTCAACAAGAGGTCAAGTGATTGTGATAAAGTGAAATAGGCTTATGAATGTGCAGAGGATGTGTGTGTGAGGGTGTGGAAGATAAATAAATGTTGTTCAAGAAAAGAGAAATGAGGAAATTAATTCACAGTAGAGTTCTACTATATGACAACCTTGGTGATACTGAGAGAGAATGAAATAAGTTATGCATTTTACTCATGTAATCATGTAAGTCCCATGAGATAGGTTTTGCTTGTGATATTTCCCAGATGAGGCTTAGATAGGCTGAATTATTGGGATGATAATCACAAAGTCGGACACGACTTAGTGACTGAACAACAACCACTGGTTAGTTAAAAAGGTAAGATGTGAATTCAGGGCTTGACTCTGAGGTTGATGCTCTTTTCACTACATAAATGTTTTCCTTGCATTTCATTGCACTTTATACTTGATAAACTCTTTAATATGTGTTTGGGTTGCAGACTCATGCATGCTCAGTCGCTTCAGTCATGCGTCTTTGCGATCCCATGGACCATAGCCTGCCAGGCTCCTCTGTTCATGGGATTCTCCGTACAAGAATACTGGAATGGGTTGCCAGGCCCTCCTCTAGGGGATCTTCCCGACCCAAGGATAGAACTTGTGTCTTCTGGGTCTCCAGCATTGCAGGTGGATTCTTTCTTTTTACTGTTTAGCCACTGGAGAAGGTGGATTAGGTGTTACAAAAAATCACACATTATTTCCCATGCCCATCTCTTAAGAAAAGAGAAAAAAAAAGTTAGATGGAGAACAAGTATCCTTTTTATTATAAGTAAAAGTGGAAGAGAGAAACCAGCTGAAATGGGCATCCACGTTAGGGTTTCCCAATTCTGACCCCCAAACCTGGATACGGGAAGACCACATAAGGGATAATGTAGACAAGCAGATCAGACACTGTTACTCAGAACTGTTGGACCACATGCCTTCTGCTTTATTAGTATAGATTCAGAACTCCAGCCCATCCTTCAGAAACCAGGCTTAGCCTCTGATTCACATGTGCTAGCCAAATGGAAGAGCAAAGCAGAAACAGTCATCCTGTTGGCAGGCAGAGCCAAAGGGAGAAACCGGAAATGGATTCAGCTCTGAATATCCACCCTCTTTCCAATCTCAGCAGTCAAAGTCACACTTCTCCACAGGAGAGGAGTGAGTGAGTCAGAAAGATCAGAAGCATACCTTCTGAAATGTCCCCTCGGGTAAGAGTGGTGGAGCCCCACTCCACCAGCACTCCTCACCTTGCTAGTTACAGAAATGTAAGCAGTGAGAATTGCTGCTGCTGCTAAGTCGCTTCAGTCATGTCCGACTCTGTGCGACCCCAGAGACGGCAGCCCACCAGGCTTCCCAGTCCCTGGGATTCTCCAGGCAAGAACACTGGAGTGGGTTGCCATTTCCTTCTCCAATGCAGGAAAGTGAAAAGTGAAAGTGAAGTCGCTCAGTCGTGTCCGACTCCTAGAGACCCCATGGACTGCAGCCTACAAGGACCCTCCATCCATGGGGTTTTCCAGGCAAGAGTACTGGAGTGGGGTGCCATTGCCTTCTCCGAGTGAGAATTGAGGCCCTTTCTAATATCTTTCAACCACGTCAATCAGAATGTAGCTACCTTATTGGATGCAGATAAGGGAGCCATGGAAGAGTAGCATTTCATCTGGGACAATCTTACTCCCACTTTTATGAGGTGGTTCCCCTTACCACTGCCTCTTTGGAAGAGCAGGAGGACAGCTCAGCTTTTCGTTAGAGAAGCCTCTGAAATTACGTATTTTTTTTAAAAAATTGATTAGTTAAGCACCAAAGTCAAGTGCCACCCATGGTTGCGAATTCATTTCTTAGTCTATTTATCATCCGAAATTTTGCCCAGTAAGTTATTCTACATGGCTTCCCAGAACTATACAATGTATATTAGTTTCCTAAGGCTGCCAAGACAAGTAACCACAGACAGACTGGGTGATTTAAAAAAATAATTTTCTTTTTCTCAAAGTTTTAATGATGGGAATCTGAAGACAATCAGAGCCATGCTCCATCTGAAACCTACCCAGGGAATCCTTCTTTGCTTCTTCTAGCTTCTGGTGTTTGCTGACAATACTTAAAGTTCCTTGGCTTACAGATACTCAACCCCAATCACTCTCTCCATCACTACATAGCTGTCTTCTCCACTTGTAGGTTTGTGTCTTCACATGGTGATCTCTCTCCTGTAGTCTTTTCTTCTTGTTGTAAGGATATAGTCATATTAAATTAAGTGCCTATCTTATTGCATTATATGGGGCTTCCCTGGTGGCTCAGATGGTAATGAATTTGCCTAAAATGCATGAGATCTGGGTTCAATCCCTGGGTCTGGAAGATCCCCTGAGAAGGAAATGGCAACCCATTTCAGTATTCTTGCCTGGAGAATCCCATGGACAGAGGAGCCTGGCGGGCTACAGAGCATGGTGGGTTGCAAAGAGTCAGACGTGACTGAGTGACTAACGCTTTCTTTCACTTTTACTTTCTTTCACTGTATTATACCTCTTAACTTAACCAGCCATATCTGCACTGACCATATTTCCAAATACATTTGTGTTCTGAGTACTGAGAGTTAGAACTTTAACACATATTTTGGAAGGACATAATTCAGCCCATAATACAAAGTCATCACATGAATACCTAAAGGTGCTAAGACAATACAACATCAGCAACCCATCCAAGAGCTCAAGATGTGAACAAATATTTACATTCCTAGAGAAAAAGTAAGGCTTCAAAATCAAATGTTCTTGCTTTTAACGTGACTGTTCAATGATATGACAATGCAAAACTCCTGAAGTTAGGGTCCCAAATTTATCTCATTCTGCTGTACCTCCACCAGAACATCTATGTTGTGTTCCTCCAGAAGTCCTCCAGCACAACTAGGAATGAAGGTGATCTTCCATTGAATTGTTCATAACAAAGAATTAGTTCAATACAGTTTCTTTTGTGTTTTCCCTTCTCAAAAGTCTGAAGAGTTTGTAGGACACAGAGATAATTACAATACTCCCAAGTCCACATAATTTAGAGAACAAGACAAACTCCAACACCAAAAGCAAGGTTAATTCTCCCAACTCAGCATGGGTACAATCCTAATAAAGAAGCAAAAATCCTAATAAGTGGTAGATTCCCTCTATGTCTGATGCTTTCCAGCAGGTCCACTACTTATAACTATGGGACCTGGAGCAAGAAGACATAGAAATGGAGGCCTTCTTACCGTTGTTTAAACATTCAAAAGTTATCAATCAAGTTAACAAGCTATGAAATACAGTATGTTCTATCCTCCTACCTAGACAAAAATATAACATGGAAATCAAATTAGAATTTGGAATTCTCAAACTTTTCTGTGTTCTTATTCTAATCATCTTTTTAAGAGCATTAGACCCCAGGGCATCCTTTTCTCCTCTACCCTGTAATCATGGAGTTAGTCTCAGCAGTCCCTTCCAATTTATTTTCAGTTTTTGGATCTACCTCAGTTTCTCTGTTTCCAGAGCTACACACTTTGCCTGAGTTCTGGGTCCAAGTTCATCTAAAATATCTTCGGTTTGGTTAATTTGCTCTTTCAGGTCTCTGCCCTCTCCCCATGTTCAGCTGTCTCCTGAGAGAAGACATTCTAGATAAAATCCATCTTTGGTAAATGTGTGGCCTTTAGATTTGTGATGGCAACTTTTTCTCCTTCTTTGTTCACAGAAACTTTTCCCATGGATCAAGAACACCGCTAATCTCGACCTGTTTATCAATAAAACACTACTCTTCCAGGACTAAAGCAAGTGTCCAGGCATCTAGAATAAAAACCATTGTCAGAGTTTTCATAATTGACAAGTCCAGAGCCAAAGTGGAGTAATGTGATGGAAAGGCGGGGCGAATTAATGACCCAAGGACTCTGTGAAAAACCCACACACAACCAAGATGTGTGTCTTTCAGAGTCCCATAATCAACCCTCTTTACAGGTAGTTCACAGAAAAGAGAGTGAGAGAAAAGAAACGGGACAGGAGCAGCTAATTTATTATCCTTTATAGGCTCAAATCTAAAAATCAGTCTTTTGCCTGTTCCAGTAGAACTTAGCTGCCCTTTGCATTTTCAAGTCCTGTTTTGAAGTTCTAGGGGAGAAAACAATAAAAGCAACAACAATCAAGATATTGTGACAAATACTGATAGAGAAAAAGTCAGCATGCTGCAGATCTGCTCATTTGAAGTGAGCTTTAAGGAGAAATAAAAATAGCCTTTTCCTTATAATCTAATCACTTTCTCAGTTAAGCCTGAAAGGTCAAAGCCAGTTTTAAAAGTCAGTTCATTCAATCCCCAGGTGACTAGGCTCAGTATGGCCCAGGTGAGTTTCAACAACAAAAACAACAACAGAATTTTAAAACGTTGCTCGTTGTTCTCTCTGGTCCTTACTCACACACAAAGAAAAAGAGGTGTGGTGGTGGACGGGGTGGGGGTGGGGCGTTCAATTCCTTCCAAAGAAATAAAAAGAGGTCGAAGGAATAGTTAGCATTGTCCACTTACATCATGACAATGTCTCTTGTGGTTTTACAGGTGAGAAAACCACTTGCCTTTGCATCACAGGCTGAACCACACTGATTTTACTGAGGGTGAGCAAAGATCTGCACTGGTACTTTGAGCTAAACAAGAACAAAGGAAGGCTTTTTCTTCCCTCAAGATTTATCTTGCGGGAAGGAGAATAGTTCTAAATGATGACCCTTTTTAGTTCTGAGAATATATGAATCTAAGGTTATCAATTTCTCTGAACCAAGACAATAACAATTAGGTTATCTTGGAAATTTCTCTGTAAGTAAGAGAAATCATTCGACTGGAGGAGTGGACAAGACATCAGGGAGAAGGTGACATTTGAAATAGGAGAGGGTGGATTGATGTTTATACTCTTTGACTCATGTAACTATTTCTCTATAATTCAACTTATTTTGCTCAAAAGCACCATTTCCTACATTTTTGGGCAGCAATGGATTCAATTTGATAATCTCCAGGTCCATTAATGTTGCTGCAAATACCATTATTCCATTCTTTTTAATGGCTGAGTAATATTCCACTGTATAAATGCACCACATCTTCTTTATCCATTCACCTGTTGATGGACATTAGGTCACTTCCATATCTTGGCTATTGTAAATAGTGCTGCAATGAACATTGGGATGCATGGATCTTTTCAAATTATGGTTTTCTCTGGGTATAGGCCTAGGAGTAGGATTGCTGGGTCATATGGTAGCTCTATTTTTAGTTTTTTAAGGAACCTCTGTATTTTTCTCCATAGTGCTAAGTCACTTCAGTCGTGTCCGATTTCTCCATAGTAGCTGTACCAATTTACATTCCCACCTACAATGTAGGAAGATTCCCTTTTCTCCACACCCTCTTCAGCATTTATTGTCTGTGGGTGGGATGAAGGGAGAGTAAGAACTATAGTTTGACTTCAGTTTAGGTTTAAATCGTACTATGAAGAGCCATGATTATAGAGTTTACTCAATAAACTAGGAGGAACCATTAAAATGCTTAGCTTTGTGAGCAATGTAACTGAACCAAGTCTGGGGGGAAAAAACTTACTGAAACCGTCCCCCATAGGAACTCAGAATAGATGTGACTTTGGGGGGGGGAATCATAATTTACAGAAATAATATATGCACAAGGGAGTACTGCATTCTAGAAAATATCCCTTTCCCAAACCTGAACTAATAAATTTTACCCAAAAGACCATAGAACTCTCTCAAGTAAAAACTGTTATTTATATCATTAGGCATACACATAGTCTTGAGAAGTACAAGACACATCAAGACATTTTTTTTTAAGAATATTAAATATAGGTCATTCACAAATTCCCCTGACTGATCACACCAAATGTGTTCAAGTTATGCTTCGATGACTTACACTCTGACAGCCTGGCGTGACTTCCGAGTGGCAGCAGCTGAGATGTGCTTTAAAAATAGATTTTCTTTAATTGGATTCCAAATCAATTAAAATCCCATTAGGAACATAATTGTAGTGATACAAATCATAAAATGATATCTTTTAAAATAAACTAAAATCCGGGGAGTTCTGGTGTAATTACGGCTTGATACACATAGACAGCATCATACTTTTCAGTCACCATCTGCCCAGATGCAGGTAGATGTTTCCATTACTGAAGAAGGAAAAATTGGAAAAGTGTGTCAGCTGCAGATGTGGGCACCAGTAAAATGTATAGATCCCCACTGGTTCACTTGTAAGAAAATCAAAAACCTTGTAGATATTTCATCATGGTTTTGGACACATTCTACATCCTTTCTATCAACTAATTAACCAGTAAGACCATACTGAGCAACACCCTCTACTACTTACTTCTACCCATTATTCAAGATCCAACTCACATTCTGTTCTTTCAACAAAGCTAAGCCGCTTTCCTCAGCTGCAGTTACCAGTTGGCTCTTTAAAACAAGGATGATACAGTCCTTTGGCTTTTATCACTTCAAAATTCTCTTTAACAAAGACTCGGTCCTTGTTCTCAAAGATGGTCACACACCAGCAGCAGCAGCATCACCTGGGAGCTTGCCAGAAATGCACAGTCTCGGGCCCCACTCAGATCTACTGGATCAGAACAGCAGTGTGACAAGAGCTCAGGTGGTTTGTCTAGACATTAAAGTTCGAGAAGCAGTAGTACACTTTGCCTTGTCCTTAGCGGAGTGCCTTGGAAAGAACTAATTCTCAACGTACAATTTTAAATAAATTCTTTTACAATTCTGATGTATTAGCAAAATTACATTAAAAAATTGAGCCCATTTTTTCCGATATTAAGGGCATCCTTTGCTTCTGAGTGGTAAGAATTAAATGAGACAATTACATATAATGTGCTTATACAAGGCAATTACATTTAAAGCATTTAGAGTGCCTATCATTGAGCTTATTAAATGTTACTTAATAACATCATTATCTGGACTCTTTTGCCAATTGGTTTCTTTACCCATATAGGCATGATCTCCCTATTTTGGTCGATGTATTCCAATATAACTTGGTTGAATTTTGCTTTCATTTTAAAAGGAGGGAAATGACACAATATTGCAGAATCATTATTTTAAAAACCAGTGGAAAAGGCAATGGAAACACGAACTTTTTCTCTTGTAGCAAATGACCGTGAGCCTTAATGTGAGGAATACAATTATTATGATCATTGTATAGAACATTTAAGTAGCCACGGGGTATCTGAGAAAATTCAGAGCCCACAGAAGATGTATCTTCTACCCAGCATAGTGCTACAAAAATGATTTTTGTGAGGGAGTAGGAGAAATCTTCCTTCAACCAAAGGAAATTTCAATTTTCAGTCATCACCTTGTCAATCTTGCTCTTAAAAATCTCTTTAAAAGAAGATATTTAGGAGAAAAAAAAAACTTTGTGTTAGAAAAAGTGGACATTTCCAGTTTCTGGAATGAGTCTTGAAGTCAAAGCCCATATAAAAATGAAGTACATAGTTTAATTGTCCTTTTATCAGATTGGGGGTGGGTGTGCCTGATAAGATTCCCTTCAGCAGCCTATTGACTCTTTCAACCTTGCCTCTTGAAACCTTTCTGAACACAGGAGCTGATACGGCAGGTTTTATATTTATAATGATTAATTAATTCTGCACTAAGCAATGTTCTTGACTGCAAGAACAAAATCCACTTTAGAAGGCCTAAATGACAGCTTGCCTAAAATAATTAACACTCATACTGATAGAATTGAAATGTTCTTACTCTACCTATGCAGATTTCAGCAGTTTAATTACTAGTATTTCTAATTGTTCTAGACTTATAATAAAAATAAAGAGAGTTTGCTAAAACAATAGTCCTAGTTGCTCAGTCGTGTCCATCTCTTTGCAACCCCATGGACTGTAGCCCACCAGGCTCCTCTATCCATGGAATTCTCCAGGCAAGAATACTGGACTGGGTTGCCATTTCCTTCTCCAGATAAAGCAATGGTGCCAGAGAAAAGTCAAGCCAGGGATAGGAAATGAAAAAACAACATTTAAATGTGGACACACTTAAAATTATTATATACACAGCAGGCACAAACAGGTATTTTGGTTTGGTGAACCACAAACAAAAAGATGGTGCTGATTATGGTCTAGGCTTGGAGAGAAAGCTCTGAGAACACCATGGTAACTCTCGGGAACTAGTAACTCTCTGGCACCCCAGTGCAGTACTATGTAACTGTGGCTTCTGAATGTCAGAGATTTACCATTTCCTTGAAACTCCTTGGCCCTGACTGTCAGCTTTGACTATTTTCTAGTTCATCATGGGACTTTAAAATCTCCAAATTTAAGAGTTCTGACATCTGGTTCTCATGACTTAAGCAAATAAAAGAGGCAGAAGCATGTGATACTGCCTCTTGCCTTTTCCTGTGAATCTCTGAGTAGAGTTCAAAAAATTACTCTAAAGTGGAAGCAAACTCAGGGTAGCTTGTCAGATTACGTCTCTAGAAAGCGACAGCTTTGCTGATAAAACACTTTGATGGCATCCTCACACTTTTCACTCTCCCATCTCTCAGTTTCATATTCCCTAAATATGTAGTAAATGAAATCTAAATATTTCCTCCTGTTCTCCATAAAATCCTCACTACCTTTTAAAAGTTTGCTTTGAAAAAGGTAAAAGCAACCGAGTTCCTATTTTGAGTGAACAAATCAGTTTTTTTTCTTAAAAGCAAAATAATATAGACCCTTCTTTTCTTTGTAGATTTAGCCAGTGTAATCCAGAATTTCACTGACAGGACTGATTCATAAAATCTTTGATCACATTTTCCTTTTTGGTAGTTATACTGTGGCAATCTTGCTGTGGCTAGCAACTTCAATGCCTTCCATAGCTTGGAGAATTATCCAAATTGACAGAGCTGTTGTCTAAAGCTCCCCAATCCAATGTGGTAGCTGCTAGCCTCTTGTGGATTTTAATCACTATTTGAAGTGTGGCTAGCTCCCTTAGGGGCTTCCCTGGTAGCTCAGTCTGTAAAAGACCACTTGCAATGCAGGAGACCCAGGTTCAGTCCCTGAGCCAGAGAAGATCCCCTGGAGTAGGAAATGGCAACCCACTCCAATATTCTTGCCTGAGAAATCCTGTGGACAGAGGAGCCTGGCAGGCTACAGTCTATGGGGTCGCAAAAATTCAGACATGATTTAGCAACTAAACTGCCACCACCAGCCACCATTGAGATGTGCTAGAAGTTTAAAATGCATAATGGATTTCAAAGACCAAGCACAAGAGGAAAAAACAGTACATAAACTCATTAGTCATCTCCCATACATGGTTGAGTAAAAATATTTTAGATATATCAAGTTCGAAAATGAAATTAATTTCACCTCCTTCTTTTTTAAAAAAAAAAAAAACACCAACATTTAAAGAAAAATAATTTTATTTTTTACTTATTTATTTTTGGCTATGCTGGGTCTTCACTGCTGTGCCAGCTTCTCTAGTTGTGGCAAGTGGGAGCTACTCTCTAGCTGCGTGGGATGTTCTCACTGCGGTGCCTTCTCACACGTAGAGCTCAAGCTCTAGGTACACAGGCTCAGTGGCTGTGGTGCACAGGCACGGTTGCCCCGAGGTATGTGAAATTTTCTTTGCATTGGCAGGCGGATTCTTAACCACTAGATCACCAGGGAAATCCTCACTTCTATTTTTTTTTTTAAATTGCTTTAAAGTGACTACTAGATGATATTAAATCACACCTGTCTCTTATTTTGAGGGTTCACATCCTATTTCTATTAGACAATAGTGGTATCCAGAGAGCTATACACTCAATATTTTACAAACTCCACCTCTGTATGTTCTTAGTACAGAAAGAGAGTAGACCTTGGAATCTGAGAATCAAGGATTTAGACCCTCTTTCTGGGTTTTTCTATCGATGAAAATCAGAATACTCACTTCTCAGAGTTACTGTAAACAATAAATAAATAAGCTCTCAACGGGTCAAAGGTAATGTCTAGCAATGCTGTAGAAGAAAGAGTTTGAATTTGTCTCACTGGAGAGAATAACACCTTGGAATATGTGCCTCTTCTGCATCATAGTTTTGGGTCAGGTAACCTCCCAGCATCAGTTTTTTTCACCCACAAAAGAAAGTGATGACACGGGCTTGCCAGGTCGTCATGGTGACAGCACAGGGCTCAACGAATAGAGGTCATTATTAACAGTCTCCATAAACACAATTATATTCCTTTGCTTTCTACAGTTTGCTGCTTAGCAGGTGCCAGGGATGGTTTTAACGAATTTCAGATACATTGTACAATTTAGTCCTCGCCACCATGACCACAATGATGGTAACAGCTGCAGCTTGTAGAGACTTGACCGGGCACTGAGCAAAGTGCCTCACTGTGTCACCTTACAGCCTCACTGGTAAGGAAAATGGAGACAAAAAGCATTATTAGACACACTTTACAGATGAGAATATTGAGACTCAGAGAGGCTAAGTCGTCTCCCAAAGTCCCAAACTAGGAGACAGAGCTTAGCATCACGTGTGTTCGTTTTAAGCTGTTCTCTCGATCACTGCAGCGCTGAGTCTGTCAGCGTCCTCTCTCCCTTCATGGCTTTGTTCCTTCCTGCCCTTTTCCCTTTCCTTCCTCCTGTCTTTTCCTTCCTCCTTCCCATCCTATTCTTCCTTTCTCTATGTCTCCTTTTCTTTTATTCTCTCTTCTCTCCAATCACTGTCAAGGTGCCTCTTCAGACGTGAATACATTTTTTCTTTTCCTCCCAGCAATGTCTAGTTCAGTGGATCAAATAACTGTTTAACTTGTCTTAAGCATCTCTATCAAAACCATCTCTATCTGTGATGTTGTGTTTGTACTTTTAATCATAAATTAAGATGTGGTGTGTTGCTGTTTCTCTAACATATCACAGGGGCTTCGTGCTGCCATGGAGATGCCTCTGGAGTTGCAGTCACTGACTGTCAGATGTCCAGGCAAAACAGTCACAGAGCACTGCCGCCAGGTTCCCAACTGACAATAATATGCATGACTTTACAGTATAGACAGAGAGTCCAGCACTAAACAGCACATTGGACATCATCTAACTCCTGTGTGTGACACCACCACCATCATCATCATTTCTACATTTTATAAATAAAATAATTCTGCCCCAGAAAGATTTTGACTTGATTTTCACTTTCATATAACTATTTGGTCATTAAGGTCTACAGTTAATCCTATGTTCTTTATATTATACTAGTCTATACTCCAAGCTTAATTATCTTTAATAAATAGCTAAAATCCTATTTTTAAATAGAAAGTTCCATTCAAGAAAATAAAATCCAGGGAAAGCAAAGCAATATTAAAATTTTTGTGGCTGAAACCCATTATTACTTTTTTACCTACATTGCTATATTACTATATCTATATTACTATCTAATTATCTATATTACTCTTTATGTATATCTCCTGACCCTATTTTAAACTGTACCCTTGTCCCATAGCCAAGCCTTCCTTTGCTCCAAACTTTAGAGCAGAAAAGAGCAAACTGCCTTTCCCCAAGGCTTGACCTTTCAGCATCCAATGGAAAATTGGTCACTTCATTTCAGAGCTGCAAATCCACCTGCCTAGTGTTATACAAATCAAAACAACAAAGTTATCAAGTCTGGCTAATTTCTCAATCACGCTTGTCCCCTTTCACAAATCTAAGCCCTTGGTCCACGTTAGGTATTATCATTGTACTTAGGACTGGAGCTTTATCATTTTAAAAACCACTCTGGGAAAACACGTGAAGTTGAGTGAAACCCTCTAAGCATTTTGGATAAAACTTTTACCAATCATCCGTATATCTCTAATAAAGCTTTTCAAACTTGGGAGCATCACTTCCTGTTTATCCACTCTTAGTAACAGTGAGCTGTTGCGCAACACGGGGTGGGGGGGAGTGATTTTTTTTTTTTCCCTTTTTTAAAATTGGACTATAACTGCTTTACCGTGTTGCATTAGTTTCTGCTGTACAACAAAGTGAATCAGCTATATGTATACATATATCCCCTCCCTTCCTCCCCTCCATGCATTTTAAAACGCCTTCCCCAGTAGAGTCATTTCAATCTGAAAGAATATTTACAAACTCATCTTTGTGGCAGCTCACTCCCACCATGCTTCATACAATTTCCTCACCATCTCTTATTTCTTGTCACCTTCCAAAATCAATTATTGTGATTATATCTTCCAAAGAAGGTGGCAGAAATGATCGTTTATTGTTCTACATCTTTAATTCGCTGATGAGAAATGAACTACAAATTTATTAACCTTGACCAGACAGTAATAAATTTGATGGAAATAATGTTAATTTGTAGCAACCACTGTACACGTTGACATCTCTCTAATCTCTGAGGCTGGTTACCAGTCCTTCTGATCCATATCTCTAGCAGAGGAATCTAAATCCTTCCCATCTCATGGGGTCATTAGTTCTTAGGAGAGTTAGATATATTTTCCAATTGTGCGTTCTGGTGATTGAACAGGGAGAAATCATCAGAACCAGTATCTTTAAACAGCATCAATGGAGTAGCTTTCTATCCCCAGCAGAGGTCTGGGTAGCACATAAAACCAGATAAGTAGAGGCTGCCCTGCCCTCCAGGAGCTTCAATATATATCCATTCTGTGGATACGTAGAGGCGTCAAGCATGCATTTCTGCTTCTATGTGCTGGACACAGCGCTCAGTTATACAACATACAAATATTGGGTTTCAATAGCACTTATTACTGCTGTCTCTATTCATGAAGCAAATCCGGTAGAATGGAACTAAGTTTCCTAAGAAAGTATATTTTTAAAACTTGTGTTGACTACCATTTTGCTTCAAGATGGAGCCATAAATTGAACCTGAATTATAACTCAGTGCCTGTCTACAGCCTCTTCCTTTCACATCAATCAAACTGTGGTACAAAGATGCAGATTTCTGAGAGATGTGGGGGTGGATGTCCCAGGGAATAAATACTATACAATACATCAGACATATCCTTTTTATAATGTAGAGAGAATTGTTTAGCTGAAAGGAAATAGATCCCTATTTCTCCCTTAACCCTGGACATAACAGACTAAGTGTGAATGTGTTCCCTTTGAGAGTAATCATTCTTGGATGCCTGATGACCTGACCTACATGTTAAAGGTATTTCACGTTCCTTCCCCTAAAGTCTCTCTTGATTCTTTCTCGAGGTCTCCTGGCAGTGTGACATGCCCTCTGAAGTGTTTTCTTGCTTTACTCCAGCCCCTGAATTGAAAACCTATTCTAGAAGCTTCTCCCATTTCTGCTTCCTCCAGGGTCCTCAGTAAGATCAAAGATGTCCACGTAGGGGTCTGAATCAGAATGTCCATCCTCCCTACATAGTGAGCCAAGGGGCTGAGGGGTCCCGAAACAGCACTGCCCCCTCTCAGGCCTCACATGGGGAGAGACACCATGCCATGTTTCACACAGAAATGAAGAGAAGCATCACCCAGCCAGGTCCACGCAAGTGCTGCTGGGAACCCTGACATCCAGAGTACTCTCACAAATCAACAAAAAATAGTCCACAAAGTCGAACCCACCAGGCACTGAGCGTTTCCCCCACCACCCTTCTTTCCCTCCCCAGCTCCCCTCATGCAAAATCAGGTTATGAAAAACAGATGTCTAGTTCCTGCACAACTACAGCCAGGCAGGGTCTTCCCAAGACGTAGAAGAACAACTCAACCTTTCTGAGCATCTGATGTAAGCCAGGAGTTGTTTTAAGCAGCTGGTGGGTTTAAATCCTGACTGTGGCTGTGTGACCTTAGGCATATTTCTAAACTCCTCTATGCCTCAGATTCTTCAGCTCTGAAATAAGGATCACACTAATCATAATAACAATAGTACCTATGTCACAGGTTTCCCTGAGCACCAAAGGATTCCTACACAAGACACATAACAAGCACACTATTGTTTGAATTGCTAATAATTCTCACAGTAACCCTCCCAGGACCAACATTATTGTCAACTTGCAGATGAGGAAACCAAGGCCTATAGAAGTAATGTCACTTGTCCATGATAACCCAATAAGTAGGTGACAGACCGGGGACTGAGAGTCAGAGATACCACAACTCAAGCTTTTAGCTCCCACTTTTGACTTGTCTGCAATAAAATTCAAATCTGCTGATTATCTAGCAAGAGTCTTGTAAAATTCCCATTTGAGGCTTCTACTTGATTATCTCCAGTTCTTGCATAGTGGGGGCAACGATGGATAATAAGCAAAGAGCCCCTAAGCACCAAATTCCCTAGCAGTGCCCTCTACAAAGCCATTTTCTCCTCTCAAATGCAGTCAGTATTAAGTCCGTAGCACCCAGTGCCGCATCTCTTCAACATCAGTAATTGTCAACCATTTCGCTTGGATTTTTGTCTTGTGTTGTCCTATTTTATTCTCCTCTAGCACAAGTATTGCCTTCATTGCCCACTTCCACACTGCAGCTGGGCATATGCCCTGAACTTTCTCTTTTGTACTTGATTCCATCAAATAACCTATAATGAAGTTCGGAAGTAAACTTGGGCAGTGCAGCCCTCCCCCTAGTGGTGATGCAGGGAATATCCTCAATTTGCTTGTATTACAAATGAATAACGTTTTGTTAAAAACCTACCTACTTCTTTGAAAGATATTACAAAAAGAAGCAGTAGACGAGTGTAGCCTGTAAATGAGGATGAAACAGGTTTCTGAGGTGCCCTGAAAACTCAGGTACTTCAGTCATCTGGAGGCTACGTGGAATTAATAAGTTGGAGTAGAAGGAGGCTACTGTGTGTATACTGAGTCGCGTCTGACTCTTCGCAACCCCATGGACAGTAGCTCGCCAGGCTCCTCGGCCATGGCAAGAATTTTCCAGGCAAGAATACTGGAGTCGGGTGCCAGTTCCTACTCCAGGAATCAACCCGCGTTTCTGTCATCTCCTTTACTGGCAGGTGGATTCTTTACCATAAGCGCCAACTGGGAAGCCTAAAGGGAGAGTAAGAAAACTCAGATTTACAGGGGACACCAGGGAAGTGCATTCAAAGTGTGTGCCGGTGTGCTCAGTCATGTCCGACTCTTTGTGACCCCACGAACTGTAGCCCACCAGGCTTCTCTGTCCGTGGGATTTTTCAGGCAAGAATACTGAAATGGATTGCCATTTCCTTCTCCAGGGGATCTTTCCAACGCAGGGACTGACCTGAGTGTCCTGTGTCTCCTGCATTGGCAGGCAGGTCTTTTATCTCTGAGCCACCTGGGAAGAGGTGCATTGGAAGTCCCTGATGCAAAAGGGAGTAAGCTGTGTGGGGAAGGTGGGGGAACTAAAAGAAAAACCAGTGAGGCTAGAATTCACAGAAGAGAAAGAATTAGCAAGACCAGCACATGCAAGCTTTTCTAGGCAAAGTTTAGGACTGGGCAGGGGGTGGGGGTGGAGCGGTGCTGTTGTCTACTAGCAATGGGCAGCACTTAAATGTCTTTAGTCAGAGAAATGGCATAATCAGACTATAATTCTTAGCCAGTCCCTTAAATCCTATCTACCCCATGCTGGAGCTGGGAGTCCTTCCCAATACAGGGGGTTTGTTTTCCCCATTATCCTCATTTCATATTCCTGGACACGGGCTTGACTAAACCAATAGCAGAAGAGACCTGCTCCTTTAACAAGACTGTAGGAGGGGCGGTCTCATTGGTAAGTAAGGGATGTTTGTAAGTCAGCATTTCCTCCTGGGGGGATGTCAGCTCCATCTGGAAATGGCTGAAGCACTGTTGGAAACGTAAGTGTCATGATTCCTCAGCAATCTTCCCCTCTGTGAAAGGAAAAAGTATAGACACTTCTCTGTGGTTACAGTACATTTCTAATCTGTTTACTTACCCAATGGCAAGGGAGTCCCAGAGAATCTGGGATTTAATGTTGCCAAAATTCTACCTGTCCTCGAGACACTTTTCCATGAAACCCTGCCGGCTGTGATCTGCCCCTTCTTTCTCTGCTCTCCTACAGAAACTGACATCACTATGGAACTGAAGAGTCAAACCTTAGTTAACATAGTCCAAAGAGAAACTGTGAGATCTCTTCCCTGCCCCTAACCTGCTCACCATGTGGACATACACATAGAGATGAGGATGATGCACCTACAAGCCAAGGATTGTCAGCAAACCACCAGAAGTCAGGAGAGAGGCACAGAACCAATTCTTTGCAGCCCTCAGAAGGACCCATCATTTCCGACCTTGACCTAGCACTTCTAGTCTCCAGACAATAAGCTTCTGCTCTTTAAGGCACTTGGTGTGCAGTACTTTGTTAAGGCAGCCCTAGCAAACTCATGCGGCTTTTGGTCTCAGTCTTTCATATCTGAAGAAACATCACCCCTATTTTCCAAAAATCCAAGGTCACAAAGTTGAGTCATGCTTGATTTGTCCATTTTCTTCAATATCCACCACCCTCCCATATTCCAACCATCAACAAGCAGTCTGTCAGTGAGTAACACTGGCTCCTCCCTCCATTTTCACCACTATCCTCTGATCTAAACTTGCACCACTTCTTTGCCTGGACTGTTGCAAAAGGTTGTTATTCTCCTGGTTCCCTGTTTGTTAGTGTTAGGTCACTCAGTCATGTCCATCTCTTTGCAACCCAATAGACTGTAGCCCACCAGACTCCTCTGTCCATGGAAATCTCCAGGCAAGAATACTGTAGAAGCCATTTGCTTCTCCAAGCAATCTTCCCGACATGATCCAGAGATTGAACCTGGGTCTCCTGCATTGCAGGCAGATTTTTTTTTTTTTTTTTAACCATCTGAGCCACCAGGGAAGCTAAAACCTTCCAATGACTTCCATTACATATAAAGTAAAACCCAAATTCCACCCGGGGGCCTCCTGGCTCTCACATGACCTTGCCTTGCTCATTGCACTGGCCTCTTCTCTTACCCATCTTTTTCTTATGCTTCAACACACTCACCTTTTTCTATTACTAAAATTCACCAAGCCTAGTCCTACCTCAGGGCCTTTTCACTAGCTGTTCATGTCTGTATAGAATGTTCTTCATCCAGATATTTACATGACTGGCTTCCTCTTCTCAGTCAGACCTCAGCTCTAATGTTGAACGCTTCAGTGAAGCACTCCCTGACTAGCCAATCTGAAAGAATCCCATAGTTCCTCCTGATCACATCTTCAGTTTATTTTCTACCAGGCACATTCTATTACTTGGTAACATGTTTCATTAATTGAAAATATTGATTGAACCCTTACTCTGTCTTGAGAACTCTTCCAAGTATTATGGAATACAGTGGTGGAATGACAGTCTTTGTTCTCAAGTTTACCTTCCAATGGGGAAAGACAGATAAGTGACTTATCCCTACCTGATGTTTTTCTGGTTTATTCTGGTTAATTGCCCAGTCCGCTGCCCTTCCCACTAGAATGTAAACTGTTAGACATCAGGGCACTTGGTCATCTCTGTATCTCCAAGGCCTTAAAACAGATCCAGAAACATTTTTATTTGGATAAAAGTATTGAATGAATAAAAGGAAAAAACACTGTATATAAGTCTTCTAATTAGTCTCCACTGACTAGCAGAAATATCTGGAGGAAGTGAAGAAATCTCTCCAAGACCTCAGTTTCTTTCATAGTAAAACAGATACCATGATATATACCTTGTTAAGGATTTATATTATCCAAACACCAGGTTCAGAATTTTTAATCCAAGAACACCTTTTAAAAAAATTTATGGTCTCATTTGCCATAAATAAAAACAGGATTATCAAGCAGGAGAAATATAGAAAGGGTCAACTATGAAGATTCCACAGATAAGAAAGTGCTCATGTTGGAAGAGTGAAAACCAACCGGCAGGAATGCCTGTTGGAACATAATTATAACTAAACCTGTAAAATCAGCTGGGGCCTGCTTAGATCTCAGGCTTTTTCTCTACATCCTCAAAGCCCACATGGAAGCAGGAATCACTTATTGAGGAAAATAAACTTAAAAAATGACTGCTTAAAGTAGGTAATAAACATAAGAAACTAGTAAACCTGAGATATAGTATGAGATGAAATGGAAACACAGAAATATAGAACTGAAAGGGGATTTAAAAACCCAGAGCTTATCTGAAAATCTTTCTTAAAAAGAGAAGAAAAGTCCAGGAAAAGGCAAAATCATTGTTACAATGTTTATTCATCAAAATGTGTGTCTTTTAGTCTCTTAGTGTCTATTTACCTTTTGTTTACACACAATTCTAACAAGTATGGAAATTTAATTTTCCTACTTCCTCTAGATTAGGCTCAGTTATTGAACAAACACTAGCTTGACAGAAAGACGATAAATAACAAAAAAAATTAGACAAAACCTGAAAAACAATAATAAGAACACCCTGAGGCCATTTAATGAAGAGGAAGGAAGTCCTACATAATGCAGTAGCATCAGTGCATTTCTATTTTATAGACATACATAAGTATTCTGATTAAACCAAATCTTTCCAAAGATGCAAAAAATTATACTTTACATTTTCTCTCTCTAACCATGAAAGTGTGCCGTAACTTCATAAATTTTTATTGCTATTTGGCATTAAAAATTATATATGATGTCACATTTCAGTCATCCATTGAATTCAAGTATAAATCCCCCTAACTTTGTGACAGCAGGTAAATAAAATACTAAATAAATGCACAGAGAAGGATCTCAGACACCTAATGAATCACTGAGGGACACTGGGCTATGCAAAGTAGCCCTTAATCTTTGATTGTGACATCCAGAACGAGGGGCACATCCATGTGCCCATGTCACCTGGGACTGTCAGACAGAGGGTTCAGCAGGTGAGTGTATAACCGCTTGAGAAAGAAGGTTCCAACTGCAGTGCCTGGACTTTTCATTCTCCGGGCAGGGATGACTCTTTCACAACCTCACACTGTGCTTTCCAGTATTGACAGGGTCCCTCCATCAATTTGCCCTGTGTTGTCGATGGTCCCATTTGCAAGTCATTTAACCAAGAGCTATTTTCCCACCTAACATTTTTCTCCCCAGTGGTTCTTCAAGGACCTCACATGGAGTGAAAATGCTCTGTGCTCTATATGCAACAGTTGCTCCTACGATCTCTCTCTCTCTCCCCATTCTGCTCTGGGCTCCAAAAGGCTGACCTCTAAGGCCTGCCTGACAGAACCCCTGGTTCTCTGGCTTCTGGGTAGCTACCGTATCTATGAGAGACAGTAGGAAGGGAGAGATTTTCATTTTACTTGCCTAGTTTCCTTTCTGCTGGAACGATTGTTAGATGTGGCTTCCTTCCTTCTTCCCTCACTCTCTCTTTCTCTCTCTCTTTTTCCTTCTTCTTCGGTCTCTCCCTGTCTCTCTCTCTCCTTCTTTTTATCAACTTTTATTTGCCTGTCATAAAACCACTTTTACTTGTACTGTTCAATGCATTTTTTAAACGCATACACTTGTGTAACCAGTACCACAGTCAAGAATTCGGAAAGCATTCCATCACCGCGGAAGGTTATATGACAGAGGAGCCTGGCAGGCTACAGTCCGTAGGGTTGCACAGAGTCAGACATGACTGAAGTGACTGAGCACTTATGCACACACTTGCCTTCCACCCTTGCCTTCCCAGCCCCAGGCCACACAGATCTGTCTCCGTCAGTACAGATTAGTTTTACCTTAAATAGAATTTCATACAAATGGAATCACAGGGTATGAATCCTTTGTTCGATTTAATTATTTTGAGGTTCGTCTCTGTTGTTGAGCTCACCACGGATTATTGTGCTGTAGTATTGCACTGCAGGCCTATCACAGGAGCGTAGTACTTCCATAGCAGTCCCTGGAACATAGTACTTCCCTGTACCTAGAACACAGGCTTCCCTGGTGGCTCAGACAGTAAAGAGTCCTCCTGCAATGTGGGAGGCCTGGGCTTGATCCCTGGGTTGGGAAGATCCCCTGGAGGAGGGCACCACGACGCACTCCAGTATTCTCTCTTGGAAAATCCCATGGACCAAGACAGACGTGGCTACTTTTTTACAGGCTTTCCTACAACTGGCATTTTCCCTAGTTCTACTATCCTTGTTGGTTTCCTTTAAGTCCTTTCCGTTTTTGTAAAGCGCTCCCTCAGGACACCATCATCATGATCCCCTGTGGATATGCCCTCTGTCTCCTGCTGGGCCTCTAACTGTCCCAACATCACTTAGAAAACACAATACGAAAAGAGTATGTACAACGTTCATTGCAGCACTGTTTACAACAGGCAAGACATGAAAACAACTTAGATGTCCTTCGACAGATGAGTGGATAAAGACCACGTGGTACAGGTACACAATGGAATATTACTTGGCCGTAAAAAAGAACGAAATAATGAAGTTGCAGCAACATGGAGAGACCGAAAGATTACCATACTAAGTGAAGAAAGTCAGAGAAAAACAAATATCATATCACTTATGTGTGGAATCTAAAAAAGAATGATACAAATGAACTTATTTACAAAAAAGAAGCAGACTCACTGATGTAGAAAACAAACTTACGGTTACCAAAGGGGAAAGGTGGGAAGGGGGAATAACGTAGAAGTTTGGGATTAATAGAAACACATTCAGTTCAGTTCAGTTCAGTCGCTGAGTCGTGTCTGACTCTTTGTGACCCCATGAATTGCAGCACACCAGGCCTCCCTGTCCATCACCAACTCCCGGAGTTTACTCAGACTCACGTCCATCAAGTCAGTGATGCCATCCAGCCATCTCATCCTCTGTCGTCACCTTCTGCTCCTGCCCCCAATCCCTCCCAGCATCAGAGTCTTTTCCAATGAGTCAACTCTTCGCATGAGGTGGCCAAAGTACTGGAGTTTCAGCTTTAGCATCAGTCCTTCCAAAGAAATCCCAGGGCTGATCTCCTTCAGAATGGACTGGTTGGATCTCCTTGCAGTCCAAGGGACTCTCAAGAGTCTTCTCCAACACCACAGTTCAAAAGCATCAATTCTTCAGTGCTCAGCCTTCTTCACAGTCCAACTCTCATGACCACAGGAAAAACCATAGCCTTGACTAGACGGACCTTTGTTGGCAAAGTAATGTCTCTGCTTTTCAATATGCTGTCTAGGTTGGTCATAACTTTCCTTCCAAGGAGTAAGCGTCTTTTAATTTCATGGCGGCAGTCGCCATCTGCAGTGATTTTGGAGCCCCAAAAAATAAAGTCTGACACTGTTTCCACTGTTTCTCCATCTATTTCCCATGAAGTGATGGGATCAGATGCCATGATCTTCGTTTTCTGAATGTTGAACTTTAAGCCAACTTTTTCACTCTCCACTTTCATTTTCATCAAGAGGCTTTTTAGTTCCTCTTCACTTTCTGCCATAAAGGTGGTGTCATCTGCATATCTAAGGTTATTGATATTTCTCCTGGCAATCTTGATTCCAGCTTGTGCTTCTTCCAGTCCAGCGTTTCTCATGTTGTACTCTGCATATAAGTTAAATAAGCAGGGTGACAATATACAGCCGTGATGTACTCCTTTTCCTATTTGGAACCAGTCTGTTGTTCTATGTCCAGTTCTAACTGTTGCTCCCTGACCTGCATACAGATTTCTCAAGAGGCAGGTCAGGTGGTCTAGTATTCCCATCTCTTTCAGAATTTTCCAAAGTTTATTGTGATCCACACAGTCAAAGGCTTTGGCATAGTCAATAAAGTAGAAATAGATGTTTTTCTGGAACTCTTTTGCTTTTTCCATAATCCAGCAGATGTTGGCAATTTGATCTCTGGTTCATCTGCCTTTTCTAAAACCAGCTTGAATACTGGGCAGTTCACGGTTCACATATTGCTGAAGCCTGGCTTGGAGAATTTTGAGCATTACTTTACTAGCGTGTGAGATGAGTGCAATTGTGCAGTAGTTTGAGCATTCTTTGGCATTGCCTTTCTTTGGGATTGGAATGAAAAGTGACCGTTTCCAGTCCTGTGGCCACTGCTGAGTTTTCCAAATTTGCTGGCATATTGAGTGCAGCACTTTCACAACATCATCTCTCAGGATTTGAAATAGCTCAACTGGAATGCCATCACCTCCACTAGCTTTGTTCATAGTGATGCTTTCTAAGGCCCACTTGACTTCACATTCCAGGATGTCTGGCTCTAGGTCAGTGATCACATCATCGTGATTATCTGGATCATGAAGATCTTTTTTGTACAGTTCTTCTGTGTATTCCTGCCATCTCTTCTTAATATCTTCTGCTTCTGTTAGGTCCATACAATTTCTGTCCTTTATCGAGCCCATCTTTGCATGAAATCTTCCCTTGGTATCTCTAATTTTCTTGAAGAGATCTCTAGTCTTTCCCATTCTGTTGTTTTCCTCTATTTCTTTGCATTGATCGCTGAGGAAGGCTTTCTTATCTCTTCTTGCTATTCTTTGGAACTCTGCATTCGGATGCTTATTTCTTTCCTTTTCTCCTTTGCTTTTCACTTCTCTTCTTTTCACAGCTATTTGTAAGGCCTCCCCAGACAGCCATTTTGCTTTTTTGCATTTCTTTTCCATGGGGATGGTCTTGATCCCTGTCTCCTGTACAGTGTCACAAACCTCATTCCATAGTTCATCAGGCACTCTATCTATCAGATCTAGGCCCTTAAATCTATTTCTCACTTATACTGTATAAAAATATAAGGAAAAAATTGAAACCATTCATAAATCTACTTTCCTGAGATAAATGTAACCTAAGTCTCTCTCCCTCCACCTCACCAGTGGAACTAAGGGGAGCCATTTTAAAGAACAGCTTTATGCACCTGTTTTAGAGAAATAGGACAGTTTGGTTTTCTGCCTTTTTACACTTAATTATATATTGCAGCAGTTCCATTAGCATTAAATATTATTCACAGAGTTTTTTTTAGGGGCCATATAAGCCTTATACTGTACAGTACATGTGTTCAACTACCTGCCTATTGTTTGTGATCTTTGGCTTCTAACTACATTCTGAGCTACATTTTGCAGAAAGCAAACCACGTTTCAATTCACTTTTGGCCATCATGATGGTGCTCTTTGACATTTAGGGCCAGCCTCAATCCTAAATAGAATTTAAAATCAAAGGATTTAAGAATTGAGAGAATGGTGCTTGACAGCTAATGGAGGCATTTGGGGAATACTCACTGGGTCTAACAAGGAAAATAGAGGGGTTCTCAGTCTCCACCTCCAGGTAACTTCGAAAGCCTGCCCTGCTGAGGTTCAATTAAGATGAGGACGATCAGGTAACTTCACAGGAAGACCATAATTCCTGCAATAACAAATGTCAAATGCTGCCATTTTAGCAGTTCTGAGTGACTGCCTTTTTATTTCTGAGGGTTTTACGGGTAGTATTTGTCAATGGTAGTCTCACTGACTTTTCAAAGTAATTAACTTTGTATCCAAAAATAAACTTAATTGTTTAACCACTGGTGTATTAGGCACCATGGGAGGGATGTACCACTTTCTTTGGAAATAAATCTGATTTCCAAATAAATCTTATTTCCAAATAAATAAGCCTCTCGATTTATTTCTCCAGGAACTGTGTTATTGTCTTGTAAAATGGTCCATCCCTCCCATTATCTCCTAAGTAGCAGTTAGGCTGGGGAGAAAACAGTTATATTGATATATGAAGTTGGAGGCAGATGCCAAGCTAATTGATCTGAGCAGGTTAAATGGGAGAAAATACTTCGGAGAATCAATAGAGGTGCTAATTTGGCTAATTGTTGGATAGTGTTTCTTTTTTAAGTGAGCGATTTTCCCAATTACTGTTTATCATGTTGATTTTTTTGACACTGAGTTTATCAGTTTTAACTTTACTAAACCTTCTATGATATTGGATTCCAATGCATCTTAGTCCCAAAGTTTTTATCTGCAACCTGGTGGCAGTTTTCCTGGATGTGTTTCTCTTAAGGTGCAAAAACAAGGCTGAATCTTTTACCAAGACCCCAGTAGGGACAAGTCTCTTCCAGTGGCATCTTAAAAAAAAAATAAGATCTCTATCTCACTAGAGTAGATGGACCAAGAAGTAACAATTTAAGCACATTATGTAAATCTGGGCTTCCCTGGTGGCTCAGCAGTATAAAGAATCCTTCTGCAAGTCAGGACCCTCAGGAGATGCAGGTTCAATCCCTGGGTCAGGAAGATCCCCTGGAGAAGGGCATGTCAACCCACTCCAGTATTCTTGCCTGGAGAATCCCATGGACAGAGGAGCCTGGCAGGCTACAGTCCATAGGGTCTCAAAGAGCCAGACAGGACTGAAGCAACTTAGCACGCACACATACATAAATTTACAAAGGTAACCAATAGACAAACTGGACATTTAATATCTTACTAATTTAAAATTGGGAAGAGAAATGCAGAGGGAGTGGATAATGAACTAATGTCTCACCTTTCCAAAAGTGTTGTGAAGGAGACATCAAGAGATATTGCTCCAGACTGATACTTCAGGACATTGATCAACAATGGATACAAGGAGTGGACATGGGGGAAGGGTTGAAAGGGCAAAGACAGAGAATTGTCTGTTTTTATTCAACCCATCTGTGTAATGACTTAAAATTAATAACAATATGAACACAAAGATGTCAAGAGTTTGAAAAGAATAATGAGCAGGAAAGAGGAGTCTGGAATCCTAGAATGTCAGGACTAAAAGAGACCCAGGAGAACGGTCTTTTCCCCACTCACCTCCTTTACAAACAACAGACTAAGAGACAGATGGTTGAATAATAATACAGACTATCACAAACATTGAGACGCAAAAAGGACAAACCAGAGAATATCAATAGTCTATTGATATTTGTACTTTCTTTGAATAATACTTGGAAAATTCTCCTTGCTAACTCATACCTCCAAACCTGCTCACTAAAACCTGAAATTCTTTAAAGATGGGACTAAGCCTTTTATTCCAAAATGAAGGCTACCCTAGGGAGAAATTTACACATTAACTCAGGGTTCTGCTTGAGTGATTCTGACCTAAATTGGAACAAAGGTTTAAATGCCTGATATTAGAAGAGTACAGAACTCTGAACACAGAGACAGAGAAAGCCCTGTCAATGTGAACTCCAAAAGGGATGACCAGAAGCATCAGATACAAGTATTTTACATCATAACTGTTTCCTGCTGTGTCTCCTGCTCTCTGCTCTCTTTCTCCCGCCTCCTTCTTTCTTTATGTGTGATGGTCCATGATGTTGGAGTTGTTTTACGGCTAAAATCAGCATCAGAATTGGAATTTCAAACAGTTACCATCAGCTTTTGGCTGGCATCTTTGGCAGATCCTCCTTCTGGAGTGATAACTGTCTTATCAGGGGGTGGTGATCACCTAGAACCATGATAAACTAGCCACCACCATATCAGCTGGTGGCTAACCTGGAACAGAGAAGAATGTTTCAAACTCTTTCTCAGGGAAATTGAAGTTCATTGCTCAAAAGAATTCACACAAACATCAGGGTACCAACAAGAATCACCCTGGAAGTAATGTGTTATCATCATCATCAACAACAACACTTCACTTCAGTTGCCACGTGACTGAAGACTTATTTTACTTCTCTGAGATCA
The DNA here is from genome assembly GCF_055505025.1 of Bos grunniens. Taxonomy (NCBI): domain Eukaryota; kingdom Metazoa; phylum Chordata; class Mammalia; order Artiodactyla; family Bovidae; genus Bos; species Bos grunniens. The sequence continues at coordinate 76,039,754 of NC_141170.1, forward strand.
GCCTGTCCATCTATAAAATGGAAACATTGAACATGGCCCTGCCCACCTTGTAAAGAGAAATAAATATGGAAAAATAAATGAGGCAAAATGCATAAGAGAGCCATGAGAAAGCACAAAGCAAATATGAAACTAATAAGAAAGATTTCTAGGTTGGGAGGTCTTTAAAGACCCCAGAGACCATTGCATGGAGCATCGCACATTGTGGATATTCAAATGTGTTTTATGTATACCTCACAGAGAAAATAAGGTAAAAATACACAATAACATAAATGATAATATAATTCCATAAGGTATTAGGCATATGATAGCAAGGGATATGAATAGTCAATGCTATAATTTCAGAGAATATGGGACCAGCCAAAAGGATTCTGGAGTAAAGTTATGGAGAAGAAACTTTAGTTGAGCTTTGAAGTATAGATCAGATTTAGATAACTATTGAAGAAAAGATATCCAAAGGTAGGAGAAAAATATAATTGGCAAATTAATCTAATTCTTATGATACATCCAGATTTGATGCTCTGGTAGCCCTTTAGATGTACTCTTCAGTCTTTTTCCAAAAACTTTCTGAGGGATTAATGTAAATATTAGTATAAGTTTCCAGTAAGTTCTATTTCATAGATGAACCATGATTCAAGAATGTTGAACAGCCTGAAACTGCATAGCTAATCATGGGGAGGCCAGTATGACTGACGCCAAACCCTGTACCCTTAACCACACTGTCAAATAGATGTGCACACAGGTTGTAGACTGAAGACCATTATTCACTTGACAGTAAGATGTTCTTGAACCCCTGGGGGATGTTTAGTCTTTACATTCTAGAAAGGATGCTCTTTTGTAGTCTGAGCTCTGTGAAAATGCAAATAGAACCAACCTTGAGTATTTGCAGACTCCATATTTGTGAATTTACCTACTTGCTAAAGTTTGTTGGACAAAATCAATACTTGCCAAGCTTTTGTGGTCATCTGCAGACATGGGCAGAGTGACAAAAAATTTTGAGCTACTGGACACGCGTGCTCCCAGCTGAGGTCCAACGAGGCCATGCTCTGCTCTCTGCTTTAGCTCTCATCCTATAAATGAGTGTCCTTTTCAGAATCTACTTAGTGCCATCCTTTTCACATTTTTTTGTGCTTTTAGTTGGTGATTTCGCCACTGAAAATGGCCCCAGAGTGTAGTACTAAAATTCTGTCTAGTGTTCTGAAGCGCAAGAAAGCTATGATGTGGGAAAGAATGTGTTAGACCAGCTTCACTCATGCGTGAGTTATAGTGCTGTTGGCCTTGAGTTCAATGTTAATGAATCAACAATAGATACTAAATAAGGGGGTCTTTAGACAGAAACACACATAAAACAAGTTTATGTACTGAACGGTTGACAAAAATGTGACCTGAGACTCACAAGGACCTAACTGTTTTTCCCCTGGGAGTAATGGTTCAATATCCTCTAACTCAATGTTCACAGCAACTTTATGGAACGTAACTACCACAAATAACAGGAATCGAGTCTATTTACTTGAAAACACAGCCTGTGGCTTGCAGTATTGCTCATTGGTTACCTATCACAAATTCATTTACTGGATTTGCTCACCCCTCTTGGGAATGGGAAGTAAAGTTGGAGGCAGGGACAGAGGTGTAGAATGAAAAGGACAGAGAGGGTTTAGAACTAGGACAAGCACAGGTGGGTTAGCACAATAGTGAGGAAGATGGCATCAGTTAGAGCAGCTAGAGAGAACTGGGTGTTTGACATTCCCAATATGAGAGACTCTAAAAGGAACCAAGGAGGGGACCACTGAGCTCAAGCTTCTGCTGCTCACTACTTTGTCTTGAAAAGAAGGACTGCTGTACGTAGTTTTGTGGAAAGTATCTGTTACAGCCAATAGAAAGTATTCAGCATGACTGCCTTCTTCCTGAAAACCTAGTTAACTCTCCAGTTAGGGCTCAGAAACTCTGCAGTCTCCTTTCAGAATCTTCAAGAGCTGTCATTTGCCCATCCTGGCCTCTGCTTATAAACCATCCCATGGAGCCAGTGTCCATTAAATCAGAGGAACGTCCAGGTCTGGAGATTGCCTGAAGCTGCCTATTATCAAGGTTCAAAGCTTCCTGGAGGGTCTATGTTTTGTTACAGAAATTCATACTTGGGCAAATATTGTGTTCCACTCTATAGTGGACCTGCACCTATATGTGCAACAAAAATTAATATAAATAAACATTTTCAGTTCAGTTCAGTTCAGTCACTCAGTCATGTCTGACTCTTTGCGACCCCATGAATCGCAGCATACCAGGCCTCCCTGTCCCACCAACTCCCGGAGTTTACTCAGACTCACGTCCATCGAGTCAGTGATGCCATCGAGCCATCTCATCCTCTGTCGTCACCTTCTGCTCCTGCCCCCAATCCCTCCCAGTATCAGAGTCTTTTCCAATGAGTCAACTCTTCACATGAGGTGGCCAAAGTACTGGAGTTTCAGCTTTGGCATCATTCTTTCCAAAGAAATCCCAGGGCTGATCTCCTTTAGAATGGACTGGTTGGATCTCCTTTCAGTCCAAGGGACTCTCAAGAGTCTTCTCCAATACCACAGTTCAAAAGCATCAATTCTTTGGCACTCAGCCTTCTTCACAGTCCAACTCTCACATCCATACATGACCACAGGAAAAACCATAGCCTTGACTAGACGGACCTTTGTTAGCAAAGTAATATCTCTGCTTTTGAATCTATCTAGGTTGGTCATAACTTTCCTTCCAAGGAGTAAGCGTCTTTTAATTTCATGGCTGCAGTCGTCATCTGCAGTGATTTTGGAGCCCCCAAAAATAAAGTCTGACACTGTTTCCACTGTTTCCCCATCTATTTGCCATGAAGTGATGGGATCAGATGCCATGATCTTCGTTTTCTGAATGTTGAGCTTTAAGCCAACTTTTTCACTCTCCACTTTCATTTTCATCAAGAGGCTTTTTAGTTCCTCTTCACTTTCTGCCATAAGGCATATCTGAGGTGATTGATATTTCTCCCAGCAATCTTGATTCCAGCTTGTGCTTCTTCCAGTCCAGCATTTCTCAAGATGTACTCTGCATATAAGTTAAATAAGCAGGGTGACAATATACAGCCTTGATGTACTCCTTTTCCTATTTGGAACCAGCCTGTTGTTCCATGTCCGGTTCTAACTGTTGCTTCCTGACCTGCATACAGATTTCTTAAGAGGCAGGTCAGGTGGTCTGGTATTCCCATCTCTTGAATTTTCCACGGTTTATTGTGATCCACACAGTCAATGGCTTTGGCATAGTCAATAAAGCAGAAATAGATGTTTTTCTGGAACTCTCTTGCTTTTTCCATGATCCAGCGGATATTGGCAGTTTTATCTCTGGTTCCCTTGCCTTTTCTAAAACCAGCTTGAACATCAGGAAGTTCACGGTTCACGTATTGCTGAAGCCTGGCTTGGAGAATTTTGAGCATTACTTTACTAGCGTGTGAGATGAATGCAATTGTGCAGTAGTTTGAGCATTCACTGGCATTGCCTTTCTTTGGGATTGGAATGAAAACTGACCTTTTCCAGTGCTGTGGCCACTGCTGAGTTTTCCAAGTTTGCTGGCATATTGAGTGCAGCACTTTCACAGCATCATCTCTCAGGATTTGAAATAGCTCAACTGGAATTCTATCACCTCCACTAGCTTTGTTCGTAATGATGCTTTCTAAGGCCCACTTGACTTCACATTCCATGATGTCTGGCTCTAGGTCAGTGATCACACCATCGTGATTATCTGGGTCATGAAGATCTTTTTTGTACAGTTCTGTGTATTCTTGCCACCTCTTCTTAATATCTTCTGCTTCTGTTAGGTCCATACAATTTCTGTCCTTTATCGAGCCCATCTTTGCATGAAATCTTCCCTTGGTATCTCTAATTTTCTTGAAGAGATGTCTAGTCTTTCCCATTCTGTTGTTTTCCTCTATTTCTTTGCATTGATCGCTGAGGAAGGCTTTCTTATCTCTCCTTGCTATTCTTTGGAACTCTGCATTCAGATGCTTATATCTTTCCTTTTCTCCTTTGCTTTTCACTTCTCTTCTTTTCACAGCTATTTGTAAGGCCTCCCCAGACAGCCATTTTGCTTTTTTGCATTTCTTTTCCATTGGGATGGTCTTGATCCCTGTCTCCTGTACAATGTCACAAACCTCATTCCATAGCTCATCAGGCACTCTATCTATCAGATCTAGGCCCTTAAATCTATTTCTCACTTCCACTGTATAATCATAAGGGATTTGATTTAGGTCATACCTGAATGGTCTAGTGGTTTCCCTACTTTCTTCAATTTAAGTGAATTTGGTAATAAGGAGTTCACGATCGGAGCCACAGTCAGCTCCTGGTCTTGTTTTGGTTGACTGTATAGAGCTTCTCCATCTTTGGCAGCAAAGAATATAATCAGTCTGATTTCCGTGTTGACCATCTGGTGATGTCCATGTGTAGAGTCTTCTCTTGTGTTTTTGGAAGAGGGTGTTTGCTATGACCAGTGCATTTTCTTGGCAAAACTCTATTAGTCTTTGCCCTGCTTCATTCCGTATTCCAAGGCCAAATTTGCCTGTTACTCCAGGTGTTTCTTGACTTCCTACTTTTGCATTCCAGTCCCCTATAATGAAAGGATATCTTTTTTGGGTGTTAGTTCTAAAAGGTCTTGTAGGTCTTCATAGAGCTGTTCAACTTCAGCTTCTTCAGTGTTACTGGTAGGGGCATAGACTTGGATTACTGTGATATTGCATGGTTTGTCTTGGAAATGAACAGAGATCATTCTGTCGTTTTTGAGATCGCATTCAAGTACTGCATTTTGGACTCTTTTGTTGACCATGATGGCTACTCCATTTCTTCTGAGGGATTCCTGCCCGCAGTAGTAGATATAATGGTAATCTGTGTTAAATTCACCCATTCCAGTCCATTTTAGTTAGCTGATTCTTAGAATGTTGACATTCACTCTTGCCATCTCTTGTTTGACCACTTCCAATTTGCCTTGATTTATGGACCTGACATTCCAGGTTCCTATGCAATATTGCTCTTTAGAGCATCAGACCTTGCTTCTATCACCAGTCACATCCACAGCTGGGTATTGTTTTTGCTTTGGCTCCATCCCTTCATTCTTTCTGGAGTTATTTCTCCACTGATCTCCAGTAGCATATTGGGCACCTACTGACCTGGGGAGTTCCTCTTTCAGTATCCTATCATTTTGCCTTTTCATACTGTTCATGGGGTTCTCAAGGCAAGAGTAATGAAGTGGTTTGCCATTCCCTTCTCCAGTGGACCACATTCTGTCAGACGTCTCCACCATGACCCGCCCGTCTTGGGTGGCCCCACAGGGTATGGCTTAGTTTCATTGAGTTAGATAAGGCTGTGGTCCTAGTGTGATTAGATTGACTAGTTTTCTGTGAGTATGGTTTCAGTGTGTCTGCACTCTGATGCCCTCTTGCAACACCTACTGTCCATTACTTGGCTTTCTCTTACCTTGGCTGTGGGGTATCTCTTCATGGCTGCTCCAGCAAAGTGCAGCCGCTGCCCCCTGCGCTTAGTGCACCAGTCTAATAAACATTTTAAGAATAATAATTAATCTATATGAACACTGATCATGAGTCAGGCAGTGATCTATGCCCTTTACTTACATTATCTTTTTTTTTAAATATTCAACAGTATGATTATATTGCCATCATCCCCCTTTTACAGGTGGAAAAACTAAGACTTGGAAATAATACTTTGCCCGAGTGCATTCAACCAATCAGTGCTGGAGGCAAGATTGAAACCCAAGCTGGCTGACTCCAGAGCTCAGTTGGATCCGTCAAGAACCATCCAAAGTTTCTCCTCCTGTGCCCATGTCTCCATGTGCCCCGTTATGAGCTAAGTGTCCTCTGAAATCATGGCATTTACCATCCATCCCCTTCTGTAATCATATCCTCCTTAGGTTATCAAGTATATTGGCATTCATATTTAGTGCAATATGCTTACACTGGGGCTTCTAGAACTCCCAATTCCAAGAACTTAAGTTTTCGAAGGACAGATCTATTAGACCTGCCAGGGGAAGTCTTAACATTGTCTAAGCTAAGCAAAGGTTTTTCCAGTAGTCATGTATGGATGTGAGAGTTGGACCATAAAGAAGGTTGAGCACCGAAGAACTGATGCTTTCAAATTTTGCTGCTGGAGAAGACTCTTGAGAGTCCCTTGGATGGATCAAACCAGCCAATCTTAGAGGAAGTCAACCCTGAATATTCATTAGAAGTACTGTTGCTGAAGCTAAAGCTCCAGTACTTTGGCCACCTGATTTGAAGAGCTGACTTATTGGAAAATACCCTGATGCAAAGAAAGATGGAGGGCAGGAGAAGAAGGGGGTGGCAGAGGATGAGATGGTTAGATAAAATTACTGACTCAATGCACAGTATGAGTTTGAGCAAACTGCAGGGGGTAGTGAAGGACAGGGAAGCCTGGCATGCTGCAGTCCATGGGATCACAAAGAGCTGGACTTGACTAAGTGACTGAACAATAATCAATAGGCTTCAGCCTGTGTCACAGCCTGAAGGCCTCCAGTGAGGCAAAAGAGATGAAAGAGTATAAAAGAAAATGGTAGTAAGAGGAAAAAAATGGAAAAAGATTTTTAAAAATAACAATAATAACGTTAATAGAGGGAAATGAAGATGGATTAGAAAGAAAAATAAATACAAGTGGTGTATTAGCCTGGGTGTGTTAGACAGAAAACAACAATGAGAAAGGTATCTGTTACCATGTATATGCCACGAGTTACCCATCTCACACAGGCTGGTCCAAGCTCAAGGCTAGTCAGAAAACAAGAGCTCTGACCCTGTGTTCATTACTAATTAGTTGGAAAATCTTGAACCATTCAGCCAGTTTCCAATCAACACACTTCACTTAATCTCAGCTGCTTCTACTCCATTACCTCTCCTGACCACTGCGTGAGATGACTGGAAGAACTAAGTGACTTCACATTGTGTGAAAACACTTGGAGGGGAAAATGTATTTGGCAGAATATTACATTGCACTTCTATAAAATATTGTATAAGGTCTCATGGTGAATGTTAGAGATCCAGAGATGAGCAAGACCTCACCTCACCCTCAAAGAACCCACAGGCCAGGGATGAAGACAAGATGGATTAACAAATGAATTACAAGTGCTGGAACTTCCCTGGTGGTGCAGTGGTTAAGACACTGCACTTGCAATGTGAGGATGCATTAGAGTTACACCTGGTAGCTGCCTTTCTTTTGGGCTTCTCTGGTGGCTCAGATAGTAAGAATCTACCTGCAATGCAGGACTCCTGGGTTCAATCCCTGGGTTAGGAAGATCCACTGGAGAAGGGAATGGCTACCCACTCCAGCATTCTGGCCTGGAGAATTCCATGGACAGAGGAGCCTATCAGGCTACAGTCCATGGGGTCAAAAAGAGTCGGACATGACTGAGTGCCTTTCACTTTCATGACAAGTGTAGGGCTTCCCAGGTGGCACTAGTGGTAAAGAACTCACATGCCAATGCAGACGACACCAGAGACATGGGTTCGATCCCTGGGTGGGTAGGATCCCCTGGAGGAGGAAATGGCAACCCACTCCAGTATCCTTGCCTCAAAAACTCCATGGGCCGAGGAGTCTGGCCGGCTACAGTCCATGGGACCACAAAGAGCAGGCCACGACTAAATGACTGAGCACACGCATGACAAGTGTAATAAGAAAATACATCCCAAGAGTAGGGAATGGTTAACTCTATCAGGGGAGGGCAGGGAAGACAGCATAGAAGATAATACAGGTATCAGTATTTGTTTTATGAAAAAAAAAAAAAAAAAGGAAGGTGATGAAAGGAAAGACAAGAAGTAAATAAAAATGTCCAGTCTAGCTTTAAACCCACCTGATTCACTATCAGAGTAACAATGTATTTGTTAATGTCTGACTTCTTTTCTCTGCAATTTTAATCAAGCCCTAAAAGACACTTGTGAGATTAAATCACCACCCACAAGACCTTGATTTATCCAGGGAAAATGGACTATTTCAGCCTCCATTCCCTGAGCAGAACAGACAGGCCAATTTTGCTTTAAAAAATCAACAGGTAGAGGCATAACAAAGGTCATATATTATGAGGCTGCAGATGGAAATTCAGCCCCAGCAGTTACATCGACACAGTTATTACTGTTATTACAGCTAAACCTCCTCATTCCGCTGACATTATTAACCAAGACAAACGTGGCCCTGCAGCTTTATTTCATGGGGCAGATCACCTATTAAACCAAGAACAATATCACTGTCTTTTGCAGCACTTCCAAAATTGCTTCCTGCCTCTAAGAGGTTTCCTGGGCTTTTTTCCCCTTACCCTCAAAATAGACACCATCCATCTCGTACATGTGGTATGGGCAGAATTGGTTTCACATACCCCTGCATTTCGCCATGATATTCAGTCAGGTGAAAGACGTGCAATTGTTGTGATCATTTGTGAAACCATCAGCATGCTCTCTGGTAATATTATTTAGGTGCTTACAGACTGAATCCACCTTTTAAAAAGCTCAAAGTTTATCAGGCTATTTTTTTCCTCTAGTCAAAAATGCACACTTGAGGATCCATGAGTGAAACTCACCCCAGAATTTGAGAGTCCTACCTTCATCTAGAGGAAGAAACTGAGTCCCAGACAATATAAATGACTTGACCAAAGCTACACAGCTATATGTGGCTGAACAGGGATTAAAACTAAGGTCATATAAAATGTTTTCTTATCTACTTAATCTAGAAAAATAAGCTACTCTTTGAAACAGGATCTTATTATTTTTCTTGTGTGTTCACTCATGTCTAACTCTTTGCAGCCTCATGGACTGTACCTGCCAAACTCTCTGTCCCTGGAATTCTCCAGGCAAGAATATTGGAGTTTATTGTCATTTCCTCCTCCAGGATATCTTCTTGATCCAGGGATCAAACCTGAGTCTCCTGTATTGGCAGGCAGATTCTTTACTACTGTGCCACCTGGGAAGCCGATTCTTTTGAAACAGGATCACAAGTCCTTATTTGCTATGTGGATGATAACTAAAATTCTAACTACCTTTCTTTGACTGATAGGTTGGGCTGATGTTTGCAGAGAAATTTCCCACATTTAATTATCCTTTTTTTCACCTCTATTAATGTACTGAGTAAATCATTCCCACATTTCATGTCATGTGACCTGGATTTGTTTCAGTTTGAGTGTAGTCCCTTCTGGTCAAAGGGGGAACAAATCCCCTCTAAGCATTGATGATCAAGGAACTGACAATATTGACACTTTTTAATGTAGCTCTAGGCACCCTATGTAATTGTAAATAAAAACCCAGACAGAAATAATTACAGTAATCACTCAACAGTGTCCTTAGTTCTCTTGTGAATGGTACCCTCAAGAGGCAGAGTCCAGCAAGAAGTTTAGGACAATGTGATCTTTCAGAAAGGGGAAATATCTTCTAAGTTTTGTGAAACTCCAAATGATCAAAGCTTTCCCAGGAGGTTTGCCATATGGCTTGGGCTTTTGCACGTCTTTTCTTGAATTTTCTTCTCTAATAAAACACATCAACATGTTACTGTTGAACGACAACAAAATAGCAGGACTTGATGTTCCAGCGGCATCAAGGTCGGATGTCTGACCCGCAAAGACCTCTGTGGGCTGCCTCTCCCTCAGCCTCCACTCTTCCAGCCAAGCTGGCCGCCGGCAGACAAGTGTGATGTGGGGGGCAGAGCCTGTCGCCTCGCTGGTTCCTCTGGTCTGTGGGCAGCCGGACTGATCCAGGGCCAGACCTGGCTCCCCAGCTCTCTGCCTTTTGGCGACCAGCCACCTGGAGTCTGTTCAAATGAACAAGCTGCCTTTTCTTCCTACATATTGGTTTCTCCTCCATTTGAAAACAAAACTCTTCCCCATCTGCTTGCTTCTGGGATCGCCATAATTGCATGGAGGATAATTGGCGGCAACTCAATCTGAGGAAAACCCTGTTGATTCGAAGCACAGGCTCAATAAACGTTTGTGTTTCATCGTTTTGCTAAATGGAGCCTGTGTCCCAGCCAGCTTTGCTAACGCAGGAGGAGAAATTAATGGGAGCCATATGAAGAGGAGGGAAGCATTGAACAATATTCTACCATGACCTCTTTGTTTCTAAGAATTCTTTGCTGTCAAGGGAGCCATTGATTTGTCTGGAAAGTGTCCCCCCCCAATCCATAAAGCACAAAGTAAATGACATCACGATGGAGCCCTAAAAACAATGGTACTGCCAAGAATAGGGCTACTTACCTGACTCCACATACTAAACTGGGGTTCTGGATATGAGTACTGAGCCGGATGACTCCCATAAAAAAAGAAAAAATCATTGCCTTAAAACCTAACATTTGCTTTCTGAAATAGTCCTTGACGCCGTGAAATAAGCCTCGCAAGTTTGTGCATACTCCAAGCAGGGAGTACAAGAGAATAAACTAGTCATTCGCACACCTGGATTTGAGTCTTGATACTCACAAGCTGTATGACCTTGTGCACGTCCTTTAATCTCAGCCTCGGGGTCTCATCTCTAATATGGGGATGAAGAATCATTTCTAACTCATTGGGTTGCTGTGAACAAGATGGTTCGTGTAAGCACTACATCAGTATGTGAAGCATAGTAAACTCTGTAACATTTGGTTATTATTACTTATTACATTTGGTGTTCATTCAATAAACCGGTACTGAGTATTTACTATCTATCAGGCAGTCTTTTGTGTTCTGGATATACAGCATAGAAAAAGACAATGTTTGGCAGTCATGAATCCTAGAGACTTGTAAGGGAGGCAGGTAATAGAGCAAGGAAATAAATTAGTAAATGAGATTGTTTGAAATAGTTACCATTTCTATGATGAAAATAAAACAACCTAAACATCCGTTGACAGATGAATGAATAAAGAAGATGCAGTGCTGTGCTGTGCTTAGTCACTTAGTCATGTCCAACTTTTTGCAACCCCATGGACTGTAGCTTGCCAGGATCATCTGTTCATGGAATTCTCCAGGCAAGAATACTGGAGTGGGTAGCCTTTCCCTTCGCCAGGGGATCTTCCCAACCCAGGGATTGAACCCAGGTCTCCCGCATTGCGGGTGGATTCTTTACCAGCTGAGCCACAAGGGAAGCCACAGGGAACTATACTGAGTATTTTGTAATAACCTATGAAGGAAAAAAATCCCAAAAGAGCATATATAACTGAATCACGATGTTGTATACCTGAAACTAACACGAGGTTATAAATCAACTGTACTTCAAAAAAAAAAAAAGAAAAGAAAAGAAAACAAGAGAAGTAGAGAAAGTCTAAGGTAGGGACGATAAGCTTGGATAGAATTTAGGAAAAGCCTCCCTAAACAGGGGAGCTTCCTTGGTGGCTCAGACAGAAAAGAATCTGTCTGCAATGCAGGAGACCCGGGTTCAATCCCTGGGTCAGGAAGATGCCCCTTGAGGAGGAGATGGCACCCCACTCCAGTATTCTTGCCTGGGAAATCCCATGGACAGAAGAGCCTGATGGGCTTCTGTCCATGGGATCTCAAAGTATCGGACATGACTGAGTGACTAACACTTCCCCTTTCCCTTTCACTTCCCTAAAGAGGAAATATCTGAATCACAACTTGAAAGCTCAGGCATAGAAAAGAGCTAGGGCGAAGGTCAGTAGTGGGAATGACCCTGACATGTTCAAGAGGAAAAAGGAGACCAGTGAGGCTGGAACACAGTGAACAAGGGGCGAGAGAGATGTGAGAGGAAATCAGAGGACTTGGCAGGACCCTGTAGTTCAAGCTAAGTATTGTTTTGTACACTGTGGAAGGTTCTGTAAGTAACTAGAGTCATGTAATTTTTCACGTTTAAATGCTCAATCTGGCTGCCTGGGGAACACTATCATGAGCTTAAGCAAGAGCAGGCCAATAGCAGACTGGTGCTGTGACCTCATTGGTGGAAGGAGCAAGATGGAGAGGGGTAGATGGTATTTGAGCTATATTCCATCAGCCTGGCACTTACTTTCACTGATCTGATTAAGCTGAGTTTCTGAATTTCAGTCCTGAGATCACCTGTCCAGCAGCAGTCACATAGACAGTGAAGAGGGTTGGAAGAAGGTGTATTCAAGGGAATTTTTCACTACATCAAGTAGGCAGGATGGGGTAGTAGAAAGTGCCCTGGGGTTTTGTCAAAAAAGCCAAGAATAAGCTGGACTCCACCACCTACCAGATGTGTCACTTTGATCAAGACAGTTAACATCCATCCTCAGCTGTTGCCTCATCTGCAAAATGAGTGGGAATTCCAAACTCATGGACTGGTGAGGATAATATATGTAGAAACTGTTCCGTGAACTTTAATGTGGTATTAAAATGTAAGAAAGTATTTCCAAACAGAGAGCTGGAACAGATGGTTTCTGCTTTTCTTGATGTTCAGTGCCCAACCACAGGGCCAACTGGGCCGCATCTTGTTTGAGTTTCTATATTAGTTTCCTACGCCTGCAGTAACAAATTAACACAGACTGGGTGGCTTAAGATAAGACAAATGTATTCTCTCACAGTTCCAGAAGCTAGAAATCCAAAAACAAGGTGCTGGCATGGCCATGCTCTCTCGAAAGACTCTAGGGAAGCGCCCTTCCTTGGTTCTTTAAACTTCTGCTAGCTCCGGGGGTTCTATGGTTTGTAACACCATTATTCCAGTCTTTGCCTCCATCTTCACATGGCCTCTCTCCTACATGTCTGTGTATCTCTGTCTTCACAAGGCACCCTCCCTATGTGGCTGTTTTCCCTTCTCCTAAGGACGCAGTCATATTAGTTTAGGGCCCACCTTAATCAAATATGACCGCATCTTTAACTTGCTTACTTCTGCAAATACCCTATTTTTAAACAAAGGGACCAGGTTGCAGAGATTGGGACTTTAACGTATCACTCCAAGGAACACAAAAAAGAAAACATGCAGATTTGAACCATCCTGGTATCTCGCTAAACAAGAGAGTAGTGTCCAGTTTAGAGTAGCAGGACACAGCTTTGCAAAAAGGCAAAATGAGGAATCCAGGATACAGGACCATGAGCAGACGGGATAAAATGGGATGCTTGATGTTATGGTTAAAAATTAAACTGGAGCCATCTGGTGGCCCTAAGGAGGGTTGTCAAGTTGGAAGAACTAAGGAAAAGAGGGACTAGAGAACAAGCCAGCATTGTTATGGAGAAAGAAAGAGTTAAACTGGTACAACTGGGGTGGAGGAGACAGCTGCCACACACAAGGGACATGGCCAAAACATTCCATTTTTTCAGGCAAAGAGTGTTACCCAATAAGAAACAAAAAGAATGATTCAAAGAAAGTAGGTTTCAAGTTCTGCAGGTCATTAATTGAGCACAGGTGGAAGCCCTAAAGAAATTAGACTGTAAGTCACTCTGAACTGTATATGTGTTAGATGGTGACTCAGTCTGGCAGGTAGCCATGTTCCTAGGCAGACAAGACAGAATTTTTTTAAATTGTCCTTTATCAGTTTCCTTTTTGATTTTTGTTTTAATATTTAATTTTAAACTGTTCATGAATATATGTTTAATTCCACTAAACAAAACGTAAGCAATAATCTCAATTTATTAATATTTTTCCTTTCTCAGCTGGGTGAGAGAGAGGCTTTAATTCTGGAATTAACTGGGTACATTAAGAAATATTCAAATGGAGCTTCATGGGATGTCTTCTGAAAGAAATTAATTCAGGGAATGTCGAATTTTGTGTAGAAAGGAAAGAACTGGAATATTCTCTTTCCACAAGAAATCATAGTGGCTTTCAGGGATCAAAGCTGCAAGCAAATCATTATACTAGTGCTCGTGAGATGAAATGTGCACTTTGAATCCATAAAGTGGAACCGACAGTGTTTCTTCCACGGCATCAAGTACTGTCATGTGAATTTCACTATATATAATTCACCCACATATGTCATATCAAACCACATTAGCAGACGTTTAGAAGCACCAACACTGTACCAACCTCTGAGAGAGATTCAATATTGCTAGTGTAGTTGTATGTCTCTGTGTTATATATTTACCCATTTATCTCCCACTCTAGACTGAAAGTCCCTAAAAGCCAGGGATGTCTTTCATTTCCATATGCCTGGACCAGTGTTTAATCAAAACTCAAAGAATGAATTTACCTAACATACAAATATCTCACTTAGCCCTAATTCTAGGAGAGAAAGCTCTTGGGGAACATGACCTTTGAACTGAGATTTGAAAACAGAATGAAAGGACATCCCAAGCAGAGAAAATGAGATGAACAAAGGCATGGAAAGAGGAAATCACAATGTGACAATTGGTAGATGGTAAATTTGAAGTTAAGACCAAAAAATTAGCTGGAGACATACAGTGGCCACATGCAAGTGATCCCAGATTATCTTTCCAGACTTCAGTATCAGCTGGGGTTCAATCCAGAAACACAAACCACCCTAGGTGTCTTAGTCAAGAAGTGGTTTAACTTAGAGAGTTGGGAGTTTATAGGATACTTGGAGCTGATGGACTGTACCTCTGGGAACATCTCCCAATCTACAGAGAATCAGACATCAGGAGAGCTAGTATATCTGAGACCCCTAGAGCTGTGCCAGAATCAGGAAGCTGGAACACCATGATTGCCTCCAAATGCCCCCAGAAGGTGGTGGTGGCCAATGGAAAGCTTCTGCAGAAATACCCACCAGTCTAGGCTCTTGTCCAAGAAGGTCAGGAAGATAGCACCTTCCAAATACCACACAAAATCACTCATTGGTAGCCCCTAATTCAAACCCAAAGCCCTATCCATAAAGACGTATTAGTCACTCATTTGTGTCCGACTCTTTGCGACCCCATGGACTGTTAGCCTCCCAGTTGCCTCTGTCCATGGAATTCTCCAAGCAAGAATACTGGAGTGGGTAGTCATTCCCTTCTCCAGGAGATCTTTCTAACCCAGGGATGGAACCCAGGTCTTCTGTATTGCAGGCAAATTCTTTACCATCTGAGCCACCACTCATTGGAAAAGACCCCGATGCTGGGACAGATTGAGGGTAAGAACAGAAGGGGTGACAGAGGATGAAATGGTTGGATGGCATCACCGACTCCGTGGACATGAGTTTGAGCAAACTCTGAGAGATAGTGAAGGACAGGGAAGCCTGGCATGCTACAATCCATGGGGTCACAAAGAGTCAGACACAACTTAGCAAATGAACAACAACAACATCCATAAAGAATTCTAGGAAATGTAATTTTAATGTAGTTTTCACCTTTTTAACTTCAACTAGAAGGAAGTTGGTGGTTTGAGTGATCCAAACCACAGCATTCAGAAAACCTGTTACAGGATTAAAGTGCTGATAGTAAAAGTGATGGCTTGAGAAATTTTTCCAGGATGAATTAAACAGACTGAACACAGAGAAACTAACAGAAACAAATGAAAAATTTATTTTATAACATGTACTAAATATTACTCAGAGATTTTATTGATGACAAAAATCTTTTTAAAGAAAATATCTTTCCTGCTTTGGAGTATGTGTGTGTGTGTGTGGGCATGTGTGCATGCGTGAGAGTGTGTGTGTGTGTGTTTTAAGGAAACTGTTTTATGACTGATAAGGGCATTTATCAGTAGGGAACAATGAAATACTGATAAGGAAAAAGCGTCCCTCAGCTCAGAAGGACTGCCTACAGTTGTCATCTCACCCTGTAGCCTGCTGAATCCTGGAGCCATCCACAGGATTTCTTGAATTCATTTGGCATTTCAAATATCAGCTGCAGTTTTAGGTCAAGCGTTGGCTTAAATTTCTATGGGGTTTGTTCAATATGGTGCCTCGGGTTTGGGTATTGGCGAACTGTCATTGTAATTGTGCATTTAATTTGATGTGACTTCAGTATGTACCTCTCACTAAAACCTCCTGAGCAGCTTTTAGAATCCTTGATTAGTTTAGGAAAAGAAAAAAAAAGTTTCTCCATTAAAAGAAAGAAATAAAAATGGCCACATTAGTCATGAGGCTTTCGAGATACGTGGCTGTGAGGGAACAGAGTCCCCGTCACAGCTACCTTCCAAGCTGCTCCCCACTGCGCCGCCGGGCGGTGGGCACACATGTGGGCAGCCTAGGCTGAATCTCAACGTTGCGCTCTACCAGCTAGTTATTTCACCGCTCCAAGTCTCAGTTTTATCTTCTGTAAAATGGACATGACACTTATTTTGTAAAACGGTTGAGGAGATTAAAAAGATAGTAATTTCTGGCCTATAATATGTAGTTTGGGCTTCCCAGATGGTGCTAGTGGGTAAAGAACCCATCTGCCAATGCGGGAGACATGAGAGACACAGGTTCGATCCCTGGCTTGGGAAGATCCCCTGGAGAAGGGCATGGCCATTCACTCCAGTATTCTTGCCTGGAGAAACCCCACGGACAGAGGAACCTGGCAGGCTACAGTCCGTAGGGTCACAAAGAGACCCTATATAACCATAGGGTCACACAATTGAAGTAACTTAGCATGCATGCATGCATACATAGTTTATATACAAGTATAATTATAGCTTTAATAAATATCAGTGCATTCTCTCTTTCTCTCCTTTGCTGCTTAACTGTGTGCTTAAAGAGCGTAATACTGTGCGCTCCCTTGTTTCTTGTACCTATGTATACACCTGGTACAGTAGGTTGACAACTGGTTTCTGGATAATTAGTAAATGTTAGGATGGACAAGTGGGTTGTTTACAATGGTCACTCATACCAGGAACAACTGTTGGTTGACTGGGCTATACCACATCTCCGTAATGCAGGCAGTGGGTTTGTAGTGCAGACTCCAGCCCATGCTGAGCAGGGAAGCAACTGTCATTTTCACTCCTGACTAGTATCCGACAGGACCCTCCCCTTTCTGCCTCGGGAGGCCTTTCTTGCATTTGAGGCCCCAGGAGTAATTGTCCTTTCCTACAGGCTTATTTCACAGTCGATTATCCTGTGGCAGCCCCAGTCATCTCATTTTCAACATGTATAGCATGTCCTTGAAGAACCCAATTGCTTCAACAAGAAGCAGTCACTCAAAATATTAAATATCACTCCATCTTCAAAGCAACTTATCATATCATCCAGCCTCTTTTGCGCAAGATCAGCTCTTATCAAAAAAGAAAAGAAAAAGAAAACACAGTTGCTTAGAGACGCAGTCAGTCAGTTACCGAGCCGTGGTGGCCGTAGTGCTGGCCATCATCAAAGAAGCATCACCTGGTGATAGGCTCAAACACAGCCATTTGGCCAGCAATATCCAAATAAGTCCTTTGCACCAAATAAACACGGGCTCTGATTCTCCACAACATGAAAGAACCTAGATGTGCAGTTCCCATGGTCGTGGTGGGAGTCCCATGGCTTACTCTCACCTCCTGGATCCTCCAAGTGGGTATTTATCTTGGCTGCCTAAGCCACCGCTGGTGTCATCAGTGACTGCAGAAAGAAGTGCCAACAGCACGCTGCTGCTTCCAAATCACTGTGGACCACAGAGACAGGGTGATTCGGATAACTCCTGAGAAGCAGGCTGCTAGACAAGGTTTTTCTCTCCTCCCTGAGAAGTGAAATTATTATACAAGCCTTTGATCTCACTTTATTTTCTTTCTCTGAAGTGAATTTTTTTGCCTGTGGAAAGTACCAGACCAGCAGGCCAGGAAAATGAAGGGTTGTACTTGCCAGTAAGAAAGGTCAAAGAAGAGGAACAACCTTGCTCTCAGTGGTCAATTTTCCTGCCACCACCATCCCTCCCCATCCCCTATCTAGGAGGGGTTAGAAGAAAACTGTCCAAATATCAGACGATTCTTGTCCTGGCTTCAGTCTAACCGGAAAGCTTGCCCAGCTTCCTTGCTCCACCTCGGTTTTCCTTTCCACTGAGTGAGTAGAGTCAGTCAGATTTTTCTTCCTCAGAGAAATACTTGAAAACAAAGGTGCTTTCAGGTTTGAAGTGCTTCTGAGTTCACTAGAGCGTAAGTGTGACCGCAATTCAGTCAGAAAAAACCGGGCTTGCTTCTGAGGTCTGTGTGCCTTTGTGCTCAGTCATGTCCGACTCTTTGCAACCCCGTGGACTGTAGCCTTCCAGGGTCCTCTGCCATGGAATTTTCCAGGCAAGAATACTGGAGTGGGTTGCCATTTCCTCCTCCAGGGGATCTTCCCAAGCTAGGTATTAAACCCATGTCTCCTGCATTGGCAGGTGGGTCCTTGACCACTGTGCCACCTGGGAAGCCCCACTCTGGTCTAAGAGGAATGTACAAAAAGGACACCCTTCACTCCCCATGTCCAACTTTCCACTCTGTTCCCTAGAGTGGCCCCACCTCTGCATGGAGACATAGGAATGGAATCCTGCCCTCAATCAAGGACTGTCTATGAAGCTTCTTTTTCCTGAAAATGGAAACATAGGTCTAATCAGAAAAATTAAACTAAGCCAATAAATAATCGACAAGGAAAAAAGTTAAACCAAAACTGACTTAGCATAACTTAACAACTGTGAAGTGTTAGGAAGGTAGCCATTGCACCATGTAGCTACCACCCATAGGGCTGAGAAAACTAAGGGGACAGATAAGCATCATCAAAACAGAACAAAGACCCCATAAGGCTGAAACTCAACTCGGACTTCCCAGGAGGGTGTGCTGCATGGCTGAAGCTGGTGTTTCTTAGGGGATGTGATGGGACTGGTCCTACAAAAGTTTGAAAAACTTCAACGTGCTTTCAGCTGCTGGGGTGAAGAAGCATCCCCTAAGTAATAAGGGCAGGAACTGGAGATTGAATAAAGCAAGAAGGAAAAAACAGGAACAGGTACCTTCTCCCCTCCAGTCTTGCTCACAGTGTCCCTCTAGTGTTTCTTTTCAGCAAGACTTAGCAAAGAGCAGTGGGCAAAGCAGATAGGTGGTTGTAGAGTCCCAGTGGCTGCATCACATGAGGGAAAAGAGAAGGGTCAGTTTGGAGTGGGAAGACAATTCCTTAATAACTGGCCTTAGGGAACAAATAAGGAGAGAAAGAAATCTGTACCATCTGGGGGTTGGTGCTATAAAGACAAAGGGTAGAGAGTAAGACGAGAGAAGCAAAAAACTGGAACAAAAGTAATCAGTAGAAAATGTAAGCCTTTGGAATTCACAAGAAAAATATAAAGAGGGAGTAAACATAACACAGAATGTAAGGTTAGGGCAAGGCTATTGGGCAGGGACAGGCGGCAGTGAGCCAGACAGATCTTAACATCAGAGCCTGAACTCTGATTTAAAAACAAGTTACATCAGTTATTCAGTGCAGGACCCTGGGCAACTTGCTCAAACTCTGAGTTTCTTTGTCTACATCTGCAAAGTAGGGATAATAACACTAGCTATGTTATAACATTACTATGGTGTTATGAACAGTGGATGAGATAATTTTGTAAAAGGGCTTAATAAAGTGAATGGCATAAACCAAGATCTCATTGTTTTGTATAGCTTTTTTTTTAACATATTTCAAATCTATTCACACTTGCTGTTCTCTTTTGTGATGTTATGAAAGAAATTGCTCTTTGTGTCCCAAGACTCACTTTTTATTTCAGCATAATAGTGGAATTTTTATCTGGGCACCTGGCTACACAGAGTAACAACTTCTTTCTCAGCTATCTCTGTATCTGTGCCTTGTAGGTTAAGTTCTGACCAATAGGATAATAAGCCAAGTGATGGTGCAGCCTCTGAGTGCTATCTTTAAAAGAATAGGGCACTGTCTCCTCTTTCCTTCCTGCCTTACTGCTGGCTGGAATGTAGACATCCCAAGGAGCCCTCTTGACTTTTTGGATGAAGGCAGCACCTTAGGGAAGGCAGCACCTTAGGGAAGGCAGAGCAACAGCATTAAAGGAGCCTGTTCACATGACAACATCACACAACCATCATAGTAGCTCAGACTTTGTGTAAGACAGAAATAAACTTCCATTGTATTAAAGTCACTGTAATCTGGAGTGAAGTAGACTTGATCCCTGTCTTCATGGAGCTTTCATTCTAAATGGAAAGTATAGCTGTTATAAACGTGTATCTGAGAGCATACTTTTGATTTCAAGAAACAAAATAATCAGAACCTAGGAGGTTTTGAAATAAAGGTTTGTTTGTCTCACAGAAAAAGGAATTCGAGTGGCTCTGGGGTTCATTCAGTAGCTCACCAATAACAGGATTCTGTGTCAGCTTCTCTGTAATGCTGTTGGACCTGTCCTCATGGTGTAAATATAGCTGCCATAGCCCCAAACATCACATCTTCACACACAAAAATATGTAAACCAAGAAAAATGGTCCCTGTTTGTCCTTCTCTTCCATTAGAATGGAACATCTTTAACAAATGTCCTTATCAGTTTTGGTCTCAGATTCCACTGGTTAGTATTGGAGTCCCATGCCAATGCCACAACAGCTAGAGAGGCCAGGCTAGCAAGGAACTGACATTCTTCATTTTTACAGGCTTGGATTGTGGGCTTCTCAGGAAAGGAAGAAGTAGGCTCGTAGTATTGTTAGGCATCAATCTTTTTAGGAACCATTATTTGCTTTTTGAAACTTTCATGTGGATAGATTAGTGCTGAAATTCTTATCCAAATGTGTTTATTTATACCTTACTGTCTTGTTGAGTTGCCACCTTATATTATAGAGAAATAAAGTAGGGTTAATCTACATTTTTTTTCTGTACTATTATTTAATTCAATTATGCCATGCATCAGGCTTTGTGTTGAATACTTGAAACACATTATATCATTTAATAAAGTGTGGTTTCTGAAAATTGCTGGTCATCTGCTTGTTACCTTCCAAAGCACTGCATTTTTGTATGAATAAAATAAAGCTGGATGATAGAAGGTACTGTGAATCAATTTTCAATATGCTCAAGAATCAACATAGCAGAAAGCAGACATCTTATTATCTTGGCCAAACTACATAAAGTGTTGGCTTAGCTTTTAGCTATGGTTTCAAATCGATTCTGATAATGGTGACAGAAAACACGGTGAAAAACTAAAACATATCTGGCATTTTCCTGTCAAATAAACCAACCACTCCCTGGGAAATGAGACACTGGTCAAGAATTTAGATTGACTCACCAGGGTTATTCCAGGACTTATCAAAAAGCCTCAAAGTCTTCTAATTTGCTTAAATATTTGCCGCAGTTGTGCACTCTGCTAGTTACTTGCAATGCATAAATTGCTACACATTCTCATGTAGACTGTGGACTTGCCTTTAAATCTGCTGAATTTAAGGAATTAATGCTTGGAGACTTTATTAAAACTGCCACTCTCACATCCCATCACCTTCAAACAAATGGTCAGATTGCAGATATGGTAGACACAGTGAAGAAACTTGTAGAAAGAGCTGTCCAATGAGACTAGACTAGACAGGTTCCTCATCACAGAGCACAGCTCAAGGGCAGAGTCAGGACTGCAGTTTAGCGAGCTGTGAAAAATCTCATGTCTTGACAACATCAAGACTTCTATATGTGCAGCATCAACACAAACAGAGCCTAGAATAATTGGTTCTCAAATTTGTGTGGTCATAATAATCACATTAAGGAGTGTATTAAAATATAGATTCTATGTGCTAAGTCGCTTGAGTGGTGTCCAACTCTTTGCGACCCTATGGTCTATAGCCCACCAGGCTCCTCTGTCCATGGGATTATCCAGGCAAGAATACTGGTATTGGTTGCCCTTATTGATCTCTATTGTTGACCTCCCCTGGAGGAGGACCTCCAGGGGACCTTCCTGACACAGGGACCAAACCCCCATCTCCTGCATAGCAGGCAGATTCTTTACCCCTGAAACACTAGGGAAGCCCATAGATTCTTATATCTTATCCCAAACTGAGTGGGTCGGGGCTAAAGTAGGTGAATCTGCTTATTTGACATGAGTTCCAGGTGGCTCTGATACACCTGGTAGACCAGATCACAGACCATAATTTGAGAAACATGGTCTAGATGCTGTTTGGTTGGCGTCTACTCTTCCAACTTTGAGTTATACAACTTAGTTTTTATGAGTTTGGCCTAAAGTAGGATCCCTTTAAAACTGAAATCACATAGGTCAAGTTGTGCAACGATTAGACACCATAAAAATCAACATGGCATTACCATGTTCACTGGGTGAGATTTGTATGTACACACACGTGTGCATAGTCCAGTGACTAACAGAATCAGAGCTATTAAAACATCTAATCTCCATCACTTAGGAAATAAAGTATCAAATTTATCAGAAATAGAATGTAAAGAACATAATTATTTTAAGACTACCACAAAAATTAAGTTATCTAATAGTTTTAAATCTATTGGCACAAGGTTCAACCTGAGATGTCCTCTTCCAGGATAAACAGTTATATTCATTTTAGGGAGTAAGAGTAAAGATTTGATAGTCAAGGAATTAAGACACATTAAGTCTTAGTCTAACAAATATCCTTATTTCCCCATTAGGTTCCCAGGAGACATTTATGCAAAATACAGAAGCAGGATGTTTAGAATAAAAGAACACTAAATTAATAGAGCACAGATCCTCCTCCTACTTTACTCTGTTACATGGCAGAACTGGAGCAAGTTTGCTTTTGTCTTGAGACCTAGGCAGGGTCTAAGACTCCTGCTCTCTTCCTGTAACTCTAAATTCTGGGGCAATTATATGCTGTCAAATCTATGTGGATAGGGATGGAAGAGAGATGGCAGGATACAGAGAAGACAGAATGAGACCAGGAATGAGGAGGAAATCCAGAGGGTGGGTCCTGGCCTGAGTCGCCTACCTTATAATACACTGAGAGACTGAAAAATAATTAACCAGGAAACCAGGAGTCACTAGAATGGCAGGCTCTGCCAAGATCTGCCTATCAAATGAAGAGGTATCAAAATGGCAAAGGAAAGCAGCCACTCCCGCCTTTAAGGACCGTAAGCATTGCCTGTAGCAACGCTATGGCTCTAAGGTGTGCTTTCATCTGGACAATCATATCAGCAAGTCTGGCTCAGACTCTGTGGGGTCACTGCTCCTTTCCCATGGGTCCTGGAGAAGACTCTTGGGAGTCCCCTTGGACAGCAAGGAGATCAAACCAGTCTATCCTAAAGTAAATCAACCCTGAATATTCATTGGAAGGACTGATGCTGAAGCTGAAGCTCCAATACTTTGGCCACCTGATGTGAAGAGCCGACTCATTGAAAAAGACCCTGATGCTGAGACAGATTGAGGGCAGGAGGAGAAGGGGGCAAAAGAGGATGAGATGGTTGGATGGCATCATCGACTCAGTGAATATGAGTTTAAGCAAACTCCAGGAGATGGTGAAGGACAGGGAAGCCTGGCATGCTGCAGTCCATGGGGTCGCAAAGAGTCAGACACGACAGAGCAATCGAACAACCATCACCACCTCACAGCAAATGCAGAGGGATGGGGCAGGGGCAGGGCAAGGAAAGTCTGAGTTTGCTCCAGCTGTGATTCACTCCATAATGGATTTTGACCTTGAAATGGATTGGCCAATCTGTTTCCTCAATCCTACCTACCTTCCTAAATCTTACTCAACTTTTAGGGTTCAGCTCAAATACATTCTTCTGCCTGACACCCAAGAAGGTACCTCTTTCTCTGCAATCAAATGGTGCACATCTATATCATCTGATAATTACCAGCTCACTTATGGACAGATTGTGAATGACTTCACTTATAAGAAAGGAAGCTAACCCTTGTATGAATTCATAGAATAATTGGGAGGAGTCTCAGAAGTGTCATCATGCCTCCTCTCTGTAACTAGACTCTCTATTCCTGAAACACAGAATTTTATTTCAAATATTTTTGTCATCTTTTGTATCACCTGTAATTATAATCTAGAAATCCCCTCACTTATGAACAGCCAATTTATGAACTTGCATTGTAACAAAGATTTTCACTCAGGTGAAAGGGAAGCAATCTGCCGGCCATCAACAGATGGTTGGGTATGGTCCCTTGAGGTGTGGGGATCAAGTCTTTCATTAATTAATGGCATGTCTGAAGCAGTACCATGCTATCAACTTATTTTTTATTTAAAAAAATTAAAATGAAAGCATATTGGGGGAAAATGTTTAAGAAGTTTTTAAAAATCATAACTGTCAAATAATCACAGTTCTTTTACAAAACTTGACAGAAATATGCTAACAGAGATTGCTTGTCGGGTATCCTGGGACTTCTGAACAAATAAGCTAATGAATAGCCTTTTGAATCTTGACTTGATCATAAGTTAAAGAAGATTTTGGACTGGCATGTCGTAATTATTCAGTAAATTTTTATCTGATTTTAATTTCTTTGGCTTCACAACTAAATTTTTCACCTTTTCAAAGGCAAGCACCTTATCCACTGCTTCTTTTGCATTCACCACAAAAGACCAAACACAGAGCTAAACAGCACTGCCAACCATAGAAAGAGAACAAATTGTAAAACTCATCATCCCAAATAAGTCCACAGTACATACTTGTGTGTAAGATTCTACACACTAACATGGATATTTTTCCTCCAAGGAAATATCCCAGGGAAAGAAAGGAAAGGAAAGAATGTGGAGATTTTCAGATACTTGTGTGCAGCAGAGGATGGAGGTCCAGGTCAAACAACTTTCTTCCCGTGGAAGCACTCACTGAGTATTCAACTTTGGGTACACTGCCTAGTCATTCTGTGCCTCAATTTACTCTTCTGTAAAATGGAGGTGACAATAATAGCAGGACCTATCTTATAGAATCAGGCTGAAGCTCAAAAGAATTAGAGGTTGGCAAACTAACACCCGTGGAGCTGTCCAGGTTGCACTAGTGGTCAAGAACATGCCTGCCAATGAAGGAGACGTAAGAGATGTGGGTTTGATCCCTGGGTCGGGAGATCCCCCGGAGGAGGGCATAGCAGCCCACTCCAGTATTCTTGTCTGGAGAATCCCATGGACAGAGGATCCTGGAGGACTATAGTCCATAGGGTCACAAGAGTCAGACACAACTGAAGCAACTTAGCACAGCACAAAGAAACTACTTCCCATAGCTGAAATCTGGCTTACTACCTGTTTTTTTATATAAATAAAGTTTTATTGGAACACATACACAAGAGTTAATGCATGCGAATGCTGAGAGTTTTCCTGCCCTCTAGCCAATGCTCAGTGAATACTAGCTGTTGTTTTTGTGGTGTCAGGAAACAGTAGTCCTAGCTCTGCTGCTATTGCACCCTTTGATTCTATTTCCTTGTCTGAGAAATGGAAATATTTATGTATTTAAACCACATGATCTCTAGTGCTAATTCTAACCTGAGTGATTATATTCACATTATTCATATTCTTCTGTTCAGAAAAGAAAATGCACAAGATAATGGGAAGAAAAATATAAACAAAGAAAAAAGAAACCAAGCAGAGTAAATTATTTGACAGAAAGCATCCTGCCTCCCCTTCTCACACCCAAAATAAAAGCAGCTGAGAGAAGGAACAGGATACAAGAAGAGATAGTGACACTATAAAAAGAACGAAGAGGCAATATTTTACTCAGGGCTCTATTGCTTTTATTAACTGTGAGACAGATTCACTCAGAACTTTTAATTCTTCAAATAACAGGCATCATAAACACCATTATCTGTTTGCTTGTGCCTGTAGCATTTACTGTAATTCCTCAGATGAAAACCTCAGCTTCTAATATTACAGGACAAGGATGGAGTGAGAAAGGCTTAATGCAATTCAAGATATTCAAAGGTAAAAAGCTGCAAATGAAAATTATCACAATGAGCAAGAATAAAATTATTATAAAACTGTCACATTTCTAATATTTCATATCACTTCTGACCATAAGCTCTGCAGCTATAAAAGCAATATCTTTTACTCCCCAGTGTGCTGTGGTGATGGTTCGCATTCTTCAAGGCTTATGATGTTAAAATGCCTTTAATTATGTTCCGGATAGCTATTCGTAAGGCATTCTTAAACCTCTCCAAGGTCAGCGTCTTCCTTCTCACTGATTCTCTGATCATCACTCTCTGATTCTGGCTTCACTGACATAATATTCATTTTATCCTGGGGAAAGGCACAATTGCTGAATTGGTCACACTGGCATCCGGGACGGGAGCAAGACTGTCCCAGAAGGTACCTTTGCTGGGCACTTGACGTCTGCATTGGTCTCCTCTGCCATTCTTTAGAGGTCAGCCAAACAAAATTCAGACGGATGCTTAATGTAATTCAAACGTCTGAGCTTTGCAAACAGCCACCACCTTTTGGGGCCATTTGGAGACCTGAGTACCAAGCAGATGGTCAGCGGCACAGCCCCTTATAGATTTGTGTTTCTGGCAATACCACGTAATGGGGAACAGGAAAGCAACGTTGAGTTGCCCATCGCAATGTTAAGTAGGCACCTTGAAAATTGAAAACCTAGGTCTACCCGTAGTTTATCCCAAACTTAAACAGTTGCTGGTTATGTTGCCTACAGTATTAGACTGTACTCCCAATCCATTCATTAAAATGGTCAGACACCCAAACCCGAAAAAGGAAATCAACTTCATGGATGGCTGGCCTTGTTAACAAGTAGCGAGTGGGTAAGTTATATTTCGGGAGCACTGGCTCACCAAATTCTTGTTAAGGGCATGGCAATTTTGGAAATGTCCTTGTTTTCAGCAATTTTCTTTTCATTTACACACATACCCACCCACACAGACCCGTACATCTGTTTCCCCTATATGAAATTTCAGAAACGCTGTGAAAAATAAGCGGAAAGGGAATCCAAAACCCAAAGCTATCAGAAGGAAGATCAAGTACAGAATGAGCTATGGGGTGATTTCCAGGAACCACCTAGGTGATGGGAGATGACTTTATTCTTTTGTTAATAATTTTTAATAGTACTTTTTGTTATTGTTGTTCAGTTTCTCAGTCGTGTCTGACTCTTTGCAACCCCATGAACTGCAGCACGCCAGGCTTCCCTGTCCTTCACCATCTCCCAGGGGTTGCTCAAACTCATGTCCATTGAGTTGGTGATGCCACCCAACCATCTCATCCTCTGTTGTCCCCTTCTCCTCCTGCCTTCAACCTTTCTCAGCATCAGGGTCCTTTCCAATGAATTGTTTCTTCATATCAGATGGCCAAAGTATTGGAGTTTCAGTTTCAGCATCAATCCTTTCAATGAATATTCAGGACTGATTTCCTTTAGGATGGACTGGTTGGATCTCCATGCAGTTCAAGGGACTCTCAAGAGTCTTCTCAAACACCACAGTTCAAAAGCATCAATTCTTCGGTGCTCAGCTTTCTTCACAGTTCAACTCTCATATCCATACATGACTACTGGAAAAAACATAGCTTTGACTAGAAGGACCTTTTTTGGTAAAGTAATGTCTCTGCTTTTTAATATGCTGTCTAGGTTGGTCCTAGCTTTTCTTCCAAGGAGCAAGCGTCTTTTAACTTCGTGACTGCAATCACCATCTGCAGTGATTTTGGAGCCCAAGAAAATTAAGTCTGTCATTGTTTCCTATTTCCCCATCTATTTGCATGAAATGTTGGAACCGGATGCCTTGATCTTTGTTTTTTGAATGCTGAGGTTTAAGCCAGCCTGTTCACTCTCTTCTTTTACCTTTTATCAAGAGACTCTTTAGTTCTTCTTCACTTTCTGCCATAAGGGTGGTATCATCTGCCTATCTGAGGTTATTGATATTTCTCCCAGCAATCTTGATTCCAGCTTGTGATTCATCCAGCCTAGCATTTTGCATGATGAATAGTACTTTACTGTGTTTTTTGCAGTAACTGAGAGAAATCTATGCCCACTATAGGAAATTTGGAAAATACAGAAATGTTATGGAATAAGTTCTACCACTCAGGGACTGCCACTAATATGATTTTGGTATATTTTTAACTGAATCTTTATAAGCATTTTTAATATTACATTATTTGTTTTATACCTCATCATTTCTAACCTCGACCTGATTCCAAATTTTGTTTATTGTCTGTAACTCCCCCACCCTGAAATGTTC
Organism: Bos grunniens; assembly: GCF_055505025.1. NCBI lineage: Eukaryota > Metazoa > Chordata > Mammalia > Artiodactyla > Bovidae > Bos > Bos grunniens. The sequence continues at coordinate 76,067,591 of NC_141170.1, forward strand.
CTTCTGCCCTGAAAAGTATGCTTCTGAAAGGAAAAGAGTTTTGTCCTATTCTTTGCTTCACAGAACCCAGGATCTCTCAGGCCCAATAGATTAGTGAATGCACCCAACAGATTAGTGAATGCACCCAACTGATTATTAGTGAATGCACCTATTCATTGAGATCCTACTGAACATGTAACTTTAGATCTTATATTTCTCTCCCAACACTACAACAGAGTAATAAGCACATCTTGTACATTATGACATAATCTTTCCAATCTCTCTATTTATTCAAGTACTACGGAAGAGGCAGATACCTGTATGCCCTAATGCAGCTGGTGAATGCCTCCCACAGACTTTTGCTTCCAGCCTGAAGGCATTTCTCATTCCCTAGAGACACTCATGGGAACCCTATCACAACCTGGAGGTGTGCCCATGAGGCCACCCTTGATCAATGACAGTCAGAAGCCAGTGGATAAATCCTCTTCTAAGCCCTGAAGAAGATGGTTCTGAGATGTCTTTCACAAACCCCTCCGAAGGTCCAGAAGGGTTTGAGTTCATCAGCCAAGGACAACATGAAAACACATTCTTGTTCTGGTTCTCCCTCTTCCTTCTCTTTTGCTCTGCAAGCCACCCCCAGGAAAACCCATCTTAAAGATTCAAAAAGCCTTCATCTCAGATTCTGCATCATGGGAAGTCAGCCTAAGAAAAACATAACTTTTATACATTATTATAAATTATTTAAAACAATTTTAATGGCTGTATAATATTCTATTAACAAGAATTACTACAGATATATAATAATTTTAATATTATTGGAATTTCAGGCGGTTTATTCCTTTTAATCTTACAAATAAAACTATGTCAGTCTTCACAGGTAAATCTTTTTCTTCATTTAAGAAATGGAATTGGTGATTCAAACATAAGAATTTTTTTTTAAGTTTTATTTATTTTTTTTTATTTTATTTTTAAACTTTACATAATTGTATTAGTTTTGCCAAATATCAAAATGAATCCACCACAGGTATACATGTGTTCCCCATCCTGAACCCTCCTCCCTCCTCCCTCCCCATACCATCCCTCTGGGTCGTCCCAGTGCACTAGCCCCAAGCATCCAGTATCGTGCATTGAACCTGGACTGGCAACTCGTTTCTTACATGATATTTTACATGTTTCAATGTCATTCTCCCAAATCTTCCCACCCTCTCCCTCTCCCACAGAGTCCATAAGACTGTTCTATACATCAGTGTCTCTTAGACCATATTGGCCAGTTTCTGTCTGAAAATTGTAGCCTATGAACTTGTTCTTTCACGGCAACCTTGCCAGCACTGAATATTATCTTCACTTGTATCTGGGAATTTAGGAAGTTGAACATATTTTTATTTTAATTTGTATTTCTTTTATTTATAGCATTTCATCTTTTGGGAACTGTGTCTTATGGAAGAACAATACTGTTCAGAATTTTATGAAATTCTGTTACACATACCCTATGCCACAAGCCAGATCATCCTAGGAGATGACCATTAGGTTAATGTGGTTGGAGAAGAGCTCTATGAGAAGTTTTGAGTTGGAAGAAGAAGAAAAAGGGACATTTAAATTAAATAAATATAGTGCCTACTACATGATGGCACATTAGAAAATGTTGAAGTCCGAAGATGAAAAAGATAGAAAATGTCATCTTGGAGCTAATACTCTAGTGACCATGCTAAAGGGGAAACTGAATGGCTGAACTAAAGTCATCCTAGACTATGGCTTGACTGGAAAGAGAAAAACTAGTTCCAAATTCTCGCATTTTAGATTAAGAAAAGTACATTGTTTGGACTGCATTTAGTTTGGCTATGAAAGAAAATAAACAAAGCCAGTGGTTTAGAATGAGATATAACTGGATTAAGCTCAAGTGATACCAAGTGGAGTAAATGATAATGTGATATTATAAGAAAACAGTTGTTATGTGACTTTAAATTAAATAGGGTATGGAATACTCTAACAAACTCAATGGTACAAAGCAGAAAACTGATAAAAATCATAAAGCAAAAAAAGTTAATGCTTTTTCTAAAGTCAAAGACAAAATTCCTCTGAGGATAAGAAGTATACTTTTGTCATGTAAAATACATCAATGCCACATTTAACTGTGAAAAGATAGACCTAAAACAAGAGAATAAAAATGAAGGAAAGGCTCTAGAAGATAGAAACTATGAGGAAAGTAAAAAGTAGTAACCAAAAAAACAAGTGCTTAGAAACAAACAGAGATACTGTCTCAACAATTATTTTTAACAATGAAGGATATGAAACAGCCAATTAAAAATTGTTTGCTGTCTGGTGACTACAGTTCATAATACTTGAAATTTGCTAAGAGTGTAATGAAATTTGCTGAGAGCCTTCCATGTACTCAACACTCATACACAAAAAAAGGAATGATGTGAGATGATGAATGTGTTAATTAAATTGACTGTGGCAGTCATTGCACAAAGTATATGTGTATCAGATCATTTTATTATTCATCTTAAATATGCATAATGTTTATAATCAATTATACCTCAATGAAGAGGGGAAAAAGTGACTTCTCTACTCACTAAAATTGGATGTTATAAATCTTCAAATTTTGGCAATAAGATCTGTTAAATTATTTTATTTAATAATTGCTTTAGGTATTCCACTCCAGTATTCTTGCCTGGAAAATCCCATGGACAGAGGAGCCTGGCAAGCTACATACAGTTCATGCAGTTGCAAGAGTCAGACACAACTGAGAACTAAACAGGCAAAATTGGGGAATAAAAAAATAAACCTTCAAAAAACTTTGCTACACACATAGTCTAGTACCAAAGTGTGTTAATTAATATGCTTATGAGGGTTTAAGATTGCTGCTGCTGCTGCTAAGTTGCTTCAGTCGTGTCCGACTCTGTGCGACCCCAGAGATGGCAGCCCACGAGGCTCCCCCCATCCCTGGGATTCTCCAGGCAAGAACACTGGAGTGGGTTGCCATTTCCTTCTCCAATGCATGAAAGTTAAAAGTGAAAGTGAAGTCGCTTAGTCATGTCCGACTCTTAGCGACCCCATGGACTGCAGCCTACCAGGCTCCTCTGTCCATGGGATTTTCCAGGCAACAGTACTGGAGTGGGGTGCCATCACCTTCTCTTTTCTCCCACACTCAGGACCTGTTTATGGAAAAAGTATATTAGATATAGGAATTACAAAAGATGTTACATATATACTTAAAATATTTTTATCCACTAATTTTTGCGTGTGAATCTAATACCTTCTGTTCAAGTAAAATTCTCTCAGGTGGCTTCCCAGCCATCTTTCTTGCATAAATCATACCTATAATACAGCATTAATTTCCATTTTTATTTCGTGAAAGTGAAACAAGAACTTAAAGACACTTGTGAAATAATCTGAGTATAGAATCTTTCTGGAGTCTTCCAATTTTTTTCCAAATCTTTTACTGTTATTTTTCCCAGGTTTAATTTAACTGTTTTTAAACAGCTCATCTTTATTGAGACTTGCCATTATTATTTCATGATGGACAAAAGCTTTTACTTAATTTTTTAATCAGTTAGGATAATATTTCTATAAATTAATTAGTTATACTAAAAAAAGTCTGTAGTAAGCCAGTTTGGTAACAGACATCTCTAATATTACTAAGCATACCACCTGACTGGTGCCTGTGCATGAGTGTAGTTCTAGAGGATGGCCTATAATGGTTTCTATTTTAGCCGTATGGTAGACTAGATCTTTCTGAACAACCTTCCGGACTAAAATAGCTAAAGTGTTGGATAAGGTATATATATATTCAGTCTTTTAAAAAGAACTGCTGAGTTGGCATAAAGGAAGTAACTCACAGAGGTCAAGGTAAAAGTGGAAACAGGAACCTTGAAAGATAAAAGATACCAAAATCAGATTACATGTAGAGGTTTTGGTAGACCCTGGAGTTCCTGAACTCCACTTTTATGCTATGAAAGGTACAGAGAACTGGAGTTAAAATCTAGGATTTACCCAAGGATGGAAACTGTGAAGACAAACTTCACTAGGTTCAGCTTCCAAGGACTGCCTACTCAAGATAAAAAGGGACACAAGGAAAATTTCATTATTGATTCATCACATTTATTGATTCTATGTTGAGTCAAGAGAGAGAAAAAAATCTCATTCAAGAATTTGTTGCCAATATACCATCATTATAGAAGTTTACAATCCAAATCCATGCTCCCACTGAATAATAATAAATTCCCAAATCATCCTGTGTCAGTAATGTTACTGAATAGCCTGCTGTTGCTGCTGCTGCTGCTGCTGCTAAGCTGCTTCAGTCGTGTCCGACTCTGTGCAACCCCATAGACGGCAGCCCACCAGGCTTCCCACTCCTTGGGATTCTCCAGGAAAGAACACTTTGCCATTTCCTTCTCTAATACATGAAAGTGAAAAGTGAAAGTGAAGTCGCTTAGTCATGTCCGACTCTTAGTGACCCCATGGACTGCAGCCTACCAGTCTCCTCCATCCATGGGATTTTCCAGGCAAGAGTACTGGAGTAGGGTGCCATTGCCTTCTCCGTTGAAAAGCCTGAACAAACACAAATGTAGTTTGGAGGAATCCAACTATTACTTAGGCCTCAAGAAATTCTCACAGATAAAGTGCCAAGGGAAATGAGCAGACCACAGCCCAAAATCACAAAATGCAAAAGTGACAGCCAGCAGGAACAAAGAGATGGCAAATTAGAACTGGAAGTCTTCAGTAATTCTAATATCAGATGCCGAGTATAAAATATACAAATTCAGTATGTTTAAAGAAATAAAAGAGAAGCTTGAAAGTAAAACAGAAGGAGATTATAAAGAGCAACTAAATCGATTTGGAAAGACCTAAATTACACTCCTAGACATGAAAATAAATTAATTAAAATTAAAAATACAATGGGTAAATTCAACAGCAAATTGGAGACAACTGACATGAGTGTTAATGAGCTGAAAGACAGATCCAAATAAGTTATCTAGAATACATCCAGAGAGAAAAATGATTGGAAACATAAAAAGGGCTAAGAGTCATAGAGAATAGAGGGGAAATGTCCAGTATAAACCTAATTAGTGGTCCAGATAGAGGATGCATTTGTCAAAATAGGCTAGTCTATGACATAGCCACCTTTTAGTGGCTTAACAAACAAGTGTATGTCTCATTCACATAAAGTCCAGTGTGAATCAGGCAGCTGTTCAGGGAAGCATTCTCCCCTGCAGAGCCCCAGGGGTACTGTGGATATTCCATCTCCATGAGTGGTCTCCACAGTTTCTGCCAAAGCAGAAGAGAAAGCTAGAAGGTCACAAAATAATCAACAGTTATAAGGTAAATGCACAGCATTATCTCTGCCTCTGTTTCCCCTTTAGTCATCAAACCATTCCATTCTTCTACCCACACAGAGAACACACTCAGCCTCAACCCAAAGTCCCATCTAGTTACTATCTTTACCTCAAAATCCTTGGATTTTGATAATCATATTAATCTCTTTAAACCTGGCCTCTGTTTTCATGACATCTGTGAACTAAAAAGTAAGCATTATGTTCCATCCAAAAAAAATCAATAATGGTGAAAGAGGAAAAAATAATGGCAATAAATATTCCCGTTCTGAAAGGAAATGAAGAGAAGACATATAATGTAATATAACATAATATAATATTCACTGAAGTCCAATGGGCAGACCGCATGCATGCTCCTTACTCGAGAGATTTTCCTCAATAAAGCCCTGATTTTTTCTTTTGGAAGAATCCTTTTCCACAGGTTTTATGCCCCGCTGGTGTTACTCTATAAAGTTATTCCTTTTTACTTACTATCCTTTGCCAAGTCTAATGGAGAAGGAAATGGCAACCCACTCCAGTACTCTTGCCTGGAAAATTCCATGGACGGAGGAGCCTGGTAGGCTGCAGTCCATTGGGTCGCTAAGGGTCGGACACGACTGAGCGACTTTACTTTTCACTTTCACACATTGGAGAAGGCAATGGCAACCCACTCCAGTGTTCTTTCCTGGAGAATCCCAGGGACTGGGAAGCCTCGTGGGCTGCCGTCTATGGGGTCGCACAGAGTTGAACATGACTAAAGTGACTTAGCAGCAGCAGCCACATCTAAAGTGGGTTTTTGGAGTCAATAACTCTTTGAAGTCAATAACAGATTTCACAACCCATTTTCTGTTCATGGAAAGTTGGAACCCAAATGTTGATTTAAATTGGAAAAGTCATATGCTTTCTAAAAAAACAAGCTAATAGTTTCTTTGTCCAAATAGGTTTCCTAAAAAATGATTAAGTTTCTGATCTACCTGCTTTCAGTCAGTTACACATGTCAGTAATGATATCAGAGGTAACCTTAGAGACATTTTTTCAGATATGATTTATCTCTTTGTTTTCTTGTCCCATATGTCCCATATACTTCTTTTTCCCTCTCAGTTTAATGACAGATATTTTAAGGCTTTTGTAATAAGCAGTGAAAGGAAAAAAAGTTATATATAATGTGTATTTATCCTGGGTCATTTTATCTGTTGATAGGTTTTGCTAGTTGCCACTTTTAGATATTTTGGCTTTCCCAACTCTGCAAGTTTTTGAATAGATTCTTGATGTTCTCTTCTACTGTGCTTGTAAACTGACCATATCTCTCTTGAACAAATCCCATTTTTATAACATTGTCACAGGTTGGGTTCTCTAGAAAGGAATTTCAATGGGAGTTTAATACACAAGATGATTATTGAGGAATGTTCTTTGAATCGACAATTGTGGGAAAAAAAGGAAAGACAGGAGAGTTAAACAGAGGGAAAAACTGAGATATGATGGAGTCCCATGAAAGCCTCAGTCTATCCCACATGGAACTCTGGAACTAAAATGGCCCAAGAAAATGTTCACATGCTGGGCTAAAATGATTGGATGTTCATATATCTGTTTTAATCGGTCATTGGATATAAGCTAGGTGGCCAAGGACAACCAGCTAAGTCAGTACCTCTTTCATGGAGGATAGTCTATTACCTATTGTATGCACCAACAGTGCATTACGTTAATGTCTTATAAAGATCTTTACACTTAGCATCGATTCCCATGTATTAACCTATGTGTCTCTCTATGCCGGATCACTTCATCACTAGTTTTCTAATCCTTTTCCTTCCAGAAGTCTGATCACCTGTTAAGAATATTCACATCTTCCCATGAATCCATATACATATTTTATCCTGAGGAGGTCACTCCTCCGGCCACACAAGTTGATAACCAGGTGTACCACTTGTATGCTTGCCAAACTTGAGAGGAACCAGCATCCCTTCCACCCACATTCCACTGTCCACATCTCCACCATATAGTCTTTACTAGATTTAAAGAAAGCTAGACAAGCTAAGTGGCACCCCACTCCAGTACTCTTACCTGGAAAATCCCATGGATGGAGGAGCCTGGTGGGCTGCAGTCCATGGGGTTGCTGAGGGTCGGACACGACTGAGCGACTTCACCTCACTTTTCACTTTCATGCATTGGAGAAGGAAATGGCAACCCACTCCAGTGTTCTTGCCTGGAGAATCCCAGGGACAGGGGACCCTGGTGGGCTGCCGTCTATGGGGTTGCACAGAGTCAGACACGACTTAGCAGCAGCAGCAGCAGACAAGCTAAGAGTATTCTGTCTGGAATGTTCAAAGCTTTGTCTCTGCCACAGAGATAATAGAAAATAAAGAAAAGTCAATGTTCAAAAATTGTTGAGAATTTTCCAGAACTATTTAAAGATATCAACATTCAGGACTAGGAGCTACAATAAATCCCAAGGGGAATAAGTAAAAAAGAAATAGATACCTCAATCATAATAATAATCCTGAAGAACACAAAAAATGAAAAGAGCACATCTTAAAACATAAATTACCTACCAAGAAATGGATATTAGACCAATTTATGATTTATTGACAACAATGAAAGCCAGATAGTATTGGAATAATATCTTTAATATTATGAGAAAAAAATTGAACTATTGTTCAAGAAAGAAGGTAATGACATTCTCAGACAAATAATATATGAGAAGCTCAGCCTAGCTTCTCCTTGGAGTTAAATCTATGGCATATAGTTTAAAGAGAAGAAAAACAATCACAGATAGAGTATCTGAGACAAAAAGATTTTAAAAAGATGAGAAATGTGGGTAAATTTTAATCAACACTGCCCATCCAGAAAAGTTTAAGAAATGTTAAATGTTGGGGGAAAATAGGAGAGAATTAAAATACAGAATAATATTAAGATTTAAATTGGAAAAAGAGGTGATTAAATTTAAAATATTTAAGGCCCTTGAATATCTTGTAGGACAATCAAGTGGTGGGGGTGGTTAAATAAATGTGTTAAGAGTGTTTGGGTAACAAAACAAAAAATACATTGAGCACATAGCATCCAAACATACAAAAGGAAAAAAAATAAAACAACGGAAAGGAAATAATATTTAGCCAAATAAGTATGTCACAGAAGATATATCAATATAGAATCATAGTATTTTACTTACATATAAATAAAAATAAAATAATATATTTTCAGGGGTACGTATAAAATCACAGAGGAAATTTAGAGCGTAATTTAGAGAAAATCTGAAGGTTGACTACTGTTTAGAGAGTGCAAGGGGAAGAAGAGTAGTAGAGGGACGCTGTGAGGGAGGGGCACATACATTCTGGTTTTTTAACCTAGAGGATGGGTACCCAGGAATTTATCTTATTATCCTTTTTCAAAAGAGTCATAAGTGTTTCAAATATTCTTCTACATGTATATTTCATCAAAAATTAAATATACGTTAGAAAATGTGGACTACTGACTCTGAGTATTCAAAGTGCCATGAGCTTTTAGTCAGTATGAGTTGTCAGCACATATGTTTTAGAGAAGGAAGGGAGAGTGCCAATTAAAGCAATAAATCAATCCAGAAAAGCTCTAAGCCAGCAGTGTGATTAAGTAGAGATCAGATAAGAGTGATTCCACTCTGGGTAAATACAACTGTTTGGATGTGCGCTCCCAGGGGAGAAGAGAAGAGGAGGGAAAACCTAGCAGAATTCATTGCTCCTGGTTTGATTTCTTGGAAATTGCTCTGCATCTTGGATGTGGATTTAACTGACTGTGATGCTTGCTTTGGTAAGACTCTATATGTGTTAACTGAATTTTATCATATGTACAGACTGAATGTCACTTCTTTCTATATCTTTCTATACTGCATATTTTTCCTCCATGAAAAGCACAACAATAGGTTACTGTTCAACAACAACAAAAAGATGATAGTTAATAAGCTTTGTATTTCTTATAAAGTTGCTTAAATAATGCCTGCTCAGCTTCCTGAAGAAACTGGGATGAAATAATAAAATGCATTTTAATAAAATATGCAGGGAGTTTGAACATTAAAACTGTCATTATCAGTATTACCATTATCAGTAGAGAAGTTGTATACCTAATTCTCCATACATTATACCAAAAAATTAAAGCATTATATCTAATACAATGTCAAAGACAACGTTAATGCAAAAATTAACTACAGGAAAGCACAAAAGCGAAAGAACAGAATTCTAAATGAACAGATTAAAGAGATGGTAGCATTAAGATGTCTCAGCTTCTAGAATTAAGACATAAAGTTTTCTAATGTAGCTCTCTGAAAAAAATTATTTCTGGAAGTTCTACCTACAGTCATTTACATTTTCATAAATGGTATGTAAAATGACTAGTTGTTAAAATGTAATATTGACTTTGGCTTGATAAAGAATCAACAACCAAGAAATGCCAGAAAATGATTTCATTCAAACTGTCATCATTGGCCAGAGACTGTGCTTTGTTCGAAACACAAAGCCAAAGTTAAAAATACAAAGCCAAAACAATCAGGATTCCTGCCTAAGGGGATGAATGAAGTGAACCAAGTCAAGAAATTCCATGCTCACATGATGAGTCTCTGGCTCCCTGTTCTCCATCTCTTAGTAGGTGCTTACTGAAATATTATTTGAATGATGGCTATGTGCTTTCAGAATACCAAAGAGTAGGTGAGGTTGGAGCTGAATCTTTAAGAAAGGACAGGGCATTTCTAAGAAGAGAAATATTCAGATGGAAGAGCCCAGTGGAAAGAAAGATTGCTTTTTTCATGCAAAATGTAAGTAATGCAGGGGTAAATGGACATGTAAGCCCTGAAAGATTCAGAGGAAGCCTGGAACAGAAGTATAAAGGTACAGATGAGATAGGGAGGTAGGCTGAGCCATATAAAAAAATGACATTTAAAAAGCTTGTACTTTCTGCTACAAAAAAGGAGACTTTAGAGGCTTTTCTGCAGGGGAGTGTACATGCAGACTTGTCCCTAGAGATCTCCTAATGCAGAACAGAGGATGGGTCAGGAGAGGAATGCCATGTCCTAGGCCCTGTGTTAGTGACCACATGAAGATAAAGATGCTGTCATTGCCTACCAGGTGGTGGATGCCTGGTGGACAAGGGAAGTGAAATCAGGGGACAAGATAATTGTTATTCAAAGGCTAAGCGCTATGATGAATTTATCCACAGTGGTGCTTTGGAATATCCAGGACTACCTAACTCATGGTGAAGTCAGGGAAGGCTTCCAGGAGGAAGTGTCAGCTGAGCTGAGGCTAGAAAATCAGGAAATAAAGGCACATAAGCTATACTTTAACTCACTGCTCAGCATACCATAAGGTTAAGACACCATAACTGATTCTTATCCCATTGTGTGTATTTTGGGGAACATGGCACAGTATAAATATAAAAGAAATTAATGTAATAAATCAATAAAATAATAAGGGTACTATTTAATCTTATTAAGCACAAAGAATGTTTCATTGATTAATCATGTGCAGAGAGTGTTTATCAAGAGTTAGGCACTAAAAAAGCTTCAGGAGAATTTTCAGAAGTACCAGAACTGTGACTAATGGGATTCTCACAATGGGAAAAACTAGATCACATTTAGAATGTGACCTTAGAATAGGTCACATTTCACGAAGTCCTTTTGAATACTGAGGTTCCATTTCTGCCACCATGAAGTTTATAACCTAATTGATGAAGCAGATTTTTTTCATGCCAGAAAAAATAAAAGTCTAAAACAAAGCTTACAAAAATGTAAGAAGAAGTGGTATAGTACAAACTGAAGCTTTCATGGGGATTTTAAGAGATGAACTGAGAAATTCCACACAGGGAGTATTCTAAACACAATGCCTGGGAATAAACAAAAACGTGGCTGTCTCTTTTTTCTTTCTTCCTTCCTTCCTTTTCTTCTTTCTTTCCTTCCCCACTTTCTTTCCTCCCACCCTTTATTCCCCCTCACTCTTTTCTCCTTTCTTTCTTTCCTTCTTCCAATAGATATTTATCTATCTAGAATTATTTTAAAAATCAAATTTTAAAAATTTCCAGTATTGCTTTGCTGTAAATTGCTTACAGTTCAGTGAAAGGACATGCAAAAAAAAGAGAAGATAGCCTGCCTTCCTTCCCCTCCTAAATCTAATTCCACCTTCCAAAGTCAGGAATAAGGGGTTGATAGGGAATACATCCCCAAAGAGGTGATGCCCAAACTAAATCACAAAGAGCCCAGAAGGTACCCAAAGCAGAAAAACAGTTCACATGGAGCAAAAGACAGAGCGTGGCATGTTCAAGGAAATACAAGGATTTCAATACAGCCAAAGGTTGGGATGTGCTGGAGAGTGATGAGGGGTGGGATCTGAGGAGCCATGCAACGATGACTCACAACACAGGACACTGACCTGGCTGGTGGTGAGGAACAGTAGGAGATGAAGATGAAGAGGTCAAATAAGGTCCTGCCAGCTAGAGAGCAGATGGACTTCACATAAAAATGCTTCTTAATAGTCCTGCAGCACTGTGTTGGTTAAGCAATTTTGCACACTTGAAAGCAATCTGGGTCCATTTAGACCTTCCAACTATAGTTTGTGTTACCTGTAATTATTATTAATTAAGGCAGAAACTGGTGTATATGAAAGGAGTGTGGAAATCTGCAGGGTTCATTTTTGTATTTGTCAACTTTTATTTGAAAACAGCAGGTGAAATTCTGATTTGAGCAACGTTTAGCCTCAAACTATCATGCAGATTGTTTTGGTATCTATGTAATTGCAAAAGACTGCTTTGGTCGAAGCTCCCAAACACTTTTTATTGCTAATTTTGGCAATAAACCTGTTAATTAGTTAATTGTAAAACATTAGTGAATCAAGCAAAAAGAATCCATCTGTTTATAAATTTCAAAGATCTCTCTGGGCATAACGTTTAAAAAGAAGAGCTGGCTTGCACTCTATTGCCTACCAACTATAGACCCTGTCTTTGGAATATTTGTACAGTCTCCTCTTAGGGCTAAGAGGGGTTATTTTAATGGAACCAATTGCTGTATTGGAAGGTAATTCTGTAGGTACATGGTACTGCATACCATTTTCTTCAGGAAAACTGGAAAATCTGGTGAAATATATATGACTTTTTCCTCTATATCCCAAACCGAACATAGAAATAATTAGCCAGACAGGAAAAAAGCAGAAGGGCATTTCACACAGAGACACGGTTATAAAAGTGGGGTGGTGGGGAGGACTGCAAAAATCCCTAAACAAAGAAAATCTTTTGTGCATTCTATGAGAAGGACCAGAGAGAAGGCTAGTGAGAAATGCAGGGACCAGACTATAAAAATATTTCCTATTGTTCAAGGTTCTGATTTGCTCATGAAGTCTTCACTTAAATATTAATCAAAGTTGATGAAGTATGATATGATGAAGTATACAGAACCAAACTAACGAAGTCAGTTATGTCAGGGACAAAATGGAGATGGTCAGTGCAGGTGTACAATGGAAGCTTAAGCTAACCCTGTGTGTTGTTCTTAGCCACTCAGTTGGGTCCAACTCTATGCGACCTCATGAACCGTAGCCTACCAGGCTCCTCTGTCCATGGGCATTCTCCAGACAAGAATACTGGAGTGGGTTGCCATGCCCTCCTCCAGGGGATCTTCCCAACCCAGGGATAGAACCCAGGTATCCCACATTGCAGGAGGATTCTTTACTGTCAAAAGGGCTTCCCAGGTGGCTCAGTGGTAAAGAATCTGCCTGCCAAATGCAGGAGACACAGGAGACCTGGGTTTGATCCCTGGGTAGGGAAGATCCTCTGTAGTAGGAAATGGCAACTCACTCCAGTATTCTTGCCTCGAAAATTCCAGACACAGAGAAGCCTGGTGAGATACAGTTCATGGGGTCTCAACTGAGGACACATGCACAGGAACTTACAGCTCTTCTCAAAATCAGCAGAGGATGTCAGCCACTCTCCAAAAGCCAAGTATGTCCATGTCATCTCAGTAGATTTCCTTGTTCCCCTGACTCAGAGTCCTTGATCCAATAGGGAAGAAGACCTCTAGGCAGCCAATATACTGAAAAAAAAAAATGACTTCTGCATTTACCCCATAAAAATCCCCCAGTCTGTGAGCAACTTGGAAGACATTGCTCCTTTCATCTTAAGTTTTCTGACTTGCTGATGGAAAGTTTTGCAACAAACTCATCATTTTGCTTTGTTTTAGTCAATGTGCAGAGTGTAGAAAGAGCACTGAGTTGGGAGCCACAAAACTTGGCCTCCAGTCTAGTCTTGAGAATTATGTGACCTTTAATAATACATGTAATTTCCTTTAGCTTCCTCAACTGTATTTCCTCCCAGCTTCCTCAACTATAAAAACAGAGTTGGATCAGGTATAATTTTAGATTACTTCCAGTTAAAACATTATGAAATTTGATTTCCCAGGCTAATTTGAGGGGCATCCATTTGCTTCCAGCCCAGCAACAAAGGCCAATGCTATTATAACCTGACAGCTGGAGAGATAGGCAAAGAATAAAAGTTTCCCTAAATGCTCCTGATCCTCCTTTTCTTATTTTTTGGTAAATAAATGAAAAAACTTTATTTTCCAGAGCAAATCTTGAGTTGCAAATGCCATTTTTTTTCCTTCATGGGGAAGTAAAAAATTAGCATTTAAAATATGCCAGCATGTAACATTCCGTTTGTTTCCCTAATGTCTGATTTAAGGATAAAGATCTTTTTTCAACACTGAAAGCAAAACCTCCTAATTTATCTGGCTTAGAGGATCATTTACATACCCAATGGAACATTTATTTTATCTGACCAGAATTGAAGATGATACAATATTCTTGACTGAGATTAAAAATATATAAGGATGGAATATTGATGGCAATATGCAGGATAGAGAAGAACAGCCCAGATGATGCACTGTGGATGATAAGAATGAAATGGTTCCTAGCTAAAGTGGAATGATAACCTCAAAAGATATAGATTAATGACAGTAGTTTCTAAGGTTGAAATGGGAGAGGCAAGGATAAAGAGGCATAAATTTAAGCATATCGACAAAGGATAGAGAAATTTAAAGGATAATGTTAATTGAATTATGTGTTGTAACCAGATAATACTCTATTATACAAAGATGAAAGCCACAGTCGTATCAAACCATCTAGTAGAAAAGACGTCAACTGAATCTGCAAGAGTTATTTTTAAAGTGGCAGTTTCTAATATGAATCCAAATTTCTGGAGTCCAAGTTTCCTTTAAGCATCTTAATTTATAATGGTAATAAACATAGTTTGATTGTTCAGGAACATATATGGCAGGTGTATGGCAACATCAAAATAACTGAATGCACTGTTATTTTTCAACCAGAATTCATTGATTAATTTCGTATACATTTATTGAGTTTTTCTATGTCCATAATCCCAGATGGCTCAAAAGATTTTATTCAATCTTCATCCATTGAACAAACCTTCCGAAGTAGCTTCTGTGTGAAAAGCACTGTGCTAAAGTTCAGAGCTTAGAAGAAATTAATGTTTTTTGAGGACAAGAGCTATGCTATTTTTACCTTTCCATGCCTAACAAGAGGACCAGGCCTGATATAAGGAGTTGATAAATGTTAAAATGACCTAAACCTTTTAGGAAGACAGATATACATAAAACTATAAGCTACAAAAAAAAAATCTTAACAATGTATATAATCATGAACTAAAAAAGTTGGAGGAAGATATGAGAGCAACCTAAGTGTGCATCAACAGATGAATGGATAGAGAAGATGTGGTACATATATAGACAGATAGATATCAATAGAGATACACACACACACAATGGAATACTACTAAACTATAAAAAAGAATGAAATTTTGTCACTTGCAGCAACATGGATGGACTTGGAAAACATTATGCTAAGTGAAATAAGTCAAATAAATGAGACAGAAATAAGACAGATAAAGACTAACATTGTATAATATCACTTACATGCAACATCTAAGACATACAAAACTAGCAAATATAGTGAATATAATAAAACTGGCGAATGTACCTAGTGAATATAACAGAAAAGAAGCAGATTCACAGATATAGAATAAACTAGTAGCAACCAGTGGGGAGAAGGAAGAGAGGAGGAGCAATGTGGGGGTAGGGAATTAAGAAGTACAAACTATCGGGTATAAAATAAGCTATAAGACTATATTATATGATGTTTATTTATAATAGCCAATATTTTATAATAACTATAAATGTAATAAAACCTATAAAAATTGTGAATCACTACATAGTATACCTGTAATATATACAATATTGTACATCAACTATACTTCAATAAAAAATAAAGATAAATGAAAATTTAAAAATAAAATTAAAAAGTTGGAAGAGATAGTATAAGTCATTTAATCTTATGTTTCCTAGGTTTGTTCTATGGAATAAAAGTAACAAATATTATTAAAATTAAAGGGGATAGGGGATTCTTGGGTCAAATAATTTCAAAGGAAACAGAAAAACACAAGTTTCTTTACTTCCCAGAGACTTTGACGTGCTAAAACTTTGTATTTCTCTCAAAATTGTAAAGACTACATATCATTTCCAACTTTATTCAATCAGGAGCTCTTTTATTGTTAAACTAATGTTCTGACTTTTGTAAGGGCTGAACTGATCCATTTTCCTTGCTTTCCCTCCCAATCCCTACCTCTCTTAACCTAGTGAGAGACAACTGTTTAACTCTGTCTAAAGAACTCAGTGAGTATGTGATTCATCCAATTTTTTGAGCAAAACCTTTCTATAATTCAGTTCAGTTCAGTTCAGTCACTCAGTCATGTCTGACTCTTTGTGAGCCCATCAACTCTTTGTGACCCCATGGACTGCAGCACGCCAGGCTTTCCTGTCCATCTATTATTGGATAGCTTTAATTATTAGAAATCTTGAGTTTTGAGCCAAAATCTATCTCAAAGTCTACTAGAGTACATCCTAGCAAACAATAGTCAGAAGGAATAATCTGCTTCATGGTCTACTTTTGTATGACCCTCAAGCTAAGAAAAATTTTATATTTTTAAAGAGTAAAAAGATGAATATACAGTGCTGATCATATTTGGCTGATGCCACCTAAACTGTTTGCAACTTGAATTTTTACAAAAGAATCTACAGACCTGTATTCTACAAAAAGGCTCCAGAATTTTTTATCACGTGCTCTGTGGTAAGTAGTCTCTAAGGCAGTTCCCCCAAATCTCTACCTCCTTGTATGTAAATCCTTATATAACAACCCACTCCAGTGCTTTTGCTGGGGAAATCCCATGGACAGATGAGCCTGGTGGGCTACAGTCCATGGGGTTGCAAAGAGTCAGATACAACTGAAGTAAAGCAAGCAAGCAAGCAAATAACCTGCTCCTGTTGAGTTGCTAGATACAGCAACTCATTTCTGTTTGACTTGATTCTATCATATTTTATTCTACTGAACAGTGGTAAAGAACAACCTGCCAGTGCAGGAGATACAGGAGACACACGTTCGATCCCTGGGTTGGTAAGATCCCCTGCAGGAAGGCATGGCAACCCACTCCAGTTTTCTTGCCTGAAGAATCCCATGAACAGAGGAGCCTGGCGGGTTACAGTCGAAAGAGTCACAAAGAGTCAGATATGACTCAGTAGTAAACTAAGCACAGAACACTGAATAGAACTTGGAATTTCAGTAAACAGAATATGGAAAAATTGATAGAATGCCTCCTCTCAGATTAAGTTGTAAAAGAGCCTGGCTTCTGACTTGGATACTTTCTCTACCTCTCTCATTCGTCTTCTCTAAGGAAAGTCAGCTGACGTTCTGTGAGCTACCCTATTAAAAGGCAAGGAAAGGAGAAAGGCCTCCAGCTAACATCCGATGAAGGACTTAAGCCTTCAAACAGTCTGACAGGGACTGAATTTTACCAATAAAATAGGTGAGTGAACCTAAAACAGAATCTCCTCTAGTTCAACCTAAAATGTGACCACAGCCCTAGTTAACAGCTTTATTTCAAATTCATAAGAGACCTTGAGCTACAGGCAGCCAGCTAAATTACACCCAGATTCCTGACCCATAAAAACTGTGAGATTGTAAATGCTTGCTGTTTTAAGATGTTATGTTATGGAATAATTGTTATACACCAATATAGATAACTAACACACTCCCATTAGTAAAAATTTTCAGAGCATGCAATCACAATATATCTATTTATGAACTATAAACATGTCCTACTGCAATTTTCTTTTTCCTACTGCAAATTTTTACTTTAAATACTAACAAAGACATTTTTTTTTAATTTTTAGATAAAAATATAGAAGAAAGTCTTAATAACTCGTTATGAGTATGGACCCTATTGGGTTGATTTATCCATCCTTTGATATGCTCACTTTTTATATTGACTTTGGAGAACACTGTTAAAAGTAAAATATAATACCATAATAACACAAACACTTCCCAAAATTATGAACTAGAAATTTATTTGTCTGATCACTACATCCTTTCGGGAGAATCAGATAATTCTCTCTAAAATACTTTATTTGTTCAGAAATGTTAGCTCTTCATTCATGTTAATCAATGGACAGCTGGGCACAGAAGTCACCTTGGAAACCTGTACTTCAGTTTGTAGGAAATTTTCAGACGTCTAAAAGAGTTTGTTCCTGTCTTAAGGGTTGCTTGGCCACTGAAGAGGAATGTTAACAGCTGTGGGAGAAGCAATTAGTGTCCATTCTATCCTGATTGACAATTCTGTAAAATGCCTGGTAGCATTTTCTATGGTTTTACAAAATGGCGACCTTCTGTTTCAGAGTGCTTGGGTAGATTGAGTTCTCAGTACAGTTATCATCATGTGGATGCCCCATGTAGCTTCCAATTAGGAAATCACAACTAATTTTACTCTCCAACCAGACTGAAATATAAAAGAGACAGATAAGACCTTCATAGTGAGGTGTGAACAGAGATTTCGGGAAAGCAGAATTCATGAATATCAACTTTGAGAAGCGTTCAATTAAAAATGCAAAGGCAGAGCTCTCTGAAAAACGGGAAGGCTCGGATGAAAGGAGAGAGATTAGTGAGAACCCCTGCAACGAATGCACTGTTTTCATACAATGTCCTAATCAAGAGACAAGAGGCAGTTGTGAAGCAGTGAGCTGGGAACAATGCCTTTCCCAGGGAAGTAGTCACTACGAAACAAGGGCTGCGGTAGTACGATACTGACTCGTATGCATGAAAAAGAATAATTACTTTCAGACATTGTGTTTGACATCTGGTGAGCTTCCTTGGTCCAAAACAAAAAACCCTAGAAACTGGAAAGTAGTGGGTTATTTTTCCCTTGGCTTTCAAAATTCCTATTTTTCTCACTGCACATTTCATATTATCCCAATTATCTAAGTTGGTGCATTAATATAGAAATACTATGATCTTCCATTTTCCCTAATTAAGACTATTAGGAAGACATTTTATGCTCTTATTTTTTTAATGAAATTCAATTTAAAGTCACTGTATCAGATCTTATTAGCTGCTACATTATAACATATAATATTTCATTGGGGGCAAAATGCCTAAATCAAAAATTAGATCCAAACTTCAAGAATACAAACTATGATAGTAACATAGTCATGGTCTTTTGCATATATTTCATCCTGTACAAGAAAAAAAAAAAAAAAACTTCCCTTGTGTCAAATTTTAATCAAGCATGTCCCTAGGAAAAAGTATGACATGGGAGACTGTGAAGACTTTTTATCATTCCATCTTTTTAATAATAGGTTGTCTAAATTAAAAGTCCCATTATTTTAAGGAGGGTGTGAGAGGTGAAGAAAGGTTGAGTCACACTAAGTAGGTCACTTTTATTCAATAAATTTATTGAAAGTATATTCAAGTATATACTTAAGAAAGTATATTTAAGTGTTAACTGCATTGTGAACATGAAGCTGACCACAGTGGGATGGGGTAACACACTGGAGAAAGACGTGACCAGCATACACTAGCTGCTCATACAGGATTTTTAAACTAGCTCTGTAAAGTCCTTATTCTTTTACCTAAAGAAACATACAATCTAATTGGGATTAACAAACATTCTCTCAACTAATGTTCAAATTATCTGTAAGGAAGGAAATATTTTTCAGCTAATTTTTTAAATGAGGAAACTGAGGTTCTGAAAAGTTAATTTGCCCAGCCAAGCTCAGAGAACTAGAAAGTGTGGAGCAAGGAATTCAGCCCTGTCTGTCTGGCTCTGGAAGCCAGGCTATCAACTAGGATCTGCATCTTTCAGCTGCTGATGTTTCACTCTTCTGAGAACTAAAGAACGCCCTCAGTGATCTCCTGCTAGTCCTTCAGTCTTGGCCTCTTTTTAGTATGCTTTCTTCCCTTATCTATGATTCTCCCTTAGAAGCATTATAGAAGGACAATTCAGCCTCATAAGGGAAATCTTCCAATATTAATTATTAAAACACAAGTAAACCCATACCCCAAAAACTTTAGGGAAAATCATTTTCAAGTAAAACCTTAGGGCTGCCTGGCAAGCCACTTTGCATGTGCCCAGAGCTCAGAACAACCACCACCAGGACAATTGATACTCCAGGATGTTTTCTTTGTCATTGCTGGACAGGAAGGAGCTTTCTCAATGATTTTCTGTCACCACTTGAAAGTGATAAGCTCTATGAACAGTTTAACGGCCAAATAAAGGATTTCTGGATACCCCACATTGGGGATTCTCAATTTTGCTGTGCTCTCAGTATATCTCATAGGTATGCTTCGAGGACACATCGACGTTCAAATTTTCACCAGGGCTCAGCATAGTCTATTTCTTTTAGAACAGCTCACACTGGTGGAGCTCAGATGAGACTAAAGATAAAGCATCTTAGGAAGTGAACAATCAATATAATACACGTCCTCAGTTTTAAGCTTATGGGAACAGAAAGGTTTTTTTTTTGTTTAAGGTCTACATTTTTTAAGCCTTAATAAATTTGAATAATAAGGACTGTACAGTGGGGAAATATGCCAGAAAATAAAAATGATGAGTGGGATTCCCTAACAGGAATGGGTTGCTTCATAGGAAGATATCTGGTTTCCTGTTTTTCTTTTGTTTACAGAATTAAATACTTAAACTATAGCATTTTTTCCTGAGACTCTATTACTCTTGAAGGAGTACAGCCACTCTTGACCGAAAGACTTCATCCATCCAGCCAGAATTGGAACTGAGAAAACCGGCAGCTCTGATTCCCCTCCAAAAATGACAGGTTACCAAAAGCCACAGAAACTGGAACTTCCAGAAACACCACAGAATTGCTCTCACCCAATTTTTCTGTAAAGTCTGATTTGTAGCCTATCAATAGACTGCACTGCGTTCTTCCTATGATTCCCATACAATTTTCCATCAGACATCGTAAGGACCATATAACATGTTCCTGCTGCTGCTGCTGCTAAGTCGCTTCAGTCGTGTCTGACTCTGTGCGACCCCATAGACAGCAGCCCACCAGGCTCCCCAGTCCCTGAGATTCTCCAGGCAAGAACACTGGAGTGGGTTGCCATTTCCTTCTCCAATGCGTGAAAGTGAAAAGTGAAAGTGAAGTCGCTCAGTCGTGTCTGACTCTTAGCGACCCCATGGACTGCAGCCTACCAGGCTCCTCTGTCTGTGGGATTCTCCAGGCAAGAGTACTGGAATGGGGTGCCATTGCCTTCTCCCTACTTCCAGTTTATTGTAAAGCCACCCCAGGAATTAGTCTTTATGTCAACAGATTTTCTATTATGCCTCCAAAAGACCTCAAAGCCACGAGGAGCAGAATGTTTAAAGTTTATCCATGCAATGCCAGTGATGCGTCCTTTACCTTTTTCCTTACCATTTGGAGATAAAGAAAATGATTTTTACTTTTTGAAGTCAAGTCCTTCAACCATTCAGTTTTGTCAGGGTAAAAAATCTTGTCCTAGCCCTGCAAATCCTTTCTCAAGGGTCTTCAATACCTTCTTAGTCTGCCCAGAACTGTGCTTTTATCCAATTCATAGGCAGTCAGTAAGAGTGATTACTTCTCTCCACCCCTTACCCACTGCAGGCGCACTGTAAACATAAACCTCAAAGGCTTGATGCCATTGTAGTTTGAAATGTGCATGTCTTAGATTTCATCAAGAAAATAGAAGGGAGGTTAGGCCCCCCGTCACATGCTCCATAGCACTCTGTGCTTCTCCTTTACCGTCCTCATCACACTTCTAATTACTTGTTCAATGTCACTATCTAATTACTTGTTCCCCACATGTTCTCAATTAAGACTTTTAGAGGCCCTAAGCTCTGACAGGATAATGGTGTCTCTTCCAACACCATATGGATTTTGAAATTAAGAAGAAAATCAAAACTTTTAAATAAGTTTAAGATGTCCAGCAAGATTTTATTTCCCATGATGACTGCTCCAACACGTTACCCCAAGTATCATATACCAAGCTTAATTTTTAAATAGGAGGGGGAGGGCACATCTCTGGTGGGTGCCTAAGCAGTAGGTCTTTCTTTGGGGAATCCAGAACCATTTCTACACAAATTGTAAGCTTCATGAGGACCAAAGCTGTATGTGTCTTGATCGAAATGTAGTCATACCATGCCTGAGCTAAAATAGGTTCTTAATACATGTCTCATGAAAGGATAAGAGAAGGACTAAGTGAACAAGTGGGTGAGTGAATAAGTGAGTAGATGATGGAGAGTTAAGAAGAGAATGAGATAGGAAAAAAATGTGAAAGGGAGAAAAGGAGGGAAGGAAAAAAGGGAGGTCGGGAGGAGGAAGAGAATGAAAGGAGACAGAAGGGCAGGAGTGAGTAAAACCAGTTGGTTACTATCTTAATTTTGCAATAATTTAGGGGAAAGATGTACCAGGAGTAGATACTGTAGTCCATTGCGAGAGCTCAAAGAATTATCTGTTTTGTTATAGGTTAATTCCAGAATAAATGTTGCCTTCATCCTTTTATAGAATTATGAACTGTGTATTTACTTACATGACATAATTTTCAAAAATGTGACAGTCTGTTGCTCACATTGTCTTTGTCATAGAATTAGAGAAATGTAGCATAAACTTTAAATCTGCAGCTGTCATCCAATCAGTGAGGAGGGCCTGCCGTGCAGACAACCCTGTGATACATGGAGTTAGCTATTCAACTGCTATAGTCCTTTGGACTTTCAATTTCTGTCACCCTGGAAAAGGAACAGCATTTGTGCTGACAGCTTTTTCTTTTTCCCAATTCACCCCTTCGTAATGAAGCTATTCCAAACAGAGGTGTGCATTTAAATAAATTTTACAAGCCATATCAAAACAGAAATATTAACAATACTCCTTGCCAAAAAAAAAAAAAAAAATCCCATGCAAATTACAGGGAACTTACAGACACAAAACATTTAGCCAAAATAGGGCTTTTAGATGACATACATCTTATAAGTGTCAACAACCAGCAATAATATTCAGAGATTTCTGTTCTTCCTTTTTCTTGATAAGAACAAAAGTACGCTTTGGCATAGCATTCAAATTTGTCAAATAAGCACCCAAGAATGGATGTATTGTCCAATCTAAAGTTTAGTAGAGAAGGCCCATATGTTGTTTAAAAAAAGCTCCTGTATCTTTAGGTCCCCAACTCCGAATGTGACAAGGATATTATTATCCACTAGAGTTATAAAGCCTTTTATAGAGATATTTCCCCCCTTAGCCCAGTTATTTTAATTTGTGCACAGATTTTAGCACAGGCAATTTCCCCCTGCAAGGGCCTTTCACTAATAGAATTATACTATCTTAGCACAAAATGGCCTTTGGTTCTTAGTCCACTGGGCTCAAAAGATTATGGTGGAGAGTTTTCCACACCACCCAGGAACCCACCATTATCGGTACTGAACACCCCAATCCACTACATCCTTCAAGAGGCTACACAGCTGGGCCCAGCATGAAAATGACAAGCATTAGGAAACTCCAAGAGTTTATTTTCCTCTAGCTGGGCATCTTGGCTTCTGGACTCCCGTCAATGCCATCACAATGCATGCCTTTCAATAAAAAGTGATCCTAACAGGATTAAATGTAATTGAGAGTCAATAAGGAGAAGTTTGCCATCGGGCAGAATTATAATAGACAGTGTGATCAGAAGGAAGAGAATCTGGAAGGTGTTCAGAGCCCATTCTACTGTAAAATGAAATACAGAAAATAGAAAAAAAAATTATTCTCAGTCAAACCCCTTCACTAATTCCATCTTGCACACGAATCAATTCACAGTCTATTAAAGTGCTAAGAGCCATGTATTGTCATTTATGGGGAGGAAAAAGAGAGAGAGAGTGGAAAACAAGTATGATTTCTACACCAGTCTTCTCTGTGGCTATGCAGATAAAATGTTTTCGGTTCTGCCTGACATGTGAACACTACCCACAAAAGGGTCATGGAGCCCAATAAAGAATCATATTTGAAGCAGTGAAAGTGTTAATTGCTCAGTTGTGTCTGACTCTTTCTGACGCCATGGATTGTAGCCCACGAGGCTCTTCCATCTATGGCATTCTCCAGGTCTATTGGAGTGGATAGCTGTTCCTTTCTCCAGGACCCAAGGACCAAACCCAGGTCTCCCATATTGCAGGCGGATTCTTTACTAGCTGAGCCACCTGGGAAGCAGTTCAGTTCAGTTCAGTTGCTCAGTTGTGTCCAACTCTTTGTGACCCAATGAACCACAGTGCATCAGGCCTTCCTGTCCATCACCAACTCCCGGAGTCCACCCAAACCCGTGTCCATCGAGTCAATGATGCCATCCAACCATCTCATCCTCTGTCGTCCCCTTCTCCTCCTGCCCTCAATCTTTCCCAGCATCGGGGTCTTTTCCAATGAGTCAGCTCTTCACATCAGGTGGCCAAAGTGTTGGAGTTTCAGCTTCAACATCAGTCCTTCCAATGAACACCTAGGACTGATCTCCCTTAGGATGGACTAGTTGGATCTCCTTGCAGTCCAAGGGACTCTCAAGAGTCTTCTCCAACACCATAGTTCAAAAGCATCAATTCTTCAGCACTCAGCTTTCTTTATAGTCCAACTCTCACATCCATACGTGACGAATGGAAAAACCATAGCCTTGACTAGATGGACCTTTGTTGGCAATGTAATGTCTCTGCTTTTTAATATGCTGTCTAGGTTGGTCATAACTTTCCTTCCAAGGAGTAAGCATCTTTTAATTTCATGGCTGCAATCACCATCTGCAGTGATTCTGGGAAGCAGGATGGTTCCCAAATCTTCACTCAGCGGGCAGCAGCTTTAGAAAGGCAAGTCATTCTCTGGAAGGCAGCCCTCCATCCCCTGGGCAGGGTGGATCTGGAAAATTAATGGAGGAATGGAGTACTGGATTGGAACTCTAGTCCAGAAAAAAATAACCCTCCATAGCCAAAGGGACGAGCTGCTGCTTTCTTAGATCTGCCAATGGATGCCCTTCACCAAATCACTGCTTTAGTACCAATGAAAGGGATAAGGAAGCAAAGTGAGCATGTAGCAAGAGGTGACTGCCTGAAATTAATTCCCTAATTTTCGAGTCTTTGCACTAATATTAATAGAAAAAAACGGTAATATCTACCCTTTAAAGGACACTGTAATTATCACTGAGTGGAGAGTGTTCTAAGTTATGTTAACTGTACGATTTCATCTAAATTTTCACTATGAGGATTTCCCTGGCAGCCCAGTGGTTAAGACTGAGCACTTGCAATATGAAGGATACAAGTTCAATCCCTGGTCAGGGAATTAAAATCCCACATACCTTGCAGGGTGGCAAAATAAATAAATAAATAAATTCTCACTATAGTCCTATAAAGTAGGACTTTTTTGTGTTAGTTTTATGGTGGGTTTTTTGTGCTTGGGATCTTGGTTCCTCTACCAGAGATAGAAACAGTGCCCCCTGAAGTAGACTCTTGAAGTCCTAACCACTGGACTGCCAGGGAATTCCCAATAGGTAGTTTTATTTTAATTCTTAAATACAGATGAGGGAAAGAAAAATCAGAGGTCAAATGTTTAATACACAGTTATAAGTTGCTTAGTTATGCCAGATATCACACTACATACTAGAAATATTAAGACCTCAAAGTTGATTGCCATCAAGAAGGGCAAACAAAAACATTATTGTGACAGAGATAATGAATCGGTCCCAATCTGCCCACCTGTTCTCCTAAGAAGAACTGGCCTAGACCCTGCCTCCTACCCCCAGCAAAATTTATGCTTTCCACTTTCATATTTTTAATATATTATTTTTATATTACATTATTTTCCCTTGCCTATGGAGTCATACTGTTCTTTTCATACTGTTCATGGGGTTCTCAAGGCAAGAATACTGTAGTGGTTTGCCATTCCCTTCTCCAGTGGACCACATTCTGTCAAATCTCTCCACCATGACCCGCACGTCTTGGGTTGCCCCACGGGCATGGCTTAGTTTCATTGAGTTAGACAAGGCTGTGGTCCTAGTGTGATTAGATTGACTAGTGAGTATGGTTTCAGTGTGTTTGCCCTCTGATGCCCTCTTGCAACACCTACCATCTTACTTGGGTTTCTCTTACCTTGGGCGTGGGGTATCTCTTCACAGCTGCTCCAGCAAAGCGCAGGCATTGCTCCTTACCTTGGACGAGGGGTATCTCCTCACCGCCGCCCTTCCTGACCTTCAATGTGGGATAGCTCCTCTAGGCCCTCCTGCGCCCTCGCAGCCATGGCTCCTTGGACATGGGGTTGCTCCTCCCCACCACCGCCCTTGGCCTCGGGCTTAGGGGTGTGGGGTAGCTCCTCCAGACCTACAAGACCTTTTAGAACTAACACCCAAAAAAGACGTCCTTTTCATTATAGGGGACTGGAATGCAAAAGTAGGAAGTCAAGAAACACCTGGAGTAACAGGCAAATTTGGCCTTGGAATACGGAATGAAGCAGGGCAAAGGCTAATAGAGTTTTGCCAAGAAAATGCACTGGTCATAACAAACACCCTCTTCCAACAACACAAGAGAAGACTCTACACATGGACATCACCAGATGGTCAACACCAAAATCAGATTGATTATATATTCTTTGCAGCCAAAGATGGAGAAGTTCTATACAATCAGCGAAAACAAGACCAGGAGCTGACTGTGGCTCAGACCATGAACTCCTTATTGTCAAATTCAGACTTAAATTGAAGAAAGTAGGGAAAACCACTAGACCATTCAGGTATGACCTAAATCAAATCCCTTATGATTATACAGTGGAAGTGAGAAATAGATTTAAGGGCCTAGATCTGATAGATAGAGTGCCTGATGAGCTATGGAATGAGGTTTGTGACATTGTACAGGAGACAGGCCCATTCCCATAGAAAAGAAATGCAAAAAAGCAAAATGGTTGTCTGGGGAGGCCTTACAAATAGCTGTGAAAAGAAGAGAAGCAAAAAGCAAAGGAGAAAAGGAAAGATATAAGCATCTGAATGCAGAGTTCCAAAGAATAGCGAGATAAGAAAGCCTTCTTCAGCGATCAATGCAAAGAAATAGAGGAAAACAACGGAATGGGAAAGACTAGGGATCTCTTCAAGAAAATCAGAGATACCAAAGGAACATTTCATGCAAAGATGAGCTTGATAAAGGACAGAAATGGTATGAACCTAACAGAAGCAGAAGATATTAAGAAGAGATGGCAAGAATACACAGAAGAACTGTACAAAAAAGATCTTCACGACCCAGATAATCACGATGGTGTGATCACGGACCTAGAGCCAGACATCCTGGAATGTGAAGTCAAGTGGGCCTTAGAAAGCATCACTATGAACAAAGCTAGTGGAGGTGATGGAATTCCAGTTGAGCTATTCCAAATCCTGAAAGATGATGCTGTGAAAGTGCTGCACTCAATATGCCAGCAAATTTGGAAAACTCAGCAGTGGCCACAGGACTGGAAAAGGTCAGTTTTCATTCCAATCCCAAAGAAAGGCAATGCCAAAGAATGCTCAAACTACTGCACAATTGCACTCATCTCACACGCTAGTAAAGTAATGCTCAAAATTCTCCAAGCCAGGCTTCAGCAATATGTGAACCATGAACTTCCTGATGTTCAAGCTGGTTTTAGAAAAGGCAGAGGAACCAGAGATCAAATTGCCAACATCCGCTGGATCATGGAAAAAGCAAGAGAGTTCCAGAAAAACATCTATTTCTACTTTATTGACTATGCCAAAGCCTTTGTGTGGATCACAATAAACTGTGGAAAATTCTGAAAGAGATGGGAATACCAGAACACCTGATCTGCCTCTTGAGAAATTTGTATGCAGGTCAGAAAGCAACAGTTAGAACTGGACATGGAACAACAGACTGGTTCCAAATAGAAAAAGGAGTTCGTCAAGGCTGTATATTGTCACCCTGTTTATTTAACTTATATGCAGAGTACATCATGAGAAATGCTGGGCTGGAAGAAACACAAGCTGGAATCAAGATTGCTGGGAGAAATATCAATAACCTCAGATATGCAGATGACACCACCCTTATGGCAGAAAGTGAAGAGGAACTCAAAAGCCTCTTGATGAAAGTCAAAGTGGAGAGTGAAAAAGTTGGCTTAAAGTTCAACATTCAGAAAACGAAGATCATGGCATCCGGTCCCACCACTTCATGGGAAATAGATGGAGAAACAGTGGAAACAGTGTCAGACTTTATTTGGGGGGGCTCCAAAATCACTGCAGATGGTGACTGCAGCCATGAAATTAAAAGATGCTTACTCCTTGGAAGGAAAGTTATGACCAACCTAGATAGCATATTCAAAAGCAGAGACATTACTTTGCCAACAAAGGTTCGTCTAGTCAAGGCTATGGTTTTTCCAGTGGTCATGTATGGATGTGAGAGTTGGATTGTGAAGAAGGCTGAGCGCCGAAGAATTGATGCTTTTGAACTGTGGTGTTGGAGAAGACTCTTGAGAGTCCCTTGGACTGCAAGGAGATCCAACCAGTCCATTCTGAAGGAGATCAGCCCTGGGATTTCTTTGGAAGGAATGATGCTAAAGCTGAAACTCCAGTACTTTGGCCACCTCATGCGAAGAGTTGACTCATTGGAAAAGACTCTGATGCTGGGAGGGATTGGGGGCAGGAGGAGAAGGGGACGACAGAGGATGAGATGGCTAGATGGCATCGCTGACTCGATGGATGTGAGTCTGAGTGAACTCCGGGAGTTGGTGATGGACAGGGAGGCCTGGCATGCTGTGATTCATGGGGTCACAAAGAGTCAGACACAACTGAGCGACTGATCTGATCTGATGGAGTCATATCTGACCACCCTACCTAGCAGAGAACTCTCTCCCCTCTTTGGTGGTGGTGTTATTCAGTCGCTCAGTCATGTCCAACTCTTTGCGACCCCATAGACTGCAGCATGCCAGGCTTCCCTGCCCTTCACTATCTCCCAGAGTTTGTTCAAACTCATGTCCATTGAGTTGATGATGCCGTCCAATCATCTCATCCTCTGTTACCCCCTTCTCCTCCTGCCCTCAATCATGCCTAGCATCAGAGTCTTTTCCAATGAGTCAGCTCTTTGCATCAGGTGGCTAAAGTATCGGAGCTTCAGCTTAAGCATCAGTCCTTCCAATGAATACTCAGGGTTGATTTCCTCCCCCTCTTAGCATCTGGAAAATTCACCCAGCATCATTTGTCATCATTTCATGTCTCTCTTCTAGTTCCCAAACCAGACCATGAGTTTCTGAGTCTTGCATCTCTACAATGCATTGCACAGTTTAGTTTGATAAATATGTACTGATTAGGCTGCTGGAAACCACTTCTAATTACTATAAAAGTAATGGCAACTTTCAGTTGCCAGTCCAATGTGTAAGGAGCTTGTAAGTCGTTGCTCCGGTTCTAAGGACAAGAAGAAAGCCAAACAAACTGAAAATGAACAATTCTTCATAGTTCTGTCAGAGAATTGAGGTCACAGGAGAAAAATGCTGTCACAAAAATTGGTGAGACAATGAATCACAAGTTTCCAGAGTAAAAACCTTTGCAGAAACCAGGAAAGGTTCCTGCAAAGAGGAAGTAAACATAATGGCTCACACTCATCATGTCCAACATCTCTGAACATGTGACATCTATCAGTTTAACCTTCACAACAGCCTTAGGATGAGCCCATTTTACAGATAGGGAAACTGAGGCTCAGGGACACTCAGTAACGTACTTCATGTCACATATCAGAAACTGAAAGTGCTAGTCACTCAGTCGTGTCTGACTCTTCACAACAATATGGACTGTAGCCCACCAGGCTCCTTTGTCTGTAGAATTTTTCAGACAGGAATACTAGAGTGAGTTGTCATCCCCTTCTTCAGGGGATCTTCCCTATGTAGGGATTGAACCCAGGTCTCCCATGTCAGAGATAGGATTTAAATGCAGGTGAATTGGTTCTTAAAGATTCTTAATGATTACACTCTATTGACCCGGTGTTTCTGTGTGTGCTCACTCTCTAAGTTATGTTTGACTTTTTGTGACCCCATGGACAGTAGCCTGCCAGGCTTCTCTGTCCATGGAATTTTCTAGGCAAGAATATTGGAGCAGGTTGCGATTTCCTACTCTAGGGTATCTTCCCAATCTAGGGGTCAAACTCACGTCTCTTGCATTGGCAGGTGAGTTCTTTACCACTGAGCCACCCGAGAAGCCCATATTGGCCTGGTATCAGGGACCAATACCACCACTCAAGCAAGGTCACATAAACCAGTTATGGGTCAGGTGTTACCTAGAGACCTTGGGAAATCCTGGAAAACTGGGCTCCATTTACTCTCCACAAGAGACATTAACTCTCACAATTGGGAATCTAACCCAGAGCTTCTGCCGTCTCCCCATCTCACCTACTCAGTTCAGTTCAGTTCAATTGCTCAGTCATGTCCTACTTTTTGTGATCACATGGACTGCAGCACGTCACACTTCCCTATCACCAACTACCGCAGCCTACACAAACTCTTGACCATTGTGTCGATAATGCGATGGTCAAGAGTTTGTGTAGGCTCCGGTAGACATCCCCCTCTCCTTCTGCCTTCAATCTTTCCCAGCATCAGGCTCTTTTCCAATGAATTGGTTCTTCGCATCAGGTGGCCAAAGTATTGGAGTTTCAGCTTCAGCATCAGTCCTTCCAGTGAATATTCAGGACTAATTGCCTTTAGGACAGACTGGTGGATCTCCTTGCAGTCCTTCTCCAACACCATAGTTCAAAAGCATCAATTCTTCAGCACTCAGCTTTCTTTATAGTTCCAACTCTTGCATCCATACATGACTATTGGAAAAAACATAGCTTTGACTAGATGGACCTTTTTTGGTAAAGTAAAGTCTCTGTTTTTTAATATGCTGCCTAGGTTGGTCATAGCTTTTCATCCAAGGAGCAAGTGTCTTTTAATTTCATGGCTGCAGTCACCATCTGCAGTGATTTTGGAGCCCCCCAAAATAAAGTCTCTCACTGTTTCCACTGTTTCCCCATCTATTTGCCATGAAATGATGGGATTGGATGCCATGATCTTAGTTTTTTGAATATTTAGCTTTACGCTAATTTTTTCACTCTCCTTTCACTTTCATCAAGAGGCTCTTTAGTTCCTCTTAGCTTTCTGCCATAAGGGTAGTGTCATCTGCCTATCTGAGGTTATTGATATTTCTCCCTGCAATCTTGATTCCAGCTTGTGCTTCCTCCAGCCCAGCATTTTGCATGATTTACGTTGCATATAAGTTAAGTAAGCAGGGTGACAATATACAGCCTTGACATACTCCTTTCCCTATTTAGAACCAGTCTGTTGTTCCATGTCCAGTTTTAACTGTTGCTTCTTGACCTGTATACAGATTTCTCAGGAGGCAGGTCAGGTGGTCTGGTATTCTCATCTCTTTCAGAATTTTCCACAGTTTGTAGTATTCCACAGTCAAAGGCTTTGGCATAGTCAATAAAGCAAAAGTAGATGTTTTTCTAGAACTCTCTTGCTTTTTCAATGAACCAGTGGATTTGGCAATTTGATCTCTGGTTCCTCTGCCTTAAATCCAGCTTGAACATCTGGAAATTCACGGTTCACATACTGTTAAAGCCTGGCTTGGAAAATTCGGAGCATTGCTTTGCCAGCATGTGAGATGAGTGCAATTATGCAGTAGTTTGTGCCAAAGAATGCTCGAACTACTGCACAGTTGCACTCATCTCACACGCTAGCAAAGCAATGCTCTCACCTATTGCCACCATCTATAAGGTTTCTTCTCCCTTCCTGCTGCCACAACCCATAACTATAAGGCCACCATGAGTGCCTCTACACCAAAACGTCTTCTAATTTCATTCTTTGCGGCTCATCATGCTTTGTGCTCTGTACTGTATCCCTCCCAGGACAACTAGAGCCTAAAATATCATGATCAGTGATGAGTATGTGTTCTCCAGGTAGGGAACACTGCTAGTAATTAAACAGTATTAATTCCATCAGCTTTGATTTATTCTGCTCTCTCAATAATGAAGCTCAATCTTCTGTTTTCTTTCTGCCTAGCACTGAGCAATAGAGTTGGTGTTTAAGGATTACCATATAAATCTACTTTTTGGTCAGCTAGTGCTGGGGAATTTTTTCAATATATTACAAATGTATTCATTATTCTCTCATTCACAAAAATAATTAAAACCTACAGGCCAAATACAAATTCCCAGACCACAAAAGCCTGACTGGCACTCTGCTGCCAAATACCAAGGTTGCAAGTGTCTTAGTTTATGGGTTTCTTAATGAGAACTTGTACTGCTCATTCAATAAAGGACTTAAGTGGACATTTCCTGGTGTTCACAGGAATGTTAAAACAAGCCCCATATAACAAAATGAAAAGGACATACTAAAACTTTCTGCATGTTTTTAGGAACTCAGAAATGAATTACCCTAAAACTATCAAAAAAAAAAAAAAACTCTAAAAGTGATCCCCAGGATGCTAATAATGTGTTCACAATCTCTTTAAAAAAAAATCAAAAAAGGAGGGTAAAGAGAAATACAAGTGGATCCAATCCATCATTGTGATATTCAAGTTTCTCCTTAGATAAAACAGACATAAAACATGTGCTTAACAAGCCTCAGATGACCTTCAAGACATCTGAAGTCCAGTATCTATGGATTTGTAAGTATAATTAACAACTCCTGTTTTTCCATCTAAAGAATCCAAGTTCTGTTTCTCTGACAGGCAAAAGCCAATCAATTTTGTTCCCAAATGCTAATACAAGCAATTTTAAAATAACATTAATTAAAATATTACCAAGGCTGTTAGGGTTTGTGCTGGGGGATTTTTTTTCCCCTCTCTTTAACCTATTGTAATTTTTATTTACAGGGCTAATGAGGGAAACACTGGTTGATCCATCTCTGGGACAAAGAGCTGGCCTTTCAAATACAGCAGAAATCTGTGGAGGCTACCACACAGCCAGGCTACATGGCCATGGCAGCTAGATTGTTTGTTTCACCTGGCAGACCAAAAGTAACAGATCATTTTATCACAGTGCGAGGAACAATTTTCTGGTTTTGGTAACGAAAATACAATGCTCATCTGTATTGTTGTAAAACTTATAAATATGTCCTGTAGGATAAGTAATATTCAAAGCAACGTCCTAATTAAAAGGAAAGCTCAGTTATCTTGCAAGATAATATAAGGAAGGCACATAAATTGTAAATAAGATACATGGTAAAAATGAAAAAGACAGGCTGGATAGGAGAGGAATAAAATAAGATTTGGAAACCTGCTGTCTAAATGAACACAAATTGTGAGATTATGTCTCATTGAACAATAAAAATAACAAACCAGTGGCAAAGATGTAATAGAATTTCCTATGTAAACCATTTTAATCTTAATATAATTTTCCCTAGCGCATCCACATTTATTGAACTACTACGACCATTTCTTTCTCGCTCTGACCAAAGTTACTGAGAGAATGTACTTTGATATAAATAATTTCCTGATTATGAACATGAAAACAGTCCAGAAATTGACCACAGTGTTTTGTTGTTATTAACTTTTTATTTTGTATTGGAGTATAGCCACTTAACAATGCTGTGGTAGTTTCAGATGAACAGCAAAGGGACTCAGCCATACATACACATGTATCCATTCTCCCCCAAACCCCTCCTTGCATGCAGGCTACCGCATAACGTAGAGCAGAGTTCCATGTGGTTATACAGTAGTAGGTCCTTGTTGGTTATACATTTTAAATATAGCAGTGACCATAGTGTTTTTTAAAAATGACAGGACATCTGTTCAGGCCTCAAGCCCTAGGAGAATCACAAAATATCTGCCATTTCCTCAAGGAAGCAGATGGAGAGTACAGAAAACCAACTTTCCCATTTCTTCCTGCATAAAGTAACTCCACACATTTGTTTCTTTTTTACTTTTTTTTTAAAAAAAATGCAGAGACGACTTCTATGATACCCTGATCTAGAGTGATGGCCACCTGATGCAAAGAACTGACTCATTGGAAAAGACCCTGATGCTGGAAGGATTGAAGGCGGGAGGAGAAGGGGACGACAGAGGATGAGATGGTTGGATGGCATCACCAGCTCAATGGACATGAGTTTGAGTAAACTCCGGGAATTGGTG
The DNA here is from genome assembly GCF_055505025.1 of Bos grunniens. Classification (NCBI taxonomy): domain Eukaryota; kingdom Metazoa; phylum Chordata; class Mammalia; order Artiodactyla; family Bovidae; genus Bos; species Bos grunniens. The sequence goes on from NC_141170.1 coordinate 76,101,312, forward strand.
ATGGACAGGGAAGCCTGGCGTGCTGCAGTTCATCGGGTCGCAAAGAGTTGGACACGACTGAGCAACTGAACTGAACTGATCTAGACTGTGCTGGACAGAAACAGAGCTGATGCCAGGGAAGAGCCAGGGCCAGTAAACATTGATGTGGCTTAAGGAAGAGGACCATTGGTGTGGCCTCAGTTTCTCAGTCTGCAAAATGGGATGATAATACTTATCTCACCACTTCAGGCCTGATACATGAATGTTTAGTAAGTATTACTTGAACATGGATATGAAGGCACAAACTGTACATATGTAAAAGATTCACTGGAGTAAAGCCATGAAGTCCAGAGGGGGCCCTACATCTCCTTCAGGCTTTACTGAGGAAGCTGAGTAAAATATCCAAGTCCAACCAACCTCACATATATCTCAGACAATTCAAACACCAAGGCAACAAACTATACCCTCCTTTGCTTATGCTCATGTTAGTCAGTTAACTCATATTTATTTTCTGGTTGTCATCAATGTTCTAATGGATCCTCAATTTTTAAAAATACCCAGAAGTAGAGACCATACCCTGCTCATTCTTTTGTTTTTAATGTGGTGTCACTATTATGCCAAAGTCTTTGACAATGTAGATCAGGACAAACTGTGGAAAAATATTCAAGAGCTAGGAATACCAGACCATGTTACCTGCCTCCTGAGAAATCTGTATGCAGGTGAAGAAGCAACAGTTAGAACTGGACATGGAACAATAGACTGGTTCCAAATTGGGAAAGGAGTACTTCAAGGCTATATATTGTCACCCTGCTTATTTAACTTATATTCAGAGTACATCATGCATAATACCAGGCTGGATGAAGCACAAGTTGGAATCAAGATTACTGGGAGAAATATCAATAACCTCAGATATGCAGATGACACCACCCTTATGGCAGAAAGCTAAGAGGAACTAAAGAGCCTCTTGATGAAAGTGAAAGAAGAGAGTGAAAAAACTGGCTTAAAACTCAGCATTCAAAAAACTCAGATCATGGCATCCAGTCCCATCACTTCATGGCAAACATATGGGGAGCAATGGAAACAGTGAGAGCCTTATTTTGGGGGGCTCCAAAATCACTGCAGATGGTGACTGTAGCCATGAAATTAAAAGACGCTTGCTCCTTGGAACAAAAGCTATGACCAACCTAGACAGCATATGAAAAAGCAGAGACATTACTTTACCAAAAAAGGTCCATCTAGTCAAAGCCATGGTTTTTCCAGTAGTCATGTATGTATTTGAGAGTTGGACTATAAAGAAAGCTGAATGCCGACAAATTGACGCTTTTTAACTGTCGTGATGGAGAAGACTTTTGAGAGTATTTTGGACTGAAAAGAGATCAAACCAGTCAATCATAAAGGAAATTAGTCCTAAATATTCATTGGAAGGACTGATGCTGAAACTGAAACTCGAATACTTTGGCCACTTGATGTGAAGAACTGACTTATTGGGAAAGACCCTGATGCTAAGATAGATTGAAGGCAGGAGGAGAAGGGGACAACAGAGGATGAGATGGTTGGATGGCATCACCGACTCGATGGACATGAGTTTGAGCAAGCTCCGGGAGTTGGTGATATACAGGGAAGTCCATGGCATCGCAGAGTCGGACATGACTGAGCGACTGAACTAACTAATAGTGTAGGAATACAATTGCTATTAAATGACAATGCTCAAATACTTCTTTTGCTATTCACATTCTGGTCTGTGTTATTCATTTATTATTTTCCAAAAGTTTATCAGGCATGAGAGACATGTACTTGCTCATGTATAGCTATATGCCAAACATGAACCAATCAACTTTATTAAGTAGGTTATTAATTAATTCTTTTGGTGAACAGAATGTATAAAGATATAATGTGACTTTTTTCATGTGCCCTTTATTAATTTTTTAAAATGCTTCATCAGCTCTATCAAGTCATCTATTCATAAGTTTTCCAAATCTTCAAATACAATTTCAAGTACTCTGCCAGTTCTTTTTCTTTTCAGCTGCAGAACTCTCTCCTGAAGTTCTCTGATAATGTGACTAACTTTTAATTTTGATATCTATACTAGATTAAACAGCAGAAAGTTATGGACAGTGGACCTGCTAAGGCAAATAACAGTTTATGTAAACAAAAAAAAATAGTTTCATAAACAAGCCTTCTTAAATTAAGCGATCTGTTCTTAGAGTTGCAAATCATGAGCACACCCTATTTATTAATTTTGCATTACTTTTTCTAGAAAAAAAAATCTAAGGATTTAAATTGAAACTACCAAGTCCATCTGATTTCTTAATACAAAAATCAATTACAGTGGTTTTCTACTTATTCAAAAGCCTCATTGATCAAATACAAACAGAGTAAAAGCCATCATTAAATAATTTCCAGGCACTACATATTCAGACTTCATGATCACAGATCAGCTGGTAGGACACAGTGATTACCAAGGCAACTTGAGGATGTCTGCAGGATCACCAAAGCAGATTCCGTTTCCGAGGGCAGAGTCCTTCTCCAGGTGAAATTACCCAGCTATGTTTTCTATGGAAGCCCCTCTAGGCCATTGTTTCGGATGATCTTAGCATACTCCTTGGCTGATGTGTAAGGGACTCGGGGTCTTGCTGGATCTTCAAAATCAACATGGAAGAGACCAAACCGGCTGCTGTATCCCTGGTTCCACTCAAAGTTATCCAGGAGAGACCAGGCACAGTATACTTGAAGATTGACTTTGTCAAGTTGGATAGCTAAAATTACAAAAACAAAAATTTATCAATTACTCAAAGATTTTATGGAAACATAGACAAAATCATTGATGACTAGTATGAGTTGGTAGCCTTCTCCTGCTGAAGATCACAGTGGAAACAGAAGAAGCCTTGTTTCAATCCTCTTTTCCAATTTCCTATTTTAAACAAGCACGGGCTTCATTTAGGATGTTAGATTACACGCCTTGTTATTTGTCAGCCCCCCTGCATCATATGGGGGTGCTCTTTAATCTCTGAATTTCAGCCAAGTCCAAGTATATAAAAGACCCAATTTTTATTAAAAGTGTAAATAAATGAATAAAGAAATTATGACACTAAAAAAAGTTAAATTACATAATTCTAAACATTTGGGGACTTCCCTGGTAGCACAGTGGATAGGAGACCACCTGCAGGGTGGTGCAATGCAGGGGGTGCAGGTTCGATCCCTGGCCCAGGAGGATTCCACATGCTGGAAAGCAACGATTAATAAGCCCATGTGCCACAACTACCGAGCCTGGACTCTTGAGCCTGCTTGCTGAAGCTGGGAGGGCCTGGGTAAAGCAACAAAGACCCAGTGCAGCCAAAAATAAGTAAATAAATAAAATTAAATATTTTTTTAAATATAGTAACTTTTAAAAATTAAAAATTAAAATAAATAATTGGTTATTCACTCATTTTGAAATGCATTTTATTCATTCATCCATTTACTCAATAAATGTCTTTTCAATAACTACTATTTTTTAGATATGAAATACACATATACAGAGTTTCTCCTTAGTACCCTAGAACTGCACTCAGTAAAAACACTACTAGCTTCTAAATTCACCTCCAAGATAATCTAGAAAGCTCATTGATAAACTGGAAAAGAGTGATATCATAGCTGAGGAGGCCCCAGCTCTTACTTTGTGTCCTTATGACCAAATTAATATATATTTTATAATTCTGGAAGTAGAACCTCCAAAATGAAAAGGACCAGCACAGGGTTCTGGCCATGCTTTTACCCCAGACTAAGAAGATACAGACGAAGAAGGCAATGGCACCCCACTCCAGTACTCCTGCCTGGAAAATCCCATGGACAGAGGAGCCTGGTGGGCTGTAGTCCATGGAATCGCTGAGGGTCGGACACGACTCAGTGACTTCACTTTCACTTTTCACTTTCATGCATTGGAGAAGGAAATGGCAACCCATTCGTGTTCTTGCCTGGAGAATCCCAGGGACGGGGGACCCTGGTGGGCTGCCGTCTATGGGATCGCATAGAGTCGGGCAAGACTGAGTGACTTCACTTTCACTTTTCACTTTCATGCATTGGAGAAGGAAATGGCAACCCACTCGTGTTCTTGCCTGGAGAATCCCAGGGACAGGGGACCCTGGTGGGCTGCCGTCTATGGGGTCTCATAGAGTCGGGCAAGACTGAGCGACTTCACTTTCACTTTTCACTTTCATGCATTGGAGAAGGAAATGGCAACCCACTCCAGTGTTCTTGCCTGGAGAATCCCAGGGACGGGGGAGCCTGGTGGGCTGCCGTCTATGGGGTCACACAGAGTCGGACACGACTGAAGCGACTTAGCAGCAGCAGCAGGAAGAAGGTACAGAAATGTTAGGGCATTCTCTCTGCCCCATGTCTAAACTCAGAGTGGTGCCAAAGAACTAGACCACCTCCGCTCCAAATGCACATATGTACAAGCAAAATATCCTATATAATTTCATCTGTGGATGCTCCAGAGCCCATCTACGGACTCCATAGTAAGATACCAAAGGGTGGAGAATTCTTTAAGTACACTAATTTCTATCTTTTAGTCAGGGAATTAAGTTCATTTTTAATTGGCATCTTAAGTTTGGAAAACTCTTAGGTTATATGAATCTTTTTTTTTTTTTTTTGGTTATATGAATCTTTGCATTGAGCATTTTCTTTTCTTAAAACAATAGCAACCAAACCTTATCTGTGGGATTCACTAATATTTGTTTTATTGTGCAGAAATTAAAGGGCAGGTTTTCTTTATAAGATAGACGTATTCCTAAATAAGTTTGGAGAAGGAAATGGCAACCCACTCCAGTATTCTTGCCTGGAGAATCCCACAGACAGAGGAGCCTGGTGGGCTACAGTCCATAGGGTTGCAACAGGTTGGACACGATTGAGCTACTAACACAATTTCTTCCTAAATAAGTCAGATGAAAATGAGCATTTATATAATAAATCAAATTTTAATTTTACCAGGGATTGCTTTCTTTTTTTTTTTTTTTTTCAGTTAAGAACTAAGTAATTGTTCAGATTTTTATTTTGATGCAAAATGACAGTCAACCCAAATGACTCTTCTAACTTCAGCAAAGTAAGATCTACCTTTAATTTTTCCTGTTATGTTTCTGTATTTTTCTGGTCTCTCGAAAGTATTATACCCATGAACACGTGTTGATCTCCAAATCTTGGAATTTTTTTTTCACTGTGGATATTCCATAGACAAATGAAATTGTTTTTACTATAGATATTCCTTTGACAAAAATTTTCCGACAGGTTAACTGATGCATAACCCCTTGACCTTTATGCATGGAGGAATGCAAGGGGCTTTACCTAGAAAGCGCCCTGTGAATGTTCTCAAGGCAGGAATTAAACCAAACTGGACAGATTCCTTTGCAACGAAGTATTGTTGGAAAATGAAATATATACCATTCAAGCACAGCAAGCTTTACAGGAATTAAAACATTTACTAGGTATTCCTTTTCCTTCTACCTGTCCACCTTGCCACATGTGTCTCCTCCCCTATCAACCACAATCTGCAAATACCAAATTTTTAAATAATCTTTTTATATTTAATTTCTGGATGGAGTATATCTAAGAATGAAAATGACCAAAACCAAACACCAGGCAAGAATATAGCAATCTTTTTTGACTACTTTATAATTCAATGTGGGGACATATGAAAATCAGCACTTTTTCTTTCTCATTTGTAGAACTACTGCTCAACAAGCCAGTCTGCCAGGTATGAAGCCAGACAGTTTCTGAAAGCATGCACAGTCCCACCAATCAAGTACGAAAGGATTGATTCATGTACTAAACTGGGGGATAAAAACGATGCCCTGCCTGCTTGGAAGGGAACAAAAAGGAAATCTTGACAATTTCATCGTTATCTGCCAGGAGTTCCGCAGCAGGCACTAAACGGCCCAAGTGACACTGGTGGATATCTCTGCGTTTTCATTGCAGGAACGCTCAAGTAGAGAATTACCTAGTTAGGGCTGAGGAGCTACCCTGCTGGAATCCTTCTCATGGTGCTACCACTGGGAAAAATTACAAAACCGTACTGGAACCTACATGCCTCTCCTGTTCCAATCTCCTCAAGAACAGAAAGAAACCATCGTCGCATTTCTTGGCACTGTGATTTATGAAGTCCCAAATCTATGCAGGAAAAAAACACTCCTGTGAATCCACTCTCTTTCTTTAAGCAGAGTTTCAGGCCAAGTAAACACAGACTGACAAGAACTGCAGATGAGTACCGAGTACATGGGGATGTGAACAAGACACCCATCCCAGAATAACCAGAGTTTGATTTTGAACTAAAAGACCAGTAGGAAAGGTGTCACAGTCAGCAGGTTGAATATAAAGATGAAAGGATTTCTTATCTCATAGCATTGGGATGACGTTGAGTTATTTACAGAGATGGGGATGGACTGAGAGTGTGTCGTACAGAGTGAAGGAAGTCAGGAAAAGAAAAACAAATACCATATATTAACACACATATGCTGCTGCTGCTAAGTCGCTTCAGTCGTGTCCGACTCTGTGCAACCCCACAGACGGCAGTCCACCAGGCGCTCCCGTCCCTGGGATTCTCCAGGCAAGAACACTTATATATATAGAAGCTGAAAAATGGTATAGGTGAACCTATTTGCAGGGCAGGAATAGAGACACGGATGTAGAGAATGATGGGTGGACACCAGTGAGGCGGGGATGAGTTGGGAGACTGGGATTGATGTATATGCACTGCCATGTATAAAACAGATAGCTAATGGAAACCTGCTGCATAGTGCAGGGAGCTCAGCTCAATGCTCTGTGATGACCCAGATGGGTGGGATGTAGGGGAGGCTCAAAAGGGAAGGGACATATGTATACATGTAGCTGATTCACTGCATTGTACAGCAGAAACTAACACAATATTGTAAAATAACTATACCCCAATTTAAAAAAGAGGCAAGGAGAAAAATATCTAAGGTTTATTAATATATTATAGCCTCTGGCTGTTCTCATTATAACTCCAGTGTTATAATATGCACACACACACACACACACACATGCATGCACACACACACTCACTGCCCAGTGTTGACCAAAATGAAAAGGTTGAGGAGGCAGTCCTTCACCAGACTGCTCTCTCTGCTGACACAACTTCAAGTTCAAAGTGTTCCAAAACCACGCTCAGGTTCAGTAAGTTGCTACAAGAACTCTCCAGAACTCACACAAACCTCTTATAGTCAAGGCTGTGGTTTATTCAGCAAAGGATACATATTAATATAAGCCAAAGGAAGAGGCACACAGAGCAGAAACCGATGGGCTTCAAACAGAAAGTTTTCATTGTCTTTTTCCCTAGGAGTCAGGACAACTTGTCCTCTTGGTGCTGACATGTGACAACACACACGGAGGGCTGCCAACCAGAGAGGCTCACCTGAGCGGCAGTGTCCAGAGTTTTCACTGTAACTGTGTTATTAACATACTGGCATGACCGACTGATTGTTCATGGGAATGAACTTAGTCCCTAGGTCAAGTGACACCGTGTGACCCCCAAAGCCCCCCACTCAGGCACACAGTCGGTCTTCTAGTGAGACTAGCCCTCACCCTAAACAAAGACATTCTGTCATATAGCAATAGATTTTTCACCCAGAAGCTGAGGACAAAGTGCAATCTACTCTTTGGGCAAAATCAAATTCTTTACTACACACACACACCTATTTTAGAAGCTGATCATTTTATGGTATTGTGCAGATTCTTCTCAATTTACTGACCTAAGTGGTGCCAATATTATGCCTGTGTACTGCTGCTGTACACAGCAGAGAGAATAGAAAGGAGAGATAAAAAATTCTTCCTCAGTGATCAATGCAAAGAAATAGAGGAAAACAATAGAATGGGAAAGTCTGGAGATCTCATCAAGAAAATTAGAGATACCAAGGGAACATTTCATGCAAAGATGGGCTCGATAAAGGACAGAAATGGTATGGCCCTAACAGAAGCAGAAGATATTAAGAAGAGGTGGCAAGAATACACAGAACAACTGTACAAAAAAGATCTTCATGACCCAGATAATCACGATGGTGTGGTCACCAACCTAGAGCCAGACATTCTGGAATGCAAAGTCAAGTGGGCCTTAGGAAGCATCCTACCAATAAAGCTAGTGGAGGTGATGTAATTCCAGTTTAGCTATTTCAAATCCTAAATGATGATGCTGGTAAAGTGCTGCACTCAATATGCCAGCAAATTTGGAAAACACAGCCATGGCCACAGGACTGGAAAAGGTCAGTTTTATTTCCAATGCCAAAGAAAGGCAATGCCAAAGAATGCTCAAACTACTGCACAATTGCACTCATCTCATATGCTAGTAAAGCATGTATAGATGTGAGAGTTGGACTATAAAAAAAAGCTGAGTGCCGAAGAATTGATGCTTTTGAACTGTGGTGTTGGAGAAGACTCTTGAGAGTCCTTTGGACTGCAAGGAGATCCAACCAGTCCATTCTAAAGGAGATCAGTCCTGCGTGTTCATTGGAAGGACTGATGTTGAAGCTGAAACTCCAGTACTTTGGCCACCTGATGTGAAGAGCTGACTCATTGGAAAAGACCCTGATGCTGGGAAAGATTGAGGGCAGGAGGAGAAGGGGATGACAGAGGATGAGATGGTTGGATGGCGTCACTGACTTGATAGACATGGGTTTGGGTGGGCTCCAGGAGTTGGTGGTGGACAGGGAGGCCTGGCATGCTGTGGTTCATGGGGTCACAAAGAGTCGAACATGACTGAGCGACTGAACTGGACTGAAGTGAACTGAACTGAAAGTAATGCTCAAAATTTTCCAAGCCAGGCTTCAGCAGTACATGAACCATGAACTTCCAGTTGTTCAAGCTAGATTTAGAAAAGGCAGAGGAACCAGAGATTAAATTGCCAACATCCATTGGATCATCAAAAAAGCAAGAGAGTTTGAGAAAAACATCTACTGCTTTATTGACTACACCAAAGCCTTTGACTATGTGGATCACAACAAACTGTGGAAAATTCTGAAAGAGACGGGAATACCAGACCACCTGACCTGCCTCTTGAGAAACCTGTATGCAGGTCAGGAAGCAACAGTTAGAACTGGACATGGAACAACAAACCAGTTCCAAATCAGGAAAGGAGTACGTCGAGGCTATATACTGTCACCCTGCTTATTTAACTTATATGCAGAGTACATCATGAGAAATGCTGGGCTGGATGAAATACAAGCTGGAATCAAGATTGCTGGGAGAAATATCAATAACCTCACATGTGCAGATGACATCACCCTTATGGCAGAAAGCAAAGAAGAACTAAAGAGATTCTTGATGAAAGTGGATGAGGAGAGTGAAAAAGTAGGCTTAAAACTCAACATTCAAAAAACTAAGATCATGGCATCTGGTCCCATCACTTCATGGGAAATAGATGGGGAAACCATGGAAACAGTGACAGACTTTATTTTGGGGGGCTCCAAAATCACTGCAGATGGTGATTGCAGCCATGAAATTAAAAGACCCTTGCTCCTTGGAAGAAAAATATGACCAACCTAGACAGCATATTAAAAAGCAGAGACATTATTTTGCCAACAAAGGTCCATCAGACAAAGCTACGGTTTTTCCAACAGTCATGTATGGATGTGAGAGTTGGACTATGAAGAAAGCTGAGTGCCAAAGAATTGATGCTTTTGAACTGTGGTGTTGGAGAAGACTCTTGAGAGTCCCTTGGACTGCAAGGAGATCCAACCAGTCCATCCTAAAAGAAATCAGTCCTGAATATTCATTGGAAGGACTGATGCTAAAGCTGAAACTCCAACACTTTGGCCACCTGATGGGAAGAACTGACTTACTGAAAAAGACCCTAATCCTGAGAAAGATTGAAGGCAAAAAGAGAAGGGGATGACAGAGGATGAGATGGTTGGATGGCACCACAGGTTCAAGGGACATGAGTTTGAGTAAGCTCCGGGAGTTGGCGATGGGCCAGGAGGCCTGGCATGCTGCAGTCCATGGGGTCACAAAGAGTCAGACTTGCCTGAGCGACTGAACTGAACTGCTGCTGTTGCTGTTTATTTGCTAAGTCGTGTTCAACTCTTTGTGACCCCATGGACTGTAGCTCGCCAGGCTCCTCTGTCCAGGGGATTTCCCAGGCAAGAATACTGGAGTGGGTTGCCATTTCCTTCTCCAGAGGATCTTCCCAATCCAGGGATAGAACCCGGGTCTCCTGAATTGGCCAGGCAGATTCTTCTACCTGCTGAGCCACCTGGGAAGCCCATGCCTGTGTTTCTCATGTTACAAAGGGCTAGAAATCGGGCACTCAGAATCAATGGGATTTATTTCCCCACAGTTTATAAAGAGATAATCTTTGTTTTCAAGATTGCCTAGGACTTCTATAAGACATCCATGAATGTGACACAGCTTTTAAGCTACAAAACAAACTAATCCACAGAATGAAGCTGCTAGGAAAAGAATCAGTGGACAGGTCCACAGCAGTGCAAAAGACAGCAACGTCACAGGGGAAAAAAAAAAAGAGAGATAAAGCCCAAGAATGGATGAGGAGAAAAATTATAGGCTTCTAGATTTTCATGTGTCAAGTAATGGTAGACTACGCTACCCAAGAAAGTAGTGAAAATAAGTAAACATGCTGGATAAATTTTTTTTAACAAATCTTCAAAACAATTGAAAGCTGACAGTTTCATAGGGACTTACCAGGACAAAGCAGGAAGTGAGAACTGAGATTGGTGGGCATGGCAGCTACTTTTGCATGATGAAATTTTCCAATGTTAGAAAATCAGAAACTTTTTCTCTTTTCTGGAGTAAGAATAGGTGTCAAAGAATTGTAGTTTGAGAACTCACACACAGAAAGCTAAGATCCCAAAAGACTAAAACTTCAGGGTAAGGGTGAGCCAGAAGGAAACCGGTCACTCGAAAATCACAAGTCACCTGGTGGTTCAGAAAATGTCAAGCAATATGACTGATGTCCTTATAAGAAGAGAGAGAGTCACCAGGGGTGCATGACCACAAAGGAAAAGCCAGAGAGGACACAGTGAGAAAGCACTTATCCAAAAGCCAAACAGAGACCTCAGGAGAAGTCATACCTGCTTATATCTGAACTTTGGACTTCCAACTTCCAGAATTGTGAGAAAACAAATTTCTGTTGTTCAAGGTGCCCAGTCTGTAGCATTTTGTTACAGCAGCTCTTAGCAAACTAATATAGGTTGAGGATGGAAAATTTCTGTTCTTAATAAATTCCCTGAGTGAATTTTTATATTTAATCAAGTTTGAGGCTCATAAACCTAGGATAAGCTCTGGTGGGCAACTACAATTTTTGAAACCCAGCTTCCAACCCCAGAGCCATCCTCTACAGGCATATGTTAGACAATCTTCATCGGCCCCTCTCCTCAACAGTCATAGCTGGAGGAGCTCTTTGCAGAGACACAGCCATGCGTGGGCCATAGCTTTCAGACATGGAGGACCATTGTGAGACAGGGGAAAATGCTGCATGCTTAGGAGCGTCAAATGCCTATTCATCCCACTGCTTAGTCCATACCTAGCCTTATCCCAGCAGACTGTGGGAAACCATCTCAATTCACCACATGGGATGGGTTGATTGTATGCTCATACAAAAAGATGTGTGCATCCAAAGCCCATGAGTGTGTCCTTATTTGGAAAAAAGGGCCTTTGCAAATGTAAATGAAGGAGCTCAAGATGAGATCATCATGCATAATGTGTCTGTGCATGCTCAGACATGTTCGACTCTGCGATCCCATGGACTGTGCCCCACCAGGTGCCTCTGTCCATGGAATTTTCCAGGCAAGAATACTGGCGTGGGTTGCCACTTCCTATTCCAGGAGATCTTCCCAACTCAGGGATTGAAGCCATGTCTCCTGGCTCTCCTGTATTTGCAGGTGGATCCCTTCCACTGAGCCACCTGGGAAGCCTCTATCATGCATAATGGTGAGTCCTAAATACAGTGACAAGTGCCCTTAAAAGAGAAACAGAGAAGTTATACAAGGAAAAAGGCAATGTGAAGAGAAGCAGAGACTCGAGGGATCTCCTGCAAGCCAAGGAACGCCAAGGCAGCCACCAGTAGAGAAGCTGGTAGAGTGGCTTGTACCCAGGGGTTTCCCAGGTGTCGCTAGTGGTAATGAATCTGCCTGCCAATGCAAGAGAGGCATGGTACCGATTCTCCCTCAGAACCTCCAGAAGTTGCTGACGTTAGTGATAAACCTTCATTTCAGACTTCTGGCCTCCAGACCTCTACTACTGCGGCTGCTGCTGCTGCTGCTGCTGCTAAGTCACTTCGGTCGTGTCCAACTCTATGCGACCCCATAGACGGCAGCCCACCAGGCTCCCCCGTCCCTGGGATTCTCCAGGCAAGAACACTGGAGTGGGTTGCCATTTCCTTCTCCAATGCATGAAAGTGAAAAGTGAAAGTGAAGTCGCTCAGTCGTGTCCGATTCCTAGCGACCCCGTGGACTGAAGCCCACCAGGCCCCTCCATCCATGGGATTTTCCAGGCAAGAGTACTGGAGTGGGGTGCCATTGACTTCTCCGTCCAGACCTCTAAGAGAAGACATTTATGCTGTTTAAGCCACCAAGTTTGTAGTAATTTGTTTCAGCAGGGACAGGAAACAGACACACCAGACTCTCTGGGGTAGATGCCAACTGGGTTCCAAGTCCCAAACCACCCACCTGATTCTGCTGAGTGCTTATGAGAATCCCTCTCAAGGCCCACAAAACTGGAAAGAGTAAGCCTTCCCGGGACACAATTCAAAGCAGATTTTCTGGCATTCGTCCCACACGCTAACTTTGAAAATGTGTCTCTCAGAGTGTGGTGGATGTGCACAAGAGCACTACAACTGGAGGACAGTTTTAGCTGTTAAACAGTTCCTGAGAGAACTGGCACACCAGCCGCTTCCCCTTTCTTCAAAAAAATAAAATAAAACAACATCAGGAAGATCTAAACATAGAAAATGCATAATAAGCCATCCCCTCCCACCCCCAACAACTCCAGGTGAGTATCAGTGGCCGGACAGCATCTGTGAAAATGCCCAAATAATCCTGAAGCTGGAGGCCCCACCTGCACACGGGAACTCTTCAAAGCAAAAACTATGACTTTCTGAAAAAACAGTCTTTGAAAAGCAAAGGCTGATTTATAAATATTTTATAGGAAAATGACAATTAACCAGAAATGAGCTTAAAGATTTCTTAATTATCGCATTTTTCCTATTACTTAGATTAGATTGGGGGGGGTGGAAGTAAATAGCAAGCAGATAAAAGGTATCATTTCAAGCTGTATTTTTATTTATTTATAAAGTTGATGGGTGGACAGGTACACGTTTGGAGTCACCTTCTGTAGCTTCTCCATCAATATTACCTTTACAGTTACCTCCGCTACAGTACGTAAATTGTAAGAACCAAAGTTCTCAGCACATAAAATTGTCTTCTATTAGAAAAGCTGCCTTCCATGTCCCACTCCCTCACTTTCTCTCTTCCTTCCTTCTTTTCTTTCTTTCTGGGATCTACTTTCCCTTTCTGTAAAATGAGGATTATAGCATCTTCTTCCAAGGATTGTGGTGGGTATTAAATCAATATAAAGCTGTATGCATAATGCCTAGTTTATAGTAAATATTCAATATACACTACTTGTTGGTACTGTTATTCTTGTTATTTTTCTCAGAGTCTGGAAGGGCAATGAATGAAATCTGTTTTTTCTCTTCCTCCCACCTGGCTCCAAACAGCTTTCAGAGCATATAGAGTCAGCACAAAACTGTTCAATGCTGAGAACCAGAGAAAGCAGGGCATCAAGGGAAGTGCAGCATCTGGGGCCGGGTTTGTGCCTGGTGGAAAGGGTCAGTTGTGGGTCACGAAAAATAAATCACTAAAGACAGGGGCCTTAGGGTGAGGCTTCCAGAAACACTGGATGTTGCTGAAGCCTCCCTGCATCAGTACACTTGGAGGTAGGAACAGCATCACTTTAGGTTTCAGGGATCCATATCCATCCTTGGGGCTTTCTCAGTTGCTCAGTGGTAAACAACCCACCTGCCAAAGCAGGAGCCGCAGGAGATGCAGGTTTGATCCTGGGTTGGGAAGATCCCGTGGAGTAGGAAATGGCAACCCACTCCAGTATTCTTGCCTGGACAATCCCATGGACAGAGGAGCCTACCGGGCTGCAGTCTGACCCGACTTAGTGATTAGATAGCAACAACACATCCATCCCACATTTATTCAATAAATATATATTGTGTTAGGAATTGGGACCATAAGAGTGAACAAAATAATCAGCCTCTCTTTTTAAAGAGCTTAACAGGCTATATGGAAGACATATCTTAATCAAATTACCACCCTGTGAGCCTTTAATTACAATCTGTGAAAAGCATTATGAAAGGAAAGACATGGGAACTATGGGAAAGACCAGCACATTAGCTAACATTTATTGAGCACTTGGGTACCACTGTAAGGGTTTCAGGTATGCATTAATTCACTTAATCTTTACAGTAAACCTGTGAGTTAGATGGATATCACCATTGTCTTCATTTTACAGAGAAGGGAAGTGATGCACAGAGAAGTTTGGTAACCTTTGCAAAATTCAAATATCAAGTAACTAGGGGAGTTGAGATTGGGACTCAGGCAAGATACCAATGGAACTATGACACTATACTGAGTCTGTGCTTGTTTTGTTTAAAATGCCAAGTTTCTTTTTTTTTTAATTTTTAAATTTGTGTATACTTTTTAAAGGATACTTTCCATTTACAGATGTTACAAAATACTGGCTCTATTTCCCGCGTTGTACAATACATCCTGGAGCCGATCTTACACCCAGTAGTTTGTACCTCCCACTCCCCCACTCTTACACTGCCCCTCCCTCACCACTGCTAACCGATAATTTGTTCCCTGTATGTCTGTGAGTCTTGTTTCTTTTTTGTTATATTCACTGGCTTGTTGTACTATTAGATTCCACATATAAATATATTATATATTTGTCTCTGTCTGAATTATTTCACTTAGTATAATGCCCTCCGAGTCCATCCATGTTGCTATAAATGGCAAAATTTCCTTCTTTCTTATGGCTAAGTAGTATTCCATTGTGTGTGTGTGTGTGTGTGTGTTATATACCACATCTTCTCCTTCCATTCATCAATTAATGGACACTAGATTGATTCCATACTTTGGTAATTCTTTGGCAATTATAAATAATGTTGCTATGACCACTGGGGTGCATGTATCTTTCCAAATTAGTGGTTTTCGTTTTTTTCTGATATATACCCAGGAGTGGAATTGCTGGGTCATATGGCAGTAAGAATGTGGATAAAAGGGAACACTCTTTCATTGTTTGTGGGAACGTATCTTGGTGCAGCCACTGTGGAAAACAGTATGGAGGCTTCTCAGAAAACTAAAAATAGAACTACTGTCCTAAGTCTTGACAATAAGCTATAGTGCAAGATCTGTCTTAGTCAGGAAGGGTGGGAGAACAGGACAGAGGGAGATGGAAACAGTTTCTTGGAATGAACCAGAGCTGAGAGCTCAAAGACTAGCCAGACTTATCAAATGCTACCAGTCACATTCTTTCTTGCTGCTGCTGCTGCTGCTAAGTCGCTTCAGTCGTGTCCGACTCTGTGCGACCCCACAGACGGCAGCCCACCAGGCTCCTCCGTCCCCGGGATTCTCCAGGCAAGAACACAGAAATGAGTTGCCATTGCCTTCTCCGAGGTTCTTTCTTACTTGTAAGCAATAGAAGCTGACCTTGACTGACAAAGCAATAAAGAGGTGAAGCGGCAGTTGAGCGGCACGGGAGGGGCGGCCGAGAGGACATACCCCACGTCCAAGGTAAGGAGCAGCGGCTGCGCTTTACTGGAGCAGCTGTGAAGAGGTGTCCACGGTAAGAGAAACCCGAAAAAAAAAAAAAAAAAGAGAAACCCGAGTTAGATGGTAGGCACTGAGAGAGGGCATCAGAGGGCAGACAGACTGAAACCACAGTCACAGACAACTAGCCAATCTGATCACATGGATCACAGCCTTGTCTAACTCAATAAAACTAAGCCATGCCATGTGGGGCCACCCAAGATGGGCGGGTCATGGTGGAGAGGTCTGACAGAATGTGGTCCACTGGAGAAGGGAATGGCAAACCACTTCAGTATTCTTGCCTTGAGAACCCCATGAACAGTATGAAAAGGCAAAAAGACAGGACACTGAAAGATGAACTCCCCAAGTTGATAGGTGTCCAATATGCTACTGGAGATCAGTGGAGAAATAACTCCAGAAAGAATGAAGATATGGAGCCAAAGCAAAAATAACAGCCAGTTGTGGATGTGACTGGTGATAGAAGCAAAGTCCGATGCTATAAAGAGCAATATTGCATAGGAACCTGGAATGTTAGGTCCATGAATCAAGGCAAATTGGAAGTGGTCAAACAGGAGATGGCAAGAGTGAATGTGGACATTGTAGGAATCACAAACTAAAATGGACTGGAATGGGTGAATTTAACTCAGATGACATTTTATCTACTACTGTGGGCAGGAATCCCTTAGAAGAAATGGAGTAGCCATTATAGTCAAGAAAAGAGTCCGAAATGCAGTACTTAGATGTAATCTAAAAAAATGACAGGATGATCTCTGTTTGTTTCCAAGGCAAACCTGTGGCTCTAGAGGTAGAAAAATAGGTAAATAAAAAATGATAAAACTGACTGTGACAGCAAAAGAAAAAAAATGTATAGTTTTGCTCTAAAACTGATTCGGGGCTTTAGAATTGTAATTTGTCAATCCTTTCTTAAATCCACAAAATATACTGTAGAGCATCTACTCTATACAAGTTACTATTTTAGGCAGAGTGATTCTCACTGGGGGTTGGGAGGAGGAATCTAATGCAGACCTTTGCCCTGGAGGTGAAGTAGAAGAGCAAAGACCTCATTAATCTCTCTGCTATGTGCATTCACTCAACACCATTCATTTCCCTTTTGTAACATGAATAAGACATGGATATAACTATTTGTTCAGTGCTATCTTCTACTCCAGACTCAGAGCTCCAAGAGGGCAGGCAGCACATAGATTTTATATTTCCAAAACCTAGCACAGTGGCTGGAGAAGGATAATTTTCTAGCGAATATCACTTAAATGAGTGAATGACTACAAATAGATAAAGAACACTGAACAAAACGTTTGCAAGGTACGAGTAGACAAAAGGTCATTCTCAAGAGGGCAAGAGTATCTTCTTGACCAAGATGGCAAATTTCAACTCCAAGTTCAGCTTATCCAAATAAAAAGGAAGAAATATCTCCTTACAATCTGATCAACTCATTTGGCATTTTGTATGCTGAAATATTTTCCTATGATCACTTGACTTCAGGAACATGTCTCTTGTCAGTTACTGGTATTCCTATACCTATACAATATATATTGAACAAATTATACTAAGTACCCCTTAAAAGGGCTTCCCTGGGGCTCAGTTGTAAATAATCCACCTGCCAATGCAAGAGATGCGATTTCAATCCCCGGGTCAGGAACATCCTCTGGAGGAGGAAATGGCAAGTCATTCCAATATTCTTGTCTGAAGAACTCCATGGACAGAGGAGTTCTTCTCTAGCACGCTATAGTCCATGGGGTCGCTAAAGAGTCAAATACAACTTAGCAACTAAACAACAACAACCCCTTAAAATGCCACTCTCAGAGGAGTTAATATCTCCTTTTGTTAATGGCAAAGGAAAAGAAAGTAAGCATTAGCCTTCTCCTCACCACAATAATACCAGAAAAACATTTCAAGTGCTTGCATTTGATGACCACTGTAATTGCACAGAGTTCAAAGATACAGGAAAGTGAGCAACAGAGAGTTGGGAAGACAAGACAGTGACATGTCTTTAAAATGCTACCATGTACGTTTTCATATCGGCACCAAGTTCAAGCTCAGGTGGGTACACCCAGACTGCCTGTCGTGGCCTACTGCACAAGTCTCGCTAGTCTGCTTTTTAAGGACAAGGAAGGACACTGCTTGGTGATGTGGCCACAAGCTGTTCAGGGAAGAGACTTTGCTCAGCACATTTCAGCTCCTGAGCAAGGCTGGGTTCATTTCAGAGAGCCACATAAAATAAATAATCATGCAAAAGCAGATTCGTTCTGATAGGGCTCTGACAGCTGCTCCGAGAGGTGGGTGCTTGCGAGCCCATCTTTCAACAATGAACTGACCCAAAGATCCAGGAAAGCTCCAGACAGGACCATATGGCCTGGAATAAAAACATATTTCAAACTCTGTTTATTATGCATATCTTTCAAAGGTTCACTACTCTGTGATGAAACATTGCACCTGCAAGGCTTTAATAAGCTTCCCTAGCAAGTACAATTATAAAACCCAGGAACCTGAAGAATTTGTCTTCTCTTACACCTAGCCATGTACTGCCCACCAATGACTGGTCTCATTCTTTTTAATTATATAGGTTTGCAGTATTTTATAAGCTGTGATCGATACTTATTCAGAAAATAAAACTTCTTATAGACCTCACAGTGAAAGCCATGAAATAGCTCTCAAAATTTTGGGGACTCTGACATTACTGTCCATAGAACCCTCTAGTCTGTCTGAAAAGAAAAGCAGCAGTTTAATCATGCACAGAAGAGCATATGACATGAATTGAGGTAGGGCTTCCTTCATCAGCAATGGCCAGGGCAGAGGAGACATGAACAGTTTCCCTTCACAAAGTGAGTCCTGTGATTCCACATTTGATCCAAACATTTGAGAAGTCCAGCTTGTTCATTATTCACTCAACAAATACGGACTGAGCAGCTCTTATGTGTCAGAATCCAGGTCAGGTATAGAGATTCAAAGATCAACAGTACATAGTTTCTGCCCTCAAGAAATAACAGGGCTTCCCTGGTGGTCCCGTGATTAAGAATCTGCCTGCCAATGCATGGGACACAGGTTCGATCCCTGGTCTGGGAAGATTCCACATGCCATTGAGAGACTAAGCCCATGTGCCATAACTACCGAGCCTGTACTCCAGAGCCCAAGCTCTGCAACAAGAGAAGCCACTGCAATGAGAAGCCCAAGCACCGCAAGACAGTAGCCCTTGCTCATCACAACTGGAGAAAGCCCACGCTCAGCAACGAAGGCCCAGCACAGCCAGAAATAAATAAATTAAAAAAAAAAGAAATGATGGTATCATTGGGAAGACAGATCCAAAAAGAACTGGCCGGAGAATATGAAGAAACACTGGTAGGACAAACCAAAAGTCTACATGAAATTCAAAACTCTTATTCCTCTACCCTAAAATAGTACACTTGAGACATTTTAGGCTTTTAGAAATGGATTTCATGTAAGATGGCTTAGCCTAATCACTTTGCAGAGTGTTAGCACGGTCGCATCTTTCTAAGATCGTATCTTATTCCCCTTGAACCCATGGGGAATGATATCATTGGATTTACATCATAGAAGTATTATATCATACAAACATCAATGTGAAGAATGTAGGACCGACAGTGGTAGCTGATACAAATACTTCACTATGCGATTATGTGGTAAACCTGGAGACATATGAAAAAAAGTAATTGTGTCTTCCTAGAGGTGTGATGATGCCATCAGTATATGAGCTTCTTGGACCAGGTGTTGTTACTTCATGGACTTCCCTCATAGCTCAGTTGGTAAAGAATCCACCTGCAATGCAGGAGATCCTGGTGAGAGAAATACACAAAAGGAGGAAGGGAGGGAGAATGAGAATAAAGGATAGAGGAGGCAAAGAAAAAAGGAAGAGGCAAGAGAAAGGGAGGGAAAGAGGGAAGGAGTCAGGAGGGCAGGAATAAACATTTACTTTCTACAATCAGTGGCATCTCTAAACTGCTTTTATCTCCAGACTCTCAAGAACGATTCACAAATATGTAGTCAGGACATTAGCTTTCAAGCCTTTTCAGAATCCAGAAGAGCAAAGGATTACCAAAGATGACACCTGATACTGTCTAGACACATAGGAAAAGGAACAGCTATGATTTATTGCTAAAAACCATGCTGTTCACAACAATTCTTAAAGACGGATGCTATTCTGTCCATTATATAGACACAGGAAATGAATCTCAAAGAAAGTAAACATGTTTAAGGTGATCAAGACAACAAGTAACAGAGAAAGGACTAAAACCCAGCTATCTACCTCCAAAACTCATGTTCTTCCCAAGATCCTATCCTGCCTTTTTCCTGATTCATCTTAATGAACATTTACATTCCTTAGGAAGGTATCCATTTTTTCTCCATTTTACTTATGCTTTGAAAGACTGCTGATCAAAGCCGTGTAGGTGGCCATAACAGACAGGTGCCTGATACCAAGCATGTGACTGGCAAGGACCAGTCTAACCCGTATCTCTTCATTTGACCTTGCTGTCTCTTGAGTATCAGTTAACCTTCTCTGGTTCTGAGTATTAAAAAAAAAAAAAAAAAAAAAGTCCTAAGAGACATCAGCAGAAACAGAGAAAGAGTAGAGCATGTGCATTGGGAATGGAAAACCTTTTACTGTGAACTGCATGGCAAAGAAAATCATCAAACCAAGAGAGAATGGGGTCAACAGATTTTTGTTTTTCTCATACGTATGCCAGAATTCTACAAGTTTTTTAACTCCATTGTTTCTCTTGATGGTGTTTTTGTTTAGATGATAATAAGTCCACTCTTATTTTAGCTACTTCACTGAGGTCAAGAAAACCTATGGACCACCTCTTTCACCTAAACTTTCAATGACTACCTCTAAGAGCAACTTTCTTGAATGAAGGATGGGGTGAATTCACTTGCATTTGGAGCTAATAAGATAGTAGTAATTCCCGTTTACTGAATACCAAGCACACTTTTAAAGTTTTATATGCATATTTAATTTACTCTTTCCAACAATACCATTATATAAGGTAGATACTCATCATTCCCACTTTACAAAATGAGAAAAATGACTTAGAGATGCTGTGTCATTTGCCCCAAGGTCATGCATCTAATAATACACATCAAGGATGATCTTTGTAAATCTCTGGTAGAGTCAAGTGGATAGCAACTTGGAGATGATTCTTAAAGGACAATTACATTATCTTATCTGCATTGGGCATAATATTTATTCTTTCATTCAAATTCTATCTTTCAATTCATTGGGTTTTTTTTTTTTTTTTCAAGCCAATGGGAATACAGAAACAAATATGATGAGATACTAATCCTCAAGTGTTTCTCTTTCTTTTAAGGAAGAGAAATACATAAAGGAGTAATTGGGATAGACGCAATCAGGGCAAACACTGGGCATGGTGGGGGCATAAAAGAGGAACTGTTAACTCAAGGCATCAGCAAAACGATGTCAGATAAGGTTTCTTTAGACTAGCTGATGCTAGAATGAATAACCTTGAAGGGCAGATAGAATATAATGGGGAGGAAAAGGCCAGAAAGCACAAGAAAAAGACATGGACATGTTCTGGGGAGCTATATCTAATTTGATGTGACACAAGGCATCAATAAAGACAAAAGGGCAAGAGTGACCCGGGGGAGTATGTAAAAAGTATGTAAAAAGCCATGTCATGAGAGCCCTTGCTCGCCATGCTAATAAATTGGAATTTTATGCTGAAGGCAATGAGAAACCACTAGGGATTTTAAAGTAGGAGAATGGGAAGAATGAATTGCACTTTAGGACAATCATTTTGGTAGTAGACCAAAGACTGGAGTCTGGGAGGCCAGGGAGGTGGCTGCTAAAGCCTTCTATTTGAGGAAATTGCAATGGCTCAGAGGGAGGGGCATGATACTAGAGATATTAAGAAAGAATCAAATCTTACAGTCAGTTCATTGAAATGAAGGGTTTAATATGACTCCCAGTTCTATAGCTGTGTCAATTGGATTTAAAAAAGAAAGAGAATTTGGGACTTCCCTGGTGGTCCAGCTGTTAAGACTCCTTGCTTCCAATGCAGGGGGGATGGATTCAATCCCTGGTCGGGGAACTAAGATTCCATATGCACTGGACTGTGCATGTAAAGCAAGTGAATTGTATGGTATATGAATTATAAATCAATTTTCTAAAAAAGAAGAATTTAAAGGAAGAATCACGTTTGGAGAATTAAACATTATAATGCACCTGAGGCTTTACAGTATAAAATAAAACTGACAATAGTGTTTTATCATTTCTTTAAACAACCCTATCAGGTTGGTCTTATCCATCCTCATCTCAGATGAGAGCCCTGAACAGAGAGATCAAGTGATTTGCTCAAGCTCCCACAATAGCAGAGGGAAGAACTAGAAGTCAAACCCTTTCTAAGTCTCATTTTCTCTCCACTGCAAAGTCTGATCCATGCAATAATAGTAGCAAAATAATAATGACGATAGGGAATGTATGTCAAATGCCCAGGCCCTCTTCTGAAAACTTCATATTTAATTTTTTAATGTTTTTAACTTCATATTTAATATTTAACTTCATAACTCATTTAATTCTCATGACAATTCCACCCAGTAGGTATTATTGTTAGCTCCATTTTTTTTTCAATTTTTACTTTGTATTGGGGTATAACCAATAATTCACAATGCTGTGATAGTTTCAGGTCAACAGCGAAGGGACTCAAGTCATACATACGCATTCTCCCTAAACTCCCCACCCACCCAGACTGCCACATAACATTGAGCAGAGTTCCATGTGCTAGCTCCATTTTATAGCTGAAGCAAATGAGGCATGAAGAAGTGTCAGTGATAAGTGGTATCAATTTGGACACAAATCTACCTGTTGCCATCTCCCCTATGAACGGGTCTTGTGCCACAGCGAACAGAACTACACAGCAGTAAGTCAGGGACCATCTTCATGTTCCTCAACAGAAACCATGGTTTTTTCAAAGCCTGTGAACTAGGAGAAAATCCAGACACAGGTCCTCATTGTTTCAATCCACATAGGAAAGTTGACAGCCATTGCTCCACTCCCTCTGCCACCAATTTCTTGAGTCTACCAGCACAAATATCCAGGCCTTCCTTGCCAGGTTGCCAGTATTGACTTTCAGAAGCCAGAGCCAGGCTCTGTTGATCCAATTTGCATCTTCAGTAGGGAACAATTTTCCAGCAGCTTTAGTGCACTGGGCTGTGCTGTCCTGGAGCGGGATTAACAACCCCAGGCTTGACTGCCCCATGCATCAAGCTGTGGAAACAGTCCTCTGGAGGACCCTGCTCACCAAAAACCCATTAGCCAATTACTCAGAGCCGGTTTCATAAATGAGCTTTCTGTGGATTAACTGGAGTGCCGTGAAAGTGAACCTGCAAGGAGAAGCTAGCTCTCTGTAGCAAGATCTCTCTCCGTGCACCCCAGATTCAGGGGTCCTAGAGAGCAGATGGTGCAGTGCCGCAGCCACACACTCTCAGCCTGGGCTGTGCTGTGTGCTCAGTTGCTTAGTCATGTCCAACTCTTTGCAACCCCATGGTCTGTAGCCCACCAATCCCTCATGGGATTCTCCAGGCAAGAGTACTGGAGTGGGTTGCTATTCCTCCTGCAGGGGAATCTTTCCAACCCAGGGATTGAACCCTCATTTCCTGTGTCGCCTGCATTGCAGGCAGCTTCTTTACTGCTGAGCTATTGGGGAAGCAGCTCAGCCTGGGTTTCAGTTCAGTTCAGTCGCTCAGTCGTGTCCGACTCTTTGCGACCCCATGAATCTCAGCATGCCAGGCCTCCCTGTCCATCACCAACTCCCGGAGTTCACCCAGACTAACGTCCATTGAGTCAGTGATGCCATCCAGCTATCTCATCCTCTGTCGTTCCCTTCTCCTCCTGCCCACAATCCCTCCCAGCATCAGAGTCTTTTCCAATGAGTCAACTCTTCGCATGAGGTGGCCAAAATACTGGAGTTTCAGCTTCAGCATCATTCCTTCCAAAAATATCCCAGGGCTGATCTCCTTCAGAATGGACTGGTTGGATCTCCTTGCAGTCCAGGGACTCTCAAGAGTCTTCTCCAACACATTTCAAAAGCATCAATTCTTTGGCGCTCAGCCTTCTTCACAGTCCAACTCTCACATCCATACGTGACTACTCGAAAAACCATAGCCTTGACTAGACAGACCTTTGTTGGCAAAGCAATGTCTCTGCTTTTGAATATGCTATCTAGGTTGGTCATAACCTTTCTTCCAAGGAGTAAGCGTCTTTTAATTTCATGGCTGCAGTCACCATCTGCAGTGATTTTGGAGCCCAGAAAAATAAAGTCTGACACTGTTTCCACTGTTTTCCCATCTATTTCCCATGAAGTGGTGGGACCAGATGCCATGATCTTAGTTTTCTGAATGTTGAGCTTTAAGCCCACTTTTTCACTCTCCACTTTGACTTTCATCAAGAGGCTTTTGAGTTCCTCTTCACTTTCTGCCATAAGGGTGGTATCATCTGCATATCTGAGGTTATTGATATTTCTCCCGGCAATCTTGATTCCAGCTTGTGCTTCTTCCAGCCCAGCGTTTCTCATGATGTACTCTGCATAGAAGTTAAATAAGCAGGGTGACAATATACAGCCTTGACGTACTCCTTTTCCTATTTGGAACCAGTCTGTTGTTTCATGTCCAGTTCTAACTGTTGCTTCCTGGCTGCTCAGAGTCAAATCCCAGGTCTGACCCAGCTGTGCCCTCCAGGAAGGTGTTCTGGTCTCAGTTTCCCCATTTGTAAAATGAGGATCTTGGGACCCATTTCAGTGGATCTGGAGCTCTCAAATGTGATGACGCCCTTGTGCTCAACACATAAAAACCATTTCAATCAATGTCAGCTGGTATTATTTATTGCACTTGTTTACTCGTGTGGGAAAAGCCCACTTTATTCCAAAGGATGCAATATTAAAAAGTGATAGGAGAGAGGATAAATTCATTTCAGTTTGATTACTCAGGTTTGAGTAACATTACTAAGGCAAAATGTGGTGTTTGCTATAGCCCTCATTTGGCAGTAAAATCTACTTGATTATTAGTTTGTATCACTGTGTTGCTAAGTGACTTTTCTTCTACCTATGTATTAATTATCTCATCAATTTGATTTTATGCTCCTTGAAGACAGGTTCTATATACTTTCATATCTGCCAGTATCATTCAAATATTCAATAGATATTTGCTTGCTGATTTATGTTCTTGAGTAAATTTCTGTCATTCCTTATGAAAAATCGAATACTGGTATGTTTGCTTTATTACCATGAATATTTAATTCTTTAAGATTGAAAGATTCCAATCAATTTAACCTCTATTCTATTTAGCCAAACCATCGTGTTTTGGTGTCAAATTAGACATGCATATAATAAGGCCCACAGAATAAAATGGTAATAAAATAAGCCAGGGCAAGAACTTATATTTCTGAGTCACAGGTAGTTTATTTTATGAAGACTTCATATTAAAGTTCAAGTAGATGAATGCAAAAGTCTTCATGATCTTAATGCCACTGGAGCTGGACAACTGTTAGCCTAAGAAGTAGAAGACTAAAAAGTAAATTGAAGTTCTGCATGAATTAACTGTAATCGTCACTGAAGCTGTGCAAACCTGATCAAATAATTTTATTGTCTGCAAAATCTGAAGTCCATTTTAGTATACATGAAAATAATATGCTTGGTACTATTGAAACAACATTAACCCAGTAACCATTTTATGGCTTGAATACCCGATTATTACTTATTGAAAATTATAGTTGTCAAGGTAAGCATTAAAAATAATAACTTCATAATGTGGTAAAAGCCAATTATTGGTATTCAATGTCTTTTATGTTTTTAATTTAATCTCTTTTAAAAGTATACAAATACTATGCTGATTTGTTTAAAGGAAAAATAAGAAAAAGTATGTCACATCTTTTGATACATATAAGCAGCTGCTGAGTGGAAAAGTAAGAACTGTTTACCTGCAAATTTGTCATTCAGACTTAGGTAAAGAGTTAAATTACTCTTAATTATCAAGTTTCTTCGGAAATAACTTTGTACTCTAAAAAAGAGAAGAAAACCCTGAAATAGCTTCTTTTCTGTAGTACGGTCATTTTCCTGATCCCACAGCAGAAGCAAATACAATGTGACCAGCTAATTCCCAGCTGTATAGAGCTTTAAATCCATGTCTGAACATTGGACAATCAAATTATGTAGTAGCACAGTAGCCAGAAATAAACCCAACACATAAATACAGTCTATTCAACATTATTAACACAAATAAAATTTACACCTACGGTCCTGTGCATTAAAAATAACTTCTCTCATGTCAAATAGCAATATTTTGTTATGCCAATCAAATTAAACCACCAGAAACATATGGAAAGAAATCAATTCTGTAACAAACTGTTGTAAAGTATGGCATTCATCATGTTCAAGACAGGTTAATTCCAGTTCTAAACAAACTTTCTCCTTCCAAGTTGGGCTTTTGTTTTACATTCTTTTCTTTGCTGGGAATGTACACAACACGTTCTGTCAATCTCGCCACAAAATCCTCTCTCCCACCTGCATGAATTAAAAGGAGAAAACACACACACACACACACACACATAGACATTAACCAAAAAAATGTAACTGTATTGATTTCAGGCAAAAGTGGGACTCAAATCCTATGCCAAGAATGAATTTGAAAATTCTGGTGAGAAGTGTTTATAGAAAAAGAAATGTTTCTTGTCAACAGCTTCAGAAACTAAGTATAAAATCACACCAGCAAATCTACCTGACTAACGAGAGAGAAGCCATTTTTAATGGCCTTTAAAATGCTGCACTCTACATAGCTCTACAGTTGGAAATGGATAGCCTCAAGCAGAGCCCTACTCCGAACAATAACTGCATATCCACATCACCTGAATAATATTCCTAAATTAGCATCCTTCACAGCCACTGATGAACTCACATTTGAAAGACAGTCAAGACCCATCTTCCAAATCATGGACCAGAACAGCCTTACTTGCAAGCTATGAGTGGAGGAACAGCAGCCACTCTAAAGTGCAAGCAGAATGGAAAAGAAGGGAAAGAAAGGCAAAAGGTGTATATTTTAGAGCAGAAAGAGACCTTCCCAATTACCTAGTCTGGTCTTATAACTTCTATCACATGAGAGTGTGGGAATGAAAATGTGGGATGCAAAAACTTTCCCCACTGGCAAAGAAGAAATGAACATACAGTGCCAAATGCCCATAGGGCTTCTCTACATTTGTACAGGTACCTAGTTATTCTTCACGAAAATGGATACAGTCAAAACTATCGTGTCAAAATTAAGAGAGGAGTTGGCTTTTCAGCTAGGGATTTGAAATTTGCATTTAGTTAAAACCAGTCAGCTGAAACATCAAAGTACATTTCTTTATTTTGTCTCAATCTTATCTTATACATCCTAATTAATTCATTAGGCATTCACTTATTAAGTCAACAAATATTTACTGAGAGCTCCCTCACTGCCCTGGCTGCAGGGGTGGAACAATGAACCAAGCAGAGAGAGTCCCTGGGAGAGAGCTGTCAATAAACTGGTACAGGCATGTATACATCAACTGGTGATAGGTGATATAAGGAAAATGATATCAGGGTAAGACCTGAGACTGTCAGAAGACTCTATTTTATATAGAATGGTCAAGGAAAACCTCACTAATAAGGTGATATTTGAGACAAGATTTACAAAAGAAAGGAACAAATCTGAGAGTATGTAATAAGAGCATTCCAGACTAATGAAACAGCAAGTACAAGGTTCTTAGGTGAAAGCATCGACACATAAAGGAACAAGAAGACCAGGCTAGACTGGAATGTGCAGAGGGAGAGTGGAGCAGGAGGGAGAGAAGTGAAGACTGTCAGGTAGGGTCTTAGAGGCCACAACAAGGACACTGGGTCTAATCCTAAGTGAGATGGGAAGTCATCAGTGTTTTGAGGAAAGAAATGACATTATATGACTTGGCTGTTATGTGAAACTTGAACTACTAGAAAGCTAGGACAGAGCAGTTTAAAGATGCCTGTAAGCATTATCAGCCCCTTCCCCACGGAGCTGGCTTCATTCAAGGCTTCAGTTCATCGCCCATGATCACAATCACTACCATCACTCCACCAGACCCAGTAGATACGAGTAGAACCAAAAGGGAAAGATGTCATCTTATTACAGTTCACAGAAAAGCAAGCATCCTCTCTTCTTAGACCTATCATCCCTTTGTATGATACTGATGGGATCCAAATGTTCTCCCTCACCCCTGGTAAGTCAGGAACTGATGACTCTTTCTTTGCTCGGGACTAAAGGCAAAGGCAAGAGCAGGATGGTAGAGGTAAGAAAGACAAGGCTGCTGGTTGGGGAGCAGCCTGCATCACCACAGTTTACCAAAGCAAAGATATAGAAAATTCCTATGGGTAGACCAGATGCCAGAAGATAGAGGAATTTAAGCACTTCTGAAAGGGCCATTCATTAAATGAGGGCACCCTGTGCAAGAGTTAATGGGGTGAGTGGCCTGTCCATGGCCTGGACTGAAGCCGGCAGGAAGACATCAAAACTAAGAAAGGTCTCCTGGGCCAGGTGACTGTATAGAGTATGACAAGTATGACAAGAGCTCTCCCATGAGCACCCGAACGAGGTAACTCTTGGGGAAACTGTCACACAGAAGACTGAAAGCCGGTTGATAAAGGAAAGCGGACTAAAGGGCTCTAAGGAAGCCTGAAAAGCCCCTTGCCCTCAAACTGTTGCCTTTTGTGTGATAATAATGTAATTCTGGTGATAACTCATTGAGGAATTTGCAAACGCATACAGTTTAAATTTTGGAAACACTCCAGTGAAAATTTTCCATATTAAAAAAATTCTATCACAAGAGACTGATTAAATAGAGCTTATACATATAGTCTCCTTTTATAGTATTAAATTCAAAACAATTCAACACAGAAAAGTTTAATAGTTCTCTCCTAAAGTGGTATTCACTAGCTCTTGAGTTTTCCAAAGTTTTGAAATTAAGTAAAAAAATCATTTGCAAAATCTGACTTTTAAAATCATGTATATGATTAAGAAGTAGCCTGGTCTGCAGGTAGAGCATTAGAATGGTGTCAGCCTGACTCTACCTTTTAAACTGTGATTCTATGGTAAGTCACTTCCTTTTGCAGAGATGACATCCTCTTTAAAGAGTTGGTATATATAAAGTGTTCTGATTGCGTACATTTTCAGCCCTTTGGAGAGGGTTCCTCCTGATATCTCTTACCTCCCATCCTGTTCTTACTGCAAGGTAGCCAGGAATCCACCATGAACTTCTTACAGTATCTGTTAGTTTTGCCAAGACTACCTTTCATCTATCACCCACCAGCCACTGGTAAGAAAACCTCACTTTTTCTGGAGAAATACTGTCGATATTCAGTGCACATGCTTCAGATGGGACTGGCCCTATCTCCTAGATCCAGGTCTGAACACAAGATCTATTTCTGGCCAGTCAACATTTTCCCAAACTGAAGTCATAGTGATTCTGGCCCACTGGTGAACTCCTGATTCAAGTTCTGTGATCAGAGATAAGCTAAGCATTGGCTAGAGAAACAGGAGGATGTCATTCTCCTCCCTTTAATCTTGAACCTATAGGATGCAAGCCTGAGTCTGCTAGCAACCACCACATGGAGAGAGCCTGGGAGTTGAAGACAGTCCACAGAAAAGCAGAGCCAAGAGGTGGAAAAGAAACAGATCTCTTTAAGCCTCTAAGTCCAATTAATTTGAAAAACTATCCTTGGACCTTTCAGTCACTTGAGCAAGTAAATCCCCTTATTTCTATTAAGTTTTTTTGTAACTGAAACCAATATCTCTCTTTAACTGAGAGAGATGTATCTGATGTACATAGTCTATAAGTTGAATTATTTATCCATTCTGATTTAGTGGTATACAAATATTTTATAATATATATAGATTATGAACCAAATAAAATATAAATCAGCATAGAATCACTTTCTACATGTTTTATTACCATTTTCTCAATAAATAGTAAAGCTATGTATTAATTAATTAATTAACTAATACATAGTAAAGCTAATTCAGAAAATTTCAACAGTCCTTTTGGGTTCTAAAACCCTATAATATTTAGAAGTCTTTGCATTACATAAGTTAAAGTATAAACATTCATAAAATGATACAGGACATTAGTCCTCAGAGATTAATCAATAAGCACCTTTCCTGGTGATGTGACATGTGAGAACTTTGAGACAATGATGTTCATTGTGGATTTTGCTGATTAGACACATGGAAATAAGGTTGTGGATCCTGAGTAAGACCAAAAAATTGTTTAAATCCAAAAAGATGCCTTTTGTTTTGATCTTTCTTTTGGTGCCAGTGGAGATTTCACACTGGGTAATATAAATCACCAATGTGCTAATTAAGCTCTGTTTCTCACTTTAAGGTCTTTTTGTGTTTCCCTCAAAGTGATAACAAATGGAACATCATCATTTCCCTTAGAGCTCAGATCACAAAATGTCCACAAGCTATATCCAGTTGTAGTGATACAATAGCCAGCAAAAAATAAGGCTTTAAATATCACTCACCACAAAACCTGGAATATAAAATGTGAAATTTGCAGAGGCATGACTAATGGGGTGATTTCTATTTTTCCAGCAACTGAACACCCAGTCCATGAACTGTGCACATATAATACTTAGAAAACAGTCTTAGAGAAAACTGACAGATATATGGGGTATTTTATCTTGCATTATGTGATTTGTAGAAGTAATCTCCACTGGAAGTACTTCAAAGGAAGGCATTAAACAAGTGTAAAATAACTAATCTACAAGTATTTATTAAGTGTTTGCTATGTAGCCAGCCAAATCCAATGTGACTGAGGAGGAAATAAGGATGTGAAGTCTAAGGACCCTGTAGAGAGTAACCTGCTAACTGTGTCCCACTCTTTAAGCTTCATCCTTCCAAATCATTATACATGTGGCTCCCAGGCTGATGGACTCAAAGCACAGTCTGATTCATTTCACTGTCCAGCTCAAGGATCTTCAGTGGCTCCCAGATGCCTTTGAAATACATTCTGGATACCGCAGGTGGGCACCAAGATTAGACATCCTAATCTTCTAGCCTTATCTCTCAGTATTCCCCTTTGAGTGACTTGGACATAAATTAGCATTTTGTCTGAGAAGGAATTGGTTCTAGAAGGGCTATGATGATGAGAACAATGATGATGGAGAAGAACACGAAAAGAAAGAGGAAGGAGAGATTGACATTCTTCGGTTGGTTACCAGGTGCTGAATACCAGCTATTGTACTAAGTATCTGTAGTCTCATTATAACCCAATGAAGGGTATATTATTTTCATCTCCAGTGTTTCTACTGAAGTGAGTTTCACATAATGTAAAATTAACCATTTTAAAGTGAAGAAGCATTTAGTACATTTACAATGTTGAACAACCACCACCTCTATTTAGTCTCAAAATATTTTCATCACCCCAAAGGGAAACTCCACTTTTATTAAGCAGTTTCTCCCCTTCCCCTCTTCCTCCCAGCCCCTGGCATTCACCAATCTTCATCTATCTCTACATCAGCCCTACTTCAGAAAAGAAAATCCAGTCTTAAAAGAAGGGAAACTACTTGTCCAAGTTCTCACTGGTAAGAATAATTGAGCTGGGATTTTTCTCTCTTGCCTGAAAACAATTAAGCTATGAGGATTTGAAACAGTTACTTGAAGAATAAACCTGCTATGAATACAGGAATTAGAGAGTGGTTAAATGGTGTGCCATGGGGACCCAAAAACTATAAAATAGACCAGATCCCCTACCTATCCTGAAGAGACCACATGCAATGAGCCAAGGAGACATCCATCACCAGCAGCTCTCAGTACCCTGAGGTTCATTTCTAACCAGCATTTGATCCCACCATTTATGTATACTATTATGCAATATGTATTGAGCACCTACTGTGAGCTCACTATATACTGCTCAGCTACAAGCATAGTCTACTTTAAAACCCCCAGATGGGACAAGTTTCAAAACAAAATATCTTTAAGCCTGTACATGCCATCCGTGATAAAATGGACCACTGTTTTTCTCCTGTTGGGAATCCCACTTCTTTTGTATAATATAGTATGAACATTATAAAATATCTTCCATAGCAGATGTAAATATCCCAGACTATAATATGATATGCATATTGAAATATCATATTTATATAATTACATATTATAATAACTAATCCAAATCTAGATATATTATTTTACATAAGAAATCATACATATTAACTCAGTATAGTGTTGTAAGATATCTCACTTGACCCTGGTCTAGATGAACTGAAACAGGAGGGAAAGGGCAGGGTATAGTCTTCAAAAGAGTGACGTAGCCACACATCAAAACATAACCTGAAGAGAACCAAACAGATCCAGGATGGCTGACGAGTTGACTTCCACAAGACATTCAGCCTGGACATACACGCATCGTAACATATCAGCAAGCTAAATGACACATCCACCAGGCCAACCTTTAAGGTCAAAAAGCGGGTGGAGGCCCAGTTCCTAGAAATCTCCACCCCTTTCCCCAAATAGCTGGAATACTCCTCCCACTCATTAGCCTATGAAATTACCCATTCCTATAAAAAGTGACAGCTGCATACCCTGGGGCCACGCTGACCTTCTGAGATGGCCCACAACTCTGTGGAGGGCGTTTCTCTCTGAATAAATCTACTTCTTACCTATCATTTTGTCTCTCACTGAATTCTTTCTGTGATAAGACATCAAGAATCTGAGCTTCATGAGGTCCTGAGACCTCATGAAGTGTGTGATCTCAGTTAACAGATCATTGGTCCAAGTCCCAATCTGGATTTTGGATGGGTTCAAGTCCCTATAGTCATGTAAGCCAGTTCCTCCTCAAAATAAATCTGTCTCTCTACGTCCACCCTTCCTTCCAACACACACACACATCCTATTGGATCTGTTTTTCTGAGGTGTTCTAAAACAGGTCATAGAGCTGCCAATACATTCACAAAGTCAGACAGCTATGGAAGTGGTTCTGAAGCCATGCAATTCAGATTGGGACTTGAAGGAGTCAGGGACCCAAAGAGAACAGACATCAAATTCTGTCCATGCTCTGTGCAAAACCTTACAAGGACTCCAATTTCCATCAAAGCAGAAGCCAACGCCACTAAAGACTTAACCTGTTCATGGAGGTTTCCTCTCTCCCTCAGTGACTTCTTTCTGCTCAGCCATGTCGTTCTAATCCCGTTGGCACCCGCCTTTCTGCCCCTGGGCTGTGGTTGGCCAGATCCCAGCTCAGAGATTCTATGCTGGATCTCCCTGCTGCCTGGCAGCTGTTTCTATGCTCATCTCCTCCAAGCCAGCCCTCACAAGACTCTTCCTCAATGAGACATAGACTGCAACCAGCCTTTGACCTCCGCCCCCCACCCTCTTCACAGGCAGCTTCCCAGGTAGCACTCGTGGTAAAGAACCCGTCTGCCAATGCAGGAGCCATAAGAGATGCAGGTTCGATTCCTGGGTCAGGAAGATCCCCTGGAGGATGACATGGCAACTCACTCCAGTATTCTTGCCTGGAGAATCCCATGGACATAGGAGCCTGGCAGACTACTGTCCACTGGGTCACAAAGAGTTGGACACTATGGAAGCGACTTAACACACAACACACCCCAACTTCTAGTCCCAGTGTATCTGGTCCCCCTGCCCCTGCTTTACCTCACTGATTCTCTCAGGAACTGCATGAAGTACATGCTTTTATTATTACACCCATTTTACAGATGAAGAAACTGAGAAACAGTCTCATTACTTTGCCCTTCCCATGAATCCTCAAAGTGGAGAGACCACAGAATTTGAAACCAAGCAGTCTTCCCTAACTCCAAACCCATAATCACTCAATTAGACTGTCTCTAGCTGTTTTGGAGGAGAGAAGGAAATGCCATGTTTTCCCAGCTTTGTTGAGATACAATTGATATAGACCATTGCATAACTTTAAGATGTACAGTGTGATATTATATATCTACATATTATGATATGATGACCACAGGAAACCCTGCTTTCTGAGTGGGCCATGCAACAGGCACAGCCCACAGCCCAGTGCACAGCTTTGGCACATTATTTCGTTTAACTGCCAAACAATTTCTGAAGTCAGCATGGTCCCCTTCATTGAACTGCAGGAAAGACTTTTTAGGAGACATTGGGTAACACAGCAAATGAGAGAATTCCAGTCTACTCTCCAAAATCTTTATCTCTACTATTCTATGCTCCAAGGATCTGGGTTCTCTCTATCTGTCTGTTTTGGCATCCATAATATCTGTTTCAAATTCAGGATTCCCTTGGTGCCCCCAGAGCTCCAGGCTCTACCCTTGTGAATGTAATACAACAGCCAGAACTTCCGGCCTCCTCTTCTCACACCGCAAGAGAAAGATGAAGCTGCTCCTTTAACTACTCCAATGGAAGGGACTGAAACCATCTTTTAGAAATGTCAGTCAATATCTTCCTGCATCCCTTTATCTCTGATTGGGTAACATCCTTTTCCATGTTCCAATCAGAGGGTCTCAGGAATGAGATTCTCTTATGGACTTTAACTAATTAGAGCTCTTGGTCTTCTCTGAAGCTAAGGTGGAACCATTTTCCCCAAAACTAGAGAGTTGTAATGGGAACCAAATGAACTGCTCAGAGAAGCTGTGGGACAATATCAGAAGATGTAGCCTATGTCCACTAGGAAAGTGTGTGTATGCATGCTCAGTTGCTTAGTCATGTCTGACTCTTCTGTGACCCCATGGACTATAGCCCACCAGGTTCCTCTGCCCATGGGAT
Organism: Bos grunniens; assembly: GCF_055505025.1. NCBI lineage: Eukaryota > Metazoa > Chordata > Mammalia > Artiodactyla > Bovidae > Bos > Bos grunniens. The sequence continues at coordinate 76,135,883 of NC_141170.1, forward strand.
TTCCCAGGCAAGAATACTGGACTGGGTTCACTTCCTACTCAAGGGGATCTTCCCAAGGCAGAGATTGAACCCACGTCTCCTGCATTGGCAGACAGAATCTTACCACTGAGCTGCATGGGAAACCCCTACTAGGAAAGAGTAAGCTATAAAACCATTTTAAGTTGTTAATACTTAATCAGGATATTGGTGTATTCACTGATGGTCAATTGTGGCATTTTGCCTGGTACATGGAAAGAAGAGTGTACGGGGGGTGTCAGTCTGTGTGGGAGTTAAAGGTCGAGGTAGGGGGGACAATGCATTTCATCTCCTGCAGCAGGAAACTGGCAGAGCAAGCAAATGGGAGAACCAAGTCAAACTGAGAGGATTGAGTGCCTTAGGTTAGCAGTGAGCACCAGAAGCTACAAGGCAGAGCAAGAACAGGAAGGCAGATAGGTGCAGGAAAGAAAATGAAGTTTTGCCTACTTGACAATTTTTTCCCTCTCTGTGAGGCATGAACTATTGGACAGGCAGGCTACCAAAGGAGAAGAAATTGACTCTGCAAAAACAAGCATACGTTACAGAAATTCTCAGTTGGGATGATCCTCCCGAGAATTCTGTTATGTCCCAGCTAATTAGCCAAGTAGATAATTCATTTTACTCTTGAGAATCCAGTTTTCCCTGAGGGGGGAAAATATTCAAGGTCTGCAAAAAATAGAGTCCCTTACAACTGTGAGTGTTAACAAGTACCAAGCGTTCAAACTGCAGGGTTGGAGCCCAGCAAGGACAAAGCAAAGCCAAATTATCTGGCTTTGAGTGGCAGTAGCCACGTCTCCCCTCATCCTTCCCACTATCCCCTTCCATCTAATTCTCCTGCCCCTCCCCTTGCATTTAGGCCTAGAGATATCTCATGCCGTGGGAATGCAGATCCTGGAGAGAATTCCTCCTGTTACTGCCAAAATAGACCAAAAGAACCACACAGTATGAGGTGGGCAGAACACAGAGGGAGCAAAAGGCATGCCCAGTGCTCAGTGAGCTAGAAAAGCACCACTGGGTAAACACGGGTGAGCAAAGACAGCTGCAGAAATGTTCTTGTTTTATGGACTAAAAGCGATCGTGCAATCATCCTGTCATGGACTCAAGGACCCACTTCATAGAGCCTGCCTATCTTATTTCCTCAGATTAGGTCTCTCCCCAACCCTGGTACAGAACAAGGCTGACCAAAGCCATAATGAAAGTGTGGCTACATCCAGAGAAGAAACGAACTAGTCAGAGCACAACTCCTATGACTTCATCACAAGCATGCTGCCATCTTCCTTGTGATTATGTTGATTGGTTTCCCAGCCAGGCTTAGATTCCTCAAGAGTTATCTTCCTTTAATTTTACACTTTTGTTACTAATCTAATTGTATATGTTAATTTTGTTTTAAACCCTATCCATTCCTGTATGAAAGCAAGGAGACAAAGTAAATTACCCATTTAAAATACCTCTGATGGTTACAGAAACTCTGTGTGTGTGTGCGTGCGTGCACACACTCAGTCACTTCAGTCGTATCTGTTTGCAACCTAGGTTTCCCCTGACCATGGGATTCTCCAAGCAAGAATACTGGAGTGGGTTGCAACACCCTCTTTCAGGGGATCTTCCCGACCCAAGGATCCAAGCCTTGTCTCCTGCATCTCCTGCATTGCAGGCAGGTTCTTCATTGCTGAGCCACTGGGGAAGCCCCACAGGAGCTAACTGGTAATGCACACACTATATGTGGATATGTTAGCAACCACCTTTCTTTAAAAATATGATGCTGAACCTAACTTGGGCAGTCATGAGTCTGGAGTGTTGAAAAATAGGAAGAAGGCAAGTGTGGCTGGAGTAGAATGAGGCAGAGAGAGTAATGGGAGATGAGAACCAACAGTCTGAATAAGGTGGCTGTGTAGGAGACTGTCAATCAGTTAACTGTTTTCACCATTATTCGGTGTGATGTGGAAAGCCACTGAAGAGCTCTAAGCAGATTATTCATATGATCTGACTTACACTTTAAAAGTATAACTCTGGCTTCTGTAAGATAGAGAAATGAGAAACCAGGTAAGAGCCTGGTTCATTAGTTCAGGCAAAGAGACAGTGGTTTAAAACTAGATGTTAGGAGATTTATTGGCTAAGAGGACACAAAAAGAAGAGAGGAGACAAAAATGGCTCCACGATTTGGAGCTTAAGTCACGGGAAGCTAGGAGTTGCCACCGAACAGAATGCTGTGCCAAGGCATTGGGGATGTAGAGATGAACAAGACACAGTGGTATTGAGAATCCACAGTCTAAATGAGGAGATGGGCAAAAAAAAAGATGTCAATAAAAGTAATCCCATATCTTAGAAACTTACTTTGTACTGGGCACTGAAGTAAACATTCTATAAATACGACATAATTCAGTCCTTTTAATGACTTCATGTGGTTGATTGTAATTGCCCCATTTTATAGATGAGAAAACTGAAACTCAGCAGAGTGAAATGAGTTCAGAGCTGAAAGATGAAGAATTGGTTTAAACCTATATCTGCTTAACCTCAAACTTACGTACTACGCATGTGTGCTACGTCGCTTCAGTCATGTCTGAATCTTTGCGACCCCATGGACCGTAGCCCGCCAGGCTCCTCTGTCCATGGGATTCTCCAGGCAAGTATATTGGAGTGGGTTGCCATGCCCTCCTCCAGGGGATCTTCCCGACCTAGGGATCAAACCTGCCTCTCTCATGTCTCCTGCAATGGCAGGCAGGTTCTTTACAACAAGCTCTACCTGGGGAGCCTCTTATGTACCTCTTATATACCTGAGCCTAATTCTGACTCGACCTAATCTGAGAAAATAAGATAGGCAGGCTATATGAAGCAAGTCCATGAGAAAAGGTAGCAGTTTACCTATGACAGAATGATTGCACAATTGCTTTTAATCCATAAAACAAGAAGGTTGGACTCAACGATTTCCATGGTTCCTCTCAGCTCTAAAAGCCTATAATTTTAAAACATAGTGATGCTTCTTTTCAGTCAAGTGAAAGTCATTTTTATTCCTTAAGATTGAACAGCATATAACATAATTCTCTTATTTACACAAACCTATTCCATGCTGGGCTGAACTGAGCCTCAAGCCTTACAGTTTGCCTATTTTTGAAATAGAAAACCATTAAGGGTAGAAGAATAGCAGTGAACACAGAAGGGTAAATGAGGAAAAGGACAAGGCACATCACGGAAATAAAGGCCTTGTCATAAAATAAGCAAGGGAAATAAAAATGAGGCTTGGAAAATTATTGTTTTCCAGAAAACGGAAGGACTTTTATATCTTTTATAGTGAGACATCTTGATTGTTGACTAAAAAGTGCAGTGACAACTAAAGAAGTATCTTGAGTATTAACAGAAACTTTAATTTTCAGAGTGTTTGTTGTGCCAAATCCTAGTTTGTAGTATCACATCTTCAATTCATCACAATAGCAAAATCATATAAGCGTATTTTTACTCAGAAGGGACATAAATCATAAACAGCCAGAAAAAGATAATGCAATATATTTAAGTTTGCCTTCAATATGAGATATATCTGTGAAATTAAACTAAAATTTTGCCTAGATTTAAGGAATCTTAAATTAAATTAATTAATTAATTAATTAATAAAAAATTAATTTAAAAATAAATTAATTAATTAAAATTAATTAAATAAAATTAACTTTGGGTTTAACTGGAATGTAACAAGCAGCGTGTTTTTCTTCATCATCATCACTAAGTTCACAATGGGTGTTGATAATGTAGCAATCTCTGCAGCACAAGGAGGCTAGTGGGTATGTCACTTGATTTGCTAACACTGAAGGCAAAAGAAGTTACAGTAAAATGATACCAAAGTGTCCAATTAGCATAAACAGAAAAGGAAAATTTCTAAACTCTGCTTTGTAAAATATGCTTCATGGAACTATGGTATCATAGTCCATGGGTAAACCTCTCCTTCTCCTTCTCTCTCCCCCTCACTTTACCCTCTTTTGGACACTTTCATAGGATGTCACTAATATAATTACATTTTAAAATCTCATTTTAAGCTTTAAAAAACATGTAACATTGCATCTAAGAATATAATGAATGGATGGAATAGAATGGAATGAATGGAATATAATGAAAGTTTAAAATAAAGAAAATTGAACACCATCCCATATTTTATTTATTTTTTTTTAATATAAATTTATTTACTTTAATTGGAGGCTAATTACTTTACAATATTGTAGTGGTTTTGCCATACGTTGACCTGAATCCGCCACGAGTGTACATGTGTTCCCCATCCTGAACCTCCCTTCCACCTCCCTCCCCATGCCATCCCTCTGGGTCATCCCAGTGCACCAGCCCTGAGCACCCTGTATCATGCATCAAACCTGGACTGGTGATTCATTTCACATATGATAATATACATGTTTCAATGCCATTCTCCCAAATAATCCCAGCCTCACCTTCTCCCACAGAGTCCAAAAGAGTGTTCTATACATCTGTGTCTCTTTTGCTGTCTCACATATAGGGTTATCATTACCATCTTTCTAAATTCCATATATATGCATTAGTATATTGTATGGGTGTTTTTCTTTCTGGCTTACTTCACTCTGTATAATAGGCTCCAGTTTCATCCACCTCATTAGAACTGATTCAAATGTATTCTTTTTAATGGCTGAGTAATATTCCATTGTATATATGTACCACAGCTTTCTTATCCATTCATCTGCTGATGGACATCTAGGTTGCTTCCATGTCCAGGCTATTATAAACAGTGCTGCAATGAACATTGGGGTACACGTGTCTCTTTCAATTCTGGTTTCTTTGGTGTGTATGCCCAGTAGTGGGATTGCTGTCCCAAATTTTAAAATCTTCATTCTCTATGTACTTTCTGGGGACTGTTACTGGAAATAACAATCAGCTATTATAATGGCTATTATTTTCTTAAAACATATGCTAAATGTGAAAACCACAATAAAACTTTTAGAAGACTTGATTGAACAGACACCTTACAGAAGAAATTCAGATAAGTACATAAAACATTATCTTCTCTAAAATTAAATGAATGTAGGTGAAAACAAGAGAAATATACATGCAAATGTAAACATCATATCAACTTAGCAAGCTGTATGTTGTGGGTATATGTGCACTTTAAACACAATATCTACTATTGGTGAACATGTGGCAAAATGGGAATCTTAATAAGTATCAAGAAAAAAATTAATTTCTAGAAGTCAATTTGAAAATATATATTTAAACATTTTTAAAAGTGCATACTTTTTGACTCAATTTTCCATCTAGAATTATATTTTAAGGACATAAACAGAAGTTGAATCAAAAAATTATTTCCCGGTGATTTATCATGATTTTAGGTAAAGGGTCAGTGTAAGCCCAAGTATCCAATTCTCTCAATTGCCATATTCCTATAAACATTTCAAAATATACAATAGATAAAACCTGCATTAATTCTGGAAACCATAAGGATTTGCAAAAAAATGTTAGGTCTCTGGTTTATCTGCTGTAGAGAGGGGGCAGATGGCACCAGACTGAAGGAAGAACAGAAGGTAGACAGGGGTAGATGAGAAGTAAATACAGAACAGCCCTGTGGAAGATGGACACCCAGCATGAAGACCACGGACTGGATTCCACCCAAATGAGGAGGAAAACAATTAGACCCTTGAAAAGCTACTGTCTCTCATAAGAAACACTCCTAAAAACTATAGAAAATGTCTTACTCTAAAAGAGGCTTATTTTAAGAAAAGTAGGCATGTTTAAAATGTTTCTGCCCTTTTGTCTCAAAATTATATGAGGGTTTTCTTGTATCTGTGAAACTAAAGTAAGTAGTCGTGAGATCAGGAAAGAACACTTGAAGCTACTGAGCCAAAACCAGCATGGTGGTAGAGATCAGACAGCCAAGCATGACCACAAATCAGATTAGTACAGTGGGAGACATGATCGGAAATCTGTTCAAATCTCACAGAAGGGCAAGAAGATTTAAGTATAAGACAAGAACTAAAGACTTGGAGAACAGATTCTGTAAAAATTAGAACACTCAGAGGCTACAGTACAGATGAGACACACCTAACTCTCAAAGATATAATAGCATAAAATTTTTGTGAGCTTAATAAGAAATGAAACAATTGTTGCAAATAGCTTATTGGCAGGCTAAATAAAGAAAAGACAGGAAGCATGGATTACATAATTCAAGATAAACAGCTATTCTCATAAGCATTCTTGTGGATGCTTGATCACCTACAAAGAAACAGAGACTTCACTTCCACAAGTAACATCCAGAAGAATACAGATCAAACTCTTAATTTCAAAAACAGGGTCTTCTCTGGTGGCTCAGCGGTAAAGAATCTGCCTGCCAATGCAGGAGACAAAGGTTTGATCCCTGATCCAGGAAGATCCCACCTGCCATGGAGCAACTAAGCTCGTGAGCCACAACTATTGAGCCTATGCTCTAGAGCCCAGGAACCACAACTACTGAGCCCATGTGCCTAAGAGCACAGCATACTGAAGCCTTGCCTAAGAGCACAGCATACCGAAGCCTAAGAGCCCTAGAGCCTGTGCTCTACAACAAGAGAAACCACGGCAATAAGAAGCACGCACACCACAACTGGAGGGTAGCCCCTCTTCACTGCAACTAAATGAAGACCCAGCTCAGCCAAAAATAAATGAGCAAATTTTTTAAAAATTATAATTTAAAGGAAAAGAAGAGGAGAGTTTTAGAGCAATTCACATTGCTACTTACATGCAAGAGCAACAGAAATGCACTTTCGAACATTACCTGTCAGGAAGGCTCTGAAAACATTACACCTGTATAAAACTTTTCCTGAGTATTTTTCAAAAAATCCTACCATTTCACAATAGCTCAGCATAAATAAGAACACTGGTCTAAAGTGTCTCTTAGAAACTAGGTCTTTTTAAATTATCAGATCCACAGAGAGTCTATGTTCTATGCAAACGATGCTCCACAAATAATAACATGGAAATTTTTAGATTTCTCTTTAATATAAGGAGATCAAAGCCCCTAAATCAGTGATTCTCAGCATTATCTGCACATTAGAGTCTCCTGGAGAACTTGTAAAATCCCTAATGCCCAGGTCACACCCCCTGCATTTAAATTAGAATCTGTTTCTGCCCTCTCATGTTTATTGAAGCATTATTCACAGTAGCCTAGAAATGGAAATAACCTGTCTACAAAATTGAGTAGATTAAGAATATGTGATAAAGATACAGATAACATAATGTATGTGTATATATGTTCACTGTATATATAGAGTATGGGGCTTCCCAGGTGGCTCAGTGGTAAAGAATCCTCCTGCCAAGGCAGGATACTCAGGAGACACAAGTTCAATCCCTGGGTTGGGAAGATCCCCTAGAGGAGAAAATGGCAACCCACTCCAGTATTCTTGCCTGGGAAATCCCATGAACAGAGGCCTGGCTACAGTCCATTGGGTCGCAAAGAGTAGGATACAACTGAGCAACTGAACTTGCACATATATTGAGTGTACATATATACACATACTAATATATATATATATATATATATATATAGGCTTCCCATGTGGTCCTAGTGCATTCCCACCAATGCAGGAGACCAACAGATAAGGGTTCGACCTGTGGGTTGGGAAGATCCCCTGAAGGAAGGCATGACAACCCACTCCAGTATTCTTACCTGGAGAACACCAGGGACAGAGGAGCTTGGCATGCCATGGTTCATACTGTTGTAAAGAGTCGGACATGACTGAGCACTGAGCATGTATATATAGAGAGTATACATATATATATGTATACACACACACTATTATTTATATATACTTACAATATAATATTATTCAACCATGAGAAAGAAGAAAATCCTGCCATTTGCAACAACATGAATGGACCTTGAGGCCATTATGCTAAGTGGAACAAGAAAGACAAAGAAAGACAATTACTATCAAGCTCTCAGTTACCTGTGGAATCTAAAAAAAGCCTAACTCATAGAAACAGAATAGAATGTTAGTTGCCAGGGGCCAAGAAGAGGGTGGGGCCTGACGGGAAAAGGAAGTTTGGTCAAAGGGCACAAACTTCCTGTTATAAGATGAATAAATTCTGGGGATTTAATGTATAGCAAGGTGACTCTTGTTAATAACACTATTGTATATTTGAACGTTGCTACAACAGTAGATCTTAAATGTTCTCACCACAAACACACAAAAAGGACAATTATATGAAGTGATGGAAGGGTTAATTAACTCTATTGTGGTAATCATTTTGCTGAATATATACACACATATAAACATCACCTTGTACACCTTAAAATTACACAATATTAAATGTCAATTATATCTCAAAAAACATGGAAAAAATAAATTGTAATTCCTAGGGGAGGACAGGGGAGAGCCCAGATAGAACCAAGTATTTTTCAAACCTTCCAGGCTATTTCAACATGCAGCCAAGATTGAGAAGTAGTACTCCAAATGTTTGCTCTGTATACAGCAAAAATTAGAGTATTAAAGAAAGAGTAATGTCAGAATATGCAAACTTCCATATTAATTTTTTCAATTTCCCAGATTTTTTTGCTTTTCCATCTAAGATCCTTTCAAAATACTGGCATGTCAGCCTAAATGGAAACTTTAGGCCCTGTTGACTGAACATTCTTAGTGGCTCCATCACTCACTCCCTCAGTACTATAGCCCTTACTCACAGCACATTAGTCTAAACTACATTTGGAAAACATAACTTAAAACTGGATTAATTTCAAGGTCAACAAATGGAAAGGAGACACATAGAAAGGGACATGGGCCAGTAGAGGAATTAACGAGGTCCCAAAACTATATGGCAAAGGAATATTTTTAAAGGCTGCCTAAGTATCTTGCGTATTTACTAATGCAGAAATGAAAGCAAACATTAAAAATCTGGGGCTGTAATCTACGCAGGGTCAGAGTGGCTTCCAATGTTATAAGTACCCTGAAGAAGTATGTTCATCATTTAGGTCAGTGTGATACCGTGAGGACCAAGGGACTACAGGAAACATGTCAATGATATTCTAACACTCCTTTCTGAAGTGTATGAAGGACCAAAAGCCTGGATCCACACAACAGCCAAGGTCATGTCTTTGGCATAGTCCAGAGAATTCAGACCAAAATGTTAGATGCACAATGGGATATCCAAATCTAACCTACCAAACTGTTCCAACCAGACATTTACTTATTAATGTTCCTAGTGCACTGAAGGAGGTTTCCAAGTCAAACACATTCTGATTGATTGGGGCAGACTTGACTTTAAAGAATTAAGTGTGCTTACTTATAATTCTGCAAAGTCTCTACTTTATAATTCATGTTTTTACCATCAATGAGAATTCCTGAGATCCAATTCTAATGCAAAAATATTTATCTTGACAGAGTTTGATTAAATAAAGCCAACACACATCATCCTGAGCTCGGAATTCATATTAACTTTAAAGACCAGAAGAGATGTGAACCAAAGAAAAGAAACTCTTTTTTATATGTTATAATCTTTCATGTCATGAAAGCAAAGCTACTAGATCTTAATTTTTCCAAAAACTTAAAAGAAATAGTTATGTAAGATGATAGAGGTGCTAATTATCACTACCATGGCAACCATAATACAATATATAAATGTATCAAATCAACATGTTGTACACATTAAATTTACACGATGTTATATGTCACACAGACTTCAATTTCCTTCATCTGGGGTACAAAAGTAGAAGTTGGCTATGAAGTGGTTTTCTGAACCATGTTCTTCCCTGCTGGGCATAAAGTTAAGTGTCACTGGTAGGTTGGCAGTGTTTTGAGACCTCATAACTTCAGACTGCTCTAATGTGGAGTTTGTGAGAATTACATCAGAGCTTTGGCTAAAACTCCCTGAGACTCATGGAATTCAGGACTGGAAGGTGATCACGTCCAGACAGCAGCTGTGCCTTATATATTTCTGTATCCCCCACAGAAACAGGCACACCATAGGTACTCAGTAAATATTAGGTGATTTCACACACTTGTGGAATGACCATCCCACATGGGCAGACATCCTCTGAACCGTGTCTTTGACAGATGGGCATCTGGCATCTGCTTCCATGCCATCTATTGACAGGTATCTAATGACCTCCTGAGGACATCCATTCCCTTCCTAAGCCCCACTAATTGTTAGAAAGCTCTGGCTTATTTTGAACTGAAACTTGCTTTCTTGTAATGGGTCCCCACTGGCCTGAGCTCTGCCCTCCCCAACAACACAAAATGAGTCTTTTTAGTCTTTTGCATGATAGCTCTTCAACAACTTTAACAAAAACTACAGGCCTCTCCCTAAATGAGATTATCCTGGGTGTTGTCTTCTGGGTATGATTTAGATTATTAATGTTAATGCTTAATGGCACCATGGATAAAAGATAATATTCCAGATATAAACTGAGTGTGATGCTATTATATCTTATAATCAGGCAATCTGACACTATGTATGTAAGCAAAGCAAAGTTTTAAATGACTAAAATATACATGTTTACTTCCATGGAGTATATTCAACAATTTCTATCAAGTTTCTAGCTTGACTTCTTCCAAGTTTCATTTCTAAATCAGAAATCTGATCACATCATTGTATTGCCTAATATTTTTCAATGGCTCCCACAACTTTCTTTCAATCAGCTGAAATTTATTAAGTTCCTATTATGTGTGTATGTGCTCATTCACTCATGCCCAACTCTTTGCGACCCCATGGACTATAGTCCATCAGGCTCCTCTGTCCGTGGAATTTTCCAGGCAAGAACACTAGAGTGGGTTGCCATTTCCTTCTCCAATTCTATTATGTACCAGGAATTATCCTATGTCCTGGGGTGCCAGAAATGAGCAGAGAAGCCCTCTGCCTTCTGTCATTCAGCTCACAGTCTAGGACAATGCATCAAGAAACCAGTTAACAATTAAGAAATACAATTTCAGATGAAGAAACAGGTAAAAATTGATTGGAAATGGGAGGCCATATGTTAGACGCACAGGCAAAACCTCTGTGAGAAGGTGAAATTTAAGCTAAGACCTACTTGATAAAAAGAAACAAACCATCACAAAAGGAGCAGCATGTTTTTGTTCTCTCCTAGTGAGATTTTTGTCATCTTTTTGATGACATTCGAAATGAATTCACTCAGCTCTTTACCCAGATCATTAGTTAAACTGTTACCTGGGGCAGGGTCACGAGGAGACAAACTCTAGGCACCTAGAAGTTTCCTGCTAGACCTTCTTGTAGCAACATCTAATTACAAAGACTTTGTGTAATAGGCTCTAGGTTCAACCACTTCATTAGAACTGACTCAAATACATTAGCTTTTTTAGCTGAGTAATATTCCATTGTGTATGTGTCCCATAACTTCCATATCCATTCATCTGTTGATGAACATCATAGGTTGCTTCCATGCCTGCTGCTGCTGCTGCTGCTAAGTCGCTTCAGTCTTGTCCGACTCTTAGCGACCCCATAGATGGCAGCCCACCAGGCTCCCCAGTCCCTGGGATTCTCCAGGCAAGAACACTGGAGTGGGTTGCCATTTCCTTCTCCAATGCATGAAAGTGAAATGTGAAAGTGAAGTCGTTCAGTCATGTCCAACTCTTAGTGACCCCATGGACTGCAGCCTACCAGGCTCCTCCATCCATGGGATTTTCTAGTGCTGCCATGAGCACTGGGGTACAAGGATCTTTTTCATTTATGGTTTCCTCAGGGTATATGCCCAGTAGTGGAGTTGCTGGGTTATATGGTAGTTTTATTCCTTGTTTTTTAAGGAATCTGTTCTCCCTAGTGGCTGCATCAATTTGCATTCCCACCAACAGTGTAGGAGGTTTCCCTTTTCTCCACAGAGTGAAGTAAGTCAGAAGGAGAAAGATAAATATCATATATTAATGCAAATATATGGAATCTAGAAAGACGGTACTGATGAACCTATTTGCAGGGCAGCAAAGGAGACACAGACAAAGAGACTTTGGGACACAGTGGGGGAAGGAGAGGGTGGGATGATTTGAGAGAATAGAGCTGAAATATACATAACCATATGTAAAATAGATAGCCAGTGGGAATCTGATGTAAGACATAGGGAACCCAAAGCCAGCGCTCTGTGACAACACAGAGTCTGGGATGGGAGGGAGGTGGGAGGGGGGTTCAAGAGGGAGAAGATATGTGTATGCTGCTGCTGCTAAGTCACGTCAGTGGTGTCCGACTCTGTGCGACCCCATAGACGGCAGCCCACCAGGCTCCCCCGTCCCTGGGATTCTCCAGGCAAGAACACTGGAGTGGGTTGCCATTTCCTTCTCCAATGCATGAAAGTGAAAAGTGAAAGTGAAGTCGCTCAGTCATGTCCAACTCCTAGCGACCCCATGGACTGCAGCGCACCAGGCTCCTCCATCCATGGGATTTTCCAGGCAAGAGTACTGGAGTGCAGTGCCATTGCCTTCTGCAGATATGTGTATACCTATGGCTGATTCATGTTGATGTACGGCAAAAACCATCACAATACTGTTAATTAGCCTCTAATTAATTTTTTTTAAAAAAGAATAATTACAAGGACTTTGCAAAGCAAATAATACACTTGCAAGGTTTCCAAAGCTGGGCAGAATTCCTCCCCTACTAAACTCCCATCAATAACAGAGGGGACATCACACTGCCTGTTGTGGGGCTGTTTTCCTCTCCAGGCAAAGCTACCTAGTGAGAACCAAAGGGACTTTAAATGAATGCATTGTAATGTATTGACACTTGTAGCACCAGCCCCAGTGGGAGGTTCACAGCTTGGTACCTTCAGCCCAATACAAGTCAAACTTCCTTTCCAGGAGCAGCCACAGATACACCTTCCCTGCACAACTTGCCTTCCTTAGTAGCATACATTTGACTTGGCAGATGAAGCCTGCACTGTATATGTGTTTACACAGAAGGGGCTTGAGGGCATTATTCTGGAAAGGGGGAAATATGGATAATGACTCCTCGCACTATCGCTTGGCCCAACCACCAGTCCAGCAAAAGCCTTGTACATCTTCCTGGTGCTCTCCATTTTCAACATATTATCTCCAAAGAGGAGAAGAAGGTGATTGAGGATGAAATGGTTGGATGGCATCACCAATTCACTGGACATGAACTTGGGCAAACTCCAGGCGATGGTAAGGGACCAGGAAGCCTGGCATGCAGCAGTCCATGGTCATGAAGAATTGGACACGACTTGGTGACTGAATAACAACAACAAAAATCTCCAAAGAAGATACAATTCCCCAGCCCCTACCTTTAGTTGGAATTACCTTAAGTAAATATCAAAGCATGAATCTATTTAGATTCCAGTTGCTAACCTGTCAAACGCATGAACTCACCCAAACTCTGTATACCCTACAGATTTTCATACCTAGAGCATCCCCAACATTCAAGACTGCTGCTTATGATTATGCAGATTGTACTTCGCACAGCTCTAGAAAACACCCTTGACAGAAAGCCACTGTATATTTGTTTAGTCTTTGTGATCAAAGTTTTCCAAAAAATGTTTTGAGGGAAGGGAGCCTCATTCTATATGGTACAAAGATACCACAGGGGCTAAATGTGGGACTGCTTCATAAACCCTCATGTAGGAAATGCCTTTCACACATATGAGCTACTCCAAAAATCAATTAATTTTTTAAAAAAATATGAGCCACTCAATGATATTCAGTGCAGCACTGTTTATAAAAGTGAGAAAAAATCCATCATTTTGACCCCAAAGATCTATCAACAAGCAAATGGACATTAAATGTGGTCTGATCACATATCAGAATATCATAGTGCCATTTAAAAGATGAATTCAAGCTAAAAGTATCAAAAAAAAAAAAAAGCTAAAAGTATCAACACGGATAAACCTTAAGAAATGTAATGTTGAAAGCAGCTATTGTGACACCATTTATACAAATACTAAGATGTACAAACAATGTACAAATGGGTTATGGGTCCATGCATTTTGTAGCAAAATGTACATCTAATGTGCAATTTGATGTCTATCATTTTCAGGATCAGGGTTATCCCAGGTGAGGTATGGAAGAAAGGCAATTTAGGAAGGGCACAGAAATGCCTCACCTGGGTCAATCATATTTTTTTCATGTAAAATATATGTGGCAAAATATTATTTGTTAAATCTAGGTCATAGTTGTATGGATACTTGTATTTTTTTCTATATGCTTGAAATATCTTTTTTTTTTTTTAAGTGAAAGAGAAAAGAAGTGAGGCTTCATTTCCCCAAAGGAGCTACTATGCTTCTTCCCCTCTGATAATGAGATCCCTATTAGTCAGTGGCTTTCCACTTTTTCTTTTTTTAGCAACAGAGTCTTCCTTTCAAATGAAAATTTTTATGGATTTCTAATATATATACCCAATGAAAGCTGAGGTGCCCCAGAGCCCTAATTTCTCACCTTCTCTCCATGCGACCTAACAGAGTCCCCAAAGATATCTCCACAGAACCCAAGGCTCCAGAGCACACAATCTGAACACTACTTATATAACGAATGGTGAATCCCCTTTAACCCTGATGTCAGAAAGCTATGGGCCAGTTTTCAAGCTTTCTAGTCAACATCTATGTTCAGAACATTTGTAGTCTCCCTTTCCCTCCTGTTTCTGACTTGCTAGCTGGCATTTCTTTTCATCAAGAACCTGAATGTAATAAAATGGCCTATCTTCAATAATTGACAAAAATTAATACCTCTCAAAAAGTTGAACTGACATCAAACTGTCCTCCCTACCATTATTCTCTGAATAACCAAGATTTAACAGTGTTTATGTTATTCAAAAACACTTTTTAAAATAGAAATACAAAAAGAAGATGATTTTCTAAAGAAGCAAATCTCCCTTAAATAAAATGAAAGTAATGAATGACTCAGATTGAATGCAATTACCCATATTTATAAGAGAATCCAGCATTAGGAATGTCAAAATTTAAAAAATAATAGACTCATTTTCACAATATATACAAATATTAAATCATTATATTGTATACCTGGGACTAATATAATGTTATATGTCAATTATACTTGAACGGAAAAATTCTAAATTAAAGAATAAGAAACATAATATAAATTTCCCTCAACTACTGACCAATATACAGATACTCAATACCACATTTATTGGTATAAAAATCTAGTGAAGATATTTCTTCGGCTTTAACTTTTTATATTAAGATAAATTTATTTGTTCTGACAAGGAGATCTGATACTGTTCTTCTGAAGATTTCACATATTCTTAAAGAAGTCTCCTCAATAAAACATTGTAGTTGATCATTCTAATATACCAAAGTTCAAAACTGTCGCTCCCAGAAGATTCAACATAGCCCAGTCATGTAAGTATGGTTTGTCAAACTTGAAACATGTTTGCAATAGTCAAAGAGATATAACTGCTGTGGCTAGAGAAACAATGACAGCATTCCAATCAAATTGCCTGCTTTTAATACATGTCTATATAACAAGGAAAAAATGTTGCCTAGTGAGAGTAGTCTCAGAGACAGCACAGGGTTAGAGTGCTAACTGTTGCTTCCTGGTTATGCACCCAGGCTCCCTGTCTTCACCCGGCATGTACCCAGACGTCATCAAGGAAGATCCTACACTTTGACAGGAGCACCTTCACCAGTCCTGGCTTTCCACCAGGGCCAAGAGTTGCCTGATCTTGGAAAACAAAATTATCTCTTCACCAGCTACCCTGTCCTCGTTCCTTATTTAAAGGAAACAATCTACCACCTTCTGCAGCCGCCACTGTACTCACTAAGCCTGGGAGTGTCAGCTGGGATGTGGAGGATACTGTGGGAGAAAAAAGACTGTCAATTGGAAGGGGGAATTTCAGGGCAAGGCAGATATTTAAAGGAAGGCAGTATGAGGCCAGACAGAGGAGGACAGATGAACATTATGTTCTATGGTGATCAACTAAACCTCTAAAATCATTCTGCTTGCTTGAAAACCTACCTTACCGAGATCACAAAGAAACAATACATTGATAAATTCTTAAAGACTTTATTTCTAACACAAGACAGTTGTTAGGCCATCTTTTAAAACAGCACATGACATTACATGGGGGAAGATATAAATGGAAGAAATGTGAAAAATTCAAAGAACCACAAAAATGATTAAATGCATAGTAAAGTTTTCATCAGGAAGGTTCAGTTCAGTTCAGTTCAGTCACTCAGTCATGTCCGACTCTTTGCAAGCCCATGAACTGCAGCACACCAGGCCTTCCTGTCCATCACCATCTCCCGGAGTTCACTCAGACTCACATCCATCAAGTCGGTGATGCCATCCAGCCATCTCATCCTCTGTCGTCCCCTTTTCCTCCTGCCCGCAATCCCTCCCAGCATCAGAGTCTTTTCCAATGAGTCAACTCTTCGCATGAGGTGGCCAAAGTACTGGAGTTTCAGCTTTAGCATCATTCCTTCCAAAGAACACTCAGGACTGATCTCCTTTAGAATGGACTGGTTGGATCTCCTTGCAGTCCAAGGGACTCTCAAGAGTCTTCTCCAACACCACAGTTCAAAAGCATCAATTCTTCGGTGCTCAGCTTTCTTTATTGTCCAACTCTCACATCCATACATGACTACTGGAAAAACCATAGCCTTGACTAGACAGACTTTTGTTGGCAAAGTAATGTCTCTGCTTTTTGATATGCTATCTAGGTTGGTCATAACTTTCCTTCCAAGGAGTAAGCGTCTTTTAATTTCATGTCTGTAAGAGGGTTATGTAGCCTAAAAAAGTCAGGTGAAGATAAGCCTAAAACATAATTGGATAAAAGTAAAGGCTGATGAAACACCAAGACAGGTTGAATACTAATGTCAGTTGAGGTGCCCATCTCTAGAAATCCATAGAAAAAGAACGGACAGTCCTCCATGTGAGAAGATTTAGTTACTCATCTGCACAAAATCAGATTGGATGACCAGTATTATGAGCTTGTGATCAAAAACACACAAAGGGCCTTGTGTAGACTCAGACTATTGTTTGAGAATGTTTAAAGGTTAGTTCTAGAATTTCCACTAGGGAGTAACATCAACACACTGATTTTGAGAATGGATATAAGGCCTGTGAGAAGTGAACCCACACAGCAAATGCCCAGTTGATCCATAAAGAGTTTGGGTTCCAGAAACATACAATAAATTCATTATTAGTTATATAGTCAGGAAATAGAGTGCTCCAGCTAATCAAATATTTTCCGTTAATTGTTACCACATGCAGAAGGATTACAAATTTTTAAAGAATGAGAATAAATTAAAATACACTTAACACTGAAACTAAACTGATTATAATTTAATCTTTCTCTAATTATTCAGAATGCATTTCAGGGTCATCAAGAAAAGCATAAATTATCAGTGCTTGATGACTGTGCAGGAAGTCACAGTTTTTCTAAAATCCTGGTTAATAGATGCTGGGTAAAAAGAATTCACTGCATTCATTATGATTTGGGGGAGTTATGTGCCAAGCATTTTTCTAGGATATGAAGTATATCATTAATCCTCACCAAAAATAAAATTTCACAGATGATGAACTGAAATTCATAAGAGTTAGAATAACTTGTCCAAGGGTTCACAACAGGAAAGAGTGTCAGAGCCAGGTTTTGAGGGCAGAACTGTGTCTTTAAGGAATATGCTCTTTCACTATTTCAAACAAGGTATTTCATAAAAGTATTCATAAAATTTATTGCTTGTATGCATAAAACTTAAGCATAGTCAGTGGGTCAGATTGTTCATTTTTCCAGACATGCTGAAGAATTTTTCTGAACCATTCTTGAGATTGCTACCATGTATTCATAATGGCAGAAAACTCTACGCATGAAATATTTTTGTAGATTTTTTTTTAAATAAAAGGCCAACTGCTCATTCAAAACCTCAAGAATATAGCTCAAACATCTTTGGACTAAATTAGCATAGCCTCAACCACAGAACAAAATGATTTACCAATAAATGTATATACTTAATATACATTCATTTACTCACATTTTATGCAATGACCTAATTTCTATGTTAATCCACACATATTTAACTGTGAAACATATTTGACTTGACTCAGATGGTAAAGAATCCACCTGCAATGTGAGAGACCTGGGTTTGAGCCCTGGGTTGGGAAGATTCCCTGCAGAAGGGTATGGCTACCCACTCCAGTATTCTTGCCTGGAGAATTCCATGGACAGAGGAGCCTGGCAGGCTACAGTCCATGGGGTCACAAAGAGTCAGACATGACTGAGTGACTTTCACTTTCATAAAAGAACATTTAAAATTATTTAAAGTCTTTAGGCTGAATTTACATCTATAAAGGAAATGAATTCAATCTGTGATGGAAGAAAAGAGTTATTTCATCAACAGATGTGATACATCCCTTCTCCCATCATCTACTTTTGCATCCCAAATATTCACAATTTCACCTGAGACATTTATGGCTTCTCGTTCACCTGTATTCACAAGCACTAATTAAAATTCTTCTGGGTTCAAATGCCTTGTTCCTCCACCCATAATGGTTTCACTTATCTCTAAAACAGGCAGTAACTCCCATAATGGAATTTCACAAAAAAGGGGGGAAAGTGGCTAAACTCTGGAAGGGTGGGGGGGGATCATCTCTGGCCATGATACTGTTTCATTAGCTAATCCCATTCACACCCAGGAGACTTGGCAGTTCTGAGATGACCCTCATCAAAGAGGCTGGCCTTCCTCCCCTCCTCTGCACATAGGATTTCCAGATAAGCCTTACAAGTTACTTTCTATTCCAAAAGAAACTATTTTCATCTCTAGCACCACACTGATATTTCCATCATGTTGAAGAAAATCCTACCTAAACAGTAACTTGGGGTCAGAGGATCCCTGACCAGAGTTAGCTCTTTGCTCAAAAGTTCAGAATAGAAAAACAGACTTCACATATATGAAGTAGCACACAATTATGGTGGGAAGGTAATTCTGAAATTTGATCCTTCCTTCTAGTTCAGGATCTTGCCCAGAGACAAAAGTTTCATGCTCAAGTAAAATTTAAAGAAAGTTAAAATTACTGCACTGCCTAACTGAATTAAATTACACATTTATAGTGAAGCTTGAAAATCATACTTAACTGTCTTAAAACTTGATAGATTAGGTGGTGCTTGCCATGATCGTGTTTTGAAAGGTGATTTCACTGCTCGTGATTGTAACTGCCGTGGAGCTGTTCAGTTGGGAATTTTACTCTAATGCTTTGAACTGATTTGCTCATTCAATTTCCTCTCTGAGATTTTATACCCTCCACAGTAACTTTGTTAAACTTGAATCTGAGGTGACCCTTCTGATTCTGAACTCCAAGGGATAACTTTCTCAGGGGAAGTAAAGTAAGGTTCATTTTCAATATGAATGAATAAAAGAGGAAACACCCAGACTGAAGGTCAAGAAAATGTTACCTGGAACTGAATCAATATCAATAGAAACAGTTCATTGAAGAGCAAGGGCTAATTTTATGTCCAGATAAAAAAGGTGCTCACATTTCAAATTAAGTAGCTGGATAAGAAGAATGAAGAAAGTTCTTTTTAAAAGACTATTAATTATAATTCCTTAGACTTAATTTTATAGCCGAAGAAATTACCAAGAGTTCTTATAAAATATGATACTTGACATACATGCCTAGAAAGAATATTTGGAGGGTCACATAATTCTTAAACTGAAAGGATCCCAAATGAATAGCTAGTTCACCCCTTTTGTTCTTCAAATGAAGAAACTGAGGCACAGTGAGGTGAAGTGTACTTATAGAAAAGAAAGGTCAAAAAAAATTTAGCATAGATTTCAATTACTGTCACAACAAACTCAAGTTTAATATCAAAGGGGTATAATTAGCACCCATGCATAATACCAATGCATGAAAATTGTCTTAATAACAGTAAAAACAATCTATCATTTCTTTAAAATTTTCTTAAAAGACAAAATGGTGGAATAAATCTAATACTTCATTGCAATTCCCAGGAGTAATTCATTTCTCCTACTAATCTAGACTCAATCTCCTAGTCACTCATTAAATATTTACTGAGCATTTACAGAATGCTAAGTATGGAGCTCAAAACTCCAAAACTGTATTCTGGTCAGAAATTTGTCTGTAAAAAAAATGGTGACTAAAAGTTTACTACATACTATTCCTGCCTCGGAGTGTTTATACCTTTTAAAACTTCCATTTTCTTCTAAAAATGGCTTTCTTCCTTCAAGGATTATAGTAGGCACTGTCTTCAAGAATCAAAGTGTTTCTCAAGTTCTATCTATTCAATCATCTTATTTAACAAATATTTAATTGTTACATGACTATGGTTGTGCGAGGTTCCTATGAATCACTTACAGTATCAATGTTTAATATTTCTTTCATAATATTGTTGATTTTCTTACATACAGTGTCAAGCTCTCTATTGGAATATATATATATATATATATATATATAATGTAGTTAATCAATAATTTATCCAATTACAAGCCTGGGAAAGTTGTTAGAAACCATATTTACATCACTATAGAGCACATGTCCAGCATAAGCAATCTCAAAGTTATATAATAAATATAGAGCAACTGTCCACCATATGCTGAAGTTATAAACAAATAAGACCAGATCATAGGTGAGATTAACACTGTTTAAGGTCTAATTAGCAATGCTGCAAATCCAGAGACTCATTTTCTCAGTGTATCCAGAGTTAATACTCACTGTTGAACTCACAAGACTTTGATTTGCAAGACATAATGTCAGAATAATAATTCATAGTGAGGAATATCCTCTTCCAAGATTTGGAAAACTCCAAAAGTTCCCTGAGTAGGAATGGCTAACACCTGGCCATGCACTTCTCTCTCTTCTTTCCAAGAGCCCACAGCTGTCCAACGGAATGCGTCTTAACACAGTTACCAAAACATCCCCTGCCAGTCACACTAAGAAATTCTACTCACCATGTTCCAAAGTACGTTCTTAGATAACTAAGAAGCCAGGTAGTAATCAGGTTATTTTGCAGATCAGGAAACAAGAGCTAATGCAGGCAGACACGTGGAGGTCCACATCACCTGGGCCCCGGGGAAAACCTGAGACTTGCACCTTCTCCCACTTCCAAGACTCCGCTCAGCACCTGAATATTCCAGCATTGCTCTCTCCCTGAACAGGTGAAAAAGTCATCATCTCTTCAAACTCATTTCCATTTCCTTTGGATATACACTCTGAAGTGGATTTTGCTGGATCATACGGGAGTTCTATTTTTAACTTTTTTAGGAACCTTCCTACTGTTTTCCATGGTGGCTGAATCAATTTACATTCCTACCAACAGTGTATAAGAGTTCTCTTATCCCCACATCCTCCCCAATACTTATCTCCTGTTTTCTTGATGATAGCCAAGAGATATATGAACTCCTATGTTTATTTGTTTGTTGCAGCATTATTCACAATAACCAAGATATGGAGACAACCTAAATGTCCATCAGAAAATGATCAACAGATGAATGAATAATAGTGAAGTTGTGGTATACACACACACACATGCACACACACACACATAATGAACTATGAGAAGAAGGAAAAGAAATCCTGCCATTTGTAACAACATGGATGGAATTTGAGGGCATGATGCTAAGTGAAAAGTTAGAAAAATACAAATATTGTATAAAATCACTTTCTTATGGAATCTAAAAAAGACAAACTTGTAAAAACAGAGAGTAGAATGGTGGTTACCAGAGTCTGGGAGTTAAGAGAGATGTTGCTTAAGGATACAAACTGCGAACTAAAAGATAAATAAGTTCTGAGGAACAAATGCACAGTATAATGATTATAGTCAACAATACAGTATTATAAACCTTAAAGTTGTTAAGAGACTAGATCTTAATTGTTTCTACTACCAAAAAAAAAGGAAATGATAATTCCGTAACATAATAGAGGTGTTAGCTAACACTAAGGTTATAATGATACTATAATATATAAGTGTATCAAATCAACGTGGTATACACCTTAAACACTGTTATATCTCAGTTATGTTTCATTTAAAGCATGTGTGTGCTCAGTCATGTCTGACTCTGAGTCCCTATAGACTGTAGTAGCCCGCCAGACTCCTGTCCACAGGATTCTCCAGGTAAGAACACTAGAGTGGCTTGCTACATTCTCCTCAAGGGGATCTTCCCAACTCAGGGATAGAACCCACATCTCCTGTGTCTCCTGCATTGCAAGCAGATTCTTTACTGCTTGAGCCACTGGGTTTTCATTTTAAAAGTATTACCAAATCCTTCCTTTTGTCCCCCTTTTTGAGATTCTATTGACTCTATTCCTTATTTTGGAAAGATAAGTCTTCTTCAAACAAATTATACTTTATTCTACAGATTTTTACAGTTATAAAGATGCAACTGAACTTCTGTTTGCTGGTACATCAGTACAAAAACTACTGGACAGACTGCCCTAACAATGGAGGGTGAGTTTAGAATCATCTAAATAAAAATTTTTAAAGACTGTATAGTAGTATAAAATTCACTAGGTATGGGGTAGTGGAGAACCTTAAGTAATCATCCCCTTGAAGCAATTGGAACTGAATTAAAAAGAAGTCCAAGGGACTTCTCTGTAGGGGCAGAGAATGCTATGGAAATAGAAGATAAAGAATGGTTTCTAATCAGGAAGCACAAGGGCAGATTCTCTGATGTGTGACTGAGCTGCTGCTCACAGGGAAACTCCTTGAAACCTGCTCCCAGGAAGCAGATGTACCAGGTTCTATGTCTCAAAGTGGGTGTGCCCGCTAGGTCGTGTATGTCCCTCATCATATCAGTATGGCCTCACTTGAGTTAAGTCTGATGAACAACGGCAGTGTGATCAACAACAGCAGTGTGTGTGTGTGTGTGTGTGTGTGTGTGTGTGTGTGTCTGTGTCTGTGTCTGTGTCTGTGTGAGTGAGTGATTTTGAACTCTGCCAAGCACTGCACCAGTCACTTGGTCGTAGAACACATTCTCTCAAACCCCTGAACTGATCCCACTATCATAGCCCTTCAGAAACATGCAAGAAAATAAAAACCATAGATTCTGAGACAGGATATGGATAATAAGCACCAAACCCTTCCCTTTGCAGTGTAGAGCACGAAGGTCCAGATTATGTATTTTGTCCAGAGTGGTTGATATCCTTAAAGGTATAAAGTAACTATATCAAATATAAAACTAATATGTAACATTTTAAGGTGTTCTGGGAATACGAATACATAAATTTATTTTCACAACTGACTATGAGTTAGGCAGAATGGCAATCAGCATCAGTCTCATTTAACAGATGAGGAAGTTGACATTCAGAGAGTCCTAATGAGGACTTCCCCAAAGGCACACCCTAGAACACAAGACTTAGTCTTCTCTCTTCAGACTCTGCAGACTTTCTACTCTTTGACCCTTCATATGGGAGAGGGACGACAAGCATGCTGCTGAACAGAAGGGGAGAAGCAACAGAGGACAATCATCTGCCATGTTTCTCTTCAAGGTTTACTCTATAATCTCTGGTTGTCTGGGTTGATGTGTAGTCTGAGTATGTAGGTTGGTGGTGGTTTAGTCCTTAAGTCATATCCAACTCTTGTGATCCCATGGACTGCAGCCTTCCAGGCTCCTTTGTCCATGGGATTTTCCAGGCAAGAACACTGGAGTGGGTTGTCATTTCTTTCTCCAGGGGATCTTCCCAGTCCAGGTAGCAACCCTGCATCTTCTGCATTTCAGGCAGATTCTTTACCTCTGAGTCACCAGGGAAGCCCTGTAGCCTTGTAGGTTGTTGGGATACAAATAAATTGGAAATTGTTTTCTTCATGACTTTTCAAATTCCACAAGTCTGTACACTAGTATGCTCAAACAATTCTGTGAACAGCCTTTGAATCTCATTCTTCCTTTTCTATTCTGGCCTTGACTCCTCTTCACAGGCTCAATTCAGTCCTGCCGGGAACAACAGTACCAAGTGCATCTGACAACCCAGCCTCCACGTACCCAAAGCTGTGAGTTCTCCATGAGCTATGAGATGAACTGCTCCATGGGGCTGAGTTGACAAAAGGTTTATCTTGAGAAGCAATAAAACAATAAACATGAAGTGGGACTCTATATTCAGGTAATTGAGTCTCTATTCTGAGCTTGCAATGGATTTTTAATTGGTTCGTTTTTCCAAAAGGTCAATGTGTCAAACTTTGAGCCCTTTCCTTAATTCTTAGGATATTTTTTAACGCACATTTAGAAAAACACAGGTGCTTAACACATTTTGTCCAGTTAAATGGGCCTCTGCAATCTGAAATTGGCATAGGCAGGTGGCTGCCAGGTCTGCACCACTTTGGGAAATGGATGTATTTCTCCCTTCCCAGCTCTCCATTGGAAGGGAGGGAGGAGAATGCTGACAGACAACAGCAGGGTGATTCTGAGCTCAGCATCCTATCTTGGTGGTATACCCAAGCTGCAAGATTTATAACCTTCTTGTTACAATGCATCAGCTTCAACACTTTCAGAGAAGTCTTCAATAACTTCGATGACATCTTGCTGAGGGGTTTTGTCATTAAAAGCCTAAAGCTGGTCATTAACAAACCTTCTCTGCAATCATCTACCGCTGTGCTAACTCAGGCATGGATCTCACTGGAAAGTTAGGCTGGCTCAGAAACTTTCCAGAAGGCTGCATTTTTTTCCCATGTGGGGTATATTTCTTTAAGAAAAGGAAATACAGTTCCCAATCATTTCATTTCATCATTTATTTCTCATTATCCATTGACTCACTCTTCTCTGAAAGACACAACCAAATTCGACAAACGTGTAGAAAGCTACTTCATGACAGAAACAGTGCTCGGGGCTGAAGATATAATTATAAAAAGACACAGCTCCAATTCTCAAAGGGTGCAGAGATATCCCCCTCCCAAAATTAACTGTTATTTATGGAATCTTTCATAACATGCCAGACTCTGTATTTAGGCTTTATAAGCATTATCATGTTCATTTTTCACCATGCTTTAGAAGACAGATATTTTTATTATCCCCATTTAAAGATTAAATGACTGAAGTGTTGTTTGTTTAAGAATTCCCCCCAGAATCACTGAACATGAAGTGGAAGAACCAAGTTTCAAACCTGTATCTTGCCTGACTTCAAGCTAGCTGGTCTTCTCCAAACAACAGGATTGGGCCAGGAGTAAGGTGAAGACCATGACATTTCAGCTGAGAAAAGACTGAGAGCCAAGCCACGGGGAGGCACAGGTTCGGTAGGTGTGAGGAACAGGTTGAACTCAACTGAAATCCTCTTTTAGGAGAGTTTACATCATGGGTCACGTATCACCCATTGAGAATAACTTGCCTGGTTTCTCACACGTTCTCACCTCCTCAACATCCAGATTATTAAGGTATCCCTTTATGTGTTCTTGGGCTTCCCTTGTGGCTCAGTTGGTAAAGAATCCTCCTGCAAGGCGGGAGACCTGGGTTCAATCCCTGGGTTAGGAAAATCCCCTGGAGAAGGCAAAGGCTACCCACTCCAGTATTCTGGCCTGGAGAATTCCATGGACTGTGTAGTCCATGGGGTCGCAAAGAGTTGAACAGAACTGAGTGACTTTCACTTTCATTTATGTGTGCTATATATAGACTTTATATATAAGAAATTAAAAGACACTTGCTCCTTAGAAGAAAAGCTATGACAAACCTAGACAATGTATTAAAAAGCAGAGACATCACTTTGCCAATAAAGGTCCATATAGTCAAAGCTATGATTTTTCCAGTAGTCATGTATGAATGTGACAGTTGGACCATAAAGAAGGCTGAGTGCCACCAAAGAATTGATGCTCTCAAACTATGGTGTTGGAGAAGACTCTTGAGAGTCCGTTGGAGACGGACTCTCCAGAGCAAGGAGCAAAGAGATCAAACTAGTCAATCCTAAAGAAAATTAACCCTGAATATTCATTGGAAGGACTGGTGCTGAAGCTGAAGCTCTAAAACTTTGGCCACCTGATGCGAAGAGCCAACTCATTGGAAAAGACCCTGATGCTGGGAAAGATTGAAAGCAGGAGGAGAAGGGTACAACAGAGGATGAGATGGTTGGATGGCATCACTGACTCAATGGACGTGAGTTTGAGCAAACTCTGGGAGATAGTGAAGGACACGGAAGACTGGCGTGCTACAGTCCATGGGGTCACAAAGGGTCAGACACAACTAACTGAACAATAACAATATACAGACTTACACTTGCCTGCTGGCACCAGAGCAGCCAAGATTGGTGTAAATTTTATGAATATAATAAAGATTCAAATCATGTGAGAAAAGCCTAATGCTTTGAAAATCACTGCTTCTTGAGTTTTTACAAAAATCCCTGTGACAGAACAATTCCAGCTACCCAGTTGTTTGATAGTTGTTTCTGCTGCCAATTATTTGATATTTCACTTAATATGGCAACCTCTCCAAAGGAAGTAATGAATGGAGGGAGGTCCTGGCTGCTAGGTCCTCCATAGGATTCAATCGTAAATAGCCAGAGGGCCAATGCTACCAGCATTCATTAGGAAGTTTCCCAGAAAAAATGATGGAAAAATTGCAGACATGGCAGGGGACGTTCTGTCATAACTTAGAGACATGAAGGCGGATAGGAATTTTTTTTAATGTCCCGAGATTCTATTTTTTAAATAATAAGGAAAATAACCTGGGGTGATAGATATATACTTAAAAGTGCACATTTGGCAATGATAACAGTTATTACCATTGGTTGAGGGCTTACTATGTGCCAGGCAATTGCTTAGGGTGTTTAGCACAATAGCTTATTAAATGAAATTTTTACAACTCTGCCAGGGAAAGTATTACCCCGTTTTTATAAATGAACAGACTTGAGAGTTTGGGAGGTTGGGTCATGTGCCCCTTGCTGAATAACTGGACCTGGAATACAAGCCCAGTTATATATCATTTCAAGTTTTTGTATCTCCACTGTGTTGCTTTTCCCTTATCCATATCTACATTAATTAAAACAAAACCTGTTTAAAGGCATTTAAATAATGCAGTGATTAAAAAGGCATTCACTGATTTCTCCCTTTTTTTTCCTGAAATGACATTTTCCTCTTTTTTTTTTTTTTCTCCTCTTCTCATAAGGAAATAGAAACATTAGCTTTCTTTTTACAGCTCAATTAATTGCTGTGGGATTTTACCTGACGAGATTAGTAAGGCCTTCAGGCAGACGCCATTGATCCAACCATAGTGTCATTATGTGCCTGTCCATATGCACGATGTGGGAGGGAAGGCTTTGTTCCTGAGAATCACAAAGCCATCATCCATCTGACTCCCTGGGTTCTGGTGGCCTCTCTCCTGCCGTGCTTCCCACAAATACCTTCCTGCGCTTGTTATTGCTTTTAATCGCTCACAGGGTGGTTCTTTCCAGTCAAGTGCTCGCCAGTCAAGATCATCGGCATTACCTTGGAGGAGTCTCAGCAAATTGATCAGTTACCTCAGCTCCCTTCCTCTGCTGAGACGCAGGATATGGGGCATCTGAGCTTTGTCCAAGGTCATAGGACCTGCTGGCTCCTGCAGAGGCAGCAAGCCCAGGGCACCCAAACGTGAGGCAAAGTTTCTAGAAGTGTGGTGGGACAAGCAAGTGCTCTGAGTCAGAAAGCCCTGGACTCAGGGATCCTATCAAACACCAAAATAGTGGTAGTAATAATAATACTGTACACGTTCTGCCTTGTTCCAGCAAATATTACTTAGTAACTTTGTGATCTCGAGCAAATGACTTAGCCTCTTTGAAACTCAGTTTTCTCATCTGTAAGATAGCAGCAATGACCTCATCTCACTGTCTTGAAAATAAAATAATGTGATGGCATCAATTAAGACTCTTTTTGTTCCAAGTGATAGAAATCCAATCAGAATCAGGTGAACCAGAAAGAGCACTTAATTATAAGTAAAAGTAATGTCTCTCAAAAACATATTTGCAGCTGAGTCTGAGACAAACTGGAATTAGAAGCACAACTGTCCCCCTGATCTCTCCCTGGTTTCTTGTCTCCATTTCCCTGGGGGCACTGGTAGCTGTTCCCCACCCATCTTCTCACTACCCCTAAGCTTTACATGGAAAGGCATAGCCACCAATGGCCCACAAAGTTACATCACCTTGCCAATCCATGCTATGAGACAAGCAAACTGATTGGTCCAAATTCTAAATCCCAGGGAAGAATTGGGATTGATCCACCTCACCGTCATGTGCCTACATCTAGATCAATCAATTATCTGTTGACAAAGAGCAGTTGTTTATTCTGCTTACATAACTATCTCTATGATAAGTCTAAGAATAGGGGCAAGGTGGGTACTTCCTGGAAAGAAAAGGGACTAGTTATTAGAAAAGAGTTTCACTGCAGAAGAGAGAACTGGTGTTCACTACAACAACATATGAAAAATAGCTATCACTATATCCAGTCCAGAATAGATACACTTAATATAGTGTTTCTGGTCAATGTGTAGATTTCTACACATTTTGAAAAACTATATTTTCAAAAAATACAATATTATTTGTTAATTACAAAGAATAGAAGTCATAATATTAAGAATCAGAAGAGAATGTAGATGCTGTGAATAATTAATGGTGTAAGTTCATACTTTTTACATTAATTCAACAGTACAATAGGAATTCAATAATTTCAAAAGCAGGATTTTGTTCCTAACCTTATCTTCTCTCCTATCCCTCACCAACCCAAATCTTCTCACATTTTCTTCTCTTGCCTTCAGTTACTTTTCTATCTTACCTTAGTTTGAGGGTCCACTGGTGAATTTTAGTGTTAAAGATCTAAGGCACTGTACAAAGTACTAAAAATGACTTCAGAGAACAAAGAAATGTCCTTATACATTAGCACTAAACAGAGCACCAAGATGGGAATGAAGAAAGACAATGTCTACTTTTTCTCTTTTTTCCCTAAAATACACAGAACAGTTTTGAACAAGTCCTTTGGGGTCCCTAGGGCATCCATAAATCTGATGATGATAACTAGCCTACTTGTCTCTTGAGGTGAAGTTGGGAACGTTGGTGTATTAACTATGAGCAGGGTCACTCCAGTATTCTTGCCTGGGAAACTCCATGAACAGAAGAGTTTGGCGCGCTATAGTCCATGGGGTCGCAGAGTCGTACATGACTTAATGATTAAATAGCAGTAGCAGGGTCATTTACAGGGAGAAATGGGGAAGAATCTCAGAAAACTAGAGATTTCCTTTTCTTATCAGACAGTGAATTCCCACACAGAGGATGAATCTTTTTTGTGTGTAACACAAAAGAATGATTTTGCTTGTGTAAAATTGAAGAAATCCAATTGCCCTCTGTCAATAAACCCCAGGGCTGGGTGAGGAATTGAGTCAATATATTTGAGGTTTTGGAAAGAAACCACTTTGTGTCACTTTCCAGAATTCCTTTTCACTGATTCCAGTATATTACTGATTTAGTTTGGAAAGAATAATTCCAGGACCTCTCAAACAGAATGAGGAGAAATAACTGCCTATCATGGTTTTAAAAAACAGGAAATTGAAAGTCTCATTTTCATTGAATTTTGTTGCTATGATATGATTTCTTTAGAGGGAGGAGAAATTAAATTTATGAAGCAACAGTGTTCCAAGTGGTAGCTAAAAGGGAGAAATTAACTGAGGCAGAAATATGTGTTACCAGCTAAAGATTATTCCTTCACATTTGTTTTCAAATATGAAAAGAATTCCTTTGGGTAAAAGGAGTTGCCAGAATAACAATATTGTCTTGAAATAAAATTCACAGATTCTATACGGCAAAAAGAATGTCTGCTGTTTGGTTACACTTTAAATGAAACATGCATTGATTGAAGACACACACCACTCGAAAGTTTATGACACAAATGCTTGACTTTGGTCCTTTAAGAATTCTGCCAATTCGTTTCTTGATAGTTAGGGTATTAAAATATGCAAATAAGCATGCTCTAGCTGGTCAGTGCGGATCTACGTGTAATAACTAATGCTCTCTCCCAACAGCCACCACTCCTTGTATTCATGTCACCTTCACCCAGGAGTCACAAAATGCTGAAGACTGTCGCTTTTTACTTGATTAAATTTCAGCAGGTTGAAGCTAGGCCAAAATTCTCACCTTCCTCTTTCCTAAATACTTTTTTCTCCCCCCTCTGTTAATTACATAGCTTTACACTGATTTACATGAATTTCAGCTTTCAAAATCATTGGTCTTTGCTGAATGCAAATAGGCACATGGGAAAATCATATCAAGTTTGCACAATTGATCTTTCATCATTTCAAATGGTACCTTTGAACAGTTCCTGAAATGTCTGTCTGAAATACTCCCAGCGCTGAGTGTCATCAAAAGATGTGGGGTCACCCTGGGGAAACCCATTCTCAGTGATGTAAATTACAGGGTTATTATACGTATCCTGGAATGAGAAAGCAGAAGTTTTATTCCAAACAGATGTAAAAAAAAAAAAAAAGACTCATAAAATCAGATACCCTCTATCTTCTCTAAGCTACAACCCCAAAACTAGTTTTCATCAAATTGCACTGACCCTATTAACTTAATTTTCCGCGCACTGACCTTTTATAACTAACAATGGAGAAGAAAAACTGTGCAAATATCCATGAAGACAGTCAAATGACTCTTGTTATAATGAGAAGACAGAAATATCTTTCTTCCATCAACATCTGCTGATTGTCATTGCTCCTTAACCCCTTGGTCCCCCTCTCCCCAGTAGCTATGTTCTCTATCCCCCCGATAGCTGCAGCTGCTGCTGCTGCTAAGTTGCTTCAGTAGTGTCCAACTCTGTGCGACCCCATAGACAGCAGCCCATCAGGCTCCCCTGTCCCTGGGATTCTCCAGGCAAGAACACTGGAGTGGGTTGCCATTTCCTTCTCCAATGCATGAAAGTGAAAAGTGAAAGTGAAGTCGCTCAGTCATGTCTGACTCCTAGTGACCCCATGGACTGCAGCCCACCAGGCTCCTCCATCCATGGGATTTTCCAGGCAAGAGTACTGGAGTGGGGTGCCATTGCCTTCTATCCCTCTCCACCCGACAGTGGGAATCCTAAAAAACTGATAATTTAAAATTTTCATTTCAGCTACCTAGATGCCATTCAGTGTAACAGAGATCCAGAAAGGATTCAGCTATTTCAAATCCCTATTTTGCCTTTTAGTAACTCAATTGTGACCCCAGCCTGAAAAATATGTCCAAGGTACTACTGTAGCTACAACTGAATTTAACAGCAAATCCTAAGTCTAATCATGGCTTTGAAGCCCTTTATCCCTGGTGGCTCAGACCGTAAAGAATCTGCCTGTAATGCAGGAGACCCAGATTTGATCCCTGGGTCAGGAAGAATCCCTGGAGAAGGGAATGGCAACCCCACTCCAGTATTCTTGCCTGGAGAATTCTATGGACAGAGAAGCCCGGCAGGCTACATACAGTCCATGGGGTCACAGAGTTGGCAACTGAGCAACTAACACTACTATCAGCTAATTATCCTTCATTGACTTGAATCCTAATCACCTCTTCCCAGGCCAACAAATGTATATGCTATTGCTTAAAGCATTCATTGTTCAGGTCTTTATATACATAGATATAGGCCCATCTTCCCATCTTCCCACGTTTGGGTACACAGGGATGCAAACAAATAGTGCATTTACCTTAATGTATTTCAGTAGCTTACGTATTCCCCACGGCACCACACAGACCCAATTCAAACTTATCCAAGATGGGTCTGGAAAAACTTCAACCTCCACATCCTGGAGTAAACCCAGTTCTCCTTTCCTGTTCTCCTGGTTCTTGACTAAGCGAGTTGTGTAATACTGCACAGCAAAGAAATCAGCAGTGCCTTTGATCATCCTCTTCTCTTCTTCTGTAAATTCTGGAAGCCGTGATGATGAGTAGCCCTGCTTTTTACTCATGAGGGCAACCTGAGACTTGACAACTTCAGGATAATCGCCATCAATAAATATGGGTTTAGCAAAGAAGTCCAATTGGAATGCCATGGCTCTTTTAACTGCTTCCTGGTCAGATGCTGAGTAGGGGTCTGCTGGTTCTGCCCAGCCAGCAAAAATTGATAGAGATACCATGCCCTTCTGCTCTTTTCGGAATAAGGAATCATAGCTGTGCCAGGATCTGGCATGAGCTTTAATCAAATTATGAGCTGCCTGATAAGCCTTAGTTCCAACATGAGGCACACCAGGAGGAAATACACCAAACTCATATGCTGTCACAGCAAAAATATTAGGCTCATTTATGGTGATCCACTGCTTGACTCGATCCCCAAACGTACTGAAGCAAAACCGGGCATATTTGTCGAAGGATTCGATGATTGCCTCTGAGAGCCAACCTCCTTGGTCTTCCAAGGCCTGAGGCAAGTCAAAGTGGTAGAGGGTCACGATGGGTCTGACCCCATTTGCTAACAAATCGTCAATGATCTTGTTATAATAGTCGATTCCTAGGAGAAAAATAAAAGAAAGTATGAGAAGAAAAGTCATCTTCATTATGCTGACAATAAATAAGGATTGGGAGAGGATCAGGAATAACAATTTCCTAAAAAATTTTAATCCAAAATAAGGTTCATAACTTCCTACCTATAATCAATTAAAGGTTGGAAGAAAACATGAAGTCCAAGGAAGACTGGCTGATCAGAGACAAAAGAATGTGATGGGGTGACACAATTATGGAAGCTGTTACATTCTGAAAGGGATTCATTTGGATAGGTTGCTATCACATAACTTTGTGCCAATGGGACACTTACTGAAATTATTTTATTTATTGGGTGGGGGGATAAATTTGGAGTTTGGGATTAACATATACATACTGCTGCTGCTGCTGCTAAGTCGTATCAGTCATGTCTGACTCTGTGTGACCCCATAGATGGCAGCCCACCAGGCTCCTCCATCCCTGGGATTCTCCAGGCAAGAATACTGGAGTTGCCATTGCCTTCTCTGAACATATACATACTACTCTATATAAAATAAATAACCAAAAAGGACCTACTGTAGAGTCCAGGGAAAAATGGTCTCTGAGGAAAAAGAATCTGAAAAAGAATCTATATATATTTTTATATATATATATAAAACACATATATATATTCTTATATACATATATAACACATATATGTATATGTAACTGAATCACTTTGCCATACATCTGAAACTAACATTGCATTGTAAATCAACTATACTTCAATTAAAATTTTAAAGTTACATATTCATATTTTTAAAAGAAATTATTCTTTGCTTGTTTGCATGTTTGACTTTTCGCTCAATTCCACTAGAATTGTTATTGTTGTTGTTCAGTCGCTCAGTCATGTCCAACTTTTTGCCGCCACATGGACTGCAGCACACCAGGCTTCCATGTCCTTCACCATCTCTTGAAGCTTGCTCAAACTCTTGTCCATCAAGTCGGTGATGCCATCCAACCATCTCATCCTCTGTCATACCCTTCTCCTTCTGCCTTCAATCTTTCCCAACATCAGAGTCTATTCCAGTGAGTCAACTCTTTGCATCAGGTAGCCAAAGTATTAGGGCTTCAGCTTCAGCCTCACTCTTTAAAATGAATATTCAGGATTGATTTCCTTTAGGATTGACTGGTTTGATCCCCTTGCAGTACAAGAGACTCTCAAGAGTCTTCTCCAACACCACTGTTTGGAAACATCAATTCTTCAGTGGTGCTCAACCTTCTTTATGGTCCAACTCTCACATCCATACATGACTACTAGAAAAGCCATAGCTTTGACTAGATAAGCCTTAGTCGCAAAGTGATGTCTCTGCTTTTTAATACACTGTCTAGGTTGGTCATAGCTTTTCTTCCAAGAAGCGTCTTTTAATTTAATGACTGCGGTCACCATCTGCAGTTATTTTGGAGCCCCAAAAAATAAAGTCTGTCACTGTTTCCATTGTTTCCCCATCTATTTGCCATGAAGAGATAGGACCAGATGCTGTGATCTTCATTTTTTGAATGTTGAGTTTTAAGCTAGCTTTCTCCTCTTCTCTTTCACCTTCATCAAGAGGCTCTTTAGTTCCTCTTAGCTTTCTGCCATAAGAGCGGTGTCATCTGCATATCTAAGGTTATTGATACTTCTCCCAGCAATCTTGATTCCAGTTTGTGCCTCACCTAGCCCAGCATTTCACATGATGTACTCTGCATTAAAGTTAAATAACCAGGGTTACAATAAAAAGCCTTGACGTACTCCTTTCCCAATTTTGAACCAGTCCATTGTTTCATGTCCTGTTCTAACTGTTGTTTCTTGATCTGCATACAGGTTTCTCAGGAAACAGATAAGGTGGTCTGGCATTCCCATCACTTGAAGAATTTTTCACAGTTTGTTGTGATCCACATAGTCAAAGGCTTTAGCATAGTCAATAAAGCAAAAGTAGACGTTTTTCTGGAACTCTCTTGCTTTTTCAGTGATCCAACAGATGTTGGCAATTTGATCTCTGGTTTCTCTGCCTTTTCTCAATCCAGCTTGAACATCTGGAAGTTCTCAGTTCACGTACTATTGAAGCTTGGCTTGGAAAATTTTGATCATTACTTTGCTACCATGTGAAATGAGTGCAATTGTGTGATAGTTTGAACATTCTTTGGCACTGCCTTTCTTTGGGGCTGGAATGAAAACTGACCTTTTCCAGTCCTGTGGCCACTGCTGTGTTTTCCAAATTTGCTGGCCTATTGAGTGCAGCACTTTCACAGCATCATCTTTTAGGATTTGAAATAGCTCAGCTGGAATTCTATCACTTCCACTAGCTTTGTTGGTAGTGATGCTTCCTAAGGCCCACTTGACTGCACTCCAAGATGTCTGGCTCTAGTGATCACACCGTCGTGTGAGCGTATGACCTATCATTATCTGGGTCATTAAAATCTTTTTTGTATAGTTCTTCTGTGTATTCTTGCCACCTCTTCTTAATATCTTCTGCTTCGGTTAGGTCATGAGCCTTGTCTAATTTACCTCTGGATCCCCCAAATCCTGGGACAATAGCAGAAACCTAGTAGAGACTCAATAAATAGCTCTTGAGTGAATGAATAGATTTCAACAATATTCAACATAAAGTAAAGAAGATGAATGCAATGACTGCCTTGGTGCTTCTCCAAACAGGTGAGTCTTACAAGTCTAAGAAAAGAGACTCATTGAACATGGACAAGGGCTCAGCGTCAGTCCCAGGGTGTGAGTTACAAAGACAGAACTAGGGGTTTGACACATTAAAGAACTTTCCATTGGACAGTTTGCTCCAAAGTTCTGACATAA
The DNA here is from genome assembly GCF_055505025.1 of Bos grunniens. Lineage (NCBI taxonomy): Eukaryota > Metazoa > Chordata > Mammalia > Artiodactyla > Bovidae > Bos > Bos grunniens. Next base: position 76,170,977 of record NC_141170.1, read on the forward strand.
TCCATAGAAATACCTGGGCTTCCCTGTTGGCTCACATGGTAAGGAATCTGGCTGCAATGCAGGACACCCAGGTTCGATCCTTGGGTTGGGAAGATCCCCTGGAGAAGAGAATGGCAACCCACTCCAGTATTCTTGCCTGGAGAATTCCATGAACAGAGGAGACTGGTGGGCTACAGTCCATGGGGTCACAAAGAGTCAGACATGATTGAGTGACTAAGCACAGCACAGAACATGATTATATGTGTAAGAGTATGGAGGGAAAAAGAGGAGATATATGTATACGTATAGCTGATTCACTTTCCTGTACAGTAGAAACTAAGAAAACATTGCAAAGCAACTATTTCCTGATGGCTGTGCCTGCAATGCAGGAGATCCAGGTTCAATGACTGGGTTGTGAAGATCCCCTGGAAAAGGCTACTTACTCCCGTATACTTGCCTGGAGAATACCAATAGACAGAGGAGCCTGTTGGGCTACAGTCCATGGGGTCACAAAGAGTCACACATGACTGAGCAACTAATGCTTTTACACTTACACTCCAGTAAACACTTAAAACAATTTTAAAAATTTAATTAAAAAAAAATAAGAGTTTGGAAAGAAACTAAGCAAAGAGGAGAGAAGCATTCCTGTTTTGAGAGATGATTTCCTGAATAATAATTGTAAATTCATAAGCAGAACTTGTGTTGCATTCAAAGTTTGCATAGAAGCAGGGTCCCTTTACCTCTTCTTAAAGTTATTATCTTCCAATTTTAAATAATAATTGAGACTTTTGTGTACATTTCATTTATTCAATCATTAATTTGTCCATTCCTCAAATACGCATTTACAGAGACACTACTATATGCTTGATTACAAACATTATAAACACTCTCCTTGTACTAAGAAAACTTTAATTGTAGTAGTAACCAGGCATGTTTAGTTGCTCAGTAGTGCCCGACCGTTTATGACTCTTTGGACTGTAGCCTGCCAAGGCTCCTCTCTGCATGGGATTTCCCAGGCAAGAATACTGGAGTGGGTTGCCATTTGCTTCTCCAGGGATCTTCCCAACCCAGGGATAAAACCTGCATCTCCTGTGCCTCCTGCTTTGCAGGCAGATTCTTTACACATTGAGCCATCGGGGAAGCCCCTTAAATATTAATTCAGTTCAGTCGCTCAGTCATGTCCTACTCTTTGCGACCCCATGAATCACAGCATGCCAGGCCTCCCTGTCCATCACCAATTCCCGGAGTTCACCCAGACTCACGTCCATCGAGTCAGTGATGCCATCCAGCCATCTCATCCTCTGTCGTCCCCTTCTCCTCCCGCCCCCAATCCCTCCCAGCATCAGACTCTTTTCCAATGAGTCAACTCTTCGCATGAGGTGGCCAAAGTACTGGAGTTTCAGCTTCAGCATCATTCCCTCCAAAGAAATCCCAGGGCTGATCTCCTTCAGAATGGACTGGTTGGATCTCCTTGCAGTCCAAGGGACTCTCAAGAGTCTTCTCCAACACCACAGTTCAAAAGCATCAATTCTTCGGCACTCAGCCTTCTTCACAGTCCAACTCTCACATCCATACATGACCACAGGAAAAACCATAGCCTTGACTAGACGAACCTTTGTTGGCAAAGTAATGTCTCTGCTTTTCAATATGCTATCTAGGTTGGTCATAACTTTCCTTCCAAGGAGTAAGCGTCTTTTAATTTCATGGCTGCAGTCACCATCTGAAATGATTTTGGAGCCCAGAAAAATAAAGTCTGACACTGTTTCCACTGTTTCCCCATCTATTTCCCATAAAGTTAGTAGGGACTACAAATAAATTCATAAATAATTATCATACAGTATTATTATTAAAGGTAAGTGCCCATCCCAAACTGAGGGCATATGAAAATCTACTCTGAAAGCAGAGTAGCAGCATGGTTTCAAAAGTGAACTATGGTGACAGGCTACCTAAGTTCTATCCCAAAACCTTCACCTACTAGTTCAGTGACCTCAGGAGACTTACTTTATCTCTCTGAGTTATCTTTTCTTGTCTGTAAAATGTAAGCAATAATAGAAACCTATTTCAGTAATTGTTCTGAGAGTTTAATGAGTTGATAAATTGAACATGCTTGGAACAGTTCTTGGCACAGTTAACTATGATTCTAATAATGATTATTATTGTTATTGTTGTCATGAGCGACATCTAAACTGATCCTTAAAAGATGGATACAAATGACCCACATAAGGCAAGGAGGACAGATCCAGGAAGAGAAAAAAGGGAAACAAATGTGCAAAAGGCCAAAAGAAGAATGGAAATCAACAAAGACCTCCCAAATGTGAACAGTCTGCTTATTCCAAGTTTGCAACAAGGAGCCAGCCATTATCACTAGCATTTGGCAGATACTCAAAGGCTATCAGGGAGGCAGGAAAGTTTCACAATAAAAACAATGAGGGGAGGATCCAGGTACCTTTTGACTGAAAGCTGTTGGCACAAGGAGGCTGGAGGTGGGCTAACTGGAACCAGGGCATCTTGGGCAATTGGGTTGGGAAGCAAATTTGCCTTTTTCTGATTGGTCCTAAGTTCAAAGAGGACAGAGGAGCAAAAACAAAGAAGGGGCAGTTGTTGACCATATTCTGACTTTTCTGGGTCAACTGATACAGAAATTGTGGTTTGGCTGCCTGAACTTTTTATGAGGGTCAGAGTTTTACCATCATTTATGGCATGGCCATCATTTGTAAATTCATTCTCTTAGAACAATATGGCTCTTTCTGGTAACTGAAAACTCACAATAAGGAGAATGTATAGCTCAGCAGAAGGGGAATAAGAATAGTGAGAGGTAAGCAGCATAAGCAGAAGCCAAATTATGCAAGGCATTGGGTTATCTGTTTGTCTGTAAGAATGGGTAATTTTTAATAACAGCTCACTTATTTTGCAAGCATGAACATCATGTGGGTCATGCATAGCAACTCCATACTTGGAAGCCCCGTTTGCATGCCATTACTCACTGGGTGGACATAAGTTACACCACCCAGAAGATGTCCAAGTTGTAATCCACAGATCATGTGAATATGTTACTTTACTTTTTATGTTACTTCAAAGGGACTTTGCAGATATCATTCTGATTAAGGATCCTGAGTTAGGAAGATGTTTCTAGATTGTTCAGGTGGACCCACACTGCCACATGAGTCCTTAGAAGTGAAAGAGGATGGCAGAAGAGTGGGTCAAAAAGATACAACAACAGAAAAAAGAGGCACAAGAGGTGGCTGCATAAGAGGGATTCAACCAACTATTGCTGGTTTTGAAGATGGAGGAAGGGAGCCAGCAGCTGAGGAATGCAGGTGGCCTATAGAGGCTGAAAACGGTCCTCAGCTCAGTCATCAAAGAAAAGGAGACTCCAGTCCTACAGCCACAAGAAACTGAATTCTGCTAACAACCTGAATGAACTAAGAAACCGAGTCTCCCTTAGATCTTTGTAAAAGACATGCAGCCTGTAAGCACAGAGGTATTTATTCTGGAGAGACCTGTGTCAGACTTCTAACCCACATAATTCTAAGGTAGTAAATTTGTGTGATTTTAAGCAAGTAAGCTTGTAATAATTTGTTGTAGCAGCCATGGAATACTAACACTCACCAAAGTTTATAAAGCTTTCCTCTCTCTGTAAAAGATCATTCCACCATTCCATCTCTGGGCCTCTGTAAGCCCATATTTCCTCCTTTGTAAAAGGGAATATCCAAAGATCTGTATGATGGAATCATCTTGATATTGGACTGTGTTAAGGTTTTCATAGTCAATGCCTTCCACTGGCTTTGAATATAAAAATAATATCAGTTTTTGTGTTTTGTATTCATACTATACATACATGATGTCACACATTTTGTTTAATCCCTGCACTAAGTCCAAGAGGTAGGCATTTTTAGTTTCAATAAATATATGAAAAAATGGAGATTCAGAAAGTGAGTTCCAGATTTCAAGTGACAATGTTTACAGATAGCAAAGCCAACATTTAAAGCCAGTCTGTCTCACTATAAAGACTGAGCTGTTCCCACTGTGACATTCCCCTTCTTACACTAACGTTTCCGAACCAAAATCAGAGTGATACTGTTTTCCTAGCCTTAATAATCACCTACTTTGGATCTGACTCATAATATCATGGGTTTTCTTATTTCTGGAGGAATCAATGATTTATAAGCATCATTTAATATGATGCAATCATTAATGATGGCAATCAATGTAACTCAAACAACATGATGATGTGCAATTGAATTGAAGATTTAAAAAATTTAAGTAAAACTTTTTCTAACTCATCAACATGGCAGAGCAACAAAGCATTGCATACTTAATATTTATCATCCCAGAACTTTACTTCTGGATTATTCAGTTTATTCAGTACTCCAGTGAAACCTTTCCATGATGAAATGGAGTGAAGCATTGAAGACCAGAGCTCCAGAGTCAAACAATTAAGACAAGGGATCATGGACAAATTACATGACTGCCTCTCTACACCCACATCTCCTCATCTCTAAAAGAGGAATAGTAATAGCGTCACCGCAGGAGTATTTAAGCATTGAGAACAAATAGTCAGAGAGTTCTCTAGCTTTACCAAACTCATACAATTCAGGGTAACTCATTCTATCCATAAATACGTATTTTTGGTTTTTTTTTTTTTTTTTTTTTATTTCTTGGTTGCATGGCATGTAGGCTCTTAGTTCCCAAACCAGGGATTGAACCCTCTGCGTTGAAAGCAGAAGTCTTAACCACTGGACTGCCAGGGAAGTCCACATAAATATGTATTTTTAAATGATCATCAGTTACCAACCTGAAACCCCAAGAAGTCAAATGGACCCTGTTCTACATCTTGATATTTAGGGCAGGGTTATTGTAAGTATTAAAACTTTCATAGCCTTCTTTCACAGTTACTACCATCACCTTTGCTTTAATTAAACCCATTCCTTCTTATTTGATCTTTGAAAATATGAAGCATGTTTAAGTCAAAGTCTTTTGGAAATAGGGAAAAGAAGCCCAATCAGATTAACTCAAAATGTAAAGATTAACTCAAATGCATTAGAGGCAGGAGGCTGACTGGTAGGGAATGCAGTGACCATTATTTGAAATGACAGAGAGATATCAGATACCAAATGACAGGAAATAATCACAACTGGAACTTAAAGCTGGGAGCTGAGAAAATCTTAACCTCTCAAAATAGACTGATGTCTCCTACCTTAACTTCCCTCAACACATCTACTCCATTCCTCTCCTGCTCAAAAAACCAGTTTCCTTTGTGTAGCCAATTTGTTACGGTCTCAAAATGGGCATCCTATCTGCCAAGACTACCTCACAGCCTTAGGGCCAACCACCCACCAAATCAGGCTTCAACTCCTCAATTCCAAACATCCCTGAGACAGGGAGGCAGTTGAACAGGATTATCTTTTCTAATGAAGTTACAAAATTTATATGTCACAGGGAAATAAGTTTTCCTCCATCCAGTCAGCTGTGGCCAAGAGCGGAACAGGGTTATATAGAACAAAGAAATGGGAAAATTCCCTTAAAAGAGCATGCGGCTGAAACTTTCAAAGATAACGTCTCAGTTCATAAAATAACTATCCTGAAATTCTTCTAGTCAAACTGTAAATGTCTTAATGAAGGATGAACTTTGACCTAGTGCCTACCTGTGTCAGACATATAATTCTCTAGGTTCACCCCTCCTTAGACCCAACCACCAATTTCTGTTGGCATAGTCTCTGTGTTAGTTTCCTATTGCTGCTGTAACAAATTACTACAAACTTGGTGGCTTAAACCAACACCGAGTTATTATCTTACAGTTCTAGCCATCAGATGTCCAATATGGTTCTCACTGGGCTAAAATCAGGATGTCAGCAGAGCTTCATTCCTTCTGGGAGTTCGCAAAGAGAATCCATTTCCTTGCCTTTTCCAGCTTCTAGAGGCTCATGACCTCTTCCTCCATCATCAGAGCCAGCACTGAAACTCCTTGTTTCCTGTCTGACCTCTGCCTCAGTTCTTATACCTTCTCTCTCTGACTATGATCCTCTTACTTACTTTTTTAAGGATCTGTGTGATGACACCTATCCAGATAAACCAGGATAATCTCCCCATCTAAAGATCCTTAACTTAAGCACACCTATAAAGTCCCTTTTATCATGTAAGATAATATATTCAGTTTCTAAGAATGAAGACATGGACATCTTTGAGGGGGCATCATTCAGTCTACCACGCTGCCCAGTATAGAGTAGGAGATTAATAAATACTCCTTTAGTTTACTTAACTACCATCCCTCTAAGTGTGCTAATATTTTAAATCTTAAAGTGTGAAAGAAATTCTACATAACCATTCCTTTTCCTTTTCCCTTTCTATTTCCAATAATTGGGTCTTCAGCTAATCACTTGAAACTTACATTTGTGGCAGATATGAAAATGCACTTGAACAGTTGAGAAATACAGAAATATGTGATTTCAGTTGCCAGCTCAATCTCTTCTTGTTAAGCCTCAAAAACTTGACATTTGAAAGAGAAAAGCCATGTAATAATTCCACTTTATAAAATATTCTTCCAATTTGGGAACACGGGATTTTATTTACACATTTCCAAATGTCCTCTCATTAAGCTTTAAAATAGGAAGTCAAATACAAAAACTCGAGTTTCTTGGAAAAGACAGTGACAAGGATTCTCTAATTCTTTACATGCTCTTTGAGAAAATGTTTAAACAGAAAAAACAAATGATGGCCTTTCTGAGTTAAAACAGTTCCAACTGCTTCAACAGATCACTGCACAAGAATGAGCAACCACTTATTGAAATTCTGCCTACTGGAAGCACCTCCAGTGCCCTCTTGCTCATGGAAAAGTCTGTAATATTAATCAGCTTTGGCTTTACAAAAGCTAGTGCCAAACATAAAAAGCTCAGTGCTGAGACAATGTGATCCCCAAGTGAGAACTGCACCAGTGAATCCCTCACATTGTCTGGGTGGCCCCAGTGACTCCAGCCCCCTTCCACCACCACTCTCTACCTTCTCTGCTGCTCTGTTCTTGGACATCTAATCTACAGTGAGCTCCATGAACCTCTGTGTATCTGGAGTTGGTGTTAAGTAACTAGACATGTTAAGGTATTGCCACAGGTCCATAATCCTTTATCTGAAAATCTTGGCAGCCATGTTTTCAGAATTTGAGGATTTTTAGAAAAGAAACACAGTAAATATTGTATATTAAGTTTAACACCCCCAATAGGGATAGGTCAGTATCCCTTAATATTTCTGCAGTAAAACAGATAAATATTCTAAGCAAAATAAACTGAGATAATGTTAAAACTTTGCCATCAACTCAGGTCAGCTTTTGCTGCCTACTTTGTTTTAGAATTAAACTTAGTAAAAAACGATTCAATATTCAGAACCTTTTGGATTTTAGAATTTCAGATAAAGAATTATGGATCTACATTAAGGTGGTGGGTTTTTTGTTGTTGTTGTTTACCACCCAAATGGAAACTTAGTAAAAACTCCAAACTCCTAGAATCATAGGCTAGAGCAGTGGCATGAGTTTTAGTAATGTAGTGCCTCTACCTCATGTTACTATCAGGGAAATTGTAGCACAAAGCATGTGTGTGTGTGTGTGTGTGTGTTAGTCGTTCAGTCATATCCAACTGTTTGCGACCCCATGGACTGTAGCCTTCCACGTTGCTCTGCCCATGGGATTCTCCAAGCAAGAATACTAGAGTGGGTTGCCATGCCCTTCTCCAGGGGATCTTCCCAACCCAGGGATTGAACCCAGGTCTCCTGCATTGCAGGTAGATTCTTTACCATCTCAGCCACCAGGGAAGCCCAGCACAAAGCATACAAGTGGTTTCATGTTGTAAATGTCTCTGGAACCTTATGTTTTTGACATGAGACAGAACTAGGTTGAACTCAGCTCTAACTAAAATTGTTGTCTTGGCAAATTTATGCCCAGTCTTACACCTCAGATTACCATGATTCCCTCTGTTTAGGGAAAGCCCTCCTCACTCACAAGGCTGTTAGGAGCATTGACTCAGCAAAAGCAGGTGCAGTGCTTGGCACAGGGAGCTGCACACACTATATACTCAAGAAAAGTCAACCACTACAATGGCAACCCACTCCAGTACTTTTGCCTGTAGAATTCCAAAGACAGAGGAGCCTGGTGGGCTACAGTCCATGGGATCACACAGAGTCAGACACGACTGTGCAACTAACTAACTACCCTTAGAGTGACCTTTATGATGGTTATTGATCTAATTCAGTTAAGTGTTTCCTGAATTCCTCCCTGCAGGGCACTGTACTAGGTCACAGGAGTAAACAAGGCAGACCTATCTGCCCATTACCCTGTAAACAATTTCAGGGATTCTCTCATATTTCTGTTAAGAGTATGGAGCACTGTCCCTGACACAAAGTAGACACTTGATGTATGTTTGCTGGGTTGAATTAAACACAAAGTGTTCACAATCAAGCAGGGGATTTAATAATGCCAAGAGTGTAGAATGTAAGAAATATTTTAAGAGTTTTTCAAACCACTATGAGAATTTAAAGAAAAAAAATATTTTTTGTCCTGAAATGGGGACTCTAGGGAAGAGAACACATTCGTGCTAGACCTTGCACTGTGTGCTGTCCTTAGTCCTTTAGTCGTGTCCGACTCTTTGCAACCCCATGGACTGTAGCCCACCAGGCTCCTCTGTCCATGGGGATTCTCCAGGCAAGAATATAGGAGTGGGTTGCCATGCTCTCCTCCAGGGATCTTCCCAATCCAGGGATCGAACCCGGGTCTCCCGCACTGCAGGCAGATCCTTTATCATCTGAACCACCAGTGCTAGACCTGAAAAGTATACAAAACATTTCACAGGTGTAATTGGGAATTTTTTTTAAAAAGCCATTCCAGGCAGGAGGAAAAACTTAAAAGTTTTTCTTCAAAAGTGGAAAATTACATAGCATGTTTAATAAGTAGTGGGTTATGTGCTTAGGGCATTGTGTGGAGGAATTGCATAGACCACATGCATGGGGGGATTTCAGCCCGGAATGCCTCAGAGGTGAGTCAAGACTAAGTCAAGTAAAACCTGAAATGATATATGAAGGAGTTTAGATGACTAAAAAAATTTTATGTTGCTTTGTTTTAGCAGGAGATGATGCAAGCCAGCATGTCTTGGGCCAAGCTTTCGGAAAATTGCTGTGGTGGCATTTTGCACGAAGGATTAAAGGACAAAGAAAGAGAGTGAGAGTAGGTATATCCATCAAGGGCATATCAAAAAGCCCTTGATGAGGATGAAAAACATCTAAACCAGGGCAGGGAGAGAGAAGATGACTGGAGCGGGCAGGGGGAAGAAGTTAAAGAGGCATAAGAAGAATGGATCAGATTTGGCAACTAGTTAGATGTAAGAAGAAAAGAAAAGAGAAAACTCAGAGATTACTCGTAGCTTTTAATCCTTGAAGGTTATGAGGGTGCCAAAGAAAAGAGAGGGTACAGATGATGGATTAAGATGGTGGAAAATTATAAGTTAATTTTTAAACTGAGCCACAAATTACCTCCTGTTCAAAGTCAAAAAATAAAACTGGCCACTGATGCCAAGAAAGGAAACCTTTAACCAAGAGCAGTTAAAAACAGGGCCTAATGTCTTTAGAATCAAGTCATGGGCCTGCTAAACTTGTATTTTTCTTATCTGGGGGAAGCCATGGTGTGGTGCATCCATAGACGGTGCTTCCATTTCACAGTGCAGAGGTTTCCCCCACCTCTACACTGAAAGCAAGTGCACAAGTCCACCGAGGAGCTGTTATCACAGGTTGTTCTCACTACATCTGTTGTTGTTGTTTTGTACAGGAAAGCAGATAACTTAATCAAGGAGAACCTCTCCGTTTCAATGCTGTCTTTTTGAAGTGCAGGTGTGGTGAGGCAACCTCGCAGTTGTAAGATGCTGAGAGAACACGCCTCCCAAATCCTGCACATTAAGCACCCCCTTGCCTCACCCTGTCCCAGCCCTAAAAGTCATGGGAAATCTTATCCAGAACAAAGGAGCAATAAAGGTTCTTTATGAAGAAGTCATTACATTGTCATGCAGGGGTTACAAAACTTTTTCTATAAAGGACCATGAGGTAAACATTTCAGGCTTTGCAGGCTGTACAGTCTTTGCCCCAACTATTCAATGCTACCATAGTAGTGGGAAAGCAACCTCCAACTACACATAATGGAGGGGTACCGTTGTACTACAAATAAAACTTTATTTATACAAATAGGGATCAGGGCAAGTTTAGGTCTCAGGTCATAGTTTGCCAACTCACATTGTGTGGAAGGAGTTAGCCAAACCTTAGGCTTAAATTCCAGATCCACCCAAAAATACAAATTTACAAAATATCTGGGTTTGAACATGCACCTCTGTAAAATGTGATACTTATACCTTCCTCGTTGATTTGTGAGGTTTAGAGAAAATATATGCAAAATGCTTCATAAATAATAGGCTTTCAAATAGGGCAATGCTGCTAAGTCACTTCAGTCGTGTCCGACTCTGTGCAACCCCATAGACGGCAGCCTACCAGGCTCTGCCATCCCTGGGATTCTCCAGGCAAGAACACTGGAGTGGGTTGCCATTTCCTTCTCCAATGCGTGAAAGTGAAAAGTGAAAGGGAAGTCGCTCAGTCATGTCTGACTCTTTGCGACCCCATGGACTGAAGCCTACCAGACTCCTCCGTCCATGGGATTTTCCAGGCAAGAGTACTGGAGTGGGTTGCCATTACCTTCTCCAAAATAGGGCAATAGTCTTTTTCATTACAAGGCATAAGAAGAATAATAACTAACACTTATTGAATGCTTTCACGCTATACCAGCTACTGTGTAAAGCACTTTAAAAGACTGTTTCATTTACTCTTCCAACAACACTTGGAAGTAGGAGCTATTACAGTATCCCTTTCTCCTCATGGGGAAACTGAGGCACCAAGCGAGGTCCACGAGATGCTCACAAAGATAGTAAGTGAAATCTCTGGCACTTAATCCAAAGAGAACAGATTCCAGGGCCTTTGGGGCCAACCTCTGTGCTAGCTAATTAACTCCACTAATTCAGCTCCAGTTGAAATGCTCGGAATCTTCTCAAGTTCTACAGGGCTTTTCATGACTTATCATAGCATAACACAACTGAAAATAGATTATGCACAACCTTTGGAAATTCACCTTCAGGTCAATACTCAAGTAACATTTTACATAAATAAAACACTTATTCCAACCCACTTCCTGTCCATCTATTTCCACCCCTCCCAACAAAGATCTCCAGTCGAGGGAAACCAGAATAATACTGGAAAAGTTAATGGAAACCCATTTCAAAAAATTTATCCCATAATCGCTCTAAAAACTTGCAATCTCAAAGCTATACTGCAGAATAGCATCCTGGATTAATTATGCCAGACTGCAGCAATAACCTTGAATTAAAGCTGCAACCTTCTATTTTTAAGAAACACTTGCCTTTCTGGTTGATGAAACCTGTCGTCCCATCAGGTAACAGACGTGACCAGGAAAGAGAGAAGCGGTAATGAGTCAATCCAAGCTGTTTGATACATTTCAAATCTTCCTCCCACAGAGTGTAGCTGCCACAAGCTACATCACCAGTCTGGTTCTTGAAAACTCTCTCTCCTCCCTGATGGGTGAATGTGTCCCAGACACAAGGGCCTTTTCCATCTGCATCCCAGCCTCCTGAGAAAAACGAAGAAAATGAAACCGTTACACTCTTGACATCAAGAGGCATATGTGGAATGTAAATATTTGTCACCAAAAGAACATCCCTCATTAACTCAATGTACCATATTGATAACTTTAAAATATGTCTTTAAAATAACATGCATGAGTGGGTTATGTGTTCAGCTGTCCTTGATCCCTGAAGCTGACTGGTGGCAAGTGAAAAATTATTGCATAATGCCGCAGCATAGCAGGCTTTCACGGTTCATTATCTGAAGATCTCCCAGCTGGTAGACAGAGGCAGGGCTCAGCTTACGAGCGTCTGAGTTGAAAGCATCTCCTTCTTGTGAACATTTCTCCTGGCCCTGACAGACACACCTTGTCCTCACTGTGCATAAAGCGGTCTCTGGACTCTATCTTTGACCCTTGACACCTGAACTCCATCTTCCTGTCCTCTAACCATGGAGCCTGAGAAGGTCCAGTCAGCGATTGTGGGAAGGGTGTTAGTTCCTGCCATTTTTGAGATGATAAAAGTATCCTACATTCATTTATTCACTCCTCCCTTAATTCAACACATGCTCTGTATCAGGCTCCAAGCTAAGCTTAGTGGATACCAGGGTGAACTCTGCTGCAATTCTTGTCCTTGTCAATTACATGAAGTTATAAAACAGCCAACGTAATGGTTCCTGCAAGAAAGACAGGGAGAGGTGTTTATCCAGGTGTGGGCTAGAGTCAGAAAATTCTTAGAGAAGACACTCCTAGACTGAATTCTAGAGGAGATGTTGACTCACCAAAGTGAACTGCTAGGAGGTAGGGGTGAGTGAAAATAGAAAAAAAGAGGAGCTAGGATCAGAATAAGCCCAGAGGTAAGAGAGAATATCACACATTAGAGGGACAGAAAGCAACGATTACATTAGATTTGAAATATCTGTTCACACAGAAATTTTTTCTAAAATGGTAGTTAGAATCCATTTTATGGTACAAACGATTAATTTTTTAAAATCTCATGACTCTTTAATTCCACTTCTAAGGGCATACCCTGAAAGTGTGCTCATATATTTTCACAAAAAGATTATATGAGATTATTGAGGCAGAGTTTTCTGTCACAGCAAAATCCTGGAAACAACCTATATCCTACCAACAGAACAGATAATTAACTTTAGGTATATTCATAGAGAGGAAACACAAATAAGTTGTTACAGTGAACGAATCAGAGCATAGATAACCCTTCTACTCTCCTCTGACTGTTTGTGTCCCCCCATATTCAGAGGTGGAAATCCTAACACCCAGTGTGAGGATATGGGGAGGAGCTTAAGTCAGGAGAATGGAGCATTCATGAATGAGATTACTGCTTCTAAAAAGAGACCCCACAGCACTCCCTACCTCCTCTGCTCATGAGGATACAAGAAGCCTGTAATGAGGAAGAGGGTCCTCACCTGGCCATGCTGGCACCCTAACCCCAACTTACAGCACCGAGAACTGTGAGGGATAAATGTGTGTTGCTTACAAATCCCCTGGTTTACGGTGTTTTGTTAGAGCAGTCCAAATGGGCTAAGACACCCTCAAAACTATAATGTTAAACTAAAGAAAAAAATCAAGATTTAAAATACATATACAGGAATGAATACATGGAGCACAGGAGATTTTTATGGCAGTGAAACTACTAAAATTATGCATGCCTTTTCCTCTGGGCAGTGGGTCTGTTCCCCTAACCCCATGTTGTTCAAGGGTGGACTCTATTCTGTATGATACTATAATAGTGGGTACATGACATTATACATTTGTCAAAACCCACACACTGTGAACTTCATTGAATAATAATGTGTCAATATTCACCCACCATTTGTAACTAACGACCCACACTAATGCTAGGTAGGGGAAATTGGGGGAATGGGATACATGACAATTCTGTACTTTGTGCTCAATTTTTCTATAACTCTAAAATTGCTCTAAAATATAAAGGTTATTAATTTTTAAAAAATTATATACAGTACTGTATCATTTTATACAAAATATATAAAACTAAAGATGGATTTTCTGAACATATACATATGAGGTAAACACATAACACTATGCCTGGAGATGATCAGGTCAAGCTGGTGGCTGCCTTTGGGTAGAAAAGGCAGGGAAATGGAAACAAGCAGGAGCCTGAGGGCCCTTTGTATCTCTTATGTTTCACTCCTTAAGCTGGCTAACAGGTATCTAAGAGGCTGATGATTACATTATCCACAACCATTTTTATATACTTAAAATAGTTCAAAATGACTTTCACGCAAGAAAGGAAGTCACAGCTAGAGTAAATAGACTAAAACAATTATAGGAAGTTTTTTAGGCCTACATTTAGCATTAACTTTCTCATATTTTGTGCACAATTCTGATAGGATTAGACATAGTCTCCAGACCAACAAAAAGACAACATGCGCTATAATTAACGGGAGAGAACCATGGGGACACAGGAAGATGGCTAAAAGAAGGAGCTCTGACAATAGCAAAAATGACAGTTGATATAAAGGCAGGGTACTAAAGATCTATACAAAGAAATTATGAATATTACAGATTATTATACTTTAGGGCCATATCATATAGAGGCAAAAAGCTTTATACATCCCAATGGCTCTCAAGTTATGTCTATATATGGGGTTAAGAGGGAAAAAGAAAAAGAATACTGATATTCAATCTTAGAATGAAATAGGTATGAATACTAAAATATAACTTCAGTCAAGCATGGTATTCATAGTTTGAATAATTGATTTACAATAAATGAAGGAGCTTAATCTCAGACAGTTTAGGCAGTTGTCTGCTGGTAAATATTAACAACTGGTTGTATATTAAAAAATGTATGTACCATTATGTATACATATTTATTACAAATTATATTGGTATAGAGGTATATTGGGATAAAGGACATATAATACACAATTTCCAAATAACAGTATGCAATGCTGTTTACTGTATATTCCTTATAGCCCGTTGATTCTCATAGAATACTTGTTTAGATTTTTGACAAACTCTTATATGGGGAGCCAATCTACAATATACAACCTGACAAATGTGAGTAGTTCTCATGTGACTGTTGACTGGTATCTTTGCTTAAATTAATGGGTACAGTGAAAGGAAAACAATAATATATCAGAATTTCACTTGTTCATCAGTGACATGAGCAATTTTCTTGCTAAATTGGTAATAGTTTTCAAACACTGGAAGAATATTCCCTTGATTTTTTTTGTCCTACTCACAATGTAACAGTTACAGGTATACTACACATACATTTACTCTGCATTATTTATATTTTACCTGTCATTTTCTTGAGTCCAAGCAACCAACAAAACAATAAATCAAATGCTGACTTGTAGCACTTGCCAATTTCTGTGGTGTAAATACTTGCTGCTAAGTCACTTCAGTCGTGTCTGACTCTGTGTGACCCCATAGACAGCAGCCCACCAGGCTCCCCTGTCCCTGGGATTCTCCAGGCAAGAACACTGGAGTGGGTTGCCATTTCCTTTTCCAATGCATGAAAGTGAAAAGTGAAAGTGAAGTCAGTCGTGTCTGACTCTTAGCGACCCCATGGACTGCAGCCCACCAGGCTCCTCCAATCATGGGATTTTCCAGGCGAGAGTACTGGAGTGGGGTGCCATTGCCTTCTCTGGTGTAAATACTTACACATGACCAATTTCAGGCACCCCACAGGATAGCACTGAAGGCAGAGTTGCAAGGTGAACAATGGCACATCATTAGACAGTATTTCTTCTGTACAGGTACAAGAGCCTCAAGGGCACAGCTAATAATAAAATGTGTTAAAATAATTAGGAGATAAGGATTTGAATATTTATTATCTTTGTTTTTAATATAAATTATTTATTTATGTTTATGTAATTGAATCTTTAATACTGGCTATATATCTAAGAATCAGCTCATAAGGGATTTTCCTGGTCATCCAGTGGTTAAGAATGGGACATGGCAAGGGACATGGGTTCAATCCTCGGTCAGGGAAATAAGATTCCACATGCTGCAAGGCAACTAAACCTGAGCACTGCAACTGCTTAGCCTGTGTATTCTAGAGGCTCAGAGCCACTGGAGAGAAGCCCATGCACTGCAATAAAGAACCCATACACTGCAACAAAAGATCCTACATGCCACAACAAAAATCCTATGTGCTGCAACTAAGACCTCATGCAGCCAAATAAATACACATTAAAAAAGAATCAGTTTGTAAAATTAATGAAAATTTAACAGTAGGCACTGGTGAGCCAGTACAAGCTGGCCTCACATATCACCAATAAGTGACTTACCTAAGACAACACTTTTCATTAAGTGGTAGAACCAAGATATGGGGACTTCTCTGGTGGCTCAGTGATAAAGAATCCACCTGCAATGCAGGAGCTGCAAGAATTGCAGGTTTGATCCCTAGGTTGGGAAGATCCCCTGGAGGAGGGCATGGCAACCCACTCTAGTATTCTTGCCTGGAGAATCCCACAGACAGAGGAGTCTGGCAGGCTACAGTCCATAGGGTCACAAAGAGTTGAACATGACTGAAGCAACTTAGCATGCACAGAACCAAGATGTGTTTCAGAGCTGTCTGATACTGAAGTTCAAGTCCTTCCACTGGACCACACTGCTGTTAGTAATAAAGCCTGACTGATGAGTCAACTGACACCCATGCTACTCAATGTTAGAAGCATTAGAAATGAATAACTTGACATGCATTTTGGAACACAGTCCTCCTTAAGTGCTTACAATAAATTTTGCAATTTTAAGAGGTCAATGTCAGCAGGAAAATGCACTTATGTGGTGTAGT
Source organism: Bos grunniens (assembly GCF_055505025.1). Taxonomy (NCBI): domain Eukaryota; kingdom Metazoa; phylum Chordata; class Mammalia; order Artiodactyla; family Bovidae; genus Bos; species Bos grunniens. The sequence continues at coordinate 76,187,389 of NC_141170.1, forward strand.
TTATTCTAGGTGTATACTAGATGAAGCATGTATAAGCAACATTGTTCTTATGAGAACCAGAATGTGAATAAAAAATTAACCATTATAGTTGAAATTTTGATAAAAGAAAATATGTATAGTGGCCTTTTAAAAATATATATAGTATACTAACAATGAAAAATCAGAAAGAGAAATTAAGGAATCAATTCCATTCACCATGCATCTGCCTGCAATGCAGGAGACTCAGGTTCAATCCCTGGGTCCAGAAGATTCCCTGGTGAAGGAAATGTCAACCCACTCCAGCACTCTTGCCTGGAAAATTCCATGGACAGAGGAGCCTGGTAGGCTACAGTCCTTGTGGTCACAAAGAGTCGGACATGACTGAGGAACTTCACTTTCTTTCACTTTCCATTCATCATTGCAACAAAAAGAATTAAATGTCTAGGAATAAGCTCACCTAAGGAGACAAAAGAACTGTACACAGAAAATTATAAGATGCTGATGAAAGAAATCAAAGACAATATAAACAGATGGAGAGATATTCCATGTTCCTGGGTAGGAAGAATCAATATTGTGAAAATGACTATACTACCAAATGCAATCTACAGATTCAATGTGATCCCTATCAAATTACCAATGGCATTTTTCACAGAACTAGGACAAAAAATTTCACAATTTATATGGAAACACAAAAGACCCCAAATAGCCAAAGCAGTCTTGAGAAAGAAGAATGGAGCTGGAGCAATCAACCTTCCTGACTTCAGAGTATACTACAGTCATCAAGACAGTATGGTACTGGCACAAAAACAGAAATATGGACCAATGGAACAAGATAGAAAGCCCAGAAATAAACCCATGCACCTATGGGTACCTTATTTTTGACAAAGGAGGCAAGAATATACAATGGGGGAAAGATAGCCTCTTCAATAAATGGTGCTGGGAAAATTGGACAACTACATGTAAAAGAATGAAATTAGAACACTTCCTAACATCATACACAAAGATAAACTCAAAATGGATTAAAGACCTAAATGTAAGACCAGAAACTATAAAACTCTTAGAGGAAAACATATGCAGAACACTCGATGACATAAATCAAAGCAAGATCCTCTATGACCCACCTCCTAGAGTAACGGAAATAAAAACAGAAATAGACAAGTGGGACCTGATTAAACTTAAAACCTTTTGCACAACAAAGAAACTGTAAGGAAGGTGAAAAGACAATCATCAAAATGGGAGAAAACAATAGCAAATGAAACAACTGACAAAGGATTAATTTCCAAAATATACAAGCAGCTCATACAACTCAATGTCAGAAAAACAAATAACCCAATCAAAAAGTGGGAAAAAGATCTAAACAGACATTTCTCCAATGAAAACATACAGATGGCTAACAAACACTTGAAAGATGCTCAACATCGCTCATTATTAAAGAATCGCAAATTAAAACTACAATGAGATATCACCTCACACCGGTCAAATGGCCATCATCAAAAAGTCTACAAACAATAAATGCTGGAGAGGGTGTGGAGAAAAGGGAACTCTTGCACTGTTGGTGGGAATGTAAATTGATACAGCCCCTATGGAAGACGGTATGGAGATTCCTTAAAAAACTAGGAATAAAACCACCATATGACTCAGAAATCCCACTCCTAGGCATATACCCTGGGGGAAACCAAAACTGAAAAAGATACATGTATCTAATTGTTCACTGCAGCACTATTTACAATAGCTAGAACATGGAAGCAACCTAGATGTCCATAGACAGATGAATGGATAAAGAAGTTGTGGTACATATACACAATAGAATATTACTCAGCCATAAAAAGGAACACATTTGAGTCAGTTCTGATGAGGTGGATGAACCTAGAACCTATTATACAGAGTGAAGGGAGTCAGAAAGAGAAAGATAAGTATTGTATTCTAATGCATATATATGGAATCTAAGAAAATGGTACTGAAGAATTTATTTACAGGGCAGCAATGGAAAAACAGACAGAGAACAGACTTATGGACATGGGGAGAGGGGAGGAGAGGGTGAGATGTATGGAAAGAGTAACATGGAAACTTACATTATCATATGTAAAATAGATCGCCAACAGGAATTTGCTGTATGGCTCAGGAAACTCAAACAGGGGTTCTGTATCAATCTAGAGGGGTGGGATGGGGTGGGAGATGGGAGGAAGGTTCAAACGGGAGGGGATACATGTATACCTATGGCTGATTCATGTTGAGGTTCGACAGAAAACAACAAAATTTTGTAAAGCAATTATCCTTCAATAAAAGAAAATAAATTAAAAAGGAAAAAATTATATATATATATATATATATATATATAGTAGCCAGTATTCATTAGTGTGCTCAGTGTTCAGTCACTCAGTCATGTCCAACTCTGTTACCCCATGGACCATAGCTCACTAGGTTCCTCTGTCCATGGAATTTTCCAGGCAAGAATATTAGAGTGGGTTGCCATTTTCTACTCCAGGGGACCTTCCTGACCCAGGGATCAAATCCACATCTCCTGCATTGGCAGGTGGATTCTTTACCACTGAGCCACCTGGGAAGTCCACTCACTAGTACTTGAATGTAAATTTTCCTGAATGAATGATATTAATAATTCATTTCTTCATCAGGCATTTTCTCAAGATGTGATTATGCCTAATCTTTAAAAGTTCTGACCATTCTTTATGAGGAACAAGACTACTGTTTCCAGGCAGATTACATATTGAGCTCTCCTTCAAACAACAAGTGCCTGATAGAATATGGAAAATGTATTGTTAAATGTGCCATCCATCTTGCAAGATGTTAGGCAACACAAAATCAAAGTGAGAGAAATTCTGAAGCATAAATGAGTAGTGATGCAGGATTTTGTCTTCAGAGCATCTGAGAAGCCCAGATGTTGTGAGCTTCCATTTTAATGGCCTGTGGGACAAGGGAATAAAAAAAATTCTAAAGCTCACCAAAGATGGGAAACTGATGATAAGACGTTCACACAAGTCTGATGATGCAAGGACTCCACACACTGGGCCAGAATAAACAAGAAACAAGTTCTGCCTAAGAAAGAGACAACAAAGCAACTAGCCTGTGGGGGAGAAATTACTCCTCAACTGAGTGACTGAACATGAGCACATTTGTAACCACAACTCATCTCTCCATTAATTAAGAGTGAGAATGAAAAAAAAAAAAAAAGTGAGAATGGAGAAAGATTTTAGCAGACATATAAGCTCTCACAGGATATTGGAAAAAAAAATTTATCTCTCATTGGATATTGCTAGAGGATAAATTTCTCTAAAACAATGATGTTAACCAAGAAAGAGAAAGATCTAGGATCCAGGAAATGAAAAATTCAGCAGGATAAATCTCCAGAATGATGTAGCTGTGCAGCAAATTCAAGGAGTAACTGGACAATTTGCGCATGTCATAGGCTATGGGAAATACTTCTTTAAGAATATTAATCTACTAGAACATTTAGTTTGATATTCTTCAAATTTTAAAATATTTCCTACTGAATTGCCAACATGCACAAAAGTAGGCAGAATAGTACATCGAAGTCCCACACATGTACATGGGGCTTCACAGTTTCCCACCTTTTCCTAATCTTGTTTCATATCTAACCCACCCATGCTTTTCATTTAATCTGTAAACATTTCAGTGTACTCTCTGATAATATTTTAAATTGGGGTAAAATACACATAATATAAAGCTTGCCACTTCACTTTGTTTAAGTAAACTCCTTAACTATGTTTAAGGAGGACAGTTGAGTGGCACAGAGTGCACTCACATTGTTGAACTCCCTTTATTGTTCCAAAGTGAAGCTTTGTACCAACTCAGCAACGATTCCCATTCTCCACAGTACTGGGATTTTGTTGGGGGTGGAGAAATTGAGAAGGGAGAGGGAGAGAAAGTGGACAGATGGGTAAATCTTCATCTTTCACAGGGAGAGGTCAATAGCTTATGCCTACAACAGGCAAACAACTCAAAACCTAGGAATATAAGCATGCCATTTAAGATACAGAAGTCAATGCCAAAAGGATTAACCAACAGAATTTAAAGAGGTTTCCTCTAAAGAAGTACATGGAAGAGAACAGGGGGTCGATAGTTTCTAAAACAGTTTTGTTTTGACTCTTCAAATTATTTTATTATTTTAACTTTGATTAGCTTGAAAATGAATTTACGTACTAGTAAACATGAGAAAATATGGCATTGCAAATATACTATTAAATATGGATATATTAAATATAGACTATGTGGATAATCTAAACAAGCTATTAACATGCAGAACAATAACAAAATGTCTGTTTTGTGGGAATTAAAAAGATTAACTAGATAGAATTAAAATCCTGGACCAAAGACTATAAATATATGTATGTATAGATATATATTGGAGAAGGACATGGCAACCCATTCCAGTATTCTTGCCTGGAAAATCCCCTGGACAGAGGAGCCTGGCAGTCCACGGGGTTGCAAGAGTCAGATACAACTTAGCCACTAAACCACCACTATATATATATATATATATATATAGTATTCAAATTAAAATTTCTAAGGTAAGCACTTAAGGAAAAAATGTAATTTATAGTTTTAAAGATAAATCCAACACATCTATAGCAAGTCTGTGCCAGGCTCTACTCTAATCAGTTTATATATATTTAGTTCAGTTCAGTTCAGTTCAGTTTAGTCGCTCAGTCATGTCCGACTTTTTGCGACCCCATGAATCGCAGCATGCCAGGCCTCCCTGTCCATCACCAACTCCCGGAGTTCACTCAGACTTACGTCCATCGAGTCAACTCCTTACAATAAAATTATTAAGTAACTGCCATTATTAGCCTCATTTTCAGGAAAGGAAACTGAGAAATGAAGAGGTTAATTAAATTTCCCATTTCGGTTTGTACTAAAGCTAAGAGATGAATTCCAGAGCCCATGCTCTTAATCATTATGCTAAATAGGAAAAACTAAATAAATTTAAAAGAGGACAAGAAAATAATTTTTAAAAATACATAGAAGTGATAAAGGGAAAAAAACATAAAGTTAAGTGGCATGACAAGATATAAATGATCACTTATAAGAATATGTCAATGGACTAAATTCCCCAGATAAAAGACAAAGATCATCAGACTGTAAATTTTTTTTAAAATCCTGGGGTACACTGTTTACCAACATACCTAAGACTATGTTAAAAATAGAAAGTCAAAATATAGAGGGAGAGATTCCTCCTTCCCCTAAAAAAAAAAAAAAAAAAGCAGAGGATTTCAAGGAGGGAAAAACAGCATTACTTGAGATACCATGGGTCACCAAGTAGTGACGACACTGCTGCATGCATCTAAGAATCTAGTTTCCAAATATGTGAAGCAAAAATTGATACGACTTAAATGTAAAGTTGACAAATCCACCTCCATAATGAGAGATTTTAATTACCCAAGTTTTATCAAACATTTACAAAATAAAACCAAAAAACTCCACACATAGGAATTATTCCAAAAAATAAGAAAAAATTACTCATTTTATGTGCCTAGAATAACCTTAATACTAACACCTCTCTCAGCAATTGAAACAGGAGAAAGTAAGGATAGCAGATATTAACAAGCTTGATCTGATTGATATATATGACACTGCATGATAATAAATGCTTCAATTTTAAAAATATACATTCTTTTCATGCAGACAGAAACATTATGAAAGTTGAGCACAAATTGGTTCATAAATAAAGTGACCATAAATTCCAAAGGATTGGAGAAATACAGATGGAAATCCCTGATCAATCATGTTAGAATGATTGAACTACAGTACATTAGTTCATTCTTTCAGAAATCTGAAAAGGAACATCTGAATAGTTTGGGAGTAAAGAAGGCATAATAGTGGTCACCAGAAAATATTAAAAACTAAATAACAAAAAAATCAAAACATTGATATCTGGCTTAAGTGGTATTTAGAGAAAAAGCCTTAATGAAGAAAAAACAAGAGTTACAGCTAATAAATTAATATGTGACTTATAGCTAATAAGCCAAAAGAATATATAATAGAATTATTTTAAAAATAATTAATCTGAAAAAGACATAAAAAGAGGGGAAAGAGAATAAAGACAGATGGAACAAAGAGAAAACAAATAGCACAATGGTATATTTAAACCTAACTATATGAATATCACTAAATGTAAATGAGTCTAAATGACCCAGTTGAACTGCCATGGCAGATCTTATCAGAATGGTAAAAACACCAGACTCAGCTATATAGTACCTAAAAGAAACCCTTTTAAAATATAAAGACAAAGAAGCTTAAAAGTGACAGAATGGAAAAGAGATACCATGCTAACACTAATCAAAGAAAACCAAAGTAGCTTTATGAATAACTATAGATTTCAGAGCAAGAACATTACCAAGTATAAGGGAAGACATTTCATACGTAAAAGGGGGCCAATCTATCCAGAGGATTTATAACTGTAAATATTTATTTACCTAATAACAGAGTCAAAATACATGTAGCAAAAACTGACAGGATAGACTGCAAAAAAGTAGGCAAAAAATTGCAAAAAATAGACAAATCCACATTTGTTTTTGGATATTCCAATTATTCATAAAAGGCCAACAAGACTATAAAAAATGGACAAAATGTATGAATAGTTCATTCACAGAAGGAGAAACAGTGCTAGTAAACATTTAAAAACACATAGGAGATCATTAAAAAAAAAAAAAATAGGGAAATGCAAATAAAAGCCACAATGAGATACCACTCGACAACCACACAGGTGCACAAATTTAAAAGCTGGATAATATCAAGCATCAGAGAAATTGTTACAAAGCAGGAATGTTTACACACTGCTGGTAGGAGAACAATAGGAAATATCTAGCAAAGCTGAAGAAGTACATGTATCAAAACCCCATAATTTACATACCATCATATACCCTGTTTCTACAAACATAGACCTGGACACGTATATAATCATGATTGCAACAATAAAAACTCTCACTGGAAACAGCCTAAATTTCCTTTGTCAGGACAATAAATCAATGAAGGAATAAAATAAACCACAGAATAGTCATACAGTGAAAGACTACAAAAAGTAAAAACAAATGAACTAATTCTGTACGGACCCACATGCATAAATTTCCCAAATATAACATTGAGAGGGAAGAAGCAAATTGTTAAAAAAAAAAAAGAAAAATACACACAATGTTATTTCCATTTATATAATGTCCAAAATATGTAAAGTTAAATAAGAAACTGTTTAGCTATACAGTGCCAAATGCTAAAATCATAAAGAAAAGCAGGAAATGAACAAATGCAAAATTCATCTTAGTGGGTACCTTTGGGAAAAGAGATAAGAAGACAGTACTGGGAAGGGGTCCTAGAAATATGGTGAGTATATAGCTATTTTATAGCTATTTTTATTTGATAGGTAAATTATAAATGTTTTATCTATTGCTTTTAAAGATTGTAATACATTTTATTGTTCATAGTAAAGGCAAGCCATTTACTGAGCATTAGCTCTCTGTCTCTCTTCTATACCAGCAACTTACATCAACCAACCTATTCTTACCCTCACAATAACCCTTAGGTGTACTATGATTATTAATAAGAATAAATGTATAAAGATTGAATAACTTTCCAAGATCATTTAACTAATGACTGTGACTATCAAACATGATACCCCAGTCCTACCATTATTAAAATCAACTTAGATGAGTCTTGCACAAAAGGAAATCTTTTTTTATGAAGTCATGTTTCATTCCACCTTTCTAATTTCTCAAATAATAATTGCAATATCCACTTTCCTTTGAGGACCTCACAGTCTGAGTGATATCAGACAAGTAAAGTCTTAGACTATGTTAAGGTAAGCGCTGTATTAAAATCATGGAAAAACACTACAGGAGAACCAAGAAACAAGAACTCAAGAGTGACTCTATCACTGGGAGGCAGATAGACTTGCCCATGAGAAAACATTTTTAAGGCAGGTGTTGAAAGATGAGTAGGAGTTATGACAGTGGCTCTGATAAGGGAAAAGCAAATGCATAATTCAGTGGAATTGCCAGGGTGAATTGAAGACAGAAGGCACCAGAAGTCCATAAACCAGTTAACAGTTTACTGCAATGTTTTTGGCAAGAAATTATAAACTCCTGTATTTTTTTAGTAATTTGGAAGAAAATAACAATGTTTCTGAAATTCTTACCGTATGAGGACATAGAAGGGAATGCCATAAAAATGTAAAATATTAATATTACCTACAAAAACTAAACATCAGAAACTTCTAAGGCTGCAAAGGATTATGGAAAGAGCACAAGTTCTAAAGCTGGCATAGAAGAATTTCAGTTCCATCTCTACCCATTACTTGACTTCTCTGTATGTAAAAAATCAGAGGATAATATCCACTTTGTAGGGTTCTCACAAAGTCAACTGAGTCAAAGCAAACATGTCTAGCAGGGCATGTGGCAGGCAGTATGTATCCAGTGAGTGTTAGTTTTCTCCTCTTCTAGGAGAAGGCACTGGTACCCCACTCCAGTACTCTTGCTTGGAAAATCCCATGGACGGAGGAGCCAGGTGGGCTGCAGTCCATGGGGTCACTGAGGGTCGGACACGACTGAGCAACTTCACTTTCACTTTCCTGCACTGGAGAAGGAAATGGCAACCCACTCCAGTGTTCTTTCCTGGAGAATCCCAGGGATGGGGGAGCCTGGTGGGCTGCCGTCTATGGGGTCGCACAGAGTCGGACAAGACTGAAGTGACTTAGCAGCAGCAGCAGCAGCAGGCTCAATGCAATAGTGAGGGGAAAAAAGTCAAAGTATTAGTCTGACAAAGTGAAAGAGTCTGACTCTGCAACCCCGTGGACTGTAGCCCCCCAGTTTCCTCTGTCCATGGAATTTTCCAGGCAAGAATACTAGAGTAGGTAATCACTCCCTTCTCCAGAGGTTCTTCCAGACCCAGGAATCAATCCTGTGTCTCCTGCATTGCAGGCAGATTATTTACCACTGAGCCACCAGAGAAACCATAAATACTAAGTAAATACATACACAAAAAGTGACCAGTTGCTCTCTTTTCTTCTTTCTGTGACCATCTCTTGACGCCAGAGTGCACATGTAGGAAGGACTCTAACTCGTAATATTTGTAAACTTGCCTGTGATGAAGATTCAGTGTCTGGACCTGCATGCTTGGGCCTATGGGGTCTTCAGCTTCCTGGTTTAGAAGTCATCATTATAAACAGAATCACGTCAGTTTCACTTTCATCATGACAATGCCCTTAGTGAGGGCACAGATCTATAGGCCTCAGTTTCTGCACAAAGGAAATCATGTCAAGTAAATGCTAAGTAAGAGTGTGAATGTGTATGTATGTATATATACTTTTCCTTCAAAACCCCCAAATGATGTTACTTCACAACCTCTTCTCAGTAACACTCTAACTCTCCACCATGACCACACCCTCCTCAGTGTACACACTGGACAAATAACACAAAGCACAGAGTCATTAAAAGTATCTTTTCTCTTTCTGACTGATATTCCATTGTATACATGAACTACATCTTTATCCATTCATATGCTGATGGACATCTAGGTTGCTTCCAGTATATGCATATATATGGAATCTAGAAAAATGGTTCTGCTGAACCTATTTGTAGGGAAGGAAAGAAGATGCAGACATAGAAAATGGACCTGTGGACACAGCAGGGGAAGGAGGGGCAAGTATGAATTGAGAAGGTAGCACTGGATATTTATACACTACCATGTATAAAATAGATAGCTAGTGGGAAGCTGCTGCATAGCACAGGAAGCCCAGCCTGGTACCCGGTAATGACCTAAAGGGGTGGGATGGGAGGAGGAAAGGAGGCTCAAGAGGGAAGGGGGCACATGTATACTTATGGTTGATTCACATTCGTGTATGGCAGAAACCAACACAACATTGTAAAGAAATTATCCTCCAATTTAAACATTAAAAAAATAAAAACCTTTTGCATCCTTTGTACTTTGAACTCTGTCAAGGCAGAGTCCAGGTCTCACTCACTTATCTGTGTTTCTTGGATATCAAGAATGGCACATGGAAACAGTATGTATTAAGTAAAATGATTTTGTGTGGCATGGGTAACATAAAATAGGAATACTGACATCTGCTGTGTCATTGCTTCACAGAAATATAGAAAAGCTATCTCTGTGCTTGTAAATGACTGCAAATTCTTTACTTGAAAGAGGAAAAAATTCAAGTAATTGCCATTTATAAATTATGTTCTGATGTGTTTTCAAATGAAAACATTTATTTTTACAGCTAACATTCATTAAGCATATTAGATGTAACTATTCTATGTGAAACACTGAGGTTGTGAAGAGCAAAGATTCCTTGATCCAGAAACAGTGCCCTGTGCCAGAAGCTAATCCAGAAGGGATGAGGGCCCCAAAAGCGATAAGAAAAACCACCATACCACATTTCACTATCACAGCACAGGAGGATGGAGCGATCCAGAAGGGATGTCTTCAAGAAAACAAAAACAAAAGAAATGGAGGAAGTATGTGATATGCTTGAACACATCAGAAGTAATTTACATTTTTAGTAGAGCATGTGAAGATGAATTAGTGAATCACAAAAAAGGAAGCCAGTAACAACAAAGTCAAGTATTAACTCTCAAGCAAAATAAAAACCATGCAAGAAAAGAAAATCATAAGATGTTAGACTCACTTGTGCACAATATTTACATAAAACTGTAAATATTTTTTGTGATGCAAAAACTAAATGATAATTTAAACAAAATTGATTAAATATCCAAATACCCACATTGGAAAATGGGGAAGAGAAAGTTTGCTTTGTGAGCAGATACCATAAGGAAGACTGAAAAAAAAAAAATCTAATCTAACATAACAGAATGTCAATATGTTATATTTCCAACTAGAACATCAAATAAAAGCCATATGGGCATGCTCTTTAGAAACACAGAAGTAAAACCTAGAAAGACTAAAAAATCTCAAAAGTGTTGGATTTGGGTAAAATAAACAAGATCTCCTAGAACTAACACCAAAAAATGATGTCCTTTTCATCACAGGGGACTGGAATGCAAAAGCAGGGAGTCAAGAGATACCTGGAATAATAGGCAAGTTTGGCCTTGGAGTACAAAATGAAGCAGGGAAAGGGCTTACAGAGTTTTTCGAAGAGAATGCACTGGTCATAGCAAACACCCTCTTCCTCTATACATGGACATCACCAGATGGTCGGTTCTGAAATCAGATTGATTATATTCTTTGCAGCTGAAGATGGAGAAGCTCTATACAGTCAACAAAAACAAGACCTGGAGCTGACTGTGGCTCAGATCATCAGCTCCTTATTGCAAAACTCAGGCTCAACTGAAGAAAGTAGAGAAAACCAGTAGGCCATTCAGTTCAGTTCAGTCACTCAGTCACGTCTGACTCTTTGCGACCCCATGGACTGCAGCACGCCAGGCTTCCCTGTCCATCACCAACTTCTGGAGCCTACTCAAACTCATGTCCATTGAGTCAGTGATAACATCCAATCATCTCATCTTCTGTTGATCCCTTCTTCTCCCACCTTCAATCATTCCCAGCATCAGGGTCTTTTCCAAGGAGTCAGTTCTTTGCATCAGGTGGCCAAAGTATTGGAGTTTCAGCTTCAATATCAGTCCTTCCAATGAACATTCAGGACTGATTTCCTTTAGGATTGACGAGTTGGATCTCCTTGCTGTCCAAGGGACTCTCAAGAGTCTTCTCCAACACCACAGTTCAAAAGCATCAATTCTGTGCTCAGCTTTCTTTATAGTCCAACTCTCACATCCATACATGACTACTGGAAAAATGATAGCTTTGACTAGATGGGCTTTTGTTGGCAAAGTAATGTCTCTGCTTTTTAATATGCTATCTAGGTGGGTCATAGCTTTTCTTCCAAGGAGCAAGTGTCTTTTAATTTCATGGCTGCAGTCACCATCTGCAGTGATTTTGGAGCCCCAAAAATAAAGTCAGCCACTGTTTCCACTGTTTCCCCATCTATTTGCCATAAAGTGATGGGACCTGATACGATGATCTTAGTTTTCTGAATGTTGAATTTTAAGCCAACTTTTTCACACTCCTCTTTCACCTTCATCAAGAAGCTCTTTAGTTCTTCTCCACTTTCTGCCATAAGGGTGGTGTCATCTGCATATCTGAGGTTATTGATACTTCTCCTGGCAATCTTAAGTCCAGCTTGTGCTTCATCCAGCCCAGCATTTCACATGATGCACTCTGCATATTAGTTAAATAAGCCATTCAGGTATGACCTAAATCAAACCCATTATGATTATACAATAGAGGTGATGAATAGATTCAAGGGACTAGATCTGGTAGACACAGTGCCTAAAGAACTATGGCTGGAGGTTCATAACATTGTACAGGAGGTGATGACCAAAACCATACCCAAGAAAAAGAAGTGGAACAAGGCAAAGTGGTTGTTTGAGGAGGCCTTACAAATAACTGAGAAAAGAAAAGCAAAAGGCAAAGGAGAAAGGGAAGGATATACCCAATTGAATGCAGAGTTACAGAGAATATCAAGGAGAGATAAGAAAGACTTCTTAAGAGACCAGTCCAAAGGAATAGTGGAAAACAAAGAATGGGAAGGAATAGAGATCTCTTCAAGAAAATTAGAGATACCAACGAAACATTTCATGCAAAGATGGGCACAATAAAGAACAAAAGTGGCAAGGACCTAACAAAAACAGAAAAGATTAAGTAAAGATGGCAAGAATACATAGAAGAACCGTACCAAAAAAAAAGCTCTTAATAACCCAGATAACCACAATCCTGTAATCATTCACGTAGACCAGACATACTAGAGTGTGAAGTCAAGTGGGCCTTAGGAAGCATCACTACAAAAAAAGCTAGTGGAGGTGATGGAATTCCAGCTTAGCTATTTCAAATCTTAAAAGATGATGCTGTTATGGAGAAGGAAATGGTGACCCACTCCAGTATTCTTGCCTGGAGAATCCCATGGACAGAGGAGCCTGGCAGGCTATAGTCCATGGGGTCACAGAGTTGGACACAACGTAGCAAGTCAACAACAAAAACAACAGCATGTTGATGATTCTCCAGAGGAATGACCACGTCATGAACCTATTGCAAAATGCGGCATGGGGCTCACTTTTCTTGCGGACAGAATTCTGACAACATCCTAACAGCTATACAACCCGCTGCCTAGGAGAGATTTTAAATCAGAGGAGGAATGAGAGCTCCCTTGTCAACAGGCTGGCGTCCATGTGCCTCATGTTGGCATAGGTAAGAGATGACATAAGGAAACTAGATCACTTTCTAACACCATACACAAAAATGAACTCAAAATGGATTAAAGATCTAAACGTAAGACCAGAAACTATAAAACTCCTAGAGGAGAACATAGGCAAAACACTCTCCGACATACATCACAGCAGGATCCTCTATGACCCACCTCCCAGAATATTGGAAATAAAAGCAAAAATAAACAAATGGGACCTAATTAAAACTAAAAGCTTCTGCACAACAAAGGAAACTATAAGCAAGGTGAAAAGACAGCCTTCAGAATGGGAGAAAATAATAGCAAATGAAGCAACTGACAAACAACTAATCTCAAAAATATACAAGCAACTCCTACAGCTCAACTCCAGAAAAATAAATTACCCAATCAAAAAATGGGCCAAAGAACTAAATAGACATTTCTCCAAAGAAGACATACAGATGGCTAACAAACACATGAAAAGATGCTCAACATCACTCATTATCAGAGAAATGCAAATCAAAACCACAATGAGGTACCATTTCACACCAGTCAGAATGGCTGGGATCCAAAAGTCTACAAGCAATAAATGCTGGAGAGGGTGTGGAGAAAAGGGAACCCTCTTACACTGTTGGTGGGAATGCAAATTAGTACAGCCACTATGGAGAAGAGTGTGGAGATTCCTTAAAAAACTGGAACTAGAACTGCCTTATGACCCAGCAATCCCACTGCTGGGCATACACACTGAGGAAACCAGAATTGAAAGAGACATATGTACCCCAATGTTCATCACAGCACTGTTTATAATAGCCAGGACATGGAAGCAACCTAGATGTCCATCAGCAGATGAATGGATAAGAAAGCAGGGGTACATATACACAATGGAGTATTACTCAGCCATTAAAAAGAATACATTTGAATCAGTTCTAATGAGGTGGATGAAACTAGAGCCTATTATACAGAGTGAAGTAAGCCAGAAAGAAAAACACAGATACAGTATACTAACGCATATATATGGAATTTAGAAAGATAGTAACGATAACCCTGTGTACGAGACAGCAAAAAAAACACAATGTATAGAACAGTATTTGGACTCTGTGGGAGAGGGAGAGGGGAGGATGATTTGGGAGAATGGCATTCAAACATGTATAATATCATATAAGAATCGAATTGCCAATCCAGGTTCGATGCAGGATACAGGATGCTTGGGGTTGGTGCACTGGGATGACCCAGAGGGAGGGGTCATCGGGGAGGGAGGTGGGAGGGGGGTTCAGGATGGGGAACACGTGTACACCTGTGGTGGATTCATGTTGATGTATGGCAAAACCAATACAATATTGTAAAGTAATTAGCCTCCAATTAAAATAAATAAATTTAAATTTAAAAAAATTGTTTAAGATGATGCTGTTAAAGTGCTGCTTGCATTATACCATCAAATTTGGAAAACTCAGCAGTGGCCATAGGACTGAAAAAGGTCAATTTTCATTCCAATCTCAAAGAAAGGTAATATCAAGGAATGTTCAAATTACTATACGATTGTACTCATTTCACAGCAAGACTATGCTCAAAATCCTTCAAGCCAGGCTTCAGGAATATGTGAACTGAGAACTTTCAGATGTACAAGCTGGATTTAGAAAAGACAGAGGAATCAGAGATCAAATTGTCAACATACGTTGGACCATAGGAAAAGCAAGGAAATTCCAAAAAAACTCTACTTCTGCTTCATTGACTACACTGAAGCCTTTGACTGTGTGGATCACAACAAACTGTGGAATATTCTTAAAGAGATGGGAATACAAGACCACATTACCTGCCTCCTAAGAAACCTGTATACAGGACAAGAAGCAACAGTTAGAACTGGACACAGAACAACAGACTGGTTCAAAATTTGGAAAGGTGTATGTCAAGGCTGTTTATTGTCACTCTGCTGACTTACATGCAGAGTAGATAATGTGAAATGTTGGGCTAGATGAAGCACAAGCTAGAATTAAGATTGCTGAGTGAAATATCAACAATCTCAGATATGCAAATGATACCACTTTAATGGCTGAAAGTGAAGAGGAACTAAAGAACCTCTTGATGAATGTGAAAGAGAAGAGTGAAAAAGCCAACTTAAAACTCAAGATTCAAAAAACTAAGATCATGACATCTGGTCCTATCACTTCATGGCAAGTAGATGGGGAAAATGTGGAAACAGTGTCAGATTTCATTTTGTTGGGCTTCAAATTCAATGCAGACCATGACTGCAGCCACTAAATTAAAAGACATTTTCTCCTTGGAAGAAAAGCTATGACAAACCTAGATAACATATTAAAAAGCAAAGATATCACTTTGCCAACAAAGGTCTGTCTAGTCAAAGCTTCAGTTTTTCCAATAGTCATGTATGGATGTTAGAGTTGGACCATAAAGAAGGCTGAACACCAAAGAATTGATGCTCTCGAAATGTGGTGTTGGAGAAGACTCTTGAGAGTTCCTTGGACAGCAAGGAGATCAAAGCAGTCAATTCTAAAGAAATCAATCCTGAAATTCATTGGAAGGACTGATGGTGAAGCTGAAGTTTCAATACTTTGGCCACCTGATGTGAAGAGCTGACTCATTGGAAAAGACCCTGATGTTGAGAAAGATTGAGGCCAAAAGAAGGGGGCAGCAGAGGATCTAATGGTTGGATAGCATCACTGACTCAGTGGACATCCATTTGAGCATGCATTTGAGCAAATTCAGAGAGATAGGGAAGGACAGAGAAGCCTGGCATGATGCAGCTCACAGGGTTGCAAATAGTTAAACACAACTTAGTGTCTGAACAACAACAAACAAGAAGCAAAGAGAAGTGATATAAAACACCTTTTTTGTTGTTGAGTATTATAACTCTTCAGGCTTTCCAGGTGGATCAGTAGTAAAGAATCCATCTGCCAATGCTGGAGTCGCAGGATACGTGGGTTCCATCCCTGGGTTGGGAAGATCCCCTGGAGGAGTGCATGGCGACCCACTCCAGTATTCTGGCCTGGAGAATTCCATGGACAGAGGAGCCTGGCAAGCTACAGTCCATAAGGTCACAAAGAGTCAGATATGACAGAGGGTCTAAGCACAAGAACATTATAACTCTCACAGTATTGTTTTTGTACTATGCATATATTTTACTAAAATAAATCTAAAAGTTATGTTAGAAATAAAGATAACCACAAGAGAAGGAAAATGGTAGATGTAGGTCCCAAACTAGTCAGCACTGGTTCGAAGGTAGGAGGGTGTACAACAGAAGGAAGCAGGCAGAAACATGCACGCGTGTTTTTGATTGTCCCAGAGACTGCTGCTGCTGCTAAGTTGCTTCAGTCGTGTCCGACTCTGTGCAACCCCATAGACAGCAGCCCACTAGGCTCCTCTGTCCCTGGGATTCTCCAGGCAATAATACTGGAGTGGGTTGCCATTTCCTTCTCCAATGCATGAAAATGAAAAGTGAAAGTGAAGTCGCTCAGTCATGCCCGACTCTTAGCGACCCCATGGACTGCAACCTACCAGGCTCCTCCATCCATGGGATTTTCCAGGCAAGAGTACTGGAGTGGGGTGCCATTGCCTTCTCCGGTCCCAGGGACTCAGATGCTGCTAATATTTAGTGACAAGACCAGTAAGAGGTTTCCAAGTACAGAGTAACCACACATGCCAAGGAATGTCCAGATCAACTGCTAACAGCATCTCCGCTGGGATACACTGCAGTAGATGGGAAAAGGGGCTTCCCAGATGGCATTAGTGGTAAAGAACCTGCCTGCTAATACAGGAGACACAAGAGATGCAGGTTCAATCCCTGGGTCAGGAAGATCCACTGGAGTAGGAAATGGCATCTCACTGTAGTATTCTTTCCTGGAAAATCCCATGGGCAGAAGAGCCTGGCAGGCTACAGTTCATGGGGATTGCAAAGAGTCATGACACCTAAGCAATTGAGCATGTACACACATACACACACACACGGAAGAGGAAAATAGTGAAGAAAATTATACTGAGAAGGGAAAAAGGACAGAAGAGAGGGAGTACAGAGCAAAAAGAAACTATCACATTAGAATATATAAAATAATAAAATGGCAGAAAAAAGTTGAAATGTATTGGCAATTATTGTTCAATCCGCACATTCGTACATGACTACTAGAAAAACCACCATAGCTGTCACTATATGGACCTTTGTCAGCAAAGTGATGTCTCTGCTTTTTAATATACTGTCTAGGTTTGTCAGGGGTTTCCTTCCAAGAAGCAAGCATCTTTTAATTTCATGGCTGTAGTCACTATCCACAGTGATTTTGGAGCCCACAAAAAGAAAATCTGTCACTGTTTCCAATTTTTCCCCTTCTATTTGCCATGAAGTAATGTTACTGGAATCAGCGAACTGAAATGGACTGGAATGGGTGAATTTAACTCAGATGACCATTATATCTACTACTGTGGGCAGGAATCCCTCAGAAGAAATGGAGTAGCCATCATGGTCAAGAAAAGAGTCCGAAATGCAGTACTTGGATGCAATCTCAAAAACGATAGAGAGATCTCTGTTCGTTTCCAAGGCAAACCATTCAATATCACAGTAATCCAAGTCTATGCCCCAACCAGTAATGCTGAAGAAGCTGAAGTTGAACGGTTCTATGAAGACCTACAAGACCTTTTAAAACTAACACCCAAAAAAGATGTCCTTTTCATTATAGGGGACTGGAATGCAAAAGTAGGGTGTCAAGAAACACTTGGAGTAACAGGCAAATTTGGCCTTGGAATACGGAATGAAGCAGGGCAAAGACTAATAGAGTTTTGCCAAGAAAATGCACTGGTCATAGCAAACACCCTCTTCCAACAACACAAAAGAAGACTCTACACATTGACATCACCAGATGGTCAACACCGAAATCAGATTGATTATATTCTTTGCAGCCAAAGAGGGAGAAGCTCTATACAGTCAGCAAAAACAAGACCAGGAGCTGACTGTGGCTCAGATCACGAACTCCTTATTGCCAAATTCAGACTGAAATTGAAGAAAGTAGGGAAAACCACTAGACCATTCAGGTATGACCTAAATCAAATCCCTTATACAGTGGAAGTGAGAAATAGATTTAAGAGCCTAGATCTGATAGATAGAGTGCCTGATGAACTATGGAATGCGGTTCGTGACATTGTACAGGAGACAGGGATCAAGACCATCCCCATGGAAAAGAAATGCAAAAAAAGCAAAATGGCTGTCTGGGGAGGCCTTACAAATAGCTGTGAAAAGAAGAGAAGCAAAAAGCAAAGGAGAAAAGGAAAGATATAAGCAACTGAATGCAGAGTTCCAAAGAATATTAAGAAGAGATAAGAAAGCCTTCCTCAGCGATCAATGCAAAGAAATAGAGCAAAACAACAGAATGGGAAAGACTAGAGATCTCTTCAAGAAAATTAGAGAGACCAAGGGAACATTTCATGCAAAGATAGGCTGGATAAAGGACAGAAATGGTATGGACCTAACAGAAGCAGAAGATATCAAGAAGAGGTGGCAGGAATACACAGAAGAACTGTAAAAAAAGATCTTCATGTCCCAGATAATCACAATAGTGTGATCACTGACCTAGAGCCAGACATCCTGGAATGTGAAGTCAAGTGGGACTTAGAAAGCATCACTAGGAACAAAGCTAGTGGAGGTGATGGCATTCCAGTTGAGCTATTTCAAATCCTGAAAGATGATGCTGTGAAAGTGCTGCACTCAATATGCCAGCAAATTTGGAAAACTCAGCAGTGGCCACAGGACTGGAAAAGGTCAGTTTTCATTCCAATCCCTAAGAAAGGCAATGCCAAAGAATGCTCAAACTACTGCACAATTGCATTCATCTCACACACTAGTAAAGTAATGCTCAAAATTCTCCAAGCCAGGCTTCAGCAATACGTGAACCGTGAACTTCCCGATGTTCAAGCTGGTTTTAGAAAAGGCAGAGGAACCAGAGATCAAATTGCCAACATCTGCTGGATCATGGAAAAAGCAAGAGAGTTCCAGAAAAACATCTATTTCTGCTTTACTGACTATGCCAAAGCCTTTGACTGTGTGGATCATAAGAAACTGTGGAAAATTCTGAAAGAGATGGGAATACCAGACCACCTGATACGCCTCTTGAGAAATATGTATGCAGGTCAGGAAGCAACAGTTAGAACTGGACATGGAACAACAGTCTGGTTCCAAATAGGAAAAGGAGTACATCAAGGCTGTATATTGTCACCCTGCTTATTTAACTTATATGCAGAGTACATCATGAGAAACGCTGGACTGGAAGAAACACAAGCTGGAATCAAGATTGCTGGGAGAAATATCAATCACCTCAAATATGCAGATGACACCACCCTTATGGCAGAAAGTGAAGAGGAACTCAAAAGCCTCTTGATGAAAGTGAAAGTGGAGAGTAAAAAAGTTGGCTTAAAGCTCAACATTCAGAAAACGAAGATCATGGCATCCGGTCCCATCACTTCATGGGAAATAGATGGGGAAACAGTGGAAACAGTGTCAGACTTTATTTTTTTGGGCTTCCAAAATCACTGCAGATGGTGACTGCAGCCATGAAATTAAAAGACGCTTACTCCTTGGAAGGAAAGTTATGACCAACCTAGATAGCATATTCAAAAAGCAGAGACATTACTTTGCCAACAAAGGTCCGTCTAGTCAAGGCTATGGTTTTTCCTGTGGTCATGTATGGATGTGAGAGTTGGACTGTGAAGAAGGCTGAGCACCGAAGAATTGATGCTTTTGAACTGTGGTGTTCAATCTTGAGAGTCCCTTGGACTGCAAGAAGATCCAACCAGTCCATTCTGAAGGAGATCAGCCCTGGGATTTCTTTGGAAGGAATGATGCTAAAGCTGAAACTCCAGTACTTTGGCCACCTCATGTGAAGAGTTGACTCATTGGAAAAGACTCTGATGCTGGGAGGGATTGGGGGCAAGAGGAGAAGGGGACGACAGATGCCGGGAGCCGGCATATTGCATATTGAGTGCATATTGCATATTGAGTGCAGCACTTTCCACAGCATCATCTTTCAGGATCTGGAATAGCTCAACTGGAATTCTATCACTGCCGGGAGCCAGCGTGAGGAACCCCGCCCATGACAAAGGTCATGAGGAAGGAGGCTCGGCATACGCAAAGGCGGGATTGAGCTTCAGGAGTCCCCCTGGAAATTCTCGAGCATCTAGCCCCCAAACCAGAGTCTGCCTACTTTCTGCTTTGTGCTTTCACCTACACCTCTGACTTTACGGGGGGCTGTCCCCCACTACCTCTCTCTGAAAAAAGAGTTAGCTTACAGCTCCAGTTAATAATTCCTGGGTGTGACAGTGTTTAACCTACAAACTCCTTTGGAAATCCTCTAGCCTGCCTGAATAGGTTTTTCCAGCCACATGTGATTATTCAGAGCCTCCCAACTGTGAGAGGCAGGAGATGTTCTAAACTGTCTAAACACAGATTCTTTTGAGTAGTTAAAAGATTGATTAGAAATTGTATTGGTGAAGGGATTTTCACTTGTTGGGCCAATGTTTGCTGCTAAGTTTCCATATCCCTTACCTGCTGTGTCCCTGGCAGTGTATTGATTAATATAATTGGTGTAAGTAGTAGCTTTAATGTTTGTAACCTGGGACCCTTGAGTTAATTCTTTTTCTTGTTATAGCCCACCACACCTTTGCTCTGTAGGAATGCAACTTTATCTAATGCTTTTGGAGGGTGGCTCCTGACCAATCACCTTTAGAGAAAAATAAGTTTTCTGAAGAAAGGGTCTTAAAATGTTAACAGGCTTCCGGGCCAGAAGATGATGCAAATCACCTAAGCTTTTGCATATGATAAGTTTGCAGGAAGAAAGCCTGGCTTGCTGCATGACTCTACCCCTTCCCCCATTATCCTCTATGCATAACTCAAGGTATAAAAAGTACTTTGGAAAATAAAGTGCGGGCCTTGTTCACCGAAACTTGGTCTCACCATGTCGTTCTTTCTCTTACCTTCTGGCTGAATTATTCAGCCTCTTTTCTCCACTGAATTTCCTCACTGAGCTATCCTTATTTCAGCCTCTTTTCTCCACTGAATTTCCTCACTGAGCTATCCTTATTTCAGCCTCTTTTCTCCACTGAATTTCCTCACTGAGCTATCCTTATTCTATTACTCTTTATATCCTTAATTAATGTTTAATTAAGCAATTGTTTCCTGGTCCTCGCCTACGCCGTCTCTCCTTCGAATACCCGGGATCAGCCGGGGCTGGTCCCCGGCAGACAGAGGATGAGATGGCTGGATGGCATCACTGACTCGATGGACATGAGTCTGAGTGAACTCTGGGAGTTGGTGAACGCCAGGGAGGCCTGGCGTGCTGTGATTCATTGGGTCACAAGGAGTCGGACACGACTGACTGACTGAACTGAACTGAATGGTACTGGATCCCATGATGTTAGTTTTCTGAATGTTGAGTTTCAAGCCAGCTTTTTCACTGTCTTCTTTCACCTTCATCAAGAGTCTCTTTAGCTTCTCTTCACTTTCTACCCTTAGAGTGGTATCATCTGCATATCTGAGGTGCTTGATATTTCTAGCAGAAATCTTCATTCCAGCTTGTGATTCATTCAGCCTGGCACTTCACATGATGCAGCCTGCATATCAGTTAAAGAGCAGGGTGACAATATATAGCCTTGTCATACTCCTTTCCTGATTTTGAACCGGTCCATTGTTCCATATCCAGTTCTAACTGTTGCTTCTAGACCCACACAGCTGTTTCTTAGGAGACAGGTAAGATGGTCTGGTAGTCCCATCTCTTCAAGAATTTTCCAGTTTGTTGTGATCCACAAAATCAAGGCCTTTAGTGTAGTCATTGCAGCAGAAGTAGATGTTTTTCTGGAACACATTTGGTTTTTCCATGATCCAACAAATCTTGCCCTTCTTTGGGACTGGAAGAAAAACTGACTTTTCCAGTCCTGTGGCCCCTGCTGAGTTTTCCAAATTTGCTGATATATTGAGTGCAGCACTTTAACAGCATCATCTTTTAGGATTTTCAATAACTGGGATTTGTAAAAATTATACATCCATTAAATAGTCCTGTTTCAACAAAGGTAAATATGAATAGGAAAAGCATATTTACATGAAAGTATTGATAAAAATAAAACATATATAGTAATATTAATATAATAAAAATGAATACAAATTTAAAAATCAAATAAGACTAAGAATAATAAGCTCATGTTAATAAAACTTATGTAACCCACCAAAACTGTATAGCAGTTATGAATCTATGTGTATCTAATGTAGATTTTTTTTAATATACAAGAAAAAAATCTATTACAAATGCAAGGATATGCTGTAAACTTAATTAAGAGAGTGAGAAACTCCCTCAGAAATTGACAAAGCGAGAATTTGGTTAACATAGTTTATAAGCTTATTCTCTTATGGATAGAAGTCCTTACACATATAGGCACATATTATACTTATAAAGTAAGTAAGTAAAGTCACTCAGTCGTGTCCCGACTCTTTGCGACCCCATAGACTATAGCCTACAGGGCTTCTCAGTCCATGGAATTTTCCAGGCAAGAATACTGGAGTAAGTTGCCATTTCCTTCTCCAGGGGATCTTCCCAACCCAGGGATCGAACCCAGGTCTCCCCCACTGCAGGCAGATGCTTTACCCCTCTGAGCCACTGAATTCTATTATTTGTGAGTACTTCAAGGGTATTTCAAAGACTGATACTCAACAATAGAAAATATTTTCAAATACCCTTGAAGTACTCACAAATAATAGAATTCATGAAGGCTACATTCTCTGACAATTAAAAAAAAAAGGAAAGGATGGAAGGGAGGGAGGGAGGGAAGGAGAGAGGAAGGAAGGGAGGAAGGTTTTTAACAACCAAAGAATAAGCCAATCTATCCACTTGGACTTTATTTAAAATTCTAACTAAATCTTTGCGTAAACATAAACTAAAGCAGAATGATTTTTGAGGGAAAAATGTGTTATTAAAATTATCTTAAGAAAAGGGAAAAACCTGAAAACAAACATCTTTAATGTAGCTTTCAAACAGACTTTTCCTCAACAGATGGGAGCTGAGACTGAATAGAGAAAGTGATGGGCTGGGGAGACAGCTTCACATGCATCTGGGGTGCTCAGATACTGCCTGGCATGGGGTCTCTGGAAGCCACAGACACATCCATAAAAAAAGACTCAGCTCTAAATATCTGCCAACATCAGATGTTGCGAAACCAACTTCAGAACTTTCCTTTTCATTGCCTTGCCTTCAACCAGGTCAACCGGGCTCAACCCGGTCAGAAGCTTTGGTAAACAATTGGAAATCATTTGTTTGATTGATTGAGAAGAGAAGCAGGCAAAAAAAGTAGATGACCACATCCTCTTTTCCAATAGAGCTAAGAGAGACTTAACCTTAAATCCCATTTGGAGTTTTAACTATTTCATAGATTAATTACGCTAAATACCAAAATGAGACTATGTATTGCAAATGAAGTGGGCACAGGAATTAGCCAAGGTCCTAGCAAGAAACAGATGGCACTCAAACTGGGTAACAGAGGAGAGTTTCCCACAAGGGCTGTTTACTGTATGTGAGCAGAGTTTGGGGAAAGCGACAGGGAGGGAGCAGTTCCTCCAGGCTCCCTCCCTATTGTCAGCACCCCAGAAGGACCTGGGGGCAGAACAGGCCTCCAAAGCCTGTAGAGAGTAGTGATTTGCTAAAGGCCGCTGGCAAGAGAGGAGGCCTTTGGTAGAGCCAACTCAATGCAACCCAGCAGAGGGGGGAACAGGAAGAATAAATATTTTGTCTTCTCCCTCCTCCCACATGGACTCTACCATCTCCTGCTAATGCTTCTTGTTGATCAAGTCCAAAATGAATCCAAAGTATAACGCCTTACATATAGGTTGGTTCCCAGAGCCAAGAGCAGGGCAAGGTGAAGAGTAGATCCCAATGGACACCTAGAAAATGTCCAGTACAATAGATAAACAGCAAGGGCGGACCGTAGAGCACAGGAAACTGCATTCAATATCCTGTAATAAACACTAATGGAAAAGAATGTGAAAGGGAATGCCTGTATGCACATGTAGAACCAAGTCAGTTTGCTGTGTACCAGAAACTAATACAACATTGCAAATTAACTATATTTCAATTTTTAAAAAATGAAAATTTCTGCTACACAATAAGATTTAAAGGACTTCCCTGGTGGTCCAGTGCTTCCACTTACAAGGGAAGCTCCTGGTCAGGGAGCTGAGACCCCAAGTGTTGTGTGGCATGGTCAAAAAACAAACCTTAAGACCAATAGACAAACAGAGCCCACCTGTGCTTTCTTCTAAAGAGAAAGGAAGAACACCCCCACTATGGCAAGTGTAAAGGGACAGTGAGGGGAAGAAAGAAGTCACTTTTACGAGTGTGCCCGAGAGATGTACTTTCAGGCTACACAAATATAATGTATAACAGAACACGATTATAAGTTAATTTCTGACTTAGTAATTCAGGAAAGTGATAAATTCTTCTAGGAAGAAAGAGTGAGAGGAAATTTAACCCTGGCTCTAGGACTTGACCTTCTGGGTTCCAACCCTGGACTTGTGTTGCTTATTTTCTGATGATCATAATGTCTTCAGCTGCAAAGACTCCTGACACCCTCTTCATTCACTGTAGTCCTGTTTAACACGTGCTTTTTGTCTTAACTGCCTTTGCCTCTGCTATTCTACCGCAATTACTCTTTTATCTTTCAATTAAGTCTCTTTGCATTCAGCCACTTATGCACAGAATTCTTCCTCTAGTGAAAGACACTTTTCTCAGTCTTTGAAAGAAAACCTCTCCCGTTCTTTTCATCCATCAGAGCACTGCATTCATTGAGGCAGCTTCTGATTGTCACTATGCTAATCTGAGCCCCATTTGGGAGGACAGGAATGGTGTACTGGAGAAAGCATGATGATGATAATAATAGCTATCATGTATTAAGACCTCACAGGGGGTAGGCACTCTGCTAAGCACTTTACATGAGTAGGGAAGGGAAAAAATCTTCCTTGACCCTCTAAGGTTCCCTGGCTGGGCCTGAAAATTAAACTGACAAAGACAGATTAACAGGAGAAAAGCATACAAATTTATCTGATTTAACTCTGACATGACATGGGAGCCACCATAAGGAAATGAAGACCAGATGAAATGGTCTTTTTTATGATGGATCAATGAAGAGTAGACAGTTGTGAAGGAATAAGATAGGTCAATGGATATGTGCTAAGTTGAGGGAAACTTAGCAAGGTCTGCTTACTCAGATTCTTCTCAGTGTCCCTCTGTCTTCTGAGATAAGGGTGTTCCCTTCCTCCACGAATGGGGAGAGCACCTCTCACATGAAGCATTTATGAGCTGTTTCAGGGGCAGATGATCAGAGAGACCTTCTTTTTTCTGCCCATTTCTCAAACTGCTTCAGTTTCCAAGCTGCCATGTTTTGGGAGAGTGAGAACGTGTCCTGAGCCCCAGCACGTCCTCTCTACCTTCTGGTTCTACCCCCTTTTAGACATGAAGAATCTGAGGTTTCCTTGAGTTTAAGGATTTGGAGACAATCAGAGAGCTGGCACTGAGGGAAACTAAAACTGTAAGCCAGCATAAACTCATCCAAGACTGTGCTCTGGCTACATTCAATGGCTTTTCAATTCATATTTTCTACATATTAATTCATCTCTATACCTCACCCCAGTTGGCTCAGTGGTACAGAATCTGCTCAGTGGTACAAGAAAGAGATTCGGGTTCAATCCCTAGATCGGGAAGATGCCCTGGAGAAGGAAATGGCAACCCACTCCAGTATTCTGGCCTGGAGAATCCCATGGACAGGGGAGCCTGGCGGGCTATAGTCCATGGGGCACACAGAGTTGAACATGACTGAAGTAACTAAACAACCCCAACACCTTGCTATCTTTGTGACCTTAGAGAATTCATTCAACCTTTCTTTGCCTCTCTAGGCCCAGTTTTTTAAACCAAAATAAGAATGATACCAACACCTGGGTCTTCCTATTTGACAACGCTGTTGAGAAAATGTCTTGGATGCATTATGGGAGTTGAGGCATTTAAAGTTGTCGGGAGGCAGTGTTTCCTGTTGCTGTTGATACACAGTATTTATACCCAAGACTCCAGGCTACACTCTCTCCTAAGAAAAGATCTCAGAGTGACCAGTCCTTTTAGGAACCCACCTTGACTTCCTGCCCTCCTTGACAACTACAGAGCTGAATGGCTCCTGGACACAATGCACTATAAAAGCTGTTCCCCTAGAAGCAAGCATTTTTTTTTTTCCAGTGGCCCTTTTTCTGTTTCCCTTTAAAAGTAATAAAGTTCTCTTATTATATAACTATGGGACAAGGGATCAGACAGTGCTTAAAATGCAAAAAGTGCCCTACATTCAAACCACTGTTGCCCAGAAGAAACACCCTTTGCAAGACTTAAATAAACCCTTTAACTCTTACCTGCCTCTGATGCATGAAAATTACAAAAAGCACTGTGTCTTTATCCGTGGTTTCCTAGTGACATCAAGGGAGACATAAAATACCCCAAGATGCCTCCACTTCTTGGAATTCTGGCTGAATTCCAGAAGCAAATCAACCCAAGAATTGTAGAAACACTCATTTGATTTTCGTTATTTTCTTATCAACCGTGAATTAAAGGGTTTCATTGTACAACATAACTAATCAAAATAATGGGCTCCTTAAATCTATTCCATGAATTGGGCCAGGTAAATCAATTCTGCTTGTCAGTTAAATTCAAATGTCTTATTTCAATGAATTCCATTTTGATTTATGTTTTAAGAATACCTATATAAACCTGGCATTCATGAAAATGGGCTATAGGTATCCTTTTTTAACTAGTGAAAAAAAAGTCACAAGCTTCAGAGTCAGCTGCATCTTTTTTCACCATATTAACAAATATTTATGAATCGTACAATGCTGTACATACTGGGACATGACTCTGGGGTTTCAATCCTAGTTCCCGTTTCCCAGGAGAAGAGAGAAGAGCTGGGGGTACGTAGACTTGGAGAGCTTAACCCAAAGAGAGGTAGATCACATCCAGATAGTACCATCTAAAGAATACCAAGCCCACAAATACATGAGGCAAGAATTCCTGACAACCTGTCTAAATAGGAACATGGGTTTATTATTTTTTGTCTACATTTTTTTCAAAAAATTATCAAATTCCCACATAATAATTTACCCTGGACAATTCAATTTCTTTGAGTCTGTGAGGACAAAGATCTTTAAAAAGCGATTGATTATATAGGAAATGTGCAAAATGTCTGGCATGGTGACAAATAACAGTTATTTTAAAAAGGCATCTATTATTATTATTATCATTCCCATCCTAGGAAGCTCTTTCTACAGGTGACTTTTATGTTTTCAAATATCTCATTAAACTTGCAAAGGTATATTTAGATCCATGCAATATATTCAGATGCATTCAATGACAGCCTATGTCATAAGCTAACTCTGCTATGGTTTCTGTCTTTTAGAAAAATGCTGTTCAGAGTCAATGTATCATAGAAATTAAAAGCCCAGCTTGAGGTGTGATTGAGTTATAGTCCATTGCCTGAGATGAGTAAAACCATTCATCCCCCACAGACAGGTCTATACTTGGTACTGGTGAGTCTTACTAAATCTTTATGTGATCTAAGTTTTGTTATACTTGAAATGGTTAATTAGGAAAGACAGGGGAGTCTGAAATGTCACAGCAAGTTCCTTTTGGCCCACTGTCACGTTTCATGAATTCTTGTGCTGAACCCATTTGGATTAAGCAGTGACCCAATCCAAACAAATTGCTTCTGTGCCTCTTATCTCCTATTACCTATTTATGTCCCAATACATCTGCATTGCGTAGCTCAGTAAGATCCATTAAGTCCTTGGGCAGTGTTTACGGCTAATTTTTTTTTTTATTATTTCTTTGAGGCTCAAATTTATCACAATAAAGTGATAGAAATCTACAGTGCAGACAGTGAGTACAACACTTTTTAAAAGAAAGGAAAGAAAAGAAGTATAAGATATGCAATTTCAGTCTGGGAATTCTCAGAGCAACTCTGTGGGTGAGAGACAATCATTTCTTGTAGGTTTTAGGTAAAGATATAATTTACCTTTATTTGCAGACACAAAATTCTAAGAAAACATTACTTGCTGTCAATTCCTCTGGCTTTAAAAATATTTATGAGATTGAAATAGTTACCTGGAGACAGACATTTCATTTCAATGTCAAAGGTCAGGCACATTGGCTAACACCCCAGATAATATTGATGTACTTTCAAAATTTAAAATAATGTTTATACCATTTACTTATTCATTCATATATAGAGCACCCATCCTGAAGTATCTGGGACACTGAACAAGGTTTACATAAATCTGACTGTTTTTTCCTCTGGGCCATTTGGCTCAGTCTGGTAGAGCATAAATATTCAATAATACTTTACAATGACAAAGCATCTTTTATGCAAACATCTCTAAGCACATTATTCACCAATATTACAATCTCCTTTTTAACCTACTGGTAAAGTCACAGAAACTAATTGACTTTCTTCAAGGTCCCACCAGAAATTGTTTATTTTATACAGTCCAGGTATCCTGTTCCTACCTATAACTAAAAGGAAAAAAAAAAAAAAAACACATTTTTTAGATGCTTAAGCTGATGACCTACACTAAATATTTCTAAATTGAATCTATTAGGCAAAAACATCCTCCTTAAAGATGTTAAATGTTGTGATGCATCCAAGTGAATTTTATAACTTTTCTTCCAATTTGCCCAAGGCCAGTTACCATTTTCAGAGCCCCAAGAATGACCTATTTTAATTGAATCCTGTTACAAACACTTAAACTTTAACTCTTTAATCAAATCAGTTTTCTAAACAGAAATAAAGTTGGAGCACAAAAATAAAACTTTTCCTGCAAAGATCCAGTTGAAGTAATAACATAACTGTACCAAAATAGTCAAGCGAAGTAAAAAGGTGGGAATTACTGTGAGATCTGGGCAAATCTCAGAGTTCAGGTTACCCGAGCAAAAGGAAATAATTTAAATTCTTTTTTACTTCTTCTCCCAAATGTTAAGTAATGCATGCTAAATATTAAAAATAAAATACCCCAAAAGTGGGAAAATTTCTTTTTAATCAATCACCACTGTGACTGCCATAAGAACACATTTTACAAACCCCTAACTTCAGGGAGTATATGTGACTGAGGACTGAGCTCTGAAATCCATCATCTGTGCTGGAACTGGCACTGAGGCACTCTTCCCCAGGTTGGTCCCAGCCAGTGATGAGCATGGAAAGGCTATAACAAAAATCCTGGATTTAGAAGATGTGGGAGGGCGTCCCTGGATGCTCAGAGGTAAAGAATCCACCTGCAATGCAGGAGACACAAGTTCCATCCCTGGGTTAGGAAGATCCCCTGGAGGAGGGCATGGCAACCCACTCCAGTATTCTCACCTGGAGAATCCCCATGGACAGAGGAGCCTGTCTGGCTACAGTCCAAAGGGTCGCAAAGAGTTGGACACAACTAAAGTGACTTAGCACGTGTGCACAGAAGATGCGGGAATCTTCTGACAGGCGACTTTGGATCTAGGACTCCCAAAGATCCTGGTGAACTTTCTTTGAACTGCATTTATGTTTAAGTGATCACACAATCTTCCTTTCTTTCTTCCCTTACTCCTTCACTCCTGCATCCCAGACTCTCTGGGCTCCCACTCCAGTTTCTCTCATGGGCATTTCCCCTAATCAATTTCTTGCATGTTCAGTACCATCCTGGCATCTGCTTCTTGGAGGACCCAGACTAACCCATCATCTGATGGTGATGATAATGATGATGGTGATGATGGTGGTGGTAGTCACGATGGTAGTGAAGATGATGATGACAATTATCAACATTTAGTGCGCCATTTTAAAAATATCAGGTCCTGTGCCCAAGAAATTGCCTAAATTACTTCATGTACTACTCCCAATAACCTCCAAAACATAGATATTATTCACCTGAGGGAAGTAAGTCTTAAAAAGGTTAAATAACAAAGACCACATTTCTTAAGAAAATTAAATTTGAACTCTTGTTTTTCCTAAGCTAGTGGAGTATAGAAGCACTGTTTCCAGTAACTACTACATTATATTACTTCTCTGTATTAAAATTTTACAGTATAATCTTCCAGTCCTCTTCTGGATAGTTATTACACAGTTATAATTATACTCAAAATAATAAATGTAAGAAGTTACATTTTTTTAATAAGAAATTGAATTTCCACTTGAACTTTCTGATTAGCCTAAAATTTTCACTGTTCATCTGTTTCACTGGGTTACATAGACCTGATCCAATTATTCAAATACTGTTAACATATTCACATATTTTCCATATTTGTACCACATATATGTAGAACCACTGTATCAACTCTGTGCGGTGGAGGCATTTTCCCCAAGTTATGAAAACTAAGGTCAAGCAAACAAGCCAAAATCAAGTAATTTAGACAACCAAGACTGTTAGAACATCCAAAATAACAATATCCAGTCACCAACTTCAGAATTTATTGACACTATTAAATAGACCACTTTAAATAACAAACCGATAGGCTTTTTCTAAAGAAAACAGTTGGTACAATAAAATGTACTTAAGAGGATTTATATCCCATAAGTGTCTTACTAAGAAGAGAGACCAGCCTGGAACTTGTTGCAGGTTGCCAATTCCAGAACAGAACTTTCCAATGGCGGTAGATGCCAACTGGAATAATTTGAGGTTCCTTTGACTCATAACCTAATTGAATTTCCTCAAGGTCTCCTAGGAATCACTGGGTCAGTCTTCAGTCTTGGCAGATTTCCACTAATACCTCAAAATAACTCCCTTCATACTGAGTATTCTGGAGTTTGCATGTGAAAGAATGATTACAGTTGCTATAAATAGTTTCTACTGTATGCCAATTGACAGCATAAAGTGGTGTTTCATCAGTAACCTTCCAAAAGGGTCTTCTTAAATAGATATGCATTTTAATAAGGAGAGCACACTTGTCTTGCAAATAGAATTTTAAGACAAGTCATCAAGATTTCACTCTGACAAATTTTCAAGAATTCACTGCCCAACTAGATTGTCTCTCCCAAAGACCCTCTTACATAAAGGAAAGCCACTGCTACCCCTCACTGACTCTGTAGTTCATCTTACCATTAAAGTTCCACTTCTACCAGAATTTGGATGGAGTCTGGACTATAATTGCAATGCAATGTCCATGACAACTGCCTCAATTTCGTAGAAACTGGAAAGACTCTCTTTGTTTCTCCAACCCAGCACAAACCTTTAGCTCTGCCTCTTAAATGGGCAAGAAACTGAATCCCTGAATGTCTTCATGAACTCACAAATCTACCACCTTTGCAACTCCTTCCTGGAATGTTAGAACTTAGAATGTTCACACACACACACACACACACACCCTCATCTGTTCCTTAAAACTCTGCGTTGTCTTCACTGTTGGGCAGGCTCCAAGTTCCATGCTGCCTTTTGCTGCTTTGTTTCTTGTGGGCTTTATCACATCATGTTCTCCCTCAGTCACAAATGAGTTTCAAATGAGTTTCATGACAACGATCATGTAATCCATCATCCAACCTCTATAAAATAAGGAATGCACACTGATGTTTTAAAGGCCCTGTTCCCTGGCGAGGAGTCTGGAGTTGCCAAGTGGGGAAGAAGCAGTAAAGAAAGGAACACTGGGTGGATAGGCATACATTTTCCCTCTCTTCCCTTCAACCAGAGATGCTCTATCTGGATCTGTTTTATTAAAGTTCTAAGTTAGATTTTCCTTGAAAACTGAGTTCTGCTGCATTAAAAACTGTTATAAAATCACTCGTCTAGACGACACCTCAAGTTCTTTCTAATCGTTCTCATCTTTTGGAAGAATGCCACATCCTTGTGGGCTCTTTTGAATCTTTTGATTCTTTTACATCACTTAATCCAGACTTTGCAACCTGCTCATTTTCTGTTTCCCTCTATAACTCTATCTCAAGGATTCTCTTCTTTTATGACTTAACTATCAGCTACACACTGATAACTACCAGCAAATCCCATCCAAAATGGAGATATGAATTTCCAGTCACTTCCTAGACATTTCCATTTAAATACCTTAAGGAAATTTCAACCCCAAATTGAATCTACCAAATTATATATCTACCAAGCAAATTCCAATCCCTCTCCTTCTCCAGTGTATTGTATTTCTATTCATAGAATCATCAGCCAGAAAGTTACCTAAACTGTTACCACAAGAGTCACCTTAGTCTTCCTTCTATTTCCTTCACATCATACATTATATTCATGGGCTCCCCTGGTAGCTCAGTTGGTAAAGAATCCGCCTGGAATGCAGGAGACCCCAGTTCAATTCCTGGGTCAGGAAGATCCGCTGGAGAAGGGATAGGCTACCCACTCCAGTATTCTTGGGCTTTCCTTGTGGCTCAGTTTGTGAAGAATCACCTACAATGTGGGAGACCTGGATTCGATCCCTGGGTTGGGAAGATCCCCAGAGAAGGGAAAGGCTACCCACCTCAGTATTCTGGCCTGGAGAATTCCATGGACTGTATAGCTCATGGGGTCACAAAGAGTCGGACATGACTGAGTGACTTTCACTACATTATGTTCACAAATATTTCCTTTTGGTTCTCTCTCAATGATACCTCTTTCTGGTTTTTTCTCCATTTTTTCCCCTCTACCTAAATTCAGGCCTTTGATACCATCTTCCTCATCTATTGCAATAGCCGAATAACTGTTCCTTTGCTTCCATGTCTTCTTCCTTCAGCTCCTCCTCCACTCTGATGTCAAAACTCTTCTAGTATATGGACTTGACTGTAGCACTTCCTGTGCTTAATATTTTGTGGGTCCCAAGAACCAGAGCACAAGATCATGACACCAACTCCCTAGCTTGGAGCCCTATATACATCATGACAAGGCCCTACCTACCTCTCTGGCTTGAGGTCCTACCATTTACCCTGTCTTCAGAAGACATAGCCGATGGCAGAATTTCTCGAATTATCAGCAACCATCCACAACACAACCACACAGAGCATTTATTTTTAAAAAACATAAATTCCTGGGCCCCATCTATAAATATCACTATTAAATAATCTGGTATAGGCCCCCAAATCTTGAAACAAGAACTCCAGGTGATGCTGGTACATTCTAAAGCATTAGCATTTTGTTTCTTCTGCTTTCGAGTTGTCACATGCTGTCATAGTCACGTGTTTGCCTCTACTTCACTAGAATCTTGGATTCAGATGATCGTTCTACTGACCTTTTAAACCTCCAGACTCTAGTACCCACAGTAAATAAATATCTAGGAAGAACTATGCAGTCGTAATTCAAATAAATATTCATTCAGTTTACTTTAATTACTAATTCATCCCCAGGAACCCTCCAAGTACAACCTGGAGATAGACCTCTTTGGGATCTTCTTGCCTAATTTCTCTACAACCAAGAGAAAAATCATCATCTAAGTCAGTCATATTGTAGGCTTAGTATAGTTGTAGCTGATCTTTCTTTGAGCCACACAGCATGTACTAGCATGCCCCTAGAGGATGTCTGGCCCAGCTGTATAGTTTCTATGCGGAGAACTCTTCTGTTTCCCCTTCATCTAATCAGTTGAGCCACAAGAGTGTATTGTGTGCCTACATTCGACAGGCTCTTGCCACCACAAAGAATCAGAGGATTGGTGGGGGGGGGCGGGGGGGAGTGGGCGGGGAGATCTATATACTAGTTACAAATTTTCTATGCAGTAAACATGGTTTATATGTACATTGTAAATTTAGCCAACTAATTTGTTGAAATAATTCCAATGAATTGGAACTGCTAGGGCTAAGAATATCCAAAATTTATAGTTTGGGTCCAAACCAGATTTTCCCCTATTACATAAGTAGGACTTCATAAATCTTGTTCCCTAGTGTTTAAGTGGGTATATTTCCTAAAACTGTACAAATGTTAGATTTTTAATCTTTGGTAATATGATATTACAAAGAAATTGCTTTTCTTCTTTTATTGTTCAGCTCAGTCATTTTTATACATGCTTAACCCTTACGAGTCACTTGTGTTATTTCATGTCTTCTGTTGTGTTTTGTTTTGTTTTTTTTCATTCCCCTTGGTATAACAATGTCTTTGTTACTAGTTTCTAAGAATTCATTTATGGCTAAGGATGGTAACTGTTTGTCATGCAATGCAAATGAAATACTGTATTTTATTGTCAGTAATTTACTATGGTGTTTTGTATTTTGCTTGTATATTTTTTTTTATTTAAAATTTATTTATTGAATTGGAGGCTAGTTACTTTACAATATTGTATTGGTTTTGCCATACATCAACATGAATCCACCATGGGTGTACACGTGTTCCGCATCCTGAACCCCCCTCCCACCTCCCTCCCTGCTTGTATATTAAAATATAATCATGTTGTGTTTTGTTTTTTTTTTTAAAGAATGAAAGGATACAGCACCTCCCTCCCCATGTCTTGCTCTTCACACAAACACAATAGACAGTGACCAAAGGCCCTTTGTAATATTTCACTCTGTGAAAGAGCCTTAGTCTCTTATGCTCTGGTGCAGAATGGCTGCTGTCCATTCCTAACCAGAGCCTGCCACCCAAACCTGGATAATAATTTGTAAGATATATGAAGGAATGGACCATCAAGAGAAAATGTTGCTCTTTCAAAGATCCCCCAGTAGCATCTGTATGATGGACTACAATAACTCCAAAGGAAGATTATTGTCTTTAGAGTAAATAATGCACTTTTTTCCCCAAGTCTCAAAGCCTGCATTTAAATGATTATTCATGGGTGTTATGGGAGTCTTTAAGCCTTAGGTTGGCAATTCCCAACATAAAAATGGGTCATGTTTCAAAAAACATCTTTATGAGTCACCTGCCCAGAAACTCACCATTGCTTCCTACATTATGTTCCAAATTCCCAGGTCAACCCCCAAAATCTATTTATCTCATTACACACCTGAAGGGCATTCAGTGACACCAATCCCTATTTACAACATCGTTCCTTTGCGAACATGTCCTCTAAATTCCCAGTCAAGTGACATGTAAATACATTTCTCTCTGCATGCAGACATGCATGGGGAAAGATGAAAGGATGAAAATGAGAAGCAAATGAGATCAGATATTTCCAGAAAACAGAATCCTGTTAATCTTACACAAACATTCATGAAATGCCTTTCTCCACATGGTTACTGCTCATTAGGGACAAAGAATTATAGCCTCCACTTTCAAGAGAGAGCTTTTCAGAATCTGAAGTAATTCCCACCCACTCCTTGCTACGTTGAAACATAAACAGGGTTATAAGAGAATCTGACATTGAATATGAAACCATCCAAACTCTTGCCTATATTTTCAATTTTTCCCCAACTCCATTAAGTACCTATTATGATTAGTATACATTTTAAACTGGTGCATCATAGGAAATAGTCTCCTATTTTGAATCAACTTAAAGCCAAATATTTACTGTTTCAAAATATAAAATAGACTCTTTTTGATTAAAAAAAGGAGAAGAAAATCTAGCTTGGTTTTTTTTCTATTATTAAAATGTAAAGGATTTTTAAAATCTCATTTATTTTGTCAATTGGTTCTGCTTAGCACTCTTCAGCCCAGTCCACTCTCAATTATCCATGCTAAGGAAGGAGGATC
The DNA here is from genome assembly GCF_055505025.1 of Bos grunniens. Classification (NCBI taxonomy): domain Eukaryota; kingdom Metazoa; phylum Chordata; class Mammalia; order Artiodactyla; family Bovidae; genus Bos; species Bos grunniens. The sequence continues at coordinate 76,223,175 of NC_141170.1, forward strand.
AGTGGCCTGGATAATCTAAAACAGCAGACAATTTTAAAAGCCCTTGCACTTGGCCTAGGCATACTTTACAATCAAACTCTGATTATCCACACTAATGAAAGGAAGAGCAGGCACCTTGAGAAAGATCCAAAGCCAATACAGATCTGCTCAAAACAACCAAACAAAACAAAATACAGATCTGCTCAGCTCAAGGCAGCATCCCACACAGCAAAGGAGAAGGAAAATAACAGGGCTGCAACTGTTCCCTTGCCATCTGAAACACCAGCACTCAGTGTAACAGCCATGTTAATATCGTATCAGTCCATATCAATATTTCTCATGATATTGCATGCATGCTAAGTTGCTTCAGTCATGTCTGACTTTTTGCGACCCTTTGGACTGTTGCCCACCAGGCTCTTCTGTCCATGGGATCCTCCAGGCAAGAATACTGGAGTGGGTTGTCATGTTCCCCTCCAGGGGATCTTCCCCACCCAGGGATGGAACCCGCATCTCCTGCAGCTTCTGCATTGCAGGTGGCTTCTTTACCGCTGAGCCACTGGAGAAGCCCCTCTCATGATATTAAAAATTCTTAAAAGCATGGAGTTATGTCCAAATGCTCAGGGAAAAAGACATTATCCATGTCGTTCCAAAGAATTAATACAATAGATTGTTATAGGTACTAAAAACTTCTTTGGGAGGCTTCCTTTGCCATATGCCATTCCCAGCTCCTTACTGTCTCTACCAAGCTCCCATAATATACTCAGATGAGTAGCATAAAGGATGAAGGCGAAAGAGGCAGTATGCTGCAGTAGGAAAGGAGACCCAGGCTGGAAGTTAAGAAGCCTGGATCTTGTCCTCTGTTGGTCTCTGCACATGCCAGAAGTCAGGTATGCATTCAAGCAGAGGGAACAGTGCGTGCAACAGTACGTGAAGGTCATGGCACATTTAAAGAATTACTTGTGCTTCATTTTGGTCAAAGAATAAGATACAAATGAAAAGGAAACAAGAGATGAAACTGGGGATGTAGTCAGAGGTAAAATTACAAACAGTTTTTTTTTTTTAATGCCATGCACGGATTCAGAAATAGTTCTATGGAAGGCAAGACGACAACTAAATAATTGTTAAATTTTATTGAACACGTGCAGTTTGCCCAGTGCAAATCTAAACAGCTGATGTTCATAAACATATTTACAACAACCAAGACAGATATCCCTACTATTCCCATTTTACACATGAGGAAATGAGGTACAAAGCTTAGTTGTCTCCAAAGATCACACAACTGGTAAGAGGTGAAGTTAAGAGTCCAAACTTGGTCTGTTTGATTTCAGAGCTCACGCTATCTCTCAAGAAATGGAGGGATTCCCCTGGAGGTCCAGTGGTTAAGACTCTACACTTCCAATGCAGGGGGCTCAGGTTTGATCCCTGGTTGGGGAATTAAGATCCTATATGCTTCACGGGGCAACCAAAAAGTAAAAACTAAAAACTGAGGACCACTTAGCTTCTCTTACCAAAAAAAAAAAAAAAAATCATTAAAAAAAAAAAGAAATGGAATGAAGTGGTCAGAATTTTAAAAGACCATGCTAGAAGCAGGGTGTTAGAGAGATTGGAGGAAAGTGGAGGGAGGCAAGAAGAATTTAAGACAAAAGATGGTGAGTTCTGGAACTAAAAGAAAGGAAGCAGTAATGGGGAAGACGGGTGTAACCAGGGGGTTTAAAAGAGATAGAACCAAAAAAAAAATAAAAAAAGAAGGGTAAGAGGCACAGCCTAGCATGAGTCCCATGTTTCTGTCTCAGACACTATGTGATGACCCAATAATTCTTGAAGAATCACTTAAGCTTTGCACCAGTGAACTTACCTGGAAAGCAACCCCTGCCAGATGGGCAGGCCCAAGAAAGAACAGTCTTTTTTTCAGTATGATGCTGGCACACATTTATCCAAATAAACAAATGTCCCAGCTTAACTGATGAATTTGGTGGTGACAAATTAATTTATGTACAGATATGTAGGACACGATACAGAATTCTACTCCAAACAGGAGATGTAGCATATTTACTGAGATACAGCAAATTTTCTCTTAGCTTCAAAGACGCATATTGACTCACATTTGTTTTGTTTTCTTTTTTTGTTTCTTTTTATTTTTAATTAGGGGATAATTACAATATTGTGATGGTTTCTGCAATACAAGCAGCTCATGCAGTTCAACAGCAGAAAAACAAACAACCCAATCAAAAAGTGGGCAGAAGACCTAAATAGACATTCCTCCAAAGAAGACATGCAGATGGCTCATAAACACATGAAAAGATGTTCAACATCACTCATTATTAGAGAAATGCACATCAAAACCACAATGAGGTATCATCTCACACCAGTCAGATTGGCCACCATCAAAAAGTATACAAACAGTAAATGCTGAAGAAGGTGTGGAGAAAAGGGAACCCTCTGGCACTGTTGGTGGGAATGCAAATTGATATAGCCACTATGGAGAACAATATGGAGATTCCTGAAAAAATTAGGAATAAAACTACAATATGATCCGGCAAACCCACTATTGGGTATATACCCTGAGGAAACCATAATTGAAAAAGATATACATATCACATTTGCTTTCTATGCAACATCCATGTGTATAGAAAGAGAGGAGAGAAAAAGAGGCAAATGTGTTATAGTCCACCAGGATATTTTTAAGTATCTTACAAAAACCAAAACCATGTATAGAACGTTCCTATTAGGATGAACAAAAGTAGATGAGTGTATGAAAATCTGTGAATGTAAACAAAGAGATTGAAGTACGTACTCAAAATTTGAAGACATTTCTCTGGCTGATTTTTTATTTGTTTGCTTGTTTGTATATTTTAAATACTCTACAATTATTTTGTAGTAATTCCATCATAAAGATAAAAATGCTTTTTCCTAAACATATGTGATAAGCATTCATTCGGTATCAAGAACTTTGCTGATAGAAAAGAATACATAAGTAGGCAGACTGTTATCAGCAAATACCTGACATGTACCAACAGCAATGGCAGAGGATACCTTTCATCACTGCCCATGAAGCCAACTTGTTACCAGGAAACTTGGTACATGGAGAATGTGTGTCCAGAATCAAGGGATGTAAGAAAGAATGAAAAGTACAAATGGCTTAGAGCAGCTGACCCCAGAGGCGGGCACTCTTCTTGGGCATAGCACCCATCCTCCACTATGGCTTTCCTCACCTCTCTCAATATTTCACTTTCTCTCATTGTCTGAAATGCCATCAATTCCATGTTATCTCATCCTCTTCCTAAAAAGCATAAGACTAGAAAATTTCCAGAGCCTGGATGTGTTAGTGATAGAGAGGAGGAGGATAAGGGTAAGAAGAAGATGGGGGAATTCATTTGCTAAACTTTGAATAACGCTGTATGGTTTATAGGACACTTTTGTTTTATAAATGCATGTTAATAAGGACTTCCAGTTCAAGATGGGGAGTGGAATGGACATATTTAATTCCTCTCCCTCTCACAACCCCACTGAAATGGCAACCAATTAAAAAAAAAAAATCCATGACATAACTGAAAACCAAAAAAAGCCCCTAAAGAATGCCACATTGACTAAAGAATGTGTGGAAAACAAAGTAACTAGAATGGAATTGTCTGAGAAACTAAAGCAAAGGATTACAACACACACACACACACACACACACACAGACACACACACACACAGACACACACACACACAGACACACACACACACAGACACACACACACACACGACGGCTGGTAAGGATTAAGAGGGGTTGCCCTAGAGAATCTACGGGTCAGCCACTGTAGAGAGCAGAACAGACTCAGAGCAATCATCAGAGTAATTAACTAAAGGATTACCTAACGTGCTGCCGGCCTGACTGGTTCCTCACCCACCCTTCAAACAGAGCAGTTGGTACTGCCTTCCCCCCACCTCGAAGTTACAAGATATGCTTAATAAAAGTGAGATATGTGACAGGAAAAGATTGCTATCAAGGGTACTGAGACAGTCCAGAAAGGCAGAATAAACTCTAGAACTAAATATGAACTTGAAGGGTAGTACAGATGGGAAGCAAAAGTCAAAAGTGAACAATCAGGCAGAGAAAGATGAATACGGTATGATCTCACAGTGGAATCTAAGGAAACAGAAAAAAACAAACTCATAGAGGAAAAATAATCAGATTCATATCCTCCAGAGATGGGGGGTGAGGGAAAGAGAAATTGGATTAAAGTGGTCAGAAGGTATAAACTTTGGGTTATAAGATAAATTAGTACTGAGGAGGTAATGTACAACATGATGACTAGAGTAAACTTTGTTGTATGCCATATTTGAAAATTGCTAAGAGAGTAGATCCTAGAAATTTGCATCAAAACTTTTAAGCTTTTTTTTCTTATTGTGGTAATCAATTGACAATATATGTAAGTCAAGTCATTAAGCTGTACCCTTTAAACTTATACAGTGCTGTATGACAATTATACCTGAGTTAAAATGATAAAAAAAAAAAAAGAAAGACTTGATAAAAACAGTTTTAAAAGGCAAACAAAAACATTCTTTTTTAAAGTCCTCATTATCTGGCCATTATTGAGATCTAAACGTTGGCTTCCTTCCTTCACATACATAGTCCTTTATAAGTAGACTGACTGTCAATGGGTCCCACTCACTTACACAGAACCTTGCTTCTTACAGGGTCAGGACTGTTTCAGTTGAACAAAACCACTTAACTTCAAAGGAAGCCTAATTCAGTTACTTCTATCAATGTATTCTTTCATTCAAAATCATAAATGGGTATTCCAGGATCACCAACCACTTGACAAAGACAAATAGCATGAAAGATGAGGACCCAAATAAACAAATAACCCAAAGATTTCAAAGTGATACAAAAAAGGGGAAAAAAGACAATTTTTAAACTAGCATTCTTAAAAAGATTTAAAGAATGATTACATCCAAAAAATAAAACATGACTTCTTGGAAATTAGACAATCAAAGAATAAGAATGTGTTCCTAAAATTTAAAAATATGATTGCTGTAAATACTTCATAGAGATGTTGAAAGATAGAATGTACAAATCTAATGCCCAAATCAGTAATCTGAAAGAAAAAGTTGGGGAAATCAACCCAGATTCAGAGAAGCACACAATGTAAGAAAAAGGTCTCCAAATCTTACCCAGTGAAATTTAATTTAAAAAGAGAGAGAGAGATGAGCATATGGGATTTTGCAGGTGAAAAATCTGAGGCTTGGAGAAATTAAGAGAATTAACTCTCCAGTAGTTCACAAATAGTCTGATATGGTCTTCATATGTCCCACTCATACACCTAAAGCTAAAATTCAATCAGTACATGAAATTGTGGCCTCAGTGGTTGATTACAGCTGGTACCCACTCTGACTAGTTAAGTGAGTGCCAGGCTAGTCAAGTCAGTTGTTGACAGCTGGCCTCTACTCTTAATGGCCAATGAAGATGCTACCAGTAGTCTGTCCCATACCAGTGGCTGATGGTTGGAATTTCCTCTCATTAGTCAATGTAGGTGCGAGTCCAGTTTATGCCAATTTTTTGTAAAAAACTGTAAGTTAGCATCTGATTGGTCAGTGTATCAGCTGATGAATATCTGAATACCATCCCGGCCAAAGCCCATACTCGTTTGATGATACCTACATAATTTCATGGTACAATCAAAAATGGGGGCAACTACTGAGTTTTTGTGGATCTCAAATTTGAAACTGGGGGAAAAAATAAGCATGGTTTCTCTCACCTCAACTTCAAAGTATGAGAAATTTCATGGATAAATTCTTACCTCTCCTCCTCCTTTTTATAAATGTCCATGCTTTTAAGTCTGCTTCCACTCCCTTCTTAGATGGTTCATACCAAGGGAAGACCAGTTTGGTGAACACTGTACCAGAAGACTACCAAGGGTAGCCAAAAGATCAAATCCCCAGCTGAAATGTTTGCGCCAAGGAGTTTAGTGGAAATTAGGAAGCCAGATACACAGCCAAAACTGGTTGAGTGGAGGAAGCAAACAGGAAGTGGTCTAAAGAAATATGGGGCCTGTGCTGACATCTACAGCAGGTAGATAAAATGGGCATCTAGCTCAGTTTGTATAGTTGAATTCAGTTTTTAAAAGGTACAGAGAAGAAACAGCCTGGATAGAATCACTATAGGCCCTCCCTGGTGGCCCAGTGTTTAAGAATTCCAGGAAACATGGGTTTGATCCCTGCCCCGGGAAGATCCCACAGGCCTGGGAACAACTAAGCTGGTGCATCGAAACTACTGAGCCCCCACTCCAGAGCCCACTGAGTCCGTGTGCTGCAACTATGGAAGCCCCTGTACTGTAGAGCCCGTGCTCTGCAACAAGAGAAGTCACCGCAATGAAAAGGCCACGCACTGCAAACTAGAGAGTAGCCCCGCTCAGCTCACTGTAACTAGAGAAAGCCTGCTCACAGCAGTGAGACCCAGAGCAGCCAAAAATTGATTAATTGGAAAAAAAAAAAAAATCACTTAAAACTGGACCTAAAACCAAAGAATTTGTTCATTCTCCCACTTTTGTAAGCACAAAAGAACCCCAAGTTTCTCAACTACAGGAGTTCACCTTTGATACACCAAGGCAAATAGAAGGCCAAATTTTGAGGCCAGCCTCAATATCTGCCAACATAAAGTCAAAGTCCAAACATTACACTGATATCCAGTGCATCATGGAGGGTTGGTAATCGTATTCATAAAACTGAGGGCTTCACCTCCTTATAAACCACAAACTTGGATTCCACCAGGAGGCCTTAGTGGAGTAGTTTTAGACTTTACTTAGGACCCGTAGGATTTTTGCAGAGTACACTCACCCCTTTAGAGCCTTCCCTGAAATTACTGGGAGTTACAAGCTCATAAGATCTGTAGAATCAGGTCTTAAAAGTTACTTTCATAGGCCCTCGTGGCTTACCTAGGAAGTAAACAATGGCACTGAGCTATCTGCTGTTTTGTGCCTCATGTTCCCTGCAGCCAGAAAAACAGGCAAAGAGTTTCATAAAGGGTTAAAAATCATGGGGGTTGTTTTGTGCTTTAAAATATTGCATTAGATTCACTTCTGTACAAATGATGATCATCTTCATTTTCTTCCCTGCCTCTTTGTCTAACAAATACCTTTTTACAGGTTTTACAGTGTTCTTTACAACTCACCTAAAACACATAATTTTCCTCCTGCTTATATCACTTGTTTATTATTTATTTATTAGATTTATATGATGCTTTTCTCCAAAAAGCTCTAGGCACCATGAAGGCAACTCTGGTATAATAAACATTCAGTTCAGTTCAGTTCAGTCGCTCAGTCATGTCCAACTCTTTGCGACCCCATGAATTGCAGCACGCCAGGCCTCCCTGTCCATCACCAACTCCCAGAGTTCACCCAGACTCAAATCCATCAAGTCAGTGATGTCATCCAACCATCTCATCCTCTGTCCTCATCCCCTTCTCCTCCTGCTCCCAATCCCTCCCAGCATCAGAGTCTTTTCCAATGAGTCAACTCTTCGCATGAGGTGGCCAAAGAACTGGAGTTTCAGCTTTAGCATCATTCCCTCCAAAGAAATCTCAGGGCTTATCTCCTTCAGAGTGGACTGGTTGGATCTCCTTGCAGTCCAAGGGACTCTCAAGACTCTTCTCCAACACCACAGTTCAAAAGCATCAATTCTTTGGCACTCAGCCTTCTTCACAGTCCAGCTCTCACATCCATACATGACCACAGGAAAAACCATAGCCTTGACTAGACGGACCTTTGTTGGCAAAGTAATGTCTCTGCTTTTGAATATGCTATCTAGGTGGGTCATAACTTTCCTTCCAAGGAGTAAGCATCTTTTAATTTCATGGCTGCAGTCAACATTTGCAGTGATTTTGGAGCCCAAAAAAATAAAGTCTGACACTGTTTCCACTGTTTCCCCATCTATTTCCCATGAAGTGATGGGACTGGATGCCATGATCTTCGTTTTCTGAATGTTGAGCTTTAAGCCAACTTTTTTACTCTCCACTTTCACTTTCATCAAGAGGCTTTTGAGTTCCTCTTCACTTTCTGCCATAAGGGTGGTGTCATCTGCATATCTGAGGTTATTGATATTTCTCCTGGCAATCTTGATTCCAGCTTGTGTTTCTTCCAGTCCAGCATTTCTGATGATATACTATGCATAGAAGTTAAATAAGCAGGGTAACAATATACAGCCTTGACGTACTCCTTTTCCTATTTGGAACCAGTCTGTTGTTCCATGTTGTTAATGTTTAATAAACATTAAACTCTTCTTAAAAACCATAGCCAAGGAAGTGGCCAACATGAAGGTGAAAGAGATATGGACAAGGACAGAAAGAAGGAAGAGCCATAGGTCTGGTGAAATACACAAGCAAACAGTACGTTAGGAAGCCCAGTGACTGAAAGGCCTATTTTGCCCTTTCTGGTTACTCTACTTACAAAGACCCTGACATTGACTTTCATTTCAAGTAACAGACAAAATATCACTATTTCTGTGTAGGGGTGGGCATGGATCTGTAGAGGATGACGGGGGCCATGGAGTATGATAGCTATCTCTCCAGACTCAGGAGAGGGTGTCTGAAAACAAAGATACCTACACAGACAATGTATTTTGAAAATCAATATAAAAAGACACATTATGATGTTTTAGAATAAATGACCAAGCTAGATTTTTTTTTTTTTTTTACAGTTGCTGCTCAGTCCTCAGTTCTGCTAAATGTCCATGACTTCCAAAGACTCTATGAACTTTCAGAGGCTAGGGAAGCTCAAAAGTTCAAAGATTATCAAAATTAGAAAGTGACAAGGTGACTTCAGCTTTTAAATTCCAGGCCACATTGATCTAACAAAGCCACGTGTTGACATCCTGCACGTGTTATCCCTACAGTGGTGGAAGGGGTAGCTAAACAGTAATTCTCCCAGTAACTGGACAAGAATGAGCAAAAATAGAGTGTATTCTTATTTAGGGTCCAAAGAAGAAAGGACCATTCCCAGTAAATGGAGCAGATGACGTAGTGGGACAGAATCAAACGAGGAGAAAGAATAACATTCATCATCATTACCAGTAGTAATAGTATAGTAGTGCTATTTTTATTTAGTGGATACTATGCACCAGGCATTCTTGTGCTCCGATCATATATACAGACCTCTTTAATTCTCAGAACAAAGCTACAGGGTGGGTATGACCATTTTCTTAATTTTACAAATAAGGAACCTGAGACTTAAATAAATTATTTGTCCAAAGTCACTCAGCTAGCAAGTGCTCAAGCTAGGATTCAAACCCAGCATAAAACAATAGGTAAGAAAAGAAAGTCAGTCAGACAGTTCAGTCACTCAGTCCAGTCACTCAGTCATGCCCGACTCTTTGCAACCCCATGAATCGCAGCACACCAGGCCTCCCAGTCCATCACCAACTCCCGGAGTTTACTCAAACTCATGTCCATTGAGTCAGTGATGCCAGCCAGTCATCTCATCCTCTGTCGTCCCCTTCTCCTCCTGCCCTCAATCTTTCCCAGCATCAGGGTCTTTTTCAAACGAGTCAGCTCTTTGCATCAGGTGGCCAAAGTATTGGAGTTTCAGCTTCAACATCAGTCCTTCCAATCAACATCCAGAACTGATCTCTTTTAGGATGGACTGGTTGGATCTCCTTGCAGTCCAAGGGACTCTCAAGACTCTTCTCCAACACCACAGTTCAAAAGCATCAATTCTTCGGCACTCAGCTTTCTTTATAGTCCAACTCTCACATCCATACATGACTACTGGAAAAACCATAGCCTTGACTAGATGGACCTTTGTTGACAAAGTAATATCTCTGCTTTTTAATATGCTATCTAGGTTGGTCATAACTTTCCTTCCAAGGAGTAAGTGTCTTTTAATTTCATGGCTGCAATCACCATCTGCAGTGATTTTGGAGCCCAGAAAAATAAAGTCTGACACTGTTTCCACTGTTTCCCCATCTATTTGCCATGAAGTGATGGGTCTGGATGCCATGATCTTAGTTTTCTGAATGTTGAGCTTTAAGCCAACTTTTGCACTCTCCTCTTTCACTTTCATCAAGAGGCTCTTTAGTTCTTTCTCACTCTCTGCCATACGGGTGGTGTCATTGGCATATCTGAGGTTATTTTTTGTTGTTGTATTTTTATTTTATTTTTTTGAATAAATTATTCTTTTTTTATTTTATTTTTTAACTTTACAGGAGAATGGCATTGAAACATATATTTGAGGTTATTGATATTTCTCCCGGCAATCTTGATTCCAGCTTGTGCTTCTTCCAGCCCAGCATTTCTCATGATGTACTCTGCATATAAGTTAAATAAGCAGGGTGACAATATACAGCCTTGACGTACTCATTTTCCTATTTGGAACCAGTCTGTTGTTCCATGTCCAGTTCTAACTGTTGCTTCCTGACCTGCATACAGGTTTCTCAAGAGGCAGGTCACCATGAACAGTATGAAAAGAAAAGAAAGCAGACATATAAAAGGCATCTGTGTATTGACAGAAAGAGAAGGGAAGATCAGTTTCCCTTTTGAAAGCTGTTATTAGACAGTGAACAGCATAATAGCAGGCCAGGGATCATAAATAAAGAGCTTACAGTAAGGCAGCAGCAAGCCAGGTGTAGACAGAAGAGGTCTGGCCATGGGGAAGCCCTGTGAAGAGAGAAGCTCAGAACGAAGCCGTATGCTTACCCCCGGCTCCTGAAAGAGCAGGATCTGGAGCTGGGAACTGAAACCCACTGTGCTGTCTTAGATAACTGATTGCACATTTCAGCCAAGTTTACTGTAGAGTTCTAAAGTGAGTCATTCTCAGTAATCCCTTTGTGACTGACCCCCATCTAAATGTAAGTACCATTCAGGGATCACTTGCTAATCATTCAGCATTTAACATATATCATCGTATTTAAACCTCACAGCAACAATATAAGGCTGATGGTACCATCATTATCCCCATTTACTTGAGAAGGCACAGAGAAGTTGAGTACTTGCCCAAAGTCACACAGAGTTAGGAAAAGGTAGAGACGGACCACAGGTCCAGGGAGTCTGTCTCCACAGCCTGATTTCCTAGTCTCCATGCTATGCTCCTTCTAGAACCTGATTCTGTTCACTTCATTCCAGCACTCTGCAAACCCCTCTCAGCTCTGTCCGACCTCTCTTCTGAGAAGGAAGCTAGCCAACGTGATAGCTCTCATTTTTACTCCTAGAGGGTCATCCCTGTCAAGTCACCCATGCTGACCAAGTGGAGATTATCTGGGAAAAGATGAAGACGGTACTAGAGAGAGAGAGAAAAGTGATGTGGGATCTTGCTTAACTGGACATTCCCAGACCTTTTGAGCACGCCTTGTATCAGAGCATGAAAGTATGAAAGTATTGGTTGCTCAGTCGTGTCCTACTCTTTGCGACCCCATGCACTGCAGCCCCACCAGGCTCCTCTGTCCATGGGATTCTTCAGGCAAGAATAGTGGAGTCAGTTGCCATGCCCTCCTCCAGGGGATCTTCCCAACCCAGGGATCGAAGCCAGGTCTCCCACATTGCACGCTCATTCTTTACCATCTGAGCCAGCAGAGCATATGTGTATCAAAACACAGAGTCTCCATGGAAGATGGCTTCTACCTGGCAGTTCCATGGAGGCAAATGGAGACCAACTTCATTCTGGATCCTCTTTAACCTCTCACAGTTGCTTCTCTTTACTTCTCAGCCACTGAGGAAATGGGGGGCGCCTTGTGCTCAATAGAAATAGAACAGGGCACCTCTCCCAACTGAAAAACATCCCTTAATGATGTCTCTTGAAATCTTTGAAGGTACTTAGTCAATATTTTCCAACCAACAGGAGCAACTATTTTTAGGGAGGTTATGGCCAATGTGTTCAAGAAACAAATGATGAAAGCAACTCGTTCAATGTACACTGATGTCTCAGATAAGCTGAAACTGACCAAAAATACAACTGTTGCTGGGTCTTCAGCCCGTCACCACCACTACCCTTGTGCCTAAGGAAAGGGACATGGGAAGCGAGCCTCTTCTATGGGAAAAGGGGTCGTTTCCTTTATACAATTATGGGTTCTTCCGTGCTATTCTGGGGCTTCCCAGGTGGCGCTAGTGGTAAGAACCCGCCTGCCAATGCAGGAGGCCTACGAGACTCAGGTTCGATTCCTGAGTCAGAAAGATCATCTGGAGGAGGGCATAGCAACCCACTCCAGTATTCTTGCCTGGAGAGTCCCCATGGACAGAGGAGCCTGGCGGGCTAGAGTCCATGGGGTCGCACAGAATCGGACATGACTGAAGCAACTTAGCACGCAGGCACAGTGCTTTCCCTTCTTCTTCTTCTTCTTTTTTTTTTTTTTTTTTGCCTCCTTATCCCCACATTCTTCCGCAGACATACAGAATCTATGAGAAGGCATCCAGCCCAGCCCTAGAGAGGGCAAGGAGTTTCTCCTACCTTCCACTTGATAAGCTGAGGTGGCTGCCCCCCATCCAAATCCTGCAGGGAAAGCCATATGTTTCAGAGACAGTCGACCCGGACACTCGGGCAACAGAGAGGCACCTTTCAGGCAGAGTCCCGCAGTTGCGCAAACAGTAAGTGAACTCTCATCCTGACTGAAGTCTCGGATTGTGAGCGAATATGCAAACAAGAAGGGAGCCTGATTAAACGACTTTGCTTGAATGGCCACAGCCTTGATAGGAAGCCAAATCACTGTGTTAAGGGGGAGTGTCTATAGTTTCTTCTCTGGACACTCCCTGATTCTTAACAGAGTTGGGCCAGCCTGGGCACAGACCTAGTCCCTGCTTTGGCAGGGTACCCGTCCTTCTAATCTTTTCCCTTTTAATGAAATATATGGACATTGCTTTTGAAAGTCACGTAAACCCTTGTGGCTCAGCTGGTAAAGAATCTGCCTGCAATGCAAGAGACCTGGGTTTGATCCCTGGGTTGGGAAGATCCCCTGGAGAAGGGAAAGGCTACGCACTCCAGTATTCTGGCCTAGAGAATTCCATCGACTGTATAGTCCATGGGGTCACAAAGAGTTAGACATGACTGACCGACTTTCACTTTCACTTTGGGCTTCCCTGGTGGCTCAGTTGATAAAGTGTCTGCCCGCAATGCGGGAGACCCAAGTTCTATCCCCGAGTACAGAAGATGCCCTGGCGAAGGAAATGGCAACCCATTCCAGTACTCATGCCTGGGAAATTCCATAGACGGAAGAGCCTGGTAGGCTACAGTCCTTAAGGTCACAAAGAGTTAGACATGACTGAGTGACTTCACTTTCTTTCTTTAATCCTCCTAGAACTTTCCCTTGACCATTTCCTCACAATTCCTTATCCCCATGCCCTAGAGGTAACTATTCTTAGCTGTTTCTGCTGGTTTTTATTTTCATGCTGCTTCCCAGGTGGCGCTAGTGGTCAAGAACCTGCCTGCCAACGCTGGAGGCATAAGAAAGGCAAGTTCAATCCCTGGGTGTGGATGATCCCCTGGAGGAAGCATGGCAGCCCACTCCAGTATTCTTGCCTGGAGAATCCCATGGATAGAGGAGCCTGGGATTCAGGCTACACGACTGAAGCCTGCTCAGCATAGGTATGTGTGTCTAAGCAATAGGCTGATACTGGTGCTTCTTAATTTGTTTTTCCATTTTCCATAGTAACTATTGACTTCTGGATAGAAGGGTGGAAGATCCCAGCATGTGTGTGTTCTCTTTCTCTCCCCTTCCTGCATTCCCCCCAAGGTGGTTAGACTACTATTTCTGTCTAAATAAATATTCACTATTTGCATGAATTTGACCAAGTACGGCTCAAAGTAAACCACGTAGCATACCACACTTATGTGAAACTTTTTATTTTCTCTACGTTCATCAACTGTCTGGTTTTAATGTTTAACTGCCTGTATACTTGTCACTAAATTATCCCCAAACAGTCTGCCTGGGCTATGAATCTATGTTCAGACACTTCTGTTTTCCTGCTCCACACTGCATTGTTTATTTCTTAGGCAGCCACAGATGTACCTGGTCTGCAGCCTCCTTCATCAGCTCTAGGATTTCTCCCTCTTTGTTTCCTTTCCCTTTTTAGAGAAGCAAGCCCTTGAATAACTTTCTGATACAAAGGGCATGCTGCTGCTGCTGCTAAGTCACTTCAGTCGTGTCCAACTCTGTGTGACCCCATAAACAGCAGCCCTCCAGGCTCCTCTGTCTCTGGGATTCTCCAGGCAAGAATACTGGAATGGGTTGCCGTTTCCTTCTCCAACAAAGGGCATAAGAGGCATATTTTTTTGAAACCCCATAGTCGTACAATTATCTTTATTCTAATGTCACAGTTTGGCTACTCTGGAATTTTATGACACAGATAATTTTCACTCAGAATTTTGAAAGCATCGGTTTATGGTTTTCTAGCTTCTGGTGTGGCGATTGAGAAGTCTGATGACAAGCCAAGTCCTAATCTTTCATATGTCACCCATTTCGTGCCTCAGCTCACTCTCACTGCCCCCCGAGCTTCTGTTTCTGGAATTTCACAGTCGCCTGCCTCATGTGGAACTTCTCATCCACTGTGCCAGACACGGCTTGTGGACCACAGTCATGAGGATGCTGACAATAGGGGAAGCTGGGTGAAGGGTACACAGGGACATTCTCTACCATCTATGCACCTTTCCTGTACATCTAAAATGGATCCAAAATTAAGTTGGGTTTTTTAATGCCTGGGGAGAGAGGAGTTAGGAAAAATCAAAGTGAGGAAAGTTATTTCTTCAGTTCAAGTATTAACCGCACAGTCATGTCTGACTCTTTGCAACCCCAAGGACTGTAGGCCTCCAGGCTCCTCTACCCATGGGATTCTCCAGGCAAGAATACTGGAGTAGGTAGCCATTCCCTTCTCCAGGAGATCTTCCCAAACCAGGGATCAAACCTGGATCTGCATTGCAGGCAGATTCTTTACCATCTGAGTCACCAGGGAAGCCCCCAGTTCCTCCAAAACAGCAATAATGCATCCTACACTGTATAAGACAGGAACATAAGATGGGATCAAAGTATAGCTAGGTTGAAATCCTATCCTCTCTAGTTATCCTAATCCTAGGAAAAGAGAAGAGGTTAACTATCAAAGGAAATGAGGGAAGACATTTAAAGGGTATGTGTTTGGTGAAATAAACATAAAAAACACAGGGCATGCTATTAAAGCATCATGAGCTGAATGGAAAAAAATATTAAAATATTTTCACTATAGAACACTAGATGGCAGTATTGCAATTTTTTAGGTTTACAAATTGCTGTGTGAAGTGTTACTAACATTTACTTATCCCACCAATGGCCATCTACACCATAACCCCTAGCTTCTAATGATTTTTCTCCAAAAAGAAAAATCTACCTTCTCAGTGCTCCACATTCTCTGAAATTATTAAACCACAAAAGGTAGGATCTAATTTTTCTCAGCTCTGGTGGCATTCTGCAATCTAGCATTCTTAAGTATCTTGATGTCAGAACCTCTTTACATCCTTAAAAAGAACTGAAGCCCTAAAGAGCCTTTTTAAAAATATGATTTGTATTTATCAATATTTATTCTATTTGAAATTAACACTGAGATTTTTAAAATATTTACTGATGAATTCATCTAAATAGCAATAAAAAGCATGTGAGCATAAATATTTTATGAAAAGTAATCATATAAACAAAGAATATTTAGTGAGAAGAGTGTTTTGCATCTTTGCAAATCTCTTTTATGCCTGGCTTAAGAGAAGACAGTTGGATGTTTATATCTGCTTTCATTTGATCCGTTGCCTCTGGAAAACTCCTCTATACACTCATGGAGGAAAGAAAGATGAGAGTGGAAAAGACAAATCATGTCTCAGTATAAGTATGGGTCCCCCAAAGGGTCTTCAGGCCCCAGGGGTACCTTTGCTCCACTGGCAGCCTCTCCAATACCACCCTTTGCCTCTCCAATACCTCCCACAATCTCTCTGTATTGTCGCCTTAAAGAGAGCTCATTCCACTAACACTCCCTGCACTAAAACCCTCCTGGTGAATCTGCAGCCCCCGTCTTCAGTAAGAAAAAAAAGTTATTTCTTAGTTTTCTTTATACAAAAGAATTCTGATTTCATGGCCCCATCTAACAAGACTGTCTGGCAATTTAACTTGTTACTGAGTCCACTCCACTCCATTTTAGGGCCAAATAAGAAAATTCAGGTCTTATGATGATGATTTTTTTAAATGCTTGATGTCCCCATCCTCCCACCTCCCAATTTTAATCCCTACTGCTGCTGCTAAGTCACTTCAGTCGTGTCCGACTCTGTGCGACCCCATCCCTGGGATTCTCCAGGCAAGAAAACTGGAGTGGGTTGCCATTTCCTTCTCCAAAGCATGAAAGTGAAAAGTGAAAGTGAAGTCTCTCAGTCGTGTCCGACTCTTCGCGACCCCCATGGACTGCAGCCTACCAGGCTCCTCCGTCCATGGGATTTTCCAGGCAAGAGTACTAGAGTGGGTTGCCATTGCCTTCTCCTTTAATTCCTACTAGCTGATGCTAATACGGCCACTATCCAGTCTCTACACTTGCCATTGCCCCCTGCAGTCCACTAACTCTCAGCTTTTGAGACATAGGAACCCTTTAAGGGTGTAAATTTGAGCCCTCGGGTTCAACTCACTTTCAAAACCACACAATAATCCCTTTGAGATCCTACCACCTTCCCAGTGTCCCGCCTTGGAACAACAGCACACCAAATCCTGCCATTCAGGACAGCCACTGACCTCTGTCCACATTCAAAACTGAAGGGAAATGAATATATGACTTCCATTATGGATTTGGCTGCAGCTGTGCTCTTTCTAAAAATCCTGGAGTGCTCAAAGACTATAAATGCTGTACCCTCTGAGGTAAAAGTAGATCTCACAGAAATTCTTCTTTGCTAACAAGCTGTTACTCAGTAGAGATTCAGCACCATCAGTCAGACTTTGACCCTCCCAATCTGAAAGACCAAGATTCAAAAACCCTGGCATTCACCATGTTCCTGTGTAGCTGTGTCAGGAGAAAAGTGAGGTTCTACATAAGCATTTTTCTATCTGCAGCGGAGATTGCTATGGGTTAGCCAAATCCTGGTTCCTTTTCCATCTGGGCACACAATTAGACCACATTTGTCAGCTCCCTTGCAGTTAAACGTGGCTATATGACCGTGGCCTGGCCAGTGGAATGTGGGCACAAAGAACAGCATTGCTTCCAAGCTAGGTGGAGGAAATCTGCCCACACAACCATCCACGTTTTATCCATATGTCATTATCATCCTTCATCCAGCCACCGGATATGGAGGCTCCACTGGAAA
The DNA here is from genome assembly GCF_055505025.1 of Bos grunniens. Taxonomy (NCBI): domain Eukaryota; kingdom Metazoa; phylum Chordata; class Mammalia; order Artiodactyla; family Bovidae; genus Bos; species Bos grunniens. Next base: position 76,240,412 of record NC_141170.1, read on the forward strand.
ACTTCGATGTCCTAGGTATTCCTTCAATAGAAGACACCTGGTTCCCTGTATCATCAAGTGAAGCAGGTCTCAATACCAACCCCACAAGCAACCCACTTTGCACTATGGTGTGAATTAAAAATAAATGTTTGCTAAACCACTGAGATCAGACACAAACTGATAAATACACTCTCTGAATACTGAATAATGACTATGTTTTAAACAACAACAACAAAAGCTCAAGGAAAAAGTTTGGTGACTTCAAAATACTCTTTTCCAGCAGGGGATCCTGTTGTGATATCCTATCACGGGAGGAAAAAGCAGGTGAGACAGAAAGTGAAGGAGGACAGGGTGGGATGAGGCACACCACAGGGCAATTGTATGCACAGTTGTGTGTGCAGTGGATTATGCATCTTGATTTTCTGCCTTTGCAAAGAAAGATCTCCTCAAATCTTGATCTAAGGGTGCATATTTTACAAAAGTGCATCCCAAGCAGGGCCCTGGACTCCTGAGAGTCAGCAAGCAATTTTAATATTTCAGTATGTCTAATTGCAATTGTACATTTACTTTCTAGCGCGTCTCTCAGGCTATCTAAAATATCCATTTTATTGCTTTAGGCTGGAATTGCATTGTGGTCATACCAGCTTCTCATGCATGAAAATGCAAAGATGAATTAGTTATAACAATGCTCTCAGTTTCTTCACAGATAGAATCTGTCAAAACATGAAGTGCAGAAAGCAAATCAGTTATAAAAGAAATCTTCAATTGTGAAGATTCTGACAATTATGGTGTGTATGTGTCTGTGTGTGTGCGCGCGCGTGCGCTTGCAGTTGAGGCAGTTTGTTGATCTGGGCCACCTAGAACTCAGCCAGTTCTCAGGGTTCTCTCAGTAAGTGAATCTGATTTTCCTGTGGGTATCTGCCTTTCCCCTATGCAGCCATTCTGCTTGTGGAGACACTGACACTGCACCCCACCCAACAACCCACCATTTCCAGGAATTAATTTAAGGCCATCTTCACATCTCATTGGTTACAGGGATTAGATCTGAGTTGGGCTTGAAATCCAATCAAACAATGAGACATAAGAAAACGTATGTTAGGGTTTCTGAGAAAGAAGCTTCTCAGTCTTTCATAGAAGCTATCTAAAAAGACATGCTCTTCCTGCTAATTTGGAAGGTCTTGGCAACCATTTCAACAACATAAAGAGGGCTAGCTTTGGGATCTGGAGGAAAGATGGAAGAAACTGAACCTTTGAGAACCAATAAATCCCCTTTATGGTTTAGACCTATTGGGTTGAATTTCCTGTTACTTGCAACCAAAAGACTCATGTACAGGATGTGTATATATTTGCACTGTGTATACTTATATCTGTACCTATATATGTATATGTGTCCATAACTATAGTATTTATTTCCATGTTTATGTCTATCTACACATGTGGTTTTATGTAGATGTGCATCAGTGAATGTAGACATAGTGTCCCTATATACAGAGACATGATATATATATGTCATGTCCTTACATACATACATGATTCATATGTACCTCTTATATATCATACATCCCCTCCAAATAAAGGAACTTTGCTGGATTTTTTTCCTCCTGTCTTTAATGTTGGCCCATATCACCAGTGCTGCAGTGAATAGATCTGTGAGATAATTAATGGCAGGCTCAAATGGGATTCAATTACATCATTTGCATTTATTTATTGAAGGCCATACACGCCATAAGATTTAACATGAAAGCAATATAAAACAACAGCAGTGTATCACTCAACATTTCAAAAAGCCATACTGCTATATAATTAAGGATTTACTATTGAGTAATTTTCAAAACAAATCAAAAAAAAAAAATGGTCTGCCCGTCAAGGTGTTGACAGGCCAGTACTAGCAATGGCATGCAAGTAATCACAGGAACCACTCAATATCACTCAGAGCTCAACCATTGAGCTTAGAAGCACTAAGAACAAAAGGCAGTCAGTAGAGGCAGAGCTCTTAGAACGCCTTTTGGGGGCCTTCCAGCACACACCCATAGCTGTGGTGTCAGATTCTATTAGCAGCACTTCTCGGGACATCATTCATAGCCCAGCTGCCAGGGAGTCTGTCTGTCCATCGACATGATTTAAATTCACCAGAATTGTTATTCCACCAACTTGGATTTAGCCACTCAGATTATCTTCCTAAAAACACCTCTCCATCAAAATAATCTAAACTTCACTTACCTTCTTAGGGACTATTTGGAGATGTGTTAAAGCTGGAATTAGCATGAAGCAAGTGAAGTGCCCAGGATGCAAAATTCAAGGAGGTGCTCGCTCTGAACCTGGGCTCTGGCATTAAGTACCAGAAAGAGAATATTCAGGTCATAAGGCCTTGTTCAAGATCAAATGTGTGTGCGTGCAGCATGTGCCCAGTCGTGTCCAACTCTGCGACCTCATGGACTATACCCACCAGGCTCCTCTGTCCATGGGATTCTCCAGGCAAGAATACTGGAGCAGGTAACCATTTCCTCCTCTAGGGGATCTCTCTGACTGAGGGGGCGAACCCGTGTCTCCTGCATCTCCTGCATTGGCAGGCAGATTCTTTACCACTGAGCCACCTGGGAAGCCCCATGATTACGAACAGGCTTTATTTCTAAACTGTGGCAATGCACAGGTGTGCCATATGCCTCAGGATAGACTATAGCTAATCCACCTAAATCCCATGAGTGTTTGCACATTTGAGAACATCTTTGATTGTCTGTCTTGCTTCAGGGATTGGTTTGGAACTTCAAAAGGATTTTCCTTCCAAAGTGAAAAAAATGATGCATTGGAGGCCCACAATCTGGAAAGGAGGCATCAAAGGGTGGAATCTAGCCAAATAAAATGTAAAATCAGAGTGGAAACAACAATTTCAGTGATCATGTTATTTTAGACAAGCTATGCTGGAGAGCAAGCACAGCTTTCTCTGTGGCATGTGATGGATGGTCAAAAGGAACCTGCCCAGACCTCTCTCTTGGATCCTCAACCAAGCACCACTGCAGAGCCTGGACACTATTCTTTCCTCTTGTCTTCCTCCTTTCTGTCACGTGCAGCCCACGTCCAAACATTGTTGACTCTAATTCCTTGACATGTCTGACGTGTCAAATTCCCTTCATCCCTCCAGCCTCTTTGTGCAAAGTCAGTGGAAATCCTCTCTAGCCTGGAAACCTCCAAATGGGCTCCCTACCAACAGATTCTACTGCAGCCTGAGCCATCTTTCTAAAACATTAATTGTTTGGAGATTGTGCTCTGTCCCAGAAGTACAAACTTGTTGATCTATGCAAAGCCCACATGACCTGCTTCCCACCTCCCTTTCCCATACAGTCATATCACTGTTCCACACATAAGCTCTTTTAACTTTGTTCAGCTTTCCAAGTCTACCATGCTTCTTGCTCTTTCTCCACAGTGATTCTTGGAAGATGGTGCTTTCTCTGCTGGAACTTTTTCTGCCTTTATATGAAAACCACCTCTTACTCCTCTTCAATTGGCAAGTTGCAATTTACACTTCTCAAAACAGGCTTAGGTCTGCCTGCCCTGTGTTCCTTGCACTTTGTGCACCTTTTAATCGTAACACTCGTGGTTATTTCCTTGTAAAATGTGTTTAGCTGCCTGGCTTCTCCATCAATTTATAACTTTTCTGAGAGCAGGAATTGCCTTAACCAGGCAAGCTAATATACCAAAGCTCATTTGGTGTATTTTTCCCTTAAACTCAATGACTCTTCACCAAACGTAGAGTCGTTATTTACAGTGAGCCAGAAACCATGCTAAACCCTATGTGGAAAGCAGTGAACCAGTCCAATCAAATCAGTTCCTGAATATGCCATCAAGGTTTGAATCATCTTTCAATCTAGTAATTAAAGCTCCCAACTTTATTTTATTAGCATCTGATTTTGATCCCGCATTACTCAGAGAAGAATCAAAAAGTAAGTAGAGAGTTACTTGTAGTTTCCCTAGGTGTACTATTCTGGAGAAGGGAATGGCAATCCACTCCAATATTCTTGCCTGGAAAAATCCCATGGACAGAGGAGCCTGGCGGGCTACGGTCCATGGAATCACAAAGAGTCGGGCACAACTGAGTGACTTACCCACACACACTCACCCCAAACCCCACCCGCATGCCTTATAGATTCAGAGAAGAGAAAGGAGATGGATACGGAGGAGGAAAGAGTATAACCTGACACTTTTGGTCCGTTTGCCTGTGAGGTCATCAAGGGAGAAAGGAAGTGGTCCTCTGGGACCACTGGCTGAAGTGGGTTTAGGATTTAGGTTCAAGGAGCAGACAGTAAGGCTACTCCTTAGAGAACTCCATCCAAAAAGTTGCCTGTGAAACTTCTGGGTCTTAGAGTAGCTGGCACAAAGATCCCCCAGCCAGTGTGGTATACTAACAGTATGGGGCATCTCAGTTTCTGAACAAGTCAGGGAGCCCTCCTCACTGCCTTCCACAAGGCAACATTATACAGCACCCACGTTCCTTTTATTTGGGATCCCCTTCCTTGGGCAATACCAGCCCTCAGCTTACATTTCTGTTCATAACGTTTAGAGCTAAAATGTACTCTGCTCATTTTAAATGATTATAAAATATTATTATTCTATTCTCATTTCCTGTGTTCTATGTTGTTTCATTCTGACTAATGATTTCTTGCATTGTAACCTTCATATATAATCAAAATGCATAAAGTACAAGCAATATATTAATAATACTCTTGAAATCAAGGTGAGGCTGTTAAAACATGCCAAAATAGTTAAGGTCAGTGAGAAGGAGCTTGTGACAAATGAGAATTTTTCCTGGGGACCCCTTTTTATAACATTCATTTCCTGTGCTTAGAGATTCATGGAAGAGACAAACAATATACACACAAACCAGCAAGCAAAAACACAAAAATCTAACTGTGATAAAACAAAAATTCTAGCTTCCGATCATGCCAGAGTAGGATTTGTCAGAATTATCCTTATGCAAATTCCAGTTGCAAAGTCTTAACATAATACGAGAGACAACTTTTTAAAGAAACTGAAGAGGATGCAAAAGTGGGTGGAAACTGCTGCTGCTGCTGCTTCTGCTGCTGCTGCTAAGTCACTTTAGTCGTGTCCGACTCTGCGCGACCCCGTAGACGGCAGCCCACCAGGCTCCCCTGTCCCTGGGATTCTCCAGGCAAGAACACTGCAGTGGGTTGCCATTTCCTTCTCCAATGCGTGAAAGAGAAAAGTGAAAGGGAAGTCGCTCAGTCGTGTCCGACTCTTCTCGACCCCATGGACTGCAGCCCACCAGGCTCCTCCATCCATGGGATTTTCCAGGCAAGAGTACTGGAGTTGGGGTGCCATCGCCTTCTCCGGTGGAAACTGGGGAGGATTCAAACCATGAAAGACAGAAGTGAACCATAGTGCTATTCATTTTTCAAGATGTTTACCCTGAGGACACTCCTCGGAAAACAGTTAAAAAACCTCTCTATCCTTGCAGCTTGATGGGAGACAGTGAATGGAGCTTGAGGGAGAAGAGGGACTTGAAGGGAGGAAATCTGAAAAAGGAGGGAGCTAAAACTTAATAAAATCGCCATGCTCTCATTACATACTTTTCTAGGTACCTTCTACATGATGCTTCTTATAACACATGGTGCTAGTTTTCTATATACCACCATGGTATAAGTTTTTCTTTATAAATTTTAAACTTAATAAAAATTTTAAGTAAAAGAAAGAGTCCATATAAATTAAGTGGTAACTCAAGAATCACAAAGCTACAGCAAAATAATGAAACAGTGTTAAAAGTGATATCCAAAGGTCTGAAATTTGTGTAGCTCCGTCTAGGCCATTATTTTCATCTGTTTTAAACCCATGCTCAAACAATAATTTTACCTCTGACGATAAGGAATAAGCTGATTAGCTTTCCCTTTGGTGGTTTTTATTGGGAAGGAAATTGGAGTACTGAGTATTTTCAAACCATGGCAGACCCCTCTTTTCTAGAACAGCGAGTAGTAGAGGTATGTGAGCTTGGGTGTCAACCAAAGGGCCCCATGCAAGGACGGCGTGGCTGTTTCATAGGTGTGAGGGCTTGGATGCACTTACCTCTCTGAATAACACTTTCCTCATCTGTAAACTGGTGATGGTTCTCAGTTTAACCCTGTTGTGAGGGGAGAGCATATGTGAGACAACATATGTGAAGCACTAAGAAAAGTGCCAGGCCCACAGCTGATGCTTCATCAAGAACAGTCATGGGTAACACATTGCTATGTATTCACGGTAGCAATTTGAATAGTGCAGAATTCCGTTACTATTTCACATCTGTGAAATAACAATTACACAATGCAGAACAGACTAGGGGCTGCCTGGGATTGGGGATGGGAGGCTGGCTATAACGGGGCAGATGGGATCCTTGGGGTAAAGGCAAAGTAGCTAATTATGGTGGTGTTTACTGCACAGAGTTACACACGTACTCAGGAAGAGCACTTGTGTTAACTGACGACGTGGAATTTGTACAATGTCAGTTCCCAGGTTTTAATACTGTATCATAATGTCTGATGGGGAAACAGTGGAAACAGTGTCAGACTTTATTTTGGGGGGCTTCAAAATCACTGCAGATGGTGACTGCAGCCATGAAATTAAAAGACGCTTACTCCTTGGAAGGAAAGTTGTGACCAACCTAGATAGCATATTGAAAAGTAGAGACATTACTTTGCCAACAAAGGTCCATCTAGTCAAGGCTATGGTTTTTCCAGTGGTAATGAATGGATGTGAGAGTTGGACTGTGAAGAAAGCTGAGCACCGAAGAATTGATGCTTTTGAACTATGGTGTTGGAGAAGACTCTTGAGAGTCCCTTGGACTGCAAGGAGATCCAACAGTCCATTCTGAAGGAGATCAGCCCTGGGCTTTCTTTGGAAGGAATGATGCTAAAGCTGAAACTCCAATACTTTGGCCACCTCATGCGAAGAGTTGACTCATTGGAAAAGACTCTGATGCTGGGAGGGATTGGGGGCAGGAGGAGAAGGGGACGACAGAGGATAAGATGGCTGAATGGCATCACTGACTCAATGGACATGAGTCTGAGTCAACTCCGGGAGTTGGTGATGGACAGGGAGGCCTGGCCTGCTGCGATTCATGGGGTTGCAAAGAGTCGGACATGACTGAGCAACTGAACTGAACTGAATATCTTATATAAGACATTAATATTGGAGGATACTTGGTGAAGGGGGCACAGACTAACTTGTACATCTCTGAGCAGCTTCCTATGGATCTTAACAACTATTTCAAAATAAAATGCTAAAGAAAAAAAAGGTAACAGTTTGACATTCAGAAGGCTATAAAGATAGCAACAAGCTGGGTTGGGCAGGGATCTTTTCAGATATAACGTATTAAAGAAGCTAATTCCCTCTGTCAATGTAACTTGCCAGTGGGAGGGGGCTGAGGGGTGGGGCCAGCCTCCAGACTCAGAGAAAGTGTGAAGATGTACAATTATGAGATGTATAGGAGCAATTTGTTTCCACGGCTCACACTTGTGAATGAATGGCTTCTCTCATTAGTCACGGCCTCTATGAAATGGATTCTCCCACCTTTACAAGTATCTGCTCTTGTTTATCAGAGAAGGCAATGGCACCCCACTCCAGGACTCTTGCCTGGAAAATCCCATGGATGGAGGAGCCTGGTAGGCTTCAGTCCATGGGGTCGCTAAGAGTCAGACACGACTGAGTGACTTCACTTTCACTTTTCACTTTGATGCATTGGAGAAGGAAACGGCACCCCACTCCAGTGTTCTTGCCTGGAGAATCCCAGGGACGGGGGAGCCTGGTGGGCTGCCGTCTATAGGGTTGCACAGAGTCGGACACGACCCCAAGTGACTTAGCAGCAGCAGCAGCTCTTGTTTATACAAATTCAACCAAAGAATTGAGCCAGAACAGAAGTCACATCGGCATATGGAAAACTGTCCTCCGCTAACTCCAGTTAGCATGGGACCTTATGTACCCTTCTCTCACTGGACTTGCAGCCTTTTGCCATTTGTTATTCCAATCAAATCCCTGTGTAGTCCAAGAAACACTGAAAATGAATGTCTCACGTGTCTAGAAAAAATGCACTTTTCCTTGATTCTTACAAGACTTCTGACATCAGAAGTGAGGTTTTCCCTCATTGATTAATTCTCTGATGCCAGCTGGGTGTCTGCCAATATGAATCAGTTCTGACAATCTGCCTAGAGTTAACATCAGACCCCATGAGTCAAAGTGCTCAGTCCCACTGACTACCTCCACTTCAGAGGCCAGTTGCAAGCCCCAAGTTGTTACCTGTACTCCTGACTAAGTTGGGGTGACCACACCCCCTTCCTTGAGCTTAATTGTTTATTAGAACAGGTGACAGACTCAGAGAAACTTTCTTTATGTCGGTGTACTCTATAATAAAGAGCATGATCAAGGGTAGAGATGAGCAGCCAGATGAAGAGATATGTAGAGTAAGGTCCAGAAGGGTCTCAAGTATAGGAATTTCTGTCCCCGTGGAGTTTGGCGTGTCACCACCCCAGCTTGGATGTGCTCACCAACCTGGAAGCTCTCCAAACTTCATGTTAGTCACTCAGTCATGTCTGACTCTGTGTGACCTCATGGACCGTAGCCCACCAGGCATCTCTGTCCATGGAATTCTCCAAACAAGAATACTGGAGTGGGTAGCCATTCCCTTCTCCAGGGGATCTTCCCAACCCAGGGATTAAACCTGGGTCTCCCACATTGCAGGCAGATTCTTTATTTTCTGAGCCACCAGGGAAGCCCCCAAACTTGTTGGGATTCTATGGAAGCTTCATCTCACCAGCATGATTGATTATTATCTCCACTTCCAGGCCATTTCCTCTCCAGAGAATGGAAGGTAGGGCTGAAAATTCCAAGGTGCTACTCATGACTGGGTCTTTCTTATGATCAACCCCCACCCAGAAGCCCCCCAAGAGTCACTCCTTTAGAATAAAAGATGGTCTGGAAACTCAGGAAATTACAAGGGCTTTAGGAGCTCTGTACCAGGAATTGGATTAGGTGTGTGTGTATGCGATCACATCAGTGATATTTTTTCATTAGTGATTTTTTTTTTTATTCACATCAGGGTAAAAAAAACAAACAAACCCACTGAATTCTTTGGATCACTCACCTATGCTCCAAGCAATATTTGCTACATTTTCTACAATTAAATATCAATCCAATAATATATCTTAAGAAGTTCTTTATGTAGTTCTCATGGGGTTGGCCTTATGTTCTTTAGAGAGGCATTCAGAAACTATAAAAGTGAGAAAAGCAATAGGGAATATTAAGGCTGAGGCCTGGCCCCTTCTGTTTTCATGTGTTTGGATATCACTTTTGTTAGAACAAAATACCAGCATGTGTTGCCACATCCTTTTCTGGATCACTTTCTCCAGTTCACAGCTTTTGTTTTATTTCTGCCTCTGTTATTTAGAAGCCTGGAGGCTTCTACTAAAAATGCCTCATTTTATGGCATAATTGCTAATGCAAAAGGCAAACATTTCGTCTGGGATATTTTTCTTTCTCCAAACCAATTGATCCCTAAATCAATAATTGTTTTCATAGTTTTTTTAATTGGATTGTCAATGATTGAATGGCAAATATTGTTAAATTCCCCAAAATTGCCTTAATTTTCCTACAATGTTCATTTATTCCATTTTGCCTGTGGTCTGTTGAGCTATGCCTACGCTTCTTTTCTCATTCTATCTTGTTTTCTTTTCTCTCCCTCTCATGCATCTGAGCTTCCAAAAATTCTAGTGACTGGAATTTTGTGGTAGTAAAAAGCAGGACGCTCACCAAAGATCTTTTTTCCTTCAGGGTAATCACCCATATACCTCCCCACTAAGAATTTTAAAGCTTCACCCATTTAAAAGGAGCAGGATTCTTTATTTTACCCATTTTTTGATGCCTTAAGCAGAACTGTCAATTTTGCCAAGCTAAGGGGGAAAAAAACATTTTTATTTGCAACATTCTCCACAAATATTCTATGTATGGCTTTTATAGTTAAAAACACATCGTCTCCTCCAAGTGTAAATATTTTCTTGGGATGAGAAATCCAATGAAACCACAGGTCCTTGGCCTTTGTGGTTGGTATAAGCAAGCTCTACTTTTTGAGCTTTCAGTCTCAAAATGTGACAGTCACAATTTTAGTTTAAAGGTTATACTTTGCATTTTTTTAAGCATTTTCAAGATTTATTCATTGGTGGTTAAATATTTCCACATCTCTCAAGTCACCTGCTAGGATCAGCCTCACTTTACATATGGGAAAGCATTTATGGGAAGCGAACAATAATTCCTTTGTCTCCAACCACAAGCTGGCTCAGCATCACCTTCACAATTAAGTGAGTTTCCAAAATTATTTTCCTGGTGTGCACTGGATTCTTTTCTTCTCTGAGAACTAGAGAACAAAATTGTTCTTATCCCGATTCCTTACTGTAGCTTTTCAGCGTCAACAATGCTTTCGCTCTTCTGAAACATTTAGCTGAGCCCCAGAGGAGGTGCAGTGTACCCTAACAATCTGTACCCGTCGCAAAGGTTACTTGGCTTCTCCAGGTTTATTTCCCTATGTGAATGTATTCCTACCTCTCACCCCTCTTTGGCTACTTATTGGTAGATTTCTTATAAGACCCATTTCCAAAATGTGGTCATATCTTGGTGTCGAGGTTATGATCTGTTGGGCAACATGTATACACTATATACATCAGAAGGAGGAATGCATTTTTCTTAAAATTGAGACCACATAAGGAGTTAGAGAAATTCTACCAACCACCACCAGACCTTGATTCTAACCACTAATACTCTTCAAAGCAAGTTGTATTAACATCCTCCCCACCCTCTAGGAGAGAGAGAGGACAAGGCTACACAGGCTCACAGTTCTCTGTTGAGCAGTTGCAACAACTGTTTTGAATGGCAACATAGATGCACTGAGTGATAATGTCACGGCTGGCTGCCAATCATGGGGAGCTAAATAAAGTGAACATTCCAGAGGCTCCCGCCCTTATTCTGCCCTTGTCCACTTCCACACATCGTATTTTTTTTTTAGGAAGCAGAAATGCTGGTAGTACAACTATTCTTTGTCCCAGATGGTGTCACATTTAACTACCCAGAGTCCCTTTCCAGACCTTTCTTCTCCCTTTCCACACAGTGGTCAAGCTGAAGTGAGACCATTCAGAATCACAAAGCAGATAACTCAAAAGGCCCTATTCATGGAGTTTGGAGAAAGCCTCAGTTAGGGTCTTAGAGTCTTCTGAGCTAGAAATGATATTAAAGGCCATTTAGGAAGATGCAATCATTTATAAACAAAGAAGCGGGCCAGAGACTTGCCTGGAAAAGCACCCTTAGAAGTGAGCAAAGCCAGAACTCGAGTCCAGGTGTTTCTATTCCAAGTGCTGTCCCTTTCCTGCATTCCCATTCCATGTGGAGATGCAGCTGATTACTACTCTAGAAGACACAACACATTTCTACCACGCAGCCCCTGTAATAGGAAAGCTTTTCCCAAAATTTCTCTAATTTTTAAGCCTTTTACAGGCATTTATCTTCACTGGATTTTCCAATAGGCATATACCTAAAGCTTATGCAAAGGATCATGAAAATTCCACTTCTGGCCAAAGTCTTTCCCCTCTAGGCTTTTCTTTAAAATCATCTCTTCTACTTTCCCCCTCTCTCTCCATTGTACAGAAGTAAAAATGGCAAAGAGAGAAACAAATCTGAAAATACATGTTGATATACGTCTGGCACTGGGTTACACACACTGGAGTAAAGGAAACTCTTGAAATCGCAGCATGCTTGAAATGAAGTGGTACCACCCTGACTGAAAAACAGGGAACTGGGTTTCCAAACCAGAATGGAGATTTCAAAACATCAGCACATTTTGAACAAATATCTCTTGCCAGGGTCAATATACAACCATAGTTCTGGCACTCCATTTTGTTGGATCAACAGTATGCTTAAAAAAACTGCTTAACATATTTCCCATGATTTAAATGATTCTATAAAGAGACAAGGAATCCATACTTGGGTAAATTTAAGTAGATTGTGTGTGCATGTTCAATCGCTCAGTCATGTCCAACTTTTTTGCAACCCCATGGACTGTAGCCCACCAGGCTCCTCTGTCCATAGGCGTTCCCAGGCAAGAATACTGGAATGGGTTGCCATTTCCCCTCCAGGAGATTTTCCCAATCGAGCGATCAAATCCAAGTCTCCTGCATTGGCACGTGGGTTCTTTACCACTAAGCCACCTGGGAAGCCTTTTTTTTTTTTTTTAACACCAAAAACCTTTTGTATCGGGGTATCCAAAATCACTGTACATGGTGACTACAGCCATGAAATTAAAAGACGCTTACTCCTTGGAAGGAAAGTTATGACCAACCTAGGTAGCATATTGAAAAGCAGAGACATTACTCTGCCAACACAGATCCGTCTAGTCAAGGCTGTGGTTTTACCAGTGGTCATGTATGGATGTGAGAGTTGGACTGTGAAGAAAGCTGAGCGCCGAAGAATTGATGCTTTTGAACTGTGGTGCTGGAGAAGACTCCTGAGAGTCCCTTGGACTGCAAGGAGATCCAACCAGTCCATTGTGAAGGCGATCAGCCCTGGGTGTTCTTTGGAGGGAATGATGCTAAAGCTGAAGCTCCAATACTTTGGCCACCTCATGCGAAGAGTTGACTCATTGGAAAAGACTCTGATGCTGGGAGGGATTAGGGGCAGGAGGAGAAGGGGACGACAGAAGATGAGATGGGTGGATGGCGTCACCGACTCAATGGATGTGAGTTTGAGTGAACTCCGGGAGTTGGTGACGGACAGGGAGGCCTGGTGTGCTGCGATTCATGGGGTCACAAATAGTCAGACACGACTGAGCAACTGAACTGAACTGATAGCCAATTAACAATGTTGTGATAGTTTCAAATGAACAGTGAAGGGACTCAGCGATATATATATATACTGCTATATTTAAGATGCGTAACCAACAAAAACCTACTGTATAGCACATGGAACTCTGTTCAATGTTATGTGCCAGCCTGGATGGGACAGGGGTTTAGGGGAAGACTGGGAAACGCTTTAAGTAGATTAGAATAATACTTTTTTGAAGATAGCCAGATAGCTGGACTTCAACAGAGAGGGAAAGGTCATAGTTCGCTGAGTAAGATCAGATTGGTTCTAGCACTTGAGTTTCCCCTTTCAACTTGGACCTCTTGTTCCAAAACATAGACTGAAGCTCAAGATCAGTTTTGGATAAGACTACAGTAGGTTTCCCAAATCAAGAATTGACCATTTACCTTTCTTCTTCTTTCTCTCTTCACAAACACCTAACACAAGTGCAAAAAGTTCATAAACTATGAAGAGTTGGGGGAAGGAGAAGAGTGTGGAAAAATAGAGATATTCTTTCAATGACCATTGGCAATATGTATGGGACTTGGGTTCACAACGCCCAGGCCTATAACAGCTTTAACCTCTTCACTCTGTTCTAAAGCTCTTCTCATTCTTCATGATGAAATGAGGTATTTATGAGGAAAGGTGAGTAGAACCACCAAGTGTAGACCAGGCTTCATCTTACCCACTTCGCAAAGCAGACTTAGTTCCTTTTCACAACAATCCTGAACACCAATAAGTCTTATTGCCTTTTTAAAGACTTAGAAATTAAAGGCTAGCAAGGTTTAGCAACTTGCTCAATTCAAAGTTGAAGACGAATGTCATAGGGAATTCTTTGAAAATAAGACCTGTTGGCTTTGTCCCAAATCATGACAGTTGAAGCTTATCTTCCATGTGTGAAGAGTGTGTGATTTTTAGCTCTTCACCCCTAGGCAGGAGGACAAGCCTCGGGCCCATGCTTGTTCTTTCTGTGAACCTGAATTCTTAGAATGTCAATATTTTTCATCTTGGAAAAATCCAGACTCTTCTAAACAAATGATGGCTTGGGAAGGAGAAAGCTAAGCCCCTGGGGTAGGATTGTGTATTCCCATTGATGGGTGAAAAAAAAACCATGTGCAGTGGGGGGACTCTACCTGATTTCCACTATGGGAATCACTGAACCAAAAACCTAAGGAAGTCACTTTCCCATATATATGTATGTGTGTGAATGTGTGTGTGTGCACACTCAGTCATGTCCAACTCTTTGCAGCCCCATGGACTGTAGCCCACCAGGCTCCTCTGTCCATGGAGTTTTCCAGGCAAGAATACTGGAGGGGGTTGCCATTTCCTACTCCAGGGGATCTTCCCAACACAGGGATCAAACGTCTTACACACATCTCCTACATCTCCTGCATTGGCAGGTGGGTTCTTTACCACTAGTACCAACTAGGAAGCCCTATATATATATATATAGTATGTCATATACATATATATATTAACATATAATGTTATCAGTTTCAGATGTACAACATAGTGACTCAACACTTGTAGACATTGTGAACTGATCACTGAATTAAGTCTATTTACCATCTGTCACCACACAAGGTGATTACAACATTTGCCTATATTCCTCACGTCGTACTTTACATCCCCATTACCTTCATTTTATAACTGGAAGCTTGTACTTACCCCCTTTATCCATTTCACCCCACCCCCACCTCCCTTCCCTCTGACAACTACCAATCTGTCTTCTGCATCTATGAATCCTGGTTTTTTTTTGTTTTTTTTTGTTTTGATTTTTAGATTCTACATTTAAGTAAAATCATGTGGTATTTGTCTTTCTCTATCTGACTGATTTCACTGAGCTTACTACCTCCAAGTTCCATCCATGTTGTTGTAAATGGCAAAATTTCAGTTTCTTAATGGCTGAGTAGTATTCTATTGTTTATGTATACCACATCTTCTTTATCCACCCATCCATCAATAAGCACTTATTTATTGTTTCCATAGTTTAACTACTGTAAATAATGCTGCAATAAGCATAGGAGTGCAAATATCTTTTCAAATTAGTATTTTTATTTCCTTCGGATTGATACCCCAAAGAGGAATTGCTGGATCACATGGTGGGTTAATTTGTAACTTTTTGAGGAACCTCCATACTGTTTTCTTTAGTGACTGCAACAATTTACATGCCCACCAACGGTGATAAAAGAAATGGAAGAAGTACACAGATAGATGAAAAGATATTTATTGCTCATGGATTGGGAAATTAACATTGTTAAAATATTCATACTACCCAAAGCAATCTACAGATTCAATGTAATTCCTATCAGAATTCTAATGGCATTTTCCATCCTTCCTTTTTATTGGATACTAGCTATTACAGAGATCATTTTGTTTGGAGCTTCTGACTTCCTGGACTATGAACACCTTCATTTAAAAAAAAAAAAAAAAAACTCTAGCTTCCTATATATAACAGAGGTTTGCAGTCTCTTTCTAAAGGTAGGTTTTAAGCTCATTAAGTACTTTGGCCCTGTATTAACTATCTTGACATCTACAAAGAACCTGAACTTGCACACTGATGATTCTCTTGAAAAAGGTAGACAAGGAGGGGGGAGAGGATTAGAAGGTTGGCTAATGGGAAAAGAAAAGCTACCGCTTTTCCCAGCTTTCTGAGCTCTGCCACATGTTTTCAAATTCATTTTCCATGAATCATCTTAGTTGTTCTCTTTCTCATCTTGATGCCTCCTTTTATCTTTCTAAAACCATAAATTAGACAGACAATTACTCAGATGCGGCTCAAATGTACTCCATCAGCAAAATTAAATTTTCTGTTAGTGGACAAGCCCAAACCCTAAGACCTCATGATTTGACCTGCTGATGATTATGCCAGTCACTTTGGGAAAACAGTCCCACAAGCTGGATCTGATGCCTGTGGCAAATATTATAGCAGTGAGTACCTGTTGATATAATACGTAAAGAGAAATCAGAGAAAGAGAGACTACGCTTGCCTTTACTTACAATCAAATAGAAATTATTTCTGCTTTCCTTATTTTGTAAAGAAGGCATTTAAGACACTTGCTACCGACTGCTAAGACCAGCGGGAATAGATCCTATAACCATTGCCTTCTGTTTGCTCTCACCATGCACAACTCAAGGTTAGCTAGAAGGTGCTCATAAAAGGACTAGGATGCTACTAAAATTATCTTCACAGCCCATGGAAAACCTGTAAATCTAAATTGTTACTTTCAAATACATCACTGAAGAGATTTACATTCTGATTGTTATTGCAAAGTATTGTTATATATGTTCTGTCAAGCCCAGAAATAATTCTCTTATCTTTAAAATGTTGTTTATTTTGCATTTACATTTATATTAACCACCCCCCACTAAAAAACTCTTGCTCTTGGAAAAATAGTTGGGCATGGTGATAAAAGTTTACACACCCAAGCCCTGCACCATGAGTTCAAATCCAGGCTCTGAACCTTAATAGCTGCAAGTACGTGGGTCTGTGCTTCAATTTCCTTAGCTGTAAAGTGGAAAAGATACCTACTTTGAGCAGTTGTTAGGATTAATTTACCTCGTTCACAGAGAACATATTTCAATATGCCATAATAATGCCTATATTAGCTTTTATCATTTATGCTGAAACAGATCTTGCTGACTTGTATCAATTTCTTTGTGGGAAGAACAAGATGATTTAAAGAAGAAGGCAAAGAAATGTAAAATGCCAGTCCCTACCATGACAATACTCAGGAGATCATGGGCTTGGAGTCAGAAGATCCAAATATACTCTGTAAGAACAGAGTGAGCTTAGGAACATCTCCTAAAATTTTTTTTCAAGATTCCTTATCTGCCTGCATCCAAAATTGCTTATGGATCAAATGAATCCTTAGTTGAAGCTGGTCAGAAACTGGAAAAAAGGGAAAACAAAAGACAGTTTTGTTATTTGTCTTAGTGTTTTTACCAAAATTATTCTGACAATGGTTTTTATATTAAGGGTTGTTATAAATTAATTACATATCAACTTCAAACATCTTAAAGCCATTTTGATCATGTCTCTCTGCTACAAGTAAAATAAAATTCCTGCGCCCATAGTCAAGGCTTTCCCTGGCAAAGCATCCTTCTCAGTCTTATTTCCCCAAGTCTGGTCAAACTGAGTGGTTAGTCAGGATTTCAGTTCACAGACTGAATATTTATTTATTCCCTCTCTAATGTTATTCCTGACATGTGGAATGCTTTTTTGTTTCCATCTCCATCTGTCCAATTCTTACTCATCCCCCAAGTTCAAATGTCTCTCTTATGAGATCTTATATAATTCTCCTAGAGTCAACATTACTTTCTTACTTCTCTCAACTATGCTGCTTCTTTATGCATGATGTCACGGGAAATCAAAGCCACTGCATGTCAACAGCTGTAGCAAATGACATGCTCTTCCCCAAATCAACTCTGCTTTTCTCTCCTGGGGAGAGTCTATGCATGCTGACTCTACAATCTGAGGTTCCTTCCATCCGCTCATTCACTAACTGGGTTTCTAATCCTGCAAACCTTAATCCGAGAGCTACTTTGTCAGCCAGGACTCCACCAGACAGGACAGAGTAAACCCTTTGTACCATCTCATAGCACCAAAGACCCTGAGCACTTCAAAAAGCCATAGAAGGTAGTTTTTTGACACTGACAACCCTGTGTTTGAATCCCAGCTCATTCACTTATTACTCTGATAATTTTGTCAATTAAACCTGCTCTAAACTTGTTTCCTCCCCAAAAAATATAGCAAGAGATTGAAAAGAGAATGTTAATTTTGGGTAACAACTACTAAAATAATTTATAAAGTCATGAGAATTTGCAGCATTGTGAATAAAACACACGCACATTTAAAGAATAAATAAATCATATATATTTTCACATAACTCTGTGTTAGTTCCTATCATAATACAGCAGAATTGCTTTTTTGATTGATGTTTCCCTGTGTTATGAGCCCCTGGAAGGGAGCTATCATGGAGCAAAAGAGTCTTAGAGCCTGACAAATACACACCTGGGTTTAAGTATCAGCTCCATTACTTATGAGCTGTGGTCACTGAGCAAGATGCCTCATCTCATTATGCCTCAATTTTACTACCTATAATATGCAGGTTATATTAGCTATGTGGGAAGGGTGTCTTAAGGATCCACTGAAGAGAAATAAGAAGCTCAGAAAAAAATATAGGACATGGGGACTTCTCAACACACTGAAGTTATTATTTCTCTGATACAAATAAGTATAGTATATAGTAGCTAAATACAGAACATTGTTGTGGTTGTTTAGTTGCTAAGTCATGTCTCACTCTTTTGAGATCCGGTAGACTATAGTTTGCCAGGCTCACCTGTCCATGGGATTCTCCAAGCAAGAATACTGGAGTGAGTTGCCATTTCTTTCTCCAGGGGGTCTTCCTGACCAGAAACTGAACCGTAATTGAACCCCAGTCTCTTGTGGCTAATGCATCAGCAGGCAGATTCTTAAGCCACCTAGGAAGCCCAAATATAGAACATGGTGGTTTAGTCACTAAGTCGTGTCCAACTCTTGCGACCCCATAGACTGTAGCCAACCAGGCTCCTCTGTCCACGGGATTCTCCAGGCAAGAATACTGGAGTGGGTTGCTGTTTCCTTCTCCAGGGGATCTTCCTGACCCAAATCTCCTGCATCGCAGGCAGATTCTTTACCGACTGAGCTACCAGGGAAGCTCAAAAATACAGAACATATAATTTCTATATACAAAAAATATATAACATAGTAGATGCTAAATAAACATTTCTTGAGTGAAGAAATGAGTAGTCTATAAAATACTGCTGCTACTGGTAAGTCACCTCAGTCATGTCCGACTCTGTGCGACCCCGTAGACAGCAGCCCACCAGGCTTCCCCGTCCCTGGGATTCTCCAGGCAAGAACACTGGAGTGGGTTGCCACTTCCTTCTCCAATGCATGAAAGTGAAAAGTGAAAGTGAAGTCGCTCAGTAGTGTCTGACTCTTCGCGACCCCATGGACTGCAGCCTACCAGGCTCCTCCGTCCATGGGATTTTCCAGGCAAAAGTACTGGAATGGGGTGCCATTGCCTTCTCCTCTATAAAATACTAAGCAGATATTAATAATTATTCTATTGATTTACTGAGGTTATTTCAGCTCAAAGAACCTGTTCTCAGCTTTGAGTAGGAAATGTTATTCCATCATTTACTCCAGTCGTTGTGAACGAGATCCAGGATGCAATAAGAAAGATTCTAGCTTTTTTTCAAAATGTGCTGGAAAATATACCCGGACCGATAGTCTAAATGTATTGATATGCAATGAGATAATCTACCCGATTTTCTATCACCAATCTTCCTATGGGCCAGAACAAAAAATGTCGCATCTAATATTCTTCTGGAGACTTTTTTTTCCTAAGTACCCTTTTCAGTGCTACAATCAACCAAGATATTTGTTGAAAGTTTCAAGTCTGGCATTTGTAAAGCAAGACCTTTTGACTAATTCTTCTCTAAGAGTCCTTCTAGGATTTCAAGGTGCTCAGCACCTGACTGGGTTCAATGGAGAGATGACAAAGTATGAGGGATGTACCCTTCCTTCAAAGAGTACATCCTCAGAGTTAGTGTTTTTAAATAAATAGGGAATAAAGAGGAGTTGCTCATTAGAATTACAGTCCCTTGGTTTTCAGTTTAAGACTGGAAACACTGCATATACTTACTCTGGGCCCCTGTTTTTCATTATGACCAGAAACTTTTGAATCTCTGGAACTCTGCGTATTGCAATATCACGTATTCAATTTCAACACCAAGTTTTATAGGAGAGACATTTTCAATGGGCTGTCTCATATATGAGATAAGTAAGACAGAGCCTACCAGAAGGTGTCACCTTCTGACATATTTCACTTTTGCAGATTTTAATGTTTTTTCCCTGCATCCACATTGTCTTGGACACTTCTTCGTTCACATGCTTCAAATATGGCAACACTTAAAAGTAACAGTGAGTTTTAGTGTTAAAAAGGAAATGAAGAATCATATTATTATTATTGACTCTTGCAAAGAGAGCTTTTAGGACACTTAATTTAGTTTTGAATTTTTAAACTCTAAATTACCAATTTAAAAAAAAAGTATGTTACTGTGTGCCTTCCTGAAATTTTTCTTAAATAACTGACATATCGTCGCTCTTTCATTGTTATTATTTTTCACTTACTTAATATTAATTTTATATTATTTAATAATTTATACCTTTGACCTATCTCCTTAAAAACAACCAGCATTTTTAAGTGCTTAATATGTATAAGACACCACTCTATATCATGTAACTTCACACAACAACCATATAAGAATATGCCCCATCTCACAACTGAGAAAACAGGTTTATTACAGCATGTAATTTTCCCAAGGATCTACAGCCAGAAAGTACAAGAGCAAGATTGGAACTCGGTTTCTCTGACTCCAAATCATAAATCTTTCATTCCTATGTCTCAGTAGCTTTCTCACCAGACTGAGTCTTTCTTTAGAACAGAAACAAATATATTGTTCTGATTTTTGTATCTCTAATACCCAGCATAGAATCCCTTGCCTAGTAGAGTAGCTGCTTAATAACTTCAGAAGAAGGAGGAGGAGAAGAGGAAGACGAGGCAGCAGAGGGAGGGGAGGGGGAAACGGACTCCAAGAATGAAACAGTGACTATGATAGTTTCTTCTTTTTTGAAGGCATCCCTATGCTTCTCTCAAAACCTTAGGCTCCAGCCAAGAGTGCCCACCCACTACGTGGGGGATGAATATGGGAAGTGGGTGGGCAACGAATTTCTAATTTTCTGCATGGATGCCTTAGTTACTATTAAGATACTGTCAAAGGGAAGTAATTTCAAAGAAGAGAAGCTAGCCTGATTAAGAAGTTAGATTAAGATTGACTTTACAGAAAAATTAAAAGCTCAGAGGAAAAAGAAAAGATTAAGATTGGGAGCCACTAAAGGGAACCCAAAGACACCGGAAAAGCAGAGAGCAGCTGCTCATTGGCACAGAGCACGAGGCCTTTATACTGACAATGCCTTTAATCATAGCAATCACAGCACAAGTGTGCATTGTCAGCCTGCCCAAGGCCAAGCATGCCCATGTTTAGCTGTCATTTTAATAAACTTCGAGCCTCTTTAGAGCCTGCAGGTCCCCAGTGGAATCACACAGCCTCCCTGCTTACCTTGCCTCTTGCTGGCCCACTCAGGACTTGGACCCTAATCGTAGTACCTAGTCCCACTCCTTCAACCCTGTGAATTAATTTTTTCTCTCAGAGATTTGCTGAGAACAAGTAGCCACCCCAACCACCTCATTTAAACAAGATAATTATTATTCTTAACCTACTATATGTCAAGCTCCTAGTTGGTGGCATTCTTGGCTAACTGTCCAGATTCCTCTAAACACAATATGCTTCCAGCCAGTGCTGCCCAGTAGCTGATGGTCTGGCTTTTGGTCTCAGGAGTGTAGTCTAGAAAGGATGCCAAGACTGTTCCTCTGGGGTGATGTCAGGGATGGGTCCTCTAGGGACAAATGACATACAGATCTGTACTCCCTGACTTCTACAAATCCTACATGCTTCTGTTTTATATCTTTGTCAGCATTTGAAAGCTGTCATTCAAAATAGACTCTGGCTACTCATTCTTGGTCAGTTCAAATGTACTTTAATGTGCTTTTAACACTAACAAGTAGGGAGAAAGCTGTCAGCCTAGTCATTAGAACTATAGCCAATAGGAAATGCTTAGAAAATTCTACTACAATTAAAACACTAGGCATCCCTAGAAGGGACAGGGACTATAAAATTGGAATTAGCAGAAAACTAAATGGTCCCTTTCAGCTTTTTTTTCTTCCTAATTTTCCTCAGAACAAGAAGTGTTGAGTTTCAAAACCCCACATTTCTACAGAAAAAAAAAAGAGATAATGATATTCCACCCTAAGCATTTATAATGACACATGGAAAATTTTTGTGTTACTGTATACATGTGTGTTCAATGTTCATGGAATTTTAACCTGGCAAGGAAGAGAAATGGGGCATCTCAGGTGGCTTAGCAGGTAAAGAAACCCCCTGCCAATGCAGGAGATGCAGGTTTTATCCTTGGGTTGGAAAGATCCCCTGGAAAAGGAAATGGCAACTCACTCCAATATTCTTGCTTGGGAAATCCCATGGACAGAGGAGCCTGGCAGGCTACAATCTACAGGGTTGCAAAAAAGTCAGACACAACTTAGCAACCAAACAGCAAGGAAGAGAAATAATGTCTTCTTCTATTTACTCTGAGAAATGTGAAACTCAAAGTGAAAACAGTTTGTAACTTGTCACTTACCACCACAATCCGAGTTACAATATTCTACTTTTAGAAACTTTCACAAGTATGTATGTGTGAGGAATGAGGGTCAGGCCAGAAATAAGAAACATGCCTTGGAATTAAACCTTTTAGAATCATGTTATGTTCTAATGTTACATCCGCCTTTCTGAGCTCAATAAACCCCCAAATAATTCTAAGATAACATTTGTCAGTTTCTTCTGAATGTGTGTCTGTGTGTGTGTGAGTTTATGAACTTAAAATTTTGCTGTTGTTGTTCAGTCGCTCAGTCGTGTCCAACTCTTTGTGACCCCATGGACTACAGCATGCCAGGCTTCCTTTTCCTTCCCTGTCTCCTGGAGTTTGCTCAGATTCATGTCCATTGAGTCTGTGATGCCATCTAACTTAAAATAACTTTTACTTTTTACTTATTTCTAAAAAAAAAAAGAATTATTGTAGATACATGAGAAAGAATAGAGAATTAGAAATAAGAGAAAAATCCCACTTCTGGAGGTAGTTAACATTTAACCTCTCAAAATACATCCTGTCCCTTAGTTAAGAAGTCCTTCTCCTCACATCTTTCTCCACAGTGCTCTTCCATAAAATATAAAATGACTTTCTTAAACTTACCTTTAATAACTACAGAGTAGATCTAAGGGAGCAAAAAGACAGGACCTACTACCCATATGTAATTGCATGTGTGCAGAAGTCAAACAGAACATTTTAAAACTAAAAAAGACTTTAAATATGGTGCAGTGAATACTTATTTACTTTGTGCTCAATGCATGCTTCTTTTCAATATCCTATAAAATAACAATGTAGGGATAAGCTCACAATGTCAAAAGGAATGGGGAAAGTGATAGCAGCAACAAATTTTAAGAAGAGAGCAAATGGACAAGTCGTAACAGACTTCACAAAACAGAGAAACATAGAAGCCAGCCCATGGCATAAACACTCCCACCATGGGTGGTTTCAAGCTTCTACTATAATGTTAGCAAACACAGACTTGGGATGAGATGAGCCCACCATTTCTAGAGAGATGATTCAAGCAGGCTCCAGCACACCTCTGGTTAGAGCCAATTAAGCAGTAGAGGTGTTAGCATTCTTTTTCAGCAGCTATTATATGGAGATGTTCCAGAGAGACCTAGGACTCAGAGACTTGAGGCTCAGAGAGGAAGGAAGCGCAGCACTCAAAAGGAGGGCTATGTGGACATGTTTTTTATGCTACAGCCCCTTTTTCCTTTTGGCTGGAGATGGGAGAATCCTTTATGAGTAAACTGAAACTCAAGCAGAAAGATCAATAGACAGGGCATTGGGGGAGTTTCTCAGTGAAACACAGCAACCACATCACACCAAAGTGAAGCCCATAATCAAGATGCTCCACTCTTGCCCCAGAGCCTTCAGTCAGCATTTTAGTGCATCACTTTAAACAATAAACATAAAATCATATTGGTGTTGGTACATTAATATTACTACTATTATTTTTGTGCTAAGTACTATGCTAAGCAAAATAAGTCAGACGGAGAAAGACAAACACTGTATAATATCACTTATATGTGGAATCTAAAATACAACAAACTAGTGAATATAACAAAAAAGAAATAGACTCAGAGATACAAAGAGCAAACTGGTGGTTACCAGTGGGGAGAGAGAAGGATAGAAGTTGATATAGGGACAGGTGAGTAAGAAGTATGAATTACTAGGTATAAAATGAGCTAAAAGGATATATTGCACAGCACAGGGAATATAGCCAATGTTTTATAATGACTATAAGTGAAGTATAACCTTTAAAAATTGTGAATCACTATATTGTATCAGATCAGATCAGATCAGTCGCTCAGTCGTGTCCGACTCTTTGCAACCCCATGAATCGCAGCACGCCAGGCCTCCCTGTCCATCACCAACTCCCGGAGTTCACTCAGACTCACGTCCATCGAGTCAGTGATGCCATCCAGCCATCTCATCCTCTGTCCTCCCCTTCTCCTCCTGCCCCCAATCCCTCCCAGCATCAGAGTCTTTTCCAATGAGTCAACTCTTTGCATGAGGTGGCCAAAGTACTGGAGTTTCAGCTTTAGCATCATTCCTTCCAAAAAAATCCCAGGGCTGATCTCCTTCAGAATGGACTGTTGGATCTCCTTGCAGTCCAAGGGACTCTCAAGAGTCTTCTCCAACACCACAGTTCAAAAGCATCAATTCTTCGGTGCTCAGCCTTCTTCACAGTCCAACTCTCACATCCATACATGACCACAGGAAAAGCCATAGCCTTGTCTAGACAAACCTTTGTTGGCAAAGTAATGTCTCTGCTTTTGAATATGCTATCTAGGTTGGTCATAACTTTCCTTCCAAGGAGTAAGCATCTTTTAATTTCATGGCTGCAGTCACCATCTGTAGTGATTTTGGAGCCCAGAAAAATAAAGTCTGACACTGTTTCCACTGTTTCCCCATCTACTTCCCATGAAGTGATGGGACCACATGCCATGATCTTCGTTTTCTGAATGTTGATACATCAACTATACTTCAATTTAAAAGTATTGTTATTATAAAACTGTTAGTATAGTACGGGATAAAGAATGAGTGTACTGTGGGATATTCAGCTATCTTCTCTGTCCTTGTGAACTAGAATTCTTAATGCAGAAGAAAGGAGACTAAATGTAATATAATGTAATGTAATATAGAAGGAGCTGAACTCTCATACTCATATTTATGGTCAAGTAATCAAAGCTATCAGGGCAGATCAATCGAGAAAGAAAAGTGTTAAGACAATTGGATATTCACATGCTAAAAATATAAGCTTTGATTCATAGTCATACCATACACAAAAACTACCTCAGAATGGATCCCAGACATAAACATGTATGCGTGCTCAGTCATATTGGACTCTGTGATCCCATGGACTGTAGCCCCCCAGGATCCTCTGTTCACAGAACTTTCCAGGCAAGAACACTGGAATGGATTGTCATTTCCTACACTGGGGCATCTTCCCAACCCAGGGATCAAACTCGAGTCTCCTGCTTTACAGGCAGATTCTTTATCGCTGAGCCACCAAGAAAGCAATACAGACATAAATGTTAGCACTAAAACTACAAAGGCTCTAGAGGAAAGCATAGAAGGTAATCTTTATGGCTTTGGATTAGATACGACACCCAGAAGTAGAATATATAAAATAAAAAAACTGATAAATTGAGTATTTTTTAAATAAATTTCACCAAAATTAAAACCTTTATTCAAAATATGCAGCTAAATAATGAAAAAGAAACACACAGACTGGGATAAAATATTTGTAACACATATATGATGAAAGACTTTTATTCAGGTTTTAAAAAAGATTTTTGAAACTCAATAAGATGCCAAACAATCCACCAAAATACTAGATAAACTATTTGAATAGATGCAAAGAAAAATACATACATGATTGACAAGCACATGAAAAAGTGTTCAACATCAGTAAACATCAGGGAAAAGCAAATCATCATGTACTAGTAATCATCATGTACTAGTACATGAGCTACTAGTACAGAGCAAACAGATTGCCTGTAATCAAAAATACTACTGAATACTAGCCAAGATACCAAAAAAACTGGATTTTCTATGTTTGCTGGTGGAAAAACAATCTGGAAACTTTGGAAACCAATGTGATGTGCTTCTATCCCTAGGTATTTACCTGAGATATGTGAAAACTTATATCACCCAAAGATTTAAATGACCGTAGCAGCATTACTTTTAATAGCCAAAAACCTGGAAACAATTCAAATATATATCAATTGATAAATAGACAAATAAGATGTGGTATATCCATATGATCAAACACTAGTCACTAACAAAAAAGAATGGATTATTTTTACATACTACAATGTGAATGAGCCTCAAAAACAGTGTGCTTAGTGAAAAATGCTAGACACAAATGGCTTCAAATATTGTATAATATTTGAAGCAAATTCATAGACACAGAAAGCAGATAAATGGTTCCCTGGGATTGGATTGTGGCAGTGCAGTTAGACACAAGGGAAGTATTTGGGATGATGAAAATGTTCAAAAGCTGGATTGTGGTGATGGTTGCACAACTCTATAAATTTATTAAAAAATCAATAAATTGTAGTTATAATGGGAACATTTTATGATATGTAAATTATTCTTCAATAAGGCTGTTAAAACATAAGGAAACCAAAAAGCATATTAAATAAGTGAACAAAAATGAAATGTGACATCTAGCATGACATCTTTGACAATGAATCTAGAAAGAAATATTAATATAAAGAAGTGGTTATAATTTGACTTTTTTTTCACATTTATTCAAAATTCCCTTAGTCTTCATATCCCATTGAGTAAAAAGGACATCATACTAAGAGATGGCCCACTGTTTCTAATTTTAGGACTATCTCTTCCTATGGGGTTTCCTACTTTCTGCAGTCTTCCATAGTTAATTCAAGAAGTCCGTATCAGTATCTCACTGACATCATAAACTAACCTCTCAAACAGAATTATCTCATGGGATCATTTAGAAGACAGTGTTCTTCTCATTGTTTAGCTCCTTTTGTTAATATCCATGTATGAGCTATGATGCAGTCCATGGGGTGGCTAACAGTCGGACACAACTGAGCAACTTCACTTTCACTTTTCACTTTCACGCATTGGAGAAGGAAATGGCAACCCACTCCAGTGTTCTTGCCTGGAGAATCCCAGGGACGGGGGAGCCTGGTGGGCTGCCGTCTGTGGGGTCGCACAGAGTCGGACACGACTGAAGTGACTTAGCATAGCATAGCATGAGCTATGAAGCAAATTATGAGACATGGAATGAACCTAAGTCCATCAATAAATGAATGGATACAGAAAATGTGGTGTATATATACACAAATGGAATATTATTCAGCATAAAAAGATAAATATAGCCATTTGCAGCAATATGGATGGACCTAGAGATTACCATACTAAGTGAAGTAAGTCAGGAAAGGAAAGACAAATATTATATACATCACTTATTGTTGTTGCTGTTGTTCAGCCTCTCAGTCATGTCCGACTCTTTGCGACCCCATGGGCTGGCAGCATGCCCAGCTTCCATGTCACTTATATATGGAATCTAAAAAAATAATACAAATGAACTTATTTACAAAACAGAAACAGACTCACAGACATAGAAAACAACCTTATTGTTACCATAGGGGTAAACAGGGAAGGAGGGATAAATTAGGAGCATGGGATTAACAGATATACATTGCTATGTATAAAATGGATAAATAACGAGAATCTACTGTATAGCACAGGGAACTATATTCAGTATCTTATAATAACTTATAGTGGGAAAGGATCTGAATATATATATATATGTATAACGGAATCACTTTGCTGTACACCTGAAACCAACACAGCATTGTAAATCAACTATACTTCAATCAAAATGTGATGTCATTTTAGTGATTCTACACATGAGATTAATGCTCTTATAGCTACTTTTAAAATTGATATTATACAATATAAATGATATTGCACAATATGAATGGCAAAATTTATGCTAGAACTTTAAATTTTTCAATTTCCCCTTACTTACAATGACATAAAATGGAAAATAAAGAACATCATAAAGGTTCAAGAGAAAGTCTCTGGAAGTGAGGAAAAAACTTCCTATTTTATCACCTTTAACATTTTTTCCCAGCTTTTTCAACAAAGACTTTGTCTTTTCATTTTTCATTTGACCCCATAAATTATGGACCTGGCCATAACCTGAAGGTACCATTTTGATTAGGACAGTGTTGCTAACGTACAAGAGAGATCAGTTACTGATAACATGAGAGGGGCCTCAATATCATGATTTTTACCAAAGACTCTGGCTGAGACTTATGCACAGTTCCACTCCCTATATTTGCAGATTACAGGACAAGAGTAGAAGTGGAGGATGATATATGACATGGCTGAATATTAAAAGTTGTTGAAAAGGTTAACAAATTCTTAAATAAAATATGTTCTACCCTCTAGCCTTGAAAAAAAAAAATACTCCTTTCTTACAACTGAAAGGTGAGTCTAAGACATCTTAGAATTCTGTTCTGGTATGTGAAGATGTAAGGCTTGCCAACTCTGGTCCCCAGTTCCCAGCTGTGATGTGATCTCATTTTCTTTCCACCTCTAGCTTCATCCCAGACCAAGAAAATTTCATGCTAATGTGTGTAGACACCATAGCTGACACATTCCAGCTCCATCTACACCCCCACAAATAGCCACCCCTTGCTTCCCTTCTCCTTAGACCTACTACTGAGAGATGGACTATACCAATGGACAACAGCCAGACCAGCTATAAAAATAGAATTCTGACCCCACACACCTCAGCAATCAGTCCAGGAGTCAATCCCCTTATCTATTACTACAATAAACAGCCCAGGAAGCCAGCTGGCTGTAAGTCAGATTTGGAGAAAGCCAAATGGTTATCTCCAGGGACAATCCAAGAAGCTAAACAAAAACATCTGTAACAATCAGCCCCAAGTGGCCAGGTCTTGATTAATAACTGATGTCTTCCCAAATATTTCCTCTGCTTCCAATCTAGGACCAGCCAGAGACAGCCCAACATGCAGAGTGGAGGGCAATGGATGGATACTTATAACAGGAAACATTAAGGCTAGTCCAACTTGACAGGATCCTTGGGGAAGGTAAGCCAAGGTAATAAGATATTGAGGGTGGGAAATAAGAAATGTGATAAGTTATCAAAGGTGGGGAATTTTTTGCTAAACCGACCCAGGAGAACTCTTGCTAAAACAGGGCTAAGCAGGCTAAGGACAGATCCCCAGAACAAAATCAAGTGAAAAAGCATACTGAAAGGAGCCTGACTCAACTTTGTTCAAAAACGAGTCTTTGTTAAGTGCTCCTCACTCTCCTTTTTATTTCTTCTAATTTCTATGTATTTATTTTGATGAAGAGTATATATATTTAAGCCACATGATGTGACATCTTGGTACTGGTATATGTTGTGAAAAAATAACCACAGTCAAACTAATCAACATATCCATCATTCCATACCTACTATTGTGTGTGTGGTGAAGATCTGAAATCCTTGCTCTTAGCAAATTTCAAGTATACAATGTATTATTATTAACTCTGTAGTCACCATACTGTAGGTCTCCAGAATTTATTTAACTTCTACCTGAAAGTTTATAGCCTTTGACCAACATCTCCCAGTAACCACCAGTCTACTCTCTGTTACTACAAGTTTGACCATTTTTTTTCCACATATAAATAAATTCATGCAACAGTTGTTTTTCTGTTTATAGCTTATTTAACATAATGTCTTCCTGTTTCATTCACACTGATGCAATTGCCAAGATTTCCTACATTTTTAAGACTGAATAATACTCTCTCTCTCTCTCTCTCTCTCTCTATATATATATATATATACACACACACACCCAAAGCCTTTGACTGTGTGGATCACAAGAAACTGTGGAAAATTCTGAAAGAGATGGGAATACCAGACCACCTGACCTGCCTCTTGAGAAAGCTGTATGCAGGTCAGGAAGCAACAGTTAGAACTGGACATGGAAAAACAGACTGGTTCCAAATAGGAAAAGGAGGACATCAAGGCTGTATATTGTCACCCTGCTTATTTAACTTATATGTAGAGTACATCATGAGAAATTCTGGGCTGGAAGAAGCACAAGCTGGAATCAAAATTGCTGGGAGAAATATCAATCACCTCAAATATGCAGATGACACCACCTGTATGGCAGAAACCAAAGAAGGACTAAAGAGCCTCTTGATGAAAGTGGAAGAGGAGAGTGAAAAAGTTGGCTTAAAGCTCAACATTCAGAAAACGAAGATCATGGCATCTGGTCTCATGACTTCATGGCAAATAGATGGGGAAACAGTGGAAACAGTGGCTGACTTTATTTTTGGGGGCTCCAAAATCACAGCAGATGGTGATTGCAGCCATGAAATTAAAAGATGCTTACTCCTTGGATGGAAAGTTGTGACCAACCTAGGCAGCATATTAAAAAGCATAGACATTACTTTGCCAACAAAGGTCCATCCAGTCAAGGCTATGGTTTTTCCAGTAGTCATGTATGGATGTGAGAGTTAAACTATAAAGAAAGCTGAGCACCGAAGAATTGATGCTTTTGAACTGTGGTGTTGGAGAAGACTCTTGAGAGTCCCTTGGACTGCAAGGAGATCCAACCAGTCCATCCTAAAGGAGATCAGTCCTGGGTGTTCATTGGAAGGACTGATGTTGAAGCTGAAACTCCAATACTTTGGCCACCTGATGTGAAGGGCTGACTCATTTGAAAAGAGCCTGATGCTAGGAAAGATTGGGGGCAGGAGGAGAAGGGGACAACAGAGGATGAGATGGTTGGATGGCATCAATGACTCAATGGACGTGAGTTTGGGTTAACTCCAGGAGTTGGTGATGGACAGGCAGGCCTGGCATGCTGCAGTTCATGGGGTCGCAAAGAGTCAGGCATAACTGAGCAACTGAACTGAACTGAACATATATATTATTTATGCCCTCATCTATCAGTGGACACTAACATTGTTCTGTATCTTGTCTACCATGAATAATGCTGCAATGAATATAAGAAGACAAATATCTTTCCATGATTTTATTTCCTTTGGATATATACCCAGAAATGGGATCATATGATAGCCAGGGCCAACAGCATGCAAGTCTCTTGCTGTAGGAGTTCGCTTCAGGCATGCAGCAGGAAAGTCTTATGTCAGGAGTCAGGGCCAGCTTCCGGTTCATGAGCAGCCGTGGGGGCCTGGCTCTTGATGTGCACCTGTGTGGCTGTAGGGGTTAGCCACACGCACACGTGTTATGGTGAAGGTTGGCTGCAGGGAGCCTGGACTGGCACTGTGCACATACACACCCTGCAGAGGTGTGGCTGGCTAACTGCAGCAGAGTAAATACCAGGATCCAGAGCCAGGGGCCCCTCTGGCAGCACTGGCTGACAGGGGGCTCTAGCAGGAGGTGAGGGCAGAGAGGGACTCAAGTAGCTGAAGTCTACAAATGCAAAAACCCATGGAGCCCTCAGGGGTGAAATCTGCAAGGGACCCTCAGCATCCACAGGGATTGCTGAAGTCCTCAGTGGTGAAGGCTGCCGGGTGCTCTGCAGAGCGGGCCCCTGGGAGCTGCAGTCACTCGCACCCTGTGACTGAACGGTGAATGGTGACCTTCGTCCTTGTTCTATCCATCTCTAGATGTCTCGGTCTGCCAATCTTTGAGGATGGTAAAGCCAAAGCAGGTTTCAGGCAGTGCCCAAATAACTGGGGAGGCTGGATGCTTACCCTGGTGAGGGGAGGTCTCTCTGTCCAGGGAGTTTCCTCTTGGCACTGCATGGTGCCGGTCTGGGTATGGGATGGTGCAGGCAAAGTGGAACTGTTCTTTCTACCTTTTTTGTGTGGCTGTTGTTGTTGTTGCTTGGTCACTCAGTTGTATCTGACTCTTTGCAACCTCATGGACTGTAGCCCACCAGGCTCCTCTGTCCATGGGATTCCCCAAGAATACTAGAGTGGGTTGGCATTTCCTTCTCCATTTGTGTGGCTATTCCCGGGTGTTTTGCTCCATTGTGACACTGAAGTTTCTTAAGTGGACTCCAGACTTTTCCCAGAGATACTTTCATTCATGGGTAGCTGCCTAATTATTGTTCTTTGTGGGGAGACAGGGGCTGGAGTCTCCTACTCTGCCATCGTGGTGATGTCATCCAACTTCACTCTGTTTCTCACTCTCTGCCTGAGTTAGGCAGTGGACCTACCTAGGAGCTATTGCTGCTAAAGTCATTCCTTTCCCCTCACTTCCACTGTGGGAGGCGGGGCTCGGGGAGGGGGAAGCACAGAGCTTAGAGCCTGGCTGACTGGAGTTTGAATATGGGTTCTGCTACTAACGGCTGTAGGATCTTTTGCAAATCATCTGTCCTGGTTTATTTTATTTTATTTCTTGGTTGAACCTCACATCTTATAGGATTTTAGTTCCCCAATCAGGAGTCAAACTTGAGTCCCCAACAATGAGAGCTAAGTCCCAGCCACCAAGGAATTCCTTGTGCTGATTTAAATCATGTGTTCTTATTTATGCCATTTTTTTATGTATAAAACGGAGTGATAATATCTGACTGGAATAATTGATACTTATATTAGCAATGGTATATAGTTGTTATATAAGTATTTACTACTCCCCTTCCTGCTACTACTACTACTATTACGGTCATTTTCTATTCTTTAACTCAGCACTTTATCAGTTCTATTTTACTTGGTCTGGTGCTCAGTTCCTGTAAAATTTTTGCTAAACAAGTGTATCGCATTGTGTATTTGTGTAGCTAAGAGAATTCTCAAGCATGCGCGTGCACACACACACACACACACACACACTGCATGTTAGAAAACAATCTTGTCTTGACAGGAAGAAGGATAATAACACCCAATGGGTCTTTTTCATTTCTAATTTCAGTCACTCTATGGTCCTGCAATTACTGTAGCCAACTAATCAACTAAACGTAATTATGCAGAATTCCAAACGTATTATGAAGTAATAAGGCCTTTATTTTTCATTGTGCCCTGAATGCTTGTATCATTAAAGATATACAAACAGAATTTAATTTGGGCCCACAGAATAGAAAGTCAAAGGAATGAAAGAGCAGATAAGAAGGTCTAATTTTTTTTCTTTCTTAGCTCTGAAATATACAAACACTTGCATCTTATTTTTAAAATGTGTGAAGAACCTCACAGGGGCCAAATCATAGAGGGGACTCACCTTATGTACCCCAATATTGGAGGATTTTATTCTTGAGTCCATTGAGAACAACTGAAAGTAGATATCAAAAGTCTCTGATGAGATGCAAATGATAAAGTGTCCTGGAAAATCTAAACAGATCTGTATCAAGATCACTGGGACACATCCTGATTGTCTCATAGCCTGGAAAACGTGTCTAACTCCACAGTTTTCTAAGTCAAGACTGTATGCTGCTGCTGCTGCTGCTGCTAAGTTGCTTCAGTCGTGTCCGACTCTGTGTGACCCCAGAGATGGCAGCCCAACAGGCTCCCCCGTCCCTGGGATTCTCCAGGCAAGAACACTGCAGTGGGTTGCCATTTCCTTCTCCAATGCATGAAAGTGAAAAGTGAAAGGTGAAGTCGCTCAGTCGTGTCCGACTCCTAGCAACCCCATGGACTGCAGCCTACCAGGCTCCTCCATCCATAGGATTTTCCAGGCAAGAGTACTGGAGTGGAGTGCCATTGCCTTCTCCGCAAGACTGTATATAAACTGCAAAATTAATTCTAGAAGCATATTAACAAAAAGCAGATAAGAGCAGAGGGTTTTACAGAGTAGTTCTGATATAACTCCTACAGCATATCATTAAACAAAATAATGAATGTCGTCCTGGTCTGTAATCTGTACTACAGTGGATTAAGCAGAGTTACCATTATCTCTAATGATGTAACCCACTAAAATTCTCATAATGAGAGCAGGACAAAGTTATTCATCTTACCCAACATCTTCAGTAAACAGGCTAGTCCAGTGGCTAGCAGTGCCTGCTTTGCAGAGAAAACCAAACAAAGCAGCGGCATCCTCCTTCAAATAGAAAAGAACAGAAAATCTCACAATTAATTTGGGAATGATTTTAACAACTCTTTTCTGAATTCAAGGCTGAAGTATGGTGAGACCAAACTCTGTCTGCAAACATTAACAAAACCATAAGTTATTTTAAATGCTAGATGTATTATAGCCCACTGTTTGCCCTGCAACATGCACTGATTTTAATCAGCACAATACACAGATTTATTCTGTGTCCTCTCAGATCTCTTTTTATATTTCTGTTTAAATTTTCCTGGAGAATACTGAGCATAGCTAAACATTCATTCTCTAGGCAAAACCATGTATGAATGTGGATTCCAAACTACGTCCTTTCTGTTTTACCCTATATGGGCATACATTAAAATTCAGACTAACTTTGTGAGGGGCTGTCATAAATAAAAGAGAAAAAATAAGAAGTGTTTAAATCCAACAAGTTGGTGCTCATATTACAGGATCCAGGCAGGAAACACGCCGAATTTTCCTCCAGCTCGTTACTCTTACGCAGCTTCTTTTCTCTTAGAAGTTAGAAGAATGTTGAACATTCTTAAACATCAAAACCAAATTACTCTTAAAAAAGGAACATTTATCAGAAAAAATATAAATTGGTTGCTGGAAAGTGGAGCTATGAGAATAAAGGAATCTGAAGTGAAATGAGAGATTAAAGCTAGAAAACATCACTAATGAGGAATGGAATCTCCTTTCATGCACGTTGGAGCTTGCATGCATGTGTTCATTTCTCCCAAATGTCTGAGTTGCTTAGGTGAGCCATGCCATTAGCTTTGCCAGGCGAGTTTTCCCTTTGCCTCCTATGGTTTATGATACGAGACATTTTTCCCCCTTATTCTTCTGTCGAAGTTTTGTAATTCTGCTCTGTGTTCCAAACTGCCCACCCTGCCTTTCCTGCTCTGATGACTAAGCTGGGAATACAGAAAAGGTATACCCCTGTCTGTGATAGGGCTAAGACACAGTAAACAGAAGCAAAAAGCAAGGAGACTGCTTCTTGTCTGCCCAGGAGAGACCACAGTATTCTAGCAGAATACAGAGGCATTTCAGCAAGGTTTCCAAGACCCACTCTAATACACTGGAATTCTCAGCACCCAAGTCAGAATGAGGGTAGGGGAGGCGTGTGCAGCTGCTCTCTTCAGCTCCCACCAAAACACACACACACAATGACAGTGTTTTAGGGACAGAAAATTATTCAAACAAGTCCTACCTTGCCAATTCATCCTTCCATTTTTCAGCCCTCCCCTCATCTAATTGAGATATTTCATGCCTCCAATGGTCTTCAGTTCAGTTCAGTCACTCAGTTGTGTCTGACTCTTTGCAACCCCATGACTGTAGCACACCAGGCCTCCCAGTCATTTGAGAGTTTACCCAAACTCATGTCCATTGAGTCATTGATGCCATCCAACCATCTCATCCTCTCTTGTCCCCTTCTTCTCCTGCCCTCAATCTTTCCCAGCATCAGGGTCTTTTCAAATGAGTCAGCCCTTCACATCAGGTGGCCAAAGTATTGGAGTTTCAGCTTCAACATCAGTCCTTCCAATCAACACCCATAACTGATCTCTTTTAGGATGGACTGGTTGGATCTCCTTGCAGTCCAAGGGACTCTCAAGAGTCTTCTCCAACACCACAGTTCAAAAGCATCAATTCTTTGGCGCTCAACTTTCTGTACAGTCCAACTCTCACATCCAAACATGACTACTGGAAAAAACATAGCCTTGACTAGATGGACCTTTGTTGGCAAAGTAATGTCTCTGCTTTTAATATGCTGTCTAGTTTGGTCATAACTTTCCTTCTAAGGAGTAAGCATCTTTTAATTTCATGGCTGCAGTCACCATCTGCAGTGATTTCGGAGCCCCAAAAATAAAGTCTGACACTGTTTCCACTGTTTCCCCATCTATTTGCCATGAAGTCATGGGACCAAATGACATAATCTTCGTTTTCTGAATGTTGATCTTTAAGCCAACTTTTTCACTCTCTTCTTTCACTTTCATCAAGAGTCTCTTTGGTCCGTCTTTGCTTTCTGCCATACAGGTGGTGTCATCTGCATATCTGAGGTTATTGAGATTTCTCCAGGCAATCTGGATTCCAGCTTGTGCTTCTTCCAGTCCAGCATTTCTCATGATGTACTCTACATATAAGTTAAATAAGCAGGGTGACAATATACAGCCTTGACGTACTCCTTTTCCTATTCAGAACCAGTGTGTTGTTCCACGTCCAGTTCTAAGTGTTGCTTCCTGACCTGCATACAGCTTTCTCAAGAGGCAGTCAGGTGGTCTGGTGGTATTCCCATCTCTTTCAGAATTTTCCACAGTTTATTGTGATCCACACAGTCAAAGGCTTTGGCATAGTCAATAAAGCAGAAATAGATGTTTTTCTGGAACTCTCTTACTTTTTCAATGAGCCAACGGATATTGGCAATTTTGTCTTTGGTTCTTCTGCTTTTTCTAAAACCAGCTTGAACATCTGGAAGTTCACAATTCACATATTGTTGAAGCCTGACTTGGAGAATTTTGAGCATCACTTTACTAGCATTTGAGATGAGTGCAATTGTGCGGTAGTTTGAGAACTCTTTGGCATTGCCTTTCTTAGGAATTGGAATGAAAACTGACCTTTTCCAGTCCTGTGGCCACTGCTGAGTTTTCCAAATTTGCTGGCATACTGAGCAAATCACTTTCACAGCATCATCTTTTAGGATTTGAAATAGATCAACTGGAATTCCATCACCTCCACTAGCTTTGTTTGTAGTGATGCTTCCTAAGGCCCATTTGACTTCACATTCCAGGATGTCTGGCTCTGGGTGAGTGATCACGCCATTGTGATTATCTGCATCATGAAGATCTTTTTTGTACAGTTCTTCTGTGTATTCTTGCCACCTCTTCTTAATATCTACTGCTTCTGTTCCGTCCCTACCCTTTCTGTCCTTTATTGAGCCCATCTTTGCATGAAATGTTCCCTTGGTATCTCTAATTTTCTTGAAGAGATCTCTAGTCTTTCCCATTGTTTTCCTGTATGTCTTTCTATTGTTTTCCTCTATTTCTTTGCACTGATCACTGAGGAAGGCTTTCTTATCTCTCCTTGCTATTCTTTGGAACTCTGCCTTCAAATGGGTATATCTTTCCTTTTCTCCTTTGCTTTTCACTTATCTTCTTTTCACAGCTATTTTTAAGGTCTCCAGACAGCCATTTCACCTTTTTGCATTTCTTTTTCTTGGGAATGGTCTTTATCGCTGTCTCCTGTACAATGTCACAAACCTCCATCCATAGTTCATCAGGCATTCTGTCTATCATGTCTAGTCCCTTAAATCTATTTCTCACTTCCACTGTATAATTGTAAGGGATTTGATTTAGGTCATACCTGAATGGACCTCACAGATACTGAGACAGAACTGTGTTTGAGATCTCCTGTGGAGGTATGGGTCATCAGTGGGCTGCCAAAGGGACAGGGGCTCTGGGTGCAGCAGACTTGGGTATGGCATAAGCCCTCTTGGAGGAGGTCGCCATTAACCCCACCATAGCGCTGCCAGGACTGGGAAATAAACTCTTGGAGGGCACAAACAGAACATTGTGCATCAGGACCCAGGAGAAAGGAGCAGTGACCCCAGACCTGCCTGTGAGTGTCCAGGAGTCTCCAGCAGAAGCGTGGGTTTGGTGGTGGCCTGCTGCAGGGTTGGGGGCACTGAGTGTAGCAGTACATGCATGGGATCTTTTGCAGGAGGTCACCATTATCTTCTTTACCAATGGTCTTAGCTTCCAGGTTAATGATAATAATGATAGCTGATCACCCTCAAATTGCTCATGCCTGAGACTTCTGGAAGAACAACTCCAGAGGAAACTAAGAAATTCTTTACTAAAAGGACTCAGATATGGGGCCCCCTAACATACTGCTGCTACTGCTGCTCCTAAGTTGCTTCAGTCATGTCCAACTCTGTGCGACGCCATAGACAGCAGCCCACCAGGCTCCCCCATCCCTGGGGTTCTCCAGGCAAGAACACTGGAGTGGGTTGCCATTTTCTTCTCCAATGCATGAAAGTGAAAAGTGAAAGTCAAGTCGCTCAGTAGTGTCCGACTCTTAGCGACCCCATGGACTACAGCCTGCCAGGCTCCTCCATCCATGGGATTTTCCAGGCAAGAGTACTGGAGTGGGTCTCCGAAACATACTGCAGGTCTTTGTAAAGAAAGGATAGTCCAGGTACAAGAGCTCAAATGCCTTGACCGCCCGCACGCTGCCCCCAACCTCCATACACAGGATATCCAGAAGGAGCCATCACAGCAAGAAAGACTCTTTCTTCTTCCCCAGTCTCATTCTGGCCAATCAAATAACATTAATATATGGCTTTTTATTGGGCTTCCCTGGTAACTCAGATGGTAAAGAATCTGCCTGCAATGCAGGAGCACCAGGTTCGATCCCTGGGTTGGGAAGATCCTCTGGAGGAAGGAATGGCTACCCATTCCAGTATTCTTGTCTGGAGAATTCCATGGACAGAGGAGCATGGCAGGCTACAGTCCATAGGGCTACAAAGAGTCAGACACGACTGAATGACTGACACACACAGACACACACAGCCTTTTGTTAGTATGAAAATCATGTTATCAGAAAAAACAGAGTTTAGAGATTCTCCAACAGCATGATGAGTCTCCTCTGAGAACTGTCAATAAATAACAGAGCCAGGACAGGCTTAGGTGTGGGCAAAACGGATTGCTAACCTGGCCCTTCACTTTCAAGAACCCCTTATAGTGTAAACTCATCCTCCCAACAGTGTCTGAAAGAACACATAGGTCAGCAGAATGTAAAAGTTCTCTTTATTAAAAGATGTCCTTACGAAAACAAAAAGACAGAGAGTGTGAGAAAATATGCACAATACTTATATCAGACAAAGCCTTATATGCAAGAATGTATTAAGAATTTCCATAGATTAGTATTGAATAAAAGACAACTAGCTCAATTGTTTTCAAGTGGGCAAAAGACCTGAAAAAACACATCATAAAAGAAAATAGACAATGCCAATCAGCACATGATAAGAGGCTCAATGTCATTTATCATCAAGGAAATGAACATTAAAACCAAAATATAATACTAATTTACACCCAGAAGAATGGCCAAAATAAAGTAGATAGAAATTCCAAGTTTTAGCAAAGATGAGCAGCAATTGGAATTCTCATACAAAATATCACTTTGGGACACTGTTTGGAAGTTTCTTATAAAGTTAAACCTATGGGTCCAACCATATGATCAAATAATTCCACTCCTAGGTATTTACCATAGAAAAATGGAAACATATGTCCATACAATGAATTGTATGGGAATGTTTACAGCAGCTTTATTCATAATAGCCCCAAACTGGAAACAACCAAATATTCAGCAAGAAGAGAAAGGTTACATAACTACAATAAATATATTTTAAAT
Organism: Bos grunniens; assembly: GCF_055505025.1. Lineage (NCBI taxonomy): Eukaryota > Metazoa > Chordata > Mammalia > Artiodactyla > Bovidae > Bos > Bos grunniens. The sequence goes on from NC_141170.1 coordinate 76,279,477, forward strand.
GTGTTTTTCAGCAATATAAACAACTACACACTACACAAAGTAAAATGATTTAATCTCAAAAACATTATTACATCTAGCAAAAAAAAACATGAAATTGTACACACCATTTACATGAAATGCTAAAACAGATAAAATGAATCAACAGAAACAGAAATTGAAATGGTGGTTGCCTCTGGCTTTCTAAGGATCGACTAAACAAAGAGACAGAAAATGTGTTCTGTCATGATGAAATTTTTAATATCTTGAGTGAGATAGTGGTTAAATAAAAGTACACACATTTGTCAAAAGTTATCTAATTTTACACCTAAATCTTGCATTTTATTATACCAAGTGGTGCATTATTGAATGAGTTTGTATTAAAAAATTAACTGTAAGAAAAAATTATCAAAATCCAGATTTTACTCCATTTAAAATGATGAGTATGTCTGCCACTCAGTAATTGGTGCTCAGCACTGACAAAGTAAACACATATCTAGGGGAAAAGCTCTTCCTCTGCCATCTTCTGTTTTGTCTATGAGGCCTGCAAATTAGACAAAAGATAGATTAACAGAAAAATGTTTTTTTCGTGTACACACAGAAGCCAACAAAAGAAGTAGCTGGTTCATTATATGATTAAAGTTTTTAAGGCTTATATATTTAGTTCAGTAAGAGAAAGTTACTTTAGACCATCACTGTCAAGAGAACATAAATAATGTATAACTTTGATTACAACAATATAATTAGTGATTTTGCTGAAAAGTTCCATGGTTTTTTCCTGTTCATAAGAAATTGGGACCTTTACAGTAACTTCTGCTTTATCCTTACTCACCATTCTTAATTCTGGAAGGCTTTCTGAGAAGCTTGGAATGTTGTTATCTTCTATCTTGATCTAGATCAAATTCTTGAGCAGGCTTTCTACCTACCAATGTTCTTTATGAACTGGTGGGAAAGCACAATACAAATACTTATTTTCTCAATTTTAAGTGTAATTCATTGTGAATTTTCTCCAAATTTCTACAACTGTATAATCTGACCAAGAATGAGGAACAGTTTTCTCTCTCTTGTTGCCTACGTTCCTACCCCACCGTGTCCACACATTTATGCTGCTGGTTTAATAGTACTACTTTAGGCTGGCAAGTTCAACGTTTCTTGAGTGGCATGACTGAGTGGGTGCCAGAAGATGTTGGATTTACTGTGAAGCTAAGGAAACTTGCTTCAGAAGCCCTCACTTGCACACATCCACTACGAGGCCCTAGAAGGGGCCCTAGCAACATGTTCTCATGGTGATGTGCTTTTCTGAATTTTGCAAAAGGGAGGCCCCACCCCTCCAATTTGACTTCTCCCATTCACATACTCTTAATAACACAGGGTAATGTTGAAATAGCTATGGACTTTAAGAAAAAAAAAATCTAGCTAGGGAAAATCTGACTTGGGCTCCTTCTAGTTTGTATTTCGTGAGATATAATTGCATGATTTGCAATCATCTCCATCTACAATCAGTCTCGTACTAGCTTTCCAGTGAACAAATTCTCCTTTTGATCCCTGTGCAAACTCACCCAGCACATCAATGCAAAGGTCAGAGTAAGAGACTGCATGAAGGAATGATGTTATTAACATTTGTGATGGTTTTTTTCTCATTCTTGATGAGTAGTCACTTACATACCTAATTTTACATGTATGAATTTGTATTCTTTATCCTTGAGAAGATCTCCTGGGGCTTCTCTGATGGCTCAGTGATAAAGAATCTGCCTGCCATTGCAGGAGACAGGGGTTAGATCCCTGGTCCGGGAAGATCTCATATGACGTGGAGCCACAAAACTCATGCTCTACAACTACTGGGCCTGTGCTCTGGAGCCCAGGAGCTGCAACTATTGAGTCCACGAGTCACAGCCACTGAAGCCTTTGCTTCCTAGAGCTTGTGCTCCACAAGAGAAGCCACTACAGTGAGAAGCCTTCACACCGCAACTGGAGAGCAGCCCCTACTCGCGACAGCTGGAGAAAAGCTCACACAGTGATATGGGGAACACATGTATACCTGTGGCGGATTCATTTTGATATTTGGCAAAACTAATACAATTATGTAAAGTTTAAAAATAAAATAAAATTAAGAAAAATAAATAAATAAAAATAAAGACCCAGCACAGCCAAAAATAAATAAAATTATATTTTAAGAAAAAGATATCCAAAATTACATAAGGTTCTGACCGCATAAAATCCTGACATGTTCTTCATAAAAATTCAGTAAATGTTTGGTGCTCAATTTTATTAAAAAACTTCAAGTTAAGATGGTGAATTAAATTCCTCAATCTCTAAATACCACTTTGGTATATCAGAAAGTTTTGCGGGAAAGCATAGACTTCAGATTCAGATAGAAATGAGTTTATACCCTTCCTCTTAGTAATTTAAACTCAAACAAGTTATTCAATTCCCTTGGGCCTTACTTTCCTCATCTGTAAAGTGAGGCTAATAATACTTACTTTGCAGAATTACACTGAGGATGAAGTAAGATGAGATACATATAACAATGAATCATGGGACTAAGGCTACAAAAAGCATCTAGAAAAGTGTTGGGGATTTGGTGTAGGGGGTGAGCGCACAGACTCTGAAATCAGATCACCTGATTTAAATCCTAGCTCTGCAGCTATTTACCTGTATGATTCAGGACAAAGTGCTTTCCCTCTCTGTATCTCCATGTCCTCATCATTAAAATGGAAATAAAAATGGTACCTGTATTATAAAGTAGATATGAAGATTAAATGAGGTAATATTTCCAAAGCACTCAGAATGATACCTTTGGCACAAAGTGTGCTATATAAGTATATTAAATTGTCAACTATTTGTTTACTGAAAATCTTTATTGCACTAGACCAGAACTGTTCTATTAGGTACAAGCTACAGAAGAATAACTGTAACATTATCTCTGAAAATGGGAGAAGTTTGTTCTAATTAAGTCTACATTTCATTGTTCGGATTTCTTGTAGTTATAGATTTATGAGGAAAGTGAAAGTATTAGTCACTCAGTCTTGTCCAACTCTGTGACCCCATGGACTGTAGCCCACCAGGCTCCTTTGTCCGTGGAATTCTCCAGGCAAGAAAACTGAAGTGGGATGCTGTTTTCTTCTCCAGGGGATCTTCCTGACCCAGGGATCGAACCCAAATCTCCTGCATTGCAGGCAGATTCTTTACCATCTGAACCACCAGGGAAGCCCTACAGATTTATAAACAGCTTAAAAAAAAAAGTTAAGAATCAATGGCATCACGTTCTGCCATGTTTTTATACATAAAGACCCCAATTATACTACTTGGTTAATGCCTTCAAAAGTATTTTTGATAACACTTTAAAAGAGTTCCAACAAAAAAACTATTGTTTTCTCTAGGATCCAAGAAAGTTTAATTAAAATGCCAACATGATCAAGCAGGCTAAGAATGTTTTCTCATTATTTCAACTAAGAGTCGGTAAGATTTGATTAATATTATTCTGACCGCATTGGGTTCTGGCAGATCTGTATATTTTCATTTAGTTATTCAACTCTCAAATATCCTATTAATTATCTTTCTTTCTCTCTGCCTCTCTCTTCTTCAATATAACCCTTTTTTCAAACGGCCTCAAGAGTTTTTTCCTTAAAATATTAAGAATTATTTTAAGTGCTACAGTTAATTTTAGTCAAAACTTTAAATACCATTTTGAGTTGATTCATAGCTCAGGTTCTTCATATAAAAGGAATATGCAAATTTTTAAAAATAGAATTTCCATAGTCTTGATAGAATATGTAACTCGGTGTCTACCCGAGAATTAGAATGACTATTTATGTTCTCCAGACTCAGAGAATGAGGGAAACATTGAACTGTGCTGACTTTTTAAAAACAAAGTTGGAATTGTTCAGTAATACTTCATTTGCATGCAGAAAACACAATGCACATTAAAACAGGTACACACTTCTGTGTTGGTTTCAAGGAAGTGAAGGTGAGCCAGTTTATTGTCAAAGCTTACATTCAGTACCCACCCCAACATTACATAAATGAGATGCCACGTTGGAAATAATAAATAAATAGGAGTCTAAAACCCAAAGTTACGACTCCCAAAGAAAGGATAACTCATTTCTTCACATATTTACAATATTAAATCCTTGGCTACATATATAATTCTGAGTAGGTGTGCGAAACGGTTTTCTATGGGGAAATGCCTGGTTAGTAGTCTTTTTCAGCCTGGTAATTGTGCTGGTATTTTTAAATATGTTATGGTACCCAGAGGTTTTGGAAATGGTCATATGTTTTATTCACATATGAATAAATGTGAGTTAGAATTATACTGCAATTTCTGAGGAAACCATAATTCTGAATTGAATGGCTTTTTTGTGTTTTTAAACCTCACCTGCATAAACGTGAATATAAAATGTGAGTTTTAAATGAAGGTCATCTATAATTATATTCTAGCTCTTTCATGTACTTAGTTTCATGTCTGTGTGTGTGTGTTTACACTTCTGGTTCTATGGGGGAAAGGTTTCCCCTCAAATTACAATAATATTGAGAGACAATATATTAAACACAACTACATAAAAGAAATGATTTTTGTATTTGAGTTAGTTTCTTTTTTAATTTTTTCCCCTTATGAATTAGAAGAAGAAAATAAAATATACAGACTCTTTCCCATCTGCCCACTACCATCATGGAAGCTACGACACCTGGACCATATCACCCACCAGGTATGGATTTGTGTTCCCAGAAGGTAGCATTCTTCACAGCAATTTTATACACAAAATACTTTTCAACTTCATTTATCCAGGCTACGCTAAGTAGAGAATGGAGAGATTGATTATGATTTGAATTATTATACTTTCACATGATAAAAAAAGCTTTAGTCTATCCTGTTCCTTATTGATGACATAAAGAAGGGAACTCTAAGTGATGAAGTATGTCTTTTTTAAGAAATGAAGAATTAAAAGTCTTGAATTATGTTAGTGGCAAGGAAAATTCTTCCTTGCAAAGAATCAAATACAGCATTCTGATTCATTCATTGATGCAAAAGGAAGAATACAGTGTGATACGGTAGTACTGTGATCATTTTATTGCAAAATGGATGAGATCCAGTCACTAACTGTGTTAAATCCTAATTCTCTCTACTGTGCTGTGCCTTCTTTGACTCATGTTTCAGGTTAAAAACAAAATGAAGAAAATACGTTTTTCTATATTGATGACAGTTCTCAGTGAAAAAATTCACATGAAATATTTAGCTAATGTTTGTTACTTAGTGAGTGCTTAGCAAATGATAATTCCTATTTAAAAATCAGGTTTTAAAAAATAACTTTCTGACCATCTCTCACAAGAAATGTCCTTCTCTTGAAAATTTATACCTTGCTCCCATCTGCAAAATGCTAACAATATACATTACCTTAATAAAATATTTATTATCATTTTTCCATAATTCCTTTTAATTTTACTATTCATTTGCTTTTAAATTTATAATCATAAGCACTCTTTTCTTTCCATTCCAAAATTATGTGTTCAGATTTTTATTTATTCACTAAGCATGTTTTGAAACCAAGTTCCTCTCCTTTAAACATAATTTTTCATCAGATGCACAACTGTTTTTGTTTAAGGAAGAGCTTTGTAGTTTTATGTTACTAGCAACTACTGCATCTCTAAATGGCAGTAGCATTTTTCCTAAACTGTGAATTCATGAGAACATAAGGTTATGTGATTTCATTTTCTTTGCAGATTCCTCGGTTTTGTTTTGAAGAAATTAAAAGCATCGATTGCCCTAAGCCTCCTGAACAATCAACAATTAAGGGACTTCCCCGGTAGTCCAGTGGTTAAGAATTCTCCTTCCATTGCAGGGGATGCAGGTTCCATCGCTGGTCAGGGAACTAAGACCCCACGTGTAACAGGGCACCCTACAACTACTAGAGCTCTGACACTCTAGAGCCAGTGCTCTCCAACTAGAGAAGCCCATGAACAATTTAGTTAAAACTCAGATTTAATAAACATTTTGGAAAGAAAATGAAATTATGTCAAAACCTCAAAGTCAGTTGGAATTAAGAAAGTGAGTAGGAAAAATTCTAAGTGACCAACACTTCCCAACTCTGTTTGCTACAATAAGCCCACCTTAAATATAAAGATGTGTGGGTGCATGCCAAGTAATTTCAGTTTTGTCTGGCTCTGTGCAACCCTATGGACAGTAGCCTCCCAGGCTCTTCTGTCCGTGGGATCCTCCAGGAAGAATACTGGAGTGGGTGGCCATGCCCTCCTCCAGGGGATCTTCCCAATCCAGGCCTCAAACCTGCATCTCTTACATCTCCTGCATTGGCAGGCAGGTTCTTTACCACTAGCACCACTGTAGAAGCCCAAATATAAAGATACATATAGTTTAAAATGTATTTAGATTAAAAGTAAGAGGATGGAGAAAACATATCATAAAAGTAACAATTTGTTCAGGTTGAACTTAAATGCCTCCCTTTGTGATAGTGCTTAATTTTAACTACGTAAATTGCATTCAGGATACATGAGCTCCTTTATCTAATCATAGGCTGCCAAGAATCTGTTTAGACATTCACCTGGGTTAATATGCATATTATTGTTCCTTAGTTTGGAAAATGAAGTTTCAGACAGAATCCATTATCTGTGTGTGCTGGTTTGCCTGAGCAATTGTTTCCCAAATGCATATTAATTGTATTTTTGTTATTTTTAGCTCTAATCTCTCTAGGTCCTTGTGCCCTGAGCCCTCAGATAAAGACAGCTCTAATAAGTTATGGGAAGTTGAGAAATAGGTTCCAAGAGTAAGTGGGTAACTCTCGGAGACCTTGACCATCCTGGGCTAGTGCTCTTCCATTCAGTGAGGGATACTGGGTAGCAAGCAATGAAGGCTTTTCATGTGTCTCCTCACTATTGGCAGTAAATCCCAACCAACACTAGCCCCCAAATGCCTAAAAGTTAGTGGTCCAATGTAGCTCTTTAGGAAGTAGTTCTTCCTTTAGAGCTGTATACTACAACTCCAACGGAGAGCCAACTTTATTAAAATTAATTTTTATTGCAGTATAGTTGATTTGGGCTTCCCAGGAGGCTCAGTGGTAAAGAATCTGCCAGCAATGCAGGAGACATGGGTTCAATCCCTGGGTCAGGAAGATCTCCTGGAGGAGGGAACGGCAACCCAATCCAGTATTCTTGCCTGGAGGATCCCACAAACAGAGGAGCCTGTTGGGCTACAGTCCATAAGGTCTCAAACAGTTGGACACGACTGAAGCAACCGAGCAGGTGCGCATGGCTGACTTCCAAGGCTGTTTTAGTTTCAGGTGTTTTACATATACACACACCCACTCTTTTTTAAATTCTTTCCCCATGTAGAAAAGAAAACTGCGTAAAGCCCCTTGTTCTATACAGTAGGTTCTTATTTGCTATCCATATTGTATATAGTAGCGTGTATATGTCAATCACAGTCTCCCAATTTAGCACCCCACCCCACCCCCAAATTTATTGGTAGCCGTAGGTTTGTTTTCTACCTCTGTGACTCTATTTCTGTTTTGTAAATAGGTTCACCTTTCATATTATGGATCATAGTAAGGCTCTGAGAAGGCATGAAAAGGTTTGTCTAACTTCGTTTAAACCAAAGTTTCCCCAATTATTTTTTAGGTACGGTATTGTCTTTATTGAATCATGATTAGCATAAAATATTAGCTTTAGGTGTACAGCATAGTGACTCGATATTTTTATACACTGTGAAATGATCACTACAGAAAGTCTAGTTACCATCTGTCACGATTCAGACTTGTTAAGAGTGTTGCTAACTATATTCCCTGAGTTTGTGTTACATCCCTGACTTATTTACTTTATACATAGAAGTTTATACTTCATAATCCCCTTCACCTACTTCACCTTTCTCCCCCCCACCCCCCACCATTCCACCCCACGTGGTGACCACCAGTTTGTTCTCTGTATCTATGAGTCTCTTTCTGTTTTGTTTGTTCCTTTGTTCTGCTTAGTTTCCACTTACAAGTGAGATCATATGGTATTCATTTTTTTCTATCTGATTTATTTCACTTAGTATAATACTCACCAGCTTCATCCATGCTGTGGCAAATGGCAAAATTCCATTCTTCTTTATGACTGAGTAATATTCCATCGTGTGTGTGTGTGTGTGTGTGTGAGAGAGAGAGAGAGAGAGAGAGATGTATATAGGTTGCTTCCATAAGTTGGTTCTAGTAAATAGTGCTGCAATGAACATAAGGGTACATAGATCTTATCAAATTAGTGTTTTCATCTTTTTTTTTTATAAATATCTAGAAGTTGAATTGCTGGATCATACAGCTTTGTTTTTAGTTTTTTGAGGAAACTCCATACTGCTTTCCAAATTTATTTGAGCATTAAATATTTTAAGCAAAACAGCCATAAAGACTTTTCCCTTTTTACTTTTATCTGTTTTCTGAGTTTTCTGCAATGAGAAACAGTAGAAAAGAAAACAACCAATAGAAAGTGAAATAATTGAAGTTGCCACACTGGTGGTGTAGAATGCCTGTGAGCAGTCGCTGAGATCCTAACTTTCCTCACCACATTTTTTTCCACTTTGAAGCACAACCGCAATCACATTCTCTGACTCACGTTATTGTTTAAAGTGGCACTTCTCAAAGCATGTTCTATACACCATTAGTTTATAGATATGTTAATGAATGCTCCACAAAAAAAAAAAAAAGAGAGAGAGAGAGAGAGAAAGCTTTAGGGTCAAAAAACTTAGGATCTATAAAGTTGTGATTGAACTTCTCACAACCTTTAATATTCTAATGCACATTGTACATTCCCAAAAGAGATGAATTTGCTGTGTTTCACCAAATTTGACCATTTTTTATTAGAAATATCTTAGGGGCATTTTTTCTACCAAATATACTTTGGAGAACACTGGTTTAAATTTTTAGCTTAGAAAGTGTTTGACAACACACTTGCCTGGAGAATCTCAGGGACAGGGGAGCCTGGTGGGCTGCCATCCATTGGGTCGCACAGAGTCAGACACGACTGAAGCAACTTAGCAGCAGCAGCTAAGACCCTGACTGAGTTAGCGACAATTTGGAAATCAAAAAGTGAAAGTGAAAGTCACTCAGCTGTGTCTGACTCTTTACAACCCCATGGACTACACAGCCCATGGAATTCTCCAGGCCAGAATACCAAAGTGGGTAGCCGTTCCCTTCTCCAGGGGATCTTCCCAACCCACAGATCGAACCCAGGTCTCATATGTTGCAGGCAGATTCTTTACCAGCTGAGCCACCAGGGAAGGCCAAGAATGCTGGAGTGGGTAGCCTTCTTCAGCAGATCTTCCCGACCCAGGAATCAAACAGGGGCCTCCTGCATTGCAGGCGGATCAAGGGACTTTGTTTTTATATGTCCAGGAAAGATAGATATATTTTTATAATGATGATAATGAACTTTACACACATAATCAAAATATATTTCCCTAACTGTATGAGAAACCGTGTGTATGTATGTGTGTTTTCCTTTCAGTTCATCAACCATTTCTATGCCAATTCTATTTTCAAAACAAGAGTCACACTAAAGATACAAAAACACTTAGGTGAGTCCATGACTTCTGAGGGTTTGTAGTTTTTGGTGTGGCAGCCAGACAAATAAGCACAAATGGTGATAACAAGCGAACAGTATGTCTAGATAGCCATGGGAGCAGAGATAAGGGACCCAGAAGTTTGAATATATTTGCTCCATGAAAGACTTTCTAGAAGAGTAAATTACTGAATTGAGACCCACTTCCAACTACTGCCTTCGTTTGAAGATCTTATAAAGCATGGAATTGCATTCTACAAATTTATTTCTTTTTATGTACCTCTGACAGCAATGGCAATTTCTACAAAATTTGAATTGAAAGCTCTGTTTACCCAGTGATAATGAAATAGTGTCATTAAGATAATAAATGCAACCTCCTAGGCTTTATATAGAACGAGAAATTATCACTAATGAAGACAGAAAAATAGTATTGGCTCCAAGAATGAGGTGGGCCTATCATTCAGATCATCCACGTTGAAGAAATACTGAAAATCTTCTCTTTTTGCTGACTGCAATCTGCTGTTGAATTGAACCTTTGAACCATCGGATCATTAATTTTAAAAAATCGCATTTTGCCAGCCAATTACTCAGCATTCCATGACATGATCAATGATGTTAAAGGTTTTCAGCTCATTGTATTAATCAATTAAGCACAGAATATAAACAAAAAACAACTGTCAACTGATCTGGTCCATAGCTGATGAACTGCTGTTTAAAACAATTAATAATGAAGTAATGCTGGAAAACTAAGGGCAAAGGCCTAATTGATTTTTCAAAAGTAAGAACACTCTAAATGCTCAATTAGTTAATAATTTGCCTACTAATTGATTTCTTCAAGGTGTCTGACTAGCAAAATTGAGAAAGGTTCTATAATCACTATCCTTCTACAAAAAGCTTGTTCCTAGACATCTAGGAAGGTTAGAAGATCAATTTAGATTCCCATTAATAGTGTAGAAACTTTCTCCAAGGATGAAAAAGCAACTATCAAAAACAAAGAAATCATCAACTAATAAAACTCTAAGGAGCCTTCTATGAAATGAACCAATTTTGTGAAGAACATTAATAAATTAAATAGGGGAAAATAATGAAATGATACAAATATCTATTAGAAATAACAGACATTTACCAAATGCAGAAGGACAAGCTTGAAACTGAGAGACTTGTGATTAAAATGCTGTTAATTGCAAGTAATGAACTAAATAATGAGAAATTAACATATGGGCATACCAAGAATTCCTCAAATTATTTTCTATTCTCTAATTGTATCTTTTCACTGCATGGGGAAGGTTGCAAGATTTTCTGGTAATGGAACCTTATGAACATTGTTTCAGTGATGTAATAGAGATTATAGGCATTAAAAACAATCCAAAAACGCCCTGGGGGGTAGATTACAATGCTAATAGTATGAATAGTAGTAGCTAACATTTACTAAATATTTACTACAGGTCAGCCCTTTTCTAAGCATTTTACATAGACTGGCTAATTTAATAATTGTAAATTCCTGTGAGAAGTTGTCTTTCCAGAGAGTAAGTAGTGTTTCCAGAATTTGAATGTGGACAATCTAGTCACAGGATCCATACTCTTCATGTCCTGTTCTTTATGAAAACATTTACTATTTAAGCAATTGATGTAGATTTTCTTATTTATGCTCCAGCAACTCTATGTGTTAGGTACTATTTTATCTATGTTTTACCAGCTAAGAAATTCTGATTACGCAATTTGCTCAAGGACTACTGGCCCAATATATAGTATCATAGGAACTTACAGGATTACTATGAGAACACATGGTCTTTGGGCACAAATGTGGACAGACAGACCAAGCATCTACCACTAAGTGGCTGAACCTTAGATTTTTTAACTGAGGGGTTTGATTCAAACTCCTTATTGTTCTTCCTCCTCTCATCTTCTCACAATTTTAACACAATGATCTGACTTGAATTCTTTTTCCAAGGTAGTTTGAAAATATTTTTAACAAGCACCAGTCTGTGTAAAAATTATAAAGTAGAAAGATAATTGCACTAGTAAGAATTTATAGGCTTATATGTGTAAATATTCTAAGTTCATTATTGTAAATTATCTTATAGATAGCTAAATAACAATGTTAGCTTAAAATACCAAGCATACATTAGTTATTGAACTAACTGTCAGAATATAATTTCATCCCTAAAACCATTTATCAAGGCAGGGATACAGAGAACCAAGAAGTTGGAAGAAGGAGGCAGATGGGAGTCCACCCTGACTATAGGAGTAGGAGCTGGGACCCAGAGTGCAGATTTTGGTCTTAGCAGCAGCAGGAGCAGCTCCATAGGAACCTGTGATGAGCAGCAGCATCAAGAGGCAAAACCAGGTGATCACCAGTTAACCCAAAGAAAGGTTGCAACTTTTTTCCTTCAGCCCTTCCTGTCTCTTGGTTTATCCTCTGAATAAATAAAGATGGAAATATAAGGAAGCCATAAACACATTTTAAAGAATCAATAATATCCATCCTTCTTGATTTATTTTATTCCTGAACAACCCTGTGTTGAAACTGTCTTCTGTGAATACAAAACAGGAATGCTTTTCTTCTTTTATCTTCATTTTTTAAATTTTTTATTGAAATATAGTTGATTACAATATTATGTTAGTTTCAGGTGTACAGCAAAGTAATTCACTTACACATATACATACATGTATTCATTTTTATATTCTTTTCCATTATGTTGTTACAAGATATTGAATATAGTTTCCTGTGCTATACAGCAAGTCCAAGTCCATCCATGTTGCTGCAAATGGCATTATTTCATTTTTCATGGCTGAGTAGTATTCCACTGTATATATGTCCCACATCTTCTTTAACCATTCATTTATCAATGGATACTTAAGCTGCTTCAAAGTAAGAATCCTTAATTAGGGTTTTAAAATTCTAACTCAAAATCCTTTTATTCTCCTTATGTGAAATCAAACATCAGCTTTCATACTGCTTTGTATAGTTAAGAGGATTAATCAACTAATTTATCCAGTGTGCATGGACATAGACCAACATGACTTTTAGTCACCCTCCCTCCCCCTCCACACATACACTCATCAGCTCTCCTTCCCACTTCCTTCCTCACTGCACTGAAGCGACAAGTGCTGCATCCTCGTGTTGCATTTGTCAGCCTTCCCCAACCTCCAGTCCCAGTCACCCAGTTCAAACTCCCAGCTGCACAATTTCTCATCATCTCTGCCCTTCCCCTTCTGTAGCTACCTATAGGTCTTTCTGGTCTGAGTGAAAATCTTGGATCCATTTTTCTTCTTCCCTTTGACCTTACTGCTATGCAGTCAACCATATGCATTGCCTGAGGGGGAGGATTACAAGAATACAGAGAACAAAAAATTATCCTGGTTTTGGAGTTTCAGAATTTGCTCCTGAACCTCATAGTTTAAATAATACACTTGAAATTATATTTTTTTAATTTATGAGTCCAAGGATTTTTTCTTCTCTCTCCAAAAAAAAAAAAAACCCACAGAAATTTGACTTTACGTATAGAAAGTTGCACTTCATAAAGATTGAGTCACAGATTATATGTCTAGCACTAGATTGGAAGACAGGTAGTGGAAGAACCAGAATCCAATCTGGATAGTAGGTGTGGTCTTCTGAAAGAAGAAAATACTCTCAACTGTTGGTATATGTCTGTTAGGAATTGGGGCAGACAAGGGGCTTCCCTGAGAGCTCAGTTGGTAAAGAATCTGCCTGTGATGCAGGAGACCTGGGTTCGATCCCTGGGTTGGGAAGATCCCCTGGAGAAGGCAAAGGCTACCCACACCAGTATTCTGGCCTAGAGAATTCCATGGACTGTATAGTCCATGGGGTCGCAAAGAGTCGGACACGACTGAGCGACTTTCACTTTCACAGCTGGGAAAGTAGAAAGGAGGTATGACAGAAATTACGGATGGGTTTAGTGAGAACCACAGGGAATGGCTACCTATTCCAGTATTCTTGCCTGGAGAATCCCACAGAAAGAAGAACCTGTAACCTCAGGCTACAGTCCATGAGGTCACAAAGAGTCGGACCTGACTGAATAACAAACACCTTCACTTTTCACTAGGGTAAAAGGACCTCAGCCAGTGCAGCACACTTTGGCAATGATACTTATAAAGATGTCACCACCACACCCAGGGGCAGCACCTGTGTGGTAAAGCAGCATCCGAGGAGGTGGCAGGCTATTTCTTGGCAGAGAAGACTTAAGTCAACCCACAGAGATTTCTTCAGCTCTGGGGAGCATATGAAAGCTTCCAAAAGTGTTTCTTGATCTTGAGAGACTTAGCGATTAAACAGCAACAGCAGCAGTTCAGTTCAGTTCAGTTGCTCAGTCGTGTCTGACTCTTTGTGACCCCATGGACTGCAGCATGCCAGGCCTCCTTGTCCATCACTGACTCCCAGAATTTACTCAAACTTATGTCCACTGATTCGGTGATGCCATCCAACCATCTCATCCTCTGTCGTCCCCTTCTCCTCCTGCCTTCAATCTTTCACCTACCGACCTGGGGAGTTCATCTGTCAGTGTCCTTTCTTTTTGCCTTTTCTTTCTTTTTTTTTTTTTTTTTTAGTCATAAGTCTCTTGATGGAAGTTTCAAACGTGTATTTTATTCACCCTAACAAACATGGTAACGACATTTAAAAAAAAATGACAACGATATAATAGAGCACAACAACCCCATTTTGCTTATATTAGGAGGCTTCAAGGAAAAAAAAAAATGTCTTGTTATCTTTGTGGAAATTCAGAAAATCTGAGACAAAAGCTGTGGATTTTTCCCATAGGCTGTCTGACATAGTGCCGTGCTGTGCAGGACCAAGAAAAACATAATATGCGCTTTTTTTTTTTAAATTTTTTATTCCTTTATTTCTCATGTGTTCCCCATCCTGAACCCTCCTCCCTCCTCCCTCCCCATACCATCCCTCTGGGTCGTCCCAGTGCACCAGCCCCAAGCATCCAGCATCGTGCATTGAACCTGGACTGGCATCTCGTTTCATACATGACATTTCACATGTTTCAATGCCATTCTCCCAAATCTTCCCACCCTCTCCCTCTCCCACAGAGTCCATAAGCCTGTTCTATACATCAGTGTCTCTTTTGCTGTCTCGTATACAGGGTTATCGTTACCATCTTTCTAAATTCCATATATATGCGTTAGTATACTGTATTGGTGTTTTTCCTTCTGGCTTACTTCACTCTGTATAATAGGCTCCAGTTTCATCCACCTCATTAGAACTGATTCAAATGCATTCTTTTTAATGGCTGAGTAATACTCCATTGTGTATATGTACCCCAGCTTTGCCTTTTCGTACTATTCATGGGGTTCTCAAGGCAAGAATATTGAAGTGGTTTGCCATTCCCTTCTCCAGTGGACCACATTTTGTCAGAACTCTCCACCATGACCAGTCTGTCTTGGGTGGCCCTACATGGCATGGCTCATAGTTTCATTGAGTTAGACAAGGCTGTGGTCCATGTGATTAGATTGGTTAGTTTTCTGTGATTGTGGTTTTCAGTCTGTAAGCCTCTCTAGATTTGCTAAAATGAATTGGAAGTTTCATCACAATGAATTGAAAAATGGATATATTGACTGAGAATAACATCAATTTGAATACTCTTAATATGTCACAGATAAAAATATTTAGTATTCTCAATAGCAGAAAGATGGAAACAACCCAAGTGTCCACAAATGGACAAACAAAATGTGATAAATATACACAATAGAAGATTATTCAGCCTTAAAAAGAAGGGATTTTTGACACATGCCACATGGAGGAACCTTGAGGGCATTATGCTAAAAGAAATAAGCCAGTCACAAAAGGACAAATGCTGTATGATTCCACTTATATGAATAGTCAGAATAGTCAGATTTATAGAGACAAAAAGCAAACTGGTAGTTGCCAGGACCTAGGAGAACAGGAAAGGGGAATTGTTGTTTAACGGGTACAGAATTCCAGTTTTGCAAGATGACAAGAGTTCTATGGTTGGACCATGGTGATGATCCAACAAAGTGAATGTACTTAATATCACTGAACAGTCACGCAAAAGCAGTTAAGATGATACTTTTTCTATCGTGTTTATTTTACTACAATTTTTAAAAAATTAAGATTAAAACAAAACCAAAACACATCTTATAGAATGACAAGGAACTTCTGTTTGTCTCTACGCACACAACTCCTTCACAGAAATCTTTAAAATATATGCTTCTCTAATTTATGTGACTACCAGGGCTTTATAACTTCCAACTTCACATCAGAGTCTCTTGAATTCAAATCCAATGTTCCCTCCATCAACTCTGATTAATGTACGCTTGAGAATATGTAAAGGAAGTAACATATACACAGTCACACAAATACAAGTATGGTGTGTGCGGTTTTTATTAGGGGACAAAGTAATAAATGCATTTTGCTGAGCATTTTAGTGTTATTTTGGGTTTGTGAATTTTAAACTAATTTATTTTTAAACAAAAAGTATTTTCAGAATGTCTTTGATGACCAGTCATTTCAAGTGTTCTTATAGACTTTGTCCTTTGAAATGGTAAATCAGATTTACTAAGTATTTAAATACTAAATGGTTCATTTCATTGTCTCTAAACGAAGAAAAATTTATCCTTGCCTCCTCCACTAAAAGTGTGTCTGAATTTCATGTGCTACCCACTTTTATTGAAGTCCAATAAAAAATCTACTTATTGCATATATATGAAATAGGAAATAACTGTCATTAAAATTGAAAATTATTTTTGTATTTATACGATATTTATACATCATTAAAAAGAACACAATTTCTAACAAAAAGCTTACATTGCAAATGGTAAAAAGAACAAATATATACTTGTGATTGTATGTTTAAGAGCTTATTTTATCACATTTTGTATTTATCTCATTTTATTTTGTTGTGGATTTAAAAAGAAATAGAACTTTTTGTTTCTCACCATTATACTTGGAAAGGAAGCAGCATTTTGTGATAAAGAGCATTGGTATGGGACTTGGACATCCAAGCTTTCCTGCTGTGCCATCTCAGAGCATTATCTCCTTTGAGCTCCTTTTTGCCCACAATGAAGTAAAGAGAGAGTAGTTGGACTTGAATATCGTTCCATCTTTTATATTCCAACACCTCGTGCTTCTGAGGGGCTTCCCATGTGTCTCAGTGGTAAAGAATTCACCTGCAATGCAGGAGACACGGGTTTGATCCCAGGTTGGGAAGATCCCCTGGAGAAGGAAATGGCACCCCACTCCAGTATTCTTGCCTGGAGAATCCCATGAACAGAGGAGTCTGGGAGGCTATAGTCCATGGGGTCACACAGAGTCAACTCGACTGAGCGACCAAACAACAACATGCTTCTGAGACTGATGGGCACATCAACAGCCTGGGCTGCATCCAGCACTCATCATAAGGTAAACTTGTGCTCTCTCCTTTGACCAAGTTGGACTAAATCAGTTCAAGTCAATTTATAATTATTGATGTCCTTCATTAATGAAGACGATTGTAATGACAGGTATGATTTATTCAGCACTCACTATGTGCCAGGCTTCCCTGATGGCTTAGAGGATAAAGCGTCTGCCCACAGTGCGGGAGACCCGGGTTCAATCCCTGGGTAGGGAAGATCCCCTGGAGAAGGAAACGGCACCCCACTCCAGTACTCTTGCCTGGAAAATCCCATGGATGGAGGAGCCTGATAGGCTATAGTCCATGGGGTCGAAAAGAGTCAGACACAACTGAGCAACTTCACTTCACTTCACTTCATGTGCCAGGCTCTGACTGTTATAGATTGTTCCCCCAAACAGCCCCAGTTTCTCTACCCCACCCCATATCCACGCTCTTCGTGATGTGACTTTGGAGCTCTTTGGAGCTCTGGTCCCAAGGTGGAGTCTATCTCCTCCCTCTTGGAATGTGGGTTTGCTTTGTGACATACTTTACCCCACAGACTTCGAGAGGCATAGTGACGTGCCAGCTCTGAGCCTCGACTTCTGTGCTTACTCTTGGATCTCCACTGCCACCAGGAGAACAAGCCCAGGTTACTAGCCAGAAGATGAATGAACACATGAAGCAGAGAGCTGTCCTAGTCAAGGCTCAAAATGTGAGATAGGCCAGCTGATATTAGCACCATTTCCCAATTCACCCACGGCTCACCACAGACGCAGGAGTGAGCCTTGAGGAGTCTGGCTCTCCACAACCACTATGCTGAAATAATAATAGGTTATTACTTTAAGCCACCAATTTTTGGTGTGGTCTGTCTTACAGCATCATTGTGACAATAGATAATTTACTCTGCTGCAAACACTTCATATGGTTTTCTCATTTACTCCTCACAATAGCCTTATATGAGAGAGATAAGGAAACTTAGGCACAGATGGTTTAATTTGCCCAAGATCACAAAACGACTATACTTAACATATTATAAGACATCACCAATTGCAAGAGGCACCATTATTTTATATTCCACTGAGAAACGTGGAGTACAATTTAAAATAAGACACATTCTAGTTTCCAAGATGACAAAACATGAAAAAGTTTTCATGGTTTCATGTTTTGGTAGTTTCTAAGAGAGAAGAATGGAGAAGGCAATGGCACCCCACTCCAGGACTCTTGACTGGAAAATCCCATGGATGGAGGAGACTGGTAGGCTGCAGTCCATGGGGTCGCTAAAAGTCGGACACGACTGAGTGACTTCACTTTGACTTTTCACTTTCATGCATTGGAAAAGGAAATGGCAACCCACTCCAGTATTCTTGCCTAGAGAATCCCAGGGATGGGGGAGCCTGGTGGGCTGCCGTCTATGGGGTTGCACAGAGTCGGACACGACTCAAGCAACTTAGCAGCAAGAGAGAAGAATGAGCAGATGAAATACAGAGGAGTTGAGGGCTCTGAAACTGCTCTAGAAAATGTACAATACCAGGAATAAACACAAGGTAGGTTATGGTATTCGGGTGATTATGATGTGAAAATGTAGGCTTATCACGTGTAACAAATACCACTCTGGTGGGAAACAATGAGGTAGAGGCCTTGCATGTGTAGGGAGAGGGGGCATGTGGGAACTTTCTGTACCTTCCCCTCAACTTTTCTGTGACCCTAAAATTGCTCTTAAAATTAATCTATTTAAAAAAAATATGAAAAAGAAGGAATGTATCTTAGAACTGATAAAGAGGTTGTGGGACCAGGTCTTGGGGCTGGCCATTTTACTTGTTTGAAATAATTTAAGGCACTTGAGTATTCAGCTGATAATTTGTACAAGGTAGCCACCTTTTGTAGCTCTCTAGAATGGCAGATGTTGTGTAAGGAGCCTGAGCCTCTGAAAAATCCTTTATTAGTGCTCTGGGATTTAAATCTTTTCTCTGCCCAGTTCTGTGAACTGTATTGTGATCCTTTTGCTCCAACCAGGACTTCTATTCTTTGCTGTATACTTCATTGCTTGCATTATTTCATTAACATTTCTTCCTTCTAAAGCCCTCTCTGGTTGATCTTCTAAAAATTTCTCCAATTTATCTATGTCTCTTAAAAGAAATTAGATGCTCACTTACTAAATATAGTATTAACGAGACCTAATCACTAGTGCTGAATTAGATTAATTACCTTGCTTGTTTGGAATGTGACATTCATCAATCAATTAATATTCCACATATGTGTCACTGCCCCACTGTATTCCCTAAAATAGATTAGCCTGACTATGGTTTTTAGAGATAGAGAGACCCAGATCAGATATTGCTTCTTTCTGCCACTTGATATTTGTATAACCTTGAACAAGATACTTAACATCTTAAGATCAGTGTCTTCATATAAAAATGTATACAAACACATTGCAGTCTGTATCATTCAGGTTTTGTTCAAAAAAGCAGAATTACCAGAGGGAGATAGAGATAGAGCTGCAGATATAGATATACAGATAGACAGGTGATTTATTTCAGAGATTTGATCTTATACAGTTGTGGGAGCTGATTAGACTATCTAAGTGGGTCTGTTGCTTTTGTACATGCTGCTGTGGCCCAAAGTCTGCAAGTTCAGCAGTTTAGAAAAGGAGATAAGCATAAAATTGGGAAATAAGGACATATAGGAACCATTAAGGCTGAGGGAAATCCACGAGTCCTTCTGGAACCAACACTGGTCTTTCACTGTCTCCAAGCCTCCAGCATCAATGATAGGAATATCCTGCTGGATAAGCCACCTCCTTTATCACTTTTTAAAATGCTGCCTCAATATTCCACTGGCTATATATGATACATATTCTTTCTCCATTCATCCACTAATGGACACATATGTCAGGGACTGTCTGTCCTTCCATGCAGAGATAAGCTGTTGCTAGCACTGCCTCCTTGCCGGGGGCAGCAGGGACTTCCCAGATGGCTCAGTGGTAAAGAACTCACCAGTCAATGCAGGAGATGGGGGGCTTGATCCCAGGGTAGGAAAGATCCCCTGGAGAAGGAAATGTCAACCCACTCCAGTACCCTTGCCTAGGTAATCCCATGAACACAGGAGCCTGGTGGGCTACAGTCCATGGGATCTAAAAAGAGTCCAACATGACTTAGAGACTAAAGAACAACAAACAACAAGCTCCCACTGCCAAACCAATGAAAGAATGACCACCAAAATACTCTGATTTCCCACCATTCTTTCTCATACAAAATAAAGATAAGACAGTGTAGGATTGGAAGTTACACTGTCATATGAGTGTGTAGTATTACAACTGCCCCTGAAGAATGTGAGGGTATTTAAACTGTTCTCTGCACAAAAAAACTTGATCTTTCATAAACACCTCATTTATGAAAGAAATAGAGGTTCTCCCAAATGTGTCATATTACCCATACATACAAGCTGAGAAGCTGAAAGAAATTTTCAACACTTGAGCTAAGTATACACCTATCAGCAAAATTGAAGGAAGTGATATGGCAGTTGTCAGAGGTTCTGCAAATTTGACCTATTCCCACATCAAAGAATAAACCCATGTAACCTCCGCAATGTGTATGACCTACAACAGTACTGGGTGCCCTGAATTTAGTGTTGCCAGATTTAGCAAGTAAAATACACAGAGTGCCCAGTTGAATTTGAGTTCAGATAAACAGCAAATAATAGCGAATTTTTTAGTTATAAATATGTGCCAAATATTACATACAAATCCCTTTTTAATATAAATATGTTCCATGCAGCATGGGGACATATTTATACTAAAATTATTTCTGTTTATCTGAAATTCAAACTTAATTTGGCATCCTGTATTTTACTGGTAACTCTACATGTGCTGGCTGCCAGAGTATAAAAATATGACTGCTACTATACTTTTACCTTCCAAATTACACACAAAAATTCTCTTTTGGCAAATCAAAACCAAAATAAGCACATTACCTCAAATCAGTTAGGATGACCACCATCAAGAGAACAGAAAACAACAAATATTGGTAATGATAGAGACAAATTGGAATCCTCAAACTCTGCTGCTGCTGCCTCTGCTGCTGCTAAATCGCTTCAGTCATGTCTGACTCTGTGCGACCCCATGAATGGCAGCCCACCAGGCTCCGCCATCCCTGGGATTCTCCAGGCAAGAACACTGGAGTGGGCTGCCATTTCCTTCTCCAATGCACGAAAGTGAAAAGTGAAAGTGAAGTCGCTCAGTCATGTCCGACTCTTCACAACCCCATGGACTGCAGCCTACCAGGCTCCTCCGTTCATGGGATTTTCCAGGCAAGGGTACTGGAGTGGGGTGCCATTGCCTTCTCCGCAAACTCTGCTAGAAATGTAAAATGGTACAAACTACTACAGAAGCAGTACAGAGATTCCTCAAAAAAATTAAAAATAGAACTACCACATGATCTAGCAATCGCACTTTTGGATATATAACAAAAAAAGTCAAAAGCAAGTTCCCAAAGAAATGTTTGCACATTTGTGTTTGTTGCAGCACTACTCACAAGAGCCAAAAGGTAGACAAGCAACTCAAATGTCCTTTGATATGTGAGTGGATAACCTGTCTTATATACACACAATGGAACATTATGCAGCCTTAAAAAGATTCTATCACATACTACAACATGGATAAACCTTGAGGACATTAAGCTACGTGATATACTCTGGTCACAGAAGAACAAATACTGTATGAGTCCACTCATATGAGATGTCTCAAGTAGTCAAAGTTATATAAATAGAAAGTAGAAAAGTAATTGCCAAGGACTGGGGGAGGGGAGGAGGGTTAGTGTTTAAAAGGAATAGAATTTCAGTTTCACAAGAAAAGGAGTTCTAGAGAGCTGTTGTACAACAACATGAATGTACAGACGTTCCCCAACTTAATGATGGTTTGACTTAGGATTTCTCAACTTTACAATGGTGCCAAAGTGATATGCATCCAACAGAAACCATACTTCGAATTTGGACTTTGACCTTTCCCCTGGACTGGCAATAGGCACTACATTCCTATCTCACAATACCCCGCAGCAGCAACCACTGGATCATGAGAATAAACAAGCAATATGCTTACAACCATACTGTATCCATACAATCATTGTTTTCCACTTTCAGTACAATAACAGTTTCGATAAAGTATATGAGATATTCAGCACATTTTTATTATAAAATAGGCTTTGTGTTAGATGATTTTGTCCAACTATAGTCTAAGGTAAGTGTCTGAGCACTTTTAAAGCAGACTAGGCTAAGCTAATAATAGAATGTTCACTAGGTTAGGTGTATTAAATGCATTTTCAATTTAGATTAGGGTTTACGGGGATGTTAAGCCCATCATAAGTGGCGGAAGATCTGTACTTACCACTGTTGAACTGTACACTTAAAAAAAGCTTAAGATGGGCAGTGCACTCAGAGGTCTGTCTCTTGCTTCATATCTTGCTTCAACAGTGCTTGGTCAGAACAGACACAGGGATGCCCCCTGCTCCAGCCTCCGACCACCCTCCAACTTTTTTCTAGCCGCAACATTTGAAATCAGCCACTCAGCTGTCCAAGATCACTGGGACCAGCCAACACCATTTTTTGAGCTTAACTCCTTATTACTGATCAACCATGAGCCCCCAAATTCATCAGAATTATTCCACCAAGGTGAGGCCACTGTCAACATTCATTTGAGGGCCTTCTACACCTACCTCTCTCTGGGCTTCTATTTCAACCACGATGATGTGACTCTGGAGGGTGTGGACCACTTTTTTGTGCAAATTGGCCAAGGAGAAGTTCAAGGGCATGGAGCTTCTCTTGAAAATACAAGACCAGCGCAGCAGCTGTGCCCTCTTTCTGGACATGCAAAAGCCATCTCAAGATAAGTGGGGTAAAACCCAGGACACCATGGAAGCCATCCTTCTCATGGAGAAGACCCCGAACCAGGCCTTTTGAATCTGCATGGCCTACGCTCTGCCCGCACAGACCCCCACCTCTGTGACTTCCTGGAGAGGCACTTCCTAGACAAGGAGGTGAAATTGATGAGTTACCACCTGACCAACCTCCACAGGCTGGCTGCTCCCCAGGCTGGAGTGGGTGAATATCTCTTTGAAAGCACCCTCAAGCACGATCAGGAACCCCTGGGGCCCTGTGGCCTTTGAGGAGCCCCACTAATATCAGAGCTTGTGCCTAAACCCCTCTCTGCTGCCACTGGGCAGCTATTTAACACACTGGAAACCTCTCTCAAGCCTTGGAGCAAATGGAAACAATAAAGATGGTTAATTTAATGTTATGTATTTATACTCACAATTACAGATAAGATAAAATTAATATGTAAATCTATTATGACCCATGCAAGGCTACATACCAGAAAGGAAATTCTGGAAACATAGCTCCAACTTAGCCAGTTTAACACAAAACAAATTCTCCACACAATGCGCTCTTACATTTGGAAAATTGAATTAGATAATGCATTTGAAACCACTTAGGTGGTTATATATGTAGGTATATGTTAGTACCTAATCTTTATTGTAGAGTATGTACATTTTCTTATACAGCAATTTTCTGGCCTCATATTGTTGCTATGTCACATATTATTCTCATTTGAAAACCCCTCATCAGTTCTTTCCAATAGCACAATTTTAAGCTCACCTTCCCTTTCTAGGACAGGGTGCTGTCCACCACCAAACTTAGTAAAAAAATGTGACTGAGCAAAACTATGTGTTCTGGGACAAATTGTTCTATGACTCAGAATTAAAGTCACTATGAGACTCCATGGATGGAATGGGAAGCCCTGCCTTTGAGAATAGGAAAATGGATTTTCTGTTGTGTGTCACTTCAGGAGAGCATTAGATGTCAAAGGATCCCAGATACTAAGAAACAAAACTGCCTATACCAGAAATAGAATGTGAGAGAATATCAGAGAAGTCAACAGGCCCTTCACAAAGTGTCCGCAGTGCAAGCCATCAGTGGAAATTATGAGGCCAAGAGAAAGGAAAGGGGCTGATAGAGGAGAACCATGGCCTGGGGATGAGAGTGTTATGGTCAGGCATGTACAGCTCCGGGCTCTCTACTCAGTGCTATGTGGTGACCTAAATGGGAAGAAAATTCAAGGAGGGGCTATATGTGTTAATATATGTATAGCTGATTCACTTTGCTGTACAATAGAAACTAACAGTGTTGTACAGCAACTAAATTTCAATAAAAATTAATTTAAAAATAAAATTACCTTTCTCTATGAAATAATGGCAATAGCCATTCCTTTTAAAACATCATCCCAATGTAGCCTTTCAATTAAAAAATAATAATAGCACTTTCCAGGAAAACACACACGCACAAACATACACATACCTTGAAAACATTATGGAAAAATTATACACCAGATGGTTAAAATGATTGTGTGAAGATACTGGGGATACTCAGTTTCAACTTTTATATATTTCTGTATTGTTTGAAGAGTTTTTATAACAATTATGTATTGCTGTTGTAGTTGGAAAAATAAAGATTTATAAAATCTTTTTGTAAAAGAAGGCACAACTACCTTACAAAATTGGCAAGTACACCGTCACAGTGAAAGATTTTAAAATATCTTTTTCAATGATTGATTGTAAAGAGAATCAGGATTTGTCACCTCAAAATATGACACTTTGACATAAGAATTATTTTGTTCTGAAGGCTTTTGAGTTTCTTCAATCACTTGTATGTCTAAAAGCAGAGCTTCCCAAAAGAGCTCAAGTGTCATAAACACCCTTCCTAGAGTAACTCTTAGTCGTCTCTCCTTAGAGAAAGTGACGACCACACCCAGACTGACATGTTACAAGCTGTCATGTTTCTATTCATTTTCCAGGGTGCATTTATCCTGCCAAAAAATCATTTGCCTTTCCATAAGTGCCCTTTCTCCTCCTCCCTTTTCCCCTACTAAGTTAGGTACGTAGACCCCAAATTTTAATCACCCTTTTAAGTTATTCATCTCTGAAAGCTCCCAAATATATGTATAATGTAGTGGTGCATGCTCAGTCATGCCCAACTCTTTGCGACCCTGTGGATGATAGCCCACCAGGCTTCTCTGTCCATGGAATTCTCCAGGCAAGAATACTGGAATGGGTTGCTATTTCCTCCTCCGGAGGATCTTCCCAACCCAAGGATCAACTGTCATCTCTTGTGTCTTCTTCATTGGCAGGCAGATTCTTTACCACTGAGCTACCAGGGAACAGGTATAATGCACATGTTAATTAATTTCTTTTTCTCTTGTTAATCTGTGTTTTGTTAGTCTAATTTACAGAGCCCCAGCCAAGGAACCAAGATGGGTAGAAGGAAAAGACTATGTCCTCCCCCACAATACCTAAAGTAGGCAAAACAAAACAGAACAAAATAAAAAATTGCATGAGTATAGGACATTTAAACAACACAATTAGCAAGCTGGACCTAATGGATACATGTAAAACTTTGTACTTAACAATTGAAGACATGAAATGCTTATACAAATTCCCAGGCACCAAATCATAAAATATATATATATATATTTTTTTAATGAACAACACCATACAAGATGCATTAGTTGACAAGAATGTAATTAAGATAAAACCCACAATGACAAAAAGAAATAAAAATGGAAATGAATAAACATTTAAACATACTGCTTCCAATGATCAAAAGTTGAAGTATACAGCTAAAGTGGTTTTTAGAGGGAATTTATAGCCCAACTCGGAGAAGGCAATGGCACCCCACTCCAGTACTCTTGTCTAGAAAATCCCACGGGCGAGGAGCCTGGTAGGCTGCAGTCCAGGGGGTCGCTAAGAGTCAGACACGACTGAGCGACTTCACTTTCACTTTTCACTTGCATGCATTGGAGAAGGAAATGGCAACCCACTCCAGTGTTCTTGCCTGGAGAATCCCAGGGACGGGGGAGCCTGGTGGGCTGCCAACTATAGGGTCGCACAGAGTCGGACACGACTGAAGCGACATAGCGATAGCAATAGCCCAACTGCAAGTCTATTAGAAAAACAAAGAACTTGAAAAAGTAGGTTTTAAGCATTTAAAATAAGAAAGGAAAGACAAAACTACAATAAACCCAAAAGAATTTTTTAAAAAAGAAAATATGCTGTACACCTGAAACTAACACAATGTTTTAAATCAACTATATGCCAAAAAAAAAAGTTAAAAAGAAAAGAAAATATCAAAGATAGCAGAAGGAATTAGTAAAATAGAAAAATATATAATAGTGGCATTCAACTCAGCCAAAAGTAAGCTATATGAAAAGATTAACTAAAAGGATAAACCACTGGAAAGATTGTCCAGGAAAAAGAGAAAGGATAAATAATTCTAGAAATTTAAAAGGGGACACAACCACAGATGCATTATGGATGAAAACACCACAAGGTTTTAAAAACTCTTGACCAACAAATTTTAAGACAAGTGAGAAGATAAATTTTAGAAAATATTGAATTATCAGACAGAGCTGACTGAAAAAGAAATAGAAGATCTAAATGATCCTAAATCCAATAAATAAAATCACTCATTTAAAATCTTTTCACAAAGAAGTACTATGTCAGTTTTACAGTAAACATCTATCAAATTTTTACTTCAATCTTACACAAAATCTGTGAAAGAATGAAAGAAGTGGGAGCAATTTCCAAATCATTTTGTGAGGCTAAATGACTGACACAAATACTGCCGCTGCTGCTGCTGCTAAGTTGCTTCAGTCCTGTCCGACTCTGTGTGACCTCATAAATGGCAGCCCACCAGCCTCCCCCATCCCTGGGATTCTCCAGGCAAGAACACTGGAGTGGGTTGCCATTTCCTTCTCCAACGCATGCAAGTGAAAAGTGAAAGTAAACTCACTCAGTCTCGTCCGACTCTTAGCAACCCTATGGACTGCAGCCCACCAGTCTCCTCTGTCCATGGGATTTTCCAGGCAAGAGTACTGGAGTGGGGTGCCATTGCCTTCTCCTAGGCATGGACAATTCAAGAAAGGTAAATTCTAGACAAGTCTCACATACAAACACATATGCAAAAATCCCAAACAAAATGATGGCAAATCAAATACAGCAATGAATTTTTTTTTTTTTTTAAAAAGACATCATTGTTGCAGGAAGGGAGACCCCTTCCAGGGCCCGAAACTGGGCTCTGGTCTAACACTCAGAAATGAATCATCCGAGGAGACACATGTGCTGACAAAGCAAGAGATTTTATTGGGAAAGGGCACCCGGGTGGAAAGCAGTAGGGTAAAGGAACCCAGGAGAACTGGTCTGCCGCATGGCTCACAGTGTCGGGTTTTATGGCGATGGAATTAGTTTCTGGGTGGTCTTTGGCCAATCATTCTAATTCAGAGTCTTTCCTGGTGGCGCACGCATTGCTCAGCCAAGATTGATGCTAGTGAGAGGGATTCTGGGAAGTGGACGGACACCGGGTGTCTCCTTTTGACCTTTCCCGAACTCTTCGAGTTGGTGGTGGCTTATTAGTTCTGTATTCCTTATCAGGATCTCCTGTCATAAAACAACTCATGCAAATGATTACTATGGTGCCTGGCCAGGGTAGGCGGTTTCAATCACTGTGCTTCCCCTAACATCATGACCAAGGTGGGTTTTTTTTTGGACAAGAGTTTGGTTGAATTTCAGAAAATCTTGTCAGGAATTATTTCTGATGAGATGGTGGGCTGGGCAGGTAGGCAGGTAATAAGGGTCACCAACTGATGCTTCCTCCAAAACCAACTGAAAATTCAAGATAACAGATTTTAAAAATCATTTTCCAAGCCTCAAAGGACTAGATGGAAAGTGAGTAACACTCCAACCAGAAACTAAGAGAAAGTGGGCACCCACTGAGCAATGGAACTTGAGCTAGCCTTACATCTGAGAGCATTCACTTAATCCTAGAAAATGAATCCTTGATTTATCACAGCCTTGCAAGTGTAGGAAACAAGGCCCAGTTCAGTTCAGTCGCTCAGTCATGTTTGACTCTTTGCGACCCCATGAATCGCAGCACGCCAGGCCTCCCTGTCCATCACCAACTCCTGGAGTTCACTCAGACTCATGTCCATTGAGTCAGTGATGCCATCCAGCCATGTCATCCTCTGTCATCTCCTTCTCCTCCTGCCCCCAATCCCTCCCACCACCAGAGTCTTTTCCAATGAGTCAACTCTTCACATGAGGTGGCCAAAGTACTGGAGTTTCAGCTTCAGCATCATTCCTTCCACAGAAATCCCAGGGCTGATCTCCTTCAGAATGGACTGGTTGGATCTCCTTGTAATCCAAGGGACTCTTAAGAGCCTTCTCCAACAGCATAGTTCAAAAGCATCAATTCTTCGGTGCTCAGCCTTCTTCACAGTCCAACTCTCACATCCATACATGACCACAGGAAAAACCATAGCCTTGACTAGACGGACCTTTGTTGGCAAAGTAATATCTCTGCTTTTGAATATGCTATCTAGGTTGGTCATAACTTTCCTTCCAAGGACTAAGCGTCTTTTAATTTCATGGCTATAGTCACCATCTGCAGTGATTTTGGAGCCCAAAAAAATAAAATCTGTCACTGTTTCCACTGTTTCCCCATCTATTTGCCATGAAGTGATGGGTCCGGATGCCATGATCTTCATTTTCTGAATGTTGAGCTTTAAGTCAACTTTTGCACTCTCCACTTTCACTTTCATCAAGCAGCTTTTTAGTTCCTCTTCACTTTCTGCCATAAGGGTGGTGTCATCTGCACATCTGAGGTTATTGATATTTCTCCCAGCAATCTTGATTCCAGCTTGTGCTTCTTCCAGTCCAGCGTTTCTCATGATGTACTCTGCATATAAGTTAAATAAGCAGGGTGACAATATACAGCCTTGCTGTACTCCTTTTCCTATTTGGAACCAGTCTGTTGTTCCATATCCAGTTCTAACTGTTGCTTCCTGACCTGCATACAGATTTCTCAAGAGGCAGGTCAGGTGGTCTGGTATTCTCATCTCTTTAAGAATTTTCCACAGTTTATTGTGATCCACACGGTCAAAGGCTCTGGCATAGTCAATAAAGCAAGGGCCACCCAAAGTAAGGAGAATGGTAAGAAATACTCTCTCCCAAAGCTGGAAGCCCAAAAGGCCTCATCTTGAATCATAAGCTAGAAATAAAACTTTCATTCCATATCCTTAGGGATCTACAAGAAAAACTGCCTGTCTGAAGTCTACCTCTAAAAGGGAAACACACTCCTGACAGGTTTAACCATAACCAGTTCTAACATTGGTCTGCACCCCAAGATGTTTATAAATGGGCAGTCCAAAAATCCTCAAAGAATTTCACTTGCTTATTTTACTTATTTGTTATTTTAAGATTTTTTTTGAAATGAGCCATCTTAAAAGTCTTTATTGAATTTGTTACAGTATTGTTTCTGTTATTTATGTTCATTTTTTTTTTTTTTGCCACAAGACATGTGGAATCTTAGCTTTCAGACCAGGGATTGAACCCCCACAACCGTCACCCCACCCACATTGGAAGGCAAAGTCTCAATCTCTGGGAAGTCCCAAGAGTTTTGTTTAAAATCACCCTGGAAAAGGACAGAAGGGGCTGACATAGTGTTAGAGGGAAAGGACTTCATGGTGATTTCCATAATCAAAGGCTAGAAGGGAAATCTGGAAGGAGAAGAAAATATTTACATGAGCCAGAGATAAAAGAGGAAGAGTCCGAAAGGGAGAGTTTGAAAGGTGAAATCTACAAGCATCTGAGACGGAAGTGTAATAGCAATAGATGGGAGTTGGAGAAAGGGGGTTATTAACTATTGTTGGAGACAAGTGCTATAGAAAAGAAAATCACAGACTAAGAATTTTAATACAACATGCAACTACACTTAAGAATTATATTACTAGAAGGAAGAAGAGGTCTCATCACCCTGTGACTAGAGACTACCACATATCTATAGCTCAACATATAAAAAAGGTTTTCATTTACATCTGAAAACCCCTTCCAACATTGCCCTGGGGTCAGCAGGGAGAGGAAGGGTCTCTTGCTGGTCAGACACAGCAAATGAGACACTTTGATGTCCAGCAAGGGAGATAAAGATGGACTTTGAAAGGTCTTTATCTGCCATAAGTATTTATCTGGTAAAATATTTAGGCTTCCTAAGGAAAAACCCCGTGAACAGAGAAGCCTGGTGGGCTACAATCCCTGGGGTCACAAAGAGTCGGACACAGCTGAGCATCAAGGGATCACAACTACTTGTGCAGAGATGTATAAAATCAAGGATTTTTTTTGATAACTGAGATTTTGCTTTTAACCGTTAGAGCATGCGGCAAGAATTCCTGTTGAACGTGGAGGGGGTGAGTTCCACATCATACACCCTCTCAGGATAAATGAACCCGCCAGTTTTTACTTGGATGTTTATCAGGCTATAAATCTGCCTTTCCAAAGCTTGTAATTGCTCATTATCTCTAAATGTCCCTTGAGGGTGGTGAACACAGTCGAGCCAAGAAAAGAAGACCTTCCTACTGGAGGCCACAGAATAACCAAGTGGATTTCTAGTTTGCAGCAGTAATCCTGAGGTTATTTGCCCATCATTTTCTGAATCCTTGAGACTATGTTGTGGCCTCCCCTCGGAAAGAGGCAAAGGCTGCAAGATGCTCACCTTTTCCCATTTTAAATACGAGGCCAGCACCAAGTGTTTAAAAACTCAGAGTCCTTTTCTGCTTTCCAAATCTTAAGTTCTATCTGTGATTTAAAGAAATTCACCTCTTTTTTTGAGGTCATTTTGACATAGAAAAGATTTCGAGTTCACAGTTCTCTGGCTTATGGTGTTTGAGAGATTTATGAGATATATGGGTACACAGTCCATCCAGGTGCAAAACACTTTTAGTCCAGAATTCCGTAACACAGATCCAGTCTCCAGATGAAAAGACTCTATTGCTGCGGAACACGTGATTGACTTGACGGCACACATCCACGCAGAAAGGATCACACTTAGAACAAGGCTTTGTAAATGACTCTTCCATGGTCTCCCCCTTGGTGGGAAACAGAATATGAGGTGGTAACTTGTATCATTCAGGATGATTTCAGCAAGCTGAGTACCCCAGAGGAGAGAATTGCAGCTCACACATCCATCCTGATCAGGGGAAATTTGCAAGCCACTTCTGTATATCTTCACTGAGAAATGACTTGGTCTTTCTCAGTTTCCTTTCCCTACCTTGTCAGAGCACTGCGGGTAGGGAAAAAATTAGCTTGATATTTTATATATTTAGGATTTCACATACATACAGAAACCATATCCTATAATATGAGAACCTTGAATGAAGTTTACAATCCCCAGCAATAAACCTACTTCTAGAGCAAGTTATATTTTTTAACTTTTAGTGGTGTATAGTTGACTTATTAATACAACAGCATATTAGTTTCAGGTGTACAGTAAAGTGAATCAATTATACATAGCTGGTTCCTTTTAAGAAACCACTCAAAACCACTCTCTTTTAGATATTTTCCCCATATAGATCAACACAGAGCATTGAGTAGAGTTCCCTGTGCTATATAGTAAGTTTTTATTAGTTATTTATTTTATATACAGTAGGGTATATATGTCAATCCCAGTCTCCCAATTTATCCTTCCCTCTCTGCCCTCTGGTAACCATAAATTTGTTTTCTGCATCTGTGATTCTATTTCTCTTTTATCAGTTCAGTTCAGTTCAGTCACTCGGTCGTGTCCGACTTTTTGCAACCCCATGGACTATAGCAGGCCAGGCTTCCCTGTCCATCACCAACTCCTGGAGCTTGCTCAAACTCATGTCCATCCGGTCGGTGATGCCATCCAACCATGTCATCCTCTGTCATCCTCTTGTCCTCGTGTCTCCAATCTTTCCCATCATCACGTTCTTTTCAAATGAGTCCGTTCTTCTCATCAGATGGCTGAAGTATTGGAGTTTCAGCATCACCATCAGTCCTTCCAATGAACATTGAGGACTGATTTCCTTTAGGATTGACTGGTTGGATCTCCTTGCAGTCCAAGGGACTCTCAAGAGTCTTCTCCAACACCACAGTTCAAAAGCATCAATTCTTGGGCATGCAGCTTTCTTTATAGTCCAACTCTCACATCCATACATGACTACTGGAAAAACCATAGCTTTGACTAGACAGACCATTGTTGGCAAAGTAATGTCTCTGCTTTTGAATATGTTGTCTAGGTTGGTCATAGCTTTTCTTCCAAGGAGCAAACATTTTTAATTTCATGGCTGCAGTCACCATCTGTGGTGATTTTGGAGCCCAAGAAAATAAAGTCTGTCACTGTTTCCATTGTTTCTCCATCTATTTGCCATTAAGTGATGGGACTGGATGCCATGATCTTAGTTTTCTGAATGTTGAGCTTCAAGCCAACTTTTTCACCTCTCCTCTTTCACTTTCCAGAGAAGGCAATGGCAACCCACTCCAGTACCCTTGCCTGGAAAATCCCATGAACGGAGGAGCCTGGTAGGCTGCAGTCCATGGGGTTGTGAAGAGTCAGACATGACTGAGCGACTTCACTTTCACTTTTCACTTTCATGCATTGGAGAAGGAAATGGCAACCCACTCCACTGTTCTTGCCTGGAGAATCCCAGGGATGGAAGAGCCTTGTGGGCTGCCATCTGTGGGGTCACAGAGAGTCTACAGAAGCGACTTAGCAGCAGCAGCAGCTTTCACTTTCATCAAGAGGCTCTTTAGTTCTTTACTTTTTGCCATAAGGGTGGTGTCATCTGTCTATCTCCAGTTATTGACATTTCTCCTGGCAATCTTGATTCCAGTTTGTGCTTCATACAGCCCAGCATTTATCATGATGCACTCTACGTATAAGTTAAATAAGCAGGGTAACAACATACAGCCTTGACATACTCCTTTCCTGATATGGAACCAGTCTGTTTTTCCACGTCTGGTTCTAACTGTTTTCTTGACCTGCATATAGATTTCTCAGGAGGCAGGTCAGGTGGTCTGGTATTCCCATCTCTTTCAGAATTTCCCACAGTTTGTTGTGATTCCCACAGTCAAAGGCTTTGGCGTAGTCTATAAAGCAGAAGTAGATATTTCTCTGGAACTCTCTCGCCTTTTTGATGATCCAACGGATGTTGCCAGTTTGATCTTTGGTTCCTCTGCCTTCTAAATCCAGCTTGAACTCTGGAAGTTCACAGTTCATGTACTGTTGAAACCTGGCTTGGAGAATTTTGAGCATTACTTTACTAGTGTATGAGATGAGTGCAATTGTGCAGTAGTTTAAGCATTCTTTGGGATTGGAATGAAAACTGACCTTTTCCAGTCCTGTGGCCACTGCTAAGTTTTCCAAATTTGCTGGCATGTTGAGCACAGCACTTTCACAGCATCATCTTTTAGGATTTGAAATAGATCAACTGAAATTCCATCACATCTACTAGCTTTGTTTGTAGTGACTCTTCCTAAGGCCCACTTGACTTCTACTTCTAGGATGTCTGGCTCTAGGTGAGTGATCACACCATTGTGGCTATCTGGGTCATGAAGATCTTTTTTGTATAGTTCTTTTGTGTATTCTTGCCACTTCTTAGTATCTTCTGCTTCTGTTAGGTCCATACCATTTCTGTCCTTTATTGTGCCCATCTTTGGTATCTCCAATTTTCTTGAAGAGATTTCTAGTCTTTCCCGTTCTATTGTTTTCCTCTATTTCTTTGCATTGATCACTGAGGAAGGTTTTCTTATCTCTCTATTCTTTGGAAATCTGCATTCAAATGGGTATATCTTTCCTTTTTCTCCTTTGCCTTTTGAGTCTTTTCTTTTCTCAGCTATGTGTAAGGCCTCCTCAGACAACAACCATTTTGCCTTTCTGCATTTCTTTTCCTTGGGGATGGTCTTGATCACTGTCTCCTGTCCAATGTCACGAAACTCTGTCCATAGTTCTTCAAGCAGTCTATCAGATGTGTTTAATAAATAATTTCATTTGAACCATTCTTTTTAGATTCCTAATCTAAGTGGTATCAAGTGATACTTGTCTTTCTTGATCTAACTTACTTCATTCAGTATGACAATCTCTAGGTAGGTCTATCCCTGTTATAGAGCAAGTTATTTTTTATACTAATATCATCTGGAAAGTTCCAGCTGATCCACAGAGGAGATACAGAACAAGCAGGACATGCACGTAACCCCTAGGATAGAAAAATCATAGACATTTTCTGAGTGAATAGAGATCTCCCCCACCACACCCAATGGGACCCTTTGTTGCACCTGTACTGGCTTCCCTGCTTTATCAGTGTTGTAAGTGGTAGAAATGGAACAGAGCACACAATGAGATCATACTTTGGGGGGAAATAGAGCACTCTGTTGTTGTTGTTGTTCTATTATCCCCCAGTGAGTCACTTAGTGGAATAACTGGATGAGGACAAGGAGCAGGGAATGAGACTTTGGGAAGCTTATCTGGGTACAGACAGAGTTTGTGAACAGGGAGGACTACATGGCCGGCTGTGTGAACGTAGCCTTGTTCCAATTTGTAGATTAGGCATTTAGGTGTCAGAGAACAAAATAAAGGTGACAGTGTAGAAGGATGATATTCTGGGATGGAAGAGTATTTGAAGCTGGATCTCCTCAAGCTTGTCCTTTTAAATACTACAATTGGCTAATTCAAGAAATACAAGCTTCCTGGGTGTTATATAATTCTCATTACTTAAACTTTAATGCTGTGAACCTAATATCTTAAATGACACATAACTGTACATGATTATTTCTTAAAATCATAAAACTATAGTATTTAAATAGCCATTTCAAATTAGTTAAAAGATTGTCACTCTACTGGGCCATATTCTCCCATTTATTATTAGTATGAAAAGTGAAGTCGCTCAGTCGTGTCCAACTCTTTGCGACCCCATGGACTGTAGCCTACCAGGCTCCTTCCTCCATGGGATTCTCCAGGCAAGAGTACTCGAGTGGGTTGCCATTTCCTTCTCCGGGGGATCTTCCGAACCCAGGGATCGAACCCAGGTCTCCCTCATTCCAGGCAGATGCTTTAACCTCTGAGCCACCAGAGAAGCCCTTATCACTAGTATCAGATCAGATCAGATCAAATCAGTCGCTCAGTCATGTCCAACTCTTTGCGACCCCATGAATTGCAGCACGCCAGGCCTCCCTGTCCATCACCAACTCCTGGAGTTCACTCAGACTCACGTCCATCGAGTCAGTGATGCCATCCAGCCATCTCATCCTCTGTCGACCCCTTCTCCTCCTGCCCACAATCCCTCCCAGCATCAGAGTCTTTTCCAATGAGTCAACTCTTCGCATGAGGTGGCCAAAGTACTGGAGTTTCAGCTTTAGCATCATTTCTTCCAAAGAAATCCCAGGGCTGATCTCCTTCAGAATGGACTGGTTGGATCTCCTTGCAGTCCAAAGGACTCTCAAGAGTCTTCTCCAACACCACAGTTCAAAAGCATCAATTCTTCAGTGCTCAGCCTTCTTCACAGTCCAACTCTCACATCCATACATGACCACAGGAAAAACCATAGCCTTGACTAGACGAACCTTTGTTGGCAAAGTAATGTCTCTGCTTTTGAATATGCTATCTAGGTTGGTCATAACTTTCCTTCCAAGGAGTAAGCATCTTTTAATTTCATGGCTGCAGTCACCCTAGGCACAGCTTCCATCTCTACATGAAAATACCAATACTAATCCTAAAAGTCTGATTTTCTTCAACACCTCTGTGCATGTGTGCTAAGTAACTGCAGTCATGTCAGACTCTATGCAACCCTATGAACTGTAGTACACCAGGCTCCTCTGGCCACAAGATTCTCCAGGCAAGAATACTGGAGTGAGTTGCCATGCCCTCCTCGTCCCAATCCAGGGATCGATCCTGTGTTGCTTAAGTCTCCTGCATTTGCAGGAGGAGTTCAAGGTCTTCCCTGGTAGCTCAGACGGTAAAGCGTCTGCCTGCAATGCAGGAGACCTGGGCTCAATTCCTGGATTGGGAAGATCCCCTGAGAAGGAAATGGCAACCCACTCCGGTACTCTTGCCTGGAAAATTTCATGGATGAAGGAGCCTGGTAGGTAGTCCATGGGATTGTAGAGTTGGATACAACTGAGTGACTTCGTGGTTCTTTACCACTAGCAGCACCTGGGAACTCTAAATCTTCTCAAGTCGGAAAAACATTATTACACTACAGAAAACAGTGATCATACCAAGTAAAACATGACTAAAAGAGATTTATGCCAGAGGATGTTATTTGTTACTCTGATGGGATTTGCTAAGCACAATTTTTACTTGTTACATCAATGATTTCATAACTTCTATGATCGGTTAGCTCACTTTCACAGATTCAAATAATGTACATAATCTAATTCTTCAGTCTACCAACAGTTTCTGTGTTTGAATTAGTACACTTCAAGTTAAGTAAAATGTCTGTCTTCTTTCAACCTTAGAGACTTTGCAATTGATGGGATCCTAAGAAGTCGAACTTTAAATATTTTGGATCTGATGGTTCTTGCATTTTTTCATTCTTAAAACCATAAAATTTTTTAAAGTTTTAATATACATATATTCCCTGGTAGCTCAGCTGGTAAAGAATCTGCGTGCAATGAAGGAGACCCTGGTTCCATTCCTGGGTCAGGAAGATCCCCTGAAGGGCTAGGCTACCCATTCTAGTATTCTTGGGCTTCCCTGGTGGCTCAGATGGTAAAGATTCTGCCTGCAATGCGGGAGACCTGGATTTGATCCCTGGGTTGGAAAGATCCCCTGGAGAAGAGAAAGGCAACCCACTCCAGTATTCTTGCTTGGAGAATCCCCCTGGACAGAGTAGCCTGGAGGGCTACAGTATATTTGGGTCATATGACATGACTGAGCGACTAAGCATATTACTTATACATCATATGATTATATATTATGTATTGCTGATATAAACATATACATACACAATTTGAGTATTTCATGTCTGCTTTAAGGTCACAACTTTACTCATATTCCCTTTGACTCAGAAAATACATTTATCTGAAGCATTTGCATTTTTTGTAATGTTCTATCCTCTTGAACAATATAACAAATTAGTCAATAACTCCAACATGATTGAATAAGACTCAACACTTTAAGTTACATTTTCTCTTTTGTACAAAATTATATACTAATGGTTTTTCAGATTTAATGGGTGTCAGTTGACCAGAGCCATTATCCTTTTTGGTGCTCAAATTGTCTCAAGTACACTTTAAATTGGTTCCTGTGGTCTTTTGACATAACACCATTAATCTTCGAAGGCTTCCTAGCTTTCTGGCACAACTAGTGCACCAGCTTCTCACAGAACCCTCCAGCACAGACGTGGAATCAACCTTTCATTCCAAGAGGCCCGACGTTCCTTGGCATCAGAGCACATCACAGAACGACCTTGCTTCTGGGCCATGTCAGTGGACAGGGCTCAAAATGACATTTCCCCCACAGAATGGCATGAGTTCTTTTTTCCAGCTTTATGGAGGTGACCTGTTCACAGATTTCCAGTGCACAATGCAGTATTGTTAACTGTATCTAAACTGCACTCACCATGTCATACATTAGATCTCCAGAACTGATTCATCCTGAGTCACTGAAACTTCATAATCTTAAACAGTAATCTCCCCTTTTCCCCTTTCACCTCACTCCTGGCCACCATCACTCTACTCTCTGCTTCCATGAAACTGACTATTTTGGATGCCACAAGTAAGTCTGATTGTGCAAGTATTTGTCTTTCTGTGTTGGACTTATTTCTGTTAACATAATGTCCTCCAGGTTCATTGATGTTCATGCAAATGGCAGGATTCTCTCCTTTTTTTAAGGCTGTATAATATAACATTGTACATAGAAAGGCATATAGACATTTGCACTCTCATATTCATTGCCTATGACACACAATAGCCAAGATATACAAACAAATGTCCACTGATGGATGAATGCATAAATAAAATGAATAGTTTAAATAGGAATTCTATGCCATTAGAAAGATTAATACAAATTCATGCCTTTCACTATGGATGAAAAGGACAGACTTTTGCAGATAGCTAAAAGTCTCTGCCACTTTGATGGCTGGATGGCATCACTGACTCGATGGACGTGAGTCTGGGTAACTCCAGGAGCTGGTGATGGACAGGGAGGCCTGGCGTGCTGTGATTCATGGGGTCGCAAAGAGTCGGACACGACTGAGCGACTGAACTGAACTGAAAAGTCTCTGCCACAGTCCAAGCATCTGAACAATTATGAGGGAAATCATAGCTACTATGTAACTTTTCTCAAATTTAAAATAAATGATTCTTTAAGTGGGGAAATACTATATCCAAATATTGTTCTAATAGTATGAAAATAAAGGTAAGTAAATATTTCTGAAATGCTTTAATTTATATTTCTTTTACTAAACCACAGTCTATCTTTCTGAAATGTTTATTGAACTATCCCTTAGATAATGTTCAAACTCTTTTCAGCTTAGTGGAAATTAAGCATCAACTGCAAAGATTCCTCACAAAATGGATTTCTTTCATACCTATTGAAACCAGTAAAACTAAAAAATATTTTAAAAGTTCATGTTGACTGAAACAATAATTTCTTTTAATTGGCTTTATATGGGTAATATAATGTCAATTATTTAGAAAACTTTTATAGCCTATCATTTCCATGTAAATTAGGTGAGCCATTTCACAAACTAAATATATTATACAAGTAAAAGAAGCAACAATGCCAAGATATGACAATGGAAATTGGTGACTGAGTACATCAATTCCCTAGGAGCCTTAAACATGCCATTTCAATCTAATTTCTGTTTCTGCAGCAACAAAAGTAAGTCCAAAAAGGAGTAAATCAAGAAAGGCTTAGGAATTTCCCTGGCTATCCAGTGTCTGGGACTCTGCACTCCCAAAGCAGGGACCTGGGTTTGATCCCTGATCAGGGAACTAGATCCCATATGCCACGGTTAGACAAATAAATAAATATTTTGAAAGAGAGAGAGAGAGAAGGCTTAAAGATTTAATCCAGTAATGTGGTAAACTAAATCAAAGCACTGATTCTTTGACACCCTTCCCATAGATAGTTCAGTCCTGGTGGCTAACGGCTGTTTGACCAATAAAATTTGAGGAAAGTGACAATGTGCTGATTTGTAGACCTGGAACTTGGCAGTTTCTACTTCCTGGTCTCTCAGAACTCTCATTTGTATAGCCTTTACCTACCCTGCAAGAAGCCTGATGCCTCTAACGGAAAAATTATGAAGATAGGCCCTGAGGCTACGTGGAGAGAGCAAATCAGCTGAGCCCAGACTTCCAGCTGTCCCTAACAAGGCTCCAGATGTGAGTAAAACCCTCCTTGGACTGTCTTGTCCAGACCAGACTAGCCTCCAAGTGAGCCCAATTGGACCATACAGGGTAGAATTACTCAGCTGAACCCTGTCCAAACTCCTGACCCACAGATCATGAGCATAATAAACTGATTGTTTTTACAAACCACCAAGTTTGGAACATTTGTTACACAGAAATAGATGAGGAGAAAAAGTAGATACAGTCTTAGGTATTTAAAATGGGAACTCTGCTTGTACTGTGCAAGCTACGTATCCTATAAAACCTCTTGTTGCAAATACTGGCTAAAACTTTCCCCAAAGTATTTTAAATGTGTAGCTAAGCTCCCAAGCGAATAAGAACACATTCGTAAGTGAAGGCGCCCACAATGAATCTGGACTAGTAAGTAACACTAAAGTTGGCAACTGCCCAAGGAAAGTGGTTCTAAAAAGCAAGAACCTTGGTTTTAATGGCTGAGAGAAAGTTTTGGGCCATCACAAAATGGAGAATTAGAGTAGAGAGGCTGATTAAGCCAGGAGTCCAACAGGTTGTGCCTTGAATAAGAGACTGAATAGAAAAATGTCAGTCCTGCAAAGGGATATTATTGGGAAACTATTTTTGGCCTTCAGGGAAGGAAGAAACTAAGAAGATATTTATTCTGAGAATCTGTTAACAAAAGCAGTCCTCAAACGGATTTGGGATTCCAATTCAAAACTACCTGCCTGTTCCAAAACAGCTAAGAAATTAAAGTGGTCTGAAATTGGAAACAGTCCTAGGTATCTAATTAAAATACAGGCTAGTCTCCTCTGAAGAATAGATTCCTGTCATGATCAAGTTTGAATTTCTATAGGTAAGGAAAGTAATGGGCTTGGAGCTGACCTGTGCCAACTCACAAAAGCCAAGTATGTGCATTTCTTCCCAAGTCTGCATTCAACAGTACCAGGTTGATAGCCTGAAATTGGCTAGGGGTGTGGAGATTATTCATACCACAGAAATTAGCAAACACCACAAATTGGGGCTCTTTTTTTTTTCATAAGTGAGCCACTTCATCAGCATAAAACTAGATTAAGGCTCCATAAACATGAGTTATTAGAAATATCACAACAAACCACAAACAGGAATCAGTAGAAAACAGCACAATTCACCTCCTAAAAGCTTCATATGATTGAACTGTAAGATAAAAAATATAAAATAAGAGTCTTTCAGATGCTTACAGGAAAGAGATTCACAGACATAGGCAAAAAATGAGAGATTATAAAAAGTGATTAACAGACTTTAAAAAGGTTTCACATATCTTTGTAAAGTATATTTATTGTGATTACTAATCATTTTTAGTATGATATAAAGATATAAGTGACTTTTATAAATTAAACTGTATCTTGAGAATTTGCTGAACTTATTTACTAGCTCTAGAAACTTCTTGATAGATTCCTTTGGACTTTGCACTTATAAGTTACCACCTACATGATTATGACATGGGACAAATTTCTTTTCTGATTTATATGCCTTTTGCCTTTAGACTAATACTTTCAGTACAATGTTGAATCAAAATAGTAAGTAAATATTCTCATCTTATTTCCAGTCTTAAGATGCTGCGTATGGGTATTTATTCTTTTACTATTAGTGATGTCAAGAGATTTTGTTGTAGATTGCCTTCTATCAGATTGAGGGAGTTCATTCCAAATTTTCTGAGATAGTTTTAGCATGAAATGGTACGATTTTCATTAAATTTTTCCCTATACCTAAGGACATGATTATACAGCTTTTCTCTTTTGTTAATGATGAATTTAATTGATTTTTTTGTGTTAAATCAGTCATGTACTCGGGTCATGCTATCTTGTACTTTTATATATTGTTAGATTCACTTTGCTAGTAATTTGTTGAGGATTTTCCTGTCTTTGTACCTGATAGGTGTGCTTCGTTGCTCAGTTGTGTCTGGCTCTTTGCCACCCCCTAGAGTGTAGCCCACCAGTTTCCTCTGTCCATGGGGATTCTCCAGGCAAGAATACTGAAGCGGGTTGCCATTTCCTCCTCCAGGGGTACATGACAAATACTGGCATATAATTTTCTTTCTTATAATGACTTTGTGCAGCTTTGGCGTCATGGTAATGCTGACTTAATAAAATGAGTAAGGAAGTATAAGTGAGCCACTTCAGCATTTAGCAGCTGAATTGTGCTGTTTTCTACTGATTCCTATTTGTGGTTTGTTGTGATATTTCTAATAACTCATGTTTATGGGGACTTTATCTAGTTTTGTGCTGATGAAGTGGCTCACTTATAAAAAAAAAATTGATGAAGCACAAGCTGGAATCAAGATTGCCAGGAGAAATATCAATAATCTCAGATATACAAATGACACCACCTTTATGGCAGAAAGTGAAGAAGAACTAAAGAGCCTCTTAATGAAAGTGAAAGAGGAGAGTGAAAAAGTTGGCTTAAAACTCAACAAGCAAAAAACTAAGATCACGGCATCGGGTCCCATCACTTCATAGCGGATAGGTAGGGAAAAAATGGAAGCAGTGACATTTTATTTTCTTGGGCTCCAAAATCACTGCAGATGGTGACTACAACCATGAAATTAAAAGATTCATGCTCCTTGGAAGGAAAGCTATGACCAACCTAGACAGCATATTAAAAAGCAGAGACATTACTTTGCCAACAAAGGTCTATCTAGTCAAAGCTATGGTTTTTCCAGTAGTCATATATGGATGTGAGAGTTGGACTATAAAGAAAGCTACGTGCCCAAGAATTGGTGCTTTTGAACTGTGGTGTTGGAGAAGACTCTTGAGAGTCCCTTGGACTGCAAGGAGATCAAACTAGCCCATCCTAAAGGAAAACAGTCCTGAATATCCATTGGGAGGACTGATGCCGAAGGTGAAGCTCCAATACTTTGGCCACATGGTGTGACAAGCTGACTCATTAGAAAACACCCTGATGCTGGGAAAGATTGAAGGCAGAAGGAGAAGCAGACGACAGAGGCGAAGATGGTTGGATGGGAGCACTGACTCAATAGACATGAGTTTGAGCAAGCTCTGGGGGTCGGTGATGGACAGGGAAGCCTGGTGTGCTGCAGTCCATGGGGTCACAAAGAGTCGGACACAACTGAGCGACTGAACTGACTTAACTGAAGGAAGTACTCCCTCATTTTCTTTACTGAAAGTTTTTTTATAAGATTGGATTTATTTCTTAAACCCTTGATCACATTTGCCAATGAAGCCATCTGAACTGGAACCTGTGGTAATATGGAATTTGTCTATTTTGCCTGGGCTGTTCAGTTTATTGGCAAAAAATTATTCATAATATTCCTTTATTTTTGTTTCAGTGTCTGTATCCTTGTACTGGTATCTTGTGTTTTCTCTCTTTTACTCTTGGTTATTCGAGCTAGAGGTTTATCAATTATATCAGTTTTTTTTTTATTCAAAGAACCAACTTTTGGCTTCATTGGGTTTTCAGTTCAGTTCAGTTCAGTTCAGTTGCTCAGTCATGTCCAACTCTTTGCAACCCCATGAATCGCAGCACGCCAGGCCTCCCTGTCCATCACCAACTCCTGGAGTTCACTCAGACTCACGTCCATCGAGTCAGTGATGCCATCCAACCATCTCATCCTCTATCGTCCCCTTCTCCTCCTGCCCCCAATCCCTCCCAGCATCAGAGTCTTTTCCAATGAGTCAGCTCTTCGCATGAGGTGGCCAAAGTACTGGAGTTTCAGCTTTAACATCATTTCTTCCAAAGAAATCCCAGGGCTGATCTTCTTCAGAATGGACTGGTTGGATCTCCTTGCAGTCCAAGGGATTCTCAAGAGTCTTCTCCAGCACCACAGTTCAAAAGCATCAATTCTTCAGTGCTCAGCCTTCTTCACAGTCCAACTCTCACATCCATACATGACCACTGGAAAAACCTTGAATAGACAGACCTTTGTTGGCAAAGTAATGTCTCTGCTTTTGAATATGCTATCTAGGTTGGTCATAACTTTCCTTCCAAGGAGTAAGCGTCTTTTAATTTCATGGCTGCAGTCACCATCTGCAGTGATTTTGGAGCCCAAAAAATAAAGTCTGACACTGTTTCCCCATCTATTTCCCATGAAGTGATGGGACCAGATGCCATGATCTTCGTTTTCTGAATGCTGAGCTTTAAGCCAACTTTTTCACTTTCACACTCACTGGGTTTTAACTTTTTTTAATTAACTTTTACTCTTTAGTATTTGTTTTCTTCTCTTTTAGGTTTAACTTGTTCTTTTTCTTGGTTGCTAAGAGGGTGCTTAAAACATTGATTTTAAAACTTTCTATTTTCCTAATAACTATACATATCACTATGAGTACTGTACTGACT
Organism: Bos grunniens; assembly: GCF_055505025.1. NCBI lineage: Eukaryota > Metazoa > Chordata > Mammalia > Artiodactyla > Bovidae > Bos > Bos grunniens. The sequence goes on from NC_141170.1 coordinate 76,322,873, forward strand.
ACATGTCATCAATTTTGGTATGCTTTTTTCTCTTTCATTCCATTCAAAATATTTTCTAATTTCTTTCATGAGTTAGTCTTTGATGCATAGGCTGAATTTCCATATATTTAGGGTTTTTCTGGATGTCTTTATTATTATTTGCCCGCATAAATATCACTTTAATGCTTTTCATTTCCTTGTGATTTTCAGATTTCTACAAGATACCATTTATCTTCCATCTAAATAATGTCACTTAACATTTCCTATAGTGCAGGTCTGTCTACAATGCATTTTTTTACATTTTGTTTAACCAAAATTTTCTTATTTAGCCTTCCCTTTGAAGGAGATATTCACTGAATATAGACTTGTAGGTTCAAAATCTGTCAATGTTTAAAAATGCCCTTGTCTTCTGTCTGGCAAAAGTTTCTGTTGGCTCTTATCTAACATGGAGTGGGTTTTCCGTGCTCTTCTCCAGGGGATCTTCCTGACTCAGGGATTGAACTCATGTCTCTTACATCTCCTGCATTGGCAAGTGGTTTCTTTACCACTAGCGCCACCTGGGAAGCCCAATTCAGTCCATAGCAGTCTCTAAATCTTCAGATGGAAATCAAACCTTGGAAAGCTGGGTTCATGATGCCAGAGTAAATCACTTGGGTAAAACAAATGCACCTGGCTTACCTGTAGACTTGACGGTTTATTGCAACTAAACTACAACTAGTTATACGAATCATTGTTTTAATTTGCTGTTTGTTTCCAAATTGTTTATGCTTAGTGTTTCCCTGCTGCCCTATAACTTTGTCAGTGTTATTAGCTGTACTACTTACGTCCTGTCTATTTTGTAAGAATGTTTGCCCTTATCATACTCAATGTGTAATCAGACCTCCAAGGATTGGTGATGGCTAAACATCTTGAGAAAACAGATCACATTTATGATTTTTACAGAATGATTGTAATAATGTGGTTCTAGGTATAGGAAGAAGCAAAAAGGGAAAATATCTGCTGGGTCATAATTGACTAATAAGACAGAGGGTCCAGAGAACCTTTAATTGGCAACAGGGCTTGATCCAGAAATTGGCACCTGGAGTGGCATATCAACAAGAATTTTTGCTTGGTCTGGGGAGAGACTCTCAGCACCGAGGGACAAAAATTAGTCATGAAATATCTCCCAAACACTGGTCGAATTTTGGACCAAGAAAAGGAACTGAGAAATAAAATATTGCCCAGCATATCAGTAAGCAAAGGACGTTACAGTCAGCAATGGCAGCCCTCCAGTGTTCCGCTGGTGAGCCCTGGGGCAACCCTTGAAGGAAACAAAGAATACCTGCCATTTGGCAGCCATCAGACTACAGCTACTCTCAGCAGTAAGTCTTGAGGAGACTCAGGATATGAAAACACAGGATACAGCCCTGAAGAGCTGAGGCACATACCAAAGGAATGATTGGAGTGAGCCCAGACTCGCACTCGTATCTTCCCACATATAGAAAAGTGCTAAATTCCTTTATCTGGGATATTGTTTTCTTTTATTAAAAGTAATATTTTGTTCCTACTACCTGTGCTTTGTTGCAAAACTCCTATATATTTTAGGTCTCCTCTTGCCTCCTCAAAGCAGTTTTCTCAGGGGTTACTTGCTGCTTCCTGGGCTTAAAGTCCTCAGTGGTGGTGGTGGTTTAGTCACTAATTTGTATCCAACTCTCTGCGATCCCATGGACTGTAGCCCGCTAGGCTTCTCTGTCCATGCGATTTTTCATGCAAGAATACCAGAGTGGGTTGCCATTTCCTTCTACCAAGGATCTTCACAACCCAGGGATTGAACCCATGTCTCCTGCATTGCAGGCAGTCTCCTGCATAATATGTCTTCCAAATAAAACATAAGTCTCAAAAAGAAATGCAGAAACTAATAGAAGACACACACTGTTGCTAAGTCACTTCAGTTGTGTCCGACTCTGTGCGACCCCATAGACGGCAGCCCACCAGGCTCCCCCGTCCCTGGGATTCTCCAGACAAGAACGCTGGAGTGGGTTGCCATTTCCTTCTCCAGTGCATGAAAGGGAAAAGTGAAAGTGAAGTTGCTCAATCATGTCCGACTCTTAGTGACCCCATGGACTGAAGCCTACCAGGCTCCTCCATCCATGGCATTTTCCAGGCAAAAGTACTGGAGTGGGGTGCCATTGCCTTCTCCAAATAGAAGACACACACACTCACACACAAATACCCTAATACAGATGTCAGAGTAGATAATTTTAGTTATATAAAAGGTAAGACAATAAGCATCCACTATGTATGCTCTTGACTGGAAAATCCCATGGACGGTGGAGCCTGGTGGGCTGCAGTTCATGCAGTCGCACAGAGTCGGACACGACTGAGTGACTTCACGTTCACTTTTCACTTTCGAGCATTGGAGAAGGAAATGGCAACCCACTCCAGTGTACTTGCCTGGAGAATCCCAGGGACGGGGGAGCCTGGTGGGCTGCCATCTATGGGGTCGCACAGAGTCAGACACGACTGAAGCAACTTAGCAGCAGCAGCAGCATGTATGCTCTAATAACTTAAAAGTGGATTGAGGATCTTTCAGAGCCTGTAACCTAGAAAAGCATACTTGCTCTATTTACATCAACATATTTTTGTGAAGACGAAAAATAATTAGCTAATGGTGGCTCCGATGGTAAAGAGTCTGCCTGCAATGCAGGAGACTGGGGTTTGATCCCTAGGTTGGGAGGATCCCCTGGAGAAGTGAATGGCTATTCACTCCAGTATTCTTACCTGGAGAATCCTGTGGACAGAGGAGCCTGGCAGGCTACAGTCCATGGGGTCACAGAGTTGGACAGGACTGAGCGACTCAGCACACACACACACAGAACACATCTAACATTGTATGTCTTCCTTTATCCCCCATACTCCAGCAAGAAGCACTAATTTGTAACTGGACATTCTTCTATGCCTCTTAGAAGGGAGAAAAAAAAGAAAGAAAAATTAATTTCATGGTCCACAAGATTTATTGCACAGAAAATTTGAGTCAAATTGTAAGCTTACAAAATTATAATAAGGTTCATAACCCTACTATTATCCTGAGTTATTGCTCTGAGCCTCAAATTTTATTTTTTAAAAATCTGTGAGGTAGGAGGAATATTTTTAGGAATAATCTTACTTTGTTTATAATTTTTAAATATGTATATTGTACATATCCTAACTTTACCTGTTGATTTGTAAATTAGTCATTTATACTTTCCAAAATGTGCAGGTCCTAAGGGCTGACCTTAACACTTTGATCTTTGTGAACCTCTGAATGTATCATTTTCAATAGAGATTTTCTTTTAAATAAATGCATGATTTTCTATTATGAACAAGTAATGCCAATGTCCAAAAATGACAAGAAGAAAAAAAACTCAATGCATCTATTTAAAGCCAAGTCTGAGAATATGTCATTTCAAAGTCATTTCAAGTAGCTAGTAACTGCAATTCTAAAATTAAGTAAATTTACATAGTCTAACACATTTTCCCTCTTTAAGAGTTATACAAAGAAACTGACTCTTTGGAAAATGTCATGCTTTGAACAATCATTTAAATTAATGTCCCATAAATCACAATCTTATTTAGCATATTAGTTCAGATAATTAGTTTACATACACATTGAAACAATAAAATGTTCTGAGTTATATAATTGTTCATAATTAGAATATTAAATTACTGCCCTAGTTTTTAAATTTTCAAACAAATTGTCTCATCATTATTTGGTATTTATTTAGCTTATGTTTTTATTGCTAAACTTGAGTTTCTACTTGGCAAGCTCAAATATAATTTGTTTAATGGAGTGAAGAAGATAAAACATTTAGGTAAATGTCAGTATAGCTGAATATGTAAATTTTAGAAATAGATGCAAAAGATTTGACTCCTTTCTGACAGCACCCTAAAATATAAAAAGGAAAATATATACATATACACATACATACATATCATTTTAAAAGGCTTATCCATGCCGAACACAGACTTATTACAGTTTTGTTTGAATTTGACTTTAAAATCTATGGTAATTCTATATCATTTGTCTCTGACAGTCATATCACCAGGGAAGAATTAATCTATCTGAGTTGCTGTCTGTTTCTCTTCTTTCTCTCCTCTATCTGCTGCTATTATTCTTTCTCCTCTCTTACTTTCCACTTTCTTTTTATCCTTTTCTTTCCTAATGCCAAAAAAGCTTATTTAATTAAGCCACAACTACTATGCCTGACCTCCTAGAATTCCATAATTAAAAGCTTTATCTTCACAGACATAATGTGTCTTAGAACATATGGTAGATCTAATCTAGAATGTTTCTAGCATTCAATAAGAATAATCAAATAACAGAATTAGTCATATTTCAACTTTATTATAAGAATTAAATACTGAAAATACGGAGATGTCATTTTTAGGGTGCATTTTAAGGCTCTACATGAAACCTTTAGAAAGCAATTTGATTCACTTCTCAGAAGGTAGCTATTACGGGTTCAGTTGTGTCCTCCCTCAAATTCATATATTGAAGTCCTAACTCACAGTCCCTCAAAATGTGACCTTATCTGAAGATAGGGTCTTTATAGAGGTGCTCTAGTTAAATGACATTAGGATGAGCCCTATTCTAACATAACTGATAAAAAGGGGAAATTTGGAGACACATGCCACATTCACAGGGAACCCCTATGAATATCAACACAGAGATCAGGGTGATGCACCTATAAGCTAAAGAACCCTAGAGATTGCCAAGCAAACCACCAGAAGCTCGAGGACAGATATGGAACTGATTCTTCCTCAAAACTCCCAGAAGGAAAAAACCTTGCCAAAGCCTTGATCCTGAGATTCTGGCCTACAGAACCATGAGACAATAAATGTCTGTTATTTAAGCCTCAGTTTGTGGTATTTTGTCATGGTAGCCCTAGAAAACTAATATAGTATCTAACTTTTGTTATTTCCACTTGGTAACTTTGTAGCTTCTAATTTTGATTTGTTTTCATTTGCATTGAAGATTCATTATACCAGAAAAGAAAAAAATCAGAATGTTAGGAAAAGTGAAAGCGTTAGTCGCTCAAGTGAAAGTGTTAGTCACTCAGTTGTCTCTGACTCTTTGCGACCCCATGGGGCCTGCCAGGCTTCTCTATCCATGGAATTCTCCAGGCAAGAATACTGGAGTGGGTTTGCCATGCCCTCCTCTAGGGGATCTTCCAAACCCAGGGGTTGAACCTGGGTCTCCTGCATTGCAGGGAAATTCTTCACCATCAAATGAATCTCAATTCACAGTTGGATTATCAAATATATCCTACGTTCAGACTGGAAAGGCTCAACAATCCATGCATTATAGAAAACATTCTCCTACATTATTATAGCAGCTGGTATTACTGATGTTTCGGCATTGTAGTGTCAAAAACACACAGGTTCAGAACTTTAAAACAAGACTTGCCCCAGGTTGCAAGGTTGATGTAACATCCAAAACTTAGTTAATGTAATACAGCCTATCAATATAATTAAAGACAAAAACCAAGCAGGCATCTCCATAGACATAGAAAAGTCATTTCACAAAAATCAGCCATTTCTCATAAGGAGAAACCAACAAACTAGGAATAGAGGGTAACTCCCTTAACTAAGTAAAGGGTACCTACAATAAAATCACAACTAACATCATACTTAATGATGGTATATCAAATCATCACACTTACAATTCCTAATTTCAAACTTATTATGAAACTGTAGTGATCAAGACAATGTGATAATGTCACAGTAGACATGTATGTTCTTGGAATAGAATAGAAAGTCAAAATAAATGGACACCTATATTAGTGGTCAATTGATTTCTAATAAGGGTGCCAAGACAATTCAATGGATATTGAACTGGATACCCAAATGTAAATGAATGAGGTTGGAACCATTCTTCACACCATATAGAAAAATTAACTCAAAGTGGATCACAATCCTAAAGGTAAGAGCTAAAACTATAATATTACTAAAATATAATGTAGGACCTTGAGTTAGGAAAAGCCTTCTTAAATATGACATCAAAATCACAAGCAATGAAAAAAGAAATAAATTAGACTGCATTACTCAGGATTCTCTGGAGAAATATAACTGACAAGATATATACACATATAGAAAGATATTTCTATACATACATAGAAAGAGAAAAACATTGGCTCATGAAATTATAAAGACTAAGAAGTATAAAGATTTTCAGTCAGCAATCCAGAGAATCTGGAGAATAGATGAGTTAAGTTCCAATAGCTCATATGCTTGAGACCCCAGAACAATGCTGTTTTGGTTTGAGTCCAAAGGCAGAGAAAGATTAATGGGCCAGCACAAACAGTTAGGCAAGAGGAGTTCCTTTTACTCAAAGGAGGGTGAGGTTTTTGTTCTATTTAGGTCTTCAACTGATTAGATGAGGCCCACTCACAGTAAAGCTTTTCCCTGATAGCTCAGTTGGTAAAGAATCCGATTGCAACGCAGGAGACCCTGGTTTGATTCCTGGGTCAGCAAGATCTGCTGGAGAAGGGATAGGCTACCCACTCCAGTATTCTTGGGCTTCCCTTTTGCCTCGGCTGGTAAAGAATCTGCCTGCAAATGTGGGAGACCTGGGTTTGATCCCTGGGATGGGAAGATCCCCTGGAGAAGGGAAAGGCTACCCACTTCAGTATTCTGGCCTGGAGAATTCCATGGACTGTCCATGGGATCACAAAGAGTCGGGTGTGACTGAGCAACTTTCAATTTCACTCACAGTAAAGAGGGTAATCTGCTTTTATCAGTCTCAGAATGTTTGACCAAATATCTGGGCAACCCCTCCACCATGACCTAGTTAAGTTGATATGGTATTAACCATCACATATACTTTTTTGAAATTAAAAATTTTTGTGCTATAAACATTAAATTAAGGAAGCAAAAGATGAGAGAAATCAAAGAAAATTAAAGAAAATATTTGCAAATCATATCTCTGATAAAGGTGTTTAAATCCATAAAGAACTCTATTAATGCAATAATAAAAAACAAGATTAAAAATAGGCAAAGTATCTGAACAGATAGTTTTCCAAATTAGATATACAAGTGTCCAGTTAGCTCATGAAAAGATGATCAACAATATTAGCCATTAGGGAAAATGCAAATCAAAACTACAATGTGATATTTTATAGCTACTTTTGTTGTTGTTCAGTTGCTAAGTCATGTCCATTGCTTTTGCAACCCCCATGTCAGACTCTTCTGTCCATGGGATTCCCCATGCAAGAATACTGGAGTGGAGTGCCATTTCCTTCTCCAAGGCATCTTCCTGACCCAGAAAACAAACCTGCATCGCCTGCATTGGCAAGTGGGTTCTTTACCAGTGAATCATTTACACCTGCTGCTGCTACTGCTGCTAAGTCGCTTCAGTTGTGTCTGACTCTGTGCGACCCCATAGACGGCAGCCCACCAGGCTCCCCCGTCCCTGGGATTCTTCAGGCAAGAACACTGGAGTGGGTTGCCATTTCCTTCTCTCATGCATGAAAGTGAAAAGTGAAAGTGAAGTCGCTCAGTCATGTCCTGCTAGGATGGCTATAAAAAAGTAAAAGTAAAACAATAAAAATAAAAACAAGAGTTGGAGAGGATGTGAAGAATTTGGAACTTTCATAAATTGCTATGAAAGTGAAAGTTGCTCAGTCGTGTCCAACTCCTTACAACCCCATGGACCATACAGTCCATGGAATTCTCCAGGTCAGAATACTGGAGTGGGTAGCCTTTCCCTTCTCCAGGGGATCTTCCCAACCCAGGGATCAAACCCAGGTCTCCCACATTGCAGGCAGACTCTTTACCAGCTGAGCCACAATGGAAGCACTCATGGGAGCGCAAAATGATGCAGTTTGGCATTCCTCAAAATTTAAATATGAAGTTATACCAGGTGACCCAGAAATTCCATTCCTAAATACATTCACACAAATGTCTATGGCAGCATTATTCATGAGAGCAATAAATGGAAAACAACTCTAATTTACATCAACTGATGAATGGATAAATGAAATAAATGCATCTATATGATAAAAGAGTATTCAGAAATAAAAAGGACCAGAATACTGACACATGCTACAATAGAGGAATCTTGAAAATGTATGTTAAGTGAAAAGAATCAGTCTCAAAAGACACTTATTGCACAATTCTATTTATATGAGATGTTCAGAACAGGCAAATTTATAGACAGAAAGTAGACCAATGATTGCCTAGGGCAGAGGTGGGTTGGAAGGGAATGGGAAGTGATTGCTATAGGGAAGGAATTTCTTTCTAGGAAGACAAAAACGTTCCAAAATTGATTCTGGGAATAGTTTCCCAACTCTGTGAACATAATAAAAGCCACTTAGTTTTGCACATTAAATGTATGAATTGTATGATCTGTAAATTATATCTCAATAAAGCTGTTAAAAATTAAAATAAAATTTTAAAACATTTGTGATTGATTTGTCCCATTTCCAAGAATAGCATTGAAGAAGGAAAATGCTTATCCATGACCATCTCCTAGTTTTTGAACACACCAAAATTATAAACTTTTTTTTAGTACCTTAGTATGTCCAAGACCCTCTTCAACATCTGTCTTATACTCCACAAGAGAGAGGGTCTCTGAGATACTCTGATGCGTATCAGGGAAAGGGAAAGTTAATCATATCCCCCCAAATTATCTGATTTCAAAAGGACGATTTTAACATAGATTTGCAAGAAGTCACAGGATTTGTCCAGGGGAGTAAAATTGTTACTCTTTTTGTTATTTGAGATTTTCAAGTATTCTACTTGTAACTCTGTTGTTTATGAGAGTTCTGATAACCCTGTCAATCTCCCCGCTGGAGGTGTACAGATACACATATTTCACCATATATTCTTTTTTTCTATATATTCTTTAACTGTAAATATGTCTTTCAAAGCACTGTCGTTTCTCACTATCATTTTAAATGTAACTTGAGGAAATTGGGCATGGCAAGAGGTGGTAGGGGGGAATGTTTCTGTAGGGAGCAGCAAACTTCAAACACAAGCAAGGTAAAGACACATCATGACATCTCCAGGGGTTTTCTAAAGTAGTTGTAGGGGGCTCCTCTGGTGGTGCAGCGGATAGGAATCCACCTGCCAATGCAGGAGACACAGGTTTGATCCCTGATCCAGAAAGATCCCTCATGCTGCAGAGGAACTAAGCCCTTGCACCCCAACTACTGAACCTGTGGCTCCAGAGTGTGGGAGCTGCAACTTCTGAGCCCATGTGCCACAGCCACTGAAGCCCATATACGCTAGAGCCCATGCCCTGCAACAAGAGAAGCCACTGCAATAAGAAGCCTGCACACCGCAACTAGAGAGTAGCCCCTACTCTCCACAACCAGAGAAAAGCCCATGAGGCAAAGGAGACCCAGCACAGCCAAACACAGATAAATAAAATGAAGTTTTTAAGAATTAAGATTGAAAAAATAAATAAAGTAGTTCTGAGGTTAATTCTGCTTCATCAACAGGTAGGTCTTTGAAAGCTGGGGTAACCACCTGGCAGCCTTTCTTCGAGGCTAGAGCTATGTGCTACAGAGAAGTGAAATGTGGGCGTTCCCTCCAGTATTGGCCTTAGATCGGGGCAGTAGGGCCCTTGCCCTATGTTTCATGGTTTAGAAGATGACTATAAAACACTCAAACCCCTAAAAGAATGAAAGAGAACGTGGGTCCTGCCTCACTTAGAACCAGAGTCTTACTACTGCTTAGATGCTCAGCAGCCTCTCTTGTGAGTAACACTGCTCAGGGCCCAGGAAAACACTTTTCTGTACTTCTTCCTTTGTGTTCTTGATGGTAGGGATAAGGATGAAAATTTGCGATTGTAAAGCTGATGATATTGAAGACAGACAATGCTTCAGTGTGCAGGAAGGATTTCCTCTCAGGGAATCAAATTAATCTATCAGATTCTTCCTCTCAGTGTGAATGCCATAGATACTCCCATAGCAAAGTACCATTTCCAATCGGTGTTCCAATATGTGCTTCAGGAAGTACCCAGGAATTAATTAGCATAGTATTTGCAACATTGCACAAGGCAGCTGATGGACATTTTGTAATAGTAATTAATACTGCTCTCAAAATTGCATTATATAATTTGAGACTCAAATGTGTGAAGCTTGACAACTTTATATTAAAAATTTGATAGACAGTGAACATAAGGAATGTGAATAGTTTCATTTTTATAAATGTATTTAACATGATTATATTTTCAAAAATTAATACATTTCAACTTTAGTAATTTTGAGTTAAAATATTGATGCTTATTGTTATTTGAATTTGTATTTTGGTTTTAAATAATTTAAGCCTAAAGTAACTTTTTGAAAACTTATGAAAATTATTTAAAATATTTGATACTTATTTTTTATTAATAAGAAAATATATTGAAATATATCCATTTTGGATATAACGAAAGTGAAAGTCACTCAGTCGTGTCCGACTCTTTGCGACCCCACGGACTATATCCAGGCCAGAATACTGGAGTGAGTAGCCTATCCCTTCTCCAGAGGACTTTCCCAACTGAGGAATCAAAGCGGGGTCTCCTGCACTGCAGGTGGATTCTTTACCAACTGAACTATCAGGGTACAATAGAATTATTTAATCTTTTATTTAACTGCTATTAACAGACTATAACTCAAGGGAGAAATAATTATTATAATAACATAATTATTGATATTGCTGAAATGGAGGCAAAAGAAAGAAATTTCATGGAAGAAGTTTATAATAATTTGTAAGTTTTAATTTATTCAGTCATCCGAAATCACCATTCAATCAGCATAACACCTAGACACATACAATTAATAGTTAAATTGAGTTGTTTTCAGTCTGTGGCTAAAATCACATAAAAACTATAGTTTTACACATATATTTGCTTCTTATTAGAAAAGTGTATTTGTTGAGATAGGCATTTAGAATATGTTTTACATAATATAGCTGGTTGGCTTAATTTAGGACTTTTAAATCTTTAAACCTATGGTCGGAGAAGGCAATGGCACCCCACTCCAGTACTCTTGCCTGGAAAATCCCATGGATGGAGGAGCCTGGTAGGCTGCAATCCATGGGGTCGCTAGGAGTTGGACACGACTGAGGGACTTCACTTTCACTTTTCACTTTCATGCATTGGAGAAGGAAATGGCAACCCACTCCAGAATTCTTGCCTGGAGAATCCCAGGGATGGGGGAGCCTGGTGGGCTGCCGTCTATGGGGTCGCACAGAGTCGGACATGATTGAACCTATGGTAAGTAGAACTAAAATTGTGCCTCTGGACCAGGATCCCAAAATGTTAGGGGCAAAACAATTCCCTTCTAAAGTTTGGAGGTCATAAAAGTTATTTTTTATTTGCATATTGTTTTGGTGGTGGTTGTAACATGTGTGTGTGTGTGCTTAGTCGCTCAGTCGTGTCTGACTCTTTGTGACCCGTGGACTGTAGCCCGCCAGGCTCCTCTGTCCATGCAATTCTTCAGGCAAGAATACTGGAGTGGGTTGCCATGCCCTTCTCCAGGGAATCCTCCCAACCCACTGACTGAACCCAGGTCTCCCATATTGCAGGTTGATTCTTTACCGTCTGAGCCATTAAGGGAAGCCAAGTAGTGGTAACATAATTTTCCTCACTTTCCATGACCTTCTTGCTCATTACACAGAGCAGACTTTCGATGAAATTTATGCATCCACAGGCATGATCAGCTACACTATATAGTTCTGGGAGTTCATAGGGCCGAGCTGACCCAGGGCAAGGCAGGTATATCTCTGGAATTTTTACTGACATAGACCTTGGCTGCAGACATGTGTCAAATTGGAGTTCAGAGTTGGCCAACCCACTCACATGCTGAAAATGAACTTGGAATGACAATGCACGTTTGACAGGGGCCACAACCTGCCTGCCAGTTGTTGGAGGGAAATAGTGGGAATACATGCTGAGGCCCATCTGGTGATGATTTCATATAGTCTGAGGCCCATAGTCCCTTGAATTGCATTTCCCATGTTCACCATGTTAGTTGGAAGTGCTTCACGCCTTTTATAGTTTTTTTTTTTTGTTTGTTTGTTTGCAAAGTTACTTTGTTTCCTATGGTTGCTGTCATAAATTTGCAATAAACTGTGTCTACAGCAGAAATTTCTCTCTTATGGCTCTGGAGGCCAGCAGTTAGAAATCAGTTGCACTGGGTCAAAATCAAAGTGTCTTCAGGGCCCTTTTCCCTCCAGAAGTTAGAGGGGAGAATCTGTTCTTGTCTCTTTCAGTTTCTGGTACCTGCCAGTACGCCTTGTCTTGAACCACATCACCAGCTTTATGGCCAGCATCTTCAATGCCCTCTCTGCTTTGATCACACAGCTTTGCTCTGTGTGTAATAAAATCTCCACCTGCCTCCTTCTTCCGAGGGTACACATGATTGTATTTAGAGTCCACCTGGATAACCTAGGATTCTCTCCTCACCTCAAGATTCTTCATATCATCCCATTGGCACAGACTTTGCTACAATAAGTAACATTTACAGGTTTCAGGAATCAAGACCCGATATCTTTGAGGAAAACATTTTTAACCAACAACAAGTCACAGTCCTTTCTTAATATCATGGTTTCTCTATTCTACTTTATCAGAGTTTTTAGGGTAGTATGAGGTACATAGTTAAAAATTATCTTTGGGTCTATGTACATATTTATGGAAAATTTACCATTAAAATGAAAATCTTGGTCTTGGACTATGTTACAAGAAACTCCAGCAAGTATTCTTGGAGTTTTGTTTTTTTCCCCCTACACTAAGGCACTTGCTTTTTGACAAGAAAATTCTGGCCACTCAGAGAACAGGTACGTGATAACTAGGACATGGGAGTATCCAACCTACTAGGGAACATTAGTCAAGTCAGTTTGTAGGTGGATAAGGAATCCTACCTACCTTCCCAATGGTTTCTGCATAAGATTTGGTCTGGTTTCTCTGAGTTACATGCAGCAAAAGTTGGGTAGTATGCACATATATCAGAAGAGCCAGGCCTAGATCAATCATCTTCTCCTTCTTCTGTTGTCTTATCTCTGCCTATGGGTGCCACTAGCTTGAATGCCTGGGTGAGGACAGGAATGAAGGTCTGGGAATTCATGGAAAGACCACGTGGGAATAGCCAGACGTCCAAAAGGTAGACAAAGCTGGCCTCAGACATCCAGGCAGCATTATAAATCAGTGTCCATTTCATTCAATTATTCAGTGTTGGTTTGTTTGGGCTGATAAAACACATTCTGTAGTAACTGTACTTACCACTATAACACCAATAAATTTCCCAATATTTTAAATCAGATTTTGAAATATTAATATAAAACATATTTTTCCAAGTATCCAAAGTTGAAGTACTAGTTGTAGAAAATAAAAGAGATTCAAAAATGAGTTATTTAACCAAAAAGAAAGTTGGTTTAATTCAACACGCCCCTTTCCCCACCTTTCATTCTAAAATCTGGACTTTCTGCTATGAGGTAAGATGGTTTTCTCTTTTTTTTTCATTAATACACATAGTGTTAAAATTTACCATCTTTATCTAGACAAGATTTTAAAGCATCATTTTTTCATTCCTTGTGTGACCCTGACTTTCAGTCAAACCTTTTATCCATTAGTTACTGTATGGTTTATTTTTAGCTGCCAAAAGTTAAATTTATCATGTTTGAGTTTAAAATTCTGTGAGAAAAATAGAATACTGTTTTAAAAACAGTTTATTTACTATTGATTTTGTGTCAGAGAAACAGCATGTTACCATGTGTATACCTCAATTCACATCCCAGTTTAACACTTCAAAGCTAAATTATTTTTGTTTGTTTAGTTTTGGGGATTTTTCTAATACCCAGTGTAGTCAAGAAGTCCCACTCCCTTTTAGATCTGCCTTGTAATCCGCAGAGGAGGAGACCCCATGACCCTCAGAAGGTTGAGATTTTGTGGCATTCAGCAAGGGATGGGGAAAGAACTTATTGTCACAAGCGCTTTTAAACTTCAAAAGACCATTTGAAAGGACTGTTGGCATATATTTGGAGAACTGTATAATACTTATTAAGTAAAACAGGATCTGTAAAGGGATTATAGTATTTGCCCACTGAAATAAAATATTGAAGATTTAGGAGTTGCATGACTGTCCAGGGAGCAAATAATTAGGGATCTCTTTATTCTTTGTGCTTTTTAAATTTTAGAATATGTGACACCAAGTTTTTTGATTATAGAGTGGTTGATTTTCTCTTGAGTGTTATCTGTTGAGTTTCACTTCTGCCATGTTAATTGTAACCTACTTAAAAGTCTTTGAACCCAAAGGCTTCCAACATGGAATATTAAAACCAACAAATGCAGGAGTACTCAAACAATGTATAACTGAAATCTGATTCATGTGATATATTAGGTACTCAAATACTACATTAAATAGGGTCCATGATAATACTTAGGGTCTTAGGATAAAAAATAATCTGGCTTCCCTCTTGAGGAGTCCAACTCCTGGTTAAAAATCAATGTGTGATTTTTCAGTTCTCATCATAGCCAATTATAAAGGTCCTACCTGGCAGGTCTCATGGGGGAGAGCTGCCTGCCCCACTCCAGACTCGGTGCACAGCCAGTGCACTGCCATCTTTCAAAGGAGTTACAGTCAAAAACACAGGCACCCTCTGGTTGGTCATGCTCTTATGTTTATCTGCATTCTTAGACCAGGCTCCTATATTCCTAGGCTTCTTTGTTTGAAGCCTTGGGCTGAGGTCCTTTTAGGGTGCCTCTTCCAAGGTCTTCTTATGGAGTGAAAAGGAAGCCTTGAAGCCATTTTATTTACTCTTAGTATTCAGTAATTTCCCCCCTGAGGTTTATAAAAACGATAGAGCCTTTTTGTTCAGGGCTTCCTTAACAGTAGTCCCTTCCACTCGGCTCTGGACCATTGCACCAATTCGTAGGGAAAATGGAACAGGAGAAGTTGGCAATTTCTCTGATTTTAGCCTCTTTGCTTACATTATCTCAGAAACTAGTTAAAGACAACTCTTTTATCTTTCCTTGCTGCCTTAAATTGGTTACTCTGATACCCACAAGCTCAGCTCTCTTTTTCCCAGCTCAATTGAGCTTCTGATATCTTGGGGCATTCGGGTTATTATATAACATAAGCAACATTATTAAATCAACTTGAACATCCTTTACTCGAGTTTGTCAAGGGTGAGTCTTCCCAATAAATAAACCAGAATGGACACTGAGCAAGAGCTTATGATGAGCAAACCTGGGCACATAGTCTATGGAGTTGAGATTTCTTCAGTTAGGTTCAGTTCAGTCGCTCAGTCATGTCTGACTCTTTGCAACCCCATGAACCACAGCACACCAGGCCTCCCTGTCCATCACCAACTCCCCAAGTCTACCCAAACCCATGTCCATCGAGTCGGTGATGCCATCCAACCATCTCATCCTCTGTCGTCCCCTTCTCCTCCTGCCCTCAGTCTTTCCCAGCATCAGGGTCTTTTCAAATGAGTCAGCTCTTGGCATCAGGTGGCCAAAGTATTGGAGTTTCAGCTTCAGCATCAGTCCTTCCAATGAATATTCAGGACTGATTTCCTTTAGGATGGACTGGTTGGATCTCCTTGCAGTCCAAGGGACTCTCAAGAGTCTTCTCCAACACCACAGTTCAAAAGCATCAATTCTTCGGTGCTCAGCTTTCTTTATTGTCCAACTCTCACATCCATACATGACTACTGGAAAAACCATAGCCTTGACTAGACAGACCTTTGTTGGCAAAGTAATGTCTCTGCTTTTTAATATGCTATCTAGGTTGGTCATAACTTTCCTTCCAAGGAGTAAGCGTCTTTTAATTTCATGGCTGCAATCACCATCTACAGTGATTTTGGAGCCCAGAAAAATAAAGTCAGTGAGATTTCCTAGTGTGGCTTTATTACTTATCTTGCAATACTATGGATCAAACACATTTGTATTCAAACATAAATACTAAGACATATTTCTTGTAGTCACAGAATCTTACCTTCTCTTCCACACATTAATATGAATATGTCAGAATGGTTTTGGTCTCAAGTAAAATAAAACACAGGGATTTCCCTAACTGTCCAGTGGTTAAGACTGTGTTCCATTGCAGGGAGTGCCAGTTCAATCCGCATGCTGCCTTTGTAGTGCAGGCAAAACACACACAAAGTGACCAAAGTAATAAGGAAATTTTTTAACTACTGTAAATGACAGACCATCACATTTGCAGCCTGGAATATACAAGCCTGGACTAAAAGTTCAGACAAACTAAGAGTAAAAGCATGACTGAGTTCTTGACTGCAACTCCCTTCACAGAGTGCAATGGCCATGCATCAAGTCTAGTGTGTGGAGGGCAGCTCTCCCCCTCTGAGACTCACTAAGTGGGACCTTTGTAATTGGCTATGAGAAGGCAATGGCACCCCACTCCAGTACTCTTGCCTGGAAAATCGCATGGACGGAGGAGCCTGGTAGGCTGCAGTCCATGGGGCTGCTAAGAGTCGGACATGACTGAGTGACTTACTTTCACTTTTCACTTTCATGCACCGGAGAAGGAAATGGCAACCCACTCCAGTGTTCTTGCCTGGAGAATCTCAGGGACGGGGCAGCCTAGTGGGCTGCCGTCTATGGGGTCACACAGAGTCGGACACGACTGAGGTGACTTAGCAGCAGTAGCAGCAGGCATGAAAAATCACACATTGATTTTTAACCAGGAGCTAGGCTTCTGGTCTGTCATTTAGAGTAGTTATGGTTTGATTAAAATGTCATCAGTCTATATCTCAGTCTTACTGTGATTCCTTTACTCTTTCTTTCTCTGTATATCCTTCTGATTGGCACAGAATCTTTACTAAGGAAACAATATGGCTTCCAGAGTTCTAGACTTTGTATCTATGGGTCATTTCATCCAAAGGAAAAGAAAGTCTTAGTTTTCCCAGCATTCTCTCTCTTTAATTATACTAGCTTTGGTCATATGCCAACTCCTGAGCCAATCTTGGTGGCGAGGGCAGTGCATTATTCCAACTGTCTTGGTCAAGGTGATGTGCTCTATTCTTAAAGCTGATGGATGGAGTTATCATCTTTCCTAAAACTGCACGGATTCCCAAACAGAAATCAGGAGTTACTGAGAAGACGTGAATGGGTACTGGAGAGGCAGCTGTAACTATCAAATAAATCGGGTAATAAAGAATTGACTGCACTTTGTAATTTGGTCCAGAAATTAGCATAATAATCACAAACTCTCTGACTACTTCTAGCTTGCTTAATTAGTACAATGCATTTTGCACAACCACTATTTCAGAACCATATTTAAAGTAATGTACATCTTTAAAGTTGTACATTTAAAGTAATGTACAACTCTTTTTAAGGAAAATGCCTTTGCCATCAACAAATTACAAAGCACGTCATCATTGTAATTATTTTCTGGGGGAAAAATCTTTAAATTGTTAAAGTATTATTGGATAAATTAATGTAAATAGGATTATAGCAACTTCAAAAGTATCTCAGTTGCTTCCACTGCTAAAAATAAGTTGGTGATGAGCAATGACTTGAAATACTCAATAGATGACAGTGTCAATTGTATGTGGATTTATCTATGTACAGAGTTGAACAAAAATAAGTAGCATATGATGTTTGCAGTATGTAAGGCAAGAAAAATTAAAGGAACAGCCTCAAGACCTCCATAATGTCTTTATTCAGATCAGATCAGATCAGTCGCTCAGTCGTGTCCGACTCTTTGCGACCCCATGAATCGCAGCACGCCAGGCCTCCCTGTCCATCACCAACTCCCGGAGTTCACTCAGACTCACGTCCATCAAGTCAGCGATGCCATCCAGCCATCTCATCCTCTGTCATCCCCTTCTCCTCCTGCCCCCAATCCCTCCCCGAATCAGAGTCTTTTCCAATGAGTCAACTCTTCGCATGAGGTGGCCAAAGTACTGGAGTTTCAGCTTTAGCATCATTCCTTCCAAAGAAATCCCAAGGCTGATCTCCTTCAGAATGGACTAGTTGGATCTCCTTGCAGTCCAAGGGACTCTCAAGAGTCTTCTCCAACACCACAGTTCAAAAGCATCAATTCTTCGGTGCTCAGCCTTCTTCACAGTCCAACTCTCACATCCATATATGACCACTGGAAAAACCTTGACTAGACAGACCTTTGTTGGCAAAGTAATGTCTCTGCTTTTGAATATGCTATCTAGGTTGGTCATAACTTTCCTTCCAAGGAGTAAGCGTCTTTTAATTTCATGGCTGCAGTCACCATCTGCAGTGATTTTGGAGCCCCCAAAAATAAAGTCTGACACTGTTTCCACTGTTTGCCCATCTATTTGCCATAAAGTGATGGGACCAGATGCCATGATCTTAGTTTTCTGAATGTTGAGCTCTAAGCCAACTTCTTCACTCTCCTCTTTCACTTTCATCAAGAGGCTCTTTAGTTCCTCTTCACTTTCTGCCATAAGGGTGGTGTCATCTGCATATCTGAGGTTACTGATATTTCTCCCAGCAATCTTGATTTCAGCTTGTGCTTCTTCCAGCCCAGCATTTCTCATGGTGTACTCTGCATAGAAGTTAAATAAGCAGGGTGACAATATACAGCCTTGACGTACTCCTTTTCCTATTTGGAACCAGTCTGTTGTTCCATGTCCAGTTCTAACTGTTGCTTCCTGACCTGCATATAGGTTTCTCAAGAGGCAGGACAGGTGGTCTGGTATTCCCATCTCTTTAAGAATTTTCCACAGTTTATTGTGATCCACACAGTCAAAGGCTTTGGCATAGTCAATAAAGCAGAAATAGATGTTTTTCTGGAACTCTCTTGCTTTTTCGATGATCCAGTGGATATTGGCAATTTGATCTCTGGTTCCTCTGCCTTCTCTAAAACCAGCTTGAACATCTGGAAGTTCATGGTTCACGTATTGCTGAAGCCTGGCTTGGAGAATTTTGAGCATTACTTTACTAGAGTGTGAGATGAGTGCAATTGTGCAGTAGTTTGAGCATTCTTTGGCATTACCTTTCTTTGGGATTGGAATGAAAACTGACCTTTTCCATTCCTGTGGCCACTGCTGAGTTTTCCAAATTTGCTGGCATATTGAGTGCAACACTTTCACAGGAAAGATACAAGCATCTGAATGCAGAGTTCCAAAGAATAGCAAGAAGAGATAAGAAGAAAGTCTTCCTCAGCAATCAATGCAAAGAAATAGAGGAAAACAACAGAATGGGAAAGACTAGAGATCTCTTCAAGAAAATTAGAGATACCAAGGGAACATTTCATGCAAAGATGGGCTCGATAAAGGACAGAAATAGTATGGACCTAACAGAAGCAGAAGATATTAAGAAGAGGTGGCAGAAATACACAGAAGAACTATACAAAAAAGATCTTCACAACCAAGATAATCACGATGGTGTGATTACTCACCTAGGGCCTTAGAAAGCATCATGAAGAGATTAGATTTATCTAAATTTATAAAAGCCACACAGAGGAGGTAACACTTGAACTAGGTCTTAAAGTATGGGTAAGACTTTTGCAGTAAGAAGGGAGAAGGAAGGCAGGGCATTCTAAGAAAAAAGACAAATGCAGGCAAGAAAAGGGAAAGTCTGAAATTTCTGCAGCAAAGGGTCCTTGGAGATTTCTGAACACTGAATTATGTTGGAATCTGAAAAAGACAGGTCGGTTCAGTCTCTCAGTCATGGCCAACTTTGTGACCCCATGGACTGCAGCACGCCAGGCTTTACTGTTCATCACCAGCACCCAGAGCTAACTCAAACTCAGGTGATGCCATCCAACCGTCTTGTCCTCTGTCATCCCCTTCTCCTACCTTCAATCTTTCCCAGCATCAGGGTCTTTTCCTGTGTCAGTTTGCATCTGGTGGTCAAAGAATTGGAGTTTCAGCTTCAGCACCAGTCCTTACAATGAATATTTAGGACTGATTTCCTTTAGGATGGACTGGTTGGATCTCCTTGCAGCCCAAGGGACTCTCAAGAGTTTTCTCCAACACCAGAGTTCAAAAGCATCAATTGTTCAGTGCTTAGCTTTCTTCATAGTCCAACTCTCACATCTATATATGACTATCGAAATATTATTACTAGCTTTCACTAGATGGACCTTTTTTGGCAAGGTCTCTGCTTTTGAATATGCTATCTAGGTTGATCACAACTTCTCTTCCAAAGAGTAAGCATCTTTTAATTTCATGGCTACAGTCACCATTTGCAGTGATTTTGGAGCCCCCAAAAATAAAGTCTCTCACTGTTTCCATTGTTTCCTCATCTATTTGCTATGAAGTGATGGGACTGGATGCCATGATCTTAGTTTTCTGAATGTTGAGTTTTAAGCCAGCTTTTTCACTCTCCTCTTTCACTTTCATCAAGAGGCTTTTTAGTTCTTCTTTTTAACTTTCTGCTTAAGGGTGGTGTTATCTGCATATCTGAGGTTATTGATATTTCTCCCAGCAATCTTGATTCCAGCTTGTGCTTCTTCCAGCCCAGCATTTAGCATGACATACTCTGCATATAAGTTAAATAAGCAGGATAACAATATACAGCCTTGACATACTCCTTTTCCTGTTTGGAACGAGTCTGTTGTTCCATGTTCAGTTCTAACTGTTGCCTCCTGACCTGCATATAGGTTTCTCAAGAGGTAGGTCAGGTGGTCTGGTATTCCCATCTCTTTAAGTATTTTCCACAGTTTATTGTGATCCACACAGTCAAAGGCTTTGGCATAGTCAATAAAGCAGTAGATGTTTTTCTGGAACTCTCTTGCTTTTTCAATGATCCAGCAGATGTTGGCAATTTGATCTCTGGCTCCTCTGCCTTTTCTAAATCCAGCTTGAACATCTGGAAGTTCACAGTTCAGGTACTGCTGAAGCCTGGCTTGGAGAATTTTGAGCATTACTTTACTAGAGTGTGAGATGAGTGCAACTGTGTGGTAGTTTGAGCATTCTTTGGCATTGCCTTTCTTTGGGATTGGAATGAAAACTGACCTTTTCCATTCCTGTGGCCACTGCTGAGTTTTCCAAATTTGCTGGCATATTGAGTGCAGCACTCTCACAGCATCATCTTTTAATATTTGAAATAGCTCAACTGGAATTCCATCACCTTCATTAGCTTTGTTCGTAGTGATGCTTTCTAAGGCCCACTTGACTTCACGTTCCAGGGTGTCTGGCTCTAGGTGAGTGATCATACCATCGTGATTTTCTGGGTCCTGAAGATCTTTTTTGTACAAGAAAAAAAAAGACATCAAGTGTCAAAACATTAAGGCTTGAGACTTGATTTTACATGCAGTGAGTGTCAATAAAGTGTTTAAGAAGGAAATGGTACAATTGGTTTTGCTTTTAAGGATGACCCCAGTGGAGTGTGACTGTCAACTGTAGTAAGAATGGAGACCAGCCAGGGCCAATTTTTAAAACTTAGGTGAGAGATCACCCAGTTCTGCATTAAGTCCATGGAAGAGTTCAGCAAAGGGAGATTAGAATGCAGAGATGCTTCTGAATTTACAGCTAATAAGACTTGGTGAATGAACGAAAAAGGAACATTGAGTAGAAAAAAAAGAACACTAGATTTGCAGCGTAGGAGACCTGAGTTGACTTCAGGTTCTGCCATTAGTATTTTTTGACCTCATAAATTATTTTACCCTGATTACTTATAAGTTAGATATAACCATACCTCTCAATGGTTTATTGTGATTAAATATAATATTTATAAATCTCCTCCATATCATTAGTTTTATTATGATTATTAATCATAGTATGAGACGGAAGGAAATTCTGGGATGCCTTCTAGGTTTTTGACAGAAGAATGGATGATAAGGTCAGGAACTTAAAAAGTGATAGAACAAGTTCTTGAAAATAAGACTGAATTGTTTCCATTCTCTGTAGGACTCCAGGTTGAGGTGCCCAGGCATAGTTATTAACATGGGCCAGAAACTTGGGAAAGAAAGCATGAGATTTAAAATACTGTTTCTAAAATTTATCAGTGTGTATATAATGTTTGAAGTGGAAGTAATGGATAAAGCTTGTCAAAGAAAGAAGAAATAGCTAGAAAGAAGTATTTTGTGAACTAAGCTTATGTTATATGACCTTGAGTCCCACCCCCTCCAAAAATTATCTATGAAGTTCTTTAAGAAAGGTCTGTTACTTCAAAACTTCATTTTATATTAGCATAGGCTTGCTTTTGCCTTTAGGGAATCCGGACTCTCAGTTTGGGTAACTACTAGCTAGAAAAAAATGCAAAAGTGGAGCTAAAGCCGTGTTCTGGTAGTTCAGGCCCTTAAGAAGCCAGACTGAGCTGTGTAATGTAAAAAGTTGTCCTAGTTGGGTGCAAAGAGATGAATGCAGAGATAAATAGAGTGCCACGTGGTCTTTTTCTTCAGAGGAAACTCTGTAGTGGTCCTAAGTTGCAAATCAGTTGCCTGACCTGGATATAGCGCCAAAAGACTAATCGAACCATCTAGTATCTGGTTCCCTCTGAAGTCTCCCTCAGGATAGCTGGCACTCTCGAATGAACCATACAGTTTATCCGATTAAGCGAATGATTAGAGGTCTTGGGGCCCAAACGATCTCAACCTATTCTCAAACTTTAAACGGGTAAGAAGCCCGGCTCACTGGCATGGAGTTGGGCATGGAATGCAAGTGCCTAGTGGGCCACTTTTGGTCTTGGGGGACTCTTCTCATCAACTGAGTCCTCTCAATATTCGAAGAGCCTGATATGCCACTGAACTGAAGAAGAGTCTCTCTTTGCCTAGCAAGTCTTATCTCTGGATGTAGGTGATGTGGCCAATGAGGCCTTCTTTCACAGTGAGCTGGCTAGAGCTTTACAATCTTTTGGATAGTTTGGAAACACTACCTCCCCACCCCAAGTCGAATGAAAGGTGGGAAGTCGTTGACTTAGAATGCATCTTGAGATAGGATACAGACAGCCCCCGAAATAGCTCAAGTGAAACTGAGCCTCACAAGAAAGGGACCGAACCTGGTATCAAGGAGATGTCCAAACTGACCTTCATGGCAAGGCAGCAACAACAGCTTCTTCAAAGATGATTATTGGGGGAAGAGGGCGCGCATGCATCAAGTTCGTTCTGTCCATTCAACAAATGGTCGGGGCTATGGGAGGCTCCGATATGGCTGCTGGGCCAGCCACTCAGGCGGTCTCCATTCTACTCAGCCAAACTCTCTCCCCACCCACCCACCCTCACACCCAGCCACTCCTCCCTGCCTTCCTTCACTTTCACCGGACATGGTGCCTTTAAGATGACTCTGATTGTAAATAGGCATTGACAGGAAGATTTCTTCAGTCTGACCTGTCATTCCTGTAACCCTGGGGTGGGGAGGGGATTATTTTTGTCCCCAAAGACCTCAGACCTCCTGTTTTTCTGGACCCTCTGAACCCTGGCCGCTGGACTTCATTCAACCGCCATTTAGTAAGAGGGTCATTCAAACAGTCTTGGTATGGTAGGTACGCTTTCTGTGTGGGTTGAAGCCTTCCCACCCTCACTGCAAGCTTTAAAAACCAAATAGACAATAACAACAACAACTAAAAGGCAACAGTGTTTGCCACTTGGGGTATACCTTCCGCAGTCTCCAGTGATCAAGACACCCACTTCACTGGGCAAATCCTAGGAGCCTTCTCTTGCAGAATTTTTTGGAACCATCACTCTTCCAATCACCCTCAATCATCAGATCACGTGTACAGAACCGACGGAAAAATTGGACTCCAAGAAGAACAAGGAAAACTTCCATGGGATTGCATGAACTGATAAGTAGGATGATAAAATGTATGACTTTTTGTCTAAAATAGAATTGAATGCGAAATAGGGGCAGGGCGGGAAATTTAGGAGGTTGGGAGGAACATATACACATAACGATACATAAAATAGATAATCAACAAGCACCTACTACATAACACAGGAAATTATACTTTGTATTAACCTATAAGGGAAAAGAATCTGAAAACCCAAAACTAACATGATTCTGTAAATCAACTCT
Organism: Bos grunniens; assembly: GCF_055505025.1. Lineage (NCBI taxonomy): Eukaryota > Metazoa > Chordata > Mammalia > Artiodactyla > Bovidae > Bos > Bos grunniens. The sequence goes on from NC_141170.1 coordinate 76,346,753, forward strand.
ACTTCATTTTTTTTTTAAATCCCTTAACCTGAGTGAAAAGTAAGAGAGGGACAGACAGACAGAAGAAAAAGAAAATAGGATCTACTGTTAAATCTTTTGCTTTCCAGATACAAGGAAAAACAAACGACCAAAAGAACACAACTTTTAAATTTTTAATTTTGAAAGATGGACATCCATTTGGTCACTTAATACCCCTGGCAGCAGAATGGAATCATTTATCTTTTTCTCCCTACCTGGTCCTTCCAGATTTCAGAAACTCTCAGTGAAGATTCTTATCTCCTTGGCAATAGTTATTTTTATACATTCCTTAAGGGGCCCAAATGATGTTTCCATGAAACGGGGATGCACACTTCTGAATAGGAGATTCTGGTGCTATTTGCTTTCCTTTGTGTGTTGTTCTTAACCTGAAAGCAGGAATGAATCTTGAAGTTTTCCAAGTTGCCTCCAATATCTGGATACAACCCTCTCCATGCACATTTACCATTTTCTCTTACCCTTCTGATTTGGCATCACTGAGAATTCAAAAGGCCCCGTACCTAAAGCCCTGCAAGTAGAAACTAGAGGACCTGGTGAAATTTTCTGAGAGAGCTTCCCTGGTGGCTTACACTGTAAAGAGTCTGACTGCAATGCAGGAGACCTAGGTTTGGTCCCTGGTTCGGGAAGATCTCCTGGAGGAGGAAATGGCAATTCACTCCAGTATTTTTGCCTGGAGAATCCTATGGACAGAAGAGCCTGGCGAGTCCCAGTCCACGGGGTCACGAGGAGTCAGACATGACTGAGCAACTCACACTTCACTTTTGGTCTTTTTCATCTGTGAATTTAACACAAAAATGTTTTTCCCTAGGTTAGCACAGTCTATAGAACTTCAGGCACACACTCTCACTTAGGGTTCACACCTAGTATCATGGCTTTGAATACAATGTAAATAGTGATGATTTTCAAATTTTTATTTACAGTCCAAACTTCTACATAAGCTCCAGACTCCTATATCCCACTGCCAAATCAACACCTCACTTGGATGTCAAAGAGGCATCTCAGAGTCAACATATCCAAAACCTCTCTCCTGATTCCTTCCTCCTTCTTCAAACTCTTCTCCTCGCAGAGTCTTTTCCATTAATAATTCAGAAAATGATAAGTCCATCTTCACAGTGGCTCATACTAAAAAAGCCATCCTTGATTTGTCTTTCTCTCACAATCCATAGCCAATGCCTCAGTAAATATTATTAGTTTGAATTTCAAAATAAATTCAAAATCTGCATGAGAAGTAGAGCTTTGGGAACTATTTAACACCCCACACCATAAATTGCAGAAATCTCAGTAGCCATTAACAATGCACCAGTAACATCCTAACTGAACTCCTTGTGTCTGTCTCTCCTATGACAGCAGCTGCTGCTTTGCTCCAAATGATCCCACTTTCTGATAGCCATGCTCACATGTAATCCCCTTCCCTTGATTGTGAACTGGACCTACCAGAGTGCCCCAACCACAATAGAAGCAGTGGTATGGAATGTTCCTTCTGTGACTAGGTTACAAAGACTCTGGCTTCCATTTGGCTGAGATTTCTGGCTCTGGCTCTTCGTGCTTGCTTGCTCTGATGGAGAGGACTACCTGGCAAGGAAATGAGGATGGCCTCTGGCCATCAGCCAGTAAGTGACCCAGGCACTCATTCCAACAGCCCATGAGGAACTGAACTCTCCTCACAGCCACTGAATGAGCTTAGAAGTATATCATCACCCAGTTGACCTTGAGATTACTGAAACCCTGGCAACACCTCGACCACAAGCATGGGAGACCCCAAAGCAGAGGCCACAGCTAAGCTGTGTCTAAATTTCTGGCTCCTAGAATCTATGTGATAACAAATGTGTGTTGTTTTAAGTTGCTAAATTTTGAGACAATTTGTTACATAGCTAACAAATCTCAGTGAAGTAAATTTTGAAGGAGCAGCCAAACTGACTATTTGTGAAAATCATATCAAGGTGCTCCACTTAAAATCATTCAATGGCCAGAGATGAATCCACACACCTATGGACACCTTATCTTTGACAACAGAGGAAAAAATATACAATGGAGAAAAGACAATCTCTTTAACAAGTGGTGCTGGCTGTTTACAATAGCCAGGACATGGAAGCAACCTAGATGTCCATCGGCAGACGAATGGATAAGAAAGCTGTGGTACATATACACAATGGAATATTACTCAGCTATTAAAAAGAATGCATTTGAATCCGTTCTAATGAGGTGGATAAAACTGGAGCCTATTATACAAAGTAAGTCAGAAAGAAAAACACCAATACAGTATATTAATGCATATATATGGAATTTAGAAAGATGGTAATGATGATCTTATGTGCAAGACAGCAAAGAGACACAAATATAAAGAACAGAATTTTGCACTCTGTGGGAGAAGCCAGGGTGGGATGATTTGAGAGAATAGCATTGAAACATGTATATTACCATACGTGAAATAGATGACCAGTCCAAGTACAATGCATGAAACAGGGCACTCTGGGACAACCCAGAGGGATGGGATGGGGAGGGAGGTGGGAGGGGGGTTTCGGAAGGGGGGACACATGCACACCTGTGGCTGATTCATGTCAATGTATGGCAAAACCCACAATATTGTAATTAGCCTCCAATTAAAATAAATTAATAAAAAAATTAAATAAAGTGAAAAAATAAATCATTCAATGGCTTCCAATCTCACTTGGCATAAAAGCCAACATCCTGCAATAGCCAATATGATCCTACCTGATCAGGCCTGATCCTACCTGATCCTCCTTCCTTAACAGTCTTAGTTCTCTGACTGTATCTGTGACTGTATCTCCTAGGAGTCTTTCTCTTGTCTTTGCTTCACACTGACCTCCTGGCTATTTTTGAACATGCAATCATCCGCACTATTTCAGAGTATGTGCGTTTGTAGTTTTATCTGCTTGGAAGGCTTTTCAAATATCCACATGCTTCTCTTCTTCAGTCTTTTCAGTCTCTATTCCAAGGTCTCCTTACCAATAAAGCCTTCCCTGATGACCCTACCAAGTATCAACCCTGATGACCCTCCCCTGGCATGTTCTACTTTTTTTTCCATACTTAAAAAAAAATTTTTTTATTGTGGTAAGGTCACATAATACAGAACATAGCATTTTAACCATATTTAACTGTATAGTTCAGTGGTACTAAGTACGTTCACATTGCTGTGCAATTCTCACCACCATCCATCTGAATTTTTCACCTTCCTAAACTGAAACTCTGTCCTCATTAAACACCAAGTCCCCATTCCCATTACCAACCCCTCACCTCTTTACTGTTTGTCTACTTATTTATAACATGTAACCTGTATCTTTTGGGACGATCCCCTGGAGAAGGAAATGGCAACCCACTCCAGTACTCTTGCCTGGGAAATCTCATGGACAGAGGAGCCTGGCGAGCTACAGTCCATGGGGTTGCAAAGAGTTGGAGATAACTTAGCAACTAAACAACAACAACAGCCTACACCTTGACTTGTATATGAGTATATCGTCCATCTCCCCTTACTAAAATAAAAGCTCCGGGAATAAAAGAACTGATTTATTCACTGCCATATCCCCAGCACTAGAGCAAGGCTTAATGCATAGTTAGCATTCAATTTGTCAAAAAAGCTTCTGGTCCTTTTGCAGTAGAATTGGTACATTTGAAAGTTGTAAATGTTTAATGGGAGAGACACGAGGATGTCTCAGGGCTTTACGCAGGACCTGCCTAGCAAGCAATACATAAATAGCCATAGGAACACGAATTGCTATGAACAACATATCACTCATTAGGATACAAAAAGAAAGTGTTAGTTGCGTCTGACTCTTTGCGATCCCATGGACTATAGCCCACCAGGCTCCTCTGTCCCTGGTATTTCCCAGACAAGAACACTGGAGTGGGTTGCCATTCCCTTTTCCAGGGGAATTCCCAACTCAGGGATCGAACCCATGTCTCCCGCCTTGCAGGCAGATTCTTTACCTCTGTGCCACTATAGGCATTAATTTAATGCTATTACAAGCTAGTAATTTTTCACAAAAAGAAAAAAAAAATCGGTCCCATAATCACAGACTGTACCCCTAACCTTGGCTAATCATCTTGCAAATGCCTGCGATTAGTCACAATGGGTAATGCGAAGGGGACTGCCTGAGGCCCAGGCAGCACCATCCATCACCAGCGCAGGGGATATAACTCACATTTCGTGTCCTACTAATGGCAGGTCAGTTAGCATCAATTTTGTACTTGAAGGGCAATTCAAACCAAATTCCTTAAATGCACCAAAATTTTGATAAGTATTCTCTGCTAATACTAACATTATCTAGCAAAACTTTAACATGGGAAGAATTTGTAGCCGCCGGGAAAGCAACTGAATTAAAAGTATAAAAACAAATCACGCAAGGCAATCTTGCTAGTTGTTTTGATGGAACGTCAAAATGTAATGGCCATTTAAGGGAACAGCATTTTATCAAAATGTCAGAAAATCTTACTCATTTTTTTTTTTATGGATACTAACAATTTGATTCAAATTGCCCTTCAATACAAATACCAAATATCAGAAATGGGTCAAAAGGTATTATATTTATCCCTGTGTAGAACTACATTTGCACCTACCATAGGATGTAACATTTTAAGGCTGGAGGGTGAATATAAAAGAGTAAGAAGAACCTCTAAGAATACTCAGCAAGGCAGAAAACGAAGTAAATCAGGGTATCTACAGACATTAAAAATTATAGAAAGGAAGTTTTCAATTGTTGAGAGCAAGAAGAAATGATGGGATGGCCTACTGTTTAAAGAATATAATGTTAACAGGTGATAGAACACTAAAATATTTCTATTCAGTCTCCTTCAAGTTGGAAAGGTCCAATTTAAAGAAAGAAATTATAGCTCAAGATAGTCGAAAAGATAGTAAAAAGGGCACATAGGCACTTCAAGTGAATTTAAGTTTCTAAGACCAAGCAAATTACATTCTCAGAAGTTGAAGCAATTTCTAGATGGAATCTCAGGACCACTCTTTGACATGAAGAAAGGGGTAGAAGCCAGACAGTTGAAGGCAGCTCTATGTTGCTCTGTTTTCTAAAAAATGAGAAATACACACATATATGTATAGACATATATTTTTTAAGTGGTAGACAGAGACACAGATTGTGGGCAAAATCCAAGAGTGGATTTATTAACTACAGCCATTTTAAACCTTTAGAACATAATGCAGTGATAGATGCGCTGTGGCCAGAGTTTATAAACACATGGTCTAAATTGAAGTGATTTGCATTAGTGTTTTGCTTTTTTTTTTTTTTTTCAGAAGTTTCAGGTTTGCTAGAAAGAGTTTTGGAGGCAGAGAGCTGATCACGGATATAAATGCTGGTTCTACCACTGTCTTCCTGGGGGCTGTGGGGGAATTCTCTTCACTCTCTTTGAGCCTTGTTTACTTATAATACTGCCTCAAAGAGCTATTATGAAGGTCTTCAGGCTATCTACTGCACCTTACATAGATGACTTAGTGTTATGTGTTAGTGCAAATCCTCTATTTCTCTGCTTCTCTATTTCTCTGGAGAGAGACCAGCTATAGCAACTTTCCTTGCCTCTCATCCTGTCCATATTCCCCTTATTTGCGTATATGGGAGAAGGAAGTGGGCCTGTCCAGTTCAGATGCTTCTCTTTTTTCTCTTTTGGAATCAGAATATTGAAGGACACATGCATTCTGGTCGCCTTTTCTGCCAAGAAGAAAGCTTGTTCAGGCAGGTTTGGTTTGTACAAAGGGGAGGCAGGTGATTATCCAACAATGCCAAAATGTTATCCACATGGTGACCAGGTGGGTACCATGACCTATTGTAGAGATTAGAAGCCCTGGTGGCCGCAGATTGAAACACACTCTTTGGTTCAGTTTTTCCAACAATAAAGTTGATATTCTGATCTCCATCCAAGTCTGATTATTGTATCTCTGTCATTGGGGGAAATTTTTAAGGTTGGAGATGGAGAAAAAAGTGTTAGTTATCATCCCACTAGAACCTCAACAAGATGATGACAACAATGGTCACAAAACAAGTCAATTGGGACACTGTCATCCTGAGGAATTTTATACTTGGATCCCTATTCCTTAAATGACAAAATCGCCTGCTGCATTTTAGTGAGGAAATTGTTAAATGTCTGATAACTAGATAAGTAATAATTCTACAATACCAAGGAGGATTGATTAATAATACAGAATAGTTCCTTAGCATTTACGGAACCCTAGAGACTTCACAAGTTCTTCACATGTACCATCTAATTCCTCTCTGCAGTCACATGAAGCAAATATAATACCTCATTTTATAGGTGAAGAAAGGAGAGTTCAATGGTTAAATGATTTGTCTAAGGTCATGCAGTTAACAAGTAAAAAAATAGGATACAAACTTAGATCTAATTCCCGAGTTCATATATGATCCAGGGCTTGGCAAAACCCTACATCCTGCAGGCCAAATTCAGCCAAGACCACTTGTTACATATTGTTTATGACTATTTTTGCACTATAATGACAGAGTTGAGTAGGTGTGACAAAAAACATATGGCCTGTAAAGCAGAAAATATTTACTATCTTCACCTTAATAGAAAGTTTGGGCCTTCTGCTCTAGTATAAACCATTGTGAAACACTCTTTCAATTTAAAATCTTGAAGGTTCCCATCTCATGCCAAAAATATGATGTGAATGTTCCTTCACTTAACACTGGCAGACAAGGTAAAATTTGAGACTCTCTGAGAGATAAGAAAGCCTTCCTCAGTGATCAATGCAAAGAAATAGAGGAAAACAATAGAATGGGAAAGACTAGAGATCTCTTCAAGAAAATTAGAGATACCAAGGGAACATTTCATGCAAAGATGGGCTCGATAAAGGACAGAAATGGTATGGACCTAACAGAAGCAGAAGATATTAAGAAGAGGTGGAAAGAATACACAGAACTGTACAAAAAAGATCTTCATGACCAAGATAATCACAATGGTGTGATCACTCACCTAGAGCCAGACATTCTGGAATGTGAAGTCAAGTGGGCCTTAGAAAGCATCACTATGAACACAGCTAGTGGAGGTGATGGAATTCCAGTTGAACTATTTCAAATCCTGAAAGATGATGCTGTGAAAGTGCTGCACTCAATATGCCAGCAAATTTGGAAAACTCAGCAGTGGCCACAGGAATGGAAAAGGTCAGTTTTCATTCCAATCCCAAAGAAAGGCAAAGCCAAAGAATGCTCAAACTACTGCACAATTGCACTCATCTCACACGCTAGTAGAGTAATGCTCAAAATTCTCCAAGCCAGGCTTCAGCAGTGCATGAACCATGAACTTCTTGATGTTCAAGCTGGTTTTAGAAAAGGCAGAGGAACCAGAGATCAAATTGCCAACATCCGCTGGATCATGGAAAAAGCAAGAGAGTTCCAGAAAAACATCTATTTCTGCTTTATTGACTATGCCAAAGCCTTTATTGTGTGGATCACAATAAACTGTGGAAAATTCTTAAAGAGATGGGAATACCAGACCACCTGACCTGCCTCTTGAGAAATCTGTATGCAGGTCAAGAAGCAACAGTTAGAACTGGACATGGAACAACAGACTGGTTCCAAATAGGAAAAGGAGTACGTCAAGGCTGTATACTGTCACCCTGCTTATTTAACTTCTATGCAGAGTACATCATGAGAAACGCTGGGCTGGAAGAAACACAAGCTGGAATCAAGATTGCCGGGAGAAATATCAATAACCTCAGATATGCAGATGACACCACCCTTATGGCAGAAAGTGAAGAGGAACTAAAGAGCCTCTTGATGAAAATGAAAGTGGAGAGTGAAAAAGTTGGCTTAAAGCTCAACATTCAGAAAACGAAGATCCTGGCATCTGGTCCCATGACTTCATGGCAAATAGATGGGGAAACAGTGGGAACAGTGTCAGACTTTATTTTGGGGGGCTCCAAAATCACTGCAGATGGTGATTGCAGTCATGAAATTAAAAGACGCTTACTCCTTGGAAGGAAAGTTATGACCAACCTAGATAGCATATTCAAAAGCAGAGACATTACTTTGCCAACAAAGGTCTGTTTAGTTAAGGCTATGGTTTTTCCTGTGGTCATTTATGGATGTGAGAGTTGGACTGTGAAGAAAGCTGAGTGCTGAAGAATTGATGCTTTTGAACTGTAGTTTTGGAGAAGACTCTTGAGAGTCCCTTGGACTGCAAGGAGATCCAACCAGTCCATTCTAAAGGAGATCAGCCCTGGGTGTTCTGTGGAAGGAGTGATGCTAAAGCTGAAACTCCAGTACTTTGGCCACCTCATGTGAAGAGTTGATTCATTGGAAAAGACTCTGATGCTGGGAGGGATTGGGGCAGGAGGAGAAGGGGACGACAGAGGATGAGATGGCTGGATGGCATCACTGACTCGATGGATGTGAATTTGAGTGAACTCCGGGAGTTGGTGATGGACAGGGAGGCCTGGTGTGCTGCGATTCATGGGATCACAAAGAGTCAGACACGACTGAGCGACTGAACTGAACTGAACTGAGGTATACTTTTCTATTCAGAAACTTTAATTCAATAAATAATTCAATGGTCCTATAATGTTTTAGCTTTTTCTCCCTAGAGCCTCAGCATTGTTCTTAAATTCCAATAAATCTCTTAACAATATCTCTTGATTATACTAGATTTGACCTTTTCAACAAAGTAAGATAATTCATAAACAGTATAGCTGTTAGGAACAGCTTTCAAGTAGCAGGTAGAGTTTTATCTACTTTATATTATAAAAATTTTCAGATATATACAAAAGTAGAGAGAACAATACACTAACATTCCTTGTATCTATCACCCAGCTTCAAATTACCATCTTCAAGGCTAATTTTATTTCACCTATAAATCCTTCCTCCTCCCCAACTCCCACCAGACCATTTGAAACAAATTGCAGACATCATATCATTTCAGCCACAAATGCTAAAAATGGTTTTCAACACAGAGGCAAGGAAAATATGCTAATAGGATACCAGCACATAGAACCATATAATCCTTATATGGTTATATATATAATTATAATTCTGCTCAAGTTGAGAGTTTATACTAATTCTTTATAGGCACAATGTTTACTACATTTTTTGGTCAAAACAAGATAACATGCTATTCAAACTCCATTAAGGAAAAGAGTTCAGGAACCATGATAGCAGTTTATGTCATATGGCCTCAGGTGATCTCAGTCATTCACCCAGCAGTGAATCTTCAGAGGGTCATCAATAAGACAGAGTCCATGTAATAAATGAACATCAGGGCAAGAAAGAGGTCAATCCTGGTCATGGTATGCCAACAAAAATAATAAATATACTGCCTGCCATATATTCTTGAAAGATCCTGTACCAAGGTTACTGAAACCATTCATTATATATTTTCAAGATTACAATAATGCAACTGTTGCAGTTGGAAGCTGGCTTTTAAGTGTGTAGGGAGAAGCTATACTCTATTGTTTAAAGATGTCAGCACAAGTCAGTCATTTACAAATGTTCTTGAAAGCTACAGGTGTGCTCTTACTCTATGCACAACAGCAGAAAAGAAGTTGGTCAGTGCTGGTTCCTCCTGTGTCCCCAAATACTATTTGTGAGTAGGAAAAGCTAAGTATTTTGTTTACCATATTAATAGAGAACAAGCCTCCATGAAGTTTTGGTAATGTCTCAGTAGGGGAACAAAGTCAGAATTAATCAAGAATTGAGAACTGAAGTTTAGTTCTTTAGGTTTTTCAGTGCAAGAGGATTTGGCAAGAACTGTGTAAGGAGTAAGATATAACAGTCCAGTATTGTTGAAACCAGGAAGGCAAGGATTTCTGAGGTATGACATTGAGAGCATCTTAGAGTACAAATGGTCTGTTGATACTTTCTATTGTAGAATGGATGGGTCTTTTGAAGGTCATGCTAATGAAGGCAATGGAATAGTAAGGCCATTTTAAAGTAAACAGCTGTGGGGAGCACAGAGAGTAAGCATTTTAATTTCTCAACATCCAGCTGTGGGTAAAAGTTGGTAGTTCCAGTTCTCAACTTTCGTCTTCAAATTAGAAGCATGCATGCGTGCACACTCAGTCATGTCCAACTCTGAGACCCCATGGACTGTAGCCCGCCAGGCCCCCCTATGAATGGAATTTTCCAGGCAAGAGTACTGGAGCAGGTTGCCATTTCCTTCTCCAGGGGATCTTCCCAACCCAGGGATCGAACCTGTGTCTCTTGTGTCTCCGCATTGGCAGGCAGATTCTTTGCCAGCTGAGCCACAGGAGATATAGATAGTAGATAAGCTATGTAATGAGAGATAAATCAAGAATCTCTCTATATACATATTTGTTTTAATATAATGAAGTCCATATAGTGTTTTATCTACCATCTCTTTAAGATGCCAGTAAAGAGCCTCTGAATATGATTCATTAGGCATCTTTCTTCTTTATTTTGGAGTTCTGCCCATCATTTTTTGTCTCTGTGTCTCCAAGGGTGTCACCATCAATATCCTTCATCAGAGGCTTCTTGCCAACTGGGAAGAACATCCAGTATTGACAGAAAAATTTTCAATCTCTGCATCTGTACCTGCTCAAAGTTCAGATGTTAATGGAGACGCATCATCAACTATAACAAAAGGTTGGAGCTTTGATTTAATTCTTTCCTTCTAAAGTTTGCTCTTAGTACCGAGAACCCAGAAATGTATTTTTATTCCTTTGTGTTGCACAGCACTTCTGAGATGTCATGGATATTAACACTGTCAAACATTGTGCATAAACACAGCAGATTAAGGCTTAGAACTCGGTGCTTCTATTTAATGTCAAGCCCATATTTCTACACTGAATTTCTGATATCAACAGATGACAAATTACAGACACATTTGAGACATCCTAAATCATTTTGGCATATCAGTTATGAGTGGGAAAATTTTTTTTTTAATTTCCAGGGTCACTTCCTTTAGTTAATGTTCACCGTTATTCAAGATTCATGCAATGTATATTCCACCTACCTTTGAAATGAGAAAATTCCAAACTTTCCTTAAGTTGTTAGCATTTTGGCTTCAAGTCCAATTCATTGGCTTCAAGTCCAATTCAGCTGGAGGATTCAGTCTCTTCAATCATGAGAGAACTAACTCCTGAAGTGGGACTTTTACTGATTCCTGAACCAACTCACTGTACAGCCTCCAGTAAAGAAGGTACTGGTTACTGTGAATGCCTCCCACAGCAGCCCCTTTCAGTTGCCTTACCTGACTAAACCAGCTTCTAGCTTGACACTCTTACCCCCATTAACAGATCATACCTTCCCAGTTATTGTGTTCTGTATTTATTCTGTACAACCTCTCAGTGTCCCTAATACTCAGAGCATGCTTCCAAATCAGTGACTTTTCCTTACTGATTGAATGGTTGGTCTTGACTTTCCTTAAAAGGAAAAAAAAAAAACAATTCTCCATGTAAGGAGCCACCAACTGTATTCTTTTCTTGTGTAAGGAAACCATTTTTACTTGTAATAAAATCCAAATTCAGCTTACCTCAAATTGTTGATTTGGGAATAATATCTGATGAGGTGAGATAGTCATATCTCAGAGACTTGGGTCTTGTTCTTGGAGATTTCTCATTAATTTCTCCTGCCACTTAATGAGAATGCTGCTCCCTCTTTGACATTTTCTTCCAGGATGGAATACAAGACTCATCCCTTAATTCTTCATAGCACAGCAAAAACCATGTTGAAAGATTAAAAATAATTTACTGAGTACTAAACAGGTATAGAAATACCAAAAGTAACTTGCTACAAAATACTCAATATTCTATTATATAATCTATTTTCTACTAGGGCTTTCTTGTAGAAAGTAGTCCTTTACTCATTCCTAGTCCCTGTCTAGCCCCAGATTTGCCTCAAGGGAACAAAGGTAATTTTCTCTTTGTTTGTCTTGTTAAGTCACTAAGTTGTATCAGACTCTTTTGCAACCCCATGGACTGTATCCCGCCAAACTCTTCTGTCCATGGGATTTCCCAGGTAAGAATACTGGAGTGGATTGCCATTTCCTTCTCCATGAGATCTTCCTGACCCAGGGATTGAACCAGTGTCTCCTGCATTGGCAAGCAGGTTCTTAACTACTGAGCCACAAGGGAAGCCACATTTTCTTCTTACTGCCTGGAAACCTAATTCTAATGCATGACTAGATTCTTTGTAGACCAAAGCCAAAGAAAGGTGAAATGCTCCTTCACACTTGTCTAAGACCCGTCAAAGACAAAAACTGGACAAGCATGGACATTGATTTTATTCATACTATTGCAATAGGGAGAACAACCAGATCTGAAGATCAGAGCTTCTCATCAGGAGTAGTATGCAAGTATCAGAAGGTTATTTACAGTTGAAATTGTTTTATAGTCAAGGAAAGTCAATCATCTGAACAGGGAAATGTTTCTTGTCTAGTTAGTTTCAGAGGATATATATATATTTTTTTTTTTAATTGTCAATTTTTTTTAGAATATTTTTATTTAATGTATTTACTTGCCTGTGCTGGATCTCAAATGCAGCACAAAGCATCTTCGACCTCCATTGCAGCATGCAGGATATTTAGTGGCAGCATGTGGGATCTAGTTCCCTAACCAAGGATTGAACCCAGGCCCCCTGCACTGGCAATGCAGAATCTTATCCCCTGGACCACTAGGGAAGCAGAGGATACATAGTTTTAATCTTAGCTAATCACTCATGAGACAACGAATGGGAAGTTAGCAAAGGGGGAAAGGTCTGTGTCTGCCTTGTTAGTAAGTCCAGACAATAGGGGAAAGTTGTGTTTGGCCTCGCCATACTTCTTTCCCCTGTTGTTGAAGACAGCCATAGGTTGTCCTTAAATAGTTACATCTGAAAACAAGGAGATGAGGAATGTCCAGCTCTATACCATTGTCAGTCCAGTTTCGATCCTGATGCGTTAAAACTATCAGTTGAAATTCAGCTTCTGCATGAGAAGTCAGTTGAAAGTGGAGTTGTTTTTAACTCTGATAGATCATAATACACTGCTGAATTTTGTTTCAAGATGATGGCTACGCGACAGTGTTAGGACTTAGGACTCTGAACAAGATTCATCACCCAACTGCAAGGCATAAGGTTACAAGCAAAAGGACTGATAATCTTTGCAATATACCTCAAAGCCAAGATCCTGCTTTCCATTTCCTGTCCAGGAGAACATGTCCTATTGGGCATTTGGGTCAACCTTAGAGAGTTGAGTAGCCTTGTCATTCAGTCTAGTGATGGATGACTCTACTCGGTCTGTGACGTTAATCCAAGTGCAGCAGGAAGCGTTGGCCACGAAGCAGGCACCTCACAAGCTAGAAAGGAGAAAGTCAAGTGCTGTGATTGTCCACAACACTGGCCGGTGAGTTTAGGCTTATCTGCAACGCTTCCATCTGTGGTCCTATCTGGCTTAATGAGAGAGTTCTAACCACCTTTTCAAACTGTGTAATTCCCAGAGTGGGCACAATGACCCTCACAGCACACATAAAGAGAGAATCGATGATGTTTCCTAGGAGTTTTTCTGAATACCCTGTAGTTTCCTCATCTGGACATAACCATTTAAATCTATAGAGGGACACATGATCAACAGGTGGGCTGGTGATTTTGAGTAAGTGGAAGTCCTATAAAAGAGTTCCCGTATAAGGTAATAACACAGGAAAAACTGGGATATGAGGGAAAGGCAGGGGTAGTCTTGCTGACAAATAGTAATATCTCGGGAGGAGTTGCCCACAGACAGCTTGGGGGGATAGAAATTATTAATAATACCTGGGGTTAACCATGGGGTATATCCCTCAGGAAGGCAGAGTCTTGCTTAGAATTAAGCAAAATTTGTAAGCCTGGCTGAAAAGCAGTGGAGGAAAAAATGGTTATTAGGGATAAAAAAAAAAAGTGTGTTTTTTCCTACATCCTGAGGAATTAAAGCTGCGAAGCTTGGCGACTTCAAGAGAAGCATAAATTACACTGGGAATTAAGTTTCAGTTAGCATCTACTGAGAGGTTGAGGTTGGTGATATGGGCGTAGTTGAAATGCCAATATGATCGTTAAGGGGAAAGTCTCCCTGAGATGTGTTGAAGGGAATGACAATTGGGTGTTCATCCTGGTGTCAGGTGGGGGGATGAGTGGAGAATGTAGGGATAGTTTGAAAAAACCGAGCCGACTTAACAAAGGAGTTTGCCCTTCCTGTGATGAGGATGCAAAGGAGGGAAAGGACAGAGCAAAGAAGGGCAAAGTCATTCGTTTGTATTTTTTAAATTATGAAATATGAGCCCAAGATTGTACTAATTGTAGTTTTGTAGCAGTATTGGTAATTAGGAGAATAAAGGCTCCCTTCCACCTGGATTCAGACTCAATCTTTCAGGGCTATCTTTTCTGGAAGACTAGGTCTCCAACCTGAAAGTCATGTAAGAGCTGTGGTGGGATGTCCAGGGGAAAGACAGAACTGACCTGAATGTATTGAATAAATATGAATATGTTTAAGAAGACCTTGGCAGTGTTGAAGTACAGTGGACCCTTGAACAATATGGGGGTTAGGGGTGCCAAACTTCGTGCACTCAAAATTTCCTCATTTAACTTCACATTTGGCCCTCTGTATCCCCACTTCACATATATGGATTCAACCAACCTTGGACTATGTAGTACTGGACTAGGTGTTAATTGAAAAATCCAGATTTCCCTGGTGGTTCCAGAAGTTAAGAATCCACCTGCCAATGCAGGGGACACAGGTTCAATCCCTGGTCTGGGAAGATCCCACATGCCATGGGGCAACTAAGCCCTTGTGCCACAACCTACTGAACCCGCGTGCCACAACTAGAGAAGCCACCGCAACTAGAGAGTAGCCCCTGTTCGCTGCAACAAGAGACAGCCTGCATGCAGTGCTGAAGACCCAGCAGAGCCAAAGAAATAAATAAATGAGGAAAGTCCATTCCGTGCATAAGTGGACCCTCAAAGTTCAAACCTGTGTTGTTCAAGTGTCAACTGCATATTGGATTGAATCAGATTAGAGTCTCCCAAGGTGCAGGATGGGAAAGGGATCTTCCTTGACCTGTTGTAATTACTTCACAAGGGCCCAAGCAGGAAGAGCAAATGATTATCAGAGCTAATAGCAACACTTTGAGCCAGAATCTGAGGAACCATTGAGAACTGAAAACAGTCCATTTACCAATAATAGAGAGACTTGCCAGGGGAAGCTGGCTCTGATTCTTGTTTCTCCTTTACATGTTTACTAGGATTGTGTTTCTGGTGGATGATGCCAGTTGAGATTACCTGCCAATATGAGGGCTGATGCAATCTCATTATGATTTCTGCAGGAGACCTTTAAGATTTCCATTGCTATACAGGGTAATCTTACAAGGGGCTTTCCAGGTGGCTCCAGTGGTAAAGAATCCACCTGCCAATGCAGGAGACACAAGAGACGTGAGTTTGATCCCTGAGTCAGGTAGATCCCCTGGAGGAGGAAATGGTAACCCACTTCAGTATTCTCGACTGGAAAATCCCACGGACAGAGGAGCTTGGCAGGCTGTAGTCCATGGGGTCACAAAGAGCTGGACATGACTGAGCAACTTAGTAAACATCTAGTCTTACAGAGTAGTTGTTGTTCAGTCACTAAGCTGTGTCTGACTCTTTGCTAGCCCTTGGCCTGCAGCACACCAGACTTCCCTATCCTTTACTATCTCCCAGAATTTGTTCAAACTCATGTCCATTGAGTCAGTGATGCCATCCTACCATCTCATCCTCTTTTGCCCCCTTCTACTCCTGCCCTCAATCTTTCCCAACATCAGGGTCATTTCTAATGAGTCAGCTTTACATCAGGTGGCCAAAGTATTGGAACTTCAGCTTCAGCATCAGTCCTTCCAATGAATAATCAGGGTTGATTTCCTTTAGGATTGACTGATTTGATCTCTTTGCTGTCCAAGGGACTCTCAAGAGTCTTCTCCAGCAGCACAATTTGAAAGCACTCAGTCTTACAGAGGCTATGGGCTAGAGTTCAAGTGAGAGACAAAAAGAGACCAAGCTGGTGTCTCCAAAGCTCACTGACTGGATAAAAATCCATCCTGTTTTCAGGTAGCCTTTCCAGCTTCAGGTATCAGCAGTTGTTATGCCTTAAATTCCCTAAATAGAGTTTCTGTGACCAAAGGAAGTTGAGCAAGGCGAACTATGTTGAGGAAGAGTTTTCTTGGAAGCAGTTCCTTAGCATATTGTCAGTCAAGGAGTTTTCCTTAGCTTCACGGGTCTGGCTACTAGTCTGAGGTTCAATTTTGAAAATATTTCTTAGAAAGTCTGGAAATTACAGATTTTTATTGTGCCCTTGTCTTCAGAGTCTGAGGACCTCTTCTTAATGGTTATGTCTTTTGACTGGTCCTATTACAGAATTATTTTTGTAGAAGGCCCCATTTTGGTGTATATCTCAAATTAGGTAAGGACTGGGAATAAGAAATAAAGACTTGATCCCAACTCATAAGTTATTTTTACATAAAGGATGAATTTTATGGAGAAATAATGTTGATTTTCTAAATGAGGATCATCAGATCACCTTTGGTGTAAATGTTCAAAGGAAATTTGAATGATCTCATTGCTTAAATTTATGTCAGGTAGCCTAGAAGAAGCACAGATCATAGGAAGCCTGTAAAAAGAGATGAATCACATTCTATCCTACTTGACATTATATTGGCCCAAGGTCCCTTCAGGTTAAGGGCTCTGGAAGCATTTAACATGCATTTCAAGGATTCATGTTGATTTTTCAGGCAGATACCAAAAGAACTTCTAGGGTTAGACATTCTTCCAAAATGGCTCTAAGTGCTTATAATTACATTTCAAACATCTGCGGCAACAATCAGCTAGTTTTTGCAACACATGGATTGACAGGCAACTGTTCTGATTCAACCTCAGTTTGAGTGGTGAGAACTTGTAGTTAGGAGCCCTATCTGAACTGTCACCATTATGTCTTATCAACTCCAAGCAAATGGCCACCCCTGGATGTTATAGACCACTAAAACTGTCTTAAATAAAAATGTTGGAAGAACTGTTTCCAACATTTGCCAGATTTATTTATTTTTGTCCCCAGGGTTTAACATTTCCATTTTCAACAACTCGAATTGAATTTTCTAAATTAATTATTGTGGAAAGGGAAGGAGGTGGTGACAACTCAGGTTAAGACTTGCTGTGATGGTCCTCGTCTAAAGCAGAGGTCACCGCATCATCCAAATTTATGGTGCCCACAAGCTAAGGTGGCTTTTGCATTTTTTAATGGATGGGGAAAAAAGAATATTCCACAACACACGAAAATTGCATGAAATTCCAATTTCAGTGCCCATAAATAGTTTAATTGAAACATGGTGCTCTTTAATTTGTTATTTATCACTTTTTTTTACCACAATAGTTGTAACAGAGACTATAGAGCTGACCCGGGCTGAGATATTTACCGTCTAGCCCTTACAGAAAACGTTTGCAGACCTTTGCTCTAGTGTTAAGTTGCTCAATTGTGTCTGACTCTTTGTGATTCCATGGACTGAAGCCTGACAGGCTCCTCTGTCCCTGGAATTCTCCAGGCAAGAATACTGGAGTGGTTAGCCACTCCCTTCTCCAGGCCATCGTCCTGTCCCAGGGATCAAACTGATGTCTCCCAAACTGCAGGCAGATTCTTTACTATCTGAACCACCAGGGAAGCCCTTTGCTCTATACTGCTGAAGAAAAAAACTCCTTCTGGAAATCAGCCCTAATATTTATACCTACTTTTGTCCATAGGGAAAAATTTGCAGGAGACTTGTAAAGGACTAGACTAGATATTCATCTTTAAAAGACATCAGTGGGCAAAAGATGGCCCTGATTGAATGATTGATTATAAAGTATTTTTCCACTATGGCTTGATGACAACAGAATCCTTAGAGCACCATCTGGCATGGAATATTTAGCTCTGTCTCCAGAAAACTGAGTTGAGATGCAAAGAATAAAAAATAATAATTCTCTTGATTCCTGCAACAGCTGAAGAGAAGCCAGCTGGAATTTCCATACTTGCTAGGAAAACTCAGAGCAATCTCATAAAAAGTTGTACCACCAACAGTAAAGGATTCTGTTAGCACAGTGGTGGGACTGGGGGTGGAGGATAGAGTGCTGCTGGGTTTGGCAGATAGAACAGTTGATATTGTGCTTTTAGTCTTGTTTCTTTCCTTTGTATTTAATTTCATGTTCCGGAAGGCAGTTTAAGAAGGGTTAAATTAAAATAGTAGATCTTGCTCCGATAAAATTTTCTTCAAATCTTATTTGTCACTAAGTGACCACTTGGTAGAACAATAATTAAATGACCTTACGGAATTATCACCAATCACTTATTACACCATCAGTTTTGTTTTTTTTTTCAATTTTATTTATTTTTTAACTTTACAATGTTGTATTGGTTTTGCCATATATCAAAATGAATCCGCCACAGGTATACATGTGTTCCCCATCCTGAACCCTCCTCCCTCCTCCCTGCCCATACCTACACCTTCAGTTTTGATACGCCCACCTCTTCAGTAAACAAAGGATGTTACAGCCATCAAGCCTTCAGCCACAGCTCCTCCTCCATGGTGCACCCCGAGGGGAATTCTGGATGTGGAAACGCAGGATACTGGCCTTAGATGGTTAAGATACACATCAAAGGAACAATTCAATGAGCCCAGACTCTTGCATCTTCCAATACTTAGAAAAGCTCTAAAGTCATTAGCTTGAGGTGTCTGTTTTCTGATTAGCAGTAATCTTTTGACATTGGATTACGTATTTGTTTTCCCAGCAAAAACTCTCCTGTATCCTGGTTCCTCTCCTACCTTTTTGGAACAGTTCATCAGAGTTGAGAGGCTACCTTCCTGGGCTATGTGCATGTTAGTCGCTCAGTCGTGTCCAACTCTTTGCAACCCCCTGAAGTGTAACCCACCAGGCTCCTCCATCCATGGGATTTCCCAGGCAAAAATACTGACGTGGGTTGCCATTTCCTTTTCCAGGGGATCTTCCCAACCCAGGGATTGAACCTGGGTCTCCCACATTGCAGGCAGACTACTATGTGAACTACCAGGGAAGCTCTTCCTGGGCTATAGTTCTCAGTAAAGCCCCAAGTGAAACATGAAAGTGAATGTGAAAGTTGCTCAGTCGTGTCCAACTCTTTGCGACCCCATGGACTACACAGTCCGTGCAATTCTCCAGGTAAGGATACTGGAGTGGGTAGTAGCCTCTCCTTTCTCCAGGGGATCTTCCTCGAACCCAGGACTCCCTCATTGCAGATGGATTCTTTACCAGCTGAATCACAAGGGAAGCCCAAATGAAATATAATTCTCAACTTTTAAATTTTGCATTTTTTTTTTTCAGTACAAGTGACTTTCTCTAGTTACTCTGGTGCCAGCTCTTCTTATTCCTTATCTGCTGCTGCCTCCTCCTCTCCCAATATTTAAAAGCAGACTTTCTTTGCTAATCCCTATTCTTTTCTCACTTTGATCTTTCTATTTAGGAAATCTCATCCTCACCTATGCCTCTAATAAAATTTATAGACTTTGATTTATGGGCTTCCTTGGTGGCTCCAATGGGAAAGAATCTGCCTGCAATGCAGGGACCCAGGTTCAATCCCTGGATCAGGAAGATCCCTGGAGAAGGGCATGATTATCTATTCCAGTATTCTTACCCAGAGAATTCCATGGACAGGGGAGCCTGGCGAGCTATAGTCCATGGGGTCACAAATAATCAGACATGACTTAGCATTCACACATACATTCTTGCCTGGAGAATTCCATGGATAGAGGTGTCTTGAGGGCTACAGTCCATGAGGCTGCAAAAAATCAGACACCACTGAGTGACTTACACTTTCACTTTCCCTTATATTAAAAAAAAAAAAATCAGTGGGAATGACCTGGCAATCCAATGGTTAGGACTCTATGCTTTAGTTACTAATGGCAAGGGTTCAATCCATTGTCAGGGAACTAAGATTCCCACAAGCCATTTCTTGTGGCAAATATATACATTTGTCTCTCCAGCCCTTGCTGAAAACTCCAGGTGCACATTCAAAGCACCACCTGAATGATTAAAACAAACCTCGGTCTCAACATGTCCCAACAGCACTCGTGATCCTCCCAGTCAAACTGCTCTTCCTCCAGGGTTTCTTGTCTTGGTGAATGGCATCATCACACACTCGGGTAAACCAAAACCTGGAAGGCATCTTTGACATCACCCCTGTCCCTCATATCCCCAACCAAACAACCACAGAAGTGAGTCCTGTGGTTTCTTAATTACAGTGTCATTCATATGCATCCTCTTTTCATCTCCATTCCCAACGTCTTGGCTTAAGCTACCAGAATAATTTCTCACCTCTGGCTAAAGCACCTAATTATTTCCCAGAATCTAGTCTTCTGCAGTTCCCCATTCTCCAAGGGAGTACATAAAACTGCAACTTTTATGGTGTCTTCCCTCCACTTTAAACCCTTCAATGACTTCCAAATGTTACTAAGGTGAAAAACATTCTCTCAATGAACAAAGCCACAGTCCCAGCCAGATTTTACCTTTTCTTACCTCACCAGTGTCATTGGCTGGCTCTCCTCCTTCCATTTGAGGCCCTGCTAGATTTGCCTTTTAACTTTTTCCAAACGTTCCATTTTCTTTCCAGCTGCAGTAGCCTTCCACAGGCAGGTCTCTGTCCTCTCAGTTCAGTTCAGTTCAGTTCAGTCACTCAGTCATGTCCGACTCTTTGTGACTCCATGGACTGCAGCATGCCAGGCCTCCCCGTCCATCACCAGCTCCCGGAGTTTACTCAAACTCATGTCCATTGAGTCGGTGATGCCATCCAACCATCTTATCCTGTCTTCCCCTTCTCATCCTGCCTTCAATCTTTCCCAGCATCAAGGTCTTTTCAAATGAGTCAGTTCTTCGCATCAGGTGGCCAAAGTATTCAGCATCAGTCCTTCCAATGAATATTCAGGACTGATTTCCTTTAGATTGGACTGGTTGGATCTCCTTGCTGTCCAAGGGACTTTCAAGAGTCTTCTCCAACACCACAGTTCAAAAGCATCAGTTCTTTGGCACTCTGCTTTCTTTATAGTCCAACTCTTACATCCATACATGACTACTGGAAAAACCACAGACTTGCCTCTGTTGGCAAGTAATGTCTCTGCTTTTTAATATGCTGTTTAGGTTGATCATAACTTTCCTTCCAAGGAGCAAGCATCTTTTAATTTCATGGCTGCAATCACCATCTGCAATGATTTTGGAGCCCCCCAAAAAAGTCTGTCACTGTTTCCACTGTTTCCTCATTTATTTGCCATGAAGTGATGAGACCAGATGCCATGATCTTAGTTTTCTGAATGTTGAGTTTTAAGCCAACTTTTTCACCCTCCTCTTTCACTTTCATTAAGAGGCTCTTTAGTTCTTCTTTGCTTTCTGCCTTAAGGGTGGTGTCATCTGCATATATGAGGTTATCTCTGCCTATCTCTGTCCTCTGCATATCTCTGTCCTCTGAGTTGCACTAAGTATTACTTAAATGCCTCAAAAGTACCAAAGTCCTTCAGAGACTGAAAGCCTTTGAGCTTCAGAGAGGGACTTCCCTGGTGGCTCAGATGGTAAAGAATCTGCCTGCAATGCGAGAGACCTGGGTTTGATCCCGGGGTCTGAAAGATCCCTTGGAGAAGGGAATGGCCACCCACTCCAGTATTCTTGCCTGGGGAATTCCATGGACAGAGAAGCCTGGCGGGCTACAGTCCATGGGGTTGCAAAGAGTTGGAAGGGACTGAGTGACTAACATTTTCACACACTGAGCCTCAGAAAGGTACTGGTCTTAAGAGCCTGTATCCCTAGGTGTCCAGGAATCTTCTTTGTTCCTATGCAGACTTACTCACCCTTCCCCCAGTGACCTGATCTACATTTGAAGGGATATTAAAAACAGAACTTTTGGTCAGAAGAAAAAGGCCTCCCTTGGGGCAATGGGTACCTGCTTGCTTCATAGTGTTTACACTTACATAATCAAAATTTTTACATTTACAAAATTAAGAGCATTTCTTCAAGAAATTTTTACTGGGAAAAAATAGGACAGACTTTGATAATTTGCAGTCTACTAATGTCAAAAAAAATTGAATGAAAAGTTATATTTACCATATTTGCTCTCAACCTTTAAAATCATCTTGCCTTTTAATTAAAGAGTGAATGGGTGGCAAAGTGGTAAAGAATCCTCCAGCCACTGTAGGAAATGCAAGAGACTTGAACTTGATCCTTGAGTTGGGAAGATCCCCTGGAGTAGGAAACAGCAACTCACTCCAGTATTGTTGCCTGGAGAATCCCATGGACGGAGCAGCCTGGCAGGCTACAGTCCATGGGGTCACAAACAGTGGGACATAACTGAGCACGTGCACACACACACACACACACACACAGGTTTTTTAAAAATCAAATAATAAAAAAAGTATAATGAAATGTAAGTCTCCTCAGCAACAATCCCTTTCCGAGATAAGGTGGCCTTTATAACTGTTTCTTTATATCCTTCTAGAAATATTCCATATACTCATAGTACAAATAGACACACATACACACATTATTTCTAGAAATGAGGACCAATGGCTTCTTCCACAGATCAACAAACAGAGATCTTAGTCTCTTTCCTCAGGTCTTCACTTGAGGTGAAGTGCCGCCCATTTGTAATTTGTTATAATTTGTTGAACCCATTTTTCCATTCAATTTATTAATAGACATATTATTTCCAATTTGCCATTATAAAAAAGGCACCAAGTTGTATCACTAATTTAGAGCATAATGATTATAGCTAATAATAATGTATCATAGATTTTATAGCCAAGAGACTAAATCTTTAGCATTCTCAGTACAAAAAAAAAAAAAAAAGGTAACTATGTGTTGAAGAAGACAGAGGTAGTAGCTAATATTTAGTAATAATCACTTCGCAATTTGTAAATGTAACAAATCAACATGTTGACACAAATGTACACAATGTTATGTGTCAATTATATGTCAATAAACTGGCAGGGGTGGGGAGGGAACAAAAAAAATTTTTTATCAATTTGTATTGCCTTCAACCATGTAGGGAATCGTTGACTTCTCCACACAAGGAAGTTATGAAATGCTATTTTATTTATTTCACGAAATGCTATTTAATTTTTTCCAATTTGATGGCTAAAATTAGTATTTAGATTTTTGTTGGTGGGTTGGTTTGCTTGCATTTCTTTTTTGTGAGGCTGAACATCCTTCCATATTACACCTTTTATTTTTCCTTCTGTGAGATAGCTTTTCTCTATTTTTCTTAAGTAATTGAAGGTTTTCTTACTGATTTGTAAGCTTTGTAAATATAATAAAGAAATTATTCCTCTACCATATACATTGCAAAGCTTTTTAGCAGCTTGACTTTTGATTTTTTTTTTTTTTTGACTTTTGATTTTTTTTAATAGTATTTGTTCAGGCAGAATTTGTAACCTTATGAGATAAAACTTACCAATTCAAGCTTTGTGTCTTGATGTGGTACATATGTGCACACACATATATACATTTATATGATCATATATATGCATTTAAATACAATGTTTAAAACACTTTATGATTATATTTTTATATATTTAAACCTTTGATCTCTGTTGCAGAAGAGAGGAATTTGGTGATAAGCAGTGAGTAATAATAGCTGGTAATTTTTAAATAGTAATTATCCTTTGCAGAAGGAATTTAAGGACCTTTACAATAGTAATTAAAGGATTATATATTTGTCTTCCCCATCTGACAACAAATGCCTTGAAGGTTTTACCAAAGGCTTTTTTGCACAATGCAGCAAGCCAGACACTGAGAAGCCAAGGTTTGCCTCAAAGCGAGGATTTATTCAGGAGGCAATCAATGGAGGAGAAAGAGAATGCATCTCAAATCTGTCTCCTCAAAGGCAAGGGTCTTGGGGTATTTATGGGATAAAGCTGAGGTGTGGGGAGAGGCGAAGGGTGATTAGAGTTAAGTAAAGGCTGAGCCAAACTTTTTGTACAGGCGCAACTAAGCTACCTGCTTCTCTATGGGTTTTTTTCCCTACCTTTAATAACATATTTGGAGAGAATTCCCTGGTGATCCAGTGGTTAGGACTCCAAGTTTCCACTGTTGGGGGTGTGGGTTCTATTCCTGGTTGGGGAACTAAGACTCCACAAGCCTCAGCACACAGCCAAAAAAAAAAAAAAAAGAATGTATTTGGAGAATTCAGCTGATTCTACACCTGTTTCAGAGGTATGTTTTCAATTCAGACCAGGCAGTCAGAGGACTTCATTGTCCCCGCCCCTTCTTCAGGGATGTGTGACACAGACAGGCCAGTCATATCCCTCACTGGGAACCCTGTGTGTGGAGGGGGGATTGTTGTTTTCTGTTGTTATTTTTATCTTTTTGCTAGGATTTTACAATGTGAGGATGATGTAAAGGTGAAGCTGCCTGTGACTCTCCAATTATGAGTAATTCTTGCCAGAGAACGAAGCCAATAAAGTGCTAAGAAATGAAGAGAGAAAACTGGGGACATCATTTCAGCTCCTTGATCCAGCTATGCCTGAAGCAACATTCTAGCTACATGAACGAATATATTTCTTTTTGTGTATAAACTATTTGGAATGGTGTTTCTGTCACTTTCATCTGAAATGGTTTTGACTAACATAAGACTAGTTTTGATAGCATTTCATGGTGCTTTGGCAAAGGATCTATGAATGCCTGACTCTTGACTCCCTCCTTTCAGAGTTTGAGTGCAAGAAGGAAAGGAGGGGAATGAATATGCACACAAAACGAAATAAAAGCAGGAAATATTCTTAGCCAACTGAGTAATGAGTAACCCTGAAAGGCTCAAGCAGGGTGAAATACAGTATGGAATAGAATCACTCTCTCCCCTTAAGATTCTTTGTGTCTTGCATTATTAGTTGCCAGAGAGGCTGTTTTATTACATATGCCCATCAGAAGGGGCTGAGTTTTATATAATGAAGATTAGAGAAGCTAATTAAGTGAATTTAGAATTTATATACAAAGCTTTCACAGCCAAATAGGCTTCATATGAGTGAGTTTCCTGATGGGGAAAGACTGAAGTCAGACTGTTGGGGTTTTTAACATTTATAATCTATATCATCAAACATTCACTTAAGGAGTAAGTGCAAGTATGAGAAATTTCAATGCAGCCAATTGAGCCAAGAGATGAGTTCATAAATATAAGTTTTGCTTGACTTACCATATAGCAAATAAGTTATGGTTATTTGGCAGTCATGAAAAGACAAATTAATCAGTGGAGAAATATTACCTCTTCTTTTGTTCACTCATTCATTATTCATTCAACAAATATTTATGGAGTGCCTATTGCATGTGCGGCACTGTTCAAGGTGCTAGGATACAGTAATAAACAAGGCAAAAGCTTTCCCTTCATGGCAAGTACCTAAAGAAGCATCTTGATTATACTGAACTGAACTTAGAATATACATACATTAATCTGTATGTGTGTGTGCTTAGTTGCTCAGTTCAGTTCAGTTCAGTCGCTCAGTCGTGTTCGACTCTTTGCAACCCGATGTATCGCAGCATGCCAGGCCTCCCTGTCTATCACCAACTCCCGGAGTTCACTCAGACTCACGTTCATCGAGTCAGTGATGTCATCCAGCCATCTCATCCTCTGTCGTCCCCTTCTCCTCCTGCCCCCAATCCCTCCCAGCATCAGAGTCTTTTCCAATGAGCCAACTCTTTGCATGAGGTGGACAAAGTACTGGAGTTTCAGCTTTAGCATCATTCCTTCCAAAGAAATCCCAGGGCTGATCTCCTTCAGAATGGACTGGTTGGATCTCCTTGCAGTCCAAGGGACTCTCAAGAGTCTTCTCCAACACCACAGTTCAAAAGCATCAATTCTTCGGTGCTCAGCCCTCTTCACAGTCCAACTCTCACATCCATACATGACCACAGGAAAAACCATAGCCTTGACTAGATGAACCTTTGTTGGCAAAGTAATGTCTCTGCTTTTGAATATGCTATCTAGGTTGGTCATAACTTTCCTTCCAATGAGTAAGCATCTTTTAATTTCATGGCTGCAGTCACCATCTGCAGTGATTTTGGAGCCCAAAAAAATAAAGTCTGACACTGTTTCCACTGTTTCCCCATCTATTTCCCATGAAGTGATGGGACCGGATGCCATGATCTTCGTTTTCTGAATGTTGAGCTTTAAGCCAACTTTTTCACTCTCCTCTTTCACTTTCATCAAGAGGCTTTTTAGTTCCTCTTCACTTTCTGCCATAAGGGTGGTGTCATCTGCATATCTGAGGTTATTGATATTTCTCCCAGCAATCTTGATTCCAGCTTGTGCTTCTTCCAGCCCAGCGTTTCTCATGATGTACTCTACATAGAAGTTAAATAAGCAGGGTGACAATATACAGCCTTGACGTACTCCTTTTCCTATTTGGAACCAGTCTGTTGTTCCATGTCCAGTTCTAACTGTCATGTCCAATTCTTTGCGACCCTTTGGCCTGTAGTCCTACAGGCTCCTCTGTCCATCGAATTTTTCAGGCAAGAACACTGGAGTGGGTTGCCATTTCCTTCTCCAGGGGATTGAACTAAGTCTCTCAATTCTCCTGCCTTGCAGGCCGCTTCTGCTGAGCCATCAGGGAGGCCCATTAATCTGTACAGTGAAGGGTATTCACTTGCAAAGGGATGAGGATGACTGAGGTAATTATTGGACAAATAGAACTGTAAAAGCCGGGTAGGATGAAGAAAGTCAGCTGGCTTCCTCCTGAATTTTCTGTATGATTATCTCAATTCTCCATTTTGTCTTCCTAGTAGAAGCATTGTCTGAGTGTTCACAGTGTTTATTTTGGAGGAATTCAGAGCTCCAGAGATGAAAGGAATTGATACGTATATAATTGTAGTGTTATTAAAGATGAAATGCTTTTGTAGCTTATAATGTTTATAATGATATGCTATAATTACATGAAATGTTTTTCCCAGTGATTTCCTTCACACATCACACATCACTTCTTTACATTTCCAATAATACTGGAATGTTAGTGTATGTGTGTGTGTGGGGGGGCAATTATTAGTTTCTCAATTTTGCAAGGTAGGGAAATAGATATTTAGCAAGTGATGTTTAAATCATAACTCTTAACCAGGTTTATAAGAAAGCTTGGTTACAGGTTTATAAGGGAAACCAACTACACCTGCAAAGTTTTCCCAGCTCTCTGGTTCAGGCTTTCATGTGCACAAAGGGTTTGATTTGAGATTCATTTAACCTCCTTAGATTTCAGCTTCATCTGGAATATGAGGCAATGGGCTAGATTCAGGATCAGCTAACCTTCAACAAGTACTTACTATGTGCAAGTCGTATGTTAGGAACTTTCAATGTAATCATAATAATTCATATTAAATTTTAAATTAAATCCTATAACAGGTTAAGAAACCTAGGCCCCAAGAAATTTGGCAGCTTGCTTAAGTCAAAGAACTAATTTGTATCAATAATAATTAATTTAAATCAAAATAATTTAAATTAATTTATTTAAATATAAATTAAAATACATTAATTAAAGTAATTAAAATTTATTAATTTAGATTAATATATTAATCCTATCTCCTGACTTAAAAAAATCAATGCTTTTCCCTCTATACTTTCACACTTTCCTCCGTATTTTAGCATTATATACAATTATAGAAAAATGTATATGAGCTTTGATTTATTGATATATAAACTAAAGTATTCCTATTACCCAAAATACACACGAGTAAAATAATTAATATATCTAAATTGAAATTTTAAAGTTTGACTGAGTTTATATAATCAAATTGCTTGACTTACTAGTGTTTGAGGTTTCTGAGTGACATGGGAATCTGTTTTAAAACATATTACAGAAATCCAAACAGCAAGATATTCCATGTGTTATCAACATACAGATTCAGAGACTGAGTCAAAGTAGTGAATTCTTGATTGAGAAATGCATAATTTCAAATATAGATTCTCATTCTGTTCAGCTCCATGAATGGATTTTAATATGTTAACTGACCCTAAGAAGGAAGAAGACTACTATTTTTAAAAAAAATTTTAGATGGAAATTTCATGATTGGTATATCTGCTATTGTGTCTACCATTAATAATTATTAGTTGGTTGATAGATTTTAATCATTATATTGGCACATAGGAATACAATGTATAATAGCATAGCTGATATAACAAGACATACATCATATTTGGGAGATAAATATTTAGGAAATACTGCTATTTGGGAAAGCAATATACATCTCTGGTGTGGACTGTATTTCTAAATTTCCCCAGAGTCTGCTGTTTCCTCTATTATGTACCATGTTTTATGTTATGCACTATGTTTTAAATATTTTAAAACATATAATTCTGCTATAAAAATAATAGGCAAAAAGGAAGGAGAATTGATGACACTAAATAGAGAAGCAAAGACTGTGTGAGACATGGTAGATAGAGAAAAAGAAAGTAGAGTACATGTGGGATGAGCAGATAAATATGATGGGACAAAAGAGAACAAGATGAAAGGATAAATATTTAGAAAAGGATGAAAGATAAATATTTATGATTCACTAAATGTGCATATGGCATATGAGACACTCAATATATATCGGATTGAAAAACAGCTGCTCATTTGTGACATCAGATTTGGCCCCATGTTCCCTCTGTCCAGGAAGCACAAATAAAGTCCATAGCTGCTTATTGGGCGAGTTATAATCATGGCCAGGTATAACTGCCCCTGCATCTCTAACAAAGCAGTGAGATGTTGGTCCCAGACATCTTAAATCTGTTAGGTCACCTTGCTTAAAGTTCAGCTGTGGTCCTTGGAACTACACCAGCAGTGGGGAAAGTTGACGTGTCTGAGTTGGAAGATAGACCGATGGACTAACTCAGTTCATATGTGCATTGTATATGTTGAGGTGATAGGTCTTTCTTCTGTTTGCATCCTAATCCTTGTGGGTTAACCTAGCCCAACTCTTTCCCTGCTTCTCACTGGTCCATGTGTTTTAAATGGATATAATAAACTGTGTGATTTGAGCATCTCAATTTGCACTGTGAGCCTTCCTGTTCCACCACCTCTGTGCTAACCTGCCTGGTCATGTACTTGGAGACTCCTATTACATCAAGGTAATTCCCCACATGGCACTGCTGGCCAATTTTTGCCTCATATTTCTTCTTTATATTTACAACTGATGGTAATTACACTGCAGTGGGTAGAGAATATACCATTTCAGAAAGATATTTGGTCATCTAAAAAGAGCATTTAACTGTCACAGGGATACATTCCAATAATAGTCTGGCTGCAGCAGACAAACAATACAAGAATTCATGGTTTAGCAGGATAAAGTCAGAGCACTTTAAAGCTGGTTCCAGTTCAAATTCTCATTTCAGAAAGACGAGATTTAGTGACTTGCTGAAGGTCACTATTTCTAGTAACTAGTAAGGCAGAACAGGAGCCAATGCTGTCTAAAGACGTTATGGGGTTATTTGAGCTACTGCTGCTTCTAGCTGGGTCCTGGGTAATAACCAAGCATGCATTCCAGCACATGCCATGTAATGACTAAAAATATAAACTACAGCTGTCACAACTAATAGATTAACATTAAATGATGCAAAAATAAACAGAGAATGTCTGTTTATTAACAGGGTTTATAGAGGTGTCACTGAGACATTTCAAGTGCTAAAAATTGCTGTTCTTCCCATGTCAGTTTAATCATGACATTACACATTCCCCTTTGATTCTGGAAGACAGGACATTAGTCAATCTTCTCAACACTCACTAGCTAGTATATTTGAAGAACTGTGTTAGATGTTTGCCACATAAAAATGAGTAAGGTATAAACTATGAGAATCAACACTTCAGACTCCCTTCCATGTGCCAGGCACTGTTGTAGGCACTAGAAAACCAAAACAAGTGTCTTAAACCAGAGAACATTCATAATAAAAATAAGTCCAGAGGTTTGAGAGGCAGCTCAACGATGACCTTGGGGACCTCTGTCTTTCCATTTCCTCCTATTATTTCAGAATTTTCCTTTGTTCCTTTTGCTTGTGGTTTCAAAAGGCCTTGCTTCAGCTCCATGCCTCACGTTCTCACAATACCATTTCCAAAGCAAGAAGGATGAGGGTGGTGAGACAGATCTCTTGTAGGTCTCTATTTATCATCACAAAATTTCTATCCTGAAGTTTCTTGGCAAACTCCCCTCAGAATTGTGTTGAAGAGTAGAACTTTCTGTGAGTTGAAACTCTTTCATAATTTGTGCTACCCAAAATGGTATCCACCAGCCACGTATGGGTAGTGAGCACTTGAATTATGACTAGTGTGACTAAGGAATAGAATTTTTCATTTCATTTAATTTTAATTAATTTGAGTTTAAAATTTAAATACATGTGTCTAATGTCTACCATATTGGACAACACTGCCTTTAACTCTTTCTGGGTAGAACTACAATATGGCCACCAGTAGTTCCCATATTGTGTAGCTTTTTCAGCCTCCAAAGGAGAAAAAGTTGGGGAATGGCTCTTTGGCAGCAACTAACAGAAGAAAGTGAAACTGTTAGTCACTCAGTTGTGTCCAATTCTTTCCCTCCAAGGGACAATGATTGCGTAGCTTTTTCAGCCTCCAAGGGAGAAAAAGTTGAGGAAAGGCTCTTTGGCAGTTACTAACAGAAGAAAGTGAAACTGCTAGTCATTGAGTTGTGTTTGACTTTTTTCGACCCCCATGGACTGTAGCCCACCAGGCTCTTCTGTCCATGGAACTCCCCAGGCAAGAATACTGGAGTGGGTTGCCATTCCCTTCTCCCAAGGATCTTCCCAACCCAGGGATTGAACCCAGGTATACAGCAGTGCATCCAGATTCTTTACCATCTGAGCCCCCAGGGAAGCCCAGAAACGAACAGAGTCTGCCTTAAAAAGTAAATAAGACAAAGTGTCATAGAGCTGGTATTGTAATGGGGGAGGCTAACATAAAAGTATAAACAAACTTTTAAAGGTAGCTATCTTCAGGTTGGAACAAGCCATGTTATCTAGATTCAGTCTAGATGACTGGTCTAGATTTTAGAGTGATGTAATAGGGAGTAATTGAAGGTGGGAGGGAGTAATTTAAGAAGGGGTGGGAAAAATCTCAAGAAGTTCATCGTCTGGTAGAAAAGGAAGAAGACAGCCATATAAAATTAAATTGTTAATAAATAGGGTGTTATATACATACATAAATCCATGTATTTATTGCATAGTAAATATATGTACATATGTATTTACTCATGTACATAGCTAATACAGAGTCTACACTAGAAGGATAAACAAAGCATCTTTGAATGTTTCCCTGGTATCTCCTACAAGCTTTACATAACATAGCAAGACAGGATTCGCAGCATAGAAGCCTTGGAATGTGGTCCATCTACCACCCTTAAAGCAACAGTTGACACAATACAACTTTACAGGACTATGTGTACAGGAATTATGGTTAATGAGTGATTTCTCAAACAGTTCCTATAGGATGTTCTAAAGTGGGATAATCAACAACACAGTGAAGACTTTGAAAGGACCTATTAAAGTAACTTCAAAAGGTATAATGTTCTTGATGCCTGAGGGGGGATCAGCAGTAGATAGACCTGTCTGACAAGAGACTGTCAGGGCTGGGGTAGCTTAATTAAAGCGAAGATTTTGGTGTGACTGAGGGTTAAAGATGGTAAGTTTCAGACAGTGTCATCCTCAGAGATCTTCGTAACTGGGGAAAGGATCATCTGCCATGTCCTTATGAACCCATGCTGGTACAGAATGATAACCCAGGGTTGTGTGCTTTCCAAGGACTACAGGGTTGAAAGATAGACTTTCTAAAGCCTTTTCAAGTTTTAATATACTATATTATTATTTTGTGACTTGTAGTGATTTTTTTCAAAGACAGTGATTTCTGTGCCAGAATGTTTGAAATCATCCATGTATTAAAACATGTCCTTCATAGTTTTCCTTGGATTCAGGATATTACTTGAGATATCTCTGTGATAATTCTGTGCTTTCTACAGCTTTCTCAACTACAGTGAGGTAAAAAACAGGATATGTATCAAATTGGTGTTAATACGGTAAACAAATTTCAAAACAGACATGCAAATTTATTTCAACCATAGGCTGAAGTAGAGTGTGTGAAGATACAGATTCTGAGTTCACATGACAGTTGTGGCTCTGACAACAGTAACATGGCTAATAAACTTCCATTTAGCCATGAAGTTTTCATCTTTATAGAGAAAACTGATGACAACAATGATGATTTTATTAGGGAATAAGAATTCTTTAAATAAATTCAAAAGAATTTATTTAATTATACCACTTAAGCTTATTTATAGGTTTAAAGCTACTTAATGGTGATGGTGATATCCCACTTTTTCCATCCATCAGTGTCAAGAACTGCACAATTCAACAAGGTAGTCACTAAGCACCTTGGACTTGAAATTTGAATTAAATTAATTAAAGGTAAAGTGAAAAATTCTCTTCTGACCTCACACTAGCTACTTTTCAAGTATTAAATAGCCACCATACTGGACAGTGCAGATCTAGAATATCTTATTTCAGAATGCACTGTTAGCAATAGACACCTTCAGGTTCACATCGTTGGTTTTCAAAAAATGTTGATCAAATGAAGCACTATTCAATTTAATGCAACAGTGTCTGTTAAATAGACATCATTTATTTACTATCGAGAAAGTTTTAGTCATATAAAGAGATTCCTAGAACTGGTGCCTAAGATAGATTCTGTAGGGGCCTTAGTCAGTAATGACCTTAGACTTGGTGAAGAAAAACCCCTTTCTAGCTCTGCATGTTATTTTATTTTTGGCTTTATTTTTATTTTTTAGCTGCACCTGGCAGCATATGCGATCTCACTTCCCCAACCAGGGATTGAACCTGTGCCTCCTGCAGTAGAAGCCAGGAGTCTTAACTGCTGGACCACCAGGCAAGTCCCTGAGTCTGCGTTTTAGAGGGCACCAACCAAGCTCTCCTCCCCAAAGGGTGAAAAATCTCCAGGGCCAAGGGACTTATTCCCTAAGAGCCTGTGTCCCCTTTCTGTCACTAGACCTTGTCCAAGGAGCCCAGGCCCCTGGAATTCAGTGACTGAAAATTCCCAATGCTACTTCCAGGGCCTGTGTGCTAAATCGCTTCAGTCCAGTTCAACTCTTTGCGACCATATGGACTATAGCCCGTCGTGCTCCCCATCCATGCCATTCTCCAGGCAAGAATACTGGGTTGGGTTGCCATGCCCTCCTACAGGGGATCTTCTCCACCTTGGGATCGAAGCCGCTTCTCTCGCGTCTCCTACATTGCTGGTAGATTCTTTGCCCCTACTGCCACCTGGGAAGCTCTATAAGGGCTTGAGCAGGCCTCTTTCCAGAATTTTCCTCTTCAGGGAGGGCCAAACAACTGGTATTTGCATTCCTAGGCCTGAAGGGCTGCCAATACCACTTGAGGGTGTGCATGAAGCTTCGTTGAGAGGTGTACAGAAAGCTCCTCTTGTTCATGAATGGTGCGGGCACAGGAAGTTAAAGTCACATAAGTGTGTAGAGCAAGTGCTGGGACCTACCACTTATGAGGTGTAACTCCAAGGTATTTGAGAGCTCGGTACACACACCTGGCATTCCAGGTTGTTATTAAGGAGTATTTCTCAAGATGGGAGCACAGAATATATATATATATTTTTGAAGGTCTGACATACTCCTTGTAAATATTTAAATATAGGGTAGGTGAGCCCCGGTGTTCGGACTGTTAGCGTGGGGTTGGCAGCACTGCCTAGAAGAAAAATAGCTTCCGCTTGAGTTTCTTGGCTGGTTTGCTCGCAATTGATCTAACTGGTTATATCTGAGGTATCTTTGGATACCAGAGGGAAATTTCCTTTGCCAAGGGCTGCCGGTCCATCGAGGCCCCACTGCATCCTTTGCAGTGGTTATAAGTGGAATTGCTGAAGGCCAGAAACGGCTTTGGGGGGTCCTTTTTCTGGGACAGGACCCTGTTCCCAGCTCGGATGTATCTGGGACAAATGAGACTACGGAGTGTCTAGAAGGAGGTTCGAGATGTCTGCAGAGAGGAGGGAAGGCGATTCCTTTGAAGACTGTTAGTTTGGGGGCACTCTCTTCTTTCTTGGGTGCTCCAAAGAAACTGAACCCTGCTCTCCTCCCCTTCCCCAAGCCCAGGACTGGGGCTCGCCAGGCGGAACGCGCGGCTCCCAGGGACACACGGGGCGCCTTTGTCTGGAGGGTTGCGGTGGAAGAGTAGAGAAGCGTGCGAGAGTGGCCACCGTGGCTGGAGTTTGGACTAGAACTTTCTTCCGCCCTCCCTACGGGTACGGTACTCCCGCTGACCCACAACTCCGGCCCAGAAGCCGGGAGCGCCTAGGTACCGGGGGTCCGGCTCCGCGGCGGGCGGCGCAGGTCCCCACGCACGCCCCTCCTTCCCGGAGCCGCGGGCGGCGAGGGGAGCGGAGAAGACAAGGTAGAGGAGGAGGAGGAGGAGGAGGAGGTGGAGGAGGTGGCGGAGGGGAAGGGGCGGGGGCGGCGGGCTGGGAGGAGCCGCCGCGGGCAGTGGCCGGGGGAGGCGGCGGCGACTGAGGAGGAGGTGGAGGAAGCGGCGGCACTCCCGCCCCGCCGTAGAGCGGCGCTGGGACCCACGCGGCCGTGACCCCGCGGCTCCCCGGAGGCCGAGCGCGGCAGCTGCGGACAAAGGAGCATGTCGGCGCCGAGGAGGGCGCGTCCTCCGGCCACCACGAGACTCCGGGCGCCACCGGGCCCGCGCTGCGCTCCAGTCCGCCGGGGCACCAGGGCGGCCCGCTAGGCCAGCGCTGCGTCGCTCGGCCCGCAGGCCCCGGCCGGCCGCCCGGCCCGCAGCATGGAACGGCCCGGGCGCCCGCGGGGCCGCCCGCCGCCGCCCCTTTTGCTGCTGCCGCTGGCGCTGCTCGCGCTGCTGGGCGGCGGGGCCGTGGCACTGCCCCCAGGCTGCAAGCACGACGGGCGGCTCCGAGGGGCCGGGAGGGCGGCCGGCGCCGCCGAGGGCAAGGTGGTGTGCAGCAGCCTGGAGCTCGCGCAGGTCCTGCCCCCGGACACGCTGCCGAACCGCACGGTCACCCTGTGAGTAGCCCGCGGGGCGCCCCTCTGTCCTGGCGCCCGGTCTCTTCCGTCCCAGCGCTTTCCGTCGTGTTGCTTCTCCTTTCTCGCCACTTGGAAGAGGGTCCCGCCGCCACCCCCGCGCCTTTGTGTGCGTGGAGCCGCTGGCGGGGGTGATGCTGGGGAACGAGCGGGCTCGGCCGGAGGCGTTTCTGTGGCTGGCGAGCGGATGTGTGCCGGCGTCGCTCCGCTAGTTTGCAAAGTAAAAGTTTTAGGGTTCCCCCGCGCGGTCCCGGCGCAGTGCTTGTGAGCTAGCTGCGCGGTGCCACGTGAGGATGCAAGTAAACATGCAAGCCGCGGAGTTAAAGCTCATTCATCCGTGCTTGGGCGCAGGAAAACAGCTGGGCTAGAAGGGCCAGCCCTTCAGTTACTTGCAAGTTAAGTTACTCGAACACTAGTTTTCAGGATACTAAAGCCACACAGGGACTTTGAACGCCACTGTGTGTGATCTCCAAACTTCCAGACTGTTTCCTTTGCTTTTGCCGGCTGAGTTTTATTACATTAAAGAGCACCTTGTAAAATAAGAGTTTTTTTTTTAAGGGCCCAGAAATATATTTGAGATGAAATCGTGCACCTTCGACCCCCGGTTTCTTGGGTATGAGAACTTATCTTTAAAGCCGAGAACTTCACATTTGCAAACTGGGTTTGTTGAGCCTTCCAACTCAAGGGATTTTCGGATTGAGTTTCCACCTGGAAAGAAAAATTTTTGGTCTCGTAACTCACTTTGTGCTACGATTCACTGTCCAGTTTTGCCAATTCTAGCTGAACCCTTGGCCCGGTGACTCTTGATTTTATTTTCTGAACGAGGAATTGGTTTGGGACAGTTTAAAAGTGTTTCTAATGGGTATTTTGTCGAACTGAAATATGAGTCCCTCGGCGCCGTGTGCCTCTGTGTTGTTTTGGTTGGTTTCCTAAAAAAGAATCAAGGCTGCCAGTATAAAAACATGAAGGCAAGAGGAACAGCGTGACCTGTGAAAGAACTTAAAATATGGTTTTTAATTTAGCCCAGAAATATGGTTTTTAATTTAACCCAAATTAACCCTAGCAGGATTTATGGGTAAGTACAGATTTCATTACTAACACGTTTGTTCTTCGTTTCCATTTGTTTGAATTAGGAAAGGTTTAACACAGGAAAACTGTGTGTGTTTCTGTTTATGGAGGCCTGAAAAAGGTAAAAGAGTTTTTGTTTTGTTTGATTCCTTTACCAACACTTGACCACTTGGTAGTGGCAGCAGCTGTATTTATTTCTTAGCCAGATTCTTTGAAGTGGAAATCTTGAGTATGGGCCCGTAATTACAGTCTGGAGTCAAGTGGAGAAAACCTTTGTTTTGGAGATATCCTCTGTTACTCTGAAGAAATTAGTCCTATATTTGGCTTCTGAATCAGTGGCACTTAAGCTGATTCAAGTTTAGGTCGATTTTTCCTGAATTGTCAACAATTGTAAATTGTTGATTTCACAGGGAGAAAAAAGTTGATATTGTAGAAAATAACTTTTCAGCATATGATCAAACAATTTCATTGAATGTTAATGAACTGATTAAAATATGTGCCTTTGAAATGTCATTTTAATTCTTTTTTTTGCACCTGAAAGTCCTTTAAAGTAAAAGTAATACAATTTAGTGAATGGGAAGAATTATAATTGAGGATCAGATAAAGTTGATGTTCTGGGTGAAGTTGGTTTCAAGTGTATCAGAATGGGGGTGGGTGGGTGTGTGTGTGTGTGTGGTGTTCTGGGCCAGTTTCCTCATTTTCCTAGAGAATAAATTAGATGGTCATAGTAGATAAGTGACTTGCCCAATTCCTATGATAAATTTATAGCGAGGGGATCCGTGCCCTGGATTCTTGTCCTGCAGTTCACATGCTTTTTCATCTTCATTCCTTGTCTTCATCTTCCTTAGTTCAACACAGGTTTTTTTTTTTTTTATTAAATCATTTCTAGATCATTGGCAGTGTGTTGAGGTTTGGACTAGGTGTTATTTTCCTAGGACTGTGGTAGATTAATCAGTAGTTTGATGCCTTAAGACAGCAAATTTCTTCTCTCACCATTCTGGAAGCCAAAAATCCAAAAGCAAGGGTTTTAAGCAGGACCATGTTCCTGCCAAGGCTCTGGAGAATCCTTGCCTCTTTTCAGCTTCTGACTTTCCTTGGCTTGTGGCAGCTCAATTCCACTCTGTTTCTGTCTTCCTGTGGTCTTCCCTGTGGTGTCTTTCAAATATTCTCCTTTCTCTTATGAGACACCAGTCTTTGAATCTAGGGGTCCACTGGGAAGTCCACGAGGCTCTTTTCTCAAGATTCATGACTTGGTTTCATCTGCAGAGAAACCCACAAAAACCAACCCTATTTCCCAGCAGCGTTATTTTCAGAGGTACTAGGAGTAAGAACTTGGACCTTTGGTTTTGGGGCACACTCACTTTTCAATTCATACAGAATATAGACAAAAACATTATCTTTCTTCTCTAGGAACTCACAGAGATTTGAGGAGAAAGTTTCATGAAGTCTCAGGACACTATGGTAAACACTCTAATATCAGGGAACACAATTAGCAAAAGGAACCCATAAGAGGGCAACCGAGGTTCCTCTGGGGCATAATGGGTAGGATCGAGGATCTGAGAACCCATAGCCAATTTGAGAAGTATGAGAAAGATACTGTGGAGGAAATGAGGGGATGAGAGGTGGGCATCCCCGGCAGGCCCAGGATAGTGGAGATGCTTGAGGAATTGTGTGTTTGAAGTTTCTGGAATGTCAAGGACACATGTCTAGTGCTTGGAATGGTGGTGGTGGTGGTAGGGGTTCAGGGAGCTCTAGGAACAAGTCAAGGATAGGCAGGCTCTCTAATTCCTTCGGTGTGGCCAAACGTTTTCAGCTGAGTTGTGATGTGGCTGCCGAGTGGAAAGTTGGGGGTTGAAAGGATGGCAAGGATTGAAGTTTTCTTTCTCTTTAATAATTAAAAATAAGATTATTTCTTCTTAGTGGATTTCTTTCTCAGATCCTTCTGCTGCTGCTAAGTCGCTTCAGTAGTGTGTGACTCTATGAGACCTCATAGACCAGGCTCCCTGGTCCCTGGGATTCTCCAGGCAAGCATACTGGAGTGGGTTGCCATTTCCTTCTCCAATGCATGCATGCATGCTAAGTTGCTTCAGTTGTGTCTGACTCTGTGTGACCCCATGGACAGCAGCCCACCAGGCTCTGTCCATAGGTTTCTCTAGGCAAGAATACAGGAGTGGGTTGCCATTTCCTTCTCCATTAGATTCTTCTACGATCTTAGTGAACAACACTTATTTTCATAGCCATGTTTCTAGAGAGGTTTGGCAGAAATCCTCAGCTTGACCACACTTGTTCCTTGTATCTTATATAGCCTTCTGCATTAAAGGATTACGTTCCATTTATTATTTTACGCACAAACTGAATACAAATTTAACTGCATTAATGCTTTTGTTGGAAATCTATTTCTATGTTTCATGTGAAATGCTCAATATTAAGTTTTAAAAATTCTGACGACATCAGTGGTAGAAAGTTTCACAGATTTAGTCGTGGTCTTCCAATAGTGTTTTCCTGGTGATGCTACATGGTGATTGTAGATAAAAGGTTTCTTTTAAAAAATTTTATGATTTGTTAAGTAATTTTGGGACAAAATCCAGATGTTTTTCAGACTGTTTAACAGACTAAAATAATGCTCGGGTTTGGTTTTTACTTTTATAAAATGTTAAGTTCTTTTGCTATCAGAGGACTGATAATTGGACATCCCCAGTGTATGCAGCTCAGTGCCAGGTACACAAAAAGAAGTGCTGGTGTTTGGAAACTTCAGTCTGGTTGGAGAGGGAAGATTTGCACCGAAGCAAAGCAGACATCTAGGGAATAATCTCAGAATGTCTGTAATTAAGTAATAAATTCTGTACTGCTGATTGTTTAAATGCTTTAGGAAGCCTGTTAAGAGGAGAGAGCTGTGAGGCTGTGGAGGCCTGGGAGGGTATTAAAATTTTCCTGGAGAGGTTGAGACTTGAGCACGGCCTGAGGGAAGGGAAAGGTTTGGGTTTTGAGCTAGGGGAGAGAGGGCGCTCTGCAGTTGAAATGAGGCGTGGTGATGAACTGGCCCTGCTGAAAAGCAGGGAAGGTTTCAGAACCATTGGTCTGTCTGTGGTGTTTCAAGCACCAGGCTGGTCCAGGTCAGTTAGGAGAGTGTGTCCAGGTGGGAAGGAGGAGGGGCCCAGGCTGAAGTCCCCTGGAGCAGTAGAGGGGCCTGAGAAGGAAGGTGCAGCTGGTGAGGTTGAGGGGCAGCAACTGGGGAGTATTTGGTCAAAGAAGCCAAGGGGAGTTCAGGTTTGAAGACAGGATGGGGGCGCCCCAGTGGAGAGATGCTGCGAGGTCGGGAACAGTAAGAACAAGCTAGACTTGACAGCTTTGGTGCCCTCCGTGGGCCAGAGGCTGCAGGAGGCAGATTGTGGTAGATTAAAGGGAGAACTGTGAGGATGGTGGTGTTACCTTGATGAGGAAGAAGTTTGGTGTGAGGAAAGAGAATCTTTGCATCCTGCTGAGTATGGTTGGCAATAGTTGGGGAGAGGGAGAAATGGATGATGGAAGGTGAGATATGATGGGAGCTGGAGCCCAGGTGGGGTGTGAGGCTTTTAGATGGAGGGGGGTTGTTCCATCCCCAAGTGGTGACTGGAGGGAGCTTGGGCAAAATGGTGGGTGGGAGACCACCGAGGAGGGCATGTGGGATGAAGAGGGCTTTGCTGTCCCCTGGCATTTATTTTTTCAAAGACCTAGAGGCAGGGTGAGGGAAGAGGGTGAGGAGATGGCGTGAAGAGGAAGTGAATGAAGAGTGAAGTGGCCCTTTTGGAAAGGACCTGGGGATTGTAGAAGTGTCACCCAGGTGGAGTGGTGTCCGTTTTTGCCTTGTGATCCAATTCAGAGGGAGATGGTCGGCATGTTTTTTTTTTTCTTCTCTTCAGCTGCTTTCAGCTTAGAGATGAGAACAGTGGATATTAGCCAGGCTGCTTCGCCAGGTGAGGACAACAGAGGAGGAGAAGGAGCAGGGAGATTTTAATGAACATCACGGACAGCTGCTGTGGTCTGAATTCATGTGGATCCAGGTTTTTATCTTTGAATGAAAGGTCTTCTCTGTAGCCATATTTTCTCATTCTCAGCACAGCCTTTTTTCCCCGTGCACATCTATTGAGACACTGTTAATATTGTACGCACAACTCTGAGTGCTAGGGATGGCTCTGAGTGCTAGGGATGGCTAGAATAAGCCATAATTCTTTCATCCAAGGATCAATGCTGCTGCTGCTGCTAAGTCGCTTCAGTCCTGTCTGACTCTTTGCGACCCCATAGACGGCAGCCCACCAGGCTCCCTCGTCCCTGGGATTCTCCAGGCAAGAACACTGGAGTGGGTTGCCATTTCCTTCTCCAATGGTGAAAAGTGAAAGTGAAGTCGCTCAGTCATGTCTGACTGTGGGGAGCGAGCTCCGCCCCTGGCAAAGGTCATGAGGAAGGAGGCTTGACATATGCAAAGGCGGGATCAAGCCTCAGGAGTCTCCCTGGAAATTCTCGAGCAATCTACCCCCAAAACCAGAGTCTGCCTACTTTCTGCTTTGTGCTGTCACCTACACCTCTGACTTTACGGGGGGCTGTCCCCCACTACCTCTCTCTGAAAAAAGAGTTAGCTTACAGCTCCCGTTAATAATTCTTGGGTGTGACAGTGTTTCAACCTACAAACTCCTTTGGAAGTCCTCTAGCCTGCCTGAATAGGTTTTTTCCGGCCACATGTGATTGTTCAGAGCCTCCCAACTGTGAGAGGCAGGAGATGTTCTAAACTGTCTAAACACAGATTCCTTTGAGTAGTTAAAAGATTGATTAGAAATTGTATTGGTGAAGGGTTTTTCACTTGTTGGGCCAATGTTTGCTGCTAAGTCTCCATATCCCTTACCTACTGTGTCCTTGGCGGTGTATTGATTGATATAATGGGTGTATAGAAATGTAAGCAGTTGCCTCAATGTTTGTAATCTTGGACCCTTGAGTTAATTCTTTTCTTGATTGAGCCCACCTCACCTTTGCCCTATAGGAATGCAACTTTCTCCAATGCTTTTTGGAGGCTGGCGCCTGACTTTAGAATAATCACCTTTAGAGAAAAATAAGTTTCTTAAAATGTTAACAGGCTTCCTGGCCAGAAGATGATGTAAATCACCTAAACTTTTGCATATGATAAGTTTGAAAGCCTGACTTCGATAAGGATCAGGAACTGCTGTCTTTGCATGCCTCTACCCCTTCCCCCATTATCCTCTATGCACAACTTAAGGTATAAAACTGCTTTGGAAAATAAAGTATCTCCTTTTGTTCACCGGAATTTGGTGTCCCCATGTCGTTCTTTCTTTCACCTTCTGGCTGAATTTTTCCTCTGAGGCAGGGAAGCTTGTCAAGCCTACTAATTTTGCCTGGGCTTCTAAGATCCGACCGGGGAGGCCTTAGTGTCTCCTCTCCTTCGGGAGAACGGGAGGACGCCTGCGGCCTTCGTAGGTGACATTAATTCCCTGCTTTGGAATTTTATTCAGTCTCTTTTCTTCACTGAATTTTCCTACTGAGCTATCCTTATTTCAACCGCTTTTCTCCACTAAATTTCCTCACTGAGCTATCCTCATTCTATTACTCTTTATATCCTTAATTAACATTTAATTAAGCAATTGTCTCCTGATCTTCGCCTACGCCGTCTCTCCTTCGAATACCCTGGATCAGCCGGGGCTGGTCCCCGGCATCCGACTTTTAGCGACCCCATGGACTGCAGCCTACCAGGCTCCTCCGTCCATGGGATTTTCCAGGCAAGAGTACTGGAGTGGGGTGCCATTGCCTTCTCTGCGAGGATCAATAATATACCCCAATTCTCTGCTTCACCACAGCATGCGTCTCATTGTCCCCTGAGCAGATTTTTATGTATTTGCTTCCTGTATGCCTCGGCTAAGTTTGCCACTCTTGCCTGACGCCCCTTTCCTGGTAAAAATCTGGGTTCTCATTAATCTAGCCCAATTGCAGTGGCCTCTTTTGTACCTCTTCCAATGCTCTGATCCTTGTCTTCTCTAAACTTGGGAAGTGCTTCTTATCTGTGCTCTTACGTCACTTTATGGGATACTTGATACGTTCCTAAAGCATGTCCTGTCAAAGGAAGGGCTCTGAGACCTCAGTGGGTGGGAATGTAATCACTCTTTATTGATAAGAGTAATGCCAGCAATGATAGGACTGTATGGTGGGAGGTCAGGACAAGCGGAGAGATGTGAATTCAAAATTTTACTCTTTTATGGCCAGTGAAAACATTTCATTAGTTTAGGTCAGCATTTCATGGCTGTTGGGTCCCCGATTCAAGAACAGATATAAATATGGGCATTTACATTTGACCTACATGATCTTATGTGTGTGATAAGCACACATTGCCTTGCCAACATCCATTGGATCATAGAAAAAGCAAGAGAGTTCCAGAAAAGCATCTACTTCTGCTTTATTGAGTACACCAAAGCCTTTGTGGATCACAACAAACTGTGGAAAATTCTTAAAAGAGATGGGAATACCAGACCACCTTACCTGCCTCCTGAGAAATCTGTATGCAGGTGAAAAAGCAACAGTTAGAACCAGACATCGAACAACGAACTGGTTCCATATTGGAAAAGGAGTATGTCAAGTATATTGTCACCCTGCTTCTTTAACTTCTATGCAGAGTACATCATGGGAAATGCTGGGCTGAATGAAGCACAAGCTGGAATCAAGGTTGCTAGAGAAATATTAATAACCTCAGATATGCAGATAACACCACCCTTATGGAAGAAAACGAAGAAGAGCTAAAGAGCCTCTTGATAAAAGTGAAAGAGAAGAATGAAAAATCTGGCTTAAAACTCAACATTCAAAAAACGAAGATCATGGCTTTCGGTCCCATCACTTCATGGCAAGGAAATGGGGAAACATTGGAAACAGTGAGAGACTTTATTTTTCTGGGCTCCAAAATCACCACAGATGGTGACTGCAGCCATGAAATTAAAACACGTTTGCTCCTTGGAAGAAAATTATGACCGACCTAGACAGCATATTCAAAAGCAGAGACATTACTTTGCAGACAAATGTCCATATAGTCAAAGCTATGATTTTTCCAGTAGTCATGTATGCATGTGAGAGTTGGACTATAAAGAAAGCTGAGCACTGAAGAATTGATGCTGTTGAACTGTGGTGTTGGAGAAGACTCTTGAGAGTCCCTTGGACTGCAAGGAGATCAAACCATTCAATCTTAAAGGAAATCAGTCCTGAATATTCATTGGAAGGACTGATGCGAAAGCTCCAGTACTTCAGCCACCTGATGCGAAGAACTGACTCATTTGAAAAGACCCTGATGCTGGGAAAGATTGAAGGAGGAAGAGAAGGGGACAACAGAGGATGAGATGGTTGGATGGCATCACCACATCGATGGACATGTGTTTGAGTCAATGGACATGAGTTTGAGCAAGGTCTGGGAGTTGGTGATGGACAGGGAAGCCTGATGTGCTGCCGTCCATGGGGTCACAAAGAGTCAGACACCAACTGCGTGACTAACTGAACTGAAACACTCACGTAAAACAGTGTTTCGGCAGGTTGATCAGAAATACTGAAGAGTTTTGGGCAGACTTAGGCATTTGGTCTATGAATGCAAGTCTTGGTGGTGGTGGTTTAGTTGCTGAGTTGTGTCCGACTTGTGACCCCATGGACGGTAGCCTACCAGGCTCCTCTGTCCATGGGGTTCG
Organism: Bos grunniens; assembly: GCF_055505025.1. Classification (NCBI taxonomy): domain Eukaryota; kingdom Metazoa; phylum Chordata; class Mammalia; order Artiodactyla; family Bovidae; genus Bos; species Bos grunniens. The sequence continues at coordinate 76,390,572 of NC_141170.1, forward strand.
CCAGGTAAGAATACTGGAGTGGATTGCCATTTCCTTCTCCAGGGGATCTTCCCAACCCAGGGATCAAACCCTGGCATCCTGCATTTTAGGCAGATTCTTTTCCAACTGAGCTACAAGGGAAGTGTTTTTTCCAATCTGGTGAGGTTTTGCATGACCCAGCCCCTTAATCTTGTTGCTTCTTACCTGCTTTGGAGTCCTCCAGCATCAGGAGTATTTGATGAGAAGATGGTGGGTTTGGCAATAAATCAGAAATAAAATACTAGAAAGAGACATAGGAACTTTCCAAACCTATAAAGGTGTTTTTTTTTTTTTTTTAAATAGGCAAAAACAACAAAGTAAAAACTCCTGAAAGTACTCAGAAAACAACACAGGGTGAAGTTCCTTAGAGTTGCATTTAGGACTTTTGTTTTCTTCCTGTTTAGTTGCGTCTCTGAAAATAGTTGCTTTCTGTATTGGCTCTCCTCCTGTGGAGGAATTTTTTTTTTTTTTAAATTATAGCAGATCTATTTAGCTGTGTCGAGTCTTAATTGTGGCACACAGGATATTCATTGCATCAGGCAGAACTTCTGTTACAGAACACTGGCTTCAGTAGTTAAAGGCTCATTTGCTCTGCTGCCTGAGGGATCTTAGTTCCCCTGCCAGGGATCAAACCTGAGTCCCCTGCATTGCAGGGAGGATTCTTAACCACTGGGCCACCATGGAAGTCCCTCGCATGAAAGTCCCAGAGAACATAACAAATTCATTGTTCTCAACATTTTTGTCAAAAACAGACAAAAAAATAGAGTACAGAATTCTTAAAATTTTAGTAACTTATTAAATCAGTTTTTTTTTTGCCAAAATTAGGAAGCTGTAGATGCAGACTTGCTCAATGAGTTTTTAATAGTTGCCTAACTAAATTTATTTTAATAAAATTTTTAATGCTTCATGGATGGTTTAGCTTGTTTTTATGTTCATGTGCAGATAATTTTAGTCCAAAGAGGGAGTTTTAAATTAAGCAGTTTCTCCCAAGCTTTTTTAAATTTAATTTTGCATGTGTGGTGAGGGAAACTCCTGCGTGTTGGATGGGACAGAACAGAGGTGTAGCTGTTGCCCCACAGAAGAGACAGGTCTCTCCTGACCACCACTTGTAGTGCCATGCTGAGCACCTTGCACGCATTTCTCTCAGGTAACCTTTTCTTGTCCTCAGAGCCTGAAGGGAGTAAACGGAAGGGGTTGGTGTAAGAATCATCTAGGACTTCCCCCATCCCCCTGTGCCCACCCAGCTTCCCCCCAGCACCCTTTGTCTGCAGGTTGCAAGCCCAGGTTTAAATCTGCTTTCCCACAACAGCAGGGGCCTTCCAAAGACCAGACTTTTGGTAATCACTCTTCTCTAGTGGCTGTCTTCGTAATTCCTATCCTAGTTTTTAAAACTGCTTGCTTTTGTGTTCGCTCGGCAAATAGTTATTTCCTGCCTACTCGGCCTGTTGTCGATGTAATTTAGGTGTGCTTGTGTGATTGTTTTTGGCCATTAGACCAGTTTTATCGTAGGCTCGTGTGCTTGTATTCCTTTCTGGAACTCCACCTCTTGCCTTCCAGAAACACAACATCTCCCTGGTCTGCCGCCTTGTGACACAGTTTAACCCGCATCCTCTTCCTTCGCCACACTCTGCTGTGAGAGCTGGAGATAACGGGGTTGGGGGTGGGAGGGGGAACTGGTGGACTTTCAAAAATTATTATAGGCGTTGAGGTTTCTAAAGAGATATCCACAAGACTGGTTTAGGAACAACATAACCAGTGGGACTGATAGACCATGTGGGCAGTGGCCGCCTTTGCTTCCCCTCACATCTGTCTGCTGGGCACAGAATCTTTCACTTCATATGTCTCTGATCTCCGTAGCACATAATCACCTCCAGTACTCAGAGCAGTTCTTTCTGAGGATTTTCATGTTGTGACACACACACAGTGCTAAGGTTTGTGTGGAGGGTGCGCAGGTGGGAACCCCACTGAGCCAGACCCTGCATCCCAGCCCAGCTTGGGGAGGGGTTTGGGGGAGCAGTTATTTCCACCTTCCTGTAACCTGGTTGCTGAGTTTCCTGTTGAGACTTTTCACCTTGCTTTGAATCACCTAGGAACATTAAAAGCTCAGATGCCTGGGCCACAGGTCTCATGATCTGATTTGACTGTTCCAGGATGGGGCCTGGAAGTTGGTATTTTTCACAGCTCTGCAGGTGATTGTCTTGTCACCTGGGCTAAGAATCTGTTTTCTAGGTGTTGTCTTCACCACTTGTCATCTGCTACGACAAAAGAAGGTAGAAGAAAGAGGAGTGGAGCAGAATGAGGACAACTGCCTCAAGGGAAGGGGGCTGTTCCAAGTGGAGCAAGGATGAATGGAAATCAGGAGATGTTTTTATGACACAGAACTGAGAGCTTTAGGTTGGGGCCTTATTCATAAGAGAGGAGAAAAGTGACTATATGTAAAGTGGGGAATGATATGCCGAACTAGGATTTAATATCAAGTCATGAGGTTAACGGCTTCCCAGAGGGCTCAGCAGTAAAGAATCCGCCTGCAATGCAGAAGATGCAGGTTCGATCCCTGGATTGGGAAGATCCCCTGGAGAAGGAAATGGCAACCCACTCCAGTATTCTTGCCTGGAAAATCCCATGGACAGAGGAGCCTGGCGGGTGACAGTCTGTGGGGTTGCTAAGAGTCGGACACGACTGAGCGACTAAACAACAGCAGCAACAGCATGGGCTAAGGACAGTAAGGTTGTGGAGGTGTGTTGTGGCACTGAAAGGATGAACTGAGAGAGTCTAAGGGCAGCAAACCAGCATTTGGGGGCCTGATACTCAGATGGAGCAGACAATGAAACACATAATAGCCCCTTCCTTGATCTGCCTTAAATCCTTTATTGTATATTAAATTTAAAATAGAGATTTATTTCTGATAATAATCCATTATTAATATAAAATAGTAAGAAAGCGTAGAGAATCCATGAGAGGCCCAATTCCCCAAGTATCTACCTACTGAGAATTTTTTGTTTGGTCTTGTCTAAGTTATTAAAAAAAAAGCGCTTATTTTAATTTACATCCTCATTATAAGTGAAGTTTCATATATTTTTGACACATCTGCAAAAGGGTCATTTGTATTTGGCTACCTTCTCTGTACATTTTTAGTTTCCAGCAGTTTTTTTTAGCCCCCAGTTGACACTTAGATTTTTTGAGTGACCACTCATCATCTGAAAATGTAGTACTTTCATTATTTCTTGCTGCTTTGGCTGGTACTGAGGAGGCAGGATTGTGGACACCTTTGTCCTGTTCTTGACTTGATAATGGACAGGCATGTTGGGCAGATGAGGACAAGAGATATTTCCTGGCAGGGCACATGATTTTGTTGAGAGGCTAAATCCACTCATATAGCAGGCATTTGCTAGTTGCTTTTAGCTCTTTATCAATTCACATGACTGACATTCTTGGTTCTTAGGTTAAATAAAAGATATCTTTTGCCCTTCTTTTCCTTCCCATATTTTGCCTTGTGATGTTTAAATTATGTAATGGTTGAATTGTACATATTTGAAATCTTTTCTTCCTGAATAATCAGTATGGAGGGGAAGGGCATGCCTGTGGAATGCAGTTTTATACAAAGAAGGCTCAATTGACAGTCATCCTCACTCTCTAGTTCTTAGGCTATTTTTATTAAATTGTTTTGGATGACAGTGGCATGAGCATGAAGAAAATCTTCTGGCAGGATTGCTAGCTCTACAAGCAAAAACGGTGCTTCCACCTAGTCAAGAATTGTACAGTAATCCTCCTTTGTACCTAGCTTCAGTTACTCGTGGTGAACCATGGGCCACAAATATTAGATGGAAAATTCCAGAAATAACTCATGAGTTTTAAAGTGTGCACCGTTCTGAGTAGTATGATGAAGTCTCGCTCTCTCCTGCCTGGGATGGGAATCATCCTTTTGTCCAGCGTATGCGCCTGTTAGACACTTGGTGGCCGTCTGGGTCATGTGTCATCAGATCGATTGTCCTGGAAGCTCAGTGCCTTCTGTTCCAGCCACCCTTGTTTTACTTCGTAATGACCCCTCAAGTATAGGAGTATTGATGCTGGCAATGCAAAGGTGCCAAAGAGAAATCTGTAAAATGCTTTCTAAGTGAAAAGGTGAAAGATTTAACACGGAAAGAAAAATAATCATATATACTGAGGTTGTGAAGATCTAGAGTAAGAACAAATCTTTAGCCATGAAATAGTGAAGAAAAAAGAATCCGTGCTCATTTTGCTGTTGCACCGTAGACTGCAAAAATTATGGCCACAGTGTGTGATAAGTGCTTAGTTAGATGGAAAAGACCTTTTTCATTTGTGCAGTGAGATATTTTGAGAGGGAGACCACCTGCATAGAACTCTGATTACAATATGTTGTCATAATTCTCTTAGTTTATTGATGATAATCTCTTATGTGCCTTCTTTAAAAACTAAACTTTATCGGAGAATGTATATAAAGCAAAAAGTAGTACATAAAAGACACTGAAGTTGGAGGCGTCCGCTGGGGGCCTTGAAGCGTATCCCCTGTGGATAGGAGGGACTCCTGTACTTGCAGGCCAAGATGTTTCCCCAGAATAGGAACAAGCACATCCGCCACCCAGGCTGGGGAGAAATAAAGACCCCTGTGGGTAATCTAAGCTCCCCAAGCTGCACCCCTACTCCTCTCCCCTGCATCCTCCCAGTATGGGACATAATATACAGTAGGTGATTGTGAGTTAAATTCACTCCCTATATGAAGACATTTCTGAATTAGAGAAAATAGTTCCGTCTCTGTGATCTTGCCTCCCCTAGATAATGGAGCTTGGAGACTTTTTTGTCCCCTCCTGCCACTCTGGCACCTAGAAGAGTGGTCGGCTTTTCATTGGCATTTCTGTGATCGCCTCCTATCGTGAGCTGGATAGAAAGCAGGTTGTAAATTGTGTTAGGGATGACACTTCTGCCTAAACCCTCCTGAGATTTAATTGAAGGAAACTTAAAGTGGGCTTTGGAGATGCAGCTGTAACACAGACTCTGTAATGCAGTTGTTAAACTTCTCTTTCTTCAAGACTGCTTGAATCTAAGTCTAATTAAATTGATTCATTTCCCATCAAGATAAGACTTAAAAGCATTCTTTGTTTTATTGTGCAATTCTTCCCAACTCTTTTCTCATGAAAAGGCAAAGAGTAATTGACTAGGGGTGTATTCATCTCCAGTACCATGTTTAAGGCAGATGGGCTTTCTATTAGATTAAAAATTTTTTTTAACCTTCGTTTTGTTTGTTTGAAACAAGACCAAGTGTAAACTCTCCCTTGCTGGTGAAGATTTGATTAGATTTCTCAACTCTAAAGATGGTAACAATAACCCTGTATGTGAGACAGCAAAAGAGACACTGATGTATAGAACAGTCTTTTGGACTCTGTGGGAGAGGGAGAGGGTCGGATGATTTGGGAGAATGGCATTTAAACATGTATAATATCATATATGAAACGAGTTGCCAGTCCAGGTTCGATGCACGATACTGGATGCTTGGGGTTGGTGCACTGGGATGACCCACAGCGATGGTATGGGGAGGGAGGAGGGAGGAGGGTTCAGGATGGGGAACACATGTATACCTGTGGCGGATTCATATTGATATATGGCAAAACCAATACAATATTGTAAAGTTAAAAAAAAAGATTTCTAAACTCTTTCCAATACCATGGAATTTGCAGTCCACCTTGGCAATCAGTGCTAGGCTGGCTCCTCCATTCCTTGTACCCGCATCCAGCCTCATCCTTTGCTTGCATTACTGCAGCTGTCATAATCTTTGGAATTATTTATTTACAATCCTTTCTGTCTTACCAGACTCTGAACTTTTAAAAAAATTGATGTATGTATAGTTGGTTTAGTTTCAAAATGTCCAACATAGTGATTCAGTATTTTTGTAACTTTAAATGGACTATGCCTGTGTATATACTAGTTTCAAAATGTCCAACATAGTGATTCAGTATTTTTGTAACTTTAAATGGACTATGCCTGTGTATATACTAAGTCACTTCAGTCATGTCTGACTCTTTGCAAACTTACGGATTGTAGCCCTCCAGTTTCCTCTGTCTATAGGTTTCTCCAGGCAAGAATACTGGTGTGACTAGCCATGCACTCCTCCATGGGATCTTCCCAACCCAAGGATCAAACTCGTATCTCTTACATCTCCTTCACGGGTTCTTTACCACTAGCATCACCTGAGAAGCCCTTAAATGGAGTATAATCTATAACAAAATAATGGCCATATTTCTCTGTGCTGTACAATATATCCTGTGGCTTAATTTACTTTATACATAGTAGGTTGTATCTCTTAATTTCCTACCCCTATTGTGCCCCTCTCCCCATTCCTTCTCCCCATTGGTGATCACTGGTTTGTTCTCTGTATCTTAAAGTCTGTTTTTTGTTTTGTTACATCCATCCCTTTGTAAATCAAACCAGTCAATCCTAATGGAAATCAACCCTGACTATCCATTGGAAAGACTCATGCTTAAGCTCCTATACTTTGGGCACCTGATGCGAAGAGCCAACTCATTGGAAAAGACCCTGATTCTTGGAAAGATTGAGGGCAGGAAGAGAAGGGGACGACAGAGGAAGAGATGGTTGGATGGCATCACCGAGCCAATGGACATGAGTTTGAGCAAACTCCAGGAGATGGTGAAGGACAGGGAAGCCTGGCGTGCTGCAGTCCATGGGGTCTCATAGAGTGAGACTTGACTTAGTGACTGAGCAACAATGAGTGATAACATAGAGTGTTTGTCTTTCTGTGTCTGACTTATTTGTCTTAGCATGATAATCCCTAAGTCCGTCAACTTTGTTGAGTTTCCTTCTATTTTGTGGCCTAGTAATGTTCTTGTATATATGTACCACATCTTCTTTATCTGGTCAACTGTCGTTGAACACGTAGGTTGCCTCTCTATCTTGGCAATTGTAAATAATGCCGCTACGAACGTTGGGTGCATGTATTTTTTAAAATTAGCATCTTTGTTTTCTTCAGATGTATACCCAGCTGTGACATTTCTGGATCATGTGGTTCTGTTTTTTATTTTTGAGGAACCTCCATAGTGTGTTCATAGTGGCTGCACCAGATTGTAAACTCTTGATGGTGATATTTACCTCTGTATCCTCAGTGTCTATCACATAAACACTTAGTAAGTCTTTGTATAAATAAGGCCCATGTTCCCCATTGTTTTTCTTTTTTTCCTAAAGTAGAACTAGAAGAAGAATCTTGCATTATTTTTAACACAGGATGATGACTCCATCACTGATAAGCTTGAGAGTCTTCAAAGCGGAATACCCAACCTACAAGGTCGAGGCTTAAACTCCCACTCTGTATTTGATAATGAAAAGCCTTTCTCTCTTACCCATATTACTTTGGTTTTTTTTTTCCTCCCCTTTTCTTGATCTGCTTCCCTTCTACTTTTGGAGAGACTGTCACTTACCTTTTCTGTTTTAAGCTTCTCTCCTTGTTTGTGATGTTTCTCCTTGGCATACATAGCCTCTGTTAAAACAAAAACAACAAAAATCTCGCCTCCCTCATACCACCCTTACCGCAGCACTATGTAGGTACTCTTCTTATTTCACAGTTAAGCTTCTTAAAAAGCAACATGAATTCACCCTGGCATTTCCTTACCTTATTTCGGTTTCAGTCCATTGTCTCGTTTCTGCACTGTGCCTTGCCTGAAAGCAGCTAAACTCAGAGCTCTTTTCATTCCTCCATCATGTGTAGTCTTCTCCTGGTCACCACCTCTGTTACCATGCTCATTTAATGATTAAACTTCAGCAGTTTGACATGGTTTGGGCTCAGCAGCTCCTATGAGGAAGTGGCTAGCTTGGCTGTATGGTTTCCTGCCAAGATGACCACAGGCGGCAGTACCTCCTTAGGGGATGGTGTTTTTTTTGAAGGCAAAGCCCTACGGAATGCGTATTGTCCACCCTGAACCACCATAAACAGAGATTGTCTACTTGAGATTATTGCCTACTTAGAGAAACCTAGTTAACTGTCTGCCTTGGCTTGATTTTTTTCAGGGATCCTTACTAGGGGCGGGAAGGGAACTGTCTTGGAGTTCTTCCCCCAGGGATAAAGTTGAAAAACTTGTCCATCAGCTTAACTAGAACAGCTTAGCAACCACAGACTGGGGCCATGATGTAAGGACTTTGTCAGACTTTCCCTTTTTAAGCTTTGTTAGTGTTTCCATTGTTTTTCCTTTTAGTGTTTTATAGAACTTTAAAAATTGCAGATGTTTTGTTTTCACCACATGGAGCACAGATGAGGGGGGATTTTGGAGACCTCCTACACTAAGTCTTAACTTTCACTAAGTCTTACACCATCTTAGAGTAGATGGTGACAGCTTATAAATGGAAAGAAGCTGTTTATTTTTCTGTTGGGAGGCTGATAGTAAAGCCAATGTGAAGAACCTTCTTGTTTTAGGAAAAATAGGATTTCAGAAAACCTCTTAGCTTTCTGTTAAACCTGCTGTTTCTACTTCTGATGTAACTGTAAAGAATCCATGATTGAGTTAGCTAATGTAGGTGGTTAAAAACTTTTGTTTTAATGCTGGTTCAACTTTCTCCCAAAACCAGCTTGATAATTGCCTTAAACTACCATGAATAGCACAACTAAGGTGTAGAACTCTGTAGAACTCCTTGGCCTCCAGAACTTTACATAGTTGACCCTTGAACAACAAAAATTTGAACTTCATGGTTACATTTATGAGTGGAAGTTTTTCAGTAAGTACTATAGTACAACATAGCATTCAACATTCAAAAAACTAAAATCATGCTATCTGGTCCCATCACTTCATGGCAGATAGATGGGGAAAAAGTGGAAGCAGTGACATTTTATTTTTCTGGGCTCCAAAACCACTGTGGACAGTGACTACAGCCATGAAATTAAAAGACGCTTGCTCCTTGGGAGAAAAGCTATGACAAACCTAGACAGCGTATTAGAAAGCAGAGACATCACTTTGCCAATGAAGTTTCATCTAGTCAAAGGTATGGTTTTTCCAATAGTCATGCATGGATGTGAGAATTGGACCATAAAGAAGGCTGAGCTCCAAAGAATTGATGCTTTCGAATTGTAGTGCTGGAGAAGACTCTTGGGAGTCCCTTGGACAGGAAGGAAATTGAACTGATCAATCCTAAAGGAAATCAACCTTGAATATTCATTGGAAGGACTGATGCTGAAGCTCCAATACTTTGACCACCTGATGCACAGAGCCAGCTCATTGGAAAAGACCCTGGTGCTTGGAAAGATTGAGGGCATGAGAATGGGTGACAGAGGATGAGATGGTTGGATGGCATCACTGACCCAATGGACATGAGTTTTAGCAAACCCCAGGAAATACTGAAGAACAGGGAAGCCTGGTGTGCTGCGGTCCATGGGTTGCAGAGCGTTGGATACAACTGAGTGACTGAACAACAACAATAGAACGACATGATCTGAGGTGGGTTGAATTCATAGATGTGGGGGAACCATGTATACTGAGAGCTGACTCTAAGTTGGATTTTCCACTGAGTGGAGGGTAGGTGCCCTAACCGCCATGTTTTTCAAGGCTCAGTTGGGTATAAGTGCCCTTAACTGATTTTGAGTTCAGTTCAGTTGAGTTGCTCAGTCGTGTCCAACTCTTTGAGACCCCATGGACTGCAGCACTCCATGATTTCTTTAGAGCTGGCTGACTGATGGGGAAATAGAATAACTGAGACTTTAAATACTTACCGTGTCCTAGTAACTCAGGTTCTAATTGCGATATTTATCATGTGCTGGGTACAGTGCCACATGCTCCACGTACACATCTTAGTTGTTAAAATAACTTCCTAAGCTTGGCATTGTCCCCATTTTTCAGTTGTGCCATCTGAGCGTGGACAGGTAAATTGATCCTCTCAGGTTACATGCTGTGTACGCTCTGGCCCTGGAATGTGGCCTTTAAGCTTGTAATTCTCACTATTGTTCTGTTCATAAAAGTCACTGAGAAGCTAAATGCTCATGATGGCAGTAGGGGTTGAGGGTAAGCCTTTGCAGAACAAAAGAGATGGGGAACTTCTTTACCTGAACCATTTCTTTAGAGTTGGCTGACATGGGAAAATGGAATAATTGAGACTTCTCCTTCAGTACTTACTGTGTCCTAGTAAATCAAGGGCAAACGTAGTGTCTTGTTTTGCTATCAGCAAGTGGTTATGGGAACGATCAGAGCGTCATACTTAGTCCTCTTACCTGTGTTCCTGAGATCAAATATTTTATCCTAGAGTGATATCTTCGAGTCATAAATGACCTACCTCAGGCGTTACTGCTCTGTTAAGATGAAAGCAATAATGACATCATAGGGGGTAGTTGCATGTTTGATAGGTCTCCATGGGACATGAATCCATCACACACAGTCTTCTCAGGGAGCACTCACATCTACCTGTCAGAGTTGTGCCTGAGTAAGCAGGGAGCTGGCGTGCCTATTCCATGTTTGACAAAAATGCCCAGAAAGCAGGATACAGAGGAATTAGCAACAAGACTCAAAGTGTTCAGGAGCACTGAGTAGAATGTGACCCTTTACACATCATAATTTTTCTGGCTATCGCTTTCCTGAAGAGTAAAATAAGATTTTGAACTAGGTTATCTTTAAGTCTCTTTAACTGCTGAAATTCAAGATTACTGAGATATTTTTAAAAATCCTCAGAGTTCATATGCATATTTGATGAAGCTCAAATTGTGTATTAGAAGGGGTTTGTTGCATTATAATAGCAGGGCTGTTTTCTTGGCGGATGTTGGGGCTGTGCAGTCCTTAGTATCTGGCCGCATGCCTTTTCTCACCAGTCTTAGGCTGATTGCCCATCAGTTGCGGGCTGAGACCTGCCCTTGTTCCCTAGGGCTAAACCAACATGGAACTTTGTGCTTTCATCCTGTTAGCTGGTTTTGTTTTGTCCCTCAGTTAGATCTGAATCCACTGAACTCTGGCTATCTTTTTGCAGATCATCATTCTTTTCCTCTGTTAAATAAATACAGATTATTAAGTCCCAGCCCAGGTAGTCTACCAGTCTGCTTATCTGAGTTCCTGAGTATCACAGGAATGTACAAAGTGTCCATAAAGTTCAGAAGCATACTTTGTTAAAGCAACGTGAAAATGAGCTTTTTTTGACTTTATGCATACACAGACACATGGATATTTTCCCCTTTATTTCCAGACTGTATGGATATGCTGCAGATTTTATATCACGTGATTGTTTTTCTTGCCGGCATGCCCCCCACCCCCTTACTGCTTTGCCCAATTGCCACACGTTTGTTATGCATCCTCTGATGCCAGTGTTCTGACTGATTCTACTTCACAGCACTTCCCTGTTGACTCTCTATACACAGTTCACCTTCAGTGGGCAGGTCAGTGCCTGGTCACGATGCCTCCACCAGTTATAAAAAGTACATTGAGGTCATAATTGCTGTGATAGAGTTTCTGTTGTAGAACCACTATGGTAAATAGATTCCTTGAATGACAACATCTGTGAATTGGGAGCAGCCATTAGGAGTGTGGCCTGAGCTTATCAGGAAAGTGCCAGTTCAGATGTCTGCTCTGGCACAGGATGGGGAGGTGGTGGCACACATGCCCTTATTTGCCAATGGCCCTGGAACCCCAAAACTCTGTTAATTACTGGATTGTTTGGTTTTATAATCTTGGAATCATATGGGTTTTTGTACATACCCAGGTTCTTTCCTGTTTGATAACAGTTTCAACAGCTACATGGAAAGAGTGTCTCTGAATTTTACAAAAGTCTCAGGAGATTTCTTTTTTTTTTTTTTTGAGGCATGTGGGATCTTTGTTCCCCAAAGTATGAAAGTCTTAGTCGCTTGGTGGTATCCAGTTCTTTGCGACACCATGGATGGTAGCCTGCCAGGCTCCTCTGTCCATGGGGATTTTCCAGGCAAGAATACTGGAGTGGGTGGATATTCCCTTCACCTGGGATCTTCCAACCGAGGGATTGTACGCAGGTCTCCTGCATTGCTGGCGTATTCTTTACCATCTGAGCCACAAGGGACACCCCCTGCCCCAGGGATCAAACCCATGCCCCCTGTAGTGAAAGTGCAGATTCTTAACCATTGAACTTCCAGGGAAGTCCCAGGAGATTACTTACTGAAAGAATTAGACAATTCTTTGCTTAGCAGTGAGCACTTAGCTTGTCAGAAGTAATGATTTCACTCCTTGGTAATAGTTTCCGAACTCTAAGTATCTTCTAACAGAGACTGGCACCCAGCATTTGGGCCAGGTGCCCAAGAATTTTTGGAAGATCGTAATTAGTGAGAAGACACAGATAATCCATTCAAAATATGGGCCAGTAATAATCAGTAATGTTTGTTGAGTGTGCCAGATCCTGTCGTAAGTGTTTTTAAGGGTTGTGTTGTATTAGTTGATTCTCATAATTCCCTCATGAGGTCATTATTATTATGATCCCTCTTCTGTGCCTGAGCAACGGAGGCATAGCTCATTAATTTTCCCTAGGTCACCCGGGCAGTAAGAGGTGGAGCCAGGCTGTGAGCTGAGGCAGTCTAACCTGAGAGTTCACACTTAACAACCAGTGTGTTATAATGATCAAAAGACGTTTGCACACCTTCACAGGAAGGGAACACAAATTCACAATGGGAAGTGGAAATTACAAGGTATCACCTTTTTTTTTTCCTGTTCAGATTGAAGCATGATTCTAGCAAGAGTATTTCACAGGTGATATGTGCACTCATTTCCTTCCTTCCCTCCACTCCATTCATTAACTTAGGAGCATCCCCTCTATTGGTACCCAGGTGCTGTGCAGCCACTTCCCACCCTGAGCAGAAAACCCACATACTCTGGGCTGGGCTTCTGACCTGCAGAGCTATGTGCTAAGTAATAGGTATTGATTTAAAGCATTAAGTTTGTGGTAATTCGTTATGCAGCAAAAGAAAATAATACAGAGAGTTTATCTCTGTTTAAAAGGATTTTCCCCTTCCTGTCTGCACTTGGAATTCTTCCTCATTTAACAACAAAGTTCAGAAATGTTTCCCTTATTCATTTGCATTTCTGCAACATTTAAACTCTGTATTTTCTTTGAATCCTACAGTCCTCTTGTAGCACTTTATACCAAGATTCATGTATTGTATTAGCCCTTGAGACCAATTACTGTGTCCTTTAATGTAACTCCCAGCACACAATAGATGCGCAAATACACTCAATTAATGCGTAGTAGGTTCATTGTGAATTTCAGCTTAAAAATCAGGCTCAAAATCCTAGAAGAAACTCATTCTGTTCCCAGGAGAAAGCCCTCTATTTGATTAAAATGCCAAATAAGCATGCTTTTATTGTATTCATAAATATTAAGTGTCCAGTGTTCTTTATGATGTTAAAGACACCTTGAAAAATAGGCTTTCTTTTCTCATTGAGCTAATGTGTTCCTAAATAAAATGAAGTGTTATTTAATAAGCAGTTTTTCATTTTTAGGCATTTTGGAAACAATCAGTTCAGTTCAGTCACTCAGTCGTGTCTGACTCTTTGTGACCCCATGGACTGCAGCATGCCAGGCCTCCCTGTCCATCACCAACTCCTGGAGTTTATTCAAACTCCTGTCCATTGAGTCGGTGATGCCATCCAATCATCTCATCCTCTCTCTTTCCCTTCTCCTCACACCTTCAATCTTTACCAGCATCAGGGTCTTTTCAAATGAGTCAGTTCTTCGCATCAGGTGGCCAGAGTATTGGAGTTTCAGCTTCAACATCAGAGAAGGCAGTGGCAAGCCACTCCAGTACTCTTGCCTGGAAAATCCCATGGATGGAGAAGCCTGGTAGGCTGCAGTCCATGGGATTGCTAAGAGTTGGGCACGACTGAGTGACTTCACTTTCACTTTTCACTTTCATGCATTGGAGAAGGAAATGGCAACACACTCCAGTATTCTTGCCTGGAGAATCCCAGGGACAGAGGAGCCTAGTGGGTTGCCATCTATGGGGTCGCACAGAGTTGGACACGACTGAAGCGACTTAGCAGTAGCAGCAGCAGCTTCAACATCAGTCCTTCCAATGAATGTTTAGGACTGATTTCCTTTAGGATGGACTGGTTGGATCTCCTTGCAGTTCAAGGGACTCTCAAGAGTCTTCTGCAACACCACAGTTCAAAAGCATCAATTCTTTGGCACTCAGCTTTCTTTTATAGTCCAACTCTCACATCCATACATGACTACTGGAAAGAACATAGCTTTGACTAGACTGACCTGTGTTGGCAAAGTAATGTCTCTGCTTTTCAATATGCTGTCTAGGTTGGTCATAACTTTCCTTCCAAGGAGTAAGTGTCTTTTAATTTCATGGCTGCAGTCACCATCTGCAGTGATTTTGGAGACCCCCCCCCCCCAAAATAAAAAGTCTCTCACTCTTTCCACTGTTTCCCCATCTGTTTGCCATGAAGTGATGGGACCAGATGCCATGATCTTAGTCTTCTGAATGTTGAGCTTTAAGCCAACTTTTTCAGTCTCTTTCACGTTCATCCAGAGGCTTTTTAGTTCTTTGCTTTCTGCCTTAAGGATTGTGTCATCTGCATATCTGAGGTTATTGACATTTCTCCTTGCAGTCTTGATTCCAGCTTGTGCTTCATCTAGCCCAGCGTTTCTCATGATGTACTCTGCATATAAGTTAAATAAGCAGGATGACATATACAGCCTTGACATACTCCTTTTCCTATTTGGAACCAGTCTGTTGTTTCATGTTCAGTTCTAACTATTGCTTCCTGACCTGCATACAGATTTCTCAAGAGGCAGGTCAGGTGGTCTGGTATTCCCATCTCTTTCAGAATTTTCCCCAGTTTATTGTGATACATGCAGTCAAAGGCTTTGGCACAGTCAGTAAAGCAGAAATAGATGTTTTTCTGGAACTCTCTTGCTTTTTCGATAATCCAGCAGATGTTGGCAATTTGATCTCTGGTTCCTCTTGAACATCTGGAAGTTCACGGTTCACATATTGTTGAAGCCTGGCTTGGAGAAATTTGAGCATTACTTTACTAGCATGTGAGATGAGTGCAATTGTGCAGTAGTTCGAGCATTCTTGGCATTGCCTTTCTTTGGGATTGGAATGAAAACTGACCTTTTCCAGTCCTTGTGGCCACTTCAGAGTTTTCCATATTTGCTGGCATATTGAGCACAGCACTTTCACAGCATCATCTTTCAGGATTTGAAATAGCTCAGGTGGAATTCTCCTCCACTAGCTTTGTTTGTAGTGATGCTTCCTAAGGCCCACTTGACTTCACATTCCAGAATGTCTGCCTCTAGGTGAGTGATCACACCATTGTGATTATCTGGGTCATGAAGATCTCTTTTGTACAGTTTTTCTGTGTATTCTTGCCACCTTTTCTTAATATCTATTGCTTCTGTTAGGTCCATAACATTTCTGTCCTTTATTGAGCTCATCTTTGCATGAAATGTTCCCTTGGTATCTCTAATTTTCTTGAAGAGATCTCTGTTCTTTCCCATTCTATTGTTTTCCTCTATTTCTTTGCACTGGTCACTGAGGAAGGCTTTCTTATCTCTCCTTGCTATTCTTTGGAATTTTGCATTCAAATGGGTATATCTTTCCTTTTCTCCTTTGCTTTTGGCTTCTCTTCTTTTCACAGCTATTTGTAAGGCCTCCTCAGAGAGCCATTTTGCTTTTTTGCATTTCTTTTTCTTGGGGATGGTCTTGATCCCTGTCTCGTGTACAATGTCATGAACCTCCGTGTACAATGTCATGAACCTCCGTCCATAGCTCATCAGTAGTATGGCATTTAAAAAAAAAAAAAAAAACCCTTTAGTTTTTCTTAATTAACCAAATGCTGTTTGATTACTGGAGAAGGCAATGGCACCCCACTCCAGTGGGGTGGGGAAAATCCCATGGACGGAGGAGCCTGGTAGGCTGCAGTCCATGGGGTCGCTAAGAGTAGGGCACAACTGAGCGACTTCACTTTCACTTTTCACCTTCATGCATTGGAGAAGAAAATGGCAACCCACTCCAGTGTTCTTGCCTGGAGAATCCCAGGGGCGGGCGAGCCTGATGGGCTGCCATCTATGGGGTCGCACAGAGTCAGACACGACTGAAGTGACTTAGCAGCAGTAGCAGCTGCATTTGATTACATGCGAATTTACTGCTTAATGCAAAAACAGAAATATAGATTTCCTTCCTATTTATAAAACTACTGAATAAAGTGGAAAAAAAGTGGAAGTGTTAAGTTGCTCAGTCTGCTCGTGGCAGCCCCCTGAACTGTAACCTGCCAGCCTCCTCCATCCATGGAATTCTCCAGGCAAAAATACTGGAGTGGGTAGAATTCCCTTCCCCAGGGGATCTTGCTGACCCAGTGGTCAAACTCAGGTCTCCTGCTTTGCAGGCAGATTCTTTACCATCTGAACCACCAGATCAGCTCTTTTATTTATAAAACTACTGAATAAAAATTCTGAAATAATTATAAGAAAAAGCAGGCCTTA
This sequence comes from Bos grunniens, assembly GCF_055505025.1. Taxonomy (NCBI): domain Eukaryota; kingdom Metazoa; phylum Chordata; class Mammalia; order Artiodactyla; family Bovidae; genus Bos; species Bos grunniens. The sequence continues at coordinate 76,407,033 of NC_141170.1, forward strand.
AAATGTCAGATTTTTGATAGAAATGCCTGGAAACTTGAAAGATTATTTAATGAACCATTTGAGTATTAAGGATAACCATATGCCCAGGTTAACACCTGTTGTCTTGCTGTAATTATTAATGTGAATGTAAGCATCAAGTGTCTGGTGATAAATTATATGGTGACCCTATAATAATATGTTAGCTGGTGATATCTTTGACTTGCTGTCTAATTTTTAAATATTATTCAGGGACTTCCCTGCCAGTCCAGTGGTTAAGAATTCATGCTTCCATTGCAGAGGGCGCAAGTTTGATCCCTGGTCAGGGAGTCGAATCTTGGTCTCCTGCACTGCAGGGGCTTGCCTTGTAGCTCAACTGGTAAAGAATCCACCTGCAACGCAAGAAACCCCGGTTTGATTCCTGGGTCAGGAGGATCTCTTGGAAGAGGGCATGGCAACCCACTCCAGTATTTTTGCCTGGAGAATCCCCATGGACAGAGAAGATTGACAGGCTACAGTCCATGGGGTCACAAAGAGTTTTACAGGACAGAGTGACTAAGCACAGCACCTGCACTGCAGGCAGATTCTTCACCGTCTGAGCCGCCAGAGAAGCCCGAATAAAGCCAGTAAGAGCTTTTAAAGTTGTTCAGTTGAGCTTTGTCTTTTAATAGTGGCCAGGTGAGGGAACAGAATTACAACTTCCCTCTCGCACCCCCTTCCCCCCATATGACTCCCCACCCTTGTTTAGCCTTTGGGGGTTGGATGCTGAACCAGATGCCTGTGGCACTCATGAATGGGTTTACTCAGCGACACCTGATTGTTTTACAGGGCACCTGGAGCTTTACCTTTGGTGGACGTATGAGGCATTGTTTTAAGCGGGTCCCCTTGTGATTAAACGTCATCTTTCTTCCAGGTGAAAGGTGGTTGAGATTTTTCTATGGGTTTTGGCAACGTAAAGGGAAAGGCTAGCCTCCCTGTGTGCGGGGCTGGGATGGGCCAGACAGGAAGTCTGACCCCAGTCATGTAGCATCGAGAGAGGATGCAGGAGAGGAAGGGAGCCCTCCACTCTTAGGAAATGACTCTTTTACAACCCCCTCAGTGGATATACATTGAACCACACTTGTTTACTTTTTCTTCTTTCCTTCCAAAATTCTGTTGAAAATGACAGCAGAAACATGAAAATATGAACAGACCCATAACTAATGGGGCTGAAAACTGAGAAAGGTGCTGCAGTGCTCCAGGCGCACTGAGGATGCAGTGGAATAAATAAAACAGATGGGATCAGACTGATGGTGAAACTGCACGGCGCGGGAACTTACAACCCAATAGAGACAGAAGAGGGAGTAACTGCGCAAATGAATTTTTCTTCACAGGATCCTGGAAGATTCCCAAGAATTGAAACTCCAGGGAGTGGCAGCAGAAGTGGTGAGGAGAGTGATGGGCAGGGATGAATAGCTTGGAACCAGCTCTCATTGAGTTTGACTCAGCAGGCTTGGTGGTCGGGTTCACCTCTGCAGCAAAGCCCTTCAGCGGAGTTCTTAGTAAGCTGGGAGATTTGTCCAGGCAGAATACCAGTAGCTTACTGTAGCCAGAAGTTTAAGTTTTTGTCACTGAGGACCCCAGGTTTGTGTCCCTACCTTCCAAGGGTTATTAGACTTTGTGCCTTGAGATGAATGCTTTTTGCTCAACTCCCTTTCCTGCTTATTCCCCATTGTTTTCATGTGCGCTCAAGAAACCACCTGCAGCGGGGAATCTGCATTGATCCAGACCCCCATTTGTAAAGATGAGCAAGCAACCATGGGTCATCAGGCATGTGAGAGGAAATCAGCAGGATGATCAAGAAGTTAATACAGGAAACTTTTAATTCCTAGTCTCAGATCCAAGAGAAGGACAAATCCAGAAAGCAACAGCTGTTGAGGGAAAGGAGTTACAGAGAAAAGGAGGCAATTGGAGACATTAACCGTGAGGTTGTAATGTTAGACTGTGGCGGCTGGGGCAGCACATGGGCTCGAGATTAAAATAGGAACTGCATCAGACTGAGAAAATTAGTGGTCGGGAAAACTGAGCCTAGGATTTCTTCTAAAATTCAAAGCAGAAGGTTTAAGAACTATGAAGAAGAATTGAGAGATGTGAAGGATGGGTCTACGAGAGCCTGTATCCAACCAACTTGAGGAACAGATGGAGAAGAAAAAAGCAGCCAATATTTGCTGCTAAGATGCCATCAACAGTCAGATGCCTGTTTCCAAACAGCTTTTTTCTAAGGGAGCTAATTTCTCTAAAAATGTCGGTGTTTTTTCCCCACACCATGAAATACCACTTCTTCAGTACTGAAGTGGACACCCAGCCATCTCATTTAGAAATCTTCTGAAGCACTTGACCATTCTTGTCATGCATAGTGTCATCTTAATACAAAACTTTCTATACTGTCCTCTGAAAATAATTTCAAACGTGAAAGTTGAAAGTAAGAATAATGGGCAGAACCCTCATTTTATACCCAGATTTGCCAGTTTTGACTATGAATAACATTTTACCCCTTTACCAGTCCCCTTTTCTTTTCTGTGTATAAATGATAAATGTATTTTAAGATATTGGACAGCATGGTGCATGTATTGTAAACTACTGAGCTTTTTATAAAAGTGATCTTGACTTTTTCTTTTGCATCTTTAGCCTTGGCAGTATAATTTGGCTGTTTGTAAGGAATATTAGGGTTTTATTTGTACTTTTTATTTGGTTAATTTAACAAACTTCCTCCACCTCCATTGAATCATGCTTCATTGAAGTTTAACTGCTTCCCTTATAAATTCACTGCAGCTTATGAGAGATGGGAGCTGCTTGAATGATAGTTCTCCATGACACATGAATGAATCCCACCAGCCTCTCCTAAATGTTAAATTCTGGGAGATTTAACATTTCTGCTGCCTTTAATTATGCTGACTGTCATATAATATGCAGTCTCCCATTACATGACTTTTTATTTCAGTGCTGTATCATGGTGAAACCTTAATGTATCAACATTAAGCCATCATTAAGGATTCAGACTTCACATTCAGCCACAGTTTGTGTATTTGGCAGTAAGAACAGCTACTGATAACTTATTCCTTTTTCTAGCAGCTGGACATTTTTTTTTTTAATCTCTATTTTAAGATGCTCCTAATTTTAGAAGGGTTAAAATGTGGGGTAAAGTATATTAAGACAACTTTTACTGCAATATTAAAAGAGGAAGGGGCTTCCCAGGTGGCTCAGTGGTGAAGAATCCGCCTGACACGCAGGAGATGTGGTTTCAATCTGTGTGTTGGCAAGTTCCCTTAGAGGAGGGCATGGTAACCCACTCCAGTATTTTTGCCTGGGAAATCCCATGAGCAGACGAGTCTGCATTGGGTTGCAAAGAGTCAGACACCACTGAACACACACATGCACATAGAAGAAGAAATCTAGGCGTATTCTGGTAGATGGTTTTTTTATTCCTGCCCCTGTCCCCTCCAAACTTTTTTCAGTAGGTCTCAGAGAAGAAGGAATGAGCATGGGACTGAAATTTATGTCTCATCTGTATGACTGGGTGCTTGGATATTATAGATGTTGTATCATTAATCCGTTATAGAGGGATCTTTGAACACAGAACTTTAAACCCAGCCATAATTTTATTTCACTCATTTACCGGACAGAAATTGTAGGTGTCTTATCAGTTGGATCCTCTGGAAAGCACATGCCGGAGTAGGGTTAGAAGAATAACTCTGGAAACTATCTCGGGGGGTAGGGGAAGAAGGAGATGAAGCAGAAGTTATGGAAAGCCTCTGGATTGGGATGCAAGTCTAGCACCTGTGAAAGGAGAGGGAAGGAAGGATGATTGGGTGGTGCAGACTACCTGCAGCTATGAGAGGGTTTTGGCCACTTGGCAGGAAGCTCTGGTGCAGAGCAGGACCACTGTGGAGTCTGTACCGACCAGGGATGGAGAACCTGCTTATCACTGTGGAGCTCAGTCCTGGACTGGCATTGCTTGCAAAGTGGGTGGCCTCTGCTTGGAACTGAGGCAGATCTTCTGGACAGTCGAAGCTGGAAGTGGTCAGTTGCCTGCTCTTCTGAACAGGGTCTGTCCGGAAGGGAGATCTTAGTACTGCACCTCCCTTAGCCCCGTGAGTCTCTCGTGTATCAGGCACTGTTTGACTCTTCACTCTGCTACTTGGTCTGAATATGAATCTGCGCAAGTTGCCCAGCTTGCAAATTTTCTGTTGTTACTGTCTTTGAAAAAACAATAGTGCCTGTTTCATAGTGTTCTTGTGAGGAGTAAATGAGTGTGTATCCATATGGAAAAGAATGGCTGCAAGATAGACTCTCTCCAGTGTTCACCATCATGATCTTTTTTTGTGGGGATGTGGTGACAGTCATGTTGAAAAAGATCCCCTACGCTCTTTGGATTTTACCTTGTCATAGGAGACATGTAAATAGACCAATATCTGAGCAGAGTAATTTCAGATAGTGAGAAGTGCTGTTAAAACAAGATGATGTGACAGAGCGAGGACAAAACATTTTTTGACCCACAGAGACAGAACATACCACCCAGAATTCTTTCTGCAGGAATGAATGAATGCATCCAGTTAACAGAAGGATGCACTGATGAACAGATAACATGTGGGGCAAAATGTGTGTAATTGCTGATGCCTTGCAGAATTAAATGTGATTTTAAAATAAAGATTATTCAAATCAATGGAGAGTTTTGAAATGCAGTAGATACTCTTATTCTTACTTGGTAGGAAGAATTAATTTAGAAATTAGCATTTGATTTTCATTTGCCTGGAAACAGAGAATAAGCTGAGACAGAGTACACTAAGACAAGAGTTGGCAAACTTTTTCTGTAACGGGCCAGACAGTAAATATTTTAGACTTTCCTGGCCAGTCTCCTTCAGTACTCCTCAAGTCTGCTGTCAGCATCAAAGCTGCCATAGACAGTATGTGAACAAATGGGCATCGTCGTGTCGCAATAAAACTTTAAGAACACTGAAATTTGGATTTCATACATTTTTTCGTGTATCATAAAGTATTATTCTTTTGGTTTTCTTTCAGCCATTAAAAAACATAAAAAACCATTCTTAGAGCCCATGGGTTGTCAAGAAAACAGGTGGCGGGTTGTATTTGGCTGCCCCCAAGAGAACATGGGAAATAACCAGTTTTCATTAATGGGATAAATGAAGCAAAGTACTAAACATTCACTTCTGAGGAGTTAACATTTCTGGTTTTAGCTTATCGCAGGTGGCCCTAAAGGTTTAGGCAGTGTGCCCACTGTGTAAGTTAGTGACTCAGAAGCATAGCCTAGTCATATTGTCTATTTTTCTTGCACTTGATAAAGATGTAGCAATAACAGGTGCTCTTCTACATGATAAATCTAGTAGAAAATCAATTTGTATTATTATTTTAGCAAATCAAAACTGTCAAGGGATGGGACTGTTTAATATGTAAATATATGCCCTCGGTCTTCAGTGTGTCTGATCTGTATGAATAGCTAAAAGCTTCCTCGCCACCACCTCTGCGCCCCCATCCCCCATTCTGCATGGTATCCATTTAATGGAGGACTTAAACCAATTCCATATTCCTGGGGCCAACTTAAATATTCAGTAATTAGCTTTTATAAACAATAGAGCAATGCATAATTTTGTTATCTAAATATATAATTATATAATATTTAACGTGTACTATATTTTGTATATGTGCAAGTATGTCTTTTGGAGAAGGAAATGGCAATCCACTCTAGTATTCTTGCTTGGGAAATCCCATGGACAGAGGTGCCTGGCGGGTGGGCTACAGTCTCAAAAGTGTCAGTCATGACTCACTGGATTAAACAACAGCAACAAAGTATGTCTTTTGGGTAAATTTCCAGAAGGGGAATTAATGGATCACATATTATATATGCATTTGTGCTTTTGCCCTCCATAGTGATTGTACTAATTTATTGCTAAATGTGAGTGGCTGTTCCCGTCTGAGTCCAAATGTGATACCACATTTTTCCCCATTCTGATAAGTGATTTATGGCATCCTCTTTTACTAAGTTGCGTTTCTTTTGTAATTAAGGCTGTATATCCCTTCATGTGGTTGTGATCCACTAGTGTTTACTTTCAATGAACTATCTAGCTTTTGCTAGATTTTCTATTGGGGATTTTTTTTTTAAAGAGCTCTTTATACATTTGGGAAATTAGTCCTTTGTCTTTGATAGTGGTTGTAAATATTATGTATTTTTTAACAGTTAGAACTGGACATGGAACAACTTACTGGTTCCAAATAGGAAAAGGAGTTCATCAAGGCTGTATATTGTCACCCTGTTTATTTAACTTCTATGCAGAGTACATCATGAGAAACGCTGGACTGGAAGAAACACAAGCTGGAATCAAGATTGCTGGGAGAAATATCAATACCCTCAGATATGCAGATGACACCACTCTTATGGCAGAAAGTGAAGAGGAACTCAAAAGCCTCTTGATGAAAGTGAAAGTGGAGAGTGAAAAAGTTGGCTTAAAGCTCAATATTCAGAAAACGAAGATCATGGCATCCCGTCCCATCACTTCATGGGAAATAGATGGGGAAACAGTGGAAACAGTGTCAGACTTTATTTTTTTGGGCTCCAAAATCACTGCAGATGGTGACTGCAGCCATGAAATTAAAAGACGCTTGCTCCTTGGAAGGAAAGTTATGACCAACCTAGATAGCATACTCAAAAGCAGACATTTCTTTGCCAACAAAGGTTCGTCTAGTCAAGGCTATGGTTTTTCCTGTGGTCATGTATGGATGTGAGAGTTGGACTGTGAAGAAGGCCGAGCACCGAAGAATTGATGCTTCTGAACTGTGGTGTTGGAGAAGACTCTTGAGAGTCCCTTGGACTGCAAGGAGATCCAACCAGTCCATTCTGAAGGAGATCAGCCCTGGGATTTCTTTGGAAGGAATGATGCTAAAGCTGAAACTCCAGTACTTTGGCCACCTCATGCAAAGAGTTGACTCATTGGAAAAGACTCTGATGCTGGGAGGGATTGGGGGCAGGAGGAGAAGGGGATGACAGAAGATGAGATGGCTGGATGGCATCACTGACTCAATGGACATGAGTCTGAGTGAACTCCGGGAGTTGGTGATGGACAGGGAGGCCTGGCGTGCTGCGATTCATGGGGTTGCAAAGAGTCGGACATGACTGAGCGACTGATCTGATCTGATCTGATGGATTTTTAAAAGTAAAAAAATAAGCTTTAAAAATATAAATACACTACGTTTAAGAACATAGTTTTGTTTACACTTTTCCTTAGATCTGGAAAATCTTTGATTATTATGCCTGTATATTACGTATATCTGCCTATCTTCCATTTTCTCTTTTTCCTCTTTCTGAGGTTGCCCTTGTTTTCACATGTGCCTCTGAGTCCTCTTTTCTTTCTCTTCTGGGACACCCGTCACTGTGTTTAGAGCCCAGTCTAATCAGGATGGGTTTTATCTTGAAACCCTTAACTTCATTGCAGATACCTTATTTCTAATTAAGGTAGCATTCACAAGTTCTTGGTATACCTTTTGGAGTCTTCCCTGGTGGCTCAGTATGTAGAGTCTGCCTGCAATACAGGAGACCTGGATTTGATCCCTGGGTTGGGAAGATCCCCTGGAGAAGGAAATGGGCAACACACTCCAGTATTCTTGCCTCGAAAATTCCCTGGACAGAGAAGCCTGGTGGACTATGGACCATGGAGTGACAAAGAGACAGACATGACTGAATGACTAACACTTTCACTTTCATACGTTTTGAGGAACACCATTCAACCCACTCTAATGAGCCTATTTATCTTTTTTTTTTCTTATTTATCTTTTTTGACCATGTTTTTTTTCTTTCAGGAAATTATATTGATTTTAAGAGTTATATTCCTAACGTTTGCTCTGAATATTTAATGCTCTTGAAATACATTTTCAGTTCCTCTTAAAAGGAAAATGATTCTGTGTCTTCTGCCATACAGAATGTGGATGCTGTGAACAGCATTCCATTCTTGGAGTTGAAATAGCATGCAACTGAGGAATTGTAATGCTGAATTTTTATTTCTTTCTGCTCCATAACCTTTTGATTTAAAAAAAACATGTCTACATTGTGTCTTATTCCTTTTTTTCATGTTTCAGGCATAAATTACACACCGAACTAACTTCTTTCTGGGTTAAATGGTAGCAGCGGACATCAAACTCTTCTTGTGTTTGAATTCCAGAGGCAGGAACCCATAAAAGCATTCCTGAGTGTTGCCCGTGGATCGTGTGGTGGTAACGTCATCAGTATAGAACAGAAATGAGTATATATAAGCTTTGTAACTCTGGTCAAGTTTACATTTTTCATTTAGTTACCTCTTAGAAAGTTTGAAATTTCAAAGGTTCCAGCAAAAATATTATGAATAGGTTTTAGGTTTATAATGATACATGATATTATGCACTTGCTAGTTCCGCAGTCCCTCTGTCTCAAAATTGAGTATAAAAACTGTCTGCAGAGTAGATTTATTCATACCGATCCTGTTTTCTTGAAAAAATCCTTAAACACATCAAGTAATATGTAGACTGAATATATTAACATGAGGTTGTAAACTATATTTTTAAGGTTACAGTTATAACTTTTTAAGTGTGATAAAATGTCTTCCCTTTTACTCTCGTCAATAAAGTCTGTCATTTATCATACTAAAGCCTTTATGACTGAGCAAATGACAGGCCTTTTGCTGAAGCAATACCAAGTTTCACTGAGTGTAATTCAGTCCGCATCCTGGCAGTTTTTCCCAAGATATGTCTGTGTGTAGGTTTCATTCTTCATTCTGAAACAACATAGTGGTGGCAGTGAGCTTGGTAGCTTTGTGTAGTTTTCCTTTATTTCCTTACTTTTGGTTCATTGCTAGTAAATTCTCAGTCACCATCAGTTTCTTCAGCTTTGCTCATTACAACATGAATAATTATAAAAAATTAAAAATAAGTTGGGAGGTGCTTCTTTTAAGAATGGAGATCATTCTTGCCTAATCTCTTCTGTCTTAAAAATGATGAAACAGAAGTCTATGTAGAAAAGTGAAGTGACTTGTCAGAGACTGAGTCATGTATTACTGGTGATGTCTCAAAAGCCTGAGATAGCAACCACATTGTTCTTTGCACTACTTTTACTGCCTTTTAAGTTGCAGTCACTACATAAACCTTTTTTGAATGTAAATAATGAAATGTGAGCTTTTAATCTCAGCAGAAATAAAGTATTCCCTACTTCAATGTTTATTTTAAGATATACTCAAAATCAGCTCAATTTGAAGCTATACTTGGTAATTAAGATTCTTATGTTTATCATCAAAGTCTGTTTCAAAGAGAAGAATCATTCTAGATATTTCAAAATACTTCAGGATTATAAAGACTAAGAGAGAAGTAGGAACCTCATCACCAAGATAGTGATCATTGTGATCTATTTCTTCCAAGTCTTTTTTGTCTCTGCATTATATTCATTCCAGTCAATGGTGTCAGTTTTGTTCTTTGCTTTTTAACTGATTATAAGCATTTTCCTTTTTATCAAGTTTCCTTTAAAAGTTTCCTTTAATGGATGGGCACAATTTTGTCGTTTGATATACCATCATTTGTTTAACTCCCCCTCTTACAAAAGCTGAACTCTTTGGTATAAATCATGCTTAAATTAGATCATTGAATATATTTCTTGTTGGATTTGGTGACTTCTTAGCTTAGGACCCCTGCCTGTTTAGGAAGGCAAGGTTGGTAGCTCTTGGGTATGGACTGCCGGAGAAATGCCGTTACAGTGACCTCCGTGGCCTTGGCCTTGTCCAAGTCCATGTTTGCTTTTGCTCACGCCTACTACTTTACTTAAAGTCCTTTTGCAGCTTTGATGAGATAAAATGATGTTTCAATTGGCATGTTCTTGATCACCATGTTTTTCTTGGTTCCAGTGGTTCAGGCCTTATCCTTGCTTTAGTAACAGGTTGGAGGAGAAGGAAAATAACTCCATAGTGATATGCTTTGATTGCCGGATGCATTTTGATGTCAGAAACATTAAAATGAGGGAAGATGTGTGTCTTAGAACCAAGGAAATAGAATTTGCAACATTACACTCATTGAGCGTGTTAGGTGTTTTCTGCTTTCTTTCTAGAATTATATGAGGTATCAGTAGATACTGTTCTTCCCATTTATAAATGAGGAATTGTGTTACAGAGAATGGAGTGACTTGCTCATGACCAGTGTAATTGAACATGATAGAGCTGGGCTTCAAGCACACATAAGCTTGACTTTATCGCAAAAATGCTGTGAAATGTTAATCTGCATTAGCTGTTTTTTTTTTTTTAACTTCAAACTAAAGAACATCAGTCAAATGGCTATTTCTTTTTGCTTGCTTTCATACACATAATGGACTCTTTTGTTCTAAAGAAAGATGAGAGTAAACAAAATGAAAATGAGTGCCTGAAACCCCATGACCCAGGGGTGTTCTGTTAACATTTGTACGTACAGTATTGCCCATTCTGGACTGGGGGCAGCCCTCAGCCTGGACCCAGTGTGAAGGGTCTGCCCCTGAAGTTGTACAGCACCTTGTGGGATGGAGAGTTTTCTGCTTAAAATGCCAGTAAGGGTGTCTCTAGACCAGCATTGGTCTGTATTGAAGAACAGGGGGTTTGGAGTGAAGTGTGTACCAGGGTTCCTATTCCATCTCTACCATTTCCTAGGATGGTCTTGAGCCATTAATTGAACTCTTCTAAGGCTGTTTTGATTTTTTTTTTCCATTTATTTTATCTCGTTATTTCCACTCTCCCAAGTAAGGTAGCTTTAACATTTCCCCCTTCTGTGTGGAAATTCCTTATTGGCATGCAAGATGCAAAAGGAGCATAGTTACAAAGCCTAGAGAGGAAGCAAGACTGTGTGCGCATTGTCTGGTCTTAGGCAAGTTCTGCCACGGTGGTGGCTCGACCAGGACTTCTTTTAAATCATTTTTTTGTTTCCAGTTTTTTTAAAGAACATCATCCTAATCCATGAGTTGTAGTATTGCAATACAGCTACCTGTTTCTGCCTGTGAATGTGTGCAAAAAGTATAATATTTTCACACAAACTTATATGCAGAGTACATCATGAGAAACACTGGACTGGAAGAAGCACAAGCTAGAATCAAGATTGCCGGGAGAAATATCAATAACCTCAGATATGCAGATGACACCACCCTTATGGCAGAAAGTGAAGAGGAACTAAAGAGCCTCTTGATGAAAGTGAAAGAGGAGAGTGAAAAAGTTGGCTTAAAGCTCAACGTTCAGAAAATGAAGATCATGGCATCTGGTCCCATCATTTCATGGCAAATAGATGGGGAAACAGAGTCAGACTTTATCTTTTTGGGCTCCAAAATCACTGCAGATGGTGACTGCAGCCATGAAATTAAAAGACGCTTACTCCTTGGAAGGAAAGTTATGACCAACCTAGATAGCATATTCAAAAGCAGAGACATTACTTTGCCAACAAAGGTTCGTCTAGTCAAGGCTATGGTTTTTCCTGTGGTCATGTATGGATGTGAGAGTTGGATTGTGAAGAAGGCCGAGTGCCGAAGAATTGATGCTTTTGACCTGTGGTGTTGGAGAAGACTCTTGAGAGTCCCTTGGACTGCAAGGAGATCCAACAAGTCCATTCTGAAGGAGATGAGCCCTAGGATTTCTTTGGAAGGAATGATGCTAAAGCTGAAACTCCAGTACTTTGGCCACCTCATGCAAAGAGTTGACTCATTGGAAAAGACTCTGATGCTGGGAGGGATTGGGGGCAGGAGGAAAAGGGGACGACAGAGGATGAGATGGCTGGATGGCATCACTGACTCAATGGACATGAGTCTGAGTGAACTCCGGGAGTTGGTAATGGACAGGGAGGCCTGGCGTGCTGCGATTCATGGGGTCGACTGAACTGAACTGAACTGAAGTTGCAAATGGAGAAGGCAATGGCCACTCCAGTGGTACTCCCCACTCCAGTACTCTTGCCTAGAAAATCCCATGGACGGAGGAGCCTGGAAGGCTGCAGTCCATGGGGTTGCTGAGGGTCAGACACGACTGAGCGACTTCACTTTCACTTTTCACTTTCATGCATTGGAGAAGGAAATGGCACCCCACTCCAGTGGGTTTCTTGCTTGGAGAATCCCAGGGACCAGGGAGCCTGGTGGGCTGCCGTCTATGGGGTCGCACAGAGTCCGATACGACTGAAGTGACTTAGCAGCTTAGCAAGTTGCAAATAATATTCAGTATTGTTGAAATGGCATCTAGAAGATACTATATTTCTCTTTTTAAAACTGTTTTACTTATTTATTTATCTGTAATTGGCTGCGCCGGCTCTTTGTTTCCGTGTCGCTCCTGTCTAGTGAGCAGGGGCTGCTCCAGATGTGGTGTGTGGGCTGCTCGTTGCGGTGGCTTCTCTTGTGCAGCACGAGCTCTGGAGCACGTGTAGGCTCAGTAGTTGTGGCTCATAGGCTCAGTTGCTCTATGGCATGTGGGCTTCTCCTGGATTAGGGAACAAGCCAGTGAGTGTCCCCTGCGTTGGCAGGCCGATTATTTACCAGTGAGCCACCAGGGAAGCCCTGTATTTCCTTCCAAGTCAGTGCTTGGTAGAGCTCTTTTTGTATTAAGTTTCCAGTTTTTAAGTAGATATTCAGTTTATATAAATTAATTTTGTAAATGTATATGACATTCTTTATTCTTACACTGAACTTAGAGCTGTTTTATGTTGACTTTTTATTTCAAATGTCTTGGTTTAGGGTGACAAGAACAATTTAAGATGTGACAAGATGTGCAAATTAGCTATTTTGGGTTGTTTCTCAAAGAGAAGGAAGCTCCAATTTTTTTCAGGCATCTCAAAAATTCTTTGGGTAATAAGTGACTTCTTAGACTTCCTATAGTTTAAACTTAACAAGCTAAATTTATTTGATATTGATGATGTACATATATTAGGCAACTTACCTTTTTTTTTTTTTGTCATTTTTAGGATTCTGAGTAACAATAAAATATCCGAGCTGAAGAATGGCTCATTTTCTGGGTTAAGTCTCCTTGAAAGATTGTGAGTATTTTTTTATTATCATCTCTTATTGGTATTTTGTTTAATACATTTCCAATGTAAGTCTGTTACTAAGCTATCAACTTTTCAAAATAAAATTTGTTTTCCCATTATGAAACATATGAGAATTTTTTTTTTTTTCAGAATTGAATTTTAAAAAGCAATACATTAAAGCAGAGGAGGGCGAGCTTTTGATAAGGGCCAGATAGTAAATAATTTAGGCTTTGTGGGCTGTGTGGTCTCTGTCACTGTGACCCAGTTATGCCACTGTCTGGAGAAAGCAGCCACAGACAGTACATGCACGAATCAGTGTGGAGGTAACTGTGCTTACAAAACAGGCTGTGCAGCATGGTTTGATGACGTGTGGCTTTTAAAGCCTCAGTGCTGTTTTGAAATTCTGTCATGAAATGTGTGTAGAATTAAAAAAATTAAAAAAAAAAAAAAAAACCTCATCCAAGGGGAAGTACTTTTGTATAAACTTAATATTTTATTCAGCCGTCTTTGAATGGGATCCTTTTGTTTTGCTTAACAGTTAGGTCTAGTTTTGCTTCTGACCAGAAGTGTGACAAGTGTCACTTATTTTTTGCCTTGGTGAATTTTGCACAGTGGATCTTTAATTTGCTTGTATGCTGAATGCTACTCTAGGATCATGTTTCCAATTCCCATATTACTCATATGCTTCAGATAACGTTTCAGATACAGCAGGGAGCTGGTCACACAGTGAGCATCTCCGTTTCTGTTGGATAACAGACTTCCTCATTTTCTTAGCTCTCATTTCTTCTTTTTCTCCACTCCTCTGTGGCCTTTCCTTGACCGTTTGCCTTGGTGTCTTCTCCCACAACTGATTCCCACAGGACTTCATTGCTTTGATCTCAGATGTGTTATTTAAGCACATAGCATCTAAAATTCTTCGTCTTTTTCTTTCATTGAGATCAAATGTCTTTAAATTAGGTTATATTAGGGCCTCCCAGCTCCCCTCTACTCATTTACACATACAGCAATGTGTTTACATTTACCTATGTAATATATGCATTTACATGTATATATAGCAGTGCATTCATGTGTGCATGTGTACATATAATCGTGTATATACACACATGTGTACACATACACACCTATAAAATGATCTTTACACAGTAGTGCTTAATTCTCAGATTTTTTTTTTTTTTTTCTGTTTTCATTTGAGGCTTCCTGTCTTGTTCCACATTGTCCGTTTGCTTCCAAGGATGCTAGCTGCACCTCGTGTCCAGGCCTTTCCTTGAGAGAACCATCCACTGGTTCTCTGGTCCAGTCACTGGTCCAGTAATGGGTATTTGACACAGTTGAATCCAGTTGAGATTTGCTTGGGGCTTTGGGGAGAGGAGTTTGCTCCCTGTCATCAGAAAGATGGTTGGACTTCTGGTACAGAAGCCACCATGCTGCGGGCTTGGGCAGAGCTGACGCACAGAGGAGAGTGGGGTAGGCCTGTTGGGTGAGTGGAGGGGAGCTGGCACGACCTCCCTGAAGCAGGACTCCCTCTGGACTGTTGGAGTCGTAAGAGGTGGCATGATCCTGTTTAGTTTTCTATTCCTTGTAATAAAAGTCATCGTGCTGACAGATACCCTGTCACACGCAGCACAGTATCAGGCCCTGCATATAGGTGCTCAGTGATGCAGGATCAGTGAGGTTTGCCCTTTCCAAGAGAAGGGTAATGGGCACTCCAGGGAGCTGTGGTGTCTCTTGTGTTCAGAAACATAAGTTACTTTTGGCACCAGGATTGCTCTGGTGGTTCATGCACATCAGAAGTGTGGACAGCATTGTGGTAGTGGGGGTTTTGACCTCAACATAGAAAATCCGGGGGTACACAATTCAGCCTGTGGCAGTGATGTAGTATTTTGATAGATTCAGTTCAGTTCAGTTCAGTTGCTCAGTCGTGTCCAACTCTTTGCGACCCCATGAATCACAGCATGCCAGGCCTCCCTGTCCATCACCATCTCCCGGAGTTCACTCACGTCCATCGAGTCAGTGATGCCATCCAGCCATCTCATCCTCTGTCGTCCCCTTTTCCTCCTGCCCCCAATCCCTCCCAGAATCAGAGTCTTTTCCAGTGAGTCAACTCTTTGCATGAGGTGGCCAAAGTACTGGAGTTTCAGCTTCAGTATTATTCCTTCCAAAGAACACCCAGGATTGATCTCCTTCAGAATGGACTGGTTGGATCTCCTTGCAGTCCAGGGGACTCTCAGGAGTCTTCTCCAACACCACAGTTCAAAAGCATCAATTCTTGGGTGCTCAGCTTTCTTCACAGTCCAACTCTCACATCCATTCATGACCACTGGAAAAACCATAGCCTTGACTAAACGGACCTTTGTTGGCAAAGTAATGTCTCAGCTTTTCAATACGCTATCTAGGTTGGTCATAACTTTTCTTCCAAGGAGTAAGCGTCTTAATTTCATGGCTGCAGTCACCATCTGCAGTGATTTCGGAGCCCAAAAAGATAAAGTCTGACACTGTTTCCACTGTTTCCCCATCTATTTCCCATGAAGTGATGGGACCAGATGCCATGATCTGTGTTTTCTGATAGATTAACCCATGTATATTTTCTTTACCTGTTTCCTAATTGCTCTGCCTCAGGAGAATGGATAACAGAACAGAAAAAAAGACTCTTTGACCAGTGAGTTCCTGAAGTCTTAGTCCAAGTGTATAAAAGAGGTTTCAGTAGGTGTGAAAAATTATTCCTTACCTTGATACATACTCTGTGGGCTAATTGGGGAGTTAGAGGGAGTGTAGATAGAGCTTACATGCTGGTGGGTCCCCAGGAAAGAGCTCTGTCTTTGTCTTCCTCCCTGTTCCTCCCTGGGATGAGGGGGAGACAGGTGAAAAGACAGGGAAAAAGATCACGTGAAGTCAGTAAAAGGTTCTGTATCCAAAGGGGATCTGAGGCCTCTTTCCTGGGGAAGCAGAATCCCAGATTTCCCAGGACCCAGCATGACGTGGGAGCAGGAGAGCTGATTGTGTAGCCATTGAAATGTGTGGGCTAGGACCGTCTATTGAAGGGTTTATCGAAGGGTTTGTCAAAGGGTTTCCTCAGGGAGCGGCAGGATAGGTTTGGGGCTTGTTATCAGAGAGAGGGCGCGCGCTCTGCAGAATCCTGATGGTTGCCAGGAAGTACTTGAGAAGCGTCCTGGGCTGGTTCTGGGAACCCAACTTAAGACTGAGCTAGCCGGATAAATGACTTCTTGTTTGTATAAATGACATCATATTCAAATCTTTCAAAAATTACCTGAAAACACTGTAGCAGACTTATTCCTTTAACACTTCCCAGAATGGGATGTGGTATAAAAAGCAAGTGGTAGGTCAAGGAATTATTCAGACTAGGGCCAAAACTGTAAAAGTCTGGCCTTAAAGTTCCTGTAGCCAGGCCATGCAGAATAAGAGAGGGGCTTAGTAGTGCTGGGTAGTGTGCTTGGAGTAGAACAGTAGGGGCTGGCTGGGTTGAACTAGCTGGCACGTGTGCCCCAGCGATGGAGTAAAACCTGCGAGGCAAGCGGTCTTGGCAGTTCTTTTGGGTTGAAGAGTGGATTTCTTAAGAGGATTAGTTTTCTCTTTTTTTCCACAAAGTAAAACTGGTGCGGGTGGACACACTCCTTCTTACAAACTCCATCTAGAAAGGAACCTTTTTCTTTAGGCTTTGTTCTTTGAAATGTTTGGTTTTCGTTTGGGAGCTTTCTTGTTTTCCATCATTTGTATTTGCTTTTGTCCCTCATAAGAAAGTAGCAGAGTGTGTGGTGTGTGTGCTTGTCTTTAAAAATTTTTATTTGAGTATAGTTGATTTTCATCATTGTGTTAGTTTCAGGTGTACAGCAAAGTGAATCAGTTATACACATACACACTCTTTTATTTTTTTAGATTCTTTTGAGTTTTTCTTCAGGGTTTGGGGTTTTTATTTTTAGGACATAATACCTCTTTCTGACATCTTGGAAACTAGTTTCCTAGTGATAATCTACTTTTTTAAAAGATAAATTGGCATTCTTTTAAAAGTGTGTGCCATGGATAACTGATGTAGATTTATTGTATCATGTTAATTTAAACCATTAAAAAGGTAAATGGTCTAACATCAAGGCTTGGTACAAGTATTGTCTCAATCATTATTAAGTCTTTCCTGAGTAGCTAATCTAAATTTGTTTAGCAGATATTTATTAATTGCCCACACTGTTTTAGGATTGGGATTCATTGGTGAATCCCAATCCTTTGTTGTCAAAGGTCCTGTCTTTAAAGAGTTTATGTTGTGATGGGGAGAAATAGAATAGACATAGCAAGCCAATTGATAGCATAAGTACAAGTGCCCCTGCTCCAGGTTCCATCCTGCATGGTATGGAGGACTGACTCTACTATACCATTTTACGTAAAGGACTTGAATGTCTGGATATTGGTGTTTGTGGGGGTCCTGGAACTAAAGGAATGACTGTACTATGGGTAAAGAAACACAGAGCAGGGAGTGGCGTTTGTGCACCTATGCACTGTGTATGTGAGTTTTGTGTGGTGATAGTGTGAAGGCTTAGAGCAAGTGATTGAGCCTTGAGGAAAGAATATTATAGGCAGCCGGACCTGTAGGTGCAAAAGCTGTGCTGTGAAACGTGTTGCTTGTGTTTGAGGAGCAGCAAGGAGACCAGAGTGAGGCCAAAGAGGTATTGGTGGGACAGATTCTAGAGGGTTATTGTAAGGACCTTGGCTTTCACTGTGAGCTACTGTGAGCAGTAGTCATGTATGGATGTGAGAGTTGGACTATAAAGAAAGCTGAGCGCCGAAGAATTGATGCTTTTGAACTGTGGTGTTGGAGAAGACTCTTGAGAGTCCCTTGGACTGCAAGATCATCCAACCAATTCATCCTAAAGGAGATCAGTCCTGAATATTCATTGAAAGGACTGATGCTGAAGCTAAAGCTCCAATACTTTGGGCACCTGATGGGAAGAACTGACTCACTGGAAAAGACCCTGATGCTGGGAAAGATTGACGGCAGGAGGAGAAGGGGATGACAGAGGATGAGATGGTTGGGTGGCATCACTGACTCAATGGACATGAGTTTGAGTAAGCTCTGAGGGTTGGTGATGGACAGGGAGGCCTGGTGTGCTGCAGTCCATGGGGTCACAAAGAGTCGGACATGACTGAGCGACTGAACTGACTGACTGACTGACTGTGAGCAGAGGGGCTTCCCAGGTGGCGCTAGCGGTAAACAACTCGTCTGCCAGTGCAGGAGACGAAAGAGATGCAGATTTGATTCCTGGGTCCAGACAGTCCCTTGAAGAAGGGCATAGCAACCCACTCCAGTATTCTTACCTGGAGAATCCCTTGGACGGAGGCGCCTGGCAGGCTTGATCCATTGGGTCTCAAAGAGTCAGACACGACTGAAGTGACCTAACACGCACGCACTGTAAGCAGATACTCTGGCTGCTGGAATGAGGGGTTGGGATAAGGAGGAAGTAGGGAAGTGAAACGAAAGTTGCTCAGTTGTGTCCGACTTTTCGCAGCCACATGGACTATACAGTCCATGGAATTCTCCAGGCCAGAATACTGGAGTGGGTAGCCTTTCCCTTCTCCAGGGTATCTTCCCAATCCAGAGATCGAAGCCAGGTCTCCCGCATTGCAGGCAGATTCTTTACCACCTGGGCCACAAGAGAAGCCCAAGAATACTGGAGTGGGTAGCCTATCCCTTCTCCAGCAGATCTTCCCCACCCAGGAATCGAAACGGGGTCTGCTGCGTTGCAGGCAGATTCTTTACCAACTGAGCTTTCAGTTCAGTTCAGTCACTGTCCAACTCTTTGCGACCCCATGAACCGCAGCATGCGAGGCCTCCCTGCCCATCACCAACTCCCGGAGTTCACCCAAACTCATGTCCATTGTGTTGGTGATGCTATCCAACCATCTCATCCTCTGTCGTCCCCTTCTCCTCCTGCCCTCAATCTTTCCCAGCGTCAGGGTCTTTTCAAATGAGTCAGCTCTTCTCATTAGGTGACCAAAGTATTGGAGTGTCAGCTTCAACATCAGTTCTTCCAAAGAACACGCAGGACTGATCTCCTTTAGGATGAATTAGTTGGATCTTCTTGCAGTCCAAGGGACTCTCAAGAGTCTTCTCCAATACCGCAGTTCAAAAGCATCAATTCTTAGGCACCCAGCTTTCTTCATAGTCCAACTCTCACATCCATACATGACTATTGGAAAAGCGATAGCCTTGACTAGACAGACCTTTTTGTTTTTGAGCCTTCAGGGAAGTGTTAAATCTAAGGTAATTTAAAGCCCATAATCTCTGTTTAGAGACTAGTGCCTCACCTGGACTGGTGGTTGTCCAACTTTGTGTGCAGTAGAATCACTTGGGAGGACTTGATAAAGCACAGACTAGAGCTCCTGATACTGTGTTGGTTTTTGATGTGGCTGTGAGATGTCCAGATGTAGGTGTTGAGTTAGACAGCTGTGTATGCAATAGGGAACTCAAGGGAATGATGAGGTTGGGCTACAGATACAGTTGTGAGCCTAGAGAGGGGTGGTGATGATTGCCTCAGAGAAAGTAGTTGTGGCACACAGGCTTTAGTTGCCCACGGGGTGTAACATCTTCCCAGCCTAGGGATCAAACCCGCGTCCCCTCCATTGGCATGCAGATTCTTACCCACTCTCCCACCAGGGAAGAAAGACTTAGCTCTTTTAACAACTGTTAAGATACTCCTTTAATTTTGTTTATGCAATTCTTGTGTGCCTTTTCATTTATATTTTAATGATGCAACATTCAGATTTAGCTGTATATCCTCAACTTAGACTTGTGTTTACTAAGTCTGGAAGTTGTGGGTTGGTAAAGGCAGGGAGGGAGGGCAATGTTAAATGAAAGAATTTGACTATAAATATCTTTTGGCAATGCCTGATTAATATGGCTATTATTAAATATTATATAATATGTCAAGGATTTTTTATTATTGAAGAAAAAGTGCATCTTTAAATCATATTATAGTCCTCGGTTATTCATGAGAGGTATTTTGTAGAAACACATGCAGTACATCATTGACCACAAATTTATGTACTGCTTTAGCTAAATCACTTCCCGTTGTAGATACTCTTTAAAATCTGATAACTGAAACATATGTATTAAAAAAATAGAACTGACGTTGTATATTTCTTTTTGCAGAACTTTTTGCTTATATAGGTCAAAAACATTGATTCAGGTTTTTCCTAAAATCATATCTTTGCAATAAAGAATTGGGGTCGGTTGTGGTGGGGGAGGTGGGTGGGGAGATGAGAACTAATAAATTGAGCCTGAGGACTAGTTGTAATTCATGGGACTAAAAATAGTGGGAACAGAATTTGTATTAAAATTTTCAACATACAGAAAATTGAAAGAATGATGTAGTAATCTCCCACATTACCAATTTACCTACTCAGTCATTAATAACAGCACGTCATCATTGTTTTCCTTTATATTGGAGTATGCCTACATATACATGTTTGCTGAATGATTTGAAAGTCACTTGCAGACATCATGACCTTCTGCTTTTATTGAGAAATATTAGTGCTTATGAATGAGATGCAGCAGTTTCTACATTGTCTGACTGTGAATATATCCTAATGATTTTGTGGCTAGCTGTAATTGACTAAAAAGACTTATGGTGAGGGTCAGGTAGTGTAATCCTGTCTCTCAGCCATGGTTTACTTTTCCATCCATTTATCATCTGTCCCAGCCTGTTCTGGCTGCTGTAACGAGATGCCATGAGCTGGGTGGCTTATGAACAGCAGACATGTATATCTCTCAGTTCTGGAGGCTGAGAAGTCCAAGGTTTGGTGTCTGGTAAGGGCCCACTTCCTACTTGGCCATCTTTTTGCTGCAGTTTCTCTCATGTAGTGGAAGGGGAAGCGGGAACTCTCTGGGCCACTTTTACAAAGGTATTAACCTCATTCATGAAGTCTCTACTCTTATAACCTATTCACCTCCCAAAGGCCCCATCTTTGTGGAACATAAAATCTGAGTTCTGATTAATGAAATACTTACGTAGTAATGGTAACCAGAATAGACTCTATACTATGTTAAAAGAATGTTTCCTGTATTTTATAAATACAGGTATTTCAAGGTACTTGGGGGTTCAGTTTTATGTAGAAGAACCTGTCTCTGATTTGTAGGGGGGGTGGAGTGGGATTGCGGTTTTGCTGCTAGCTTACAGAAGAAGGCTTAATGCATAAGGTTGAGTGTGAGACATGGAGAAGGCAGAACAGGGTTTGTTGGTGGATGTTTATGTGCACAGGCGTCACTGGTTGCGCCTCCAGGGAAGAGTTCTTGAGAATTTCTGGTCAACTTCCATCGCCCGGTATGAAACAGCATTGAGAGCACAGGAGGCCAGTGTGGATGGCACTGGGTTGTGGAGAGAGTGTGGGTTTTCAACAGCGACTGACCAGTGCAGTGAGGAGCAGAGAGCCAGTTTCTTCAGGCTGTTTTTGTGAAATTGCCAGGAAACCTGCCTACAAACCAGTCCTAGTGGTGCAGCTTTGTCTATATTGATCGTTTGAATGAGCCATTAAGGAAAAAGAGCATGTTATGAAGCAGGCCAGACAACGGTTAGTTTTCATCCGCTGATGTCAGTAAAATTGAACGTGCCTCCCTCACTTGATGACAGGAAACACGTGGATCTGAGTCCACTGCAGTGACTTCCCCAGTGTCCTTTTCTTAAGCGCCAGTAGACCAAACAGGTCAGATGCCTGAGGAAGTGAACTGAGTATTTTTCTGTTGAGTAGTTTAGGCTGCTTCTCACAGGCTAGACTGCCCATGGTAGGGCAGTAGTGACAAATGATCCCAGAGACACGTCACCTCAGTGTTGTGATAACAGGCGGCACCAGTGGTCCAGGATCTGCTTTCAGGAAAGCTTTTTATTTCTCAAATAAGTGAGGTACTGAAGGACCCGAGAGGTACATGCTACCCTGGGTTTGTATTGCCCTTTGCTCTGCATTTTTGCATTGTTTCACCAACTCAGTGTGTGGGGGGGTGGGGGTGGGGGGTGTAAGTCACTTTAGTCTTGTCCAACTCTTTGAGACCCTGTGGACTGTAGCCCATCAGGTTCCTGTGTCCATGGGATTCTCCAGGCAAGAATACTGGGGTGGATTGCTATGCCCTCCTCCAAGGATCTTCCTGACCCAGGGATTATGTTTACTGCATTGGCATGCGGGTTCTTTACCACTAGCGCTACCTCGGAAGTCCAGTTATGAGAATAATAATGGATAATTAGGATTGACGTCAGAAGCTCACACATACATGGAAGGGAAAATGTTGCCTTTGTTTGGGAAAGACTCCCAGGTGAAGAGAAGTTGGGAAGGGTTTCTGTTCACAGTCTGACCTGAGGTGCTGTGAGAGATGACCAGAGGCCACTCAGGCCTCCAGTGGGCAAGGTTATGAGTGAGTCCTGATGAATGGGCCCACTTTGGGTGTCTAGTAGAGTTGAACTGTGGGCCAGCCATTGGCTGGCCTGTGGGTAGCGGGCCACTATTCTCCTTCTCAGTGCTCCTGCGGCTGAGGATCGCTCTCTACAGATGTTAGCTGGACTCTTGTGTGGGGTGACTGGAGAGTTTCAGCTGAGCCCAAGCAGAACCTTTGAAAGTGAAAGTTTCTCAGGTGTGTCCGACTCTTTGCAACCCCATGGACTATACAGTCCATGGAATTCTCCAGACCAGAATACTGGAGTGGGTAGCCTTTCCCTTCTCCTGATCTTCCCAACCCAGGGATTGAACCCAGGTTTTCCGCATTGCAGGTGGATTCTTTACCTGCTGAGCCCAAGCAAGCAGAACCTTTAGTGATGGGCCACATCTGCCCTGGAGGAAGGATCTGGCTGTGATGCTCACTGCTGCCCCCAGTGGTGGTGTGCTGGCATGCAAGGGCCAAGCACTGGAGGAGAGTGGGGATACAGTAGCCTCCCCACCCCATCCGAGGTTTCAGTTTCCACAGTTTTATTTACTCATGGTCAACTACAGGTGGAAAATATTAA
The DNA here is from genome assembly GCF_055505025.1 of Bos grunniens. Lineage (NCBI taxonomy): Eukaryota > Metazoa > Chordata > Mammalia > Artiodactyla > Bovidae > Bos > Bos grunniens. The sequence goes on from NC_141170.1 coordinate 76,430,018, forward strand.
ATGGAAACTTCCAGAAATAAACAATTCCTATGTTTTAAATTACACACCATTCTGAATAGTGTGATGAAATCTCACACCACCCCACCCAGGGCGTGAATCAACCCTTTGTCCCTCACATCCTGCTCCTCAGTCCCTTAGTAGCCGTTTCCGGTTATCAGATCCACTGTCAAGATATCTCAGTTTGTGTTCAGGTCACCCTCATTTTATTCAGTAACAGCTCCAAAGCACGAGAGTACTGATGCTGACTGTTTGGATGTGCTGAAGAGAAGCTATATGACACTTCTTTTAAGTTAAATGGTGAAAGTTCTTGACTTAATAAGGAGAGAAAAAACTGTATGCTGAGGTTGCTAAGATCCATGGTAGGAATGACTCTTTCTCTAAAATTGTGACCAAAAAAATTGTACTCGTTTTGCTGTTATATCTCACATTGCAAAAGTTATGGTCACAGTTGTGGTAAGTGCTGAGGGAAAAGGCATTGCGTGCATGTTAAGTCACTTGGTCGTGTCCGACTCTGTACAACCCTATGGACTGTAGCCTGCCAGGTTCCTCTGTCCGTGGGATTTCCCAGGCAAGAATACTGGAGTGGGTTGCCATGCCCTCTTCCTGGGGATCTTCCTGACCCACGGATCAAACCTTTGTCTCTTATATCTCCTGTATTGGCAGGCAGGTTCTATACCACTGGCAAAAATGGAAAAGGCATTGCATTTGTACAGTAAGATATTTTGAAAGAGAAAGACCGATTTTATAAACTTTTATCATATTGTTATAATTCTGTTTAATTGTTGTTGATCGCTTACTGTGCCTAATTTACAAATTTTGTCATAGATATGTATGTATAGAAAAAAGGCATAGTATATAAAGGATTCGGCACTATTTCAGTTTCAGGTGTGCACTGGGAGTCTTGGAACGTATTCCACATGGATGGGGGGACTGCTGTCCGTTGTGATTGCTGTCAGATGCCATTGCATGGAGGACTGGTGCATCTTGGCTTTGAGCTGTATACTGTGAAATAACACACTGTTTTATAGAAAGCCTCACCTTAGAAGTCCTGGGAGGAAGAAATATTAACAACCAAATGGTGTGAATTTTAGAGTGTATAGTTTTGAAAACGATTTGAAAATTTTTAATTTAATTATCCTTGTCACCCATACAGTCTGATTTATTTCGATAATTAAAGTGTAACATACTAAGGAAGAGACTGTAAAAATAATGTATAAGATTGTCATTTAGTCATAACTTTGAATTGGACTAATGCTATGCTATGCTAAGTCACTTCAGTTGTTTCCAACTCTGTGCGACCCCATAGGTGGCAGCCCACCAGGCTCCCCCATCCCTGGGATTCTCCAGGCAAGAACACTGGAGTGGGTTGCCATTTCCTTCTCCAATGCATGAAAGTGAAAAGTGAAAGTGAAGTCGCTTAGTCCTGTCCAACTCTTAGTGACCCCATGGATTGCAGCCTAACAGGCTCCTCCGTCCATGGGATTTTCCAAGCAAGAGTACTGGAGTGGGGTGCCATTGCCTTCTCCGGAATTGGAGTAATACTAAGATGCATATTGCCCCACACAAATGGCTTCAGAACCAGATTTCTTGATTTTGAATTCTTGCTCTTCTACTTACTACTGGGCTGATTTTAGCTTAGCCTGTTTGGCCTCAGTTTCCTCCCATTCCTATTACTATCATTGCTCTTTTCTGTACAGCAGATAAGTGCAGTATGCCTAAATAGTTCTTACAGTGTTGAGATGTAAGTAACTTTTATTTTGTCTTTAACAGGGACCTCCGAAACAATCTTATTAGTAGTATAGACCCAGGTGCCTTTTGGGGACTGTCATCGCTAAAAAGATTGTAAGTGTTTGAATTGCTGGCTTATGAATGTGAACCATTCCTTTTTAAGTAACTGTTAATGTACTTCAAACTTTAACACGATAAAAAAGTGGCTTTTTAATAATTTTTAGAAGTTCGTCTAGCCGGGTCTAAGATAGAAAAGCAGACTGTTTAAAGTAAGTAGCTCAGAAGGCAATTTATTTATACAGCAGTTTGATTTGTTGGTGGTAGATGGTTACATCCCTCTTATGGTAATAAAATGATTATGGTTGGCTTTGCCAGTGGGCATGATCTGTAGATGAGTTTCACTTTACGAATGCATTTAAACAATCTATTGTAAATGCCCTAAAAATTGAGGCCTCTTTCTATTAATGATTTCAAAATCTTGCCAATTTCCTATGTATTTTATCTGTATGTTATTTCAAAATCTAAAGACCAGTTTTTATTACTTCCGAGACTAAGCACTCTTGCTTTCCTTATCGTGTTCTTGTCACAACTACTTTGTGAGAGTGCTCATATTTTAGAGGTCACCTGGTGCTTAAGCCATGTGGACCGCGCCACTACCCTTCATTCCTTCTGAATGCGTTTATTGAGTGCTGACTGCTTACTATGCTTGGACTTCCCTGGAAGAACTCACAGACTCTTAGGGGCAAATCGATAGTGAAAATACATCCTAAATAATGTTACTAATCTGCCGGGGAAAGGAGGGACCACCTGAGATGGGAATGACCTCCATGAGAGCAGCCAGCCTTTAGACTTGACTTTGCTCCTGAGGGGTGAGTATGTATTGAAGAGTAACAGAAAGAGCACTGTAAGCAGAGTGGACACAGGTGTGAAAAGAACATGTTCTTTGACCAAAGCATTAAGTAGAAAGGGGAAAAGAACATTGGAATGTAAGGTTAGTCAGAAAGAGACCAGGCTTTTGATGACCTCCTGCCATGTTGAAGAATTTCGAATCTATTATTTAGACAGTGGAGGGCTGGCAAAACTTTTTCAGTATGGAGTTGATGTGATCAGATTAGTGACATCAGGGCTGCAGTGGATCAAGCTGGGTTTAGACGTCAGTGAAAGTATTATCAACGTATAGAAATGTAATTGAAGTGGAAGGACAAATCGGCATCAATTCAGTTCAACAAAAATTTATCAAGTTCATCCTCTGTGCCCAGTAGTGACCAGCCTCCAGAGATACAAAGGTAACTAACTCAGGAACCGCTTGGAAGGTTTGCAGTCTAGTGGAATTATGTACACCAACCAAGATCTTGGGTTTGGGTTTGGAATATACTTCCAGAGAGATGGAGCCCTAGCTGGTGTTCAGCTGTTAAGGGTCTTTGAAGCTGTTGGGACTTGCCAGACTGACACAAGCAGGAGCGTGGAACGTGGCCATCAACAGGCTACATGCATCCCCAGAAACAGTCCTTAGGGAGTGGAGGGGCAGCAGCCAGCTGAGCTTGATTTATAACAATGAGTCATTTTCTCTGTGCTTCTTACTGGGACAAACTGACCCCTTGTTTGGATGGAATGTGAGTCCTCACGTAGGGAGAAGGAGTAGGAGTGTAGCTGCTAGAGCTGCCCTATCAAGCTCTGGGGCTGAGGCTAAAGCATTTTTATTTCAACTGTCCCTCCTGGTGATTCTGATGCTAAAGCTGGAGAATTACTACAACTAGTTGTTCCAAGAGGAGGGAGGAGGGTGGTATCATATGGCCAGACAAGTCCACTTATTCTCACCTTCTCTGATCACGTGACCGTCCGTGTTCTGTTTTCTGATAATAGGGAGCTTAATATGATAGTATCTGCATGTTGAGGTAGAGATTGAAGGAAACTCAACTCTTAATAAAAAGCAGCTTCATCAGGCTCTTTCAAGCATACTGCAAAATAGCCTGTGTTCTCCATCAGTTCTTTATCCTTCAGTAAATAATTTTTCACATATTGCTATCCAAAATGAATTTAAAATTTTCTTGTTCAGTAGCACTTAATTTAATTACCGTGATTGTCCCAGATGTTGCTTTAGCATTTTTTCATTGCATTACACATTAAGTAGTCTCTGGTGCTCATGTCTAGGAAGGTAATTGTCATTTATAATCTTCCCACTAGAAAATTCGGTCTTAATTCCAAACAGCTAACTTGGTATACAGCTTGCAAGCTGAGAGAGTTCTGTATGAAAACTCCATGAGATAGAAAGGTATCTGCTAGTCACTTCTTGACTACAGGCACTTTTTCTTATGAGGCCTTAAATCATTCAGTTGTGCATCTCACTCAGCAGCTGCATATAAAGTGTTTCTGTCAGTGTCCCATGCCTTTACTTTATAGATAATTTGGATCAGGAAGATTAAGTCAGTGGCTTTCTGGAGAATAAACTATCAGAAGTAGGTAAAACCTAGACCCATTCAGTTTCTCTTTTGCTTTATCAACAAAATTCAAGCTGATTCTCAATTCAAATGAAAACTCATTATCAGTACCTAAATTCCATTTTAAATAGGTATAGCTGTAATGAAATTGTTTCCCAAAGAATCAATGGTAATTACACCATTTAAAACTCAGAACTGAGACAAGATAATGAATAGAACTCAAAATGCTTGTTTAAGCAACACTTCACACGATGATGCCTCATTTTCTTAAATAGTAAAGCCCAGAAATAGAAGGAAAATCAGCCGGAATAAAGAAAAGTCCCACACGATTAAATACTTAGCTTTAATATTCTGAGGAGCTAGAGCATAATGAATGTAGATAAAAACTTGTATTGCTTAACATATTTTTTTAAATCAAAAGTTGCCATAAGAAGGGGAAAACAGAGCTATGAAATTTTTGAATACTAGGGATTACCTAAACTAGCTTTTAAAATATCTAAAGGAAAAAATTAATGAGTGGGTACTGAATTCAAATATGAAGTCTTTGTAATTTCTATCAGACTAATACCTCCCCCCCCATTACCAAGTGTATAATTTAGAATCTGACAGTTTTAGTTTAGAAATGGTTGGTATAAGTCTCTAAAGAGTAACTCAGTGAAATTCAAAGAATATGTCCTTCTCTATTACAGAGAATAATACAGACAGTGAAGAAAATACGAGAAAACTATTTTTTAAAGTTTGGCTTAGAAAGCTTGTTTTACTTCTTTTATTGAAATAAAAAATGACCAATAATCCCAAATCTTAATAACTGAGAAAAACAAAGATTCATTGTTTTAGGGCTTTCATAGTAAATCCACTGATGGGAAATGATGAAAGCTATGCTCTCTTATTTGAAGAAATAGTTATCTCCTAATTAAAATAAATCTTAATTGAAGTATAAAATTGTGTTCACTGTGCTTGGTATGAATAAAAATAGTGTGGAAAGAACAAAATACTAAACTTATTACAGATAAAAGGGAAAAAGTTACCTACATTGAGGAGGAGAAAAAAAAAATGGTTTCAAAGTAACATTTGATAGGAACTATAAGAAGTTTAGGAGTGACTGAAAAAATATGGGCCATTACCTAGATATTGTGATAAAGTAATTTGGCTTGGAGCCTAAATGACAGATCTGTAAAGTAAAAGCTAGCTCAGTTGTTTTTTCATTACAGTCAAAACTTCTGAGTATTTAAGGAATGAAGTTAGCATTAAGTTTCACTTGTTCTTGAGGAAATAAAAGTTTGGGGATTGTGATAATGTACCTTTTTACCCGTTGTCTCTTGGATGTTGCCTTAGATCAGCTCTGTTCCCTAACTTACCAGCGTGATGAGCTGTGTATATCATCACAGGCAGTAAGATAGATTGGTTTTATCTTGAGTCATTTTCCAGGAGTAAATGGCTTTAAATATTGAGGGCACTGTAATTAAACAGCGGTTAGTTTTCTACGTGCCAGAAGTAAGTGAAAGCAAGGATTATTTCTTCTCTCAGTGCTGTACTTGAGATAGGTGAATATGTTAGAGATGCTTAAAAGAAAAGTCCTGTGTGATACCTGGGTGCCATTCTTGAATATGAAATGTATGAAACCTTCATTAACCAGGAGAACTAATTGAAGATACTTTTCCCCTTTCTCCTTAGGGATCTGACAAACAACCGAATAGGATGTCTGAATGCAGATATATTCCGAGGACTCACCAATCTGGTTAGGCTGTAAGTACCTCTGTCTTCCATATTATAATACAAGGAAGCATATGAATCAGTACCCACATTTTTATGACCACTTATTGTTTAACATTAAAATAGCAACTGTAGAGGTTATAGAACTGGTAGGGGGATAGTTCAGTTCAGTCACTCAGTCATGTCCAACTCTTTGCGACCCCATGGACTGTAGCATGCCAGGCTTCCCTGTCCATTACCAGCTCCTAAAGCTTGCTCAAACTCATGTCCATTGAGTTGGTGATGCCATCCAACCATCTCATCCTCTGTCATCCTGTTCTTCTCCTGCCTTCAACCTTTCCCTGGGAAAGATTGAAGGTAGGGGATAAGGAGCTGGAAATTTAATCATGGAGATATAATGTCATCAGAATATAATTATGCATGACATCCACTGCTCCACATACACATGCACACACGCGATGTAGTATGTGTGCATATTGGACCTAGAGAATAGGTCCATATTGAGACACATGATCAAAAGCCTTGATGGTTTGGGAAAATTTCTTTGAAGAGGTGAATATTGAGCTAATGGTCCAGATCCTTAGAAGGGAAAAGAAGTCAAGCAAATGATAGAAATCAGAGCGAGGTCAGTTTGTCAAGGTGAAAGCTGATAGTCTTATGCATAGACTGACCATTGAAGTCACTCCTCTGACCTTGTGTTTATAGGTGACCTCTCAAGCTTTTCTGTTTTTCATCTGTACAGTAGGATTAATAGTACCTCAAAGTTATTAGAAGGATTAATTAGCATTTGAATTATCTATACCTGTTTCTTATAATTTATATCTAATATAAATGGAGAACTTTGTATATATCATCAAATATATTTTAGTTTTATTTTTAAAGTTAAGAATCTGAGAATAACTAGAAGTAAGGACAGTTACCTGTAATAGAGCTTTATGCAAGAAAGGCAGACTGAAGCTTAGAACTGACTCAATCCTAGGAGGCCTCTGGAAGACATTGATGTGGGGAAATGGCATAAATCATGATTTAGAGAATAGCAATCTAGAAACAGGGTGCAGCATGCAAGGCAGGATTTTGAGGTAGAAGTTCTAGTTCTGAGATTGCCTATGCTGGGCTCTTTCCCTTTGTAGCTTTTTAGGATGTTTCATCTGTTGTGTTCAAGTTAACTTTGAAAAAGCCATATGGGCTTAAGTACTGAGGTTATTTCATCTCTACAGTAAGCGATGGGTCTCACTTGTCAGAATAGAACAAAGTACTCTTGCTCCTCAGTCAGCAAATTCGTATTTTTCAGTGTGCCCTTTAGCTCCGGGGGAAAGATAGATGGCCCCAGTATATGTTTTTAAATAAAAGATTGACTTGGTGTACAGCTTTACTCATTGCTAGAAATCAGTTAAATCTATTACAGTGTTCTTTTTTTGTAAGTGGATTACAGTTTTGTTTCAGTGCCTTTATTATATCGAGAGTTTTTAATTTTTGTTTTTGAGGAAAGTGTAAGAATTGGCAACCTGAGGCATTTATGGAGAAAAATGTGTTATGCTTTTGAGTAGTTATGAATCAAATAGTGAAAGAAGGAGTCTGAGGTTTACCATTTTCTTGACTTTAGTTCCAGATGGATTTATAGCTTTGGTCTAGGGATTTTTGACTCAACAGCAGAAGTTCTTTAGGCAAAAGTGTTGTTTTGGACAGTGCTTACATTAAAGCAGGTTACTATACACTTACTTTCTTGTTTTTGCCTCCTGCCTTAAAATCTAATATTGTTGCAAATTTTAAAGCCTGGATTGTCTCTTACGTTTTTACCAATTCTCTGATACCTGTGCGAGAATTTACAGGACATAGAACATAACGGACATATATCCAGTGAGTCATTAAAACATAGAAATAACACTACCAAGTTTCCTACTTTGTGATTGATTGAGATAATTTTGTAGTCCATGTAATAGTAGATGATAGCCCTCTTAAATGCAGCAGTATGGCACATATAGAACTATACCTGACATATCCTTCAAATACTGTTCTAAGAAAAATTAAGACTTCCTGCATGGCTCTTTGGGTAAAGAATCCACCTGCAATGCAGGAGACCCAGGAGACATGGGTTCAATCCCTGAGTCGGGAAGATCCCCTGAAGAAGAAAATGGCAACCCACTCCAGTATTCTTGCCTGGAAAAGTCCATGGACAGAGGAGCCCGGCGGGCTACAGTCCATGGGTCACAAAGAGTCGGACACGACTGAGTGACTGAACTGAACTGAAGAAAAATGATCAGTACTAAACACATAAACATAAACACATAGGAAAAATTAGCAGTTGTGGTAGCTTCTTAGCATTCAGGAATGCTTTGCAGTGGAGTTGCTTGTGATCATTTGGGTTGACATAGTTCTCGAGCATTGAATCAGGAACCTTTGGATGGGTGTTCTGTGTGGGCTGCATAGCTTTCTGGGCTGTCTAAGCCAGGTTGTATGTTGCTTGTAAAGGCTGATAGCATTTGGTATTTCAGATATGGAGAATAACATTTTCATTCTAGCAAGTGGAAAAGAGAGTCTGATTAGTTAAGGGACATGTAGTACATTTTTAGGTTAAGAGTCAGAGAAGCTCTGTATTACTAATATTTCCCACCCTATAGAGTAAATGTGCAAAAGAAATAAGTCTAGAGTAGATTACTGTTCTAGCTCTTTCCTCTGCTACCTCTTCAGCTTAACTCTTTGGGTTACCCTGGAACTTTGGACCCTTAGACTCACTTGGCCTCTTAGCCAAGGAGCCTGGAAACCTTGGCAGAAGGCCTGTAGCATTCCCACCCAGACTTCTCATTGGCGATTTAGTGTAAAAATTGAAAAATGACATACGTCAGAGTGTTCAGTGGACTTGGGTGTGGTAGGCAAATTGATTGAATCTGTGTATTGATCTCTGCCTTTATTGATGGAGAAGTTCTGGGAAGTGAAGCCATCCTCCCAGAGGTTCCCACTCTAACCCTAGGAGTAACTGGCAGAAAAAGGATGGAACTAATAACGGACTCCAGTGAAGTCTCTGTCGTTCACTTATGAAGTTAGCTTACAGAGTAGTTGTTAGGAGATCCAAAAAAATCAAAACTTTGCTTTTAATTTTCTTTATGAATTTTGATCAATTTAAAACCTGTGTTTTTCCTCTAAGAATTATACCTTTAATATTTTTCTGTCAATCGAGTGATATTTATAAGAACTTCCTTTCTACAATTTAAAAATTACTGTTGTTAAGTAATAAAGCCATATAGAGAGATATGTAGGAAGAGTTGAATTTCCCCTTCATCTGTTCAAACATACCCTTCTGAGATAGCATATACTGTCCAGTGTATATATTCTCAGACTTTTCTATTGCCCCTGCAAATGTGTAGGCATCCGCACAGGGCTTTAAAAATGTGCTATACTCTGGACTTCCCTGGTGATCCGGTGGTTAAGACTTCACGTTCCGGTTCAGGGGGAAAGGGTTCGATCTGTGGTTGGGAAGCTAAGATCCCACATGCCTTGTGACCAAAACCCCAAACATAAAATAGAAGCAGTATTGTAAAAAATTCAATAAAGACTTTAAAAATGATCTACATCAAAAAAAATCTTTAAAAAGTGTATTCTACTTGACAACTTACTTAAAAAAATTTTACCAAGGTACCATTATCTTTTTAGGAGAATACTTTTTAGGAGAATACCGTTATCTTTTCAGGAGAATGTTTTTGTTCGTGCTTCTGACTAGCTAACAGAATATTCCACAAGTATAGAACAGTGCGCTGTGCTTAGTTGCTCAGTTGTGTCTGACTCTTTGCAACCGCATGGACTGTAGCCCTCCAGGCTCCTCTGTCCATGGGAATTCTCTAGGCAAGAATACTGGAGTGGATAGCCATGCCCTCCTCTGGGGGATCTTCCCAACTCAGAGATTGAACCCAGGTCTCCCACACTGCAGGTGGATGCTTTACTGTCTGAGCCATGACGTAAAAGAACAGTATGATTTAGTCAATTATTCCTAAGTTAAAGGAGGTACCATTTGATTCATTACCTCCTCCTTTAACAAGTCTGCCCTAGTAAACATGCCTGTACATACACAGATGCTGCATCGTACCCATTTAACTTACAGGAATGCAAATATCTATTTAACAAAAAGTAAGTGAGTAAAAATTAAGTGAGAGAGTAAGAAACAGCATGAGTGGGAGTGGGTGGATAATTCACCTGCCACTCCATTCAATGAGCTGTTTTAGGACACAAGAGAGTGACTTTGCTGTGAACATTGTCATTCTCAGTCCCATGATGCTTTTTTTGGTATAAACATTTCAGAGTTGGAATGTGCTTTTAATGTATTAAGGGCTTCCCTGGTGGTTCAGAGGGTAAAGCGTCTACCTGCAATGCAGGAGACTCAGGTTCGATCCCTGGGTTGGGAAGATCCCCTGGAGAAGGCAATGGCACCCCACTCCAATACTCTTGCCTGGAAAATCCCATGGACAGAGGAGCCTCGTGGGCTGCAGTCCACGGGGTCGCAAAGAGTTGGACACGACTGAGCGACATCACTCTCACTTTAATGTATTAAAGTATATGTGAATTTTTATGGTCATCAGCCAGTTACTTCACTTGGTGTCTAGCCAATCAAATAGCAGTTTGTTCCAACACTGGGGGAAAAATTGCTTTGTGTTGGGATTTACTGGGAGGATGGCATGTCTTTCTCCAATGTGATTCCTTCCTCAGTGATTTCCAAGGAAAAACAAATTAATAGTACCTAATAATTACCATAAAGTTACCTAGCAGTTAGAATCTAATGGTTCCTATAAGATACAATCATTTTGTTTATACTTAAATCCTATACTTGTAATATATATTTTTATTTCCAATGACTACACTCTTTCAAACATCTAAAAATTACAAATAATTGTACAGGGAATCTCCATGTACCCATCAGTCAGTTTCAACACTTAGTAACTCAGAGCCTATCTTGTTTTAGTTCCACATCACATCTCTTATCTTCCCACCTACATTATTTACAGTAAACCCCAGTAATCTTATAATTTCACATAGGGTACCTTGATAAAAGTACAGTTGTTCATTTTAATTACATCCAGGTTACTTTCTTAAAATGTTATGATTTGCATTCCATCAGCTGTAATACCCTTTTCAAAATCCACATTTGGTGTTCACTCTGATAAGCCAAAAAAGAAAAAGGCATTGCTTTCATGATTCTTTAATGTAAAAGTATTCTTTTTATTTTTTAAGTTCCTTGGCAATTCTTTTATGAAGATCAAAATTATTTTACTCAGCCTCTTTTCTATTAAAAAAATTATCCTAAGATATATGTAAAATGAATTCAATAATGTTTTTACTGAAGTCCATTATATATTACTTTTGAGGGATTGGTGTTTGTGCAATGTTAAGTCTTCCCATCCAGAAATACGTCGTTGCAGATGTCATGGAAACAGCTGACCTCTGCCCTCTTCAAGTCTCTTCCCTCTCCCCACTGGGGAATCCTTCTACTCAGGTGTCACTTTTTTCCATGCTTAAAGGATTTAACTCAGCCTCTGGACGTGAAGCAGGCCTCCCTGCGGGTCTCAGGACTTCTTCGGTGAGAATTCTAGGTCAGACTATAGCATTCTTGATACTACAGCAGGCACTGAACAGATCTTGGTTGTGGTTGGGTCATCCTGCCGTTTTCCTGGAGCCCTTGGTAGCAGCTCCTAAAGCTGGGGTCCATGTCCTGAACAGCCAGCCACTGCAATTGAGCACCTTCTGTATACTCTGGCTTCTTACTGGCTTCCAGAGGTATCCAAGTAAATAAGACACACAAGCCCTTTCTGTCCTGGAGCTTATGAAAGTCGAGCATGGAAGAAATCACAAAAAAATGATTTGTACAAACTACTCATATAATAGCATAAGGTGTTCTACAATTTATAGCAAACTCTGTAAGTGTTTATATATTTATTAAAGCCACGATACAAGGGGAAACCAGAGAGGTTAAGTAATCTGCCCAAGGGCAACACTGACTTCTATCCCAAGTCTTTGATTAAACTCTGGACCCGTTTCACTCTTCCAATATATTTTAGTAGGTGACTGTCAGCTGCTGCTGGTTATTTGTACCATCCTTTTCTTTGTTTTTTAATTTTTGTTTCCTTAAATGAAACTGAGTGAACTCCTGAAGAGCAGTTCTAGTTGCAATGAGAGCATGATTGAAAATCAGGTTCAGGAACGTAACTTGGAGGTTCTACGTGTTATTTAACAGAAAAATCCTTATCCAGCAGTAATTTTAATTAATTTTATTTATTGCTTTATATAAGGTTAATTTTCTTCTTCAACTTTGGAGAAAATATTTACTAGATACTTCTTTCTATGAGATTTAAAACAACCTTCATAACTTCTTAATAACAGTATTTAATGATAGGATGTTTTAGGAAATATAATATAAAATGATATATAATTGTTCGCCTTTCTTACAGTAAAGTTATTTCCTTTTTTCCAGAAACCTTTCAGGGAACTTGTTTTCTTCATTATCTCAAGGAACTTTTGATTATCTTGGCTCATTACGATCTTTGTAAGTAAGAATTTTTTCTTCCTGTTTTTGTAAATGTATCTGAGTGTCTGAAAATTAAAAACAGTTATTATATGGCTTAAGAGACTTCATGGGAAAATTTTGTGATTTTGCAATAATTAGAATCTCACTTGAGAGTTTGCATTCACATTGAAAAACATACCATAAACCTTAATAATGTGTGTCAGGCTAGAGCAACCATTTTCTTCTTAGAATACTCTTATCTCTCTAATTTATATTTAAATAGGTTGGTAATTTTTTTCTTTGTGTTTCCAAATTAGAAAATATTTTGTTTACCTAATTAAATCCCCAAAGTATAAAATAAGCCTCCCTTCTTATGAAGAGTTTATAGTTAAGACTTATGTTGTACTTTGAGAGCTTTCCTGGTGGCTTACATGGTAAAGAGTCTGCCTGCAATATAGGAGACCTGGGTTCCATCCCTGGGTTGGGAAGATCTTCTGGAGAAGGAAATGGCAACCCGCTCCAGTATTCTTGCTTGGAGAATCCCATGGACAGAAGAGCCTGGAGAGTCTCAGTCAATGGGGTGGGTCACAAGGAGTCAGACACAACTGAGCGACTAACACTTCACTTCATGTTATGTTTTAGAGATTAATTTTATCCTGTGACTCCATCCCCAGACTGAATTCACAGCTTATTGCTGATATTTTTAGGCATGCTTATGTAGAATGTCTGCTTTATGAAGTCAGTGTATGGTCATATTTACACAGTTCTCTGTAGCTTTAAAATTGGCTGAGTTTTTTTTTTTTTACACCCAAAACCAGTTTTGTTAAGTGAGAGATTAGATTGTCTAGGAGTTACTTTCGAAGCTTACTGTATTTTCAGTAGCATTAATATGTCTCAAAGCATAACTTTTACTGATTCCTATTGGAATTACAGTTAAATACAATGGTTTTTCAAATTTTTATTGTGACATACAGACTTGAGTCTCTTTTTCCAGTGAAAGATGTCTTCTCTGCCAGATGCCTGTTTGATGTATGCTCACTTCTTATCTTTCCCCCCTTCCCCTCCCCTTTCTTTTTCCTTTCCCTGCCCTCCTCTTCATCTTTAGTTTTGTAAATTTATCATTTCAGTCTCATTTAGCAGCTTTCATTGGAATAAAGCCAATGGGTTAGGTGCTCAAGGGGCTTCTCACCATTATGGCAGACATATGTATGTACTTCTAGAATCCCTACATCAAACTTTTTTTTTTCTTTTTTTAAATTTAATTTTATTTTTAATACCCAAAGTATTTTTTTATTGAGGTATAGCTGATTAACAATGTTGAGATAGTTTCAGGTGAACAGTGAAGGGATTCAGCCATACATATACACGCAACCATTCTCCCCAAACTCCCCTCCCATCCAGGCTGGCACATAACATTGAACAGAGTTCCATATGCTATACAATAGGTCTCTGTTGATTATCCATTTAAAATATAGCAGTGTGTACAGGACCTTCCCAAAGTCCTTAACTATTCCTTCCCCCCAGCAACCATGAGTTCTGTTTTCTGAGTCTCTTTGTGTTTTGAAAGTAAGTTCATTTGTATCATTTCTTTTAAGATTTCACAATAAGGGACGTCATGTGATTTTCTCTTTCTCTGAGACAGATAATAATTATCGCATAATTATAAAAAATAATTTTTTTGACAGGTATTATTTTCATATGCTTAAAAATTTGCAATCATTTTTCAGATCAAAGTAAAAGCCACTAACTTGCCATAGTGAACAGGCTTTGGATCATCTTGTTCCCTGACTCTTCCCTGATCTCAAGTCCAGTCAAGTCCCCCTCTTCCATAGTAATCCTCTAAGATGCCAGGCAGACATGCTTCTTCTGCCTCAGGGCCTTTGCACCTGTGAGGCCCTTTGCCTGGAAAACACTTCCACCAAGTATCACCCATGGCTCTGGGACTTCCCTGGTGGTCCAGTGGCTAAGAGTCTGTGTTCCCATTGCATGGGGCCTGGATTCAATCCCCAGTCACGGAACTAGATCCCACATGCCACAACTAGGAGTTGTGGCTCCTACACTCTGCTTCAAACTCTTATCTGGTCTTTTTGGTACTATTAACATTCTTACCCAGAAAACTGCTTTTTAGTGAAGACATATCCTTTTAGTGGGCTTATGTCAGCCATTTCTGTGAAGTTTAGGAAATAAAGACTGCAAAAATGATCTGACTTTTGAAACCCGAGATAGCAGGAATGTAAGAAGTATTTTCATGCAAAAATTGAGCAAAATTGTCAGTGCTTATAAAAGATAATGCTGTAAACTCACCAGAAGGTGGTTCTTAGGAATTAGAAGTTAGTCATCCTAATCAGAAAAACAGAATATAACCATGCGAAGCAGTCATATGTTGCTTTATGCTGTCAGAATTAAGAGTTTGCAGACATTTAAGCCAAGAACATGGCAATGATGCTGGAAGAAATGGGGAAAGCTTCAGTTTCCAGTAATAGTGCCACAGCCCTGATGACATATCCATACAAGTTTGATAGACAAAAGGAATGTGGATGTGATATTCCAGTACCCTGGGCTTCAGAAGTATGTTTCATAGATGATGAAACGATTTTGTTCACATACCATCTTTGATTGAAAGCCGAGTCAGTCCAGGATCAGGTGGGAAGGGATTTTGGGGTCAGACATTCGACATCATCTTGCTGGGAAGGAAACCATAACCAGTTGATGGTACAGTATGTGCCCTAGGTGAGATTAAGCAGCTGTGTGCTTGTCACGCAAAGACTAAGCCAATGTAAAGCAAAAGTGCAATTTAATTCATTAACCATACTGTCTAAATTGCATTTTGTGTGCTACAGAGAATTTCAGACTGAGTATCTGCTGTGTGATTGTAACATACTGTGGATGCATCGCTGGGTAAAGGAGAGAAACATCACGGTACGGGACACACGGTGTGTTTATCCCAAGTCTCTTCAGGCCCAGCCAGTCACAGGTGTGAAGCAGGAGCTGTTGACATGCGGTAAGGAAGAAAAGCTGAGAAACAGTTAACTGTGTTTGCTTGCTGCCATGTGTTTCCTGACAAACTTCAGAATTCTTTTTATATGTTGGAACCGATTGTAGCCATCACTCTTCATGAATTTGATAATATTCAGTTTTTGTCAACAGTTAAGTCAGTTGAATTAAAAAATGTTTTTTTCAATTGGCATTTAAAGTTCTTAGGTTCTGAACAGCTTTCTTAATGAAATTCAATTTCAATAAATAGTATAGATCTTCATATTTTCTAATAGCAAATCAGTAATACGTTGATAGTGCTAAAATCTCAGGATGCAATCATGCATTTTATTGATAGGGTATGAATTGATACAGCCTTCTTGAAGGGTGGCTTGGCAGTATCAGTGTTCTTAGAGAATTGGTACAACTTGATATAGCTAATTCTGCAAGTAGGGCTTAATTCTTGAGAAATCATCAGCTATGTGTGTAAATCTTCAGATTTTATATAAGAACATATCTTAAATTCTGGAAAATAGGGCATTGGCTTACTTATGACAGTCCATTCAATGAAATAGCATATTTGTTGAAAATCATGATTTTCCAGAATACCTGAAGACTTGAGGGAAATAATACATTTACCATGTGTTTAATGAAAAAGAAAAACCAGAAAAAACAAGAAACAGTCCTTATAATGATAGAGGGAGGTTCTAGTTTAGTCTCTGTGCTTGGAAATAAACAACCCTATCAGTTTTTTCCTTTTATTTTCATCATCATTGTTGTTTCACATGTGAAGTATGCTCATTGGATTAAAGATTTATGAAAAGAAATAATGTGTACACATAAGAAATCACCTTGGTGTACACTTTAAATATCTTATAATTTTGTCAATTATACCTCCATAAAGCTGGGGGGAAAAAATGAAAAAACTGAAAGAAGGAAAAAAAAAAACAAAATCCATACTTAACATTCTTATCACTCATAGGTAGCTAACATCAAAGATACCTTGGTATACATATCAATTTTCTACCTTTTTATTATGTTTTATCCAAAATACCATACTCTAATATTATTTTGTATCATTTTTAAACTTGAAATAATGTAAACTTGTTTCCTCATCATACTGATATAAAAGATGCATACCAATTCATTATATATATATAGCCATAACTTTTATTTTTACATTATAGGGATATAGCCACAATAATTTCTTTATTACTGCATATTTAGGTTGTTAATTTCTCTCTCCATAAACATTAACAAGATTAATTTCCTTACGTACATCTTTACGTATTAGCTATTTAGGATAGCTTGCTACTAAAAGTAGAATTGTTATGTTAGAGACTGAATATTTTAAAGGTTTTTAATGGGCCGTGATATTTGTGTACGTTTTGGCATATGTAGTTTAAGATTTCCTTCTTTTATTTTTCTTATTGGAAAGAAATATATCAGCTTTGTAAAAGTGACGTGAAATGGTTTAATTTTAATTTTATTTAATGGTGTTTTCATCTTGGATCCTCTTAATTCAGCAACATCTTTGTTGATGGTAAAACTAGAATGCTGATTACTGAGGAATTTGTTTTTCCATTTTTAAGATTTCAATTCGAACTTCTATAATTTTAAGTTCTGTAGTGTGAATATAGTATTTGTTTACTGAGTCTTTGTTCTCCTGTCTCTAGACCCTCCCCTTGAATTACCATCTTTCTACATGACTCCGTCTCATCGTCAAGTTGTATTTGAAGGAGACAGCCTTCCTTTCCAGTGCATGGCTTCATATATCGATCAAGACATGCAAGTGTTATGGTATCAAGACGGGCGAATAGTCGAAACTGATGAATCCCAAGGTATCTTTGTTGAAAAGAACATGATTCACAACTGCTCATTGATTGCAAGGTAAACTTTTTTAGATGAGGAATTGTCTCTGTAGATTTTATCATCTCAGAAATTGTAATGTTTAGTTGACGTTTAAATTAATATTTTACCTTCTTGCATTTAAAAAGCAAATGTCTGACATTTCTTTTTCTGATCGTTATATATCTTTGAAAGTTATCTTTTGTTTATCTTTTCCATCTAGTTTTGGAGGTAAAAAAAGCATAAGGTAGAAGGGAAACACTTTAAAAGCTGGAGACTTTTTGTTTAAAGTTTTAAGAGGAAAAAATGTAACCTTTTTTTTTTTTTTTTTTTTAACCAAACTTAATTTCCAACTATTTCCTGCTGCTATTAATAAGCGCAGAATTTCACTTCTAGGAATCACCTAATTTTCACTGTCTTATGATTAATGTTGCATTTTAAGATACTGCCTTTTTTCATCCTGTTAGTATAAAACAGTATACTACCTGTTAACCTCATGGTTGGTGCAAGTGCCACAATAGTTAGTTTGAATGAAGTTAAAGTACAAAAAACAGGATAAAAATAAATGTTATCACTCATTGTATTTTATTTTGGTGATATGTTAATCTGTAGGCATTGAATTTTCTCTTTCCTGCTCTCTGCCTCTGTCTCTGAGTATCTCTCCAAGCCTTTTCTATGTTTTTCTCTTTCCTTTTTATCAATTTTATGACGTTAGACCTCAACTTGAATATTTAAGGATAGAGCTATAACTTTCTACTGAGGTACTTTATGTAGTATTACAAAAGTGCATGAAAAAACTACCAAGAAACTAATAGTTCTCTGAGTTCAGTCTCAAGTCTGGGAATTTTGAGGTTTGAATATTCTGTTTCATAATTTCTCTTTCTCTTCTGAGATTTCCTTAGAAGCATATTTTCATTTATGTCTTTGAACTTTTATAGTAGAAACCCTTAAATCCTTGCCTCTTAGTATCTGGGTTATATGGGGGTCATCGCCCTGCTTATTTTTTATGAATATGGTTTATATTTTCTACTTTAAAAAGTATTATTTATATGTCTGGTAATGTTGGATTGTATCCTAGATATTGTGAATGATTTGCTGTGGAGAAGCTGACAAAGTACAGCTTATGGGACAAATCTGGCCTATTAATTTTTTTAATAGTTTTAAATGGTTACCTATCAAATGGTTATACAGATACCTTCCAAATAGTATTGCTTCTCAGTCAGCAAAACCTAAAGTATTTACTGTGTGGCCTTCAAAGAAAACATTTGCTGACCCCTGACTCTGGATTCTTTTGTATTCTTCTCAAAGACAGCTGATTTTGTTTCACTGAGCAGTTAGCTTTTGGTTAAGCTAAAACTCCTGGACCTGGCTTTTGTGTAGTAGGCAGCCACTGAAATCTGCTTGGTGTTTGCTGTGTCTGCATGTAGGTCAGGGCTCAGTTAAAGAACTGGGTGAATTATATATGCACAAGTTTGGGCTTCTAGCCAGGCTGCTTTCACCTCTGTCTCTGATTTTTCAACCACTCAGATTTTGAGTTTCTTTTTGAATAATGCCTGCCCTTTGGCAAAAGTCATTAAAAAAATTTCCTGGTTACTCCCCAGTGCCAATCTCTTTTTTCTAAAGTCAGTTCCTCTTTGGCTTCTGCTCACTTTGGACCACTCACCATGTGTTCAGATAGTTGACTGTAGTTTGTCTACAGCTTATAGCTGTTAAATGTCGGGAGTGTGGTTTGATAGGAGCCAAGAAAGGAATGTCAATCCACTCCAGTATTCTTGCCTGGAGAATTCCACGGACAGAGGAGCCTGGAGGGCTACCGTCCATGGGGTCACAAAGAGTCAGACACGATTGAGCAACTCACACTTTGTTTGACTCTACTATTACCAGAAGCAGAGTTCGCTTACTAGGGGTTAAGACTGTTAGGAATGTTTTGTGTATTCTTTGCATCAGTGTATTAAGTCCCAGTGAGAAGAGTCTGTTACATTGTTTTTACTGTGGTGATAATTTCACAAGTGTATACATATGTTAGAAGTTACCAAATTGTAGACTTGAAGTAGTTTATTGTCTGAGTAGACAATAATTGACATATAGTATGCACCCCACTCCAGTACTCCTGCCTGGAAAATCCCATGGACAGAGGAGCCTGGTAGGCTGCAGTCCATGGGGTCGCGAAGAGTCGGACACGACTGAGCGACTTCCCTTTCACTTTGACTTTCATGCATTGGAGAAGGAAATGGCAGCCCACTCCAGTGTTCTTGCCTGGAGAATCCCAGGGACGCCGGAGCCTGGTGGGCTGCCGTCTATGGGGTTGCACAGCATTGGACACGACTGAAGCGACTTAGCAGCAGCAGCAGTACAACAGTAGGAGAAGGCAATGGCACCCCACTCCAGTACTCTTGCCTGGAAAATCCCATGGACGGAGGAGCCTGGAAGGCTGCAGTCCATGGGGTAGCTGAGGGTCGGACACGACTGAGCAACTTCACTGTCACTTTTCACTTTCATGCATTGGAGAAGGAAATGGCAACCCACTCCAGTGTTCTTGCCTGGAGAATCCCAGGGACGGGGGAGCCTGGTGGGCTGCTGTCTATGGGATCGCACAGAGTCGGACATGACTGAAGTGACTTAGCAGTAGCAAAGCTTTAAAAATGTAATAGAACTCTTGTCTGAATAAAAGCTTTATTTTTTAAAGTTTTACTGAAGTTTAGTTAATTTATAGTGCTGTGTTAATTTCTGCTATATAGCAAAGTGCCTCAGTTATATATATACATACTTATACATATATATATACACACACACTTTTTCAGATTCTTTTCTATTATGGTTCATCACAGGGTATTGAATATAGTTCCAAGAGCTTCAATTTAGGCTTCTTCAATTTTGTAACAAGTAACCAGATTTACTTTATAAATTCATTTCTCTGTCATGTTTAACTTAATCTAAATTCCATTAGCATTAAAAAAATTAATTCAAAGGATAGCAACTTCGCACAATGGTTTTTTGTTGATAGGAATACTTACTAAAGTGAAAGTCTTTCATATGAAGACTGGGAAGTCCTTTACCTGGAGTTAGCTCCAGAATAATAGAAAGTTGTAGGAGAAGGAAATATGTGGTTATTGGATTGGGTAGCCTCATAGACCTCTTGATTCTTCATTGGTCTTTGCATGTCATTGAGCCTTCATTAATAAGAACTGGAGTTTGTATTTTTCCTGGACATTGAAATTGAAGCTACCCCTTCTCCTTAAATCTCCTAATGTGTTGTGTTGAGGATTCTTGAAAAATTTATTCTGATAATTGGTTTTAGACATTGAAGGTATTGCTGAAAGTTATCTTTAAAAAATGTTAGGACCATTTTCCCCAGAGCGTGTGCTAACATGCTCTGGGATGCTACAGTGAGTGGACAGAGGTGCTGTGGGGTATTTTGAGTGTTTGAGCATAGTGATACTGGACATTCCTGGACATCTCACAGCTACCAGCTCCGGGCAGTTAGGGTGTTGACATTACATCATGCTGCCTCCCTTTTGTTTGTGTCGCATCTTAGATACTGGTATTTTGACAATTACTATGGTACAAAGCAAGTACTGTATGAAAATCATTGTGGAATAAGAAATAGAGATATCATTGTCTGATCTGTATCTGATTAATTTTGGAGTGCCCAGTAAGCATGCGCAACCCATTAGGAAGCAGTTGTGGTTATGTAAGAATGAAATATTTATTTTAAATTGATTTTTTTTTTTTTCAAATGGCTGTAAGGTATTAGGACATATATACACAGTTTTAGGATTTCGTGTAGTCATTGCAACCACCCTAGGTGTTTCTTTTAGGCTAGGGGCACTGTGAAAGTTATCTAGTCAGTGAAGGTACCATGAACTGAGAAAATATGGGGACTTCTGGATTTGAGAATGCTTTTTATTGCCCAGAATTTTTATAT
The DNA here is from genome assembly GCF_055505025.1 of Bos grunniens. Classification (NCBI taxonomy): domain Eukaryota; kingdom Metazoa; phylum Chordata; class Mammalia; order Artiodactyla; family Bovidae; genus Bos; species Bos grunniens. The sequence goes on from NC_141170.1 coordinate 76,451,130, forward strand.
ACTTCTTCCTGGTTCAGTAGAGTCATATAAAGTAGAATTCTAGTTGGCAATGTTTTGGTTATTTAAATTTAATGTCAAACTCTTCTGTGTCGTTTTACCTTGAGTATACCTATTTTAATATGTTAATGTATTTAACTTAGTAAAGATGATAAACATTTTCTTTGGTTCAAAATCACAGTCCCTCAAAGTCTTTATTAGAGCATTTATTGTTGTGTAGCCATTAATGATTTAGGAAGCTACAAAAATGTATAGTAACTTCAAGACAGTCTTTAGTGAGTTAATTAAAATGATACATGCTTTATGTCTAATGATTTATCTGTATCTACATAAAAGCAAAGTATGATAGATCATGTGGGGGGAATAAAGGTTAATTGAAGATTCTGCCATTTGCTCTTAATTAATAGGTTTTATATTAGAGAATTATGATGTCATCTTGAAAGTTGAATTTTCTGACAGCTGTTCAGAAATATAGCTGTTATTAGAAGTTGAAGTATACTTTTAAATGAAAAGCTACTTTTTTAAAAGCCTTAATTGGTAATTTATTAAATCTTTTTAGAGACTTAATAGGTTTCTCCCCTTTTCCATAAGATATTTCATTTTAAATATTAATTACACACTTTATATTAGTCTCCTTCATGCTTGAATATTTTCCCTAGAATTCCCAAGATGTAACTTGGTAACTTCCCTGCTAGTTTTTTAATTGTTAGGCTTTTGATTTTTTTTTTTTTCTCTTTTTTCTTATTGCAGTGTAGTTGATTTACAACGTTGTGTTGGTTTCAGGTGTACAAAGTGATTCAGTTAGACCTGTGTGTGTATAGATATATTTTCCAGATTCTTTCCCTTATAGGTTATTACAAAATATTGAGTATAGTTCCTGTGCTATACACTAGGTCCTTGTTGGTTGCCTGTTTCATGTGTAGTAGTATGTATATGTTAATCCCAAACTCAATTTATCCTTCTTCCCTCCTTTCCCTTTGAGAACCATAAGTTAGTTTACTATGTCTGTGGGTCTGTTTCTGTTTTTATCCCTTATATGTGAAATCTAAAGAAACAGATACGAATGAACTTAGATACAAAACGGAAAACATAGCCTCTCCATTAGTTTTGCTGAAGGCAGTGCTGTGATGTTTCTGTTTTGGTGCTTGGTTTCCCTCTGTGGCATGGCCTGCTCTCCCTTTTCCTGGAGTCTCAGTGCCACTGCCCTCCATTCATTCTTATGTTACAGCCAGCTCTTGACTTGCTGCTGAAGTACTTAAACGGAGGGATCGTTTTTTTAATTCATTTTTATCTAGCAAGCGCTTAGCCTCCAGCACACATTCATGTTTGCTAAATGCATGATCGAAGCACATGTTGTCTCCCTTCTTGCCTAACCATATTTTCTCTCTTTAAACTCTTTCTTCATGCAGTGCCCTAACCATTTCTAATATTCAGGCTGGATCGACTGGAAATTGGGGCTGCCACGTCCAGACCAAACGTGGGAACAATACAAGAACCGTGGATATTGTGGTCTTAGAAAGCTCTGCACAGTACTGTCCTCCTGAGAGGGTGGTGAACAATAAAGGAGATTTCAGGTCAGTGACTTGAAGAGTGCTGAAAGGGGCTGATTTGCCCCAATTCTTTTTATTCTCAAAGGCATAAGTAAGTAAGTGAGTAAGTGAAGTAGCTCAGTCGTGTCTGACTCTTTGGGACCCCATGGACTGTAGCCTACCAGGCTCCTCCGTCCATGGGATTTTCCAGGCAGTAGTACTGGAGCGGACTGCCATTTCCTTCTCCAGTGGATCTTCCTGACCCAGGGATTGAACCCAGGTCTCCCACATTATAGACAGACGCTTTACCATCTGAGCCACCACGGAAGTATAGATGTATGCAATTGGTCTCCTGTCTTCAGTAAGAATTTGAGAAATGTATTCACATATATAATAGGATCACTCTAGTGGCTCAGGACGGTAAAGCGTCTGTCTGCAATACAGAAGACCCAGGTTCGATCCCTGGGTTGGGAAGATCCCCTGGAGAAGGAAATGGCAGCCCACTCCAGTATTCTTGCCTGGAAAATCCCATGGATCTCGGAGCCTGGTAGGCTACCGTCCATTGTGTTGCAAAGAGTCGGACACGACTGAGCGACTTCACTTTGACTTTATTCACATATATATCCTTATATATCTAAGGACTGCCCTTTAGAATGGTGATTTCAGAATCATTTATGGAAACTAAAAGTAAAAACAGGTGCCTGAACTTTATCTCAGATCTATTGATTGATGAGTCTCTGAAGGTTGAGCCAGAAGTGTTTATTTTTATTTTGTAGTTTTGTTGTAGTAGTTAAGAACCACTACCTTAAGAAACATTTTGGAAATTCCACTCAAATAATGTGAAATTCAGACAGGTTAACAGCATTTCCTGTTTCTGAGGGGCTTTTTTTGGATGGCCTTTGGAAGGTTTTGTTGTGTTAATTCAGTTTTAACTGCAGACAGTCAGTAGACATTGTACTTAGCAGAAACACACACCCAGTCAAGAAAGCTGTTGGGTGGCCTGAAAGCTGGGGAGCCTCTAGTGTTGGACCCTGTTAGGATAAGCAGATTGACTTAAATGCTGTGGTTTTGTTTTTGCTTTTTAATAGAAAGTTTAGAATTTGTGAGCGGTAACAACTTTTACTTTAGACTCCCCTTTCTTTCAAAGTTGCTTTAAAACATTATCTTTAAACTTATTATTTACCTAAAATGCTTTATGTTCAGGATTTTAATAATCGGTTTATAGTTAATATAAATGAAGGGAAATATGTAGCTCTTTAAAGCAGCATAGAGATTTTTGAATACACGGTTGGTTTACACTGTCTGTGATTGGTATTTTTGCTGCCTTGTGGCTATAAATCTGATTTTTAAGGATAAGAAAAAAACTCTTTGTTGTTATTCTTTCAAGTCCAAGGTGAAGAAGCAATGACAACTTTAGCTCAGCTAGTTCTTCATTGATTTTTTTTTTTTAAATTGCCTTTTGACTTTCCTTTCTCCTCCCCCATTTAAAATTCTTCTGGATAATGTGTGCGTGGAAATCATAATTTATTGTTGCCAACAGATAAGTCTTTTATGTGGATTAACTGTTAACTTGTAATATTTATACAGTATACTTTGAAGTGAAATAGATACCATTTGTTAATTTTGTTACATTCAATGCCTTTATTAAATAATCATAGGATATTTTCTATTTATGGTGTATTATCTGTCTTTACTCATAGTTTTGGAGTGTTTTCATTTTTAAAAATAGAAGAAGAATCTGTTTAACTGATTAATGAATTATTTATCTTTTGACACTCCTTAAGATATAATACAGTTAGAACTTCTACTGCATTAATAAAATTTAGTTTAGCATTGCTTGATCTATTTATACAGTTTTTGATAATGCATTACATTTTGGTGTGGCTGATATTATAATTTAGAAGTTCATATGTTGTAAGTCATCTGTAGCTTTTATTAAATACATTATTTTCATTCCCAGTTTTGGAGAAATAGAGCTCAAATAACAAAGATTTCTCCCAGTCCAGTTAGTGCTGATTTCACGCCAGCAGGTTGGTGTAGTCACTTGCACAGTACCTATGCAATTTATCTGGGTTTCACTCAGATAAATTTGGTTGTATATGTTATTGGATGTTTTCAAGACCACCTCCCAAGTGCAAAAGTTTGTTGAAAGGACTCACAGGACTCAGCATGCAGCTGTGGTCACAGCTCAGATGTAGTGATGTAGTAATATACCTAGCCGGATAATAAGGGGAAAAGACACAGATGGATTCTGGGGCGATCAGTGTGTAAGTTCTTGATTATCTCTGCCTCCCAGGAGGCTCATGCAGAGCCTACCCCTCCTCCAGCCTTGAAAAGGCAGCAGCCTCTGTATAGTTTTTTTGCCCAGGGAAGACGATTGGAGTCTCAGCATCCAAAACTCCTGTTGGGAAATGTTTATAAAGGCAACCTCTGTCTATCTCATTCCAAAACTTTAGACCTTCAGGGTGAAAGCAGGTGCTCAGCACACACCATATGGCTTCCCCAGACTGTCTAAGTAAAGTGAATCACTCTTACCAGTTAACTGTGAACACAAAAAGCCCCAAATTCCTGGGTGCCACTGAAGGGCCAGCATTGCAGGCAGGCCACTTTAAGGATGGCAGTCCTTTCTGCAAGTATACTGTCTTTCTGTGAAAGGCCAAATTCTATTCATACTGGAAAAGATTCTGACCCTATATACCTAATGATTGTATAAGCCAACGATACAGTAACAGTAATTAAAGAAACATAAGACCATTTGGTGCACCATTTTTCTTTTCTGCTTGATAAGGTACAATTTCCGTGGTTGTATTTAGAATATTTTAGGAAAATATTCTGTTATGGCATTAAAATTTTTTCAGCTGATACCTTACAATGGTTTTAGTTCATTTTAGCTTTTTTTGTTTTTGCCTTTATTGTTAAAGGAGTTCTGTTTCTTCTGGATTTTCCTCTGATTCCGTGCGACACGTCCTGATCCTCGATTTTCCCCTGCTGTTACTTGTGTCAGCGTAGGTTCTCTCGTGTCTTCGTCTCTCTAGGTGGCCCAGAACACTGGCGGGCATCACCGCGTATCTGCAGTGTACTCGGAACGCCCACGGCAGTGGGATCTACCCTGGGAACGCACAGGATGAGAGAAAGGCCTGGCGCAGATGTGATCGAGGTGGCTTTTGGGCGGATGATGATTATTCTCGCTGCCAGTATGCGAACGATGTCACTAGAGTTCTTTATATGTTTAATCAGGTAACTGGAAAGTCTTCAGATCTGCTGAGGTTGCTAATAAGACGTGGTGCTCACACCAAATACATAAGTTTTTTTTACTATTAGTAAAGCGTAAGGATTTGGTGTCTATACTTTCGTGGACTGTGTCTTTGGGATCAGACCTGTTCTTCTCAACCAGTATTCACAGCCCTCTCTGGCATTACTCTTCCTTTCCAGGTATGGCCTGGCTTTATGCCTTTGCTTGAATAACTTAGCATCTGTATCCCCAAACAGAATCCCAACCATTCTTCAAGAGCACCTGGGAGGCCCCCTCTTCAGTTCCTTTTATAATCCCTTTGTCACAAGCGATCCCTTGTCGTGCTTGTCTTTTTAGTGTGCCTTTTCTCATCTCTGCTTCTATGTCTTTTTAAAAACCATAGCCGATTATAAGCAGCTGGCAGGTGGTTTCTTTTACACATTTTCTTACGCTTCTTTGCACCTGGTATACACTTTTTGTAATGGTTGGTGCTGAGTTGTGTTTAAGTCAATAATAAACAAATGAAAAACATTACAGGCCGTGCATGGCAGTATAGATAAGTGCTAAATAAGTGGTTCATACTCCCAGGTGGCAGGAGTTCCAGGGGAGATGTTGATCCCTCCTGGCTGGAATACTTGGGAAAGGTGTTACTAGGCAATTGGAATTGAGTATATATAGGATTTGGATAGATACAGATCAAGAGATGGTGCAGGCCGCTTCCCTGATTTTTCTTTTTCTTTTTAAACTTTTAACTTTGTTATTTTTATCTTTTGGCTGTGCTGTAGCATGTGGGATCTTAGTTCCCTGACCAGGGATCAAACCCACATCCCCTGCATTAGAACCACTGGACCACCAGGGAAGTCCCTCCCTGATGTGTTTTTATGTGCTGTTTTATTTCATTCTAAGTTAAAAAAAGAAAATTCCTTCAGTTAGTTTCCAATAAAATTTGTCTTAGTTTTGGAAAAAGCATTTTGCGAAGGTCGTAGTGAATCGGTGATAAAGAGTTTTGAAATTGCCATGTTTTGAAATGCAAAGATAAGGTGCAATGTGGGAGACCTGGGTTCGATCCCTGGGTTGGGAAGATCCCTTGGAGAAGGGAAAGGCTACCTACTCCAGTATTCTGGCCTGGAGAATTCCATGGACTATACAGTCCATGGTGTCACAAAGAGTCGGACACGACTGAGCGACTTTCACTTCACTTGCTAAGTGCTTCTTTTTTGCCTTTTTAATACAGATGCCCCTCAATCTTACCAACGCTGTGGCTACAGCCCGACAGTTATTAGCTTACACTGTGGAAGCAGCCAACTTTTCGGACAAGATGGATGTTATATTTGTGGCTGAAATGATAGAGAAATTTGGAAGATTTACCAAAGAGGAAAAATCAAAAGAGGTATTTTCTGGTTCAGATTTGTAGCATATAGTATGTCAGCAAATGGTCATGTGATAGAGCTGACTCTCTATTTTTAAAGCCTACTTATGTTTGCTGTATTTGAACTAAATATACCTTTTAATTTCCAGAATTGTCATTGAGAAACCTATGCTCCATCTGTCATGGGAACTTGTTGGGAGGAGTAGAGGTGGATTGTTAGTTCTTGGCAATAAGGTACCAGGGTAGGGCAGAACCAGCCTGTGAGAAAGCAGCTTTTTCTGCATCCATGGTGTATGTGAGTCGGGCTGCATCTCTCAGGCTGACTGGGATTTCCCTTCTCCCCACTGGTGTGTTTTCATCTTTCTTCTTTGTTTTTTTTAAAAATCACCACTTAAATTTATTGATTGAAGATGTCTTTGTATGCTTAACAATTTACAATGTTCAGAAAGTAGAATCTTTTTTGTTCTTCTATTTATTTTTTTAAATTTAATTTTAAATTAGAGGATAATTACAATATTGGGATGGTTTCTGCCATATATCAACATGAATCAGCCATATGTGTAGATGTGTCCCTTCCCACCCCCTCTCCACCCCAGCCTTCCCGGTTGTCACAGAGCACTGGCTTTGGGTTCCCTGTGTCATACAGCACGCTCCCCCTTGTTCATCCTTCTTCATGAGAGTTTTAGTTCCCCAGATCTTGTGTTAAATTGCTTTGGGAATGTCCTAGAGAAAATGTAAGACTATTTTAGCACTTTTAAAACAAAATTCCAAATGATTAAGATACACGAGGCATGAAAATTTAGTGACTTTGAAAAGAGGCCATGTTCAAACTATGATATTCCTGTCCACATGATACCCTTTAGGGGAAGACATTGACAACTACTGTTTTCAGAATCAGTGAGCAGCAAATAATGATTTGAATAAGTTTTTAGCTGCAGATTAACATGTTCTTAAACTTTATTTCCAGCCAGGTGAGAGCTTTTATATAAACTGTTTCTCTTGTGATGGAATCATATAAGAATGAATTTTTGAGCTAGAATAAACCTAGATTAGGTCATACACTGAAGCCTAAAGAAAATTAAACAATTTCTCTAAGGTTTTAGAGCTAAACTATGCAGGGCTGAAAACAACTCGAGAACTTTGGCTGTCTAATCCAGCAGTTTTCTGCTGTATCATATTTACTTTCTAGAAGAGCTTTGCTCTGTCATAGTATTCCAAAAGTACTGTGGGGAAGACACTGAACTAAACAAAGTCTTAATATATTTCTTTATGTGGGGCATCTCAGATTCGTTAATGTGCTAAAAGGTGGTATTGGTTTGGCTAAAAAGTTCATTCAACTTTTTACGCACAGTGGTATGGATAAACCCAAATGAACCTTTTGGCCAACCCAATTAATATCCCTTGTTTCTCTACATAATTTAACCAAGGGAGTTTTTTGCATGTGGTACCTATTAATATCTGGCATTTTGGTGATAAATTTTGAAATTGCAGCTCTGTACATTAGGTACTTTACTTGCTGTAGTGTAGCTGATAAAGGAAAGAAAGTAGTGACATGCTTATAAATGGGATTCAGAACACCAGACCACCTAATGATGACATGGCATTTCACTGTTGCTATCTAATCTTCAGGCCTTAGTTTCCTAATGAATTGTTCCTTTGCTTGATTCTGTCCTTGGGCCATAGCCCGCTTCCCATGATGAATTTTTCTGGTGCCGGGAGGAGCCGTGTGAATCCTGGCTCTGTGGTAATCCTGCTCTCCCTTGTTGATTATAATCATAGGTTAGCTGCCCACATGATTAGAAGTCATTCATGGAGGCTGGATGTTTCAGGGCACTAGAGTAATTGGAATGGCATTTGGAATCTGGACATAGGGAAAGGTCCTGCCATCGTGTGATAGACCAAAGTTTACCCCCTTGCTGCCCTGTTCTGGTGTGAGGGACTTCTGTACACTTCCCAGGTCGGGAGCAGCAGTGTGGTGCCCTGAGGTGTACGTTTCATTGTGTTGCTGCTGTGTGGGAAGAATGGTCTGAATCTTTGTTGCTTTGTCATGTTCTTAGGGGGAAGCATCTTGTTGAAGACTGGAAGTGGACCTGGTTTGTGAGTTATTAACCATGGACCCTTTGTTTTTAAAATGAGACATGATGCTTGCCCTGTTTAACTTGCAGTTAAACTCACTGTTTACGCAAGAGAGAATATAGGTGAAACTATTTTTATCATTGCAAAGCTAGGACATACTTTTTATAGGGTTAAGAAATTAGCATTTTTTTTGTACGTGTGAGGAATTTTCATCTATCTATCTATTTTACTTGAAGTTGAGTTGATGTGCAATACTTTCTGTTATAGATGCACAACATGCAGTTGCAGTTCAGTCGCTCAGTCGTGTCCTATTCTTTGCAACCCCGCGGACTGCACCATGCCAGGCTTCCCTGTCTATCACCAGCTCCTGGACCTTGCTCAGACTTATGTCCATCAAGTCAGTTATGCCATCCACACATCTCATCCTCTGTCGTCCCCTTCTTCTCTTGCCTTCAATCTTTCCCAGCATCAGAGTCTTTTCCAGTGAGTCAGTTCTTTGCATCAGGTGGCCAGGTGGCCAAAATATTGGAGCTTCAATTCAACATTAATCCTTCCAATGAATATTCAGGAACAATTTCCTATATGAGACTGGTTTGATCTTCTTGCAGTTCAAGGGACTCAAAAGAGTCCTCTCCAACACCACAGTTTAAAAGCATCAATTCTTTGGGACTCAGTTTTCTTTATGTCCAACTCTCACATCCATACATGACTACTGGAAAAATCATAGCTTTGACTATACGGACCTTTGTTGTATATATATAACATAGCCGTTCACAATTTCTTTTTTTTAATTTATTTATTTTAATTGGAGGATAATTACTTTACAATATTGTGATGATTTTTGCCATATATCAACATAAATCAGCCATAGGCATACACGTGTCTGCTCTGAAAAGTAACATTCTTATGATCTCAGAAGCTAAGAGAGAAGTCCTTTAAAAAAATACCACCAGACTGCTTTAGTTACTTATCTAAAAACTTACTTTGAAGGAGATTGTTGTCACTTTCACTGGCTGACATAGAAGGTGAAATTTTAACTATCTTTGGAAACAAATGATGGCAACCTATTAAGTATAAATAGAAAAAACAGGAAATTATTCAGGATTGAACAATTGAGATATAAATGTAAGATTACCTTTGATGCAGTGACAGACATTTGATTCTTTGGAAGCTTAAAATTGCAGGCCAGAGCTTTCCCGGTTTATTGCTATGTTAAGAAGAAATCATAAGGCTTAAGGGCTCCATTTTAAGTTAATTAACACTGCATAAAATTATGCTAAGGTATCTTAAAATGCATATAGCATAATTGGGCAATTAAATTGATTTTTGTATTATATCCAGAAAGTTGTTGTGCTGTGGATTTTTTCATAAACAACCTGGGATTGAGTCTAGCCAACACAAGCTGGTACTCTTGTTGTCTTAGGGTGGGTGCTGAAAACTATCAAACCGCCAGATCTAAATGAGGTATTTACTGGGGTCTTTTAAAAAGAGCCGAAGGTTCTCTGTCAGATAGTGCGTGTTCCATATTTACTGTAGTGATTTCTCTTATGGAAACAAGCATATATCCATTTTAAAAGATGAGAACATCTATGAAGATTAGAGTTAGTTATGTGTTATAATTTTCTTACTGTGCTCTAGTCTTAAATATGTAAGGCATGCACCTCACATTTTTATGTATAGAATTTTTAAAATTCTTTCATTTATTTACTTTAAGGTATAATCACATCTGTACTGGTGAGTTTCTTTTTTATTTTCAATATTTTTAATGGTTTTTTCCTTGATCTTACTTGTCAGACTTCCTGATACTGTTTATATTTTCAAAGACCCAGCCTCTGGCTTTTTGATCCTTCTGAGAACATGGTTTCTCAAACTTGCATGGGGCCCACGATTGGTACCAGGTTCCGGGTGCGGGAAGCCTGAGGATTCGTATTTCCTCTAAATTCCAGGTGATACTGGGCAATGTCTTTGGCACAGGCTTTGAGCACCTCTGTGAAGTGAAGTGAAGTGAAAGTCCCTCAGTCGTGTCTGACTCTTTGCAACCCCATGGACTGTAGTCCATGGAATTCTCCAGGCCAGAATACTGGAGTGGGTAGCCTTTCTGTTCTCCAGGGGATCTTCCCAACCCAGGGATCGAACCCAGGTCTCCCACATTGAGGACCACTGTAGTATATTTCTTTTCTATTCTTAACCTCCTTTTAAAAAAATGTTCTCTTTGGGTTTAACTTTTTAAAAACTTTTCAGACACTTGTTTTTTTATTAGAAAATTCCTAAAATGTAGGAGAAGGAATATTACTGTTAACACTCTTGTTTTACCTTTCACTGAATTTCGACAGTTTTCGGCACTTATCAGTCTTGCTTCATCTCTCCTGTCCACGCTTTTTATGTTTTCTGCCCCTCCTTCCTTCTCTCTTCCCCTCTCCCTGTGTCTCTGTGTGTCTCTGTCTTACTCTGTGTCTTTCTGTCTTTCAATGCCGGAACATTTAAGAGCACATTTTAGGTGTCATATTTCATCCATAATTTTTTTTTTTAAATTGTAAGGAACTTTAAAATAGAACCATGATATGGTTATTATATCACCCAAATGAACTCAAGTCCTTAATATTATAAAATATCTAATCCGTGCTGTTTTCCTTGATTATGATTTTTCTTTAAATGTGGACCTTGTGTCTGGTTTCCTTATGAAATTCATTCATATAATTTTCTAGTTGGTTTTGTGGGATTTTCTAGACAGACGGTTTTGTCCATAGACAGTAGATAACAGTTGGTTTGTCTGTTTCCGTATGAAACACATCCTGTTTTTCTGGTTATACGTCGGTGAGGACCTCCAGAACTGTGCTGATGCGTGTTGGTGACAAGTGGTCTTCATGAGAGTGGTATGATGTGTCATTATTATGACATGATATATGGTATGATGTGATACTTATGTGCTTCTGCTAGGTGCTGGGGGGCTATATCAGTGTTAGGGGGTCACATTGGAAGTAGTTCTCAGCTTGAGGTTTCTCAGACCACAGAAAAAATGAGAACTCTGTTCTCAGTCCTGTGTGAAGGTCGACTTGTGTTGACAGATGGACAGGGAAGAGATTTTTTTACCTCTTTCCTACCTTGTGCCAAAGTCAAGATGGGCAAGTTTCAAGTTTCCTTGCGATTCCCTTCCTTCCAGGAGGCTGGTTTAATGCTGGTTGGCCCTGACCCTGCTGGTGTCCCCTTTGGCTTATCAGCTTTATGCTGTGGTTTTCTCCTGTTAGCCTGTGTTGGCAGGGCCTGGGTCTTACATGGAAGTCAGAGCATAGTCTGTGGTCAGCTGAGCTCAGCCGCAGAGCTCTTCGGATTCCTGTTGTTTTGCTGTTGGCCTCTCGTGGAGCCTTTGTTTTCTGAATGGTCAGTGGTGCATTTAAAAGGTAACTTTTTTTCCTTTACCATTTTTCACTTTTATCAGGAGAATTGTCCATAGTACTTAGTCCTCCATGCTTCCAGAAAGGGAGATGCATGTACAGTTTTGTCATCGGAAAAACAAGATCTGCTTCCAGTGGGAGAGTTGGAGGGATCGTACAAGTTAAGCCTTGCCATTTGTTGTGAAGGTATGGCTGAGGATGTTGAGCATTTCACTTGGTATCTCTTTAATAGTGTTCTTCACGTGTTCTAAGAATTTTCTTTATGAAAGTGACTGTCTACTTGGAGGAAATATTCTCCTTTTCATTAATAATTGAACAGTTATCTTCACTGCCTTGACTAGAAACACGTCAAGAATCAGTTTTTCCCCAGTCCCATTAACTCTGCCATTGATGTGTATTTTAACTTGAGTCTTTTTTTAAGCCTGTGTTTCCCACCAGGACTTCCCTGGTGGCTCAGACAGTCAAGAATCTGCCTACAATGCAGGAGACCGTGGGTGTATCCCTGGGTTGTGAAGATTCCCTAAAGGAAGGAAATGGCAACCCACTCCAGTATTCTTGCCTAGAGAATTCTGTGGACAGAGGAGCCTGGCAGGCTACAGTTTGTGGGGTTGCAAAGAGTTGGACATGACCGAGTGACTTAACACACTTTCTCACTCTCTATGTATGTTTTAATTTAAAAAGAATTATCTTTTAAACATTGTTAGGCTATTTCAGATACTTTCTATAAGGCAATAGAGAATAAATGCAACTTTTATTCCCTGTGACATTGTTTTCAGTCTTTTCCCCTCCCCACTTGTTTTCCCATCGCCATGCTCTTTATTTTTGTACCAGAGTGACACCCGAGCTTTCATCTGATGACCATCACATTTGGACCTTTTGAACACTGACTACTTACCAAGCTGAGCAGCGTTCAGTTGGGGTCCCCAGGCCCTCAGGATGCTGAAGCTGGTTAATAATGCCATAAACACATTCTTAAAAATTTACTTTCATAACAGAGCAATTCCTTCATTAAAGTAATCAGGGCATATAGCATACTTTGAGATGGGAATGATATCAATACAGCTATTTATAATTAGGAAAAACCATGAAGTTTACTTGAACTAAAATAATGACATCAACTGAGTTATTATTTAGTCGAGTTTGAACTGTGTGTCAGTTCTGGACTTTTCATCTCCATCTCAGCTGTCCCCAGACAACTTCTCAGCATACTGCCCTGTGGTATATGTGTCTCTAATTTTTGCTTCTCTGGTTATTAGAATTGCTGAGGTACCCCCTGCTGACTTTGTGCTTGAAACAAGAATGTGGGAAGGGGCCTAGATTTCTTGGCTTTTCTCAAAAACTATATGAATTGCTTAATGAAGATATTTGCCTTCTGTTCTCTCTCTCTCTGTCTTTCTTAAAGACAGTTTTCATAGGGTTCTTGGTCTCATTTTGCAAATGGGCAAACAGAGACTTGGAGAGGATAAATAATTTGCTATGGACATTTAACTTGTAAGGGATGGTTGAACTCTTAACCCAGGAGAACTTAAGTCCAAGGCACATAAGCATACTCGCTGCAGTGTTATTTTATTCTCCTGTTACATTAAAATCAAATACATCAAGTTGAGTTTATGTGTTGTGTGTTATGTGAACCAACATCAGAAATTCATGAAATTTACAGGTGATTTTAATCTAGTTTTGCCCGGGATTGCAAACATAAATATTGAAAAGAGCATGAAATATTCTGCCTCTTACCACAGATGACATTTAATGGTTTCATTGTTGTTAATGTGGCATTTTCATTTCTCTCCCCTTTTATCTTGGATGAAGTGCGTTCACAGTGTTTTCGTTTGATCCTCACCCTGTGGTATGACAGATGGCAGAGCAGGTGCATGACTCCTCCGACCCTTCCGTGGCTGGCGTGGCCTTCAGGGAATGCGGTCGAAGAGAAATACGGTGCTTCCCCGCACATTGGTCACGGTTATTAAACTGTACCTGTGTGTCACATTTCAGGGATGCTTTTTTAATCCAGTGTAATTTTTCATGTACTGTTATTCTTTTTGTGTCCTTTTTTGCCACCATGAAGGATTCAGAACTACTTCCATAACCAAGCTCCAGAAGCATGTAGTGTTTCATGATTGCTTGCTATAGGGGATATTTTGGCTACAAAACTGTTTCTTTAATTCATAGCCTTTTATAATGAAATAATGGGAAAAAAAAAGCTTATCCTCAGCTAAGGCAACCACTTTTATTAGCTCTATACTTTCTTACAGATACTACTACTACTTATTTTTTTTTTTTGTTTTACAGTTATTGACACATGTCAAATTCCTTGGCTGGCATTATCTAGTGACCCATGGCTGTAGTTCCTTGATTAAAAAATAAACAGCTTTTCAAAAGAGATGATGTATCAGTTAGGTCTCATGTTAGAGTTTCATAAAGCCCATACATGTAGAACTTGTAAAGAAATTTCCAAGCTAGTTGTAAAATTGCTGATTTTTTTGAATACTTCATAAATATTTGAGGAGGGCCTTGGAGGAGAATTGGTATTTTCTTGTATTTGATCTTTTAAATTTTTACAGGCAATGGCCATTTCTTTTCTGATAGCTATAGAACATATCATACAGTGTCATCTCTTATTTATTTTTGTATACAGTTTTGAAAATACAAATTTGAAAGGTAAGAATAAGAGGTAAAAATGTAACCAAATTCTCTAGCTTCTCTGAATTGCCATTAAGAGGTGGTAGTTATTATTCCAGTTGCTGTATAAGTGGCTGATATACAAATGCAGGCGTCACCACCCATCTTCATAACTCCAGAAATAAGCACTTCTGTTAAAGTGAAATTTACCCCCATACCTATTGTTTTTAGGAATATATTCTGAGGTGCTGGTGTTTTCATGAAAGTGAAAAGAAAGTGAAGTCGCCCAGTTGTGTCTGACTCTTTGTGACCCCGTGGACTGTAGCCTACCAGGTTTTTCCGTCCATGGGATTTTCCAGGCAAGAATACTCAAGTGGTTTGCCATTTCCTTCTCCAGGAGATCTTCCTGAACCAAGGATTGAACCCGGTCTCCTACATTGTAGGAAGACGCTTTACCATCTGAGCCACAGGGAAGTCTGGTGTTTTCATAAATTGTATCAAATGAACAGACTCAGGATTCTACATAGTTTGATTATAGGTTCTTCTTCATTCTTTGTCAGTTGATCTTGTTCATGTCTTGGGTTTGAATGAGTTGCCTCTTGAGAGAATATGTGAGTCCATTAAAATTGGGTTTTGCGGTTAAATTCCATTACTATCTGTCATTTATTACTCTGTTTATTTCATCTCTTGCAGGTATCACAACCTAGTCACTTAAAAAAAATGTATTTAGTTGCTTGTTATATATTTTCTTGATAGATACAAACTCCAAAATATATCTTCTATGTTTCTCTCACTGCTGTATCTCCATTGCTTGGGGATAGTGTCTGGCTCACCTTGGTCCTCAATAAATATTTAGTCAGGGAGTGAATGGGTATTATATAGCTGTTGGCTTTTATACGAGGAGTTACTCTAATGAATGAGTATGAATATAAGTAGGACATTGGGGGCTGTCCCTGCCCCCAAGATGTTTATACTGGAATTAAAATAAGGACAGAATTGTGACACATGATGGTAACGGCAGTATGAAGTCAATTAACTGTATTTGAGTTGGGTAAGATGATGGGGCTTTACGGAGGAGATAGAGGCAGTTTTGCTGGGTACATTGTTCCTCTTTATATATGAACATGTAGACTTTAAAAATGTACCCCTCTTAACACTTCTAGAGCCTGTCATTCTCAGAAAGACTTATTTTGGGATGGAAATGGAAAAAAAAAGGAGCAGTAAAATTAGAGCTGTGTTTTGAATGCCTGCCATGTGCAAGGCATAGTTTGAGGAGCCTTATAGTTATTAGTGGAGCTTAATCTTCACAACATTCAGAAAAGACAGGATGGTTATTATCCTTGTTTCACAAATAAAGGAAGGTACGGGAGGTGCCAGCCCTGCTCCGTGGCTCGGGGGTGGAATCCGGTAGATTTCCGCAGGCTTGTCTTCTTCCTGAAAAGAAGCATGGGTGGAAAGGACTGATCTTTTTCCAGACCCACCTCAGCCCTCATAATTACACACCCTGGGAAGAGTATTGGAGACAACAGGGTTGAAAAGCTCAGCTGGACTCTTCTGGGGTGATGAAAAGACATCTGCTGAAATGGCCTTGGCAGTCTGGCTTGGCTTTGGGGCGTTTGAGGCTTTTTTCTTGGTTAGAGGACCTGCCAGCTTGTCAGCCCTCCAGTGCTACCTCCAGAATGCTTGTGTGCTCTAGCTCTTGTGAATGGTTTGCTCAATAGTAGACCCTCCTGGCAACAGGCTTTCTCCTTATCCTGGACTGTTCAGTGCACTTTTCTGAAATGAGACATACAAGTCACCAGCAACGACAGCCCATTGATATTTCACTGGTGTTGCCTGACAGATGTTTACATCTGTAAGTTACGGACTGACCTAATGAAAATAATTCAGGAAATGAAACAAACAAGCAGTGGAAAAGTGGACACTTATTGGGATTCATTTGTTTTTGTGACCATGTAAATCTAAAAGCATCCCTTGAGTTGGGAGACAGGGAAGAATCAGCTCATTCAAGATAAAGATAAAGGGAACCATGTGTGCACAGACTCACGTGACGGCCCAGCGCATACAGAGAACTCACAGTAGTTGGACATACCTAGGGTTTTAAACATGACAGGATGCTAAAGAGGTCACCAGTATATTCTTTAATTTTTAATTAAATTTAACTGAAGTATAGTTGATTTAATGTTGTGCCAGATACTTCTTGATCGTATTAAGTAATACTTACGCAAAAAGAAGATAAGTGTTTTTCCAGAGTGGAGATCTGTTTATTCTGAGAATCATGTGATTTTCTTCCCCTTGATTAATATAAATGCCTTTCTCCCCCGACTCCCTGACTGCACCCCCCAACCTATCAGTTTAAGTACTACATGTCACTCTTTTCCCTGATGATTTGGTGGTTACGTGAATACACTGTTTTGAGCTAAATATTACCAAATGGTTATAATGACTGTGCTCTTCCTATCTGAAGATGCCTTAATGAGAAATGAGTCAAGTGCCTGTTGGGTTTTCCTGTGGAAATTTAGACTGAATGCCCAGCTTAGTGTCTCATTAGGATTTTGATGATGTAAAGCCTCCTGTGTGGGCTTTAAAGATCTTCCTTTTCTCTCCTGCATGCCTGCTAGCTTGGCGATGTGATGGTTGACATTGCAAGTAACATCATGTTGGCTGATGAACGCGTCCTGGGGCTGGCGCAGAGGGAGGCCAAAGCCTGCAGTAGAATCGTTCAGTGTCTGCAGCGCATCGCCACATACCGACTGGCAAACGGAGCTCATGTTTATTCAACAGTAAGTGTCACGTTATCCTAGATTTCTAAGGAAAAGGTTCATTGAAAGCAGCTCTAACCTCAAAATAGATAGGTCTCATCGCCATTATGGGGTGAGTATTTTGTCACTGCTGATTATTACAGAATTTACTGTTCTCAGACATTTAAAAAGACAGTTTTGCTTCTGAATAGTCTGTTTTCTTGGTAACTGGGCTTAATTTGTAATTTGAACAGTTACCACCATCTCATCCTCTGAAACTTTCCACAACACAAATAAGAACACCATAGCCTTGCCCTCCTGCCACATGTCCGTCGTGCATCCTAGCTGATATTGTCTTCTGGGCCCTGAAGGATGTTTTGAGACAGTGCTTGATTGCTTGCCCAGGTTTCAATTTCAAAAGGGAGCTAGGATTCCCCCAACTCTTGTGAACCTATTGACATTTTTCAGTCAGTTCCACTTTGGGGGAAGTGAGTGATTTATATGTAATAACCACTCTTGGGCTTCCCTGGTGGCTCAGTGGTAAATCCGTCTGCCAGTGCAGGAGATGCGGGTTCAATCCCTGGGTTGGGAAGATCCCCTGGAGAAGGAAGTGGCAATCCACTCTAGTATTTTAGCCTGGGAAATCCCGTGGACAGAGCAGCCTGGCGGACTACAGTCCAGAGGGTTATAAAAGACTTGGACACAATTTAGTGGCTAACCAACAGCAATGATCACTGTGTTAAATAATCTTAAGTTTTGTTTGGGTAGAGTTTCTTGGTGTACTGCTTACTTTTTTTGTTCTAAAATGTAGATATGATAAATGTGGGAACTATGATAAATAATGCTTTATTTTATTCTTTTAGCAGTCATATTCTGCTCTGGCCCATGATTTTCATTTTCTAACTATTTTTAGTGGGTTCGTTGAATGTTTTCTACTTCCTCCTGTGATTTTATACAATTCAAAATTACTGTCTTTAACTGATGGAACCTTTTTGGTGAGACCATGTTTTATTGATCCTTTTGTTCAGTTAAGTTTAGTATTACTTTCTTGAATAATAAACAGAATGGAGGCCTAGACTGGCTCCTGTCAGGACAACATAGTTTAGGGTAGGTGCTCTCTCTGACCTTACTTGAAATGAGCTTGCCAGTTTGGGGGCCACACTTGGTCCTCCCAGATCATTTAAACCCATTTCCATCCTGTGCTTCAGCCTTGCTTATTACTCAGCACAAAGAGCTTCCTTCATTCTCCTGAGAACCCACAGGTATAATAGAGGGTGTAGTGGGTATTTGTACACCACTTCAAAGTATAAAAAGTTCCTGAGAAACAATATATCTACTTAGGACATGGCTTCAAGGGCACTTCAAAATGGCAGTTTTCTTTCAACTGAGGTTTTACATGTTTATCATAATTATAATGTGTCTTTGATTAATAAAAAATTTCAAATACAATTTGCTGGTAAGTATGATTGAATTTAGTACGATTTTTCACACTGTGTCATCTCTGGGGCAAAACTAAATGCAAAGATTTCTTACTCTTAAAAATTTGGGGAACCACCAGATATATTCTACTATATATATGGTACTTGAAAAAATTCTACCTTCTTATATTTAAAAATTTTAATCTTCCTGATAGATTCTGGACACCTTACATGAAGGTCCAATATTAAAAAAAAAAAAAATGTTTAAAGGAGAACTTTGTCCACATGTGGCACTTAGAATGGTGCCCTGCTTCCATAGTAAACGTAGAATTTACCATTCTTAAAGGAAGGAGTTTACCGCACATCCTGTCATCTTGCTGGATGTGAAAGAAACCGGTCAGCCTGTCACTTCTTATGTTAGCTCTGTCGTGGTTCTAACAGGCGGGAGTGGTGCCAGAAGCTCCTGGACGTGGGTGGTTGGTTGTTTGTATCGGCAGACCGTGGGTTTTGATAGACTCGCAAGTTCAGTCGCACTCTTGCATTGCTTAACATTGTCGGGACAGGTGCCATCTTTTTCAGGTGACTTTTCTGGCCTAATTCTCCCTTCAGAATCTGTTCATTTATTTCTATTTGGACTAGCACCTCCCTTCCTTTTCTGAAGAAAACTTTGCCATGAGTCTGTGTAAAGATTTTATTGGTGAAACTTAATGCTAAGTGTTGATGTTCCTGTGAAAGGAAGAAGTGTAAAGATGTTATGAAGCGTTGAATAAGGCAGCTTTTAAGTGTACTAAGATCATTATGACTTCCCTGGTGGCTCAGACAGTAAAGCGTCTGTCTACAATGCAGGAGACCCGGGTTCGATTCCTGGGTTGGGAAGATCCCCTGGAGAAGGAAATGGCAATCCACTCCAGGACTATTGCCTGGAAAATCCCATGGACAGAGGAGCCTGGTAGGCTACATCCCATGGGGTCGCAAAGAGTCAGACACGACTGAGCGACTTCACTTTCACTAAGATCATTAAGGGGGTCCACTGATTTCTCCAGCTGTTTTTTTTTAATCAGGATACTTCCATTTTCAACTTATAGATTCCTGCAACTACTCTTCAAATTATTAATTGACTTCTCATTTATATCTGATCTTCCATACTTCGTGACTTTTTTCCTCTTCGTGGGTATCTTGCTATTCTAGGACATCCTTCTGTAGTTGGCATCTTTTTTGATTCTGCCAGTTATCTACACAATGTCTTTGTTTAGTAAGAGCTCAAGCTTTGTCTTCTAGCTTATGTAGTATTTTGTGTTTTAAACTCTTTGAAAGTGCTTTTTCCCCCTATGTTATAAATCTTTTGTAACTCCTGTTTGATTGACTTTTGAAGTATTCACCCAATATTGCTCTGGAAGCTTATGTCATCAAGGCTACTGGCTTTACTGGGATGACATGTACCGTGTTCCAGAAAGTGGCAGCCACTGACCGGACAGGCCTTTCTGACTATGGGAGGCGAGATCTGGATGGAAACCTGGATAAACAGCTGAGCTTTAAGTGCAACGTTTCGAATACATTTTCAAGTCTGGCTCTGAAGGTACGTTATATTCTGTAGTCATTTAAGACTTTGTAGTTAGATTAGAATACAGTACCTCCATATCCATAGGTTCTGTATCTACAGATTCAACCAAACTGCAGATTGAAAATATCCAATTTAAAAAAATATCCCGAAAAGTTCCAAAAAGCAAAACTTAAATTTGCTACATGCTGGCAGCTATTTGCATAGGATTTACATTATATTTACAGTTATTTGTATAACACCCGCAGTAGGTATTTTAAGTAATCTAGACATCATTTAAAGTAAGTATACCAGAGGGTGTGCCTAGGTTATATACAGATATTATGCCATGTTAAATAAGAGACTTGAGCATCTACAGGTTTTGGTATCCGAGAGGATCCTGAAATCAGTCCTTCGAGGGTATGGAGGGTGCTGCACTTAAGTGCTCTGCTTTGCAAAAATAATCTTATGAAAGGTTGTTGGGAGGGAGAAGTGTATTAGAATTGCCTTTGTTCTTGTTTTGAAAGAAATTCAGACCAAGAAGGAACACATCATGGCCTTCATGGGCCTAGGCATTTTTGCCCTCTGGACCCCTTTCTGCATATGAATATATCAAAATTAAATTTTATGAGTGGAGTGGTAAAAGCATGAATATATTAGTTACATATTGAGACATTTTCTTTGACTTTAAAGTTCATTTTTATGCTGCTGATTTTAAAGACATGAAGACGTTTCTGTAGACTTCCTAAAAGTATTTGGTGCCTGTGGCTCTGTGCTCCTGGGCCTAATGGGAAAGTCCAGGCATTTAATCAAGCCATCTGTATATCAAGATTTTTTGCACAGAAGTGCACACACATGTGTGTTTAAATTGGGGCTCCCCTGGTGGCTCAGATGGTAAAGCATCTGCCTGCAATGTGGGAGACCAGGGTTTGAGCCCTGGGTCAGGAAGATCCTCTGGAGAAGGAAATGGCAACCCACTCCAGTACTCTTGCCTAGAAAATTCCATGGATGGAGGAGCCTGGTAGACTACAGTCCATGGGGCTGCAAAGAATCGGACATGACTGAGCGACTTCACTGCAGCAAGCAAAATTAAAAGCATTTTTATTGGTTTTTAAAATTGGGGGTTTAGGCGTGTTTTATTAAACTACATTGAAGCAAATGTTGGAAGTACAGTTTGACACCCTAATGGAGCTGTATTTTTTCATTGAGTTTTGTATGGCTATGTGTAATTGTGTTCTTGGTGGTTTTTAATTACACAGTACTTTTCTTTTTTTATAGTTTTTTCTTAATTATATTGCAAACAATATTCCATCCATTCCAGTCTTAATGCCTGATAGTAATCAAATAGGTCTTAGGTGTCCTGGTACACTGGAAATGCAATGAATATTGAATGAATGAATGAATGGATAAATGAAGAATTAATATATTTTGTCATACTTGGGTGGTTTAGTCTGATGGTGGGTTAGTCGCTAAATCATGTCCAACTTTTGCAATCCTATGGATTGGGAACCTACCAGGCTCCTCTGTCCGTGGGATTCTCCAGACAAGAATACTGGAGTGGGTTTGGAGTCACGCTTTACACTTGTGACCTCCATAAGGACAGCCAGTTTGCCTAATTTAGAAATAATCTTAACTTCTCCCACTGCCCAAGACAGCTATCTCAACTATATCAGAATGTCTAATGATAATATATTCCGAGGAATATTAGCAAGATGTATTTATTACTCTTGACTCTTGGAGAGTGTTTGCACCTAGCAGTGCAACTCCTTAATGTCTGCTCCTTTGCTTAGAGTGTAGTATTGGTAAAAACGTACTGCAAAAGGCATCGAAACAGCATCACACACAGGCCCACGAGAGAGGGGTGTGTGTCATTGAGGAACACTTAAAATTGATGAACCCTTCTATCTTAGATGATCACAGTTGGTAGGAAGGGATTAAAAATGATGAAACTCAACATTTCATCAATTTCACAACCTACCCCTCTGGGTAAGGAGGGTTTCTACCTGCTGAAGTAGAAAGCTTTAAATGAACACTCTTAAATTTGTCAATTTCATACTGTTCCATCATTTTAAGATCATCTTGTGGCCAGAAACCAAGGATGCATCACACTATTATTCATGCTTCATAGCTGGACATGCTTACACCGAGTGAAAAAGGACCATATCCTTCGTGATACAAAAGTCAGTTAAAAAATTTTGCATTGACAATGCAAAATGCCTTAGCATTTTAACAGAAAACTTTTACATTTTAGACTTTATATTATGGCAATTTTTACTCTCTTTGCTTGTGCTTTTTTTTTTTTTAAATGCCATCAGTGGACTAACTAGACATCCTGAAGATGTCATAATTGATTGTATTGCCCTTGGATGGGAGAACACGCTAGCATATAAAGTTAAACCCTTAAGAAGGCAGTCCTTAGCTGTAGGAGCCTAACTGGAGTTGTTTTCTACATATTTTTTGAATCTCTATTTGTCCTGTCTTTACTCTCTTTATTCCATCATAGCCCAGTTTGGACTTTCATTCTGTATTGCCCATACCATTGTGAGCTTCTGTTTAGTCTCTTGTATTTCCAGGTTCTTCTTAAAAATCTATGCTTTTCTGAAGCAGGGCACCCAAAACTGGTGCTCTGTGACAACCTGGAGGGATTGGGTGGGGATGGAGGTTGTGGGGGTGGTTTCAGGATATGGGGGGAGACATGTATGCCTATGGCCAATTCATTTTGATGTATATATGACAAAATCCATCAAAATATTATAAAGTAATTATCTTCCAATTAAAATAAATTGATTAAAAAAATATCCATGCTTTTCATACAGGTTGGTCTGCCTAGGGCAGTATTCAGCCAATGCATACCAATCCAACCATGGCAGTTAGTAAAATACTGAAGTGCTTCCTTACCCTTTAGTGAATAGCTGTGCCGTGGCCCCGCACCACCAGCCACACCCCCCACCCCCGGCCCCCACCCCAACCCCCGTCTCCTGAGTCCCTCCACAGCTGACATTCTGGATACTCTCCAGTCTGTCCACCCTTTAGCAACTGAAGGACCTGCAGAGCCAAGGACCTATAGGACCTTCCCCTCTCTTCACACTCTTTGATTGTGAATGTTATCCCTGGATCTGTCCAACATGGAGATGACTCTTGCAGATCCCACAATAAATTCTTCATGTCCTTTAAGGAGGCTGGCTGTCAGTTAACTTAATAATTTGGGATTTATCTGCCCTTGTCTAGTAAAAGAAAACTTCCTTTGTTGTCTTCTTCCAACCACTGACCAATTTTACTTAGGCCAGGCTCATGCTAATTCTTCTACTAGAATCCCTGCTTCTCTACTCCCCTCCCTTCCCCAGCTGCTTGGTTCTGTGATAACACCCAGCAGAAAGACGTAACCTTCGAGAATCCTAACTAATTCCATCTGGTCAATCCTTGCCTCTCCCATCCTCATCTTCATTTCTCTTCCTCACTCTGCTCATCTCTCTGTCATCGCATGTTACACACAGGGGCCCGATGGGCTTCTTATTCCTGCACTGGACTGAGGGTTGCTTGAGGTCAGAGCTGCTCTTTACGTCATTGATGAACTCCAGTGCTGGTTCTCAGTCGTTCAACCATTTGGAGATTGAATTACCTGTGGTGTGACTCTTTTAGCACCTGATCTAAATTTTTTCTTTACCAAATGCTTCCTTCCACTGTTGGTACCATAAGTCAGATTTGTTAGCATCACAAAATATTGCCTATTTTTTGTTAAATATTAAGAGCTTTTAGTAACTGTTGGTGTTTTGAATTCAGAAGGAATTAGTTCTTTAAAATTTTCTTGGCAGGAATTTGGAAATCAGGTTTTCTTTATGTATCTCACGTTTCTGTTGTCCCATCGAGGGCTTTAGCCCAAATAAAGTTTTCATTTCCAAGGCAGTTGTGTACATCTTCATGCTTCCTTCCTTCACATGTGCCCCTTTTCATGCCCTCTGTCACCCCCCTGCTCAGGGAAATCCCTGTTACTCTCTTCTAAGAACCAGCTCAGACGGCAGCTTCCTTTTTTTCCTCAGACAGAATTCATTGTGGCCATTAGTTCGTAGTGCTTTGTTCATTGTCTGGAATAAATAGAAGCTGATATGCTGGTGAGTTGAGTTAGAAGCTAGAAGATATGGCTACTAAAATGTGTTCATGTTCTGCTCCTCGACTTAAAAGCTGTGCAAACTTGGGCAAGTACCTTAACTTCTCTGAATGTCAGTTCCTTTCTCTTACAAAGGAATCATGAAGTGGTGTTAAACTCAAAAGGTTATTGAGAGGGTTTAATGAGGCAAATACGTAGACACACACAGCAGTGTGTGTACAGGACTAGCACTTAATAAACGTTAAGCTTGTATTGTTGTATTATTGTTGTTGTCTCTTCCTTGCTAAATTTTGAATATTTGAGGTCAGGGACCATGGCTTATTTCATTGTTTATCTCCAGATTCTGCACAGCGCCATGAGTAGAGGAATGAAACATCTAATAAACATCATTGAATAAAAATTAACGGCCAAACTTAATTAGTGAAGTCAGTTAAAAAAATTCTAAAGGCAAGCATAATCCTTGTTAATCTTCAGTAGTGAGATAATCAAAAGATAGAATGCAGTTAATAACTAATTATACATAAGAAAATAATTAGGATGTATCTGAACACCTATCTGTTTAAAATCCAGTGAATAGATAGTCAAGAAAACTTGAACAAATTACTGTTTCAGTCAGCTAGCTCTTTGACTCATTCTAATTTTA
Organism: Bos grunniens; assembly: GCF_055505025.1. Taxonomy (NCBI): domain Eukaryota; kingdom Metazoa; phylum Chordata; class Mammalia; order Artiodactyla; family Bovidae; genus Bos; species Bos grunniens. The sequence goes on from NC_141170.1 coordinate 76,475,788, forward strand.
TTGTTAAAATTCTAGAGACTTAAACAAAATTAGGATTTCAAAAAATTTTAATTTCTCAATTACGTAGTTTTTGGAGTCCAGATTTCACAAGGAATGATAAAATCTAATGGAAATATTTGAGTTAACCTCCCTTAAGATACTTAACCATGTTCTTCGTAGTGTCATTCTAAATAAGCAAAAATGCATGCAAATAAATTCATGATAAGAGCTCAGTGATGACATTAATTTCATGTGTGTTTATAGTTTGTCAGTTTTGATTATTTAAAACTAATTCTGAACTGTGAAAGTCAGAACGTGAGGTTGTAGATGATTGTTGGTAAGTCAGTTACTTCAAGGCATTTTCTCTCCCCAGCCTTCAGATAACACCTGCTACCCTGCAACAGTACAAGCAGATCTTTGAAATATTGTAGGTTCGATTCCAGATAATTGCAGTAAAACAAATATTGTAATAAAGTGAGTTACATGAGTTTGTGGTTTCCCAGTGCATATAAAAGTTACATTTACACTATACTGTGGTCTATTAAATGTGTGATTGATTATGCCTAAAAAATAGTGTTGTTCTTCAGTTGCTTAGTCCTGTCTATCTCTTTGCGACACTATGGACTACAGCATGTCAGGGTCCTCTGTCCTCCCCTGTCTCCTGGAGTTTACTCATATTCTTATCCCTTAAGTCAGTGATGCTGTCTAATCATCTCATCTTCTGTCACCCCCTTCTTTTGTCTTCAGTCCTTTCCAGCAGCAGGGACTTTTCCACTGAGTCGGCTCTTTGCATCAGGTGGCCAAAGTATTGGAGCTTCAGCATCAGCCCTTCCAAAGAATATTCAGGGTTGATTTTATTTAGGATTGATTGGTTTGAGCTCCTTGCAGGGCAAGGGACTCTCAGGAGTCTTCTCCAAAACCATAGTTCAAAAGCCTCAATTCTTTGGTGCCCAGGCTTCTCTGTGGTCCAACTCTCACATCCATACATGACTGCTGAAAAAACTATAGCTTTGACTATACAGACCTTTCTTGGTAAAGTGTCTCTGCTTTTTTTTTTAATACGCTGTCTAGGTTTGTCATAGATTTCCTTTCAAGGAGCAAGCGTCTTAATTTCATGACTGCAGTCACCATCCACAGTGATTTTGGAACCAAAGAAAATAAAATCGGTCACTGCTTCCACTTTCTCCTCTTCTGTTTGCTATGAAGTGATGAGACCAGAAGCCATGTTCTTAGTTTTTTGAATGTTGAGTTTTAAGCCAGCTTTTTCACTCTCCTCTTTCTCTCTCATTAAGAAACTCTTTGATTCCTCTTCATTTTCTACCATTAGAGTGGTAGCATCTGCATATCTGAGGTTGTTGATATTTCTCCCAGCAGTCTTGATTCCAGCTTGTGATTCATCCAGCCTGCCAATTTTGGATGATGTACTCTGCATAGAAGTTAAATAAGCAGGGTGACAGTATACAGCCTTGACATTCTCCTTTCCCAAGTTTGAACCAGTTCATTGTTCCATGTAAGGTTCTCACTGTTGCTTCTTGACCTGCATACAGGTTTCTCAGGAGACAGGTAAGGTGGTTTGATGTTCTAATCACTTTAAGAATTTTCCATAGTTTGTTGAGATTCACATAATCAAGGCTTTCATGTATTCAGTGAAGCAGAAGTAGATGTTTTTCTAGAATTCCTTTGGTTATTCTATGATCCAGCAGATGTTGGCAATTTGATCTCTGGTTCTTTTTCCTTTTCTAAATCCAGCTTGTATATCTGGAAGTTCTCAGTTCATATACTGCTGAAACCTAGCTTGAAGGATTTTGATCACAACCTTACTAGCATGTGAAATGAGCGCAGTTGTACGGTAGTTTGAACAGTCTTTGGCATTGTCCTTCTTTGGGATTTAAATGAAAACTGACTTTTTCCAGTCCTGTGGCCACTGCTGAGTTTTCCAAATTTGCTGGCATATTGAGTGTAGCACTTCCACAGCATCATCTTTTAGGATTTGAAATAGCTCAGTTGGAATTCCACCACCTCCACTAGCTTTATTTATAGTAATGCTTCCTAAGGCCCACTTGACTTCACACTCCAGGATGTCTGCCTATAGGTGAATAACGACGTCATCATGTCTATCTAGGTCATTAAGACCTTTTTTGGACAGTACTTCTGTGTATTCTTGCCACCTCTTCCTAATCTCTTCTACTTTTATTAAGTCCTTATTGTTTCCTTCCTTTATTGTGCCCATCCTTGTATGAAATGTTCCCTTGATACTCCAGTTTTTTTGAAGAGACCTCTAGTCTTTCCCATTCTGTTGTTTTCCTCTGTTTACTTGCATTGTTCATTTAAGAAGGCCTTCTTATCTCTTCCTGCTCTTCTCTGGAACTGTGCATTCAGTTGGATATATCTTTCCCTTTTTCCCTTGCCTGTCACTTCTCTTCTTTCCTCAGCTATTTGTAAATCCTCCTCCCAACCCCTTTTGCCTTCTTGAGTTTCTTTTCCTTTGGGATGGCTATGTTCTCTGCTATGGCTATGTTCCTGTACAATGTTAGGAACCTCTGTCCATAGTTCTTCAGGCACTCTGTCTTCCAGATCTAATCCCTGGAATCTAGTCATCACCTCCACTGTATAATCACAGAGTATTTGATTTAGGTCATACCTGGAAGGCCTAGTGGTTTTTCCTACTTTCTTCAGTTTAATTGTGTAATAAGGAGCTGAAGATCTGAGCCACAGTCAGTTTCAGGTCGTGTTTTTGCTGACTTTATAGAGCTTTTCCATTTTCGGCTGTGAAGAATACAATCAGTCTGTTTTTGGTATTGACCATTTGGTGATGTCCATGTATAAAGCCATCCATTGTGTTGTTGGAAGAGGATGTTTGCTGTGACCAGTGTTCTCTCTTGACAAAACTCTGTTAGCCTTTGCCCTGCTTCATTTTGTACTCCAAGATCAAACTTGCCTGTTACCTCAGGTGTCTCTTGACTTGTACTTTTGCATTCCAGTCCCTTGTGGTGAAAAAGACATTTTTTTTTTAATGTTAGTTGTAGGTTTTGTAGGTTTTCATGGAACTGGTCAACTTTAGCTTCTTTGGCCTTAGTGGTTGGGGCATAGACTTGGATTACTGTGCTGTTGAATGGTTTGCCTGGAAATAAGTGAAGATCATTTTGTTGTTTTGAGATTGCTACTGCATTTCAGACTCTTGTAGACTATGGTGGCTGCTACATTTCTTCTAAGGGATTCTTGCCCACAGTAGTAGGTAGGTCATCTGAATTAAGATTCACCCATTCTCGTCCATTGTAGCTCACTGATTCCTAAGATGTTGATATTCACTCTTGGCATCTCCTGCTTGACCATGTCCAGTTAACTTGGGGAGCCTGGCATGGTGCAATTCATGGGGTCTCAAGAGTTGGACACAAAATAGTGACTGAACAGCAACAATGAACCTAACATTCCAAGTTCCTGTGCAGTGTTATTCTTGATGACATTGGAGTTTACTTTTACCACCAGATGCATCCACAGCTGAGCATCGTTTCTGCTTTGGCCCAGGCTCTTCATTCTTTCTGGAGCTATTAGTAATTGCCCACCAGTCTTGCCCAGTAACATATTGGACACTTTCCGACTTTGGGGGTTCATCTTCTGATGTCATCTTTTTGCCTTTTCATATTATTCATGGGGTTCTTGTGGCAAGAATCTTGGAATGGTTTTCCATTTCCTCCTCCAGTGGACCACATTTTGTCAGAACTCTCACTATCACTTGTCCATCTTGGGTGACCCTGCACGACGTGGCTCATAGCTTCGTTGAATAATGCAAGCCCTTTTGCCTTGGCAAGGTCATGATCCATGAAGATGAAAAAATAATGTACATACTTTAAATAAAAAAATACTTTTTTTTTTTTTTTTGCTAAAAATTGCTAACCATCTGACAGTGTAGGATTGCCACAAACATTGCATTTGTTAAAATCAAAGCAAACAACTCCTCCCACCCCCAAAATGCAGTATCTGTGAAGTGCAATATAACAAACTATGCCTGAAATAATAATAAAAACACCACCCACAGTTCCATTGCCTTTCATGCTTGTCATGGTTACGATCCCATTTGGTCCTCACAACTATTTGTTAGGAAGGTCGTTAGGTATATGTAACAAATGCAACTCAGAGGGTAGACAAAATCTTGCAGTGTCTAGCCACTGCTTTCTGGTGATGCTGGGACCCAAATTGTGGTTTCTTGTTGCAGATCCCATGTTCCCCCCCTCAGGGGTGGCATATAATCTTCAACAGATATTATAATAGACCCCAAAAACATGTCTTTCCAAAAGAGTTGTTTTTTTTTTTAATTGAAGGATAGTGGATTTGTGGTAATTTCTGCTGTACAGCAGTCATTCAGTTATATCAATACATATATATATTTATATTCATTTTCATATTCCTTTCCATTATGATTATCACAGGATATTAAATGTAATTCCTTGTGCTATACAGTAAGACCTTGTTTACCTCGTCTATATATAAAGGTTTGCATCTGCTAACACGAAGATTAGCAGCCCATCCTTCCCCTAGTCCCTTTTGGCAGCCTAAGTCAGTTCTGTGTGTGTGTGTGTGTGTGTGTGTGTGTGTGTGTGTGTGTGTGTGCTGTTGTGTAGGTAAGTTCATTTGTGTCGTATTTTAGATTTCATATGTAAGTGATAGATAAGATATTTGTCTTTCTGACTTACTTCACTTAGTGTCATAATCTCTAGTTCCTTCCTTGTTGCTGCAAATAGCATTATTTTATTTTTTGTGACTGAATACTGTCTCATTTGTATGTATATACCACATCTTCTTTATTTATTCATCTCAGTGGACATTCAGGTTGTTTTCACATCTTGACTATTGGGAATAGTGTGCTGTAAACATAGGCGTGCAGGTATCTTTTTGAATTTTGTTTTGTGGGATATATGCCCAGGAGTAGGATTGCTGGATCATATGGCAACTCTATTTTTTAATTCTTTAAGGAACCTCCATACTGTTTTCCATAGTGACTTCATCAACTTACATGCCCACCAACAGTGTAAGAGGGCTTCCCAAAGGTTTTGGAAAGAAACTTTTCTGACTTAGTAGCTATAATTCATATGTTTTATGTCAATTTCCATTGCTGTAATCCATACATTTTAAAATGAATATACGGTTAAATGAAATTATTGCCTTTGTGTTTTTGTCTTCAGGCTAAGTGGCAAATGTATAGTCACAATAAATGTGTCAAATATGTCCGTTAGTTTTGGACATGCCACATAGCATGTGGAATCATAGTTCCTCACCCAGGGGTCAAACCCTCACCCCCTGCATTGGAAGCACAGAGTTTTAACCATTGGACTGCCAGGGATGTCCTTCTTGGTGAATTTTTTCATTAGATTTACAACCTTTCTGTAATAAATGATCAGGACTTCTTTTAAAGAGATTAAATATTCAAGTGTTAACATATTTACTATAAAAATATTTTTGATACAGGTGAAGTTTGCTTTTCCATCTCCCCTAGGCTACCCCAAGGGACCTATAATTATTATTTGGCAATACTCGTTATTGAACTTTGAAGGATATCTTACAAATTATAAATTATAAGCATGTAACAGCCTTGAATTTGTAGCTCTCATCTCTCAGGGATTTGTCCTTACTCCAGAGTTTTTTAAATTTGTTGTTGTTGGGTTGGTTTTGCCAGTTTAAATTTGTGTAGAAAAAAAATTGGACTTGTAGAAACTGTAATTGTCATTTCCTTTTTCAGCTGTTTTTTAGAAAGTAAAGTATGACTTTCTTTATTAAATTAATTTGATTTATCATAAGGAATACTTTCCCAGAGAGCTGTACTTTGTTTTCAAATTATTTTGTGTTCATAATAGAATTATTTTATGGACTTTTAAGTACTTAAGTTTTAATAAATGTCCAGCATGTAACATTTCATCAGGATTTTGACCTTCTAATTAAATTGATCTATTGATGTTTTTCCATTTTGGCGTGCATCTTTATATACTTAGGATAAATTTATATGCTTAATAGAAATGTACTATGTTAGTGAATGAATTGGTAATATCTTTATTTGCCTATCAAGTTGTATTTGGGAGAATAGTAGAAACCTTATTATATGTTTTCTTAGATGTAATATTTCTACTAAATATTTTCTTGTTATCTGCAATTTAAAAGTAATGTTCACCTATCAATATTTAAACTTCAAAAATGCTCTCAGCAGATATTTATGGTTATCTGCTGTGTTACAACACTGTTTTAAGCACAGTAGTTAAGAACTAATTCTGAAGTCAATCGTTTGCTTCAGTAGAACCTTAAAAATGCCACACAGACTTTCATTAATTTCATAAACAATGGGCTACTTTTGTTAATGCTAGTGCCAGGAACTATTATTAACATAGGCAGTCCCCAAATAAATGAGATTATCTGCATTCGAAAGTTCTCTCACCCTAGTTAAGAGGAGTAGACAGTCGGTTACACTGTGATACTTGAGGACTTTAGTTATGCTGTGCTGTGTGCAGAATGCTGCCTGAGCCCAGAATAGGGAGCAGTACCTGGAGCAGTGATGTAATTAATCACCCCCAAAAGCCCTATTAATAAAACCTTGCAAAGTCACTCTCTTCTTGGCTGCCAGCCTTTCTCATCCTGATCCATCCTTTGCAGAAGCAGCAGAATTAACTTACTAAAAATCAGATCTAACCAGTTTGAGCTTACCAGATAAAAGAATCATGGGGCATTTCAGCCAGAGATACTGGCATGTGCACAGTGGCATTTAAGAATCAGGGGATGGGGCTTCCCTTGTGGCTCAGTGGTAAAGAATGCGCCTGCCAATGCTGAAGACACGGGCTGGATCCCTGATCAGGCAGATGTCACATGCCATGGAGCAACTAAGTGCTGAGCCTGTCCTCTAGAGCCCGGGAGCTGCTATACTGAGCCCATGTGCCACGGTTACTGAAGCCTGAACACTATAGAGCCTGTGCCCCAGAACAAAGAGAAGCTACTGCAGTGAGAAGCCTACGCTCTGCAACTGGAGAGTATCCCCTACTTGCCACAACTGGGGAAAAGCCTGTGTAGCAATGAAGAGCCAGCACAGCCAAAAAAAAATAAGTAGAAAAGAAAAGAAGAAAAAGCAGGGGATGTCAAAAAGTGATAAACTCGATTCGTGTATATTATCATATGTGAAATAGATCGCCAGTCCATGTTCGATGCATGAGACAGGGCACTCAGGGCTGGTGCACTGGAATGACCCTGAGGGATGGGATGGGGAGGGAGGTGGGAGGAGGTTCAGGATGGGGGACACGTGTACACCCATGGCTGATTCATGTGAATGTATGGCAAAAACCACTACAATATTGTAAAGTAATTAGCCTCCAATTAAAATAAATAAATTAAAAAAAAATACATATTTTTCTGTCAATGTCACCCCCCCGCCCCCCCGCCCCCCCCCCCCCCCCCCGCCAAAAAAAAAAAAAAGTGATAAACTCACTGTGGCCCAGTCATAGGTTGTGGTGTAGGGAGTGTTAGGAAATGAATTTGCGGCAAGGATTTTAGCCAAATTATATGGCATACTTAAGAATTTTTGGCTGTATTTTCTAAACATTTGGGAGCCAAGGTGTTACTTGAACTGAGATAACAACACATTTGTTGAAGAGGAAATTCTGTTGGCATCATGAGCATTGGGTTGGAGAGAGAGGTTGGTGCCAAGAGAAAGGCTCTGTGATGAGTCCTTAAAATAGGGAAGTTTTTAGATTATTATTTGTCTTCTTGGTGTACAGATTTATTTTTCATTACATGCTGAATAATTTATACTTTAAAAATCCCTAATAAATAACCTGAAGAACATCCAGTGCCTGGCCAGCATTTTCACTTGTTCCTCTTTGTGACTGTGTTTTTATAAACCCAATGTGTTTCTGAGTCTAAAGTTCTGTTGTGTAATTTCTTCTGTTCTTTGACAGTCGGAATCTATCATAAATCACCTTAAAGTTTCACAAGCCCAAATTAATTATATTCACATTTGCGATATGCTCCCTTTGTGCTCATTCACCATATTTTGTCATTGTAAAATTCATAGGCAGAGTGATCACTGAGATCTTGTTCTGTTTAATGCAGTTTACTTCAGCAGTGTACAGTATCAGGGGAAAATTCACTTTGAAATAATCCCTTGTTTACTACTTTAATGATTTGAAATAGAGTTTGCATTTCTCTTTATTTTCTGGTGCTTTTGTTCTATGCTGTTATATGATCTTTAGGCATTTCACTTAATGAATAAATTGTTTTAACTACTAACTCTCACTCATATTTAAAACCTGTGTTCAGCATGTAACTAGTCAGTATTCATAACTGTCTGAAATGTTTCTGGTTTTAACCTACTAAGATGTCAACTCTTCTTTATTTTTTTTTTAATATATTTTCAGAACACTATTGTGGAGGCTTCTATTCAGCTTCCTCCTTCCCTTTTCTCACCAAAGCAAAAAAGAGAAGTCAGACCAAGTGATGACTCTCTCTATAAGCTGCAACTCATCGCATTCCGCAATGGAAAGCTTTTTCCGGCCACCGGGAATTCAACAAATTTGGCCGATGATGGAAAACGGCGTACAGTGGTTACCCCCGTGATTCTCACCAAAATAGGTTTGTCTGTGGCGTATGTCTTCCTGTAGTCACTGGACAGCACGACTCGATAATTCCCTGCTCCTAAAGATGCTTATTTTTGTTCCTTCTCATTTTAATGAGTCACTAGAGAAAAAAAGATATTTGCAGATGCCCATTCTTGTATGTTGACATTTAATTGTTCATGAAATTTGTTTCAGAAATATTTTTATTTCCCGTTTCCTCCAGATGGTGTGAACATTGATACCCACCACATCCCCGTTAATGTGACACTGCGTCGAATTGCGCATGGAGCAGATGCTGTGGCTGCCCAGTGGGATTTCGATTTGCTGAATGGACAAGGAGGCTGGAAGTCCGATGGGTGCCATATACTCTATTCGGATGAAAATATCACTACCATTCAGTGCTACTCCCTTAGTAACTATGCAGTTTTAATGGTATGGCAGTTGTTAATGCATAAACACTAAGCATTCGAATTTCTTCCCTATGCATAGTTAAGCTCAAATGAAGACTTTTTTTTAACTTTTAACGTAAATTGCTCCCTTAATTAAGGAAGAGGTGACATTTGGTGTCATTCTGATTTTAAAGGGAAATTGAGTTACTACTAAGTGAAATGTATTGGATTGAATTTGGTACGGGAATTTTCAGTAAACTTTAAGCCAATCAATTCAACTAGACCTTGACCTTAAAATTTGGAAACACGCTGTCCAACTCTTAATCAAGAGTGATTCATTTGCCCAAAGACACACAGTAAATAGGGCTTCCCTGATGGTTCAGCTGGTAAAGAATCTGCCTGCAATGTGGGAGACCTGGTTCGATCCCTGGGTTGGGAAGGTCCCTTGGAGAAGGGAAAGGCTACCTACTCCAGTATTCTGGCCTGTAGAATTCCATGGACCGTATAGCCCATGGGGTCGTGAAGACAAGGCGGAGCAACTTTCACTTCCTCACCCAGTGAATGGGGCTTCCCTGGTGGCTCAGACGGTAAAGAAGCTGAGTACAATGCAGGAGACGTGGGTTTGATCCCTGGGTCAAGAGATCCCATGGAGAAAGGAATGGATACCTATTCCAGTATTCTTGCTTGCAGAATTCCGTGGACAGAGGAGCCTGGAGGGCTACAGTGCATGGGGTAGCAGAGTCAGGCATGACCGAGCGACTAACTTTCACATTCACACAATGAATAGTGAGAGATTTTCCTACTTTGCTATTTAGTGCCTCTCCGACTACACATCGTAATTTTTTAGATTCCTTTTGTATTTAGAGTAATGGTGATAATTTCAGTTTAGTTGCTGCAAGCAGCAGCACTGACACAAATGTCTTCAATTTTAATGCTAATCAAGTTAATGTTTTCTGTTATTTACTATTTTTGTATTTATTAATTTTTTTGTGAAATAGCTAGTTATTAGCGTATCTTTTTATTAATGAGTCATTTATGTGAATCTGATCTCTGAGTTGATAATTATGAAATTAGCCGTATTAGTTTTTATTGCATATTGTGGTTATTCTAAGATACTAACATCCTGAAGTGTGTATACATTCATTTAGAGCAGAGTGGAAGAAATTACTGATGAACATGAAGGACATTTCTTAGCAATGGCCTGAGGCTAGCCTGGGAATGAGGATGCCTACGTTTTGATTTCTGCCACCAGCTCTGAATCTTCTGTTATCTAGATAATATTTTATCAAAGCACCAAATAATCTTGAAACATGATATATTTTACTCTAAGTGAATTTTCTTTTCTTAAAACTACAAAAGAGCATTTTCACTGGAAATGGTCTTGAAGCATGCTTTAATTGGAGTAGATTTTCTTCAGCTCTGTGTTTTGGTTTTCTCTTTACTTCTCAAATTAGGCTACCTACCTAGTGTCCCGAACAGGTGAAGGAGTAAGTAGATTATCAGGCAGGGCAGAAGGATTAATGTGTGTGTTATTTAACCCAGCAGACAGTGGGTGGGGTCTACACTAGGAAAGAGCTCAGCTGTTTGGATCTAAGCCATCTCTCCTTTTGGGTTTAGTGTTAATAGTATAGGATTCTCTTCACAAATAGATGTTTGAGTTCTGTAAGTCTAAGTCTGGTTTCTGTAAGTTCACGTTTTATTGTTTTGTAGTCAGCTTTCAAAGAATGCTTGAAGCAGTAATTAAAATATGAAGCATTTGCTCTTTCAGTTTATAAGTGTTTTCTCATTCAGGTTTTGATTATAAAATAATGTGGAACTGAGAAGTACTGAAGGAGAAATAAGAGAGAGGTAGCATTGCGGAGAAGGCAATGGTACCCCACTCCAGTACTCTTGCCTGGAAAATCCCAGGGACAGCGGAACCTGGTGGGCTGCCGTCTGTGGGGTCGCACAGAATTGGACATGACTGAAGCGACTTAGCAGCAGCAGCATTTGAGGAGAAGGCAATGGCAACCCACTCTAGTACTCTTGCCTGGAAAATCCCATGGACGGAGGAGCCTGGTAGGCTGCAGTCCATGGGGTCACAAAGAGTCAGACACGACTGAATGACTTCACTTTCACTTTTCACTTTCATGTGTTGGAGAAGGCAATGGCAACCCACTCCAGTGTTCTTGCCTGGAGAATCCCGGGGACAGCAGAGCCTGGTGGGTCACACAGAGTCGGACGCGACTTAGCAGCAGCATCATTTGAAATTTTTTTAGTAGTTAACTAGAAGAAGTTGGGCAAGAGAAATGAAATGCAGACTCAAAACAAAAGGCATTTTATAAGCTTCAGTGTTCAAGACATGATACTGTACCATGTGAAACTTTTATTTAATACCAGTTAAAATATCTATTTTTGAACTTCCTAGCAGTTCTTCTCCACAGTTTAAATTAGTATAATCCTTTTCTTGAAGAAATAAGCTATTTTTTTATCTTTCATACTTTTAATCTTCTAAAAAACGTAATACACTATTCTTAAAGCTAAAATACAGCACTAAGTTTTTTTTCTGTTTTCAAAGAATATCCTTTCTCTTTTCTTAAATATAACTGTGCCACCTAGAGGTAGCAAGGTGAAAAGGATCTGAAATTGTTGACAAAATTGTCAAAGTTAGTATATGGCATTTTTAGAGTTGCTGATGAAATGTGAAGGCAAAGTTAATGAAATCATACCTACTCTTAAATAAAGTCATGTCTGAGTTAGAAAACATAGCTTTAGAAATTGGAAGTCAACGTCTTTTTTTCTTTGCCTGACACTGTTTTGAATAATAGATAAAATCCTATTTTTTTTTTTTTGGAGAACTGCTTTAATGTAGGATTTTATTTAGCAAGTCTAAATTCCTTTATTGGCAGCTAGCTCATAAAGCTTTTCCTGCTGTGGTTTAAAAAATAATGTGTATTTAGAAAATGAAATGAAAAGAATATATTTGTTTTTAAATCTCAAATAGATATTCATAGTTCTAGACAGATAACATAGTTCAGTAGGCATCCTGTAATAACCATTTATATTCTAAGTTCTCAGAGAAAAAAGTTAGGTAGAAATAGAATTTGTTTGAATTATGTGATCAGAAATAACCAATTGACCGGAGGTCAGTAGGGAACAAAAAAACTGAATGAGGAGGGCCAGACTATTCATGGTAGTACTTACTACTTAATTGGTATTAGTAGTGAAGATAAAATAACCACTATATCTTGATTCTCCTTTGTTACTATATTCACCTAGAAACACATGAAACCAGAGAGCACTCATTTGTTTTTACATCTCTAGTTTTTTTCAAGGCAAACTGTGGTTTCATTTACTCTATAACTGAACATGAATGTTAGCATTGTTTATATAATTCTTAAGTAGGTATTATACTCACATGGATCAAATGTTTGAATTATTTCTAATTAATGTACAGTGAGAAATTAAACTCCTGACACTCTGTTGTCTCTTCACAGAATCAATTGAGTTCAGTTCAGTCACTCAGTCATGTCCGACTCTTTGCGACCCCATGAACTGCAGCACGCCAGGCCTCCCTGTCCATCACCAACTCCCAGAGTTCACTCAGACTAACGTCCATTGAGTCGGTGATGCCATCCAGCCATCTCATCCTCTGTCGTCCCCTTCTCCTCCTGCCCCCAATCCCTCCAAGCATCAGTCTTTTCCAATGAGTCAACTCTTCACACGAGGTGACCAAAATACTGGAGTTTCAGCCTCAGCATCATTCCCTCCAAAGAACACCCAGGGCTGATCTCCTTCAGAATGGACTGGTTGGATCTCCTTGCAGTCCAAGGGACTCTCAAGAGTCTTCTCCAACCCCACAGTTCAAAAGCATCAATTCTGTCTCCTTTAGAATGGACTGGTTGGATCTCCTTGCAGTCCAAGGGACTCTCAAGGGTCTTCTCCAACCCCACAGTTCAAAAGCATCAATTCTTCAGCGCTCAGCTTTCTTCACAATCCAACTCTCGCATCCATACATGACCACTGGAAAAACCATAGCCTTGACTAGATGGACCTTTGTTGGCAAAGTAATGTCTCTGCTTTTGAATATGCTGTCTAGGTTGGTCATAACTTTTCTCCCAAGGAGTAAGCATCTTTTAATTTCATGGCTACAGTTACCATCTGCAGTGATTTTGGAACCCCAAAAAATAAAGTCTCTTGCTGTTTCCACTGTTTCCCCATCTATTTCCCATGAAGTGGTGGGACCGGATGCCATGATCTTCGTTTTCTGAATGTTGAGCTTTAAGCCAACTCTTTCACTCTCCTCTTTCACTTTCTTCAAGAGGCTTTTTAGTTCCTCTTCACTTTCTGCCATAAGGGTGGTGTCATCTCCACAGAATAGATAACCCTTAATAGTTTTTTTTTACGCATTATCGAAGGACTTTCACGTATGTTACAACAAAATGAATACATGATCCTATTTTCTTAAATTTTTATATGAAGGTAGCATGCTGCAAACATTCTAAACCATTCCTGTTTCCATGAAGCAGTGTATCTTACACAAGGATGATGCTAACCATGGAACAATATGTCCTAACACTGACGATGCTGCCTTGTGTTGGTGATATTCTTCGGATGATATGAGGGTAGTGATGGCAGTGGTTAATTTTTATTAAGTACTTAATGTACCGGGTTCTCTTAAATCTTTACCTACATTAACCTATTTGGTCATCATAAACACAGCATGAAATGTGGTGCTGCTATTATTACCCCCAGTTTCCAGATGGAGAAACCAAGGCATAGAGAAGTGAAGGACCATGACCAGGTTGACAAAGGTAGTCAGTGTGGAGTTGGAGTTCAAACTCCAGAAATGTCTTCTTAATCCCACTACTGAATTTCCTTTCTGAACACTTCCTTATTAGTGTTAGAGAGCTTTCTCATTCTTTTTTATCTCTGAATGTTACTTTATGACCTCACCATCATTTATTTGGGCATTCTTCTATATTGTTTGTGTTATAATAATTTCTGTGTGTAGAATGATTTTACACATTAGAAAATCTGTATCATAAATTATCTGAAGTAGAATTGATAATCAAAGGGAAATCAAAACTTTTTCTTTTTTCATTAAATTGAGCTATTGATCGATGTTCATAGATCTTAACTATATAGCTTAATGGTATTTTTACCTGTGAACCTACATGTTTAGCTGCCATCAGGACTTTTATTTGAGCACTCAGAAGCTCTGATATGTTTCTTTCTAGTAAATTTTCACTGTCATTTGAAGAAATAGCCTTCTGATGTGTATCACTAGATAAGCTTCATCTGCTCTTTAATTCCATATAATTGGAATTGTACAGCATGCACACTTTGTATCTGGTTTCTTTCCCATCATTATGTCTGTGATATTCATCTTTGTTTTTACATGTGGTAGCAGGTTATTGTTTTTTCGTTTTCCTTCATAGTAGGCCATTTTATGGGCTTCCCAGGTCGTGCTAGTGGTAAAAGAACCTGACCGCCAATTCAGGAGATGTAAGAGATGTGGGTTCAATCCCTGGGTCAGGAAGATCTCCTGGGGAAGGCATAGCAACCCACTGCAGTATTATTGCCTGGAGAATCCCATGGACAGAGGAGCCTGGTGGGCTATAGTCCCTGGAGTCACAAAGAGTTGGACATGACTGAAGCGACTTAGCATACACACAGGCCATAGTATGAAGATATCAGAATTTGTGCATTGATGGATTTTTGAGTTGTTGTGAGGTTCTGGATATCAAGAAAAAGCTGTTGTAAATATTTGTGGACAGTGACTTCAGCCATGAAATTAAAAGACACTTGCTTTTTGGACGGAAAGCTATGACAAGCCTGGACAGCGAATTAAAAAGCAGAGACATCTCTTTGCTGACAAAGGTCTGTCTAGTCAAAGCTATGGTTTTTCCAGTAGTCATGTATGGATGTGACAGTTGGACCATTATGGTCCTGAGTCCTGAAAAATTGATAATACTTTTGAACTGTGGTGCTGGAGAGGTCTCTTGAGAGTCCCTTGGATAGCAAGAAGATCAAACCAGTGAATCCTAAAGGAAATCAACACTGAACATTCATTGGAAGGACTGAACCTGAAGCTCTAATACTTTGGACACCTGATGTGAAGAGCCAACTCATTGGAAAAGACCCTGATGCTGGGAAAGATTGAGAGCAGGAGGAGAAGGAGGTGACAGAGGATGAGATGGTTGGATGACGTCATTGATTCAATGGACATGAGTTTGAGCAAACTCTGGGAGATAGTGAAGGACAGGGAAGCTTGGCATGCTGCAGTCCATGGGGTCGAAAAGAGTCAGACACGACTGAGTAACTGAACAACAACAACAAAATAATTTAGGAACATGTTTTTTGATGGACATGTGCATACAGGAGTGGAATTGCTAAGTTGTAGGCATCTGTATGCTGTGAGAAGTAATGCCATGCAATTGATCAAACTGGTTTTATTGGTGTAGTCTCACCAGTAATGAGTGTTAATTGCTCTATATCCTTCCCAGTGCTTGGTATTCTTAATCTTTAGTTTTGGTCTTCTGGTGGCTGTGCTGTGATAGATCATTGTGGTTTTAATTTTTTAAGTTTTTTCAGTTTTTAAAATTTTTTTTAATTTAAATAAGATAAAAATTAAAATTTTTGTTTTTTGGTAACTGATAATATTGAGTACCTCTTCATTTTCATATTACAGTTTGAGTAGCCCTTTTGTGAAGTTATTCCTCAAATCTTACATATTTTTAATTTGATTGTCTGTTGCTTTCTTACTGGCTTATAGGAATTCTTCATGAACTCTGAATAGGATCTCTTTGTTAGATTTATGTGTTGCAAAAATCTTCTCCCAGTTCATGACTTGTTTTAATCAGTTCAGGCTGCTACAACAGAATATCACAGACTAGGTCATTTACAAACAGAAGAAAAAAAAATTTTTTTTTCATAGAATAAAAAAAAAAACAGCCTCTGGCAAGGGCTGCAAAAGAAATTTATAATTGTTGGTAAACTGGATGCTATAAGGCATGAGACTCTTGGAACAAGTCCAGAGGGAACAGTTCATAACCTTGAAAACAAGATATGATCCTGGGGTCGGAAAACTGACCCCAGACTGTTTCTCAACTGTCGTCTCAGAGTCACATGTTTTGTGTATCTGATGAAAAAATCTATAGATAAAAATATTAGTCTTAGTTACTGATTTGTTATTGATTACTGTTTCGTAATTACTCAGTGGTTGATGATCATTTTGTTCTTTGGCCCTGAAGGCCACATGAGTTATAGTTTAACTCCCCGCTTATTCTTTCATTCACAGCTGAAAGTATAATAAAGCTGCCTTGGATTCAGTTTCGGGACCTTCACCTTGGAGCCACGTTGGTCCCCTGATCCTCGTTTTTCTCTAAATTCTTGTGTCTCGTTTCTTATTCTCTGACTGTATTGTGCTTTCAAAAACCCTGCTTGTCAAGCTGGTCTTGATAGTTTTGGAGGCTTAAGTCCATGATCAAGAAGCTAGCAGATTATTTGTCTAGTGAAGGCCTGCTTCCTGCTTCATAAATGCTGTCCTTTCTCTGTATCCTCTTGTGGTGGAGGGGGCATGGGAACTCTCAGGTGTCTCTTTTATAAAGGGACACTAATCCTGTTTATAAGGGCTCCACGCTCATGACCTAATCACCTCTCAGAGGCACCGCCTCAAGATAATATCACATTGGAGGTTAGGATTCAACATGTGAATTTTAGCTGGGTGACACAAACATTTAGTCTATGGGCATGCCTTTTTCCCTTTTTTCTTAATGTTGTCGTTTTATAAGCAGAGTTTCTAATTTTTCTAAATTTTTTTAGTAGTTAATGGGTTTTATGTCCTATTTAAGAAGTCTTTGCTTACCCCCAAATTATGAAGTTATTTTCCTTTATTTGCCTTAAGAAGCTTTAAATGTGTTTTATCTATTTAGGTCTGTGATTCAACCGGAACTGACTTTTGTGTATGGTGTGTGTTCAGTTCAGTTCAGTTCAGTTGCTCAGTTATGTCCGACTCTTTGCGACCCCATGAATCGCAGCACGCCAGGCCTCCCTGTCCATCACCAACTCCCGGAATTCACTCAGACTCACATCCATCGAGTCAGTGATGTCATCCAACCATCTCATCCTCTGTCATCCCCTTCTCTTCCTGCCCCCAATCCCTCCCAGCATCAGAGTCTTTTCCAATGAGTCAACTCTTCGCATGAGGTGGCCAAAGTACTGGAGTTTCAGCTTTAGCGTCATTCCTTCCAAAGAATACCCAGGGCTGATCTCCTTCAGAATGGACTGGTTGGATCTCCTTGCAGTCCAAGGGACTCTCAAGAGTCTTCTCCAACACCACAGTTCAAAAGCATCAGTTCTTCGGTGCTCAGCCTTCTTCACAGTCCAACTCTCACATCCATACATGACCATAGGAAAAACCATAGCCTTGACTAGATGGACCTTTGTTGGCAAAGTAATGTCTCTGCTTTTGAATATGCTATCTAGGTTGGTCATAACTTTCCTTCCAAGGAGTAAGCATCTTTTAATTTCATGGCTGCAGTCACCATCTGCAGTGATTTTGGAGCCCCCCAAAATAAGATCTGACACTGTTTCCATTGTTTCCCCATCTATTTCCCATGAAGTGATGGGACCAGATGCCATGATCTTCGTTTTCTTTTTTTTTTTTGTAAATCAGCTATATTTTTTTTTTCTTTAATAGAAAATTATTTAGTTAGTATACATGTGTTCCCCATCCTGAACCCTCCTCCCTCCTCCCTCCCCACACCATCCCTCTGGGTCGTCCCAGTGCACCAGCCCCAAGCATCCAGCATCGTGCATTGAACCTGGACTGATCTTCGTTTTCTGAATGTTGAGCTTTAAGCCCACTTTTTCAGTCTCCACTTTCACTTTCATCAAGAGGCTTTTTAGTTCCTCTTCACTTTCTGCCATAAGGGTGGTGGTGTATGTTAGGAGGATTAAAATCTTGAAATGATTCCTTGTTTCTTAGGGGAAAAATTAAAAGAAACAGACATAGTCTCAATTTTTTTAAAGACATTTTTAATTTTAAATCTCTTCTAAAATTTTATTTTATTGCCAAACTCTTTTTAAAATACTTATACTCTGACAGAGGCAAACTGAGATGTTTTTCTTTGGTCTTCCTTCCATTGTTTAGATCTTGATGAGTTTAAACCATAATTAATTTATAATTATTATTGATGTGATGCCAGTAAATTATTTAAAACTGCTAGTGCACCCCACTCCAGTACTCTTGCCTGGAAAATCCCATGGACGGAAGAGCCTGGTAGGCTGCAGTCCATGGGGTCGCTAAGAGTCGAACACGACTGAGCGACTTCACTTTCACTTTTCACTTTCAGGCATTGGAGAAGGAAATGGCAACCTACTCCAGTGTTCTTGCCTGGAGAATCCCAGGGACAAGGGAGCCTGGTGGGCTGCCATCTACGGGGTCACACAGTCGGATACGACTGAAGCGACTTAGCAGCAGCAGCAGTGATCTTATATTTAGTAATTCTCAGGCTAAAACTATTGTATCAATCTCTATCAGGTTAATAAAAATTTCAAAAGCTCTTCTTCCGTTTATTTGGTTCCTTAATAATAAGTACTTTTGTAGTTTTTAACACACTTTTACATGTTTTAATATTCTCTGAATTGGTGTAGTTTATTTTGGTGAACTTCACTTTCCATTTTCTGGCCTGTTTTCTTAAACTTAGTAGTAGTAGTAATAACACTTCATTTGTGTCCGACTCTGCAACCGCATGGACTGTAGCCCACCAGGCTCCTCTGTCCATGGGAATCTCCAGGCAAGAATACTGGAGTGGGTTGCCATTCCCTCCTCCAGGGGATCTTCCTGACCCAGGGATTGAACACACGTCTCTTATGTCTCCTGCTTTGGCAAGTGGGTCCTTTACCACTAGCGCCATCTGGGAAGCCCTTAAACTTTGCACCATATGTAAGAGTGACTAAGATCACCATTTAGTGATGGACTGTGGTTGAATAAGCACCAGAGGCAGACTTTTCCTATGTTATGTATCACGGTATTGCAAATGTGAATGACACTTTGTACTTTTCTTCCATGGGTGTCTCCTAGTGGCCATTTGGACAATGTATTTGGTAATTTTTTTGTAATGGAAGTGATTTGATTTATAAAAAGAATAAAAGCAAGAATCATGGGTTTCTGTGAGATTAAAGAGATTGAAGTCTTTTGATATGTGTCTTTCTGAACCGGTAGATTTTTTTTTCAGTAGAGGTATAATTGACATACAACATTTTATTAGCTTCAGGTATACAATGTAATGATTCAGTATTTGTGTATATTATAAAATGATCACCACAATAAGTCTAGTTAACATCCATCAGTATACAGTTACAATTTTTTTCTCATATGGTATAAACTAGCTTTACTCTTTGAGCAGCTTTCAAACTTCTGTATTATTATTAACTGTAGTCCCTTGCTGCACATTGCATCGCCAGGGCTTCATTTGTTCTATATTTGGAAATCTGTGCCTGTGGACTCCTTTCACCTGTGTTTTTGTTACAGTATCACAAAGCCTCTATTTGTTGATGGATATAATTGAAAATAGTTTTAACTTAAGATTTCTACTTTACCTCTTTTGTTTTAGTCTTTAACTTCTCTTCTTTCCTATCCTGATCTTCTCAGTTGTCTTATACGGCCTTAAATTCTCTTACATTTTGTCATCAAGATACAAGATCAAGTTTTTATTAACTTGATTTGTCTCCTTTACACCAGTAATGGAGTCTGCAAACCCTGGCAAATATTTGATCCACAGGCCTGTTCCAGTCAGCTCTCATTTGTTTGTTTGATGTTCTAAATGCTGGAAAGCTAGAAATGGTTTCCAAGTTTTAAAGATTATATTTTAAGTGGTTAATAAGTACCTGCATAATAACCTCAATTTTGCCTTTGGTCTGCAAAGCTTGAGCTCTTAACTCTCTGGCTCTTCACACCTTGCCAGGGGTTCTCTTTCATTTAGAAAGGTCTATTTATTGTGACAACAAAAATGCCCCTGTGCGACAGTCAGTAGTACTTGCTCCTTCCTCCAGGACTACTTTGGAGTTTTAACATTCTGGGTCCTCTGTGTCAACATCCAGCTTCCTACTCATGCTATGTCACATTCATTGGCTTTTGAAAAAACTGAATTCTTTTAACCATAAATATTGTATAAAATGTAAGTGAAAGAGGAGAGTGAAAAAGTTGGCTTAAAGCTCAACATTCAGAAAATGAAGATCATGGCATCTGGTCCCATCACTTCATGGGAAATAGATGGGGAAACAGTGGAAACAGTGTCAGACTTTATTTTTTTCAGCTCCCAAATCACTGCAGATGGTGATTGCAGCCATGAAATAAAAAGATGCTTACTCCTTGGAAAAAGTTATGACCAACCTAGATAGCATATTCAAAAGCAGAGACATTACTTTGCCAACAAAGGTCCATCTAGTCAAGGCTATGGTTTTTCCTATGGTCATGTATGGATGTGAGAGTTGGACTGTGAAGAAGGCTGAGCGCCGAAGAATTGATGCTTTTGAACTGTGGCGTTGGAGAAGACTCTTGAGAGTCCCTTGGACTGCAAGGAGATCCAACCAGTCCATTCTGAAGGAGATCAGTCCTGGGTATTCTTTGGAAGGACTGATGTTGGGGCTGAAACTCCAGTACTTTGGCCACCTGATGAGAAGAGCTGACTCATTTGAAAAGACCCTGATGCTGGAAAAGATTGAGGGCAGGAGGAGAAGGGGACGACAGAGAATGAGATGGTTGGATGGCATCACCGACTCGATGGACATGGGTTTGGGTGGACTCCGGGAGTTGGTGATGGACAGGGAGGCCTGTTGTGCTGCGGTTCATGGGGTTGCAAAGAGTCGGACATGACTGAGTGACTGAACTGAACTGAACTGGCAGTTTGTCTGATGTTTTGTTGGATAATATCCAGCCACCTGTGTTTTGTTATTCTCTGCAAAGGCCTGTGGAAGGCAAGCATACACAGGTTCTGCCCCTTCCCCAGACCCTGCCAGATGAGATGACTGTGGTGTCTCCATTTTACTGTGGGGTAACTGCCCCAGATCATACAGCTAGTGGTGGCAAAGTGTTCTTGGAACATTTCCTGAAGGATTGAAAAACAGGCAGTGCACAGAAAGAGTGAAGAGACCACATCCTAGACGCTGAAAGTTTGTCCTCATTTATTCTCCACGGGAATAGAAGCTTTTCATAGAAACGAGGGAGAATCTGTCCACTCCAGCTAGCGTCTAACTGGCTCTTGTTGCCCCAGTCGTCTTTGAATTTCTCTTCTAACATTCTGGATTTTTAGCAGAATGCAAGTATTGATATGTTGAAACTGTGTACCATAGACCATGGGCATCTTACAAGGACAGGTTGTTCAGAATGGTGGCTGTAGGTTTCTGTCTTGTATTTTCCCTTTCGGGTCTTAGTTTATAGACTGTCAGCCCCCAAGAGATCCTGTGTTTCCCTGAATACCTGGTACTTGGCATAGTGCCTGGCCATGGTGGTCACCCAGCTGGCATTTATCAAATACGTAGATGAAGTACAGGCTTGTGACTCCTGACCGTGGGCTGGAGTGGAATTTCCCCTGCTGTGCCTCCAGTTTCTCATTAACTCTGACTTTTGTCAGGCTCTGTGGCCTCTGTTAGTCATTTGTTAATGATGAAGGATTTGCGAAGGTGTTCGGATAGATCTTTCTGGCTGTGTAATTATACACAATTGAGCACTGATTCTCCCCAGGAAAGTGTGCTGTTTCCCTCCCTCCTCCTCCTCTGTTGAGCTGTCAGTTTCCTCGTGTGTCTCACCCATTCCTTCCTGTCTTCACATCTTGGTTTTTCTAGTTTTAAGAATTATCTTAATAACTTCCTGACTAGAGATGCATCCCACTGTGAACTCCTTTCCACGTCCAGCTGTCATTTTCTAGCTTTCAGAATTTGTGTAGAAAGAGAATTTGGTGAAAGGACCTGGTGAATCTGTGGCTTTGTCTCCTGACACCCTGGTTGTCTGGCTTGGGGTCCGGGGCCCCGGGAGAGACATCTTCCAAGCCTGCCCCAGTCCTTTGTCAGGAAGGAAGCCTTCAGGTGAATGGTGTTTTCGTTTTAGGACGTCACTGTCTGCTTTGTTTTAGGGAGCAGAGCCTTGGCAGCCACAAACTCTTTCAGATCTGATCTTCCCAGCCCTTAACCTCTTTGTGCCTCAGTTTTTTAAGCTATAAAACGGGACTAACAATATACCTAGCTTATAGGGTTATTCTGTGTAGGGTGCTGGCACGGTGCCTGGTTTAGGATAAATGCTCTGTGAGTGATCTGCTATTCTTATTTGTTATTACTGGTATTTGATCTCTAAGCGCTCAGTCACAGGGCTGCCCTTATGTTGATCAAACATGGTTGTGATCTCATTGTGTGTCTGAGGACCCTGTGACTTCTCAGCTGTTCAAGAGCAAGAATCATGGGTTAGCATTGCATCCCTGTCCTTCGCACAGTGTCTGGTCCATTCATATTTGTTGAACTTGACTGCGGGAGGTTAGGCTTTATTGACTAAGAGATACTGCTGCTGTCTTGTACCTTATTAGCTGGTGAATATGCAGAGTGACACGTTGGGTGAAAGTGAAGTGCTAGTCGCTCAGTCACTTCTGACTCTTTGCAACCCCATGGACTGTAGCCCACCAGGCTTCTCTGTTCATGGGATTCTCCAGGCAAGAATACTGGAGTGGGTTGCCATTCCCTTCTCTCGGGGATCTTCCTGACCAAGAAATCGAACCTGGGTCTCCTGCATTCTTTACCGTCTGAACCATCACGGAAACCGAGGGCATTAAAAAGGCTGAAGTCTGTGGTTGACCTTCTAAATCACTGCTTTCCCTCAACACTACCATCAAAGGAGAGTCAGTGTTCACGTTTATAAAGCAGATAGTCTGTTGTAAGAAGAGTGTGTGTGTATGTGTGCATGTATGTGTCTATACATACTACATGAGTAGTTAACACAGTACAAGTTAGGAGGGCATAGTAATGTGTGAGGAAAATGGCATGAAACATAGCCCTTGGATACAATGAAGAGATCCAAGGGCCAGAGTTCTCTTTATCGGTATATTTTAGCCCCTGAGAAAATCCCAACAACTTTGTGCAGAGCAGCATTCCTAGAATAATGCTTTCATTTTCCCTTCAGGATCTGACGGGATCCGAATTCTACACCCAGGCAGCCCATCTCCTGCACCCTGTGGTCTACACGACTGCTGTCATTCTTCTCTTGTGCCTCTTAGCGGTCATCGTCAGTTACATATACCATCACAGGTAAGAAATGAAACCGACTGCAGAGGCCTGTGGACGTTATTTCACATTTAATTAGGATAAAATGTTATCCTAATTTTATACCTAATTTAATACCATGCTGTCCTTCCAAAGTAAGGGCAGTTACTTTAGAGTACCTCCAGGCCTTCTTCATGCAAGTCAAGACATAAATAATAAGTGCATGTGGTGATAAACTCATCTTCTGCAGCGTCCAGTCATCCTGCTGGGTTTGTACCTGGCAAAGAACATGGGAAGTGTGTGTTGGGGAGTGGGGCATGAGGGTGAGGTCAAAGTGGAGCCTGGTTACCTGCAGAGGTATCTCCCTGAACCAGACTGTGGTATTATTTCTATTTCATAAATTTTTGCCTGTTGTGATAGTCTCTTTTACACATGGCATTTAAGAAAGCTTGTGGCATTTAAGTGTGGGATATGGTTTTTGTTAATTAGAGGCAAAGGTACAGAAATTTTTATTTTATGGTAAGATATAATGAACTGAAAGGATTTGCTAAGCAGAAATACATTTTCAAGAGGTTTTGCTAGAATGTATTTTCCTCTTTAAGCTGGACATATATGACATTTCTTGACATTTAGTTAAGAAACAAGGAGATTTTGATATAAGAAAGAAAGACTTGAGCATTTCATTATGAAAGGCCACGAGGAAATGCATTGGTTGTTTAGACCGTGTTATCCTAGTAGGTCAGGAAAAATAGAGATTGGCACCTTGTAGAAATTTCTGGGAAGCAAACAAGTAATCCATCTGTCATAAGACATCATAACTAACAAAAGCGGACGATTTCTTATTATGGAGAATTTGTGTAGCCTTTAGTGGATTGTAGTAGTTCCATTTGACTTGTCTTTTTTAGTGTATAAAGTTAAATGTTAAGAAACTGTATTGTGTTGAGGGATTTCTCAAAACCTGTATGTGTGTGTGATAGTATGTTTTAATAAAATGTTTGCACATTTACATTTGGCCTTGTATGAATTAGGTATGTTAACTTGGAGATGTCCAGCTTCAAGTATATAACCCGAGTATTAATTTTTTCCCTTTTCTTTTAACAGTTTGATTAGAATCAGTCTCAAAGGCTGGCACATGCTTGTGAATTTGTGCTTTCATATTTTTCTGACCTGTGTGGTCTTTGTGGGAGGAATAAGTCAAACTAGAAATGCCAGCGTCTGCCAAGCTGTAAGTCAAAGTGAAAAAGTAAAATAAAAAAAATATACTGGTATTAAAAAGTAATTTCATATGTTTCATTGACTGTAAAAGGAAAATTGTTTCTTTAAAGCTTTTTTTCCTTAGCTAATTAAAGTTAACCTGAATGTTACTTAAATAATTCAGCAGTATACTTCAAGTTCTGAATTATAATTTCACAACGGATATATGACTTATGGAGCTTGTCTTTTTATCTTTGGGAATTTTGTGCTGCTTGTTATGTCTGTTATAATGACAAACGTTGAGTTTTAAAAATTTATAAAATTCTGATATACCTGAAGAAGTAACATTTTCTGACAGGATTTTAAAAATCTTATCTATTTATGGAAACAGGAATTATAAAGATTTTAACTATAAGATATAAAAACAAGAAACTTCCTAGGTATGGTAAATATGAAGAATTTAAAAATCTTCAACTCTTAATTTCAAGTAAATGATTACATATATAGCATTAGTAAACAGTGTTCTAATAGTATAAGTATAAAAAACAAAACTTTTTAACATATGAGTAGGAAATACATAAAATTGTATTTATTTGCATATTATTTTCTATGTGCATCATAGCAAACAGTGTCACATAGAAATTCACAGTTCAGATTACGTGGATTTGGATGTCAGTTCTGCTTTTTCCAGTGTTTTTATGGGCAATTTGTTCAACTTTTTTTTAATTGCAGATAATGAGATCTACCCTCTTAACCAATTTCTAAGTGTGTTGTATGGTGATTTAACTCTAAGGACATACAGCAGATCTTTAGAACTTTTTCATCTTGCGTGGCTGAAACTAGACCTCCGAAACGGCCACCTCCTGTATCCCTTCCCCTCACCTCCTGGCCCCACCATTCTACTTTCTGTCTCTGTGAGCTTGACTTCATAAATACCTTATATCAGTGGAATCATGCAGTACTTTTCCTTCCATGATTAACTTATTTCATTTAACATAATATCCTCAAGGTTCATTCATGTTGTAGTATGTCACAGGATTTCTTGCTTTTTAAGACTGAATACGTATGTCATTGTATGCATACACCACATTTTCTTTATCCATTCATCTATCAGTAGACATTTAGATTGTTTCCAGCTCTTGAATGTTGTAACACTGCAGTGAACATAGGACTACAATTATCTTTGATCCTGATATCAATATTTAACATTTCTGTGTCTCAATTTTCTCACCTGTAAGTTAGGAATAATAATTGAGTTGTTGTCAAATGATGAGACTATTTGCATTAGAAAAGCTAAAGTAATTTACAGATAAATTATTAGAAAAATAGGAAAACTTGTTTCCTATGTATGTAGTTTTTTTATGTAGTTTAATATACAAAGTGTGCTGCTAGTATGCAGAAATGTAACCAAGAGAAAACATAATTAATGAGAAGGTAACATTTATGTAGTATCAAAAAATATCCAGTACTTAGAAATAATAAAAATATTCAAGATTTGCAGGTAAAATTTTAGTGTATATTAAAGAAGACCTAAATAAATGGAGAAATACACTAGGTCCAAGGATAGGAAAAGTTAAAGTCAGAGAGGTAGCAGTTCCTCCTAAATTAATCTGTAGATAAGAGAATTTTTCATGAAACTCAATAAAATGGTCCTTAAATTTATATGAAAGTAAAGAAGGATCAGTGATAGTTAGGATACTTCTGAAAAATAGTAGAGTAGGAATTCTTCTTGGAGAAGGTGATGGCACCCCACTCCAGTACTCTTGCCTGGAAAACCCCATGGACGGAGGAGCCTAGTAGGCTGCAGTCCATGGGGTTGCGAAGAGTCAGACTCGACTGAACGACTTCACTTGCACTTTTCACTTACATGCATTGGAGAAGGAAATGGCAACCCACTCCAGTGTTCTTGCCTGGAGAATCCCAGGGATGGGGGAGCCTGGTGGGCTGCCGTCTATGGGGTCGCACAGTCGGACACGACTGAAGCAACTTAGCAGCAGCAGCAGAAAGTCTTCTAATCACCCAAACTGTTGAGGCTGTTGGAATTAAAACTGTGCATCAGAGTAGGGATAGATAAATGGACCAGCACAGTAGAATAGCAGCCTTGGAAGCAGACCCACGCAGAGATTTGGTATGAGACAGATGTTACGTGTCTCATCAGCTGGGGAAAGACAGACCATTGTCCAGTTAAGGGAGCTGAGGAAAATCTATGTGGAAAAAAAGATTAAAGTGGATCTGTACTTCATGCCATGTTAAAAAAGTCAGCTTTGGGTAGATTAAATATTACAAGTCTAAACGAAAGTGTTAAAATTTATATTAGAAAATATCATAATCCTTGGGATAAGGAGGGATTTCTTAAATATGACTAGAAAAGAAAGAATGTACTTTTGACTAAAAATATCTTTTTCTTTAAAAAATGAAGATTCGTAAGGAAAGTGAAAAGACAAGTTCCACATTAGAAGACACTATTTTCAGTACATATGGGCTTCCCTGGTGGCTCAGATGGTAAAGACTCTGCCTGCAGTGCGGGAGACCTGGGTTCAATCCCTGGGTTGGGAAGATCCCCTAGAGAAGGGAAAGGCTACCCACTCCAGTATTCTGGGCTGGAGAATTCCTTGGACTGTATAGTCCATGGGGTCACAAAGAGTCAGACACGGCTGCGCGACTAAGCATATCACAGCATGAATTCTCAATACATAATTACTGACAGAGCATTAGAATTAAAAAATGTATGTATTAAAAACTAATCAGTGAGAATGCCACAAACAGCCCAGTTGGAGAAGTGGTGAGAGTGACAGGCATTTCATAAGAGAAGAGACACAGGACCAGCGTACACGGCATTGGTGGTGACGGAGGTGCAAATTCAGATCGCTACCATATTATGCCTTTTCTGTCAGCAAAAATTAAGCCTGGCAGTGCCAAGTATTGAAGAACACGTGGATCCACATATTTTATACATACTGGGTAGGAATGTAAGTGGATGACTCCAGGAGCTCTACCTTATACAGGTAAACTTTTACACAGTCCCACTACAGGGCTTAGAGTGAGTGCCTGTGAATATTCATAGCAGCGGTCTACACCGTAGCGGAAACCTGGAAGCAACCCAAGTGCCCATCACTGAGAGAGTGAATGAATAAATGGTGATATTATGCAAGAGTCAAAGTTAATGAATTACAACAAGGCGTAGCTGTGTGAGTCAGTCTCAGGAATATAAGTGAAAAAATTAAGTCCCATAAATTACATTCATCCTGATATTCTTCTTTATAAAGACAAACATAACTAAAATGAAACAGCGTACTTTTAATGAAAACACATAGGTGCAGTAAAATCTTAAGAAAGAAAGCAAAGGGATGATAAGCACAGGATAAACGGTGATGATACCTTGGGTGAAGGGGTTCTTAGGTGCTGATACAGGCTTTTGTCAAGATCCTGCCTTTTGTCTTATTGATAGGTTCGTGGACACATAAATAACTATTTAAGAAACTAAATAAAGGCAGGCCATGCTTGTGTGCTCAGCTCAGTCATTAGAATGTGTCATTAACCTAAGGCTGATGATGAATCCAATATTTTCTTCATGTAAAACAGTTTCAAATATGTATGTGTGTGTGTATATAGGAATTGTTGAGAGAATTAAATGACTCCAGAGTACCAGGTATACAGTAAGTGCTCAGTAATGTAAGCTATTATTATGATGGTTATTGGTATAATTATCTCTTAGCTGTGCAGAATATTCCCCTGTATTAGGGCCATTACTATACATCTGAAATCAAACTTGTTTGAAGCCTACAAGAAGTTAGGTAATGGATCCCAAATCAACTTAATACGTGTACAGAAGATAGTGCTTCTCTTTTCTCAGTGTTTTCTCCCTTCTTCACCTGGGTGACTCCCACTTACTTTGTAGGTCTCAGTTTACTGTTTTAGAGATGCAGTCCCTCCACCTCTTCCCCTCATTATCCTTTGCTGCTGATTAACATTCCATAGTGCCTGCAAAACTTTGTAATTGACTGGCATAATTGACTAGCATTTACCTATTTGTTGTCCCTGGACTCGAAGCTCTACAGGGACGGGGATTGTACTGATTCAATTCACCAGTGTTCATCCAAGGATCAGTATAAGACCTGACACATAGTAGGTGCTCAGCAGATACTGGGTAAATGAACAAAAATGGCCTCTGTGTGCAAATAGTAGAACTCATTCAACCCTGGAGTTGTTTTGAACATAGACTATTAGAGTACTCAACACACAATGGTGGTAATAGTCTCAATTCTGTCTAAAAATACTCATTGATTTCTGGAAGTAGACACATAAATTTATTTCACTAAGGAAATGAACAGAAAGAGGCCATAGTAGAAATGACTGCCTTTCATCATCCTGAATGGTATTTTATACCATTTCTAGAATGAAAAGGATAGGAAAGTACACTGAGTTTTCAGGGCCTCAAGAATGAATGTCTATTAGGTAAAGAATTACCTGAAAAAGTGTGAGGTGGGCAGGCTTCTAGATGTTTTCATATGTTGTTTTCTTCTGTTTTTTTTTTTTTTACAGTGTTCTTCCTCTGTGAAAGACATAGATAGCATCATTCTTATTATTTCTGACTCAGACATGACTTGCTTCACTTTATCTTTCTAATACTTATTCAGTTAGTAGCCAGCTGTGTCTGCCAGAACGGTCTGTGTGGCTTGTCTCTTAACCTCAGTTCCGTTCAGTTGCTCAGTCATCTCCGACTCTTTGCCACCCATGGACTGCAGCATTCCCGGCTTCCCTGTCCATCATCAACTCCCAGAGCTTGCTCAAACTCATGTTTGTCATGAACAAACCTAGTGGTGGTGGTTTGTTTATTCAGTTGTGTCTGGCTCTTGTGACCCCATGGACTGTACCTGCTAGTCTCCTCTGTCCATGGGACTTCCCAGGCAAGAAATGCTGGAATGGGTTGCCATTTCCTTCTCCAGGGGATCTTCCCAACCCAGAAATCAAACCTGGGTCTCCTGCATTTCAGGCAGATTCTTTACCTACTTAGACACCTGGACAGCCCCTTAACCTAGTAGGGGCTTCATGTTTCTTCTGCAAAATAATGGGGTGGGCTCGTCTTCCGTCTCTAAAACTGAACCCTGAAGTGTGCATCTTCTACATGCATTTCTTAGGTGCACATGATCGGTGGTGTCTTTGGCATATCTCCCTTTTAGAGCTCATGTATTTTATGAATGGTGTGAACAGGTTCTAATGCAGTTTCTTCCCTGAAGTAATTGGCCGAGGTTATTAAAGGCCCCACCAGCCAGGGACTTCGCACTCTGGTTCTTATGTCATCCTTTCTGGGTGGTGCCATGGGTGCATGCTGTAGCCTTGAACTTTCTTTTGCAAAAGGAGCCAAAGGGAAACTGAGAAGTTGAGTGATAGAGTAGAAGAGGCTGTTGACTCAACAGGGTTTGGAGGAGATCTGGGTTCTGGGTCAGGATGTGCTGCCAGATAACTGTGTGATCGTTAGTTTTTGGTCCTTGGTTTCCTAGCTATGCAGTGAAAGGATTTGGCTACAAATATTTAGGGTACCATGTTGCTTTACCACTCCATGATTTCATCTGTTAACTATTGTGCCAGCCGACCTTCTCAGGTGTCTTCTGGTCTGTTATCCAGAGGACTGCTGCACGGGCACATAGGATACACAGGGAGATTCAATCCATGGATGTTAAGAGCTTTCTACTTGCCAGCTACTGCAAGTATGTTATGTTAACTTTCACATTAACCCTAGGAGGTAGTTCTTACTCATATTTATTAGTACGGAAATTGAGTCTTAGAGAATTGAAATAACTTGCCCCAAGTCTAGGGCCTTTGGGTGGCAGAGCCCTGATTCAAATGACAGTCTCTTTGAGTATTCCTTGCCAATCCCCACCCTTAACACTGCCTTCTTATTATTGAGGACCAGGATGATGTAATAGAAGAGTCTCAGGCTTTGGGTTTGAGTTGCTGCCCCACCACTCTCCATGTGGCCTCTAGAGGATGATTTAACTTCTTTCAGCCTCCATCTCCTTGTCTGTAGCACTAAGCAAATTGTGACACTAAGAGGATAAAATAGAAGCACATAAAAAATTGTCTAATACATTTTGGCATACATAGCAGGCATTCTAGAGAAGGCAGTGGCACCCCACTCCAATACTCTTGCCTGGAAAATCCCATGGACGGAGGAGCCTGGTGGGCTGTAGTCCATGAGGTCGCTAAGAGTTGGACACAACTGAGCGACTGCCCTTTCACTTTTCACTTTCATGCATTGGAGAAGGAAATGGCAACCCACTCCAGTGTTCTTGCCTGGAGAATCCCAGGGACGGGGGAGCCTGGTAGGAGGCCGTCTATGGGGTTATGAGGTTGCACAGAGTCGGACACGACTGAAGTGACTTAGAAGTAGCAGCAGCAGCAGCAAGCATTCAGTAGTGGATGCTCTTAATTTTTATATGTATTCATATCAGACTATGAGTATTAAAGATGATTTTTTTGCACACTTGCTGTGTACGCTGCATTATTATAGGTTTTGTTGGTGGTTAAAAACCCAACTGTTAAAATGTCTCATCTCTGGTATGTGAATGTTTATGGTTAGGTAACATATAGTTACCTAGTAACATATGGTTAGGTAACAACTCTTCAAGATAATTTTTTGTATCTATTTTGCACCTTTGAAAATTGATATCTTGAGGTAAGGTGACTTTCTTAAGTTCTAATCTGTTGCATTTAATGAATCATTTACATGCCCTATAAATTAGATTATTTCCAAACTATTTACAAATTTCCCACATGTATCTGATTTATTTGGGAGAAATTGTGACAGAGAGGTTGTATTTCAAGTATAGCCCAAGTGTCCGATGGAGAATAAAATAGGAAGCACATATGTGTGCTCAGTAGTGTCTGACTCTTTGTGACCCCATGGACTGTAGCCCACCAGGCTCCCCTGTCCATGGGACTTTCCAGTCAAGAATGCTGGAGCGGGTTGCCATTCCCTTCTCCAGGAGATCTTCCCAACCTAGGGATCAAACATGCGTCTCTTGCGTCTCCTGCATTGGCAGGTGAATTCTTTACTGCTGAGCCACCTGGGAATCCCAAATAGGAAGCAACTTTTTCCAAAAGATAGGAATACCATTGCTGCTAGACTAGACCTCAGTGCCTCCTTTATTCTGTCTTATGGAACGTTTGGTGAGTTGCTTATGTGACTATTACCAGGTACCATTAGACCCCTAAAATTCCACTATTGGTAATAATTGTTTAACTGGAAGGCTCTAGTATCTTTTAAGTATGAACACTTCTCTGCAAATTTTGAAATGCCATAGGAAACACTTCAAAATCTAAAGGTTGAGTTTTACCTATTAGATCTAAAACAAGAAAATTCTCCATCTTGCACCTCCTGTGTTGAAAATATTTTTAACTTCTGTTTTGAAGCTTATTTGAAGCCTTGTCTCATTCTTTTGACCTCTACATCGGAGAACACTGTAGAAACAGAGGAAACCATTTTGAGTCAATATCATTGATTGGTTTTGAATGTTTTGGTTTTTATGCACCAAATCCAATTATACTATTTTTATTTACAACATTTGATGTGACTCCAGATAGCTCAGAGGGTTATTTTATGCTTTTTGTTCCACTTGCATCTGTAAGCTTTGCTTTTCTAGTGCAGTGAGTAAAACTAATAGGAACCTTGGAGCAAGTTTTCTGCGTAAGAAGAAGAGATTGTGAGGACTTTCCTGGTGGTCCAGTGGTTAAGAATCCATGTTTCCATTGCAGGGAACATAGGTTCGATCACTGATTGGGGAACTAAGATCCCTTGTGTTGCAAAACACTACCAAAATACAAATAAATAAAAATTAAACAAATTTTTAAAAGATGAAGATACTCTGACCCTCTGGTTCAGCCAGGCTGGATCACCCTCTTAGCCCTTTCAGTCACTGAGAGGACAGTGACTTCCCTGGACAAGTGACCACCCTAGTGTTTGCCCTGCAAAATAATCTGTGTACTTCCATGTCACCAAGTTTAATGAGGTTCATGTCTCATTAACATGAGCCTTAGACAGCAGTCTAGATTGTTCTGTTACTTACCTAGGATTGATGATGTCAATTTGATTTTCTTGAGATTGGAGAGTCATCCTTTTTGAATTAAAAAAAGTTTTCTTTTTCCTTGGAAATTTTCATTGATAGAAGTTCACGTGTAATCATTGTGTAAGAAGAAAGGATCAAAAGATAGATAAGAAAATTGAATTATGTCCTTGCTGCTCCATGCATTTATTTTTCTTAAAATAGATTTTAAACCTCTCTTACCCCATATTTGTCTATCTAGAATTTTATTTCTAACTGCTGTTGCTTCAGACACAGTTCACAAGGTGAACGTGCCCCCCATCATCCCTCTGGGAGAAACTCAGTGTCATCACTTACCTATATTGCAGTTCTCCATCACCTTTCGAGTACTTATTATGTCCCAGATATTGTGCCCTTTCAGTCCCTACAAAAACCCCTAGGGATGCTTATGGATGTATAGTCTTTCTACTATTCACATGAGGAACATTAATTTCAAGAATGTTCACGTTATTTTCTTAAAACCATACTCCTAATAATAATAAAGATATTGCTGTATTTTTAATCACGTATAATGTACCAGGCAAAGTGCTAAATGCTTTATATAGGGTGTCCTATTTAAAGCCTTATGGTACTTTAATATTATCCTCAGTTTACAAATGAGAACAGTGCTTGAGATATTCTGCGAGTTTGCTTAGGTGTCACAAGGGGTAGATTCTGGTTTTAAAACCAGGCAAAATTGTTAATTCCAGAGCTAACTCATTTCAAATAATCACCGATCTGTTATACTGCTCGCTTGCCATCCATTTTGATACATAAAAGCTGTGAATTAGAACTATTCAGGCCTCTGACTCCAAAGTTTATTCTCTGTTGACTGTGACTTTTGCCCTCCAGTTACCCTTGACGTCCCCCTGATAGCTCAGTTGGTAAAGAATCCACCTGCAGTGCAGGAAACCCCAGTTTGATTCCTGGGTCGGGAAGATCCCCTGGAGAAGGGATGGATGGGCTACCCATTCCAGTATTCTTGGGCTTCCCTTGTGGCTCAGCTGGTAAAGAATCAACCTGCAGTGTGGGAGACCTGGGTTCGATCCCTGGGTTGGGAATATCCCCTGGAGAAGGGAAAGGCTACCCCACTCCAGTATTCTGGCCTAGAGAATTCCGTGGACTGTCCATGGGGTTGCAAAGAGTTGGACACGACTGAGTGGCATTCACTTTCACTCTCACTTACCCTTCACCTCTGCATTCCTCTTTAAAATAGACTTTAGGAACTCGACTCTAATTTATAGCATAGCATCTATGAGAAACATGGCTTTGGTTTACTGTTGTCCAGGAGTGAATTCCACGATATGTTTAGTGTCATCTTAGGTATAAGTTGTAGTCTATGGGCCTCCTATATTCAACTATAGATTCAGTCCTCTATTATACGCCTTTTAGAGTGCTTTCTTTGTTCATTAGCGGGCAAAGGAATGGATCGGTAGAATATACCTTCGTACAGTTTCTGAGTCAGAAATTCAAAATAACTTAGCAATCTTTTTGAGGAAGCTTACTGGCAATTATTATATTTTGATTGTAAAGGGGAATTTTTTTTTTTTTTTTTCATTTTAGTTCATGTATTCTTCTTTCTAGGTTGGAATAATTCTTCATTATTCCACTCTTGCTACAGTACTGTGGGTGGGAGTGACAGCTCGGAACATCTACAAACAAGTCACTAAAAAAGCTAAAAGATGCCAGGATCCTGATGAGCTGCCACCTCCACCAAGACCAATGCTCAGGTATCTAATATCTTCGTGTACTATCTTCTGTTAAATGTCCACACATATTAAATTTAATGAAGTATGGTCATAACAAAAAATTGCTGAGTGAACTTTGGAACGTGGAAGAATAGACTTGT
Source organism: Bos grunniens (assembly GCF_055505025.1). Classification (NCBI taxonomy): domain Eukaryota; kingdom Metazoa; phylum Chordata; class Mammalia; order Artiodactyla; family Bovidae; genus Bos; species Bos grunniens. The sequence goes on from NC_141170.1 coordinate 76,510,097, forward strand.
AAGCAGCCTTGCAGCTGGGAGTTCTTTGTGAAGTTCTGTATCCTCTCTTGTCTTTCTATCTCATCTAGAAAGTGGGAATGATTCTCTTTCATAGACTTGTTGTGAGGCATAAGTGACTTAATGTGTAAAGCACTTCAGACGGATGGTACTGGCCATGGAATAGACTCTGAAAATATTAGTTTTTATTTCCTTGAGGTCGTTTAGTAGATTTCAGTCTTCTCAAGTATGTATCAGTGTCATTATTCTCCAAGAAAGAAAAAACAGTTTTGGTGTCATGCTATTCCTAATATCATAATTTAAATCAGTTGTCAGTGAATTATTATTCTCAATGGGTAGAAGACCTGTCTTTGAGGTCTTTACAGTCTGTGAGGAGACAGGTGTGAGAAGAACTACTGTAGCTGTGTAAGAGCTGGAGTGGAAGTACATTCTCTGAAAGCGCCAAAGAGGAACTGTAATTCTGAGGGGTCAGGGAGAGTGGGGGGCTATTAAGAATTGCTTGACTACCACATAAAGGGCAGAGGTGGCACTTCAGATACAGGATCATATTGCAAGCTGAACAGATTTGAGAAGTGCGGTTTGACTGTGGCTGGAACCTAGGGTTTATGGTGTAGAGTAGCGTGATTCAGAGTAAAAGCTGAGTTTCAGGTTTTAGAGGGCCAAATTAAATTGTGGGCTATACATTAGAATGCCCGAAAGTAGGAGACATCTACAAATAATTCTGCTGAGGTCATTAGGAGATCCTCATGAGTACTGCATAGGGTCTTTTGCCCATTTCAAAACTGGGAAAGGAGTATTTCAAGGCTGTATATTGTCACCCTGCTTATTTAATTTATACGTAGAGTACATCATGAGAAACGCTGGGCTGGATGAAGCACAAGCTGGAATCAAGATTGCCAGGAGAAATATCAATAACCTCAGGTATACAGATGGCACCACCTTTATGGCAGAAAGTGAAGAAGAACTAAAGAGCCTCTTGATGAAGGTGAAAGAGGAGAGTGAAAAAAACTGGCTTAAAACTCAACATTCAAAAAACTAGGATCAGGGCATCCAGTCCCATCACTTCATGGCAAATAGATGGTGAAACAATGGAAACAGTGACAGATTTTATTTCCTTGGGCTCCAGAATCACTGCAGATGGTGACTTCAGCCATGAAATTAAAGATGCTTGCTTCTTGGAGGAAAAGCTATGACAAACCTAGACAGCATATTAAAAAGCAGAGATTTTGCCGACAAAGGTCTGTGTAGTCAGTGCTGTGGTTTTTCCAGTAGTCATGTACAGATGTGAGAGTTAGACCATAAAGAAGGCTGAGTGCTGAAGAGTTAATGCTTTTGAACTGTGGTGTTGGAGAAGACTTTGGAGAATCCCTTCGACTGCAAGGCGATCCAACCAGTCCATCCTAAAGGAAATCACTTCTGAATATTCTTTGGAAGGACTGATGCTGAAGCTGAAGCTCCCAATACTTTGGCCATGTGATGTGAAGAACGGACTCATTAGAAACAACCCTGAGGCTTGAAAAGATTGAAGGCAAGTGGTGAAGGGGGTGACAGAGGACGAGATGGTTGGATGGCATCAACGACTGGGTGGACATGAGTTTGAGCGAGCTCTGGGAAATGGTGAAGGACAGGGAAGCCTGGCGTGCTGCAGTCCATGGGGTCACCAAGAGTCAGACATGACTGTGTGACTGAACAACAGATGAGGACTGCCACCGGCACAGTGGCATGGAGGTTAGAGAGGACACGTGTTCAGGAACTTGAGGCAGTTTCTCTAGGAGTGATGACTAGCTGCATTTGGGAGCTCTGTATGGGGATTTGAAGGTGGCTGCAGGTTGTCTGCTCCAGTTGGCTAGGGTCCTTCTGCAGATGGTGCATCCATCAACTGAGAAAGTCACAGAGGAAAAGTGGGTGGGGGGACCCAGGGAGGGTAAGCACAGGGGAAGTGGGCTCACCCATACTTTCTCATGGAAATTCTACATTTGGGGAGTCTAGTGCTCAGCAGAGAGGACACACTCTGTGTCCCCTTGACAGGACAGGAGATGTGTTAACATGTGTTCATTGAAGCACTGATAAGGAATGAGCTCTCCCAGGGAAAAGTCAGCTAACAATGATCCCTGGGCCATATCAGTGTTGAGTAGATGGGCCATAGCAGATAAAGGGAAGAACTGAAAGAGAACATTGAAGATTGAGGGGAGAGTGGTTCAGTGAGCGGCAAGGGACAGAAGGAGTGCTTGGCCACAGCCAGATTCTAGGATGCGATTTGACACCCCTGTCACTGGTGTTAAAGGACCTGAGGGTGATGGTGTTTGGCCAATAGACAGGGATCCATCCTCATGCAGCTGTTTGTTTCTGTTGGGTTTCCTCTCTGTTCGGTGATTAAAAACACAAAGGGTTTAGTAAAAGGCAGCCTGAGCGCCAAAGCCTATGTAGTCCTCTGTGGCTGGTAGGTACACCCTTTGCTTTAGACGGTCAGGTTCACCCTGTAGGCTGCCGTCCTTTCCCTGAGTTCTGGAGCTTAAGGAAACTCAGCATCTGGGCTACATGGATGATGGGCAGGGACTTGTCCTGAGTCTGCTGGCCCCAGAGAGGGCAGTTTCAGTAGCATGGTAGCTTGGAAGCAGTGTCACCTCGCAATAAATGTGAGGCACATGTTGGTGCTGTTGTTTCCAGGTGTTTGTCACCAAAGGGAGCAAGAAAGAAGGTGGTAGTTGAAGGAAAGTTTTAGGATGGAGAAAACGTGAACATACACATAGGCTGGAAGGAAGAAGCAGTGGAGAAGTAGATTTAAAGCTTTAAAGTAAGAATTAGTTGGTAGCAGGCAGTCCTGGAGTGGAGGTGAGGAAGGAGTGGCAGAGAGTACTGTGGAACTCGAGACAAATTTGCGTGAACTGGTGCTTCTTTGTCAGGTCAGAAGCAGCTATGAATTGGTTCAACAGGAAGAAGGGCAGGGTCACAAATGCTGGCCTTCCTCTAATCTGTGGAATAAAAGACATAGTTATAGTTTTATGGGAGTAATTAGCTGTCTTTTTCAGCAGTAATATCATATTGAAGATTTTTAGTACCCATAAGCATGACTAAGAAAAAAATATATGGGAAAATGCGTTGTGAACATTGCCTTTATCAAGCCAATTCAGCATGTTGACTGTGTCTCTGGACTTGGCAAATGCAGAGTTAAGACTGGCGTACCCAGGGGTAGCTCACCAGGCCAGGAAGTTCCCTAGGATCTTTTCAGAGCACTCAGAGAAGCTGCTCCTCTCTGCCCCAAAAGTTGTTCTTCAGAGGACCAGCTAGCACTCCGTCTCCCTCAGTTCCTCCCAGCAGGTCTGTGGGCAGTTGGTGAGGAAGGGCCCAAGCGCTGTGGGCAGCTGGGATCCAGGTACCTTCCTTACCTCCATTTCAGCTGACTGAGGATAAGCATACATAGCAGCAGGACATTAGATCTAGCAGGTCCTGCTAAGCATTAATATGCAGGTCTAGCCTGGCATTAATGAATAAACGATGTTACATTTTTAGTGTGAACAGTGGCACAGTGGGATCTTCAAGTCCATTTTGCAGTGGACTAACTTTCTGCTCCACTGGCTGAATCTAAAAGAAACAAGTATAAGCCAAAGCCCTACCTGCAGGAACTGGGTGTTACTTCGCCTGCCCACAGGGTGGCAGAAGCTGATCAGCTTTCCTTCAACTCAAACTTGGTAGATCTTCCGCTTTTTTAAACTAAAGAAATCAAGAATAAATAAAAACTTAAAAAAAAATGTTACTGTTAACAAAGGAGCCTGCAAATGTTAACCTCTCCTGAATTATTGAAATAGTGACTAATCTTTAAGGAATAACTTCTGCAGAAATGAGATCCTACAATGTGTACACCTAAAGCAATTAGATTGATGAGCTGTTGTTTCCATCGTTGCCCCTACTAGGTTCTACCTGATCGGTGGTGGTATACCCGTCATAGTTTGTGGCATCACTGCAGCCGCAAACATCAAGAATTACGGCAGTCGGCCAAATGCACCCTAGTGAGTATTCAGTGTTCTCTTTGTACCTGAGTTGGTTCCTTGAACTGTTTCCCAGGAACTAAAGCTTACTGCAACTTTTTAAACACTTTCTTGACATATGGAGCATTTGAGCTGGTTCTCCGTTTTCTTTCCTAGTTGCTGGATGGCGTGGGAACCCTCCTTGGGAGCCTTCTACGGGCCCGCCAGCTTCATCACTTTCGTAAACTGTATGTACTTTCTCAGCATATTTATTCAGTTGAAAAGACACCCTGAGCGCAAATACGAGCTGAAGGAGCCCACCGAGGAGCAGCAGCGGCTGGCAGCCAATGAAAACGGAGAAGTCAATCATCAGGACTCCATGTCCCTGTCCCTGATTTCCACATCGGCCCTGGGAAACGAACACACCTTCCATGCTCAGCTTCTGGGGGCCAGCCTTACCTTGCTCTTGTATGTCGGCCTGTGGATGTTTGGGGCCTTGGCTGTTTCTTTGTATTACCCTTTGGACTTGGTTTTTAGCTTCTTTTTTGGAGCCACGTGTTTGAGCCTCAGTGCGTTCATCGTGGTTCACCATTGTGTCAACAGGGAGGATGTCCGGCTCGCATGGATCATGACTTGCTGCCCAGGACGGAGCACCTATTCAGTTCAGGTCAACGTGCAGCCCCCCAGCTCCAGCGGGCCGAGCGGGGAGGCTCCCAAGTGCACCAACAGCAGTGCAGAATCTTCATGCACAAACAAGAGTGCTTCGAGCTTCAAAAACTCCTCCCAGGGCTGCAAATTAACCAACTTGCAGGCTGCCGCGGCCCAGTGCCACACCAATTCCCTACCTTTGAATGCCACGCCTCAGCTCGACAATAGTCTGACAGAACATTCAATGGACAATGATATTAAAATGCATGTGGCGCCTTTAGAAGTTCCATTTCGAACAAATATGCACCCAAGCCGCCATCATAAAAACAGAAGTAAAGGGCACCGGGCCAGCAGACTCACGGTCCTCAGAGAATATGCCTACGACGTCCCCACGAGCGTGGAAGGCAGTGTGCAGAATGGCCTGCCGAAAAGTCGGCTGGGCAGTAATGAAGGACACTCTCGGAGTCGGAGGGCGTACTTAGCCTACAGAGAGAGACAGTACAACCCCCCCCAACAAGATAGCAGTGATGCTTGTAGTACGCTTCCCAAAAGCAGCAGGAATTTTGAAAAGCCTGTTTCAACTAGTAGTAAAAAAGATGCAGTAAGGAAGCCAACTGTAGTTGAACTCGAAAGTCAGCAGAAGTCTTATGGCCTGAACTTGGCCATTCAGAACGGACCAATCAAAAGCAGTGGGCAGGAGGGACCCTTGCTGGGTACGGATAGCACTGGCAATGTGAGGACTGGGTTATGGAAACACGAAACTACTGTGTAGACTTGGTGGGCTTCCTGGGCAAGAAATCCATATAAACTGTGATAGTCACATTCCTTTAAGCTATGAACATGTAAAAGCAGACTGTTTACAGCCACCTTAGGGATTCAAAAGAATTTTGAATAAACTTTTAAGTTTTGGATTTTGTGTATTTTATATCCCCCAAGTGTTGCATTTTTATAAATTTTGGAAAAAGCCTCTAAAACAGTGTTTCACATGTCAAAGCACCAGCAAGACATTTTGGGAATCTGAAGTGTAATTTTCTTGAAATCTGTACTATCTACTTAACGTTTCAGGCTTGTATTTAATACAATAAATAGGTGTTTGTCATTGTGTCAATCTTACATTTTTACATTTTACAGTCCCAGAAGCATTTAGTTCTAATTTAATGAAGTTTGTGCATTGGGATAATTTAGCCAGAATTATACATAAATCAATTATCAGATTTTTTACATGATTAGCTTCACTGATGATGGCATGTAAATCAAATGGCTTCTGGAGTGACGTATTTTGTAAATACTGTTTTAAATACTATAAGTTTTTTTTTTTAATCTCACAATTTTTTTTGAAAATGCAAATGCCTAAAAACTTTGCCTAAATTACCTTATTTTCACCCTATCACTTTGGTCATATTAATACCATTTTTTTATATTTATGTGGCTTTCAGTGGTTTATATATTGGTTTACTTATTCTTTTTTTTCAAACACAAGTTATTTTTTTTTCTTTTTTTAAAAAAATATTTATTTGGCTGTGCTGGGTCTCAGCTGTGGCATGTGGGATCTTTAGTTGCTATTTGGCTTCGCTGGGTCTCATTTCCAGCATGCAAGATCTTCAGTTGTGACATACAAACTCTTCAGTTGCGGCATGTGGGGATCTAGTTCCTTGGCCAAGGATCAAACCCAAGCCCCCTGCACTAGGAGCAAAAAGTCTTAGCCACTGGACCACCAATGAGATCCCTGTTATTTCTTACTAATTGAAGTATAATTTGACTTACAATATTAGTTTCAGGTATACCACATAGGGATTTTATATTTTTATACATTACGAAGACAATGATCACCACAGTAAATCTAGCTACCATTTGTCATTATAAAAGCACTTAAAATATTATTGATTCTATTCCCTATACTGTACATTGCAGCCCCATAACTTACTTGTTTTTTAACTGGAAGTTTATGCCTCCTTAATCCCCTTCCCATATATGAACCTGAATGAAGAAGAGTTATCATATAAGGTTCACATTCATTTATTTTGGATTCTTTTGTGTTGGCAATTACTTTGTCCTTAAACAGGTAAAGTTCCTCAGGTTCATGTTAAAGTGCTAATTTTTAAATTCCATCCAAAGGGCAAAAACAGGTCTGATCCAGAAGTTCTCATTGGTTGTTGATGCACCCCAGTCCTTATCTGTCTCTCGTTTCCAGTCTCACTGCAGTCATTCCTGCAAACGTCAGATGGGTCTTCTCCGGCTGCCTTGCGCATGTGCTTCCCCTGATACGCAAGACAGTGCCTGAAACGGTCGGCAGAGCTTAGATCTGTTTTTTGGCATCAGTCTCAAGGTTTGAATCAGATTAGATTCAACAGTATTGGGTGGGCTAAGAAGTTCCTTTGGTTTTCAAGTAAAAATTGAAGACACATTTTAAATTTTTATTAAACAACATATTCACTGTTTTGTTCTACTAACTTCTGCCATTTTTCAGGCAACTTCACAGTTCTGTCTTCTCCCAATTTTTTATCTTCTTGAGCAAAGAACTGTTGTAGGTGCCTTTTACAGTCTTCCAGGGAATGGAAATTTTTTTTCATTAAGAAAATTTTGTAAAGACTGAAATAAATGGACATTTGAAGGCACAAAGTCTGGTGAATATGGTGGATGAATCAGAACTGTAGCGGTTTTTGCCTGATTATCAGTGCTTGATTTGGATATTTTGAGTGTGTTGGTTATCTCTAGCATGGTATAACATCAATTGTTTTCTACTGATGTCTCGATCGCTATCAATTTCAACTGGTCTGCCTGACCATGGAGCATCATCTATCGAGAAATCTCCAGCATGAAGCTTCACTAACCACTTTTGACACAGTCACAGCACCTTCTCCATACACTACACAAATCTTGTTTTGCATTTTAATTGCGTTTTTACTGTTCTTGAAATAATAAAGCATAATATGCAGAAAATGTTGCTTGTTTTCTTCCATCTTCAATATTAAAATGGCTACACAAAAATCCACAAATTTTGATAACTTTTTGTAAAATGCATGCTGATAAGACAGCTGTCACAATACAACCTACAAAATTGTTTTGAATGAGGTTAAAGACAAGCACTATTGGAGCCATCCTAGGAAAAAACTGAACCAACCTTTTGTCCAACACAGTATATGTTCAAGAAATGCTAAAATCAAGAAGCTTGATAAACCTCAAAACCTGAGAGACTTAGTATTTTCATGCATCAAGTAATTCTCACAGGGGACGACAGGCAATCACTCATTATGGTGAAAATGTTCACTTTTCATTGAGTTACTACCTTAGAAATAAGTTATTTTGTCTTAATAAAACTGGTAGTTCTATATAGGCCTTTTGTTAGCTCTTGGTTTTAAAAACATTCGTTTTGGTGGGGAAAAGAAGGCAGTTGAGTGGATAAATTTGGCACCTGTTCATTTAACTACTTCCTGGCCCAGGGTCTCCAGGTAGGTTCATGAATTTGTGCAGGATAATGTTTAGAAATGACCAAGACAAACTAATAAGAAATGGAATAAATCATTCTTATTTATTTGAATTGCTATTTAAATTTTGCTCTGTTATTTTGCAATATATCATTCCAATGGTTAATCTGCATCTTTGACCCATAGATCTAATAGAAAAACAACTTTTTTCTGCTTTTTCTTCCTCCGCAGGAAGTGAGGAGTTGCCCTACCTGCAAGTGTTCACTCTTAAGTAAGCACTTTTTAATTTGAAACATAGCTTTTTGTAGGTAACAGAAGAAAGAGAAGCCTGAAACTTGGAGAGGTGGAGACTGGAGAGAAAATTTAGAATGAAATGAAGATTCCACTAAAAATATTCAAGAGTGTTTTGATGCACAAATCACAGGTGATGAGCAATGACTTAATGCCTTATATTCTTAGTATTTGAATTGAAATTTGATGTTTACAAATAGTAAATAAAACATTGCATTCTCCCCATATTATAAAAGATAAATCTTTGACTTCTTGCTAGTTGAGATTTCTCTATTTTTCATAGAATCATAAAGTCTTAAGATACGTTTCAGCTTTCTTAAGAGATCAGGTCATTCATTTTTCTCATTTAAAATTTTTAGCAGCTGAGGCTCTAAGGATTTCTGACCTGCTGAGCATGCCAGTAGGTTATGCCACATCGAGCACCAGGTCTGTGTTCCCTGCTGCCATGGCCACTGTGTTTTGCACATTGACTGCTTCTGTGAAGGCAAACACTCCTGCTCTTCACAGTGTCTATTAGCTATAATTTTGCTAGACATCTTTCTCATCCCTGTTATTATGAGTTAATTTCATATTGTGAAAATGAAAGTTGCTCAGTTGTGTCTGACTCTTTGCCACCCTATGGATTATACAGTCCGTGGAATTCTCCAGGCCAGAACTGGAGTGGTTAGCCTTTCCCTTCTCCAGGGGATCTTCCCAACCCAGGGATCGAATCCAGCTCTCCCGCCATTGCAGGCAGATTCTTTACCAGCTGAGCCACAAGGAAAGCCCCATAATAAGGTATAATTGGTTATAGTCAACTTAAGGAAACATATGATTTATTTCATAAAAGTTTTTTCTAAAAATCTGTTACATAATATGTAAGGTATGTAATAGGCACATTACATATATATATGTTTCACTTCGTTGCTCAGTCGTGTCTGACTCTTTGCGACCCCATGAATCGCAGCACATCAGGCTTCCCTGTCCATCACCAACTCCCGGAGTTCACTCAAACTCATGACCATCGAGTCGGTGATGCCATCTAGCCATCTCATCCTCTGTTGTCCCCTTCTCCTCCTGCCCTCAATCCCTCCCAGCATCAGAGTCTTTTCCAGTGAGTCAACTCTTCACATGAGGTGGCCAAAGTACTGGAGTTTTATTAGCATCATTCCTTCCAAAGAACACCCAGGACTGATCTTTAGAATGGACTGGTTGGATCTCCTTGCAGTCCAAGGGACTTTCAAGAGTCTTCTCCAACACCACAGTTCAAAAACATTAATTCTTCAGCAGTCAGCTTTCTCCACAGTCCAACTCTCACATCCATACATGACCACAGGAAAAACCATAGCCTTGACTAGTCGAACCTTTGTTAGCAAAGTAATGTCTCTGCTTTTGAATATACTATCTAGGTTGGTCATAACTTTCCTTCCAAGGAGTAAGCGTCTTTTAATTTCATGCCTGCAGGCACCATCTGCAGTGATTTTGGAGCCCCCCAAAATAAAGTCTGACATTGTTTCCACTGTTTCCCTGTCTATTTCCCATGAAGTGATGAGACCAGATGCCATGATCTTAGTTTTCTGAATGTTGAGCTTTAAGCCCACTTTTTCACTCTCCACTTTGACTTTCATCAAGAGGCTTTTTAGTTCCTCTTCACTTTCTGCCATAAGGGTGGTGTCATCTGCATATCTGAGGTTATTGATATTTCTCCCGGCAATCTTGATTCCAGCTTGTGTTTCTTCCAGCCCAGCGTTTCTTATGATGTACTCTGCATATAAGTTAAATAAGCAGGGTGATAATATACAGCCTTGACGAACTCCTTTTCCTATTTGGAACCAGTCTGTTGTTCCATGTCGAGTTCTAACTGTTGCTTCCTGACCTGCATACAGGTTTCTCAAGAGACAGATCAGGTGGTCTGGTATTCCCGTCTCGTTCAGAATTTTCCACAGTTTATTGTGATCCACACAGTCAAAGGCTTTGGTATAGTCAATAAAGCAGAAATAGATATTTTTCTGGAACTCTCTTGCTTTTTCGATGATCCAGTGGATGTTGGCAATTTGATCTCTGGTTTGTGTGTGTGTGTGTGTATATGTGTATATATATATATATAAAATAATGTTTTATGCTAGTGTATTCTAATCTATTTTTAGGTAACAGATTTGTGTGTGAGTATTTTTGTGATTTATGTACGTGTGTAAATGTTAACATTTCAGGTTATTAGGTGGCAACTGATTTCTAAATCTCAGGCTATTTTGTACATGTAACTTAATTTACATCTATGTTTAATCTATTTATATAAATAGGTATAATCTTACAAAGAAGGCAATTTATGTGTAAATGCTGAGGTTTAGGTTGTATTCTTCATTGAGAAATAACAATGTTAAAACATTTAGATCTATGTGTTTCAGGCATTTAATTCAAATTCTCAAATTGAAGTTGGTTGAGACCATAAAATTGGGGAATTAAAAAAATTAACTGAATGCATTTGATGCAGGAATTAAGCTAAATCATCAAGGAAAGTGATGCATACACAGCAATCAGAAGTTTAAAACAAATGTTAATTCTATTTTTCCTTTCATATTCCCAGAATAATTTAATTACTTTAATATTCACTTCAAAGCTCTTAGCTAAGAGATGACTTGATTATAACTACATATGATATTTTCCAGACTTAAGTCATTCTATCAGTTTTGACAATTTTGACGTATTTTCCCTAAATTTACATTAATACCATCATCTGGGTCAACTCACATTTTCCCTCTGAAATATAAAAAGTAAACCAATAGATTTATTTGTATAAATAAAGCACTCCTGAAAGAAATATGTAATTTTATAAGTTTGTTGGTAATAAGAAATCTCTAACTCTGTTGCTTGATTTTAGACAAAAATGAGATTGCAATAAGATTTTCTTTTTTAAGTTCATATTAAATGAATCTTCTTCCCAACCTACCTGCAGGTTTCCAGTCTAGAGCTATCCATTAGAAGCTTCAAGCCAGTGTAATTTTGAAATTCTGGAGGCATCAATTCAGAAACACAAGTGGTGTATTAACTTAATCATTGTAGGTTAATGGTCCTGTATTTCTAGCTTCTCTGGTATACCCTTCTCTGTGTGTGATGAAATCTCAGGCAGCCTGTGGTTATAGATTCTTTTCAGCCTCTTCACTGGGGACATCAGTGCCTCAAAGGTGGATACTGAATGTGAACTTACAGGACCATATTATTAAGAAACCCCCATTTGTATGGTCAGCGATGGACCCCTATCTTTGCTTATAGAGTTAGATGCTTAGAATTAATTCCTGGCCAAAACTTTGTTAAACTTTTGTTTGAAACACACACTGTCCTTCTTTGTCATGTGTATAAAATAGTATTCAATGGAAGGAAACAGTTCAATCTGTTGTCTGCTACTACCATCTAGTTTGAGCAGATACTGATGAAGGCTTTGATCAGAGTATTCCAAGTATATTCAAAAAGTTCAAAATCTTTTCAGAGGGCTCTTCAGATACATTTCCAAATAGATAGTTTAAATAAATAATTCAGCTAATCACATTTTCAGTTTTGCAATCATTGTGTTCATTCTGTCTTGGCATATACTGTTGATGACATTTTGTGTGTACAGATAAATTGAATGTTCTGTGTGCAAACATGCAATTTATGATTGCTTGCAAAGCCAGGTATACTCACATGTACCAACTCAGGCTGAAGATTGCAGCTAGGAAGATACTTCACGTGAAAGCAGTGAACTCCAGTTCTAAGCAGGCATTTTGTTATCAGCATTCGTTCCTTTATGAAACTGAGTAAAAATGTTAATTTAGTGGTCAACCATGATTAACAATTTTTTTACTGCTTAGTTTTTTTTAAATTTTCATGTGGAATCTTGGTGAACTGTTTTTTAAAAATCAACATTTTAGAAGCTTAATGCAATAAAAATTTCTTAATAGTCTGCCATGTATGTTCCTGGTATGGCAGCTCTTCCAGGAGTTCTCACCCAGATTTCTGCCCTTCTCTCAGGTAATTCCTCAGAAGATGGAGGATAGCACATGGGAGGATTTTAAGGATCAGGCCTGGAAATGGCATATATTGTTTCAATCCACAAGTCATTGGCCAGTGCAAGGAATCCAGGAAATGTAGTCGAGGTATGTGTCCAGGAAGGAAAGGTAGATGGTTTGGTGAATAATCAATCAGATTGCCACAGGGATAAATTCCTGGTATGCATAACAGTGAGGTTTAGTCCTACCTAGTCTTCATGTTTTTGTTGTTGAATTGCCAAGTCATATTTGACTCTTTGTGACCCCATGGACACCAGGTTTCCCTGTCCTTCACTATCTCTGAGTTTGCTCAAATTCATGTCCATTGAGTCAGTGATGCCATCCAACCATCTCATCCTCAGTCGCCCCTTTCTCCTCTTGCTGTCAATCTTTCCCAGCATCAGGGTCTTTTCCAGTGTCGGTTCTTTGCATCAGGTGGCCAAAGTATTGGAGCTTCAGCTCCACCTCCAGTCCTTCCAAAGAATGTTCAGAGTAGATTGCCTTTAGGATGGACTGGTTGAATCTCCTTGCAGTCCCAGGGACTCTCAAGAGTCTTCTCCAGAACCACAGTCCAAAGTATTCTTCGGTGCTCAGCTGTCTGTTTGTCCAGCTCTCACATCCTTACATGACTACTGGAAAAACCATAGCTTTGACTATATGGACCTTTGTTGATAAAGTAATGTCTCTGCTTTTTAATATACTGTCTAGATTTGTCATAACTTTACTTCCAAGGAGCAAGCATGTTTTTATTTCGTGGCTACAGTCACAGTCCACAAGAAAATGAAATCCGACACTGTTTCCACTTTTTCCTCTTTTGCCATGAAGTGATGGGACCGGATGCGATGATTTTAGTTTTTTGAATCTTTAGTTTTAAGCCAGCTTTTCCACTCTTCTATAGTTTCACCTGTAGTTTCTCTTCACTTTCTGCCATAAGGGTGGTGTCATCTGCATATCTGAGGTTATTGATATTTCTCCCAGCAGTCTTTAATTCCAGGTTGAGCTTCACCCAGCCTGGCATTTCGCATGGTGTACTCTGAATATGTTAAATAAGCAGGGTGACAATATACAGCCTTGACGTACTCCTTTCCCAATTTGGAGCCAGTCCATTGTTCGATGTCCAGTTCTAACTGTTGCTTCTTGACCTGCCTACAGGTTTCTCAGGAGTCAGATTAAGGTGGTCTGTTGTTCCCATCTCTAAGAATTCACACTAAAGCTTTAGCATAGTCAATAAAGCAGAAATTAATGTTTTTTCCAAATTCCCTTGCTTTTGCTATGATCCATTGGATGTTGGCAGTTTGATCTCTTTATGAGTACCAAACAAAAAAGCTAGGTTTCATGTCAGTTTGCAAATTATGTTTCCTTATGAGTCCTCTACCTTGGTACTCTGATCTAACACTGTCTTTCCTTTCTTTCTGCACATCCCTGGAGTCTCTAATGTATCCAGACTTCCTCTTTTAAGGACACTAGTCAGATTGGACTAGGGCCGATTCTGTTCATCTCTTTAAAGGTCCTGTCACCAAATGCAGTCACAGTCTGAATTGAGGGGTCAGAGCTTCAACATAACAAATTCTGGGGAACATAATAAAGTACATAATAATTATTTTGGTTATTTGGGATTACTTGAGATTCCATATGACTTTTAGTATGGATTTTTCTATTTCTGCAAAAATGTGTTTAGATTTTAATAAGGGATTGCACTAAATCTGTAGGTCTCTTTGGGTGGTGTTGACATTGTAGTAGTACTAAGCCTTCTAAGCTGTGAACTCAGAATATCTTTCCAGTCGTTTGTGTTTTCTTTAGTGTCTTTGGGCAGTGTCTTATAGTTTTTACTATATAAGTCTTTCACCCCCTGGTTAAATTTATTCCTAAGTACAGCTGACCCTTGAAAGACTCAGAGTAGGGGCAGTGTCCTCTGTGCAGTTGAAAAGCTGCCTGTTTCTTTATAGTCAGCCCTCTGTGTCTGTGGTTCCATGTCCACAGAATGGTGTAGTACCACAGTACATGTTTATTGGAAAATATCCATATATAAGTGGACACACACAGTTTAAACCTGTGTTGTCTTGTTCCAAGGGTCAACTGTATTTCTTTTTAATGCTATTATAAATGGAATTGCCTTCTTAAAGCATTTTTGGCTTGTTCATTGTTATTAGAAACACAACTGACTTTGTGATTTGATATTGTACCTTCTACCTCTGTTGAATTTGGGTACCTTTTGTTTCTTTTTCTTATCTGCTTTGGATAGGACTTCCAGTACTATGTTGAATAGAAGTGATGAGAGTTAGCCTCTTTGTCTGATATTTTTTTATTGTAGTATAGATGATTTACAATATTATATTACCTTCAGGTGTGCAGCATGGTGATTCAGTATTTTTTTAGATTGTTGTTGTTTAGTCCCTAAATTTTATTGAGTCTTTTGAGACCCTGTGGACTGTAGCCAGCCAGGCTTCTCTGTCCATAGGATTTCCCGGGGAAGAATATTGAAGTAGGTTGCCATTTCCTTCTCCAGGGAATCTTCCTGACCCAGGGATCAAACCCACGTCTCTTGCATTGGCAGGTGAATTGTTTACCACCAAACTACTAGAGTTTAATAGTTTATATTAATAGATTATACTACTATATATATTATATATATAATACATTTTTATTATATTTTATACATGTATAATATAGTATAATCGATTATACTATTATATATACTATATATATATATATATATATATATACACACACACACACACATACATACACACTGCTGCTGCTGCTGCTGCTAAGTCGCTTCAGTTGTGTCCAACTCTGTGCGACCCCATAGACGGCAGCCCAACAGGCTCCCCCGTCCATGGGGTTCTCCAGGCAAGAACACCGGACTGCGTTGCCATTTCCTTCTCCAATGCATGAAAGTGAAGTCGCTCAGTCATGCCCGACTCTTAGCGACCCCATGGACTGCAGCCTACCAGGCTCCTCCGTCCATGGGATTTTCCAGGCAAGAGTACTGGAGTAGGGTGCCATTACCTTAGGAGTTTAATAGATTATACTCCATTTAAAGTTATTGTGAAATATTGGCTCTATTCCAATTACATTATATCCTCTGCTGTATATTACATCCTTGTATCTTACAACTGCTACTTGTTACCTCTTAATCTCCTCCCCCTATTTGCCACTCCCCCACCCCTTTCTCACTGGTAACCACTAGTTTGTTCTTTATCTGCTTGTTTATATTTTGCTATATTCATTTTGTTTTATTTTTTTAGACTCGACATATAAGTGAAAATTTTGAGCATTACTTTACTAGCGTGTGAGATGAGTGCAATTGTGTGGTAGTTTGAGCATTCCTTGGCGTTGCCTTTCTTTGGAATTGGAATGAAAACTGACCTTTTCCGGTCCTGTGGCCACTGCTGAGTTTTCCAAATTTGCTGGCATATTGAGCGAATCACTTTCACAGCATCATCTTTCAGGATTTGGAATAGCTCAACTGGAATTCCATCACCTCCACTAACTTTGTTCGTAGTGATGCTTTCTAAGGCACACTTGACTTCACATTCCAGAATGTCTGGCTCTAGGTCATGATCACACCACCGTGATTATCTGGGTCATGAAGATCTTTTTTGTACAGTTCTTCTGTGTATTCTTGCCATCTCTCCTTAATATCTTCTGCTTCTGTTAGGTCCATACCGTTTCTGTCCTTTATCGAGCCCATCTTTGCATGAAATGTTCCTTTGGTATCTCTGGTTTTCTTGCAATATGTGAACCGTGAACTTCTAATGTTCAAGCTGGTTTTAGAAAAGGCAGAGGAACCAGAGATCAAATTGCCAACATCCGCTGGATCATGGAAAAAGCAAGAGAGTTCCAGAAAAGCATCTCTTTCTGCTTTATTGACTATGCCAAAGCCTTTGACTGTGTGGATCACAAGAAACTGTGGAAAATTCTGAAAGAGATGGGAATACCAGACCACCTGATCTGTCTCTTGAGAAATTTGTATGCAGGTCAGGAAGCAACCTTAGAACTGGACATGGAACAACAGACTGGTTCCAAATAGGAAAAGGAGTTCGTCAAGGCTGTATATTGTCACCCTGTTTATTTAACTTATATGCAGAGTACATCATGAGAAATGCTGGGCTGGAAGAAACACAAGCTGGAATCAAGATTGCTGGGAGAAATATCAATAACCTCAGATATGCAGATGACACCACCCTTATGGCAGAAAGTGAAGAGGAACTAAAAAGCCTCTTGACGAAAGTGAAAGTGGAGGGTGAAAAAGTTGGCTTAAAGCTCAACATTCAGAAAACGAAGGTCATGGCATCTGGTCCCATCACTTCATGGGAAATAGATGGGGAAACAGTGGAAACAGTGTCAGACTTTATTTTTCTGGGCTCCAAAATCACTGCAGATGGTGACTGCAGCCATGAAATTAAAAGACGCTTACTCCTTGGAAGGAAAGTTATGACCAACCTAGATAGCGTATTGAAAAGCAGAGACATTACTTTGCCAACAAAGGTCTGTCTAGTCAAGGCTATGGTTTTTCCAGTGGTCATGTATGGATGTGAGAGTTGGACTGTGAAGAAGGCTGAGCGCCGAAGAATTGATGCTTTTGAACTGTGGTGTTGGAGAAGACTCTTGAGAGTCCCTTGGACTGCAAGGAGATCCAACCAGTCCATTCTGAAGGAGATCAGCCCTGGGATTTCTTTGGAAGGAATGATGCTAAAGCTGAAACTCCAGTACTTTGGCCACCTCATTCGAAGAGTTGACTCATTGGAAAAGACTCTGATGCTGGGAGAGATTGGGGGCAGGAGGAGAAGGGGACGACAGAGGATGAGATGGCTGGATGGCATCACTGACTCGATGGACATGAGTCTCAGTGAACTCCAGGAGTTGATGATGGACAGGGAGGCCTGGCGTGCTGCGATTCATGGGGTCTCAGAGAGTCAGACACGACTGAGCGACTGATCTGATCTGATCTGATAAGTGAAAATATATAGTATTGGTCCTTCTCTGTCTCTGATTTATTAATTTTTCACCAAGCACAGTAGAATGGGAAAGACTAAAGCTCTCTCCAAGAAAATTAGAGATACCAAGGGAACAATTCATGCAAAGATGGGAACAATAAAGGACAGAAATGGTATGGACCTAACAGAAGCAGAAGATATTAAGAAGAGGTGGCAGGAATACACAGAACTGTACAAAAAAGATCTTCATGACCCAGATAGCCACAATGGTGTGATCACTCACCTAGAGCCAGACATCCTGGAATGTGAAGTCAAATGGGCTTTAGGAAGCATCACTATCAACAAAGATAGTGGAGGTGATGGAATTCCAGTGGAGCTATTTCAAATCCTAAAGTTGATGCTGTTAAAATGCTGTACTCATTATGCCAGCAAATTTGGAAAACTCAGCAGTGGCCACATGACTGGGAAAGGTCAGTTTTCATTCCAACCCCAAAGAAAGGCAATGGCAAAGAATGTTAAAACCACCACACAATTGCACTCATCTCACAAGCTAGCAAAGTAATGCTCAAAATTCTCCAAGCCAGGCTTCACCACTACATGAAATGTGAACTTCCAGATGTTCAAGCTGAATTTAGAAAAGGCAGAGGAACCAGAGATCAAATTGTCAACATCCGTTGGGTCATAAAAAAAGCAAGAGAGTTCCAGAAAAACATCTGCTTCTGCTTTATTGACTATGCCAAAGCCTTTGACTGTGGATCACAACAAACTGGAAAATTTTAAAGAAATGAGAATACCAGACCACCTGGATGCAGGTCAGTAAGCAACAGTTAGAACTGGACATGGAACAACAGACTGGTTCCAAACAGGAAAAGGAGTACATCAAGGCTGTATATCGTCACCCTGCTTGTTTAACTTATATGCAGAGTACATCATGCGAAATGCCGGGCTGGAGGAAGCACAAGCTTGATCAAGATAGCCAGGAGAAATATCAGTAACCTCAGATACTTAGATGACACCACCCTTACAGCAGAAAGTGAAGAGGAGATCAAAGTTTCTCTGATCTAGGAGAAACTTTAAGTTTTTCACGATCAGGTATGATATTATCTGTGGGCTTTTCATGTATGGCTTTTATTATGTTGAAATAGTTTTCCTTTATTCCAAGTCTGTTGATGGTTTTTTATGAAAAGGTACTGAATTTTATCAAGTGCTTTTCCTCCATCAGTTGAGGTGATCCTGTTTTGTTCCCCTTTATTTTATAAATGTGATATATTACATTGATTTTCATGTATTGAATCCTCCTTTCTTTTCAGGAATAAATTGTACTTGGTCAGTGGTGTATGTTCTATTTTATGTGCTGTTGGTTTTTTTGTTAGTATTTTATTGCAGATTTTTACACTGATAGACTTCTAATGCTTCATCTTTTGATATGCCATTGGATTTAGGTATTTTGTAAATAGCCTTTATGATATTATGGGCCAAGTTTTAACATGAATGAGATTTGGATTTTCTCAACTATTGAAATATTTAAATTGTTTTCTCTTTATTCTGTTACTGTAGTCAAAAACCTTGACTGAATTTTGAATGTTAAACAAACCCTGCATTTGTGGAATAAATACTATTTGATCATAAAATATTAGCTTTCCAATATATCACTGGGTTTTATTGCCATATGTATTTTTAAATTTTTTGCATCTGTGTTTATTAGAGAATTTGGTCTATAATTTTGTTTTAATAATCGTTATTGGGTTTTAGATGAATATTACACTGCCCTCTTAAGATGAACTGTGCTCCTCTGAAAGAGTTTTTATAAGATTGGTATTAGTTACACGTCTTAATTTGGCAGAATTTTCAAGTGAAGTTATCTGGGCCTGTTTTTATTTCAAGGGTAGTTTTTTTTGTTATACATTAAATTTTCTGAAAAGTATTGAGTTAATAAAGATTTTCTGTATCTTCTCATTCAGTTGTAGTGAGTTGTATAATTTTCTTTGGAAAATGGAATGGAATCTGTCCATTTCACCTGAGTTGACACATTCATTATCATAAAGTCCTTCCTAATATCCGCTCACCCTTTAAGGTGTGTACTAATTTCATCTTTCATTTCTGATAAAGCTGTTTTATGTTTGCTCTATTAAAAAAAAAATCCATGTTCCTAGAGGTTTTGCCACTTGTGTTAACTTTTTCAGGAAATCAACTCTGGCATTGTCCATTTTCTCTGCTGTGTGCTTGCTTTCTACTGTCACTGTCTTTTATTCATTATTTCATGTTTTGAGGGGCTTACATTGCTGTTCTCTAGCATTTTTAAATGGAGTTAATTCTGTAATGTGCACTTAGAACTATACGTTTCCCCATGAACATTGTTTGAAAACTGTGAAGACCAAAAGATTATCCATCTAAACCTTGTAAACTGTACATAAATGCCTTCATGTCGTTTTCTATTTTGTTTGTTTATTTTGAGGAAAATATTACTCTTTCTATTTACCCTACTTAGAATGAGAAATTATTAAAGTTTAATCCTTTATTTCTATTTTTAACCCTCCTGCCTAGGATCCTCTTATCTCCTTAAATTTCATAACTCCTTATTTTGGTAGTTTTTTTTTCCATGCTGTTAGAAATTACTGTGGAGGGTGGGTTGGGAGTGTTATTCCATTGTTTAAAGATGCCTGAATGTGCTCCTATTTGAAGATACATTGCATGGGTATCTCCTCAGTATAGGCAGGACACTAAGAGACCTATAGACCAATTCTAACTGTGTTTCTGGAGACATTTAGATCATCTTATGTAGAATATTACCTGAAATAGCAGCTTTATGAGAAGCTAAAAAAAACCCTGTAACTTTATAAATTATAATCAACAACAAAAGGAAACTTGAAAAGACTGATTAGAGTCACGTATATAGATTTTATGTTACAACTGGAGTGTTCCTAACATTGAATGCAAATTGTGTTTGAAGTGGTTTCTACATGAGATTTCCATACATTTTACTGCTTTCAGGGTTAAATTGGCAACCTGATACCATGACAGGCCTGGAAGATTTGGCTGGTTTTGTTCACTGAAGGACTTGGCATTCATATAGGGATAGGACAGAAGGCTTGGTGCTTAGAGAGATAGGGATTTGCAGCCAAGATGAGTACACGAAGCTGAACCCTTCAATGTGCTACATCCACAGGAAGAAATCCCACCCACATTTAGAGACAGAGAGCAGGGGAGTTTATCAGTCATGACCTGGGCTGTGGTTTGTTGCCTCTGCAAGTTGATAGCCACATAGCTTTAGTGTTCATATTTTTACTTCTTGCATTCTTCTATGCTTCTCCCCAACAAGAGATGGTAGCATAAAAACATGGCCTTGCTGGATGCCACTTCAGCAGATGGAAGAACATGCACCCAATGACCTATAGGTTTTACGTTGCCCAGGTGTGAACTGTCTCTTACTTAGGTATTCAGCATCATTCTATCTGAACACTTTTGGAATGACCTGCTATTGTTGTCTTTATTGCACCCCTCCATTTCATCAATACCATCTGAATGCAGTGGGATCTGCCTGTAGTTAATTATTCCAGAAATGGATACATGGCCCCAGCCAGGGCAAGCAGTCTCTTCCCTGGGAATTGGAATGAATAAGTTCCTCCCTTGATAATTTGAAGACTCAGGATCCTTTGGCTGTTGTATATTCTGCCGTGTAGCCCTTTTGCCAGAGAGAACAATGCAGAAAACCAGAGGGAATGAAGACCAAAAAAAGAAAAAGTTTCAAAGGCTTTAGAGTGCCTGGGTTTAGAAATATCTTGAAATCTAGTTGCATTCCCTACTTCCCAGGTGGCGCTAGTGGTAAAGAATTCTGCCAATGCAGGAGATGCAAGAGGCAGTAACTGATTCCTGGGTCGGGATGATCCCCTGGAGTAGGAAACAGCAACCCACTCCAGTATTCTTGCCTAGAAAATTCCATGGACAGAGGACCCTAGCAGGTTACAGTCCATGGGGCCGTAGAGAGTCAGACACACACCCGTGATTTCCATGACATCCATCCTGTCGCCCAGTTCCTCTACCACTGGGTCCCTCCCACTGCCTTTTTTTTTTTCTTTTTCTTTTTCTTGTTTTTCAGTTGCTAAACCGTATCCGACTCTAAATGAAGCTATAGTTGATTTCTGTTACTTACATTTCAGAAGAGTTCAAGCTAATACATCAGTAGAGCCTCCATCTCATTTTTTGGTGTGCTCTCAAAGATCAGACATCTGTTTTTGATGGAACGTTTGGAAGAAATACTCCAGATCTGACAAGCAAAGGCTGAAGCTGCAATTGCATTTTTGGATAAATACTAATTCATTTTCATCATTTGAGTAAAAATGCCTAAAAATAATGTGAATGTAATTTTGGCACCATTATTTTGTGGATTTTATAAATGAGTTTAGCCATTATACTAATAGAAGTTTAAGAATGAGAAAATACATTTCTTTAGGCAAAATAGTGTGCCAACATCACGTTGCACATTTAATATTTTGCAGGTGAGATTTGCTCTCCAGCTAAAATTAATTCTTTTTCATATGAACAGAAGATTGGTTGAGTGATAGTTCTTAATTCAAGAAGGAACATCATAACTGAAAAGCTATTCAGAAGCAAAAATACTCTCCTAAAAATATTTTTGCATTCTATTAAACATTGTTCATTTAATATTCACCTTTGAATATTGAAGCTCCTGTTGACTCATCAAATATATTTATTCTGTCACAAAATAAGACATGCTTTAAGAATTTAACAATTCTTGAAGGTCCGGTTATAATTTCATGTTTTGACTTGAGCGAAATAGAATATTAGGATGGAACTCTTAGGATATTAGAATGGAACTCTCCCTGCCTCAGTTTCAACTAAGGTGCCAGTTTGATAAATTAGGATACTAAATGAAGTGAAAGCATCACATGTAAGTTTTATTAAAGAACTGTAAAGAAATGTGTTCCGCAACTCTATATCCATTTGACAGACCTAAGGATCAAAGAAAAGGTCAGATAGGCACTTGTGAAGAGACTGGAGAAGAGATCTTTGGAGGACTTGTTGCCATCCTTGGACAGGGAGTGGAGTGTGCTACCATCTATACTTCAAGCCTAGTGGGAGTGATTTCCATGAGGAAACCTAGAAAGGCTACTTTAGGATCCAACTCACCCCTGCCCCTCAGAAACATAGTAGACAGAATGCATCAACAAAATAATGGACCTCCTAAAGATGTCTACATGCTAATCCCTGGCCCCAGTGAACTTGTTACTATACATGGCAAACAGGACTTTGCAAGTGTGATTAAGGATCTTGAGATGGGGAAGTTATTCTGAATAATCCATGTGAGTGCAGTGTAATGAAAAGGATCCTTTGGAAAGGGAGGCAGGAGGATCAAAGGAGGTGTGATGATAGAAGTAGTGTGACACAAGCCAAGGAAGGCAGGTGGCCTTCAGAAGCTGGTAAAGGCAAGAAACTGGTTGTCTGTTTCCTCACCGACTTCAGAAGTATCAGCCCTGCCAGCAGAGTTTAGCTCTGTGAAACTGATTTTGGACATCTGACCTCCAGAAGTGTAAAATCACAGATTTGTGGTAATAGGAAACTAATGCACAGAGTGATGCTTCGGCGACAGAGTTCGGAGTTCTGCTGCTTTGAGGTAGGTCAGCAGGCTCAGAAAGTGGGGAGAAGGATGGCTGAGTACTTCCCATGGACCATATGGGGACCTCACAGGAGAGAAATCTGGCAAGGGGTTTTCATTAGACTTATCCAATAGTGCCTCTGTAGGAGCAAGGTGGTTTCAGCGGGCACAGTCTGGAGTATACCGTTGACTTCCTGTTATTAAGGAAGGAATTCCAAATGACTGTGTGCATCTTTATATCAACAAAACTGTAACAAAGTATGGGCCCAGACAACTCAAGGCCAACATATGACAGTTCCAATTAAAATTTCTCTTGTCCCTTTCTGCGACGTGTCATTTCTGATAGAAGCTAAAGGAACCTTCATGTAGATGGGGAAGATAAGGTGCAGAAATAGAGAAACTGGTCTCCCATGCCTTTCCTATTGCTGACTTGGAACTATTGTAGTTACAGCAACCTACTGCTGCTGCTGCCAGGTCACTTCAGTTGTGTCCGACTCTGTGTGACCCCATAGATGGCAGCCCCCCAGGCTCCCCCGTCCCTGGGATTCTCCAGGCAAGAACACTGGAGTGGGTTGCCATTTCCTTCTCCAATGCATGAAAGTGAAAAGTGAAAGTGAAGTCATACAGCAACCTAGAAGAAAGTAGATTAGACACTAAAGCAAATTCGCAGCTTTATTATATTGAACTGGACTTTCTGGCTACTTAATAAAGAGTTGTTCATGGTATAAAGGGACTGTAGAACCTTCTAGAGTTTTCTCTCAGGGAATAGTTTTGTCTCTCACCAAATAAAGTGTAAACAAACAATAGGGGACAAAATACAGTTACATCTTTTAAATTTTATGAAAGCTTCCAAACATGTAAAAAATTAGAAATAATAGCATGAATTTCCCTCTATGATGGACTGAATTGTGTCCCCTCTTCCCCTGCCCTGCAAAATTCATATGTTGAAGACTAACTTCAATGTGACTGTATATGAAAATAGGATTTTTAAGAGGTAATTAAGGTTAAATGAGGTCATAAGACTAATATCTTAGGACCTTAGATGAAGAGAAAGAGCAATCCCCTCCCTCCCTTACTCTCTTAGTCCTTCTCCGTCTCAAAATCCTCTTTCTCTTCCCCTGACCCCCTGCATATACTCTGAGGAAATTCATGTAAGAACACAGTGAGAAGTTGGTTGCTCACAAACCAGAAAGAGCTCTCTCCAGAGAGCAACCATGCTGCATCCTGATCTCAGACTTCCAGCCTCCAGAATTGTAAGAAGACATCTGTTTGCTAAATCTCCCGGTCTGAGTGTTCTGTTATTGCAGCCCAAGCAGATGAGTCCACTCTTTAACCATCCCTCAAAATCAATTATCATTAAATGTCATGATTCCTTCATTGACTTTTCTCCTTTTTGTACCCCCTCATCCCTACTGCCCATTTTATGAAGACTATTTTTATATCAAACTTAGACATCATTGGGCTTCCCTGGTGGCTCAGAGGGAGCCACATGCCTGCAATGAGGTAGACCTGGGTTCGATCCCTGGGTGGGGAAGATCCCCTGGAGAAGGAAATGGCAACCCACTCCAGTATTCTTGCCTGGAAAACCCCATGGTCGGACAAGCCTGGTGAGCTATAGTCCATGTTACCACAGAGTTGGACACGACTTCACTTTCACTTTTTTTAGACATCATATGATATTTACTTCTAACATCTGCATCTCTAAAGAATAAAGGTGACTTACCACCCAACCCTTGTGGCATCATCCTTGCTATCCATTAGGATCTTGCTTCCCAAACATGTTGGATATGCTAGTAATTGAAGTCAGTTGTGGGCATGCAATTTGTTTTCACTTCCGAAATAAAAACACAAGTAACATGTATCAGGTAGCTATTACTGTGTAATAAACCATGCCAGAATGTAGTGGCTTAACAGGCATTAATTTTTTTCACAATTCTGTGGGTTGGGTGGGCATTTCTTTTGTTTTGAGACAGTTTGGCTTATCTCTATGGTCAGCTGGCAGCTCTGTGTGTGGCTGGATGGTGCAGGAAGTCCCCAGTTGGGGCGAACTGTTTGACCATATGTTCTTTCCTATTAGTAGACTAACTTTGGATTCTGCATAGTGTGGTTCAAAGAGCATGAAGAGAAAGTAACCTCCAATGTAGACGTGGTTTTGATTCCTTTTGATCAATTTACTAATGTCCCATCCACCAAAGTAAGTCATATGGCTGAGCCCAAATTTAAGGGGACAAAAATAGACTCCCTCTCCTGTTGCAAAGAGCTACAGTGTTGTCATATTTCACAGGAGTGTGCATACAAGATGAGAAGAGTTAATATTGTAAAGCAATTATCCTTCTATTAAAAATAAATAAAAAGATGGGAAGAATTTGTGTCCATTTTTGTAACCTATAGTAGTGTGAGACTCTTCCTGAGTGATAATTAACTGAGGGTTTTGTTTTGCATACAGTATATGTGAAGTCTGGATAACAAATTAACAGTTGAGAATTGGCAGTGGAACAAAGCAAAACAGTGTTAAGAGGAAAGAAAGAATGCTTTCTAACCATTCATTGATGGTATATAGGAAAATTGTATGTATGTAGTTATATGTATATTCCTGAAAACTTGATAAATTTACTTAAAAATTATAGTAACTTCCTTAAGATCTTCTATATACATGATCATGTGGCCTACAAATACAGTTTTAACTCTAATGTGTATGTGTTTACTTTCTCTTGCCTCATTTCTAATATAAAGAAAAAGCATTTAGTCTTTCAACATTAACTATGTTAGGTATACAGTTTTTATAGCTCCCTTTATCAAGTTGAGACTATTCCTTTCTGTTCTTAAGGTGGAAATTTTGTTCATTGATATTATTATTTTCTTTTTTCCTAAGCATTTAGAGCTACAGTTTCTTCTAAATTTTATTTTAGCTTGTTCCTCACAATTTTTATGTTTTCTTTCATTTTTAGCTGTTTAAAATATTTAAAATTAAAAAAAAATTTCTCATCATTTCTTTTTTGACCATGTGTTCCAGAGAAGTGTGTTGGGAGATTTTCCAGGTATCTTTACTATATTCCTAATTTAATTCCTTTGTCATCAGAGAACACACTTTGTATGTCTTAAGTCCTTTCAAATTTGACTTATTTTATACTCAGCATATGTCTTGTTGAATATTTAATGAACATGTGTAAAGAATGTACATTCTACTGCTGTTGGATAGAGTATTCTATAAATGTAAATTAGGTTAGTTAGATTGATGGTATTTGAGATGTCCGTATTCCTGATTTCTGTCTGGTTGTTCTATCACTTGCTGAGAGAGAGGTATTGAAATCTTTAACCATGATTTTGGATTTGTCTACTTTTTCCCTTTCTGTCATTTTGTTGTTAATATATTTGAAACTTTGTAATTAGGTGCATACACACTAAGACTGGTATGTTCTTTGAATTAATTTGTTATAAAATATTTGTGTTTTTATTTCTGATTACTTTTATGATTTTCTTCTGTCATTGGTTTTCAGAAATTTTATTATATGTTTGGTGTGGTTTTTGTTGTGAATGTATTTGTTGGATTTGTGCAATTATTGTCTTCATAAAACTAATACAATCTGTAGCCTTATTCCTTTGAATATTTTTCTTTGTCCTACCTATAAGTTAGTCCACAACTGCCCCCAAATCCTGAGTTCTGTGTCTTGTTTTGTTTTTTGTCTATTTTTCTCTCTCTTCTTCAGTTTGGATATTTCCTATTGCTTTATCTTCAAGTTCACTGATTTTTTCTTCTAGAGTTTCTAATCTCTCTTAAACTCATCCAGTGGATTATTTATTTTAGATACTGTATATTTTATCTCCAGAATTTAATTTGATTCTTCTTTGTATTTTTTCATTTTGTGTATGTTTTTCTGTACAATATTAATTATATTTATAATAACTCTTTTAAGTCTCTGTAATTCCATCCTGTGAGTCATCTCCCGTGATTTTTTTTCTATTGACTGACTTTTCCCCTAGTTTTTGAAGTACATTTTTCAGCTTCTCAGTTTATTAATTTTAACTGAAGGTTGTGCATTGTGATTCTTTGCTGTTGAGTGTCTGATTCTTTTGTCTTTAGGAGCATTCTTTTTTTCTGGAAGACAGCTACATTGCTTGTAGATTTGTTCAATTCTTTAGATGGTTGTTTGTGAGGGCGTGTCTAGTGTACTCTTACTGTAAGGCTGTTTTACCTCTACCACTTAGCAGTGACACTTCTCAGGTCTCCACTCTCAGTGGGCAGAGCTCTCAGTGGACAAAGTGGCCTGTCTACACTGGCAGGTTAAACTCAAACATCTCTCAGTCCTACACAAGAGGTGATAATTTCTCAGTTCTTTCCTGATTTGGTGAAATTTCAACCTAGGTGCATTAGGATCTGGAGAAGACTCCTATGCAGATTCCTGAAGCTCTTTCTTTGTGTAACAGCCTCCTCTCTGGTTCTTTCCAGAGAAAGAACCACATGAGCCTCTCTGAATTCCCATCTTCCTTTCATGAACACAGTGACACTTCTGAGCTATACTTGGGTTCTCTCTTCCAGCGTGGTCTGTAAAGTGCCTCCAGGCAGAAAGCTGGGGTGACTATATTGCTCACTTTGATTTTTTTTTCTCCTTTGGGGAAGTCATGGTTTTATGCTTTATGTTCTCTAATGTCCAAAAACAGTTGTTTCACATATTTTATCCCTTTTTCTAGATCTTTATTATGGTAGACGAGTCTGATCCCAGTACTCTAGTGTAGGTAGAAGGGAAGACCTCATTCCATTAGACTTTAAGAGAAATTATTAAGTGTCTTTAAAATTTTCTCCAAGGTATATCAAACTGCTCAAAATACATTTACTATTCATAAGCAAAAATTTTATCAACTTTTGAAAATCAGAGGAGCTAATTGTGATAAAGCTATAGATCTTACAGTAGAAATGGAAGTCTCAGTAATTATCAAGAATGTTTTTATTAATGAGACAAAATCATATAATGAAGTACCATTAAACTGGTCATGGAAGCATAACTGTAGAGTATCTATGTAATTTTGCTATTCTCTTCTGAATTTAGCAAAACTTTTTTTTCTGTTGTCCATGGGAATTATAATAATGTCATTGATTTTCATATTTTTTAAAGGGTGAACTTGGTTATATTAGGGGGACTCATTAATTCTTGGTTTACATGGCTTTTAGAAACATACTTTTCTGGATAAATTTGACTAATTTGAATTGATATAAATTTCTTTTCTCTCCTTTCTTTAGTTTTAGTTAAAGACCCTAAGGGGACATATTTGGAATTATTCATTCATTTAGAGAAATCAAAGAATGTCTGTGAGAGATTTGGTTTCTTTTCATCTTTAGTTTTAGAAATTGTATTTTCACAGATTTTGACAGTATTGGACTCCTAATAAGTGAAAATATACAAGACTAGAATTTTTGTATGAATTTTAAAGCAAGTAGAATCTTTAAAGGATGTTACTAAGGATACAAAACAAACATAAACATTAAAAATGCTAATAAGTGTCCCAGATTCTGTATTTCTTATCATACTCATCCCTGTCATCTCATACCCAATAGAAATCTCTTAATGAACTGACCATAATATTAAAAAACCCACCTTCTACACTGCTGCCACTAGTACGGACACAATCATCCAAGAACAACTGAAACCAGAACCAGGAACAAATTCAGCCAAGAATCAGATTTTGCACTCTGCAATTGCCCAGTTACTTAACCTGTGGCTCAATACAAGGAAGCGTGTATGGAAAAATCATGGATATGACTTTTAGGGTGCAGAGTGAACCCAGATAATGTTCAAAGGACATGCACATACAGTAAATATCTTCAGATTTGGGGACTTCTCATCTTCCACAGCCACGTGTACCAATCCTTGATAATAAATTTCTCTCTCTCACCCTTAGAGAGATACAGAGACATAGTCATGGATATACATCTATATATCTATATCATATTGGTTCTGTTTCCCTGGAAAACCGAGGGTAATGATAGCTTATGGTGAACGATGTTGGATTTGTAATCTCCGAAGAAGATTTAGCTTCGGGACCAGGGACCAGCTTGATCACTCAAGAGCTTTTGTGTAACAGAGTTTTATTAAAGTGAAAAAGGGAAAGAGAAAGTTTCTGACATAGGCATCAGAAGGGGAACCCATTCCCACAGTATACAAGTTTTAAGATAAGATTAGTCACAAGGTTCTTGTTAAGGAGAAATAAATCCTTGAGCAAGATACATTGTTATATTGACTAAGACCAAGCAATGTAGAAAAAAAATGTTTGTCTTTTTCTCCTTCTTGAGAGCCCTGGACTCCTTTATCCTTCTCCAGGGCCCTGGACCCCTTTCTTCTCCTCAGGGACCCAGGACTTCTCATCAACCTGCCTAGGAATTAACTCTCTCAGTACTACAAGTGCTGAGCCACTTCTGAGTATTAAGATTAGGACCATCCCAGGAATGGCAAAACACCAAGACAAAAGGACCTGGAATCACCATATTACCTTGTGGAACAGAGATTCCTACCTACCCTGGACCACTTGCCACCTGAGCTGCTATATGACAGAGCCAGAATCTTCTTCTTGTTGCAGCCATTGTGTTTGCTTCTCTGTTAGAGTTGCTTAGCTTATGCTCCAACATGGTGCCAACAGTCAACCTGGGTACATTTGTTCTTCTTCAGGTTAGTATTTTTCTTCTCTTAAGTTTGCATCATTGACTACAAAAATTGGGAAATTAGACTAGCTATGTGTCCATGGCCTCTTTGCCCAACTCTGTAACCCATCTGGATAGCTATAGTAGATTTGTAAAGAAATTCATGATGTGTTCTCACAGTTTGTAATTGTAATTCATGTACTTATTAATTCACACTTCCACTGTATAGTCATAAATGATTTGATTTAGGTCATACCTGGAAGGACTAGTGGTTTTCCCTACTTTCTTCAATTTAAGCCTGAATTTTGCAATAAGGAGTTCATGATCTAAGCCACAGTCAGCTCCCAGTCTTGTTTTTGCTGACTGAATAGAGTGTCTCTATCTTTGGCTGCAAAGATATAATCAATCTGATTTCAGTATTTACCATCTGGTGATGTCCATGTGTAGAGTCTTCTCTTGTGTTGTTGGAAGAGGGTGTTTGCTATGACTAGTGCATTCTTTTGGCAAAACTCTGTTAACCTTTGCCCTGATTCATTGTGTACTCCAAGGCCAAATTTGCCTGTTATTCCAGGTATCTCTTGACTTCCTACTTTTGCATGCTGCTGTTGCTGCTGCTGCTAAGTTGCTTCAGTCGTGTCCGACTCTGCGACCCCATAGACGGCAGCCCACCAGGCTCCCCCATCCCTGGATTCTCCAGGCTAGAACCCTGGAGTGGGTTGCCATTTCCTTCTCCAATGCATGAAAGTGAGAAGTGAAAGTGAAGTCGCTCAGTTGTGTCTGACTCTTAGCTACCCCATGGACTGCAGCCTACCAGGCTTCTTTGTCCATGGGATTTTTGAGGCAAGAGTACTGGAGTGGGATGTCATTGCCTTCTCCCCCTATAATGAAAAGGACATCTTTTTGGGGTGTTAGTTCTAGAAGGTCTTGTAGGTCTTCATGTAGTGGATTATACAGTGGAAGTGACAAATAGATTCAAGGGATTAGATCTGATAGAGTGACTGAGAACTATGGACAGAGGAGGTTCTTGACACTGTACAGTGCCGGGGTCCAGCCCCGGTGGATCCAGGGAATTCGAAGTGGGGATGGCGTCGGCGATCAGGAAACAATAGCTTATTTAAATATTAATTAAAAATATAAAGAGTGGTTAAATAAGGATAGCTCAGTGAGAAAATTCAGTGGAGAAAAGAGGCTGAATAACTTGGTTTACGTGGAAAGCCAATAAAATTCCAAGACAAGGAATTTGCGTCACCTACGTAGGCCGCAGGCGTCCTCCCTTTCTCCTGAAGGAGAGGAGACACTAAGGCCTCCCCGGTCAGATCTTAGAAGCCCAGGCATAATTAGTAGGCTTGACGAGCCTCCATGCTCCAGATGGGAATTCAGCCAGAAGGTGAGAGAAAGAATGACATGGGGAGACCAAGCTTCAGTGAACAAGGCCCGCACTTTATTTTCCAAAGTAGTTTTTATATCTCAAGTTGTGCATAGAGGACAACAAGGGAAGGGGTGGAGTCATGCAAGGACAGCAGTCCTTGATCCTTATCGAAGCCAGGCTTTCAAACTTATCATATGCAAAAGTTTAGGTGATTTACATCATCTTCTGGCCAGGAGGCCTGTTAACATTTTATGACCCTTTCTTCAGAAAACTTATTTTTCTCTAAAGGTGATTATTCTAAAGTCAGGCGCACCCTCCAAAAGCATTAGATAAAGTTGCATTTCTATAGGGCAAAGGTGTGGTGGGCTATAACAAGAAAAGAATTAACTCAAGGGTCCAAGGTTACAAACATTAAAGCTACTACTTACATTCCTATACACCAATTACATTAATCAATACACTCCCAGGGACACAGTAGGTAAGGGATATGGAAACTTAGCAGCAAACATTTGCCCAACAAGTGAAAAACCCTTCACCAATACAATTTCTAATTAATCTTTTAACTGCTCAAAGGAATCTGTATTTAGACAGTTTAGAACATCTCATGCCTCTCACAGTTGGGAGGATGTGAACAATCACATGTGGCCGGAAGAACCTGTTCAGGCAGGCTAGAGGACTTCCAAAGGAGTTTGTAGGTTGAAACACTCTTGTCACGCTCAGGAACTTTATTAAATGAAGCTGTAAGTTAACTCTTTTTCAGAGAGAGGTGGTGGGGGACAGCCCTCCGGTAAAGTCAGAGGTGTAGGTGAGAGCACAAAGCAGTAAAGTAGGCAGACTCTGGTTATGGGGGTAGATACTCGAGAATTTCCAGGGGGACTCCTGAGGCTCGATCCTGCCTTTGCATATGCCGAGCCTCCTTCCTCATGACCTTTGCCATGGGCGGGGTTCCTCACGCTGGCTCCCAGCAGTACAGGAGACAGTGACCAAGAACATCCCCAGGAAAAAGAAATGCAAAAATGCAAAATGGTTGTCTCAGGGGGCCTTACAAATAGCTGTGAAAAGGAGAGAAGTGAAAGGCAAAGGAGAAAAGGAAAGATATACCTATTTGAATGCAGTTTCAAAGAACAGCAAGGAGAGATAAGAAAGTCTTCCTTAGTGATCAATGCAAAGAAATAGAGGAAAACAACAGAGTGGGAAACACTAGAGATCTCTTCAAGAAAATTACAGATACCAAGGGAACATTCCATGCAAAGATGGGAACAATAAAGGACAGAAATGATAGGGACCTAACAGAAGCAGAAGATATTAAGAAGAGGTGGCAAGAATACACAGAAGAACTAAACTATACAAAATAGATCTTCATGACTCATATAACCACCATGGTATGGTCACCCACCTAGAGCCAGACATCTGGAATGTGAAGTCAAGTGGGCCTTAGGAAGCATCACTATGAACAAAGCTAGTGGAGGTGATGGAATTCCAGTTGAGCTATTTCAAATCCTAAAAGATGATGCTGTGAAAATGCTGCACTCAATAAGCCGGCAAATTTGAAAAACTTGGCCATGGTCACAGGACTGGAAAAGGTCAGCTTTCATTTCAATCCCAAAGAATGACAATGCTAAAGAATGTTCAAACTACCGCACAGTTGCACACATCTCACACACTAGAAAAGTAATGCTCAAAATTCCCCAAGCCAGACTTCAAGTATGTGAAACATGAACTTCCAGATGTTCAAGCTGGATTTAGAAAAGGCAGAGGAACCAGAGATAAAATTGCCAACATCTGTTGGGTCATTGAAAAAGCAAGATATTCCAGAAAAACATCTGCTTTATTGACTATGCCAAAGCCTTTGTGTAGATCACAACAAACTGTGGAAAATTCTTAAAGAGATGGGAATACCAGACCTGCCTCCTGAGGAATCTGTGTGCAGGTAAGAAGCAACAGTTAGACCCAGACGTGGAACAACAGACTGGTTCCAAATCGGAAAGAAGTATGTCAAGGTTATATATTGTCACCTTGCTTATGTAACTTATATGCAGTGTATATCATGTGAAATGCCAGGCTGGATGAAGCACAAGCTGGAACCACAATTCCCAGGAGAAATATCAATAACCTCAGATACACAGATGACACCACCCTTATGGCAGAAAGTGAAGAAGAACTACAGAGCTTCTTGATGAAAGTGAAAGAGGAGAGTGAAAAAGTTGGCTTAAAACTCAACATTCAGAAAACTAAGATCCTGGCATCTGGTCCTTTCACTTCATGGCAAATAGATGGGGAAACAATGGAAACAGTGAGAGTTTTATTTTGGGGGCTCCAAAACCACTGCAGATGGTGACTGAAACCATGAAATTAAAAGACGCTTACTCCTAGGAAGGAAAGTTATGACAAATCTAGACAGCATATTAAAAAGCAGAGACATTACTTTGCCAACAAAGATCCATCTAGTCAATGCTATGGTTTTTCCAGTAGTCCTTTATGGATATGAGAGTTGGATTATAAAGAAAGCTGAGCGCTGAAGAATTGATGTTTTTGAACTGTGGTGTTGGAGAAGACTCTTGATGTCCTTTGGACTGCAAGGAGATCCAATAAGTCCATCCTAAAGGAAATCAGTCCTGAATATTCTTTGGAAGGACTGATGCTGAAGCTGAAACTTCAATACTTTGGCCACCTGATGTGAAGAACTGACTCTTTTGAAAAGACCCTGATCCTGGGAAAGATTGAGGGCAGAAGGAGAGTGAACAACAGACGATGAGATGGTTGGATGGCATCATTGACTGGATGGATATGAGTTTGAGGAAGCTTCAGGAGTTGGTGATGCACAGGGAAGCTTGGTGTGCTGCAGTCCATGGGGTTGCAGTTTCGTTTCATTTGAAATATATTGCAAACTTCCAGTTTATATGCATTCATGGAATAGGGCCACAGTGTAAGTATCCTAAATTCAATTCAACCGGTGTTAATTGGGTAAGTATAATATGCAGGCATCCAGTTGGTCCTATTAGGGGACACAAAGTATTATAAAATAAATCTCTCATCCTCACAGGGGTTAATATTTTAATGAGGGAGAAAGGATATTCATAATTTTACTATAATTTCCCCAAGTGGTTATTTCAATAAAAATAATAATATTCAGTTTTAGAGGGAAATGGACAATGATTATGCATTATCAAAAAAAATGATGCAAATGTTATTTCTATACAGTTTTTGGAATGCATGAAATTTTCATGGAATCACATGGAAAATTTTAAACCTGGGTGTATTCAGATCGCACAGAGAGGGAGATAGGAACATGACCTCAAAGGTAGAGAGTTGCTCTATGAAGTATGAAAAATCACTATTAAGGGCTGTAGTTGTTAACTGAGAGTTAACCTATTTACCTCCATTATAGCTTTCTTTCTTTCATTCTTTTTTAGGCATCTGTATCATCATACCTTTCTTTACTAAAGTTTTGCTATTCAAGTACTATGAGTAAGCCTTACTCAGCCAGAAATGATATACAGAATAATTAGCTTAGAGTTATAATATTTTCTTTCTGATTTCATGAGAAAGAGAAAAATAATTCTGATTAGACTCATACCTGGATTGGTAGAATCCTCATGATGCCTCAAATATAAGAAAAGTTTGTTGTGACACATTATTTTGAGTGCAGTTTTTAACCTATAAAATTTCCTTTCTTCCTTTTGTTTGGTGGTATAATGGTTAGTGAAGTTTGCATATGCAACAAAGTCTATATGGTATGAAATTAAGTTCAAAAGGATGAAAAGATAAGAAGGCAAGTAGCAACAATCAGCTGCTATAAATTATAACTTCCTGGCCAAAGTGACTTGCAATGCAGGCAACTAAAATAAATTGTGAGTGAATCCATCAAACTGCTATTTGAGGAATTCTGAGGAATAGAAAATTCAGGAAGAATCAGAGTTGGGTAAGTTTATTTCTGATTTTTTTTTTTTTTTTTAAAGTGAGATCTTCCACACACTGTCAAGCTTACCCACACTCAGAAGACAAGGAAAAGCCAAGACGTGACTGATCAACCAGTCCAGACACAATGAGGCACTTTTAGGATTAGACCATCTATTACTTACAGACAGTAGGGAGCTGAGTAAGCTGAGGAACTGGCGCCAAAGTCTTTGGCCCCTGCACCAAAACAGGAAGGGGCAATGAGTCCATCTCGGGTGTTCCATTGCTAAGTTGCCTGTGCTTCATGAGAACCCAGGAGATGATGAGAATCTGTCTCATAGTATCCTTTCAGGGGGGTAGGGAGTTAAGTGGGAGATGGCTTCCTAACAGCTCATTAGAGGCATCCAAAATTTTCTCCATTCCAGGATGGCATTCAGCCAGGACTCAAGTAATCTACAGTTCAGGCTTTGTTTATACCAGTTCTTGCAAGGTTGCCAGGGCAAAGCTGTTCCTCTACACAAATCAATAAACTTGGATGGGTCTAGAGTAAAATCTTAAACATATTATTTACAAGTGAGATAACTTGTAAACACAAAGATAATGATGATGAAGATGCTGACAAGGTAAAATTTAATATAAATAAGTATGTAATTATGGTTTTGTTTCAGGGAACTGACTTTCCAAACTGAGAATGAGAATGGGTTTAGCAGAAATCCTCAAAGAAATAGACTTAGGGGTTTACAAAACTCAAGGGTTTTATTGGATAACTTAATAAGAACATATTATGATCTGAGTGCCAAGAGAGTAAATGGGCTCTTAGGTCCTAGTATTAGGATATTGTTTTCAGCCCCATGGAAGTGATATGCTTTGTCTAACTCATGTACAGGAACATGACTAGGGGATCACTTGAAGAACACACAATTTAGGTTGAGGGGGCTGAAACCAACACTAGATAGGAAGTAAGGATTTTGTAGTTCAGAGGAGAATCAAGTGGAGTTATTATCATTGTTGTGAATTAGATTCCTGTCATGTTCTAGATACTGTTACATGCTTTACATGAATTATGAATGAAAGCCTCACAATACCAACAATGGCCATTATTACCCTCATTTTCCACGTGAGACAGTGAAGACTCCATGAGGTTAAATGGCTGCCCAAGGTTACCATGATGTTAACTAGTGCCCGAGCTGGGGTTTGAACTGGGGTGGACTACCCCAGCTTCACACTCCTATGCAGTATACTGTGATATCTCACTGACACTTGCCAGCATTTGAAGGGCTTTAATATTTAAATGGAGTATTAAGGACTGAATGGTGTTCCCCCCAAATTTATATGGCAAACCTCTAACCCCCAATGTGACTGTGTTTGGAAATGGATCTTTAAAGAGCTAATGAATGTGGAGTTCCTAAGCCAATGGGACGGATGCCCTTTTAAGAAGAGATTCCAGGGGTCAGCACACAGAGAAATAGCCATGTGAAGGCACAGCGAGAAGGTGGTCTCAGCAAGCCAAGGCCTCAAGAGACACCAAACCTACCAACATCTTGATCCTGAACCTCAACCTCCAGAGCTATGAGAAAATACATTACTACCATTCCAGCTACTAAGTCTGTGGTGTTTTTATATGGTAGCTAGAGAACTAGCATAAGGGGTTAAATTAGTTTCATAATTGACAAGCAGTGAGCTGAAAGTATGAGATAGTGTGAGATAGTATGAGATGGGGGACCCTGGCCCTTGACCTAGTGACCTACAAGGACCCCAAGGAAAGTGTCAAAGTGGAAGCTGTAGAGAGACAACTTTAGACTATGACGGGAAGAACCTTCTTTAAAGGGGCTCCAAAAATATCCTTATTAAGTTGTCTTGGCTTTGAGATATTTCTGATTAAAATGAAATTGAATTGTATTTAGCCTGAATGAACTTTTATAGATGATGCTGATAAAAAGATTTAAATGTTCAACAGTTGGTTGGACTAGATAATCAGGACTTCCCTGGTGGCTTAGTCAGTAAAGAATCCACCTGCAATGCAGGAGAATCCAGGCTCGATCCCTGGGTCGGGAAGATCCCCCAGAGAAGGAAATGGCTACCCACTCATATTCTTGCAGAATCCCATGGACAGAGGAGCCTGGTGGGCTACAGTCCATGGGGTTTCAAGAGTCAGACACAACTTAATGGCTATTCCACCACCAGATAATCTGTAAAGTCTCACAATTCATGCCTCTCTTATCTTTGCACTTTGTACCCACTGAGGTTTGTTTAGAAAGATATATTTTGTTAAAATACTTTTAGATTTACAAAAAATTGCAAGGACAGCACAGAGAGTCCCTTCATATCCACACCCAGTTTTTCCTTGTGTTACTGTCTCACATTATATGGTATTTGTCACAATTAATGAACCAATATCCCCACTGAACTTTCAAACTTCTTTTTTTTGAGAAAATTTCAACTTTGACTTTAGTTTAATCAAATGGAACCTTTTCTTTGTATTGAAAGTAACTATTGAAAGTATAAAAATACCGGTTGCTTCTGAGACTTCTATCTGGGCAAAAAAATTTGAGGAAAAAAGCAAAAACTCACTCCCCAAATTTTAGCCAAGTAGGCAGGACAAAAGCTTTAGAATCTTGAGAATTATTAGATAGCTCAAAAATGGAAACTGGGTAGAACTTGAGAAATATATGTATAGGAGGGGAAAGAGCAACAAAATCCTGAGAGTTGCTCCTCTTCTCTTTTTATTTATTTTTTTGGTCATTTGTTAAAAAACATAGAAAAGCCATGGGAAAGCCAGATTTTATTTTGCTTTCTTTGTGCATACATAGCAGTTGTCGCCCCCTAAGGAAAGGGGGAGAAATCTGGAAATTCTTCCTGATTGGCAGCAGAAGCTTCTCAGGCTGTTGGGGGAGGATTTCTGACTTTGTGTCCTGTCACACACACTGCAGCTCCTGGCATGCAGGTTCTGTAAGGGTCTTTCTCTGGACACCCTTTACCTGACACACCTTGACACATGAGCACAAGAGTAACTGTCTGACTCTTCCTTTAGGCACTGTTTCTGTAGTAAGAATTTTTAGAATTAAGAACTATACAAGGAAGGATATAAAGATTTCATCCCATGATTCATTTATTTTCCTAGAGAATTAAATTATCACTGAAAAAAGTGTTTGAAAAATTATCACTGTCTCTCTACAGGTATTGGCATGTTGAAAACAGCCTAAAAGATGGTATCAGTTCAGTTCAGTTCAGTAGCTCAGTCGTGTCTGACTCTTTGTGACCCCGTGAATCGCAGCACGCCACACCTCCCTGTCCATCACCAACTCCCAGAGTTCACCCAGACTCACGTCCATCGAGTCAGTGATGCCATCCAGCCATCTCATCCTCTGTCCTCCCCTTCTCCTCCTGCCCCCAAATCCCTCCCAGCATCAGGGTCTTTTCCAATGAGTCAACTCTTCACATGAGGTGGCCAAAGTACTGGAGTTTCAACTTTAGCATCAGTCCTTCCAATGAACACCCAGGACTGATCTCCTTTAGAATGGACAGGTTGGATCTCCTTGCAGTCCAAGGGACTCTCAAGAGTCTTCTCCAACACCACAGTTCAAAAGCATCAATTCTTTGGCGCTCAGCCTTCTTCACAGTCCAACTCTCGCATCCATACATGACCACTGGAAAAACCATAGCCTTGACTAAACGGACCTTTGTTGGCAAAGTAATGTCTCTGCTTTTGAATATGCTGTCTAGATTGGTCATAACTTTCCTTCCAAGGAGTAAGCGTCTTTTAATTTCATGCCTGCAGGCACCATCTGCAGTGATTTTGGAGCCCAAAAAGATAAAGTCTGACACTGTTTTCACTGTTTCCCCATCTATTTCCCATGAAGTGATGGGACCAGATGCCATGATCTTCGTTTTCTGAATGTTGAGCTTTAAGCCAACTTTTTCACTCTCCACTTTGACTTTCATCAAGAGGCTTTTTAGTTCCTCTTCACTTTCTGCCATAAGGGTGGTGTCATCTTCATATCTGAGGTTATTGATATTTCTCCTGGCAATCTTGATTCCAGCTTGTGCTTCTTCCAGCCTAGTGTTTCTCATGATGTACTCTGCATATAAGTTAAACAAGCAGGGTGACAATATATACAGCCTTGACGAACTCCTTTTCCTATTTGGAACCAGTCTGTTTTTCCATGTCCAGTTCTAATGTTGCTTCCTGACCTGCATACAGGTTTCTCAAGAGGCAGGTCAGGCAGTCTGGTATTCCCATCTCTTTAAGAATTTTCCAGAGTTTGTGGTGGTCCACACAGTCAAAGGATTTGGCATAGTCAATAAAGCAGAAGTAGATGTTTTTCTGGAACTCTCTTGCTTTTTCAATGATCCAGCGGATGTTGGCAATTTGATTTCTGGTTCCTCTGCCTTTTCTAAAACCAGCTTGAACATCTGAAAGTTCACAGTTCACGTATTGCTGAAGCCTGGCTTGGAGAATTTTGAGCATTACTTTACTAGCGTGTGCTGCTAAGCTGCTACGTCACTTCAGTCATGTCCGACTCTGTGTGACACCATAGACAGCAGCCCACCAGGCTCCCCCGTCCCTGGGGTTCTCCAGGCAAGAGAACACTGGAGTGGGTTGCCATTTCCTTCTCCAATGCATGAAAGTGAAAAGTGAAAGTGAAGTCGCTCAGTCGTGTCTGACTCTTAGTGACCCCATGGACTGCAGCCTTCCAGGCTCCTCCATCCACAGGATTTTCCAAGCAAGAGTACTGGAGTGGGGTGCCATTGCCTTCTCCTACTAGCGTGTGAGATGAGTGTAATTTTGCAGTAGTTTGAGCATTCTTTGGCATTGCCTTTCTTTGGGATTGGAATGAAAACTGACCTTTTCCAGTCCTGTGGCCACTTCTGAGTTTTCGAGTGCAGCACTTTCACAGCATCATCTTTCAGGATTTGAAATAGCTCAACGGGAATTCCATCACCTCTGCTAGCTTTGTTTGTAGTGATGCTTTCTAAGGCCCACTTGACTTCACATTCCAGGATGTCTGGCTCTAGGTGACTGATCACAGCATCGTGATTATCTTGGTTGTGAAGATCTTTTTTGTACAGTTCTTCTGTGTTTTCTTGCCACCTCTTCCTAATATATTCTGCTTCTGTTGGGTCCATACCATTAGGAGGAGGCTTTAGTATGTTTAAATGGCAGCATCCAGTTGGGCACTGAATTATGTGACACATCCTAAAGTAAAAGCTTTCTGCCCATTGATGGAAACTCAGACATCACTCCATTTAGCAGCCTTTCTTTTCCTCTAAAATGGCAAAGCTATCTCTTCACTTTGTCATAACAAAGATGATACCTGTTCCCAGGTGGTCACACTGGAGATGGCTAACATGTTCACCAAATTGGAAGACAAACACATTTTAATTCTACACAGACTTGTGCGGTAGCTAAGAAAAATATGAATAACCGGAGTTACAGATCCATAGTTGTGGAAGATCTTAATGATTGATTAAGATAGTCTAAAAGTATTTTTACATTAGCGATCAGCAGAATCAGCATTACTACCTATGAGACAAGATGGGAATCAGCAGATTCCATGAAAGTAAGACAAAGAAAGAGGAAGATTTATGCGTAACAGGACAAAAACGTGCCCCCAAACTCACCTGGATACAATTTTCATTAATCCTTGAATGAGGAGGGACTAGATATTAAGTATAGCTCCTAAACATCTACTGTAAATATGTATTCTTACATTAACTATTGAATAAAAGGCAAGTGGTAAGTTCATTCCATATTTCAGATTCAGTCCTTAACTAATCCTTGTACTGGGTTCCAAAATCCCTTCATTGAATCCCTCAGCTACGATTGAGGGAGGCCCCTCGACTGTGTCCTCACACACTTTGCTGTCAGTCAATGGCTGGTCTGCACAGTAGGCAGAACCAGGTACGTGGCCATCTGTCTAGGTGCTCCCTGCGCAAAGCATCCATGTCGGGACATAGCCATACGACTCTCTGACATCTTTGATCTGCTTTTCTCAGGCTGTGGTGGGCAGATCACGTGCATCAGAATTCCCAGAGGGGCTTAATTAACATACAGACTCTTAAGTCCCCCTTCCTGCATCCCGAGTATGAATCAAAATCTCTGGGAATGTCATTTTAAAGACAATTAACTGCTCTGAATGAGCAAACAAGAGATTGAGAACTACTGTTTCGGATTCTGCCAACATTAAAGGGAATGCTATATAGAAATTCTTTGGGAAACCAAGAGATAATTGCCAGATTTTAACATTTCCCCGGGAACTCTTCTATTTGTATCCATAAATGATTTTTTCAGGAAGGCTTCACTTGGATGTTGAAAATATTTATAGTATGTATAGGGAGGTTACCTATAATTACCTACCTGAGAACCCATATGACAGAACCATGCTATATATCTACAGATAATTTTTCTAATTGCTCAAGCAATGTGGAAAGCACTTACTTAAAAACTAAACTGAAGTCATACGACTGAGACAAATCTATTTTGTTGATTCCCACATTTCTCCATATATCTAAACCCAGTACACATTTCCACAGCAAGTTACATGTGGTTTTATAAATCATTAATGTAATCAGAGTAATGTACTAATGTTGTTCCACTCAGAATCTTACAGAAAATATTCTCTATGATTATGTTCACTTGACAGCAACAATTATACTGTGTACTTTTGTAGCTGGACTAATATATAAACCAAAAATCTTGACTTTTAATTCACTGACTTGTATGAAATACTCTTTCTCTACAAGGTCATAATATAAAACTATATATGTATTTTGAAATATAATCCAAAAGTATTGTGTTAGAAGAAACCATATTTCAGCAAAACTAAAAATATATTCTTGAAGTATGGTGTGATGATTAAAAGTATAGACTGTGGAACTAGAATTTCTAGACTCAAAATTCCAGTTCTCACACTTCTTAGCTGAATATCCTTGGACAAATAACTTCTCTATGCCTAAATTTTCTTATCTGTAAAATAGCAAAAATAATTGCACTTCTCTTGTTGGTTTGCTGTGATGGTTACTTGAGTTTTATATATATGGCCAATAGGACTCAAAGTTAGTGTATTATTATTATTAATCTATTTGATGACATGCCAAAATTATGCTTCAAGTTATTAATCCATTTTTAGTGTATTTCCCTACCCCATTTTGCTCTTGAGGGTTCTTTTCAAAATTATTGAAATCAACAACATAACATTGATTTCAGATGTATAATGTTATGATATGATATTGTATATATTGCAAAGTGATCACTGTAAGTTCAATTTGCATCTGTCACCATGCATAGTCAACACCATTTTCCCTTGTGATGAGAACTTTCAAGAGCCATTCTCCTAGCTACTTTCAGCTATGCAAACAGTGAAAGTGAAAGAAAGTGAAAATTGCTTAGCGTGTTCAACTCTTTGCAACTCCATGGACTATACAGTCCACGGAATTCTCCAGGCTAGAATACTGGAGTGGGTAGCCTATCCCTTCTCCAGGGGATCTTCCCGACCCAGGGATCAAACCCAGGTCTCCCACATTTCAGGCAGATTCTTTGCCAGCTGAGCCACGAGGGAAGCCCAGGCAAACAGTAGTATTAATAACTATGGTCACAATGTTGTACTTTTCACCCCCTGACTTATTCATGCTGTCACTGCACATGTGTACATTTTGACCCCCTTCACCCATTTCACTCACCCTCCCCCCAACTCTGGCAACCCGCAATCTGTTCTCTGTGTCTTATGAGGGTTCTCCTCCCACCCCTTCAGCCCATATCAATGATGAAAAAAAGATTAAAAGTTACCATTGACTTGAATGCTAAAGGAGGATTCTTGGGTCAGTTTTTATATTGTCAGTGAGAAGCTTGAGGGCTTGGGGCTGGGGAAAGGCCATAATGGTGACTAGAGGGAAAGAACTGGAGGAAGAGATTGGGAGTCCGCGGAGTTGGAGGGAAAGAAAAGGCCCTTCATCTGGAGACAACTCCCAGTGAGCACGCCATCTGTTGTGGACACCTGTCCTTCCCATCCCACAGGCAAACTGCTCCCCAGCATCCCTGACACATAGAAGCTTCTGCTAACAGGCTGGGGAACCTGGCCACCCTGCATGAGTTTAGGTGTTTGAAGGGAGAACCTCAACCTTACAGACTCAGTTGTGTATTGAGCCAGTGGGGATGTCCCTAAGAATGGAGCAGTGAACAGACAATTGCTGTTACAATTCAGATACATGCATCTACCTACGTACTGGAAAAATGCTACATTGCAAAAAGGTCAAGCTGGAGTTTGGGTGTTTTTAATTTCCATAGTCTAGAATTATGAGAATTAGGTGGCTACACTGATTAATTATAGAGTAGTTTTGAGTAGAGTAAAAAAAAAGTTCCTGCTCAAATAATTCTTCTCTAGAACTTTTAATATTTCCCTCTTAAATGAATCATTTCCCTTTGTCCTTTAACAAAGATAGGCTTTTAAAAAAATCTCACAAATTTTTTTCTCATGACATAAATCTCAACCTCCCACCACCAGTAACCATGTCTCATAGTTTCTATTTGCACTTGGGATGACTAGTATCACACTGCGAGTTTCATATTTCCACTATTCGCTCCTACATCTGTACATAGACTTAAATGTGGGAGTATAGGAAATTAAAAGACGCTTACTCCTTGGAAGGAAAGTTATGACCAACCTAGATAGCATATTCAAAAACAGAGACATTACTTTGCCAACAAAGGTCTGTCTAGTCAAGGCTATGGTTTTTCCAGTGGTCATGTATGGATGTGAGAGTTGGACTGTGAAGAAGGCTGAGTGCTGAAGAATTGATGCTTTTGAACTGTGGTGTTGGAGAAGACTCTTGAGAATCCCTTGGACTGCAAGGAGATCCAACCAGTCCATTCTAAAGATCAGCCCTGGGATTTCTTTGGAAGGAATGATGCTAAAGCTGAAACTCCAGTACTTTGGCCACCTCATGTGAAGAGTTGACTCATTGGAAAAGACTCTGATGCTGGGAGGGGTTGGGGGCAAGAGGAGAAGGGGACGACAGAGGATGAGATGGCTGGATGGCATCACTGACTCAATGGACGTGAGTCTCAGTGAACCCCGGGAGTTGGTGATGGACAGGGAGGCCTGGCGTGCTGCGATTCATGGGGTCTCAGAAAGTCGGACACGACTGAGCGACTGATCTGATCTGATCTGATGATAATGTTTGGAAAATTGCATTTCCCAAATTAATTAAGCCCTTAGCTGTTCAAGTCGATTTCACTCATTGCTTTCCTTGACTTTTCAGAAATATCTGACACCAATTCCCTTGTCTACTTTTCTTGAAATTATCTTCCTTTCCAACATAGTAATATGATGATTTTCTTTCTTTCTTTGTAACTCCTTTGTGGAATCTTAGGGGTCATCCTTGACCTCAAGAAACAT
This sequence comes from Bos grunniens, assembly GCF_055505025.1. NCBI lineage: Eukaryota > Metazoa > Chordata > Mammalia > Artiodactyla > Bovidae > Bos > Bos grunniens. The sequence goes on from NC_141170.1 coordinate 76,554,270, forward strand.
AGTCTAGTGTAAAAACCAACATTCTGATGGACACTGCTGAGTGGCTGACCCAGTCTCAGTGCATAAACCTCTTCTCCTCAGCCATTTTCCTTTATATAATCTACTAGCCATCTATGGGGTCGCACAGAGTCGGACATGACTGAAGCGACTTAGCAGCAGCAGCAGCAGTACACAATTAAGTATAAAATCTGTAAGCAGTAAAACTATCTACCAAAAGAGCAGGGGTGGGGAGAAGCCATTTAAATGGCAGAGATGGGGAAGCTTTCTATAGGAGGTGACACTTGGACGAACATCTAAAGATGGAGAAATTTCAACAGTAAGAAGTAAAGATATTCCACATGGATGAAACTACTAGAGCAGTGGCACAGAAACAGAAAAATACTAAAATTCTTAACAGTTCTAGGATGAAGAATGATCACCAGGATGAAGTGACAGATGTGAACCTTGGTAGACTGGGGGTGGGGTGGGGAACACGTAGATCATAGATAAATGCTATGGAATCTGGTTGGCTTTATTTAGATAAAAGGGAGTCTTTGACAGTTTAGGGAGAGGAGTGTCACAATAGAGCTATGTATTAGAGAGCTCAAGTATCAGTGTGGAGAACACAGTGGAGGATGAGAGAGTAGAGGTGGGGCATCCTTTTAAACATATCTCATTTAGTATCAGTCATACGTTATTCTCCCATATTTCTATGCTAAATATTTCTATGCTAAATATTTAGTCATGCCTTGCCTTCTAAGAGCATAAGCTCTTTAAGGCAAGAGCCAAATCATGTTTTTCTTTCAAGTATACTATCCCAGATATTATCACCCTGCCTTGTAAATTATCTTCATAATTTTCATTGTTATATTAAGTAACACTGAGCATTTGCCACATACCAGTTGTTTGTGTCTAGCCACTAAGTTGTGTCTGACTCTTTTGCTTCCCCAAGGACTATAGCCTACCAGGCTCCTCTGTTCGTAGGATTTCCTAGGCAAGAACACTAGAGTAGGTTGCCATTTCCTTCTGCACATACCAGACACTATGCAAAATCAATTACATGCATTATCTCACTTAATCTTTAAATATGACTGTCTCCAGTTTACACATGTGTAAACAGGGACTTAGAGAACTTAGTCCTTTGCTCCAAAGCATGGAGATGGTAACCAGTAGAGCCAGGTTTCAAAACAAGTTCTCTGTGACTTCAAAGTTATTAACAACAATGTACAATGGACTCCCATGGTGGCCAGTCAATGAATACTTTTAAATGGTTGGGTAAATAAAAATGGGGGATCACAGAATGAAGACACCAACTCGTCATTTGAGTTGATCTATATAGGCAGTTAAACATATCCATTCATATTGGGAATATAGCATGTGTTTGAATTGTGCAAAGCATCTCCTGTATTTTTAAAATAATAAGTTTAATAAACAATGGTACAAAATATTACTCATGTAAATGAACATCATTTACATGATGGAACATGGTTCCATCATCCTGGAACCAAGTAGTAAATAATGTCAGAACTGTATCCATATTCCCTAATGTCTCTTTTCCTGTTCCTGTGTATCCCCAGACTTTAATATGCTTTTATTCCTATCATTCCATAAACTATAGCAATTTGGGATGGGACTTTTCTTCAATCTACTGGTGGTTTCTTTGACTAAACACGTGGGAATTTATGTCCTCCTGGGTTGAACCTTTGCTGATGACTCTTTGCCAGTGAATTTAAAAGTCAAGCACACTTGACTCAGATAACTCTAAATAACTTCCTTTCTAAATAACATTGAAATGTGTATATTACCATATGTAAAATAGGTGACCAGTGTGAGTTCAATGCATGAAGCAGGGCATTCAAAGCTGGTGCTCTGGGATAACCTAGAAGAATGGAGTGGGGAGGGAGGTGGGAGGGGAGCTCAGGATGGGCAGGACACATGTATACCTGTGGCCAATTTATGTTGATGTATGGCAAAAACCATCACAATATTGTAAAGTGATTATCCTCCAATTAAAATAAATTAATTTATAAAAAAACTTCCTCTCTAGAGTTTACCATAGGAGCAAACTGAAGCTACCCTGTGCCGGACTTTGAGATCACACCTTTATTTGACTTCATTCCCTTCACTTCCTTGCTTTCTTCAGCATTTTATTGGTTTCGCTAATGAGATTTCCTTGATAAATCACTTGCATATGAACCTTCATCTCAGGATCTGCTTCTGGGGATATTGACATATGAAAAATGATACATTAAAATCTACTGAATATGTTAATGTTTCCCTTTAAAATAAATAATGGTTTCTTTTCAATACTTAACATGGTGCCTTCTTCATTTTAGGTGGGAAAAAATCAACAGTATCATGTTAGGATGCCCTCTGTTATCACTTAACTGTTTATGAGATTTGATTTTACCTATGATAATTTTCATAGCAAACTACATGGAAGAAAAGTTTTCTGCTGTGTTCCTGTATAAAAGTGCAACTTATAGACATTTCGTTGTATGAAAACTAGAAATTGCCTTAAAATTTTCACTATTGAATTTCTAGGAGTTTTATTTTCTAAGTTCTTAAATTATATTCTAAATATAGAAAATGTGCTTTAAGTGGGTACATTTTGAATTCACATGGTTCATATCATTCCATTTCTTCTAGCATTATGAGCAAAACATTAATATGTTTCTTTTCTTCATTTTCCAAGCTGAACATTTTATTTCCTCCAGCAGGATCATAGATAAGCACATCATTCCAAATTTAGTACACTGGAAACCTCTCATGTTTAAATCATAGATGGTTTTTATGGGCTTTGTACCTTTTGCTAATTTATCCCACAGTTTGCTTCAGGTAACATTCTGAATGATGGCAGTTTCTTCTGCATCCAGACTGGTGATGGTGTTGAAATCTCCAAATGGCCAGGTCATAAATATGTCTTGTATTCTTTAAATAGACTCAATAGTCCTCATGATTTGCAAACTCACTGGCCCCTCTTCCCTCCAGTCACCTTCCTTAAGTTATAAGTGACTCATGTGACCCCATCTTCATCTAATCCTACTTATGTGACTGACTACTGCTGACATGGAATAAAGCTACCTAACCTAGAAATTCTCTTTGAACTTGTAACGAAAATAGACATGGGAATTTTTAGCTGATATATTTTTATATTTAAGCCCTTTGAGATACATCATGTTAACTAATTCCTCTGTCTTGGAGATTATATATTGAATCCAGATTAGAGTGTACTCTAAAGCCTTTAAGTGGAGTGAATGTTCTTCTCTTAAGTGTTAGCTGACCCTCCAGAAAGAAGGCCAGGGAGTGGGAATGCAGAGAACCTACTGTAAGATGGAGAAGCAGATGGAAGACAGAAGACTGATATGCAAAAATGACCAAGGAGAAATCTATCACCAAATTCCAGGGCCTATTGGATGCTGGGCGAGAAAGATGAAGCTAAAAGGGCAGAAACTGAGGAAAAGGTGAAGGAAGAAGCAGGAATGAGGAAGAGGTGGACTTTTCCAGTGTTCTGAGCTGAGATGACTGCCTTCTGATGCCTTGGTGGTTTGATCCATGTTAAAACTGCGGGATCAGGCAAACAAGTACTATATTAAAATCCTCTTATACAACAATTAAGAATGATTCACTCTTTATAATTGAAGGGCACTGCAGTAGGCAACAGGGTTGCAAATAATAATAATGATCATCATCATCATTGTGATAATAGTAACAAAAATAGCTCGCACTCCCATAGAGCTTACTTGTATGGTGTATATTATGTGCCAGATTCTTCCCTAAGGGCTTCACATATATTAACTCCTTGCAACAACTCTATGGGGGTGCTTCCATTCTCTTATTTATTTACTTTTTTGTTTTTCAGGTGCTACTGTTCTAATTACCGTCTTATGAATGATGAATCAGAAATACAAAGAGGTAGAGCCCTTTGCTCAGTGTCACTCAGCAGGTAAGAAGCAGAGCCACAATTTAAATCCCAGGAAGTATGGATTCAGGATCTGCAATAAACTGCCTTCAAATAAGGTGCTGTTAGATGGAGAGGCAGGAAATGTCCATAACCATATAAATGACCATAAAACCCATTTTGTCCTAAATATTAAGTTAATGCTACACACAGTGGATGCCTCAGAGGGCTGGAGCTGGGAGCCAGTGTTGTGGTTGGCTATTTGTACAAGTTATAGAACATCCAGGAGTCAAATACCAAACCCAGACTTTGAGAAACAAAGGGGGTTCACTGGTGACATAACTTAAAAACCGCAGAGTTTTGGCATGACTGTCATAGAATGCAAATGATATTATCAGTATATTCTCTCCCTTATTTTGGGTTTTTTTTTCTTCTGTCAGCTTAATCTCAGCAAAGTCCTCTTCATGTGGGCCAGATTGCTCCTAGCAACTTCAGAATTACATTCTGCCTGTTTACCAGTAAGGAGGTTGTCCTCTTCGGTGTTTCTAGAAACATTTCCAGGATTGATACTCACAGATTCTAATTTCCATGGCTTTAGTGATGTATCTGCTTCCTGAACCAATTGCTGTGCGTGGTCTGGTTTATTTATTCATTCCTCACACCAGAAGTGTGCTCCTCTGAATCTGTATGGATTAATAGCCTAGGAGAGGTGGTTTCCCAAAGGAAAATCTAAGTGCAGTTGGTGAAGGAAAGGGAAATGATGAACTTTGGAAGAAAATAAAGCAAAACAACAGATCCCTTGTCCCTATATTACCATGGGACATTGTATTGACTAACCAGGTTAAGTACACATATGACTATAGAGAAGGTAAAGCTGAAATTTTTTATTTTGGCCAGATTATGGAGAGACTAAGATATATGTAGATTTTATTTTGTAGGCAATGGATAGATAACCATTGCATGTATTTCTGCAGTGAAGTAAGTAAATCCAAAACTAATGTAAGATAATTAATCTAGAAGAGATAGCTAGGCAATCATGGGTTCCCAAATCATTTACTAATTTCATGAGATTTTTAGAGGAAATCATACAATATATTAGATTGATATATTGATAAATTCATGTTCATCAAACTCAAGTGGATACACAACACTGCTCTGAAAATCTTATTTCACTGTCTTGAGCAATGGTCACTTTCTGAGACGGGTATTTCATACTGTTCCCTCCATTGTCTAAACTCTAATCCTTTCTCTTGCCCTTCAGGCCTTTCTGAAGGCCTCCATCCTGACAGCCACCACATCAGTTCAAATTCCCTTTCACTCCCACTTGAACTGTTGCAGTATCTCATTAGAGGCTGATGCCACCCTGGTTTTGTTATGGCCCCATTCCATGGCTTTAACCCTTGGTGATGGGTACTAGGTCCTAGGTGTGATGTGGTGGAGTCGATCATTAAAAAATCACTTAATGAAGTCCCACAGTAGAGGAAAGGTAAGGAACAAAAAGGTGAACGAGGGAATATTGAGCTTGTTTTTTGGCTGAAGAGAAGAAACCAATAGAGAGAATTATGATGCAAAGAAAAAGAAGGGAAATATTTAATGGACCAAGGCCCCATAGTGTAGAAATGTATTTCAGTAAAGACATCTTCTTACTCTGAAACAGCTGAGAAGTAACAAGGATTTGTTGAGTGTTGTATTGACAAATCGATGCACTTACCTGTTCTGCTGGCTTCCTACCCTGAACTCAAATCTGAAGATGCTATGGGGGTGAGTAGGTACTAGACAAATTTATTCAATACTTTGTTTAATTACTTCCTAGGCCTTTCTATGCCTATTGGAATTTGACTGTGACCCACTGAATGTGAATCATTGTGGAATGTACATTGTATTAGAAACTGAAAAACTAAAGGAAATTTAAGTCAAAACCACAATGGGTTATTACATCTGTCAGAATGGCTGTCATCAGAAAGAACATGTAACAAGTATTAGGGAGGATGGGGAGGAAAGGGAACCTTCCCTCACTGTTGGTAAGGATGTGACTTGGTGTAGTCACTGTGTAAAACAGTAGAGAGGTTTCTCAAAGAACTAAAAACAGAACTACCATATGATCCAGCAACTCCACTCCTGGGTATATATCTGAAGATGTAAAAATAATAATTAAAAAAGATACATATACCGCAATGTTCATAGCACTATTATTTACAATGGCAATGAAATGGAAGCAAACTAAGTGTGTATCAACAGATGAGTAGATAAAGAAGATGCAGTATGACAATGGAATACTACTGAGTCATACAAAGGAATGAAATCTTGCCATTTGCATCAACATGGATGGACTTAGAGTTCATTATGCTAAACGAAATGTCAGACAGAGAAGAACAAATACTGTATGATATTGCTTATATGTGGAATCTAAAAAATACAACAAACTACCGTTATTAACTTGATGGCTTATTGCTTATGCCTGAACCATTGCAAACCCACAGACTCAGTTCATCTTTGGGCAGGGTTCTTGGTGTACAGTTTTTTGTAAACAACAGGTATGAATCTTTAGTTTTGGAGTAAAAGTTGTAATGTTTAAATGGTGCTGAATTTCAGCTTAGTTTGGGAGCACTGAACATTAGAAGCAGGCAAAGAGATTGGGATCAACAGCAACACTGCATATAAAAGGACAATAGAGTTGTGAATCCACTCTACTTCAGTTTCAAAAATGACAGAAGTAGTATACTAGTTTCTTAGAAACTTATTGATCAAACAGACATTAGCAAGCTAGAAAGTTTGAATAACATAGTTAATATATCCAGGATAATAGATTTATACAGAAATAGAAATGTAATATATGCATAGAAAATTTTTGGCATTGTTAAATCTTCATAAAACATTAACAAAACTGTATAAATACTATGTGACAAAGAAATTTCAGTAAATAAAAGAATACCACACAAAATAATTCAATCAGATTAGAAATCAATAGCAAAAGGAAAAATAGAAAATTGGCACATGTTTAGAAACTAAAATCATACCATTCAATATCCTTGTGTAGATATTTCATAATTAGAATCATTATGAATTATCATTCATAAATTATTAGTACTAATAATTTCATAATCTGAACAAATATATGAAATTGTTACATGATAAAATTTATGGCATATAGTTAGAGGTAGTATTCAGTAGAAAAGTTAGAGCTTTAAAACATTTGCTACAGTAAAAACAAAAGTCAAATGAACTGATTGGTCTTCTATAGAAAGAATTAATAATGTATGAAAGAGTTAAGCCTGAGTAAGAAGTAAACAAGAAAATTAAAATTATGACAATAATTTTTATATGTAGCATTTATTGACCCATTCTAATGTTTTACTAATTTGAGTCACAATAATAAAGACAAATGCAGAAATTAATGAAATTGAGTAAAAATGGTATAGAACATTAATCAAACCGAGTTTAGCCATTTTAAAATATAAATTAATTTAAATTGAATAAAATCATTTTTCTGTTGAGCTTTATCAAATTATCAAGGAAAAGATAATTCCTACCTTACTAATTTTTTTTAGAAAGCAGATATATGCCCAATTCATAGTATAACTGGCTAGAAAAACCATTCTTCCAAACATGAAGATGATATGAAAAAGAAAATTTTAGGCCCCTTGCACTTAGAAATGTAAGTGCTAAAATGTAGTAAGATACTAATTAAATCTAACAATGTAACATATCATGATTAAGTAGAATTTATTCTAGGGATTCAAATGTGATTTAATAACAGAGTTTCTATGCTAATGGATTAAAGAAAAAAAATCACATTAATTGAAATAAAAATGGTATGCTGTGCTATGCTATGCTATGCTAAGTCACTTCAGTCGTGTCTGACTCTGTGTGACCCCATAGACAGCAGCCCACCAGGTTCCCCCATCCCTGGGATTCTCCAGGCAAGAACACTGGAGTGGGTTGCCATTTCCTTCTCCAATGCATGAAAGTGAAAAGTGAAAGTGAAGTATAGAAAATGTATTTGATAGCATCCAATTACTGTTTGTGATTTAAAAGGTCTGGACAACTAGATATAAATGGAAAATTATATAACTCAATAAAAAGCTTATTGGTGTTTAATAATACAAAATTCCCCACTTCCATCATTACTCTTCATCACTGTATTGGAATTCCTGACCAATGCTCCAGATAAGATAAACAAATAAGAGACATGTCAATCAGGATAGGTTAGATTATGCCACAAGTCATAATAACTAAACATTTTAGTTGCTTAAAAGCCACAAGAGTTTATTTCTTGCTCATACTAAATGTTCTTTATGGGTTGGCAGAAAGCCTGGACTCATTGACACTCAAAAGAGGCAGACTGGTGGGATAGCTACCATCTTAAACATTGCTAGTCATTGTATCTGAGGGAATAGGGCAACTTGGGAGATTCTGGTGAAAGTATTAGTCACTCAGTCATGTCCAACTCTTTGCAATTCCATGGTCTGTGGCCCACCAGGCTCCTCTGTCCATGAAAAGGTCTGGTATCCACAGTTAAATGTTCTGATTACAAAGTGATAATATGTCACCTGTCTCAGAACTCAGTTGGCCAGAAATAGTCATATGGTTCCACTGAAGAAGGTCCAGAGAGATAAGATATGGAAATATTGGTGGATATTACTAATAACTACCACAGAAGGATATTAACTGAAAAAGAAGACAAAAAATTGTCTTTTTTTTTGTAGATTTAAGAGTGTTTACATAAACTGACAAGAAATACAAAAAAAATTGACAGTCCAATTATCATAACTAATAAGATCTTGTAGCAATGTTGCTGAAAATACATGATCAGCTCACAAAAGCAAATAGTAGTGCTAAACATCACCTGTGCATATGTCCATTGCCTTTTCTCCACTAACTGTGGATGAATATTTAGTTTCATGGCCACTTTAGAGCCAGATTCTAATTTCTCTCACTTATTCAAACAGATTACAACTCTCTATTCTTATTCATTCTGGAATATTTCCAGAACTCAAGCATTCTACAAGTTCTTGCAAATCTTAAAATAATCAGCAAAGTTCTCAAACATTCTATGAATGCTCACATCTTAAGAATAATCCTGTTTGTTGATTGCACATCCACCTCTAACTCCCATCCCATTTTATTGTTACAGTTGAGAGTAAAACTTGAAAGAGCTGTCTGCTCTTGCTATCTCCAATTACTCTTCTTTCTCTTTATCCTGAATCCATAATCTTTTACCATTCTTTCCATGATGGTTAATGGCTTCTGTGTGGCTAATCCTGTAGTTACTTTTCAGGTCTTTACTAATTTGACCTATCATTGGTATTTGATAAAATGAATTACTTCCTCCTCTAAACCTCTGTTCACTTGGCTTCTACAAAATAGTAACCTTGTAAGTTTACTCCACTGTCACTTGTCACTCTTCGTAATCTTTGTTCATTTTCTCTGCATCTCTGGAGATACAGATGTGGGAGTATACCAGGATCAGTCCTTGGACTTCTTTTTTCCCCTTTTCTCTGTTCCTTGGTGATTTACTATAGTCTTTTAAGTTATACGGTAATGTTACTTAAATTTATATCTTAGAGACAGATCTTGCCTCTGAACTCCAGACTCACATATACAACTGTCTATTCCAGTCTCACTTGAGTGTTTCATGACATCTAAAATGACCTTTTAGATCCCTTTTAAAAAAGACATCTAAAAGATGAAGGGAATTTTTCTCCCTTAATTTGTTAAGTAGTCTTCCATTCGGTAAATGGAAACTCGATTCTGTAAGTCATTCAGGATAAAAATTTTGAGATCATCAATGATCCTTCTTTCTCTCCCATATTCCAATTGATGAGTTGTCAATGAATCCAGAGTCTGACCCCTTCTTTCCTCTTCCGTTGCTACAAATCATCCAGATCACCACCATCTCTTATTTACCCTGTTGAAATCATCCCTAACTGGCCTTTTTTTTTCCTACTCTTGCCCCACTTGCAGCTTAATTTCAACACAGTGTCCAAAGTAAATCTGACATGTGAATCAGTCATGGTTCTCCTCCTATGTCCCAGCCCACTCAAAGGCAGTGCAGGGCAGTGTGTAAGAGCAGAGGCTCTAGAATTAGACTGTTGGGTTGGAATCCCAGTTCTGTCACTCACCTGCTGCATGACCTCAGGCAAATTCCTTAAGCTATGAATGTATGTGCATGGTTTCTTCTCCTATAAAGTAAGGAATGATAGTAGTAACTATCTCACAGTGTTGTTGAGGGGATTCAGTTCAGTCCAGTCGCTCAGTTGTGTCTGACTCTTTGCGACTCCATGGACTGCAGCACTCCAGGCTTCCCTGTACATCACCAACTCCCAGACCCTACTCAGACTCATGTCCTTCATGTTGGACCATCCAACCATCTCATCCTCTGCCGTCCCCTCCTCCTCCCACCTTTGATCTTTCCCAGCATCAGGGTCTTTTCAAATGAGTCAGTTCTTCACATCAGGTGGCCAAAGTATTGGACTTTCAGCATCAGTCCTTCCAATGAATATTCAGGACTGATCTCCTTTAGGATGGACTGGTTGGATCTCCTTGCAGTCCAAGGGACTCTCAAGAGTCTTCTCCAACACCACAGTTCAAAAGCATCAGTTCTTCGGTACTCAGCTTTCTTTATAGTCCAACTCTCACATCTATACATGACTGGAAAAACCATAGCTTTGACTAGATGGATCTTTTTTAGTAAAGTAATGTCTCTGCTTTTTAGTATGTTGAAGGGATTAGATAAATTAAAATGTTTAAAACCCTTAGAATATTGCCTGGCAAATAATACAGGATATGTTTTAGCTGTTACTGCTGTTTTAATAAATACTTATATTGACTTTTAAGACTTTATACCATCTACCCATCCTAAGATAAGCTCTGTGGTAATCAGAAACTTTTGTCTGTTTCCCCAGTACACAAAATAGTATCTTTTTAATAAAGGTGCTCAATAAATATTTGCTAAGTGAATTAATGGATAATAGAAGAAATGAATTCAAAAGGGCCAGTTCAATATAATAGAGATCCCAGAATCTAGTCCTTATTAAATGCTATAAATTGCACCATGAATCACAGGAAACAGAAGGACTTTTTAATTAATATTGTTGAAGGCATTGGCTTTTTATGTAGAAAAAATGAACACTGGTATTTTTAAAACCTACATCACATAGAAACCTAAATTTAAAAACCGTGATTTTTTTAGATAAACCCCTAAATCACAAACCCTAACAATCAAAAGTGGGTTGGGCAAAACTAGCAAAAGTAAGAAAATAATGATTAAAGCATAGATAAATAGAGAATAGAAAACAGTAAGAAAAAATAGCAGTGAAACCAAGAGCTGGTTCTGTGAAAAGACCAGCAAAACTGACATTGAGTAAAGTCACTGAGGAATCTTGGCACAGGACACCTAAGAAGGAAAATTGTATGTTCTATTGGTGTTAGTTGCTCAGCTGTGTCCGACTCTATGACCCTGGTCTGTAGCCCACCAGACTCCTCTATGCATGGAATTCTCCAGGCAAGAAAATTGGAGTAGGTAGCCATTCCCTTCTCCAGGGGATCTTCCTGACCCAGGGATTGAACCTGGGTCTCCTGCATTGCAGCAGATTTCTGTCTGAGCCACTGAATAGGATTGGGGCTATTATAATTTGAACAATAAAAGAAAAATGACTTTTTATACCCAAACTGATGAGGGAATACTTGTTACTGATCTTGTGAGTCATTTTATATAAATAGGATCATAATATGCATACTGTTTTATAACTTACTTTTTTTCTTTAACAATATGTTGTGAACATATTTCCATGAAGTAAATATATAAATGTGAAAAAATTAAGGATCTCAGGAAAAAAAGTAGGTTGGATTGACTACATTTAAATTTAAGTTTTGTTTGTCAGTGAAGGACATTGAAGATAGCAGACAACTGACAAATTGGGAGCTGAGAACCATAATCATAACACTGGAAACCAAGGGATTATTATCTAGAACATAATAGAAATATCTGAGTACCTTTGGACCTTCAGTTAAAATAAAATAGAAAATAATTCACAAACAAGGAAATCGGAATGTCTTATAAGAGATTCTTACCCTCATTAATAATCAGAGAAATATAAGTTAAAAATCATATAATCCTTTATACTTTTCAGATTGGTGATATAATACTGATACCATCATTAAAACTCCTCAGATTGGTAATTAGACATTAGGATACTAGCAAACACTGGTGGTGGTAATGAAATGGGAACCCTCATATTCTTCTAGAGAAAGTGTTCAGTTCAGTTCAGTTGCTCAGTCGTGTCTGACTCTTTGAGACCCCATGGACTGCAGCATGGGGTCCATGGGGAAAGTATAAATTGGTAGAAACCTTGAGGGGAGAGAAATCTGACAATAGCTCATGAAATAACATCTGTGTATCCTTTAAAACTCCTACAACCCTGTTCTTGGTTACAGACTCCTCTTCAACATGTCTAAGGATGTAGCCTGTGTCGGTCACTATTTGTGGTGGTGGAAACAGGAGGAAACTGTCACTGGGGAAATAATAGGTAGAATGAGGCTGATGCACACAGGGATCTGTTGTGTAGCATTTAGGAGCAATAATTAAGTAGCTATCGATCTATCTATCTATATATACATATATATTATATATTTAACTATGTGTTATAGTTGTTTTTATATATCTATGTATTTTGAAACCGTATTATTGAGTGGAAAAAAACAGAACCATATTCAATGAAATTTATTTAAAATAAAACCATATATTCACATGAAATGATTCCTATTATCTTATAAAAATATATATGTATCCAAGGTAACATGTTAGAGATGCAGAGACCAGAGAGAGAAGGAATGTGGTGAAGGTGAAATTCCCAAGTTGAGAAAGCCCTTTGGAGATCTCTGGTGATGGCAAGGTGTGTACATCTACTATGGAGGAATGAAGGGCAAAAATGAAGATCATCTCATGGCAATAACTCTTCTTCAGTGATTTTGCACCTGACTACTTCCCTGTGTGTGTGTGTGAGGAGTGATGCCCCCAACACCAGACCAGGCTGCAAGGCCAGTGCTGTATCTGTATCTGATGTGCTTATTATGGCTGGAGACGTGAAGACCATTGAGAAGACCTCTGCCCATCAGTGCAAATAACACACCTGGATCCTCCAAATGCCTTAGTCTGGAATTCCTTCAGAAATGAGGATAAGAAGTACAGATTCACAAGAAATCACATTTCGGGCCAGAAAAGAAATTGAAAGCATAAGGAAAAAAGACCTCTACCTTTTTATGTAAGTAATTAAATAGGGCAACAATTTCAAATCTTTACAAAGTTCAATATCTAAAAACACCACCACCATGTCTTAGATTGTTCACATCAGACATTAACCACAGTTTTGGACTTTGTCATTCTTAAGATATAGCCACTATTGCTTAAGTTCTTACTATGCTCTGGGATACACAAGCTAAAAGCCATCCCTTCTCTCCATATTTCAATAAGATCAATGTAAACAGTTCATAAATTGCCTAGAATACCTGTCAGCACACGTCTCTGCCAGTTTGACCTGTGATTGGACTTGCGTTTAAAAATTTAAGTCCCTAGTATTATAGGCAACTCCCAAATATTAAATCGATTTTATTTCAAAATTTATCTTATGACCTTATTGTTTGGAAAGCAGGTTGTCTTAGCAGATAAAAGGATTGTTATAAATGGTGTAACCCACTTTCCTGGGCACTGGGCCCGCTCTGAGCAGAATTCTGAAAGTATGAATCTTGGCAGTTCCCCTGCAATACTCATAGGTGATGCTTCACGTGCCTGGCACACCCATCCATGCACACACCTACCCAGCAGGAAATCACACCGATGCTTCAGCTAAAGAGCTGTTCCGGAGGAATTACAGGTGAAGAAATGGGATGTACTGTTTTTCTAAATCCCTGGATCTCAATCCTGCTTTTCAGAAGAAATCAGAATCCTGGCAGGTGGGTGTTCGGTGCAGAAGCTGCCCAGGTGATTCTGGGTCCCACTGTGTTGCCAACCAGCACCAAAGTCATTCCAACACTGTTCTCTTTCCTCCATGCCTGCAGGAGCAGCAGGCAGCGCAGGGGGCCTCTGGCCTGAAACCCAATGTGCAGGGGGATTTAAGACCTCACCCCTACTTCCTGTGAATCTGGCAGGTGTCCAGAATGACAAAGTCTTATCCACAACTTTACCCTCACTTTATTGTCTAGTCTAACACTGAGGTTCTCAGAACAGGACACCTTCTCTGGTTTTAGAAATAGGTGATCAGGATGTGACTTTTGTTTCTTTTTTCTTACTTTTTTATTGGAATATAATTGTTTTACAATGTTGTAAAACATATATATCCCCTCCCTCTTAAACTACCTCCCTCCCACTCCGCTCTCCCACCCCTCTAGGTTATCGCTGCAGGTTCCCACTAGAAATCTATTTTATGCATGGTATTGTATTTATGCCAATCCTAATCTCCCAGTTCATCCCATACTCCCCTTTCCCTTGCCCCCATGTCCACAAGTCCATTCTCGACATCTTCTCTATTCCTTCCCTGCAAGTAGGTTGTCTGCACCATTTCTCTAGATCCCACATATATGTGTTAATATATCATATTTGTTTTTCTCTCTCTGACTTAACTTCACTCTGTATGACAGACTCTAGGTCCATCATAGAGTCTGACCTTTGATTCTGATGAGCAGAAAAAAAGAAAAGTCAGACCACATTGTCTGAAGTGAGAGGGAAGGGGTCAGATTCTGATAAGGGCTCCCAGTGGACAGCCAGGTCACCATTTGTGCGTTCCTCCGTGCAGTCTGCCAACAAGCAGTGAGATAAACAAAAATCGCTCTGGCCAAACACTTCTCTAGTCTGGCAATATGGAAGGGAGCAAAGCAGATGCAAGTCTGCTTATAAGCAGGTAAAATAGGTAAAATATACATCAGGCAGCACTAAGTGATAAACAGAAAAATAAGAAAGGGCCCCAGGAATTTCCCATGTCATGGAGACTGATAAAGAAGGCCTTGCAAGAGGGTGACATTTGTGTAAAGACTTAAAAGGGTGAAAGTGAGCCATGTTGCAAAGGCAGGTGGCATGTCTGGTATAGGGGAGGGACATCAAGGAGCCTGGAATGGCCTGAGTGGGAGCGAGTGAGGAAGAATCTGAATAGAAATAATGAGAAAGGAGGTTTATTTGATTCTGAAAAAAAAAAACAAAAACAACTGCCGTGAGAGCGAAAGGACGCAATTCCCTTTCTCTTGCCGCTAACTTGAGTTCTGGAGCTTTTGCAGCAAGACTGAGATGGTCTGCATCCCTATTTCCCCATCCCCTGAAAAGGCACTGTATTGGTTTTTACCAGGACTTAAACTTTGATCCAACCAGTCCATTCTGAAGGAGATCAGCCCTGGGATTTCTTTGGAGGGAATGATGCTGAAGCTGAAACTCCAGTACTTCGGCCACCTCATGCAAAGAGTTGACTCACTGGAAAAGACTCTGATGCTGGGAGGGATTGGGGGCAGGAGGAGAAGGAGACGACAGAGGATGAGATGGCTGGATGGCATCACTGACTCGATGGACGTGAGTCTCAGTGAACTCCAGGAGTTGGTGATGGACAGGGAGGCCTGGCGTGCTGAGATTCATGGGGTCGCAAAGAGTCGGACATGACTGAGCGACTGAACTGAACTGAACTGAAACTTTTTTCCTCCAATACCCCCATATCCCCAAATGTTTTCTTCTCTTCACATTAAACAATATTCCTTGCTTCCATGAAGATGAAAACAGCTTTCCGTTAGAAGAAACCAGTAAAATAGGGTTCTCGCTTATGAGCTTGTCAGTAAGAATAAATCTCTAGTTGATGTAGCATCCAGCACCAGGAGGAATAGAGTCCCTGACCCATTGCCTTCACCTGTGAGTTGTTTCTGAATCAGGGGCTGTAGCTGGTGGTTCAGTGTCTTTTCCAGTTGTTTACTCTGGAACCCCCAGGCTCATCGGGAACCCTGCTTGATGTCTTTTGGAAGTGATGGCACTCATTTTACGGTGGGAAGGGGCAAAGATGACAGGCCTTGGACCAAAAAGGAAGCTCACCTGTCAGCTGGCATTTGCAGTTTGCTGCCTGCTGTACTTGCCAAGCTAAAGGCAGGGCCTAGGGGAATTCAGGGGCCCAGGCGCCTTCTGAGAGCAGACTTCCCAGAAGAAATGCCCCGGACCTTTGCTGTTATGGTGGTGAGTCAGGGAGCAGGAGGTGGGGGGCACAGCTGGGGTGAAAGCAGAGAGGATAAATTAGTCCAGGAAACAGCAGGCCAAGGCTTCTAGAGGAGCTGCTACCACTACTTACTGCTTCGAAGTGAAAGAAGGCCGAGCAGAGTCAGATGGCTCAAAGGGACCCAGAGGTGAGAGAAGAATCATTCTCAGGAGCCTCAGCACCAAAATAGTTGCATTCAGGATGACCCAACCCAGATTTAGAGTCAACCAGGTCACACCTACCCCCGCCACACACACACACACACATCCCCCACTCTCTTACTCTCTTCTATTATTTATCAGTTATCTATCTGTCTGTCTACCTACCTACCTACCTACCTATCAAGCTGTGAAAAGACATAGTCAAACCTACATTGTCAAACCTAGAATGAGGAGAAATAGGTCAAATCCTGAAATCTGTTTTTTTTGCATCTAGACTGGAATTAAGAGATTCATTATTATGTCAACAAATATTTATTAAGTGACTAATGCATGTCAGTAAACACACACACAAAGATATATCACTTTTCAGTATGATATCAGTGGAACACACACACACACATTTATAAAGACTCAAGGTCAAGAATCTGCTTGCAATGTGGGAGACCTGGGTTTGATCCTTGAGTTTGAAAGATCCCCTGGAGAAGGGAAAGGCTACTCCAGTATTCTGGCCTGGAGAATTCCATGGACTGAATAGTCCATGGGGTCACAAAGAGTCAGACATGACTGAGTGACTTTCATTCATTCAAGGTCACTTCTGAGCCTCAAGTGAAGAGCTGTTTTCCTAAATTGGATTTTAAACTCAAGGCTTTAGCCAGGTTAAGTGGAGGGCTGGAAAGACACTGCACGCAGGAATGAAGACATTTCAGAGCCTTATCTCCTGGGGGTATTGTGTATTATTTGCAGGAAACACACTTGGGGTTGTGATCTAATATAATTTGGGGGAAATATACAAAATGTATGGAAGGACTTTTGATAATGAGAGAAAAAATACGTTGGAAGACCAGAAGTAAATATGCTGAATAGTTGTTTTCATTATAGTAAAGGACTGTTACGCATAAAAACCTTAGATTATTCACAATACTTAATAACAGATTTGAGGTAAGAAACTTGGTTAAATTGATTTCCTTAATATTCCCCCTTCCACCATACTCCTCATCCAGAATTCCATACTTTGAGTAGAATCTCTGAACTTAACCTAAAAATCCAACCTCAACTCGCAGTCAGGCAGTGAAAGTGAGGGAGGGGACAGGTGTGCAGGCTGGAAAGCTGGTGACCCTCATGTGCTGTGGCAGAGTGGGCATAACTTCCTTGTGATACCTTGGAAAACTGACCACACTCTGACTAAGCCTGCAGCTTTAGGGAAAAGGAAAACATTCAGAATTCTTGGGTGTGTTCTTGGTCATTTCAGCGAAGACCTGCCAGAGCAATGCACTGAGGCCAGAAAACAGGACGGGGAGAACAGAGCTTGGGGAGGGGAGAGGTGCTCTTCCTGCAGATTAAATCCTCCGTGACAGAGTTAAGTCAGGTGAGGTGCAGCAGAGCGCCACACTTCAAAGGAAACAGTTAACAGGTGGCTCTGAAGAGTTTACTGAGCAGAACTGGCATCCCTAACCTCCTCAACTTCTTGTTAAAATCTCTGGAAGGCTAGATTAGACAAGCTTGCAGCAAACATCAGATTTAGGAAGCTTCCTTTTCTATCAAGCCTAATTTTTCACATAGCCTTTGGGTGCTTAGTCGTTATGGCCTTTGGCTACCCACAAGAAAAGCTAAAGGGTCAGAGAACAGGCAGATCTTAGAGTCTAGCAAATCAAAGGGTAGTGCTATCTCTGGTGGCTCAGTGGGTAAAAGCGTCTGTCTATAATGCGGGAGACCTGGGTTCGATTCCTGGGTCGGGAAGATCCCTTAGAGAAGGAAATGGCAACCCACTCCAGTACTCTTGCCTTGAAAATCCCATGGACGGAGGAGCCTGGTAGGCTATAGTCCATGGGGTCACAGAGAGTCTGACACGACTGAGCGACTTCACTTTCACTTTCAATCCTAATACATTGTGAAAATACAGGTGGCTATGAGAGGGGGATTTAATCCACTTTGAAATTCAGGAATGTTCTGACGCTCCATCCTTTTTCCATGTTTAACTTCTTGATGAATCAATGCTTGAGCTGAAACCTGAAGGACAAGTTATTAATAGAAATTAGCCAAGGGAAAAATAGGAAGAAGGCTTTCCTGGCGAAGGACACACTGCAAAGAGGGGCACACCTAAGACCAGAGACCTGCTCCGGTGTATTGGATTTTATTGTTGGCTCTGGTTCTGACGCTGGCCGTGGTACAGTGCATCACCCTGGCCTCGAGAGTGCGCCCCCTCCTGGAAGACTGGAAATGGCACAAGGATTTCAGATAATTAGACCATTGGCCAAGGTCATAATTTTCACCACTTCGGTATCATCATCTGTCAAATGGAACAGTAATAACTACCTTGTGAGATTTAAGGGAAATTACATGAGGGGCGCAGAAAGGTGGAAGGTTCATAGCAGCTGCTCAGTAAGTGTTGGCATCTTTTTTTTTTTTTTTGCTGTGCTTGGTCTTGGTTGTCGCGAGAGCTTTCTTTAGTTGCCTCGAGTGGGGTTTACTCTCTAGTTGCGGTGTGCGGGCTTCTCATTACGGTGACTTTTCTTGTTGCAGAGCACAGGTTATAGGCACACAGGCTTCAGTAGTTGTGACACATGGGCTTAGTTGCCCCGTGCCACGTGGGATCTTCCACACCAAGGAGCGAACCAAAGTCCCCTGATATCTTTATGATATCACCCATCCCTACCCATTTTTCACAGCCAAGGTGAACCTTACTGCTTTCATAAATCCTTCCTTCTCTGATCATTCCAACTCCTTCCCCCCTACCCCTTCTTTAATCTCCTGTATTCCCTTATCTTATTGTCAACAAATTTCATTTTTCTTCATACTTTTTCTGTTTCATTAAAAAAATCTGGTAGAAGTTTGAGATGTGAAACATAGTGATTCGGTGTTCTGATACTCCATTTAAAGTTATTGTCAAATAATGGCTTTATTCCCTGTGCTGTATAGCTTTTTAACATTAGCTTTTATTCACCAACATGATTGTAATCCTCTAAGAAAAGCTTGTCATAGACTCCAGGGTACCTATAAAGTTAACGAGCACAGAGTGGGTGATTTATAAATTTTCAGGGCTAGAAAGACCCATAATAGTATGGTTGTTGAATTACCATAAATGCTGAACTTCATGGTTCTCATATAGCTCTCAACCGGAGTACCTGAAAAGTGGACCAGAAACACACTCAGAGAATGCATTCCCACAGAAAATATTTTGGTGTGAACATGTTTGCATGTCTGCTCAGTCGCTAAGCTGCATCTGACTCTTTGTGACCTCATGGACTGTAGCTTGCCAGGACCCTCTGTCCCTGGGATTTTCCAGGCAAAAAATATTGGAGTGGTTTGTTATTTCCTCCTCCAGGGCATCTTCCCAACCCATGGATTGAACCTGCATCTCTTGCATTGCTAGGCACATTCTTTACCACTGAGCCACCTGGGAAGCCCCATGAACACATAAGTGCACGTGTTCATGCTTAGTCACTTCAGTCGTGTCTGACTCTTTGCGACCCTATGGACTGTAGCCCTCCAGGCTCCTCTGTCCATAGGATTCTCCAGGCAAGAATACTGGAGTGGGTTGCCATTTCCTCCTCTAGGGGATCTTCCCAACCCTGGGATGGAACCCATATCTCATATCTCTTGCATTGTCAGGCAGGTTCTTTACCACTAGTGCCACCTGGGAAGTCCTGTGAACATGTAGACATAGATGCTAAATGCTACAGACGTTTACTAAATTTGGGTGAAGAGGAAGAATAATGCTATCCATTCAAACATATGGCACACAGGTAACAGTGGACTCTGTTACACTGAGGGGGTCTGCTTACCTGATCTGCCCCTCTGGGAATAAGAACCCAGCTGCCATAATCAGGTGGGTTAGTTCATTTCAGGTGCACATCTCAGTAACACCCCAAATGGTGGTTTACTTGGTACCTTATAAAGACAGCAAGGATTAGTTGAAAAGAACTGAAACTAAACTTAGAAACTGTATTTACTGAATAAATAAATGAATCATAGCAAGTACTCTAGCACATGCCTGTTCTCAGGATGGTTTACTTCTGGAAACTGGTAAAACCCTTAATAGCTGTGGCTAAGGGTGGTGTTTCTATTCTGATTGTTGCTTGGGCCCTCAGACATAATTTGTTTCTGTGTCATTCACTACTTCAGGGTATTGTATTTGGATCCAGGTGTATTTGTGTTTGGATTCTGTCTGCCTTTTACTAGAAATTTAGTTTTGAGCAAGTTTATCCACCATTTTTGAATTGCTGTTTCTTTCAGTCAGAAGTGGGAGAAATAAATTTACCTTATGGGATGATTGTGGGAATTGGTGATAAGAAATACACAGCTCACAGTGATGTGTATGATACAAAGATCATGTTTATACAAAGATCTCATGAATGATGCTGCTGTTTATTATCATTGTGGTTGTTCCTTTCTCCTTCATCCTTTTCTGTGGCCCACTCCCTGGTAGATCAGTCAGGTCCTGATAGACAGGAAAGTAGCCTGCCTAAAGGTAAATCACAGCCTGATTTACTCACGTTTCCAACTCTCAACCACAGAGTCATCATCAGCCCTATTTCCCCATCTTGGCCCTTGTATTTCTTGTCCATTAACTACCGTGATGTTGACACTAGAGGAAGACCAATATTTTTTTAAACGTGTTCCCTACTGCAGTCAGGTAATTATTTCTCTCTGTTTTCTGTAGTAGTTGTGTGAGAGGGATTTTATAGAACACTGTAGGACAGGAAACGGAAAAAATCAGGGTTGCATGCTATCTCAAGACTTCCCCCATTAATGAAAAACTAACTTATTATTTATTTCAGTATCACACTGCCTTTTATACCTGTCAGCTGAACCTCCTGGGATTTTGTGGTTTAAACATTTCTTTTTCTTATAAGTCAGAGATACAGTGAAGTATAACAACAACAAAAACAGTCAGTTACACAGATGAACACCATACCGAAATAGCAAATGCAGTATGGTTCCCAAAAGTACAATCTCCAGTGGTCAATTCACATGAAAAGTGATTGTTTGACTTGTGGACACAGTGGGGGAAGGAAAGGGTGGGACAATTGAGAGAGTAGCTTTGGAACATATACATTGTATTACCATATGTAAAATAGATAGCCAATGGGAATTTGCTGTATGACTCAGGGAACTCAAACCAGGGCTCCATGACAACCTAGGGGGTGGGATGGGGAGGGAAAGGGGAGGGAGGTTCAAGAGGGAGGGAACAAATCTCTATCTATGGCTGGTTCATGATGATGTATGGCAGAAACCAATACAACGTTGTAAATCAATTATCCTTCAATTAAAAATAAATTTATAAAAACTGTTTCCTTATAAGCACCTTTAAATATAAATGGCTTTCTCTCCCAATATATTAAATTCCTGATATTTTAATAGTTTATTCCAAGGATTCTGCTCATATATAATTTTAATAGACCAATGGAGACTTTTAGGTAAAATACTCTATTGTATTCAATCTCATTTAGTAAATAAATATGTATTAAAACCCTACTAAATTCAGAGGGACTAGCCTAAACCCCTACCGGGCTCCAAAGGTTTCCTGTTCATAAACAACTTATTTGCTCTCTTCTCTACATGAAATACAGTCTATTTTACATATAAATAGAAGTTTCTTTTAATTATGGCACATCCAAATTGCAATCATAGCTCTTTTTATTTTATATAGCGTGTATTTCCCAGGGTGAATAAAATAGTTCATAAATCAGAGTAGAAGGATATACTCAATTATGCAAGATGCTACTTTTCCAAAAATGCAAGCAGTTGAATTTTAAATATTTTACTTCAATTTGTACATATATTAAATAAGTATATTTTAGTACCTACTATGTGCCAGACACTTTGATAGAATCTGGATTATGAATAAGACAAAATCCTTACTCTCTAAGGACTCAAAATCTATTAAACATGCAAATCACAGTTGGCTTAGATAGTAAAGAATCTTCCTGTAATGCAGGAGACCTGGGTTTGATCCCTGGGTCAGGAAGATACCCTGGAGAAGGGATTGGCTACCTACTCCAGTATTCTTGCCTTGAGAATTCAATGGACAGAGGAGCCCGATGGGCTACAGTCCATGGGGCCACAAAAAGTCGGCCACGATTGAGAGACTAACATTTTCATATGGTATACACAGTAACAAAGGTGTGTTTAAGGTGTGGAGGAGGCTACTGCTGATATAGAAGAGAGAGTTGGGGAGGGATCTCTTGATTTCCTACTGCATCTTTTCCAAACTACCTATTCCTCTCTGGGTGTTCCCAGTTGTTGAAGCCAAAAATCTAGGCATCATCTATGAATCAGTCCTTTCCTTGATCTCCCACGTTTAGTCCACCAGATGGTCCAGCCAAACCTTCCCCTAAGCTGTATTTTTAAATCTGCCAAGATTTCTCTCCCCCGACTGTTTTACCCCTCAAATGCAAGCTCCCATCAAATCTCCTCTGCTTCTTTTCAATAGCCAGTTTCCTTGGCCTCCCTGATTCCATTTTTGCCATTTTACAAAGCATTCTCTACACAGCAGTAAACATATAAATCAAATGATGTCATTCTATTGCCTAAAGTTCTTCAGTGGCTTCCTGTCACACTTAAAATTCAACCCAACATCAGACCTTGGCCTGCAAGACCCAGCATGATTTGTCCCAAGCCTTATTTTCCTTCTTCATCTCCTTTCCTTTCCCACTCAGTTCCACTTTGTAATAGCCATGAAATTTACAGTTAGCACACTATCTTGATTGCTACAAGATATATTAATTACTGTATTATTTTCATATATTAATGTAGCTGTGTACATCGACCTTCTTTCTGTTTTTGAATACATTGAGCTTGCTCTCACTTCCAACTTTCTGAATGAAACTCTCTTCCCCAGATATTCCCATGGAGGGATCCTTGTTTTTTTTTTTTTGTTTTTTTTGCAGATCTTAGCTCAGAAGTTACCTCCTCACTCTCTTTCAGCTCACTGTTTTCAATTCTCTGCAACACTTTCTTTTATCTGAAATTATCTTAATCTATCATTTCTTTATCTTTTCTTCCCAATCCCTCCTTACCCTTGCCTTCTACATATACACTCAAATATGATTCACAAGATCAAGGACCTCTATCCACCCAGTGCTTAGCATTAGGTATTTATTGAATGAATAAATGAATGATTTCATAGGGAAGATGACATTAGAACTAGCCTTATGACCCAGCAATCCCACTGCTGGGCATACACACTGAGGAAACCAGAATTGAAAGAGACACATGTACCCCAATGTTCATCGCAGCACTGTTTATAATAGCCAGGACATGGAAGCAACCTAGATGTCCATCAGCAGATGAATGGATAAGAAAGCAGTGGTACATATATACAATGGAGTATTAGCCATTAAAAAGAATACATTTGAATCAGTTCTAATGAGGTGGATGAAACTGGAGCCGATTGTACGGAGTGAAGTAAGCCAGAAAGAAAAACACCAATACAGTATACTAACACATATATATGGAATTTAGAAAGATGGTAATGATAACCCTGTATACGAGACAGCAAAAGGGACACAGATGTATAAAACAGTCTTTTGGACTCTGTGGGAGAGGGTGAGGGTGGGATTATTTGGGAGAATGGCATTGAAACATGTATAATGTCATATAAGAAACAAATCGCCAGTTCAGGTTTGATGCAGGATACAGGATGCTTAGGGCTGGTGTACTGGGATGACCCAGAGGGATGGGGTGGGCAGGGAGGTGGGAGGGGGTTCAGGATTGGGAACATGTGTATACCCGTGGTGGATTCATGTTGATGTATGGCAAAACCAATACAATATTGTAAAGTAATTAGCCTCCAATTAAAATAAATACATTTAAACTAAAAAAAAAGAACTAGGTAAGATTTTGTTACCCAAAGGAAACCAATCCTGAATATTCATTGGAGGAACTGATGTTGAAGCTGAAGCTCCAATACTTAGGCCAACTGATGTGAAGAACTTACTCATTGGAAAAGACCCTGATGCTGGGAAATATTAAGGGCAGGAGGAGAGAGGACAACAGAAGATGAAATGGTTGGATGGCATCACTGACTCGATGGACAGAGTTTGAGCAAGCTCCGGGAGTTGGGTGATAGACAGGGAAGAAGCCTGGCATGCTGCAGTCCATGGGGTCGCAAAGAGTTGGACATGACAGTGAGTGAATGGAACTGAAGATTTTGCTAGACCAAGAAGGTGGAGTATTCGAACACTATGAACTGTTGTTTGTTCCCAAATTGCCTCATGAGAGAGAAATGTAAAGATAAGGAAGTGGCAGTACCATGGCAGTACCAATTGGCTAATATTCCAATTGGGAATAATTTCCTGATCAGTAGGCATAGTATTGATTGAAATATGCTTCACTCTTAGCCAGACTAGGAGTGCTAACACTTGGAACATGTTTCCATTTTTTAAAAATTTGGGGTGTTAGAACTGGAGTTTATACTCAGGAGTTTATCACGTGGTTTGTATCTTTCCAATTATACAATCACTCTCTGGTATTATTTAAAGTGAAATTGTAATTTAAATACTTTTGTGGGGGTTGTGTGTGTATATGTGTGTTTGTGATTGAGAAAAGGGGTCATGAGCATTCACTGGCAAACCTGGTATCTGTGGAACATACTCAATGACAAGATTGTTTGCAAGAGTCTCAGAAATAAAATCTCATTTAATTTTCTGTCACTAAAGCTTTTAACCTAGGGAGACTTGAGCTAACAGTGAAAAGAATCTGCAAAAAAAAAAAAAAAAAAGCCACCATTTTTATTACATTTTCAGGGGGCCATTCCTGTTTTTAATTGAATCTGTCAAGTTTTCTTATGATTTGTGGGGCTTTTGGAAATAAATCAGTTTCTATATTCTCATTGTCTTTATAGGGAGTTTACCAGTTTCCCAGGTATTGTGAGAATTTGTCAGGTAATTATGGAATCTGATTTCTTCCAAGTCCAAAGTGTTGACCTCTCTAGAAATCACAAAATTAGAATGTGGACAACTTAATGAAGAGATTTTTTTTCCCCCTTCAAATTAGCATTTACATTTACCCCAAGACATTTATAACCGTAATAAGTGTCTGATGTTAATGGATGGCATAGACATTCTTATCATCTGAATTCTAATTATTCTATTTTCTGTTTCTAGTAGATAATTAGTTATTGTTAGCTTTTAAATGTTTTCTGAGAGTTTGGGTTTGTCTCTGCATCCCCTCATCCATAGAGCTCATCCGTTTTCAGAGCTACACTTCTGTCTCAATGACATTCTCAATTTTCAGGCCAGATTTCTTACCCAAGTACCAGACTTTAAATGACCTGGATATTTTCATGCAAAAGCTCAACCACTGTGTAAAATTCAACAAACCCAACTTCACCAAAACTCCTCTGCCATTCTCTTGTGTTTATCTTTCACACTTTCATCCCCCACACTCCCTCGCCTACGTTACCTTGCATCGTTCCCTCATCCCTTCTGTTCAGACTGTGGCTCTGACTTACATATTATCTCTTGGATTTGTTTCTTCTAGTCCCATTGGGTACACACTTGTACAGACATCATCACACCTAAATCAAGTCATTAATGTCCCCATCTGTCTCCCTGCCTCTAATTCCTTTGCCCTTCAAATCCAGATATATTTTCAAAATAGCATTTGTAGCATAAAAATGATAGAAAAGGATCCAAGAACTCTTTCACGTACCACAAAAAGGAGAACTTTGAATTATCTGTGAAAATAATTTTAAACAACTTATCATAACACTTAAGGCCCTCTTCCCTTGTTTTTGGCAAGCTTGCAGTCTAGACAATCAGGTCTCTTTCCCATCCTCTCCACAACCTTTTAAGGTGATCTTGTGCCATTTTTCACCTTGGATGACCTCTGTTTCCTAAATAGTTTTCCAAGTTTACTTTTCCTTCAAGTCACTTTTTTTTTAAATTTTTTAAATTTTATTTTATTTTTAAACTTTACATAATTGTATTAGTTTTGCCAAATATCAAGTCACTTTTCAAACCTCATCTTTTCAAAGAGTCTTCCCTGGACACTCAACTCTATCGTCTTTTCTTTTTTGGCAATGTATTCTCATGTGTTGTTTTGTGTGCCTTGGTCGTATCTCCTTCCTGAGAACATGAGTTTTGCAAGATGGAGATGTTATTTTTTGCTATCTCTGTATCTTTCACAGTGCTAGGCATTTTCCTAAACCTTAGTAAATACAGTGACAAAGAACCAGTCTAGTATGGATGCTCCATGAGGACTGGCGTCATGCCTGCTCTGTTCCCAGATATGTATCCTGTAGATAACACAATGCCTGGCCTGTAACAGGTGTCCGATATATATTTTTTCAATTGAAAGAATGAATGAATGAGAGCTGAGAGTGAGAATCACAAGTCGCTGTGAAAACCTTCCTGTGTCAATTTTTACCCACAAAAATTGTAAGGGTAATTAAGAGAAAGGATACCTAGGATAGAATCTCAAATTCCAGGCTATGTATCCATGGGTTAGAATAGAAGCCACAGCATACGTATGGGTTAAAAAACTACCATAGGAGGATGACTCATGACAGTCAGAATCCAGTCAGTTCAGCAAGCTGTCCAAAACCTTGAGATTTCTGTTACCTTTGGTCTGTCATGGAGGACAAAATGTCACAGAGCAAGAACATACAGTCTCTTCAGGCAGTTGGAAACCCAGGGTAGGGGAGCTTGTTCCCACCGTCAGGAAGCAGGCAGGTCTTCCCACAGAGCAAGCTCTGCAATGTGTTCTTAACAAAGATGATATTGGAATTTTCTTCTTCTCAGTGTTAGGTCCCCATGTTAGTAGCTGTCATTTCCTACTATGTTCTACATTTGCTACAAATGTAATAAGATGATTTTTTGTTGTGTGTGCTGTTTCTTTAATATCTGTTATTCCTGTAAAGTGCAAGCTTCAAGAAGGCTTCTCGTGTCTCACATGCCTGGACTAGAGCTCACAGCATAACAGGTGCTCAGTATGG
Organism: Bos grunniens; assembly: GCF_055505025.1. Taxonomy (NCBI): domain Eukaryota; kingdom Metazoa; phylum Chordata; class Mammalia; order Artiodactyla; family Bovidae; genus Bos; species Bos grunniens. Next base: position 76,581,465 of record NC_141170.1, read on the forward strand.
ATTTGTTAAGTGAATGAGGAACTCTACGTCTGTACTCAGATGAGTGCGCATATGTGTGTATGTACGCTCATGCATGTGAGAGACATATAGACAGATATTAAGATGCTGGATAGACTTGAAAACTGTAGGATAGTCTCAGAGAAAAACACTGAAACCCATTAAGGGAATGGAAAAGAGGTGTTAAGAGCAGAAAATGTCACAGTTGACATTGCAAAATTTAGAGATAAGAATATTATATTAATAGAGTGAGGCAGCTCTGTGACGTGACATGACTCTTAGCTGTCTTATTTCATTTATATTTATAAAATGGGGATAATAGCCATTTTTTCTTACATTAGAGTTAATTGGGGTTATGTATGTGAGGCATTGGAGAAAGCGATGGCACCCCACTCCAGTACTCTTGCCTGGAAAATCCCATGGATGGAGGAGGCCTGATAGGCTGCAGTCCGTGGGGTCGCAAAGAGTCGGATACGACTGAGCAACTTCACATTCACTTTTCACTTTCATGCATTGGAGAAGGAAATGGCAACCCACTCCAGTGTTCTTGCCTGGAGAATCCCAGGGACAGGGGAGCCTGGTGGGCTGCCGTCTATGGGGTCACACAGAGTCGGACACGACTGAAGGGACTTAGCAGCAGCAGCAGCATGTGAGGCATTAACCTAGTCCCTGGTTCCTACACAAGAAATTACTCACCCTCTGGACAGTTTTTCTTTAAACTGAAGTAGAGTTGATTTACAATATTATGTAAGTTTCAGGTATACAGCACAGTGATTCATATATATTCGTAGATACATACATACACATATATAGTCTTTTCAGATTCTTTTCCCTTATCTGTTGTTATAAAATATTGAGTATAGTTCTCTGTTCTACACAGTAGCTACTTGTTTATTATCTATTTTATACATAGTTGTGTATATATGTTAATCCCAGCCTCCTAATTTATCCTTTTCCCCAACCCCTTTTTCCCTTTGGTAACCGTGGATTTGTTTTCTATGTCTGTGAGCCTCTTTTGGATTTGGAAATAAGTTTATTTTTGTCAGGTTTTTTTTTTTTAAGATTTCAAATATAAGCAATATCATATGATACTTGATTTATTTTATTTAGTATGATAATCTCTAGGTCTATTTGTGTTGCTGTAAATGGCATTATTTCATTGTCTTTTGTGGTTCAGTAATATTCCATCGTATATATGTACTATATCTTCTTTATCCACTCCTCTATTGATGGACTTTTAGGTTGCTTCTGTGTCTTGGCTATTGTAAATAGTGTTGCTGTGGACATTGGAGTGCATGTATCTTTTCAAATTATGGTTTTCTCCAGATGTATGCCCAGGAGTGGGATTGCAGGATCATATGGCAGTTCTATTTTCAGTTTTTTAAAGATCTTACGTACTGTTCTCCATAGTGGCTTCACCAATTTACATTCCCATCAACAGTGCAGGAGGGTCCCTTTTTCCTTCACACCTTCTCCAGCGTTTATTGTTTGCGGTCTTTTTAATGATGGCCAAAACTACCTCATTGTAGTTTTGATTTGCATTTCTCTAATAGTTAGCAATGGTGAGCATCTTTTCATGTGCTTTTTGGCTGTCTGTAGGTCTTTATTGGAGAAATGTCTATTTAGGTCTTCTCCCCACTTTTTGATTGGGTTTTTTGTTTGTTCTTTCATATTGAGCTGTATGAGATGTTTGTATATTTTGGAAATTAAATCCTTGTCAGTTGCATCATTTGTAAATATTTTCTTTCATTCTGTAGGTTGTCTTTTCATTTGGTTGATACTTTTCTCTTAATTCATAAACTCGTAGGCTATTCTTTTTTAAAAAAATATTTACTTATTTTCATTTTTGTCTATGCTGGGTCTTCATTGCTATATGGGCTTTTCACTAGTTGTGGTGAGCAGGGACTATTTTCCAGTTGCAGTACATGGGCTTCTCATTGTGGGGATTTCTCTTACAGTGAAGCACAGGCTCCAGGGTGCGTGGGTTCAGCAGTTGTGAGGTATGAGCCTAGCTGCCTCACAGCATGCGGGAGCTTCCTGGACCAGGGATTGAACCTGTGTACCCTGCACTGCAAGACAGACTCCCAACAATTAGATCACCAGGGAAACCCCCGTAGGCTATTGTTTAAGAGAATATGATGAAACAAACCTGAGAAAAACAAAAAAGCAGGAAATACAAAACATAGTGTAACTGAATCGATTGTACATATTTAAAAGTCATTCAAAGCCTTGCAAAAAGAAACTAGAAAATATTTCTTCTGATGTCATTGCAGCCTAAATACTATATCTGTGTGTACTTATGTATCTATATCTATTTCTCCAATTATATCTCAGACAGCATGTGCCCATATTGGTTCATGTATTTTAATTAGTGGTAGAATTTTTAGCAACTGACACGGTAAATAAGTAAAAATCAACATTTTGCAAAAAAGTTGAAATCTCTTCCTTCTCTTCCTCCTCATTCATGGTTTTTTTGAAGTGACCAGATATCAAAATAGATTTTTCCTGTAGCTTTGGAATATCTTATACTGTTTTGATGAATTTAAAATTTACCTTTTGGTACTAAGGGCCATGATGAAGTTTTTAAAGTAAGCGCCAAGGGAACTTCTGCAGACTTTGACGTCTGGTAAGTGCTGGGTATTTTCCTTTACTCTTCATAAAGATATTCCTCTATAACCCGAGTGCCCAGACTGATCATGTGAAACATCAGGTAAAGCTTCCAACAGGGAGCACACCAGAACTTGTGCTGGGATCTTTTCCCGAAGTGTATAGGCAGGGACTTGAAATCTCTCTCTTAAAATTAAAATCACTGACTAAATGTTGGGGTTTAAAAAAAGATCTCAGTGGTAAAACTGACTGTATCAATTCAAAGCTTTCTACCAAGGTCCCAAATGAAGCTCCACTGTGCTATCAAAACAACAATGTTTAGATGTCAATCAGGAGAGGGTGAAATGTGAGCAAAACTTATAAAATAAGAACATTTCCCTTCTAATAGCTTCTATTAGATTTTGTTATGTAACAATAAGGTAACAATTAATATTTATTGCACATATAACATGAGTTAGGAATTTTGGATATTATTTAGCCTTTGCATCAACTGTATGAAGTCTTATCTTTCTTATTGGTCTTTTACAGATGAGCAGACTAGGGTACTGTGAGGTCAAGAAACAGTCTCATGTAAGGCCAGTGAGTGGCTGAGCCAGGTTTTTAAGTCCAGGTAAATGGGTTCCTCAGGCCGTGAGCTATGCAGGGTGCCATTGCTATTTCATCTTGGTAACAAAATCTCTCCTTAGGACAGGGGTTACCAGTGGACTGATTATACATAAATGGGAGATTAAAATTTTTTTTTTACATTTATTTTTACTTTTCTTCTTCTAGTTTTATTGAGATATCATTGAAATACAGCACTGTATTAAGTTTAGGTTGTGCCTATGACCCTGCCATTCCACTCCTGGATATTTATCTGAAGAAAATGAAAACACTAATTGTAAAGATATATATACCCCTATGTTCACAGAAGTATTATTTACAATAGCAAAGATATGAAAGCAACCAAAGTGGCCATCAACAGATGAATGGAGAAAGAAGATTCTATTCTAATAGAATCTATTATAAGGGAAATGTTCTTATTTAACACATTTTGTTCACATTTCACCCTCTTCTAAAATGCTGGACTGGATGAAGTACAAGCTAGAATTAAGACTGCCGGAAGAAATATCAATAACCTCGGGTATGCAGATGACACCACCCTTATGGCAGAAAGTGAAGAGGAACTAAAGAGCCTCTTGATGAAAGTGAAAGAGGAGAGTGAAAAAGTTGGCTTAAAACTCAACATTCAGAAAACTAAGATCATGGCATTTGGTCCCATCACTTCATGGCAAATAGATGGGAAAACAATGGAAACAGTGAGAGACTTTAATTTTGGGGGGCTCTAAAATCACAACAGATAGTGGCTGCAGCCATGAAATTAAAAGATGCTTGCTTCTTGGAAGAAAAGTTATGACCAACCTAGACAGCATATTAAAAAGCAGAGACATTACTTTGTCAACAAAGTTCTGTCTAGTCAAAGCTTTGATTTTTCCAGTAGTCATTTATGGATGTGAGAGTTGAACTATAAAGAAAGCTGAGTGCCAAAGAATTGATACTTTTGAACTGTGGTGTTGGAGAAGACTCTTGAGAGTCTCTTGGACAGCAAGAAGATCCAATCAGTCCATCCAAAAGGAAATCAGTCCTGAATATTCATTGGAAGGACTGATGCTGAAGTTGAAACTCCAGTACTTGGCCACCTGATGCAAAGAACTGACTCATTTGAAAAGACCCTGATACTGGGAATGATTGAAGGTGGGAGGAGAAGGGGACGACAGAGGATGAGATGGTTGGATGGCATCACTGACTCAATGGACATGAGTTTGAGTAAGCCCTGGGAGTTGGTGATGGACAGGGAAGCCTGGCGTGCTGCAGTCCATGGGGTCACAAAGAGTCGGACATGACTGAGCGACTGAACAGAAGTGAACTGAAAATTGACATTTAACCATTGTTGTTTTGATACTACAGTAGAGCTTTATTTTAGACCTTTGTTGAAAGGAACTTTGAACTGATCCAGTCAACTTTTCCATTCATTTGCTGATTGCCACATTGGTTGATACACACACACACACACACACACACACACACAAGGATATCACTCAGCCTTAAAAATAGTGAAATCTTTCCATTTGTGACAACATGACTGCACCAAGAGGGTATTACACTTAGTGAAATGTCAGGTGGAGAAAGACAAATAACGTATGACTTCACTTATGTGTGGGATCTAAAAAACAAAACAAATGCACAAACAAAAGAAAACTGTAACGGAATCGTAGATACAGAGAACGTACAGGTGGTTGTCAAAGGGAAAGGAGGTATGGGGAGGAGAGAAGTGGGTGAGGGAGATTAAGAGGTACAAAATTCCAGTTGCAAAATAAATGCATCATGGGTATGAAATGTACAGTGTGGGGAATATAATAATAATGAATAATAATGTGTGGGGAATATAGTAATAATTACTATGTAATGTCTTTGTATGGTGACAGACAGTGACTAGACTTGTGGTGATGATTGTGAAACGTACGGAAATACTGAATCACTATGTTGTATGACAGGAACTAACATAGTGTTGTGGGTTGATTGTGTGATTTCTTTTATGATCCAGACAGATGACTGACGTCTTTATTCACTTCTGATGGAAAACAGGTGTGTTTTCTACTGATGAATGAAGAACCTCAACCTCACCAAAGGCTTTGCTACCTGATGTGGCCTGTGTGATGATTTACTTTATTTGCACTTTCCTTGTCACTGACCTACGATAATAGCACCTAGTTTTGCTTACCAAAAAGCAACAACTCATGATTAACTACCTTTGGCTGTTCTTTTCCCAAAGTCATCTGCATCTGTGGTGCTTTGCAACTGAAATTTCCAAAAAGCAGCCCCTCTTGACATGGAAATTAGGTTTCATACAAACAGGGGTTCCACCTCCAGAAAGAAAATGAGTGGAGGGTGAGGGTGTAATAATTTAGTGCTAGATGTTCAAGGAAGCAGGACCCCAAATATCACATAGACTGAATCTGTTTAGGTCACATACCTAAAACAGTGTTTTAACAGATGAAATGACTTTCCTCTTCTGGTTTCCCTGAACATGTGACATTACTGACAACTCTGTTAGAGTGCATTTGAGAATGTGGTAGTGATCTAATAGAAATCAGCAAGACCTTCCCAGAGGATTTTTGATGGAAGAGAACTTGTCAAGGCTAGAATATGAGAGGGGTGATGTGCTTTTAGGCAGAGGGAAAACATGATCAAAAAGACAGAGATATGGGAAGAAATAAAGTTTTTGAAGGCTGGAATGCCAACTATGAGAGGTGGAGTATCTAGCCAGGTAACTCAGAGGCAGCTTGGAAAATCATATGCACTACACAAAAAGCCTAATTTCATTCTTCAGGCAAAAGGAAACCATGAAAAATGTTAAGTATAGTAGTGACGTGATTAGTTTCAGATTTTAGAAAGCTCACTGGAATTATGGTGGCCATTGGATTAGAAAGAAGTAAGAATGGAATAAGGGAGGGCTAGTCAAGAGATTATTAGAATAATCCTTGTAAGAGAGAATGCTGGCTTGAATTGAGGCAGTAGGAGTGAATTAGACAAAGGAGTGGATGTAAGAGGTCTTCGAATCTGTAAATAGGATGACTGATTGTATGTGGAAGTAGAAGAGCCAGTGGTAACTACTAGGTTTCAGACTTGTATACCAGGGGAGAGACTTGCATTTGTTTGTCTGCTAATAGAGCAAAGATCCCGGGGTGGTGAAAATATTGGATAGACAGGACAGATGGAGGCTGATGTCTTGAGGTCCTGGAGAAGCAAGAGGACATGCGTATGTCAATGGAAGGAGAAATACCCCTTCCACTGAGGATGGAGAACAGAAGATGAAGAAAGAGGTTGCTGGTAGGTTTGTGCTGGCTTAGCAGATAGGGTAGCAGTGCTCAAGAGGTTGAGAGACTTTTTGAACTCTGTCTAAGAGGCAACAGACAAGATTTTTGGATAAACATGTTTGATAAGAGACTTGGAGAGAGTGAAGATTTGTACTGTTGGCACACTAGAAAGGAATGTTGCCAAAGAAGAGACAGAGAGCGGCTCTGAAAGGGCTAAAGGAAACCACAAACTGGCAGTGGTATCATTCTGCTCAGTTCGTGATGCATAACTTGATCCTATAGTGTGTTACAACTATTAATAAAGGGCCGCAATGATGGCAGGGACCATGTTTCATTTAACCTGAAGGTTCTCCAGTGTTCAAAAAGGGCATGATCCATATTAAATGCTCAATATACTTTTGTTGACTTGAAATCTGTGGCGCTATGGAGCAGCAGACATGAAATACTATTAGCAAACAGAACTTTTTTTTTTCTAAGCGCATTAAATGGCAGTACCTTGGAGAACACTAAAAGTAGAAGAGTCAATATTTTAGGATGGTTCTCCCAGGAGTGACGGTTCTTTGTGTGAACAGGTGTATCTGAAAAGACCAATTTGCTGCCAATAGTCACTTTCCTGCTACAGACTACGGGTTTAATGATTTAAGGTGAGACAGAACACCTGGTGCTGTTTACAGCCCTCTTTCTTCACAGTGACAATCTCAAAGAGTCTATAGCGATTTCAGGGAGAAAAGGGAAGCGAATTGGAAAAATAGTGATGCAAAGGGATAATGAAGGAGAAGAGTGAGCTGAGGTCACGTGCCAAGAGGAACGTTGCTGCCTGACACTTAGTATATGCTTTGAGGCAAGAGCACATAGCTGGACTTACAGAAAGGAAAACATCTAGGTTCTAGTTTGAGCTCAACCTCTAACTAATCATATCACCTATAATCTTTTATCAGTTTTCTGAAACTCAAGGTTTTTTGTTACCCAAGGGGAGTCACACTTTTTGGATCAGATGACTCCTTTAATAAATATTTTGTAAACTGCCCAGCATTCTACAAATGTGTACAAGGCTACAGAGGAGAACCTTGATGCAAAGCTGACTTCTACATTGCATGCATGGGATCTTTGCCTCATGGCTTTAATTTTTCTCCTGCCCACCTCAGCCTAAGTTGTCTGTTTTTCTTTCTTAAATCTCTTCATAATTTTATCTCCAGAAAATCCTTATGTACAAGGAAGATTTATGTTGCAACTTAAACCTAAGTCAGTATTTACTCCCCAAGGTATCCTTTTCAGTGTACCCAGTATGATTATCCGGAAAAGGCGATGGCATCCCACTCCAGTACTCTTGCCTGGAAAATCCCATGGATGGAGGAGCCTGGTAGGCTGCAGTCCCTGGGGTCGCGAAGAGTCAGACACAACTGAGCAACTTCACTTTCACTTTTCACTTTCATGCACTGGGGAAGGAAATGGCAACCCACTCCAGTGTTCTTGCCTGGAGAATCCCAGGGACGGGGGAGCCTGGTGGGCTGCCATCTATGGGGTCGCACAGAGTCGGACACAACTGAAGCGACTTAGCAGCAGCAGCAGCAGAAGCAGTATGATTATCAACACATCATTCTTTCAGTTTCTAAGTATTTGCAAATATGAGGTCATTTGTTAATGCAATTCAATGAATGTATAGCTGTTACATGCCAAGCCCTGTATTAGGTTCAGGGAATACAGGGATGAGGTACAATAGGAGAGATGCTTCTACTGATTCTACTCAAATGGATGCTAAATGTTCATATTAATATAGATTGGACACAGAGGAGAAATTGAATAATTTTATCTGGGAAGTTTAGAGAAAGCTTTGTAAAAGCTGTGATATTTGACCTTGGCCATGAAGAATGAATATGATTGACACAATTTCACCAGATAGAGAAGGAGGGAAAAGACATTTAAGGTAGAGAAAACAGCCTGGTTGAAGCCTAGAGCTGGCAAAGGGTGCTGTGTGTTGAGGGGAATGACAAGTGGCCCAGCCCTAGGCCATTCATTGTCCAACAAGAAATTCTTTGTTGTTCAATCACCCAATTATATCCAACTCTTTGCAACCCTATGGACTGCAGCATACGAGGCCTCTCTGTCCCTCACCATTTCTTGGAGTTTGCCCAAGTTTACATCCATTGAAATTCTTACCAGAAGTTAAAAATCAGATATGGACACAGTGGCCTCAAAAAATGGTTATTCCCATTGCTTTTGGAGAGTTATGGCTGCCAGAGACTTTGGAACTGTGGTACAGAAGGGTAGTGATAATTACTATTAAACATATAAAAAGAGCTGTTACCTGGGAGAACAGAGGTTGTGAAGGGCAGTGTTAATAACTTGCTATGCTATACTATGCTAAGTCACTTTAGTCGTGTCCAACTCTGTGTGACCCCATAAACGGCAGCCCACCAGGCTCCCCGTCCCTGGGATTCTCCAGGCAAGAACAACTTATGAGCATATAACCAGAGCCATCCCACCAGCAGATGTTAACCTGACTCATTGTGGAGACCATTTCTCAGTATATGCAAATATAGGATCATTATGTTGTACACCTGAAACTAATATAATGTTACATGGCAATTATACGTCAATTTTTTTTAAAAAGTAGCATTTCACAAGACCAGTGGACTAATTAGTTCCATGTTTTGTGGAGCAACCAAAGATAGCTGAAAATTTGCCATGATTTAGGAAATGACTAACAGAGGAGAAGAAAGCACACGAGTTGATGTTTTACAGACAGCACATGCAAATTCCTAATCATTTGAGATGTTCAGATACCGGCAAGGTGCATGAAGCCCTCTTCTTCCATCTAAATCTCATGGCTATTGATTACATAGCTATAACTTGTTTATAAGAGTCAGAGGGAAGCTGGCTTAATCACAGCATTTGCTACTTGTTCTATGTGGAAACTTGGCCAAAGTATTTGATATCTATAAATACTGTAAATCTCAGTTAGTTCATCTGTTTGAAAAGGTGAGAATAAGAATACTTATTTCATGAGTTGACAGGATTTACAATGATGTACATAAGGCAACCTGTAGAATGCCTTGAATTTGCAACATATGCAAGATGAATGGTCCCCATTATTACTTTTGTCTTAATTCTATTGCCTTTTCTCTATATTTAAGTATTGCGATGGTTTAATTTAGCAAATTTCACCACCAGATCTCAAACTGTATTTTAAATGCTATAATTCCCACCTAACTGGCCTTGTTGGAGCCAGGGCTCCTGAATAGAAATTGATGTGGGTAATAATTTTCTTGTGAGAAGATAGGTGAAGAGTTGTGCTTTGCCTATGTTATACGTGCCCACATTGAGGCAGAAACTTTGGATATATCCCAAGAAATTCAGACTCTGAACTAAAACTCTAATTAAATGCCTTTATCTCCAAGCCTGCAGACTCAGTCATTTGCTTCTGCAATCTTGTCCATACGACTGTAAGTCATCAGGGTGCTGAAAGGAACAACTCTCATAAAGCTGTCTGGGCACCAGACAGCACTGCCATGGCTAGCATTTCACAAAGATCAAGTCCTTTAGAAAAATCCAATTTGATAGGAGCAAGAGTAATAACAAAACAAGGGATTGTAGTTTAATCATATCAAATCAAAGATAGATATATATATATACATATATACATATATGCACATATATATGCATGCATTATATGGTAATGGCAAAAGGAAAAAGTAATTCATTTTTGTGGTTCTAAAATTGGATTTTTCCCAAAGATAAGAATAGAGCTCAATTTTTTGGACTTGGGTTAACGATACTGTCACTAACAGAAAATGCTGGGAGCAAAAGCTGAAACCATTGCATGTTGAATAGCTTCCCTAAAATTGATTGTCCCATTTATGCATTTGAAAATCTGAATTGTAAAAGAAATGATATATGTCTCAGTTAGGTATGGCCTTATATAGGATTTTTCATTTTAGAAATTTATTAATATTCCTTAGGCAATTCTTCCTTTATGAGAAAGGCAGCTGTGGCATGGCATTTAATAAGTTTGTGGCAACATTAAGCTCTATTGATCTGAATTAGTATATCTGCCTTTTGCTTTGATAGTTTATTACTGTGACTCACAGGTAGAGAGATGTACAGTCACCCAGTTTCTATTGACTATGCTAGAAAATGTATTGCATGCCACTGACTATATTGCAAGTCTTTGGAATAATTTACACAGTGTGTTTTGTTTTTGTATATTAAATTTTTTGTCCTGGCATTAATATCAGTACATAGACATGTAAAACAATGCTGTGAACATTGAGTGAGTGAATGATTGAGTTAATAGCTTGTATAACATCAGAGAAAGTAAGCAGTGGATTCAACATTCAAGTTTTGAGCTTGAGAACATTCAAGTGTTCTGGCCAAGGAGAATGAGGAGGATTGGTTGGGCCAGAATTAAGCCCAGCAGCTCACAACTCAGATCTTGATGTACTCATTTTGGCTGTATCTCTTAATTAGTTGTTCTAAGTTGGGAGGCTGATGGAGTGGATTTGAATCAGATTCTCTGAGGCAGCATTAAGAGCTAGAGAGCAAAGTAATAGAACATGATCCTCAATAAGAAACTGGACTTATGAACTGGGATCATGGTGCAACAGATTCAGAATGGCTTAATCTAGGAGGGTTCCAGGAAATTGCTGTTTGCAGGGGTGTGTGTTATAGTTTTTACTTCTTAATATATGTACAGGGGTGGCAGAGGATGAGATGGTTGGATGCTATGAACTTGAGCAAACTCTGGGAAATAGTGGAGGACAGGGAAGCTTGGCATGTTGCAGTCCATGGGGTCTCAAAGAATCAGACACAACTTAGGAACTGAACAACAACATATGTACATGGTTATGTTCTATTGACTGAAAGTTAATCAGTTTGCAATGGACTGAGAATGTTTTAGAATTTAGTTTAAACAAATGATAATAGTGGTGATTGCTATCTACCAGGAAGAGTTCTAGGGTTTTACATAGATTATCTTACTTAAATCGGGTATTTTTACCCTCATTTTATAAATGGAGCACTGAGGCCTAGAGATTTTAGGTATCATGTACAAAGTAAGGAAAGTTATAGACTCAGGACTTGTATCTTTGGAACTTGATGCTAAAGTCTGGGCTCTAAACAAGCATTCTAAAAAGTAAGGGCGTACCATGGCCTCCTTAATGCAAAATTCAGACTTAGAGAAAATAGGAAAACCACCAGGCCATTCAGGTATAACCTAAATCAAATCCTTTACAATTATACAGTGGAAGTGACAAATAGATTCAAGGGATTAGATCTGATAGAGTGCCTGAAGAACTATGGATGGAGGTTCATGACATTGTACAGGAGGCAGTGATCAAGACCATGCCCAGGAAGAAGAAATGCAAAAAAGCAAAATGGTTGTCTGAGGAGGCCTTACAAATAGCTGAGAAAAGAAGAGAAGCAAAAGGCAAAACAGCAAAGGAAGATACACTCATCAGAATGCAGAGTTCAAAAGAAGAGCAAGGAGAGATGAGAAAGCCTTCCTAAGTGAACAATGCAAAGAAACAGAGGATAACAATGGAATGGGAAAGACTAGCAATCTCTTCAAGAAAATTAGAGATACCAAGAGAACATTTCATGCAAAGATGGGGTCAATAAAGGACAGAAATGGTATGGACCTAACAGAAGCAGAAGATATTAAGAAGAGGTGGCAAGAATACACAGACGAACTATACAAAAAAGATCTTCATGACCCAGATAATCATGATGGTGTGATCACTCACCTAGAGCCAGACATCCTGGAATGTGAAGTCAAGTGGGCCTTAGGAAGCATCACTATGAACAAACCTAGTGGAGGTGATGGAATTCCAGTTGAGCTATCGCAAATCCTAAAAGATGATGCTGTAAAAGTGCTGCAGTCAACATGTCAGCAAATTTGGAAAGAATAGCAGTGGCCACAGGAGTAGAAAGGGTCAGTTTCCATTCCAATCCCAAAGAAAGGCAATATCAAAGAATATTCAAACTACCTCACCATTGCACTCATTTCACATGCTAGCTGGGCTTCAACATACATAAACTGAGAACTTCCAGATGTACAAGCTGGATTTAGAAAAGGCAGAGGAACCAGAAATCAAATTGCCAACATCCATTGGATCATAGAAAAGCAAGGGAATTTCAGAAAAACATCTGCTTCATTGACTACACCAAAGCCTTGACTGTGTAGATCACAACAAACTGTGGAAAATTCTTCAAGAGATGGGAATACCAGACCACCTGACCTGCCTCCTGGAAACCTGTATTCAGGTTAAGAAGCAGCAGTTAGAACCCAACATGGAACAACAGACTGGCTCAAAATTGGGAAAGGAGCATGTCTCAACTGTATATTGTCACTCTATTTATTTAATTTACATGTAGAGTATGTCATGTGAAAAGCCAGGCTGGATGAAGCACAAGCTGGAATCAAGATTCCTGGGAGAAATATGCAGATAATATAATATGCAGAAATTGTCAGATATGCAGATGACACCACCATTATGGCCGAAAGCCAAGAGGAACTAAAGAATCTCTTGATGAAGGTGGAAGAGGAGAATTAATAGCTGGCTTAAAATTCAACATTCAAAAAACTAAGATCATGGTATCCGGTCCCATCATTTCATGGCATATAGATGGGGAAACAATGGAAACAGAGTCAGACTATTTTCTTGGGCTCCAAAATCATTGTGGACAGTGACTGCAGCCATGAAATTAAAAGATGCTTGCTCCTTGGAAGAAAAGCTATGACAAAGCTAGACAGTGTATTAAAAAGCAGAGACATTACTTTTCCAACAAAGGTCCATGTTGTCAAAGCTGTGGTTTTTCCAGTAGTCATGTATGGATGTGAGAGTTGGACCATAAAGAAAGCTGAGCACTGAAGAATTGATGCTTTTGAACTGGTGCTGGAGAAGACTCCTGAGAGTCCCTTAGATTGAAAGATCAAACCAGTCAATCTTAAGGGATATCAACCCTGAATATTCATTGGAAGGACTGATGCTGAAGCTCTAATAATTTGGCCACTTTAAGCTAAGAGCTGACTCACTGGGAAAGACCCTGATGCTAAGAAAGGCAGAAGACAGGAGGAGAAGGGGATGACAAAGAATGAGATGGTTGGATGATTTCACCGACTCAATGGATGCCAGCTTGAGCAAGGTCCAGGAGATAGTGAAGGACAGGGAATCCTGGCATGCTGCAGTTCACGGGGTCGCAAAGAGTTAGACACAGCTGAGTGGCTTTTACTTTTCCTTCTCTCACCAACACTGTCCCACCCCCTAAATATTCTGACTTTCTCTTCCTCTGAGATTTTGAAGCCTAGGACTATCTTAGACCTTGGAGCTACAGGTTGGAGGTTTTTGGTAAAATGTACATTAACTCAGAATGAAAACACTGATGGCCTGTTGCTAAATGCAGTCTCTGAATAGTATTTACTTGCTCTGCAGTTAATAAAAATAATGAATGATTACTTTGCAAATATAATATAGAGGACTAAATATTTCAAAACCTATCTTCTTTGGAGGGAATACCCATCAATCAGATGAGGGCAGCTTCCATTTCAGTTTACAAGTTTTATTACTGCTCTCTTTCTTCAATCATGGCAGCTTTTGTCTTCAATTGGTGCTGGCTATTTGTCTGCCAAGCCGTGGAATCAGAATAAAAGCTAGCACTGACAAGAAGATAGTCATAACAGGGTCATTTCTTTGTTGAGTCCAGGAGAAGAGATTTTTCCTTTGCAGAAACTTTTATTCCAAACCTAGCCTTCCTGACATGGGTTTGTTTAGCCGCAGGCAGTTGTCAAGTACCAGCAAAGCCTCTGAAGATGCTGACATGGACCCTGTTCAGGACCATCAACACTTAGTGTCGAGCAGATGAAAATGGATTTTTTTAAATGTGTGCAGTTTGGCAGCAACTTTACTGATTGTCAAAGCTGATTTTTAGTTATTCATAAACTCTTCTGGGAATAGATAGAGTGCATGTGTTTAGTATTTTGGGTTTGAATCTCTGATGAAATCTTATATTAGAGCAACTCAGGATAAAAGAGAGAGCTTCCTGTCTCAGATGTGGTTGATAAGATGGATATCATGGTTGATGGAAAGGAGAGATTTTGGAGTCAGGCAAAAACTGACTTCAAAGGACAGACCATGTTTTAGACCGACCTGCTTTGTGATCATGGGCAAATTGCTTAAACAAACTGCAGTTCCCTGACTTCTAAGAATCACTATTGCAATACCTCCCACCCTATAGTCTTCTTAGAAAGAATAAATGAGAGTAGATATTGGTAGCGAGGTAAAAAAAACCATGAACTCATCCAAGGCTCTTAATTTATGATTGAGAAAACTGCAGCTGATTTGTTTATAATGTGCAAACCCAGGACTCCATCTTCCTGTGTTTAACTCGGAGCACAGTAGTCTTTCTGCTACAACATGTTCAAGCAAAGGAAACATTTATAAAGAGCACATGTTACATAACATAACTATATATAACTGTGCTCAAAAGAACCCACATTATCTATATAATTCTGACTATATGAAGCTGGATTTCAACAGGCTAAAAGGATGTAGGATGTGACCACAGCCAGCTGGGTTTCTAAATGATGCATTATGGACATAGGATGAGATAGTGGCTTGAGTCATGGCCTCCAAAAAGATGTCTATGACCAATCCCCAGAACATGTGAGTACAACCTATTTGGAAAAGGCTCTTTGAAGATGTAATTAAGATAAGGATCTTGAGATAAAGAGATCATCCTAGATTATCCAAGTCCTAAATCTAATGACAAGTATCTTAATAAGAGACAGAGGGGTGACACCAGAAGAACAGGAGGAGGCAGTGTGACACAGAGGCAGAGATTGGAGTCACACAATCCCCAGGCCAGAAATGCCACGGCCACCAGCAGAAGCTAAAGGAGGCATGGGGCGGAAAGTTCCCTAGATCCTCTGGGGTGACCACAGCCCTGCCAACATTTTGATTTCAGTCCTGTTATATGGATTTCAGACTTCAGGCCTCCAGAACTCAGAGAGAGTCAATTTCTGTTAAGTCACCAAGAGGATTTGAATTTTGCAATACATTATAGCAGCTCTAGAAAACTAATACAAGAGATCAAAAATCTGAGACAAAGAATTGAAAGTAAGTTGTGTGCCAGCTAGGATGTAACTCACATGCAGACACTGGCATATGGAGAGGACGAGAATGCCCTGTTTTTTAAATCTCTCCTTGTTTACCTACAAGACCTTTTGGAACTAACACCCAAAAAAGATGTCCTTTTCATTATAGGGAACTGGAATGCAAAAATAGGAAGTCAAGAAACACCTGGAGTAACAGGCAAATTTGGCCTTGGAGTATAGAATGAAGCAGGGCAAAGGCTAATAGAGTTTTGCCAAGAGAACGCACTGGTCATAGCAAACACCCTCTCCCAACAACACAAGAGAAGACTCTACACATGGTCATCACCAGATGGTCAACACCGAGATTAGAGAAGATCTAATCTCCATCTAAAGATGGAGAAGCTCTATACTGTCAGCAAAAAAAAAAAAAAAAAAAGACCTGGAGCTGACTGTGGCTCAGATCATGAACTTCTTATTGCCAAATTCAGACTTAAATTGCAGAAAGTGGGGAAAACGACTAGACCATTCAGGTATGACCTAACTCAATCATATGATTTTACAGTGGAAGTGAGAAATAGGTTTAAGGGACTAGATCTGATAGACAGAGTGCCTGATGAACTATGGATGGAGGTTTGTGACATTGTACCGGAGACAAGGATCGAGACCATCCCCAAGAAAAAGAAATGCAAAAAGACAAAATGTCTGTCTGAGGAGGCCTTACAAATAGCTGTGAAAAGAAGAGAAGTGAAAAGCAAAGGAGAAAAGGAAAGACATAAGCATCTGAATGCAGAGTTCCAAAGAATAGCAAGGAGAGATAAGAAAGCCTTTCTCAGCAATCAGTGCAAAGAAATAGATGAAAACAACAGAGTGGGAAAGACTAGAGATCTCTTCAAGAAAATTAGAGATACCAAGAGAACATTTCAAGCAAAGATGGGCTTGATAAAGGACAGAAAGGGTATGAACCTAACAGAAGCAGAATATATTAAGAAGAGGTGGCAAGAACACAGAAGAACTGTACAAAAAAGATCTTCACAACCAAGATAATCACGATGCTGTGATCACTCACCTAGAGCCAGACATCCTGGAATGTGAAGTCAAGTGGGCCTTAGAAAGTATCACTACAAACAAAGCTAGTGGAGGTGATGGAATTCCAGTTGAGCTATTTCAAATATTAAAAGATGATGCTGTGAGAGTGCTGCACTCAATATGCCAGCAAATTTGGAAAACTCAGCAGTGGCCACATGACTGGAAAAAGTCAGTTTTCATTCCAGTCCCAAGAAAGGCAATGCCAAAGAATGCTCAAACTACTGCACAATTGCACTCATCTCACATGCTAGTAAAGTAATGCTCAAAATTCTCCAAGCCAGGCTTCAGCAATACATGAACCGTGAACTTCCAGATGTTCAAGCTGGTTTTAGAAAAGGCAGAGGAACCAGAGATCAAATTGCCAACATCCGCTGGATCATGGAAAAAGCAAGAGAGTTCCAGAAAAACATCTATTTCTGCTTTCTTGACTATGCCAAAGCCTTTGACTGTGTGGATCACAATAAACTGTGGAAAATTCTGAAAGATATGGGAATACCAGACCACCTGACCTGCCTCTTGAGAAATTTGTGTGCAGGTCAGGAAGCAACAGTTAGAACTGGACGTGGAACGACAGACTGGTTCCAAATAGGAAAAGGAGTACGTCAAGGCTGTATATTGTTGCCCTACTTATTTAACTTCTATGCAGAGTACAATATGAGAAATGCTGGGCTGGATTAAGCACAAGGTGGAATCAAGATTGCTGGGAGAAATATCAAGAACCTCAGATATGCGGATGATACCACCCTTATGGCAGAAAATGAAGAAGATTTAAAGAGCCTCTTGATGAAAGTGAAAGAGGAGAGTGAAAAAGTTGGCTTAAAGCTCAACGTTCAGACTTCACTTTCACTCTCACTTTCATGCACTGGAGAAGGAAATGGCAACCCACTCTAGTGTTCTTGCCTGGAGAATCCCAGGGACGGGGGAGCCTGGTAGGCTGCCGTCTATGGGGTCACACAGAGTCGGACACGACTGAAGCGACTTAGCAGCAGCAGCAGTAGCAGCAGCAGAAAACAAAGAGCATGGCATCTGGTCCCATCACTTCATGGCCAAGAGATGTGGAAACAAGGGAAACAGTGGCTGACTTTATTTTGGGGGGCTCCAAAATCACTGTAGATGGTGATTGCAGCCATGAAATTAAAAAACGCTTACTCCTTGGAAAGAAAGTTATGACCAAGCTAGACAGCATTCTTAAAAAGCAGAGATATTACTTTGTCAACAAAGATTCGTCTAGTCAAGGTTATGGTTTTTCCAGTAGTCATGTATGGATGTGAGTGTTGGACTATAAAGAAAGCTGAGTGCAGAAGAATTGATGCTTTTGAACTGTGGTGTTAGAGAAGACTCTTGAGAATCCCTTGGACTGCAAGAAGATCCCATCCTAAAGGAGATCTGTCCTGAGTGTTCACTAGAAGGACTGATGTTGAAGCTGAAACTCCAATATTTTCGCCACCTTATGTGACGAACTGACTCACTGGAAAATACCCTGATGCTGAGAAAGATTGAAGGCAGGAGGAGAAGGGGAGGACAGAGGATGAGATGGTTGGATGGCATCACCAACTGGATGGACATGAGTTTGAATAAGCTTTGGGAGTTGATGGACAGGGAGGCCTGGTGTGCTGCGGTTCATGTGGTCGCAAAGTGTCAGACATGACTGAGCAACTGAACTGAACTGTTTACACTCATCAATTCATTGTTTGCTTTATCAGAGCTCTGTATTGGTGCATTAATTCAATCACTACTTGAGAAATACAGGATGCTTGCCTCCGTGTAACTTAAGTCATTGATCAGTGAACAAACCAACCAACAAATGAGTTGCAGGACTGTATGCTGAGGGCCCCCAGAGAGTGGTTAGGTGAATGCTGTGGGCCTCATAGAGAAGGGATGCTCAGGCTCTGATTAGGGAAGGGAAGCCCCCAGGTTAGGCTTCTGAGGAGCATGGCTGTCTGAGCTGGACCTCCCCTTGGCTTGGAGACATGGAGATTTGGCTGACAAAAGAAGCAAGAGTGCTATTTTCCCCCTGAGGTGGAGGTCATGAAGGCTAGAACTCTATTATTATCATGTCTGCTTTCCTCTTCTCTATGACTTGGCATATATATACATATATATATATATATATATATATATATGGAATGCTGTAGGTGTTGGCTGAGAATGTTAGACAAGGAAGTGTGTGGTTAACGCACGTGAGCCAGGTGTTCTGGAAAGATAAGCTCAGAAGTGGGTAAGGACAGTGCGGGTGGGATGGAGGACTTCCCACTTTCATGGGCCAGGTGGGAGGATGTCCAGCTCTGAAGTCATCAGCTCTGCCAGTGGCTTAATTATTCTTGCCTCAGAGCCTCCCCCCTCTCCCCACCCCGTCCCACCGCCTCAACTCACCTCTGACTGCCCTTCAATTCATCACTCTAATTCCCGACAAGGAACCGAGTAGGAGAAAGGGAACAAACCTCTTTTTATGTATGACAGGCACTGTGCTAATTTCTTTACATACGTGATCTGATTTAGCCCTGGCCATATTCCACTGGGAAACGTATTGCTATTCCCGTTTTTCATAAGAGGAAACTCCTCTTGTTAGGTGAAGTCGCATTCCTGGAGCTGAAAGGCATAAAGACCTTTGAAGCCCTGGCTTTTGCTTACTTCTCCATCTTCAACACCAGTCATTCTCTGTCTCCAGAGCGACCCTCTGACTATACCAACCTGCTTCAAGCTCTTCCTTCCATGTTTAATGTGATGGCTCTCAACTGGGGGCGAATTCGTTCTCCAGGGAATTTGAGATTTGACAATGTCTGGAGACATATGTGTTTGTCATAGGAGAGGGAGGGCGTGCTGCTGTCACCTACTGGATAGAAGCCAGGGATGCTGCTGCCAAAACGGAACTGGACAGGGCAGCCCCTCCCCCAACCAGAAAAGAATTATCTGCCCCCAAAATGTCAATGATGCTGAGCCTGGGAAATCCTGCCTCGGTGTTTATCATTCCCTCCGCCTGATCTTTTCTTATTTCCTTCCTCTCTTGGCTGAAGTTCTCCTACTCATTAATGACCCAGCCAGTGTGTCGTCCCCTCTAGGAAGCCCTTTCTCATTTCTCCAGGGTGGGCCAGATGCTACCCCTCTGTCCTCCCATAGGCAGCCTGTTATTGTACCTGTTATTGATTCTCTGCTGTCCTGTTCATGAATCTGAGTCTCCTACTGGGCAGGGAACCACATCCCATCTAACTTTATAGCCCTGGAAGATAGTGCAGATCCTGGCAGGTCTTAAAGGATATTGCTGCATGAATGAAGTGGTGATTTGAGATTTATACACTATATGGAAAGGGAAATGAGGAGAATTGAGATTATTGTTCTCAGTGCATAGTGACTGGCAGGAACTTCTGCTGCAGAGATGGAGACATATTTCTTACTGATTTTAGCTCTGTTTTCCTGAGTCAGAACAGAAAGAGTCTCAAAACTTCAAGAAAGAGACAGAGGGCTTCGCAGAGAAAGGAAAAAGTAGCCAAAAATAAAGATGCAAGCCCTTTTCTTCTTAAAATCCACTTGCTCTCCCAAGTTGTGAGAATTAAAAGAATGACAAAAACAACTTAACTTGAACTGAACAAAAATTAGGTCTGGCTGTTGAAGCTTGAACAGCTCTCAGATCCAGTGGAGGGAGCATGGGGAATGACAGCGTTTGTGCAAGGTCGTGGATGCAAGAAAACCCAGTTGGCCCCTCCTTGCTTCCCTCAGAGAAATTCAAATGACAGTAACACTTACGCTGGCTGCCAAAGGAACTGGCTGAAAGCAGGAGATATTTGAGGCACTTGACATACTATTTTTTCTAAAAGGGAGTGTCCCTGACAGCCTTCCAACTTCTTGGCTTTCTTCAGCACTCAGAAGCAATGGCAATCAAAGAAAAGTTGAGGACAAATCCTCACTGCTTTTTATCTGCACAACCTTAGGATTTAGAATAGCACATGCATGGATAAAAAAGGTGGCTCCAACTGCTTTAGTTAAGCTTCCCTACCTGTAGCAGAAGAGAGTCCAAAGATAAAACAGGACTTGCTTAAACATAAACACCCAGGAGTCTCCGCAGGTGCAGACTAAATTGAAATCTGGATCTAGGAATTCTTACAGTATTTTAAATGTAGGAATCTTTGGATATTATCTTTTATATTTTAAATTCATTGCTATTTCTAAACAGGAGCTTAAATGAGGAACATAAAGTGATCATTGAAAACTCTTCATTTAGTGTCAGAGCAGCCTGATGGAAAAGACAGATGAAAATGTGTATCTTTTCTCCCATACTGATTTTTCCCTTTGATTCCAAATACACCACTTTCCAATATTCTTTTTCTTCCTGAAGGAAAAACCTCAAAGGAAAATTATTATGAGACTAGCCAAAACAATGGAGAAGGCAATGGCACCCCACTCCTGTACTCTTGCCTGGAAAATCCCATGGACAGAGGAGCCTGGTAGGCTGCAGTCCATGGGATCGCTAGGAGTCGGACACGACTGAGCGACTTCACTTTCACTTTTCACTTTCATGCATTGGAGAAGGAAATGGCAACCCACTCCAGTGTTCTTGCCTGGAGAATCCCAGGGACGGGGGAGCCTGGTGGGCTGCCATGTATGGGGTCACACAGAGTCAGACACGACTGAAGCAACTTAGCAGCAGCAACAGCAGCCAAAACAATTCTTTCAAAGACAATATGCTACATGGAGCAGGGGCTGTCCAGCAGTCCTGAGAAGGAAATGATTATACAGTATGACTTTGAGTGCCTTCTGTCGGGAAGGGCATTGAACAGTGTTGAGTGGGAAGTGCGTGCTGTCCATCTCCTATACAGTGGACCATCTGTCTTTATCATATAGCCAGCCCTGAACTTATTACTTCTGGGACGACAGCATTTGACAGTCTCCTCCCTCCTGTGGCACTGACAGAGAGGTCAGATCAGTGGGGCATGGGCTGAATGCAGACACAGCTAAGTACAAGTCAAAGGGCAAAACCAGAGTTTAACATTTTAATAAAAGATTACAATTTTTATGTGGTTAACATTTCAAAATCTTCTTTAGGATATGCACTTAAAAAAATCCCTCCATGAAATAGCAACAACTCCAATATGCACATGACACTGCTCTAATGGCAGAAATTGAAGAACTAAAGAGCCTCTCAATGAGGATGAAAGAGGAGAGTGAAAAAGCTGGCTTAAAACTGAACATTAAAAAAACTAAGATCATAGCATCCAGTCCCGTCACTTCATGGCAAATAGAGAAAAAATGCAAGCAGTGATGAATTTTATTTTCTTGGGCTCCAAAATCACTGCAGATGATGACAGCAGCTATGAAATTAAAAGAAACTTGCTCCTTGGAAGAAAAGTTATGACAAACCTAGGCAGCATATTAAAAAGGTGAGAATCACTTTTCCAACAAAGGTCTGTATTGTCAAAGCTATGGTTTTCCAGTAGTCATGTATGGATGTGAGAGTTAGACCATAAAGAAGGCTTAGCGTTGAAGAATTGATGCTTTTGAGTTGTGGTGCTAGAGAAGACTCTTGAGAGTCCCTTGGACAGGAAGAAGATCAAACCAGTCAATCCTAAAGGAAGTCAACCCTAAATATTCATTGGAAGGACTGATGCTGAAGCTGAAGCTGAAGCTCTTAATACTTTGGCCACTTGATGCAAAGGCCCAGCATATTGGAAAAGACCCTGATACTGGGAACGATTGAGGGCAGGAGGAGAAGGGAGAAACAGAGGATGAGATGGTGGATGGCATCACTGACTCAATGGACATGAGTTTGAACAAAGTCCAGGAGATAGTGAAGGACAGGGTAGCCTGGTATGCTGCAGTTCTTGGGCTCACAAACAGTTGGACATGACTTAGCAACAACAGAGAGTTGAACAAACAACAGAGAGTTAACCAGAAAACTCAAGTGAACTAAACTGTAAACGTTGAAGTTAAACTTATAACCAATTTATTAAAAAGTAAAACTGTTATCATTGAAAACCACCTTCAATACAAGTCAAGCAGGAACTCTTGCTACCATCTTCACTTGCATGCGCAGTGGGAGCCTAAAAACATTGCCCAGCAGAATGTGGCAGGCTAACTCTAGAGTATTCAGTTTGAATTTTGAGTAAGTGTAATTGTAAATTATTTTTACATTATAAATGCAAAGGTTTTTGAATTGTTTAAAAAAAATCCCTCCATATCTCAAGGTTATGAGAGTATTTTCCTGTATTTTCATCTAAATGTTTTGAAGTTTTGTGTTATCCGTATTTTTAATTTACTGAAAAAAGGAAAGGCTACCCACTCCCGTATTCTGGCCTGGAGAATTCCATAGACTGTATAGTCCATGGGGTTGCAAAGAGTCAGACATGACTGAGTGACTTTCACTTCACTTCACTTTAATTTACTGGAGTTCGGGGGGTTTTTTGGTAGTGGTGATGTAGTCATTTATTTATTGATGTATAGTTTATTTACAATGCTGTGTCACTTTCAGGTGTATAGCAGAATGTTTCAGCTATACATATACATACATACGTACACACACACACACACACACACACACATTCTTTTCCAGAGGCTTTTCCCTTATAGGTTGTTACAAAATATTGACTAGAGTTTCCCTTGCTATACAGCAGGTTCTTGGTTATGTTATATATAGTGGTGTATATATAGTGCTAGCCATCTATTGTGCTGGTATCAAACTGCCTCAATTACTATAACTTAGTAATGTTGCTTTGAATGATTGCTAAACCGAGAGCAGAGAAATGCACTCATACCCCCATACCCATTCCTCCATGACTAGTTTGGAGTAAGCAATAAAATTTTATTGTGTTCGAATGAGATTTTTTAAAAAGTTTCTTACTGCAGAATAAATTAGCCTGTTTGTTAGTAAATCAATGAACATGTCTCCATTGGATTATTCTTATTGGATTGACCATGTAGTCATTAATATTGTTGGCCTTCTTCTCTTGGCCTCTGAACATCCTCTAGCCCATTTCTCTGTTCAGTGAAGTTTTGTGAGTCTTCTTCACTCAGTCTCTATTTCCTTTCTCTTTGATTAATTCCAAACCTGGTGGTCATTTCTCCATCTTATTTAATTCTAATTTCTAGCAGCATTTGTAATGGCTGACCATGCTCTTTCCTTTGTTTTTCTTCTTACTGTATTAACCAGTTCTTCTTTATCTCCCCTTCTGGCTTCATCCCTTCATCAGATATCAAGATATAGATGTGACCCAGAGCTTCTACTCTTGGCTATCAAATTCATGTGATCTCATCCATGTCTGTGCCTCTAAAGCATGCCATATTTTTTATGCTAGTAGAATCCAAACCTATAGATTTAGTCTGAAACTCTAACCTGAGCACAAGATTCATATATTCAACTGTTTATTTAATATCTCTATGTGGAGGCTTAAGTGGTATCTCAAACTTAACATGAACAAGACAAAACTATTAATAGACCTTTCCATCATATCTGTTTTCCATCTCTGTAAATGGTATTGCTATTCTCAGCGCCTAAACCTAGGATTTTTTCTTGACTTTACTATAATTTACCTTTTCCTTATATCCCTTGGTCAGTTAACATTTATCCTCACCATCAACCCTAACTAAACTATAATTCAAGCCACCCTCATCCTTTCATTTGAAAATGCTTCATAACTGGTCTTGTTACTTTCTTTGCAGTTTCCTTACAGCAGCCAGTAGGATCTTTTGGAAAGAGAAAACATATAGTGTCACCCTCTTGCTAAAGGTCTTTAGGATTCTCTGATTGTAACTAGAATGGAATCCAGATTCTTTACTTCACCTCACAGTGTCCTGCATATACTATCCCTTCCCTGACTCTCCACTCTCATCTTCCCCTGTTAACCCCCACATACTAAAGTTTAGTCTGACTATTCTTATTGTTGCCTAATCATGTCAAGTTCATTACTACCTCAGGGCCTTTGCACTTCCTTTCTCTTCTTCATGGAATGATTTTCTTTTGGATCTTTTTATGGCTTCATCCTTCTCATTATTCTGATCTTTACTCAAATGTCTTTGTCCTAGAGAAGCAAATAGACAATCCTTGAGTCATTTTCTATGCTTTTAACCAGTTCTATTTTCTTTATAACATGAATCTGCATATGAAATTATTATTTTTTTCTTTATATGTGACTAATTCACTATCAGGAAGTTTGGCTATATTTTAATAAGTGATACATTTCCAGTATTTTAAACTATTATATTAATATTTATAAACAAGTAAAAGAAACTGGATATTTAGCTTTTTTGCTAGGAAATGTCAAGCAGGAGCTAAATATAATGAATGTAGCAGGAATTGAAAAGAGGTGCTGGCTTTTGTGTGGAGAAACTTATTAAAACCACTGGTTCAAATCATTACTTAATTATAGCATGCCAGAGTTAGAATGCCCCCTGATTATGGCTCCATTTCAGTTTACCACCAAGATTCTGGTACAATTAGCATTTTGAAATGCCATTGCAGCATTGCCTGCTGGAGTATCTTATTCTTGGTGAAAAAAAATTTTCTTTTTTCCTTTCTGGTTGCTTGAGCACCACTTTCATTAAATTGCAATCAAGTCTTTGCCCTACACTGCATCTATTTTTAGAACCAGTCCCACCCTTTAAACACCCATCCTCTGCCTGGTAGAGCACACTTTCTCACTCTTTAAAGAGACTTATGCAGCCTGTCTGTGATGGAGCTGTTAGGTCTGACTGAAGTGCCCACTCTCCTCTGTGGACCTCCCCGTTGGCAGCTCTTCCTTTTATTCCTATTCCTGCTTTTGTCCCCCACCCCAAGTCCTGATGAACACGTGGCTCAGTTTTCTCAGCTGCAGCCTTCTCTTGCTGGCCAGGTACTTCCAATAGTATAGCACTAGTCTAGTCACCAAGCTCCTTTTTGTTACAACCCTGGTACCTCTTATTCTTAGATGCCAATTCTCGAGCAGTTCTTACTGAACACACTCTGGAGGGTTAGACTCAGAAATGGTCTGATTTTCAGCATCATGTCCTCCAACCCAAAGGCTGGGGACCTCATGATGATGAGAGAGGATAAATGAAAGTCTTTGGTGGCTTACCAGAGGACTGTTACATATTCTTTCTACAGAGTTCAATCCATTCATGAGAAACCTCACTCCTGTGCTGGTTAGGAAGCTTTCAAAGATGTCAACTGGGCCCCAACTCCCAAAGAACTACTTTGCTTCTAGACTTCTTCCCATCTGACCAACCCACTTGGTGAAAGTCCTGGGTGTCTAATCCAGATTAGCACTTACTGTCCTTTTGAATAGATCAAAATCTTCTAAGTATAACTTTTAAAATTTGAATAATAAGTAGATTCACCTGAAGAATTCTTTTTATTCTTGAGAAATCGTCGGTATTTAGTTTGCTTGGGTTGCCATCACAAAGTACCACAGATCAACTTAAACTACAGAAATATATTTTCTCACCATTCTGGAGGCTTGAAGTTCAAGATCAAAGTGTTGGACTGAGCTGATTTCTTCTGAGGGTCATGAGGTAAGTATCTATTCCAGGCCTCTCTCCTTGGCCTATTAATGACTGCCTTCTTTCTCTGTCACTCCATTGTCTTCCCCCTGTACATGTGTACATGTCCGAGCCCAGATTTTCAGCCATATTGGATTAGGGTCTACCCTAATAACTTCATTTTAACTTAATTATCCCTGTGAAAATTCTATGTCCAAATACAAGCACATTCTGAAGTACTGGGAGTTAGGCCTTCATCATATGAATGGGGGTATGTGTGCAGAATCCATCCCACAGTAAGAATTTCAGCCTTTTGAGAAACACTCCATCAAAAGTTACATTCTGTCCCATGATCACTTATAACTAAATGAGTGAAGGAATATGAACACCTTAGTTTATTCCTGCTTAAGAGTGTTTCATTGGCTTTTTCCCTCACCTAGAAAGTTCTTCAGAGCTATGTAGCTTGCTTCATCAGTCCACTTAGGCCTTTGATTAAATATCACTGAAATAGAGAGGCACTCCCGGGTCACCAAGTAGAGCGCTTATCTTACCCCCATTGCCTTCCACTGTTTTGTTTATAGTACTTAGTACTACATGACGTTTAGAACTTTTGTTTACTCTAAAGAATAAAGGATAGCAATAAGAAAAACTATACCTAACATTCATTGAGTCTTTACCAAATGTTAGACGCCTCTAAGTACTTTTCATTAAATTTCATAGCAAACCTGTCAGGTTGTCATGATTTTTAACATTTTTGTAAATGTGCTTATTGTCTTACTTACCATGTTAGGACTTACATAATTTGTTGTGTGAATAAATTCATGATTACAAATACAAAACTGAAATAAATAGAAAAGAACAAAGTCAGCTAGAAGGGCTTGGTTATCCAGATCAAGAATTAACTTAAAGAGTAATTAAAAAAATTTTTTTTTGAAGTGAGACTACAACCTTAAAATTTCCTGAGTATCTCCAAGGATATCTGAGAATGTGTACATGAACTCCAATGTAACAGGATTACTAAATTATGTGATGAGCTCTTTTTTTAAAATTGAAGTATAGTTGATTTAAAATTCTATGTTAGTTTCAGATGTACAGTGAAGTGATTCAGCTTCAGATTTTTTTCCATTTTTCCATTATAGGTTATTATAAGATATTGACTATTGTTTCCTGTGCTATACAGTAGATCCTTGTTGTTTATCTATTTTATATATAGCAGTATGTATCTGTTAATCCCAAACTCCTAATTTATCCCTCCTCACCTTTCTTCTTGGTAACTATACATTTTTCTGTGTCTGTCAGTCTATTTCTGTTTCATAAACTGTATCACTATCATATTTTTTAGATCCCACTTATAAGTGATATCAGTAGTTCTTGATGGAGAGTGTACATTGGAATCAACTGAAGAACTTTTGAAAACTCGACCTGCCTAGCTCCCAGGCCCATTGCTTAGAATCCTTTGAGGAAAGGTCCAAGCATGTAAGTTTTGAATTCTAGACTAACACTGCAAACTAAACCTAGGGGTAGAGGAACAAACTTTACCTCCTTGGAGATCAGGGTGATCATAATCCTTTCTTGTTATGCAGAACATAGAGTAGCATATCAGTACCAGCATAGATTTTGAAAGTCATTCAGACCAGGGTTTAAATCCTAGCTTTGTCCTTACTTATGATGTAAATAGAGGCTTCCCAGGTGGCGCTAGTGGTAAAGAGCCCACCTGCCAATGCAGGAGACATGAGAGATGTATGTTCTATCCCTGGGTCAGGAAGATCCCCTGGAGGAGGGCATGGCAAACCACTTCAGTATTCTTGCCTGGAGAATCCCATGGACAGAGGAGCCTGTTGGGCTATAGTCCATAGCATCACAAAGAATCAGACACAACTGAAGAGATTTAGCATGTACGTGTGAAGTAAATAACTTAAACTCCCTAAGCCAAAGATTCCTTAAATGTAAAACAAATACAATGATTCCTATTTCATAATATTATTTTGAAGATTAAATGATTAAATGAAATTAAATACAATTCAGTACAGTGTCTGGCCCAGAAGTAAATCCTCAATAAAGATCCTCTAAATAGAAAGCCCTTGGGAGAGTTAAGAATGGTATAACTTTATTTTTTGGTAAATGCATTAAACCCAGAGATATTAAAAGGAAATTTCTATGTCAGAATTTGGTACTTTAAGCATATCACATCCTTCATGATGTCCCCAACACTGGTATCACCTGATCAGAGTTTTCAGCTATGGAATTATCTTTCTGGTCATTATCAATGGACTCTCAAATCTCACAGGAAGTCAGGAGTGATTTTTGCTGTAATTCAGAGATTTTTTTTCTTTCCAGTAGCAAAAGTCAGTATCTCCCCTTTAGTTAACAAGGATCAATGGTGCTTTCAGCCACAGTTGCAAGGTGATTACAACCACTTTTTTCATTTGGTCCAAGTTGAATAATTTGAGAAAGATCATCAAGTATTATTTTATCATCTGAATATCCCAGCAGAGGAAAAAGCCATCCATGAAGTAGACTCTAGAGAGGAACTCCTAGCAGCTGTATTGGTTCTCCATCATGTGAGTGATCTGACAGCTCCCTCCTCAGGATACTGTCATTCTAGAACCCTGCAGAAAATCTGACCTTGTCAGCCTTGGCTTTCCTGGAGCTCTATAAATGTGAAGGTGATTAACATGCAATTTGAATTGCTTACTCTTTCTGTTGCTCACTGGGCAGAGTTTAAATGGGAATCATTTGCATAACTGAATTTTCCCTTCTTCCGTGTTGTGGAGAGAGCTTCTCCTTGTGAGTTACTCCATAAGGTGAATTATCTTAATGGATTCAGTGTGTGAAAATTAACAGATGTTTGTAGAAGTCTAAATCTATTTTGCTTTGTTTAAAGATGTGATTTAAACTCATCTGTCTTCAAATAGCTCCTAAATGATTCAAATAAATAACTATCAACTATAAAGCATGTTACTAACAGAAGGCTCTGCCCTGAGAAAGTATGTATGCCAAATGGTATTTTAATTTTTCAAGGAAATGGATGACTTTCATTGTTTGAGGTGTTTACCATTTCTAAGGGAAGGCTTGAGCCTATTCCCATCCTTTTCTGTAGCTTCTAGAAAATTGAGAAAATGAATTTGCCAGCAAGAGCAGTGTTCTATATTAAGAAACACACACGTTGGCAGATTGTCAAGGGAGTGCTACCTGGGTGCTGAGAGCCATTTAGGACTATTCAAATTTAAATCTTCAACTGGAGCTGAACACAGTTGAGCAATAAACCTATTTGTTGCATTTATGCTTGGCTGAAGTCAGAGGAAATGTGATACTGGTAATATCTGGTTATGGACATACACATTTGTAAATGGGTCATTGTTTGAAAGTACTTGGATAGTAATGAAAGTGTAATACCCTACTGAAAAACTTAATGCAGATAATAATGTTTATGTGTGTGTGTTTAGTCGCTCAGTTGCGTCTGACTCTGCAACCATATTGACTGTGGCCTTCCAGGCTCCTCTGTCCATGGGGTTCTCCAGGCAAGAATACTGGAGTGGGTTGCCATGCCCTCCTCCAGGGAATGTCCCCAACCCAGGGATTGAAACTTTCTCTCCTGAATTGAAGGCAGATTCTTTACCACTGAGCCACATGGGAAGCCCAATAATAATAATGTTTATCATACTTCTATTGCAGGGTATGTATTGTG
The DNA here is from genome assembly GCF_055505025.1 of Bos grunniens. Taxonomy (NCBI): domain Eukaryota; kingdom Metazoa; phylum Chordata; class Mammalia; order Artiodactyla; family Bovidae; genus Bos; species Bos grunniens. Next base: position 76,611,232 of record NC_141170.1, read on the forward strand.
TGGTCGGTATAACTTGGAAACAGGGTTATATAATCTAGGAAATTGTTTCACAGTATTTTATACATCTCCATGGCTGTACTGGCCTAGGAAATATATGCTGAGCACTTTTAGATCTATAGAAATGAACAACCTACTTTTCTTTGAAAGCACATTTCTATTAGTTAGTCTATAAAAACTTCTGAAGCAAGCAGTTTAAAAATGGAATAGTTAGCTATTTTTTAAACCTTCTGAAATTCAAAAAAAAGGTTTTTAAGGCATTTCGACTGTATGTAACTAGGCAGTCTACCTTGGACTTTTTGACAATAATGAACAAATAGGCAATTGTGAAATTCACATTTAATCAAATAAGATAGCAATTTTTCATTTACCTCCTTCCCTGAACTAAACTGAAACATTTTCTCTGCTGTTTATAGTTTATTAGCAATTTTCTTAATATACTTAGTATTGTGGGATAAAGGAAATTCAACATGTAGTTAGATTATAACTAAATTTAAATCCTTACTTCAGAAACACAAATATTATTGGAGCCGAAAGGAAACTTAACAGCTTTCTAGTTTAACTTCATCACTAGACAGGTAAAGATAAAGAGTGAATCACAGAAGGTCAATCACTGATTAATGGCAGAACCAGAAGACAGGTCGAGGAGAGCCCAGGTTAATTAGGATAATTAAACTTAATAGCAAAAACAAGGCCTATCAATATTTTTCCTGACAATATTTCATTCTATCAGCTTTATTTTCTTACACAAGTTTTATTGAAAAGCACAATTACAAATGAGATCATCATAATGTCCATTGTAAAATCATGTGTAATTATATGAATGCATTGAACTAACTAGAATTCCTGAATAAATAAGGCTTTCTTAAGACATACACAAAAGCATTGTATTGAAGTGACATGGTTTCCTGATGTTGCTTTCTGGGGACTTCCTTATAGGCTTTTCTTCTCAAGGTGAGCACAGCACATTGAACAGCATCTTCAGGGAATAAGAGCTTCAGATCAGATCAGATCAGTCGCTCAGTCCTGTCCGACTCTTTGCGACCCCATGAATCGCAGCACGCCAGGCCTCCCTGTCCATCACCAGCTCCCGGGGTTCACCCAAACTCATGTCCATCGAGTCAGTGATGCCATCCAGCCATCTCATCCTCTGTCATCCCCTTCTCCTCCTGCCCCCAATCCCTCCCAGCATCAGAGTCTTTTCCAATGAGTCAGCTCTTCGCATGAGGTGGCCAAAGTACTGGAGTTTCAGCTTTAGCATCATTCCTTCCAAAGAAATCCCAGGGCTGATCTCCTTCAGAATGGACTGGTTGGATCTCCTTGCAGTCCAAGGGACTCTCAAGAGTCTTCTCCAACACCACAGTTCAAAAGCATCAATTCTTTGGTGCTCAGCCTTCTTCACAGTCCAACTCTCACATCCATACATGACCACAGGAAAAACCATAGCCTTGACTAAACGGACCTTTGTTGGCAAAGTAATGTCTCTGCTTTTGAATATGCTATCTAGGTTGGTCATAACTTTCCTTCCAGGAGTAAGCGTCTTTTAATTTCATGGCTGCAGTCACCATCTGCAGTGATTTTGGAGCCCAGAAAAATAGAGTCTAACACTGTTTCCCCATCTATTTGCCATGAAGTGATGGGACTGGATGCCATGATCTTCATTTTCTGAATGTTGAGCTTTAAGCCAACTTTTTCACTCTCCACTTTCACCTTCATCAAGAGGCTTTTGAGTTCCTCTTCACTTTCTGCCATAAGGGTGGTGTCATCTGCATATCTGAGGTTATTGATATTTCTCCCGGCAATCTGGATTCCAGCTTGTGTTTCTTCCAGTCCAGCGTTTCTCATGATGTACTCTGCATATAAGTTAAATAAACAGGGTGACAATATACAGCCTTGACGTACTCCTTTTCCTATTGGAACCAGTCTGTTGTTCCATGTCCAGTTCTAACTGTTGCTTCCTGACCTGAGTATCGCTTTCTCAAGAGGCAGGTCAGGTGGTCTGGTATTCCCATCTCTTTCAGAATTTCCCACAGTTTATTGTGATCCACACAGTCAAAGGCTTTGGCATAGTCAATAAAGCAGAAATAGATGTTTTTCTGGAACTCTCTTTCTTTTTCCATGATCCAGAGGATGTTGGCAATTTGATCTCTGGTTCCTCTGCCTTTTCTAAAACCAGCTTGAACATCAGGAAGTTCACGGTTCACGTATTGCTGAAGCCTGGCTTGGAGAATTTTAAGCATTATTTTACTAGCTGGAAGGTTTGTATAGTACTGTGAACTCTTGATAGGCATAAAGGAGGAAGGTGGACTCTGAGCCAGTCATGTCTGTATGTATGCATGTTTGTGTGTTTCTTCCTCTTTTCAAGGGTGAATATTGTAAATCTCTAGCCAAAGGTATGATCATGCTCTTAGAATCCCAAAGTATACAGATTCAAGCTCATACACTAACCCAGTCTCTGTACCCTCCACCAGTAACACTTTTTAAATCAGATTTTTGTCTATGTGAATATTTTAATATTATTCCACTCAGTATATTTGGGATATATGTATACATCTTTTACTTCATACATGATTTGAAGAGGATCCAAAAAGATTGATATTTGTAATGATGATAGCTTCATGATGGACTGATCCTTTTATAATGATGAACTTTGTCTCTAAAAATAATTTTTATCTTAAAGTCTGTTTTTTCTGATATTAATATTTGACTCTCTTTTGGTGATTGTTTGCATGCTATTCTTTTACTTTCAGCCTATTTGTGTCTTTCAATCTAAAGTGTATCCCTTATAGAAGGTCAATAGTTGGATCATATTTTTGTATCCATTCTGCCAAAGCCTGCCTTTTGATTATTTATTCTATTTCAATTTAATGTTATTACTGTTAAGGTAGGATTTACATTTGCCATTTTATTTCTTTTCTATATGATTTATGTTTCATTTCTCTATGTTGCCATTATCATCATCTTCTTTTTGAATACTCCATTCCCACAAGGTAGAACTTTATTAAAGCATTGTAAGGTGAAATAGTTCCTTTAAAACTATAAATTCTTAGATAATTTCATAGTTAGAGAAAATTTATTTGGTCAAGTTATGATAGTACTTTTCAGTGTTTTATAAGACATTTACATTTTAGTTCTATTATCTTTTATTGTGTCAAATAGATATTTTCTAGTAATGACTTTAATTGTGATTTTTCTATATATTTATTGAGTTCTTGTCTTAGTGGCACCTTTGGAAATCAGGTCCTTCCCCTACCTAGAGTTTGTTGTTTTTGCTGTTTGTTGTTGAATGCCTTTTCTGAAATAATTTTGTTAATGTCTGTATCCTTTGTTGCATGCGTTCATTAGAGTCTTTGCCCAGTCAGCCTAGGGGACAAGTCATCATTGGATAGAGATTTCCTTAAACACCTTTAGCAATAATTCTCCCTCTCTTTAGGTTGCTATGGTATGTCTTCAGCACTTTGGCAATTTATGACTCCACCTTATTTCTCACTTACTACTTGCAAAGAACTCAAGGTTAGCCAGGGGTGAGAGCTTAGGGTTTCTCAGTTTTTTATTGGCATGCACATGGCAGTTGTAGATCCCCAGGAATATGTCACAACTTTTCAAAACCTTCTATAGACATTTCATTCCCTAGAATTTCCTCTTCTATTTTTTGGGAAGCCTCTTACTTCCCAACTTACATCCCTGGCTCAGGCAGCTGTGATGTTAAACAATTGGCTGCTGATTGCTTTTGCAAATACTCTGGGGTTAGGAATTTCCCCTTAATGCAAGGTCAGCTGAAGATAAATCCTGTGAATGGACTCTTATAGGGAGCTGCCAGAGAAGACAAATAGTGACAGTTCTCCAGGATGGGGCTTTTTGCAGTACTTCAGACACATTCTGCTTCCTCCAGGGTCCACTAGGCTGCTGTGTTTCACAGTGACCTTGGTAGTCAAGAGTGTTATTAATATTTTTAAGGCTGCTGCAGAGCTAATGAGAGGCAGATGGGAGTACATAAGCCCAGCAAATCTCACTGTTATTACTGATACCCCGATTCTGAACCCTCATTACATCCAGGGTATATCTTTGCCTAGCACTTGCCATATTATGGTGAAACGGTATGTTTACCTGTTTCTGGTTTTCTCTCATTAGTCTGTAAATTCTTCTTGAACAGGGACAGTGTCTCATTACTCTTCATGGCCCTGACTCCTTTTGCCATGTCTGACTCAATTAACTTTTTCATTTGTGTTCTCTCCTTTAGATATATGGTATCTTCCCTCATTCTAAAATCATTCAAGGCCAATAAGAACATAATGGTGAAGGTTAAAATAGATGTTTGAGGGGTCTTAAAACTAGGGAAATAAATTTAGGGCTAAGATTCATACTATATATGGATGCCTTATTAGGTTTAGAATAAAAGTTGGCATTGAGATTCCTAGCTATGACCTTCTGAAAATCTCTCTTTCTGGTTTTGAATGTGGGGTTATAAGTATAAAACACAAAGATTTGAGAAGTATTGTAACATATCTCCAGATATCTGTTATCGTTTTTCATGGTCACTTTAGGAGCTGGACTTATTTTCAGTAATATTTCCCAAGCTCAGATCTCCCTTGGGAACCAGCTCTTGCCAATATAGTCTCATTACCAAAAGTCCCCTGCACCATCAGCCTTGGTTCAGATTGATTTTTCCCAGTTTCTTGTGCTCAGTGCTTCCCTTCAAAGGATGAAGATTTACTTATGTCAAAGAGTTAGGGGTGAAATACATGTCACCTTGGATGAAATCTGTGGTCCAAGAGCCTCATGGGGGACAGTCGTCTAAGCTGCTCTTGGGGGCCTCTGCTCTGCTTTAAGTTGGGGGTCAGGAAGCTTTTTCTACTCGGAGTGATATGCCCCAAACTGCTAAATACCTTTATCTTAAATTGGTGACACTAAATGGATTGCAAAGACATTAAGACAAAGTGAAACAAATGGGAAAAGGCACTTGTAGGAAGACTTAATTTCTTATTCGCACACCAAACTGCATACTTATCTACACAGGAAGGCTACAGTGGTATTTTAATGGATATAAAACCTTTTGAGATGCTGATGAAAGGATGTGTAATATGATCTGTCTTTATTTGTGCAACCCTGGCACTGAGCTCAGCAATTCAGAACCTAGAGTCTGTCTTTTATGGAAAAATGGAAAGAATATAAATTAACCCTTTCCTTCTTAGGGGAAAATTGAAAGGCTGGTGACTCAGAGTCAAGAGATTTTTCCATTTGATAAAGACGACTACCTGGCCACCTGCTATTCCATATCTCTTTAACGAAGCCAGTACAGTTTTTAGGAAGAATTCATGAGATGAGCATACAATGCCTTTGAATTTTCCTTTAATAATGAATAGTACATAAACATAATGCTACACTTAATTTCCATTTCTTTTAAAATCCATTTTTCTTATGAAGTTATTACATCTTAAGCAGAATTCTCGATCTTCACTTTGAAACTATAATGAAACTGCCCTTGGGGTGAAGGATTAAGGAAATGCTTTTCTTATTAATAACAGCAACTGACAGGTATTGGGGAGTTTTAAAACTCTTTCCCATTGTTAATGGTAAGTGAGTTAGGTGAAGCAGGTCAGATCCAGCTAAATTTAGAACTATGTCTCTAATTTCTGTAAAACAGGATTAAAAATTGAAATAGTTTTATGTCTGGAACATTCTGAATATTTTTCTCTTTTTTACAGAAAAGCTTTGGTATGTTTGACTGACTGGAAATGCTTTTTTTCCTTGGTATATAGCTCAAGGCATAAAACAAAGAAATGTTAAGCAGTAAACAATCTCTTTTGAATTCAGTAAGATCCAGAAATAAGACAGAGAACCAAGAAGAAAGGAGCAAGAAATCCAATGAGAAAGGAGAACATACAGCCAATTAAAATAGTCTTGTTTTCTCTCACATGAAAGATGATTATATGGTGACATTTTCTAGTTCAGAGTTTACATTGTACCTGAACCAAATTCCAATGATGCTGTCTCTGTATCTAATAATAATCCACAAATATTGGCAAATGGTAAACTCAAGTAAATTGAATAGTTGAAACTACCTCATTAATCCATGGTATTTCATTTTTCATATAAGGTTGTGGGAAGAAATTGTCACTTGTAGAGACAGGAGCTCAAAAAGAAGTGCCGTGATTATTTCAGATTTAGCCATAGCTGTGTCCTTCCTTGAATTAATAAATGCTTGGGTACAGAGGAATGAAGTGAGTCTATTTGTCTTAAGAGCAGGAGCACCTCCTGTGTTTTTTTGTGATGAAGGAAGGAATACATGAGAAGTACTAGCTTGATTCAAGAATCATGCCTTAGAATTAGAAAGGAGGAGGATTTGGGGTGCAATATACTTTTCTCAAGTTCTCTTCCAGCCCAGGATCATGGACTCATGTCTGAGTGTTCTGAATAAAGGGCTACAAATAACAGTCAGAAGAACAAGCCCATCAAAGACTCACTAAGAAGTAGGGATACTAGAAGCCCAGTGTCAAGACCGACAGAGCTGAGTGTAACACAAAGCTGGTGAGAGACAATCCCCCCTTCATAACGGAGGTGACAGCTGACAGCACTCTCATCTAAGACTGATGTCTCATAATAATAACATGTACTAGGTCAAGAGAAAAAAATGGGGACAATTTTCAAACAGAAAAATAGCCGAACTACTATAAGAAGGTGGCAGCAGGAACCAAAGGCTAGAGAACGTGTACATTAGCAGCATCTTCCACATTTGTTTTAGGCCACTCTGTTCTCCTAGAGAGGTGACCCTAATAGTGGTGCAGCTTTGTGGGCCTTGGAGGGTTGGGGGATGACCAGAGAGGGGAAGAGCAAGAATAACCACAGTAAAAGCAACCTACTGTCTGAAGGGACTAAAATGGTGAGCAGTCAGGGGAACACCTCTGAGAACCCCCCAGGAATTGATAAAGAGTTGATATCCAATAAGGGGAAATGGGAGTTTTATAACCATGGGCAGAGGCAGAATCAGAAGACACATTATGAAGCTCTGAATGCAGCCATCTTTCTTTTTTTTTAAACAAAATGTTTATTTTTTATTTGGCTGCACTGGATCTTAGTTGTGGGTGCATGGGATCTTCGATCTTCACTGTGGCGTGCAAACTTCTTATTTGCAGCATGTGGGATCCAGTTCTCTGACTCGGGTTTGAACCCAGGCCCTCTGCATTGGGAGCTCCATTCTTAGCCACTGGACCACCAGGGAACTCCCGCAGTCAATCCTGTTTATCATCAGTATGATGCAGCCAGCGGAAACTACAGAACTTAAGAAATTACTGTGCCTAAATCCCTATAGACCTTAAGCTTAAGGAGGAGTAAGAACTGGAAAAAAAGACCCTTTACTTATGAGTAGGGATCACTTTCACATTAAAAAAAAATTGTATTGGAGTATAGTTGATTTACAATGTTGTACTAGACTCAGATGAACAGCAAGTCAGAGAAAGACAAATATCCTATGATTGCTTGTATGTGAAATCTTAAAAAAAAGAGTACACGTGAACTTATCTACAAGGCAGAAATAGAGTTATAGATGTAGAAAACAAACTTATGGTTACCAGGGGGTGAGGTGGGGGCAGATAAATTGGGAGATTGGGACTGAGATATGCACAGTACTATATACAAAATATATAACTAATAAGTACCTACTGTATAGCACAGGGCACTCTATTTGATACTCTATAATGGCTTATATTGCACAATTGCACTCATCTCACATGCTAGTAAAGTAATGCTCAAAATTCTCCAAGCCAGGCTTCAGCAATATATGAACCATGAACTTCCTGATGTTCAAGCTGGTTTTAGAAAACGCAGAGGAATCAGAGATCAAATTGCCAACATCTGCTGGATCATGGAAAAAGCAAGACAGTTCCAGAAAAACATCTATTTCTGCTTTATTGACTATGCCAAAGCCTTTGTCTGTGTGGATCACAATAAACTGTGGGAAATTCTGAAATAGATGGGAATACCAGACCACCTGACCTGCCCCTTGAGGAATCTGTATGCAGGTCAGGAAGCAACAGTTAGAACTGGACATGGAACAACAGACTGGTTCCAATAGGAAAAGGAGTATGTCAAGGCTGTATATTGTCACCTGCTTATTTAACTTTTATGCAGAGTACATCATAAGAAACGCTGGGCTGGAAGAAGCACAAGCTGGAATCAAGATTGCCGGGAGAAATATCAGTAACCTCAGATATGCAGATGACACCACCCTTATGGCAGAAAGTGAAGAGGAACTAAAAAGCCTCTTGATGAAAGTGAAAGTGGAGAGTGAAAAAGTTGGCTTAAAGCTCAACATTCAGAAAACAAAGATCATGGCATCCGGTCCCATCACCTAATGGCAAATAGATGGGGAAACAGTGGAAACAGTGTCAGACTTTATTTTTCTGGGCTCCAAAATCAATGCAGATGGTGACTGCAGCCATGAAATTAAAAGACGCTTACTCCTGGAAGGAAAGTTATGACCAACCTAGACAGCATATTAAAAAGCAGAGACATTACTTTGCCAACATAATTTCGTCTAATCAAGGCTATGGTTTTTCCTGTGGTCATGTATGGATGTGAGAGTTGGACTGTGAAGAAGGCTGAGCACCGAAGAATTGCTTCTTTTGAACTGTGGTGTTGCAGAAGACTCTTGAGAATCCCTTGGACTGCAAGGAGATCCAACCAGTCCATTCTGAAGGAGATCAGCCCTGGGATTTCTTTGGAGGGAATGATGCTAAAGCTGAAACTCCAGTACTTTGGCCATCTCATGCAAAGAGTTGACTCATTGGAAAAGACTCTGATGCTGGGAGGGATTGGGGGCAGGAGGAGAAGGGGATGACAGAGGATGAGATGGCTGGATGGCATCACTGACTTGATGGACGTGAGTCTGAGTGAACTCCAGGAGTTGGTGATGGACAGGGAGGCCTGGCGTGCTGCGATTCATGGGATCACAAAGAATCAGACACGACTGAGTGACTGAACTGAACTGAACTTTATTTTTTGGGGCTCCAAATTTTTTGGGCTTTTATTTTTGGGGGCTCCAAAATCACTGCAGATGGTGACTGCAGCCATGAAATTAAAAGACGCTTACTCCTGGAAGGAAAGTTATGTCCAACCTAGATAGCATATTGAAAAGCAGAGACATTACTTTGCCAGCAAAGGTTTGTCTAGTCAAGGCTATGGTTTTTGAATGGCCTATATGGGAAAGAGAAAAAGTATCTTAAAAAGTATATATATGTATGTGTGTGTGTGTGTGTGTGTATGTATAACTGATTCACTTCACTTATGTTTTGAAGCATCCTTCACTAAGAGTAGTTTTAGAGAATTATTATTATCATCACTGTTTAAATAAAGGAGATGAGCCTCAGTTGCCTCAAGGTCTTAAGATTTCAAAACTTACAGTAGGAGAGTTTGCATCAGCCTTCAGGGTTAATGAGTCTTCTCTGAGAAGCTCTGTTCTGGTAAATTCTTTGAGTCCTCAGTACTGTCTCATCTATAAGAGGGCAGGTGCCATTTGTTAACCTGGGGCTTCAGGTTAGGGAGGAGTTTAAAATTTTCAAGAAGAAAGGAATATTGACAAAATCAGATTCTATTAAATTGTGCATGATGTTCTTTAGAAAGACCTAGGTCGAGAAGATCCCCTGGAGAAGGGATAGCTACCCATTCCAGTATTCTTGGGCCTCCCTTATGGCTCAGCTGGTAAAGAATCTGCCTGCAATGTGGGAGACCTGGGTCCAGTATTCTGGCCTGGAGAATTCCATGTATTGTATAGTCCATGGGGTTGCAAGGAGTCGGACACAACTGAGTGACTTTTACTTTTTCACCCACTTCCCTTCACTGGAGTTTGGAAGCAGAACCAGTGGGAGCAGTGGGCATGCCTGCTGGCCCCTGGCAGCCTCTACAGCACAAGTGAGATGAGATGGGCAGTGCTAGGAATTGTTGTAGTTGTGTAGTCTCTAAGTCATGTCTGACTCTCTTGTGACCCATAGACTATAGCCTTCCAGGCTCCTCTGTCCATGGGATTTCCCAGGCAAGAATACTGGAGTGAGTTGCCATTTTCTTCTCCAGGGGAGCTTTCCGACACTGGGATTGAACCTTCATCTCTTGCATCGCAGACAGATTCTTTACCACTAAGCCACCTGGGAAGTCCGTGCTGGAAATAGCCTGGATTAAAACTTATCTCTTGGAAACAGAATCCTTTCTCCAGGTATTTGTATCCACCATGGAGTCACCAGCATGATATATAGAGATTGAGAAAATTTAAAGAAATATCAGATCAGTGTTTTGTTTGTTTCTGCTTTTGTGCTGGCGGCTGGCTCAGGTGAAAGTGAGTCAGTACTGCATAGGTGACCCACCTCCTCAGGAGTCCTGAAAAGCCAGATAAAGCCCACATCCCTTTCTGCCTTGTGATGATGTCTAGGCCAGCTCGGCTTTGGCTTCTGTTTCTTGTGGGGCTGAGCTTCCTAGTGCTGTGGACAGCAGCTGGGCCGCTAGGACGGCTTCACTCATGGGGTAGGCGGCCAGCCACCAGCTGACACACCTCTGTTCGTCTCTTTATGGATGCATCCTTCAGAAGTCTAGCTCAGCTTCACGTCTCCAAGTGCAGCAAGAGGCGGAAAACTAGGAGTAAGCACTTTTAAGCACGTCTAAGCCTCTGTTTGCTTACCATTTGCTTACTGAACCTTGCCAAATCCTATTTCTCAAACACCAACAAGTCCCATAATATATGCTGATGGAATTAATTTTTTAGAACTCTTAACTATGAAATTTTCAAACCTAAACAAATAGAGAAAGTAGTATAATGAACCTCCGGGTATGTGTGATCCAGCTTCAATAATTATTTACAGTCTGTCTTAGTGCTAAATGATTATTTTAAACTAAATGCTGTAGCACAGACTGCTAGTTCTCCCCAAATCTGTTCACCTTTTCTTCTATAACGACAGAAGCCCAGATTTGTATTCTAAAATAGAGACTGAGTTTTCAATTCTAACTTGTAGCTAAGTGTGACTATGTGATTCATTTCTAAGGAGACATGAGCAGCCAGGTGGCAGGTGTCACTCCCAGGTGTATCCTTTATTGGGAGGAACAGGGCACGTCCTTCCCTTTTCCCCATCCACTTGTGTCTTCTGTGGACAAGGAAAGGAACCTGTGATGAACCAGAGACAAAGGTTGTGCCTTAATGATGGGAAAGCAGCAAAAGAGAAAGTGGCCAGTTCTCTGAAGATTTGTAGAATTGATCTGTGACACCAGGTGGGATGTTATGCGAAAGAGCAATAGACATCTAGTTTATGATGTTTGGCCCTCTAGCTTAAACCATACTTTACCTGAGTCTCTGTTACCAGCACAAAAATGAATGTCCTAACCAATAATCTTAATAAACTATCCTATAAGGTTTGGAGAGTAAAAATCTGATCACATATGTTAATGCCACATCCTTGACATGGTGGTGTCTACTACATTTGAGCTCAGTAGTCATATTACAGTTTCTCCTGTTCTTGTTTAACAAATATTTCCCTAGTGATCTCTTGCTTGAAAACTAGGTATATTTGCTCATTATCACAGCGTTTCTTTTTCTATATTATTCAACTCTAAATATCGTCCCTACAAACCCACCCTTTCCATAGTCCTTGGGCAAATGCACGTTGTTTTGAAGAGTAGCATGGCTGGTATTATGGAAGCAAAATCTGATTTGATGATCTGATGGGTGAGTTTGAAGCCAGACAAGGTGGCAACAGCGAAGAGATGAAGTACATAAAAGAAGAGCAGGAAGTGAGGCATCATGGAACCAGAGGTTTTAGGATGTGGCAGTGAGTGGGGTCAGATACCAGCAGCCTCTTACTAGTACCAGCATTTTGTGGTGGGTGGGACTTCTTGCTCAGAGGAATGGTAATACTTAGGGAGGGTGAAAGCATCAAGGAGATAACTTGAGAAGTCTTTGGATAAAATGTTCAAGTTAGATCTTGTGGAGAGAGAAATATAAAACAGGCTGACAATAGTTCACGTACTTGTAATCATGTGGGTGAGAGGAGCTGAAAGTACAGAAAGAATGACCGCAGTGAGTGGAAGGGCTTGGCTGAAGCCCCCCTGTAGCCTTGGCTTTAAGAGACATCAGCTGATTATAATAGCACTATAAGGAGAAAAATGTCTGCAAGCGAAGTAAAGGGTAATTAGAAGTAGGGCCACCTGTTCCTGTTAGTTTTTCCCCTGAGGGAAGGTCTGGAGAGGAGTTTGAAAGAAACCTCACAATCAGGAACAGGGGAGGAATTTGAGTTGGTATTAAGGACTTTGGGTGCTGTGTTCTGGAGAGAGCTGACTTTTCACTTCTGCTGACCTTGACTGGAGCCTGTGCAGGGAACAAGGAACGTAGTGGCATGTCTGTGTTCTGTTGCGTGGTCCACTGTGGCAATGCTGCTTGGAGGGAATCCTGAACCCTGGGCTATAAAAGGTGCATCTGCCGTCCTGGCAGCTCGGCTTCCTCTCGCTGCCCTAATGGATTGGACTTGTCCAAAAGGAGCAGCAGAACAGGGAGGCAACGACGGAATGTAACAGTCTTCTCTACCCAGGAATCGAACCTGGGTCTACCTGCATTGCGAGCAGATGCTTTACCGTCTGAGCCACGAGGGAAGCCCGAGTCAATCAACGGAGGGATGAAAACAGGTGATAGGAAAGTGAAAATCTCCCCATCTTTTCTATCAATCTTGCACTATACCTTGTGTCTGCCCTAAGTGCTGTTTGAGTACAAGGCTGAGGCTGTCGAGCTCAACAGAGCGGAGTAGCACGTGTGGCTGATTAGTCCCATCTGCCGTGAGCGTTCCAGGGAGGTTGTCTGCATGGACATATTTGCCGTCTCTGCACTAACTTATTGGAGAAGAAAATGGCAACCCACTCCAGTGTTCTTGCCTGGAGAATCCCAGGGACCGGGAAGCCTGGTGGGCTGCCGTCTATGGGGTCGCACAGAGTCGGACACGACTCAAGTGACTTAGCAGCGGCAGCAGCACTAACTTATTATTTTTTAATAATAGAGACTGAAATATTTCAGATAATTTTTCCTTTTATAATTGAACATAGAAAGGGCTTTCCAGGTGGCGCAAGTGGTAAAGAATCTGCCTGCCAATGCAGGAGACATAAGAGACATGGGTTCAAGCCCTGGGTCTGGAAGATTCCCTAGAGAAGAACATGGCAACCCACCCCAGTACTCTTGCCTGGAAAATTCCATGGACAGAGGAGCCTGGTAGGCTACAATCCATGGGGTCGCAAAGAGTCAGACACAATCGAGGGACTGAACACACAGCACACACACACACAAATTGAACATACTTTAAATTTGAGAACAGTGGAATTCTGTCCAAATAAAAGATTGGATATACTAATATCAAAAAGTATATATATGTAACTTAGAGAAAGGATTTGTTTTATTTACAAATTTCATCCAGTAACCTTTGCCTTAAATTCACTGAAATTGTGGTTCAGTTTTTATCAAATATGAGCAAATGAAATAACATTTTATATAAAACTATTAGGGAAAGAACTCTAGGGCAATGACTATGCCTCCTCAGAATCAGAAGCAAGAATATTCTTTGTAGTTTTAAAATGCATAATTGAATTATAACATATATAGGGAAAGTGTGGAATTTAGATAAGTGGAATCAAAGAGCAGGAACCCATCTGTGTCTGTTACTTTCGCCCCTTATTATGTCAGTGAGATGCGTCAACACGGTTATGTGTTATTTGTATTTCTTTTATTCTCACTTGCTATGTATTGTAGTTTTCACCACAGTTTAATGAAGCACTCTTTCATTGATGGATACTTTGGTTTTTTGTTTTTGTAAACATATACATCAAATTTTGTTGGCATATACACCAAATTTAATGCAATTTCTGGGTCATATGATAAACTTTAGCTTAATAGATACTGTCAAACATTTTATCCAGTGTATTTGTACAGACTTTATAGTCTCAGTTGTGACAATTCATTTTTTTCCCCCACATTTTACTAACATTTGATATTGTCTGCTTTTTAAAAATTTAGCCACTCTGTTGGGTGTATAGTAATTTTGCACTGTGGTTTTGATTTACGTTTTTCTGAAAATTAATAAAATTGAATCCCATTTTTTAAAAAGTGTGTATAGCAAGTTTGATTTTCTAAATACAAGGCAAAATAATTTCATTGTGTTACACGTGAACATACGACATTGAGATTTCAGTCTATTACCTTGAGATTTCAGCTAGTACATTGATTTCAGTACAATTTCAGACTCATGGGTGAATCTGAGGTCTGAAGATAAAGTGATTTGCCCTAGGAAGTCACATTTCCTCTGTACCAGTAGAGGTCAAAGGTAATCACTTAAAGGGAAATATAGAAGAGATTCCAGTGGTGTTTGTTCTTCAAATCCATTCCAATGCGTAGTTCAATTGTCTCTTTAAAATGTAAACCTGCTGTTTCATTTTTCTTAAAATCACAATTTATTGTAGTGTCATCTTGATTTTCTTAAGGTCATGGTCACATAAGCAGATATTTATTTTAGTGGCTCAATATTCATTTTAATGGCTCAATAAAGCCTGAATTAGTAAAAAAGTGATTCACCTTAGAGAAAGCTTATAATAGTAAAACACGTTACAAGCATATATGGCAGAAATAATGAAAATGGTTCATGAACATTCTTGTAATATTTAAAGAGAAATGAAACCTTCGAGGGCTCTATTAATGTTGCAAATAAGGGACTCTTTATAGCATGCAAGGGACATACCTCTTTCTAAAGTGCTTTAATTGATGCTGTATCTTCATTTAGTGTTAAAAACTACTCATTGGTGATTGTGGTTATGATTCACAAAACTTTGGAGGCTGTATTAAATGCTGTTCAGATGCTACAGCAGCTATATTGCTGCTTCCTGAGGAAAAGTCTAGTTTTGTTTCAATTTGCTTCCAAGTCAAAATTAAGGTAGTTTTTGATTTAAGTGAAAGCTCTGCTTAGGTGCTTGCCTCTGTTTTCAGCCTTAACACCTTTTACCTGATTTTTACATAATATAAAGCCTTCCATCAAATGAAAACAAATTGCACCAAAAGTGCTGTGCTAAACGTGTTTCACATATTATTTGATGTAATCCCATCAGAGCCCTATGAAAGAGGTATTGTTATTACCTCATTTCACAGATAGAGAAGCTGAGGCACTTGGAATTTAGGTAACTTACCCAAAGTTATATAGCTAGAAGATTTTGAAGCTGAGATTTGAATTCAGCCTTGGCTGGCTCTGACAAGTACTAACTTGTGCATCCTTGGGTTCACTAATTTAACTATCTGGGTCTCTGTTTCTTCATCTGAAGAAATGAGATAATATTGACAACATTGGATTATTGTGAAAATGATTACAGACGAAGATAGTAAAGGGCTTAGTATGTGCATGTGAGCACTGTACAAGAACTCTACTCATTATTATTATTATTACTATTTACTATTAGTAGTAGTATTATTATCATCAGTTATCATTATGGATCAGGTAAATTTCCAGGTGCTTACTAGGACTCAGCAAGGTAGTTATTACTTGCCCATTGTCTTATCAATTAGTGTGAAACCATTCTTTCCCAGAACTGACTTACTCAAAACATTTCTCCTTGTTGTACCCAATCTTGTAACCCTGTCTCTTCATTTACTGGCTATTAACTCAACTGAGATGTCTCCAGCCAGAAACTGAGAAAATCTTTGTATTCCAAGGCAGATGGGAGTCCTCTTTGAGCTCTCGGTTTCCCAGCTCCAAACATATGTCCTCCTGAAAGAAGATGCACCTGAGGGACGGGTGTGTGGCGCCTGCCTTCCATCTCCCCTCCCAGGCAGTCTGCCTTCTGTCACTGTATCTGGTGGGACCACCAGGACACTACACACCTGACATTAGCTTGTTTAGGCTTTTGGAAATTGCTGTCCCTGAATCATTGTGTGTCTTTGCCTCCAGCTTCTATGAAGATCGCTTCAAGACCTTTTGAAATTTATCATTGCTTTTGTTTCTGAGAACATTTCCCTCCATAGCACTTGGTGTCCTTTTATAGAGTCCTACTTGACACAGTTTTTCTGGGAAAAGCTTTGCTTGTGCCCAGGAACTGTTAAGTTTACTTTTTTCTCATACTAAGAATTTTGTAATTGCTTGTCTTACACTTTTCAATAAAGAAGCTTAGAATCAAATGTAAAGCTAAACTATGACCGTTATCTTAGAATATAGGTTATAAGTGTTCTTGTAACAGGCTGCTGGAGAAAGGATGTTGTTTTTTTAAATTATTCTATTTTATTTTATTTTTTAACTTTACAATATTGTATTGGTTTTGCCATATATCAAAATAAATCTGCCACAGGTATACACGTGTTCCCCATCCTGATCCCTCTTCCCTCCTCCCTCCCCGTACCATCCCTCTGGATCGTCCCAGTGCACCAGCCCCAAACATCCAGTATCATGCATCGAACCTGGACTGGCGATTCGTTTCATATATGATATTATACATGTTTCAATGCCATTCTCCCAAATCATCCCACCCTCTCCCTCTCCCTCTCCCACAGAGTTCAAAAGACTGTTCTATACATGAGTGTCTCTTTTGCTGTCTTGTATGCAGGGTTATTGTTACCATCTTTCTAAATTCCATATATATGCGTTAGTATACTATATTGGTGTTTTTCTTTCTGGCTTACTTCACTCTGTATAATAGGCTCCAGTTTCATCCACCTCATTAGAACTGATTCAAATGTATTCTTTTTAATGGCTGAGTAATACTCCATTGTGTATATGTATCACTGCTTTCTTATCCATTCATCTGCTGATGGACATCTAGGTTGCTTCCATGTCCTAGCTATTATAAACAGTGCTGCGATGAACATTGGGGAACACGTATCTCTTTCAATTCTGGTTTCCTCGGTGTGTATGCCCAGGAGTGGGATTGCTGGGTCATATGGCAGTTCTAGTTCCAGATTTTTAAGGAACCTCCACACTGTTCTCCATAGTGGCTGTACTAGTTTGCATTCCCACCAACAGTGTAAGAGGCTTCCCTTTTCTCCACACCCTCTCCAGCATTTATTGCTTGTAGACTTTTGGATCGCAGCCATTCTGACTGGCGTGAAATGGTACCTCATAGTGGTTTTGATTTGCATTTCTCTGATAATGAGTGATGTTGAGCATCTTTTCATGTGTTTGTTAGCCATCTGTATGTCTTCTTTGGAGAAATGTCTATTTAGTTCTTTGGCCCATTTTTTGATTGGGTCATTTATTTTTCTGGAATTGAGCTGCAGGAGTTGCTTGTATATTTTTGAGATTAGTTGTTTGTCAGTTACTTCATTTGCTATTATTTTCTCCCATTCTGAAGGCTGTCTTTTTACCTTGCTTATAGTCTCCTTTGTTGTGCAGAAGCTTTTAATTTTAATTAGGTCCCATTTGTTTATTTTTGCTTTTATTTCCAATATTCTGGGAGGTGGGTCATAGAGGATCCTGCTGTGATGTGAAAGGATGTTTAAAGACAGTAGAATTTTGTGAAAGCTTTCCTGAACATAAACTTTTGTTTGGGATTTTATGTTATGATATTTTATCTTATGTTACTTAATGGCTGCTCTGTGCAACTTGTGAGTCTTAGTTCCCCAACCAGAGATTGAACCTGGGCCCTTGGCAATGAGAGTGTGGAGTCCTAACCACTGAACTGCCAAGGAATTCCCTGGGATAAATTTAAATGTATGGAAGTTTCAAAGATCACATGACCTGCATAATAAGACCTATGTCATAGTTCACCCTATGCACCGTGTGGTATGTTGTATTCCGACATGTGTGATCGTTCCCTCTACCACATGGTATGTAGTTCACATGATACCATTGTGTAGAGTAAGTGGCTTACCGTACATACGACTGCTCTGGGTATTAGCTCGATATTGTGAATGGTTTATATTATGGGTATTAGTTTATACTATGTGAAGTTCACAAAACTCCATTGTGTGGTGATTCTCACAGTACATAGTTGAGAGGTGCTGGATTTAGCGGTATTATATGTGACAGAGTCACGAGCAGAGCTCTTAAATTGATTGTAGGAAAAAGAGAGCCTTTCCCGTTTATACCTTGAAGAGTCTTGTGGACAGAACAGTTATTTTTAGCATTTATATAGTTTTTTCTGCCAAATCTGTAAGTCACAATTTCAAAATACAGCTAAGCACCAGGCATGCTTCAGGGAGCTCCCAGGTGAAAGCTTCTAGTTAAATCATCTGAGTATGGCCTAGGAGAAGCTGTTATGTGGAACTTCATTGAGGGACAAGGAAGGGAACCATTATTCTTGAATTTGTGATCATCCAAGTCTTAATCATAGGGTTTTAAGGGTCCATCCACAACACAAGGTCTGAATTTGGCTCTGGCTGTGTTGACCCCATAAGCTATGGCTGAAGCTTTGTACTTCTAGCACCCAAACCATGGCCTCACCCACAAGGGCTGGAATATTTGCTTAATAGCCAGTACAATTTGGGATGGAAAATAGAATACAAAATGGGTACAGATAGGTCTGTGGGTTAGTTTTATTAGTACATTCTTAAGATTCACTGAAAGACCTTCCGGGGGCAAAGTCTGAAGTGCCCTAGAGGTGCATGGGGAAATATTCAAAGAAGCAGAAGTTAGTGCTGAATTTGGGGCTAATGAAGGTCAACACTGGACAGCTTGGAGTGCTGAGCCTCTCTGAGCCCCACGACCCTGGCTGACCATTGACTTGATGGCTAAGCCCGATGGGTTAAAAAAAACAAAAACCCGGGGAATGTAGGTGAAGAATACTAATCACCTCCCTGTAATCCAAGAGGAGGAACTTCCTGGAAACAAGACTGACCTCAGGGGCTGGGGTGACTCATCAGCTTGGTGTTTGATAATGGCTGGTGTGGATCTTCTGGGGTCCTGTTTCCTTACCCTATCTGTTCAGTGCAATGAGGCTGCGTAAGGTTGACTTTTCTGCAGCCTGAACCTCAGGGCAACTGTAGCAAGGCAGCCTATTGTCGCTATGCACCTAACCCCATACTCCAGGCCAGCTTTTAAATCAGTCTCCATCTATCTGAATCGTCTGTGTCTTGCAAAGATTCAGTTTCAGATAGTGAGGATATGGCTTTAAGGTATTAGCTTTCTAAAGTTCCAGGGCTTCATGTAGCTTACTATAGTTTTAATTTTGACCTATATATGGCTTGTGTATAATTAATGTCTGTTTTCCTGATTAGTAAATAAGTTCCATGGGGAGTGAGGTGGTGAGCACACATGTGTTTTGATTCCCAGTGCCTGGCCCAATGTCACAAGAGTACACATACAATTTGTCAAAGAAAATGAGTCAGTAAGTCTTAGAAACTCTTATCTTCTCTTCGGACTTGGCTACCTTCTCCTCTCTTGGAGTCCTCTTGCAAAGGTCTGTAGAGTTCCCTTGACCACTCCACCAAAGTAACCAACTCTGAATCAGTCCTTCAACCAAGATTTCTAACCCCAGTAAAGCCAACCAGTCCCAAAGAAAGGCAATGCCAAAGAATGCTCAAACTACCGCACAACTGCACTCATCTCACACACTAGTAGAGTAATGCTTAAAATTCTCTAAGCCAGGCTTCAGCAATATGTGAACCGTGAACTTCCAGATGTTCAAGCTGGGGTTTTAGAAAAGGCAGAGGAACCAGAGATCAAATTGCCAACATCTGCTGGATCATGGAAAAAGCAAGAGAGTTCCAGAAAAACATCTATTTCTGCTTTATTGACTATGCCAAAGCCTTTGTCTGTGTGGATCACAATAAACTGTGGAAAATTCTGAAAGAGATGGGCATACCAGATCACCTGACCTGCCTCTTGAGAAATCTGTATGCAGGTCAGGAAGTAACAGTTAGAACTGGACATGGAACAACAGACTGGTTCCAAATAGGAAAAGGAGTACATCAAGGCTGTATATTGTTGCCCTACTTATTTAACTTATATGCAGAGTACATCATGAGAAATGCTGGGCTGGAGGAAGCACAAGCTGGAATCAAGATTGCCAGGAGAAATATCAATAATCTCAGCTATGCAGATGACCACCCTTATGGCAGAAAGTGAAGAAGAACTAAAGAGCCTCTTGATGAAACTGAAAGAGGATAGTGAAAAAGTTGGCTTAAAGCTCAACATTCAGAAAACTGAGATCATGGCATCCGGTCCCATCACTTCATGGCAAATAGATGGGGAAACAGAGGAAACAGTGTCAGACTTTATTTTTCTGGGCTCCAAAATCATTGCAGATGGTGATTGCAGCCATGAAATTAGAAGACACTTACTCCTTTGAAGGAAAGTTATGACCAACCTAGACAGCATATTAAAAAGCAGAGACATTACTTTGTCAACAAAAGTCAAGGCTATGGTTTTTCCTGTGGTCATGTATGGATGTGAGAGTTAGTAAGCGCTGAAGAATTGATGCTTTTGAACTGTGGTGTTGGAGAAGACTCTTGAGAGTCCCCTGGACTGCAAGGAGATCCAACTAGTCCATTCTAAAGGAGATCAGTCCTGGGTGTTCATTGGAAGGACTGATGTTGAAGCTGAAACTCCAATACTTTGGCCACCTGATGCGAAGAGCTGACTCATTGGAAAAGACCCTGATGCTGGGAAAGATTGAGGGCAGGAGGAGAAGGGGACACCAGAGGATGAGATGGTTGGATGGCATCATTGACTCAATGGACATGGGTTTGGGTGGACTCCGGGAGTTGGTGATGGACAGGGAGTCCTTGCATACTGCAGTTCATGGGTCTCAAAGAGTCGGACACGACTGAGTGACTGAACTGAACTGAAAGCCAACCACACATCACAGTGTCCCTACCTGAGTAGATGTAGCCCTGTGTTACTGCATCCCATTCCATGAAAAGTCCTGAGTTTTCCCAATTTTTTCCCCATGACTCCTTACTTCATGCTTTGTGATTGCGTCTTATTGCCAAATCTGGCTGTGAACTTATTTCTCCCAAATACCCTTAACATGCCTTCATAAACAAACCTATATGCATTTTTTAAAAAGCATTTATTTTATATTGGAGTATAGGTGATTTATAATGTGTTGGTTTCAGGTGTACAGCAGTGATTCAGTTATAATTTACCTATATCCATTCTTTTTCAGACTTTTTCCCACATAGGTTATTACAGAATATTTATAGAGTTCCCCTGTGCCATACAGTAGGTTTTGTTGATTATCTACTTTATATATAGTAATGTATATATGTTAACCCCAAATTCCTAATTTAATCTCTCCCCTCCATCTTTCCCCTTTAGTAACCATAAGATTGTTTTCTATGTCTGTGAGTCTGTTTCTGTTTTGTAAATAAGTTTGTTTGTATAATTTTTTAGATTGCACATATCAGTGATATCATATGATAGTTGTCTTCCTCAATCTGACTTCCTTCATTTGGTATGATAATCTCTAGTTGCCTCCACATTGCTGCAAATGGCATTATTTCATTCTTTTTCTTTTTTTTAATTTTACTTAACTTTACAATATTGTATTGGTTTTGTCATATATCAAAATGAATCTGCCACAGGTATACATGTGCTCCCCATCCTGAACCCTCCTCCCTCCTCCCTCCCCATACCATCCCTCTGGGTCGTCCCAGTGCACCAGCCCCAAGCACCCAGTATCGTGCATTGAACCTGGACTGGTGACTTGTTTCATATATGATATTATACATATTTCAATGCCATTCTCCCAAATCATCCCACCCTCTCCCTCTCCCACAGAGTTCAAAAGACTGTTCTATACATGAGTGTCTCTTTTGCTGTCTCACATACAGGGTTATCGTTACCATCTTTCTAAATTCCATATATATGCGTTAGTATACTGTATTGGCATTTTTCTTTCTGGCTTACTTCACTCTGTATAATAGGCTCCAGTTTCATCCACCTCATTAGAACTGATTCAAATGTATTCTTTTTAATGGCTGAGTAATACTCCATTGTGTATATGTACCACTGCTTTCTTATCCATTTGTCTGCTGATGGACATCTAGGTTGCTTCCATGTCCTGGCTATTATAAACAGTGATGCGATGAACATTGGGGAACACGTATCTCTTTCCCTTCTGGTTTCTTCAGTGTGTATGCCCAGCAGTGGGATTGCTAGGTCATAAGGCAGTTCTATTTCCAGTTTTTTAAGGAATCTCCACACTGTTCTCCATAGTGGCTGTACTAGTTTGCATTCCCACCAACAGTGTAAGAGGTTCGCTTTTCTCCACACCCTCTCCAGCATTTATTGCTTGTAGACTTTTGGATCGCAGCCATTCTGACTGGCGTGAAATGGTACCTCATAGTGGTTTTGAATTGCATTTCTCTGATAATGAGTGATGTTGAGCATCTTTTCATGTGTTTGTTAGACATCTGTATGTCTTCTTTGGAGAAATGTCTATTTAGTTCTTTGGCCCATTTTTTGATTGGGTCGTTTATTTTTCTGGAATTGAGCTGCAGGAGTTGCTTGTATATTTTTGAGATTAGTTGTTTGTCAGTTGCTTCATTTGCTATTATTTTCTCCCATTCTGAAGGCTGTCTTTTCACCTTGCTTATAGTCTCCTTTGTTGTGCAGAAGCTTTGAAGTTTAATTAGGTCCCACTTGTTTATTTTTGCTTTTATTTCCAATATTCTGGGAGGTGGGTCATAGAGGATCCTGCTGTGATGTATGTCGGAGAGTGTTTTGCCTATGTTCTCCTCTAGGACTTGTATAGTTTCTGGTCTTATGTTTAGATCTTTAATCCATTTTGAGTTTATTTTTGTGTATCGTGTTAGAAAGTGCTCTAGTTTCATTCTTTTACAAGTGATTGACCAGTTTTTCCAGCACCACTTGTTAAAGAGATTGTCTTTAATCCATTGTATATTCTTGCTTCCTTTGTCAAAGATAAGGTGTCCGTATGTTTATGGATTTATCTCTGGGCTTTCTATTTTGTTCCATTGATCTATATTTCTGTCTTTGTGCCAGTACCATACTGACTTGATGATTGTGGCTTTGTAGTAGAGCCTGAAGTCAGGCAGGTTGATTCCTCCAGTTCCATTCTTCTTTCTCAAGATAGCTTTGGCTATTCGAGGGTTTTTGTATTTTCATACAAATTGTGAAATTATTTGTTCTAGCTCTGTGAAGAATACCGTTGGTAGCTTGATAGGGATTGCATTGAATCTATAGATTGCTTTGGGTAGTATACTCATTTTCACATATTGATTCTTCCAATCCATGAACATGGTATATTTCTCCATCTATTAGTGTCGTCTTTGATTTCTTTCACCAGTGTTTTATAATTTTCTATATATAGGTCTTTAGTTTCTTTAGATAGATATATTCCTAAGTATTTTATTCTTTTCATTGCAATGGTGAATGGAATTGTTTCCTTAATTTCTCTATTTTCTCATTATTAGTGTATAGGAATACAAGGGATTTCTGTGTGTTGATTTTATATCCTGCAACTTTACTATATTCATTGATTAGTTCTAGTAATTTTCTGGTGAAGTCTTTAGGGTTTTCTATGTAGAGGATCATGTCATCTGCAAACAGTGAGACTTTTACTTCTTTTCCAATTTGGATTCCTTTTATTTCTTTTTCTGCTCTGATTGCTGTGGCCAAAACTTCCAAAACTATGTTGAATAGTAATGGTGAAAGTGGGCACCCTTGTCTTGTTCCTGACTTTAGAGGAAATGCTTTCAATTTTTCACCATTGAGGATAATGTTTGCTGTGGGTTTGTCATATACAGTTTTTATTATGTTGAGGTATGTTCCTTCTATTCCTGCTTTCTGGAGAGTTTTTATCATAAATGGATGTTGAATTTTGTCAAAGGCTTTCTCTGCATCTATTGAGATAATCATATGGTTTTCATTTTTCAATTTGTTAATGTGCTGTATTACATTGATTGATTTGCAGATATTGAAGAATCCTTGCATCCCTGGGATAAAGCCCATACACCATAAAAAGATCATGGTGTATGATCTTTTTAATGTGTTGTTGGATTCTGATTGCTAGAATTTTGTTAAGGATTTTTGCATCTATGTTCATCAGTGATATTGGCCTGTAGTTTTCTTTTTTGTGTGGCATCTTTGTCAGGTTTTGGTATTAGGGTGATGGTGGCCTCATAGAATGAGTTTGGAAGTTTACCTTCCTCTGCCATTTTCTGGAAGAGTTTGAGTAGGATAGGTGTTAGCTCTCCTCTAAATTTTTGGTAGAATTCAGCTGTGAAGCCGTCTGGACCTGGGCTTTTGTTTGCTGGAAGATTTCTGATTACAGTTTCAATTTCCATGCTTGTGATGGGTCTGTTAAGATTTTCTATTTCTTCCTGGTCCATTTTGGAAAGTTGTACTTTTCTAAGAATTTGTCCATTTCTTCCACGTTGTCCATTTTATTGCCATATAATTGCTCATAGTAGTCTCTTATGATCCTTTGTATTTCTGTGTTGCCTGTTGTGATCTCTCCATTTTCATTTCTAATTTTATTGATTTGATTTTTCTCCTTTTGTTTCTTGACGAGTCTGACTAATGGTTTGTCAATTTTATTTATCTTTTCAAAGAACCAGCCATTGGCTTTGTTGATTTTTGCTATGGTCTCTTTTGTTTCTTTTGCATTTATTTCTGCCCAATTTTTAAGATTTCTTTCCTTCTACTAAGCCTGGGGTTCTTCATTTCTTCCTTTTCTAGTTGCTTTAGGTGTAGAGTTAGATTATTTATTTGACTCTTTTCTTGTTTCTTGAGGTATGCCTATATTGCTATGAACTTTCCCCTTAGGACTGCTTTTACAGTGTCCCACAGGTTTTGTGTTGTTGTGTTTTGATTTTCATTTGTTTCTATGCAAATTTGATTTCTTTTTTGATTTCTTCTGTGATTTGTTGGTTATTCAGCAGCGTGTTGTTCAGCCTCCATATGTTGGAATTTTTAGTAGTTTTTCTCCTGTAATTGAGATCTAATCTTACTGCATTGTGGTCAGAAAAGATGCTTGGAATGATTTCAATTTTTCTGAACTTACCAAGGCTAGATTTATGGCTCAGGATGTGATCTATCCTGGAGAAGGTTCCGTGTGCGCTTGAGAAAAAGGTGAAATTCATTGTTTTGGGATGAAATGTCCTATAGATATCTATTAGGTCTAACTGGTCTTTTGTATCGTTTAAAGTTTGTGTTTCCTTGTTAATTTTCTGTATAGTTGATCTATCCATAGGTGCGAGTGGGGTATTAAAGTCTCCCACAAAAAAAATAAAAAATAAAGTCTCCCACTATTATTGTGTTATTGTTAATTTCTCCTTTCATACTTGATAGTATTTGTCTTACATATTGCAGTGCTCCTATGTTGGGTGCATATATATTTATAATTGTTATATCTTCTTCTTGGATTGATCCTTTGATCATTATGTAGTGACCTTCTCTGTCTCTTTTCACAGCCTTTGTTTTAAAGTCTATTTTATCTGATATGAGTGTTGCTACTCCTGCTTTCTTTTGGTCCCTATTTGCATGGAAAATGTTTTTCCAGCCCTTCACTTTCAGTCTGTATGTGTCCCCTGTTTTGAGGTGGGTCTCTTGTAGACAACATATGTAGGGGTCTTGTTTTTGTATCCATTCAGCCAGTCTTTGTCTTTTGGTTGGGGCATTTAACCCATTTACGTTTAAGGTAATTATTGATAAGTATGATCCCGTTGCCATTTACTTTATTGTTTTGGGTTCAAATTTATACACCCTTTTTGTGTTTCCTGTCTAGAGAATATCCTTTAGTATTTGTTGGAGAGCTGGTTTGGTGGTGCTGAATTCTCTCAGCTTTTGCTTGTCTGTAAAGCTTTTGATTTTTCCTTCATATTTGAATGAGATTCTTGCTAGGTACAATAATCTGGGCTGTAGGTTATTTTCTTTCATCACTTTAAGTATGTCTTGCCATTCCTTCCTGGCTTGGAGAGTTTCTAGTGAAAGATCAGCTGTTATCCTTATGGGAATTCCCTTGTGTGTTATTTGTTGTTTTTCCCTTGCTGCTTTTAATATTTGTTCTTTGTGTTGGATCTTTGTTAATTTGATTAATATGTGTCTTGGGGTGTTTCACCTTGGGTTTATCCTGTTTGGGACTCTCTGGGTTTCTCGGACTTGAGTGATTATTTCCTTCCCCATTTTAGGGAAGTTTTCAACTATTATCTCCTCAAGTATTTTCTCATGGTCTTTCTTTTTGTCTTCTTCTTCTGAGACCCCTATGATTCGAATGTTGTAGCGTTTAATATTGTCCTGGAGGTCTCTGAGATTGTCCTCATTTCTTTTAATTCGTTTTTCCTTTTTCCTCTCTGATTCATTTATTTCTACCATTCTATCTTCCAATTCACTAATCCTATCTTCTGCCTCTGTTATTCTACTATTTGTTGCCTCCAGAGTGTTTTTTATCTCATTTATTGCATTATTCATTATATATTGACTCTTTTTTATTTTTTCTAGGTCCTTGTTAAACCTTTCTTGCATCTTCTCAATCCTTGTCTCCACGCTATTTATCTTTGATTCCATTTTGATTTCAAGATTTTGGATCAATTTCACTATCATTATTCGGAATTCTTTATCAGGTAGATTCCCTATCTCTTCCTCTTTTGTTTGGTTTGGTGGGCATTTATCCTGTTCCTTTACCTGCTGGGTATTCCTCTGTCTCTTCATCTTGTTTAAATTGCTGAGTTTGGGGTATCCTTTCTGTATTCTGGCAGTTTGTGGAGTTCTCTTTATTGTGGCATTTCCTCACTGTGTGTGGGTTTGTACAGGTGGCTTGTCAAGGTTTCTAGGTTAGGGAAGCTTGTGTCGGTGTTCTGGTGGGTGGAGCTGGATTTCTTCTTTCTGGGGTGCAATGAAGTGTCCAGTAATGAGTTATGAGATGTCCATGGTTTTGGGGTGACTTTGGGCTGTATATTGGAGCTCAGGGCTGTGTTCCTGTGTTGCTGGAGAATTTGCTTGGTATGTCTTGCCCTGGAACTTATTGGCCCTTGTGTGGTGCTTGGTTTCAGTGTAGGTATGGAGGCATTTGATGAGCTCCTGTCAGTTAATGTTCCCTGGAGTCAGGGTTTGGACTTAGGCCTTCTGCTTCCAGTTATAGGTCTTATTTTTACAGTAGTCTCAAAACTTCTCCTTCTATACAGCACCATTGATAAAACATCTAGGTTAAAGATGAAAAGTTTCTCCACCGTGAGGGTCACCCAGAGAGGTTCACAGTGTTACATGGAGAAGAGAAGAGGGAGGAGGGAGTTAGAGGAGACCTGAATGAGGTGAGGTGGAATCAATAGAGGAGAGAGCGGGCTAGCCAGTAATCACTTCCTCATGTGCACTCCACCACTGGACCGCTCATAGATGTTCACGGAGTTATACAGAGAAGAGAAGAGGGAGGAAGGAGACAGAGGTGGCCAGGAGGATAAAAGGGAGGAATGAAAAGGAGAGAGACAGATCCAGCCAGTAATCAGTTCCCTAAGTGTTCTCCACCATCTGGAACACACAGAAATTCACAGAGTTGGGTAGAGTAGAGAGGGGTTAGGGAGGAGACACAGGTGATGTGGTGGAGAAAAAGGAGAGTCCAAAGGGGGAGAGAGCAGTCAAGCCAGTAATCTCGCTCCCTAGTGAAAAATGGGTACTGAAGATTGGGTTCTTAAAGGTACAAAATTGGTAACAAATACCTAAAAGCAAAAATTAAAAATCTAGAGTAGAGTTTGGAATTTCAAAAATACAATGTTAAAGAAAAGAAGAAGGAAAAGAAAGAGAGAAAAAGAAAACAAACAAACAAAAAAACAAAAAAAACAAATTCACAAAAATTATAAAGAAAATATAGGTACAAAATTGATAACAAATACCAAAAAGCAAAAGTTAAAAATCTAGAGTAGAGTTTGGAATTTCAAAATACAATGTTAAAGAAATGAAGAAGAAAAAGAAAGAGAAAAACAAAAAAACAAAAAGAAAAACAAACAAAGTCACAAAATTTATAAAGAAGATAAAGGTACAAAATTGATAACAAATACCAAAAAGCATAACTGAAAAATGTAGAGTTTGGAGTTTCAGGAATGCGATGTTAAAGAAAAGATGAAGAGAAAGAAAGAGAGAAAAAAAAAGTCACAAAAGTTATAAAAAAAATAGGTACAAAATTGATAACAAATACAAAAAAGCTAAAATTAAAAATCTAAAGCATAGTTTGGAATTTCAAAAATACAATGTTAAAGAAAAGAAGAGAAAAAAAAACAAGGTCACAAAAGTTATAAAAAATATATATATGAAGTTTGCTTTTAAAAAAAAAAGGGTCTTTTTTTGCAAAGTAATAGTAAGTTATAAAAGTGAAATTTAAAGGAGTAATAGAGGACTTAAAAATTTTTTTAAAATAAATAAAAAAAAATGAAAGAATGATCATAAAAATAGTAAAAATATATATAGGACTTTCTCTGATGTTGTTGTGGGTATTGTGGGTTCAGTTTATTTTTGGCTAGTTCCTTGTTCCGGCTTATATTTCTCAAGATCTATAGGCCCCTTCCTATGTAGTTGGTACTAACCACGGGGTTTTAATCTAGTGCCTGTCGCTTCCGAGGCGGTTCCCTCTGTTATAGCTTCTTCTGTTTGCTGGTCTCTTCAGTGTCTGGTTTCCGCCCTGACACAAAGGAGACAGTGGTGGACACTTTTTTTTTTTTTAGGCTCACTTCTTCAGTCACGCTGTGGGGAGGGAGGGACGCTGCAAACAAATAACACTGGCGTGCGCTCGCAGTGCCTCAGCCACACTGGGCCTGCCCCCGCTCACGGTGCGTGTAGCCTCCCTGCCCACACTGCTCAAGCTCTAGGTTGCTCCGCTGGGAACCATCTGCAGCTGGCCCTGGGCTGCCTGCACCTCCCAGGTCTAAGCCGCTCAGGTTCAGGCACTCGGATAGTCCTCAGAGGCACAGACTTGGTTGGGCCTGCGTTTTGTGCCCTTCCCAGGTCCGAACAGCTCAGGTGATGAGGTGTTTGGCAAGCACGGTTGCTGCAACTTATTGCCTCCCCGCCGCTCGGTTATCTGGGTGTACAACCAGCGCACCTTCTCAGGCGGATTTTGACTGTCCAGAACCCCAAGAAGTTTTAGTTAGCAAAGAAGCCTTCTTACAGTTTTATAGATAATGTCTCTCTGGGGCTTAGATTGCCCCCTTCTGGCTCTGGCTGCCTGTCACTGGAGGGGGACAGTCTTCAGCTGGCTATATCTGTACAGTCCTTTGTTTCGTGCACGGGCCTGGTGGTGTCTTAGGTTAGGGCTGCCTTTTTGCGTGGTAGATATCCCACAGTCTGGTTTGCTAGCCCAAATTATTTCGCTCAGGTAGCACTCGGGGTATTCAGGCCAGATCCTTACTCTAAGCAATGCAGCCCCCACCTCCCTGCCCAGCCCCCACTTGCTAGTGGCGTGTGCAGGTGTCTGCGCTGCTTCTCCACTGGGGGACTTACTGTAGGGCTCGTAATCTGTGGGTTTTAGTTGTTTATTTATTTTTCCTCCCTGTTATGTTGCCCTCTGTGCTTCCAAGGCTCGGCACAGATTTGGCAGTGAGAATGTTTCCTGGCATTTGGAAACTTCTCTCTTTTTAAGACTCCCTTCCTGGGATGGAGCTCCATCCCTCCCTCTTTTGTCTCTTTTTTGTCTTTTATATTTTTTCCTACCTCCTTTTGAAGACAATGTGTTGCTTTTCTGGGTGCCTGATGTCCTCTGCCAGCATTCATAAGTTGTTTTGTGGAATCTACTCGGCGTTTAAATGTTCTTTTGATGAATTTGTGGGGGAGAAAGTGTTCTCCCCATCCCATTCCTCCACCATCTTAGCTCCTCCTCCCTATTTCATTCTTTTTATGGCTAAGTAATACTGCATTGCATACATGTACCACACTTTCTTTATCCATTCATCAGTCAATGGACATTTAGGTTGCTTCCATGTCTTGTCTGGGAAATAATGCTGCAGTGAACACTGGGGTGTAGGTATCTTTTCAAATTATGGTTTTCTCTGGATATATGCCCAGGAGTGGGCTTCAGGGAGGATTACTGGGTCATATGGTAGCTCTGTTTTTAGTTTTTTAAGGCACCTCCATACTATTCTCCATAGTGACTGCACCAACTTAGATTCCCACCAAGAATGTAGGAGGCTACATGCTTTCTCTGTCACTAGATGCCCCAGGAAAGTCCTGGGGCCTGAGAATGGATTGTAGGCAACATGGGCTGATATTCTCTTTCCCCCATCCCTCTTCCTTCTTTTTCTTGGTATGCTGTTTCTTCAAAGCAGTACACCAACATTGGTGTCACCGAACACTTGGAATAACATTACACTGAATCTGAGATGCTCTGGTCCTCTCACCTTCTTGGTTTAGCAGCTTTCTCACAACACACTGGTGAATACCATCTTCTTTAGAGAGATAGAACTGGGGGCTCAGTGAAAGTTGAAAACGGTCTCTGGCACAGGTCAGTGAAGGGAGCTTTGTTTGTAGATGTTTTTGGAGGGTGGTGGGAGTAGGAGGTAGGGGAAGAAAATGTTAACTGATAAAAGAAATTTTCACCTGTTGAGGTCTAGGGAAGTCATTCTGGCTTATACATGAGTTAACTTGAATATTATGCTAGCTGAAATAGCCTATTTGTGGCCCATCAAACATACATTGTACATCTGCTCTAATCATTAAGGAAAAGGGCACATTGACCTGAAGTAAAGAATGTTCAAGTTGAAAATAAAAATTAAATGCCTCCCTTCCTGGGACGCATGTTGGCCCTCCTTTGATGAT
The DNA here is from genome assembly GCF_055505025.1 of Bos grunniens. Taxonomy (NCBI): domain Eukaryota; kingdom Metazoa; phylum Chordata; class Mammalia; order Artiodactyla; family Bovidae; genus Bos; species Bos grunniens. The sequence continues at coordinate 76,641,915 of NC_141170.1, forward strand.
AAGACTTCCCAGGTGCCATGTTGACTTGCTGTGTTCCTGCTGGTCTGGTTTTATTTGAAACCTTGAAGAAATGCATCCCTGCCTTGCTTAATGTTCTTTGTTCTGACAAGATAAAACTGTACTGAAGACCAGGCTTCTCTGGAGCAATTTCTCAGAGTAATCTAGGAAACTGACTTCTGGGCTATATTCTACCAACTATAGAAAGCTATTTTCTCTTCTTATTATAGGTGGTTTATTGATGATTTTTGTTGACATTACGAAAGGAAAACAAAAGCGTTGGCTTGCCTTTTTTGGAACTATTGCTTTTCCCACTTCTTTAAGTACAAGAGACTATTCCTTCTCTCTCTTGCTTGGATTTTTCTGGGCTTTCTTACTTCATCTTGACATGTTATTTTCTTTGGGTTTATCACCGGGGCTCCTCCCCCTGCTAACTATTTTATGGGAGGCAGGCAAAGTCAGCGCAAAGGAAACAGAAGCCAGTGGTCTGTGAGAGGCCTTCTGGTGCTGGCCACCCGCTGGAGGCACTGAGGCTGAGACCAGTGACACTTCCTTTGAAACAGAGCTATGTGCCTGCTATCCAAATCAAAGGTGCTTATAAAAAGAATTCCCTCTTTTGGGTCTAGGGTTTTTTCTTCCTCCCAGCTTCAGGTCCTGCTGTCTTCCTGCTGTCACAAAGGAAGGACCCACAGTCTCGTTCCTGCTTTGAATGGCAAAAACTTTAAATGGTAGTACCTGTTCCTGCTCATCTTGCTAAAGCCAATTTTGTGTGTGGCTACAAAATCTGGCCTGGAGCTGTTACCTACAGCTTTCTTTCCTGTCTTACTTTCTTTTCAGATACAGTGTTTTCTCCTCCACAATAAAAGTAATACATGCTTCCTGTAAGAAGTCACTAATATATATAGGCTGAGAGGAAAAGCAACGACTTCTGGTGCCGCCACCCTAAAGACAAACATTGTTAAGCAAGCTGGTACATTTCTCTTTTTATTATCCTTAGGAAGATTCCTCGCCTATGTCCATTATTCTCTTATTTATCAGATATTGAGGATTCCCAAGTGGGATTTTATTTTTTCATAAGAATGTTCCAAGGGAGAGAGAAAGGGAGAAAAATGCCAGACGGCGAAGCAGCATAAACCCAAGTACCTGTTGATGAACAGTGATTCATCTTCATAAACTCCCAGACTGGTGCTTCATTACAGTATTTCCTGTTTAGATTCATCTAATAATTAAGAAGAGAAGTGATGAGTCAGCAACCTCTTGTTGCTCAAGGGCTCACAACTTGTCCCTCTGAGATGAACAGCTTTTCAGCACCTTTAGCTACTCTTCTGAATACTTCCAGTGTCTAAGAGCCTGGAAATGGTTCATTTCTAGACATTAGAGTTCTCCAAGGAGGAGAACTAGTTAAAAAAGAGCTGGCAGGCAGTTTAATAAGGTGCATAATGGACAGCAGCGCCCCCTCTGGGCATGCACAGGCTGGTGCAGGTGGGTGCACTGTGAAGAGCTCAGTATGGCTGCAGTCCAGCCTCTCCCCAGTCGTCCTTTTTACACCTCTGGGTAGGGCACAGCCATCTATGTTGGCTAGTGTCATGGAACAGGGAGTTAGAGAAACACAGTTTGAGATTCACTTTTGCCTTTGGCCATTCTCTGTCTCTTTGTAGGTTGGCTTGTTCCCTAGTGGCTCCTCTGGCTCAGATGGTAAAGAACCCACCTACAACACAAGAGACCCAGGTTGTATCCCTGGGTGGGGAAGATCCCCTGGAGAAGGGAATGGCTACCCACTCCAGTATTATTGCTTGGAGAATTCCATGGTCAGAGGAACCTGGCAAGCTATAGTCCATGGGGTTTCAAACAGTCTGACATGACTGAGTGACTGACATTTTCATACTCTCACTAGTACAGTTGTTCCCTAGTACGATGACAGCACAAAATGAAATAATCTCTAAGATCTAGGTTGCACATTCCAGGTACAGAGCAAAATCTCAGCCACAGATGGCATAGACATACACTGACCCATTTTCACATTACAACTGAGGTCTCACACACTAGAGTTTGCAGTCAGTTGGGATCCTGAAGCTGTTTGTTGCTAAATTTGAGTGAATTTGGAGATGTTATTCAATGTCTAAACCTCCCTTTGCTGCTGCTAAGTCACTTCAGTCGTGTCCGATGCTGTGCGACCCCATAGACGGCAGCCCACTAGGCTCCCCCATCCCTGGGATTCTCCAGGCAAGAACACTGAAGTGGGTTGCCATTTCCTTCTCCAATGCAAGAAAGTGAAAGGTGAAAGTGAAGTCACTGAGTCTTGTCTGACTCTTAGCGACCTCATGAACTGCGGCCCACCAGGCTCCTCCATCCATGGGATTTTCCAGGCAAGAGTACTGGAGTGGGGTGCCATTGCCTTCTCTGAAACCTCCCTTTACTCCTTTGTAAAAAGGAAATAATGATGTATATAACTTTAAGATTATCAAGAGGATGCAATGGGAACAAAAGAATTAATAATTAATTAATCCAAGAAATATTCATTTGAGCACCCACCATCTGCTGGGCACAGTTCCAGGTGCTGTGTTCAAGCAGTGAGCCAGCAGCAGAAAGTCTCTCATCCTGGGGAGCTGCCATCCTAGTCGGGGATGAGGGAGACAGGAAATAAACAGCTAAAAATATCAGTGCTATGCAGACAGGTAAAATGGGGTGATGTGACAGAAAGTGACAAAGTGGCCAGTTCAGTTTGAGTAGACAGGGAAAGATTCTCTGAGGAGGTGACATTTGGGCTGAGACATGACTGACAGGAGGGAGCCAGGCACACGCAGTGGCTGGGAGAAGAGCTTGGCAGAAGGGAACAGTGCACAGAAGGAAGGCAATGGGCTGGGCACTGTAGGACCCGAAAGGAAACCAGTATGGCTGGAATATGGAAGGATAGGAGAGTGAAGGTTCGAGAAGTAGGGAAGGCCAGGTCACCGAGGGCTCGGTCAATCACGAGAGCAAATTGGACAAGGCAGAGCCTACACAGCTCTTGGCCCCGAGGTATACTTGAGTGAGTGACTTATCTAAAAATGAGAAGAAAGGAATGTCCTGGAGAAACCCGTTTCCTTTATCCCTCTAAGACGAAGGGGAAAGCATTACCAAACGTGACTGTGCCAGATGGTTTCCCTCGCAGAGTGTGTCTGCCTGCGTCAAACAGAAGCCTGGGGGAGAGACGGGCCCTCCCTGTCCACAGAGGAGACCGGTCAGCCCCTGAGAGTGGGGAAGTGACTACAGAGAGCCATTAGGTTCACAAAGAAACTTTCAAATAGATTCAGTTAGAGATGCAAATTCAGTTCAGAATGAGTCTCCTGAAGTCTTGAAGCTTCAAAGATTCCTCCAGGAGGACACGTGGATGGGGGGCACCGAAGGCAGAGCAGATGGCTTGATGAACATAAGGGGAACACTTCAGGCTGTTCCAAGAAAGGAAGTCTTAATTAAGGGGAAAAGCCCCAAGTAGCAGACTTGTTTGCCTTCCATTATTAACAGTATTATTCTTTCACTTGTGAGTTGCTAACAGATCCATCCCAGGCCTTTCAGGTCTGAGAGGAAGAGAACCTTGCCCCTTGTCTTATTTATAGAGTTCCCCGGAGCTGCCCCTCGGTCATCTCCCAGGATTTCAAGGAAGGCTAATGTTCCAGATGATAAGTAATTACAGCTCTTGGTTTCCCCTTGTCCTACTGGCAGCTCAGATGGTTAATTGGCCCTGCTGTCTCGGCCTCTTTGCCTGAGGCTTTCTATAGCCTCCTACTCCCCCTGCTCCAGTGAGAGGCAAGAGGAATTTTCACAGCCCAGCAAGCTCTGCATATTTAGGTTGTCTTGAAAGGTGGGTTAACCCAGGGAACAGTTGATTTCCAAGCCTCTGCAGCTACTTCAGCTGGTTGTCTGAGGAGTGAAAGAGGGCCAGGCGTTCACTAGTATCTGTGACACTTTCAAGGGCCTCAAGGAGGCCCGTATGAAAGCCTCAGGCCCCGGTGAGGGGAATTATTCTGCACCACAGGAAGCGATTAGGGAAATGTCCCTGGTTCACTGAGGCCCTAGTTAAGACCAAAGGAGCATCATATTTGTTCTAAGATGTTAATAGTATTACTTGAAAAGAGAAGTCCTGAAAGCTTGGAAAACAATATTTTCAAGATACTTTATATTGAAATGTAAGTCAGAGACGAAGAAATATCCTTACATGCAGAATCTAAAAAGTAATCATACAAATGAACCTATTTACAAAACAGAAACAGATTCATAGACGTAGAAAACGAACTTATGATTGCCAGGGGGAAAGGATAGTTATGGAGTTTGGGATGGCCATGTACACACTGCTCTATTTAAAATGGATAACCAACAGGAACCTACTGTATTGCACAGAGAACTCTGCTCAATGTTATGTGGCAGCCTGGATGGGAGGGGAGTTTGGGGGAGAATGGATACATGCATATGTATGGCTGATTTCCTTTGCTGTTCGCCTGTAACTGTGTGAACACTGTTAATTGAATATACTCCAATATAAAATAAAAAGTAAAAAAACCACAAAAAACTATATTGGAGAATTTCAAACACATACACACGCGCCTGCGCGCACACACACACACACACACGAAAGAGTAATGTTACAATGAAACTCCATGTGCTTCTTGGTTAGTCTCAATAATCATTAATATTTTGCCAATCTTCTTCATCTATTTCCTGCTACTCCATTTTTTTTCCTTTGCAGTTGTGAGACATCTTATCCTCTCATCCTTAAATCTTCAGGGGATATCTGCAATAAGTAGAAAGTTTACCCCGTGACATTGATGCAGGTTGGGTTCCCTAGAAAGTAAACTCTGAGATGAGAAATAATGGGCAGAAAGCTTGTTAGGAAGTTGCAGGGTTAGCATTTGTAGGAAGGAAGGGGAGGGAATGAATTGGGCCATTAGGCAGGATCTATGAAGGACTTGGCTGCACCCGTGGAAAGCTGCAAAGCAGAGCACTTCTTAATTGGCCAGAGTCTGGGTGGGCCTTTATATTCCCATAATTCTCCCATGTTGACCAAGCTGTTTGTGGAAAGCAGGTATAACCTTGGAGTAGGTGTCTCTCTTCAGTCTTCGGCAATTTGAAGGCAGTTTCTGGGTGAAGAATAGGTGCTGTTAGCTGGCCGTACTCCCAACAGCACAGGGGATGGTCTGTAATTTCTGAAGAGGGGTGAGGGTGGCTCATCCCAGGACCCACCAAGACATTGTTACCCCTAACAAACTGAATAGGAACTGTTTACTGTTATCTAATATATGGATGTGAGAGTTGGACTGTGAAGAAAGCTGAGCGCCAAAGAATTGATGCTTTTGAACTGTGGTGTTGGAGAAGACTCTTGAGAGTCCCTTGGACTGCAAGGAGATCCAACCAGTCCATCCTAAAGGAGATCAGTCCTGGGTGTTCATTGGAAGGACTGATGTTGAGGCTGAAACTCCAATACTTTGGCCACCTCATGTGAAGAGTTGACTCATTGGAAAAGACTCTGATGCTGGGAGGGATTGGGGCAGGAGGAGAAGGGGATGACAGAGGATGAGATGGCTGGATGGCATCACTGACTCAATGGACATGAGTTTGAGTGAACTCCGGGAGTAGGTGATGGACAGGGAGGCCTGGCATGCTGCGATTCATTGGGTCACAAAGAGTTGGACACGACTGAGCAACTGAACTGAACTGAACTGAATATTATCTAACCAACGTACACAAAGGGAAGAAGAGTTATGTTAAATTTAAAGATTCCTTTAAAACATTTTCCCTGGAGAAGGAAATGGCAACCCACTCCAGTGTTCTTGCCTGGAGAATCCAAGGACAGAGGAGCCTGGCAGGCTACAGTCTATGGGGTCGTAAGAGTCGGACACAACCGAGTGACAACTAGACTAGAGATTATGAGTTTTAAATATGCAAATAGACACCATGACTCTCCTAAGAGGGTTCTTAAACATGCAACATTTCCAAAATTTCTTTTGGCACCTAACAATTTTTGGTTTTGCTTTCATTATTAGTATTTGGAACCTATCTCAAAAAACAATGCCCTGGAAATTTTAATAAACAGGGAAGTAGCACTTTCTATTTTACAGTGTTGGAGAATAGTTAAGGCCACGACAATCTTGCATGGGGAAGAAGCTGACTGTTTGGTGTGAAACCACAGTAAGAATGACAGGAGTAAAGGCCACCCGACGCTGCAGTCTCTACTATGACAGCCACACATTACACGAACATCCAGAGATACTTGCAGTTAGAACAGGATGTGTGCCAAAAATACTGCGCATTTTATCACATCGACAGCCTTTCACTAACAGCTTTTTGATATGGTCAGTTCTGCTCAGCAAAATGGTGGCAGAAAATGTTGTAACTATCGAATCTCCCTGTGGATACTTCTTCAGATTGTTACAAAGCCTCATTTATAAATGCTCCTGATGCTGGTGCTGCTAAGTCACTTCAGTCGTGTCCAACTCTGTGCGACCCCATAGACGGCAGCCCACCAGGCTCCCCTGTCCCAAATGCTACCTCATTCTTAAGAGGCTGGTGTTGGAGACCAAAGAATTAGAAAGAAGTCCAGCGTTTAGTGAAAGATTCATAAATCGAGAGATTCCAATTGTGCATACAACATGGGTCCAGGCACTGGAACTGATAAAGGAAATATCAACTCCTAAGGACGAAGTTGCTTCCCTAGGAATTCTTTTAACTTTTATTTTATATTAGAGTATGGTTGATTCACAATGTTGTGATAGTTTCAAGTGTACAGTATAGTGATTCAGTTATACCTCTATGTTTTTTTTTTTCCAATTCTTTCCCCATTTATGTTGTTACATAGTATCTAGCAGAGTTCCCTGTGCTATACAGTGGGGTCTAGTTGATTTTTCATTTTAAACATAGCAGTGTGTACATGTTCATCCCAAGTTCCCTAGCTATCCCTCTCTCTCTTTCTACCCTAATAACCATAAATTCATTTTCTAAGTCTGTGAGTCTCTTTCTATCTTGTAAATAAGTTCATTTGCATAATTTTCTATTTTAGTTTCCTCATATAAGTGATATCATAGGGTATTTGTCTTTCTGTGTCTGACTTACTTCACTTAGTATGACAATCTCTAGGTCCATCCATGTTTCTGCAAAAGGCATTATTTCATTCCTTTTTATGACTGAGTAGTATTCCGTTGTATATGTGTACCACATCTTCTTTATCTGTTCATCTGTCAATGACCATTTAAATTGTTTCTATGTCCTGGCTATTGTAAATAGTGCTGCTATGAACATTGGGGGTGCATGAATTTATACCAGAATGATGAAGGGAAAGATGTGGTTAACACAGTGGAACAATACAAGTAAACATATATATAATTCCCATTTTGTTGTATAGTTTTATTGATGACTTATTTTTTTAGGACTACTTTTAAGTTCTAGCTCTACTTACTAGAAGTGTGTTTTTGTGCATTACATTCAGAACTCTACTTTTCTGATCTGTGAAATGGATGTAACAAGGCCTGCATCCTTGTAGGGTGTTTGTAGGGATTAAATGATGTGTTATTTAAGATAGTGCCTAGGATGAGCTTGATACCAGGTAGATACTCAGTACATATTAATTTTCTTCCCTTTGTATTTGTGTTCAGTTGCTACGTTGTGTCCAACTCTCTGTGATCCCATGGACTGCAGCACGCCGGGCTTCCCTGTCCTTCACCATTTCCCAGAGTTTGCTCAAATTTATGTCCATTGAGTTGGTAATGCCATCCAACCATCTCATCCTCTGTCACTTCCTACTCCTCCTGCCCTCAATCTTTCCCAGAATCAGGGTCTTTTCCAATGAGTCAGCTCTTTGCATCAGGTGGCCTAAGTATTGGAGCTTCAGCTTCAGCATCAGTCCTTCTAATGCATATTCAGTGTTGATTTCCTTTAGTATTGACCGGTTCTTTCCTTTATCCCTCATTAAATCATTTCTCTTTAACACAAGAACTTTTCAGTGTCAGAAACATTCAATAAATAGTCTTTCCAATAAAGCCTAGAATGTCTTCCCCTCTCCCATCCCATTTCCTGGGAATCCATGCAATATGCACTCCTAAAGGTCAGTGCTGTGCATACTGAATTATATATTCTATATATTGGTAGATGAGTCTCTGAAACATTCATATTTTTCTATCTTATCTCATTCAAAGCCTCTTATTCAATAGCGAATAATCATAATAGAAGCTATGATTTCCTAGGTGCTTACTATATGCCAGGAAAGTGCATGACAGACAGTAACAACTTTATGAAATTACTCCTGTTGTTATTCCCATTATATCGATGATAGTTTTGAGTAATTTGCCCCAGATCATAGAGCTAGTAAATGATGGTACAGGTCTTCAAACCAGAGGTTTGTGATAGCAAAATATGAAAGATAGAACCTTTGAATGAAAAAAACTTGTGACTTGGACTCATGATCCTAGAGGGCTAAAATCACTTCGGTTCAGTTCAGTCACTCAGTCGTGTCTGACTCTTTGCAACCCCATGGACTGCAGCACACCAGTCCCCCCTGTCCATCACCAACTCCTGGAGTTTAGTCAAACTCACGTCCATTGAGTTGGTGATGCCATCCAACCATCTCATCCTCTGTTGTCTCCTTCTCCTCCTGCCTTCAATCTTTCCCAGCATTACTTAGATGTAGTGAAGAGAGAGTTGGCTATTGGAGACCTGGATTTGAGTCTTATCTAAGTATACTCTCAGAGAAGGCAATGGCACCCCACTCCAGTACTCTTGCCTGGAAAATCCCATGGATGGAGGAGCCTGGTAGGCTGAAGTCCATGGGGTCGCTAAGAGTTGGACATGACTGAGTGACTTCACTTTCACTTTTCACTTTCACGCATTGGAGAAGGAAATGGCAACCCACTCCAGTATTCTTGTCTGGAGAATCCCGGGGATGGGGGAGACTGGTGGGCTGCCATCTATGGGATCGCACAGAGTCGGACACGACTGAAGCGACTTAGCAGCAGTAGCAGCAGCAGCAAGTATAGTCTGGCCAGACCTCTTGGCCAGAAATACAGCTCAGGTTTGCTTTATCAAACAAATAAAATTTATTGACTTTACTCTTTCTATCTAACTCTGCTTCTGTTGGTCAGCCTTTTTCTCATATTGAAGATATTGTCCTAACTCAGGAAATTTGCCAGAAATAGTTTTGGTTTAACTTTTCCTTAAGCTTGTGATCACAGAGAAAGAGGATGTGTTTCCATAAGACCCATCAATTTTGGGTTCCCAAGCTATCTGGACAGGAGAATGAGGACACTCATTTGCTTGGTCATGGTCATGTTCCTATAACTCTCTATTGAGTATAATGGAGGGTAGGTTAAATACCATTGAAAATACATGGAATGGGACATGAAAGAAAGAGATACTGAGCAGAAAAAAACCTCTTTTCCTTAATATGTGTTACTTAAAACTTGTCTAAGCTTAAGTGTTGGTTTGTACCCTCAGAGTTCCTTGAATAATTTAGAAGTTGGGCCCCGGGCACAGAGGCAAGAAGAGATGGAAGAAATAGGCAGCCACTCCAAATTGGCAGGTGGCAGGCTTAATAAATAAGGGGACTCATATACAAGGCTTGTACTGGGTGGCCCTGAGATGAGTAGATCTTTGCACCCACTACTGGAATTTTAAAGTTTATATAGTCACATGTACCATCCAGTGGCCTCAACAACACATACTCTTTCAAGGCTGCATTCTTGAAAACAGCTCCCATGTGGGCAAGGTGCTGCTACTGCTGCTGCTAAGTTGTTTCAGTCGTGCCCGACCCTGTGCAACCCCATAGATGGCAGCCTACCAGGCTCCCCCATCCCTGGGATTCTCCAGGCAAGAATACTGGAGTGGGTTGCCATGTCCTTCTCCAATGCATGAGAGTGAAAAGTGAAAGTGAAGTCACTCAGTCGTGTCCAACTCTTTGCGACCCCGTGGATTGCAGCCTACCAGGCTCCTCCATCCATGGGATTTTCCAGGCAAGAGTACTGGAGTGGGGTGCCATTTCCTTCTCCAGTGGGCAAGGTGGGTAGAGTGTAATTACCAAGGTGGGGGAGAGGGTGAAGTCTCCATTTGTCCAGGTACCACTCATGGGTCAGCTAGTGGTCATGCCCTCTTAAGGACCTTCTCCAACCTCATATAAGTCATTTCTCTCTAAATTCCAGGCTTTTCATCTGTAAAATAAGAGTGGTATTGTTCTTTGTAAAGTTGTGAGTGAGAAATGAAATAATAGATTAGAAGGGAGGTCCTTTGCAAATTTTACAGGCTTATAGAAACATGACTGCAAACTGCTGCTGCTGCTGCTAAGTCGCTTCAGTCGTGTCCGACTCTGTGCGACCCCAGAGACGGCAGTCCACCAGGCTCCCCCGTCCCTGGAATTCTCCAGGCAAGAACACTGGAGTGGATTGCCATTGCCTTCTCCGGACTGCAAACTAGAACCTTTGAAAACCTGCTGTTTCTTTAGAAACCTTTGCTTTGACACATGACTTAGTTTTAGGAGCTTTCTTGCCATTCAGTGACAGCAAGTCATGAACCACACTAAATTAATGAAAATGTATATATGACCGCTGAGATACATATACTCACAGTCTTTAGCTTGAAGAAACATAAAAATGGGAGCATTGAAAAAATCTGGGACACACTTATTTCTATCTCATGCCTGCCATATTTGCCACCAATAGACAGCGTAATTTCAGGTTTACCTTAAAATGTCTCTGTTAGAAGGCAAAAGCTGGGTAACAAGCTGATGGATAAAAATAAACAGAGGGTTTATACAAAAGGAAAATATAAAGCAAGAATACTAAGCTCAGGGACAGGTGGGTGAGAACTGAGCCATGTGTGGCTTGTGGTGTTTGAAGGTAAGTCGGAACTTTGCCAAAGGTATGAACCAAGGAGAGAGAGCGATGCTTTCTTTCTTAGACAATTAAAACTTAACATTGCCTTTTATACAATACTCCAGCTAATCTGAGTGAATCTTTAGTGTTTGGCCTCATAATCAAGAAGGAAATCTTGAATTTCTGTAGCTATACCTTCCTCTTCTAAGTGAAGAATTCTGAAACCTGTCTATGAGAAAGCCATCTTCAGAGAATTCCTCAGTTGATGAATTATTTTCCCTGGCTCTATACTTCTGAAAATATATTAAATTCACATAGGAAACTGTATGTATCTTTACATTGTAGCCATTGTTTTTTTGTTGTTATTCAGTCACTAAGTCATGACCGACTCTTTGCAACCACATGGACTGTAGCATGGCAGGCTTCCCCGTCCTTCACCGTCTCCTGGAGTTTGCTCAAACTCATGTCCATTGAATCGGTGATGCCATCCAACCATCTCATACTCTGTCGCCCCCTTCTTCTCCTGCCTTTAATCTTTCCCAGCATCAGGGTCTTTTCCAGTGAGTCAGCTCTTCGCATCAGGTGGCCAAAGCATTGAAGCTTCAGCTTCAGCATCAGTCCTTCTAATAAATATTCAGGGTTTATTTCCTCTAGGATTTGCTAGTTTGATTTCCTTGCTATCCAAAGAACTCTCAAGAGTCTTCTCCAGCACCATAATTTGAAAGCATCAATTTTTCAGTGCTCAGCCTTCTTTATGTCCAACTCTCACATCTGTGCATGACTACTGGGAAAACCATAGCTTTGACTATATGGACCTTTTTGGGCACCTAGAATTTTCTAGGTCCTTTTAATGTTAATGGAAAGAGTGAAAATTGAATAAGAAAAAAAAATGACTAAGTACTGGGGATAAGGAGACCTACATTCTAACTCTCATTCAGTCAGTATTCATTCAAAGAATAAATATTAACCATCAGGTTCCATCCTGAGTGCCAGGGATACTTTTGAACCAAATATCATTTTTGCCTGCAAGAAGCCATGCTTATATGAGGGAGTTGCATAATAAAGATAATATCACATGAGTGGCAATTTTATGATGAAAAAACCAGGTAGGGTAAAGGGATTAAAAGGGGTGCTGAGTACTCCTTTAGAGGGTGATCCAAGAAGAGGTGTCTAAGGGGTTAGTAACTGAAATAAATCTTGAAGAAACTGAGAGAACAAAACTTGAGAATTTGTTGGAAGGATGTTTTCAGAAGCGAGGTTAGAGTGTGCAAAGGCTCTGAGGCAGGAGTGTATTTGGCTTATTTGAAGAACCAAACAGAAGCCAGAATGGTTAGAGAGAATTAATCTAGGACACTAGGAATGATAGATAAGAAATAAATTGGAGAGCAAGCTAGAGGCTCTATTACATGGGGCATTATGCTGCTGCTGCTGCCGCTAAGTCGCTTCAGTCGTGTCCGACACTTTGCGACCCCATAGACGACAGCCCACCAGGCTCCATCATCCATGGGATTCTCCAGGCAAGAACACTGGAGTGGGTTGCCATTTCCTTCTCCAATGCATGAAAGTGAAAAGTGAAAGGGAAGTCGCTCAGTCGTGTCCAACTCCTAGCGACCCCATGGACTGCAGCCCAACAGGCTCCTCCATCCATGGGATTTTCCAGGCAAGAGTACTGGAGTGGGCTGCCATCGCCTTCTCTGATGGGGCACTATAGGCCTTGGTAAAATTTTCTTTTCATTGCTGTGTAATGAAAAACCACTGGGGAGGCTTAAGCAGAGGACTGACAAAATGCGGGTAGCTGTTATATGGCCCACAGATAGTGAAGAGTAAAGTTAGCAACAGGGAAGTCAGTAGATGGCTGTTACAATACTTTAGAATGTGTACAGTTGTGGTGAGAAATGGTTTTACTTGATATATTTGATGTGGGTAGGGCCAAAGGATTGGTCCAGTTTGTGTGAGTGCGTTATGGAACTATAGTCATATGTGTGACTTTGGGAGTTGATAAAATATAGTGGACATCATTTAAAAGTTTTCAAACATAGACTAAAGTGAATAATATGTGAATTGTGGATCTACCAGTCAGATTTGATGTTTATTAAGATTTTACCAATCTTGTTTTGCCTGTTTCTTTTCAACTCTCTTTTTTTCTCTTTCTGGGCTGAAATAAATCCTGGACATCGTGTCATTTTACCCCTCAACATTTTAGTATGCACCTTCAACAAATAAGAAATTAAAACCCCCCCATAATATCATATATAAAGCCCCCATAATATTAAACTATCACAGTTAAGTATTTATTACCATCTAAAATCAATGTGTGTTCAAGTTTTCCTAAAGTCTAAAAAAAAATGTATTTTTACAGTTGGTTTGATTAAATTAGGTTCCAAAGAAGGTCCACCTATTGCAGTTTGTCTCATAAATCTCTTTAATTTATAATCACCTATACCCTCCCACACACTTATTTATTTATAATTTTTTGGTTTTATCTCTTTAATATGGCTATGTTTAAAAAAAACATTTTTAGTTTTACAGCAAGATTGAAAGGAAGGTACAGAGATTTCTTGTAAACCCCTTGCTCCGATACATGCATAGCCTTCCCTATTATCAGCATCACCCACAAGATGGATACATTTCTTATAACTGATGAATTTACATTGACACATCATAATTACTCAAGGTCATAGTTTACCTTGCAGTTCATTCTTGGCATTGTACCCATTCTGTGGATTTGGACAAATATGGAATGACGTGCATCTATCATTATGATGTCACACAGAATATTTTCATTATCCTAAACATCCTCTGTGGTCTTCCTTTTCATCCCCTCTGCCCTTCCCCAACCTCTCACAACTACCATCTTTTTACTATCTGCATAGTTTGCTTTTCCCAGAATGTCATATAGTTGTAATCATATAGTTTGTAGCTTTTTCAGATTGGCTCCTTTCAGTTAGTAATATGCACTTAAAGTTCTTCCATGTCTTTTCATGCCTTGAAAGCTTCTGTAATTTTAGTGCTGAATAATATTTCATTGTCTGGATGTTTCACAGCTTATTTATCCATTTACCTAATGAAGGATATCATGGTTGCTTCCAAGTTTTGGCAGTTGTGAATCAAGCTGCTAGAAATATCCACGTGCAGGTTTTTGTATGGATATACCTTTTCAGCTGCTGATCATATGGTAAGAATGTGTCTCGTTTTGTAAGAAACTACCAAACTGTCTTCTAAAGTGGCTGTATCATTGTGATTCCCCATTAGTGATAAATGAGAATTCCTGTTGCTCTGTGCTCTGGTATTTGGTATTGTCAGTGTTCTAGATGTGGGCCATGCTTTTGTTCTCTGCCAATTTTTGTTTGGGAATCATGAGTTTTTTGCCCTTTTAGAATTTCCCACATACTAGATTTGGCTGATAACACTGTAAGCCATTGAAAAGTATTATTTATCCTTCTAATTTACTGTAAAACCGTTAGCTAGATCTGGAGGCTTGATTCTCTCTATATATGGCCATATGTATATATGGCTTCCATGTGACATAGTGGTAAAGAATCTACCTGCCAATGCAGGAGATGCAGGTTTGATCCCTCGGTCGGGAAGATCCCCTGGAGGAGGAAATGGCAACCCACTCCAGTATTCTTGAGACAGAGTTGCCTGGAAGGCTACAATCCATAGGGTCACAAAGAGTCAGACATGACTGAGCATGCCTATGTATGTGTGAGGAAGGGACAGGGACAGAATAATTTATAGTTGGCACCATGTACTGGTGCATCATTGCATTGTCAACTTAGATAAAGAGGTAAACTAAGGCAAGTCTGAATTACCAGAAATTGAGTTTATTCAGGAATAAGAGAGGAACTGCAATTCAGGACAAGAGAACTGTGTCAAAGCACAGTTGAGTCTGTTTAGTTTTGGGGCAAGCTGTCTTTATGGAAAGTGATAGTTGCTCAGTCATGTCTGACTCTTTGTGACCCCATTACAGTCCATGGAATTCTCCAGGCCAGAATACTGGAGTGGGTAGCCTTTTCCTTCTCCAGGGGATCTTCCCAACCCAGGGATTGAACCCAGGTCTCCCGCATTGCAGGCAGATTCTTTACCAGCTGTGCCACAAGGGAAGCCCAAGAATACTGGAGCGGGTAGCCTGTCCCTTCTCCAGTGGATCTTCCCAGCCCAGGAATGGAGCTGGGGTCTCCTGCACTGCAGGTGGATTCTTTACCAACTGAACGATCAGGGAAGCCCGTTTTTATGGAAGGAGAGCCCTGTCTCTTCAGTTCAGTTCAGTTCAGTCTCTCAGTCATGTCCAACTCTTTGTGACCCCATGAATTGCAGCACGTCAGGCCTCCCTGTCCATCACCAATTCCTGGAGTTCACCCAAACTCATGTCCATCGAGTCGGTGATGCCATCCAGCCATCTCATCCTCTGTCATCCCCTTCTCCTCCTGCCCCCAATCCCTCCCATCAGAGTCTTTTCCAATGAGTCAACTCTTCGCATGAGGTGGCCAAAGTATTGGAGTTTCAGCCTCAGCATCAGTCCTTCCAATGAATACCCAGGACTGATCTCCT
Source organism: Bos grunniens (assembly GCF_055505025.1). NCBI lineage: Eukaryota > Metazoa > Chordata > Mammalia > Artiodactyla > Bovidae > Bos > Bos grunniens. The sequence continues at coordinate 76,657,289 of NC_141170.1, forward strand.
TCAGAATGGTCTGGTTGGATCTCCTTGCAGTCCAAGGGACTCTCAAGAGTCTTTTCCAACACCACAGTTCAAAAGCATCAGTTCCTCGGCACTCAGCTTTCTTCACAGTCCAACTCTCACATCCATACATGACCACTGGAAAAACCATAGCCTTGACTAGATGGACCTTTGTTGGCAAAGTAATCTCTGCTTTTGAATATGCTATCTAGGTTGGTCATAACTTTCCTTCCAAGGAGTAAGCGTCTTTTCATTTCATGGCTGCAATCACCATCTACAGTGATTTTGGAGCCCCCCAAAATAAAGGCTGACAGTTTCCACTATTTCCCAATCTATTTCCCATGAAGTGATGGGACCAGATGCCACGATCTTAGTTTTTGGAATATTGAGCTTTCAGCCAACTTTTACACTCTCCTCTTTCACTTTTATCAAGAGGCTTTTTAGTTCCTCTTCACTTACTGACATAAGGGTGGTGTCATCTGCATATCTGAGGTTATTGATATTTCTCCCAGCAATCTTGATTCCTGCTTGTGCTTCCTCTAGCCCAGCGTTTCTCATGATGTACTCTGCATATAAGTTAAATAAGCAGGGTGACAATATACAGCCTTGATGTACTCCTTTTCCTATTTGGAATCAGTCTGTTGTTCCATGTCCAGTTCTAACTGTTGCTTCCTGACCTGCATATAGCCTGTCTCTTTAAAGATATCCAAACCCTCATCCTGGAACCTGGGAATTTGTTACCAGTGGGGCAAAAGGGACTTTGTATCATAGATGTAATTTTACCGACTTTCAGATGGAAGAGAGAAGCTGGGGTTGCTCAGGTGGATTCTATCCAGACACATGAGCCTTTAAAGGTCAGAGCACTTTCCTGGCAGAACGAAGAAGCTGAGGAGAAAGGCGGTAGGAGCCGAGTCGGAGAGCTGTGAGCTTGACTAAAGTGTGCTGAGCTGTGGCTGGCCGGGAGACAAGGGGGCCTGAGTAAGGCCTCCAGGAGCTCAGGGTGATACTCAACTGCCAGCCAGCAGGAAACCTGACTTCAGGCCTTCCACTCCAGGAAACTTTATTCAGCCAACAGCTCGAGGGAACTTGCGAACAGATTCTTCCAGGGCCTTCTGACTAGAACCCAGGCTGGCTGACGCCTTGGATCTGGCTTAAAACCTGCAGCAGAGACCAGTCAAGCTGACCCGGACTCTTCACCTACAGAATGGTGAGATATATATATATATATATATATATATATTTTTTTTTTTTTTAAGCTGCTAATTTTGTGGTATTTGGTACAGCAGCAGTAGATGACCCTTCAAGTGGACACAGGTGTTGTGAGCCTAGCTCCTCTTAAATTCTCCATGAATCTTTTGCCTCCTCGTTTCAGCAGTTGTTGATAATTGTTATTTAGAGATGTTGTCCTTAATAGTTACCGGATGGTGATTTTTAAAATTCTGTCAGTCCTCTGCATTTATTAGCTGGAATTCTCTGAAGGAGAACCTTCCTCTGTAAATAATTTAGGTTCCCTGAAAAAAAGATTTTATATGAAAAATGGATCAATGCCTTGTATTTTCTCTTTATTAGTTTTCAGAATACTGAGATGATAGTTTTGCTATAATTTGAAGTGACCAATTCATTGTTTCGTTTTTTGTTTTGTATTGGTACGAATTTCCAGAGTGTTACTTATTGGTGTGTTTCGACTGCATAGTGTTTATTCTTTTTAATGCTCAAATGGTCCCCTTTTGGCCAATGGAAATCCTTTCAAGTTCAATCCTGTGTCTTTTTGTAAAGGCCTCATCATTTGTGATAGCATTCTTACTTTCTGACACTACAAATTCTCCTTTATCTTGTTTATCTTATACATTTTATGCCCCAGACCATGCATTGTCTGTTTCCCCAACAGCCCTTTATTTTTTTGTGTTTAGAATCTACAAGCTGGGTGCTTAGGGGTACTTTTGTTATTGCTTTAAGGCCATCTTGGAAGACAGGACATGTTGTTTAGAAAATTAATAAGTTGGTATTAAATTTCCGAATCAAAGCTTACAATATATGGTTCATACTTTGATTTTTATACTTGAGTCTCTGCTAAAAATTTTAGTTTCTGACACGTTTTTGCTCTCTTTTCTTACCGTGTAAATATTATTATACCTACTAACAAGACTGCTGCATCTGGTTTGATTTCTCTGCAGGTTGTTGTGGTTGTTAGAATTTATTCCTTTAGGGAAATACAGTGAAAATACCGGACTTTAAAGTATCAAAGTATTCTTTACTGAGTGGTTATGTGGTTACGCCACCAATTTCCTATTCGTTTTTTTTTTTTTTTTAATTAGGTTGTGAGTATTTTTTAAAATTTTGCTTAAAGGTGTAAATATCTGTAATTTTAGATTAAAAAATATAATGAAACCAGGGCATTCTGGGAGTTCTAGATTCTTGTCTCTTTCCCTGCTTTCGCTGTCTTTTCTTTGTAGGTAGACTTCTGAGTCGTTCCTTGTTTTAGATCCATCAGTTTTTAATTCAGAAAAATATGATTAAATACATGTATTTGCATGTATACATCTGTGTCTATATATATAATCACAGTTTTCCTTACCTAAATAAAAATGAGCCTTTTTTAGAACACCATTTACCTTGCTTTTTTTTTTTTTTTTAACTTATCCTGGAGATCACTTCATGGCAGTATAGTTTCTCTCATTCTTTTTTCATAGCTACTTGATAAATAAACTTTATTAACTTTACTAACTTTATTTCATAACTTAGGTTTATAGTTTTTCATAACTATAGGTTTATTTAGCCTTCCCCCTTTTGTTGGACTCTTGATTTGTTTCCAGATTTTTGTTGTTATAAATAATGCTGTGATGGGTCCTGTGTGTTCCCCTTATTTACTTGGGTATACTCAGTATATATTTATAGAAATGGGGTTGCTGGGCCAAAGTGTAAATGTACCCTTTACAATGAAAAAGAAATCATAGCTACTTTTGATATAACAATTGAAAGTAGAACTGAAAAAATATTATTTTGGTAGATTTCCCCAAATTCCGCTTCATAGAGGTCATGCGTTTTGCAGTCCACGAGAGTTATTAAGAGTTTGCCAGCTCTTCATGGAGATTTCCTTGTAGTTATTGCCTCAGAACCATTCACACTCTGAGTGCTGATTCTTCGTGTGTAAATTATGGGTAACAATTCCTTTTTGAACAGTAGGAGGATAAAATCTAAGTACAAAAAAAAAGTGCCTGATACAGAGCAAGTGTTCAATAGATATAAGCTTGCTTTCCTCTCTTCTTTCTTGGGCACATCATTCCAGTAGTTCATTTAATAAATGTGCTAGAATCTTGCAGGAACTAAACATTAGTAATAAACAGACTAATAAGCTCTTCCGCAGAGAAACTACATGAGACAGAATTTGGTAAGCAGATAAAAGAATGCATTCCAGCAGTGCTTTGATGTAGAAACACAAAGAAAGTAATGAGAGAGAGAGAGAGAACTGAGGTTGTCAAGGGCAATTTTGTACCTCAATCTTCTCATTTTTAAGAAAATACATACTGTTTATGTCACAATGATACTTGGAAACTGAAATGAATTTCTGGGTATTTAAGTGTTTTTAAAAAGTTGTTTTAACACTTTTTTTTTCTTGAGGAAAGTAACAAAAAGAAAGATGCTTTGTCAGTTTCCTAGGGCTGTCATGGCCAAGTGCCACAAACCAGGTGGCTTGAAACAACATAAGTGTATTTTCTTTCAGTTCTGGAGGCTAGAACTCTGAAATCAAGGTGGCAGCAGGGCCACGCTCTTTTGAAACCTGGAGAGGAATCCTCCCTTGCCTCTTCCCAGCTGCATGTGGTTGGTAGGCAGTTTTGGCATTCATTGCTTGCAGCTGCATCACTCTAATCTCTACCTTCATTGTTCTTTTTTAATTTATTTATTTTAATTGGAGGCTAATTACAATATTGCGGTGTTTTTTGCCATACAGTCACATGAATCAGCCATGGTTGTACATGTGTTCCCCATCCTGATAATCTCTGCCTTCATTGTTAATAGCGTTTTCGCTGGCCGTCTTTGTGTCTTCACATGTTTTCTGGTGTTGATATGCTTTATGGTATTGATGGGGCTTCCCTGGTGGCTGAGTGATAAGGAATCCGCCTGCCAGTGCAGGGGACATGAATTCCATCCCTGGGTTGGGAAGATCCCTTGGAGAAAGAAATGGCAACCCATTCCAATATTCTTGCCTGGAGTATACCATGGACAGAGGAGCGTGGTAGGCTACAGTCCATGGGTCACAAAGAGTTGGACATGACTGAGCAACTAAACAGCAACACTGTATTGATGGCTTGGGGGCCATCTGACTCCAGTATGACCTTACCTTAAATAACACTTCTCAGTGTATTTGCAAAAAAGGTCATGTAGCAAGGTGCTGGTGATTTGTAGTTTAACATGTATTTTTTTGGGGTGGGTGGGAAGTGCACAATTCAACCTATAACAGATGCTAATATGCAAAATTCAGCATTCAAAATAAGCTCCAAATGTCTCCTGGCAAAGTAACAGGGATATAGATGAAGGAAGTGGGAGGAAATTCTGACTCTTTGTAAGAGTTATGAGTGAGGAGCTTCCCAACAGAACTACTATTACTGTTATTTCAGTGCCCAAGGGACTGGCCATTTACCTGGTTCTTCTTCCTTCAGAACCAGATCTTTAAATTGGCCTGGGTTTCTTTTTTCCTACACAGACCTGAGATTTTTAGGGAATTAATTGGTTGTTCTTGTGAACATATCAGCAGATAAAGCCCAAACAATTAAAATTTGCTTGCTCTCTCTTCTTAAAGTAAAAAATATATATATATAGTTGGCTTTTGGTTATAACAATAGTAAGGCAGAGCAGAAAAATAGAGAGACCACCAAACACTTGGGATAGAGTCAAACACTGTTAACACTTTGAAGATGCTTCAGTACCTGCCTTGTGTATCAGTGTGTAGCTCTGTGTTACTGTGTGTGTGCATTTTGTACCAATTAAGAATGTATTTCTCTGAAAGTAATAGCCAAATAAGGGTGGATTTAATAAACAAGGGTTTACTTGTCTCACACTTTAAAAACTCTTACTGTTGTTCAGTCACCCAGTCCTGTCTCTGCTGCTGCTGCTGCTAAGTCGCTTCAGTCCTGTCCAACTCTGTGCGACCCCAGAGACAGCAGCCCACCAGGCTCCCCCGTCCCTGGGATTCTCCAGGCAAGAACACTGGAGTGTGTTGCCATTTCCTTCTCCAATGCATGAAAGTGAAAAGTGAAAGTGAAGTTGCTCAGTCGTGTCTGACTCGTAGTGACCCCATGGACTGCAGCCTACCAGGCTCCTCTGTCTATGGGATTTTCCAGGCAAGAGTACTGGAGTGGAGTGCCATTGTCTTCTCTGAGTCCTGTCTCTAGAGGTAGGTAATTTCTGAAGTTGGGTCAGGGATTCAGTGGTGTCAGACTGAGACTCAGCTATTCTCTTATATATTTATATATTCTCTTATTCCTTTCCATTATGGTCTCACAATTGCTGCCACAGATCTTGCTATTACTGGTAATCCAGAAAAGTAGAAAAAGAAAACTGTCATCCCTCCTCTTTTGTTAGGAAAGCAATAAATTTTCCTGAAACCATCCTGTGCCTGTCTCCCATCTTTAGCCATTAGAGTCACCCGTGTCATTGTTAATGAAGAATCACATGACTTTTTCTTGTTGTATGGGACACTGAGAATGTGAGAAGCAGGATTGCTTAGACCAGGGGTTGGCCAACTATGCTTAATGGGCCAATTCTGCCTGTTTCTGTAAATAAAGTTTTATTGGAACAAAGCCACCTCCATTCATTTTACCTGTTTCCTATGGCTACACATAGAAACATCACAGCAACACAATTGAGTACTTGTGACAGCAATCACATGGCTCAAAATTCTGATATTATTTGTCATCTGGTCCTGGACAGAAAAGCTTATGAACACCTAGGTTAGATAAAGTAATGATCCATGAACCAAGGCTGGAAACATGTTGTTCTAAATAAAAATGGGTTTTATTAGCAAGGGAAAAAATGGGAATGGATGTTGGGTGGGCAGTTAAGTGTCTATCATAATGGTGTCGGTGACAGGTTGGGGCTGAAAAGACAAGGTGGAACTAATCTTTATATGAACTAAGATTCTTAGTCATGTGTTCCTTCAACAATTTCTTCCACTTGTGGCTTTTTTCCTTAGGCATCATCCTTTATTTAACCCACTCCTTCAGTGGCAAGCAACTCTCCCACCACCTCTGAATATCTTAGTTTGTCAAAAGGTTCTAATTTCTCTTATGTGTAGAAGGATGAATTGAAGGAAATATATATACTTTTCCATGAAGCATGTATATTGTAAGACTTCACCTTACAGGGGAAGAAGACTGACCAATGAAGAAGAATTTCAGGCTCCAGAGTATATGTAGAAGTCTTTCTCCTCCTTCCCTTCTTTCCTTCCACAGATATTTAATAAGCTTCTAAATTTTAGGCTTTGTTCTAGATTCTGAGAATATAAAAGAGAAGACAGACAAAGTCCTTGCCCTCAAAAAACTTAACATCAATTATACTGGTAAATATGGAGTATAAACAAACCATAAATAAATATAATAAAGTATCAAATGAGTACTTACACAATTTAAAGACCTAGACAGTGACAGGTGACCAGGAAAGGCTTTTCTCAGGAGGAGACTTTCCAGCCTGGGGAAAGTCATGCAGGAAACCCTGCATATAGCTGAAGAAAGGATGCCAGGCAAAGGGAAGTATAAGTGCATAGGTCTTGAGATAGAGCTTTGATTGGAACTGTCGTGACCAGCAAGGATATCAGTGCTCAGTTAACAATGAACAAGAGGAGTGCTCCAACATGAGACTGAGGTTCCAGCCAGGTGTCACATCACATAGAACGTGTAAGTCATGGAGAGGACTTGAGTGTTTGTTCTAACTATGGTAGCCAGTCATTGGAAGATTTTGATCAGGAGCATAAAGTGCTCTGACTGATACTTTAAAAGATCCCCTTGGAGTACTCTGGACAGAAAACTTACATTTCCATTTGATTTGTACAAAAATAGATAATTTGTTGAATTGTAAAAGTTCTTTGTAAACAGGGAGTTTCTAGTCATTTTAATAAGTAAATAATTAACTGTACTGTGGATACATTTTTAAGCTTTCAGGATACAATAATGAGACATAATCCCTAAACTTGTGGAATTTATAATCTAGTGGTTGAGCTTTAGAAGTAAACAGATACGTGTAAATATTGTAGGAAGCTCTATAAAAATGGAGAACATAGAGGGACATTAAGTCCAGTGGGGAAGCCATACAAACTTAGGTGGACCTAGAAGGAAGTAAGATGTGTTCATTTAAGCTCTGTCCTTGAGGATGGGCCAATTGGAGGACAGTGGCAAAGGCTGCCATATAAAATACAGGATGAACAGTTAAATTTGAACTTTATGTAAACAATGGATTTTTTAAAAATATAAGTGTGTCCTAAATATTGCATTTCTTGTTGTTCACTCACTCATTTGTGTCTGACTCTGCACACGCATGGAGAAGGCAATGGCACCCCACTCCAGTACTCTTGCCTGGAAAATCCCATGGACGGAGGAGCCTGGTAGGCTGCAGTCCATGGGGTCACGAAGAGTTGGACAAGACTGAGTGACTTCACTTTCACGCATTGGAGAAGGAAATGGCAACCCACTCCAGTGTTCTTGCCTGGAGAATCCCAGGGATAGGGGAGCCTAGTCGGCTGCCGTCTATGGGGTCGCACAGAGTCGGACACGACAGAAGCGACTTAGCAGCAGCTGCACACACAAGGCTTCCCTGTCCTTCACCATCTCCTAGAGCTTGCTCAAACTTATGTCCATGGAGTTGGTGATACCATCCAAACATCTCATCTTCTGTCATCCCCTTCTCCTCCTGCCTTCAGTCTTTCCCAGCATCAGGGTCTTTTCTAATGAGTCGGCTCCTCTCATCAGGTGGGAAAAGTATTGGAGTGTCAACTTCAGCATCCATTCTTCGAATGGATATTCAGGATTGATTTCCTTTAGGACTGACTGATTTGATCTTTTTGCAGTCCAAGGGACTCTCAAGAGTCTTCTCCAACACCACAGTTCAAAAGCATCAATTCTTTGATACTCAGCCTTGTTTATGGTTCAGCTATCACATCCATACATGACTACTGGAGAAAACATAGCTTTGACTTTATGGACCTTTGTTGGTAAACTGATGTCTCTGCTTTTTGATATGCTGTCTAAGTTGGTCATAGCTTTTCTTTCAAGATGTAAGCATCTTTTAATTTCATAGCCTCAGTCGTCATCTGCAGTCATTTTGGAGCCCAAGAAAATAAAGCCTGTTACTGTTTCTATTGTTTCTCCATCTATTTGCTATGAAGTGATGGGACTGGACAACATGGTCTTTAGTTTTTTGAATGTTGAGTTTTAAGCCAGCTTTTTCACTCTCCTCTTTCACCTTCATCAAGAGGCTCTTTAGTTCCTCTTTGCTTCCTGCCATAAGGGTGGTGTCATCTGCATATCTGAGGTTATTTATATTTCTCCCTGCAGTCTTGATTCCAGCTTGTGCTTCATACAGCCTGGCATTTTGCATGATGTACTCTGCACCCTGCTTATTTAACTTATATGCAGAGTACATCATGAGAAACTCTGGGCTGGAAGAAGCACAAGCTGGAATCAAGATTGCTGAGAGAAATATCAATAACTTCAGATATGCAGATGACACCACCCTTATGGCAGAAAGTGAAGAGGAACTAAAAAGCCTCTTGATGAAGGTGAAAGAGGAGAGTGAAAATGTTGGCTTAAAGCTCAACATTCAGAAAACGAAGATCATGGCATCTTGTCCCATCACTTCATGGCAAATAGATGGGGAAACAGTGTCAGACTTTATTTTTTTGAGCTCCAAAATCACTGCAGATGGTGACTGCAGCCAGGAAATTAAAAGACGCTTACTTCTGAAAGGAAAGTTATGACCAACCTAGATAGCATATTCAAAAGCAGAGACATTACTTTGCCAACAAAGGTTCGTCTAGTCAAGGCTATGATTTTTCCAGTGGTCATGTATGGATGTGAGAGTTGGACTGTGAAGAAAGCTGAGCACCAAAGAATTGATGCTTTTGAACTGTGGTGTTGGAGAAGACTCTTGAGAGTCCCTTGGACTGCAAGGAGATCCAACCAGTCCATTCTGAAGGAGATCAGCACTGGGATTTCTTTGGAAGGAATGATGCTAAAGCTGAAACTCCAGTACTTTGGCCACCTCATACAAAGAGTTAACTCATTGGAAAAGACCCTGATGCTGGGAGGGATTGGGGGCAGGAGGAGAAGGGGACAACAGAGGATGAGATGGCTGGATGGTATCACTGACTCGATGGACGTGAGTCTGAGTGAACTCTGGGAGTTGGTGATGGACAGGGAGCCCTGGCATGCTGCGATTCATGGGGTCGCAAAGAGTCGGACACGACTAAGTGACTGAACTGAACTGAACTCTGCATATAAGGTAAATAAGGCTGTAACAATGTACAGCCTTGACATATTTCTTCCCCAATTTTGAACCAATCCATTGTTCCATGTCCAGTTCTAACTGTTGCTTCTTGACCTGCATACAGGTTTCTCAGGATGCAGATAAAGTGGTCTGGTTAAAAAGATATTCAACTGAAATTCAGATTTAACTTGGCATCATGTATTTTGATTTTTTATATCTAGCAAACCCGGAGGATATCCTTTGGGGGCATTGCAAGTGGGTGGATAAGCATGGAGTCCAGAGTTGAAAACAGAAGTGCTGAGAGGAAAGTAGGTGGGGCCAAACTGCATCCTGCTGTCAGAATAAAGTCCAGAGGATGGCCAGCAAAGAGTTTTAAATAGGAAAGTGACAGGTTCTGATTTCAAATTTAGGAGAAAACACAATACTCTGGATCTGAAGTGCAGATGATAAAATGAGGGCTTTCTTAGTAGCCCAAAGAGAAGAGACAGTATAAAGATCATTCTTAGGCATTAGCTTTCATTTTTATAATTTGAAGCTTTGTTTTTAAAATATTCTGGCACTTGAATTTTTCAGGAATCACCATCTGCTTTCCTTTCACACACGTTTGATCCCAATAGGCCTTTTGTGTGTGTGTGTTTAGTCACTCCATTGTGTCTGACTCTCTCAGACCCCATGGACTGTAGCCTGCCAGGCTCCTCTGTCCATGGAATTTTCCAGGCAAGAATACTGGAGTGGGTTGCCATTTCCTACTCCATAGGTGTTAGCTTTTGAATTTCATTTTTTTTAAAAGATTGCTTGTGTATTCCCCTGAGCAAGGGTGTGATCTTCTTTCTCATTAGTTCATACTAATTTGAATCCTAATCCAGCAGAAAAGTATCTGGGAGAGAAATGTCCTTAAGAAATATAATCAGATTTTCACAAAGTGAACATTTCTTTACAAAACTCCTGGACTGTGTTCACAAGTGTTATCTCGTGCGCCCTCAGGATCACTCCTCACTGTCCATGTTAGGATTGAGGCAGTAATATGTCAGAGCTTCATCTCTTGACTTGCTCATTCTAACCTCAAGCAAGGATCCCTGAGGGCTTCTCTGACAAGCAGGAGGCTAAGATGTTCTTACGAGGCCAAGAGGACAGAGCTCTGGGGAAAGGCCATGCTCTCTCCAGTTGGTGGGAAGAGACGGGCCTTGTCTCTTCAACAACAGCCCAAACTCAAAGTTCAGTCTGACTTTGAAACAGATTCTAGAGGGCAGGATGAAATTTCTTCAGAGAGAAAATGCAAAAGGGAGTTTCTGGTCAAACACAGCACCGTAGGCCACAGTAATTCTGAAGCATGCTTCTCTTCTACTAATTTTTCATCTATATTATCTTCCTGTTAGAATTTGTTGGCTTGTAAAACTTCTTTTTCTTAATCCAAATGTTGTTCTCTCTTCTCTCCTTCCACCTATTCTCTGTCATCCACCTCATCCTTCCAGTTCTTCTGGTTTGTTCTTTAGACATTCATCCCTCATTTATTCACTAAATATTACTGAGTATCTACAATGACTTCCTATTTTTGCATTTAAATCCCCTATATGAAAAGAACATCTTTTTTTGGTGTTCTAGAAGGTCTTGTAGGTCTTCATAGAACTAGTCAACTTAAGCTTCTTTGGTGTCAGTGATTGGACCAGACTTGGCTCACTGTGATGTTGAATGGTTTCCCTTGGAAACAAACCGAGATCATTCTGTCATTTTTGAGACTGCACCTAAGTACGGCATTTCAGGTACTTTTCTTGACTATGAGGGCTACTCCTTTTCTTCTAAGGGATTTTTGCCCACGGACTGCAGCCTACAGGCTCCTCTGTCCATGGGTAAAGCCTGTAGGCTGCAGTCTATGGGGTCACGAAGAGTCGGACACAGACTGAGCGACTTCACTTTCACTTTTCACTTTCATGCATTGGAGAAGGAAATGACTCACTCTAGTGTTCTTGCCTGAAGAATCCCAGGGATGGCAGAGCCTGGTGGGCTGCCATCTATGGGGTCGCACAGAGTCAGACACAACTGAAGTGACTTAGCAGCAACAGCAGCAGCAGTAGATATAATGGTCATCTGAATTAAATTCGTCCATTTCTGTCCATTTTAGTTCACTGATTCCTAAGATGTCAATGTTCACTCTTGCCATCTCCTGCTTGGCCACGTCCAATTTATCTTGATTCATGGACCTAACATTCAGGTTCCTATACCATATTGTTCTTTACAGCATAGGACTTTACTTTCACCACCAGACTCCTCTATGACTGGGCGTCGTGCTTCTGTTTGGGCCCAGCCACTTAATTCTTTCTGGAGCTATTAGTAATTACCCTTTGCATTTCCCCAGTAGCATATTGGACATATTCAGACCTGGGGGACTGATCTTCTGGTGTCATATATTTTTGCCTTTTCATACTGCTCATGGGGTTCTCGCTGCAAGAATACTGGAGTGGTTTGCCATTTCCCCTCCAGTGGTCCATGTTTTCTCAGAACTCTCCACTGTGATCCATCTGTCTTGGGTGGCCCTGCACAGCATGGCTCATACCTTCACTGAGTTACTCAAGCCCCTTCATCATGATAAGGCTGTGATCCATGAAGGATGAGATATTTAGATAGCATCACCAATGCAATGGACATGAATTTGAGCAAAGTGCTAGAGACAGTGAAGGACAAGAAAGCCTGGCATGCTGCAGTCCATGGGGTTGCAAAGAATTGGACATGAATTAATAACTGAACAACAACAATCTACAATGAAGCTTATTTCATTGGGATTGCTAAAGACTGATTAGATGGATCAAAGACTGTCTTTTTCCAAAACATACTTAAAGTATTTGGGAAGAGAGAAAGTGGGGGGAAAAAGTAACAATATTATAAAATATTAGAGTAGTAATCTAATTAGAAGTAACGATAATAGTAACAATTCAGTAAATCCTTGCTAGATGCTGAGTTCTTCAAGAACTTTATAAATGTTTACTTATTCAATAGTAACAAAAGTTCCATGAGAAAATTATGATTACTGCCTCCATTTTATAAGAAAACCAAGGTGCAGTTTTCATGCATCTGCTTGCTTTCTCCAGGTTAGTCACAGAGCTGGGCAGGGATCAGAAGGCTGGCTCTAGAGTTTGTGTTCCTAACAGTGTAAGTTTGTACTGTTTGTTATATATAGACAACTGTATTTTATATAATTTATATAATATGAATTGATTAAAGACCGTTTTCTATGGGGATTCATACCATTGGGTAAGTACAGGGATAGATGTAGCCTGATACATTCTTGACAGTAGACCATCTACTTCAGGTATGGACCTGGTTCAACTGCATCTGTTGGCCTGAAGTTATAATGAGGCTTTTGAGTGAATATTCAGATTAGGGAGTCTTCTCTAATAGGAATTTAAAACAATGAAATAAACAGGGTCAAGTAGAAGGAATATGTTTTGAGCGTGATGAGAATAAAACCCTCAACTTTTGGAGGGTGGGCAGAAGAAGGACCACTAGTAGCGAAGAGAAGAAAGAGTGAGAGGCAGGAGGAGAACAAGGAGAGAAGGCAGGGAAGACTGAGAGATGGAGTTCCGAGGATGGAATCGTCCATGTCAATTGCAGCACTTCATTTCATTCACTGCATGTGTCCGTACCACTTCATAAGCTGAGCCCCAGTGCCTCCGGCAGCTGGTCAGAAGTGGCACACACTCTCCCACCCGGGGGCTGGTGCTCTTTTCCTCCACTGGGTCTGGCTCTTCTCTTTCTTAGAAGTGCTTTCATGTGCTTTCATGAGGCCACATGGTCTTCAGCACCTCCACCTGCTCCATCCTGTCTGGATTAGCCCCCTGAACAAAAAAAGGCACACTTGGGCCTTTGATTTTGCTTCTGTTTTGAGCTCACTTTTGATGGAGAAAATGAGATTAAATGACTCAGCCCTGGAGAGAGGATGGATTGTACTGAACTCCTGTTAAGGAAATAAAGAAGGGAAAAAGATGGAAGTCTCAGGAGGAATGACACTGTTTCAAAAGGAAACAGTGTTTCAAAATAAAGCTGAGGAAAGTGTCAATGTTTGAGAAAGTGCTGGAAGGTGACCGTTCCAATTTAGAAGCCCTTTGAAGTCGCCACCACATTTCTCTAGAAATTCTCAGGGAGGCTGATTTAATTATTTACCTTTCTTCCAATTCTACCAAGTACCCTTCGGGTATAGTGAGGTAAGACCTTCAAGAGGAATGAGTCCCCATGATATCCTCCTCCTGAGAGCAGGGGCTAGGGTGAGGGGGATACTGAATTTACTTTAGAATGCAGATGGCAGAAAGTAGACCAGACTCCAGTGATTGTCTCAGAAGGGGGTCTAAGCCTCTAGATGAAACAATAGCTTCCAGGTATTTGTGAAACTCACAAAACAACGTACCTTTCCCAGCTGTGTTATTTTGGTTTTCCTATGTATATTCTTCCTAGTGATTAACCATAGAAGCTTTCAATCATAAAGACTCATGTCCTTGCTTTGAGAAAGAAATATTGTGATGATGGCAAAGAAAAGAGGTACTGTATCTGACTCCACAGCCGATTTTTAGGGGAGAAGAAACCCAACAGATAGCAGCAATTTATTTATCTTTAAATTTTGTATTGAAAAATAGTAAGTTTGCAGTGTTTGAAGTGTACAGTCAAGTGACTATTATGTGCGTGCTCAGTCATGTCTGACTCTTTGCGACTGCCATGGACTGTACCCACCAGCAACTGAGGCAAGAATACTGGAGTGGGTTGTCATTTCCTACTCCAGGGGATCTTCCCAACTCAGGGATCAAACCTGCATCTTCTGCGGCTTCTGCATCGGCAGACAGATTCTTTACCACTGGGCCACCTAGGAAGAGTGTATAAATGAATATTTTTGCTTTATTGATGGGGAATAGGTGTTGGGGATATAGGGTTATACAGTAGAGGGAGTAGGTCCCTGGGACTTGTCCTGACCTTTCCAGAGGCTGTATGTTTCTGGACACTCCCTTCCTCTGCTGCTGCTGCTAGGTCGCTTCAGTCATATTGGACTCTGTGCAACCCCATAGATGGCCTCCTACCAGGCTCCCCCGTCCCTGGGATTCTCCAGGCAAGAACACTGGAGTGGGTTGCCATTTCCTTCATCAATGCATGAAAGTGAAAAATGAAAGTGAAGTCGCTCAGTTGTGTCCGACTCCTAGCGACCCCATGGATTGCAGCCTAACAGGCTCCTCCGTCCATGAGATTTGCCAGGCAAGAGTACTGGAGTGGGTTGCCTCTGCAGCTCCTGCATTGGCAGACAGATTCTTTACCAATGGGCCACCTAGGAAGCATGTATAAATGAATGTTTTTGCTTTATTGATGGGGAATAGATGTTGGGGATACAGGGTTATACAGTAGAGGGAGCAGGTCTCTGGGACTTGTCCTGACCTTTCCAGAGGCTGTATGCTTCTGGGCACTTCCTTCCTCTAGTTGCAGCTTAATTTCTCTACTCTGTAATTAAGGAGTATATAAAGCTTCTTTCAACTCTGGTATCTCATAGTCTAGAATTAAAAGGACAGTAGGGAAGCAGGATAGAGAGATGCAGCTTTCCCCGAGAAATTCCTTTTTGAGAGTAGCTTCTTGTGTTTTCATTCAGTGGGTCCAGCTTGTCTGAGTCTAAAATTGGGTTGGGAGTTTGAACAGACCTCTCACCCATGGAGAAGCATAACTCATCTATGAGAAGAAACACAGGTGGGAAAAGGCTTTTAAAGTGTTTCTGGCCCTAAAATTGGAGATGTTTTTGTCCTGAAAGCTGCTGAACAAAGTGCAGATTGTATAAAACCATGGGACTTCAGAAACATCTTTATGAAGATTCTTCCAGTAATGAAATTACTTTGGATAATGCATTTGTTGGATATGTTTTAGGTAAGAAGGGGAAAATAAACTTGTGCCAATTGAAAAACAAAAGTGAACTAAATGAACTGAAGCTATTAAACATTTAAAAGGTCTAAGCAGTGATAACACTTTTGTTTTGTCTTAACAGAAATACTAAAGAAGATATTTAATAAAGTTACATAAATGTGTGAACATTTCTGCAAATATGTGATTTACTAAGGCAGTTTGCATTAGGGTGGATTCACTTCATTTTGCTGCTCTCAGGTTTGTTTGTTGGGGTATGTGTGGGTGTGTTTGGGTGTGTGTGTGTGTGTCCAAATGCCTTGTCTAGGTTTACTTCATTGATAGCTTCCAAAACATGATGGATGCCAAGTAATATGCTTGCAAACGTCAACTTGTGACACAATCTTTAATTCTGCCTCTCTGTGAGTGACTTATAATATCTGGTGGTGGTGGTATAGTCGCTAAGTTGTGTCCAACTCTTTGTGACCCCATGGACTGTAGATGGATTGTAGCCCACTAGGCTCTTCTGTCCTTGGGACTTTCCAGCCAAGAATACTGGAGTGGGTTGGCATTTCCTTCTCCAAGGGATCTCCCAAACCAGGGATCGAACCTGGGTTTCCCACATTGCAGGGGGATTCTTTCCCAACTGAGCCACCAGAGAAAACCCTATAATATCTGGAACAGATAATAATAAAATCAACCACAGTAATGTTTACTGAGTATTTATTTTCTGGCAGGCACGTTTCTGAGCATTTGTTATTTAGGTGTTCTAAGATCCCTTATGGTGTAGATATTATTATCATCACTGTTGTCTCACAGAGGAGGAACTGGAGGATCAGAAACATTAAGGTCACATTTAAGGTCACATGGCTGCTCAGAGCCAGCACAGCCAGGGTTTGACTCCACCTTGGTCAGAATCTAGAACACAAATTCTTACCCCCTAGACAACACTAGCATCCTAGGGTGTCCTTATGGTCCTGTGTTGCTTGTTGCACTGATCTGGGAGTCATGCTCCCTTTCTATTCTGAAATGTGTGAATAGAGCTCTTTCTTGTACATACATTGTATCAGCTGCCTGCTGCCCATGAAGCCAAGTATTATAGACTGAATGTTTGTGTCCTCTACCCTCCTCTCATATGTTGAAGCCTTAACCCTCAAGGTGATGTATTTAGAGGTGAGATCTTTCGTAAGTAGTTTGGTTTTGATGAGGCTGTGATGATGGAACTAGTGTCTTTAGAAGAAGAGGAAGAGCAGGCAAAGCTATCCTCTGTGACATGTGGGGACACAATGAGAAGTTGGCAAGCCAGGAAGAGGGACCCCCACCAGGAATTGAATCTGCTGACACCTTGGCCTTAGACTTCTCAGCCTCCAAAACTGAGAGAAATAAATGTCTGTTGTTTATTTGTGGTATTTTGTTATGGCAGCTCAAGCGTAAATCCCAGGGTTTGTGCTGTCTCAGTTCAGTTCAGTTCAGCCACTCAGTCGTGTCCTACTCTTTGCGACCCCATGAATCACAGCACGCCAGAGCTCCCTGTCCATCACCAACTCCCAGAGTTCACTCAGACTCAAGTCCATCGAGTCAGTGATGCCATCCAGCCATTTCATCCTCTGTCGTCCCCTTCTCTTCCTGCCCCCAATCCCTCCCAGCATCACAGTCTTTTCCAATGAGTCAACTCTTCGCATGAGGTGGCCAAAGTACTGGAGTTTCAGCTTTAGCATCATTCCTTCCAAAGAAATCCCAGGGCTGATCTCCTTTAGAATGGACTAGTTGGATCTCCTTGCAGTCCAAGGGACTCTCAAGAGTCTTCTCCAACACCACAGTTCAAAAGCATCAGTTCCTCGGCGCTCAGCTTTCTTCACAGTCCAACTCTCACATCCATACATGACCACAGGAAAAACCATAGCCTTGACTAGATGGACCTTTGTTGGCAAAGTAATGTCTCTGCTTTTGAATATGCTATCTAGATTGGTCATAACTTTCCTTCCAAGGAGTAAGCGTCTTTTCATTTCATGGCTGCAATCACCATCTGCAGTGATTTTGGAGCCCCCCAAAATAAAGTCTGACACTGTTTCCACTGTTTCCCCATCTATTTCCCATGAAGTGGTGGGACCGGATGCCATGATCTTCGTTTTCTGAATGTTGAGCTTTAAGCCAACTTTTTCACTCTTCACTTTCACTTTCATCAAGAGGCTTTTGAGTTCCTCTTCACTTTCTGCCATAAGGGTGGTGTCATCTGCATATCTGAGGTTATTGATATTTCTCCTGGAAATCTTGATTCCAGCTTGTGCTTCTTCCAGTCCAGCATTTCTCATGATGTACTCTGCACCTAAGTTAAATAAGCAGGGTGACAGTATACAGCCTTGACGTACTCTTTTTCCTATTTGGAACCAGTCTGTTGTTCCACGTCCAGTTCTAACTGTTACTTCCTGACCTGCATACAAATTTCTCAAGAGGCAGATCAGGCGGTCTGGTATTCCCATCTCTTTCAGAATTTTCCACAGTTTATTGTGATCCACATAGTCAAAGGCTTTGGCTTAGTCAAAAAAGCAGAAGTAGATGTTTTTCTGGGACTCTCTTGCTTTTTCCATGATCCAGTGGATGTTGGCAATTTGATCTCTGGTTCCTCTGCCTTTTCTAAAACCAGCTTGAACATCTGAAAGTTCACGGTTCACATATTGCTGAAGCCTGGCTTGGAGAATTTTGAGCATTACTTTACTAGCATGTGATATGAGTGCAATTGTGCGGTAGTTTGAGCATTCTTTGGCATTGCCTTTCTTTGGGGTTGGAATGAAAAGTGACCTTTTCCAGTCCTGTGGCCACTGCTGAGTTTCCCAAATTTGCTGGCATATTGAGTGCAGCACTTTCACAGCATCATCTTTCAGGATTTGAAATAGTTCAACTGGAATTCCATCACCTCCACTAGCTTTGTTCGTAGTGATGCTTTCTAAAGCCCTCTTGACTTCACATTCCAGGATGTCTGGCTCTAGGTCAGTGATCACACCATCGTGATTATCTGGGTTGTGAAGATCTTTTTTGTACAGTTCTTCTGTGTATTTTTGCCATCTCTTCTTAAGATCTTCTGCTTCTGTTAGGTCCATACCATTTCTGTCCTTTATCGAGCCCATCTTTGCATGAAATGTTCCCTTGGTATCTCTAATTTTCTTGAAGAGATCTCTAGTCTTTCCCATTCTGTTGTTTTCCTCTCTTTCTTTGCATTGATCACTGAAGAAGGCTTTCTTATCTCTTCTTGCTATTCTTTGGAACTCTGCATTCAGATGTTTATATCTTTCCTTTTCTCCTTTGCTTTTCACTTCTCTTCTTTTCACAGCTATTTGTAAGGTCTCCCCAGACAGCCATTTTGCTCTTTTGCTCTTGATCCCTGTCTCCTGTACAATGTCACGAACCTCATTCCATAGTTCATCAGGCACTCTATCAGATCTAGACCCTTAAATCTATTTCTCACTTCCACTGTATAATCATAAGGGATTTGATTTAGGTCATACCTGAATGGTGGTCTTTATGATGAGAATGTCTCAGCTTGGTGCACCTGGTCCCACATTTGCTTCCTCTCCAACTCAGCAGACCCCTCTTTGGCAGTGCCTGATGCCAGCTCTGTGCTAGCTTCTGGAACTCCTTACAGCAACCCAAGGCCTTCACTGCATCATGCCTTTGGCCTGGGCCCTTTCCCCTCCCATCTTCATGCCTGGTGAACTGCTATGATCACTCCTCCTCAGGAAGCCCTCCTTGATCTCCCAGGTGGAGCCTCGTGCTCCCTCCATTGGCCTGATGCTCCAGCCTTATAGGTTCAGTGTTTCTCTAACAGTGCTATCCTGTTCTGTTGCAGTTATGTCTTATATTTTATTGTAGCAAAACCCCCCACATCACATGAAATCACCCTGCCCAGTTTCCAAGTGTACAGCACAGAATTGTCAACCACAGACACATCATTGTGCCACGGGCCTCCAAGGCTCCCCGATCCTGTGTGACTGAAACACTACGTGCATGTAACACGTAGTGTTCCCTCTTCCCTTCCCCCTGCCCCTGCCCCTGGAAACCACCGCTTTATTGTCTGTTTCTATGAGTTTAACTACTTTGAATACCTAGATAAGTGAAATCCTGCAGTACATGAGTGTCATTTTGTGTCTGGCTTTTTTTACTTAGCATAATAGCCTCAAGATTTATCCATGTTATGACATATAACAGCATTTTCTTTATTTTAAGGCTGAATAATATTTCATTGTATGTATATCCCATATTTTTCTTTGTCCATTCATTCACCCTTCCATGGATATATTTTTATTTTAGGTAAGCATTTTAAATATGTAATTAATTCATAATTATTGAGATATAATTGAAATATAACATTGTAAGTTAAAGTGTTGATTTGATACATTTTTTATATCACAATATGATGCTCACTGTAGCATTAGCTAACAGCTCTATTATGTCACATAATTATTTCTTTTTCATGGTGAGAACTATTAAGATCTAGTTTCTAATTTTTGAACTTAAAATTATTTGTCACAATTTGCTTAGAACTAGTTACTTTTTTACCCCCAACAAATTGTGAATTTCTGGAGAACAGGGATGGTATTTTTTAATCTTTGCATACTATCAGTGAATTAAACATTTTGTGCAACACTTTCTGATACTTTTTAATGATAAATGAGCTCAGGTATTATTTTTTATCACCTCCTATCTATGATCTATTTGTCATGTAAAATATATTTTGCTATTGTCAAGGACAGCTGTTTAAAACATTAAACAGTGGTTTAAAGATTTTTTTTTTAAAGATATGATTTCTTAGCATCTTTGACATTTATAACACAGTACTGTTGGTTGTAATTACCATGCTGTATTTGAGATCTTCAGGACTTATTTATTGACTAGTTGCAATCTAGTTGAAGCAAACTCTTCCCATTTCCCCTGCATCTAGCCCCTGGTAACCACCATTATACTCTGTTTTTATGAGTCTGGCGTTTTTAGATCCTCCTTGTAAGTGATACTGTACAGAGCTTGTCTTTCTCTGTTTTATTTCATTTAGCATAATAGCATTTAGGACATCTATGGACCTTAGGGTCAGATTTCCTTCTTTTTCATGGTCTAATTCATTCCTAATTAATGGCTGCATTATATAAATATCTTTACCCATTTATCTGACTCGCTTAGATTGTTTCCTATCTTGATTATTATGCACAATGGTGCAGTGAACATGGGAGTGCAGGCATCTCTTCCGTGTGAGTGTGGGTCTATTGCATTCATTTTGATGTGGGCCATCTGACTTATTAAATCCATTGAGGAGAAAGACCATTTCCTATTCCACCTTGAATTCCAAGTTCCTAGAATTGCCATATAAGAGAGGCTTGATAAATATTTAGAAGAATTAATTTCAATTTGAACCAACATAGAATAAATGTTTGGAAAGAGGAGCAACATATGTCCAGCTGAAGGAAGCACAGATTTTAAGTAGCAGAGTAGGGATGTGAAGAGGAACCTGAAACAACAATCAAAAATTAATTTTACATTTTTCTAAGCTTTATTTATTTTTTTTAAATTTTATTTTATTTTTAAACTTTACATAATTGTATTAGTTTTGCCAAATATCAAGCTTTAAAATCATCTCCCAAACCACAATGATGTAACTTCTTTTCATAAATTCATTAATATACTCTGGACTACTGTCTCCTGTCTGAAGGAGATTCTGTTGCCAAATTGAGAATTATTCTTAAGCCCCCGTGTTCCCTGCTTCCCTCACTTTAAAAGGTTTGTACATAATTCCAGATAGAAGAAAGTAGTCCTTTCAGCCCATCTTCTTTCACTATTATTTTAATGAATGCTGGAACCCATTCAGCCCTTAGAATTTAAGTGTTCTTAGAATCTCTGGTCAGCATTTTTAAAGATCTCTTTTGGATATAAGTAATTCATACTAAAAACCCAAACATAATTTTTTATTCAGAAAAAGATGAACCCTATAAAATTTGGTTCTCTCCAAAGATAAAATGTCAGCATTGAGAAATTAAATGTCCGGTGCTATTTGAGATTGCCAAAACCTTATGTGTTACTTTTTAAGTCATAAAGATGGATCTGCTTCCATCAGGTCTCGAATTTTCATCCTCTGTGGCTAGGACTATATATATTGTTAGAAACCTGGTTGGTCTCAAGATCTCATAGGTGTTTCAGCAAGGCAAAGGGAGGGAAACTGAGAATTCATTTGTGTCAGGGGCAACAACCCCCCTTGTGCAGTAGATACTGTGTTCCCATTCTATAGATATTCGCAAACAAAGGAAAACCCAAACCATAGCCCAAACCACTCAAAACAACAACAAAGCATGTGTAAAGGAATCCGTGACTCAGCCCTGGGATAGCAATCCTCAGAGTAACTGAGCTGAGTTATTCTTCAAGGAGCAAAGCCATATTTCTCTTCTTTTCAAGAAGAGGGAAGTTTCTGAAGATTGCACTATTTTATGGGGAGAGGAATATAAAGGAAACTTCTTTGAGCAAAAGTTTCCACGGGCATCCTCTCCAGTCAGTCTCTGTGTGAGGCATTCTTCGGATATTTTCTTTTGTTCCTTGCTTTATATACATTTTTCACAGGGGTTCGTAAGGTTCACCCTGGTCATAAGGGTCCATGGACTCCCAAAGGATTTTTAGAGAGAATGCTGAGGTTGGACTTGGATAGGGAAAAAAATCGTATATTTAATTTCATTCATCTCTAACTACAGTTTAACATGTCTCTCATTATGAATTTAGACCACATCCTTTGGTAATATTAGCAGTATCGAGCCCTAGTCATGGACACAAAGCACAGATACTTTCATGTTACGTTAGCGTCACTGCTGATTGTTGAAAAGTCCCGTCTCTCACTACTTATGAAACTGTCATACCTAGCACTGTATATTGCTTTTTTTAAAATTTATTTTTTAATTGGAGGATAATTGCTTTACAGTGATAAGTTGGTTTCTGCTGTACAATAGTGCAAATCAGTCATAATTATATATGCCTCCCTTTTGAGCCTTTCTCCCCAACCTCATCCCTCCCCGCTAGGTTGTCACAGAGTGTCAGGCTGGACTCCGTATGTAATACAGCAACTTCCCACTAACTATCTGTTTTAACACACGATAGTGTATATATGTCAATGCTACTTTCTCAGTTTGTCCCACACTCTCCTTCCCTTGCTGTGACCACAATATTGTCACTTAACGGAATAATAGAGACATGTATGCTTTGTATCACAAATTGGTTGCTTTAATATTGGGCAACTGTATTTACAACATAATTAGATTCTTTTATAATCTTATGTATGTTATTTTGTGCATTGGAAAATATTCTAAGAAAGGGTCTATAGTCTTCCAGAGAGTGCATGGCATAAAACAGAGACGTCTCCTAAATCTTTGCTGTGTGTGTCATCCTCAGTCTCTCTCTCCATCATTTCTTTTCTCTTACTTTCATTTCTTTTCTGTCCATTTTCCTTCCATCTTTTTGTTTCTTCTTATACCTGCTTATGCTAAACATGGGGATTCTATTTGTTCTGGTAAGTAGTGGGGTGCACTCTCCTTGACTCCAGTTTTCCTATCTGACCCTCTCAACCTCCTCCTCTGAGATACAGTGCCCTGTCCTTTGTTTACCTTAATCTGAAGCATTTGGAGGGAGTGGGAATCCAGTTAGGTCTGAGTGCCACCTTTGTGACTGAACCCAGTTCTGCTTTCTCTTCTGAGATTTGGCTAAATGTCCCACATCATTTCAGGTTTATGCCTTATTTATACAGGAGTAGTTCCTCCTCAAGCTAGTGGGGTGGGGAATCCGTAGTTGATACTATCCTCCCAATTCAACAACTGGCAGCTTCCGTCAGAAGAAGAGTGAGTGAGAATCCTGGTCATGCATGTTTTGCCTTCTTGCTAATAGTCTGGGGGAAGAGGGTGTGGAAAGAATTTCTGGTCTTCTGTGTGCCTCTTTCCTGTGAATCCAGATTTCACAAAGATAGGTCTTTCTCATTTTCCTCCATGTTATCTGTGTTTCTGTTTAACTTCTGTTACTTTCCTGAATTTTTTTTTCAGCCCAGAGGGTTCAAATGTTACCCCATCCCAGTGACTTCAGGGAATGATTTTTAAAGCTCATAAAACAGGACTTAGGGGCATATAATTCTGTGTTTTCATGGGGTTTAACTCAAGGTAGATCATTTCAAAAGCAGCGTCCTACAACTCTCACTATAGGTCTGTATTGATAATGTTTTCTTGTTTTTACTTTGGCTATTCAGTGGCATGGTCCTCATTCTTTTATCTCTGTGCAAAAAAATGGAGACTTGGATTATTTAAAATCTGTTATTTTCAGGGCTGGAATCAGGCATGGGAGTGTGATCTGCTTTCAGGACACAAATTGTGGAGCAAAGAGGGGCATGAAAGACATAAAAGAGAGACAGAGTCATACTCAAGCTGGGGTGAGTGGTAAAAGCTGAGTCAAAGATAAAACTTGGAGGGATCCAGATGGAACACCAAGATTCTGACCAGAGGACAGGACGCAGAGCTTGAACAGAAGTCTTGAAACACAGGGACTCAATAGTGACCACTTCTATAGGTATTTGACCTTCTCCAAGGCTGGGGGAAGAAAGCTACCCAGCACATTTGGTAATTTTCTCCTCTTAACTTTTATGTTCTAATGAATGATCATATTGTTTTGTATCTCTGTTCTTTCATTTAGGAAGGGGTTCTCATGACGATAATAGAATAGAGGAGGTTCCTTGCATGTTTAAGGATCAGTGAAGATGCCTGTACTGCAGTGATAGAAAGAGGGAGAGTGGGAAGGTATAAGGATGGAGAGACGGGTGGCCTGATTATGTCAAATATTGTGGTTCTCCTGATAAAGACATCGAGTTTGGTTCAAGTATGTTGGTGAGCTATCTGAGGATTTTAAGCAGAGGGGTAATTTGGTGCAGTTGGCATTTTGGAAGAGTTTCTTTAGTTGCTGTATTGAAAAAAGGTTATAGGAGTTAGGAGTGTGAAAATAAAAGCAGAGATCATTTTGGAGTTAGTGCAGTCATCCAGGTGGGAGATGATGGTTGGCTTGGACTACAGTGGGATGGAAGATGTGGTAAGTCTCACCAATTGGGCTTGCTGATGGGTTAAATCTAGGATGTGACAGAAAATAGTGTTATGGGTAACACTGGGGGTTTGGACCTGAGGAACACATAGAATAAGTTTGCTGTTGACTTATAGGGAAGCTCCAGAAGAAACATTTGGGGGAAAGGATAAATCTAAAGCTTCTGAAGCAGTGACACGTTTACCTTGCTCATTGTCCAAACATGTGAGTTCTCTGCAGTTGCTACATAGGAAGAATCAAGGGGCAGTTCTCATGCATTCTGGGGATGGAGCAAAGCTTGGAACTAGTTTTGCATGTCACTTTGTGTGAAATTAAGAGAACTGAAGTGTACATATTATAGAGTAAGGTGCCATCTGAGAGTCTTCCTAACCGATACCAGCACTGCGCAGAGGGAAAGTTGAAGCTCTAGTAGTAACACATACTCTGACTTTTGAGGGTTTTCCCAATGATTGCAGTGGCTCTTGCACCAGAAATAGAGATCTGAAAAATGTTTGTATCATGTAGTTCAGTGACCCTTTTAGAGGCCTTTCACAAAAAAAGAATCACCAGCATATCTTCCTTTATCAGGGAGGATTCTGCCTGCCATTCATAAGAAATCATGCCAAGTAATTTAATAAAAGGAATCTATTACTTACATTTAAGAAAGTATTAGGAAGTGCAACCAGAGGCGAGGGAACCTCAGAAATGGCCACTGTGGGAGGCTGCTACCAACCCGAGGGTTGGAGGGAAAGAGAGGGGAGCTGGTCCACCAGGGGACGTGGGACACATGGGTCTGCTTGCTGGGATCTGGGGCCACACAGGCAAGCCAGAGAGAGACGTAACCTCGAAGGAGAAGGTGCCTGCTGCAGGGGAGTTGGGGGAAGTCACTGGCTTTCTTTTTCTCTTCCTCCTGCCCTTCAGTCTCTTTCTTGCTTCCCTCCTGGAGGCAGGAAGCAAGGGGACCCAGAAACATGGCTGGCAGGGGGTTGCCACCTGTGCCATTCCAAGTAGACTAGGGAAAATGTGGGGAATAGTTCTGAGGACAGATAAGCAAATGATTGCTAAACATCCTCACAAAAAAACTGAAAGAAGAATGAAGTTGGTGAATTCCTGTCTCAGAGATCAAAGGAAAGAAAGGAATTGTGTGGGGCTTCAGCTACTGTCAGCACATAGAGTCGGGTCTTAGGGAATAGAGATTAGTTTTATTGAGAACTTTGTTAGATTTAGAAACTTGGGAATATCCCTATGTTGATTTTTATTTTCCTCATGGTAGTAGATTCTTTAAACAAGGAGACAGCAAGGAAGGGAGACCCATGAAAACTACATGCTGTTTTGCAGACACTTTTTTTGTTTGTTTTGCAGACATTCTTGAGGGAAGAAAATCTCATATGATGCAGTTGGCAAGGGAAGATTTTAAGAGGAGAGAGAATAGGCAATCATGTGGAATTCTTAAGGCAAAATTAAAATAGAGGTGAAGCAATAATCTTTGAATAGCACTCTTTCTCAAGTTCAGCTTTCCTTTCTGATATCTTAGACTATGGTTGAAAGTTCTCACTATAACTATTTTTTCCATCACTCTTTGTTGTTATTAAAGTAATGATAGCAAACTTCTTTAATCTATTTTTCTTCCATGTTATAGTCCTTGCTCTTGCATCTAAAGTAATACCTCCTCTTGGTGATGTCAGTAATATTATTTCCTCTGCAAGCATCATAACCTTGGAAGATTTGTAGGATACAATCAATATGGAGTCTGGCATTCAGAGATTGAAAAGTTATATTTTGCAAAATTATTTTTTTAGAACAGGAATTTAAGGAGACACTGAAGTCCAAACCGTGGTAATTCAAAATCCAGCTCCTTGATTTGTAATTTTTTTAGATAAGCCAGATTTGACTTTTTCATCTCTAAGTCTAAAGTTTATAATGCACATAATCAGATTTTCTTTCTCTAGAGATATTTTATCTGATAGTCTTTATTAGCTTAAGCAATGAAAAATTTCCATAAAAGTTATTGTAAATATTCCCTTTACTTTTAAAGACTCTTAGTACCTGTTGCTAATTTTAAAAAACATTTCTAGAATTTATACTTGAAGTCTAGTAAGGTGATAGGTGGACTTCAAGTATAAATTCTAGTAGAGTTTCTTATTCTGGATTTTACTCTTTATTGTACTTATTTGCTTTCCTTGATATCCTCTGAGACGTCATTGATATTTCAGTTCAGTTCAGTTCAGTCGCTCTGTCGTGTCTGACTTTTTGCGACCCCATGAATTGCAGCACACCAGGCCTCCCTGCCCATCACCAACTCCTGGGTTTACTCAAATTCATGTCCATCAAGTCAGTGATGCCATCCAGCCATCTCATCCTCTGTCGTCCCCTTCTCCTCCTGCCCCCAATCCCTCCCAGCATCAGGGTCTTTTCCAATAAGTCAACTCTTTGCATGAGGTGGTCAAAGTACTGGAGTTTCAGCTTTAGCATCAGTCCTTCCAATGAACACCCAGGACTGGTGTCCTTTAGGATGGACTGGTTGGATCTCCTTGCAGTCCAAGGGACTCTCAAGAGTCTTCTCCAATACCACAGTTTAAAAGCATCAATTCCTTGGTGCTCAACTTTCTTTGTAGTCCAACTCTCACATCCATACATGACGACTGGAAAAACCATAGCCTTGACTAGACGGACCTTCATTGGCAAAGTAATGTCTCTGCTTTTGAATATTGCTATCTAGGTTGGTCATAACTTTCCTTCCAAGGAGTAAGCGTCTTTTAATTTCACGGCTGCAATCACCATCTGCAGTGATTTTGGAGCCCCCCCAAAAATAAATCAGCCACTGTTTCCACTGTTTCCCCATCTATTTGCCATGAAGTGATGGGACCAGATGCCATGATCTCAGTTTTCTAAATGTTGAGCTCTAAGCCAACTTTTTCACTCTCCTCTTTCACTTTCATCAAGAGGCTTTTGAGTTCCTCTTCACTTTCTGCCATAAGGGTGGTGTCATCTGCATATCTGAGGTTATTGATATTTCTCTGAGCAATCTTGATTCCAGCTTGTGCTTCTTCCAGCCCAGCATTTCTCATGATGTACTCTGCATATAAGTTAAATAAGCAGGGTGACATTATATAGCCTTTACGTACTCCTTTTCCTATTTGGAATCAGTCTGTTGTTCCATGTCCAGTTCTAACTCTTGCTTCCTGACCTGCTTACAGGTTTCTCAAGAGGCAGGTCAGGTGGTCTGGGATTCCCATCTCTTTCAGAATTTTCCAGTTTATTGTGATCCACACAGTCAAAGGCTTTTTCATAGTCAATAAAGCAGAAATAGATGTTTTTCTGGAACTCTCTTGCTTTCTCTATGGTCCAGCAGATTTTGGCAATTTGATCTCTGGTTCCTCTGTCTTTTCTAAAACCAGCTTGAACATCTGGAAGTTTCCGGTTCACATATTGCTGAAGCCTGGCTTGGAGAATTTTGAGCATTACTTTACTAGTGTGTGAGATGAGTGCATTGATATTTACTATGTTCAATTATTGATTCATCAAGGTGAAAGCCATTTTCATGTATTGAAATTTGTATTTGAAACATATTCATGTCTTCAAATATTAACTGATTATTTCAATAAATAAAACTACTGATTGCTAAGTATTATTAATAATAATCTCCTAAGGTAGTTAGTGCTTTACACTTTTCCTGTTTTACTTTTGTCCTGTTATCTCAACAGCCCTGCAGGATGGTTCAGGAGATTGCCTCATTTGGAGGTGAGAATATTTGGTTCAGAGGGGGCTGTGTGGCAGCTGTGACGATGATACTGTGGGCCTGTCAAAGTTCAATTAATGTGAAGTCTCTGTCTCTTTTAACAGTGTTCTTATGTCTTGTGCCTAGGAGAGTGAGTGGCATGGCAGAGAATCAGGAAATATTTGCTTAACTCTATTTATTGCTCTTTACTTGGCATGTTGTCTGATTCTAGGGAAAAAATAGGAAATTGCCTCTCCTGTCTTTCATGTATAGGTAATATAATAGCTTACAAAGCAGCAGATGAACCCACCAACATTATGCCTGTCCTGTTAATCCTGAAGGCTATCATTTATGAAGATGAGGTTCATAAATTTATGAGACAAGGGAGTACATAAGAAAGTATAAGAAGCTTATGTGCTTTGAATAGTGATTTAATCTGAAAAGCCAATAACATCCTGTTTCCTTAGAACTGGTGCTTCATTAGGAGGACTAGTGAGTACTTAGAAATGTTTCTATCATTAAGGTGAAGTCTAGTTCTCCACAGAGGCAATAGATGTCCTGTTACGATTTTTGTAAAGGAATTGCTTTCTCTTTCCTCCCCTTCCTCAAGCCCCATTTAACTCTGTCATTCACAGCAGAATTGTACTTTCTGGTTGGTACAGCCTATAAATATGTATTGACATCTAATTCTGGGTCAGGCACCATGCATGGGAATATCAAAGAATACGGTACATTCCCTGACCTTGGAAATTCAGATTATTCCTCAATGGAATTCAATAGTTCAGCCATTATTGCAAAATTGCTTTCATATCCACTAGCTCATGAATTTTTCACCAGCATCTTTGAGGATACTGTTAGTATTTTAATGAGGTTAAACATGCTTAATGTCTCTCAGAGATGAAGTGGAGCCTAAAAGAGTGTATTCTAGCTCTTTTTCCCAAGGTGGCAGTGGTGGTGCTCTGTGGGATCTATAGAAAGCCATCCTCTCCTTTGGGTCATGTCTCCCTCCCCTTGCCTTCAAGGCTTCCACAATCTCTACCCCAAAGGAAATAAGGCTTCATTTCCTTCCAGTTCTCCTGAGACAACCTGATATGATGAGATGAATGTGTTGCCTGTGGGGAGTGTGTGCTCTGGTCTACTGCAGAGATTGGAGAGGTAAAAGAGGAACCCTGCATTTCCTAGGCTCCTTTGCATCTGTGGTTCTGAATATAATTTATTTTCACTAATGTCATGCACTCATTTGAGATCTGGAAGGTAGAGTGAGGCAGAAGACCTCTTTCCATGGCTGCTATCTCCTGTCAATGAGCATGGTCATGGAACTGGCCTTCCCCTAGCTGTGTTCTGATACACAGCTACTAGGATTGAAGGGCTGATGAGAAGAAGCAGGGTGTGGGGCATGACAGGATCTTAGTGTTGGGGCACTGGTGGCCTCTCCCTGGAAAAAAAAAGTTCCAGAGGGTGTCCTCTGATTTCTGCTGCTGTTGCTGCTGCTGCTAAGTCACTTCAGTCATGTCCGACTCTGTGCGATCCCATAGACAGCAGCCCACTAGGGTCCTCTGTCCCTGGGATTCTCCAGGCAAGAACACTGGAGAGGGTTGCCATTTCCTTCTCCAATGCATGAAAGTGAAAATGAAAGTAAAGTCTCTCAGTGGTGTCCAACTCTTAGCGATCCCATGGACTGCAGCCCACCAGGCTCCTCCGTCCATGGGATTTTCCAGGCAAGAGTACTGGAGTGGGGTGCCATTGCCTTCTCCCCTCTGATTTCTGCCTCTCAGCTATCTGCACAACAGCTGGAAGGGTAGATACTACTCTACTGTTATCATATTATAGATAAGGAAACTAACACAGAAAAGTTAAGTAAACTACTCAGTTCACACAGCTAATAAGTGGTTGATGCAGGTTTTAATTGCCTGGTTTTATGTCTGCCCTTTTATCTTGCTCTGCTGATTTTTTTTTTTTTTTTCTGGTGGAATATTTTTTTTTTCTTTTATTTAAATAATTTAAAACCAAGTATCAAAATGAATCCACCACAGGTATACATGTGTTCCCCATCCTGAACCCTCCCCTCTCCTCCCTCCCCATACCATCCCTCTGGGTCGTATTAGTTTGTGTTTAGTTCTCATACAAGTTATATGTCCACAGAGGTCTTCTATGAAAAGAGGAATAATGCAAGGCCCTACTCAATAAATGCCCAGTAGCTAAGCAACCTTTTCCCTTTACAGACAGGAGTTTAGGGCCCAGATGGTGCAGAACTACGTCCAAGCTCTAACAGATGATTGGGGCTGAACTGCCAGCATGTGTTCTGATTCTGTGTGTGTTGTTCTTTTCAGTATCTTATGAAAATCTGATGAAGGTTTTAGACCCTTTCATTAAAAAATCCCAAACACATGAAAAAAAACCCAAAACATGGAATCAGATTGATCACATTGTTTGCAGGCCAGGATGGAGAAGCTCTATACAGTCAGCAAAAACAAGACCAGGAGCTGACTGTGGCTAAGATCATGAACTCCTTATTGCCAAATTCAGACTTAAATTGAAGAAAGTGAGGAAAACCACAAGACCATTCAGGTATGACCTAAATCAAATCCCTTATGATTACACAGTGGAAGTGACAAATAGAGCCAAGGGATTAGATCTGATAGATATAGTGCCTGAAGAACTATGGATGGAGGCTCATGACATTGTACAGGAGGCAGCGATCAACACCATTCCTAAGAAAAAGAAATTCAAAAAGGCAAAAGAGTTGTCTGAGGAGGCCTTACAAATAGCTGAGAAAAGAAGAGAAGTGAAAAACAAAGAAGAAAAGGAAAGATTGCTTTTGAATGCAGAGTTCCAAAGAATAGCAAGGAGAGATAAGAAAGCCTTTCTCAAAGATCAATGCAAAGAAATAGAGGAAACCAACAGAATGGGAAAGACTAGAGATCTCTTCAAGAAAATTAGAGATACCAAGGGAACATTTCATGCAAATATGGGCTCGATAAAGGACAGAAATGGTATGGACCTAACAGAAGCAGAAGATCTTAAGAAGAGATGGCAAGAATACACAGAACCGTACAAAAAAGATCTTCACGACCCAGATAATCACAATGGTGTAATCACCTAGAGCCAGACATCCTGGAATGTGAAGTGAAGTGGGCCTTAAGAAGCATCACTATGAACAAAGCTAGTGGAGGTGATGGAATTCCAGTTGAACTATTTCAAATCCTGAAAGATGATGCTGTGAAAGTGCTGCACTCAATATGCCAGCAAATTTGGAAAACTCAGCAGTGGCCACAGGACTGGAAAAGGTCACTTTTCATTCCAATCCCAAAGAAAGGCAATGCCAAAGAATACTCAAACTATTCCACAATTGTACTCATCTCACATGCTAGCAAAGTAATGCTCAAAATTCTCCAAGCCAGGCTTCAGCAATATGTGAACCATGAACTTCCTGATGTTCAAGCTGATTTTAGAAAAGGCAGAGGAACCAGAGATCAAATTGCCAACATCCACTGGATCATGGAAAAAGCGAGAGAGTTCCAGAAAAACATTTATTTCTGCTTTATTGACTAAGCCAAAGCCTTTGACTGTGTGGATCACAATAAACTGTGGAAAATTCTGAAAGAGATGGGAATCCCAGACCACCTGACCTGCCTCTTGAGAAACCTGTATACAGGTCAGGAAGCAACAGTTAGAACTGGACATGGAACAACAGACTGGTTCCAAATAGGAAAAGGAGTACATCAAGGCTGTATATTGTCACCCTGCTTATTTAACTTATGTGCAGAGTACATTATGAGAATTGCTGGGCTGGAGGAAGCACAAGGTGAAATCAAGATTGCCGGGAGAAATATCAATAACCTCAGATATGCAGATGACATCACCCTTATGGCAGAAAGTGAAGAGGAACTAAAAAGCCTCTTGATAAAAGTGAAAGAGGAGAGTGAAAAAGTTGGCTTAGAGCTCAACATTTAGAAAACTGAGATCATGGCATCTGGTCCCATCACTTCATGGCAAATAGATGGGGAAACAGTGGAAACAGTGGCAGATTTTATTTTTTTGGGCTCCAAAATCACTGCAGATGGTGACTGCAGCCATGAAATTAAAAGACGCTTACTCCTTGGAAGGAAAGTTATGTCCAACTTAGATAGCATATTAAAAAGCAGAGACATTAGTTTGCCAATAAAGGTCCATCTAGTCAAGGCTATGGTTTTTCCAGCAGTCATGTATGGATGTGAGAGTTGGACTATGAAGAAAGCTGAGTGCTGAAGAATTGATGCTTTTGAACTGTGGTGTTGGAGAAGACTCTTGAGAGTCCCTTGGACTGCAAGGAGATCCAACCAGTCCATTCTGAAGGAGATCAGCCCTGGGATTTCTTTGGAAGGAATGATGCTAAAGCTGAAACTCCAGTACTTTGGCCACCTCATGCGAAGAGTTGACTCATTGGAAAAGACTCTGATGCTGGAAGGGATTGGGGGCAAGATGAGAAGGGGACAACAGAGGACAAGATGGTTGGATGGCATCACTGACTTGATAGACGTGAGTTTGGGTGGACTCTGGGAGTTGATGATGGACAGGGAGTCCTTGCCTGCTGCAGTTCATGGGGTCGCAAAGAGTTGGACATGACTGAGCAACTGAACTGAATTTAAACCTCCTTTTGGCAATTTGGGTTCCTTTTGGAAAGTTCCTCTCTCCACTGCGTGCCACCTTGGTGAGGGTAGGAATCTGCTTTGACGATTCTGGCATCTTTTCCCTCCCTTGTCCATGTCCTTTGCCATGTGACATAGCAGTTACTCTCACAGAAGCAATGGAGTATATCTTCCCTAAGACTTCCTTGGGCTTCCCAGGTGGTTCGGTGCTAAAGAATCCACCTGCTAATGCAGGAGACTCAAGAGACACAGGTTCAGTCCCTAGTTGGGAAGATTCCCTGGAGTAGGAAATGGGGTATTCCAGTATTCTTGCCTGGAATATTCAGTGGACAGGCGAGCCTGGTGGGCTACAGTCCATGGGTGACAAAGAGTTGTACGTGACTGAGTACACGTGTTATTATATCCCTTAGTTATGAGTGTCCTCCAGGATGAGGTGGGGGTGAAAAATATGCCAGTCTTGGCATTAAAATAGAGACCTTGAGTATGCTTGCCCTTTCTCTTGTGTCTCTGACTTTACCACTAGAACATGGTTGATCTAGCTTGATAGAAGAAGGGAGATATGCAGAGCGGGGACATGTAAAGCAGAGGCCATCTTAGTTCATCCAACCACCAGCTGATGCTACACATGGGAACAGCTGCAACTAAGATTAAATGTCTCCCTTGACATATATACACTACAATATATAAAAGATAAATAAGAACCTACTGTAGAGCACATGGGACTCAGTCCCATCACCTGTATAGAAGTGGAGTCTGGAGGACAGTGGATATATGTATCTATATATATGGCTAACTCACTTTGCTGTACTGCAGAAACTAACATAATATTGTAAAATAACTATGTTCTGATAAAAAATTGATTTAAAAAATTAATTACTTTTAGCTGACCCTGAGCTAACCCTGGATACATGTGCAATAAAGACTTGGAGCTGTATGCCACTGAGGTTTCATGATTGTTTATTATTATTACTGTAGTGCATTTTGATGACAGAAGGTAACTGAGACAGTGAAATTATAAATAGAAACACTTTGCCTTTTCCTCTCCAAATTGTTGACAGTAACCAAAAGCTAGGCCAATCGAGGACTTAATCTTAGGTTGATATGGGGGAAGAGGTCATATACCCATGGCGGATTCATGTTGATGTATGGCAAAACCAATACAATATTGTGATTAACCTCCAATTAAAATAAATAAATTTATATTAAATAAAATAAAAACCACTCTATTCTGCCCATTGTTCATAAATGATTTTTATACTTCCTTTGGCAAAATATGCTCACTTCATTCCATACCTCTCTCTAGGGCATAAGGCTTAAGGTTCCAGGTCAAGGATTTAAAAAATCAACATTTCAGATGTGGCTAAGACTCTGTGGATTTATTTCCTTGTTCAGTTACTCAGTCATGTCCAGCTCTTTGTGACTCCGAGGACTGCAGCACCCTAAGCTTCCCTGTCCTTCATATATCCTGGAGTTTGCTCAAACTCGTGTCCATTGAGTCAGTGATGCCATCTGACCATCTCATCCTCTGTCACCCCCTTTCCTCCTGCCCTCAGTCTTTCCCAACATAAGAGTCTTTGCCAACGAGTCGGCTCTTTGCATCAGGTGGCCAAGTATTGGAGTTTCAGCTTCAGCATCAGTCCTTCCAAAGTTTGTTTCCTTGGTCAGTTTCTTTTCATTTGAAACTCTTGGAACTAAGGGCAAGTTATTCTTCTCTGACATACTCAATATATAATGATAATACTGGGATATATTTGCAATAAATCCTTTAATTCCAAAAGGGTGATATAGGAGGCACCTCATACTCCCTGCTCCATAGTAACTCTGGGGTCTTGGTGGCACATGCCACCCATTTGATGAGGGCTGTTTTCTGCCCCTAAAACACAACTAATATTACTGCAATGAAAGCCATCGATTGGGAATTTATTTCATAATAAAGAATAAACATAAATTTTAAAAAAGAATTAATTTTTCACTCTCCTTTTTTCTTAAAAATATACCTATTTCCTGAAAAAATGTTGAAAAAGATCTAAATTGCAATAATACCAGTTTTGTTTAGTTTGTTTCTGTGAGATGGTAAGATTATAAAGATGAGTTTTTTAAATAGCAATATGCAAGCATCTTTGATATTTATTTGATTTTGACTTTTCTTTTCATAAGAATAAGAGATAAAACCCCCAATTTACAGAGGCATACAAGGCAAACTGAATATATATTTTCATATTTTCTTTGTTATCTGAGGGTTGGTCTCATGAAATGCTTAGAAATCATGAAAGATTTCCAAGACTCTTTTGGAGTTGAATTCATGATTTCATTTCCCCTGTCCTCAAAACAATGAGGGTATCTTTCCAGAAGTTTCATCATTGGCCCCTATGTATGTTTTCAGGGAAAGAATTGTGAATCCCTTTCCCATCTCAGCAGAAGTAATTTTCATCAGACTTTTTATAGTATTTCAGAGTGTCTGCAGACTTCCGAAAAATTGACTAGATACTATCATTTCCAACTTCAGCCTGCTGAAACACTTCCTGCAGCATTAGAAAGTTTTTCACAGATTGTGGATTCTGATCTCTTCTCCCAATGTGACAAGTTGGCCGGTGGAATCTACAGATGTCCAGAGCAGCATTTATAAAGGTGACTGCAGAGCTTCCAGTGAGATGATTTACCTCATTCTTAAGTGCCCAGATAGCTGCCAGCTGAGCCAAAGCATAAATGAACTCCACCCCTTCTGACTATTCTGGGAATGTGATTTACTTTTCTCATAAAAACATGCAATTTCTGCCCACATTTCAATCACGCTCTTCAAGACTCATGCTCTTGTAAGCCAGGGGACATCTGTGCTGAGGACATCTTTGTAATCAGCCTGCTCCCAAACAAAACCTAATTTAGATGAGGGAGCCCATTTTCAGGGCAACAGATGACACTCCCAGGGCTGTTGGCTATCTGATTTCAAGATAAAGCAAAGAAACCTCATGATATGTACAGCTTCTTTATTAGAGCAGAGCAAGTTGTCATGTGCGACAGGTGAAACATCTGCAGAGAGCACCAAGAATTTGTGTGCCAAGGTTATAACTGGTAAATAAAATAACAAATATTGTATTTTTAAGAATACAAATGAGGGTATCATTTATATCTATAGCTTCAGAAAGGGCATTTTTCATAGATATGTTATCTAGGAAATGAGTTTAGGTACTGGCACCAGGAAGTGATAGTGGTATTCTACCCACTACTGTAAGAGAATAAGGTGCATTTCTCTCTGAAACATACTTGAAGAGATACTCAACAGTTTTGAAGAAGATGCTATTACTGATAAGTGCAGTACTTCAGCTTTTTGAATTTGGCCTTTTCTAGGTTGTGGGATATTATGGACTGAATTGTGTGCCCCCCCCCTTAATTTTTATTTTGAAGTTCTTACCCCTACTAGCTCAGAATGTGGCTGTATTTGGAGATAGGGTCTTTAAAGATATAATGAAGTTAAAATGAGGTCATAATGATGAGTCCTAATCCAATATGACTGATGTCCATATATGAAGGGGCCATGAGAATACAAACATGTACAGAGAGAAGACCATGTGAAGACACGGGAAGAAGGTGACCATCTACAAGACATGGAAAAAGGCTTCAGAATGGAAATCACCCTGACGACTCCAGAAGTAAATTTCTATTGTTTGAGCCACCCAATCTGTAGTATGTTATTATGGCAGCCCCTGCAACTAATACATACAAATTCTCAACGATCTTACCAATTACGGGCAGCCTTTTTTTTTTTGGCTTGGCAATATGGTAAGTGTTCTTGAAGGATATTTCAAAATTGTTCCAGTTAAGAAAAATCCAAGTTTTGATACAGTTAATCTTTTCAAAACAAGTCTCCTTCACATGAAAAGATCTAGTTTCTGCTGTCTTGACATGATGATCACTGAATATATTTCTCTAATTGTGTTGACTTCAAAACTTGCCCTAGCACACACATGAACACAACAGCTTTGGTGCCATCTCTCTGGAAGAGAGCAAAGCCAAAAGATATCTAAATTTTATTTCATTGGCTGTTTCCAGTTGACAGTAATCCCGGTGAAAACTCAGAAGTTTCTCTAATTGTAATGGGAAAGTGTATTTTCACTAATTCTTTTCAGTGATAAGTTATGAACTAGTCACTTGGTCACAGCAATGTGCAAAAAGGCTTGAGACTGTCTTGGAGGGCATAGCTTCTTTCCAGTCATAGCTCAAGTATCCTATCATATGTAGGATAGTTAATGGTATGGTATGGGAAGGGGTGAGCAGACTTTAATGAAGAGCTGGCAACCTCTGCCAAATAGCTAACACCTATTTAATACTCCCTATGGACAGGGAGGCCTGGCGTGCTGTGATTCATGGGGTCACAAAGAGTCAGACACGATTGAGCGACTGATCTAATCTGATCTGATGCACTAAACCAGAGAAGGAAATGGCAACCCACTCCAGTGTTCTTGCCTGGAGAATCCCAGGGATGGGGGAGCCTGGTGGGCTGCCGTCTATGGGGTCGCACAGAGTCGGACATGACTGAAGCGACTTAGCAGCAGCAGCATGCACTAAACACTGCTCTAAGCCTTTACATACCATATGCCATTTAATCCTCACAATTCATCAAAATCCATTACCACTCCTAAAATATAGACAACAAATTGAGACAGAAATTAAATCAGCTGGTTATTCTCACCTAGCTAGAAATAAGGAAGCAGGATTTCAACCCAGCTCAAGTAATTAATTATTGTCTATAAAGGCAACATTAAGGTCATGAAATAGTGGAAGAAGTGTGACTGTTTGGAAAAGACAATGAAGGTTATTTTCTCAGGAAGACAAGTCTGCTAATATCATCTCTGCCTTCTTTCTAGCTAAGCAGAGTATTTCTAATTTTCCAAGATTTAAGTAAATCCATGTCTTAGTCTGTTCAGACTGCTATAACAAAGATAGCATAGACTGGTGGTTTACAAACCACAGTTATTTATTTTTCATGGTCCTGGAGGCTGAAAAGTTCAAGATCAAGGAGCCAGCAGATTTGGTGTCTGGTGAAGACCCACTTCCTGATTCGTAGATGGCCATCTTTTCGCTATGTCTTCCCTTAGTAGAAGAAGGGAAGAGAGCTGCCTGTCACACATAGTTTCCGTACCCCTCTAGACTATAAGAATGTTTTCCCCCATCTGACTCTCATAGCACTCTGCATCACGCATTTGGTTCACTTGCAGATTTATTTATTAATTTACTTATTGATTTGTTCATCATCCATTAGCAATCTTTTAAGCATTTATGATATTCCAGTTACAGTGTTAGGTCCTAATGAAATACCGAAGAGAACATGAATTGCATTGTCAAAGGTTTATAGTACAAAAGAATCTTATAAGGGGAATAGACTGAATAGCTTATATTGTTGTGAAACTCTTTCATGTGCTGTGTTTCACCAGTGAATTTTTGGATTATAATGTCTATCACTCCTCTCTCATTATACCGAGTGCGGTGATAGTCACATAATGGGAGCTTGAAAATGCCTGTCCTTCTAAACATGCAAAT
The DNA here is from genome assembly GCF_055505025.1 of Bos grunniens. Classification (NCBI taxonomy): domain Eukaryota; kingdom Metazoa; phylum Chordata; class Mammalia; order Artiodactyla; family Bovidae; genus Bos; species Bos grunniens. Next base: position 76,695,569 of record NC_141170.1, read on the forward strand.
TTAATTCTTTTAAGTAACTTCACATGTATATTTAACTCACATGTATTTTGGAATAATGTTTTAGCACTGGTGTAAAAATGCACCACGGAATGATCAGATACTCCATCAGAAAATAGGGAAAATTGAGTTTAGCAGCATGGTCAACATTTCATGTACCATATAACTGCCTCCAGGCCTGGCCAATTTCTGCAGATTGTGTGGAATTTGAAATTTGGAATTGGACTATTGACACTGAGAGGGAAGCTGTCAGATGATGCCCAACCAATTTCTAACACATTTGCTCACCTTTGACTGAGCTCAAAATAACTTATATATTGTACTTAAGAATCAATTCCAACCTACCTTTTTTGTGAGAAGACTAGTATAAAGTACTGTACATTTATAATACAAGTATATGCAACACAAACACACATGATTAAAGGTAAGAACAACTGTTCAATTATACATTTGAATGAAAATCTCAAAATACATTCTTAGAGTTTGGGAACTCTTAATTAGTCTATCATACAGCAAATGGTGAGAAGAAAGCTAGTTGTCTTGTAAGCTGTAATAGTCAATTCAAGAAGTGAGAAAAACTCAATTAGCCAACTAGTTTGTGTTCAATGTAAAATAATTTATCTGATTCTTCCATTGGAAATGAAAATTATGGCAACAGCCTCAAACTTCAGCTTTTATTCTCTGGGTTTTTAGGCTTTTTTTTTTTTTAAAGAAATAAGATTATTGAGTTTGACTAATCACTTTCATAATGAGTGTCTCTTTTGGTAAAGTGTAGGGAAATTTTGATTCATTGATTGATACACTTTGGAGAAGTAATCTTTTATCCTTACATATCTTAATTATTAAGACAAATGAATATTTTGTTCAAATTAATGGAATGATTAATTACCCTAATCTTCACCTTAATTTTCCTTTAGTGATTTTTCTTGTTAATGCTCTTAGTAGAATAAGGTCATCTCATAGAATGATTGTAATTGCCAATCTGGGGAAATAAAGTCTTCTATTAAATACACACTTTATGGATTTTCACAGTATTTACTCATGCATTTTTTTGACTCTTCATTCCCTGGTCCAAAATGGACTGAAAAAGAAAACCAAGTATTTGTCCAACAAAATTTCTCTCGCCTGTAGGATATCTCAGGAGAATCCTTACCCTCAAAAATGAAGCCTCCTTGTATTGTTTCCAGGTAACACAGTTTTGCTTTCATAAGAAGCAGATGAAGCGGTGAGATCATGCCTCTTGTCTGTTTTTAAGCAAGGTGTGGTAGGAAGCCTTGAAGATGGCCCCCAAAGGTGTCCTCTTGGTGCTCATGTTCTAGTTCAATGCCCTCTTCTCTAATATACTGCCCAGCCTCTAGCAAATGGAACATGGCCCAGAGGTGGAATTCACTCCTGAGACTAGGTTCTAAAAGATGCTAGTGGAATCTAGAATTTTTAACATTTTCCATCCTGTATGTGATAGCCTTCAATGAAGGGAAACAATTCATTCTGTGTGTTTCCAGATGAATAGGGCCCATTGAATGCCTAACAAAATGCAGGGAGAAAACCCACACCGAGGGCTATCATCAGGGATATGCAGAACATCAGCATTGCAAAGAGAATTCTAAAACTTTCAGATTGATGGGGGGGAAAAAAGCAGGTCACACACGATCAGGAATGATAATGACATCAAAATTCTCAATAGCATGACAATAGAGAAATGCTTCCTGTCCTGAGCAAAATGGCTTCTAACTGGAATTACATTCTCAGCCAGACAATCAATCAAGTGCGAAGGTGGAGTAACAACATTTTCAGACAAGCAGTTCATTGCTACAGCCTCACTTCGTGAATAGGGGCAAATAAAAGAATAAATGATAAAGTGTGAGATCCAGAAAATAGAGGGCTCCCAAGAGCAGAGAGAAGGGAAAAAGAAGGCTCATTATCCCTGCTATGCAGCGCGTCAACAGAGGACCCAGCCCACATTGCAGCATGTGACTTGGGCTCCATGAGCGATGTCCCCAGGGAAAAAAGTAGATAAAAGTGTGGATGTGTTTGACCTTGTTGGGAAGTGGTTTGCAGCTCTGACAGAGTTTGGAGAGTCAGTGATGATCAGCACAGAGGACACTGAGCAGACAAAAACCTTGCCTTACTTAGAAGGAGGAAATGAAGATGTCTGTAACTGTAAAATCACAAAATTGCTAAACTGATAGCTTATGCAGAAAGTAGATGGTAAATATCAGAAGAAACAGCTAGAGAAGTTGAAAATGATTACTCTGAAAACTGGGAAGTGAGAGCAAGAAAGGACAGAAGCGGACTGCTTAAAAAGATAGTTGCACTCTTTGACTCCTAGAATTATGCACTGATAAAAGTAATGAGTTCCCAGAACTTAAAATCGTTAAAATGCCTCATCTTACAATTTCTGACTCCCTGTGTTACCCTCCCCTTCGCACTCTGGAGACCCTTGAGCTATTACATTCTTATTGATGCATCCTGAGACCCCAGAAGTTTCCATCCCTCTATTCCTGTGTCTTCATTTCCCTGTTTCTCCATCCTGTTCGCCTTGCTCCTCCTTCCCACTCTGTATCAGCAAGGCTCTCAGGGACAGGAGTTTGCATAAGCATGACCTTCTCTCTCTCTCTCTCCTTCTCTAGAATTTCATTTAGCCTCTGGCAGAGACTCAGCATCCATTGGGGTCATGAAGAGGTCTCGCTAATGATTTTTCCTCTCCTCCACTTTCGTAATGGTTTGGAAACAATAGATCTCCCATGGAGTCAGCCTGGTTCTTAGAGCACTTCGGGAGTTTTTCTTGCTTGTGTTCCTTCTCAGCCTAGTCTCTACTCTGAAAATTGAATTGTCTCTTTGCTCATTTAGACTTTTTAGTGAAATTTCATCCCATTAAGATGTGCTAAGGCGTGCTTGTCTGTCATTGATTTCTATGTGCATTCTGGAGAGTCAGGCTGTTAAACAAACATTGCTCACCGAGGTCCTTTTTTGAATGCACTCTCAGGAGGGAAGTCGACAAACTCCTCTGAAGGTCATTATCACAGCAGTTCTGGCTAGCCACTGGGATGGGGGCAGGGAGAATGCAGGGACTTTTGACCATAAATTTCTTTGCCCATTCTGAATTCCAAATATTGAATCTGATCCAATTCTTCAAATTCTGGTTTGAATTAACAAGGGGACAGTCTTCCCTTCTTTTCCTCTGTATCTTAAGTGACTAATCTGCTCACTCTGCATATATTTTCCTTTAACAATCTTGAGAAGGTCTGGATAATAAATTATTATTAATATTACCTTGTTAGTAGCTGTAGAGGTAAGATTTGAACTCAAAAACCTCATTGAGAAACCAGGGGCTTATGAAATACAGTAGACTACCCATATCTCTTTTCTACCATATCAGATTTCATAACCTCAATTCTGCTTCGTATGGGGCAAAAAATATATATCCCATAGAGTTGTTGGGAAAATTAAATAATATAGCATAGGCACAGTGTCTAGCCTAGGGCTGGCTTGCAGTGCATGCTTAATAAATTGTATTTATTATCATTTCCTGGTTTCTGGTTCAGTATCATTTCTCCTCTGCTGTAGTATGTGAAGAGTCGTCTATTAGAAACAATGCAACTCAGTAGGCGACTAAAGGTTGAGCTGGCTCTCGGGGCTAGAAGCCTTGTTAGAGCACAGAGGTGATTTTCATGATGCTGTTCCTAAACCTTGGTGGTCTCTACCTGCTTCTTCCATTTTGTAGAGAGGATTGAAACAACATAGGTTATTTCTGTGTCCAGATTCTTGATAGAATTGCTCTACAGACCCATGTATTTCAACAAATCCTTTCTCTCTGATTTATTCAGCCTGATACACTGACTGGAGGGAAAGCAGAGGTGCCAGCATGGAAATCCTGGCTTTCTTTCCTTTCTAGCTATATTATGTTGGAGGCATTGCTGAAACTGCCAGGGCTTCAGTTTCCCTGCCCATAAAATGAGAATAAGACTAGTATGTATTCAGGTGGTTGAAAGGATTAAATAAGTTAACCCATGTAAATTGCCTTTAAAAGTGCCTGGAACAAAGTCAGGTTCAGTATTTATTGAGCATTTACTACATGTCATGTTCTATCTTAAGTGTCAGAATCTATTAACTTAGACAGACAAAGTCTCTTAATGTGAACTAGTAAGTATGGTGAGGATACTGAAACTGAATTTGTAATATGAGGTGGTGTTTTGAAGCTGCTTGATGAGCCTGAAACAAAAAAATATTTCTGGCATTCCTTTGGGTTTGCTAGATTATTCAGAACCTTGGTGATATTTCCTTCAGCTTGTGGGCAAGGATTTAATATTTTCTCAGGAATGACTTCCCATAAACTGGTACTTGTGGCTTCACAACAGGTAACTTCTTTATAAGAACCATTATGTGGAGGACAGATAAAGAAAATTGTGTACTATAAGCCTAACAATAAAAGCTGTCTTGTTTGTGTTTAACACATGAGGATGAATTACCTGCTTAAGTTAGAAGGACATAATCTTTGTGTCAGAATTTGCATTATGCTGAATATAATTGACATAGAGACATGATACAGTTTCTAATATTTTGATAATCCAGATATAAATGTCTTCTTTGTTTCTATTTTTAAATAACGAATGCAATCTACTTTTTTAAAGTTTAAATTTATTTATTTTAATTGGAGGCTAATTACTTTACAATATTGTATTGGTTTTGCCATACATCAACATGAATCCACCACAGGTGTACACGTGTTCCCCATCCTGAACCCCCCTCCCACCTCCCTCCCCATACCGTCCCTCTGGGTCATCCCAGTGTACCAGCCCCAAGCATCCTGTATCATGCATCGAACCTGGACTGGCGATTTGTTTCTTATATATTATACATGTTTCAATGCCATTCTCTGAAGTCATCCCACCCTCTCCCTCTCCCACAGAGTCCAAAAGACTGTTCTATACATCAGTGTCTCTTTTGCTGTCTCTCATACAGGGTTATCATTACCATCTTTCTAAATTCCATATATATGCATTAGTATACTATATTGGCATTTTTCTTTCTTTCTTTTTTTTTTTTAGAGCTTGTAGCTTTTTATTTATGGGAACCTATATCTCAAGTACAAGTTCATCAATTACTTTATATTGGCATTTTTCTTTCTGGCTTACTTCACTCTGTATAATAGGCTCCAGTTTCATCCACCTCATTAGAACTGATTCAAATGTATTCTTTTCAATGGCTGAGTAATACTCCATTGTGTATATGTACCACTGCTTTCTTATCCATTCATCTGCTGATGGACATCTAGGTTGCTTCCATGTCCTGACTATTATAAACAGTGCCGTGATGAACATTGGGGTACACGTGTCTCTTTGAATTCTGGTTTCCTCAGTGTGTATGCCCAGCAGTGGGATTGCTGGATCATAAGACAGTTCTATTTCCAGTTTTTTAAGGAATCTCCACACTGTTCTCCATAGTGGCTGTACTAGTTTGCATTCCCACCAACAGTGTAGGAGGGTTCCCTTTTCTCCACACCCTCTCCAGCATTTATTGCTTGTAGACTTTTGGATCGCAGCCATTCTGACTGGTGTGAAATGGTACCTCATTGTGGTTTTGATTAGCATTTCTCTGATAATGAGTGATGTTGAGCATCTTTTCATGTGTTTGTTGGCCATCTGTATGTCTTCTTTGGAGAAATGTCTATTTAGTTCTTTGGCCCATTTTTTGATTGTGTTGTTTATTTTTCTGAAATTGAGCTGCAGGTGTTGCTTGTATATTTTTGAGATTAGTTGTTTGTCAGTTGCTTCATTTGCTATTATTTTCTCCCATTCTGAAGGCTGTCTTTTCACCTTGCTTATAGTTTCCTTTGTTGTGCAGAAGCTTTTAAGTTTAATTAGGTCCCATTTGTTTATTTTTGCTTTTATTTCCAGTATTCTGGGAGATGGGTCATAGAGGATCCTGCTGTGATTTATGTCGGAGAGTGTTTTGCCTATGTTCTGTTTACAATCTACTTTTAACTGCTGTAGTTTTCTGACCCAGAGAAGTCCTTTCCATTGAGCTGCAGCCAGAAATTTGGCAACAGTTGAATTAAGACTGAAACATTGCCTTTGTAGGCATAACACACACAAAGATTAACAAACTCACAGATAACTTGATCATCCTAAGTCACAGAGGAGCTCGTTCTGTGTAGACAGTTCACAGCTCAATTTCAGAAGAGCAGAATTTTATTGGATAACTTGTAGACAGTGAACCAGTGGACATTATTTCATTTGACATAACACACTGCACTTTGTTTGTGTCACCTGTCATAAATGGAGTGAGAAATTATGCACCTAATAGCAGATGCCACTGGTCCTCCATATGTGATGGGCTCAGTCTGATTTGCATGCTTTTTAGTGGTCCAGGTGCAGAATGCACAAGTCTGTCTGGAAATTCACTCATAGCACCTCTCCAAACATGCGGAAGTATAGAGAACCGTCTCAACCATCATATCAGACTTCAATTTTGGAGTTTAATAAAAACCCCTCATAGTAGCCATTTATAATATTTCTTGTCAAAATCCCTTCTGGGAGATGTATGCTCAGCTCTTATCCTGCATCCCTGTCCATTTATTCATAGATAAGTTTTCTATCATTTAGATTAAATCTAACTACAACCCACTAACAAATACCCATCACAATAGTTGAGTTTAAATTTCAGTAGAGGGAGGAGCCAAGATGGCGGAGGAGTAGGACGGGGAGAACACTTTCTCCCCCACAAATTCATCAAAAGAGCATTTAAACGTCGAGTAAATTCCACAAAACAAATTCTGAATGCCGGCAGAGGACATCAGGCACCCAGAAAAGCAATCCAACTCTTCGAAAGGAGGTAGGAAAAAATATAAAAGACAAAAAAAGAGACAAAAGAGGGAGGGTGGAGTTCCATCCCGGGAAGGGAGTCTTAAAAAGAGAGAAGTTTGCAAACACCAGGAAACCTTCTCACTGCCGAATCTGTGCCGAGCTTTGGAAGCACAGAGGGCAACATAACAGGAAGAAAAAATAAATAAACAATTAAAACTTGAAGATTGCGAGTCCTACGGTAACTCCCTCAGCAGAGAAGCAGCGCAGACGCCTGCACGCGCCATTAGCAAGCGGGGGCTGGGCAGGGAGGCGCAGCGCGGGCTGCATCGCTTAGAGTAAGAATCTGGCCTGAATACTCTGAGCACTATCTGAGCGAAATAATTTGGGCTAGCAAACCAGACTGTGGGATATCTACCACGCGAAAAGCCAGCCCTAACCGAAGACCGCCAGGCCCACGCACGGAACAAAGGACTGAACAGAGATAGCCGGCTGCAGACCTTCCCCCTCCGGTGACAGGCAGCCAGAGCCGGAAGGGGGCAATCGCAGCCCCAGAGAGACATTATCTATAAAACTGTAAGCAGGCTTATTTGCTAACTAAAACTTCTTGGGGGTCTGGACGGTTAACATCTGCCTGAGAAGGTGCGCCGGTTTTATACCCAGATAACCGAGTGGCGGGGAGGCGATAAGTCGCAGCATTGGCGCTCGCCAAACACCTCATCACTTGAGCTGCTCGGACCTGGGAAGAGCACAAAACTCAGGCCCAACTGAGTCTGCGCCTCTGAGGACTACCCGAGTGCCTGAACCTGAGCGGCTTGGACCTGGGAGGTACATGCAACCCAGGGCCAGCCTCGGATTGTTCCCGGCGGAACAACCTAGAGCCCGAGCAGTGTGGGCAGGGAGACTACACGCGCCGTGAGTGGGGGCAGACCCAGTGTGGCTGAGGCACTGCGAGCACACGCCAGTGTTATTTGTTTGCAGCATCCCTCCCTCCCTCCCCACAGCGCGACTGAACAAAGAGAAGAAATACAGCTCCACCCATCAGAACACCGACACAAGCTTCCCTAACCAGGAAACCTTGACAAGCCACCTGTACAAACCCACACACAGGGAGGAAAAGCCACAATAAAGAGAACTCCACAAACTGCCAGAATACAGAAAGGACACCCCAAACTCAGCAATTTAAACAAGATGAAGAGACAGAGGAATAGCCAGCAGATAAAGGAACAGGATAAATGCCCACCAAACCAAACAAAAGAGGAAGAGATAGGGAATCTACCTGATAAAGAATTCCGAATAATGATAGTGAAATTGATCCAAAATCTTGAAATTAAAATGGAATCACAGATAAATAGCTTGGAGACAAGGATTGAGAAGATGCAAGAAAGGTTTAACAAGGACCTAGAAGAAATAAAAAAGAGTCAATATATAATGAATAATGCAATAAATGAAATTAAAAACACTCTGGAGGCAACAAATAGTAGAATAACAGAGGCAGAAGATAGGATTAGTGAATTAGAAGATAGAATGGTAGAAATAAATGAATCAGAGAAAATAAAAGAAAAACGAATTAAAAGAAATGAGGACAATCTCAGAGACCTCCAGGACAATATTAAACGCTACAACATTCGAATCATAGGGGTTCCAGAAGAAGAAGACAAAAAGAAAGACCATGAGAAAATACTTGAGGAGATAATAGTTGAAAACTTCCCTAAACTGGGGAAGGAAATAATCACCCAAGTCCTAGAAACCCAGAGAATCCCAAACAGGATAAACCCAAGGCAAAACACCCCAAGACACATATTAATCAAATTAACAAAGATCAAACACAAAGAACAAATATTAAAAGCAGCAAGGGAAAAACAACAAATAACACACAAGGGAATTCCCATAAGGATAACAGCTGATCTTTCAATAGAAACTCTTCAAGCCAGGAGGGAATGGCAAGACATACTTAAAATGATGAAAGAAAATAACCTACAGCCCAGATTATTGTACCCAGCAAGGATTTCATTCAAGTATGAAGGAGAAATCAAAAGCTTCTCAGACAAGCAAAAGCTGAGAGAATTCTGCACCACCAAACCAGCTCTCCAACAAATACTAAAGGATATTCTCTAGACAGGAAACATAAAAATGGTGTATAAATTTGAACCCCAAACAATAAAGTAAATGGCAACGGGATCATACTTATCAGTAATTACCTTAAACGTAAATGGGTTGAATGCCCCAACCAAAAGACAAAGACTGGCTGAATGGATACAAAAACAAGACCCCTACATATGTTGTCTACAGGAGACCCACCTCAAAACAGGGGACACATACAGACTGAAAGTGAAGGGCTGGAAAAAGATTTTCCATGCAAATAGGGACCAAAAGAAAGCAGGAGTAGCAATACTCATATCAGATAAAATAGACTTTAAAACAAAGGCTGTGAAAAGAGACAAAGAAGGGCACTACATAATGATCAAAGGATCAATCCAAGAAGAAGATATAACAATTATAAATATATATGCACCCAACACGGGAGCACCGCAGTATGTAAGACAAATGCTAACAAGTATGAAAGGAGAAATTAACAATAACACAATAATAGTGGGAGACTTTAATACCCCACTCACACCTATGGATAGATCGACTATACAGAAAATTAACAAGGAAACACAAACCTTAAACGATACAATAGACCAGTTAGACCTAATTGATATCTATAGGACATTTCATCCCAAAACAATGAATTTCACCTTTTTCTCAAGCGCACATGGAACCTTCTCCAGGATAGATCACATCCTGGGCCATAAAGCTAGCCTTGGTAAATTAAAAAAAATAGAAATCATTCCAAGCATCTTTTCTGACCACAATGCAGTAAGATTAGATCTCAATTACAGGAGAAAAACTATTAAAAATTCCAACATATGGAGGCTGAACAACACGCTGCTGAATAACCAACAAATCACAGAAGAAATCAAAAAAGAAATAAAAATTTGCATAGAAATGAATGAAAATGAAAACACAACAACCCAAAACCTGTGGGACACGGTAAAAGCAGTCCTAAGGGGAAAGTTCATAGCAATACAGGCACACCTCAAGAAACAAGAAAAAAGTCAAATAAATAACCTAACTCTACACCTAAAGCAACTAGAAAAGGAAGAAATGAAGAACCCCAGGGTTAGTAGAAGGAAAGAAATCTTAAAAATTAGAGCAGAAATAAATGCAAAAGAAACAAAAGAGACCATAGCAAAAATCAACAAAGCCAATGGCTGGTTCTTTGAAAGGATAAATAAAATTGACAAACCATTAGCCAGACTCATCAAGAAACAAAGGGAGAAAAATCAAATCAATAAAATTAGAAACGAAAATGGAGAGATCACAACAGACAACACAGAAATACAAAGGATCATAAGATACTATTATCAACAATTATATGCCAATAAAATGGACAACGAGGAAGAAATGGACAAATTCTTAGAAAAGTACAACTTTCCAAAACTCGACCAGGAAGAAATAGAAAACCTTAACAGACCCATCACAAGCACGAAAATTGAAACTGAAATCAAAAATCTTCCAGCAAACAAAAGCCCAGGTCCAGATGGCTTCACAGCTGAATTCTACCAAAAATTTAGAGAAGCGCTAACACCTATCCTGCTCAAACTCTTCCAGAAAATTGCAGAGGAAGGTAAACTTCCAAACTCATTCTATGAGGCCACCATCACCCTAATACCAAAACCTGACAAAGATGCCACAAAAAAAGAAAACTACAGGCCAATATCACTGATGAACATAGATGCAAAAATCCTAAACAAAATTCTAGCAATCAGAATCCAACAACACATTAAAAAGATCATATACCATGACCAAGTGGGCTTTATCCCAGGGATGCAAGGATTCTTCAATATCCGCAAATCAATCAATGTAATACACCACATTAACAAATTGAAAAACAAAAACCATATGATTATCTCAATAGATGCAGAGAAAGCCTTTGACAAAATTCAACACCCATTTATGATAAAAACTCTCCAGAAAGCAGGAATAGAAGGAACATACCTCAACATAATAAAAGCTATATATGACAAACCCACAGCAAACATTATCCTCAATGGTGAAAAATTGAAAGCATTTCCTCTAAAGTCAGGAACAAGACAAGGGTGCCCACTTTCACCATTACTATTCAACATAGTTTTGGAAGTTTTGGCCACAGCAATCAGAGCAGAAAAAGAAATAAAAGGAATCCAAATTGGAAAAGAAGAAGTAAAACTCTCACTATTTGCAGATGACATGATCCTCTACATAGAAAACCCTAAAGACTCCACCAGAAAATTACTAGAACTAATCAATGATTATAGTAAAGTTGCAGGATATAAAATCAACACACAGAAATCCCTTGCATTCCTATACACTAATAATGAGAAAACAGAAAGAGAAATTAAGGAAACAATTCCATTCACCATTGCAACGGAAAGAATAAAATACTTAGGAATATATCTACCTAAAGAAACTAAAGACCTATATATAGAAAACTATAAAACACTGGTGAAAGAAATCAAAGAGGACACTAATAGATGGAGAAATATACCATGTTCATGGATTGGAAGAATCAATATAGTGAAAATGAGTACACTACCCAAAGCAATTTATAGATTCAATGCAATCCCTATCAAGCTACCGACAGTATTCTTCACAGAGCTAGAACAAATAATTTCACAATTTGTATGGAAATACAAAAAACCTCGAATAGCCAAAGCGATCTTGAGAAAGAAAAATGGAACTGGAGGAATCAACCTACCTGACTTCAGGCTCTACTACAAAGCCACAGTTATCAAGACAGTATGGTACTGGCACAAAGACAGAAATATAGATCAATGGAACAAAATAGAAAGCCCAGAGATAAATCCACGCACATATGGACACCTTATCTTTGACAAAGGAGGCAAGAATATACAATGGATTAAAGACAATCTCTTTAACAAGTGGTGCTGGGAAATCTGGTCAACCACTTGTAAAAGAATGAAACTAGAACACTTTCTAACAGCATATACAAAAATAAACACAAAATGGATTAAAGATCTCAATGTAAGACCAGAAACTATAAAACTCCTAGAGGAGAACATAGGCAAAACACTCTCTGACATACATCACAGCAGGATCCTCTATGACCCACCTCCCAGAATATTGGAAATAAAAGCAAAAATAAACAAATGGGACCTAATTAAACTTAAAAGCTTCTGCACATCAAAGGAAACTATTAGCAAGGTGAAAAGACAGCCTTCAGAATGGGAGAAAATAATAGCAAATGAAGCAACCGACAAACAACTAATCTCAAAAATATACAAGCAACTCCTACAGCTCAACTCCAGAAAAATAAATGACCCAATCAAAAAATGGGCCAAAGATCTAAATAGACATTTCTCCAAAGAAGACATACAGATGGCTAACAAACACATGAAAAGATGCTCAACATCACTCATTATCAGAGAAATGCAAATCAAAACCACTATGAGGTACCATTTCACACCAGTCAGAATGGCTGCGATCCAAAAGTATACAAATAATAAATGCTGGAGAGGGTGTGGAGAAAAGGGAACCCTCTTACACTGTTGGTGGGAATGCAAACTAGTACAGCCACTATGGAGAACAGTGTGGAGATTCCTTAAAAAACTGGAAATAGAACTGCCTTATGATCCAGCAATCCCACTGCTGGGCATACACACTGAGGAAACCAGAATTCAAAGAGACACGTGTACCCCAATGTTCATCACGGCACTGTTTATAATAGTCAGGACATGGAAGCAACCTAGATGTCCATCAGCAGATGAATGGATAAGAAAGCAGTGGTACATATACACAATGGAGTATTACTCAGCCATTAAAAAGAATACATTTGAATCAGTTCTAATGAGGTGGATGAAACTGGAGCCTATTATACAGAGTGAAGTAAGCCAAAAGGAAAAACACCAATACAGTATACTAACACATATATATGAAATTTAGAAAGATGGTAACGATAACCCTATATACGAGACAGCAAAAGAGACACTGATGTATAGAACAGTCTTATGGACTCTGTGGGAGCGGGAGAGGGTGGGAAGATTTGGGAGAATGGCATTGAAACATGTGAAACGTCATGTATGAAACGAGATGCCAGTCCAGGTTCAATGCACGATGCTGAATGCTTGGGGCTGGTGCACTGGGACGACCCAGAGGGATGGTGTGGGGCGGGAGGAAGAAGGAGGGTTCAGGATGGGGAACACATGTATACTAATTAAAAAAATAAATAAATAAATTTCAGTAGAGTGCTTTGCTCTATTACCAGATAAGGCTGATATTTTACTAGTAGTCGTGGGTAAGTCTTTACAGACAATAAGTCTTATAATATCTTGGGGTTAAATGTTTTGAATATCTCCCTAGGTAATCTTGAGCTCTCTGAATATGTTATCAGCTGCCTACAAACCTTTCCATATTACTTTAGTCCATCTAGGTACATTTTTGTGTCTTTACCAAGTTAAGAATCTTACCAGTCTAATTTTAGAGAACTTCTAGAACACACAGTTTTGGGGAAAATAATGAACAATTCTTGTGCTAATGATCTTGGTAACATCTTCCCCAACACTTAATAAAACTATGGTAATTCACTAATATTATTTAACAAGTAAGACGTGTTATAAAATGTTGGTGTATATTGTCTGTTGGTATTGTATATTGTCAAATGTTGGTTGAAATTGTTAATCTACTTTGAGTGCCATCTGAAATCACTGACTTGCTTTACTGAAGCATTTTTTTTAAATTTAATTAAGCAAAACTGGTACTTGTAAAATATCACATTTCTTTTTCAACTTGAAGTATGACTGAAGGAAATACATACTATGGTTGAGTTTGTATGTCAGAATCCCAATAACAGAAGAACTTGAAAAATTTATGTGCCTGAACATTTGATTTTTCAAACCAAATGTTTAGGGACTGGCTAACATGTGCAAGTGCTGACCTTATTTTAGACATTGTTTTGGGTTGTACATTAGCCCAGTTAAATAGACCCTCTTTGATACTTACATTCATTATCTCCATTTTACAGGTGAGAAAATTAAAACAGATGAATTAAAGTCTATACACCTAGAAGATAGTGGACCCAAAATTCAAAACTCAGGTCCCTGGCTTTAGAGCTCGTGCCCATAACCACCACCAGAGTGAGCCTCAAAATGAAACAGAGATTGGGATTAATATTGGTCTTTATTTGAAAGATAAACTATTAGAAAGCATATTTTATGTACTCTAACTTTTCATCTCTCACTCAACTGAGCCTACAAATTGCTTTGGGGTGTTAGCTGCACGCATTCCAGAGCATTATCTAAACCCAACTCACGTATGAAAGTTAATTATTGCCTGTGCATCCTATCTGTTGTTTGATTCATGGAAGCTTTTTATACAGGAAGTTACTCACTAGTTCACTGAGCTATCAGTATGAGCTCTTCTACGTCTTTCTTTGGCCTTATTTACATTTCTCATCACTGGTAGCAATTCGTGCCCAATGGAAGAGAACACTAGTTAGAGACAGGGAAGTTCTGGGTCAATGTCTTTGTTCATTTGGCATGTTTTATGTTAGGTGTGAGACGGAATGAATCTGGATTGGAGTAACCTGGATTTTAAGGTTGTCTTTGTAAAGAACTTTCTATCTAGTTCTTAGTTTTTTCATTTGAGGATTTTTCTGTGCTAGATTATGCAGTGCAGTTACCACACTGAGTCCCTTTATCTATGTCAATATATAAAACAGGGAGTTCTGTATTAGTTTTCCATTTATACATAAGAAATTACCACAGAAGTAGTACATTATGGCAGTGTCCAATTCTCAGCTCATAGTTCTGTGAATCAGAAGTCTGAGCAGGGATCTGTTGGGTTTTTTTCTGGGTGTCTCAGAAGACTACATCTGGGTTCTCATCTGGGGTTCAAAGTCTTCTTTCAAGCTCCCTTGTTGCTGGCAGAATCTAGTGTCTTGTGGTTATAGGAGTGAGGTTTCCACATTCTGAGGTGATCAACTAGGGCCATTCTCTGTTCTTGGAGGCTGCCCTCTGTCCCTGCCACACGGCTTTTTTTTTACAACATAGCAGTTAACTCTTAAGGCCATCAGAAGGATCTCTTTTCATTTTGCATAAGTCTGACTTTTATTCACCCAACTAAGAGAAGCCCACCAAGTACGATCTCTGGTTAATGCAGAGTCAACAGATTAGGGATTTTAATTACATTTGCAAAATTCTTTCTGCTGTATAACATGACATCATAATGGAAATGCCGCCTTAAATTACCACTGCCAAGTGCCATCACAACAGTGAAGATGGACAGCACTAGGTAATCCAGATTTTGAGTAGCCAGATAACAGCAAAGAACACAGAAAATGGAAGCTTCTAGTACATTCATCATAACACCTGATTCTTCCCCAACAAAAGCATTGTTTATCAGGGTAGGCCTCTTTAAGCAAGTTCTAATCTA
Organism: Bos grunniens; assembly: GCF_055505025.1. Taxonomy (NCBI): domain Eukaryota; kingdom Metazoa; phylum Chordata; class Mammalia; order Artiodactyla; family Bovidae; genus Bos; species Bos grunniens. The sequence continues at coordinate 76,710,844 of NC_141170.1, forward strand.
AGACACTTGAGAGTCATTTGGTCATATAGAGATGGGATAATTAGTTTTGGAAATATGTAGATCATATAAAAATGAAATTTGACTACTGTGCCCCATACTGAGTCTGAGGGTCAGGGTGGCTGATGTTGGCATCTCTGATGCCAAGACAGCAAATGTTACACTAATTCCAAAAGAAATTGAAAAGACACGGTTGTTCAGTGAGTCAAATCCGAGAAATAATCAAGACAATTTCCTAGCTCTCGCATGCTCCCAAACCTAAGTCTTCTAATTTGCTGAGCTTTTATGCTTCAAAACCCAAACAGAATTAATAAAATAGGAGTTATGTCTTTATTTTAATTGTGATTCAAATCTCAGACGTATTTTATTTCACTGAAATAGTATTCCAAATTAGATTCTCAACACCTACCAAGGTAGGGAACTTTTACTTTTTCGTCTTTTGCTAGGGTTTTGGTAAGTTTTGTAGGGTTGCCAAATTTCTTTTCAAACTACAGACCTTCCAAAAAGCACATCAGGGTGACCAAAGACAATGAAGTTGATCTCAAGACTTTAACTGATAACGGTTTCCTATTTCTTATTTTTCATGCCCAGCTTGATGTGATACTACTGAAAACTTGTTAACTCAGCAGCATTTATCACAATTCTGCTTTGTTGTACAAGGACAGTAGACTTTTTTTCTTTTAATCAATAAAAGGAGTGCAGTAGAGGAGAGAGGAATCTGATAAGATTAATGATTTCTGACTTATGGAAAATCCAGCTAGAATATTACACTCGCAAGCCTTCTGAGGTATAGTTCACAACATTGCTCCTGTACATCACAGCTGCTGTTTCACCTCTGCACCAAGAGAAGACACAGGAAGCGTTTCATCCTTTCGAGGTCTGCGTTAATTAGAAGATAGACTTCTGTCAGGTGGGGTGAATGCAGATTTCAAGGGATGGGTTTGCAGAAGAAATAGGAGAGGAAGGGACATATTGGAGGCTCATTTATTCATCCAGATATCAAAAGGACATTATTTAATTTACTCTCAATCATAAATGAAGGGTGTTCTAACCTCCTTTCACAGATAAGAAAAGGCCTTTGTATCCATTGGTTTAGAAACCTTGAGTAATAGACTCAGGTTCCTGAGTCAGAAGATGCCAAATGTGGTTACAAGCTAGGTTATAAAGTCTGTGTGACTCCGAAAATCTCTATCTTTTTCCTCCAGAGACCACAATTGTCTTTCTGAGGATTTGTTTCTACAGTAAGGGGTGTGTTTGCTGTCACAGGCTATATTGATTATGTGAGTGGGAATTTTCCCACAGAATGGAACATTACATCATTTGTTTGATGTCTTCTCTCAGCCTTCTTTCTCTGCAGTAAAATAAGATTTGAGGAGATAAAGACTTGACCAATAAGGAACTACCATTTAGCATAGTGAATGCTACTTAATGCTCTTTAATGACCTATATGGGAAAAGAATCTAAAAGACAGTGAGTATGTGTATAACTGAACACTTTGCTCTACATCTGAAACTAACACACCATTGTAAATCAGCTATACTCCAATAAAAATTGTTAAATAAAGTGAGCTGTGCAGTATAAGGGGAGAAGGCAATGGCACCCCACTCCAATACTGTTGACTGGAAAATCCCATGGACGGAGGAGCCTCGTAGGCTGCAGTCCATGGGGTCGCTAAGAGTCAGACACGACTGAGCGCCTTCGCTTTCACTTTCCACTTTCATGCATTGGAGAAGGAAATGGCAGCCCACTCCAGTGTTCTTGCCTGGAGAATCCCAGGGACGGAGGAGCCTGGTGGGCTGCAGTCCATGGGGTCGCACAGAGTCGGACACGACTGAAGCGACTTAGCAGCAGTGCAGTATAAGAAATACCAAATTGTATTTGGTATGAAGTAAATGTGAAGAGGAAATGATCTGAGTTCTGGTGAAGCTCAGAGTCCCACGAGGCCTTGTGGTTCCTTCTTGTGTGTCCTGAGACATCCCCAGAGCCAGATGAGAGGTGAAGTGATGAACTGGACAGAGCAGAGCTTTGGAGACAGGAAGACTTGAGGAGTCAGGACCAACCCTGCTAGCTCCCTGTGTCATTTACTTAATCTCTCTGCACTTCATTTTCTTTATTTGTCACACAAACATGAAGATACCTGCTTGGTGGGGCTGTTTTGAAGATGAAATGCCAGACTGTATTTAGAAAACTTTGTGCCGGGTACATGGTCAGCCCTCAGTAAAAATAGGAGATCCCCATGTTCAACTGAAATGCTTATTGATAAATGAAATAGACACCTCCCTTGCAATCCAGTCTGGAGAAGGAAATGGCAACCCACTCCAGTATTCTTGCCTGGAGAATCCCATGGATGGAGGAGTCTGGTAGGCTATAGTCCACGGGGTCACAAAGAGTCAGACACGACTGAGCAACTTCACTTGGCAATCCAGTGGTTAAGACTTTGCCTTCCAGTGCTGGTCAGGGAGCTAAGATACTGCATTCCTCATGACCAAAAAACTGAAATGTAAAACAGAAGCAATATTACAACAAATTCAATAAAGCCTTTTAAAATGGTCACTATCCAAAAATATTTAAAATATAAAGGAAATACACATTTAGAAAATGGTAGAGGGAGGGACTTTAAAAAAAAAAAAGTGAACCAAATGACTCTTGCACACCTTTATATAGTTACAATTGCATTCTACCAGGCATGATTTATCCAATCCTTGGAAGGCCTGTGATGTAATGTTTTGGGAGCAGGGGATCTGTAAAATCCATCATTATATTTATTTTTGCTTTTGAAGGCTTTTGTGGTCAGTTTTTGATCAGTCACTAGGTCATGTCAGTCTTTGGGACTTCATGGACTGCAGCATGCTGGGCTCCTCTGCCCTCCACTATCTCCTGGAGTTTGTTCAAATCCATGTCCTTTGAGTCAGTGATGCTGTCTAACCATCTCATCCTCTGCTGCACCCTTCCCCTTTTGTCTGTAATCTTCCCCATCATCTGGGTCTTTTCCAATGAGTTGGCTCTTCATATTAGGTTGCCAAAGTATTGGAGCTTCAATATCAGTCCTTCCAATGAACATTCAGGGTTGATTTCCTTTAGGATTGACTGGTTTGATCTCCTTGCAGTCCAAGGGACTCTCAAGAGTCTTCTCAAACACCACGCTTGGCCAAAGCATCAATTCTTCAGTGCTCAGTCTTCTTTATGGTTCAACTCTTACATCCATACATGGCTACTGGACTATATTGGATGTAGCTTTAACTCTACAGACCTTTATCAGCGAAGTAATATCTCTGCTTTTTAATACACTGCCTAGCTTTCCTTCCAAGAAGCAAGTGTCTTTTAAAAAAATTCATGGCTGTATTCCCATCCTTCGTGATTTTGGAGCCCAAGAAAATAAAATCTGTCACTACTTCCACTTTTTCTCCTATTTGCCATGAAATGATGGGACTGAATGCCATGATCTTAGTTTTTTTTTTTTTTTAATATTGGATTTCAAGCTAGCTTTTTCACTCTCCTTTTTCACTCTCATCAAAAGGCTCTTCAATTCCTCTTCTGTTTATGCCATTAGAGTGGTGTCATCTGCACATCTGAGGTTGTTGATATATCTCTCGGCAGTCTTGATTTCTTGATTCCAGCTTGTGATTCACAGCCTGGCATATCACTAGATGTACTCTGCATATAAAGTAAATAAGCAGAGTAACAATATACAGCCTTGTACTTCTTTCCCAATTGTGAACCAGTCCATTGTTCCACATTCAGTTCCAACTGTTGCTTCTTGACCTGCGTATAGGTTTCTCAGGAGGCAGGTAAGGTGGTCAGGTACTCCTGTTTCTTTAAGAATCTCCCACAGTTTATTGTGATCCACACAGTCAAAGGCTTTAGCGTAGTCAATGAAACAGAAGTAGATGTTTTTCTGAAATTCCCTTGCTTTCTCCATGATCCAACAAATGTTGGTAATTTGAGCTCTGGTTCCTCTGCCTTTTCTAAATTCAGCATGTACATCTGGAAGTTCTCAGCTCTTATACTGTTGAAGTTAAGCTTGAAGGATTTTGAGCATAACCTTGTTTGCATGTGAAATAGACACAATTGTTTAGTGGTTTGAACATTCTTTGGCTTTGCCCTTCTTTGGGAATGGGATGAAAACCGAGATTTTCCAGCCCTGTGACCAATGCTGAGTTTTCCGAATTTGCTGGCATATTGAGTGCAGAACTTTAACACCATTATCTTTTGAGATTTGAAATAGCTCAGGTGGAATTCCATCACCTCTGCTAGCTTTGTTCATACTAATGCTTCCTAAGGCTCACTTGACTTCACACTCCAGATTGTCTGGCTCTAGGTAAGTGACCACACCATCATGGTTATCTGGGTCATTAAGATATTTTTTGTATAGTTCTTCTATATATTCTTGCCACATCTTTTTAATATCTTCTGCTTCTGTTAGATCCGTAGCGTTTTCATCCTTTATTGTGCCCATCTTTGCATGAAATGTTCCCTTGGTATCTCCAATTTTCTTGAAGAGATCTGTAGTCTTTTACATTCTATTGTTTTTCTCTATTTGTTTGCATTGTTCATTTAAGAAGGCCTTCTTACCTCTGCTTGCTATTCTCTGGAACTCTGCATTCAGTTGTGTTTATCTTTGCCTTTCTCCCTTGCCTTTTACTTCTCTTCTTTCCTCAGCTATTTGTAAGGCGTCCTCAGACAACCACTTTGATTTCTGCATTTCCTTTTCTTAGGGATGTTTTTGATTGTTGCCTCCTATATAGTGTTACAGACCTCCACCCATAGTTCTTCAGACACTCTACCAGATCTAATTCCTTGAATCTATATAATCACAAAGCATTTGATTTAGGTCATACCCGAATGGCTTAGTGTTTTTCTCTACTTTCTTCAGTTTAACCCTGACTTTTGCAATAAGGAGTTCATGATCTGAGCCACAGTCAGCTCCTGGTCTTTTTTTTTTTTTTTCTTTTTTTTTGCTGACTTATAGCACTTCTCCATCTTTGGCTGCAAAGAATATAATCAATCTGATTATGGTGTTGACCATCTGGTGGTGTCCATGTGTAGAGTCATCTCTCAGGTTGTTGGAAAAGGGTGTTTGCTATGATAAGTGTATTCTCTTGACAAAACTCTCTTAACCTTTCTCCTGCTTCATTTTGTTCTCCAAGACCAAAATTGCCTGTTATTCCAGATATGTCTTGACTTCCTACTTTTGCATTCCAATCCCCTATAATGAAGGGATGTCTTTTTTAGTGTTAGTTCTAGAAGGTGTTGTAGGTCTTCATAGAACCACTCAATTTTAGCTTCTTTGGCATTGGTGGTTGGGCATAGACTTGGATTACTGTGATGTTGAATGGTTTGCCTTTGAAATGAACTGAGACGATGGTGTTTTTGAAGTTGCACCCAAGTACTGCGTTTGGACTCCTTTGTTGACTATGAGGGCTACTCCAGTTCTTCTAAGGGAGTCTTGCCCACAGTGGTAGATATAATTGGTCATCTGATTTAATTCATCCATTGCCATCCATTTTAGTTCACTGATTCCTAAAATGTTGATGTTCACTCTTGCCATCTCCTGCTTGACCATGTCTGATTTACCTTGATTTATGCACCTAACATCCCAGGTTCCTATTCAATGTTGTTCTTACCAGGATCAGACTTGACTTTAAACACCAGACATGCCTAAAACTGGGCATCATTTCTGCTTTGGCTAAGTGGCTTAATTCTTTCTGGAGCTATTAATAATTGCCCTCTACTCTTCCCCCATTAGCTTACTGGACAACTTCTGACCTGGGCGACTCACTTCCATCGTCATAGCTTTTGCCTTTCATACTATCCATGGGGTTCTAGAGGCAAGAGTACTGGAGAGAGTTGCCATTTCCTCCTCCAGTGGACCACGTTTTATCAGAAGTCTTCACTATCACTGGTCTGTCTTGGGTTTCCCTGCACAACATGACTCATAGCTTTACTGAGTTATGCAAGCCCCTTCACTACAACAGGCTTTGACCCATGAAAGCACAAAGACTTTTCAGTTCAGTTCAGTTACTCTGATGTGTCTGACTCTCTGTGACCCCATGGACTGCAGCATGCCAGGCCTCCATGTCCATCATCAACTCCCAGAGAGTACTCAAACTTCTGTTCTTTGAGTCGGTGATGCCATCCAACCATCTCATCCTCTGTCGTCCCCTTCTCCTCCTGCCTTCAATCTTGTCCAGCATCAGGGTCCTTTCCAGTGAGTCAGCTCTTCGCATCAGGTGGCCAAAGTATTGGAGTTTCAGCTTCAACATCCATCCTTCCAATGAACACTCAGGACTGATCTCCTTTAGGATGGACTGGTTGGATCTCCTTGCAGTCCAAAGGACTCTCAAGAGCCTTCTCCAACACCACAGTTCAAAAGCATCAATTGTTCAGTACTCAGCTTTCTTTATAGTCCAACACTCACATCCATACATGACTACTAGAAAAACCATAGCCTTGACTAAGACTTTTGTTGACAAAGTAATGTCATTGCTTTTGAATATGCTATCTAGGTTGGTCATAGCTTTTCTTCCAAGGAGCAAACATCTTTTAATTTCATGGCTGCAGTCACCATCTGCAGTGATTTTGGAGCCCAGAAAGATAAAGTCAGCCACTGTTTCCACTGTTTCCCCATCTATTTCCCATGAACTGATGGGACCAGATGCCACGGTATCAGTTTTCAAAATGTTGATCTTTAAGCCAACTTTTTCACTCTACTCTTTCACTTTCAACAAGAGGCTCTTGAGTTCTTCATCTCCTGCCATAAGGGTGGTGTCATTTGCATATCTGAGGTGATTGATATTTCTCCCGGCAATCTTGATTCCAGCTTGTGCTTCCTCCAGCCCAGCGTTTCTCATGATGTACTCTGCATATAAGTTAAATAAGCAGGGTGACAATATATAGCCTTGATGTACTCCTTTTCCTATTTGGAACCAGTCTGTTGTTCCACGTCCAATTCAAACTGTTGCTTCCTGACCTGCATACAGATTTCTCAAGAGGCAGGTCAGGTGGTCTGGTATTTCCATCACTTGAAGAATTTTCCACAGTTTATTGAGATCCACACAGTCAAAGGCTTTGGCATAGTCAATACAGCAGAAAAGATTGGGAGGACTTAAGTTGAAGCTGAAACTCCAATACTTTGGCCACCTGATGCAAAGAGCTGACTCATTGGAAAAGACCCTGATGCTGGGAAAGATCAAGGGCAGGAGGAGAAGGGGACCACAGAGGATAAGATGGTTGGATGGTATCATGGACTCGATGGACATGGGTTTGGGTGGACTCCTGGAGTTGGTGATGGACAGGGAGGCCTAACGTGCTGTGGTTTATGGGGTCACAAAGAGTTGGACACGACTGAGTGACTGAACTGAACTGAGATGTTTTTCTGGAACTGTCTTGCTTTTTTGATGATCCAGCAGATGTTGCAATTTGATCTCTGGTTTCTCTGCCTTTTCTAAAATCAGCTTGAACATCAGGAAGTTCACGGTTCACATATTGCTGAAGCCTGGCTTGGAGAATTTTGAGCATTACTTTGCTAGCGTGTGGGATGAGTGGAATTGTGCAGTAGTTTGAGCATTTTTTGGCATTGCCTTTCTTTAGGACTGGAATGAAGTGACCTTTTCCAGTCCTGTGGCCACTGCTGAGTTTTCCAAATTTGGTGACATATTGAGTGCAGCACTTTCACAGCATCATCTTTTAGGATTTGAAAAAGCTCCACTGGAATTCCATCACCTCCACTAGCTTTGTTCCTAGTGATGCCTTCTAAGGCCCACTTGACTTCACATTCCAGGATGTCTGGCTCTCAGTGAGTGATCACACCATCGTGATTATCTGGGTTGTGAAGATCTTTTTTGTATAATTCTTCTCTGTATTCTTGCCACCTCTTCTTAAGATCTGCTTCTGTTAGGTCCATACCATTTCTGTCCTTTATTGAGCCCATCTTTGCATGAAATGTTCCCTTGGTACCTCTAATTTTCTTGAAGAGATCTGTAGTGTTTCCCATTATATTGTTTTCTTCTATTTCTTTGCACTGATCTCTGAAGGTTTTTTTTTTTTTTTTTAATCTCTCCTTGCTATTCTTTGGAACTCTGCACTCAAATGGGTATATATTTCCTTTTCTCCTTTGCTTTTCACTTCTCTTCTTTTCACAGCTATTTGTAAGGCCTCCTCAGGCAGCCATTTTGCTTTTTGCATTTCTTTTTCTTGGGGATGGTCTTGATCCCTGTCTCTGGTACAAGGTCACAAACCTCTGTCCGTAATTCTTCAGGCACTCTATATATCAGTTCTAGTCCCTTAAATCTATTTCTCACTTCCACTGTATAGTCATAAGGGATTTGATTTAAGTCATGCCTGAATGGTCTAGTGTTTTTCCCTACTTTCTTCAATATAAGTCTGAATTTGGCAATAAGGAGTTCATGATCTGAGCCACAGTCAGCTTCTGGTCTTGTTTTTGCTGACAGTATAGTGCTTCTCCATCTTTGGCTGCGAAGTATATAACCAATCTGATTTCAGTGTTGACCATCTGGTGATGTCCATGTGTAGAGTCTTGTCTTGTGTTGTTGGAAGAGGGTGTTTGCTATGACCAGTGTGTTCTCCTGCAAAACTCTATTCTCCTTTGCCCTGCTTCATTCTGTACTCCAAGGCCAAATTTGCCTGTTACTCCAGGTGTTTCTTGACTTCCTACTTTTGCATTCCAGTCCCCTATAATGAAAAGGACATCGGACCTTGTTTCCATCACCAGTCACATCCACAACTGGGTCATGTTTTTGCTTTGTCTCCATCTGTTCATTCTTTCTGGAGTTATTTCTCCAGTAGCATATTGGGCATCTACTGACCTGGGGAGTTCATCTTTCAGTCTCCTATATTTTTGCCTTTTCATATTATTCATGGGGTTCTTAAGGCAAAAATACTGAAGTGGTTTGCCATTCCCTTCTCAGTGGACCTCATTTTGTCAGAACTTTCCACCATGACCCATCTGTCTTGGTTGGCCCTACACAGCATGGCTCATAGTTTCACTGAATTAGACAAAGCTGTGGTCCATGTGATTAGATTGGTTAGTTTTCTGTGATTGTGGTTTCAGTTTGTCTGTCCTCTGATACCCTCTCCCAGCACCTACCATCTTACGGGGTTTCTCTGACCTTAGACTTGGAGTATGTCCTCATGGCTGATGCTCCTGACCTTGGACGTGGGGTATCTCCTCTTGGCTGCTCGCTGCTCCAACACCACACAGCCACCACTTGCCATTAGGGTAGTGTCATCTGTATATCTGAGGTTATTGATATGAGGCTTTTAGGAAATGGCATTTTAGGAGGAGAGGATTTTAAGGAAACTAGGGGCAGGAAGGTGGACCCACAAGAAACTGAATTTCACCTGCATCACCATCTGCTGAGACCGGCTTTGCTCCAGAAATCCCATAATCATGCCCTTTAGAACCTGTAGGATGGCTGAGCTTAGACATACACTACGTTTGATTTCATTTCTAGAGATGGCCAAGTAGGGCAATTGAGTCAAGAAAGTTACTACTCCAAGGGGCCTGAGCCAAGACTTTCTTTTTGCTGTCTCTCCCCCGGCAGTAATTTCCAGAGCAGAATTTTACATTCAAATGCTTTTCTGTCTCCTGTTTTCCTTGGGACAAGATATGAAATCATTCCAGGAGGGAGAGCCCCTTCTGGGAGGAAATTAACCTGACATCTGATAGAAAGAAATGGAATTTAATGGCATGACATAAAACTTGACTGTTTCTAGCAATGAGCTGGGTGGCTATTTTCTGTGGCTATTCAGGACCTTCCAAGTGGGCTATCCAAGCAGTAACTCATTTGCTTAAGTGTGGATACCTGGAAACTTCAGCTCAAATATCATTATGATGAAGTATAATTTTCCAGGCTGTGGGGTTCGCTCTGACTCAACTGACACAAAATCTGCCATATTTTTCTCACTTGGGTCATGACTAGCACACACCCTGAACTTGAGAGGGTTATTATGCTGTTTCTCCAAAGAAGAAAGTAAGATTGTTATCATTGTATGGGGTCCATTCCGCATGATACATTTGCCGAAACAAAAAAAGGCCACAGGTACACCTTTAGGTAGAAATACTTGTTAGGTATTGCATATACAGGTCCTCAGAAGCATCATATTAATTTTTCAGATTCATTATTAGGTACCTATTCTCTAGTGTTTGGAACCCATATTAGAACTCTTAAAAAATAAATAATTTGAATGGAGACTGATAAAGTTCTCCATAAAACAGAAGGACATGACCAGAAATGTTCATTAGGCTCTTAGTCCTAAATTTAAGAAGTAAGTTTGTATTGCCTCCTGCTACTGCTGCTGCTAAGTCGCTTCAGTCGTGTCCAACCCTGTGCGACCCCATAGATGGCAGCTCACCAGGCCCCCCATCCCTGGGATTCTCAGGGCAAGAATACTGAAGTGGGTTGCCACCCAGACATGAGCATATGTTATATGATAGAATAATATTTTTCAGGTATGTTCAAGCTGTGCCTGGCATTTCAAGAGATTTAAAAACAGCTGGTTGAAAGCAAAGGATTCTTTATTTTGAAAATGAACCAGTTAATTCAAATAACCACTTTTCAACTAGTCATTAGCCAAAATAAGACTCTAAATTAATTGAGTCACTCATTGGGATATTCATAATGATTATAGAGATCAGGAAAAATATTTAAGTATTTGATATGATAATATTGTGTTGTATCACTTCTTTTCAACTATCTCATTTTACCCAAAGCCTAGCATAGTGATTTACATAGTAGGTGTTGAATAACTCTTTTTTGAGAGAATGAATGATGAAAAAAGGAGAGAAAATATATTATTTTGAAAACAAGGCAGTGATATGAGCCTCTTGATCTTGAAGGAAGGCAAAATTCCTGTTAGGAAGGATAACTTTTGTTAGAGCAAATACCATAATAATTGACTTTTGACAATGGAAGGAGTTGTCCCTCTGCTAAGGTGTGTTCTGAAAGTTAGATCCTGTAAAATCAAGTCTCAGGAAGTTTGTTATTACTTGCAGCAGCTCTGTTGAAGGGAAATGGGAGGGTCTGGGAAGGGTGAAAAAGCAAGAGATTGGAGTTTGGAGAAAGAGCTTGAGAAATTTGGCAGGAGACAGGATCCTACATGGTGAACAATTGATTTTGTCTATGTTGGGAATAGATTTGAAATTTCAGGGAAGTACAGTCTAGTCTTCAAACTTGTATTTGTCATCACTGTGCTCCCTGTTACCCCAAACTGTAATCAAAAGGCTGTTCTGCTCAGGAGTACTGGGATAGTGTTTATTTTAAGAAAATGAAGGAATCTTTGTGGTTTTCAGTGTGGGGCTAAGTGGTAGGATTATGGTGAAAATAAAAAAGGATGAGAGCTGCAGAGGAGGTGGTACAAGGTAGACTCATAAACCAATGGGAACAGAAAATTTGAGCAAACCCAAAGGAGCCTAAATCTACTTTGAACCTTTGATATTTAGGACCTGAATGGCCTAGGGGGATGGAGGATGTGCTGGCACATGCTTTTCTCCCCACCACAACTATCCACCCTTGTCTGTGGATTTTGTCTTTATTAACTGCTTGTAATCATCCCTTCCTGGGAAGCTCTAATGAAAAGTACCTTGGTCAATACAGTTAATCACTGCCAAGGATTCCAGTCTTTTGGCAGCAAAGTATATTTTCATTTGATTTCCATTTAATTAACTAGTAGCTGATGAATATATTTTGTTGTAATTGCCTTGAAGTAGGAGTTCTAAATGTCCTGGTGATCTGATTAATTTTGGCTAATGCATCCCTTATATCTTATTTGAATATGATTATTAACTAACTCCTAAATTGTAACTGAGAGTTTATCACCTTAGGATCTATGTAAAAAATGCTCTGTTTCTTTTGGTCACTACTTTATGTTGAAAGCATTTCAGTATTTAAATCTATGTCTGAAGCTTGTGTCTAGTACCTAGAAATAAGCTGAGAAAACTTATTTTATAGAAACTGCTTGTCCCTGGCTAAAGTTAGGAAAGATGATAGAGATGGGATGTGTGTGTGTGTGTATACACATATATATTTGTGTGTGTGTATTGGATCTGTTTAAGTTTTCACATTTTATTCTAAAAGTTAAGTGTTTTAGGTGGTAGGCCTGCAATGGTGGGAACCATGAATCCAGGTTTCGTTCTTTTGTTTCACACTGAATCTAGGGCAGAGTACAGTGCTCAAATGTCTACTGACTTAAAAGAGGCAGTTTTCAGGATATATGAGGTCACTGTTTCTTTTTTTTTTGTAGAGAAATCCACACAGAACCTCACTTACCTACCATAATCATTTGAGCCTGGTAGCTAGGTTGACATTTTTCAATAACTATAAATTCTATAGGAAACACTCATTTGACTGTCTCTTAAATCTCTTTCTACAGAGAGTAATGCTTGAAACATGGTAGTGTAGCCAGTGGGCAGCTCTTGACAGCACAGAGTAGACAAGTCTTTATTTTTTTCTAGCTTTCTTTCTCTGCCTTGATTCTAAACTGATTTTCCTTCTGATTCATCATTCTAGTGGGAGGAAGAGCTTAAAACCCAAGTTTGGCTGCCATTAAAAAGTTTTCTTCTACCAATAGACTAGATCAGAGGTATTCTTTATAGAATTTAGAGTAATTTAGCTCTAATTATGGATATCTTATTCAATTGGGATGGAGTTCAAAGAGCTGTTCTTACCCATAAGTGGGTAAAACCATGATGCTCTGAGTATGTAAGACTTTGTAATGAGCATCTTGCCTTGGAATACAGTTGCCTTCTTGTTTTACAACAAAGCAATTTCTAAAAGTGGGTGGGGGAGTGGAAGATGTGGGGATATGGCTCAAAAAATGTAAAATCAGATTTAAAAAATTATTTTCTTTACACATTTTGAAGACAATCAGAAACCTTGGTCAGACTGCCACATGCAAATTTCTGCAATAATATTCTCTTGAGTTTCAAATGCAATATTCACCACGGGCACTTATAATTGCACATTTTGTACTGCATTATCAGCTCAGTACATGAGGGTAATAGGGAGATAATGGAAAACAGACTCTGTAAATGAATGGTGGATGTTAATGGGAATTCCCATTCAAATTATGCTTTATTCAATTGTTGAACATCAAACTGTGTTATTAAGAGGCTCATAAGAATACATGTGGGAAACAGGGGAGAAGTAAGACAAAACTATAACTTACCAACCAGGAGAAACTAAGAAGAAATGAAGACCTTTTGTAGTTAAATCTTTTTTAATTTCTTAAAATTTTATAGGCAGTTATAACAAATCTAATACTCACTATTTTTTTTCCTAGAAAAAAGATGATGCTGGTGTGATTCCTTTTATATCAGATGGCAGTCCTGGTATATTGTAGCTATCTAGGTGCTTGCCAGTTCATTATTTTTATTACCAGAGCTCCCTTTTATGCTTTCAAATACCATCACCTTATAATACTAAAACAAAAGAATAGTAACAAAAGTGCTTATGGAAAAAAAAAATCCAAGTTGACTGATTTTTATACTTCTCAAGGAGTTGTCTGGGCTAGAAATGAATCCAGAATATGTTAAGAATTGAGTCAAAAGACTCAAAGATTTTTTAAAAAATGGGACATTTTGAGAATTTTAATTTTTAACTGACTAATTATACCCCCATGAAAGGGAGACATACACAGAACTATGTCCTTTTCCCTTATTGCTAAAGATTTTAGAGAGAAAATAATTAAGATGATAATAAAATTGTATCTGTATAGATTTGTATATGTAGGTTATATATATATATATATGTAAGTATGTATATGCAGAGAATTTCCTTCACTTTGTTTTGTGGTACTCTTCCTTCTTTAAAGTGAAGATTCCTAGTGGCATTTGCCATCATGAAATTGGTTTATTTTCAAGCCCTGAACGTATCCAGGTGGCCTCACATTGGCACATCTGAGTGTGTGCGTGTGCAGGCTCAGTCGTGTCCAGCCCCATAGGCAGTAGCCCACTGGGCTCTTCTGTCCATGAGATTCTCAAGGCAAGAATACTAGAGTGGGTTGCCATTTCCTACTCCAGGAGATCTTCCTGACCCAGGGATTGAACCTGAGTCTCTTGCATTGTCAGGTGGATCCTTTTTTTTTTTTTAAGTTGGAGGACAGTCATGTCACAACACTGTGGTGGCCCCTGCCACACATTGACATGAATCAGCCATGGGTGCAGATGTGCCACCATCCTGACCCCCCCACCCCTGCCACCTCCAACCCCATCCCTCTGGGTTGTCCTAGAGCACCAGCTTTGAGTGCTCTGTTTCACGCATCGAACTTGCACTAGTCCTCTATTTTAGATATGGTAATATAAATGTCTCAGTGCTACTCTCTCATATCATCTCACTCTTGCCTTCTCCCGCATAGTCCAATAGTCTGTTCTTTACATCTGTGTCTCTTTTGCTGCCTTACGTATAGGATTGTTGTTACCATCTTTCTAAATTCCATATATATGCATTAGTATACTGTATTGCTGTTTCTCTTTCTGACTTACTTCACTCTGTATAAGAGGCTCCAGTTTCATCCACCTCATTAGAACTGATTCACATGCATTCTTTTTTTATAGCTGATTAATATTCCATCGTGTATATGTACCACAACTTCCTTATCCATTTATGGCAGGTGGATTCTTTAACACTGCGCCACCCGGGAAGCCTGACAGATCACAGCTAAATGATCCCAGGGCTATCAGGAATCCTCAGCCTCTTAAGAGGACAGGTATCTCTAGGTATGGATCCAGTAGAGATCTACCCACAACTGCTCTTACTTTTTTAAGCAAAATATCTTTCATTGAAACCATCTGGCACACACTTTTAAGTGTATTCTGGTAAAGGAGGTAATATAATATATAATAAAATACTCATTTTAAGTCAAGAAAGAAGGAATATCCAGCCTGACAATATATCCAAACTCCTTTCTGGTCTTCAGTTTCTTTTTCAACTTAAGTTGTATAAAATTCTACCCCCATCTTTGTATCTTCTAAGTTAGACACACTCTATGATTTAAAGAGCCTCAGCATGTGGTGCTCCTATGTTGGGTGCATATATATTTATAATTGTTATATTTTCTTCTTGGATTGATCCTTTGATCATTATGTAGTGCCCTTCTTTGTCTCTTTTCACAGCCTTTGTTTTAAAGTCTATTTTATCTGATATGAGTATTGCTACTCCTGCTTTCTTTTGGTCTCTATTTGCATGGAATATCTTTTTCTAGCCCTTCACTTTCAGTCTGTATGTGTCCCCTGTTTTGAGGTGGGTCTCTTGTCAACAACACATGTAGGGGTCTTGTTTTTGTATCCATTCAGCCAGTCTTTGTCTTTTGGTTGGGGCATTCAACCCATTTACGTTTAAGGTGATTATTGATAAGTATGATCCTGTTGCCATTTACTTTATTGTTTTGGGTTCGAATTTATACACTCTTTCTGTGTTTCCTGTCTAGAGAAGATCCTTTAGCATTTGTTGGAGAGCTGGTTTGGTGGTGCTGAATTCTCTCAGCTTTTTCTTGTCTGTAAAGCTTTTGATTTCTCCTTCATATTTGAGTGAGATCCTTGCTGGGTACAGTAATCTGGGCTGTAGGTTATTTTCTTTCATCACTTTAACTATGTCCTGCCATTCCCACCTGGCCTGAAGAATTTCTATTGAAAGATCAACTGTTATCCTTATGGGAATTCCCTTGTGTGTTATTTGTTGTTTTTCCTCTTGCTGCTTTTAATATTTGTTCTTTGTGTTTGATCTTTGTTAATTTGATTAATATGTGGCTTGGGGTGTTTCACCTTAGGTTTATCCTGTTTTGGATTCTCTGGGTTTCTTGGACTTGGGTGATTATTTCCTTCCCCATTTCAGGGAAGTTTTCAACTATTATCTCTTCAAGTATTTTCTCATGGTCTTTCTTTTTGTCTTCTTCTGGGACTCCTATGATTTGAATGTTGGGGTGTTTAACATTGTCCTGGAGGTCTCTGAAATTTTCTTCATTTCTTTTAATTCATTTTTCTTTTTCCTCTCTGATTCTTTTATTTCTACCATTCTATCTTCTACTTCACTAATCCTATCTTCTGGTTCTGTTAGAACTGCCTTATGACCCAGCAATCCCACTACTGGGCATACACCCAGAGGAAACCAGAATTCAAAGAGACACGTGTGCCCCAGTGTTCATCGCAGCACTGTTTATAATAGCCAGGACATGGAAGCAACCTAGATGTCCATCAGCAGATGAATGGATAAGAAAGCTGTGGTGCATATACACAATGGAGTATTACTCAGCCATTAAAAAGAATACATTTGAATCAGTTCTAATGAGGTGGATGAAACTGGAACCTATTATACAGAGTGAAGTAAGCCAGAAAGAAAAACACCAATATAGTATACTAACGCATATATATGGAATTTAGAAAGATGGTAATGATAACCCTGTATGAGAGACAGCAAAAGAGACACAGATGTATAGAACAGTCTTTTGGACTCTGTGGGAGAGGGAGAGGGTGGGGTGATTTGGGAGAATGGGATTGAAACATGTATAATATCATATATGAAACGAATCACCAGTCTAGGTTCGATGCAGGATACAGGATGCTTGGGGCTGGTGCTCTGGGATGACCCAGAGGGATGGTATGGGGAGGGAGGTGGGAGGGGGGTTCAGGATTGGAACATGTGTACACCCGTCGCGGGTTCATGTTGATGTATGGCAAAACCAATACAATATTGTAAAGTAATTAGCCTCCAATTAAAATAAATTATATTAAAAAAAATAAAGAGCCTTAGCAGATGCTTGAAGTTTTGGTGGCACAGGGCCTTGAGAACTTTCTCTGACTCTTTGAGTCTTAGAAACATGATATTTTTTCCAGGCTTTTAGTAATTCTGCTGACTTCCATTTCAGCATGCCTCGTCTGTTCCGGCAGGAACCAGATATCAGTAAGTTCTGAACCCACCATCTCAGGTATATGACTGTATTTGCCCTGTCCTCCTGTCAGTCCCCTCTGTTGATCATGCTGTTCTCAAAGTCAAAAGAGGTAGAAAAACCAATGAGAAGTCTTCTCTAAGTGAGCCTGACTTAAGCCCCTACTTGTCTTCATGTGACCCAGTGATTCAGATAATGTCTCTGGTTCTACATTCTTGTCTCGGCCCCTAATCTTATTTTTGTAGGTCAGCCTCAGACATTGTAGGTTGAGAAGGGTTTCTATATCCTGGTTGGTTCCTACTTCCTCCACGAAGCCATTCATAGTCCTACCCACCCCAGCCTCTGATCTGGGTTAGGGCACGTAGGCTTTTTGCTCCCATCACTCAATGTTCTAACTATTGGCAGTGTAAAGCAATTGCCTGTTTCATGGTCTGTCATTCCTAAAAGGCAGGATTTTTTTAAGAGCAGGAAATATACCATGTTTTTTTGTATCCTCAGTTCTTAGAACAGTTCCAGAAGATAGCAGGCACTCAGCTGAACTCAGTTTCATTAAGCCTGGCCTTCCCAAACATTTCTGACATTTAACAAGATGCCATGGTTTTCTACCAGAAGGGACATTGCCACTATTTTTTTTTGTTGTTGTTGTTTGTTTTTTAATGAAAACTTTGAAGTTATATTATGTCAAGAGCCAGCCAGGCACACAAACAAATAAGCCAGTTGTTTTAGAATTATAAGGCTGTTGTCTCTCTATTTTTGACTGGATAGCAGTCAGGTCTAAGAGTAGGGAGGAGAAGGGTTGGGCTAACCTCACAAGGGGGCACCAAAGTGAGGCTCTGGGGAAGCTGAGGCGGGGGCAGGCCAGCATTCCCCTCTTTTGCCAAGTGTCCTGGTTCTGTGGTCTTGCATACAGACTAGACTTTTTTAAGAGGCAGATTTTAAAAGGAGTACAGAAGGCAAATCAATAAGGAGGAAGGAACCAAGGGATCAACTGTTTAATCAAGTGAAGGAAGATGCCAGGAAAGTGCCATGCCATTTGTTATAGCAGCCATAGGGACACCCATTAGACGACTGTGACTCTGCCAAGAAACAGGGAGAGTTGACTTCTTTTTTCTTCATTGTTATTCTTTGTGGGAGTATAGTTACTTTACAGTTAGTTTCTGTTATATAGCAAAGTGAAACAGCTGCATGTTTACGTATATCCTCTCTTATTTGGATTTCTTTCCTATTTAGGTCACCACAGAGTATTGAGTGGAATTCCCTGTGCTAGACAGTAGGTTCTCATTGTGTGTGCTGTGCTTAGTCACTCAGTCATGTCTGACTCTGCAACCCATGGACTGTAGCCCACCAGGCTCCTCTGTCCTTGGGGATTCTGCAGGCAAAAATACTGGAATGGGTTGCCATACTCTCCTCCAGGAGATCTTCCCAACCCAGGGATGGAACCCAGGTCTCCTGCATTGAAGGCAGATTCTTTACCATCTGAGTCACCAGGGAAGCCCAGGTTCTCATTAGTCATCTATTTTATATATAGTATCAATAGTGTATATATGCCAATCCCAATGTCCCAACTGATCTTACTCCTCCTTCCCTCTTTGATATCCATATGTTCATTTCTACATCTAAGAATTGACTTCTTTTTAAAGTTAGTAGATATTATCATTCTTCGCAGGACAACTCTCAACTTGGAATTCACATTGTCTTTGCCTGTGTCTTCTCTACTGAGATGAAAACAACTTAAAAAAAATATAGAGGCATTCTGAGTTCTGGAACTATTGCCTAGACCTGTTGAGGCTGGAGGCTCCTGGAATGCTTTTACTGCTGAGTTAAAGTCATTACTCAGTCTTCATTACGTCCGTGCCTATAACTCAGTGGTTCCTTCCCAGACCTCCTTGCTGATGCTGCTGCTAAATCGCTTGTCATATCCGACTCTGTGTGACCCCATAGACCGCAGCCCACCAGGCTCCCCCGTCCTTGGGATTCTCCAGGCAAGAACACTGGACTGGGTTGCCATTTCCTTCTCCAATGCATGAAAGTGAAAAGTGAAAGTGAAGTCGCTCAGTCATGTCTCACTCTTAGCAACCCTATGTACTGCAGCCTACCAGGCTCCTCTGCCCATGGGATTTTCCAGACAAGAGTACTGGAGTGGGGTGCCATTGCCTTCTCCAAGATCTCCTTGAGTATCACCTAAATGGATCACACACAGACTGTCAGTATGAAAGGCATGAAAGTGTAAAATGCTGTGCTCACCCTTTGCATGTTATTGTAATAGTGATTATTATTACTATAATAATAATTATTACTTTAGCACTTTACTATGTGGCAGACCTAGTGATATATGCTTTTATATGTCCCAGTTAATTCTCATGACAGCCTTTTTTTGCTAAGTGCCTTTATCTACCCATTTTATAAAAATTGAGCAAGTTGCTAAGATTGGATCATCATTCATCTTACTCTACAATTTGTGTTGTTCTTACTCATTTATTATAGTGTGAGCTTGTGACATTTATCCTCAACTGAAAAAATGGGTATACTTCTAGAATGGGTCTCCTCTATAATCAGACAGTCTTATAACAGTTTTTCTTCATATCTCATTACCTTGCAATAGCTTGTCTGGGACATTGTTTAAATCATGTCCCTTCTAGCTCCTTTTTTTTTTTCTTCTTAATCTGAGAGACATGGATTTGCTGATAAAGAAGCCAAGCAGAAATCAGAAATACAAAAATATTCCAAAGTTAAACCACATAAAGTTTAGTCTCTAGTTGTATATAAAAGAATCCCTTTTGTGTCCCTCCACAATTTGCAAGTATGTTAAATAATGTGCCATTGCATAGTCTGGTGGTCTTGTTGACAGACAAAATATGCAGTATTAGTTTCATTGTGGAGATGAATATAGTTCAAAGGTTATTTACCAAAAGTATTATATCTATATTTTTAATTTTTTTCTTTAAAAAAAATTTATTTTACTTTGCAATATTGTATTGGTTTTGCCATACATTGACTTGAATCCACCATGGGTTACATGTGTTCCCCATCCTGAACCTCCCTCCTATATTTTTAAAACTATGTATTAAATGCTTACTCTCAGAATCTCTGCTCTTATGAAATTTTCATGCAAGTGAATGGAGATAAAAAGTAAGGAAAGAAATGGGATAAGTAGAGTCAGATGATGATGACAAAAATGGGACAGATTCCATGACAGATTTCCTCCATGACCTTAGATTTGAACCTAAGGACATTATTCTGATTGAAATAAGTCAGAGAAAGAGAAAATAACTGATCTCACTTATATGTGAAAAGAAAGAAATGAAGGAAGGAAGGGAGAAAGAACCAAACAAATGAATTCATAGAAAACAGGTTGGTTGCCTGAAGCCAAGCTAGGGGAGGGGGCATCCTGGCGAAATAGTGAAGGGGGACAAAAGGAACAAATTTCCATCCCCATTCCATTACCTGGGGATGCAGGTACAGAAGTGGGTACTACAGTTAGTAATATTGTATTGCATATTTGAAAGTTGCTGAGAGTAAATCTTAAAAGTTCTCATCTCAAAAAACAAACAAACAAACAAAAAAAATAGGACAGAGAAGGTGGTATTTTCAGCTGAAATCTGAAAGCTCAGAAGGAGCCTGCTGTGTGAAATCTTGGGGAATGGTGATGAGAGCAGAAGAAAGAGCAAGTTCAAAGGCCCTGAGACTGAACTAGTACTGGCCAGTTTGAGAACTAAAGATGTAATGGGAGTTTGGTAGTTAGGAAGAAAAGTAGCAGGAGTTGCTATCAAGGGTGCAGGGCACTATTTGATCCTAAAAACTCCTGGAGGACAAACACTTTATTCTACATGTAATAGGACCACAAGAAGATTTTAATCATAACATCAATAGAAGAAGAAAAAGTCTGTTTCTCCCAAAGATATCTTAAGCACACCAGGCTAGGTGCCTGAATCCAGTGGAAACCAAAGCTTTTAGTTCTGTAAATTACTCTTTTTTGTTCACTAAGGACACTGGGGTGCGGAACTTCTTAGGCTCTAGCTGCCCTGGCCCCTTTTCCATTTCTCAGATATGCCAGGTTCATTCTGGACTCAGGGCTTTTGAAAAAGCCCTGTGGAATGCTGAAATACCATTCCTTTTCTCTGGCCTAACTCCTGCTCACTTATTAGGTCTCTGCTGGACCTTTGTAGGGAAGACTCTGTGATCCCTAGGTTAGTCTAACTCCTCTGTACTCATCCTATAGTTGTGATTTACATCATGTGTAGTTTTCTATTCATTGTCTATCTCTTCCACTAAACTCTGAGTTCCCAATGATGGTTAATTTGATGTGTTCCTCAAATAGTACTCCAGGTGTTGCCATGAAGGTCATTTGTGGATGTGGTTAACATCTATAGTTAGTTTGTAGAGGAAAAGAAAGAAAAGAAAGTGAAGTCATTCAGTTGTGTCCAACTCTTTGCGATCCCATGGACTGTTAGCCTACCAGACTCCTCTGTCCATGGGATTTTCCAGGCAAGAGTACAGGAGTGGGTTGCCATTTCCTTCTCCAGGGGATCTTTGTGACCCAGGGATCGAACATGGGTCTCCTGCATTGCAGGCAGATGCTTTACTGTCTGAGCCACCAGGAAAGTTTGTAGAGGAGTGGGTCTCAGTAGTGGGAGTAGGCCTCATACAATTAGTTGAAAGACTTTAAGAACAAAACTGAGATTTCCCTGAGGAAGAGGGAGTTTTACCTCAGAAATGTTCCAGCTCCCTAGCTAAGAATTTCTAGTCTGTTCTGTGGCTTTTGGTCTTGGCTGCCCACACAAATCACATGAGCCAGTTCCTTAGAAAAAATCTCTGTGAGAGGGGGAGGGAAAGAGATTTAAATAAGGGAAAGAAGAAACTTTTGGGGCTGCTGTATGATACAAACCGAAGAATTCATATTAGTTTCAATCAAAAACAGAAGTCTTTACCATTTGAGAGTCATGGTTTCAGTTTATATAACATGGCTCCCTTGTGCAAAAGTATCCCAGATCAAAGGACTGCAGGGATGAAATGGGGGCCAGGTTCTGTCACCTTCTCTTTTAATGCCTTTTTTTCTGTTACCTCCTTTCAGATTTAATTTAGTTACTTGTGCTACAAAACTGTGTAACAGTTTCCTTTTAGGCAAGGAGTATCTGCTTATGGTCACTGGCACTGTCTCAAACGCTTGTGAGATAAACATAGGTCCTAAGCAAACTTTTGAGTTTTGCAGAAATCAAAAGACATTCATTAGGAGGGAAAATTAGCTAAAAAGCTATAGAGTATCAGGCCATTCTTATCAATCACAAGGTATTGATATTATCCCAAAGCTGCTTGTAGAAAGGGAGGAAAAGTATTTGAACACAAATGAAAAATTTAAATTATTTACCAAGTTTTCTCTCTCTCTCTCTTTTTTTTTTTAACATTATTTACTCTGGGAGAGCCACAGTTTTTTGGAGACAGGACAAAGGAGAACAGCTCTAGTACTGTGATTCTGGGCTGTGAGAAATGATGAATCCATGATTATTTGGGCTGTCACCATCCAGCCATGCTGCTGAAAATCATTTAGCCAAAAATAAGAATTATTGTAATTTATGGTTTTGTTTTTACAATGGGGACAAGGAAAGGATTGATCATGTAGCCGTCTATCAGTCTTGCTCAAGGCCTTGCTGTTTTTTTCCCCTTTAAATTAAAATGAAAACCATGGAGAATACTGATCAAAAAAATCTTCCAAATTTTATTTAACTTCCAACTCCATCTCTGAAACTGTGACTTGTTTTAAAGGTGAAATTGGTTGCTTATTAGCTGCTTTCCTGAGTCTGTTTCATATTTTACTTCCTCTCATTATCTCTGCTTGACCATCCAGGTAAATTGTGTTGGTTCTCCTGTTCGTGCCAGTCCAGCTGGGGCCTTTTTGGACATAAACAAGTATTTATTTATTTATTAATGAACAAGGTACCTAGGTACCTTGGTGTACCTACTATTGGGGTACATCTGTTGCAAGACATATAGAAGAGACCAAAAGCCCCTGCCTCTGTTAACTTGCACTTGAAGGGTATAGATATGTCTGTATTTAAAAATTCAAGTCTCAAATGGAGAAATGACGGCAGCGTCTCAAGATCCAGATCTCGGTCTTGACTGTTTTGCTAAGTATAGCCTTGGATAGGCTACTGGACCTCTCTGGGCCTCGGTTTACTCACATCATTCCTCTGACTCCTAGGTGAGCATAGTATGTTCTTAGAGCAGAAGTTACAAGAGCCAGTGCAGGAAGGCACTGTAGCAGTAAAGGTCATGTTGCTTGGGACGAGCTGGCCAAACAGAGTTGCATAACTGTTGAGCACCTACTGTTTGCAAAGTACTGTGTGTATCACTGAAGCAATAACTAGATATGTAGAAACATACCATCCCTGTCCCAGAGGGATCACGGGATAGTGCTGAGGATGGGTAACAAAGTGGGAGCCAGGGCTAGGGGTCTGACCTCTGGAGCCTAACTGTATTTGAATCTTTACTTGGTCAATAAATGGCCAAGAGTAGATAAGGTAGTTAATGATCCTTTTAGAGTTCCTACTTCAAGGACTTATTGAAATGATTAAATAATTTAATTTATTCAATGAAAAAATGTTTGGTGAGTGCCTTCTTTATGCTAAGGCTTCCCTGGTGGCTCAGATGGTAAAGAATCTGCATGCAATGCTGGAGACCCCGGTTCAATCCCTGGGTCAGGAAGATCCCCTGAGGAGGGAATGGCAGCCCACTCTAGTATTCTTGCCTGGAGAATTCCATAGACAGATAGCCTGGCAGGCTGCAGTCCATGGGGCCGAAAAGAGTTGGACATGATAGAGTGACTAACACTTTCACTTTTCTCTATATTAAAGACTAAAACAGATGCTTGGTATATATTGGTGAATAAAATAGACAAAGACATATGACCTCATAAGATCAGTTTCTAGGGAAAGAAGATTGAAACTAAACAATAGACATAATAAGGAAATGAATTGTGTCATACATGATAAGCTGATGAATGATATGGGAGGAAAAAGAGCAGGGCAGAAGGAATTTGGAAATAGGGACTGGGGAGAGAGGTACACTTTTAAATACAGGAATCAGAACAGGTTTCACAGAGAAAGTTCCATTTGAGCAAAGGAGGTAAGGAAGAGTGCCAGTGTATGTTTTGGAAAGAGCTGTTCAGGGACAGAGGACAGCCAGTACAAAGCCCTGAGGCAGGAGCAGGGTTGACGTGTTGCAAAATACAGTAAGGCTGCTGTGACTGGGGCAGTGGATGTGATGGGAAAAGTTTTAGGAAATGAGATGAGGTAGGGAATGAAAGGCAGGGATCAGATCATGTGGGATCTTCTAGCTTTTGAAGGGATTTTGCCTTTCTTTTGAGGGGAAGAGGGTGGGACGGTGTAGAGTTTTAGTGAGGAGTGACGTCATCTGACTTACATTTAAAGTTGAAGTGTAGGACATCTCAGCAGCCAGAGGCGGAGATAAATTCGGAGGCTATTGCAGTGATTCAGTCAAAGGAATATGGTGCTTAGGTTGGTGTGGAAGCAGCTGAGGTGGTGGGAGGGATTGCAATCTGGATTTATTTTAATAGGACAAATTGGGTCATTTGTAGAGACATGGATAGATCTAGAGCATGTCATACAAAATGAAGTAACTCAGAAAGACAAAAGCAAATATCATATATTAATGCATATATATGAAATCTAGAAAAATGGCATTGATCATCTTATTTGCAAAGCAGAAATAGACACAGAGGTGTAGAGAACAAACATATAGATACCTGGGGTAAACAGGGGTTGGTAGGACTTGGGAGATTGGGATTGACACATGTACATTACTTATTCTCTATATAAAGTAGATAACGAATGAGACTAGACTGTATATCACAGGGAACTCCTGAATGGGAAGGAAGTCCAAAAAGGAGGGGATATATGTATAACTATGGCTGATTCATCTTGCTGTGCAGTTGAATGGGACATAACATTGTAAAGCAACTATATTCCAATAAAATTCATGTAAAAGGAAAGTCAACAAGGTGAGTTATAAGTGGTATGTGAAAGAGAACACAAGTTAAGGACAATCCATAGCCTTTATCCTGGGTAAAAAAAGTTATTAAGCAGAGAAAACATGTTAAAGCTTTGAAAATACTCAACACAGTGTTTGGTGCACAGTACGTACTCAATTAAGAAATTGAGGTAATTTCTTAAGGTAATTTCCTTAACAAATCAAGGTAATTAAGGTTCTAAAAAACATTTAGAACTAACTCACCTGTGTGCCTAGCTCTTTTTATCTTTGAAATGTTAGTTTAGGTATCACTGACCCAGAAACATTTTCCTGACTCTCTCTCTCTCTGAGTGAAGTGCTCTTTCTAATCCCATAGGTCTCTCCAAGTCCTCCGCCTTATCAACTCTTATTTATCTTATGATTTATATAAAGCACCTTTAGAGTCTTCACATTTGCTCTGGGAGATCAGAAAGTGTTTTCATGGAAGAAGCAACATTTGAGATGAGACTTGAAAGAGAGGTTCGGATATGTGGCCTAAGTTGAGGGAATGAAGTTAACAGTGTAATTTTTTTTAAATTTTATTTTTAAACTTTACAATTTTGTATTGGTTTTGCCAAATATCGAAATGAATCCACCACAGGTATACACGTGTTCCTCATCCTGAACCCTCCTCCCTCCCCATACCATCCCTCTGGGTCGTCCCAGTGCACCAGCCCCAAGCATCCTGTATCCTGCATCGAACCTGGACTGGCGACTCGTTTCATACATGATATTATACATGTTTCAATGCCATTCTCCCAAATCTTCCCACCCTCTCCCTCTCCCACAGAGTCCATAAGACTGTTCTATACATCAGTGTCTCTTTTGCTGTCTCGTACACCGGGTTATTGTTACCATCTTTCTAAATTCCATATATATGCGTTAGTATACTGTATTGGTGCTTCATGCTCCCTGTCAGAGAAATCTGTTAGGAGTGTCTATCTCATATTTCAGGTTGCTACTCGTGGCAAGCAATCAAGAAAACCAATTCCTAACTTGAAGTTTCTGTACTGTATCCTCTGGTGTGGCTAAAGAAGGTCACCAGAAGATGCCAGACGGAGCACTGGCATGCTTCCATCCTGTGAATGCACATTGAATGTTAGGCCTGTTGCTGGTATTATGAACAGATTAATGGTGATCCTGCTCATAGGTGTTTCACATGTGTGTGAGTGTGTGTGGTGGAGATAACACTAAAATGTGTTTTCCCACTATTCCTTATTGACTTTTTCAGATATTCCATATGACTCTGGGGCAAAGTATTGGAATAAGAGGAAATTAGGATTATATCTGCATATCATGAAAGATATTCAAACCCTAAAATAAGAACACTGCATAGAGTTAGCTAATATGTGTGTAGCTACCTACCCCTTACCTTCTCTGTTGATATCTTAAGGATTACTGAGGTCTACATCTTGTATGTAGCTGTATTCCACAGAAAACTTTGTTGATAGGTAGACCCAGTAAAGGCACAAGTCTTCACTGATTTATGATGCAGTATTATAAATATTGCACTATTAAAGAAGGAAAATAAAATGCATATATATGCTTTTATTTCCAAAATGTGTACAATCAAGCAAAATATAACCTCTCTTGCATCTTTTATCATTGAAGGATCTTTTTTTTTTTTCCTTACATGGAATAGGCAGGTGCTATTTTTTTATATATAAAATGTGAGATCATTAAAAGTGAATTTCTTTTTCTGATAACTCACTTGCAGGAAGCAAAGATAGTCTTCACTGTAACAACAAAGAATTTCAAGCTGTGTTGAAATTAGGTTAGTCTGTCTTGTAAATTTTTATTCTGTGTTCAATATGTATGAATATCTCTGATGTGATTGAAGGTGTAAAATGAATTTTGTTATTGCAATGAAGATTTTTATGACTTAAAGCTTTTTTTAAAAAATGTGAATGTAGTCGAAGTACTTGGAGATGGCCTGTAGGAAGCCTATTTATCAGTAAATGGAGCACAGTGACATTGATTTCAGAGTAGGTGACATTGAGAAGTACTGAGAAATAATTGACATCAGAAGATTTTGTTCACCATTCCATGGTGGATACAGACAAAGGAATGGGATCCAGAGGCAAACCTTCAGTTCCTAGGAGGGGAAAGTTTAAGTAAGGTAGGAAGCTCATTTTGTAGGAAACTGAGATCCTAAGCTATTTATCAGAGCAGGGGACCAAGGATGCATATCAGGCCAGAGCTTATATAGGGCATAAATGGAGTTGGCCTGGCAGGAAAGGTTATCTGTAATACAGGTCAAGAATGATGCTCTGAAGGAGTCTTGGAAGCCTCCGACCTCTAGCCTGAACTTTTCGTGGGAATTGGGAAAGATGGAGATCTGTAGGTGGCCCCAACAATAATAGCGGAGGAAAGGCTAATGAGGAACCTGAGACTGCAATAAGTTCCAGGAATAAGTTCCAGCCTGTTACTCTCATAGGCTGCTGGTGGGAATGCAAATTTCAATAACCATTCTAGGAAAAATGTTACCATTTAGCTTGGATTAAAAGATGAAAATTGTGCATACCTTTCACCTCAAATATTTAATTATAGGAGTTTTATTATGAGTAAATCATGCAAGTACAAACATGAAATATTCAAATATACTGCTATTTAAAATAGTAAATAGAGGCCGTTCCCGCCTCCGTACGGCCCTCGCCGCCGCGCCCGCAACCAGCACTATGCCAGAGGCCGAAAAAAAAAAAAATATAGTAAATAGGTAATTAAAAGAAGGGAGGAATAAAGGAAACAATCTAAATGCAGTATAGGATTTTGGTCAATCATATTTTCCTTAGCGTAAAAAAAAAAAAATAACTGATCTGTACTCTTACTCATCAATATGCTTCTTTTCATTTTTCAGATAGTTGCAATATCACTTTTATTGTACACTTTTCCTGACTCCTTCAAGATTGGGTGAAGTGCCTCTTCTGCACATTCCTACAGTTCTCCCTAATTTCTCCCTCATTTCAGTTTTTACCTTTCAGTTCAGTTCAGTTCAGTCGCTCAGTCGTGTCTAACTCTTTGCGACCCCATGAATCGCAGCACACCAGGCCTCCCTATCCATCACCAACTCCCAGAGTTCACTCAGACTCACGTCCATTGAGTCAGTGATGCCATCCAGCCATGTCATCCTCTGTCGTCTCCTTCTCCTCCTGCCCCCAATCCCTCCCAGCATCACAGTCTTTTCCAATGAGTCAACTCTTCACATGAGGTGGCCAAAGTACTGGAGTTTCAGCTTTAGCATCATTCCTTCCAAAGAAATCCCAGGGCTGATCTCCTTCAGAATGGACTGGTTGGATCTCCTTGCAGTCCAGGAACTCTCAAGAATCTTCTCCAACACCACAGTTTAAAAGCATCAGTTCTTCGGTGCTCAGCTTTCTTCACAGTCCAACTCTCGCATCCATACATGACCACAGGAAAAACCATAGCCTTGACTAGACGGACCTTTGTTGGCAAAGTAATGTCTCTGCTTTTGAATATGCTATCTAGGTTGGTCATAATTTTTCTTCCAAGGAGTAAGCATCTTTTACTTTCATGGCTGCAGTCACCATCTGCAGTGATTTTGGAGCCCCCCAAAAATAAAGTCTGACACTGTTTCTACTGTTTCCCCATCTATTTGCCATGAAGTGATAGGACCAGATGCCATGATCTTCGTTTTCTGAATGTTGAGTTTAAGCCAACTTTTTCACTCTCCTCTTTCACCTTCATCAAGAGGCTTTTTAGTTCCTCTTCACTTTCTGCCATAAGGATGGTGTTCTCTGCATATCTGAGGTTATTGATATTTCTCCCGGCAATCTTGATTCCAGCTTGTGCTTCTTCCAGTCCAGCGTTTCTCATGATGTACTCTGCATATAAGTTAAATAAGCAGGGTGACAATATACAGCCTTGATGTACTCCTTTTCCTATTTGGAACCAGTCTGTTGTTCTATGTCCAGTTCTAACTGTTGCTTCCTGACCTACTTTTTACCTTACTGTATACTAAATGCATGGTTTATTTTTCTAATACTATAAAAAGAAATAGGGCAATATAGTATAGAAGCCTTTCAAATAAACACAAGCAGAACAATTTTATCAATATAGGATAGCACATAATAAATATTAAAGGAAGTGTTTTGCACTAAAGAAAAATGATTCCAGATAGAAACATAGATAAACATAAAAGAAATATTATTGTAAATAGCAAATTGTGGATAAATATATCAGACTGCTCCCCCTTTTTTTCAGACTGCCTTTTTTCCCTCTTAATTTCAGAGCCAATTTGCTATATAGAGCAAATTAATAGTAATAGATTTGTGGATATTACAGCACTAAATACAAGTAAAACCTGTGACAATGGACCAAGAAAGAAAAAGGGAGGTATATTTGTAAGACCCTTATATTACACATGAAGTAGCATAATGTACTTTTAAAACTTTAAAACAGACTCTGGTAAATTAAGAACGCATATTGTAATCCCTAAAGCAATACAGAACACCTTTACCAATAAAAAATAAGAGAAAAACTAAAAAGTGAATAGTGTAGATAAAAATAAATACTTAAAATGGATCAGTTTATCGAAATGAAGATAGGAAATGGAAAAATGATAAGAACAGATGGGAGAAATAGTAAACCAATGTCAGGATGGTAGCTAAAAACTATATCATGGTGGATTCATTCTGATGTTTGGCAAAACTAATACAATATTGTAAAGTTTAAAAATAAAGTAAAATTAAAAAAAAAGAAGCAACCCCCCCCAAAAAAAAGAAAAAAAAAACTGTATCAATAATTGTATTAAGTATAAAAGGAGTAAACACTCTAACTGGCAGAGATTGACAATAGGGAATTAAAAGCAAAGCATAATTACATGCTATTATAAGAGATGCATTTCAAATACGGGAAACAGATTGGCTGAACGTAAAAGAATAGAAAAAGGTAGGCCCATTAAATACTACTCAAAAGATACTTAGAATGGTCATATTAACATATTACACAAAGTACATTTCAGGATTTTAAATATAACAATAGATACAGAGATTTTAAAAATGATTTAAACAATCAATTCATCATGAAAATATAATAATTATAAAAGTATGGATGCGCCTAGAACAGAGCTTAAAATATACATAACTAGAGTTATAGTTTGTGATTTTTAATACTCCTTGTCATTAATTGATAGAACAATTAGACAAAAAAATTTGGTAAGAATATAGAATAATTAATACTGTCAGAGATGCTAATCATACTTACATATGTGGAATGCTGCTTTCCCAAACTGCAGAATATAAATTATTTTGAAGTGCATAGGAAACATTTATAAAGATAGATCATATGCTGGACTGTAAAATACGTCTGAGTAAGTTTCAAATAATATATGTGCTCTGACTGAAATTAGAAATCATTACAAAGGTGTCTAGAAAATTCTTAAATACTTGGAAATTAACACACTTCTAAGTATATCATGAAATCATAGGGATATTTAAAATATTTCAAACTGAGTTATAAGGAAAAAATTATATATCAAGAAGTGTGAATATAACTAAAGAATTGCTGAAATTTTAAATGCTTATATAAGGAAGTAAAAAATTTCAGAATAAATCCATTTTGGAAAATTAGAAAAAAATGAGTAAATTAAGCCCAAAATAAATGGAAAAAATTTAGATTAGAAATAAATAAAATGAATAGAAATGGAGGTAACTAATAAAATTTAAAGTGATTTCTTTGAAAAGTTTAATAAAATTAATAATCCCCTAGATGAAAGTCAAAGAAATAGGAAGCAGAATTATCAGTATCAGTAATTATGGACTTTACCATAAATCCTACAAGTGTTTAGAAGATCCTGAAGGAATAATATGAATAATGTAAATACACTCTGACAATAAATTTGATTATTTAAACAAACTAATACCTTGAGGGACACACATTTTAAGGTCAGAGACAAAAGAAAAACATTTTTTTGAATATTTGTTAAATAATTTAAATTCATAATTAGAGACCTTCCCAGAAATGAAACACCATATCCATATGTAATCAATTATGTAAGGAGGAAACTTTCAGAGACACTTTTATAAAATAAGGTAGCACCAACCTGACCAAACCTTGTAAGAGTGTCTGTGTTCATGAAATACCAATATATGGTAGACTGTGTATTAGATAGACTGTATATTAGCAAAATAAATCAGCAATGTTTGAAAAGGATAATAGAACCTGGTGAAGTGGAGTTTATTCCAAAAATGTGAGATTGTTTCAATATTCAGAACTCAATGTAATTTGTTAAATGAATAGATGATCATTTGAATAGATGCAGGAAAACTCTAATTCAACACATTTATGGTAGCAGACTGTCAGCAAACTAGAAATTAGGGGGAACTTCCTCACTTGGATAAAGGATGTCTTTAAAAAAAAAAATCTCAGCTGACATGATAATGGTAAACCTTTAAGTGCTTCATCTTAAATTCCAGAAGAGTGCAAGGATTCTACTCTCATTCATCATCTATTCTCATTATTCAACATTATATTGCTGTTCTTAACCAGTGAAAGGAAAAAAATGACCACAAAGTCATACAGATCAGAAAGGAAAAAATAAAATTGCTTTATCCTCAAATGATAGGATTTTCTATGTAGAAAATTTCAAGGAATCTACAAATACAGTAAACCACAAAATAACTCATTAAGTGAATTTAGTTATGTTACAGTATACAAAAATTAATTGCATTTCTATTTATTACCAATGAATAATTGGAAAATAAAATGTTTAAAATAGTACCATTTTCAGTAATATGAAAACACAAAATACTTATAAATAAATGTAATGATGGCTATGGAAGACTTATAAGCTAAAAATTACAAGATAATTCTGAGCAAAGAACTAAATAAGAGGAGAGCTATATCATAATATTAGACTGGAAGATCCAATAGTGTGTTAATATATTATTATTTGGATGAGGGATGAATTGGGGGTTTGGGAGTATCATGGGCAAACTATTATATATAGAATGGATAAACAACAAGGTCCTATTATATAGCACAGGCAATTATACTCTATATCCTGTGATAAACCATAATGGAAACGAATATGAAAGAATGTATATGTATGTATATATATATAACTGAATTATACATTATATATTCATATATATATATAAACTGAATCACTTTGCTTCACAGCAGAAATTAACACAGCATTGTAATCAACTATACTTCAATAAAATAAACTCTAAAAGTGAAAAGCAAGATAAAAACGGATACTATTATTTCCCAAGTGTTCTATAAATTCCATGCAACCTCAATCAAAATCTTAGCAAGCTTTTTGATAGAAATTGACAAAGTGATTCTAAGAAATAATATGCAAGTACAAAGGACTGAGAATAAGCAAGATGATTTTGTGAAAGAAACAAATTTGATGATGTATGCTACCTAATTCCCAGATTTACTTATAAGCCTGTAATAATCTAGAAAGTATAATTCTGGCATAAGTGTAGACAAAAAGAATGATGAAGACAGATCTGCATGTACATATTCACTTGATTGATCACAGAGGTGCCAAACAATTCTATAAAGAAATTCTGTTCACCAGTCAGTGCTGTAACAACTGGATATGCACATGAAAAAATAGCTTTGACTCCTACCACATGTCTTACACAAAAAATTAATTCAATTTGAATCATATATATAAACATAAAAGCTAGAGCTGTTAAGCTTATTGAGGGGGAGGGGCACAGAATGTATTTGTGATCTTGGAGTAGGCATGGAATTTTTAGACAGGACGCAGAAATGAGTAAGTATACACTAAATGATAAATTGAACCTCATGAGAAGTAAAAACTTCCATTCATCCAAATGTACAAATGCAAACAAATATGCAAGCCAAAGAGAGAATGTTTACTATGTATGTGTGTGTGTGTGCGTGTGTGTGTGTGTATACACACACAAGATTTACCCAGATGATAAAAGACTTATGAACAACTCAGTTTAAAAATAAACAAAAACTTAATTCAGACTCTTCCGAAGGGAAAACATACAAGTGGCCAATAATAAAATGAAAATGTGATCAATAGTGTAATAATCAGGGAAATGCAAATTAAAGCTACAATGACATATATCACTATACTCTGTCTAGAATGGCTAAAATTAAAAAGTACTGAGAAAGCCAAATGTTGGTAAGGATATGAATCAACTGGAAGTTCAGGACATTATTGGAGAAACTGTAAAACGGTACATCTATTTTGGAAACCAGTTTGTAAGTTTCTTCTAATCTTAAACATTCGTCTGCTCTGCTGCTGCTGTTGCTGCTGCTAAGTCGCTTCAGTAGTGTCCGACTCTGTGTGACCCCATAGACGGCAGCCCACCAGGCTCCCCCGTCCCTGGGATTCTCCAGGCAAGAACACTGGAGTGGGTTGCCATTTCCTTCTCCAATGCATGAAAGTGAAAAGTGAAAGTGAAGTTGCTCAGTCGTGTCTGACTAGTAGCGACCCCATGGACTCCATCCATGGGATTTTCCAGGCAAGAGTACTGGAGTGGGGTGCCATTGCCTTCTCCATTATGTGCCAGCAATTCCACTGTTAGGTATTTAGTGAAGAGAAATGAAAACTTATGTCAGTAGAAAGACTTGTAAAGAAATATTTGTGGCAACTTTATTAATAATACCCAAGGAATGAAAACAGCTCAAATGTCTATCAGCAGGAGAATGGATCAGCAAATTGTGCCATATTCATACAACTGAGCAATAAAACTGATACACACCAAAACTTGGATGAATCACAAAAACATTATCCTAAAGAGTAGGAGTCAGACACTACTGCACTGATGTGTACTTACTGTGAAATTCTATTTATTAGAAGTTTTAGAACAGGCAGACTGATTTATTGCAGTAGAGATAAATGGGGGTATCCTCTGGAGGGGAGGATTTACTTTGAAGGGCATGTAGCAACTTACTGGAGTGATGGAAACATTTCATTTCTGGATAATGATGTGGGTTACACAGTTGTAGATGTTTATCAAAACTCATGGAACCATTCACCCTAGGTCTACAATTTTACCATATCAAAATTCTGTCTCAACTTTTTTCAAGAAAAAAAGAATTATATAATTATGTTTGTGATATATAATTAAGCAGAAACATAAAATTTATCAAATTAAAATAATCACTTTATGTAAGCAAGTATTTTATTGGTCAGGATTCATGACTATAAATTAACAGGAAAACTCTAGCTAGAGCTTTATTTTAAAAAATGTAGCATACCAAATATTCAGGAAGGTCAGGGAGTTATACTTGCCTCCTCACTGTCGCAAACAAAACAGAATCACTCGGCCACACTACGGGACTGTTCTGGGTGAACTCCCACTGCCACTGTCATCTGCTGCTTAGACTTGGCATGCCAGAGTAGAACCTCCTTCAGAACTACCTCAGAGAACCAGATGTCTTCACTGCCATAGTTTCAAGGAGGTCTTGTACCCTATGTGAGTTTGCCATCTCATATTGCTCACTTCCCTCTTGCAAGACTTGTTCAGTATAATCTGCTGAGTAGAAGACCTCATTCCAAAGACCTGGGCGATACATTACCCTGTTTCTAAAGATCAGGAAGCTACAGTACAAGATATGGTACAATCCTAAAACAAAGTGAAAGTGGGTAACAGATGAGCTACTCTGATTTGTCTGCCACTTCAATGTGCTTTGTACACATTCTTTTCCACATGAGAAATTCCAAACAACAACTGTAGCACAGTGTGCTGATTTTTCACATATGGATACATCCTTTACAAAAGCAAAGTTGCACCTACTGTATCTTCTCCAAAGGGGAGGTACAGAGTCTTGTCAGTTAGGACATTTACCCCGGGTGTGTTTTTTCTTACCTTAGCTGAATCACAGTCTTGCCTTATATTTTATAACTCATGGACTAAGTCATAAATCCAACCACTTTTTAGATACTACAAAAATACTGAGCTAAGAAGAATCTCAGTTCTGTACTTGTTCATGAGGCCTTTGGTGTTCTAATTCCCTTTCTCTGTTACGCATTTCACGTTTCTTTGCTTTGTCTCTCTCTCTCTCTTTTTTTAAAAATACCTTGACTGGTTGGGAGTTTTCACCTGACAGGATGAACTAAGCTTACAATTCTGAGATATTTGAGCCTTTGATGGACTTTCCTATATGGGTTGCTTTAGTCTTAGATGAACATTTTATAGTGGATTTGAAGACACTAAAAGGCACTCAAAATGATCCTCAGTGGTCTAAAATGTTCCTCTTTGCCCTCATTATATAGCGGCAGTTTTCCATTGGTAATTATGGTTAATAACCCTGTCCGTCTCATAAGGATCCCCAAATGGGCATGTGGTGTGGCAGTTTTGACTTTAAGTGCAATAGAAGAATTACTCTCTTGGGCACTTGTACCTATAAATAAGCAGAGCCTGGAGTACAGTAATTTTTTTCTTTTTTTGTAAGTAGGTCAATTGGTGTAACAGTGCAAGGTGCCACACCCTCTTTCATTCTTTGGTTTTGACTATGAGA
This sequence comes from Bos grunniens, assembly GCF_055505025.1. NCBI lineage: Eukaryota > Metazoa > Chordata > Mammalia > Artiodactyla > Bovidae > Bos > Bos grunniens. Next base: position 76,746,238 of record NC_141170.1, read on the forward strand.
GAAATAGCACAAAATACTGATTGCTTTTAAGAGTATACTCATATCCTTAGCCTCTCAAAGTGACATTTCCAAGATGGTGTTTAACTGAGTCTTTAGTAGGTTACTTCATTATTCTTTAAGGTTACTTCATTATTCTTTAAGGTTTTCTTTTCTTAGGCAATCTAAAGATGGTATTGCTAACTGAAGTGTGACTACAGGAAAGCCTGTCCACCTTTCTGATGCTCTCTACTACCAGGTAGTAGGCTCAGCACCCGAGAATGTGAAACTATGTCAAGAAGTCCATCTTGGCATAAGTCATTGTTATTGACAAGAGTGAGACTTGGCTGTTTTAATGGCCGTGGTGAGAGGAAGTTCATGTTTTACACATGAATGTTTTCTGTTTTTGCCAGCATGGCCACTTTATTCATGGCAACCACTGCTATGGCAAGGGTAGGAGGTGAAATGACCTCCATAGAGGAGACAATTTTTATGAACCTTATCAGTGAAAGTCTCTTCTGCTCCTCTGCCACCACGGGGACCCCAAAGTAAGCATTTGTATGGTTATACATATTCTTACACACTTGAACTCATTAAGACTGACTCATCCACATATTTCTTTCACACAGCTTTTTACCTAAGTTAAAACTTGTTCATTCTGGTTCTGCTGCCAGGTATAGGGGAGTCAACTTTGCCACCCCAGAATGTCTCTTTTGCATGTAGATTGTTTTGAGCTGGAAACAGTCCATGTCTAAAAGACTTGGGAAGAATCTTTGACCTTCCTCCTAACTACCTGAAAGAAGGTAGATAGAAGACCTGTTCCAGGAAGGGAGCTATCTCCATAGATAAGTATGTTGTGTTAGTCACTCAGTCATGTCTGACTCTTGGCAACTTCACCAGGCTCCTCTGTCCATGGGATTACCCAGGCAAGAATACTGGAGTAGGTAGCCATTTCCTCCTCCAGGGGATCTTCCAGACCCAGGGATCAAACACAAGTCTCCCATATTGCAGGCAGATTCTTTACTTTTGAGCCACCAGGGACGATTGTTAAGGTTAGTAAACTCATACTTATAGATAAGCATAATATGATTTAAACATGGTAGATGAAACATGTATAATATCATGTATGAAACGAGTTGCCAGTCCAGGTTTGATGCACGATACTGGATGCTTGGGGCTAGTGCACTGGGACGACCCAGAGGGATGGTATGGGGAGGGAGGAGGGAGGAGGGTTCAGGATGGGGAACACATGTATACCTGTGGCAGATTCATTTTAATATTTGGCAAAACTAATACAATTTTGTAAAGTTTAAAAATAAAATAAAATTAAAAAATAAATAAATAAACATGGTAGATGCGAGGAAACTAGTAATGTCTGTTAAAATTCCTCTCTGTGTTCCATTGTCTCTGCAGGGACCAGCTAATATTTATTTACCAAACATAATAGTTTCTTTTCCATCTCCGTGTGAATTGCCTTCCTCCCCATTTGATGTCCCAAACCCCTTCCTCCAACATCCTCTTTTGTCTTTAGGTGAAGATGGGTGAAGATAGGTGAAGGTTTTGGCCTTTTGGTGAGTGACTCAGTTTTCCTGGGCCTCTCCCACATATGTTGTGAACTAGCTAAGTCATGCCTGGCTCTTTGCAACCCCATGGACTGTAGCACACGAAGCTCCTCTGTCCTCCACTATCTCCCAGCGTTTGCTCAAATTCATGTCCATTGAGTCAGTGATGCTATCTAACCATCACATCCTGCTATTTAACTTCTGTTTGATTTTTCCCCTGTTAATATCTCATGTCAATTTATTTCTTAGACCAGCCAGAAGAATGTAGGAGGGTAGAGGAGATTTTCTTCTTCTTGGATACAGCAAATTCATGTAGCCATTACCCCATGAACTGATATAGAGATTCATCTCAGGCCTTCATTCTTTCCATGTGCAGGAGACTGTAGATGTACTTCTTGTAGTTTTTCCAACTAGGAACATTTCCCACTTAACTGTCCTTCAGGCCTTAACTAATAAGGCTATAATACCACAGGGTTCTCCTTTCAGGTCAGCATATTATGCAGTCTTCTGTAAGTCAGTTTTTTCCTTAGTAAGTTGGTTGATTATTGGGAATTCTTCATGAGGGCATAGGAGTGGACTGAGAAATACATGCCAGGACCTGGTGTGGGAATTAGGGGTAGGCACATTGGTAGTGAGAGCCAATTATGCAAGCTGTTTGTCTTCAAAGACTTTCTTGAACTCAGCCTTATACCTACGGCCCCACTTGATAATGGATACTTCTGGGAATACGTAACGAAGTTTCTTTTGGGGTGTACAGTTCCCTACTCTTTCATGGTGAGGTGTTCAGTCTCTACCGGGATCCAAAAGCAATCAAGAACTATTTTTCAGAAGCATAGCTTTCAACCTAAAGAGGCATGAACCTGCCTCCAAACCCACTGTGATTCTTTCTGAGGCTTGTAGTAGGCTCCATAGAGCATTCATACAGCCACACACGTTTCAGGCATCTCCGGATCTACAGAGTTGTACAGGTCAAATGGTAGAGTTGAAATTCCTAAATTTCTTTCCACCCAATATTCGTACAGGATAATTAAATAAATGGGAGTAGTGCATCCATAGGATATGTGTGATGTTTCCAAAATTGAAATATAACTATTAAAATACTGCATATTTTAGTAGATAGCATGAAGTGCAATGATTTTTCTATTTAGAGAGAATATACTCTCATGATGTAGAGTACTGTTTATGAATGAAGATATGGAAATTAAATGAGCCTTCATGTGTTGTTTAACATATTAGAGTTTTGTTTGTGTGTGGAACATGGATGAACTGGACTCTTAGTGGGCTACCACATACCAGTCCCTGGGCATGAGTTGTTGCATAACTCCAGGGAGTACTATGCACCTTGTCACATGCACTGTATCAGCCAAAGATCCCTTCAGGTCAAGCTATCATCTTTTATTTTTTTAATTTGGCTGCATCAGGTTCCAGTCACAGCGCGCAGGATCTTTATTGCATCATGTGTGGTCTTTCACTCTGGCATGCAGCCTCTCTAGTTGTGGCACTCGGGCTCAGTAGATGTGGCCCTCTGGTTTAGTTACTCTGTTAGCATATGGGATCTTAGTTCCCTAGGCAGGGATCAAACCAGTGTCCCATGGATTGCAAGGCAGATTCTTAACCCCTGGACCACCAGGGAAGTCCCTCCAGCTATCCTCTTTTCCGTGCTAGCCATGATGCAAGTTATTGCCACCTGCCCCATCGTACGGCTGGTAGTGAAGTCGCCACTGTGGGATCTTATCATTCTCGTTGTAATAAGGGAGTCCATTCAATGGTAGTGCTTCCTGCCTTTATCCAAAGTACATTTCCTTTTTGAAGAGGATGGTGCTCTGCTCCCCAGTGTGTTTCTCAGTGTTGTTCAGAAGGTAATGTTCTCTTGGAACTTCTGGGGGAGGTAAGGAGTGGTTAAGTGACTCATCCATAATAGATACACTGTACAAATGCAATGAAAGGAAACAGAAGTAGTATTCAAATTCAGCCCTACCTATTCCTAAAGTAAGTAAAGTAAAGTCACTCAGTCATGCCTGACTCTTAGCGACCCCATGGACTGCAGCCTACCAGGCTCCTCCGTCCATGGGATTTTCCAGGCAAGAGTACTGGAGTGGGGTGCCATTGCCTTCTCCGACCTATTCCCAAAGGCTGTGTTATTTCCACTATACAGAGCTGCTTCTGCATAGAATGGGGACTTCTCAAAGTCCCCTTTGAAGCTCCAGTTTCTCTTACAACGACTCCTTACAATGAAGTTGATATGTACTGCGTATCTCAGGCAAATTGGTCATTAATTTTTCTGAAGACATTTGGCTGTAGGTAGGGTCTAATGACCTGGGAATATTTTCCAGGTGAGACAAACAATTGTGATATCTTCTAGCATTTCATGGCTGGCGTAAAAAAAACTAAAGGTGACTTTACCCAGATAAAGTGATTCTGCCTGCACTCCTCTAAAGTGATTTAATGTCTAGTAATTCTGTGTGCCATTAAGGAGCAATTAAAAGCAAGCACGTTAAGTTTCAATTCTCTAAACATTTTAGCACTCGGTCACAGATCTTGATCTCCATTTCATTTGTTTTTAGCAGCAAGGCATTCAGGGCCCAGATCCTTCTTATTTCTTTCCTGTTCCTCGTCCTTCATCTCTCTCTTGCCATTTAAGGGACATTGTCCCTGTGACAGTCCTTCAGAAACAAAGCGTTAGAGTCCTTCCAAGTGGTGCAGGGATTGAGGTGGCATTGGAAATAATGATAGAAAATTCCAGAGGCTCTGATTTCCAAAATGGTTCCCTCATGTGAGGTCCCTCTTGTTTGGCTCCTCAACCACACCTGACTAAACTAGCCTTTTATTACGCTGGGTGAAAGGGCTAAAGCAGAAAAATGGTCCTGGCAGAGGAGAACTTACTGATGGGAGCATAAATGGTGTCTGAAAGTGAAAGTGAAAGTCGCTCAGTCGTGTCCGACTCTTTGCCACTCCATGGGCTATAGAGTCCATGGAATTCTCCAGCCCAGAATACTGGAGTGGGTAGCCTGTCTCTTCTCCAGGGGATCTTCCCAACCCAGGGATCGAATCCAGGTCTCCTGCATTGCAGGTGGATTCTTTACCAGCTGAGCCACAAGGGAAGCCCTAAATGGTGCCTAGGACCAGATTTCTTTTTTTCTGAGAGCAAGTTGTATTAGGGGGAAAGAAGAGGAATGGAGCTCACAGCTTTGAATGCCTCTCTGCTCCCACCAGCACTGGGATAAACTCTTGAGGTATTTAATCTTCATGAGACTCCTGTGAGGTACGTATTTACCATCTGGATCTTACAGTTGATGAAATCAAGGAGGTTCAATTAGTTGCCTAAAGGCATACAGTTGGAGAGATTCTGAAGCAGGATTCAACCTTGACTTTAAAAACTGATCTCTGTCTTTGGAGGTCTTCACACTTACAGTTAATGTTCATAAATAACCACTTACTGAGCAGAGCACTGTTTTTGGTATTGGAGACATGGAAAAACAACAACAAAAAACCCACTTAGAAATGGTGCTCTCTGTTGGAAATGGGAAACTTTTCCTCCTTTGTATCTTGTTGCCATTTGGAAGGACTCTAATAGAGTAACACTGGCTACCTGCAGGATCCCTTGCTCTTCTGGGCAGGGGCAGGGGCTTGGGCACTGTGACTAGTGAGAGAAGAAAGTATTGAGCACAATTCAGCCCCCTCCCTTCTGTTTTGGGAACTGCCTCCTGGCAGAAGTGATGTATCTTTTCTCATCAGCTCTCATCCATCTGGTAATGTTAGACTTCAAAGCCCTGCCTGTGAGTGAGGCTGGACTTTCCAGTTTGCCACTGAAGGGTGAGTAAGCTAACCTCTAGGATGTATTACTAATAAGCAAGTCAATTCAACCTTTCCTTATGCCCTGATGTTTTTTAGTATTAACGTGGATGATAAGTCATTTTTCAATTAGTGTAAAAAGTAGTTACAATCCCCAAATCCTCAATGGATTCACAGTCTCACAGGAGGACCCAAGTGTATCCCATGCTAGGTAACATGACATCTGTCATTGGCATGTGATAATTTTTGTGGGAAGAACCACACACATGGGTTTGGCTTCATGGGCTTTGATAAAATAGTCTCTAGATTGAATAACTGTATTTTTTTTAATTAAAAAAGTATTAACAGTAAACTCTAGTATGTATCAACACAAAGGATTCTAATGAAGAGAAAAGTCAGAGGAGTCAACTATTTCTCAACCCACTCCAGTACTCGTGCCTGGAAAATCCCATGGGCGGAGGAGCCTGGTAGGCTGCGGTCCATGGCGTCGCAAAGAGTCAGACACGACTGAACTACTTCACTTTAACTTTTCACTATTATGCATTGGAGAAGGAAATGTCAACCCACTCCAGTATTCTTGCCTGGAGAATCCCAGGGATGGGGGAGCCTAGTGGGCTGCTGTCTACGGGGTCGCACAGAGTCGGACACGACTGAAGTGACTTAGCAGCAGCAGCAGCAGGGAAACATATTTTCCTCCTTTCAACCAGAAACTTTGGCCTCCAGCAGATGTTGTCTTTCTTCTGACCACCTGTGACCACCATTATCCAATAAGAGGGCAGGTTGCCAGTGGAAAAGCAGCAGAATCAACCGTATTCATTGTAAATCCAGCAACATATTCAGATGACTGACATTTTCCAATGGTTATTCTGATGTTTTGGTGATTTGGTAGTGTGGCCATCTTTCAAACAAGTATTTTTTTTTAAGCTGTCACTCTGAGCATTACATAACATAGATTAGCAATATTGGACTCTTATCTAAATATTTTGGCACATATATTTAGTAGGTAGCATAAGCGAGTCTCCTTTTTCTCTAATCTGGGTCATTCAGAAAACCTTAAAATTCTTTTTTAGCCTCAAGTACTCAAGTAACTTCTATTTTCTAGATATCACCTAGTTCTTATTACTGCGAACTCATTTGGCCATGGTCGGAAGGTGGTTTTAAAAATAACCAAAAGCTCAAAAGAAAGATGACTGAAATCATAAGTAGATATTTCGATGTATCAGAATTGAGTCATCTGTTTCCTTTTATCTGCTCTTTAAGTGGAAGCTTTGATGTTTTATCTGTTGCCTCTTCAAAAGGCAGGCATAAAAAGAAATACTTAACAATCAGAATTTAATTCTCATGTACTTTACCTAGTGAGTTACCTAGGTAACTGCTGATTCCCAGTGGTCCTTAAAACTTACATTTTTATCTGGGAAGAGAAATGGATTATATAATTTTGGAGGATTTATAAAGGATGCTTTAATATCTCTAGAGAGTCTGCAGTAATCTTTGAGCTTGCACACAACCTTTACTATGTGAATGAATGACTTGTACATTAATTGAGCTTCTACTATGGTCCAGCACTAGCCTGGGCATTGAAATAGACAATCATAACATACTACATTGATCATTTTCTCATGATTTAGAATTAATGTATAATGTATATATTACAGAAGAATTATATGTATACACAGCATAGTCAAACTATTTCATTTGCATTTTCATCAAGATGTTTCTTGATCATTCTCACTACCACGTCTTTGCCAAAGACATTTATGCCTTCTAGGAATGTCCTCTTCATTGTCTTATGTCTGTCTGAACTCCATCTCTCTTTCAAGGAAGATCAGCCATCATTCCTTCTTACAAACATCTCTGATTATTCCTCACCAAAATGATGTTTCCCTAATATGGACACTAACACCTCATCACTTACTATGTATGATACTGGCTGATACTATTTGTCTTTATCTTCTAGAGATTGTGGTTAATAATGTAATAAGGCTTTTCAGTAGCTTTATTATACAACTGTGTTTACAATTTCATAGCCTAGTATAGTCTTATCTCTTCATGTATATTTCATTCCTCTTATAGGACAGAAACACAGTCTTACACATTTTTGCCTCCATATATCACCAAGCACAGTGCCTGGCACAGAGTAGTCTCTCCATAGGTAATTTTTTAAAAAATTTATTGTGGCTACAGGTATAGTAGAAATGGTACTGGACTGAAAATCAAGAGATTTGGATTTGACTCTTTTGGTTGTGTCCTGCTGAGAAAAGCACTCACATTTTTCTGGACTTGTTTCATCAAGGGTATAATAAGAGACCTGATGACTTGATCTTTAAATCCCATTTCAACCATAACAACATGTGATTGGTTTGGTAATAAAAGTCTTATTTCTCCTTCCAGCTCAACAAATGCTGGAGTTAGTAGAATTTGTATAGCTGCATGAAATTTATAAGAGATTGATTTTTCTCATGTAGCAAGGGAAACAGACTTTGTACTCCAGAACTGGCTCAGGTTCTTTTTCTCTTTTTGCTTTCCATCTTTAGCATTTTAAGGTTTTCTCTCTGTCACAAGATGGCTGCTGTACCTCCAAGCCATCATTCATGCTCTCTTGCTAGGAAGAAAGGGAGGGGAGGAAGGGAAAAATGTGTCAACTGAATGTCTCCCTTTATCATCAAAACAAAAATATTCTTAGGAGCCCCATCTGTAAGACTTCCTTTCTCTATTCCCAACCAAATATATGGTATGTGGTTGCTGCTGCTGCTGCTAAATCGCTTGTCATGTCCAACTCTGTGTGACCCCATAGACGGCAGCCCACCAGGCTCCCCTGTCCCTGTGATTCTCCAGGCAAGAACACTGGAGTGGGTTGTCATTTCCCTCTCCAATGCATGAAAGTGAAAAGTGAAAGTGAAGTTGTGCAGTCGTGTCCGACTCTTAGCGACCCCATGGACTGCAGCCTACCAGGATCCTCCGTCCATGGGATTTTCCAGGCAGGAGTACTGGAGTGGGGTTACCCCTGGTTAAAAGAGAGTTAAGGAAATAAAATGTATAGTTAGGCATGGTCATCTAAGTAAAGTTAATCTCAGTCTCTTCTCCCTCTTTTTCTCCCATGCCCAATCGATGAGGGAGATATGGAGGATAAATGAATAAGATCATTAATAATGGCATTGCATAAATGTTTATATCTTCACATATTTACATTTTATTAATTATTGCAATGAAACCTATAGTATGTAAGCAACTAAAAGCTAGTAGAACATTTAGAGGAGGGGAGTTAAAAGAATTTGAACAATTTAATTTGGTGATGTACTACAAAGTGTCTCCTGACACTTTGGATTTCCTTGTCCAGGAGATTCTATTGTATTTTTTAAATTGTAAATTTATTGAGGTATAATATGTATGTAAGAACCCATATCTATTTAAAGTGTACAATTTGATGAGTTTTGACTGATGTGTATACAAATGAAACTACTACCAAAACACAATACCAAACATTTGCATCACTTCATCCCACCCCAAATTTCTCCTGCCCCCTTGCAACCTACACAGTTCTTCACTCCCTACCTGGAAAACCGGTCATATGCTCTATTGCACTCTACTTTCACGTGCAGTTCTAAGTTTTTACATGAATAGAATTGTTCAGGGTCTAGTCTCTCCTCTGGATCCTTTCCCTTGGCATAATGATTTTGAGATTCACCCATGCTATTGCATGTGTCAATAGTTCAGTTCTTTTTATGGCTAAATAATATTCCATTGTATGGGTATACCAGATTATTTTTTTCATTCGCTTGTTGATTTTTGTTTCTAATTTTTGACTGTTATGAATAGTGTGCTATAAACATTCATGCACAAGTCTTTGTATGAACATGTTTTCATGACTTCTTGGCTAAATACCTAGGAATGGAATATATGAATTGTCTGGCAATGTAAATCTCATTTTTAGGGATCTGCCAAATTGTTTTCAAAGTGCTTGTGTCATTTTCATTCCTATAACCATTTCCTAAGAATTTGAGTTGCTCCACATTCTTTTTTAATACTTGGTGTGCTCAGTCTTTAATTTTAGTCATTTTGGTGGAAGTAGACCATCACATTTTTTTATATTCATTTTGGTCTGTTCATGTCGTTTGACTTTATTTTTAGTGGTATATTTCTATTAAGTTGATTATCTTAGATTTTGAAATACACAACTTATATTATCTGAAATAATAATTTTATTTCCTCCTTTTGAACCATAGAACTCATTTAAAAATGTTACATCTTTATGTAGTGCTTATAGACTCCTGGACTTATACTAAATAATATTAATTATAATTAATGCTCATTATTTGCTCATAAATATTTGTTTGGTTCAGTTCAGTCGCTCAGTTGTGTCTGACTCTTTGCAACACCATGGACTGCAGCATACCAGGCCTCCCTATCCATTACCAACTCCCGGAGTTTACTCGAACTCATGTCCATTGAGTCAGTGATGCCATCCAACCATCTCATCCTCTGCCATCCCCTTCTCCTCCTGCCTTCAATTTTTCCCAGCATCAAGGTCTTTTCAAATGAGTCAGTTCTTCACATCAGGTGACCAAAGTATTAGAGTTTCAGCTTCAGCATCAGTCCTTCCAATGAAGAGTCAGGACTGATTTCTTTTAGGATAGACTGGTTGGATCTCCTTGCAGTCCAAGGAACTCTCAAGAGTCTTCACCAACACCACAGTTCAAAAGCATCAATTCTTTGGCCCTCAGCCTTCTTCACAGTCCAACTCTCTCATCCATACATAACTACTGGAAAAACCATAGTTTTAACTAGACGGACCTTTATTGGCAAAGAAATGTCTCTGCTTTTTAATATGCTATCTAGGTTGGTCATAATTTTTCTTCCAAGGAGTAAGCATCTTTTAATTTCATGGCTGCAGTCACCATCTGTGGTGATTTTGAAACTCCCCCAAAATAAAGTCTGCCATTGTTTCCACTATTTTCCCATCTATTTGCCATGAAGTGATGGGGCCAGATGCCATGGTCTTAGTTTTCTGGATGTTGAGTTTTAAGCCAACTTTTTCACTCTCCTCTTTCACTTTCAACAAGAGGCTGTTTAGTTCTCCTTTACTTTTTGCCATAAGGGTGGTGTCATCTGCATTTCTGAGGTTATTGATATTTCTCCCGGCAGTCTTAATTCCAGCTTGTGCTTCATCCAGCCCAGCATTTTGCATGATGTACTCTGCATATAAGTTAAATAAGCAGGGTGACAATATACAGCCTTGATATACTCCTTTTCCGATTTGGAACCAGTCTGTTGTTCCATGTCCACTTCTAACTGTTGCTTCTTGACCTGCATACAGGTTTCTCAAGAGGCAGATCAGGTGGTCTGGTATTCCTATCTCTTAAGAATTTTCCAGAGTTTTTTGTGATCCACACAGTCAAAGGCTTTGGCATAGTCAGTAAAGCAGAAGTAGATGTTTTTCTGGAACTCTCTTGCTCTTTTGATGATCCAACAGATGTTGACAATTTGATCCCTGGTTCCTCTGCCTTTTCTAAATACAGCTTGAACATCAGGAAGTTCATGGTTCACATACTGTTGAAGCCTGGCTTGGAGAATTTTGAGCATTACTTTACTAGCATGTGAGATGAGTGCAATTGTGTGGTCGTTTGAGCATTCTTTGGCATTGCCTTTCTTTGGGATTGGAATGAAAACTGACCTTTTCCAGTCTTGTGGCCACTGCTGGTTTTTCCAAATTTGCTGGCATATTGAGCGCAGCACTTTCCAGCATCATCTTTTAGGGTTTGAAATAGCTCCACTGGAATTCCATCACCTCCACTAGCTTTGTTCATAGTGATGCTTCCTAAGCCCCACTTGACTTTGCATTCCAGAATGTCTGGCTCTAGGATCGTGATCATACCATCGTGATTGTCTGGGTCATGAAGATCTTTTTTTGTACAGTTCTTCTGTGTATTCTTGCCACCTCTTCTTAATATCTTCTGCTTCTGTTAGGTCCATACCATTTCTGTCCTTTATTGTGCCCATCTTTGTATGAAATGTTCCCTTTGTATCTCTAATTTTCTTGAAGAGACCTCTAGACTTTCCCGTTCTATTGTTTTCCTCTATTTCTCATCATTGATAGCTGAGGAAGGCTTCCTTATGTCTCCTTCCTATTCTTTGGAACTCTTCATTCAGATGAGTATATCTTTCCTTTTCTCCTTTGCTTTCACTTTTCTTCTACTTGCAGGTATTTGTAAGGCCTCCTCAGACAACCATTTTGCCTTTTTGCATTTCTTTTCCCTGGGGATGGTCTTGTTCTCTGCCTCCTGTACTCTGTCCATAGTTCTTCAGGCACTCTGTCTATCAGATCTAATCCCTTGAATCTATTTGCCACATATTTGTTATTCCTCCTCTAATGAAAATTTCATAGTGATTCAGCACTAAAAAGTGATTCGGCACTATGATGAAGAAAGTAGCATTTGGGATAGGTGTGTTTTTCATCATATTAAAAAGTAAGCTTTTGAAAATGATTGACAAAGAGGCTTTTTTTTTTTTAATTATAGCTGCATGATGAATTTTTAAAAATAACTTTTTGGGAGAGGAGCCAAGATGGCGGAGGGATAGGATGGGGAGACCACTTTCTCCCCCATAAATTCATCAAAAGAACATTTAAACGCCAAGTAGATTCCACAAAACAACTTCTGAATGCCAGCAGAGGACATCAGGCACCCAGAAAAGCAGCCCATTGTCTTCGAAAGGAGGTAGGAAAAAATATAAAAGACAAAAAAAGAGACAAAAGAGGGAGGGACAGAGCTCCGTCCCGGGAAGGGAGTCTTAAAAAGAGAGAAGTTTCCAAACACCAGGAAACACTCTCACTGCCGAGCCTTGGAAGCACAGAGGGCAACATAACAGGGAGGAAAAATAAACAATTAAAACCCACAGATTATGAGCTCAACCGTGCTCGCCAAGCACCTTATCACCTGAGCTGCTCGGACCTGGGAAGGGCACAAAACGCAGGCCCAACCGAGTCTGCGCCTCTGAGGACTACCCGAGTGCCTGAACCTGAGTGGCTTAGACCTGGGAAGTGCAAGCAGCCCAGGGCCGGCTGCGGATGGTTCCCAGCGGAGCAACCTAGAGCCTGAGCAGTGTGGGCAGCGAGGCTACACGCGCCATTAGCGGGGGCAGGCCCAGTGTGGCTGAGGCACTGCGAGCACACGTCAGTGTTGTTTGCAGCGTCCCTCCTCCTCCACAGCACGACTGAACAAGTGAGCCTTAAAAAAAAAAAGTGTCCACCACTGCCCCCTTTGTGTCAGGGTGGAAATCAGACACTGAAGAGACCAGCAAACAGAAGAAGCTATAACAGAGGGAACTGCTTTGGAAGCGACAGGCAATAGATTAAAACCCCGTGGTTAGTACTGACTACATAGGAAGGGGCCTATAGATCTTGAGAAATATAAGCTGGACCAAGGAACTAGCTGAAAATGATCTGACCCCACAACACCAGAGAAAGTCCTAGATATATTTTTACTATTTTTACGATCATTCTTTCTTTTTTTTTTTAATTTTTAAAAAGAATTTTTAAGTCCTCTGTTTTTTAAGTCCTTTAATTTTCACTTTTATAACCTACTATTACTTTGCGGAAAAAAAAAAGACCCTATTTTTTTTTTAAAAGCAAACTTCATATATATATTTTTTATAATTTTTGTGACTTTTTTTTTCTTTTTTCTTTAACATTGTATTTTTGAAATTCCAAACTCTAGATTTTAATTTTAGCTTTTTGGTATTTGTTATCAATTTTGTACCTATATTTTCTTTATAATTTTTGTGACTTTGTTTGTTTTTGTTTGTTTTTTCTCTCTTTCTCTTCATCTTTTCTTTAACATTGTATTTCTGAAATTCCAAACTTTGCTCTAGATTTTTAACTTTTGCTTTTTGGTGTTTGTTATCAATTTTGTACCTAAATTTTCTTTATAATTTTTGTGACTTTTTTTTTTTCTTCTCTTTCTTTTCCTTCTTTTTTTTAACGTTGTATTTTTGAAATTCCAAACTCTACTCTAGATTTTTAATTTTTGCTTTTAGGTATTTGTTACCAATTTTGTACCTTAAGAACCCAAACTTCAGTACCCATTTTTTACTTGGGAGCGAGATTACTGGCTTGACTGCTCTCTCCCCCTTTGGACTCTCCTTTTCTCCACCACGTCGCCTGTGTCTCCTCCCTAACCCCTCTCTACTCTACCTAACTCTGTGAATTTCTGTGTGTTCCAGATGGTGGAGAACACTTAGGGAACTGATTACTGGCTGGATCTGTCTGTCTCCTTTTCATTCCTCCCTTTTATCCTCCTGGCCACCTCTGTCTCCTTCCTCCCTCTTCTCTTCTCTGTATAACTCCGTGAACATCTATGAGCGGTCCAGTTGTGGAGTGCACATGAGGAAATGATTACTGGCTAGCCCGCTCTCTCCTCTATTGATTCCACCTCACCTCATTCGGGTCACCTCTAACTCCCTCCTCCCTCTTCTCTTCTCCATGTAATGCTGTGAACCTCTCTGGGTGACCCTCACGGTGGAGAAACTTTTCATCTTTAAACTAGATGTTTTATTAATGGTGCTGTATAGAAGGAGAAGTTTTGAGACTACTGTAAAAATAAGACCGATAACTGGAAACAGGAGGCTTAAGTCCAAACCCTGACTCCAGGGAACTCCTGACTCCAGGGAACATTAATTGACAGGAGCTCATCAAACACCTCCATACCTACACTGAAATCAAGCACCACAAAAGGGCCAACAAGTTCCAGGGCAAGACATACCAAGCAGATTCTCCAGCAACACAGGAACACAGCCCTGAGCTCCAAGATACAGGCTGCCCAAAGTTACTCCAAAACCACAGACATCTCATAACTCATTACTGGACACTTCATTGCATTCCAGAGAGAAGAAATCCAGCTCCACCCACCAGAACACTGACAAAAGCTTCTCTAACTAAGAAACCTTGACAAGCCACCTGTACAAACCCACCCGCAGTAAGAAAACTCCACAATAAAGAGAACTCCACAAACTGCCAGAATACAGAAAGGACACCCCAAACTCAGCAATATAAACAAGATGAAGAGACAGAGGAATACCCAGCAGGTAAAGGAACAGGATAAATACCCACCAAACCAAACAAAAGAGGAAAAGAGATAGGGAATCTACCTGATAAAGAATTCTGAATAATGATAGTGAAATTGATCCAAAATCTTGAAATCAAAATGGAATCACAGATAAATAGCGTGGAGACAAGGATTGAGAAGATGCAAGAAAGGTTTAACAAGGACCTAGAAGAAATAAAAAAGAGTCAATATACAATGAATAATGCAATAAATGAGATAAAAAACACTCTGGAGGCAACAAATAGTAGAATAACAGAGGCAGAAGATAGGATTAGTGAATTAGAAGATAGAATGGTAGAAATAAATGAATCGGAGAGGAAAAAAGAAAAACGAATTAAAAGAAATGAGGACAATATTAAATGCTACAACATTCGAAACATAGGAGTCCCAGAAGAAGAAGACAAAAAGAAAGACCATGAGAAAATACTTGAGGAGATAATAGTTGAAAACTTCCCTAAAATGGGGGAGGAAATAATCACTCAAGTCCAAGAAACCCAGAGAGTCCCAAACAGGATAAACCCAAGGAGAAACACCCCAAGACACATGTTAATCAAATTAACAAAGATCAAACACAAAGAACAAATATTAAAAGCAGCAAGGGAAAAACAACAAATAATATACAAGGGAATTCCCATAAGGATAACAGCTGATCTTTCAATAGAAACTCTTCAGGCCAGGAGGGAATGGCAGGACATACTTAAAGTGATGAAAGAAAATAACCCACAGCCCAGGTTATTGTACCCAGCAACGATCTCATTCAAATATGAAGGAGAAATCAAAAGCTTTACAGACAAGCAAAAGCTGAGAGAATTCAGCACCATCAAATCAGCTCTCCAACAAATACTAAAGGATATTCTCTAGACAGGAAACAAAAAAAGGGTGTATAAATTCAAACCCAAAACAATAAAGTAAATGGCAACGGGATCACACTTATCAATAATTACCTTAAACGTAAATGGGTTGAATGTCCCAACCAAAAGACAAAGACTGGCTGAATGGATACAAAAACAAAACCGCTACATATGTTGTTGACAAGAGACCCACCTCAAAACAGGGGACACATACAGACTGAAAGTGAAGGGCTGGAAAAACATTTTCCATGCAAATAGAGACCAAAAGAAAGCAGGAGTAGCAATACTCATATCAGATAAAATAGACTTTAAAACAAAGGCTGTGAAAAGTGACAAAGAAGGTCACTACATAATGATCAAAGGATCAATCCAAGAAGAAGATATAACAATTATAAATATATATGCACCCAACATAGGAGCACCGCAATATGTAAGACAAATACTAACAAGTATGAAAGGGGAAATTAACAATAACACAGTAATAGTGGGAGTCTTTAATACCCCACTCACACCTATGGATAGATCGACTATACAGAAAATTAACAAGGAAACACAAACTTTAAACGATACAATAGACCAATTAGACCTAACTGATATCTATAGGACATTTCATCCCCAAACAATGAATTTCACCTTTTTCTCAAATGCACACAGAACCTTCTCCAGGATAGATCACATCCTGGGCCATAAATCTAGCCTTGGTAAATTCAGAAAAATTTAAATCATTCCAAGCATCTTTTCTGACCACAATGCAGTAAGATTAGATCTCAATTACAGGAGAAAAACTACTAAAAATTCCAACATATGGAGGCTGAACAACGCGCTGCTGAATAACCAACAAATCACAGAAGAAATCAAAAAAGAAATCAAAATTTGCATAGAAACGAATGAAAATGAAAACACAACAACCCAAAACCTGTGGGACACTGTAAAAGCAGTCCTAAGGGGAAAGTTCATAGCAATACAGGCATACCTCAAGAAACAAGAAAAAAGTCAAATAAATAACCTAACCCTACACCTAAAGCAACTAGAAAAGGAAGAAATGAAGAACCCCAGGGTTAGTAGAAGGAAAGAAATCTTAAAAATTAGGGCAGAAATAAATGCAAAAGGAACAAAAGAGACCATAGCAAAAATCAACAAAGCCAATGGCTGGTTCTTTGAAAAGATAAATAAAGTTGACAAACCATTAGCCAGACTCATCAAGAAACAAAGAGAGAAAAATCAAATCAATAAAATTACAAATGAAAATGGAGAGATCACAACAGGCAACACAGAAATACAAAGGATCATAAGAGACTACTATCAGCAATTATATGGCAATAAAATGGACAACGTGGAAGAAATGGACAAATTCTTAGAAAAGTACAACTTTCCAAAACTGGACCAGGAAGAAATAGAAAATCTTAACAGACCCATCATAAGCACGGAAATTGAAACTGTAATCAGAAATCTTCCAGGAAACAAAAGCCCAGGTCCAGATGGCTTCACAGCTGAATTCTACCAAAAATTTAGAGAAGAGCTAACATCTATCCTACTCAAACTCTTCCAGAAAATTGCAGAGAAAGGTAAACTTCCAAACTCATTCTATGAGGCCACCATCACCCTAATACCAAAACCTGACAAAGATGCCACAAAAAAAGAAAACTACAGGCCAATATCACTGATGAACATAGATGCAAAAATCCTTAACAAAATTTTAGCAATCAGAATCCAACAGCACATTAAAAAGATCATACACCATGACCAAGTGAGCTTTATCCCAGGGATGCAAGGATTCTTCAATATCCACAAATCAATCAATGTAATACACCACATTAACAAATTGAAAAATGAAAACCATATGATTATCTCAATAGATGCAGAGAAAGCCTTTGACAAAATTCAACATCCATTTATGATAAAAACTCTCCAGAAAGCAGGAATAGAAGGAACATACCTCAACATAATAAAAGCTCTATATGACAAATCCACAGCAAACATTATCCTCAATGGTGAAAAATTGAAAGCATTTCCTCTAAAGTCAGGAACAAGACAAGGGTGCCCCCTTTCACCATTAGTATTCAGCATAGTTTTGGAAGTTTTGGCCACAGCAATCAGAGCAGAAAAAGAAATAAAAGGAATCCAAATTGGAAAAGAAGTAAAACTCTCACTGTTTGCAGATGACATGATCCTCTACATAGAAAACCCTAAAGACTCCACCAGAAAATTACTAGAACTAATCAATGATTATAGTAAAGTTGCAGGATATAAAATCAACACACAGAAATCCCTTGTATTCCTATACACTAATAACGAGAAAATAGAGAAATTAAGGAAACAATTCCATTCACCATTGCAATAGAAAGAACAAAATACTTAGGAATATATCTACCTAAAGAAACTAAATTCCTATATATACAAAACTATAAAACACTGATGAAAGAAATCAAAGAGGACACTAATAGATGGAGAAATATACCATGTTCATGGACTGGAAGAATCTATATAGTGAAAATGAGTATACTACCCAAAGCAATTCATAGATTCAATGCAATCCTTATCAAGCTACCAACGGTATTCTTCACAGAGCTAGAACAAATAATTTCACAATTTGTATGGAAATACAAAAAACCTCGAATAGCCAAAGCAATCTTGAGAAAGAAGAATGGAACTGGAGGAATCAAACTGCCTGACTTCAGGCTCTACTACAAAGCCACAGTCATCAAAACAGTAGCTCAAAGACAGAAATATAGATCAATGGAACAAAATAGAAAGCCCAGAGATAAACCCACACACATATGGACACCTTATCTTTGACAAAGGAGGCAAGAATATACAATGGATTAAAGACAATATCTTTAACAAGTGGTGCTGGGAAAACTGGTCAACCACTTGTAAAAGAATAAAACTAGAACACTTTCTAACACCATACACAAAAATAAACTCAAAATGGATTAAAGATCTCAACATAAGACCAGAAACTATAAAACTCCTAGAGGAGAACATAGGCAAAACACTCTCCGACATACATCACAGTAGGATCCTCTATGACCCACCTCCCAGAATATTGGAAATAAAAACAATAATAAACAAATGGGACCTAATTAAACTTCAAAGCTTCTGCACAACAAAGGAATTATAAGGAAGGTGAAAAGACAGCCTTCAGAATGGGAGAAATAATAGCAAATGAAGCAACTGACAAACAACTAATCTCAAAAATATACAAGCAACTCCTACAGCTCAGTTCCAGAAAAATAAACGACCCAATCAAAAAATGGGCCAAAGTACTAAATAGACGTTTCTCCAAAGAAGACATACAGATGGCTAACAAACACATGAAAAGATGCTCAACATCACTCATTATCAGAGAATTGCAAATCAAAACCACTATGAGGTACCATTTCACACCAGTCAGAATGGCTGCGATCCAAAAGTCTACAAGCAATAAATGCTGGAGAAAAGGGAAGCCTCTTACACTGTTG
Source organism: Bos grunniens (assembly GCF_055505025.1). NCBI lineage: Eukaryota > Metazoa > Chordata > Mammalia > Artiodactyla > Bovidae > Bos > Bos grunniens. The sequence continues at coordinate 76,764,978 of NC_141170.1, forward strand.
ATGGGAATGCAAACTAGTACAGCCACTATGGAGAACAGTGTGGAGATTCCTTAAAAAACTGGAAATAGAACTGCCTTATGATCCAGCAATCCCACTGCTGGCATACACACTGAGGAAACCAGAATTGAAAAAGACACGTGTACCCCAATGTTCATCACAGCACTGTTTATAATAGCCATTATAATATAATGGAAGCAACCTCGATGTCCATCAGCAGATGAATGGATAAGAAAGCAGTGGTACATATACACAATGGAGTATTACTCAGCCATTAAAAAGAATACATTTGAATCAGTTCTAATGAGGTGGATGGAACTGGAGCCTATTATACAGAGTGAAGTAAGCCAGAAAGAAAAACACCAATACAGTATACTAACGCATATATTGGAATTTAGAAAGATGGTAACAATAACCCTGTGTACGAGACAGCAAAAGAGACACTGATGTATAGAACAGCCTTTTGGACTCTGTGGGAGAGGGAGAGGCTGGGATGATTTGGGAGAATGGCATTGAAACATGTATAATATCATATATGAAACGAGTCGCCAGCCCAGGTTCGATGCACAATAATGGATGCTTGGGGCTGGTGCACTGGGATGACCCAGAGGGATGGTATGGTGAGGGAGGAGGGTTCAGGATGGGGAATGCATGTATACCTGTGGCAGATTCAATTTGATATATGGTAAAACCAATACAATACTATAAAGTTAAAAAATAAAATAAATAAAAATAACTTTTTGGCATCTAGTGACATTCAAATTCCTTAGATGAAGTCTTGTTGAGTATATATTATTACAGGTTTTCATTTATTAGTATTTCATTTATAATTTTGTCATTAAAAATTGGTAAGAGTTATTGGTCTCTATTTGCTAGATTTTCATATTAGCATTGTACTATCTTTATAGAAATCAATATGGAATCTTTCTAGCTGCATTCATGCTCTGAAGTAACTTATAAAGCATTGATATACTGTTTCTTACCTCTTTGAAAAAACCCATCATATGAATTTACATATGCTTTTGAAAGCAAATCTCCAAAAACCTTTCAGAATGTATATCATAGTTATTAAGCTATTAACATTTCCCACTTTATGAGTCTTTATTAGCTTTAACCACCCCATGGTCCCTCTGCAAACAGTCATTATTTCATTGTATAGTTAATTTCATTAGCACAAGATATAATTTATATGCTTGGCAACTTTTAAAAATCCCTGTATCCATGGTTTGGCTGTCCCCTAGTTTCTGCATATTATTAGATTATTGATTTATTATTTATTAGGTTTTCTTAGTTTTGCCAAAATACTGTTGGATGTGTTTATTCATTTTAATATATTTCTTTTTTTAAAAAAATTAATGGGTTTTGACTTTCCTTTCTATACCTACTTGCAAGTAGTGTCTGCTGTAGTCGAGTTACTTTTCTTATCTCTACTCATAAGAGAATGGGGCTTAGAGAATATATAACTCCATTCCTTCTAGTCTTGTTCTGTCTGGTTTTGGGGCTTGATTTGTGTGTTTTCTCTGGTCAATTCCATGTTTCCTACTATTTTACTTCCAAGTATTCATTTATTCACTCATTAGATATTTTTAAAGAATTTTTAAACCACAGTCACTGTAGCACTTGGAATTGAGACTTAAACTAAAATGTTTGAATTCTCTGCCTTCACAAAATTGTCCAATAAGGAAGAAAGGTAATCAACAAGAGATAAAGTGCAATGCAAGGTTTCATTAGGAAAATACTGGGTGCTATGGTAGCAAACCATGAAAATGTAACCTAGATCTGGTAAAATCTGTGTTTTTCTCTGATTTTGTTCTAACCATTTGTTTCCCATTATAGCCAGGAAGAAGCCACCCACTGGGTTTTATGAGGTTCTCTGAAACCATGCAAGATTAAGGTTTGTTTCTCATCCTCAGGTTATTTCAATTTAAGCCACTTGGTGTGGGAGGAAGAGCAGAATCAATAATATCAATAAATCAGTAATGTTTGTGCTTCAGGTCTAAATTGCTAACAAATCTTTGAACAGAATTAAAAATAAATGTAACAGTAGTAAGATTATAATTGCAAGGTAAGATTATAATGAAATAAAAAATGGAATAAAAATACTAAGAATGACTACATGACCACTGGAGTTGTGTTCAAACATAATTCATGACAGACTGTTAGTCTTTAAATGGAAAAAAATCGGTTTCACTGTATGGGTGGGGTGAGAGGGAAAGGAAGAACAACACATCTTCTTTCTCCCCAGTGTTACTGTAGCTACAGAAGTATTGAGAGGTTAGCATTTCTCAGAAAGCAGGAGTCCAACAGCTACTGCTAAAGGTAGGGGCAGCATCTATCTGTGGAGGGAGCAACCTGTCATTAAGAGAAATCTATCAAATGTGGTAGCTGCAGCCAAAAAACATGAAAAATAAGTTTCAACAGGAAAATCAGGTTACAGAACTGAGTATTTAGTATTGATAAGATTTTCAGTGAGTGCAAACACTCACCACCCTTTCTTCCATATTCTGAACCTATAGAGAAATACTTACAGTAGCCAGGTGAGATGGAAAGTACAGTATTTTTGTTTGCTGATGAAGTGAAATTGGAGAAGTCAGTTGGAATTGGGACCTCTAACATCCTTAGATTCTTGACTTTGAGACACAATGAGGGTGATGAGTAGGGAGGGGAGTTTCTTGCTTAGACCACGGTGTTAGACCATGCTTCAAATCTTTTGAGTCTGAGAGTCCCAGGGTGAGGGCTCCTTTCTCCATAACAACCTTTAAGGACATGAATCCTCTCTCATGGAGAAAATGGAAGGATGACTGTCAGGCTCTCATTATGTTAGCAACCAAATGACTCCCTCACCGTGGAGTGTATGCATAGAAAGGGTGGGAATTACTTCTCCCAGTGCATCTCTGAGAAGATGGAGATTTGGGGAGTTTTTTTTATTGTATGGGCTTCCCTGGTGGCTTAGCTGATAAAGAATCCACCTGCAGTGCGGGAGACCTGGGTTTGATCCCTGGGTTGGGAAGATCCCCTGGAGAAGGAAAAGGCTACCCACTCCCGTATTCTGGCCTGGAGAATTCCATGGGCTGTATAGTCCATGGGGTTGCAAAGAGTCAGACACGACTGAGTGACTTTCACTTTCTTTCATTTTTATTGTGAGTTGCTTGTTTTCTTCAAGAATATGTTAAAAAAAAAAAAAGTGTAAACATATAAACACATATTTCCTTAAAAAATACCAGGATGAAAAGTCATCAAAATTTTGAAATAAATATCTCAGTTAAATGAGATTATGAGTGATTTTTATTTCTATATTTTCAAATTATCCTCTAAAGGTCATGAGTCTCTTTCATAATTATGAGAAGGGTGGCACCATTTATCTTTAAACTATATTCATAGTGATGGATTGTATTTTGAACTTTCCCATAATAAAGTGGTTCCTGAAAGCTCTTTACTTGGCAAGCAGGAGATTATATATTTCCAAAAGGACAGGAATTTGGTGTAAACAACAAATCAGTGAATAGACAGTTATTTGATACCTCCCACATACCAGACATCATTTTATGTGTTGCAAATGCTCTGATGAACAAGACAAAGTCTCATCCTTCTAAAAGCTTTTGTTCTAGTAGGGGTTATCATTGTTTAATCACCAAGTGGTATCCAACTCTTTGTAACCCCATGGACTGTAGCCCACCAGGCTCCTCTATCCATGGGATTTCCCAGGCAAGAATACTGGAGTTGGTTGCCATTTCCTTCTCCAGGGGATCTTCCTGACCCATGGATCAAATTTGCCATCTCCTATGTACGTTGCAGGTGGATTCTTTACCACTGAGTCACCAGGGAAGTCCTCTAGTAGGGGTACACACACCAAAAATATGAACAAAAAAATGTGAATCTGGTACTGTTAAGTGTTAAGATGAAAATAAAGTAAAATTAGGTTAATACTTGGAGGTATGATTTTTTCCATCCAGAAGAAATTGAAAATAAAGGGTCTGACAGTTGGAATTTTAAAACCAAATAGTGATGGGGAGAAAAAACAGATAAAATGAGGTAATATGGAGCAGTAGGAACTCTGATGATCTGGAGAGTGTAGGTCCTATATGAAGGAGCTGAGTATTAGAAATATAAGCGTAATGTTATTGGATATTTTGATTTTTCTCTGTGGAAAACCAGAAACCCATATTCTTAACATGTCTCCCAATTTTTAAATGTTTGCTATCATTTTACAGTATTTTGAGCCAACAACAAAAGCACAGAAATATGTCTGAATTGAATCAGTGGGCTTCCAGTTTCTAACGTCTTCTATAAACCATAGAGTTTAAAGGATCTAAGCAATCACATGTGCATGCTAAATTACTTCAGTTGTGTTGGGCTCTTTGTGACCCCATGGATTGTAGCCCATTAGGCTCCTCTGTCCATAGAATTTTCCAGGCAGGAATACTGGAGTGGGTTCCCATTCTCTCCTCCAGGGGATCGTCCCAACCCAGGGATCAAAACCGTGTCTCTTGTGTGTCCTGCATTGGCAGACATATTCTTTACCACTAGCGCCACCTAGGAAGCCCCTTAGAGGTCATAAAATTCACCTAAGCAGTAAATATATGAGAAAGTTGAGGCCCAGATAGACAAAGTGATTTAACTATGGATCCATGGCTGAGGAAGTTGTTCAGATGGGATTTATACGTGCTACTCAAAGCTCTTTCTGTTATATGGGAGTATCTAATACATGTCTTATTTTCTCTGACTCAGTTCACGGATTATTTTCCTACTGTACTGTCCTGATTTGTTTCCTTTCCATGTAGAGATATCTGAGGGGGCAAACCAAATAGGCACATCTCAATTATGTTTGATAATCACAGCAATTACTGGCATAATGGAGGGGATATTTGATGTGAGATCAGCATCTAAAAGAGACAAAACAAAGGGTGTAGATGTGAAAGTATTACAGCACCTAGATAGTAATTGAGTCCATTCAAAAATGGGTCAAAAGCAAGGAAGCCACCACTTTGGTGTTGGACACTTTAATAAGGTATGCTTTTCCTTAGAGGAGGGCTACAAGGGAATGCCTTGTAGGGTTCAGAGTAGCTGGTAGAGAGATTTGAAATAAATGTAGCCTCACTTTCCCTTTGCATTGCTTTCATGAATGGTGGTGTTTCCATTCTCATGTGTTTTTTTATTATGATGTTTTATGGCCGAGAGAGGTAACATAATTGATGAAATAGCAGAGAGAATTAGAGAGAGTGCTCAGCCTGGACAAAAAGCACTCTGAACTTCCTTTTTGTAATCATTTTGCAGTGGTGTTTGTTAATCATTAAGGTATATGTTGGCTTCCTAGGAAATTCCATTTCTGTCTGGTTTTGGCCATGTCTTGTATATGGAATGAATGAAAGAATGAAAACACAAGAGAATAATATTTAGCATAATACGTAACTTGGGCCAAAGAAAAATCTGTCTGAAAATTGTTTAGCATTTGAATACCCTGGAGGGAAGGAACTACTTGGTGCTGAGCAGGAAACAAGGACACATCAGTAGAATTGGAGTGGACAATTTCTTTGGGACATCAATGGGCCCCATTTTGTATTCTGGAGATTGGTTCTATTATGGAAAGTCAGAAGACAGTGAGGCTTGTAATTTAGGAGACCTATATAAGTGCTGGGTCTGTGGATGCTAAGTTTTGGTTTAGTTCTTAAATTTTCTGTATCTGTTCTCTCGTCTATCAGAGCCAATAACAATGTGCAATGTGATACCAGACCAAAAGCTTTAAGGATAGAATGTGCTGAACCAATTCCTGGGTACTGAAGAATCGCAATTAAAATGAAGAGTTTTGAATAAAATGGTTCTTTGAAGTTGGTTCTGTCAGTCAGCTACCTTATTTTTTTATTCTTAGGGTATGTTCCAGGTTCTTAGGTGCAGCTAAGAACTGTCACCTATGTTAAGTGAGGCAATTTAATTCGAAAACACTCCCGTGAGTACACTGACATATACATATGTATTATATATATATATATGTGTGGTGTGTGTGTATATATATATATCTCAGGGTTGTGTGTGTGTGTGTGTGCTGGTTTAGCAAATTGAAGAGTTGCTATATTCATAGCTTCCCAATTGAATCTTAACTTGGTGGAATTTCTTTAGGTCAGTGTGACCCATCTTCCTCTCTCCCTTCCTCCCTCCCTTCCATCCATCATATATAGGTAATGGACTAGGTCTAGGAGGTTGATTTATATTAACTAAGCTCTTAAGAATTTACATAAAACCAGTTTGATTAGCTTACTTATGTACCATTTATAACCCCCTTCTCCCTAACCACTCTTTCAGTTAGGATGACCGTTGTCACAGTTCTGGGTAATAGATGTAAACAGAACTGTAACATATGTTTTCTAGGAAGTTTCTTCTTTTTTGATTAAAAGGTACAGACTCAATAGGTACCCCTGTTGCCTTTCATTCATTAGCTTTCTTCTTTTTTTCTGCTTGGAATGAGGATATGATGCTTAGAGGTACAGCAGCTATCTTGTCACCATGAGATTGCTGCTGCTGCTGCTAAGTCACTTCAGACCTGTCCAACTCTGCGCGACCCCATAGACGGCAGCCCACCAGGCTCCCCCATCCCTGGGATTCTCCAGGCAAGAACACTGGAGTGGGTTGCCATTTCCTTCTCCAATAACAAAAACCAAAAGAAATATATATAAAACCTGGCTTCCTTAAGATGATGGCTTTCAAACTCTGACCAAGATCCTTTTAATAAAATCTAGTCTGTTGTGGACTGATTAAAATACAGTAAAATAAATAGAAAATGAAATGAAAAAGATTTACAAAATATAAATGCAAATATTTTATTATATTCAAAAGGTATAAAATAATTCTGTCAAATTGTTGTCCAAGTTTCTAAATGTTTACTCTGATTTTCTGTGCTTATCTATATTCATTAGCTAGATGGCCATAACAGAGTACCACAGACTGGGTGGCTTACACAACAGAAATTTATTTTTTCACAGTTCTGGAGGCTGGGAGTCCAAGATCAAGGTGTTGGCAGATGGGTTTGTCCTGAAGCCTCTCTCCTTAGCTTGCAGATGGCCATCTTCTCGCTGTGTGCTTACTGTGATTTTTCTCTGTATGTCCCTGATATGTCTTCATCTTTTTGTAAAGACAAAATCATACAAGATTAGGGCCCCCTCTTATGACCTCATTTCACCTCAGTTACCTCTTCAAAGGCTCTTTCTCCAAATACAGTCACACTCTGGGTTAGGGCTTTGATATATGAGCACTGGGGAACATATGTCTGTCTATAACATTATCGCTTACCAATAACATAACAGCCAGCAGCTCTTGGGCCATACTTAGAGATCAACTGCCCTAAGATGCAAATAGTTACTGCACAAGTCCTGGATTGGTACCTCCAGAATTCTTGTTCAGTGAGAAAAACACACTTCTATTTGTTGAAGCCACTACCTGCCAGGTTTCTCTTATTACAACTGAAAGATTCTAAATGGGAATTACCAGGAAGCACATTTTTAAAATTTTCATTAAGAAACATAGCTGACTTGGGAACTAAGCCAGTTACATTCATTGGAGAGTTTTTCATTGGTTACTTTGCATTCCCAGCATCTATTCTACCCTCTTCTGGCAACAGATCTTCACATTACTCGAGGAACTCTTCTCATACATTGCATACAGTTTTCACAGGACTGTCAGTCAATGTGCTTTGCCTTCCTGGGGACAAAAGACTCAAATCAGTTCCCGCCTGTTCTATGAACTTTGACTTGGAAACAGACAACCCTGCTAGTAGAGTAGGCTAATTCAGAAGACTAAATGAGGACTACGAAGTTTGTTTCATGAACAGATAATCTCAAGAAATGGAGGTACTTGAAGCATCAGCCCAAACACTGAATCTTCTGAGAAGCATCTGTGCTGCTGCTGCTGCTAAGTTGCGTCAGTTGGGTCCGACTCTGTGCGACCCCATAGATGGCAGCCCACCAGGCTCCCCTGTCCCTGAGATTCTCCAGGCAAGAACACGGGAGTGGGTTGCCATTTCCTTCTCCAATGCATGAAAGTGAAAAGTGAAAGTGAAATCACTCAGTCATGTCTGACTCTTAGCGACCCCATGGACTGCAGCCTATCAGGCTCCTCTGTCCATGGGATTTTCCAGGCAAGAGTACTGGAGTGGGGTGCTAGTGCCTTCTCCGGAGAAGCATCTCTAGCTGACTCCAATACTTGAGATGCTTTGTCCTCTGTGTTTCTATAATAGTTCGCACAGATTTCCCCAGAGTGATTGGTTATTACATTATTTAGCAAATGTATGTTTGCATTGCTCCTGTCCACTTAGCATCCTCTAGGAGAAGACCTGGGTCTTTTAATCTTTGTATTTCTAGTCCCCAAAAGAGTTGAGATGCACATTGTTGTGTTAGTCACTAAGTCGTGTATGCCTCTTTACAACCCCTTAGACTGTAGCCCACCAGGCTCGTCTGTCCTTGGGATTCTCCGGGCAAGAACACTGGAGTGGGATGCCATTCCCTTCTCTGGTGATCTTCCTGACCCAGGGATTGAATGCTGGTCTCTTGCATTGCAGGCAGATTTTTTACCATCTGAGCCACCAGGGGAGCCCTGTAGAGATGGATGCATAATCGGGACTTAATAAATAATTGCTGAGTTGATTATTTAAATGTGTTTATTGATAAGTTCAGTCAATAAAAATGGTTCAGCATTCAGTATGCAGTGTGGAGGTAGTGTTAGGAATGTGAAGTTGGATATGAAATGAACCTGATTCAAGAGCTTTGTCATCCATGGAACAGAAAGCTACAGTAGAATAGCAGACCGCAGAATACTTACTCATTCATCCATACAAGTATTATCTGTGTAGTATTATATCCAAGTTGCAAACTTACTTCCAAGCACCTTATGGAAAGGTCAGAGAAAGCTCATTTGAGAAGGCAGCACCTGAGAAGAACCATAAAGAATGAGGACTTAATTTGAAATAGTTACTGAAGATGATGTGAGTTAGTTGAGGACACAAAGAAATCCCATTGGATATATTTTAGGTCCCAGATGATGTTTGAGACAGTAATTTGTGGTAGTATCTAAATGTATGGTTGTGATTTTCTTTAATGTTCAGCTATAGAGTCTTAGAAGCCAAGAATGTAGATGGATTTTAACAGTAACCCAACATTAGGGATTTATTGGACAATGGCATTGACTATGGTAATGAGACAATGGTTCACATAGTCAACCTTTAGGTCCAGCCTGGGTATGGAAGGACAACCAGGAAGTGGGGGACCAGGGATGAAGGGGGCCAAAGACGGAGGCTCCACTGATTCAGAGAGCTGATCAAGCTATACATGTATGTATGTACTTTATATGTATCATCTCACATCGTTCTTATAACAGCCTTAAGGAGATCATTTTATTGCCTGAATATTTTTAGGTGAAAAGAAATTGAGGCAGAGAAGTCTAGTCACTTAATTGAGACCATATATTTGGTAAGTATAGAGAAGATATTAGGATAGGATCCAGCGTGCCGTTTTCATAGGCCTGTCAGTCAATGTGCTCTCACTCCAGAGCCTGAATTTTAAACCATTATGCAGAAAGTAGATCAGTCCCCAAAATAGAAAAAATAAAAATATTTCTTAAAGGATAGTAGTATAGAATCAAAACATGTCCCAGAAGTTATGCTATATAGGCACTGGCATAACTTTCCTTTTACAGAGCTTGCTTTTCTCAGCTATTAGATTGAAGTATTTGACGGTATTGAAATTTCACCACTTCTGGCCTCTGAAAACATTTAATATGGTTCAACATAAAACTGCAATGTTATGGCATTGTATTCTTGGTACTCCTGGTGTAAATAGCATTAGCTTCTTCTTAGGCACATGATGATATGCTGGGCCTGGTGACAGTGTCCTTTGTCCATTGAGTTCTATTCTTTATGAAGATCTGTTTGCTTTGGAGACACTTTAAAAACAATGCAGAAGCAAACTCCTTCCAGTGTGTTCCTTTGAATGAGGACTTATGAATCCTTAGAGAGCATCTTGTGTGCAACTGAGAGTCTGTTATATAATTTTTAGTCCTTTCTCCTCCATGCCAAGTGCAACAAGAGAGTTTAGGTGAATAAGAATTAGAATAAGTCCTGGACAACATGGATCTTATAACTGATTATTCTATTTTGGTTATTTAATATCTGACAGTGGTGTTTTAAGGTTATATGAACACACCATTAACTGAAGCTTGGAATATTGCTTTGCAACGACCTGAGACAGTGTGATAAATAAAAACAGCAGAGGGAGAACATTTTCCTTGGAATTCGTTATGTAGAAAGCATTTGACTGGATGCAAACAGGTATTGAAAAATGAAACCCTCGGTTGCTGTTTGTTCTTCATTTACAATTTATAAGTAACATAGCAATAGAAAGCCATCAAATAATTGTGAAAACAACCTCAGAAAATCACACTTATTCCCTCTGTAAAATAGCTTACTTCACTTCGTCACCTATTGTAGGCCTGTCATCAAGAGAGATTGCCCTAGTTCTGTCTTCTCTCTCTCTCGTCACCCCTGCTAGAGAGAGGTGGGGGAGAAGAATATTTACTGTATTAATTAAACTTATTCTTTATCCCCTGAACACTAAAAGAATACTTTTCTCTATTACTTTTGATTATATAATTATCCATTATTGCTGTTACTAAAATCTTTCCTCCCAGTTGTGTAAGATTTTTGATATATGCAATGAAAATATGCCCAAGCTGCTATTTAAATTAAAAAAAAAAAGCAATTTTATTAATCCCTAAAATCTTTCTTCTTGGCTGCAAAAGCTTGTGATAGTGAACTTTGAAATATGTGGTGCATCTTCTTTGAAGATATAATAGACTCTCAAATACTATAAAAATTGACCCCGTTTCTCTACTGTAAGATAGTCATGTGTTGGGGTCCTTCCTATCTTTTTATACTTATGGGATTGATTTTTTTCCCCAAAGATTTTTATTGCTTTGCCTGGAAGTAGTATTCTAAAGGCAGCTGTTAGAACTAGTTAGGCAACCAAACCATTTAAAGCAAATATTTACTGGGATGTTATTTTCTTATATCTAAGGCAAGGAAGTATTGAAGTACTTTTCTTAAGAGATGGTTTTCCCTTCCATAGTTGGGGATGTGACGTGATGTGAAGTCTCTCAGTCATGTCCGACTCTTTGCGACCCCATGGACTGTAGCCTACCAGGCTGCTCTGTCCATGGGATTTTCCAGGCAATAGTACTGGAGTGGATTGCCATTTCCTTCTCCAAGGGATCTTCCCAACCCAGAGATCCAACCTGGGTCTCCCGCATCATAGACAGACGCTTTACTGTCTGAGCCACCAGGGAAGTCCGTAGTTGGGGAGAACGGATCATATAATCCATGGACATGTTTAAGTTGATACAGTTTTGATAGGTGGAGGAATGGTGGCTTAGTAATGTTGAGGGAGTACTCAAGTTTGCCAGCTGGTAAATGGAAAAGACAGAGATAAAATCCAGACCTTTTGGCTCTGAATCCAGGTGTCTTTTTGGTGTCCATTATGGACGTAGTTATTTTTGAAGTATGTTACCTTTGCTGTCTCCCTATTGCAGAGACACTGCCAGAGAAGGGTCACCAGTACCCTTAGGTTCACATTGTGTAGGGCTTAGTCATTCTGTCATGTCCAACTCTAGGTGACCCCATGGACTGTAGCCCACCAGGTTCCTCTGTCCATGGCGATTTTCCAGGCAAGAATATTGGAGTGGGTTTCCATGCCCTCCTCCAGGGGATCTTCCCAACCCAGGGATCAAACCCAGAGCTCCCACACTGCAGGAGTATTCTTAACCATCTGAGCCACCAGGAAAGCCCAAGAATACTGGAGTGGGTAGCCTATCCCTTCTCCAGAGGAACTTCCCAACCCAGGAATCAAACTGGGATCTCCTGCATTGCAGGCAGATTCTTTTACCAGCTGAGCTACCAGGGGTTATATGAAGATAAAAAGTAAGAACTCCCCTGCCCCATGTGAAGGATCTTCCAATGAATGCCTGTGACAACAGGGACTCTGTGTCTGTCACTGTTGGCAGGAGGCTTAATCCTCTGATCTTGAAGCTGTGGCTGCACATCGAGAGCTCATACCAGGCGTGTTTCTCCCTCAGAACCAGGCCCTCTTCCCCACACCCCCCACAGCGGGAAACAGTAGTGGAAGTAGCTCTAGAAGACCCCCAGGTGATGTTTCTGGTGCTTGTTTACCGTGTTACACTTGATTCTATTTGACAAATTGGAGGGGTTTTGTTTAAGGGTTTCTTTTATGATACGATTCCTGCTAATCAATTTCTTTTGAGTTTCCCTCTCCTGTCAACCTAACTTCCTCTGCATATGAATCAGTAAATCAGTTAACAAATATTTATTAAGCATCTGTCCATGGGATCTCACTGGGAAAAATATAACTTCTACATTCTACAGAGTCATAACTCAGCAATTCCGAAAGTGTGTTCAGAATGATGTTAACCAAAAATCTGAATTAAATAAAGGTAAACTGAATTCTTTACTGCAGGACTTTTCAGGACTTCAGGTATGCTAAATATGGATTATAGTCCTTCCCAGGGGAACATATAATGCAACATTTTCCAAATGTAATTGGAATGACTGATGTTGAAGCTGAAACTCCAATACTTTGGCCACCTGATGCTAAGAGCTGACTCATTGGAAAAGACCCTGATTCTGGGAAAGATTAAGGACAGGAGGAGAAGAGGACGATGGAGGATGGGATGGTTGGATGGCATCACCGACACAATGGACATGGGTTTGGGTGGACTCTGGGATTTGGTGATGGACAGGGAGGCCTGGAGTGCTGTGGTTCATGGGGTCGCAAAGAGTCGGATGCGACTGAACTTAACCGAATGAATCACTTGAAATTACTTTTTATGGAATAACTCAAAGGATGAGCTTTACTTTGAAGACATTCAAATAATTTGAGGTGATGTATTCAATACAGTGAAACATTATCAAAATCTTCCTTCACATGGCTTAAATTCTATTCATTTTCCTGGTGAAAACTGATTGTGTTTGCAGTAATCTAGAATAATCCAGGGGCATGCAGATTTCTGGGATATATGGCATTTTCTGAGGGGTATCTGAAGAAATGGATACCTTTTATCACATGTTATTTCTATTTTTTTCCCACAAATTTACCTGGGAGAGAATGAGTTGGTTTTGAAGAATCCTGCTGCTTTTCATATTTTCTCTCACCTTATAAAAAATTCCTGGCTCTCATCCATCTAGATAGTCTCCATAAATATAGAGTGAAAACCTTATTCTAAGCCAAAACCAAGAGACATGTGGGATAGTTGGTGGACTGTTGAAAAGTTCAGTTCAGTTCAGTTGCTCAGTTGTGTCTGACTTTTGTGACCCCATAGACTGTAGCACACCTGGCCTCGCTGTCCATCACCAATCCCCAGAGCCTACTCAATCTCATGTCCATTGTGTTAGTGATGCCATCCAACCATCTCATCCTCTGTAGTCCCCTCCTCCCACCTTCAATCTTTTCCAGCATCAGGGTCTTTTCCAATGAGTTGGTTCTTCGCATCAGGTGACCAAAGTATTGGAAATCAACTTCAGTATCAGTCCTTCCAATCAACATTCAGGAATGATTTCCTTTAGGATTGACTGGTTGGATCTCCTTGTAGTCCAGGGAACTCTCAAGAGTCTTCTCCAACACCACAGTTCAAAAGCATCAATTCTTTGGTGCTCAGGTTTCTTTATGGTCTAATTCTTACATCCATACATGACTACTAGAAAAAAAACATAGCTTTGATTATAGGGACCTTTGTTGGCAAAGTAATACCTCTGCTTTTTAATATGCTGTCTAGGTTGGCCGTAGCTTTTCTTTCAGGGAGCAAGGGTCTTTTAATATCATGGCTGCAGTCACCATCTGCAGTGATTTTGGAGCCCAAGAAAATAAAGTCTGACACTGTTGCCACTGTTTCCCCATCTATTTGCCATGAAGTGATGGGACAGGATCCATGACCTTAGTTTTCTGAATGTTGAATTTTAACCCAACTTTTTCATTCTCCTCTTTCACTTTAATCAAGGGGCTCTTTAGTGCTTCTTCACTTTCTGCCATAAGGGTGACAATTCTGCATATCTGAGGTTGTTGATATTTCTCCCGGGAATCTTGATTCCAGCTGTACTTCATCCAGCCCAGAATTTTCATGATGTACTCTGCATATAAGTTAAATAAACAGAGTGACAATATACAGCCTTAACGTACTCCTTTCCTGATTTGAAACCAGTCTGTTTTTCCATGTCCAGTCCTTGTTGTCCTTGTTGAAAAGGGAATGGCTTTAACGCCTAGGTAAAATTTTCTCTTGCAAGACAGATGTTTTCAATTCAGTAATACTGCAAGAAGTATCTAATTGACTAGTCATCTGATGAATCATTGAAAATAGTTTTGATATGGTCAATATGTGAGATTTTTGGAAGCTGTTCAATGCATGAAAAGAATTGGAGAATTGAATGCCTGATAAAGTTAAACTCCTTCCATTCCCATTCGTTTAGATGAACAGCATTTCCTTGAGCTTAAATCTATAGAAAATAAAAACTAGAAATGGAATTAGGGCTGAACCCTGTCTTCTTATTATAATATTTATAGTAATGGTAATGTGAAGTATTCATCTTGAATTATGAACTATATACGGGAAAGCCCCAGCCCCATTCATTTAATTAAGAGGTTATTACCAATAATAATTTACTTATTGTGCTAATAATTATTTGTTTAAAAATGGAGCCCTATAATATTTATAATCATAACTCAGTGCAGAAATACTTTTTAATACTTAAAGCCTTCTGGTCACTGTATGTTTAAAAATAAGTTAACTTTCAATTTACACACATATTTTCATTGCACTGAGTATAATTCAGGAAAAATTAAAGGCTCTCAAGCACAAAATGTCCTTTTTCAGGATACAATTCTGTGGGGGATTGAAATGAAAGTACTTTAAAGGGAATAAAGGATGATGTGAAATTTTAGACTGGATGAACATGCTTTAATTTATTAAATGGTAGTGGTTCCCAACTTGCTGTTGTGTTTGGATTTCTGTGGCTACATTTTACAGAGTAATCTAATAGTGTAATTTAAAAAATGTCATTATTTGCAATTTGCCAGAAATTATACCTTTTGCAATTAGTTACAAGCTAAAGAGGAAAATTTTATTCATTTATTTGGGTAACACTGGCTTACAACGTTATGTAAGTTTCATGTGTATGACACTGTGTTTATACTTCTGTGTACACTGCAGTGTGCTCACCACCACAGGCTTAGTTTCCATCCATCACCATGTACTTGACTCCACCCAACCTGCCCTCCACTTACTCCTTCCCCACTGGTAATCACTACTCTGTTTTCTGTGTCTACATTTGTTTTTCTTTATTTTGTTCATTTGTTTTTTATTTTTTTAGTATCAAGTTATGTTTTAAAGTTTTTATTTTTGGCTGTGCTGGGTCTTTGTTGCTGCTCAGTCTTTTCTCTGATTGCGGCGGGTGGGGGCCACTCTGTAGTTGTGATGTGAGGGCTTCTCATTGCAGTGGCTTCTCCTGTTGCAGGGCACGGGCTCTAGAGTGCTGGCTCAGTAATCGTGGCGCACGGATTTAGTTGCATCACAGCATGTGGGATCTTCCCAGATAAGGGATTGGACCCATGTCTCCTGCATTGGCAGGCAGATTATTTACTATTAAGCCACCAGGGAAGTCCTGTTCATTTACTTAAATGTTTTAAAATTCCATTTATGAGTGAAATCATGGTATTTGTCTTTCTTCACCTAACTTATTTCGCTTAATACCCTCAAGGGACATCCTTGTTGTCATAATGGCAAGATTTCATCTTTTCTTAGGGCTGAATAGTATTCCACTGTATGCATATGCCACATCTTCTTTATCCATT
This sequence comes from Bos grunniens, assembly GCF_055505025.1. Classification (NCBI taxonomy): domain Eukaryota; kingdom Metazoa; phylum Chordata; class Mammalia; order Artiodactyla; family Bovidae; genus Bos; species Bos grunniens. Next base: position 76,780,865 of record NC_141170.1, read on the forward strand.
CATTCACTGATGGCCATTTAGGTTGTCTCCTTATCTTGGCTATTGGAATGAGTATAGGGACACATGTATCTTTTCAAATGAGTGATTTTTGTATTCTTTGGATAAATACCCAAAAGTAGGATAGTTAGATGATATGGTAGTTCTAGTCCTATTTTCTGAGGACCCTCCACATTGTTTTTCATAGTGGCTGCACCAGTTCACACTCCTACCAGAGTGCAGGAGGGTTCCCGCTTCTCCACACTCTCATCAACACTTCTTATTTCTTGCTTTGTTGATAGTAGCCACTGTAACAGGCATGAGGTAATGGTGAAATTTTAGATGTCAAATTACAAATGCACAAGTGTTTTCTATACAATCTTTCCATAATCTTTTTCATGGAAATAACAAAAAGTGTCTAAAGGCCACTGATTTAAGCCACAGCCGGTGAGGACTAATTATTCTGCTATTGTAATCCCCTCATTTACTATGACTTTGCAGTTTGCTCTGTGAATTTTAATTGTTTTGGGATTGTTTTGAATCATGATCTGGGTTCTTCAGTATATGATTGTGATCTGGATACCTCCACGCATAACCACGTCTTAGGATATTCTTCCTTAAACTGGTATTAATGTGTTTTTCAGCACAAAGTTTTGATCTCTTTCATCTAGTCCATGGTAGACATATGCTGTTATTACCATCGTCCCTTGTCTCTGAAGAAGATGTGAAGTGTGAAGAGCTGGCTTATGCAAATGGCTTCAGGTTTTTAGAGAACTGTGGGTAAAGTAGATGTGGTATCAAAGAGTGAGCACCAGCGTTTGGAGACTTGGATTCAAGGTCTATACCACCTGTGATAAGTGATGCTCCTACTCACGGCTTTAACAGTTGATGGATTTATCAGTTAGAGCCTTTTCAGCACTAAGATTACTTATTTTTTATATTAATTTTTTTTCTGATTTTAGTAAGAACACTTAACTGAGACCTACTGTTTAACAAATTATTAACATTTTAAACTTCTCATTTTGATCTAATTTCAGACTTAAAATGTTACAGGATCAATGTATTGAATTTTTGTATACTTTTCATGTAGCTTTCCCCTATGTTACCATCTTACATAACAGAGTATATTTATAAAAATCAAGAAATTAGCTAAGAAGGTAGTATTGTATCAGTGTTAGAGACCCTATTCAAATTTCACCAATTGTCCCGTTAATGTCTTCGTTTCCTAGTCCAAGAGCCAATCAAATCTCTGGTTGCATTAAGTTATCATGTCTCCTTAACCTGGAACAGTTCTTAAATCTTTTAAAAATCTGAAATAGTTCCTAAGTCTTTTTTTCCCTCTCTCTCTTTCATTGCCTTGACCCTTTAAAAGAGTACTGACAGTGATTCTTTTCCTGAACAACTTTAGTCAGGCTCCTGAGCCTTCTCTCAGTTCTGTCTGTGGACTTCCTTATAAAATTAAAAGTTTTAGCAAGAACCCTGCTAAGTCAGCAAGAATCACCCATCTTCTATATCAGATCAGGTTCCCCATCCCTCACCTTTCTCCGGGTGATGTCTGATTACCTTCCTTGTCTTCAGCAAGAATCCATGAAGTCAGTTTCCTCCTAGCTGTTTTCCATCCACTGGGTTCCAAATTGCTCCTTGGCTATACATTCCCACTGGCCCATGATGTACTTAGAATTGAACCCAAACTTTCTCCACCTGAAAAATCTCATTGCAGTGGTGTCTATATCTATGGCTAAGGTGCTGAATAAAGACTGATTCGCCATCTTTAAAAGTGTCATAAACATTTTTTTCTTTGAAAGTGCACACCAGTTATTTTATAGTGTGCATTGGCTGATTTTTCTTCATGACCAAATTCAGGTTATCCTTTTTTGGACAGAATGTCACAGGAGACATTGTATCCTTCTCAGGACAGCCTTTAAGGAGGTATCTGATATCAATTTGTCCCATTACCTGAGAGGTTAACTTTGGTCACTTGGTTAAGGTCTCTGTTGGAGTTTTCAATGAAAAGATTAATTGTGAGTTCTTTATTAGCATAATTTTCCTTTACAAATAAAAGTCCAGCATGGGACCTTCCAATATTTCTCTCTTTTTTTAAAACATCAAAAATGTATAGAATCTTAACTTATGGTGGTTTGTGTTCATCTGTGACTTCACATTTCTTTACAAAGAATTGTAACATGGAACTTTATTTAGACTTTTCATGGTGAATCTGTGCCAAACTGCAGGCATAAAATTATAGCATGACATTTTAAAGAACTTGTTTGGGAAAAAATACATAATTCTATGTTAAACTAGCTAATCTTATTCCATCATCCAGTATTTTTTAAAAAGCGATTTTTGAATCAGAGAGCCTAGGATTAAGTTCTTACTCTGGTTTGTAGTAGTTTCATGAACTTTATGTATTTTTGCTTTCCAATTTCCTCTTTTATAAACTGAAAATATTTACTTAAACCTACATGAGTTAATCTTAGGGAGCTCTTATGACATTCAGAAATGATAACCATTCATCAGTGTCTCTTTTGCTGCCTCGTACTCTGTGGGAGAGGGAGAGGGTGGGAAGATTTGGGAGAATGGCATTGAAACATGTAAAATATCATGTATGAAATGAGATGCCAGTCCAGGTTCAATGCATGATACTGGATGCTTGGGGCTAGTGCACTGGGACGACCCAGAGGGATGGTATGGGGAGGGAGGAGGGAGGAGGGTTCAGGATGGGGAGCACATGTATACCTGTGATGGATTCATTTTGATATTTGGCAATACTAATACAATTATGTAAAGTTTAAAAATAAAATAAATAAAAAAAAAGAAATGATAACCATTAAGCGATGTGTGCCCTTTGGGGTGTCTGCATGTCTGCAGCAGGAAGATGGGAGAGAACTGCAGTCAGAACCTATCCAATGTGATCAACAAATTTAGTTTCAACAATAGTGGAAGTAAGTCTTTAGAATGACCTTAAATGGAGTAGTCAGTAATATTGTAGATACCAGTGTTTGAATTTAAATGGTCAGCAGCTGAATTTCTACAAATCAGCTGTCTTCTATTTTTTACTGAACAACTCCATGTATACACACCAACACCAGTACCTATGGCTCTGCATTTTATAAAGTGGTTATCAAACCCTCCTAGAGCTGTTCAGAAATCCCCCCCAACACATTTCCACTGCGATCATATGCCGCTGCATTTTATTTGGGAGATTGGCTTTTACAAACAACTAAGATATTATCTAAAAAAAAGTACCTTCTTCTTATTCCCTCCAACTTATTTCCTCTTTATTTATCTCCTATACTGTTCATTCCTTTATTAATCACTTGATAAAGTTTCTTGAGCTCTTCATGTGAGTCAGGCACTGTTGTAGGAGGTAGTGGCCTCAAGATCTCATGGAAGTTATAGTCAGTTTCAACAGATAAATGTAAAACTCTCCTGACTTTCTGTGATTTTGCTCTTTGACAATTTGCCCATTTCCATGTACATTATAAAGTGTTACAGACTGTAATGAGTTATAAACATGGATTATAGTTATTGATGTTGCCTTCACTGTATGGTTACTATTGATAAGATACTTAACTTGATCCAGGTGACACACAGTCAGGCAGTCAGCAAGTAGAAACACAAATGTACCTCCCGAGTGGCTGTGTTATATCTGCTGCCTCTGCTTACAACCCCTGATTATTGTCTTTAGTCTTCAAGGAGCATTTCCATGGCCATCCCTCTTCCCCATCGTGAGCCATTTAACAAAGCCTTAGCAGCACATGTCAGCATGGCAGACATCCAGACCTCCTCCTCTGTATGTTCCTCTTGGCTCCTAGATGGTGATGGGTCCTCTGGTACTTCCCCTCTGGGCTCACTCCTTGGGTGTTTACCCAAAGGTCCACTAGCCTCGTAAGTTGTAGAATATCTTCGATTCTGATTCAGTGGCACTGGAGTGAAATTTGGGAATCAGCATTTTTAATAAAGACTGGGGTAATTCTATTATAACTGGTCAGTTTCAATAAATTGTAACTTGGCAAAACAGTGCCATAAACCATGTGTTTTCTTTTTTTAAAGTTTTTAGTGGTTTTTGTCCCTATGATAGAGTTTTCTACTATTTAAATGGCTGACATTACAGGATAGTTTTAGACATGGACATAAACTGTTTTAGACATACAGCTTATGTCCATATCTCTCAGGTGCTCAGGAAAGAAAACTAAGGTAACCTTGGGAACATGACTCCTGATCAGTTACTCAAATCAAGATGTTTGTCATCTGGCATTGGTTTTGAAAAAAACATATTATTTTAAATGGAAAAAAAGATGGAAATTTTGAAGCAGTCATTTACTTTGTGATAGAAAAGTACTAACACCGTGTTCTACCAATTCTGTTTTATTGCCAATAAAGGCTTTATTTGAGTAGCACAGGACTAAGATTCACTTACCAAGAAGAAGCTGAAAGAGTCAGTTGATGGTCGTTGTATCTAGATTTGTGCTGGACTATTATACATATTTTGCTTTTGCACTTTCCACTATCACATTGTTTATATCACCGGAAACACTAATAACAGGGGTTCTAGTTGGCAAAAAAAAATCATTGTTGCTATTTTTGTATCTGGAATCAAAATCTAATAGACTTAAGTGGGCATGAATTAAGTTATTTAAGCATGTTGACTTCGGGTGTGTGTCTGTACAGAATGAGGCAGTTGCCATGGCATCTCCGTGCATGATTTCTGTGAAGGTAGTGTTGACTGAATCTATAAAAAGATGAGCACAGAAAAATATGTTTATAAAAACCACTTTCTGATGAAATTATTAAAGTGATGCCAGTCTGAGTGTGTTTTGTTTCAGTCCACATTCCATTATTAAATGTTTCTCCGAACTGTAGATATTTAAATTGTTGGATGGTTGGTTGAGTCTCTTCCCGATGATTTATTAAATTGTAATGCTCACTGGTGTGAGCTGAGACTGAAAGGTAGTTATTTATACAGTCTGGTTTACTTGTATTCTTAGCTTTTATGCATGTGCTATATCTCTGAAAAGGTGGGTTTAATCGAATTTTTACAAATCAAATGAGACATCTGGCAATCTAAAACAAATCTATTGTAATTTCATACATGAATGATTATTTTTTTGCAGGATCAAACTAATAATTACTCTTCCTGTCCCCTACCATGAGTCTGAATGACAGGCCGAATTATTTTAAGTTTAGTTTTTGAAAGTCAGAGATTGGACTAAATTCTACCACTGCCTATGGGATCTGAGGCCAATCACTTCTTCACTCTGGACCTCAGTTTCTTCTGCTCTAACACTGAAGTGATCAGCTAGGACAACTGGATTCCTTTTAGCAGTTAAATATGAATGTGTGTGCCCACACATATGTGCATGTATGTATGTGGCAAACATACATTGTTACATGTCAAATTTGTTTAAAGGAAGGGCCACGTTTGTTAAAAAGCTGATAGTTCATACCAAATGTGTTTCAGCATATCACAATTTGTTGAAATTAAGAGAATGGCATTTGGTTTCTTTTCCTGTTCACAGGTTTGTTACTAATTTTAGGATAAGGCTCAGTAGGAAGAGGAATGATGCTGAAGTCAGACGAAATGGACCTGAGACTAAGCTCTCCTAATGATGATGGAGAAGGGGACAGCAGAGGATGAGATGGCTGGATGGCATCACCAACTCAGTGGATGTGAGTTTGAGTGAACTCCGAGAGTTGGTGATGGACAGGGAGGCCTGGTGTGCTGCAATTCATGGGGTCGCAAAGAGTCAGACATTACTGAGCGACTGAACTGAACTGAATGATGATCTGAGTGTGTGGGATAGAAGAAATGATAGGACATGCTACACGTGGTTTTCTCTCAAATGAATTGTAGAGGCTGAAAAATTTGAGAAAGATGTTCAGAAAAAGAGATGTATTCACAAAGGGGGTGTTCTCAGATACTGGGGACATACATTTAGAGTCATTTATGAGCCAAGTTTCCTTTCCACTGGAAAGGAAGCATATTAATACTTTTGGTCACATGGAAGTGAGTGGGTCAAAAGTTCATCAGAGCCTTTATATATCTATTGAAATAATGGCTTGTTGTCTTGGATTGGGTTCCTGAGCAGCAGACTTGGCCATGGAGAATTGTGCAGGGAAATTTTAATGGGGCGTACTCAGGGAGAGACATACCTGTGTAAGAGGTAGGAAATGGGAAAGACAGGATGGGATAGAGATGCAGACTTGTTTTGCGGATGACACTGAGGGCTTAGCTGCTCCTACAGGTTCTGGAACTTGGAGGTCTGTTTAGATTTGTCTCAAATTGAAAAGAGAGAGGAGTCATTATATTCTGTCATCAGCCCATCAGGTCAGCCTCTGGGAGGCAATTCCCTGGAGCTGACAGCAATAGCCCCAGTGAGGAACAGAGTTGGGAGCACTTGGCCACAGTATTTTCAGAGCTGGAGATGAGTGGGTTGGCCCTGAGGCAGATCACTGGGGAATACATGGTATCCATTAGACTTATTCATGTCCACACAAAGCAGAGTGCTTTATTAAATGGTCCTCAGAGATGAATTTTCTATTAAAGTAAATTGGGAAAACATGCTCCCCTAGAGAACCATATACCATGTCATTATGCTAAAAGTTCTACTCTGCTTAGTTGCTCAGTCATGTCCGACTTTTTGCAACCCCGTGGACTATCACCTGCCAGCCTCCTCTGTCCATGGGGATTCTCCAGGCTAGAATACTGGAGTGGGATGCCATGCCCTCCTTCAGGGGATCTTCCCAATCCAGACATCGAACCCAGGTCTCCTGCATTGCAGGCAGATTATTTACTGTCTGAACCACCAGGGAAGCCCAAGAATACTGGAGTGGGTAGCCTATCCCTTCTCCAGGGGATCTTCCTGACCCAAGAATTGAACCAGGGTCTCCTGTGTTGCAGGTGGATTCTTTACCAGCTGAGCTACCAGGGAAACAAAAGTTCTATTAAGACCTATCAAAACCTAAAACATATTACTGTATGTTCCTCATCTTATTTTACCACAAGAGTCTATTTCGGCATAGTATCAAGTAAATATGCAAAATTAGATTCTATAAAACATTCTTTGAAAAATGTTGATTTACTAGTAAATTACTAGAATGACATCTATTTATTAATAATAGTGTCAGTACTTAGAAAATATTTTATCATTCCAACCACTCTTAAGAATTAACTATCAACAAACATACATAGGCACACACACACGTGTATTTATGATTCTACCTCTCTAATTCATGAGTTGGATGGCTTGGGCTTGTGGAAGAAAGACCGAAGTTAACTCTGTATTCTAACTTAGATTAGCTTTGTTCTATAAAAACTTATCTAGCTGTTCATACATTTTGTTGTTTACTCAACCATCCATTAATTCAGACATTTACTGTGGTCTCAATACCTACTATGGAAGCGAGAAAATAAGCCCCATGGAAGCAGGACCTCTTTTGTCTTGTTAACCACTTCTGCCCTCAGAGTCATGCGCAGGGCTTAGCACCACACAACTCTGCACTGCAGAAGCCTATATCTAGTGGGAACCTTTGTAACAATGAAAGATTTAGGATGAAACATTATGTAAATGATTTTTAAAATCTTTGAAAATTCAGAAGATCCCACACAGATAAAATATGCATTAGATAATTCCCTTCTCATGCATATATAATACTCGGGGCCTTAGAGTAATAATCTGTGGATGTTGTTGTTTCAGTATCATGTTTTAAGGCTGCTAGGAAGTGGGATTGCAGGATGGGAAGGAAAGAGGTGGTTGGTAAGAATTGGCAAATAGCAGTGGGAAAGTGACAACGTCCTTAGTGCTGATTGACATTCTTTCTAGTTTTTTGAACACGTAGTTAAATGTGCTGAGAGAATTTAGGGAGAGTGAATTATAAGATTTGGAATCTATCCTAACCCATAAGTTGATAATGTAATTCTTACTGTATTTTCCCAACCCTCTGGATAGTTCTAGAGCCAAGTCATGCCAGCACATCTGCCAGCAGTGTCTTCCAAAGCTGCTGACCTGATCTCCTCTACTGTGTGGATCTTTTCAAACAGATAATCTCCCTTCCCAATTCCAGGATCTTGGCTTTGGGTTGTCAGCAGCCAATACATTCAAAAACAGATGGCTTAGGATTTAAGGGAATAAACACCTATAGTATGGCCAAGGGCAGAAAATAATCAAAGGTAAGAATAAGAAGATGGTTTGGCAATAAATCCTTGTATATGAAGAAAGGAAACAAAGTAATGGTGATGATATTTGGTCTGATTCACTATTGTCTACATATTATCAGGTAGAAATTTATGTACTATGTTAGAGACCTAAAGTCTAAGTTGGCAGTCTCCTTTGATATTTCTGCTTTTTACTAGATCTGGATGTCAGTTTTCTTCAGGCTATTTGATACTCTGTCTCTCTAATTCATAAAAATGTTGATAAAATTTGGACATAGAAAGTAATATATTAGCAAGTTTTATCTTTCGGATTCATTTGTTACTTTTCTTACTGCCTTAGTATTATTGAAAACTTTTTTCTTGATAAAGTTTTAAATTTTTGTCCTCTTTTTCATTGTTTTTATTTTTTTCAGTAATAAAGCTATATCTGTGGCACTAAGATAACTTCTTTCTCTAAAACAGACTTGAAATTGGACAGCCCAGAATTGAAATTGGACAGCACAATTGACTACTTCTTTATTCTAAATCTCAAACCTTCTGATAGAATTTTTGAATCAGTGAAGATTACTGAGTTTCAACCTTTCCACACACTTGAATGCACTTAAAAATTCAGATTCAGGATTAAGTAGCTAAATAGAACGTAGAGTAGAAGTCAGAGAAATAGTTTTGCCTGGGTACAAATTAAGAATGTTTGGCTAACTGAACTGTTTTCAACGCAGCAACATTTAGTCTTGGGATGAGAATTCACTTAGTCTTTGATACCGTGTGCCTTCTCAGCTCCTACAGAAGGTGGACGGCTAACTCCCAAAAGCTGACACCCTAATTTTCCCTCTGGCTGGCCCTATAATTTGTCTTTAAATAAGCTTTAACTTAAAAAAAATAGCAAAACAGGACTTCTGCAGCCATAAAAAAAATCTATAGTCAATTTTTCTATTCAGTCTTGGATGTCATTTTGCTCTAGCCAACCTGTGGAAGTGACAGCCTTCCTACACTGGTCCTCATTTATCTCCCGCAGAAAAGGTAGTTCCAAATTCCAACCTGTACTCTTCCTCCAATCTCATCTCGCCATATAACTTTTCCTGAGTCATCATAGAAGGAAAAATAAACATAGTTCATGAATTCTTTTCCCTCTTGTGTTTGTGACTTAAGAACTAAGTACCTTCTGATCTAAGAACAAGTGCTTAACTGACAAAGTGGAATTTCTAAACACTTTTCTCAGGGTTTCTTACTAGCTCATATTACCTTCTTCCTTAATCAACAGCTAATTAAAATGGTGAAACTTATTGTTAAAATGATAGATGCCCTGCAGTTTTAGACCATCTTGAAAACTGATTATCAGCTACATTTTCCTAAAACAAACAATAATTCTCAATGTATTTTTAACCAACAGAGCAATTTAGAAACAGTACTAGAAGGTTATATAGACCCATAATTGTGTATCTATGAATATATTTGTAAGAGAAGAGAGTTGAAGGTAAAGTGAAATCATTATCTGTCATTTAAAACTATCTCAAGTCTTGTCTAACACTGTAATATTGAATAAGCACAACATAATGAATAAAAGACTAAAAGCAGTTCTACTCGATCTAAAGATGGTCCATGGGGCAGTGTGCAGAGCTTCAGTGAGTCCTGTCTTCCTGGGAGGCAACCCATGTGGATAAAGAGCACAGGCTTTGCAACCCACCGGCCTTGGAGCAGATACTTATTCTGCTGCTTTTTAGCTGTGTGACCTTGGGCAAATTACTCAGTCTGTCTCTGCCACTTTTTCAAAAGGGAGATACTCATAGCACCAGCCTTATAGGGTTGTGAGCCTTGCATCTGCTGTTACATGCAGTGCCCTAAGAAACACATTTGACATGTGTTAAGTGCTCTCTATGTGCCCCTCTATATCAGACTTTATTTTAAAAATGTAGCAACAGTCTATTAGGAGATAGGAGCACTCTGTAATTGAAATCTAGTAAGTCAGCTTTAAACTGTATCCAATATTAACTCTGATATTTCTGTTAACTCTGACATTTCTGGGCTTCATTTTTCTCTTGGAATTTAGAATGGAAGCTCATCATGTAGTGCCAGGCAGGGAGCAATAACTTTTCCCTTTGGCCCTGTTTCTTCCATTTTACACAGAAAATAAGGCTTAGTTTAAGCTGATACCTCTCAAGGGACTCCTGGGCTGCAACTAAAGCTCAGCTGCTATTTGCAGGGTGACCTAGGATGGTTCTTAGTCTGTGTGGATTTTAAGAGCCTGGGAGGTCTAGATCTGCTTTCAAATAAAAGAGAAGCAGGGGTGCTGGATCAGGTTCACTGTAAATATGCTTTCCCATTCTCCTTTTCTCATTGTATTCCTTCGGTGCCCAAGCTCTAAAGCTAGGCCACTTGATTTATATTTGGAGGTTTTGCATATGATTTTAAAAAGATCAAGTACCAGAAGTGCTGCAAACATCTTACCTATGCCACAGATTTAGACAAGCTCATACAAGTAAACTTTGGTAGCAGTTATTTCAGATGGTGATAATGGGGATGATACTAATCATACCAGTAGCTGCTATTTATTGTCTAGACAATGTACTAGATGTAAGGCATTATCTCAATTTTATTATTATTGTTATTATTTTATTATTACAATAATAATAATTGTTCGCTATAATTATTCACAAATAATTGGTTGCTAAGTCATGTCCAACTCTTTGTGAGCCCATGGATTGCAGCCAGCCAGGCGCCCCTGTCCCCCCACTGTCTCCCAGAGTTTGCTCAAATTCATGTCCATTGAGTCAGGGATGCTATCTTAACCATCTCATCCTCTGCCATCCCCTTCTCCTTTTGCCTTCAGTCTTTCCCAGCATCAGGGTCTTTTCCAGTGAGTCAGCTCTTCCCATCAGGTGGTCTAAGCATTGGAGCTTCATAAAGGAAAGTAAAATCAAAGAGGCTAGTAGTTTTCACAAGGTGACACAGCCAGTGGATGTTTACCAGTCTCTAAAGCCCAGCCTCCTCCACCTATAGTAGCATCATTTTATTTCCCATCAACCATCCACTTACAAATTTCTGCTTGGAAATGCCTTCACCCTTCTCAAAATTGAGATACCTTGTCATCTGCTTTATGTGCCTTTCTCTACTGCTCACTAGTTAATTCATGTTTATATAAATTGCCTTTGTTGACTTCTGGGTTTTAGGTTACTTGCTGCTGTTATTCTAATTTATGCCCTTTCAAGATGCAGCCACAGAATAGAAAAGACCTTGCAAAGCTCATGCATTTCCAGATGAGTTTATAAATAGAAGCAACATCATCCAGTTTCCTGAAATAGACACCAGGAGAGAGGCCATTTTCAGGCCTCTTTCGCCTTGACCTGTCACTTCTTATTGTGTCCTCATTGATGAGTTGAAAGTAATTGATCCCCACTGTCTTTTGATGGTTTACTGGGTGCTGTTTGCTATAAAGAGAAGCAACAGAATCCTGTTAGCTTCTGCCCATTCATCTCTTTTTAGTTGCAAGATAAAGCCACACTAACAGTTTGCAAAAAGACTGTGGAATGGATTTAGCCTGGTTGTATTTAATTCAATAAACATAAGCGAATGATTAGTTAGTGTTTAAGTGTAAAATACCATAGAGCACATTTATAGCTTGAGGTCATATTTAACTCAACAGTTGTGATAATAGTAATTCAGTGCAGTCTTAGACTGAGTCATTCAATAACAGATAAAATGTGCACTTAAAAACTAGCAATCATTAAGTCCCAACTACTTTTTTAAAAAGTCAAAACAAGACATTTTCTAGCATTTCCCGGCTTCTTCTCCATCTGTAATTGTGCAGTGTATATTCTTTTACTCCCTTCCACTCAAAAGTTATTGGTTGGGAATTCATATGAGAAAGATAAAGGAATTTTCAGTCTTCTGATTGGCTGCCTTATTGATCTTGATGCATTAGATTAATGGGACCACGCAGCAGAAAAAGTAAGGGCTTTGGTGGTAAATAGACTTGAGTTGGATTCCTAGTCCATATCTTACTGTTCCTTCATCTTGAAAAAATAGACATAAGAATTCCAACCTTTTGTGGTTATTGTAAGGGTTAAGTGGGATGAGATATGTAACAGGCTAGACCAGCGCGTGTGTGCGCGCACACCCTATGTATATATATATTGCTTGTTATAGATGTGATCTTTCATTTCCCCATATGAAAGATGACATCTATATCACTGCTCACCTTTCCTGGTTCTAAAGAAGCTTGAGTCTCATAGTCATATGAGAATAGAGGTTCCATAGTCAGAGTCCAGACTTCAAGTTCTATGTCTACTGCTTACTTGCTTTTTTTAGCCTAGAGCAAGTGTTTTGAGTCTCCAATTTTTTTATCTGTAAACTACTGATAATAATAGCACCTGTTCTCTAGGGTTGATTTTACATGAGATAACATATATAAAAGGTTTAATACATAAGAAACACTTAATCCAAGTTTAATATTAACATTACTCATGGGAAAGATGATATTCAAAATGACCCAATCTTATAATAACAAATAATGGCCTCTCATGTGACAAGTACAATTCCAAATTTGTTGGCATATTGATTGTAGGACTTTAATAATGTCATCTTTTAGGATTTGAAATAGCTCAGCTGGAATTCCATCATCTCCACTAGCTTTGTTCATAATAATGTTTCCTAAGGCCCACTTGACTTCACAGTCCAGAATGCTGGGCTCTAGGTGAATTATCACACCATCGTGGTTATCCAGGACATTAAGACCTTTTCTATATAGTTCATCTGTATATTCTTCCCACCTCTTCCTCATCTATTCTGCTTTTGTTTTGTCCATACCATTTCTGTCCTTTATCGTGCCCATTTTTGCATGAAATATGCCCTTGGTAGCTCTAATTTTCTTGAGGAGATCTTTAGATTTTATTGTTTTTATTGTCTTTGCATTAAATCATACAGCTCTCTCAATAACTTGATGAGGTAGGTGGTGTTATTTATAAACATGCCCATTTTCAAGATGAAAAAATTGTGTCCAACAGAGAGTAACTTTCCCAAAGGCTCACAGCTAGAAAGTGATAGAGCTGGCATGTGGATTCTGGCTGCTGAGTTTCAGGGTCCATATTCCTAATCATTTGCTGTATTGCATCTACCTCACATGTTATTTTGTAAGAGCTCAGTGTGGTAGGTAGGTAGGGAATGTATGTATCATTGTTTCTTATTTTGTAATGAAGAAACCAAGTATCCAATGGATCAAGCTTGGTGAAACTACTCCTGTCAATCCATGAAATAAAAAAGCCAAACCTTCCTTTGAGGTCCCCAAAGACCACTAAGAATTCCTGACCCCCTATTTTCTGAGCATATGGGGAAGAACGGGGAAAAAATACCTTAACTGAATGTCTTATTTTAAAAATTAACCTAGATGAGCATTTAACTCTAAAATGTAATGTTTATTTGAAAATAAAAAATATACTTAAAATTTCTTTGTGCTTAAGTATAATGGAAACTCCAGGAAGACGTGTTATGTTTTTCCAAGGAATTTTGTGTCTCTTGTTTTGAGAAGTTAGCCTTAAATACAATGATAGTGTTGCCAAATCATAAAAACTCTTGGGCATTAGTAAGACTCTATATAACTTAATGTCAGGGATCTCTTTTTTTATGCTATAAAGATGTCACCTAATTGTGTGCATAACAGAAGAGCCAAGATAAGCAACTTATCCTGGCAGCTATCCTGGTGAAGAAAGACCTCTTTCACTGAACTCCTGAATCCATACATTGATTGCTGAGAAAAACAACTACCAGCACAAGTGGAGTCTTTGCTCAAGGCATCACTCATGGTGAGTGAAAGAGCTCAGGAACCGGCGAGCACACTCTGCCATTGTATCTGCTCCTGCCCTCATCCTGGCTGTTTGAGTTGTGCCAGATAATTGTGTTCCTTTGAGTGCTGTATGCTTCCTCATACTTGGCATCTTTGTACCTATTAGCCCCTTGCCTTGCAGCATCTTTGCCAACTTCGGAATCCAGACTTTTTAACCCCCAAACATTGAGTAAATTCAAATGATTCCTAGTGGAGAAGAGCAAGATGGTGGTGATTTAATAAGTCAGTGTAACAATGTTTATTGACTATTTGTTGTGTCAAACATTATAGAGAGAACATTATAGACATTCTAGATCTGGAGCCTATAAGCTTTAAATTCAGTTTAATAAATAACTATTCAGTATATGTTGAATCAGTGAATTCATTAGGTCTTGGGAAAACAAACATGAGTAAGATGTTTTCCCTCATTTGGAAAACCTTACAGATTGTCAAGGGAACCCAACATACCAACAGAACCCACATTAAAGTGATAAGTGTTAATACCAAATAAAGGCATGATAAGCTCTGTATGCTTATCATGATATGATAACACCACCAACTCAATGGACATGAATTTGAGCAGACTCCAGAAGATAGTGAAGAACAGGAAAGCCTGGTATGCGGTAGTTCATGGGGTCCCAAAGAATCAGACACAATTTAGCAACTGAAAAACTACCACCACAACAAAAGCTCTGTATGGGGCAGAGTGGATGAAAGGCCTAAGAAAACTTGATCATAGGCAGATACAAGGACTCGACCACTGAAGGGAACATACAAGTTTGCCATACAGAAGTGATGAAGACGACATCCCAGAGAGAGAAAAGAGCATGAGCATCCTGCAGTTCAGTGCAGGACTCAGGAAAGGGTTTTGTCAGGAATTATACAAAACGGTTGGAAGGAGATTGAAGAGTGCAACTCATGACTTTTAATTTTGTGATTATACTTCCACGTCTGTGGTCAACAGGTGCTTACTGCTGTTATCTTCAAGGTTAGACACTGGACCACAGTGGATGGAGTACAACTGCTATAAATGGTCATATCTATAGAGCTTACTTGTCCACTGTGCCTCTGTTCTTCATTTACTTTTGAGTCTTGCATTTCTAACTCTTACTGTCAGAACCTTCACTGTATGTACAATCATAGCCACAGATGATACAACTGGTGTGCAGAGGACGTGATATATTGTTTTTGGCTTTCTGTCTCCTCCAACACAGGGCGAGAAGAACATAAAAAGAGGTGGAAATGGACGCTAAGACTCAATGCATAATATCTCACTCACAGAATATACAAAATCTCTTTACACAAAGGAAGTGCCTTTTATGCATCAGGCACAAAGGACTGAAAATATTAAGATGAATAACTTGTGGACCCTGGGTTCAGGCTGTTCTCTTTGTCAGCATAGGAAAAGATGGTTTGTGAAAGACCATGGTGCTAAATGAGGACAGAAATTGAAAAGCTTTATTTACAGAAAATAATTCAAACAAAGAAGTTGGTTTGGAGATCACTAGTAGAATTTACACTTCCATCACCAGAGAACTAACAAAACCCCTCCTTTGTCTTCAAGAATCAGAGATCTAAACACATCCATGGTCAGAAAAGCTCTAGGTCATAAAAAGCAAAAGTATTAGAAAGTGTAATCAGGGAGTACTTAATATAATTTAAACAGAACTCTCCAGCCACTTGCAGAGAAATGTTCTGTTTGATGCCAGGAAGCCTGTTTGGCAGATTGTAATGTCACAAGTAGGGAGAAAACATAAGTCACCTTGAGAACCAATTGAATATAATCAATGATTAATGGCAAATTTGTGGTCCCTTTAATGACCAGAGCTAAATCAAATCAGATTGAACCATAAATTTGGATGCTCTCTGAAATTGGGTCATGTAAAAGTAAGCTTTATGAAGAAGAAAAATCAATTTTGTAATACTACTACAAGCAGAGTCATAACTCACAGCTTGGAGTTTTTTATCTGAGGAGTTTTGACTATCCATTTTACATATTAGCATATATTTAATTGGAATGGCAAAGCTGTTTAGATGTAATCTCAAAGGCTTTTAGTCAACAGCCATACATTTTCTTTTGGTTGATTTTATTTCAGCCACATGCAGTAAAATCAGCATGGATTCAATACTTAAGAGTAGAGATGCTTTAATTATCATTTTAATGAAAGAGATAAGGAAGTAGACTAGCTTAGTTTGCAGTACTCAGGCCTGCTTGAAATTAGTTGAATGGTTTCAGGTCCTCCAGAAGTCTGATGATGTCTCTCATCAGGATGAACTGAGCAAAATTGTAATCATGTTTTGAAAAGTATGTGATTGATCTCAGGATTTATTACCTGTATTGGTAGTTATCTTTGAGGCTGTGGTGTCTATTTATAGCTGAAATTTAGGAGTAAACAAAAATGGCCCTTTACTGTATCAGCAGCCAGTTCAGAAGAGAGTGGGGATACTGGATTTGGGGAAATAGAAATTTGTAGCAAATGCACCCCTCTGCTGCATGATTTGATTTCCCCCAGAATGGTTGTAGTACTTCTGGTCTCACTAACTCCCATGTGCACCCTAAAATGTTTTTCTGGAGACTGCCATAGGCACAAACAGCAGAGAAAAAGGACAGATTACCTGTCTGTTCTCTTCTGGGTTCAGCACTAAGAATCAGAGGTTAAGAGAAGAGTCAGCACAAGGATTAGGCCATCAAGAGAAAACTGGAGATGAAGAAGGGGGACCTTGGGTGGGTGAGGGCAGACATACCCAAAATGCAGTCATTTTTCATCTGTCATTGTAGCAAATGATGTAGAGAAAAACTTCAGTTCAGTCGCTCAGTTGTGTCTGACTCTTTGCGACCCCATGAATTGCAGCACACCAGGCCTCCCTGTCCATCACCAACTCCCAGGGTTCACCCAAACTCATGTCTATCGAGTCGGTGATGCCATCCAGCCATCTCATCTTGTGTCATCCCCTTCTCCTCCTGCCTCCAATCCCTCCCAGCATCAGAGTCTTTTCCAATGAATCAACTCTTCGCATGAGGTGGCCAAAGTACTGGAGTTTCAGCTTTAGCATCAGTGCTTCCAAAGAACACCCAGGGCTGATCTCCTTTAGGATGGACTGGTTGGGTCTCCTTGCAGTCCAAGGGACTCTCAAGAGTCTTCTCCAACACCACAGTTCAAAGGCATTAATTCTTTGGCACTTAGCTTTCTTCACAGTCCAACTCTCACATCCATACATGACTACTGGAAAAACCATAGCCTTGACTAGATGAACCTTTGTTGGCAAAGTAACGTCTCTGCTTTTGAATATGCTATCTAGGTTGGTCATAACTTTCCTTCCAAGGAGTAAGCGTCTTTTAATTTCATGGCTGCAGTCACCATCTGCAGTGATTTTGGAGCCCAGAAAAATAAAGTCTGACACTGTTTCCACTGTTTCCCCATCTAATTCCCATGAAGTGATAGGACCAGATGCCATCATCTTCGTTTTCTGAATGTTGAGCTTTAAGCCAACTTTTTCACTCTTCTCTTTCACTTTCATCAAGAGGCTTTTTAATTCCTCTTCACTTTCTGCCATAAGGGTGGTGTCATCTGCATATCTGAGGTTATTGATATTTCTCCCAGCAATCTTGATTCCAGCTTGTGCTTCTTCCAGTCCAGCATTTCTCATGATGTACTCTGCATATAAATTAAATAAGCAGGGTGACCGGAGAAGGCAATGGCACCCCACTCCAGTACTCTTGCCTGGAGAATTCCATGGACAGAGGAGTCTGGTAGGCTGCAGTCCATGGGATCACTGAGAGTCGGACACAACTGAGTGACTTCATTTTCACTTTTCACTTTCATGCATTGGAGAAGGAAATGGCAACCCAATCCAATGTTCTTGCCTGGAGAATCCCAGGGATGGCGGAGCCTGGTGGGCTGCCGTCTATGGGGTCGCACAGAGTCGGACACGACTGAAGCAACTTAGCAGCAGCAGCAGCAGCAAGCAGGATGACAATATATGGCCTTGGCGTACTCCTTTTCCTATTTGGAACCAGTCTGTTGTTCCATGTCCAGTTCTAACTGTTGCTTTCTGACCTGCATATAGGTTTCTCAAGAGGCAGGTCAGGTGGTCTGGTATTCCCATCTCTTTCAGAATTTTCCACAGTTTATTGTGATCCACACAATCAAAGGTGATACCAGTGACTGACATTTGATTGAAATCTTAAGGTTGTGGTCTAAGGACCACGATAATTAAAGCTGATTCAGTAGAGAGAGAATGGGATTGTAAGGCATCTTTGAAACAGCAAAAATAGGTATGCTATAGAGAAAACAGTCTTCAGCTTTCTGAGATAAACAATGGCACCCCTGCAGATAAGTTGCCTTAGCATGAGATACCAGCATTCACCAAATTGTTCTCACCCCCAAAACTAGAGCAATTCTTGGCACTTTCCTTCTCCCCGCACTCGTCATCTGTCATTACCATCCTTTGGAGGCAGCCTTCAGCCTGTTTCACCAATGCTGTCCTTCTGTTGCATTGCTATCGCCCTCATCCTAGACAGTGGACTACTGTTACTGTCAGTGGGACACTTCAGGGTTTCTTCCCTTGTCTCTCTTCTTGTACTGAAACCAAAACTTAAAGTAAAAATATGATAATGTTCCTTCTAGACTAAAACCCCTCCAAAGATTTCCAGTCTCCAGTAAAATAAAATCAAAGACTTCGGCATGCCTGTATGCTTCCCATGACTTGTCCCGCTTACCTCTTCCAATGCCAATTCCTATTTCTCTCCACCTCATATGGACTCCTTCCCATTCATTCATTGAGCATGACCAGTATGTTCCCCACTCAGAGCCCTTGCACTTGTTTGTCCGTCTTCTTGAAATATTGTCACTCCAATAATGTTATATCATTCATGTCTCTGCTCAGAAGTGATCTCCCCAGAGAAGCCTTCCCCAATCTCCTATTCAGTCCCCCACCCCACTGCACTCAGAATTATTTCCTTACTCTGCTTTTATTAAACATTATGACATGTAAATAACTGATTTGACACTGTATCTTTTTTATTTAGCACTTTTGCTTATCACTCACAATCTCCTTTGGAATAATGACTTCATCTTCATCACCTAGAATAGTACATGTCACACAGTAAAAAATAAATGTTTATGGAATAATTTTGAATAAAGAAATGTATGAATTCTCACTTAAAATGAAGCCTGTTTCACTGTTGTGTGTTAACTGCCAGGATTCTCATAGGCAATCAAGTTTCAGAACCATGACTTAGGTAATACAGCAAGAAGGGCAATGTATTACATAATCTACCAACATAACTTAATCATTCTGGTTGTTCCAGTTGTGCTAAAGAGGCTCCTCTGTGTTTTGACTTCACCATGGAGATTTATAATAGCTAGTTTATGTTCATGAAGACACAGAACATTATCCACACATAGATATGCTTTGATCCACTTTGGTCTATTTTTAAAAATTAAATATTTTTTATTTTCCAGAACTGTCTTTTATCTTTTTCCAACTCCAAATATGAGAGATTCTGTAATTCCAGATCCAACATTGACTGCAGTATTAAATCTTTCCTTCCTTTCTTCTTGGAGTAGTACCTTAAGTGTTCTTTCTGTTGTAGACAGCTTAAAATAGAGTTACACAGAAGATCACAGCAGCAGTAAACTTGAAAAGGATTCTAACCATGGCATAAAAGGAAAAGCACAGTTCAGAGGGAAATTGCCAGAACATAGAAGAGAATTTACTTTCTACAGAGAGATATTTTTGGAACGTTCTATGGCAGTGTTTGGGGGATCTGACTGCCTGGCAATATCCATCATGCCACAGAAAATTTATCATTCTCAGAGATAGAAGACAAAGATACTTGCATGAGGTGATTTTAAGATTCTAAACATCCTTTGTTATTATTTTTTTCTTAAAAATTATTTTCACTTTGTATTTAGGCAGTACATACCAGAACAACATTTCAATACAGTGTTGGTGGGAGGAAAGGAAAGCTGGAAATTAAACTAGAAGCCCTAGATTTAAATGATTTGCTCTTCTACTTAGAGCTGCATGAACTAAACTATTCAATATGGTGAACAGAGATGCTTGTTTGTCACCATTCCGTTTGCCCCTTCTTCCTGGGAACACAGCCCTTAGTCGCTTGTTCTGAATGGCCACGTGACCACAGTTTTTGCTGTATTAATTTTCTAGTGCTGGTGTAACACAGTACCACAGACTGGGTGGCTTAAGCAACAGAAATGGATTTTCCTACAATTCCGAAGTCTAGAAGTTCAAGATCAATGTGTTGTCAAGTTTGGTTTTTATAAAACCCCTCTCCTTGGCTTGTAGAGAGTCATCTTTCCCCTTCCTGTGTCTTCATGTCGTCTTTCCTAAATGTGTCTCTTTGTCCAGATTTCCTCTTCCTGTAAGTTGATTAGTCATATTGGGTTAGGGTGCATCCTAATGACCTTGTTGTAATTTAAAGTCACATTCTTGCTGCTATCAAAAAGTCTATAAACAATAAATGCTGGAGAGGGTGCAGAGAAAAAGGAACCCTCTTACACTGTTGGTGGGAATGCAAACTAGTACAGCCACTATGGAGAACAGTGTGGAGATTCCTTAAAAAACTGGAAATAGAACTGCCATACGACCCAGAGATCCTACTGCTGGGCATACACACTGAGGAAACCAGAATTGAAAGAGACACATGTACCCCAATGTTCATCGCAGCACTGTTTACAATAGCCAGGACATGGAAGCAACCTAGATGTCCATCAGCAGATGAATGGATAAGAAAGCTGTGATACATATACACAACAGAATATTACTCAGCCCTTAAGAAGAATGCATTTGAATCAGTTCTAATGAGGTGGGTGAAACTGGAGCCTATTATACAGAGTGAAGTAAGCCAGAAAGAAAAACACCAATACAGTATATTAACGCATTTCTATGGAATTTAGAAAGATGGTAACAATGACCCTATATGCAAGACAGCAAAAGAGACACAGATGTAAAAAACAGACTTTTGGACTCTGTGGGAGAAGGTGACGGTGGGATGATTTGAGAGAATAGCATTGAAACATGTATATTATCATATGTGAAATAGATTGGCAGTCCAGGTTCGATGCATGAGGCAGGGTGCTCAGGGCTGGTGCACTGGGATAACCCTGAGGGATGGGACGGGGAGGGAGGTGGGAGGGAGGGTCAGGATGGGGAACACATGTACACCCATGGCTGATGCATGTGAATGTATGGCAAAAACCACCACAACACTGTAAAGTAATTAGCCTCCAATTAAATAAAAAAAAAAAACAAAGTCACATTCTGTGATACTGAGGTTAGGACTTCAGCATATGAATTTTGGGAGGGATGCAGTTCAGCCCATAATATTCAACAACAACAAGCAGAAGGAATTGTGTGCAACTTTGATCTCACCCTCATAAAAGATGCTTGTCCTAGACTTGCTTTCTCTTTTCCCTTCACTGCCTAGAAACAGCCATGTATAAGATCACCTTAAAGGCCCACTTGGGTTGGGGACTTGGTTACAGGAATTGCCGAGATGTCTTCTCAGGTAGAGCCTTCATTCTCACTTTGTAATATGCTGGAAAGAGAAATAGTCTTGAATTATTTGACGTCATCCCACTGATGTCTGTTGTTATAGTAACTCATTGTTGACTCTCACATATTTAACTGATTCATGTAAGCCCAGCTTTTCTCATCTCAAAAGATGGGAATAAGGAACTTGCTCAGACTGTTGTGATGAGAGGTAAAGTCTATCTATGAAAGTGCCCAACATTGCAATGAAGCTAAAATTATAGTGGGAATGATTTTCTGCATTCTACTTGGAGAAAATCCCCATTGTGTTTAATGGTTGTAAAATTGCTGTATAAGTTAAAAATCATCTTTCAGATTTAAGGATTTAATTTTATTAACCCATTCATCTCTAAACTCTGATTATTGAATTTAGCAACAGGCTTCAAGAGGTCTTTGAAAGCTGAATTTTTAGCATGTGTGGTTATTTTTCTTCTTCAGAGGGTTCATTGGCTTCATAAGATTCTCCAATTCATTTCTGATTAACAGTCCCTGAATGGTGTACCTTATCAGGGTGGATAACATCCAGGGTCTCTGAGGGATTGGCCCAAAGGTGGTGCTATGCTAAGTCACGTCAGTCGTGTCCGACTCTGTACAACCCCATAGACGGCAGCCCACCAGGCTCCCATCCCTGGGATTCTCCAGGCAAGAATACTGGAGTGGTTGGCTGTTTCCTTCTCCAATGCATGAAAGTGAAAAGTGAAAGCGAAGTCTCTCAGTCATGTCTGACTCTTTGTGACCCCATGGACTGCAGCCCACCATGCTCCTCCATCCATGGGATTTCCCAGGCAAGAGTACTGGAGTGGGTTGCCATTGCCTTCTCAAGGTGGTGCTAGCAGATAATAATATAACCCTAGAGAACCAGAAGGACCAGTACTGGAAGGGGATGATAGGAGTTGAGGGAAGGCCTCACAAAATCATTCAGTTCAGTTCAGTTCAGTTCAGTCACTCAGTCATGTCCGACTCTTTGCGACCCCATGAATTGCAGCACGCTGGGCCTCCCTGTCCATCACCAACTCCTGGAGTTCACCCAAACTCATGTCCATTGAGTTGGTAATGCCATTCAGCCATCTCATCCTCTGTTGTCCCCTTTTCTTCCTGCCCCCAATCCCTCCCAGCATCAGAGTCTTTTCCAATGAGTCAACTCTTCACATGAGGTGGCCAAAGTATTGGAGTTTCAGCTTTAGCATCAGTCCTTCCAAAGAACATTTAGAATGGACTGGTTGGATCTCTTTGCAGTCCAAGGGACTCTCAAGAGTCTTCTCCAACACCACAGTTCAAAAGCATCAATTCTTCGACACTCAGCTTTCTTCACAGTCCAACTTTCACATCCATACATGACCACTGGAAAAACCATAGCCTTGACTAGATGGACCTTTGTTGGCAAAGTAATCTCTGCTTTTGAATATGCTATTTAGGTGGGTCATAACTTTCCTTCCAAGGAGTAAGCGTCTTTTAATTTCATGGCTGCAATCACCATCTGCAGTGATTTTGGAGCCCCCAAAAATAAAGTCTGACACTGTTTCCACTGTTTCCCCATCTATTTCCCATGAAGTGATGGGACCGGATGCCATGATCTTCGTTTTCTGAATGTTGAGTTTTAAGCCAATGAAAAAACTCTCCTCTTTCACTTTCATCAAGAGGCTTTTAGTTCCTTTTCACTTTCTGCCATTGATCCTAAAAAGAGAGGTTAGGAAAGGAGGAAGGTGGAGATGGAGGGATGGATAGATTCTTGGGAAACTGCCGTGACTTCCCATCTTTGCCTCAGGGTTTACCTGTCCCAATGACCCTCTTCTGGCCTCCCATCATTTATGTGCTGGGTATCATCACAAAGATGCTATGAAAGGAACCTAGAGATTTTCTAGTTCAACATCCCCTTGTGTAGGCTGAGACCTATAGAACTGAGAGCATGGGAAAACATGGAAAAGTTGTATCTAAGATCACACAGTTAGTCAACATAACCAAGCTAGAATCTGGCTCAGCTATGCTTGGTCCACTATGCTACATCCTTTTTTCTTTCTTTTTTTTTTTAGCAAAAGAATTTAGTTTATTTTTTAAAATTTATTTTTTTTTATTGGAGGCTAATTACTTTACAATGCTGTAGTGGTTTTTGCCATACTTGACATGAATCCGCAACGGGTGTACATGTGTTCCCCATCCTGAACCCCCCTCCCACCTCCCTCCCCATCCTATCCCTCTGGGTCATCCCAGTGCACCAGCCCCGAGCACCCTGTCTCATGCATCGAACCTGGACTGGCGATCTGATCCTTTTCAATGTTATTCCCAAAGGGATGGACAATCCACTGGGTCCCTCCAATAGGAGAAGAGCAGCACTCTACCTCTCACTTTCTCCTCTTCTACATCCTCCTGTACTTCTTCCATCTTTATTTTCTATTTTTACCAAAGTTAAACATGTCTAGAATTTGAAGAGTCAACCAGTGCTACACAAGGTTGGTTGTAAACCACAGCAGCTCCCTACTTTCCTTTACTCCATTCCTCTTTCTATAACAGAAACCACTTCCTCTTTTAGCTGATTATTTTGGTATTGTTATTCAGTTCTCTCAGAACCAAATTACTTCTTTTTTCCCCAATTTTGGGCATCATCTGTTGACTTCCCTTTTGAAAGATGAGGTTTCAGCACTCTTTCTCCTCACTGCTTCTCACCATACATTCATACTCTTCTTCCCTATCTTCTCAATACACTGGAATTTTTGTTATATTAATATACCATAATTGCTTTATTATAACTCAAGCTATAAAACGTGGCAATCAAGAGCATGGAATCTGGAGCCAAATGCACGTGTTCAAAATCCACCTTTATATCATTTATTAGCTGTGTGACCTTGGACAAGGGACTGAATTCTGTGCTGGAGTTACCTTTGCTCTACAATGGGGAAATATCAATGCTGGTACTCAGTTCACAAGTTTGATATGAGAATTAAGTGAATTAACATAGACAGTTTTTAAAATCATGATTACACTTGAAAGTAATATGTAAATATTTTCTTCAGAACTGAGCCTTGTAACATATGATTACTTTTTTTCCCCTGCAGATTGTTTCCCCTATAGTTAATATTCATCTTTTTTCATATGAGTAATTTAACTCCAAATCTTCAAAGTTGTCTACTTCTTCCCTTAAAGTGTTCAGATGCATCTCGTAGGCTGTTGATTTCATCATCCTTAGAAGTCTTCCTGGGAATTCTGGTACTACTCCAATATGGGCTGGTCACTTTCCATGTCTATATCACAGCTGTCATATTGGGATACCATTTCACTTTTGTCCTGGGGATTCTTTTAGCTTCTGTCAGTTTGGACTGCTTGTTTCCTGCATGCCATGTCTTTTAACTTTCTCTTTAGGAAGAGTACATATGAGAGAACCTTAGGAGCATTTATGTCATGTATGCTAAGTTGCTTCAGTCATGTCCAACTCTGTATGACCCTATGTACTGCAGCCAACCAGACTCCTCTGTCCATGAGATTCTCCAGGCAAGGTTACTGGAGTGGGTTGCCATTTCCTACTCCAGGGGATCTTCCTGGCCCTGGAATGGAACCTTTCTCTCTTATGTTTCCTGCATTGGCAGGCAGGTTCTTTACCACTGACACCACTGGGGAAGTCATTCATGTCATAAAATGTTTTAATTATAATCTAATTCTTGATAGATAGTTTGGTACACTTAGATTCTGTATTGAAAATAATTTCCATCCAGAATTTTGAACACATTCTTTAATGGCTTTCTGAGTGCTACTTTTGAGATTTCAAAGTCTTCTGATTCTCATAGTTTTATGTGTGTGTGAGATCTACTTATTTTGTCCAGAATCTCATAGGATTTTTTTCCCCCAGGTATTTTAAAATATGATAATGTGCTTGTGCTTTGGTGTAAGTTTCTTTTTTAAATCCATTGTTCTGGGAATTGATAGATGCCTTCAGTATA
The DNA here is from genome assembly GCF_055505025.1 of Bos grunniens. Lineage (NCBI taxonomy): Eukaryota > Metazoa > Chordata > Mammalia > Artiodactyla > Bovidae > Bos > Bos grunniens. The sequence goes on from NC_141170.1 coordinate 76,806,294, forward strand.
TAAACCCAAATATTTCCTTCAGTTCTAGGATATAATCTTGATTTATGTATATACATAAGTATGAATGTTCTTGTTTTGATTATTTTATTTCCTCTGTTTTCTCTGTTCTCTCTTCCTGAAAATCCAATTATTCAGACTTGGGAACACTTAACTTGTCCTCTAATTTTCTAAATTTTTTGGCTTGTTTTTTCGGAGTCTTTTGACTTTATAAATATTATTTATTCAAACCATCATATTTTAAATTTCCAAGTACTCTTTTGGTCCCTGTTGCTCTTTGTTTCATTAAATTCTATTCTTTGTTCCTGGTTACAGTATTATTTGTTCCTCATGGACAGACTGGGTTCCACAAAGCCATATTTATCAAAGCCAAATTCATCACATTTCACTTGAAGGATGAAAAGCTGACTGCAAGCATTCCGACAGCTGAGAGGAAGGAATAGAAAAGGGATCCATCATCCGCTGTGCACAACAAATCCATGTGGTCCTCCTGTTTTCATAGTGGTACTTGAACTGCATTTTTACCTGGTATCATCCACTCTAGGGACTTTTTTTTGTCATCTCCAAAAAATAAAACTGCAGACTTTGCTGAGGTAGGGGAGGGAAGATACTTGGCAGCCCAGATTGGGGAAAGAGATCCAATAGCTTCATAAATGTATTTTACATCAGCTTGCTTTTTTTCATCCCATGATTCATCCCCACATTTGGAGGTAATTGATAGTGCCAGTTCCTGGCCCTTCGGGAGTTGTTGTGTGATTGTTGTCTTATTTCCCACCTGTTTTTCTCATCTGTAGATGAGAAACACTTAGGTGTTAGTTTTTTTCTTTCCTGTTCGAGTGGAGCTTTAGGAGAAAGCAAAAGTGAGTATGAAACTACTTCCTTGGAATGGAAAACTGTGATCATCCTTTGTGAGTAAATTTACCTGTAGAGAGGGATCAGAATCATTTCTACCGAGATTTACCCAGAGGTCAGGCATTCACTCTTTATGTGACTTAGTGAGTTTTTTTTCATCTTTTCTTTCCTTATATATAGTAGGGGATAATATCCCTATATGAGGCTATCTGAGAAGATCAAATGAGGTAGGGTATGCAAAGTTCTTAGCAGTGTCTCGTCCATATTAGTCACTCAGCAAACATTAACTTCTTCAAATCCTTTAGAATGAGACCACAAAACAATTTTTAAAGGACAGAGGTTAGTTCTTCTTCGCCTTTTCTAATGATAACCTTAAGAACTTATTTGCTGTTGGGGGTGTCTATAATTTCCTTGGTTCTGTCTCATCACAACAAAAATTTGAAGCAATGGACCAGTGTTACAGCTCAGTTTTATTTAGCAAGTAAAGGAAAATACATCCTCGAGGAGTGAGGGCATGCTGACCCAGACCCAAAAGATGTGAAGAGAAGAGTGGCTCCCAGCCCTATTTTGGCTCCTCTTTTTATATGTTTTTTCTCCTACCCCTGGGTCTGCCCTATGTAAACTGGGCTAGCTAGGAGTGCTGTTTGTTTTGCTTGAGGTCCTCACTCCAGTCCTCAGACCTTTCTTTGTTCTATTTTCACAGGCTTTTCCCTTCTTTGTTTTTTAGCCACTGCCATTTTGAACTCCTTTTTCCTATTCTAACTACCTAACATTTCCCAAAGCTGCCAGAATTACTAGGTTTATAGTGTGCTTCCATATTCAATTCAGTGTCAGGACAACTTTTTTATTTATACCTGTTTTGTACATATTAAGATTCTCACTATTTGTAGGGCAGCAAGGCTAAGTACGGAGAAGGCAATGGCACCCCACTCCAGTACTCTTGACTGGAAAATCCAGTGGACAGAGGAGCCTGGTAGGCTGCAGTCCATGGGGTCGCTAAGAGTTGGACACGACTGAGCAACTTCACTTTCACTTTTCACTTTCATGCATTGGAGAAGGAAATGGCAACCCACTCCAGTGTTCTTGCCTGGAGACTCCCAGGGACAGGGGAGCCTGGTGGGCTGCTGTCTATGGGGTCTCACAGAGTTGGACACGACTGAAGCGACTTAGCAGCAGCAGCAGCAGCGAGGCTAAGTAAGGGCTCCCCCAGGTGGCACTAGTGGTAGAGAATCTGCCTGCCGATGCAGGAGATGAGGGTTCGATCCCTGGGTCAGGAAGATCCCCCGGAGAAGGGAATGGCTACCACTCCAGTATTCTTGCCTGGAGAATCCCATGGACAGGGGAGCCTGTCAGGCTACAGTCCATAGGGTCGCACAGAGCCAGACTCGACTGAAACAACTTAGCATGCACGCATGCATGCAAGGCTAAATAAAACGCAGGCCCGACCTCAGAGACCTCATAACAGAAAGCCTGAAATGGAGAGTTTATTGTTTGGAACAGGCTTTTTCAAATTCCAAATAGGCTAATAAAGACTCTATTAGGAAAACATAGACTCCCTCCTGGGAAACAAGACGCTGTGAAGCAGCCTGTATTTACATGCTGTTGGAGAGTTGGTACATTTGTTTTGACTTTCTCTAATTAAATTGTAAAGATTTTCTTCAGGTGAAGGATTCTATTTCCTTTCCTGTTATACACATTCTGAGTACTGGAGGGATTTTGAATATCCTTGTTTCCCATCATCATGTTAGTCGCTCAGTTATGTCTGACTCTTTCTGACACTATGGACTGTAGCCCGCCCAGCTCCTCTGTCCATGGGATTCTCCAGGCAAGAATACTGGAGTGGGTTACCATGTTTCCTCCAGGGGATCTTCCCCACCCATGGATTGAATCCGGGTCTCACACATTGCAGGCAGATTCTTTACCATCTGAGCCATCAAGGAAGCATGTCATAGGTCCAACAAGATGTCAAGAGCCAAGGTTCAGATCTGTTCTCTGAATTTCACACCTGCCATCATCCTGTCTGAAGCAATATCTCTGCATAGCTCTTCATTTGTGTTCTTCTAGTGCCCCTCACCTCTTTTGACCTTGATAAAAATGATGCTTTTTTCTTTTTCCCTCAGCTGGATGCCTTGGAGTTCCTCCAGTGAATACATTCATGTGACCATGACAGCAGAGAATATCTTTGTGAATCTAGAGGACTGACTGACCAGGTAAGAATCAGGTCTTCCCCACTATGCTCTGAGTACATTTTACTGACGAATTTAAATTTTTGACACCAGAAATCATGTTCACACATGTTTATGCTTAAGAGTGTAAACTCATGTTTAATTGCAATGGTATAATAGGTAAGTGGCACACTCAGAGTTTTCCAAGCTGAATCTGGTAGACTGGATTATCCGGCTTGACTTCCCCTCTCCCCGTTGTGTAATAGCTGTACTGTGCATCCATGGGCCTTCCTAGGCCCCATGGTGGGTGGCATGTATGTCCCTAAACTTTGTTTGGGCTTGGCCACAGGAATATTAGTGGATGTAAAATTCCGTGGATGGAGGAGCCTCATAGGCTACAGTCCATGGGGTCTCTGAGAGTCGGACTGAGAGACTTTACTTTTTTCACTTCGTATGATATGGTTAGGATCTGGAAATCTGCTATACAGTTGGCTTAGTCTCCTGGGTTTCTGCTCTTCCCATGAGGAGGAGGTATTGCGGGAAGCTCTCCTTTTATCCCAGGCTTAGTCACTCTGGTTGACATGCAGACTTGCAGACTGACACGAAAGCAGCTCAGCTGACTTGCAGATGCATAAGTGAGAAATCGATGTTTGTTATTATAAATTTTTGAGTTTCGTGTTATTGTAAGTTCTGTGATGCACCGTTATTGAAAACATTGCAGGCTAAGGCTAATAAACCTCTAATAATATGCATCTTCAGTTGCTAGCATGGCTGATAGTGTGGATTTATCCCTCAAAAGGTCTCTGTGTTACATGCAATCAAAGTACTGTGGCTTTCCCCGACATTGTTTTTGAATGATGACCATATTGAATGCCTTTCTTATTAATGTATTCTTTCTCTACTGATCTCTAAGTTCTATGAAGTCAACAATTATATCTGATTTATTTCTTATTATACCCCAGTGACTGTCGTGATACCTAACACACAGAAAGTACTCACTTAATAATAATTAAATGAATGAGTAAATAAAAATGTAAGAAAGCTATGTATTCCGCCATCAGAAAAATGAACGTAAAAATGTACATGAAAACTGGCCTGGAATATGTAAGGGCACATAAGATTTTATGAGCGATTCCTAGGCTGAAACTTCAGAACTCGTGATCAAGATAATGTAGAAGCATTTCAGACAGCAGAGGTTGAAAATCCCCTATATTTTGCTCTGGTATTTTAAGAATGGATATCTATACACATTGGCAAGACTCAGGAATTTTCCAGGGGACAGGTGATTTGGCCAGATGAGTCACTTTTCTGGTCATGCTGTGTATCCTTCTGTGTGTTATTTCATCTTTCAATCATTAAGTCAGCTAAGGGATAGAACAGGAATAAAAGGCAAAGGACTCAAAGGTCACTTTTCTAGGACCTAGAAGAAGGGATAAAATATGACCGGAAAAAGTTAACAGTATCTACCAGCGGTCAGCCATGTAGATGATGTAATGCATTATATATGGTGAGTGTGAAGCTGAGGGCCAGGAACAGAAGGGAGAAGAGTAATAGGCAGGTCATTCTTTGAGGGTATTTGTGTCTATACAGAAAATGTAAGAATGTCCTCATTCTTAATTTTCAGGGTGTGCCTCTTCGAAGCAGGCTCTTCCCAGTCACACTGGGAATGCAGAGGCAGCTCAGCAGACTGACTGGAATTTATGCTAGGACCATTTGTGAGAATTAAATCCATTTAAACTTGGATGGAGGCGATTTCATATGTGGCTGGCCCCATGGAAATGGAGAGATAATTTTAAGCGTGGGTGGGATGGGGTTGGGGGTGGGAATTCACAGGGAAGATGAGTGAGCTGCAGGCCAATGAGTGCTTTCTTTCTGAAGTCATCTTTTAATTATCCAATTTGTGATGAGTCATTTGCTTTTTTGTTTTACGGGTCTCAGAATGAGCTGGCTGGTGGTTTGATTTTGACTTCTATGGTTGGGAGTCTTATGATTTCTCCACTTTTATAGGTCCTTCATTGTTACTCTCTGGGTGACTTGTGTGAAGTGAACAAAAGAGCTAGGGCAGAGGTAAAATAGATTCACACACTGAAACAGGAAGATACGGTCTGCTCCTCTTGGTGTGATTTTAGACAAGGTACTTGTTTTCTCCAGACAAGGCCTTTCCTGACCCTTGAGATTATAGCCCTCATTACTTACATACCTTGTTCCGGTTGAGATGATTCTTGACACCATAGGTCCATGGGAACCCAGCCATTTGTTGAATGGCGGTGACTGAGACGTCTGTTCAAGCTCATTTATAATTTTAAACTCTTAGCAAGCCAAAAAAAAAAAAAACCTAAAACCACCTTTTCCTTTTATCTCAAAGAGTGAGAAAATTTATGGAATTGGCTGATATTCCAGCAGTCTGTAGGCTTCAGTGTTGTATTTCATTATGAACAATGGAGTAAAAGTGATATTAAAAACAGTCTTTAATACTAGACCCAAGCTCCAACTCCACAAGCTTACCTACATTTTGTTAAGTTTATAGAATATTTGTATTTATCACTGGAAAAATTCCCCAAATGTTTTACATAATAACATCTCATTTAAATTCAATGCTTGACCTTAGCAGGAGGAAAAATTACAAATTTTCCATCAGTTTTCCAGATACTAAGGAATATATTGTAGTGCTAACTAAAACAAAAAATAATCATGGAAATCTTTTAAAACTGCTTCAAGTGCATTTTTGCCTTATTGGACAGACGATTGAATACAAGTTATTCCTTCCATAACAACCCATCATAATTCTTATGCTCATAATTATCATAATGGACCATAAAAGAGCATGGTTTTCTTCCACCTGTATTGCTGATTATCAGCTCTGTTTTTCTTCCTATGTATACTTTTGTACCTAGTTTTCTATATTTAGGAAAGGTCAGATGAGCAAGTTGTTAGAATGGTATGTAAATTAAGAGTTAATAGGGTATGAACTGATTTATATTAGGAACTTTAGAATGCTTCTCATTATCTGTTAGATCTTTGCTATTTACGTTTTGATTTTCCAAAGTCATGTTCTTGGTATGTGAAGTTTGCATTGTATATGTATATGTATATATTCCAATGTATATATATGTACATACAAGTGCGTGTGCTTATGTGTGTACCTGTGTATTGGGATCCAACATGGCATATGGTCATTTTATTAACAAACAGACCTTGACCAAACCCTGATAGTACTCCATTATAACTGTGTGACCTTGGGCAAGTTTCTTGTTCTCAACCTCACTTTCCTCAATGTTTAAATGGGAATAGCGATATTTATAGCACCTAGGACAATATTGGAGACATGGCGTTGTAAAAACATTAATTCCTTTTCTGCTGTTCTTTATAAGAATAGATGGTCTAGTCTTTTCATTGTGTATCTATTATCAAAGTCAATGTTACTAAAAATATTGAACTTGTTTGCTAGTATAATTAAAAGTGGCACAGTGATTTCTTTAATTCAGTAATTTTCTGCCAGTTTGTTTGGAAAGCTTTATCCAAGAATTGTAAATACATGGTGTATATCCCACCTTTTTTCTCCCATAATTGATACTGATTCTCTTTTCCACTGAACCTCAAAGTCGTTCTCAACACAGTGCCAGCTTATACAACCAATCCACCAGAACTGGCACATAGGATGAAACCTAAATCCTTGATTTAGTCACTAGATTGATGATTTCCAAAATCATAATTTTCACTGGTTAAAAAAAGCAGGTGAATTGAAAAGTAGACAGAAGAACTTCCCCTAATGTGTTAGTGGGTGGTGACTAGAGAAAACTCAGGTCCTGTTTTGGAAGAGAAATACTTAAAACAGCACAGAGAGGATGTGAAGGTCTGAACATTTCTCATTACTCCAGGCAGCATCCTCAGGCACAATGCCAAGAAAATAAGCTTGCTCAGCCCTGACGCTGGTAGCAAGTCCATCAACTATTCTTATCAGCCCTTCGTCTGAAAGGTAGTCCTGTTTTCACATTCATCTCACACCTTAGATGTTTTTTTGTTTTATTGGGGGAAGGGGTTCTGTTATTGAAGAGATAATATTTTTCATCTTTCAATCCAATCTAGTGAGCACATATAAAAAACACCTACTGTGTGTCAATTCATTCTGTATCCTTGAGGCTATCTCAGCACTGGAGGTGCTAAAATGCAGGTGGAGATGTGTACCTGCGGACGCATCGACCATGTTGACTTTGATATTTCCGTGAGAGAGGAAGAGCAGTCATCCTTCCCAGAATTTATTATCTTGTCTTTTTACCCTGTTCCTACTATCAAACTAATTACTGCTAGAAATATTGAACTTATTTGCTTTATAATTAAAAATGGTGAAGTGATTTATTTACTTTCTGCCAGTTTATTTGTTTGCACTGCTTACAAGAATTGTAAAGTACAAGGTATATATGCCACCTTTTTTTTTTTTTTTGTCTCTTTTTTGAGTTGGTAGCCATCTAGATGGTTGACTTCCTAACGAGAGGGAATGGAAAAGCTCTCTTAGATGTTACAAAATGTTTGCTGACTTACACCGTCTTCATGAGCATTGCCCCCTTTAAAGCGTCAGTCAGCTGCAGAACCTAAGCAGACTCTCTTGGATCTGCAGTGTGCCCCTGCAGAAATGAATTCTGTAGCTCCTTCTTTTGGACTGATCTTCAAATTTATTTGGAAAGCCTGTTATTGCCAGGGAGTGAGCTAAGCACTGAGATACGGAAGAAAACGAGATCTCTGACTGCCTGAGCAGCTCACAGACCAGGGAGGGGCCCAAGATGTAAATGAGTAATTAGCATAAAATGGAGTCACCAAGAGGCCATGGTTTCTGAATTGACACTGGATGGATGATCTGACACTCATCAGGTAGAGATAGAAATGGGATAAGGGCATTCCAGGGGAAGGGATTTCAGAAGGAGACAGGAAGTTAGTAAGCATCAAGAGCAATTTATAAAGTAACAGGGTCATGAATTATCTGTTGTGCTAGTACTTGTGGGATCAGAGGAGGGAAGATAACAGGAATGAGTCAAAATGGAATTGGAACTGAGGTTCAAGTCATGAGATGTGTTGAAGTTCAAGTCAGAGCATTTTTATTTTAACCGTAGGTAAGGAAGCTGCTCCAAAAATCACTCTGGGAACAGCATGATATTAATGGTCAGCATTTGAGCGTATCTATATCACTTCAGCTAAATGATGTTAAGCTGGTTCTTCTATCATCCCCATTTTACAGGTTATAAAACTAAACCTTAATTTAGAAAGATTCAGTTCAGTTCAGTTGCTCAGTTTTGTCTCTTTGTGACTCCATGGACTGCAGTATTCCAGGCCTCCCTGTCCATCACCAACTCCCGGAGCTTACTCAAACTCATGTCCATCGAGTCAGTGATGCCATCCAACCATGTCATCCTCTGTTCTCCCCTTCTCCTCCTGCCTTCAAACTTTCCCAGCATCAGGGTCTTTTCCAATGAGTCAGTTCTTTGCATCAGTTGGCCAAAGTATTGGAGCTTCTGCATCAGTCCTTCAAATTAATATTCAGGGTTGATTTCCTTTAGGGTTGGCTGGTTGGATCTCCTTGCTAGTTTAAGGAACTCTCAAGAGTCTTCTCCAACACTGCAGTTCAAAAGCATCAGTTCTTTGGTGCTCAGCTTTCTTTATGGTCCAACTCTCACATTCATACATGACTACTGGAAAAACCATAGCTTTGACTATATGGACCTTTGTTAGTAAAGTAATGTCTCTGCTTTTTAATATGCTGTCTAGGTTTGCCATAGTTTTCTTCCAAGGAGCAAGCATCTTAGAAAGTGAAAGTGAAAGTCGTTCAGTCATGTCCAACTCTTTGCAACCCCATGGACTATACAGTCTGTGGAATTCTCTAGGCCAGAATACTGGAGTGGGTACCCTATCCCTTCTCCAGGGGATCTTCCCAACCCAGGGATCAAACCCAGGTCTCCCGCACTGCAGGCGGATTCTTTACCAGAAGAGCCACAAAGGAAGCCCAAGAATACTGGAGTGGGTAGCCTATCCCTTCTCCAGGGGATCTTCCCCACCCAGGAATCAAACTGGGGTCTCCTGCATTGCAGGCGGATTCTTAACCAACTGAGCTATTTATTAGGTAATTGTTTTCGGTTATAAAACTAGTGAATGTCATATCCAGGATATGAAAAACTTTGTTTGTGGGCTCTGAACCTATGAAATGGGAGAAGACTAGAAACAAGATGTTTTAAATGGAAATTTTGTTCAGTCACCAAGTTGTGACTGACTCTTTACAACTCCGTGGATTGCAGCATGCCAAGCTTCTCTGTCTTTGACTATCTCCCAGAGTTTGTTCAAATTCATGGCCATTGAGTCGGTGATGCCATTCAACCATCTCATTCTCCATACACCCTTCTCCTTCTGCCTTCAGTCTTTCCCAGTATCAGGGTCATTTCCAGTGAGTCATCTCTTTGCATCAGGTGGCTGAAATATTGGTGCTTCAGCTTCAGCATCAGTCTTTCCAGTGAATATTCAGTATTGATTTCCTTTAAGATTGACGGGTTTGATCTCCTTGGAGTCCAAGGGACTCTCAAGAATCTTCTCTAGCACTAATTGCAGTATAATATTTCAAGCAGAGGATGAGACAGCTGAACACCAGTACAGTGGTGATGTGATGAGATTAAGGCTCCGGTGTGGTATATTTCAAGGGTGGATACTCCTCTGTCATTCTAGAAAGCCTAAGGAATCATATTCCCATTATTTTAAATTCACTCCTGTTTAAACTTTAAAGCCCTGTCTGACCAACTTTGACCATCTTTTTCGCTATTTGGAAATAGAACATTCAAGGATAAAAATTCATTAAAGAAAGTAAAAAATATTAGAGTTAAATTCTAATGCAGAGTACCAAAATGTTCCGAGCAATCTCAATGTCACTGAAATGATCTATGGTCTGTTAAGTACAGTAATTGTCTCAGTTTTTTTCATTCAGTGGCCACTTACTGAGAACCCACTTTATTTCAAGCCCTGTGTAAGGTTATGGGGATGTAGTTATGGGATATAATTTAGCAAGGGCCAAATGGAGAATCTTATGCCTCAGGATGTAAGCTCTCCACATTCGTGGGAAAATAATAGTAAAGCAGCAGTTCTTATTGAAGTGTGTAGGTGTGATGTTTTTGTTAAAATATTAAAAAAAATCATTCTCATAGGACCTTCATTCACAACTCATATGTCAGGCAATGTTATTACTAGAAGAAAGGTCCCCATGATGTATTTTACACATTTATCAAAGAACAGATTGTAGCAAAAGACTCTGTTTCTGTGACAATAGCTTTGATTAACACCTATCAAAATAGAACCATCATTTGCTCACTTGAGCACTTGTTAAATAACCCAATCTGCTACTGAATTAGAAGCCAGATGCCTCCATCTCCACACGCGCTGAGAGGGCAGTTGACACGTCCCTCTCACGCCCCCAGTCATTTATGGCCCTTGCCTACAGGATGTCGCAGTCCTGTTCCAGCTCAAGGTTCTAAGATTCTATACAGTTCAGTACTTTGTTTTTTCCCAAAATGGCCTGTGGTATTTCAACTGTGTTGTTCCATGAATCAAGTCAAAGATCCTGTAATGGTACCTACCAGATTGGTACCCATTAGAAGTGATACCATACTCTGGAAAGCCTTCATCACCCAGGCTAACTGCTATGTCATCTGCAAAGCAGAGTGAGCATTTGGATCAGCAGATCATGTAGATGGAAAGGACTAACATCACAGAATCTTGTATAAGGGGTGCTCAGTCTGTGACTAGCTGCACAGCTAGAACTTGATATTCATTTTTAGAAGAGCCTTCATTATTAGGATCAGCTTTATTATACTTGGCTTAGATCTACTTGTAATTTCATTCTGATTTTGCTCTCTGAAGTCAGAGTTAAGTTCATCACAGCCCTCTCCCATCTGCATCAGGTCTTCTTTTTCCTCAGTTAAGCAGCTAGAGTTCCTGCTGTTCTGCAAGTGACATGAGGTCCAGAGCCCCTCATTATCCTGAATACTTTCTTCTTTCTATGCTCTAATACTTCATTGTTCCTCATTAAAATGTGGTACCAGGAACTGAATTTAGCACAGCATCCTAAAGGAAATCTGACCTGTAAAAATTATAGGGCATTGATTCCTTACTGTTCTGTTTCTGAAATCTAAACTCCCCTTTGTTTTTATCTGACAGCCACATTGACAACTTCTCATACAGAACACACTTGCTTCAGGGCCTTTGCACTTGCTATCCCCTCTATTAGGAAAGCTCTTTCCTCCGATAAGTCATGTGGCTCTCTCCTCACTTCATTCTGTTTAGGTATCTCCACCTCAGCCACCCCAATGGAAACAAGGTTCCCCTTTCACTCTTTTGCCCCTAACATGGCTTTATTTTTATCATATAGTTATCATAACCTGATACATAATTATTTTATGTATGAACTGTCTGTCTCCTTCACAAAATGTATGCTTTGCATCAGAGGACTGTTTTGTTCTCTGCTGCATCCTTCAGTACATGAAATACAGAAAGTACTCAGTTAATATTTGTTGACTAAATGAAAATTGGGCATATGATCAACTACACTTTCTAAAACCTTGTCTCATGAAATGCTATCAGATTAAGTCTTCATTCATTTTTCACTTGGCAAGTAACTTGCTTTTCTCATTAAAAAATAGTTCATATTTATTGCATATATTTAGAGACTATAGATCAGCAAAATAAAATCTACTCAAATTCTCTAGTATCCACACATCATTTTAATATATAATTTTCTAGACTTTTCAGTCATATGTATATACATTACTAAAATCAGGTAGTTGTTTAGATATTTTAACCTGAATTATTTTTACTGTATATTTTGCCTTATCAGAAATATTTTTAAGTAAATGTGTACAATATTTTACTATGGAGATATATAATAATTTAACACAATTTACTTAGCCAGTCATCAATTATTAGAGATGTAGATTATTTCCAATTTATTGTAAAGTTAATAGTACCACATAAACAGTATTGTAGCTAAAATTATGGGACATTCATAATTACTCCTGTAACAAGAAGAACTTTTGACCTCAAAGTATAAAATATACAGTTTTGCTGTTGTTACTGTAAATAGAAACATTTAAAATTTCAATGCCTAGAAATTATATTTTTACAGGTAGGCAGAAGGCATTCATATTACATGTGAACCACATACCACTCATATAGTCAAAGTATAACTGACCTAGTGTTTCTGAATAATGATTTAATTATACCTACCAAGCAAGGAAAACAACAATACGTTATCACTTCTTTCATCTGTCAAATGTTTAGTTTTTTTCCCTTGGCCTGAAGGAAAGATTAAAAACATTTCTAGAAAGTTTTGTTTCTTCTGTCCCTTTGAAATCATTGATATATTTTGAATCCTGAATCTGTATGCAACATAGGAGCTACTTCTCTTAATTTTGCACAATTGATGTATAAATCTGTGTCTTCATTTACAATAAATCATAAAGCTTTGAACAAGATAGACAAAAACCAAAATAATGTGAACTATTAGATGTATGGTTAAAAATTTCATTGCTTTTTATTTTGTTTTAATGAAGATTGATGGGAAGAAATGAAGCGACTTTTAGTAGAGAACTGCAAAAAAATAAAATAAAATGAAGAGTGTGTAGAGGAATTTAAAACAAAGTGAAGTGTTAAGAAAGGCTAAATAGCTAACAATGATCTATTCCAATGAAGAGTAGTTCCAAGTATGGCTTGGTGTTCGAGCCCCTTTCTGATATTTCTAAAACATGCCTTTGCCTGCCCAAGGAAGGACTTCTATAAGGAAAATACTGATCCGTATCTTCCCTGAGGATAGAAGATGATGCTGGAAGTTCAAAGTTTTGGTAAGAAAGTACTCCTTAAGAGCACAGAAGTTTGAATACTGGGATATTCTACTAGTGAAGATTATATAATTCTTAAATTACCTTGAATTAAATTGGTTTATTGTAACAGAACCTATATATAACCATCTTGACAATGGGCAACATTGGCTAAAAATATATCCAGTATAAATAAATACAGGATTCCACAGTGGGTGAAGGAGAAGTTTCTGAAAAGTAGTGTATTTGGAAAAGCCAAGGAGATAGCTGTTAACTAAATATATATTTTTATTTTTCAATACTGATGCAAAAACATACCAGTAATATTCCTGGAAAGTTATGTGTATGAAATAAAAAATATATTCCTTTCCTCTCTGCTGGGATTTAATTAAGGGATGTGTGAGTTTAACTAGATCACACAGTCATTGTTAATCAGGAGTTTATGAGACTGGAGGATTGTTGGTCTAATGAGAAGAGATAGAAAAGTAATTTATCAGGTCCTCTGGGATGCAAAAGGATTGCTTTAAAGTTGTCTCAGTCTTATAGCTGCAGTTGTGACTATTTATGCACTAAGCAGAGCCTCCTCTTCCTCATCCTTATCTCTCTCCTGGGCATCATAAGGATAATTAAAATGTGCCCATTACTTTCTATTATCCCTGGAAAAATCCTATGTGGGAGTCAAGTCAGTTAATATTTATTATTCCCATTTCACAGTTGAGGAACTGGAGGTTGAGGTGAGATCAAGTGACTTGATCAAGGTACATAGCTAGTTAGAGCACTTCCCAAATTCTAGCTCATGGCTTTCCTTCCTACAGCATTCTACCTCTAGACAGATTCAGGGTCACCATCATCTGACTCTTTCCACATGGTTGGTTTTCTAAGGGATGAAAGTGGAGGTTCAGATTCCGTGATCAAGAAATCATGGAATAAACGTATTGAAAAAAAGAAAAACAAGACCAAGGGTAGGAAATTTTATAAGAATTGAAAATAGGTGGTCTGAGAACCAGATGTATTTCCATATTTGACACCTTAATTTGATCTGGACGGTGTTTTGAAGTATTACTTGATGGATACTTGGTTGCAACATAGGCAGATAAGCACCTATGGGGTAATACTGACCCTTTGCTTGTGTGCCTTGTGTTGCTTATGTGGCTATTTGATGTTGTAACTCTGAATCTGAATTTAAATTAAGGAACTCAGTAAAATTGCATTTTAGCAAGTGGATCAAGAAGATCCTTTCAGAAGAAGTATCCTTTCAGATAGGCTGGTTTTTGTGGTGGTTGGCCAGGTGATCTGAAAGTAACTGAATGGAACGGAAACCAGCTCCTGAGTAAGGAAGCTCTGGATGTGCACAGAGAGGCTGAAACCTCCTCCTGAGCCTGCACAGAGCAGTTGCTGTGCTGAAGCGAGGTCAGCATGGTGTTGGATGCTCCCACTTCCCTCAAGACATCAGAGCCGTTGTTGCAACATGATATGTTCTCTGAAAACTGGCTCTGGGAGGAAAAACTGTCATCCTGATTATGTCGCAGAAATTGGGGACTGTGCTGATGACCAAGGCCAGTAATGAACACTCAGTAACATTCAGTGATGGCCTGGATTTGATCATGTTTTCATCACAGCTTTGGTTATTCTTTGGTTACTTGAGATGAACATTCACCTGATTCTAGGAAACATGGGGAATAAATGTATCCGTTTTGGCTAAGGGAAAAAGAAAGCCTTCCTGCTATTAATCACCTGAGTTTTCTAGACTCTGTTTCAACATATTGTAGAGCAGTTTCATAGATATTTTGCAAAAATAGTAATTGGATTCACTACGATCAACCAAATTTGCATTGATCTCCAGACTTTACATTGGACATTGTCCTCTTCTAAGTCATGGATATGTTCTATCCCTCCTAATCACTTTATTTCCCTTACAGTTCTTCAAAATATTTGGCTAAGCCCAGTTATGTCATGGGTGGAGGTTCGTGACATTGTACAGGAGACAGGGATCAAGACCATCTCCATGGAAAAGAAATGCAAAAAGCAAAATGGCAGTCTGAGGAGGCCTTACAAATAGCTGTGAAAAGAAGAGAAGCAAAAAGCAAAGGAGAAAAGGAAAGATATAAGCATCTGAATGCAGAGTTCCAAAGAATAGCAAGGAGAGATAAGAAAGCCTTCCTCAGTGATCAGTGCAAAGAAATAGAGGAAAACAACAGAATGGGAAAGACTAGAGATCTCTTCAAGAAAATTAGAGATACCAAGAAAACATTTCATGCAAAGATGGGCTCGATAAAGGACAGAAATGGTATGGACCTAACAGAAGCAGAAGATATTAAGAAGAGGTGGCAAGAATACACTGAAGAACTGTACAAAAAAGATCTTCACGACCAAGATAATCATGATGGTGTGATCACTCACCTAGAGCCAGACATCCTGGAATGTGAAGTCAAGTGGGCCTTAGAAAGCATCACTACGAAAAAAGCTAGTGGAGGTGATGGAATTCCAGCTGAGCTATTCCAAATCCTGAAAGATGATGCTGTGAAAGTGCTACACTCAATATGCCAGCAAATTTGGAAAGCTCAGCAGTGGCCACAGGACTGAAAAAGATCAGTTTTCATTCCAATCCAAAGATAGGCAATGCCAAAGAATGCTCAAACTACAGCCCAATTACACTCATCTCACACACTAGTGAAGTAATGCTCAAAATTCTCCAAGCCAGGCTTCAGCAATACGTGAACTGTGGATTTCCAGATGTTCAAGCTGGTTTCAGAAAAGGCAGAAGAACCAGAGACCAAATTGCCAAAACCCGCTGGATCATTGAAAAAGCAAAAGAGTTCCAGAAAAACATCTATTTCTGCTTTATTGACTATGCCAAAACCTTTGACTGTGTGGATCACAATAAACTTGCAAAATTCTTTAAGAGATGGGAATACCAGACCACCTGACCTAGCTCTTGAGAAACCTATATGCAGGTCAGGAAGTAACAATTAGAACTTGACATGGAACAACAGACTGGTTCCAAATAGGAAAAGGAGTATGTCAAGGCTCTATATTGTCACCTTGCTTATTTAACTTCTTGCTTATTTAACTTCTATGCAGAGTACATCATGAGAAATGCTGGGCTGGAAGAAGCACAAGCTGGAATCAAGATTGCCAGGAGAAATATCAATCACCTCAGATATGCAGATGACACCACCCTTATGGCAGAAAGTGAAGAGGAACTCAAAAGCCTCTTGATGAAGATGAAAGAGGAGAGTGAAAAAGTTGGCTTAAAGCTCAACATTCCAAAAACTAAGATCATGGCATCTGGTCCCATCACTTCATGGCAAATAGATGGGGAAACAGTGGAAACAGTGTCAGACTTAATTTTTTGGGGCTCCAAAATCACTGCAGATGGTGACTGCAGCCATGAAATTAAAAGACGCTTACTCGTTGGAAGGAAAGTTATGACCAACCTAGATAGCATATTGAAAAGCAGAGATATTACTTTGCCAACAAAGTCCATCTAGTCAAGGCTATGGTTTTTCTAGTGGTCATGTATGGATGTGAGGGTTGGACTGTGAAGAAAGCTGAGCGTCGAAGAATTAATGCTTTTGAACTGTGGTGTTGGAGAAGACTCTTGAGAGTCCCTTGGACTGCAAGGAGATCCAACCAGTCCATCCTAAAGGAGATCAGTCCTGGGTGTTCTTTGGAGGGACTGATGCTGAAGCTGAAACTCCAATACTTTGGCCACCTGATGCGAAGAGTTGAATTTATAGTTACCAGGCAGGAAGGGTGGCAGGGGTGGCATAGATTGGGAGTATGGGATTGGCATGTACACATTTCTATATTTAAAATAAAATGCCTTTCCATGAAAAGAAAAGGAAAAAAATGTGGTGGTTTACATACATTGACTCCCTCAGTCCTCTGAGCAACTCCATCCCTAGTTTATTACTATTGTCCCTGTTTTATAGGAAGCTGAAGCATAGAGAGATGAGGTGAGGTAGCCAAGGCAGTAAATGCCAAGACTGTACCGACAGTAAGTGACCAGGCTGGGGTTTGAAGTTGCACTGTCTGTCTCCTCAGCTTCTCATCTTGGCCATTGTGCTATTATTTTTCCCTTGGGGAACAGGACAAGTCATCCACACATTTTTGCTCAGTGTCTTTGCTCAGGATTTCTTCTTCCTAAAAGTCCTCCTCAGAGTCTTTGCCTGCCAAGGTTAAATTCAATTATCACCTCCTTTGTAAAGCCTTACCTAATTCTTCCTTGCTTCACTGTTCTTTTGTCTCCCCTTAGTCATGACATTTATCACTTGGTGTTATTGTCACTAGATACTCATCTGTCTCACCTGAAGTATATCTACTCCTTGAGAAAGGACATATTGTAATTTTTAAATATTTTTGTATTCGTGGTGACTGGAGAAGGCATGGTACCCAGTAAGGACTCTTATTGTATTGGACACGTATGAATGAAGATGTTTGGAGATTCTTGTACATAAGTAAGAGTAGATTTTAAGTTTCTTTTAATCCTATATTATTTAGTGTCAATCTCTGGTCCGATAGGTAGTATTTTTATTGGATATTCACTAGATACTTTATATACAGATACTTTATATCTGGGTCCCTGTTCATTTCAAAGCATTGTTGGAATGAGAGACTGGATAATCTTGACTTAGATAAATTTAAGAAACTCTCTGATAGCTCAGTTAGTAAAGAATCCACTTGTAAATGGAGACCCCAGTTTGATTCCTGGGATGGGAAAATCTCCTGGAGAAGAGATAGGCTACCCACTCCAGTATTGTTGGGCTTTCCTTGTTGCTCAGCTGGTAAAGAATTCCCCTGCAAAGCGGGAGACTTGGATTCAATTCCTGGGTTGGGAAGATCCCCTGGAAAAGGGAAAGGCTACCCACTCCAGTATTCTGGCCTAGAGAATTCCATGGACTGTATTGTCCATGGGGTCACAAAGAATCAGACACGACTGAGCGACTTTCACTTTCACTTTGATCTTGAGCCTGTTTCTGAATCTTAATTAGCTACATTTCTCAATGAATCAGCAGTGGCCCATGGGTTATTAAATGGTAAAATAAATGGTTTGGTATAGCTCCTTTAGGAATGTGACAGAGTGTCTACATTTCTCATATTTCATTAGACAACATTATATTCCAGTAATTGCTTAATCTGAAATAATGACATTATGTGCATATTATGTGCAACTCCATCCATTGATGTTTCTCTGAACACTTTGGCTATTAGGCTTCTTTTAATTATTTTCTCTACACCAGAGTCCTCACTGTTTTCTCCGCTACTGCTCTGGGTATTCATGACTGAACAAATCAATTATTAAAATGGAAGCATGCTCCTTTTGTGCATTGCCTGGATGTCTTAACAATCTCATTATTTGATGAGTGACTTGTAGAAATATTTAGCTCATCCTGTTTGACAGATGTCACATGCTCAACATGAATAATGAAAGTACTCTCTGGTACTGAGAGGACTGTGTTCTCAATGGTTTTACTCTGATTGTAGTACTGCCAGGGGTGAAAAGGTTCTGTTTTAATCAAAGCTGTGTTTTGGCTCAAAAGTGTTATTTGACCTTGATAACCAGTTCCACAGAATACATTTACAAGGTTAAAAAAAAATGAAAAGAAAAAGAAAGATTCACATCAGGTCAAGGTTAATTGTAGTTGATATTTGCCTAACAATTCATCTCATATCATTCTTCTAGCTTATGATACAATACATGAACCATTTGGTGGAGGAAAGGTCAATGCTGTATTCAGTTTCCTACTTCAGGTGAGCTTCCAAGTGGGGACTTAATTTAAAGAGGATTTTAATGAAGAGAGGTACTTTATAAACTTCTAGGTCAACATAGCACATTGAAGGAATTACTCCTGCCTGTGGCATTCACTTATGTTCTAAAAAGAAAACTTCAGACATGGGCTCAATCACCATGTTGAGAGGCTTGGGCTTTCTATGAATTCTTGACTTCTGAATTGTGTCTTTATAATCTGCATTTCCAAAAGCCTATCAAGCAAGGGCATCTCTCAGGGTTCTTACGATACTCTGCAGCAAGAACAATCATTGTGTGCTTCATACCTTGTTTGAATGGCCTTTTTCTTGTACACCCTACTGGAAGGACTTTGGGGACAGATATTGTATCCTGCTAACACTGTATTTGTAGCACCTAGCACAGTCCCTGGCCATTGTAGTCATTAGAAAGGGGCTACTGAATTGCTTTGTTATTGATTACTAATACTCCGCTTAGTTGCTTAGTCGTGTCTGTCTCTTTGCAACTCCTTGGACTGTAGACTGCCAGGCTCCTCTGTCCATGGGGATTCTTAAGGCAAGAATACTGGAGTGGGTTGCCATGCCCTTTCCAAGGGATCTTTCTAACCAAGGGATTAAACCCAGGTCTCCCGCATTGCAGGTGGACTCTTTGGGAAGCCCATTGGTGAATAATAATGAAGCAGATCTTATTGACTCATTCATTTCCACAAAATACAAGAATTCCAGCTCATTTCAAATTCAAACCCATTGTTTCCTGGGATGATTTGGAGGTATTGCATTTAAACTCCTAATCATCTTATTTTTCTTCTCCATATCTCACCATGACTCAGCTGATGTCCAAGTCAACAGCATGTTTTCAATTCCCTGCAAAGTCACAAACCTTCTAAGTAGTAATGTAGGGCTGTGTTTCTGAGGCTATTCACAGTGCTTAAGACTTGCCACATCTCTTTGGAAGTAGAAAGAGCATCTCTTTGCTCCACTTTGCCATCCTGCAATTGAAGATAAACCAAAACATCTCACATCTTTCACAAAGTATCATCACATCTCACAAAATTCCCCCAAACAACAGCTCTTCATCCACCTGAAGTTCTTATCCCTATCCTTGTTGGATATGTGTTCATGGTGCTGGGCTGGATCCTAATGTCTGGTTCCAATCCTAGGTTCTGTTTTCTGTTACTGTTCTGACCTCACCCCATGCATCAGCTTAAATATGTCTCTTTTTCTTCAGCCTAAACTAAAATTTTATTTCCTTCTTTGCAACTTTCATTCACACTGTCATTTGTTTACCAGGTAGCTATTAGATGAATATTATCTACCAAGAACTATAATGAATTCTGGGCATAAATTGAAGAACAAAATAAATGAAATTTATATCTCCATGGAGTTTGTAGTGCCATTCAGTTGGATGCCCAGATATGTGTTAATCCCACTTAAGATCTAATTTGGATCCAGATGCTAGGTTCTGAAGCATGACACATGTTCCTGTCTTTCTTGCTAGACCTTAGCACCCAGAAAACCTCTTCCCTATGTTTTGCTTAATTAGGACAAGGCATAGATTATGCAATTTGAGGATTTGTGAACACATTAGGAAGAGACAGAGTGAGAAAGAATGAAGCTTAGTAGAAGGACCTTATTTTAGGCAAAGTAGATAAGAAAAAAAGAATGTGTAGGGAGATAAGAAAGACACTATTTGATTTTCTGATTAGCAATAATGGTCTCCTGAAAATACCCAAACAATATGGGAAATAGAGGTAGTCTCAAACCAGCACCAAGGAGACAGTGAGGGAGTGGTATTTGGGGGAAAAAAAAATAACTGAAAGGACTGGACTTCAGCGATCAACTCCAAGGTAAAATCAGTCTCTGTGGAATGACTGGTTAAATCTGTCCAAGATCTTACATAGCTGGATGAGCTGTCTGAGGAAGAAGATAAACCTAATAGAATGAATTTTAATTTTCTGCAAGCAAAGCCTAAATTCCTGAAATATTTTGTTTAAAAAAAGCCCAGTACTTGAAAGCAAGGTGACCTTTTTGCCAACTGCCCCAGTCAGCTATGGAGAGACGCCATTTTTGAAGAGTGATTCATCAGAGAGAAAGGTGATAAATAGCTACAAACAATGAATGGGAAAGATGCTCACACGAGAGCTGGCAGTGTTCCCCAGGAACTGAAGTAGGCGATCCAAGAGGAGGAACTTCTTTTAAAATGTCCTGTTATAACTGCTAACATTTTCCTCTCTTGAAAGCCTGTTGCTCATATGGGAAGATGGAAAGATCAATCAACTAAAATGCAGGAGACAAACCTGAATGACACCAAGGGTTGAATATTTCCTACAGTTGACTCTTGGAAGCTGCTCAGCTCACTGAACACTCTAAGAAGTAGGCCATGGCCCAAGGCTGTGAGCCATCAGTCAAACTTCCTAATGGCCATGTCACTGAAGGGAAGCATTATGTGGAACTCAGTGCCAAGAATATTCTTTATGCAAATAAAATATATAATCAAGGATAGGTACTTATCGGAAAGATCTCGGGATAATATTCGCCCCAGATAAATTTTTGTTGGTGCTGTTAACATACTTTAAAACAGTGTTTTGGTCTAACATCAATCTTTAAGTTTTTCATTTTTGAAGAAGAAAAACATTATAGAGTGCCTTAACAGATCAGGTACTAGAGAGAATATAACACAAATAAATCTTGGGACCCCACATGACTCAATGCATATAATTACAGTAAAGCAACAAATCTCAACTACCTAATGGTAATAGAAACTTTTCACTGACTTAGCTAAACATATTAAGATGCCAACAAAGCAGTTTTATTCTTTCTCCCATTGTTCTTTCGTATTTCTTCTATGGGCTGTTATCTTTATTTCCCTGTCCAGGAATGAAAACTTAGACACATTCCAGAGCTTTTCATCCTCTTTAGTTCTAAGAATGACCTTGTTTCAGTAAATAAAGTATTAGTCATCCATATATTAATCAAAACTCTCATCTAGTAACACACATAGAGGTACTCACCTCCCACCAGCTTGTACTGCTTCAGGTCTAGAAACCTTACTGTGGAGGAGACATGCAGTTGACTTCCTCATCTGTGTTTATATCCTTGCCTTCTCAGTAGCTGGGTTCAGGGAGAGAGGACAGGAGGAGAGAAGCATCACAGCCTTTTGTGGCTGGATGGTCACCATCTGTCATTAGCTTTTCTGCATTCCTGGGAGATTAGAATTGACTCCTTCTTTCAGCACCTGTACTGTGCTTCTCAGAGAATCTTCCTGTGGTGTAATAAAAAATAAATACATGGGTGTCCCAGGTGGCTCAGATGATAAAGACTCTGCCTGCAATGCAGAAGATTCAGGTTTAACCCCTGGATTGGGAAGATCCCCTGGAGGAGGAAATGGAAAACCACTTCAGTATTCTCACGTGGGAAAATCCCATGGACAGAAGAATCTGGCAGGCTACAGTCCATGGGGTCGCAAAGAGTCAGATATGACATAGTAAATAAATCACGTCTTCCCAGTTTCTGACACACAGCTCCTGAAACCCTTATAATCTCTGACATAATGAGTGTCCTGTGTATGCTAATATGATGATATGTTGAGGACCCATAGATAGCTTTAGATTGGGACTGGTTGTCAGACAGTCCAAACTGTAATTAGAGACTTGGAATTTTTAGTTCTGAGATTGAGTTCAGGCACCATTGGTCAATGAGTCAGTCAGTCATGTTTACTCATGACACCTTTGTACAGCTGCCTGAGCAACAGAGTTCAGAGAACTTACAGGTTCATGAGAACAGTCTCTTCCATTGGACTCTTTCTGAGTTGTGTTCTTTATAATGAAAAGGTAGTAGTAAGTAAAGTGCTTTCCTGAGTACTGTGTCATTCTAGTGAATGATTAAACCTGAGGAGGGTTGTAGGAACCTGTGAGTTTGTAGTCGGCTGGGCATGTATGTGGGCAGCACACCTCATTTATGTTGACATCTGAAGTGGGAGCAGTTTTTGGGGGACTGAGACTTTAAAAGTGTGGAGTCTGACACACTTGCTTGTGCAGTCTTGCTCAGTCCAGGACAGGGCCGTACGTGGAATGAGATGAAGATAGGCTGTGGGCAAGTACTGGCCTACTCTTCCCTCTTGTGCTCTCTGTTCTGGGATAGAGCTTCCGGGACCCAAGAATTCTAATTATAACCTGGCCATCCTGGTTTATACTTGTCAAATTGGGAAAGTATGATATGTTTTATTTATTTGTTTTTTGGCTTGATTTATACTCCAGTGGGGCTTCCCAGGTGGTACTGGTGGTAAAGAAGCCGCCTTCCAATGTAGGAGATGTAAGACATGCAGTTCTATGCCTGGGTCAGGAAGATCCCCTGGAAAAGGGCATGAAAACTGACTCCAGTATTCTTGTGTAGAGAATCTCATGGACAGAGGAGCCTGGAGGGCTATGGTCCATAGTGTCACAAAGAGTCGGACAGGACTGAAGTGACTTTGCACACATATTCCAATACTTTGGCCACCTGATGTGAAGAGCCAACTCAATGGAAAAGACCCTGATGCTGGGAAAGATTGAGAGCATGAGAAAAGGGGGGCAACAGAGGATGAGAAAGTTGGATGGCGTCATGGACTCAATGGACTTGAGTTTGAGCAAACTATGGGAGTTAGTAAAGGACAGGGAAGCCTGGCATGCTATAGTTCATGGTGTCGCAAAGAGTCGGACATGACTTAGTGACTGAACAACAGTAACAGATACATTTTAAATTGAGACCATGGGCTTTCCATGTGACTATCACCCTAGGGGCACACAAGTTTGGGATGAGCCTGGCAGTGAATTCTGTTTTCTTATTTAGTTTGGCCTTAAAAGATCTTCTGTGAAAGAGCCTTACAGAAACTAGACACCAATTTCACAAAGCTATTTTCCCTTGTTCCTTTTTTAATATAAATAGATTATAGCAGGCATCACTTTATAGCCTTTTATTCTGTAGCACCTTATTTAATAATATCACCTCATATGGCATATGATATATTTATTTATTATGTTTATTTTTTATTGCTTGTTTTCCTATCCCCTGTTCACTGTCCCATATTATCCCTATTTCCATTAGAATCTGACTTCTGTGAGGATGTCCCAAGAATCAGAACAGCGCTTGGAGCATAGTAGGCACAAAGCAAATATTTATGGAATAAAGGAATATGTATACACATATATATGAACAGAAATAAAGTAAAATGAATATTAGGTACTTACTCTTTAACTGATAAGATTTGGTGATTTTCATTTATCAACTGTAATTTTACATATTTTATAATTTTCTATAGTAAACCCATCTAGTGTAATAATAAAGTAATAGGGTGAGTATGTTAAATTACAATGAATCTTCCTTATCTTTAAACACTTACATTTCTTGAGTAATGAATATTGTTATGTACATGTAGTAGCAGATGATAAAATGAACCTGTGATTCTAACAGCTTCAGTTGTGAATGGCTGGGTGTTTCTCACAGTTCTCCCCAGGGCCTTTGTAGCTGATGCCATCATGAGTGTTTCCCACATGAGACAGGTATTTGTGTCCTACTCACTACCTCCCTTTTACTTTTGTGTTTGTACCTCAGTTGCAGCTACTCTGGCTGGTTTTTCCTTGTATGCCAGCCACGAGCACATATACTACAGAACACACCTGTTTTGTGCTCAGAACATAGGCAGAGGTAATAATCAAACCAAACCAAATCAAATTTCTTGTCAAATACTTAATCTGTGCTCAGTTCACACTATGAAAAGATGGTTCTCTTTTCAGAGTATACAAGCCAATTGAGGTGTCAGTTTTTTAAAAGTTGTCTTAAAATAAAAGGGTGATAGAGTGGACAATTGCATATAATATACTTTAAAAAAACCGTGTCTTTGGTGATATGAAAGCACCTAAATGAATATATTACTCTCAGTTAAAAAGCTGTGATTCTTTGTGTGCATTGGGGGTGGGCAAAGTCACGATCTTGTTTATTTTTGAATGTCAAGTACTGGGCTTTTTTGAAACACCCTAATTTTTGGTGCTGTTTGAAATAAACAAGCATGGATCCAAGTCCAGGCCATCTGTCCGAGATGGTCACCTGTTTTTTGACCATCATAAGCTAGTAGGTATTTATGGTCAGCAGAACAATTATTTTACTTTATGGTGTTATATGAAGCTTCTCTGGTAGCTCAGATGGTGAAGAATCTGCTTTCAATGCAGGAAATCTGGGTTCAATTCTTGGGTCGGGAAGATCTCCTGGAGAAGGGAATGATAACCCTCTCCAGTATTCTTGCCTGGAGAATCCTATGGACAGAGGAGTTTGGAAGGCTACAGTCCCTGGGGTTGCAGAGTCGGACACAACTGAGTGACTGACAACAACAATTATATAGAGAGGTGAAACCAAATTTACATTGTTTTTTTCTTAGAAACATATTGCAGACACACCATTATTATTTAAACTCTTCTGCATTTTTCTATCCATTGCTGTTTCAAGAAACAAACATATGTTTTCATATGCTTTCTAGGATATTTCCTAGTAAGCAGGTGAAAATTTTTGTTTCAGAAATCTCAGTTCCAGTCTTAATGGAAACATGTAATTCAAACTGAATTGAAAACCAAAGCTCTAGCATTTCACTCATGTGAGGATATTATTCAACCTCATGTCATTGTAGAAAAGTTATGAGATTAAAAAGTTTGTAAGCCTAGCCCACAAATCACCTCCTTTATGGAACTGACTGTTGTACATGTAGGTCTTTCCTTATGTGAAAGAAGCATGTCTTTTTAAAAAAAAAAAAAAAAACTCTCTAACGTGACCAGATCTTTAGTAGATGCTCCATGTAGAGTAAAAAGAAAACAGGTCAATTTCCATTCTCCAAGAGCTTATGTGCAGAGTCACTAAACACACACATACAAATACATATATTTTTCTATTACAGAGTGGATGAGAGTTATGAAAAGACTGGCAGGTGGCATAATTAAAGTATTGACCCCTCTAAGGAGGAGTCTTGGGGCAGCTGGAGGAGGTGGGCCTGGTGGAGCCACATTTGAGGCTGATGGAACCACATTCAAGGCTGAGGCCCTGAGTTCTTGAGGCCTACACTGCTTGGCTGGTTTGAAATTTTGAGAGAAGTTCAGTGTGGCTGCTCCATCCAAGAGAGTAGTTTGGATTTTGTGGGGTGGATCTTTTCAGAACATTCCAGGAGTAAATCTGTCAAATGCTGTGTGGAGAAACACTGGGGTAGAGAATTGAGCTGTGTTTTCCTTGGGCGTGTGCTGATTGCATTGCTATAACTGCATGTCAACTGTTTTGTCATGGTTCATATAGCAGGAATAGGGGTGGCTGGAGGCTGATTCAGATCTTTGCAAATGTGTTCTGTGATTCAGTCACACTGATGAATGTTTTTTCAGTGCCTGTTATGTGCTTGGTACTGCTTAAGCCCTAATAATGATATTAATATTAACAATAACAATGATGGCTAACAATTATACAGTTTTACTGTGTACTATAATAAGTCATTGATATTTGTGTAGTTTTACTAGGTGCTAGAAATAGTTCTTAGTATTACATTTTATTTTTTCTATATTCTCTTTCTCTCTCTTTTTTTTTCCTGCTGCACATGTTGTGGGATATTAGTTCCCCAACCAGGCACTGAGTCAGGACCCATGGCTGTGACAGCGCTGAGTCCCAAGCATTGGACCGCCATGGAATTCATAAAATTACATGTATTAACTCTTTTGATCTTATATCAAACTTATGAGGCAAGTACTCTTTTTATCCCCTTTTATAGATGAAGAAAATGAGACAGAGAGTTTAAGTAATTTTCCCAAGTTCACACAACCTTAGAAAGCAGCAGAGCTGAATCTGAACTCACGTGTTCTCTTTCCTGTGGCCAGGCTTTTATCTGCTATGCTGTGTTGCACTGCGATTTATATTTCCAGCACTAGAGAGTGGAAGACACCAACAAAACTGACTACACATAAAGAAGAGTAAAGTGCCATTAATTCTGATTTTGGAAAGGTGAAGGGTTGGCAGGAGGCTTGGGGTGATAGGAGAGGAATCTGATAATGTTGTTCAGTCGCTGTCATGTCCGAGTCTTTGCAACCTCATAGCCTGCAGCACACCAGGCTTCCCTGTCCTTCACTGTGTCTCAGTATTTGCTCAAACTCATGTCTGTTGGGTCAGTGATGCCATCCAACCATCTCATCCTCTGTCGCCCCCTTCTCCTCCTGCCCTCAATTGATAATACTTGTTCTATATAAATTACAGTTAGCTCCCAATTAAAGGGAATTTAAGAAGTGGGCTCAACTGAGGACTAGGACGTGTTCTAAATCAAGGTCAGACCTTGTGGTCAGGGTCAGACAGCCCTACTGTGCTACATGGACACTGAGGACAGAGTTCATGCCTACCACAAGGTGTACACAGAGTAAGGGGTGTTGGATAATTGGCAGGAGCCAAGACTTCCCCTTCCGTGATAAGTAGTTGGGTAACAACCTTGGCACTTAGTCCTGCATGCTGATTGCTGCTGATGACCAGTGATGAGCAAATATATGCCAGCATCTGTGCTGAGGCCTGGTATCAATTATTAACAATATCTTCAGCATCCGCTATAATGATCCCCACAACCAGCTTCCACATAGCAGTTTATACAGTATTGAAACAAGTTTCCCATATATTATATCATTTTAATGCCTAAAAATGGATTTATTTTGCCCTCATTTTTGTAAAAACTAATTTGCTTTTGCCAGAAATAATGTATGTTTACAGTTTAAAAAATGGTACTATTAAGTTTATAATGAAAAATAAGTGTCTTCACTCTCTCCTTCCAATTTCCACCTCTATAGAAGTAATTAGTTTTAACTTATTTTTAGCTGTTGCTTTTGGCACATAGCCTCATATATCTAAGTAATCTGCTTACATTGCTATTTCTTGATTTTTCCATTTTAAATATTACCCACTGACTTCTTATAGCAGAAGATGAGCATTTAACTTTTTAACCCTCTCCTTCCTCCCTTCTTCCACATTCTCACGTGTACACTTCCATCCTCCCTAGACTGCCAATTCAGTTAAATGATACCTTTTGGCTATATCAATATTTTTATTTTATTACTATGAAATTTAAATAGAATTCACAAAATTTTAATTTATTATACCATGCATATTGTTATGTATCACTTCTTTTCTTGTACAATTCTGCTTGCAGGAATTTTTACTTTTTATTTAATTTTCTCTGAATCTATCACTCATTAATTTCTGAACTTTTGAACAAACTTGAAAATTGTTGTTAATACATTCATACTTATTGAGCAGTAAATCTTTTTTTATATTCTGGAGGGACTCATTCCTGCAACCTCTTAGCCTCTTTTTAGACTATCCATTGGCTGATATTGTAGACTTACTGCATCTGGGATCCTACTGTTCTCTCCTAAGAACTCCCTCTCTTCCAAGTTGGCTCCTTGGGTTTTTAAATCTTACTTTCTGATTTATACTTCTGTTAAGGGCCTCCCTGTTGGCTCAGATGGTAAAGAATCTGCCTGCAATGCAGGAGACCCAGGTTTGATCCCTGGGTTAGGAAGCTCTCCTGGAGAAGGAAATGGCTACCCACTCTAGTATTCTTGCCTGGAGTATTCCATGGACAGAGGAGCCTGACAGGCTACAGTCCAGGGAGTCACAAAGAGTCAGACATGTCTGAGCAACTTTCACTTTGTAACTTTTTTTGTGGCAGCACATTCTTCAGTAGCTTCCCAAGAAGGACTGCAGGAAATATTTTTGAAGTATTGTTTATTAGTCAAGGTAAGCTATTATGGTTTCTCCACTTCAGGACTGTTGACACAGTGAGACCAGATCCTTCTTTGTTGAGGGAAGCTGTCCTGTGTGTTGTAGAATGCTGAGTATCATCCCTGGGCTCTACAAATTGGATGTCAGTATTGTTTCAGCTGTGGTAAACAAAAGTATTTCAAGACATTGCTAAATGTCCCCTCAGAAGCAATGTCAACTCTAGCTGAGAACCACCAGGCTTTGTAAGCTTTTTAACACCCACATCTCAGCTGCTTATCCAAAGAAATATGTTTTTCCTGCTCATGGTACATGTGCGGTGGAGGTGGACACGGTACTCTGTTCCTCGTATTTACTTACATAGTTGTTCCAGAACCCAAGGTGACAGACATGCTCCCATCTCTTATTGGTATAATAGTTCTATTCTAAAATCAGTGTTGCTGAAGTGTTGGAGAATGGGGGTGGTTTTCACTATCAGTTCAGAATTGAAAGACTTCTCTTCTCATAGTTTATCGGCCAGAATTAGTTACAAGTGCATTTTTAATTTCAAGGAAAAAACATAAAAATAGCACCTATCACATCTTAAAATTCTGAGAATGTCTTCATTTTACCCTTACCTAATTAATACTTTGATTTGGTTTATAATTCTCCACAAGAAAGCAATTTTGTATAAATATCATGAAGAAATACCATCAGAAAGTTGCAGAAGTAGAAAGTAGTAGAAACTGAGAATGAACCAGTTGCCTGATTTCAAATCAGAGGCGATGCTTTGTGTTCATGGCACCCATCTTATCCTCCTGGGCACACAAATGAACTACATTTGCCAGCTTCCTTCCATTAGATTTGTCTCTGTGGCAGTTTTGGCCAGTGGAATAAAGCAGAAGTGATTTATGCCTGGACTGTAAAAATGCTCTGTGGGCAATTCTCTGTTTTCACTTTCTTTACTCATGGTGAACCCTGAAGCCATGAGCTGAATGGTGGCATCATAAAATGGGAAGAGCTTGATTCTCCAAATGATGTTACAAAGAAGAATCTGCTCCAACCTCACCGGATAGAGAATGAGTAAATGATTAACTTTTACAGTGTAAGCCACTGAGGTGTTGAAGTTAATTGTTCTACCAGCTACTGTTATTTCCCCTAATAGAGAAATGGATCCCAGAAGTAGGATACTGCCATAACAAAAATTTGAAGTAAATATGGTAGCAAGCTGTTTTTTGGAATTGTTCATGTAATAAGTTGGAAGAAGACAATATACCTCCTATGCCAGCAGTTGTAGGAAAAGTGATTGAAAAGAACTTCTGTATTAGTGTATAAGTTACTGGAGATGAGAATTTGCAGTTTGCCAGCCGGAATGAAAGGATATAAGAGACCAGACATGAAATCTTGGAGGATTAGAAAAACCAAGTGCTTCTCTACCACACAGAGCCAAATACATGAGTTAGAGAAACATTTTGAGCAGTTAAGTTACATGAAGATCCATTTGAGGCAAATAATAGATTGAAGATGTGTTTTAGCCTGATAGCCTCAAGGCAGAAGCCATTCTATTAAGGGAGAAGCAGGGAGTGACAAGTCAAGAGACTTGAGAGCTAGGTCTAGAAAAGAGCTTTTGGATTAAAACTCTCAACAAATTAGGCATAGAAGGAAGTAACTCAACATAATAAAGGTCATGTCCACAGCTAACATCATACTGAACTATGAAAAGCTAACATCATACTGAAATATGAAATGCTTTTCCTCTCAGATCAGGAATAAAAGAAGGATGCCCACTCATCACTCCTATTCAATATAGTACTGGAAGTCTTAGTCACAGCAGTTGAGCAAGAAAAAGAAAAGGCATCTAAATTGGAAAAGAAGAAATAAAATTGTCTCTATTTAAAGATTACATACATAGAAAACTGTGAAGACTGCATACTCACACAAAATCATTAGAATTAATGAACAAATTCAGTAAAGTTACAGGGTGCATTAACATATAAAAATCAGTTGCATTTCTGTAACACTAATACCAGACCACCTGACCTGCCTCTTGAGGAACCTATATGCAGGTCAGGAAGCAACAGTTAGAACTGAACATGGAACAACAGACTGGTTCCAAATAGGAAAAGGAGTACATCAAGGCTGTATATTGTCACCCTGCTTATTTAACTGCTATGCAGAGTACATCATGAGAAACGCAGGGCTGGAAGAAGCACAAGCTGGAATCAAGATTGCCAGGAGAAATATCAATCACCTCAGATATGCAGATGACACCACCCTTATGGCAGAAAGTGAAGAGGAACTCAAAAGCCTCTCGATGAAAGTGAAAGAGGAGAGTGAAAAAGTTGGCTTAAAGCTCAACATTCAGAAAACAAAGATCATGGCATCTGGTCCCATCATTTCCTGGGAAATAGATGGGGAAACAGTGGAAACAGTGTCAGACTTTATTTTTCGGGGCTCCAAAATCACTGCAGATGGTGACTGCAGCCATGAAAGTAAAAGACGCTTACTCCTTGGAAGGTAAGTTATGACCAACCTAGATAGCAATATTCAAAAGCAGAGACATTACTTTGCCAACAAAGGTCCATCTAGTCAAGGCTATGGTTTTTCCAGTGGTCACGTGTGGATGTGAGAGTTGGACTGTGAAGAAAGCTGAGCACCGAAGAATTGATGCTTTTGAACTGTGGTGTTGGAGAAGACTCTTGAGAGTCCCTTGGACTGCAAGGAGATCCAACCAGTCCATTCTAAAGGAGATCAGCCCTGGGATTTCTTTGGAAGGACTGATGCTAAAGCTGAAACTCCAGTACTTTGGCCACCTCATGCGAAGAGTTGACTCATTGGAAAAGACCCTGATGCTGGGAGGGATTGGGGGCAGGAGGAGAAGGGGACGACAGAGGAGGAGATGGCTGGATGGCATCACTGACTCGGTGGACATGAGTTTGGGTGAACTCCAGGAGTTGGTGATGGACAGGGAGGTCTGGCATGCTACGATTCATAGGGTTGCAAAGAGTTGGACACGAGTGAGCCACTGAACTGAACTGAATAGCAAATTATTCAAAAAAGAAAGCATCAGAATAGTATCACAAAAATAAAATACCTAGATATAATTTTAACCAAGGAGGTGAAAGATATGTACATTGGAAACCATAAAACACTGATGAAAGAAACTGAAAAGACATGAATAAATATCTCTGTACATGAATTGAAAGAATTACACTAAGATGTCCATGGAAATCCCTGCTGTTGCTGTTGTTTAGTGCTCAGGCATGTCTGATCTTTTGTGACCCCATGGTCTGTCCATGGAATTCTCTAGGGAAGAATACTGGAGCGGGCTGCTTATTTGATAACAATCCCTATCAAAATTCAAGTGGCATTTTTTAGAGAAATAGAAAAAACAATCCTAAAATTCATGATATTTATATGATACTCACAAAAGGCAACAAATAGCCAAAGCAATCTTGAGCACAAAGAACAAAGTTGAAGTCCACATACCACCTGATTTCAAAATATCCTGTAAAGCTATAGTAGTAGATGCATCATACTACTGATATTAAAACAGAAACATAGATCAGTGTTATGGAATAGAGAGCCCAGAAGTAAGTTCACACATTTATGGTCAATTGATCTTTAATAAAGGTGCCAAGAATACACAATGGGAAAGGATGATATCTTCCATAAATGTTGTTGGAAAACTTATTTTCCACACACATAAGAATAAACTTGGATGGATACTAATTTCACTCTGTATACAGAAATGAACTCCAAATAAATTGAAGACCTAAATGTAAGACCTGAAATCATGGAATGGTTAGAAGAAAAAGCTCTTGACATTGGTCTGGGCAATGATTTTTTTTTAATGAACCCTCAAAGTGTAGGCAATAAAAGAAAAAATAGACAAAAAGAATTGTATCAAACTAAAAAGTTTCTACACAGCAAAGAAAATAGTCCACAGAGTGAAACCACAGCCTATAGAATGAAAAAAATATTTGCAAACCATCCATGTGATAGGGGGGTAATTTCCAAAATATCTAAGGAATGCAAGTAACTCAATAGCAAGAAAACAAGTAACAATTATAAAATAGGCAAAGGATCTGAATAGATATTTCTCAAAAGATATACAGATGACCAATAGATATATGCAAAGATGCTTAACATCACTCACTGATCACCAGGGAAATGCAAGTGAAAACCACAGAGATATCACTTATACCTGTTAGAATGGCTTGTCATCAAAAAGAAAAAAAGATAGTGTTAGCAAGGATGTGGATATATGGATATGCCTCGTGTACATATGGAATGCCTCATTCACTATCATGATGTGTCACACCTTCTGTTTTATAGCTTACAAAATGGGGCATTGGTTCATATCTTTGGAATTCACTGGCTTTGCAAATATCTAACGCCCCAAGAAACAAACACCCAGATCCCCAGACTGGAGGTCTGTCCAGTCCAATGAGATATATTCTTGGAACTTTTGACCAGTTTATGATTCTGCCATATCCAGAGTATAAAGGTCTTGGGATTGAAAGAGTAGAAAGAAAATGACCTGTTTTTATTATTATCACAAATGATCTACTTGTAAAATTGTGCTTCCACCCCTACAGTGGTTGGATCTGCTGCTTATGAGGTCTTAGTTCCTAAAGGAGAAAGTATCTAGCAGGTACCCACTAAAGGTTACATTGACTGGAAGTTATGGATATCAGCTAGTCATTTGGATTCTTCACACCAATGAAATGACAGCTGAGAAAGAGAATTTCTGTATTATCTGGGGGGATCAATCCTGATCATCAAGGACACATAAGTTTCTGCTATATAGCAGGTCAGGAGGAGATTTCTGGACCCCAGGGAATTTTATGGGACCCTCTCCCATAAGGGACCCTCTCCCATAAGGGACCCAACCTCAATTTTTCCTTGATGATCAGTATCAGTCACCCCAGATAATATAGTAATTCCCTTCCTTAACTGTCATTTCACTGGTATGAAGAACACAGATGACTAGCTGATATCCTTTTATGAGGCCCTCTCTTAGTCCTTACTTCCCTGCTGCCTCAGTTGGTAAAGAATCCATCTGCAATGCAGTAGACCACCTGCCAAGCAAGAGACGAGGGTTTGATCTCTGGGTCGGGAAGATCTGCTGTAGAAGGAAATGGCAATCCACACCGGCATTCTTGCCTGGAGAATCCCACGGACAGAGGAGCCTGGCGGGCTACAGTCCATGAGGTGGCAAAAGAATCAGACATGGCTTAGCAACTAAAGCACCACACCACCTTTCTTAGTCCTTCAGTGTCTACGGATCCGAGTTAATGGAAGACTAAGCAGCTCAGCACAATCAAGACCATTGATGATCCATTCCCTTAGGAATGGAGATTTGGGTTATTCTATAAAATAAGGAACCAACACCAGCTGAGATTTGACTGAGTCCATAGAGGGCAGGGGGCCACCAGTTACAGAATTGAGAGCCATAATAGCTTTGCATTTTCTTTGTTGAATGTTATATATATCTGTATTTACCAATTTCTTTTTTTCTCCCTTCTTATTGTACTAAGGGCGTTGGTGGTAGTTACTTTATAATGCAGTCTAAAGAAGGGAATTGTAACTGATCTATAAAAATAGTGAATATCACACAGAGACAGATAGTTATGAGTTTGGATTTCCTGGTTTGGGGAGAGGAACGTGTCATTATTCATGTGAGTGATAACTGGATCATGTACAGCAGAACAAAACATTGTTGTCTTACTGTTCTGAAGTTTATGTATATATACATATACATACACACACACACACATATATATATATATATACATATATAGTTATATTGGAGAAGGAAATGGCAACCCACTCCAATATTCTTGCCTAGAGAATCCTTTGGACAGAGGAGCCTGGTGGGCTGCTGTCTATGGGGTCGCACAGAGTCGGACATGACTGAAGCGACTTAGCGTGCATGCATGCATAGTTATATTGGAGAAGGAAATGGCAGCCCACTCTAGTATTTTTGCCTGGAGAATTCCATAGACAGAGGAGCCTGGCAGGCTACAGTCCATGGGGGTCACAGAGTTGAACATGACTAAGTGATTAAAACAGACACACACACACCCAAGGTTATATATGGATGCTGAGTATTCCAAGGGGCAGACAATGCCATATGTTTTCGGATCTCTACACCATCCCTACTCATTGAGGACCTCGCCTAGATGCAGGATCTAATTTACAGAATAGATCTGGAAGGTGAGAGGGATGTATAAACCACTCTCCTCTGGCAGCAGCTGCTAGCAGGCAGATGGCCAGACAGCAGACATGAAATTTGCAATGGCTTCCTGTGAACTCCTGCATAACACTAGCTTCTGTGCTATGGGCAGTAGAGTCCATTGGTATCAACTTCCCTGCCTCCCTGCCCTTGCTGAGCACCTAAAAGTCAAATATGACTTTATAGTCCCACTTCACAGTATGACACATAAAATATACTCAAAATATATATTTAAATTGAATTTAGGAAAATGGACATTCCAGGAAGTTGAGTAATATGAGCACCATAAAGACGAATTCTATGAGGAATAACTATGTAAGGAAAACAGGAACAATTAAGTATTCTGAACCCACTTGTTTAACTGAAGTAGGATTAAAAATCCTTTTCATTCATAATCTCCTACAGTTTGTTTACTACTGATTCCATTTTATTTACAGGGAGCTTCCATTCTTCTAGAAATATGCCCACCAGGAAGAGTAATCCCTAATGTTTACCAAAATCCATGCCTACTCCAGTTTGGTTGTTCCAGGGATAGATAGCTCTCCTAGCATTCTTACTCTCTGCTTATGAAACTGATGACTCTTCCGTTGGCCTGCTCATCACAGCTTTACTCCTTCCCATGCATTAAAATGAATCTGCCCTTAAGTAAGTTAGGTTATTTATCCTTTTCTTTATTTTTTATAGTTCTTTCTCTTGACTGCACATATGGTCATTGCTTCTTAAGGAAAAGCAGACCAAATATGAACTCTTTCTGTATTTTCTGTGGCTTTAAGCTATTCCTTTTCTTTTTTTTTAATCATACACTATATTTTTAATTTTAGAAAAAAATCTTTGATTAACTTATTAAACATTCTACTAAGTATATCTATTTCATTCATTCATCCCATTCCATTTATATTAACATCTAAACATCATAGCTCATAATTTGTAGCTTATTATAATTTAACCTTAATCTTCTTTTCCAACTTTATATAATGTCATTCTCAACCCCTTGCATTATTATTCTAGAGCTAGGGAGCTACATTGTTCCCTAGTGACAAGGGACAGTCTAATGTTCTCTTGCTATTAACTTATGCTGTTTCTCCTGTCAGAGTGTGCTTTCATTGTTTGGTGGTAAAATCCTATTCATCTGTTTAGACAGCTTTTAAGTCGACTCTTTTGTGAATGCACTTCCTAAACCTAGCTCAAACATAGACAGTAAAATACACAGCAGACCTGATCCTTCCCTCCTGTTTCTAACATGAATTCCCATGTACCTTACAAGTGAACCACCCTAACCAATTTCCTGAATGCACCCTATTTCCATACCTTCATGCCCTTGCTCAGAACAAACTCTTTGCTTAAGAAGGTCCAACCCATACCTCAAAAAGACCCTATTTTCCTTTTTCGTTATTTCCCACAAGAGCTGAGTTAATACACCGTTTGCACAGCAGCTTGTCCATACCTCAGTTTTCGCAGATCCTAGTCATAGTAGTCATTGTGCTTATTTTCTGAGTTATTGGTCAGATGCTTTTCTTCCTTAGTTCATTTCAGTTCAGTCACTCAGTCATGTCCGACTCCTTGCAACCCCATGGACTGCAGCACACCAGGCTTCCCTGTCCATCACCAGCTCCTGGAGCTTGCTCAAACTCATGTCCATTGAGTCAGTGATGCCATCCAACCATCTCATCCTCTGTCATCCCCTTCTCCTCCTGCCTTCAATCTTTCCCAGCATCAGGGTCTTTTCCAATGAGTCAGTTCTTTGCATCAGGTGGCCCAAGTATTGGAGCTTCACCTAATAGGTGAGTGCATTGAACTGATTTTCCAACTCAATTTCTAAGCATTTTACCACACTTCCTTTTTGGTCTCAGTTGTACAATGACCTGTTTGAATGAAACTAATTTAAAAAGATGCCATAAACAAGTAACCAGAATTGTAAACCTCTTAAATCAACATACACAGAAAAATAACTCTCCAGAAAAGATGAGCATCTACCAGAAGCACTATGGTAAAAATGAAATCATAAAAAGGAGACATTAGAGTGAAATCTAAAAATATAAGTATAAATGTAAACTATAAATAATTTTGCTTTCTGAATATTTTTCCTGTATTTTGTTTTATCTCATACCTATAATGAAATAGAGTTGAATTTTAATGAGGCAGAAAAAGGTTGCAACTAATTTAAATATAGACTTTTTGTTTTTTTACAATGGCATCTTCCTTTGGCCTCAGTTTCATCATCTGTAAAATGAAGATAGTTATGTGACTGTTTCTTAGGTCAGTTCGCTGATATATGATCTTGTGAGTTTTGTTTTATCTCAGTCCTTGACATTGTATTGAGATGGGGATATTTACTAAAGGGAAATGAATAGACATGCCATTGAAAAATAGAGCCAGTCTAGTAATTTGCTTTTTAATTTTTTTAAAGGACACTAGTTAAGTTTACCTAACTTGGAAAGAAAAGAGATTAGTCTTTGTAAGAATCTACAGAGTGATTCATCCTCAAGAATTGCTCTGTAGAGCATGAGGCTGCAGAATCGGGAAAGGATCCTGCAAAGATGCTGCTTTAATTTACACTAGTGACCGATCTCCATAAAGGGCCACAGTGTATCTGCTTGGGCTTGTGGTACTGAGCCTGGGTTATACTGACAAGCCTAATCAACAGAGGTGTCATCTGTAGCACACATCTTTTACAAAGTCTGAGCTTATAAGCTGCAAGCCTTTCTACCTCACTCCCTGATTCTGTGATTGTTAGGTACTAGAGATTCATATTATTATTGTTTTTTCTACCACTGGGCATCACTTAGTTGAGTTCTGCACTGTTTATTTAGATGGAGCCAATGGGGAGCAGAAAGTCCAATATATGCCATGGTCTAGTATCGAATTAAATGGTGAATTCTCTTTTGGGTGGAAGGGCATAGGCTCAGCGAAATTGTAAATGGCCACTTACCTCCTGGAAGTGACTCATTGCTAGTCTGTTTTTCCTATGTCTCCCGTAATAGAACAGTAAACAATTCAAGGGCAGGGCTATTTGTTCTCTTTTGATTTCTTGGTGCTTCACCTAGCATCTCCCAGCACACACCTACAGGCCTATTTAAATAACAATTATCCCACACTGAGTCAGAGCAAATAATAAAGCTTGCTGCAGATTCATTTCAAACCCCAGTGAACGGGAAGGTCAAACCCTGGGAAATAAAACTAAAAAATAAATAACTCAGCCTCTCTCAAGTTCCCACACCAACTTGTACAGACCTATGGCAGAAATAGTGTCTGAAATACTATTATCACTTCAAACTATTGAATCACTCTTTTGCCTTAGAGATAGATCTTTGTATGTATTCAGAGTCAACCATGTTATAATGCTTAAGGAGAGTTAATAAAGTATTAGACTTATTTCCAAATACTTTACCTAAACTGATTTACCACAACACCATGAGGTGGATAATATTATGATCTCTGTTTTACAGATGAGGTAACAGATGTGTAAAGGTTATGAACTTGCCCAGAGACACACAGCTAACAATGAGACCAGGGACATTTGACCCTAGGCTGTTTAGGTTAGAAACCTTAAACTCTTTAGCAACTAGACTCTTCTGACATGTACTTATGGAAGTAAAAATTTAAAGAGCGTATTTTGAAATGTTCTCCCAATTTTGGTGCCATTGGAATTTTATGAGACTTTCTCTATTTCCATGATGCCTTTTCCCCCGTCCCTGAACCTTGTCTAATGTTACATCCTTAGGAGCAGAGTGAGAGTAGGTCTAAGAAGTTATGACATGGAGAGCTCTCTTGGACATGGTAAAAAAGAGGGAAACCCAATTCTTGTCTCTCTGCAAGATTACGGAGAGATGAAGGAGCCAATATGGGGAGAAACAGACTTGAGCCACATGTGTCTTAATCTCTCCTTGGATAAATATCTGAGATGAGGAGGTAGATTAGATAAAATGTGGGTAAAACTAACAGTGGTGGGAATTTGCCCCGCCTCTGAATGTTAGGGTCCCTTGTGCTGCTGCTGCTGCTGCTGTCACTTCAGTCGTGTCCGATTCTGTGGGACCCCATAGACGGCAACCCACAAGGCTCCCCTGTCCCTGGGATTCTCCAGGCAAGAACACTGGAGTGGGTTGCCATGTCCTTCTCCAATGCATGAAAGTGAAAAGTGAAAGTGAAGTTGCTCAGTTGTGTCCAACTCTTTGCGACTGCATGGACTGCAGCCTACCAGGCTCCTCTGTCCATGGGATTTTCCAGGCAAGAGTACTGGAGTGGGGTCCCTGGTAACCCTGAAGAAATCACATGGCTAGTTGACTTAGTGTTCTCAAATCCTGGAAGGAACCCTGAAGTTCCCAAAGGCTCCCCTATGGCTCATGTTGAGGCTACTGAAAGCATGATAAAAGTGATTACCAGAACCAAAAAAGGAAGGTGGACCACCTGAGTCTGGGTCAAATGGCAGGGATAACTGGTCCTTTTGGG
This sequence comes from Bos grunniens, assembly GCF_055505025.1. Lineage (NCBI taxonomy): Eukaryota > Metazoa > Chordata > Mammalia > Artiodactyla > Bovidae > Bos > Bos grunniens. Next base: position 76,845,317 of record NC_141170.1, read on the forward strand.
GTCTTCAGGAGCAGTAAGAATGAAAATGAAACTGAATCAGCAGCAGGGACAACAGGACTTGATCAGGCTGAGCAAGAATGACCAAGAAGTTTACAAATCATAGACATCAGGAACAAATGCCAGCAGTAATACATCTACAGAGAGAGTCAGGTCATGAAAACCCCAGGAGCACAGCATGGTCCCAGGGCCACCCCTTTATGTCATTTTTAAAATTAGAACTATTAAGATGAGATTTTTTTCAAAAGAGCCTCGTATGTTACTTGCAATTGCTGCCTTGAAGAGAAGTAACTGGAAGAGGGGCTAGATCTGAAAAAAAGAGTCCTTTTAAAGAGACTCAATTACCTTAAGAGACATTTTAAATTATTCCATTATACTTTGATTGAATTAAAATTAAAGTTTTATTTCCTATTACTATTGCAGTGGGACTCATGAGGAAGATCAACGAAAAGAAATAAGTACCTCTTCTTCACCTTGGTAGTCTAGTGTTTTAAATTTTGATTTGTCTGCAAAATTTTCTTTGAAACTTGCAAGGTTTTGCATCAGTCTTGATTGTATGGGCAGAAAGCAGTGTAAAGTTGCTTTCAAGCTTTTTCCCTCAAGAATGCACATTGGTTTAGAAATTCGTTTCTACTACAAGTGGAAAGGGTAGGGGACTTCCCTGGTGGTTCAGACAGTAAAGAATCTGCCTGCAATGCAGGAGACCTGGGTTGGGAAGATCCCCTGGGAGAAGGGAGTAACTATAGCCTGGTGAGCTATAGTTAATGGGGTTGCAAAGAGTAGGGCATGACTGAACAACTAACCCTTTCATTTTCTTTCTTTCACAAGTAGAAAGGGTACCATATGTCTTCAGTCCTCTTGAAGAATGTTCTTAAAAATTGGCAGAATTCTTTAAATTATTAAGTAAATGCTAAACATCACATTTGATAAAACCTCTAAACATTTAAAGGTTAAATAATTGCTAAAAATTAATTGATCTTGTTAAATGTTATTTTGATTATCTATTGCTGCCTGTACACTGCTCTGAAACTAATGGCTTAAAATAGGAATGATTTATTTGCTTACAATTCTGCATTTTTGAGCTGGGTTTAGAATTTCTGTTGTTCTTGCATGGGCTCATTCATGGGACTACAGATATCATTAGTCTCCCTTGCCATTAGCTTCCAGTTGGATTTGGTCAATGGTAGGAACCAGTTCTGGATGGAAGAGAGGAAAGAAAGTGAGGTAGGGCCTGGTTTTTGGTCTCTGGCTTTCTCCTTGCAGTACTGCTGCGTGACCACAGCTCTTACTGGGCAATCTTCTACAATCACGGCTATTACCTCTGGGTTCTGGCTTCTGTCCCTTCCATGTGTACTTTCAAGCTTAAAGGTGCTAATGATGCTCTGTTGTTAGCAGCTCTTCTTCTTTACCTTTCATGCTGCTCACACTCTTATGAATTATCCCTAGATTAAATTTGTTATAAATAGCCAGCTTGAATGTGCTGTTTCCTGGAAAAACCTTGATGTTTGGTACCTGTCTTAGCATTGGAAAAGTAAAGTTAACCAGGAAGATAAAAACTGTCTTCTGTTCTCTGGGGCTTTAGTCCATAGCATGACATATAAGTCAAATAAAGCAAAGAAGCTCGCATTTTACTGGAGGATGTGTAACATAAACAGGATAAACAAAATCTATAGCAGTTTAGATAGTGACTTAGTGCTGCTGCTGCTGCTAAGTCACTTCAGCTAAGAACAGCAATAAAATAATGAAGAATGAATGGGAGTTAGAAATTGCACAAAGAGGAATTTCAAAATTCCTCCTTAAACTATTTGCACTAGCTAAAATTGGAAATCTTTGAGCAGGGAACTTTTCCGCTTAGTGTTGTTTTCCTAGTGACTAGAATGGTGATAGCTTCCCAGGCCTCTCAGTGGTAAAGAACCCGCCTACCAGTGCAGAAGACATAAGAGACATGAGTTTGATCCCTGGGTCAGTAAGATCCTCTAGAGTAAAAAATGGCAACCCACTCCAATATTCTTACCTGGAAAATCCCATGGGCAGAGGAGCCTGGTGGGCTACATTTACAGTCTGCTACTGCTGCTGCCAAGTCGCTTCAGTCGTGTTCGACTCTATGCGACCCCATAGACGGCAGCCCATCAGGCTCCCCCGTCCCTGGGATTCTCCAGGCAAGGACACTGGAGTGGGTTGCCATGTCCTTCTCCAATACATGAAAGTGAAAATTCAAAGTGAAGTTGCTCAGTCGTGTCCAACTCTTAGTGACCCCATGGACTGCAGACCACCAGGCTTCTCCATCTATGGGATTTTCCAGGCAAGAATACTGGAGTGGGGTGCCATTGCCTTCTCTGATATTTACAGTCTATGGGGTCACAAAGAGTCAGACATAACTGAACAGCACCCTAGAATAGTGACTGATACATAATGGATCCTCTGTGAATATTTGTTGATGGAATGAATGAGGGCACATAAAAAACATTCATTCATTCAAATAATACTTGTCAAATTCCTCCTTTGCTAAATACTCAGGATAATTTAGTCATGGAAAACCCCAAATGAGCTTTTTTTTATAGGTTTATTTTTATTTATTTTTTAATTTAAATTTGTTTATTTTAACTGGAGGCTAATTACTTCACAATATTGTATTGGTTTTGCCATACATCAACATGAATCCACCACGGGTGTACACGTATTTCCCATCCTGAACCCCCCTCCCACCTCCCTCCCTGTACCATCCCTCTGGGTCATCCCAGTGTACCAGCCCCAAGCATACTGTATCCTGCATCAAACCTGGACTGGCAATTCGTTTCGTATATGATGTTATACATGTTTCAATGCCATTCTCCCAAATCATCCCACCCTCTCCCTCTTCAACAGAGTCCATAAGACTGTTCTATACATCTGTGTCTCTTTTGCTGTCTCTCATACACGGTTATCATTACCATCTTTCTAAATTCCATATATATGCGTTAGTACACTGTATTGGTGTTTTGCTTTCTGGCTTACTTCACTCTGTATAATAGGCTCCAGTTTCATCCACCTCATTAGAACTGATTCAAATGTATTCTTTTTAATGGCTGAGTAATACTCCATTGTGTATATGTACCACTGCTTTCTTATCCATTCGTCTGCTGATGGACATCTAGGTTGCCTCCATGTCCTGGCTATTATAAACAGTGCTGCAATGAACACTGGGGTACACGTGTCTCTTTCCCTTCTGGTTTCCTTGGTGTGTATGCCCAGCAGTGGGATTGCTGGGTCATAAGGCAGTTCTATTTCCAGTTTTTTAAGGAATCTCCACACTGTTCTCCATAGTGGCTGTACTAGTTTGCATTCCCACCAACAGTGTAAGAGGGTTCCCTTTTCTCCAAACCCTCTCCAGCATTTATTGTTTGTAGACTTTAGGATCACAGCCATTCTGACTGGCATGAAATGGTACCTCATTGTGGTTTTGATTTGCATTTCTCTGATAATGAGTGATGTTGAGCGTCTTTTCATGTGTTTGTTAGCCATCTGTATGTCTTCTTTGGAGAAATGTCTATTTAGTTCTTTGGCCCGTTTTTTGATTGGGTCATTTATTTTTCTGGAATTGAGCTGTAGGAGTTGCTTGTATATTTTTGAGATTAGTTGTTTGTCAGTTGCTTCATTTGCTATTATTTTCTCCCATTCTGAAGGCTGTCTTTTCACCTGGCTTAGAGTTTCTTTTGTTGTGCAGAAGCTTTTAATTTTAATTGGGTCCCATTTGTTTATTTTTGCTTTTATTTCCAATATTCTGGGAGATGGGTCATAGAGGATCCTGCTGTGATTTATGTCAGAGAATGTTTTGCCTATGTTCTCCTCTAAGAGTTTTATAGTTTCTGGTCTTACATTGAGATCTTTAATCCATTTTAAGTTTATTTTTGTGTATGGTGTTAGAAAGTGTTCTAGTTTCATTCTTTTACAAGTGGTTGACCAGTATTCCCAGCACCACTTGTTAAAGAGATTGTCTTTTGTCCATTGTATATTCTTGCCTCCTTTTCAAAGATAAGGTCTCCATAGGTGCCTGGGTTTATCTCTGGGCTTTCTATTTTGTTCCATTGATCTATATCCAAATGAACTTTTTAGTCAACTCAAATAAATGTCAGAAGTCCTTGCCTTTGTCCATCCAACAATATTATAATTTCCTTATAATAGATTTTATTTCTTGAACTTTCTATTTTTAGCACCTGCTGTGGCTCTCTACACATAATGGAATAAGCAGTAAACTTAGTCAAAACTCTTACAAATAAAATGACCCAATTGACTTTAATGATAACATAGATTTATTGTATTGATTTTTAGATAAGACAAATCTAGTTCAGGGTCCAGCTGGAGCCAGGCTCTTAGTAAGCATTAGGTGTTGGGTTGTAAGCTTAATTTTTAGCTTTTCTTTATCCATGGGTGGTAGAAATTTGCTCCATGTACAGCCTCAGGCCTACAGTTTCCTACTTTGTAAATGTCTGTAGAAGAATATTTCTTGCCTAAGAGTTATATTAGCACATGTGGTTCAAACCACCTAAATCACTTGGACTTAGAGAAGGCCCTAAGAAAAATTGGATTTGTATTACCAAAAAGAGGAATGGATGCTGGTTGAACAAAGCAAGAGATGTTTCAGACACTCTACTAAAAAGCTTTATACTTTATATATTAATGTTCTAGTTAAAACTCCTAATTTTGGCTAGCTGGGAGTGGAAATTTTGGCTAAATTTCTTAGCAACAGTTTTTAAAATTTTCTTTGTTTATTTTAAATAAATTTAGTGTAACAGAACAAATTCACTAAACATTACTTCCACTTCTTTGAGGCTAATTGCTATAAAGAATACATGGAAAGTGTCTGTAATTATTGTGTCCTTTATTTCTATAAGAGAAAGGATGTTTCTAAAGTATTTGAGAATGATTGAAAATGTAGTTCTTTGAGTGGTTTTAAGCGCTTTACTGCTTTTCTTATACTATTAATTTACTTAGCCAAATTATCACAGATTCTGAATTAATGAGGTGTTAGTGCATATGCAGATGGAGTTATCTGGTTTGCTTTAGATAATCCTCAAGGCATAGTGTTCCCTCTAACGCTGGGAAAGTTGAGCAAATGTTTGTTGAATCTTTTTAGAGCAAAAGCGTTAAAGATTAACCCACTTATTTATTTAAATCATATAAATTTAGTTTGAAGCATAGCCATTTTTTTTTTTGACTCCAGACAAAGTAGGTCTTATTTTTTTAGATCTCTTCCTTTAACCACAGCATTTCCTTACTGTCACTTACTGTATCTCTAAGTGCCATTAAAGTGTGGTCCCTCTACAACCACAAATGTGCAAAAAACCAAGGAGAGAAATTGAGATTATTTAGAAACTTTTATACCAATTAAATACTTTTGCAACATCCAAGTGTATCCAAGTGAATAATCTTATTGAAAGTGGTATAGATCAGATCAGGTGGTTCTTGGACTCGTGTAACAAATCACAGTGGCTAAGAACTGCATTCTGATAATGCACAGTGGACCACATCGTGTCACCACAATGTTGGATCATGCATCATTTGTAAAGGATTAAAAAAAAAGGAAAACTTTATCTTTCACCTCAGATCATTTGGAAAGAATTGTACTAGAAAAAATTGTTTGACTCAAAAAGCTACCAAGGCAGTGAAGAACTACTTAGCTCATATGTGGAAGCAGATAGCATTATGCAAGGCCACAAATGATTCCAGCAACTTTTTACATGCAGTGTTCAGACAGTCAGTCAGTCAGTTCAGTCATACCTGACTCTCTGCGACCCCATGAAGTGCAGCACGCCAGGCCCCCCTGTCCATCACCAACTCCCAGGGTTCACCCAAACTCATGTCCATCGAGTCGGTGATGCCATCCAGCCATCTCATCCTCTGTCGTCCCTTTCTCCTCCTGCCCCCAATCTCTCCCAGCATCAGAGTCTTTTCCAATGAGTCAACTTTTCGCATGACATGGCCAAAGTATTGGAGTTTCAGCTTCAGCATCAGTCCTTCCAAAGAACACCCAGGACTGATCTTTAGGATGGACTGGTTGGATCTCCTTGCAGTCTAAGGGACTCTCAAGAGTCTTCTCCAACACCATAGTTCAAAAGCATCAATTCTTCAGCACTCAGCTTTCTTCACAGTCCAACTTTCACATCCATACATGACCACTGGAAAAACCATAGCCTTGACTAGATGGACCTTTGTTGGCAATGTAATATCTCTGCTTTTGAATATGCTATCTAGGTTGGTCATAACTTTCCTTCCAAGGAGTAAGCATCTTTTAATTTCATGGCTGCAGTCACCATCTGCAGTGACTTTGGAGCCCAAAAAAATAAAGTCTGACACTGTTTCCACTGTTTCCCCATCTATTTCCCATGAAGTGATGGGACCGGATGCCATGATCTTTGTTTTCTGAATGTTGAGTTTTAAGCCAACTTTTTCACTCTCTTCTTTCATCTTCATCAAGAAGCTTTTTAGTTCCTCTTCACTTTCTGCCATAAGGGTGGTGTCATCTGCGTATCTGAGGTTATTGATATTTCTCCTGGCAATCTTGATTCCAGCTTGTGCTTCTTCCAGCCCAGCGTCTCTCATGATGTACTCTGCATATAAGTTAAATAAGCAGGGTGACAATATACAGCCTTGGCATACTCCTTTTCCTATTTGGAATCAGTCTGTTGTTCCATGTCCAGTTCTAACTGTTGCTTACTGACCTGCATACAAATTTCTCAAGAGGCGGGTCAAGTGGTTTGGTATTCCCATCTCTTTCAGAATTTTCCAGTTTATTGTGATCCACACAGTCAAAGGCTTTGGCATAGTCAATAAAGCAGAAATAAATGTTTTTCTGGAACTCTCTTGCTTTTTCAGTGATCCAGCAGACATTGGCAATTTGATCTCTGGTTCTTCTGCCTTTTCTAAAACCAGCTTGAACATGTGGAAGTTCATGGTTCACATATTGCTGAAGCCTGGCTTGGAGAATTTTGAGCATGACTTTGCTAGCGTGTGAGATGAGTGCAACTGTGCGGTAGTTTGAGCGTTCTTTGGCATTGCCTTTCTTTGGGATTGGAATGAAAACTGACCTTTTTCAGTCCTGTGGCCACTGCTGAGTTTTCCAGATTTGCTGGCATATTGAGTGCAGCACTTTCACAGCATCATCTTCCAGGATTTGAAATAACTCCACTGGAATTCCATCACCTCCACTAGCTTTGTTCATAGTGATGCTTTCTAAGGCCCACTTGACTTCACATTCCAGGATGTCTGGCTCTAGGTGAGTGATCACACTATCGTGATTATCTGGGTCGTGAAGATCTTTTTTGTACAGTTCTTCTGTGTATTCTTGCCACCTCTTCTTTATATCTTCTGCATCTGTTAGGTCCATACCTAATATACATGCAGTGTCTGGAATCACCAAAATGTTACACAGGAATGTGAGGAACAAGAGAGTGTGGTTAAAGATCAAAATAAATGTTACTTAATATACTTAATGATAATCCAGATAATTGATTCCTTTGTTTTGGAATTTAAAATAGCAATGCTTAATATGTTCAAGAAATAAGATAAAATTTGGAATTTTGTCAGAACTGAAACATATTTCATAAAAGTACCCTGTGAAAAGCATATAACTGAAAGATACGACAACTATAATAAGAATTCAAAGGATAGATTTATGAGAAGATTAGACTCAGTTCAGAAAGAAAATTAGTGAAATAGAAACAGGCTCAGATAAAAGCAAGCACACTGCAGCAAGGAGAGGCAACATGACAGAGAACACACCACACAAAGCATGAAAACGTGAGATAGAGTGACAGTATTGACATGTATGTAATTAGTCTCAGAAGGAGGGAGGAGAGATCATGAAGCTGAATTATATGTGAAGATAAAATGGCAGTGAATTATCCAAATTGATAAAAGCTTTCCAGCCACAGATTTAAGAGGCAGTATGAATCTTAAGCTAGAAAAATGTCAAACAAAATTACACTGAGGCACAGCACAGTCGAATGGCTTAAACTCCCCAAATTAAGAAAGGCTTTAAAGCATCTAGAAAAAAATAAGGTTATCCTCAAAGACCAATAGCAGGTGTCTCAACAGAAGCAACTGAAGGAAGTGAATGAAATGAAATTTCAAATTGTTAAAAAACAAAAAGCTAAAATCGTACAGTTCCATACTCAGTGGAAATAGTCTATTTTCAGACAAACAAAAACTAGGATAATTCGTCACCAGTATGTAACCCCAGAGAAAATGAGAATATTCTGCAGGCAAGAGGAAAATCTTCATGGTTAGAAGCTTAGATGCAGGAAGAAATGAAAAGCCAAGTAGAAGTAAAGATGTGCTTAAGTCTGAATAAATATTAATGGTATAAAACAATAGAATTTATTATTGAGTTTGAAATACACAAAGAATTAAAATAGCAACAGGCATGAGTAGAAGGGTAAACAGAGACAAATGTTGAAAGGCCTTTGCGTGTCCAGGAAAGGGAAAAATTATTCTTATTTATATTAAAATTTGATGAGTCAGGGGCAGTAGTTCTCAACCAAGGGTGCTTTTGTCCTTTCAGAAACATTTGGCAATCTCTAGAGACGTTTTTCATTGTCTCACAACCGAAAGGATGTAATTAACTTTCCATTGGTAGAAGCCAGAAGTGCTGTGAAAATCTTATGATGCACAGCAAAGCCTGTCTTGTAACAAAAGGTTATCTGGCCAAATTGTCAATAGTTCCGAGACTGAGAAACTCTGATCTAGGGTTATCACTGAAGGATTAATTAGAACTTGATTCTTAAGCCAATAGAGAGGGAGAAAATGATATAAATAGTAAATTCGTATGAAGGCAAAAAAAAAAAAAAAAAGAGAGAGAGAAAAAAGAAATAAAAGAGTAGGTGGGATAAATAGAAAGTAAACCAGATAATGGTAAATTTAAAATCAGTTCTATCAATATTTGTGTTAAATATAGATGGACAGATTCTCCAACTTAAAATGGTTATATTAGTGGGTAAAATAAGCAAACATGTGCCAGTTACATTAAAGTGAAAGTGTTAGTCACTCAGTTGTGTTCGACTCTTTGTGACCTATGGACTGTAGCCTGCCAGGCTCCTCTGTCCATGGGATTCTCCAGGCAAGAATACTGGTGGGTTGCCATTTCCTTCTCTGGGGATTCTTCCCGACCCAGGGATTGAACCCAGATCTCCTGCATTGCTGGTGGTTCTTGACCACCTGAGTTGCTAGTGGACCACGAAATGAACACATAAAACATAAAGACTTAAATTTGAATATATTTCTTGCAAAATAAATGAACTAAAAGAAAAACTGATTTCAGCTGTTTTGTATTGCTTTTTGGAAGCATTTGTACATAGTAATTATTCTCTTTCTCCTTATCCAAACATGTTATTCAAAGCCTTTTGGGGCCATGCCAGCCAGTAGTAATTGTAGACTCAATTTTGTGATAGATTATTGTCCTCAAATCTCAATAGATCATGAACTCCATGAGGGCAGAGATAAGTTTGCTTTTTTATTTTTCTGCTCTAAACATAGTATCTAACATAGTGCTTGGTGCATTGCAAGTTTTCTCTATATAGGATGATTGAAAATACTTGTACTATTTCCTTATCCCAATAGTTCTCTGACTTTTGGGTCTCAGATTCTTTTACACTATTAAAAATCATTGAGGTTCCAAAGAGCTTGTGTGGTTATATCTATGATAATTTTCATATTCGATAATAAAATTGAGAAATTAAAAAATACCTTTACTGATTAATTTAAAAATAGTAAACCTATTAGGTGTTAACAAGTATTACATATAAAAGTAACTATTTTCAAAAAATATTATGAGAATAATAATATTTCTTACCTTTCTACAAATCTCTTGAATGTGTGATTTAGTGGAATTCAGCTGGGTTCTTATAACTACTTAGGTTTTGAATCTGTTTCAATACATTATTTTGGTTGACATATATACAGAAAATTCTGTCTTACAAAAACATGTAATTGGAAAAGTGAACAGTACTTTAATAGCCTTTTCAGAAATTGGTGGATGTTATTGTTTGATATTATACCAAAACTTGACAAGTAGTAGTTTCTTAAAGGTTAACTGTATTATGCAGTTGGAATGCATGTCAACTTCTTGACAACAACAAGCTTCTTCATACTCTGTTACTTTAAAATCTATGTATATATTTTGGACTTTGATCAGATCAGATCAGATCAGTTGCTCAGTCGTGTCCGACTTTTTTTGACCCCATGAATCGCAGCATGCCAGGCCTCCCTGTCCATCACCAACTCCCGGAGTTCACTCAGACTCACGTCCATCAAGTCAGTGATGCCATCCAGCCATCTCATACTCTGTTGTCCCCTTCTCCTCCTGGCCCCAATCCCTCCCAGCATCAGAGTCTTTTCCAATGAGTCAACTCTTCGCATGAGGTGGCCAAAGTACTGGAGTTTCAGCTTTAGCATCAGTCCTTCCAAAGAAATCCCAGGGCTAATTTCCTTCAGAATGTACTGGTTGGATCTCCTTGCAGTCCAAGGGACTCTCAAGAGTCTTCTCCAACACCACAGTTCAAAAGCATCAATTCTTCGGTGCTCAGCCTTCTTCACAGTCCAACTCTCACATCCATACATGACCACTGGAAAAACCATAGCCTTGACTAGACGAACTTTTGTTGGCAAAGTAATGTCTCTGCTTTTCAACATGCTATCTAGGTTGGTCATAACTTTCCTTCCAAGGAGTAAGCGTCTTTTAATTTCATGGCTGCAGTCACCATCTGTAGTGATTTTGGAGCCCAGAAAAATAAAGTCTGACACTGTTTCCACTGTTTGCCCACCTATTTCCCATGAAGTGATGGGACCGGATGCCATGATCTTCGTTTTCTGAATGTTGAGCTTTAAGCCAACTTTTTCACTCTCTTCTTTCACTTTCATCAAGAGGCTCTTTAGTTCCTCTTCACTTTCTGCTATAAGGGTGGTGTCATCTGCATATCTGAGGTGATTGATATTTCTCCCGGCGATCTTGATTCCAGCTTGTGTTTCTTCCAGTCCAGCGTTTCTCATGATGTACTCTGCATGTAAGTTAAATGAACAGGGTGACAATATACAGCCTTGATGAACTCCTTTTCCTATTTGTAACCAGTCTGTTGTTCCATGTCCAGTTCTAACTGTTGCTTTCTGACCTGCATACAAATTTCTCAAGAGGCAGATCAGGTGGTCTGGTATTCCCATCTCTTTCAGAATTTTCCACAGAATTTTCAGAATTTTCCACACATTTCTGACAGAATGTCATCCACTGGAGAAGGGAATGGCAAACCACTTCAGTATTCTTGCCTTGAGAACCCCATGAACAGTATGAAAAGGCAAAATGATAGGATACTGAAAGAGAAACTCTCCAGGTCAGTAGGTGCCCAATATGCTACTGGAGATCAGTGGAGAAATAACTCCAGAAAGAATGAAGGGATGGAGCCAAAGCAAAAAGAATACCCAGCTGTGGATGTGACTGGTGATAGAAGCAAGGTCTGATGCTGTAAAGAGCAATATTGCATAGGAACCTGGAATGTCAGGTCCATGAATCAAGGCAAATTGGAAGTGGTCAAACAACAGATGGCAAGAGTGAATGTCAACATTCTAGGAATCAGCGAAATGAAATGGACTGGAATGGGTGAATTTAACTCAGATGACCATTATATCTACTACTACGGGCAGGAATCCCTCAGAAGAAATGGAGTGGCCATCATGGTCAACAAAAGAGTCCGAAATGCAGTACTTGGATGCAATCTCAAAAACGACAGAATGATCTCTGTTTGTTTCCAAGGCAAACCATTCAATATCACAGTAATCCAAGTCTATGCCCCAACCAGTAACGCTGAAGAAGCTGAAGTTGAATGGTTCTATGAAGACCTATAAGACCTTTTAGAACTAACACCCAAAAAAGATGTCCTTTTCATTATAGCGGACTGAAATTATAGGGGACTTGGACTTTGAATGGATCTGTTATCCATGAATTGGTCTCTCGGAAACATTGATTCATTGAATTGTGGAAGATCTTTCAAATGTTGATACATTCATTGTACAATACAAAAAAAAATACATTCGTTAATATAACCAATTTCATCAGGAAATATTGCAACATGATCAAACTTATGCATGCTTAGTTGCTCAGTCGTGTTTGATTCTTTGTGACCATATGGACCGTAGTCTGCCAGGCTCCTCTGTCCATGGGATTCTCTGAGGAAGAATACTGCAGTGAGTTGCCATTTCTTCCTCCAGAACAAATTTATGATGTTAGGTAAAAGTTTCAAATATTCTGATTTTCTTTTGAAAGCTCAAGTTTTATCTTTGCAACAATGGTTGACAATTGTTTTCTTTCAAGTAATAGAATCACTTCATTCATTTTAAAACAATACCTGCCAGATACTAAAAAGTCTGAATAATCATAGTTTGTAATCTGTCAGTTATTATTTGCAAAGAAGAATGTGTTCTGTATTATTTTATAAAAATAAAAGAATGTTATTTTATAAAAATAAAAAAGCAGATACATCAGCTTGCTACTCAAATAACCACACAGATACTTTTCATGAAGATAATTGTTCTACTTCTGTAGACAGAAGTATTAATGCCTATTTCTCCCTTTGTCAAATGAAAGATTAGAAAGATATTTGCTTAATGATCAGGATTTCATAATATTAAAAATGTCAACTACTTCTGCAGGAACATTCTTAAAGAAACTTGCTCCACCCTTCTTTTCTTTTTTCTTCCTGTGAGTATATATCAGTGAAGAATAGAGTTACTGGCCAATAGTTTGGTGACTTGTCCTTAATTTCTGCTAAGTAATAAACAGTTTTACTCACCGTTGTGTTTGCACCATTTGTAAAAATGCTGATGCGGTGTAAGAGGTAAATGATTTTCACCTCATGAATTCCTTGAGAGTCTTAGGGGCTCCTAGAAGTCTCATAGACCGCATTTTGAGACCCAGTGCTTTGCACATATATATCCAATGTAACCACTGAACTGACTGGCTACTTGTCTCTGCATCTGGGAATATCTCCACTAAAAATGCTCCTTTTTTTCAAATAAACTTATCTACAAAACAAAAATAGAGTTACAGGTGTAGAAAACAGACTTATGATTACCAGGAGGTAAGGTGGGGGGAGGGATAAATTGGGAGATTGGGATTGAGATATACACAGTAGTATATATTGGCTTGGCCAAAATGTTCATTTGGGGGTTTCCATTAGATGCTATGGAGAAAACCAGATGAACCTTCTGGCCAACCCAATATATAAAATAGATAACTAATAATGACCTACTAAATAGGGAACTCTACTTAATACATTATAATGGCCTATATGGGGAAATAATCTAAAAAAAAAAGAGTGGATATATATGTATAACTCAGTTTGCTGTACTGAAACTAACACAACATTGTAAATCAACTATGCCTCAATAAAAAAATTTTTTAAGTGTTCCCAGGTATAGATTCTCAAAATTATGCAAAAATAAATATCAACTGATTTTAAAAAATCTCAAAATAATGCAAAAATAAATATCAACTGATAAAAAAAAACATCTTTCTCTCACTTCTGCCTTCTTGAATGTAGTTATATCCTCCCCAGGGCATGATGCATTGGCTGACCCTCAAAATAGATGTGGTCACTCCCAATCTGAGTCTTGACACTGTTTTGAACATGTGTTATAATTTCATGTCTCATAGGCTGTAGTTGTGCCATCACTTTTGTACTCAGAACGTTTTAAAGAGAGGATGCTGTGTGCTATTTATCTTTGAAAATTACTTGGTGCCTGAGAAATAGTTCTGGACATGTTGTATGCCCCACATAAATATTTGTATGTTGAAATGAATTAAAATGAATGAAGTATGATTTCACTAAAACTCATGAAATTATCTCCAGGGGATTAGATTAATTTTGCACACCTGTATTTGCTTTAAGATAGTTACTTTTATCATTTACCCTACAAAATAGAATTAGGATGATTAAAAAAGATTTAATCCAAGCTTGATGGTTTTGGCAGAGACTGAATATTCATTCCTTCACTTACTCCTTCATTATTCCTTCACTAAGTTTATGTCTTTTCCTGTTGGGAATAGTGTATATTTTTAAAGTACTTTTCTTAATTGGAGTATAGTTGCCTTACAATGTTGCTATTTTCTGCTGTACAACAACATGAATTAACTACATGTGTACCTATATATCCCCTCTTGCTTAAGTTTAGTTTTTAAACAGAGATTTATTTAGCACTTACTATGTGGTAGACATGAAAAATGCAATGGGGAATAAAACACAGAGCCTCATCCAAAGGACTTGCATTCATTCAGAAACTGTACTATAATCCCTTACCAAGTGTAAGTATTTCTCTAGTTATTTGCTGAAGGGAGTTCCTGCTGTTATAAAGTATATATACTGTAATTCAAGGGACACGTAAATCAATGAATCAAAATACAATGTGTTAGACACTATTACTGAAACAGGAATAATAGACAATGACAATTCTGAAAGGGAGCATATAATTCTATCTGGAGAGGTAAATGAAAGCATCACCATTGAGGTAACATTTGAACTACATTTCAATGACAGGTGAAGAGGGAGACAAGGATAATTCTTGCAGAAACTAATGATAGAAAAATGGAATCTTGACAGATATTATTATATTCATGGGATGAGTAAAGTCCATATGGCCAGCACCAGGGAATATGTGGAAGAAATGAAGTAGGAATATAATTTGGTTTTAGATTGTTCAAGGCCAAGTTAGTCATACTAAGGAGTTTGAATTTTATGTAAGAGCATCATGCAAACTTTTAAGAATAATATTGATGTGAATATCTCTGCTCTTTTTGGTAGATCAATCTGATGACCAAGTGGAAATAGTGAATGTGGGTCGATAATGCAGACAGAAGGCTCCTTAAAGCAACATGGCACAGTTTTAAGTCAGATACAGTGAAAACTGGAACTGACATATTACCAGCAAAGAATGAAGAGAAAGAGGCAGATTTGAGAGACATTTATGACACATATAGAATTGATGTGACTTGGAAATTATTTGGATTGTGAGATAGAGGTAAAAGTGAAGGATAACACAAATATTTGTACATTGGGAAATTAGAAAAATGGAGGTGCTATTAATGAAGATCAAAAATATAAGAAGTGGAATTGGTTAGCAAGATGGGGAGAAAATGTCCATTTGAGATAGAAGCTGAACCTTAGAAACAAATAGTCCTGTGTCCCAACCCTAGCGGGTCAGACTTTGATGTATGATATTTTTATTTAATCTATAAAATGGAAATGCTCATTTTGTCCTTACCCAAAGAGAAGTCTGGCTTTTGTTTCTATCTCTGGAAGGTAACTGCTAAACCTTCAGCTCTCAATAGGGGTGTTGTTCATGGTGGCCCCCTTGAACCACATCTAATAGTGCATCTTAAGGTGACTCATGGTCAGTTCTAAATGAGGTGGATAAACCTGGAGCCTATCATACAGAGGGAAGTAAGTTAGAAAGGGAAAGACAAATACTGTATAGTAATGAATATATATGGAATCTAGAAAGATGGTACCGACTCTCCTACATACAGAGCAGCAAAGGAGACACAGATGTAAAGAACAGACTTTTGGACTCAGTAGGAGGAGGAGAGGGTGGGATGATTTGAGAGAATAGCACTAAAACATATACATTACCATATGTAAAATAGATGACCAGTGCAAGTTTGATGCATGAAGCAGGGCACCCAAAGCTGGTGCTCTGTGACAACCCAGAGGGAAGAGGTGGGGAGGGAGGTGCGGGGGGTGGTTCAGGATGTTCAGGATGGAGGGGACACATGTATACCTATGGCTGATTCATACTGATGTATGGCAAAAACCATCAGAATATTGTAATTATCATCCAATTAAAAAATTACAAAGGTGACTCATGATAGACCCCCTTGGACCACTTGGTATATCAGTCAATCAACCATTCCAAGGTAATGAGACCCCAATAAAAATTCTCAAAAGTGAAGCTCAGGTGATCTTCTCAGATTGACAATATTTCATGCATCTTGTCAAACATGATTGTTAGCAGGGTAAAGCATCTTGAGGATGCTGGGGGGTATAGAAACCCTCTGAGACCCCACTCTATGGCCCTCTTCCTTTGACTGATTCTAGTTGACATCCTTTTTTTTTTTTTTTCTGTGATAGTTCATATCTGTGACTATAATAGCTCTCAGTGAATTCTGTGAGGCTTCCTAGGTGACCATTAAACCTGAGGTTGATTTTGGGAAACTCCTGAACTTGCAGCTGGCATCAGAAATGAGGGTAGTTTTTATATGAAATCCTTCTTCTAACTTTGTGTTTGGATCCTAACTCCTCATAGTTGAGGTCAGAAGTTTTGGGCAGACCTGGCAGTCAGAAAGCTGTATCCTTAACCTCATAAATGGCATAACTCCAGGCACTAGCAGACTTGTGAAGATTAACTCATATAATCCACAAATGTTTGCACAAACTATAGGGCAGTCATGGTATGTTGCACTGGAGATAAAGCAATGAAGCAGCCTGTGCCCTCATGGAGCATAGAACCCAGATCAAGTGATGTCAGATATATGTGAGGGACTGAATGTTTGTATCCCTCCAAAATTCATATGTTGAAATCCTAATCCAAAATATGATGATATGAGGAGGTGGGGCCTTTAGGAGGTAATTAGGTCATGAGGATAGAGCCATCATGAATGGAACTCAGAGAACGCTCTCAATCCATTCTGCCGTGGGAGGATACCACAACATAGCAGTCTGCAGTCCAGAAGAAGGCCCTCACCAAAACTCAACTGTACTGGCACCCTGATCTCAACTTCCAGCCACCAGACTGTGAGAAACAAATTTTTGTTATATTTAACCAAACTAGTCTGTGGTACTTTGTTATAGCAAACTCAGTTCAGTCACTCAGTAATGTCTGACTCTTTGTGACCCCATGGACTGCCAGGCTTACCTGTTCATCACCAACTACTGAAGCTTGGTCAAACTCATCAAGCTGGTGATACTACCCAACCATCTCATCCTCCGTTGTCCCCTTTTCCTCCTGCCTTCAATCTTGCCCAGCATCAGGGTTTTTTCCAATGAGTCAGTTCGCATCAGGTGGCCAAAGTATTGGAGTTTCAGCGTCAGCATCAGTCCTTCCAATGAATATTCAGGACTGATTTCCTGTAGGATGGACTGGTTAGATCTCCTTGCAGTCCAAGGGGCTCTCAGGAGTTTTCTCCAACACCACAGTTCAAAAGCATCAATTCTTCAGCGCTCATATAAATACTAGTGTCATCATCATCTAGATGGCGTTTTGAATTCATGAATATAATGAATTCATATCGAAAGGATTTTTAGGCAGAGCTCTTGACTCAAGAAACAAAAGGTCTCTTCAAGCTCAAGGGAAAACAAAAGACCCTAGAAGAGAAGAAGCGGATTGTTCCATACCTCCTTCTCACCTATAATTGACAGTCTGTGGCTGAAATACATGATCTGAAGTCATCCAAATAACAATTTATTCCCAAGCAGATACGTAACAGAAACCCAAAAATGATGCTTCATTAAAGTATTTAAAGCCAACAGGAGAAACACATGTACCAAGAAAACTCACCACCAAAAGCTAATATGAAGTTATATCTTATTTTTCTAATAAATTATAGCATCACTAGATTAGAATATGTTGCAAGTACAAATACTTCCTTGGCCCCAGGGATCTTGGGAGTGAATATAAACTCTGTTTTTTAACATTCATAATGGGCATGTTGGGACTTTCTAGTGGCTCAGATGGTAAAGAATCCAACTGCAATGAAGGAGACTGGGGTTCGATTCCTGGGTAGGGAAGATCTCTTGGAGAAGGGAGTGGCTTCCCACTCCAGTATTCTTGTCTGGAGAATTCCATGGACAGAGAAGCCTGGCAGGCTACAGTTCACGGGGTCACAAAGAGTTGGACACAACTGAGAAACTAACACATTTACTACTTTCACTTTCAAGGGGCATGTTAGCAAACACACATTTTCTGAATGTCAAATGAGCTTTTCTGCTTTGAAGCACTTTAGTATCCGTTTCTGATCAGTTTATAAATGGCATGCACAAAAATAAAGTATTAGATGTTTCATGCCCAAACACAGTACAATAAAAGGTAAGCCTAGAGAAAGGAAATCATGGGCAAAACTTCAGGTGAAATTGATTTTTGCAGATGACTTGTGACTGGGAAGAAATTTAAATTTGTTAATTTAAACCAGCCATGTTGTTCACTCTGGTTTCCTAGCACCCATATTGCAAAATCTTATAATAGGCCTTCAGATGTCCTTATGCAATGGAGAGAGCTAGAAAGATTTTATTTCTTTGGATAACAAAGCATGTTCTCCAAGTGACTGCTGTGGAAAATTGACTAGAGCATCTATACTTGGTCTTGCTCTTTCCTCCTTGTCTTCATTTGTTTCTCTATTATTAAATAATATTTTAGCCCCAGTCAACAAATGATTCAAGTATGAAAACACTCTCAGATTTTGTCTTATGTAAAAAAACAAAGCACCTCTTCAAAACTTACGCTTTAGAAAAGAAATTGCTGGAGAACAATACTGGGAAAATCTATAAATAAGTAGATGAAACATCTTTGTCATTCCAATGGTATTGGAAAAGGTAATAATAACATATTTTTGAAAAGACTGTGCAATGAAGACTAACTATATCTTCAGCAAACTAAAGCATTATATATGCTAATAAAGACAAAAACACTTAGCATTTCCCATTGTATTCAGCTGTCTCAGTCAGCCCAAACATTATAATGAGTACAGGAAGAGTGTAGTGAAATGAAGTTCTCTGTTTTGTTTTATGCCTACTACTAAACTTTTCAATTACAGAAATTGTCTTTGTAAGGTTTTCTCTATTGTGTAAACTTACATATCTCAATGCACAGATTGGCTCTATTGAAATTGGACTGGATGATAAAAAGTAGGAAAATATTTAAAAATGCAGAGTATCATTATATTAATATATTTGTTCAAGAAACACTTATAACAGGGGATTGTATTAAATTCTACATTAGGAAGACAATTCAAAAGTGGAGACCTTAAGTACCATAGGGTCAAATCCTTACTAGGAGGTGAGTTCTCGTGGCCTGATTTCATGCCCATAGTTGGAGAACTAGAATCAAAAGTTGCTCAAAATAACAGTAGCTGCAGCTTGAATAGGTACAGCTCACCACATTGCCAACTTGTATCTTACAGAATTGCTTTTTAGTTTTATTTAAAATATTGTAATATCAAAAGTTCATGTTTTTCTTCACATTTAAAACTTTTAAACAATATCATTTTAAGGGATTTTTTTGTTTGTTTGTTTTGTTTTTTTGAGTATAGTTGAGTATGGTTTATTAAGCTGTGTTTAGTACAGATGCTGGGGCTTGCCCATGGTGCTCTTAATGTACAAGGCCCTAATGTTCTGACAGTTTTTGTGAGCAACGACATCAGGAAGTTTACAGCTAAGTGCATGTTGTACACAAACTCATCATCTGTCATCGTCACATGGCCAACAGCCATTGTCAGACACAGCACCTTCTTCATCTGGAACTTGATCATGGACTTCATCAATTTTGGCCACCATGTTCTCACTGTGGGTCAGCAAGGAAGGCAACTTGTCAGTCTTATTCAGGCCTGGGCCTAGGATTCATGGGATCTGCTTGATCAGAGACTCAGAAGCCAAAAAGGCATATTTCTTGGCAAACTTCTTGACCAGTTTCTTGTTCTTATTGAGTTTCTTCAGCACCTCAGTGTCCGTGTGGGGGATATCCACAGCCTTGGCCTCATCACAGTGCTGCTGGTACCCCAAGACACATACTGAGAACTTGGGGTGGGGAGTGGACTTAAGCCTGATGGTGCCCGAGAAGCATTTGTCCTTCTGAGGGTCATAGTTCTTCTGGCTGATCCATTATCTCCAAAATCTTCCACCATTTATGCTGATTCCTGTGCAGGACTTCCTGCCATGCCTCATAGAGGGTGTTGCGGGAGACTTTGCTGCTCATGGTTCCTCACACTGCAATAACCGGAAAAGAGCATTTTAAGATTCTTTTATCAGAGTAAGATTCTTTTTTCACACACATCCCTATCCATACCCACATATACCCATAAACAATAGTTTATATGTTTTTGTGGGATATTTTTTGTGAAAGTGTGTTAGTTGCTCAGTCGTGTCCAACTCTTTGTGACCCCATGGACTGTAACCCACCAGGCTCCTCTGTCCATGGGGATTTTCCAGGCAAGAATACTGAAGTGGGTTGCCATTTCATTCTCCAGGGGATCTTCCAGACCCAGGGATCAAACCCGGGTCTTCTGCATTGCAGGCATATTTTTTATAAGCATATTGCAATAATCTTTGATGACCAAACTTAAAATGTTATTAAAACTGATTTTTAATAATTTAAGAAAATTTAAAAAGTAATATTGATACACTTAACCATTGTTTCCTTAGTTTTGATTAATTACATATTATTGAAAAGATATAGTCAACACTTTATTGACAAGGTTTTAAAAAAAGGAAGAAAAGATAAGCAATGGAAAAGGAGGTATTTGTTTTTCCCCAGATCGTTCAGATCTCATATTTACTTTCAGAGGGCACACTGTCAATGGTTTATTGTGTCACCAGAAATAGTTATGCTTTAAAAAATTGGATATAATGCATGTGAGTATTTTTTAAAGTTTTTATTTTGAAATAATTTTAGATTTACTGAAAGGTTTCAGATATAGTTCAGAACATTCGTGCATATCTTTTACTAATTTTATCTTATGTTAACAACTTTCAGAAAAATGTAATTATAACTAAAAATTAATATTTGGTTAGTAATAATACTAATAAAATGACGTTTAAATTTTAGCTATTTGCTGCCCTCAATGTCTTTTTTTTCAGGGATCAGGATACAATTCAAGATCTCATATTGCTTTTAGTTGCTATATCTCCTTAATCTTCTTCAATCTGGGGGCAGTTTTTTAGTTCTTCTGTTATTTCTTTTGATGAGTACAAATCAGTTGTCTTAGAGAATGTATTTCAGTTTGAATTTATCTGGTGTTTATAATGATTAGATTGCACTTATATATTTTTCAAGTATATCATATCTGTCTGTGCCATATCAGAGGTACATGATGTGGACTTGTCTTCATATTGATGCTCTGAACTAATGTTATAAAAATTTAGTACAGATTTTAGTATTAGTATTCCTGTTGGGAAAATCCCATGAAAAATTCCATGGACGGTGGAGCCTGGCAGAACTACGGTTCATGGGGTCGCAAAGAGCAAGACATGACTAAGCATGCATGCCCTAGTATATTACACACATCACTTTGATATCTATTTAAGAGCATTCCACTTCAGCATACCATTTTTCTTGATCTCTACATAGTATTCAGTTGCACTGTAGGTCACGATTGGTCTAATCAGTCTACTGTTGAATGTTCAGGTTATTTCTGGTTGGTCATTTTAATTTTAAGTAACTATTAATAGAAAGGATATTATTTTAAATGTATTTGTGCATGCTTGTGTATATACATATAACAGATTTATATTAATGGAAATGGAGTTGCTGGGTCAAAGTTGGTGTGCATATTAATTTAGATGACATTGACTAATTTCCTGACAGTTTGCGTTCCCTCCTGAGCCATGTAGTAGAAGGTTTATTTTCTCATGTGCTGGTTGACACTTCTTGGTCTTTGCCAATAAGAGAAAAATGGAACTTTATTATGGCTTTCATTTACATTTCTACGATTATGTCTGTTAACAAACTATTGCAATTTTTGTGAGCTTTTTTCCATTGTTCTTTGCCCATTTTGCTACTGAGTCATCAGCCTTTTTCATATTAAAGAGCTCTTTAAATAATGATATAATTAACCCCCTGTCATCTAGTTGTCAATGTTTTCCTCTGTATTTCATTTGTGTTTTAAATCTTTGTAGGCCTATACTCATGATGGTTTATTGATTCTTATAACGGCTAATGAGCAACATGTTTCTCAGTGAAAGATATGAAATGGTTTTATCAATTTACCCATAGTCATATCATCCCTTTCTTTTAAATCAATAAATGTTTAAAGCCCATCATTGAGTTAAAATGTATAAGATGAACCTAAATGTGTATTTGCTTTAGGTCTGAATAGTCATGGTAGTAGAAAAATGAGCAAAAATTTAACAGCTTTTATCTGTTGAACAATTTCTCCATTACAGCCACATCCACTTTGGCTCAATTTATTTACTGTTGTACTTGGCTCCAGTCTCAAACCTGCACCTTGGAGTAAAATGGAATAATGAGTATGGGTGGCTCAGCTGGTAAAGAATCTGCCTGCAATGCAGGAGACCTGGGTTCGATCCCTGGGATGGGAAAATCCCCTGCAGAAGGGAACAGCTACCCACTCCAGTATTCTGGCCTGGAGAATTCCATGGATCGTATAGTCCATGGGCTTACAAAGAGTCCTACATGACTGAGCGACTTTCACTTTCACATCTATACAGTTAAATGTAGAGATGTTTATGTATTTTTATTTATATTTAAAAGTACAGAAATCATAATCTGACAAATGTGCTCTTATATGGATATCAGATGTTCCCAGCCTGAAAAAGATCAATAATTTTCTCTTGGAAAATATGTACTTAAACTGGACTGCTGGCAATATTCTCTAAACTGAAAATGATGACTACTCAAAAAGGATTAAAATATCTTTGCTTTTCCTTTTTTGCCTTTCTGAGCTTGTGGATGTTCCTATGTCCTTCATTCATCAGGGCTCATTTACTTTTGACATGACAGGTGCCAGATATGGCTGTGCTGGGTGGGTTTCTGAACTTGTGCTGGGTGGGCCAGGAACCATTTGGTTATTGAAAGGAGAGATGTGTTGGAACTGACTAGAGTCATCAGGTTCAACATTTTACAGTGTCTGCATGACATGGGAATGTCCAGCCTTCCCTCATCACCAGCCGGTACAGCTGGAGTACTTGGCGTGCTCCTGATAAGAGCCCTGGCCCAGGCTTCAGTATATATTTGGAGCTTACATTAGAGAGAGTGCTGCAGCTCTGAATCAGTTGTTCTAAACCTCAGTTGGAAACTTGGGTAAGGGAACTAGTATTTGGTATTAATACTCAAGAGGACAGAGCCTGAAATGTATTCCTTGTATGTAACCTAGAAGGCAGTTGACACTTCCCAGCCATCTCAGAAATTTGGTTAAACTTGTTTTCATGATAAATATATGAAATTGTATCTGCTGTGACCTGTGGCAGCAAATATAATTCCCCTATACTTTCTAGGGTTTCATGCAGTTGACATACTCATGCTTCTCTCAGTTCTTACGCTGGTGGTTCTGTCCTTGACCCAGAGGTATACATATGTAAAGTCCATTCCTTTCACTGAGATCCAAAAGAAACCCACACCAAGAATTCGTTGAGGTTGTGTTTTATATGGGAAGAGGAGTGACATTATGATTGGTCCCATAAAGAGCAATTAACCAAATGATGTGTTCATAATAGTCCTATATATATTATATGTTTAAAATTTTCATTTTAGAGACAAGAACCTTAGACTTAGAATGGTTAAGTAAACAAAGTTCATAAGACTAGTAATGTCAGAGTCAATATTAAACCCTGATTCTTCTCATTACCTTACATACTGTCTCTTACAAATATGTGTCTATCTCTAATTGTCATGTTTCATCATAATAGGATTGAGTAGATAGACATTTGGAGAAGGGAATGGCAACCCACTCCAGTAGGGAGAATCCCTATGGACAGAGGAACCTGGTGGTCTACAGTTCATGGGGTCACAGAGAGTTGGACACAACTGAGTGACTAAGCACAGATATACATTATAAAATTAGTTTTGAATAAATATACAAATGCAATAATAATATGATTTATTTCTGTAAGCAATACTGTAACAAACTCTAATGGAAGTCTAAAAGACATCATTTTTAAACTATTAATACATATTCCCTAGGTATGTGTATATGTGATAGCTCCGGGGATAGGTTATGTCTTAAAAATGAAAGAGAAAAAAATAAAGATGAACTAGGTCACCATATAAAGAGAGAAATATTTGAGTATTTTACCAGTCCAAATCCATTTAATTTATGAAATTTAATATTATTCCAGATTTAGGTAGAAGCTCTGAATATTAACTAGCTCAATAAAATATGCCTGTGATTGTCTAGCATCATATTGACTCATGCATCTTTCCTTGTTAAAATATTTAGAAATTTCATCAGTTGAGTACTTTATGTAATTTTCCAACCTTTCTGTCCTTAACTTTTTCTTTGATAAAGTGGTTTTCTCTAGTGTTCCCAAGAAAGTGAACTATTTAGTGCTGCCAATTGATTAATATTACAAACAAACACAATTTATGTAGCAGTGCACCAGTAAATGGTTCCTGTGCTCGTCCTTGCATAGACAATGTGCTTGTTCTATTAAGGAATTTTACTTTTGTAAACAGAAGGGTCCCTGGGCAATACACAGCTGTTTCTATTGGATGGCAATTAATGTTTTTTTCCCATTAAAAAGAATGCTTTGCATGTTTAAAAAAGAGATTAGCACAAGGATTCATGATACTTCCTAATTTTAAACCAGCTTTACTGAAACACATTAGATATAGATGAGATAATTGCACAATCCAGGAATATCCAGCAGAAAAATATGTGGCTCTAAAGCAGTAGTCTTCATCCTGAGCATGCATCAGAATCACCTAGAATTTCTGTTAAAATATTCAGTCTGTAGTTTAGTAGGTTTGATTTACATGTTTGATTTACATGTTCAGTGATGCTGATGTTGTCGGTCCAGGGACCATACTTTGAAGAACACTGTCTAAAGTAAT
Organism: Bos grunniens; assembly: GCF_055505025.1. Lineage (NCBI taxonomy): Eukaryota > Metazoa > Chordata > Mammalia > Artiodactyla > Bovidae > Bos > Bos grunniens. Next base: position 76,870,106 of record NC_141170.1, read on the forward strand.
GATGCTTTCATCTAAACATATCATATGTTATGCATCCAAATGAATGTCTTTAAAATCATATACTTCTTCCAGTAATGGTGCTATGCTCAGTAATCTCTGAAAAATTTCCCACTTGGAATTGCCTTAAGGGTTAGTTCATGAACCAGACATTAACGCTGTTTCCTTTAATAGTCATGCCCAGTCTCCTGCTCTGCCCTCCTCCTCCTCCGCATATTTTGAAACATAGAAATGTTTCAATGTTATTGAAATATGCATTCCTGATCTTTCTACTCAGTCCTTCCCGCACCCTCCTGCTAGGCCAGCTCAGGTGCTTGGTTTGCTCTCAGTTTGAGCATCTGAGCTTGAAACTAACCAGGCACCTCTTTATTTGAAGCAGGAAAGAGTACTAAATCACATTTGGGCTCAGGCAGCATTCTGATGTTCACTTTTGTCATTGGTAAAGCTAATTGCTTTTCATCTAGTTGTAGAACCCCGGAGTGGAACCAGGATGAGAGATTGAATTTAGACATGAAACCCCACCTTGAACCTGGAACCTGGCACTTTGCATGGTTTAAATGGCATTTTAATGGAAAACGGAGGAATCAACCTTCAGTTTTATTTTTAAGTTCCCTTCCCAGTGTCCTATATCATGCTACCTCTGTACTTTGAGTGAACAATACTTTGAGGTGCCTGTGTTCAATTAACAAATTATTTATTGAAGTCCTATTATTGTAAGGTACTATATGAGATTCTTTAAGAGTTACAAAGGTGAATTTAACATACTGTGTGTATAAAATGCTTATGCTAGATTAGGGAAGAGAATACTAGCAAAAGTAATGCTAAAAACTTATCCTGCTGGCAGTGTGAGCAAAGAAATCTGAGGAGAAAAGTGAGATCAATTTATCAACTGATAAGTAAAAGAGAAGATCTCCGTAAGAGGCAGTATTTGAGGTGGACACTGACTGCTGGTAGGTCTTTGAAAGGAAGGGGTCGAGTGGGATGCCGAATGTTCAGAGGCAATTGTATAAACAAAGGTAAAGTGCATGTGTTGGATGTCAGGAAGTGATTTTAAGAGAGAAATTTACACAAGCCTCTGTGTAGGGAACATTTCATGCAAAGATGAGCTCAATAAAGGACAAAAGTGGTATGGACCTAACAGAAGCAGAAGATATTAAGAAAAGGTGTCAAGAATACAGAGAAGAACTGTACAAAAAAGATCTTCACAACCCAGATAATCATGATGGTGTGATCACTCACCTAGAGCCAGACATCCTGGAATGTGAAGTCAAGAGGGCCTTAGGAAGCATCACTATGAACAAATCTAGTGGAGAAGGAAATGGCAATCCACTCCAGTGTTCTTGCCTGGAGAATCCCAGGGATGGAGAAGCCTGGTAGGCTGCAGTCCATGGGGTCACACAGAGCCGGACATGACTGAAGCGACTTAACAGCAGCAGCAGCAGTGGAGGTGATGGAATTCCAGTGAAGCTATTTCAAATCCTGGAAGATGATGCTATGAAAGTGCTACACTCAATATGCCAGCAAATTTGGAAAACTCAGCAGTGGCCACAGGACTGAAAAAGGTCAGTTTTCATTCCAATCCCAAAGAAAGGCAATGCCAAAGAATGCTCAAACTACCGCACAATTGCACTCATGTCACACGCTAATAAAGTAATGCTCAAAATTCTCCAAGCCAGGCTTCAGCAATATGTGAACTGTGAACTTCCTGATGTTCAAGCTGGTTTTAGAAAAGGCAGAGGAACCAGAGATCAAATTGCCAACATCTGCTGGATCATTAAAAAAGCAAGAGAGTTTCAGAAAAACATCTATTTCTGCTTTGTTGACTATGCCAAAGCCTTTGACTGTGTGGATCACAATAAACCGTGGAAAATTCTTCAAGAGATGGGAATACCAGACCACCTGATCTACATCCTGAGAAACCTGTATGCAGGTCAGGAAGCAACAGTTAGAACTGGACATGGAACAACAGATTGGTTCCAAATAGGAAAAGGAATATGTCAAGCCTGTATATATTGTCACTCTGCTTATTTAACTTATATACAGAGTACATCATGAGAAACGCTGGGTTGGATGAAGCACAAGCTGGAATCAAGATTGCTGGGAGAAATATCAATAATCTCAGATATGCAGATGACACTACCCTTATGACAGAAAGTGAAGAAGAACTTGAGAGCCTCTTGATGAAAGTGAAAGAGGAGAGTGAAAAAGTTGCCTTAAAGCTCAACATTTAGAAAACTAAGATTGTGGCATCCGGTCCCATCACCTCATGGCAAATAGATGGGGCAACAGTGGAAACAGTGGCTGACTTTATTTTTGGGGCTCCAGAATCACTGCAGATGGTGATTGCAGCCATGAAATGAAAAGACGCTTACTCCTTGGAAGTAAAGTTATGACCAACCTAGACAGCATATTAAAAACCAGAGACATTACTTTGTCAACAAAGGTCCATCTAGTCAAGGCTATGGTTTTTCCAATAGTCATGTATGGATGTGAGAGTTGGACCGTAAAGAAAGCTGAATGCTGAAGAATTGATGCTTTTGAACTGTGGTGTTGGAGAACTCTTGAGAGTCCCTTGGACTGCAAGGACATCCAACCAGTCCATCCAAAAGGAGATCAGTCCTGGGTGTTCATTGGAAGGACTGATGTTGAAAATGAAACTCCAATACTTTCGCCACCTGATGTGAAGAGCTGACTCATTGGAAAAGACCCTGATGCTGGGAAATATTGAGGGCAGGAGGAGAAGGGGATGACAGAGGATGAGGTGGTTGGATGGAATCATTGACTCAATGAACATGAATTTGCATAAACTCCAGGCATTGGTGATGGACAGGAAGGCCTGGCGTGCTGCGGTTCATGGGTTGCAAAGAGTCGGACACGACTGAGCAACTGAACTGAACTGAACTGTGTAGACATTAAGGCAAAGTAATAAAGAATAGGGAAAATGTGGTGATAGATAAGGTAATGCTCCATCCCCTGTCCATCTGCATGCTCTGCTGTAAGGAATTCGGTAAAAAGCCTCCACCTGTCTGCACCTTCAAAGCCTGACTCAGCTTCAGAGAATCACCTTGTCCAGGATGACACTGAGGCCCTAGATAAGTGTGTGGCTTTATATGAAAGTGAGATTATTTAAGTGTTATGAGGGATGCTCTGATGGACATTATTCTCTTGAGAGCTCTCTGCTGAGTTGGCTTTCTGCTCTACCCTTTGACTTCTTCCTCAGCTCTAACCTCCTTCCTTTTGTTGTTGTTCAGTCACCAAGTCATGTCTGACTCTTTGTGACCCCATGCACTGCAGCATACCAGACCTCCCTATCCCTCACCATCTCTTGAAGTTTGCCAAAGTTCATGTCCATTGAGTTGGTGATGCCATCCAACTATCTCAACCTCTTTTGCCCTCTTCTCCTCCTGCCTTCAATCTTTCCCAGCATCAGGGTCTTTTCCAATGAGTCAGCTCTTTGTATCAGGTAGCCAAAGAATTGGAGTTTCAGCATCAGTCTTTCCAATGAATATTCAGGGTTGATTTCCTTTAGAATTGACTAGTTTGATCTTCTTGCTGTCCAAGGGACTCTCAGGAATCTTCTCCAGCCCTACAGTTCAAAAGCATAAATTCTTTGGCTCTCTGCCTTCTTTATGGTCTAACTCTCACATCCGTACATGACTACTGGAAAGACCATAGCTTTGAGTATATGGACCTTTGTGGGCAAAGTGATGTCTTTGCTCTTTAATAAGTGTCTAGGTTTAATGTAGTAGGTATTAATCCTTAATGCACGTCTTGTGAACTGATGCCTGTTGAATTACAGAGTGAGGTATGTATTCATACTGAGTTCTGTAGACCATCAGGAGTGACTCAAGTCTGTCCTGAAGTCAAGTGACATGATTGGAAATACATTTTAGGAAAACTCATTCAGCAGGAGTGTATGTGGAAGAGATTAAAGCAGAGGAAACTGGAGTAGAAACACAGGTGAAAATTTTTGCTCTAAACAAAGAGGATGCAATGAAGACCTGGAAGAAGATGTTAAAATAAAAATAGAGGTGAATTTGAAAGATATTGACAAAGAAGGATCTGTAAAACTCAGTAATTGATTGGATATTAGAGTTGAGAAGTAAGAAAAGGTGGAATCCAGGTTTTATCCAAGATTTTAAACTTGATGGAACATGGTATGGCCATTAACAAATGTAAGGGAGTCAGTGTGTGTGTGTGTGTGTATACACACACACACGCACACATGCAATCGAAGGGAGTCAAAGTAGTGAAGTGAATTATAAAGAAATTTCTAATGGTTTATGCCATAAATTCCCATGATTTATTCCTTATGGTATGTTTTTGTAGCTTGCATTTCTACAGACCTGCTCTGGATATGGGAATAAATTTGTCATATAAATAGACACAACCAGAATTGCAGCATTAGCCTTCCCTAAGTCTTAGGTCCTCTCATGTTCATTAATGCCCTGTTCTGCTGGCCTTCCAAAGAAACACATTCTGGATCCAAGATGCTGAATTCCAGAGCTCTGAATGTTGAATGAAAACCCACCCAATGGTACTGATTTGCCTTTTTAAACATCACATGTACATTTCAGTGCATTATTCCATTCACAGTGTTATGAAACCATCACTGCTATTTCCCAAACTTTGTTTTTTGAATTGAATTTATTAATTTTAACGGACTTTATTTTTAGAGTGGTTTTAAGTTTATAACAAAACTGAATGGGAAGCATAAAAAGTACATATATTTCCTCTCCCCACATATGCATGGCGTCTCTTACCATCACCATCCCACACCAGAGTGGTTACAGTCTGTAAACCAACACTGACACATTATTATCCATAGTTTACATTAAGTTCCACTCTTGGTCTACAAGTTTTGACAAGTGTATAATGATACATATCCACCATTATAGTATCTTACAGAGTAGTTTTACTGCCCTAAAAATCCTCTGTGCTCCATCTGTTTATTCTTCCTTCTCCCAATGACCTCTGCTAGCTACTTTTTTTTCCCCCCACTGTTTCCATGTGTGTGTGCTCAGTCATGTCTGACTGTTTGTGAGGCCCTGGACTGTAGCCCACCAAGGGGTCACAAAGTCTGTTCATGGAATTTTCTAGGCAAGAATACTGGAGTGGGTTGCCATTTCCTATGTCCGCAGATCTTCCTGACCCACCGATCAAACCCACATCTTCTGTCTCCAGCACTGGCAGGCAGATTCTTTACCACTGCACCACTTGGGAAGGCCACTGTTTTCATAGCTTTGCCTTTTTTAGAATGTCATATAGTTTGAATCATATAGTATGTGGTATGTAACCTCTCCAGATTGGCTCTTTTAACTTGTAATAGGCATGTAAGTTTCCTCCATGTCTTTTGTGTCTTTTAGCTCATTTTCTTTTAAGCACTGTCTAATATTCCATTGTATGAATGTATGACAATTCATTTATTCATTCATCTAGTGAAGGACTTCTTGATTGCTTCCAGGTATTGGCGATTACAAATAGAGCTGCTGTAAACATCTGTGTCCAGCTTTTGCTGTGGTCATAAGTTTTCAACTCATTTGGATAAATATCAATGAATACATTTGCTAGATCTTATGGTAAGGGTATGTTTAGTTTTGCAAGAAAGTGGTAAACTGCCTTCCAGAATGGCTGTACTACCGTTTTGCATTCCCACAATGAATGGGAATTCCTATTGCTCTTCATCCTTACCAGCATTTGATGTTGTTAGTGTTTTGAATTTTAGCCGTTCTGATAGGTGTATAGTTGTTTTAACTTGCAGTTGTTTGATGATATATGATGTTGTTCATCTTTTCTTGTGCTTATTTACCATCTGTATATCTTCTTCATTTCAATGTCTATCTCAGATCTTTTGTTCATTTTTAAATGGAATTATTTATTATTATTATTGTGGTGTTTTAAAATTTGTACATTTAGATACTATCCCTTAATCACATATGTATTTTACAAATATTTCTCCTAGTGTATGACTTGGAACATATAGCATCTTCTTCATCCACAAATAGAGACTCTAATCATTATTCAAAAACTTTCCATCTCCTGGGAACCTCCAATCTGTATTTTGTTTCTATTAATTTTCTTGTTCTAGGTGTTTCATGTAAATGGAATCATATAATAAGTGTTCGCTTATATCTGGTTTATTTAACTTATCAAAACATTCTCAAGATTTATTCATGTGGAAGCATGTATCATATCCTTTATATCTATATATATCATATTCTTTTATGCATATATAAATGTATACATATAAAATTTTGTTATCCGTTCATCTGTAGATGGACATTTGGATTGTTTCTACCCTAACTTTTGGCTTGAAAATAATGTTACAGGGAATAATACTGCAATGAATGTGGAAATGTCTGAGTCCCTCTTTTTAATTCTTTTAATATACGCCTAATATACATAGGGGTGGAATTGCTGAGTCATGATAATTCTGTGTCTAGCTTTTTGAATAACTACCACCCTGTTTTCCACAGAGACTGCACTATTGTACTGAATTTCTTGTTTACTCGTGTGAAACTTTTATAATACCCTTTCCTCTACTCTGCTGACTCTTGTCAGTGTGGACCCTGAAGGATCATTCTATAGCCTCGAACTTTTCAAAGGCTCCCTCTTGATACCTGTTCTGTATGTCTCAGAATTAGCTCACAAGAAAGTTGGGGAACAACGGCCTATTTTGAAACTTGCTATTTTTGATCCAGTTAACATTTTGATGCTGCTATTTCACACTGAGTTTGCTTTAATTTTGCATTTAAGAATATACCTTTTAATTACAGTTTATATTTATTTGGTATATTTATTTTCTGCCTGCTCTAAAAGACCTCTATGGTGATGAGGAAAAAGCAATGAACAAACTGAAAAAATTCTTGCAGTTACGGAGTTTATACTGCACCATGAGTCAGAAAATAAACAAAGACCATTTTAGGTTATTGTTTAGTTGCTAAGTCATGTCCCACTGTTTTTTGACCCCATGGACTGTAGCCCGCCAGGCGCCTCTATCCTCTATCCATGAAATTGCCCAGCAAGAATCTAGACTGGGTTGCCATTTCTTTCTCCAGGGGATCTTCTACATCCAGGGATCCATCTCCTGCATTGGCAGGCAGATTCTTTACCACTGAGCCACCAAGGAAGCTCCAATTTTAGGTTGGATTTATACTAAAATGAATGGTGCAATAGAAAGAAACTTAGTAAGAAATTATTATCAATATGGTTGCCAGTAAACACCTATCCAAAGTGACTGTTGAATGAGAGTTGAAGTATGAGAGAGAGTCACGCATGTGAAGAAAAGGTGATGGGAGGATACTCTGAGGCACAAAGAGCAGCCAAGCAGAGTCTTCCAGGTGAGAAACTTAACGTGTTTGAGACACACAAAGCAAAGTGGAGAGAATCACAGTGAATAAGTCAAGAGGCACAAGAAGAGCTAGAGGGACACACAAGACTCCATGTAGCATCAAGACTTCAGACTTGGCAGCAGTTTGGAATTCACTCTCAGATCAGGTAGAACGTTTGCAGAGGACGATGACCTGATAAAATTCCAATATGATATGAGTCCTCAGCACTGGTTCCTCTGCATGTGTATTCAGAGTGCCGGCCATGCCCATGATGGTCACACAGGCTGGAACATTCACAAGACAATATCATAGGGCTTAATCTGGCTTTTTTCTCTTCTTTTCCTTGAGAACCGAAAGGTGTTTTAGGGTATTGTTTCTGGAGTAATGCTTAAAAGCATTGAAAGTTCATAGCCCTAAAGTTCACTGTATTCTTTCCCCTCAAGACATTTTCCATGAATCTAAGATGCTAGAATCAATTAGGACTGACTCTAAGATGCTAGAATCAATTAGGACTGACTCTAAGATGCTAGAATCAAATAGGACCAATTAGATTGTCTTTTTTTTTCCCCATGGAAAGGCATTTAATTTAAAATACAAAAGTGTGTCTATGTCAATCTAAACACCCAATCTATCCCTCCCTCCCTCACCTTTCTCCCCAGTAATTGTAAGTTCCTTCTCTAAGTCTGTGAGTCTGTTTCTGTTTTGTAAATAAGTTGTATAATTTTTTTTTTTTTAGATTTTGCATATACATGACATCATATGATAGTGGTCTTTCTCTATCTGACCTCATTTGGTGTGACAATCTCCTGTTCCTTCCATGTTGCTGCAAATGGCATTATTCCATTCTTTTTAATGTCTGAGTAATATTTCATTGTATAAATGTGCCACATTTTCTTTATTCATTCGTCTGTTGATGGGCATGCTTCCATGTCTTGGCTATCGTAAACAGTGCTGCGATGAACATTGGTGGGGTACAGGTATACTTTTAAGCCATGTTTCTTTCTGAATATGTGCCTAAGAGTGGGATTGCTGGATCACGTGGTAGCTCTATTTTTAGATTTTTAAAGAACCTCCACATTGTTCTCCATAATGGCTGTACCAATTTACATTCCTACCAACCGTGTATGAGGATTCCCTTTTCTCCACATCCTCTCCAGCATTTATTGTTTGTACATTCTTTGACAGTGGCCATTCTGACTGGTGTGAATTGACACCTCATTGTAGTTCTTTTTTTTTTTTTTTAAGGTTTATTTGTTTATTGGTTCTGGTGGGTCTTAGTGGCTGTACATGGACTTTCTCTAGTTGCAGAAAGTGGGGGCTACTCTTTGTTGCGGTGCATGGATCTCTCACTGTGATGGCTTCCCTTGTTGTGGAACACAGGCTCTAGGTGTGCGAGCTTCAGTAGTTGTGGCATGTGGACTCGATGGGTTTTGGTGCATGGGCATGTGGGATCTTCTCACACCAAGGATCTAACCAGTATTCCTTGAATTTCAAGGGAGAATTTTAACCACTGGACTACCAGGGAAGCCCTTACTGTAGTTTTTATTTGCATTTCTCTAATAATTAGGGATAGTGAGGATCTTTTCATGTGCCTCTTGGCCACCTACTGTCGTCTTTGGAGAAATGTGTCTTTAGGTCTCTGTCCACTTTTAATTTTTTTTAATGTGGAGCTGCATGAACTGTTTGTAAATGTTGTAGACTAATCCATTGTCTGTCATATTGTGTAGATAATTTTCTCCCATTCTGTGTGTTGTATTTTCATTTTGTATATGGTTTCCTTTGATGAACAAAAGCTTTTGAGTTTACTTAGGTCTCATTTGTTTATTTTTATTTCCACTACTTTGGAAGACAGATCAAAAAAGATACTGCTGTGATTTTTGTCAGAGAGTGTTCTGCCTATGTTTTCCCCTAAGAATTTTATAGTATCTGGTCTTAAATTTAGATCTTTAATCCATTTTGAGTTTATTTTTTGTATTGTGTTAAAGAATGTACTAATTTCATGTTTTACATGTGTCATGGTCTTCCTAGACCCGGACCTGGAGAATGGAGTCAATGAGAAGAAGGATGCAGGGGACCCAAGTCTCAAGTGAAACAAGGGTACTTTATTTGTAGAAATGCATGTTTATATATCTTCAATAAAATGATTACTCAGCCATTAAAAAGAATGGAATTCCACCAGTTGCAACAAAATGGATAGTCCTTTAAGTACAAGGTCACTGAAGGGAGTCACTGAAGGGAATCCAAGCAGGTGTTCTTTTCCGTGATCTCAGTCCTGAGAACTGTGTGCAGCTCTGCTCGTTCCTGTTTTTCAGGAACTGATAAGGAACAGAGAGTCCTTGAGAAATGGCACACAAAGGAAGAAAACATATTGGATCCCTTAAAGTTGAATGTCTCCTGACATACATGGATCTGTCCAGTTTTCCCAGAACTACTTATTGAAGAAACTGTTTTTCCTCCATTTTAAAGTCTTGCCTTCTCTGTCATAGATTAATTGCCAGTAGGTGTGTGGGTTAATTTCTCAGCTTTATATCCTGTCCCATTGATCTATATGTCTATTTTTGTGCTGGTACCATCCTGTTTTGATGACTGTAAGTTTGTAGTATGGTCTGAAGTCAGGGTGCTTGATTCCTCCAGCTCTGCTTTTCTTTCTCAAGATTGCTTTGGCTATTCAGAGTCTTTGTCTTCATATAAATTTTACGACTTTTTTGTTCTAGTTCTGTGAAAAATGCCATTGGTCATTTGATAGGGATGGCATTGAATTGTGGATAGTCTTGGGTTGTATAGTCTTTTTTGTCAATAATGATTCTTTCAATATAAGAACATGTATATCTTTTCATCTGTTTGTAGTATCTTCAATTTCTTTCATCAGTGTCTTATAGTTTTCAGAGGACAGGTCTTTTGTTTCCTTAGGTGGGTATATTCCTAGGTATTTTATTCTTTTTGATGCAATGGTTATAAATGAGATCATTTCTTTAATTTCCTTTTCTGATCTTTTGTTGTTAGTGTATAGAAATGCAACAGATTTATCTTTAACATTAATTTAGAATTGGTATTCAGTGCATGCAGCCCACTAGCTCTAAATATGTATCTGAGTTGGTGGTGGCTCTATGTGGCTAATTTATATATAATTTAAGAGAATGAGAGAAGAGAAAAGGAGAGAGAGAGAAGAAGAAGAATGAAGTGTAGATAGTACAAAGCAGATAATGAAGGAAAGACTGGGCTTTGACCCAGACTCTCAAGTAACTGGCTCCATTTTTCCTTAAAATTGAGATAGACTTTCTGCTTTTGGTTTTTATGAGGTATGTCTGTAGCTTACTAATAAATTCCATAGATTTGATTTACTTAAGGTAGTTTGTTGTTATTGTTGTTTAGTTGCTAAGCTGTGTCTGACTCCTTTGAAACCCCATGGACTGTGCCTGCCATACTCCTCTGTCTATGAGATGTCACAAGCAAGAATCCTGGAGTGAGTTGCCACTTCTTTCTCCAGGGGATTTTCCTGACCCAGGGATTGAACCTACATTTCCTATTTGGCAGGTGGATTCTTTACCACTGAACCATCTGAGAAGCACTAAGGTAGTTTAATAGGTTTCTTCTACTTACTATCCTAATGCAAAAGGAGTCAAGGGAAAGCTTGATTCTGCAATATGATGGGGACAAATTTATTGGGGACATTTTTATGCATAAAATTCAGACCTTAGTATACTTAGAATTAGGGGAAGAAAAAGGAAAGAAAGTCATATGGCATCAGCAGGCCTTCATATTTAGGATGAGGTCCTGCTTAGTTTCACCATCTGCTTGAACTGTCCTTTTTCTGAACATAAATTAGAAAAAAGAGATAGAAAACAAATGGGGATGAAAACAAGATCATCTCGATCTTCTTCGTGGCATGCCTTTGTATTTCCCACATACCTGGAGAATTTACCTTCTTTTCCTACGTGTTGTTAGGATACCAAATTGCCAGTTGGTGTTCACATAATTGCTTGGTACTCATAACTGGAATCCATGTTACATTTTCAGTTTAGAGTTTGAAATGACAGCATTTATCTCTCTTTGGAAAAGTTGATATGACATGATTTCTGTCTTTGTCTAAAAGGTTTTGGGCAAAGCCTTCTATAATAGTTTTCACTTCTCCTATGAAAGTCCCATGTTATTCCATGAGAGACATAAACCATCCTGTTTTGTGTACTGTACTTATATTTGGCCATTCCTTTTTTATACTTGGTGTCAGAGAAGGAGTCATTGACTCCAACTCTTGAGCCTGAGACACCTTTGTCATGTGAATTACCCAAGCAGGGAGCATAACTGACAGTTTATATGATCTAGAAACATTGATGATAGATGTATATTATATATTCAAATGTATGTAAGAGAGATAAATGTAAAAAGGTAGATCTGATTTATGGGGCACTTACATCTTTCAGAGCATACTTGTCCAAGCTGCAAGATAACTTGAATTTGGGGGAAATTTTATAGTGGACAAGCAGGTTGGAGGAATCTTATACATATTAATAGCATACTGCTTCTACCTTTTAAAGAGTAATTGTGGGGACTTCCTTGGTTGTCCAGTGGCTAAGAATCTGCCTTGCAATTCAGGGGACATAGGTTCAATCCCTGCTGGGGAATTAAGATCTCACATGCTGTAGGGCAACAAAGCCCATGTGGGCAACTGCCCAGCCCACGTGCCACCACTAAACAGCTTGTGCCCTGCAGTGAAGAGTCTGCATGCCACAAATAAGACCCAATACAGCCAAATAAATAAATAAGTAAATATATTTTTAAGAAAGGTAATTATATGATGTTATAGAAGGCAATGGCAACCCACTTCAGTACTCTTGCCTGGAAAGTCTCACGGGCAGAGGAGCCTGGTAGGCTGCAGTACACGGGGTCGCTAAGAGTCGAACACGACTGAACGACTTCACTTTCACGCATTGGAGAAGGAAATGGCAACCCACTCCAGTGTTCTTGCCTGGAGAATCCCAGGGACAGGGGAGCCTGGTGGGCTGCCGTCTATGGGGTCACATAGAGTCGGACATGACTGAAGTGACTTAGCAGCAGCAGCATACCAACATGAAGAGAAGAAATATTACCACTGTTAGTTTTTAATACCATAACATATTCTTGTTACTTTCTGTGTTCTGTGCCAGTACCCAGTGTCAAATTTACCAAGTTGCAGTCATACAGTAAGATTTTAAAGTTGTTTAATCGATTATCATATAGTAAATACTTCTCAGCATTAGTGTCATGTTACTTCTTTTTATGTTCACAAACTTTTTATAGAAGTGTCAAATGCACAGAGAAGGTACAGAGCAAATTTTCACACAGTGAAAACCCTTGTAGCCTATTCCCAGATCACGAATCAGAATGTTATCAGTACTGTAGATCCCTCTGTGTACCTTCTAGGCACCATGCATGCCCCAGAAAAAGTGAAAGTGAAGTCACTTGGTCGTGTCCGATTCTTTGCGACCCCATGAACTGTAGCCTATCAGGATCCTCCATCCATGGGATTTTCCAAGCAAGAGTACTGGAGGGGGTTGCCATTTCCTTCTCCAGGGGATCTTCCTGACCCAGGGATCGAACCCAGGTCTCCCACATTGTAGGCAGATGCTTTACCATCTGAATCACCAGGGAAGTCCCCAGAGGAAACTGCTATTCTGATTGCCACCTTCTTTGATTAGCTTTGCCTGTATGTGAACTTTGTATAATGTAAGTGGAACTACATAGCACACCCTCTCTCATGTTTGGCTTCTCTTACTCAGTGTTACTCAGTGAGGATGATCCAGATGACTGCATGTCCTTGAGATCTGCTCATTTTTATTGTTGCATAGTATTTTGATGTTTGAATAAACCATCATATATCTATTCTAATGCTATTAATTGGGCTATTCTGAGCAATGCTGCTATGAACACTTTTGTACATTGTATGTGAACATATTATTTTCTTTAAGAATATACTTAGGTGTGACTAATTGAAAAATAATAAATTGGTAGAACATATTCCAGGTGCTTTTCTAGAAAATGTATTAAAAAATTGCTTATAGGTTGTAACATCAAATGTAATCACACACACACACACACACCACTTACCACAATGACTGCCACACAGTAGACATTTAGTAAAGGGTATTAAATGGACAGATATATTGAGCATAACAAATAAAGATGATTTTTGGAGATAATAATGTGTGCAGATGGAGACTGCAGCCATGAACTTTATGCAAGCCATAAAAGATGCTTGCTCCTTGGAAGAAAAGCTATGACCAACCTAGACAGCATATTAAAAAGCAAAGATATTACTTTGCTGACAAAGGTCCGTCTAGTCAAAGCTATGGTTTTTCAAGTAGTCATGTATGGATGTGAGAGTTGGACTATAAAGAAAGCTGAGCACCAAAGAATTGATGCTTTTGAACTGTGATGTTGGAGAAGACTCTTGAGAGTCCCTTAGACTGCAAGGAGATCAAACTAGTCAGTCATAAATGAAATCAGTCCTGAATATTCATTGGAAGGACTGATGCTGAAGCTGAAACTCCAGTCTTTGGCCACTTGATGTGAAGAACTGACTCATTGGAAAAGACCCTCCTGATGCTGGGCAAGATTGAAGGCAGGAGGAGACGGGGGCAACAGAGGATGAGATGGTTGGATGGTATCACTGACTCAATGGACATGAGTTTGAGCAAGCTCCGGGAGTTGGTGATGGACAGGGAAGCCTGGTGTGCTGCAGTCCCTGGGTCACAAAGAGTTGGACATGACTGAGCAACTTAACTGAATGTGATTGAAGGTTAGCATTTACTGAAATACATGACTTTGACAGCTCTCTTTTTTAACTATAATTCTGAAAATTTGGTTGTTTTATCATGAATCCTTTCTAAGTTCCTTCTTTCCTTTGAATGGTAAATTTGAGAACTGGACACTAGTAGGAATTTGATAATACTGAATATAATTTTTCTTTAGAAAATTTGCCTTTATTACTCTGGCCTGGTAAGTGGTGCCAGTTTGCACTAATCTTCAATGGCTACATGGGCTCCCTCCCAGCCCAGACAGCATTTGCTGCACAATTTCATTGCTCTTGAATTTGCAGTCAAGAGTTGTGATTTCAGTATCTGGCCCATGAAGCAGTATTCTTACATCTGTCCATTTGGAAAGCTTTCAACAGGAGACCAAATCCCTAAAGCTGGCAAGAAAGGATTGCTGGCTTTCCATGTTTTGTGTAGGGATAGCTGTCTGAGGCATCCAAATTTGAAAATTGGCTCCTGTCTTCCTGTGATGTATCATTTTATAAATGTCTCAAAGTGAAGCAAAAGCAAAAAAAAAGAGAAACCTTAGGTTTTGTCCTTTTGTTCTTCTCTTTCTTTTGTCATGCTCTTCAAGCAAGGAAAATATGGGGAAAGACCGTTTCACAGGTGTCCGTTTCTGCAAGTTATGATGTGCTGATTTCAAGCTCCCTCAGGGAGAAGCCCTATCTTTCTCTGTGGTTTGATCAAACAGGGATTGATAGCTATTGTTTTTCCCTCTATACTCAGGCTTATGCCTACTCAGTGGGCCTCCTCCTGTTTTTAAATGTGCCCAGGGTATCTGGGAAACCATTGCAGAGCAGAGCAGTTGAGCAGCAGTATGAAGTCTGATGTCTTTTGGGGCCAGGCAGGTGAGAAGAAGGGGGACACTTTAGATAGAAGCTGGAAGGAAGGGCAGGGGCAGTTGTAAGTGGAGAGTGCATGCTTCCCTGAAAGTATCCAAGTATGTTAAAAAAACAACAACCCAGTATTACTTGTTTTCCACCCCCTCTCCATCCACGTACATTTTGTGCATGCACGAACATGCACACGCACACATCCACACATGCATACCATGCATATTCTTTCTCACTCATGTGTAAACATGTTGGGATTGGAGGAATAAAATAGTTTGCTCAGTTCAGTTCAGTTCAGTTCAGTCACTCAGTCGTGTCCGACTATTTGCGACCCCATGAATCACAGCACGCCAGGCCTCCCTGTCCATCACCAACTCCTGGAGTTCACTCAGACTCATGTCCATCGATTTTTGCTACCAGACTGTATTTCCTGGTGCTATCTTGTTACTTCCATTTTGACAATATGTAGGATGAAGATTTAGTCTAGTATTGTTCAGTGGACAGGAGTGTTTAGTGAGTGTGTGTGTGAAAGAGAGAAATCTCATCACACATGTTTACAGTTAACATACACACACGGTAATGACTGATCCAAGAGAACTGGTCTTAGCAGAGGTAGTGAGCTTTTTTTGAAACATGAATTAGACTAAAAGGGGGGGAAAGTCCTAAATAAACAAATAAAAATGCATGTAAATGAATGAGAAACTAAGAAGTTTGCAGGAAGTCCTCTTTTTTAATCTAACTGTTGACTGCTCAAGTCTCAACTAAAGCTTATACACTGGCTAATATGAATAATGATGACAATGACAAATATCATTATTTAAGGAAAAATGACCCACTAATCTGAGTTTTATTATAACCATTAGGATTGTTCTAGAAAGAGACCTTTTTATGATGATGTTTGATGCTAGTACTTGATTTCTGTCCTATGGATGGTCCTATTTCCATCCACATGTACTTTGCATGCACACTCTGTCTGCCTCCTCATCTTCTCTCTATCTCTCCCGTATAAAAATTTTCCTCCAAAACTGCTGTGAGGTTGGAGAAATAGGTTTAAGAGGTAGATTTTAGAGGAGGATGAGATTTCAAAGTGTTTTTGTTTTCTGGGCCTAATATTGTCTTTTGTACATGCATCTTATTTCATTATAAAGTTTGCATTTTTAAAAATCTCCTACCTTCATAGGCAGGTATATTAATGTGTTTAAAGTATATCCTTTAATATGAATGTATTCTTGCCAAGTGTTGTGTGCAGATCTATTTAAATTTATTTAGACAATATAACCATCACGTATATAAATTTAAATACATATTGTAGGTCTCTAATTGTTTCTTACTCTTTCCCACTAACACCACATTTTAAAGATCAATCTATGTTGCCAAGTTTATACCTAATTTGTATCTTTTTAAAAAATTTGAACTACAGTTGACATATACTAGTTTGTACCTTCTGGATAATTTATTGTGATGGGCATCAACATTTCCTCTCTCCCTATGGTGGACACTCAGGTTACTTCTAACTCTTTCGACTCTTGTGACTCCATGGACTATAACCCCCAGGCTCCTCTGTCAGTGGGATTTCCCAGACAAGAATACTGGAGTGCGTTGCATTTCCTTCTCCAGAGGGATCTTCCCAACCCAGGGATCAAACCTGCGTCTCCTGCATTGTCAGGTGCTAACACTGCGCCACCAGGGAAGCCCTCTAACTCTTTATCAACAAACACAATGCTTTGAACCAATCTTTGTGGAGCTATCAGGATTTTACTGGGATACCCATCCTGGACTTGTATAGTTATATCTGTCTTGCAAGGTAGTGCTGGATTGCTTTCCAGAATGCCTTCCAGAATGTCCACACCAGCTATTACTCTTCTTAGTCGACTATTCATGACAATTTCCCCATCCCATGAATACTAAGTGATACCTGACTTTCTGTTGCCAATTTAAAAAGTTTGATGTGATATCTCATTGATGTCTTAGTGAAAGAGTCAATTCCTAGGTAGGTCATTAAGAAGTCCGGGATCCCGGAGGAGGAGAAAGGGGTCTGGGGCTCTCATGAAGGAGATAGGTGTCTGGAGTTCTCAAGGAGGAGAAAAGGACATTTTTTTTTTTTTTCCTTTAAGTCCAGGGCTGATGATTGCACAACACGACAACTCATCTTGCTCAAGTATATGTTTTCCATTAAACTCTGTAGCAATGATTATATAACAACAATGTATCCTGCTTGAGAACATGTTTCTCCTTGAGAATCTCTGACAAATCCTGTCATCTTTCAATGTATATTTATGGGAGTGGGTCTGGTAAGATCTTTCTGTTATTAGTTCTAATCCTATTATCTTAAAATGTATATTGTGGGAGTGGGTCTGGTAAGACCTTTACAGCCTTGAGACTTTCTTTTGATTTATTGTTAATAACCAGTTGAAAAGTATATAGCTCCCTTGCTAAGACTAGCAAGAGGGGCACTCTCCATCCCCCTTCTGGTGTCTATGTCAGAAACTTTCTCTGACCCTTTTTATACTTTAATAAAACTCTGCTATACCAAAGCTCTTGAGTGATCAAGGCTGGTCCCCGGTCCCGAAGCTACATCTTCTTCGGAGATCGTGAATCTGACATTGTTCACAGTAAGTTATCATTAGCTTGCCTTTTCCTCATGACCAATAATTTTGAACATCCTTTCAAATTCTCCGGAGCACTTGGGTTTCTCTTTCAGTGTAGTGTTCATGCTTCCTTTGCCCATTTTCTACAGTCTTTCTCCAGCTGATCAGAGGACTTGCCTGCCAGTGCTAGCTATTGATACCTTAATTTAAGACACTGTGTATAGCATTTCCACTTCTTTCATGCACTAACTCCTTTGTGAATTTCTTTAAAAACAGGTCATTTCTCTTGGTGAGTAAAATATTAAGGGCTTGTCTAGTGGAATTCCTCTTGTGCTGTGGCTCCCCCATCAACTGTTTCTTCAGGAATCCCTTGAGCTGTATTGATACACAACACTCTCGTTCACTGAGAAGAACCTTAACAAGGAATGGCAATGATTCTGCTGCCTGTATGCTCTAGGAAATATTAAAATCTTAAAGACAAGCAGAGGGTATTTCGTCATTGTTATTTTTGCATATACTTCTCGTTTTATAGTCCTAGGTATGATCTTGGCATAATGCAAAAGAGAATGAAATATTTGAATGTTCTATTTTGAAGTGAAAACTGGAGAAACATAAGCCCATGATCTTGTTTCTGAAATTTGAGCCTATCTTTAGCTGATTTTTTTTTTTGGAGACTGAAATAGCATTACTCTCCTAAGGCCTGCATGAAATGACTCCTTCAGTTAAGTTCTCGTTTGGCATTTGGGCATTCCAAGTCAGCTGAGAAAAGGCTATTATGCCCCATGAAAAGCCTGCACTTGATCAGTGAGTCACAAAGATGTGAAATAACATAACTGAATGAAAAATACAGTAATGTAGGTTTGAGGGAGTATTATTGTTGCCAATAATATTTTTGAATATACGGAAGTTGCTTTTTGATGAGTTTCACTGTTTTATCTGTTAGAGATGACTCCTCACACATGTATTACCGTGTAGGTTTTTGGAAACCTTTTAGCTTGTACAACTTGAGCTATTTTTCTTGAATTCATTTTCCAACTCCCGGACATCCATATTTTATACCTATTTCCTTTTGACTAAGCATGTCATAGGAAGTTACCCTAATCTACTGCCTGTCAGGGATACTGAATTGCATTGCATTATAACTTTGACTTCCTTTAGAGTTACTATGTGGAATATCTTTTCATGAGCATCAAAAACACTTAAAGTAATGTTTTTCATTGCACTTCCCAATACCTGTCATGGATTAAGGCATGAGAATATATAAATCTAGAGTTATCAGTTTTACTCACAATAATTTGGAGATACTAAAATCCTAAGTGTAGGTTTGAAGGTATGAATACTTTTAAAATTTTATTCTAAATATTTTAGGATTTTGATCATTGATCTAAAAGTAGAGATGGCATAATAAAAGATGCAGTGAATATTTAGAAATTAGATTCTCTGTTTCTTCTGAAAAATGAATATCTTCAATGAATAGGAACATTTGCTAATGTGATATCAAAATTTAAAATGTATTTATCACAATTGAGTCTAACTAGCTGAACTAATAAACTGTCATGAATTTTAAGTGGCCCAATACACCAGACTCTTACTGGACTATACTGAAGAGCCTTTCTTGATCAATGAACAATGGAAATTATTTTGCCAAACACTGTCGACTTCTAGACTCATTATTTGCCATCCCAGTGAATGTTCTTAGTGCTTAATGAACATAACCACCATGAAAACCCCTTCCTAATTCTTGAAACTCTATTTTTTCCCTCTCTGCAAACTACAGTGATTTTATTTACTAATTTTCTCTTGCCTGGCAAACAATTTTTTGTTTGTTTTTCATTTTTAGATCTAGAGGTCTTTGTTCTATTCCTTGATACTGCTAAGTCAAGTTATTTTTTATAATGATGTAGCACAAAAGCAATGTAATTATCTAAAAATGTCTTATTTTGATCATAATTAAAGGTTTCAATTCCTTTTCCAGTGTTTTAAACCATAATTTTTATCCACAGGTTAGTTGGTTTGGAGAATTTTTGATTGCTGTCTACTCTATCCCCTTTCCCAGCTTTTCTCCCATTTCTCACAGGAAACTTCTTAGCAATGAAATTCAACAGGAGTCAGTATGTTGGCACCACTGGCAATGAGGAAAGCATAAGTTGTACCTTAAATATCACTAAATGATAATAAAAAATCAGTTGATGGGATTATAAAACTGGTCAGAATATGAAAGATAAAGTAAGCATTATGGCAAAAAGAGGAATCGTATTTGTTGAATATGCACTTTTGACTCATTATACTGACTGAAAAAAAGCTCCTGAATTCAGTTCTTCTAACAGTCCTGGGATATAGATGAGGAGACTGAGACAAAATCTTTATTCTGAATAATTTTGTGAACCAGTTCAGGGGCAGGCCTGATTCCTAAAGCCCTCACTGAACAACTGCATTTAAACATGTAGGGCTGTGTTGACTTTGATCCAGGTCAGTTCAGTTCAGTTCAGTTCAGTCACTCAGTCGTGTCCGACTCTTTGCAACCCCATGAATTGCAGCACGCCAGGCCTCCCTGTCCATCACCAACTCCCAGAGTTCACTCAGACTCACGTCCATCGAGTCAGTGATGCCATCCAGCCATCTCATCCTCTGTCGTCCCCTTCTCCTCCTGCCCCCAATCCCTCCCAGCATCAGAGTCTTTTCCAATGAGTCAACTCTTCGCATGAGGTGGCCAAAGTACTGGAGTGGTCAGGGATGGCTAATTCCTGATGATGGATTATGTAGGTTTTTACACTGTACCACTCCAAACTGTCTCATTTAGATCTATAAACCATACAGACCTCTGAGTGAGAAGAGCAGTACTGTGGAGTGCATGAGAAAGCCTAACAAGTGAAGAAGGGTGGGATGAATTATGTCCACATACATTATGGAATGTCATAGTGCTCTGAAAAGAAATGATCAAGGTATACTGGATGATTTTAATAAGCCTCTTTGGCTGGTATTGTTAAGTGAGAAAGATAGGAGTAATGTTTATAATGTTATTCATATTTTTTGAAGCATAAGAAAATCTCCCTGTACGTGTGTGTGTGTGTGTGTGTGTGTGTAGATAAGGAAGAAAATCATAAACCAGGTGCTAACTTGGGTTAGCTTAGAGTAATGATTGTGGCTGTCATGATGGAGAATGTAGTTGGAAGAAGGAATAAAACAAAACTAATAGAACATTAGATACAAAGAAACAAATGAGAAACAGCAAATCACCCCAGCATGTGTATGTATGATTGTTATGGGCTGAATTGTGTCCTTTGAAATATGTTGAAGCCCTAACTTCCTGTGGGTCACAGTGTGACTTTGTTCAGAGATGGAGTCATCACAGGTAATCAAGTTAAAGTGAGGTCATTAGGGTGGGCCCTGATCTGACATAACCATGTTCTTAAGAGCAGAGGGAAATTGGGGCACAGAAGATCATGTGGGAGACATAGGGAGAGGATGGAATCTATAAGCCAGCTTTTACTTTCATGGCTGCAGTCACCATCTGCAGTGATTTTGGAGCCCCCCAAAACAAAGTCTGACACTGTTTCCACTGTTTCCCCATCTATTTCCCATGAAGTGATGGGACCAGATGCCATGATCTTCGTTTTCTGAATGTTGAGCTCTAAGCCAACTTTTTCACTCTCCTCTTTCACTTTCATCAAGAGGTTGTTGAGTTCCTCTTCACTTTCTGCCATAAGGGTGGTGTCATCTGCATATCTGACGTTATTGATATTTCTCCTGGCAATCTTGATTCTATCTCGTGCTTCTTCCAGGCCAGCATTTCTCATGATGTACTCGGAATATAAGTTAAATAAGCAGGGTGACAATATACAGCCTTGACGTACTCCTTTTCCTATTTGGAACCAGTGTTTGTTCCATATCCAGTTCTAACAGTTGCTTCTTGACCTGCATACAGGTTTCTCAAGAGGCAGGTCAGGTGGTCTGGTATTCCC
Source organism: Bos grunniens (assembly GCF_055505025.1). Lineage (NCBI taxonomy): Eukaryota > Metazoa > Chordata > Mammalia > Artiodactyla > Bovidae > Bos > Bos grunniens. The sequence continues at coordinate 76,891,608 of NC_141170.1, forward strand.
ATCTCTTTCAGAATTTTCCACAGTTTATTGTGATCCTATGCTCATAAAGAAATTAGAGGAGATAATGGCTCAGATGGTAAAGAATCTGCCTACAATGCAGTTTATGTGGGTTTGATCCCTGGGTTGGGAAGATCCCCTGGAGAGGGAAATGGCAACCCACTCCAATATTTTTGCCTGGAGTATCCCCTGGACAGAGGAGCCTGGCAGGCTACAGTCGAGGGGGTTGCAAAGAGTCAGACAGGAGTGAGCAACTAACATGAACATGAAAGACAGACTTTAACCACTTTATTTGTAGATATCCTTAGGATATGTTTTCAAGGGGAAATAAAGGAACAACATCACAATAATGTGGATAGTGTGATTATATTGGATTAAAAGGGAATAAAAGAGGCATCTCTGTAATTAGATGGAAATTGCAATACCAGCTTGACCACTTCTTATCAGTGTGAATGTGGGCAAATTACATCAGTTTTATCACCTACTCAGTGGGACTAATGATGCTCACATTGCAAGATTGCTTGGGAGAATAAATGGCAAAGTGATGCATGTAGAGCTCTAAGGCTTTCTCTGATGCTCCAGGGCTTCCAATATGCTGTCACATGTGTCTGGAAAATTCTTGGAATGGCTGACTCCATCCTGCATGTCCTCACCTCAGATGGCCTCTCCTGACAATTTTCTTCCTCTTTTTTTTTTTCCAGTCACAAAGTACCCTTTTTCGGGTCCCATCACTTCATGGGAAATAGATGGGGAAACAGTGGAAACAGTGTCAGACTTTATTTTTCTGGGCTCCAAAATCACTGCAGATGGTGACTGCAGCCATGAAAGTAAAAGACCCTTACTCCTTGGAAGGAAAGTTATGACCAACCTAGGTAGCATATTCAAAAGCAGAGACATTACTTTGCCAACAAAGGTCCGTCTAATCAAGGCTATGGTTTTTCCTGTGGTCATGTATGGATGTGAGAGTTGGACTGTGAAGAAAGCTGAGCACCGAAGAATTGATGCTTTTGAACTGTGGTGTTGGAGAAGACTCTTGAGAGTCCCTTGGACTGCAAGGAGATCCAACCAGTCCATCCTGAAGCAGATCAGCCCTGGGATTTCTTTGGAAGGAATGATGCTAAAGCTGCAACTCCAGTACTTTGGCCACCTCATGCAAAAAGTTAACTCATTGGAAAAGACTCTGATGCTGGGAGGGACTGGGGGCAGGAGGAGAAGGGGATGACAGAGGATGAGATGGCTGGATGGCATCACTGACTCGATGGACGTGAGTTTGAGTGAACTCTGGGAGATGGTGATGGACAGGGAGGCCTGGCGTGCTGCGATTCATAGGGTCACAAACAATCAGACACGACTGAGCAAATGACCTGAACTGAACCCTTTTTACCTTACTTGTATCATTTTTTTCAACCTCACATTATTTCTTTAATTTCTAGCTTATTGCCTGTTTCCCCACAGTGCATTTGCTCCATGAAGGCAGGAATTATTCTTGTTCTGTTCACCATGGACTCTCCAGCGTCAAGAACATTGTTAAGAACTGAAAAGGCCGGCAAGAAATACTTGTTCAATGAATATCTAAAATGAATAAAATTATTTTACACTGTATTTGTCACATACTAACTGCACAGTAAATACTGGTGAATTTTTTCTTTTTCTTCTCATTATCTGTCCCTTCAGTGACAGATATCAGTATTCATATGTGGGGGAAAAGGGACGTTTTCTTTAATTGTCACCATCCTTGTTCACTCCAAACATGAGGAACATGCTTTTCTTGGCCCCAGGGAGAAATTTGATCTGACTCCTGTTTTAATTTATTTGAAAATTCAGGGATCATATGTCACAGAATTTATTCAAAATTATGATTAAAGACTTCTCAGGCAGGCAAATAGCTGTTCAACAGCCTACAGGTACTTTTTCTCATATTGTGACCTTATTTGGCCCAGGTAGTTATCAGAAGCAAAATTACATTTGAATAGAAAATAGGAACCGCTGCTCTTCATCCAGAAATGTAACAGCACCCCATCTGGAGCACGATATGGTTGTTGCTGAGAAACGACACACAGGGATAATAATTTTCAGATAGAGAGCTAGCATGAAATCCAACAAGAGTGACTGGATCCAGGTAAGTAAATTAGATTGATCCAAAGGCAATTGATTTAGATTTGTAATCAAGTTGTTAGCAAAGGTGACCTGAATATTGGCAAAATGGTGCTGGAGCCCGAGGGTTCACAGCACTCAGGATTGGGCTTTGCAGGCTGTGGTTTTTATTCCTCTTATAATTCCTATAAGGCACATGTGACCACTAAGCACATGGACCTGTGAGGTGTGTAACTTTAATACTCCTTGAAGGGATAGGCATAAGTCACATTTTTTAAAGCTTGGGAGAGAGGTAGGATCATGGAGATTTTAGACGTTGTTTGTTCACACTGTTTGCATGAACTTTCAGGGATGGGAAGTGGTTCCCACATCAGGGACACCTTCTCATCTGTTTCATTGCCAGAAGTCTTTCTTGGGCTGAATGAAAATGGTCATCCTTCAGTTGGTGTTCTGATAATTTATCTGATTCTGGAAAAATAGAATCTTATTTTATCTGACATTGCTTGAACAACTTGAAGGTTGTAATAATGTGTCTGCCTTCAAGCTAAACATCCCAAATGAATTTACAACATTTATTTCACTAAAAAACAGGCTGAATTTGCCCTGGGTCCCATTGAAGGTTTGAATCCATTCAGAACTTAAGAGATGAACAGATGGGGCTTGCGGTATATGAAGCAAGAACATTAGACAGAAGGTCTTCTAGTTGGTCCAAGAGTCGTCTCCACTACATGAACTCATCCTTAGATTTTTCTCACACCCTCCATGGGAGCTAGGGCAAGTCCTCATGACAACCTGAAATAGGTATGTGAATTTCACACATAAGTCATTTTTATAAACACTTGAAATATCAATGCATCATTCAAGCAGATAAGTAGGCATAATTCTAATAACTCAATTATTAGGATTCAATTAATGGGGCAAAGACATCTGCAAAATTGGTCTTGCACTCTAAATTGTAGTTTTAGAGTGTACTTTATGAACATTCTTGTAATTTAACCAGAATTTACCAAACTATGTTCCATGCTACGCAAGTGACTTTGAAAGTGAAAGTGAAGTCGCTCAGTCGTTTCCGACTCTTAGCGACCCTATGGACTGCAGCCTACCAGGCTCCTCTGTCCATGGGATTTTCCAGGCAAGAGTACTGGAGTGGGTTGCCACTTCAAGTGACTTTGAAGATATTAATAGAAATAGAAATAGAAATTCTTCAAAAACAGGGTACCATAAGACTCCAGGGTCTATAGAATTTCTGATCTTACCTCATTTTATCATGCTGTGTGACAGGTAATGTTTTCAAACTAGAGTTAGATAGAACCGCTATACTATAGTTCAATTCAGTCACTCAGTCTTGTCTGACTCTTTGTGACCCATGAACTACAGCATGCCAGGCTTCCACGTCCATCACCAACTCTTGGAACGTGCTCAAATTCATGTGCATCGAGTTGGTGATGCCATCCAACCATCTCATCCTCTGCTGTCCCCTTCTCCTCCCACCTTCAATCTTTCCTGGCATCAGGGTCTTTTCCAGTGGGTCAGTAATTCGCATCAGGTGGCCAAAGTACTGGAGTTTCAGCTTCAGCATCAGTCCTTCCAATGAATATTCAGGACTGATTTTCCTTTAGGACTGACTAGTTTGATCTTACAGTCCAGGGGACTCTCAAGAGTCTTCTCCACACCACAGTTCAAAAGCATCAATTCTTTGGTGCTCAGTTTTCTTTATAGTCCAACTCTCCATGACCATTGGAAAAACCATAGCTGTACTATATTGCTATACTATATTGCTGTGGTTTCTCCAGTGGTCATGTATGGATGTGAGAGTTGGACTGTGAAGAAGGCTGAGCACCGAAGAATTGATGCTTTTGAACTGTGGTGTTGGAGAAGACTCTTGAGAGTCCCTTGGACTGCAAGGAGATCCAACCAGTCCATTCTGAAGGAGATCAGCCCTGGGATTTCTTTGGAAGGAATGATGCTAAAGCTGAAACTCCAGTACTTTGGCCACCTCATATGAAGGGTTGACTCATTGGAAAAGACTCTGATGCTGGGAGGGATTGTGGGCAGGAGGAAAAGGGGACGACAGAGGATGAAATGGTTGGCATCACTGACTCGATGGACATGAGTTTGAGTAAACTCTGGGAGTTGGTAATGGACAGGGAGGCCTGGCATGCTGTGATTCATGGGGTCGCAAAGAGTCGGACACAACTGAGCGACTGAACTGAACTGAACTGAATATGTGTCTTTCCCCCCTCCCTCGCAAATGTTATATGGATTCTCTGGATGTATGACCAGGGTGTTGAGATTATTTTTAGTGGCCATCTAGGATGTATTTTGGGCTTCCCTGGTGGCTCAGAGGTTAAAGCGTCTGCCTGCAATGCGGGAAACCTGGGTTCAATCCCTGGGTCAGGAAGATCCCCTGGAGAAGGAAATGGCAAACCACTCCAGTATTCTTGCCTGGAGAATCCCATGGACAGAGGAGCCTGGTGGGCTACAGTCCATGGGGTCGCAACTAAATTTATGTGTTTTATTAAGTTTTTTTATGTATAATCCTTCACTACATGTTATATAAATTTATTTTTTTTTAATTTCTGAATTTTCTTGGTATGGTTATTTCTTAGCCTAATTTTACACCAACTACAGTGCCATTATGGTGCTATATTATACTTTTTACTGCTTATTATATTTGAAGTATAATATTTAACAGTTCCTTTTGCTTTGTGATTTTAAAATATGATTATTTCATTCTTTAATATAGACCACTTTTATGTGAATAATTAAAAACTACACACGCGTACACACTTATTATGAAATAGCCAAACACTTAAGTCATTGAAATGTTAAGGGTACATACTATTCTTAATAAAGCAAAATATACCAACAAAGTTAGAAAACCTTCTGGCATGTTCTGCCTCTCAGTGTAGCCTCAGTGTAGAACAGCTGAATGCCTTTGAGTAAAGCAAATTCCACAGGAAACAATAAAAAATAAGTGCTTTAGAAATTTAAATATTAGCTTTTAGATTATTATAGTGTTTATTTAATCAAGACAGTAAGTTAAAAGACTCAACTTAGCAACCACACTCAGCTGATTGCAAATGTGTTCTTGCTATTTCCTTGGAGGATAGGTATTACATAAGTGCCCCCAAACAAATGGGGGTGCTTTTTAATTCATACTTTTTATTTCCCTAGAACATTGCAAACACATCGGGGTCTATTTTTATAATGCTGTTTTGGTGGTTTATGCAACTGAGACCGTCTTTATGGCAGTACAGTCTTACATTTGGTGCTTTGGAATAAATTCCTTTTGAAGGGGTCCCATGATAGGTTTATCATAATTTCACATTCTGAGTGTTAACACAGTGATTGAGACTTGAGTTTTGTGGACTACTCTGTCCTCTGTCCTGCAATAGCTAGAAAAGCACATGGACACAGCCGATGGCCAGAAGAAACCAGTTTATTTGCACTTCAGAGGATGATCTGAAACATGTATTTATTGTTCCCATGCATCTCTCTCTTTCTGAAATGTGCCAGGATGGATACAGGGAGTCTACTTCTGCTTATTCTCCTCGTCTCTTCCTTTTGACCTCTTCCTCCTTCCTCCCAGTTTTTGGCTTCTGCTTACTCTACTGTTTCTACTCAGGTTAGGAGGGTTCACTTATCCTCATGTTCAAAGCCAGCAATGCCGTTATGTGTATTTGAAACACTCTCGTTCAGTGGCTTCTCATCTACTCAAAGCCTGCCTTAACAGCCTTTCTGGTAGGGAAAGCATTCTGTCTCACTGAGGCATTATTAGGCTAAAAGACTACCTTTTATCTTTGATGAGATTTGTGGAAGTAAGAGGAGTAAGGAATCAGAAATTTATTCTGAAGTGTATAGTTATTATACACTATAAATACAGAAATTTATTCTGTGTACTATATACACAGGGATGGAAGCGTATAGTAATGTTAATGATTTATAGTAATGTTATAGTAATTTTTAGTAATGTTATAGTAATTTTTAGTAATGTTAATGATTTTTAGTAATGTTATAGTAATTTTTATAATAATGTTAATGTTAACATTTAGTACAGATGTGTTTTTACTATATATATATATGTTATATGTGTGTATATATATGTGTTTTATGTGTATATACATATTATATGTATATATGTGTTATATATATAAATTGAAGGTGAATATAGTTTATATACGGAGAAGGCAATGGCACCCCACTCCAGTACTCTTGCCTGGAAAATCCCATGGATGGAGGAGCCTGGTAGGCTGCAGTCCATGGAGTCGCTAAGAGTCGGACATGACTGAGCGACTTCACTTTCACTTTTCACTTTCATGCATTGGGGAAGGAAATGGCAACCCACTCCAGTATTCTTGCCTGGAGAACCCCAGGGATAGGGGAGCCTGTTGGGCTGCCATCTATGGGGTCGCACAGAGTTGGACACGACTGAAGCAACTTAGCAGCAGCAGCAGCATAGTTTATATATATATAAATATATATGTATAAATCAGTTATATATAAATTATTATATGTATATAAAATTATATTATATATATAAATTGAAGGTATATGTATATGTTATCTACCTATCCATCTATATATTCAGTTTCCCAGGACTGTGGAGAGAACTGTTTGTACATATAGTTAAGTGCAGCTTAACTCGTACTCATAACTGCAGTCAGGATCCATCCATTTCCTTCACTCTCACCATAAGTCTTGCAAGCAGAACTTGAGGTGATTAACTGTCTCATTTTTCCCAGGCCTTGGGAAGAAGGGGTTCTGGAGAGTTCTAGGAAATTTGGAGAGTTAAATTTGGAGAGTTCTAGAAAATCCATTTCACCAATACTGAGAAGGTTCCCATAAACTGTAAAATAGAAAATCTCAGGGAATGAGTTGGTCACCTTACTTGCCACCTACTTCTGACTTTATCATCGAAGATTGGAATACATTTATGCTCTAGGATTAGTTGAATCAGTCCCTGATTCAGATTAACAGTAGAGAAAGTGTTAACTTTCCAGGGAAAAAATTTCCAATTGTGCTACTCCTGGTTGTCCTAACATATATCATCTCCCCATTCTTCTATGGAAAAATTCCCAGCTTCTCAACACAGCATACTAGTAAACAGCTCACCATCTGGCCTGTGCCTTCTCTGTCCTTATGACCCTGATATGCTCCAGCCTCACTGAACTTTGAGTTATTTACCTTCAAGCCTTGGGACCTGAGCATACATTATTCTTTTCTGCCAGACTCCGTTTCCCTGACTCTCTTCCTTTTCCCTCCATTAGCTATACTCATTTTGTTGTTATTGTTCAGTTGCACAGTCATGTCTGACTCTTTGCAACCCCATGGACTGCAGCACGCCAGGCTATGCTTTCACCATCTCCTGGAGTTTGCTCAAACTCATGTCCATTGAGTCAGTGGTGCCATCCAAGCATCTTAATCATTTTGTAAGACAGTTCAAATATCTTTGCCTCTGAATAACTGTTTCCATCTTCCTCAAGGAGAGTTATGCCCTATCCTTTGTCAACTGAAATTAAAAAATAACAATAGCAAACTGCACAGTTTGTGAGAACTGTGAGTGTGTTTTATTCTGGGACCTTACTGAGGACTATAGCCTGAGAGACAGCCTCTCAGGTGGCTCTGAGGTACTGCTCTGAACAGGTCAGGGGAGAAGCCTGTGTGTGTGTGTGTGTATTCATTTTGGCTAAGGAGTACATGCCACCAAGCATAGGTAGAAGGTCACTGCTAGTCACAAGGAACAGACACCTCAGTTAATAATTTTAGTGCTTTTCTAAGTATGGAGAGATGCAAGAATCAGATTCATAATATTTTTTGCTGAAAAATATCTAGCTAAGGACCTGTTTTGCTTGTTTACCCAAAGCACAGAATGCCTTATCCTATTCTTCATCCTGAATTCCTTGTTGTTGTTCAGTCGCTAAGTCATGTGTGACTCTTTGCGACCCCATGGACTGCAGCACTTCAGGTTTCCATGTTGTCCACTATCTCGTGGAGTCCGCTCAAGTTCATGTCCATTGTCCACCATCTTCAAAAGGTGATGCTACATAACCATCTCATCCTCTGCCACCCTCTTCTCTTTTTTCCTTCAATCTTTCCCAGTATCAGGGTCTTTTCCAATGAGTCAACTCTTCTATTTCTCAAAAGCAGTGATAAACACTTATTTTTCTTTCTATCTTCAGGGCTTAAACTCTTGCCTGGTACACAATGAAATTTGTCGAGTCAGCATTTTAGATCAGTTTGTTTGTAATTCTTTTAAACAGATGAGAAAACTGAGGTTTAGAGAAGTAAAATCATTTTACCTATATCCAGAGCTAGGAAGTGGCTGAAGCAGGGCTAGAACCTGTCTTGTAACTCTAAAGACCATTCATTCACTACCACTTCAGTTGTATGTATTGATTGCCAATAACCAATACTCTCAACTTTAGAGAACTCTTCAAAAGGTCAGGAGAAAAAAGTTTCAAGAGATTGAGAAAGGAAGTCCATACTTTGAGGCAATGATCTATATGCAACACAATATAATTCCTCCAAGGGAACATAGCCCATTGGATTAGAATGACCTTATATTCAGTTCAGTCAGTTCAGTCACTCAGTTGTGTCTGACTCTTTGCAACCCCATGAATTGCAGGATGCCAGGCCTCCCTGTCCAACACCAACTCCCAGAATTTACTCAAACTCACATCAATCGAGTTGCTGATGACATCCAGCCATCTCATCCTCTGTCGGCCCCTTCTCTGCCTGCCCCCAATCCTTCCCAGCATCAGAGTCTTTTCCAATGAGTCAACTTTTCGCATGAGGTGGTCAAAGTACTGGAGTTTCAGCTTCAGCATCATTCCTTCCAAAGAACATCCAGGACTGATCTCCTTTAGAATGGACTGGTTGGATCTCCTTGCAGTCCAAGGGACTCTCAAGAGTCTTCTCCAACACCACAGTTCAAAAGCATCAATTCTTCGGTGCTCAGCTTTCTTCACAGTCCAACTCTCACATCCATACATGACTACTGGAAAAACCATAGCCTTGACTAGATGGACTTTGTTGGCAAAGTAATTTCTCTGCTTTTCAATATGCTATGTAGGTTGGTCATAACTTTCCTTCCAAGGAGTAAGGACTTTTAATTTCATGGCTGCAGTCACCATCTGCAGTGATTTTGGAGCCCCAAAAAATAAAGTCTGACACTGTTTCCACTGTTTCCCCATCTATTTCCCATGAAGTGATGGGACCGGATGCCATGACCTTCGTTTTCTGAATGTTGAGCTTTAAGCCAACTTTTTCACTCTCCTCTTTCACTTTCATCGAGAGGCTTTTTAGTTCCTCTTCACTTTCTGCCATAAGGGTGGTGTCATCTGCATATCTGAGGTTATTGATATTTCTCCCGGCAATCTTGATTCCAGCTTGTGCTTCTTCCAGCCCAGCGTTTCTCATAATGTACTCTGCATATAAGTTAAATAAGCAGGATGACAATATACAACTTTGAGGTACTCCTTTTCCTATTTGGAACCAGCCTGTTGTTCCATGTCCAGTTCTAACTGTTGCTTCCTGACCTATATAGGTTTCTCAAGAGGCAGGTCAGGTGGTCTGGTATTCCCATCTGTTTCAGAATTTTCCACAGTTTATTGTGATCCACACAATCAAAGGCTTTGACATAGTCAATAAAGCAGAAATAGATGTTTTTCTGGAACTCTCTTGCTTTTTCAATGATCCAGCGACCTTACATTAAGAAGTCATTATTGTCTATCTTGCATATTTCAGTTAAACTTAGACTAGACTCAGTGGTTTACATCAGCTTGGTGAACTTTAGATTATTTTAACTAGTATATGATATCTCTAAAACAAATCCTGCTGCTGCTGCTGCATCGCTTCAGTTGTGTCCGACTCTGTGTGACCCCATAGACAGCAGCCCACCAGGCTCCCCCGTCCCCGGAATTCTCCAGGCAAGAACACTGGAGTGGGTTGCCATCTCCTTCTCCAAAGCAAATCCTAGAATAAACCAAAATAGGATTTTGTTTATAATATCTTTTGTTCATTTAAGAGAGAGGTTGACTCGATGGACATGAGTTGAGTGAACTCCGGGAGTTGGTGATGGAGGGAGGCCTGGCGTGCTGTGATTCATGGGGTCGTGAAGAGTTGGACATGACTGAGTGACTGAACTGAACTGAACTGAAAGTGTTGGTCACTCAGTCATATCTGACTTTTTGTGACCCTGTGGACTGTAGCCTATCAGGCTCCTCTGTCCTTGGGATTCTCCAGGCAAGAATATTGGAGTGGATTGCCATTTCCTTCTGCAGAGGATCTTCCTGACCCAGGGATTGAACCCTGATCTCCTGCATTGCAAGCAGATTCTTTACTGTTTGAGCTATAGAGAAGTCCTTGTAAGAGAGAGGTTTCTCTTCCAATAAATCAGGCCATTCATTAGCATTAATTGGAATTAAACTCCATGGTTCTGTCACATTTCTATCAGGTTCCATTTGAAAACATTGCCTGGTTACTTCAATCAGTTTAATTTTCAGAAATGAAGGTGAAGATAAAGGTTGTGGATGTGTGGAGAAACATTCATCTCAAGCCAAATTTAAGAGCTAACATCTTGTCTAAAAACAATCTAGAGAATCTTAAGACATATTGTCACTTTTAAAATATTGAGTCAAAATAAAATGTCTCGCGGTGAATTTCCACTGCTTTTAATGAAACATCAATGTTCCTAGTTCAGCTGGGATTTATTTGGTGTGCCTGGAACATATTTCCTGACTTTTGAGATGCTTTGTTTCTCCCGCAATTAGAATAACTAAGTACTCAGTTGTCATGGAAATACTCCCCTCTATAAAAATTCTTAAAACAGAAGCTTTCTTGATTTGTCTCTCTTTGCAGAGAAGGCAATTACTACTGCTACCTTTCTTTTTTTTTTTTTTGCTACCTTTCTTTATCCTCATTTCTTTGTGCTTCTTTTTATATCTCCCAGTCCCTTCCAGTTCAAATTGTTTTGTAGCACTTTTGTGGTGCTTGATCCCTAGATGAAAATGCCACTTCATTCATGAGAAACAGTAATAATATTTAAACTCCTGTTTGAGCAAGCTCCAGGAGTTGGTGATGGACAGTGAAGCCTGGTGTGCTGCAGTCCATGGGGTCACAGAGTCGAACACAACTGAGTGACTGAACTGAACTGAATAATATTCAGATGGTGTTCCGAGGTTTTAGTAGTTGACAATAATCACTGAAAAGGTTCAGATATGTAGCTGAGGCATTGTTAGGTTGGCTGCTTTTAGCTTAATCCAATTTCAGAATATTCTAGTAGTTACTTGGAAATAGACTATTGTGTTCCCAGGGGAAAATGATGGTTGGCTTTTGCAGTTGACACACCTTGGACAGAACCACATCAACTCATCTCAGAGACTTCAGCTTGTACTAGGTCAGTAAATATATCACCAATGTAGGTATCAAGATGGACTTCCCAGGTGGCTCAGCGGTAAAGAATCTGTCTGCCAATGAAGGAGATGCAGGAGACCCAGGTTTGATTCCTGGGTTGGGAAGATCCTCTGCAGTAGGAAAAAGCAACCCACTCCATTATTCTTGCCTGAAAAATTCCATGGACAGAGGAGCCTGGCAGTCTACAGTCCATGAGGTTGCAAAAAATTGAACATGAATGAGTGACTGAACATGAGATATATCATGATAGGTACATAATAATTGTTTGTTCTAGGAATGGGAACACTAAATAGGTTTTGACATTGACTTTTTCTGGGGAGTGAAGTAAGTGAGAGGTTGATTTTTGAGAACTGGTGGTTTAGGGATATAGACAGCGGAAATAGAGTCTGTTATGTTTCCTCTGTCATTTAGTTTTGTAATGTGCCCAATGTTGAAAGTTCTATGGTGACATCTCCATGCAAGGAAGCAAGCCCAGCACATTGGTCACAGGCACATGATTTGAAGCCAGGCTGTCTGGGTTCAAATCAAAATATTTTTGTTCCTTAGCTCCGTGGCCTCAGTCTTCAGTTTCTTCACTTGTAAAATTATCATTGTACCTACTTTGTAGAGTTGCTGAATGAATTCATATTTATAAAGATTTCAGGCCAGTACCTGGGACATAATAAGCACTCTGTTCGTAAAATAAATAAGACAAAATGTTGAACAAGAGACAAAGTTTCTATGCTCATAGAGTTAACTACCTTATCAATAATTCTTCATTGGTTGATATCACTCCCCAGCCATAGTATAAGCACCCAATAAAACATGTCCCCAAGGCAGCTTTTGATAGAATAAGTAAGAGAGGAACAAGGAAAAAATGGAACAGGAGAGAGAGTTCACTAACATTGAGATGCTCTCCAGTTAAGCACCCACAGAATTTACCAATGCCCTTGAAGGGCGATGGAAGTAGATTGTAATGAATGCACAGAAATGTATGTATGAATCACAGGACTGATTTGGCAGAGACCAGTACTTCTCACTCTGTGTAATGGATGTCTTCTTAAAGAGTTGTATGTACACTAAAGGTCTTTAATCAAATTATATTTCAAGCACTCCAGGAGAGCTCGCTTAAAGGTACCTATGGTAAATCCTTTAGAAGAGAACTAGCCATTACCTAATTCACTTAGTTTTTATATTTTGGCTTCTGCAATGATTTTTAAGTTACATTTTATGTACTAGTTTTTCCTGAAGTATAGATTAATTTAAAATAATTAAATTTGTTTATATTTTCTGAGAGCAGATACTTAGTTTATCTTACCTATATGAGTTGGCATATGAGGGGGTGAATTGTTAAAATGAGTAAATTAATGAAATATCATTTAAAATATGAAATATGTGAAATTTTAGGTTGAGTTATTAAGCAGCAAATTTCTCTTCAAATTAACAATGACTAAATATTTTGTTAAATATTATAGGAACAGTCAGAAATAGAAATATTTCAAAAATTGACCAACATAAATGCATCATCTCTAAATGATGTAAAGAGCTGAGTCTAGATAGGAAAGGCTCAAGATGCACAGATCTCCCTGGTTTTATTCCCTTATTCCCTTTTTGGACTGCTAATTTCCACCATTTCACAGCACCACTTGGTACTTAATATCCTAGAGTTAATATAGGGGCGTGGAATATATGAATCCAGATTCCCTTCATGTTGAAGCAAGACCCTAGGAAAAAGGCTTGAGTCCTTATGCAGAGGGAGGCCAAGAGCTCTGCAGATTGTCAGGACTCTGGTAGACACTCTGGAGTTGAATGTAGTTTTCAATCTAATAGAATATTCAGTTCTACTTAGTATTTCTTAGTTTCCTAATCCAGCTCTCTTTCCTAAAATTCTTATGGTGACTTAAATCTTCTCAAGATTATTGGAACCTACTCCCCAGTTCCTGGCACATGCTCAGTCACTAAGGCGTGTCTGACTCTTTGTGACCCTATGGACTATAGCCCACCAGGATCCTCTGTCCATGGGATTTCCCAGGCAAGAATACTGGAGTGAGTTGCCACTTCCTCCCCCAGCTTCTGCCACACTCAAGGCCAACAGAAGAGCTCACTCTTACTTCCCAGGAAAAAAATAGAAGCCTTCAGCTAGAAATTTCCTCAAATTATTGCTACCAAAACCCACTACATGGACACCTATCAGTTCCTCATTCTTCCTGCTGCAATAATAACCTCTTCCCTGAGACAAATCTCCATAACTGGGTTATGGATTGTATCTTATTCTTGATGATTCCTTCTCTTTTCCATATCCTTTTTTAAAAAATTGAATTAGATTTGCTTTACAATGTTGTATTAGTTTCTGCTGTGGAACAAAGTGAATTAGCTATATGTATGTGCTTCCTCTTGAGCCTCTCTCCCATCCCCCCTCTAGGTCATCAATGAGCACCAAGCTGAGCTCTCTGTGCTATATAGCAGCTTCCCACCAACGATCTACCCTATACCCAGTAATGTAGATATGTCAATGCTACTCTCTCAATTTGTGCCCCCCATCCCATGTCCACAAGCCTGTTACTGGGCATATACCCTGAGAAAACTATAATTCAAAAAGATACATGTACCCCTAAAGTTCATTACAGCACTATTTACAATAGCCAGAACCTAGGAGCAACCTAAATGTCCATCCATGGATGAATAAAGAAGATGTGGTACATATATACAATGAGCTATTACTCAGACATAAAAAGAAATGAAATTGGATCATTTGCAGTGATGTGGATTAACCTAGGGTCTGTCTTTCCCATATCTTTAACTTATTCTTCTTTACTGGTTTCTTCTCATCAACAGTTAAAGTGATTGAACCTCACCCATGAAAAGAAGGCAAAGTTTTCTGGATCCACATCTATTTTAGCTGTAACTTCTTCGTTCATTGCCAATATAGCCAAGATTCTTTGACTAGTTATATATTCTGTCTCTACTTTCTCTTCTCCTCAGTCAAAGGCAAATATTTTGCCCAGCTGCTCTATTAGAATGTTCTTCAAAGGATACCCATGATGTCCTTGTCACAAATCCAGTGGAAATTTTTCATTTTTTTCTTTTGGTTGATATCCTTATAGCAGGAGACATCATTGACCTCTCCTAAGCACTTCTGTTCTTTTCTCTTTTCTCTTAAATGCATCTTAGATGTTGATGTTTTTCTGCTTTTGCCCTTGGCCCTTACTCATTAATGGTAAATATCAATTCTTCTCTGTGTGCTAGCTGTTGTCTAGAAGCCACTTCACTTCTTATTCTGTACACTATCCTTGCTAATGCCATCCTACCTACTATGTCAGACATCAAACTCAAATGCCTTCAGGAGCTAGTTAGCTAACAAAAGGTGTAAACAAATAATAGTGGGGATTAGGGCCAAGAAAAGAGCACACATCCCATCAGAAGACCTTGAAATTCAATTTTTTTTTTTTTTTTTTGCACCCTTGCAGGTAAATACTGGAGAAGGCAATGGCAACCCATTCCAGTGTTCTTGCCTGGAGAATCCCAGGGATGGTGGAGCCTGATGGGCTGCCATCTATGGGATCGCACAGAGTTGGACACAACTGAAGTGACTTAGCAGCAGGTAAATACATTGGGTCAAGGGCCACAGGAGATCCAAATTACACATTTGAAACTTCCAAAGTCTATATGCTAATGATTTCTTCCAGTTCTGTGTGGACAACTGTTTCCTAGATATCTCCGCTTGGGTATTCTCCTGGTGATCCAAGATGCACAAAAATAAAATTCCTATGCTGTAGCCAGAGTTACCACTCCATAATACAGATTGGATCATGCCATTTTCCAGTGTAAGTCTCTACCTGATTCTTCCTAGCTTTCAAGATACTGTTTAGGAGTTTTATGTGTCCTTAGGTACTAGTGTCATGTCTTAACCAATATCATCCTCCTCTGTGCTACTCAGTGCTCAAACCCTTATCGACCCAACCCCACTCTCCTGAACAAACCACTTTATGTCTTGCTTCTGAGACATGGCAGTGTTCTTCTTTCCACTTGGAGCCCTTTCGTTTGCTTACGTTGCCATGTGTTGTGTTTCCTCTGCTTTACTCTGTGTTGCTGTGTGACTTGCTTTGGCCAATGGGATTTGAGCAGAAGGGACATATGTAAATTCTGGAAAGAAATGTTAAGGATAATGCATGTTTTGCCATGACTGCTTTTTTCTGCTTCTGTGGTTGTAGAAGCATTTGCGCTCCTGAGTCCACAGCACACAGGAAAGGTATACAATGCTGCTTCTGTATTTGAGTGTGCTGTGCATCAGAGATGCTTGTTACACTGTTGGTTGTAGGTCACAGGTGTTACCTCAAACAACCAGCAAAATAGGGAGTGCAATTAGAAAGTTATAGGCTTTATATATTTTTTCAGCTGAGGAAACATGTGGGTCAGCCTGTGTGTTGGTAAGTAGACTTGTTTTTGGACCCCAAACAGTCCTTAGGAAAGATGACAGTTTTATGTAAACCAAAAGAAAAGAAAAAAGGAAACTGGACATTAGTAACCAAAGGAACATTGATTTGATTATTTTCCTGTGTTACTGTTGTGAAAGGAAAAATGTTGGCATAAAATAAAGCATTCCATTGATAAAAAGGCATGCCTTGGAATAAACCAGGCAGAAACTCATGACATAAGTACAAGAGTGTCCTTACCACAGTTAAGTCCTTATACATTTTTACCTACAAAATTTAGTGTTAGCAATTAAGTTATAGTGCTTGACTCATTTATTATCAAGCATTCTTAAATATCTTAAATGTGCAGAGAAAAATTTTTTTCAGTGCAGGTAAATTCGATTTTATTTAAAACATATCATTAGTTTGTATTTTTACAGAAATCATTGATTTCTTATATGAAATTGTGGCTGCCCTGAGTTTTTTGTTTGTTTGTTTGTTTTAGATTTTTTTAATTGGTGGAAAATTGCTTTACAATGTGTTGGTTTCTGCTATACAACAATGCAAATCAGTCATAATTATAAATACCCCCTCTTTCTTGAGCTTCTCTCTGCTCCTCCCATCCCATCCCTCTAGGTCATCATGGAGCTCGAGGGCTGGGTTCCCTGTGTTGTATAGCAACTTCCCACTATCTGTTTTACACATGATAGTGTATATGTGTCAATACTAATTTCTCAATTTGTCCCATCCTCACCTTCCCCTGATGTGATACAAGTCCTTTCTCTAGCAGCTTCATCAGTACCATTTTTCTAGATTCTATATATGCATTAATTTTAATATACTTGTTTTTCTGATTTACCTCACTTGTGTAAGAGGCTCTAAGTTCACCCATCTGACAGCAACTGACTCAAATTCATTCCTTTCTGTGGTTGAGTAGTATTCCACTGTATCCATGAACCTTATCTTCTTTATCTATTCGTCTGTTGATGGACACCTAGATTGCTTCCATGTCCTGGCTATAGTAAATAGTGCTGCAACAAACATTGGGGTGCATGTGTCTTTTAGAAGCGTGGTTTTTATAGAAATTGTTTTCTGAGGATTATATAGTAAGGCAATGTAGACTTGCAACTATTATGCAGTATTCTTTAAAACTCTGATCTGCAAGCCCATCTGATCACCAGACATGGTTAGGGAGCTGTTCACCCACAGTGATGCTCAGTCCACTCTAAACCTGCTGAAATCTTGGAGCTACTGACTTAAAACTTTTTCTTCAGAGGAATGGGTAATAAGGCTGGGGGCATTGATATTTCAACAAAAGATATAGTTTAAATATTAAGTGGTTTTCATTGTCTTTGGATAGTGATTATCTGTGTCATTTAAAAAATTAAAACAAAGTATAACCATTCTGTCAGTTGAGAAGATAATTCAACTTTAGTAAAAATTCTTTCTCTAAGATGAGGTGTAGAATAAAGATATGAAATTAAATGAGATGATTTTGTCATCAAGGTGGAGAGTGAGATAGCAATGGGGAAGGAAACTATTTAACAAACCCTAAGTTCAGTGAATCTTTCATGAAACTCTGTTGTGTGCTAGGCCCTTGGTGTGAGCCACTGGGGACCTCAAGCTGAGACAGCACAGTGCAGCAGTAAATTGACCACATGGGAACCAGGCAGACATGAGTGCAAATGTCAGTTCTGACTTGCAAGAAGTGCATGACTAAGTGATGAACTGCTATAGCATTTAGTGTTTCCATCTGTTTAATGAATAAAATGTCTTATCTCATTGTACTATTATAAAAATCAAATGGTGGAAAATACTCAGCACAAGACCTGGCTTACTTACAAGATCCATTTCAGGATCTACTCCTGAAAGAGTCTCATGAAGAAGGTGTATTTATAAATTAGTGACTTTAATACAAAATAATAAGCCCTACTGTAGCAGAATATGTTGGGGATAAAAGACAAGATGAGGAATATCTAACTCTGTCACTCACAAGGGAAATGGCATTGAATATGACATGGGAGGTCAGGTGTACTTGAAATTTGTGGTTGGCGGAATAATGGCTCTCCCAAAGATATCCACATCTTAATTCCTATAACTTTTAACTATATTAATTTGTATAATAGGGGTTTCCCTGGTGACTCAGATGGTAAAAAATTTGCCTGTGATATAGGATACCCAGGTTTGATCCCTGGTTCGAAAAGATTCCCTGGAGAAGGAAATAGCAACCCACTCCAGTATTCTTGCCTGGAGAATCCCATGGTGGGAGGAGCCTGGTAGGCTACAGCCCACGGATTTGCAAAGAGTCAGACATGACTGAACCACTAACATTAATTTATGTAGCAAAGGAGAATTAAAGTTGCAGATGGAATTTGGTTGTCAATTAGCTGACATTGAAATAGGTAAATTATGCTGTTTTATCTGAGTGGGCCCAATATAATCATAAGGATCCTTAAACATGCAAAAAGGAAGCAGAAAAGTCAGTCAAAGTGATGCGATGTGAGAAAGACTCAACTGGCCATTCTTTGCTTCAACTGGAAGGAGGCCACAAGTCTAGGAAAATAGGTAGTCTCTCAAAGATGGAAAAGGCAAGTAAATAGATTCTTCCCTGAAGCCTTCAGAAAGGAATCTAGTTTTGCTGACATATTGATTTTAGCTTAGTGAAATGCATTTCAGGCTTCTGACCCCTAGAAATAGAAGATAATACATTTGTGTTGGTTTAAGCCATTAGTTTGTAGTTATTTGTTGCAGCAGCAATACAAAACTAATACAGAGCTAAAGTGAACAAGTGATCAAGGTGGGGACTGGTCCTCCCAACTTGGAGATCACACATACACACAAGGGCCTTGGAATTGTGGGGGACTGTGGCTGATGGGACCCCCAGTATTTCTGTATGTTTAGAGTATGAGGGCCAGTGGATGAGTATCAGGATGTTACCTCAAAGAGAAGGGCAGGGGATAGATTGTGAAAGGCCACACACATCCTTAAGAGGAAGGTGGGCTTCATCCTGAAGGCACTAGAGAATCCTTGAAAGGCTTTCATGATGAATGAGTTGACACTCCCATCAATGAAAAAAAATTATTGAGAGTACAAAAATTTGTCACCTCATTTGATGTACCCCAAAGACACCATTATTTCTTTTGAGGGGTGATCTAAACTATAGACTTGTATTTCCCACTTCCAAGTTTTGTCCTTTGCTGTTTTCTGGAGTGTGTATTCAGATGTTCGTTGGCATTATCTCAGTACTCCTGCTCCCTTATTTACCCTGTTGAAGAAAGCATTTTCCTAGGGTAGCAGATGCAATGGTATTTTGATCTTCTCTTTAATCCCCTTCTTTGATGATCTGTTGTCCAGTTGTTTTCTTTAGAAATGGAGTCTTCAGATTAACCTATGCCCTGCATAAGGCCAAAACGATTCAGAAAAATCAGCTGCTGAGATGATGTAACATCAGTTATCTTTTAAATGAAGGGAGACAACTGTGCATGGTGGTGTAGAAGAAAGGATGACACCAGACACAAATCCTTTCACTCAACATAGTTTTAATGTATAGCTATTTTGTGATAGGCACTGAGCCTGGCACTGGATATCTATTGTTTTAAAAAAATATAATTCTTGTCCTCCAGGAAACCACTGTGTGGGTGTATGTTGGGAAATAGATAATAAACAAACACATACACATAAAACATATGGATTTAACATTGGTGGTAAATGCTGGGAAAGAAAGGAACAAGGTACTTTGTGAGAGAAAAATGGGAGGATGGGATGTGTCCTTTACCTGGGCAGTCGGGAACTTTTTGCTGCTGCTGCTGCTGCTAAGCCGCTTCAGTCATGTCCGACTCTGTGCGACCCCATAGATGGCAGCCCACAAGGCTCTCCTGTCCCTGGGATTCTCCAGGCAAGAACACTGGAGTGGGTTGCCATTTCCTTCTCCAATGCAGGAGAGTGAAAAGTAAAAGTGAAGTCGCTCAGTCGTGTCTGACTCTTAGCGAACCCACGGACTACAGCCTACCAGGCTCCTCCATCCATGGGATTTTCCAGGCAAGAGTACTGGAGTGGGGTGCCATTGCCTCCTCTGGAACTTTCTGAGGAAGTAATATTTGCAATGGAACTTAAAGGGTAGGAGGGGACAACTTAGGAGGGAACAACAGAACATTCTTGGAAGAGAGAATATTATACAAAAGCTCCTGAGGGTGGAAAGGAGGCCACTGAACTAGCTTAAGTCGAGGGCAAGGGGTGAAGACCTTGAGGAGGCCAAGAAGGTCAAGTGCCCCCAGGTCCCTAGAGTCTTGGCTGCACCTGGAACTAACCTGGTAATCGCAGTCAAGCTGCTCAGTCTCTGCACTCTGGGTACTCTGTGAAAGGAGCTGATCGAAGTGGACGCTCTCTTCTCCTTTGCCAAAGAATAAGACACCAATTCCATTGTCACCTAAAGAGTAAAACAATGAAGGACAAGATACTTAGATTATTGAAAGAGCCTTGGTTTTTAACAAATACTTATTGAGGGCTTAATTTATGCATAGTGCCAGGGGAACTGGAGGAGAGAAAGGCACCAACATCTGCTCCTTGGGCATGGCTGTTACTTCGGTTCTGTGTCTCCTGCCTCTGTAGGCTGATTGGTGGGAAGGCTCCCCAAATACCACCACCCACAGACCACTTTGAACGGATCACCAAGAAACTCTGTGCAGCTTCTGAAATCTCACACCAAGCCTGAGACCTGAAGATGCTACTGCTTAGCCTTCTTAACCTTTCTGTCCACAGGCTGGGTACCCGTTAGCTTGATGCTGTCACACTGAGCTGTGCTGGGCTTCCTTTTCCAGATCACATCTGCTGAAGGGAAAGGTAAAGGGTGGAGAGATCTGGTCAGTGCAGGCTGCACATGCTCTGAGAGTTTCTGCAATATCTGCTGTGGGTAAATGATTTAAAATAACTCGATTTGGCTGAGGATGATTTCTGGAGAAAATCATGTGATTCTCTCCAACATCTAAACATATCTCAGAAAAAGAGAATCTAGGTAGTGGGTGGAGGGACTGCAAACTGAAATGCCTAGAGAGTGTGTTCCTTGACATAAAGAGGGAGAATTTAGCTCAGGATTATTCAAAGAGGAATGCCAGAGAATCTAAAGTTAATCTTTGACATTCTGGTTTGTGTTGGCCTATTTTTGTCCTGGTTGTCGTATGGCAGGAGGCAGCCCTTTTGTCCGCCTCTGTTGGCTAAGTTTTGTTTGAAGCAACATTTTAAATGGAACCTCTGTTCTTGCTATTCCTTGTGAAATGATTGCCACATATGGGGAAATTAAGAATACCATTTCTGTAGCAGTCCTTGTGTTCTTATCACCAAGCCAAAAAAAAAACTCTTGTTAAATGGGTATGAAATGACATAAGGCGAGATAAGATTAGCCTTCTGGGCTAATGTCTCAACTCTTAGTTCCTGTTTGTTTCTCTTTGCCTTTATAATTTTGTTTACTGAACTATAAAATGTCTTATAATTTCATAATTACAAATAAATATGCTTCTAGGGAGGAAAACAGTACTATCAGTGAAATTAAAAGTAAATATATTAGACATATCAGGGCAAACAAATGTTAGTGAAAGCAGTTCTTTTAATTAAATATAATTATGTATGTAAATATGTGGTAGATGTGTGTATAAAACACGACTGATTTGTTTTTAATAAGAACCAGGACTAAAAAATTACAAAGGCTTTATGCAGCTTGAAGTTTCAAGTATATTTTGACCTCTCAAAATTTAATCATCTTGATCTACAACTCTGTTAATCTTATTTGTGTTTTAATGATATTTTCCTTGGCTTTAAAACTAGGACTTTAAAAGTGGGGCTTCCCTGGTGGATCAGGTGGTAAAGAATCTGCCTGCAATTCAGGAAACCTGGGTTTGATGCCTGGTTTAGGAAGATCCCCTAGAGAAGGAAATGGCAACCCACTCCAGTATTCTTGTCTGGAGAATCCCATACACAGAGAAGCCTGGTGGGCTACAGCCCATGGGGTCACGAAGAGTTGAGCATGACTAAGTAACTAACACTTTGACTTTTACTTCCAGGCTCTAAAACTAGCTATTAAGCTCAGGTGAACTTATCTACAATAAGTTCAGAACCTTAGTGCAGAACGAGCAGAACCTCAGTACAAAACTGAAGGGAGAAAAGCTTGGATGCAGCAAACATGTGTCTTAGAAAACAGGGCTTCAGTTCTCATCCCCAAATAGTGTCAGAAAATCTACCTAATCATATCTAATGAGACATGGGCAGCCGGCCTTGCATTACCTTGTGGCATGCCCGTAAGAATTTTTAGAGTAGATCGATACAAAACCTCAGGCAAATGGAAAGAAATCACAGTGTGGACATTAATTGATCTTTTTTTCAAAATATTCCTGAGATGAGCCTGCTCCCCAAGAAATACAGATTTGCATTTAGCCCTGAAGATAATCTGATCTTTTATACCTTCTGATGATGGTTCTAGTGATTGTTCCCTCATCTGAGGGGTAAATGAAAATACGGGAAGCACAATGGAATTTGCAGCTAGCTTCCTTCTTCCTTCCTTCCTTTCCTTTTCTTCTTTATTGTATTTTTGGTATATTATAGTCACTTACTTCCCTGGTGGCTCAGACAGTAAAGCATCTGTCTGCAATGTGGAAGACCCAGGTTCGAGCCCTGGGTTGGGAAGATCCCCTGGAGAAGGAAATGACAATCCACTCCAGTACTATTGCCTGGAAAATCCCTTGGACAGAGGAGCCTGGTAGGCTACAGTCTATGGGGATGCAAAGAGTCGGACACGACTGAGTGACTTCACTTTCACTTTCATAGTCACTTGGTCTATTGGGGTACAGATGGGGTGCACTGATCTCCCTGGTAGGTAACACACACATTTATGCTATCATCTAATCTCACACTGGAGAAGGCAATGGCAACCCACTCCAGTGTTCTTGCCTGGAGAATCCCAGGGACGGGGGAGCCTGGTGGGCTGCCGTCTACGGGGTCGCACAGAGTTGGACACGACTGAAGCGACTTAGTAGCAACAGCAATCTCACACTACTGTGAGCAATCGTACTGTATTCACTACTTTGGGAGACAATCCTTTGTGTTTCTCTTGAGGAACAGAGATCTGATTTTCCTGCTGCTGAGCATTTGGCCTAGTTGTGTTCAGAACTGTTATGATTGTCCATCAGGTTTCAGTGTTAGAAAGAAGAAAATAAGGGCAAGGATATACATCCTGGGCCAAATCCTGGAGGAAGGGATTAACAGAGAGTACATTTGAGTTATCAGTCCTGAAAAGTGGTCTGAATGTATCAGGTAAACTAAGACAGGTGTGGAGGGCATTGCTCCTGAGTTCAAGGTCAAAGTCACCTTTTGAACTTCACCTAGAGTCTTTGTCTTTCATCTATCTGGGCTTATGAGTGAGAACCGTTATTGTGTGCATCTTAACCAACTGGGCAGCCACCTCAGAAGAGAGTGGCCATTGATAACTACTTAGAGAGGACAGTCTGCAGCGTCCACCAGACAACAGGAAGGCCAAAGAGAACCTGAAACTTAGCGAGTGGTGGTGCTAGTGATAGAGAACACACTTGCCAATGCAAGAGACATAAAAGACGTGGGTTCGATCCCTGAGTCAGGAAGATACCCTTGAGGAGGGTATGACAACCCACTCCAGTATTCTTTCTGGGAGAACCCCATGGACAGAGGAGCCTGGTGGGCCACAGTCAAGAGTTGAACATGACTGAAGGGATTTAGCACGAAGCACAGAGAGAGTCACCTACACCTACAGGTTGACCTGAGCATGCCTCAGTTGGGGCACTGGGGTTTTAATATCTCTGTGAGTGCTGCTTTCTCCTCCCTGAATAGCTTCAGAGGCCAGCACCGCACAACCCCTCTCCCCTGCTGCACCCACAGGTAGAAGGCAGATCACTCTCACAAATGCTTCAGGGAAGCTTCCAAAGCATGAAAGCAGTGAAATGTTCTTGACTGTGCACTGTGCCCTGAGGAGTAGCGGAAAAAGATAACCGGGAACCAACAATGCATCATTTGTCCTTTTATTCAGCAGATTTTTTTTTTTTTCAAATTGAGTATACATTTTGAGTTAGGCACTGAGGCTGGCGTCAAATATACACTTTTCCAAAAACCAAATGTAATTACAGTAATTCCAGTCCTCTTGGAGACTACAACTGTGTGCGTGTTGGGAGACGGTCACTAAACAAATGCACATAAATTATTTACAATTTATGATAAATCCTAAGTAAGAAAGGAACAAAGTACTTTGAGAGAGGGAGCAAGAAATGAGGCAAAGAAAGGGTGCCTTAGCCTAACTTTACTCTGCGCCATGAAGAACTCTGCACCTTTTCCTCTCAGACCGCTCACATCATG
The DNA here is from genome assembly GCF_055505025.1 of Bos grunniens. Lineage (NCBI taxonomy): Eukaryota > Metazoa > Chordata > Mammalia > Artiodactyla > Bovidae > Bos > Bos grunniens. Next base: position 76,915,874 of record NC_141170.1, read on the forward strand.
CCTTTTGACTCTATTATAATTTTGTGCACTGCTGTTCATTATCAGAAAATGACCTTTAGTCCAAAGTATGGTTTATACTCATTTCTAACAATATAAAACCATTGCATTTGGGTTAGTTACCAAAAACAATGATTATGTTTTACATTGACCATCTGCTTAGTTACTGATCCATGATGAGGTACCATTAGCTCAGTTTCTATTAATTAAAAACAATAATGTTCTCATGTTCACCTTGCATCCCAAACTGTCTCATTAACATTTATTCTTTTGATGATACTTACTGTTAGGCCTCCGAGGCTTTTAATTCATTGGACAGATGGAGTATTCTAAATTGTTCTAAGATCTAACATGTAAAAACATGCAAATTACTGGGGTCTTTTCCACACACCATCACATTTAAATCTCACTTCACTGCAGAGAAGACTTGCTACTCCCATCTTACAGATGTGAAAACTCATACAAATATAACCGGTGAATGTAAACACCAACTCATCTCACTCTGGGCCTGGTTACCGTTTCCCTTTGGAAACCCAAATGTTGGTCCAGTTTTCTCTGCTACCCCTGGGGATTTCTTTTCAGATGCAGCAGCCTTCTCCTTTTATACTTTGATTATTCTTGCCCTGATATGTTTTATTAATGATCTTTAGACTTTTATTTTGGGGCTCATTTTTATTTATCCTCCTTAGCTGATAGTCCCAGATTATCAACTGCCCAGAGGAGCCAATAGCATTGGTAAGATGTTTTATCTCTCTTTTAAAATTTTTTTTCAATTGTAGGATAATTTTTTATGATGTTCTGTTGGTTTCTGCTGTACAACAAGTTTAATCAGCTGTGCGTGCATGTGTGCTAAGTCACTGCAGTCCTGGCCAACTCTGTGCAGCACTCTGAACTGCAGCCTGCCAGGCTCCTCTGTCTAAGGGATTCTCCAGGCAAGAGTACTGGAGTGGGTTGCTGTGCATCCTCTTCCAGGGGATCTTCCAAACTCTTATGTCTAACCTGCATTGGCAGGTGGGTTCTTTATCACCAGTGCCACCTGGAAAGCCCTTAATCAGCCATGAGTATACATATATCCCCTTTCTCTTGAGTTTTATCTCTCTTTACCTCAGAGTATTCTTCTGTAAAATGGGCAGTTGGTACTGCCTTCCTCATATAACCATTATCTGCTATCTATCAGGATGGGTGAGTCTGTGAGTCTGTGGGTGAGGAAGATCCCCTGGAGAAGGGAATACCCACTTCAGCATTCTTGCCTGGAGAATTCCATAGACAGAGGAGCATAGGGGGCTGCTGTACATGGGGTCTCAAAGAGTTGGACATGATTGAGTGACTAACACTTTCCTTATATAAGTATTAAAGAGATAATTTATGATAATATATAATATATATATATATATGATGTATATAATATAATATATATACATATATTTTTAAGTGTCTGCCACATGTGTCCAGAAAAGGCTATTTTTTAAATCTTTATCTCTTAGTTTTAAAAGAAATTCATTTTTCCACCAAACATGGCTTTGCATTACCTAAATTGTATTAAGGTTTGTTATGCAAGAAGGAATACTCCGTGTTATGGGTTATCTTTTACTCACTACATACCCTTCACCCTTTAGATGCCATCAAAATGCCTAAACCTACAAGCGCAAGAACTGCGTTAAAAGGAGCTCAGTCATGGGCTTTCTAGGTCCAAAAAATTTCGAGTCCTCTCGCCAGTCCACTTCAGAAGTCCCCTTTGGCGGGTTTTCTCAGTCCCTATGTAAATGAACTTGTTCCACTCTGACTAGTTTTAGATGGAGGCTGGTATTGAACTGTTGAACTGGCCCCATTGTCAAATGCTGGTTTCAGTAACTGCCGTGGCTTGGAAATCACAAGCAAGAGGCATTGCCTACCATCCATCTAGTCTTCCCTTTTTCAGGAAAAAAAAAGGGTAAGACACCAGTTTTACTGTTCAGTTGCTCAGTCATGTCCAACTTTTGGTGACCCCAGGGACTGCAGCATACATACCAAGCTTCCCTATCCTTCACTATCTCCTGGAGTATGCTCTAACTCATGTGCATTGAGTTGGTGATGCCACCCAACCATCTCATCATCTATCACCCACTTCTCCTCCTGCCTTCAACTTTTCCCAGCATCAGGGTCTTTTCCAATGAGATGGGTCTTCACACCAGGTGGTCAGGGTATTGGAGTTTCAGCTTCACATCAATCCTTCCAATGAATATTCAGGGTTGATTTCCTTTAGGATTGACTGGTTTGACCTCCTTGCTGTCCAAAGGACTCTCAAGAGTCTTCTCCAGCACCACAGTTCAAAAGCATCAGTTCTTTGGTGCTCAGCCTTCTTTCTGGTCCAACTCTCACATCCGTACGTGACTACTGGAAAAGCCATAGCTTTGACTATACAGACCTTTGTCAGCAAAGTGATATCTCTGCTTTTTTAATATGCTGTCTAGGTTCATCACAGCTTTTCTTCCAAGGAGCAAGCGTCTTTTAATTTTATGGCTGCAGTCACCATCCACAGTGATTTTGGAACCCAAGAAAATAAAATCTGTCACTCTTTCTATTGTTTTCCCATCTATTTGCCTTGAAGTTATGGGATTAGATGGCAGGATCCTAGTTTTCTGAATGTTGAGTTTTAAGCCAGTTTGTTCACTCTCTTCTTTCACCTTCATCAAGAGACTCTTTAGTTCCTCTTTGCTTTCTGCCATTAGAGTGGTGTCATCTGCATATCTGAGGTTATTAATATTTCTCCCAGCAGTCTTGATCCAGCTGGAGCTTCATCCAGTCTGTACCAGTACCTCTTCTTTATCCTCATCCTGTCTTCAGTTTCTGACCTTCTTATTACTTATTGCAACATTTCCACGAGTAAAGCCAGAGGATGCTTAGAATGCTGAGGTTTAGAAATGCCAATTAAAATTGTGAAGGGAGACAGAGTTGGAACAACTGATTAAAAGGAGATCCTTAGCAGATACCATTTATGTATTCCTGCCCTCTTGTGTCATAGAAACTCCACAGAGACTACAATGTAGTGAAAAAGCAAGGTCTGTGAATTTGTAATTTCTGAGTCTGCATGTTGGCTTTGCTGGTGATCAGACTTGTGATCTCAGATCACCATTCTAACTAACCATGGGTATCCTCATTTATCAAACGGAAGGAAAATCTGCTACATTGTAGGTAGTCATTAGACATAATAAAAAGTGCCTATTACAGAATTTGACATAATGATAGGTGTTCAAAATGGTAGCTCATTATTACCTGGAAATACCAATCATGCATAACTTTATCCTGAAAAATAAAATGATGTTTATTTTCAAAAAGCAGGCTTAAATATATGAAGAAGGAGTTGTTTGTTAACTCTTGTAAAAAGGTCACTAATGATCTCCTTGGTCCTAAATACAATGGATAAGTTATTTCAGGTTTCAGTGAGCTTGACGTCTTGTTATTGCTTGTTACTGTAGTCACTACCTCTTTGGGAAATTCTTTTCTTGATTTCCACGGCACAGGGTTGGACAAAATTCTGATAAATTACATTTAAAAATTGACTCCAATCCTGTGGCTAGTCTCAGTGCTTCAGTGGGGCAAACTAACAACAGTTGTCTACGGAGGAGTGATGGGGTGGGGTGAGGTGGAATTAGAAAATGCTCCTTCCCTCCACTGCACCCGCTCCATGTTGTGATTATTTGGGACTTGTTCAGTTTATTATATGCTGAAATTCAAGGCTCATTCCTGCCTCACAGTGGATATATTAATTTAAATGTAGTCCTGTAGACATGTAAAACTCAACACATGCAAATCAAAAGACATCCTACCCTCCCGTCCCTGAAATATCTTCAGTTTGTGACTTCACAGTTCAGACAATGGTACCATCATCCAAACAGCATCTAAACCAAAAACTGTGTTGTCATGATGCCTTTGTCACATTTTCTTGGCCTCATGTCCTGTCCTCTAAATGTTTTTCCAGTGGGTCTTTCCTCATCCACACTGGCCTCTGTTCTAGTTCAGGCCTTTGTACTCTTTTGTCTGGTCACTGCAGATAATCTTGCAAATAATCTTCCTACTTTCAGTGGGGCCCAGTCTAATCCTTTCTCTTCATGGCCACCAGAGTGATGAATACAAAGTCAAAAATCTAAACCTATTAATCTCTGGATTGAACCTTTTAGTGGGCTGCCAATGTCTCTGATTAAAGTGAACCCACAGTTTGGTTTTAAGAAATTTACAATTCTGCCAAAGTTACCCACTCCTGTCATAGAGCTTAGATCTCAGTCCTCCAGCCTGGGGAACTATTTGTAGCCCTCTCTACCTTAACTTTCCCAACCTCTAGTACTTTGCATATGTGGTCACCTTTACAAGGAATGTTCCTTCCTTCCTTCCTCTTCATATGACTAATTCATCCTTGTCCATTAGGATTTAAATTTGATACTAGTTCTTCTGGGAAAGTGTCTCTAATACCCAAGATTGAGTTAGGGGCTTTTCCCGAATCTTCCCACAGCACATGAGTCATGCTTGTGAGGCACCTGTACTAGAGTGTATTGGGTACACTTATTGGCTATCGAGTCAGACTGCTCAGTTTGAATCCTGGCACTGTCACTAGCTCGATAAGCTTGGAATAGTCTTTTAACCCCTCTGTGGCTCATGAGATATGAATAGTACTTTCCTAAAGCCAAATGAGATGGTGGTCACGCATTCTTTCCCTCCTGTACATAGCCTTTTGTAATATGACTTCATCATTTCCTCCATTAAAGGAGGTATATTCTTCTTTAACCCCTTGAATCTGGGCCAGCTTTGTGACTTGATATGGCCAATAGGACAGTGGTAAGTGTGTCCCAAGCAGAGACTTAAAAAGTGCTGTACAGTGGCACCTAAGCCCAAGAACCCTGCAGTCATTGCTAAGTGAGGACATCCAGGCCAGTGTGCTGGTTGGTGAGGCGGACAGGGTCTAGTTATCCCCACAACTCCAACCATCTGCATGACGTGTGAGATGGGTACATCACTGCTACCCATAGAGGCATGAGAAGCCCAGCTGAGCACTACCTAAGTGGGCAGACCACAGAGTTGTCAGGTAAATAAATGATTGTTATGTTAAGCCACCAAATTTTAGGGAGGTTTCTTTATATGGCAAAACGAACTGATATACACTCTTAGGCAGTTGTGGGGATTAGATAAAATAACACTTGCCCGTGCAATTACCAAGTGCATTGTGGGTGCTTTTAACAGGTCATGCTTCTTACTGCAACTTATACTTACGTATGGATCCATTCTGATATTGTCAGCTTCTTGAAGGCAAGGAACTCCACCTTTTCTACCTTTTCTTCTGTCAGATCCTCCCTATGTAACACAGTGCCTGGCTTGATACTTGTTGAATGAATAAACATTTTTGAGATTTGGTTGACAAGCTGAGCACCTGCTTTAGATAAAGAAGTTATGAGAGATGATGAAATATGCCTAGTCACTTGTGCATTGTCAGTCTGACCCCTGTAGACTATTTTATTGTACCAAACTTTGATTTACTAAGAATGTTGGAGTTGATCATATTAAATTTAATCTATCACCAACATTTCCCCAGTATAATCTTTTGCTGCTTATGCAGTTATGCTAATTTGCCAATTCAAGTATTCTTTTTCCTAGAAGGGGAAAAGATTGCTCCAATAATTTATGAATTTTGTTTTATTAAACTTTGGTAATATGAGAATGAATGGAGGAGAATATTTTGATAGCTATTCAAATCACTGTGAATAAAACTTAGGCACTTGCCAAAAATCAGTAAAGGAAAGACTATATAAATGACTTGTCACGTCCGATAACCTTGTTCCTCTGTAGTCCAGTCGCAGTACCGTCTTATCTCTTTATCTCCCGTCCTCCATTCTTGCTGTGCCTGGAATTCTCGCTTATACCTTAGTCTGCCTCCATTATTAGAAATGTATCTTTCATTGCATTTCCACAAACACCCCAAATCTGGGAATATTTGTTTTACGAGCATTCACCATCTTAACACAGTTAGATTTTCATTCTTCGGTACCATTCATCAATATCACCCATCTAAAAATTTCTGGTCTTCTGAAAACCTAATGGCATCAAGCCTTTGAAGGTCCAAGTCTTCCTTGTCTTTTCCTTTGTCCATTTGTTGACAGGTTGTTAACGAATGCCTGAGCTGGAGCATCAACTCCTTCATCTATTTTGACAAGTATTGCACAGCTCTTTCACTGTTCAATTCTGACAGCTTGTCAAACCTAGTTTTGAGTTATCCACACTCAGAACTGCCATTTTTTTTTTTAACCTTAATCTGAATAATACAGATTCCTGTTCTCAAAACATTTCTAATTTAAGAAAGAATTTTAATTTTACTAATATATTTTAAAACAAAAAGATTGAGTGTATTTCCCCAAAGTGTTAATCTATTAAAAAATCTTCAACACATCAAGTTAAATTCCTTATCAGCAATATAATATAGTACTTTGAAATACATACACACATAAAGAAACGCATTTTTCTTTTTTAAGGACTTAATCTGATTCAGGTATTTGAAGAAAATAATTGATTCGGAATGAAATTCAGTTTTAAGCTAATTCCAACTTTTGATTATGAAGACTACTCTAGAAACAAGTTCATTTAGTTACAGTGAAACCATTTTTGGACAGTTTCATTCAAACTGCTAATAGATAAACTAGCAGATACTCCCACAAGAGCCTGTTTTTAGCCTAAAGGCGGTACTGCTGCTGCTAAGTCACTTCAGTCGTGTCCGACTCTGTGCGACCACGTAGACGGCAGCCCACCAGGCTCCCCTGTCCCTGGGATTCTCCAGGCAAGAACATGGGAGTGGGTTGTCATTTCCTTCTCTAATGCATGAAAGTGAAAAGTGAAAGTGAAGTCGCTCAGTTGTTTCTTGACTCTTGCAGCCCCACGGACTGCAGCCCACCAGGCTCCTCCGTCCATGGGATTTTCCAGGCAAGAGTACTGGAGTGGGGTGCCATTGCCTTCTCCGAAAGACAGTACAATGAGCAATTAAAGAAAATACAAAGATAAAAGGTATAAAGTGGTCTGAAATTTACTGAACATGTCCCCCAGTTAGAACATACAATTCAAATCTAGAACCTAGAGAGATGGAATTTAGGTAAAATCTTTTCAGCATTAACTTCATTAAAGATATAAGTTGTTGCAGCGCTTCCAGGTTCAACTAAATTTCTGTTCCGAAGCAAATCCCCTAATCACCTTTCCTGCCACATAGATAATGTCATCAGTCAGTGAATTTCCTGAAGTTCACAAGTCAGGAGAAATGCAGCTAAGCAATATAATAACTTTACATTTATAATATGGATTTATCCTGAAGACAAGAGTTGCAGAGCAAATCTGAATTTTGCTGCTTAGAGAATTGCAGTTCATTTGGCAGTGCTCCAGCTTATATAAACTTGGCAAGGCTTATAACACCAAGTGTTGAAAGATGTCAGATGATGAGGTTTGTGTCCTGGCTGTACCTTGTGCTCCTTGTGAAAATTCAAATAAGTCACTTTCCGTGGGCTCTCCGTGGGCTCTCGTTTCATCTGCAAAATGGGAATAATAGAATCTGAGCTACCTTCAGAGTTGTAAAGACTACATCATCTACTGAATACAGAAATCTTACAGGAATGTCAGAAGTCAGCCTGCTGTCCTAAAATGTTTACCTCATTTTTGTCTCATTGTGGCATATTCATATTCCCTTTAATGTGAAGATCTCAAAGTAGGTTATTTTCACCGATTATTATCATCATGAGAGAGATCAAGAATCACAAAGCAATTTGCAGGTGTAGTCAGATGATCAAGGTTGTAGGTATTTGCTGCTTGAAACCTAATGAGGCAATAAACAATTATATCCATCTGAGGAGGGACTGCCACAAAAATTAAACAGGGTCATCTCACTTCGGGGGAGATGCGGTGAATTGGTTATGATTATAGCACCAGCCGCCTCTCATGCCCAGTGAGCTCGGGGTGCCTCCAAGGAGGCAGTAAACATAATGTTTTGATGAGCCATGCCTCGTTTTCATCAGCATACCTGGAACCACTTGATGTTGTTAAAATAAGGATACTGATTCAGTAGGTCTGGGATGGGGCTCCAGTTTCTGATTACTGATAAGTTCCCAGATGCTGCAAGTGCCTTGGTTACTTCTACTGTACAGTAGTGATTTCTCAAAGCATGGTCTTGGGGTGTGTATTAGTCTGCTCAGGCTGCCATAACAAAATTCCATAGACTTGTGTGGCTTGAGCAAAAGGAATTAATTTTCTCACAGCTCTAGAGACTGGAGGTCCAAGCTCAAGGTTGGAGGAGGTTTTGTTTTCTGGGGGAGGCGCTCTTCCTGGCTTGCAGACAGTTGCTTTGTCCTCACATGGCCTTTCCTCTGAGCTGTCTCTCTTTCTCCTTCTCCTCGCAAGGCCATCAGTTCTATCTATCTTAAACTGTGGACTTCAGTTAATAATGATGTATCAGGATTATTGGTTCATTTGTAATAATGTACTACACTAAAGCAAGATGTTAATAACAGGGAAAACTGGGTGGGGGGAGAGGAGGTGTATGGAAACTGTGTACTTTTTGCCCAACTTTTCTGTAAACCAAAAGCTGCTTTAAAGAAATAAAATTTAATTAAAAACTATTAGATTCCAAGACCTTTATCCCAGACTCAGTGAATCCATCTTGGGGGCTGGAGCACAGGTGTTTTCAAACTAACCCTTTGGGTGATTCTCATGCATGCCACAGTTCTAGAACCATCAGTAGAAACTGAAAGTGCTAGTTTCACAATAGATAAATGTGGGTTTAAACTCAGCTGTACCTCTTCACAGCTGACTGCTCTAGGGCTACTCACCCTCTCTGAATCTATCTCATTTTAAAATCAGGGTAAAAATAACTATAAAGTGGTTCTTCTGAGAATTAAGTGATATGCTGATGTAAAATTTTTAACCCAGAGCATGCATAAGAAGTGCTCATGCTCAGTTACAGTCGTGTTGGACTCTTTGCAAACCCCATCAACTGTAACCCACCAGGCTCCTCTGTCTATGGAATTTCCCAGGTAAGAATAGTGGAGTGGGTTGTCATTTCCTTCTTTAGGGGATCTTCCCAACCCAGGGATTGAACCTGTGTCTTCTGCATTTGCAGGTCGTCTTTACCACTGTGCCACCTGGGAAGCTCATATAATAAACACTCAATAAATATTAAATATGAAGTTTTTCTATTATCGTTTAAATCCTGGTAAGCAAGAGAGAATTGTGCTGAAACATGAGGGGCTTTCAGAAAAGACTGGACAACAAAAATAATAGGCAATAAAAGAACAGGACAATAATAAATGTGATCCTGGATGCTTCTACAACACTCCAAGGTTTATATATAGCTTTCACTTTCATTATCTGACTTGATCCTGACAGTGACCTTGCAAAACAAATTCCTCTTTTAACAGATGAGGAGCAGAAGCTTAGAAACAACCAGTGGCTTTCCGAAGGACACAGAGCTAGGAAATGTCAGAGCTCAGAGTTTCTAAATCCTAGTCCAAGGTAGTAGTCCAGGGTGGTAATTAAGCTTGAGTCAGACTGGTGGGTTCAAATCCCCAAAATACTGATTAATATTGGTGAAAAACTGGCAAACCAGTTCACCTGAGTTGTAATGTCTTCACTAGTTAAATAGGGATGACAAAAGCACTTACCTCAGTGTTTTTTTTTTAAGGTTAAATAAAGATGATATTTGAGATTACAGGCTGGCACATAGTTTACTATGCATCCATTTTACTGTCTGAACCATTAAATATGGTTCCTTGAGGGGACAATATACATCCATGTTACACAACAAGTAAGCTAGAGTTAGTCCAACAATTTGTGGGAATCTTTGTGCTTATGTCTTGGGAGACTGCAGTGGGGGGCTGGAGGGCTGGGATTGCTACAGCTTTTAAGGAGGAGCAGTGGGCTGGCACAACACATGTGGCCTACGAAGCTCTTCTCTATAAGTGTTGGGACATCTGAAGTACCATTAAGATGGTATAAGCAAGGCAGAGCACCCTCGCCCTTTAGTCCCAAATATCAGAAATGACAGTAGGGGTAGCACCAAAGAGATGATTTTTTCCCCCTAAGGGTCCACATAAAGAGAAAGAATTCTGCATAAAGAAGAAATTAATTCCATGGTATCCAAGATCCCAAATAAATATTTTGGAAACAATTTATTGCAGAGTTCCTCAGCACAGTGTCTTCTTTCCCTGGTTTTGTTGCCTTCTTACAGATTCTAGGGAGAAACACCTGGTAGGATCAAAATAGACACTCAGTGGGTAAAACTTGAGAAGTGGGTTGGCCCAACAAAATACCTGTGTATTTTGCAGATGAAAGAGGAGTTGTATTAATATATTACTTCCTACACTGTGAGAGAAGGTTGAGCAGATTTGTCATGGAAATGACAGTGATGCTTTTTAAAAACTTTATCATAATAAAATGATGATAATGATATTAGTAACTATCAGGATAGTGATAGTAGTGAAAGTCTTACTGAACTTTTGCTCTGTGCCAGGAACCTTTCTAACCATTTCATAGATAACCCTTCATTTAATCTTTCTAACAGTTAATTGAGAGAGACAGACACCTTTATATTCTGCATTATAGAGATGAGAAAGCGAGGTTATTAGCCCTTGAAAGCATACATTGTAAAACGTTGGAACTGTGATTCTGATCCAGGCTCTAGACCAAAATCAACACAGCTGTAGAAGTTAGCTGATAGAAAATGATGGAATTTAGAGCTGGACAGGTGTTAGTGATCATCTATGGAGTAAAAGTTATGAGAGTGGTTTCTGGAAAGAGTTGCTGCAGAATTAGAGATTCCTGTGTGCCAGGCACTGCCATAAGTCCTTTATTACATCTAGCAACTCCTTTTAATCCGCACAACAGGCCAATAAAATATCTCATTGTTACAGCTGATGTAAATAATTTGCACCAGGCCAGGTATCAAAGTTAGTAAGTAGCAGCCTTGAACCCAGGTAATGATGATGTCAGTATCACTCCCCTTGCTCATGAACTGAAAGGAAAATCAGAGGCATCACAAGAGATCAAGGGAGTCACTTATGGGATGAGGGTGTGAAAAATATAAAGTGTCATTTGAAACATTCTTGGAGTAAGGGGCTAGATTTCAGCTGGTGAAAGTCTCCAAGGGTGGGATGAGGTTTGCAGCACAGGAAGTGCTGGTAGTTTTGCAGAACACTAAGAAATGACTTTCATCCAAATCATAGTCCATTAAGAATGGGAAGGAATTTTATTTTGGTTAGCCCAGGGAACTGGTCAGCTTGACCTTCCTTCTCAAAAGATGCTTCATGCACTTGACTCTTGGGGACACAGATATCAGCATTTTAATTTTGATTTTCTCAAGTAGTAACCATGGCTACAAGTGGTTTATTGATTAGTCTTTCTCTTCCTGAACATCCCCTGCCTTGGTTTGCTTAAGAGGGCATATGACACCGGGTGATGAACGCCCACGGGGGTGCTGAGCTACCTCCCTGGAGAGCTGCCAGGGAGCCCTCAGATGAAACCTTCCCTGTGAATGCTCGTCTGAAAAACCCCTCCCCAATCCCCTCCAATCTCTCTCCAAAGTGGCATTCTCATCTCGGCCTTGCCCGCCCGCGCACCTGGGCGTGAAGGGCCCGCCTTTCCCAACACCTAGCCAAGTCTCATGACTGGTTCGAACTTCAATCGTGAAGTTTCCCGTCTAGGAGTTCCAGGACTCTCTGGCGCTCTGCCCGGTTTTGGAGAAGGCATCTCCTTGCTCTACCCTTCTGGTGTCCTTCGAACTCAGCCTAACTTTGGGCAGCAACCTCAAGTTTAGCCTTCGGAGTCTGAGCCCCTGGGGATTCGGCAGACGGTTCTGTGCGAAGGCGTAGGGCCCTGCAGCCCCTCCGCAGAGCCGGCGTTGCGCGCGGCAAGAAGGGCTCTTGGAGGCACCGGGCAACTCTCGGAATCGCTTCCGGTCTCCTTAAGGTCTGGATGCTCTGTGGTCAGAGCCCCCAGGCCAGCACCACCCCAATCCAGTGACTTGGCAGCAGGTGGCAGAGGCGGCGAAGGGAGGGGGCGCCTGGCTCTCGGGCTAGCGGTTAGCGGCTCCGGTTTCCAGCCTGTCGCCCCCGGCACCCGCGCTACCCGCGCGCCCCCGCTGCCCAGCACCGCGCCGCGCCCCCGGCGCCCCCCGCCGGCCTCCGCCCGCACCTGCATCCGCTCCGCGCGCCTTGCCCGCCGCCGCCGCCGACTCTCTCGCTCCCAGCGCGGCGGACGCCCCCGGGCCGAGCAGCGAGTGCGCTCCGGTGCCAGACCCATCGCCAGACGCTTCTGGGCCGGTTGACTCCCGTGTCCCGCTCCTGCGCCCTACGTCCCCAAAGATGAACGTGAGGAGGGTGGAAAGCATCTCGGCTCAGCTGGAGGAGGCGAGCTCCACAGGCGGTAGGATGCAATAAGCGTTGGAGCGGGCTCCCGCTTCCACTCTGCTTCCCTCACGAGCTGAGACGGGGACCCCTTCCTGGGCTGGGGACGCTTGTTGCCTTTGCTGCATGTGAGATAGTCAGCTGGGCGGGACTGGGAAGGGGAGGTGGCAGCGGCGGGAATGGGGGTGCGGAGGAGAGGGGGTGCATGCAAGGTACAGGTCGGGAAAGAAGAGGTGTTTGAAGTGTGTGTGAAACTCGCCAGTGTCAGGGTCCCCTGCGATCCTGTGCCTACTTTTGCCTTCTCTGAAAATTTCCCATGTTGTTTACGCATTTGCCAAATGACTTCAGACCTCACACTTCCTTCTCCTAACACCTGGGGATAGATGATCTGAAATAGTATTGATCTTCTCCCTCCACGGTGCATTTATGCTCCCAAACATTTCTTCATTAAAACTCTATTTTCGTCCCCTGGTAATACACAGGCGGAATGTTTCCCAGGTCAGATTCTTCAGCAGGACCGTATGTCTTATTTTATTGTCAGCTTCAGTTTAGTGTGTTCAGAGAAAATGGTCCTCAGTGACACTCGGAGATAATTTATACACAGTATAGCCTTGGAAAGGTACTTGGCACTCTGTGCAAGGAGCTTGGCTTTCAGAGTATCATGCATTCTGCGAAAGCAGGGACAGGTATCCATAGCAGAATATGGGACCATAGCTCCCTTACCCCTCACCACACCCCAGTAAAGCCCCCTGGGTAGAATTGGTTTGTTTTTAGGTGGCTTTACATGTGTACAAATTTTAGAGGAGTCGTAAATCGAATGAAGGTTATTGTGGGGAACCTGAGAGTAATCGAGAGTGGACCTTTCCCAGATTATATAAAATGAGGGGGTCACACGTGGCCACAGCATGGTTTGGATTTGCAGGATGAAAAAGTTGTACTTCAGGGCTATAAAGTTGCAAGGAAAGAGGCATGTCCACATTTTAGGTGTTTATACCCAGGGAAATGGAGTCACTTCAACTAGAGTCCATTGCCCTAATTTATAGACATTGAGATACGGATATGTTCCTTTTCTTCCTTTCCGTCCAGTAGTTCAAGTTATTATAACTGGGAGGACCCTAGTCTTTTTTGAATGTAAAGTCTTAGAGAAAATACTCTTGGTAGGCTGGAAAAAACCTATCACCTTTAGAGCCCCCAATATGACTTATAATGATGTATAGTTCACATTTCCCTCATGACAATAGCTGCCACTCATTGCAAACTAAGTATATCTAGGATATATCTTAGGGCCAATGCTCATAATCTTGAAGAGATTGAATTTTTCAGAATGAGAGTTGTAACTGTAGAGGGCTGCATAGTTGATTTCATAGGGTCTCTGTCTTTGCAGTTCCTTCGACTCAATAGGGTAGGGAGCCTTTCGGGAACTTACTCATGCACAAGGCAATTGTAGATTCTCAGAAATAGAGATGGTTGTAGGAACAGAAGTCTGGGGAACTGGGTGGCTTGCATTGTTCAGCTCGTCAGCAATAGCAGCTTTTTGGCTGAGCCTAGTCTTTAATTGGCCAGATGGGGATTGAATCAGCTCGCCTCATCTGTTCACAGTGCCATAGGTGGCCATAATCTCTACTTGTTGGATAAAATGAGAAAGATGAAATCACATCTGAGGAGTATGATGTATTAAAAAAGAAAAGACTTTCAGTACCATCTCTAGAATCAGCGTGTGTTCATTGTTCATTTGGAGAATAGAAAGCTCCTGATTTATATCTTTCTCAGGTGAGACCAAAAAGGAAGCATTTTCTGGCTTGAATTGATCTGACATCTGTTTCTGGAATTGTATTCACATGTTTTTAGAGTTAATTGTTTAGAAGAAGAAAAACTTTTAAAGTTAATTGTTAACTTTAGAAGAAAAAAAATGAAGCACCCTTTTTTGTTGTTGTTTTTAGTGTTTCAAGTTTAAATTGGAGAATAGTCCCCAGATATGTAGTTGTTTCGTAGGGTCTCTGTCTTTGCAGCAAAGGTCTTTGTATTTTCAGCAAACTTCCATACTTTGATTTGGGCTCAAGTGTTGAGTCTTGACTAATCCTGGGACAAGAAAAGACTGTCATCTTTAAAGGTTTCCAGTCTAATTTCAGTTCTTTTTAATGGCTTCTTGACCAGAGATGTATTAATGTCTTTGGTACCTGGTTATTGACTGGAGTGTTTTAGTGTTCACTTATGCAACAAATCGCCAGCCACAGGCATTAGTTTCTGTATACAAAAATCCCCTGGTCAGTAATATGTTAAAACAATAGCTCCTGACCTCTTATTTCCTTTAAAATAAATGGGATATTTGCATCTTCTAACATGACCATGGTGATCTTCTTTTGAATATATGTCTCTTGGATGAAAGTTTATAAAATGATGTAATCAGGATTAAAATGAAATTTAACTGGAGGATCAGACAGACAGAAATGGATTAGGGTTAGAGGGAAATCAGGAATTGGAGAAGCGTGTGTGTGTGTTTTGTGTCTGTATTTTATGACTGGACTCTAGAGCCAGAAAAATAGTTTATTGAGAAACATAGACTACATTAAAGTGAAAGTAGAGAGGAAAATGCAGGAAAGATGGAAGCAAGGTTGAGTGAGTTGCTAAAACTTTATGATACAATTACTTAACTCACTTCTTACTCCTTTTAACGAGTGATGTATTTACTATGCTAACTGATTAACACCATTTCTAAGTCATGGTAGTTGATAATACTGTGGAAAATGGGAAATGGATGCTTGTCAATGGTCACATATAAGTGGAGAAGGTTTGTTAGGAATCATAGAGCTCACTTCTATTCTCCCTCTCATCAGTTTCTACATTATACCAAAAGCTTGCCCAGAACAAATTTTTCATGTCATTTGCTTCCCTGGTACAAAATCAAACATAATCCTACTACTGGTGGAGAGGCAG
This sequence comes from Bos grunniens, assembly GCF_055505025.1. Classification (NCBI taxonomy): domain Eukaryota; kingdom Metazoa; phylum Chordata; class Mammalia; order Artiodactyla; family Bovidae; genus Bos; species Bos grunniens. Next base: position 76,931,200 of record NC_141170.1, read on the forward strand.
AGGGTGATGATTATTCAGCAGTGTATTTGAAAGAGAATCAGAAGTAAGGTCAGAGGAAAAAACCCACAACATTATTCACTGGTGTCCTTAATTTCTTCCATCTAACACAGAGATGGCAACTATTATGTGACGTAATCTACAACTCAACATGGGGAGGGAAATGGGTGTTTCCATAGTTAGAGGAGGTCATGGAGAGGATGTGGCCCAAACTGGGCAATCAGAGGCCCATCACCTGCCTCCCCTGTCCTTGGGATGTATGTTCTGCCCATTATTTGCACAGCACAAGCCATTTTCAAGGACACAGCCTTGAGAGAGTAACTTAAGGACACCTGGGTGGTATTCATGACTGTGAAAGTGTTAGTCGTTCAGTAGTGTCTGACTCTTTGTGACCCCATGGACTGTAGCCTGTCAGGCTCTTCTGTCCATGGAATTCTATAGTATTCATTACTAAACCTCATTAAACCCTCTATATAAACCTTTAAGAATCTGGAGTGCAGGTGTGGAGATCTACTCATCTTGCTTCACTCAAGACAAGCCTTGTTATTTCAGGGCCTTTGTTTATTAAACCTGCCACTGGCCAGTCTGGAGCGGTCCTCCTCTTTCTTTGTTCTCTCCTTACCCTCTGTGTGTGGGACTCAGTTTCACATTTCACCTGGGAAGTTCTCAAGTTTGGCAACCAACAATAGTACAGTGGAAAATGCTCTTCGTTTTTGTATTGTTAGATGGATGTTATCATGGCCTCAGCTTAAGTTGGGAGTTTATTAAAGATAAACCCAAATTAGTAATTCCACAAGGGTAGTAGTGAAAACTCTGTTCTCAATCCTGAAAAAGCTTTTTATGGCACAAGGCATTATTCTGTCTTCTTTGTGTTGTTGAATGTAAGAAGGTTCTAAGCAAATCACATGGTGAAATGGTAAAATTCAACAACCCTCTTCTGCTTGCTCCACTTTTTTTTTTTTTTTTTGGCCAATGCTTATGCAAAGTTTCATCAAATAAGGCTATAGATAGTTTGGAAATTAATGATTCATGCAGTATAAAACATGTATGCAAAATTTCCATGGAATCATAGACTGGATAGTAGTTGACTCTTTTGATATATTTCTGGGATTGAAGTGCATGGTCCTTCTTAGTCTTTTTTTCATCCTTTTATTTGTTTTTCTTGTCTTCACTGGTGTTCTAGAAGATGTGGATAATATTGCTTTTCAATATTTCATTGCAGAGTGTGCTTGCTTAATAGCCTCCTTTCTTAGGGACTTTCAAGCAGATTAAAGTGTGTGTGTGTGAGAGAGAGGTGAAGGGACAGAGGGAAAATGAGTTTTTAATTCGTTCAGTGGCATTTACTGAAACAGGGCACTCAAAGCTGATGCACTGGGACAACCCAGGGGGGTGGGATGGGGAGGGAGGTGGGAAGGGGTTTTGGGACGGGGGACACATGTGCACCCGTGACTGATTCATGTCAATGTATAGCAGAAACCACCACAATATTGTAATTAGCCTCCAATTAAAATAAATTAATTAAAAATATTTTAAAGTTATATAACTTGATCTGTCACTATAGGTTTATTCACTACTGGGCATTAAATCACCTACTTCTTTTTCAAAACTGTTCATTTGGTTAAAGGTCCTAGTGTTCTTTTCTCCATTCACATTTTTCTGAACTCACTGCCATGCTTCATGCTATTTATCTACACTCCTTGGAAGACTGTGAACCCTGGGAGCAGAGCTGTTGTGTTGTGCCTACTACCTTGTTGGCAGCATCTGGCATCAAGCCTGGCATACAGTATTTGCTCAATAACATTTATTGAATGAATGAATTCCCCTTGTATTTTGTGACATTGCATTATTCTGTCTCTTCCTACTTCTCTCAGATCTCATTTTCTGATCTTTATTTCTTCCTTTGCCCATTCTGTACAACTTTGCACAGAGTTCTGTCTTCATTCTCTTATTTGTCTCTAATCAAACTGTGGCTTTGACACATTTTATCTGGATACAGACGACTTGTTAGTCTGTAACTCTGGCTCAATCCCTTTCCACATTACCAGATGGACATTTGCGTGCCCTATTGGTCAGACCCATCAACAAGTTTTACCAGCACCTTGAAGTCAGTATGTCAGAAAAGACATATACTTTCTTCTAAGAACAATTTATCATCCAAGTTTTCATGATGGTGACATCATTTTTTGAGGCACACAGTTAAAAAGTAAAGCAAAAGTGATTCTTTCTCTATGGTCCTTTCCACTTTATTTCCTCTCTTTCTATGTGGAATCAGTCACCAAGCCTTATTGATTCTCTTCTAGCTTTTATGTCCATCTCCTCCTCCAGCTCCCATTGCATTGCTTAACGTTATATTCTTATTTCCCAGACCATCATAGTTGTCTTCTATTTGCACTACGTGCTACTCCTCACACACAACCGAATACCTTTATTAAAACCTGATTTGAGTCAGATCATTCTCTTACGCAAAACCTTGCCATTACTTTTAGCACTAAAAATACCATCTTCTTAGCTTGATAGTCAAGACTTCCACAGTGTGGTGACAGTCCTCTATCTCAACATTTCTTTCATGACTCTTTTAAGGCTACACTTTGACCTGCTAAACTGAATTGTTCCCGAGTCCCCACACGTCTCATATTCTACCTACTGCTTAGGATGAGCTTTATACCCCGCATGACCCACTTGAACACTGTTGAATGTTCAACATTGAATCCATCCTCTGAGACACTCATCTTGAATGCAGTGTCTTTCTCAGTGTAGCCTTACTGATTTCCCCCGGCCCCTCCCTAAAGAATTATGCTTTAAATTTTCATCAATCATTCTCCTTTGACTTACCTCTGAATGACAAAGCAGAAGAAGCTATATATATTTCTTTGGTGTGCAGTCTTAAGTTATAACACCTTGATGCTGAGTACTGTACATGAATTGCTAATTTTCATACCCCTGCTAATGACTGGCACAGCACTTCACAAAATAGTAGGTGCTTCAAACATTGTTATGGAATTTAAACCGCACTGCTCAGTGGTAGACCTACCAGAGACCCAAAATTACAGTTCATGTTTGATTGCTTGTTAAGGCATCTACTGGAAGTAACACTGTTTTTTTTTTTTGGTTCTGTCTTTTCTGTTTCGTGGGCCAGGTCTATGAATAATGTGACAGCAAGATACTGCTCCTCTAAACTGCGCATGTGTGGCTGTTGTAATGTGTGGCTATGAGAGTATCTGTAATGTGTGGCTATGAGAGTTTACATCATTTTTGAAGAAAAGCTTAATAAGTAACCAGTGTTTTCTGTGTATTTAGAGCAATAGGCAGTGTCATCTTTGGATACTGTCGCTATGACCCTCTGTCATCCTTAATACCTTCCAGAACTGTCACCCCCAGGGGATTGGTGGTTCAGGGGCCCCTCAGTGAGTGATGATCACCTCTCTTGGTTCTCTTTCCAATAAAAGAGTGGAAAGATGAGCTAAGGACTCCTGAATCATGATTGTGATTATCAGTACTGGTCTGAGTTAGTGTTACAGAGAATAGCCCTTCATAACATTTCCCAACCCAGATCCTGAATGGCTACACCGACCCCTCCCCAACCCTGTCTACCATTATTATCTTCATCAGATGATAAACCCCTTTATTATATCAGTGACTGTGGAAAGGAATGGAAAAATTATAAAAAAAAAAAACTGATATCTTTCAACATTTACATATCCATTTCCTTAGGTGTGTTTTCTTTAGTATCAGACTTCACAGAATCACGTGTTGAAAGGGAATTGAAAGGGCATGGAAACCATGGCAGGGCTGAGATGAGATGAAGTTCAACTCTTTAACTCTCACCACTTGGGCTGTCTGCCTTCTCGCCCAGTTTCTTCACTATAGACTGTTCTGTACACATACATAATGTCCTTAGTATTAGAAAGCCTGAAAAAAAAAAGACTCAATGTTTAAACATGTAAGTTCTCCATTCACTCTGACACTCTAATGAATTATTTGAATATGGATATAAATATAAAATTTGCCATATTGAGCACTTGGCCTTCATGCCAACATGTTAAAGGCTAATTTTCTTCCCAAATGAACAGAGCCTGTGTGGTCTAATGGTTCTCCCATTCGAAATAGGTTGTCCCTGTAGATGCATTATTGATGTTTTAGAAACATCTCTCTCCTACATCTTCTACCCCAATTATTTAAATTTAGGTAAAAATAACTATTCAGCCCATTTTACAGTAACAGTGCATAACGTCTTGGTTACCTGAGATCAGGATTGACTTAGTTACGGAAGCGTTCCCCCCCCCCACCCCCCACCCCCCCGCCCCCCGCAACATACTCAGTAGCATCTGCTCATGAATAGTGAATAAAAGTCTTGAGGGAATTCGAACTGGCAATTTTTTTTAATAAGTCTTTACTTTAAAAAGGTTTTGGAGAAGAAATAGACTTCATCTCCACATGTCAACACTTCTTAATATTTGAAGAATCTTTTGAGTGAAGCAGTTTATTTAAGAAATGACATTATCTGCTCACAAATAGGAATCAAAATCAGATTTGACTGATGGAGTAAGTGCTGCAAGCTCATGACTATGCATGCTCCCCCCGCCCATGTCTTCACTATAATAGTACCTACACACTGTGTTGCAGATAGTAAGGTGTTCCCAATAATGTCCCCAAATATGATTTTTTTTTTTTGACCAGGGAAGACATGACTTCCAAAAGTCTTTATGGGCTTTATAATAAACTTGATTGAAAATAGCACATGTAACTATTAAACTGATCTGCATTTCAGCATGGATATCCTGCCAGGGGCTTTCTTTTGGATTGTAACTTTTCATACTTCAATTTTTCATTAGAATAGCACAAAAAACTACTTACAAAAAAATTGGTTTAGCTCTTACCTTTTATCCATGTTTTGTATGTGGTAAGTGCTCCAGTGATGTTAAATGAATAAAAGCACCTCACATTGTGGTTAAAGCCTAAAGGTGGAGATACCCTCTTATACTCCAATCCATCCCATCGCTGTGGAAACAGACCCTCTGGTTTTCTTGTTGTGTTTGCAAGGAGTTTGGAAAAACCCAAATAATATAGAAATAAGCAACAGACATTTCTAAAATAACCCCATCAAATCCAGTCCCTAAAACAAGTTTAATTTAGAGAAATCTTATTTAATTCAGAGAAGTGGGGGTATACAAAATAGCCTCTGACTATAACGTTTCTGTTCCTCGTTCTTCACCTATAAGATGGTGGTAATTATATTACTTGTAGGTTATAGGGATGGATTCTGTAATGAAGAAATGAGATTAACCAGTAAAAATATATATTTACCAAGAAACTACATAGTGCTGGCATGAATGAGAAGTGGAGTCTGCCTTTAGAAACCTTACCATTTATTCAAGAGATATTTGCTGAGTATGCACCAAGTATTTAGAGCTGAGTAGGGGAGAAATAAATAACTAAACATGTGTATTTTAAAATATTTATTGCCATAATAGAGGTAAAGATGAAGTGAGATGGATTCTGAAAGCAAGATTACTTCCAGTGGATATAAGTGCCATTCCTTTCCAAGTGGATGCAGTGAAGGCGAACAGTGATATTGAACTTGATCTTTCTCTCTTTGGGATCTTACAAAATAAAGCTGTCAAAGAATTGAGCTCAAAATTCTATATTTTTTCCATTGCCTGACTTTGCCCACTGTGTTCTCTTCTGTAACATGGGTTTATGTGGCCTCCAGTTAAATACATGGTGACGCTATCTAAGCTGTTTTAAAGATTTTAAAACCTATGATGCTGGGAGTCTGTTAGGAAGTGCACCTTTTTAAAATAAGGCAAACATCATTTTGAAGCCTGGAGAATACAAAATGAGTGATAACTTCTGTTTAAAGGTAGTCAGAAAGGAATCGAAAATGTCTAGCTTTCTATTTGCCAGTTTAAATAATATTCTGGTACTGAAGGAGATCAGCCCTGGGGTTTCTTTGGAAGGAATGATGCTGAAGCTGAAACTCCAGTACTTTGGCCATCTCATGTGAAGAGTTGACTCATTGGAAAAGACTCTGATGCTGGGAGGGATTGGGGGCAGGAGGAGAAGGGGACGACAGAGGATGAGATGGCTGGATGGCATCACCAACTCGATGGACATGAGTCTCAGTGAACTCTGGGAGTTGGTGATGGACAGGGAAGCCTGGCATGCTGCGATTCATGGGGTCGCAAAGAGTTGGACATGACTGAGCAACTGAACTGAAAGGTAAAGGCATTACAAATTAGTAAGATTTAAAAAAATTAAGTAGAATAGCATTCTAATTTTTAAATATCACTTTATAGTGATATTTATCACTTATCATAGGTGATATAGTAATAAATATATAGTGATAAATATCATTTATCATAAGAATGTTATTATATGTGATTTAATATTGCAAACACTTGTGAACATCAAGTTCTACCAAGTCTTTCTTTAATCTTTTCCAAGAATTCTTCCAATACTCTTTTGTATCATTTATTTCCCCCAACTCCCTTTAATTTGAGGCCTCCTACTGAGCTGCATGGTATTGCTGCAATCTGTTCCCTGTTTGCTTTCTTCCCATGGTCTGGTTTCATCATAATTTCCTGTCGAAGTTGTGATTTCTGAGCGTTGGTGCTGGCTCTGAAACACAGGTGCATTACATTAATTTTAAGTTGTGGGGAGAGAAATCTTGGGAAACAAGAATAAAACAATATTGAAAGTTCAGAACCAGACATTGGGAAATGTGGAAAAAGGAAGGTGGCAACTGCAAAATATAGCAGTATGCAGGGATGTAGAGGGAGAGAATTCTCCTGCCATGGATTTACAGAGTAGGCCTCATTTTCGATGGAGGTGTTATAAGGTAGTTTTTAAAAAGGCAGCACATCCTAAACCACAAATCTCAAAGGTGGTAAATACTAACCCTTCTGACATGATTGAAGTACCAGCTTTGCAGTTAATCTATATAAACCCTTCTAGTTCAATTAAAGTTGTAGATGTGGATTCAGAATGAAAATTAGTGTCCACAAAACCCAAGACTTTAAGATTGTTGTTCACCTCTCAGGATAAATACAATGTAGAATCTACAAACACTACACTAGGAAGATTGAACTGTAGAAATAATTTGTTAGGAACATTGCAATTTAAAGCACAGTTACATTTATCTCAGACCCTTGGTTGTGAGACTGTGGCTTTTCATAAATATCATTAGAATTGAATTTCAGATCTCAAGCAGTGACAGTTATAACTCTTTTAAATGCAATCTGTATTCTGGTTGTTTTCAAAATAGTTTTGAGTCTGTTATTCAACAGTCATGCATTTGAAACATAATGATCAATTACCTACTATAGGAGAGACACTGCAAGTCAATATTTCAGAAAATAAAAAGGCAGGCTAGTTGTTTAGGAATTAAGCTTTTAAATCATATCTTCCTTCTCTACCCCAGAATTCTACTTGATCTCAATTGTGTATGGATTAGGTAGAATATGTTGGCTTATCTCATTTTCAAAGACACATGCTAAATGCTTTTCTAGGACCCTGGGGGTATGTCCTTGATGGAGGATATCAGAAGCTGCAGTCCTTGTCTTCTGTGAAATATAAGCTGAAGGAACATGGGGTAGACCTTCCATGATCACACAGTTTGTTCCTAAGTGATATTGGTTTCACAGAGTCACTTAAAATATAAAACAAGTCGTATGCGGAAAAAGACAGCATTAAACTGTAGACTAGATAATATTGATACTCCATATATCAGTGAGGGATTCTCCAAATGTGAGCCAATTAATTCTTTTGTAAAACATATTAAGCATCTACTATTTGTCAAATATTGTTCTAAGTACTAGAATACAGAGATGAAATATATCCCATGGGAGACCCTGAATCTAGTTAAGGAGATAGACATGGGCGATAGTAGTTGGTGTGTGCAAAATCTTAGGATAGCACCAAGCACAGAATGCTTTGGAAAGGCATGTGTGAGTTACCTCGTGCAGGCTGGATAGAATCACAGCAGGCTCCCTCGACTGGATGGGACTGGCAGATGGGAATGAGTCTTCTAGATAAATACAACAGGTGGGAAAATGTATAGTTAGGCAGGGAACGTTGTGGTTCTAAGGCTTAATCTGAGAGAATGTGGTGGTATAATCAGGCAATGGTGAGAAGTCCTGAGTGCAGTGAAGGTGAGGGTAGAGGGGAACAGGGAAATAGGGAGCTGGAGAAGTAGTCTGCTTCAGGATGTGAAGGCAGCAGGGACCTACTGGTCAGTTTCAGTCAAGGGCAGAATGTGACCACATTTGCATATGGGAAGACAACCACAGTGATGGGGCAAATGGACAGAAAGGGAATGAAACAGTAGCAGAGTAGACCTGCAGAGGTACAATTGATTGCAGTGAGACACACTGGGATCATAGAAAAGCATCAGTGATGTGATGGAAGGTAGCGGGTACACATGATGTAGAGGATGAGGCCAACAAGATTTGATGATGGGTTGTAATTTGGCCACCTCATGCGAAGAGTTGACTCATTGGAAAAGACTCTGATGCTGGGAGGGATTGGGGGCAGGAGGAGAAGGGGACGACAGAGGATGGGATGGCTGGATGGCATCACCGACTCGATGCACATGAGTTTGGGTGAACTCTGGGAGTTGGTGATGGACAGGGAGGCCTGGCGTGCTGCAGTTCATGGGGTCACAAAGAGACATGACTGAGCGACTGAACTGAACTGTAATTGGTGTTGGGGGAGAAAGAGGAGCCTGGCTCAACTCCTAGATTTTTGGTTTTCGTAACTGGTGGATGGTGTATATTTACCAAGATGAAAAGTACAGAAGGAGGTTTAGTTGAAATACAATGAGATCAATTTGGGACTATAACCTTTAAGGTCTTTGAGGATGTCAAAATGTAGAAGTCTAGTAGTTATTGGTACATAAGAGTGAGATTGGATTCTCTAGACAGTGGACTGGACTGTGTTAGTCACTCAGTTGTGTCCGGCTCTTTGTGACCCCACAGACTATAGCCCACCAGGCTTCTCTGTCCGTGGAATTCTCCAGGCAAGAATACTGGAGTGGATTGCCATTCCCTTCTCCAGAGGAACTTCCCAACCCAGGGATCGAACCCTGGTCTCCTGCCTTGCAGGCAGATTCTTTACCTTTTGAGCTACAGGGAAGTCTCTAGACAGTGGGGAGCTAGTTAAATTTAGGAGTGACAGAATAAAGAACATTAATTTTGCATAGATGTTTAGGCGGCATTGTTGACAAGGATGTCATTAGGAGATTGTTACCTTAGTCTAAGCCAGAGAAAACAAATATTTGCACAATGGTAAAGGCAGTGGGGATGAGAGGGTGGGATGATTGGGAAAGAGAAAGATGGGGAGACTGGTGATGGGTGCCTCGTGGTGCCATGATGGAGAAACAGGGAACACAGGAAGTCAACAGGTTTTGGAGGATGGTAACATGGAGGGAAGAAAACATGCTCACTTTTAGAAATACTGATTTTGATGTGCTAGGAAAGGATCTGGGTCAAACTGTCCCAAAGGCAGTTGGAAATGCGGAGTTCAAGTTTAATTTATATCAGAGACGCACAAATTTATTAAGCATTGTGATGGGTATTGAGAATAGAGTGTAGAGTAATGCAAGAAACTGGCCATCAGACTAAGCTGGAGAGTCAAACTTGAGAATCAGTTGCAAAGAGATAAAGATAATTGAAGACATGAAATTGAGTAGGGGACAGAGTTTAGGATTAGATCTATGAAGAATAAAGGTGCGAAGTGGATATAAAACTGGGGAACCATGTTATAGTTGAGAAAAAATTGGAGAGGAGAATGTTATGGAGGTCAGTGTCCTGCCCATAGATGGCCCATGGCTGCCAACTAATGGGAGTGAAAGAGTTTCAAAAAGCCAAAGCCTGTTAAGAGTGAAATGCTACAGAACATTCATGGTGGATGAAGAAGATTGTATAAGGATAAGACTTGGGGTCAGGCCTAGGTTTCAAATACTGTGTCTGCTACCTTAGGAAGTCATGTGGCCACTCTGTAGCTTAGCTTCTTTGTCTGTGCCTGGAACATTCTTGCCCCATATACTCCATTGTTTTGCTTCCTCCCCTTTTCATGTTCTCATTAAAATATTACTTATCTGATGACATCATCTAACATAACAATTTGCCTGTGTCTCCCTATTCCCTGATCCTACTTTACTTTCTGGCATAGCTTTTATCCTATATTCTCTCAAAGATAAAACTATATGTACTATACTACTATAATGTTATTTATGTATACTATAATAATACTTGTATATACTATATTTTTTGTATATTTGTTTAGTTTTTACTATTTTCCTTATTAAAAAACACTCAAATGTACATAGAATGGTAAATCAATAAAGAGAATCCATTTTGACAGGTTGTATGGAGGATGAACTGAACCAATGTATATAGCAGATGCTCAGCACAGTGCCTGACAGATACTTGGGATCTGATAAATATGATTTATCATATCATTTCTATGATATTTTGGCCTGATTAAAAGTCCTTTGATCTTCAGGATAGGCAGTCTGGAGAGTGGTGAGATTGGGATCTGGGAGACAGGGGCAGTTATGGAGGAAGGAGGTTGTGAGGAAGGGGCACTTAGTCCCTGCAAGGGGTCAGTCTTGACCTCTAAGGCTGAAGGGATGAGGAGGCCATCCTGGGGGATCTGCTGGGTAGGACCCAGTGGAGAAGTTGGGCTTTGAATGACCATGGAGGTTTAAAGAGATTTCAAGGAACCATTTTGTGGGTTGCATGGTGGACTTCATGGGGTTCGAACTCCAGCAATTTGGCTGGAGTAGATCATGGTCTGAGAAGTGCTGAGGCTGAGACATGAGATTGAGGAAAATCTCATGGGGTGGATTTTATCCAGTGGCCAAGGAGTCAAGATTTCTGAGAAAGGCATACTAAAAGCAAGACCTTAGAAGACTTGTCCTGCTGTAAAGGAAGGCGGAAGGATGGAAGGGTTCAGGTGGAAAGGACGGCTGAGGGACATTGCTGTTGTCCAGGCTTCTGGAAGGACTGCCCAGTTGTGGGGGACGTTGGAGGGGAAGAAAAGGAATTGGTGGATTTGGGGGACTTCATGGGTGGTCTTTGTGATGGACTGAATGCAGGCCTTGGGTGATCAAGGAGCAGCAGGGTCAAGGATGTGCACATAAGCAGGCTCCATACTCAACTTAGGGGTCTGAGTGAAGACCTTTGCTTGTGGTGATGTGAAGCTATTATCCAGAAGAGAGAGGAAGGAAGTTGTGTGTGTGTGTGTGTGTATGTGTATGTGTGGCCAAAAGCACTAAGTCCAACATTGTACTGGAGGTGCTGGAGGTATACTTTGCTAAGGGGAACACTTGGGAGTGTTGAATATCCTTTTTGTTGATAAATGAATTGAGGCTCAAGAGGGTTAAGTAGTTCACCCATAGTCACATGGCTAGTGATGGGGAAGAACAGGGCTGTTGACCGAGGCAGTCTTAATTGAGGCATTCTGGCTGCATGGGATAGGCAAGGCCAGGGACATATGAGGAGTGGCGCTCTGGGCTGACCTGACATTGTTCTGGGAGGGTGGCCTCAGCTCAGCAGATACAGTGCTTACTGTCCGGGTTGGTGGTACGTGGAGCTAAAGGAAAGTGACCTGACAAAGTTCCCTGTGGATTTCTAGATCATACCCAAGGTAAAGATCCAAAGCCAATGCCCAGTTCAAATGATGCTGCATGGGAAGAGCCTGGATACCCAGTCTTGTGTGTTGGGCAAACAACCATTCATGCCCAAAGAGTTTGAATGAAAATAGCTGGCAGGGTCTCCCTGAGCCTGAGTTGAAGGACTGATGGAAGTGACTGATGTGGGGCAGCTAGTGTCAGTGAAGGGTCTGGGGCAGGCTGGGCATTGGAAGTTAACACAGGCAAACTTTGGAAGGATGTTAGAATCCCATGCAAAGGTATGATTTTGATTCAGAGAGCATTCTGCTTACATATCTGCCATCACTCCACTCCCTTCCCTCCCTGGACTGCTAGATCCTGCAACCACATCTCCCACCCTCCCTTATGGACACTGGACACAGGCAGTCTTGCTGAGACTAACCATTTGAGAATATATATCATTACTGCAAGCTGTGAACTTCAGCCATCCTCCACTCTGTCAGAAGAAGTCATGAATCCCTTTAATACTGTTCCTTAATGAATACAGTTCTAATTAATTGTTTCTTATCTACCAAGCCAGAGTAAAGAGACTGTGCACACTCCCAGGACCCACAGGGGCATTCAAATATGTGTTGACCAGTGGATAATGGAGTATATTTAAATGTACTGACAAAAAACAGTCAGATATTGTTTTAACTATTAGGTGAGCCTCATAGTTCTGCCAACATGAAATGTAATAAGCAAGTTCTTCAGGAGTTCAAAGAAATTTTTTCCATCCCTCTCTCCCTGAGTCTTAGAACACATAACACTCAATTTCACTCCATTCAACACATTTATTTAGTGTGTTATAAATCAAACATTGTGCTGGGTGCTTGGGAGACACAGATACCTTCTCTGGCTTCACAGATGGCCAGCATGGAAGAGAGACTTTCAGCAATGCATTAGCATCCTGCTGAGAGTTTCAGAACAATGAGCAAAGGATGCTATAGGAACATATGGGGAAAAACTGAATATGTTTTAGGGCTCAGAAAATAACTCCTAAAGAAAGTGTACATTAAGTTGACACCTGAGTGATACTTAAAGACAAGTATGGAGAATATACTTAAAGAACTAAAAATGTCTGAGAGAGAGAGAGACTAATGATAAATACTGAAGAGGCAGATAGGCCTGGATGGTTGAGTTTTATTAAGGATTTGAACTTTATCTTAAGAGGAATGAGAAATGATCAGAGGTTTTAAGCAGGGGAGCAAAATAACCACATCACGTCTTCTGGCCTTGGTCCCTACACTCAGCAAAAAGTGTAAGGCAGTTATCCCAGTAACCAGCAGACTGTTGATTATGCCTTTATGGCATCTGAAATTATTTTCTGTCTTGTTTTTATTTGTTTTACTTTTTACCTTTTCCCTTCTGCCTTGCTTACCCTCTGAAATCTGATTTTGATCTGTGATTTAAAACTCTTTGCTAGCCATTTAGTGTCTAGGTCAGCAGTCTCCAAAGTGTTTTGATCTTATACCCTGATCTGTGAAAAAATTTTGAGTATATACTTTCTTTTTTATAGATTTCCTTATATATTATACACATATACTTCAAGAAACATGCATACTAATTATTAGTAAAGCTGAACTTCTTTCTTTTCTTGGATAATAATAAACATGCTGGAAAGAGTAATGTCATATCCAAAAGGTTTTGATCCTAGTAGTCTCTTGTGAAGGCATTTCTATTTGTTCTTGACTAGTACAAAGAGTGACTTCACTTTCACTCTTCACTTTCATGCATTGGAGGAGGAAATGGCAACCCACTCCAGTGTTCTTGCCTGGAGAATCCCAGGGACGGGAAGCCTGGTGGGCTGCCATCTATGGGGTCGCACAGTCGGACACGACTGAAGTGACTTAGCAGCAGCAGCAGTGTAAAGAGAAAAGTCTAATATACTTGACTTTATAGGCTTGGACCAAACAGTGGCAAAAAACTAAAAAAAAAAAAAAAAAAAGTGTGCCATTTTATCAGTAGTTAACTTCCTCATATATTTATGTGTTCACTTTTACAGATATCAAGTGTCACAGAGGTAGTTCTGCCTTGCATCACTGTGATTAACTGTTCACCCTTCCTCTCAGTGCTTCAAGCCACTTGCGGTCATTTTCCATCCCAGCTGAGCACTTTACTATACTGTTCAGACTATGTTTTGTCCTCCTTTGTTTCTGGCATACTCTTTCTGCATTTTTAATTCTACACTGTTTCATGCATGATGGATGTTACAATTCTGAAGACTTAGTCTCTCTACAAATATCCAAGGATTACATGAGATACACATGTAATAAACACATATAAAAAATAATAAAAATACAGTATAGGTTACCAGCACTACCATATGGGCATTTCCTGACTTAACCACCAAGAGCTCATCTGTTGTTGTTTCTCTTCTATGAACTCATGCAGGGTGGGTCTGATGCCTGCTGATTTGTGAGGAACCTGAGTCAACATTGTCTACCCAACTCCAACATGTAATTGCAAACCCTCTAGAGGAAAGATTCCTTTCCTTCATGGGAAGAGATAGTTTCCAGCAAGAGAAGGTGGAGCTGTAAATTTTAAAGATTCTATAGGATGGGTGCATGTGTGAACCTGCTGCTGATGGGCTTAAAGTGGAAGATGAGATTTAGTTGGAGAGGATGAGCTATGATGACATGAAAAAGCCACCAAGGTCATATGTAACACTGATTTTGTGAAAGCCTTATTAACGATTGAAGCAGACATCTTCAAACCATGCCTCAGATTTATTGACTGCAATTCAGTCTTATGAAATTTAGACCCCAAGAGTGTAGGGATGGGCTGTTTTGTTCACTAGATATTCCATGAGTTTGAAAAGGGTCTGCCCATGGTAGGCTCTGAAATATTTGTTGAATGGATCAGCTGCCATGAAAACCAGTGGAAGAGAGAGAAAGGGATTCCAGTGTAGTTATAACAGCCTGTGCCAAGGCCCAGCTTTGAACGAAAACTCAAGCCACGTCTGGGGAATGATTAGAAGGTCCAGGTGGCCTGAATATTGGCAGTGTGGGAAGATGTACCCCAGAGTGAAGCTGGAAGAATGGATGGTGGTGGATTGTTTCAAGCCCTTGCATTTATGCTTGGGGAGTTTAAAGGAAAATCTGCAGGCAGTGGGAGGTATTTAAGAATGTTGAGCAAGGGAATGACATTTATTTGTGTTTAAAAAATGATAGTGGTAATTACAGGGAATTCAAGGGGGCTGTTGGAAAAGTGGGGCAGAGTGTGTGGAGTGAGAGATCTAAATTAAAGTAGCGTGACAGGTGGGGATGAGGTGGTAGGTTCAAGAGGCGCATTGCAACTGTAACCAATATGTCACTAAACATTGGAATGAGGACAAGAAAAGTAGGAGTCAAGAAGTCCACATTCTTAGCTTTAACCTTCAGTGACAGTTCTTGAGGATGTGGTAGCTTTGAGACTTAGAGGGTGGAGGTACAGGTGGAGAACATGGGAAAAACCCATCCGACAATTGAAGGTAGATGTATAGGTCTCAGAAGGGTCTAGAAATACACATGTAGAAGCCAGCAGATTGCAGGTAAAGTCACGAGAACAGAGAAAATCACTTAGGGAGAGAACTGAGCTCAGCTTGGCATCCTAGGAGACAACCTAGAATTAAGTGACTGTACCGGGGAGGAGGCACCCACACTTGAGGCGGTGATGAACCATGAAGGGAGGCAGAAGCAGTGACCGCCAAGGGAAGGAAACTTTTCCAGTTCCTGGTCAATTACTTTAAGTGCTTTGCATGGTTAAGTAAAATGAGAGCGGAAAGAATCTGGCAGTTAGGAGGTGGAAGCAATTTAAGTGGGGTAGAAGCCAGATTGCAGTGGGTTTGGGTGTGAGCGAGGAAACAAAGGAAGAACGAGTGTAGGCAACTCTTCTAAGAAGTTCAGTTGTGAAGGAAAGGGGGAAGATGGAGCAGTTGCTTGAGGGAGTAACTGCTCACAGATTCATTTGGTTAAACAGCAGAAATTCGGGCATGTGTATAGGCATTGACCTGGCAGTGGAAAGCAGTGTCCTGAAAACACCAGAGAGACTCATTCTTCTGTTATATCCCATTGTGCCTTGTATGTGCCACATAGAGCACCTTCTGTGCTGCTATGCAGTTGCCTGTTTACGTTTGAATTACCTGGAGTGCTGCAGTCCATGCGGTTGCAAAGAGTTGGACATGACTGAGCGACTGAACTGATAGGCGTACAGAGAAGTATAGAGACTAATAAGCCCCTGAGGATTTCCTACCCTAAACTGATAGTTAATAATTTTACAAAATTATTTGCTTCCAGCCTTCTTTACAGAAAAGCAATAAAATGTTAACAATAATGTTGACAATTGTTTTGTTACCTTCCATGCTCTCTTTCCTGTCCCCTCCTTCCTACAGTTACAGCCATGACTGAATTTTGTTTACATCCTTCCAATTTACTTCAACATCCTTTCATCTGCATGTTTAAGTGTGCATGAACCATGTGTCATGTTTCAGGGGAGCCTTAGTCCTTTCAGGTCACTGTAATAAAAGACCTGGGTAGTTTACGAACTACCTGGGTAGTTTACAGGCTGGGTAGTTTACGAACAGCATTTGTTGCTCACGGTTCTGGAGACTGCAAGTCTGAGATCAGACTGCCAGAATGGTCTTGTGAGGGCACTCTGCTGGGCACTCATCTGTATCCTTACATGGCAGAAGTGGGCGGCTGCTGCTGCTAAGTCATTTCAGTTGTTTCCGACTCTGTGTGACCCCATAGACGTCAGCCCACCAGGTTCCCCCATCCCTGGGATTCTCCAGGCAAGAACGCTGGAGTGGGTTGCCATTTCCCTTTTTTTTTTTTTTAATTTTATTTTTAAACTTTACAATATTGTATTAGTTTTGCCAAATATCGAAATGAATCCACCACAGGTATACCCGCGTTCCCCATCCTGAACCCTCCTCCCTCCTCCCTTCCCTACTCTACCCTCCCTCTGGGTCGTCCCAGTGCACCAGCCCCAAGCATCCAGTACCGTGCATCGAACCTGGACTGGCGACTCATTTCATACATGATATTATACATGTTTCAATGCTATTCTCCCAAATCTCCCCACCCTCTCCCTCTCCCACAGAGTCCATAAGACTGATCTATACATCGGTGTCTCTTTTGCTGTCTCGTACACAGGGTTATTGTTACCATCTTTCTAAATTCCATATATATGCGTTAGTATACTGTATTGGTGTTTTTCTTTCTGGCTTGCTTCACTCTGTATAATAGGTTCTAGTTTCATCCATCTCATTAGAACTGATTCAAATGTATTCTTTTTAATGGCTGAGTAATACTCCATTGTGTATATGTACCACAGCTTTCTTATCCATTCATCTGCTGATGGGCATCTAGGTTGCTTCCATGTCCTGGCTATTATAAACAGTGCTGCGATGAACATTGGGGTACACGTGTCTCTTTCCCTTCTGGTTTCCTCAGTGTGTATGCCCAGCAGTGGGACATTTCCTTCTCCAATGCACGAAAGTGAAAAGTGAAAGTGAAGGTGCTCAGTCGTGTCTGCCTCTTAGCGACCCCATGGACTGCAGCCTACCAGATTCCTCCATCCATGGGATTTTCCAGGCAAGAGTACTGGAGTGGGGTGCCATTGCCTTCTCCGAGAAGTGGGCTAGGAAACTCTTATGGGAAGAGTCTCTCATAAGACCACTAATCCTACTTATGAGGGTGCCATCCTCACGACCTAGTCACCTCTGCCAGACCCCACCTACTAATACTATCACATTAGTTAGTATTAGTTGCCCAGTTGTGTCCAATTCTTTGTGACACTATGGACTGTAGCCCACCAGGCTTCCCTGTCCATGGAATTTTCCAGGCAAGAATACTGGAGTGGGTAGCCATTCCCTTCTCCAGGGAAATCTTCCCAACCCAGGAATCGAACCCAGGTCTCCTGCATTGCAGGCAGATTCTTTATACCATCTGAGCCACCAGGAAAGCCCACCATCACATTAGGTTTTCAACATATGAATTTGAGGTCGGAAGGGACACAGACATTCAACTGCAGAAATGTGCATGCTTTTAAATTTATACAAATGGCGTATTTTTTCAGTTATTTTGTCTTGGAGGTCTAGCTGCATTGATGGGTGTAGTTCGTTCTTCCTGAGTGGTGTTATTTGTGGAATATTTTATTGCTATATTGGTCTCCTGTGTTTCTGTGTCTGAGTTGTTCTGGGCCAGGGATGGTATGTTGTCATACTTGGACCCCCAGTGCCAAAATATCTCTTGTCTAAATGAGTCAGACAGTGGAGAGGTGGGGCTTGGTAAGGAGTGTGGGATGGTGAGCCTCTTTTCTGAGACAGCAGGCAAGAATTTAGGTTTGGGGAGGACTTCCTCCTCAACAGGTTACTCTATTCTCTGAAACAGAGGGATTGACATTTTCTTAGGGAGGGGATAAGGGTTTGAGCAGCATGGTAATAGATTTGTAATCTTTAGTTATATTGGGAAGAAAAGTGAAAAAAGTGAAAGTGTTAGTCACTCAGTTGTGTCCGACTGTGACCCCATGGACTGTAGCCCACCTGGCTCTTCTGTCCATGGGATTCTCCAGGCAAGAATACTGGGGTGGGTTGCCATGCCCTCCTCCAGGGGATCTTCCCAACCCAGAGATTGGACCCAGGTTTCCCACATTGCAGGCAGATTCTTTACTGTCTGAGCCACCAGGGAAGCCCCTAACTGGGAAGAAGATAATCCCAAATAGTTACTATTTTTCCAAAGAGCCACATACTTCCTACTCACTTCATTTTGCATTTATAAATGACCAGAACTAAGGACTGATGCTGAAGCTGAAACTCCAGTACTTTGGCCACCTCATGTGAAGAGTTGACTCATTGGAAAAGACTCTAATGCTGGGAGGGATTGGGGGCAGGAGAAGGGGACGACAGAGGATGAGATGGTTGGATGGCACCACCGACCCGATGGACATGAGTTTGGGTGAACACCGGGAGATGGTGATGGACAGGGAGGCCTGGAGTGCTGCGATTCATGGGGTCGCAAAGAGTCAGACACAACTGAGCGACTGAACTGAACTGAGAACTAAGGAAAAACAACTAACTTTGGAAATATTACTTTGTCATACATTCTTTGCTAATTTACGTATTTCTTAACCATTGGGTGGAATGGAATTGGTGGCTTGTTTTTCAGCTCAGGAGAATTTGGTGATTTAACTCAGTGTTAAGGATTCTGGAAAACATTTATCTCATTGTCACTTGCACTCTTATTAAAGATATTTTGATGCTGAATATGGTGAATTGAGCTATTTTCTGCCATTTAATGTATGTTGTATGTTACTAGTCTACTGTGGCTTCTATGCAAGACTACTGTTAAATTTCACAGTCTGTGCATGAGACTTGTGAAGTTGCCCAGCCATCCCGGAGGGCTCCAAAGGATGTTCCAAGAAATTAGGTCTTGCTAGGACAGCCTGACTGTGTAATTAATCACTGATCCAAACCAGAGGTTTATTCACAAGATCTAAGGGGAAAAGAATACTTCAATATGATTCAACTAATATATACAGGATGTCTACCATGGACTAGGCATCCTTCCAGGTGCTGAGTGGGTGAGTAGAAGAAGGATCCAAAAGTGAAGATCATATTCTTCCTATGTTCATTAAACTTGCAGCCTCCATAGGTGGACTGATTGGAAAGGGCTTCATGTTTGTTTTGCTCCAATAAGTGTTTGGCCTTGTTTCAGCATGTATATGTCTAATTGCATTAGATCTTTATATCCATATTTTATGAGTAAGTAGAATTGCCTCCATTCTACAGATATGGGGACCAAGGGTCAGAAAGGTTAAGCAGTGTGCTCTAGGTCACACAGCAAGTGTCAGAGCATGTGGATGACAGATTTAAGTCCATTTGCATCCAACTCCAGTGCCTTTGTTCTTTCTACTCTTCATAGCATCTCCCAAATTTATATAGAAGACTAATATATCTTCTGTATTAGAAACAAATTGATGTGACTGAAATCTTAAACATGAAAACTGTTTGAAAGTAATTGGATAATGTGTAGCTCATTCTCTAGTTACAGTTGTATTCTCTTGAAATATTATTGGGGTACCCTGGCCCTAGGATGGGTATGATGTTACTGAGGCCAGCCTTGTGGTTCAGGTCTTCCTGAGCTCCCACTTTTGCTGTCTACCTAACTCCTAGGCCTCCTCCTCTCCTCTGCTTTGGTAGCTCCATTCAGTCTTTGCTCTTTGAGAGTGGCTGGGGAGCTTTAGGAGGTTAGGTGGAATATGCCCCTAGTAAATATGTTGCTTTTGTGTGGTAGGCAGTGCAACGGAGCCCCAGAGACATCCGTGTTTTAATCCATGGAACCTGTGACTGTTACTTTACAAAGTGATAGAGATGTTCAGATGCAATTAAATTAAGGACTTTGATAGGGGGAGATTATCCAGGATAATCGAGTGAATCCAGTCTAATACATGAGTCCTAAGAGGTAATGTGCCTTTCCTGATTCTGGTCAGAGAGGCGTGTCACCAAGGAAGAAGGGTCAGAGAGATGCATACTCATTGCTTTGAAGATGGAAGAAGGGGGCCACTGGCCAAGAAATGTGGGTGGCCTCTCACAGCTGGAAAGGTAAATGGGTTCTTCCCTAGGGGCTCTAGGAAGGAATCTAGCCTTCCCAACTCTTTGATTTTTGTTCAGTGTTGTATGTCTGATCCACCAAACTGTCAGATAATACTTACATTTTGTTTTGTACCCTGAGTCAGTAGTAATTTGTTACAGCAGTAAAACAGAACAAATATACTTGATCATCTGGTTATCTGAGTATCTCATGAATGTTCTACAATATAAGTAACATACTTGAAGGATGTGGACTTCCCTGGTAGCTCAGATGATAAAGAATCTGTCTGCAATGTGGGAGACCCGGGTTTCATCCCTGGGTTGGGAAGATCCCCTGGAGAATGGAGTGGCAATGCACTCCAGTATTCTTGCCTGGAGAAGTCCATGGACGGGAGAGCCTGTCGGGCTATAGTCCATGGGGTCACAGAGTCGGACATGACTGAGATGCTCACACACACACACACACACACACACACACACACACACACACTCTCTCTCTCTCTCTCTCTCTCTCTCTCTCTCTCTCTCTTAAAGAAGGAACCTTCCTAAGGATGTATGTTTTCATAGTGCTTCTCAGCACAGACTCGGAAGCCATCACTATACCTGGTAGACTAAAGAGCACAGTGTTGACAATAATAGAGAGGTGTGGTACCTCAAGTTCTAGGAACGCAGATTGTTTGATTTATTCTTCCTAAGTCTTACTTTCCTTGTTGTTAAAGTGAGGATTATTAAGAAGTTTAGAACTGGTAACTGTAAAGTGCTTATTCTGGTGCCTGGAACATGTTGATTATTTAACGATTGGTCACAAAGATGATGATTCCTGAAGTGTTGGATTTCCCTCAGTTATTTGAGGGAAAACCACCTGGTGTATTATCATAAACTGGTATAATTTGTCTCTTGTGAAAGATAAACCCTCTTCTTTGAAGAAAGAGGTAAATTCATAGTATAATAATAGGAGGCATTCTTGTCTGGTTGTCACAATCAAGCCTTTGAGTGATATTGCTTTTATTTGAATCCTGGTTCCACTTATTACTTTATAAATTTGTTAAGTGGATTAATGATATGAGCCTTCTAGAAGTATTGTATATGTTAGAATTATATGTGTACTTAGTCACTCAGTCATGTCTGACTCTTTGCAACCCCATGGGTTGTAGCCCATCAGGCTCCTCTGTCCATGGGGATTCTCTAGGCAAGAACACTGGAGTGGGTTGCCATGCCTTCTTCCAAGAGATCTTCCAACCCAGGGATCAAGACCAGGTCTCCCGCATTGCAGGCAGATTCTTTACCATCTGAGCCACCAGGGAAGCCCTAGAATTATATGAGATAATGCATATAAAGCTTTTATCCATAGCAATTACCCAGTAAGTATTGCATATATTTAGCTCGAGGAGCTTTATTTATTCAAAAAATAATAATTTTTAATAAACCTTTTCCAACTTTCAAAATCTTTGGTTGACAACATATCATTTTGCTCTTCAATATATCCTAGAGGTAAGTGGTGATAATATCTTTTTAAACATTAGATAATTGAGTATTAGTCAGCTAAAGTGATTCGTCCAAGGTTGCAGCAAGCAAAGGTGGGCTTTAACCAAGTCTTCTGTCTCCAGTGCTTCTATTGTCATTTATCAGTTCAGCAGATTTCTTAAGCGTGAACTGTGTGCCATGACCCAGGACAATTTGCTGTGATTCCATAATCCTAAGACAGACACAGTCTTTCTTATCATGGGACCTTTAAATATAGCAAGACTCTAGATATTAAAAGACATGATTTTCATGAGTATTGCCAATACTGAAGTCAGGTTCATGATTGTCATTAGAGATAATATCAGAGGAAATCAACCATCCTAGGAACTTCTTCCTGAAGAAATGACATTTAATTGGAAGGAGTGGTACAGGTTAAGCAGCTATAGGGGATGATGGGGAAAAGGAATTTCATATGGTGGGAATCCCCTGAGTCAATGCTTGGAGGCTGAAAGTGAAATAATGTTCCTGAAGAGTTTAAAGAAATCAATTATGGCTGGAGGGGAGTGATTGAAGGGGAGGGAGGTGATGGATGACTGGAGAGATTAGAAAAATGCATCCTAGAGATCACTGACCGCCATCCTAAAGTCTCGGAACATTTGCTTAAGGAGAGCAGATGCTATCAGTGGAGTAGCATGATCAGATTTACATTTAAATGTATAACTGGCAGAGGGGATTAGATTGCAGAGGAGTAACAACGTAAGGGTGGCTTCCTAGGTGGTGTTAGTGGTGAAGAAGCCACCTGAAGAAGCCCGTGCAGAAGACATAAAAGATGTGGGTTCGATCCCTAGATCAGGACAATCCCCTTGAGAAGGAAATGGCAACCCACTCCAGTATTCTTGGCTGGAGAATCCCATGGACAGAGAGCTTGGCGGGCTACAGTCCATAGGGTCACAAAGAGTCAGACACAGCTGAAGTGATGTAACACACACACAGTAGTGGAGGGGAATAGCAGAGGAAGGGAAGAGGAGTAGAGAAGAGACCCGAGGGCAGCATCCTGAAGGACTCTTTCCATTATGAGTACAGAGGGAGTTCCCTGAAATTACAGCTAATCTACTCCACATCTAAACTTATGGTATCAACACTGACCCTTATGATATTGACAGGGAGGATGGCAAACTGCTTCCTGTGAACAAAAGGAAAAATTTTTATTGTTCTTTCTAACCCAAAGGCCTCATCCAAAGACTGCTTGGCTGAATAGTGTAGAAACTAATTAATAAACAGAAATGGTCTACAAAAACTCTTTGGAGCTATAGAGCTATTTAGTCAGAGGAGCCTTTTTTTTTTTTATTCAACAACAAAATTCATTTTTCCTGGAGAATGTTTGTATCTACTGATTTTCTTGACGTGTGACATTTGGACACCAAAATTGTTGGTTTAACTGCTGAAGAATATTCAGTGCACTTGGGAAGACCAGATCATTGGTTTAACTTATGCTTGAATTTCTTCTGTGACACTGTGGAAATAAAGAGTTTGCTTGCAGCCAAAATACTGATGTTCTGGGAGTAACCATTTCCTCTGGCAATACGATTACCATCTGTGGGTATGGATCAGATAAGACACGCCAGATAAAAACCACTGTATTAAAAAATTCAGTAATCTAGGTTGGAAATTGTTAAGACCCAAATATGTGAAAGGTTAAACAGCAGTTCCAGGAAGTATTAAAGTGATTCCAAATAACCAGCAAGGCAGTGGCAGTGCAGGGAGACGGAGAAGGATTAGCTCATGGAGGGCAAAGGTGGCTGGAGAGGAGGGCTGAAGAGATTGACCTCTTGCTTTTGAGAATTGGTGGCATTGGGATAATAGCAGCAGAAGGGAAAAGTATTTCAAGTGGGTTGGTGAGTTGAGGGAGGCACATTTGAGGGCCAGTGAGCAGGCCATTAAGTTGGTTGGTAGAGGATTAGTAGAATGTTGTCTGTGTCTGAGATCAGAGAGTAATGGGGAATTGTGGTAGTGGTATTGGTGGAAGGGGTGAGGTGGAGACTGGCAGAGAGCTGGGTAGCAGCTGTAAGAGGAAGAGGAAATTGGGAGAGCATCTTTCATTGCAGTTTTACTTAATCTTCAACTTACATGATGATAAAAAATAGAATTGAGTGTGGAATTACATAAGGCATTTGGAAATTGTGTCCTTAAATTTAGTAAAACTTGACTTTCAGGTTGTAATAATATTATGACATACAAAAAAAAAAAATCCCTCCTTCTGTCTTTGTCATGCTTGGGGGCGTCATTACATGGGTTTGAGAAATGAAACCAATGCAGTATTTTCCTCTTTTAGTTTGTAGGACTCAACGTCTGACTCATTGGCATATAGCAAACGTCACTATCCCTTTGTACTCACCACTGATTTGGTTTCTGTCTACTCCTGATCCGTGTTGCACTTGGTGATATTAGTAGGTCTCTTAGTAGTTTGATTGATCATAATTTGTATTATACTTTGTCATTTTCATGTCATTCTCTATGACTGAATTATGAATCTGCTGTCTCATTTTTCTTTGTATAGCAACAGCATTTGGCCCAGTAAATATTTCTTGATTGAATGGAGGGAGAATTGGCTTCAAAATGTATTTCCTGATTAATCATAAAACCATGAAGAATATAACAGAAAGTACCTTTTTAAAGGCAGAGATGCTGAATGGAACTTTAGGAAGAGTTTCCCTAGTAGCAGTAAACTTCACTGATTCGCCAAATATTTGTTGAGCATCTGTGGAGTGTCTGGGGACACAGTAATGAGAGAGTCAGACAAGGTCCCTGCTCTCAAGGAGTGTAGAATGTCTTGGAAGAAGCCAGGTAATAAATAGGCAAGAAAACATCAGATAGCAATACTTGCTGTGAAGGAAGGAAAACAGCATGATGAACCAAGAGGAATAGGGTAGTGCTTGCAGCTTATTAGCCAGGGAAGGCTTCTCTGAAAGAGGGGAGCTATGAGCAGAGTTTTGGATCAGGAGACAGAGTCCTTTATGTGGCTATCTTGGTGGGGGGGAGCATTCCAGACAGAAGGCACAGCTTTCGCGAAGACCCAAAAGTGGAATAAGCTGTGATTGTACAAAGGTCAGAAAGGAGGACATAGAAGTTGGAGCGTAGGAAGTAAGGTGGAGAGGTTTGAGATGAGTCAGAAATGTGGGTGGGAGCCACATCATGTGGGAGGACTTTGGAGCCTAGAAGAAGGCATTTGGATTTGACTCTAAATGTGATAGGACATGATTGTGAGGGCTTTATAAAGAGAAGTGACAGGATATAATTTATATTTACAAAGCACTTTGGTCAATTTATGGGAAATGAATGGTGAGGTAGAGAGAATGGAAGCAGGGAGATGATTAGGAGGTAAGGGCGGTATCCCAGGCAGGAGATGTGCTGGGTTTGGGATGTTGATGGAGAGAAGTAGGAGTCGAGATCTATGCAAGAAGAGTTGACCAGACTTGCTGATAAGTTGGATGTGGGGAATGAAGGACAGAGAGGTGATAGGAATGACATTTGGCCTGAACTACTACATGACTGGTGGTGTTACTTATTGACATGGGGAAAACTGGAGGGAAAGATTGAGAGGGGATTGAAAAAAGGAGTTCAGTTTTGGATCAGTTAGGATTAAGGTACTTCTTAGACATCTGAATGGAGAGTTCAAGCATGCATTTGGATAAATGATTGGTTTTAGGGTAGAGGGTCAGGGCTGAAGATATAAATGTTTGAGTCTTATACATTTTATTTAATACTCAGACAAAATGAGGTCATTCATGGCAAAATCATGCCTAACAAAGAAAAGGAGGTGAGAACTATATCCTGAAACTCAAAATATTTAGAGAGAGGGCAAGGAAAGACGTAGCAAACCAAAAGTAAGAGGTCAGGGATGGAGGAGACAGACCAGGAAGTGTGACGTCACAAGAGCCAAGGAGAAGGCACTGATCAACTGATCCAAATGCAACTGAGAGTTTGAATTAAGAGAAGTAACAATCTGTTGAATAAAAAAATGAATGATTAAAATTAAAGTAGTATAGCATTAAGGATAAGTGAATTAATATCAGAGAAGCTAAACATGCAATGCTAAATCACTTCCAGGTAAGTGTCTTTTAAGAGAGATCTAAAATGAGAAGTCCACTTATTTGGAGAGACAACGTTTATGCAGTTGAAGCTTATAAAATTCCATAAATGCTAAAAGATTAATGTGGGGTAGAACTAGCTTCTAGGAAATTGCCCTTTTTTTTTTTTTTGGCATTTTAAAGGAGTGTTTATTTGGAGTTGAGATGGAGGTTCAGAAGCAGGGGTAAAGATCAAACAACATGCTATAAACATATAGGAAGCCGCTTTTAAATGAAGAAAAGGTATAGGAAAATACTTGGAAGATTCTCAACTGTAAGTTTCTGTTGGCATCTATGGCCCACTGATAACTAGTCAGTAAATGCTCAATTATAATTAGTGCCATGGTAGTTGTTTTGTCTATTTTGGTATGGTGTTGACAAATTTGCATAGTCTTTAAATTTCTACATACTACATAAATTGAGACTCAATTTAAAGAAAAGGTACCACTGTGTTAAAAGAACAGTTTTGAGAGGAATAGATAACAATCTTAAGTCAGGAGTCAGAATTTATCTTCATTTCCTTCTATTTTTGAAGTGAGTCCTCTCATATCCAATACATATGATGTGTATGTGAATTAAGCATTTTTTTAACAATAACAGAAATCTCAATGATGACATCACTGGTAAAGTTGACTTACTTAGGTATATCTCAAGAAATAAGACTCCAGGATCTCCCCTTCTACCATCCCCAACATGTGGGTTTGTTTTTTTTTTTTTTTTTTTAATCATTGTAGTCATTGCTTCATGGTCACAAAATGACTTACACATTTTCTGAATTTAATTTTTATTTTTTTATTGGATGTAGTTGATTTATGGGCTTCCCTGTTGGCTTAGACGGTAAAGAATTTGCCTGCAATGCAGGAAACCTGGCTTTGTTCCCTGGGTTGGGAAGATCGCATTGGAGGAGGGCATGGCAATCCACTCCAGTATTCTTGCCTGGAGAATCCCCGTGGACAGAGCATCCTGGTGTGCTACAGTCTATGGGGTCGCAAAGAGTTGAACACAACTGAGTGACTAAGCACACAGCATAGCTGATTTACAGACTTCCCTGATGGCTCAGATGGCAAAGAATCCACCTGCACTGCAGGTTCAATCCTGGGTGGGTCAGATCCCCTGGAGAAGGGCATAGCAACTCACTCCAGTATTCTTGCCTGGAGAATCCCATGGACAGAGGAAATTGACGGGCTATGTAGTCCATGAGGTCGCAAAGAGTCAGGCATGATTGAATGACTAACCATACACACACACATTGTTAATTTACAATGTTGTGTTAGTTTCAGGAGTTCAGTAATGCATATCCATCTATCCATTCTTTTTCAGATTCTTTTCCCATATAGGTTATTACTGAGTGTTGAGGAGGGTTCCTGCACTATATAGTAGGTACTTGTTGATTGTCTATTTTATGTATAGTACTGTGCATATGTTAACCCCAACCTCCCAATGTATCTCTCCCCTCACCTTTCCCCTTTGGTAACTATAAATTTGTTTTCGAAATCTGTGAATCTGTTTCTGACTTACACATTTTTGAGGCAGAAAATAAGGGAATATTTTCTTTTATTAAAATATTTTCAGATACTCAGTCATGTCTGACTTTTTGTGACCCCTGACTGTAACCCATCAGGCTCTCTCTGTCTGTGGGATTCTCTAGGCAAGAATACTGGAGTAGGGTACCATGTCCTCCTCTAGGGGATCTTCCTGACCCAGGGAAGGAACCCATATCTCTTAACGTCTCCTACATTGACAGGCAGATTCTTTACCACTAGTGCTGCCAGGGAAGCCCTTATTAAAGTATAAAACTTCAAATACACCCACCCCAATGAACCCACTTTTAAGGTCTCATTTGGCTAACTGGAGCTATAAAAATGATTGGGACAGTGAGTATTTGGCAAAAGGTTTTGGGAATGCCATGGTTTATCTAGATAGACCAGTCATGATTCATTCCCAGAGCTGGGAATATTGCCATCTTAAATGTAATCATATTTCTGCTAGCAAGGAAGAAAAGGGAAATTGCTATTGGGTTGGCTAGTGATGCTGAGTGCTATGGTTTATTCATGTCCCACATTTGTATCAAAACTTCTTCCCAAACATAGATTTTGTATTGCTCAAGCACCCTCTCCTTAAGAGTGACCATGCCATGATCCATCCAGTTATCCATCTGGTAAATCCAGGATCTTTGGGTGACTGACAGTCTCCTGGATCACAGCTGGGTATGGATTTTTATATTTGAGCAACTTAGTGGGAAAGTTCACAGGCCTCCTTTATTCGGATACAATCATATATACAGTTAGACTCCCACTTAGCAAAGGAGGGAATGGGAAGAGCACAGTGGTATCCAGTCTGCAGCACACACATCTTGCTGATCAAGGATGGAACTGTTGAGATGAAACTCTGTACCGTGACAGTAGGCTAATTTCTTTAGTCATTCATTGGACAGTTTAGGTGACCCTCTCTCTGGAAGGATCTCCTTTGTCCATCATTCCCCTTGGCCCTGGTCCTCCCTTATAGGGTGTTTCTGTCTGTATTTCTAATGAGGTAAACTGCAGATGAGGATGCTCTTCTTGGACTGCACAGATGTAAGAGCACAGGTCTCAGGAAGTGAAGTTGAAAGATCACAGAATCGGCTTATGGATGAGTGGCTAGTTTCTGGGTTTCCTCGGCAATATCTTTTCCTCAAATACTTAGTAGGTTTTCAGTCTTCTTTTTTCCTTAAGATTTCATGCTCTTATTACATAGTCAATTATCTTGCCTGGACATAAGTCAAAAGACTCCTTATCTTTTCCTTCCGTGACCTCGACCCTAAGAAAATGGAACTAGTTTTAAATGAAACCAATACTATTTCTTTCTTTTCAGGCAGAGTATCTTAGCATGCAGTGTATGGGCAAGGATTCATTCCCCAATCTTATAAATCCTACCTCCTGCTAAGTTCTAGTTTCCCTAAATGTCTCACTTTACCATGAGGTAGCAAAATATACTTTTCCCATCCAGCATAACTCAAACTATAGGACTCAGTGTTCAGAATACTTCTTTCATCATAGGTGTCATCCCTTGAGTTTTAGTTCTTCTCCTCTGATGTAGGGTCACGTCTCTTGTAGGACGATTCTGAAGGCTGCAAGATCTAGCCACCTTCCTTACTTTTTCTTAACATTACCACCTCAATGGGCATGAGATCTGTAAACCAAGGTAAATTAGGTGATAATTTGACCAAACATTTTACCACTACCTAATGAGGGTGTCAGACGTCCTAGCCTACACCTCTTGGCTTTCGCCTGTTCTTAAACCAACTGATTCCATTCAGCTAATTTACCTTTCAGTGTCTGTACTTGTAACACCCTTTTTATAAGAACCAATTTTTTTTTAATCAGTTAGTGATGTTTTCCACCTTCAGGAATAGTGTCTGTTGTATCCTTCTGGTAACAGAATTTGAGGTCATTCCTGGGTGAGGGTTTTATAGTTGACTATTAAGAGAAGCTACCATAAGACCTCTTTACCAACCCAGTACCCATTACCTTTCCTTGTAATTGCTTCTTGATTTTGGGGGTGTCCACCCTTCTTTTATTGGATATAATTTTAATAAAACTCTCCTTTGTGATTGTTTATCCTCCCTGGCAGAAGGTGACATTTGGCCTCAGCTATACCCAATGAGATATTACATTTATAGAACAGGAATTTTGAGTTCACACACAAGATCATATGTGTGTTAGAGATCCCTAGGTTTGAATCTTAGCTCTATACCTTAGGAGATCTTTGAAGTAGGTCCAATTCTTTACATCATTAAGCCTCATGTGAAAAGTGGAAGTGATACCAGTTTGTATGTATGGGTGTCTATCTGAATTAAATGAGTAATGCATATAAAGCACCAGTCAATACTGACTATTTATGTCATGTAAAATAGTCATAAAAATATGACTATTACCAGTGTCCTGGTCACTCTAGTTGGTGTGTAGAGCATGGACCACAGGGGAGCAAGCCTGAAGGAAAGAAGCCATATGAACAGTGTGTTCACCCATGAAGCTAAGAAATAGCAAAGGGGTCAGCTGATAGAGGTGGAGGAGGAAATGACCCATGGGTAATTTTAGATGTAGGAAAGAGAATCTATAGTATTTAGTGGACTGTTTTGACTCAGAAGTTGAAAGAGAGGGGAGAGCTTTGATATTGATAACAGGAAGGAAAATCCTGACTCCTGATTGGTTCCAGTTCCCCTAGAGACATAACTCTGGCCAAGACAAGCTGGTAACAAATGGGTCATTTGGGTTGTTATTTGTGGATTCTCAAAGCCCAGCTTTCCTTAAAATAGCTTTCACTTTGATTTCCAACACTATGATCCATGCTCAATGCTTAAAGGTGGTGGGTTTTTGAAAATAACAGACTACATATTCTGTATATGACTTTTTACAGGTAGACTAGGATGTTGATGGACAACAGATGATGAGAGATATTGATTCTATTTAAAGAAAAACTGTAATGGGTTAGGGAAACATGTAATCATCAAGAATCTCTGCTAAATAAACCTGTATTTTAAATTGGCTATGTACAGGCTGATGAGGAAATACAGTGTTTCCTAGGAAAAGATGTCTGATGTTGCTTTGCAGGACTCTTTCCTTTTCCTCAAACATTTTTTTCCAATATTGATGCTTTCCAGTTATTTTATGTACAGTAACAAAAGCTGGACTGTAGCATTTTTCTGAGACATAGTTTTCGTAACTAGATAAGAAATACAGGGGATATTTGTTGGTTAAGCTGGAAGTCCCACAGGGCAGTGCTAGGGAGAATTAGGTATTTTGAAAATTAGATGTAAGTGGTATATCCATGTACGTCTTGACTCTTAAATCTGTCTAAAACCTAGAAATAACACCCTGGTTATTGGCCTTGTGAGGGTGGAAGGGTGTTTAACTCAAACATATGGAACCAGTGCGTCCAGGACACAGTGAATCACACCATCTGAGTCAGTTGGTAACAGGGAGCTGTGGAGCTGGGGAGCATCATCGCAGAACGGCAGCCAGGCTGCAGGCAGTGAATGGTCTAATGGGGAAACATCTCTGTGGGGAGACAGATAGTGGGAGGCCTTGCACACAGACAACAAAATCCACACCTGCAGTCATTTACAGAGGGCAGACAGGCCCATCGAAAAGACATCATTTGTATGGCGGAAAGCCCTACCTAGTAGCCATGTTGGTGAAATAGAATATAATATAGGAATGTGAAATGCTAGGCTTTGCAATTCAGTGTCTGATATGAATAAGACTCAACTGAGAAGAATCCAAGAGGCAGTCTCCAAGTTGTGCGTCCTAGCACCTGTCATGCCACATAGCACATGTTATGTGCTAGGTGAGTGTTTATGGAATTAAAATCATTGTATTAATGTCATGTGCACAGATTTTTATACCTCTTCCCAAAAAGAGATAGGAAGGCGGTTCCAGGCTGTAAAAAGATAATGGAGAAAAGCGTAGAGGATCAACAAGGAGGCTGAGAATCAGAAAGACTTCCTGGATTTAAACCTTGACGTCTTAACTGTATGACCTGAGTAAGTTATTTCTCCTTTTTGAACTCTTATTTCCAAATAGGTGGACTAACGCTTATCAGAATTCTTCAAAACATCAGATGAGGTACATGTGCATAGCATCCTGCACCAACTTTGGTACATAGTAGATTCTCAGTAAAGGTTAGTTTGTCCTCCTCACATGTTTTAATTATATGCTACCTATTTTGGATTAATCTAAAGCATGAGCAATGATGAAGCTCTAATACTTTGGCCACCTGATGTTGAGAAAGGTTGAAGACAGGAGGAGAATGGGATGACAGAGGATGAGATAGTTAGATGACATCACTGACTCAATGGACATGGGTTTGAGCAAACTCCAGGAGATGGTGAAATAGGGAAGCCTGGTGTGCTGCAGTCCATGGAGTCACAAAGAGTCGGACATGACTTAGCGACTGAACTGAAAACAGGAGTCAGAAGCTACGCTTCTCTGTACAATTTTTTTCTTGTTTTTGTAAATAAGACTTTATTAGAACACAGCCATGCTTAATGGTTTCTGTATTGTCTATGGCTGCTTTTGTGTTACACGAGCAAAAGCATCCTTATAGCCATTTTGCATCCATTGCAAAGCTCCAAATACTTATTGCCTGGGTCTTTACAGAAAAAAAGTTTGCTGGTCCCTGGATTCGTGATTCAGCTGGGCTTATTTTCTTACCTTTCTTCTGTGCATTGTTTGCATGTGTGTGCCTTTCAGTCTGTTTTCTGTTTGTATCTTTCAAAACAAGAACCTTCTTATTCTGGCAGGTTTACCACTCAGCTTTAAGCTCTGAATGTAATTTGTTTTCCAGTTCCTTTACTTTTCATTGATTCATTTACTCATTCATTCAAACAGGAGCCATCAAGGGCTAGACGCAGTGTGGACCAGGAAGGTGAGGCCACTGCTATTGTGGAGCTCAGTGGGGACTTTGCCCAATTTTATAAGCAAACACATAAACAGAAGTGTGAATAAACAAACCTGAGAAAATTAACACATGAATAATTTAAAAGGAAGCTGATTTCAGAGAGAAGATTGTGATGGATATGTCAAGTCAAGGTTGGCAGAGGACAATCCGGAAACCCCTCTCTATGGAAATGACATGTGAGCAGAAGCTTGACTGAGAAAGGCCAGGTCAGCAAAGACCCAGGGAGAGAATGTTCCAGGCAGAGGGAATGGCTGCGGCAGGGACCACTAGCTGGAAAGGAGCTTGGCAGGTTCGAGGGCTGAAAGAAAGCTGGTGATGCCAAGGTCTGCGGGAATGCTGGTATCGTGAGGTCAGAGAGTGTATATAGGGCATATTTAAAGGATTTTGTGTTATCCTGTTGTGGTAGACTGAAGTGTTCTCTCCTCACCCTCATCTGTGTGCACACATCTAAGTAGTGATCAAGTTCTGACCCTTCCACACCCATGACATCTTTCAGATCCACCCTGTTTCTTTAACCATCTTCAGTCACCAGCATCTTACTCCTGGATCATACCCAGTGTTTGCTAATGGACCACCATAGCTGGCCTCCCTCCAGGCGTCCTCTCCAGTGCCGAGCATATGAGAGTTCTATTTCATTCCCCTGCTTCAAGCTTTTCCTTAGGTCTGCGCAGGTCTCTGCTGCAAGCTCTGGCTTCTGGCTCCTCTGGTCTGGTCTTCCTCTGCTCTCCACACGGAATCTTGCCATCAAGGCTTCAGGATCCAGTTCCTTAAACCTTTCCTACATCTGCTTTTTCCACCACCACCACCACCTCTGTTTCTTCCTCCTTATATTATTTGGCTAATTCTTACACCAGCGTCAGTTTAATCCCAAGTGTTTTCTCCTCTGAGAAGCCTCCCCCTCCCTCTTCAGGCTGATGAAGAGCAGTTTCCAAGCCTCTGTTACACTCTGAGCATAACCCATCAACGCTCTTGATCACTCTAATCCTTCACATGCCTTCATTGTCTTTGTAGCCCTTGTTGCCATATGATGTTTATCTGATTACTCATATTGTCTTTCACCTCTCTTACTAGAATTATGGCTCTTTGATTGCTAAGACTTTGCTTTTTTCAGTGCCAAATCTCTGGTCCAGTTCTTGGCAAAATAAATAGGTTCATTACTTTTTGCTGAATGAATGAATGGTCTAAGTCACCAGCATCCCCTGGCCCACCGCAGAGCCCCCACTTTTGTTTTCTCTATTCCCTATCTGGTATTCAGAGGGGAATTTAAAAAATGTGAGTGGGTAGATAGACAGACTATGGATGATCAGAAGAAGTCAATGTTTCTTATTGTGATGAAGGGAACATATATTATGTCATAATATAATATTATATAATATATACAGCATAATATACAAATCTCTCTCTAAAATCATCTGTTCACAGGCTGTCTACCTCTTCATCTCTTTCACCTCTGCTTCCTCTCTAGGCTCTAGTCACACTGGTTGTATGACTGGTCCCTCTAGCTCTTGGCTGTGCCAGGATCCTTTTGACCTCAGGACCTTTGCATGTGCCACTCCTTTGGGCTGCCCAGCATTGGTCTTGGCATGACCAGCAGCTTCCAGTGGCAGCTTATGCCTCGCTTTCTCAGAGGCTCCTTTCTGTAGAGTCCTCCTCCCGACCTAGTTCATTCTTCTCCTCCATCTGCTTTATTTCCTTTATAGCTCTTACTCTATTTGACTTTTAAGATTGTTCTTAGGTGAGTCTTTGTCTGATTTTTACACTAGATTTTAACCTCTATAAGCATGTGGACAAAACTCAGGGCTGAATCCTTCACCTTTGTACACCCAGTGCTGGGCACAGTGCCTGTGCAGAGAATATGCTCGGATATTTGCTGAAAGAAATTAATAACTGGAGCTCCTCAGACACCACCATAAGCATTAGTCAGGTTCTCCATTCCTGAGGCTAGATAATAAACACCTGGACAGCAGGGACAATATGCTCATCACCGTGTGTTCTCAATATCCAGAACAATATTCAGCACATAGTAGGGACCCTGATATAGATCATAAAACATGACCGTGTTGAAAAGTCAGGAACGTACCAAATGAGCAGTAACAAAAGTAATGCTGCCATTGGAGTTACGGCACAAGTCAGTTGATAAATGGGGAAGTGATAAAGAAATGGTGTTACCTTCTTTTTTGTACTCTAGGAGATCTTTAGGGGTGAGTTGATGCTTTGCAGAGGTTGTAAAATTGTTGAGAGGAAAATTTTGCAACTGCAGATGTTAAGAGAATCATTATTTGGAAGAGCAAAGACTACAGTGAGAGAGAGCATTTGCTAAGGAAACCAACTATTGCTTTTGATATTAGGCTGGGATCAGGCAGACATCCATGTGGCACAAATCCCATACTCAAGAGTGCGCTGTGCCTGTGCCTGTAAGTGTGTGATATGTTTCAACACACAAATTCTTACCAACTTTCAGAACTTAGGAAAGCTTTTAGACAGCCCACCTCAAAAGTCAACATGGTGTGTTTCAGGAAAGGAGCTATAAAAAAATACTCTCTTTCATTTTAAAGGTTAGATGGTTTCATTGCTTGGGTAGAGATGTTAGGAAGTACTCGTCAGTTAAAATGAGATAATCCTCTAACTTTCTATTTATCCTTTATGCCATTAAAACTCTGTAGACTATATAAATAGCTGCCATTCTGTGTACAGAAAAGTAGCATCTTATCTAACTGACAAGTACAGGAGTGTTTGCAGTAGATGTTAGGGAATGGATGTCTTTTTATAAGCCTTACTTGTTTTAAATCTTAATTTAAAAAGCAGTAACACCTTAGGAGAGATGATATTTTGAACTACGTTAGAAAAGAAGCCTTCTAAATGAGAAGATATCAAAACTGATGCTTTTTTCCTTCAAATCAGTATTTCGTTTAGTCAAAGCTGTCAACTTATTGCATGAACTAAGAAAGCTCTAAGCAGTCAATAACTAATAAGGTAGATTTTCACTTTTATTTTGAATAGAGTATTTTTTTTTAAATGGATAGCAGATTTTAGCTAGTCTTTAATTAAGGCATCTCATTGACCAAGCAAGGGTAAATCATAGCAAACGAAGGACTTCTGCTCTTTAAAAACATTAATCACTTAATGAATGAGCTTTGAAAAAAAACAGGTTCAAATCTACATGTAATAATAGTTCATATGACTTTTTTAATCTTCTGAGGAAAAGTATATTAAACACTGAAGCTGTAAAGTAACTGACTGGATAATCAAATTTCATTTGCCTCTTAACTCAGAGTGAACTAGATTAGAGACTAATGAAAAGCCTCCCTTACATAATTTAGTTCCTTATGGCTTTGATTTTCCCCAAATTGCAGCTTTACTGAAGAGCAGGCATCTGTAGATGTGATGCTTAATCATGGTTGTTTTCAGAAATAAAATCTGTAATTTCAGAATGAATTTTGGGGGCATCTCTGGGGCTTCACAAACAGCTCCTGAATAAGATATTTTTAACTCTCTGATGAAACTAGGGATACTTAATCCATAGAAGCATCCAGCCTTCTCTGGCTTGATTTTTGGATAATCTTGAAGAGATCCAGATTTTCATGAGAAAGCATTTAAGCCACTTGAAACAGACTCTTCTACATGTCACTTGTGTGTTTTGCTCTTTAAAAGTTATTTTTTGAGAGTTAGTGTTGAATGTAAGCTGATGTCATGTGGACCTTACAAGTGACACAGTTACGCTGATGTTGAGGATGGAGCTGTCTGGGCTGCTGGTTGTAAGGAAGATGTGACCCCCAACTTAGCCATGCTTCCTCCTCTGGGGTGGGATGGATCAGCATCTGGGCAGCGTGTTGCAGGGAATGCTGTAGTTCCTCTGAGTTCCTCCTGGAGGCTCTGTGTCCTCCCACTGTCTTATGCTCTCAGAGTGCAGTCATCTTCATTTCTGTATTCACCAGATATTTATTAAGTACCTACTCTGGGCAAGACATTGTAATAGTAGTTAGCAATCCAGAGGTCAGCCTTCATGTGACTTCTGTAGGGAAAGAATCAAGACCTGACAAATTATGAAGCAACACATCAGCCTTGTAGGAAGTCTATGAAATAAACAAGCAGGAGAAAGGAGCTGAATTGGAGGGGGATAGGATTAGCCTTAGATAAGCTGTTCAGATGGGATTGCTCTCAGGAGATGACATTCAAGCCAAAAGGAGAAAGGTGAGGAGTTAGTTGAGTGAAGTTCTAGGCAGAGGAAATTTGGTGTGACTGAGGAACTTAGAGAAATTTACTTAAAGGATGGCAAGGGACGGGGAGGGTGATATGAGGTTGGAGAGGGGGTAGGATCATTCGGCACCTGATAGGGTTTATCAAGGACTTCGGAGGTTATTGTAATCTTAATAGAAAACTATTCCATTTCTATGTGTCTGGTTCTCTTTTTCTTTTCATCTCATTTCCACAAATTACTGAGCATTTACCCTATGTAATGCAAAATTCAGCCCTAATGAATTTTGAAGTCCAGGTGGGGAGATGGACATCAACCTGGGTGTTATGTAAACTAGAGTTTATGAGGAATAAAACTCAAGGAAACATGCCCCCCCACCTCAATGCACAAACTTGGAAAAACAACACAGTTGACATTTATGCTTTGCCCAGTCTTTATTCTCTGATCTCAATTCACAGTCCTTAATTCCTTAGTGAGGGGGATCTCTTTAGGAGATGATAGCTCATGTCTGTTTGAGACTCTCAGTTAAGTTTACTCTATACTCTTAATATATGGCATACTCTTAATATATGCCTTTCAGAGTTGATTTTTCTACATTCTATGACCATACACAGGAATAAAAGGGTATTAATATTATTTTTTGCTCACTTAATACTTATATGACCCCACATTGTGTATGATTGCATGTTGACCCTCATTTATTGTATAATGATGGAGACCTAGTTGTACTAAAAGAATGGTCATGCTGACTAGGAAGCCATTGTGGGGGAATATGACCTTGTTGGGGAGCTTGAGGGCAGGACTCCTTACAGTGGTGACACCTGACCTGAAGGCTTGGAAGCAGTTCAGTTAAGTTCAGTTGCTCAGTTGTGTCCGACTCTTTGTGACCCCATGGACTGCAGCATGCCAGGCTTCCCTGTCTATCGTCAACTCCCAGAGCCTGCTCAAGCTCATGTCCATTGAATTGGTGATGCCATCCCACCATCTCATCCTCTGTCATTCCCTTCTCCTGCCTTCAATCTTTCCCAGCAATGGGGTCTTTCCCAATGAGTCAGTACTTGACATCAGGTAGCCAGAGTAATGGAGTTTCAGCTTCAGCATCAGTCCTTCCAATGAATATTCAGGACTGATCTCTTTAGGATGGACTGGTTGTATCTCCTTGCTGTCCAAGGGACTATCAAGAGTCTTCTCCAACACCACAGCTCAAAAGCATCAATTCTTTGGCATTCAGCTTTCTTTATGGTCCAACTCTTACATTCATACGTGACTACTGGAAAAACCGTAGCTTTGACTAGATGGATCTTTGTTGGTAATGTCTCTGCTTTTTAATATGCTGTCTAGGTTTGTAATAGCTTTTCTTCCAGGAAGCAAGTATCTTTTAATTACATGGCTGCAGACACCATCTGCAGTGATTTTGGAGCTAAGAAAATACAGTCTGTCACTGTTTCCATTGTTTCCCCATCTATTTTGCCATGAAGAGATGCAGCCGGATGCCATGATCTTAGTTTTTGGAATGTTGATGTTTTAAGCCAACTTTTTCACTCTCTTTCATTTTCATCAAGAGGCTCTTTAGTTCCTCTTCACTTTCTGCCATAAGAGTCATGTCATGTGCATATCTGAGGTTATTGATATTTCTCCCAGCAATCTTGATTCCAGCTTGTGCTTCTTCCAGCCCGGTGTTTCTCATAATGTACTCTGCATAAAAGTTAAATAAGCAGGGTGACAATTTACAACCTTGACGTACTCCTTTTCCTATTTGGAACCAGTCTGTTGTTCCATGTCCAGTTCTAACTGTTGCTTCCTGACCTGCATACAGGTTTCTCAAGAGGCAGGTCAGGTGTTCATATCTCTAGTCTTTCCCATTCTGTTGTTTTCCTCTATTTCTTTGCATTGATCACTGAGGAAGGCTTTCTTATATCTCCTTGCTCTTCCTTGAAACTCTGCATTCAGATGGGTATAACTTTCCTTTTCTCCTTTGCCTTTAGCTTCTCTTCTTTTCTCAGCTAATGAAGCAGTAGCTAAGCCCAAACAAGGAAAGTATTCCAGGCAGAGGGAAGAGCAAGTGGGAAGCCCTGGGGCAAGAAGAAATGAAAGAAGGCCAGGGCAGCTGGAAACAAATGGACCAAGCTTCTACTCTGTAGAGATGCTATAGGCGGATGCAGCAGAACATCACCTGGGGGACACATGTCTGTCTTGTGCAGGTTATCATACATCCTGAATAAAAAAGGCATTAAAGTAATAGAGTTGTCATCCTGCTTGGGAGTCTCCTTACTCCCCCTAACACAAGAAGAGACTTTCAGAGCAGAAAGGAGCCACAGAGAGAGTAATTTAGCACTTGTTTAACGGACAAGAAAACTCGCACTAGAGTTGAAATGACGTCCAAATCACACACTGTTAATCCAGTGTTTTTTTGCCAATACTCCAAACATACACTGGATACAATTCCAGCTAGACTTATATTTCAGAAGGTCTTTCTTTTCTTTTTCATTATTCTTATCAGCGTTTCTTTCATTATAGATTTATTGCCTTATATCTACTATAAGATTGAGGAGTTACATTGAAAAATATTATTATTGTTTAAGGAGAGCTTTACACTGAAGACAATACAGTCACTTTATATACATGAAATATGCAAATATTTTAAACCTCACTTTTGCTAGGTGTTAGTGAGAACTGGAGAAATAGGAACTCAATAGTACAGCTTGCAGTGTAAATTATTATATCCTTTTAAAAAATAATTTAGCATTGTAAGATAGAGCATTCATTTCTAAGTAAAATTCTTGGAGCCAGTCTTGCAGTTGTGCACAAGAGATGTGTTTAAGAACATTCATGACAGTCCTGTTATGTAAATGTAAAAAGAGGTGCACAGGCATGGTAAACATCACATTTGGACAGTATCAGGAAGGCTCTGTAGATGGTTATAACAATGTGTGTAAGGTTTTATTTTTCCTTTGGTTGGCTGATACATCACTATCTTTTGTTTATTCTTTTGTGAGTTTAAAAATACATATGTAATAAAATATAAAAGTTTTGTCACAATTTCAAAATCTTAATATTCTTTTATTTTTCCAAAAATATTAGAATGATATACTGCCCATCCATTTGGGCTGCTATAACATAAATGCCAGAAACTGGGTGATTTAAACAGAAAACATTATTTTCTCTCCATTCTGCAGGCTGGGAAGGCCAAGCTCAAGTTGCTGGCTGATCTGGTGCCTGGGGAAGGCTTTCTTCCTGGATTCTGTCTTGTCTCTGTGACCTGACAAGGTGGGAGGGGTTTAGGGGGCTCTCGGGGGTATCTTATGAGAGCACTGATCCCACTCAAGAGAGCTCCATCCTCATGAACTAATCACTCTGCAGAGGCCCCGCCTCCTAAATACCATCACATTGCAGAGTTGGGATTTCAAGGTACACATTTTGGGGAGACACAAACTTTCAGTCTGTAACAAATGCCTAGAAACATTAATGCAGTTTTGACTGTTTGGAGACACCCTGATCTTCAGGCTTTTGGTTTAGGGCTTGAGGGTCACCATGTTACAGAATGATAGGTGGGCACTAGCACATCAAAGTCCATGCCAGGTATCAGCAAACCTTTTCTGTATAAGGCCAGTGGATTTGTCTCCTGGCTTGTGGTGCTGGAGGAGACTTTTGAGAATCCCTTGGACAGCAAGGAAATCAAACAAGTCAATGTTAAAGGAAATCAATCCTGAATATTCACTGGATGGTCTGATGCTGAAGCTCTAGTACCTTGGCCACCTGATGCAGAGCTGACTCTGGAAAAGACCCTAATGCTGGGAAAGAATGAGGGCAGGAGGAGGAGGGGACAACTGAGGATAGCATGGTTGGATGGCATCACCAATCAATGAACATGTGTTTAAACAAACTCCGGGAGATAGTGAAGGACAGGGAAGCCTGGCATTGCTGCAGTCCATGGAGTTGCAAGGAGTCAGACATGACTTAGTAACTGAATAGCAACAACATTATTGAAATAAATGGCCACAAATTTAGTGGCAAAGAAAAAAAAAAGAAACAACATTTATTCTCTCATGGTTCTGGAGGCCAGAAATCCCAATTCAGGGTGTCAGCAGGACTATGCTTTCTCCAGAGGTTCTGAGGGAGAAACCCTCCTGGCCTTTGCCAGTTTCTGGTGTCTCCCAGGTGGGCTTCATATTGCCTGGCACATGGCAACATAATTCCAACTTCAGCGTCTGCATTTGCATTGCCTTCTCTTCTGTCTGTGTCTTACCTCCCTCTGCCTTTCTCATGTAAGGACACTTAGCACTCATTTAGGGCCTACTCAGATAAAACAGGATAATCTCATTATTTCAAGTTCCTTAACTTAATTACATCTACAAAGACCTTTTCCCAAATAAGATCACATTCACAGGTCAGAACATGACTGTGTCTCAGGAAGTGATTAGAGGACTCCTACAGCGAAGGGGTAGATATTTCAGGATTTGTGGCCAATTTGGTCTCAACTACTCAACTCTGCCATAGTTGTCTGAAAGTGGCTTTTGATGGTACAAAAGCTAAGGAACTTGCTGTGTTTCATTAAGACTTTATTTACGAAACAGGTGAGTGGTTGGATTGGACTGGGGGTGGTGCTGAAGTCTGCAGTCCTGGTGTTCTGTGCAAATGAGCTCTGTATGTAGCTGTAATTTTTTTTCTTAAACAATGCATATTTATTAGTCCACGCATCAGCATATAGTGAGACGGGCAGTTTCCCTACTGTGTGACATGGAACAGAGATAAATCCATCACGACAATTTTAAGAAGCAGCAATATTCACTTTTGCAAACTACCAGGAGAACCGACATCACTGTTAGTCATAACTGAGCCTTGTCTGGCCCTTAAACAGTCTGGCAGGATGAAATGAGGACCCCTCATAGGCTTGTATTGCTCATAATTCTGTTAAAGTTTTAGAGAGTGGAGGGCTGCATTATCTGAGCACATTTCAGTAACCGACAGACCTTGTGGGGACATGCCA
Organism: Bos grunniens; assembly: GCF_055505025.1. NCBI lineage: Eukaryota > Metazoa > Chordata > Mammalia > Artiodactyla > Bovidae > Bos > Bos grunniens. The sequence continues at coordinate 76,972,633 of NC_141170.1, forward strand.
CAGGGTGGTGTTGAGACAATCTCTATTGTAGGTACTTGGCCTGCACCTTTTGGGGCATTTCTGATGGTTCATTACAAATCCCACTGTCTAGTGCCAATAGGTGAGGCTGATGGAACCACCAATAAATGTAGACACCTTTGTGCTGTGCGCTTAGTCGCTCAGTCGTGTCTGACCCCTTGCGACCCCATGAACTGTAGCCCATCAGGCTCCTCTTTCCATGAGGATTCTCCAGGCCAGAATACTGGAGTGGGTTGCCATGCCCTTCTCCAGGGGATCTTCCCAAAGCAGGGACAACCCAGTTCTCTTGCATTGCAGGCAGATTCTTTACCATCTGAGTTACCAGGGTAGAAACAGGGTAAAAAAAAAAAATGCCTTTGTTTTAATCTATTTCTACTTTTCTGGGAAATTCTTTCAAGAGTTTACTAACACCATCCAAATGTTGAAATTGTTCCTTTATGACAGCTGCATCTTTGAAGCACATACAGAAGATGTGCAAAATGCTGGTGGCATGGTAAATTTGGCAGAAGGCTTTTTAAAAGAAAGATCCTGGAGGAAGCTGCAGTCAGGTGCAGGCTGTGCCAGCCCCACACAGAGCCACAGACTAGCATCAGTTCAGTGCAGAGCTGAGAGTTACCCATGTTTCTGAGTCTGCATGCTGGACAGCATGGTGCAACCTTGTTTTAAGAGATGTGGTATGGTGCCTATGACAGAAGACAGGATGACCCGTAGGAGGACAGAGAGGCATGCTAGCATCACCCTGAACCCAAAGTCCAACGGAACATTTGCATGAAAGGAATCCTCTTTAATTATTTCATTTCTGGCACCTTTGGGGCCACCATGTAAAAATCTGGCTTCTTGGATAATTCCTTCATTGCCACAATGCTTATGCATGATATTGAAGAGATAACCTATCAGAAGTACAATCTCAAATTGCATTTCTAGATGGAGATTAGTAGCTAATATTTATTGAGCGTAACAATGCTCTAGGGCCCATGTTCAAATTTTTGCAAGTTACTTACCTGTGCTTACTTTAACTCAGTGGTTTTCAAGGGGTGGGGGTGAGTTTGTTTCCCAGGAGACATTTGGAAATATCTAGAGACGGTTTTTAATTGCTAAAACATGTTTTGCTTGTGGAGCTATTCATAGCATCTACTGGGTAGGGGCCAGTCATGCTGCTAAACAACAAATGCACAGGAAAGCCTCGTGCTAGGAAGAATGATCCAGACCAAATGTGTATAGATGCCAAGAGGGAGAAACCTATTCTCATCTAATAAGCTGTATGTCTATCTTACGGATGAAGTTACAGGCTTGGAAAGTTGATGTTATCTGTTCAAGATAACTCAGCCTGATTCCACTGTTTATTATATAACTAAATTTATTTTGAATTGAAGGGTAATTGCTTTACAATATTGTGTTGATTTCTGTTAGATTCCACAGTTTTGACACTTAGCTTTTGTAGCAGATTCCTTGTTTTGGTCTGAATGTTTGTATCCTTCTAAAATTCCCATGTTGGAATTCTAGTGCCCACTGTGATGGTGTTAGAAGGTAGAGCCTTTGGGAAGTGATTTGTTCATGAGGGTAAAGACCTCTTGAGTAGGATTAGTAAGTACCCTTAAAAAAGATCCCAGGGAGCCCCTTAAAGTCTCCCACCATGTGAGACAGGAAAAAGTGCCAGCTATGAACCAGAAAGAATGCCTTTACCTGACCCTCTGGCACTTTGATCTTAGACTTCCTAGCCTCCAGAAGTGTGAGAAAGTTTTCCTGTGTACAAGTCATCCTGTCTGTGATATTTTATTATAGCAACCTAAATGGACTAAGACATTGCTAGACTTTGAAAAAGATATTTGGTGAAACACAGGCTCAGTAAGCCAGATTTTGAAGATATGCATCAATGACTTCCAAGGAAAGTGAACTCAATACGTATAGAACATCTAATTAATGTAACATTAAAGCGTGATGTTAGATCCTGTTACGGACATTGTAAGTGGTTCCTTTGGAGTGTCATTGTGTCCATTTTTCAGAGTAGGAAGCAGAGGCCCAGAAACAGTTTAATAACTTATTCAAATGCATAGTTACAGTAATGGGAGAGCAAGAATTTGAATACAAATGTGTCTGACTCTAGAATTGAATGCTTATTAGGGCACAAAAATGGTAAGAGCTGAAACTAGGGAAGGGATAAAGGGTTTTTTCTCCCTCTTCCTTCTTAATGCAAAGTCCTTATGATAGTATTTTTTTAGAATGTGTACTAGATGTCTGAAATTGTGGATTATTCACTGCCTTTTGTTTTCAGCCCCACATATCATAATTCCTTAAGGTACATGATAGCAGTGATAGCAAAATCCAGAGTAAATTCATTCTCTAGTTTGTTAACCACAAACTGATCACCTTCACTGTAACAAACTGCAGAATATATTTTGAAGAGATGTGGCTGTAAAATTTTTAATTGTTAAAATGAAAATAAAATCTTTGTTTGAAATATATTATTAAAAAATGAGACTTCTGAAATTTATGATAATAAAGTAGTTGGAGCATAGAAATTAGGGTGATATGAAATTTATATTACTTGAAAGGGAGTCATTTACATAGCTTCCTAATGTATCTGCCATTTATGATTTAATAGTTCTTTTTCCCATTAAAAAATGCATATTTCATTATAGCCTATTATCTTTTCCTTTGTTGATTTGGTAAGATTTCTATAATTTACTTTGTATTAAGAATAATAAATGGGTTTAATAGTGTCCTTAAGCCTCTTAGCACTTATTTTTTTCCCTTTACATGACAATATTAAAAGAAATCAGTGCCTGCAGTCTTCCTAAACTGATTCTAAATGACCATTTCTGCTTGAGCTTTGAAAAACCAATTAATACTGAAGTGGCAACATTCAATCCGTCTTGCACTAATGTTATTGGTAGCGGAATTAGAGGAGCAATGAAAACATTTTTCCATATGATTAGCAATATTCTATCATTGTAATTCCTTTTTGCTTGAGATGAACTTGAATTTCAATTATTTTATTATTCATACATCTAGTCTACCTAAAGGGAGGAAAAAAAGTCTTCCTCTTATGACCTGCGTTATCTGTATCAAAATAGATGACTTCAGAAGGAATAAAGAAACGAGCCATCATTTCATCTACAGTTCTGTCAGATTTAAACCTACTGTGGATGTGATAGACATAATTAGAGATTAGAAACACTGAATTCACTTTTACTTCTTTCCTCCCTAAAGAATATTACTTGTTAGCACTAGTAACTGTGATAAAGTAGAACTGAATGAGAAATTACCACTCTGGCTTACTTGGTAGCCGTACTCCTCCATCTTTCACCGTTTGGTGTGGTGGGTAGGGGTCCTCTTGGTACCCTTCTTCCCAGTTTGTGGTATGTGGGATGTGACACAGATGCACTACAGCAGTGATGTTGTAGATTGTGTGTGAGTTCACCTTTCTGTGTCCCTCTCCTCCAAGGGAAGACAGGCTGGTTTCCTATGGCAGTTGAGTTCACAGTGTGCATGCGTGCTAAGTCGCTTCAGTTGTGTCCAACTCTTTGCAACCCTTTAGACCATAACCCTCCAGGTTCCTCTGTCCATGTGATTCTCCAGGCAAAAATACTGGAGTGGGTTGCCATGCCTTCCTCCCGGGGATCTTCCCAACCCAAAGATTGAACCTGCATCTCTTGTGTCTCCTGCATTAGCAGGTGGGTTCTTTACCTCTAGTGCCACCTGGGAAGCCCAGCAGTCCTGTTAAGTCCCTTCCAATCTAACCTGACCCAAATCCTTCCAAACCTTAACTGTGTTATTCTGTTCAGTGATCTCCAAGTAGCTCTCCATTTGATAACTTGGTCCCTGCTCACCTTCCCAACTTTATCTCACATCATTCTCATACTCGCTCACTTCATTTCAGCCAACGGGCTTCCCAGGACTTCTCACCAGTTACCAGTCCTGCTTAATGGCTGCTTATTTGCCATTTCCTTGACAAAAAAACATCTCCTGCTTTTACTTGATGAAGTCTGGCTCCCTTGCTCTCTAGGATTCAGATGGAGCATCATCTTCCCAGAGAGGCTTTCTGTGCCCACCCCATCTTACATAGGGGGCCCTTTTCCTTTTCTCTCAGGCCACCCTATTCTCATACATCGAGAATACGTAATTTTACTGTTTCCTTGTTTTATTAGACTTTTTCAAATAGTAAGGGCCATGACAGCAAAACTTTGTCTACTTAATTTACTTCTGTATACCCAGGATTACTCTGTGTTAATAACTTAACTAAGTGCACTGAAAAGTATTTGTGAATTAGTGAATGAGACTGCCTAATGGCAACCTGTGTATGACTGGGGAAGTGCCCTGTGTTCATAAAGATACAGTCGCAGATCTTAAATGACAGCACCTGAGAAGTCCTCCTGTCTCCTACTTTCTTTCTTCTTTGCTCAAATTTCACCGATTATCCACATGACCCAGGCTATTGTAAAAGTACACACTCTTCCAGCATTTCAAGAATTTGAAGTAATATATCTATGACTTAGCCATGACTCAGACATAAATTCGAATGTCCTCTGAAGCCATGTGTAATTCTGGATCTGCTAAGTTTTTGAAGTGTCTGTGGTTGGTTGTATATGAGGCATTCCATGAGATTTTGTGGGTATTACCTTTGGGCAGGCCAGTGGGCTCAAGGAAGGAATGAGGGAAAAGGGAAGAGGAGAGCCAATTTTGGACACAGAAATATCTCTTGACTTGTCAGCCAGTATTCGTTGTTTTTTGTTGTTGTTGTTGTTTATCTCCTCTTTGAGCTCCTCAGCAGCCTCTTTTATGAAAACAAGAGTTTGTTGAGGGAGTATTAGATTAGGCTTGCAAGATTAAAGCATGAGTATTACTAGGTTTCATTTTACCAGGACTTCTAGAAATAAACTCAGTTATCATTGTTCTTATAATAAAAGTATTTTGTTAATTTTTTACAAATTTGGGCACTGTGAGTATATAGAAGAGAACAAACAAACATTCATTTTAGCCACTCCCACTTGACTTCTGAGAGCATGATCCCCAACATCCTATCTCTAGCACTTAAGTAGTGTGGGCAGATGATGAATGCACAACATTGTTTACTAAATAACCTATACATTGCCGATATCCAAAAATTGGTGTATTCCTTTCTTTGTGTACCTAAATGTATATTAAGAGCTGTGGCTGACTAGGTTATAGGCATAAGTGGGTAGTGCATTGTCTCTAGAGTTTAATGACAATAGTAAGACCAACTAAAAGTGGGTCTACTTTTCATTATCACTATGCTTGGTCAATTCTAGAAAATGACAGTGATGCAGTTCCCACCCTCAGCCACACCCACTCCCATTACCCCACCTAGTACCCCAAAGGTAAAGAGCACACTGTATGTTAAATTTTATCCCAAGGATTTTAAGTAACATTTTATCATAAGCAATTTCCAACTGAAAACTTTTACAACTTCTGGTGAAAGCACATGACCCTGTATCTCAATCATCTTGAAAGTGTTCCTGATCTTTGAATCTCTCTTGTGGGATTTTTAAGGGCAACATAAAACACAGATAAAAATTTAAGGGAAATGATGTGCATACTTGCATGAGTAACAGAAGAACTGTAGACATAGATTAAACATTGAATGCTGCAGATATAAGCCAATTAATCATGGTATACTTATGTAAGGTGGGCTTTTATGTAGAAATTAAAATTATATTTATGCAGGCTTTTAAAATGGAGCATAGAACACTCAATATTTTCTTAAGTGGATCTGAATATGAAGCATCTACTGACTGGAAGCACATACAGTAGAGAACATAGAAAATAAAAACACAGAAAAAAAATAGGTTCACTGAGAAGGACGATTTTGGAATTATTTAGGAAAGTATAGATTATGGCTACAGTAACAGTGTATTTCTGGGAACTAAATTTTGGATCAAAAATCTAACCTTAAGATGCAATTATTATAAGTGTATTAAAATACAGTTATAGAAAATTTGAAGAATGACATAATGAAATGCAGTTGGTGAGTCAAGTGTGCAAAATTCTTGCTCAGTCTCTTGATGGCTTTTGTGACTCTTCTCACAAAACCTATAAGGTGCCAAATCCACTCCAGCTTCATGGATTGGCATTGCTTTCTCATTAAGGGGAGCCAGGAGAGAAAGCCTCTTACTTGGCTAAAGTAAAGGCAAAGGTGAGTGTTATTCATTCAGGAAATGAATCAGCCAACCAAGCTAACTCTATAAACTCTCAGTAGGTTTATAATAGCCCTAGTCTGATTTTCTGTTATACTATTGCCTTTATGTTGAGGTGCTTCTGATTTTTCTAATTACTTTTCATTCTGGTTTATCTTCAAGATCTGTCAGCAAATTCCCTTTGTTAATGTTCTGAACTCAAATTTTCAGAAATGATCAGAATTACTGACTTTTTAATTTTTATTGAAATAGTTGATGAGGTGGCACTAGTGGTAAAGAAATTGGCTACCAATGCAGAAGAAATGAGAGACGTGGGTTCAGTCTCTGGGACAGGAAAATCCCTTGGAGGAGGGCATAGCAACCTACTCCACTATTCTTGCCTGAAGAATCCAGGCAAGATGGACAGAGAAGCCTGGTGGACTGTGGTCCATAGGGTCGCAAAGAGTTGGACACAACTGAAGCAATTTAGCATGCACTCAATGTTATGTTCAGAGAAGGCAATGGCACCCCACTCCAGTACTCTTGCTTGGAGAATCCCATGGACGGAGGAGCCTGGTGGGCTGCAGTCCACGGGGTCACTAAGAGTTGGACACGACTGAGCGACTTCACTTTCCCTTTTCACTTTCATGCATTGGAGAAGGAAATTGCAGCCCATTCCAGTGTTCTTGCCTGGAGAATCCCAGGGACGGGGGAACCTGGTGGGCTGCCGTCTATGGGGTCGCACAGAGTTGGACACTACTGAAGCGACTTAGCAGCAGCAGCAGCAGCAGCAATGTTATGTTAGTTTCACATATACTACCTAATGATTTGATATTTGCATACATTATGAAATGATCACATGGTAAGTCTAGTAGCTTTCTGTTCCCATACAAACTTATTGTGATCTTATTAACCATATTTCTTACACTACATATTACTTCCCCGTGACTTTTTTTTATTTAACTGAAAGTTTGTATTCTTAATCCCATACATCTGTTTCACCCTCCACCTTTTTACCTGGAACCTCCTCCTCCCCAACCACACTTTTTGTACTACCTGTTTGTCCTCTGCATCTCTGAGTCTGTTTTCGTTTTTAGATTCCACATGTAAGTGAGATCCTGTGGTATTTGTCTTTCTCTGACTGATTTAGCATCATAGCCTCTAGATCCATCCATGTTGTCACAACGGCAAGATTTCATTATTTTATGGCTGTGTGTTTGTGTACACTACATCTTCTTTATCCATTCATCTGTCAATGGACACTTAGATTGCTTCCATATCTTAGCTACTGTAAATTTATCTACAGTGAACACTGGAGTACATATGTCTTTTCAAATTAGTGTTTTTGTTTTCTTTGGATAAATATTCAAGAGGTAGACTTGCTGAATCTTATGACAGTATTTGGCAGTTCCTCCCTCGTAGCAGGGTTCCATCACAGCTCAGTCAGTGAAGAATCTGCCTGCAGTGCAGGAAACCCTGGTTTGATCTCTGGGTCAGGAAGATCCCCTGGAGAAGGAAAAGGCAACCCAATTCAGTATCCTTGACTGGAAAATCTCATGGACGAAGGAGCCTGGTGGGCTGCAGTCCATGGGGTTGCAAAGAGTCAGGCATGACTGGACTGACTAACATTCCAATTCACTTCACTTCATGGCAGTTCTACTTAAAAATTTCTGAGGAACCGCCATACTGTTTTCCTCAGAAATTTTACAGTTTACATCCCCACGAACAGAATAATACCCATCCTCACCAACAATGTTACTTGTTATAATTTTGATGACAGCCATTCTGAGAGATATAAGGTGGTATCTGATTTTGGTTTTGACTTACATTTCCCTTATGGTTAGTAACACTGGACATCTTTTCATATCACTACTGGCCATCAGTGTGTCTCTGGGAAAATGTCTGTTCAGCCCCTGCCCATTTTTTATGTGGATTGTTTGTTTAATTGATGTTGAGTTGTAGGAGTCCTTTGCTATTTTAGACATTGTGTATTTGTACTCAGTTGCTCAGCTGGGTTCGACTCTTTCTTTGCAATCCCATGGGCTGTAGCCCATCAGGCCCTTCTCTCCGTGGGATTGTCCAGGCAAGCATACTAGAGTGGGTTGCCATTTCCTCCTCCGGGGGATCTTCCCGACCCAGGGATGGAACTCATGCCCCTTATGTCTTCTGCATTGGCAGATGGGTTCTTTACCACTGTACCACCTGGGAAGCCCACCCCTTATGAATATATTGCTTGAAAATACCTTCTCCCATTCCGTAGTTGTTTTTTAGTTTTGTTGATAATTACCTTCACTGTAAACAACATTTTCATTTTGGTGAATAATAAATCCCATTTGTTTTTGCTTTTGTTGCCCTTGCCTGAGGAGACATATCAAAACAAATATTCGTAAAGCTGATGACGATCCTACTGCCTGTTTTCTTAGAGTTTTATGGTTTCAGATCTTATATATAAGTCTTCAGTCCATTTTGAGTTTACTTTTATAGAATTTATTTTTGTAGATGGTGTTAGAAATAGTTCAGTAGGATTCTTTTGCATGTAGCTGTCTATTTTCTCCAGCACCATTTATTGATGAGGGAGTCTTTTCCCCATTATGTATTCTTACCTCCTTTGTCATTGGTTGAAAGTGAAAGTGTTAGTTGTTCATTTTTTTTTTCCCCCAAGATTGTTTCAGCTTTTCAGATTCTTTTATGTTTCCTTTCAGATTTTGGAATTATTCTAGATTTGTGAAAAATGCCATTGTATTTTGATAGGGATTACATTTAATCTGTATATTACTTTGGGTAGTATGGTCATTCAAAAATTATTAATTCTTTGAATGCAGAAGCATAGTATATCTTTCCACTTCTGTGTGTTTTCACATTTTTTTATCAGCATCTTAAAGTTTTCTGAGTATATCTTTTACCTCCTTGGTTAGATTTATTCCTATATATTTTATTTTTTGATGCTAAGTAAATGGGATTATTTTCTTAATTTCTCTTTCTGCTAGTTCATTTTTAGTATATAGAAACACCACAGATTCTGTATATTAATTTTGTATCCTGCAACTTTAGTAAATTTATTTATGAGTTCTATTAGTTTTTTGGTGGCGACTTTAGGATTTTCTGTGTTTGATATCATGTCATCTGCAGTCAATGTCAGTTTTTATTCTTCCTACCTGTTTAAGGTTGTTTTATTTTGTTGCCTGATTGCTATGGCTAGGACTTGCAATACAGTGTTGTAGGAAAGTAATAAGCATGGGCATCCTTGTCTTGTTCCTATTCAAATACTTGCAGCTTTTCAGTGTTGAGTATGATGTTTGCTATATGTTGTCATATATGGCCTTCATTATGTTGAGATATGTCCGCTCTATACCTACCTTGTTGAGGATTTTCATTGATTGGACACAGAGTTCACTCAGGTTTTCCATAAAATGTTATGGAATGTTTCTAAAGCTTTTCCTGCATCTGTTGAGGTAATCATATGATTTTTTCCCCCAATTTATTGATGTGAATATCGATTCACTTGTGCATGTTGAACTATCCTTGCATCCCAATGTTAAATCCTGCTTGATCATGATGTCTGATCCTTTTCATGTATTGTTGAATTTAGTTTGCTAATATTTTGTTGAGCGTTTTGTATCTATGTTCAATCAGTGATATTGACCTGTAATTTCTTTTTTGTGGTGTCTTGGTCTGTTTTTGCTATCAGACTGGTGTTGGCCTCGTTCTCTGAGGCCAACATCACCTGAATACAAGGAAGGAATGCATCAAAAAGCAAGCAACCAAACCAGTTGTTTTAGGTGTAAGGTTGCTTTTTCTTGTTCCTTCGTTTAGGAACATATTTCTCTGTCTCATTTTACCTCATTCTCTGTGGTTATTTCTGTGTATTAGTTTGTTGGTTACTTTTCACAATCTTAGAAAATGCCTATGTAGGAGATGTCCTATGAGGCTCTACAGTATACTCCCCTCTGGTAATTAGCTGTATATGCTCTAGGGGTACCCCCTATTGGACTGCATGGGCCCTTCTGTTGTTGCATGGCCAACTACTATGCGTGTGCCAGTGGGTGAGGCTGACCCCTGTCCTGGTTAGCTGCCAAACCCTGTTTTGTTTGGTGGTTGCTGATCTGCTGGTTGGGTCTGAGTCCTAATATGGCTTGCTGCATGGCCTGGGGAATCCTGGTGCTGGTACCAGTCCAGTGGTGTGTGGGGCTCTGTCCCAGAGTGGCTGGTTGTGGGATCTTGGGGGTCCTGGGACTGGCGCTGGTCAACTTATGGTTGGTAAGTCCCTGGGGCTTATAGGTTAGACAGAGGACTCCAAATGGCTACAGTCAGTGAGAGTCCCAGTTGCCTCCTCCTTTTCCAAGAGGTGCTCCAAGGTTAGCAAGTGGCTCTAACCCAGGCTTCATTCCAATTACTGCCTACTGAGACTTGGAGTGTGTGTTTTGCACATGCCCTTTAAAAGCAGAGTATTCGTTTCTTATAGCTCCCTTGCTGTCTTGTATGCAAGTCTCACTGGCCTCCAGTGTCAGACTTCTGGGAGCTAATGTTCCAAGTGCAGGACCTCCTCAGGCTGGGGAGCATGATGTGGAGCTCAGACCCCTTGCTCTTTGGGGAGCGTAGTTATGATTATCCCTCTGTTTGTGGGTTGCTAACACAAGGGTATAGGTCTTAACTATGTCTGTACACCTCCTCCTCTCTCCTTGTGATTTCTTCTTTTTCTTTTACTTTAGCTGTGTAAAATCTCTTCTGCTAGTCTTCAAATTGTCATTGTAGAGAGTTGCTCTGTAAATAGTTGGAGTTTTGTTGTGCCCATGAGCTCAGAGTCTTTCTACACTACCATCTTGGCCACAACTTATGTTTTAGTGTTTGAAATATCAGCTTCATATTTTCCCACTATTTAAAAAAGCTATTGCTGTTAGAAGAACAGTCAAATGATTAATAATCAAGTATTGTTTAAATAGGTTTTAGCTTATGGGACAGAGTAACTGAAATGTATATTCCCAATCTTAACAAAATTCTGAATGTTTTTGCTTGATTATTAGAAGTTCTATATAGTTTCCATTGTAGCACCTTCATGGTTTCTCTTTTTTGTTATTGTTTGTTAAAAATGTTCTTGCCCTCCAAACTCTAAAAGACAGAAAATGTGTCTTTTTCACTTTCATATTTCACACTGCAGCATGTTGCCTAGAACTTATTTTTAAATGAGTTAAAATAACCCTGAATTATGATTAGGATAAAGTTTTAAGAACTTCTTTGTGTTATATAAATCTGTTTACTGTTTGAGGATTTTTAGAGCAAGAAAAAAAGTTTGACACTTGGGCTAGAAGAAAGTGAAGTCGAAGATCTCCTGGCCAATTAAGTTGGTATATAAATTAGAACCTGGCTTTTAAAGATATGCTATTATTTTGCTGTCTTATCAAAATTCCTGGAATATTGGAATGTTGGCAGAAGGGAAAAAATCTCTTTTTATTCCCAAATCCCTATGTCTATAGTCACTACCTTTACTGACTTACCTTGAGGATTGTAAATATCCTCTTAAAAATGAAATGTGGCTGAAAGGCATACTATTCTGTTACTTTAAAGATAAAGCATAGATTTAAAAAATCTTTTATATAAAGCTTTGTACAAAAATATCACAGAAGAGAGGCTGAAGAGTTAAATGCAGGAGAGAAAGGCATGGTTCAATTTATTGATATAGATATACTACAACCAAGGTGTAAACAAATATGAACATGCCATTTCCATGATTAAAATATTTCAAAGGTTTCCCCGTTATTTTAATGAATGAAGTTTAAAATATTTTTACATGGTCATGAGGCTTCACATTACTCAGCCCCAGTTGACCTCACTCACAGCAACCTCTGCCATTCTCCTCTTCTCTCTCTGTCTTTCATTAAGACAGGTCTTCTTTTATATCCTACAATGGGCATGCTACCTCCTACTCCAAGTTTGTTGCAAACACAAGTTCTTTTTTTGGACTTCTCCCAGCATCACCTGTATGGATGCATATACTTATTCTCATCTGAATCCCTAGACCCAGATCCCCATAGGATGTGAACTGTAGCACCTTGCGCTCTTCTTTCAAGCATGTATCACAGTTGTAAACAAATTGTGTTGTTATTTAGAGTTAATTGTCTATTCTCTCCATAATAATGTCGATTCTAGGAAGGTAACAACTGTGTCTGTCTGGATCATTTTTGTCTGTGGTTTTAAATGCCAGGCAAATAGTAAATGCTTATATGTAAAATAGAGAAAGTTATAGCCTTTATTTTGTAGAAGAGTTATAAGGAAGAAATGAGACAATCTGTGTCAAGAGTTCAGCAGACTTGTTTGAAGACATGTAGAGCCCTGGATTGGAGAAGGCAATGGCAGCCCACTCCAGTACTCTTGCCTGGAGAATCAGGGACGGGGCAGCCTGGTGGGCTGCCATCTATGGTGTCGCACAGAGTTGAACACGACTGAAGTGACTTAGCAGCAGCAGAGGCCTGGATTATTGGTGGAGTTGGTAAAGCTTCACCAATACAGTCTGGACAGCTCTCCTCCCTCTGATAAAACATCAGAGGGCAGGTTTTATGGGCCACTTCCTCTTTTTTCCTTGCTCACTTTTTTCGTTGAAATGTATTTGACATACAACATTGTGTAAATTTAAGCTTTGCAATGAACTAATTTGACACATTTATATATTATGATTGCTGTTGCAATGGTAATTAGCACCTCTGTCATGTCACTTAACTATCCTTTCTTTTGAGTGGTTAGAATGATTAAGATGTAGTATCTCAGCAATTTTCATGATTATAATCAGATCAGATCAGATCAATTGCTCAGTCGTGTCTGACTCTTTGCGACCCCATGAATCGCAGCACGCCAGGCCTTCCTGTCCATCACCAACTCCCAGAGTTCACTGAGACTCACGTCCATCGAGTCAGTGATGCCATCCAGCCATCTCATCCTCTCGTCCTCTTCTCCTCCTGCCCCCAATCCCTCCCAGCCTTAGAGTCTTTTCCAATGAGTCAACCCTTTGCATGAGGTGGCCAAAGTACTGGAGTTTCAGCTTTAGCATCATTCCTTCCAAAGAAATCCCAGGGCTGATCTCCTTCAGAATGGACTGGTTGGATCTCCTTGCAGTCCAAGGGACTCTCAAGAGTCTTCTCCAACACCACAGTTCAAAAGCTTCAATTCTTCGGCGCTCAGCCTTCTTCACAGTCCAACTCTCACATCCATACATGACTACAGGAAAAACCATAGCCTTGACTAGACGAACCTTTGTTGGCAAAGTAATGTCTCTGCTTTTAAATATGTTGTCTAGGTTGGTCATAACTTTCCTTCCAAGGAGTAAGCGTCTTTTAATTTCATGGCTGCAGTCACCATCTGCAGTGATTTTGGAGCCCAGAAAAATAAAGTCTGACACTGTTTCCACTGTTTCCCCATCCATTTCCCATGAAGTGATGGGACCAGATGCCATGATCGTTTTCTGAATGTTGAGCTTTAAGCCAACTTTTCCACTCTCCACTTTCACTTTCATGAAGAGGCTTTTTAGTTCCTCTTCACTTTCTGCCATAAGGGTGGTGTCATCTGCATATCTGAGGTTATTGATTATAATACAACCTTGTAAATTTCACTATACTGTGTATTAGATCTGCAGGACTAACTACTCATTTCAAGTTTATACCTTTGAACAGAATCATACAATTCTAGCCCCTGGTAACCACCATTTTACTCTGTTTTTACAAGTTTGGCTTTTTTAGATTCCACGCAGAGGTGGTAGAATACAGTGTTTGTCTTTTTCTGTCTGACTCACCTTTTCTTCAAGGTCCATCCATGTTGGTACAGATGGCAGGATGTTCTTACCTTTCATGGCTGAATAATAGCCTATTGTATACGTATATGCCACATCTTCTTTATTCATTCATCCATTGATGGATATTCGGTTGTTTCCATATCTTGGCTGTTTGTGAGTAATGCTGCAGTAAACATGGGAGTGCATATATCTCTTTGGTATCCTGTTTACATTTCCTTTGGGTGTATATTCATCATTGGAATTGTGGATCACGTGGTGGATCTAATTTTAATTTTTTGGAGAAACTTTCATATTTTCCATAATGGAGCACTTTCTAATTAGTTTCTTTCTAATCATGAAAGGTATAGAGTGGTCACTTCCTTCTTATCATGTTTCTCGCCATCATGATTGCATCACCATCAAGACTCTCACCAGCCTAATGAAATCCAAAAGACATTAATAATAATTTGACATTTGAGCATTTATGTTATGCTGGACCCTATCTTAAGTGTTGTAAATGTATGAACTTAATTCCCAAGTGATCCTATGAAATACAATTATTGTCATTCCTGATACTGAGAAGAGAGGTTGCCCTGATTACATAGTTAATAAACAGTAGAACTGGGGTTTGGATTTACAGAGTGTATTTTTAGTGGGCATGCTTTCACCACCATGCTGTGCTGAGGAAATGGTTCTGAAGGCAACTCTGTTGTTCATTGCACAAGAGTTTTATCCTCTCTCCTTATCACATACCAAAAGAAAAAGAAATGTATGTTGAAATCAGGCAGCTGTCCCAGTTTGACTGAAGGTGACCTCATCTTCCTAGGTTTTGCTCAGTCGAGGTTATCCTGCCACCAAAACAGAAACAAAAAATACAAGGCCTGTTACGTCTAATAAGACATCAAAGATGTTCCGTAAAATTCTCCAACCACTCACTTTCTAGTTTAGAACTGGGGAAAAAGGTAGTGTCCATAGTAAATGGAAATGACCCTCTACTCACATAGAAAACAGGGGAGAATGTCAGGGGAAGAAGAGAGACGAGATAAGAAATCTTGGATTAGAGGACAGCAGACAGTGAGAGTCAGCTGCAAATATGAGCTATGGAGAATGGAGACCAACTCTACAGAAAGGATAGACGTAGATGCAGTAAATGGTGCTCCTCAGATGCCTTTAAGGAGCACCATTTAGGGAAGAAGTTGAATACTAAAATATGAAGACAGTTAACTCAGAGAAGTTGTAGGATTTCAACCCTACACCATGTAAAAGGAACAAATTAAAGTTTTCTTTGAAAGTAAAAAGCACCCAAAACAACCTTGGTTGGAAGTGCTGTATCTTAACAATGTTAAGTAACAAGGTAGCACCAAACTTCCATTTAAATTATTTATCAGTGATAAAGTAGCACTAATCAGAATATGAATTTTTAATGTTCACTGTTGAATGTTCTATAATTCTCCACATTATGTCTTTGATGACAACATTGGCTGAAAATGAAAAGTTCCACATTATCCCAATATTGTTACTCAGATACTTCTTTGTAATTTGTATTTTTCTTCAGATAATCTTAGTTACAAGTGATGTACCTGTTATCTTTGTCGTGCTTTATTCTTCAAGGTAGCTGGGAATTGATGACCTACACCTAATTAAATTGAAATGTTTCTAAGAAAAAAAGCTAAGCAAGTTTCTAAGAAGTTGCCTTAATGTAAGTGGCTGTTCATTGTCTTTTTTTTTTTTTTTTAAGTCAAATGGTCTCCTAGTTGACAAATTCTTCCAGACATATACATGACAAAAGTGTAGGATGCTACTAGAATAACTTCTTTTCAGGCTATGAATAATGCTAAGCAGAATCCTAAAACAGGAAGTAAAGGTAGCATTTAATATGCACACAGCAGCATTAAAAATTCAATTCAGATGTAATCTACTGCAGCACTATATGTTGGCCTATAAAAGTTGCATGCAAATATAGTTTTATAGATTCAATGAAGAGTTGTTAGTTTTAACTGAGTTTTAACAACTAGACCACATAAAATCTATGGTCTTATCTTTGGCTAGAGAATATGATCTAGTCTCAAAATGACTAATCTGTTAAATTCAGTAGTTATTTATTCAGTGCCTTGTGTTGGGGCAACACATACATCAGCGACATGCAAATGTTGGATTGCTTTGCAACGAACCCTTTCTTGTGTGTAATGACTTTATCTAAGGAGAAAATTAGAAATTAGGGGAAGAGAAATGAAGCAATTTGAATGTCATAGAGACTCAGAAGCCTCAAAAAAAATTCTGATTTTTATTAATTTTACTCTTTGGTGGGAAGTTATCTATTTCTTCTCTATCTTTAGTCGCTAAGTCGTGTCCAACTCTTGCAACCCCATGGACTATAGCCTGCCAGGCTCCTCTGTCCATGGGGATTCTCCAGGCAAGAATTCTGGAGTGGGTTGCCATTTCCTTCTCCAGGGGATCTTCCCAACCCAGGAATTGAACCCAGGTCACCTGCATTGCAGGCAGATTCTTTACCAACTGAACTATGAGGGAAGCCCATGTACTTCTTGAAGTCTAGCGATTTTAAAGTCTATAGAAGCCTGGTGTTGAAACAATATACTATTAATGACACAAAAAGTACATCAAAAGAAATATTATCAAAAACTGTTTCAAAATCTGGTTTTCATTTCCTAAGTGGAGGAAAAACAAAAACAAAGCATAAATTAGATCTTGATTTCTGGCATAGATATGCAATGGCATATATTTTGACTTCGTATATTACTAGGAAAATGTTCTGCCCTTATAATCATTTGTGAATTTTTCACAAGTAAAAAATTTTGCTTCAGGGTACTTGTTTTAATTTTGTTGTTGTTGTTGTTCACTCACTAAGTTGTGTCTGACTCTTGGTGACCCCTTGGACTGCAGCACACAAGGCTTCCCTCTTCTTGACCATATCCCAGAGTTTGCTCAAACTCATGTGTACTGAGTCAGTGATGGCATCCAACCATCTCATCCTCTGTTGTCCCCTTCTCCTCCTGTCCTCAATCTTTCCCTGCGTTGGCGTCTTTTCTGATGAGTCAGCTCGGCTTTCTCATCAGGTGGCCAAAGTATTGGAGCTTCAGTGTCAGCCCTTCCAGTGAATATTCACGGTTGATTTCCTGTAGGATGACTGGTTTGATCTGTTTGCTTTCCAAGGGACTCTTGAGAATTTTCTCCAGAACCACAATTCTAAAGCATCAGTTCTTCGGCATTCAGTCTTTTTTATGGTCCAGCCCTCACATCTGTACATGACTACTGGAAAAACCATAGCTTTGGCGATACGGACCTGCAGATACCTTTTGGCTGATCAATGCCCTTTCATACTCTGCAGATATTTGTTATCCTACTGCTTTGGACTTTCTGGAAATTCATTGTGTCTGCATGACTTGTGATTGGCAAAATGTAGATGGATAGCACGGATCCCAGAAATGAGCCTGAAATGATATGCATATTAAAGTTTGAAACAAGGAGATATTTTCCAAATTGATGGTCCCAAACCATTGTCACTTGGGGATCCTCTGATACTAGAGATTCACTGGCCCTTCCCCACACCTAGTGAATCAAAATCTGTAGGGTGGTGGTGAGACTAGGGCATCTGTTTTGCTGTCCTCATTAAGCTCCTCAAGTGAATATCATGCACAGCGAGGGTTGCAAGCTACTAGCTTACATAGTTGACAGCTGTACAGAACTTTATAATTTACAAAGCATGTCACAGTTTTTTAATCTCACTTAATCTGGTATGATGGACATCAGTGCTATGTTATAGACAAAGAATTCAAGCTTTAAGAGAGGTTAAATGATGACCTAATAATGTACATCCTAACTTTAAGTCTAGGCTTCTGATAAAAAATCACTGGCTCTTTTACTTTTTGACTTATTTGGGGGCCATAATATACATACAGGAAAAAATGGCAATGCCATTAGCGTACAGCCCAGTGAATTTTCTCACACTGAGCGCATCTGTGTAGCCAGCCACACAAATGCCCTCCTCTGTTCTCCTCCAATCACTAATTACCCTCATGAGAGCAGTTACTATGCTGACTTCAAACAACATTGGTGGGATTCATCTACTGTCGCATGATTTCGATGAATAGGATCACCCATTATAGACTCAATTGTGTAAGCCTGCTTTTAAGGATCATCACATATGTGAGACTGATCCGTGTTGTATTGTACAGCAATGATGAATTTACCCTCATTGGTTATAGTGTTTCTTTGTGTGAATATATGACATAATCATTCTAGTACTGGTGGAAATTTCCATAGTTTCAGTTTTTATCTGAGTCCAGCAGAACTCTCAACATTCTAGTGCACATCTTTGGTGAACAGATACACATTTTTATTGGGTATGTACCTAGGAAAATCCTACGCTTTCAAATTATAATTTTTCAATTGTAAGTTGGCAGAAATCACCTCTAGCTTTTCCCTTCCAAACCTTTCTTTTCTTTTAGTTATTATAATCCTTACCACCACTCCTAACTTCATTAATCAAAACTTCTCTGAAACAAGAAAGAGGCAAATTAATTTACTCTAAGACATAGCATGTCTATTAATTCCAGATTTATTTCAAAGGATAGTATCTTGATTCAAGGGACAACTTTCTGATTGTTCAGGGCATAGACCATCATAGGCATATCTAAGCAAATGGTTTTATCTTATTTTGATACAGAGTTTTGTTTAAAATTTTTTTTGAACACAATGTTATAAGGAAACACAAAATGAGTAATATGAGTAATTAATTGATTACTCACCAAGTAACCATTGCTTGACTGTGTGTACTTGCATAGATTTACTAATCCCCTTAGGTCCCAGCACCATTCTACCAGATACCACTGGTCAGAGTATGTCAACCTGCTCAAAGAGTGTGTTCATATAGTTTCTGTTACAGCATCAGTGTCCCTCCTTCAGGTGTTTGATTATCTGGGATGCTTTTCTGTGAATCCTCAGGATGCTATGGGACTTCGCTATGATTCTGTTGCATGGACCCTAGATCCTTAGCTTTAAGGTTCACTGATATCATTAAGTCAGAGTAAGTATTTCCTCGTGTCTTTATCCATGGAGTGGGAAGGGAGGTGAGGTTGATTAATAACAAGTGCATGGGTTTTTCAATAGGACAAGTGGTTGCTTCTCTAGGCCTTAGTTTTCTCAGGTATGAAATTGGTATAATATTTCCATTAGCTTAAATAATATAATAGATACCATGAAGTTAATACAAATATTTGGTGCTGAATAAGTGGTCTTATTAATAGCTGCTAAAGGTCAGGGACTATGTCTTATTTATCCCTAAAATAATATTTGGTAGGAGGTATCTTATAAATTTTTAAGGGAACTTATGATTTATATAAGTCCTGCTGGTTGGGGGATAATATTTGAGTGAAAGAGGATGCTCCATTCTCTCTGGCCCCTATTCCCTTCTGTATGAATGCTGAATTACTAACAAAACTATAAAATCTGTCTTTATGTTCTCCAAATCTATTCCTGGTAGGGAGAAACTTCTCAGGTAACAGCATCACAGGTAGGGGATTCAGGTAGGTTTAGGCTGTATTTGCAAAAGAGTCAGAGCATATTATAGAAGTGCAGAAAGAATTATGTTAAGGATGTTATCATTAAGGAACATAAATTATATTTAAATTCAGCTTTGTCTGAATCCTCAGGTCTCCATCTGATCAAGCATATTAATAATACCAGCTGAACTTTTTTAATTGCTTTTCATCTCCTGGTCTAGGCTTCAATGTTAGCTATTTATTGCTTCTGAATGGTAGGTACTGTCACATACAGCAAATGGATACAGGCCTTCATTTAGGAAGTGATCATCAATAGACATTCACTGTGCTTCTAGCATAGTGAGTCTGAATACCATCATCAACACCATTGGCAATTCTAACAAAAGTGCCGACAGTTCCACCATGGATGGCATGACCAATTGCACCACAAATACTAACAATTCAGCACCCCTAACAATTCAGCACCTAACACCACCAGCAATTTCATCACTAGTACCGATAGCAACTTCAAAACCAATATTCAAAGTGATGCTAAAGGTCAACAGATATGCTGGGTTCTGGGAGCCCACATAGACAAAACATGATCTATGACTTTACTGTGTACCTGGCTTGATGGAGGAAGTACAAAGTTGGCACTATTTGATCCTACTTGGCCTGCATGGCCCCATATGTCCTTCATCTTGAGATACCTCGCCACTCTGCTCTTCAGATATTGTTTGATAGCCACATTAGCTTACTAAAAATACCAGGGTTTTTCCTACTTAAAGACATTTGCGTCTGCTGTGCTCTCTTCCTGGTATAGTTTGTCTGTGATCTTTACAAGTTGAAATACTTCATACACTTAAATTCTTAGCATAAATACCACTTCCCAAGAGAAACCTTCTCTAGCCTTCCCTCTCCATTAGGACAGCAGGGAAAATAGTTTGTAATTTACATAGTTGATCAGCATTTGACGTAAATGAGTATCTAGCATGATGCTCACAAGTAGTTATTAGTAGCAATGGTAAAGAACAGAACTGGACAGGTGATCCATTTGACTGGAAATAAGGGACCAGATTGAATATGAAACCAAAGTCCAGGAGACTAGACAGACTCACAAGAGAAAGAGGTTTCAGATCAGAAATTGGGAGGCAAAGCCTAGAACAGTTAACATGAACCACAGAGAAAAAAGCTCTAGACCAGCTCTGAGCCCTTGGGTAGGTGCTGGATAGTTAAAATAGTGTGGCTGGCGAATGGAACACAGTGTATAAAATGTGCAAGTAGCAAAGGGAAGAGCATATAATGAACTACTTCTGACATAACTGAGCCTGAGGGGGAAAATAAGCAGTCATTGATGAGAGTGGCTGTTAATAACCATTATGTGTCATGGCCCTTTCAAGAAATCTTCTGTACCTTTCTAATTTCCTTTTATCTCCTTCTCCTCCTTGGGCTTATAGGCTATGGGTGCAAAGTTATTATGGAAATGTGGACTTGAAATTTCCAATCATGTTTATTGTAACTGCTTCCTATGAGTCTAGATAGAAAGAGTAAGTATTTAGTCAACAGTCCTATTTTTGTTAAAAGTTAGAAATTATCCAACACACTTTGCATAAAATACCACAGAAAATATTCCTAATTATTCTGGCCCACACCAGATTTTCCCCTCTTTAACTTATTCTGTGTATGAGTCAGAGTGTTAAGCTTATCTTCAATTTATCCTTGTTCCAAGTTGATTTAATATAGTGGAGTTAAGAGCAAAGATTATGGAGACAGGCCACTTGGTTTTTGAGTCTCAGCTCCAGCTCTTATTATCAGTGGAGACCTTGGATAAGTCACTTAGCCTCTCTCTGCCTTCAGTTCAGTTCAATCACTCAGTCGTGTCCAACTCTTTGCGACTCCATGGACTGCAGCACACCAGATTTCCCTGTCTATCATCAACTCCCGGAGCTTGCTCAAACTCATGTCCATTGAGTCAGTGATGCCATCCAACCATCTCATCCTCTGCTGTCCCCTTCTCCTCCTGCCTTCAATCTTGCCCAGCATCACGGTCTTTTCCAATGAGTCAGTTCTTCACATCAGGTGGTCAAAGTATTAGAGTTTCAGCTTTAGCATCAGTCCTTCCAAAGAACACCCAGGGCTGATCTCCTTTAGAATGGACTGGTTGGATCTCCTTGAAGTCCATGGGACTCTCAAGAGTCTTTTCCATTACCACAGTTCAAAAGCATCAATTCCTTGGTGCTCAGCTTTTTTTATAGTTCAACTCTCACATCCATACATGACTACTGGAAAACCATAGCCTTGACTAGATGGACCTTTGCTGGCAAAGTAATGTCTCTGCTTTTTAATATGCTGTCTATGTGGGTCATAGCTTTTCTTCCAAGGAGCAAGCATCTTTTAATTTCATGACTACATTTACCTTCTGCAGTGATTTTGGAGCTCGAAAAACTAAAGTCTTTCACTATTTCCATTGCTTCCCCATCTACTTGCCACGAAGTAATAGGACCGGATGCCATGATCTTAGATTTCTTAACGTTGAGCTTTAAGTCAACTTTTTCACTCTCCTCTTTCACTTTCATCAAGAGGCCCTTTAGTTCTTCTTCGCTTTCTGCCATAAGGGTGATGTCATCTGCATATCTGAGGTTATTGATATTTCTCCCGGCAATCTTGATTCTAGTTTGTACTGTATACAGCCTGCAATTTCACATGATGTACCCTGTGTATAAGTTAAATAAGCAGGGTGGCAATATACATCTTTGACATACTCCTTTTCCTATTTGGAACCAGTCTGTTGTTCCACGTCTGGTTCTAACTGTTGCTTCTTGACCTGCATACAGATTTCTCAGGAGGCAGGTCACATGGTCTGGTATTCCCATCTCTTGAAGAATTTTCCACAGTTTGTTGTGGTCCACACAGTCAAATGCTTTAGTGTAGTCAATAAAGCAGAAATAGATGTTTTTCTGGGAGTCTCTTGCTTTTTTGATGGGCCAATGGATGTTGAAAATTTGATCTATGATTCTTCTGCCTTTTCAAAATCCAGCTTGAACATCTGGAAGTTCATGGTTCATGTACTGTTGAAGACTGTCTTGGAGGATTTTGAGCATTACTTTGCTAGCGTGTGAGATGAGTGCAATTGTGCGGTAGTTTGAGCATTCTTTGGCACTGCCTTTTTTTGGGAATGGAATGGAAAGTGACCTTTTCCAGTCCTGTGGCCACTGCTGAGTTTTCCAAATTTGCTGGCATATCGAGTGCAGCACTTTCACAGCATCATCTTTCAGGATTTGAAATAGCTCCACTGGAATTCCATCACCTCCACTAGCTTTTGTTCATAGTGATGCTTTCTAAGGCCCACTTGACTTCACATTCTAGGATGTCTGGCTCTAGATGAGTTATCAAAGCATCGCAATTATCTGGGTCATGAAGATCTTTTTTGTATACTTCTTCTGTGTATTCTTGCCACCTCTTCTTAATATCTTTTGCTTCTGTTAGGTCCATACCATTTCTATTCTTTATTGTGCCCATCTTTGCATGAAATGTTCCCTTGGTACCTCTGATTTTCTTGAAGAGGTCTCTAGTCTTTCTCAGCCTATTGTTTTCCTCTATTTCTTTGCACTGATCACTGAGAAAGGCTTTTTTAAATCTCTCCTTGCTATTCTTTGGAACTCTGCATTCAAATGGGTATATCTTTCCTTTTCTCCTTTGCCTTTAGCTTCTCTTCTATTCACAGCTATTTGTAAGGCCTTCTCAGACAACCATTTTGCCTTTTTGCATTTCTTTTTCTTGGGGATGGTCTTGATCACTCCCTCTGTACAGTGTCACGAACCTCCATCCATAGCTCTTCATATACTTTGCTGCTGCTGCTGCTAAATTGCTTCAGTCATGTCTGACTCTTCGCGACCCCATGGACTGCAGCCTACCAGGCTCCTCCATCCATGGGGTTTTCCAGGCAAGAGTACTGGAGTGAGGTGCCATTGCCTTCTCTGCTTCACACACTCTATCAGATTTAATCCCTTGAATCTATTTGTCACTTCCACTGTATATTCATAAGGGATTTGATTTATGTCATACCTGAATGGTTTTGCCTACTTCAGTTTAAGTCTGAATTCGGCAATAAGGAGTTCATGATCTGAGCCACAGTCAGCTCCCAGTCTTGTTTTTACTGACTTATAGAGCTTCCTTAAAGCTCTTCCTTTAAGAACTCTTCCTTAAAACTCTCTGCCTTAGTTTTAACTATTGCACTACTCTGCAAAGTGATGATAATATTCATACATAATACTAGATAAGCTGTAGAATATGACACTGAAATGAGCATGAATCATGAGAATGAATCAGTTTGAACAGTACCTGGCACATAGTAAGGGCTACACAAATATGAACTATCATGACTGAACAACTAATAACAAAACACTAGACAGGGAGTTACAAGTTTTTTGTAACTGTCTGAAGTTTACATATGAAAGTTAGAAAGTAATTGCCAAGACTCTTCTGTAAACACCACAACAGTTCAGGAAAATCAACTGGTTTCAGTCATCAGCAACATTTTCTTTATGGGTTAGAATACATCAAAGTTGGTTACAACCTCTTGAGCTTTTCCATTATATAACCTCACCTATAATAATAACTGTGTTGGTTAAGGAAATCGTTATTCAAAGGACTGAATCATCTACATGCAAATGAGTTTAGCATAATTTCCTTAAGCATAGTAATCACTAAAGAGAGAAGATTCATTTTCTTTCATAAGTCTATGTGTCTGAAACAATTTAGCAATGTAAACAGGGTTGTGGGGCAAGTCAACATTTAAAATCTCTTTGTGGCATCTTTTTACAGTAAAATCCCATCCCCAGGCAATTATCACCTACCTTAAAAAAAGTATTTCCTATGTATTTTGTCTCAAGAGTCTATATATTACACAGGAAAGTCAGTTTTCCCTTTTGAAAAAAAAATGTTTTACTTAGACTTTGTCCTGAAACTGACAATTATGTCAAAAACTTGCTATTTGGAACATCTTTGATTAAGACGAGGGCTTTCAGCGTACTTCTTTACTGTGTGACTTCCTTCAGTCTTCTCATCTTCAAACTTGCTTGTTTGTGCATCTCCAAGACATAAGCATTTGAGCACTGACACCCTAGAAAGCTAAAACAACCATTATACATGCCTTACTGTCCTAGCATAATGAACACTGTAAATGTGAGACAAAAGATAAAAAGGACACAAGGAAATAACTAAATATAGCATTTCTTTTGTGCCCTGAGTACCGCAGGTATTGGATACATTTACTTTGAGTATCTGATATTTTAATAAGTCTTTAGAGACATTTGAAGCTAGTAAACACGACTTCTCTTCATAAGACACAAAAATCATGATAAATTTTTTCAGTGTGAAAAACCTTTGGATTCATGAATTACATATTCACAATTTTGATCTAAGCTTTATTTAGATTTTATTCCCCCACCCAGGAAGTTGGTTATCTCTCTCTGACTCTGGCAGAAAACCCACAACTTGCTCCTTGTGTAAGAACACATGAGGAATAAATGTTGATGAGGGATGCTAAGTACATTTTAGTAACTCACTGATAAACCTTCCCTTATATGATTAGAGAGACTTAAAATGGGTTTGGAGAGAAAATGGGGTATTGTGTGAGAATTTTTGTGTTGTGAACAAATGATTTCTGAAGATGTGCCTTTTGTTTGTTTTCTGGCATCTTTAGAGCTTAACCTCAGTCTCATATAGTCCAGCATAGCTTTTCACAGTTACAGTTATCAGACTCCCAACATCAAACCTGGAAAATCATAGTATGTTTTAATAGAATTTCCAAACTATTTATAAAAACACTGTTTATAAAGCTGTCAGAACCTTGCTCATTCCTAAGCTATACAGAATGGTGTGTACTTAAGAGCTGCTTACTTGTATAGGCTAATGTAAGTGTTCTGAGCATGTTTAAGGTAGGCTCAGCCAAGCAGAGAATGAGATGGTAAGAATCCATTGGCCTCATAAACAAGGGAAAGGGTGTCTGTGTGTCTGCCTGTCTGTGTGAAATCACTTCCGTTGTGTCTGACTCTATGTGACCTCATGGACTGTAGCCCTCCAGGCTCCTCTGTTCATGGGATTATCCAGGCAAGAATACCAGAGTGGGTTGCCATGCCCTCCTCCAGGGGATCTTCCCAACCCAGGGATCGAACCCATGTTTCTTCTGCATTGGCAGGCAGGTTCTGTACCATTAGAATCATGTGGAAAAGGGATTCTAGGTTATTATGAAAGTGAGTAACAACTGCTGGTGGCATATTAGAAGGTACAAGTTGATGGATCTATGTTTTAAGAGGTGATGTTTGTCCTTTGAATTTTAGTGCCAGTGTTCCCAACTTGGTGGCAATCAGGACACAGGGGCATGCTCTCTGCTGATGCTCAAAGATTCCCATTAGCAATATACAGAAGCAGGTGCATTTAAAACGTAATATCCTTAGTACTTTGTACAAACTAGCAATCCTTTTTTATTGGAAGGAAATGTTTCCTCTCCTGTAATTATTCCATCTGAATATCCAGTCCTGACATTTAAAGTGAAGCATGTTCAAATTTCCCTTGAAATTTAAAATTTGTGCTAAATTAGGTTGTTTGGTGGGAAGTGAGTCTTGCATTTGTTAAGGAGAGATTTGGTTATGAAAGTTTGATTGACTTAAGGCTCTGAAAGCGGGTGAATGAAGCCAGTGGCAAGAAAATGAGAAAAAGAAGTTGGTGGGCAGGTGATTCATTGCCATTTCCTGTAGTTCCTCATCTGATGACAAAGAGCTATATAGATCCTCCGTCAAGAAATGAACTGTTTCTTTTAGGGTTCTGCAGTAACAGTGAAGCAAAATGTTAAACACTTACTAAACATGGTATCTGTATTTGTCTTCATGGTGAGACTAGTGCTAGCTTCTCTTCCTGTAGTCAACAGTAGCTGCTCAATCGAAGAATGTTGTCTGGAATTTGGAAAGACTTTTTA
The DNA here is from genome assembly GCF_055505025.1 of Bos grunniens. Lineage (NCBI taxonomy): Eukaryota > Metazoa > Chordata > Mammalia > Artiodactyla > Bovidae > Bos > Bos grunniens. The sequence goes on from NC_141170.1 coordinate 76,999,015, forward strand.
AAAATGAGATATTCCTTCCTTCTGCTTCTGGATCCTTTTCTTTTCTTTTGCCTTGATGCTTATTTATCAAACTCAAGTTATATGCCAGGAATTGTATAAGGTGCTGAAAATGCAGTTCCAAAGAACAACAACAACAAAAAATTGGTCTTTCATGGAGTGTATATTTTAATGGACAAAATAGAATCCAAGTAAATGTATTAAATAATTACACATTGTGACAAGTGACATGAAGGACCCAATCAAGTAGCTAAGTTAGGAGATAACAGTAGAGGTAGGGAGGATACGGTACTGCAGTCAGCAGAGCATCTCTGAGATGGTTACCTGAGAGATGGGCTGGAGCTGGTAGCTGTTGAAGATATGAGGGGGAGGGATCTGGGAAGAGGGAATGGCAGTGGCTGAAGTGGTGGCATCACCTTTCAGAATCTGAAAGAGAGGTAGTATTGCTAAACTGTCCCTGGCATTTGATGGTTCCACTTAGGATTCTTTGACTTTATGATGATGAGAATGTGCTACTTATTTGCAAGCATACTCCACATTTTGAATTTTTATCTTTTCCCAGGCCAGTGAAATGATATACCAAACTTTCTCTTGATGCTGGGCAGTGGCAGTGAGTAGCAGCACCCAGGCATGTGATCATGAAGGTGACAATTGATACATTTACAACCATTTTGTACCCATACAGCTATTTCGTTTTTCATTTTTAGTGCAATATTCAGTAATTTACACAAGATACTCAACATTTTATTATAAAATAGGCTTCATTTTGGCCAGTTTTGCCCAACTGTAGGCTAATGTGTTTTGAGCATGTTTAAGGTAGGTTCAGCCAAGTAGAGGATGAGATGGTTGAATGGCATCACTGACACAATGGACATTAATTTGAGTAAACTCCAGGAGATTATGAAGGACAGAGGAGTCTGGCACACTGCAGTCCAGGGGTTGCAAAGCGTCAGAGTCGGCTTAGCAACTAAACAACAGCATCAGCTAAGCTATGATGTTTGGTGTGTGTGTGTGTATGCTAAGTCATTTCAGTCATGTCTGATTCTTTGTGACCCTATAGACTTCAGCCTGCCAGGCTCCTCTGTCCATGGGATTCTCCAGGCAAGAATACTGGGGTGGGTTGCGATTTCCTTCTCCTTAGGGGATCTTCCTAACCCAGGAATCGAATCCTCATCTCCTGTGTCTCCTGCATTGCAAGTGGATTCTTTACCACTGAGCTACCTGGGAAGCATGATATTTGGTAGGTTAGGTGTATTCAGTGCAGTTTCAACTTAAGATATATTCAACTTATGATGGTTTGGCAAGGTGTAACCCCATCATAAGTCAAGGAAGATCTGTGGTGGGAAAGCAGACTGTGTCATTTCTTTCCTTTTGGTTGTCCCTAAAACAAACCTGGAAGACAATGGTTTAAGCCCTTCTCATGGACCCACTTTTGTTCCCGTGCTGGGTGGGTTTCTGACTAGGCTATCAAGATATTGCTGTCTACCCTTGTTACCAAGCCAACCCAGTGCCTACAGCCACCATATACTTGTGTAAGCACTTACTCATTCAACAATGTATTGCTGGGACTTACCAAGGCCAGATACTCTTTTCGGCACTAGGAAAACAGCAGAAGATGGATGCAGCCTGGAGTAAGTGGGGGAAAGTTGGAGAAGGCAGATGATAGAGAAGAAAAGTGAGTGTCAATGGAAAGTGCCAGGTAGAGATTTGAACAGAGAAGCGTGATAGAGGACTGGTCGGGAGGGTCAGACGGGTTCTCCATGAAGATGACACACATGAAATGTAGAGATGAGCAGACTCCAAATGACATCTCAAAGTGAGAAGAGCCTGGCAGAATTAACTGGCCCTTGAATTAGTTTGGAGGAGCTCTTGAGTTGTTCTGACTGTAGGTAATTTTCTTATATGCTATTCATTGTGAGACAGAGAACATAGAGAGCCTCAGAAATTCAAGACTTCTAATAATGACAGTGATATCATTTGTTGAGTGTGTATTATATGGCAGGTATTAGGCTGAGTGCTTTTATATGAGTTACTTTCCTAAATGCTCACAGCCCTACAAAGTAGATTTTATCTTTGCCTACATTTACAATGGAGGAAATGTGCTCAGAGCAGGGGAATGACCTGAGGTCATAAAACTTGTGAGTGTAAAATACAAGATGCATGTCCTGCCATCAGGCCTCAACCCCCAGCTAATGGACAGCTGGACGATGTACTGCTTTCCTAGGGAGTGTTTCCATTGTGTTCAGTATTGATGAATAGTTTGCTCTAGGAGGATAGAATACAGAACTAGCTCCCCACCTACATTTTTGTCTGAGGCTTCAAAATACAGCCTTGCGTCTAGGTTGAAAAGGTAAAGAATCTGTACTTTTGGTGTTTCTTAGCATGGTCACTATGGCACTTGCTCTTGAATTCCATTTGGGTGTGTGAAGAAAGTTTTAAAAAGACAATTCCTGTTCCGGAAGAGAGGTAAATATGTCAAAATATATGTCCAATAAAATTCCAGATCTACTAGATCCTGTGTGGAGTGATAGAACTCATTTTTATTTGTTGAATCTGCAAGAAAACAAGGGGATTGTCTTTCCCTCACTCCCTCCCTCCCTCCCTCCCTCCTTATTTGCTTATTCAAAATGGCCAAATTCAGAGTCACAGATGGTCATTATATTGAGAAATTCTTTACAAACAAATCATATTTGTTCCCTTCAGAGTTTTCTAGAGGTAATGGGTCAGACTTGGGGAGCTGCTGAATTGCTGACAAGTGTCCATGACTCTCACATGGTGTTGGGTTGACGTGTGATGGTTGAGAAGCATGATGTGGGCATTTTCCTCTAGTGAGAGCTTCTTCAGCTTTCTTCAGCTTTCTTCTCTGGCAGTGCTCCTCCCAAGGCTAAAGAGCATTGTATGCAGAACCGGGTGGCCCTCTGAGCACCACCTTCTGCATCCACTCTTCACCACCACCTTTTGTTGAAATGGAGTGTTATATTGCGCAGTAGCTTGTCCTCGAGATTTGGCCCGCATGCTGTCAGCAAATGAAAGCACAGGATGCTTTATTTGTGCTTTGGAAAAAATGTCTGTTATTGCTGTAGGTCTTATTGTCATCCTAAAATATATCTTCTTACGTCTCCCACAGATAGGCCACATTCTTTCTTTCCGTAAATAGCAAACAGAACGAGGAACTCTCAGCTTGACAGAAGCTTACAAAGTGAGCTTGGTCTCTCACTTACCCCATGTTTGAATTCCTTCTTCTGTATTCCCAGCAAATGGTGATGTGAGTTATCCTTGAATATTTTTTAATTAAAATAGATAATTCCTGTGTACCTTTTTCCAAACAAAGGAGTCTCCACTTAACCATTCACTTGTGTATTCATCCATCCTCCATTCAAGTCAATCATTGACCAGACAGTTGGAAGGTTTTTAATCGGTTAGATACAAAGCACTTTCCTACATGCCAGGAATTTTGTGAGGTACAGATGCAAAGACAAAAACACCTTGAAAAGATCCACACCTCATTTTCAGTAAACTTAGTTCAAAAAAAAAAAAAAAAGATACAAAATGTAGGCAGTCAGTGACACTGCAGAGTGACATTTGCCATGATGAAAATATGCATAGAGTTAATTAGGGCCATTTGTCTGCCAGAGCAGCGGTCAGAAAAAAAGTACATTCTTTGCTTTTAGATAGAACACAAGATAAGTGGTTCATCACACATGGTTTTTTGTGTTTAGGGTGTTTAAAAACTCTTTCATTAACGTACCTTTGTCAGTCTAGTCTATCTCCTGTCACCTTTACAAATGTTTTATAGTTTTTTTTATTTAAAAGTCCTCACTTTTATAGAGCTTATTTGCCTCTTTTTGATGCCGATTTAGTGCTCTTAAAATTTTATTCTTTAGACCTAGATAGCATGGAAGATAAGGTCTAAGATGAGTCTTTTTATTTCAAGGTTCTGAATACACTGAATTTAAATGAATTTCAGGGGAAAAATCAAGTACTAAAATTTTTTGTCAAGTTATTTATTACTCACTTTTACTCTGTGGGCAAAGTGTAGCACCTCAGAAGCTCACATATGCAGTAGTATCTGGTCATTCCTGATGAGAAGTTCTTATTGGGGAAAACCGTTATTCAGACCCTTATTCGGGAAAACCTCTCACTAATGAGGTTTCCCATTCCATTTTTGCTCAAAAGTTCTCCATATCTTTCAATAAAAGCTTGAGCTTCACAAAGTCTACTGACAAAGTCCATGCTAGTTCAGAGTCCCTCTGCCTTTTGCCTTTATAAGTCAGGGACTCAGCGATTTGAAAGAGACTGTTCTAGGCTGCCCCTCAGCCATTATCTCAGGTTTTGTTTTACCCCTGCCTGGTCTCCTGCACTCTTGCCTTTCTTCCTCTTTGGGGCTTTTCCTCGGCCCATCAACTATCCCCCCACTTCCAGATTCCAAAAGCCCCTCCCCTCCTTCTCCTGAAGTGTACACATTCCCTAACTTCTAAGTCCACCTCTGAAAATTTAAGACCAAATAAGAATAGGACTGAAGAATAGGAACATAAAATTTGCAAAAGTAAATGTTTCTGTAAAACTATTCCTTTTACTGTTTTCTGCCCCCCTTTAAAATACATTACTGCTGCTGCTTTTTAAAAATTTATTTCTTTTTAATTGGTGTGTTTCCCTGGTGGCTCAGACAGTAAAGAATCTGCCTGCAATGCCGGAGAACTGGGTTCGATCCCTGGGTCAGGAAGATCCCCTGGAGAAGGGAACGGCAACCTACTCCTGTATTCTTGCCTGGAGAATCCCATGGACAGAGAAACCTGATGGTCTACAGTCCATGAGATTGCAGAGTCGGACACAACTGAGTCACTCTTTCTTCTTTTCTGTTTTTAATTGGAGGATAATTACTTTACAGTATTGTGTTAGTTTCTGCCATACATGTGCCTGAACATATATATGCCTATGGCTGATTCATGTTGATGTGTGCCCTCTATTTTTTGAGTAGCTTCTCAAGCTACACCTTCCAGATCTGAATGTTTTGTGATGTTAGGTGAATTATTCTCTCCAAGCTTCAGTTTTCTTCATCTACATAGGTGAGATAGTAATACCCACTTTTGGGGGCAGTTGAGCATGAAACAAGCCCATGTTGTTTAAATACTTAGCACAGTACTTCCCTTCTTAGGCACCTTACCCCTTGAGGTCTATTAATTATACAATAATTTTAAAAAGAGACAATAACATCTCAGAGATGTAGTATTAATACATATACTGTTCTGGGTGAATTTAAAATACTTGCTTCATTGTGAACAAATGTGGAGATGAAGAGACAGTTAAGACATGAATTTATTTAGAGAGAAAACACACTCCATAGAAAAGAGTGTGGGCTATCTCAGAAGGTGAGAGAGACCTGAAATATGGCATCATTAGTTTTTCTGGGCTTGGTAATTTCCTAGGCTAATGAGAGGGATTATTCCATTTATTTTAGGGAAGAGGCAGAGATTTCCAGAATTTGGGCCACCACTGACTCTTTGACTTTTTATATTTGGTCTCAGAACTGTCATGGTGCACGTTGGTGTGCCAGTTAGATGCTGATGTATTAACAATGAGCATACGGTGAGCCTCAAGGTCTACTGTATAGTCCACCATATCGGACCTATTTGGTTCTAATCTGTTTATGTCCATGTCCTTGGGCTGTGTTACTCTTTTGAAGGTTGTGCCCTGCCCCCTTCCCTTCTGTTTCCATACTACTTAATCGCACTTATTATCATATGAACAAGGTTCAGTTCAGTTCAGTTGCTCAGTCGTGTCTGACTCTTTGCGACCCCATGAATTGCAGCACACCAGGCCTCCGTGTCCATCACCAACTCCTGGAGTTCACTCAAACTTACGTCCATCGAGTTGGTGATGCCATCCAGCCATCTAATCCTCTGTCGTCCCCTTCTCCTCCTGCCCCCAATCCCTCCCAGCATCAGAGTCTTTTCCAATGAGTCAACTCTTCCCATGAGGTGGCCAAAGTACTGGAGTTTCAGCTTTAGCATCATTCCTTCCAAAGAAATCCCAGGGCTGATCTCCTTCAGAATGGACTGGTTGGATCTCCTTGCAGTCCAAGGGACTCTCGAGAGTCTTCTCCAACACCACAGCTCAAAAGCATCAGTTCTTCGGCGCTCAGCTTTCTTCACAGTCCAACTCTCACATCCATACATGACTACTGGAAAAACCATAGCCTTGACTAGACGGACCTTTGTTACTTAATTATAAAAGTAGTAGGTACACTTTCTGCTTACTAAAGGTTAGCATATTAGTAGATTCAAATGTTTGTCAATGGGAATCAGGAGAAAGTAAAGAAAGTGAAAGTCACTCAGTCGTGTCTGACTCTTTGCGACCCCATGGACTGTACACAGTCCATGGAATTCTCCAGGCCAGAATACTGGAGCGGATAGTCCTTCCCTTCTCCAGGGGATCTTCCCAACCCAAGTCACCCGTGTTGTAGACAGATTCTTTACCAGCTGAGCTGCAAGGGAAGCCCAGGGATACTGGAGTGGTTAGCCTATCCCTTCTCCAGCAGATCTTACTGACCCAGGAATTGAACCAGGGTCTCCTGCATTGCAGGAGGATTCTTTACCAACTGAGCTATCAGGGAAGCCCAGTCAAGAGATATCCTTTTCAGTTAGTGGGCCAACATGTATAAAAGGCTTCTTCCATGTTTGATGTATACTTTTACATGTCATGGGATATGGATCTGTAGTAAATGAAGTGGCAAGATCTGAGATCTCTATGAGCAACTGCTAGTGTTTGTTTTATATGAATCAACAGAAAAATATTGAGCCAAATTTGGGCCAAGGCAGTTTAACTTACTTAAAAGCTTTAAACTTGAATGATAATGTTTTATGAAATAGTCAATAACAGTGGTCTACCTGAAATTCACCTAAAAATGTGTAGAAAATTGTAAATACTAATGAGCTTAAATTTTTACTTCTGTTCAGAGAGCTTTCACAAACTTGGATATTTTGCTACTTCTTAACTCTGCATGTTACACAAGAATCTGATGCTTTAATACCCTTTCTAGCACCAGAACCATTAGATTAGGCCAGAAGCCCTTTCAAATCCAAGGGTAGCGACCTATTTATAATTGTGTATTTTCTTGAATGGATTTGAGATTGATGTTTTAAATCCTCGTTATCATTTTATTAATTGAAAATAATAATTACTGTTTTTGCTTGAGGTACTATTTACCTTTCATTGCCTTAATATTTAGCTTCTGAAACTTACTACAATTAAATATATCCATGCTGGAAAAAAATAGTTGGCTTCTCTATACTGACCCAATTATGACTGCACTTTTATTCTTTTCCTTTATTTTGATATACTAAGTGAATTTCTTTTTGAATAATGTCTTTGAAGAGTGATTGGCTAACTTATTTGCCAAAAAAAGTTTTAGTCAAAAGAAGAGAGCAGGGTTTCTCTAAAGTGAAATAAAGGAATGTCTTTTAGAAGAAAGCTTGAAAACTAAGAACTTTTAAAAATACCATAATATGCAATAATGCTTAAAAAATGAAACATATTCCTGAAAGAATACAGTTTAACAATTTAATATCAGAAAACTTCCCACGTAAAGAAGGAGTTATCTTTGGGAAAGGAAGAAGTGGGAAACTGCAAGTTAATAAGGATTTATCTTTGTTTTTGCCACTTCTGGCTTACTTTGGTCTTTGGTTAACTCATTTAAAGAGTAAGAGGTTAAAACTGTAAATCATGTTTAAGTTGTACATGTTGACAGCATCCCCAGAGGTGCACCATATTACAGAGCTCAAGATGCTGGAGACAAACACAGCTGGGTTTGGATTCTAGCATGTTTATTTACTGGCAATCTAGGAGGTTGCCCAGGAGAATAATTACAAGAGCTACTACAAGATTAGGATAGATTTTTATAAATCCATATAATAAGATGGAAATCCCATGGACAGAGGACCCTGGCAGGCTACAGTCCATGGAGGTCACAGAGAGTTGGGCATGACTAAGTGACTAACACATCCAAGATCTTAATATAAACTTTTTTTTTAAATGCTCCCTTCCTTTTTTTCTTAGGAATTGAAAGAAAATGGCATTTTGTTGAAGAAACTTTAAGTCAAAGATAGAAAAATAGCCAAGGGAGAAATGTGACTAAAAGACACCAAAAATGTTCAACTTCAGTATGTTTTTAAGATGAAGAAATAAAAGTAACTAGTTGCTTTGTAATTTTTGAATTAACTCTGAATAACAATAGAGACCAATAATGGAGATATAGGCATTCATGCATTGATAGTAAAAGTGTAAATTGGGAAAACCAAAGTTATTAGGCTGTATGAAATATCTCAAAGTTCCATACCTTTTGGTTTAGTAATTCTGCTTGTTTGCTCTCTGATTATTGCATTTTCTCACAGCAATTTATAAACAAAGATTTCTGTTAAGCTGGTTCTAACAAGTAGAAAAATATTATGTGGCAAAACATGTTGTTATTCAACACAGTGATTTCAGAGAACGCTTCATAACATGAAAAAGTCTCTCAAGACCATATCTTTTTTTTTTTTTAAAGCAAGATAGTTGTACAGCATCTGATTTAAATTATACCAATAAAAGAATAGATGAATTATCAAAGGCAGTAAGTTAGGACTCAGATGGCAACACTAGCTGTCTTTGAATGACAGGAGTTTTGGTAAGGTTTCTTATTTTCACTCTTTTGTGTTCACTAAATCTTTTTCAATGTGAATGAAATAATTATTATATATTAAATTAAAATAAGGAACAAATGAGTCGCTCTGTTAAGTTGAAGAAAGCCAGTCACCAAGCTGAGTTCAGGAGGGGCTGGGACTCTTCAGTCTATAGCCAGGCTCAGCTGATGGACATTTATCACGTGGGGTTTGTTTGGCTTCAGCGTGATTCCTGTGGGTTTCCAAGCAAAGTCAAGTTCAGCTATGCTTAGAAACTGGTGGACCCAATGATTAGGATCTTGGGTTTTCAGACTTCTCTGATTCTTGAAGATGTGCAATTTCTTAAAATTGGTGGAGTCACAGCATGGCTTAGGTCACATGTTTATTTTGCAATCTTGATACATTGGGAAAGAGTACCATCTATAATCAGGGTGATTTTATAAGAGAAAGAGCTCTATCCCCAGGTGTAGGTAACGCATTATGATTTGAGACTAGAAGACAGTATTTCAGTTGGATAAATATTGCCTTATGGAAACCTCATTGTATTTTTCTTTTAGTTTTATTCTAGATGTGTAAAGGCATCACCACAGACCAGCATCCTTTGGAGAATTCCCACATAAGGAACCACTGCCTTGCCCATAACCTCCTCACTGCTTTCTTACAATAGTCGCTCTCCCGTAGGAACCAGTGCACTGAGGCCCAGGTGTCTTGGACTTGTCTGACAAGATTTGTTGTACATCTTTAGGCCCTTTTCTGTGTGTTCATGTTGTCCAGAATAAAAAGAAAAATAATGAAATACAGAAATTAACTTAGGATTGACCTAAGCTTTAAAACAGTAAGCTTGTTAAAATTGTTGAAAGCCTTTTTTATCATCTAGATTTAGCCAGATGCGGACCAGGAACCCAAACCTAAAGAGGAGAGGTATGTACTTCTTAAGAGGGTGATGGTGATGGATGAAAAGATACCAACCAATGGTGGTATTTCACACATGGAGAGCGGTGTTCAGAGAACACAGTGACCTTCTAGACAGACACAGGTTTCTATGTAACTCATGTCCCCTTCTTAGGCCTTGGGAGAGGCTTTTACCTTTCCACTCTCAAAGTGTTTTTATGTTCTCCCATCCTAATTGCTCTGAGGTCTCGTTCTTTATTTGAACCCCTAGAAAATTCCTTGGTGTCTACTTGAAGTTTGAATGACTTGGAGTTAAATTTGTAGACCGTCCATCTCTCTTTGCTGGGCTAAGGTTTACTGATTAAGAAAATTCTGTAAAAGGAGAAGGGCCAGAAATAGAACTGGACGTAGAGTACATCTAGTGACTCAGGAAGTGCTGGGGCATCTGTGCTGTGACTGGTGATTTGTATTAAAAATGCACTAAGTATTTTAGGTCAGAATAAGCACTGGTTAAGAAAGAGGTTGGCAGGAGGACAGTAACTATCAGAGAACAAAGATCAGTAGGAAGAATCGAGAGCTGCAAAATTCTTGTTTAACAGTTGAAATTTAGTTTAATTTGACATTGAAAAGAGAGGGACTTAGAATAAATATAAGACAGAATGTGCTAGCATGATAAAGTAATGTTAAAAGATAACCTGAAGCATGTTAAAAATTTTAAGAGTGTATTTGAGCAAAAATAACTTTTTGTCTGGAAGTATCTAATTTATCTAGAAGTAGCTCTGAGGGGCTGTACAAATGGAAGCCTTTTACAGGCAGAAGGGAGTAAGAATGAGCAGATTATGTTACACAGAAAGTAGATTGGTTATTACAGGGTTACTTTGTTTTAGGGAAATAGCAGGAGTCACCATCAGGCAGATGACCTCACTAATGTTTATCAGGTGATTCCCCATTGTTGTTCAGTCACTAAGTTGTGTCCTACTCTTTATGATCCCATGGACTGCCACATGCCAGGCATCCCTGTCCTTCATTGTCTCCCGGAATTTGCTCAAACTCATGTCCATTGAGTCAGTGATGCTATCTAACTATCTCATCCTCTGCCACCCCCTTCTCCTTTTGCCTTCCATCTTTCCCAGCATCAGGGTCTTTTTCAATGAGTTGGTTCTTCGCATCAGGTGGCCAAAGTATTCAGCTTCATAATCAATTCATCCAATGAATATTCAAGCTTGATTTCCTAGAGGATTGACTGGTTTGATCTCCTTGCTGTCCAAGGGACTGTCAAGAGTCTTCTCTAGCACTGTAATTAGAAATCATCAATTCTGTGGCACTCAGCCTTCTTTATGGATCAACTTTCACATCTCTACATGACTACTGGAAAAACCATAGCTTTGACTGTATGGACCTTTGTTGGCCAAGTGATGTCTCTGCTTTTTAATATGCTAAGTTCATCATAGCTCTTCTTTCAAGGAGCAAGTGTCTTTTAATTTTGTGGATGCAGTGTCTGTCCCCAGTGATTTTGGAGCCCAAGAAAATAAAATCTGTCACTGTTTCTACTGTTTTCCCCATCCATTTGCCATGAAGTGATAGGACCAGATGCTATCATCTTAGATTTTTGAATGTTGAGTTCTAAGCCTTCTTTTTCACTCTGATAAAGAGGCTTTTTTTTTAGTTCTTCTTCACTTTCTACCACTGCAGTGATACTATCTACATATCTGAGATTGTTGCTCTTTCTCCCAGGAATCTTTATTCCAGCTTGTGATTCATCCATCCTGGCATTTCACATGATGTATTCCACATATAAGTTAAGTAAACAGGGTGACAATAAACAACCTCAATGTACTCCTTCTCCAATGTTGAGCCAGTCCATTGTTCCATGTTCCGTTCTACCTGTTGCTTCTTGGCCTGCATACAGGTTTCTCAGGAGTCAGGTAACGTGGTCTGGTATTTCCATCTCTTTAAGAATATTCCACAGTTTGTTGTGATCCACATAAAGACTTTGGCGTGGTCAATGAAGCAGATGTTTTCCTGGAATTCCCTTGCTTTTTCTATGATCCAATGGATGTTGGCAATTTCATCTCTGGTCTCTCTGCCTTTTCAAAATAAAGCTTGTATGTCTGGAAGTTCTCAGTTCATATACTCTTGAAGCCTAGCTTGAAGGATTTTGAGCATTACCTTGCTAGCATGTGAAATGAGTGCAATTGTACAGTAGTTTGAACATTCTTTGGCATTGCCTTTCTTTGGGATTGGAGTCAAATTCTAAATTAACTGATTTAAATTTAAATTTTTAAATGGTTTAAAATTCCATTTCTGGGAAAGCTGAAGATGTAATTAATTCTTGGCTTAGTGACATGGGGCTTAATATAAACAACTCCATTTTGGGCCTCTTATCTTTTGTTTGTTTGTTTTTCCTTCTACTTCTTTTGTTTCTATTAATAATAACCATCTGCCCTTGTTAGGAAGTACCTTGTATATTCCCTTTTTGTTACTGAAGCCTGTGATCAATTCTAGGATGATCCCATATGATAGATCCTGGTACTGTATTAATCATCTAATGAGAATGGTAACAGTATTGGTCTTAATGGAGCTACTTTTTAATTTGCTGATTTTGATTTAGTCAGTGTGTTTTTGCTGGCTTTTAATCCTTTTTGATTCAACTCCAAGCAGTTGAGTGATGCCTATTTGATACTGGCTGACCACCAACAGATAGGCTGGTCTGCAGCTGGCCTGTTGTATCACTATAATTTTGAGAGTGTGCCAATGCTGATTTTGGACACGTACAGCAGTAATTGGCATCTTGCAGCAAGCAGCAGCAAGCAGTAGCTAGAAGCAAGTTCTTAGTTTCCTGGACCAGGCGTCCTAACCACTGCACCACAAGGGCCAGCAGTTAAAGCTAGAGTCCCTATTTCTTGCCTGCCTAGTCAATAATGAATTCAGGCACGGAGGCAGAATGTAAAGAGTAAAGTAAAAAGTTCATTGTAAATAAAAGTACATGCAGAAAGGTGCATGGGTGAACAGAGTCTCTCCTTTAGGAAGTTTAAATCCTTTATAAGGGGGCACTTTCCCAGTCTTTGTCTTCTCTCAGGCCTATTGCCTTGTTGTCCTCCCCTGGTTACTTTGTCTCAAGGCCTTCCCATGAGGTGTGCATGCACCCCTCAGCAAAGATGGATCTCAAAGTGAAGTCTTCTGAGAGGAGCCAGATTCATTATGACCTGGAATTATCCCCTGACTTTTGACCCCAAGGAGCCTTTCTGCATATGTTTGTCTCCCTTGTCCTATAAAGGTGGGGGTGGAGCAGAGATCTCGTAATCCTTCATTCAGAGTTTTGCCCATCTTTGTCTTTGCCATGACTATTACCTTGACTGTTGCCATGACTATTACCTTGAGGTGTTTACAAGAGACAGAGACTGGTTATTTACCCTGCTTCTGTTGTTACTTCCATTTTGGAGCATCAACAGGAGGCTTACTGTAAATTCCTCAACTGGAGTCCACCTATCTCTTGTCTCAGGGAGTGCAAACAGGAGACTAGTTGTCAGTAGCCAGTATCTGAAGGCCACTTCTTGGTGCCCAATGAAATGCAAACAGGAGACCAGTTGTAAATGTCTAACCTGGAGCCCATCTATCTCCTACCTCAGTGCTAATAAACTAGATCCAAGCTTCCCAGGAGACAGATCATTTTTGCTTTTATATGTATATCAAACAAATGAGTAGTCCTACCATTTTATTTCTTTGAACTTTCATTCACTTTGTATGATTAAATATACATTAGAAATTTTTTTTTTAATTTTTTATTCCTTTATTTCTCATGTGTTCCCCATCCTGAACCCTCCTCCCTCCTCCCTCCTCCCTCCCCATACCATCCCTCTGGGTCGTCCCAGTGCACCAGCCCCAAGCATCCAGCATCGTGCATTGAACCTGGACTGGCATCTCGTTTCATACATGACATTTCACATGTTTCAATGCCATTCTCCCAAATCTTCCCACCCTCTCCCTCTCCCACAGAGTCCATAAACCTGTTCTATACATCAGTGTCTCTTTTGCTGTCTCATATACAGGGTTATCGTTACCATCTTTCTAAATTCCATATGTATGCATTAGTATACTGTATTTATGTTTTTCCTTCTGGCTTACTTCACTCTGTATAATAGGCTCCAGTTTCATCCACCTCATTAGAACTGATTCAAATGTATTCTTTTTAATGGCTGAGTAATACTCCATTGTGTATATGTACCACAGCTTTCTTATCCATTCATCTGCTGATGGACATCTAGGTTGCTTCCATGTCCTGGCTATTATAAACAGTGCTGTGATGAACATTGGGGTACACGTGTCTCTTTCCCTTCTGGTTTCCTCAGTGTGTATGCCCAGCAGTGGGATTGCTGGATCATAAGGCAGTTCTATTTCCAGTTTTTTAAGGAATCTCCACACTGTTCTCCATAGTGGCTGTACTAGTTTGCATTCCCACCAACAGTGTAAGAGGGTTCCCTTTTCTCCACACCCTCTCCAGCATTTATTGCTTGTAGACTTTTGGATCGAAGCCATTCTGACTGGTGTGAAATAGTACCTCATTGTGGTTTTGATTTGCATTTCTCTGATAATGAGTGATGTTGAGCATCTTTTCATGTGTTTGTTAGCCATCTGTATGTCTTCTTTGGAGAAATGTCTATTTAGATCTTTGGCCCATTTTTTGATTGGGTCATTTATTTTTCTGGAGTTGAGCTGTAGGAGTTGCTTGTATATTTTTGAGATTAGTTGTTTGTCGGTTGCTTCATTTGCTATTATTTTCTCCCATTCTGAAGGCTGTATTTTCACCTTGCTAATAGTTCCCTTTGATGTGCAGAAGCTTTTAAGTTTAATTAGGTCCCATTTGTTTATTTTTGCTTTTATTTCCAATATTCTGGGAGGTGGGTCATAGAGGATCCTGCTGTGATGTATGTCAGAGAGTGTTTTGCCTATGTTCTCCTCCAGAAATTTTAAAAGAAGCTTCATGCTGTCAATCACTTACAAATCCAGTACATTACTTTTTCAAAGACTTTCGTGAGGCAGTCTGCTTGAAATCTGTTTTTACTTATTTTTTAATAGCATTTTATTGTATTTTATTCTATTATGTGGAGCAAGGATATATTTGGCTCTAAAATTAATTCTACTTGAACAGTTGTCATTTTCTTCCCACTCCGTCTTGGAGAAGCTTTTCCTGCTTCTTCTCTTCCTGGTTGCTGTATTCCTCTTTAAATACTCTGCCTACAGTGCTCCTTCTGTGTCAAGGTTTCTTCACCTGGGATCCAGCAACAGAATTCAGGGTTTAAGTAAACTTATATCAGAGCATAAATTATGTCTTTATTTTACTAACTTCTGGCTAAGTGAAATTCAGCAAGGTCTTCAATTATGAGTAACAATGAACCACAGAAATTTTGTGCAACTCATCACCAGTAGACTCACAGATATAATCATACTATCACATTGCAGTTGTTGCCAACAGGGTTAAAAATTAGTGTAGCTATTGGACCACACTGCTACATATTGAGAGTTAATATTTTTATAATGATGCCGACTTAAAAAATGTTCGTAACCTAAAAGTGGAGAGTTATGTTATACTCAGTGGGCATTTTTAGGACTTCAAGCCTGGAGGCAGCATCTCAAGTAACCCTGGGAGAACTGCTCCAAGGAGGCAAGGTGGGGAGGCAGGTTATACAGAAGTTTTGCAACAAAGGCAGGTGGTCTGAATGTCAAAAGATAATTGGTAAGTAAAGGAAAACCAGATATCCCAAGTTAAAGACTTCCACACTTCTCTATGTATGGGAAGATGCAAGAGTCTGTGTTCCCTGAAATCATTCCTTTGGTATACTCCTCAGCTTTCTGGGGCCAGTATCCTGAGTTTTCTCAGGGCTCACCATCTCACCATCGGTTGTGACTACAGTCACTGATGACTGTGACATCCTTTGTTTACTGATAATGGTAGGAAATACTTCATTTCACAATGAAGGTATATTACTGTATCACAGTTATTCTTGTAATATTTTGATAGCTTTTCCCAATAAGTTCCTTTTATTATCCTATGTATGTTATTTTATTCATTTAAAAGCATTATTCTGAGAAGGGAGTCTATAAGCTTCCTAAAACTGCAAAAAGAGTCCATAATTCAAAAACTGTTAAGAACTTACATTGGTTTCTCTGAAGTTACCTCTTTCTATGGAAGCCATAGTTTGAATGTCCTTTACTTATCTTGAAATGCCTATAACTCAAGCTTGTATTTTCTTCACAAATTCTATGATCTAATGTATTTTCATATTGTATGTGAAGTAAAAGCATTTTTAGTGCCAGTTACAAAAATGAATCAGACATTAACTTAACATTTACTGTAATGAAATCAGACCTGTATAATTATCACAGCCCAATTACACTCATCTGAAACTTTGCTCTGTTTCCCTTTTCAGCATCAAATAATCAAAACTCTTGTTCTGCTATGAATGATAAAATGTTCCTTTTCCAACTGCTAAATACAGGCATTGACTTTCATCATAAAAAGGCCTCTATACTAATTTAGTTGATTAAAATATTTATTAAGTGCTTACAATATACTAGACGCTGTGCAAATAACCTTCACTTTTATTGGTACATTAATGTTTCATATAACACACAAAGTACTAAATGCAACTTACCTAAATCACCGTAGAATATTTTAAGGTTAGAAAGCATTGTTAGAAAACAGGTGGGAAAAAAAATAAAGCACAAAACACATACTTTTGTACATTTATTTGTCTGAATTCAGTTCCAGAATTAATGAAATTCTGAGTTTCTGTTGGCTTTTGGTAGCTCTGTAGCTAACAGAGAGGCAGCCCTATTTGCAGTGACTGGCTAATTGGAGCAGCTCTCTGTTACTTCTACTTGAGAGATGATGTCAAATCTTGGAAACGTGCCTGAACTCTGATGTCAGGTGGATCCAAGTCTGCATCCTGGCTCTACTGTTGATTCTTCTTAGGTCTGAGACCATGTTAAAATTAAATCTGAGCTTCTGACTACCTGTCTTGAAAATGAGAATTATAAAATACAACTTGCAAAGTAGATATGGAAGTCAAAAGAGTTATATGGAAAATACTTGCCACAGTTGTCTGGTACATACTGGTTACTTAATGAATTTTAATTGTTATTTGTTGTCAAATTTCTGTTCAGATATATCCCTTTTCCAGCAGTGAGTTCAAGAATTATGATGAAAGAAATCAAAGAGGACGCTAATAGATGGAGAAATATACCATGTTCATGGATTGGAAGAATCAATATAGTGAAAATGAGTATACTACCCAAAGCAATTTATAGATTCAACGCAATCCCTATCAAGCTGCCAACAGTATTCTTCACAGAGCTAGAACAAATAATTTCACAATTTGTATGGAAATACAAAAAACCTTGAATAGCCAAAGCGATCTTGAGAAAGAAGAATGGAACTGGAGGAATCAACCTACCTGACTTCAGGCTCTACTACAAAGCCACAGTTATCAAGACAGTATGGTACTGGCAAAAAGACAGAAATATTGATCAATGGAATAAAATAGAAAGCCCAGAGATAAATCCACGCACATATGGACATCTTATCTTTGACAAAGGAGGCAAGAATATACAATGGATTAAAGACAATCTCTTTAACAAGTGGTGCTGGGAAATCTGGTCAACCACTTGTAAAAGAATGAAACTAGACCACTTTCTAACACCATACACAAAAATAAACACAAAATGGATTAAAGATCTAAACGTAAGACCAGAAACTATAAAACTCCTAGAGGAGAACATAGGCAAAACACTCTCTGACATACATCACAGCAGGATCCTCTATGACCCACCTCCCAGAATATTGGAAATAAAAGCAAAAATAAACAAATGGGACCTAATTAACCTTAAAAGCTTCTGCACATCAAAGGAAACTATTAGCAAGGTGAAAAGACAGCCTTCAGAATGGGAGAAAATAATAGCAAATGAAGCAACCGACAAACAACTAATCTCAAAAATATACAAGCAACTCCTACAGCTCAACTCCAGAAAAATAAACGACCCAATCAAAAAATGGGCCAAAGAACTAAAGAGACATTTCTCCAAAGAAGACATACAGATGGCTAACAAACACATGAAAAGATGCTCAACATCACTCATTATCAGAGAAATGCAAATCAAAACCACTATGAGGTACCATTTCACACCAGTCAGAATGGCTGCGATCCAAAAGTCTACAAATAATAAATGCTGGAGAGGGTGAGGAGAAAAGGGAACCCTCTTACACTGTTGGTGGGAATGCAAACTAGTACAGCCACTATGGAGAACAGTGTAGAGATTCCTTAAAAAAACTGGAAATAGAACTGCCTTATGATCCAGCAATCCCACTGCTGGGCATACACACTGAGGAAACCAGAAGGGAAAGAGACACGTGTACCCCAATGTTCATCACAGCACTGTTTATAATAGCCAGGACATGGAAGCAGCCTAGTTGTCCATCAGCAGATGAATGGATAAGAAAGCAGTGGTACATATACACAATGGAGTATTACTCAGCCATTAAAAAGAATACATTTGAATCAGTTCTAATGAGGTGGATGAAACTGGAGCCTATTATACAGAGTGAAGTAAGCCAGAAGGAAAAACATAAATACAGTATACTAACGCATATATATGGAATTTAGAAAGATGGTAACAATAACCCGGTGTACGAGACAGCAAAAGAGACACTGATGTATAGAACAGTCTTATGGACTGGAGAGGGAGAGGGTGGGAAGATTTGGGAGAATGGCATTGAAACATGTAAAATATCATGTATGAAAAGAGTTGCCAGTCCAGGTTCGATGCACGATACTGGATGCTTGGGGCTAGTGCACTGGGACGACCCAGAGGGATGGTATGGGGAGGGAGGAGGGAGGAGGGTTTAGGATGGGGAACACATGTATACCTGTGGCGGATTCATTTTGATATTTGGCAAAACTAATACAATTATGTAAAGTTTAAAAATAAAATTAAAAAAAAATTAAAGATGAGTGCTATAAAAGTTAAAAAAAAAAAAAAAAGAATTATGTCAAATCCTAAACTCAGTTTAACACTTACCATGACCCAGAGGGCATAACATACTCAGGGAAATACAATTTAGAAATTATATGCATGAGATTTTATATATTATATACAGACACCTATAGATATATAATCAGCCCTGTGTATCTACAGGTTCTGCATCTGAGGGGTCAATGAACTGCTGATTGAAAATAGTTTTTAAAAAATTCCAAAAAACAAAACATGAATTTGCCACACAAAAGTAACTATTTACAGAGCATTTACATTGTATTTACAGCTGTTTATATAACATTTACATTATTGTAAATACTACAAATAATCTAGAAATGATTTAAAGTATATAGGATGATACGTGTAGGTTATTTGGAAATACTTGCTGTTATCACTGTTTAGTCGCTAAGTTGTGTCTGACTCTCTGTGACCCCATGAACTGTAGTACACCAGGCTTCCCTATTTCTTACCACCTCCTGGAGTTTGCTGAAACTCATATCTATTGAGTTATTGATGTCATCCAACCATATCATCCTCTGTCCTACCCTTTTCTTGCTCTCGATATTTCCCCGCATCAGAGTCTTTCCCAATGAATTGGTTCTTCGCATCAGGTGGCTAAAGTATTGGAGCTTCAGCTTCAACATCAGTCCTTCCAATGAATATTCAGGTTTGATTTCCTTTAGGGTTGACTGGTTTGATCTCCTTGCACTGTACCATTTTATATAAGGAACTTGCCCATTCTTGAATTTTGTTGTTTGAAGTGTTCCTGGAAGCAGTTCCCCAGGTTTAACAATGGATTACTATACATTAGAAATCATTTATATATGTATATAAGTCTAAGTCATATATATATATATATATAAATCAAATTGAAAGTGCCAATTGCAGTAAAAACAGCTGCTAAATGTCATGGTACATATTTATATCAATTATACTGTTGAAAGTGTTGCTCAGTTGTGTCCAGCTCTTTGCAACCCCATGGACTGTAAACCCTTCAGGCTCCTCTGTCCAGTGGGTTGCAGTTCCCTTCTCTAGGAGATCTTCCCAATCCAGGGATAGAACCTGGGTTTCATGCATTACAGGCAGATTCTTTATTGTCTGAGCCAGCAGGGAAGACTTGTATGTCAATTACAATCCCAGCACTAAAACAGAAGAGACTTTAATGAAAGGGCAATTTACAAATATGTGGGTAAGGCTAAGGGAACCAACACAGGGAGGTGCAGCACTGGAGGGTTAGTGAACATGGGGAGCCGTTACTGCTCCATCAACTGAGGAGAGCAGGAAGCCATCACTAGAAGCTGGAGAAAGCCATGACTATCACTGTAGAAGAACCCCTCCTGATGGGAGTTTACTTCCTTATCTAGAGGAGCACAGCCACTCTCCACCACAATGTGGGGAGAAAATACTTATCCTAATCTCTGTCTTCACTAATCCTAAAAACTGATTGGGAGCCACAGAGCTCAGGAACCCAAGTATTGGCAACCTGGTGAACAGGATGGGAAAGCATGGAGAGTGGATCTGACCAGTCCAAAAGAAATTAGTCTGCAAATGTAAGAAGCATTCAGAAATTTAGAGAAGGAGGGAACAATGAGAATTAAAATAGTCATAGGAAGTTGCTCTGACCATGTAAGCTGGGTCCTATAAATAATTCCTACCTTAGACACAAATGTTACATCCAAATGAAATGTGACCTATAGTCATCCATCTAACAAATGATATGGTCAGGAGGCCCACTGAGGTGATGGTATGGCTCCTTTATGAGGCTGTATCATCAGTCATGGTGAATGTGATATAGTTCCACAAAAGTTCACATTTTAGCCTTGCAAGTCATTGGGCAATGTAGAGACAGCTTCACAGGCAAATTACCCTGTGTGGACCGAGTGAACCAGTGCATCAAGGGGAGATAAAGGTTTCAGCCAACCTGTCAGTAGGTCTCAGTCTTGTCTTTCTCCCTGTCCTTGAGTGGCCAGGCAGTCTATTCAAAGAGGAGTGCTCTCTGTTGTCCTGGAGCCTGCTGAATCCTTCACTCACTGTTGTTGATGACTCCTATTCATTTGAAACTTTCTGTTGATCTGTTTATGTGTGCATGCTTGCACATGCAGTCGCTCAGTCGTGTCCAAGTCTTTTGTACAGCCCATGGACTATAGCCTGCAAGTCTCCTCTGTCCATGGGATTATCCCAGCAGGAATACTGGAGTGGATTGACATTTCCTCCTCCAGGAGATCTTCCTGACCCAGGGATCGAACCCACGTCTCCTGCCGTTCTGCATTGCCAGTGGGTTCTTTACCATGAACCGCCTGGGAAACCTCATTGATCTGTTTACAGAATGCAATTCATGACTTACTTTTGTGACAGTGACACTTTCAACAAGGGATTCCTTTGAGTCTTATTTATAATTTTGTTGTGGTAGATAAGGCTGTTTCTATGTTCAGAGACACTGTTTCCAATGCTTGGTCTTATTTTCTTTTTTTTTTAATTTATTTTATTTTATTTTTAAACTTTACATAATTGTATTAGTTTTGCCAAATATCAAAATGAATCCGCCACAGGTATACATGTGTTCCCCATCCTAAACCCTCCTCCCTCCCCCCTCCCTCCCTCCCCATACCATCCCTCTGGGTCGTCCCAGTGCACTAGCCCCAAGCATCCAGTATCGTGCACCGAACCTGGACTGGCAACTCGTTTCTTACATGATATTTTACATGTTTCAATGCCATTCTCCCAAATCTTCCCACCCTCTCCCTCTCCCACAGAGTCCATAAGACTGTTCTATACATCAGTTTCTCTTTTGCTGTCTCGTACACCGGGTTATTGTTACCATCTTTCTAAATTCCATATATATGCGTTAGTATACTGTATTTATGTTTTTCCTTCTGGCTTACTTCACTCTGTATAATAGGCTCCAGTTTCATCCACCTCATTAGAACTGATTCAAATGTATTCTTTTTAATGGCTGAGTAATACTCCATTGTGTATATGTACCACTGCTTTCTTATCCATTCATCTGCTGATGGACAACTAGGTTGCTTCCATGTCCTGGCTATTATAAACAGTGCTGTGATGAACATTGGGGTACACGTGTCTCTTTCCCTTCTGGTTTCCTCAGTGTGTATGCCCAGCAGTGGGATTGCTGGATCATAAGGCAGTTCTATTTCCAGTTTTTTAAGGAATCTCCACACTGTTCTCCATAGTGGCTGTACTAGTTTGCATTCCCACCAACAGTGTAAGAGGGTTCCCTTTTCTCCTCACCCTCTCCAGCATTTATTATTTGTAGACTTTTGGATCGCAGCCATTCTGACTGGTGTGAAATGGTACCTCATAGTGGTTTTGATTTGCATTTCTCTGATAATGAGTGATGTTGAGCATCTTTTCATGTGTTTGTTAGCCATCTGTATGTCTTCTTTGGAGAAATGTCTCTTTAGTTCTTTGGCCCATTTTTTGATTGGGTCGTTTATTTTTCTGGAGTTGAGCTGTAGGAGTTGCTTGTATATTTTTGAGATTAGTTGTTTGTCGGTTGCTTCATTTGCTATTATTTTCTCCCATTCTGAAGGCTGTCTTTTCACCTTGCTAATAGTTCCCTTTGATGTGCAGAAGCTTTTAAGGTTAACTGGGTCCCATTTGTTTATTTTTGCTTTTATTTCCAATATTCTGGGAGGTGGGTCATAGAGGATCCTGCTGTGATGTATGTCGGAGGGTGTTTTGCCTATGTTCTCCTCTAGGAGTTTTATAGTTTCTGGTCTTACGTTTAGATCTTTAATCCATTTTGTGTTTATTTTTGTGTATGGTGTTAGAAAGTGGTCTAGTTTCATTCTTTTACAAGTGGTTGACCAGATTTCCCAGCACCACTTGTTAAAGAGATTGTCTTTAATCCATTGTATATTCTTGCCTCCTTTGTCAAAGATAAGATGTCCATATGTGCGTGGATTTATCTCTGGGCTTTCTATTTTATTCCATTGATCAATATTTCTGTCTTTTTGCCAGTACCATACTGTCTTGATAACTGTGGCTTTGTAGTAGAGCCTGAAGTCAGGTAGGTTGATTCCTCCAGTTCCATTCTTCTTTCTCAAGATCGCTTTGGCTATTCAAGGTTTTTTGTATTTCCATACAAATTGTGAAATTATTTGTTCCAGCTCTGTGAAGAATACTGTTGGTAGCTTGATAGGGATTGCGTTGAATCTATAAATTGCTTTGGGTAGTATACTCATTTTCACTATATTGATTCTTCCAATCCATGAACATGGTATATTTCTCCATCTATTAGTGTCCTCTTTGATTTCTTTCACCAGTATTTTATAGTTTTCTATATATAGGTCTTTAGTTTCTTTAGGTAGATATATTCCTAAGTATTTTATTCTTTCCGTTGCAATGGTGAATGGAATTGTTTCCTTAATTTCTCTTTGTTTTCTCATTATTAGTGTATAGGAATGCAAGGGATTTCTGTATGTTGATTTTATATCCTGCAACTTTACTATAGTCATTGATTATTTCTAGTAATTTTCTGGTGGAATCTTTAGGGTTTTCTATGTAGAGGATCATGTCATCTGCAAATAGTGAGAGTTTTACTTCTTCTTTTCCAATTTGGATTCCTTTTATTTCTTTTTCTGCTCTGATTGCTGTGGCCAAAACTTCCAAAACTATGTTGAATAGTAATGGTGAAAGTGGGCACCCTTGTCTTGTTCCTGACTTTAGAGGAAATGCTTTCAATTTTTCACCATTGAGGATAATGTTTGCTGTGGGTTTGTCATATATAGCTTTTATTATGTTGAGGTATGTTCCTTCAATTCCTGCTTTCTGGAGAGTTTTTATCATAAATGGATGTTGAATTTTGTCAAAGACTTTCTCTGCATCTATTGAGATAATCATATGGTTTTTATTTTTCAATTTGTTAATGTGGTGTATTACACTGATTGATTTGCGGATATTGAAGAATCCTTGCATCCCTGGGATAAAGCCCACTTGATCATGGTGTATGAGCTTTTTAATGTGTTGTTGGATTCTGATTGCTAGAATTTTGTTAAGGATTTTTGCATCTATGTTCATCAGTGATATTGGCCTGTAGTTTTCTTTTTTTGTGGGATCTTTGTCAGGTTTTGGTATTAGGGTGATGGTGGCCTCATAGAATGAGTTTGGAAGTTTACCTTCCTCTGCAATTTTCTGGAAGAGTTTGAGCAGGATAGGTGTTAGCTCTTCTCTAAATTTTTGGTAGAATTCAGCTGTGAAGCCGTCTGGACTGGGGCTTTTGTTTGCTGGAAGATTTTTGATTTCAGTTTCAATTTCCGTGCTTGTGATGGGTCTGTTAAGATTTTCTATTTCTTCCTGGTCCAGTTTTGGAAAGTTGTACTTTTCTAAGAATTGGTCTTATTTTCAAAGGAAAATTTCAGACCTTCAGCAGTCACTCAGCAAATCATTCACTCACCAGACATTTTCTCAGTGACTGTTTTGTGCCAGGCACTTTGGTAGTTATTAAAGATGCAGTAGCTAGATCTAAGAGGGTAAATCATTTTCATTTGTTTTAATTCTAATGGACTGATAATACTGTTTCTGTATTGTTATGCAGAGATCACTTCTCAGGTCTAACTTGAACTCAGCATCAAAGAGTTCTGTCCCTGGTGAGCCGTGTCTTTGACAGGTGTGCACACGAGGAAACTAGCACCTTAGCTCACCTGGCTGGCCGTTGCATCTGTCAGGTCTGGTACCACTTCTTTTCAATGAGAGGAAGTCTTTGCAGTAATAGACAAGCACACATCAAGTACGTATTACCTTGTACCCAGAAAACTCTCAGAATCTTTATTGAATAAATTAATTTAATGGTTTAAACATTCAAAGGAATTAACCTTTTTGGGACAATGTGTGGTTCTCACTTTCTATCTAATTCCTACTACTTTTGTATTTTAAAAAGTGACACTGGAAAATTCACATATAAGTAGGTGAATACCTTTCTGTGGTTCACATGTCTAAGGATTTTCACTAGTGGTATCTGTAAATCTTTATATGAATGGTGAGGCTAATGGAGCATATTTTTATATCACTGAGTTTTAAGCTCCAGTCCACTTCCAAGTGGAATCTGAGAAACAATTATACATTGAAAAATAAGGTAACATTTTTGTCTGTGACACTTTACATGCATATTCATCCTGACTTCTTAGAAAAAGTTGGGGAGACATTTGTCCTTTAGTGAAAAATAATGGAACTTTACCACTCAGAACAGTTTTAACAATTACTGAAAGATGTTTCTCTACCATTTCTCTTTAGGAGCACCCATCTTGGTGAAATGAATTAAATCATTAGGTGTTACAGTTATTCAAATATCCTGTGAGACAAAGAAACAGTGAATGAATCACAGTAATTGAATCCATTTTCTGTTCCTGTTTAAGATAATTTTATCAAATAGTATCTGGATTTTTTCATATCTTTCTTGCTCCCTCTTTCCCCTCCCTTCTTCAAGTGTTCTAAGGCATAAAAATGTCTCACTTTTCTTCATTATTCTCTACCTTAACCTGGACTGAAGCAAGAGCATATTCATACGTACCGTAAGGGAGAACACCTTTTCCTTTTTGCCCTGTTAGGTTCTCTGACTGGTTTAATTATTAAATACATAAGTTAGACTAACAGGAGAAAAAATAATGTAATTTCCTATATACAACAGACTCAAAGATTTGAGATTAAAGGACAAGTTGGGTAACTGAGGCTTTATAAAAGCCATCCTGAACTTTATGGAATAGAGGTCTGGGGCTTCAAAGAAGAAGAGTGTGACTCATACGCTAATAAGAAGATCAGATGTTTGGTAATTAAAAGTTGGTCCTGCCATGCAGATCAAAGAAGACAATGGCACCCCACTCCAGTACTTTTGCCTGGAAAATCCCATGGATGGAGGGGCCTGGTAGGCTGCAGTCCATGGGGTCACCAAGAATCGGACACGACTGAGTGACTTCACTTTCAATTTTCACTTTCATGCTTTGGAGAAGGAAGTGGCAACCCACTCCAGTGTTCTTGCCTGGAGAATCCCAGGGACGGGGGAGCCTGGTGGGCTGCCGTCTGTGGGGTCACACAGAGTCGGACACGACTGAAGCGACTTAGCAGCAGCAGCAGCCATGCAGATGGGTCTTTCAGATAAGAAGTTACCTCTGGTAATAGCTCTCTGTGGTCCAGGCCCCCTGTCTTATAGGTAGTTAAGGGAGAGGTAATAAGTCTTTTTTTAGTCTGCTGGATTTTGATCAAAATAATCTACAGGCCAAAATTGCATATTTTGGGGGTCTTGTGTTCTGTTCCCTCTTACTACAATGGTGGAAACACGTTCTGATTCACTTTAACTCGTGGATCTCTTCTGCCTTTAGCAAGATAATCAAAATATTCAGCGACTGAGGGAGCAAAAGCAGCAACTGGGTAGAACAGGTGCTGGCCCACAGTGCTGGAACAGGGGCCCAGAAACCCTGGGCATGAGTTCCAGGCATCATGAATCATGCAAAGGTCCCAGGGGAAAGAAAAAAGTCGATGGGCAAGAAGGGATTTTATTCTCCGTGTCTAGGAGAGAGACGGCAGAGCAGTTCCGAAATATTTTAACATTTGGTACAACCTTATGACTACTAACCCAGTATCAACCCTTTCTAGTCAGGATCTGCTGGGCCCTGCAGCTGTCCCCTATCCTGAGAGTTGCAGCTGCAGGACGAGGCCTCACTGTTCTCAGTGCTTTTTCTCCTTCCCCACATTTTTTGGTGTTATTTTTCCCCCCTTTATTATTCTTTTTCTTTTCAAATTTGGTTAGCTATTATTTTTCTAGTGCTTATTCTAATCCAGGTTGTACACTAATTGCTTCACATGCATCATCTCATTTAATCTTGCCAACAGATTTGAAATGCAGTCCCCTCTCTTGCCAAAGAAGAAATGTGTTCCAGAAAGGTTTCTTTTCTCTTTTTGTAACACTTTATTTAATTAAAGGATGGATGATTTACAACGTCGTGTTAATTTCTCCTGTACAGAAAAGTGATTCAGTTTTATACACACACATGCACACACACATATATACACACATTCTTTGGTTTCCCTGTGGCTCAGACAGTAAAAAATTTGTCTGCAGTGCAGGAGACCTGGTTCGATGGGTTGGGAAGATCCATTGGAGAAGGGAATGGCAACCAACTCCAGTATTCTTGCCTAGAGAATTCCATAGAGAGAGGAGCCTGAAGGGCTGCAGTCCATGGGTTTGCAAAAGAGTCAGACACAACTGAGCAACTAACACACACATTCTTTTAAAATATTCTTTTCCATTATGGTTTATTACAGGATATTGAATATATTTCTCTGTGCTATATACAGTAGAAACTTGTTTATTCGTTCTATATGTAATAGTTTGCATCTACCATCCCCAAACTTCCAAAACATCTCTGCCCTGCTCTGCTTTCTTGTTCAGAAATATCATGTATGAAACGAGATGTCAGTCCAGGTTCGATGCATGATACTGGATGCTTGGGGCTAGTGCACTGGGACGACCCAGAGGGATGGTATGGGGAGGGAGGAGGGAGGAGGGTTCAGGATGGGGAACACATGTATACCTGTGGCGGATTCATTATGATATTTGGCAAAACTAATACAATTATGTAAAGTTTAAAAAAAAAAAAAAAGGTTTCTAAGATCTTGACTTGTCCAAGGACATGCAACTGGTACACAGTAGGCCTAGGATATGAACCTATATTTGGCTGACTAAAAAGTCCACATATTTACAATGATGGTATATCCAGGGTATTTTAATTTGACCGTTTAGACTGATGTGTTTTCTGTTGAATAGGTCCTGTTGCCTTACGCCAGGCACCATGTAGTGTGTGTGTGTGTGTGTGTATGATATAGACAAACAGATCTAGATACGAAAAACACCACTGTTTTGTGAGAGGATTGTTCTTTTATTTGGGAAAATACCTTAAAGAGCTCTCAGAATACATAGGTAGGCTTCAAGGGCAAGTCTAACTAGGAGAGAATAAGAGGAAAAGAACTGAATTATTTTGCGTAATAATTTAAACTGACTTCTGGAAGTTCAAGAAAAGTATAGGGGTTATGGAATTTGGAGAGGAAATAGAAGCCCTGATGTGTCCTGAGAAGAGTAGAGACCAGGGGAACAGGCCGAGACTAAGGGAGGGGATAGAGCAGTGAGATGGAACACTTGGACGGAGGGAAAGCCTACAGCTTGAATGTGTCCAAGGATACAGTTTAAGGTGTGTTTGGTTTTTGGACTCTGCCCCTCCCCCAGCAACATTAATTTCCAGCCATTCAGGGACCACTGGGCACCTGATGTGCTATAGATAGAGAAGGAATATAAGCTGGGGCTGAGCCAAGTGGCCCCAGGCAGTGGGGAGGGAGTGTGTGTGTGAAGGTCAATGAGGGTCCAGCCGGGAGAAGAAACTAGGGGTTAGGAGTGACAAGAAAGTATAGGCGACCTTCCCCAGGAGCGCTCAGAAGTAACAGCAACAGTGCTGCACTTTCCCAAGCAAGCAGGATACAGGCTGACGTCGTGTTGCTTGGATATTAGAGAGATTGAGAGTGGAATATGATGGCCTGAGTTGGTGTCCTAACTGTGCTGACACTGCTGTGACTCCCAGCTCAAAAGACCTCATGTCAACACCCCCTCAGTTTCTTTACCATTAAAATGGAAATAAGAATAACATCATCATCATAAGGTTATTGTGAATATTTGATGGTTTAACACTAAGGCACTTGGAATAGTGTCTGACTCTTTTCCAAGTGCCTTTATTACTGTGACCCCACGTCAATGGGCTATATTGGATATGTTTATGTAACAGAATTTCAGTGCTTGGAGGAAACAGAGTTGCTTCTTCTCACATATTTTTCTTGTAACTCCTACTTGTTCTCCCAGTAAGAACATTCTAACAGATATTTCTTTTGCTGTCAACTTAGTCTTTATAAACACCTTTTGCTCTCAACATATTGCATAAATATCTGGGTAAAGGAAGTTGGGTTCCAGTTCACTTTGATCAGTTGTCTTTATGGCTCTGTTTTAGGTGCATGGGATGGAATAACCTGATGCTCTGTCACACTCTGCTTCTGTAGTTATTTTCCCAAGGATGTTCTCTGAAACGTGTTTCAAGATAGATTCTCATTTATCTCCCAATCAGCAGTTGTTTTTTTTTTTTTTTTTTTAATCTTTAAAGGATCTCAGCACTTTTGTGTTTCCTTGAGGAAATGAAACTGAATGAATTATTTATTAATGGTCAACATTTACTGGGTGCCTAGGCTTTTCTTATGGCTCAGTGGTGAAAAAGTTGCATGCAGTACAAGAGACGTGGGAGATGTGAGTTCAATCCCTGGATCTGGAAGGTCCCCTGGAGGAGGAAATGGCAACCCACTCCAGTATTCTTGTCTGGGATATCCCATGGACAGAAGAGCCTAGTGGATTATAGTCCATGTGCTCCCAAGGAGTCGGTCATGGCTGAGCACACACACACACATACACATAGACGCATACACATATGAGCCAGACACTATTCCAAATACCTTAGTGTTAACTGTCAAATCTTCACATCCTATGAGGATGCTGTTATTCTTATTTCCATTTTAGTGGTAAGGAAACTGAGGGAGGTGTTGGCATGAGGTTTTTTGAGCCAAGGGTCAGAGCAGTGTTAGTAGCAGTTAGGACACCAACTCAGGCCATTATATTCCACTCTCAGCCTGTAGAGCCTCTTGAGAAGATAACTTTAGTTTATTAGAAAGAGCACAGTCTAGCCATTTCCACTTTACTGTTGTCAAGTCTTTTTAAGAAAGCTCCTGTGCTGCTTTGTCACAGGGTGGTTAGAAATGAATGTGTTCAAATAAGAGCCTTTGGGAACTGAAGTTGCTGGAGGCATGTAGAAATATTACCCAAGAGAATTCAGAGACTGGAAAGGCTCACTCTTTCTTCCCTCTGGTTATCCGAGAACAATCCAAAGCTTCTAAACAGAAATACTGTTTTGGCTAGATTGTGACATTGTTCAGGAGTAAAGGATCAAGACCATCCCCAAGAAAAAGAAATGCAAAAAAGCCAAATGGTTGTCTGAGGAGGTCTTACAAATAGCTGAGAAAAGAAGAAAAGCGAAAAGCAAAGGAGAAAAGGAAAAATACACCCATTTGAATGCAGAGTTCCAAAGAATAGCAAGGAGAGATAACAAAGCCTTCCTCAGTGATCAGTGCAAAGAAATAGAGGAACACAATAAAATGGGAAAGATTAGAGATCTCTTCAAGAAAATTAGAGATACCAAGAAAACATTTTGTGCAAAGATGAGACAATAAAGGATAGAAGTGGTATTGACCTAACAAAAGCAGAAGATATTAAGAAGAGGTGGCAAGAATACACAGAAAAACTATACAAAAAAGATCTTCACACCCCCAATAATCATGATGGTATGGTCACTCACCTAGAGCCAGACATCCTGGAGTGCAAAGTCATTCCGTAGGAAGCATCACTACAAACAAAGCTAGTGGAGGTGATGGAATTCCAGTTGAACTATTTCAAATCCTAAAAGATGATGCTGTGAAAGTGCTGCACTCAGTATTCCAGCAAATTTGGAAAACTCAGCAGTGGTCACAGGACTGGAAAAGGTCAGTTTTCATTCCATTCCCAAAGAAAGGCAATGCCAAAGAATGCTCAAACTACCGCACAATTGCACTCATCTCACACGCCCGTAAAGTAATACTCAAAATTCTCCAAGCCAGGCTTCAACAGTATGTGAACCATGAACTTCCAGATGTTCAAGCTGGATTTAGAAAAGGCAGAGGAACCAAAGATCAAACTGCCAACATCCGCTGAATCATCAAAAAAGCAAGGGAGTTCCAGAAAAGCATCTACTTTACTGACTATGCCAAAGCGTTTGACTGTGTGGACCACAACAAACTGTGGAAAATTCTTAAAGAGTTGGGAATACCAGACCACCTGCCTCTTGTGAAACCTGTATGCAAATCAGAAAGCAACAGTTAGAACTGGACATGGAACAGCAGACTGGTTCCAAATCGGGAAAGGAATACGTCAAGGCTGTATATTGTCACCCTGCTTATTTAACTTATATGCAGAGTACATCATAAGAAATGCTGAACTGGATGAAGCACACACTGGAATCAAAATTGCCGGGGGAAATATCAATAGCCTCAGATATGCAGATGACACCGTCCTTATGGCAGAAAGTGAAGAAGAACTAAAGAGCCTCTTGATGAAAGTGAAAGAGCAGAGTGAAAAAGTTGGGTTAAAACTCAACATTCAGAAAACTAAGATCATGGCATCTGGTCCCAACACTTCATGGCAAATAGATGGGGAAATGGTGGAAACAGTGGCTGACTTTATTTTGGGGGGCTCCAAAATCACTGCAGATGGCAACTGCAGCCATTAAATTAAAAGACTCTTAGTCCTTGGGGAAAAGTTATGACCAACCTAGATAGCATATTAAAAAGCAGAGACATTACTTTGCCAGCAGAGGTCCGTCTAGTCAAGGCTATGGTTTTTCCAGTAGTCATGTACAGATGTGAGAGTTGGACTATAAAGAAAGCTGAGTGCTGAAGAATTGATACTTTTAAACTGTGGTGTTGGAGAAGACTCTTGAGAATCCCTTGGACTGCAAGGAGATGCACCCAGTCAATCCTAAAGGAAATCAGTCCTTAATATTCATTGGAATGACTGATGCTGAAGCTCCATTACTTTGGCCACTTGATGTGAAGAACTGACTCATTTGAAAAGACCCTGATGCTGGGCAGGATTGAAGTCAGGAGGAGAAGGGAACAACAGAGGATGAGATGGTTGAATGACATCACTGACTCAATGGACATGAGTTTGAGTAAACTCTGGGAGTTGGTGATGGACAGGGAGGCCTGGCATGCTGTGGTCCATGGGGTCACAAAGAGTTGGACATGACTGAGTGACTGAACTGAACTGAGATATAAGATTCTTAAGCTTTATCTTACATTGAGTAAAAGATGATTTAAAAACTAAGGTAATAATCACGGTAATAGGAAAGTAATTTTTTTGTGAATTTAGTAGGGAGAATGACCTGGAAGGGTTCCTGAAGATTATTTAAACACTTAAAAATGTAGACCATGTCTGTAAATTAGGAGGTTCCAAATGATTTTCTTTCCTCTACTCATTGTGAAAAAGAATATGGCTCTGTAAAAATGAAGAAAATTTGGATGAGAAGACTCATTTTAGACTGACTATGTCATCAAATTCAAGTGATTACCAGAATTATGGTGCTTGTCATCAAAGGAACTTACTCAGATTTGGTGAGAGTCATTTTTTGACATGGGATGGTGTGGTCTAGCTGTGGCTTATGTTAAAGGACCCTCCAGCACCTTGATTTTTTCCATTTTAAGTGAGTTCAGCTGTCAGCTTTATCAGCATGATTACCTTGGATGGGCCAGTGCTGAGCTGGCCAGTGGCTTGGTCTACTGTAGAAACAATATTACACTCATATGTACATTTTGAATTATAGAAACAAAAAAATGTAGTGGTGGGGAATTTGCAGGTTAACGCTGATCTTAGTGATTTATATCAATGGTTTCTGCTATCTATCTACATCAATAGTATGCATGCTCTCTGCAAGTTCCATTTATGGTAAACATTTTTTTTTTTTTTGTAAAAAGTGAGACCCATTCCTATTTGTAGTTGGATGTGTTATTTAAATGACACCTTCCTCCAGTTCATAGCACTGAACCAGTTCTGTTTAATTCAACAATTTATTGCATCTCTCTTGTTTGCAGTGTGTCATGGCAGACTGTGATTTAGATTACAGTTTTCAGTATAATCTAGTGAGGAAGAAAGACACACACTTAAATAATTTTGATAGTCTGCCTTATAATAATCCTGAAAGCACTGTAATAAAGGATTCCAAACTGAGCTCTAGATGGGGGTGGAATTGGATTAGAAGTGTTGCTCTCTTTCTGAAACAAATACATTTTTACCTGTACTCTTACACAGTGTATTTTTGTTGTAATTATTGATGCACATGGATAGAGGAAGCATGTTTTCCTTTTCCATTTCTTTGAACCCTCCTGCTAGGCATCCTATGATATGCAAGTGGCTATTCTTTTGAAGAATGTTTTAAGGGACCAACGGTAAAAGAGAGGAGATTAAGGCATTTCCTAGTATTTTGACTTCCCATAGCCAGACCTGCCTCCACTTGGGGCCATCTGTACTGGGGATGGGAACAGTAGCTCCCCTCGCATATGATGGCAAAGGACAGCAGGCTTATTTAAGCAGTGGGACTGCTTCCTGCTTCTTTCTTTGAATAAGCGCTCAGCATATGGCATGACCCTGGTACCCCTTGGGGAATAAGGGAGGAAGCAATTTTATATAACAGATTTCAGCTAGCCGTGCTAATGGAGAAGACTTGCTGTGAATTGCCTGAATCCAAAGATGGTTTACAAACAAAGTCTCAGTTCATAGTGTTTGTACCAATTTTGATTTAAGCTGCTGATTAACAGTACTATGTATTTATACATGTAGCAAAGCAAATCGCTTCAATTAGCAAGCCTCAAGAATGTAACTCTGAAAGTTTTATTTAAAGCCACCAGGCAGCTGTGGCAATCATTTCAGAAACAATTCTTCTAGTCTCATGGCGTTTATTTTGGGGTTGAAATTTACTTTTTATTGAGTTTGTCAAAGTCACTTTATAGATAGATTCTTAACAGCTTTTCTTCTTTTTTGGTGAATGTGTGATTGAAACCTTTCTAGTAATTTTAAAATAATCTCATTTGTCATATTTCAGTGTGAAATTTAGAAAATGATACATCAAGTAATGAATTTTAGGTTGATCTTGTTTCCTTTGGGATTTCCTTTTCATTTCCCTCCCCAACATCACTCTTGACTCCCTCTTTTCTTCCTCTTCCCCTCCCTCCTTTTCCCTCCTTTGTTTCTGTTGATAATGGAAGTGATTTTATTTTTATTTTTTTTTTTTAGAGCGATTGTGTCTCAGTAGGTTAGTAAATGATTGAATCATTTATTGTTTTTTGAGAGTATCCACCTTTCAGAAGTCAAACAGATGAATCATCACTCTGAAAAGAAACTCA
The DNA here is from genome assembly GCF_055505025.1 of Bos grunniens. Taxonomy (NCBI): domain Eukaryota; kingdom Metazoa; phylum Chordata; class Mammalia; order Artiodactyla; family Bovidae; genus Bos; species Bos grunniens. Next base: position 77,032,617 of record NC_141170.1, read on the forward strand.
TTATGTAACATTTTTTCTCTTTTCTTGAATGAGCATTACTTATATGTGTGACTTTTAAACTGTTGAAATATGACATAGGGAAAAAAAAAAGTCAGCTTCTAATTATAGCTCCTTGGGAAAACACATGATTTCATCACTAAGCGCTAAATTTTTTAAAAAGTTGTTTCAACCATCTCATTTGTTTCTTGAAGCATCACCTTGTGAAAGTCGCATCATTAACAGATTCAGTTCAGTTCAGTCACTCAGTAATGTCTGACTGTTTGCAACCCCATGGACTGCAGCACGCCAGGCCTCCCTGTCCATCACCAAATTACTCAAACTCATGTCCGTTGAGTTGGTGATGCCATCCAGCCATCTTATTCTCTGTTGTCCCCTTCTCCTCCTGCCCTCAATCTTTCCCAGCATCAGGGTCTTTTCCAATGAATCAGTTCTTCGCATCAGGTGACCAAAGTATTGGCCAAAATATCCCATTAACAGGTGGGATATACTAAACTGAATTGTCCATGTGTAGATCTGGTAGAGAAACCGACTTCCTGAACTTAGGTTTACCCGCCAGTCTTTCTCTCTCTTTTCTTCCTGGGAGGTCATTAAAATTACTTTTGTGAACTTACCTTTTCAGGGTTTTGGATCTTTGCTATAAGGACTTGGTGCTCAGCCTGAGGGATTCCAGGAGCTCCTTTTTTTTTTTTTTTTTTCTTTCTTAGCTGATTTACAAGTACATGTTCATTTCTCCTCCCCGGCCCCCATATTCTTTTCCACTACAGTTTGTCACAGGGTACTGATCATAGTTCCCTGTGCTATAGAGTAGGATTTGTTTATTCATCCTTTATATGATGGTTTGCCTCTGTTAATCCCAAATGGGGCTTCTGCTTTTTGAAAAATCTTAAGTGTAGCCACAGAATCCTTTTATCCAACACCAGATATGTGAATCAAAGTCTGGGTTTGAGTGAGAAGAAGCATTCCTAGTCTCTCTTACTGAAAAACAAATCTCTTTTTCTAATACTTTCCATTTTCTGACAACCTAGACATGAGCATGAGTGACAGATGTCTAATAACTGGAGAAATCCTGGGATTTCCCATCTGGCAGTGTTGATACATGACCCATACATGATATCTTCTCATTGCTTATTCGTATGGGTCATCGTCATGTGCATGGCAGTCTTTCGTCAAGTGCACATGCAAAAATAAGTTAGCCATGAAAAAAGTTATTATGAAAAAGCATGTTTGCATCACTAGGTGACAGAAATAAAAGGAGTTATTGTGTTCAATATTCTTGATAATAAAATTCTTTATAATATATTGTGTGTACCTTCCTTACAAACATGTGAGACATTTTCATTTTGTTTAAAATAGATTGCAGTATTATCCATGGAAGTTAAGTAAGAAGCAACATAAATGGAATTCAAACAGCTTAGCTTATACCTCATAGTGAGGAAGTCTGCTGAATATTGTAACCCATTTTTTGATTATCATATCCCAACAGTGTGAGTCCATGGGCATGTGCAAATATTTATCTTATGTGAATTATGTAACAAAGTCACTCAGTAAAAGTCTCACAGAATTGTTATATATCTTTAAGTATAATATAGCAAAATCAAAGATGCTTTTGCATTTAAAGCAAAGTAAAATTGTAGTTTGTTTAATATTTGCATTTGCCAAGCAAAACTGATACATACATAATATATATCATATATATTACATGTTAAGTCCTTTAGCTTGTAAATATGTGTTCATAGGTCGGCTTTAATCACAAGTCTCAGACTAATTTCGAATTCCACAGCTAAAAAGAGCAGGTGGAAATGATGGGACAGTTTCAGGTATGGTTGCATCTAGGAGCTCAAACAAAACCATGACGAGTTTTTCTCTCTTATCCTCCTTACCTTATCTTATTCTCCCTTGCTTTTTCTTGCTCTCAACCCTGCATGCTGTCGGGACTAGTCTTGTTCACCCTACATGCTATGGGTAAGATGGCTTTTAGCATTCTTAAATTTATCTCATTCTTTCTTCTCTGTTCTGAAAGGAAAAGTGACACTCTCCTTCCCCATCTATATATTAATATAAAGATAATGGTAGGGATCTAATTATCTGATTGTTATTATAAACCTGCCCCCTTATGGGGGCTTCCAAGGTGGCTCAGTGGGTAAAGAATATGCCTGCAATGCAGAAGATGCAGGCAGATGTGAGTTTGATACCTGGGTTGGAAAGGTCCTGGAGGAGGGCATGGCAATCCACTCCAGTCTTTTTGTTTGGAGAATCCATGGATAGAAGAGCCTGGTGGGTACAGTCCATAGGGTTGTAAAGAGTTGGACATGACTGAAGCGACTTGAGCGTGTACTCCCTTGTGGACAAATAAAAATTGAGAGAGGATGGTGCATATTTGATTTTTCAGATATATGTCACATGCCCACTCCCACAGGTAGGAAGGCAGAACGCTATTGCTATTTACTGCATCCATGAATATTTAAAATAGATCTTCTATCACTTTCTGAGATAGACCATTTGTACAATTAAAAGGATTTAATCTGTGAGGTTCATAAACCATTTATATGGATAACACACTTAGAAAAAGCTGCCTAGGAATTGTATGAAGTTGACTCTGGGTTGCCTTTGCTAAAGAATAAGTTTTCCCATAGAGTAACATTTTTTGGTGATACTGTCAAAAACAGCAATATAGACATTTAATTTTTTTTTAGTAAGATGCACACTTGGGAATTCTACTTTCATTTCATTTATCCGTTTCTTTCAGCAAATACTTATTCTAAATACCTACAGTCAGACTGGGAATCAAAAGTGATCAGGACAAATATAGCCCTTATTCAAATGTCATCTTCTCAACAAAGTGTTCCCTGCCTCCTCCAATGACAGACAGAACTGCTCTGTCCTACATTACCCCTCCACTTCCCCTGCTTTTTTTGTCTCCATAGCAGTCACTGCCATCTTCATTTATTCTTATCCATCTCTCTTGCTTAGAAATATAAGCTCCCTTAGGTCAAGTGGCTCAGACTTCCCTGGTTGCTCAGATGATAACAAATCTGCCTGCAATGCAGAAGACCAGGGTTCAATCCCTGAGTTGGGGAGATCCCCTTGAGAAGGAAATGGCAACCCACTCCACTGTTCTTGCCTGGGAAATCCCATGGACAGAGGAGCCTGGCAGGCTAGTGCTCATGGGGTCTCAGATACAACTGAGCGACTAACAGGCCGAGTATGTTTGTTTATTTGATTGTCGGTTGTATCATCATTGTCTAGGACTGTGTCTGGTACAAAGAATGTTAAATGTTGTGTTGAATGAATAGATAAGGTCTTGGATATCATTTCTGTCTCTGTCCCCTCTATATGGATACTAGGTATGCTAACTATTGTACATGCTAAATTTCTCTAAGAAGCAAAGTGAAGCAATCTAAATTCACAGAGGGTGAAGATGGAGATGCTCACTTGGATTAGATGGCTAATAAGGCCTTGCAGAGGAGATGACATTTGGACCTGAATGACAAGAGGGTGCTGTGTAGGCCAGTATCTGAGAGGAGACTTCAAAGCAGAGTGAATAAAGAGCTCAGAGGAGAGATTGTGTCTGAACTAGTCAAAGGGCAGCAAGATGATCAAGGAGACTAGAGAAGGCAGTGGGGAATGAGAGGAAGACAGGTGATGTATGCTGGGTTCAGAACATGCCCCATGGTTAAGATGGGATTTTATTCTTAGTAGAGAGAGAAGCAATGTGAGGACTTTTGAGCAGAAAGATGACATGTTCTGAGCTATGTTTTTAAAAAGATCACTTAGACTATTGTGTCAGCCAAGAAGGAAAACCAACTGAAGGTCATTGTAAGGAGGAGGTTTTGGACTAAGTAATAGCAGTGCAGGTGGTAAGTGTAGATTCCAGACATATCTCAAAGGTTGAGTCAAAGAATGATGGATCAGATATGAAATGATAAAAAGAGGCATTAAATGCAGAACTCTGCTAGATGTTATGTGGCAGCCTGAATGGGAGGGGAATTGGGGGGAGAATGGATACATACATATGTATGGCTGAATCCCTATACTGTTACCTGAAACTGTCACAACATTATTTATTAATCAGCTATACCCCAATATAAAACAAAAAGTTTTTTTTTTTTAAGGCATTGGAGATGATTTTAAGGTTTGATTTGACTTTTTAATTCAAATGATTGTATCAATTCACCAAAATCTGTTAACCCTTGAAACTACTGAATTTTGTGAAGTTAAATATTGTTATACTTGAAAAAAATCTTTGAGGAAATAAGTCCTAGTTTTTAATATTTGAAATATGAGAAGCATGCCTACAATGAGCATATATAACTACAGAGGGGAGATGATAAATTCTAGGACTTTACAGATTGACTAATTGACAAAATACTCAGTCTTTAATATCCATGTGTGCCTAACATATGCTATAACTTCGATGTTCTTGAGCAGTTTGTTCTGTGCTGGAAAGTATGGTTGTCTTTTGTAGCACTGAGAATTGTGGAATAAGATGAGAGTTGGCTGGATGGGAAGAATATGCAACTTAGAGATTAAGAAGATAAAATGTCAGAATTCTGTATACATAGAAGAAATTAATCAGTTCCAAGATATAGCGAAATAAAAGAATGACTATAGACTGTGATGCTAGCAGAGTCCGAGAGTTGTATCTGTGTCTGTATTCTTATATCCATGTAGGGTATGTATGTGACTTTGTGCATGGGGGACATCCACATGAGGTTTAGGCTCTAAATTTCCTTTAAGGACAAAAAATTTCACCTGATTATTTTTTGTCAGTAGAAATCTGAGTACACATGGTAGTCAACTATCTTAAGTGTGGCTGAGATATCCTCATAGAATTCATACTCCATTATTTAAGTTCTCTTTAAGCATATTTAAGTGAGATGAGATAATCACACTCTTTTGCAAAGAATAGGGAAAAAAATTTAATAACTTAAAATTATACTTACCAGAAAGTTGAAACATTTTAAACCCTTTAAGTTCTTCATCAAGCTACTTCTTGGTATTAAATACATAAACTTCTGTTTGACGATGTTTGATGCAACACCAGTTTGATTCACTTTCTTAAACTCTTTTCAGAAACAAATTGATAACAACTCTCTAGCTGCAAAAATAAAGCTCTAGAGATGGTTCTTTTCATAAATGAAACACTGTTCTAAGTAAGTGGTTGTTAGTCTAATAGCACATTAAAGGCTAATTAAATAAGGGAAAATGGTCCTTATAGGGACTGCGGAACAGTGGTAACTGTGAGTTATGTCTCTCTTGACCATTCTGCCTGCTTACACAAAAAAATCATGAAATTTCCTGAGCTCTGCCAAATGTGAAAGGGGGGACTATTTCAGTAACAATCTGTCAGGTTATGAATGTTTATATAAAGGATGTTATTTACACATATTTTTTTTTTGGTTTTATACCCTATGTCTGATTAGGTTTCCTTTTCTAAGAGCAGTGTTTTCCAGAATCTCCTTTATGGCTGATGTTGCTTTCGGGTTGTTTTCAAGAATCGAGATAATCCTATGTAATCCTGTCTCTACTCCTCAAATCCTGTAGTTTTATTATAATGTTTATTTTTCTAAATGTTCAGTATTTTCTAACTGCAGTTCTAATAGCACCAAACAACCAGTACATTATAAAAATATGGCTTAGAATATTCTGATTTCATTTACCAGTTAAAATAATGTCAGACATATATGTTGTCTTAAAGCAATTATCAGTAGGATATTCCAAAAATTATTACAGGAAGAAAAAATTCTTTGATTCTTGTTTATGGGGAAAATTTTGAAGCTGTATTAAAATTTTAGTTTAAAAGAATGTTAATAGCAAAAGTACACACAATGATACCAGGTTAACTTGGTTTTAACTTTATTTTTAAAGTGTCACTTCGTTGTAAGATATTATTGTATATTAAAAATACCGTTGCTTCTAAAAGAAAGTTTTAATATAATATTATCACTAACATTTTGAGTTGTGTCCTTCATTGCATAGCCATAACTTCTACTTAAATTCTACAGAGAGTTAGGGAATGAAATGTAGCAGAAATTAGGTCACTAGAGTTTTAAGTTAAATTCCATTTCCAAGAAATCTGAGACACTTCCATTTTTTTCTCTTTGTGTTAGTAATCAGTGCAGAAAATGACAGGAAAAGTACTTCTTAAAGTTATCAAAAAATTAAACTTTTTCCCAGCCATTTTTCTTCTTTGTTGTCCCTTTACACTCCAAATATCCAATTATAGATGTGGCACCATGATAAAACTTGATGTAAGATATTAACGAAAATGTTTGTAAAGATAGTCACTCATAACTTTATATCCTGAATGAGAACCCACAGATAAATTTCAGCCTGGTTTGGAATTACCCCTCACTTGTATATCTAAGTGTTTGGTAATTATTATTATGCATCTATACATCTGGTTCTCAAGGCAGGAATACTGAAGTGGTTTGCCATTCCCTTCTCCAGTGGACCACATTCTGTCAGCTCTCTCCACCATGACCCGCCCATCTTGAGTTGCCCGACAGGCATGGCTTAGTTTCATTGAGTTAGACAAGGCTGTGGTCCTAGTGTGATTAGATTGACTAGTTTTCTGTGAGCATGGTTTCAGTGTGTCTGCCCTCTGATGCCCTCTTGCAACACCTATGTCTTACTTGGGTTTCTCTTACCTTGGGCATGGGGTATCTCTTCACGGCTGCCCCAGCAAAGCGCAGCCAATGCTCCTTACCTTGGACGAGGGGTATCTCCTCACCGCAGTCCTTCCTGACATTCAAGGTGGGATAGCTCCTCTAGGCCCTCCTGTGCCCGTGCAGCCACGGCGTGGGGTTGGTCCTCCTGGACACCGCCCCTGGCCTAGGGCGTGGGGGTGTGGGGTAGCTCCCCCCACCTCATGCGAAGAGTTGACTCATTGGAAAAGACTCTGATGCTGGGAGGGATTGGGGCCAGGAGGAGAAGGGGATGGCGGAGGATGAGATGGCTGGATGGCATCATTGACTCGATGGACGTGAGTCTCAGTGAACTCTGGGAGTTGGTGATGGACAGGGAGGCCTGGCGTGCTGCGATTCATGGGGTAGTAAAGAGTCGGACACGACTGAGTGACTGATCTGATCTGATCTGATACATCTGGTGGACTCATACTGTAAGATTGCAAATGGCCACTGTCCCCAGGAACCAGCTGGGCTCCATAAATGAATGAAGTGTCTCTGGTGATAAATATCAACACATGATAAATGGCCCCCTCGGGTGACATCAGAACAGTAGTGAGTGAAGAAGACCATGGCACCCAGCTTCTGTCCTTTCCTAACAGGTTAGCCACTACTCAGCTTCATCAGATTATGGCCACCTGGAAATGCTGCTGGATCTGTTAAGACAAAAATCTCATTTTAATGGAAAATCGCCCAATTTTTCAATGTTGGTAACTGATGGAAATTTTAAAGGAAATTATTTGTGCTAGGAATCCTTGTTCAGAGTGTTTGAAGGGCAAATCCAACTAAAGTTTTATGGTAACTAGAAGGGCTTCCCAGATGACTCTGTGGTAAAGAATCTGCCTGCAGATATAGGAGATGGGGGTTCAGTCCCTAGGTTGGGAAAATCCCCTGGAGTAGGAAATGGCAACCCACTCCAATATTATGGCCTGGAAATCCCGTGGACAGAGGACCCTGGTAGGCTACAGTTCATGGAGTCACAAAAAGCCAGACAAGACTGAGTGACTCAGCACATGGTAACTATGAGAGAGACAGAGGGAAGCGTGCATGATTGAAGGCAGAGAGTAGTTAAGGACCAGATGGCCAGATGAATGATCACAGTGGCCCATATTGGAGAAGTGAAGTTAGATACAGAGAAAAAGTCAAGAGGTGGGCTCAAGAGACAGAACAGGAAGGACCTAGAAGCCAATAGTATAGGGATAAAAGCCTGTGGAAGAACTGAAGTTTCAAGATTCTTGGGTCCTAAGAGGAAAGAGAGAGAGAGAGAGAAAAAAAAAAAGGCTGCCGGGGCTCAGGTGGAATGTGCTTATATTTATCAGTAATCTGAAATCCAATTATCTGGCTTCCGCAACTACAGACACCACTCCTGCACACACAGAATAATTATACCATGTATGGGTTCAGTTTTGATTTTCAATCAGAAGATGCATGGATACCATTGCTACATTTGCTTGAAAGGTCACGACTTCAGAGGCTTAGAGGCTGGAAAGCAAAGATGAAAATAGAAGCCGAATGATTTTGTGAAACAGATGGGGGAAAAGCAAATGGAGGTCAGTCTACAGTCACTGGGAGGAGAGAAGAATAGAGAAAGTCAGGAGCTAAAAATCTCTCATGGTGACCATGATGCTGGAAAAATAGGAACGGGAAATACAGCTGTGAATATCCCCATTCTGAGTTAGCTTGACACTGAAAATTGAACAATTGATGGTTCTTTGAGCTTCCTGTAGCGTGAATGTTCTCTCTGTTGCATAAAGACAAAGTTTGAATCACCTTTGAAATTGTGGAGATATCTGTCATCTTTATTCAGAGATAAAAATAGGAAGAGTTTGGCAGGGGGCGAATGTTAGAACAGGAAATAAAAAGCAACAGTCATGTCAGTTCAACAGTATTTATTGGGCACTGTCAGGTGCAAGACAAGGCCCTGATGATTCCATATTGATTAAGACATAGCCCAGGCTTTCAAGGCAGATAAACATTTAAACAGCTAATAGCAGTTACATAGAACAGACATCACATTTGCCATTTTAGAGATTGAGCTCCAGTGTTCAAAGGGTAGATATCTCAGTGGCAATGTCCAGTTGCTGGAAAGAAGGGCCTGATTTCCAAAAGAGACATCATGATTCTACACAATTGCTGTAAATATAGGTTGGGAATTAATTCTAGCAAAAGGCGGAGGTGACTGACATTTCCCAAAGAGAAAATTAAAGCAAAAAGAATGGTGTGCTAAAGGTGGACCCCAGAAGAAGATTCTTGAAATCCCATAAGAAGGGACTTATTAGAGCCACACAGGATAAGCCATACTTTCATCATTCGTGACCTGTACATTGAGGAGCATGTAAGCAGTTGGGATCATAGACCCTGGAAAGACAAGAAAGCCAATAAAGATTTGGGGATGGTGAAGTTAAATATGCCATTGAGGGGAAAAAACGGTTCCAACCCTGCTCTGTGTATTAAAATGTAGGAAGCAATTTGAAGTTAAACAATAAGTATAGATACTGTGCTGAATTCCCTCCCCTCTGCTGTCTTGCCTTTCAGGTTTAAATCCTGTCCCAACTCCTGCATGATACCTTAGCTAATCTAACAGATTGTTAATTCTTCCACTTCCAAGGCTCTAAAGCACTTGTATCTGTTCCTTCCTTGACAGTTACTGTTTTCCCTTCTTGCCTTATCAACCTGTGTGTGATTACTAGGATGATGATTGTAGGGCTTCTTAGGTGGCTCTGGTGGTAAAGAACCCACCTGCCAATGCAGGAGATGTAAGAGATGTGGGTTTGATCCCTGGGTCGGGAAGATCCCCTGGAGTAGGAAATTGGAAAGCCACTCTAGTATTCTTGCCTGGAGAATCCCATGGATAGAGGAGCCTGGTGGGCTATGGTCCATATGGTCACAAAGAGTCAGATACTGAAGTGACAGCATGAAGCAACGATGATTGTTAAGTGTTCATTCAGACTGAACCATTTTGGAAAGGGAGGATGGGACAGGGAGAGTGCTGTTGGTGTTATTAATAATTCCTGAGGGATGACAGGCATAAGTGGGGGCTGTCCCTAGCTACCAGACTTGTGGTCACAGGACCTATTTCCCTAACTTTGCTACTAAGGCCTTGCATAGAGTAGGAAAAAAGTGACTCCATTAGATACCATTGAAAGAACTAAGGAGATGATTACATAACCCTAGACTCTTCATTTTCTAGATGAGGTAACTGAGGTCCATAGAGGCTATGTGACTTGCCTATAACTGCAGAGCTAGTTCTTACCTTGTTCAGTTCAGTTCAGTCCAGTCGCTCAGTTGTGTCGGACTCTTTGCGACCCCATGAATCGCAGCATGCCAGGCCTCCCTGTCCGTCACCAACTCCCGGAGTTCACTGAGACTCACGTCCATTGAGTCAGTGATGCCATCCAGCCATCTCATCCTCTGTCATCCCCTTTTCCTCCTGCCCCCAGTCCCTCCCAGCATCAGAGTCTTTTCCAATGAGTCAACTCTTCGCATGAGGTGGCCAAAGTACTGGAGTTTCAGCTTTAGCATCATTCCTTCCAAAGAAATCCTTGTAGGCCTGTTTTATTCTTGTCAGGTTTTGTTGGCTTACTGATTCCACAGACTTATGTATTTTTTCTCAGGTATTTCCATGTACTTATAGCCTGGTTGATTAATAACGTTGTCTTGCCTCTTTGGTTATATATATATATATATATTTTTTTTTTTTTTTTGCTTTTTAAATTTTTGTTTTATATTGGAACATAACTGATTAACAATGTGTTAGTTTCAGGTGTACAGCAAAGTGATTCATGAATACATACACATGTATCTATCCTTTTTCAGATTCTTTTCCCATTTAGGGTATTACAGAATATTGAGTAGATTTCCCTGTGCTATACAGTAAGTTCTTGCTGGTTATCCATTTTATTTATTTAAATTGGGATATAATAGCTTTACAATGTTGCATGGGTTTCTCCTGTATAACAGCATGAGTCAGCTATATGTATACTATATACCCTCCCTTTTGAGCCTCCCTCTCATCCCCTCACCCGCATCCCACTCCTCTGGGTCATCACAGACCACCGAGCTGTGCTCTCTGTACTTTATAGCAGATTCCCACTAGTTACCCATTTTACATGTTAGTGAATATATGCCGATGCTACTCTTTCAGATTGTCCGCTCTCTCCTTCCCCTCCCCCACTCATGTCTACATTTGGTCAGATTTTGATGTCAGCTTGTTCTATGTAGCTCCGCAATGACTGATACTGTGCTGAGCACATTAAGTGCTCAGCGAATGCTAAGCGAATTAACAAACGATCACCGAAACACTGATTCTTATCAATGAAAAGGGACTTGGGAATAATACAGTCAGGTCCTCTCCTAAATAGGGAGGATGAAACTTACAGCTCATCACATGATTTGTTCTTGGCTCAATCAGCCAATTAGTGATAAACCAAACTAAAACTCATTTCTCCTGTGCTGTGCTGTGCTGTGCTGTGCTGTGTTATGCTTAGTCCCTCAGTTGTATCCGACTCTTTGCTACCCCATGGACTGTAGCCCATGAGGCTTCTCTGTCCATGGGGATTCTCCAGGCAAGAATACTGGAGTGGGTTGCCATGCCCTCCTCCAGGGGATCTTTTCAATCCAGGGATCGAACCCAGGTCTCCTGCATTGCAGGCAGCTTCTTTACCATCTGAGCCACCAGTTCTCTTAAGTCTTTTAATTTCCAGGCCAGTATTTTTCCTACTGTATCTCACTGGTTCCAAAGTGACAGGCAGAAATTTCTTAGCGACCTAAAACCCGAAGTGACATCATACTGATTTATAGCTTTTTTGTACTTTTCCAAACACTGCCTTATGTTACAGGACCCTCTGCTGGCAAGGCTGGCAAGGCAGCTGAAGTGTTTTACAAATTAGGGAATCAAAAGTCAGAATTTAAAGGCACGCGGGACCAAAGTGGTTCAATTTTCTCAAATACAGAGAACCCAAAGAAACTTGTTCAGTCTTAGTACTATTCTGGAAAGATTTCTTTTTCTAATTCAGCAAAGCAAAGCTCTGTTAACAAAGATGTTCTTGAGGAAAGGATTTGGGATTATATGTTAAAAAGCTTTTTCCAAGTTTCTTGTCACCCAAGTTACATATTCTGATTTGCTTTTGCTCTTGTGGGGAATTCTTACAGCAAGAAAATCGTGCTCTTTGTTATTTTAGCTAGGAAGGTGAATAGTTTTGAAATCATGTTTTGAGTGGGCTAAGGCAGGGGTATAGGATAAAATGTTCGGAATTCCAGTTAAATATGTAAACATAAAAAGGAAGAAAAAAAATCTACAAATTGGTTGCCTACAGAGCCTGGTTAAAGGAAAAATGCTTCAGGTGTAATGCTGAATTACTGATGGGATGTGCTCTAAACAGCCTCCAGAGTGCTAGGTTTCCAGGCAGAATTTCACGGGAAGCTTAGTCTCTACGGGGCTGCATGCTCTGTCTACTTAGAGAGCATTTAGCTTGTGGACTGTGCTAAAAATGTTGACCTAAATCAAAGCAATTAGCAAATCAAGTTTCCAGGTTGTTTTGTTGCTTTGCTCTGCTGAAGCTCCATTGAGACTCTTTCTGATTAAATTAAATGTGAATGAGAAAGTGAGACGAAGAGGGAAACACTGTCAACTCTTCCAGAATCTTTGGTAATGTGTATGTTGGGGTTGTGGGTTTCATTGAGATTGTGAGTTACCAGATGGAAGGCATCGATCTTGCTTTGTTCACAATACTTATCTCCTGGAGGGGAACTAGGGCATGAGTTAGAAGGGAACCTAGTAAACATTGGCCAAATAAACCAGTGAGTTACAGTCGGGAACCTTCCTGGGCTGACTCCCTGGGCTTCCTGACCAGTGACCTTACTGGGTTGTAATGAATTGTTTATATGTTTCTCTGTATTTTTTCTTTCTCTTGTCAGTTGTCAATCTCTTTTGCCTCAGGCTTCCCTTGTGGTTCAGCTGGTAAAGAATCCACCTGCAATGCAGGAGACCTGGGTTCGATCCCTGGGTTGGAAAGATCCCCTGGAGAAGGGAAAGGCTACCCATTCCAGTATTCTTGCCTGGAGAATTCCATGGGCTGTACAGTCCGTGGGGTCGCAGAGTCGGACACGACTGAGCAACTTTCACTTTCAGTGATGTTTAATGCATACTCATTTGAATGAAAGATTAAGGAATGAGTTCTTGGTAGCATTTCCTCTCTAACTCATGTAGGTCAGGGGGGAGATGATTATTTATAAAAAGAGCATAATGCTTCTATTTGACTTAAAGTACCATCATTGCACACTGAATATAACATAAATATAACCATAATGTAATATGAATAGTGTATAAATAATAAACTATATTATAGATAAAATATATATAAATCTTGTATATAAAACATGCTATAAATAATGTATACTTATTATGATATAATATATAGGGAATAGCAAATAATGCTAAATGTAAGAGTAGGTTTTCTTTTGTTACTCTTGGCCTCTTTTTTCCTCAATATACTTTACAAATATACCTGTGGCGGATTCATTTTGATATTTGGCAAAACTAATACAATTATGTAAAGTTTAAAAATAAAATAAAATAAAATGACAGACACACAGCCAGGACTCAACTCAGTTAGTTCAGTCTTAAAGCTCTAGATTTAGTCCATTTTGCGTCCATATGGCAAGTTAGTTAAACCTCACCAAGACTCAGTTTAACCATCTTTAGAATCTATAGTAATGTCTACTTTGTGTTTATTGTAATGATAAAAGCTAATGTTTATCAGGCACTTACTGTGCTCAGGACAGCACCATCGACTCTTTCTCTATTCTGTTCGTCGAATAGTAGAGACTATTATCTATGTATTATCTTACGTAGTCTTACATAAAGACTATGTAATAGTCTTTACATAAACTCTATGTAACAGAGCTGAACCTGAGACATAGAGTGATCATTTATAAGAAGGACAAAATACTTTGTAAACCACATATTGTCTTATGCTAAAGTTAAAGAAATCTTATTAGAAACATAGAAGGATTTTTGAGGAGCATGCAAAAGACCTTTTCTTTTTTCAGTTTTCATGGAATGGTGTCAGGCATAGACCAGGAAACTCCACATCAACCATTAGAAACAAACAAAAAAACACCAGATGCTTGAGAGCAGTTGGTGATGGACAAGGAAGCCTGGCATACTGCAGCCTATGGGGTCACACAAAGAGTCGGACATGACTAAGCAACTGAACTGAGAAGAAAACAACCAAAGAACTGAGGCGTAAATTCCCCAGACTCTGCACTGGAGATACATCACACGTTACAGGGTTGGATTCCATGGTGGGGACAGGTCTCAGGATTGACAGAAGAGGAAGGGGCCGTGGGGTGAAGAGAGGCGCCAAATCTCTGGGGTTTAGCATCCGGTACAGAGTTCTTGCGGGTTTCCCAGGTGGTGGAGAGGTGTGCCAGTGCAGGAGACACAGGGCATCCAGGTTTGATTTCTGGGTCTGGAAGGTCCCCTGGAGGAGGGACTGGCAACCCACTCCAATATTCTTGCTTGGAAACTCCACTGGACAGAGGAGCCTGGCAGGCCATAGTCTTAGTTCCCTGACCAGGGATCAAACCCCATCTCCTGTATTGGAAAGCAGATTTTTAACCACTGGCCCACCAAGGAAAGTCCTGTGTTTGTTAAAGTGAAAGGAAATATATTTAGCTAGATTCATCTATTTCTCTCATAGTACTTTATTGCCAGCTGACATTGGAAAAGGCACCAGTTGGTTACACTAAAAAGTAAGCATGTTTGGAACAAAATATTTCTTAAAGTAGGACCCTATTTCAAAAAGAAAAATAAGGCCATGTCATAAGCTGTAATAATAACCAATGTTGTCACGGCAGATGAAGCAATCCAAATGCATATGTGGTTCTGTTTGTGGCTTTGCAGTGGAAATGCAGGACCTTGCTGTCACTGACTTTTCCAAAGGCGTTTTTCTTTTACTATACAAAAGTCATTTAAAAACTCACACAATCACCTACACACCATCAAATCTAGTACATTTACTGAATTGTAAGATTTTTTTTAATGTCTATCCACTTTATATTGAAACTGTTGTACACAGCATATAGATATGAAATTATTGATTTAAAATCAGAAGGATTATTAAGGCAGAACTGGGATGAGGATTCTGGCATCTGGTTTCCCGATCAGTATTTCCTTCCCCATTTATTTATGTATTCTAACAGGAAAAAAAAAAAAAAGCGCCTTTCAAGTTAGCTTTTTCTTTCCTATTCATCTGCTATTCATTTTTCTATTCACTTTCCATTCATCTGAAAGCCCTTTTACAAATATTCTATGTGGCTAGGTTCCCAGAAATTAGCCCCCTTCAGCATAGAGGGGACTATTTTCGGGTCCCCTCCCCCTGTGGGACTGCGCTCTGGTGTCTTGAGATCCTGAGTTTAAGTTCTGAGTTCCTCCTTATCCCTGTAGCTGTAGTTTGTATGAATTCCTGGTACCTCTGAGCCTTGGCAGCACTTTCCCTGTATCCTCCTCTTCCCCTATACTCACTGCTGGGCCTCCTTCTCCCTCTCCTAGCAGAATCTAAATTTTAGAAAGTCAGCATATTTCACACTCATTTTTATCTTTTTTCTCTAAAGTCAGGTATCACTTCTCCCTTCACAAAAGCAAGCAAGGTCCTTTACTTGCTTATGGGTGTGCTGTGTGCACGCTCAGTCACGTCTGACTCTGCAACCCCATGGACTGTAGCCTGCCAGCTCCTCTATCCATAGAATTTTATAGCAAGAAATGCTGGAGTGGGGTTGCCATGCCCTCCTCCAGGGGATCTTCCTGACCTGGGGATTGAACCCCGCCCTGTTAGTGTTTTCCTCACACTCACAGGAAACTTATTAGCTCCAAAGTACTGAATCAATCATACATTAATATTACCACATTTATGATAGATGTGGTAATCTATCATAAATTGGTATATGGGAGGGTTAATTTTGGTCTATGTTAGTCTACTTTGTGTGACTATAAGCTTCATGGTAACAGGGGATTTTGTCTGCATTTTTCATGTATATGTGTCAGTCAGTTTAGAATCTTGCACAGGTGTTGAGTACCTAGTTATTGGAAGAATGTGTAGTGTTTGAGTGAAAACTCATGAGAACTGGAGCATGCTTGACTTGGAATAGATGAACTGAGTTGAATAGGATGATCCCCTATTTCAAAGTAATCTTATCTGGTTCAAACTGAAATGAAACAATATCATTTTACATCATTTTTTAAAGTTTAAAAGTGAAAAGACTATAGAACTGAAAGTGATTGGCCTCTATAGTAAGACCACGTATCACCCAGATTAGTAACCAATCAAAATGCTTCTGTCTGAGTTGCTGGGATAAGAAGATTCTGCCCAAGGATTTTGTTATTGGTTTCTGCTGGCTTGGGAAATACTGTTTTGTAAGTTAAGTCCTAAAGAGCTGCATGAGATCGTGACCAAATATAAGGATTTCTAATATTCCTTTAAAATAAATTATTTTATTGAGGTCTTGAAGGTATTTGATGTTTGTAGGTTTTGTTTATTTTACAAAATGACTGTTTTAGTGTCTTTCTCTTGAGTTGCTTATTTTTGCCATTGTAAGTATGGTGTAGGAATATTGGATTAGGGTTTATAATATATGAATTCTAGACCCACTTCTGCCACCAGTGAGTGTTCTCATTGTAGTTAAGTTGCTTATCCTCTCTCGACCTGAGTTTTATTTGTGTAGTGAATGTGGAATCTTGTCTTATCATAACCTCCCCTATCTTCCAAAGCACACATATTCTATCATAAATGTGGTAATATTAATGTATGATTGATTCAGTACTTTGGAGCTAGTAAGTTTGCTTGCTGTGCATAAAGGTTATAGAAGAACAGCATCTGCCCTCTTGGAAGTTTTCACATCCAATATTCTTCTATACTGTTAAAATAATTTTATTAATGATCAAAATTAAATATAAATTTAGGTAAGTATTCTGTCATTTTATATAGGGTCTGTCGTGTGTGATACTGATTAATTTGTGTCCAACAACACAATAAAGCATGGTGATCAATATATCCCATTGATTTTTTTTCTGCTGGGATGGTGTGAGTATACACCAATCAGGCTGATTTTTACTGCTGATCAGACTGAATGAAACACAATTTCAATAATTGTTTTGTTTTGGTGTTTCTTCTCTGATGTCCGTATTGATTTGTGGGCAGATTTTGAAGACAGGCTCTTATAACAGAAAGAGACATGGTTATGTTAGAGCAAAAACCACTTATAGCAGAAATTATGTGCTAACAATGTGGTTCACCTTGATGTTCTCTCTTTACAGAGTCTCTTCTCAAGATGTGCATAATTGATATTGCCATAAGCACGCTCCCATTCTTTTTGCACAGCTAAGAGAATAGAGTGGCTTAGAATGCAGAAGCAGAATAAAGACCCAGCATTGTACAATAGAATTAGGCTGTTTTATTTCATGAAATATTCCGTTCATTAGAAATGAATGCAAATGAGCTGAGAAAGGCAGGTAGCCTGAGCTCGTTCTTTATTTTGTTTCTCCTAGAAGAGATAATATCAGCAGATGGTAAAAACTCCATAAAGGACTGTCATGTGCAATCACTTATTTAAATCAACATTTTTTTAATAGAAAATGTGTGTTTCATAAAGTAACCCTTTCTCTCTTGTGGCATTACTTTCTTAGATACCCCTCATTTATTATTGACCACATGTATGTTCTTTTTAAAAAACTTTTTATTTTTATATTGGAGTATAGTTGATTAACAATGTTGTGTTAATTTCAGGTGTACAGCAAACTGCTTCAGTTATACATATATGTGTATCTATTCTTTTTCAAATTATTTTCCCATTTAGGTTGTTACATAATACTAAGCAAAGTTCCCTGTGCTATACAGTAGGTCCTTTTGGTTACCCATTTTAATGTAGCAGTGTATACATGTCAATCCCAAACTCCCTAACTTCCCCCCCTTCTCACCTTGTAACCATAATTTCAATCTCTAAATTTGTGAATCTGTTTTTTGTTTTGTAAACAAGTTTATTTGCATAATTTAAAATTTCACCTATAAGTGATATCATATGATTTATCTTTCTGTTCTGACTTACTTTACTCAGTATGACAGTCTCTACGTCCATCCATGTTGCTATAAATGACTTTATTTCATTCTTTTTACAATTGAGTAATATTCCATTGTATATATGTGCTGTATCTTTATCCATTCCTCTGTTGATGGACATTTTGGTTGCTTCCGTATCTTGGCTTATTGTAAACACTGCTGCTGTTAGCATTGGGGTGGGTGCATGTATCTTTTCAAATTATGGTTTTCTCCAGATATTTGTCTAGGAGTGGTATTTTTAGTTTTTTAAGGAATCTCTATACTATTCTCCAAAGTGGCTATACCAATTTACATTCCCACCAACAGTGTAGGAGGATGCACTTCTCTCCACACCCTCTCCGGCATTTACTGTTTGTGGATTCTTTGATGACTCTGAGATATTTGCTGCCAGAGTGAGAACGTTTTCCTAGTATAGAGTACAATAAGGATGCTCACGTGGTCAGTGTCAGCTGAAATCCAACACACAATATTTACTGTAGCAATGATCAGGAACCTCCCTGACGGAGGCATCAGCCCTTCTGGATATTTTAGAACAATTTTGAGAGTTTCTTTATAATAAAAGTGATAATGAGGAAGGTGATTGATTCTACTAGTCAAATACTTTCTATCCTCGCAAATTCTTGCAAGAAAGATGTTAATACGTCCTTTACATAAAGAGTAATCTGACACTGAAGATATTTAAATAACTAGCTAGAGGTCACACAGCTGGTAAGTGATGCAGCCAGAATGTGAACTGACCACTAAGCAAAACCATCCTCACGGCTTTGTACTGCTGCCTCCTACTGCTGGTTTCAGTGTCAGTCTGATCAAGTTTTCTCAAACACCCACAAGTGTTGAATCCCCGTACTGAAGGCAGGTGGCGCTATCAGCTTTTCATGTAGGATTAGTGCTTTATTTTTCAAGAAGCACTGAGAATGAATCCAGTAAGTGGAATTTAAGAGGCTGCTCAATACCTGAGTTACCGGGGACAGTGAAACTTTTTTAATTAGCTGGAGTGAGACTTCCCACAAAGTTAAACCTTCTAAATGGTACCCAACTCAGCAGTAAAACTCAGAAAGGAATCTCCTTTGCAGTGATTGTGAATAGACAGAATCAAATACAACAGCTAGGGTGAAGTCAGGATCTGAACATTCTACCCGGAGTGCAGCTCTGGTTTCACCGTGGATAAAAAAGGAAGGTGGGCTTTCAATGCCTCTGAAGGGAAAATGACCAATTGAGGAGAGGCAAAGGGAAAAAAATCTTAAAGGGAATAAATGGAGAAGAGTGACAGATAGCAGAGAAAGAATGCATGACTGTGTCAGAAAAGATAAGAGAAGGTGAAATATGTAAGGGGTGACACCAGAGTATCAGGTGACAGCTATTCTAAGAGCAGAAAAGAAATCTAAGACTAAGGGAAGAAATAATTTCTGTGATTAAGAGAAGGATTAGGGGACAAAGAACAATTCAATTTTTAGAGATAATACTGCTGATTATTTTTACTGTATTTGCTAAGCACTTTTACATATGATATTTCATTTAATCCTCACAACAGTTGTGTGTAGTAGGTTAAGTAGATGTTTTAATCTCTGTTTTAGAAATACAGAGTGCTACAGTCTGTGAGGCTGAAGAACTTGCCTACTCTCTTGAATAAGTGATGAACCTGAAACAAGAAAATGTTTGTTCTGGCCCCATTTAGATCTCTTTCATTATAGACTGCTGGAAATTAATGTATAATGTTAAGAGTACATTTATTATAGGATGGCTTTGTCACACATGCATGGGACATTTAGTTACTAGACTAGTCTGGTCTTCTTAATGTGAGGTAGCCATACGGATAAAGATACATAAAGGATACAGCCCCAAGTGTATTTAACCTGGTGCATTTTACTAACCTGGGCTAGTCACAGTGCATCCATTATAGAATAGGGGTTGAGTATGTCATAGCTATACTGGGGCAGTCAGAGAGCGTGGTGAGCTGAAAACTCACTGGCCTTTGCAAAGGAGGCAGGAGGCCACATTGACTCACCTGCAAGACACAGAGGAAGTATGGGCTGAATGGTCATCCTTTGTTCCTGTCCTCCTGGGGTCTTTTTCTCGTCTTATCTTCTGGGTTCTGAAAACAGTAGGTGGGGCTGACCCTTCACCCCTCCTCAGCCCTCGGGCAACAGGGCCTGGCATGTGCCCCTCACTGAGCCAGTCAGTGCCTTCCTTGGTTACTGTCCACCAGAGTAGGTGGAAAACACTGTTGTTTTCCACAGGTATTGATCAAGAGTGTGGCTGGAGTTGCCAGCTACTGTCATACCCACCTCATGGAGGGATCCTGATAGAAAACGTGGAACAGAGAGCTGCAGTCCTCCTGAAAGAATTAGCTGCATCCTTGAACTTGAGGTAACAAATAAATCCTTAGATTTATATGACTTGAAATTTGGTTCTTTTACAAATCAGAGTCATATACAAATGCAGGTGGCTGGCGGATGATGATAGTAGTCAGCACTTAGTGAAATGCATGCTGTACTGTGAGATATTTTTCTAAGAACTTTTATGCATTAATCATTCTCACAAAAATTCTCTCAAGCACATACCATTATCATTTGCATTTTACAGAATGAAGAAAGTAAAGCCAAGAGAAGTTAGATGACTTGTCCTTAGATCATAGAGAAAGAAAGAAAGCTGGGATTTGAACCCAGAGGGGGAAAGAGAGGTGTTTATATACATAAGTCTGCTTTATCTATCTACTTTACCTCTCTGTAATGTGAAAATTTTCAGTAAGAATGGAATTAATGTTTCAGATTACAAGATTAATATCAGTTATTTGCATGACAATAAGTATTTTAAATTTTATCCCAGGGTTATGGACAAAATTGAAATTACTACTGGAACTTAAAAAAATAAACTTTAGATTTATGAATGTTTTGAAAGAGTATAAATGGGAAAATGAAAATAAATGAGTGTAATATTGAAGTATCCGTAATATATGGCATTGTCTCTGAAACAGCAGCTAGTTAGCTGGTCAAATCTTTTTCAGAAGGAGAAAATTTTGATATTTGGCAAAACTAATACAATTATGTAAAGTTTAAAAATAAAATAAAATTGGAAGAATAAAAAAAATAAAATAAAATAAAAAAAAAGAAAAAGACACACACACACACAAAAAAAACAGAAACCTAGAAGCAGTTTAGTGTAGGTACCAGAACACATTTTATATGATTGTTACTGAGAGAAACATTACAGTGAGGAAGAATCTCTATAAACAGATACTAAGAATGAAAACATTTTGTGAGCCAGAGTGTATAACTGAGCCAAGGACTCTGACATTGTAAAATTAGAGATGTCATCATAAAGCTAGAAAACAGAAAAACCCTGTATCAGAGAAGCTGCAGGAGAATTAATATAGACACTTTAAAAATACTCAAAGCACCATCCAGTCCCTGGGTTGTTTTATGTCCGTGAACCTGAGTCTATTTAGCAAGGGTTCCCAGCTCCAAGTTATGATTAGTAAATCCTGTGCCACAATGTATGTGGAATTGAAAAGGTTCACTTTCTCACCAGGCACCACTGCTATGTTGCTGTGCTCAGGCTCCTCCGTCCATGGGATTTTCCAGGCAAGGATACTGGAGTGGGTTGCCATTTCCTTCTCCAGGGGAATCTTCCTGACCCAGGGATCAAAACCACGTTTCCTGTGTCTCCTGCACTACAAGCGGGTTCTTTATCCACTGAGCCATCAGGGAAGCCCACCGCTGATACAGACCACCATAAAAAATAAATGTTGTTATTTTAAAAATGTTGTCAAGGTCCTATCACTTCCTATTGTATCATGCAAACAAATGCAAAAAAAGGCTGTAGGTATACACTATTGGAAAATCTATTCTTTTGCTTTTAGAAAAAATGTCTTAGAATCATGATCTATCTTAGGCCTGGGGGAGGCAGATAGGACAGATCCAGCCCCCTCCATCTGTTCTTGTAGGGCTGGTGCACTGAGGATGTTTTTAATATCTTAAGTGCTTGGGAAAAAATTCAAAAGAAGAATAATATTCAATGACTTTAAAACATTAGATGAAATTCAAGTTTCAATGTTCATAAGTAAAGTTAATTGGAATATAGACTCAGTCATTAATTTACATAGTGTTTATGACTTTTTTGGTGCTGTATCAGCAGAGTTGAGTAGGGACCCTGTGACCTGCGAAGCATAGCATACTTACTCTCTGGCCCTTTACAGAAACAATTTGTTGACCCTGTCTTGGAATCATAAAGCTGTGATCCTGGGAAACACTTGAAATGCTCATCTCATCCTGAGAAAGGAGAGTTAGTGCCTGCAAACAAATAAATTAACAAAAAGACTAATAAATATGTGTGTGTGTATGTATGACTTAACTATCTTCCCTGTTAACGTTGATATTATAATAAAATAATAGTTTATTGTTTTATTAAAACAATAAACTGTGGTTAACTCAAAATGTGCAGTGATATTTTAAACATTTTTTTAGTGACAAGTTTATACAGTCCTCTCACAAGTGATGTAGTGGACTGTCAGTTTCATTCCCATATTTTATTTATATGTAAACTGTGTTTTGTTGAAATATGTAACTTCCTGAAGATAATTATGCAGGAAAACATTTAGGTTTTGGAATGAGATTTTCTTAAAGTGCCTAGTTTGACTTGTGAAATAAACAGTTCCTGGATTTATTTCACCCCATTAACAGATTTGGTAAGGCTATTAGGATTAAAAATGCATGTCAGCAAGAAGATTATGATTCCTGTGCTTCATTGCATGACAATATACAAACCTCAGTTAGACAGTGTATGTATATGATAGGAAAAGAAAAGAATACTCAGAAAAGGGCAAAGTAACCCTACACTTGGAGTTGACAGTCAAAATTGTGCTTACGCTGTCTGTCTATAATGACCAACTTCCTTGCTTTTTTAATCTCTTCATTCATAAGTTCCATGTATTTTATATCTTTAAAGCATTTTTATTCCTTTAGAATTATTTAAAGCATACAATATGTACACTATTTATCTAGTTCCATAGATTAAAGAATGATAATATAATTCTCTGTGCCACCTTTTTCCTCTGCCATTTTTCCTGAGTGTTCTTAGGGAATACTGTTTTTATCGTTGATTATAATTGCTTTTGTCTTATATTCCTCTGAAATGCTGTACGTTTCTTCAAGGTATGATCCTTCACTCATTCTTCTTCCCCTCCCCATAATATCTGGGACGTTACCTTTAACAAAATAACTACTTAAATAAATGTATGTAGAATGAATGAGTGAATATACTGCAGGCTCCCTATGGAGAGATATCTTTCATTATCTATTTCTTACAGTTGTTAACTTCGGGGCATAGAGGAGGCAATTAGCAAATGTTGCCATTGAATTGAATGATAAGTCCTGTTTTTCTGTTCAGGTGCCCTTCTGAAGGTCCAGGTTTAGGCACTGTCAGTTATAAGTTGTTTGGATATTTTCTGCAAAGTACTGAATACAATATAGCAGGGCCCTGAGAGGTTATTGAAGTGCTCAAGGCTACCTTATCCATTTACTGAAGACCTCCAGGTACATATTCTATAAATGTCATATTCTTTCTCTCTCTCCCCAGCTATTTCTGTTTCTCATGTCAAGTTGGTGTGCCTTTGCTGCTCTCATTACATGTTTGAAAGTGTCGTATAGCTCATGTCATTGAGTGCTTCAGCTCTAGGCTAGTCTTTTTCTCTTTTCCATTGTCCAGGTCCCCCTATTCCTTTTAAGATTTCCCTGTCCTCCTCTGGGGCTTCCCTAGTGGTTCAGCTGGTAAAGAATCTGCCTGCAATGCAGGAGATCCCAGTTCGATTCCTGGGTTGGGAAGATCCACTGGAGAAGGGATAGGCTACCCACTCCAGTACTATTGGGCTTCCCTGGAGGCTCAGCTGGTAAAGAATCTGCCTGCAATGTGAGTGACCTGGGTTCAATCCCTGGGTAGGGAAAATACCCTGGAGAAGGAAAGGCCACCCACTCCAGTATTCTGGCTTGGAGTATTCCATGGACTGTATAGTCCATGAGGTTGCAAAGAGTTGGACATGACTGAGTGATATCTATACAACTTGAATAGTGAAAGTGAAGTCGCTCAGTTGTGTCCGACTCTTTGTGACCCCGGACTGCAGCCTACCAGGCTCCTCCATACATGGGATTTTCCAGGCAAGAGTACTGGAGTGGGTTGCCATTTCCTTCTCCACTACACTACTTGATTTGGCTTTATTAGCCAGCGAGAAATTCTTCCAAGATGGCAGTTAGCTTCAAATAAACTGTGAGTATTGGATCTATTCATCTCTACTTATCTTGACTACTTTTGCCAATCCTTACTTAGGCTTTTTTAAAAATTTTTTTCTTACTTTTAATAGCTCAAGAAGATAATTATTAAAGCAACAATAGTAGCAATACATTGTGTATTTATAGTATATGTAAATCATAAATGATGGAGGGAGAAATATTGAGAATATATTATTATAAGGATCTTGAACATATGAAATGATATAATTTGAAGCTGGACTCTAAATAAAGAGGTGTATTTTATTATTTTTTTATTATTGAAGTACACCTGAGTTGCAACATTGTGCTAGTTTCAGGTATATAGCAAAGTGATGCAGCTATATATATACATGTATATGTATTTATATCTGCATTTTATTATATATAATTCAGATTCTTTTTATTATAGATCATTATACTGAATATAGTTCCCTGTGCTATACAGTAAATTTCTGTTATCTGTTTTATATATAATGGTATGTATCTATTAAGCCTATCCCCCTAATTAATCCCTTTTCCAGAGGCTGTTTTTTTTAAGTTCTAATTACTAGCTTTTCTAGAGAGGAAAAGGGGATGGAATCTGACTGCTTCATAAATAAAATAGCCAACGCAGGAGATATAAGAGATGAAGTTTTGATCCCTGCATCAGGAAGATCCCTTGGAGGGGAGGACATGACAACCCACTCCAGTATTCTTGCCTGGAGAATAGCATGGAGAGAGGAGCCTGGTGGGCTACAGTTCATGGGGTTGCAGAGAGTCAGACATGACTGAGTGATTAACACTTTCAGTTTCACTTTTTACATTGGAATAATGAGTCCTATTCAAAGGCAAATACTACTTATCAGAAATTTGTATTAGGTGAAAATACATGCCAGGTAGAAATGGTAACATAGAATGTTTAGAAAAGGCAAAACCATCTCTGTGGAGCTCCAAAAATCTAGTATAAAAGCATTTGCACTTTAAAAACGTAGGTCAAATTCATAATTTGACCTACTTACCCCACTCCAGTAATCTTGCCTGGAAAATCCCATGGACAGAGGAGCCTGGTAGGCTGCAGTCCATGGGGTCGCTAAGAGTCGGACACGACTGAGTGACTTCACTTTCACTTTTCACTTTCATGCATTGGAGAAGGAAATGGCAACCCACTCCAGTGTTCTTGCCTGGAGAATCCAGGCCGCACAGAGTCGGACACGACTGAAGTGACTTAGCATAGCATAGCATGAGATACATCTTATCAGAGCACATGCATGATAGACATTTTAAAAATTATTAGTTAACTCAGAATCAGATTTCTACATCTTTATAGCTATTTTTGAAAGTTATCAAGACGAAGAATTATTTTTAGGTCTGAATGACCAGTTGAGTCATTTTATTGATGAATAATTTCTCCCAAAATAATTTCTCCCAGAAGTTTTACTTTTTCAATACACCTTTTGAATCTGCCAAAATATATGATTTCTTGTGATTGCCATTAACTCCTGAGAGAAGGACTTCTGAAAAGGAGGTGAATTCCAGTTGTTTCCAACAACACGGGCTTTTGCTGCTGAAAACCATCATTAATTTACCGCTGGGTAAAATAAATAACTTTTTGATAGAGGTGAAAGCAATACTTTGTTTTCAGATAATCTTAAACAGAAAAGAAACTGACTCTTTCAAAGAAGGAGCCACCATAACATTTTACTTATAACTTATTTATCTCAGAACTTATTTGAAAAAAAAACAAATCTCAGTCATTGTCCTTTGACAGTGTGGATATCCATTTATTTTAAGGACTTCAGAAAATTTCAAAACAACCATTTGACCTACAGATTTCACAGGGCTCAGTTCATATACATGAAATAATTTTAGGAGCAAGAGGATATGTTCCATAAAATTAGATAGCCATCACTGAAGAATGGTCAGACGGAAGGCGTTGCTCATGCAGAAATAGAATCTAATGGTGGACGTTTCTAGGGGTGTGTGAAGGGGAAAAGAGACGCGAAGAGGGGAAATAAGATGGCAGATCAGATTCTGTCTCCACATAATGAGGAACATTTTTGTGATGTTTCCTCTAAAAGGAAATTGATTGATCAAAGAAATTAATGAAAGTTTAAAGAGACCAGTGAACCATTCATTAAGAATGGTGTAGAAAGAATTTCTTTGCGGTTGCTGAGTTTGGCTTAAATAATCTGTATGGACCTTTTAAATTCAATGATCTAGGAAAGTAAAATGATAGAAGTTCCAAGTTTAAAAACGTTGAGGATCACTGCCTTACTTCATGAGCATTATAAGAATTAAATAAATAAAATACCTCAGAGCTCTTCCTAAAAGGACAGCGTCAGCAAAAAAAAACAATTTTTGTAATTACTTTAAAAGCATATGAAATGAGTACTTGGAAAGTAAATAAAAGGCAATTTATAGGGATTTCTTTCACATACTAGGTATAAACAATTTTAGAGCAGACACATCTCTGTGAGAAAAACATCTCAATGAGATCAGTTAGTGCGATTTGGTTGTAAGCAGTAGAAACTGGTGGTGCATAACATAAGCAGTAGTGGAATTTATTGATAAAATAGCTCACAGTATTGAAGAAAATTCAGAGACATTGGTTTTGGGAAGAACAGGAACCAAAGCCTCTATGGAGATTGGGATATCAGCAACTCATGTATGGTGTCTCCAGGCTGGGGCATAATGCTGGCCATTTTGGTCTCTGTGTCACTCTACTCAATATTCAAATGCCAGTGAAAAGAGGTTAAGAGAATATAATTTCAAGGCCTAGCCTGGTTCATATGCTCACTCCTTGGCCTGGGAAAGAAACACTCAGTGCTGGGGGTGGCAGAGATAGTTTCTCAAAGCGAAATTGAGGTACTGCTATTACAAGGAGGAATCTAAGCTGGGTAGAGGCGCACACTGATATGCTCCACTGAGCCACTTTGGTTTGAGCAATGAATTCTTAACTTCTCTCAGCTTCCTTCAGTGTGCTCACCCTTCTTAAAATATATGCAGAAGAGTGGGACACAGTATGGAGGTGATGAAGAGCTGTGCATATAGAAGGAAAGGCATTTGGAAATTCAGAGAGCAGCTTGTACAGAGTGATAAGAAACAGAGGAGCCCCACTAATGCAGAATGTCTGGGCTCAATGGAGGGTCATTGTTGTTGTTGTTAAGTTGCTAAATCACGTCTGACTTTTTGTGACCCTATGGATTTTAGCACACCAGGCTCCCCTATCCTTCAGTATCTCCCGGAGTTTGCTCAAACTCATGTCCATTGAGTCAGTGATGTCATCCAACCATCTCACCCTTTGTTGCCCCCTTCTCTCGTCCTCAATCTTTCTCAGCATCAGGGTGTTTTTCCAATGAGTCAACTGTTCAGGTGGCCAAAGTACTGGAACTTCAGCTTTAGCGTCATACCTTCCAGTGAATATTCAGGGTTGATTTCCTTTAGGATTGACTGATGTGGTCTCTTTGTTGTCCAAGGGACTCTCAAGAGTCTTCTCTAGCACCACAGTTTGAAAGCATCAGTTCTTTGGCACTCAGCCTTCTTTATGGTCCAACTCTCACATCCATACATGACTACTGGAAAAACCACAGCTTCAACCATCAACCATTTGTCGGCAAAGTGATATCTATCTCTGGTTTTTAATAAGCTGTCTGTGTTTCCATAGCCAACGTGAAATTCCTCTTGGCCAAGATGGTTGATGGAGGGTTAGCACAGTCATATCTAATATTCTCTTTTAAGTTGTTGCCTGTACTTACCATGCCCTAAGTTTTATCCATTATTCCAAATGTGCCCTACGAGTCTGTGCAACATAATCACAAGTTCATGGCTCTTTGGAATGATGAAGAATCAGTGTGGAATGAGTTAATAAGAGAAGAGGTCTATATAAAAGGCACAGAAAGTTGTTGGGAAGCAGACCATTGACCAAGAAACGAAGGTGTCCTGAAATTCATGAGAATGGTAAGAAAGACACACCGTGGGTAGGGACAGTTTCTACACAATTTAAAAATGGAGATTTTAGGCATTGTACTTACTTAGTTACATAACCCCATGACAGATCTTTATCCTGCAGCTGTTTTGTCTGATGCCACACTTGAGTTTGTGCTCAGTGTTGGTTCAGGTTTTTCAAAAAAGAATGTACTTGAACAAGAGTGTGTGTTTTCTCTCTTTTATAGGAGAGATGGAAGAAGTGAAGCACCTCACACATATTACAGTGAATTCTTCAAATACCTGTTTGGCATTTAGAAAAGTTCTCCAAAAGATGTAGAGATTAAGATTAATGATTTAACCTCAGATTTTCATTATTGTCTGCTTATATCACATGAACTTTAATATGATAAATTATTGTCTAATTTAAATAATAGCTTGAAAATTCTACCAGAATATGATTTTATTCAGATATAATTTTGATTTATTATATATTCAATTACATTTTTCCATGTGACTATAAATGTCAGCACATCTATCCACTTATATGTACTGAATAACACATTTATTGAAACTCAATGTTGAGAGAATATAAATTTCAAAAAACAGAACATTTATCTTTGTCTAAACTGTTGGAGTCATGTTGCCTTCTAAAGGGTAATTTTAATCCAAGGAAAACAATTGTGTCCTTAAAAATAACTTTTTATCTTGCTTACTATATCCTAAGTAACTTAACTATTTGAGGGGAATGAGTATAAAATCATGTGTAGCAGTAAATATCATTTAACTATCATGGATTATAGGAATATGAGATATTCAAGTGTAATTTTGTTCCTACTTTGGTCAAGTATAATATGAGAAGGAAATTTTGTAGTCCATTGAGAAAATACAGAGGATTTTTTTTAACCTGAGAATACAAAACCCCAGACTGCATTTACCTCCCTATAGACATAAATGCACACCATGTAAAACTGACCAAAGGGAAATGGTGGGCCATTCAGCATAGAACTTGGTACAGATTGCTGAATGATGTGTTTTATTTTTTGGGGGTGGGTGTAATTTTATTTAGTTATTTCTGACTGCACTGGGTCTTTGTTGCTGCACATGGGCTTTCTCTAGTTGCACTTGTGGGGGCTACTCTCTAGGCTCCTCATTGCAGTGGCTTCTCTTGTTTTAGAGCATAGTTTCTAGGGTCAGTGGGCTTCAGTAGCTGAGATTCACAGGCACAGTGCTTGTGGTGCACAGGCTTAGCTGTCCCGTGGCATGTTGGATTTTTCTGCACCAGGGGATCTAACTGGTATCCCCTGCATTGCAAGGTGGACTCTTAAGTACGGAACCACCGGGGAAGCCCTGAACTATGTTTTAAGTGACATCATTGGACTATAGAAAAATAGACCAATATGAATTCCAAAAAGGTTTGTAATCATAATATTATGTATCAGGAGATACTAAATGAGGAGAAGTCAGGATACTTAGAAGAAATTCACTAAGGAAGGATTTACACTCTTCTTAGCTGAGATGAGGTTCTCCAGGAGACCATGCCCTCTCACCATTGTAGCCCAATGTAGAATTATTAGTCCAGAAGGGTCTTATGGCTAATCCATTGCAGTGGCCTCACTTTTACAGAATGAGAGTGTGAACAATTTGTTAAGACAACAGAAATATTTAGATTGACATTAAAAGACCTGGCCCCATGGTCTTCTGACTTTTCTTTGTGTCATTTTCATGGGTTCCTCTTAATTACTGCTGCTGGTATGGCGGATTTGAGGATAAAAAGATTGTGCCCCCCTCTTTTTGCCCTCTGGAGCCTCAAAGGAAATACCCAAGGGTAATACTTTCTTTTTCACAATATAGCAGCAGATACAGGCCTTATTATCTGGTGTAAAGTATGTGAATTAGAAATTACTTTTTCATCCTTAAATTTTGTAGTCAATATTTTATGGCACTTAAGTGAGTATTGAATTATTTTTGTCCTAATTCATTATTTATGGAATGCTTTTAACAGAATTTAATATAATTTCACAAAATGACAGCCATAGGGAGAAAAATTGGCCTGGGGATAATTGGCCCACTACTGCCTAAAAGAATTCTTTTGGTAGAAATATTGATGGAATTTCTAAGAAAAGCTATTCACTAGCAATGGCATATAATCAGCGTTAGGTCATTCAGGGTCCAGAAAGCCAATTTATGAAATTTTCTTTCTGTCTTTGTGCCATCTCAATTAAATGAATTTAAATTTGGGAGCAAGTTCATTTTGAACAATGTGCATGACTGCATCAGAAATTTACTTATTTAATTATGCTCCTGAGCTGTGGAGGAGAAACAGAAAATCTGTGGAGACCCTCAAAATGGTTGGTTGTCAATTTTGGGGAGTCTGTTTGGTATCTCTGCCCCTGACTCTTGATATGTATTCCTGTTTGTGTTTGAGCTTTCAATTCTTTCCCCCTAAATATCTGCATTTTGGGAAAAGATAAATCCATCCAACTCCTGGATTAAGGCCATTAGTAGATCCAAGGCTCTGATTACAGAACTGTATTCAGGACCCTGGAACTAATTAAACCCAAAAGACATGTGTTGGGGCTTTCTGGGAAGAAGCTTCTTTCCTTTTTGACAGGGACTTTTTATTTCTCTCTCCCATACCATTTCCCTCTTCTTTAAGTAACAGTTCCTTTTACAGTGTGAAATAAGGTGTCATGTTAAAATATTGTGATGTTAGAGATTAGTTAACTGCACATTTACCAACAGCCATGTTTTGTGATTTATTTCAAAATACATATCTTTTTTTTTTTTTGAATTCTGGAAATGTAGAAATGAGAGTAAAATGAGATAGGTGTAAACACCTTTCTCTTGGGTTAGAACTTGGAAAAATAGGACATTTCTTGGCATCATTGAACACCTGGGTTCTTCCAGCAGGTTATAGATTCTCAGTCTCAGTTGAAAGTGAGGCAGTTATCTCCCTTCTACTCTTTACTTTCAGGCAAAAGCTGTTGATGTACAATAACTGAGTTTTCTCAGGGTGTCCAAAGAAGAAAAGGCATGTCATCAGGAAGTACAGCTGAGTCCTTTCGTTCATTTCTCTCTGTAATTTAAAAAATTTTGGTATGAAATATATCATGCTAAATGATTTCACTTAAAAATTAACAACAACAACAACAAAACCATGTACCCATTTCCATCTCAAAGAGAAAACAGGTGATTTAGGGTTCCTTTCTGGGCCTCTTTTTGATTTAACAATCAGTAACCCCCAAAAGTAACCACTGCCCTGAATTTTGCCTTGCTACCCCTTTTAGTTTTACCACCTCTGCCTGTTCCCATAAGTAAATACAGTATTTTTAGTTTTGGTTGTAGTTGAACTATATAAAATTGAGTTATACTACATGTATTTTTTTGTGACTTTTTAATTTTTAAATATTACATCTTTGAGGTGAGTCCATATTGAAGCAATTACCTGTGGTTCATTCATTTTCATTATTGAATGGAATAAGCATACCTCATTCCATTTTTTCTTCCTATTTTTGATTAAAATTTGGTTTGGTTCTAATCTTTCGTATCACAAACAGGAAAGATCATTCTCATGCATGCCCCCATGTGTACAAACATTTCTTTAAAGAAGAGT
Source organism: Bos grunniens (assembly GCF_055505025.1). Lineage (NCBI taxonomy): Eukaryota > Metazoa > Chordata > Mammalia > Artiodactyla > Bovidae > Bos > Bos grunniens. Next base: position 77,064,196 of record NC_141170.1, read on the forward strand.
TGTTAGAACACAGAGTGAAAATTAAAAGCATAATATGTGATGCTAAAATGTTTTCTAAAGTTGTTTACTTCCCTGTAGTTAATCCCGTCTACACTCTGGTAATTGCTGAAAGCTTGAATTGATTCACACAGCCATCTATGCTTACTGTTGGACAGTGTAGAATTTTGAGGTGGTTGGCAGGTATACAATGATATTTCATAGTTATATTGCATTTACCAAATTACTGATGAGACTGACAATCTTTTTATTTTTGATAGGCAATTTAAAATCTTTCAGGTTTTTTTTTAAAAAATTATTTGGAGTACTTTTAGGATTACAGCAAAATTGAGATAGAGACAAGGAAATGTCCCATAGACCCCCCTATATCTACATGTGCATAGTCTTTCCTTATTGTCAATATGACTTCAGTCTTTATTTATTTATTTATTTTTTACTAAGGATGAACCTACATTGACTTATAATCACCCCATTCCATAGTTTATCTTCAGTTCAGTTCAGTCACTCAGTCGTGTCCGACTCTTTGCGACCCCATGAATCGCAGCACGCCAGGCCTCCCTGTCCGTCACCAACTCCCAGAGATCACTGAGACTCACGTCCATGGAGTCAGTGATGCCATCCAGCCATCTCATCCTTTGTTGTCCTCTTCCCCTCCTGCCCCCAATCCCTCCCAGCATCAGAGTCTTTTCCAATGAGTCAACTCTTCTCAAGAGGTGGCCAAAGTACTAGAGTTTCAGCTTTAGCATCATTCCTTCCAAAGAAATCCCAGGGCTGATCTCCTTCAGAATGGACTGGTTGGATCTCCTTGCAGTCCAAGGGACTCTCAAGAGTCTTCTCCAACACCACATTTCAAAAGCATCAATTCTTTGGCACTCAGCTTTCTTCACAGTCCAACTCTCACATCCATACATGACCACCGGAAAAACCATAGCCTTGACTAGACAGACTGTGGATCTGGACAAACGTATGATGACATATATCTCTCATTATGTATCATATAGAATATTTTTGCCATCCCCCAAATCCTCTACCTATTCATCTCTCTTCTTTAGAAACCACTGACTTTTTACTCTCTCTATAAATTTTTCCTTTCCCAGAATGTCATAGTTGAACTTCTACTATGTATGTATGCCTTCTCAGTATGGTTATTGTATGTAGTATGTAGCCTTCTCAGATTGGCTTAGTATTGCACTTAGTAATATTGCACTTAGTAATATGTGTTTAATTTCCCTCTATATCTCTTTATGATTTGAGAACTCACTTCTTTTTAGTGCTATATAATATTCCATTAGCTGACTGTACCAAAATTTATATATTAATTGACCTACTGAAAGACATCTTGGTTGTTTCCAAGTTTTGGCAGTTATTAATAAAACTGCTATAAATATCCCTGTGCAGATTTGTGTATGAATATAGGTTTTCAGCCCCTCTGGGTAAGTATAAAGGAGTGTGAGTGCTAGATTGTATGGTAAGAGTATTTTTAGTTGAGTAAGAAACCACCAAACTATCTTCTAAAGGGACTCTAACATTTTACATTTCCACTACAGTGCATGAGAGTTCCCATTCTTCCACATTCTCACTAGGATCTAGTATCATCAGTTTTCTGAATTTTGGCCATTCTAAGAGGTATATAGGGGTATCTCACTGTTGTTTTAATCTGCATTGTCTCAATGATGTATGATGTGAAACATCTCTTCATATGCTTATTTGTCATTTACTTCTTTGATGAGATGAATGTTAAAGTCTTTGGCCCATATTTTAATCAGGTTGTTTATTTTCTTATTGTTGAGTGGTAAGAGTTCTTTGTATATTTCAGATAGCAGTCTGTTACCAGTTGTGTCTTTTGCAAATATTTTCTCCCAGTTTGTGGCTTATCTTCTAATTCTCTTGACATAGTCATTTGCAGAGCAGAAGTTTTATTTTAAAAAATTTTTCAATGAAATCTAGCTTATCAATTATTTCATTTATGGAGTATGTCTTTGGTGTATTTTAATAAGGCATCTTTATACCAAAGATCATCTAGGTTTTCTCCTATGTTGTTTGTTGGAATTTTCATAGTTTTACATTTTAGATCTATGGTTCATTTTGAGTTTAATGATCCATTTTGGTGAAATGTGTAAGGTGTGTGTTTAGTCTTTTTAATATGTAGACATCTGCTTGTTCTAGCATCTTTTGTTGAAGTAACTCTCTTTGCCCCATTTTATTGTCTTTGATCCTTTGTCATAGATCAGTTGACTATATTACAGGAGTCTGTTTCTTGGTTCTCTGTTCTGTTGCACTGATCTGTTTGTTATTTGCCAATACCATACTCTATTGAAGTGTTATATGTCTTAAAGTTGTATAGAATCAGTGTTTCAACTTTGTTATTTCTCAATTCTGGACCTTTTTCTTCCTCATATAAACTTCAGAATCAATTTGTCAATATCCATAAAATAATTTGTTGGGGATTTTAGTGGGTTGCATTGCATCTATCTACTGAGTTGGGAAAAACAGACATCTTAACAATATTGAGGCTACCTATCCATGGGCATAGACTATCTCTCCATTTATTTAGTTCTTTGATTTCATTCATCAAAGTTTTGTAGTATTCCTCATGTATGTATTGTGCATATTTTATTAGATTTATACTTTATTAGATTTATACTTTATTATAGCACCCCAATTTCACTTTTGGGGTGCTAATGTGAATGGTATTATGATCTTAACTTCTAACTACACTTGTCATTGATGGCATATAGGAAAGCAATTGACTTGTGTATATTAACCTTGTATCCTGCAACTTTGCTATAGTTGCTTATTAGGTCCTGTAAATTTTTTGTTGACTTTTAAGATGTTTTACATTGATAATCATGTTATCTGGGAAAAAAGTTATATCTGTCTTCCCAATCTCTATACCTTTTCCTTTTCTTGCCTTGTTTCATCAGCAAGTACTTTTAGTAAGATATTGAAAAGGAATGGTAAAAAGGAACATCCTTGTCTTTGTACCTGTTATTAGTGGGAAAGCTTAATTTTTCTCATCATGAAATATGGTGTTAGATGTAGGTTTTTGAAGGTTGTCTCTAAAAAATTTAGGAAGTTTCTCTCTCCTTAATTTACTGAAATAATTTATCATGAATCAGTATTGGGTTTTTTCAGATGCTTCTTCTGTATCAATGTGATCATGTGATTTTTATGTGTATGTGTGTGTTGATGTGATAGATTAAATTAACTGATTTTCAAATGTTGAACTGCCTTACATATCTGGGTGGAATCTCACTTGGTGGTGAGGTATATTTATTTTTATACTTTTTTAGATTTAGTTTGATAATATTTTGTTGAGGATCTTTCCATCTATTCATAAGAAATATTGGTTTCTTTTCTTGTAATGTCTGTCTGGTTTGGATATTAGGGTAGTAACATGCGTCTGCTTCTGTCCTATGAAGAAGATCATAGAAAATTGGTATAATTTCTTCATTAAATGTTTAGTATTACAGAATTTTCCTGTGAATCCGTCCAGACATGGTACTTTCTGTTTTGGAAGATTGTTAATTGGTTCAATTTCTTTAATAGATGTAGGCCTATTGAAATAATCTATTTCTTCTTGTGGGTTTTTTTCAATATTGAGTTTGTCAAAAATAGTCAAACATTAGTGAGTGTTTTGTTATCTCTGGTACATCTTTTCACTCTCTTAAAACATTTATATAAGTAGAATTTGCCACTGTCGTTCATGGTTTACACTTTGTATCTGATTAAAAAAAAAATCTTACTCTATTCCAAGTTCATAGTGATGCTTTTTCTATATTTTATAGAAATGTAAAAAATTTGCCGTTTTTATTTGTGAATTTGATTCATCTGCGTTAAAAGGAAGTCTCAAATTTATGTTTACTGTGTGGATAATTAGTTGCCCTGTGGCCATGCTTATTCCTCCAATCAACAAGTTCCACCCTATATTGTCTGTATATTGTGCTGAGTCTGTCTTTGAACTCGCCACATTATACCTTCCATTCTTATGCCAGTGTTGCAGTACATTAATTATCATACTTTTGTTTTTTAAAAAATTTATGGCCAAGAAAATTTTTTACTTTGTTTTTTCAAGTGTATCTTGACTAGTCTTCTCTCTTTTCTTTTCCATATCATTTTTAGCATAAGTTTGTTAGGTTCTTTGGAAAATGCTATTGAATGATATATGTGAACATGGAATCTTCATTTATTTAGGACCTTGTTACTTTTCAGCAGTGTTTTATTTTTTGGTTTCATATACATTTGTCCATAGGGTCACACAGAGTTGGACATGACTGAAGTGACTTAGCATGTACACATGTTCCTTTTAGGAATACTTTTTTTTCTCCTTTGAAAAATGCCACTGTACTTTTAATTGGGATTGCATTGAATTTTTAGATCACTTTGAGCAATAGACATATTTTAACAATATTCTTCCAATCCACGAGCTTAGGATATCATTCTCTTTATTTATGTGTCTTTTTTTAAGTCAATGAAACCTCTGACGTTGCTGAAATACTTTTTTCTTTTATCAGTGTCTTAGAGTTTTCATTTCACGTCTATGGTTAAATTTATTCCTAAGTATTTTACTGTTTTTCATGCTTTTGATATGGGATCGTTTTCTTAATTTTTCTTTCAGATAATTCATTGTTAGTGAATAGAACCACAACTGATTTTCATATGTTGTTCTGCAACTTTACTAAATTTGTCTATTAGTTCCTACAATTTTTTCTATTGTCATCTATAAACTGAGAAATTTTTACTTTATCCTTTTCAATTTGTGTGCTTTTTCTTTTTCTTGCCTAATTGCTCTGGCTAGAACTTTCAGTACTTTATTGAATAGAAGTGGTGAGAGTGTCATCTTTGTCTTATTCCTGATCTTATAGGAAAAACTTTTAGCATTTCGCTATTGAGTATGATGTTAAACGTGTTGTCGCTCAGTCACATCCGACTCTTTGTGACCCCATGGACTGTAGCCTACGAGGATCCTCTGTCCATGGGATTTTCCAGGCAAAAGTACTGGAGTGGATTGCCATTTCCTTCTCCAGGGGATCTTCCCGACCCAGGGATTGGACCCGAGTCTCCTACATTGCAGGCAGACGCTTTACCCTCTAAGCTACCAGGGATGTTAGATTTGTCCTTATTATGGTGAGGTACATTTCTTTTCTACCTCATTTGTTGAGAGGTTTTTTTATCATGAAAGAGTTGAAATCTGTCAAATCCTTTTCCTCACCTACTGAGATAATCTTAAGATTTTTATCCTTCATTCTGTTAGTGTAGTGTACATAGTAATTGATTTGTAGTAATCAAAGTCCTACAACACTGGCCTAAAAATAGCATAAACACCAAAGGGAAAGAGTAAAGTACCCAGAAGTAAGCCCACAATATATGGTCAACTAATATTTGATAAAAAAGCATCAAGAACACACGTTGGGGAAAGGATAGCCTCTTCAATAAATATTATGGGGAAACTGGATATTCATATGCAAAAGAGTAAAACTGGACCCCTACCACACACCCAGCATGAAAGTTACCTTGAATGGGCTAAAAAACTTAAATGTAAACCTAAAACCTTAAAACACTTAAATAGAACACATAGGAGAAAAGCTTTTTGACTTTGGTCTTAGAAATGATTATTTGTCTATCACACCAAAAACATGGGCTTCCCTGGCAGCTCAGACAGTAAAGAATCTGCCTGCAATGCAGGAGACTGGGGTTTGATCTCTGGGTCAGGAAGATGCCCTGGAGACCCACTCCAGTACTCTTGCCTGAAAGAATCTCCTGGACAGAGGAGCCTGGTGGGCTACAGTCCATGGAGTCACAAAGAGCTTGACCTGGCTGAGTGACTAACACACACACACACATACCACACCAAAAACACAGGAAGCAAGATAGAAATAAATAAATGGGACTACATCAAACTGAAAAGCTTCTGCACAGCAAAGAAAACAATCAATAAAATGAAAAGGCAAATTATGGAAGGAAAAATTAACTGCAAATAAAGGTTCACTGTATGTATCTTGGAATGAATTTTTTTATTTGTGCTATCTTCAATTTATATTTTTTCATAGAGTTCAGGATTCATATCTTTCAACAGTTTTGCAGTTTTCTGGTTATCTCCTCAAATATTGCTACTTCATCTCTATTATCGTCTTCTGAAAATTCAATTATGCTGTGTTAGATCTTCTTACAATACCTTGGTATATCTTAAATATTTTTTCTTATTTCCTATGTCTTTATTTTTCTGTGCTTAAATTAGGATGATTTCTTTGAAACTGCTTCCAAGTTTACAAATCTAATATTGTGTGTTTAATCTGTTTAGACATTTTTTGAGTATTAATTTTGATAATTATATATTATTAATAAAAATTCCTTTAGATTTTTAATACACTCAGTTATTTTTACAATTGAGTTTCTTACCCCTAAGTCGTATTTTAAATTTTAATTTTTTATGATATTAATACATATAGTTAGTATTCTGTGGCAGTAGTTACAATAAGTGAAGTTATTTGTGGATCTTCTTCTACTGTGTTTTTTCCTCAACTCTTGTTCATATGCTCAGTCAGTAAGTCATGTCTGACTCTTTGTGACTGTATGAACTGTCCATGAAATTTTCCAGGCAAGAACACTGGAATGGGTTGCCATTTCCCTACTCCAACGGATCTTTCCAACCCAGGGATCGAACCCACATCGAACCCGTACTGTAGGCGGATTCTTTACCTGCTGAGCTATCTGGGAAGCATGGTGCTTTCCCCCCTGTTTTTAACTTAAAGCTTCTAATTTTACTTAAAATTTTATAAATGGGAAATCTTTGAGGTCTGGGTTGAAGGAGTTTTCCCCTAGAGAAAACTTTTTGTTTGTTATTTCAGACATCAGGGAGCACTGTGACACCTGGAACACTCTATATTAAATCCTAGTCTTGCTGCATTTTTAGTGATACAGTAGTGTAAATTTAGACTGTGAATCCATATGAGGTCTAGCTTGTGATTATGAAATCTCAGGAGAGTTTATTTACGCTCAACACAGTGCCAAATTCAGAACAGGCAGTTTACTGTTTATCTTTTTGTGTGGCAAGATTAAAAGTGAAAGTTGCTCAGTCGTGTCTGACTCTGTGACCTCAAGGATATACAGTCCATGGAATTCTCCAGGCCAGAATACTGGAGTGGGTAGCCGTTCCTTTCTCCAGTGGATCTTCCCAACAGAGGGATCCAACCGAGGTCTCCCGAGTTGCAGGTGGACTCTTTATCAGCTGAGCCTTGAATCCACCTAAAATATTAAGTGGAAAGTCCAGAAATAATAAGTTGTTTAACTATTATATTTATTTATGTATTTAATTAATTTTTTTATGTATTTTAATTAATTTTGACCACACGGCATGTAGGACCCTAGTTCCCCGGCCAGAATCAAACCAGTGTCCCCTGTATTGGCAGCATAAAGTCTTAACCACTAGGCCACCAGGAAAGTCCAGCAAGATTATTCTTCAGTTTTGTTGTTCTGTATTTATGTGTCGATTTCCTGTCCTCTCTGCTCAGATTATATTTCAAAGAAGAATATTAAGTTTTCTAGAATTTGGCAGAAATCCTCAGGATGAAAGCCAACTTTGGTACTTAATTTTATAAACTAGTATTGGCTATAACTATATTTTTGGCCTCTGAAATTCTTCCTTTGTTTCAATTTATTAATACATTAAATTTTTCAATATTTGAAAAAATATTTCCTCTGTAGCGTTAGACGTTAAAGTTTCCCAAGAAATGCATTTTTATTCCATTTCCTTTGGTTTATCCCTGAGACTCTTATGTTCCTTCCTTCTTTTTTCTGACTAGTTATGGAACTTGAACACAGTTTTATTAGTTTTACTGGGAAGGAATTTGAGATGTAATGACTAGCCATTTTTTGTTAAAGTGTACTATAGACTATACTGAATACCAGTTTAGTGTGAAGTATTTAAACACAAGTGAAAATGATTTTGTATTTTAACATTTTTCTACTTGTACATGTTCATGTTGTTAACTAGTTGGGTTATTATTATAAGATATAGTCTTAAGTCGACTTTTATGAGATAATAGATTATATTACCAAAAATATTGCATGTGAAGAAATATTGACACTATACACTACTTTATTCAAAGTAATTTCCATTGTAATTTATTTTTTATATTATTTAGTTCTATATATTTTTAAACATTTTTTTCTATTGACAGTCAAAAAATATTTTAAGGCTCCTTCTACCATCATTCCTAGATTTTCAATTTTTATTAAAAATCTTAAGCATAACCATTTCTACTTATTATTAGCTCAGTTCTCATCATATGCAAATGATATGTATACAGTTAATTTAGAAAAAATAAATTTTTGTTATTCATAGCAAAGAGTTTTGTCCAGTTTATAATTAATTGTGTTATATTTAATTTTATTTTTAGCATCTTTTTGAATTGAAGTAATATTGTATGTTAAAGGTGTACAACATAATGACTCACAGTTTTAAATGTTATATTCCATTTATACTTATGAATTATTGACTGTATTCCCCATGTTGTACAGTATATCATCGTAGCTTATTTTATACCTAATAGTTTGTACCTCTTACTCCCCTACCCTTATGTTGCTTCTGTCCTTTCTTGACATGATCTTTCACATTTTCCCGTCTTGTTTTCTTCACAGCCTATAAATATTGGGAATTAGCTTGTTCTCCCTGCTAAAATATAATTTCCATTACAGCAGAGCATTTTCCATCTTATTAACTTCCACATCTCTGATACTTAAACATGTGCACAGAGTAGGTAGGCTTATGTTATTAGGTTAGTGCAAACATAATTGCAATTATGGACCATGAATTTTAAATCATTATAACTGGGCTGAAACACTTCTTTATTAATCAAGATAGAAACCATTGCACTCAACACATTTTTGCCAAGGAGAAATAAATTTGTTTATTCCTGTAGCATAAAAATTCATGCTTCAAGATTCGACAGACTCTTGGAAAGTATTTTCTTCCTCCTGGTTGTGGAAACGTTTCCCCGGCATCAAGTTGTTGAAATGTTGAAGAAGTGGTAGTCCATTGGTGAGAGGTCAGGTGAATATGGTGGATGGGGCAAAACACTGTAGCCCAATTCATTCAACTTTGGAAGCACTGGTTGTGCCACGGGCAGTCGGGCGTTGTCATGGAGAAGAATTGGGCCCTTCCTGTTGGCCAATGCTGGCTGTAGGTGTTGCAGTTTTCAGTGCGTCTCATCAATTTGCTGAGCATATTTCTCAGATGTAACGGTTTTGTGTGGATTCAGAAAGCTGTCGTGGATCAAACTGGCAGCAGACCCAAACAGTGACCATGATCTTTTTTTGGTGCTAGTTTGCTTTGGAAAGTGCTTTGGAACTTCTTCTTGGTCTAACCACTGAGCTGGTTGTTGTATAAAGTCCACTTTTCATTGCTTGTTGCAATCCAATTGAGAAATTGCTGCATAGAATAAGAGAAAACCACATTTTAAAACTATGATTTTTTGATTTGCGGTCAGCTCATAAGGCACCCATTTATCAAGCTTTTTCATCTTTTCAATTTTCTTCAAATGCCAAATGACTGTAGAATGGCTGATCTTGAGTTCTTTGGCATCTTCTCTTGTAGTTGTAAGAGGATCAGCTTCCATGATCCTTTCAGTTGGTTGCTGTCAACTTCTGATGGCCAGCCACTGTGCCTCTTATCTTCAAGGCTCTCATTTTGTTTGCAAAACTTCTTAAAACACTCTTGCACTGTACATTTGTTAGCAGTTTCTGAGCTAAATGTGTTCTTGATGTTGCAAGTTTTCTCAGCTGCTTTACGACTGATTTTGAACTTGAATACATTGCTTGGATTTGCTTTTTGTCTAACATCATTCCCTAAGTCTAAAATAAATATAAAATACAAAGCAAGTAATGTCATTAGCAAAAAGACAAACAAACTGAAAGCGAGAAATGTGCATTAAAATGATGTATAAATAACCACGTTTAAGAATGTATTCCAGTACCAAACGGCAAAGTTTAACAGTGCAAACCTGCAATTACTTTTGCACCAACCTAATAAATAAATCAGTGAATGAGTCTACATAATGGAATTCTCCTTAATATATTGTTGTTATAATAATATGTAGCATTTTTAGTCTTAGACAGTTTTTAAAGTATAGTCACTTACTTTATGTCATTATCTTCAATCATGTGGGAACAGTTCTAATTATCATAAATGTAATAAAGAACTTTCATCTAAAGGCAGCCTGATGATAGGATTTTCAAGATACCTCGCACAAACATTATGTTGAGAATTTCATGTTCTAGTGTAGTTCTCTTCATCCTCTACAAATACCTTCATTGGAAATAAAAGTGACACATTAGGAAGCAGTTACCATGGTAAACTTAGATTTTCAGTAATGCAAGTGAAATTCCTTTGTTAAAGTCAAAACTAAATGTCACAGTTGATTCTCTACTTGTGTGTGTGTGTGTGTGTGTGTTTAATGTTTATTGTTTTTTTAGGAAGTTTTTTTTTTTCCCCCCTCCTTCCTGAATTGGTAACATCTCTCAGTAGCATTTGATTAGGTAGGGCAAAATATCTGAAATTCAAATGGCCCTATGCAAATTTGTTTAACACTTACATCAGGGCCTTAAATGAAAAATTTGAAAATAATACATGGGTGTGGTAGAGTTTTAGCACCACCAAAATTGACTTCAGAAACTTCATCTTCTATTTACTTTTCTTCTACTGAGAAGGAGCATGTCAGTTAGCTTTTGCTGTATAATAAACCACCCACAATATTAATGTCCTAAAACAACAATCATTTATTAACTTGTAATACTATAGGTTGGCAATTTGGGCTGGGCCCAGTTGGACAGTTCTTCTCCAGGCGTCTCCAGGGCTCAGATTCAAAGCCGCAGTCTGCTAGGGGTAGGCTGACATTGGATGAACTCCTTCATGTGTTTGGGTGCTAACTGCATTGGTGGAGACAACTGAGTCATGTGTCTCTAGTCTCTCGCAGTCTGGTCCAGGCTTCTTCCCGTGGCAGCAGCAAGGCAGGGCAAGCTTCATAAGTACAAGGACTTATCAAGTCTCTGCTTCTGTCACACTTACTGAAGCATGTCACATGCCAAAGACCTGTTAGCAAGAAGTAGAGATCTCCATTCCTTCTATTCCTAGAAGAGCTGTAAAGTCACACTGTAGATGGGTGTACATATATAGGATTGGGAGGGATTGGAGATCATCTTTTGTGGTTTACTAGAAGGGCTTCCTAAAAATCCTCTCTTAAAATTGAAATATAACAGAGCCAAGACACTTTAAGGTTTAATTACTGAATGGATTTTTTTTTTTTAGCATGAATTCTCAAAATAGTAGTTCTCATTTTTGGGATGTGTAAGAAATATCTTCTGTGCCCATTGATATGCAGACTCCATCATTCTGTCTTACCCTGTTCTTATTCAGTGTATTTGGGGTGCAGTCCATGAATTTTTATTTTTTTTCTAACTGACAAATATACTGTAATGTAGGAGATCTAGAAGGACTGTATTTTTTCTGAAGACCGAATAGAAATGGTATGCATGCCAATGTCTAGGCAAGAAGTGTGAAGCAATCTGTTGAAAACTTACATTTCTTTGAAATTCATATTTTATCTGAAAAGAGTTGAATCATATAGCATATGATTTTCTTTAACCTCTGGCTAAACTCAAGTTAAACTCTGGTGAGTTAAATTCTATTTACCTACGTGATATATTTTCTTTCATTTAAGTAAACAAGTAATAAGAAAAAATCTTTTGTAAGATATATACTGCTTGCTGCTGCTGCTAAGTCGCTTCAGTCGTGTCCGACTCTTAGTGACCCCAAAGACGGCAGCCCACCAGGCTCCCCCATCCCTGGGATTCTCCAGGCAAGAACACTGGAATGTGTTGCCATTTCCTTCTCCAATGCATGAAAGTGAAAAGTGAAAGTGAACTTGCTCAGTCGTGTCCGACCCTCAGCGACCCCATGAACTGCAGCCCTCCAGGCTCCCCCGTCCATGGGATTCTCCAGGCAGGAGCACTGGAGTGGGGTGCCATTGCCTTCTCAAGATATATACTATAGAAGTGCAAAGTTATAATTGACAATATCACTTCTCTGAAGTCAGCTCTTATATGAAGCATTTGCCTAAAAAGGATCTTTCTTATCGATTTTAAACATGGCGTTAAGAGAAGAGAGCACTTGAAATAGAGAAGTAGCAAATTAGATATTTTTCCAAGCCATGTATGTGCTATTTCTAAATAATGAATTAGGAAAAATTACATTAATATTTAATTTCTAACACTTTGGCCAAGTATATTATTTATGTTAAAATTATTGGATAAATATTTCAATAAAATATTTTGTTTGGGTAGAAATCTTATATTTTAACTTGTTAATTTGATTTGTATTCTGTTTAAATATAAGTAAACCATACGCTATATATGCTGGGCAAATAATCTCTACCACGTTGTAATACACATATGGAAACAACACTATGAAAACTAACAGTTTACCATGGAGCTGACCACTAGTTGTATGTATGGTTAGAAAATAACAAGAGACCGTAAAAACATTTGATTTTGAATAATGTTATACAGAGTAATGGGCAACACATTGAGTTTAATACTTCATGGCTATATCTACCCATTTGATTATTGGTTTGAGACTCTGGATTTGTCTTTAATAAAATTCTGGAGGAAAGGGACTGTCTTTTTTTGCTTCCTGTAGAAAAATCACAGGAAGATTTCTGGAGAATTGTTCTGCTTCTGGAGACTGCCAAATTTAACAGTTTTATTAACATCTAATAAAAAATTCTTGGTGTGCTGTTTGCCATTTTATTTTCTTAAAGTGTAAGAAAAATTGAAATATTATTTGTCTTATGTCTTGTGAAGATAATATCAGTATGTCATATGTCTTTTGGTAAATCATATGCTTGGATGCCAGGTAGAAATCTGATAAATTCTTTCATGATCCTGATGGAAAGTCAATGCCTGCTTTATTTACTGATGGTACATTTTGCTTCCACAGTAGCTTGGAGACCTTTTCTTTTCTTTTCTTTTCTTTTTTGCTTTTTAAAGATTTGTTCATTTATTTTTTTATTATTATTTAAATTTTTTTAATTTTTTAATTTTTTAAACTTTACATAGTTGTATTAGTTTTGCCAAATATCAAAATGAATCCACCACAGGTATACATGTGTTCCCCATCCTGAACCCTCCTCCCTCCTCCCTCCCCATACCATCCCTCTGGGTCGTCCCAGTGCACTAGCCCCAAGCATCCAGTATCGTGCATCGAACCTGGACTGGCATCTCATTTCATACATGATATTTTACATGTTTCAATGCCATTCTCCCAAATCTTCCCACCCTCTCCCTCTCCCATAGAGTCCATGAGACTGTTCTATACATCAGTGTCTCTTTTGCTGTCTTGTACACAGGGTTATTGTTACCATCTTTCTAAATTCCATATATATGCGTTAGTATACTGTATTGGTGTTTTTCCTTCTGGCTTACTTCACTCTGTATAATAGGCTCCAGTTTCATCCACCTTATTAGAACTGATACAAATGTTTTCTTTTTAATGGCTGAGTAATACTCCATTGTGTATATGTACCATAGCTTTCTTATCCATTCATCTGCTGATGGGCATCTAGGTTGCTTCCATGTCCTGGCTATTATAAACAGTGCTGTGATGAACATTGGGGTACATGTGTCTCTTTCCCTTCTGGTTTCCTCAGTGTGTATGCCCAGCAGTGGGATTGCTGGATCATAAGGCAGTTCTATTTCCAGCTTTTTAAGGAATCTCCACACTGTTCTCCATAGTGGCTGTACTAGTTTGCATTCCCACCAACAGTGTAAGAGGGTTCCCTTTTCTCCACACCCTCTCCAGCATTTATTATTTGTAGACTTTTGGATCGCAGCCATTCTGACTGGTGTGACATGGTACCTGTCCCAATCAAAAAATGGGCCAAAGAACTAAATAGACATTTCTCCAAAGAAGACATACAGATGGCTAACAAACACATGAAAAGATGCTCAACATCACTCATTATCAGAGAAATTCAAATCAAAACCACTATTGGAGACCTTTTCTATTCCCTTGTGTTTTATTTTGTAAACATTAGTTTCAGAATTGCATCTGTAGCTACTTTTAATTTTAAGATATATATCAAATACACTTCCTGTCAGGAAAATCTTTGCAGAGATGTGAATTAAGAAAGATGTTATTAAGAAGATTTGTTATTTGTCAGCTAAGAAGTAACTTAGAGTCCAACTGAGAAATATTAGTCTTCCCTTTTTAAGTAAAATTCTCATTGTGACATTTTAAAATAAGAGATTTAATAAATAAGGTTTAAAATTTTAATTTTAAATATTTTAAATACATTTACTTATATATATATAAAACAATGTGAGTAACTGCTAAGACTTCACACACCTATTCATTCATTCATTCACCTACCTCATCTTTATTGAAAACCTACCATGTGCTAGGTAATAGTGGAGCTGTGATGATTCCCAAAAAATTCTGAAATGAAGACATTTCCATTGACATCACCACGTATACACTTTGTATTTGTTTATTCAGAACATTAAAACATTTTCATAATGCTTATGCTTGTGTTTTCTAATTTCTCTGAGAATTTTCAAAATCCAGTGTAAAATTAAGTTCCATCCATCACTTAATTCTTAAAAATTTTCTTGTGCAACTTAAATGGTGGGTAAAATTTTAAATGATTTTCTTTCTTTCAAAATGGACTGACTCTGACTTCTTTGTCCCAAGGAAATGTATCATTTTTAGTATTATCTGGTGGAAAATTCAGTGACCCTGAAAGCATAGTCTATAGAAATTATCCAGGCCTCAATCCAGGGTATGCTGATGTCTTACTTAATGTTGGACATTAGAGCTTTTGAAGGGGGCCTGCAACAGCATTGACTTTAAACTCATACTTCACAGATTAGTCAAGACACACAGGACAGCTGTCCAAAACCAGGTTACCGACATGGGAACTGATATCTGAATGCCAGTGGCCTCTAGCCATACTTCATAGAAATTAAAGAGTACCAGGTTTTCACAAATTAACAGTGACTGACATTGATACCTGCGTTTTATGACTAGAAGTCATAAACAAAGACTGTTTTTTCTTTAAATGGTAACATGGTCCTTAGAATGAAATACAGAACATAGCTGAAATTGTATTTCAGTGTCTTTTCTCACAATGGATATGTCTGATAGTCACCCATCAGTGATAATAATGTTCAGTTAGCAGTTGCATGACATTCAGTTCCTAGTGACAAGGATTTTAAAACCTGAGAGTCTCAAAGTAGTATGGCCCTCTAACGTGGAAATCAGCTGATTTTTGCTGGGTTTGTTTGCATATGAGCAGCTCTATCAGCATGAATGTAATTTAGATTAAAGAAAAAAAACTCCTTAATGATCATTGAAACTAACTGAAATGTCAGTGAACTTAGAGACATCCAATTATGATGCAAATGTGAAATTAGCACAGCAAAACAAACAAAGCATCTGGACCTTTCTAAAGCCCATACCAGTTCTAAGAATACATTAGGTTAAAATTGTATCTTGACTTTATGAATTAAAATGAAAGAGAAAGAGCAGAATTAGTTGCCCCTCTGATAATGATCTGTTTCTCTTGATCAGCTAAATTCAGTGCCCATAATTCTGATGTTTTTATATAGCCTAAATGCTTTTTCAGATTTGTATAGATCCTGTTAGCTCATTTTCAAAAAGTGTTTTCTAGCAGTAGATAAATCAGTTCTGCATGTGGGTCAACATATATAGGAAATCAAGGTTACAATGTTCTCTCTGTTTGTCTACATATAATTTAGTGTCTTTAAAATGATTCTTTGTATCATATTTTGTTTATTCCATTGACATTTGATGTACGCTATATAAGAGACAAGAAAAAATAAGTCCAAAGGGATGTCTCATTTTTTATGACCATCTCATATTTTATTAGATATCTGCCTTCTTTATTTTAATTTTCAACTTTCTAATTCATCTCAAATGATAGAGTGAAAAAATGTATTACTTTTAATGGAAAGCCTCTTTTTATTATTCAAAGGGCATTTAGTTAGCTATATCAATCTTAAATATCTTGATACTTTCTATCTGGGCACTGCTCCAGTATTTTTTTTTTAATTTTGTTTTATTTTTAAACTTTACAATATTGTATTAGTTTTGCCAAATATCGAAATGAATCCGCCACAGGTATACCTGTGTTCCCTATCCTGAACCCTCCTCCCTCCTCCCTCCCCATACCCTCCCTCTGGGTCGTCCCACTAAATGTAATGAACATCAAAAACTAAATCCTAGTTTGCAGTGTCCCCGAGTGATCAGATCTCATATTGTGTATCAAAAGTGACTGCCTCATAATTTTCTCTCTGAAAATATGTGAACAGTTCTCACACCTTAGAATTCGGAACAAATGATACATTTTATAATTTGATACTTTGAACATTAAACCTCTCTCCCTCTGCCTCTCTCCATGTCTCTCCTAGACCCTCCCTCCTCCTCTTTCTCTCATACACACACTTGTCAATAAAGGTAATCATAGTAGTAAATGAGTTTACACTTTGTTTCTTTAAAATACAAATCATTACCTTGTTTCCTTCAGCACGGTCATGTAGGCATCTGGGATTCTATTTCTTTCTATTATTTAATAAATATTTCTGAAGTTTTAAGATTCAACAATATAAGATGCTGCATAAATAGTGGAGACTAAAACAATGGAGTCCTGACCTTCACCAAACTTAATGTTTGTTGCGGGAGACAGGTTAACAAACAAATACCAAATTATAAATGAAAGGAAATGAGAGGTACTATAAAGAAGAATAAAAGAAGGAACTGTTTTGCCATGAGTGGTCATGGAAGACGGGCCTGAGGAAGTGGAGATTTAGGAGTTGCCTTGCAGACTGTGCTGTGCAGTATACTGTGAACTCTACAGGGGGTCTTGGAGAGGCCAGAACTACCTGTTTCCATGAACTGAAAGAGGCCAGTGGCTGGGGGCAGCAGTCAATGGAGAGAGAATGGATAGAAGCAGCTTAAGGGGATAGGTAGCTTCCAGAACATTCGAAGAGGCTTGGGTTTTATTCTAAGTGTAGTAGGCAGATGTTGCAAGGTGGTCGCCTCACCTAATGTTAGGGCAAATTGGATTGGATCATTTCCTTTTATTTCCTGAAAAATCTTTATTTAAAACTTTATCTGAACATGACTTTTGTATGTATTACCTACTGTTTAAGAGATCGGTCATTCTAGAGCCAGAGAGCAGGTGGGCTGATCACCTGACTGCTTATCATCTGAAAGAGCTACATGGCTTTGCATGTTAAAATGCTCTTCAGCCAGCTGCAATAAGAGGCTAGTTGGGTCCTCATTGCTATGTGTACAAGAAAAGATTTTTTTCAGTAGTCCCATAAGATAAATTATTTCTATGATGTAAATTTTGTTTTCACTTTTGAGCACTTGTTTGGGCTTCCTAGGTGGCTCAGTGGGTAAAGAATCTGCCTATAGTGCAGGAGTACAGGAGACACAAGTTCGATCCCTGGGTCAGGAAGATCCCCTGAAGGAGGGCACAGCAATCCACTCCAGTATTCTTGCCTGGAGAAACCCCATGGACAGAGGAGCCTGGCGGGCTGCAGCCCATAGGGTCACAAAGAGTCAAACACAACTGAGCATTTGTGGACTGCTAAGAGCTTATGTTAAGACAGAGTTTTAAAGAAGACAGTATTATAATTATAAAATCCAGAAGAGTCCTAAACATCACAGAATATTTAAGTACCATCTCTTGCAATGGTGTTCAGTAGACTTTTCTCTGATGATGGAAATGTTCTGTATCTGTGCTGTCCAGTATAGAAGCCAATTTTCATATGTGGCTTATTGACTATATAAAATTTAGCTGATGAGACTAATGAATTCATGGTTTTAGTTCATTTTAAATAATTTAAAACTTAAAAGTTAGTGACTACTGTACTGAATAGCCCAGATCCATTATGTACTTACTATGGGTTCTCAGTTGGGGAAGGCCAGTGGAAAATACACAGAACATGCTCTCCAAGGATGCACAGATTTATAAATATGATAAGATGTAGGTATGAGTCTCTAGACTATAACATAGAAATGAGACACACATGCCAGTTTTGGGTTACTCACTAGGAGTTTCAGAAGAGAAATTTATGCTTTTTGAGTGAAAAACCAAGGGGCAATGGTGGGGGAAGTGGCAGTGGTCCTGGGCTCTGAAGGATAGGCAAGGTTGCTAGCATGTGGGATTGGAATGAGGGGCATTCAGAGCAAAAGAATCAGGAGGAGAGGAGAAAAAAAGAGTCACCATTACAGATATGAAATAATAATAAAATAGTTAACATCTACCAAGTGCGAACTGTGAAACCTTTTTCTAAGAACTTTACATCAATTTTTCACAACAAATTTCTAAGGTTAGATGCCCTCATTTAATCTCAATTATTATTATCCTCCATAAACAGATAACAAAACTGAGGGTGAGAAGGTTGAACATATTTCCCAAGGTCAAGTGGTAGTGACAAATTTAAGATCTGAATTCAGGGAACCTGAGAGTCTTGATGGAATCTTGGACATCAGGTAATGAATATATAGGATGCTGAGAGCACATAGGCAGACACAGTTCCTCAAAGGAATCCCACACAGAGAAGAAGACAAGAGGACGAAAGAGTGGTAAGGGGCTTCCCACGTTGAAGGTTAAGGAGAGAATATTGTACACAAAACAACGTGTTTTGAGAGAGAGAGAGTTAGAAGTCTTGGAGATGTGATCAATAGACTATAAAGGCCTCTAAAAGTCTAAGCCTTCGACCTAAGCCTTTCTATAGACGTTTTATTAGGGGATGGGAAAGGGGGTATCTTAGCTGTTGAATTTCTAAGATTTAATAAAATGTCTCTGGGTAGAGTTACGGTCACTATTAGCTAAAAATAGTTAATTGCATGAGGGGTGTTTTGTATAACATCATCACGCATAGTATGTTAAGGTTCATTTCTATAATTCATTTGGTGATTTCATTGTAACTTCTTCTGAACCCACAGCTGGTTTCTGTTACAGTCACTTTTAAAAAAAGATTGGTTTTTTACTTGTGGCTATGCTGCATCTTCTTTGCTGAGTGGGCTTTTATCTGCTTACAGCGAGTGGAGGCTACTCTCTAGTTGCGGTGCTCTGGCTTGTCATTGCAGTGGCTCCTCTTGTTGCAGAACATGGGCTCTAGGCTGTGCAGGCTTCAGTAGTTGTGACTCCCAGACTCTAGAGCACAGGCTCAGTAGTTGTGCCACATGGGCTTCGTTGCTCTACAGCACGTGCAGTGTTCCTGGGTCAGGGATTAAACCTCTGTCTTCTACATTGGCAAGTGGATTCTCTACCACTGAGCCACCAGGGAAACCCTTACCATCGCTTAAAATTTTTTGTTGGAGTATATTGATTTACAATGTTAGTTTCTGGTGTATCAGTTCAGTTCAGTCACTCAGTCATACCCAACTCTTTGCAACCCCATGGACTGCCTCATGCCAGACTTCCTTGTCCATCACCAACTCCCGGAGCTTGCTCAAACTCATGTTCATCGAGTCAGTGATGCCATCCAACCATCTCATCCTCTGTTGTCCCCTTCTCCTCCTGCCTTCAATCTTTTCCAGTATCATAGTCTTTTCCAACGAGTCAGTTCTTTGCATCAGGTGACCAAAGTATTGGAGCTTCAGCATCCGTCCTTTCAATGAATATTCAGGGTTTATTTCTTTTAGGATAGACTGGTTTGATATCTCTGCAGTCCAAGGGACTCTCAAGAGTCTTCTCCAGCATAACTCAAAAGCATCAGTTCTTCAGCACTCAGCTTTCTTTATGGTCCAACCCTCACATCCATACATGACTACTGGAAAAACCATAGCTTTGACTAGATGGACATTAGTCAGCAAAATGTCTTTGCTTTCCAATGCACTGTCTAGGTTTGTCATAGCTTTCCTTCCAAGGAGCAAGCATCTTTCAATTTTGTGGCTGCAGTCACTGTCCACAGTGTTTTGGATTACAAGAAAGTAAAATCTGTCACTGCTTTAGCGAATCTACAGTTTGTTCTCATGGAAAAACCTAATTAGTACCTACAATTGAGAATATATTTCTGGCGATCATAACAGCTGGTAGCCTAGGTGGGACAGATGGTCTAAAGGTCTTTAATGGGGGGAAGATAATGTGTTGCTTCGAGAGATCGGAATAAGAGACTTCATGAACTTTGTTTTTCATTAAAAACTATTCTGTAATAATATTTTCATAAGCAATACTTTCATGAGAAAGAGGACTAGCTTTATAAACATCATTTGCATCTAAATGGCACCCCACTCCAGTACTCTTGCCTGGAAAATCCCATGGATGGAGGAGCCTGGTAGGCTGCAGTCCATGGGGTCGCTAAGAGTCAGGCACCACTGAGCGACTTCACTTTCACTTTTCACTTTCATGGATTGGAGAAGGAAATGGCAGCCCACTCCAGTGTTCTTGCCTGGAGAATCCCAGGGATGGCGGATCCTGGTGGGCTGCCCATCTCTGGGGTCACATGGAGTCAGACACGACTGAAGCGACTTAGCAGCAGCAGCAGCCTAAGTGATAAAAATGGTAAAAGTGCATTTTTTTCTGTCTCAGTGTGTACTTGTAGACATCTGTCTACATATCCCCCGAAAAATGATAATGCTATTATTGTTAAAGCTAGAGGTCAGGTTTTTTTTTTTTTTAATCTTACTTGAAAGCTCTGAGGATGTTATCATTTAAAGAACTATTACAGCTTTAGTGAACTTTACTGATAATAATACTAGTGGTGATGATGTGGTGTGGTAATGATTTCATTAATAATTATGCCTAGCTAATTGTATCATAAAAGTTTTGCATATATTTACACATTTATTTCCTACAACAATCCTTATTATTTTCCCCATTTTACATATTTATCCTCATTTTACATTGCATGTTTAATTCTGACAATCTATTACTATCTCCAGTTTACAAACAAGGCACCAGTACATAAAACAACTTGCCCAAGATCACATAGCTAGTTAGTGCTGTTAGTGCTAATTAGACAAGTCAACTAGCAGATGGTTCTAGACTCTACATTTTTTATATAATTTACATTTTAGGGTTCATTCTTGATGCTCATTCTGTACATTTTGACAAATGAGTAATGATGTGTGTCTACTGTTATTACTTCATACAGACTTAGTTTTGATGTTTTAAGTGTCCTCTGTGCTCCAGTTATTCATCCCTCCCCCCAACCCCTGGAAACCAATGGTATTTACCATGTCTCCATAGTTTTGCCTTTCCAAAATATGATATAGTTAGAATCGTATAGCATATAGTCTTTTCAGACTGACTTCTTTCACTTAATTAAATGTATTTGATCTTCTTCCATGTTTTTCATTGTTCATTTGCTCTGAATAATCTTCCATTGTCTGGAAGCACCATAGCTTCTTTTCCCTGTTGCCTTTTTAAAGACATCCTATATCTTTTCATCACAGCTGGTATCGTTTCCTGTGACTCTACCCTGCTTGTTAGGCATGCTGCCCTGTACAGGGACCAGGTGTGATGATTAGGAGACTAGGTTGTCAATCTGAACTCTCTGCTCAGACCTGGGCTTCACTGTCAGTTTCTTTGGCAAACCATTTAACCTCTCTGTGCTTCTTTTTTTCTTTTTCTTTTATATTGGGGTATAGTCAGTTAGACCCTACATTCTTAACCCAGTGTATACTATGACCATAGGATTTCTTGCAAATGATTAAATGAGTTAATCTCATGTATAATTTGTGACTATATATCCCTTATAATTTACCTAGTCACTCAGTCGTGTCCGACTCTTAGCGACCCCATGGACTGCAGCCCACCAGGCTCCTCCATCCATGGGATTTTCCAGGCAAGAGTACTGGAGTGGGGTGCCATTGCCTTCTCCTAATTTACCTAGTACATTTGCTTATATTATCTGACTCCCTGAAACTTTGGTGAAAATGGACTTAAGAAAGATTGTGCTCGTCTTGGCCAAAGATGTACAAATAACTCTTTGGTAGAACTGGAACTCATGCCTCAGTTTATGGCAAAAAGTTCTACATCCATTTTAATAGTTTTTGCTGGAGCAGGACATTATATCCTGTAGGACTGAACATTGAGACAGTCATTAAGGATACCATATATCCGGAGGAGATTTTACATGTGCTCTTAGGTTGAAGGCAGTGATAGGATTTTGAAGTTTGGATAAATGGAGCTTCAGTTCCCTCTTCTGCTTAGAACTATGTCAGCCTAAAAGGGCCTCCTTCAGTCTTTTGGTCCTCTCGGGGTATAGTCAGTTCCCCTGATGCCTAGAGAGTATATAAGACTTTCCTAAACTTTTAGGTTAGTATTTCTGCTTAAGTATCCTTTTGATTAAGGAGCCATGACTTTTCATAGAGTCTTAGGACTGGAAAAGATTAAGTTAGAAAGATGTGCATTATAAATCTATGATTCCCAGTGCAGTCTTGAAAACCTGGCTCATCTACTCTGAGCCTTAACTTTCTCACCTCTAAAATGATAATAAATATATATAGAAGAATTTCTCTGACTATTACATGAAATGATAGTACATATAACACTATATCTGACATGTGAGAGGCACTTAATAAGTGTGGAAATTATTTTTAGTATTATATTTCATTCAGTGATAACTCAGATACATGAGTGATTCTACCTTTATACAGAAACCAACAAAAGAGATCCATGACACAGTTTCAGGACATGTTTATATCTCTGCATTAATTGTTCATCAAATGAAGGTTAAATAAGTGTCTGAAGGGGGTATATCCTTTTTTAATATATTTTACTGCATTTACTGAATTATAACATAGGTATATGCTATAGTGATCATTTTGACATGTTGAAATGTAGCTCTTAATTTTAAAATTTATTTTTTAATTGGAGAATAATTGTTACAGTGTTATAGTGGTTTCTATTGTACAACACAGATCAGTCATAACTATACACACACACACACACACACACACACACATATATTTATGTATATATCTCCTCCCTCTTGAGCCTCCCTCTCATGTTCCCATCCCAGTCCCTCTAGATCATTCCAGAACTCCAGGCTGGACTCCCTGTGCTATTTAACATTTTCCCACCAGCTATCCAGTTCACACATGGCAGTGTATATATGTCAATGTGTAGTTCTTATTTATTTTAAAGGGCTTTCATATGCAACTGAAATAATGGTGTCCGTCTACATGTTTCTTTTCTTAGTACTCTGTTTACTTGTTTGTTTATGGTTTGTATAAGTGATAACTGGATACATGTCCTTAAATTGTTATTCTTGTGTTAAGTTTCAAAGTTTGTGATCATCAGACAGGTTTCTTGAAAATTTTTCCTCTAGGGTGATGCTATGGACTGACTGTTTCTGTCCCTCCAAAATTCGTATGTTGAAACCCTAATCCCCATTGTGACAGTATTTGGAGATGGGAACTTTGGGCAGTGATTAGGTCATGAGGGTGAAGCTTTCATGATGAGGGTAGTCACCCTGTATGAAGAGACTTGAGAGAGCATGGTTCCTCTTTCTGCCTTCCATCAATGGCCTTACTAAAGGGGGGGTCTCAATTTTTTTAACATATGTGAGAGCCTGAGATCTTTATGTGATCTGGTAGTTGATTTTCCATCACAAAATGTGATGTTAACACAGACTTGGGTTTGTATTGATTTAAGAAAATAAAGAAATTGGCATTTGTTGCAACTTGGATTTGTGGACTAGCATTAATTTTCACTTAATACAATGATTACACAAGAAACTCTTTTACAGAATCTTAATATTTAATAACAGGTCTAACCTTTTGACAATTGACCACTCATGATGTTTTCTTATAATGTCACTTAATTGTTCGTTGTTTGTCTTGTTTTCTGAGCTAAGATGTATGTCCCTTGGGTACTGGGACCTTGTATTATTTCTTTGAATCCTCTACAATATCTAGGATATCACTTTAGATATCTTATCTTTATTCCCACCATTAAATCCTTTTCTGGAGAGTATTATAAAAATCAGTATTTATTATTTATATAATACTTATCTTTCTGGACTCTCAGAAGATTGTGATCAGTTAACAGCACTCATCTTGAGAGGGGAAATTAAGAAACAAAGGGGTGAGATCATCTAAAATAAAGTATTTTCTTTTTCTCTAGAACTAGGTGCATTCTTTTTTTCCCCCTTGTTTTCTGAGAAAAAGACAAAGGAATAAGAATGATTTTGAAGCAGTTACAGTTGCATAATGTAAACTAATCATAGCTACCAAGAAGGCCCTAATGTTGTTATTATGGATATGCCAACTTGTTGGATGTACAGGATACTCACAAGTATTTATTTTGTTGAGTCAAACAGCATAAATTTTATCCAGCTTCCCATTGCTTAAAACCTTATTAATTGATGGTAACTTAACTGAAAATTATATTACTCATAAGAAATACTTTTTGTGGATATTAAGAATTTCTGGACAATGGCCACTATTAATTGCCCTTTTGTTTCATTTACAACCATGACAGAGGTTCCCCTGAGGCCTTAATTGTGTCATTTGAGACACATTTCACAGTTTTCTTGGAATCCCCTCAAATGTGCCAGTATAATATTTCTCCAATAAGGATTCAGGCTTACTGTATCCTTATCTGGTCATGTCACATGATCTTTTTTCTGGGTCTAATCATGCATACTCCTTGGCTTCCCCGGTGGTGCTAGTGGTAAAGAGCCTACCTTCCAATGCAAGAGACCTAAGAAACACAGTTTCAATCCCTGGGTCAGGAAGACTCCCTGGAGAAGGGCATGGCAACCCACTCCAGTATTCTTGCCTGGAGAATCCCATGGACAAAGAAGCCTGATGGGCCACAGTCCATAGGGTCATAAGGAGTTTGACACAACTGAAGTGACTGAGCATGCCCAGAGGAAGAAAAAGGGGGAAAAAACAGACCTATACCTACTGTTCCTTTAGCTCTTCTTCCTGAAAATTTCTCCCCTTTTAGGACTCTAGTGATCCAGTACCAGTAGCTGCCCTCCTAACTTGAGTGAAAGGCAGTAAATCCTGCCCATTTCTCCTGAGTTTAGACATGGGTCTTCTTACACAAAGCCTGCAACAGGATCCTAAGAGGAAAGTTTTTATTGAAAACACCTGGACAGCATTATTATCCATTTCATTCATCCATTCAGAAGCTTTCCTTAAAATGTGAGTTGTGGTTTTATTGATGTTTAAACATTTCTTTCCATCTTCCATTTGCTTATACAGCACCATGTATGTAACCTATAGTGAGTAGAGAATGGGAGGATTCATAAAGTAATCAGATGCTGGGTTTTACTCTTATCTATCTTTCTCTAGCTTTGGAGACAGAGGCAGCTTATCTATGTAGGATTAAATAGCCTGTTGGATCTTAGATTTTTAAAGTGTTATAAATCTGGAATGTGTTGATATTCATTAAGGAATCTCTATTTTCTTATTCTGTGTTACATTTGTCCACTTTTTTTTTTGAGACAGAGGGTTAAAGTTAAGCATGTAATATATGTCTTGTTCTGCTTAATAAGTAGGCATAATACTTCCTCTTCCCTATTCCCCTACCATGTCCCATCTCGAAAGAGCAAAATAGGAATAGAATGTGTTGGGACCACAAAACGTATGTACATGCTAATTCAATGGTTGGTATTGGAAGATAGCAAAATCTTCATTTCCCTTCCCCATTTTATGATGATACTAGCTTTCTGAATTTGTTGATCTTACTCAGACTCTTACTCAAAGACTCCTTATTAGTGTTTGAAGTGTAATAGAATTGATTCCCTCTCTTTTGGGAAAACACTGGCTAACTACTGGGCAGTCATCTTCAATGATAGTCTTTCCAAAGAGAATTTTCTGATTCGTGTGGTGTTTGGATGGAGAGAAGGTGAAGGAGGAGTAGATAAAGATTTAGAGAAGAGAGCAGACTCCTGGGAGTTGTAATTAGTGCCTGCTGTGTAGTTTACTAGCTCTGCGATTTTGAAGTTTAATCCTTCTGTGTCCCACTTCCCTCATTTATGAAACTGACGAATCTATTTATGTACTTTATAGGAAGACATGAGATCGTGTACACAGTTATGTGATGTTCACTGGGTATTAAATAAGTGGTAGTTTTATTAATTTGTTCTCTTACCTTCTTCCTCCAAACGGCTTTGTCTGTCTGTGTTTCACAGACTCCACTGGTGCCACTCCCCTCAGGGTTACCCTTCCTGGTATTTCTCTCCATGCTCTTAGTCCCCAAACCCTAGTTCTTCCCAGTGAGCTCTCAGATGGAGGCTCTGGTGTGAGCCCTCAAATTGTGAAATGTCACTTCCATCTACATTACCTTCGAAGAAGGACACACATGCTCAGCATAGTAGGCATTTCCACGGTATGTATGATTCTTTGATTAATGTTTCAGTTCTCTCTAGGATGTCACCACTGAACAAGCAGGCCTGGGCCTCATTAATTAATTTCCTTTAAAATTCCAACACCTAACACAATGTCTGACCCATCAAAGAGGCACTCTACAAGTAAAATAAACTAATGACTGAATGTGCAGACCATTCAAGTAGCAATCAGAGTAATCTATAGTATGTAAAGTAAAAATAACTAAGCAGGGAAAGAAACTTCTTCTGGTCTGAATAAGTAAACTGCAGATACTTATTGGGTATTAGTTTGGTTCAGCTCAGTTGCTCAGTCATGTCCAACTCTTTGTGACCCCATGGACTGCAGCACACCAGGCTTCCCTGTCCATCACCAACTCCCAGAGCTTGCTCAAACTCACGTCCATTGAGTTGGTGATGCCATCCAACCATCTCATCCTCTGTCGTCCCCTTCTCCTGCTGCCTTTAATCTTTCCCAGCATCAGGATCTTTTCCAATGAGTCAGTTCTTTGCATCAGGTGGCTAGTGTGTTTTAGTTTCAGCTTCAGCATCAGTTCTTCCAATGAATATTCAGGACTAATTTCCTTTAGGATTGACTGGTTGGATCTCCTTGCAGTCCAAGGGACTCTCAAGAGTCTTCTCCATGATTATACAGTGTAAAATCATGAATGTTCTGTGTCATATGGTATACTAGATGAATGCCCAGATGTGCATGAGGAAGTCTGGGAGGTCAGAACCCTAAATTCAAAATGAATTAATTGAACCATAACTTTCATATCCAGAGGGATTTATTCTGCACCTATTTATTCTGCTTCCTGTCCTTCACTATCTCCTAGAGTTTGCACAAACTCATGTCCATTGGGTTGGTGATGCTATCTAACTATTTCATCCTCTGCCACCCACTTCTCCTTTGGCTTTCAATCTTTTCCAGGATCAAGGTGTTTTCCAATGAGTTGGCTCTTCATATCAGGTGAACAAAGGATTGGAGCTTCATTGAGGAAATGCAGTTCTTGAAATCTTTGAGCTGTGAAGCCCAGCTTTGTGTGTTGGGAATTCGCTGTCTTTAGAAAGTTTCTTTTCAGAGTAGCTTTTCCCTTGAAACATTCTAATAGAGCTTTTGTGACTTCTTTGTTTTTCTAGGCTAGAATACAGGCTAGATCATCCCAAAATTCTGGGGAGAGCCACCCCCAAAATAACAAATTTAAAGCTAATGGTACTATGTTCATGGAAGAGAAATGAAAGTAAATAGACTTTAGAAGAAATTCCAAAATTTGAATATTTTCATTAAAATGGACCTTACAGAGCATTTAAGACTAGCCATTTATTTCATATATTAACTATCCATGGCCTAAGGAAGATGAATGATGAAGGCAAGTCCTTATCCATGTTGGAGTATGACAGCATCAAAACTATACCTTAGATTCTAAAATCATTGATTACCATTCATTCAAACCCATGATGAATATATGCCGAAATGCTAGGTGGGACAGTTTTCATTGTGATTAAATTATAATTACTTTGTAATTGAATTACAGTTTTTATCTTATTTTCCTATCTTGCCAAACTCTTTGGATCATCATATGAAATCTAAACTCGACTTTCAAGGCAGTGTAATATTTTGTTCATCCAGTCTTATTCCTAACTTTTGTGTAAAGTTCTACACACAAATAACTTAGTTACAGAATTAATGTTGAGGCCAGACTCCAAGTTTCCCTTGATAGAGGGTGTACCAGAAGTCAATTTCACTTCAATGAGCAGTTCATGGATGCAGCAAGTTGCATGTGTAGTAAGGATTATAAAGCTCAAAAATTTTGTTCCATTAAATGGACCTCTGATTAATAGGGGACTTTAATGCCAATTGGCAAGTGAAGGAACATTGGCATAAATATAGTAATGACTTGCCACATTATTTAAGGTTCTCATCAACTGGGAGCCATGGTTTATTAACATGGTTTCTGGGAATCTCCTCTATATTTCTAGAAAGAATAAGTGCTTGATGAATTAATTAGTAGCCACCAACTTGTATTAATTATGTAGGTGATAGTAGTGTGATTTATTGATATGAATGCCAAGTCTTATCCTTCAAGTCCATGGTCCTAGTGGTTGGGGTGAGATATGCTTGCTAACCGTTCAGGACTTGGGATCAGTGTGGCTAGGAGGAGGAGTTTTTCTGCTTCCCATATTCCTCAAGAAATCCTCCCTAAAGGGGGAGGTTTTGTGGTGGCAAAGCCCAGAGAAATGGTATAAATGATGAGGAACTTTTTAGAGTGAGACTACAGGATAAAGAGTAAAGAACCTTGGAGCCCAGTTAGGTAAACCGCAAGTCTAGATATAGCCTTCTGCCAACTTTTTGTATTTTAACAGCTTTATTGAGGTATCATTTACATTCCATAAAATTCACCCATTTTACATGTACTATTCAAATGATTTTTAATAGATTTATAGAGTAATACAGCCATTAAGACATGTGGTTGTTCAAAAGGCTCTGGCCTTCTCTCTTTCCTCAGCCTACCATGCTGGGTGGGAGAATCCTCAAGGTGAGAATTTAATTTCTATCAGAGATAAAAGTCAATGAAACAATATGCTTAATTTGTGCTTTTTGTCTTCTCCATTAAATGATATTTCTTGCTCTTTATTTAGGTAGAAATTTTAAAT
This sequence comes from Bos grunniens, assembly GCF_055505025.1. Classification (NCBI taxonomy): domain Eukaryota; kingdom Metazoa; phylum Chordata; class Mammalia; order Artiodactyla; family Bovidae; genus Bos; species Bos grunniens. The sequence continues at coordinate 77,093,224 of NC_141170.1, forward strand.
GTCATTAGGTTTCTGATGTTCAGGTTTTAATTTACTGTTTATTTGTGTGTCAAATGGGGTTAGAATGGGCAAGAATGAAATTATATGTTAAAGAAAGTAAGTGCTAGTGTGGTGAGAGATACTGGGGCCCATGAAACATTCTCTGAAACATGAGACTATTAAAGCTCAGACAGTCTAAATGTATTCATTTACTTTTTCATCAGTTATTTGCTTAATGACTTCTGCACTCAAGCCACAAGGTTAAATGTTAGTGAGAATTCTTAGGAAAACAGGTGCCTACTCCTGATGGCTGAGCTGACCTGTCTCTAACAGCAAACTCAGGGTACATACCCAATTTCAGAGAATACCGTCATCACACAGAGTAACTGCATAATCATGAAGGAGTGAGGCAAAAACAAGACAACTCCATAATCATGTCTGATGACAGAACAAAAGCACAGCCCAAACCACACAAATGGCCAAGCATACCTCTCTCCAAGTTAATGGGGAGACTGCTATTTTCACCAGTGAGGGACTACTGTTTCTTCCCCAATTATAGTTTTAACTTCACATTTCAATTTTTGCTTCATAAACAAAAAGATCAAGATTGCTGGGAGAAATATCAATAACCTCAGGTATGCAGATGACACCATCCTTATGGCAGAAAGTGAAGAAGAACTAAAGAACCTCTTGATGAAAGTGAAAGAGAAGAGTGAAAAAGTTGGCTTAAAGCTCAACATTCAGAAAACAAAGATCATGGCATCTGGTCCCATCACTTCATGGCAAATAGATGGGAAAATAGTGGAAACCATGGCTGACTATTTTTTTGGGCTCCAAAATCACTGCAGTTGGTGATTGCAGCCATGAAGTAAAAAGGTGCTTACTCCTTGGAAGGAAAGTTATGACCAACCTAGACAGCATATTTAAAAGCAGAGACATTACTTTGCCAACAAAGGTCTGTCTAGTCAAGGCTATGGTTTTTCCAGTGGTCATGTATGGATGTGAGAGTCGGACTGTGAAGAAAGCTGAGAGCCTAAGAATTGATGCTTTTGAACTGTGGTGTTGGAGAAGACTCTTGAGAGTCCCTTGGACTGCAAGGAGATCCAACCAGTCCATCCTAAAGGAGATCGGTCTTGGGTGTTCATTGTAAGGACTGATGTTGAAGCTGAAACTCCAATACTTTGGCCACCTGATGCGAAGAACTGACTCATTTGAAAAGACTCTGATGCTGGGAGAGATTGAAGGTGGGAGGAGAAGGGGATGACAGAGGATGAGATGGTTGGATGGCACTAACAACTCAATGGACATGAGTTTGGGTAAACTCAGGGAGTTGGTGATAGACAGGGAGGCCTAGCGTGCTGTGGTCCATGGGGTCACAAAGAGTTGGACATGAATGAGCGACTGAACTGAACTTAAATAAATAAAAATATTCACCTATCCAATCATCCAATTACCTTTATTCTCTTAACAACTCCCAGTCTAGAGTAAAATCATATTTTCTCAGCTCTTCCACAAAATCACTTAACACAAATCCAGATCCTATAACAAGCTTCTCATACATATCCTTTCCTGAGATGCCTGCATCCACAGCTCCACATGATTTCTGTCTCTTCTTGTGATGAGCCAGTAAGTCTGACTTGGCTCAGCCACTCATCTGTCCCTTAGGGTGTTTGACCTAAGTTCTGGAAGTAAATCAGGTGTTGTTCCAATTCATATGGAGCTTGCTTTCTTGTTGGAGAGATAGACATGATTAACAATTTACGAAGTGTGTTAGTCACTCAATTGTGTCCAACTGTTTGCAACCCCATGACTGTAGCTTGCAAGATTCTTCTGCCCATTAAATTTCTCAGAATACTGGTGTGGGTTGCCTTTCTTTTCTCCAGGGATCTTCCTGACCCAGGGATCAAACCTGGATCTCCTGCACTGAAGGCAGGTTCTTTTCCATCTGAGCCACCAGGGAACAATTTACTCAGTAGTAAATAATTACCAGTGAAACCAATGATTTATAAAAAGGAATTTAGCTGTATGTGCAGCAGGGGTCTGGAAGCTTCACTGAGTAAATATCTCTTGAGCTGAGAAGTGACAGATAATAAGAGGCTGGTGTGAAGGGTCAAGAAAAAGAACCTGAGACTGGAGAAAGTATTGCTCTGGAGAATCTGAGTGAAGACTAATATGAACAGAGGTCAGACAGGGGTGGGAACAGAAGAGGTAAGTTTTAGAGGTTCTGGGTGTTGAATATTTAACTCTTTCTTGCCAAGATAAGAAGACCATTGAAGAGTCCGTGAGGAAGAGCATGATATCATATAGTGCATTGTGCAAAGATTTGTGGATGTTGTGTGAAGGTATTGGTGAGAATTTACAGTGAATGTGAGGAAACAGGTTAGGAGGCTTATTCAGGTAAGAAATAATGAAGGGGTCGGATTATAACAGAAGAAGGGAAAGTGGAGAGGTGGAGACTTGTTTTGGACATACTTTATTGCTAAGCGAAACAGGATTGGGTAATGGATTAGGGGCAGGGTAATGTGAGGGAGGAAGAAGTATTCTGACTTGGATGATGAAAGAGGTGATGTAGAGGCTTGCTGAATGCTATGCTTACTGACTTCATTAATGTTATAAACTGCTTGTGACTTCCATGATGGCCCAGTGGTTGAAACACTGTGTTTCCACTGGTTTGATCCCTGGTTGGGGAACTAAGATCCCGCATGCCATATGGTGTGGCCAGAAAACAAAATGAATAAATAAGTATTGGAGCTAAAATACATCTGTTTTCTGGAGCAAACCTTTTGCTGTTTACTTTCAATGCTTGTTTGTATTATAAAAAGAAGTAAAAGAGACAATACAGAGCTAGGAGACCTTCAGAACAGGTTCATGGTTAGAGTGCAGCAAGCAGAGATACTATCTTGAAATATAGCATCATGTTGTAATAATCAACCATTTTTAAAGCTCTTTTTACATTCTGAGATTAATTATTTTGAATTAAACTCTCTCAGATTCCTCTGATCAGCAGAGTGTTTTCTAGAAGTAGAGGTAAGGTGGAGGTTGGAGAGAGGAGAAAGAGGTTGAGGGAATGTAATTGTATGTGTGGAAACCACCTCTTTCCCTTATATTTCATTAAATTTGTGACTCTTGTGTTTTTTAAATTGAGTCATTCTTTCATTCGTTTACTTGACTTTTGCCTTCATTCAGAAACATTTTCAGAGTGATTAATTTCCCGTGTCCTCTGCTAGAAGTCAAAGATAAATAACAATGAGTAATTGTTTTATAACGGTGACTGTGGCAAGGAGTTAGGAAGCCTAATTTTAATCTCCATTCTGTTTTCCTGATGGTTCTTTAAGTTATCCTTTTCTTTTACTGGCAACATAGGAGTAAGAAAATACATATCATGATTATCAACCTTTATACGGGAAAGCAGCAACAAAATAAATGGTGTTCTCCTAAGTGATGGGCAACGTTAGGGAGTCGGTTATATACTGTGAGCTTCAGTTCCTTGTAAAGTGAGGATATTTCTCCTTTTTTTAACATTTTCAGAATAAATAAATAAGATGTAAAACTATGTTAAGTACTAAATAGCCTAAATAATAAATACTAGTCATAGTAAATATTAAAATACTAAAAATCTAAAATATTATTGAAGAAAGTCATAGATTTTAAAGTTTTGGACACATTGGACACATATTTTATTTTGATTTGTATATTACATAGATGTCCCTAGGATCTTGTAGTGTGGCATATTGAAAAAGAGTAAAATTCCTACATTCTCTCTCCCATGAAAAATTTCAGAGTTATAGTCTCTGTACTCTACCTACTCCATCTAGAATATGTATTTTTTTAAAGTCTTGAGTTTTGTTTACATTCTCTGTCTCCTCCCATGTTTTTCTGGATTTCTGTCTGAATAGCTGTTAACAGCAGTGTCTCTAAGAGACAGATCACAGTGTCTCTAAGAGAGAGATGCTTCTCAGCCTGGCATCTAATCTTGGTGTCACACAGCTGCAAAAACACCTTCATGTACCAGTTACTGCTGCTTTCCAAGTAGTGTTCCAGTATATGCGCTTTATCACGGCTGTACCAAACTAATATTGCTTTGATCACCAATCTCTTCATAGTGGCTTAAACCATTTCATGGCACAATTTCCATAACCACTTATCTAATGTTCTCCTTCTTCCCTCTCCTACCCCACGTGCAAAATTAAAATGGAGCTCTTTTGGGGTCTAGTAGGTGGCGAGGAACTAAAAAGCCTCTTGATGAAGATGAAAGAGGAGAGTGAAAAAGTTGGCTTAAAGCTCAACATTCAAAAAACGAAGATCATGGCATCTGGTCCCATCACTTCATGGGAAACAGTGGAAACCGTGTCAGACTTTGTTTTTAGGGGCTCCAAAATCACTGTAGATGGTGACTGCAGCCATGAAATTAAAAGACGCTCACTCCTTGGAAGGAAAGTTGTGACCAACCTAGATTGCATATTGAAAAGCAGAGACATTACTTTGCCAACAAAGGTCCGTCTAATCAAGGCTATGGTTTTTCCAATGGTCACGTATGGATGTGTGAGTTGGACTGTGAAGAAAGCTGAGTACCAAAGAATTGATGCTTTTGAACTGTGGAGTTGGAGAAGACTCTTGAGAGTCCCTTGGACTGCAAGGAGATCCAACCAGTCCATTCTGAAGGAGATCAGCCCTGGGATTTCTTTGGAAGGAATGATGCTAAAGCTGAAACTCCAGTACTTTGGCCACCTCATGCGAAGAGTTGACTCATTGGAAAAGACTCTGATGCTGGGAGGGATTGGGGGCAGGAGGAGAAGGGGACGACAGAGGATGAGATGGCTGGATGGCATCACTGACTCGATGGACATGAGTCTGAGTGAACTCCGGGAGATGGTGATGGACAGGGAGGCCTGGCGTGCTGCGATTCATGGGCTCGCAAAGAGTCAGACATGACTGAGCGACTGAACTGAACTGAGGTGGCATCTGGTCTCATTTTTAAGTTTAGTTACAAACCACTCCTCTTATCTACTCCTTCCCTATTACTTATCTACTACTGTATATTTATCTACTTATAATTTCCATTTCTTTGATTCCACATATTCATTATCTCATAAATGAAAAAAGTGCTGAGATACTTTGTATTATGGATAAAATGGTGAAAGTGCCTTGGGCGTGATGCTGTAAAAATCTGTATTAGAATAGAGTCTCTTCTACTTTCTAGTTAAATCATCTGAGGAAAATATATAAAATTCTCTGAACCTCAGCTTCTTGTAAAATGGACATAACACTTCATTGGATTTTTTTCTGAGAAATCAATGAGAGAATATGTCCAAAGGAACTGTGCACAGTGCTTTGCAAAGTAACTGATTTAGAGAATGAATGCGAAATGTTTGCCCCAGGAGGACTAAAGAAAGCAGGAGAGATTTCTTATGAGAAATGTTGGCAAATGTTATTACTTGAATTCCTTTTAGAAGCTGTATAGAGCTTGATTACCTGAGGCATCAAAGAGGGTATATGTCCTCCATCACAAGATTGCATGCAATATTTGGCAGTGTATTGTATTCTGATATATCTGCAATTTATTTTGGGAAAGAGTTGTATGAGGAGTTCTATATTAAAGTAAGAAGTATTGAATTTTTCCTTCAATTCCTCTGGGCTCTGCTTTATCATTGGCTTATTAATGATGATAGTAAAAACCATTGAAAACAGAGAATGGAGATGTTTGAGGAGTGGGTTGTTCTCCTAGGGCAAATAATTCATTTACTTCTTCTGATTGTAAATTTCTTTTTTACTTAGAAGTATTTTGCCTTGAGAGTCACTGTTTTATTTGTGTGTGTGTGTGTGTGTGTGTGTGTATCCTTTAGAAATGATAACTGCTGCTGCTGCTGCTGCTAAGTCGCTTCAGTTGTGTCCAACTCTGTGCGACCCCTGAGATGGCAGCCCACCAGGCTCCCCTGTCCCTGGGATTCTCCAGGCAAGAACACTGGAGTGGGTTGCCATTTCCTTCTCCAAGAAATGATAACTTCACAGTATTAATTGATCCAGTCTGATTCATGTTGGAATCCTTGCTTTGGCTAAAGAAGGAAAGAAAACGGTGCTAAAAGTTCTTTTGCTAACATTTTAAAACCAAATATAAATCTTAAGTGAAGATTATATATAAGAAATGGAGTGCAGCAAATATTTAGTTGAAAACAATAAAATCAACAGTGAAAGTTGCTAGTCATCAAGCCCCAGAGCATAGCCAAAATTCCTAGAGGTCTAGAATTAATGTAGTAAATACCCTGATTCAAATAATTTCATCATTGATGTCATAGTTTTATTAACGAGTTGGCAGAATGAACACTTTTAAGAGTATTCTCAATGGAACTCATTGTTCAAGAGCTTTCTCTATGCTCAGCTGTCAAAGATTTGTGCTCTATGTAAAGATTAGCATCATGGAGAATTTTTGCTCAAACTGAGTGGAGAAAAGAGCAAGATAGACTGTAGTTCATAAAGAATCTCTACTACAAAACAATTAAAAACACTGGATAACATATGTGAAGTATCTTTTCAAATGCATTGCTAAGCTGACGAGAATTCAAGGGAGAGCCTTAGAATCCAAAGTGAAAAAGAAGCTAATATCTGTAGCTGTAACCCTGTGGTTCTTGAGCTGTTAGATCTGCCCCCAAGATACTTTCTCAACATGGATGTCTGTGACTTTCTGTCCCTGTTGCAGAAAGCTGGAACCCTTGAGGTGTGCAGAAAATGGGCAACAAGAAAATATTTGTCTCAAAACTAGCAAGGGATAGAGGGGGCAAAGTAGAATTTCCTTTTGGAACTTGGAACCATAATCCAGCCCTCCCATGGGTTAGTTTGCAAGTCAAATTTCTATTAACAGTACATTCCATAAAACATTTAAGGCTAAAGTGTATTTTAAATATATCTGTAAGATACAGAAGCAGAATCATCATCAAAAGAGCAAAGGGAGCCCAGAAGCCAGTTTCATGTGTTCCAGATAAGATTTCTTATTCATGTTCTTTTTATCATCATTCAGAGGAGTGACGAGTTTCTGTTGTTCCCATCATATGTTCAAACCAGGCCCGCAACAACATAGATATACCAGGTCATTCCTTATCCAGTCACACTTCATGCACAATGAGATTCATTCCCTAAAGCACTCTACCATCCACCTCCCCTGTCTCTTTTATTTTTTAAAACAGCAATTATTACCATCTGATATACATTTTGCTATATATTTGTATGTTATCCCTACTGAAATCTAAATTTCATGAGGGCAGTACATTTTATTTTTTCTTCATTGTTTTATCTCTGGTGCCTAGAATAGTGCCTGGCACATAGAGGATTTCAAATAAATATTTTTAAATGAATAAAAAAGAATTTCTAGAAATAAAATATGTAACAATTAAAAGTGTGAAGGTGGATTTGAACTGCAGATGAGATGCATGTAAAGAGAGTATTAACAAACTGAAGGGTAAAAACTGAGGAAATTATCCAGCAGAGAGACAACAGAATGGAAGACATGAGGTTAAGAGATATAAAGCACCATAGCTTTCAGACAGGAAAAAGAAATAAAAGCTATTCACATTGAAATGGGGGAGAGGTAAGACTGTCACTATTTACAGATGACATAATACTGTATATCGAAGGCTCTAAAGTTTTCCAACAAAAAATATTAGAACTGATGAGTGATTTCAGCAGTGTATCAGAATGCAAGATTAATATATAGAAATCTGTTGCATTTCTATACACCAATAATGAAACATCAGAGGGGAATAATCACAGTTAAAATTGCATCAAAAAAAGAAGACACAAAATATAGGGATATACTTAATCATGGAGATGAAAGGCTTATACACTGAACACAACAAAATATTGATCAAGGAACTAGAAGACTATTCAAAGAAATAAAAAGATATCCCATGCTTTTGGTTTGAAAGCATTAATATTGTTAAAATGCTCATACTGCCCAAAGTTATTTACAAACTCAGTGCAGTTCCTATCAAAACACTTATGATGTTTTTCAGAGCAGTAGAACAAATAATCCCCAAACTTCTATGAAACCACAAAAGGCCCAAAATAGCCCAGGCAAACCTGAGAAAAAAGAAGAAAGTTGGAGGGATAACCTTTCCTGACTTCAGACTATACTACAAAGCTATAGTAATCAAATAACATGACACATAGATCAATGTAACAGACCAGAGAGCCTAGAAATAAGCCCACACACTTACAGTCAATTAATCTTTGACAAAAAAGGCAATAATTTATAATGGAGAAAAGAGAGTCTCTTCAACAAGTGGTGTTGTGAAAACTGGACAGCTACGTGATGTAAAACTGGACAGCTACATGTAAAATAATGAAATTAGAACATTCCCTCATGCCATATAGAGAAATAATTTCAAAATGGTTTAAAAACCTAAATATAAGACCCACCTCCATAACACTTATAGAAAAGATGATAGGTGAAACATTCTTTGACATAGGTGGTAGAAATATTTTCTTAGGTCAGTCTCCCAAGGCAAAAGACATAAAAGCAAAAATAAACAGATGGGACTTTATCAAACTGAAGTGGTTTGGCATAGGATAAACACTGATAAAGATATGGTTATATATTACACAATGGAATATTGCCAAGCATAACGAAGAATGAGATATTGCCATTTACAGTACATGAATGGATCTAAAGAATATTATGCTTAGTGAAATGAGTCAGACATAGATGAACGCTATCTGACACCAAGTATATGTGGAATCTAAAAATAATAGAAATTAATCTCTATATGAAACAGAAATAGACTCACAGACTAAGAAAACAGACTTATGGTTACCAAAGGGGAGAAGTTGTGGGGAGGGACAAATTACCAGTGTGGGATTAATAAATACAAACTTCTATATGTAAACTAGATAAGCAACAAGGATTTACTGTATAGCATGGGAATTATGCTCAGTATCTTATAGTTTCTAAAATAGAATATAAACCTATCCCCCCTAAAAAATAATCACTATGCTGTGTTCCTGAAACTAACACAATATTGTAAATCAACTATACTTCAATAGAAGGTGAAGATAGGAAGAGTAAGAAAGTCTAATGATGTCTGTTTAAATCAGATCAGATCAGTCGCTCAGTCATGTCTGACTCTTTGCGACCCCATGAATTGCAGCACGCCAGGCCTCCCTGTACATCACCAACTCCCTGAGTTCACTCAGACTCATGTCCATCGAGTCAGTGATGCCATCCAGCCATCTCATCCTCTGGCGTCCCCTTCTCCTCCTGCCCCCAATCCCTCCCAGCAACAGAGTCTTTTCTAATGAGTCAACTCTTTGCATGAGGTGGCCAAAGTACTGGAGTTTCAGCTTTAGCATCATTCCTTCCAAAGAAATCCCAGGGCTGATCTCCTTTAGAATGGACCGGTTGGATCTCCTTGCTGTGCAAGGGACTCTCAAGAGTCTTCTCCAACACCACAGTTCAAAAGCATCAATTCTTTGGTGCTCAGCCTTCTTCAGAGTCCAACTCTCACATCCATACATGACCACAGGAAAAACCATAGCCTTGACTAGACGAACCTTTGTTGGCAAAGTAATGTCTCTGCTTTTGAATATGCTATCTAGGTTGGTCATAATTTTCCTTCCAAGGAGTAAGTGTCTTTTAATTTCATGGGTGCAGTCACCATCTGCAGTGATTTTGGAGCCCAGAAAAATAAAGTCTGACACTGTTTCCCCATCTATTTCCCTGAAATGATGGGACCGGATGCCATGATCTTTGTTTTCTGAATGTTGAGCTTTAAGCCAACTTTTTCACTCTCCTCTTTCACTTTCATCAAGAGGCTTTTTAGTTCCTCTTCACTTTCTGCCATAAGGGTGGTGTCATCTGCATATCTGAGGTTATTGATATTTCTCCCGGCAATCTTGATTCCAGCTTGTGTTTCTTCCAGTCCAGCGTTTCTCATGATGTACTCTGCATATAAGTTAATTAAACAGGGTGACAATATACAGCCTTGACGTACTCCTTTTCCTATTTGAAACCAGTCTGTTGTTCCATGTCCAGTTCTAACTGTTGCTTCCTGACCTGCATACAAATTTCTCAAGAGGCAGATCAGGTGGTCTGGTATTCCCATCTCTTGAAGAATTTTCCACGGTTTATTGTGATCCACACAGTCAAAGGCTTTGGCATAATCAATAAAGCAGAAATAGATGTTTTTCTGGAACTCTCTTGCTTTTTCCATGATCCAGCAGATGTTGGCAATTTGATCTCTGGTTCCTCTGCCTTTTCTAAAACCAGCTTGAACATCAGGAAGTTCACAGTTCACATATTGCTGAAGCCTGGTTTGGAGAATTTTAAGCATTACTTTACTAGCATGTGAGATGAGTGCAATTGTGTGGTAGTTTGAGCATTCTTTGGCATTGCCTTTCTTTGATTGGGATTGGAATTAAAACTGACCTTTTCCAGTCCTGTGGCCACTGCTGAGTTCTCCAAATTTGCTGGCATATGGAGTGCAGCACTTTCACAGCATCATCTTTCAGGATTTGAAATAGCTCAACTGGAATTCCATCACCTCCACTGCTTTGTTCGTAGTGATGCTTTCTAAGGCCCACTTGACTTCACATTCCAGGATGTCTGGCTCTAGGTGAGTGATCACACCATCGTGATTATCTTGGTCATGAAGATCTTTTTTGTACAGTTCTGTATATTCTTGCCATCTCTTCTTAATATCTTCTGCTTCTGTTAGGTCCATACCATTTCTGTCCTTTATCGAGCCCATCTTTGCATGAAATGTTCCTTTGGTATCTCTGATTTTCTTGAAGAGATCTCTAGTCTTTCCCATTCTGTTGTGTTCCTCTGTTTCTTTGCATTGATCGCGGAAGAAAGCTTTCTTATCTCTTCTTGCTATTCTTTAGAACTCTGCATTCAGATGTTTATATCTTTCCTTCTCTCCTTTGCTTTTCGCTTCTCTTCTTTTCACAGCTATTTGTAAGGCCTCCCCAGACAGCCATTTTGCTTTTTTGCATTTCTTTTCCATGGGGATGGTCTTGATCCCTGTCTCCTGTACAATGTCACGAACCTCATTCCATAGTTCATCAGGCACTCTATCTATCAGATCTAGGCCCTTAAATCTATTTCTCACTTCCACTGTATAATAATAAGGGATTTGATTTAGGTCATACCTGAGTGGTCTAGTGTTTTTCCCTACTTTCTTCAATTTAAGTCTGAATTTGGCAATAAGGAGTTCATGGTCTGAGCCACAGTCAGCTCCTGGTCTTGTTTTTGCTGACTGTATAGAGCTTCTCCATCTTTGGCTGCAAAGAATATAATCAGTCTGATTTTGGTGTTGACCATCTGGTGATGTCCATGTATAGAGTCTTCTCTTGTGTTGTTGGAAGAGGGTGTTTGTTATGACAAGTGCATTTTCTTGGCAAAACTCTATTAGTCTTTGCCCTGCTTCATTTTGTATTCCAAGGCCAAATTTGCCTGTTACTCCAGGTGTTTCTTGACTTCCTACTTTTGCATTCCAGTCCCCTATAAGAAAAGGACATCTTTTTTGGGTGTTAGTTCTAAAAGGTCTTGTAGGTCTTCATAGAACCATTCAACCTCAGCTTCTTCAGAGTTACTGGTTGAGGCATAGACTTGGATTACTGTGATATTGAATGGTTTGCCTTGGAAACGAACAGAGATCATTCTGTCATTTTTGAGATTGCATCCAAGTACTGTATTTCGGACTCTTTTGTTGACCATCATGGCTACTCCATTTCTTCTGAGGGATTCCTGCCCGCAGTAGTAGATATAATGGTCATCTGAGTTAAATTCACCCATTCCAGTCCATTTCATTTCACTGATTCCTAGAATGTCAATATTCACTCTTGCCATCTGTTGTTTGACCACTTCCAATTTGCCTTGATTCATGGACCTGACATTCCAGGTTCCTATGCAATATTGCTCTTTACAGCATTGGACCTTGCTTCTATCACCAGTCACATCCACAGCTGGGTATTCTTTTTGCTTTGGCTCCATCCCTTCATTCTTTCTGGAGTTATTTCTCCACTGATCTCCAGTAGCATATTGGGCACCTACTGACCTGGGGAGTTTCTCTTTCAGTATCCTATCATTTTGCCTTTTCATACTGTTCATGGGGTTCTCAAGGCAAGAATACTGAAGTGGTTTGCCATTCCCTTCTCCAGTGGACCACAGAATGTGGTCTGTTTAAATAGGGAGTGTCAATATTTGAAAAGAAGATCTGCTCCTTGACAAGTTCTAAATTGGATTATTGGTTATTGTTTTGAAGCAGTGAATAGAGATTCTGAATTATGAGAGATAGATATAAGTCAAAAGGGATTTTCAACAAACTTCCTTTTGTTTTCTACCTAACAATACTATTATTATCTGTACTGATTTCTTAGTTTTTGATTCAATTTATCTTCTGTAATTATTTCACAAGTCTAAATGGTCCAGACCTTTGTATCTATTATTACAGAGGTCTGCAACTTCTTGTGCAAATATTTTAGGTATAGATATATTGCATCTGTCATATGCTCTTTGTTTTCCTTAAAACCACTTCTACAATGTATATGTTTGTCAAATTATCATGTTGTAGACTACAAATGTATACATTTGTTAATTATTTCTCAGTAGAGTTTTTTTAAAGCCATTTGAGCTTATGGTCCATACAGAAACAGTCCATGGACTAAATTGGGCTTGCACTGTAGTTTGCTGACCCCTGTTTCAGGTGTAAAGTGAGAGAGAAATTGATCTGTGGTCAAATTCACTGTTTTCCTGAGACAACAAGACCTGCTTCCTTTATCTATTCTACACCTACATAATTGACAGACTGACATCCACTTATAAATTCTTTTTTTTCTTTTTAATTTATTTTTTATTGAAGGATAATTGTTTTACAGAATTGTGTTGTTTTCTGTCAAACCTCAATATGAATCAGCCATAAGTATACATATATTCCCTGTATGTATGTATATATGTATACTTAAATAAACTCTTGTTTGAAGTACTGAGAAAGCTTGTCCCTTTTGTAAATGTTACAAAGTAGCAAATATGCAAAATTGCTCCTTACTTAAAACAGACTATAAACACACTGAAGAATATCCTGTTTCGAAGTTTTTCCTCCTTGTACCCTTATATTGCCATCTTGGCAATGACTGGTCTAAGCTTTTGGTACTACCAAATGAACAGCATATCAAGTCCAGTTTTCATCGCTGTAAAAGGAAGGCTTGTCACAAGGTAAATTATCTTCAGAGTTTGGGACAGAATTTTCCACCCATGGCACAAGTACCCTTAGACATTTGTTCTGACATTTCTTACAGTGCTTAGCATTGCATTTTAATTATTTGCCAAAAATATTTGTTTTTCCTCACAAAAGTTTCTTTTTTTTTTTTTTTTACTTTGTTCTGGAAAATAAGCGAAATGTTTATTAATCTACATTGCTACTTCAATCTTTTTTTTAATTTATTTTTAAACTTTACAATATTGTATTAGTTTTGCCAAATATCAAAATGAATCCGCCACAGGTATACATGTGTTCCCCATCCTGAACCCTCCTCCCTCTTCCCTCCCCATACCATTCCTCTGGGTCATCCCAGTGCACCAGCCCTAAGCATCCAGTATTGTGCATTGAACCTGGACTGGCGACTCGTTTCATACATGATATTATACATGTTTCAATGCTGTTCTCCCAAATCTTCCCACCCTCTCCCTCTCCCATAGAGTCCATAAGACTGATCTATACATCAGTGTCTCTTTTGCTGTCTTGTACACAGGGTTATTGTTACCATCTTTCTAAATTCCATATATATGTGTTAGTATACTGTATTGGTGTTTTTCTTTCTGGCTTACTTCACTCTGTATAATAGGCTCCAGTTTCATCCACCTCATTAGAACTGATTCAAATGAATTCTTTTTAATGGCTGAGTAATACTCCATTGTGTATATGTACCACTGCTTTCTTATCCATTCATCTGCTGATGGACATCTAGGTTGCTTCCATGTCCTGGCTATTATAAACAGTGCTGCGATGAACATTGGGGTACACGTGTCTCTTTCCCTTCTGGTTTCCTCAGTGTGTATGCCCAGCAATGGGTTTGCTGGATCATAAGGCAGTTCTATTTCCAGTTTTTTAAGGAATCTCCACACTGTTCTCCATAGTGGCTGTACTAGTTTGCATTCCCACCAACAGTGTAAGAGGGTTCCTTTTTCTCCACACCCTTTCTTGATGACATGTACTCTGTTTTATTCTTTTTTGTATTCTCAAATCCAGTGTTTGTCATTTGTATGTTTGTGTTAATAAAGAAGCAAAATTACTGTTAGGAAAGGGAAGTTTTAGAATAAAGAAGCCAGGGAAAAAATGGAATAATGTCTTTGTAGAAGCCTTGTTTCCAAATGAATATGGGTTTAGATACATGTTCAGTCACTTTGGTAGGTATTAGTTTGTACAATATAACATAACTAAAGAGTTGGCAAATTTTTTGTAGGAGCCTAAATGGTGAATATTTTAGACTTCGTGGTCATATCGTCTCTGCCATAACTGCTCAACTCTATCCTAATAGGTTAAAACAGACAGATGCTATTAGATGACTGATCATAGCTATGTTCCAATAAAATTTATCTGCAGAAAGAGGCATGTTGAATTTAGCTCCTAGCTTGTGTTTGCTAATTTCTATTCTAGAGAGAAGGGTGGGAGGAAACCCAATAAGTTTTGCCGCAGAGTTGATATATGATGTGCACATTACAGAATTCCAGAGTTCAGGAGTCTTTCTTCAGTAGTGTTCTAAGGGCCTGACATTGAATTGTGTCTTACATTGTCTCCAGTTCTCTACCTCCTTGTGCCAGGACCACCCAACAGCATGTACTATCCTGTTTTTAACACATGGAAGTCCATGTTCACTTTTTTCCTAGGAGATAGCTAAGTGATCTGAGAATTAAAATTTAAGTGGATGCTAGTGTGCTGTTTTGTTAACCACTGCTGCTTTTTTCTTCCTACAGTCAGGTACTATTTGCACTGGGAACAGTACTCTTTTTTTCCCCAATTTATTTATTTTCTTAAAGTTTAATAGAGCTTATACTGTCTTTAATAGTCTTTAAAGTTTAATAGAGCAACTCTTATTTATTTTTATTAGAGTATATGGGAACAATCCTCTTAACCGATATTGATATCAAGGGCTATCAAAACAAAGTAAGTACTGATTAGCACTTGAGAAGTCTTTTGCAATTTTAGTAGCATTGAAAAAAGTTTGAATGTGGAATTTGGAATTGTCAACCCCTGGATTCAATTCCTGGCCCTGCTATTTACTAGAAATAAGACCTTGACCAAATTTCTTCACCTCTTTAAATCTCAGCTACTCCATCTGTAAAAGAGGGACAATGGAGGGTGCCTTTTCATTAGATAGTTGTGAATGCCACAGAAAATTATTCTTGGAAAGCACTGAGCACAGTGCCTGGTCTGTAGGAAGAACCTGGTAAATGTCACCTATTATCATTACCAAAGGTATATCATTATAGTACTAAGTAGGCTATTCTTGGTATGTTCATGCTTCCAAGACTATAACAATTTGAAATTATAGGTGTTTTTTTTTCCTGGAGAGATTGTTATATAAGAACTTCAACTTATAGTCAACTAAGTGTTCATAGACCAAATAACTAAGTCAAACATATTACTAATCTTTAACTTACTTGAAAGACTGATTCTTTTGAAGCAGAATAACTTTTGTCCATCCTAATGTTGTTGATTTGTTTCATATAGTCCAATAATAAGTAATACAGAACATTCAGTTAGTTTGGGAGGAATGCATAAACATAAAACTGAAACAATATAAGCTATAAATCTTCAGTGACCATTGAACACAGATTTTTCTGTGCCTTCAAAGTACATTTCCCAGAGGAGCCTATTTGGTTTTGTCTCACTGTTTGGATAATATGCTAAAAGAGTGGCATATGGATTTTTATTTCTAATCTTCAGTGTGTATGATACACATACCCAAATCATATGTGCACATATGTGTCTGAAGTGGTTTAATATATCTGTACTTAATCTGCTATAATTAGAAGTTATCATGTGTGTGTAAATTGTGTATATTCTTTCATATTTTATAGAGCTAAGTGCAACATCTGAAAGGGAGAGAAAGAAGGAGAGGAAAATAACAACTGCAAGCTACTGTTTGGTAGGCTATGAGTGGAGGAGAATCTATTAATACTCTCTTATAATAAGGTTTCTATCCTTGCATCATAAAATTCTGCTTTATATCATGGCATTATCTTTTCTCTTAACAGTGTCTATTCCTTCATCTGTATTAATCTCATACACATAGTGATGATAGTAAGAATGTGTGTAGGAATCTTATGAGACTATCAAGCGAAACAGCTACCTTACTCAACTATTACTGTTAACTAGTTTCTTCAGTCTCAGTGTATTCTCTAAGAATCAGAAATAAATAGATGTCTTCTCTTGATGAAAGTGAAAGTGGAGAGTGAAAAAGTTGGCTTAAAGCTCAACATTCAGAAAACGAAGATCATGGCATCTGGTCCCACCACTTCATGGGAAACAGATGGGGAAACAGTGGAAACAGTGTCAGACTTTATTTTTCTAGGCTCCAAAATCACTACAGATGGTGACTGCAGCCAGGAAATTAAAAGACGCTTACTCCTTGGAAGGAAAGTTATGACCAACCTAGATAGCATATTCAAAAGCAGAGACATTACTTTGCCAACAAAGGTTCTTCTAGTCAAGGCTATGGTTTTTCCTGTGGTCATGTATGGATGTGAGAGTTGGACTGTGAAGAAAGCTGAGCACCAAAGAATTGATGCCTTTGAACTGTGGTGTTGGAGAAGACTCTTGAGAGTCCCTTGGACAGCAAGGAGATCCAACCAGTCCATTCTGAAGATCAGCCCTGGGATTTCTTTGGAAGGACTGATGCTAAAGCTGAAACTCCAGTACTTTGGCTACCTCATGCAAAGAGTTGACTCATTGGAAAAGACTCTGATGCTGGGAGGGATTGGGGGCAGGAGGAGAAGGGGATGACAGGGGATAAGATGGCTGGGTGGCTTCACTGACTTGATGAACGTGAGTCTCAGTGAACTCCGGAAGTTGGTGATGGACAGGGAGGCCTGGCATGCTGCGATTCATGGGGTCACAAAGAGTCGGACATGACTGAGCGATTGATGTGATCTGACCTGATCATGATATTATGCTTTTCTCTTGTTATATAATTGAAATATATGTACCTGGGATAAATAAATAAAAACCCAAGAATATAACCCATCTTATTTAGATGAAAACCAAATATAGTAATGAACCTCTGATGGGGAGCTTGAAAAGAAAATAGAAGTTTTAAACATTCAAATGTGGTAATCTCTAGTAAGAACAAAGACTACACCAAACCATAGAATATAAATATTCTATAAGAAATGCAAACAGACTAAGTAGAATGAACAGATCTTTTTGAGAGAATGATGAGGCAGCAAGCATAGATGGGATAGTAATGTAACTCTGGGAAGTATCCATGGAATAAACCTGTTGAGAAGTTGGGAGGTAGAAATGGTCTCTGTGATCAGTGATTATAAGAGACACTACAGTACATTCACCTAAAATAAAAACAGAGCTCTCTGCTCAGTGTGTGTCGAAGCTTTGCCAATGCCAAAGGATAAATCTAAAGGGAGCATGATAGACATCAACTATTGATGATAACTTTTCTCAGTTTGCTTGTCATTTTATAAGCATCTAAAGGGTGACATGTCCACGTGTCAGAATATATAATCTTTCAAACACCAGAATTAAATCATTGCAGAATACATCAGCCCCATATTCACACTCTGAATGTTTATTATTTACACACAAATTCTCAACCCACATTGTTTTAAATAGGATATTTTATAAACTATCATCATTGTTAAATAATACATAGGTTTATCATTTAAAAATAAAAGCACTCCCATATAGTCAAGTGCTTAGAGATGGTTTGTTGTTGTTCAGTTGTTCAGTTATGTCCGACTCTTTGCGACCCTGTGGACTGGAGCACTCCAGGCTTCCCTGTTCTTCACCATCTCCTGGAGCTTGCTGAAACTCATGACCATTGAGTCAGTGAAGCCATGCAATCATCTTGTCCTCTGTGGTCCCCTTCTCCTCCTGCCTTAAACCTTTCCCAGCCTCAGGGTCTTTTCCAACGAGTTGACTCTTCACATGAGGTAGCCAAAGTATTGGAGCTTCAGCATCAGTCCTTCCAATGAGTATTCAGGGTTCATTCCCTTTGGGATTTACTGGTATGATCTCCTTCTAGTCCAAGGAACTCTCAAGAGTCTTCTCCAACACCACTGTTCAAAAGCATCAATTTTTTGGCACTCAGCTTTCTTTATGGTCCAACTCCCTCATCTGTACATGACTACTGGAAAAAAACATAGCTTTGACTATACAGATTTTGTCAGCAAAGTAATGTCTCCTTTTAATATGCTGTTAGGTTGGTCATAGCTTTTCTTTCCAGGAGCAAGCATCTTTTAATTTCACAGCTGCAGTCACAATCTGCAGTGATTTTGGAGCCCAAGAAAATAAAATCTGTCACTGTTTCCATTGTTGCCCCATCTCTTTGCTGTGAAGTGATGAGACTGGATGCCCATCTTAGTTTCTTGAATGTTGAGTTTTGAGCCAGATTTTTCACTCTCCTCTTTCACCTTCATCAAGAGGCTGTTTAGATTCTCTGTGCTTTCTACCGTAGGGGGTGGTGTCATCTGCATATCTGAGGTTATTGATAATTCTCCTGGCAATCTTGATTCCAGATTGTGTTTCATCCAACCCAGCATTTCACATGATGTACTCTGCATATAAGTTAAATAATCAGGGTGACAATATACAGCCTTGACTTACTCCTTTCCCAATTTGGAACCAGTCCATTGTTATGTCCAGTTCTAACTGTTGCTTCTTGACCTGCATACAGGTTTCTTAGGAGGCAGGTAATGTAGTTAATGTAGTCTGGTATTCCCATCTTTTGAAGAATTTTCCAAAATTTGTTGTGATCCACACAGCCAAAGGTTTTAGTGTAGTCAGTGAAGCAGAAGTAGATGTTTTTCTGGAATTCTCTTGCTTTTTTGATGATCCAACAGATGTTGGCAATTTAATCTCTGTTTTCTCTGCCTTTTCTAAATCCAGCTTGTACATCTGGAAGTCCACATTGTGTTAAAGCCTTGCTTGGAGAATTTTAAGCATGACCTTGCTAGCATGTGAAATGAGTGCAATTGCACGGTAGTTTGAACATACTTTGGCATTGCCTTTCTTTGATATTAGAATGAAAACTGATCATTTCCAGTCCTGTGGCCACTGCTGAGTTTTCCAAATTTGCTGGCATATTAAGTACAATATAGAGATGTTTGCTGCTGCTGCTGCAAAGTCGCTTCAGTCGTGTCCGACTGTGCGACCCCCTAGACGGCAGCCCACCAGGCCCCCCGACCCTGGGATTCTCCAGGCAAGAACACTGGAGCGGGTTGCCATTTCCTTCTCCAATGCATGATAGTGAAAGTGAAGTCGCTCAGTCATGTTGACTCTTAGCGGCCCCATGGACTGCAGCCTACCAGGCTCCTCCATCCATGGGATTTTCCAGGCAAGAGTACTGGAGTGGGGTGCCATTGCCTTCTCCAAGAGAGTTTACTTCCTTTCAAAAATTGAAGGGAAAAGCTTCTAAAAAATGACTTATTTTCTCTCAAAGCACATGCCTCAGGTATATAATTTACCAACTTCATGGAGAATGAAAGATTCCAGAGAACTTACACTACAAATAATTGGGGAAGAGAAGAAAAAGGGTACAGAACATGTTATAGGTGGTGCAAACCAAGTTCCTTAACATCCTGTGAGAAATGGAAGTAGAGATTAAAATTTGATTTTTAATATTTTAATGTTGTATCCCATAACAAATAAATCACAGATATGTTCATTGGATTTTAATCTTTTTTTAAAAAAAGAGAGAGTGCATTTCAGTTGTAGAATTTACCAGAGATTGTGCAACATGTGCTTTCATCTATTTTTATTAATCTATTTCAAGGGAAACTGCAACAGAAAGGGATATTTTATGGAATGTACACAGAAAAGTGGCATCCAGAAGAACATAAACAGTGCAGATGCGGAGAATATTTAAAGTTCTGAAATTTTCACTTACTTTGACCAAACCCTAAGTAACGTGTTTCTTTTAAAATTGTTCAATCTTGACAGCTGAGGTCCTATAATAACACTATTTCACTTCATGGACTTTGCACGGAGTGGATCCAAAGGGCATTTTCCCTTGAGAAACTATATTGGTTTGCTAGGGCTGCTGTAGCAGAAGGCCATGGGCTGGGTCTCTTAAACAATAGGAATTTGTTTTCTGCCAGTTAAGGAAGCTGAAAGGCCAAGGTCAAGCTGCCAGCCCGCTCCATTGCTTCAAGGCCGCCTGGTGGCCTGCAGGGGCGTGCCTTCTCCCTGTGTCCTCTCATAGTCTTTCCTCCGTGCACATTCATGCCTGGTTCCTTATCTGTGTGCCCTAACTACACATAAGGATACCAATCAGATTGGATGAGGGCTCATCTCAATGGCCTTACTTTAATTTGTTGTTCTTGTTGTTGTTCAGTCACTGAGTTGTGTCCAACTCTTTGCGACCCCATGGGCTGCAGCATGCCAGGCTTCCCTGTCCTTTGCCATCTCCCAAAGTTTGCTCAGATTCACATCCATTGAGTCAGTGATGCCATCTAGCCATCTCGTCCTCTGCCTCCCATTTTAACTTAGTTACCTCTTTAAAAACTGTCTAAACACAGCCCCATTCTGAGGTACTGGATTAGGGCTTCACATGTGAGTTGGACGGGGCTAGGAGGGGAGTACAATTCAGTCCATAACAAGAGCCAACACTTTGGTTTATAGTGCTTGACAGTAACTATGAGTTTTGCTGGAGAGAGAAAGGGAAATTAGGGTCTCATACTCTGTGAACCTCCCCTGGAGTAAAAGCCTCCCCAGAGGGCAGCAGTGTGTGTTTTCAGCATCCCTCCTGTTGGAATTATTACTCTACTCAGGTGCCATCAAGGAGCTGCCAGTGCTCACAGGTGTATGTTTTCATGACATGAAACAATTGATCTAAAAGTGAACTATTCAACAGTTATCAATGTATGACTCTTGACATAGAATAAAATTAAGTAAAATCTGAGGTGGTCCAATACATGCAATCTTCCCCTTTGCTATATTTTCATGTTTTTTCTTTAAGTGGAAGACAATTTGTATAGAAAGATTTTGTACGATTAAATGGAAATAAATACATAAAGGAAAGATTCAGATAGTATTTACTTTATTCTTTTCCAATCTTTTCTATTGTACATATAGACTTTACTTTTTATTTTTCTATTTTTGAATAACTATTATTTTTTTTAGAAGACCAAAACATTTCTGGTTATGTCCCATACTACTCCCTGAAGAAGTACCGATATTATTTTATATATACTGGATTTACAAATTTCCATTTATATTTCATATAGATTTTTTCAGGAATCTGTTTTATGCTTTGTTACCTTTAAAGTTGCTTCCCTTGTGGCTCAGCTGGTAAAGAATCGGCCTGCAACGTGTGAGGCCTGGGTTCAATCCCTAGGTTGGTAAGATCCCCTGGAGAAGGGAAAGGCTACCCACTCCAGTATTCTGGCCTGGAGAACTCCATGGACTGTACAGTCCATAGGGTCACAAAGAGTTGGAAATGACTGAGTGACTTTCACTTACTTACATTTAAAGGTGCAGCAAAACCTGTAAGTGTACACTACCACTGGTCAGCCCCACTTCAGTTTTCTTCCTAGGAATAGAAAATTTCTATTTCCAAATGTGTAAGGTAGTAGTTTTCCCTCTCACATCTGTTGACTCTGGGCCAAAAGGGTTCTTTCCAAATATATTTCACATGCTGTTAGTATTTAGAATAATGCCCTTCATTGTCATGCCCAATTTTCCAGGTTTGGTATTTGTAAAGAGATCAACTGTGGATGCTTCTTATTTTTACAAGTTGAAATCCAATGGATGATTTTGTAAGTCATGGCTCTCTACAATCAAGTATTCTCCCCCATGAACTTGGAATGGTAGTTAAACCTTCTGGTACACTCTGTGTTTGAAGTTGAATTCTATGTCTGAACCCATGAAATCACAACTGGGCTCTCCCAGGTAGAAAGCCCTTGCTCCTGCTTTTGTCTGCCTCAACCCCAGCTATAAAATCGAGTCATGGGCTCGATCCCTGGTTGGGAAAGGAACTACGATCCCACAAGCTGTGTGGCTAAAAGATAAAAATAGGGAGGGTAAAAAAAAAAAAAAAAATAGGGAGGGTATTGGGATAAAGAGTGACTAAGATGTTGGTGCCATTATCGTTTGCTTTCTACATTTGAGGAAAGTCAAAGTTAAGTGTATTAAGTAATCTACCTAGCATCACACAAGTAGCAAACCAGTGTAGCCAGGCTTCCTTCAACCAGCTTGGGAATGGACACAAGTGTTTCACTCACCAGGTGAAATCCCAACATAGCCCTCATTGCCTTGGCCCAGACACAATGCTTTTTCTGTCCTACTTACTGGAATAAAATGAAACTACTCAAAGGAGTACTTGAAACCTTTCACGTCCTTCTCACTTTTTTTCTTCTTCCTTCTCTCATATGCGTGTTTCATTCATTTGCCAGTTAATCAAGAGAAATAGCAGTCTTCATAAAATGATGCATTCCAAAATAGAGATTTTTGTTGACTGTGCAAGCAGATAAGGGAATCATACATTACAGTTGGCTGAATGCAGGAGCTGAGCATTAAAGTTATAAATTATGATGATTGCTTAGGTAAGTGGTAGCTGCACTTAGCACGAAGTAATGACATTCTGAAAGGCAGGAATTCCATCACATATTGAAAGATGTATATATTCAAATTATTTTTTAAAATTATAATGCAATGGTTAACCAGATTATGCTGGAGCATCATTTTTTTTTAATTTATTTTTTATTGAAGGATAAATGCTTTACAGAATTTTGCTGTTTTCTGTCAAACCTCAATATGAATCAGCCATAGGTATACATATATCCCCTCCCTTTTGAACCTCCTTCCCATCTCCCTCCCCATCCCACCCCTCTAGATGGATACAGAGCCCCTGTTTGAGTTTCCTGAGCATACAGCAAATTCCCATTGGCTATCTATTTTACATATGGTAATGTAAGTTTCCATGTTTCTCTTTCCATATATCTCACCCTTTCCTTCCCTCTCTCCATGTCTATAAGTCTATTCTCTATGTCTGTTTCTCCATTGCTGCCCAAACGTGCTTTACTAGGAGAGTGTGGGATTTTTAGGTTTGAGGATAGAGCCCTCTTCTGGTGATCAGCAGTACTTCCTCTCAATATGTTAACTTGTCCTGAAAATAAAATTTAAAAAAATTTTCAAGTTGAAGAGTAGATTGTAAATAATCATGAAGCAAGGTTTTTGGCGAGGTAAATTCCTTTCTAATTCTGATATATGTGAAATTTTAGTGTATTCTGTAAAATGCTCTGCAAATAAGATAAAGTGTGTATGCTATGCTATGCTAAGTCACTTCAGTCGTTTCCGACTCTGTGCGACCCCATAGACGGCAGTAAGCGTGTATAGTGTGTTTTAATGTTAAAGTAATTTGCCTGTAAATATTTCCAGCATTGATGAAATGTGTTTTTAATCCACAAGCAATTTTGAAAATGTTTGGAGGTTTGTGTGCCCTTATCAGGAAATGGTTATTTAACTGTCAACTGTTATTTTCTAAAAATGAGTATGTTCATGTTGATTACTTTGGATCATTTTCATTTTTCTTTCCAGCTCTTTTCCTACGGCTTAAACCTAATATGCACACAGACTGCATGTAGTTTGTTCCCAGGCTCCTTTCCTTGGCGCCTCCACATAATGGCTTTGCCTGGAGCCCTTTCCATGAAATGACATGGTCAGCTGGCTTCTTGTGGCAGCTTTATAACCAAAGTAACATTTCTAAGCTCTTCCTGGTGTCGGTGGATATCGAGATAGAAAATATGAAGAAATCAATTTCAGTTCTGGGCTCACATTCAAATCCATATACTTTAAACTGACTACAAACTGAATCTGATGTTCATTTTTACAAGTAATTGTTGGAAACCCAAAGTTAGGTAGATTGTCTTAGGAATCAAATTTGTTTAATAGACGGAATAGCATAAGGCTCGCATAAAGTGATTCTGTCTCAGCCCTGATTTTTTTTTTTTAAGTGAATACAAAGAGAAGAGCTAACACCTATCCTACTCAAACTCTTCCAGAAAATTGCAGAGGAAGGTAAACTTCCAAACTCATTCTATGAGGCCACCATCACCCTAATACCAAAACCTGACAAAGATGCCACAAAAAAAAGAAAACTACAGGCAAATATCACTGATGAACATAGATGCAAAAATCTTTAACAAAATTCTAGCAATCAGAATCCAACAACACATTAAAAAATTCATAGATCATGACCAAGTAGGCTTTATCCCAGGGATGCAAGGATTCTTCAATATCTGCAAATCAATGTAATACACCACATTAACAAATTGAAAAATAAAAGCCATATGATTATCTCAATAGATGCAAAGAAAGCCTTTGACAAAGTTAAACATCCATTTATGATAAAAACTCTCCAGAAAGCAGGAATAGAAGGAACATACCTCAACATAATAAAAGCTATATATGACAAACCCACAACAAACATTATCCTCAATGGTGAAAAATTGAAAGCATTTCCCCTAAGGTCAGGAACAAGACAAGGGTGCCTACTTTCACCACTACTGTTCAACATAGTTTTGGAAGTTTTGGCCACAGCAATCAGAGTAGAAAAAGAAATAAAAGGAATCCAAAAAGGAAAAGAAGAAGTAAAACTCTCACTGTTTGCAGATGACATGGTCCTCTCCATAGAAAACCCTAAAGACTCCACCAGAAAATTACTAGAGCTAATCAATGAATACAGTAAAGTTGGAGGATATAAAATCAACACAAAGTCCCTTGCATTCCTAATACACTAATAATGAGAAAATAGAGAAATTAAGGAAACAATTCCATTCACCATTGCAATGGAAGGAATAAAATACTTAGGAGTACATCTACCTAAAGAAACAAAAGACCTATATATAGAAAACTATAAAACACTGGTGAAAGAAATCAAAGAGGACACTAATAGATGGAGAAATACACTGTGTTCATGGATCAGAAGAATCAATATAGTGAAAATGAGTATACTAACCAAAGCAATCTATAGATTCAATGCAATCCCTATCAAGCTACCAACGGTATTTTTCACAAAGCTAGAACAAATAATTTCATAATTTGTATGGAAATACAAAAAACCTCAGATAGCCAAAGCAATCTTGAGAAAGAAGAATGGAACTGGAGGAATCAACCTGCCTGACTTCAGGCTCTACTACAAAGCCACAGTTATCAAGACAGTACAGTACTGGCACAAAGACAGAAATGTAGATCAATGGAACAAAATAGAAAGCCCAGAGATAAATCCACGCACCTATGGACACCTTATTTTTGGCAAAGGAGGCAAGAATATACAATGGAGAAAAGACAATCTCTTTAACAAGTGGTGCTGGGAAAACTGTGCAGCCACTTGTAAAAGAATGAAACTAGAACACTTTCTACCACCAAAACTTAAAATGGATTAAAGATCTAAACATAAGACCAGAAACTATACAACTCCTAGAGGAGAACATAGGCAAAACACTCTCCAACATAAATCACAGCAAGATCCTCTATGACCCACCTCCCAGAATATTGGAAATAAAAGCAAAAATAAACAAATGGGATCTAATTAAAATTAAAAGCTTCTGCACAACAAAGGAAACTATAAGCAAGGTGAAAAGACAGCCTTCAGAATGGGAGAAAATAATAGCAAATGAAGCAACTGGCAAAGAATTAATCTCAAAAATATCCAAGCAACTCCTGCAGCTCAATTACAAAAAAATAAATGACCCAATCAAAATTTGGGCCAAAGAACTAAATAGACATTTCTCCAAAGAAGACATACAGATGGCTAACAAATACATGAAAAGATGCTCAGCATCACTCATTATCAGAGAAATGCAAATCAAAACCACAATGAGGTACTATTTCACACCAGTCAGAATGGCTGATAATCCAAAAGTCTACAAGCAATAAATGCTGGAGAGGGTGCGGAGAAAAGGGAACCCTACTACACTGTTGGTGGGAATGCAAACTAGTACAGCCACTATGGAGAACAGTGTGGAGATTCCTTAAAAAACTGGAAACAGAACTGCCATACAACCCACCAATGCCACTGCTAGGCATACATGCCGAGGAAACCAGAATTGAAAGAGACACATGTACCCCAATGTTCATCACAGCACTGTTTATAATAGCCAGGACATGGAAGCAACCTAGATGTCCATCAGCAGACAAATGGATAAGAAAGCTGTGGTACATATACACAATGGAGTATTATTCAGCCATTAAAAGAATACATTTGAATCAGTTCTAATGAGGTGGATGAAACTGGAGCCTATTATACAGAGTGAAGTAAGCCAGAAGGAAAAACACCAATACAGTATACTAACGCATATATATGGAATTTAGAAAGATGGTAACAATAACCCTGTATGTGAGACAGCAAAAGAGACACAGATGTATAGAACAGTCTTTTGGACTCTGTGGGAGAGGGCAAGACTGGGATGATGTGGGAGAATGGCATTGAAACATGTATAATATCATATGTGAAATGAATTGACAGTCCAAGTTCAATGCATGATACAGGACGCTTGGGGCTGCTGCACTTGGGTGATCCAAAGAGATGGTATGGGGAGGGAGGTGGGAGGGGGGTTCAGGATTTGGAACAGGTGTACATCTGTGGTGGATTCATGTTGATGTATGGCAAAACCAATACAATATTGTAAAGTAATTAGCCTCCAATTAAAATAAATAAATTTATATTAAAAATAAAAGTGAATACAAATATAATAGCCTCTTTTGTGCATAAATTCAGTGACCTCAGTTTAGTCACTCAGTCATGTCCAACTCTTTGCGACCCCATGAATCGCAGCACGCCATGCCTCCCTGTCCATCACCAACTCCTGGAGTTCACTCAGACTCACGTCCGTAGAGTCAGTGATGCCATCCAGCCTTCTCATCCTCTGTCATCCCCTTCTCCTCCTGCCCCCAATCCCTCCCAGCATCAGAGTCTTTTCCAATGAGTCAACTTTTCGCATGAGGTGGCCAAAGTACTGGAGTTTCAGCTTTAGCATCATTCCTTCCAAAGAAATCCCAGGGCTGATCTCCTTCAGAATGGACTGGTTGGATCTCCTTGCAGTCCAAGGGACTCTCAAGAGTCTTCTCCAACACCACAGTTCAAAAGCATCAATTCTTGGGCACTCAGCCTTCTTCACAGTCCAACTCTCACATCCATACATGACCACAGGAAAAACCATAGCCTTGACTAGATGGACCTTTGTTGGCAAAGTAATGTCTCTGCTTTTGAATATGCTATCTAGGTTGGTCATAACTTTCCTTCCAAGGAGTAAGCATCTTTTAATTTCCTGGCTGCAGTCACCATCTGCAGTGATTTTGGAGCCCCCAAAAATAAAGTCTGACACTGTTTCCACTGTTTCCCCATCTGTTTCCCATGAAGTGATGGGACCAGATGCCATGACCTTTGTTTTTTGAATGTTGAGCTTTAAGCCAAATTTTTCACTCTCCACTTTCACTTTCTTCAAGAGGCTTTTTAGTTCCTCTTCACTTTCTGCCATAAGGGTGGTGTCATCTGCATATCTGACCTATGCAGAGTTAAATCTGTATTTATGCAAATCTTAAACTGGTGCACAACTTTTTTAAGTTGTACACATACAAACTTAGCTGTGAAAGACACAACCAGTTCTTAACACAGACATAGCAAAAATATTACATAGTCTTAAATAACCATTCTTGTGTGACCCACATGCTGTACCTAATAATGATATGGAATTTTAGATTTTTAAAAGAATTACTTCTTGTGAAACAAACTGCAGAAATGACCTTTTTGCAGACTGGCCTTAGAATGAATGTGCAGCTATTGCCATCTTGTGGTCGTATGCAGGAGACAAGCAAAACTGAAGAGAGTAGCTCTCTTCTGTTATTTGCTAAGATCAATTGTCAGTTGAAATGAAATATTAAGACTGTAATCTATATCTTCCTTAAATTAGAGTTGAAAAAATTTTACTCATTCACAAAGTTAATGAAAATTTATACAGACCAAAATACGTTTATTAAATTTCTAATAGCTTTATTTTTTATTTTTACTTCCAATTTTATTGAGATAATTGACATGTAGCACTAAGTGTAAAGAGTACAGAATAATTATTTGACTTGTATGCATCATGAAATAATTACCATAATAAATTTAATGAACACCACCATTTCTTACAGATATAAAATTAAAGAAAAAGAAAAATTTTCACATGTAACATACAGCAGTTTTTATAATATTATTCATGTTGTACATTGTATCCCTATTCTTTATCTTATGGAAGTTTGTACTTTGGACCACCTGTGATTTTATTATTTGTTATCTCCTTGTGTGACTTCCTCTATTAAACCATCCCTGATTTTCACTAGCATTCTTAGCTGACAGTGTATGTAATTCCTCTGTCAGAATCAGATCAGATCAGATCAGTCACTCAGTCGTGTCCGATTCTTTGCGACCCCATGAATCGCAGCACGCCAAGCCTTCCTGTCCATCACCAACTCAGTGAGTTCACTGAGACTCACGTCCATCGAGTCAGTGATGCCATCCAGCCATCTCATCCTCTGTCGTCCCCTTCTCCTCCTGCCCCCAATCCCTCCCAGCATCAGAGTCTTTTCCAATGAGTCAACTCTTCGCATGAGGTGGCCAAAGTACTGGAGTTTCAGCTTTAGCATCAGTCCTTCCAAAGAAATCCCAGGGCTGATCTCCTTCAGAATGGACTGGTTGGATCTCCTTGCAGTCCAAGGGACTCTCAAGAGTCTTCTACAACACCACAGTTCAAAAGCATCAATTCTTGGGCACTCAGCCTTCTTCACAGTCCAACTCTCACATCCATACATGACCACAGGAAAAACCATAGCCTTGACTAGACAAACCTTTGTTGGCAAAGTAATGTCTCTGCTTTTGAATATGCTATCTAGGTTGGTCATAACTTTTCTTCCAAGGAGTAAGCATCTTTTAATTTCCTGGCTGCAGTCACCATCTGCAGTGATTTTGGAGCCCCCAAAAATAAAGTCTGACACTGTTTCCACTGTTTCCCCATCTATTTCCCATGAAGTGATGGGACCGGATGCCATGATCTTCGTTTTCTGAATGTTGAGCTTTAAGCCCACTTTTTCACTCTCCACTTTCACTTTCATCAAGAAGCTTTTGAGTTCCTCTTCACTTTCTGCCATAAGGGTGGTGTCATCTGCATATCTGAGGTTATTGATATTTCTCCCGGCAATCTTGATTCCAGCTTGTGTTTCTTCCAGTCCAGCGTTTCTCATGATGTACTCTGCATATAAGTTAAATAAACAGGGTGACAATATACAGCTTTGACGAACTCCTTTTCCTATTTGGAACCAGTCTGTTGTTCCATGTCCAGTTCTAACTGTGGCTTCCTGACCTGCATACAAATTTCTCAAGAGGCAGATCAGGTGTTCTGGTATTCCCATCTCTGTCAGAATAGCATGTTCTAAAGAAAATTGTGAACTTTGGAACCAGATGGGACTGAGTTCTAATGCCTGTTTTAGCTGTATGACTGGAGGCAAGACATACAACTTCTCAGAACCTCAGTAATTGTTTTTATAAGGACAAAGCCATGATCATAATTCACAACAAGTTGCTGTGAATATGGCAGGGGCTCACATGGGGCCTAGAGGGGTTAACTCTTATTAAAGAACTAAAACATTGGTATTTGTTCATAGTTTTTTTTTGTTTTTGTTTTTTGCAAGTCATCTGTGAATTCCTTGAGGGAAGGAGCTGACTATCCATCTTGGTCTTAAATACTTAGTGACCTCCCTGGCACAGGGTAAATATCCGTAGAATGCCTGCGTCTTGTTCCATCTTGCCAACCAGGCTAGAATTTTATGTAATTAGGGGCTGGGCATGAGACTTCTTTGTATTCCTTGCCATTTGTAACACAGAGCTTAGAGTAGCTGATTAGCATGTAAAAGATGAATCTTTGATTGATGTGCTTAAAATTATGTGCCGTCCACTTAGTTATTCAGCTAAGTATTAATTAATGAGGTCTCACTTCAGGTACGGAGAAGGCAATGGCACCCCACTCCAGTATTCTTGCCTGGAGAATCCCATGGATGGAGGAGCCTGGTGGGCTGCAGTCCATGGGGTCGCTAAGGGTCGGACACAACTAAACGACTTCCCTTTCACTTTTCACTTCCATGCATTGGGGAAGGAAATGGCAACCCACTCCAGTGTTCTTGCCTGGAGAATCCCAGGGACGGCGGAGCCTAGTGGGGTCCCGTCTATGGGGTCGCACAGAGTCAGACACAACTGAAGCGACTTAGCAGCAGCAGCACTTCAGGTATCTATTGAGCCACATTCCCAGGTTTTTTCATTTTCTATTTCTCATAAAATTTCAACTCCTTATTTCTATTGTTGATTGCTTGATCACATCACTAATAACATTACTCTTAAGTTTATGTGAAAAATAATAGTTTTTTTTTTTTTTTCTTTCCCTCCCAAATGTTGAAATGTCCTAGTGGTTTACTTGCAAAAAAAGTGAGTATCTCTCTGGTTGAAATAAGACAGACAAGGATTATTGTTGACTTGTGGCGCTTGACTTTGCATTTCTGTGGGGAAAATCTATCAAGTAGCCTGCCTTCAAATTTATAGATTTTTTTTCTTCCCTTGTTTGTTGCTGTCCTACTTAGAGCAAGAGATGTATGATCTGAAGGAAGTTTCCATGGCAGAGTTGATGGGTGAGTCCCTCCCTATCTCTTGCAGTGGCTCACTCATTCTAAAATTAAACACAGGCAGCTTAGAGAGTTGTATAGAAGGTTGTTGCTCAGCTCAGGGGATTGTGGGCTGTGGAAACCCTTCCCCCACAGCCTGCATGTTGTGTGACGGCGACAGCTATGATACTGTTCCCCCGGGACGCCTCGCCTCCTTGTTCCTCACTCCTTCTCTGTCACTTTAAAAGATGTATCTTTCAGTTTTCCCAGGGCTTCTCAGGTTTACCTCTGGTTAGTTACAGATTCTGTGGGTGGATGCTATCAACTCAGAAAATCCTGCCTTTGATATTTTTGACTTGTAATGCGTTTGTAAATGCTTTGGAGTACCCAGCACTGCAAAGATACAAAATACAAGTGGCTTAAGTTTCTGACACCTATGAATACATCTCACCAGAGCACAGCATCTTGGAATCTAATTTGCTGAAGCTTTGAAGCTATTGTACAGAGAATATAGTGCTGTTAAAGAATGTGAGAATCTAAGGGTTAGCTGCAGTTCGAAAAGTGATGTTCATGATTAGTTTAACATTACTGGGACCATATTTTCTAGGTTTAAATTCCAACACTCCTGCTCCCTAACTTGGGCTAGCTGCCTGACCTCCCAACACTCATTTCAGGGGAATATTAAAGGTAACTCTGTGCTTAAATTCTTCTTCTGTGAGACTAGAACTTAGCATTAGTGGGCATTCAATAAATGTCCTTAGTGTCATGTTAGTTATTAATTATTCTTTATTTATTGCTGTGCTGGGTCTTCACTGCTACCCGGGTTTTTCCCTAGTTGCTGTGAGTGGGGGCCTACTCTCTAGCTGTGGTGCATGGACTTCTCATTGTGGTGGCTTCTCTTCTTGTGGCACACAGTAGTTGCAGCACGTGGGACTCAGTACTTGGCATTTCCAGGCTCTAGAGCACAGGCTCAGTAGCTGTGGGGCACAGGCTTAGTTGCTCTGTGGCATGTGGAATCTTCCCAGATCAGGGATTGAACCCATGTCCACTGTGCTGGCAGACAGATTCTCTACCACTGAGCCACCAGAGAAGCCCTTGTGTTAATTAGTAGTAGTAGGGTTAGTATTTGTACTGTTATATTACTATCATCAGAGGTTTCTTTCCTTCTTGAATTTTATGATTAGGATTGGTTTGACCCAGACTGAGTGTCCAGCAAAGTGATTTCTGGTCCCTGTTCCTCTACACGGAGTCTATCACTGAAGTTCCTTCTTACCCAGCGTGGCTGCTGCTGAGGCAGAGGCCACAGAGCTGATAAGACAACTTGCCATATTCAACACCCCTTGGAATTTCCAAGAAATAATTGAGGGCTGATTTTCCATGATATTGGAGAACTTGTAACTGCAGGTGAGAGATTCAGCTAAAAAGTATTGCTTATCTGACTTAGATAATGGTAACTTGCATTTATAATATGCTTACACCATGCTGAGCACATACCAAATGATTTATGACATTACCTTGTTTAATGGTGATAAAATCTGCATGAAGTGACAATTATTATTTTTGTTTTATTGATGAGACAGTGGGTTCTGAGAGCTTATGTAACTTGGCAGTGTCACACAATAATAAGTATCATGGGCAAAATTCAAATCCAGATTTATCTATTTGTTGAATCTACACAGTACTTGAAAAATAAATTACCTTGCTTCTGAGGTAATAAGATGTAATGAGAAGAATTCTTCGTTCTTCATGCTGGGTGGGCATAATAAGAGAATATGTGTTTGGAGCTTACTGTTCTCCAGCTGCTCATTTAAGGCTCATGGAGATACTTTTATTTCCTCGTGTTACGGATGAGGCACCTGAGGCAGAGGGGTGGCTCACCCAGGTCGTGTGACCAGTGAGCCACAGAGCTGAGTTCCGAGCCCAGTCTGGTTGCTCAGTCTACACAGTGGTGATGATCACATCAGATATCTGGGTTCTAGTCTCAGCCAGGGGTATTTCTGAGGCAGTTACTGGGCAACTCACTTAAAAACCCTAGGTCTTGGTCTCCCCACTTGTAAATTAGTGATCCTACTTGTTCCATCCTCTTTAGAAGCTTTGTGTGAGAAACAAGACACCTGCATAGAAATGCTCTCCAACTTTATAATACACTATAAACTATAACCATTTATTGTTGTTGCTAAGTCTTGTGCTATGTTTGCAAACCGATGAAATGTACATAAAATGTGTGTTATAGAAACTATCTGCTACTTATATAGCCTATAACCCTTCATAAAATAAACAAGTCAGCAAACAAACAAATGCATAAAACAGGCTCCCCTTTGCTGTTTTAAGCTTTGAGATGGTCAAAAAGTATACAATGAATTGAGTCTTCTCAATGTTAGTGGAGAATATATTTTTATTGTTTATAAATTAAATTATTTATAATTATATAATTAAATATATTGTTTATTCTTGTTTAGGAATAAACAAGCTTTGAAATAAATGTAAAGATTTATATATACAAGCTCTTAAATCAGTCAAAGATACAACCTGTTTTTGTAGGAAGTAATCACATTTTTAGTGCTTTTAATTTTTGTTCCAAATGGTGACTAATCTGTCATTTCTTGTCATTATTTTGCTGGAATTGATTAATATCAGGAAACATGGATGGATTTGATGACTGGTGGAGCTTTTGTTCAAAATTGAATTGTATATGTGGCAGTTAATTTATACAGTTGGAAAAAAAAAAAAAAGACAAAGTCAGCAATGCATTCAAGTTAATACTGGATTCCTAAACCCATGTTCTGTTCTACCTTTGGTCTGAGTGCTGTAATCTCCTGGAAAAATGGAGAAGTATTTGCAGAAATATGGAAGATTTTCATTGTCAGTTGTGGTCTACAGAGTTGGTGTGCAGCTGAAGCATAGGGCACAGTGTGTTATTCCCAATGCTTGTGGCTCTGAATTCAGGGGTCAGTGCCAAGTCTTCCATTTATTTTTGAATTTACTTGTACTTTGAATGTTTCTTCTCTCAGCCCACTCTCTGTCCTAATCACCCCCATTTATTCATTCCACAGATATTTATTAAACCTCATAGCATAGTGGTTAAGGGCAATATGAAGATGAAGTACAATGTGGTGGTTTTTAGCTTTAAAGAAGGCCATGGGGAGGAATGAAGGGAAGAAGGTAGGAACAGAGACTTAAATTTCAATGAATACCTGCTAGTCAGCAAACAGTGACTTGAATTACTTAGTGCATCAATGCTCTTTAATCATAAGAACTTAGGAGGTAGAAGTCTTAATCCTTATGTTCAGATGTGGAAATTGAAATGATTGTTTGACATTCATAGTCACTTGGTTATTCTCTATCACCTTTGACATTTCACCTCACAATATGTCTTATCCTGACCTTAATGACAAGTTTAGTCTAAATAGAAACTTCTTCTTAAGTGTTTTTAAAAAATAATATATTTTTGACATTATTGCCTTGAACAAGAAAGTTCTGGGATATGCTGGCTTCAGAGGGTTCCTGAAATTTTGTCCCTTGGCTTTGTTTTCTTTGTTTAGCCTCATTCTGCAGATGGTCCTCCATGTGGTAAGTGAGAGAAGCATGACTGCACAGTTATAGGCTTATTGCATCAGCATCTCATTTTAGAGAACTGAAAAGGAAATGGGAATCTCAGAAAAATATGATGCCTCTCCCTACAAGTGGAATTTATGTATTGAGATAACATTTTGAGATAACATTGGTAAATAACATTGTGTAAGTTTCATGTACATTGTATTTCTACTTCTGTATACACTTGCATGTGGACATCACCAGATGGTCAATACTAAAATCAGATTGATTATATTCTTTGCAGCTGGAGATAGAGAAGCTCTATGTAGTCAGCAAAAACAAGACTGGGAGCTGATTGTGGTTCAGATCATGAATTCCTTGTTACCAAATTCAGACTTAAATGGAAGAAAGTAGGGAAAACTACTAGACCATTCAGGTACGGCCTAAATCAAATCCCTTACGATTATACAGAGGAAGTGATAAATAGGTTCAAGGGATTATATCTGATAGAGTACCAGAAAAACGGAGGTTCATGATATTGTACAGGAATCAGTGATCAAAACCATCCCCAAGGAGAAGAAATGCAAAAAGGCAAAATGGTTGTCTAAGGAGTCCTTACAAACAGCTGAGAAAGGAAGAGAAGTGAAAGGCAAAAGAGAAAAGGAAAGATACATTCATCTGAATGCAGAGTTCCAAAGAATAGCTAGGAGAGACAAGAAAGCCTTCCTAAGTGATCAATGCAGAGAAATAGAGGA
Source organism: Bos grunniens (assembly GCF_055505025.1). NCBI lineage: Eukaryota > Metazoa > Chordata > Mammalia > Artiodactyla > Bovidae > Bos > Bos grunniens. The sequence goes on from NC_141170.1 coordinate 77,128,343, forward strand.
AAACAATAGAATGGGAAAGACTAGAGATCTCTTCAAGAAAATTAGAGATACCAAGGGAACATTTCATGCAAAGATGGGCACAATAAAGGACAGAAATGGTATGGACCTAACAGAAGCAGAAGATATTAAAAAGAGGTGGCATGAACACACAGAAGAACTGTACAAGAAAGATCTTCATGACCCAGATAATCATGATGGTGTGGTCACTCACCTAGAGCCAGACATCCTGGAATGTGAAGCCCAGTGAGCCTTAGGAAGCATCACTATAAACAAAGCTAGTGGAGGTGATGGAATTCCAGTTGGGTTGTTTCAAATCCTAAAAGATGATGCTGTGAAAGTGCTGCACTCAGTATGCCAGCAAATTTGGAAAGCCCAGCAGTGGCCACAGGACTGGAAAAGGTCAGTTTTCATTCCATTACCAAAGAAAGGCAATGCCAAAGAATGCTCAAACTATCATACAGTTGCACTCATTTCACATGCTAGCGAAGTAATGCTCAAAATCCTTCAAACTAGACTTCAACAGTATGTGAACTTAGAACTTCCAGATGTACAAGATGTGTTTAAAAGGCAGAGGAACCAGAGATCAAATTGCCAGCATCCGTTAGACCATAGAAAAAGTTAGAGAATTCCAGAAAAACATCTGCTTCTGCTTCATTGACTATGCTAAAGCTTTTGGGTAGATCACAACAAACTGTGGAAAATACTTAAAGAGATGGGGATTCCAGATCACCTGACCTGCCTCCTGAGAAACCTGTATGCAAGTCAAGAAACAACAGTTAAAACCAGAGTGGGAACAACAGACTGGTTCCAAATTGCAAAAGGAGTACATCAAGGCTGTATGTTGTCATCCTGGTTATTTAACTTATATGCAGAGTACATCATGCGAAAGGCCAGGCTGGATTAAACACAAGCTGGAATCAAGATTGCCAGGGGAAATATCAATAACCTCAGATATGCAGATGGTACCACCCTTATGGCAGAAAGTGAAGAGGAATTAAAGAGCCTTTTGATGAAGGTAAAATAGGAGAGTGAAAAAGCTGGCTTAAAACTCAACATTCAAAATCCAAAGGTCATGGCATCTGGTCCCATCACTTCATGGCAAATAGATGGGGTAAAAATGGAAACAGTGACAGACTTTTTTTTTTTTTTCCTTTGGCTCCAAAATCTCTGAAAATGGTGACTGCAGCCATGAAATTAAAGAACACTTCCTCTTGGAAGAAAAACTATGACAAACCTAAATAGTATATTTAAAAAATGGAGACTTGACTTTGCCTTAAGAGGTCTGTCTAGTCAAAGCTATGGTTTTTCCAGTAGTCATGTATGGATGTTAGAGTTAGATCATAAAGAAGGCTGAGCACTGAAGAATTAATGCTTTTGAACTGTGGTATTGGATAAGACTCTTGAGAATCCCTTGAACTGCAAGAAGATCAAACAAGTCAACCTAAAAGAAATCAACCCTGAATATTCATCGGAAGGGCTGATGCTAATGCTGAAGCTCCAATACTTTGGCCACCTGATGTGAAGGGTTGACTAATTAAAGAAGACTCTGATGCTGGGAAAGATTGAAGACAGGAAGAGAAGGGGACAACAGAGGATGAGATGGGTGGATGGCATCACAGACTCGATGGACATGAGTTTGAGCAATCTCTGGGAGTTGGTGATGGATAGGAAAGCCTGACATGCTGCAGTCCATGGGGTCGCAGCATCAGACACAGCTGAACTGATACACTGCAGCATGCTCACCACCAAAGTTTAGTTTCCATTTATCCCCATACAGTTGACCCTTTACCGATTTTTCTTTCTCCTCTGGTAAATCCCTAAGGAACATAGGGCTGCACATATCTTTTTGAATTAACATTTACATTTTCTTTGGTTTAATACCCAGAAGTGAAATAGCTGGATCCTATGAGGTTCTATTATTTTTGTTTTTTTTAGTAATCTTCCTGCGATTTCCCATAGTGACCATACCAGGTTATACTTCCACAGCAACAGTGTAGGAGTCTTCTTTTTCTCTACATCCTTGCCAAGCACTTACATTTTGCCTTTTTGATAATAGGCATTCTAATGGGTTTGAGATATCTCATTGTGGTTTTGATTTGCTTTTCCCTAGTAATCATTGATTTGAACATTTTTTCATATGCTATTGGCCATCTGTACCCTGTCTTAGGTATGTTCAGCTCCTCTGCCTATTTGTAAATTTGGTTTGTTTTTTTGTTGTTGTTGAGTTATATGAATTCCTTATATATTTTGGATTTTTAACCCTTTATTGAATAAATGATTTACAAATACCTTCGTCCAGTCACTAGGCTGCCTTTTTGTTTTATTAATGATTTACTTTGCTGTTCAGAAGCTGTTTAAATTGGTATAGGGTCATTGGTTTGTTTGTTTGTTTGTTTTGCTTTTTTTCCTCTTGCCTGAAGAGACAGGGAATCTTTGAAATACCAGGGAGGTATTTCAAAGACTGATGTCAAAGAGCGTACTGCCTATGTTTTCTTTTCAGATTTTTATAGTTTCAGGTTTTATATTCAAGTCTTTAATCCATTTTGAGTTCATTTGTGTGTATGGTATGAGATGGTGGTTTAATTTTATCTATGTGACTGTTTGATTTTCCCAACACCATTTATTGAAGAGACCGTCCTCTCTCCATTGTGTGTTCCTTGCTCTTTCATTGTAAATTGATTGTCCATACATGTGTGGATTTATTTCTAGGCTTACAGTTTTGTTCCAAAGATCTATGTGTCTGTTTTTCTTCTGGTACCATGCTCTTTTGATTATTATAGCTTTTTAACATAGTTTGAAGGCAGGGTTTGCTTCCCAGGTGGCACAGTGGGAAAAAAAGTCTGTCTGCAATGCAGGAGACTAGGTTCAATCTCAGAAAGATCCCCTGAAGGAGGGAATGGCTACCCACTCCAGTACTCTTGCCTAAAGAATCCCATGTACAGTGGTGCCTGGTGGGCTACAGTTCATAGGGTCACAGTGAGTCAGATGTGACTGAAGTGACTGAATACACATGCTTGAAAGCTTGTGATGGGATATCTCCAGTTTTGTTCTTGTTTTTCAGGTTTCCTTTGGTTATCTGGGGTCTTTTGAAATTTCATATAAATTTTAGGATTTTTTTGTGTGAATTATCTCTGAGGTTTAGATAGGTATTGCATTGAATCTGGTTATAGACAGTCTACAACTGAATCAACTGTAGATTGACTTAGGTAACATGGGCTTTCCTGGTGGCTCAGATGGTAAAGAATCTGCCTGCAATGCAGGAGACCTGAGTTTGATCCCTGGAGAAGGGAATGGCTACCTGCTACAATATTCTTACCTGGAGAATTCCATAGACAGAGGAGCCTGGCGGGCTATAGTATATGGGGTTGAAAAGAGTTGGGCACAACTGAATGACTAACACTTTCACTTTAGGTAAGATGGATGTTTTAACAATGTTAATTCTTCCAGTCCATGAGAATGGAATAACTTTCCAGTTTTTTTGTGTCTTCTTTAATCTTTCAGCAATATCTCATAGTTTCAGTATACAAGTCTTTTATCTCCTTGGTTAAATTTATTCCTAAGCATTTTATTCTTTTTTGTTGTGATGGTAAATGAGATTGTTTTCTTATGTTTTCTTTATGCTGACTTATTCTTGGTGTATAGAAACACAACAGACTTTTATATATTGATTTTGTACCATGCAACTTTACTATATTTGGTTATTATTTCTAATAGTTTTTTTTTGTGGCATTATTCATAATAGCCAAAAAATGGAAACAACTCAAATGCCCATCAACTGAATGGAAAAATAAAATGTGGTTTATCCATGCAGTGGAACATTCTTCATCAATAAACAGCAATTAAGTACCAATTTATACTATAGCATGGATGACATTTATACTAAATCAAAGAAGCCAGATAAAAAGCCACATATTATATGATTCTGTTTACATGAAATGTCCAAAATTGGCAGTCCATAGAGACAAAAATAGATTAGTGTTGATTAGGGCTGGGAGGAAGTGAAAATTAGAGGTGATAGCTAAGAGGTATGGAGTTTAAGAGCCATGAATGTGTTCTAAAACTGATTGTGATGATGGTTGTTCAGTCCTGTAAATATACTAAACCCATTAAATTGGACACTAAATGGATGAATTGAATGGTATGTGAATTATTGATATATTCCAATAAAGCTGTTAGAAAAAAAATCTGGATAAGAGATCTGAGTATCTGTAGAATTTTTGTTTTTAAGTTCTCTGGGTGTTTCTGATACACATTAACATTAAGAATTAAAACTAGTACTTTAGGTGGACCAAACTAATCCATCTCCACTGTCGTGCATATGGTTTCAGTGACCTTTATTTGAGAGTGATGGGTGGAAGTGGGCGCAGTCAGTAATATATCTTCATAGTTCAAGAACAATTTCATTCCAGTTTAACATTAGCTAATTTGGTTTACAAGACCATTTACATGCAAGAACTGGCACTTGGTCATGGAGGTTTTGGAAATATTAAATTAATGTCAACTCAACATTGACTCAAAAATAGTTGATCAAATTTACTCTGGTAAAGAGTAAAAGGAAACTAAATTTAAGACATGATCATGATAAGATAAATGAAAATGCTGTATGAAGAAGCCAGGAGTTGTACTTGATGATGAATTCTACATTTCTACTTGACATAGTTGAATTTTCATCAGATTGTGCCAAATGAAAATATATCTTTGGGGATAAGATGTTTGGCTTTATGGTTGCATTCTTGAGGTTTTTAATGTCTACTTATATATTTTCACATTTGAAATATATCATTGTATCTGGTTTTAGGAAGACATCCTTGTGCAAATGTTTTTGTTGGAAGATTGACATCTTAGAATATGAATATGTTAAGGATAAAACCAACTATCTTTTTATATAATTTAAAATTTTATTTATTCTTTTTTTGAACTACAGTTAAAATTATATTCATTTCAGGTGTACAACATAAGGCATTCAACATTTATATACATTATGAATTGATCACAACTACAAGTCTAGTAACAATCTGTCACCATACAAGGTTATTAGTGTAATTATGTCCTTGACTTATTTATTTTTATAACTAGAAATGTATACTTCTTAGTCTTCTTTACTTATTTCACCCAACACCCCACCACCCTACTCCTTGCTAACCATCAGTTTGCTCTCTGTTATCCATGTCTCTGTTTCTATTTTATTTGTTTGGTTTTTTAGATTTCACATACAAGCATAGTTCATTTTATCATATTTCATAGGTCTTGCAATTTTTGCAAATTGAAACTTTGTGGCAACCCTGTGTTGTTGGATGATAGCATTTTTTAGCAATAAATAATTAATTAAGGTATGTGTACTGGTTTCTTTTAGACAAAATGCTGTTACACACTAAATAAACCACTGTATAGTATAAATATGACATTTGTATGCTTTGGGAAACCAAAAAACACACATAACTCATTTTATTGTGATATTCCCAATATTGCCATGGTCTAGAACCAAGCTCACAATGACTCTGAGGTATGCCTGTGTAAGTGAAGTTATACAGTATTTGTCTTTCTCCGTCCCACTTATCTCACTTAGCATAATACCCTCTAATCCATCCACATGTTACTAATGGCAAGATATCATTCTTTTTTAAGGATGAGTAATAAGTGAGGGAGGTCAAGAGCCACTTTGGAGGGGCCAGCCAGGTCAGGGGAGTTGACTGAGGTGGGTCCCAGAGAACACCAGAGTGGGGTACACAGTTTTAGTTCTGTTGAAGGAGTGGAACAGAAATGGCACCTGCCAGCCCTGAGCCAGCTAGGTGAAAGGGAGGACAAGAAAATTGGGGCCCCCAGTGCTTTTGTCTTCAGAGAAAGTGCCATCAGATCCCTGTGCTGCTGGTAGCTATCTTTATATCAGTCAGTAGTCTCCTCTGTGTATGATCCAGGTTATTTTCAAGCTGCTACATCTGTGCTGGGACTCGGAGTGGATTTATGTGCAAGCCCTGAAAGAGGGAAATCTCAATTTCCTGTGGCGCTCCAGCTCTCCTGGACATCAGCCCCTAAGGGTTTCAAAGCCAGATGTTATGGGGGATCATCTTCCCCGTGCAGGACTGGGGCTGGGGAGCCCGATGGAGAGCTCAATCCCCTCACTCCTCAGAGCTGGGCAGGGGGAGTACTCCATGGTTGTGATATATCCCTCCCACTTCTGGACCACTGCCCTGAGGGTGTCGGTTCTGACTAGACCACATCTCAGCCCTTCCTCCCCATCTCAATGAACCACCTACTTTCATATCATTTTTTACAGCTCTCAGTTTTTATTTAAAATATAGACATTTGTTTATTTATTTTAATCAGAAAATATTTTATCAAGGTCTAAGAATATTTTCTTTGGGCATAAAAGGTTTTGATCACTTGAAAGGTTTTTAATTACCATTACACGTGTAGTGATATGGCACTGGATTTGTTGGAGTTATAGTACATTTGTTTTATATATATATATATATATATATATATATATATATATATATATATATAACATATACATATATGGCTTTGATTAAATAAATATTTCTACAAAGCTCGTTATGAAAAATAGCAGCTGCTGACCCCAAATCATTCAACTCTGTTTGCTGTCTCTTGGGTCAGATAACATGGATATGCTGTTACTTCCTGATCATTTAAGTTTTGGACATTATTGGCTGACTTCCTGCAGTGGAAGATGGGAATTTAGTTCTCTTGACCTACTTCACCAAATGCTCATTTGTAGTACTTTCATCTTTCTACCGTACTTATATGATGACTTTGAATAAATCAATCTACAATGTTTATATTATTATGGCTGTAAACCCTGATGTCTGGAGATCCATGAAATTATATTTCTTTTCTCTTCCATCCATTTCTTTGCCTGGAGATGTCTCCTTTTTTTTTTTTTCCTTTTATATATATTTATTACTGATTTCTGATTTATCTTTAAACTCTCTCTCAATTTTTAACAATTCTTTCCATGTGATTGAACAGTTCAGTTTTTTTTTTTCTTTTGTAAATCAGTTTTATTTTTGTGGAGGTTCTTTTCCTGGAGCCTCCTGCTTGCTACTATCCACATTTATTCACTTTTAGGCTTGTTGTAAAAGTTTATCCTGGGATTTCTCTTTCTTGTTCACTTGTGTTGGATTTCCTATATCTGGGATCTCACTCTTCTTCTTCTTTAAGGTACTATTTTGTTTAACTCTTTATTTTGAATTAATTGCAAATTAACAGGAGGTTGCAAAAACAGTGATGAGAGGACCCATGTACTCTTCATTCAGTTTCCCTCAGTTGTTAGATTTTATGTAACTACACCAAATGGTCAAATTCAAGAAACTGATATTATTATAGGTATTATGATGCTATAATTATAATTAATATTATATTTAGATTTATATTATTAATATTAATCATAACACAATTATACAGTATATTATATTGATATAATATACTCAATAATAATATCAACTTATTATCATTGTTTATCATTAATTTATTTATAAGTAATTAGATGACACCACCCTTATGGCAGAAAGTGAAGAGGAACTAAAAAGCCTCTTGATGAAAGTGAAAGTGGAGAGTGAAAAAGTTGGCTTAAAGCTCAACATTCAGAAAACGAAGATCATGGCATCCGGTCCCACCACTTCATGGGAAATAGATGAGGAAACAGTGGAAACGGTGTCAGACTTTATTTTTCTGGGCTCCAAAATCACTACAGATGGTGACTGCAGCCGTGAAATTAAAAGACACTTACTCCTTGGAAGGAAAGTTATGACCAACCTAGATAGCATATTCAAAAGCAGAGACATTACTTTGCCAACAAAGGTTCGTCTAGTCAAGGCTATGGTTTTTCCTGTGGTCATGTATGGATGTGAGAGTTGGACTGTGAAGAAGGCTGAGTGCCGAAGAATTGATGCTTTTGAACTGTGGTGTTGGAGAAGACTCTTGAGAGTCCCTTGGACTGCAAGGAGATCCAACCAGTCCATTCTGAAGGAGCTCAGCCCTGGGATTTCTTTGGAGGGAATGATGCTAAAGCTGAAACTCCAGTACTTTGGCCACCTCATGCGAAGCGTTGACTCATTGGAAAAGACTCTGATGCTGGGAGGGATTGGGGGCAGGAGGAGAAGGGGACGACAGAGGATGAGATGGCTGGATGGCATCATTGACTCGATGGACATGAGTCTGGGTGAACTCCGGGAGTTAGTGATGGACAGGGAGGCCTGGCGTGCTGCGATTCATGGGGTCGCAAAGAGTTGGACACGACTGAGTGACTGATCTGATCTGATCTGATACAAATAATTGTTAAAGTTATTTATTTAAATGATTATTATGTAAACAATTATTTATAAATGATATGTATATCAATGAACAATTATAACATATCAACTATAGTATATTAATGTATTTTATAATATATACTATATTGATATAGTATTAATACTAATTGCATGTTATATTGATATATTTTATTATATTATGTATTATGTTGACATTATATAATTAACTGTGATATAATTTTTACTATTATAATTACACATAGTATAATATGTGTACACATATAGTATAATATATATTACATATATTATAATAATTGCACATAGTATAATGTACACATATAGTTCTATGTCATTTTACCAAATACATAAATTTATTTAGCTACTACCCAAATCAAGATACACAACTATGCTATCCCAATCAAAATTTCCTGAGTGTTACCCTTTTACAGTCTTATCCATCTCTCTCTCCCCCATTACCCTACTCTTGGCAATAACTAACCTGTTATTGATCCTGGTAATTTTGCCATTTGGAGAATTTTATACAAATGAAGTCAAACAGTATTGACGTTGGCTTTTTTCAGTAGTCATGGTCCCTTTGATGTGCTTATAAATTTTTGCTTGTATCAGTAGTTCATTTTTATTGCTGAATTGTGCTCCATGGTAAGGATGTACCACAGATTAGCCTATCACCCATTGCAGCACACATTTGTTGTTTCCCAACTTTTGACTATTACAAATAAAGTTACTATTAGCAGTTGTGCATAGATTTTGGCATAAATTTTGATTTAAGGGTCTATGGCTGTGACTACTGGCTCATGTGGTGAGTATATGGTTGGTTTCTTATATTAATATAGCCACTCCTGTTTTCTTTTGGTTGTTGTTCTTACGATCTGTTTCCATTCTATAACTTTCAGCCTGCATACATCATTGAAGTAAATTTCTTACAGATAGCCTATCGTTGGGCCATGCTATTTTAATTCACTCTACCAGTCTCTGTTTTTAACTTGATGCATTTAGACCACTCTCATTTAATAAAAGGTGGCTCAGATGATAAAGAATCCACCTGCAGTGCAGGAGAACCAGGTTCAATCCCTGGGTCAAGAAGATCCTCTGAAGAAGAAAATGGCTATCCACTCCAGTATTCTTGCCTAGAGAATTCCATGGACAGAGGAGCCTGGTGGGCTACAGTCCAAGGGGTCACCGTCAAACAATTTAGAAATTCAAGAGGAAAAGAGCTGTTTCATTTACTCATAGTTTCACTTTGTTTTTCTTCCCCCTTATGTTCTAATATTCCTTTGTTAATCATTTCCTTTGTATATAGGTAATTCACTATCTGTTCTTTTGAAATAGAGTTTTTTGGTGACTGTCTCTTAGTTTCCCTTCATCTGAGTAGAGTGTCTTTGTTATGGGTTGAAATGTATCCCCTCCAAAAGCTAAGTTGTTGGAAAGCTAACTCCCAGTAGCTCAGAATGTGATCCTTTGTAATGGTGTCATTGCAAATGCAGTTAGTTAAGATGAGGTCATAGTGGACCAGTGAGTCAGCGCTTCACATCAGGTGGCCAAATATTGGAGCCTGAACTACAGAATCAGTGCTTCCAATGAATATTCAGGATTGATTTTCTTTAGCATTTACTGGTTTGATCTCTTTGCTATCCAAAGAACTATCAAAAGTCTATTCTGGCACCACAATTTGAAAGCATTAACTCTTCAGCCCTCAGTTGTCTTCATAGTCCAACTCTCACATCTGTATGTGAATACAGGACAAGCCATATCTTTGACTATATGGACCTTTGTTGGCAAAGTGATGTCTCTGCTATTTAATATGCTGTCTAGTTTTGTCATAGCTTTCCTTCCAAGGAGCAAGCACCTTTTAATTTCCTGGTAGTAGTTCCTGTCCACAGTGATTTTGGACAAATAGCCCAAAATAATAAAATCTGCCAGTTTCCCTATCTATTTGCCATAGAGTGATGGGGCCAGATGCCATGATTTTATTTTTTTGAATGTTGAATTTTAAACCAACTTTTTCACACTCCTCTCTCACTCTCATCAAAGAAGCTCTTTAGTTCCTCTTTGCTTTCTGTCATTAGAGTGGTCTCATCAAATGAGGTAGCTGATATTTCTCCTGGCAGTCTTGATTCCAGCTTGTGATTCATCCAGTCTGGAATTTTGCATGATGTACTCTGCATCTAAGTTAAATAAGCAGGGTGACAATATACAGCCTTGACATACTCGTTTCCCACTTTTGAACCAGTCCATTGTTCCATGTCTGCTCCTAACTGTTGCTTCTTGACCTGCATACAGGTTCTCAGGAGGCATGTAAAGTGGTCTGGTATTCCCATCTCTTTAAGAATTTTCCACAGTTTGTTGTGAACTACTCAGAAAAAGGCTTTGACATAGTCAGTGATGCAGAAGTGGATGTTTTTTTCCTGGAATTCCCTTGCTTTCTCTATGATCCAATGGATGTTGGCAAATTGATCTCTGGTTCCTCTGCCAGTTCTAAATCCAGCTTGTATATCTGGAAGTTCTTGGTTCACATATTCTTGAAGCCTAGCTTGAAGGATTTTTTAGTATTACTCTGCTAGCATGTGAAATAAGTGCAATTGTATAGTAGTTTGACCATTTTTTTATATTGCCCTTCTTTAGGACTGGAATGAAGACTGACCTTTTTCAGTCCTCTGGCCACTGCTGAATTTTCCAAATTTGCTGACATATTGAGTGCAGCACTTTAACAGCATCACCTTTTAGGATTTGAAATAGCTCAGTTGAAATTCCGTCACCTCCACTAACTTTGTTCATGTAATGCTTCCTAAGATGCATTTGACTTCACACTCCAGGATGTCTGACTTTAGGTAAGTGACCACACTATTGTAGTTATCTGGGTCATTAAGATCTTCTTTGTATAGTTCTTCTGTGGGTTCTTGCCATCTCTTCTTCATCTCTTCTGCTTCTGTCAGGTCCTTGCTGTTTCTGTCCTTTATCATGCCAGTCTTTGCATGAAATATTCCTTTGATATATCCAGTTTTCTTGAAGAGATCGCTAGTCTTTCCCATTCTATTGTTTTCCTCTATTTCTTTGCATTGTTCATTTCAGAAAGCCTTATCTCTCCTTGCTATTCTCTGGAACTCTGCTTTCAGTTGGGTGTATCTTTCCCTTTCTCCCTGTCTTTCACTTCTCTTCTTTCCTCAGCTATCTGCAAAACCACCTCAGCAACCACTTTTCCTTCCTGAATTTCTTTTTCTTGGGGATGGTTTTGATCACTGCCTTCTGTACAGTATTAGGAACCTCTGTCCATAGTTCTTCAGGCACTCTGTCTACCAAAACTTATCCCTTGAATCTATTTGTCACTTCCATTGTATAATCATAAGGGATTTGATATAGGTCATACCTGAATGGCCTTAGAGCTCCCCTGGTGACTCAGATGGTAAAGCGTCTGCCTGCAATGCAGGAAACCTGGGTTCGATCCCTGTGTTGGGAAGATCTCCTGGAGAAGGAAATGGCAACCCACTCCAGTATTCTTGCCTGGAGAATCCCGCGGACGGAGGAGCATGTTAGGCTACAGTCCATGGGGTCGCGGAGTTGGACATGACTGAGCAACTTTACTTACTTTACTTACTGAATGGCCTTGTGGTTTTCTCCACTTTCTTCAGTTTGAGAAAGGAGCTCATGATCTGAGCCACTGCTGCTGCTGCTAAGTCACTTCAGTTGTGTCCGACTCTGTGTGACCCCATGGACTGCAGCCTACCAGGCTTCTCTATCCATGGGATTCTCCAGGCAAGAACACTGGAGTGGGTTGCCATTTCCTTCTCCAATGCATGAAAGTGGAAAGTGAAAGTGAAGTCACTCAGTCGTGTCCAACTCTTAGCAACCCCATGGACTGCAGCCTACCAGGCTCCTCCATCCATGGGATTTTCCAGTCAACAGTACTGGAGTGGGGTGCCATTGCCTTCTCCGATCTAAGCCCCATTCAGCTCTAAATTTTCTTTTTGTAGACTGTATAGAGCTTCTCCATCTTTAGCTGCAAATAATATAATCAGTCTGATTTTAGTGTTGACTGTTTGGTGATATCCATGTGATGGGTCTTCTCTTGTGCTATTGGAAAAAGGTGTCTGCTATGACTAATGAGTTTTTGATAAAATTCTATTAGCTTTTGCCATACTTCAGTTTTGTACTCCAAGGTATACTCCAAACAAGTTTTTACTCCAAACTTGTCTGTTTTTCCAGGTATCTCTGGACTTCCTACTTTTGCATTGCAATCCCCTATGATGAAAAGGACATCTTTTGTGTGTGTGTGTGTGTGTTAGTTCTAGAAAGTGTTTTAAGTCTTCCTAGAACCAGTCAACTTGAGCTTCTGTGGCATCAGGGGTTGGGACGAGGACTTGGATTACAGTTATGCCGGATGGTTTGCCTTGGAAAAAAACAGATTATTATGTCATTTTTGAGATTGCAACCAAGTCCTGCATTTTGAACTCCTTATTATTCTGAAGGCTACTTCATTTCTTCTAAGCTATTCTTGCCCACTGTGTTAGATATAATGAACATCTGAATTCAATGTGCCCATTCCCATCCATTTTAGTTTACTGATTCCTAAGATGTTACTGTTCTATCTTGCCATCTCCTGCTTGACCACGTCCAATTTACCTTGATTCGTGGATCTAACATTCCAAGTTCCTATGCATTACTGTTCTTTACAGCATCGGACTTAAACTTTCACCACCAGACACATCCACAACTGAGTAGTTGCCACTTTGGACCAACTGCTTCATTCCGTCTGGAGCTATTAGTAATTGCCCTCCACTCTTACCCAGTAGCATTCTGGACACCCTCTGACCTGGGGGCTCATCTTTCAGTGTCATATCTTTTTGCCTTATTATAATGTTCATGGGACTCTTATGGCAAGAATACCAGGATGGGTTGCCATTTCCTCCTTCAGTGGACCATGATTTGCCAGAACTCTTCATTGTGACCCATCCATCCTGGGTGGCCCTGTGTGGCATGGCTCATAGCTTCATTGACTTATACAAGCCCCTTCACCATTACAAGGCTGTGATATACGAATACTGGAGTGGTTTGCCTTTTCCCTCTTCAGGGGATCTTCCTGCCCCAGGATTGAACCTGCATCCCCTGTGTTTCCTGCATTGGCAAGTGGATTCTTTACCAACTGCGTCACCTGGGAAGTGCTGAGATGGTATTGGCTCCTCCTCTACTCCTGAAAAATATCTTTTTCATTGTCTTGGGGCTTTATTTGTGCCTTTTGGCATATTGGGGTTGTTTGCTTCTTCGTCACTCTGTCTGCGATATTTGAGGCAATGTGAAAAACCAGGGAATTCCCCACCATGTCATTCCTTGGGTTCTTCAGTTTCTAGCCAATATGTCTTCTCTTCACCTTTTGGAATCTTGTTATATTTGTTATACTTAGAGTGCCCAGAGTTCTTACATGACAGGAATAGTAAGGAAAAGGCTGTCTACTCCATCTTTCTAGAAGCAAATGTCTCTTCTTTTTAAATTTATGTTTTAATTAAAATGTGTAGGTTGCAGGTGCATAATATAGTATTTTGCATTTTTTAAAGGTTATACTCCACTTACAGTTATAAAATATTGGCTATGTTCACTTTGTTTTACAATATATCCTTGTAACTTTTTTAATATTAATAGATTTTACCTCTTAATCCTCTACCCTTGTAATATCCCTCCCCTATTTCCTCTCCCCACCAGTAACCACCAGTTTGTTCTTCACATCTGTGAGTCTGCTTCTTTTGCTGTTATATTCACTAGTTTGTTGTATTTAAAATTCCACATTAAAGTGACATCTTATAGTATTTGTCTTTATCTAACGTATTTGCTTAGTTTATCTATATTGTTACAAAGGCAAATTTTTATTCTTTTTTAATCTGAATAGTATTCCATCGTATATCTATTTACCACATTTCTTTATCCATTTGTCTGCTGATAGGCACTTAGGTTGCTGTCATATCTTGACAGTTGTAAATAATGTCTCTTTGAACAGTTGGGGTATATGTTGCTGTTAAATCACTCAGTCGTGTCTGACTCTTTGCGACCCCATGGACTATCTGCCAGGCTCTTCTGTCCATACAGTTCTCCAGGCAAGAATACTGGAGTGGGTGCCTTTTCCTTCTCCAGGGGTATATGTATCTTTGGGAATTAGTGTTTTTGTTTTTTTTTTTGAAGTCTTTTTTTAAAGGACATTTAGTTAAGGATCTTCTCCAGTGGTTTTCTGTGAAAGGCTGCATGGAATTTAGTATTATTATTTTTATTTTAGATTTTTATAAGCCTGAAAATATAAGCCGGGAGAAATATCAATAACCTCAGATATGCAGATGATACCACCCTTATGGCAGAAAGTGAAGAGGAACTAAAGACCCTCTTGATGAAAGTGAAAGAGGAGAGTGAAAAAGTTGGCTTAAAGCTCAACATTCAGAAAATGAAGATCATGGCATCTGGTCCCATCACTTCATGGGAAATAGATGGGGAAACAGTGTCAGACTTTATTTTTTTGGGCTCCAAAATCACTGCAGATGGTGACTGCAGCCATGAAATTAAAAGACACTTACTCCTTGGAAGGAAAGTTATGACCAACCTAGACAGCATATTTAAAAGCAGAGACATTACGTTGCCAACAAAGGTTCGTCTAGTCAAGGCTATGGTTTTTCCTGTGGTCATGTATGGATGTGAGAGTTGGACTGTGAAGAAGGCTGAGTGCCCAAGAATTGATGCCTTTGAACTGTGGTGTTGTAGAAGACTCTTGAGAGTCCCTTGGACTGCAAGGAGATCCAACCAGTCCATTCTGAAGGAGATCAGCCCTGGGATTTCTTTGGAAGCAATGATGCTAAAGCTGAAACTCCAGTACTTTGACCACCTCATGCGAAGAGTTGACTCATTGGAAAAGACTCTGATGCTGGGAGGGATTGGGGGCAGGAGGAGAAGGGGACGCCAGAGGATGAGATGGCTGGATGGCATCACTGACTCAATGGACGTGAGTCTGGGTGAACTCAGGGAGTTGGTAATGGACAGGGAGGCCTGGCATGCTGCGATTCATGGGATCACAAAGAGTCAGACACGACTGAGCGATTGAACGGAACTGAAGCCTGAAAATACTTTTTTTCTGTCCTTCCACTTGTTGATAATTTGACTGTATATAGAAATTTGTGTGTTAAAGCAGATATATCAAAAACAATAATAAAGCTTATGCTTTAGGGACTTTCATTTGCATATACCACTTTTAAGACCTTATGCCTATTTTTGCATTTATAATTTTAAATAATTTTTCTTAAAGAGAGCTTTTCCAAATTGTAGAAGCTTCAGGCCTCACAAGACCTAGAAATCCTTTTCCTTCAGAAATTTGGAGCTAACATTTTCTAACTTCGGTGATGTCTGTTAACATTGTGATTTTTGGTTCTTTGTATTTAACTGTATTTCCCCCTCTTTGAGGATCTAATTATTATTGCTACATTAGAGTACGTTTGGATTATATTAGCTTAGCTCCTCCAAAAATCTTATTTTTTTTACTTATGCATTAATTGTAATCAAATGATACGTCTAAGGTTATGTAAAATGTACTTCTACATTTGCTTTTAAAATGCTGTTTTTAATATTTTCTGTTAAAATATGTAAACCACATCTGTAAAGCAACAGAAGATAATCTTTTAAACTTTAAGGAAGACAAACACACAAAAAATATAGACATATTTCACTTTAGGGAGTTGCTATGTGGCCTCCTTTTTGATCATAAGGATTATAAAAATTGTGCATTTTTTTCTGCCCTGAAACTTGGTTTCAGAGGGAGAATAGAGAATTCAACCTGGTAAAGACAGGGCAGTTTTTCTGTATTTATTTTTAAAGGACTATTTATATATGTAATAATCAAGCTACTATTTATCTCACCTGTATAAGAATTTTTAGTCCAACCATGATCATAGTCTAAAATTACAGATTCTGTAGGCAAATCTTCCCCTGGTTTGGACATTTAAAGAAAAAGCATTAACTTTTTCTAATGGGTAGATGTCAGTTCATTCAAGCTGTTTACACAAAAATACCATAGGATAAGTGGCTTATAACCAACAGAAATTTATTTCTCACCATTCTGGAGGTTGGGAGTCAAAGATCATTGCTCTGGCAGATTTGGTGTCTGAGGAGGATCTGTTTCCTTGTGTATAAAGAGCTAACTTCTCATTGTAACTTCATGCAGCAGAAAAGGACTAGGGAGCTCCCTTGTTCATTTACTCAGTTGGGTCCTACTCTTTGAGATCCCCATGGACTGAAGCACGCCAGGCTTCCTCATCCTTCACTATCTCCCCAGACTATCTTTCAAACTCATGCCCATTGAGTCAGTGATGCCATCCAACCATCTCATCCTCTGTCGTCCCCTTCTCCTCCTGCCTTCAATCTTTCCCAGCATCAGGGTCTTTTCCAGTGAGTCAGTTCTTCGCATCAGGTAGATGCGAAAACATTGGAGTTCGCAAAATATTGGAGTTTCAGCCTCAGCATCAGTCCTTTCAATGAATATTCAGGACTGATTTCCTTTAGGATGAACTGGTTGGGTTTCCTTGCAGTCCACGGGACTTTCAAGAGTCTTCTCCAACACCAGTTTGAAAGCATCAATTCTTCAGCACTCAGCCTTCCTTCTTCAGAGAGAAAGCTCTCTGGAGTCTTTCTCCACACCTCCTAATACCATGACATCGAGGGGTTAGCATTTCACATACGAATTTTTAGGGCCACACAAAATTCAACCTGTACCACCATGTGAAAGAGGAAAATCATTAAAAATATAAGTTCTACATAATATTATTTAAGAATTAAAGAACTGAAATGTTAAGAAAAAAGTAATAAGCCAAGAAGTTTCCGTGTTTGTAATGGACTCATTAAGACAGCTGAGAAACAGTTTATATTTCCTTGCCTAAAAATGACCAGCCATTTGCTAGTCACAGTTCATAACATGAATTCTGATGAATGTAAGATAGTAGGTGCTTATATATGTGTAAACATGATTAGAGGTGACTGTATTTTGTTCTATTCAGTGGTGTGTTTGATGTCAGTTTTCTGTCATTGCATCCTACTGTAGAGACAGTATATTCGTGTCATCCTATATTTAATGTAAACATTTTTTTCCATTTTTAACTCTATTTCCTTAAAATGGCATGCTTTGTAGAGTATGATGGTACTTTGATTGTTGTGTAATAGTGATAATTGATTATTGGTTACTGCTTAGGGAGTATTATCCAGGTGTGTCAGAAATATAAATTCATGCTGAGTCAGAGTGAAAACATCTTTGAGGTCATTAACTTCAGTTTCTTCACTTTATTATGTATCAGAAGGAAAGGAGACACAAAAAGGAATAATAGGATGATCTTCTGTAGCACACAGTGTTTCTAGAATCTCCCTTTGTGATTTTTTTTTTTTTGTTCACTGCACTTTCTACTTCTCCATATTAGCAATAAGAAATACCCCATAAAAAAATGAATGGTAAAGCAAACTCTGGTATGAAGTAATTGGCAGCTGGCCAGTCTATTCTCTCCCTAGTGCCCTTTCTTATTTCATTAACTTTGCAATAATAGAACCCTGCATTTGTTTGTGGTTGAACCTAATAGTAATTTTTTATTTGATATAAAGTATGATTTTGATTTTATGTTTATAGTTAAACAGAGTTTATGAACACAAAATATGAACATGGAACAAAGCTAGCCCACTAAAAATAAGAGATTCTTTATAATGTACTCAAAATATTTTGCATATCAGTGTCGTAATTCCTGCAGGTGCATAAAAAACAAGAGGCATGATGTGACTAACCTTATTTATCATGCCAAGCTACTTTATGAGCTTCTATAGGAAAAACATTGAGATAACATCTTTTTGCATAGTAAAGGAGATGTGAGCAATTGTCCTCAAGAGTAGAATAATGACTACTTCTGAGAGGAGGGGAATAATTTCTAAGCACTAAATCACAGGGATGAAAACAAGAAGGAGGAGACTAATACATTGGACTGAATCAAGATTTTGAATGTCTGTGTTTTAAAAAAATACTACAGATAAAATGAAATAATATAGAGCAGGGGAAATATTTGGAACATACATGAAAAGGTTTGGTTAATTTATTTTTAATTCTGATGTAAACAATAAAGTGGGAGAAGGCAAAGGCACCCCACTCCAGTACTCTTGCCTGGAAAATCCCATGGACGGAGGAGCCTGGTGGGCTGCAGTCCATGTGGTCGCTAAGAGTCAGATCCGACTGAGCGACTTCACTTTCACTTTTCACTTTCATGCATTGGAGAAGGAAATGGCAACCCACTCCAGTGTTCTTGCCTGGAGAATCCCAGGGATGGGGGAGCCTGGTGGGCTGACTGAAGTGACTTAGCAGCAGCAACAGCAAATAATAAAGTAGAAAACCTGGCATGGAAACCTGAGGCATTTAGAAATATAGAAATGGCCAGGAAATATATGAAAAGAAAATGTCCATAGCTAATAAATGTGAATAGTAATAGCATTCCATTTCTCTTGATTATTCTATTGGACTAGCTTTTTAAAATACATGAAAGTAAGTGTTGATGAGAATGTGGAGAGAGTAGCACTTTTATAGGAGTGTGAATTGGTATAGATTTCTGGGAATGAACTTGGCTCTGTGTATTTATAGTCTTCACATTTTAATAGCCCTTGACTAAGGAGCTATATTTCTAGTATTTTATATAAAAATCAGAACTGAGTCCAAAGTTTTTAAAACAGGATATTGGTACACCTCCCAAAAAACACACAGTAGGTAAAATTAAAGAAACCAAAATGTTTAAAAATAAAGCATTTCATATGGTTAAATACAGTCACTATAAGAATATTGAACAACAGAAGTTTTAACAGTATGTTTTAGGTGGAAAACATCAGATTGCAAGATTGTATGCTTTTGAAGTTTATGTAACTAGATTATCTTTGGGAAGTAGAAATGAAGGGATTATTATTTCCGTATTTCTACCCTATGGGATTCTCTGGTAGCTTAGCTGGTAAAGAATCCGCCTTCAATGTCGGAGACCACAGTTTGATTCCTGGGGAGAAGGGATAGACTACCCACTCCAATATTCCTAGGCTTCCCTTGTGGTTCAGCTGGTAAAGAATCTGCCTGCAATGCAGAACACCTGGGTTTGATCCCTTGGTTGGGAAGATCCCCTGGAGAAGGGAACAGCTGCTTACTCCAGTATCCTGGCCTGGAGTCACAAAGAGTTGGACACAACTGAGTGACTTTATCACTTTCGCTTTTCTGCTCTTCTGTAGTTTTAATGGCTATGTGTATATTTTATAATGAAAGATAGTTACTTAATAAATTAAAATATGCAATCAACTTTTCTGAAATCTGAGCATTTAAAATAAACCAAGGGAAAAATCTGGATGTGTGTATAGATTTCTCTCTTGAAAAAGTACATTTTAATGCTTACCAGCAGGTGGCAGTAACGAATAAGCAGTGTTTCAGAAATAGGGAACTAGCCTTTGAAGTGCTCCATCTTTTTCCTAGATGTGCAGGATTGTAATCATAATACCAGGGTGATATTATGATTTACAGTCATTAATGTACTTAGATAAAAATGTATCTTTAAATGATCAAAAGGGTCTAACAAAATACCCTTGAATAAATTTTAGTGCTTTTCAGAGGGAGAGCAGAATTTACACGGTTACATGTTCATTGTCATTCCCACGCGACACAGAACTGGTAACTTTTGTGTTAAAAATGTGAACCAAATTCATAATCTTAAGTTTTAAAAGCTCTATATGCCATAAGTATTTCAGTATTCTTTTTAATCTCAAATCATAGAATTTAGAAACTTGTAACAATTTGTCTTCTAACAACTCCAGGCTTTTAGGAAATACTAAAACACATATACACACTTTAGTGTAGTGTTATAATTACTTTATACTTCATTTCTAATTCATTCAGTGATTATGTGTTTATGGTGAGAGCATCTGAAGGTTTCTGGCTTGGGGGCAGTGATCGCTGGTGTAATTGAGATTGATTTCCTGTATGGAGCATGTCTCTCAATTTCCTTTTGAGGAACAGTATGTATTTAACAAGAGCAAATTCTTGGTAGTTTTGTCTTTTCCAATTCTGATTTGCTTGACCTGATTGATCCAAGAGTCAAATACATACTAAATTGGATCAGCCCATGATAAATATGCTTTGGTACTCAGAGCAAGTTGGTGTTTTCTTTTGTTAAATTATGAGTATATTACAAATCAATTTCTGGATTAAATTCTGTGTTTAATGGGCACCCATTGTATATTATTTTTCTATGGCATAAGAATAATGATTAATATTTCATATATTTCACAATCTTTTATTTTGTAAGTTTTCTCTCATTCCATACTTGTGAAGATTTTTATAACTGTATTTTGAATTAAAAAAAAATAGCTGAGACTGAGGGGATTAATGAAACTCAGGGTCACAGAACTTATTGCAAAGTTGGAAAAAGAAAACTTCAGTAAACTCTCTATTCTCAACCATGGACTCTCATCAGCTTCCTAGCCCCATCTGTTAGCTGTCCCTTGGTATCGCTGGCTTGTCAGCTCACAGCTCTCTTGCCTAAACCTCACATAGCCAGGGGGCTGTCCTTGAATATGAAGGCTCTGTCTGCCACACCCCTGCTCCAGATCCTCCGCAGCTTCTTCTCATTCTCAAAATAGAACCTCTCCTTCTCCGCAGGGTGTGCCAAGCACTGTGTGATGTGACTCTTTCCCCTACCCTTACTCGGCATTCTTGCTCTTCTTCACTTGGCTCCCATCACACTGTCATAAAGCAACTCTCTTCTGAACCTGTGACACTTGAAGTCTTCTCCTTGGTCCTCTTCCTTACCTCTTTTCTCTGAGGTCACTCTGTGAAGACAGATTCTGTGACTTGCTTCTAGTCTTGTCTATCCATTTATTCAGCTTTGGTTTTCCTCCTTGTAAAGGTTACTACCTGACTCTCCATGCAAAATACATTGTTTCATTGTTTATTTTCTGTCTCTTTCACTAGACTACAGTCCCCACAAGGCGGGGCCTTTGTTTTGATCACTACTGTATCTCAGAGCCTAGAGCAGTATGTAGGTGGTGGACACTCTGAAATTTTATTTACGTAATTGAATGAAGAGATAAAAACCTGTGCTTTGACTCTCAGTTCACTACTCCACTCCTCAGTTTCCAAGGGATGAAATAAGATTTTGTTTACAGCCAGCACCAGACTTTTCAGTGAGCACCTGAAGGGGTGCCCCTTTGCTCTAGGGTAAGTCAGAGGGTCTTCCTGTCTCTCTGTGTTTCATTTATAAGATGAGATAACAGTCATCTTTCCTTTATCTTCTTGATTAAACTATAGGAAGATCAAAAAAGAATTTTTTTTAATGAGATCTTGCTATCTGTGAGAAATCAAGCAGAGAATAATTATTTGAGAATTTTAGAATCGCTAATCTGGCACAAGCGCTAGGTCAGTAGCACTGGCAGTAAAGGGAAACCTGGGGGGCATTTATTTTCAAGCTGTGAGGGAGGTGAGAACAGGATTGGGAGCCCAAGACTCTGAAGACAAAGGAACTTGCATGTCAGTCCCTGCTCTGCCCTTTGCTGCCTAAGTGACTTTGGGCAGATTATTCAGATACTCTTGGCTCAGTTTTCCTTGTGTACAATGATGCAACCAGAGCTGCCTTGAGGTTATTATAGGGATATTACATGAGACTGATGCATGTCAAGCACAGTCCTCTATTATTGCAGGTGGGATGACCTGGAACAAACTTTGCAGCACCCAAAGATCACATCCTCTCATTTAAAATGATATTCTGTTCAGACCACCAAGTGCTCCACTAGTGGGAAGAGACCTGAGTGTTCGTGTCCTTGCCCTGCCTCCTCTCAGTCTGTATAATCCAAGAAGTGTCACCCACATAGGATTAGTGGAGACAGAAACTACAATCCTAGCCCATAGCTGCTACTACAGATCATGGCCACATGGTGTCACTGTTGCAGATGGCTCCTTTATAGTCCTAAAGCCTCTTGTTTACTTTGTGCCTTTTGCTAACCAGCTCCCAGGAAAACCACCGTGCTTCGGCTCAAGGGTGACAGCTCTCAGTCCTTACACAAAGGGTACTATGGTCTCCAGATCCTGAGGGACTTCTAGTGTCATCCACAGGCTTTGCTCAAGAATGAGTAACCCCTGAGGCCATGTCTGATCTTGACTCACCATTATGGGGAGTTATTTCCTCTGTGTTAGGCAGCCCACTTTCCCTATAAGAACCAATTCTCCAGAACAAGGTATTAGTTTTTGCTCTATGACACAAGCATGTGCATACACACAGTCAGTTCAGTTCTACTACTACTAAGTCGCTTCAGTCTTGCCCGACTCTGCGTGACGCCATAGACGGCAGCCCACCAGGCTCCCCCGTCCCTGGGATTCTCTGGGCAAGAACACTGGAGTGGGTTGCCATTTCCTTCACCAATGCATTAAAGTGGAAAGTGAAAGTGAAGTCGCTCAGTCATGTCCAACTCTTCGCGACCCCATTGACTGCAGCCTACCAGGCTCCTCCATCCATGGGATTTTCCGGGCAACAGTACTGGAGTGGGGTGCCATTGCCTTCTCCGAATCACAATACAGATGTACAATTACTGTTGCCTTCTCTCAGAGCAGTGTACATTCATTTACATAACTAATAAGACTGCTCAAATGACCTTACAAGATAAAAAGGGACTTGCCTGGCAGTCCAGTGGTTAAAACTTCACCTTCCAATGCAGGGGTGCAGGTTCAATCCATGATGAGACAGCTAAGATCCCACATGACTCACGGCCAAATAAACCATAAAACAACAGCAATATTGTAACAAATTCAATAAAGACTTTAAAAATTGGTCCACATAAAAAAATTCTTAAAAAAAAAATTAGATTCTTTTGATAGCAAAACAACAGAAACAATAACATGCTGATCTTACATTCCTGTTCAGTTCAGTCGCTCAGTCGTGTCTGACTCTTTGCGACCTGATGGACTGCAGCACTTCAGGCTTCCCTGTTCATCACCAACTCTTAGGAGTTTGCTCAAACTCATGTCCATAGAGTCCGTGATGCCATCCAACCATCTCATCCTCTGCTGTCCCCTTCTCCTCCTGCCTTCAATCTTTCCCAGCATCAGGGTCTTTTCAAATGAGTCAGTTCTTCACATCAGGTGGCCAGAGTATTGGAGCTTCAGCTTCAGCTTCAGCATCAGTCCTTCCAATGAATATTCAGGACTGATTTCCTTTAGGATTAACTGGTTGGATCTCCTTGCAGTCCAAAGAACTCACAAGAGTTTTCTCCAATACCACAGTTCAAAAGCATCAATTCTTCAGTGCTCAGCTTTCTTTATAGTTCAACTCTCACATCCATACATGATTACTGGAAAAACCATAGCTTTGACTAGACAGACCTTTGCTGGCAAAGTAATATCTCTGCTTTCTAATTTGCTGTCTAGGTTGGTCATAGCTTTTCTTCCAAGGAGTAAGCGTCTTTTAATTTCATGGCGACAGTCACCATCTGCAGTGATTTTGGAGTCCAAAACAATAAAGTCTGTCACTGTTTCCATTGTTTCCCCATCTATTTGCCATGAAGTGATGGGACCAGATGCCATGATCTTAGTTTTCTGAATGTTGAGTTTTAAGCCAACTTTTTCACTCTCCTCTTTCACTTTCATCAAGAAGCTCTTTAGTTCTTCAGTTTCTGCCGTAAGGATGGTATCATCTGTGTATCTGAAGTTATTGATATTTCTCCCAGAAATCTTGATTCCAGCTTGTGCTTCATCCAGCCTGGCATTTCGCATGATGTACTCTGTATATAAGTTAAATAAGCAAGGTGACAATATATATACATCCTTGACATACCCCTTTCCCGATTTGGAACCAGTCTGTTGTTCCATGTCCAGTTCTAACTGTTGCTTCTTGACCTGCATACAGATTTCTCAGGAGGCAGGTCAGGTTGTCTGTTATTCACATCTCTTTAAGAATTTCCAGAGTTTGTTGTGATCCACACAGTCAAAGGCTTTGACTTTAACATTCCTGTTAATATTGTTCTTATTTTGACTGTCACAGTGGTAGTGAATATTCTGTGACGGTCATTCAGCTTAAACGGGAAAACACTAGGCTCCATCACAAGTAGGCGCAGCTGTGACCTGGGTCTCCCAGAGTTACTGTGTCATTACAAAGCTGTTATGGAGAGGAGCGAAGGGGTTATGCATTGAACTGCTCAGGCAAAAACTCTTCTTCCTCGTACCTTCGCAAAATCTACTCTTTAGCTCCTGTGCTTTCCATGTTTTCCCTTCCAGCAGGCCAGGTGGTTAGAAGAGGTCTGGGCTGTTACCAGTTCTAAGAAGCACAAGGGGCATCAGACAAAACAAAAGAGGACAGGATGGGAGGTCTTTCCAACTTATCTCCATCTGAACCCTCCATGGAGAGGGCAGCAGAGGCTCCCATAAGGACCAGGCTTCTCAGGGTGGGGAGCAAAGCCTCAGGTAATCTTAAAGAGCACATTCACCATGTTCTGGCATCTTCTAGAAGCCAGGGCAGTAGTTGACAGTGATTTCTATATTCAGAGTTCTGCTTCTGGGCAGATATGATTGATCATCACCAACTATGGGTTCAAATATACCACACTTTATTTCATTTTTATATAAATACATTTCTGAAACAAATGTCCTAGTGTCATGATATAGCCCAAGGCTCTGTCTGCTTCCTCTTTATCTCCAAATCAGACTAGCTCATTTATAAGCTTTCTCATTGGGCTTTTCGTCTTGTTCTGAGTGGCAAGCTAAGCCCATTAATTGGCACACACTCAGCATTGCCACCTTGAGCATCTTTGCATCTTCTTCTTCTAAACTTCAAAATTTGTCTCCAGGTTGGCATTATAGCCACATTCCTAGAATTGCCAGTCTATACCCTCTCTTTTCACCATACAGTTGTCTAAAATAATTCACTTGTTATCTCTAGCCATTATGGGAAAAATTCTTGCTTATCATACATACATGGTTTCCAGTTCTGCAGGTCTGTGAAACTTCTGCAATAAATCACATCTCTTCTTACTGTTTTCTGGCTATTATTCTGGCTTTACCTACAGAATTACACGGTTCATTACTAAAATGTATAATCACATTTAGACCGAATGATCTAATTGCATAAATTTTCCTCTGATCCAGAGTTCCTGGCACTCAGACCATTTCCTAGCAAACCTATTACAACTCACAGGCCGCTTCCAAATTATGTGCACTGGCTCCAGGTTCTTTTTTCAAACCATAAAAAGCAAACTTGAGAATTTTTACAATTTGAAATAAATCAGAGATTGTTTTCTTCCTTTTGCCAACCCTCGTTTCTCCACAAAAAGGAGGATGCCTGGACCAAGGTTGAAAGGAAAACTTAGCATCTTTGTAGAAAAAGCACTCTACCTATGTTATTTAATCCTCAAAATAACCAACTGTGGAGATTTACTTTTCATTATTCCCCTCTGCTGAGAAAATCGAAACTTAGAGAAGTAACTTATCCAAGATTAATCAGCTCAGCAGACAGATCCAAGTCCTTCTGTACTTACCACTTCCAATTAATATCCTGGCTCTCAGAAGACATTAAAAAATAGTGAGTTTATCCTTTCAGATTCTTTAAGGCTTTGCTTCACAACCCTGAATGGACTGTTGTTTTTAGTGGAATAATATTCAATGGCTGAAATTCAAAATTTAAACCAGTTCTTTATATTCAGTTCAGTTCAGTTCAGTCGCTCAGTTGTGTCCAACTCTTTGCGACCCCATGAACTGCAGCACTCCAGGCCTCCCAGTTTAAAAAAAATAAAAGATAAACCTTCATGCTGAGAAAAGAACAAAGCTAAGTGTATTAGTTACAACTAGGCTGACCTCATAGACTATTTTGTGCAGAATCACAATGATCACCACTTTGTGTATAACAGGGACAGGGCTTGTGCTATTTTGTTAGAGAGTTACATAGCCATAGGCTTTATCTATTATACATCATCAACAAGGGTAGTTAAAATCCTAATGGAAGTAGATCATTTGGGGAACCAAATGAACTCAACCCTGCAGGGTTCAGGACTTGTTATTCAGTGAACGTGTGCTCCTTGTCTAGAATGCGTTCCTGAGTGTCCCATGACAGGTTCACTGTGCACCATGCACTGCCCTAGACAAAAAGACTTATACCCTCTCTCTCATCTGTGGATGAACGTTAGAGCACTTCTCCAATTATGGCATTAATCCACCCCTTACAGTTCCAACACTCTCTGTGAAAGTGAAAAGTGAAAGTCGCTCAGTCATATCTGACTCTTTGCAACCCCATGGACTATAGTCCATGGAATTCTCCAGGCCAGGATACTGGAGTGGGTAGCCTTTCCTTTCTCCAGGGGATCTTCCCAACCTAGGGACTGAACCCAGGTCTCCCGCATGGCAGGCAGATTCTTTACCAACTGAGTTATCAGGGAAGCCTCACTCTCTGTACTTCAGGGAACACTCTCTGTACCTCCTCCCAATCTTCTGAGGCCCCTCTACCTATTTCACACTTATAAAAAGATTCTATGAGCATTCATTCAAAGAAAGAAGAATCATGACTGGGAGAGAGTTTTGATTACTGGTAGAAGAATCTCATTGCCTCAGTCCACTGATAACTTGGATAAAATATTTAAATGTTGGTCAGTGGTTTTCATCTTTATTTATAGTACACTTCATTAAAATTAATTCCACCTGTTTCTTTGTACTTTAAAAAAGTACAAAGAATTCTTCATGGCTAGAAGAATTCAAATTGTCTATGCAGTACATGTTATATATCCATTAGACAGTGTGGCTCTAGTGGATTTCCACTAGTCATTTTAGGGATTATTGTATGGAATGACTGATAATTATTATTTTTTTCATTTAAGGTTGTATCATTAAATCTTTTTTCTCAAGCCATGATTTTTTAATAACCTCATAATTATCCATCATATGAATGGCCAGTATATGTTTGACCACAGCATCCTCTTTTGTCCCCATTTAGCCATTCAGGTCATTTCCAATTTGCGAAGTAAGGACTTTTTGAAAATGAATCTGTTTTTAACTAATACCATTTTTCTTCTCTGGCTTTATTGGAGTGAATTTGGAAAAGATAAATCTAGAAGAAATCATTAAAAATTAAATAACTTCATTATAGGAAGCAGACACTTTAATGTTATGATGGATTACATTTTCCTTTTTTCAATTTCCTGTTTTACAAACTTATATATTGAATTTTCATTCTTTTTTATTTGAATGTAATTATTTTATTTTACATTTTCTTATAAGTTATTGTAAAAAGAGAAAGAGATTGTGTAATATCTGTGCAATATTCTTTGGAGTGAATATATCATTTTCCTTTGCTGTTAGCTTTATAGGCTGAATTCTGTTTTGGACAGTTACATATAATGTAATTTTTTTTTCTCCAACATTTAGATTATTTCCAGTTGTTCACTGAACAAGTCTCAGTAGGGCATTTAAGAAAAAGTACAAAAAGAAAGACCATGTATCACATTCTAGTAAATGCCATGCTTCAGTTTAGAAATTATATTGTTGAAAAGTTATAGAATGCTCTTCACAATTAGAATAATTAAGACCTTGTGTCTCCTAGTTCTCTTTTTCATTTTGCTGTGCTGCCAGCAGAACAAATATTTATTAATAAAATCAGTCTACCAAAGCCCATCATTCTCCTACTTACTGACCAAATATAATATTACTTTAATAAAAACATGTATTTAATTAGCACTTGAATGTAAGCCAATTTTTCCATTATTAATAATTTTTATTATTTGTACATGGTTGTGTTATGAGTGTTTTCAGCCTTTTAAGTCGCAGAGTTGCTACCAGAATTTTTCTTGTGCTGTCATGGCTTATTATAAATGTCAGCAGAGCACTAAACAATCTTTCGCTGCACCACTAGATTCTAGTCACTGACTCTGGCTAAGTTTGGGCTGTGGAAGTGAAATATTAAGAAAGAAGCTTGTGGGGGAGGGAGTGATTGTGCTAAATTTTCAGCAGGGGAAGCCATGAGTAATTGACATGCAGAGCAAGGTTATGGGCGAGGACACCATCACTCATATTTATAGTCAGCATTGCTGCTAGTGGGTTGCTGTTCTTGAGTATGAGTCCAGTGTAATGGATGAGTATAAGGCCTCTAGTCCTTTCCTTTTCAGGTTAGATGTAACAGGATATGGATGTCAGTGAAAATGGAAAGGGAAACAAATCAAGAGCAGGAAGCCTGAGTTGAGCAGTGTATTGAGCTCCAGCAGAAAAGAAGGATGAGGATTTTAACCCATGCTGTAATTCCGTTCCTCCCAGGTCCTCAGCCCTGTTCAGGTGGGTAGTAAATAGCAGGTAGCAAGGAGCGGTGGCCAAAGCATGGACATGAGGATTCTGGAAACATAGGTTGTCATTGCAGGTCAGGAAAATAAGTTAACCTCTGAGGACTTCAGACTCCTCAGAAGTCAACTCTAATATGGGGGCTGAGCCCAGGTCAGGGCAAGTCAATATGTCTTCTCTTCTATAACTTGATACTTGGGAATAACTTCCTAAAATTCAGTATTTAAACTATATCTGGGGGAGCTAAGGGATAAAAGTGTCCTGATCAATAATTAATGTCTGTGAAAAGTAATGTGATTGCTCTCTCTAAACAAAACCATCTCAGATCACCTTCTAAGTTAAATATTCTGTTATTTTTTGACTTCAGAAGATTGTGTGTTCTGCTAATGTGAAACTAAAAAGTTTCAGTTGAATGCTTTCACTTCTTTAAAAAAAATCAGTAATGTATTAAAGTTATTTGTGTGCTTTGTAAATGGCACATAAAATAGAGCCAGTGTTGATTGAAAAGCTGTGAAGTGACAGTAAGATTTAATCTTAGGGAAATGTGTAAACCCGTCTAAAATTATCCAAAGCAAGGGTTCTTACTGACCATGATGTTCTATTAAATAATGATTAATTATCAGCATGGTAAATGTAATTAATATTTAAAAATCATCAGAAGTAAAATACAAGAATGGTGCAAGTGATTATTCTTCAGTTCAGTTCAGTTCAGTTCAGTTGCTCAGTCGTGTCCGACTCTTTGCGACCCCATGAATCACAGCACGCCAGGCCTCCCTGTCCATCACCAACTCCCGGAGTTCACCCAGACTCATGTCCATCGAGTCAGTGATGCCATCCAGCCATCTCATCCTCTGTCGTCCCCTTCTACTCCTGCCCCCAATCTCTCCCAGCATCAGAATCTTTTCCAATGAGTCAACTCTTCGCATGAGGTGGACAAAGTACTGGAGCTGGGGATAACTTAGTCCATTGTACTTTGTAAGTCAGCAGTCCTTTCTTTCACAGTAGTCTAGGAACCTATAATTATATTCTGTCATGACGGATGTCAAAGCCATAGGTGATACTAGTACTAGGATTTAATGAGCTTTACTCTGTGCCAGGATGCATTCAAAGTGTTTGACACAATGCAGTTTATTGCTCATACAAGCCTAATAAATCTGTATTATTATTTTTACAATCGTTCTTATAAATTAGGAAACTGAGGCACGGAATAACTGTAGAGTCTACTCAGGGTCATATTGCTGGTAGACTGCAGAGCCCTTAGCCTGATAGTGATAATAATTACAATTTTTTAGGTCTGCTCGCACTAAGCACTACACTGCAAGCATCCCATTGATGAACTTGTATCAGGTCTGTTCTACTGATGAGGTAACTGAGCCTCAGGTTGGCTAAGTAATGGGTCCACCTTCACCCAGCTGCTGCTGCTGCTGAGTCACTTCAGTCATGTCTGACTCTGTGCGACTCCATAGATGGCAGCCCACCAGGCTCTGCTGTCCCTGGGATTCTCCAGGCAAGAACACTGGAGTGGGTTGCCATTTCCTTCTCCAATGCATGAAAGGGAAAGCGAAGTTGCTCAGTCATATCTGACTCTTTGTGATCCCATGGACTGCAGCCTACCAGGCTCTGTCCATGGAAGTTTCCAGGCAAGAGTACTAGTGAGTCTCATAGTTGAGAACCTCTGATTCCAAAGAACATGATGGATTCAGTGCTTTAAAGGCCTCTCTTCTTTTTCTAAATCAATTGTTTGCTTTACAATATTGTGTTAGTTTACTATACAGCAAAGTGAATCACCTATATGTATACATATATCTCCTCGTTTTTGATTTCCTTCCCATTTAGGTCACCACAGAGCCCTGAGTAGAGTTCCCTGAACCATATAGTAGGTTCTCATTAGTTAACTATTTTATACATAGTATCAATAGCTTATATATGCCAACCCTAATTTCCCAGTTCATCTCATCCCCCTTCCCCAAAGGCCTGTCTTCTGTGTGGTTATACATCTGTGGATATTCCTTTTGCTAAAGCAGAGTGAATAAAGTACAGGTATTGAAATCTGGATCCCAGTCACTACTCTAGGTTTACAGAGTTATAACTTGCAGAAGGTCTGGAAATTCATCTTGAATAAGCATGTGCACAGTCCTGCAGACATTTCACCCTGCATAGCTGGCTGATTATTATTTGGGTCAAAGTTCAAAGGTTACTTTCTCGGAGAGAGATTCTATGTTCACCCTACATTGTGCTTTTACAGTACCTCCTAAACATACGAATCCCCTCTCCCACATAAGCTCACGCACATCTACACATCTCTCTGTTCAATTACTTTGTTTTATTTTCTTATGAGCATTTATCACTTTGATTTTGTCCTATCTGTTCTTTACCAGGAAATAGTTTCTTAAGAGCAGAGAGCTTGTGGTTTTGTTGACCACTCCATCGCCAGAAACTTGGATAGTGTCTGGGACACAAACAAACTTGTTATTAAAATGATGCATTTTGTTCTCCTCGTTAAAAATACCAATATCAGCAAATTTTTATTGACTAAGTTTCCCTTGTGTCTTGTTTTGTGTTAAGTGCACATTTTCTGAATTTATTTCTAACAGTAAAATTAGGAAGTTGGTCCTGTCAACTCCCTGAGGAAAATATGTCATACTGAGGTTGAGTTACTTGCATAAGAACACATGCCTAGTGGTTAAGAGCTACAAGCAAACTCATAGAGACCAAACCCAATATAGCTCTTACCTGTGACTGCAAAATGTCCTGCACGATATGATCTACTCCTTGGTTGGTTTTCTCAACAGATATTTATGTGATTTCATTACTAATTTTGTAGACAAGATGTAAATTCAACTAACACTTATTGAACACACTCACAGATGGTATGACAAACATCATTAGTCTCCCTTTACAAGGGGAAAATGGGAAATTCAAGTAAGTGACATTGGGACTCCTGGCAAGTGGTTAATCTATAATACAAACCCGGGCCTGTAGATTCCAGGTCTCCTGTTCATTCTGTCTTATACTAAAGACAAATAGCATCATCAGCTATAGGTTTGCTTTCCATTATTTTCAAATGATATATTAAGAGAAGGAGAAGGCAATGGCACCCCACTCCAGTACTCTTGCCTGGAAAATCCCATGGATGGAGGAGCCTGGTAGGCTGCAGTCCATGGGGTTGTGAAGAGTCGGACATGACTGAGCGACTTCACTTTCACTTTTCACTTTCATGCATTGGAGAAGGAAATGGCAACCCACTCCAATGTTCTTGCCTGGAGAATCCCAAGGGCAGAAGAGCCTGGTGGGTTGACGTCTATGGGGTCGCACAGAGTCAGACACGACTGAAGTGACTTAGCAGCAGCATATTAAGAGAAAGAGTTCAGTTCAGTTGCTCAGTCACCCTTTGTGACCCCATGGACTGCAGCACACCAGGCTTCCCTATCCATCACCAACTCCCACAGCTTGATTACACTCATGTCCATCAAGTCAGTGATGCCATCCAATCATCTCATCCTCTGTTTCCTTCTCCTCCTGCCTTCAATCTTTCCCAGCATCAGGGTCTTTTCCAATGAGTCAGTTCTTCACATCAGGTGGCCAAAGTATTGGAGTTTCCACTTTAGTATTAGTCTGTCCAATGAGTATTTAAGACTGATTTCCTTTAGAATTGACTGGTTGGATCTCCTTGCAGTCCAAGGGACTCTCTAGAGTCTTCCCCAACATCACAGTTCAATAGCATCAGTTCTGCAGTGCTCAGCTTTCTTTAAGATCTAACTCTCACATCCATACATGACTACTGGAAAAACCATAGCTTTGACTAGATGGACCTTTGTTAGCAAAGTAATGTCTCTGCTTTTTAATATGCTGTCTAGGTTAGTCATAGCTTTTTCTTCCAGGGAGCAAGCATCTTTTTTTAATTTCATGTCTGCAGTCACCATCTGCAGTGATTTTGGAGTCCAAAGAAATAAAGTTTGTCACTTTATTAAAGTTGTTTCCCCATCTATTTGCCATGAAGAGATGAGACCGGATGCCATGATAGTTTTTTGAATGTTGAGTTTTAAGTCAATTTTTTCACTCTCCTCTTTCACTCTGATCAAGAGGCTCTTTAGTTCTTCTTCAATTTCTGCCATAAGGGTGGTGTCATTTGCATATCTGAGGTTATTGATATTTCTCCCAACAATCTTGATTCCAGCTTGTGCTTCATCCAGCCTGGCATTTCTCATAGTGTACTCTGCATATAAGTTAAATAAGGAGGGGAACAATATACATCCTTGATGTACTCCTTTCCCAATTTGGAACCATTTCATTGTTCTATGCCTGGTTCTAACTGTTGCTTCTTGACCTGCATACAGATTTCTCAGGAGGCAGGTAAGGTGTTATTTAATGATAAGGAAGAGTTACTGCATGATAAATATTATGACTCCTAAAAAGTGCTCTCTTGGGGCCGATAACAATTGAATATTGATTCTTGATGGATGTTTAGTCCAATCTCTATGCATGAGTTGATTCTTTTTGGGCAGAAATCTAACTTACAAAAAGAGATATCCTGAGTGATTTTCTTATAATTTTCTTTTCCTAAAAATGAATTTTTGTGTTTTGTACCCCTAAATGGAAATTGACAAGTTTCTGGAGCTCTCATTGATTTGCTTTTGGGATAAAGAATAATTTCAGGAGTAATTCAGAAGTATCAAAGCAAATTTGTGCCCCTTTAAAAGAAGTCAGATAGTTACTAAACTAATAAACATGCATTTTGGCTTCTCCCATACTAGAAAGAAAGGCTGCAGTTAAATTTTAGGGAGGAAAGCTCTTTCATATAATGCTTAGCTCAACTATTTTTAAAAGTTATCTATTCAGAAGCATTGAACTGCAAACCAACAAAACACAAAAACAGTAAAACAAACCACACCAATCTAGAGATTCCAAACTGAGCAAATAGGAGAAATGTTTCTGTATTTCTCCAGGAACTGGGGAAAAAGTAGAGAAAAATCCATGTTTTCAGCTACAATGCCAATTGATATTCCTTTAAGGTTGACAAGAATTTTTAGATTGTCAAGTAAATATACTGATTCTAAAAAGGGAGACAGGCCCATAAAATTAAAAATATGTTATATTCCTTAGGCTGTTTTAGAAATGATAGAACCATTCATAGCTTCTAATACAATCAAAGGAAAACATGAAATTTATTGTATCAATTCAACCATAACATGCCAGAAGATCATTACTACTCTGCCATCAGCAACTATAGAAATTGCGAGAAGATAAATTTATGTGACTACATCAGAGTTAGCACATCAGTAAATTTTTTTTTTTTTCGGAGAAGTGTGTTAATATAAACCCACATGCTAAATTTCTGGTGACTGTGTACTGAGTGTTAAAGATCTTTCATTAATTCCACATTTTTTAACCACATATTTGACCATTTATCAGTTGAGTGATGTTGGGCAACTTTCTTATTCTCCATGAATATTGACTTCCCCATCTGGAAAACTGAAGTAATGGTCATACCTGTGCTCAAGGTAATTTATGCATTCACTCATTAAACAGGTCTTTATTGAGCCCTCATACTGTTCATGGGTTTCTTAAGGCAAGAATACTGAAGTGGTTTGCCATTCCCTTAACCAGTGGGCAACGTTTTGTCAGAACTCTCCACCATGACCCATCAATCTTGGGTGACCCTAAACGGCATGGCTCATAGTTTCATTGAGTTAGACAAGGCTGTGGTCCATGTGATCAATCTGATTGTTTTCTGTGACGGTGGTTTTCATTCTGTCTGCCCTCTGATGATAAGAATAAGAGGCTTATGGAAGCTTCCTGTTGGGAGAGACTCACTGTGGGGGAAACTGGGTCTTGTTCTGATGGGGATCATGCTCAGTAAATCTTCAATCCAATTTTTTGTTGATGGGAGGGGCTGTGTTCCCTCCCTGTTGTTTCACCTGAGACCAAACTATGGTGGAGGTAATGAAAATACTTCCAAAAACAAGACCAGGAGCTGACTGAGTAGCAAAAACAAGACTGGGAGCTGACTGTGTCTCAGATCATTAAATCCTTATTGCAAGATTCAGATTAAATTGAAGAAAGTAGGGGAAACCACTAGACCATTCAGGCATGACCTAAATCAAATCCCTCACGATTAAACAGTGGAAATGACAAATAGATTCAAAGGACTAGATCTGATAGACTGCCTGAAGAATTATGGACAGAGGTTGGTGACATTGTACAGGAGGCAGTCAGACAATCCCCAAGAAAAAGAAAAGCAAGAAGGCAAAATGATTGTCTGAGGAGGCCTTACAAATAACTGAGAAAAGAAGAGAAGCTAAACGCAAAGGAGAAAATGCAGAGTTGAATGCAGAGTTCCAAAGAATAGCTAGGAGAGACAAGAAAGCCTTCCTCAGTGATCATTGCAAAGAAATAGAGGAAAACGAGAGAATGGGAAAGACTAGAGATCTCTGCAAGAAAATTAGAGACACCAAGGGAACATTTCATGCAAAGATGGGCACAATAAAGGACAGAAATGGTATGGACCTAACAGAAGCAGAAGATATTAAAAAGATGTGGCAGGAATACACAGAAGAACTATACAAAAATGATCTTCAAGACCCAGATAACCATGATGGTGTGATCACTCACCTAGAGCCAGACATCCTGGAATGTGAAGTCCAGTGAGCCTTAGGAAGCATCACTATGAACAAAGCTAGTGGAGATGATGGAATTCCAGTTGAGTTATTTCAAATCCTAAAAGATGATGCTGTGAAAGTGCTGCACTCAGTATGCCAGCAAATTTGGAAAGCTCAGCAGTGGCAACAGGAAAGGAAAAGGTCAATTTTCATTCCAGTCCCAAAGAAGTGAAAGTCGCTCTGTCATGTCTGACTCTTTGTGACCCCATGGACTATATAGTCCATGGAATTCTCTAGGCCAGAATACTGAAGTGGGTAGCCTTTCCCTTCTCCAGGGGATCTTCCCAACTCAGGGATTGAACCCAGGTATCCTGCATTGCAGGGCTGGTTTCTTTACCAGCTGAGCCACAAGGGAAGCCCAATCCCAAAGAAAGGCAATGACAAAGAATGTTCAAACTACCACACAATTTCACTCATCTCACACACTAGCAAATTAATGCTCAAAATTCTCCAAGCCAGGCTTCAACAGTACATGAACCGTGAACTTCCAGATGTTCAAGCTGGTCCTTTCTCCTGGGTCCTGGGTATGTGCAAGGTTTTGTTTGTGCCCTCCAAGAGTTTCCCCAATCCTGTGTAAGTTCTGTAATCAAATCCCGCTGACCTCCAAAGTCAAATTCCCTGGGGGTTCTCAGTCCCTTTGTCAGATCCCCAGGTTGGGAAATCTGTTGTGGGTCCTAGAACTTTCTTAACAGTGAGAGAATTTCTTGGGTATAATATTTCTGCAGTTTGTAGGTCTTCTGTTTGGTGGCTCTATGGTGAGTTTAATGGTGACCTCCTCCAAGAGGGCTTATGCCACAGGCTGTGTGATCCAGGTAGCTGCACCCAGAGTCCCTGCCCCTGCAGCAAGCCACTGCTGACCTGCACCTCCACAGAAGACTCAAACACAGGTCTGGCTCAGTCTCTGTGGGGTCTCAGGGTCTTGGTGTGCACAAGGTTTTGTTTGAGCTCTCTGAGCATCTCTGGCAGGTATGGTGTTTGATTCTAAATACAATTTCACCCCTCCTACTGTCTTGGTGGGGCTTCTTCTTTGAATTGGGGTATCTTTTTCTGATGGGATCCAACATTCTCCTGTCAATGGTTGTTCAGCAGTGAGTTGCAATTTTGGAGTTCTCGCAAGAGAAGATGAGTGCCTGTCCTTCTACTCCACCATCTTAAGGTACTCAGTAATGAGTTAACTAAGTTGCCTGTCTTAAAATAGTTTAACAAGGGAAGACAGATAATAAGCTATTAACAAATTATGTAGTGGTAAGGGTTCTGGAAAAATACACAGAAAAGTAAGAGTGATACACAGCTGTAAGAGAAGTGAAAGGATGATTAGGCAGCGGGGATGTATAAGTTAACTAAGGAAGCTTCCCTTATAACAGTTGAGCAGAGATCTGAAAGAAATGCTACTCAAAGAATCAAAGGGGGGTGGGAAACTACATATGGAGTGGTTTGCATGATACTAGCTGTGGGAAGTCTCAGATTGTTGCTGCATGCTCATTTAATTTAACCTAATTATTAATATTTATATACATTTATCTCATGATAAGAACACTTAACATGGGATCTACCCTCTTAAATTTTTGAGTATACAATCCAGTATTGCTAACTGTAAACACTATATTGTACAGCAGATCTGTGTAACTTATCTCACACAACTGAAACTTGATACTGATTGAATCCCATTTTCGGTCTTTAGAAAAGTGAGCCCCCTGAGAAGAGGGGAGACTTGTGTCTTGTTCATTGCTGCATGCCCTGCACTCACAATGCTTGGGTGGATTTTGAGTACAACAGAGCTGAGGCTTTTTCAACAAAGTTTTGTCTCAACAACACTGAGACAGCAGAAGTAGGGAGAGAAGGGTCAAAGGATGCAGGGGAAGATGCTGAGAGGATCAGGCAGCTCTGAGGTGGTAGTCCCTTCTGCCTGCGTCCCCAGCAGAATGTCAGCAGAGATACAGACCCAGAAGTTTTGGGGGCATGAGCTTCACTCTAGTTTCAGAAAAGATATGATGCTTCAGTAAGTTTCCTTCAAAGCAGCTGTGTAACCTCCCAAAAAACAACACAGGTTAGGCCTTGAGACCGGGAGATAAGCCCAGACTCCCACACTGACCTGGCAGAGCACATTGGAGGGAAATGCACAGTAATGGATTTAAAAGGCATAAGCTTTATTCCTGTTCAACTCAAGCATCCCATACTGACTTGTGTAGAGCCAAGGCATATTCCGTAGACCCAAAAGAATCTTCCTTCCTTTTATCCATTCAATTACTATTTCCTGGCAAATGTATGGGTCCAGCTTCTTGACTTGCAGAATACAGAGTTTTTTGGGTCTTCAGTTCCTTGTTCCAAACTGTGCATAAGACATGAGATCTTAAAGTTTATGTGCTTTAAAATTGGTATCTGTCACAAGGTCTCTGCTGCTTTATTTGGTCATGTGCTATGCTATGCTTAGTTGCTTTATCGTGTCTGACCCTTTGTGACCATGAGCCCTTCAGGCTCCTCTGTCCATGGAATTCTACAAGCAAGAATACTGGAGTGGGTTGCTATGCCCTCCTCCAGAGAATCTTCCTAACCCAGGGATCAAACCCACATCTTTTATGTCACGTGCATTGGCAGACAGGTTCTTTGCCACCAGCGCCACCTAGGAAGTCCTTATTTGTTAGTATAGAATAGAAATGATTGTCTCTAAATAACTTGAGGATAACTAGCATCTTGTGTACCCATAGACTATTTGACAAAACTGAATGATTTATATAGCAGTCTCTTAAAGTTGGGGGCTTCCCTTGTGTTCTTTCCCCCAGGTAAAGAACCCACTTGCCAACAGATGTAGGTTTGGTCCCTGGATCGAGAAGATCCCCTAGAAAAGGGAATGACAACCCACTCCAGTATTCTTGCCTGGAAAATCCCATGGACAGAGGAACCTGGTGGGTTACAGTCTATGGGGTTACAAAGAGTCAGATAGGACTGAGTGATTAAACCACAACTCTTAAGTGAATTTGCTTCTAATTAATATAATGTACATTCCCCGCCAGGATCTTAACTAATGTAAAAGACTTTTGTAGACTATGCATTAGAAACCTCACCACACTTTACCATGTACTGTTTAATTGCATATCTTGGAAACACTTATTCAAAGATGCCAGACATTTAACTCAATTTCTTGTTCAGTTTTGCTAAATTGCAAACATCTTTGAAAAACTGATAAACAGGAATGAGCCTCCAAATGCCTCCAGAAAGGCAAAATGCTCAGGGAAAAAAAAAAAAACACCTCTAATTGCAGCAGCACATTTTATGGTCAATAAAGTATTCAGCATGCTCTGCAGCAGGGGTATTTCAACTGAGAGTCAAATAAAAATAACTGTGCATGTGATAGCTCAATGAAAAGTTTCTTTTCTCAGCAAGAGATAAAAAACCTCAGCTCTTTCCAGCCTGGCATATTTGATGAATTGCTTGCACAAAGAGAATGTGTGGATTTAGTCTAGCTAAAACAAAACAAATAAATTCCTGGTAGTAGGCTACTAAGAAAAGTTATGTATTTGATTCTGATTGATTTGGGATTATTTAAATGAAAGCTTTTCTTAAATTGGAGTCCCCACACTGACCCCATTGATTTTTTCATCCCAGGAAGGAATAGCACTTCCCTCCCTTTCTTTCTTTCTTCTCTGTTACTCATCCATCCATCCATCTAGTCATCCATCCCTCTTTCATTTCCTCCATCTATTCTTCCCTCCTCCCTCCATCTATTCATCCATCTATCCCTTCTATTAATATTTCCTAAATACATACTTGTACCACATTCAAAAGCTTATGCTAGTCAATATCCCTTCTTTTTTTAAAAGAAGATTTGCTGGTAGAAAAAAAAAAAAAAACCTGAGAAATATGAGTAAAGTTTTGTGGAATCTCAGAGGAGGGAATAGCTAACAGCCCTAGGGAGCTGGTCAAAGCCACACAGTAACTTTTGAGATGGGTCTTCAGGGAAGAGGGGGATTATGCCGCAGAGAGTGGTCTCATTTTAGTAGCATTGCCAGCTTTTCCTTGAACGTCTCTTACCTGGAGTTCATTTACATCTTTCACATTGTGATTATGCACATAATTATTGATTGTTCCATCTGATATTATGCTAATAACCTTCCTCCCTAAGGCTCCTTATCCTCATGGCTCTACTGGTTTTTTTCCATCCCCATGTTCAACCTAATTATGATTTCATATGAATTTAAATGGATTTGGGTATCTAGTTACATTAATGAAGTTTGGACACATTACCTGGCAAATGCAAATGATCCTTTTTGAGATTTAAAAAAATCAGTTCATTTACTTTTCTTAAAGCTTTTTATGATGCAAATTTCATATGTAAACAGGAGAGAGGCTACAGTGTAATAAACTCCATGTACCCTTTATCCAGATTCCATGAGTATCAACAGTTTGCAACCTTGTTTCAGCTGTTATTTGATGGGGGAAGCACTTTTTTAAATAAATGATAGACATAATGCTTATTTTCTACAAATTCTTACATGAGCATCTCCAAATGAAAAGAACATTTTTATATATAAGCCTCATGTAATTATCAAACTTAGCACAACTAATACTATTTAAAAAGTTAATACTCGGATCATATTTACATATTCACATTTCTTCATTTGTATCAAGAACTTTTTAAATACTGTTTATCACATCAGTCCAAAGTCCTTTTTTAAGTTTTTAAAAAATGTTTATTGCCGTCTAGCTGATTTCCAATGGTGTGTTAGATTCAGACGTGCAGCAAAGGGAATCAGTTATGTATATACACGTGTCCACTCTTTCTCAGACTCTCTTCCCATATAGGCCTTACAGGGTATTGAGTAGAGTTCCCTGTGCTATATAGCAAGTTGTTATTAGTTATCTATTTTATGCATAGTGGTAGGTATATGTCCATCCAACCCAGTCTTCCAA
This sequence comes from Bos grunniens, assembly GCF_055505025.1. Taxonomy (NCBI): domain Eukaryota; kingdom Metazoa; phylum Chordata; class Mammalia; order Artiodactyla; family Bovidae; genus Bos; species Bos grunniens. The sequence goes on from NC_141170.1 coordinate 77,168,506, forward strand.
TTTATGCCTCTCCTCCATTATCCCCTGGTAACCATAAGTTTGTTTTCTACATCTGTGACTCCACTTCTGTTTTGTACGTAAGTCCTTTATATTGTGTTTGGCCTTTGTGTTTTTCAGGTCTGTTTTAATATAAAATACTGGCTCCATTTTCCCTTTTATTCAGGCCTTGAGTTTGAGAATCTCACCATATGTTTTGGATGATATCTTGCACCCTGGGCTTGGCTGAGGGCTTCCTCATGGCATCTCTACTCACATACCCTCTGTTCATTTGGCCCCTGTAGAGCTTGATTATTAATCAGTTCTCAAGTCCTGGGTAACCAACCCAGCAGCAGTTCCTGGGAGGCAGATGAAATTCAGTGTGTTCCCCAGAACTGCCATTCAGGAAATTGTTCTCTGTGGTTTGCTTTGGGGTAGAAGATGGGGCACCTTACTCTGCGCAAAGGGGCAGCCTTAATTAACGGTAGATGCTAGCAGTCTTATCATACTAAGAGGTAGGTGACTCCATTTAACTGAGTTTATGTACCTAATGGGATCATAAATTCGTAGCCAGGGCTGAATTGTTTGAGGCCCTACAGGAAAATAGAGTGCTGATACCCCCAATATGCATTCTCTCTACAGCTTGTATTTTCAATATAAATCAGTGTTAGGCATTTGGAGAATATAATTTGAAAGGGCAGTAGAATATTAGCCTTCTCAAGCAACCACATGACTCAAATCAGATGAAAAAAAATGTATGTAAAGTATATAGCTTACTTCATACTTGGTCCCAGTAAGTGCTGAATAAATGCTAGCATTTATTTTGAAAATACATTTATAATTAGCCACTTTTCTCTGAGGATGCCACTTATTTGATAGTAAAGCCATCTTTAGGTTCAATAACTGCACCCTGATTCCCAGCACAGCCTCAGACATAGAGATCAGGAGGGAACCAAAGTGCTGCTCTCAACGCTGACCCTGACCATGAAGATTTCCAGGCTCTGAAATCATTAGGAAGATTCCCCTTCACATTAGCATCATACCTCCTTATTTCTGCGTCTTCCTTTCCAAATTTCCTTGATTGGATTGGAATGTACAGCCCTAGAATATTATGCTGCTATGCTGTGCTCAGTCATGTCTGACTCTTTGCAACCCTATGGATTGTAGTCCTCCAGGCTCCTCTGTATGAGCCCTCAAAATTACGTGGACTTGTACCCTAGGAGGTGATTTTTGTGTCTAATTCCATATAGTATTCATGAATCAGGTGTGCTTTGGTGAGTCTTTAGAATTTCTTTAAGTGAAAATAATGGTCATAATCTTTTCATTTATATAAAAAAAACTTTAAAGTATATGAAGTGGATTTGTATACTCTATATATCATTTAATCCTTAAGCAATGTAGTTTTAAATAATTTTATGCACAATAAAAAATAAACATGAAGCATGGAGAATTTAGACAACTTGTTGAACATTATTGAGTAGGAAATAAAGTCTGTTTCTAATTCTGTTTATTAAAAATATTTTAGATACCTCCTTTTCTGGTTTTATGGTTACATAGAGTATCAAGGTAGAAGGTAGAGTTCTGCCAAAGAAACTGACTAGAAGTATGAAATATGATGTGATGGCAGGTATACTCAAAGAGGGGCAAAAGAGAACAGGAAATTCATCAAGGACCCAGGGTTTAGGCAGGATTTGTGGTTCAAGCAGTCGTGCCCTGCAATTCTTTTATTCAAAAGTCCATAAGGATGAAAGGCCCAGGCCCTCCGTGTGATCGTAGCATAGCACGTGGGAGGTCAGTGATGGGAGATGTAGATACAGAAGGAAACAGAGGTCAAGTGATGAAGGCCCCCATTGGTGAATATTGCAATGATGTATCCAAGAATGAATGGCAATATAGAGAAATTTGGGAGTGGCCAAGTACTTTTTCTTCATTATTATTACTTGCATGTCTCAAGGTGGTGTCTAGTGAGGAGAGGTTAAGAAAGGTCAGAGCAGTGAGGAATTGGCACTTGCCTCATTGGTCCTCCATTTGAACCCCCAAAAAACAACAGGAGAGCAGTCACAGCTGTCAAGGTCAAGGTGAGCGTTCACTGAAAATAGCTCATGATCCAATCTTGACAAAATACTCATTGAAGATATGGATTTTGGAGAAATTATTTGCTGTCTGATTGTTTTGGTAGGAACACTGGTGATTTCCCACTGGGGAATGAGCCCTGAGGAACTGAATCTTGCTTTCTGCTCTGATAGGGAAGAAAACAGGAACACCAGGAGCTTGGATCATATCTTCCATGTAGTTTTGAAAACCTTTTTAGATCACATCAGTTCTGAGAGACTGTATTTGAAGTCATTTGCCTCACTGATATTTTTATTGCATAAAGTGATTCACAATCAAGAGTTATAAATTTAATTTTCTGAATAGCAATTCTAAGCTGTTAAAGAATTGAGTCATTTATTAAGTCTTGAATTTTTTAGAAGCAGTATTGAACTATGTTTATTACTGAACTAACTGCAATCAGTTTTCTTGCCTTTGATACCATTCATCTGATGCTCTTCTCAAATTCAGAGAGAGCTGTAAAGACCCAAGAGCTGCATGTGAGCAGCAGGATTCTTTGTTGCTAACTTTGTGCTTTTTATTCATCACCAATGCTAAAACCGTCTTATCACGGTCAGGGTCATCTATTTATTTTCTTATCCAAGTTCAAATGACTGAAAATACAACAGATGATTATTTGTGACAGCACAACAACTCTAAAAATAACTCAGCCCCCAGTTACTCCTCTTTTGAAACATCCCCAGTAATTCACCTCTTTATATGATAAATGATTCATACCTGGGTCCAAAGTCAGTCTTCAGGAGATAAGCCCACACTTAAGGTAAAAAGATTCTGAAATAGAGAAAGGACTGGAAGACAAACTAAGCATGCACTTTTATAAATTTCTTTCATATATTCAGTTGTCATATTTCCTAAATACATATATAGTACAAAATTGACATTTATGCTGAGCCATTGCCAACAACATTAAAAAATAAAAATTTCTGTCCACTGGACAGCTTATCAAATGCTTATTCATAATCGTCTCATTTAACCTTGTCAACAGAATGGTGTGATTGATATTATGATTGTGTCTTTTGAAGATGGTTAAATAGATATTCAGGGAGGCTAACTGGATTGCCCAGTGGAAAGCTGCAAAATGGAATTTGTACCTATTCACTCCCGCTCTTGTGTGTGCTCTTTCCATCACACCAGTCTGCTTCCAGTATTTAAGGAGATAGCTTTTGTGAGATGTGGCATTGTTCTCTCTGTAAACCACTGTAAATCACTTAATTTTCCAGAACTTCAATAGCAAATTACTACAAATGAAGTGGCTTAAAACAACAGAAATTGATTATCCTTCCGTTTTGCAGGCTTGAAGTCCAAGATCAAGGTGTTGGCAGGGTGAAGTTTCCTCTGAAAACTCTAGGGGAGTAATCCTTCCTTGACTCTTGCAGCTGCTCCTGGTATTCCTTGATTTGTGGCAGAATCACTCCAATCTCTGTCTCTGTCTTCACATGTCTTCTTACCTTTGTGTCCATGTTTCCTTTTCTGTCTCTCAGAAAGGCACTTTCATTGAATTTAGGGCCTGCTCTAATCTAGTATGATCTCACTTTGGACCTTACCTTAATTGTATCTGCAAAGACTATTTCCAGATATGGTTATGATCTCAGGTTTTAGGGGTATGTAAATTTTTGAAAGAAAACTGTTCAACCTATTTTATTTCTTATTTCTAATCTAGTAGGAAAATTAAAATATTGGTTAACATTAATATTAAATTAACAAATTTGGTTGAGGTCCTGATATTTCAGATGGTCAATTGATTGCCCAAAGTTTAAAATTTGAGACTTTTCATGATTGTGTGTGCTTTGATTCTCTGTATTTTACCAAAGAGTAAAATATACTATTTCACTAGCTCTGATGATACAGTATTCTGTACCCTGTACTTACTAGAGTTGGTTCCCATATTTTGGAACTTGTCAGAACTTGCTGTGTGTGTCCCTCTCAGTCATAGAGAGACAGCAGATATTGTCTTCTGTTATTGAAATGCCTAAAGAACTTATAAAACATGGCTCTGATCATCATATCAGACCTATGCAATGAATATTTTCAGGTTGACAGACTGAATAGAGAGTGGTCATCAGTTCCGCAGAAAGTGAACTTGATCAACTAGTGATTCTCAAATCCTTCTTATAGGAATCTCCAACTTCTTCCATACAAGAGATAAGTGAGCTCTCATCATTTTTATTATGTCAGTAGTGACTGGGGAAGAACAAGGTGGGGTTGGCAGTGAGGTCTTAAATTAAGGTGTCACTCATATCAATAGAACAGTTGGTTAAAACCCAGGTAACAGTATGAAAGCAAAACATTTAAGTAAGCAGCTGACATGTTAACCTAAGTGTGGTAGAATTGAAACTGAACTTTTACAAATTCAATCAAATTTTACGTAAATTCTGTTTTACATTATAGAAACAAATGTGTATTGCTTTTTGGAAATAAAAAAAAATATGTAATCAGAAAGAAAAAAACCTTCAGTTTTATTATCCTAAAGTAATGACTGACTATAGGTTTATTTCTTGCCTTCTTTTATTCTGTATACCCATTTAACATAGTCCTTGCATCCAGCTTTATTTTTAAAATATAAAATTTCAGATATTTTATGTTTTTCTTGATCTTTATACATATTTTTGTAGCTGCATAATATCTTACCAAGAGTTGGATTTACATAAGAGTTTCCCCAGTGTGGGCATATAAATTGTTTCAAATAATTTTGGTATTGTAAATAACACTCAGATGAGTAATATTTCACTGAGGATATCTCCCAGAAAGAAGCATACTGCTCTCTAGATATATTTTTATTATCTGTTTCTTATTTATATTGATCTATATTGAGAAATAGTATTTTTTATATTCCTGATCTATATTGCAAATTTGTTTTCCAAAATAGCTTGCTAGTTTACATTGCTCTGTAGAGCATTCAGTAGCCTCATTGAACTGAATATCTGCCAGCATTAAAATGCTAAGAGCATTAAAATGTTTGTTTCAGTCTCTACTAATTTGAACAAGTAAGAAATGCAATCATATTTTACCTTTATTTAACATTCTTTTACTTGCTAGCAAAGATAACATTTTAATTTTTTTTTTTTGCACAGTACTTTTTGAATTGCTGATTTCTATTATGAGCTCGGTTGTATCTCTCCCCCCCCCCCCAAATTCCTGCATTGAAGTCTTACATCAGAATGTGTTATATTTGGAGATAGGACCTTGAAAGAGATATTAAGGGGAAATGAGGTCATATAGGTGGGCCTTAATTCAATATAACTGGTGTCCTGATGCAAAGGGATCAGAATAACACAAAGACCAAGACAGAACCATGTGAAGACACAGAAAGAAGGCATGCGTAAGAAAAGGAGAGAAATCTCAGAAGAAACCAACCCTGCTAGCACCTTGATCTCAGCCTTCCGGCTTCTAGAACTGTGAGACAATACATTTCTGTTCCTAAGCCCTCCAGTCTGTAGTATTTTGTTATGGCACCTCTAGCAAAATAATGTTTCTTGTCAATTTATTTATTAAGGTCTTGGAACTTTTCTTAGTAATTTGTGCAGGCTGTTTTCAGCTTAAATTTTTTTTTCCTATTTGCTTTTTCACAGTGTCTTATTTTTTAGCTTACAACGTGTGTATTTAATATTTTCCCACAATTATTCATATTTTCCCTTATGTTTTTCTTCCTGGTACTTCAAAGCTTAGAAATCTGTCTCCCTTAAGAAATTTGGCACACTGTCCATTCTATTTTTGTTAGTTTTTCTGTGGCTTGATGTTGACCTGTATAACTATTCTCCATGTTTGAGAACTCAGACTCACAAAAGTAGGTGAATTTCAAATTTATAGAGCAAAGCTTTCTGTAAGATTTCTATGCCTGTGTAATACCCACTCATCTTTATTTGAAATGACCCATTTAAGATAACAGTTATTTTCAGTGGCTTTTACTTCATTTTGAAAACTTGCATTGTCAAATGGAATAATAACCTCTTTTTTGAAATCTTCACATTTATTAAGATCAACAGTTATAAAGACAAAGAATCTCAAGGTAGACAACAGCTGTAGCTCTCTGAACTCTGTTCAATGTCTTTGAAATTCTACTGAAATATTCTTTCAGGTGAAGGGCATATTGTCTTATAAGATGAAAGAAACAGTCTCTTCTGTTTTCCATGTTTTCACTTATGATTCTTATGCTAAGAAAAAAAATTAAACTACTGTTTTATGGATCATTTTATCTAATGTTTCTGTTTCTTTCTTGTTAAGATCTTCATAGAGCTTATTTAGAAATGTTTATTTCTTTTCATTTTGTACTTGGCCTCTTAAATACATTGTCATTTCTTTGTCGTTTCAAAATATATAGAGTTGTCTTGATTTGTGAGATAAAATTATCTGACCATTGTAGGATTTCTTCTGAGTTGACCTGTCTTTATATCAATGCTAAATAGTAAAAGATGTCATTTATATTACTTTAAATAAGGATTTGGATAACTCTCTGAAGAAGTAAAGCATATACTCCCTTTACTTATTTTTTTTTTAATTGAAGTATGGTTGACTTACAGTGTTGTGTTAGTTTCAGGTGTACTGCAAAGTGATTCATATATATTTTCATATGTATTCTTATACGTATGTGTCTATGTATGGATGTATTATTTTTCAGAATCTTTTCCATTATAGATTATTCCATTAGATTTATCATCAACTTTAATGTGCATAGTTCTGTAAATGTTGGTTTTAAGAGTCAGAACCCCCTCAAACAAAAGTCAGACCCTAACCTCACAATGTTTGAGTTCATAGTAGTGTTTCATTAATAGCCTCCTCCTCTGGTCTGAAAACACCTTGAGAGTAGGAACTAGGTCTGAATGTACTCCTTTGTGTCTCCCTCAATGCTTTCAATGCTTTTGAGTCCTGATTTTTATGCATACAGTTTACTTGGCAAATTTACCGGCATTGGCATCTGCCCCTAATTCTTATATGAGTTAAAAAGTTCCATCTTAAGATTTCCATCTTTTCAGTGTTGGACTTGGGGATGATGATTCATATTTAGAAATCTCACAAGAGACTGAGGAAGATGAGGTAGAATATCAACTTCTTACCTTACAGAGAAATAAAATCATCATACCATAGGTTTCCATCAGCCTGTCTCTCCTTTACTCACAGTGGACAATCCACGTAAGGAACCAAATCATAATCAAGAAGATGGCTCGACAAACATGAATCACTCTGAGTGAAATTAACTGTTTTCATGCTCAGCCTGACTGAATTGTTTGGAACATCTATGTGCAACAGAAGACTGTCCCCGTCAGGGTGTTCCTTTGTCTTGTCACCTTTTCCTGTGCAGTACTTGGTTGAACAAGGAAAGCACATTGAAACTGTCATTTTTTAACAACTCTGCAAAGCAATCTACCTTTTCCTTAATACATTTTCTATTAGACACAATAACACCATTTCAGTATTGCACTTGAGTTTCTTATTTATGGCAAAGAAGCTTTGGTTTTCTCTCTGGTGCTTTTAAATTAGGAGTTGATTTTACATTTTAACAACCAAGTTTTGAAAGTCCTTTATTCTAACCATAAATCTGCACCTGTTTTTGTTTCATTGTATTCATTAAATTGTCTATTTAAAATTAATACAATTAGGGTAACAATACAAATAATACAATAGGGAGACAATCTGGATTGAGTCAGATTTTCCAGAATTTTATAGCAAGCTAGTGGTGAGACTTAAAATCTAAGGGATGCTGGATTCCACTGAGGCCGACTGCTTTCAAATCCCACTTAGAATTATCCAGTCTATCCCAGTGATGAGGGTTTCTCAGTAAATGAGATAGCAGGACATGACTTACATTTCTGGAGTACTCAGCATGCCCCTAGGTAGTAATTTCCTGTTGATAATATTCAATTTTTAATTGTTTCCATCACTGAGTATCCAACAGACCTACATCCCTCTCCAGCTCATCTATCTTTTCACATGGTAACTTATTTCGTGGAGACAAAGAATATTGCCCACCATGGCTGGAGGCCTACTTGCTATAGCTGCCTTCCCAGTGAGTGAGAGCACTTCCTGTGTAAAAATAAGATAATAAAATTGGGGTTGAGAAAGTTACAAGTCAACATTGGGTAATGATGCCACTTGTGATTGAAGAGGAAAAGTTAAAATTTTATATAACCTCCTTCTCCTTCTGCCTGTGTAACTTTGCCCCTTGCCAAGTCTAGATCATGTAGGTCATATAGTCTCAGAAAGTGGGGACTTGCAATACTAGAGACTGGACACGTTTTCACCCTTGTCTTGCTGTTTGCAATTGCCCAGCCCCTACAAACCTGCTTAATCAGGCCAGGCATCCCCCTCCCCATTTTGACTACTGCTCCTGCACACGCGCGAAACCCCTTAGTTTAAACCAGCCTATTAACAGCTAGTGTTGCCTACTACAGTCTGTCTATAAAAACTCTGTAATCCCTTTGTTTGGGGCTCAGAGCTTGAAGTGTTAACTCCTCTGGGTCCGCTGGCATAATAAACCTGAGTTCTCCAACATTCTGAGTGTGGTGCTCGGTTTCTCGAGTACTGGTTTCTGCAACATGATCAGTATATCCTTTCATGTTCATACCTTTTAATCTAACATACTGATGCTTGTGTGTGCATGCTCAGTTGTGTCTGACTCTTTGTGACCTCGTGGAATGTGCCTACCAGGCTCCTTTGTCCATGGGATTTCCCAACCGAGAATACTGGAGTAGGTTGCCATTTCCTTCTCTAGGGGGCCTTCTGACCCAGGGATCAAACTTGTGTCTCCTGCATTGCAGGCAGATTCTTTACCTGCTGAGCCATCAGGAAAACCTATATTTATGCCCACGTGGGCTTATTTATTTTCCTATACTCTCTGTGTCATTGATACTTAAATTTTCTCTCTTTCTTTCTTCCTGTTTTTGGTAACATAGTTTTCAATCACTGTCTAAGTACTTCTGAGTAAAATATTTATTTTCAGTTCAGTCGCTCACTTGTGTCTGACTCTGCGACCCCATGGACTGCAGCACGCCAGGCTTCCCTGTCCATCACCAACTCCCAGAACCTACTCAAACTCAGGTCCATCACATCAGTGATGCCATCCAACCATCTCATCCTCTCTCGTCCCCTTCTCCTCCCACTTTCAGTCTTTCCCAACATCAGGGTCTTTTGCAATGAGTCGGTTCTTCACATCAGGTTACCAAAGTGTTGGAGTTTCAGTTTCAGCCTCAGTCCTTCCAATGAATGTTCAGGACTAATTTCCTTTAGGATTGATTGGTTGGATATTCTTGAAGTTCAAGGGACTCTTGAGAGTCTTCTTCAACACCACAGTTCAAAAGCATCAATTCTTCAGCACTCAGCTTTCTTTATAGGCCAGCTCTAAATTCATACATGAGTACTGCAAAAACCATAGCTTTGACTAGATGGATCTTTGTTGGTAAAGTAATATCTCTGCTTTCTAATAAACTGTCTAGGTTGGTCATAGCTTTTCTTCCAAGGAGCAAGCGTCTTTTAATTTCATGGCTGCAGTCACCATCTGCAGTGATTTTGGAGTCCAAAACAATAAAGTCTGTCACTGTTTCCATTGTTTCCCCATCTATTTGCCATGAAGTGATGGGACTGGATGCCATGATCTTAGTTTTCTGAATGTTGAGTTTTAAGCCAACTTTTTCACTCTCCTCTTTCACTTTCCTCAAGAGGCTCTTTAGTTCTTCACTTTCTGCCATAAGGGTGGTATTATTTGCATAACTGAGGTTATTGATACTTTTCCTGGCAATCTTGATTTCAGCTTGTGCTTCATTCAGCCCGGCATTTCACATGATGTATTCTGCATGTAAGTTAAATAAGCAGGGTGACAATATACAGCCTTGATGTACTCCTTTCCCGATTTGGAACCAGTCTGTAAATATTTATTTAGAGTAATATAAAACCCTGAGCATATTTTCTTTCTTTTTCTTTTTTTTTTTTTTTGACTATTTGCAAACCTGTAAAAGTGAAGCTTGGGTTTAATAGCAAATTCCTGTTTAAATGTATGTGAGGAGAGCAGATGTGTTATATTTATTAAACCATCTATTATATGTCAAATTCTCCACTCTTTTCTTTCTATTAATTATTTTACTTAAACCACAAGATACAGGATAAGTTTAAATTTATTGCCATTTAGCTTTCAACTGTAGTGTTGGAGAAGACTCTTGAGAGTCCCTTGGACTGCAAGGTGATCAAACCAGTCAATCCTAAAAGAAATCAGTCCTAAATATTCGTTGGAAGGACTGGTGCTGAAGCTGGAACTCCAACACTTTGGCCACCTGATGTGAAGAACTGACTCTTTGGAAAAGACCCTGATACTGGGAAAGATTGAAGGCAGGAGGAGAAGGGGATGACAGAGGTTGAGATGGTTGGATGTCATCACCGACTTGATGGACATGAGTTTGAGCAAGCTCTGGGAGTTGGTGATGGACAGGGAGGCCTAGTGTGCTGCAGTCCATGGGGTTGCAAAGAGTCAGACATGACTGAGCGGCTGATGTTTTATGAAAATGGTAGCATAGTGAAGTTAAATAATTTCCCAAAGGTGCATAAGTGACAGCATCATGATTTGAACAAGGGTCTGAATAGACCTAGAGTGTGTGATACAGAGTGAAATAAGTCAGAAAAACAAAAAGAAAGTGAATCATATATTAATGTGTGTATGTGGAATCTAGAAAAATGGTACCAATGAACCTATTTGCGGGGCAGGAATAGAGATGCAGGCCTAGGGGACAGATATGTGGTCATGGGGGTAGGCTGGTGGGGGTATGGATTGGTAGACTAGGACTGACATATATACTCTACCGTGTGTAAAGTAGATGGTAGTGAGAAGCTGCTGTAGAACACAGGGAGGTCAACTTGGTGCTCTGTAATGACCTGGAGGGGTGAGATGAGGTTTTGGGGAAGGAGAACCAAGAAGGAGGAGATGCAGAAACTAACAAAACATTGTAAAGCAACTATACACCAATTGAAAAACAACTATAAAAAATCCTATGTTTTTTATCTGTCAAGAAATGTACATACAGTATAATTACAGATCCATAAAAGCTGGGTCCTTCTGTAATTATTCACTACTGGACCTTTGGTACATTCCAGTTCCCAACATATGTGATTATAATTAATTTTTTGTGGAAGGAAAAAAGGAAATGGATAGAAAATAGAGTGAAGGAAGATGGTGGGGAAGGAAGAAAGATGGAAGGTCTGTGAAAACACTGTTTCGCTTCAGGTAGCTCAAGAATCACTACTATAGAATATAAGGAATTTGTAAACTTGCTTAGTGTATAAATGTAAATAACTATTGAAAAAGCATCACTGTATGTATGTATATTTGTGTGCATATGCATATATATGTATGTGTGTGTTCAGTCATGTCCTATCTTTGTGACACGTGGACTGTAGCCCACCAGGCCCCTCTGTCCATGGAACTTTTCAGGCAAGAATACTGCAGTAGATTGCCATTTTCCTCCTCCAGAGGATCTTCCTGACTTGGGGATCAAACCAGCATCTCTTATGTCTCCTGCCTTATCAGGCAGATTCTTTACCAGTGGTTGCCTGGGAAAGCCCATATATATGAATATGTGTGTGTGTATATAATATATATTGGATGGCATTATGCATTTAGAACCTTGAGTATTTGAAAATTTGCTTAACTGTGGTTACTCAAGTATATGCAGTATCATCCATATTTTTGAAACACTCTCTGGCTAATCTCCTATGTGAAGATTAAAACCATTTGCTTTAATGATTGAGTGAATATGAAAGCAAATTAAATCACAAATCCCTGTTTTCTTGTAGATACCGTTTTGGTTTTGCCCTGAATCTGCTATTGGATGCTTTGGTTTGAACATTTTGTTTATTCATTTTTTTCTCCTTTATCACAATGCTAGTTAGATTTTAATGAAAGAAACTGAAAATTGGCTTTGAGGTAAAGGATTTACTTCAAAGAAGCATTTCAAGACAAAAAGGAAAATATTTTTGGACACAACTGAATTTTGACAAGTATTATTGTTTTCACAGGTCATGATAACAATAGTAATGAAGAAATGAAGTAATGAAGAAAACAATAGTTCTTTTATAATATACTCATTTGAAACAATTGTAATGAAGAAATGAAGTAATGAAGAAATTTTTATAATATACTCATTTGAAACAATTGTAAGCTGTCATATATGTTTTTGGCAAGCACATTTTTCCGTATAAATTTTCCTGATACTTTTTTTGAAAAACATGTTGCAACTAATCTGTAAATAATTTTGTCTAAGTTATTTTGAGAAAAATATATATGAGGCAATCTGAAAGCTGCCAGCTTGAAAAATTGTCTTTTTGGCAACATTGATTTAATTTTCAAACTTCAAAGTTAGCTTTTAGAGTTTATATTTTACCTTAAAAGGCAATTGCATAAAACTTTTATTATGATAAATATTCAACATACATTTTAGAGCATTTAAAACTTTTATGGAGTCAAGAGCAGGTGAAAAAAATACATTGTAAGCCCAAGAGAAAAGTAGTATATTAAGAACACAATTTGTTGAGTCAGGCTAACATGGATTCAAGCCCTTGCTCTGCTGCTTACTAAGTAGTGTTCCTTTCTTTGACAAGTTACTTAGCCTCTTTTATTTTTTAATTCTATTCAGTCTCTGGTAGCTCAGCTGGTAAAGAACCCACCTGCAATTCAGGAGACCACAGTTCCATTCCTAGGTTGGGAAAATCCTCTGGAAAAGGGATAGGCTACCCACTCCAGTATTCTTGGGCTTCCCTTTAAGCTCAGCTGGTAAAGAACCCACCTGAAATGCAAGAGACCTGGGTTTGATCCTTGGTTGGGAAGATCCCCTGGAGAAGGAAATGGCTACTCACTGCAGTATTCTGGCCTGGAGAATCCATGGACTGTATAGTCCATGGGGTTGCAAAGAGTCGGACATGACTGAGCAACTTTCACTTTCATTCAGTCCCTGAAATACTAAGAGAATGTACACTTTACATGTATTGGATTTTAATGAGATTGTGATGAAAAGCTCATTATCAAAGAGTAATCATCACAAATTGGTAATAAAATTGATCCTATTATGATAAACACAATATATAAACTTCAGAGTGAAGTGACACAAACCTTTATCATGAACATGAATTTTAGTATAATTTTTTATAACAATGATTCATTGTCTTCAGATCTTCAGGCTATACATTAATAGTTCTTGGAAGATTATGATAACAGACTTTTGAATATTATAGAACTCTTTCCTCCATTTATAAAACAGACTTAAGCATTCAGCTTTTTATGATGAGCAAGTTAATTATTATTATTTAATATTCGGCTGCACTGGATCTTTCTTGCTTTGTGTAGACCTTCTCTCGTTGCATGAGCGGGGACTACTCTTCACTGTGGTGCACAGGCTTCTCATTGTGGTCGCTTCTCATATTGTGGAGCACAGGTTCTAGGCACACAGGCTCAGTAGTTGTGGCACATGGGCTTAATTGTTCTAGGGCATGAGAAATCCTCCCAGACCAGGGATAGAACTCATGTTCCCTGCCTTGGCAGGTGGATTCTTATCTACTATGTCACCAGAGAAGTCCAAGCAAGTTAAATTTTGTAACTTCCTGTATGTATTTTTACCTTTCCTTCCCTTTCTGAGCAATATATACTAGTGCTCTGTGTGTCTAAAGTACCTGGGTCAATAATCTCAACTCCCTAATTGTTTCTTATTAAAATGTGTAGCCTGTGATTTCACTGTAAATTTAATCAAAGCTGAATCAAGGTTATTTGTATCACTTAATAATGGTTCTCAATAATTTCAAGATCTCAAAATATTTATATTCCTCAAACCCTTTGATTCTTTCTTTCATAGTTAGTGGCTGCTGCTGTTCAGCTGTTCAGTTGTGTCTGACTTTTTGCGACCCCATGCACTGCAGCCTGCCAAGCTCTTCTGTCCATGGGATTTCCCAAGCAAGAATATTAGAGTGTGTTGCTATTTCCTTCTCCAGGGGATCTTCCTGACCTAGGGATCGAACCTGAGTCTTTTACATTAGCAGGCAGATTCTTTACCACTGAGCCACCTAGGAAGCTCGTATTTAGTGGCAGACCATCACATATGTCTGCATATCCAGAGCTGTTGACTACAAAATACTGTCCCATTTCAACAGCCTATGTGATACATGCTGCTACAAACTGAGGAGAAAGAGGGGAGGACAAGGAATCACCAGACCAAAGAGCTGACCTTGATAGTTGGAAAAGCATCATGCCAGATATACTGGACTTGGCTGACCATAATAAATGAGTGAGCAAGGATTCCAACTTTTCCACATCCTGGCCAACATAGCGTATTTTATTTTTTTATAACAGCTATCCTAATAGATGTGAGATGATATCCAATTGTGGTTTTTATTTAATTTCTCTGATCAGTGACCTTGAGCATCTTTTCATACAATTATTGAAATTATTTTAAGACATAATTTGTAGGTCTTTTTTGTAGAAATGTCTATTCAAGTCCTTAACCCATATTTTACTTATGTTATTAGAGTTTTTTTAATGAGTTATAGGAGTTCCGTATATATTTGGCAGATAACTGCTTATTATGATTTGCAGATATTTTTTTCCACTCTATCGGTTGCCTTTTCACTCTCTTCATTGTTCACTGTATCAAAGAGACAATAGCACTCCCATGTTTATTGCAGCACTACTCACAATAGCCTAGAAGTGGAAACAGCCTAAATGTCCGGTGATGAATGAGTGGTTAAAGCAAATGTGATTTATATGTAGGATAAAATGTTATTGTCCTTTAGAAAAAGAAGGAAATATTGTAAGACATGACAGCATAGATGAACCTGGGGAACTAAGTGAAAGAAGCCAGTTGCCTCATGATTCCTTTCATAGGAGATGAATGCCCAGCCTCATACAAGCAGAGAGAAGAATGGTAGTTTCCAGGGACTGTGAAATGAAAGTCAAAGTGCTAGTTGCTCAGTCATGTCCGACTCTTTGTGACCCATGGACTGTAGCCTGCCAGGCTCCTCTGTCCGTGGAATTGTCCAGGCAAGAATACTGGAGTGGGTTACCATTTCCTTCTCCAGGGGATCTTCCTGACCTAGGGATCAAAGCTGGGTATCCTGCATTGCAGGCAGATTCCTTACCGACTGAGATTCCCACCGTCTAGGAAGGTAGGGAGGGGGCGTAATCAATAAGGATTATGAGTAAGGATTGTTATTCATAACTTGTTCAATGCTTAACTGAATAAGGATTCAGTTATGAATATACTTTAGAGGCCTTCTTTATTACACCATGCATATACTGTGTCAATACTGCATTGTATACTTCAAAATCTGTTATGAGGGGAGAGCTCATATTAAGTGTTCTTATCACAATAAAATTTATAAAAAATCAAGTTATAACAAAGAAATAATAGAGCATTTTATTAATCTGATAGAGCAGCTACAAAAATGAAAAATTTTTTAAATGGGTAGAGGTGGAGGCAAAAAAATGAGAGAGAACACAGTCAAAGCTTACATTAATTTGAAAAGCAGAACACGAATGAGGATAAAATGCATTCTTAATTGTTAAACATCAGTGTAGCACAAATCTAGGGCAATGCTGTTAATTCCATTCAGTGATGCTTTTCAGCCATTAAGAGATTTTGTTTGAAGGACTCTCTTTAGAAGACTGAGAGTTGTTTTGTTTTGTAAATTATTAAATCTGTAGTTTTCCATTTATTTCTAATGTGTAGCTATATATAGAATTCTACTCTAATCCCTTGCCTAATTACCTGGAGTGGATGGTCAAGTAGTTCCATTTCATTTTGAAAGCTTCAATTCCTTTGCCTCTCATGTTTCATCTAAAGTGATCATCTTAATAGTATAAGGTTTGCTTTTAAAATTCTGTAAATAGGTTATAGAAGGAGAAATAAAAAGACAGATTTAAGAAGCATATTTTCTTTCCTTTTTTATGTTTCTTTAAGTGCATTTTATTAACATACATGTGCCTTCTAACATTAATAAATTTGTTTAACTTTTAATCTTTTCACCTTTCATTAACTTTGGTACTTAGATTTTATAGGATATTTTCCCTTTATTTTCTCTTACTTTTTACTTGTATTTACCTAAAAAAAACATATGAGGAACTTTATTTATGTCACTTGTATTACTTAATCGAAGCAACAGAAATGAGACCCTGAGCTGAAAGGCAACAATGACCAAAATGAACATCAAAATAAAACCTGTGTTTTAAAGGAAGAAGAACCCTTGTCTTGGCATTGAGGTATCTGAGTATATTCTCGTGTTGGTTTCTATGGCCTTAATTCAGTGTTGGCTATGTGGCTTTAATTAAATCATGTTACTTTTCTGGTCTCTTCTGATCACTTCGAGATTCTAAAATTGACTTTAAATTGTTTCCCCTTTTCATTGGGTGACCACTTCAAGAAATATTTTAGGGAATCAAAAAATGTAAAGACTGGTTGAGAGGTAAGATCAATATATGGAAACAGGGCTTGTAAAAATAAATTGAAAAGTATTAGCAAATAAATGATGTACATTTTAGTGCACATTAAGATAACCTTATTATGTAAGGTGACACTCAGGATTGGTAAGTGGCAGTTCCTCAGAGTAAGAAGGCCTTGGGATTCTTTCTATTCAGACTCAATCAATCAGTTGCAGGTCAAATATCTGTGGGCCTTGATTTTCATCTCTTGAATGAAGAGATTGGAGTAAATGATCAAACTTGTTTTTCTGCTTCTGAGAGAAGTCCAAGATACAATCTTAATTAAATCAGCATCAACAAAACCAAAGGGAAAGTTCTGCCCTAGTTGAACATGTTTAGGAAATCAAAGATTAACTCCTTGGATATATTTCTTTCAGGTTTTTAATGAGCACTGTGTCAAGTCCTGGGAATTCAGAAATAGATCCCAGAAAGCAAGGTCCAGATAGAGAAATATACAGAACCCAGGGATTGAACCCAAGTCTCCTGCCTTGCAGGCAGATTCTTTATCATCTGAGCTACCAAGGAAGCCCAAGAATACTGGAATGGGTAGCCTATCCCTCTTCCAGAGGATCTTCCTGGCGTAGGAATTGAACTGGGGTCTCTTGCATTGAAAGCGAATTCTTTACCAGCTGAGCTACCAGAGAAGCCCAATAATTATTTTTAGTTTTTCTCTTTTTTTGGCTACACCAGGTCTTAGTTTGTGGCGCATAAGATCTTTAGTTGCAGCATGTGGGATCTAGTTCCCTGACCAGGGATTGAACCCTGGCTCCCTGCATTGGAAGCTTGGATCTTAGTCAATGGACCACAAGAGAAGTCTGGATATATTTCTTTCAGGCTTTTTATGAGCACTGTATAGTCAGAGGGATTCAGAAATAGATCCCAGAAAGCAAGGTCCAGATAGAGAAATATACAGAATTGGCTGTAGTGTCATAAGATCATCACTGCCATAGAAATGTAAGCAAAGTGCCTTTGAAACATACAGAAAAGAGAAGGCACCCATTTAGCTTGAGGTTTCACATAATAAGTACTTGATATATGAGCAGGAGTTTATCAAGAGGAAGATTTGAGATGAGAGCATGAAGGTCCAATGTTTGAATGTTCTGAGGCGAGGAAGCTTGTTTGGGAAACTTATTATTTCTGTGTGATTGGAACATCAATATTAGGATAAAAATCATGAGGGCCCTTTGAATATAGCATTTTATAGTATTTAGATCTACCTTGTATAAAATGAGGATATTTTAAAGATGTTTAAATAGAAAAGTGTTTGGGGCACCCAACTCTAGGGTATATAGAAATGGTTGAAGGATGCTGAGACTGGCAGCAGAAGTTGAATGGCTGTTATGGTCATTCAGGTGAGGGGTTAATAGAATAGGGATGTGAACTGAGATAAAAGTCATGAAAGAACTATTTCAAAGGTTCTGTAGTATTTGGCAGTTGTATGAATCAGGATGGTTTGGGTTTTGCTGGAATAATGAACAAGTGTCAAATATTAGGGCTTAAAACAACAAAAGTGTATTTCCCATGGAATATACATAAACAATCCGAGTAGGAATTTAGAGGGAGGTATTCAGAAATTCTTTGCTCTCCATAGTCATTCAGGGACTTCAGTTGACTGGTTCCACAGTCATCACATCAGGTTTAAACAGGGCACATCACACACTGTGTATAAAAGCTGTAACCTAGAAATGACCCACTTCACTTCTGTATACAGTACATACTGTTAGCAATTCAACTCATTTGTGCTGTGCTAGGTCACTTCAGTCATGTCTGACTCTTTGCAACCCTATGGACTATAGCCCGCCAGGCTCCTCTCTCCGTGTGGCTTTCAAGGTAAGAATCATGGAGTGGGTTGCTATTTCCTTCTCCAGGGGATCTTGCCCACTCAGAGATAGAACCTGCATCTTTTACTTCTCCAGGACTGACAAGCAGGTTCTTTACCATTAGCCCCACCTGGGAAGTCCAATTGTCATGATGAACTTCAAGGGAGTATCAAAGTGCAATCCTATAGGGCTCTGGAAATGAGAGCTAGAATTAGAGGAGCAATTCTAATAACTAATTCTAATAGCAAATAATTGGATTTGGAGGAAACAGGATGAGAGAAGTTAGGGCAACTTAGATATTTTTAGCTTGGACTTTTATTTTTGCAGGCTGGTCTTTATTCTGTGTGTGACAAATTTTACTTCTCTGTATTCCCTCTTTTTCCAGGAAGCTCTCCTTTACCATGACTAGATAGGGGCCAGGGCTTCAGTAAGGAAGGGCTTCAGACAGTAAGGAATTCACTGCAATGCAGAGGCCTGGGTTTGATCCCCAAGTTGGGAAGATTCCCTGGAGGAGGGCATAGCAACACACTCCAGTATTCTTGCATGGAGAATCTCCATGGATAGAGGAGCCTGATGGGCTGAAGTCCATGGGGTCCCAGAGTCAGACATGACTGAGCAACTAAGCACATCACAGATAGGGGGCCAAGGTTAGATGTCTTCATTGATATGCTGACACATGTTTAATAATTGGCTATCTTCTGGGGGGGATGTTTGGTAGTATATTTGTTGAATATGTTGAATATATTCAACAAATAAAATTTGTTGAATTCCCTGGTATAGATATTTCCACCATGGCAAGCCTCAAGTTATCAATGTGATGCCAACACATAAAGTTGGTAAGAAATGCCCAGAAGGATGCCATTATATGACATTTCTACCATATGTGTGCAGCAGAAATAAATAAACTCAAGTGCATAGATAATTGTTGCTGTTGTTCAATTACTCAGTCCTGTTCGACTCTTTGCAACCCCATGGACTACAGCATGCCAGGCTTCCCTGTCCTTTATTATCTCCTGTAGCTTGCTCAAACTCATGTCCATTGAGTCAGTGATGTCATCCAACTAGTTCATCATCTGTTGTCCCCTTCTCCTCCTGCCTTCAGTCTTTCCCAGGGTCAGGGTCTTTTCCGATTAGTCGGCTCCTTGCATCAGGTGGCCAGAGTAATGGAACTTCAGCTTCAGCACCAATCCTTCCAGTGAATATTCAGGGCTGATTTTCTTTAGGATTGCCTTGTTTGATCTCCTTGCTGTCCAAGGGACTCTCAAGAGTCTTCTCCAGTACCGCAGTTTGAAAGCATCAATTCTGTGACACTCAGCCTTGTTTATGGTCCGACTCTGACATCTATACATGACTACTGGAACAAACATAGCTTTGAGGGTACAGATGTTGTTGAAAAGTAATGTCTCTGCTTTTTAATATGCTGTCTAGGTTGGTCATAGCTTTTCTTCCAAAGGAGCAAATGTCTTTTAATTTCATGGCTACAGTCACCATCCACAGTGATTTTGGAGCCCAAGAAAATAAAGCCCGTCACTGTTTCCATTGTTTCCGCATCCATTTACCATGAAGAGATGGGACCAGATGCCATGATCTTTATTTTTTGACTGTTGAGTTTTAAGCCAGCTTTTTCACTCTCCTTTTTCAGTTTCATCAAGGGACTCTCTAATTCCCCTTGCTTTCTGCCATAAGAGTGATGTCATCTGCATATCTGAGGTTATTGATATTTCTCCTCACAGTCTTGATTCAAGCTTGTGTTTCATCCAGCTGAGCATTTCACATGATGTACTCTGCTTGTAAGTTAAATAAGCCAGGTGACAACATACAGCCTTGACATACCCCTTTCCTAATTTAGAACCAGTCCACTGTTCCATGTCTGGTTCTAATTGTTGCTTCTTGATCTGCATACAGGTTTCATGGGAGACAGGTCAGGTGGTCTGGAATTCCCATCTGTTGAAGAATTTTCCACAGTTTGTTGCGATCTACATAGTCAAAGGCTTTAGTGTAGTCAGTGAAGCAGAAGTAGATGTTTTTTCCTGGAATTCTCTAGCTTTTTCTATGATCTAATGGATGTTGGCAATTTGATCTCTGGTTCCCTTGCCTTTTATTTTTTATTTATTTATTTTTAAAATTTTATTTTATTTTTAAACTTTACAATATTGTATTAGTTTTGCCAAATATCGAAAAGAATCCGCCACAGGTATACCGCCTTTTAAATCCATCTTGTACATCTGGAAGTTCTCAATTCACGTTCTGTTGAAGCCTATTTTGAAGGATTTCGAGCATTACTTTGCTAGCATGTGAAATGAGTATAATTGTGTGGTAGTTTAAGCTCTTTGGCATTGCCCTTCTTTGGGATTGGAGTGAAAACTGACCTTTTCCAGTTCTGTGGCCATTGCTGAGTTTTGCAAATTTGCTGGCATATTGAGTATAGCACTTTAACAGCATCATCTTTTAGGTTTTAAAATAGCTCAACTGGAATTCCGTCACCTCCACTAGCTTTGTTTGCAGTTATGCTTCCTAAGGCGCACTTGACTTTACATTCCAGGATGTCTGGCTCTAGGTGAGTAATCACACCATCATGGTTATCCAGGTCATTAAGATCTCTTTTGGATAGTTCTTCTGTGTATTCTTGCCACGTCTTCTTAATATCTTTTGCTTCTGTTAGGTCCATACCATTTCTGTCCTTTATTGTGCTCATCTTTGCATGAAATATTCTCTTGGTATCTCTAGTTTTCTTGAAGTGATTGCTAGTCTTTCCCATTCTATTGTTTTCCTCTATTTCTTTGCTTTCCTCTATTTCTTTCACTTAAAAAGTCTTTCTTATCTCCCTTCAGTATTCTCTGGAACTCTGCATTCAGATGCAGATATTGTTGTTGTTTAGTCGCTAAGTCCTGTCAGACTCTTTGTGACCCCATCGACCTCAGCATGCCTGAGGCTTCCCTGTCCTTCACTGTCTCCCAGAGTTTGCTCAAACTCATGTGAAATTGAGTTGGTGATGCTATCCAACCATCTCATCCTCTTTCACTTTCAGTGATATATTGCTATTTATAATGAAATAACTAGGAAGTTATAGAGTTTTGAGTATTTATTACCTCTGCTTTAACTCTAATTGTAACTGTGCCTAAATTAGTTTTTAATAATGACTGTACTCAGTGACTGGTTTTCAAAAATTCTGAAAAGTTTGTAGTTGGCTGTCACAAGTGCTCACAGCCTGGCTACAGCACATTCCTGCAGCTTTTCCCTCCGCACTCACATGACACTCCTTACTTGTTCCGTTATTGCTTTTATCAGCTTTATTTTAATTATTCATTTACCCATCTGTCTTCTACACTGGACAGTGATCTCCTCAAGGCAAAGTGTCTTGTCCCACTGTGGAAGGCTGTAGTGCTTGACATGGTAATTGGTACACAGAATAAAGTCAGTAAATACTAGTTGAGATAATGAATACATGAAAACATGTTTTTTCATGAAGTAAGCAAATCAGTGGTTTCTTTTTTTCACTGACCCCTATTTGCAGGGGCCAAGTCATTTCATTTTATTAAGAAAGAGCCACTCCACACATTGCTCTTATGTTAAGCACTCCCTACCTGCAAATCCTCAACTGTTGAAAAGAAATATCTTCGAGCCTGGATTTGCTCCTTGGGTGAGTGCCAGTTTCTTTCGAAAGTATCTCAAGGTGAATGTGTGTTCAAGACCTGGACTGTAGCTTTAGAGAATTCTGTTGTTCTTTCTGGAGTTTTATTATTATATTTTCCTATGTCAATAATCTATATATAATCATTTCAATTTTATTTTGGTCTCCCAAAGGAGATGTTATTCAAAACAGTAGTTCTGTATTATGCTCTATTCGTATCCTTTTAACCTGGCACATTATTGGTCATATCAGAGTGACTAAAACTATTTAAGATTTGACTGTTTCCATACTAGGTAAAATAAATCTAATATTACTTTCTGAAGCCCCTTATTTATCTTCTATAGTTTCCATGTAATGAGTTATATCTTTATTATAGGAATGCCATTGCATTCTGAGTTTAGTAGGTGAAAATCTCATTGTGTTGTGATTTTGTTTGTACCTTGATTCACTCGGTATCTTGACACTGACTTAAAGTCGTCTTCCCAGTGTACATTCAGCTGAACTAGCACTGCAAGCGCAGCAGACCATTGCAGCTAAGAGCAAAAGTGCACAGCGTGACAAATTGCAGACACTTGCTATAGCTAGATTATTAGACTCCTTATCTAAATTGTTTACATGTCAAGTTTCTTTGATAGCCCAGAATAATTTGGATAAATGAACCTCCCAGTCAGTAATTGCATTTCCCTAACAATATTTTAGCGAATGTACATAAAAGGTAATAATTGCTTCCACCAGCTCTCTGTCCTGCAGCATGTCACAGCCCCGGGTTCTGATAGTGTCTGACACTTATTGTTTAAGTCATATATTTCTAAAAGCAGAGGCCTCTGCAAGGTCTCCCAAAGGCTACTGTCTCAAGCTGCAAGGAGTCAAAAAACTAGATTATGTCTGCAACTTTCCATGGATGTCATACACATTTATGGGAAAGTCCAGATGTTTGGCCTCAGGAATGATCAAATGGACAGTATGAAATAGAATCTCTAGACCCTGAGGGATGAGGAGGGGAGGGAGCTTTCAGCCTCGACCTTCCTCTCAAGACATGGCCACACCCGCCGAGAGGCTGTCCTGCCCTTTCCCGGATGAGAGTCTTGTTCTCCTGAGTGCTTGCTGAAATCCATGGGTATTCATGAGCAGGTGTTGTCTGAGGCAGACGGGGACCTGAAGGGAAGACAGTATGCTGTAGTTCTTTATCAAAAAAATAAAAAGAAAAATCATTATCTTACAGGTTTGTAAAAATTTATAAAAATTGACCTTATTATTCCCCATCAGCAGGCATTGGTCTCAAATTCCTGCCATGTAAAATTCAGCTGTATTATAAGTTAAAACCTGTAGTTGTGTCTCCAAAGATGCCCCAACAGAATGCTTCCATGTGCCAGTGTATGTATGTGTGTGGCAGGGATTGGGGGGTGTGGGGGGAGTGTCTATATTAGTAGGTTTGTGAAATTCTGTATATCATTTAACCCTTTTAAAAAGTCAGTAACACATATTAATATACTTTAGAGTCTCTGAGAAATCCTCCAGGAAAAATTGTGTTTATTCAATCTATTACTTCCCAAACAGGGTCCACTCAGGGAACAAAAATTACCCAGTAATTCACCCTAAGGAATTCGATTATTCATGATAGCAAGATTGGAGTAAAAATCAGGCTGGCTTCTAAAAAGTAAGGAAAGCTCCAAAGACTGTGTGCATTGCAGATATAAGGAGCTGCGTGGCCCTGGGGATAAAAGTTTTCACAGTAAGCCTCATCGTCCTCCTCAAGGCTGAGATCCAGATTGCACTGGGGGGTTGTGGAGCTGTTGAAAGTTAACCATTTTCTATGAAAACATATTATCTTTAATATCAATATAGTTTTTTCCTATTTTTGGTTAAATGAAATCACATAGAAATAGAAAAGCAATGTGTTGGAATAGATTATTTTGGGATAGGTTTTTAAAACTTTTTGTTTTAAGTTCATTTCTCCCATTGACTATCATATGATATGAATCCTGGTAATACTAAGTCAGAGCAGACAGCAGTAGATGGACTATGACTTTTCAACACTGATGTCCACCTTCCCTTGATGCCACCTAAGAGGTGAATATATTGAGGCAACAATGTTGCAAGGGAACAAGGGGAGTAGGGGAAGGTACTTGTTTTTAGGGATGAAATCTGGGAGGTGCCATTGAATGTCAGGATATTGCCAAGCTCTGAATTTGGGTGCAGATCTGGGCTAACTCTTGCCTGCTATGAAATAGGTACTTTGACTTTGGGCAAGATTAAATATTTTATAGCTACTGCGAGGGATAAATTTTAAAAAGCAGACCTTCAGAGTAGCCAGAAAGAACACAATAAGTAATAATCAATGTTGTTTCTCTTCCTTCTTCTCTGGAAATGAATTTAGTAATTAAGGGAAGACAAAATAGTTACTTAATATGTTTTGAAATATGCTTAAAAATATGAAGCTATTATTTGAATAAATTTCATAGTATTTTCCCTGTTGTACACCATTTCATCCTAGAATGTGGCACTGGAAAGGTCTTCAAGTGTAATTTAGTATCATTAATAAATGGAGTTCAGTTGAAGTAAATGATTTATCTTCCCATCATATACTATATAGATTTTGCATATGCCACAAAATGGAAAACCAAGAAGTAATTGACAAGATTATATTGTAACTAAGAACTAAGCTAGGTTTATAAAACCAAGGTTATTCAATTAAATTATGTGTGTATATACATATATATTTATACATATTAGTGTGAGTATATATATACATATATATATATATAAAATTGGAATAAAGTTGACCTGAACAACACGGATTTGAACTGTGTATGTCCACTTATATGTGATTTTGTTTTTAATTGTAAATACTACAGTACTGTAGAGTCCAAGATTGTTTGGATCTTCAGATGTGGAACTGTGGATACAGGGCATCTGCAGATATGGAGGGCTGACTATAAATTATACGTGGACTTTTGATTGCATGGAGCCTCACACCACTAACCCCTACATTGTTCAAGGGTCAACTCTCTATATAAGAAATAAAGAATACTGGTTAACTCTTGATTCTCGAGTTTCTCATTAAGTGCTGGGGTCTGTCCTGCCTCTGGAGTGTGCCAATACAGGGCTGTCTTATCTTTCTGGTTTTTGTGTTAATGTTTTGACAAAATAAAATGATAATATTGTGATAGTAAAGTAGATCATGATTTATGCCCTGGATATCAGAAGACTGTGCAAAGCATTGCTAGTTAGAGACTTGTTCCCATAAAGACCTGATAGTTGTTCACATCTTTGAATATTAACTGTAAGTAAATATATACATTTTTTAACATTTAGGATGTCATGGATGAAGGACTGGTATGGTGACCAAAAATGTTGTGGTTCAAGAATAACATAGAGATGAGAATGAACATGGTATTTGTGGCACATTATTTTTGCCCTAAATCCTTTGAACTTTCTAGCCTACCTAAAATGCAATGTGTTTAAAAATAAACTATTCTTCATATCTATATTTTACATCCAACTCTTTTCCCTCCCCTTCCTCTGCTTCTTCCCTCATCCTCCATGATGCTGAAAGTATATTTTTATGTCTAAACCTACAGACAGAGATCTGCTACTTCTCTTATAAATAGTAGCTCTGTGTGTGTGGTATGTACCTTCTCTTAACATGTGCAGGAGGCTAGCTTATACTAGAAAGATTTATAACAAATAATATTGCCTTACAGTAGGACAGGCTGTCTAAACAATAATGGGGGGTTCAATCACAAGTTTGTCCGACATCAGGATATATTTCTAAACTGAGTAGGAAAAAGGCCCGGGTGACATATGTGATTCCTTCTACTTACAAGGTTGTGATTCTGAACAGATGTTAATTTCAAAGCAAATTAGAATCAAAACACAATTTCAGTGAGCGGGTACCTAGACAAAGTTCTCCAGCTGTTCTATAAATCTCTTTGCCCATAGGGTTGGATATCCTAATATTTTAATTTTTTATTTCTTCCTTCATGCAAAAACTTATTTTCTTTGAGGCATCTTAATATTTCCAAGACTCACAGCCCTCCTTGCAAAGACTGTAGGCATTATTAGCAAGTATCCTATCTTGTCACTGGTGTGTTAGGCTCCACCTGAACCAGTCTAAAAAAGCTGCTTGTTGTTGTTTAGTCACTAAGTCTTGTTTGACTCTTGTAACCCATGGACTGTAGGCAGCCAGGGTCCTCTGTCCATGAAAGAGATTTTCCAGGCAAGAATACTGGAGTGGGTTGCCATTTCCTTCTCCAGGGTGGGGTCTTCCCAGCCTAGGGATTGAACCTGGATCCTCCTGCATTGCAGATGGATTCTTTACTATTTGAGCCACCTGGGAGGCACCTGAGCACTCAGGGCATGTCAGCTGTGTGCCAGCACTGTGCTACAGTGGCCATCAAGGTAAACACAAGACAGAATTCTTTCCTTTAAGAAGTTCACTGTCCAGAGAAAAAGGTTTTAAGTGGGAAGATGATAATACTAAGTGGCAAATGCCAATGAAGAGTTAAAAGATCAATGTGGTTAAGAGTGCTAAGACTTAGATTTGAATCCACTTCCTCAATTTAATAACTGAGTGATCTTCAGTAAGGCATCTCTTTTTTCATTTTGAAATAATCTTATGTTCATATTATAAAAGACTGGATATTTTTGGCATTTGCTTCCAGTAAAGATGGAGTAACAGGGACCATATTTACCTCCCAACTGAAACAAGTGATAAACAAGCTAGACCATAAAATAACTGTTTTCAAAACAGGGCATCAGACTATAGAGGGAAGTGATCCTGGGAGATGGGAAGTAAACTAAAAATGTCTGACTTAGGCTGGGTTTTCTGAAACAATTTTGTCAGCAAACTTTACATTGTATCTAATTTATGATTTATTAAATTTAATACATTAAATAGTTTTCAAACAGCATTTAACTTTTAGAATGTACCACTATTATGCATAGATGTTTATGTATTAGCAGTGTATTGTATTCAAATGGGAGTAGAAAATTTTAGTGTGTGAAATACATGTATTGCAGAATGGTAGCCTGCACAAAAGCCACATCCTGAACATTTATTTTATTTCATAATAAAATACATTTATTTTATTTCACAATGAAATAAAATACTTTTATTTTATAAATAAAACTGCTGCTGCTGCTAAGTCGCTTCAGTCATGTCCGACTCTGTGCGACCTCATAGACGGCAGCCCACCAGGCTCCTCCGTCCCTGGGATTCTCCAGGCAAGAACACTGGAGTGGGTTGCCATTTCCTTCTCCAATGCATGAAAGTGAAAAGTGAAAGTGAAGCCGCTCAGTTGTGTCTGACTCTTCGCAACCCCATGGACTGCAGCCCACCAGGCTCCTCCGTCCATGGGATTTTCCAGGCAAAAGTACTGGAGTGGGGTGCCATTGCCTTCTCCGATAAAGCTACTGCCATTTAAATATTTTCTTGGTTAAGATTAAAGTTTGAAAAGCCTTCTGATATCTCTTATTCTTCCAGGAAATTTTTGATGGAATGAGCCTTAAAAATCTCTCCTATATTTATCCTTATTTCCAGCAGTATTAATGTTTATTTAATCCATTCATTTATTAAAATAGTTTGTTTTTAATTAATAAGCTGTACTGTGGCTTCATAGAACACAGCCAAAATCTTTAATCTGCTTTAATGTGAGTGGGCATGTTGAAATCTAATCACAGAAGTTTTGAACTTTGCCTTTAAGAAATTCTAGTGGAATAATTATAAGCTAACAAATTATATTCCCTAGATTAACACTGGGATCCGAAGATTTACCACAATATCTCTTCTAAGTGGTCATTGTTGTATTCCTTGTTCCTTTCTAATTTAGGCTAAGCATGGCAGATTAAGTGCTAAAGTGTCTCTAATAATGAAATTAAAAGATTGTGTATCTAGTAAGATGCCTTGGTCAAAAGTATATGACTAAACAAAAGGCAGTCAGGACCCTAATAATTCTTTTCCAGATATAAATTTTCAAGTGTTTGTTTATTTAAAAAGTATTTATTGAGGGCCTTTCACTTTCACTTTATACGGATTAGGCAGTTTACCAGGTGCTCAGCATAATGATGTAAGCATAGAGATAAGAGTTTGTGCACTCAGGTTCTAGAGGGGAGAGGCAAATAAATAAAGAAATGCAAGAAGCAAGCATGCGTGTGTGTGTGTGTGTGTGGTGTCATATTGCAATAAACCCAGGAATAAAATAAGGCAACAAAGGGGATAGAGAGTGTGCAGTGTGAGGAATTTTATTTTTAATAGGATTGACTGGGAAAGCCTCATCAAAAAGTTGACTTTTAAGTAAAGATTTAAGACAATGAGATCCAGACATGTCCTTAAAAAGAGGAGTTCCAGGCAGAGGAAACATCAGGGGCAGAACTGTTGAGGCAAGACATGTTCATTGTGTGTGTGTGTTTGTTTGTTTGTTTGTTTTAAGGAGCTTCATCTCTGTGTGAAACCAGAGTTAGCAGGGGACTAGTAAGTGAGATGAAGTTAAAGAGGAATTGGAGACAAATGGTGAAGGTGGGCTAAAGATTCACCTTTACTCTCAATGGGATAGGTAATCATTGGAGAGACTGGAACAGAGGTGTGGCATGATACGGATTTGTTTTAAAAGGATCACAGTGACCAGTTATAGAGAAGGCAGTGGCACCCCACTCCAGTACTCTTGCCTGGAAAATCCCATGGACGGAGAAGCCTGCTGGGCTGCTGTCTATGGGGTCGCACAGAGTCAGACATAACTGAGCGACTTCACTTTCACTATTTACTTCCATGCATTGGAGAGGAAAATGGCAACCCACTCCAGTGTTCTTGCCTGGAGAATCCCAGGGACGGGGGAGCCTGGTGGGCTGCCGTCTATGGGGTCGCACAGAGTCGGACGCGACTGAAGCGACTTAGCAGCAGCAGCAGCAGCAGCGGTGACCAGTTAAGAATAGACTAGGTATTAGGGTAGATGCAGAGAAATCAGTTAAGAAGCTATTACAATAAACAGGCCAAAAATCATGGCAATTTGGACCAAGTGGTAGGAAAGTCTTCAATTTGTAAACACAGAATCCACATTATTTGCTGAAGGATTAGACGTAGAGTGGGAGGGAAAAGGTTTGATTTTATTTTTAGCTGAGCATATGGGAAAGTGATGTTGTCATTCACAGAGATGGGAAAGACTGCAAGGTGTGAACACCTTTGCAGCAAGAGATTTGGAGTTTGATTTTGATGGCTTTTGAGGTGCCCATTGCACATAAAATTCGTTGTGCTAATATATGAGTCTACAGTACAGGGAAGAGACTTAGCCTTGAGATGTGTGTTTGGAAGTTGTCAACATTGCCTGGGATGAGCTTACCTAGAACGTGAGTGCACACAGAGGAGAGACGTTCTGAGACTGAAGGAAAGGCCACAGTGTGGGAGACTAAGAAGGTGGGGCTATTTTGAGTAAGAGCAAAACCAGGAATGAAGCACCATAGACACCAAGTAAAGAAGTATGAGGGTGATGCCTCGGCTCTTTACTGGTGATGTTCAGGTTGTGGCTTTTGTGTAGGCTACCGTTCTGCAAAACATGCTGGACAAAGGCAAATGACCATTTTTAACATAGCATGTAACTCATTCTGTGTGCTCCAAGTGGTAGAGTGTTGACTGACGACAAATTTGAGGAAAAAAACATTATCAGCTTACCATATTCTTGGCAATGTGGAGCACCAAACACAATATTTAGATCCTTCTTCCCTAGGCAGATTGAAAATATGGCTTGACAGAATTTGGTTTTACTTCTAAATGAAGCAATGGGCTTTCCCCAACACTGCAAAGTGGACATGGAATTTAATAGCAGTATTCTCACATATGATGAACAAAATCAGGATTGATATATTGTGTCTGGCACTGTGAGTGCCATTAAATGAGCAATGGTGAACAGGATAATCTCTTGGTGTGCAAGCTTTGGGGGAACAGGGTAGTGTGAGAAGTGATTTATTTGTGGAAGTAAAAGGAACAAAGGATGTTCATATCAGGGACATTAGATCTAATCTTAAAGTCTAAGCAAGAACTTCCCCCAAAACAGTTCAAACACTGGCATTAAATACCAACATTTCTCAGGACCATTTAAATGCATATATTCCTGCTTTCTTAATTCTTGTCTTATGATGATTTTCCTTACTTTTGCTCTAGACCATTCCACAGTTGGGCAAAAATGATGCCCAACCTCTTTTGCTACATGAAAGGCATCTTTATGCCTAGACACTTCCACATTCAGTGTTTCGTATGCTGCTGCTTCTTTTTTTTTTTTTAGCTCTTTAAAATGCAGTTTATTAGTAAGCATGAGACATGCTTCTTTGAGACAATGTAAAGGCTGTTGAGTCTGGCTATTGAGGGAACAACTGCTTCATTGCTTGCCCCAGGAGCAAGTCATTTCAGTAGGACCATATTATTTATCCAAGAAGAGTCTGAAAGGAGAGGCAAACATCTCCAGGCTAATGGTATAATGATGTCCTAACTTCTTTGGATCTAAGCATCAAAATTAATGAAGTTATGAGACAACAGCACCATTATGCATAGACTTCTTACTCTATAGTTTGCAGATTTTATGCAGATGCACTTGATAGGAATCAAACTCTATCCATTTGTGTATTTTTAACCTACACAGAGCATTTGTTTGCTCTAGATTAAGAAAACACATATTGCCAAAGCAGGAGGAATTCTTGTAATGATTTCTAGAAATGTTCAAACTGGAATTTATTTTCTTCCACTTAAAGTAGGAGCTCCTTTTTAGTACAGCAGATCTCTGATTAATTAATTAATTAGTAAAGTTATTTTGTATAATTTATTATGTGCTTGCTACGTGCCAGGTGCTTTGCTTGGAAATCCACAATTTAGGAAAAACACAGCTTTTGTCAGAATTTAGCGATGATTATTGTACAGTTTTAAGGTGGAAAAAGATCCTTATGTAGAAGGAAACTATTGCAAAAAAAAGATTTTTGGTGTCCTCTGATTTCACTTTTAGAGAAAATGTGATGAAATATCAAAATGATAAAGTTGTTTGTTTAGGCTATACGTATAATCTGTTTACTTCTGATAAAGCAGAGATTGCTGGACTTTGTTCCAAAGTAACCCTCCACATTTGTCAGAAGCTGGAAGGCTTATGTCTACCACTCTGCCAGAGTGAGCATGTGAGAGATAGTGGTTCTATCTTTGAGTGTCTCTTCCTCCTCAAGTGGTCTACTAATTTCATTTTGCCAGCTTTGTAGCTAATTTCATTTTGCCAGCTTTGCAGCTGATTTTGTTTCTTGCCTTTTTTTTTTTTTTTACCTTGAGCATTTTATGGATGACTTCTAAGTGTGAGTTTGAAAAATACAGTTTTCCAGCCATACTCCAAAACACCAGTTCCAGAATTTTATTCACAAGTTGTGTGAATGTTGTGACAGTCAGTCTAAGGGAAAAAAAAAAAAAAAAAAGAGCTGGAGTTTTTCTCTAGAGATGGTTTTGAAATATTTACTGAGAAGTCTGATTTTTGGATCTGTGTTTTGATGGAGAGTTATTGACTTACAAGAAACCTGCAATTCCTTAACAATAATATTAGGTATCAGAGTATCTTGAAGGCAGAGGTGTCAAACAAATAATCACTAAGATTTAATACGTTTGGAGGCTGAATGGGGTTGAGTAAATACAGAGTTGGAGTGTTTTGATGTCTCACAGGAAATTTTATGAAGCTAAGATGTTTATAAAGCATGTCCAAAAAGGAAGGAATGAGGACTGAGAAGAGGAAGCTCAGCAGATAATGTAGAGGAGAAAAGATTAGGCCAGAAATACAAAGTCCTTTCTTTGGCTTTTGATATGATGTGGTTGGCATACTACCCAAATGCTGAGATGTAAAGCAAGCTGTGCCACTCGCTCCTTGGAGCTCTCAAATGGGGCTGATGTGTCTTTTATTCTTCTATGAGTGACAGATATTTATGGCTACCTTGAAGTCTTCATTAGCCCTTCACTCCAAAAAAAAAAAAATACTGGGAAATGTTATGTATGAGGTGCAATTTTTACTAAGGGAACACAAGCCTGCGTGCTAAATCTAATAATTTGATAGCAATCCTTAGGCCAACAGAAAAGAGTATTTTTTTTTCCCCTGGAACTCTAAAAGTTTGAAGATAACTGGAGATGTAAAATGGGCCTCACAGAGTTTACATAGGGGAGGCACTGTCAAATGATGTTTTCTCGCAGCTATATGCAGAAATGCAACACTTCATTGTATAGTCACAGTTTAGCTAAAGTTTTAGCTGCTGTTTATGTAATGAGAATTCATGTATGATGAATGCCAAGCATGCACTGTTTATCTCACAAGCATTATTTACAACTCTTTTCACAGCACTTCAGGGTTATATATAGGTGGTCTTGAGACTGAGAAAGGCCAAGAAAATGTTCTTTGGGTAAATAGTATTAATAAGGTGGAAAGCTGGAATTCAAACTCTGGCTTTCATGATTACAAAACCCTTTTTTCCTATTTCTACATCTCATTGGTTCTCAGGAATCACTTATTACCTGGGCTCTGTGATAGTTGGTTCAGGTATGTCTGATCAAAGAGAAGAGATGCATGGCTTCTGAATCCTCAAAACCATTTACCATCATTTATACACATTCTATCCCAGTTCAGGACCTCCTTTGAATCTTTTCTCCAACCCATGAGGCATTCCCCTATCCTGATGATCTTCCCTAGAAGTTGCATCATTATTCTGGCCCTTCCAGTATTGTTCACTGTTCAGTGGCTTAGTCATGTCCATGTCTTTGCAACTCCATGGACTGCAGCACGTCAGGCTTCCCTGTCCTTCACTATCTCCTGGAGTTTGCTCAGACTCATGTCCATTGAGTTGATGATGCCATCCAACCATCTCATCCTCTGTCACCCTCTTCTCCTCCTGCCATCAATATTTCCCAGTATCAGGGTGTTTTCCAGTGAGTTGGCTCTTTGTATCATGTGCCACAGTATTGCAGCTTCAGCTTCAGTATCAGTTCTAATGAATATTCTGGGTTGATTTCCTTTAGGATTGACTGCTTGCTTGCTCTTTTTGCTGTTCAAGGGACTCTTAAGAGTCTTCAACAGCACCACAGTTTGAAAGCATCAATACTTCAGCTCTCAGCCTTCTTTATGGTCCAACTCTGACAGCTACATGACTACTGGAAAAACCATAGCTTTGACTATACAGACCTTTGTGGGAAAAGTGATATCTCTGCTTTTTAATACTTGCCTAGGTTTGTCATAGCTTTTCTCCTAAGGATCAAGTGTCTTTTAATTTCATGGCTTCAGTCAGTGTTTGCAGTAATTTTAGAGTCCAAGAAAATAAAGTCTGTCACTGTTTCCTTTTTTTTTTCCCATCTGTTTGCCATGAAGTGATGGGACTGGATACCATGATCTTAGTTTTTTGAATGTTGAATTTTGAGCCAGCTTTTTCACTGTCCTCTATCACCTTTATCAAGAGGCTCTGTAGTTCCTCTTTGCTTTCTGCTGTAAAGGTGGTGTCATCTACATATCTGAGGTTTTTAATATTTCTCCCAGAAATCTTGTGCTTCATCCGGTCTGGCATTTCACATGATGTACTCTGCTGCTGCTAAGTCACTCAGTCGTGTCTGACTCTGTGCGACCCCAGAGATGGCAGCCCACCAGGCTCCACCGTCCCTGGGATTCTCCAGGCAAGAACACTGGAGTGGGTTGCCATTTCCTTCTCCAATGCATGAAAGATGTACTCTACGTATAGATTAAATAAGCAGGGTGACAATATGCAGCCTTGATGTACTCCTTTCCCAAATTTGAAGCAGTCTAGAACAAGGCTTGAATATGAAATTGAGTCAGTGATATCCTTGGCTCCTTTCCTATGGATCATAATATAATCGCAGCACATCAAGGCCTTAACGCTATCACAGAGAAAAGGCCTTGAAAATGTAAACTCAAGGGAAGCAGTGTGTTTTTCATAGTGTAGACTCAATATCAAAAGGGCAATAACCCAGTAATTTCTCTGGGGAGTCTGTTACATTGAAGTTGATGGAAGAGTCAGGAGGGAAGACCTGCACTTATCTTGGAGAGGAGCTTGTATGAGTGGCCAGTAGTTTATATGTGCAAATTTTATAACTATATTTGTGAATTTCCATGTGTTGTGAATTCTTTTTTTTTTCTTTTAACCTTGTTTCTTCCATTTCCCAACATGCTATTTCTCCATAAATACACCAAGTTAAAGACGTACACCTAATATCACCTGCTGTGGAGTTAAAAACTTGTCAAAAGAGAAATTACTATACAGAAAAGGAGAAGCAGCAGTGGCTATTAGCATAATGTTCTCCTGCAGCTCTTGTTTACTCATTTGGGTCCCACAGACTCTGCCTGAGAAATTTGGGAAATAGATGAATTTTAATAGCACAGAAAAAAAAAAATTTTTAGTTTTAGTAAATTTTTTTTAGTTTTTTAGTAAGTGGGGTCTGAATCAGCATGTTTGAAGAACTTTTACCATCTATGTGAACTTATGACCCCTGGAAAATAAATGAGATCGGGAACTAAGGCAGCGGATGACCCATTAGATCTTTCTATGTTTGCTTAATGAAATGTATATAAAGTAAAGATGTAGGTAAGTACATAGGTAGGTGAGTAGACGCATATTCATGCATACATAGACATATAGATGGGTTCCCCAGGTGGCACTAGTGGTAAAGAACTCACCTATCTATACAGGAGATGATACGAGATGCAGGTTCAGTCCCCAGGTCAGGAAGACCCCCTGGAGGAGGGCATGGCAACCCACTCCAGTATTCTTGCCTGAAAAATCCCATGGACAGAGGAGCCTGGTGGGCTGCAGTCCATAGGGTCCCAGAGAGTTGGACCTGATGGAAGCATCTTAGCACACACATAGACATATAGATGTAATGATCCTTATGGAACTTATTCTGTCTGAAGATGGCCCTTTTCTTACATGTTGCTAACACTGAAATCCTTTGGCCTCCTCTCTTTGACATTAGACATACTGCAGATGTGTTTATAGTTATGATAATTGAAATAATGTTTAATCATCAAGTGGCACAAAAATATTACCATGGGATGTGAAAATAGCAAAATGTGATATATGCAGTAAAATGGCCACAGTAGCATGGTTTCATGAGACTTCACAGAGATGTAACAGCCTACGTGGGGTGCGGGTGAGGTGCACGGGGGTGGTTTCAAGACAGTCAGACAGCCACCATCCTCTCTCGAATCAGGGAAATGCAGGGCAGCAGCCAACAATGCAGTCTTGCCAAATCTGCTTTCACAATTTGAACTGACTTGTGATTTCTCAATTTTCAATTGAAAATTCTGGTGGTTAACCAAATGGTATGTAGGATTAAACCTGCATAAGCTAATGAAAAATAAGAGCGCTTTTGGCATCAGGGAGCCCGTGGCACTCAGTTCCCTTTCCCCTCCAGGTTCACTCATGTCTCTGTGCTATTCAGGTGCTGCTCTTTCCCTCCTCAGAATATGGGGTGTTCTTGCTTTCTCTCTTAACCACTTGGAAAAAGCCTACTCATTTTCCTAAAATTCATTGCAAGCTCCTTTTAGTAACGCCTACCCTGAACACATGGTCCTTCCTCTCCACTCTCCATCTCACATCCCCAAACCTTGGATCTAACTGCCTCTGAGGCACTGAAGTGGTTTTCACATCTCTCTTCTCAGTTGGACCCTAAGACTCAAAAATTCAGAGCTGGCTTCAATGTATTTTTATACCTTTTTCAGTGCCTAGCCATCGAATGAATAAATGAGTGGTATTTCATCAAATATCTTTGGTTTTTTTTGTTTTGTTTTGTTTTGTTTTCTGATGAAAGACTGAATAATGAGCTCAATGGAATAGTAATTTTACCAAATATGACATTTACGATCTTAAGAACTCTTAGGTTTTAGTGCAAATCAGAAAATGGATATCTTTGAGATAAAATAATCTGTCTCTTTTTACACCAGTGATGTGCTCGCATAAATAAAACACATAGGCTGTGCTTAGAGTACCTTCAAAGATAAGCATTATCTAAATGCAAAGTCATGTCTTACGAATATGACATGTAATTGGGAGGAAATTATCTTTAATATGGTCATGAGTATGACTTTATGTTGGTTTATTATTATGGAAGAAGGAAATGATTGTGTAGACCATGTGAATAGTAAGTGCAGAATTTATAACTAGGCTTTATCGGTATGGCAGAAAAAGTGTTATTGGATTTATTAGAGTTATTTCTGGAGGCTTGAGCTCAACAACATAATGCTAAAAACCAAAAAGTGTTTGATAATTAGAAGGTGGGTGAATTTCTATGTGGTTTTTCTGCCAGTTGATCAAGAACTTCAGCTCTGATACTTACTTGCCCCTAAAATTACTTATTTTCAAAAATTGTGTGGCTGAAATATATTTTATTTTAACTGATTAAAATATGCAAACTGTGTTGATTAAAGCTGACATTGAACTTTGTAAAGTGTATCACTAAAGGTGGTACCTAGTCTAATGCTTCCTTTTTACTTAATGCCTTGTCAATAGAGTTACTTTGTTCGTTGTTGGAATTTTCAAATACTGAGAAATAAAAACACAAAGAAGAAAATATAAATCACTGTCAATCCCTCAAGTGCAGAAGTAATTTGGCCAATGATGCATAGCTAGTAAAGATAAAGATGCATTCCCAGGCATCCAAACTTTAAATCATTACACCACACTGCTTTCACCAAACACTTATTTTGTTCATTACACCACACTGCCTTCACTGAACACTTACTTTGTATGTAAACATTGGAATTAGCTTACTGAACAATTGAAGGAAACATTGAATCAAGGCTTTAAAGTTACATAACAACTTTGAATCATTCCCTTTTATTGTGCAGCATGATTATTTAAACCTATGAGAATAATTTGGTAATCATGGATAGATTCTTCTAACTGAAAAAAAAAAGAAGAAGAAGAAGAAGAAAAACAGGAGAGGAAGGAAGGTTCTAATGAGTGAACAGACACACATTCCAGCATTTGGATATGAAAATCAAGATGGGAGAGTCTGGTTTGAATTTAAATTTTCTTGACATCTATCAGCTTTGAGGCTCCATTTGTCTTTTGAAGTTTGAATACTATCTTTTATTCTCTTGATCCCTTTATTCTACTTATATTCTACATGGGGACATTAGTGAAATACGGAAAATACTTCATGTGATATTTTATGTCATACTTATGTGGTATGTGATATTTAATGAAATATCCTAATGTACATTTCTTGAGAATGAAAGATAGAGTTGTGTTTAAACAGAGCCCTGAATATTAGAAAAGAACTCTTATCACCAGTTGGTGAATAAACTGGTGTTACAGGTACAGAAAAGGTATCAAGTAACTGGTCCTCCTACTATTGTTTCTTCTTCCTGTCACGGAAGTTTCTTTTCTCCACTGCTGATAAAGGGTCATGGTGCAGTGCTGACCTCTATTGCACCATCGATTTCTAGATGGCTGATGGAAAGTCACATTCATTCATTTTTTTCGCAAATGTTTGTTGAGCTTTTTTTTCAGTGAACTAGCTCCAAATTACTAGATCCATTGAGCTGGTAATACAAACCTTGGCCTTTATGAAGTACTGTTATTTTCACATTTACATCCATTCTCACGACCATCACTCCAAGTTCATGCAAGGAGAATCTATAAGCTTTTTTCCCCATAGGTTCTCTATGGAGCATCTGGTAGCAGCAGCTGCAGTGGCAGCAGGCAGATAATAAGTTTAAATTGACTCCCTTATATGTCTTCATGTTCCTCTGAGATGAATGGAGTTCATTTCAGAGTATCCAGGGTATCTTATATAATTAAGTTTCCCTCTATCTCCTTTCCTTCTCCTCTCTGACTTTCTTACATTCCGTCTCCTATATTGAATATGGTTTCTTTCATTGATTTCCAGCGTTAGGTACCATAATGATTAGTGACTATGGGGTTTTCCCTACAAAATATTGCTTCTTTATTGATTCCTTATTAGCTTCCCTGATAGCTCAGATGGTAAAGAATCTGCCTGCAGTGCAGGAGACCCAGGTTCAACCCCTGGGGCAGAAAGATCCCTGGAGAAAGGAATGGCAACCCACTCCAGTATTCTTGCCTGGAGAATTCCAGGAACAGAGGAGCCTGGTCAGCTACAATCCATGGGGTAGCAAAGAGTCAGACACAACTGAATGACTTTCAGTTTGACTTTAGGATAGCAGTTGTGTTGTGAAACTTAGTATATATCTTTGGCATGTTTTGTTTATTAAGTTCTTACTTCTGAGGGCTGTCATCTTGAAAATGACTAATGCTATTTGTATCACTGATGATGCTGCAAGAGATTAGAATCTGAAAAGTGCAAATTCTGACATGTAAAATTAAGATGCACTAACCCAGGCAACAACAAACTGGAAAATTCTTAAAGAGATGGGAATACCAGACCACCTGACAGGCCTCCTGAGAAATCTGTATGCTGGTCAAGAAGCAACAGTTAGAACTGGACATGGAACAACAGACTGGTTCCTAACTGGGAAAGGGGTACGTCAAGGCTGTATATTGTCACCCTGCTTATTTAACTTATATGCAGAGTACATCATGCAAAATGCTGGGCTGGATGAAGCACAAGCTGGAATCAAGATTGCCAGGAGAAATATCAATAACCTGAGATATGCAGATGACACCACCCTTATGGCAGAAAGTGAAGAACTAGAGCCTCTTGATAAAAGTGAAAGAGGAGAGTGAAAAAGTTGGCTTAAAACTCAACATTCAGAAAACTAAGATCATGGCACCTGGTCCCAACATTTCATGGTGAATAGATGGGGAAACAATGGAAACAGTGAAAGGCTTTATTGTTTTGGGCTCCAAAAACACTGCAGATAGTGACTGCAGCCATGAAATTAAAGACACTTGCTCCTTGGAAGAAAAGCTATGACCAACCTAGACAGCATATTAAAAAGCAGAGATATTACTTTGCTGACAAAGGTGCATCTAGTCAAAGCTATGATTTTTCCAGTAGTCATGTATGATTGTGAGAGTTGAATGATAAAGAAAGCTGAGCGCCAAAGAATTGATCCTTTTGAACTGTGGTGTTGGAGAAGACTCTTGAGAGTCCCTTGGATTGCAAGGAGATCAAACCAGTCCAGCCTAAAGGAAATCAGTCCTGAATATTCATTGCAAGGACTGATGCTGAAGCTGAAACTCCAATCCTTTGGCTACCTGATGTGAAGGGCTGACTCATTAGAAAAGACCCTGATGCTGGGAAAGATTGAAGGCGGGAGGAGAAGGGGAAGACAGAGGATGAGATGGTTGGATGGCATCACCGACATGAGGGACATGAGTTTGAGCAAGCTCTGGGAATTGGTGATGCACAGGGAGGCCTGGCATGCTTCAGTCTATGGGGTTTCAGAGAGTCGGATGCGACTGAACAAAAGAACTGAATTGAACCTAGGCAAAACTGAAATTTGAGGATTCAGGAAGGGTTCATTGCAAATAGGCTTGCTCATTAACATAATTGCTTAGTTTTATTTATACCTTGGTTGGAAAGTTTTTAGAG
Organism: Bos grunniens; assembly: GCF_055505025.1. Lineage (NCBI taxonomy): Eukaryota > Metazoa > Chordata > Mammalia > Artiodactyla > Bovidae > Bos > Bos grunniens. Next base: position 77,208,000 of record NC_141170.1, read on the forward strand.
TAATTCCACAAACTTCCTTCATCATTCTTGTATTCCTGTGATCATAAGAATATCCATGTTCAAAGACAGAACTTTTTAAATACTTAGCAAAAGAGAAGTAAAATTTTTTTATGAAAGTTTAGATGTACTTTCTTTGCAGGAAGCTCTCCTAGTTTGTATGAAGTGTTTTCTTGTGTTTCAGAACTTCTTCGAGTTACTTGGGTTGAAAATGTAAATCAATTTTTGCCTGTAAAAACATCCATTTTATGTGATTCAACCTAATAGATATAAATACAAATTTGATAATAAATATTTAAGTAAGGTGATATTTTAAATAGGTGTATTTTTCAGATAACCAGAGCTCCCTTCTCATGTTATAACTTCTCTGTTAACCAGATGAGATGGAACTCTAAGCACAGTACCTACTTTCCTCTCTTCCCAAGTAGAATATCCTTACTCTTTTATCAGAGGCCCCGAATTATTACTACAAATATTCTAATCATAATCTAGTGTGATGATGTAATATTTTCAAAAGCTTTGAAGTCTGAAGACGTGTATCTGAGAATGTGTTCTTGGATTTTTTTTTTTTAATTTTTTAAAATTTTATTTTATTTTTAAACTTTACATAATTGTATTAGTTTTGCCAAATATCAAAATGAATCCGCCACAGGTGTACATGTGTTCCCCATCCTGAACCCTCCTCCCTCCCCATGCCATCCCTCTGGGTCATCCCAGTGCACTAGCCCCAAGCATCCAGTATCGTGCATCGAACCTGGACTGGCAACTCGTTTCTTACATGATATTTTACATGTTTCAATGTCATTCTCCCAAATCTTCCCACCCTCTCCCTCTCCCACAGAGTCCATAAGACTGTTCTATACATCAGTGTCTCTTTTGCTGTCTCGTACACTGGGTTATTGTTATCATCTTTTTAAATTCCATATATATGCATTAGTATACTGTATTGATGTTTTTCCTTCTGGCTTACTTCACTCTGTATAATAGGCTCCAGTTTCATCCACCTCATTAGAACTGATTCAAATGTATTCTTTTTAATGGCTGAGTAATACTCCATTGTGTATATGTACCACTGCTTTCTTATCCATTCATCTGCTGATGGACATCTAGGTTGCTTCCATGTCCTGGCTATTATAAACAGTGCTGCGATGAACATTGGGGTACACGTGTCTCTTTCCCTTCTGGTTTCCTCAGTGTGTATGCCTAGAAGTGGGATTGCTGGATCATAAGGCAGTTCTATTTCCAGTTTTTTAAGGAATCTCCACACTGTTCTCCAGAGTGGCTGTACTAGTTTGCATTCCCACCAACAGTGTAAGAGGGTTCCCTTTTCTCCACACCCTCTCCAACATTTATTATTTGTAGACTTTTGGATCACAGCCATTCTGACTGGTGTGAAATGGTACCTCATAGTGGTTTTGATTTGCATTTCTCTGATAATGAGTGATGTTGAGCATCTTTTCATGTGTTTGTTAGCCATCTGTATGTCTTCTTTGGAGAAATGTCTATTTAGTTCTTTGGCCCATTTTTTGATTGGGTCATTTATTTTTCTGGAGTTGAGCTGTAGGAGTTGCTTGTATATTTTTGAGATTAGTTGTTTGTCCGTTGCTTCATTTGCTATTATTTTCTCCCATTCTGAAGGCTGTCTTTTCACCTTGCTAATAGTTTCCTTTGATGTGCAGAAGCTTTTAAGGTTAATTAGGTCCAATTTGTTTATTTTTGCTTTTATTTCCAATATTCTGGGAGGTGGGTCATAGAGGATCCTGCTGTGATGTATGTCAGAGAGTGTTTTGCCTATGTTCTCCTCTAGGAGTTTTATAGTTTCTGGTCTTACGTTTAGATCTTTAATCCATTTTGAGTTTATTTTTGTGTATGGTGTTAGAAAGTGGTCTAGTTTCATTCTTTTACAAGTGGTTGACCAGTTTTCCCAGCACCACTTGTTAAAGAGATTGTCTTTAATCCATTGTATATTCTTGCCTCCTTTGTCAAAGATAAGGTGTCCATATGTGCGTGGATTTATCTCTGGGCTTTCTATTTTGTTCCATTGATCTATATTTCTGTCTTTGTGCCAGTACCATACTGTCTTGATAACTGTGGCTTTGTAGTAGAGCCTGAAGTCAGGTAGGTTGATTCCTCCAGTTCCATTCTTCTTTCTCAAGATCACTTTGGCAATTCGAGGTTTTTTGTATTTCCATACAAATTGTGAAATTATTTGTTCTAGCTCTGTGAAGAATACTGTCGGTAGCTTGATAGGGATTGCATTGAATCTATAAATTGCTTTGGGTAGTATACTCATTTTCACTATATTGATTCTTCCAATCCATGAACATGGTATATTTCTCCATCTATTAGTGTCCTCTTTGATTTCTTTCACCAATGTTTTATAGTTTTCTATATATAGGTCTTTAGTTACTTTAGGTAGATATATTCCTAAGTATTTTATTCTTTCCGTTGCAGTGGTGAATGGAATTGTTTCCCTAATTTCTCTTTCTGTTTTCTCATTATTAGTGTATAGGAATGCAAGGGATTTCTGTGTGTTGATTTTATATCCTGCAACTTTACTATAGTCATTGATTATTTCTAGTAATTTTCTGGTGAAGTCTTTAGGGTTTTCTATGTAGAGGATCATGTCATCTGCAAATAGTGAGAGTTTTACTTCTTCTTTTCCAATTTGGATTCCTTTTATTTCTTTTTCTGCTCTGATTGCTGTGGCCAAAACTTCCAAAACTATGTTGAATAGTAATGGTGAAAGTGGGCACCCTTGTCTTATTCCTGACTTTAGAGGAAATGCTTTCAATTTTTCACCATTGAGGATAATGTTTGCTGTGGGTTTGTCATATATAGCTTTTATTATGTTGAGGTATGTTCCTTCTATTCCTGCTTTCTGGAGAGTTTTTATCATAAATGGATGTGTTCTTGGATTTTTACAGTTTTTATCTTTTTGCCCCACTAGTAAACTTCTCTGACATCTGTGTGTTCTGAGTGTATCTGTCATGCCACAGTATGTGAAGATTCAGGACAAGAGAGACAAAAAGATGCCAGAACTAGGAGAAGACTTGAACTGATCCCAAGTAATGTTGATGATACACTACAACACAAAGAAGCAATTTGTTAATCCTAGATTCAGAGTACAAAACAAACTTCAAATGGAAACTGTATTAAAGAAAGAACTATAAGCAGAAATAGAGGGCTGATGTATGTGAACACTGATCAAGGGTCTTGAAATCAGAAAACAAAGGAAATAAGGTATCAGGTTAATAAGTTAATATGTGCAGACTCTCATCAGTTCAACCCAGTCAAGAAAAGTAAGCAACGTAGCAGAAGTGAAATGAGAGACTATTGCTTCTCTGTCTCAGTCTTAGGCGTCTGGTAGAGTGTAGGTGGCCAAAAACTTGCAAGGTGGGTTTCCCATCAGGGAGAGTCCCATTGGTTCTGATATAGTCAAACTCTTGCAAAGATAAAGACTCAGCTTTTCTAGAGGGTCATACGATGCTCAGTGCATTTAACTTTCTGCTTATCACCTATTAAATTCTAGGGAGCTATTTAGCTAATATATAGTAAGTTATGCAATTAATTTTGTCAAAATCAAATGTAAAATCTGAGTCACTTTGGCTGTAAGCAAGAATCCACAGAGATCTCATTAATCAAGTCATAGCCATGAACCAATGGTCCTTCCTCAGTAGGGGTATTGCTTCCCCAGGAGACATTAGGTAATGTCTGGGGACATTTGAGGTTGTTACAATTCAGGGAGGACTTCTGACATTTGTAGGTAGAGGCCAGGGATTCAGCTAAATATACAATGTACAGTAAAGTCCCTAACAAAAATTATCTGACCCAAATTAGTATCAAGATTGAGAAACACTGGCTTAAGAAAACTGAGTATTAGAGAAGAACGTGGAATCTGCAAGCACCCTTTGAAGCCTGTAAAACTAAATGGTGTTAGAGGTACAGGGTGACATAAACTAAGTAACTCCAATCTGGTAGTATCTCCTTTGGAAGGACAGTAGGCAAACTGACCCAACACAAAATCTTGCCTCACTGCCTTTATCTGGGTTTGTAGAGAAGTGATTTCTTAGAAGATTTTCTAAACTAACTTATTCTGAGCTCTTAATAGTCAGTTACCTGAGAAGGGAGGAATAGCTGTTATTAACTGAGAGACAGCAATATTTGGTCATAGCTATTTAGTCCTATCAACAAGCCATTTTAGGAGGCAGGGATGAGTCAGGACCAACATTGGAGGTAGGGAAATTTGAATGTTAATCAGACTGGGAGGTGGAGAATGTGTTCCCAACTGATTTATTTGTTAAGGTATGTCTGTCGGGTCATCTTATGATTAAGTTCCCTGCTGCTGCTTCTAAGTCTTTTCATTCGTGTCAGACTCTGTGCGACCCCATAGATGGCAGCCCACTAGGCTCCCCCATCCCTGGGATTCTCCAGGCAAGAACACTGGAGTGGGGTGCCATTCCCATTAGGGAACTTTTCTGTAAGTTCCCTAAAGTCACCTAATAATGAATCCTTTTTATAGTTTCAAGGAACCAAATGTCTCTGCCTTTTATCAGAAACTTGACACTATTCCATGTTGCCCCCATATATGAACTGAATTATTTTGGCTAGTAAGTTGGGGGTCTCTTAGACCACTATCTTACTATCAAATCTGACCAAGAATGATTTGACTTATTCTTAGCCTTAGCTATTCCCCATAAGATTGAGGTAATTATAGAAGAGGCTTTTGCATGGCAGTGTTAAATTTTGCACCCTAATTCCCTCCAGTTAGATGGATCCCTCTACTTTAATGCTGATCTTAAAGAAACTAGAACTATATCAAAGTAATCTGATTTTATAGTTCCTTCCTTAATAAATGTTGGAATGAATGAATGAATGAATAATGTAAAAGTCAAGTGAAATATTTTGCAATGATGGCACCTGAAGCACAAAGAAAATATTAAAAAATACTTATTATGAAAACTGTGAATCTTTTCAAGAGGAAAGCAAATGAATTTTAACACAATAAGTTTTTCTCAGTTAGTACTTTTTTCACTGGTGCAGTTCACCCCTGACATTGGTAGTCCTATACAATTTCTAGAGCAGATGTAATTCATGCACTTCTTGGGCCTGATATAAGGAAAGCATTATGACCCAATTCACATTTGTTAAACTGAATTGAAAATAACTTACCTTATAGCAGAAAGGGCAATGATACACCATGTAAAGTTCTATCAATTCAAAAGAGCAATAGTGGAATAGAAGGGATTTTTTTTTTTCTAGTTCATCAAGGAGAATGTGGTCTTCTCATCCATTCTGCAACAAATAACTAGTTTGGCAAGTTATGACCAACCTAGATAGCATATTCAAAAGCAGAGACATTACCTTGCCAACAAAGGTTCATCTAGTCAAGGCTATGGTTTTTCCTGTGGTCGTGTATGGATGTGAGAGTTGGACTGTGAAGAAGGCTGAGCACTGAAGAATTGATGCTTTTGAACTGTGGTGTTGGAGAAGACTCTTGAGAGTCTCTTGGACTGCAAGGAGATCCAACCAGTGCATTCTGAAGGAGATCAGCCCTGGGATTTCTTTGGAAGGAATGATGCTAAAGCTGAAACTCCAGTACTTTGGCCACCTCATGCGAAGAGTTGACTCATTGGAAAAGACTCTGATGCTGGGAGGGATTGGGGGCAGGAGGAGAAGGGGACGACAGAGGATGAGATGGCTGGATGGCATCACTGACTCGATGGATGTGAGTCTCAGTGAACTCCGGGAGTTGGTGATGGACAGGGAGGCCTGGTGTGCTGTGATTCATGGGGTTGCAAAGAGTTGGACATGACTGAGTGACTGAACTGATCTGATCTGAAAGAAGAAGCACACTCTACACTGATGTATGATATATAAGTAGCTTGATACTATAGTATTGTAATTTGATACTATATAATACTTTAAAAGGGCAAATTATTTTAAAATTGCTGTATTAGTCATAGGTGATTTTAAAATGTGATTCATAGGTAGCTTTAAAAGCTGTAGATCAAATACTTCTTTATTTCAGAGAAAATGTGCTGAGTGGGTAAAGGAGTTGAGGGGTTTGGGAGCGTTGTCTCTCAGAAACCTACATATTAAATATTAACATGCCAGAAACTACCAAGTCATAATCTCTCTTCCCTTTCTTTCTTTCTCTCTCTCTCTCCTTCCCTTCCACTCTTTTTTCCTCCCCCTCTCTTCACACCTGTGTATGAATCTGGCCTCTCTGTCCCATTTTCCTTCCTTCCCTTTCCTCTTTCTTTCCTTCCCTTTCCATGCCTTAGATGGCCAGTGATAAAGAAGGGCTTATTCTTATGACCTCACAGAGAACAGGGGAGGTATGGGAGGGGGTGGAGATCAATGCCAGGAGAGATTGTATCCAGAAAGGGAGAGAAAGGATCATTTCCAGCCTCTGTGAGGGAGAAACTGCCACTAGGAACCATTGACGATACAGTCAACTACAGTTCATCTTAAGAGGAAGTTTGTAATTTTCAGATGCTATCAAAGGGGACAGTCACCCCCTGCCCAAAAGATGACTAAACATGGCACTCGACTGTATTTTATAGTTTGATATGTTCCTCAGTTGTCTAGAGGGAACAAAATCTGATGACATAAATTGTTTACCTCAGTATAACTAGTGTAGAATCACATCTTATTTCTAAACTGTTCAAAACTTTTCAGCATTGAATGGAAGCACTAAACTCTTTTGTCAAAAATGTGCATGTACTCATACCATTTTGTAATCTTTTGAAGTCCCTCCATGGGTCTGTCCATGCTCTTGAACTGTGAAGTACAATTGTTTCAGCAAGTTTTTTCCCATCACTGTAGTCAATGTTTACATGATAGAATGCAGATATATTCCTATATTGCTTATAAACTGATATTAACTCTTATTATTATCCAAATGATCTTCATAGCAGTATGTGAGACGGTTCTCCTAAGGTACTCTGAGGAACTTTAGATGCTTCCTCCAACTCTATTTAATATTTGCTTTGAAAGATTTCCTTCTCAATTTTGGATCTAAAAATAAAAGTACCAGCAGCAACTTCACTGATGTGATATCTGCTATATACCAGATACTTTCCAATGTGTTCAATATACGTTATGTCATTCAATTCTCTTAAGAATTTTATTGGGTAGGCTTATTCTATGGGTGTCATGAATTCAGTTCAGTTCAGTTCAGTCGCTCAGTCGTGTCCGACTCTTTGCAACCCCATGAACTGTGGAACGCCAGGCCTCCCTGTCCATCACCATCTCCTGGAGTTCACTCAGACTCACGTCCATCGAGTCAGTGATGCCATCCAGCCATCTCATCCTCTGTTGTTCCCTTCTCCTCCTGCCCCCAATCCCTCCCAGCATCAGAGTCTTTTCCAATGAGTCAACTCTTCGCATGAGGTGGCCAAAGTACTGGAGTTTCAGCTTTAGCATCATTCCTTCCAAAGAAATCCCAGGGCTGATCTCCTTCAGAATGGACTGGTTGGATCTCCTTGCAGTCCAAGGGACTCTCAAGAGTCTTCTCCAGCACCACAGTTCAAAAGCATCAATTCTTTGGTGCTCAGCTTTCTTCACAGTCCAACTCTCACATCCATACATGACCCCTGGAAAAACCATAGCCCTGACTAGATGGACCTTTGTTGGCAAAGTAATGTCTGCTTTTGAATATGCTATCTAGATTGGTCATAACTTTCCTTCCAAGGAGTAAACGTCTTTTAATTTCATGGCTGTAATCACCATCTGCAGTGATTTTGGAACCCCCAAAAATAAAGTCTGACACTGTTTCCACTGTTTCCCCATCTATTTCCCATGAAGTGATGGGACCAGATGCCATGATCTTAGTTTTCTGAATGTTGAGCTTTAAGCCAACTTTTTCAGTCTCCTCTTTCACTTTCATCAAGAGGCTTTTTAGTTCCTCTTCACTTTCTGCCATAAGGGTGGTGTCATCTGTATATTACACATGATAAAAATGAGGCATAGACATTCTAAAGTGACATGCCAAAATCATGGATAATATGTTCAAAGAGCTTGCATAGGAATCTCAGATGGTCCAAGTCCTTGTTTCTTGCTCTTTACAAGATGTCCAGCAATAGAGTAAGTACACATGTGACCTTCTTTTCTGTGTGAAGAATGCTGAGAAATAAAAGATGAGAATGAAGACTGAGTTGACTGATGGCTGCTATGGCCAGATTTTTTTTCAAGTTTCTAAATGGAGAAATTGCCCTTAAATCCTACATGATAGCAGCCATCCATGGCCCTGTATGGAACGTTGTAGAAATGAATCTGTGTTTTGGCAGCAGAATGTAGATTCTAGGCTAATCTCAGAAGAAGGGTATGGAGAGAATTTTTCTTGAGAGAAAGCTATATGAGAAAGGTCTCAGGAATCATATTGTAAAAGATAAAATCCATCTGTGCTCATAGATGATGAGTGAATTTTCAAAATGTGCCCAAATGCTCATGAAATAAACAGTATTTTATTAAAGGCAAAATTATAAAATATTGAAAACATACTTCTCAGACTGATTAAAGATTGGGGAGAAAAGGTTTTTTCCTGTAAACCTACTTCACTGACACATAAGTAGTTAATCTATAGGACTAACAGTGGACCTACCTCAGTTGAAATTAAATGCTGTTCAGTTTGCCAAGCTCTACCTTATAAAATTCCTTAAGTGTAATATAGTATATAGGTCCCTCTATGAAACTATAGTATTCATTAAAAATATTTCAGAATAGTAAAGATTATATTATTCAATAATATTTGTTATTTTTCTAAGCAATTTTATTAACTTTTGCTTTGAGTACTTCTCACACATAGGGTTTATCTGTTGCATTTCAGTGCTCCCATTGTAGAAAACTGTGGTACTTTTGCTGTAAGTCATAGGAGTGATGCATGTGGGTTTGTCAGTCTCCATAGCAGACAGAGAGTTGGACACTGATGTTCCATGATGCTTCAGCGCATGGATTTGGGGGTCAGGCAAATGGTGAAATATATTTAGGATATGATACTTGGGCTTCCCTAGTGGCTCAGAGGGTAAAGAATCTGCCTGTGATGTGGGAAACCTGGGTTCAATCCCTGGGTTGGGAAGATCCCCTGGAGAAGGGAAAGACTACCCACTCCAGTACTCTGATCTGGAGAATTCAATGGACTGTACAGTCCATGGGGTTGCAAAGAGTCAGACATGACTGAGTGACTTTCACTTTCATTCATGGTACTTAATATCACAGCACATTTAGGAGAGTTAGTGAATCTCAGCCTCAGTTCCTCCATCCTTTTTGTGGAGATTAGAAAACCTACCTCAGGAGCTTCTTGTGAAGATTAGATAACTGGACACAATTTTCACAGTGATGGCCTGCCCATAAAAAGTGTTTAATAGATGTCATTGGCATTTTGCAAGCATAGAACCTGTAAGAGAAGTTCATATTACAGATTTATTATTTTCCCTTTTTGTCTATATGTTACTTCTGTCCAAAAACAGTACATAAAAATAGCAGAAAAAATTCGCCTATGTTTCCTATAACTTCATGAAATGAATTTTTCTTTTAATCTGCATATCTTTCTCATATATGTATATTAAAATCTTTCATCTTTTCATAAATTCTATAGTGGTATATTCCCAATGTTAGCACTATACCATGAGAGCAACTGTTTTGTGACAGTCGCCTTTTTTGTGTGTCTTCTGTTGTCTCCCACCAACAATGTAGGTTACCATTCTTTGCAAATGATATACACACAGGTAGAGCATGTAGCTTTATTTCACAGAATGCGTCATATTACATACATGTCTCTGTAACGTGTTTTCTATCTGAACATAATGTAGTAGGCATGCATCTAAATAAATGATATAAATCTACAGCAATAAAAACTCCATATCATAAGAATGTATCTATAGAGTTATTTATCGTAGTATTGTTTGCGATAACATAGGACACCTGAAAAGTCCTGAATAGCTGTCAGTAGAAGGATGGTAAATAGACTGAATTACATTCATATTATGAAACATTATATGGCTATTAAAATACTTATTTTTTAGATCTCTTTGTATAGTCATTAATTTTGTTGAATTAGAAAAGAATACAGGAATTATTTAATCCAGTGCCATCATTTTACACAACAGGGCATTGAAACCTGAAGCAACTCACTCAACTCTGGGCTTTGAGAAATCCAGAATGCCTGCTAACTCTCAGTCCGGTGCTTGTCTCACAACCTCCCTCTCTTGCCGCATGAGCTCTGGAGTTAAACATGGAGCAGGGGGTCAGCTGTGGATGGATCTGAATATGAATTTGCAGCATGCATTAAAAAGGCTTTTAGTGTGACTACTGCAGTGAAAATTGAATAGTACAGTTACTGTCCTGGAGAGTTTGTTACATGAAAACTGCATTAGGTGGTTTTCGGTTACAGCGCACGGTTAGTGTCACCCATTGTCATGCATTTGTTCCCTGACTGATTTTCCTGCAGAAGGTCAGAGTCCTGTGTTACTCTGACACCACTGTGACAGGATCCTGAATATTTAATTGCGCTGCTCTGATGAGAGGGGGGTCTGGCAGCAAGTTCCAGGGGAGTCTGTGCAGTGTGATTCTCTTCTGACTGCTGTTTGGAAATGAATCCGTGGAGCACACTCAAGGACATTCAAGAGGCACAGCAGATTCTGAGGCATTCTTTTCCTTCAGCTAGTCAAAATTGAACTTAGAACTGAAGTCCTAAAGAAATCTTTTTTAGAAAATGTTATTTTATTGTGGTAAAAGTCACATAATATCATCCATCTCCTGAATTTTTCATTGTCCTAAACTGATATCCCATCCCCATTAAACACTAACCTCCTCCCCACTCTCCAGCCCTCTGCCCCTGGCCCCTGCCATTTACCAATGTACTTTCTGAGTTTATGAATTTAACTCCTCTAAGTATCTTATATAAGTAGAATCAAACAGTTTTTGGCTTCCCTGGTGGCTCACTCAGATGGTAAAGCGTCTTTGTGCTTTACCCGGGAGGACCCGGGTAAAAACCCATGCAGGAGACCCGGGTTCGATCCCTGGGTTGGGAACATCCCCTGGAGAAGGAAATGGCAGCACATTCCAGTATTCTTGCCTGGAAAATCCCATGGATGGCGGAGCCTGGTAGGCTACCGTCCATGGAGTTGTAAAGAGTCGGACACGGCTGAGCAACTTCACTTTCACTAATGTATATTGGAATACATTTTTAAGGTTAACTTAATATATATCCTACAAACAGATTGTAGCTTCTTTGTTTTTTTCCCTGTGCTATACAGTAGATTCTCATTAGTTGTCTATTTTATACATAGAAGCATGTATATATAAATCCCGAGCTCCTAATTCATCCTACCTGCCAAGCCCCCTGCACCATTTCCCCGTTTGGTGTTGATGTTTGTCTGTCTGTGTCTCTATTTCTGCTTTACAAGTAGGTTCATCTGTACCATTTTTAAAATTTTGAGTATAATATAATTTGCTTATGTGAATGAAAGCAGGAATACATAATTTGGGAAGAACAGCACTGGCTGTGTTCTGTTGTTGTGACCTTGCTTTCCCATAATGGTGTGCAGTGTGTGCTGTCCTGTCAATTTCATCTGAAAGTGGCATGTTGTGGCAGCTCTAGTGGTTATCATAGCACGATGGAGGTGATTATTAGCTTCAGGACTAGAATATGTGCTTTTTTTTTTTGGCATTTGGCCTGTAGTATTAGTGTAGTTATAAAATCATCAATGGAAACTTTAGCAGGAATTTTGCAAAGGAGAATCATAAACGTGTATTAATGAATAAATATGTTTCAATGATTGTCTAATGCCATTACATATGTTTCTAGCTGTTTAAATAAGTGAGATGGAGAAGGAAACGGCAACCCACTCCAGTATTCTTGCCTGGAAAATCCCATGGACAGAGAAGCCTGGTGGGCTACAGTCCATGGGATGGCAAAAGTCAGTCACAAGTAGGCGACTTTACTCACTCACTCACTCAAATAAGTGAGAAATTCTTTTTTGTTGAACAAATCAAGAAAATTTCAGATTTACTATCACTTATTTCTCATAATCTTTAGTTCTTTGTTTTCTTGTTTTTATTCTAAGTTCTTCTTTGACTTTTTTTTTAAGTTTACATCTCTTTTAAAAATAAACTTTTATGATAAATAGTGCAAGGCAATTCAATCTTGAGTGAAAAATAGGGCAAAGCCATTTATAACTGAGATGTTGTGACAACAGCCTTGTAGGTCACTTCTGTGTCCTTGAGGAGCTCTATCTGTAGTCAGCTTTAACTGTCACTTCTACATGGATGATTTCCACATGTAACCCACAACCCTGACCTTTCTTCTGACAGCTAAGCTCACATTTCTAAATGCCCAGTATGTACCTTAACATCATTTAAGAGTTAATTACTGACCTCTGCGTGGAAAGTAGTAGAAACTCAATAATTTCTTTTTCTTTCTCTCTTTTTTTTTTTTTCTGAATCAGCTCATCATCTGTATGTATTAGTTGAGAGTTAGGACGAGGCCAATACATTTATTGCTCCTTTCAATTTTTAAAAAATTATACACTGCTCTTTAGCTTGTTACCTGAGACTCAAAATTATCTTTTCTGATATCTCACCTCACAGGAGAATGAATCAGAAAGTCCTGTGCTTCTTCCTTATGAAACAAAAACAAATATTGACTGGATTCAGCTTACTCATAATTATATTCACCAAATTAAAGAAAAACACATGATAATTGGAAAAGAAAGACTAATATTCAAAAAATATAATAGTAGGCAGGAGGGAAGAGAACTAGCATGCTTTATCCTAATGCAAATCATCTTTGTGGCCTAATTGTTTTTTAATTACATTGGCCATTCTAATAAAATGTTGTATATAGGCATTGTCACCATGCCTATGTGTGTCCATTAGATTTAGGACAGCTTGTGGTTGATGACTTTTGGTGAAGCCAAAATAAGCAACCTAATTGTGTTAACCCACCTTGTTGATTGTCTCTGATATGAGAGAAAATGAAGCTTCCTTCACTCACATGTAATTTGTTTGAAATGAAAATCAGGGGATGGATTACCAAGACTATATCCAAGCCTCTCAACAATTGCAGATGGCTTTAGGCTGCCTGGTAGATTATTGAAACATTCATAGAATCATAATTTTATCATCTTCAAATTGTAATTGGCTCTTCTTTGACTTCATTCTAGGGTAGAAGTCGGCTTAAGTTGTTTTGATTATCAAAATTCTGTTTTTGAGGACTCAGGAGATACTAAGTTTGTAAGATTTCCTGCCTGAATCCGAGGATTCTATGACTGTATGTTGAAGGTGAGGGCCAAGAATTGTTTTAAACAGGCATTCCAGCTAGTTCTGATGAAAATAGGCCGAAGACGTACTTTGAGAAAAACTGTAGAGAAGTGTAGATAAAATTGAAGTAAATAAGTTCCAGGGATCTCAATAAATAAAAGCATTTATAAATGAACACTTTAAAATTGATATATACTTGTAGTGTATTGTTTTATAATCCCAACATATATTTTTTCAGGCCAGAGATTACACAGCTGCTTAATAGTAAAATGAGTTTGAGTAAAAGTAAATAACTTGATATTTAATTCAAGTGCTAAATTAGAACCCAGTTTGTTACTCTATGGGCTTTCCTGGTGGGAAAGAATCTTCCTGCATGCGGAGACCCAGGTTCAACCCCTGGGTTGGGAAGATCCCCTGGAGGAGGAAATTGCCACCCACTCCATTATTCTTGCCTAGAAAATCCCATGGACACAGGAGCGTGGGTGGCTATAGTCTTTAGGGTTGCAAAGAATCAGACATGACTGAGTGACTAAAACTTTCACTTTCCTTACTCTGTATGGCCCATTAGAAACTCTGGGTGGTGAGTGTGTGTGTGTGGTGGTGGTGATGATGGAATCTATCATAAAGAAAAGAAACTAATATGAATTTTTTCCAGCTTGTATTTTTCAGTCTAATTTTGTGGAATAATGGGCCTTAGGAGTCTTCACGTTGTCCTTTTTATAATCTGGGAGTAAATCTGTGGCTGAGAAAGTGGCAACTTTCATGCAGCTAGCACCTCAGTCTACCAGCCTTCCAAGTTCTACATGCTGACCCAGAAACCCGTTTCTGTGCCCACGCCCTCAGCCATGTCTCTGCTGATGAGGACTCTTCAATGTGCTTTTATTTTCTTTGAAGTATGACACATGCCTCTGACTTGGACTTTCAGGGCTCTGCAACAGCAATACACATCTATTCCCAGCTCCCATGACAATAATAATAATAATCAGGCTTTCAGATAGGGCTCTGGGTGGATGGAGCCCCAGTAAGGGAGTCCTCACTCAGCTCTGGCTGGCACATATTTACAATGGACTATTTCCCTAAAGTATGTCGTAAACAATTTTATACTTACCTCTCAAGTCTCAGGTATGAAAAATTATGGCTCTCCCTCTTAAAAACAAGACAAAAAATAGCTGGAAATTCAGCTGTCTGGGTTTTTAAGACAAACTATAATTTGTCTTAAATGCATACTTTTATGGATTTATTTGCATCTAAATATTTGTAGTGTATCACCTCCTTTATATTCCAGTGTGATGCAGAATTCTCACGTCGGTAGTTTTGGTCTCATTGTGTGGTGGTAAATTATGTATGTGTGTATGTGTGCTCTGTTGTGTCCGACTCTTTGCTGCCCTATGGACTGTAACCCACCAGTCTCTTCTGACCATGAAATTTTCCAGGCAAGAATACTGGAGTGGGTTGCCATTCCCTTCTCCAGTGGATCTTCCCAACCCAGGGATTGAACCCACATCTCTTATGTTCCCTGCACTGGCAGGCAGGTTCTTTACCACTAGTGCTACCTGGGAAGCCCAAATTATGGATAATTTAGTGTATTATTATATTATCTAGGTATTACCTAGAATATTAATTCAGTGGGGTTTTTTTTCATTGGTTTAGCCCTGGGCACATGAAATGGGTATATTTCTGGCCAGCATGTTTGATTTTGGCATGCTTTGTATTCTCAAAGCTGTTTCCAAAGTTGATGCAAAAGTTATAGTGTGTTGATATGTTCTATATTCATTGAAGTAGGTGAATAGCAATGTTTCTGGAATAATAATGGCCCTGGCATTGGCACAGTCCTCTCTGATGGACAACTAGCTAGTCTGATATTTTATCAAGACCCACTTTCAAAACCTGTGACTTTGCCGCAAGGCTCTGCTCTGCTTCTCTCTGCAGCCCCATGGTGAGCTATTTTTAAGCTGCACATGTTTAATTTGTAACTTGTGACAATTTGAAAAGCATAACAATGTCTATTCCCACTGAGAAACACCGACTACACCAAGATGTATTGAGGGGAGTAGCATTTGGGGAAAAACTTCACTGGGGCAAAAGTCTTCTTGGGAATCACTGGAGGGAATCACTGGGTTCTCTCTTCCTTGAAGGAAAGCCAACATTTTTCCCTTAACCAATAAATCATATTTATTTTTCAATTTTAAGGATCAGTGAGGGTCACCCAAGTGCATTTAAGACGTGCTCTACCTGAACTTGGGCTTTTCAAGAAGAGCTGGCCAGAAAAGTAAATAAAATTCCAACATATAGCTAGGAGTGATGCATCTTGAAATGAGCCTGCATTTTCACAGTCACCTGTAACTTACCAAGACCAGTGGTTGGTTGTGGAGTCATCTGTCATCTTAAGATGTTTGGTTTTTACTACATGATATACCACTTGCCTTTCAATTAAATTTAACTGTATCTAAACTGCAAGAAGCTGTAGTATCCTCTGTACCACGTGCTATAACTGTTAACTAGTTTGTTCATCTAGAAAATCCTTGAGCCCTTGTGAGCTGTTGTAAAGTTTGCTCACATTTCTCTGTAAATAAAGTGGCTTTTACTCAAGCACTTCTGAAACATTAAGGACATCTGTTGTTTTTGAACGTGCAACCTTGATTATTGATACTGTGGGAGGTAATGGTTATATTAACCCAAATTAGCTGATAATTAAGAACACTTTTCTTTTTTCCTTTCTAATGCTCTGTGACATTTTGTATTTATTTTCCTAATTATGTTTCATGTGTTCCTGAGGATAGCATTAAGCAACAATATTTTCCTTACATACTCCAACAGTAAATAGACACAGGCAGTGGATTCACCAACAAAACTGGTGATTTATAGTTGCTTTTCCTAGAGGAAAAATTGGTCAGATGGTGCTCTGTGCTTTAACATCAAAAATGAGACTTAAAGGCTGATTTCAAGAAAGCTCCCTAACAGAGTGACTTGTAGAGTATATTAACTGACTGTCCAGAGGTTGCATAAAGCTACATACACCGAGATGGCACCCATATGTGTGCTCTAGGTATTCATGTGGCTCCCTTTTTCACCTCCTTCAAATCTTTGCTCAAATATCACATCAGTGAGGACTCAATGATCACCACATTTTACTTGCACCACCATTCCCTCCCTCCATTCAGCATATTAAATTCTCCTTGCCCAATTCTACTGTCTCCCCCACACCATTATAATGTGTGTGTGTCTGTGTGTGTGTGTGTGTTAGTTGCTGAGTTGTGTCCAACTCTTTGTGACCCCATGGACTGTAGTCTGCCAGGCTCTCCTGTCCATGGAATTCTCCAAGCAAGAAAACTGGAGTGGGTTGCCAATTCCTTCTCCAAGGGATCTTCATGACCAAGGGATTGAACCCTAGTCTTCTACATTGCAGGCAGATTCTTTACCATTTGAGCCACAAGGGAAGCCCCATTATAACGTAAGCTCAATGAATCACTGGTTTTGTTTGGTTGTGTATATTCAGAACCTATAATAGATGTTAAAAAGGTATTTAATTTTTAAAATTTAATGTTTAAGTGAACTATTTGAGATAATTATAAATTCATAGCAATTAATTGTAAGAAGTGATATGGAGAGATACGTGGCAAAGTAGTTTTTCCCCATGGTAACATCTTATAAAACTCTAGCAGAATATCATAACTAGGATATTGACATTGACAATAATCAATATCCGTTAACATGTTCCCATCAGCATGTATCATTTGCACATTCACTTCCCTCTGACCCCTACCCTTTTCTTACTCTTTGGTACCCACTTTTCAGAAAATTAAGATCATGGCATCTGGTCCCATCACTTCATGGGAAATAGATGGGGAAACAGTGGAAACAGTGTCAGATTTTGTTTTCTGGGGCTCCAAAATCACTGCAGATGGTGATTGCAGCCATGAAATTAAAAGACGCTTACTCCTTGGAAGGAAAGTTATGACCAACCTAGATAACATATTCAAAAGCAGAGACATTACTTTGCCAACAAAGGTCAGTCTAGTCAAGGCTACGATTTTTCCAGTGGTCATGTATGGATGTTAGAGTTGGACTGTGAAGAAAGCTGAGTGCCAAAGAATTTATGCTTTTGAACTGTGGTGTTGGAGAAGACTCTTGAGAGTCCCTTGGACTGCAAGGAGATCCAACCAGTCCGTTCTAAAGGAAATCAGTCCTGGGTGTTCATTGGAAGGAATGATGCTAAAGCTGAAACTCCAATACTTTGGCCACCTCATGCAAAGAGTTGACTCATTGGAAAAGACCCTGATGCTGGGAGGGATTGGGGGCAGGAGGAGAAGGGGACGACAGAGGATGAGATGGCTGGATGGCATCACCGACTTGATGGACATGAGTTTGGGTGAACTGAATCTGTCATCCATTTTTATAATTTGTCATTTCGAGAATGTTGCATACATGTAATCATGCAGCATGTAACCTTTTTAGATTGGCTTTTTTTTTTTTTTTTTGTCAGCATAATCTTCTTGAGATTCATCCAGCTTGTGGATACCAATATTTCATTCCTTTTTTCTTGCTGGTATGGGTGTTCCACTGTCTGTTTATAGATTATTTCCAGTTTGGGGCTGGCAAAAACACTATAGTAATTTATGTAAAGATTTTTGTCTAAACATATATTTTCATTGCTTTGGGATAAATGCTCAGGAGTGCAATTGCTGAGTTAAATGTCTGATATATGTTTAGAATTTTTTTTTAAAAAGCTACCACAGTTTTTCAGAGTGGCTACACCATTTTGCATTCCCACTAGCTGTGTGTGAATGATCCAGTATCTCTGCATCCTCACCAGCCTTTGGTCTTGACAATAATTTTTCACAGCCATTACACATTGGATTTGTAATAATGCCTCACTGTAGTTGTGTTTTGCATTTCAGTAATTACTAATGGTATCAAGCATCTCTGCTTGTGCTTTGTTGCCACTCATATATCTTATTTTGGTGATATGTCTTCATGCCTTTTGTTCATGTTCTAACTGGGTTGTATGCTTCTTACTGTTGAATGTTGTATATTCTTTATATATTTTGTTTAAATAGTAGTCAGACATTTTGTCAGAAATGTGGTTTGCAAATATCTTCTCCCACTCTGGAGCTTGTGTTTTCATCCTCTTAATGAAATCTGAAATGAGTGACAGTTTCTAAATTTGATGATATCCAGCTTAGAAATTTCTCTTTTATAGATAATGATTTTAGTGTCAAGCCTAAAAAATATCTTTGCCTAGTCCCAAATTGCAGATATTTTCTACTTTTCTTTAAACTTTTACAGTTTTACATTTAATTCTGTGATCCATTATGAGCTAATATTTGTATAAGATGTGAGATCTTGGTGAAGTTTTTGCCTGTAGATGTCCAGTTGCCCCAGCACCACCTGTTGACAAGCTCTCTATCCTACATTGATTTTCTCTTGGTATCTTTGTCAAAAATCAGTTGTGGATAATTGTGTAGATTTATTTCTAGGTTTTCTGTTCTGTCCCATAGGACTATGTGCCCATCTCTCTACCTGTACTACAGTCTTGATTAGTGAAGCTGCATAACTTTTGAAATCAGGTAGAATTATTTCAAGGCTTAATCTTCTTTTAAAAAGTGTTTCAGCTATTCTAGTTCCTTTTTCTCTCCATTTAATCCATATGATCTTTTCTGTATTAAAAATAATCTTGTTCATATTTTATTGGAAGTGTGTTGAACCTGTGTATCAATTTGGGAAGAATTGGCATCTTTACTATGTTGAGTGCTCTAATACATGAACACAGTGTCTCTCTGTTTATTTAAATATTTTATTTCCTTCAGCAAAGGTTTTGTAATTTTGGGCAGATACATTTGCTACATGTTTTGTTAGATTTAAACCTCAGCATTCATTTTTTGAGCCATTGTTAGTGGTACCATGTCTTAATTTTCAGCATCTGTATTTATTGCTAGTATAGATGACTACCCATTAGTACAGTTAATTTTTAGCTAGCATCCTGTGACCTTGCTAAACTCACTATTCATTCTAGGAGTTGTTTTTTTTTTTTTTTTTTAAGATTTTTTCCTGTATTTTCTATGTAGACAATCACGCCATTCTCCAATGGGATAATTTTATTTCATTCAGTCCCTCATCATTAAGTATACTGTGACTAGTAGGTTTTTGTAGACATATGTGCTTTATCAAGTTAAGAAAGTTGCCCTCTATTCCTATTTCATTGAGATTTTTTTAAATTATGAATGCATGTTAAATTTGTTACATATTATTTCTAAATCAGTAGATAATGACTATGATTGTTTTTCTTTAGTCTGTTAATGCAGTAAATTATTTTGATTATGTTTTCCTTAACTCTCTCAGTTTCATAGCCTTAGACTGAACCCTACTTGGCTGTGGCAGATAATTCTTTTTATATATTGCTAAATTATTTTCTTAATGTTTATTAAGGATTTTTGAGTCTATATTAATGAGATGTTTGTCTCTAGTTTCCTTTTTTGGTATTGCCTTTATTAGGCTAATACTGAGTTCATAAAATGAATTAGCAACTGTTGCCTCCTTTCTATTTTCTTGAAGATGTTTTGGAGAATTGATGTTAATTATTCTTCACATTGTTGGTAGAATTCTCCAAGGAAACCATGTGGTCTGAAGATTTCTTTTTAGGGGACTTTTAAAATTGTAAACTCAATTTACTTAACAATTTAGGGCTGTTCAAACTATTTCCTGTTGGGT
Organism: Bos grunniens; assembly: GCF_055505025.1. Classification (NCBI taxonomy): domain Eukaryota; kingdom Metazoa; phylum Chordata; class Mammalia; order Artiodactyla; family Bovidae; genus Bos; species Bos grunniens. The sequence goes on from NC_141170.1 coordinate 77,227,971, forward strand.
AGCTTTATTTTTAAAGACTATTCATTTCACCTACATTTGCAAATTTATGTTTGTAGAGTTACATTTTCTATTATCCTTTGATCTCTAGTATTTTCGTATTATCCGTTGATCTCTGAAGGCTCTGTAGTGAAATTCTTCTTTTAAATAGATATGCTTAAGTGAATGAGTTAATTGAAAAATATATCTCAAATTTTGTATACATACTACTCACTTTCTGTTTTGTTAATCTGGTTTGAACAGTCTCCATAGCATTCATTCATATGTGATATTTTCTTATTTACTCTTTGTTAATTTGTTGTTTTCTGATCTGAGGTGTAAACTCTGTATGCAGAAGCTTTGCCTTTCTTCATTACTGCTGTCTCCAGCACCTAGAAATCTAAAACCATGTATAGATCATAACAAATGCTCAATACATAACTTTTGTATAAATGAATGAAAGTGCTGTGCTTAATGCCATCTACATTATATCATTTAAAATATATATATTTATTTGATTTATTTGTTTGGCTGTGCCAGGTCTTAGTTGCAGTACTTGGAATCTTGGATCTTCATTGCAGCATGCAGGATCTTTAGTTATGGCATATGAACTCCTAGTTGCAGCACAAGGGATCTTGTTCCCTGACCAGGGATGGAACCTGGGCCCCTTTTGTTAGGGGTGTGGAGTCTCAGCCACTGGGCCACCAGGGAAGTCCCCACCACATCTAACTTTCCAACAAATGAACAAAGTGTCCTATTATCCATTTTATAGATTAAAAAAGTGGGGCTTTAAAATAATTAGCCCCAGCTATAGAACTACAATGGTATATTTCTTCTGCATCTTTCAAACTTTGGGATACTAACACTCATGGCAAATGCTTGGGAGGAAGAACCTTAAATAAAGTATATTGCTAACTTTTGTGTATAAACCTATCCTTTTTTTAAACAATCTCAGATACTTTCAACTAAAGTTCTGAAAATTCTTGGAAAGCATGCTTCATTATCTCATTCAGATGATTCTATCACTGAGTCTGGTGGGACTGTGGGAGAGCTATAGAAGAGAGTGCTGCTGCTGCTGCTAAGTCGCTTCAGTCGTGTCTGACTCTGTGTGACCCCATAGACGGCAGCCCACCAGGCTCCCCCATCCATGGGATTCTCCAGGCAAGAACACTGGAGTGGGTTGCCATTTCCTTCTCTAATGCATGAAAGTGAAAAGTGAAAGTGAAGCTGCTCAGTCGTGACCCCATGGATTGCAGCCCACCAGGCTCCTCTGTCCATGGGATTTTCCAGGCGAGAGTACTGGAGTGGGGTGCCATTGCCTTCTCCGATAGAAGAGAGTGAGTTTCTACTAAATCTGGTTATGTCTATGGTTCCAGGACTACTTTCTTTATTGTAGAAAGATATCATTTCATGTATAGTATTGTTGTGAAATATTAGTTCCAAGTAGAATTATGACAATTGTCAGAAAAAAATGGCCTGTGTATTTAAAATAAAGAGGGTGCACGTTCACATATACTAAATACCAAGGAGATTATATATATACTGAAGTGACTTAGCAGCATATATATATACACACACACATACATACACACAACAAGCAAAACCAAATAAGCAAATACCATGAGAAAATATATCAGAGTGCAGAACAAATCCTAGAAACTGCTCAAGGCAATCAGGAATAAGAAGCAACAACAACAACAAAATATCCCCCAAACTGCACATTCAAAGAAGACAAGCCTGTAGTTTTCTAGCTTTCATAGCAACTTCCTACCTTTGTAACACTGTCTTTAATAAAAAAGTACTTTGTGAGAATTCTGAGCTCTCACAACTGTTCTACTATTAAGTACAATTGGTAAGGAGCTAACAAGTTGCATTTTGCCTTTTAGAAATGTGAGGAAACTGAGGCAGTCTTTTAGGATAATGCAGTTAATTAGTGTTTGAGCTCTGTTACATGGATACAAGCATAAGGGCTTAAGAGTAGTGATTTCCAGTCTACTGTATTTTAAAATAAACGGTGACTTTTCCCCCCTAATTTTCAAATCCCTGAGCCTGCACAGTGCAGAAAACACAGCCAAATTTAGGTAACTGCTTATTTTTCAATCCTGTGCCTGTGAAGTGGAATATGTTTATCGGTGACAAGGGAACTTTGTCTCTGTTTGGTGGTAAATCTTCAACTCTGCTTGTTTAGAATCAGGATCAGCTTCTCAAATGAGCCTTTTCACCATTTAGGCTTTCTGAATCTGGTTAACACTGTATCAGGGAATTGTCTGGTGTCTGACCTTGAAGAGCATGCTTTCCTAGTTGCTTTTCTGCAGGGAGTGGGGATCATTTTGCACAGTCTTGGACTTGAGATCCCTCTCCAGCAGGCTCAGTTGCGTTAGCAGGCTCCCTTTACTGATATCCAAAGGGTTTCAGCCCCAGTGACCTGTCATCTGTCCCCTCACCTGCTTACATGCTGATTCATTGATGAGCTGGCACCACAGGCCCCGCCTCCCTCTGAATGGTCTGTGAGGTTGCGATTGCTGCTGGAGAGGGGACGCTGAGCTGAGCCACAGTGGGTTACTACAAGTGTGAATCGGCAGCCTATCTGTTGCCACAGAAGAACTTGGTGACCAAACCGAGAAGCAGCCCTTTCTTACCACCCTGTTACTGTGCTATCTGTATCCGGCTTCTCTAGCTCTTTAAAGGAATTTCTGATTCAGGCACTAACAGCTAATTCCACAGGAGTTGTAAGGCAGCCTGTGACATAAACTGAGACAGAAGTTTTCCCTCAGAGACTGTCTTTTTTTTTTTTTTTTTTTATTGGCAAAGACTTCTGGCTCTTCTCAGAGGAATACCTTGTTGCTTAAGATGAGTGGCTGTAGAAAACGATGTAAACGTGAAATATTGAAATTTGCCCAGTACCTTCTCAGACTATTAACAGGTTCTCTTCATACAGGTAATGACTTTTTTTTTTTTTAAATAGAGGCTGATAGAGCATGGTACTGAAGTTGAAATGAAAGAGGAAAGGCTCACTATTTCTGTGTTGTGTTTATTTTTAATGTTGTCAATAAAATACAATCGTGAGTGTTTGCTGAGATTCACATTTCTAAAAATGTGTGCAGTGCAGCTCTAATTTGGGGATAGAACTGGAATCTGTGGATATATCTTTTATGTCTTTTTGGCAGTGTCGCTGTTAAATGTGCTTCAATCTAAGGAAGCAGTGTCTGCAGAGTGGGAAGATTTTTTTTTTAAAGCATGATTGTGTGAGGGGTTTTTCCCTCTCTCCTGCTTGCTGCAGTTTGCTGAAAAATCACAAAACTAGTCTTTCTGCAGGTATTTAGAAATTCTCTAGAACTCTTTGATCATTATAATCCATAGATCATTTTTAGCGTTTGATTGTAGAGCTTAGCAGTGAAAGAGTTAAGGACATTTCTTTTGGATTTCTGAATTCCTTGCAAAATGTGAAAACAGCTGAAGAGTATAATGTCCATGAGAGCTTTGATATTTGTTTCATTGCAATGGATTTTAATGTTTAACAACTTGCACGATTGAAATAGAAACTCTATTTAAATCTAAGTGTTGGTAGAAAATATTTTTAAGATGTTCCAAAATTATTAGCCTAAACCAGCAGTTTTGCTGCCCAAGAAATTCCTAAGCAATGCTGTCATTAATATAGTGACAGGTGGGACCAAAACTACTTTGGCTTTGATAATAGATATTTTTAATGGACCGTCAAACTTATGTGGAGCAAAGCTGGGTTGATATAATACCTCTTTTTAATTCTGGCCATAAAGAACTATTGTTAGCTTTATTTTTTCAACTTACATTTATCTTCTTAAATCTAAATCATGAGAAAGAAGAGTTAGTAAAAATGCCTATACACCATGGTGCAAGGTTGAGAGATGAACTTGAGCAACATTTTCTTTAGAAAGTACTCCTATGGTGAATAGCAGAACTGCATATATAATTATGTTGACAATCTGATCAGGAAAAATCAGTTTTAAGGGGATAACTGTGAAAATCAAATGATTTCTGAGAGTATTATTAAATGTTCATAAATATTTTTAACAGATTGTTATCAGATACTAATCTTTAAGCAGTGAAAATTGTGTTGGCTTTTGACGATTTTAAGAAATAGTCATTGAGAGTCTGTACCTGCCTCTGGTGAACCAGGAGCTCTGTTGTATTTTTTTACCCAGTTTTTACACTTCTATTCTTAGTCGCAATATGACTTTGCTGTATCATGTCTATTGTGATCAATGGTATCAATGTATTTGCTGTGAACATTCAGTTATGGATGGTGTGCCATTTATGAGACTGTGTCTTATTGAAAGGTGCTCAATAGGGGGGTCTTTCATCTTGCTATAAAATTAGAGAAATATTTTATAAAAGAAAGCTTTCCATAGTATGTACTTTGATAAGGTAATTTTAAGGTTCTACCTGTTTCTTAATGGATTTGGGTGCAGTGCTCTGCCTTTTCTTGCTCAGTCTGAGTAGTTTCATGAAACTCTGATTTCAAAGAATTTTATGAAGATGGTAGATGGTTGTGACGTCTTAAACCGTAAGCATTGAATCCAAAATCTAGTGGTTGGCTAATGACTGTGTGGTAATTTATAATATGAAATTTATGGAAAGCTAGTATAGCAGAAATATTTTAAGCCTATTTAATGCATATTTAGAGATCAATATAGGTAGAATTTCTTCTTTCTGAACCACAGGAGAAAAGCATAAGAACTTTGAGAAATAGATTATTATAAAGTAGTTAGATTTATGACCTAGGAAATGGGATTACACCAACTTTTTTCTTGTAAAAATTCTTTTCAGCACAGTGTCTAATACTAAACGTTGTAAAAATCTAGCTAGAATCTTTACAACTGCTCAAGATGCAACTTGGAAAAGCCAATTTATGCATTTACTAGATACTGTGATAATATACACTGTTCATATTGGAGAGTCTAATGTAAAATTCATTAGAGCACTTCCAAGTCCCTTAGCTAGTAATTAATGAAGAAGTAGGAAGCAGAGTTGAATTAGCTTAAAAATTTTGCTTTAAGGTTGGCTATACAAGCAGTTGCTAATTGTATCCTGAACAATCAGCATATGTCTTTGTAGTTATCAAAAATTTAAAAAGATATGAATATGCCTTGGATGCTTTTTATTTTTTTTCATTGTACAACAAGGCCTTTATCTTCACTTCTTAAATTGAAGATGTGATCTAATAAAATAGTGATTTTGGTTTACATTTGGAAACAGGTTACTTCTATAACACATAACCTGTATTGTTGGCAGTTGCCTTGCATTTGATATCAAAATGCCCATGCCTTTATACAAACAGAAAATTTGAAGAGCAAGGAAATTTTCACGGACACAAACTCTCCTTTGATGTGTCTTATTAGTGTTATCACAAGTTACAGGAAAGCCGTTTCCTTTTCTGGGAGGTTTTCATACAACTTTGGCAGTGCCTGGGATGGCTTACAAATAAATAATTCAAAAGCAGTGAATTACTTTAAAAAATATTCTTTGTTAAAGAGTTCAATTCAGTAATAAAGGTTTGTCCAGATAAAATAAGATGCTTTCACTTTACCAGAAACTTTTTACATATATTTATCATGGCGAATCATTTGCCAAAGAGTGGATTTTATAAACACATGTATTGGCCTTACTTATAATGAAAAATATAAAAATTTTGAATGATTCTTTTGTATATAATAAATCTCAGAAATCCATGTGAAAATATTAAAAGTTAATGGCTACCATGTTCAGTGTAGTAAGGTGTGATACAAGATCAGTTATCCTAATTTGTTTTCAGTTTAAGATCTCTATCTTCGTGTACAGTATTATATTCTAATCTAGAAGAGTCTCACAATAAATTTGAAGAGCAATATGTTTCTGTGCATCTAAAGAAGTGGAGATGATTTATGAGGATTTTAGTCTATTAGTATGAGACTTAACTCTATTGATGGGCAATTTGTATACTGTAGGAATAAAAAAAAACACCCTGTCATATAAATGCTGAACCATTTAAAAGGGTAAATAATGTTACAGACACTGAAGTTTAAATTGGTTCTTCTATATGTGTGAAATTTAATATTGGAATGTTTTATGGTTCTTCTGGGGAGGTTGTTTGGGCACATCAATTCTCTGCACGTAGTTTTCTTGAAAACTCAAGACCTGAACACATTTTTCTATTAGCAGGAATTCCCAAAACATACATGTGAGGTGGCTCTTGCCTGGAGTTCTGTTTCAGGCTTCAAGATGACAGGCTACAGGTGTGGTGGAACTTCAACTCCCCACCTGAGGGTAACAGAGGCAGTTCAAACCAAAACATTCTGTTAAACTTTGAATTGCTGTTTAAGTAGTGGGTTACAGTACTTCAGATGTAATAAAATTATATTACTAAAAGCATGACATAAGCATTCATCATTTCTTCAAGCAGAGGACTTTAAAGAGAGAGAGAAACAGTTTGTTTTACAAATATGCATTGAGTTGTTTCTAGTCTTATCATTGTTGAAGGGACTGTGGATCAAGCCATTCACAATGCTAGTGATTTAAAGATTTAGATTTTTGCTTTTTTTATGCTACATTTTTAAAGTGTGAAGAGAAAATAAAGGGCGATATTTAGCCAAATAATACACTTAAGACAAACCTGTTTCTAGCTACTATACACACTTCCTTCTTTTCCCTCATGATTACAAATCACAGAATCATGTTTTCAGTCTCCTCTGACCTCTTTTTTTTTTAATCCCTGTTTTCATCTGATGCATATCATGCAAAGGATGCATTCCTGAAAATATCACATAATTAAAAATTCATAAAACTCAAATTTCTTCCTGGCAAGGTGACAAGAGTTTTTATTTCACAGTTCACGTGGCCCTGACATGTGACAGTTGAATAAACAGTTCATATTCACTTGGCCTGCCTGCTTTGAAATTATGCTACTCTTGATTACATTTATATTTTTTAACTCATTCAAACTTTGCTGATAAAGGGAGATCATATTTTTTATAGCACTGGTAAAATTTGCGTTACTGAAATGTACATATAATGCTACCAATTTTTGTTCACTTTTCTTGAACTTCTTTTATTGAAACCTATACTTAAGTGAGAAGAAAGCAAAGGATGATGTTTATCTTGACTGTCAAAGAATGTATGAATTGTCTTGCTTTTCCTAGTTAGGGTTTACATTTTAAACTTTTTATCGGAAGAAATATTTTGGCCTCTGATAATAAATTTGATTTTATGGGATATTTTGAAGCCTGCAGCTTATTGCCTAATCTCAAATTCTTCCGTTCCTGCCAGATCTGGTTAGAAGATCCCTATGTTCAATGGGTAAACAACCCATATATGCAGAATATTGGTTGCCCCTTTCATTTCTTAAGAAAATCTGCATATTAATGATAACTTTGTATTTTAGATTCTTTACCACTTAATTAGTGCGTTAGGTAAGACTTGTAGGGCTTGAAGACTTCCAAAAAAGAGATTGTTTTGATCATTGTGAGAACTTCAAAGTAGTCAATGATCTGATTTTATAGTCATAGTCATGTTAAACTCTTAAAATGCATTTCTTGACTTGTGGACAAAATTAATCATCTGGTCTCAAGGGAAGAGCTCACATTCATAGAAGGAGCTGTATTTGCCCCTATTGGTTAAGGTAATCGGAGATTTCTGAGCCACAGCTTTAAAAGTTACACATCAGTGCCTCATTTAAATATGCAAAGAAATATTGAAATTTCACACACAGGCTGTTGAGGATATTATACATTGATTATGATATGTATCAATTATGTTCCTGGCAGGAAAGAGATCTCAAAAAATAATTTAATGAAGGGGCCATGTGTGTGGGGAGAGTAAGGAAATCAACAAGGGGAGATGGGGTACTGGAGAAACAGTGAGTGGCAGAAGTGCCAAGGGACGGAAAATGTTTCTCAAGCTGGGAGAGGGAATCTGTGGGCAGAAGGCTTGACAGGAGATGTGGCCTTCAGTCCAGGGACACAGCCAATGCATGGTGACCTGACAGGAAGGGAACACAGGAAAAAAAAAATTGCTGGTCTTTCTCCAATCTTCAGATTGTTGCTTGTGCTTCCACTGGCTGACCTCATCCTACAAGCCAGTGGGAAAACTATTCTAAGTAGGAGAAATATGCTCATGGCCATATTTATGATTTTATATTCACCAACACTGACAAGGCTTTCTTTATTTAAAGTTACTAACACTGGTCATGTTGTTGCCCCACAAAAGATATTGAAAGAGGCGCAAGCAAGCTCATATGCTTGGAGTGACTCGTAAGATTCCTGTCAATCTAACACATCTTTCACTATAGTTGTTTATTATTTCCTTTGACCATATAGCTTCTGTCCAAAATTTCTCTGTGTCTCTTCAACTTTAGAAGTAATGTAAACCTACACCTTTAAACAAATGGACTACGTTTTTTGAGGAGATGTCCCCATGATCAGCTATGTTAAATGACACCTGAAGTCAATGCGATGTTTCTCTTAGAGGTAGATAGTATTACACCCCCAGGATGGTATGGTTATGGTTGGTGCTTGCTGCACACAATAATGGATTTTCTTTCATAAAGTATATTTTCGTTCCAAGCTTCTTATTCCAGCATGGGGATACATTGTGGGTTTGCAGGGAAGGGATTAAGCAATGAGGAACTGTCCTTTATTGTGTAAGAAGGCAAAGTCCAGCTGCCCATGATGGAAATCAACATTGATATGTTTTTTTCAGTGTATGCCAAAAAATTTGACAAAGTAGTTTTGATCATTCTTTGCAAACAGTTGCTCTGTGCCTACTGTTCTCCATTTCTTCTACCTGATAAAGATACTTTAATACCATAAAAATGTTTCAAGATGTTCTTTATGTGGGACCAGTGTTCACTTTACTTTTTTAAATTAATTTTTACTAGAGTATAGTCGATGTACCATATTGTGTTGGCTTCAGATGTATAGGAAAGTGAATCAATTATACACATGTCTATTCTTCTTTAGTTTCTTTTTGCATATAGATTATTAGAGAATATTGATCAGAGTTCCCTGTATGGTAGGTTCTTATTAGTTATCTATTTTAGATAGATTAGTGTATATATGTTTAAAAAGTGAATTCATAGGACTCTGCAGCAGATCAACATATATTAATAGGTGAGGGGGGCTGAGCGTGAGTCAAGAGAACTGAATGAGGGGCCAAGGTAGGAGGAGAACTATGCCAAGTTTTGCTTAGAAGCATTGACTTGTGGAAGGCATTCCATCATTTGACATCCTTCTTCATGTATCTCATGTCTGGCTCACTCTCTGGCTCTGTTTTACTTCCTCTAATGTTGTTTCATCATAGTCTTAATGACTATATTACATTAAAACAAAAAATAATAATTCTTAGAATGTGTTTCCAGGAGAGCTGTTCTCTGGTCAACCTCCAGCTGTGCTTCTGGAGAGCAGCGGCATGCCTAGGGGAAGAGTTAGGAACCTTGTGTTGGACTTGCAGCTCTCTCCTTTTTGCTACAATTATGAAGGTCACCCAGCTGCTCTGAGCAGGGTCAACTCCCTGTAAATGGAGATATTCCTACATATATTTCTCTTGCTGGCAAACATTCAATAAATGAGTAACTTTTCTCATTGTCACTGGTCTGATATCCATAGGATGTTCTGTTTTCAAAATACATTTTCCCTAAAGGTAATTGGATGCCTAATCATTATTATGCTATCTGGTAATTAGGAATAAATATAAGATAACCAATAAAATGACTGCATTTTAAAATATTGCCTTTTATTATGTTAGTTTTCAGTAACTATATTTGCCATTTACTGATTCAACTAAAATGTATTAATGGTGGTTAGGAGCTTGTGTTTTTGTAAGCTGTTTCTTTGTGATTCTTGCCTGCCCTGCATTACTCTGCTAGTGCAGCAAATAAATGCAGGAGAGATAACTCCACAAACCCCCATGTGCTAAAATTTCCAAAAGAAGAGAGCAGCTTCTTGTCTCCTGAGGTTTTAGCCAAGGAGAGGTGAGGACAATGAGCAACCTAGATGAGGCATTAAGCCTATAAAATATGTTCTGCTGAAAAAATTAGACAGAGAGAAGCCAATGAGAGGAGAACCAAACAAGGAAGGTGAGAAAGCATCTGGGAAGGAGAAAAACTGGGGGATTATTTTCAGAAGGAAGTTTTGCTGAAAAGCTAAATTGCCCACAGTACCAGATTGCTGCAAAAACTACCACCAAACCCGTCAGAAGGTTCTGTTCCTTGTCCAGGTAAGTGGTTCTGTGACTTACTGAGCAATTAGGCAGTGAATCAGTTAAGCACCTGTTCACATCCTATTTCTCCTCCACTCTCTTAGATCTGTCTTCACTCTCTGATATGCACTGATTTCATTCCCCTTTGAGCTCTCATTGTACAAGTTATTGGAGAAGGAATTGGCCACCCACTCCAGTACTCTTGCCTGGAAAATCCCATGGACGGAGGAGCCTGGTGGGCTGCAGTCCATGGGGTCACTAGAGTCAGACATTACTGAGTGACTTCACTTTCCCTTTTCACTTTCATGCACTGGAGAAGTAAATGGCAACCCACTCCAGTGTTCTTGCCTGGAGAATCCCAGGGATGGGGGAGCCTGGTGGGCTGCCGTCTATGGGGTCACACAGAGTCAGACATGACTGAAGCAGTAGCAGTACAAGTTGTCTATCCTCCATTGTTCGTCATTTAATTACTCATCAACCTTGTATTATTTTATAGATTCTGGTGTTGGAGTTGTATTTCAAGTAGACCTGAGTCTTCTAAGTGACATAAAGATATTTAATTATCTAGCATTTACCCTTACACAGTGTTTATTGCATATCTGTTCAAAAATATAGATTTGTGGCAGGATATTATAAATAAGTATCAGTTTCTTTCCCCATATAATTTAATGTGTTCCTTTCTGACTCACATTATTGGACTTAAATGATACCACTTGAGCATCCCATGGGAAACCTAGCCAAATCCAGGATGTGGTGGGACTAAGATAGAAAATTAGATTTGGAAGAACCCAAACTGCATCTCTCTTTCACTATACAGTTCTCTCTCCTCAAGCTCAGACACATTCTGAAGACCTGTGTGATGACTTTCTCAGCTCAAACATTATCTTATTCAATCATTTCCTGATCATCCAATCCAAAATAACCCCTCCTATAATGACTTTCTTTTATATCACCTTTTTGAAATTTCTTTTACAGACAAGATGACCAAAACAGGGGCACTTTGGAGGGTAAAAGGAGGCGACCTTAATAATCCACAGCAGGAATATGGGCACAAACCAAGGCGGTTCCCGACAAACAGAATATATGGTCGTCATCTCCACAGAAATGACCATGATCTTAAATATTTATTTATAATTGTCTAAAAATATGGGATGTGAACTTCTTTTAAAGGATCCTGTTCATTTTGTTCTTTGTTGCAATCTAGTGTGTAGATCATACCTGGCACATACTAAATATTTAATCAGTAGTCATTGGGTGTTTGACTAAATTGCATACCAGTACTTTTTAGGGAACAAAGCTACAACATCTTAGACCTCTGTTTCACTACTTGATTTCCGCAAAGTTGGTAGGCTTGTAGTTGTTTGCCTGTATCGCTTCTGATCTCAGCCATGTCAGCTACTCATTCTAATCTCTGCTGTAGTTCTTCTGCTTTCTTATCTCTGCCCTGTACTTCTTCCCATTGTAGAAACTGCTGTAGATAATCCAGAGCCCTGCAAGTCTGAATTCTCTCTAATTGTACACAAAGGAGATAGAACTACACATTTTAAGATAGGGGTAGGTAATGTATAGTTCCCCATTTGTTTCAAAATCATATATCTTACGAGTGATTTATGTATAAAGTTCTGTGTATTTGTATTTTCTGTGTACAATGAACATAGTATATATGTAATGATTGTACTTTAATGTTTTTAAAATAATAATATAGACGTTTCTAGATTCTTTCAATCTGCAACTATGATAAACCTCCTAGAACAAAAAAAGATACCACCTTGAATGTACTGTAACTAGATAGATAGATATAGATATAAAATCAGGATTTCAGTTGATCTGTTTTGTATCTACAGTTTTCTTCTCCAGTTTGCATATGTTTGAAAAAGTTTTACGTTCTCCTAGCTTAGTATTGCTAGGCTTCCCTGGTGGCTCAGCAGTAAAGAATCCGCCTGCGATTTGCAATGCAAGAGATGTTAGTTTGATCCCTGGGTCAGAAAGATCTCCTGGAGAAGGAAATGGCAACCCACTCTAGTATTCTTACCTGGGAAATCCCATGAACAGAGAAGCCTGGTAGGCTATAGTCCAAGAGGTTGCAAGAGTTGGACACAACTTTGTGACTAAACTACCATCACCAGCTCCATATTGCCACCTCTACAACGGAAAGATTTCCATTTTGCACAGTTACCAGGTAAGGATAAGAGATTTAAAACATACCACATCAGTTGTGCTTCTATTCTGTAATACGTCCTTGCAATACATAGAGCCTATTTTATTTCAAGGTACGCATAGAAGAGTTTCCTCACCATTTTATAATTCTCCAAGCTAAACAAAAGTCAAAAGCCTTCAAAGAGTTATAAAGCCAGTTCTATAAAGGGCTTTAAAGATCAGTTTTATGCTTAAGATTATCCCTTAAGATTCCTTAAGGGAAACTATATAGCCAGCTGCTGCTGCTGCTGCTGCTAAGTCTCTTCAGTCGTGTCTGACTCTGTGCGACCCCATAGACGGCAGTCCACCAGACTTCCCCGCCCCTGGGATTCTCCAGGCAAGAACACTAGAGTGGGTTGCCATTTCCTTCTCCAATGCATGAAAGTGAAAAGTGAAAGTGAAGTCACTCAGCCGTGCCCGACTCTTAGTGACCCGATGGACTGCAGCCTACCAGGCTGGGCAAATACCCAAATACATGCAAATGTGTCATCCATTGATGCCGTCCTAGCCCATCTCCAAGTAAAGCCTTAGTCTGTGATCCTGAATGGTTAAGGAGCTTGTTTCAATACAGTGAAAAGTGTACAACACAATGACAGTAATAGAAACATTATGTAGATTATGCTACTTATATAAATAGTTGTGTTGAAATATGCTCTTGGATCATCGATGTGTAAAATCTCAGTGGATCATAAAAATCTTTAGGTCTGACTTCTTTATTTTCAGAAGAGAATGTAAGGTCAGAGTTACTCGAGTGATTTTTCTCAAGATTGTGGGAGCTGGTTAGTCCCGTTACTGGTCCATTACATTACTATTCCAGAAGACATTGTTCTCTTAGCCTTACATTGTGATAAGTGCCTATGGTGATGTCTTGCTCTGATAGAAATACTTGGTCTTGGCAGCCAAAAAGACCTGAACTTAAATCTTAGCACCATGTTATTTAAGTAGGTGACCTTGAGCAAGTTTACATTCTTCCCATGACACTTTCTTCCTCATCAGAAGAATTGGGTGATCCCAATTCAGGCTGCTAACAGGTACTTTTTAAAGACAGCATTTTCTAGGACAGTAGTTGGGATCAGTACTCAGTCAAGTTGTCTTAAACCCTGTTTTGGATACTAATGTGTGTGTGCTACGTCACTTCAGTCATGTCTGACTTTTGAGACCCTATGAACTGTAGCCAGCCAAGCTCCTCTGCCCACGGAATTATCCAGTCAAGAATACTAGAGTCGGTTGCCATGTCCTCCTCCAGGGGATCTTCCTAACCCAAGGATCAAACCCACATCTCTTATGTCTCCTGCATTGGCAGGGAGATCCTTTACCGCTAGCACCACCTGGGAAACCCTTTTATTGTTCAGTTACTCAGTCATATCCAACTCTTTGTGACCCCATGGACTGTAGCATACTAGGCTTCCCTGTCCTTCACTATCTCCCAGAGTTTGCTCAGACTCATGTCCATTGAATCGATGATGCCATCCAACTATCTCATCCTCTTTTGCCCCCTTCTCCTCCTGTCCTCAATCTTTCCCAGCATCAGGATCTTTTCCAGTGAGTTGATTCTTTGCGTCAGGTAGCCAGAGTATTGGAGCTTCAGCTTCACCATCAATCCCACCCCTGTGAATACTAATAATATCAGAGCAAAACATGGCAACTAACATCATTCGGTTGTATTCAATTCCTCAGAAAAGGTCAAAGTGTGTTCCATTTATATCAATTTAAGTTTTTTGAAAAGCAAATAAAATATGTAACTCAAAGACATTCTTCAAAAATAATAAAATGTAAGAGCTCTATACTTGCTTAATTATGCTTTAGTGTTCTTTTATAAAAAAATCGTCTTCTGTCTAAAAAGAGGCCACAGCATTGTGTATTGCTTTCGTATGTGTAATAGAGATATTTTTGCTGAAAATTCATGAGTCTAAATCCTTAAATTTTTAAAAATTAGTAAGTAAAGCCTTTTTTTCCTAACCAAAATTAATAATTGTATATATCCATCTTGCCTATTTCCTGGTTATAAAGTATAATAGAGTTTAAAAACAACAATGAAAAGTAGGACTTGTCTACTTCGGAAGTCAGTATTAAGAACTTGCTGATTTTTACAATTCTTAATGAGATGTTATAAGGTGATGGGAGGTATGCGTAGGTATGAAAATTCTATCTTTAAGAGAGTCATATATATTTCACATAACCCATTCATTTATGTTTTAAGACTTCAGTCATTACAAAGAAAATAAGATTCATCTGAAGAGGTATGCCATTATGAATTTGAATTTTTAAAATTTGAGTCATTATATAAACTTCAGAAGTTGTACAGCCACTACTTGTTTAGAATTCAGAAGAAGAAAAGTAGTCATTGCAAATGTGAAGTCAGTTCATTCAAGCCTCTAAGAATTTAGGTAATGATATGCCTTCCTTTGCCTTCATTTCATTTAACATGATACTGAAATTTTTATTTCAAAGGAAACATTTTATTTTCCTTTTTTGCTTGTGAATCTGTATATTTCCGATCTTGACCTTAATAGACTGTATACCTGTGTTTAAAATCTGGCTTCACCACTCATTAGCAGGGTGACCTTGGGCAAATTACTTCACCTCTCTTAGGCTCAGCGACATCATCTATAAACGGGGATGACAATGCCACCTTCATACAGGTTTGCTAATTTTGCAAATAACTTGAAGACAAGATAGAGCCTGGCACAGTGTTATTGTTCGGTAGCAGATGCTTTTGTAATAATGATGCATGCAGTAAGTTCACTGAACATTTCTTATGCTTCAACTTCATGTGCACACTCAGTGGGTATGGTGAGGAATTTGAAGATGCGTGAGATACCAGCTCGCACCAGAAAGAAGCTTGTAGAGAAGTTAAAACGTATATAACAATCTTATTACAGACTTGAATTGTGAAGTAGCAGGAGAGAGGTATAGATTGTGTATTAGAATTCAAAGAGGGAGTCCATTTTTTTTGCTGATGTCTAGAGAGACACTCTTAGCAGTAGTGGCTTTTGAACTGGGTTTTAGTAGCTGTGCATTTGGAAATGCTGAATTGGCAATTTGGCCTTTCCAAGAAGAAGACAGAAACAGAGGAAGGAGATGTATCAAGATAATGTGTTGTTAGATATCATATATCCAGCAGATATTTGTGAAATGCCTACCTTTTCGGTAGGCAGTATTCTGGGAATTTGGAATACATCCGTAAATGAAAGATCATTGCCCTCATGTAAAAGGGAGATGGTATTATGCTAAGTTGTTTAATTAAATAGTATGTTAGTGAGAGATAAGTGTTCTGGGTTAAAACAGAACAAGGTGAGGTAGGTTTGGGAGGGCTGTGGAAGTTATGGTGTGTGTTAGTTTGCTACACCTTCCATAACAAAATATCATAGATTTGGTGGCTTACACAAGAGAAATATATTTTCTCACATGTGTGGAGCCTGGGGTCTGAGATCAAGGTTTTTGCAGGTTTGGTTTCTTTCGGAGACTCTCTCCAGGGCTTGCAGATGGCCACTTTCTCACTGTGTCCTCACATGGCCTTTGTCCTCTGAGGATAAGCCTCTGATATCTTCCTATGTGTCCAGATTTCATCTCCTAAAGATACTAATCAAATTGGATTAGGTTTCACTCGAATGGCCTCATTTAACTGAATCACCTCTCTAAAGGCGTTATCTACAAATACAGCCACATTCTGAAGTACTAGGCATTAGAGCTTCAGGATATCAATTTTAGGAGCACACAGTCAATGCACAATAGGTGGTTAAAATTTAAACTGAGTGGTTGGGATAGACTCTTGGAGAGAATGATGTTAGATCAAAATCTTAAAGCATACAAGAGCTCCACGGAAACATATGAGGAAAAACAGATACTAGGCAGAGAGACCAGCCAGTGCAAAGACCCTGGGGCAGGCTTGTGTTGTGTGTGTTCAAGAATGAAAAGCAGGGTAGTTAACTGGAGCAGAGCAAAACCAGAGGGTAGCTAGAGTAATTGGAGATAAAGGCAGAGAAGGAAGATCAGAATTTAAAGGTTTTATATAGGCCATTGTGAAGACCTGGACCTTTGCTCTGAGTGGAACTGGGAGCCATGGCAGAATTGAGTGGAAGTTAAATTTAATCATGCTAACAACTGGTTGCTTTTTTGAGATATATAATAGAATAGGAGTTGGTAAACTCGAGTCCATAGACCAATCTAGCCCATTGCCTGTTTTTGTATGGTCCATTAACTAAGAAGTGTTTCTGCATTAAGTTATTGAAAAGAAAACATCACAAGAATAGTATTTCATGACTCAGGAAAACTATGTGAAATTCAAATTTAGTATCTAAAAATAAAGATTTAGTGGAATTTTGCTCATTCATTAAACACCGCCTATGGCTGTTGTTTCCATTATAATGGTAGAGTTGAGTGGTTGTAAGGGAAACTGCTAGGGCTTCCCAGGTGGCTCAGTGGTAAGGAATCCACCTGCCAATGCAGAAGATGTGATTCGAACCCTGGGTCAGAAAGATCTCCTGTAGTAGGAAATGGCAACCTACTCCAGTATTCTTGCCTGGAGAATCCCATGGAGAGAGGAGTCTGGTGGGCTATAGTCCATGGAGTTGCAAAGAGTGGGACAGGATTGAGTGGCTGAGCACATACACACACACACACACAAGGGAAAGTGCTAGGCCTGCAAAGCCTCCAGTATTTACTCTCCGACCCATCCAGAGTAGTCTGTGCCCCCTGCTAGGGAGAGTCAAGAACAGAAATAGGTGGAATGTGGTCACGGATATAAACAGAGTGATTGCTCCAATCAGGATTAAAGCAGTGGAAGCCAAAGTGGGAGTTGGACAGCATTGTTAGTGAAGCAAAGTGTTGGGGAGAAATTATTGGATATGCACTGGGGAGAAGTTGTAAGGTTTGAACATATTACAGTGAAACAGGGTATCCTGCAGGCCCTTGAATAGAGATGCACCATTACGTAGCAGTGTTTTAAGAAGGCTACTTGGCAACAGATGGCTACAGATGACTGTGATGGTACAGTCAAGAGATACTGATGGCCTGGAAATGGAGAGAAAAGGGCAATCAAAAGGTAGATTCAAGAGCACGATGAACACATTGAGCAGCTTTTCCATTTTCTGTGCCAGAAAGGAACCTTCTGTAATAATATAGTAGTTTTCAAACAGCTTTAAAAATATATTGAAGTGCTAGAATACTAGTATTCTAATTATATATTCGTTGAGTTAAAATAGAGTTCTTCAAGTGAGTCAGGCCAGATGCCTTTTACAATTTAAGCCTTTGGATGAGTGATGTTGAAAATGTGGATTTGAAAGAGAAAACAATCAATCGGTAATCTGTTTGTAGCCTGAGAAACTCCCAATCTGCATTTCCAACTTATTTGATTATTTATTGGTTCAAAGAAAAATCTTTGTCTTTACTTTTCTGTTTTGTTCTATGAGTTACTTTCATAATCTAATTCTCAACTGTATTTTTAAAGTACTTTTATAGATATCCATTATCTTTGCTAAGCCTATTTGAGTCATTTTTCCCCCCAATATGTATTTTTGAAGATTGATGGGTAAAAAGACATTTAACTCAATCTTATGTGTCCCTTGAATCATCTCAATCATATATATGCACAGAGAAATTTGCTTCTTCCTTAAAAATAATCCTTTATTGTTATAAAGTATGATTGCAATGTTAACTATATAATCCCAGCTGGAATATTTAAAGAAATGCTAGTATTTCATGCACTATGTCCAAAGTTGTGCAAGTTTGCTTTCTAACATATATATTCCAAGTTTATTGAGCCCCATCTTCCCAAATGCAAGTGATGATAAGTAAGGCCAAATCTGAAACACTCAAATAGAATAGAGTGTGATAATACCTTATAAATCTTCTTTAAGAAATAAAAAGTTACAAAGCATAAAATAGACCTCAGACTCAGAGATGATTTATTTATAAGCGAAGGAGTATAGCATTCCTTGAATGAATATATTTCTGTTGACAGAATTTCTTACACATAGCTATATTCTGAATTTGGACTAGTTGAAAGAAGCATGAAATATCTCCTCAGCAATGAGGAAAGGATAGGAGGATCTCCTGTTCATCTAAAATAATCATTGTTTACAAAAAACCCTTAAGAGGTACTTAAGGGTCCTTACTAGGATTTCCAAGAGAAAAGTCATTTTCCAGACAAGAATTGAGGATGACTTCTCCAGGTTATGATGTAACTTTGAAAATGCCACTCTTAAGCTTATAGGCAGATGATTGAATTAGGAAGATGATAGAATTTATTTCACATGCCCTGGTTTATCTTTGTGAAGAGAGGGATTCTTATGTATTAGAAGTTCCCAAACTCTGGGAACTAATAGACAGAAGTGTCACAAATGTTGATAATGAAATGAGACAGTGAAGACAATGAGTTCCAGAGTCCAGAAATGAGGGGCGGTGACTTTCCAATCCACTCCCTTCATTTGACAGAGGAACCTGAGGTCCCAGGAGGCCAACTTCATTGAGTGCCTTGATTCTTGGCATAGTTGTCTCAGTATATCTTTGCTGTTGGACCAAATTTACGTAACATTTCAGTGTTCATACTCAGGATAAAATTCCATTCTCAGGCTAGGAACCCCTTTCTCAATCTTTAGAGTCTAATTTACATGTCCTCCAAGTGTGTTTTACTTACATTAGTAGATGTAAGCTGACTTTACATGACTCTCAAACTTGGCATTAAAATGCAGTTGGAACACATCATAAGGTATCTGACCTTTTTTGTTTTATATTTCAGTCTTTTTGTATCATCAGCGGACAGCTTTGAGTTAACTGCAAATATGTCTTCATTACCATGCCAAAACTTGTTACTCTGTAATTTTAACAAGAGAACAAGACAATAAGGTAAATCTAAATTTTGAGAATATACTCTCATTTTGTTTAGAAGATATTTTATGGATTTATTCCATTATGGCAAAATAATAATTTTATGAAAATTAAATTTGTATTTTATAATACATTTATGTAACTAAAAATGATTTATCTTTAAAACATCAATCCAGAGGCTACACAGATACAGTAAAACTCATGAAGGAGGTAGTAGGTAGAATACATACGCTATACAACTCTGAATGGGGTCCACAGATAACCAAGCATTAGAGACATTTTTCCAGACATGACCAAGGCTGTCATATCTAGAGATGCAGGTAGTATAGGATAGGGTGAAAACCTCTGGGAAAAGAGCAAGAAAACATGTTCCAGTTCTTGATTTATTAGTTAAGGATGCACAATCCAAGCTTCAGTTCTCAGAGGTATAATAAAGGAGATTACGGTTGGGAAGAGCTAAGTATACTGCTGTTCTGCATTCTAAAATAATTTGCAAAAGTGATAACACCACTTTTTTTTCCAAGATGTAATATTCAAAATAATTAGGGAACATTAATCACTCATCATAACCATTAGGGACTAAATTGCCCCAATAATCACAATACACTATTACTGCTTCAAAGTTACTTTTACTCAGAAGTATACAGATCAATTTAACCCTCCAGAAAGCTTATATGAATTACATGTAGAAAAAACCAGCATCCATGATCCTCTAGGGGCTTCCCTCATATTTCAGTTGGTAAGGAATCTGCCTACAATTCCTGGGTCAGGAAGAACCTCTGGAGAAGGAAATGATAACCCATTCCAGTATTCTCACCTGGAGAATACCATGGACAGAGGAGCTTGGCAGGCTACAGTCCAAGGGATCGCGAGAGTAGGACACGACTTTGCGACTAAACCACAACCACCCATATGATCCTCTAGAAAAGGTAGAAAGTACACATGTGTGCATACACAGACACACACACACACTGAATCTTGCTTGGTCTGTGGACTTCCATGTCTGCCAGGGCCAAATTTCTGGTTACTACTCAGAAAAAATTTAGATGTGGATTTAACTCAACGAGTATAACAAAAAGCTGTATTACTTGACCTCTGCTGACAAGTCATTAATATTCTTCATTCTAAATCTTATTTGTTGATAGAATTTTCATGCTAAAGTGTTTAAAAGATTTAGTCTATTTTGATAGGACACAAAGAGTCGGACACGACTTAGCAACTGAAGTTTTATCTTCATTTCTGTCTATGTTTTCGAATACTTCCTGCAAGGCATAGAATAGATGCTAGTGCCTCTCAATCTGAAAATGAGCTGAGATTTTTAAAACTATAAAAGCATGTGTACAGTAACTTGTCGGTTAACCTTCATGAAAACTTAATTCTTCTGTGACATTGACTACAACTCAGTCAAGTAGAAATGATGGACTACCTAATCAAGTAATAATTAGATAATGCTTAAAACTTATGCTAAACAGCTGTTTAAAAAAACTGTTTAACGTTGGCTATTTCCTTGGAATATAATGTAAGGGGATAGTTTATTTTCATTAGCTAGTTCAATGGCAACCCACTCCAGTACTCTTGCCTGAAAAATCCCATGGGAGGAGCCTGGTAGGCTACAGTCCATGGGGTCGCTTAGAGTCGGACACGACTGAGCAGCTTCACTTTCACTTTTCACTTTCATGCAATGGAGAAGGAAATGGCAACCCACTCCAGTGTTCTTGCCTGGAGAATCCCAGGGACGGGGGAGCCTCGTGGGCTGCCATCTATGGGGTCGCACAGAGTCAGACACAACTGAAGCGACTTAACAGCAGCAGCAGTTCAGTATATACAATATTTTAGTACTATACTAATTGCTGACTCAAGATTAGAATAATGGTTTTAAAGAGAGTGTACTTCTCAAATATAAAATTGTTTAAATATGTTTAAAAAATTTTGCCAGAGGTGTAAGTTAAATTTTTAGAATGTAGGATTTGGAATAAAGCCCAATACACTTGTTATATTAAAGAAAGAATTAGCTTTTTTCTCTCTTTAAAATCTTTCATTAAAAAAAAAAAAGCATTCTTACCGTTACACTCTAATTTAATTAACTTACATTGTTTTTATTTCAAAAGTCACCTGCCCCTCCCTCTTACCCTTGTAAGAAAACTTACTGTATCTGAACTAGACAGAAACAAATTAGAAAGGCTTCCCTGGTGGCTCAGAGGGTAAAGAATCTGCCTGCAATGCGGGAGATCCAGGTTTGATCCCTGGGTTGGGAAGATCTCCTAGAGAAGGGAATGGCAACCCACTCCAGTACTCTTGCCTGGAGAATCCCACGGACAGAGGAGCCTGGGGGTCACAAAGCATTGGACATGACTGAGAAAACAGTTATCCCTACCCACAGATATATGCAAGGCTGATTAAAAACAAAACATGTATTTAATATATAGTGACCATTTTTTTTCCTCTCCAAGTGATAAATTGTGATCAGAAGGTTATTACCTCAGTTAAAGTCCCCAAGCATTCTAGGAATAGATTCTATTATCCCCCTTCTCAAAAGAGGAAGCCACAGCTGGCAGAGGTTAAGAAATGATCACAGGGCAGAGTTGGTCTACATACAGTGTCCTAAATCACCTCTCTCTCCTATGGCTACTTTGTATATTAAGTAAGCATCACTCAAGCTCTAAGAGGTCAGCTAAGTACACAGCTTTACTGCAGGGTTCTTAGTACATCCAAAAGAATTTGTTTTATTTAATTCAAGCTTCAGAACTCGGCCCCAAGGGAATGTGTTTGCTTGAAGTCTGGCCTTTGAATAAGAGGGGCATTCCTGGGGTATCACTCAATTTTGTAAGTATCTAACTTTCTTTCTGGAAATCATTAGACTTTTAAAATCAATGCTTACTTTTGCAAGCTATCTGGGTTTTTTCCCTGTCCTTCCTCCCTGACTTGTGCATTACAGTGTTAAGTATCAGGCTTAGTACTCTGGTGTAGAGCTCAAAGTACTGCAGCACACCTGCTGAGTAATGTTAACAGAAGGGGAACCATAAATCATATAGATCCATTAATAGCAATGGAAAAATGATGAAGTATAGCCAACTGAACAAGTAGATTCTGCTGACAGTTGAGATGTGATGAAGATTCTGTGAGAGACGTAATATAGGAAGAACATCCATGTAAAAAATAACTCAAAATGGGCCAGTGGTGGGAATTTTCCACACAGTTACTTGATCTCCATTATAATTCTAAAGTAGATCCCAATCACTGTGATGGGAATTATATCAGGCACCCATGCAGAAAGAAAAGTCTTCCAAAAACATGTTATTGCCTTCTGAAAAATTGGCATGGTATCAGTCAAGGCAGTTCAGAATCTTCTTGATCCCTGTAAGAGTTTCTTAAATGTGGCTGGCTATAGCTGAAGAGTATTTGTTTGCTTTCATAGCCAACCATTCTTGTTAGATTTGGGAAATTCAGTAAGCTCTGACTGTTCATAATTCAAAATCTTAGTGACACATTTTTAGGTTTCTAAATTAGTTTTATGAGGCATGTGATAAAAAAAAAATTCAAAGTCTGTTGAACACTTATGGTGCTCAGTCAACTCTGAATATGACCTGTAAGAAACAGTAGAAACAAAATGACATCGAGTAACCCATTTTTATTTCATTTTTATTAAAAGAAAAAGAATGATTAAACCAGTGGGAACCATAACAAGCCACTAAAATCTTTAAAGAACTTTTTATTCATAAAGTTCTGTCTACTTATTTTATCAGATGTGATTGAGGTGCAAAATTTAGATTAAATAGAATTGATTTTCTTTTAGCATTAAGAAATATATTTAATATGTTACAGTCTGCTTTCAGATGTGTGCCTTGTTTGTCCTGATAGCACATCCTGAGTGAAGATTATTTTACTACCAATGGGGGGGAAAATGGAATCTTATCAGTTATGCCTAATCGTTACAGAAAACTAACAAATATTTTAGCGTAGACAAATTCTGTCATGGAATAGCATAACTTTCACTTACTGAACATAATGCATATTTCCCCTTGCATCCATGCCTTCATACAGCAGTTGTTAAAAGTCCATCCACATCACACATTTAGGGTGAAGTTCATTTTTTAGATACAGAATGTAACTCTCATATCCATAGCATCTTTTTAAAGATGTATTTATTTTTAATTATGGATGTGCTGGGTCTTCATTGCTGCATGCAAGCTTTCTCTAGTTGCAGAGAACAAGGGCTACTCTCTAGTTGTGCATGGGTTTCTCATTGTGGTGGCTTCGCTTGTTTCAGAGCATGGGTTCTCGGGCATGTGGGCTTCTGTAGTTGTGGCTCACAGGTTCTTGAATGCAGGTTCAGTAGTTGTGGGGCCTGGACCTGGTTGTGCTGAGGAATGTGGGATCTTCCTGCAGCAAGGATAGAACTGGTGTCCCTTACGCTGGCAGGTGGATTCTTAACCTCTGGACCATCAGGGAAACCCTATCCATCAGTTTCAGTTTGGTTGCTCAGTTGTGTCTGACTCTTTGAGACCCCATGCACTGTAGCACGCCAGGCTTCCCTGTCCATCACCAACTCCCGGAGTTTACTCAAACTCATGTCCATTGAGTTGGTGATGCCATCCAACCATTTCATCCTCTGTCATTGCCTTCTCCTGCCTTCAGTCTTTCCCAACATCAGGGTCTTTTCAAATGAGTCAGTTCTTCACATCAGGTGGCCAAAGTATTGGAGCTTCAGCTTCAGCATCAGTCCTTCCAATGAATATTCAGGACTGATTTCCTTTAGGATGGACTGATTGGATCTCCTTGCAGTCCAACAGACTCTCAAGAGTCTTCTCCAATACCACAGTTTGAAAACATCAATTCTTCAGTGCTTAGTTTTCTTTATAGTCTAACTCTCACATCCATACAAGACTTGATAATTTCACATTATTAGGCATTCATGCCTGATCTGAATAAATGATTCATTTTCCTTGCCATCTAACTGAAAGCAATATCTTGCCAGGTAGCAGAAGAGTAACCTTGGCCATGTTCTTGTTCTGCCTATGCAGAAATAGTATTGTTTGTAATCCAAGCTTCTATCTTCAGATAATTTATTTCTCTCTGTCTCTTTTGTGAGTGTGAATTGGAATGTAATGGCATTGAATAGTGTGATATGTAAACCTTGCCTAACCAGGCACACGCAGACTAGCAGACTTTGCAGCGTGAGGGTGTCTCAGGCACAGCCTGTGCCACTGTAGAATTTTCTCTCCTATCAGGTACTTCTGTGCTTTACTGACATACAGTCAATGTGCCCACAAAGGGTTAATGCAATTTCATTCTCTTAAAAAAATAATTTTCATAGTGTTATTTAATAATATTTTCTTCCTACACCCATTCTGGAGACAACCAAATTATGGAATAAAGAAGCAACTAATTGTCATCTCATCTTTTGGCAGAATAAGATTTAGTTGTGTTGGGCACATAGGCAAGCATCATGGATTTGAAAACTTAATACAAAAACATTAAATCATGTCTGGGCACATGGTTACTGAGTGGAACAGCAGAGCACCCTGTGAAAACACTTATCATAGTGCTGCTTTTTTTTCTCTTTATCCCTGGCTGTTTTTCCAGCATCTTCCCTCATGAAACCCAACCCCAAGATTCAGAGTCCAGTAAGGCTAGTGATTCCATTATTTATATACTGTATCTCTAATTCTAGCAGAGCATATCATAGATTTTCAGAAGATCATTTTTGAATTACTAAACATGTACAATCAAGAATAGAAGTACTTGGGACTCCAGAGAAATGTGTACCTTCCCTCTGGACAAGTGTGAAGAGGAGAATTGGAAAGCTCAAGTGAGATGAACAGGAATTATATGAAAGTCTCACTGAGGTCTGAATGTTAGTGGCCTTGCCAAATATGTGTTGAAATTTTAGTGCCTAATGTGATGGTATTAAGAGGCAGGCCTTTGGAGGAAGTTTAGATCTTGAGGATCGAGTGCAATTAATATTCTTATAAAAGAGACCTCAGAAAGCTCCCTAGCCCTTTCCATGTGACGCAACAACTATGAACCAGGAGGTAAGCCCTTGCCAGCTGCCACAGCCAATCTGCCGGTGCCATCATTTTAAGACTTCCCAGCTTCGAGAATCTGAGAAATAAATATATATTGTTTATAAGCGACCCTGTTTGTGGTATTTTGTTACAGCAGCTCAAATTGACTAAGACAGGCCTATGAAATCATGGAAGCTTTCTGCAGCTTTTCCTTTTCATGTCTTGGCACCTCTTTATTCTATGAAAGACCTGAAGGAATGTCGAAAGGAGTTTCCATTATCGTTTTTTATCTAAAAGACAGCTTTGGCATTTTCACTTAATGTCTATAAAACTGCTCTGGAGAAGTACCATGTGAAACACAGAGATTAGTATTGTTAATTTAATGCAGTGAGCTTAGAGTCTTTATAAGATACCATCTCCTTTTGAACTTTATGTTTAAATCAGTAGAGACCAGAACAGAATTTTTTTCCCAAAGAATATTAACTTTGCTACTTCATATGTCAAGCAAATAGAAAAGCCAGAGAAAATACAAACACTTGGGCTCTAACATTGGCATAAATTACACTGATATATGGGAAAGGAGGCCTTTTTTGATTTGTTTTTTTCTCATAAACTGCTGGGGAAATTGGATGAACTTGCTCTATAGATAATGGATACAGTAATGCGGAGAGATGATCTGTTGCAGTGATGCATTTGCAAATGCTCTAATGAGGTAAAGACCAAGCTTAATTGATGACATGAAGAAAACAAAAGTTATTATGGACAAAATACCATATATCTTATCATCAAGCTGTTCCTCTGAATAGAGAGAGGCAGTGTTACCTCAGTGCGTTATGCTCTCATCTTAAAAAAGTAACAAAGCTGAGACATTCCAGTTTTATTTTTATGCATTCCCTTTGAAAAGTACTCTCTTGTTTTGGCTCCAAGAAAATGTTTGAAAAGACTGTGATATTCTCCTGGAGGCAGGAATGAGTGCCGTGTAGGTACAGTCAGAGAAATGCTTGGAGCAAAATGTCGGCCAAAGAAAATAATGAGGCTTTTTTGTCAATGATCGTTTTGACTTGTGAGTATCTTTACTACATACATTTTAATAAATTATCTTTTATTTACATTTTGCTACAGCTGATGTTAAAGTTAGTTTTTACCCTCCTCATTTATAATAATTGAAGATGACAAAAGACAAAGGGACTCCATGTGTGGTTAGGGGCCAGATCAGGACTTCAAGGCATATGCATAGTTTGCTGCAACTGAGCTCATACATAGGAAATAAAGACCTGGATAACTCAGGTCTTCTGCATTCAGCATCCCTGCACAAGTTTTGCAACATGGTTAATCTGCCTTTATGATTTACCTTCTTGCCCATTGCAAACAGCAATTCATAATGCCCCTAAAAGAAATTTCATTATGTGAAGGGTCATCAGCTAAGTGCCTGTTTGTCTAGTGGATACTCCACTTTAAATTTCCATATTTGTGATTCTTCTTAGTGTCATGACATGTTTTTGGCTTTCATTCCAATGAAAAGTGAAAGTGTTAGTTGCTCAGTTGTGTCAGATTCTTTGTGACCCCATGGACTGTAGCCCACTAGGCTCCTCTGTCTGTGGAATTCTCCAGGCAAGAATACTGCAGTGGGTAGCCATTTCCTTCTCCAGGGGAACTTCCTGACCCAGGGATCAATAAGGCTTCTACTAAGAAAGTGTGCATAATTATTTAAAACATGGGAGTAGGGGAGGGGCAAGACTGTGAAGGAAAAAGCAGTAGTGACCATTCTTCAGCTTTTCCTGACTTCTTTCCTAGTTTGCAATTTTATTTTTAGAGTTAGGTTTATAACTGTACTACCTACTATAATATGTTCAGTCCCACACTCTTGTTTTTTATGCTTTCTCTTTCCACTGTCTCTAGTACTGAGGAAAAAAAGAGAATTAATGTTGCTCTGTCTTAACCAGAGAGGCTCAGGACATGGAAGAGTCTGTGGAAGTTTATAAAATTCTTACTTCAGATCCTTTACCTGAAATTTGACAGTACATTGGCTAATCAGAGAACCAGTAATAGATTCTTAAAAGAGTGATTTTTCCTTGCTGAAAAAATAACAATGGCAGTGATTGATTGAGGTCCTTTCTATTTTATTTAATATTCACCAAAAAACACTATATGTAACCATTAGTATCCAGCCCATGCTATAGATGAAGAAAGTAAGCATCAGTGTGTTTAAGTCAAGATCTTCCAAGGACTAGAGAGCTGTGTCATGTTCATTTGTGTTTGTTTTTGTTTTTTTTTCTGACTATTAAAAATTTAAGAAATACCAAATAGAGTCACAAAAGTCATTATGAAATTTTGAAACTATATAACAAAATAAAAATCTTAACAGAAAAACAATGCAAAAAAGTTTCTAATGCACAAAATCTTCACAATGTGCATGTTTTAAAAATTAATCCATAGTATATTATACATGGCATGGTTAGATAAAGGAACAGGACTTATATTTATATTATAAATGTCCTTTTTTAATCTCTTATGTGTATCTCTGAGAAGCAACTAAGATACAGGGGATTAAGTAAACTGCCCTTAGTCACACAACTAGTAAATAACAAAGCCAAAAGATAAACTGAGGTGTCTGACCCCAGAGTCTATGCTTTTAATGGCTCTGCTAGACTGTTTGCCCAGGTAGGTTTACATCTGAACACTTTTATTCACCGTAAGACTCTTCAAGCTTTTAGATAGCAAGAAGATGAAAAGAAGTATTTTTTTGGATTAAATATATTATGAGAATAAGTATGTTCTCAGTTTCCTACCATGTCTGTGACTGTTTAAGTACTAGATTATAGAGGACACTTCTTTTGCTTTTAATGACCTCTGTTTCTTATTTACAGGTAGACCCACCAAAGAGCATTTGTGGGGTAGTTTACATGTGACCAGTGTGGTTTAGGAGCACTAACCAATGGATAGAAATCCAGAGAAGCTGGGCTCAAATCTCATTCTGGTGTTCTGTGCCTTGGATTTCTTACCTGCGAATAGTGGTGTTGTAGGGAGAAGGAAATGGCAACCCACTCCAGTGTTCTTGCCTGGAGAATCACAGGGACAGGTGGGCTGCTGTCTCTGGGGTCGCACAGAGTCGGACACGACTGAAGCGACTTAGCAGCAGTAGCAGCAGGGAGATTTCAGAAGCTGAATAAATGTTTCTATCAATAACACAGAGACATCGGTGTATTTGATGTCAAACTCTTCTGGAATGGATTTGGTCAGAGGTGGTCCCAAAGTGTGTGTGCAAGTACCTGCAGGAAGATTGGTGGATTCTAAAGGATCTTTCAGAAGTGAAGGGGTGTTAATCTCAACTAAAGGTATTAGGCCTTAGCACAAGCAAGGTCATGATCCCAGGTTCAAGATCTGTATGACTCAATTAACAACACCTAGAAGCTATTTATAAGACCAGTCCTGTGCCATTGAAGGCATACAGAAAGCAGATACAATAGCTTTGATGTAATCCTGGCTGCCTCTGAGTAGACAGGATATATCAGCCATCTCAGTGCTCCCAAATTTTCACACCTCCCTCTCCCCTATTCCCTACTGTGGGCCAGGGTCAGCTTTTCATAATTGAGACTGTCATGAAACTCCACCTTACATTTCACCAAAAAGGTTTTAAAAAAGAAGGTGGCAGTCTCCTTGATAGGATATGTATTTTTAATGTCACCCGTGTATACTTTATTTTTTTAAAAGGATCAAGAATAAAAATGAGTTTCAAACTACTTTTGACAAAGACACATTAACAGTTTAAAAAACTCATTTAAAATCATTTTATAAGTCTTGATGAGAAGAATTGCTTTATCCTTTTCACTGATATTTCTAAAATGGCCCCCACTCTAGGTCTTAACCTTCTCCCACTTGCCTACCTCAAATAAGATTGTTTTGAAACAGTTCCTTGGTAAATAGCTATTATAGTAACATTTTTAAAATAGTCAATATGTCTCTTTTTCATATAGTGTTAATTATCAATTTAAAATACATCTACTTTGTGTTTGGCGGCTGCATGGTGCTGGAGCAGTGGCTGCGCTGTGCGGGAGTGGTGAGCTGTGATCATAGCAAACACCCTCTTCCAACAACACAAGAGAAGACTCTACACATGGACATCACCAGATGGTCAACACCGAAATCAGACTGATTATTTTCTTTGCAGCCAAAGATGGAGAAGCTCTATACCATCAGCAAAAACAAGACCAGGAACTGACTGTGGCTCATCATGAACTCCTTATTGTCAAATTCAGACTTAAATTGAAGAAAGTAGGGAAAACCATTAGACCATTCAGGTATGACCTAAATCAAATCCCTTACGATTATACAGTGGAAGTGAGAAATAGATTTAAGGGACTAGATCTAATAGAGTGCCTGATAAACTATGAACAGAGATTCATGACATTGTACAGGAGACAGGATTCAAGACCATCCCCAAGGAAAAAAAATGCAAAAAAGCAAAGTGGCTGTCTGAGCAGGCCTTACAAATATCTGTGAAAAAAGAGAAGCCAAAAGCAAAGGAGAAAAGGAAAGATACACCCATTCGAATGCAGAGTTCCAAAGAATAACAAAGAGAAAAAAAAAAAACAGAGATAAAGCCTTCCTCAGTGATCAGTGCAAAGAAATAGAGGAAAACAATAGAATGGGAAAGACTAGAGATCTCTTCAAGAAAATTAGAGATACCAAGGGAACATTCATGCAAAATGGGCTTGATAAAGGACAGAAATGGTATGGACCTAACAGAAGCAGAAGATATTAAGAAGAGGTGGCAAGAATACACAGAAGAACTGTACGAAAAAGATGTTCATGACCTAGATAATCACGATCGTGTGATCACTAACCTAGAGCCAGACATCCTGGAATGTGAAGTCAAGTGGGCCTTAGGAAGCATCACTACGAACAAAGCTGGTGGAGGTAATGGAATTCCAGTTGAGCTGTTTCAAATCCTAAAAGATGATGCTGTGAAAATGGTGCAATCAATATGCCAGCAAATTTGGAAAACTCAGCAGTGGCCAAAGGACTGGAAAAAGGTCAGTTTTCATTCCAATCACAAAGAAAGGCAAACTACCACACAATTGCACTCATCTCACACGCTAGTAAAGTAATGCTCAAAATTCTCCAAGCCAAGCTTTAGCAATACATGAACTGTGAACTTCCAGATGTTCAAGCTGGTTTTAGAAAAGGGAGAGGAACCAGAGATCAAATTGC
This sequence comes from Bos grunniens, assembly GCF_055505025.1. NCBI lineage: Eukaryota > Metazoa > Chordata > Mammalia > Artiodactyla > Bovidae > Bos > Bos grunniens. Next base: position 77,258,396 of record NC_141170.1, read on the forward strand.
CAACATCCACTGGAGCATCAAAAATAAGAGAGTTCCAGAAAAACATCTATTTCTGCTTTATTGACTACGCCAAAGCCTTTGACTGTGTGCATCACAACAAACTGGAAAATTCTGAAAGAGATGGGAATGCCAGACCACCTGACCTGCCTCTTGAGAAACCTCTATGCAGGTCAGTAGGCAACAGTTAGAACTGGACATGGAACAGCAGACTGGTTCCAAATAGGAAAAGGGGTATGTCAAGGCTGTATATTGTCACCCTGCTTATTTAACTTATATGCAGAGTATATCATGAGACTTGCTGGGCTGGAAGAAGCACAAGGTGAAATCAAGATTGCTGGGAGAAATATCAATAACCTCAGATATGTGGATGACACCACCCTTATGGCAAAAAGTGAAGAAGAACTGAAGAGCCTCTTGATGAAAGTGAAAGAGGAGAGTGAAAAAGTCGGCTTAAAGTTCAAGATTCAGAAAACTAAGATCATGGCATCCTGTCCTATCACTTCATGGCAAATAGATGGAGAAAAAGTGGAAATAGTGGCAGACTTAATATTTTGGGCTCCAAAATCACCATAGATGGTGACTGCACCCATGAAATTAAAAGACACTTGCTCCTTGGAAGAAAAGCTATGACCAACCTAGACAGCATATTAAAAAGCAGACACATTACTTTGTCCACAAAGGTCTGTCTAGTCAAGGCTATGGTTTTTCAGTAGTCATGTACGGATGTGAGAGTTGGACTATAAAGAAAGCCGAGTGCCAAATAATTGATGCTTTTTGAACTGTGGTGTTGGAGAAGACTCTTGAGAGTCCCTTGGACTACAAGGAGATCCAACCAGTCCATCCTAAAGGAGATCAGTCCTGAGTGTTCATTTAAAGAACTGATATTGAAGTTGAAACTCTAATACTTCGGCCACCTGATGTGAGGACCTGACTCATTGGAAAAGACCCTGATGCTGGGAAAGACTGAAGGCAGGAGAAGGGGACAAGAGAGGATGAGATGTTTGGATGGCATCACTGACTCAGTGGAGATGAGTTTGAGTAATCTCTGTGAGTTGGTGATGGACAGGGAGGCCTTGTGTGCTGCATTCCATGGGGTCTTAAGGAGTCGGACATGACTGAGCGACTGAACTAACTGAACTTTGTGTTTGATTTTCTTTTTCAAATAGCCCTTACCCAATTATTAGAGCTACTGCTTAAGTTTCTCATTGAATATACTAGGGGATTTTGTATTTCTCCTGCTTTTTCTCAGGTGTAACAACTGTTTATTTGTGCAATACCAGCTTGTATCTTTTCCTTGGTTAATATTTTAGTCCTTCTGTAGGTTCTGTGTATGGGATCTGTGGTTCTTGAGAGTGAACACATGTAATTGCAAAGCTGTTACAATCATTTTTATATAGAAACAATTATTTTAGACCACAAACCAAAATTACATGAAGATAATGTTATGTGGGAGGCCTAAGTTGAAAGAAATAGGGTCCTAATTAATGCTGCCTTTGTGCTATTATCAGTTTTCTGGGTGGATTACATAATGCTACATTTATAATGGGAGAGAAGTTCCCAATGCTGTTTAGCAAGTCAGTTTATAGGCAGATGTTATAGTGTGCTATCTTTCAGGCCAGTGGGCAACAGTTATTTTATTCCATGGTGTTACTGGTCAGGGAAGAATATATTTTGTGGATTTTAACAGGAGAAACACTGTATATTCAGAGAGTAAAGCATGTGACTTTGGAAAAATTTTTATGGACAGAAATAAACAAAAATGACTATGTAGAAAAAACAAAGAGCAGCTGTATTTTTCCACGACTGGAAAAGGTTTTAAACAAAAATATAACAACTGTCAATGTCTCCCCAAGCTCTATAGGCATGCAGAGTCAGAGATATCTCAGGGCATTCCCACCTCTGCTTTCTGTTCTTTTCAATTTCAGGATGAAGGTGACAGGGTGTTTAAAATACCAGAAGCAGTCACACTCTGGCTAATATACGTTGGTCCGAAAGAGGAAGCCCTAGCACACTTCTGAAAGTGAGCTTCCGACTTCTTTCTGAAGTGCCTGCAGACTACTAAGACTGTGTTATGTCACCCCTCCCAAGATGGGAGAGTTCTCCTTCACAGCTAGAAAGGCTCTCGTCAGCCTTAAGTTCAGACCTAAAACATTCATTTTTTCCCCCCTTGAGAAATAAAGGCTCTCAGTAATATCTTATACCAAAATTGTTTGATATATTTTCCTTTGCCTTTTGGCACTGATTTAAAGGTAGTATTGCATATCTGCTACTTTCTTTTTGTTGTTGTTATTTTCCTCTCAACATTCCAGGGCTATCAGTTGAGTAATAAGGATAAAAAGAATCTGTGAAGTGTGGTGTACTAGGAGGAGAGTGGGGGTTGTCAGAGAATAATGGATCTATTAGTAACTTGGGGTCAGTTTATTTAGTCACTCTGAGCCACAGAGTTTTCACAGAAAGGACCGATTTGATAACAACAATCTCACAGAACTGGGTTGCAGTACAAGTAAGAAAGTGAGAATGCTATGTAAATGAGAATAATGAGTATTGCTATTATGTTTTCATCTCTACAGCCACTACTGGAAAATGGCACTAGGTTTCAAGAATAGGCCTTATTTGGACTTCTGGCTAGGGACTGCTTGAGCAAGTTAGGGAAGTGGTTGGAGAACGAACCCTAAGCACAGTGAGCCAGCTCTGACCTCTGTGTCCAAATTGGTGGTGCTAGCCTCTTTCCTTCTGCTGAGTTGTTTTGTTTTGTTCTTAATGTCAGAAGCAGAGCACACCAGTTCACTGTGGAAATTCCTCTGAGCTGTGCATACTCCCGTCTTCTCCAACTGTCCTCGGTAACTGTCCTAACCCATGATTCCACATCTTCAGGGAAGTTTTGAAAAGATGTGTGGGCAAATCAATAGAAAGTTAAATACTGTTATGTATGCTGCTTGATGTGAAATGCTCCTGAATGTATTAATAGAACTTACTTTAAATGGAAAGTAAAGAGTTATATAATAGGGTCTAAAATATACATAAAAATCATAACATAGTTAGCTCAACCAAAGTTTATTGAATATTTCTGATATGCAGGGCATTTGGAGTAGGTAATTTAAGAGACATGAAGAAGAATAACATGTCCATACCTGCTTTTTATAGCTTACAGTCTAGATGAGGGGATGAAGAGGTATATATAAATAAGGACAATATATACAAGGATTGTATTTGATATGATATAGGGGGATAGAGAGGGTTTTGAGGTTATTTCTTAGTAAAATTTCCCTGGACTTTTAAAAAAAGATACATCTTAGATGAGTCTTATATGCTGAGTAAAGATGAAGCTACAGAAATTCTAGTTAAAGGGACTAGCCCAAGAAAAAATTTGGTGGCAGGAAAGGACAGCTACAATAAATAAAGTGACTAGCCTGAAGCTAGAGTATAGAGTAGATAAAAGATGAAAGAGAATGAAAACAAAGTCTCTTTGCTTTTTTAATTAGATTACCCTCATTAATTACTTAATCTAATACTACCTCTAATCAATCATATACTGTCATTAGCTTACAAATATAGAAACCAGAGCCCAAGGAGATTAATTCATCTATCTGAATGAAAACAACTAGCTAAAACATTTAGGATATGACATCCTAAATGTTAGATGTTAAACATCTAACATCAGATTTTCTTCTGTTATAGTAAACATACTTTTTCTGCAGTGGATTTGCAATAACAATAGTAGTACCAAATATTGTGACTTATTTAGTCCCTACTGGGTGCCACAGTTTTCCTTTTTTTAAAGTACATAAAATGTAACAATTATTATACAGATATCCATGTGCAGAAATTAACTCAGAGAATGTATTTGATATATAAAATAATGGAAGTTAAGATTGAAAAAAAGAAATATAGATAGAAATGGGATAGGTTTCAATACTTGGTAAATTTTTCTAGCTTTCTCAGGACTAAATGAAGAAATGAAAGATCCTTAGTAAAATTTTTTAAATGGATTAATATTCAGAATACACAAAGAACTACTAAAATTCAATAAGAAAACAACCTGATTAAAAGTGGGTCAAAGACTATAATATTCAATAGATACCTCATAAAGAATATAAACAGATGGCAAATAAGCATATGATAAGATACTCTACATAATGTTACCAGGGAAAGGCAAATTAAAACAACAATGTGATACCACTAACACCTGTAAGAATGGCCCAAACCCAGAACACTGACAACATCAAGTGTGGGCGAGAATGTGGAGCAACAAGAACTCTCATTCAGGGCTGGTGGAAATGCAAATGGTTCAGACACTTTGGAAGACAGTTCAACAGTTTCTTACAGAACTAAACATGCTCTTACCATGCTATTCATCAGTAAGGATCTTTGGTAGTCATCATCCTTGGTATCTACCAAAAGGAGTTACAGACTTATGTCTATACAGAAACCTTCACATGGATGTCTTTAACTGCTTTATGTATAAACATCAAAACTTGGAAGCCATCAAGGTATCCTTCTGTCGATGAACAGAAAAGTAAACTGTGGTAATCAAGACAATGGAATATTATTCAGAGCTAAAAATAAGTGAGCTATCTAGCTGCAAAAAGACATGGAAGAATCTTAAATGCATACTACTAATTGAAAGGAGTTGATATTAAAAGGCTACATATTGTAAGATTCTAACTATATGACTTTCTGGGAAATGTAAAACTATGAAAACAGTAAACAAATCAGTACCAGGGATTTGGGAACTAGGTAGAGATGACTAGGCAAAGCATAAAGGATATTTAGGGCAAATAAAATGCTCTGTATGGTAAAGTAGATATATGTGTGTCTATGCAAACCCACAGACTGTACAACACCAAAAGTAAACTGTAATGTAAATGATGGATTTGGGGTGATTATATTGTATCAATATAGGTTCATCACTTGTAACAGAGGTAGCACGCTAGTGGGGGCTTTTGATAAAGAGGGAGGCTATGCTGTTTGGGGGGTAGACAGTATATGGGAAATTTATTATTTTCTAGTCAATTTTGCTGTGAACCTCTAACTGTTCTAAAAACAAGTCTTAATTTTTTAAAATGGAATTAAAAAGTGATGGTTGAAAGTTGAATGGAAGCAAATTTCAGCCACTATTCAGGTTTAAAATATGTTTAAAAATTATCTTCCTGTCTTAATATGATTAGGCAATGAGATGTTCTGGTAAAATAAATGTGTGCACTAGTGCACTAAAATGTCAATCATACACAGATCATCAGTTTTTAAAGAAAATGTAGTACATTATTTTCTCCATAACCAGTTTTTGAGTGCCAGTTGCATACAAATTACCCAGAGTTTAAAGTATGGTAAGCTATCTGGCCTCCTGAGGATGTAAGATCTTAGCATTTCTGGAAGTTTAACTTCTGATATCCATGTCTTTATCTCAGATGTAGAATGAAAGTGAAAGTTGCTCAGTTGTGTCCGACTCTTTGTGACCCCACAACTATCCAGTCCATGGAATTCTCCAGGCCAGAATATGGAGTGTAGCCTTTCCCTTCTCCAGGGTACCTTCCCAACCCAGGGATTGAACCCAGGTGTCCCACATTGCAGGCAGATTCTTTACCAGCTGAGCCACAAGGAGAGTAGGCTCTCACTAAAAGTCATTGATTGAATATATCAATGAGTGGGTGAATCAATCAATCACTGATTCTAATGATTATCATTTGCTGAATAGCCATACTTTGTTCTCAGCTTAAGATGAGGTATCATCAATACCTTGGAACATAAATATGTTATTATCTTTGCTGAAAATTATATTTTAGACAACTCCATTTTATATTTCTGTAGTTACCAAACCAATTAAATGAATTCATAAAAGACGCAATGGTAGATTTTTAAAAAAATTATTTTTATCTAGTGTATCATACTGATGAAATGTTCAGGCTTCCAAGAACCTTAGATTTGACTTAATATTAAATCAGCAGTATTTTTAAACTATTTTAAGGCATAAACTGTCATATGTGTTATTAGTCCAAGCTAAAATGTCTAGATGATTCCTATTTTTACTTAGGTTCATATTAAATATTAATATAAATATCTGTATTAAATATAGCATCCAAAACATTTATATGATATCTTTTTTTTCACTGAAAAATTAAGACATTAGGTAAATAGGTTTTATTCCATTTCTTACATCCACACTTCATTATATTAAACTACCCAACTGATTGCAAAGGAGCTAAAGTTAAATTTTCCCAGATAGATTTTCAGGTGAAATTTGTGAAGCTAATCTAATAATCAGTGGACTACTTTGTAAACTGCATATAAATTATGCATATAATTTTGAGAGACTTTAAACTGGTCTATTTACTGATTCAGTTTTTTCAATAGGATACATTTGCACACTGAGTGTTGTCATTCCACACATTACTAGCCTCTTATTGGAGAGCACTTATAGAATCATGAAAGTATTAAAGCTGTGAGAAGGTCACGATGCAATACAGGAAGGGAATATAGGCCTGTTACCCTCAATCTGGTGCTCATGACACTCTGCTGCCCCTCCTTCCCTCCCAAGACCAAAGTGTGTTATATTAAGAATGCATATTATGTGATACTCTGGAGCTTTGTTATGTCTTCCTGTGTCTGATATAGCACTGGTTACATTATTTAAGATAAAGTAGTGAATTCTTCACGTTAAATAAGCTATCTACTTACCTCCTATAGACATAAATGTGTTTTATGAGATTTTTAAATGTTTTGCTTCTGGAAAGCCTATTTGGTAGTAGGAGGAGTTTCCTTGTTTTCAGTATTTTTCTCTGTAATTGTGTATCATAACTAAATGATATTTAAAGATATTTGATGACACCTTAGTAACACTGTGCTACAGATTAATCAGACTCAAATTATGAGCAAAGATAAACCAGAAGAGTTTCTGAAGGATCTCAGATTTCACAGGCTTGTGTACCAAAGATGACATACTGGCTTATAGAAAGAACCCTCTTCAGAGTTTAGTTATTCTCTTGTTACAGATAGGTCCAAAAGATAAACTTTTATACTTTTGGCCCTGTAGACTAGGAAAATAAAAATATAGCCTAAATGAAACATTGATAATACTAAGTTCATATATTAAAGACAGTTCTAGTTATGATAATTATTAAATAATGAGTATCTAGGTACCAGTCATGAGTCAAGCACTATCCCAGGTGTATCTCTAAATCCTCACATCAGCTTTACAACCTAAGAATTGTATTTTGATTTTCAAGATGAAGAAATGAGGATTAGATCATTTTTGCCTCGCTTGAGATCAATCACAAAGTGTAGAATGTAGAAAGGGAGTTAATCTGACAACAGACCAGTAGATCTGTTATCGCAGCAAAGTATGCACCAGAAAATAATAAACCAACACAGGTAATAAACTAATACTCATGAGCAACCTTAATTTTCTTTAATTAAAAAACAGATTAAAAACATTATGAGAGAACTAAAAAGCAAATGATCACTGAGCAGGTTTAGGAAAACTCAGCATTGCTATCATTGTATTATGACTGCTGAATGTGATTTATATTTATCTGATATTATTCATAATATTAGCTGAGATTCTTTAAGCTACATCAGGGAAAGCTTCTTGAAGGAAGGGAAATAGTAGCACTGACCTGAGTGATTAATTAGCCAATTGTACAGGGTATGGGAGAAACAGGGATGCAATGGTTGAGGGAGTGTTCTAAGTGTGGAGAAGAGTGTGTACAAAGGCACATAGATAAGAGACTGTTATGGGTTGAATTGAGTTCCCCAAAGTCATATGTTGAAATCCTAAGTTCCAGTACCTTGGAATGTGACCTTATTTGGAAAGAGGGCCATTGCAGATGTAATTAGCTTAGATGAGGTCATGTTGAAGTAGGGTGGGCCCCTAATCTAATATCACTGGTGACTATATAAGGGGAACTTAGAATTCGCCTGCAATGCAGGAGACCCCGGTTTGATTCCTGGGTCGGGAAGATCCATTGGAGAAGGGTTAGGCTACCCACTCCAGTATTCTTGGACATCTCTTGTGGCTCAGCTGGTAAAGAATCTGCCTGTAATGTGGGAGACCTGGATTTGATCCCTGGGTTAGGAAGATCCCCTGAAGAAGGGAAAGGCTACCCACTCCGGTATTCTGGCCTGGAGAATTCCATGGACTGGATAGTCCATTGGTCACAAAGAGTCAGACATGACTGACTTGCACTTTGACTAGACAGAGATGCGCACAGGGAGAACGCCGTGTAAAGATTTATGCAAAGATAGGAGTGACGCATATGGAAGGCATATAACACCAAAGATCGCCAGAAGGTAGGGAAGAAGCATGGAATGGCTTCTCACTCACAGCCCTCAGGAGGAGTCAGCTAGGCTGATGCCTTGATCTTGGACTTGTAGCTTCCAGAATTGTGAGACTATAAGTTTCTGTTCTTTAAGCCACACATTTGGTCATGGTAACTGTAGCAAACTCATACAGAGGCTAAGAGGCATGCCATTCAAAGACATGCAGTTTGGATCATGACTCTCAGTCATTAAAAAAGGGGAAACTGTTCTCTAGTAACAGTTTCTCTGTCTCTGAGTAAGATGGCAGAGAAACACTCAAGACCTTTTAAAACATTTCCATTCATAATGATCAATATATTAAGAATATATTGTAGGGTTATAAATTATATGCTATGAGCTATTAAATTCAGTTAATAACCATATAACACTGTGTTATGTGCTTGTTCAGTGAAGAAGTATTTGGCATCTATGATGTTCCATGTTCTGTAGGATAGTAGTCAAAAGCTTGGACTGTCGACAGAACTATGTATAGAGACTCCACATTTTAGGATGTAGATTTTGGAACATATACTGCCATCTGGAATATCAATATCCTGAACAATTTCCCAAGGGAGAGGAGATGTATAGATATAACTGAATCATTTTGCTGTACAAACTATAAGAAACACAATACTGTTAATAATACGCTGATATAAAATGAAAAGTTAAAAAAAAGTTTACAGTAATAGCATGTTTATTCAGTTTCATGTTTCCCAGTAAGGCTGAGCACTGAAGAATTGATGCTTTAGAGCTGTGGTGTTGGAGAACTCTTGAGAGTCCCTTAGACTGCAAGGAGTTCAAACCAGTCAATTCTAAAGGAAATTGATCCTGAATATTCATTAGAAGGTCTGATGCTGAAGCTCCAGTACTTTGGCCAAGTGATGCAAAGAGTTGACTCATTAGAAAAGATCCTGATGGTGGGAAAGTTTGAAGGCACGAGGAGAAGGGGATGACAGAGGACGAGATTGTTGAATGGTATCACTGACTCAATTGACATGAGTTGGAGCAAGCTCCGGCAGATGGTGAAGGACAGGGAACCCTGGCATGCTGCAGTCCATGGTGGTCACAGAATCAGACACATCTGAGCAATTGAACAATAGCAGCACTATAATAGAGCTGTGCTATTATTATTGTTACTGTTATTTTTGTTATTTTGTAATTATTAGAATGGGGAGATGTTCATTTTATTATCCCATCCCTTTATGCTCCTGCCTCTCCCTGCCTGTGAGATGTATTGTCAGTTGCTGGCTGTGTTCCCTGATTCCTCATTTCTGGTTTTTGATGGGGCGTGATGATCAGATGGCTGTGATTAGTTCTCTGGCGCGCGTTTCAGATTATCTATTAAGTAGCCATCTTCTCAGCCACTGAGGCATATGGTCAGCACTTCCAGGGCTTGAAATAAATCTGCATCTTAACATGTGGAATTTTATTATGCACAAGAGAGCTCACATGGGATCTAATCTTGTTATTTGTTATGCTGCACACATCTACATATGCATTCTGGATACAATCACGCACTAAGCCCCAGGCCTTCCCTTTTATAACAATGCATAGATACTCTGGGTGAGAATATTCTAGGCAGTAGCATCAGCCCTGAACTGTGCAGGGTGCAGGAAGGGAGCGAAGTGTGAGGAGTAATTTTCCCTTCCTTCTTTTGCATGCTAGTCATTGCTTTTTTTTTTTTTTTAATCAAACATTTATTTAGCACCTACTATGCACCAGCTCCGGAGAAGGCAGTGGCACCCCACTCCAGTACTCTTGCCTGGAAAATCCCATGGATGGAGGAGCCTGGTAGGCTGCAGTCCATGGGGATGCTAAGAGTCGGACACGACTGAGTGACTTCACTTTCACTTTTCACTTTCATGCATTGGAGAAGGAAATGGCAACCCACTCCAGTGTTCTTGCCTGGAGAATGCCAGGGACAGGGGAGCCTGGTGGGCTGCCATCTATGGGGTCGCACAGAGTTGGACACGACTGAAGTGACTTAGCAGCAGCAGCAGCATGCACCAGCTCTTTTCCCAGGTATTTGGATGGTGGTGAACAAGATGGCACTGCCTTGGATGCAAGGTACTTGTTAGAAGAGATCATCCCTTAGTGCTAATTAGGAAAACACACATCCTTTCTCCAGGCTGACTAAGCTGTAAATCAGGATACCCGCCATTGCAAATGGAGTGTGGAATGGATTTCAACTTGCTTCCTCTTGACTAGGTGTCATTGGACTAGGCACACGATTCAGGCAATTGAACCAACAGTTCCTAAAGAGCATGCTCAGCGGATAACAAGCAAGATGGCTATGGAATGCTCTGAGGACTGCTTGGTTTAGGGGACACGTGTGTTTTGGAGACATTTATTAGATTTCTTTCTGTACCCTCTAACTAACTGACTTCATTATGTGATTGAGTAGACAGTATTGGTTTATCTGCAGTACTTAGTTGAGCAAGTATATCAGGTTTTAAACTTTAAAAATAACTGTTCTTTATTCCAATATTTGTTTTTCTTGTGTTACTGTTCTAGAATATAAGTAGAAAAGATTAATGGCAAATACGATGTTTGTTTGTGGAAGTTAGCTCAAGAGTATTTTTCCCATATCAATAGAAACTTCTTTGAGTCTCCAAAACATGGACTTTTAATTTTTTTTCCCCCAGAAATGTCATGTCATCTAAGCTAATAACAGCACCAAAACCAAAAATACAGGCTCTGGAAACAGAGATATGGATTTGGATTCTAATTCCTCTGCCTGCTTGTTTTGTTACCATGGGCAAGTTGCTAATCCTTTTAGAGGGCTGGTAATAATACTACATTCTTTGTGAGGATTAAAGAGAGAATGCCAGTGAAGTGTGCAGCACAGCCCCTGCACATAGTAAATATTCAATAAGTGGTAGCTGTTATTGCTGATGCTGCTGGTGCTTTTTAAAATTCAGAAGGATCTGCAACATGTAAACGAGCACTGCATATACCAGAACAATGGGTTCTCTGTGTATCTAAATGGAATACATGTGTGGAAATAGGTGTGATAAGCCCACTGTTTTGCACCTGGACAGTTGAGAGCATGTTTACTTTTATGACATTGTAAAAATAATATTGGCTAATGCATATATGACTGTGCCACACCCTTTGCTATGTACTTCCTATTAAGAAACTCATAGCATCCTTCTAATCCTGTGGGTAGATTTTTTTCTCTTTTTATTATTATTTATCTGTTTGTTTTTAATTGAAGGATAATTGCCTTATCATTATTGTGTTGGTTTCTGCCATACATCAACATGAATCAGCCATAGGTATATATATGTCCCCTCCCTGTTGAACCTCCCAGCCAATCCCACCCCACCCCTCTAGGTTGTCACAGAACTCTGGTTTGAGTCCCCTAAGTCATACAGCAAATTCCCACTGGCTGTCTATTTAACAGGTGGTGGTGTATATGAACATGCTACTCTCCCCATTCATCCCACCCTTTTCCTCCTCCCCTTGCCACCCCGTGCCCATAAGTCTGTTCTCTATGTCTGCGTCTCCATTGCTACCCTGCAAATAGCTTCATCAGTACCACCTTTCTAGATTCCAGATATATGTATTAAACTACATTATTTGTTTTTCTCTTTCTGACTTACTTCACTCTGTATAATAGACTATACGGTCATCTGCTGTGGGTAGATTTTATTATAACCATTTTGCCGATGAGAAAACTGAGACTCGAAGATGAGGTCTGTAGCTAATAAGCTGCAGAGGTGCAATTGCAACCTAGGCAATCTGCTCCAACTCAAGTGTTTCTAACATCAATGATATTACACATTTCATTGATAAATAGTTTAAACCTATACATTACAATACACAAATGTGTGTATTTGCCTAAAAATGCTAATGCATCATGACACTGTAGAAAAATCTTCCTCTATTATTCTCTGAGGTCTGTAGCCACACTTACACTTTTCCGTCACAGGCTGAATTATAAGACACATCATACGCAAAATGAGATGCAAAATGAGATGCTAAATTGAAACCTTTCTCTGTTGCCCAGCAATGGATGATTGTTCCACATTGCTTGAGTTAAGCATATCCTTAGGCATTATTCTCCTTGTTTACTTCCTCTCACCCTGACTCAAGTGACTTGTACAGCGGTTCTATATCCAATTACATGTCATCTCGTGGCAGAAGGATGGCATTAATATGGATTAATTATATTCTGCAAGCTCTTTCGTGATCCTTGCCCTTCAGTGCTGAATCAAATGATGTATCAGTTAGAAACTTGTGCCTGGCTGCATTTAACAGAGATCTCACTACTGTAGCTTCCAAAGTAGGCGTTTATTTTTCTCACAATTCAGGAAGTACAAGAGTACCCTGTCCAGTATTAATGCTACAGATTCTTAAGTCCTCAATGCCCCTGACTCCTTATGTCTTCCACACTGCCGTCCTTCATTTGTGTCTTTTCCTCTTCTAGTTGATGCCCCCAAAGCAAAAAATGGCCATTTCATCTCCTACCTCACAAACTCATTCTAGACTGGGGAATCCCAAGTACTTACCCTGACATCTTTTGGACAGAACTATACCACAAGGACAGTGGATCAATGAGGCTGGCCAAAACAAATCCAAGTTCTATTAGTCATAAGTATAAATGTAAAATGGGCAGCTGGCAGTGTCTGCCATAACTGAAAACTCATACTGCAAAAGTGATTTCCTACTAAGGCATATGTGATATTCAGCAACCCATATGTATTGTCTACTGTGGGTCTTGAGGTTTACATCAGTGGGAGCATGGCTCTCTTCCCTTAAGAAAACTTGCCACCCAAAAATTAGATAGATGTGCAAGCAAATAACTACAGAGTGCTGTGCTAGAGGCAAGTGCATTGGAGCTTTGAGTTATCAGTGGTAGGACAGAGGCATACAAATTTTAGTTCTAATAGTCAAATATTAAGAGTAATATGAACACTGATGCTAGCAATAATGGCTGATCTTTATTACATATTAACTAAGTCAGGCATTAAAAATTATTTATGTTATATAATATATATATAATTTTATATATTCTTATATTTAGGGTACATATATATTGCACACCGACTTTATATGTTTTTACAGTGAAGTTATGTGAGGAAAATGAAGTTGAATAACTTGCCCCATGGTGAAATAGCTAGTGAGTTAGAGAACTGGGATTCCAAACCTAGATAGTCCTGAGCCCTGTTAATCTGTTAATCTGCAATCCATAGTGAGGATACTGAGGAAGCTCCATTTAGCTATTTTCTGGTTGTTTTTTTTTTTTTTTTTTTGGTTTGTTTTTTGTTTTATTTGATTCTTTAAAAAAATCCAGAATTTTCTTTTGATATTTCCAATTGTGTTGAACCCTTTAATTCATTTAGCATTCATCACATTTCATAACTTGGTTTTACCCAGGATTGTTGGGGTTTAGCTCAATCACCCAATTGCACAGAAGGATACAGGCTAGAATCTTTTCAGGTAGGGAATGTTAAGTTACACATATTCATATCCCTCTATTATGAATAGAATACTTTTAACAATGTCATTACTTGGTCAAAATATCCTGTTTTAACCCTTAATCTTAACTAAGATTCTGTCCTCACTCCTATTTTCAGAGATGCTATCTTGCTGCCATTTCTGGAAAGCCCTACTAAAGATAACAGCTAACTTGTCTTGGCTTATGCCCTGGTTTCATGATGCTCCATTCAATGCCTTATGTATTTGGCAGAATTCTAAGATGACCCTCCCCGCAAAGACACACACCTTTATATAATATCCTTCCCTTGACTGTGTGAGGGACCTGTGATGATGATGTCATATCTCAGTGTCATTTCCATAATTAGGTTTTGTTTTTTTAGCGTAGTTAACTTTAAGAATGTGCTAAGTCACTTCAGTTGTGTCCAACTCTTCATAACCCTATGGACTGTAGTCCGCCAGGCTCCTCTCTCCATGGAATTCTCTAGGCAAAAATACTGGAGTGGGTTGCCATGCCCTTCTTCAGGGCATCTTCCTGGCCCAGGGATCTAACCTGTATCTCTTAGGTCTCCTGCATTGGCAGGCAGATTCTTTACCATTAGTGCCACCTGGGAATCCCAAGGAGATTACATTAAGCGGTGGTGGTTTAGTCACTAAAATGTGTCCAACTCTTGCTACCCCATAGACTGTAGCCTGCCAGCCTCCTCTATTCATGAGATTCTCCAGGCAAAAATAATGGAGTAAGTTGCCATTTCCTTCTCTAGGGGATCTTCCCAACGTAAGAATCAAACCCTGGTTTCTTGCATCTCAGGCAGATTCTTTACCAACTGAGCTACAAGGGTCTTACATTCAGTGGGTCTAACCTAACCTTTAAATCACAATAACCTTTAAAGTCAAGACTCTTTCTGGCCATAGAGATTTGAATGTGATAGGAATTCAGTGAAAGAGGGATTCTTCATTGCTGACTTGGAAGATGGAATGGGATGCATGGCAAGGAACTGTGGATGGCTTCAAGGAGCAGAGAGTGCCCTGTGCTGTCAGCCTGGAGAAAAATAGGATCTTGATCTTTTAACTGCAAGGAATTGAATTCTACAGCCACAGGAGCTTGCATAAGGACTCCAGGCTGGAGATAATGAGAGAGCCTGGCTGACACTATGATTTTGGCCCTGTGAGACTATTAGCAGAGAACTTAGTTATTCTGTGCCTGGACTCCTGAGCCATGGAAACTGAGAGATAACAGTTTCATGTTGTGTTAAGTTATTAAGTTTCATGTTATCTGTTATGCAGCAAAAGGTAGCTTATACATCTAGGCTTTAGTTTCAGACATTAATCTCTTGCCCTCACCTTAAAGGTTCACAAGTAGACTAACTCACCCAGGTTAGCTTCCCTGGTGGCTCAGAGATTAAAGCGTCTGCCTCCAGTGTGGGAGACCCGGGTTCAATCCCTGGGTTGGGAAGATCCCCTGGAGAAGGTAATGGCAACCCATTCCAGTACTCTTGCCTGGAGAATCCCATGGACGGAGGAGCCTGGTAGGCTACAGTCCATGGGGTCGCAAAGAGTCGGACACGACTGAGCGACTTCACTTTCACTATTGGCTTTGCTCAAACTATCCTGAAAGTGAAAGTCACTCAGTTGTGTCTGTCTCTTTGTGACCCCATGGACTGTTACAGTCCACGGAATTCTCCAGGCCAGAATACTGGAGAGGATAGCTCTTCCCTTCTCCAGGGGATCTTCCCAACCCAGGGATCAAACCCAAGTCTCCAGCATTGCAGGTGGATTCTTTACCAGTTGAGCCACCAGGGAAGCCCCATACTATACAGTGTACCCAAACTATACTAAAGGCATTACCGTCAAGGTGAGAAATAGGGTCCCATACCATAAGTGTTTTTATTTTTATTATATTACAATTTGTACTAGAAAGATTTTACCAGAGTTTTCACGTATCACATACCTTTTACCACTCCCTACTATGACTACCAAAATATGAAAACAAAACACCATCTGATACACTGATTAAAATTCACAGTTTAGTGGAACAAGGACAAAGTCCAAGGTGAAAGAAAAATTTTCAAATGCATGATTAGTTAACCCACACACTAAGGGTTTTCCAAGAAGTGAGAGACACAATTTGATGCTCCTTTTCTTGCTGGATGCAGTACAGATGCTGTAGAGTGTGTTAGGAAGGAAAATGCTTTTGCTGTTGGTTTCTACTACAAGGCGCACTCTAGCAATCTCTTTTAGTCTTTATTAACATATGAAGATTGAAGGGTTAAAACATGGTAGACATCATTTGTCCAGAACACACAATGGTTTTGCATGGGGAGGGAAAGGCTAAAGATTCGTGGTTGTGTGCATTTTTGGTAACTGTTTGCAAAGTTGGAATAAGGCACCTGCCTGCAATAAAATATGACCCTCACTCACTCTTGTAAATTGCTTTTGCCCATTCACATTTAGAGGTCATTAATCTTGTTTCCCTTTATGGATGGACATTCAGCACATTCCCCACAATTGATTCAGCTCTATAGTTCAGAGTGGTATAAAAAATTCACAAAGTGCTGTTGGAGAAAAATGTTGCAAAGGTACAAATAAGAAGGGCTATTCTTTATCTTACCTACAGAGAAACATAGGCATATGCCAAAGGGGCTTTGAAAAGGATCAAAAAACAAGACATAAATAACCAATGAATAATCATAATTTTTAGCCTAGAAGGGACTTTTTCAGGCCTACACAGTATAGGAACTTCTGTTTACATAAATGATAAGAAAATAGTCCTATAGCATATGCTTGAAAGCATCCTGAATGTAAGGGAACTAACCAGCTTATAAGACATCCCATTCTTTCTATGATTCCTTTACTGCCCGAGAGAGAGAGAGATGCTTACTTTGAACATACTTACATTATAGCTGTCATACTTTGTTATATTTCTTTCTCATTTTTGTCTCTTCCTTGAATCTTCACTAGATGGTATTATATGTTGAATGTTTGTAGGCACTTAGTGTATTTTTTTAATGTAAGTTTCAATGAAACCGTGGTTTCATTGATGGTATTCCTAGATACTGTCTCCTTATCACTCACATGACTTTAAGAATGATAGTAGAAAATTAGCCCTGTGTACATGAGGAGCCTGGTAGGCTGCAGTCCATGGGGTCGCGAAGAGTCGGACACGACTGAGCGACTTCACTTTCATTTTTCACTTTCATGCACTGGAGAAGGAAATGGCAACCCACTCCAGTGTTCTTGCCTGGAGAATCCCAGGGATGGCGGAGCCTGGTGGGCTGCCGTCTGTGGGGTTGCACAGAGTTGGACACGACTGAAGCGACTTAGCAGCAGCAGCAGCACATGGTTCAGGTACTAATATTATTTGCATGATCTTTTTTTTTTGTTGTTCTGATGTGTTTCCTCCAGCCCATTCCAATACAGTTTTATAATTATCTCTCTAATATACCTGATGCCTAATCAGAAATAAATGTGAGTTATGGTATCTGGTTACCTAGAAACAAAGTGTTTCAGCCTTAAATGCAAGCCATTAAGCCAAGGTGGGGGGCTGCAACCTCCTGTCTTTCCTTATGTTCATTTAAATTGATTAAGAATGTTAAGACATTATTAAATCAATACTGAAAAAAGATCTGGAGTATATTAATTACAACTAAAGTAGCATTTCATAAAGTGTTTAATCAGGAAGGCAGTATATGTCACTGAACAAACACAAGGAAGTTTAAAATCATACCACAAATGTTTGACTTCCTGTGATGTACATGAAGACAGGGTTTGTCTGTCTTCACGGATGTACATGGAAAATAAATGTGATAAATATGACATATACCCATACTTTACTATGTAGAGTTAGGGCAATTAATGATTGCCATGAGTTTTTTTCCTTGAAATGGTCTATGTGTAAATCAAAATATTGGCAAAAAATTATTCAGTTTTTAATTTTTTATTGAATTTACCTGTAATTTCTGCTCTTCATGTTAGAAATTGATGTGAACTGTTGGCATCACACATTTGTGCTTCACACCTTGGGAATAAGGAAGGTGTGTCTGGTGGCTCTTTCCACTGCAGGTAGGGTATCACCATGCATATAAACTGCATCTTCCCCATAATTTACAAAAGCAGAGAAATTACTGAACCATTTCTAAAGAGCCTCAGATAGTTGCAGAATCTCTCCTATCCAAAAGGTAATATTCAGTATAAGTTCTTACCACTGCTTTGCATATTTAAATTCTCATTTTTAGGTGATAAATTATAACATGTGTTGCCTACAAAAAAATGTGACATTACAGCATGATAAAGGAGGAATGGCTTGAAGAATTAATCTTTTGGAATATATTTCATAGGGTTTTCTTCAATTATTAGAGATTTTTCAGGGATTGGGGATGACGAGATCAATGTATGCATCTGTTGTGGTAACGATACCACTCAAGGGAAATGCCTGAGGAACAGAAGATGGCTTTTTTGGTGTGAATCTTGGTGTGGCTGAGTGAGGTGCACAGATTGAGAGCCAGAGCTGAAATGCTGAGAGCAATTAGAGAGATTTTTAGTCTGTATTTTGTGCAGGTGAAGGTAAGAGAAATGAAGAGCCAGCTAGAAGATGGGGGATACTGACCACTAGAACTGAGACCTTAAAGAGGAATGTGGTGATTCTTTTCTATAACATGTAATGTGAACTTAAGAAGATTTCTTCTTTTCATGAGTTTTTCAGTCAGCTGTCCACTTCTTACTAGTCATTTGTAAGATTATATCATTTTGAGAAAATAGAATAAAATGAGGATTATGATCTAAGGCTCTGATAAAGAATCTGCCTGCCAATGCAGGAGACACAGGTTCAATCCCTGGGTTGGGAAGATTCCCTGGAGAAGGAAATGGTGACCCACTTCAGTATTCCTGCTTGGGAAACCCCATGCACAGAGAAGCCTGGTGGGCTACAGTTCAGGGGGTCACAAAGAGTCAGACATGACATAGTTTCTAAACAACAACAACAGGCACAGAGTAGAGGTCCCTGAAAAGTGCCCACCTTTATCCTTACCCCATCGAAATCAGGATCACATATTGTCCTCACATTTAGATCAAGATAGAAGAAAATGGAGCTTCCCTGGCAGCTCAGTGGTAAAGAATCCACCTGTAATGCAGGAGATGCAGGTTTGATCCCTGGGTCAGAAAGATCCCCTGGAGGAGGGCATGGCAACCCACTCCAGCATTCTTACCTGGAGAATCCCATGGACAGAGGAGCCTGGAGGGCTATATAGGCTTGCAGCCCCCATAGGACCACAAAGAGTTGGACGTGACTGAAGTGACTAAACATGCAGACACGGGAGAAATGGATTGATAATTTTGAAAAAAAAAATAATTATGAGAGTTTTATTCTTACGGGAAAGAAAAATTATGGGAAACATTTTTCCTGGAGAATTGTAGAAACATTTATGTATATTCTTCAATGCAAAGTATGTGTGGATATCTGTATTGTGTTTCCACATGACATGGTTAAACTAAGGCATGATTAAGATGTAAAACAAATAGCAGCTTAAAGAGAATTAGATTGAAAGACAGAGTTAATATTAAATGTGTTTTTACATTTTTCTCTTAGAATATACTTTACAATTCTGGAGCATCTTTAAATTGCTTTTTTTGTTTCCATTTTATTTTGTTTCTCCTTAAAAATTCCCAGCTCTTTTGATTCTAAACAAATTGGAATGAGGAGAAGAAGTTGGGAGAAAATGAAATTGCAAATTTAACCTTTCCCATCTCACGGGAGACTGTGCCTTTTCAAGGAATGATTCCCCAGTTTGCCATTCAGTGAGAGAATAAAGTTGTTTACGTTTAAAGCAATGGGCAATAGAATGATGATTGACTTATAATCAGTAACTTGTGTTAAGTAACTTTATATCCGGTGTGGGAGGGAGTGTCACTCAAAGGGAAAGTGAGGGCAGTCACAGCTGGACAAACAGGAACATGTCACATATCATATTACCATGTCCCGTGCCCTTGTAGTGACCACGGTGCTAGGCACAGTGTTGCATATCTAGCTTCTTCAATGACTGTCAAGTTGAAACTATCTCATTAAAATATTGTTTTTTTAAAAAGAACATCTGATGGGAAATATAAAGTTGTCTTTGGGGATTATTCCTACAGTAATTTAGCGTAAGGATTCAGTATTCCTAATAATTGTACAGATTTACATTGTGCTTCCTTTTACTTTTTACTTATGCCAACTTGTGCAACAACTTAGATTCATTAATGAGATGGATAGAGCTATAGAGGAGTTGGACTTAGCTGGAGTAGGAGGGTACATTTAACAAGATAGCAAGAAAGACACTTAACCAGATAAGATGCTCTCTGGGCTGTTAGAACTAGATTGACAACTCAGGGAAATTGGAGTTCAGTTCAGAATGGGCAATATTTTAGAGACTGAAAGTGGGCTTCACTGCTGGCTCAGTCATTTTAGAGATTAATATACACAAGTCCCATTAAGGGATTATGATGTAGTCCTTAATAGATTACCAACTTGATGGAGCTATCAAGAAAAACAGCAGATTACAGTGATAAAGATCATGATATGAAGCTGCTTACTAGAATACAAAGCATTATTTTATATGGCTGGAAGAATGAGAAGAGGCTTCATGGAGTAAGTAAATTTGCCATATTCAAGAGATTGAATGATAGTGCAACAGATAGAGAGAAGGGGGATTTGAAGTCATGTGGAAACTGACAGCAAGCCACAGGCATGTTTTAATGCAAAATTTTATGGCAGAAAGTGAAGAAGAACCAAAGAGACTCTTGATGAAAGTGAAAGAGGAGAGTGAAAAAGTTGGCTTAAAGCTCAACATTCAGAAAACTAAGATCATGGCATCTGGTCCCATCACTTCATGGCAAATAGATGGGGAAACAGTGGCTGACTTTATTTTGGGGGGCTCCAAAATCACTGCAGATAGTGATTTCAACCAGGAAATTAAAAGACACTTACTCCTTGGAAGGAAAGTTATGACCAACCTAGACAGCATATTAAAAAGCAGAGACATTACTTTGTCAACAAAGGTCCGTCTAGTCAAGGTTATGGTTTTTCAAGTAGTCATGTATGAATGTTAGAGTCGGATTATAAAGAAAGATGAGCACAGAAGAATTGATGCTTTTGAACTGTGGTGTTGGAGAAGACTCTTGAGAGTCCCTTGGACTGCAAGGAGATCCAACCAGTCCATCCTAAATGAGAGAAATCCTGGGTGTTCATTGGAAGGACTGATATTGAAGCTGAAACTCCAATACTTTGGCCACCTGATGTGAAGAGTTGACTCATTGGAAAAGACCCTGATGCTGGGAAAGATTGAGGGCAGGACAGAGGATGAGATGGTTGGATGGCATCACCGACTTGATGGACATGAGTTTGGGTAAAATCCAGGAGTTGGTGATGGACAGGGAGGCCTGGCATGCTGTGGTTCATGGGGTCGCAAAGAGTTAGACTCGACTGAACTGAACTGTATAACCAGAATATCTGAATTAATGATCTCATCATAGAGTCTTATGCTTTTATCTTAGTACACAATGGCAAAATAGTTCGGTAGTTGTCATCTTTACTGCCCATGACAGAGGAGCAGTCTCTGTTTTTGAAGAAGGCATGTTGGCACACTTAAGTACGAGCCTAGCAGATCATCCCAGGCAACGTGAAACAGTGGCAGACAGGCTTGGGACCTGAAAACAGCATGGGGAAAAAGGCAGATTTAAGGTCTCAGATTGTAATCTGTCGCACATCAGAGCATGACAGGTCTGCTGATCCCAGCCTGTGAGCTCTTGGACTCTGTTTTGATTCTAAATAGATTTCCTGTGTTGGACATGACTGAGCAACTGAACTAAACTGAGCTTTCCTGTGGGCACATTGGCATTTCAAGGTTTTTGTAACAGAGTCAAAGTGCACTGGTGTCTCAGATACTAGATATTCTTTTTTTTTCCCCTAATTTTTATTGTGGTAACTTCATCAACATTTTTCTAGTTGTCTTAATAATTTCATCAGCCTCTCAAAACTTCAGTTTTGCTTTCTTGTTTGTTTTTTGCCTTTAGCATAGAAGGTAGTGTTAGACGGTGGTAAAAATCTTAGACCTTGGCGCTAGACTGTTCTGGATGTGAATTTGGCCTCTACTATTTAGAATCTATGACTTTGGCAAGGTACTAAGTGAACTTGATGGCCAAATTTTATTAACTTGTATTAATGAATTAATACAATGGTTAAACCCACAGAATTGAGAACGAGTCTCTGGTTTGAATTTCTGCTGCTTACTAAGTATATGACTTGGGCAGTTTATTTAATTGCTCTGTCTCTTTGTTCATCTCCAAGTTGGGGATGATAATGGCTATCTTGAGGATTAAATTTAATAGTATGTTTAATATACCTCAAAACTTCCTGGCTTGTAGTAAATATAAGCATGCTTGTTATGCAAAAGATATTTGATAATTATTGATTATTATGGCTTTAAGGATTGTTTTTGTGAGTAAAGAAGAGTAATATTAACACAGTATCTGGCATATAGTAGCATTCAATAAATGTTAGCTGTAGTACTGTAGGAAAATTTTAATATTTAACTGAAATATTCTCTGAGTCCACAGTCTCAGAAGACTATTAGTAAATTAATTACCAATTAGCATACTCAGCAAAATGAATTGTCTTGGCCAATTTATATATGATCTTTGTATTCTTATTCCTCAAATCTTAAGATGTTTAAAGGAAATATAATAAATCATAGGATTCAAAAATCAAAAAAATAAAGTATCTTAAAAATACAAGTTATTATTCCATTTTAAAGACTAAAATCAAAAGACAAAAACAAAAAGTAAAATATAAAACAACTTAAGACCCACATAGTTGGCTAAATCTACTAAAACAACTCCAGGACAATTTACAAGATCAACTGAAGATTCCAGAGTACTCAGATATTCTCACAGTAAACCTAGGCCTTGACCACATCTGCAAAGCAAAAATAGTGTGGGTATCAGTACAGCTTTGAATGTGGATATTCTCTACTGAATTTATGTGCTGCAACCTCATCAGCTCTCAGATGTGAAAACGAAGGCTAAGAAATGGACAGTCTTATTGCTAATAAGCATATAATTTATTTGCTGTTCAGACCTGGCTTAAACCCAGGCCTCACTTCTCCCAGTATACCTCCCTTCCCATTGAACAAGCTGCACTTCCCATAAGCCTAGATCTTTCAGAGTTTACTCATTATATGTTCTATAGCATGGGTTGGATAAGAATTCTATATTTATTTATCCCATTAGAATTCGTCAACCCCATTTTGTCCAAAAGTAATATTAGATTTGATTTGTGATTTATCAGGCAGAAGTTCATTCTGCTTCTGTATTTACTATTCTGGAATCCATAGTGACCCTGGATCTCTGTAGATGGTAATTGCATTGCATAGATTCAGTTCATGGAGATACTGGGAAATGGAAAGATTATAGCGTTCAATAGTTCTTCCAATATTTTTTTGGTTTTTAGAAACCAGGACAGAATCCTTGTGAAGACCCATACAGCTTAGAAGTCTCTTTTCTAATACTTACATTTAGGGGAAAATATTTTGATCATTTTATCATATGACCCCAGTGTCAGAACAGCTGTGCAGAAGCCCAGACCTGTTGCAGAACCTTCACTTATTCTGGGCCCTGTTCAAACTAAAAAGTCATTTAGTAAATGAGTCAGAGTTACACACCCAAATCAGGAACATTTTACCTCTGAAATCCAAAGATACCCACTAGGCAGAGATTCTAGATTTAATGTTGCAGCTCAGAGAATTGGAGAGAACTCTTAACAGTTTGTTTGATTGCCTGTTGACTAAAACATGGACCAAAATGTGATCCTCAGTAAAATTAACTTAAAACGCTAGACCTGCTCTGATATACTATAGGGGAAGAGATTCAAAGGTTTAAGAAGGTAGAAATGTTAAAGTGGGTTTGTCACTTAGATCTACTCATCCATCCTAGGAGGGTCCATCAGGGTTTAATTATGACTGTGAGAAATAAATTTGTGAGGGGAGTACCAGCAATCTTGAAGAGCCCTCTCATAACTTTTCTCTGTAAGCCAGAAAACACCATGTGAACTGCTACTGCTGAATTGGGAAACCAAAATGCAGTGGAGGGGAACACGTGTTCACCCGGGGCAGATTCATGTTGCTGTATGGCAAAACCAATACAATATTGTAAAGTAATTAGCCTCCAGTTAAAATAAATAAATTAAAAAAAAAAAAAAGGTAATTGGATTCTAAAGTGGCAGAGGCAAATGGGAGTGCTCAGTTGCCCAAGGCAAGGGAGTGTGGTTACCATCATGAAAATCAGAGTCAGAGCAGTGATCAGAGTAGGCAGACTCACAGATACCTACCTGACACTGGCTTGTTGATCACGGTGTTTGTAGAAGTTAGAAAGTGAGAAGCCTGCTAAATTCTTACTTGATTGAAATGGAAGAGTTCTAGGACAAGTGAACAAAAGTCTAATGTGAACCATTATAGAGTCATGGACCCTCCAGTCAATTCTCAGGCTTGAGCCAGTTTACAGAATCCCTTGAATGAAGGGGAGGCTGGATCCCCTTGAGAAAGGATTCTGCCCTTCTACCAAAAATGTTTGCTTTTAATCTATCTCCCATCCTTTCCCAGAGTGATTTGGATCTTTTACCAAGGTAATTGTGTGTGTGTGGCGGGGGCGGGCAGTGGGGGGAAAGAAAGAGATCTTCCAGGGATTCCTGAGGACTGGCTATGAACTGACACTAATTTCAGGAGACCCTAAAGGTCTCTTCGGTCCCCCAGTCATATTAAGGGCTTACGACGAATGGAGTTTTCACTCAGGCCCATCTCATAGAGAGTTCAGGGGGTCCTGAAACTCATCTTGTGGTCTTTTCTTCAGGTCCAGAATAAATGCTTAGAATAGGCATACTCAACAACCGGCAAAATCCCCAAATTTGAGTCAGGTGCTGTATTTAACTCTCAACCCATAAACTAAGGAATGACACAAACATTTTCCCATTTATGTATAATGGGATTCACAATATTTTTAAAGTATATTCAATTCTCAAATTTCTTATAAAGTTTCCTAAAATTTGATTGTGTTATCTTTGAACAAGAAGAAATTTTATTGATGATTTATCAATATCCTTGTCAGATTGATGTTTCTTCATTTGCAATTTTGTCTAGTTTAGGAAGGAGAATTCTAAAGTTTTGAGATACAATATAAAAAAAAATTTGATCAAAGGTAAATCCTCCTCAAAATTATTTAATGATATAGATTGCCTCTTGTACTGACATTTATATACACTTGTTGATTCTCCATTTCTTAGGCATTTCCTATCCTATTATCATGTTTCAATCTGATTATTGCTATTTTTCAGCTCTCAAATTAGCTTTGCTGATACTTTTCTTCAATTGAATAGTTAAATATGATTTGAACTCAATGTGATTAAGTCTAATGGATTGCATTTCCTGATGCCTTTGTTTGATTGGCAACATAGAGAAATAGAAATAAATGTAGTTGATGGAAAAATTCAATCATTTCATATCCTGGAAAATCTTGAACATCCAAGACTTCTTACGATCTCATTTCTTGGCAGTAGTCCTGTCAAGGGCTTTGAATTCATGTACACATTTATATCACATTCTTTTAAAACCCAATTAATCAGCAGAATAATTTATATCAGTGCCTAAAAAATCCCATGTAATTATTTTGCCTTTTTTCTCTAAGATAATCCTTCACTCAATATTAACCAGTTCATCAATGAATTTAGGGTATTTTTTAAAAAATGTTATCAGAACATACTGCTGCTGCTGCTGCTGCTAAGTCGCTTCAGTCATGTCCGACTCTGTGGGACCCCATAGACGGCAGCCCACCAGGCTCCCCCGTCCCTGGGATTCTCCAGGCAAGAACACTAGAATGGGTTGCCATTTCCTTCTCCAATGCATGAAAGTGAAAAGTGAAAGTGAAGTCGCTCAGTCCTGTCAGACTCTTCGTGACCCCATGAACTATAGCCTACCAGGCTCCTCCGTCCATGGGATTTTCCAGGCAAGAGTCCTGGAGTGGGGTGCCATTTCCTTCTCCACGGGAATACCTTATATGCTCATACTTTGCTACATTATTACAAGTGACTTCTCTTAAGCCAAAAAGAGTCTCTCTGGAGGATCTTTTCTTTCAAGACTTACTCTCTCTCTCATGTTCGCACAATGAGACATCGAGGCTGTGACAGAAAATATGTGTTTAGATGGAATGTTTCTATAAAATGTACAGCAGATGTATTTGGCTGTCAAAGCCTCAATTATGACAAGCTAGAACAGAGTTTCCAAAATCCAAAGTGCAAGAATTGAAATATCTGGTGCCCAAGGAATGTCAGTTGTCTGGGACTGTGTTTGTATTTGTAGGAGAGGTTGCCAAGATCATGTTGCAGTTTGCCTTGTAGAGTTTTCACTCCTGTAATAAAAATATGGAAACATTAGAAATGAGGGAATGTTACAGCACTCACTCTCTTTTACATGGTTACAAAATTTTGTATTTCCAAAGGATGCCAAAAAAAAATTATCTGAACAGCCTGTACCAAGTACAGCCAGAAAAGAAAAAAAAAAAAAAAATTGAACCTGGGTAGTGCGTTGAAGGCCATCTAAAGCAAAGGCACAAATCTAGAACACATTTGGAGTTGCTTTTAAATTGCTTTTAACTGCATGCTGACTGTCTCTTGGGTTGCTGATGAATATCATTGGTCTCAATGACTGATCCTAATTGGAGAATTTATTACACAAGTATCCATTAAGACATGTGCAATTCTGCTCCCTGTAAAGCTCTTTTATCCTTCTAGAAAGCATTTTCTTTGACAATTGAAATGGACCTTTTAGTTCAGCTAAAGGATCATTAGCATCTTTTGAATCTCCAAAGGCATTGGTGTGTTATGTTGTCTTATGGTTTGGGGAATAGTAGGACAGGAAGAGAAGAAAAAAGTGTGAATTTTCCTCTGTGTTTTAACCCCTGATTGGTGTAGAGGAAAGAACATGGACATTAAAATTAATAAGCACTGTGTAATGGTAGTTAAAAACTTGAAATTCTGGCACTGGACAGTCTCGGTTTGAATTGCTGTTCAGCCACTTACTACCTGTGTGTTTAATGAGACAGCCCAGCTAACTTGCTTAGCTCAGGGCTTGACATATCAGAGATCCATGTGGACAATTATTTATGCTGTTTGAATCTCAGTTTTAGCAATTACTGAGTGAACTTCCTCGAAGTATTTACTATTTACTTCCTTTTTCTTAAGTTTAAAAATGAAGATAAGAATGCCCATTGAGTGTTAAAACTGCAGAACCATTGAGTGTTAAAACTGGTATAAATTGTCAAGAGTTTGACATTTAGTAACTGATTTATATACACTAGTTTGCTCCTTTCTTTACTGCCACTTCAGTAACAACAACAAAATAACAATAACCAGAGCTATTATTAAACACTTTTCAAGTGTCAGTCACTGTATATCCTACAAAAAGACAGTCACTCACCATTGCTTTGGTACGAAAATGATGCTATGATTCAGTGGTACAAATTCACAGTTTTGTCAAATTTCTAGGTTGCTATTTTGTTGTTCAGTTGCTCAGTCCTGTCTGACTCTGCAATCCCATGGAGCACAGCACACCAGGATTCCCTGTGCTTCACTGTCTCTCTGAGTTTGCTCAAACTCATGTCCATTGAGTTGATGACACTATCCAACCATCTCATCCTCTGTCGCCCCCTTCTCCTCCTGTCCTCAATCTTTTCCAGCATCAGGGTCTTTTCCCATGAGTCAGCTTTTTGCATTAGGTGGCCAAAGTATTGGAGCTTCAGCATCAGTCCTTCCAATGAATATTCAGGGTTTATTTCCTTTAGGATTGATTGATTTGATCTCCTTGCTGTCCTAGGGACTCTGGAGAGTCTTCTCCAGCACCACAATTTGTAAGCATGAATTCTTTAGTGCTCAGCCTTCTTTATGGTCCAACTCTCACATCCATAACTGACTACTAGAAAAACCAGAGGTTTGACTAGCTGGACCTGTATTGGCAAAGTGATGTCTCTGCTTTTTAATATGCTGTGTAGGTTTATCATAGCTTTTCTTCCAAGGAACAAGCATCTTTTAATTTTATGGCTGCAGTTACTATCTGTAGTGATTTTGGAGCCCAATAAAGTAAGTCACTGTTTCCATTGATTTCCCATCTGTTTGCCATGAATTGATAGGACTGGATGCCATCATTTTTTTTTTTTTTTTGAATGTTGAGTTTTAAGCTAGCCTGTTTACTCTCCTCTTGCACCTTCATCAAGAGGCTCTTTCATTCTCCTTTGCTTTCTGCCATTAGGGTGATATCATTTGCATATATGAGATTATTGATATTTCTTCTGGCAATCTTGATTCCAACTTGTGATTCATCTAGCCCGGCATTTTGCATGATGTACTCTGCATATAAGTTAAATAAACAGAGTGACAATATACAACCTTAACATACTCCTTTCCCAATTTTGAACCAGTCCATTGTTCCACCTCTGGATGTAACTGTTGCTTCTTGACCTGCATACAGGTTTATCAGGAGGCAGGTAAGGTGGTCTGGTATTCCCATCTCTTTTAGAATTTTCCACAGTTTGTTGTGATCCACACAGTCAAAGGCTTTAGTGTAATCAATGAAGTAGAAGTAGATATTTTTCAGGAATTCCCTTGCTTTTTCTATTCTCCAGGCAAGAATACTGGCATGGATTGCCATGCCCTTCTCTAGGGGTTTTCCTGACCCAGGGATCAAACCCAGGTTTCCTGAATTGCAGTCAGATTCTTTACCATGTGAGCTACAGGGGCTTCCCATGATCCAGCAGATGTTGGCAATTTGAACTTTGATTTCTCTGATTTTTCTAAATCCAGTTTGTATATCTGGAAATTCTCAGATCATTGTTGAAGCCTAGCTTGAAGGATTTTGAGCACTACCTTGCTAGCATGTGAAATGATCACAATTGTATGGTAGTTTGAATATTCTTTGGGCATTGCCCTTCTTTGGGATTGCAATGAAAATTGAACCATTCCAGTCATGTGGGCACTTCTGAGTTTTCCAAATTTGCTAGCATATAGAGTGCGTTATATTAATGGCATCATCTTTTAGGATTTGAAATAGCTCAGCTGGAATTCTGTAGCCTCCGCTAGCTTTGTTTGTAGTAATGTAGTAACTAAGGCCCACTTGACTTCACGCTCCAGGATGTCTGGTTCTAGGTGAGTGACCACACCATCATGGTTATCCGGGGTTGTTATTGTTTAGTGTTAAATAATTTGTAGCTTTTGCTTTGGACCCATGTATAATGGTTTCCATAATACTATTTCTTATTTGCTCATCATGAAGTCATCAGTTATTTTCTCTTTGTCAACTTCTGCTGGAAGAAAAAGTAAGATTTGATCTAAAGACTTTACTGAAGTTATGTACCTTTCTGGGGTTCTCAGATGAACTTTCTACCTCTACAGAGGGAGTTCTTTAGTAGAACCTGGAGAATTTCAAAGAGAATGTCAGTGTTACATCTCATTGTCTGCTGCTCAGCAGGAAAAAAATATAGACCCTATACCAGAAGAATAAGTAAAATCTACAATATAATGTTTCACTTTCAGGTGCTGCCTGGGCTCTTGCAGCTTTTCAAATAGGAAACCATATTAAATCCTTATGGATAAGTACTTCTTTCACTGTTTTCAAAGAATAGTTTTAGGAAAATATTACTTTCTCATTTCTTGGCAATAGTTTTCTCAAGGACTTTGAATTCAAGTTCGAATTTATATCAGATTATTTTAAAACCCAATTAACCAACAGCATAATGTATTAAAAGAAGCACATTCTGATGATTGATTTCCTTTCAGCTTTCATTCTCCTTTAGAACTCTGGACTGTCTGTGTGGATGGAAAACAATGGATTGATTTAATATATCTGGGCACTTAACACAAAACTTTAATAAGAATGTCAAGAATTGCCATTGGGAAGGACGCTGTCATTTATTGCTCATTTCCTAAGAGCAGAAAATCTATTACAGTGATTTGAATAAATTTTGATGAAGTATGAAGAAGCTGTGGATTTCATGACCTCCTTGTTGTGTCAAAGTCCCCATTTTCCAGAACAATTTATTTTAAAATCGCTTTATACATGTGTTGTAGTGCTTTGACAAAAGAAAATGGAATTTTAGATTACTGATTCTCCAGACTTAGCCCTCTTACATTTTTAGGTTGAGAGAAGCTGAATCAACATGAATAAAATTTGCAACCTGGATATTTGTGGTATATTCTGAAGTTTTGTTTAATTTTTGAATATAGCTTATTAGTTGCTGTTTTTACTAATTTGCTTCAAAAATGGGAATTGAAATTTATAGCATAATGTGAGTTATTTTAAAGTCAATATTGATGTAGTGGTAATAAAACTTGATTCAGAGTTGGTAAACCAGATCTTTACCATTTTGTGAATTTAGCAAAGGAATTTTATCCCTCTGAGACTCTGTAGCTTTTTTATAAATGAGATTAGTTTAGGTAGATGAACTCTGTCTCCTTAAGTTCTAAAATTCTAAAACTCTATTCATCTTTTTTGTCTCTTTGAAAACATAACTTTATATCACTTAAGGTTTTTAAATAGCTGTCACATGAATAAATGATGTGTGATACTTTTGAAAACTGTATTTTTATTTCTACATTGTTTGTTTGCTACTGATTGCAAGTTCCTGTGCCAGATGCACAATGAGGTCAAAAAAACCTGAAACATCAGAATTTGGAGCAGAGAAGTTTATTGTATGGCTTGCAAGGAGAAGGTGTGGTTCATGCCCCCAAAACACTGAGCTCCCCAAAGGGCTTCACCAAAGCATTTTTAAAGGCAAGGTGAGAGAGGGGTGTGGTTAGTTGTTGCAAACTGCTTGGTCTAGGAATACTTTGTTGTTGCAGCTGTCCACAAAGGTCAGGTCAGGATGTTCCTATAAACCTCCAACAAGACAAATGTTATTCTCTGTTCTGCAACTTTTTATCTTGGTATGAATTGACTCTTAAAGGTCAGAGCCCCGAGGATAAGCTAGCCTCTGTATTTCAGGCTGTAGGCAACATTCTTTTACAAAAGGTGCAGAGCCAGCATGACTAAGCATAGGCAGCAGAGCACACAGGTGAAAGCAAAAGGAACAGATCTAATAGGGACTCAGCTTTGTTCTTCCCTGTTACACGTTTATCACATTCATTGTGGCCTTGTGGGAGTCACTTACCTTTCCCAGGTTTTCAAAGTCTGAATGTAAAAACGAAACATTTGAACAATATGGTATCTAAAGAACTTTCCAGTTCTAATATTTTTTCTTTCTAGTATATATTTATTAAAATCATATAAAATATAATGTGTATGGTTCTCAATATTATGGGAGATAAAAAATGAAAGACACAGTATCTGCCCTAGATAGTTTTTAACTGCCACTGAATGACACCTGTAGTGTATCAGTCTATTCCGTCTGCTATAACAAAAATACCATAGACTGGGTGGCTTATAAACAATAGAAATTTGTTTCTCACAGTTCTGGACGCTGAGAATTCAAGACTGATGCCCTGTCAGATTTTGTGCTGACTGTCCAGGCTTCCCTGTCCTTCACCGCTTTCCTAAGTTTGCTTTAACTCACGTCCATTCAATCAAATGCCATCCAACCGTTTCATCCTGTGGCGTCCCCTTCTCCACTTGCCTTCAGTCTTTTCCAGCATCAGGGTCTTTTTCAATGAGTCAGTTCTTCACATCAGGTGGCCAAAGTATTAGACCTTCAGCTTCAGCTTCAGTCCTTCCAATGAATATTCAAGGTTGATTTTCTTTAGGATTGACTGGATTGATCTCCTTGCTGTCAAAGGGACTCTCAAGAGTCTTCTCCAGCACCACAATTTGAAAGCATCAATTCTTCAGTGCTCAACCTACCTTATGGTCCAACTCTCACATTAATATACAACTACTGGAAAAAATCAAAGCTTTGACTACGTGAACCTTTGTTGGCAAAGTGACGTCTCTGCTTTTTAATACACTGTGTAGGTTTGTCATAGCTTTCCTTCCAAGGACCAAGAATCTTTGAATTTCATGGCTTCAGTCACTGTCCACAGTGATTTTGGAGTTCAAGAAAATAAAATTTGTCACTATTTCCACTTTTTACCCTTCTATTTGCCAAGAAGTGATGGGACTGGATGCCATGATCTTTTTTGAATGTTGAGTTTTAAGCCAGCTTTTTCAGTCTCCTCTTTCACCTTCATCAAGAGACTCTTTACTTCCTCTTCACTTTCTGCCATTAGGGTGGTATCATCGGTGTATATGAGATTACTTATATTTCTCCTGGCAGTCTTGATTCCAGCATAGGCTGGTAAGTAACAAAAGTGTACCACATTAAAACACAGGGAATCCACATGTTTGAAGAGTCATTACTATGAAAGATCATATAAGTAACCTAAGGATATGAAAAAGGATGGGAGGAAAGGGGAAATTGATTCATATCCTAAAATCATTAATGATTCTAGGAATTTCTAGTGACAGGACAAAAATTGATAGAGGCTGAGATAAGATGGCATCCATCTTAAGAGATGGAAATTATTGAGAAATTATAATGAAATAATGACTGGAAAGTTGCAACTCAAATATTTGTTGAATGAGCAGATGTTGGTAGATGTATAGATGATGAAATACCACCTTTCATTTTATTATATTGCTTGACCCTTGAGACAAATGGTGCCAGGGGAAAATTAATTATCACTGAACAAGAGCAGATGAAATGAACAGTGTCTCATAAGTTAGGAACTTCAGTCAGTCAGTCAGTCAGTTCAGTCACTCAGTCGTGTCCAACTCTTTGCGACCCCATGAATTGCAGCACATCAGGCCTCCCTGTCCATCATCAACTCTCGGAGTTCACTCAAACTCACATCCATCGAGTCGGTGATGCCATCCAGCCATCTATCTCATCCTCTGTCATCCCCTTCTCCTCCTGCCCTCAATCCCTCCCAGCATCAGGGTCTTTCCAATGAGTCAACTCTTCGCATGAGGTGGCCAAAGTACTAGAGTTTCAGCTTTAGCATCATTCCTTCCAAAGAAATCCCAGGGCTGATCTCCTTCAGAATGGACTGGTTGAATCTCCTTGCAGTCCAAGGGACTCTCAAGAGTCTTCTCCAACACCACAGTTCAAAAGTATCAATTCTTTGGCACTCAGCTTTCTTCACAGTCCAACTCTCACATCCATACATGACCACTGGAAAAACCATAGCCTTGACTAGACGAACCTTTGTTGGCAATGTCTCTGCTTTTCAATATGCTATCTAGGTTGGTCATAACTTTCCTTCCAAGGAGTAAGCATCTTTTAATTTCATGGCTGCAGTCACCATCTGCAGTGATTTTGGAGCCCCCCA
Organism: Bos grunniens; assembly: GCF_055505025.1. Lineage (NCBI taxonomy): Eukaryota > Metazoa > Chordata > Mammalia > Artiodactyla > Bovidae > Bos > Bos grunniens. The sequence goes on from NC_141170.1 coordinate 77,291,499, forward strand.
AAATAAAGTCTGCCACTCTTTCCACTGTTTCCCCATCAATTTCCCATGAAGTGATAGGACCAGATGCCATAATCTTCGTTTTCTGAATGTTGAGCTTTAAGCCAACTTTTTCACCCTCCACTTTAACTTTCATCAAGAGGCTTTTTAGTTCCTCTTTACATTCTGCCATAAGGGTGGTGTCATCTGCATATCTGAGGTTATTGATATTTCTCCTGGCAATCTTGATCCCAGCTTGTGCTTCTTCCAGCCCAGTGTTTCTCATGATGTACTCTGCATAAAAGTTAAATAAGCAGGGTGACAATACACAGCGTTGACATACTCCTTTTCCTATTTGGAACCAGTCTGTTGTTCCATGTCCAGTTCTAACTGTTGCTTCCTGACCTGCATACAGATTTCTCAACAGGCAGATCAGGTGGTCTGGTATTCCCATCCCTTTAGAATTTTCCACAGTTTCTTGTGATCCACACAGTCAAAGGCTTTGGCATAGTCAATAAAGCAGAAATAGATGCTTTTCTGGAACTCTCTTGCTTTTTCCATGATCCAGCAGATGTTGGCAATTTGATCTCTGGTTCCTCTGCCTTTTCTAAAGCCAACTTGAACATCTGGAAGTTCACAGTTCACATATTGCTGAAGCCTGGCTTGGAGAATTTTGAGCATTACTTTACTAGCGTGTGAGATGAGTGCAATTGTGTGGTAGTTTGAGCATTCTTTGGCATTGCCTTTCTTAGGAATTGGAATGAAAACTGACCTTTTCCAATGCTGTGGCCACTGCTGAATTTTCCAAATTTGCTGGCATATTGAGTGCAGCACTTTCACAGCATCATCTTTCAGGATTTGATATAGCTCGATTGGAATTCCATCACCTCCACTAGCTTTGTTCGTAGTGATGCTTTCTAAGGCCCACTTGACTTCACATTCCAGGATGTCTGGCTCTAGGTCCGTGATCACACCATCATGATTATCTTGGTCGTGAAGCTCTTTTTTGTACAGTTCTTCCGTGTATTCTTGCCACCTCTTCTTAATATCTTCTGCTTCTGTTAGGTCCCTTGAGACAAATGGTGCCAGCAAAAAATTAATTATCACTGAACAAGAGCAGATGAAATGAATAGTGTCTCATAAGCTAGGAACTTAGGAGAGCTTTATTCTAAGTAAAGCATGAATATCATGGAATCGATTGGTCCAGAAGTTGGGTGCATGCAGATAGAGTTGAGTTGACCTAGATTGAGGAGATATTATGATAAAAAGTAGCAAAGCATTTCACATACTGTGGAATTGCAGAAATTATTTTAAAAGATGTTAATATTAGAGGAATGGAAAAGTCAGTTTATGAAGTGTTTCTAGAATTAACTACATGCAACTTTCAATTTGAAATACTGGTATGTTGGCATAAAGTATCCAGGCTTTCATCTTAAATATTAAGTTACTATTGATTTATCTCTTGACTCTAAGAAGAAAATAATTTCTTTGCAGAGTCCCTGTTTGTAGGTCATCTTTAGCTAATATTTACATAACTACTTATTTTCTTAGTAAAATATTACTATTTAAATAAACAGACAAATAGGTAAATAACACTCTCCAAGGTGTAATAAAAATGAATTGGGGGATTCTGTTATATAAAATTAAAGTGAATTATAATAACCTATGGAAATGGCATCATCATCCGTGCTTGTGGGGTTTTTGTTGTTAAAAGTACCAGTAATCCAAATAAAACATGGTTTCTATTGAATTGTTAACTTTTTCTCTTAAGTTCATTTCTGCAGTCTACAAATACCTACTGTGTGTTTAAGGTAGATTTTATACTGAATTATAGGTATATGAAGATAAATAAGACAAAACTCATGCCTTTAGGAATTTCATATTTTGTTGGGGGAAACAAACACGTAACAGATGAATGCATAGCTTATGATGTGAGCAATAAGGGCAGATTTAATGTAATACAGAGTAGTACATTTACTTTCTTGAAGATAGAAAGGAGAGCCTCACAGGGTAATATTACAGCATGCTTTGAAGGCTGGATAGAAAGTCATCAAGTGCCCTAGAAACTGAGACATTTCAGGATGAATGGACTGCATAAGAAAAGACACGGGTGTGTAAAACAGAATATTGTCTTCAGGGCACTGTCGTGTACTTGCTATTTCTGAAAGGTAAATGTGAGGAGAATACTAGAAGATGATACTCAGTACCTTAGATAGAAACCAGAAATACCTTTTATGCCATGCCAAGAAGCTTGGACCCTTTTGCAGGTGCATGAAGCCTAGTGAGGAAGCAAATGTTTTCTAGATGAATGAAAAGGGCATAGCTGAAAGATTTGAAATAGGCAAGGTTTGCAGTCATATTTGTTTATCTGTATTGTAATCATTGTGTCTGCAGTGAGGAAGGAAGTTTGAGGAAAAACCATAAGGAAGTGATTGGAATAAACCAGACACTTGATAATTTGAAAGCAAATGAACAGAATCAGGGGAAGGAGAAAGCAGTTCAATTCTTGACACAGGATAACCATTCAATATGTTATGATGAAGATTCAAACGGTATGAAGATGGATATGGTAATGTTAGAAAAAAGGCAGTGAGCTTGGAGGGTGTCTAAAAAATATATATGTTTTGCTGACATCAGAACATTAGTAAGTTTCATGTCAAACTGCCCAGGAATGTAGCATACACTTTGCAGATAGGACCCAGAACTGAAATGTTCTCTGAATTCTCTACAAGTATCCAGTTTTCTCCAAATTTAAAAGAATATATATATATTTTAAGTTATGATGTCACTGCTGCTACTGCTGCTAAGTCACGTCAGTCGTGTCCAACTCTGTGCGACCCCGTAGATGGCAGCCCACCAGGCTTCCCCGTCCCTAGGATTCTCCAGGCAAGAACACTGGAGTGGGTTGCCATTTCCTTCTCCAGTGCATGAAAGTGAAAAGGGAAAGTGAAGTCACTCAGTAATGTCTGACTCTAGTGACCCCATGGACTGCAGCCCACCAGGCTCCTCCATGCATGGGCTTTTCTAGGCAAGAGTACTGGAGTGGGGTGCCATTGCCTCATTCAGTTTTAATGTCACCTAAAAGGACACCTTAGCATTTTCTGCTGATTAAGATATGGTAACAAAACCCTATGGTGTCCATGGTATATTTAGACCGATGATACTAGCAGTGAATTGGACTCTAGCAGGACATCAAATAAGGACATTCTACATTAACGTGCTTATAACTGACAGTGCTCTTGTTGCATTGAGACTAGTTAGTATTATTGCTTCCTTTAGGAGTCATGAAACTAGGCTAGTTAATTCCTCCAGATAATTGTCTTGTATATTAGCTTCAGTGTTGAAATACAATCAGTTACATCTGATAGAGCTGATTATTGATTTATTGTTCTTCTGGGGTGCTTTAACTTGAAAGTCATATTGTGAAGACTGTTGACACAATTTGTCTTCTTTGAAAATTAATGCTCTATTTCCAGCCCAGGGTTCTTTTTTGCACCCCTATGGGGACTGCCTCTCTTGGTAAATTCCTCTAGCCTATAAACATCCTGGCTCACTTAGGTTTCTGAACTGTGATCCACATAACACTTGGGGAGACAATGAGGAAATAAAATTCTATTAGCTTAAATCAGCTGGAACTCCACCTTTTTAATTTCTATAATTCTGTACTTAAGATTTTCTCAAAAAACCACAAAGTCCTGTAGTGCTTTGTATAACTAAAAGCTATAGTTTTTTTAAATAACATCATTTATATGAAAAGGCACTGTAAATTTGCAAGTGCTAATGAAATGTAAGTGGAAAATCATGTAGTTATGATAGTATAAAATTCAATGGTGATTCAGTATAGTATAATTTTCTATTTACTTAAAACCGTTCCTCTGTGTGACTCATTATATTAGTAGGGAGACATTTGTTTCTGTTCTATTGTCATAGAAATCACCTTAAACATTGAAGCACAGAGGATATTAGTGAAAAAGATAAATAAAACTGTAAATTGAAGTGTAGTCACTCAGTCATGTCCAACTCTTTGTGACCTCATGGACTCCTCTGTCCATGGTATTCTCCAGGCAAGAATACTGGAGTGGGTAGCCATTCCCTTCTCCAGGGGATCTTCCTAACCCAAGGCTCAAACCTAGGTCTCCTGCATTGCAGGAAGATTATTTACTGTCTAAGCCACCAGGGAAGGCTCAAATATAACTGTGGTTAGCTTCAAACAATAACAAATGCCAGAAACTAACAGAGCTTTTCAAGGTGATATTTCTGGTGATAGAATGAAACGTTTTTGATGGGAATTTAAAAACCTGTCTGTAGAGGCTCAGTTAGTAAAGAATCCACCTGCAATGCAAGAGACCCCAGTTCGATTTCTGGGTCAGGAAGATCCACTGGAGATGGAATAGGCTACCCACTCCAGTATCCTTGGGCTTCCCTTGTGGCTCAACTGGTAAAGAGTCGCCTGCAATGCAGGAGACCCCAGTTCAATTTCTGGGTCACAAGATTCACTGGAGAAGGAATAAGGCTACCTTCTCCAGTATCCCTGGGCTTCCCTTGTGGCTCAGCTGGTAAACAATCTGCCTGCAATGCAGGTGACCTGGGTTCAATCCCTGGGTTGGGAAGGTACCCTGGAGAAGGGAAGGGCTACCCACTCCAGTATTCTGCCCTGGAGAATTCCATGGACTGTATAGTCCATGGAGTCGCAAAGAGTCAGGCACTACTGAGTGACTTTCATTTTCTCTTCCAGAGACTATTTGCTTTCAACCTCTTTACTACTTCGTTTTTGAGTGCCTGAGTCATCATGCCTATTTTGAAGTCCCTGTTTATCTATTGGTTTGTTTATTGGGCCATAGATCAAGTCCCAGCCATGTGCTGGGAATCATGTGCCTTATGGGATAACAACCAAGCTGTGGTCTTGAAAAACTTATGCTTTAGCAGGGAATACAGCCAAGCAAAGAGATGATTGCAACTCAGCAGGATAATGGTATGCATAGGGTATTGGGTAATCACAGGCTAGGAACACACCTACTCTCAGCTTGTTAAATTGTGTTTGATAGTCAGAATTTAGAATTTTGGAGGAGTTGAAGAAGCAGACTGAAAGGAAGTAAAATTCATCCATTGGGGAAATATCTTTTCTCTAAAAAAGCACAAAGGAGACATGAATTCAAGAATGAATTTGAAATGAAATAAAGTAAGCAATACTTATAGAGGAAACCAGGCTCATGCAACTTATAATAAACCAATATATAACATTCTTATGTAAAATGTGTCTATTTTGGGTGGAAAAGCTGAGCTTAAGTCAGTTAAACAAGCATAACTGCATACAGATTCTCTCCCATTGGATCTTTAAAAGTTGAGTAAATTTCATTCTTTGCATAATTCAGAAAGCTTTTCCTCCCAAGAATCATTTCCCTTCAACTTTTACTATATAAGTGTACTTTTCCTAAGCCATTATCATGTTCTGAAAAAGTTTTATTAACGACCAACACTTATTAGACTCAATGGTAATCCAAGCAAGCAAATTATTCTGTGCTTAAGCTAAGGATCAAAATGAAATAAGCTTTAGAGTGAAAAGATCAACATGGGGAGGCCTAAAGTAAATTTCATAAACCACAATTCTTTTTATATTATATTTTTGAGAATATTTTATGGAAAATTCCTTGAGAGTAATTGCACTATTTTCCAGGCAGAATCTTTCTCTTGTTTTCCTCTGAGATTAATAAAAGAGAATAACTCAGAAATAATTTCATAAGTCAGAAATAATTGAGCATAATTCCAGGTTAGTGTTGTCAGAAAACAACAGCTGATGTATTGAGTAACTGCTGTGTATATAGCACTGTCTTAATTATGCTTAAAGGTGAATGAAAAATGAGTAAGAGTTAATACTGTGTGTGTGTTTGGGAGACAAGTAGGGGGAAGGTAGAGGGACAGGAAGAAATAGTGAGTTAGAGATTGAGGGGGAAAGAGGTCAGGAATGGGAGAAAAAAAAAGCTTTAGGTTCCAGTCAAGAGCTCAGCTACCTAATGGAGATTGAACTATAAAAATCCAAATAGGTGTGGGTGAACATATGTGTGATAAAATGAAAAAAAAAAAAAAAAAGTGAGAATGTTAGTTGCTCACTAATGTCCAACTCTTTGCAACCCCATGGACCCCACCAGGCTCTTCTTTCCATGAAATTCTTCAGGCAAAAATAGTGGAATAGGTAGCCCTTTCCTTCTCCAGAGGATCTTTCTGACCCGGGGATCGAACTCAGCTCTCCTGCATTATGGATTCTTTACCATCTGAGACAATAGGGAAGCCCTTGTGTATGCTAAAACAATTAGTAAAGATTTTTTTTTTTAAACAAGGTAGAGATTTTAGAAGTTGCACACAAAACTTGTAGAAGAATTGTTAAATCTAGGCTGAGTTTTCCAAGTGATCTGTAACAAATATTTTTCTGAAGTGGAAAATAAAATGGAAATTCAGCATTCAGTCACCGGCCTAGTGTAACAGTTTTCAGTCTTGCCTGAATCCACTAAAACCACTGTGTGGTAAAAATAACATTCAACGGGCAACAGAGAAGGGGGCTGACAGTGGATAGACAAGGGCTTTATTTAATCTGCTTTGGTGAGACTTTAAGTGAAGACAGTTTGTAAGTAGGGTGCTGTACAACAGTGCCTAGAACCCGGAAGAGTGTGGTCTAGGGAAAAGTGAAATGGAACCCAGTTTGGGAAAGGCAGTGAGTTTGAGACTGGAGTGAAAAGAGGCCAGGAATGGCAGAAAAGTGAAATTAATTAGAAAGGAAAACTGTAGAAGCTGAGGGCTTCCACAGTTGGCTCAGCGGTGAAACCCGCTCAGTGGCTTAGTCTGCTCGTTTGTTGTAATAAAATATAGTCTGGATGGCTTAAACACAGAAATTTATTTCTCATAGTTCTAAAAGCATGAGAGTTCAGGATCAAGGGCTGGCCAGGAAGCTTTCTTCTCTTGAGGCCTCTGCCCTTGGCTCTTAGGAGGCCACTCCCTTGCTGTGTGCCCCCATGGCCTCTGCTTTGTGTTGCCCTAAGAGGGGACAAACTCTCTTACATCTCTTCTTAAACTGGCACTAATCCCATCGTAAGAGTCTCACACTCATCATCTCACCCTAATTATTTCCCAAAGTCTCCATCTCAAATACCATAATATTAGGAGTTAGAGCCTTAACATATGAATCTGGGAGGTGGGGATACAAATAAATATTCATTCCATAACAATTTCCTTTCTTAAATAATCTGCCCTGGAAAGGAACATTGGAAAGTAGGTTTCTACTAAGGTTGCCAGGTAAAATCCAGAACACCTGCTTAAATTTGCTTGTCATAATTAACAAATAATGTTTTAGTATATAAATATGACCCATGCACCATTTGGAATGCACTTATACTAAAAAAAGAGTTTGTTGTTTTTCTGAAAATAAAATTTAACTGTGTAGCCTGTTTTCTTGTTTTGTTAAATCTGGCAACCCTAGCTCCTTGTTTGTAGGCCAGAGGCTTTTTCTGGCCTAATCAACCAATTATTCACTCCAGACAGAGGGAGAGCTAAGATGAACAGACCCTGACATCCGTGATCACTCTGGTTTTGTAAACTGTTGTTGGGTAATTGTGATAATTTGCTGTGTTACAGGGACAGTCATTTTTCAGCATCTCATATTGACTATTGATGATGCTCATCATTTCCTCTATTTAGTCTTTGAAATGCCTGTAGATTTTGCTTTAAGTACATTTAACTGAAAGGCATGTCATATTTTCTTCTCTCTCTTCCACTTAACCTGACTTATGGACAGTGGCAGGCCAATCCTTTTTTAGGACCTCCTTTGTCAAGTGAAAGTGTTAATTGCTCAGTCATGTCTAACTCTTTGCAACCCCATGGACTGTAGCCCACCAGGCTCCTGTGTCCATTGGATTTCCCAAGAAAGAACACTGGAGTGGGTTTCTATTTCTTTCTCCAGAGGATCTTCATGACCCAGGAATCAAATCAGAGTCTCCTGCATTGTAGACTGATTCTTTACCATCTGAGCCACCAGAGTCAAGGTAATTCATGCTTGTGCTTGGATGGCCCAGGCAGCTTCCTGTACCTCCCCAGAAAAGGCTCTGAGTTAGGGCAAGAGCACATGGGGTCAGAAACTTGGGATGAAATCCCTAGATTTTATTAATGGTACGATAGTAATAACACACATTCTCATAACATCTACAGTGTGACAAGCTGGACAGATTTATTAACTTACATAACATTCAGCACCGGAGAAGGCAATGGCACCCCACTCCAGTACTCTTGCCTGGAAAATCCCATGGATGGAGGAGCCTGGTGGGTTGCAGTCCATGGGGTCTCTAGGAGTCGGACACGACTGAGCGACTTCACTTTCACTTTCATGCATTGGAGAAGGAAATGGCAACCCACTCCAGTGTTCTTGCCTGGAGAATCCCAGGGACGGGGGAGCCTGGTGGGCTGCCGTCTATGGGGTCCCACAGAGTCGGACACGACTGAAGCGACTTAGCAGCAGCAGCAACATTCAGCACACCCTATGGAGGTTGGTGCTATAATGATCTCAGTTTTACATATATGGAAGATACGGAACCATTAAGTAGTATTTACAGGTTCATAGAGATTGTTTAATGTATAATATTTTTATTATCATCATTTTAGTGCTTAGCGAAGGAGAACCAACAAAGCCATGATCATTTGTTTTAAAATTCCGTTTGTCCTTGAAAATACTGTTGGTTTGCTGCTTAATAAATTGGAACTTCAAATCATTTAGGTTAAAAAAATATGATGAGCCCTGTCTATGTGAGCTGGCTTAACTGCTACATTCTGTCTGTTACTTTGTCATAAAGTTAGGCAGCTTTGGGGTAAGCAGGGGAAACTCCAGTCTCAGTTACTTTGAGTATATTCAGGTTTTAATGAAGTCATTGGCAGGTTGGAGTCATTCTAAGCCTGTGAGAGAATATATTAAGTTGGAAAGAATAAGTGGTGAAAAAAAGTTGACATTCAATTTTCAGCGTCAGAGAGTCATCTTCTTACAGTGTTCCTCCTCAACTGTTGAAAAATAGTGACAATTTTCAGATTTTATACTTTCCTTTTTATATAAAAAACGGAAAAAATCTATTATTTTTAAGATTTAGTGAAAAGGAATATTTCCAAAGATTTTGTACTGACATGTTAAAAGTCAATTTGATATCTACTAAAATATGAAATATAACTTTGTCATGTCATATGATGTATGTTCAACTGACAGTTTTTGCAAAATCCTATAGCAAATTATAAATAGGCAGATGTCAGGGTACTATAAACAAAACCCCAAAAACAGATTGGGTGGCTTAAACAGCAAACATTTATTTCTAACAGTTCTTGAGGCCAGAAGTCCATGGTCAAAGTACTGGCAGGTTCCCAGGCGGCACTAGTGGTAAAGAACATGCCTGCCAATGCAGGAGACTTAAAAGACATGGGTTTGAGCCCTGGGTCTGGAAGATCCTGGAGGAAGGCATGACAACCCACTCCAGTATTCTTGCCTGGAGAATCCCATGCACAGAGGGGCGTGGCGAGCTGTATAGCCCACAGGGTCACAAAGAGTCGGACACAACTGAGCACACACAATCCTCTTCTTAAAGGCTTCACTCTTACGACCTAATCACCTCCTAAAGTCCCACCTCTTAATACTGTCATGTTGTGGATTTGATTTTAACATTTGAATGTTAGGGGCAGGGAGGGGCTCAAATATTCAGTCTGTAGTAGTAAACAAGTCAGTATAAATCAGAATAATCCAGTCCCGGATTAAGAATGAATGTTACAGATAATCAATTTGACACTCACTTATTTTTTGAAGCCACAGAAACATTTTCTGCTAGTGTACAAACAGGTATATGAAGTTAATAATAAGGTATTTTTCCCTTAAGTTAGGGTCTAAAAATGGGGAAAAAATTGAAATTCTGAAACATCTACTATGAAAGGGCATTTTAGGAAAAATAATTTACTCTAGCTCTGTAAACTCCCTCTGAACTAGTTCTTACTCTCTTTATTTTATATGTTAGGAAACTGACTTAGGAGTTACTTGCCCACAATCACTGAGGCAGGATTTGAAGTCCCTAGGTCTGTCTGATGCATTGGCCATGACCTTCCCTCCCATCATGCATGGCCTCTCTGGGAGAAAAGGAAAGGTTGACACTTGCTATTTCTGTACAGATTCTAGGGTGGTATGCACACATATATAAGCATATCTCTCTGCACCTCACTGGGATGGAGCGGAGAGAAAGACTACTTTTCAGATTCCACTCTGACTCAATGAACACTGTGAATGGCTCTGAACCCTGCTCCAAAAAGAAATACCTGTTGGTAACTCCAAAGAGGTATTTCCAAGTCCATAGGCTACCACTTCTTAAGTTTCTCCAGAACCAACTGCAAAGGATTTTGAGAGTAGTTGTTCAGTCTGTAAGTCGTGTCCAACTCTTTGTGACCCCATGGACTGCAGCATACCAAGTTCCTCTGTCCTTCACTATCTTCCAGAGTTTGCTCAAATTCATGTCCTTTGAATCAGTGATACTCCTAACCATCTCATTCTCCGTTGCTCCCTTCTTCTTTTGCCTTCAGTCTTTCCCAGCATCAGGGTCTTTTCAGTGAGTCAGCTCTTCACCTCAGGTGGCCAAAGTGTTGGAGCTTCAACTTCAGCATCAGTCCTTCCAATGATTATTCAGGGTTGATTTCCTTTAGGATTGACTGGTTTCACCCCCTAGGAATCCCAGGGACTCTCAATAGTCTTCTCCAGTTCCACAGTTTGAATTTGAGAGTAGAGGGTAGCAGAATTTAAACTCTCAAGTGATACTAAAGCGATTGGAACAACTAAAGTTTGAGAACCATCATATACTTAGGAGCCAAGAATAGGAAAGAGAGAGAGAGAGAAGTGGTAGTAAGAGGAAAAGGGGGAGAAAGAAATTGAATTGTTTGACAGTAGGAATTTAAAGTGCTATTCCATTCAAAATTTGTTGAGTCCTTACTATTTGTAAAATATTGAGCTATACTTTACAGGGTTATAAATATGAAAGATAAATAGAACATTTTTCCCCTGAAAGGAAAGGTCTCCTTTTATATAATTCACGTCTTATGTTTAATACCTTTTCTAACATATTTAATAATGCCATTCACTGATCAATTCATACTTGTTTAGAAGTCAGACTTGATCTGGTGTGTATTATAATTCATCATCTCTAAGCCACTCACAATTTCTAAATCTGTTTTCCTAATCTTTAAAACAAAGACCCGTGCTGTCTAATTTAGAATGTTTATGATTTTGTGGTTTCAAATGAATCAAGGGAAATATCTATCTAAAACTGTATTGGAAGCTATAGTATTTCATAGGACATAAGGAAGCATTTACTGCTTGTATTGTACTTGGCTAAACACAAATTTACTTTACCCATTTAAATTATTATAGACAACCTATTGCATTGATTGTTAAACATTTATAAAAATATAATTAATTATGTATTTTTGCATATTGTGTTTGGAAGTTTTCTAAGTGAGGGCAGTAGATATATAAAATGCAAGTGATATGCAGAAACTGATACGAATTTTCTTAAGTAGAACCTATCCTGACAATTCATGTGCAACCCAATGAATCTCTTGTGGGAGATTCAGGTCACTCCCTCCTTAATACAAATTATTTTCAAACTAGTTTTAACCTTGACTGGTATCTTAAAAATTATTTTAAAAAGAGATACATAGTTGCATTAATAATCTGTAATGTTTTTTCCACTACAAACACTGTTTTCCCTTATATGCAGGAGTCATGCTCCAGTTTTATATATAAAAATATTAAATTAAGACAATATGAATACATTTTTTTTATTTCATAAAAGTTCTGCACAGTGACTCAAAGGCATAGATCTCCCTCAGTAATGATGGGAAAAATAGGGACATGTTTCCTTTTGTATAGTACTTTGGGGACTCAGATTTCACTAGGAAAAAAGAATACATATGTTTAATAAACTTGTTTTTTAATTGGGATAAAGTTGCAGGGTAGGTGGGTGAAATGCTGAGAAACACATGGAAGCATTGAAAATATCAATCAATTGTGACCTGGATTATCATGTTTGTAAGGTGTTTTTTTTTTTTTTTTTCCTTGCCCCAGAAAGAAAATGAACACTTTTGGTAAAGTCATTATGAGATGAATAGCAAATGGATTTTAATTATATACTATTTGTACATCTGCAAATAATTACCTAGAAATTGCTACCTGGGTGACAGTGGTTGATAGAAAGCTACCAGGCAAGGAAAACATCTAATATGAGTAATGAATACAAGAACTTCAGCTGCGTGCAGACAGCAAACCAGAGCTGGGAATGCACCAGCACACGCATTTGAGGGGTCAGATTTCCTGGCTTCCAAATCTTTGGGGTGTCCAGTTGCCAATGAAAGTCCCTAGTTCAAAGTCTCTAATTAAGATGAGCTTTCCTTGAGAGTCTTCTTAAATGCAGGCCCTTTGCTGTTCTTATAGGGGGTTTATACCCTCTTAGGTAAGGGCTTCCCAGAGGGCACTAGTGGTAAAGAACTCGCCTGACAATGGAGGAGACATAAGAGACATGGGTTCAATCCCTGGGTTGGAAAATCCCCCGGAGGAGGGCATGCAACCCACTCCAGGGTTCTTTCCCGGAGAATGCCAGGGACAGAGGAGCCTGTCAGACTACAGTCCATAGGGTCCCAAAGAGTCGGACAGGACTGATGCGACTTAGGACATACACACATACACAGGTCATTCTAATTGTTATGTTTGCTTGCCCAGTAGGAAAAAAGTGCTGGCTGTAACCTCAGAACGTTCTTGTGTATCGACAAAGACTCTGAGAAATCAAACGGCAATTTCCTTTATATGATGTAACCCTAGTGGGCAAGCTTCAGGCCTCTGAGCCCTAGTAGTTGTTGCTCAGTCATGTCCAGCTCTTTGCAATCCCATGGACTGCAGCATGCCAGGCTTCCCTGTCCTTCACTAACTCCCGGAGCTTGCTCTAACTCATGTCCATCGAGTTGGTGATGCCATCCAACCGTTTTGTCTTCTGTCATCCCCTTCTCCTCCTGCCTTCAATCTGTCCTAGCATCAGGGTCTTCTCTAATGAGTGAGCTCTTCACATCAGGTTGCCAAAGTATTGGAGCTTCAACTTCAGAATCATTCCTTCCAATGAATATTCAGGACTGACTTCCTTTAAGATTGACTCCTTTAATCTTGCAGTCCAAGGACTCTCAAGAGTCTTCTCCAACACCACAGATCAAAAGTATCAATTCTTTGACGCTTAACCTTCTTTATGGTCCAACTCTCAGGTCCATACATGACTACTGGAAAAACCATAGCTCTGACTAGATGGACCTCTGTTGGCAAAGTAATGTCTGCTTTTTAATATGCTATCTACTGTGCCCTAGTAGGTTGGATCTTAAGGAAACCAGCTTAAGCCTTTTAGTCTATTGTGAAAACCAACTTAAGTCTTAGTTTATATTTTTAGAGAAATTGTAAGATGATAAAATTATGGCATGTTTTCATATGAAAAGTACCCTCCAGGGTTAGAGGTGGCTGCAGATTTAGCTGGAGATATCTGGGCAGCAATTAAGTATTTATCTAGGGTTTGCAGATTCAGCCCCCCAAGCCTGCAGACATATATTATTTGTCTAGAATAGTGTCTTTCTTTGTTTAATTTGAATTTGAGTATCTTTGGTTGGTGCATGGCAGCTGTTTGCCACAATTGTGAAACTTCCTATGTACTGCTTTTTCCTTGGCCTACTTCACATTTACTGAAGGCAGTTGTCTGTGTTCTTAGTTTAATACTGTGAGTACTGGTGAGATTTCCTTTCTAGAGCCTGGAATATCTCACATAAATAGGGAAAGGAAGGACATTTATTAAACTGCTAGAGCCAAGCTCTCAGGAAAATAGTAATCAGTAACCACATAGAAGGCTGGCTGAATATCAAAGGAGGTATGGAGAACTTTGATGGTACAGGTCAGAAACCAGGCCTGAAGGACAAGGGGTCAAGGTTATAAATCAAGGCCATGAGGCCAAAACGTTGGCCAAGCCCATGGACAACAGATACAGGGACTAGAGGAACTAGTTAGAGGAACTAGCTGGAACAGTGGTTAGGGCTAGGTCGCTAGTAGTAGCTAGTAGTCATTCATGCTGTTTTTCCTGTTTTCTTTTTGTTGTTGTTTTCTATTTTTTTCTGTTCAAATAACAGCACTTGAGGATAGCCTTGGAAAGAAGGGGGAAAGCACTAAGACTTTTTTCTACAGCCTGACTTATTTTTCACCTACCCATCTTTTTCTTGTGATTTATTTACTTCTGATTTCTACTCTTTTGATTTGTATTAGTATTTTTAAAACTCACTTTCTAATTCCTGACTTTCTTCCTGGATCTCCAAAGTTGATTATTAATATGTCCCCCACACTGCCTCCTAGCCTAGAAGACATGTTGCCTATCTTTGCTTACTCAAAAAAGCATTGAACACTATACCCTTTATATTACTGTTTCTTCCTATCATCATCTCAGCAAGTAGGTACTATGTACCCATTTTACAGAGGACAAGACAGTCTCTGAGAACTGTAATTTTATAGATAGCCTATAAATAAATTTTATAGTTTACTATAAAATGCCCAGAGTGATACACCTCCTAACTTGAACTCTCATCTTCTGTCTCCAAAGTTGTAATCATTCTCGGGCAGGCTTCTGATTCTATTTGCTCTTCAAGAGCAAATTGCTTATTCTACACCTCTAAAGTATGAATGTATCTGCCTATTATAGAACTTAACATTTTGCAATAGCTCTGATTTACTGCAGACTGCAGTACTGGAGGCACTACACTGTGAAAAACTTAAAGACAGTGGATCTGCCTGCAATGCAGGGGACTCGGGTTTGATCCCTGGGTCAGAAAGAGCTGCTTGAGAAAGGAATGGCTACCCACTTCAGTGTTCTTTCCTGGAGAATGCCATGGATGGAGGAGCCTTGTGGGCTTTAGTCCATGGGATTGCAAAGAGCTGGACTTGACTGAGCAATTAATACGTTCACCTTCATACTGGGTAAAGTTCTGGTTACTGAGTAGGGGATTAATTATTGAATAGATAATGAATAAAATCATTCATAGCTTTTTAATCTATGTATTTGATTAACTCAATCAACAGAAGGAGCCTGGCCTTGGGACCCAGGCCTTATTTGGTTTATTTTAGGCACATGTCACCTGAGGTTGTTACTTTTCTTCTCGTTGGTGTTCATGATCTGAGCAAATCCAGACAGAAGTAATAAGCAGAGCTGCAATCAGAATTTGGACTGTCTGATTACATGTCTTATGTTGCATGCAATACAGGTTAACATCTAGGATATGATCAAAGCATATGTAAATAATAAATACTGATTATCGTTTTTCCTACTTGCTCTAAATCAGTGGTACTGCCCTGTTTACCATTTGTTTATCAAGCACTAAATTTTTGGAAATCTTTTTCTACATTGAAATATTTAACTGGATATTGATTTACAGTTTTTCTCTTGTTTTTTTAAAATGTGGAGGACATCATTATCCCTGTTTTAGTTTCTGATGTTGGAAATGACTATCCAAGCAATAAATGTAGAATGGATGGTACAGCAGAAATAGTTCTAGGCTAGGTGAAAGCGGGCAGGAGAGTTAGTGACGGAGATCAGACGCTAGAAGACTGAGCCCCAGCTCTGCTGTTACTCAACATCTATTTAACCCTACTGTGTGCTGGGCATCCTACCAGCTGATGGTTGCACAAAGATGAATGAAGTGAGATCCTAAGCAGCTCACAATTTACTAGAGGAAGCCTTGAGGTCATCGTGCAGTCTAAAAGTTGTGTATTTGAACATGAGGCTCTCCTCCAAGGAAGGAGGACACTAAAGGCCTTTAGCAGAGGTGTCACTCGTGTGATTATGTTGCTTCCTTTGTCAGTACGTTGAATTTTATAGCCCTTTCAATCAAAAGAGAAAACAGATTTGTATATTATCAATGTTTTTAGTTTAAATAAACAGTCACCATAACTACTACTGAATTTCACCACAGTGAACAAGTGGTAATAATATAGAAAATGTATAAATTCATATATACAGAGACAGAAGTAAAAGCAGAGGGATAAGCAGAGGAAAAAAAGAGAGAGCACGAAAGAGCCAAGGAAAGAATTATTTTCCAACTGGAGCAGTAACTCTTGAGCAGAGGAGTCACTTTACCCCTTTCTCTAGTCTGCTTACCTGCTACATCAATGTTTCCTAAACTTCAGTGATTTTTGGTATCATCTTCATATTTTAGATAGATCTAAGGACTGCTTTCATGCTATTTGTGTCCTCTCAATAGACTTTAAATTAGTTGACCTTTTTTTTTTAAAATAAATGCACATTCTCTTAAACTGCAATATCTATGAAATCACAAGCTAAAATAGCTATTTCTTCTTGACACATCTAGTTTGAGTTTGCTGAAATTCCCCACCCAAACTAAGAATAATAGCTCTTTGAGTCTTTTACCTCAGCAAACTGAATTAATACACATACAAAACAAATACAATACATTCCTCTTAAAATCAACTTGTAAAATAGTGTATTACTACCTAAAAACATCTCATGTTCCACCACTGACACCAAAGCCATCATGATTTAGAAAATTCTAGACAAGTTGTTTCTTTTGGAGTCCCTTCTGTCCTTAGTATATTTTCTCTAAAAGTTTTGTTAGCAAAATAAGTGCATCTTCTTATTATCTGTCAGGTAATTCAAATTCACAGAGACCGGAAGGGATAGATGAATTTTGGATTTCCCCCAAGACTTTGCTAATGTCAGAAAAGTTGAAACCAATGATCAGAAGTCATATTGGAGCATCCTCTTCTTGCCTGGAGGAGTTTGGAAAGTCACAAATCTAGAAAGAGGAGATCAATTTCTGAACATGTTTATTCAAAGGAGGGTGGAATAATGTATTCCCCATCCTTACATCACAGGAGTTGTTTTTTTTTTTTTAACTGAAAACTGGTTCCTGTCATAAATATAAATACTGAATTAAAGAGGCATAGGAGGCATTAAAGCAGAAAAATTCTATTGAGCTTTTAAGGAAAAGAATTATTTTATAATTTGTTTATTTATGATACAATAATGGTTTATTGTTTAAAATTCCAAAAAAGAAATTATGATAGCATGTGATCTAGAAATAAGCTATAGACCTTTAGGGAAATTAAAAGAAAAGCATATTTTTCCAATGAAAAAAAATAGCAATAATTGTCATATTTATTGTATCATGTTGGTATTTTCCACTACAGACATAATAAACTTATTTTTCTTGCTATCTTATTTTCTGAAACTAAGACCCATTTCATTGTGATTTTCAAAGGAGAGAGAATGTGGGGTGGCTGTGTGTATTTTAAACATATTCAATATTATGATCGAAGATTATGTTAAAGAATCACTAGCTTTATTTTGTAATATGAAGGCATATTTTTTAAAAAGGGGATAATACACATTTTTTATGTTTATCAAAAAAATGTTGTTGGTTTTGTTGTTTAGTTGCTAAGTCATGTCTGACTCTTTGCAACTCCATGGACCCCAGCCTTCCAGGCTCCTCTGTCCATGGGATTTTCTGGGCAGAATACTGAAGCAGGTTGCAATTTCATTCTCAACAGGATCTTCTCAACCCAGGGACCAAACATGTGTCTCCTGCATTGGCAGGCAGATTCTTTACCACTGAGCCACCAGGGAGCCCATCAAAAAGGGTACAGGGTAAAAATTTATAAGCTCAAAAGTAATTATGAAAGCAGCTACTTTTATGTTTTTAATGAATCTTTATTCAGAGATATTAACCATCATAATGGACCTTCCATATCATCCTCAGCAAAACAATATTTCTGAGCCCCTGTGTCACTTTCAGAC
The DNA here is from genome assembly GCF_055505025.1 of Bos grunniens. Taxonomy (NCBI): domain Eukaryota; kingdom Metazoa; phylum Chordata; class Mammalia; order Artiodactyla; family Bovidae; genus Bos; species Bos grunniens. Next base: position 77,309,348 of record NC_141170.1, read on the forward strand.
TTCAACTGACTTATTGTAAAACATATTGGGACACTGTTTGGGGATGAATCTTGTCCCCCCAAAAGATCTTTTCAAATCCTAACTACTGGTACCTCAGAATGTGATCTTATTTGAAAATAGGGTCATTGATCACTTAGGTTAACTGATTAATTAGATGTAACTAAAATTCTAAGTTAAGATGAAGTCATACTGAAGTAGAGTGGGCCCTTAATCCAATATGACTACTGTCCTTAGAAGACACAGAGACACATGGGGAGAACATTGTGAGATCATAGAGACAGAGACTGAAGAGCTGAAAGCCAAGAACCAGCAAGGACTGTCAGAAAACTACAAGAAATCTAGGGAGAAGATCCTCCTCTACAGGTATCTTGGGGAGCATGGCCCTGCTGACACCTTGATCTCAGACTTCTAGCCTCCATAAGTATGAGACAATAAATTTCTGTTTTTTAACACACCCAGTTTGCCATAATATGTTAGGACAACCCTTGGAAACTGATATAGGCATGAACTATGTATTCAGGAACAGTTGTGGATATTTGAAATTAGTCGACAATGCAAACTAAGATTTCTGCCCTGGTGGGGTTTCTATTCTCCAGCGGGAAAAAATAAGTAAATTGGACAGTAAGTTAGGTAGTAATGAATTTTGGTATTGCAAAGTAGAGGTGGATGGAAGGGAAGAACGCTACAGTGAAAAGAGTGGCCATATATAAATGTGCAAAATGTGAAGATGGTGAAAGTGTAAAAATATTTGGGAAAAAACATTCCCAGGAGCAGGAAGCCCTGAATGCAAAGCCTTAGGGCTGAAACTTGCCCATTCTATTGGAGGAACAGCCAAGAATCATACTGTCTGGACTGAGCAAGAGAAAGAATAAAGGAGCTAAGGTTAGGGCAGTAGCTGGGAAACCAGTGTTCTAGAACCTGGCGTGGTTTTATGTGAAATGAACTGGGAAGACAATGAAGGTTAAATCAGGGTCATGATATGACCTGACCTACTTTTTAAGAGAATCACAGTGTCTGTGTTCACAATTGATGAGAAAGGATAAAGATAGGAGCCAGAGGACCAATTCTTAGGCTCTTTAAACAATCTAGACAAGAGATCATGCTTAGTCCAAGGTAGCAATAGGGAGGGATAAACAATGGTTGGAGTATAGGGAGCCAGCAAGATTTCCTGATCAGGGAACCACTGATCTTTTTACTGTCTTCACAATTTTGCCTTTTCCAGAATGTCATATGGTTGGATAGTAACATTTTGAAAAAAAAACTTTTGAAAAACTGACTTTTTCCACTTAGTCATATACACTTAATGTTCCTCTGTGTCTTTTCAGTATTTGGTAGCTCATTTCTTTTTAGCATTGAATAATATTCCACTGTTTGAATGTACTGTAATCCATTTACCCTTTCACCTATTGAATGACATCATGATTGCTTCCAAGTTTTGGCAATTAAGAATAAAGCTACTATAAACACCCATGTTTAAGTTTTTGTGTGAACTTCTGTTTTCAGCTCGTTTGTATAAATGCCAGGGAGCATGGATGCTGGATCTAGCAAGAGAATGTATTGTAAGAAATATTTTTCTTATTTTGTGAGAATCTACCAAACTGTCTCCCAAAGTAGTTGTGATATTTTTCATTTCCACTATCAATAATGAAGTTGCTTCAAATAATGTTGCTCGACATCCATACTCTATGTAAGTGTTTCAGAGTTTGTCCATTTTAATTTGTGTTATCTCATTTGAACTCACATTTCCTGAATGACATGTGATATGTAGCATAATTTCATATGCTTTTCTGCCATCTGTATATCTTCCTTGGGCTTCCCAGGTGAGGCTAGTAGTAAAGAACCCACCTGATGTAGGTTCACTCCTTGGTTCGAGAAGATCCCCTGGGGGAGGAAATGGCAACCCACTCCAGTATTTTACCTGGAGAATCCCATGGACAGAGAAGCCTGGCAGGCTACAGTCCACAGGGTCGCAAAGAGTCAGACACGACTAAAGTGACTTAACATGCACATGTATCTTCTTTGATGCAATGTGTATTGAGATCTTTGGCCCACTTTTAAAATCACATTGTTAATGTTAAGTTTTGAGTTTTTGCCTGTTGTGAATAACAATTCATTATCAGATGTGTCTTTTGAAAAATTTCCTCTCAGCCTGTGGTTTGTCTTTTCATTATCTTAACATTGTCTTTCAGAGTTTTTTGTTTTAATGAATTCCAGCTTATCTCTTATTTCTTTCATGGATCTTACCTTCGGTGTTATATCTAAAAACTCAGCACCTTACCAAAACTCATCTAGGATTTACCCTATATTATCTTCTAGGAGTTTTATAGATTGCTATTTTACATTTAGGGTTTTTTTTTTTTTATCCATTTTTAGTTAATTTTCATCCATGTGTTTAGGTTCTTTTTTTTTTTTTTTTTTTTCCCATGTGGTTGTCTACTTGTTCCAAAACCATTTGTTGAAAAGACTGTAGCTTCATTGTCTTGACTTGACTTTTTTGTCAAAGAACCATTGGGTTTATTTATGTAAGTCTATTTCTGAATTCCCTATTCTGTCCCAATGACCTGTTCTTTTGCCAGTATCAAACTGTCTTGATTACTGTAGCTTTATAGTAAGTCTCAAAGTTGGTAGCATCAGTCTTCTGACTTCGTTCTTCTCCTTCAGTATCATGTTGGCTGTTCTGGGTCTTTTGCTTCTTCATATAAACTTTAGAATTGTTTTGTTGATATACAGAAAATAATTTGGGATTTTGATTGTGATTGCATTGAACCTATAGATTAAATAGGAGAGAACTGAAATCTTGGTAATATTGATTCTTTCTATCTACAACCATGAACTAATACTTCATTCAATTAGTTTTTTTGATTTTACACATCAGAGTTTTGTAGTTTTTTCATATAACTCTTGTACATATTTTGTTGGATTTATACTTAAGTATTTCATTTTGGGGAATGCTGAATATAAATAGTATTATGCTTTTAATTTCAAATTCTACTTGTTCATTGGTGGCATATAAGAAAGTGATTGACCTTTGTAAATTAATGTTGTATCCTGCAACCTCGCTATAATTGTTTATTAGTTCCAGTAATTTTTTGTTTGCTCTTATTTTGTTAGAATTTTCTGTATATGATTATATTAACTGTCAACAAAGACAGTTTCTCATTTCCAATCTGTATACCTTTTATTCCCTTTTATTATCTTATTGCATTAGCTACAGTTTTCAATATGATGTTGAAAAGAAGTGGTGAGAAGGGACGTCTTTTCCTTGTACATGATCTTAGATGGAAAACTTCAAGTTCCTTGCCATTATGTGAGTTATACAGGGTTTTTACAGATAGTCCTTATGAATCTGAGAAAACTTCCCTCTGTATCTGGTTAACTGAGTATTTTACTGGGTATTGGATTTTGTCATGCGCTTTTTCTACATTGTTGGTATGACCTATGATTTTTGCGGGGGAGGGTGTTGTTTTGATGGATTACATTAATTGATATTCAAGTGTTGAACCAGCCTTGCATACCTCAGATAAATCCCACTTGGTCTTGATGTATAATTGTTTTAACAAATTGTTTGGTTTTATTTGCTAATATTTTGTCAAAGATTTTGCATGCTTGTTCAAAAGAGAGATTCGTCTGTAGTTTCCTTTTCTTGTAATGTGTTTGTCTGGTTTTGGTATTAGAGTAATGTTGGCCTCATAGAATGAGTTAGGAGTATTCCCTCTGTTTCTAAAATGCCCACCTTTAATGTTATTCTTTTGCTTTATTTTACTCCAATCATTAATCTTTTTTCCCCCTACTTTCCCTTTTGCTTCCTTTCTTTTTCTGTGGCTTTAATTTTCATGTATTTTTCCTCCCTCCATCCTTTCCTCCCTTTTTTCATTATTTCTACCTATGTTACTCTTAATTTCATGGTTTTTAACTAACTAGTTTTTAACTGGGGAAGTCCATCCCATGGAGGTGGCCACACCCAGAGAAAGAAAGCCTGGTTTTCTATTTCCATGAACATTACAGGTGTGCTTCACCTCAGAGGGATGTAGGTTGGCTGCTAGATGTATATTAAAACCAGTGGTTATGTTCCTTTAAGAGCAGTTGGCACCATGGAATTTGCTTCTCAATGATTTAGATTCCTTTTCCAAAATAAACCCATGTGCTGTTGTGCTTAGTCGCTCAGCTGTGTCCGACTCTTTGCAACCCCATGGACTAAGCCCACCAGGCTCCTCTGTCCTTGGGGATTCTCCAGGCAAGAATACTGGAGTGGGTTGCCGTGCCCTCCTCCAGAGGGTCTTCCCAACCCAGAAATGGAACCCATGTCTCCCACATTGCAGGTAGTTTATTTACAATCTGAGCCATCAGAGAAGACCAAAATAAACACATAGCTGACCTAAAATTAATTATAACATATTAGCTGTTTTGATGGGCTTTAATATTGTATATGTCTATCTAACCAGTCCATTCTGAAGGAGATCAGCCCTGGGATTTCTTTGGAAGGAATGATGCTAAAGCTGAAACTCCAGTATTTTGGCCACCTCATACAAAGAGTTGACTCATTGGAAAAGACTCTGATGCTGGGAGGGATTGGGGGCAGGAGGAGAAGGGGACGACAGAGGATGAGATGGCTGGATGGCATCACTGACTCAATGGACGTGAGTCTGAGTGAACTCCGGGAGTTGGTGATGGACAGGGAGGCCTGGCATGCTGTGATTCATGGGGTCACAAAGAGTCGGACACGACTGAGCGACTGATCTGATCTGATGTATATAGAGATGATTTTAAATAGTTAAGTGTCCCCCTACCCCATATCTCTCTATGTGGAAGGGTAAAAATAGTCACTAATGAAGGTACATCTATTTTATGTCAACTGTAGAAGAGTTGCTTTTAAGCTGGTGAGGTTATTTGACCAGAATATGTTTTGCTGGTGTGGTTTTATACCCTGGCAGGTTGTATATCATATGCCTTAACAGTTTTCATCCTTCATGTCAAGGAGAGTGCTGTCTGCATGAATACAGAGTCACACTCTGATAATCTTTTTAGTTTGTATTTATTCTATTCAGCTCAAGGCTGAATTAATTTTCTCTGAACAGCAGGAGGAATGAAAGTGTCATTGGGGTCCTAGCTGGATCCACTGACAAATGGATGAATTGCTTCCCTATGGACCATTCTCTCCTGTAAATATGTCCATGGAACACTCCTCACCATTTATGGAAATGGTGGCCTCACCCAGCCCATATTTACTTGTAATACTTGGGCAACACTGAGGGATTCTAAGAGATTATTTCAGAGTTAGAGTTTATTAGTGTATCAGTTAATCGATTAGTGCATAATATATAATCTTAAAATTTTAAAATATAAGCATTTGTTATTTCATAGCTTTTGTTGATGAAGAATCCAGCAGCTGAACTGTTTTCTAGCTGAGATTTCTCAAGTTAACAGTCATTTCAAGCACTCACAGGGCCTGGAGCATCCTCTAACAAGGTAGCTCATTCATATGGTAAGTGAATGGTGCTGGTTTTTGGCAGGAGGCCTCAGTTCCTCTCTGTGGAGCTCTCCACGGGGCTGCTTAAATGCCCGCTTATATGGTTACTAGCTTCACCCAGAGAGGGTGAGCCAAGAGAAAAGCACGCCTGAGGCTGCAGTTTCTCGTATAACCTTACCTCTGACACCACACACTCATTTCTGTAATATACTGTTAGTTAGCCTATATCATCCCTATTCAAGGTGGCAGAGGCCTAACCAAGGACATGAGTATAAGGTGGGTGACTCACTGACTGCAACTGTCTACCTATGTAGTTATAAGATATACTAGATTGAGGAAGAAATCTCAATTAGCCTTTATTTTACAGCATGGTAGAGTAGTCCCTGAGCTGGAAGGCTTTCAAAATTAAACTGATGGAAACAGGACCTGTGACACTGAAATGAACCTTTTTTCTCCTGCAGATCTTTGAACAGATGACTTATATGTTCTTTGCTTGCCATTTTTAAAAATTAAGAACAGTATTAGGTCTGTTAGGAGACTTTCATGGTATCACCAAAGCAAAATATACTCCCTCGGTGTTTTTTTTTAATAATACCCTTTGATAGTGCTTATTATGATTTGCAGTTACCATTTATTATGATTGTGTTGTGGTTGCACTTACCTCTATCAAGCCGGCATACCTGAAGCCATTGGCTTTGATAAAAGGCAACAGTATCATTGACTACTTTGCTGAGTTAATCAGCTTTGATATTGCATGTCCCTTTCTGCCCCATCTATACACAATGAACAACTGATCTGTCAAACATAATACTGAGCTTTTCATTAAAAAGCAATGGTGTATAAGATGTCAATCTAAAATATACCAATAGAGCTTAATTGTTTCCATCTGATACTGTCTCTTTAGTTAAATTAAGTGCCCACTACAGACAACCCAAAAAGTCAGCCTCCAGCTTTGAAAGTTAATGCTTCAATGATTCAGGGGTTCGGCTCAAATCAGCCCATTATCAGTATGCTAGTTTTCTGCACAAAAACAATTTGTTTTGTTTTCACTTTTAGGGCATACTATGGAATACAACCCAGTTCCATTCATTTAGTGAACATAATATTTCAACCATGCTCAATCCTGACAACCAATTTCAGCCTAAAACAAAACAGAGAAAATGGCTGCTTTAAAAAAAAAATCAATCTTCTTTCTCTCACAAAATATATGGAAGGAAAGTGGAATGTTCAATTCTAACTTTGAGTTGACAGGTCTGAATCATACATTTTGAGGAGTTATTTTTAAAAAAGCAATAATGTCACCACTCTACTGCATGAGTGGCCTTTGTGAAGGCTGTTGAATGAGGAGAATTTAAAACATTGAGAAAATGCAAAGCATGCAGTTTCTCTAGTTTAGTTTTCTAAGAAAGCAAACAGTGATCTTGGTCTTTATCTTAGATTTAATGCTTGGAGGCATTAGATTCTTCTGTTCTTGATTTTCCAATCTCCCTAACAATATGCCTAGGCATGAAGGGATCCCACCAAAGTCACATGACCTTGAAGAATGTTATTTCCCAATAAATATGTGTGGTACACCTACATGCCTATTCTTGAGATTATAGAATGAAAAGTTAGAGCACGTCTTAATGTGGGGTAGGGGAGCATAAACCGTGTAAATCTGTAAAGATACAGATATTAGGGGCTACAGATTTATCTTCATCAATAATGTTAATAGGCTATAACAGTACCCTGTTAATTCCTTGATTGCTTGTTTATATAAATGACTTTATATTCCTGCTGGTATTTTGTGTATTATATGCACATTTGATTTCATAGGGATAAAGTCCCTAATATGATTTCTTTCCCCTCTGTGTCATAGATTGGATTGTGTTCTCACTCCAAAACTCATATGTTGAAGCTCTAACCCTCAATACTGCAGAATGGAACTGTATTTGGAGATAGGATCTTTATAGAGGTCATTAAGTTAAAATAGGTCATTTGGATAGGCCCCAAGCCAGGATAGTGGTGTCCGTATAAGAAGAAGAAATGTTGACACAGACATGTCTAGAGGGAAAGTTTGAAGACTCAGGTTGAGGATGGCAATCTGTAAGCCAAGGAGAGAGAGGTCTGGAGCATCATCTTCTCTCATGGTCCTCAGAAGGAACTAACTGTACTGTTGCTTTGATCTTGATCTTCTAGCCTCCAGAACTGTGGGGAAATAAATTTCTGTTGGTTAAGCCACTCAGTGTGTGGCTTCATCATGACAGTTTTGATACTTTGTCATGGTAGCCCTAATAAAAAAATGTACTGTGTTTTTAAACCTCTGCATTCTCTCAGACAAAAATTCTAGTGTATTTAGTACATTCTTCAGATTCATCTGCCTCCTTATGCAAGCATCTTTACCAATCTTTGTCTCACACATTTTTACCATTCTTGTATTTGCAGTGTTAAGACAGGGAAACCCAGTCTCCAAAACTCGCAAATTTTCCAAAGAGTATGACCAATCATAACTTTTAGCAGAAAAGTAGTTTGTAGTCCAAATGGTTTTATAATCTAAAGGAAATCTGTAATATGGCAATGGTGGTATCTACTCAATATATTTTATCTGCAGGGTGTAACAGTTTCTGCCTGGCTACTGTACATCATACTCTATGCGTGTCAGTGTTCTTGGTATGAAGTGGGAAATTATAGGCATGGGATAATCTTTCAGGTCAGAGAGTTTTAGATGCAAAGCCCATCTCCAATAGCACCAAGATATTTATCTAACTCCTTTGGATTTCAAGTTTTTCAAATGTAAATAATGAGCATGGTAAAACCTATCATGTAGAGATTTTTCAGGTATTAAGTGTGATGACCACAAGTGTATTTAGATTAGCTCAGTTTGGGCACATAGTAGGGTGCTCACTGCATGTCTTCCTTGTTCTTGTGTCTGTGTGTAGGACAGTAAAATTCATCTATCATTTTTCTATTATTATCCCTAACTGATCAGAGTCTGTATTTTGATGTGATAGTGTTTTCCTATCCCTATTTTACCCTGAGGGTATCTTGTTAAGAAATATCATCTTACTTTTGATTACCACCATGCCCCCCAGGTAGTGCTAGTGGTAAGAAATCTGTTTGTCAATGCAGGAGACCTAGGTTCAATCCCTGGGTGGGGAAGAGACCCTGGAGAAGGAAATGACACCCCACTCCAGTATTCTTGCCTGGGGAATCTCATAAACAGAGGAGCCTGGCAGGCTACAGTCCGTAGGTTTGCAAAGAGTCAGACACAACTGAGCAATTGAGCACATGCACACACATATTTTGTTAGGAAAATCATCTTCCTTTGATTATATATTGCTCTAGTTTTTCAGGATCACTTTTAAATCTAATCCTCTTTTATTTACTATTCATAAATTTTCTGGTCTTCAAACAATTCTGAATTAATGAGTATATTCTTTAGTCATTATTTTAATATTTGATTAAAAATGGACATACAGGCAATCTTTATTTTGTACAGAACCATGTTAACTGAAACTCATGTAAAATTAGGAATTGGTCAAAGTGAATATATTTCATTTAATATAGTGCTGGTGCTGTGCAAAGGGAGGGCTATCTGTAACTCTATGGGGAAAACCAAAAGGATACATCTCTATTTATTTCACTCTATTGAGACCACCCAGTTGATAATATCAATGTGCCTGATTCAAGCATAAATACCTCAGATATTTTTAAGTATGTTTTTGATCAAAATGTATTTTTCTCAACATTGAGAGTTGGGTATTTCTCTTTTATTTAATGATTTTCTCCTACCCATTCCTTTTCATCTTGCTGAGCTTCCTACATATCTCAAAGCTTAAATTAAACATAATCTTGTAGAAGTTTTTCCTTTAATTCAAGAAAATCCAAGAAAACCAGTTTATCTCTCATCTGTCTTTCCAGTACTTTGTGTATCTCTTAATATGGATAAAACAGATAGCCTTTGGCAAAGTCTGTGGTGAGGCTAAATTTTGATTGTCAGAAAGCACCACCCACTACCAGTCTACATGTTCTGCAGTGAACCAACTTCAATTGATACCTTCTTGGACTGTATTTTAGCTGTCACATACTATTTAGAAATGCGGAAAGATTCCCAGTCATATGCCTTGGTGTTCTTTGAGAATCAGGGACTCTGTGGGAATGTATTAGCACCAAGTAGATAAGATATATGCAGACTTAATGGACTGGAACATATTATATGAATGTGTTATGTTACATGGCAAAAAAGAATTTGGGTTGCTCACCAGCTGACCTTAAAATAAGGATATTTTCCTGGAACATCTGTGTGGGTCCAGTGTCATCACAAGAGTCCTAAAAAGTGAAAGAGGGAGACCAAAGAAAATGTTGGCATGATGTGATATAGGAAGAACTCACACCACCATTTCTGGCTTCAAAGATGGCAGCAGATAGCAATCCAAAAAAGACAGCCAGCCACTGAAAGCAAGAAAATCAAAGAAAGGGATTCTCCCATGGAGCCTCCAGAAAAGAATGTAGTCCTGTTGACACCTTAATTTCAGTCTAGTGAAACCCACATTAGACTTCTGACCTATAGCATCCTAAGAAACAGATTTGTGTTGACTGAGACCATTGAAGTTGTGATAATTAGGTTTAGGTACAGCAGTAATAGAAAACTAATACATCTACTAATTACTGTTCTCAAGTTATGTGTTTCTCAAAAAGAAAACTCCCTTAATCAGCACCAGTCCTCAGGGCTGTGTTAAAAGTGTGTCCTGTATACATGGAGTTTCAAGATTAATGTTGTATTGCACTCTCAAATCAAGTACCATGATTTGGAAATTATGAAGTTGTTACATCTTGGGATTTCCTTTCTCTGAGTTCCCACATCTGGATGACCAAGGCCCCAGTCCACCATTCAAATAATACTTTCTTTAGCTATTCATGCATGGCTTTAATTCCCCCCTAAACTTGTCCAAAGTGCTGGTTTTAATATTGAAAGCATGTCTTATTCTTTGTATGTAGTTTCCTGCCAAAAGAGAAGATAATGGAAAGTGGGAAACGTACTGGGCAGCATTTCTAGGTCAGCAGAGGGGTAGCATCATCTGGCTGGGAGAGGCCTCACTCCCCTTCACCCACCCATGGCCACTGTCCTCTGACCCTTGTGAGTTGATGGTGATGGAGGCAGGGGTTAGGTAACTATCTTTGTTTACCTACAAAAACAAACTTGTTATATTTTTGGTGGGGAAGTGGGTATCTCTGTTTCCATGTGGAAACTAATTTGTAGTGGTTTTTAAAGTCGGTAAAATAAGCATTTTAAAGGGAGTCTTAAAAATAGAGCGTTTTAAGACCAGGTGTATTGATCACACCATGAAGCTTTTGGCCATGGCCCAGGGCAGCCCAGGATGTGGGACTGAATCACATAAGGACTCTGTTCTAAAATTCACTTGCCTCATTTACTGCCTTTTACTCATTGACTTTGGGAAAGAGCCTGGAGCGCCCTAGGAAAGCTTACTGACCCTCTGAGCCATATTGCGAGCCTTGAACAGTATGACATTCTAAACACAGCACAGACCAACAGAGTAAATGAGAACTTGTGGAATCTGTAATTTCTGACAAATGCGTCTGCGGTAAACCAGATGGCCTTGTCCCCTGGAGGGGTTGGTGTTTGTGTTTATGACATGCCTGGTTCCTTGCTCTCTTGAGGTTCTGAGCCATAGGCAGACAATGTTTCCTCATTTCAATCAGAACTACATTTGCCTTCCAGGGATCAGCCCACCTGAAAACCCACCAAAGAAGTCTTAATATTCTGTCCCCAGAAACATTCTTGTGTCCTTTCAAATTTAGAGAATGCTCAAGGCACAACACTTAAAACTATGCTAACTGGATTGTGATGTTCATTTGCACTGGGAATGTTCTGACACAACTGGAGATCTGGAGAGATGTAATTGGACAGCTTTGAGGCTTTGGGAGTAACTGATTGAAGTGAAAGCTGTTTCCACTCAACTCCTTTACTTTTCTTGAGTTTATCTTCCAATCTCTTTGTCCCTTAGTGATTTGCAAAGGAATTGCATGAATTTGTCTAAATTTAGTATGGCAAAAGGAATATCAAAGTATATCTTAATTTTTTAAGACCAAATAACAGTTTCTATTTTTCAAAGGCATTCCATGTTGGGTTTATTTTAACCACAGCTAACATATGAAAATCTGTATTGAAATAAAAGATAAAAGAGGGCTATTATTCACTGTTAAAAAAGAAGTCCAATAGCAAATAGATCTTCAGTTTAATTTGATTTGCTAAATTCCATTTCTTTCTGATATTTGAAGAGAAATGCTTTTGTGATAAACAAGATTGAGGGGCATTACCATTTATTGTTGGATTGCAAAGGATACGCATTTTACTCTGAAATCACAAAACTATTGAGTAAAATTTCCAGTTCCCAAAATGATTAGTTAGATGTGTAAACTTGAGCAGATTACTTGACCTCCTTTTTCCTCTGGTTTCTTCATTTAGAAATAGAGGCAGCAAGAATGACTATAAATAGAGGCATTCTATCTTATAGGATGAGTGTGTGTGTGAACGTGTGTATATATATATGTGTGTGTGTGTATATATATATATACACACACATATATATAAAATCACTTGAAACACTGTCTAGCATAGAATAAGAGCATTAAAAATTAGCTATAGTCAATGTCATTATCACCTAAAATTGGAATGAAAAGTAGGTAAGCACTTACACTCTTAAGTTTCTGGGCAAGTTATTTGACTTGAGGCAAAGAAGGACTCCACTGCTGTACTGTAGGAATAGATAATTTCATTAGCCACAATTATGCAGTGTCATAGAAGATATATAATTATAAAAGTAATACAGTTGACTTCATTTTTAGATCACTGACTTAACTAAAATTTTCTTTGCACAAAATAATTACTGTGAAGCTGAAAAACTAGACATTGATGATCAGTGAACCAAAATATGCTCTTTGGACTCCTATAACTGCACATAAGTCTCAAGTTTCAGCCTAAAATCACATGTAAATTACTTAATTTCAGTTTTGAAGTTATACAAGACTATCACATAAATAGACTAAGTTCTTTTCAGCATTTCAGGGACACAAATTGCAAATGTGCAAATTCTTAGAATCTATTGGGATAATTACAACTACTATAATTTTGATTTTATTAAGTCCTTTTACTCTTGAATTATGTCTTCTTTGAGATTGAAAGTTGCATTCCTAGTCAGAGACACCATTGTCATGTATATAATCTGGGACTCTTTTCAATCATTACTACTTAATTCTAATTTACTTAGAGTTGGACCATAAATGGCCACTCAACCAATTTCTTTTCCATTAATTTTGGTTGTATCCAGTGATTTTAGCTCAACTGACAGGGTGCTGGAGCAGCAGAGGTCATGGGCTGCAAAATTTTTAAGAAGAGGGTTGGCCTCTTTGTTTATGTAATGTAATTCCCGATCTATTCTCAGTCTCCAACCAGTAAACAATTTGATTGGATTTTTCATTTTCTTCTTTCTTGAAGTCTTACATTTCTTCTTCTTTATTGTTCTCTTCTTTTTCTACCAAATATTCTTAAAGATATTCAAAATACCTGAATGAACTGCAGTAATCTCTATGGCTTTATCAAACTTGCAGATGCAACTCCACTCCAAGGTCATTTTGCTGACACAGTGGAGGGATTCAAAACAGAATTTGGAAAACTAAAGAAACTGTAAATGTTAGTAAATAAATGTCGAAATAAGTTTATTCATCCTTATAATGAGAGGTGATAAAAGATTTTTTACAGCTCTTTGGCGTCACCAACAGAGAGACTTGATCATGAGCCTCTTAAGGATTGTTAAAGTTGTTTTTTCCCAAAAATAAATATATTAAATGCAATTCCCAAAAATAAAAGGTAATTGAAGCTTAATAGATATGTAGATACAAGGGTACACTTAACATTTATATAAATGCTTATAGACAGACATTATTTTTTATCCATTAATAGGTTTCATAAACATTGAAATAATTGAAATCCAGTGATTAGTTCCCCACTGAATCTTTTTATTCATTTATTCAATTAGGAAGTATTTTAAAGCCCCTTATATGAACTAGGTATTATATATTAATTGATTCTTACTCTTCCTTCTTCATACTAAATATATCAATTTAGAAGAGTATATACATTCACAAATCAAATTCAGCAAGATGAATAAATTACAACCAATTTTAGAATCAGCAGTAAATGATCAGATATGTTTAAAAATATATTCTAAATAATGAAAACAATTATACAGAATTTCTTTAAATGATTGTACTTGAGGATTGTCCATGTTTTACATATCTGTGCATCTTTATATTAAAAGTAGAAACACATACCAATATGTACATAAACACATACATACAGAGTAAGACTGAACTCACCTTATTTTTTAATTTTAAGCCTGTGTCACTCTGATTATCACAGTGTCACAAAGTCTTTCTACACTATGGTATAGATTATGGCAACAAATTTATTGTACTATGCAGAGAATACTATGGTGAACAAGATACAGTTATCAGGGAGATCTAGTTAGAAAGAAGGGCATGCATGCAATTATGAAGCAGTTTAGTGCTGTTACAAAGGCATGGGCTATATATAGCAGAGTCAGTGCTGGGTGAGAGCCACTCTGTTTAGGGTAAAGAGTGGACTTCTTTACAGAAGAGCTGTTGAAACCAAGGACTGAAGTGTGACCAAGAAAGAGCCTGTCAAGTGATCAGTGGACAGGTTGGAGAATCATATTCCAAACAGAAAAGTAATATATACAAAATTGTTGAGACATTCTACAAAAAATATAGAGCTAGTGCCTTGTCTGTGATAAGCTTATAGTTGGGTGGGAGGAGGGGCATAAATAAATTAGTAAGCTAATTAATTAATGGTGATTTTCTATAGTGAGAAATGCCATAAACAAAATAATGTAATATGAAGTTACTGTGAGCACAGCCAACATATGCTGGTATGGTCAAGGAAAGCTTCTCTAATAGAGTGACAATCAAAACCTCTATAAATGGAAACCAGCCATGCATATACATGAAGGGAAAGCTACAAGAAGGTTCCAAGTGCAGAGTCCCTAAAGCAGAAATGAGCTTGGTTCGTTTGAGGATCAGAAAGAATATCAGTTTGATTGGCATTATTTGAATGGGAGATTGGAAAGAGGAGGACAGAGAGTGGGTGAGAGTCAGATCATATGGAGCTTTACAGACCAAAGATGGAGTATGGATTTTTTTTTTTTTTTTAAATTCCTGGTTCAGCCACTGGTGAATCGTGCAAAGGATTGGCATGATAATTATGCTTTTAAAATTCACTTTGAGGGGAATCAAGTGGAGAATATCTCTACTAGGAAGTGAGAAGGAAGAAAGAAGAGGATCTTGCTTAGGGTTAGAAAAATACAATGGTAGTTTGAGTTGGACTGGTAGAGGCTAGAAACATTTTGGTTACTTTAAGTGCTTATTATAACCGGATTTTTGTATATTAGATATATGTGGAGATGAAGGTCAGTTTGGATAAACTGCCAGAGTCTAGGCCATATATTTATTTTTTTGAATGGTATGGATATTGAAATTTATTCTTTTCACAGTATAAAAACATAATGTGTCTTAAGGAGAAAATGAGAGCACAGCATGATGAGGTTTGGGTTTTATAACATCATTCAGGCTGCAATGTAAAGAAAGAATTGTAAGGAGGGAGACTGGAGCCAGAGAGAAAGACCAGAGAGAACACTTTGACACTGGAACCTGAGAAATATTGAGAGCTTGAACTGAGGCATCTGTGGTAAGCATAAAGTAGAAGGGTTAGCTTTAAAATAATATAGAATCAGTGTTGTTTGGTGAGTGAGTGGATGCTGGGCAAAAGAAAAAATAAGAACTATGTGATGGAACCTGGTATTTGTTCTGTTTGGTTAATATTGCTAATTGAATCAGTGACAGCAAAATTAAATAGAATTGAAAAAAAAACTCAGAAAGGGGCTCAGGTCTGAGGTATTGATATGATGAGTTTGAGATCTCTTGGGACTTCCAAGGGAAGATATCCATTAGCCAGTAGACAAGCAAGGAAACATAATTCAAGGCTGGGAATAAGGGCTATTTCTAGATTTGAGAAGGAACCTGTGAACAATGCTGTCATTGGGAATGGATGGAGCATATGGTAGTCTGGAGGGAGTCTACTCAGATACCAAATTGTAAAGAATAACTCACAATCCTGTAAAAATAAAAGTATTGAGTTGCCCAAAACATTTGTTTGGATTTTTCCATTGCATCTTATGGAAAAATTCAAATGAACTTTTTGGCCAACCCAATAGTATGAGAACATGCAAGGTATAAGTGTTGCTCCAGTATTTGGGCAAGAATGTAGGCAAGACTGGAAAAAAGATGAACCTTAAAAGTCGATAGTTCAGAAAGTTTAGGAAGCATTAAGATCGGTCAAAACTTAGATGGTTCCAGTCCAAGTACAAAAATACAAAAGGTTGTTGTATGTTGATATTGAGTCAGCCTCTTGTCTCAACCTGATATCTTTTATGTTGTTAACCAGCTTCAGGAAGGAAGCGGTACCTTGACACGACCAGGACAAGCCCTCCCAGTGGACTGAATCAGAGGACCTGGTTAGCAGAGAGTAAAAGAATGAAGAAAGGCAGTTTCAGTAGTTCTGTTTAGATTCATATTTTTTAATGTGATGTCAAGGACCACCTAAAACAGAATCACTAGAAATTTCTGTTTAAAAAAAAAACAACGGAAAAAAAAGTATGCTCCTGAATCCCACCCACATCTATTCAAAATCTCTAGGAATGAGGTTTTATTTCCTTTGTAATCAAGTCATATATTTAGTATTCTCTTCTAGAACCTGCTTTGAGTTTGCCCCCAGTTTTAATAGGTTAGCTCAAAATTCTGATTTCTAAAAGTCAAGTGTCCTGGCATCTGAAACAATACACCTTTTTTTTTTTAATTTTGCAAGAAGTATTAGCTTTATTAGTAGAAGAAAATGTTATCTGTATTTCCTACAGTTTTCTATCCATAATCTCTGGTATCCTAGAAAAACAAGTGGCATAAGAAGAAACTGGACCCAAGGACTAAATCAAAAAGATAAACCAAGAAATAGAAGTGGATCCTTGGGAGACTTGGATAAACAATTCACCTTTCATAGGTAAATGAGGAAAGTTAGCATAGCAGTCAGTGTGGCCAGACAAAGTCTGCTCAAAATAGTTACTGACCCCACACCTAAAAACAAGAACCATGCTAGTAAAATCCAAACCCTAGGTATTACTTTATGTGAGAAGCACCTGTGGAAGGCAGTGGAGAAGTCTGTGCTGTCCTACTCCACAGCTCTGCCATCCAAGCTGGTTATTGTTCTTATATTTTGCTCATGAATTTTCTACTGTTTTTGTTTGCATGTTAAAAAAAATCAGTATATTTATGGTACTAAATATAGTCTGTAGCATCTATTAAATACTTAATACATGGTAGCTGCCATCACTTCTTTCATATTGTTATTTCATCAATTCTTTCATCAATTCCTTCATATTGTTATTGTTATTTGTGTTTCCACCCCCACCTCAGGGGAAGTTGTGAAATTGGGAAGTAAGTTAAGAAACCTCTGAAATTAAAGTATCATACAAATAATAAATCATAGTTATAATAGAAACTTCATAAAAAATCCCTCTTGATTATGTTTCCCTTTCTAAGAAAGGAAATTATAGATAAAAGATTGTAGAGCACTGAAACATAATTTTCCTAAAAAAAAAGTATATTAATTTCAAAATGTTTTATATGTTTTAACATGGGGAAAGGAATAAATATTCAAAATAGGACCTCAGAGATACCAGAAAATTCCCTAAGGTGTCCCTATCCTCACAGAGAAGCTGAGCTCAAAGATGGGCAATTATGTGACAGGGATGTCGAAATCAAGACTTGAAGAATGTTGACAGTGAAATGATAATCCAGGCCTGGGGCTGCAAGTGTGGTACAGTTTAATCAAATACATCAACCTCATAAATTCTGATGTGTTCTGAGATCACTGTCCCCTGAAGAGACGTCTAATAAATGCACTGTAATGTGTCTTCCAGGAGCTGTAATATGGCTCTGGTTAATAGAAAATGGTCTAGGAGGATATTTGCACTTGGATGGGAAACTGTGAGAAGAGACAGAGAGAAAGTGAAAATCCATAAATTGGATGAGTTACAGGGCTCCAGTGGTGCGTGAATGAAAAAGAACCAGATGGGGAGATGGGGAGATTTTACAAATATTTAATGTGTTCAGTTAAACCTTTCTAAATAAAAAAAATCTCAGCTCTTCTTTGAGGGGGTGGAAGGGAGAGGAGGCATTGTCTAAGCAAAGCAGAGAGAAGAAAAACAGTGCCTTTAAGAAACAGACTCTGACACATTAGTGAGGTGACTTGCTCACTGTTGTGTCCCCATCCTCTAGTACATTGATAAGCCCCTGGTCAAATCTGACTTGCTGCCTGCTTTTCTAAATAAAGTTTTATTGGAGCCAGCCACTCTCATTCTTTAATGTATTGCCTACAGCTGGTTTCACTCTATAGCTGCAAAGTTGAGTAGTTGCAACAGAGACGGTATGACTTGCAAAGCTTAAAATATTTATTATCCAGCACCTTCTAGTGAAAGTTTTCTGACCCCGATCTTGTATATAGCCTGGCGTAGAGTAAGAGTTCAGTAACTCTTGAAAAGTAACTAGCTGCTTTCCTTAGGCAAGCTGGTTTCATCTCCCTAAGACCCAGTTTTCCTCAATGCTAAAATGGACATAATTATACCCACCCTAGGAAATTTTTGTCTCTTCTAATATGCTGTTTAGAATATGGTTTATGGATAAAAATAGTGTTTCATTCTTCCTCCTCCTATGCCTTCACTTAATGGTGGCAGGTGCTGTTTTAATCTAGAATAGTCAGTGGCATGCTAACTGCTAGTTTGACAGCTTTCTAGATTTTCAGCCATACAGAAATAATTTACTCTCCCAACTGAATCAATGGTTTATAATTATCTATGACTGTCCTGAATCAAGATGCATTTTTTCTTTTTTTCTTGCCCTATTTCTTTCTCTCCTTTTAAGCTAAATGTTTGTTTTCCCATATATCATATGTCTTATTTTTATATTTACCACATCGAGTCTAGGACTTCCCAGGTGGCTCAGTGGTAAACAATCCATCTGCAATGCAGGAAACGTGGGTTCAGTCCCTGGGTCAGCAATATCCCCTGAAGAAGAAAGTTGCAACCCACTCCCGTATTCCTGCCTGGAAAATCCCATGGAGTGAGGAGCCTGGCAGTCTTCAGTCCATGGGGTTGAAAAGAGCTGGATACAACTGAGCAACTGAGCACAAAAGAGTCTAATTCATTTCTTCTGAAAGACACAATGTCATAAAAGTATGTAATATCTAGATGTCTTGCTGTTGAAGCAGTGGAAATAACAGTGGGTTTTTTTTTTTTTTGAAGAAAATTCCCTCAAACTTTTATTTTTGCTCACTTCCCCCCTTCCCAATCTGCTCAGAAAAGGAAAACTCTAGCTGGATGAATACAGTAGAACTGGACAGAGCCCAGGTGAGGTGTGGATTATGAAGGAACCAATCCAAAGGAAAGTTTGCATCCTTTGATAAAGACTATAGGCTGAAGGGAAGTGGCCTCTGATGGCAGGGTTTGTTGGCATAGCCCTCACCTCAACTTTCCGAGAGAAGCCTGGCTTTCATCCTGTGCTGTGTCAGGAAGCAGGGTCTCTTCCTAGAAAGGTGCACTGAGGCACTCATGAGCAATATTTTATAAAGATAGTGTAGGTGGAATGGCTTTACACTTAGCCCTCATCATGAGTCACTTGATGCAATGTGTCATTAGACACTTCTTTTCCCCTCAGACTCCTCAGACCCAGTCTGCAGGCTCCTGGTGCTAGAAGACCTTCGCCAAACACAGTCTCTTTACCTCCTCAGCTGCCATTTCCTGCTTCTGAATCAGCCTGGAGCTCAGTCATTCTTCATTTCTTTACAATATCTTGGTCTTTTCCCATCTTGTAGATCCTTACCTCATACCTCCAGCTTCTCCTTAGTATTGTCATAAGTAAGGACTCCATTGAGGGTGAAGATGTTTTTCTAAGCAAACAAAAGACTGTCCCCTGATTAGGGTCCATCTTTCTAACAGAGTAATTCAGGGCTATAGGTAATCATAATAACCAAAGCTTTGTTCTTCTTTCCTGGCTTAAACCCAGGTAGAGGCAGCTTTGTTGGGCTTTCTTTTTTTTGTTGTTTGTTTTTCTTTTCTTCTTCCCGGAGGGGTAGGTAATAGGAATGGGAGGATTTCAAAACCTTCACACATATTTGATGTAGCTAAGACTTTAGCAACATTTCAAGTTAAATGAGACAATCTTTATCTCAGAAAATGGACAACTCTTGAAAGCAATAGTAGAAATAAAAATGTAATTTTAATAGCTGTCACCATTTATTGAGTCAGTAGATGTCTTCTGTTATATATACAGGAAGTGTTAGTAAAATTAATTTTGAGACAATTATGGTTTACTAAAATATTTGCCCATTAGAATTAATCTAAACACTTGGAAAGTTTTAGTATTATACTATAAAATATAAATATCAATTGCACTACTGTGATCATAGATGGACTTACAGTATAACAAAACAGCCTATCATCATTTGAAACTCTGTGAGGTATAGACCATTGTGTTAAACAGTGAGCAGAAAATGAGAGCTGGACTGTTAGGAAAGTAGCGACAGTGAAGCAACATGTTGGCAGAACCAAACGACAAACTGTTGCCGTTTTCTAATGACAATTTTATATTTGGGGATTTGTTGAGCCAGCAAGCATTCTGGGGTACCTCCTCGGTGCCTCAGCCCAGATTGTTCTGGAAAGCAGGAGGTTTAGAGTGGTCCCTGCAGCTGCCTCATTTCCCATGGGTTCTTGAGGATTCTGGCCAGGATTGAAATTCATCACTGAATACAGTGGCCAGCACATAGTGGGTTCTCAATAAGTATTTTCTTAAGGGATAGGCAATACAAATATTCAAAATTGAAACCTTGAAGTCTTTTACTTCCGTTGTACAATTGTACACATATTTAAATTTTCAGTTGCATAGTCCTTAAAGTCATGTGGGCTTCCATGGTGGCTTAGACAGTAAAGAATTTGCCTGCAATGCAGGAGACCTGGGTTAGATCCCTGGGTCAGGAAGATCCCCTGGAGAAGGAAATGGCTACCCACTCCAGTATTCTTGCCTGGAGAATCCCCTGGACAGAGGAGCCTGGTGGATTGCAGTCCATGGGGTTGCAAAGAGTCAAACACGACTGAGCAACTAACATTTTCACTTTCAAAGACATGAACCTTGAAGACACATGATCTAGGCCTAATTCCTATCCCAACATTTATCGTTATTCAGGGAAAAGTTGATTACCTACTTGTGCTTCAGTTGACACATCTGTAAAATGAGGATAACTATAATATGTACACCATGGGATTGTTGTGAAGAGGTAATGAGATGGTATGTGGTAAATACTTAAAAATAGTTTTGAACCCTTGAAAGTGAAAGTGTCAGTCTCTCAGTCATGTCCAACTCTCTGTGACACCATGGACTGTAGCCCACCAGGCTCCTATCTCCATGAGATTTTCCTCTATGGACAGAATACTGGAGTGGGTAAGCTATTCCCTTCTCCAGGGTATCTTCCCAACCCAGGGATCAAACCCAGATCTCCTGCATTGCAGGTGGATTATTTACTGGCTGAGCCATCAGGGAAGCCCCCATAGTAAGACCCGAAATGATGTCATTATGTCCTGTCTCTAACCCACATTATGAAGGTATTAATCAGAATAGGATAGGTTTTACCATGCCCCAAATTAGCCCTGAAGTTTCTTACAGCAACAGAAATTCTCAGTGGGGATCTGATTTCTATACAATCTCCTGTGAACCCAGGCTGATGACTGTTTACCCACTTTGAAACAGTACAATTTAGACCATGTTGCTTCTTCTCATCTAGACAAGAAGTTTGCTGAAAAGTCTCAAACCAGTAATTAAATACTTTGGCCTGTCTTACTTCCGCTCACAGCCTGATGGCCAGAGTTGAACTGGGCACCCTTATGAATATTCATTGAGCACACTGGTCAATATCATTGGTGCAGTGAATAAACTCCCTAATGTTACTATGTTTAGATCTATTTATGATCTCTTAAGAATCATGTCTTTTTCACCTTTATATCTACAAGGCCTAAGTACTGTTCACAATAGGTGCTCAAAAAATGTTAGTGAAAGAAGGAAGAGAAGGAGTCATGTTGAATCTTTGAGAATTCAGCAGCTGAAAGAAGCTCTGTGCAATAGCTAGGAAATCGTAAAACAAACAACAAAAAAAATAACAACAGGCCCTGCTGCAGGCCCTGCTCAAAGGCAATGCTGAAATGGTGAAGTGGAGAACCAAGTACGAGGATAACACCATCCAGCGTGCCGAGGACTTGGAGGATGCCAAGAAGAAGCTGGCACTTCGGTTGCAGGAGGCTGCGGAAGCCATGGGGGTGTCCAATGCCAGAAACGCCTCCCTGGAGAGGGCCAGGCTCCGACTGCAGCTTGAGCTCGGGGACACCCTGTCTGATCTCTGGCAGGCGCGGTCTGCGGCTGCAGCACTCAACCAGAAGCAGCAGCATTTTGACAAGAGCCTGGACGACTGGAGGCGGAAGCACGAGGAGTCCCAGGCGATGCTGGATGCCTCAAAAAAGGAGGCCCGCGCCCTCAGCATCCAGCTCCTGGAGCTCAGGCACAGCTACGAGGAGGGTACCATGAGCCAGGAGGCCCTGCGGAGGGAGAATAAGCACCTGAAAGGTACATTGTGCTGAGAAGCCAGCCGGGCACCGGAAGTGTGCTCGCCGGGGACTCGGCCGCCGTCTCCAGCATAGACGGCTCAGCATCTTCACAGTCCTGCTCGGGTCTTAACTTTGCGATTTGTAATACTTCCTTTGGATTTTTTTTTTTTTTAACGACAGATACTATTTTCATTAAATGAGTTCTAAAAAAAAAAAAAATAATAACAACAGAAAAACCCTGCACCTTTTAGAAGAATTGATTGATCTTATAAAATGGGCTCACCTTATCTAAGGTGAAAACTCAGAGGGTGAATACTGTTAACCAACATTTGATGTGCTTGACTCAGGAATAATTTATTCCATCAACCAAGATGCATCTAGAAGCAGATGAGAAGAGCACTGTTTTACTTTATTTTTTTCTGTAATTGAAGCTAAAGATCATCCTCTGAATATTCATTACTTTCAGATTAATGTTGTATTATTTTTCTTTCTGTTTTTGTTCTATTTCACTTAAGACTCTTTTGTTCCATAAATGGATCACCCTTCAAAACCTGAAATTGTCTCATACAAAAAGCCTGAGTTAGATATTATTTTTACTCTTCCCGTCTTACTTTTGTAAGAGAAGATGAGCAAAAATGGAGAGATGGAGGGAATTAAATAGGAAGTGAAATACTGGTCTGATATGAATCTCAGATATGTTAGCTGAGCTAGGTAGCTCCTTACTCAGAAACTAAAATCTATTCAAAGTTAGAACATAGTCAAAATGAAATTATTTAGAATCTATAATTTCTCATTTGACTTTATTTCCCTTGCCCACTTATTTGTAAACTTAGGAAACTGTCATATAGTTGGTGGAACACCTACTATCCAATGTAGATAGAAGCGTAGGCAGAGAATAGATAGAAGGAAAAAAGGGAATTAAGAGTTATAAACCCTACTGTGTATGGATATGGTACATAAAGGGATATTGGTGAAAACAAAGCTGCTTGATCGAAATTACCTGGATTTGTGTTCAAATTTTTGTGCTTAACAGCCATGTTACCCTATGCAGCTTCCCTAGGCACTTTCTGGCTCAGTTTATTTATCTCTAAAATAGGGGAAGCAATAGTGCTTATCTGAGTGTTAAATAATGGTTCAATAAGTTATAATATCGAGAGTGTTTATTTCAGCTTCTGGTACATAGTGATCAGTGTTTGCTAAGATTACTGGATGCTTAACCATGTGGTTTATACAGATTATTACATTTTTTAATCCAGATTTTGAAGACTGGGCATTTGACTCAAGATCAAACTGTTTTGAAAATGTGATTGGCAGGATTAAAACCCTGTGTCAATTCCAAAACCTTGGTTCCTTCTGATCTGCCAGGGACCTTGGTGCTAAGAAGGGCGAGAATGAAGTCAGGAGTATTGGCTTCTGGAACCTTATCCTTTTTTTAGGTAAACTAGTTTTAGAATAGATTTAGGTTACAGCAAAATTGAGGGGGAGGTACAGAGAGCATAGATCCTTTACCTCCACACACATAAACTTCCTCTACTATCAAAACCCCCCACCAGAGTAGTATGTTTGTTACAACTGATGAACCCGCATCAACACATCCTTGTCACCCAAAGTCCATAGTTTACATTATGCTTCACTCTAGGCTCCATACACTCTATGAGTCTGGACAAATGTATAATGACGTGTATACATCATTATGATGTCATACAGGGTATTTTCACTGCCCTAAAAGTCCTCTGTGCTCTAAATACTCATCTCCCACCCCCCAGCAATCACTGGCAACCACTCGTTTCTTAATTTAATTTTTTACTGGGTAGTTTTCCTTTTCCAGAGTGTCATATAGTTGGAAGCTTATACAGTAGTAGCCTTATCAAGTTGTCTTCTTTCCCTTAGTAATATGTATTTTCATTTCTTTCATGTCTTTTTGCGGTATAATAACTCATTTCTTCTTAGCACTGAAAATATTTCATTGTCTAAATGTACCAGTCTATTTATCCATTCATCTACTGAAGGACATCTTGGTTGCTTCCAAGTCTGGGCAAATATGAATAAAACGGATATAAACATCCATGTGCAAGTGGACATAAATTTTCAGTTTACTGGGTCATATGATAAGAAAATGTTTAGTTTTGTAAGAAGCTGCCAAACTCTCTTCCAAAGTGGCTGTACCATTTTGCATTCCCAACAGCAATGAATGTGAGTTTCTGTTGCTCTAAGACTTTGCCATTGTGTTGTCTGTGTTTTGTATTTGGTGTTGTCTGTGTTTTAGATTTTGACTGTGCTAATTGATGTGTAGTAATATCTCATTTTTGTTTTAATTAATAATTCCCTAATGACAGGGCTTTCCTGGTAACTTAGATACTAGAGAATCTGTCTGCAATGTGGGAGACTTGGGTTCAATCCCCAGATCAAGAAGATCCCCTGCAGAAGGGAATGGCTACCCACTCCAGTATTCTTGCCTGGAGAATTCCATGGAGAGAGGAGTCTGGTGGGCTACAATCCATGGGATTGCAAGAGTCAGACACAACTGACTAATACACACTTTCCCTAATGCCATAGGATGTAGAACATCTTTCCATGTACCCTTTTGCCTTTTATTATTTTAAAATTCTACTTCCAAACCTTTGTGGAGGCTATCTTTTGTGGGACAGTGCACATTTTTGTGGCTTTCTAGCATTTATGTACTGCTCTTTCGTAACAGTACTCTGAAAACTTCCTGGGGGGAGAAACATACCTTCTCAACAATTCCAGGTGTCAGTTGGAGTTGATTAGGTCTCTTCCCCTATTCTGGAAGTGAGCAAAAAAGAGAAGCCTGGCCAATCAGAGGACTCAGTCCTCTGATCACAGTAATTACTTCAGGAATAGACACTTGCCTCTTGCAGTCAATGACACATGACGAAACTTACATTAATGGTGTCAGGAAAACAGGTTCTGTTTCCTGCTGAACTTGAACTGGGAGAATATAAGTTTAAAGCTGCCACAGTCAACTTGCCACCATGAAGTGAGAGGGAGAAACATACTTGAGCTCGTTTATTCCAGTGGTGGCATCTGACAAGTTTATCCAGTGGTTTATGGTACTTTCACTCTCATTCTTGCCTTAACTCCTACCTTTTGTTTACAAGCCGATCTTCCCATCAAACCAGTGTACTATACAAAATGCAAACAGTCAATTTCTTTTCTAGTTAGATAGCCAGTCTGTTACTGTGGTGTGCAAGTAAAGTCACCTGCTGAAAGGCATGTGAAATATCACATTGCAATCTGTCTGTATTTTAGAGGAGAACTAATCTCCTTAGAAGATATCTGACAGTTGCCACACTTGCTGAATAGAAGACTTCAGTGTGGAGCATTTGACCAAAAACAATGGACTCCAATTTTTGTGTTACTATAGAGATATTTTTCTGCATTCAGCCTTTGATTTTATTCTAGTTGCCCAGCTGGTGAAATAGTTTTATAAGTGATAAACCCTGAAGGACATAGCTAATGAGTGTTTCATTAGCAGAATACTAGACAAAAGTAGGCATCCTTGTTAATGCCATAGTTCTTGAGACTGAAAAAAATATATATATTCTTAGTTTAAACTCTATTAACATAAACTCTTGCAGAAGACATTCTGTCTGGACAGTTTCCTCCAGGATAGTCTCCTGGCTAGCCTGGCTGGGCATAGAGGAGACAGACAGTTCTCATTTCATTAGGCATTTATGCCATGGTGATCATGGTAGCAGCCAACTCATTACAAAACAGGCCATATCAAATTATTCTGAGTCAATGAGGCTCCCATAACAAGATACTCCAGGGAGAAATTGGGAATAGGCTAAGAACTTTTAGATGAAAGCATGTATTGTTACTCTGTGGAAGAGGGAAGCCAAGAAGCCCCTTTTCATTTTCCCTAAAGTTCAACCTCTACCCTATTTGAGTTCCCCAAAAAGTCTCTATTCTGCTGCCAGGAGTGTTGGGAAAAAAAACCAAAAGAGCTCCTTCTCTATTAACAGTAAACAGTGTGCCAAGGGTATGGGGTACTCATCAGGGAATGAAGTATTGAGTCATGATCATGGTGATACTGTGCAGTATGATTTTGCTGACCTTCCTGTTTGGACCTAGAATTTACTTTCCAAGGACAAATTCACCATTTCCATTGCAGCTTCCTTTCAGCTAAGGAGAATCTCATGACTGTTACCACATAGTTCTTGCCGAAGCCATTTGTGAGCAGTGATTGTCAGAGTGATAAGGATATGTTGTATTTATCTCCTCATATTGGCCCTTTCTCTTTCATATATTGAGTTAGTGATATCCAACACTAGTCACCCCTTAGAATTGGCTTGCAACCAGGACACCAGTATTGTTTTAAAATCTCACCTGTGGGATGCTAGTAGCATCGAACAATGGGCACCACTAATCTGTAGGCATGCTACCTATGGCACTGCTACTGCTAAGTCACTTCAGTCGTGTCCAACTCTGTGTGACCCCATAGATGGCAGCCCACCAGGCTCCCCCATCCCTGGGATTCTCCAGGCAAGAACACTGGAGTGGGTTGCCATTTCCTTCTCCAATGCATGAAAGTGAAGAGTGAAAGTGAAGTCGCTCAGTCATGTCCGACTCTTAGAGACCCCGTGGACTGCAGCCCACCAGGCTCCTCCATCCATGGGATTTTCCAGGCAAGAGTACTGGAGTGGGATGCCATTGCCTTCTTATTAAACATTTACTGTTAGTTTTGCTAATCAGTTTTCAGAGATATCAGCACAATTATTTTAGTATGGGCAACTTCTTACAGCTATGATTTATGTTTCAATTTAAGATCACAATATCTTATCATTCACTGGTCTCAAGGAGACGCATAAGCCACATGGCAGGTTCATGATCATGCACATCCTTATTCTGAAGCTGTACTTGTAGTATGTACACTGAGAGGTACTCTGCCATGAAAGCTTTATAGCTTAAAGTCTGCAGAATGCTTAGGTCTGAATGTTACTGGTAACAAAATTCTCTTAATTAAGTGAAACATTGAGATATATATAGTCTTAAAATAGTAAACCCGTCCAAATATGAGAACCTGCTTCATAAGTCAGAGCTAGAGGAGCAAAAACAAATTTGGAAGTGGGGACATAATGAAGACCTGGACATGAATATAATTCCAGCAAGGAACCGTGAGACTGTAAACTATTTACCATTTAGGAAGAACTGTCAGGTAGATCAGACTGTAAATTTAGAAAATTAGTTTAAAAAGCACAAAGTGTTGTGTAGGCAAAAATGCATTGAAGAGTTTTTAAAGTATGTTAGTAAAAGCAATCTACTTGTTATAAATACTGTCTTGCCCTAGAGACACTTAGAATTGTGCATTTGTGTTCTAATGTACTACTACCTCTAAGTGTGTAAAGAGAGATCAGGTATAATTATAGGTCTGTGACTTTAGGCATTTTCAAGCCCAAATCTTCATTAAATGTAGGTATGTCATTTAGAACATTGAAAAACTAGCTAACCAACCTTGAATAGAAGAGGAAGAAGAACTCTAAATTTAAGACCTCACTATGACATTATAAAGCCCAGTCTGGTAGGACAATAAGGAATTCTGTGCAATATACATGGATCAATAACCTACAAGTTTCCTTGTACCTAAGTGGATGTTATAATGAGATGTACTCAATTCTGGAAGCCACTCAGCATTGATCGCATCTGGTGAAGCTTGTTTCTTTGTCTCATTATTTTCCCAGATGTATACATATGATTAACTCCTTCTAATATTTGCATATTTATGATGTTCCAAAATTATACGTTATTTTATGTGAATGTGATCCCAATTTCCAGTTAAATTCTGAACACCATGGGAGCAGAAATGGTATACTTTATTGTTCTAATTACTCTCCTTTCCTCTTCAAATAACTGGCACCATGCCTTTTAATTCTGTTTATGGTTAATCCTTATGAGCAAAATTTTAAATTTGTATCCAGACACTTCTGTTGATTTTTAATCACTTATGATTTCTTCTATTATCAATACTTTTAAGCTTATGTAGCGTATTTCATTCCTATGGTCAAATAAAATATTCACCCATTATTTTGTGCTGTTCAAATTGATTGATTGCATTTTACTCTTCCTCCTTCTCCTCCTTAATTCTCCTGATCTCCTCATTATAATTTCTAACACTGGTTTGCATTTACTCAAGCTTCACTCCCTGCCAGATATGGCCCTCAGCATATTGTGTCTTGTATAGTCTGCTCACCAGCTCTGCAGTTGATATAAGTATCATTCTCATAAAGGTTAAACTTTGCTCAAGGTCATGAAGTAATTAATCAGATGTTTCCCAATCCAAAACTTTTGCTCAAAGCAATTATGATGTTTTTCTTGTTTGTTGTTTTTACTGTTGTCAATGGAATTATCTTGCAACCTTGACTGATAGCTCATTAAAACGATATTGAATTGTTTTTTCCCACATCTGTAGAGTAGTATGTAGTGTGGTAGCATCCTAACACATGGTGTAGCTGTGAGGATTCCATAATGCAGCACACACACAGCACAGAATAGTTTTGTTCATAGAGCAAATGTAACTGCCTTCACATTATGTCTATGAACTCACTTTAGATCACAAGAAACTTGGCTTCCTCTCTTTCAACTTACTTGTGTTATTTCTCTTTCAACTGGCCCATAAGCCTTGTTTCCTATCCTTCAACAGAGCAGGCATCTGTAGGCTACAAGATATATCAAGTCAGAAAATTGTTGGGTGATAAATTTTTTAAAGTGTTTTTAAATACAAATCCTGGGGTTGATATATATGCACTATTGATACTGCATATAAAATAGGTAACTAATGAGAACCTGCTGTATAGCACAGGGAACTCAATGTTCTGTGATGGCCTATATGGAAAGGAAATTTAAAAAAGAGGGGATATATGTACACGTATAGCTGATTCACTTTGCTGTACAGTAGAAACTAACAACATGGTAAAGCAACTATCCTCCAATAAAAAAATAAAATAAAATAAAAACCTCCTATGTTACCTTGACAACAATAGAAGAAAATGATTCTTCACCTTGAAAGAGCAGCCTCAGTCATGGCTCACTTGGTGAAAATTCCTTGCATTGTTTCTCTTTTTGTTAATATGGTATTAATGCTGCTATGAAATAAGAATTTTCAAAATCTTCACGACTCAGAGAATTGCACAAATTGCCCTGTTTCAGGTCTTGGCATAGTTCCACTTAAGGACATGTGTCTGCCTTGATCTGTCAAAAAATAACCTCTTCAGCCAGGCTTGCAAACTTTCACCAGCTGTCTCAAGTGTGCTGTGGGGCAGTGGGAAATATGACCTGGCATGGGGATTGAAGCAGATCGGCAGTGCTGAAGCGAACAGCAGGAGAATGTAATGATCCTTTTATGAGGATGAGGTTAGCCATGTTTGTGCCAGTTCTGGAGCCCATACTGTCAAGAGCACTACAGAACTGCAACCTCTGAATGGAGAATTCTAATTAAGGTTAAGAAAAGAATAGGACACTGACAGATTGTCAGCATACAAACCTGGAGCCCAGACCGCAAAACCACTGAAGGCTCCCACTCTTCCTTTGCCCTTTGATAGGTAATAAATGCATCATGTCTTTAATTCCTGCAATTTTAGGATAAAGTTAATGAATATGGGCATCCAGCCTAATGATGGCTGCATGAGTTAAAAATTCTGTTCTTGAGTTTATAGTTCCAACGTGATTATACAAACACTCATTTGTTCCTTGCCCCAGTAACTATAGAATGGCAGGGCTTTTTTTTTTTTTTTTAACTTTATAAAAGTAGCAAAAATTATTTCAATTGCAAGATGAATATAGGCAGTGTAGCATTTTAGAGCGGAGAAGGCAATGGCACCCCACTCCAGTACTCTTGCCTGGAAAATCCTATGAACGGCAGAGCCTGGTAGGCTGTAGTCCATAGGGTCGCTAAGAGTCAGACACGACTGATCGACTTCACTTTCACTTTTCACTTTCACGCTTTGGAGAAGGAAATGGCAACCCACTCCAGTGTTCTTGCCTGGAGAATCCCAGGGATGGGGGAGCCTGGTGGGCTGCCGTCTCTGGGGTCGCACAGAGTCGGACACGACTGAAGCGACTTAGCAGCAGCAGCAGCATTTTAGAAAAGGATTGAAAAGTATTCAAGAGGGATTGGGCATGACTTCTCAGAACTTCTGGGATCTTATGATATGAAGATTTCAAGAAACTCAAGTATTTTTCCTTCCTATTCATTTCATTTCAGTTGCCATTGCATGCAATCATGAGATTGTCTCTTTGAAAAGAAATTTAGAAGCTCCATAGCCATGGATTATCTTACCTTCCTTCTCCATCCCAAATACTGAAAAAAAAAAAAACTCTGACTTTCAGTCAGCTCTTTCAGTAGTTTCTCTTTTCAGGATCCTTAAACAGACATGATAACTATTAATTGTGCCTGAATGTTTGTTTTGCTATAATTATACATTTTTCAGTGAAATGTAAAATTGAAGATTCAGCTCTGTGCCTTATAAAAAAGAGGAACTCAAGGGATGAGGAATTCCAGGAATTCAGATTCAGGAATTCCTGGAATGCAGATAATCATGAACAAAGTTATTGAGACTGAAGTGACTTAGCACAACCTTGTAGAATCCTATAGCTTAATCTATTTGTGGCACGCAAATTTTAATTTCCTAAATTCTATGTTCTTCATATCAGTATTTGGCTCAGGGAAGTCTTTATTTTTGTAGTGAGTGGCAACCCACTCCAGTGTTCTTGCCTGGAGAATCCCAGGGACGGCGGGGCCTGGTGGGCTGCCGTCTATGGGGTCTCACAGAGTCGGACACGACTGAAGCGACTTGGCAGCAGCAGCATTGCTTGCTACTTTGTTTCTCCATTCACTTCAGTCATGTCTGACTCTTTGCAACCTTATGGATGGTAATGCCCCCAGGCTCCTCTGTCCCTGGGGATTCTCCAGGCAAGACTATTGGAGCTGTTTGCCATGCCCTCCTCCAGGGGATCTTCCTGATCCAGAGATCAAACCTTGTGTTTCTTACATCCCCTGCATTGGTAGGCAGGTTCTTTATCCTTAGTGCCACCTGGGAATATTCTACAAAGTCAGGGAGCTACATCTGAGTCTTCTGCATTAAGCTAGGACAATGTAAATCGATGAAAAAGAATCCAATGCCAATTAAAAGAGTGGTAGATATTAGTTGTAGATGAAAGTGACATTTGTCATTTCATGTAGAACTCTTGGTGCTTAACTCCCCCAAGCTCTTTTCTACTGCTTTAGTAAATTCTGATGTATCACGTTAAGTTGGAAAAATCACAGTTAAACTAGTGTATGTGTTTTATTTGTTTTTTAGTAGTATATGTTCTAAACCACTGCATGGAAGACAACTTCCCTAAAGAGCTTTTTGGACCCAATCAGACTTTGTACAAGAAATTAACTCTTTTAGTCTAAGTCACTGTGAGTGTGGTATAAATCACTTGGAGTCATTTGTTACGCAGCATTATATAGCCCATTCTGACTGAAAAATAGTTGCCCACAAAGAAATGTGTCTTTTTTCTCCTGTTGCAAATGGGAAAAATAATAATGATTATCATTAATAATTTGTAATCTTAATTCTGCTCTCCTGAAGATCTAGAATTCAAACACACACTGCCTGCATTTAGAAAGATCCAAGGCCAAAAACTTCAATTAAAATGTTAACAGGTTACTAATAATAAAAAAAAAAAAACAAAGTTATTGAGAGCTCTGTTCAACAGAAGTCAACAAACCTAAGTTCTATTTCTTTTTTGCCAGTAGTGATTATCAATCCTAACATATATCCAGCCCTTTTAAAATTCCAGTCAATCAATCAATCATTATCCTCCATTGTCTGAGGAAAACCATTGAAGCTAAAATGAAAAACTAAAACTTGGCGTGTTTTACAGTAGAATACAGTACCTGGCCACAGTGGTTCTGAGCTAAGCAATATTCAATAGGATAGTGGGATAATTATTTTATTGAATGCTATTTCTCTTTATGTAGCATCAGATGTTATGTCCTGCTGCTGAAATAAGGATCAGATCAGATCAGATCACTCGCTCAGTCGTGTCTGACTCTGAGACCCCATGAATTGCAGCATGCCAGGCCTCCCTGTCCATCACCAACTCCCGGAGTTCACTCAGACTCATGTCCATCGAGTCAATGATGCCATCCAGCCATCTCATCCTCTGTCGTCCCCTTCTCCTCCTGCCCCCAATCCCTCCCAGCATCAGAGTCTTTTCCAATGAGTCAACTCTTCGCATGAGGTGGCCAAAGTCCTGGAGTTTCAGCTTTAGCATCATTCCTTCCAAAGAAATCCCAGGGCTGATCTCCTTCAGAATGGACTGGTTGGATCTCCTTGCAGTCCAAGGGACTCTCAAGAGTCTTCTCCAACACCACAGTTCAAAAGCATCAATTCTTCGGTGCTCAGCCTTCTTCACAGTCCAACTCTCACATGACCACAGGAAAAACCATAGCCTTGACTAGACAAACCTTTGTTGGCAAAGTAATGTCTCTGCTTTTTAATATGCTATCTAGGTTGGTCATAACTTTCCTTCCAAGGAGTAAGTGTCTTTTAATTTCATGGCTGCAGTCACCATCTGCAGTGATTTTGGAGCCCCCAAAATAAAGTCTGACACTGTTTCCACTGTTTCCCCATCTATTTCCCCTAAAGTGATGGGACCGGATGCCATGATCTTTGTTTTCTGAATGTTGAGCTTTAAGCCAACTTTTTCACTCTCCACTTTCACTTTCATCAAGAGGCTTTTGAGTTCCTCTTCACTTTCTGCCATAAGGGTGGTGTCATCTGCATATCTGAGGTTATTGATATTTCTCCTGGCAATCTTGATTCCAGCTTGTGTTTCTTCCAGTCCAGCGTTTCTCATGATGTACTCTGCATATAAGTTAAAGAAGCAGGGTGACAGTATACAACCTTGATGTACTCCTTTTCCTATTTGGAACCAGTCTGTTGTTCCATGTCCAGTTATAACTTGCTTCCTGACCTGCATACAAATTTCTTAAGAGGCAGATCAGGTGGTCTGGTATTCCCATCTCTTTCAGAATTTTCCACAGTTTCTTGTGATCCACACAGTCAAAGGCTTTGGCATAGTCAATAAAGCAGAAATAGATGCTTTTCTGGAACTCTCTTGCTTTTTCCATGATCCAGTGGATGTTGGCAATTTGATCTCTGGTTGCTCTGCCTTTTCTAAAACCAGCTTGAACATCAGGAAGTTCACGGTTCACATATTGCTGATGCCTGGCTTGGAGAATTTTAAGCATTACTTTACTAGCGTGTGAGATGAGTGCAATTGTGCGGGACCAATTTTCTTTGTAAGTGTAGTTTTACTGATACAGTAGTCCAAAGATGTTATGTAGTTCCCTTCTCTACAAAACAATAAACTAATAACATCACTAGATGCATTGAAGAGAGCCATATCCTATTGGGATTACATATTAGTAGAACTTGAAGGCTATGGCAGACCATGCAATTTAAGGTTGTTTTGAATTTATGCATTTCTGTGTAGTGCAACTTGAGTATATGGTCACATAAATTCTCAAAACCTTTTCTCTTCCATCCCTCTTTTCTTTCCTTCTTTTATTTTTTCTTTCCTTCCTTAATATGGGATGTTTGTCAACAGGGCCAGCCTCATGGATGTGCAGTCCTTGTCCAAGCTTAGAAGAGGCTAGTACTTGTTTTAATGTACTGTTGTTGCTGTCTGGAAATTATAAGTGCTTTTTAAACATGGTTCCCTGCAATTTCATTCTGTCATGGGCCCAGCAAGTTCTGTAGCTACTTCTGCTTACCAAACAAGTTTGAACCCTCTTATTGACAAACAGCTGTTTACTTGGTAGCCATTCCTTTTCTCCCACTCCACCCGTCAGTGAAATACATTAGAACAGGGTTTTGTTTCTTTCCAAGTAGATTGACTACAGTTACTTCTCCTTTAACTCATTTGGCACATGGAACCTGAGCAAATTCTTAATATATATATATATATATATATTTTTTTATCACTTTCATACTCAGAAAATCTCAATAATATTGAGTTTAAATTTTGCATGATCAGCAAACAGTAATCTATCTGTTGCTACATTCTGATTAATCCTTTCTTAATTCCTGCTGCTCTTCCTAGTTTTATTTCTAGTCAGTGGAGCATTATCAATTCACTAAAACATGAATATGTTATAAAATATCATACATTTTTATAATTTTTAAGAAATCAACTTATTAATTTGTCAGCTGTTTAACAAATATTTATTAAACACACAGACTTTGACAAGTACTTCCCTGGTGGCTCAGATGGTAGAGTCTGCCTGCAATACAGGAGACCTGGGTTCGATCCCTAGGTCAGAAAGATCCCATGGAGAATGGAAAGGCTACCCACTCCAGCATTCTTGCTTGGAGAATTCCTTGGACAGAAGAGCCTGGCTGGCTATAGTCCATGGGGTCTCAAAGAGTCAGGCACTACTGAGTGACCAACATCATCTAATGTTCTAGAAATGGCAGCAAAGAAACAGAATAAAATATCCTTGGCCTCTATCCTCATGTAATTCACAGTTTAGAACAGGATAGAGATATTTAGTAAGTAATTACCTACTTGTTGAAGAAAGCTTGACATGAAATAATTAGGAATTATGGGAGAAAATTAAAGGGAACATAATTGCCTTCTTTCCTTCAATGATTAAAGTCTCATACATAGTTCAAAATCCAGATAAATGGCTACTTCTTGCATGTAGCTTCTTGTTACTTCTCTCCCTGGCTTACTGTATGTACAGTCTGCTTGTCTAGTTCAATCCCTTTTCATTAATATTTTATTTCTTCTTTCCTCAATTAGTATGTGGTTTAGATTAAGCCTCATGTGCTTCTTGGTCCTTCAAGACTCAGACCAGCTATTACCTTCTCTGGAACCCTTGCCTAGCTTTCCTTGCCACCCTGAATGCTGTATGTTTGTGCATTAATTCTACTGGAGACCATTTTTAGTCTCATTCTCAGTGCTGGCATAGCACTAAATCCAACAGCTCTGATTGGATAAAGAGATGCTCAA
The DNA here is from genome assembly GCF_055505025.1 of Bos grunniens. Classification (NCBI taxonomy): domain Eukaryota; kingdom Metazoa; phylum Chordata; class Mammalia; order Artiodactyla; family Bovidae; genus Bos; species Bos grunniens. Next base: position 77,344,613 of record NC_141170.1, read on the forward strand.
CAGCTTCTGCATGGATGAAAAAATGATTAGTTCTATTAAGTCTTCTATGCTTATTATGAACTTAAAGTTTAGGAATATTCCAAATTATGATTGCCAAATTTTGATATTTCAGGTATCTGGTACTATAACTTACAAACAAAAAGTAAGAGTATCCCCATAAGTATAAAACATCATTTTTGGCTAGATATTTGACAATATTTCCTAGGAACTAGGGGAGTTTCAATGATAATTATTGCATAATGTATTTTAATTTTCTTTCATTACCAGATTATTTTTCTAGAGTACCTCTTCTAAAGCTGCTTTGGTAGGTGGTTACATTTAAGATTACAGCTCTCTGAAGTGAAGCTATAAAAATTTGAAATATTCTGCATATTTGAAATTCATTGTCTAATATAAGGCTTGAGATATTTAGTGTTCTTTTTCTGCCTTATCTGGGTGGGTTTTACATATCATAGAATATCAGGGAAAAAGAAGACAAAGCCCTAATACCCAATCAGCCTCAGAAATTCTCCTCTTCACTCTATGATTTGAGAGTTGCCATGACTGAGAGAGGAAGGAAGGTTAGGACAACTTATTGGGAATTAAATGTTATTAGAGAATTTGCTTCACCATGCCTGACTTTGATATGGTAATTACCTGCACCCTTAGCATGGTAGATACACACTGTAGATAAATAAGATTTTACCTGACTTTGATATGATAATTACCTGCACCCTTAGCATGGTAGATAAACACTGTAGATAAATAAGACTTTAGGAGAGTGGTGTAGAGAGAGGGTTCTTAGTTTCCTTAAAATTAAATATTGATTGGCCAAAAAGTTCATTCAAGCTTTTCTGTAACATTTTATGGAAAAACCCAAGCAAACTTTTTGGCCAACCCAATAGATAATCAGTAATTTTTTGTTGGTAGAGATTGGCAGTTATCTGCGTGAATTCTATTTTGTATTCTTTTTATATCAGAAAATAGAAATAATGGTGATAGTTGCTCATTTGAATGAGGAAAAAAACTCTTAGCTAAGATATACTAGCTATCTCTAAACATTTAAGGGCAGTCACAAGGAATAGTAATTTGACTTATACAGTTTGACCTCAAAAGGGAAGACTGATTAATGAATAGAGAAAACAGGAAACTAGACTTCAAGACAATGCAAAAAATGGCATTTTAGAAGTCAAAACCACAAAAATAGAATGTAGTTGACTGACAAAGTAGTAAGAAAGGCAATGCTAAAGAATGCTCAAACTACCACACAATTGCATTCATCTCACACACTAGTAAAGTAATGCTCAAAATTCTCCAAGCCAGGCTTCAGTAGTACATGAACCATGAACTTACAGATATTCAATGGTTTTAGAAAAGGCATTTATTTAGAAAAGGTTTTAGAAAAGGAATCAAAGATCAAATTGCCAACATCTGCTGGATCATTGAAAAAGCAAGAGAGTTACAGAAAAACATCTATTTCTGCTTTATTGACTATGCCAAAGCCTTTGACTGTGTGGATCACAATAAACTGTGGAAAATTCTGAGAGATGGGAATACCAGACCACCTTATCTGCCTCTTCAGAAATCTGTATGCAGGTCAGGAAGCAACAGTTGGACTGGACATGGAACAACAGACTGGTTCCAAATAGGAAAAGGAGTACATCAAGGCTATATATTGTCACCCTGTTTATTTAACTGATATGCAGAGTACATCATAAGAAATGCTGGGCTGGATGAAGCACAAGCTGGAATCAAGATTGCTGGGAGAAATATCAATAACCTCAGATATGCAGATGACACCACCCTTATGGCAGAAAGTGAAGAACTAAAGGGCCTCTTGATGAAAGTGAAAGAGGAGAGTGAAAAAGTGGGCTTAAGGCTCAATATTCAGAAAACGAAGATCATGACATCCGGTCCCATCACTTCACGGGAAATAGATGGGGAAACAGTGAGAAGCTTTATTTTTTGAGGCTCCAAAATCACTGCAGATGGTGACTGTAGCCATGAATATAAAAGACGCTTACTCCTTGAAAGAAAAGCTATGACCAACCTAGACAGCATATTAAAAAGCAGAGACATTAGTTTGCCAACAAAGGTCCATGTAGTCTAGGCTATGGTTTTTCCAGTGGTCATGTATGAATGTGAGAGTAGTACTATAAAGAAAGCTGAGCACTGAAGAATTGATGCTTTTGAACTGTGGTGTTAGATAAGACTCTTGAGAGCCCCTTGGACTACAAGGAGAGCCAACCATTCCATCCTAAAGGAAATCAGTCCTGAATATTCATTGGAAGGACTGATGTTGAAGCTGAAATTCCAATACTTTGCCACCTGATGTGAAAAGCTGATTCATTTGAGAAGACCCTGAAGCTGGGAAAGATTGAAGGTAGGATGAGAAGGGGACGACAGAGGATGAGATGGCTGGATGGCATCACTGACTAGATGGACGTGAGTCTCAGTGAACTCCGGGAGTTGGTGATGGACAGGGAGGCCTGGCGTGCTGCAGTGCATGGGGTCACAAAGAGTCGGACACGACTGAGTGACTGAACTTAACTGAAGTTGCCCCATACTGAAAGGTTTCAAATATTGGTTATGTGAACTTTTACTTGGGTTAGATGTACACTCTTTGGGAAAAGCATGTGTTGTTACTGTTTAATAACATTTCCTCACACCCTAGTACATAATGGCTTTTGTACAGTTTCTCAAATTAGTGAGGTTGTTGTTTCTGTGAGCCTGTCAAGCAGAATGATGCTCTAGATCGTTTCTGTAGTAGTCAATACTAGACCTGGAACAAGATAGGTTTGTCTTAGTACAGATTACGTGTGATGGTTTGGAAATCTCTGATGGAGCATAACCACTCTTATTTGTTAGCCATTATTAAAGTTGTGTTTTTTGTTGTTATTTTTAGGGCAGATATTGCTCCCCAAAGGTCTAACTCTCCAGTTCCTCAGCTGGGTCTGCTGCCCCCACTGAGGAAAAGTGTCTTTCTAGCTCCCAGATTGATACTTGGATGTAGGAATGAGGTGGGATGATTTAAAAAAAAGAGAACTGGTTGATTCTAAAAGTGCACTTTATGGTTTAAGTGTGTTTTTATGTTATAGTTATGGTCCTTCTAACAGCCCCATGAGATAGGTTAGGAATTATCCGGTTTAATCTGAAAAAACTGAGAATCCGGGTGCTTTTGTGGAATTTACAAGGTCACTCATAACAAATAGTGCAAGGTTTAAAGTCCTCTGTACTTAGTGGGTAAATCCCAGGCTTATTCTAAGATTTAACAGTTTAGGTAGCAACAAGACAAGCCATATTGTACTATCTTTAATTGGAGTAAATGCCTTAGTTGCTTAATGCAGATACAAAATAATGCTTGGTGGGTAAAGGTCTTGGCACCAATTCCAACATCCCCACACATCTGTGCAATTCTGTGATACCAGCTGGATGTCCTACCAGCTGGATGACATGGTCTACCTTAAGATTGGAGAAGGCAATGGCACCCCACTCCACTACTCTTGCCTGGAAAATCCCATGGACGGAGAGGCCTGGTAGGCTGCAGTCCATGGGGTCGCTAAGAGTGGGACACGACTGAAGCAACTTAGCAGCAGCAGCCGCAGCTACTTTAAGATATAGTATTAGTGCATGCTCAGATGCTAAGTTGTGTCTGACTCTTGGCAATCCCATGGATTGTAGCCTGACAGGCTCTTCTGTCCACGGAATTTCCCAGGCAAGAATACTGGAGTGGGTTGCCATTTCCTTCTCCAAGGAGATGTTCCTGACCCAGGGATTGAACCCAGGTTTCCTGCACTGCAGGCAGATTCTTTACCACTGAACCACCTATGAAGCCCTACTCCCTTCTTGGTTTTGATAAAATTTTTAAAGCAGCTCAGAGAAGGCAGAGAAACATTTTACTTACTAGATCACCAGTTCATTAGAAAAGGATATAACTCAGAGCTAGATTGGAGAAGGAAATAGCAACCCACTCCAATGTTCTTGCCTGGAGAATCCCAGGGATGGAGGAGCCTGGTAGGCTGTCATCTATGGGGTTGCATAGAGTTGGACACAACTCAAGTGACTTAGCAGCAGCAGCAGAGCTAGATAGAAAAGATGTATACGGCAAAGTTTAAAAAAACTAAAATCATGGCATCTGACCCCATCACTTCAAGGCAAATAGATGGGGAAAAAATGGAAACAGTGACTTTATTTTCTTGGGCTCCAAAATCACTGTGGATGGTGACTGCAGCCATGAAAGTAAAAGATGCTTGGTCCTTGGAAGGAAAGCTGTGACAAATCTAGACAGCATATTAAAAAGCAGAGACGTTAGTTTGTCAACAAAGTCTGTATAGGCAAAACTATGGTTTTTCCAGTAGTCATGTACAGATGTGAGAATTGGATGATAAAAAAGGCTGAGTGCCAAAGCGCTCAAAATGCTGAGAGTCAAAAGGCCGATGCTTTTGAATTGTGCTAGAGGAGACTCTTGAGAGTCTCTTGGACTGCCAGGAGGTCAAACTAGTCAATCCTAAAGGGAATCAGCCCTGAGTTGATTCAATCAGTCAACTCAGTTGAGTGAACCAATGACCACCTGATACATAGTGAAAGTGAAAGTCACTCAGTAGTGTCCGACTCTTTGCCACCCATGGACTGTAACCCACTAGGTTCCTCTATCCGTGGAATTCTCCAGGCAAGAATATTGGACTGGGTTGCCCTTTCCTTCTCCAGGGGATCTTCCCCACCCAGGGATCTTCCCCACCCAGGGATCAACCTGTATCTCCTTTACCATCTGAGCCACCAGGGATAGAAGGCACCTGATATGTAAGAGCCGACTTATTGGAAAAGGCCCTGATCCTGGGAAAGACTGAAGGCAAAAGGAGAAGGGGTGGTGGAGGATGAGATGGTTAGACAGTATCACTGACTAAGTGGACGTGAATCTGAGCAAACTCTGGGAGACAGTGGAAGACAGAGGAGTCTGCTGTACTGCAGTCCGTGGTGGCAAAGAGTCAGACATAACTCAGGGTCTGAACAGCAACCACAAGGCAAAGTACATGAAAAGGGTCATGGGGCTCCTGTGCTTCTCCAGAGCACCGCTAGGCCCCAACCTTCATGTGTTCACCAACCCAGAAGCTTTTTGAACCTTGTCCTTTTGGGGTTTTGTGAAGACTTCATTACATATTCATGGTAGATTAAATCTGTGGGCATTAGTGATTAAATCAGCTTCATCCTTTCTCCCTTCTTTAAAGTTGAGGACTGAGTCTGAAATTGTCAGTCCTCTAATCATGTGATTTGTCCTCCTGGCAACCGCCCTCAATCTTAAGTGCAGTCCCCAGGTAACCTCGTTAACATAACAAAAGACACCTCGATTGCTCTCACCATTTGTGGGATTCGAGGGTTTTAGGAGCTCTTGCCTATGGGGAAAAGGGCACAAAGACCAACTATATACTTCTTATTGTAAATCACTATATCACAGTGACAGTTTCAAGTTGAGCCCAAGGATAAATTTGTTGATGAGTAAATAATATTGGATTCCTGATTAGCGAGAATAAGTCTGCAGCTTTTGCTTTTTGTTGTAAACAATGATGTTGTAAACAATGTCTCTTGGGAACTACTACTTGAAAATAATGATACTGAGACTTGATAGCTTATACTAACTAACAAATAGCTTGCGTAAATGATGGTTTTCTATATTAAGGAAGAATCCAAGGATTATTTTAAAATCAGGAGAATCACATTTTTATATGGTGACTTTAAAGCTAGGTGTATTTTCTCTTCAATCCTAAAGAAATGTTACCAAAGTGGCTAATGCTTTAGAAAGCTCCATAGTATCAGGTTTTTTTTAGCCTTCTCTCTGTTTTTCTGTTAAGCATTTCCAATAAGTTGATTAGTATCAAAGGCGAGATCTCATATCTTGAAGGTTTTCTTTTTAGAGGCCATTTAATTAGTTCCTGTCACACCTTCTTTAGACTTTTTTTTCATCTCTCCCTATCAGTTCTGTTATCTCAATGCTGTTTCTAACTCTTATCACCTTCTAACTCACATACTCACTCAAAGCGAGACACCAGGAGATGTAAGAGCCTAGAATGATTTATGCATATATGATGCATTTTGGAACTTCTGCTTTCCCTCTTTTCTTCATTTATTTATTTGACATTTATGTTCTGAGCACCTGTGTAACCAAGCAGGACCCTATGGGGTCTCCCAGGACAGGCCTTCCCCCATATCCTCTGCTTTAGCTCCTCTCTAAAATACTTATATGGATATTAATAATATTATTTGATGCAAATGTCCTGAGTTGTTTTGCAGATGTGAACCCCACCACCAACCCCAACCTTCCACCTGGAAGAATTACTTGGTGGCCATGAGCACATAGCCCCAGACCTCCTGGAGCCCTGATAACCCCTGTGATACCACCCTGATGCCTCACCATCAGATAATTAGAGAATGGAGCACAAGCTGATCAGAGGCTCTGCAACCTCCATCCCCATGTAACCAGCCCTTTAAAAATGTTTTGCAAAAATGCTTTGGGGAGCACGAGGCTTTTGAGGGCAGGAGCCATCAAGGTCATCTTTGTATGACCTTGCAAGAACCTTTCTCTGCTTCAAACTCCTGTGTTTCAGTTCATTTGGCCTCACTCTGCCTTGGGAACATTAACTTGAGTTAACACCTCTAATGAGTCAGACACCAGATGTATAGAGATAAATGAAAGCCACTATTCCTCTTCTCATGGTACACATAATCGAAAATGAATAAAGACTTTATACAAATAAATATTTAAATATTAACAATTGGAAATTTGTTTTAACTATTACTGAATGAAAGTTCAAAATTTGATGTGCCCAGACAAACCAAAATGTTGGAGTTTGGAGCAGCGAAAGGTTGATTGCAAGGCCAAGTAAGGAGAATGGGTCATGCTCAAAACCACCAAACTCCCAGATGGTTTTGAGGGAGAACTTTTACAGGCAAAATTTGGAGTGACGGCTGCAGGGTATGTGACTTTCTTGACTGGCTGGCACTGCAGATGGTGATGCAGCCATGAAATTAAAAGATGCTTGCTCCTTGGAAGAAAAGCTATGACCAACCTAGACAGCATATTAAAAAGCAGAGACATTACTTTGCCGACAAAGGTCCGTCTAGTCAAAGCTATGGTTTTTCCTGTGGTCATGTATGGATTTGAGAGTTGGACTGTGAAGAAAGCTGAGTGCCGAAGAATTGATGCTTTTGAACTCTGTGGTGCTGGAGAAGACTCAAGAATCCCTTGGCCTGCAAGGAGATCAAACCAGTCCATCCTAAAGGAAACCAGTCCTGAATATTCACTGGAAGGACTGATGCTGAAGCTGAAGTTCTGCATTTGGCCACCTGATGTGAAGAACTGACTCACTGTAAAGATTGAAGGGAAATAATGAAAGATAATGGGAAAGATTGAAGGTGGGAGGAGAAGCGGACGACAGACGAAATGGTTGGAAGGCCTCACTGACATGATTGACATGAGTTTGAGTAAGCTCCTAGAGTTGGTGATGGACAGGGAGGCCTGGCGTGCTGCAGTCTATGGGGTCACAAAGAGTTGGACACGACTGAGTGATGAACTGAACTGAACTGAGCTAACAGGGAGGTGCTCCAGGAATCCTGTGTTCAGCCTGAAGTTCAGCCTCAGCACCTGCTGAGGTGGGAACCTTAGTTCCTGCAGAACTCAAAGACATTGTTGTATATATTTCTTCAGGAGGAACCAGGACCCTGGTTCCAAAGGCTGCACTATTGTTTCTTAACTGCTCCTCCCTTGTTTGTGTGTTGGCTCCCTACCCTGATTAACAACTATTTGAATCTACCCTTTGAATTTGAATTTCCCAGGGAAAGTCAATGAGGCTGAATGAAGCTTATTTGCTACAAGCCATTGTTGCTAGGAGAAGGCAATGGCACCCCACTCCAGTACTCTTGTCTGGAAAATCCCATGGATGGAGGAGCCTGGTGGGCTGCAGTCCATGGGGTCGCTAAGAGTCGGACACGACTGAGCGACTTCACTTTCACTTTCCTGCATTGGAGAAGGAAATGGCAACCCACTCCAGTGTTCTTGCCCAGAGAATCCCAGGGACGGGGGAGCCTGGTGGGCTGCCGTCTATGGGGTCGCACAGAGTCGGACACAACTGAAGCAACTTAGCAGCAGCATCGTTGCTAAGAGTCGGGCACGACTGAGTGACTTCACTTTCACTCTTCACTTTCATGCATTGGAGAAGAAAATGGCAACCCACTGCAATGTTCTTGCCTGGAGAATCCTGGGGACGGGGGAGCCTGGTGGGCTGCCGTCTATGGGGTTGCACAGAGTCAGACATGACTGAAGCGACTTAGCAGCAGCAATAATGCTACACAGAGGCTTTTGTGCCCAGGAGGGCCCCACATGGTCCTGCTGGGTTTCACTACAAATAAATATGACAGAATGCTGATAGAATAGACCAAGTTCTTACCTTCCCCATCTTAGTCCCATCTTTTACACAAGGGAGACATTGATACTCACCTCACTGCAGAGATGTGACAAAATGTGAGTGAATTATGAAATGTGAATGAATACTAGTACAGTGTCACAAATGTGCATTATCTTTAATCAATGCTTTTGTTATCCATGAATTTAAGAAGCAGTTTCTCTGCTTCACCAAAAAGCTGAAGACCCTCTTTAAGATTAAATGTTAAATTTACCAGTAAGTATTCATTGGTAATCATTTGATTAAATCAAAATCATGGTCCATTGCATTATTTCATAGTGACATTCTTTCGTCATATTTCTTCCTTATGAGTTTCTATTCCATTGTTTCAAAGTTTTGCTCTCTCTCCAACACCCTCATTTCATAAAAATAACAGTCAGTAAATTAAGCCTCTTGAAAGTTCCTTTTATGATTTGGGGAATAATGGACTCTACAGACTTTTATTATGTATTCAAGCACAGTTGTTTTTATGGAAAAGGCTTCCTGTAATATGTGGGTACTGATGAGTTTTCAAGTGCATTTTCCATTTTTCCTGACAGCCTAACTAGCATGATTTGTAACGAGCGAAGAGGAAGCTTCAGATCTATTGGGGTCATCGGTTCCCATTCTTATAATACAGTGAAATATAGTACAATTCATTTCTATTGTGTATACTTCATTTCAGTAGTATAAGTGTTATTTATGTTATTAGGGCAGTTTCTGTCTTGATAATCAACTTTTAAACTGAAAATTAGTTTCATATGCTGGAATTGGAATCAGCTAAGAAAGCCCTGATTATTCCAGTCATTCAAGAAGCCCAGTGGGTAAGATCTGTTCCTGGGTGAGGCAAGGTTCTCCTCTGACTTGGAGGTGAGCACAAAGCATACTCTCTCCACACATCGGTTTCTGCATCCCTCACAAGGGATGTAGATGAGAATAGCAACTACCCTGCAGGCTTGTTGTGACATGTCAGGTAATATGAGGAGACTACTTGCCTAGTGACTGTGAACCCGTGTACCTCTGCGTGGCACTTGAGCCCATGCGCTGGAACTCAGACTCAGCCTGAAACCACACTGGGACTTGAACCCACAGTTTTAAATTAGAATTATTCACCTGGTGACTTGATTTGCTGAGGCTCAGACTCTTTGTGTCTCAGCAGAGAAGGAATTCAACAAGAGGCAAAGTAATAGGCAAGAAGTAGATTTATTAATATAGAGATGAAAGCTGGCAGGTGAGGGGGCTCTGCCCCAAGGATTAAGTGGGCTACTTGTTTATAATCAGAGGAAAGTGTGGGAGGAGGAAAAGACTGTCTTCTTCCTCATTCTTCAATAGGTGTCAGACTTACATCACGAGCTCCTCCTTCGTATAGAGCAGGATGGTATCTGACCGTACGAGGTCAAAGCTAGGACTATCATAGCTCTTATTTAAATCAATAGAAGGGTGGTAGCATTTTTCTCTTTCACTTAATAACCTGAGGCTTATCTCATGCTGTTATTTTTGGCTTTATTGTTAAGCAAACCTGCTTCATTTCAGGATGAAATGAGCCATTATTAACTTGCAGTGGTCTCCCAAAGTTTCCTGGGTTTCCCTCTCTATAATCCCCTACCAGGAATTCTACAACCACCTGTATAATTTTCCTATTCTGTCCCTAACACATGGTACATGGTAAGCAATCAGTGCACATTTGTGTATTCCAGAAATATTTATGAAGCACCTATATTTGCCAAGTCCTTGCTAAATGTAAGGAATCACTATGTTAAGTTTTTTTTTTTTTTTTTTTTTAACAATAGCTGCTTCTACCCTTGAGCTACTTTCCTTCTCCATGCCCTTTTGTTTTCTCCTTAAAAATGAAATAAAATGAAACTCAGTCAATCATAGGAAATGGTCAGACTTGCTTGGAAAAAGTAATGCATCTTGCTCTGCTACAAAAGTTCAGACCGCTCGATACATTATTTTATCTTTCCTTGAAATCCTGCCTCTCTGTCTCACTGGCATTCTTTCCTTTTCTAAAAGTTTTTATTTTATTCCTTCCAACTTGTTATCCCCGCAGTGAAGTGTAATGGAAAGAAATCAAGCTTTGAAGGCTGACAGTCCTATAATTGAATCTAGGATTCTCCCTTCAGTAGTGTGTGGTCTGGAGCCTAAGCCTTGTATTTTCTAAATTGAGCAGAAGGTTAGATAATTGCTCATTTTGTGGATCAGTAATAATGGTAGGTGCTCGATAAATGGTGTTTATTGTTAATTCAGGTAATTTGCTGTCTAAATTATATAAATTGTCACTTCAACACATTCTGCCCTGTCATTTTATGAGAATCTCTTCATGTATGTATAATGGTTTGGATTTTAAGTTTCCATTATGGCATGTGAATTCTTCATGACTAGAATAATTTGGGGTGACTGTTTGTCCTCAGTGAATTTAGAAAAAATAAAATAAAAGCCTATTATGTCTTTTAAAATTTATTTTATTTTTAAAGGAAAGCAAACTTTTTAGGCCTAACATCTAAACATTCTAGAAGGAAAAGTAGTGCATGCGTGCTCAGTTGTGTCCGACTCTGCAATCCCATGGACTGTAGCCTGCCAGACTCCTCTGTCCATGAGTTTATCCTGGTAATAATATTGGGATGGGTTACCTTTCCTTCTCTAGAGGACCTTCCAGATCTAGGGATTGAACCTGAGGCTCCTGCAGTTCCTGCATTTGCAGACAGATTCCTTACTACTGAGCTACCTGGGAAGCCCAGACGGAAAAGTACACTCATTTAAATTTACTCTTACTGAAGTCTAAGTGATAAGGGAAGAGAAGATAAAAAAGTGAAAGTAATGATTTATTCTCCAACTGGAGAAGGCAATGGCACCCCACTCCAGTACTCTTGCCTGGAAAATCCCATGGACAGAGGAGCCTGGTAGGCTGCAGTCCATGGGGTCGCTAAGAGTCGGACACGACTGAGCGACTTCACTTTCACTTTTCACTTTCATGCATTGCAGAAGGAAATGGCAACCCACTCCAGTGTTCTTGCCTGGAGAATCCCAGGGACAGGGGAGCCTGGTGGGCTGCCGTCTGTGGGGTCGCAGAGTCGGACAAGACTGAAGCGACTTAGTAGTAGTAGTAGTAGTAGTAGTAGTAGTAGTAGTAGTCTACTAACCATGGGCTAGGTAGATTGCTCAGTGGTAAACCCTTATTTATTTATTTGTATAAGTCATGTATCATTATCATTCATTGTAAGTCTAATGACTGGCCAGCTATCTGCCAGGCATCATGGATATTCTGGTGATAGGAGGATGACTGAGAAATATTTTGTGTTTGTTACTGCTCCAGTGAAGAAAAAGAAATTTAACACCACAAAAATCATCTTACAATGAAATACTTAAGTAACTCTTCAGTGTCATGCCAGCACAATGTCTGTCTCTCTAAAGTTCATAAAGTCAAATTGTTCACTCATTCTATTCCTTCCTCATTTCTTCTCTGTTTGGAACTCAGAAGAAATGGGTAAAATAAAAACCATTTTTATGATGGGCTTTGTTCAGATTTTAGCCATGAACATTTATCTTTTATATATAAGTTCATATTAGAACGGCATTAAAATAGTACACCATAACTTTAAATGCTAATGTTAAAATGGTTTCCTTAATATAATTTATTTTATGAAAGGCCAAGGATATATCCCTGGCATTGTACTGCATACTAGTTCCTGTGATTATGACTATTCTCACCTTAATAGCTACCAGTTATTGAGTACTTATTATAGGTCAGGTCCCGGCATAACCATTTTATATATATTGCCTTATTTAAGCATCTCTTCTACTGTATAAAGTCAATATTTTACCTTATTTTACCCATGAGGATACTGAGGCACAGAAAGCCTAAGTAAAATTTTCCAAAGTCACAAAGCTAGAAAATAGTTGAGTTGGCATTTGAACTCAGACTTTGACACTGCAATTTATTAAATTCTGAAATTGTTGGCCATTCTTGCTGCTGTACAGCCTTTAATGAGCATGCTTATAAATTGTTCACAGTGTTTGATTTGTGAACTCAGTTTTTAAAGATGATGGGTATGCATTACAAATTCACTTTTGGCTGTTCTGAGGGCAGTTTTTCTTCAAAGGGAAAGGTCTTCAAAGGTATAAAGAAAATACCACTGACATGTACATGAGTCTGATTTCACAGGTGAGTTTTCTTTTCCTACTTAGAACTGGATCAGTTATAGATTTTTAGTTAAGGGCCTTACTTAGGGAAATGTCTAGTGTTGTAAATAGTCCTCAACATTACTCTGGTTTCTCTGAAATTATGGAGAAAGGCCAATGAGGATCTTTGAAACTAAGAATACTGTTATCTGGGGAAGGATGCACACATTAATTTTAAAGTATATGATCCTTTTTCTTCTCATCCTTCCCCAAAGACCATTGTCATCACGTTTGAGTGGCTGTCTAAATGTAAATTGGAGACTTCTCAGTTATCTCAGGGGCATTATGTACCAGGTGCCCTGTTTGCATTCTTTGTATCATGTATTCATTGTTTATTTATAAGGTGGATACATGGATTTGTGTTGGAAATCTTTTCTTTGAAAATTCATCTGTAGAGAAATATTTTTATCAAACAAAAGGAAAATTATTATTCTAATATTTATACAATTCCAGGCAACAGAAAATTTCAGACTACTATTTTTGTGCTATTTTTGGTATATAATATATTCAGCAATGAGTAAATTATATTCATTTTTCTGTACAGTTAGAGTGGGAAAGGCCATGATATGATACTCTTACCATTTGTAGTCTAAATCATGTAAATTTCCATTTAGTGAACCAGTAAATTTAGTTACCAAAATCAGCAACTTTCCCCTCTGGTAACCTACTAAACATCTGAAATGAATGCAGCATTGTACATCAACTGTACTCCAGTAAAATTTTAAAATAAATAAATGTAAAAAATCACCAACTTATTCAATCCTACATATTATATAATCAAGTTCCCATCTTATTATATTACTCATTCCACTTCAGAACTATAAAAGAGGCGAAATACGTGGTATTTACTTTCTGGTCACTGGGTCATAAACAGAGTGACTGTGGAGAGTGACCAAGGCTAGTCACCATGTGGGCAGTAGAGCTCCAGAGTTTGGGTGTCATATTACCCAGTGCTTCTTAGACATTTTTGATTATCATCTAATAGGACAAGAAAGTGAAAGTCTCGCAATCGTGTCTGACTCTTTGTGACCCCACGGACTATATGGTGCATGGAATTCTCCAGGCCAGCATGCCGGAGTGAGTAGCTGTTCCCTTCTCCATGGGATCGTCCCAACCCAGGGTTCAAACCCAGGTCTCCCACACTGCAGGTGGATTCTTTACCAACAGAGCCACCAGGGAATATATTTCACTATAATCTAGCCTATGTATTGGAGAAGGCAATGGCACCCCACTCTAGTACTCTTGCCTGGAAAATCCCATGGATGGAGGAGCCTGGTAGGCTGCAGTCCATGGGGTTGCAAAGAGTCGGACATGACTGAGCGACTTCACTTTCACTTTTCACTTTCATGCATTGCAGAAGGAAATGGCAACCCACTCCAGTGTTCTTGCCTGGAGAATCCCAGGGACGGGGGAGCCTGGTGGGCTGCCGTCTATGGGGTCGCACAGAGTTGGACACGACTGAAGCGACTTAGCAGCAGCAGCAGCCTATGTATGCACATACAATCACAAATAGACAGACATACACACATATATACACTTAACTGTAATAAAATTTTTCAAGTGAAGTCACTCAGTCGTGTCTGACTCTTTGTGATCCCATGGACTGTAGCCTACCAGGTTTCTCTGTCCATGGGATTTTCCAGGCAATAGTACTGGAGTGGATTGCCATTTCCTTCTCCACGGGATCTTCCCAACCCAGGGATCGAACCAGGGTCTTCCGCATTGTAGACAGACGCTTTACCGTCTAAAATTTTTCAAAAATAACCTTTATCCTTTGCGTAATGTGCTCTATTAGTATCTGGTCTATCCCATTACATTCTAATTCCACTCTTTTTCTTTTTAATTCTCATCCTGACTCATCATTAAAATGATTTCATGATGCATTAATGGATCAGGACCTGAAGTTTAAAAAACACTATTTGTAAATGGTGGGCAATTCTAAGAGGTAAATAAACAGGAGAATGATATGATCATGAAAGTCTGGCCAAGCATTTAAGATGGACAGACTGAACTGAAGGAGGCAGCTCTCCAAGAGAGATGATGAGAGTCTGAACCAACCAATACAATTAATAATGAGAGTTAACATTTATTGAAGCATTTCTTGTTGAGTGCCCTATGAAAAGCTAGATTTGAGTGCATTCTATTATTTTCCAGTTAAATCCTTAAACAAATATTTTTATTTGTTATGTTATTTATTATTACTGTTTTACAGATTTAAGAGCTGAGACTTTGAAAATGTTCTCAAGTACTTATAGTTTGTGTTTGGCAAAGCCAGAATTTGATTGTAGGTTTACATGACTAGGCCCAAGCTCTTATACGTTTCATTCCTATATCCTTTCCTCTCAAAAATATTTTGTATTTTATTGTGCAGAGTTCAGTACATTTTGTTATGGATAAATGATGTACACCCAAAGAAATGTTTGAAGTCTCTTCCAGATTTCTCAGGAGACGGGTCATGGAATTTTTCTAACAAGAAAGGTATTTCAAATTTAGAACTGTGAATTAGTCAAGTTGTCGATTCAGGCTGTCAAATCACAGAATAAACCTCCTGTAAGCCTTGTATTATGCCATTCTACCAAGGTGCTTATTTCTGTTTGTTTAGAAATATAATAATGTTTCACTTAAACATTTCACAAACAGGTATTATTTTCTCTGCAGGTATATACTTAATGTCATCATGCAAGGTGACAGCGCAGAAAATAAAATAAATTGAACATGTTCTAGGGTTTCTAAATTGAGCTCCAGTTGAGTGTCAGTTGCCATGGATAAACTCCCAGCATACTCATTGAACTTGGTCATTTGCTCCTGAAACGGGTGACATGTCCTTACAAAAGCATAAATGTTACCAGGTTTCCTTTTCTCTCTCCTTCCATACTCAGGAAAGGAAATCAAATTTCTGTGTACCATATCTTTAATGGCCCCTCCTGACAGTGTATAAATGGCCCCTTGCTGACACAGTGGCTGAGTTGATTTTCTAGAGGAAAGGAAACGCATGTTGGGAGTTTACCATCCTTTATAGAATAATATTTTTTTAAATGTATACTTGGCAATTGTGAGATGATGAGTTTGTGGAAATACTGAGAATGATCACTTTTTAAACATTTGTTTATATTTTACATGAGGCATTTTACATAATTACCCAGAGGAGAGTGCCTATTTGATGCCAAGCTAGGCTAAATGTCATTTTTATTCAGTAACACTTATTAGTTTATCTTTAAAAAATAAGCTCTAGCTAATATTAAACATTCCCATCAAGAAATAATTCTTCATTTCATAGAGAATGACTTTAAAAAATATCTTGAACAAAACTTCCTTATTCAATAGAGGCTGGTTTTGGAATAAGACATCTAGAGTTAAATGTAGGTTTTCTTGCCTGTAAATTGTATAATCTTGGATGTAGTATTTAAATTTTCTGAACTGAAGTTTCTTTACTTGCAACATAGGGAATAATACTTAAAGGCAGTACTGTGGATGTTAAGTGAGATAAATAAGGCCTAAAAGAGTTCCTGGCTCAAGATCAAGCCTCAATAAAGATTCATTACCTTTTCTTTTCAAACATTATGAACTAATATATTGAAAACTCTTGCAGTTTTTAAGTTACCTAGGTAAAATTCCATGATAAAAAGATACTGCCACTTTATTACATCAATAAAAATATATTATTATTGCATAGATTGGGGCTCTTGCTATTATAATTGGGAGTGATATATTTAGTAGTGTAATAGTTGAGGTCAGTTTGATAGTTCTTATGGTAAAATGTAATGGCTTTCAACTTATCTAAGTGCTCCTGTATCAAAAACTATGGTTTTATTGGATGGTGTCCCAGTTAACTAAAAAAATTATTTTTCAAAAGTAATTTTACTGTGCTATATATTCTTGTTCTGCTACATGAGTCACGATTGATGGAAACATTTAGTTAAATTAAATTTTTATCTCTAGACCAAAAAGCAATTTATGGATAATAATAATAGAATGCCATTGTATTCAACATGCATTGATTTATCTATGGACTTTGAGAATATAGGAAGTATCAATAGAATTTGCACTCAATATGTTTCAAGGGTTTTCAGCAATGAAAAGCAGGGTTGTTCAGTGTAGTTAATCCGAGTAGGTTACTGCATCTGGAATTTTGAATGTGGAATATATGATAAAAAATAACCATTGAATGATAAACAAATACATGAATGAATATATGTAATTCAATCACAAAAGAAATTAATAGGCTGTATAGCAAGCAATTTACAAATATATGAATAAATAAGCTTAAATCAATATTTAATGTGGCACAAAGGAATCTGAATGAGAGTAAGGCATGGGAAGGATGCAAATGATATTCTTAATATATTCTTTGGGGATGAAATCAATTTAATGTGTCAACTTTCATCTGAGGTAGTTTTATTTCTTTTGGACACATTGCCAACTCATCATGTGTTTGTGTGATGCTCAGATGGCACTGTAGCTTTAAGTGTGTTTTTCTGTATTCTCTGAAAATATAAGACATTGTGTTCTGGCTTAGTGGGGAAGCTGTCATAAGCAGCAAAGCAGAGCACTGGATTTTCATGTGTCTTGGGTTTCCATCTCGTAAATAGATTTTATATGAAATAGCCTTAAATCAGTTCATCCCTCAGGATCTCTGATATAGATCTGTTTAAGTTGGAGAAGGAAGAAATGCTAAAAATATGTAGCCTTCTAGGAGCAGAGACAAATGTTAATAAGTAGTAGCATTTATTTATTGACTCAGTAAGTCATTCTACAATTTACTGAGCACCTGCAATAGGCAAAATAGTAATATTCTCAAGTCAGTGTTCAAGGTAAACATAATTTAAGAAGGTGCAACATTACAGACACAGACATCACCTTTGAATTAATTAATTGTGGATTGTATCATCCCAATGCTGGATAAAGCTAGCTACTGTTTCTTTGGTTGATACAAGGTGAAGTCATTGGCTTGACCTTCAGTGACAAGAGTTAGGGGAAGAAAGGATTAAAGACTAGAAGCATACTCAAAACTGGAAGACACATTCTGTGAGGTTCCAGAAGTTGACATGAGCAAGAAGTAGAGTCACCTCCCTCTCTCTTGTTCAATTACTCTTGATCATTCATCTAATGAGAAGGATGGTGTGTTGAAGCATCTGCCATATTTAAATCCTTTCATTTTGCTGTCTTAGTTTCTGGCTCTTCCTCTTTTCTTTCTTTCCTCTTTGACTTTCTTGCTCATATATGTATATGTATGTATGTGTATGAGTGTGTGTAAATATTTACATATAATATATACACACACACATACAAATATATATATAAATTGCATGACCTCATATCATTAAGGGTCTTGAAGTCTACACATTCTTTATGAATTGACATTTGACTTTCCTGCTCAGAGTCAAGGGTTTTCCAGATGTGGCCAACTGCTTGAAGTCCCAAGGTAACAACCAGCAAAGCACATACAAGGAACAAGTTAACACCTTCTAGCTAAGGTGGTTTTGCTTGTGTGTGATGCAGGTTATGACTAGAATAAGTTGACATTAGTTATGGTGTAGAATTTATCAACCTAAAGAAAAAACACGAAGAAACACAGTAGGTATGTAGCTGATTAATTTTTTAATGAAGTTAAACATCAGTTCAGTTCAGTTCAGTCACTCAGTCATGTCCGACTCTTTGCGACCCCATGAATTGCAGCACGCCAGGCCTCCCTGTCCATCACCAACTCCCGGAGTTCACTCAGACCCACGTCCATCGAGTCAGTGATGCCATCCAGCCATCTCATCCTCTGTCGTCCCCTTCTCCTCCTGCCCCCAATCCCTCCCAGCATCAGAGTCTTTTCCAATGAGTCAACTCTTCGCATGAGGTGGCCAAAGTACTGGAGTTTCAGCTTCAGCATCATTCCCCCCAAAGAAATCCCAGGGCTGATCTCCTTCAGAATGGACTGGTTGGATCTCCTTGCAGTCCAAGAGACTCTCAAGAGTCTTCTCCAACACCACAGTTAAAAAGCATCAATTCTTTGGCATTCAGCCTTCTTCACAGTCCAACTCTCACATCCATACATGACCACAGGAAAGACCATAGCCTTGACTAGATGGACCTTTGTTGGCAAAGTAACGTCTCTGCTTTTGAATATGCTATCTAGGTTGGTCATAACTTTCCTTCCAAGGAGTAAGCGTCTTTTAATTTCATGGCTGCAGTCACCATCTGCAGTGATTTTGGAGCCCAAAAAATAAAGTCTGACACTGTTTCCACTGTTTCCCCGTCTATTTCCCATGAAGTGATGGGACCGGATGCCATGATCTTCGTTTTCTGAATGTTGAGCTTTAAGCCCACTTTTTCACTCTCCTCTTTCACTTTCATCAAGAGGCTTTTTAGTTCCTCTTCACTTTCTGCCATAAGAGTGGTGTCATCTGCATATCTGAGGTTATTGGTATTTCTCCCAGCAATCTTGATTCCAGCTTGTGTTTCTTCCAGTCCAGCGTTTCTCATGAGGTACTCTGCATATAAGTTAAATAAGCAGGGTGATAATATACAGCCTTGATGTACTCCTTTTCCTATTTGGAACCAGTCTGTTGTTAATATTTTAGAGGGAAAGTATGCTCAATAAATAATAAATTCCATTGCTATTATCAAGATCATTAAATGATAATAGAACAGTCTTAAAGTAAAAATAAAATACAATGATATTTTAATTAACCTAATTAAATCTTCAGTGGTTAAAACCTGAAGTGTTTCAATTGAGTATAATCTCTGAAGAAATTAGCATATTAATGTAAGATAATTATCTTCATAGCACAATTGTTATTATTCAAGAACTAGAGAAAATGTATTATTGAGGAAAGTAAGAATTCAATAAAATGAATAATAAAAATTAAATAACTTGTAAGAATTTTAAAATTTTATTAATTACTAATCAGCGATTAGTATATCTCTGACATATATTTTCAGAAATAACTTTCAGCAAAATTTCAAATAATTCTGAGTGCATTAATAAATTTTTACAACTTTGGTTTTAGTCAGTGTGTAAGCCCAGTCTAATGTTTCTACTTTGGTATACACAATTTTTCAAGGATTTTAGATTATTTCCAATCAGAGGACATCCAAAACTTAACACTAGTAGGCCAGTTCTTGTAAGAGATAAACTAAAAAATGTCAATGGGTTTAACCAAATTTAAGTTTGTTTTCTTGCTTGTTTATGGATAAAAAGTTTACATAATTAAACAGCTTTCCTCCAGGTGGTAGCTCAGGGATTCCAGCTTCTGTCTTGTGGCTCCACCATCTTCAGAAGGTGAATTGCCAAGGCCATTCTACAGGTAACCTGCACTGGAAGATCTCATGCAGGAGACTCTCATGAGCCTTTCTGAAAGTGGCATACATCACATCTATGCATATGCCTTCAGCCAGAATTCAGTAATGTGGTCACTTTTAGAAGACTGGTAAATGAATGCTAGCTTCATGCACAAAAGGAAGAAAAGGCAGAACAACAAATCTAGGAACTCTTCAACTGTAATCCCTTTTGGAAATGACAAGTCGTGTGTATCACAGAAAACTTAATGTATGCCTACGTATCTACTAAGAAGTAAGCTGTAGGGAAAAAAAGGAAAGAAAAGATAAAGCAAGGTATTGGACATTATTCTCTTTCAATAGACGGATTATTTGGAGGGTATAAGAAACTATAAGGAGATATGTTTTCCTTCTTAGGTTCTTGAAAATCTAACCTGTAATATAGAAAGTATTGACTTTAACTCAAGACAAAATAAGTGACGTTGTCCTAAACTTTCCTAAGACTTCCAAATCATCTTGGACTCTTAATTCAGTGTTAGGTTTCTGACCTGTCATCTACTTGTCCATGTGACTCCTAATTTAAGCCCCCTGGCTGCCAAAGCGTCACCTCCATGACTTACCTCCTGCAGTCGGTTTGAGGGCAATACCAGCCCCACCAGCAGTGCAAGACTGAGTGTTATTAAAGTCTTGTGTGCAAAGAATAAGTGAAATTATTCTGGAACATATGTAGGCAAACTCTTTCAATTGTCATATTTAATGCCATACATTGTATCATTCCATTAGTTCATGGATAGTGTTACTTAAAGCAATGGTATATAGAGTGAATTAATACAAAATAGATTTAAAGAAAGTTTTTAGGTTAATAATTCTAGAGATAATTCACAAAAGTCTCAGAAATGACAAACATTTAAGACAGAAATACCAAAAATGCTGAAATAAGGCAAACACAGAGAGAAGAGAAAGGATGGAATGGGCCTAAGTCTTCATTCTGCTTTAGAGACAATTTTTTCTGATTCCATCCTCAAATCTAGTCTCATCCATTATTCACCATTTATTTTATTTACTTCCTCAAGTACATTTTCTGCCTTTAGACTCCTGGTTTGAGTGTTCACCTTCAATAACTAAAGATACTCTCCTTCAAATCATAGTGCTTCTTTAATTTTTCAACTCTGACTATGATTACAGAATTTTATTTCATTTATAGGCCAATTTAAATTAAATTCTACCAAGTGTGTAAGTGTTCTGTTCCCTCAAAAGAAGTAAAACTACGTTATTTTCAAATGACCATGAAACATAGGCAATACCAACCATTTTGAGAGCTACTATAAAACCTCAGTCAATTATTTAAGCATATAAATAATATAGAGACCATTCTCTGGTCTCCATGTCATAAAGATAGAAATTAAAATGAAACTGGAAAGCAAAATGTCAGTATAACTTAGATATTTCAAAATCCTTTTAAAAGACACATTGATCAAAATGGAAATGAAAACAGAAGTATAAACTTCTAGTAAATCATGATTTTAGTGGAGGTGATGGAATTCCAGTTGAGCTACTTTATTTTTTTTCTTTCTTTCTCTTTTTAAAATTTATTTATTTTA
Organism: Bos grunniens; assembly: GCF_055505025.1. NCBI lineage: Eukaryota > Metazoa > Chordata > Mammalia > Artiodactyla > Bovidae > Bos > Bos grunniens. The sequence continues at coordinate 77,366,070 of NC_141170.1, forward strand.
GTTGAAGGCTAATTACTTTACAATATTGTAGTGGTTTTTTGCCATACATTGACATGAATCAGCCATGGGAAACCCCCTCCCTTCTTCCTCCCCATCCCATCCCTCTGGGTCATCCCAGTGCACCAGCCCTGAGCACCCTGTGTTATGCATCGAACCTGGACTGGCAATCTGTTTCACATATGATAATATACATGTTTCAATGTTATTCTCTCAGATCATCCCACCCTCGCCTTCCCCCACAGAATCCAAAAGACGGTTCTATACATCTGTGTCTCTTTTGCTGTCTCGCATATAGGGTTATCGTTACCATCTTTCTAAATTCCATATATATGCGTTAGTATACTGTATTGGTGTTTTTCTTTCTGACTTACTTCACTGTGTATAATAGGCTCAGTTTCATCCACCTCGTTAGAACTGATTCAAATGTATTCTTTTTAATGGCTGAGTAATACTCCATTGTGTATATGTACCACTGCTTTCTTATCCATTCGTCTGCTGATGGACATCTAGGTTGCTTCCATGTCTTGGCTATTATAAACAGTGCTGCGATGAACATTGGGGTACATGTGTCTCTTTCAATTCTGGTTTCCTTTGGGTGTACGCCCAGCAGTGGGATTGCTGGATCATATGCCAGTTCTATTTCCAGATTTTTAAGGAATCTCCACACTGTTCTCCATAGTGGCTGTACTAGTTTGCATTCCCACCAACAGTGTAAGAGGGTTCCCTTTTCTCCACACCCTCTCCAGCATTTATTGCTTGTAGACTTTTGGATCGCGGCCATTCTGACCAGGGTGAGCTGGTACCTCATTATGGATTCGATTTGCATTTCTCTGATAATGAGTGATGTTGAGCATCATATCATGTGTTTGTTAGCCATCTGTATGTCTTCTTTGGAGAACTGTGTGTTTAGTTCTTTGGTCCATTTTTTGATTGGGTCATTTATTTTTCTGGAATTGAGCTGCCATAGTTGCTTGTATATTTTTGAGATCAATTATTTGTCTGTTGCTTCATTTGCTATTATTTTCTCCCATTCTGAAGGCTGTCTTCTCACTTTGATTATAGTTTCCTTCGTTGTGCAAAAGCTTTTAATTTTAATTAGGTTGCATTTGTTTATTTTTGCTTTTATTTCCATTACTCTGAGAGGTGGATCATAGAGGGTCTTGCTGTGATTTATCTCAGAGAGTGTTTTGCCTATGTTTTCCTCTAGGAGTTTTATAGTTTCTGGTCTTACATTTAGATCTTTAATCCATTTTGAGTTTATTTTGTGTATGGTGTTAGAAAGTGTTCTAGTTTCATTCTTTTATAAGTGGTTGACCAGTTTTCCCGGTAACACTTGTAAACCAGTTGAGCTCCTTTAAATCCTAAAAGATGATGCTGTGAAAGTGCTTACTCAATATGCCAGCAAATTTGGAAAACTCAGCAGTGGCCACAGGGCTGGAAAAGGTCAGATTTCATTCCAATCGTAAAGAAAGGCAATGTCAAAGAATGATCAAACCACCACACAATTGCACTCATCTCACACACTAGTAAAGTAATGCTCAAAATTCTCCAAGCCAAGCTTCAGCAATATATGAACTGTGAACTTTCAGATGTTCAAGCTGGTTTTAGAAAAGGCAGAGGAACCAGAGATCAAATTGCCAACATCTGTTGGATCATTGAAAAAGCAAGAGAGTTCCAGAAAAACATCTATTTCTGCTTTATTGACTATGCCAAAGCCTTTGACTGTGTGGATCACAATAAACTGTTGAAAATTCTGAAAGATGGGAATACCAACCACCTGACCTGCCTCTTGAGAAACCTGTATGCAGGTCAGGAAGCAACAGTTAGAACTGGACATGGAATGACGGACTGGTTCCAATTAGGAAAAGGAGTATGTCAATGCTGTATATTGTTACCCTGCTTATTTAACTTATATGCAGAGTACATCATGAGAAACGCTTGCCTGGTGAAATCAAGATTGCCAAGGGAAATATCAATAACCTCAGATATGCAGATGACACCACCCTTATGGCAGAAAGTGAAGAAGAACTAAACAGCCTCTTGATGAAAGTGAAAGAGGAGAGTGACAAAGTTGGCTTAAAGCTCAACATTCAGAAAACTAAGATCTTGGCATCCAGTCCCATCACTTCATGGCAAATAAATGGGGAACCAGTGGAGACAGTGAGAGACTTTATTTTTTTTTTTGGCTCCAAAATCACTGTAGATGGTGACTGCAGCCATGAAATTAAAAGATGCTTACTCTTTGGAAGAAAATCTATGACCAACCTAGACAGCATATTAAAAAGCAGAGACATTACTTTGCCAACCGACTTCTGTCTAGTCAAGGCTATGGTTTTTCAGGTAGTCATGTATGGATGTGAGAGTTGGACTATAAAGAAAGCTGAGCACTGAAGAATTGATGCCCTTGAACTGTGGTATTTAGAAGACTCTTGAGAGTCCCTTGGACTACAAGGAGATCAAACTAATCCATCCTAAAGATCATTCCTGAGTGTTCATTGGAAGGACTGATGTTGAAGCTGGAACTCCAGCACTTTGGCCACCTGATGCAAAAAGCTGACTCATTTGAAAAGACTCTGATGCTGGGAAAGATTGAGGGCAGGATGAGAAGGGGATGGCAGAGGATGAGATGGTTGGATGGCATCACCAACTCAATGGACATGAGTTTGGGTAAACTGCGGAAGTTGGTGATGGACAGGGAGGCCTGGTGTGCTGCAGTCCATGGGCTCGCAAAGAGTTGGACATGACTGAGCACCTGGACTGAACTGACTGAAAGACACTAAATGAAATTTTTCATCAAATGTAAGACAATATCCATTGTGGTATTCATATTTTATGATCATTAAGAAAGTTTCTGTCAATAGATTATGACAACTCTTTTTTTTTATGCTTTAAAATATCTTCCACTCTACACCAAGTACATTACTTAAGAGAAAAATGAAGTGAAAATAAGTGTACGTGTTAGTCATTAAGTCCTGTTTGACTCTTTGCAACCCCTCAACTGTAGCCCACCAGGGTCCTCTGTCCCTGGGGTTTCTCCAGGCAAGAATACTGGAGTGGGTTGCCATACTCTCCTCCAGGGGATCTTCCCGACCCATGGAGCGAACCCAGGTCTCCTACACTGCAGGCAGATTCTTTACCATCTGATCCACTAGGAGAGTGGTCCATGGTTTTCTTTAGAATTGTCTTCTGATTTATTGTTATATTTTACAGTACTGCTTCCTTGATCTTCCCAGAAAGTGTTTGTAGAATATTTTCAATTGAAAAAAAAAAAAAAGAAGAAGATATTCAAAACAGGAACTAAACTCAGTTCTTACACACCAGTAAAGCAGATAACTCAACTAGAGTGATTCCAGGAGGAACATCATTCCCCACACTGTGTAGGCTCTGAGAGTAGCCACTGTTTCAAAACTGCAGCCTGGCTGATATCCAATGGAATCTGATCAAAGCGGAGCTTAGTGTACTAATATATGCATATATACATCCTTTGGTGAAGGCTTCTCTTGATTCTAAGAAGTGTTACAAATTGAAATAACCTGAAAAGTATGTCTCAGGATTGATGAGAGTAGATTTAGGTATTATGGGGCCCAACTAAGGCAATGCACCAGGTAAGTTCATAGACTTAAATACTTAATTCATTTAATTTTTATATCTATTAAGTATCTAGGCTCAAACTGTTAAAAAAAATGAACTTTAAGAAAAGAAAGATGGAATTTAATAGGAAAACTCAGAAATCAATGCTTTTTGATATTTGGCAAAAATAATACAATTATGTAAAGTTTTAAAATAAAATAAAATTAAAAAAAGAAATCAGAAAAACAGAACAGATATAAATACAAAAGATAATTCCTTGCAAAAAAAAAAAATATATATATGTTATATAAACTACTTAAGGAAGGGAAAAGGGTGGCATTAAGGCAGAAAATAAAAAGTAATAAGGGAGCAATAGTAAAAGATAAAGGAGAAATTAAAAGAAATTCAGTTTAATTAATTAATGCTAATCCATGGGACTTCAGTGGATTAGAGTTAATATATTTAAAGCTGGTGATCCTGTGCCTGGCACATAAGAAGCATTCAGATCATAGCAAATACTGCTGCTGCTGGAGATGTAAATTCTGATGTCAGCATCACTGTTCTACTGCTCCTATTGCTAGTAACTGTTTGTATTTATTACTACTGTTGACTGTCCATAGTATTATTGCCCAGCTAAACAATGGTGATGATAATCATTTGTCCAGGATGTTCTTGGAACATTTGAGGTGGATACCTGACCCAGCTGGAGACGTCAGGAAAGGTTTGCTAGAGAGAAGAGGACCAAATTGAGTTTTGAAGTGCAGCTAAGAAATGGAGGGAATGAAATGAGAAAAGCAAATACATAAAGTCACATTAGAATAAGAAATCTTGGTGAATTCATACATTTTTCAATACTGTTGTTTTATAAAATATGCATGCAGGCCTAAAAGGAGGATGATGAGAAATGAAGTGAATGCATGAATTGAGATGCATATATATTAAAATATTAAGACTCATTTTGGCAAAATTATCTTATTATGGGTTTTTTGGGCTTATCTACATGATATTCTATACAGAATTTGAAAACGATTTGGCCTGGCTGCATGCTTTAAATTTCTTTTACCCTAGAATTTGCATACATTATAGGATAAATAAAAAAGACCATGGTAAATTTACTTTAAACTCTTCAGGCAGAACAAACCAAGGTTTGCTGATCTATTAAAAAAAAATAAACACATAAGCATCAAATTTTGTTAAAAAAGGAGAGGTCAAACTGGTCATAGCCCCAAAACATACCCCATCATAGCCCCCAAACACACACTTGTCAGAAATTTTCACAATGCATAGACTCTTTTAGCAATAGATGAAATTATTTTTGAGTACAAGTGTGTGCTTTTAAGTAATCTGGCTGTTTCAAATAGAAGAATTTCCAGCAATTAAGATGTGAGTTATAGCAATTTGTTATCATAGTTACTAACTTAGGCAGTTTTAGATTAAAATTCTCTTTCTACATCTTGTTTTCTATATCTATAATATGTATGCATCCCTATATATCTAAAATATCTTTATTTTAGGAAAGTAACTTTACATCTCCAGGATTCAGTTTCTATATCAATAAAATAGTCCACCATACATATTGTATATGTTTGAGGCAATAATGAGTTAATAATATTTAACTTATATTGTTAATATAAGCAAAACAGTCAGCACAGTGCTAGATAAATGTTATTAGGATCCTTACAATTCCATGTCTTATCCTAAATCATTTTGCATTTCCATTAAGTCTTAAACATTACAGAATTTCACAAGCTCTGGATTTTCCTTCAGTGCAATTACACCTCTTGTACCCCTGGACACCTTCCAGCTTTGGGCAGTAAGTGGCCCTTCGATAAGCCAGATGAGGTTTAATTTAACCTGCCTGCTCAGTGCTCCCGTCTACCCAGCTATATTCTGCAGTGAAACCGATGGATGTGTGCTTCTGCTGATCAGCTTGGCTTAATACTCGCATAATATCTTGGCAAGAAAATGCCAGTGCACCTGCTGCTTATTTACGTGGAGGTTTTGTCTATGGTGTTTATATGTGTAAGATAAAGAGCCAAGCCATTAAGGAAATAGAGGAAATAGAGCAATTCTTGGCCATAACGTTTCCATTTCTGAGTTTAACTGTCTTTTCTTCTGAAAACTGCAATCAGGTCTGCATGGGCATGCAGGCGCACCAGTGGTAATTTGCACAAATGTTAAAACAGCTGGGGCTGCTCTGTCTCAGATGTGTCGTCTGTGAACCTCTTCTTGCCCACTCCTGGCAGCCGCTCCTGTTTATGGACTTTACATTACCACATTCTCATCACCATCATTCAGCCTGTCATCTCAGAGGACTGTGACAAACTTAAGAAGTGAGAAGGAGGGGAAGTAATACTCAGAGGGGATTATAAATGAGCTGAGTTAAGAACTTGGGGAAGTGACTCAAGCTGCCAGGTACTACTTGAGTCTTGAAGTGACCTTGCTGATGAATGTCTTGAAGGAATGTGTGTGTCTGGTGACTTTTCTGAGATGTTGTAGAATTCAGTGCTTAAGAGAAATGGATTTGGAGTCAGACTTGCTTCTCCTATCTAGGTTCCACATGACATTGACCAAATAGCATTAAATCTGATCTTCAGTTTCTTCCTACATAAAACAGGGGTCATAATACACACTCCATAGTGTTGTCTGAGGGTTTGATATGATGTAAGAAAACTGATCAATTCTTGCCACAGAGCAGCACCTGATAAATAGTATATCAATAATAGTGATAATGTTGATGTTAATAATGATAAAGTAATAAGTTTGAATAAGTTTCAGCCCTAAATACTCATTGGAAGGACTGATGCTAAAACTGAAGCTCCAATACTTTGGCCACCTGATGCAAAGAGTCATCATTGGAGGAGACTCTGATGCTGGGAAAGATTGAAGGCAACAGGAGAAGTGGATGATGGAGGATGAGATGGTCAGATGGCATCACTGACTCAATGGACATATGAGTTTGAGCAACTCTGGGAGATAGTGAAGGACAGGGAAGCCTGGTGTGCTGCAGTCCATGGGGTTGTGAGGAGTTGGACATGACTGAGCAACTAAACAAGTTTTGACTATTAGGAAAATTAGATATATTCTATGAAGCACTCTAAATTAATGCTACTAACCCACTGACAGATATGCAGACCCATTTTCAAAAACACTGAAGATTAAACATGGTTTATTGGATTATCTGTACTTCCTTCTTATTGGTGTCCCATGTGACCTAGGATACTGTTCTAGACCTCTATTCTCTCTTTAGTCTAATTTCCTACTGTTCCCTCATATACACTCATTACTCAAGTTAAATAGTCTTTAAATAACTACTGTCTTTTTTGCTCACTTCACTATCTCTAGCATCTAGATCCATTCCTTGCACATATCAGGGGATCACAATCATTGACTGACCTTCCCATACATTCTAGATTCATTCTCTGTGCCCAGGTACTTCAAGTACCCCGTTTTACCATACTTTTTAAAAATCAAAACATTTACATATCTGCATCTATTGCCTGTGGACTCCTAGCTCCAAGCCACTTCCTTATCTTCTCTTTTCTGAGAAGCTGGGATTAAAACACCTAAAACTCAATTTCCCAGACTTTATTGCCAGCCAATTTCTGGGTGTATTCTGGCAGGGGGGTAGGAGGAGACAGGTTGGAGGAAGAACTTTTTTCTGGCTTCTAGGTTGGGTCTGGCTCTCCATTAGAGGCAGAGAGCTATGGCTCCAGCTTCCAACCAGTGTGGAAACTTCCAGATCAAACCTTACTCCACTTGAAGCAGGAGAAGGTACCAGACAGCTCCACCCCACTCCCTCCAGTACCCAGCCATGGCCCTCAGGATGGTCTGAGAAAGCAACCAGGCCCCCTCAGTGGTCCAGTGACCCCCATCCTCTGAGAGATCTGAGCACCAACTGTTGGTATGCCCTTCTTCCAGACTTTTTTTTTTTTTAATCAGCCTGAGGAATGGTAGCTATTTCATAAGGAAACCCTGTTGAGCTTTGGGTTGCTGCAACACACTGTGAAAGACCTCATGTTCTGCTTTAGCCATCTCAGCACCTGAGTAACCACTGCCCACTATTAAACCTCCTCTGTCTGAAACACTCGTCATGGTTTCTGTTTTCCTGACTGGACCCTGATGGATAGAATATCTTTAAGTTCTCTAATGCTAGCTCCTTCTCTGGCCCCACAAGGATTCTTTCCACCTTTAACCCCTGAACTTTATCTTATTTGCTTTGTACAAAAGCCCTTTCTCAGTTTTTGAAAATGTGTCCTGATAATGAATTCCCAAATCCCCCAATACTGTACTACTGTACTGCCAGTATATTAAACTTCTTTCTTTTCTGTTCAGTTCCTTCTCTGCATTCACTATAAGCAATTTCTGAAGAGGGCTGTTGGCTCTTCAAAAAGCAAAGTTTTCCCCTATTTTCTCTCAAGTGTCATGTTGAAATATTTAACAAGATGGGTTTACTCATGACTGAAGTTGCCGAGAACATCAGTCTCTTAATACATGTGGTTCGGAAATGTCTCTCAAGAAAGTGGTAGATACCGTTGAGATTTGTATTTATTTGCTAAGTCTGCCATAACAAAGTACCACACAGTGTTTGGCTTCAGCAACAAAAATCATCTCATGGTTTTGGAGGCTAGAAGTCTGAAATCAAGGTGCCAACAAGTTTGGATCCCTCTGTGGGCTGTAAGGAAGAATGTGTTCCATGTCTCCTCTGGTGGTGTGCTTGCAGACTTTGACATTTCTTGACATGTAGAAGCATCTCCCATATCTCAGCCTCTCTCCTCTGGCATTCTTGTGTGCACAAGTGTGGCCAGTTTCTCCTTTGTAGAGAGACACCAATTGTTTTGATTTAGGGGCTCACTCCACTCCAGAATAATCTCATCTTAATTAATTATATATGAAATGATAATATTTCCAAACAAGGTTAGATTAGGGTTAGGACTTTAACAGATGAATTTTAGGGGAATCCTGCTGCTGCTGCTAAGTCGCTTCAGTCGTGTCGGACTCTGTGCGACCCCATAGACGGCAGCCCACCAGGCTTCCCGTCCCTGGGATTCTCCAGGCAAGAACACTGGAGTGGGTTGCCATTTCTTTCTCCAGTGCATGAAAGTGAAAAGTGAAAATGAAGTCACTCAGTCGTATCCAACTCTTAGCCACCCAATGGACTACAGCCCACCAGGCTCCTCCGCCCATGGGATTTTCCAGGCAAGAGTACTGGAGTGGGGTGCCATTGCCTTCTCTGATAAAATGCTACTTCTGGAAAGTTGAAAAACCATGACTGTTGAATTCACACAAGTCTTCACACTCTAATACTCCTTGAATTATGTTTCTCCTCCCCCTAGGAAGCTAGGATTTAAATTACTGTAACATCATTTCTCACTCACATCTCTCCCCAGGGCATCTCTTCATGGAAGAATATTTGTTGAGTTGAAAGCTGCTCAGTAGCACTTTCTGGGGCTATAATATATGTTGTTTATCGTCAAGTACTACTTCATCTCTCCTTCTGGTTTATAAACTGTTTGGAAGTAAGAATCCTATCTTTCTTCCCCACTGGTACCTAGAAAAATATACGGTTTCAAGCTACCGCATGACTGATCACTAGAATTCATGTGATCGAGTGTTCAATCCTCTCCTCATAACACTCAAGATTACCATGACTGAAAATGTAACTTTTTTCCTCATCAGTTTTTCAATTTATATTAGACTATTGGGGTGGGGGTAAAAAAGTACTGGTTTTAGGGTTATATCATCCTATAATAGTCTCTCATACCACTTATGCATTTTTCTTATCTTTGCTTTCCCTAGCTCTAAGCATAGCTATCTGTACCACATATTAATCAGTTCTGGTTGCACATATCAGAAAATCCACATAACACTGTAGAAATTAGTGTTATTTTTTATTGTGCATAGTAAGATCAGCTGTAGGCTGAGCTGGGCTGATATGGAAGAGGTGAGCACTTCCTTTTTGTTCTACAAGGATTTGTATATATTTTGATTCTTGAGCTATGGCCCTTACAGATATAATCCAAAAAAATAAAATAAAAAAAGGAAAAAAAAAAAGGAATGGGGCAAGGGCAGAGGGCTCGATTTCCACATAAGTCTAACTCCCATTAAAATATCTCCCCAGATGGCCCACCAGTGACTTCCATTTGTATCTCAATGACCACTTCTAGTTTCTTTAGAGAATAAAGAAGGGAAAAAAAAAAGGGTATTTTTCCTGTCTTAAGAAAATCAGTGTTCTGTTCTTAAAATAGAAGCAAGAATAAGTATGGAGTAGGCAATTCACTATTTATGTCACAATGATTTTCAAATATAATAAGTGTCCATCAGTTCAGTTCAGTCACTCAGTCGTGTCCGACTCTTTGCGACCCCATGAATCGCAGCACGCCAGGCCTCCCTGTCCATCACCAACTCCTGGAGTTCACCCAGACTCAAGTCCATCGAGTCAGTGATGCCATCCAACCATCTCATCCTCTGTCGTCCCCTTCTCCTCCTGCCCCCAATCCCTCCCAGCGTCAGAGTCTTTTCCAATGAGTCAACTTTCGCATGAGGTGGCCAAAGTACTGGAGTTTCAGCTTTAGCATCATTCCTTCCAAAGAAATCCCAGGGCTGATCTCCTTCAGAATGGACCTGTTGGATCTCCTTGCAGTCCAAGGGACTCTCAAGAGTCTTCTCCAACACCACAGTTCAAAAGCATCAATTCTTCGGTGCTCAGCCTTCTTCATAGTCCAACTCTCACATCCATACATGACCACTGGAAAAACCATAGCCTTGACTAGACAGACCTTTGTTGGAAAAGTAATGTCTCTGCTTTTGAATATGCTATCTAGGTTGGTCATAACTTTCCTTCCAAGGAGTAAGTGTCTTTTAATTTCATGGCTGCAGTCACCATCTGCAGTGATTTTGGAGCCCAAAAAATAAAGTCTGACACTGTTCCCACTGTTTCCCCATCTATTTCCCATGAAGTGATGGGACTGGATGCCATGATCTTCATTTTCTGAATTTTGAGTTTTAAGCCAACATTTTCACTCTCCACTTTCACTTTCATAATTAAATTTTTTGAACATTATAATTGGGAATGCTAGTTTCTTATACTGATAGTCATCATGGAGGTAGTTGGTAAGTTAGGCAGTTCCTTATTGATATGCACAAATCTGATATTACATAATATGGAGATATTTTGATGCATGATCTTTTGCAGTTATTCATGTCTTATATATCTGTAGGGCTACATTTGTGGATTCTCTGATGTTATATTAAAAAAATCTGACTCTACCCTAGCAACCAGTGTCTGCCTGTTTTCTCATTAGATTTAAATCTCTTAATCTACCTAAAAATGGGGGCTTTTAGGTCTGCTTATGCAATTCACTAGGTTATTGAGAGGATCATCAAGGAAATGGATTCAAGATCTTTCTGTAGACAAGTTTTATTATATAAATCTTGCTAAAATATATATATATATATATATATATATATAAATCTTGCTAGATATGTGTTAACACCACTATCTGAATGACTATTTAAATTTAGAGTTGAGTTGTAAGAGCCATCACATATTTAATTGTGGAAAATTAAATCCTAGCATAACTTAGAATTCTGCAAGTTTGAATTAGACAGGCATAATTTACGTGTAATAAAAGTATAACAAAAAAGTCCAATTTCTTTTTGCTAGTATGGATTGGGCTAGGGGTCAGAGAAAAATGAGAAGAAGGCTAATATAACTGTAAATAATTATACCTTTGTATTTCTTGGTTCCATCTTTTATTTCATTAACATGCTTACTTTTTAAAGCTAGAAATCGTATCATCTTCTTCTTTATCTTGCCTCATATTCAGTCACCTGTGCTGCTTCTGCCCCCAGATGCTATTACTGTTGCCTCTTCCTTTTTACCCCCATGGTCTTGGATCAATCCGTCCACCATCTTTTGTATGGAGACTGTGATACTTGTCTTCTAACTGGTCTTCTTGCGCCCACTCTCTCCCGACACCAATCCATCCCTCCCACTGTTGCCAGCATTAACTGAAAAATAATTGTTTGGTTTTTCCAGTCTGTTTATGTGGTCCAAGAGACCTCCCACAGTCTAAAGATCAACTCTCTCTATCATTTCATTTCTTTACCTTTCCTTTCATGTGACGGATGCTTCAGTCACCTCTAATGTCTTTTAGTTTCCTTAAATTATTTTGCTTTCCCCCACATCAGCTAGTATTCTCTCTACCTGCAGCATCCCAATTCTAACCCTAACCCCTTTGTGTTAGCTGGTAGAGAAATTTTACTTGGATACCCAGATTCACTTGAAATTTCCCTCCTCTTTGAAGCTTTTAATAATTTGCCTGGACAGAATTAGTCACAAATTTCCCCGTGTTCTTATCCTATCTTATTTTCCAGTAATCTCTTTAGAATTCTGTGTACTCCTCACTGTATTAAGAGCTTCTCAAGAATAGGGGCTTCACCTCACACCTATTGTATATCCTTTTTTCTCTCCAGTATGCAGTACAGTGCCTGATACATAGAGCTCTCTCTAAATGATTACTGAATAGCTATGAAACTGTAATGAATGCTATTGATATACAAATCAAAGACTTTAGTGCATATGGTGGGGGATGGTACTGATGTGGACATAAAACATAAGTAGTTGTATAACACAAATCGTGCCCATTTTGGAGTGCCAAAATTCCAGGTTTGAGGCTAGAGAGTTCACATGCTTATATTTATGAAAGCTTCAAACTATTCTATGATATTTTTATCTCCATTTTCTGCGTGACTTGCCTCAGGTCCCACAGCTAGCAGATAGAATTATGGCTTTCCTCTACAGCTGTCTGAATTAAAGCTCACCCTGTTAATGAATATACTCTGATGCCTCACTTATTAAACCCTGAACAGGTGTGGAAATGAGCAGGTGCCTACGTGTGAGAGGGGCAGATGGAGGACTCAAGTACCTATGATTTGGGGCCATGTGGAAGGGGAGTCAACGCTCATCCTTCTCAAAGATGTGTGGTTTTCCATCTAAGTTAAATATTAATATTTAGCATTTTAAGCAGTAGTTCTTTGAAAGGCTGAGCCAGTTCATATGTGTGTGCTTATTTCTGGTCTCTGATTTCTGATGAAGTCTACTGGAGAAGGAGCTACTTCTTATTTGGGAGCAAGCACCATATTTATGTACTCAACAATTGGAAACATCAATGTACAAATATTTAAATTATGAAATAAAATGAACCATCATCTATTTTCAAAAGAGTATAATGAGTAGGATGTAATGGAAAGATAGGATTTTATATTCAGATAATTCTTGGCTTACTTTCAATTTTCTAATCTATAAGTGAGCTTAACAGTAATAATTATATCACAATATTGAGGTACTAGATAAAAACCTTAATATCTTAGATATATTGATTGTTCAGTAAAAGGTATTTGGTTATATTATTTCTTATCCTCCTTTTCTTTCAAAAGCCTTAGGGGATCCCCTCAGTTAACTAAAGAGTTGACATTCATGTATATGATCAAAACTTGCCATAGATAATCCTATTCTAGCTATCAAACACATATCCTCCTATCAAATCAAATCCAAATCCTATCAAACCCATAACCTCCTCCCCCATGTGCCACATATCTTATTTAAAATCTAGGTCCTTGTATTTCCCAAAACCCACTTTAGTAGCGTCATTCTATTCTTTTCTCCTTTTCCCTCTTAATCGTCTTTCCCCTCCTCTGAAGTCCCATAGCATTTGAATGGATCTTTTCTTATAGTGGTTGATTATAATTTATGTTTTTCTCTCATTATCCAATTTGAGTAATTTTTTTTCTGAATCTTCTCTATGGTAGTTTCTTATTAAGTATTTGATTAGTCAAGGACTGACAGGGCCAGCTGTTAATTTGGCATTTTGTAATTTTCATTGCCTTTTATATTTACCATCCCATTTACTTCTCATCTTAATTCTGGGGCATCTGTAATGCAAGTAAAAGCCCTCTCAATTTGGATAAGGTACAGAGAGGTTAAGCAATAGGCCTAAAGTCACACAGCCAACTAGTTACAAACCTGAAATAAATATATGATTTTTTTCAGATTCTTTTTCCAGTGTACATTTCATTATGTTTTTTGTCCTATCTGGAGACATGCTTCAAACACAGGAAACTACAAAGCCCTAGGTGGATAGAAGTCATCATGAGTTTGGATCAGTATTTAATATACCAATTCTTTCTACCAAAGAATACAAATATATTTGTGGCAAAACATATCTGTCTTTAATAGAATCTAATGATGATTAGCACTGTAAAATTACAGCCCTACAAAAATTATTCCTTTGAAGTGAAAACTGGTTATTTTACTATCTGTATTCATTGAATTAAACATAGTTAAAATACCAGACCAACCAACAAAGAAGTAATATTTTAAAAATCCAGTAAAATCTAGCTGACATTGATGAGAAATTACAATTTCAAATGCATTACCCTTGTAAGATAAATCAAAGGTAATGGTAATTAAGATAATTGCAAGATATTTTGGGTTCTGTGTATTTGCGCAAGTGTTGAAAGGTGGAATATAAATGTGAGAGTATTTTTGTTCACTTTGGTATCTTGAGCTTAAAATAATTTTTTGACTACAACATTTTTTCTTGCTGAGGTAAAATCTGAAATTTATTGCTGCAATCTCATCTATGCACATAGTCTAATATTTTCAAACAAAATTCTGGTTAAACTTGGTTTGTTGTTATTATTCACCTTGTATAAAATATGAAGTTCACCAAATGCTTTTTTAATATTTTCTTTTTGTGTTTGTTAGAAAAAATTTTCTCATTTCTATTCCATACACAATAAACATGTAATTCATTATTGGTTCTGATATTAAGTCATCAAGCCATTATTAAATCTCCAAATATTACATGTCATTTGATTTGAGGAGTTTAAGCATGAATGTTTATTAGACATAAACAATGAATGCTGTCTTAGTGAAAAGTGAACCCAAACTATCCCAAGAAGTGGAGGAATCATTTGGATATAATGTGCACATATGTTTATTCTTGCTAATGGCTCTTTAATATCATGGTGAAAGGCTTATCCACCGCTGTAAATTAAATGTTAATGATAGCCACTTAAACTCTAATCATTCATTCTGACTATTCTAGAATTACTTATATGCTTCAATAATACTTTGATAGTCTTACATATCCCAGGGTTTAGCAGCTTTTCAATGAGTATGTTAAAGCTTCATTTTATTTCTTTTGCATATAAAAATTACCTTTCCATAGTAGTTTTCATGGTGAATGATCTTACTACTAATTTGACTAAGAAGGACAGGAGAGGACAAATGGGAAGAAAGAAAGTAAAGGAAATATTTTACTAGTCATAGATCTGCAATAGATGACCAGAGGTTTTTCACAAAACTGGATACTTTTAGGAAAAGTCCCAGGATTCTGTCACTCTGGTCAGACACTTGTCATCATGTGTTTACTCCTAAACTAATCATCATTATAGAGTTCTCATTAACCAGCCTTGGATTGTATGCTCACCCATGAACCAAGGGATGAAATCTTCCTTATAAATGGAGAGTGGAAGGCAGCAAGATATTGCAAAAAGCGATGGTCTCTGTTACCAAAAAACTGATTTGAGGCAGACTGACATATATGATTCAGTTGTATTAAGTATTTGAAACACAACATACTGTTCCTAGTAAATAGTACATGTTTAATTCACGGCATCTATTATAATCCTTCCCTTCATAATGGTAGTAAGTAATACAATTGTCTTAACTTTGGCTTCTCTAACTCTTTTGGTCTGATGTTTCTGATGATATATAATGTGCATCAAACTGGCATATTTCTCCAAATGAGGAAAACCAGTGAAATCATCGCTGTTCATCAAAGTTTAAATGATCAAAATTAAGAGGACAAGTCCTATGAGTTGTTTCTGATATCACTTTTGAGGGATAAGGGGAGATTTGAAGTTCTGTTTAGGCTTTGGTCTGAGGAAATGATCAAACAGGCTTTCCTGTCTGTATTGTGTAAGGACATTGCGGTTCTATCCCTTCAGTTTTTCGTCCTGACTGGTTTCTCCCTGTCACTCCCTCTTTCATTCTTTCCTAGTCAGAAAAGGGTGCAGAAAGGAAAACCATCATTTTCTAGTTCTTGGTGTTCACTTTGGAAAATGGGTAGCAAATGGTTACTTCACTCTTCTTTATAGCCCCATTGATTCTCCAAAAGGTCCTAAGGACATTGAAGCTCTACTAATGGGAAAGGTTATTTCCTTACTAATCTGTCTTTCCTCAACTTGTTCCAGTGCACCTAACTAACAAGTGTGCAACTCCAACTATGGCAGAGTGAAACGCTCCATGCAATGAGCTCTATTATTTTTTCCCATGCAATTTAATAGACCAGTAACTTTAATACCCCCCAAAAAATGTTTCCAAGACAAATCAAAATGTGGTTCTAATTGTATCATTTGTTTTCTTTTTCAAGCATTGATTTTTCCATTTTAATTATATAGTACAATCTTAGTATCAGTGAGAACAAGGCTTCATCGTTCATTTGTGGGGGCATCCACCTAGACACTTCACAGCGGCAAACGGTTTTGTACTTTCTGGCTGAGCCTTCCTAGAGAGTTATAGAAATTAAAGCTTGCTATCATCTGTGAATAGTCATAAAAAGAAATATGCCCACATTTGCTAACCTTTTCAAAGGTTAAAGTCCATCAGAATAAAGTCAATCAGTGAAGTACATAAGCCTAAAATAGTATCTTTGCAAATGCATTAATAATATAATATTAGATGATATCTTATCATTGTTTAGACATTAACATTTCAACAGTGTCCCAAGAATGAGAGCTATATATGCTGAGTTACCCAAATAAAATAAAATGGCTTCTCAAGCTACCAAAGAAGTTGCTTAACATCAATAGAGTATACTTATGGTACACATAACTAAGATAATTTGATACTAAGTACTAATATTATTTGGCTTTCAGTAATTTTGAGTCTGTGGTTTTGTAAACCGAGCTGATCTGTGAATATTTAATTTTTAGAACTTTTATCTATAATAGGCACTTATGTATTTATGGATACACTTTAAATTTTAATGAGGCTCAATTGCAAAAACAGCTATGGTCCATTTGCTGCAGCAGCCTCTAATCAGAGTTATGGTAAACAGGACCATAGAGAAATCAGAAAATCAAATGCAGAGTTGGTTTTACAAATAACCTATGGGAACATGCCCTTAAGGTCAGGACATTGTAAGTAAGGCCACACCAAGTGAAGCAAAGTATCAATGAAGTATCATTGAAAGCTCTTTGCATTTACATTATTTGCTTATTTTTAGAATATACATTAATTAACTCCCAGGCTGGGGAGCAGATTGCTGTATACAAAGAATGAAATACTCTCAAATGAGAAGCACCTGATTAAGAAGGAAAAAGTCAAAGTGAAATGAAATAAAAGCAAGTATAAGTCAAGTAAGGGAAAACAATTCCATGAAAAATGAACAAATTAAATAAAAAGGTATCACAGTAGAACTAAAATGCTGAAATTACTTCTTCCTGAAAACATATTACTTGTTTGGGAAAATAGGAGAAATTGAATTATAAAGCATGGAAGTATTAGTAGATATGGGTCATAGGATCTGAATTTCAGTTCCAATTCTGCCCCTAATCCGTTAGGTGACCATGGACAACTGATGTAGTTTTGTTTCAAGTGCTTGGTTTTCAAATTAATAAAATTGAGCTGATACTCTCACCCTACAAGGATATGGTCCACCCTGCTCCTTTTCTTTCTTCAGGACCCAATAAGTTGCCACCTTTGACTTTTATGGCAGAGTCATCGCTTCTTTTCTTTCATCAACACTGTTGAGACCTCCATCAAGCATCATGTGCATCATTCCCCTCTGAAGAGGCAGCTGCCATCAGTTATTTCTTGAATAAATCTGGTATGGACAAGTAGTATCTGTGCACTCATGGAAAATGTATGCACTTTGGATTTCCAGTGCCTGCCACAGAGCTTAACACATGGTGGGTCTACACTATATTGCCAAATACATTAAAAAGCTTCTTTGAGACTATTCATAACTAAGCAATTCAATGTGTCCTCATCCAAATAGTGAAAGATTTGGATTGAATGAACTCTGAGTTCCCTTTTATCACCCTTAAAAGTAGGTGATAATTATTATTATAATTATTTCCACCCTTTATTTACTGATGATTATGTGCTACCTGCTGTTCTAAAGCTTTATATTTATTCC
This sequence comes from Bos grunniens, assembly GCF_055505025.1. NCBI lineage: Eukaryota > Metazoa > Chordata > Mammalia > Artiodactyla > Bovidae > Bos > Bos grunniens. Next base: position 77,383,853 of record NC_141170.1, read on the forward strand.
ATTTGGCCATAAATAGATCCATTTAGATGGCTTTTATTATCCTGATTTTTACACATGAGAAAGCAGAGGCTTAGAAAACTTTATTGTTTTGTTCAAAACAGATGGCAGAGCTTCTATGTAAATTAAGGTCCCTCTGATTCCAAAGCCTGTTCTCTCATCCACTAGGTAAAAAGGTATAGGAGAAGATCCTTATGCATATGGGTTAACTTAGTGACTCAGTGAAGTACATTGAACAGATTGAGAAGGATTAGGAAGTCACATCATCAAAGAGTAAATGGCCAGAGTAAGAACTGCTTATAACCTCGCAAGCTGCTTACTTCTTTTTAATCTCCACAGTCTTAACATCATAGCGTCTGGTAAAGCATGATCAATAAAATCTTTGCTTCATGTTCCAATTAATTTATTATCATGGCATGGCTCTAAATAGGTGAGAGATCACTGTTTTTCTTTATTCACTTTTGATTGTATTCTCTAAATAAATGGTGTTGATGTGCTTAGTTTGTGTACCTAGACATAGCTTTTTAATGTCACTCAATACGGCAGAACTCTCTAATGGGGCTAGCAGTGTATGGTTTGTATTGCTTTGGTACACGGACTGCACCTCATTTAAGGTAACAGGCATGATGCCTACAGATATCCAAATTAAAGCTGATTTGTAGCCAAGCCCTTGGAAGTGATGCACTCTGGTTTATGGTAAGTTTCTGGCCACAGCACACCTCCCTAGCTACTTTTGAAATCAGAAAGCATCAGAACCAGATCCCTTTACAATAGCTTCTATTCAGGCTTTCAGCCAGAACCTTCATCATGGACATCCACAACCCTTCCCCTTTCTCCTCATCTGTAAGGCCCATGTGCATCTCTTCATTGCTAGTCTAGCACCTGACCACTTGTAGAAGAATCCCATTCCTTCCTTATTTTTGTGTACCTTATTTTTTTCTCATTTTTCCCTAGTTTTATTGATATATAATTGACATATCATATTGGATTAGTTTAAGGTATACATCATAATGATTTGATACATGTGTATAATGCAAAATAATTGCAAAGTAAGTTTAATTTACATTCATCACTCACATAGTTAAAGTTCGCTTTACTTGTGGTGAGGACTTTTAAAATTTTCCCTCTAAGCAACATTCAGATATGCAATACAGTATTGGGAAGATCCCCTGGAGAGTGGAATGGCTACCCACTCCAGTATCCTTGCCTGGAAAATTCCACAAACAGAGAAGCCTCGCAGGCTACAGTCCATAGGGTCACAGAGTGAGAAACTAACACTTTCACTGTTTTCTTTTCAATGTTAACTATACTGTGCTGTACGTTGCATCTCCAGAACTTATAACTACATATTTGTACCTTTTGACACCTTTACTCATTTCCCCCTTGTTTGTCTATGGTTACAAAATCCAGGAAAGAAAGTGAGCTCACTATGACCTAAATTTGTTACTTTTAAGCTAATTGGGAAACATTTGACTTTGGATTCAAAATTGAAAAATAGGATGTGCAGTGATGTCAAGGATACACTTACAGCACTGCCTAGTACTACTCTGGATCAGCAAGTGATGCTGATGAGACCTGAGTGGTAGATTTGAATCCTCTTGGAACCAGTTTCCTACTCCCCATTCCATGTCACCTGGACAGGACACATTGTTCTGTCTATTTTTCTGACATTAAGATGCAAAATATTGATTATCAGGGAGTTTAAAGCTCAAATTTTTCATAAAATCACCAATGCAAACCCAATGAAATATTATTAGAGTAAAAAGTTTTTTCTTTGTACAGGACATTTTTCTATAACCATGTTAAAGATCAAGAATATATGGGGCAATTTTCATTATATTTCTTTTTTTTACACAAGAGTATATTTTACTCTTCTGATCTTTCTATTTTAATGACTGTGAAAGATGCAATTCTAGTAATATCCATGGTGAAAATAGCCAAGGTAATTACATCAGTGTTGTCACTCTATAATTTACCCTGTGAGCATTTTCTGTGGTATATATTAAATCTGTAAAAGTCTGTTACTATATGGCACTAAAGTTTCCATCAGCAGAGTATTCCTTAATATTTATCTAGGGTTAAAATAATAAAGCAGTCATGTGGTCAAGCATATTTGGAAAGTGCTGTGTACCCACTGCTGGAAGGTTTATGATGCACATGTTTTTATTTAAGGTGGCAGTAAGTGTTGCACAAAGAAATCTGTTTCACATAGCTTAACCCAGAATTTTCCTTGACAACTTTTTAATGTTGTTTTCAGTAATGTCTACTGACTCATTTTGGAATTAGTATTCCCCAGAAGATCTTTTGCAGTAAACTGTCCAAGCCTTATTTCAAAGTAACTGGCAGTTTGAGAAGTCAGTAATGGCAACCATTTCTGAAATCACTTGGAAGAAAGAAAACACACCATTCCATCCTTGAGAAGGCTAACCCTTCTCAGGAGATTTGACTGTTTATTCCTATGTAAGTTAGGAGATGAAAGACTTGAGTTGTGTCCCATCTCTGACACAAGTCGACTGGGAGAACTGGGGCAAATTATTTAACTCCTCTAGACTAGATGGTCCTAACTTCTAAATATGAATATAGTGATAGCTGAACCATGTACTTAACACATTTGTTGAGAAAACACTCCATAAAATGAAAGAATTATGTAAAAAAGAATTACCATCTATCAGCATCATTGAAATTATCCCTTGAAGGCTCCCCAACTTGAAAGCCATTAATCTATGAACATTTCTCAATGTTCTCAAAATTCATTTTAAAATGTTTCTTGTCCCTATGGGAAAAAACAAAACAACAACAACAACAAAATCTGGTGACTTTACAAACTTTTTGAGCAAAATTCATTTATATCAGTAGTATATTGTGATGCAACAAACCAAAAAAGATACTGTTTCCCTGCAACATTTGAGATCTGAAGTCATTCCATGGTTAACTAAGCATGTGTTTTTACAGCTGTGTCCACAGGCACACCTGGGTCAGCATGCTTCTAGCCTCTGATAGACTGACTAGAACTAGACCTGGGTCTGGAATTGAAATATGAACTCCGACAACCGTGGGAATAATAGGGGAGGCTGGTCACAGTGATTCTATTTTCGCCTAGATGTATTGGGTTGGCCTCTCTGTTTAGATGCTCAGGCTAAGTGGATACTTTCAATATTTATGTGAAGAAAGACATTTTCAAACATGAAAGAGAAATCTATATGAAATATTTCTTACTCTCACTGATAGTTGAGAACCTATGTTTTCTCAAATGGTTCAGGTGTCTTTTTCTTCTGTAAGATGTACCCATTATGGTTCTGTGTTATTTCCACAGCTCTCATGCTTTAACACAACTGTACCTACTCACTTTGAAGATTTCATTAGAGAAAATTCACTCAATTTGGAGAATTTGATTCATCAAAAAACAAAGGTTTCCAAAGTGCAGTACCATGAAGGCCATGGCTGGTGGGTCCGTTCATGATCGAGTAATTGAAGGGAGCAGACTCTTTTCACCGCTTTACTGTGTGTGTATTTGGGGAGAGTGTATGGTTCTCAGATTCCGTTGATTTTTTAGAATTCAGTGCCTGAAAATACAGCACAGCTCAATGAGCTCAGTACACAACAGGAATGGAAGAAAGCAGCTCCTTGAATCACATAATTGGCTGCTCTGTGGCAGGGATTTGGTGGGTGGACACAGACAGATGAATTCATCCTTCTTTGCCTTTTATCTCAAACTTAATGTAGGGAAAGTATCTACAGTGCATCTGCTTTTTGAGGCATTTGCAAGTCGAGAACAATAGGCCATACCTGAGAGCAATTCTAGTGAACCTTTAGAAAAATGTTTAGATTGTGTCCTGGCACGTACCCTCTGCAAGATCATTAAATACCAAAAGAGAGTCTACGTTTAATTAAATGGTGGATGGACTAAATAAATCCAGGCAGAATCAAATTAAATAAGACCAAGATTCAGTCACATAATTAATAGACATTTATTAGGCACCCATCGTGCAGTGTGCTAGTTTCTGGGACTCCAAGGATGAGTAAGACATTCATGTGACCATAAAGCACTGCACAGTGCAGCGGGGGAGTTAGGCTTATAAACAGATAGTGAGAGTGCAGTGAAGGCAGTGCCGGGGGAATAGGTGCCCTGGAGCGTGGAATGGACGGTAAGTGACCTCTGACCAACCAGAGCAGAGGGAGGAGGCACTCAGGGGAAGGGCAGACAGGCAGAAGGAATCCTTTATGTGGGCGCACGAAATGTTCAGTGAAGCGCAAGATGGTGAAAGAAATGGTAGGAAATCTCAAATTTAGTTTTAATATTAGCAAAGAATTGCTGTTGGAGTATTGGCTCCTTATTAGAGCTAATATTTGAGAACATACTATTTAAATGTTTAGGGCTAGGCCACAGGTTTGGCTTAAAATAGAATGTCTGCCTTAAAGATGAAGCAGCTCTGCTGCTCTCAGCCTTGCCTTGGCACCCCATCAAACCTGGGATAAAATGCAAAATCCCCCTTATGAGCTGTATGCTTTCTAGTTCAGGCTGCTGTAGCAAGATACCATGGACAGGGTGGCTGGTCAACAACAGGAATTTATTACTTACAGCTCTGGAGGCTAGAAGTCTAAGGTCAGGGCACCAGCATGGCCGGGTTCTGGTGACAGTCTTCCTAGTTGCAGATGCCTGTCTTCCATTGCGTCCTCTCATGTGGAGGGCAGAATCGAGAAGGAAGCTCTCTCATGGTTCTTCTTATAAGGGCACTAACCTCATGACTGAGGGCTCCACCCTCCTGAACTCATTACCTCCCCAAAGCCTTCTAATACTACCACACTGGGGATTAGGACTTCAGCATATGGATTTGGGGGACACATTTAGTTCCTAACCACTCTCCTCATATCTTTGCCTACTGCCTTGCTCCCTTGCTGTGCTTCCAGCCTCCCCAACTTTCTTGGTTTTCCTGTCTCCCTGTGCATTCGCTGCTCACTCTGCCTAGGGCATATGTTCTCCGTGTATTTCCATGTCTTACTCTTTTGTGATATCACTCAGCTCTTGGCTCAGATATCACCTTTAGAAGGATTTTACTCATTGCTTTTTCCAAAAATCATCCCCCATTCATCCTTAACCTTTGTTCTCTGGAGCACTGTCATTACTTGGCATTACATAATATGTCAGTTTATATTCTTCACGTTTGGGTTGAGTTGGGGTTCCCCCAAAGATATGACCACCTCTTAACCCTGGGGAGCCTATGAATGTAATCTTATTGGGAAAAGGAGTTTTTGCAACTGTAATTGAGGTTAGGATCTTGGGATGAAATCATCCTGCTTTAGGGTGGGCCCTAAATCCAGTGACAAGTGTCCTTATAAGAGAAAGGGAGAAGATAGAGCCCCATATTAATGATGATGGAAATAATAATGGAGGCTGAACTTAACACACAAAGAAATTTGCCTTCATTTCCTGCCTTAATGCTCATAACCACCACATGAGATGGGGAATTGCTGTGGTCCCATTTTATAGCTGACTAAATTGAAGCTCAGAAAAATCTCAATAGCATGCCCTAAGATCACATACCTACCTAGGTGCTTTCTCAATCAGAATAGGGGTCTCAGGTGGGGCACCTGCATCTCTGATGTCCCCGGCTTTGTTTCTGTGTTCCTTGTAGAGCTATGTCTTCTAGCACTGACATTAGTCCTAGGAAAAAGAAACAAACTTCTGTGCAGGTGTAAGATATGCAAATATTACAAAAGCTACTTTCATACACATTATCTCAGTCAGTCCTCTCCACACTTCTGCAAGACTGCTGTTATTGGCTTCAGATTACAGATATGCTAGTGGAGACTGGCACAAAGCTGGAGAGAGATGGATGGCATTTTGAAGCTGCAGTGTCTGACTCAAATTCCCAATCTTTCTACAATAAACAAGTTTTAGGCCACACATACCTGTGCTTGCCACAAATTATTTCAACTGTTTTATGCCCCATTTTAAGCTTCCAGGGGTTATTTTCTACAGTTCTGCAACTATACTGCATTGATTGGCCTTTTTCATCAGTGCTCTCTGCCCTTGTAGGAAAGATTTTATTTTTTCCCATCAGTCAGCCCCTCGTGCTTATTTCGCAGGAGGCTGAGCTTCTTGTGACTTTCTTTTCTCAAGACAGCTGTGTAGGATGTGAGTTAGGAAGCTGAAAAACCACCTTTGATGTTTCAGAGTTTCTTCAACATCCTACTCTAAGCAGAAACTTTATTTTGATTGTATACATTTTTTCCTACAATCCCTTTATTTTCTGACTCCATTTCTTCATAGCTGTGTGAATGCCAGGAGGCCTGGGAATAGTGCATCACAGCAAGATAAGCTACTCTACAGAAAGGTCAGTCTGCCAAAAGAAGTCTAGAAAATGAGATATTTTTAAAAATAGGCTTTGCTTCGGCAAGTACAGATAACACTCTGTCCTCCACATCCTCCTCAACCTCTACCCCCTTTGAAAATGAAAGTATTAACAGTCCTAGAGATTTTCAGACTCCGTAGTTACATTTGATCAGGGTATGGGGAAGAAATATTCCATAGGTAGGGATTTCTTATGCTTTATAATAACAGAAGAAAACAGCAAAGTGATCTCTGCACAGTATACTTATTCAGTCTTGGAGTGATCAATTTTAGATGCTTAAAATAATTCATCTAATGCAAAATTGGCAAACAACATCAATCCTCTAAGTTGACTTCAAAGGAAGAAGAGTAAGGTATTTTATTAGTATTTTTTTTTAAATTTGTACCTACGTTTCTGCTCTATCCAGTACTGTATCCTAACTTAATTAATTTACTCAGTACTTTGACTGCAGCACCTTGTGTTTGTGGTTTGAAGGGATTATCACTAAACTGTAACATTAAAAGCTTGTTTTTCTTCAAATGAGTGGGATTTGGGAAATAAGTATTTTAATGGACATTTTCCTAATCACACAGTTCACTAATAAAGTTTTACCACATGAAGTCCATATTTATTAGCTGTAAGAATAAGAATACCTTTATTTTGCAACAAATAGGCTTTTCAGAAAGCTCTCCCCTGTCAACCTACACAGTAACCCAATGAGCAGCTGAAACTGGAAATACTTAAGCCATTTGAACTTGCCTGGAATACCTGAATACTTTAACTGTATCTAAGTATCTCTTAGTTCATATCTCACAATCCAATATTTCTTCCATTCTTTGATTTTCACTGTTACCTCTTTTCTTTATTTTTGATATATTTTAATATAAATTTATTTATTTTAATTGGAGGCTATTTACTCTACAATATTGCAGTGGTTTTGCCATACATTGACATGAATCTGCCATGGGTGTACACGTGTTCCCCATCCTGAACTCCCCTCCCACCTCCCTCCCCATCCCATCCCTCTGGGTCATCCCAGTGCACCAGCCCTGAGCACCCTGTCTCATGCATCGAACCTGGACTGGTGATCCATTTCACATCTGATAATATCCATGTTATAACGCCCCAAATAAGACATACAGGTGGTTAACAAACACATGAAAAGATGCTCAACATCACTTATTATCAGAGAAATGCAAATCAAAACCACAATGAGGTACTATTCCATGCCAGTCAGAATGGCTGCGATCCAGAAGTCTACAAGCAATAAATGCTGGAGAGGACATGGAGAAAAGGGAACCCTCTTACACTGTTGGTGGGAATGCAAACTAGTACAGCCACTATGGAGAACAGTGTGGAGATTCCTTAAAAATCTGGAAATAGAACTGCCATATGACCTCTGTTCTTTAAAGATGAATTGCTATTGAGGGAGGAAGGAAGACAAAAAAAATTTAGGACCAGTGAAAGAAACTAAGGTATAAAAAAAAACAGTGTGTGCCAGGCAAGGCTAGATATTTTGTATATGCTATTCAGTCCTCATGAACCAGCCTGCCAATGTGTCTTCTCCAAGAGAGAAATTGAGAACTCTAAAATCTCCACAATTAATAGCTTTTGGCAGAGTTGCATCCTTTCCATTGAAAGAATAATAATTAATTTTTTATCAGGCTGTCAAGGATGTTTAGTCTTTTGGTAACAGTTCACAGCACTAAGACACATTGGACTGTCACATTTTTATGAACTGTAGCCAACTCTAAAGATCATTTAATAATTAAGTATGGAAAGTTGTTAGTATCATAACAGTAAGGCACTGTGACTGGCTGTGGATTTGGTTCAGGTAGAAATTAAAATTATTCAATATGGAAAGATTTATCATTAAAAGCTGGAAGAACCAAAGAGTGCTAATGAGACATCTGTCAACCGTATCATCTGCCTCATTGGATTCCTCTTGAATAAGCTAAATATGTTTATACGTTTTCCAAATATAATCATGCCCTGAGGAAAAATTTTCAGGGTTTGAAGTAAAGATGTAAAAAGCATTTTTTGGTTTGTGTAACAATTAAATGTGGTGCTAGTGGTAAAGAATCCACCTGCCAAGGCAGGAGATGCAAGAGACAAGGGTTCAATCCCTGGGTTGGGAAGATCCCCTGGAGTAGGAAATGGCAACCTGCTCCAGTATTCTTGCCTGGAAAATTCCATGGACAGAGGAGCCTGGTGGGCTATTGTCCATGAGTCGCAAAGAGTCAGACGTGACTGAGCATATCTACACATGTCAATTAAAGGATACATTATATACATAACAATTTACTCTTAAATACATTTATTCATGTATATATGCATATATATATCACCAGGTGGTCAACACTGAAATCAGATTGATTATATTCTTTGCAGCCAAAGATGGAGAAGCTCTATACAGTCAGGAAAAACAAGACTGGAAGGTGACTGTGGCTCAGATCATGAACTCCTTTTTGCCAAATTCAGACTTAAATTGAAGAAAGCAGGGAAAACCACTAGACCATTCAGGTATGACCTAAATCAAACCCCTTATGATTATACAGAGGAAGTGAGAAATAGATTTAAGGGACTAGATCTGATAGAGTACCTGATGAACTATGGACGGAGGTTTGAGACATTGTACAGGAGACAGGGGTCAAGACCATCCCCATGGAAAAGAAATGCAAAAAAGCAAAATGGCTCTCTGAGGAGGCCTTACAAATAGCTGTTGAAAGAAGAGAAGAGAAAAGCAAAGGAGAAAAGGAAAGATATACCCATCTGAATGCAGAGTTCCAAAGAATAGCAAGGAGAGATAAAGCCTTCCTCAGCGATCAGTGCAAAGAAATAGAGGAAAACAACAGAATGGGAAAGACTAGAGATCTCTTCAAGAAAATTAGAGATACCAAGGGAACATTTCATGCCAAAGGTGGGCTCAATAAAGGACAGAAATTGTATAGATCTAACAGAAGCAGAAGATATTAAGAAGAGGTGGCAAGAATACACAGAAGAACTGTACAAAAAAGATCTTCATGACCCAGATAATCATGATGATGTGATCACTCACCTAGAGCCAGACATCCTGGAATGTGAAGTCAAGTGGGCCTTAGAAAGCATCACTACGAACAAAGCTAGTGGAGGTGTTGGAATTCCAGTTGAGCTATTTCAAATCCTGAATGATGATGCTGTAAAAGTGTTGCACTCAATATGCCAGCAAATTTGTAAAACTCAGCAGTGGCCACAGGACTGGAAAAGGTCAGATTTCATTCCAATCCCAAAGAAAGGCAATGCCAAAGAATGCTCAAACTACTGCATAATTGCACTCATCTCACATGCTAGTAAAGTAATGCTCAAAATTCTCCAAGCCAGGCTTCAGCAATATGTGAACCATGAACTTCCAAATGTTCAAGCTGGTTTAAGAAAAGGCAGAGGAACCAGAGATCAAATTGCCAACATCCGCTGGATCATGGAAAAAGCAAGAGAGTTCCAGAAAAACATCTATTTCTGCTTTACTGACTATGCCAAAGCTTTTGACTGTGTGGATCACAATAAACTGTTGAAAATTCTGAAAGAGGTAGGAATACCAGACCACCTGACCTGCCTCTTGAGAAACCTATATGCAGGTCAGGAAGCAATAGTTAGAACTGGACATGGAACAATGGACTGGTTCCAAATAGGAAAAGGAGTATGTCAAGGCTGTATCTTGTCACCCTGCTTATTTAACTTATATGCAGAGTACATCATGAGAAACACTGGGCTGGAAGAAGCACAAGCTGAAATCAAGATTGCCAGGAGAGATATCAATAACCTCAGATATGCAGATGACACCACCCTTATGGCAGAAAGTGAAGAATTAAAGAGCCTCTTGATGAAAGTGAAAGAGGAGAGTGAAAAAGTTGGCTTAAAGCTCAACATTCAGAAAACTAAGATCATGGCATCTGGTCCCATCACTTCATGGCAGATAGATGGGGAAACAGTGGAAACAGTGGCTGACTTAATTTTTCTGGGCTCCAAAATCACTGTGGATGGTGATTGCAGCCATGAAATTAAAAGATGCTTATTCCTTGGAAGGAAAGTTATGACCAACCTAGATAGCATATAGAAAAGCAGAGACATTACTTTGCCAACAAAGGTCCATCTAGTCCAAGCTATGGTTTTTCCAGTAGTCATGTATGGATGAGAGAGTTGGACTATAAAGAAAGCTCAGTGCCGAAGAATTGATGCTTTTGAACTGTGGTGTTGGAGAAGACTCTTGAGAGTCCCTTGGACTGCAAGGAGATCCAATAAGTCCATCCTAAAGGATATCAGTCCTGGATATTCATTGGAAGTACTGATACTGAAGCTGAAACTCCAATACTTTGGCCACCTAATGTGAAGAGCTGACTCATTTGAAAAGACCCTGATGCTGGGAAAGATTGAGGGCAGGAGGAGAAGGGGACAACAGAGGATAAGATGGTTGGATGGCATCACCGACTTGATGGACATGGGTTTGAGTGGACTCCAGGGGTTGGTGATAGGGAGGCCTGGCATGCTGTGGTTCATGGGGTCACTAAGAGTCAGACACGACTGAGCAAGTGAACTGAACTGAACATGCTGGGTAGTCTTCCAGAATGTTTTGAGAATGGCATTTAACAGTAGTCATCTCAGATGAGGAAACTGGCTTCTTTCAGTATTCATTATTAATTTAATTGACACTTTCAGGCTGATCACATTTTCTGGCACTTAATTGAAATGTTAATCTTCACTGTCATCTGGCCAGCAGTTAACTCCTTTCTCCCATTGACTATGCAGGAAAAACTTAAGTGTATTCTTTCCAACCATGTCTGTGATTGGTTGTGACCTTGACAACTTTGTGAAGAGATCCATGGAGAAATTTGAAGACTGTTTTGTGAGCAGTCTCTCTTCCCTACAGAGTTTTCTCCTAGCAGACAGGTTTTAGGAAATGTATGTACTAAAGCATTGTGGATTTCAATCAATGAAGATGGATGGATGCCATTAGGAAGTGAGCTGCTGTAGCTGCACATTATCTAACGTGTGGTTAGCTTGCCTTTATTGAAATAAATCCAGCCAAATAGATCTGACTATAATTTAGGGACGCACAGATCCTCTGAGGTCATCTAGCTCAGCTCCCATATATAACAGATGAGCAAAATAGCTCCTAGGGGACACTGCTCATGTGTCCAAGGTCTTGCTGGAATCCTGATATCCTGAAGCCCATTTCCTATAGGACTTTCTCTGCATAAGGGGAGAAATTCCTGTGTACAAATCCAGGCTCAGATACTACCTGATCAAGTCACTTCTTTATGCTTCAGTTTATCATTAATAATATGGAGATAATAATAATATAGAAGGCATTTCACTCTTGTGAGGAGCAAAATGAGTTACTATGCATCTGACAAAGAGTAAATATCACAAAAATTGTGGATATTTCAGTGCTTATGATTAACATCCAGTATTAGAAGAAGGAGCAAACTGCATTACGTTTCTACTAAGGGTGATATTGTCCCCAGGGGACACGTGGCTGTGTATGGAGAACATCTTGGATTGTCAGAGCTCCAGAATAAATGGTGCTTATAGTAACCCACTTCAGTATTCTTGCCTGGAGAATTCCATGGACGGAGGAGCCTGGTGGGCTACAGTCCATGGGGGTCGCAAAGAGGTGGATATGACTGAGTGACTAACACTCACACACTGGCGTCTAATATATAGAAGTCAAGGATGCTGCTGAACAGCTAGTGAGCAGGTCTACCCCCACAGCAAAGAATTAGCTAGCAAAAAATGTCTGTAATGCTGAGGTTCAGAAGCCCTGTTCTAAAACCGAAGATATAACATTTGAATCTGGAATATGAATTAAAATGGAGTTTAAAAATGATGGTGTCTAAATGATAATTTTATAAATGAGAGAAGATTTCCTAGTTTCAGCCACATGTCATTGCATACTGTGCTGTCCCTACCGTCGAAGGACCAAATGTAAGATGTACTTATTCATTGCCAGCACCCTTCATTCTGCTCCAGCAATTGGTTTTTATGACTTCAGCAATGTGAAACCATCCCAAATATTTTAAACACAAAAGTCTACAAGAATGTATACATTTCACACTTTCCCTATTGTTTAGTCCCTGGGATTATGTAGTATTGCTGCTCATTGTTTTTTTTTAAATATAAATTTATTTATTTTAATTGGAGGCTAATTACTTTACAATATTGGTTTGCCATACATTGACATGAATCTGCCACAGGTGTACATGTGTTCCCCATCCTGAATCCTCCTCCCACCTCCCTCCCCATACCATCCCTCTGGGTCATCCCAGTGCACCAGCCCCAAGCATCCTGTATCATGCATCATTGTTTTGATTTTCATCTTGAGTAGGAAATCTTATGGTCAGAAGTCTTTATAGCCAGTAATGTGCTCTCCCATCCATTTAAATTTATTTCAACAGTGTTTTTGAAGTGTTCTTTCTGCCCTATTATTGTTTTTCTTCTGATATTACTTTGATGCAAGGGAATGTAAGGGTAATGGTTGTGACCTTTAATCTGCAAATATTTTTCTGTTACGTATAAAAATCAAACATCTCAAAAAATTAGATGTAATATATATTTGGAGCATTTAGAAGGTTCTAGCTTTCTAGTAATCAAATGGAAGTTTTCTACATATGCCTGCATTTATAGAATTATAAGATATCCCTTTAAAATTGTGAATGAATAGGAAGATACAGTGGCTGATAAGTCTAACAAGCAGGAATAACAGTTCAAACTGTACTGTTGTTACATTTCATTCTGAACAGTATTACTATATGCTAATGCTAAGTCACTTCAGTCGTGTCTGACTCTGTGGGACCCCATAGACGGCAGCCCACCAGGCTCCCCTGTCCCTGGGATTCTCCAGGCAAGAACACTGGAGTGGGTTGCCATTTCCTTCTCCAATGCATGAAAGTGAAAAGTGAAAGTGAAGTCGCTCAGTCATGTCCGACTCTTAGCGACCCCATGGATTGCAGCCTACCAGGCTCCTCCGCCCATGGGATTTTCCAAGCAAGAGTACTGGAGTGGGGTGCCATTGCCTTCTCCATATTACTATATAAGGACCTCTTTAAATATAAATTTTAGTATAAATTATCTACCAACCAGAGTACTTTCATAGGTGTTGTACACTGTTAAGAAAACACTACACACATATATATAGGCATGTGCTGTCTCTCTCCCTCCCTCTTTCTCTGAAATATACATATATGTGTGTGTGTGTGTTTAGGGAGAGGGAGAGAGGGAATATATTTAACTGAATTAGATTTTAAATAAAATGTGTATCTCTAGGTTTTTCCCTCCCTTTCTCTTTTCTATTAGCTATTTCTAGAGTAATGCTGTATAACAAACCATCCCCAAAATCAATAGACTTGCAATAGCAAGTCTTTGTCTTGAAACTTACAGGTCTGCAGGTGACTTTGGTTCAAAAAATCAAGACCAGATTCAACTGGGAGACTCAGTTGATCAGCAGGCTTTGTCAGTTCTGCTTGGTATTTATGTATCCTAGTGTGTAGTTCGGAGAAGGCAATGGCACCCCACTCCAGTACTCTTGCCTGGAAAATCCCATGCATGGAGGAGCCTGGTAGGTTGCAGTCCGTGGGGTCGCTGAGGGTCGGACACGACTGAGCGACTTCAGCTTCACTTTTCATTTTCATGCATTGGAGAAGGAAATGGCAACCCACTCCAGTGTTCTTGCCTGGAGAATCCCAGGAATGGGGGAGCCTGATGGGCTGCCGTCTATGGGGTCTCTCAGAGTCGGACACGACTGAAGTGACTTAGCAGCAGCAGCAGCAGCAACAGCAGCAGCAGCAGTATGCAGTTGCAAGGGGCTTAGTTTTGTCATAGTGGGTCACAGAGCATGGTAGGCATGCCAAACCTCAAATATATTTAAGGCCTCTTGTCACATCATATTCACTAGAGTTCTGTTGGCTAAAGCATGACATGTGGCCAAGTCCAACATTAAGAAACTAAAAATGTATTTTTTCCCATAGTGAGAAAAGAAGGGGGATTGGAGTTGATATTTGCTTGAAAATATTTCCAACTATTACACCTTCACCTTATTTCAGGTAAGGGAGTGTTGTCTCTTTTTCCTGGGATTATGTTCTCTGCCTCCTCCTATCTCCAGAATCGAGGCCAATTATTAGAAACTCAAGCCCAGATGTGCAGAGCACTGTTCAGCCAGACGTTCTATGGCATGTCTATGTTTTCCCACACTTAATGATATGCTAATGTATGCATGGATATGGTTAATTTGTTTTAGACAATAATTTAATTACAGACTCAAACATTGCACAGCATAAACAATTTAACAGGAAGGAAGACATAAGAATAGCTCAGAACTTCAGATTTGGTACCAGAGTGTAATTATGAAATGACATACCAATTAGGAGATGCAAATAACTTGAGAAAAACAAACATTTTATATGTTTCATGTCTTCTTTTAGAGAACATACATTAGCAAATCAGAGAGGAAAAAGAATATGGTCAATATATGGGGTCCTGGTAAGCTTGTTTCTCTATTTCTTTCTCTTCTGCTCTATTGAATTTTTTTTCTCTCTATCTCTTGCTCTTACTCTCTCTGCCTTACTTCTTTAGCATTATATAGACCAGGGTTTAAGCTGGGGAAAATTGTCAACTTTGACTCCTCTTGACTTGGACTGCACATGCAAAATGAAATCATGTTACCACAAGACAATGTGGTAGGCAGAATTCTAAGAATGGCCTTCAGTGATCCTTCATCCTGTGTAATCCTCTCCTCTTTGAGTGTTGATAGAATCTTTTAATATTTTGAAATATCCTTCCAGCAATTATTACATATTAAAGTTGACCTTAAGGTTAGGCAATTATCTGTGTGAACCTAAGCTAATCACATGATCCTTCAACTAGGGACAGAAGAACAAGGCAGCGAGATTTGAAGTATGAAAAGGATTCAGTGTATTATTAACAATTTGAAGACAGAGGTAGTCATAGGAGAAGGAATGCAGAACATGCTCTGGGAGAAAAGGGCAGCCTGAGGGGACAAGAGCAACAAGCAGAGTTGGGCACTCAGACTGACAGCCATAAGGAACTGGATTCTTCCAACAACCTGAATGAAGTTGGATATGGATTCATCTCTAGAATTTCCAGCCCAGTCAGCTGACACTTGAGTTCCAGCTTTCTGAGACCCTCCACAAGGAATTCAGTCAAGGAGTCTTAGCCACTGGGCCAACCAGGGAAGTCCCTGGATATATGTTTTTTATACCTAAGGTATCTTTGACCTCAAGTTACAGATTTGAAAAGTTTTATAAACAGAAGTCCATCCATCCTCTATCCATATACTGTCAGGGTTGGGGACTGCCTGAGATATTCATGGGTCACCTTAAAAAAAAATCATGATACCAAGTGAGTTATTTTAGGTAATAGTCACATCTGTGGAAGCCATTCCTCCCCAAGGACAGCCATCCATAACTTGACTGTACATAAAAAGGGATTATGAATCACATAAATGAATCTGGACTTTCCATTTCCTGGATTCTAAAAATGTCCTCAGCTCCTAAGTTTGAGAGACATGACAGAAAGTGTGACATAGAAAAGTTAGGGAGGATTTTGTTTTTTTTTAAGGAAGTAAGACACAATGTCACCTTGTTTCAAGTCAGCTAAGAATGTGACTATCAGGTGACTTAAATTTTGGATGCTTTCACATACACACATCTGTAAATGACCACATGGCAATCACAAGGATCAATTTGGGGAATTATAGGCAAATTTTAGCAAGCAGTCTCATTTACAAATACAGAAACTATGAATCATGAGAATCGACAGTATAACTGAATTGCATTTATGTATTCACTTAATCATTCACTCAACTACTCGGTGAGTATTTATTGGGCTCCTCCCATGTATTGGAAATTTGTTCAGGTCCTGGGACTCAGCAGTTCAGAAAGAAGCATTATTCTTGCTTCCAGAAAGTGGACGATTTAATACAGATTAGAAACAGCATTAATTAAAATCCTTTCCTGTTCCATTGACAAAGTACATTTTAAATCCACCTGCAAATAATTTTGTAGTTGGAAGCTTTGTGGTTCTAGAATGTAAACATATTTTTTGATAACTTTGAGGGAAATGATCACTTTAAGCTAAGCTTGCCCCTAGGGGCAGAGTTATCCAATGTTCTTTAGTATCAACTGATTTTACCTTAGATCAGTGTTACTCAAATCTGTCTTTTTCCATCAGATATGCTAATTAATGTTAAAGCAAATAAATAGAACAGAATCTTTGGCTAAATTACTATTGGAAGCTCTTTGTTTCCTTTAATCCATGGCTTTTCAAAGCCTTTATTCGGCTAAAGAATGTTGTGAATTTCTGATAGAATGATAGAGAAGGCAGTTTCTAAAATTTATTTGACCACAGTGATTTTCTGTTGAGGAGGAATCAGATGTACACAACTAGCTCCTTAGCCTTTGACCCTAGGTTTCCCAGAGCACTCTTGAGGCAGGCAGATCTGAGGTGGTCATCCAGTTACTGTCCAGGTACCTCTCTTGCACCCTTCAACCCCACTACCTTCAGGGTCTCTTCTGTGTTCCAAGCTTCTCCTGAAGGTCAGTGCTTTGTTTATATTGTATTTATATCAGAAAGGCCTTAATTTCTATGGGGAACTTCTGGTGGATGCTACTTCTTTACATAGCTTTAGACTTCTGATGATCCCTAATGGAGAGCAACCACTCTCTTGCACATACTCACCTGATGTGAGTCTTCATGTTGAATTACAATTTTAGCTGTTGCTCATTGTTGGGAAAGTGCTGCTCAAATGCTGTGTTCCTGTGAGATTGTCTATTTTTGTTATTAAGGGTCATCATGTGGCAGTGTGATTTTTAACTATAAAATGGAAGACTTCTTATCTTATTTGGCCATGTGCTTGTTCTATAAAAGCTAAAAAAATATTTCCTCTCATGATAACATGTGCCCTAGGATTCATGCAAAAAATATATTTGGGAAGGCCATATGGTTTGGTGGAAAGAGCATTTAGATTTTCAAACAGGAAAACCTGATTAAGTTTACAGCCGGATATCTCTACCCTTATGATAGTGTATGGCTGTACACAAATTATAACAATTTGTGAGCCTTGATTTTATCATATATAAATTTCAAAATGCCAATAGGGTTCTTTAAAAGTGTGTCTAGTGCAGCATTTGAAACTGAGTAGGTTCTCGATGAATGTTAGCTCAGTTCAGACATGAATATTTCAGTGGTCTTTCCATTTTTTATAAAGTCTTTTATAAATCTATAAACAAAGTCACAGTTAAAAAGATTTTTGACACCAAGGAAACCAATGTTAAGAATTTGAAGAGCCATTGAAATTCACTCATTATTTTTGTTTCCCTTCCATTTTTATCATCTCTCCTTTCTTTCTTCCCCCTCTTTCTTCCTTTCTCCCTTTCCTCTTTCCCTCCCTGTCTCTCTCACTTCCCTCCCTTTGTTTCTCTAAATGGAGCATTATCTGCTGATTCCTTTAATTTAGGGAGAACTACATTTTATAAAGATCACCTTATAAAAGATGGTCTTCAAGTTTGACAAAAGACAGTTTAGCTGATGTGATGGGAGAGCTGAAATAGGAAAGCCTGGGAGGTCTGATGCATTTGCAGGAGTCCAATGCCTCTTCATGCACTGTATGGATTGTAAAGCTGTTTGTTTTGCAGTGGACGTCACAGTTTTATAATAATGTTTTTGTGCTTTGGGTCCTGCCACACTCACAGGCACACACCTGTGTGTAGAAGCTTGAGGTGTGCTAGGACCTAGCTCAGGTGTGCTAGGACCTAGCTCAGGTGTGCTGGGACCCAAGGCTTGATAAAGCTGACATTAATATGTGTTCCCTGTGGAGTGTGTATTATACATTGTACCCTTTTATTATATTGCAGGGAAAACATAAGCACAAGGCATAACATATTGGAGAGAGAAGAAAATACTAGGAACTCTACTGTGTAGGTAGCAGTTTGTGAGCTGAAGAATGAGGAAGAGGAAGAGAAATAATGGTCTTTGGCTCTTTAGAAGTGATAGGCTAGAGCTAAAAGAAAGAGAAACTCATTTGCTTTCTTCCTCTACACCTACAGGCACAGATATGGGCTTCATGAGTCAGGCTCATTTTTCCACTGGTCCATACTCTCAACTGGAGAAGGAAATGGTAACCCACTTTAGTATTCTTGCCTGGGAAATCCCACAGACAGAGGAACCTGGTTGGCGACAGTCCATAGAGTCGCAAAGAGTTGAGTACGACTTAGCGACTGAAACAATACTTTCAACACTGAGCATTGTGGCTTGCATGTCATAGGTGGATATTTATGGATGACATATTCATTTCCTAGGGCTGCTGTAAAACAGATACTGTAAACTGGGTGGCTTAAAAAGACAGAAATGTATTGTCTCACTATTCTGGAAGCTAGAAATCCCACAGTCATACTGCCTTTGCAGGCTCTAGGAATGAATATTTCCTTGCCACTTCCAGCTTCTGGTGATGGAGGGCAATCATTGTCATTCTTTGACTTATAAATGCAACACTTCAGTCTCTGCCTCTGGCTTCTCCCAACCTTCTTTTCTTTGTTTCTTTCTTGTCCAGATTTCCCTCTTCCTATAAGGACTCCAGACTTACTAGATTTAGAGCCCACTGTAACCCAGAATGAGCCCATTCTATGTTGATTACATCTCTAAAGACCCTACTTCCAAATGAGGTCACATTAACTCTGTCTTAGGCGGATGTGAAATTTTTAGGCAACACTATTCAACCCAGTTCAGATGGTAATTTGTTTGTTTCTGTACTGTGCCAAGAGCTGTATCTAACACACAAAGTTGATAAGTTTCTGTGCTTTAGAATATGGGGCTTCCCTGGTGGTTCAGATAGTAAAGAATCTACCTGCAATGTGGGAGACCCAGGTTCGATCCCCGGTCAGGAAGATCCCCTGGAGAAGGAAATGGCAACCCACTTCGGTTTTCTTTCCTGGAGGATCCCATGGCGATTCATGTTTAAAATTTTCCTACTGTTCTTTTTGTACCATGGACTTCAGCACATAAACGATATTCAGGGATGTGCAGTACTGTTCATAAGCTGCTAGTAAGTGCCACATTAAAAGCAACCTTCAACAGTGAACTTTGAGGTCCAAAATACAAATTCGAAAATGCCAATAAAAACTTTGAGTAGTGTTTACAATGGCTAGAACCTTCATCTACTGTAGAGTTTGGGGAATAAAAGGTTATCTGGAATATCTTTGCCAATTTAATCCTCAATGAGTGGTACCCAGAGTAGACCCTGATTCTTCACTAAATGGATATGGAGTGTGACCATGAGGAAATGAGATTCTTGGGTAACTTTATAGAAATTTCTGTCTCAATACTATATACCCTCAGTGTAATTTCATAGTCATTCTCTTTAAGTGGTACATATATGAGGGGAAGGAATAGAAGTATATGGTGCAGCAGAAGAGAACATAGACTTTTTCACTGGGTGTAATAGGGCTTCACATCCAGTGTTGAGTGTTCTTAAATTTGAATAAATAGCCTCTTTTTGTTTTATTTGCTTTATTTTATTATAAACACAGAAGTATCCTGTCCTTGGAGTGCTGTGCAGATTAATGAGGTAATAACTTAGCAGGCGCATAGACAACATTCCTTTCTTTTACCTCTTGGTTATTGTTGTCGTTTATTGAGATGAAACATAAACTACAGAGTAAAACAAATAAAACCACACTAAGAAAGCAGGATTAACAAATGCAGCTATACATCAGAATCTGTATAGCATGTTAACTTGTAACATTGCTTAACTTGCAAAATCTCAAATATTCGCAGAACATCAGCTGGGCCCCTGGGTGTTAGCATTTATGCTCTGTCAGCCCTGTTTTCTCTTATTGACTTCCTGGAAGTAAATGAAGCATGCTGGAGCCAGTGGAATGTCCCCACCTGAGCCTTCCTTGCTCTCATGTTGCCTAATTGCATGAGTTTGTAAGGGTGAGCTGCCAGGAGCCTCCATCAGATAGATTAAGGAAAGGCCATGGCACAATCACTGGACCTAATAACTATTCCAGTGGATTGGAAAGCCTATAGAGGCTAAGATGCAACGAGGGAGTATTTGGAGACTTTGGCATACTAGTTTCCAAGAGCCAAGGTTTTAGGAATAAGGTAGAATCCAAAAGTAGATGTTTAAAAAGCACCCCAGGGATTGCTGATTTAGATAGTACATAGGCTTATCTTTGAAAAACTCTAGAATAAAAGCAAGAGTAACATGTAGCAGAGAATGAGGAACCCAAAGATTAAACTCTGTCCCCCAAAGCAATACATAAAGTGTTGAATGCATTTTCTTTCTCCAGTCAATTTATATAGAAATACAGTTTTTAAACATAGAGTTAATGAAACGAGGGGGATTTTCAAATCTCTGCAGAAATTAAGCAGACTGTTTCAAAAATAGAGTCTAGAATTCCTGCAAATAAAATGACACCTACACTCTATTTGTTCTAGCTACCTGTGGTCATGCTGCTTTACAAAAAGGAGGGATTGGCAAAAATCACAGAAAAGTGTGATCTGTATAAAATCTAGCAGTGATGTTTTAGCAGGTTCAAAAGAAAAGAGAACTTTAGGATTGTAGACTCTGGGTCTTAGTTGGAAATGGTTCCAGAATAGTGAAAATTGCCTTTCCAGTTTTCACAGTTCACTGGAAATATATCTTGAAAATGACTTCTTTTACTCTCACAATGAAGTTCCCAAGAATGAAATCTTCTAAGTAGACTTGTCTAGGAATAGGAAGAACCATGTGACTGAATCTTATATTAGAAGCCAGAAGTATTAAAAAATATCCAGATTATTTTATCATGTATTCCATTTCACAGATTGAGATATGCTGTAAGTTACTACGTAAGTGTTTGGTTTTATGAACCTATGTATTGAATGAAACATGGTCAGCCTGAGGGCTCCTTGAGAGAAAAACCTAATCACTTTCACCTTTGTAGCAATAACTACTTCTTTTTTAGAATGTAACTTGGAATAAGTAATCAATACATTGAAATGGAATGGACTGGAATAGAGTAGTGTGGAATATAAAGGAACAGAATGGAATGGTATAGAAAAGGATGGATTGGATGGAATATGGAATGGTATGGAAGGGAGTAAGCCGCATGCAGAACATTGGATGTACCTGAGTTTTGACTAGGATCAACTCTGGATGAATTGATGGCATTATGTCCCAGGGACATAAAGATAAGGACCTGACTCTACTCAGGGATACTTCACTCAACTTCTGTCCTCATTTGGGACCCTGCCTACAGTACAGCACCACACTTGCTGATCCTGAGCTGTCTCTGATATTTCAGCTGGGAAGAAGCTCAGTTGGCCCCCTGGCTCTTCTGGTCTGTGCTCTGCTAAGAAATGTGCTGTGGGCTGATACTCCCAACAGGCAGGCATTCAGCAGTCACTTTAGCTACTGGAACACTATCAAGCACTGTAAGAGCTGGAAGTGCACAGCAAAGTTGCAGTTATCATTGTCATCATTCTATACCTGTTGACATTATTCCCTAAAAAGGCACCGTTATGTGATTGTCAGGAGTATAAACTTAACATGTTGATACATGTGTGTGTGTTTTTTTTAATTTTTATTTATTTATTTTTATTTTTGACCATGCCAGATCTTCACTGCTGTGCACAGGCTTTGCCCAGTTGCATCGAGCGGGGGTGACTCTGTTTGTGGTGTATGGGCTTCTCTTGTTTCTGAGCACAGGCTCTAGAGCTCATGGGCTTCAGTAATTGTGGCTCACAGGCTCAGTGCCCCACAGCACATGGGGTCTTCCTGGAACAGAGATCAAACTGGTGCTCCCAGCAATGCAAGGCAGATTCTTAACCACTGTACCACCAGGAAAGCCCCAGAATATCTCATTTTTAATATAGGCTCTTACACTACAGCTGTGATCTGAGGTAAGTTCTTAAAGTTCATTGAACCTTTATTTCCTCGCTTGTAAAATGGTTATAACAGCTCTCTACATCAAAATGTTGTTAAAATTAAATGAAAATAAAATCCATGCAAAGCCCTTAGCAAAATCCCTTTTCCTACTAAATCCTATGTTAATAATTATTTAAGGGTCAAATGTTGCTGATGTGATATTCCAATGTACTTTAGTGTCTCTTTTTTTATTTATTATTTTATTTTATTTTTTAACTTTACAATATTGTATTGGTTTTGCCATATATCAACACGAATACACGTGTTCCCCATCCTGAACCCTCCTCCCTCCTCCCTCTCCGTACCATCCCTCTGGGTCATCCCAGTACACCAGCCCCAAGCATCCAGTACTGTGCATCGAACCTGGACTGGCGACTCGTTTCATATATGATATTATACATGTTTCAGTGCCATTATCCCAAATCATCCCACCTTCTCCATCTCTAAAGACAATATAGATCTCCTCTTTAAACTACAAAACGACAAGGAATCTGTCTTCACAGAAATAATTGCAGCTACAATGAGATGGTAGGATGGCATCACTGATTCAATGGACATGAGTTTGAGCAAACTCCAGGAGTCAGTGAAGGACAGGGAAGCCTGGTGTGCTGCAGTCTGTGGGGTCGCAAAGAATGGACAAGACACGGTGACTGAACACAACATTGTATACATGCTTACTGTAAACATAGGGCTATGCTAAGTGCTTTACATGCATTTAGTCATTAATTTTCATAGATTCTATCTAGTAGGTAACATTCCCATTTTATAGATAAAGCAGCTGAGGAACAGAGATAGTAAATAACTTATATAGAGTCGCATACTTAGTGTGTGGCTAAGTTGTAATTCAAACTCATCAGTTTAGACTCAAAGATCATATTCAAATACTTTTATATATAACTGTGAATGTCATTTAAGGAGCTTTAGGCTTTTTTGCGGAGAAGGCAATGGCACCCCACTCCAGTACTCTTGCCTGGAAAATCCCGTGGATGGAGGAGCCTGGTACGCTGCAGTCCATGGGGTCGCAAAGAGTCGGACACAACTGAGCGACTTCACTTTCACTTTTCACTTTCCTGCATTGGAGAGGGAAATGGCAACCCACTCCAGTGTTCTTGCCTGGAGAATCCCAGGGACGGGGGAGCCTGGTGGGCTGCCGTCTATGGGGTCACAAAGAGTCGGACACGACTGAAGTGACTTAGCGGCAGCAGCAGCAGGCTTTTTTGAAGCCTGAAGCCTTCTACAGGAGTCATCTATCTTATGTCCTATGTGTCCACTTTCATGACTTTCCAAAGCTCAGTGGCTCTCCAGAGCATTTGTTTTACTTTGAGTCTTTTTCTTGTTAACTTCCCAGTGCTTGTGAAAATCATTCCAGATTGTATTTCTTTTACACCACTTTTGTCTGTCCAACCTCAATTTCATAAGATGTTAGTTGTATAAGATTCACTGAGAAAGAGAAAATCAAATACCTAGCTCACAAAGTACCTGTAATAAATGAGGCACTTATTAAAATTTTTTTTTCTGATTTCTCTTTATTATCTATCCCTAGTAAACTCCAAATCAGTTTCAGTAAAATCAACATGGCTATCTGTAGAAAGTCATTACTGATCATGATATCTTCCTATCGGATATTAAATTTGTGCTTGAATATAACAAATGAAAATAGTCTAAAATAGGATAAGGCAATTAAGTCAGTTATCAAGCAAGACAAGCTATTGGTTTGGACCACATTTTGATTTCTTTCTCTGTTTGCCTCTTTTGTTCTTTAAAGTCAGTTAATCTGTCAAGCAAACACACAATTTGCTTTTATAGCACTTTATTAAAGAGGAAGACTTCGGAGTGCAAACAAGACTGCAGGGAGTAGGGCAAACAGTAGGCAACCATCTAATGCATTGGGATAAGCATTATCTTTGGAATCAGACACAGTTGAGTTGGGGTCCTGGGTCTCACTTATGCTGTTTTGAGACTTTGCTCATTTTTCATCTTTGCTAGCTTCAGCTCATCAGAAAAGGGCAAAGGGGAGACTTGAGGACAGGATAGGGTGACCAATGTTTCCTGATTTGCTTGAGTCTTTTCTGGTTTTATCACTGAAAGTCCTATATCCCAGAGAACCCCTCAGCCCCATGCAGTGATAGTTGATCACCCTGCAAAATTGTAAGACTTTAGTGAGATGACAATGTAAAGTGCCTGTAAACTGGGCTTTGAAGACATTTAAATATTAATGATATTGTGATGGAAACATTCTATTTTAGGTTAGATTTCACAGAGTCAGATTCATGTGCAGGTAGTTTATGGTGAATGTGCTCAGACAGACACATGAGAGAGGGAGGGAAGCAGAGAGGACAGCACTAGAACTGAGATCAGTTTGGCTGAAGTTTAGCCTCAGCTTGATTATGTAGAAAATTCTGGCCTTTTATGGCACCATGTAATTATCACACTTTGGGATGAGTCTGGCCGTTTGTATGTTGCATTATTCAGGCATTGGCTTCAGCCCCTCCTCCCCAAGTTGGGCATTTCTAACCAAGGGCCTTTCTTGGGAGAGGGGCATGTCTGTGCACTGATAAAAGCATCACTGTGCCCGGGAGCAGAGGTGTGCCACCAGTGAAGGGGGTCTGAGGACGTGCCACCAGGTCTACCAGCACTACTCAGGAGTTTCCTTAGAGAACATTCTAGCAACCAGTTTAAATGAAGGAACCCACATTCCCTGGTGGCTCAGATGGTAAAGAACTACCTGCAGTTTGATCCTTGGGTTGGAAAATTCCCCTGGAGAAGGAAATGGCTACCCACTTCAATATGCTTGCCTAGAGAATTCCATGGACAGAGGAGCCTGGCTACAGTCCATGGGGTTGCCGAGCTGGACATGACTGAGTGACTAATACTTTCACACTTTTCACTTTCACATTCACAATATGCCACTACTACATGGCTTCTGTTTTGATATTAGATGCCTAGCTATCTCTGTGATTTCCAGGACTTTAAACATCAATGATTAGTAATCTAAAGGGATTTTAAACTCCTTAAGAAGATGGTTTAAATATTATTGTTGGTTCTGGCTGGCAGGTATAGAGGAGAATTCTTTTTCTTTAATTGGTTAGTTTTTTAATGGGACACCTAACAATCTTGAGATACAAATTAGATAAATAAAAGCTGATTTTTAAATCTTCAATAACATAATCTGGTATATTCCTGTAATTTAAATCAAATGCCAAGGTTAAATAGAATACATCATCTCCAGAGATCCATGTAATTTAGAAAATGTTTCAATTACTCAGCAGTCTTAATATTGTTGATTGCCCATCAATAACTGGGGGAAAAAAAGAAACAACACCACATAAGGACAAAGTGCTAAATTAGCTGTTAGCAAGTTAATACACAGAGATTGATTTTAACTTCTCAAGTTTAGAAGTTTTCAAAAAAGAAGTTATATTAATTATTGAAATAAATTTCTAGTAGAGAATGCATCTACTGACTTATGAGAATAGAATGCTACTGCTGTATCTGATATCTAGTTTCTATTTCAAATATTTCCCTCCTCATGTGTTTCCCAGTTACATTTATGGCCTGCATGAAAAAGGAATCCATTCATTTTTAAATAACATTATTTTTATTAAAATAATATTTTGTAGTAACAGAATTGTATGAACTTTAACAATGGGAAAAATCACATCACTGTAAATGTTGTGAACCTCACCACAACATGAGATAATTATTTTTTCAGATGCAAGACTCTGCCCTCTTTTAACTTTACAGCAAAAACAAATTTTAAAAATTGCCGTTTTCAAAAACCACTTCCAATACCCCTTCTCTTTAGCCTCTATTTCTAGATGAAGCAAGGCAAGCAGGTTGGTATTCACTTGGAAACCTAGGATAAGGAGCTCAAAGAGCAGGTAGAGTCTCCAGGCTCTGTCAAAACCATTGAATTGGATCAGATTTTATTTTTTTCTGCCAGTGGTTTTATACCCCAATATGATATACTTTTAAGTGAACCCTCAAATCACATTTTAAGGGTTTTAACCCCAACCTTTAGAATTTAGACATGAATGTATACTTACGTGGCAGTCTCTGGGAAGCCATCTCTGGGGTCTTTGTTTTTGTCCAGCCCACAAGGCATGTTTCTTCCCTCTGAGTGTATCTCATGCCTTTGCTTTCCTCTGGTGACCTCTATGGCTGTCTTTAATTTGTTGAATGTGGACACAACTTCTACAGTTGTAAAACTGCCAAGAAAGTGGAGTCTCGATTTCTGTCTTGTTTAGCATGGTCCTTAAAAATTATCAATAAATATTTATTGAATGGAGAACAAATTCATGAATCTACTCATCTTACCATGATATTTTAATTCCCTTAGAAGCTTTTATAACCATTTATTCAATGATCTAGAAATAGCCTACACAATGAATCCTCTGCAGTTTTTAAGACATTTATAAAAAGATGAGAGATCTTATGTTCCATGTACCCCTCCCCTATGTGTTCATTCATTATAGCACCAATAATAATTTTATCAAATTGTTACCAAAATTTTTGCCAGTCTCTCAAAACATTTTCTCAAAGCTATTTTCATTCAGACAGTAGTTACTTAATCCTAGACATTGATGTATCACAATATATAAATAAAAAAACAAACATTAAAAGAATAACATCTTTAGAAGTAGTTACTAACTAAAAATGTGGTGTTGGAGAAGACTCTTGAGAGTCCCTTGGACTGCAAGGAAATCCAACTGGTCCATCCTAAAGGAAATCAGTCCTGAATATTCAGTGGAAGGACGGATGCTAAAGCTGAAACTCCAATACTTTGGCCACGTGATGCGAAGAACTGATTCATTAGAAAAGGCCCTGATGCTGGAAAAGATTGAAGGTGGGAGGAGAAGGGGATGATAGAGGATAAGATGGTTGGATGGCATCACTGATTCAATGGACATGAGTTTGAGTAAGCTCTGGGAGTTGATGATGGACAGAGGGGCCTGGCGTGCTGCAGTCCATGGGGTCGCAGAGAGTCAGACACAAGTGAGCCACTGAATTGAACTTAAATGAAACCAAAAATGAAATGTAAATAATATATTTTAAAGAATAATGCAGTCATATTTGTGGCATTGCTTGCTCTCAATTTCAGATTTGTGTAGTTGGCTTCCCTGGTGGTTCAGATGGTACAGAGTCTGCCTGGAATGTGGGAGACCCGGGTTCAATTCCTGGGTTGGGAAGATACCTTGGAGAAGGAAATGGCAATCCACTCCAGCACTCTTGCCTGGAAAATCCCATGGATGGAGGAGCCTGATAGGCTACAGTCCATGGGGTCACAAAGAGTCGGACACGACTGAGTGACTTCACTTTGTTTCACTTTTCATACTTGCACATAGGGTATATGACCTCAAAGCCCAAGGTACATTATATATTTGCCAGCAGATTTTTTTATACCAAAAATTACAGTGAGAAAAATGAGTACTCTTTTAGATATCTCAGTGTCTCACCCAAACTGAGTCTAAAAGAGGTTAAGGAACTTAGCCTTTGCCGCATATGATTCCATATGTCTGAGAAATAAAGATGGTAATGAAACCTCATATTGGACTTGGGAGGATTAAATGAGCTCAACTGTAGACATTTCATTTCACATTGCCTGATAGCCAATAAATGATCAATATGTGCTAGTTATTCATTATTGCATAGTGGAATGATGACTAAAAGAAAAGCCTTTGGAGTTACCTGACTATTGTGAATTGTGCATTGAGCAAAAGCTCAATAGTTTCTACTCATTGAAGATGATCAAAATGTAAGTTTCTAGCACATGCCATGATGCATTTAATGTCTAGAAAGACAAGGCACCCTCAGATTCACAAAGCTCTAACAGTCTTGTCTTTTATCTCATAACACCTGGGATCATGCATCTGAGACTATAATGTGGATGATAATGTCTCTCTTGACAGTTGTTCCCAACTCTTTCCGCTTAGAACCCTGCAAAAGAATCTAAGGTATTACTACTTCCCAGGGTAACATTCAATAGTGTGACAAGCCTTGAAGGAGAACTGAGAATATTTCATCGTAATAAACCTTCTTCAAGAGAATATAAGAAAATGAAGACTAGGAATATTGATTCCTATAAAATTATGTAGCTCATTCTCTAGTTTGGACTTTCAGTCACTCCTGTCATCTCACAAGTTGTCTCAGTTATGGTGTGACATTTTTTAGTTTCTGAACTAATCTTAACTTGAAGAAGTGTGCTTTAACCACTGTCTTGAACTTGTATATATTCCTGATGCTCTGTGTCCCATCTTTGGACCAGTGGATGCTGGAGTTCTAAGAAGCTTCAGTGTACCCTTTCCCTTTCTGTTGTGCTTACAGAGTTTTGTCACTTCCCTTCCCTTTCCAAGACCGATTGTGACCTAAATCTAACCCATTTGTCTGCAATATCACTAGTCAATGCTTGTGAGCCTCTGATTCTTCATCCTGTCCCAGTCTCTTTGGTTTTTATCCATAAAGTGTACAAATGGTCACTGCACTTGCACCTCCCTTCCAATTCTAGACAGAAGGGAGGAACAAAAGCCATATGGAGGAAGGAACAAAACCTCTGAAAATGGAGCATAATTTTTGCAGAAATCCTAAGCAGGGTCTAGTACTCATTGGCTTGAGCAGTGTGTCACATGACCTCCTGAGAGAGCAGCTGGAACAAACATGCAGTGTCACTGACATCTTTGCCACACCCCCCAAACTGAGCTTTGGATTCGATGGAGGAGCAAAACACAGATTCTGAATAGTCAACAAAGACTGTATAATCATTCCCAAAACATTTGATTTGAGCCACAGATGAGTTTCTAAATGAAAGAGAAATGCAGAGCTGCTGGTTTAATCTGAAGAACCATTGATCTGGAATCAGTGACAGCAATGCCCCATATAGCTGGAGACAGCAGAGAGTGCTATTCAATTAAGTGCTTTCATTAATCATTATAAAATTAATCCTTCACACTTGATGATAATGTATTAAAATTAAGTTCTGATTAGGACTGACCCCATAGCAGTTTCTTTAGCAAGTTTTTAAAATGTTATTCTTTAGGCAATTTTTAGCCCCACTGATGTAACTTATACCTGGGAAGATATCTTCATGGAAAAACACACACATAAATAGAAGCAGGAAATGTCTGGACCCTGTGGTACTGGGATTAAATGCAATGTAGTCTCCCTAATTTTGACTAATTAGTGACAAGCACAGATTGATTTTGAGAAGTCAAGATGTGTAATATTTAATGTATTATCCTGCTTTCACATATTATGACTATACAAATTTGGTTTTAAAATCTGACATGGTAGACATTTTCGAAGCATAATGAATATTTTCTATTCATTACAAATGTTCTCTACCACTGATGTGATGTAAAAGTAATTTAACACTTTTGATCACTTACTGTATGACAACTACTGTGGTAGTCTCTTTGTATCCATCTCATTTCACATTCATTATAATCCTTTGAGTTAGGTTTTATCTCAAGTTTACCATTAAAAAACTTAACATTACAATGTTAACCTTACAAGGTTACCCTCCTAGTATTATCAGGGCTAGGATTTGAACCAGTTCTCTGCTGCTCAAGTCCATACCTTCATTGCACTGTATTAGCTTCTATGAGCTGGAGTGTAATATATGTCAGGGAGTCCATGACTTCAAGTGGTAGGAAGCACTGATTCTCTTGTCTTTCTCTTATTTCTTGTTGTTCTTTTTTTTTTTTTTTATTCTTCCAATTTTATTTTATTTTTAAACTTTACATAATTGTATTAGTTTTGCCAAATATCAAAATGAATCCACCACAGGTATACATGTGTTCCCCATCCCGAACCCTCCTCCCTCCTTCCTCCCCATACCATCCCTCTGGGCCGTCCCAGTGCACCAGCCCCAAGCATCCAGCATCATGCATCGAACCTGGACTGGCAACTCGTTTCCTACATGATATTTTACATGTTTCATTGCCATTCTCCCAAATCTTCCCACCCTCTCCCTCTCCCACAGAGTCCATAAGACTGTTCTATACATCAGTGTCTCTTTTGCTGTCTCGTACACCGGGTTATTGTTACCATCTTTCTAAATTCCATATATGTGCGTTAGTATACTGTATTTATGTTTTTCCTTCTGGCTTACTTCACTCTGTATAATAGGCTTCAGTTTCATCCACCTCATTAGAACTGATTCAAATGTATTCTTTTTAATGGCTGAGTAATACTCCATTGTGTATATTCTTTTTTGTATAATTTCATTTATTTATTTACCTTTGACTGTGCTGGATCTTGTTGTGCAGGCTTTTCTCTAGTTGTGGCAAGTGGGGGCCACTCTCGAGTTGCAGTGTAAGGGCTTCTCACTGTGGTGGCTTCTCTCGTTGTGGGGCATGGACTCTAGGGTGCTCTGGCTTCAGCAGTTATGGCTCCCAGGCTCTAGAGCACAGGCTCAATAGTTGAGGCACACGGGCTCAGTTGCTCCGTGGTAATGTGGTATCCTCCCAGCCCAAGATAGAACCTGTGTCTCCTGCATAGTCAGGTAGATTCTTCACCACTGAGCCACCAGGGAAGCCCCTTTCTTTTCTTTTTAATATCAGGGTGAGGAGATGAATAGGATAGAGGAATATCAGAATAAGTGAGGGACTGTCTTCAGTTCAGTTCAGTCGCTCAGTCGTGTCCGACTCTTTGCCACCCCATGAATCGCACCACGCCAGGCCTCCCTGTCCATCACCAACTCCCGGAGTTCATTCAAACTCATGTCCATCGAGTCAGTGATGCCATCCAGCCATCTCATCCTCTGTCGTCCCCTTCTCCTCCTGCCCCAAATCCCTCCCAGCATCAGAGTCTTTTCCAATGAGTCAACTCTTCACATAAGATGGCCAAAGTACTGGAGTTTCAGCTTTAGCATCAGTCCTTCCAAACTATCTTAGAAAGATTTTTTCAGTTTTGTATTTAATTTTAGTATACTCAGCATATCATGTTACACGTATTTATCACTGCCTTGGGAAATATATACTCATTTACTGCCATTGATGGAAATTTTACTTGGAAGGAAACTGCAGCCTAGGCATTTGCTGAATACCACAGTCCTCTGAAGAGTGATATCCTAATTAATGAGGTTCAAAATGCTGTAGACCAAGTTCTAAGATACACAGATGCATGTAGGAAAAGCATAAAGCAACATCACCCTGTCCCCTGAAAACACATTAAAAAGAACCGTTTGTGATTTGTTGTGGGTTATAATCAGTATAAGGAAAAAAAAAAAAAAAAGCATCTCCCAAGTAGCTCCATCATTTTACTGAAATGCATCTAATAGTAGAAGAGTGAGTTGCTAACATTTTTAGGCACTTGGAGTCCTCTGTGCATCCTTTAGTAACATTTCTTTGTAAAATTTTAATGTTTGTAAAAAATTCGTAGAGTTGAGAATCAGGCTGTAAGTTTAATCTCTGTAAATGTGACCTCCACTATTACCAACAAAGGTTCGTCTAGTCAAGGCTATGGTTTTTCCAGTGGTCATGTATGGATGTGAGAGTTGGACTGTGAAGAAGGCTGAGCCCCAAAGAATTGATGCTTTTGAACTGTGGTGTTGGAGAGGACTCTTGAGAGTCCCTTGGACTGCAAGGAGATCTAGCCAGTCCATTCTAAAGGAGATCAGTCCTGAGTGTTCTTTGGAAGGAATGATGCTACAGCTGAAACTCCAGCACTTTGGCCACCTCATGTGAAGAGCTGACTCATTGGAAAAGACCCTGATGTTGGGAGGGATTGGGGGCAGGAGGAGAAGGGGATGACAGAGGATGAGATGGCTGGATGGCATCACTGACTCGATGGACGTGAGTCTGAGTGAACTCAGGGAGTTGGTGATGGACAGGGAGGCCTGGCGTGGTGCGATTCATGGGGTGGCAAAGAGTCGGACACGATGGAGCGACTGAACTGAACTGAACTGACTGACGCTAACATATGAGCCTCAGATGTCATAGAAGTCTTATTTATATTTGTGCCCCATGTGCCATGATGCTTGGGACAATCGGTGATTCATAACTGTTAAAATGAACTGAAATTATATGTTCAGATTGAGGAAAGGCACATAGTTTCCATTTTCTTATGTTCCGATACTTATTTATGTATTTGTCTTCCCTGGTGGCTCAAATGGTAAAGAATCCGCCTGTAATGCCGGTGACCTGGGTTCAATCTCTGGGTTGGGAAGATCCCCTGGAGGGAGGGAATGGCAACCCAATCCAGTAATCTTGCCTGGAGAATCCCCATGGACAGAGGAGCCTGGCGGGCTACAGTCCATATGGTTGCAAAGAGTCGGACATGACTGAACAAGAAGCACAGCACATCTATTCTATATATCTGACATCCAAGAAATATGTCAGTAAAAAAAAAAAACCACTTGTTAATTTCTTGATTTAGCAATATTATGATAGCCTTACTTTTCTTTGTTTCAATATCATTTATAAGCTTAATATAATTTAATTTTCAAATCAAGTACAGCCCTTTCCTGATTACTAATGATTATAAAGATTATACAGGAAATAATTAACTGTTGATTTACTAAAATATGTCACAATAACTTGAGGATTGAATTGCTATTAATTAATTCAGTTGTATATTGTTGCTCTTGCTTAAGCACAGAATCATATTCTCTGATGCCTTGGACACTTCTAAATCCCTGATTTAGGGCAGCCACAAACATAGAAGTGTGCTTTTCTCAACAACAATCATTATTTGAGTGATAATATGAACACTGTTGTATCCTTACTGCCTAAAGGAAAGAAGAATGGTCTTCTGCGTCCTGGGGAATGAAGCACTTCTATGTCAGTGAGTACTATGATACTAGTTACTTTATCAAGCGTCTTTCATTTTTAAAAATTGTTATAGGGATTTGAGAAGTGATTGAATATTTTCTCTGAAGTAAAAAATGTAAGCCTTTCTACTTTTCCTTCACATTTGACTTCATAAGTACTAGAACATACATATTTTACTTTGCCAGCATCTAAGATCGTATTATACATAATGTAAGAGGAATATAAGAACTCAAAAATTAATTCAGCATTTATTTATGGAATACCTATAAAGTGTCCAACTACTACTTGGCATTTTAAAGAATACAGAGCAAAAGTTAGAACATTTGACTTCCAGAATCTTTCTGTATCATTTGAAAGACAAGATACACAAAACAAATTAGTATAACAGCATAAGTGTTTTTCCATATGCTTTGTAAGATTTACATGCAGTTATAATTAGGCAGAGAAGTCTCCTTTGAGATATTTTGTGGAGTTAAATTGCTCCTTCTTTTAATAAGCAGTTCTTTCTGATGTTCTTTTTGTTAGTTGTTATTTGTCAAATGGGGCATGGAAATTCACAAAGCTAATGAAAGGAAAACATGGATATTTAATAGTTTCAAGCTGGATAGCTACTGGCTATATTGGAAAACAGTACTCCGGAGGGCAAGGGTACATGATTAACTTAGTAAAATGCATTTTTTCACATAGTATGTGATGAATTCATGGTTGTTTAGTTAAGACAGAAGTCATTTATGGATTCAACAAGTGTGTATTGACTTTATTATATATAAGGCCCCGTGTGTGTGTGTGTGTGTGTGCACTCAGTCGCTCAGTCATGTCCAGCTCTTTGTGACCCTGTGGACTGTAGCCTACCAGGCTCCTTTGTCCATGGGATTTTTCAGGCAAGAATACTAGAGTGGATTGTCATTTCTTCCTCCAGAGGATCTTCCTGACTCAGGAGTCAAACCTGTGTCTCCTACGTCTCCTGCATGGGCAAGCAGATTCTTTACCACTGTGCTACCTAGGAAGCCCCTGTTAGGCCCAGTACATGATGCCAAATAATCCACTGGCAGGAAAACCAACATCTTTGTTTTCATGAAGCTTGCAATCTTGTGAGGGAGACACACAGCAAACAGTTCAAAACAAGTGATAGAAAAACATGAGATGCTATGAGAGAATAACAAGGAACTTACTTAGAGGGTTTCTCTCAAAAGGTGGTATTTGAAATAAAATCCAAAGAATAAAAAATTGTTAAGTATGTGAAGAATAGGAAGACAGAGGAATAAAACATATAAAAGCCAAAAATGAAAAAGAATGTGATGTATTCACAAAATTGGAAGAGGACGTGAGTCTGGTGAACTCCGGGAGTTGGTGATGGACAGGGAGGCCTGGCGTGCTGCAATTCATGGGGTCGCAAAGAGTCGGACACGACTGAGTGACTGAACTGAACTAAATTGTAGTGGCTATAGCATAAGTCAGAAAGGAGCATTAGACAAAGTTTGTGAAAAATTCAAGTGCACAGTGTATTTTACAGTTAGGTAAACATTTGGGGGGATCTCAAAGGGCTTATCAACCGGCACCTATTCCTATCTGAATGTGGACAAAGTGATAGAATGCCAGGGTAAACATGGAAGCCAAACCATCTGCCTAGGAGTGCTCCATCATGTCCAGTTCTTTGCGACCCCAATAACTGCAGCCTGCCAAGCTCCCCTGCCCATGGGATTTTTCAGGGAAAGAATATCAGAGTGAGTTGCCGTTTCCTCCTCTAAGGATCACTTGCATCTCCTGCGTTGGCAGGAGGATTCTTTCCCACTGAGTTACCTGGGATCAGCCTAGTGTGGGAGCCAAATTGGTTCACGTATGGAAGACAAAATGATGAACACTTCCAACCCATTCATTAGAATGACTGGACCAAGGCAGGCCTAGCTGGGGGACAGATAAAAAGAGGACTAAGCATGGCAGAGCATGCCAACTATTTCTTTGCACACTTCACCTTCTTGAGGGTGGCATGAATTAAGGAGCAGTGCAGGAGGTGACCCACACCAAACCTGAGTCCTTCACAGGAAGGAAACATCATGCTGGCAAAGAAGTAAGGCAGGAATATTATGCAACATGGATGCTCAGTCCACTTTAAGATTTTAAAGAAGATATACATGATCCGGTCAGTCTATGTTGTTAAAAGAGTAAAGATGACCCTTGAACAATGCAGGGGTTATGGGCACTGACAGTTCAGCAGTTGAAAACCTGAATGTAGCCTATAGTTGTCCCTCCATATCCATGGTTCCTCCATCTTATGACAGACTGTGTAATTTTGCATTATTATTGACAAAAATCTGCATATAAGTGAACCCATGCAGTTCAAACTTGTGTTTTTCAACGGTCAACTGTCCCTCAGGGGCTTGATATAATTGTGTTAGAGAAAGATCATAAATATTATTTAGAACTAATCATATCAGATCACCATTACCAATGCAATTTCACATTTAATGTAGCATCTGACAGAGGAAAGAGTAAAAAAAAAAGCCCTATAGAATTAGATAATTAATCATCTCTAACATCAGAGGTACTGACACATTGCAAAAAAAGATCATAGAAGTAAATATAAAAAGCAAGATATCTTTTCCTGTGTGCTAGGCAATATTCCAGGTTCTTTACATATATTAACTCAATGAACTTTAATAACCTAATGAAGTAAGAATTATGATTTTTCATCTTCACTTTAGAGATTAAAAGATTAAAAGATCTCACATTAAAAGATTTGGAAGTTTAGTCGATCAAGCAGGTAGTAACTAGTAAAGACAGGATTTGATTTTAACCATTCTGCTATAGATGAATAGGGTGGAGGTGAGAGAATTTAAAGAATTGTTTGTATTTTCCTGGTCTTTACTTTTCGCTTCGCTGCCATGGGTATGCAGAAGGCGATGGCACCCCACTCCAGTACTCTTGCCTGGAAAACCCCATGGATGGAGGAGTCTGGTAGGCTGCAGTCCATGGGGTTGCGAAGAGTCGGACACGACTGAGTGACTTCACTTTCACTTTTCACTTTCATGCATGGGAGAAGGAAATGGCAACCCGCTCCAGTGTTCTTGCCTGGAGAATACCAGGGATGGGGGAGCCTGGTGGGCTGCCGTCTATGGGGTCGCACAGAGTTGGACACGACTAAAGCGACTTAGCAGCAGCAGCAGCAGCAGTCGTGGGTAGAAAGAACTAGTCATAACAAGAAAATACCATGACAAGTGAAAATGTATTTTGCTTTATTCATAAATTGCTTAAAAAAATTGTATCACAGTACTATTCATTGAGAAAACATTTATGAAGAGATTTTTAAATGCAGTGCTTACTCTTACTTCTTTCCTGGAGTTTTTGAAGGGTTAAACACGACTCAAGTCAGTTGGCTTGGGGTATAATATGCAGACTGAAGTAAAATATCTTAATTCATATTATGTTAAGATAGTCTTTTATTTTGCAATCACCTGTCAACTCATTTGCCTCTATTAATGGAACTTTAAGGATGACAGACACAGGGTGAAATAATTAGTGTTTAAAATGTCTCTCAAAATTGTGCTACATTTCCCCATCATCCCCTAGAGGAGGTAGATGTGTTTATACATTGTCTTGATAGACAGCAGGCTTCTAAGAGCTATTTAAATTGCCTTTTTTTTTTTTTAAATTGTAATGTTCCTTATAGGTGTGTCTTTTTATTTTCCTCTTTGCAATTCACATATGTTTTCCAGATTGTCTGGAACTTTTAAGAAAGACATATCATTGAAACAACTTCCATCCACTTCATGAGTAGAAATTACTTTGGCTGCTCTAAAGAGAAGAGTAGAAGTTAATTAAGATCGAAAGTAGAGGGTGCACTTGCTTAAACTATGTCAGTACTTCAGACATGAGTAATGGTGCTGAAGAGAGTGAGTAAAGATATATTTTTAATAGGCACTCTGAAACTTGTTGATAGATTGGTCAATGCAAGAATGGAAGAATTAGAAGGCATCCCTATACTCAGTTTTTTTTTTAATTGACGTATAGTTAATTTACAATGTTGTATTAATTACTGCTGTACAGCAAAGTGATTCAATTATACATATATATTCTTTTTTGTATTCTTTTCTTTTTATATTCATTTCTAGATGGTTTATCATAGGATATTGAATATATTTGTCTGTGCTATATAGTAGGATCTTGTTGTTTAGCCATTCTATATATAAAAGCTTAATTTGCTAACCCCAACTTCCCATTCGGTCATTCTTCCAACATCTTCCCCTTTGGAAACCACCAGTCTGTTCTCTCAGAGAAGGCAATGGCACCCCACTCCAGTACTCTTGCCTGGAAAATCCCATGGGTGGAGGAGCCTGGTAGGCTGCAGTCCATGGGGTTGCTAAGAATCGCGACTTCACTTTCACTTTTCACTTTCCTGCATTGGAGAAGGAAATGGCAACCCACTCCAGTATTCTTGCCTGGAGAATCCCAGGAACGGGGGAGCCTGGTGGGCTGCCGTCTATGGGGTCGCACAGAGTTGGACACGACTGAAGTGACTTAGCAGCAGCAGCAGCGGTCTGTTCTCTATGTCCACGATTCTGCTTCTGTTTCATAAATAGATTCATTTGTGTCATAGTTTAGATTCCACGTATAAGTGATATATGGTATTTGTCTTTATCTGATTTACTTCCCTTAGTATGATAACCTCTAGTTGTGTCTACTGCTGCTGCTAAGTTGCTTCAGTCGTGTCTGACTATTTGGGACCCTATGGACCATAGCCTGCCAGGCTCCTCTGTCCATGGGATTGTCCAGGCAAGAGTACTGGAATGGGTTGCCAAGCCTTCTTCCAGGGGACCTTCCCCATCTGGGGATCAAATCTGCGTCTCCTATGTCTCCTGCCTTGTCAGGCAGGTTCTTTACCACTAGTGCCAGAAGCCTCCAGTTGTGTCTATGTTGCTACAAGTGGCATTATATCACTCTTTTTATGGCTGAGTAGTATTTTATTGTATGTATGGACCACATCTCCTTTATCTGTTCATCTGTTGATGGACACTTAGGTTGTTTCCATGGCTTGGCTATTGTAGATAGTGCTACTAAGAACATAGGGGTGCATCTATTTTTCTTTTTTTTTTTTTTGAATCACAGTTTTGTCTGAATATATGCAGAGGAGTAGAATTGCTGGATTCTATTTCTAGTTTTCTGGGGAACCTCCATACTATTTTACACAGTGGCAGCACCAACTTACATTCCCAGCCTACACTCAAGTTTTTGATATGAGGTAGATGATGATGGTAATACCATATTTGAGTAAAGGAAGATAGGAGTGGGGGCTGTGGCAAATAACCTTGGGAAATAGGATGATTTTAGCTTTAGATGGGCTTCCCTTGTGGCTCAGCTGGTAAACAATCTGCCTGCAACACAGGAGACCTGGGTTGGAAAGATCCCCTGGAGAAGGGAAAGGCTACCCACTCCAGTACTCTGGCCTAGAGAATTCCATGGATTGAATAGTCCATGGGGTTGCAAAGAGTCGGACATGACTGAGCGACTTTCACTTCACTTCACTTCACTTCACTTCACTAGCTTTAGATACAATAATTTTGAGATCCTTGTGTGACTTCAAAGTAAAAAACAAAGAAAAAGAATAAGAGCTGACATTGCATAGAACACACTATGTTCCAAGTCTGTTCATAGAGTTTGTATTGTGAACTCATCTAACCCTTACAAGGTCCATATGTGGTCATTAGAGGGATTATTGTTATTCCCATTATACTTGTGAAGGTAGTTTCTCATAGAATAAAATTAAATAATCTATGTTAAAGTACAAAGATCAGTGATAGGCACTAAGAAAATTCTCAGAAAAATATATGCAATAAGTTTCTTATTTAGAGCAATCACTGATAATATTTTGGATGCTGCTGGATGCCTACTTGTTGAAAAAGTGTTTCAAACAGTGTGTTTCAAACCTGGGTGCAATTGTAGATGGTAATTAGAGGCACAGAATAGATAAAGCTCAGAAAGACAAATTAATTGAAGAAGATGCAGTGATTATGACAAAAGAACCGGATGCCAAATTCTACGGTCCAACAAGCTCACAATTCCACTTCACAAAATGATAATAGAGGGCAATTTAATTAAAAGATAATGGAATAAATTAAGAATGCTCCAGTATCTTTGTATGCCTCAAGAGCTTACATTTTCACCTCATAAAAGTCAACCCAGGAATCTTTCTTACCCAAATTGAAGCAGTCTATAAATATCACACATTTGAGATAAAGTATATTGAAACAAAGTTGGTGGAAATATTTTTCCAAGGTATTTTCTCAGATAGGTAAACAACATTTCTCATTTAAAAAATGAACTGAGTTAAAGATAAAAACATGAATGAATTGCCTTGTAAAATTTCCTTTTTTGACTTTCTTAAAATATTATTTACTGAGTGGCAAGTATCTTGCTAAGACTTCAAACCAAGTGCCCCATAGAAGGTAAAGATTCTGTCAGTTCCATATTGGATCTATAAGAGCAGAAACACTATTTTCTTTAGTAGAATATGATGGGGGACTTCCCTACTGGTCTAGTGGCTAAGACGTCATGCTCCCCATGCAGGGGGCCTGGGTTCGATCCCTGGACAGGGAACTAGATCCCACATGCTGCACCTAAAGATTCTGCATGCTGCAACTAAGACTTGGCACAACCAAATAAATAAATAGACATTTTAAATTGTTTTAAAAAATGTTTTTAAAGTGAGAGCTTGAGGTGCCTTGGGTTCATATTCAAGCCCCAGTAATTTGTAGATCTGTGACCTTGGACAAATTATTCAGTCTCTCTGTCCTCTACTTTCCTCAGTAGGTTAAATGCAGTAATGGTATTTTCTTATGGTCTTGTGTATTAAGTGTATTAATAAATATGTCAAGTGTTCAGAACAGGGCATGGTCCATAAGAGGCACTCAATGATATAAAAGAAATTATATCTGATTTTGGCCAGGGTTCATAGTCTTTCTTCCTGGGCTCCAAGCAAGTTAAGAGGTTTTTAGGTATCTGTTTTAGTGTCTCCAAATATACCCTGAGAGATCACTTGGGACTGGCTGGTCTACTCTGTCCACTTCGACAACTTTAAGGGGATTCTATTGTGTAATTTCAGATACAAGCCTATTAGAACCTTCTTGATGATCTAGACAAATGACCACTATACTTTCTGCAAAAAACTTTGTAGAACCTATAAGGATTTTAAGAATCTCTTCTTGGAGGTAAAGAAGTGCTGTCATTATTTATGAAGAAGTGCTTCATATATATAAAGAAGTGCTCTGGTATTTTGTCAAGCTTAGCCCTTAAGGACCTATGCTCTACAAAGGAAATCATATCTGTCTCACAAGAAGTAGGAACACTCCCATACATTATAGAATCTGGTCAGGCACATTGCTGATGGCCCCATTGGAAATACTGTCTATTGACAGGTTCCTCTGGTGGTCTCTCTTCCCACCCTATATGGTTGGGGTACATCTTTTCAGGTCCTTTCTACATCCCGACACCTCACTGAGTTGAGAGATTGAGAGCTGAACATGAACTGAGAACTGTTGGGTTCAATCTTTTCATTCTTCTGCCCTCTTCTTTCTGCTCACCCTTACCTGCTACCCACCACCCAGGGATTCCCTACCACCTCAGCTGTGTCTCCCATCAAAGTTTCTGTTAAGCCTATTTGTGTTTTCTTGATGATAAGGGAAGATTAATGTCTCCTCCCATTATAAAGAAAATGCAGTGGTTTATCTTAATGTCTTAGAACTAATTGCTGAGAAAAAGAAAGAATAAATGGGGGATCATATTTTCTTTTGACTTATTCTTCACAGTAGTATTGAACTTGAATTGTATGTTCACAATTGTTTATACATTTGCTCAAGCCACTTAATTGGTTCTGTGGAAAGTCAATGAATATTTGATAGAGTGAGTGGGTGTGCTATATTTGATTGTAATGAAAGTTCAGAGAAGAGACACTGTAGAAATATGTGGGAGAGTGGAATAGGCACAAGGTTTGGAAGAAAAAAAGCCCTGAGTTGAGAAATCTCATTTCATATCTTGTTGGCTACATGTCCATGGGACAGGCTTCTAACTTCTCAAAGTTTTAGTTTTTCTCTGTGTGAGATGGGAATAGTAATACCTAGGCATGGAATCTTATGTGGAATAAATGGAATCTTATGTGGAATAAACGGTAATTGAGTAGATAACAAACCCCACAATAAATGGTAGTGGTTGGTACAGAAGTCTTGTAGTTTGAGTCTTCTATGGTGGGTCACAGAAGCCCGTGGATGCAGAGAGTGTAACTGTGAAGTGAAGTGCACTGGTGGCGGCATTGTATCACATCACTGGGTATTTCCTCATCCTTCTGTTAAATGGAATTTGAGTTGATGTGAAGTGTTCTTCATTTCAACAAGTGCTTTCTGATTGTTAATCAATGTATCAGCAACAGGGGTTAAGTGCTGTAGGTAAAGAAATTAGATAAAAGTCCTTGACTATGAAGGTGGGTAGGAACAGAGTAATTCATACTGGGTAAGATAAAGTTCTGGAATAGATAGAAACATAGCTTGTTGATTGAAAAAAATCTCAGCTCTTCAGAACAAAAATGTGAGATGCTTTTATTTCTTTCGATAGCCACCTCATTTTAATATTCATCCTCCTTTCTGCCCCTTAATGACATCTTGGGAATCTTCTAGAATTTCTTAATTAATTTCAGATATTAAAGTTTAGTACCTTGAAATTCTTATTGCATGTTTGGTTCAAAACTTTCTACCTCCCTTCCCCTTTCATTTATGACCAAGCTCTTCTAGTACATGAGGCAGAGTGAAGGGGAAAGAAAGTTACATGATTCCTATGTTAATGACTGTTTATGGGGAGAAAGTCCCTGATTCCACTGTAATATATCTCTTTCTGAGTGTGTGGTGCTCATGGTTTTCCTGGGTGTTGTTATTCAACTTCCATGGTCTTGCCTCCACTGAGAACTCTTTAGCTATATTAGACTTACTATCTGTTCAGGCAGCCCCAGTTCCATCATTATCCTCCACATGGAGGCATAGACATCATTGGGATCTTCTCTTACATCCTATTAGTGCCTCATGGACTAGGAAAAGTTGAAACTATTTTCCCTAAGGACACTACACCACATTCTTTGCACAGCTGGACTGTTCCAGCAATCTCCAGTTTTCATTTTTCTTTAGACTGTAACTAGGCATCAGTCTATATTAACGCATATGTTCCTAAGCTGTAGATCTTCCCAGGCACAAATAACCAGGTTCTTGTCTGATTTGCTGGTTGTGCTAAGGAGGACCTGAGTGTTCTGTGTCTAAGCAGAATATAGCAGAAGAAATC
The DNA here is from genome assembly GCF_055505025.1 of Bos grunniens. NCBI lineage: Eukaryota > Metazoa > Chordata > Mammalia > Artiodactyla > Bovidae > Bos > Bos grunniens. The sequence continues at coordinate 77,426,221 of NC_141170.1, forward strand.
AATGCAATTCTTTCCTTCTTATGGGCAGCCCAGATGTTTACAAGTGACTCATGGGTGTTACCAACCAGTTTAGTTTAGAGGGTTCTGAGAGAAAAGAGGGATGAAATTCTACCAATCTCATCTCTGCTGTTTTCTCCAAGTCATCTCATCAGTTTTCTATGGATAAAAGTGAAGGAGGGATTGTTGTCAGTAGGACCTGTCCAGCTCTTCTGATCTGCACTTGGAGTGGCACTGGACCTCGGTTTTAGATAATTCATTAGAATTGAATTCCCAGGGGCTCAGTGGTAAAGAACCCACCTACCAGTGCCGAGGACACAGGTTTGATCCCTGGTCCAGGAAGATCCCCTGGAGAAGGAGAAGTCAAAGTTAGTTAGCACTTTGACTCAGTTTTGGGCTATTAGAAGAAACAGTCTCAACATCATCGGTTCAGTTGCTCAGTCATGTCCTACTCTTTGTGGCCCCATGGACTGCAGCACACCAGGTTTTGCTGTCCATCACCAACTCCCAGAGCTTGCTCAAACTCATGTCCATTGAGTAAGTGATGCCATCCAACCATCTCACCCTCTGCCATCTCCTTCTCCTTCCACCTTCAGTCTTTCCCAGAATCAGGGTCTTTTTCCAATAAGTCCATTTTTCCCATCAGGTGGCCAAAGTATTGGAGCTTCAGCTTCAGCATCAGTCCTTCCAATGAATATTCAGGACTGATTTCCTTTAGGATGGACTTGTTGGATCTCCGTGCAGTCCAGGGGACTCCCAAGAGTCTTCTCCAACACCACAGTTCAAAAGCATCAGTTCTTCAGTGCTCAACTTTCTTTATGGTCCAACTCTCACATACATGACTCTCACATGACTACTGGAAAAACCACAGCTTTGACTAGATGGAGCTTTTTTGGCAAAGTAATGTCTCTGCTTTTAATATGCTGTCTAGGTTGGTCATAGCTTTTCTTCCAAGGAGCAAGCATCTTCTAATTTTATGGCTGTAGTCACCATCTGCAGTGATTTTGGAGCCCAAGAAAATAAGTCTGTTACTGTTTCCATTGTTTCCCATCTATTTGCCATGAAGAGATGGGATCGAATGCCATGATCTTAGTTTTTTGAATGTTGAGTTTTAAGCCAACTTTTTCACTCTTCTCTTTCAATTTCTTCAAGAGGCTCTTCAGTTCCTCTTTGCTTTCTGCCATAAGAGTGGTGTCATCTTCATATTTGAGGTTATTGATATTTCTCCTGGAAATCTTGACTCCAGCTTGTGCTTCATTGCAGGTGGATTCTTTACCAACAGAGCCACCAGTGAAGCCCAAGAATACTGAAGTGTGTAGCCTATCATTTCTCCAGGGAATCTTCCTGACCCAGGAATTGAACCAGGGTCTCCTGCATTGCAGGCAGATTCTTTACCAGCTGAGCTACAAACTGCCTGCCCTCAACATCATAGAGCAGATACAAGTATCATTCTTTATGGCAATGAAGGGTAAAAGTAACTAATTTCTCTGAAGATACATAGATCCTTAGTTCCTCCTATAAATACTCCCTTGCTTCACATAGCACCTTGCTCAAACTTACAGCTTGTTGTAGGTCTTTATGCTTGATATTTTTGTCAACATTCAGAGTCTTGATTTGTTTATTCTCTCATGCAACAATCATCTGTTGAGCTGCTACTCTGTGCAACTGGTCTGCAAGAAGATGACAGCACAGCATGCTAGAGAATAGGACAGATACAGCTCACTGAAGGAGACACTTACCTCTGCAGTGAGTATGATACTAGAAATGAAGAGGGTTCTTCCAGAGCAGGGGTACCTGTCACTAAGAGCAAGCCAAGTTGATGAGTTTCTGGAAATCTTCTTTAGAGAAAGTGATGGTTTAAGCAGGGACCCAAAGGATAAGTGAAAGCTAGTGAGGTAAAGGGAGCTCCCTGGTGGTGGCTCAGATGATAAAGAGTCTTCCTGCAATGAGGGGAGACCTGGTTGAATTCAATCCCTGCATCAGAAAGATTTTCTGTGAGACAAAGAAGGGAACAGTTTCTGACAAAACAAGGTACATGTTCAAGCCACTGAAAGAGATTTAAGATGGATGGAATAGTATAGAGAATGAGTTGTGTTAGGTAATATTGGGAAGTTAGTACTGAATAAATAGACTTCGTAGATCATGTTTAGAATGGAAGTAAAAATGAATGAATGAGTGATTGAAAGGGTAGAAAATGAGTGAACAATCTTATTTCAAGAACAAATCTCCCCCAAAAGAATGGATAGATCAGGCTTAGATAGTGATGCTTCCAGTGGGAAAGAGTAAAATCACCCTACTTTCTCCTCCATTCTCCATGTAGGACGTGGGGATGGACATTTGGGAATAGATAAATGAAAAGACTCTGATGAGGAGAAAGCCTTTTCTTTAGTGTTTTTTTTTTAAGTTATAATTTAATGTTCACTTTCTATATCTATCCCTCTTTTTACTTTATTTTTTATTGTAGTGGTTTTTGACATACATTGATATGAATCAGCCATGGGTGTACATGTTCCCCATCCTGAACCATCTTCCCACATCTGTCCCCATCCCATCTCTCAGGGTCATTCCAGTACACCAGCCCTGAGCACTCTGTCTCATGCATCAGAACTGGACTGGTGATCTGTTTCACATATGATAATATACATGTTTCAATGTTATTCTCTCAAATCATCCCACCATTGCCTTCTCCCAGAGTCGAAAAATCTGTTCTTCACATCTGTGTCTCTTTTGCTATCTCACATATAGGGTCATTATTACCACCTTTCTATATTCCATATATATGTGTTAATATACTGTACTGGTGTTTTTCTTTCTGACTTACTTCACTGTGTATAATAGGCTCCAGTTTCATCCACCTCATTAGAACTGATTCAAATTCATTTTTCTTAATAGCTGAGTAATATTCCATTGTGTATATGTTCCATAGCTTTCTTATCCATTCATCTGCCAATGGGCATCTAGGTTGCTTCCATGTCCTGGCTATTATAAACAGTTCTGTGATGAATATTGGGGTACACGTGTCTCTTTCAGTTCTGGTTTCCTCAGTATGTATGCCCAGCAGTGGGATTGCTGGGTCATATGGCAGTTCTATTTCCAGTTTTTTAAGGAATCTCCACACTGTTCTCCATAGCGGCTGTACTAGTTTGCATTCCCACCAACAGTGTAAGAGGGTTCCCTTTTCTCCAACACCCTCTCCAGCATTTATTGCTTGTAGACTTTTGGATAGCAGCCAATCTGACTGGTGTGAGATGGTACCTCATTGTGGTTTTGATTTGCATTTCTCTGATAATAAGTGATGTTGAGCATCTTTTCATATGTTTATTAGCCATCTGTATGTCTTCTTTGGAGAAATGTCTATTTAGTTCTTTGGCCCATTTTTTGACTGGGTCATTTATTTTTCTGGAATTGAGCTGCATGAGCTGCTTGTATATTTTTGAGATCAATTCTTTTGAGTTGCTTCATTTGCTATTATTTTCTCCCATTCTGAACGCTGTCTTTTCACCTTGTTTAGAGTTTCCTTCATTGTGCAAAAACTTTTAAGTTTAATTAGGTCCCATTTGTTTATTTTTGCTTTTATTTCCATTACTCTCGGAGGTGGGTCATAGAGGATCCTACTGTGATTTATCTCAGAGAGTGTTTTGCCTATGTTTTCCTCTAGGAGTTTTATAGTTTCTGGTCTTACATTTAGATCTTTAATCCATTTTGAGTTTATTTTTGTGTATGGTGTTAGAAAGTGTTCTAGTTTCATTCTTTTACAAGTGGTTGACCAGTTTTCCCAGCATCACTTGTTAAAGAGATTGTCTTTTCTCCATTGTATATTCTTGCCTCCTTTGTCAAAGGTAAGGTATCCATAGGTGTGTGGATTTATCTCTGGGCTTTCTATTTTATTCCATTGATCTATTTTTCTGTCTTTGTGCCAGTACCATACTGTCTTGATGACTGTAGCTTTATAGTATAGTCTGAAGTCAGTCAGGTTGATTCCTCCAGTTCCATTCTTCTTTCTCAAGATTGCTTTGGCTATTCAAGTGTTTTCATATTTCCATACAAATTGAGAAATTATTTATTCTAGTTCTCTGAAAAATACTGTTGGTAGATTGATAGGGATTACATTGAATCTATAGATTGCTTTGGGTAGTATACTCATTTTCACTATATTGATTCTTTTGATCCAAGAACATTGTATATTTCTCCATCTATTTGTATCATCTTTGATTTCTTTCGTCAGTGTTTTATAGTTTTCTATAGATAGGTCTTTTGTTTCTTTAGGTAGATTTATTCCTAAGTATTTTATTCTTTTCATTGCAATGGTGAATGGAATTGTTTCCTTAATTTCTCTTTCTGTTTTCTCATTGTCAGTGTAAAGGAATGCAAGAGATTTCCGTGTGTTAATTTTATATCCTGCCACTTTACTATATTCATTGATTAGCTCTAGTAATTTTCTGGTGGTGTCTTTAGGGTTTTCTATGTAGAGGATCATGTCATCTGCAAACAATGAGAGTTTTACTTCTTCTTTTCCAATCTGGATTCCTTTTATTTCTTTTTCTTCTCTGACTGCTCTAGCTAAAACTTCCAAAACTACGTTGAATAGCAGTGGTGAGAGTGGGCATCCTTGTCTGATTCTTGACTTTAGGGGAAATGCTTTCAATTTTTCACCATTGAGGAGAACATTTGCTGTGGGTTTAACATATATGCCTTTTATTATGTTGAGGTATGTTCCTTCTATTCCTGCTTTCTGGAGGGTTTTTATCATAAGTGGGTGTTGAATTTTGTCAAAGGCTTTCTCTGCATCTATTGAGATAATCATATGGTTTTTATCTTTCAATTTGTTAATGTGGTGTATCACACTGATTGATTCGTAAATATTGAAGAATCCTTGCATCCCTGGGATAAAGCCCACTTGGTCATGATGTATGATCTTTTTAATATGTTATTGGATTCTGTTTGCTAGCATTCTGTTACCTCCTTTTACTTTAATATTTCTTTCTTTTTGTCCTTGTGTCTGATTCCCTTCTCTAACCCTCCAATGACCCTGGGCTGATTGGGTTTGTTTACCCACAAATGTAATTTTAATTCTTTTTAAGAAATAAAAGCCACAGTCATTTAGTTACTATTTTTCCCATTAGGGCTGTGTTTGTAGGCTCTACATTCTCCATGGAAATATACACTTGGCTTGAAGTTGTTATGTTTTATTGTGTGGAAATCAATAATCTGATGATGTCTTTTCTAAAATATCTGTCCTTTTCCTCTGTGTGCCATGTGGAAAAAACATCAGGTTTGTAGGGATCCAATTGCCTTGAGTTAGTGACAACATGCTTTTCTCTGCTGAACTGAAGATGTTTTTGCCTTGGGAAATATAACTGAAGATATCATGTTACTGTCATTTTTGAAAGCATAAATACAACTTAGGAACAGTATCAGAATATGCAAATCACTCATGGTTTGTTTTTAAGGTTATTTCAAGGAAATCTCATTATCTTTAAAAGGTAAAGATGCATCTTACAGTTCAGATTTTTCTGGTTTCCCAGGTTTGACTGTCTCACATTAGAAATACTGAGTGACAACACAAGGCTAATGTCCTCAATTTCTCAGGGACTTCATTATCCTCAATGATTTATGAAGTATCTTTTTGAGAGGACCTACTATGTTTATTTCATGAAAGGAAATCATACTTGGATCTGTTTACAATTTTTAACCTGTTTTCTTGGATATGAGGTGCCACTTTTGCACCTCAGTTAAACTTATTAGTAAATCTAGCTCTCCTAAATCTTTTTCCTACCTTCAGGTCTGACTGATAGATAGATCTGGCAGAATAAATCAAAGTTTTCCTGTATCCTTGTTCAAGCCAAAGGTTTTGCTTCTTTTTATTCCTTTTGTGGATATCTAAATGAGATCTAACTGAGAACAACCAAGTAGCAAAGCTGAACAAGTTGTTAGCTAACAAGTAGTTAGCAGATAGAAATGATTAAGGTGATAATAAAAACATATTGGACATTTAGTGCATGCCCCATAAAGGCTAAATGATCTGCCTATGTTCTGATATTCAATTCTCACAACATACTGTTGTGATGAATACTATTAGTGAATGAAGAAATGGGATTGAATGTGTTTAATAAACGGAACAAAATCCCACAGATGTTAGGAGAAATATCTAAGATTCAAGCCCATGTTTTTCTGACTCTATTATATAAGTGATTATGGATTCACAGGTGTATCATAAAGACCCCTCAACATTTTTTTCATTTAAATAAGATCTATGGCCTTTCCTGGTGGCTCAGACAGTAAAGAATTTGTCTGCAGCGCAGGAGACTCTGGTTCAATCCCTAAGTTGAGAAGATCCCTGGAAAAGGGAATGGCAACCCACTCCAGTATTCTTGCCTGGAGAATTCCATGGACAGAGGAGCCTGGCAAGCTACAGTCCATTAGGCTGCAAAAGAGTCAGACACGACTTTGTGACTAAAACAACAGTATGTACTACTTAAGTTTGAAAAAATGCTTATACTATGCTACTTCTTACACCAGAATTGTAGACCTGATCTTTCTCCTGCTCTCTGTGTGGTACTGAATAGAGCATATAAACCCTCTGAGTCTCACTTCCTCTTCTGAAAGCATTAAGGGCTCGAATGTCTCTTTGTAAAAGAAATGAATCTTTAAAAATAACATCATTAATTGGTAAGTATATTTACACAGCAATTTATTTCATTAATGTGAAGATTATTACTTTTGGAATTACAAAGAAAAATACAGAACTGTATTCATAATGATGTCCTCAAGTTATTGTCATTTATCTTATTACAAGATTTGAGCATAAGATATCTATTCCAATGAGAGAGATACAAATGTAGAAATGCTTTCACAAATCTGAAAATAAAGACATTGCAAGGACAATTATTCCTCATTTTATATACATGCTATTTTATAGTACTTATTTATCCTATGCCAGCTCTCTAAACTCCCCAAGGCAAGATGATATGGCCAGCATGGTGGGTATTTCTGGGAATTCCTTTAATTTCTTGAATTTCCTCTAACTATCAAGTTATTTGCCTGGAAGAATTTCTTGCATAGTAAAGATACACTAATGAAGACAGCAGAATAGTAAGTCAGTGCAACATAAACAGTGTATCTACAGGGGAAGAAGTAATTTCAGTCCTCAGTGTACAACCTACATACACAGTTGAATGGTTTTGGTCTCATTTCACATACTAACCAGGTGATTTAATTACCTGCTCACCTCTACAGCTAAAGAATGAACTCTTCCACATCAGGGCTCCCTCCTAGCCATTTGCATTTCTCTACCTGGAATAGAGTACTGCCATAGCAGTGGAGGTGGGAAGGTGATGGTTGTGGAATGAATGGTAATACTATACTGTTTTTTATCTACCATTCACTTCCCACTTGCCAGATGAACCACAGCACACTTTCTGAATTGCTTCTATTTTCATTTCACTAATCTGTCATAGAGGGTGCTTCATTGTCTAATTACAATTAATTAGATCTTCTTTCAATAGATTTATATAATGTAAGTCAGCCTACTGTGTTTACCTTTACTTATTCCAACACTAATAGTAACATTTCCAACAAATTTTACCTGCTAAAAACTGAAAAGGGATTTGATCCCTCCGTGAAGTCATTGAGTATGTTACAGTAAACATATGAAGCTCACTAACCAATAGTTTCTTTTGTTAGAGTTTGAAGCACTAAAAATTGATTGGCATTTTGATCCCCATGCATATCCTAGCTGAGAACTGCTCTGTGAGCTGGGTCTCCCTGAACCAGACTCTTGCATGAATATTCCCCCAAACACTGGTGGCTTTTCCCACTTCTTAAGTCTCTGCTGCCACACTGTGGGGAAACACAGAACAATACATTAGCTTACATATTTTTGTCATCTTTTTACCAAGGAGCCATGGTCATTTACAGTGCCTCAAATTCAGTTTGAAAAATAGCGTAAAAGCTAAAAAGAACTTTCAGATAAAGGATGATGTTAACTAAAGTCATTACAGAGTGGGGGATTGATGGTACTATTATCAATAGAGTTGCTTTATTGACTACTTGGGTAATGAGCTCAGTTCAAAATGTAGTTACTTTAAGAGAGGTTGTTTGGTGTAGTGAAACAAATATGAATTTTTGGTTCTAATTATATTAATGACATAGGCTTCCTTTTTCTTATACTTGCAATTTTTCTTCTTCCCATCCTTTTTTCCCCTTTCCTTCTTCCACTAAAATTTATTGAGAATCTACTAGTGTCTTCCAGACATATATAAAATCAAATTAGGCATTGTCCCAAAATCTCAATAGGGACATGCTTTACATGTATAAAATGAAAATTTAGAATATAAAAACAACTTTAGAGAGTTATGAACAAGATGTCATGAGACTATAAAAAAAGCAGCCTCCAAAGCCACAGTTTGAATTATTTGCAGCAAAATTCTGACACTTTCTCTTCTGAGAGTCAGAAATCGTATCATCCAATGACTGTGTCAACTACTATCTGCAGATACCGTGAGCTCCTGTTAGCCTCCTTACAATGAGAGCGATTGTTTGCCCTCTCTGTGTTTATGTATGTTAAGTTGTTTCAGTTATGTCCCGACTCTTTGCCATCCTATGGGCTGTAGCCCACCAGGCTCCTCTGTCCATGGGATTCTCCACGCAAGTGTACTGGAGTGGACTGCCATGCCCTCCTCCAGGCTGCCATCTTTGGTGGAAGGCAATTGGAATGGATAGGGATTAAGGCAGGGTATCATCAAACAAAGCCTTTCTCTATAACTTAATCAGTGTCATTTCAAAATAATTGAAAGAGCTTTTAGATAGGAAGGTAAAGCTCCTAAAGGTAGAGCAGCACAGAAATATGCTGCTTTTTGTACACATGTATTTTATCATCTACATAATGCAGTATCACTATTTATGTAGGTCTAAGCATTTCAAGGAAGCAACACCTAAGAATAAGGAAATACACCAGGGTTTAAAGATAAAATGCAAGTCAATAAAGTCTTACTTCAAAGAACATAGAATATGGTTTTACGATATTCAGTTTCAACTTTTCCTTTGGGTCATGAAAGTTGTAGCTTTATCCTAAAAATTACCTTTATTTATTGTTTCCTTAATATACTATTTCTCAGTTTCAAGTGCCAAGAAATACCCACATCTGATTTAAGGCTTAACAAACCTGGTGAGCAAGATTAAAATGTCCATGTTGGAGAGGCTAAAGGAAGGAAGAATGTGAATTAATATTGGTTAAGTGTATATTATGCAAAGACATATGCCAATTTATATCTACTTATTTATTTAAATACTCAAAAGAGAAAAAAAAAAAAAAAAAACGCATACACACACACACACACAGAAAAAGGAGCCTGATATGCTAGCTCCATTTCAGAGCTTAGGAAACTGAGGTTTAGAGAATATGAGAAACTTGCTCAAGGTCTAATTATTAGTAACTGACAGAACTTTGGATAAAACCAGATCCATGATGTCCCATTCCACTATCAGAAACAAAAACAGCATTTATAAATCTATGTCCAAGTGAAAATGTGCATTATCTAAATTGCCTGAGTTTACTTTTTAAGAGTAATATGGTATCAATGATATCATGAGATGAAGTACAAAGGCCTTGTTTTAAGCCATATGAAAATATATTTGCTTATCTTTGAAGTGCACACATTTTTATTAAGTACATTTTAAATAAAGCCTTCTTCTTGGAAGTGAAAGGAAACTCTAAGCTAATTTAAAAGTTAGGGATCCATGGAGTTCTTTTGAAGCACAGGTTTTCAGAGCCAAAATTCATTAACATTAATTCAATGGGAAACTCAAGTCAAATAATTTAATGCTGAATTTTTTCATGGTGTGAGACAGATGGTTGCCATTCTTAAATACAAGTGAAATTTCTAATCCAGTGGCAATGGAAAAAACAAACAAATGCAGTAGGTGGGGAGGGTCTAATGGCTTGATTTGGGCTCAAAGATAAAAATCCAATCTCCTTGGATAGAAGGGTAGGAATATGTTATGCATAGTGATTAAGATGAGAACAGCTTGATACAAGGGTAAGGCTGGTGGATTGTCCCTGGACAGAACCTCACTTTCCTCACATGTTATGAAAATGATAACAGCGCAAGGCCATAACATCACTGTGAGCACTGAACAAGCCAATATATGTAAAACTCTTGATGCAACAGTGCCGTTAGCACAGAGCACCTACTTGATAAATGTTCATCTTTATCATCATGTCCCTACAGATAGTGGTGTTAAGCAGGCATGATCTAAGCCATGATATTGTCATACTAGGCCTCCAGGAAGAAGTTTAAATCATAAGGGGCATGTCACCTTTAAGAATAAATTATTAGGTTCAACTTCCATACCTATAAAAATGGAATATTAATCACACCTATGGTGACAAGCTGTTTTGTGGTCAAATGAAAGAGTATTTGTGAAAGCCCTCTATAAAGAATTACTCAAATGCTGGTAATCATTATCTCTTTCTATTCCTTTCTGGTTTTCATAGACGTCTCATCTTTAAGGTTGTTAATGAGTCAGATTCATGGTAATAATAATCTTAATAACACAATAATATAAAATATACTTACTAGCTGGGATTAACTTTCTAGCTCTCCTCCGTGAATACTGAACTATGAGGGGAAAAAACTCTGAAATTAGCCAGGTGACAACTTGGGCTTGGAGGGGAGGACAAAGAGAAAGATTCATATTGATTGGATGAGAGGAAAATGAAGGTTAGGGAGCAGAAACAGGGAAAGTGCTTATATTAGGAATCTCAGTTCAGTTCAGTTCAGTCCAGTCACTCAGTCGTGTCCGACTCTTTGAGACCCCATGAATCGCAGCACACCAGGCCTCCCTGTCCATCACCATCTCCCGGAGTTCACTCAAACTCACATCCATTGAGTTGGTGATGCCATCCAGCCATCTCATCCTCTGTCATCCCCTTCTCCTCCTGCCCCCAATCCCTCCCAGCATCAGAGTCTTTTCCATTGAGTCAACTTTTTGCATGAGGTGGCCAGAGTACTGGAGTTTCAGCTTTAGCATCATTCCTTCCAAAGAACACTCAGGGCTGATCTCCTTTAGAATGGACTTGCTGGATCTCCTTGCAGTCCAAGGGACTCTCAAGAGTCTTCTCCAGCACCACAGTTTAAAAGCATCAGTTCTTCAGCGCTCAGCTTTCTTCACAGTCCAACTCTCACATCCATACATGACCACTGGAAAAACCATAGCCTTGAATCTATTTGGCTACAAATAACACAGCATTCAACTAACAGTCAATTAAATGAATGAACTAGTTTTCTCATATAGTAAGTTTAAAGGGAGGTAGTCTCCTGGTTTTGGATCAGCTGGTAGCATTGCCTTCTGAGAACGAGAATCTCTCTGATTCTCTGCTCATAGTTTTCATCCACATGGTCATTGCCTTGTGGCAGCAGATAGCTTCATCAACTCCATTATCCACAGTCAAGGCAGGAAGCAGGTGAAAGGAGTGGTACCAGCCCAATTTGTCCCTTCAGTTCAGTTCAGTTCAGTAGCTCAGTCGTGTCCAACTCTTTGTGACTCCATGAATCGCTGCACGCCAGGCCTCCCTGTCCATCACCAACTCCAAGAGTTCACTCAAACTCACATCCATCGAGTCAGTGATGCCATCCAGCCATCTCTTCCTCTGTCGTCCCCTTCTCCTCCTGCCCCCCAATCTCTCCCGGCATCAGAGTATTTTCCAATGAGTCAGCTCTTCCACATGAGGTGGCCAAAGTACTGGAGTTTCAGCTTTAGCACCATTTCTTCCAAAGAACACCCTGGGCTGATCTCCTTTAGAATGGGCTGGTTGGATCTCCTTGCAGTCCAAGGGACTCTCAAGAGTCTTCTCCAACACCACAGTTCAAAAGCATCAATTCTTCAGCGCTCAGCTTACAAAGAAACAAAAAGCTTTCCCAGAATCCCTGGCAAACTTTTTATTGTATCTCAAAGGGCAGAGTATATCAGATGACCACTCTTGGCTGCAATCAACACTAACAAAATGCATATTTAATGAGGCATGTGGCTACTCCTAGCAGAAATCTGAGTTCTGTCAACAAGGAACATGTGAAGAATCCCAGCTGGCACAAGTGGTAAAGAAGCCACCTGCCAATGCAGGAAACATAAGAGCTGCAGGTTCAATCCCTGGGTCAGGAAAATCCCCTGGAGGAGGGTATGGGAACCCACTCCAGTATTCTTGCCTGGAGAATCCCATGGACAAAGGAGCTTATCGGGCTATAGTCCAGAAGGTCGCAGAGAGTCAACACAACTGAATCAACTTAGCATCTAGCACATGGGTAGCTAGTAGTACCTGTCACAGTGCAATTCTCAGAGCTGGGGACTAGTCTCAATTAAAGGTATAGGAACTTTGTAGCATAGTAAGCATGATGGCATTAACAGTGAGCTTGGGAACTTAAATTATTTTTGCATGTGTTTTTGGACTGAGAGTCAAAGAGTATAATAGGATAGATGGAGACTGAGAGAATTTTGAATTAAAGGGATGGAGTAAGAAATTTGCTTTAAATAATAGTTCCCTTGCAAACCATTTCTGCTGTAGATGTTAGAAAAATAATACATGCATTTTCAAATGCCTACATCCTTAAGTAAAACTATCACATTGTTCCTAATCCAAGTTTTTTTTGACAACAAATTAAATTTCATCAACTCTACTCTCCAGGACAGCTGTGAAAATGTTGAGGTGCTATGTTAACTGTTGTTCAAGATTTTAACTGAAAAATAAATTTGGCTACATGAACCATGGCTCTAAACTGTGGTTCTAAGCTTATAGGGATAAAAAGAGATCCCATTATATGTGATATATCTGATAAAAATGAGTATATTATAGAAAGTAGTTCCTCAGAAATTTTAAAATCTCATAACCTTGCCCATAAAATGAGTCTGGCAAACCTCACAATATCTGTTTGAAGAGAATTGGGATTTGCCTGATTTTTAGCATTGATGGTTTCTTGTGATGATTTTTATCTCATTAGTTCATCATGTCTATCTTTGTAGGATTTAAAATCTGTATAACAATGGAGCAAGGCACTAAGCAATGAAGTTTAGTGAGACTAAACCACATCTTTTTAAGAACCTTTACTTTATTCAAGAACAGTATTTGGCTCCAGCACCACCCAGTGACAAATCTAAGAACTGCATGTTATTGAGTTGGATGGCATCTTAGACATTTTTCTGACACACTGGTCATTGATCATGTGCTTAAAACATGACTAGTTCTAATTGAGATTTGCTGTAAGTATAAATACACATTGGATGCCATGAATAATTTTTATACTGATTGTGTGTTAAAATGAAAATATTTAGACATAGTTGTTTAAAGAAAAAACATAGTTCACTTTTATATTTTTAATATTTTTATGTGATACTTAGAAATTTTAAAATTACACTCATAGTTCGCATTATATTTCCATGATACAGTGCTTACTTAGAGACTTAATTGGGTAATTTTGTTCAAAGAGGACATTTGGCAGAAGTATGGAGGTAAACCATCGAATTTACTCAAAAAAAAAAAAAACATGAACAGAGGAGATAGGAATAAATATATCTAGCTTTGCTTTGTATGTATAATTCTGATCCAGGGAATTAATCATGCTATTAGATTTAATGACTCTTAAAGTGCCTGTATTGAGAATTCACTTGGTTCCAGGCATTGTTTTAAGAATTCTGAATGCATTTGCTCCCTGAATCCCCACAGAAATTCTGTGAGGCAATTACTGTTATATTTCTAGTTTTATACACAATAGAGTGAGGCCCTGGATGGAAATGCCTTGGTCATTGTCACATGGCTGTGAAGAGGTAGAGACTGGATTTGACAATCTGTCTGGCTCTATAGTCTACATATCTAACTGCTCTACTATCCTCTTGCTGAAGACAAAATGTGGATGAAAAATAAAAATGACGCCGGCTGTAGGAAATTGCTTTCAGCACATTTACCCCAACATTAAAAGTAGTCATTCATGACTGCTGCCAAATTTTTAGTTACTGCTAAGCCATTTTAGTCACATCCAACTCTTTGCAATCCTATGGACTATAGCCCACCAGGCTCCTCTGTCCAAGGGATTCTCCAGGCAAGAATACTGGAGTGGGCTGCCATTCCCTTCTCCAGGGGATCTTTCCAACCCAGAGATCGAATTCACTTCTCTTACATCTCCTGCATTGGAGGCAGATTCTTTACCACTAGAATCTGGGCACCACCTGGGAAGCCCAGTTATTGTATTCTTATTAATAAAAGTCCAATAGATTTAGTTAGGAATGTAGTAATTTTAAATACTATGTTTCAGGTAGCCCATGAATTATTTAGCAGCCACTGCAATTGAGAGATGGCATGAGGATCCTAAAATGTTTAAGACCCATGATTTACCTTTCAGGCATTTAGACTTGGAGGAAATTGCATCGATAAATAAATAACATAGATGAGGTATGCAAAAAGAAGGTCCCCAAGAGAGATGGCACTTAGGCAGAGTTTGGAGGAAAACTAGGATTTGTCAGGCAGAAAGGAAGACAGAATCCAGGGTTCCCATGCAGAAGGGACCTTTTGGGCACAGTTATATGATCATGAAGCAGTGTGACACAAGTGGCAAACTAGAAATGGTTCCATATTCCTTGTGTTTACCATTGTAGAGAGAAGTTAAGTGTTCTTCTACTAGGCCAGATGTGAAGGTGTTTTTCACCCCCAGACTGAACTCAGAAGTATGGCAGCCTGCCAACCTGAGCAGAAGAAATGATTTTGTAGGGAAGATGATAAGTTCTGACTTTGGTTTGATCTAATTTTTTCACTTTAATATTGCAATTTCTATGTGATGAGATGAGTGCCTTGGGGGGAAAAAACCTATGAAACTGAAGTCACAGAAGTAGTTCAAGAACACGTCTCTCTAAACTTTGAATGCTTTCTAGGCCTTGTGAAGATCAAATGAACTCATGTATTTGACATCACTTTGAAAACAGCCCAGTACCACATCAGTTCAGTTCAGTCGCTCAGTCGTGTCTGACTCTTTGCGACCCCATGGACTGCAGCACACAAGGCTTCCCTGTCCATCACTAACTCTCAGAACTTACTCAAACTCATGTCCATAAAGTCAGTGATGCCATCCAACCATCTCATCCTCTGTCATCCTCTTCTCCTCTTGCCTTCAATCTTTCCCAGCATCAGGGTCTTTTCCAATGAGTCAATTCTTTGCATCAGGTGACCAAAGTACTGGAGCTTCAGCTTCAGCATCGGTCCTTCCAATGAATATTCAGGACTGAATTCCTTTAGAATGGACTGGTTGGATCTCCTTGCAGTCCAAATGACTCTCAAGAGTCTTCTCCAACACCATAGTTCAAAAGCATCAATTTTTCAGCTCTCAGTTTTCTTTATAGTCCAACTCTTACATCCATGACTACTGGAAAAACCATAGATTTGACTAGATGAAACTTTGTTGGCAAAGTAATGTCTCTGCTTTTGAAAATGCTGTCTAGGTTGGTCATAGCTTTTCTTCCAAGGAAAAAGTGTCTTTTAATTTCATTGCTGCAGTCACCATCTGTAGTGATTTTGGAGATGGACATGAGTTTGAGTGAACTCTGGGAGTTGGTGATGGACAGGGAAGCCTGATGTGCTGCAATTCATGGGGTCGCAAAGAGTTGGACATGACTGAGCAACTGAACTGAACTGAAAAACAAAGTCTCTCACTGTTTCCATCAAGATTGCCGGGAGAAATATCAATAACCTCAGATATGCAGATGACACCACCGTTATGGCAGAAAGCAAAGAACTAAAGAGTCTCTTGATGAAAGTTAAAGAGGAAAGTGAAAAAGTTGGCTTAAAACTCAACATTCAGAAAACTAATATAATGGCATTCTGTTCTATCTCTTCATGGCAAAGAGATGGGGAAACAATGGAAACAGTGCCACATAGGTGTAGGTTTTATGGTTATCATCATCTGGGAGTTGAATCAATGAAGTCACTTGAAGATCTAGGGACCATTATTTTTAAAATAGAAGTTTTGGATATTCATTTTATTAGGTGACTATAGTGAATATTTAAAAAATTTTTATTGACTACATTACTCTAACAGTGATAGGTTTTCTTTGAGGATTTTTGAGGTCACGACAAATTGCTACTTTGATTTTGACTAAAATGAAAAGCAAATTTGTTAAAATGGTCAAAATGCATATGTATGTGTGCAGACAAGACTAAAAATAATCACAGTTTGGTCTTGTTCATGACATTTTTAAAAGGACCTTAAGTATCACATATATCACCTATGCATATATACAATATGCAAGCTGAACCTCAGCAATCATTTTAATATCAACTTGAGGAACTTGAAAGACAGCATAGACTTCCTTCCAACTGGATGATAGGTAAATTTGCCTCCCTAAAGAATAGCCCCAGGACTTCCCTGGAGGTCCAGAGATTAAGACTCCACACTTCACTATAAGGGATGTGGGTTTGATCCTTAGTCAGGGTTCTAAGATCACACATGTTTTGTGGTACAGCCAAAAAAAGAGAAAAAAAGAAAAAGCCCTCTCATGTAGCTCAGCAACACAGAGGCAATTCTGTCGTCCTAATGGCATTGGCCCAGGGCTGGGTACAAACAGGTATAATATCTGATGATAGGCAGGTTGAATCACCCCAGTGATATTTAAAATGCAGATCTTTGAGCCCTATAGAACCAGATAATGCAAGTCAGTGGGGTAGGGCATGGGAATTAGTATTTTTAACAAAAGTCCTAGATGACTTTAGTGCTTTCTAAAGTTCCTCCTAAAGGAGATCAGTCCTGGGTGTTCATTGGACAGACTGATGTTGAAGCTGAAACTCCAATACTTTGGCCACCTGATGTGAAGAGCTGACTCACTGGAAAAGACCCTGATGCTGGGAAAGATTGAGGGCAGGAGGATAAGGGGACAACAGAGGATGAGATGGTTGGATGGCATCACTGACTCAATGGACGTGGGTTTGGGTGGACTCTGGGAGTTGGTGATGGATAGGGAGGCCTGACGTGCTGCAGTTCATGAGGTCGCAGAGTCGGACACAACTGAGAGACTGAATTGAACTGAAGGTTTGAGAAGCTTAGAATCAGATTGTGATTTATAGATGGTCTGTGTGATTGAGTACAAGTCATAGTTCCATGGGATGCTCACTGATTACTTTTCCAAAAATCAAGCGCTGAGAGCTATTGCTAATATAGCTTCTCCCTTAGCAAACTCTGAAACACTGCTAACGTGAAATTTGAAGCCTAGCTTGGTCAATGCTGTTCATTCAGTCTGATTTCATTCAGCATTCTAGGGAATTAAAGCTACACCATCTCTCTGGTGACTTGCTCCATTGCTATCCTGGCAAAGCCTTCCATCAGTCATTTTCTTGCCATGAAGGAAAAAAAAAATACTGAGAGTCTTAGAAGTTCTCATTCAAAGAAAAAAATTGTAACTGTGTGTTACTGGATATTAACTAGACTTATTTTGGTGATTATTTTGTGATATATAAGTTTATTGGGATTTCCCTGGTGGCTCAGACAGTAAAGAATCCACCTGCAATGGGTTTGACCCATGGGTTGGGAAGATAACCTTGAGTCATACTGTACACCTGAAACTAATATAATGTTATATATCAGTTATATCTAAATAAAAAAGAAAAAGTAAAAGGCTTTTCAGTCCCTCAGTATAAATACTGTTTTCTGGAAAAAAAAATATATGATTTCAATACATGATCTGAAATGAATACTTCATCTAAAGTTTCCTGTTTGACCAATAATTAGATAGATCCATTCTGCATTCCTGATATTTTCAATGTAAAGTGTAGCAGATTATGTTTCTTATTATAACAATAATTGCTATGTAATTTATAATTTATTGAGATGGTTGAAGTATATAATTACAGTTTTGCTTGCGTATCTACCTCAAGGAACTTTAGGTTATGTTAGGTATTTGATTGTTTATTTTGAATGCCTCTCTCCATCTTCACCCTGCCCTCCAAGACTGCTGTATACATGGAGAAAGGAATATTTGGGAGAATGTGTCTAAAAGACTAGTATTAGAGGCAAGAAAATACAGGACAAGACTACTGGAGTAAAATGGATGAAATGTTACAGCTCAGTTTATGTTTTGCTTTAATTTTCATTCCCATCAAATATAATATTCTTTAAAGAAATGAAATATAGATGCACTGTACTTTTTAAGGTGTTGTAATAAACCCAAGCTAAGACAGTGGGCTAGAATTTTATTATACTAAATAAGTCCCAATTTTCCAGACCACATTAATTTCATGCCTACAGAATGATACAACTGATGTATATGATTGTAAAATCACTTTTAATAATAAAGAAAAGGTGTTTATCAAGAAGAACTGGTCAATATTAGATTCCACAAGCTAATACTGGGTATATATTTCTTATAAAAAAATTACAATGTATTAGAAACTATGTCATTTTACATAAAGATGTGAAAATGCTCTTAGGACAAACCAAGGCTTATACTGAGCCATATATGATGTGAAAAGTATGATCTGGTTTGTACCTTTTAGTCTAAACTATGCCAAATTTCAAGGCTTTTTAATAAAAATAAATGAATCCCTTCATTAAAGATAAAAATCACATTTCTAGCTTAATAATTTATTCCCGAAAGAGACATTATTAGAGAAAAGAAGTAATAAAATTTCAGATATAAAGATAAACTTTAGAGAAAATTTTGGCAGAAGGAAAGATTATCATGGATTTAGAGAACATAGAAGAGGCAATGCTGAACTTGAGTAAAAAAAAAATTGTAAAATTGAAAATAAATCTTCTCACTCAAAAACTGAGATCCTGGTGTTTATAGGTTCTTGGGGAAAAAACTGGCAATGACAAAGAATTGTTTGAAAATTTCTCATTTATGATAATTGTTCAGTATCAATTCATTTAGATAAGATCTAACCTATTTTATGTCTGGTGGTTAAGTCCTTTATAAAAAGAGAACTCCCCCTTCACTCCAGTTTTCTCATTCTAGACCAGGCTGTTAATTAGGGAAAAAATGCTAATTTCCACTTCCAATTTGAACATGTATCAGACCTTGAAATAGAGATGAATGTGCTTGCCCTGTTTTCAGCTTCATTTTGATAGTAAAGGGATTTGGGTTACTACAATGTTATAATTTTCATAAAGAAAATGTCTCTTTTATGCTGCCTTCATTATTTTGAATCTTAGTTTGGGGATCCAGAGAGAAATGGATAGATACCATACTTAGAATTATAATCTTCAGCAAGTGATCTGCCTTAGGCTATAGTGTGTGTGTGTGTGTGTGTGTGTGTGTGTGTGTGTTATATAAAATTCTCTCTCATCTATTTGTGTATCTATCTAGGGAGACAAAGTGACAGAGACAGAATTTTTTTTTTTTTAAATTTCAGCAAGGGAAAATCTGAACCTAATATAAAGGAAGGAGGTACATTGCATTGCAAATACTGGGGCAGTGCTGACAGCAGTGTTTGAGCTTGCTTAATCTAGTGCTTACAGACAATAGGTCTACAAGGTATTGTGTAGACTGCCTCTTCCAGAAAAGCATATTTTTGCATTTCCAAAATGTGAAATTTGAAAAGCAGAGCACTTAGTTGCAGCAAAGTTGAAGATCATGGCCATCCAGGACTAGGAGCACTGCTGAAGACCTCTGAAAGGTGCAAAACCTTCCCATTCATTTTGCCAGGCTGTTTTTTTTTTTTCCAAATGGGAAATTAGGTAAAGCTTAATATAAGGCTCACAGGGCAAATGGAGACATCTCAGACATGAATGAGAAGATTGTGGATATGATGGTGACTGTTTTCATCCAAATAAAACTAAGCAAAGGTAAGGGTATAGTGCTATGTTCCTTTCCAACTGTGATTTCTGTAACTTTTTTCCTTACATGTGCAAAGTCATGAAAAGTTATTTGTTTGCAGATTCTTGAAACTGTGATTTGCTCAAGTTAGGGCAAGGGGTGTGTATGGGGTAGATATGCTAGAGCAAGAGAAATCTAGTAATAAATTCTGCCATCAGTATCCATGGACACTGAATTATGGCAGTAAAGCAGTTTCAAACTTAGTATTTTTAAACTTAAATATTGTCACTGACTAGACATAATCCCACGATTAACTATAGAGTCCTAACATCTTGGGAAGGCAAGAGAACATGAGGTTGTGTGGCAAGACAGTAAAGAATCCCAAAATACCTTGAATTATAAGAAATTGAGAAGTTAAAGTTTAGAGATCTTACCTAAATTTTTGCCTTAAAGACCTTTCTGTATTGACAAAGCTTGAAACATAGGAGTTAAAAAGATGAAGCAAAGAAAAAATGAGAACCACTATGCACATTGAGAATGGGGCAAAAATGTGACTAGGGTCATCATTTGGGAGTCATGATATAATTTTCAACTGTTCACAGTCAATAGTTTTAATTTGACCAAGTCTCAAGTAAAATTTTTAGCCTCAAGAATAAGCTCAGATGAAGACTTACAGGCATTTTACATAGGACCCATTAGAGTAAAATTATTGCTGAGTCTGAACTAAAAGAAATACTCACTTGTTCATTTCCTGAATTTATTTTTCCATACATTAAAACAGGATTTAATACTGTGATAAACTTATAAATCTCTAGTAAATCAATTCCCTTATACTTGCTTATACTTTTTAGTTACCAGAATAATGAATCAATTCTATATCCATTCAATATAGTGAAGTGAAAGTCACTCCGTTGTGTCCGACTCTTTGCGACCCCATGGACTATACAGTGCATGGAATTCTCCAAGCCAGAAAACTGGAGTAGGTAGCCTTTCCCTTCTCCAAGGAATCTTCCCAACTCAGGGATCGAATTCAGGTCTCCCGCATTGCAGGCCGATTCTTTACCAGCTGAGCCACAAGGGAAGCACATTCAATATAGTATGTCTAATTTAATCCCTCTGAAACAAAGATCATTGTTAAAGTTTTTTGATTGTTGTGTTTTATTTTGACCCAATGTTTAATGTGAGTTTATTGTCTTTTATATTTCGACAAAGAGCATCGATGCGAATCTGTGAGATAATAGGGTATGATAGAAGACACAACCCATGTTAGTTTATAGGAATCAGTGTTCCTGGATGTGCTTCTTAAAAACGTGCAGGAGCTCAGGTCAGATTAGCAATAGGTGACTCTCTTGTTGACCCTGAGAGGCCATGCTGGGAGGGAACTTCAAGGCAGACTCCTTGTTGGATGGAGTTGCAGATACTGCTCTGTCTTTGAGCTAAGTCAGGGGTATTGATCTTCATTGCTCCTCCAGTTAGGTGGTCCTTTCTGTCAGTAGGGTTGAATATCTTATTTAAGTCATTTAACTCTCAGTATACTGAGGACTCTGAGTCTGTGTCCAGGCTATTCAGCAGGGGGAATTCCACAAAGAAGTCCCTTCTCTCTCTAGAAGTGGTGAGGTACGTCTCTCTTTTTTTTTTTAGGAACTAACTAAGGGATTTCTTGAAGACTTTAAGTTGGAGTTGCTAAACATGAAGTAAGCTAATGAGTGGTAAATTTCAGACACTACTGACACCCTGGTCACTTGGGTCCCCAGCCAGTTCTATCACCTGTGACACCTCAGATTAAGGTGGTGCAAGTTAAGAGTTAAGTGAAATGGTATCTTGGCAGTTTCCATGACAGTCTTTTAAAAGCAAGAATTTCCAAGATGAAAGACATAGAAATGTTAGGACTACAGGGACTGAATGCTTAAATGCCTTCTAGTTGGTTTTATTTGCTGTCTTTGTAGTTGTGGTACCTCTTTTAGTGTGCTACCTACCTGTTAGGGTTTCTAAAAGACTCCAGGTAGGAACTTGAATTTCTGATTATGTCAAATACGTTTAACCAAACTGTAGATTACTGTCTGTGTTCCTGAATACTTCATTTTCCAAAATTTCAGGGATAAAACCTTCTTTGTAAACATTGATTTGTGTGTGTGTGTGTGTGTGTGTGTGTGTGTGAGTGTGTATGTAAGAGAGGGGGGCGGCAAAGAGAGAAATTCAAGAAACAGCCTAATATATACTACTTGGAAAATAAGTCAACTTCTTACAATAATGATTATATTCATCAACTCTGAAATCAAAGTCTTTGCATACATTATAATATTCTATTTCAAATTGCTTGTATACTTGTCATTTTAAATAAGCTTTCCGAAAATGAAATAACTCTATCACATATGCTACTAGAATCCCTCTGTATCCTCAAAGATATGATTTATTATGCTATATTCAAATTATTTTTTACTTTATATAAAGATATATTTCATATATTTGTCAAATAAATATAATCTATTAAGAGATTTCTAGGAAGGAAAATAGGAAACTACTTTATTCAAGTTTTTTTGGCCAATAATTTGTTTGATCTTTAAAGTATACCATTTATGTTATAACATAATTCCATTAGTTTTGAATTACCAATGCTTATATAGTGTTCTTAAAGACTTTAAATATTTAAATATAGTTATTTATTATTAGTATATTATATAGTATATTATTAGTTTTGGGTATACAACATGGTGATGTAATATTATTATAGATTATACTCCATTCAAAGTTATCATAACATATTCTGTTATGTATGTACAATACATACATTGCTGTACAATATGCCCTTGACTTATAATTGATATATGTGGAAGATATTTTAAGAAAGGTAATTATAATATTATGTAGCCTCATAAGTAAGCCAGTTCCCCACAGGAACAGTGATTTTACTGTTTTAAGCAGCAGAGAAAACCAATTGCTCCTTTCCTGGCTGTGGGTCTGCCAGCTAGGTTATGGTTTCTTGTTTCCTTGTTCATCAGAGTCACTGTTTACTCTTTAGTGATTCGATGTACTTTGAACTTCATTGTGAGACAGGATGTGGGGTCTACTTTATTCCATACCTACTGCACATCTCTAGGGCTTCCCCCATGGCTCAGATGGTAAATAATCTGCCTGCAGTGCAGGAGACCTGGATTTGGTTCCTGGGTCAGGAAGAACCCCTGGAGAAGGGAATGACAACCCACTCCAGTCTTCTTGCCTGGGAAATCCCATGGGCAGAGGAGCCTGGTGAGCTACAGTTCATGGGGTTGCAAAATACACAGGACTGAATGACTAAAACACCCAGCCCACCTCTAGCACCTCTCTTTTGCATAGCTGTTTTTCCTTGATTGGTGCCAAGAGTCTCTGCCTTCAAACAAGAGACTAAGTGGAAAGAAAAACACTGTCCATTGAGGGGCTTTTTAATTTGTGTCTTACCCAATTGTCACTCTCTTTACTAATTGTGCCCCAGTTGAACTAGTTAAACATAAAAGGATGTCTCACTATGGATCAGGATCTTACTTCGTTGTCCAGCAGTTCATTTATCCATTAATTTGATTATTTAATTAATGTAATTGTTTATCTGTTTCAATAGAAATGTTAGATAACTTATAAGAAAAATATAAGTTAAAATAATAAAACAAAACCTGAAATAGGGACAAGAGAAAATCAAAAGGGAAATAACACTAACATAAAAAGAATGTAGAAGTAGTGCAGTATAAGTCTCTGGGGTATTCTTAGGGCCTGTGCACACATTTTTCTCTGATATATCTTCTAGCCAAAGAAAATTTCACAGTTGTTCATATCCAGAAGGAAAAAGTAGTAATTCCTTAGGGGTAACCAACATTTCTTTTAATACTTAATCCATTGAATTTTTTTTTCATCTCATTGCCTTCATATAGACAACCTGTACCTTCAACTGTTGTTGTTGTGAGTCACTCAGTCATGTCTGACTCTCTGTGACCCCATGGACTGCAGCCCGCCCCGCTCCTCTGTCCATGGGACTCTCCAGGCATGAAGACTGGAGTGGGTTGCCATTTCCTTAGATTTGAAAATTCTGATTCCATCGGCAAGTAATATTCAGGTGAATTTGTTCCCACAAAGCCTCACTCTACTAGTAAATTAAATTTATAAAAATCTGTAGTCCTCACCCTCCTTTTTAATGTCAAGATTCAAAGCCAGGGCTTTCTGAAAGATTGTAGCAATTCAAGAATCATGTGCTTGGATCATGCTGTTTGCCCAACATTATAATAGACGCTAGGGATATCAAGAGAGAGCTTGCCACATCCAAAGAGTTGTTCTATATTAGCACAGAATTTCCCACCAGAGTGCTGGGATCAGATGGGTTGCTGCTGCTAAGTTGCTTCAGTCGTGTCCGACTGTGCGACCCCATAGACGGCAGCCCACCAGGCTCCCCCGTCCCTGGGATTCTCCAGGCAAGAACACTGGAGTGGGTTGCCATTTCCTTCTCCAATGCATGAAAGTGAAAAGTGAAAGGGAAGTTGCTCAGTCGTGTCCGACTCTTAGCAACCCCATGGACTACAGCCTACCAGGCTCCTCCATCCATGGGATTTTCCAGGCAAGAGTACTGGAGTAGGGTGCCATTGGTAGTTATGTTACCTACCCTTTTGAGTGGCCCCAAACAAGGGTCCTACTGCCTGGATCAATTAACCTGTGCCAATTAAGGGACTCTGAGTTTGACTTAGAAGCATAGGAAAGCTTAATTCTTTTTTTAAGGTATTCTTCTCTATTCTTTTTTTTGTTTATTTTTGGTTGTGCTAGATCTTCATTGCTTTGCACAGGCTTTTTCTAGTCGTGGCAGCGAGTGAGGGCTACTCTGTAGACACAGCGCACGAGCTTCTTGTTGTGGTGGCTTGTTTTGTTGAGCGGCACAGGCTCTAGGGTGTATGGGCTCAGTAGTTGCTGTTCCCGGGCTCTAAAGCACAGGCTCAATAGTTGTCATGCAGGAGATTAGTTGCTCTGTGGCATGTGGGACCTTCCAGGACCAGGGATCAAACCTCTGTCCCCTGCATCGGCAGGTATACTTTTATCCACTGTGCCACCACAGAGGTCCAGTAAAGCTTACACTTTGATCAAAGAATGGAGAGATTTGAACTCCGCTCTGGACAGGCTGTGGGTGGGGCCGCCTTATTGGAACCTGTTAGCGGGGAGGGGGTGGGCTTCTTAAGCCGTGGCACCACTGTGCTTGCTCAAGCTTCAGATCATAGTGCCAGGCATAGCATCTTTGATGCAAGGCCTGCAGCCTTCATCTTGAATTAAGGTGCTGGACATCGAGCTTTGCTTCTGCAAAAGCTGAGGTGCTGGACATCGAGCTTTGCTTCTGCAAAAGCTGAGGTGCAGCATTTTGGCACTGGAAAGTCTGGTCTAAAATGCCCGGTGCACAATCTCTTTCCATGACCCCTGGGAGGAAGTGACACTAGAGTAAGCACAAAGGAAAAGAAAAAGAGATTAGACTTTATTACTGAGAATCTCTATTTTCTGGAGATTAATGGTTGCTTTGCTGGCGATGGACAGACAAGGATTTTTTGTTGTTGTTGCAATTATTATTTATTGTAGCATAATCTATGCACTGGTTTTCTCATTTATGATAGTCATAAAACGTTTCTTTTGAAATAAATGTATGTGAGTGAAATTGCAAGTTGATTTAGAGAAAGGTATTCAATTATGGTAAAGGTTTAGGAGGGTGTGGCATCAGTTTTGGAAATGGTATAATTCCTGGCATCACTTGAGGGCATATTCTTCTTGTAGCCGTGCTGTGCTCAGTCGCTTGAATCTTTGTGACCCCATGGACTGTAGCCCACCAGGCTCCTCTGTTCATGGAGTTTTTCAGGCAAGAATACCAGAATGGGTTGCCACTTCCTACTCCACGTGATCTTCCAGACACCCAGGGATCAAACCCGTATCTCTTGTAGCTCCTGCTTTGATTGACAGGTAGATTCTTTACCACTGCGCCACTTGGGACTATAAATGTGAAAGACTCATTGACAGTGGAAGGATTTGCTATAACAGTGGAGGTGTGGACTTGATGTAGGGTTTAATGAAAGGTTGGGAGTGAAAACCGGGTGCAGTTTGGGAGAAAGGAGACATCTAAGCCAGGACGTGACAGACCTGTTCATCACTTGGGCGAGGGGATGCGTTTGGGCTAAAAGGTAGTTGTGCTAAAGCATGAGGTATGCACCTGTACTGATCATAAAATGACAAAAGACTTGATAATGTTGGAAAATGAGAGACATGTGGAGAAATGACAGAAGGGTAAAATAGAGACTGTTCTTCCTAAAGGCCCATACTTCCTATGCATCAAATTATTCATCTTTCTGACAATTAATTATGTGAGGTATGTATCTTCAGACTGCTCCATTGTCCTGCTCCAGGGGGTGATTTTTACATCACAGTTTGTTTGAATGATGTGCTATGTAATTTAATACATTTGTTCTATAGATGACAAGACTTCAGCACAAGGCAGTTAAATAACTTGTCCAGTATTGCATACTTATAAGTGTGAAGTCCAGGTTTGACCTCAACGAGTTTACTTTAGGTAAAGGATAGAAGATCCTTTCTACATGGCCATTAAAGGGAAACTGGATATTATTCTCTTGGCAATGGGAACTGAAATATTTTGATATGGACTACAGTGACTAAATACAAAGAAAGTCATATCTGGCTAAGCTGTGTTGAGAGGACTGAATTGGGGTGAGCCTGGAGGCAAGAGACCAGTGATGTTGGTTCAGTCAAGAGCAGATGAAGGTCAAACCATGATCAAGATGGCAGCACTGGTTGGGAGTGCATTGGCTGTTTGTCAATTGCCAGAGTTGGGATAGGTCCTTTTGTTTCCTTAGGGTTTAAGAATCCAGGCTCTGAGTCTGTATCCCCAGGCTGAGCTGTCCCACTGGATCCTTAAACAAGGAAAGAAAGCTGTTGATTTACTCCTGTCACAAATCCTTGCTTTTTTCCTATGTTCCTATGATTTTTCTTTGTTGATTCTTAGCAACATGTGTCAGCCTATATCCAGCACCAAGACATCCCTTCCCTGTTTCTCTGATTATCTGTAGTCTTACTCCCAATATCCTGGCTCCTTCTACAGACATAAACTTCCATTTGAAGTATAATCCAAAGGTTTTGGATGGTGTGAGAGCATAAAAAATTCTTTCCTTTTTTGTTCATTTTATTTTGGCTTGTAACATGTTTTTGGTTTAGCTTGTAACATATGAAAACAATAATTTATCTTAGAAGTAGTTCTCAAAAGAGTGGCCCTTGGACCATGTGCATCAAAGTCAGCTGAGGGTTTAGACGGTGTACAGACCTCTGGATATAAGTGGGAATTTGCTATTTAACTGGCATCCCCAGTTATTTCCAGTGTTGGCAGTCAACAGGCTCTACTTTGAAAAAGACTAACCTTGGGCCTAGCAGCACTGAAACACTATTTTGTTAACAACAATTTATTTAAACTCTAACTCTGTGTAGCACACATTTCCTCTTATGGAAGAAACAGGAAATAAATTACATCTATTTGTTTCAGCAGCCTCCAGTGCTAGTCATAATCAGAACTGGTGGAGAATGAAGTTTCTGTACAGGGAAATGCAAAGGTTGCACTGATTTGTGGATTGCATAGGGATCCAGGCTGTGCTACAACCACCACCACCACCACCACCACCAAAAATCAGTGTTTTACACTGTTGCCACTCATCATACCCATTCCAGGTTCCTAAGTATCCCCATCACTCATTATCATCTTCAGTCTTAACCTCACATTCTGGGGTTGGTTCCATATTCTGATTTGATCCTATCTCCTGCTCTTCTCCAACCTGACAGAGTCTTCCACTCCATCCACTGGATTGCAGAGCCTGTCCTTGGCAAAATCTGGTAAGACTACACCTCCTAATGTTCCTTTCAGCTTCTCCTCCAGTCTTGTCAAATGGTGCTACTCTCCAGCCCTCTCAATCAAAACCACAGAACCAGTGGAGTTTCTTCCTTCACCTTGACTGCTACTTTCAAAGTTTGTCTCTCTCCTTCCAGAAAAACCCCGGCTGCTCTGAGATACTTACTAAATAAGTGTCCCTACCCCAAGTATTGGGTCCTGACCTTATTGAAGAGGGCACCGCAGTGATTCTAGGGAAAGCCGCTGATGAGGCACTAGAGGCAATTACTAGAGACACTCTACTATCAGTTCAGTTCAGTTGCTCAGTCATGTCCGACTCTTTGTGACCCCATGAATTGCAGCACTCCAGGCCTCCGTGTCCGTCACCAACTCCCGAAGTTCACTCAAACTCACGTCCATTGAGTCAGTGATGCCATCCAGCCATCTCATCCTCTGTCATCCCCTTTTCCTCCTGCCCCCAATCCCTCCCAGCATCAGAGTCTTTTCCAGTGAGTCAACTCTTTGCATGAGGTGGCCAAAGTACTGGAGTTTCAGCTTTAGCATCATTCCTTCCAAAGAACACCCAGGGCTGATCTCCTTTAGATGGACTGGTTGGATCTCCTTGCAGTCCAAGGGACTCTCAAGAGTCTTCTCCAACACCACAGTTCAAAAGCATCAATTCTTCGGCGCTCAGCTTTCTTCACAGTCCAACTCTCACATCCATACATGACCACAGGAAAAACCATAGCCTTGACTAGATGGACCTTTGTTGGCAAAGTAGTGTCTCTACTTTTCAATATGCTATCTAGGTTGGTCATAACTTTCCTTCTACGGAGTAAGCGTCTTTTAATTTCATGGCTGCAGTCACCATCTGCAGTGATTTTGGAACCCCAAAAAATAAAGTCTGACACTGTTTCCACTGTTTCCCCATCTATTTCCCATGAAGTGATGGGACCAGATGCCATGATCTTAGTTTTCTGAATGTTGAGCTTCAAGCCCACTTTTTCACTCTCCTCTTTCACTTTCATCAAGAGGCTTTTTAGTTCCTCTTCACTAAAACTGCCTAAAATAATTGTTTCTTCTGTCTGTCTTCTCATGACTTTTTAAATGATGAGGCAGTTAAAATGGCATCACCCAGCTGTGGGGCAGAGTCCCACCTTGATCACTTATAAGGTGTTTGATTAGCTGGAGGAGCTGCTGGCTGCTGTGCCCAAAAGGAGATGGTTCTGGAGAAACCATGTGTACTGTAGTATTCCATCAAGCAAGCACACCAGAACTGGAATGGAAAGACCTTCCTCCTGTAATGCCTACTCAGCCCTCTAGTGACTAAATTTATCATCCAACCAACTGGCAAACAAACAATATTTAAGAGGATTAGCTTTGTTTTCAAATAACGCCAAAGAAAAAAAGATATGGAGTTGAAAGTCAATAAATCAATAACCAGCACACATACACATTTATATTTTTTAATGTATTAAAGATTTATAACTTGCTTTCATATTTTTGCAAATGTATCACCTTGGTTATCTTTTTGATTTTTTTTAATTCACATTTTCTTCCAGAATTCATTATTGTGTCAGGATCAAAATTATTTTCCCCTAGAATACTTTAATGTTGAATTGTGTTAAATCTATAAACTAATATGGAAAAATGTGTTAACTTTGCCTTTTTCAGACTTGGCAGATAAATATATAACCTCTCTCTCTTTAATAGATTTAATAAGGCAAGAATACTGGAGTGGGTTGCCATTCCCTTCTCCGGGGGATCTTCTCTACCCAGGGATCACACCTGGGTCTCCTGCATTTCAGGTGGATTCTTTACCAACTGAACCACTAGGGAAGCCATTGTATGTCTTACTAAACTTTTATTGGGATTTACTTTTTTATAAAAGACTTTCAGATTTTTAGTTAGATATATTCCTAAATATTTTAAGTTGTATTATTAATATCGGTGATAGTACATTATTAGTATATTATTAATATTAGTGGTAGTTTTGCATTAGATCTTTCCCCCTATTTTATTTTCTATTTTGTTGTCATTGGTATTTAGAAGATTATCGATTTTTGAAGTTCATCCCTTATGACTTCTAATAGGCTTCTAGTTAATTGGCCAAGATTTTTAAGGCCAGCACTCACTAATGAGAAATAACTGTCTCTCCTATTCATATTCTTATGAATCTTTGAACATTGAGGCAGTTAAAATGGTACCACCCAGCTGTGGAGCAGAGTTCTGGCTTGGTCACTTACAAGGTATTTGATGATCGGGACCAATTTACTACGCTACTATTTCATCATCTGTGACATTGGGGAGTAACTCTCTCTACCTCATAAAATTGTTATAAGGATTAAAGGTGATAATGATTGCAAAATCATTCATACAGAGGATATAATAAATGTTCTCTTTAAAATATTTAATAGGAAGTAGAATGAACCTTTTTTCTGTTAATCTTTATACTGGGGCTTTGGCTGTAGCTGCCAAACAACCCCTCCCAAAAACTTGCTAAGACGTTTTATAAGCGATCATTTGAACTGCCATCTGTTGACTCAATGGTAAAGAATCTGCAATGTGGAAGACCTGGATTCGATCCCTGGGCCAGGAAGATGCCCTGGAGAAAGGAATAGCAACCCACTCCAGTATTCTTGCCTGGAGAATTCCAGGGACAGAGGAACCTGATGGGCTACAGTCCTTAGGTCACAAAGAGTCAGACACGACGCGTGACTACCACACATACACTCTACCCTATTAAAAACAAGCCAAAGCCTTTGGGAGACAGAATTTGTTACTACGGTAGCAGTGTTAGGTCTGCTGATACAGTTCTTTGGAGACCTTAAACTTTTCCTCAGGAGTAAGTGACTCTAGAGCTGGGAATGATTCCCAGATATTGTCCAAAGATAGGGAAGAGATATTCTACAGAACATTTAAAGGCAGTCCTTGAAGAAAAATCAATTGATTTCCTGTTATACCTCATGAAGTTAAGACCATTTAATTAACCAGTCCCACATGTATCCACTCAATGCTGAGAATTCACAAAGTGGAATATTGGCTGAAGGACTGGTAGCATATCATCAATAATGATGTTTTTAATATCTGCTCAAAGAAATCCTTGAGGAATGAATAAAAATGATACATCAATGAATACATTATATTTACAGACCTCCCTTGACTTACAGTTACCCCCTGATATCATAAGTTGAAAATGCATTCAATATACCTAACTTCCCAAACATCATAACCTAGTCCTCCTTAAATACATTCAGAATACTTACATTAGCCTATAGTTGGGCATAATCACAAAGCCTATTTTATAATAAAGTATTGAATATCTTATGTAATTTATTAAATACAATACTGAAAGTGAAAAGCAGAATGGTTGCCTGGGTGCAGAATTGTTGTATGTGTATGAGTTGTTTACCTTTATGGTTGTATGACTGGCTGGGAGCTCTGGCTCACAGCCACTGCTTAGGATCATAAGAGAATATAATTAGCCCCTAAAAAGATAAAAGATTTGAAGTATAATTTCTACTGGATACTTATTGTTTTTGTACTACCATAAAATTGAAAAAAAATTATAAGTAGAATCATCATAAATCAGGAACTATCTGTACTAATACTTCCATTTCAATCCTTTTTTTTTTTTTTAATAGCCATCTACTTAGGTTGGAAATTATAGTAATCAGATTTCAATTGTTAAAGCAAACTTTCTATCACACTCTTTTTCAAAACACAATTTGTTGTCCTTAGTAGGTAATCTATCCTTGGAGGTAAAATGGCTACTTCTCAGGTTATATTACTTCTCCCTGTGCCAGGGAGTTAGAAAAAATTAACTTTTACCCAGTGAATCTATGATTCTATGATTCTCCTAAATTACATAATCTTTATTTTTTTATTTGATCAGTTATTGCCCTGCATTTACTATTTCTCCCTGGGTTTTTAATTTTGGAATTGCTAGCAGTTTAACTATGCCTATATTATTTGAAGTAGCACCCAAACCTCTAGCCAGTGCATCTTAGTATATTAGTTAAGGTAGCACTTAGCATATTAGTTGAGGCAACATTGTTAGGACAAGCAAATCCAAAAGCAAACAGAGGTGGACAGTCAGAACAAAAGTTTATTTCTAGTCCTTTGTAATGTCCTGTTAGGTGTTTCTGATCAGTATAGAGCTCTGTTCCAGGGACCCGGCTTTCTTTCATCATGGGACTCTGTGGTCTTTAACACATGGCTTCCAAAATTGTCACCAAAGGAGGAAAAGCATGGAGGATCATGCTGGGAAGTTTTCATAGTCCAGGTCTGGCTGTCATCACTTCTGCCAGAATCCACTGGTCATCATTTATTCACAAGGCCAGACTCTTGACCACCTGAGTACCTGAGATGTGCTGCCTTGTCTTACTTAACATGTGCCAGGAGGAAGAACAGAAAGAGCTTGGTCCGTAGCTAGCCAGTCTCTGCCACACTTGGCATATTCTGTCTCCATTCAAACCATCCTTTTTGTAATCACTTTTTTAAAATAAACATCACTATAAATTGGGGAGTATTGGGGGATATTTTCCCCTTTTAAGGCCTTTGCACCTGCTATTTTCTTTGTTTTAAATAACCTTTCTGTGGATCCTTAGGTCTCAATTCAATTGTTACTGGTTCAGAGAGGCCTTTTCCTAAAATTTCAGGTTGATCAAACTTCCCACGTACTCAGACACACATTAATACACACTCTATTTTTCCTTCATCTTAAATATATATGTAGAGCATGTAGTCAAGACTATGGTTTTTCCTGTTGTCATGTATGGATGTGAGAGTTGGACTGTGAAGAAGGCTGAGCACCAAAGAATTGATGCTTTTGAACTGTGGTGTTGGAGAAGACTCTTGAGAGCCCCTTGGACTGCAAGGAGATCCAACCAGTCCATCTAAAGGAGATCAGCCCTGGGTGTTCTTTGGAAGGAATGATGCTAAAGCTGAAACTCCAGTACTTTGGCCACCTCATGCGAAGAGTTGACTCATTGGAAAAGACTCTGATGCTGGGAGGGATTGGGGGCAAGAAGAGAAGGGGACGACAGAGGATGAGATGGCTGGATGGCATCACTGACTCGATGGACGTGAGTCTGAGTGAACTTCGGGAGTTGGTGATGGACAGGGAGGCCTGGAGTGCTGCGATTCATGGGGTCGCAAAGAGTCGGACACGACTGAGCGACTGATCTGATCTGATCTGATCTGATGTAGGAAATGAGAAGCCTGTGATAAATGCCAGTTCCTTATATTTGCCTCAGACTGTAAACTGGAATTTATTTCTCGCCAAAGCTAAGAACAATATGTTTTAGGTTAAGTAAAAATATTTTCTTACAAAGAACTTTTCAAATATTAAATGGATAAAGTGTATACTACTGACTTTTGTAGTGTTTTTTTTTTTAATGACTGCAAATGAATTAATCTATTTGTTAGGAATTCTGTTTCCTAAATGAGATGTATAACATGAGTATTGGGTAATTCATGTTTGTAATATTTTCAACTATATCCATAGTTGTTTCCATTTTTTTTTTCCTTCAGCCTTACTGCTTTGGTAGGATTTTTAATCTCTTCAGAGAGAAAAACTCTTTATGAGTTTTGGGGGTGATAATGGGGTAAGCATGGATATTTGTGGAGACTGTAAGCACAGATGTATTTGTGCTTCAGGAAAGTAAATAAATGTGTTTCATTAGCTGATTTTTCTCCTATCAAATTTAAGTGCTCGAAGAAATCTCAGCTGCTGTTCAAACCTTTATTTCTGCAAATAAAGAATATAGTCATTTTAACATTATCCACTATTCACAGATGAGCTGGCAAAAGCCCAGGGAGCAAAATGACTTTTCCAATGTTACCAACCCAAAACCTGTAAGTTTATGAGAATGGAAATACTTCAGAAGTTTTATGTACATTACCTACCCACTTAAAATTTAAAAACATATTTCTAAGCAAAACAGACCATTTTCCCATGTATTCTACACCCTCAGATATTTCACAGGAGATTATACAAGTTAAATTGTTTGAGAAATAAACTGTAGTCAGCCAAGAAATTGCAAGTCTTACTAAACTTATCAAAGTTCCCCTTTTCTCCCAATCAAAGAACTTTGGGATGTCATATTTTTCTTCATTCAGTCTGGAAGAATGTCAAAATCTCAGTGTTTATACTAGCTCATTCTGTGAGCAGCTTGAGAATAAAAGCTCCCAGTGATAAAAGTTGCCCATGTTCTGAGAGTACAGAAAACTTGTGACATCTTTTAATTAGAGGACAAACTCAGAATATCTACCCTCCAGTCCTTTGCCTCACCAAAGAAATTTCTAAAAATGGAATTGTCTGCAGTAAAGGATATTGCAATGAAATACATTCTCAATGCATCAAGTGGAAATTAGAATACAACTGAAATGCCTGATATAGTATAATATCTTAGCTCTATTTCCTGAAAAAGAAAGATGTAGGACTCTAGTGAGCTACCCATTAAAGGGACTGCTAAATAATAGGATTGATGAAATGTGCTAATATAATTTATTTTCATCATATTTTAGTCATTTCAAACAAATTATTGAATTACCTCTCATTGCATTATAAAAAAAGATTTTTAAAAATGTCATTGAAAAAGTCATCATGCCAAGGGCCCACCTCCTTAATCAACTGGAAGGGCACTGACTTAGTGCTGGAGGGAGTTTACTTGAACTCTTTGTTCATAAACCCTCAGTGTCTGGGATCCTCACTTTCTCTTTGTTCTATTTCTTCAACACGTACTGAGTTACTGCTTGTTGCCAAGCACAGTGCCAAGTGATGATGATCAAAGGGAACTAAGGCATTGACCTTGTCCTTACAGACTTCAATCTCTAGCTCACAAACATAAGCAAATCATTACAATATGTGATGAGAACTATAAGAGCATGAACATTCTATTGTGTGATATAAATGAGGAACCCTTATCCACGAGCCTCAGAATGCTTCTTAGGAAGACTATACTGCTAAGTTGCTTCAGTCGTGTCTGACTCTGTGCGACCCCATAGACGGAGGCCCACCAGGCTCCCCTGTCCCTGGGATTCTCCAGGCAAGAACACTGGAGTGAGTTGCCATTTCCTTCTCCAATGCATGAAAGGGAAAAGTGAAAGTGAAGTCGCTCAGTTGTGTCCAACTCTTAGCGACCCCATGGACTGCAGCCTACCAGGCTCCTCTGTCCATGGGATTTTCCAGGCAAGAGTACTGGAGTGGGTTGCCATTGCCTTCTCCGAGACTATATAGGGTCCTAAAGGATATTATTCAGTGCTTAAGTTTAGCCAAATGCTCTGCATTTCTTTTTTTGTAAGCTTTAATTCATCCATACTTAGACTTTTCCTCATTTGACCCATGTAAAGTCCCTGAAACAAAGTAATGGGATTGTTTCTCCACGTATCAACAGTTCTTCCCTTGTTACTGATATCTGCATTCTGATATTCCAACCCTTTCGCTCTACTTCTTTACTTTCAGTATTTCTCCTAGCCACTGTCTATTTAACTGATCATTACAATTTTACTTTTCTCAGCTCTCTGGAACCTGTATTCTCCTGGTATGAGTTCATTCGCCCACTGCCAACACTCATGCTCTTCTCTTTATGTATATCTTAATTCCTGCTTGCTATATGACTGTGCTTTATTGGTTTTATTTTACTGTTAAAACGTACCTTAAAATAACAGTAATTCAAGTACCTTCTTCCTTATTTTTAATCAAGTTTCCTGATTCTGCAACTGCCTTAATATAGCGCTTCTTTACCACATTGAAATACTTTGGTTTTGCTTCATTTAACTTGTCTTAACGTTAGCTCCCTCTTTTTCTTACACAATTTCTTTCAAGGTCCAAAAAAATAAAAATTAGAAATGAAATGTAGTTT
Source organism: Bos grunniens (assembly GCF_055505025.1). Classification (NCBI taxonomy): domain Eukaryota; kingdom Metazoa; phylum Chordata; class Mammalia; order Artiodactyla; family Bovidae; genus Bos; species Bos grunniens. The sequence continues at coordinate 77,461,741 of NC_141170.1, forward strand.
GAAAAAAATATGGGATATGGGTTAGCAACATGTATGTGTGTGTGTGTGTGTGTGTGTGTGTGTGTGTACACACACTGGAATTGAGCAATTACATGAACAGAGGAGGCTAGAAAAATCCATGTGGTAAAGGATTACAGTCAGATGTACTAGTATGAACTCATATTTACCCTAATATAGGTACAGGTAATTAAATATAGAAACCTCTATAGATATGGGTGTGTATATATATTTGGACTAGTATTCAGACATATATTTCGTTGCTCTGTCAACTGACTGGGCCAAGATGCAGCAGCACCCCAGTAGCAATGAGCACACTTACTGCCTAGACTTTGGTTATTAATACCATTCTTCAATAAAAGGAACCAGGGCTCCTTGGAGAAAGAGTTGATGCTAAGACTGAGCAGAACATATACAAAATGAGGCTGGATCACTTTGTCATGACAGACAGTAAGAAAATGCTGAATTAAACAAACAAATAAACAAACCACAGTGCTTTAAGAAAGGCACAAAAACCAACTATATTATCTCACAAGGGCCAAAGCTGGAGTAATTTGAGCAACAAAATCATGTGATGTTTTATTAGAACTTAACATATGAATTTCCATGTTGAAGTAAATAAATGAGTAAATAAATTAATGGAGGTAATAGATACATCTCCATGCAGAAAATTTCCAAATACATTTTATAGATACTCTGCCCTCAGAGAGATGGACCATATCTCCCTATTCCTTAAGTTTGGACTGTACATCGTGACTTCCTTTCAAAGCACACAGCATAGAGAAAGGAGGAAAAGTATAATTGTACAGTGAAGCACCCTGACAGACGCTACCTCAGCCAGGTGATTAGGTTAACATCTACAGTGATAAGCATGTGGACAGTATGCACCCTTGATATGATGTGATGAAAATATATAACCCTAGACTAATTATCAGACAGATAACAAATCTTGACTGAGAAAGTTTGTATAAAATAACCAGATCAGTACTCCTCCAAGTATCCAAAACAGGGAAATTCTGAGAAACTGTCACAAGAGGAACTTCAATGGACATGACAAGTACACATGAATTGGTATCCTACAGGGGATTCTGAAACAGAAAAAGGCTTTAGAGAAGTAAAAAATTTGAGTAAAGCATGAATGTTAAATGTTGGAACAAATGTGCTAAAGTAATCGGGTAAATTGAGTGCATGTCTATGGGCTCTCTCTGTACATCTTCACAACTTTTTATATAAATATAAAACTTCTAAATTTTTAAAAAAATTTTACTTAAAAATGGCATAGCTGATAGGAAATGACATATGGGAAGAAAGTAACGTTTGGGGATAATATTTAGAATGAGAGCTTGATTGACAATATTGAGAAGTTCTGTCCTAAGTGAAGTAGAGTTCTTAAAAAGGAAAAAAAAAAAAAGTCTTTTTTATTGTCTCTTAATTTTTCAGTCAATAAATTCAGGTAGAGCTAGAATTATACAAAAGACAAATATGAGCCAAATTCATAGTTCTGCTGATGATTCTTGAGATGAATCCTTCGATTTCCTTTGATCTTGGGGGATAGAGAGATAAAACACTGAAACTATCTAACATACGTTACTTATTTCTTATCTCCTATGTTCAGAGCATCTTTCAATTTATAAATTCAGCTTTTATCTTGGAGGTTGCTTTTGAGTTGTGGAATTATTAAGTGTGTGTCCTAATCCAAGCCCAAAGCATACTTCTAAGCCTCTGCCTGCAATGCCCAGCCACAGAATTCAGAAAGGAACTGAATAATTCACTGTAAACAAGAGTAGGAGACACACATCGGGCCATTCCAGTGCTATACTGTCCAGAAGGTTCTTTGTAATAATCAAAATCCTCAGAACTAATACAGGAAAGGAAAAAAAAAAAAAGAAAGATAAATAATTGCAGCTCATTTCTGCTGCTGAGTTTCCAGGAAGCTGCTCTGAGATGGTCAGCTGTGTGATACACAGGCATGGAGAAAATAGAGAAAAGTTAATTTTTCTGGAATTCTTTCTGTGAGTTTCCTCCCTATGTCAGAGATTAAAAAACAAACAAACAAACAAACAATAAGGTAAAAATCAAATCCCCACCTGGCCCAGCAGAGGAAGGCAGCAGTGAGCTTTTTCCAAAGGGAAAAAAACTGGGGACAGACCTAAACCAGATTCTCCTGTTTGTTCCTTCACCACTCACTGGTTAAGTAGCTATTATGAGATTGCCATCAGTACTTATCTTGGATACTGCGGATTCACAGATAAGCAAATTTCAATTCTTGCTTTCAAAGAGGTAGAAGATAGCCAAGAAATATGACAAATAGACAATTACAAATACTGTGGTAAATACCGTGGAGTTTTATTTCCCAGAACCAGAACAATTGCAGGCGAGGCGTCCATGATTCCACTGGTTTTGTGGGAGGAGGTTTCACAGAGGATTTGATGTGGCATTTAAGCCGAAACTAACAATGAGTAACAGCATTAAGTCTAACAAGAGTAGGAAGGATATTCCTGGCTGAGGTGACAGGATATGACAGGGCATGAAGTTGAGAGATGATTTAAGGAGCTGAGATTGGATCAGGGCAATTTCAAGTTGCAAAGTGTCTGACTGTGTGTCACATGTACGGTGTGGCAATCATGAGAGTGGAGGGGATAGGAGGAGAGAAACTCAGAGAGAAAAGGACCAGGTTATAAATAGTGTTCTGGGCCATATTAAGAATTTTGGGTGTTACCCAGGGAGGAGTATTTGAAGGGTTTAAATGGAGTACATATTAGCATTGAATAATTAAAAAAAAACATAGTGATAATTATGTTACTTGCTAACACTTTTATTTGCACTGCCACAAAACATAATGTTGCAGTATTTATCTATAATGTTTAATAGTAAGTGCTGATAGGGGTGTTTTCCTAACTGTAAAGATTTCATAGCCAAGAACTGCCTCTTTGCTAATTAATGTGTGATAAGACAACTATATGCCCTCAAGGAAATGTTTGATAATACCTCCAAATAGAAGCAAAGAAAATGATATCTTGCAGTTTGCCATCCAGTATCCTCCATCCATGGGACTCTCCAGTACTTTGCCTGGAAAGTCCCATGGATGGAGGAGCCTGGTAGGCTGCAGTCCATGGGGTCACTAAAAATTGGACATGACTTCACTTTCACTTTCACTTTCCTGCATTGGAGAAGGAAATGGCAAGCCACTCCAGTGTTCTTGCCTGGAGAATCCCAGGGATGGGGGAGCCTGGTGGGCTGCGGTCTATGGGGTCGCACAGAGTTGGACACGACTGAAGCGACTTAGCAGCAGCAGTGGTAGACTATCTCTGGACTTTGTTATGTATTCAACAGATTTATGAAATACTTACCATGTACCCAATCCAGTGCCAGGAACCATTTATAAAAAGATAAGTAAGAATTCCTGATCTCAAGCAGCTTACAATTTAGTAGGGAGACCAAGAGGGTAAATAGATAATCAAGATGAATGAAGAATCATCATTATGGTAAGAGTTGTATGTTGAAGGAATGATGGGAGGATAGACAAGACAGAGGTCAGAATCACCTTGTTCTAAATGCCAGGACTGGACCAGGAAAGACCTTTTAGAGAAAGTGCCTTTGAATTGATCTTGAACGCTAAGCACCTGTTCATGATGTTGATGTGGGAACACAGTTCTTTAGGGACTGTAGTATATTAAGGGTGAAGGTGGCAGGACCTCAATGAATTTAGGAACTCTGGAAAGCTACCAAGTTCAGTTATACAGCTGATGTGCAGTACCACCCTGGAGGGTATGACTCACATCCAAGTCTGTGAGAATGCCACTCCTCCTCCCGAAAAAAATTCATGCCAGTGAAGCTGTTCAGTATACAAACTATACAACTTTACATGGCCATCATGCATATCAATTTAATGTTAGTGTGTTATATAATTAAGTGATTAACTGTGAAATAGGAATAACAACAGCTAGCTCATAAGTTGGAGTGAAAATTAAATGAGTCAATATATAGAAGCAATATTATAAATGCTAGATCAGTTCAGTTCAGTCACTCAGTTGTGTCCAACTCTTTACAACCGCATGGACTGCAGCACACCAGGCTTCCCTGTCCATCACCAACTCCTGGAGCTTGCTCAAACTCATGTCCATCAAGTTGGTGATGCCATCCAACCATCTCATCCTCTGTCATCCCCTTCTCCTTCTGCCTTCAATCTTTCCCAGCATCAGAGTATTTTCCAAGGAGTCAGTTCTTAGCAATATGTGGCCCAAGTATTGGAGTTTCAGCTTCAAAGTCAATCTTTTCAATGAATATTGAGGACTGATTTTCATTAGCATTGACTGGTGTGATCTCCTTCCAGTCCAAGGGACTCTCAAGAGTCTTCTCCAACACCACAGTACAAAAGCATCAATTCTTCAGGGCTCAGCTTTCTTTGTGGTCCAACTCTCACATCCATACATGACCACTGGAAAAACCATAGGCTTGACTAGATGCAACTTTGTTGGTAAAGTAATGCCTCTGCTTTTTAATATGCTGTCTAGGTTGGTCATAACTTTCCTTCCAAGGAGCAAGCGTCCTTTAATTTCATGGCTGCAGTCACCATCTGCAGTGATTTGGAGCCCCTCCCACCCCACCCTCCCAAAAAAAGTCTCTCACTGTTTCCATTGTTTCCTATCTATTTGCCATGAAGTGATGCAACTGGATACCATGATGTTCATTTTTTGAATGTTGAGTTTTAAGCCAACTTTTTCACTCTCCTTTTTCACTTTCATCAATAAGCTCTTTAGTTCTTCCTTGCTTTCTACCATAAGGGAGGTGTCATCTGCATATTTGAGGTATTGATATTTCTCCCAGCGATCTTGATTCCAACTTGTGTTCATCCAGCCTGGCATTTTGTATGATGTACTCTGCACGTACGTTACATAAGCAGGGTGACAATATACAGCCTTGACATACTCCTTTCCTAATTTGGAACCTGTCTGTTTTTCCATGTCTGATTCTAACTGTTGCTTCTTTACCCGCATACAGATTGCTCAGGAGGCAGATAAGGTGATCTGGTATTCCCATCTCTTTAAAAATTTTCCACAGTTTGTTGTGATCCAAAATCAAAGGATTTGGTGCAGTCAATAAAGCAGAAGTAGATGTTTTTCTGGAACTCTTTTGCTTTTTTGATGGTTCAACAGAGGTTGGCAATTTGATCTCTGGTTCCTCTGCCTTTTCTAAATCCAGCTTGAACATCTGGAAGTTCATGGTTCATGTCCTGTTGAAGCCTGGCTTGGAGGATTTTGAGCATTACTTTGCTAGCATGTGAGATGAGTGTAAGTATGCGGTAGTTTGAACATTCTTTGGCATTGCCTTTTTTTTGGGACTGGAATGAAAATTAATCTTTTCCAGTCCTGTGGCCGTTGCTTAGTTTTCCAGATTTGCTGGCATATTGAGTGCATCACTTTCACAGCATCATCTTTTAGGATTTGAAATAGCTCAACTGGAATTTATCCTTTATTGTTCCCATCTATTTCATGCAAAGATGGGCACAATAAAGGATAAATGCTATATAAATATCAGTTATTATCTATCCCCATATAGATATTTAAACATATTTAAATATTTAAATATATTATACATAAAATTCAACTTTAGTTTTTGAAAATATGTCTTCTAGGTTTATGCTTTATCCAGTTCAATATTATAAATTTATTCTCCTATATTTCTAATTTTTTTCATGTATATCAATTCTGTCTAAGAGGTGTGCATAAATACATAGATATGTGAAAAAAGTATGGTAGAGATGGCTCTTACAGATTGGCACTGAGAATTTTTTAAACTTTATTTTGCATTGGGGTATAGCTGATGAACAATGTTGTGACAGCTTCATGTGAACAGCAAAGGGACTCAACCATACGTATACATGTATCCATTCTCCCATAAACTCTGCTTCCATCCAGGCTGCCACACAATATGGAGCAGAGCTCCATGTGCTATTATACAGTCGGTTATCCACTTTAAATATAGCAGTTGGTCCTTGTTGGTTATCCATTTTAAATACAGCAGTGTGTCATGTCCATCCTAAACTCCCTAACTATCCTTTATCCCCATCCTTACCCCCTGCAAATGGTAAGTTCATTATTGAAGTCGGTTTCTGTTTTGTAATTTCATTTGTATCATTTCTCTTTAGATTGGCCCCAATATTTTTTTACTCCAGTAGCTGAGACTCATCAGCTCAAAATCTCACCAGCACCAAATTTTTACACATCCAATTGTTTCAAACCTAACCCCAGTGAGCAGATTTTAGCCATTTAATGGTGGTTTGCTTTGCAGACCCCACAAAACTGCACCCACCTCTGTGAGACATAAATAAGACAAACCGCAGAGCTACAGGACATGAAACCATGCAGTCCTTCAGCTTAGTGAGACCCCCAGTGCTGCTCAGCAATATTATGTTGGCAAACCACTCTCCCACTTCTCCTTCCAGAAAGTTCCCCTGCCCTCCTGCCTTCTTGAGCTGTGACTTTACATCACTACCTCAGGAAAATCTCATGCTGGTAGGAACACTCCCTCCTGCAAATCTAGTCAAAGCACTGCCCCGAGTAATGTTGTATGCTTCTACAGGTTTCTCTGGTGACTCAGATGGTAAAGAATCCACCCGCAATGTTGGAGACCTGGGTTTTTGATTCCTGGGTTGGGAAGATCCCCTGGAGGAGGGCATGACAACCATCTCCAGTATTCTTGCCTGGAAAATTCCATGAACAGAGGAGCCTGGTGGGCTGCAGTCCATGGGGTCACAAAGAGTTGTACATGACTGAGCAGCTGAGCACAGCACAGCACCACTTCCTAGTCTTATCTTTCTTTGACCTCCCCTTAAATCTCTTCAACTCTCTACAGGATCTAATATTTTAAAATTTAATTTGAATAGCCAGTTTCCCAATGATATATATTGAGAAGTTTATACTTTCTACAATAATTTTGATTTCCAAATACTTATTGTTCTATTTCAGAACTTTTAAATCTGTTCCAGTGATCAAGTTATCTGTGTTTGTACCAGTATCCCACTGCTGAAAATATTATTTTGATAGCTGGTAGTATAGGTTTTTGCCAGTTATTATTAAATTTCTCTTGCTTTTCACTTTATTCTATAAGTCCTATTTTTAAATTGACATGTCTTATGCAATGATACAGATCCCATGGGATTTTGGGTTTGTGAAAAATTTTATAAGTTACTAGGTTGGAGGTAATATCTCTATAACATTGAATCTCCACAATAGGAATAATTCATGTATTTCCACTTACTTGGGTCTTCTTTAATGTTCTCCATTTATGTCTTACAGATTTCTGCATATGGGTCTTTATTTTAAATAAGCTTATATTACATGCTTTATAGATTTTGTTATTTTGCAAGCTGGACATTTTTATATATTCTCTGATTTTATATGTTCTCTGATTATTGCTGAGGTACACAAAATTATAACTTTTTGAATGATTATTTTGTACCTTACTACCTTATCCAGCTTTATTAGTTCTAAGTTTTTTATTTGCCTGGTTTGATGTAAGCAAGTATTCTTGTCATATTTTAGTGGAACTGACTGCTTGTGGTGACTCATTGTAAAGTATGATGTTTTGATGAGGTTCTTTAATTACCGTTTTATCAAGTTAAAGAAGATTCCTTATTTCATAACCCCACTAAGATTTTTTTTTCTATTTTACATAGAGTTTTTATCTATAGTAAAAATACTTGGTTTTCTACTTATTTGTTGTTTTAACTATCCTTTTTTTATTTGGGTTTATTTTTATTTTTAGTGTCAGAATTAGTAGTTGGTATGGCACCCCACTCCAGTATTCTTGCCTAGAAAATCCCATGGACGGAAGAGCCTGGTAGGCTGCAGTCCATGGGGTCGCTAAGAGTCGGACACGACTGAGCGACTTCACTTTCACTTTTCACTTTCCTGCATTGGAGAAGGAAATGGCAACCCACTCCAGTGTTCTTGCCTGGAGAATCCCAGGGACGGGGGAGCCTGGTGGGCTGCCGTCTCTGGGGTCACACAGAGTTGGACACGACTGAAGCGACTTAGCAGCAGCAGCAGGATAAAATGAATAGGAAACCTAGGAAATAGTAGAGTTTGGAAAATTTGATTTTGTTTTCCTCTTAAAAATATTTTACCCAGGTGTTTAGGATGCAGCAGGATGTGACTGTATGACTACTTTAAAATTTCTTCTGTGGTTCTTAGCCTGTTTTGGTTTCCTAAAGTTTTGAGTCATTTTGTTCCTAAAAAACAAATAATTTAATCTACATCTTCAAATTTAACTATTTAAGTTTGTATATTTATTATAAAATTTGTTCAGTCTATGTCCAAGTTCTCTTTATGTATGCTTTCTTATTGCTAATATTAAATATTTGTGTTTTTTATTGATAATTTCAAATAACTGGCTTTTTATATAATTAAACTTTTCTGAATTTATTTTATTTTCTATATTATTAACAATATTTTAAAATATTCTTCTTTTGTAAATGTTGTCTGTTATTTAAACACATTTCAATATTGTTTTCTACGAATGTGTGTGAAACTGTATCTTTCACTCTGAATTGTTTTACTCACTGCCCTATTTAATATTTTCATATTTTTTTTCATTTTATATGATGACCATATTTAGGTTACATAAATCTACATATGCATATATATGTACATGTAGATATATGCATGTGTGTATATGTTTTATAGACTAATCCTATGCTTGAGAATTTGTACAAATAGTCTTTTTTTATGAATCAACCCTGGTTCATGTGGTCCTCTGTTCTTAAATCTTACCATTTTAGAGTCTTAGCTATGCTGCTGCTGCTGCTGCTAAGTTGCTTCAGTCATGTCCAACTCTTGGTGACCCCATGGACTGTGACCCCTCCGGGCTCCTCTGTCCATGGGATTCTCCAGGCAATAATACTGGAGTGGGTTGTCATTCCCTTCTCCAGGGGATCATCCCAATCCAGGGATCAAACCCAGGTCTCCTGCATTTCCAGGCAGGTTCTTTACCACTAGCTCTACCTGGGAAGCACGCCCTACCCCTTAGCCACACTACTTATAATCAATCCTTTGTCCCCTTTAACATGCATTACTGATTCCATGTGAGTAGTGGAATATTGTTATTGAGAACAAGAGATATGCCAGACACATTTGCCTTTACACAGAGTTAAACACATGGCCAATACTCAGCAAATTATTTGATTTATTGTCATGATTTACTATGGTGTCTCGTATCAGCCTTACCTTCAGGTATTTTATATTTCGCTTCACTTTTTGTTCTTTTGTGGTGGTGGCAGGATGAAATTGACTGGATAATGTAAAGAGCAGGCGTTGGCTTCTGGCCAACCTGAGCCCTATGGAAACGGGCTTTTCCACATCTCTGTTCCTTTTTAATCACAGAAACTTATGTAAAGGTTCAGAGGTCTGGTTCAACAGCCTCTAAAAGGAAATGGCAAGAGGCATTAAAGTTTATCCATTGCACCTAAAAGATCATCTACTGCATGTAACAAGGTGACCTGCATATTGTAGTCACTATGTATTTGTAATTAATTAAAATTTCACTTTAAAATTAGAAAACTGAGCAGGGTAAGTGGAAACTTACCTAACTCTGAAATCCATTTTTTTTTTCCTATAGGATATTGCCATCTAGATCAATTCTGCTGAACATACTAATGAAAAGCTCTCCTTCAGAAATATGTAAGGATTATGATTGAACTGATAAATCCTAGATTGATCAACCTAGAGAGATCAGAAACACGTGCTGAAAGAGATATTGTTTATTATTATTGCATTCACTGTCCTGCTTTCTCCTGGACATTCCTATTCTTTAAAAGGGAATGAGAGATGACTAAAATCAAGGTCATTCCCTGCGTCAGGGTTTTAGACGGCTTCCCTGGTCGCCCAGCAGTAAAGAAACTGCCTCTGCAATACAGGAGATGCGGGTCTGATCCCTGGGTCAGAAGACCCCTTGGAGGAGGGCAGGGCAACCTACTCAAGTATTCTTGTCTGGATAATTCCATGGACAAGAGGAGCCTGGCAGGCTACAGTCCACAGGGTCACAAAGAGTGGGGCATGACTGAGGCTACTGAACACACAGTATTTAAAGGGGCAAAATAACTGTGCAATTGGAATCTGAGTGGTAGCAACTTGAGGAGCCAGCTGCTCTTTCTATCTTCACTCCTTCAATGACTCTGAAACATACTTTTATTGCAAACCCTTTGATGTGGTTTTGGTTTGGTTTGCTTTGTTAGTTTTCTTTCTATTGAGGAGAATTTTACTGCTTTACAGATAATTGTTTTTTCTACACAATATAGATTTTTGTGGTCCTACAACTGTAGAAGACACTGGAGAAAACTGTACTTCTAGGTTTTAGAGAAACTATTTTATTATTTCATACTATGAAACTATTTCATCCTATTTTATTAATGGAGCAGAAAGCTGGAAGTAGTTATTTAGGTCTTAGTTGGGATGATGAAGCAAAAGTAATGTGTGTCAGACTGGGATACATCAAGAGGAGAACCACCTTTGAGATTTCTGAAGGTTCAAGTGCTAAGTAGAAAGAGGTCATGGAATCTCTATTGAGACAAAGACTGCCTAAGAAATAACAAAGGACTCAATAAGTAAATAAACAGTGAGACACACCTAGGGCCCTGAGTCTCTTGATGATGATTTGAAATGGTTCATAAATGGAAAGTTAACCAGATTATGGAATTTACAAAAAGACACATCAAATAGAAATAATAAAAGAAAAAAAATAGTAAACCAAATATCACTTACAAAGAGGACAATGCAAAGGTTTTTCTAAGAAGAGTGGGATATTTTTTATCTTTTTAATACATTTTATTGAAGTATAGTTAATTTATAATGTTAATTTCTGCTGTACAGCAAGGTGATTCAATTATGCATATATATACATTCTTTTTAATATTCTTTTCCATTATTTTACCATTGAATATAGTTCCCTGTGCTGTATATAGTAGGACCTTGTTTATCTTTTCTCTATCTAGTAGCTTTCATCTGCTAACCCAATGTCACACTCCATCTCCTTCCCCTTGGCAACTACAAGTCTGTTTTCTAGGTTTGTGAGTCTGTCTCTGTTTAGGTGACAGGTTCGTTTGTGTCGTATTTTAGATATAAGTGGCATCATATGGTACTTGTCTTTCTGACTTAGTATGATAATCTCTAGTTGCATTCATGTGGCTGCGAATGATGTACCTTCATCCTTTTTATGGCTGAGTAGTGTTCCACTGGATATACTTAACCACATCTTCTCCATCAATTCATCTGTTGATGGACATTTAGATTGTCTCCATGTCTTGGCTATTGGGAATAGTGCTACTATGAACATAGGGGTGCGTATATCTTTTTGAATTACAGTCTTGTCTGGATCTGTGCCCAGGAGTGGGGTTGTTGGATCATATGGTCATTCTATTTTTAGTTTTCTGAGGAATATCCATACTGTTTTCCATTGTGGCTGCATCAACTTACATTAAAATGGGATATTTGAATGCTAGGAGGATGTGTTGATAAATTGATACTAAAAGGTTAGAGACACTGAAGACAGGTGTTGTTTAATGAGTTTGTTTATAACATTTCAAATATGGAAAAATAAGTAAATAAAATGTGAATGGAGTTTATAATAAATTATGTAGTAATACACCTGCAGGCTTGTATTCCTTGGACAAAAATACTGTGGTTATTTTGACACTTAGGAGATACTTCAGATTGCCTTGGCACCTGGACAATGAGTCCCAGTGGGATTTACTAAACTTCTATACACAGTGTACTCATAGGATATTAATCACAACATGGATTTACTAATGTTTTGAGAGATCCTGATGAGAACTAACTTAATGGTTTTTTCAAATAGCACAGCCTCTTACTGTCATGAATGAGCAAGTTTGGAGTGTCAAGGAAAGCCTTATTAATGTTCACCTTCCTTCACAGCAAGGCTGCTGGTTTTGTCCCATGGCATGCTTCAGTAAGCTGTGGAACTGTGGTCCCAAAGATACATGGATTAGTTGATATATTGCTGAACTGGGACGTTCTACCTAGAGAGTGGCTGTTTTTATTTTATTTTTTTAATTCAGAATGTGAGAAAATTCAGTGGCATTCAGTGAAAATAATTCTTGGTGCCTAGATTTAATATTTTCATCAAGACCTAGAGGAGAGACTATAATATGTGCTCATTACATTTGCTTCTGACACTAAGTTGGTGGTGTCAGGTACAACCTTGAAAAATAGCTTGGCAATGCAGCTGCCCTAGGGAGCTGCAGAAAGTTTAAAGATAGTTGTTTGCAAAAGAAAAGGAACCTGAATAGACAAGCTAAAGAGTAATTGGCTCTAGGGATACAGTCAAAATAAATAATAGGACTCTAATTCATTATATTCTGACTATAGATCAGAGCTGTAGCACTGGACTTTTAAAAACACACACTGATTTTTAAAAATGTATTCAGCACATATTATTCAAGTGAGAAACTGCTGGTGAGAAGCACTGTTAGTACAGCCCCTGGGGTTCAGGGGCTGTGTTCAGGCTGCTGCTGTTGCATCCTGAGCCCCTAGAGCAATGCCTGGTGCAGAGTCCTGCCTGGCAGTAGGAACACAGAGAATGAAACATTGCCCTGTACTCTAAGGGCAGAACTCCTTCAGAAAGAGGGAAGAACTTGGTCCTAGAGTCTAGTGGAAAACACAAGAGTATTCAAGTGCAAGAGGCTGAAACTCCAGTTTGATTCTTCGTTTTCTGGGTTCTAACACATAGGCTATGCAAACTCATCTCTGTGTTTCAGAAACTTTTAAAAATAGGGCTAATACACTCTACTTTCATGATGTTATAAGAAATTTAGATAAATGACAGATAATTTTGAATCTTTCCTCTCATTTTACCTCCTTGAAATATAGAATGTTGTTGGCTCTCAAGTGAAGATTAAAACACCTGAGGTGAACCTTTCTTTCCTTTTGCTTTTGGGTTGGAGATGTTTATTTATTAATACCAGATTTGAACTATGCTCCATTAATGTAGAAGGCAGGATTCTGGGTCCTCATATGAAAAGAAAGTAGATTATATATATATATATATATATATATATATATATTTCCCCCCCTCTAGAGAATTAATCTATGAGAAGATGCTGCAGGAATAAGAATTTAATAGCATAGCATTGAAGAGAAATATGTTCTTCATGATAAAATGGTTTATGCATTTTAAATTGAGTTTATAGAAATTAAAAATTAAATAACATGGCTACATCATCTAGATTCCTAATCTTCTAAAACTGGGTAAAAATATGCATGTAATTTTTACATGTCAATGTCAGAAATCACTGGTGAAATGGAGATTAATAGTTCCTTAGCTGTAATATCAGCATTTCACAGAGCTTTCATCTGTGTAGTTGCAATATAGAATTCTCATTTCACAGAATATACTGGGGTATAGTTTTGCAAGCCCTGAAACTTATTTTTTATCACCCAAAATGTCTCTGAAAAATATACCAAGGGTGGTCAGTATTCAATATATGGTCTAAGTGTTTCTTGATTGTTGGAAAATTTATTAAATTATGTTTTTGTTCTAATCATTTTACCCCATAACTTGTATTTGTTAGGAAAGGGCAGTTAGCAGAGTACTGAGACTCATCAAGCTTTCAGTTGGTTGCATATGTAGCTAATGCCCTTCCCAGCATGTTATGGGCTGGGATGCAGTGGCTTGAGGTCCATGTCACATCTGCTATGTCTTCTCCAAGCTTCCTTCCAGATGCAAGATGAGAGTAAACATCAACCAAATGCTGAAGTTATGAATGCAACTCCGTGATGATTTGGATTAAAGTGCAATCTGATACCCTTAACACTTGGAAAATTATAAAGTATCTTTAAAATAAGCATACAGAAGTATGTATTCTATAGTGTGCCTTTCTATAATATTTGAGAGAGAAGAGGTTGGCCCTTCTGTCAGTTAAGCCCCTAATGATTTCTGTAATGATAGAGTGCGAAAGGAAAGCTCTGAAAAACATAAGTAAGACAGCATAGGGCAGAGCTTTTAAAAAATATGCTTGTTTCCTCCTTACACACAGGCTCTGCTGCTTTTCTTGCCCTGTCCTTTCCTTTACCCTTACCTGATCCATACCTTTGCATAAAGGTATGAATATTATAGATGATGTTATTTGAAAAATGCCCTGTTTTTAAGGAATCTTAGCAACTGAAGGAGAAAGAGGGGTGTGGCTTCCACAACACTGGAGTTCTGAACCAGCTCTTTGGTTTTCCAAAGAATGGCCCATCCCATAAAGTAAGAACATAGCCTGTGGCATGCATTGCCCACAGGAGTTCAGGGAACTTATCTTCTATATTTCACTATTAGTACAGAAATATCAACATGAAAACACTTTTTTTTTCCCCATCTGCAGACTCTGAGTTAAGAGGACTGTGGAATAGCAAATTGCCAGGTTTACACTGGTAGTTCCCCCCAACCCTCCAAAACTTAATGACAATAAAAGTAATGAGGAATGTATAATTATCGACAAAATGCTCAATAAGCAACACTTTTTTTTTTCATTTTGCCTGCTCTTAAGTAGAATTTAAGCTATTTCTCTTCAGTATAACTCCTGATAGAAATAATTAAAGGCTATGCTGCTGCTGCTGCTGCTAAGTCGCTTCAGTCGTGTCCGACTCTGTGCGACCCCATAGATGGCAGCCCACCAGGCTCCCCCGTCCCTGGCTATATATATAAATCCTGGGCTTCTTGCCATTTGAGTAAGCGATACAGAAGTATTCTAGAGAGATGTCAATTTTCTATCAAGTTCTGTTACTCCACAGCCCTGTTAAGAATTCCAAGTCTTTTGTGTTATTCCCCAAGCAGTGACTTTGCCACAGTGTAAAGTATGATGGTCTTATCCAAGGTTTCATTTGTACTCCCTAAAGTTACACAGTCTAATAAGATAGTATAATTTGAATTTCTGTAAAGACCTCATTTCTATTTATTAAATATGAACTTCCAAAGGACATCACAGAAATCAGATCTCATCTTCATTTTCTGAAAATGTTTAACGTTTCTTCTACTGTCAGAAAATACTTCATTCTCTGTAAATCATACAGCCTCTTACAGGGCAGAGCCTACATTGTTTTTATTGTAAAATACTTATCCATAGAAGGAGGGACAAGGAAAATGCTAGATATCCTGGTTCTTGGTGGGGAGTTAGAAAATTTTTATAAGAATTCCCATATTCTCTGGTTGAGACACATGCATTTGTCATAAAAGTTTGGGATGCTGTGGTAACAGATGGCCCCCACATCCTCATGTCTTACAGCATCAAAGGTTTGTCATTTGTTCCATTGTCAGGCATGTCTGGCTTTGCTCCGTGTCATCTTCATTTCAGGATTCAGAGTTATGCAGCAATTTCTAATTAGAATAGTGTCAGTCATCATGTCACAAAGAAGAGAGGCCAAGTTTAAACTTCTAAGTGACACATCTTTTCCACTTATATTTCATTAACCAAAGCAAGACATATGGCTAAACCCAAGGATAATGGAGCAGAAAAGTTTAATTCTCCCATGGGAAGGAACAAACTCTGCCATCAATTGTTTTAATACTAGCTGTAAGACAGGCATTACACTAGGCATTAACAGACATTAATTCTAATATTTGTAATAATCAGAGTATAGGGATTTGTAATCCTTACTTTGCCAGGAGTGGAGAAAAGCTCATCATTTTGCCTAGGTTCATACATTTAGTGGAAGAGCCTAATTAGATCCAGATCTGTCTGAGTCACATCTCATATAGTGTACTCTCCTTGAAGAGGAACAAAGAGGGGGAAAACCCTTCAGTCTCAAAACCAATGAGGAAAGAATGCAGCTCTTGAAACTATATAATCCACATTTTTCCAAACATAGAAATTATTCTCAGTAAAATTATCTCAGAGAGGAAATTAAGTGCATTAATAAGGGTATTAATTGTGTGTGTGGGCTTGCATGCATACACTCAGTCTTGTCGGACTCTTTTGCGACCCTATGGACTGTAGCCCTCCAGGCTCTTCTGTCCATGGGATTCTCCAGGCAAGAATGCTGGAGCAAGGTGCCATTTCCTCCTCCAAGGGATATTCCCAACCCATGAATGGAACCCCCACCTCTTGTGTCTCCTGCATTGGCAGGTGGATTCTTTACCACTAGCACCACCTGGGAAGCTCATACAAACCCACAAATTTAAGCAGATGAACACAACAAAATTGGTTTTCTCATTCATGTAACTGGTTGGTTTGTGTTTTCTATTTCCTTTCTCTAAATGCAAACTATAATAGTAAATATACATGTTTTTTGTCAGGAAATCTGTTTAATGATCTTCCATATCAGGTAATCAGATGCTTTACTAGATATTTCTAGGGATATAAAACCAAGTATGATACATTGTCTGCCTCCAAAATGATGTCATGGACTTCTCCCATTTGAATGCTTGAATCTCATCCCACAGCTGAGCCAGTAGCTGTAAGAACCTATGTCCTCACATGTGAAATGGAAACAATGACATACCTGTCTGGCAAATATAATATGGGATTAAAATTATGTAGTGATCATAATGCCTTTGTGAAAAAGCAAATCAAGCGGATTGAGTGTCCCTCTTCCACAACCTGTAGAAACTAGTTTATACAAATGTTTCTGAGCACAAAGTGAAAATACAAGGAAAGCTCCATTAATATAATCATGACAATATATAAAATGCCTAACTTCTAAAACTTTAGAGATAAAGGCCATCAGTAATTTTCTCATTATTTTTACCTAATTCCTTAAATTTTTTGTATGTTTTAATTAATATTTTATTTAAAGGTATATTACATGGCTTATCAATTTAGAATACTTCAGAGAATTAAAAATTCAATTAAGCACATAATACAAAAGTGTTAACAGTAAATTTAAAATACTAGTTTAAGCTCTAAATTTTCCATCTCTGTCACCATATGGGAAAACATCACCTGTGCTCACAATAAATTTTTAAAATTGAAGTACTTATAGTTGTATAATGTGTTAATTTCTTCTATGCAGCAAAGTTATTCCATTAGACATTTTTGGTTTTCACAGGATATTTAATATAGTTCCCTATTCTATATCAGATCAGATCAGTCGCTCAGTCGTGTCCAACTCTTTGCGACCCCATGAATCGCAGCACGCCAGGCCTCCCTGTCCATCACCAACTCCCGGAGTTCACTCAGACTCAGGTCCATTGAGTCAGTGATGCCATCCAGCCATCTCATCCTCTGTCGTCCCCTTCTCCTCCTGCCCCCATTCCCTCCCAGCATCAGAGTCTTTTCCAATGAGTCAACTCTTCGCATGAGGTGGCCAAAGTACTGGAGTTTCAGCTTCAGCATCATTCCCTCCAAAGAAATCCCAGGGCTGATCTCCTTCAGAATGGACTGGTTGGATCTCCTTGCAGTCCAAGGGACTCTCAGGTCTTATTGTTATCCATTTTATATATAATAGTTTGCATCTACTAATCCCGAACTCCCACTCCATCCCTCTCCCACCCCGTCCACCGCAGCAACCACAAGTGTGGTGTCTGTGTCTATGAGTCTGTTTCTGTTTCAAGATAAGTTCATTAGTGTCATATTTTAGACTCCACAGATAAGTGATATCACACGGGATTTGTCTTTCTCTTTCTCTTTCTGACTTACTTCACTTTTAATAATCTCTAGGTTCATCCACATTTCTACAAATGGCATCACTTCATTATTTTTATAGGTGAGTAGTATTTCACTGTATATACGTACTACATCTTCTTTAGTCACTCCTCTGTTGATGGTGATCTGTTGCTTTCATAGCTTGTTTATTGTAAATAGTGCTGCAGTGAACACTGGGGTACATGTATCTTTCTGAATTACAGTTTTGTCTGAGTATATGCCCAGGATTGGGATTGCTGGATCATATGGTAGCTCTATTTTTATTTTGTTAAGGTACCTCTATACTATTCTCCATAGTGGTTGTACCAATTTACAGTCCCACCAACAGTGTAGGAGGGTTTGCTTTCACTATACCCTCTCCAGCATTTATCATTTGTATACTTTTTTCCCATTTTTAATTGGTGGATAATTATTTAACAATGCTGTGTTGGTTTTGCCATATAACGTGAATCAACCATAAGTATGTATGTGTGTGTGTGTGTGTGTGTGTGTGTGTGTGTATCCCCCCTCCCTCTTGAACCTTCCTCCTACCCCCTCATCCTACTCCCTCGGGGTTGTCACAGAATGCTGGGCTGGGCTGCCCGTGTTGTTCAGCAGCTTCCCACTAGCTTTCTGTTTGACAGATGGTGGTATATGTATGCCAAAGCTTCACTCTTGGTTTGTCCACCTGCTGTGTCCACAGAGCATCCTCTTCATCTGTGTTTCTGTTCCTGCCATGCAGAAAGATTCATCAGTATCATTTTTTTAGATTCCGTATATATGCATTGACATGTTTTTTTTTTTCCTGACTTCACTCTATATGACTTAACTTCACTCTATATGACTTAACTTCACTCTATATGACCACTCTATATAACTTCACTCTATATATGCATTGACGTGATTTTTTTTTTTTCCTGACTTAACTTCACTCTATATGACCAGGTTAATCCACCTCATTTCAACAGACTCAAATTTGTTCCCTTTTATGGTTGAGTAATATTCCATTGTCTATATGTACCTCAACGTCTTTACCCATTCATCTGTCAATGGGCATCTATCGTTCATGTTTTGATGATGGCCATTCTGACTAGTGTGAGGTGGCTTCTCATTATAGTTTTGATTTGCATTTTTATAATAATTGGCAATGCTGAATATCTTTTTCATGCATCTTCTTTGGAGACATGTCTGTTTAGTTTTTCTGCCCATTTTTCAACTGGGTGTTTGTTGTTGTTGAGCTGTATGAGCTGTTTGAAGATTAAGACCTTGTCAGCCACATTGTTTGCAAATATTCCATAGGTAGTCTTTTCATTCTGTTTATACTTTCATTTGCTGTGCAAAAGCTTTTAAGTTTAATTGCACCCTATTTGCTATTTTTGCTTTTATTTATATTGCCTTAGAAAACTGCCCTAAGAAAACACTGGTATGATTTATGTCAGAGAATGTTTTCCTGTGTTCTCTTCCAGGAGTTTTTGGTGTCCTATCTTATGTTTAAGTCTATAAGTCATTTTGAGTTTCTTTCTTTATTTCTTTCTTGTATGGTGTGAGAGTGCGTTCTAATTTCATTGATTTACAACGTTCCCATAGTCCCTTGGAGAAGAGACTTTCTCCCGTTGTGTATTCTTGCCTTCTTTGTTGAAGATTAGTTGACTGTAGGAGTGTGGGTTTATTTCTGAGCTCTCGATTCTGTTCCATCAATCCATGTGATGGTTTTTGTGCCAGCACCACACTGTTTTGATCACTGTGCGTGCATGCTAAGTCACTTCAGTCGTGTCTGACTTTTTGCGACCCTATGGACTATAGCCTGCCAGGCTTCTCAGTCCATGAGATTCTCCTGGCAAGAATACTGGAGTGGGTTGCCACGCCCTCCTCCAGGGGATCTCCCCCACCCAGGAATCGAACCGATGTCTCTTGAATCTCCTGTATTGGTAGGCAGTTTCTTTACCACTAGTACCACATGGGAAGCCCTTTGATTACTGTAGCTTTGTAATATAATCTGACATCTGGGAGGGTTATGTCTCCTGCTTTATTCTTTTTCCTCAGGATTGCTTTAGCAATTCTGGGTCTTTCATGTTTCCATATAAACTTTAGGATGATTTGTTCTAGTTCTGTGGAAAATGCCATGGGTAATTTGATAGGGATCACATTAAATCCATAGATTGCTTTAGGTAGTATGGCCATATAAACAACATTGATTGTTCCAATCCAAGAACATGGGATATCTTTCCATTTCTTTGTAATTCCCTAACTGCCTAATCTCTTTCCTCTACCCAATTAAGAAATCAATTAGGACCTTAGAAATGGTAGTTTACTGTCCTAATTTCAATCAGCCCACAGCTAACACGAGGAAAGGGTATTTGAGTTACCTTTCTCTAGGAAAACAGAGCATTTTATTAGGCCTATGAAAAGTTATGACCAACCTAGACAGCATATTCAAAAGTAGAGACATTACTTTGCCAACAAAGGTCCGTTTAGTCAAGGCTATGGTTTTTCCAGTGGTCATGTATGAATGTGAGAGTTGGACTGCGAATAAAACTGAGCACTGAAGAATTGATGCTTTTGAACTGTGGTGTTGGAGAAGACTCTCGAGAGTCTCTTGGACTGCAAGGAGATCCAACCAGTCCATTCTAAAGGAGATCAGTCCTGGGTATTCTTTGGATGGACTGATGCTAAAGCTGAAACTCCAATACTTTGGCCACCTCATGCGAAGAGTTGACTCATTGGAAAAGACTCTGATGCTGGGAGGGATTGGGGGCAGGAGGAGAAGAGGACGACAGAGGATGAGATGGCTGGATGGCATCACTGACTCGATGGACGTGAGTCTGAGTGAACTGTGGGAGTTGGTGATGGACAGGGAGGCCTGGCGTGCTGGGATTCATGGGGTCGCAAAGAGTCGAACACGACTGAGCGACTGAACTGAAAGGTGAAAGTTTTCCCTCAGTACCTACAGCAGGACTGATGGTAAAAGGAACCCAGAGCATGAGCTACACAAAGTAAAGGACTTGTCCAAACCTGATTCTCAAACTTAAGCATGCCCCTAAGTCCCCTGCAGCACTCGCTAAAACACAGGTTTCTGGGCCTCACTTCAAAAATTATTACTTAATGGATCTGAGAGTGGAGAAGTGCTGACATTTATATTTATAATAATTCCCATGTGATGCTGATGCTGCTGGTTCAGGGACCACATTTTGAGAATCACAGAACTGAAAGCATTGATACTCAGCCCTAGCTATTCATCTGTGTCAACCTGCTGATAGACAGCTAGATTTGTTAATATCCCAACAAGTACAGGCTTCCGGAGAGGGCAATCTATTTGTTAATCTTTTTTATTAGTACCTGGGGCTTGAATCAGGAATCTGGCCAAGAATTCTCTTGTAACACACTTCCTCCCTGTGACTTTTCAGTGTGTCAACAAAGACTCTCTGAGTTCGTAATTACCCTTGCTCTCTGGGACCCAGGAGGCTATCTGGTCAAAGCATTGAGAGATGCAAGATAAGCCACATCCAGTTGCCTTTCCTTTCGGCACTTGGCTCTGCCACTTAACACCCATACGACTGGAACAAACTAGCTTTCATCTCTTAAAGTATAAGTAACACCTTACATGTTTATGTGAACAAACAGAAGGTCGGAGTGAAAAGTGGGAGCACAATAAATGTTCTATATTGCTTATACTCCCTGAATTGTTGCTTTCCCCTTTTTCTTCCCTTCCTTTATTCCTGTCTTTCTTCCTTTACTCCCTGCCACACTTTCAGTGTGAAAAAAAAACAACAAACAAGAGGGAGATTCCCCCCTTTTCCTACCTCTCCCAGATGGTTCTACAAGGCCTTCTTTTTGCCCACATCTTGTTTTCCGTCTCTGGAGTCTGACCGCACTTAAAGACCCCAGACTTCACATGTCCCAGCATACACTAGTAAGATGACCCTGTGAGGCAACATAGAACATGTTCTGAAACATAGTTTTATGAACTATGTTTTATGTACATTCTCAGTATTACCTGCACTGTCTCTAATTCTTTCCTTGTAATGCAGCACTGTCATAATTATGGCATAAGTTACATAAAAGCACAAAAACACAACTTAGAAACATCCCAAAGAACTGAATGTTTTAAAAATGCACATGTCTGGCTACTCGTGTGATGAGGTCATGTATTAAAATATGAAAAATAGGGACCCATTTAATAACGCTGGCATCAGGGATAAGACAGCCTATCTTCTAAGTTCTCTCTTCTGTATCAAGTCTTCTCAGCTGTAGACCTTGCATTTAAGCAGATGTGCCTCGCCACACTGCACTGAGACTGGGAACTAATGGACCTGATTCTCATTGGGGTCTCAATAATTCTGGTATTCAAATAAATGAATTACTGCCTTCCAAGGAGAGTTGTCATGTTGTTGTTGAACTTTAGAGGGCAGTAGAGGAACTGTATGAAGAATCCCTAGCTGACCAGGAAAAACATTTTGCTTTCCCGTGTTACTTCTATGAAGCTTTATCTTTATAAGAAAAGTAAAGGATTATATTTTAAAATGTGCTTGTAGTCTATTTTTTTAAAGAAGAGACTGAATTGTAGTATATTTCATATATGAGACATTTATTTTCTCTGAAAAAATTATTGTGAAAAAATTCAAAACATTTTAAAAAGGAATTATTGACTATAACAAAATGATATAGAGTTTATTTTTAAAATGTTTTATTCTGTGCATATTTTACAATATAAGTTTAGTAGGACAAAAATAGTTTTGAAAACTGGTGGCTGTGTGTAAAGAGTTAATATTGAACAATGTGTTCAAAAATATGAATTTCAAAGGTAATAAGAAAACTATTTTGCTTTAAGAATTTAAAAACGTTAAACACCTTAAACAGGACTTACTTTTTTTGGTTGGAAAGTTAGAGTTCACTTAACTAAATCAAATTTTGTCCAAACCTTGAGACTCACAATATCTGAATTCAGCCATCATACAGTTGAAAGCAAAATTATTTAAAAAGCACTTTCCAAGGTCTTTCTTAAGCCAGAAATGATGCTCAGCCTGGATTTCCTTTTGCTTTCTGGTGACCCCAGATCCACAGGCACACAGCCACCACTGTGATTCCAGTTCCCATAAAGAGGGACACTGTTAGGTGTGAAGAGCCACATTCACAACCTAGACAGTTCCAGGTATGAATCACTGCAAGTCTCCGATGCAGGAGAACAAGAATGCACTGTGTGGGATGAGTGGTCAAGGCAGAGCCTACCGAGCTTTCTCTTGATCTGTGATGTTTCCTTTGGGGATTGGGTCTTTCTTGCCCTCTCTGCACTGGTGACAGCGGGTTTGCTCAGAGCTAGTGTGCTTGCAGTGGAAGCCCAGAGCTTGCACTTTGCAATAGGCTTGTTCCTTGTTTGCCCAGATTATATCCCATTGCTACACAAGAGTGTAAGCTCAGGACTTGCTCGCACACTTGGCCTTTCTGATGTTTATTGTCCTTCCTGCTGCTGCTCCTAAGTCGCTTCAGTTGTGTCCCACTCTGTGTGACCCCATAGACGGAAGCCCACCAGGCTCCCCCGTCCCTAGGATTCTCCAGGCAAGAACCCTGGAGTGGGTTGCCATTTCCTTCTCCAATGCATGAAAGTGAAAAGTGAAAGTGAAGTCACTCAGTTGTCTCCGACTCTGTGAGACCCCATAGATGGCAGCCCACCAGGCTCCCCTGTCCCTGGGATTCTCCAGGCAAGAACACTGGAGTGGGTTGCCATTTCCTTCTCCAATGAGTGAAAGTGAAAAGTGAAAGGGAAGTCGCTCAGTTGTGTCCGACTCTAGCGACCCCATGGACTGCAGCCTACCAGGCTCTGCCATATTGTCCTTCCTAGTACATTTTAATGGTTTTAGTAACTGATAATCCTTGTCTTCTGGCTTTCTTGTCCTTTTTGGCTGTTCATCTTGGAATCTATCTTCTCTACCTCTTTAGAACCTGGGTTTAAGAAATCAGGCATGTGATTATGTAGCCCTGTACTTTCTCCAGTAAACTAACTGGAAGCTCATCAATCTGTCCTATTCATAACTCTCACAGGGAATCCTCTGGAGCAGATTTTCTGGGTTTGTTACCATCAGTACCATCTGTAAAAATAGCAGGATCTTTCCAGATCTGCTGATGCTACCCAAGCCTCTCTGCCCACGCAGATATCAGGAGGTTTCCTAAAGTTTTATGTCTCTCGTTTGTCAGTATGGCCACACCCTCAGTGACCCTGAGCCACCTAGCTTTCAGAATATGACCTGACCAGTGTAGCGTGCCCATTTGACACAACAAAGTGGAAGAGGTCCTCAGAAACGTCAAAAATTCATCACAGTGGTCTTCTAATTTTCAAAAAATGCCATGCTTCTTTTATTCAAAAATCATAGTAATTATAACACAGAAGGATTCCAGGAGTCCCAAAATTTCAATTCCAAAATTTTCTTTTAAAAAAAAATTCTATTGAAATATAGCTGATTTATAATGTGTAAGTTTTAGGTGTACAGCTGCGGTGATAAGTCGCTTCAGTCGTGTCCGACTCTGTGCGACCCTGTGGACTGTAGCCCGCCAGGCTGCTCTGTCCATGGAATTCTCCGGGCAAGAATACTGGAGTGGGTTGCCATTCCCTTCTTCAGGGGGATCTTCCTGACCCAGGGATCAAACCAGCATGTCTTATGTCTAACCTGCGTTGGCAGGCGGGTTCTTTACCACTAGCGCCACCTGCTGTACACCTGGAAGTGTACAGCAAAGTGATTCAATTATTTATGTGTAATCTTTTTCATTATAGCTTATTAGATTCTTTTTTAGATTCCTTAGATTCTTTTTCATTATAAGTTATTACAAGTACTGAATACAGTTCTCTGTGATTACAGTAGTCCTTGTTGGTTATCTATTTTATATATGGTAGTGTGTATATTTTAATCTCGAGAAGGAAATGGCAACCCACTCCAGTATTCTTGCCTGAGAAATCCCATGGACAGAGGAGGCTACAGTCAGTCCCTGGGGTCACAAAGAGTCAGACACGAATTAGCGACTATACAACAACCACATATTTTAATCTCAGACTCCTAATTTATCCCCCCTCTCCCTTTCCCCTTTGGTAACCATACATTTATTTTCTATGTCTATGAGTCTATTTCTGCTTTGTAAATAAGTTCTTGTGTGTCATTTTTTAGATCCACAAATAAGTGACATCATATGATATTTGTCTTTCTCTGACTTCATTTAGAATGATAATTTCGGTCCGTCCATGTTGCTGTAAATGGCAGTCTCAATCCTTTCATGTCTTGGCTAATAGTACTGCATGAACATAAGGGTACGTGTTTCTTTTTGAATTATAGTTTTCAACTTTTCCACATAGGCCCAAGAGTGGAATCACTGGATCATATGATAACTCAATTTTTAGTTGTTTTTAAGGAACCTCCATACTGTTCTCCAAAGTGGATGCACCAATTTTTTAATACATTCCCTCTGACAGTGCAGGAGGGTTCCTTTTCTCCGTACCCTCTCCAACATTTATTATTTGTAAACATTTTGATGGTCATTCCAGCCAGGGACTTCCCTGATGGTCCAGTGGCTGAGACCCCTGTGCTTCCAAGGCAGGGAGCCCAGGTTTGATCCCTAGTTGGGGAACTAAGATCCCACATGCCACAACTAAGACCCAGCACAGCCAAATAGATATTTGGGGGCTTCCCAGGCAGCTCAGATGGTAAAGCGGCTGCCTGCAACGCAGGAGACCCGGGTTTGATCCCTGGGTCAGGAAGATCCACTGAAGAAGGAAATGGCAACCCATTCCAGTACTCTTGCCTGGAAAATTCCATGGATGGAGGCGCCTCACAGGCTACAGTCCATGGGGTTGCAAAGAGTTGGATACGACTGAGTGACTTCACTTTTACTTCTAACCAGTGTGAAGTAATACCGCATTATAGATTTGATTTGCAGTTCTCTAATAATTAGTGATATTGAGCATCTTTTCATGTGCCTGTTGGCCATCTATTTGTCTTCTCTGGAGGATTATCTGTTTAGATCTGCCCATTTTATGATTTATTTTTTTAATTGACCTGTATATGCTGTTTGTATATTTTGGAAATTAATCCCTTGTTGGTCACAATGTTTGCAAATATTTTCTCCAGTTTGTATGTTGTGTTTTCGTTTTATTTATAGTTTCCTTGGTGGCTCAGATGGTAAAGCATCTGCCTACAATGTGGGAGACCCGGGTTCGATCCCTGGGTCAGGAAGATCCCTTGGAGAAGGAAATGGCAACCCACTCCAGTATTCTTGCCTGGAAAATCCCATAGACTGAGGAGACTGGTAGGTTACAATCCATGGGGTCACAAAGAGTTGGACACAACTGAGCGATTTCTCTTTCACTTTACTATGAAAAAGCTCAAGAGTACTGGAGTGGGTTGCCATTGTTTAATTAGGCCACATTTAAAAATTTAAGTTTTAAATTTAAGTTTAATTAGGCCACATTTAAAAATTTTTGTTTTTATTTCTGTTGTTTTGGGAGATGTATCTGAAAAAATATTGCTGTAATTTATGTAAAAGAAAGTTCTACCTATGTTTTCCTCTAGGAGTTTCATAGTACCTGGTCTTGCATTTTTTAATCTAGTTTGAATTTATTTTTGTATGTGGCGTTAGAGAATGTTCTAGTTTTATTCTTTTATATGTAGCTGTCCAGTTTTCCCAGCACCACTTCTTGAAGAGACTATCTTTTTTCCATTGTGTATTGTCACCTCCTTTGTCGTAGATTGACTAAACGTGTGTGGGTTTATTTCTGGGCTATCTATCCAGTTCCATTGATCTATATGTCTTTGTGCCAGTACCGTATTGGCAGAAAACCAGTTCCACAATTTTCATTGTATATTCTGATATCTTCCTCAGGCATGTCTCCTATGAGTTCTATATGGTCCTCCATTTGAGCACGGGCTCATGAAGATAAACATCTCGTGTTGCTTCTTTTCACGTATCATTTTGGGGAATAAGATGGTCATGGTTTTGCAACCCATTCATTCTAGTGCAGTAACTTGCAAGTGGTTCCACCATTACTAGGGAAGGGGTACCAGTTCTCATGGGAAGCTGCACATATTAAGGCAGAGTGTCTATAGACATATAAGCTCCCACAGAAAATCTAAAGAGAGAGAAAGGCAGAGAAAGTTGTCAGGTTGAACAGATATTTCTTTCAGGCATCTGTCACATTTCCTCAGCCTTTTTAATCAAACCAAAATGTATACTGTGTGCCCAATAGAGCAGCAATTCTGTTGTGGAATCATCTTTAAACAAGAAAAATAATATCAAGCCCAAATGAAAAGTTACTGTATCAGTTTTCTTTTATTTTATGTTTAGATCTTTGCCATGCTGTGTGTCAGAAAAGATTTCTGACTATGAAAAGTCTCAGGGTCAAGGAAAGGGGGGTTGTTTCCTTAACGTGTAGGGTGGTAAATATAATAATAGACACTGACATGTTCTCTCTTTCAGGATTAGATAAATCTGTTCCACTTCTACTGATCAATGCTCTGGATGGTTCCACATTATGACTTGAGGGTGGGTTGACAGCATACATTTTGGGAAGACCCAGCCAACTCTCAAGTATTTTGATTTTCCTGATGTAATATAGGAGCTCCATTTGGAAATATTACATGGGGTATTTTCTGTAAGTGGGATGGAGTTTTGAGGACATTGCAGAAATGTGTTGTACCTTTATTATTAAAACATGCTGAGTATTATTTGATCTATTTCACTGTCTCTCATACTTTTTTTTTAAACTCTTACTTTCTCCCACTTTTTATTCTGAAGTAATTTCAAGACCTTTTAGTGATATGGGTCATCACTATGATAATTATCATTGAACTAGCAGTGAACATGTTAGTTAATGGATGGTATTTGTTGATAAAATGCCAGATAATTATTTATAATAGCTCATTTTGGGGAAGAACAAGTCCATAAGAATTAGGTTAATGATCGATCTGTTATCTGACCTAGATTAAGGAACTGTCTGGGTCACCGTTGAGAAACGAAGTTCCCTGAAGTGTCAGATATATCTATTGCATATTATTAACACTGTCAATATGACCCTGGAATTCAGCGTTTACTGTACATGATTTAGCTGGGTGAATCCTAAGGATTTGGGGATTTCAGTAACCTGAATAAATGGAAGAAGTACGGCAGCAACAGAAAGAGGCAGGAGAGTGAGCCTGGCTTCAAGTAGCAGTACATGCAGAGGGGGTGCTTAGAATACAAAACATCATGGAGAACTTGAGTGTTACAGGGATAAGATGCTAATGTCGAGCAGCTGTATGGGACCAGGTGATCAGTTCATTCATGGTGGAATTCTAGCTGATAGCCAAAGAAACAGGAAGATGTTCGACTCCATCCTTACCCATCCTTGCCTACCAAAAGAGTACCAGTTGTTTGCAGGTACTGGACAGGTTGAGAAGACAAAGTCAGCAATTTGGGCTTCAGAATGAGCTCAAATTCTTTCTTCTGAGAGTTTGACAGTAAAAAGAAATCAGAGTAAGAAGGTAAGGATTGTTATTTGTACATTGTAATCTACTATTCGAGGAGACTGCCACTATATGCCATATAGTTTAACATTTATTACAATCCTATAAGATTTGTTTTCATGCCTGACTTCCAGATTGAAAGAGGAACAAAGAAGGTAAGCAAATTGTTCAATATCACATAACTTGTACGTTCTAAAGTCCAGTTTTTATCATAAATGGGTGTTGAATTTTGTGAAAAGCTTTTCCTGAATCTATTGAGATGATCAAATGGTTTTCATTCTTCAAATTGGTAATGTGGTGTATAACACTGATTGTAGATACTGAAAAGTACTTACTTCCCTGGGATAAATCTCAGTCATGGTGTATGATCCTTTTAATGTATTGTATTTGGTTTGCTAATATTTTGTTGAAGATTTTTGCATTTATGTTCATCAGTGATGTCAGCCTGTAATTTTTCTGATTTTAGTATCAGGGTGATGGTGGTCTCATAGAGTAAATTTGGGAGTGTTCCTTCCTCTGAAGTTTTTTTTGGAATAGTTTCAGAAGGCTAAGTGTTAACTCTTCTAAATATTTGATAGAGTTCACCTGTGAATCTGGTCTTTGATTTTTGTTTGTTGGGAATTTTTAAATCACAGTTTCAATTTCAGTAATTGAGATTGGCCTGTTCATATATTCTGTTTCTTTCTGGTTCAGTTTTGAGAGATTGTCACTTTCTAAGAATTTGTCCATTTCTTCCAGGTTGTCCATTTTATTGCATATAGTTACTTGTAATAGTCTCATGATTCTTTGTATTTCTGTGGTGTAAGTTGTAACTTTTTTTCTCCAGTTCTAATTTTATTAATTCAAGCTCTCTTTATCTTTTCAAAAAACGAGTTTTCAGTTTCATTGATCTTTTCTATTCTCTTCATATCTCTTTCATTTATTTCTGCTCTGAGCTTTGTGATTTTTTTTTTTTCCTTCTGCTAACTGGGTTTTGCTTGCTCTTCTTCCTCTAGTTGCTTTAGGTATAAGATTAGGTTGTTTATTTGGAATTTTTCTTATTTACTGAGGTAAGATTATATTGCTCTCTTCCCTCTTAGAGCTGTTTTTGCTGCATCGCACAGATTTTGGATCATCATGCTTTCACTTTCATTTGTCTCTAGGCTTTTTTGTGATTTTGTCTTTGGTCCATTGGATATTTAGTAGCATACTGTTTAGCCTCCATGTGTTTTTATTTTTTTAGTTTTTTCTCTTGTAGTTGATTTCTAATCTCATAGCATTGTAGTTGGAAAAAGATGCTTGTTTATGACTTCAGTTTTCTTAAATTTGCTAAGACTTGCTTTATGGCCCAGAATGTGATCTATCCTGGAGAATGTTTCATGTACACTTTAAAAGAATGTGTATTCTGTTGCTTTTCAATGGAATGTTCTATAAATGTCAATTAAGCCCCCCAGGACACTGGACATTAACCTAGATTGCTGATGAAAAGTAAGTAAACTGAGTTCTGATTCCCACTGACTTGTACACTGGGGTATTCAGTTAAGCAGTCCTTTGTGCTTAGACCTAGAACTGATTGACTGAGGCAAGGGAAGGGATATGTGGTGAATCCTGTGAGTAGAAAGCAGCCATTAGTCCAGCTTTAATCTGGAAAAGGGAAAGTCATCCACCTGTTGACTTTGCCAAATTATTTCTTATTTTACTGTTTTTATGAGAAATGGAAAAACAGAATTAATGTATTATAGTTTAAATGTATTTATTAAAATTAAAAATAAATTCTCAACTAGTCAAAAGATCATGAAAATAGAAGACTTAAACACCACTATAAATAAGAGAATATACATTCTTCAAGAGCACATGGAACATTCTCCAGGATAAACCATATGTTAGCACATAAACCACAATAAATTTAAAAGGATTGAGATCATACAAAGCATAGTCTTAGATTACAATGGAATGAAATTAGAAATATATAACAAAAAGACACTTAGAAATCTATAATTATGGGAAATTAGGCACAAAACAAATAATAAATGGGTCAAAAAATTACCAGCAAAATTAGAAAGTACTTTGAGATAAAATGAATACTAAAACTTACTGGATGCAGCTAAAGCAGTGCTTAGAAGGAAATTTATAAGTGTCCATATTATAAAAAAGAAGAATCTCAAATTAATGACACGACTTGCCAACTTAAAAAAAATTAAATATGTATATATATAAGGCCACAGTCCATGGGGTTGCTAAGAGTTGGACATGACTGAGCAACTTCACTTTCACTTTTCACTTTCATGCATTGGAGAAGGAAATGGCAACCCACTCCAGTGTTCTTGCCTGGAGAATCCCAGGGATCGGGGAGCCTGGTGGGCTGCCATCTGTGAGGTCACACACAGTCGGACACGACTGAAGCGACTTAGCAGCAGCAGCATGTATAAAGAGCAAGTTAAACCCTCCAAAGCAGAAGAAAGTAAATAAGAAATTTAGAAACAAGTCAAATAGGAAAACAAAATCAATGAAATGTTTTGCAAAAGAAAAAAAATTATCTACATTGATCAAGAAAAAAAGGCTGAAATTAATAGGAGTGAGAGAGGAGACATCACTAGAGTTTACAGAAATAAGGGGAACACTGTAAAATCTGCATTCTACAAAATTAAATATCAGATTAGATGACATAACAAATTTTTAGAAAAATGAACTACCCATATTGACTCAAAATGAAATAGAAAATCTAAATAGATCTGTAACATGAAATGATATTTAATAAGTAATTTTAAAATAATTTATTATGGCTCCAGGTCAAATGGCTTCTTTGGTGAGTTCTGCCAGATATTTAAAGAATTAGAAGGTGAGGAAACAAACTCCAACTCATTTTAGGAGGCCAGTATTATTACCTGATACCAAAATCTGATGAAGACATTGCAAAAGACCAATATCTCTTATATATTGAGAAAAACTGCCAGAATATATTAGCAAACTGAAGACAGCAACATATAAAAAGAATTATACACTATGAACAAATGAGATTTGTCCCGGGAATGTAAGGTTATTTTAACATACAAAAATCAATTAACATAATTTTAAAACTCTATAGAATAAAGAATAAAAGCCATATGATCCTCTCAGTAAATACAGAAAAAGCATTTGGCAAAACACAACACCTTTTCATGATAAAAATCCCATTTGTTTATAATGCATAATCTATGGAAGAAGCTAAGAATAGATTATATAGACAAAAAACCTATAGCTAACATCATACTTATAGATGGAAGACAGAATGTTTTCCCTCTAGGATAAGGAAAATCAAGGATGTCTACTGCTGCCATTTTAACGTGATATTTTAAAGAAGTTTTAACCAGGGCAGTTAGGCAAGGAAAAAAATAGAAATACATCCAGACTGAATAGGAAGAAATAAAATTATCTCTTTTTTGTAGATAATGTCATTTTATAAAATTATCTCTTTTTTGTAGATAATGTCATTTTATATTTAGAAAATCCTGAGGAATCCACACACACACACACAACTATCAGAGCTAATAAACAAGTCCAGAAAGCTTGAAGTATAAATATCAATATACAACTATCAGTTGTATTTTTTCTCATCTTTTCTCATCTTTATTGAATTTTTTACAGTATTGCATTTATGGTTTTTTTTTTTTTTTGGTAGTGAGGCAAGGTATGTGAGATCTTAGCTCCCTGATCAGGGATCAAACCCACACCCCCTGCATTGAAAAGCAAAGTCCCTATCAATTGTATTTTTATGTACTACCAATGTATAATCAGAAAATGAAATTAAGTAATATATATTTTTTGATTTTGTCATAAATGGAATTCTCTTAAGAATAAGTTTAAGAAAAAAAATGAAAGCTTATACTCTGAAACTCCAAAATATTGTGAAAGACTAAATTGAAAGATATTTCATGTTCTTGGATCAGCAGACTTAATATTATTAAAATGATATCCTTATCAAAGCAATCTACAGATTTACCACAATCCCTGCTTTGCTAGTGACTCACATAGTCAAGATTCTGTCTGCAATGCAGGAGACACAGGTTCGATCCCTGGGTCAGGAAGATCCCCTGGAGAAGGGGATGGCAACCCACTCTAGTATTCTGCCTGGAGAATCCCATGGACAGAGGAAACTGATGGACTACAGTCCATGGGGTTGCAAAGAGTCGGACATGAATAAGTGACTAACGCTGTCACTGTTCACTTTCTATCATAATCCCAGCTGGCATTTTTTTTTTTTGACAGAAATTGACAAGCTGGCCTTAAAATTCACGTGGAAATTAGAGACTAATAGAGCAATCTTATAAAAGGACAAAGTTAGAGAAATCATATTCCTCAATTTTAAAGCTTCCTAAAATGCTACAGTAATCAAAAAAGTATATGATAAGAAAGGACACAACTAAAATAAGGATAAACATATAGGTAAAAAGTGCAGTGAATAGACCTTCAGATTTATGGTCAGTGATTTTTGACAAGAGCGTCAAAACAAAGGGTGCCAGAAAACTGGACATCAACCTGCAAAGAATAAAATTGGATCTCTTCTTTATAATGCACATAAAAATGAACTCAAGTGGATTATATTCCTAAATGAAATTCATAAGAAAACAGAGTATATCTTCACGACCTTGGTTAGATGAGAGGTTCTTAGACAGGACACCAAAAGCTCAAGTGACAAAAAAAGATAAATTAGGTCTGCATTAGAACCACAAGCTTTTCTGCTTCAAAGGGCAACATCAAAAAGTGCAAACATAACGCACAGAATGGGAGAAAATATTTGCACATTATTATATAAGATCAGGACAATTTGTATAGATGACAAAATAATCATAAACCAATACTGAAAACAGTCTAATTTGAAAAATGGGCAAAAGATCTGTATAGACATATCTCCAAGGATATATAAATGGCCAATAAACACATGAAAAAGATGCTAAACATGATTACCCATGAGAGGAATACAAACCAAAACTTAGTTGACAACAAACAACAAGTGGTGGGGATGTAGATGAGACCCCTGTGCATTGTTTATGGGACTGTATGTTGGTGCAGTCACTATGGAAAACAGTGTGAGTGTGAAGGTTCCAAAAAATTAAAAACCAGAATTGCCAGCAATTCATTTCTAGTTATTTACCTGAATAAAGCAAACACTAATTCAGAAATATATATGCACATTAATGTTTATTATAGCATTATTTACAGTAGCTATGGTAAGCAACCTAAGTGTCCACTGATAGATGAATGGTTAAAGATGTGGCATATATACATACATATACACACAATGGAATATTAGACATAAAAAAATGAAAATGAAATATTGCCATTAGTGATACCATGGATGGACCTAGAGAGTATTATCTAAGTGAAATTAGTCAGAGAGAGACAAATTTTACTGTGTGATTTCACTTATATTTGGAATCTAAATTACAAAACTAAAGAGCCTCTTGATGAAAGTTAAAGAGGAGAGTGAAAAAGCTGGCTTAAAACTCAACATTCAGAAAACTAAGATCATGACATCTGTCTCATCACTTCATGGCAAATAGGTCGGGAAGCAATGGAAACAGTGACAGACTTTACTTTCTTGGGCTCCAAAATCACTGCAGATAGTGACTGCAGTCATGAAATTAAAAGACACTTGCTCCTTGGAAAAAAGCTATGATCAAACTAGATAGCATATTAAAAGGCAGAGACATCACTTTGCTGACAAAGGTCTGTCTAGTCAAAGCTACGCTTTTTCCAGTGGTCATGTATGGATGTGAGAGTTGGACTATAAAGAAAGCTGAACACCAAAGAATGGATGTTTTTGAACTCTGTAGTGTTGGAGAAAACTCTTGAGAGTCCCCTGGACTGCAAAGAGATCAAACCAGTCAATCCTAAAGGAAATCAGTCCTGAATATTCATTGGAAGGACCGATGCTGAAGCTGAAACTCCAATACTTTGGCCACCTGATGCAAAGAACTGACTCCTTGGAAAAGAGCCTGATGCTGGGAAAGACTAAAGGCAGAAGGAAAAGGGGACAGAGGATGAGATGGTTGGATGGCATCACCGATTCAAAGGACATGAGTTTGAGCAAGCTCTGGGAGTTGGTGATGAACAGGGAAGCCTAGAGCTGCAGTTCATGGGGTCGCAAAGAGTAGGACATGACTGAGCAACTGAACTGAACTAACTGAAATTACAAAACAAACAAAACAAATAAAACAGGCTCGTGGATACAGAGGACAAACAAGTGCCTGTCAGAGGAGAAGGCTGGGAGGCAAAATTGGTGAAGGAGGTTAAGACGTACAACCTCCAGTTATAAAATAAACCACAGGGATATAATATACAAGATAAGGAATATGATGAGGAATACTGTAAAAACTTTGTACGGGTACAGATGGTTACTACGTTTATCCAACTACTTAATGTGTGCCCATGTCAAATCACTACTTAGTACATTTGAAACTAGCATACTATTGTATGTCACTTATATTTCAATTTAAAAAATAGAGATACTACTCCACACTCAATACTATGGCTGTAATAAAAAAAAGACAGATAACACGAAGTATTGACGAGGATATGGAAAAACTGGAACTCCATGCATTGCTAATGGGAATGTAAAATGGTACAGACTGCCTTCAAAAACAGTCTGGAAGTTCCTCAAAGCATTAAAATAGCCTTGCAGTATATATTAGTTTTCTGCTACTGCTGCTAAGTCGCTTCAGTCGTGTCCGACTCTGTGCGACCCCATAGACGGCAGCCCACCAGGCTCCCCCGTCCCTGGGATTCTCCAGGCAAGAACACTGGAGTGGGTTGCCATTTCCTTCTCCAATGCAGGAAAGTGAAAGGTGAAAGTGAAGTCGTTCAGTCGTGTTTGACTCTTAGCGACCCCATGGACTGCAGCATACCAGGCTCCTCCGTCCATGGGAGTTTCCAGGCAAGAGTTTTCTAGGGGTGCCATAATAAATGACTGCAAACTTGGTAGCCTAAAAAACAGCAATGTACCTTTATACAGTTCTGGATTTCAGAAGACTAAATAAAATCCATTGATAGGGATACACTTCCTCTGAAGTCTCTAGGTGAGACTTCTTTGCCTCCGCATTTTTGGTGACTCCAAGTGTTTCATAGTTTTTAGTTACATAACTACCGTCTCTGTTTTCATCTTCACATGGCCTTTTCATCAACATTTTTTCCTGTCTCAGAAGAACACTTGTCATTGGATTTAGGGCCCATCCAGTTAAAAGATGAGCTCATCTCAAGATCCTTAACTTAATTACATCTGTGATAAATTCCCATTCATAGATTCCAAGAGTTAGCCATCAATATATCTTGGCAGGGGGACATTACATCATGTGACCCAGCGATTCCCCTCCTAGGTATATACTCCAGAGAAATGAGAACACATTTCCAGGCAAAACTTTGTATGTGAGTGTTCACAATAGTATTATTTTTACTAGCCAAGAATTAGAAACACTAAATGTTCATCAATTCATTAATGAATAAATAAAATATGGCATACACATGCAATGGAGTATTATTTGGCAGTAGGAAGGAATAAAGTACTGATACATGCTACAATGTGGTTGAATATTGGAAAATATTATTCTAAGTGAAATAAGACAGGCACAAAAAAATATATTGTATAATTCAATTTATAGGGAAGTCCAGAACATCCTATAGAAACAGAAAGTGGATTAGTGGACCTCCAGGGAGGGGGTGTGTGGTGGGAGGGAAAGGAATAGACTACTAATGGGTCCACGTTTAGAGGATGATGAAATGCTCTAAAATTGATTGTGGTGATGGTTATACAACTCTGGGAATACTTTAAAGACCACGGAATTAGTCAGGTGAATTGTATGAGAATTATATCTTACTAAATCTGTTAAACAATAAATTTTGAATACTT
Organism: Bos grunniens; assembly: GCF_055505025.1. Taxonomy (NCBI): domain Eukaryota; kingdom Metazoa; phylum Chordata; class Mammalia; order Artiodactyla; family Bovidae; genus Bos; species Bos grunniens. Next base: position 77,497,694 of record NC_141170.1, read on the forward strand.
ACTTAGTAGATGATGTCGTGTTTGCTAGAGAGTGAATTCCCAAGAGCAAGAATTTGGACTTATTTATTTCTACCAGTGAGACTATAGATCAGCAGTCCGCAATTTTTTTGGTACCAGAGACTGGTTTTATGGAAGATGATTTTTCTACAGACTGGGTGGGGGGATGGTGTAGGGATGCTGCTGCTGCTAAGTCGCTTCAGTCATGTCCGACTCTGTGTGACCCCAAAGACGGCAGCCGGCCAGTCTTCCCCGTCCCTGGGATTCTCCAAGCAAGAACACTGGAGTGGGTTGCCATTTCCTTCTCCAGTGCATGAAAGTGAAAAGTGAAAGTGAAGTTGCTCAGTCGTGTTGGACTCTTAGCGACCCCATGGACTGAAGCCTGCCAGGCTCCTCCGTCCATGGGATCTTCCAGGCAAAAGGGTACCGGAGTGGGGTGCCATTGCCTTCTCCGGGTATAGGGATGATGCAAGCACATTACACTTAGTGCACTCTTTCTATTATTACATCAGCTCCACCTCAGATCATCTGGCATCCTCAGAGTTTGGGGAACGCTGCTATAGACTGCACACTGCAGGTGATCAGTGCATGTCTGTGGGAAAGAAAATAATTCAAGAGAGTGGAATCAACTTTGTGATAAGCTTACCAGAATGTCATGGAAGCAGAGAGAGGCAACACAGATGTGTTTATGGGAACCTGAGGATTTCTTTTATAGAACCAGCCTTTGGAGCTGGGTTTGGAAGGATAAAGAAAAGTGCACCAGGCAGGTAAGGAGGACAAAGGCTTATTATGCAAATAAACAGCCTGGATAAATGTGAGGCACAGAGAAGCAAGTTGACTCAGTTGACATACAGGATGCAACTGGAGAAGTGGCAAGAAAGTAGCCCAGAAACAAAAGTGGCAGCTGGATCTCAAAGAGCTTTTTATAAAAACACTTTTAGACATGAACATGTTTCCCAATGTGTACTTTAAGAAATTGCTTCTCAAATGTCTGTGGTAAGGACCAGGCTTTTTCTTTTTATTGTTATATTTAATCTATCATGGGCTTCCCTCGTGGCGCATCTGGTAAAGAATCTGCCTGCAATGCGGGAGACCTGGGTTCAATCCCTGGGTTGGGAAGATCCCCTGGAGAAGGGAAAGGCCACCCACTCCAGTATTCTGGCCTGAAGAATTCCATGGACTCTATAGTCCATGGGGTCACAAAGAGTTGGACACAACTGAATGACTTTCAGTTCTCTTCACTTCAATCTGTCATGAATGGATAGTGTTTAAAAAATATAGTAATATCTATGTTTCGATTCCTGCCTTGTAAATAGATTCATCAGCACCATTTTTCTAGATTCCATATGTATGATTATACAATATTTGTTTTTCTCTGTAGACATAGAGAACAGATTTGTGGACACAGCAGGGGAGGGAGAGGATGGGACAAATTGAGAGAACAGCATGGAAACATATACATTATCATATGTAAGACAGATATGGGAAGCTGCTGGATATGACACTGGGAGCTCAACCTAGTGCTCTGTGACGATCTAGAGGGGTGGAATAGGGAGGGTGAGAAGGAAGTTCAGGAGGGAAGTGACATGTGGGTACTTGTGGCTGATTCACATTATTGTATGGCAGAAACTGACATAGCATTGTAAAACAATTACTCTATTAAAAATAATTTTTAAAAAACCAAGATGATGATTTACTAGAAAAATGAACTGAGGGAAAACACACACACAAACAACAAAATTTTCTAAATCTTTACTCTTAATTTTTGTATTTTTCTCATTGCATATAAGTAATTTATTCTGAATGAGCACTGGTATACAAAGTACATTTTGAGCGGCACAGGTCTAAGAAACATATCTCAAAAGATATCCTGAGAGACCAGTGATCAAATGTGTATAAAAATCATCAGGAATTTTATCTGCTACATCCTCCCCCAGGAGATGCATAAACTGCATTATTGAATTTGAAAGCCCTAAGAAATCTTGCAGTAAATAGACTGACTTAAATTTGCTTAAACTGGCATTACAATTTTTTCATGTTTTAATTTGTTCATGAATACATTCATTTTATCTTTCATTAATTGGATGTTTGTTGAGTGCCTACTCTTTGCCCAGAAACATTCTAGGCACTGAGGATACAGACAAAAGTCATTGCTCTCATGTACTTTATGTCCCAGTAGAGAGACTGACAGTAAACTAATAAAGAAGATTAGAGTGAATTTGGTTATGATAAATCCTGGGGTGACAAATGAGGCAAAAACAGTGTCCAAGAAGGGGTGTTGCAGTTAAATATGTTCTCACTGAAGAGATGACATGTGGGTAAAAACCAACGGTGAGAAAGGAAGCTCTGCAGATGTGAAAAGGAGAGTGATTAAAAAGAGAGAATTATGTACAAAAGCCCTGATGCAGGTGGATTACTATAAATTTTAGCAAGACCTGGAACAAAATGTGTGGGAAGAGAGATTGGAGGGTGTCAGAAGGTAAGAGGGGGCCAGATCATGCAAGACATTGTATGCCTTTGTAAGGTCATAGCTTTTACTCTGATTAGGATTGGAAGCCATTGGAGGGTTGGATCAGACGAGTGATATCATCCAACTCGTGTTTTCATAGGACCAATTCTGGCTCTTCTGTAGAGAAGGTATTAAAGGAACAAAGCTTTAAGCAGGGAGATTATCTCCAAAAATTGCAGTAATTCAAGACTGATCGCTCAGTAGGTAGAGAATTTGCCTGCTATGCAGGAGACACAGGAGACTCAGGCTTAATCCCTGGGTTGCGAAGAACCTCTGGGAAGAAAATGGCAAGCCACTCCAGTATTTTTGTCTGAAAAATCCCATGGACAGGGGAGCCTGGCAGGGTACAGTCCAGTGGGTCACACAGAGCTGGACACTGAGTGACTAAACACAAGCTTAAGATGGACAAAGTTTAGGGTGAAGTATAAGAAATGGAGGTGGTTAAAGTGATTGGATTGTGAATATAGTATTACATATTATAAGGTAGTTCTAACAGGATTAGCTCATAGATTGGATGTGCAGTGTGAGATAAGACAAGAAAATATTGCTACTAAAGTGTTCAACCTCAGTAAGTAGACAAATTTAATTAATGACACAGAATACCACAATGGTGTGGTCACTCACTTAGAGTCAGACATTCTGCCTTCTGAAGTCAAGTGAGCCTTAGAAAGGATTACTATGAACAAAGCTAGTAGAGGTGGTGGAATTCCATTTGAGCTATTTTGAATCTTAAAAGATACTGCTAACTAAAGTACTGACTGCACTCAATATTCCAGAAAATTTGGAAAACTCAGAAGTGGCCACAGGACTAGAAAAGGTCAGTTTTCATTCCAATCCCAAAGAATGTTCAAACTACCACCACACAACCACACTCATTTCACATGTTAGCAAGGTAATGCTCAAAATCCTTCAAGCTAGGTTTCAATAGTACAGGAATCAGGAACTTTCAGATGTACAAGCTGGATAAAGGAAAGGCAGAGAAATCAGAGATCAAAATGCCAACATCCATTGGATCAGAGAAAAAGCAAGGGAATTTCAAAAAAACATCTACTTCTGTTTTGTTGACTATGCTAAAGCCTTTGACTGTGTGGATCACGACAGTGGAAAATTCTTAAAGAGATGGGAATACTAGTCCACCATACCTGCCTCTTGAGAAATCTGTATGCAAGTTAAGAAGCAACAGTTAGAACTGGACATGGAACAACAGACTGGTTCCAAATCAGGAAAGGAGTATGTCAAGGCTGTGTATTGTCACCCTGTTTAGTTAACTTACATGCAGAGTATATCAGGCAAAATGCCAGGCTGGATAAATTACAAGCTGGAATCAAGATTGCTGGAAAAAATATTAACAACCTCAGATATGCAGATGATACCACTTTAATGGCAGAAAGAAAGAGGAAATAAAGAGACTCTTGATGAGGGTGAAAGAAGAGAGTGAAAAGACTGACTTAAAACCCAACATACAAAAAATGAAGATCATGGCATCCAGTACCATCACTGCATGGCAAATAATGGGAAAACAATGGAGACAATGACAGCCTTTATTTTCTTCGGCTCCAAAATCACTTCAAACAGTGACTGCTGCTGTGAAATTAAAAGCTGCTTGCTCCTTGGAAGAAAAGCTATGACAAAACTAGACAGTATTAAAAAGCAGAGACCTCTCTTTGCTGACAAAGGTCCGTATAGTCAAAGCTGTAGTTTTTCCAGTAGTCATGTATGGATGTGAGAGCTGGACCATAAAGGCTGAGAGACAAAGAATTGATGCTTTTAAACTGTGGTCTGGAACATTGTTATTAGGCTATATCACAATACAAATATTTTTGGCATTAAAAAATAAGAAAAATAAAATTATGGTTCTGGAGAATAGTCTTGGGTGTCCCTTATACAGCAAGGAGATCAAACTAGTCAGTCTTAAAGAAAATCAACCCTGAATATTTGTTGAAAGGACTAATGATGAAGTTGAAGCTCCAATACTTTGGCTACCTGATGGGAAGAGCCAACTTATTAGAAAAGACCCTTATGCTGGGAAAGATTGAGGAAAGGAGGAGAAGGGGATGACAGAGGATGAGGTTGTTGGATGGCATCACTGACTTAGTGGACATGAGTTTGAGCAAACTCACAGAGATAGTGAAGGACAGGGAAGCCTGGCATGCTTTTCTTGGGGTCACAGAGTCAGACACAACCTAGCAACAGAACAACAACCTGTACTGAACTGCAGGAAGACTGGAGGAGGAGGAGGAGATTCGAAATTAGGACTATCAGGAGCTCAGTTTTCAATGTGATAATTTTGAGATGACTGGTAGACAGTCAGGTAGAGGTACCATGTAGGCCATTAAACATATGAGTCTGGAGGGTAAGGCAGAGGTCTGAGAGGAAGATATACTTTTTAGAGTTAACAACATTTTACATGGTATTTAAAGCCATAAGACTGGATGAGACTGCCATGGATATGAGTATAGAGAATAGAAATACAAAGTCTTCCCTGCTGTACTGCCTCATTAAAGCTTAAGAAGTGAGGAGAAATAGCAAATTAGGTAGGAAGAGAAGCTAGAGAAGAAATAAGAAGACCAATACAGTCTGATGTCTTAGAAACCAACTAAAGAAGATGTTTTTAGGAGAAAGGAATGTTAAACTCTATCAAATACTATTGATGATCTGGTAAGTCTAAGACTGAGAAGAGGTTGTGAGGCTTAGCAAAATGGACATCATCAATGACTTTAGCAAGAGAAGTTTTGGTGATTTTAGAAATGAAAGTCTGATTGAAGTGTGTTAAAGAAGGATTTGGAGTAAAATAACTGAAGAGATACTACAGAAACTCTTGAGTAGTTGGGATAGTTCCTTGATGGGAAAGGAGTGTAAGTAGGGTTTTGATGATGCTGATGATGGTGATGGTGGTTATGAGAAAGTAATAACAACATGTTCATATGCTGATGAAAAAAGTGACAATGTAGGGGAAGCAGAACAATGTGTTTGATCAGGTAAGAGGAAATGTAGTCTTTTGCAGAGGTGGAGCAATTAATTGGTCTTATCTAGGAACAACTTTCAAAGGGGAGAGGTAAGAAATACAAAGGATCATAAGAAACTACTACAAGCAACTATATGCCTTTAAAATGGACAACCTGGAAGAAATGGACACGTTCTTAGAAAGTGGACTGAATCAGGAAGAAATAGAAAATATGAACAGACCAACTACAAGTACTAAGATTGAACCTATGATTCAAAAACTCCCAAACAAAAGTCCAGGACCAGATGGCTTCACAGGCAAATTCTGTCAAACATTTAGATAAGAGTTAACACATAGCCTTCAGAAACTATTTCAAAAAAAACTGCAGAGGAAGGAATACTCCCAAATTTATTCTATGAAGCCACCATCACCCTAATACCAAAACCTGACAAAGATACCACAAAAAAAGAAAATTACAGGCCATTATCAGTGATGAATATAGATGCAAAAATCATCAACAAAATACTAGCAATCAGAATCCAACAATATATTAAAAAGATTATACATAAAGATCAAGTGAGATTTATTTCAGAAATGCAAGTGTTTTTCAATATCTTCAAATCAGCATGATACATCACATCAACAAATTAAAAAGCATATTATCAATTCAATGGATGCCGAAAATTTTTGACAAGATCCAATACACATTTATGATAAAAACTCCCCAGAAAGCGGCATAAGGGAAACATACCTCAACATCATAAAGACGATATACAACAAACCTGCAGGTAACATTCTCAATGGTGAAAAGCTGAAAGCATTTCTTCTAAGATCGGGAAAAAGACAAGGATGTCTGCTCTCACCAATTTAATTCAATATAGTTTTGGAAGTTCTAGCCATGGTAATCAGAGAAGAAAAAATGAATCCAAATTGGAAAGCAAGTTAAACTGTCATTATTTGCAGATGACATGACACTATATGTAGAAAATCCTAAAGATGCTACCAGAAAACTACTAGAGCTCAGCAATGAATCTGGTAAAGTTGAAGGGTACAAAATTAAGACACAGAAATCTGTTGTGTTTTTATACACTAACAATGGAAGATCAGAAATAGAAGTTAAAGTAACAGTCTCATTTACCATCATCTCAAAAAGAGTAATATTCCTTGGAATATGCCTAATGAGATGCAAGACCTATACTCCAAAGACTATAAGACACTGATGAAGCAAATCAAAGATGACACCGACAGACAGTAAGATATACCATGTTCTTGGATTGGAAAAATCAACCTTGTCAAAACAACTATACTGCCCAAGGCAATCTACAGATTCAATGTAATCCCAATCAAATTACCAATGGCATTTTTCATAGAATTAGGACAACAACAAAACTCTTAAAATTTATATAGAGACAAAAAAGACCCAAACAGCCAAGCAATTTTGCGGGAAAAACAAAAACCCAGAACTGGAGGAATCAGGGTTCCAGACTTCAGATCATACTAAAAGGTCATCAAAACAGTATGATACTGGCACAAAAATAGAAATACTGATTAATGGAACAGGATAGAACTCACAGAAATAAACTCACACACCTATGGTCAACTGATCTACCATAAAAGAGGAAAGACTATGCTATGCTACGCTATGCTAAGTCACTTCAGTCGTGTCCGACTCTGTGTGACCCCATAGACGGCAGCCCCGCAGGCTCCGCCGTCCCTGGGATTCTCCAGGCAAGAACACTGGAGTGGGGTGCCATTAATGGAGGAAAGACAGTCTCTTCAATAAATAGTGCTGGGAAAACTGGACAACTATGTGTAAAAAAAAAAAAAAATTCTTTAACACCATACACAAAAGTAAACTCAAAATGGATTAATGACCTAAATGTAAGACTGGATACTATAAAACTCTTAGAGGAACACATGGAACATTCTTTGACATAAATCAAAGTAATGTCTCTTTCAATTCATCTCCTACTGTAATGGATATCAAAACAAACAAATGGGACCTAGTGAAACTCAAAAGCTTTTGCACAGTAAAATTAACCATAAACAAAATGAAAAGGCAGCCCACAGAATGGGGGAAAATATTTGCAAATGATGAGACCAACAAGGGATTATTCTCCAAAATTTACAGTTCATGCAGCTCAGAAAATCAAAAAATTGGCAGATGGCCTGAATAGACATTTCTCCGGAGACACACAAATGGCCAAGAGGCACATGAAAAGATGCTCAGCATCCCTAATTGTTAGAGAAATACAAATAAAAATTACATCCAGCATGTTAATCATCAAAAAGTCTACAAACAGTAAATGCTGAAGAGTGTGGAGAAAATGGACAGTGTTGGTGGCAAAGGAAATTGGTGCAGCTGCTATGGAGAACAGTATGGAAGCTCCTTAAAAAACTAAATAGAGCTACCATATGATCCAGCAGTTCCACTCCTGGGCATATATCTACAGAAAAACATGGTTTGAAGGGTACATGTACCTCATGATCACTGCAGTGCTGATTATATAGTCAAGTCATGGAAGCAATCTAAATGTCCATAGACTGCTGAATGGATAAAGAAGATGTAGCATATATATACAATGGAATATTACTCAGCCATAGAAAGAATGAAATAATGCCATTTGCAGCAATATCGACGGACCTGGAGATTATCATACTAAGTGAAGGAAGTCAGAGAAAGACAAGTATATGATATTGCTTATATGTGGAATCAAAAAAATGATATAAATGAACTTATTTATAAAACAGAAATAGCATCACAGATTTGTTGAAAGAACATTTATGGTTACCATGGGGGGAAAGAGAGAGATAAATTGGGAGTTTGGGATTGACACATATACACTGCTATATCTAAAATAACCAATAAGGACATATTGTATAGCACAGGGAAGTCTGCTCAATATTATGTAATATCCTGAATTTGAAAAAGAATAGATAAACATATATGTATAACTGAATCACTGTGTACACCTGAAACTAACACAATATTGTTAATCAACTATACTCCAGTATAACATAAAAATTAAAGAAAGGAGGGAGGTATATGAATGTAGATAAATCTAGGTAGGTGACTATAGTGGTGGGTAATTCTTTTTCTGATTGATTGTATTTTTCAGGAGACTTTAAGCTGAGAATGAGGATAGGGCAGATACAAAAAAGGTGAGAGTCAACATGAACCAGTTGTCAGGAGAGTGAGGAAGTAATGGTCCATAATAATGTGGTTTATTGGCTAGGCAGCCTTGAGGACACTTAGGTTAGTGACCATTGTCGTAATGTGAGACCTGTCAGTGTGGCTGGGTAATTGAAGTACACCACCCTTTTTCATGCAATGCCTCTTGCCAATCAGCTGAAATGCTACTCTAGGTCATAGGTGAACAGTTTTAGGCAGGATATAAAAATGATCAAATTTACATAGTAGAGGGTCAACATGGCATCAGTATGTAGGATGGATTCCTAGGGGATAAGATGGAGGTGAAAAATTTAGGTAATAGGCTATTGAGACAGTCAGGCAGGAATTGAGGATTAGTAGAGATTCTTTTGTCTGTGTATATATATGATTCAGAGAATGTCATATTTAAGAAGGTATTCTCTTTTTCCACAGAGCAATGAAGGAGTACATTCCCAACAGTCCTGTATATAAGATGGTTTTGGCATGTGTTTTTGATTAACCTTGTTCTGGGACTGCCATATGCCAACTCTGCAGACCACAGCATCATCCACCTGCCTTTACTCTCTGCAAGAGGCAGGTCTATAGGAAAGAGAGATGCTGGCCAGGTTGGGTGATTTTTATTTGCATGAACGAACTAGTATGTCTTGCTTACCTTCTACTGTTTTCTAGCCCCATAACTCTGCAGTATCAGAAGAACTTTCTCATTAAAATGAAGGCATTACCAATTGTTTTCTGGAGGGAGAAGCTTAGAAGATGAAGAATTAAGATAGTAAATGATGGTGAAATACTGTCTGAAAAAAGTTGCTCACTGAAAATTGGGAGCTGGAGATTTGATTTTCTTTTTTTTTTTTTGGTCTCATTTTGGAAAAATTCTAAAAAAACATAGCTGGCATGCTAAAAGGCATTAAACCTGGTAGGAAGGTAGAGAAAGGGCCAGCAAGCTGCCAACAAGGAATTAAAGGAGATCATGGAATACAGCCCAGAGCTCTGTCAGGCTGCTAGGGGTGGTCCAGCAGAAGCAGCAGCACATAACAAATGATCATAAGCTGAAACCTGATTCATTCAGTGGGAAGTGAAGATGGAAGCAAAGGAAGAAACCTGGACCTCACTAAATGAAAGATTTATTTTATAAGGCAACCTTAGTAACATGGACAGAGAGGGAGAATAAAAATGTTATTTTTTATTTTATCTATAGATACAATAGACACAATGGTGTTTCACATGCCTGAAGAGGAAATGTACAAATGCCACAAAAAGATCACCAGATTCAGAATTTGACTTATTCACAATGCTTCATCAGAGGAGGATGTAGGAAATGCTCAGGACAGCCTGGATCTTCTGGATAAGCAAAGAGTGTCATAGGAAGAGATGTCCGTTGGAGTTCTTACATAGCATATCTTGAGCTCTTTCGGAGTCTGAAAATTCATGAATAGCATCATATTCTGTAATCCACCCTCTGAAAGGAACTAAATGTAACTCTGTAAAGGAATGATTGCTCTGGTTATCAGGACGCGATGAGGGCTACACAGGAGTAATCAATGAGCAGCAAATCTACATGGAGTTCGATGGATGGATCAGACTAGCTGATCCACAAAGGAACGTACTGAGCTTACCTCCCTCTCTTGGAAACTGATGATTCAAACATATCCCAAGAGTGACTTAAAAATTAAAGCAGTAAATATCAAGTTCCCCTAGACCAAGCAAACTTTCTTCTTTAAATTATTTGAATTTACAAAATGATGCACCTGACCCAAGCCAATCCAATTTGTTGAAAGACAAAGAATAGGAAAAATTGAATCAGATTCACATTAACTGCATTAGCTGTGACTAACTGTCATAGTTTGTCTGGAACTGAGGGAATTCTTCAGACCTGGAGACTCTCATGCTAACAATACAACCGTCCTGGATAAACTAGGGTGCTTGGTCACCCTATGAGCTGCCTTGGTCACTACCCTATTTAAAGACTGATTTGTTCAAATCTCCCTTGAATTTCTACCCCAGAATTGAACCAAAAGAGTCTTTTAAGAAACTGCTATGTGAAAAAGAAAAAATATCGAAAGAACAGGAAAAAGAAGAGAATGTCAATGTATAATAGAATCTGTTAACTCAAGCTGTCAACCTTGAACAGAAGTCTTTATTTCCCCCAAATATGTGTGCTAGAAAACTACTGCTTAGTTGAGCTTGCAAAAAGGATGCCTTTTCTAATGCTCCTTAATATTTGGGGAATTATGTTAGTAAACTGAGAAGGATTATCTACTTATTCTGTTTGGAAAATTGACTCATTACCTCTGTTACAGAAAGGGATGAGGGTGTCTTAGAATCAGAAGCATTTTACCCTGAAGTCATGATGATGAATCAGGAATTCAATCAGGCTGTGTCTCCAGTAAATTGCACTGTCAAATAATGTTAATAGAACCAACTGAAACCTTGCTCACGGCATTCTCAAGTTTTAGTGCCTTAGAATCTCTTTGAGAGCAAGGTAAACACTTAGTCTCTTGGACCTCCTCCCCAGAGTCTGAGGCAGAGCCCCTGAAACTGTACTCTAATTCCTTGCTGGGCTTCCCAGGGGGCTCAGTGGTAAATAGCCAATGCAGGAGACACAGGTTCAATCCCTGGGTCAGGAAGATCTCCTGGAGTAGGAAATGGCAATCCATTCCAGTATTTTTGCCTGGAAAATCCCATGGAGAGAGGAGCCTGTTGGGCTACAGTCCATAGGGTCGGAAAGAGTCATACATGACCGAGCATGCACTAGTTCCTTGCTAATCAAAGTATGAACTGGCCCAGCAGCACTGGCACTACCTGGACATCTCTGAAAAAAGTGAAATCACAGACCCCATACTCAGTTCAGTTCAGTTGCTCAGTCGTGTCCAACTCTTTGTGACCCCCATGGGCTGCAGCACGCCAGGCCTCCCTGTCTGTCACCAACTCTCAGAGTTTACTCAAACTCATGTCCGAGTCAGTGATGCCATCCAACCATCTCGTCCTCTGTCATCCCTTTCTCCTCCTGCCTTCAATCTTTCCCAGCATCAGGGTCTTTTCAAATGAGTCAGTTCTTTGCAAGAGGTGGCCAAAGTATTGGAGTTTCAGTTTCAGCATCGGTCCTTCCAATGAACACTCAGGACTGATTTCCTTTAGGATGGACTGGTTGGATCTCCTTGCAGTCCCAGGGACCCCACACTAGACCTACTGTTAATAAATAGCATAAGGTTTGAGCCATCCTGGCCTAGAAGATTCTGAGGCAGTGGTCCAAGAATAATGTCAACAGCAAAAGTTAATGTATTTGAGTGCTAATTATGCCCCATGGATTATTCTAGTGCTTTACTGTGGCTTAGCTTGGTTAATCCTCCTAATGAACTCCTAGAGGTCCTTATTTTTAGATGAGGAAGGAGGCTCTAAAAAAAAGAAGTTCCCCAGTTCACCAGCAGGTGAGTGACTGGGACCTGGCTTCAAAGGCAGGTGGTCTTGGTGGGCCACAGTCCATGGGGTGGCAGAGTCAGACATGACTCAGCAACTAAACAGCAGCAGCAGCTAAGCAATAACATACATTGTGGACCAAGGCAAACAGGTTTGCAAAGGTGAAAGGAGATGGGAACTGTGTTTAATTAGCAGTTTAGGGAAGATAGTCTACAAAGCCTAAAAATCAAAAGCTAAAAGGCTTCATTTACTGTGTACTGCTGCTGCTGAGTGACATATGCTTTCTGGGGAAATGCATTCTGATGTATGCATTCTGTGTTGCCTCAGGCCCCTTACCTATGACCTGTGGATGCTACACCTTACCTCATAGCGCTGTTGCAGCAAAGGGCAGGGCTGAGGGTGGGACTAGAATGGTTGAGGATGCAGGGAAGTTTCACAGTGTGGAAAGTGAGCTTTTTTAGTCTGAGAAACCTGGATGGGAATTCCAGTTCTGCTGATCAAACTGTATCTCATTTTCCTCACCTATAAAATGAGATCACAAAGAGTCGGACATGACTGAGCGACTAAGCAAAGCACACAAATAACAACGGAAGTGTATATTCTCTTTGTTAAGGCATACAGACTCTCTTTACACTAAAAATTTTCATGGTACTTTTTTTAAAAGTAACGTTAACCTCCCAGTCAAGTCTGACTCTGCGACCCTATGGACTGTAGCCCACCAGGCTCCTCTGTCCATGGGATTTCCCAGGCAAGAATACTGGAGCAGGTGGGTTGCCATTCCCTTCTCCAAGGGATCTTTCTGACCCAGGGATTGAACCTAGATCTCCAGTACTGCAGACAGATTCTTTACTGCCTGAGCCAACAGGGAATCAGGTTTTAAAAGGCCTTGCAAAATGGTTTCCTTCTTCCTACCTGCCAAGATAGCAGAAGCTTTGGCTTTCTTTTCATGCACAATTCCACATGCAAACACAATTCCACATGCAGGACAAATGATAGTTCTAATGAGGACAATGATAATGATAATTATAGCATCTGTCATCTGGGTAGTAGTTACAGTAATGGTGACTAATATTTATCATGTGCTTATTTTGTGTTAGGTGCTCTTTTGAATACTTTATTGCTTTAAGTATTTGTTAAGACCACCCCATGAGGGAAATGTTATTACTGTTTTCCTCATTCAGGTTAAATAAAATTGCCCAAGACCAGGTAGTTGGTAAATGAGTAAGCCAGGATGGGAACCTAGATAGAGTGATGACAGAGCCCAAACCCCTAATTACAGAGCAGTGCCAGCTCACATAAGACAGACTCGGTCCAGTCCAGAAATTTCTACCCTCTACTCTCCAGGATTCTCCTCTCTCAATAGCTTCTGACTTCCTTCCTCTCTTTCCATGTAGGCTGGATCTTAGATAAGGACTCCTAGCTGCTTACTAGAGAATTAAAAAAAAAAATATTTCCAATGCCGTGGCATTAATTCATAGAATTATGCTTTTTACTTTCTTCTCTCAGAATGTTAAATTTTGAAATTCTCTGGTTTATTCCCCAACCTGTGCAGTTATCACAGATTTGCTCAATGTCTAAATCCCCAGTGGTAGTTCAGGAGGTAGATTCTCCCTGCTAGCTTTCTGGAAGGTTAGTAAAAGGAGAAATACTTTTTTCTTTTTATTTAGCTGTTAACATATTAAACTGTTATTTCAGTTAGCTTAGTTTTTATAAGGAATCGTATTTTAAGTGAGTGACAGTCCTCAACCATCTTAACTGTTCAGATGCCCTAAGAATTGCTCTCTTCTAGTTTCCTTTTCCTTCAATCTTCTCTTAACTTTGGACCAGAAAATGGACTTGAAATTTCAGTACACTGTAACTAGTAAAGATGTTTGCACATTTTCTCACATGTCTTTTGGTGAAAATTACCAAGACCACATTTTGATTACTGTTACCACACCACTGATATATTTGATAACCTTGTGACTGCATGATGTGGCTTCATTAAGGAATCCTTCATTTGTCATTGATGGGGAAAAAATTACTCTTGAGTTATCTTCCCTGCAACAGAAATGGTGATAACCATAGTCTAGTAGAATTTAAAGGGCATTCACATGCTTTTGATTCTTCAAACAATCTTGCAAAATAGGGATTATCATTTTGTTTTATAAATAAAATCAGGAATAAGAGATTAAGTGACATTTGAGTCCTGGAACCAGGACTCAAAACCATTTTTTTCTGAGTTTAATCTCTTTTGCTATGCCACAGGCTTGGCTTCACTAGCATTAGGATATTTTCTGGGATTTTATACCACCATTGATGTTTGGGTCTGTGATCATATTTTACAAATGACATAAACCACTCTTTGTTACCACTGACATTTCACCTTATGCTACTGCTATTTTCAGCTACAGAATGCCAGATGGAAAAGTGATCTTGTTAACTCATTACTCAGGAACAGCAATAACTATGGAATGAAAACTAGCTTCAGATTACAAACAACCAGTAGCTCTTATTACAGGTCTAAGGATTTATCCTATTGCCTGTGCATAGGATATTGAATTTCCATGATCAAAAACAGAGTATTCTTTTCAATGTATGGAATACTTCTTGTGCCAATTACATTCAATTTTATGTCATTTTTGCTCTGTGTTTAAACCCACCCATTTGTCCTCATATCTGTAAGGAGAATATACAAAGTTTAATGCCCTGAATTCTCACTTTTGCAAATTCCAGACTTTATGACTTTGAAATTACTGAAAATAATGATCACATGTAGTAGAATCACAATAAAACATCTTCATGAAAAATAACTTACATTGAAAGCAATTAAAATTTGTAAAGTATTGTCATGTGCTTTTATTTAATCCCTATAATACTCCTATGAGTAGGCAAGGGAAATATTTTTTAAGCTCGATTTATAGATGCTGAGTAGAAGCACAGATATGAGAAGTGACTTATTCAAATCCATTCAGCTATCAGGTATCAGAGTGGAAAAATCAAATGGAAATGTGATTTAGAGGAAAAATTGAGAATTTGACAGTGGCCGTATAAAGTTATAGGTGCCTATTAGATATCTAAGAGGAGTTTTATATAAATCCTTAGATGCCCAGGGCATTGAGATGAAATTGGGAGTTTTTAGGATATTGATGGATTTAAAGCTATAAGCCTGGATGAGGTCATCAAGAGGATAAGTAAAGACAGAAAAAGAATGAGAGATGAACTGAACCCTGAGGCACTCCAACATTCAGAGGTAGGAAAATAACAAAGAACCAGCAAAGAAGAATACTCAGAGGTATTGAGTGGAAAAATAGTAAATTGTATCCTGAAAGATAGGAAAAAGTTTATAAGGAAAAGACGTGGTCAGCTGATACAATATGCCAATTAAGATAAGGACTGAAATTTACATCTTATATATGGTGATGCAGCAGTCATTATGGACTTTACTAAGAGAAGTTTTAGATTAGAATAAATTCAAGAGAGTATGGAAGGAGAGGAACTGGACACAACAAATATAAACAATTCTACTGTAAAATAAAGGGTGGAGACTAAGGGTCTAAAGACTAAGTCTAAGGAGTCTTTGCTCTTTACTTGAAGCTTAACTGATCTGTTAGTCCTCAGTGGATAAAATCAGTCAGGGATTTTGGTATCACTGATGATGTGAACCACAAGTGCTAGGAAGGGAGAATTATTAAAGGCATCACTTTTCTCTCCTGGGGAAATCTCTGTAAGCCCTGGAGGATAAGGTATCCATAGCTGCCTCTAACTTGTCAGTTATAATCTCTCATTGGCAGGGCCTGGAGTTGAAGACAGTATTACAGAGAGTAATTTCTTGATCTCTGCAATAATGGAAAAGAAAAAAGTGGGGAGAGGGGCTAAAGATGAAAACCTGAGAGCAAGTAGACTTATAATCAGTTCAGTCGCGTCCAGCTTTTTGCGACCCCATGAATTATAATGCACAAAAGTAAAATATAAGTTAATGAGTGACGGAAAGTAAAACTTGTTTTGAGTATCTTACTTTTCTCTGTAGATATCTGTAGGTACTTCTTAAATGAAGTAATGAAGTAAAGTTGTCAGTATATTAGATGTTCAATAAATATATCTTTTTCCAGGACCTCTGCACCTACATTCTCCCTCAGATCCTTTGTCTCCAGTATATCTGACAAAATATTTGAAATGAAGAGGAATGTGTGGTAGATTTGAAAGTCATCATAGAAGGATGAATGTTCATAACAGAAAGACAGAGAAGGGAAAACCAACTTGTTAGTAGCCCTTGATCTGTTTTTGTTTGGGGGGAGGGGATAACAAAAAAGATTCAGGGGGGTTATATAATTTATTTGCTCAAGTTCTGTGCTTTCTGATTCTCAGTGTATCATTCTTTTAATCAATTATACTGCAGTATGGAAAGTCCTGTGAATTAGATGGACTCTAGTGAATGGACAATGGGGAAAGGGAAATTGAGAAAGGCCTTGTAAACAAGGGCAGATGGAAGCCCCCGAAGCACTGAGAATAATTTAAATTTGATACAGAAGGTGACAGGCAGCCCTGGAGGTTTGAGAAATGGAAACATGCAGTCAAAACTATGAGCACGGAAGATTATTTTGACAGCCTTTGGTACTGATCTGAAATTTCATATTTTTAAAACAGTTTTTGAGGCCTTGGGGAATATATTTTATATCCCTTGATTAAAAAAAAATTTCTACTATTACATAAATTGCTATATATTCTAGGAATCAGACTCTTTGTTTTGATTTGTTTTGCTTTGTTTCAGGAGGTCATGCAATTGAGTTATGTGACTGATACTTATTAGCTTAAACCCAATTATCTCATTTGGCTCAGCATAATTTTCACAATATAGAAATGATTTGGGTATTTAGTCAAGTTAAATAGAGATGTATGATTCCATCAAGTTAATTATTAGCAAGAAAGAAAAAAAATGAAAGTGTGATATTGTTTAAATTGCAGATGTGTTAATACAGAATAATTATGTTGACTGAAAATGAGCAGTTCCATCAGGCAGACACCGAATTTTTTTCCCCTACCAGAGTCAACACTGAATGTCTTTTAATACACCGGAAAATTACTGGGCAGATTTGAAATAACAAAGCAATCACTGCAGGCTTTGTTTGAAATTCCTCTAGAGAATAAGACAAATAAAATGATTACAGTGATTTGAGTAGTTGGAATTTTATATATATTCACTTACAAAAACAATATCCCAATTAGTTGACAATTGGTAGCTTCTGTTAGTTCCTGAAATGGTTTCTGCATTAAGATTATTGATCTGTACTTCTATTCAGGTTACCTGAGAGAAGGTTATTCTCATAATAATGAACACATGCAAAGGTTGTACTTATAAATATACCTATTTTACGATTTCAAATTTATGATCTAAATGTATTACCCATATAGGAAATTCTATCGCTTGTACTGTTAACACTACTGCAACAATATTATGTTGAATATTAGTGAATTTGGAAGCTTTATTTTCTTCTACTCTAGTTGTCTTGGCTAGGGTTCTGAATTTAATGCTTTCATTTTTCTCTGTAATTTCAGTAGAGAAATAAGTAAGTTCACTGGATTTTCCAAACTGAGTGTTTGAAAAGTCTAAGTGTGGATTCTGATTTTCTAAAGAGAAACATGTTAGAGTTAGAAGTAGTCAAGATACTTGCTTATAAAGTGAAATGGATGTACTGTGAAATGAATACCCTGTCACCAAGTCTATTAGATACATGCTCCCTCTCTAATGAAACACCAAACAAATGCTCCCTTAATCAAGTAGACCTTAAATTCCTCTCACACCAAGAAGTTTGGAAGTAGTTTTGTGGATCAACCATGTTGAGCCATGATTTGGTATCTCTTATATCTTTTATTCATACTCACAAGACAAATGCCTCAAGTCCAGGCATAATATCCAAGCTCAAGGCAAGGAGAAGAAGGGGCACGTCAGCACTGAGCTTGTCAGTCCCATCTATCAGAAAGCACTAAATTTACCAGTAATCCAGCAGACTGCAGATTATACCCCATTGGCTTGAACTGTGTCACGTGACCATCCCAACCTGCAAGGGTGTCTGGGAAGATGTCATTTTCACAGTTTTTCTAGCAGAGGCAGGCAAGGAAGTGAGTTTGGGAATGAGCATTCCTTAACTAGTCAGCCAACCATGTCTGGGACAATTAGTGGATTAGATGAAAGAATTTCGAACCCAGGGTTTCATTGGTCTGCTATACCTAATTCTGTTTAAGATTCCTCTAGGACTTAAGAATAGATTTATTAATGCAGTTATCAAGGGATATCTGTGAACATGGCCTTGAAGTAGTAGCTACTCCCCTACAAGATATAAGAGCCACCAACAAGTCTAGGTCAGGTCAGGGTGCAGACTTCCCTCTTTTGGTTTCTTTCTCCTCTTTTGATCATTTCTAGTATTTCACATAACTTAGCTGTATCCCTGGAGTTCTCCTGAAACCATGTTTTTGTTTTAAAAAGCAACGTTCTCTAAGTTATAACCTCAAATGCGTATTTAAAATTAGCATAAACATGTGAAACACCTATAATTAATAAAATTCCTACATAAATGAACCCCAATTTGAATTTATATTATTCCCATGTCCACATTAGTTTAAATATCTACTTATGATATTTCACTAATAGTTTATAACTACCTTTCTCATTTTTTCATATAACCATCTAGGTCCTTTATGAAAATCCCCTGGTTTTTTTCATATACAATATTGGTAACTCAATTGTGCATATACCAGCTCACTCACATTTACAACTAGCCATTCTTCAAAACAGAAAGTACCCCAAAAAATATTTGAGTCATACTTTTGCACAGAAATTATTATATGCAATTTTTATGCTAAATGCTTTATAGAAATGACAAAAATTCTGC
The DNA here is from genome assembly GCF_055505025.1 of Bos grunniens. Lineage (NCBI taxonomy): Eukaryota > Metazoa > Chordata > Mammalia > Artiodactyla > Bovidae > Bos > Bos grunniens. The sequence goes on from NC_141170.1 coordinate 77,516,599, forward strand.
CTTGATTTAAGTTTAAAAAAATCATGTCTCTACACATTACATAAAGCTAACTTTACACTCACTAAACAACAGCATATTACATAAAAGTACGTTTGGAATACTTAGAGAACTTTTGCTCGAGAAAAGAAATACTGCCTTCACCAGCACCAAAATGGCCTCGTCATATCTCCTTGGGCCTTATTTGAACTTTGAGGTGTAAGTAACCTGCTTTTGGCAGGTCATCTTCAATCAGAGGGCTAAACAGATAAGTTTAAGATAGAAAAAACTTTGCTTTTAGGTGAACAAACACTTTGAAAATTTCTGGCAAGGAGCACTGTCTATTAAGAGCAGCCCGAGAGCAGAATGTTTCATCATCATAAAAAAGACTCTAGAAGCCTATTGTCAGATAACAGAGTTAACAAGTATGAACAAAAATAACAAGAGCATAAAATTTAATCAGTGCTCTTCTTCAGACCACTAACCAAACAAATACACACACACAGAGCCATTTGTAAAATAAAAAGACATAAAAGCTTCAGTTTCATTTACTTCATGTTGACTAATCACGTTAGCCACAGAATCTTTAATTAAAAGAAGATTGAAAGTAATGAAAGCTTTATCAGCCCTTTTTGTTACAAAGGAGTTAGCATTTCTTTGCTGTCTTGCTAGCAACCCTATTGCTGAGAGTTTAGTTAAGCCACTTTGGAAGATCCACAATACCCTTATGTCCTTATGTATAGCCCTATAGCTGGAAACAGAAGGAAGTTAGGTTAATGGGAGCTGAAAGTGAAAGTCAAGTCGCTGAGTCTTGTCAGACTCTTTGAGACCCCATGGACTGTAGCCTATCAGGCTCCTCCCTCCATGGGATTCTCCAGGCTAGAGTACTGGAGTGCCATTTACTTCTCCAGGGGATCTTCCTGATCCAGGGATTGAACCCAGGTCTCCCGCATTCCAGGCAGACGCTTTAACCTCTGAGCCACCATCCACGATTACTGAGCCACAGGAAGTAGATTTAAGGTGGTGCTCCCCGAAATCCTAAAGGTTAAGCAAAACTGCCTCCAGGACTTAGGAGAAGGGAGAGAGAAACTAGGAAGAGGAACAACTGCCTGGTGAGTCCAAGGTTCCAGAATTCTTGCTTTTGAATTCCCTGGAGATCTCTTTCAGAACTGTGTTGTCTAATTTGGTTTCTATAAAAGATTTTGTTTGAAGAAAGTGTGTTTTGTTTTAAAATGTTTGTCTGTTGTTGAAAACAATTGTGCCAAGGGAAAACAGAAGAAAAAGAAAAAAAAGGCCTGAGAAACTATTGTGAGACATAGTGAAACCACCCATTATCCTATGCTTTATTTTAAAATACAAGAAAACATCACCTAAAAGAGAAAATTCAGTCCAGCAAGTTATGACTAAGCATCTCCACTGCCTAACACTAGTATGTTCAGGGAATGAGACAAAATAAGTAATTTATGAAGGGACTGAGGTAGGAAGAACAGTGCACTTAAATCGGAAATTTGGTTTTCTCTACTGACTCCACCTGAAGGATTGGAGGCCACAGTCACTTGTCTTAGAAGTGACTTGTCACAGTTACTGTTGAGCATCTGCTATGTGCCAGGTACTCTGCATGTCCTGAGGATTCAACAGTAAGTTAAATGTGATTGGGCTTCCCTTATGGCTCAGCTGGTAAAGAATCCGCCTGCAATGCAGGAGACCTGGGTTTGATCCTTGGGTTGGGAAGATCGCCTGGAGAAAGGAAAGGCTACCCACTCCAGTATTCTGGCCTGGAGAATTCAATGGACTACAGTCCATGGGGTCGCAAGGAGTCGGACACGACTGAATGACTTTTACTTTAAGTGTGATATCTGCTGTCCTGCCCCGAAAGAACTCACAGAACAGTAGTAGTCACTGAACAGTAAATCAGGAAACATTTATTAGGTACTTGTTCTGGGCCCAGCAATGTTCCAAGCACTTTTATAAGGATTAGTTTTTACATCTTCATGGCAATCTCACTAGGTACATAATATGTGGATTCCCATCTTATAGGTATGGAAATGAGGCATCTATCAGTTCTATAACTTGCCCTCAAAGTGCAGAGATGTCTCTGAGCTTAGTTCTTGGAATTCTTTTGTAAACTCTGAATGTAGTAGATCAAGAAGGAAATAGTAGTGGTTTTGTGAGTACATTTTGGAAGCAGTGTTCTGTACAAGTGTGAGTAATTATTAAATCAAGGAAAGATAAATGAATTAAAAGTTCAGTAAGTCATGAGCCCACGCACCACAGCTACCGAAGCCCATGTGCCCTAAAGCCTGTGCTCCACAAAAAGAGAAACCACCACAATGCGAAGCCAACACACCACAGCTAGAAAGTAGCCCCCACTCACCACAACGAGAGAAGTCCCCACACAGCAACAAAGGCCCAGCACCGCCAAAAATAAAGAATACAATCTTTTAAAAGTTAAATAAGTCACAACTGGAAGTGTTTCCCTCACCCAAAATGTAAAGATGCAAAGAAATACAGGGTTATTAAGAAGAACCACCCCTGGCTTCTAGAATATAAGTAATTTCTTATGAAGTGTTCCTGAGCCATCAGAGTCCATCCTGGATTAAATACTGGTAGGAAGGAAATTAAGAGCTGGGTATTTCTCAGGCTCTGACTATGTAAATCTCATCCTCCCAGCCAGCAAGACATTCCAGATGTAGCTGCATACGATTTTCATGACATCGAGTTCACCTGTGCCAAGGAAGAAGTGGAGCTGGGTATCAGCAAGGAAACTACCCCTTTGAGGTAGAGGGTGAAAATGTACTATCCAAATGGTTTCACTTATGTTCTAGAAACAAGCCACTGGGCATTGTCGAGATCCAGTAGCAAAAAGATGCTTGAGGGCTAGGCCTTTCCCGTTTCTGCTTGAGTCTAGATTTTGTCCCGCTATTGCATCTAAAATCTGTTCTAGTCAAAGCCTATTTGCAGAAATTGTGTTTGTAAATAGAAGCAGATTAGAATAACTTAAAGGTCAATGGCAAAGCTGAACTATTTCCAGTGTTAAACACAGAACTCAAAAGAAGACATCCTCCATAATAATGTGCCTGAAAGCATCTGAGGTTAGAAATTGGGTTTAATTTCGCTAGTGGGGGAGGAGAAAAATCTTGTCCGTATTTGTGATTGTGGTATAGCTTCTAGAAAATGTGCCCTTTGTTACAACATGAAAACAGACATTTTAGAAATTTGCTATCCACTGTCACTCTTCAATTAACTTCTATTCATTCTGCCCGCAAGAAATTGTGTTCAGCCCGTTAAAAATAGGAGGCTTCCTTTTCTATCCCCTTTGCCATTATTGATATTGTTAATCATTTTAATTAGTGGCTTCCCATGATTCCAATCAAGGCCAATTAGACTCAAAGCCGATAAACAATGAAGAGGTGAAAACAGCAGCTCAAAACATGGATTAATCTCACCAGTACAAAGTGGAAGGGGCTGCACTTTAAATTGCTTCTATTCAGCTCTAAACAATGGCATTTCCTGGTCCTACTGACTATACCGGCATTAGGTAGCTTATGTGAAATGTAATCTATAGTCATACCTTTCAAAGATTTTTACCCTCTATGCTGCTTCGGACAGCATTTGTGTTTGTCCAGGTATTCTCCATCATGCCCTGGTTTAGAGTTTTCTACACCAGCTACCAAATCAGTTTAAATTTCTTGCACTTTCCTTTTCCACCTCCCCTTCTGTGTGCCTATTTTCCTGCCTTTCTCTGCCCTTACAAAAATCCATTCTCCATTAGCAAAGAATAATTCCCATTCCCAGTGATATTATAGAAAAGTGACAGTGCTAGTCGTTCAGTCGTGTCTGACTCTTTGCAACCCCATGGACTGTAGCCTCTGTCCATGAAATTCTCCAGGCAAGAATACCAGAGTGGGTAGCCATTCCGTTCTCCAGGGGATCTTTCCAACCCAGGGATCAAGCCAAGGGTCTCCCGCATTGCAGGCTTGTTTTTTACCATCTGAGCCACCAGGGAAGCCTGATATTATAGAAGTTCAATATATATAGTTTCAGGCAACCACAATATATTTATCCGGATATAGTGTTAAATTATTTTCATAAGATACTTTTAATTCCCTCAACAATTCTATGACATCATTATTACTGTTAGCCCCATTTTACGGATGATAAAACTGAGATTTCAGGAATATAAGTAACTTTAATAAGCCAGAAAAGGTTAGACTCAGGATGTAAACTCAGTTCTATATTGTTCTAGAGCTCAAGCATGAACTCTTATGTTCAGACTTGCGCTGGTCTATACTTAAAAACAGAATCAGGACAGTCAGTTGGAAAATGTCCAAACACTAAAACTTTTGGAAAATGTCCAAACACTAAAATTTTACCATTAATCTTTCTTAGAATGGCTACAGTGAATAGTATTGTGTTTGTTTTTTTTTTTAATAAAAATTGCATCACCTAATCCAACCCATCCTCACTTCTCTGACCATATTGCCAAGTGACATAGTACACACCATCTTTTAGACAAGCCAAGGAAATTTTATCAGTACTCTAAGGTCTACACAGTAGACAGTTTTTTTAAAGTATAGTTGATTTACAAAAACTTTGGAATGCTCCGTGAATCTGTGTGTCACCCTTGTATAGGGGCCATGCTAATCTCTTTATCATTCCAATTTTGGTATATCTGCTAGCGAAGCAAGCACAACAGTAAGCAATTTTTATCCCTTGGAAACTATTCAGACATAACATGGGCATGTATCTTATCACTTCAAAACTTCATGATTCCTCTGTTTTAAATGTGTGACAGGAAACAGCCTAAAAAGCAAAGCTGAATTTGGATCATGGTTGTAATATTTACTGTCTGAGGTGTCTTAGCCTTCCTCAGTGATCAACTGCAAAGAAATAGAGGAAAACAAGAGAATGGGAAAGACTAGAGATCTCTTCAAGAAAATTAGAGATACCTAGGGAACATTTCACGCAAAGATGGGCTCGATAAAGGACAGAAATGGTATGGACCTAACAGCAGCAGAAGATATTAAGAAGAGGTGGCAAGAATACACAGAAGAACTGTACAAAAAAGATTTTCATGACCCAGATAACCACGATGGTGTGGTCACTCACCTAGAGCCAGACATCCTGGAATGTGAAGTCAAATGGGCCTTAGAAAGCACCACTACGAACAAAGCTAGTGGAGGTGATGGAATTCCAGCTGAGCTATTTCAAATCCTGAAAGATGATGCTGTGAAAGTGCTGCACTCAATATGCCAGCAAATTTAGAAAACTCAGCAGTGGCCACAGGACTGAAAAAGTCAGTTTTCATTCCAATCCCAAAAAAAGGCAATGCCAAAGAGTGCTCAAACTACCACACAATTGAACTCATCTCACATGCTAGTAAAGTAATGCTCAAAGTTCTCCAAGCCAGGCTTCAGCAATACGTGAACCGTGAACTTCCAGATGTTCAAGCTGGTTTTAGAAAAGGCAGAGGAACCAGAGATCAAATTGCCAACATCCGCTGGATCATGGAAAAAGTAAGAGTTCCAGAAGAACATCTATTTCTGCTTTATCGACTATGCTAAAGCCTTTGACTGTGTAGATCACAATAAACTGTGGAACATTCTGAAAGAGATGGGAATACCAGACCACCTGACCTGCCTCTTGAGAAACCTTATACGCAGGTCAGGAAGCAACAGTTAGAACTGGACATGGAACAAAAGACTGGTTCCAAATAAGAAAAGGAGTACGTCAAGGCTGTATATTGTCACCCTGCTTATTTAACTTCTATGCAGAGTACATCATGAGAAACGCTGGGCTGGAAGAAGCACAAGCTGGAATCAAGATTGCCAGGAGAAATATCAATAACCTCAGATATGCAGATGACACCACCCTTATGGCAGAAAGTGAAGAGGAACTCAAAAGCCTCTTGATGAAAGTGAAAGAGGAGAGTGAAAGAGTTGGCTTAAAGCTCGACATTCAGAAAACTAAGATCATGGCATCCGGACCCATCACTTCATGGCAAATAGATGGGGAAACAGTGGAAACAGTGTCAGACTTTATTTTTCTGGGCTCCAAAATCACTGCAGATGGTGATTGCAGCCATGAAATTAAAAGACACTTACTCCTTAGAAGGAAAGTTATGACTAACCTAGATAGCATATTAAAAAGCAGGATATTACTTTGCCAACAAAGGTCCATCTAGTCAAGGCTATGGTTTTTCCTGTGGTCATGTATGGATGTTAGAGTGGGACTGTAAAGAAAGCTGAGCACCAAAGAATTGATGCTTTTGAACTGTGGTATTGGAGAAAACTCTTGAGAGCCCCTTGGACTGCAAGGAGATCCAACCAGTCCATTCTAAAGAAAATCAGTCCTGGGTGTTCATTGTAAGGACTGATGCTGAAGCTGAAACTCTAATACTTTGGCTACCTGATGTGAAGAGTTGACTCATTGGGAAAGACCCTGATGCTGAGAGGGATTGGAGGCAGGAGGAGAAGGGGACGACAGAGGATGAGGTGGCTGGATGGCATCACTGACTTGATGGACGTGGGTCTGAGTGAATTCCAGGAGTTGGTGATGGACAGGGAGGCCTGGCGTGCTGCAATTCATGGGTTGCAAAGAGTCGGACATGACTGAGCAACTGAACTGAACTGAGGTATCTTAAGCAGGTTACTTACCTTTTCTGAGTTTAAGGCCTTTGGGATATAGAAATAATAAAAATGAGTGAATTTAACCCAGAAAATGGCAAATATAAAATTTACCTTGCATTTAAAAAAAATTTTTAAAGAATCAACTGAAATATATTTCTAAATGTGCCTGACCTGTAACTGTTTCTTAATAAATGGTGGTATTAATTATTATCATTTATGTGTCTCACATGTGTAAAGCATATGATGATATTTTTATACAGAAGCAGGTGGACAGTAGGTTTCAGTTAGGCAGAGTATCCAGACATAGTATGCTGCTGCTGCTAAGTCGCTTTAGTCGTGTCCGACTCTGTGCAACCCCAGAGATGGCAGCCCACAAGGCTCCCCAGCCCCTGGGACTCTCCAGGCAAGGACATAGTATAGCCTGTAACAAAAATCCAACCAAAGAGACTCCGATTAGAAAGGAAATTGATTGTAGTACAGCATTAATCTGGTTACTGGAGATAAAGTAGAAGGCTGAGCTTGATTGAAAAGAGCAAGGTAATTAAGACAGCAATTACTAACACTCAAAAGCATTTGTATCAGTCAGCTATTGCCACTATAATGCTGAAAAACAACTCCAAAATACAATGCTTACAAGAATAATTATTCTCACACTCATTTTGTCTTATCTAAAATGGGCTCAGCTATATCTCTGCTTCATAACGTGGGTCAGCCTATCTTGCCTAAAGACTGAAGATTCAGTTTAGATCCATTCCATGAATTTTTGTTCTGATGCTCAGGCTGAAAAGGTAACAGTTTTTAGAGAATGTTTTCTTTTTCATAGGAAATCACTAAGTCATAACAGGAAAAGCTCATTTATACAGGTACATTTTAAGCTTCAACTTTCATCAGATCTTCTAATATCTAGTTTGGCTAAAGCAAATTACATGGTTTCATATAGTGAGTTATATTCAACTCACCATCAGACAATAAATAATATGGACAGACAATTTTATTACAGGGGAATGAAAAACTACAATCAGTAAATTAATCTAACATACAAAACTGAGAAATTGCTAAACCTTTCAGCTATTCATCCAGAGATTCTCCAGCCTGCTTTGCAGACTTGTTCTAGAATTTAGACCTGAAACTTCAGACTGGTTTGGAAGTTGTCAATTCTGGAAACCGGATGAAAATTACATGAGTAAAAGAACAAATCAGCCTGATTGTGACTGTGGTTGAAGTCTTTGACCTGATCCATGTAATTTTCTGTTTGTGGTATGCCCCACTCTCAAATGCTTTGCTTTGGTTCTTAAGGTTTCATTTGTTTGCTTTTATCGAGGATGCTGGTACACATTAATAGAGCTATTGATTACGTATCTATTTGCTTTCCTAATTTGTTTTCTCCAGGAATTTCATGTCTAACTATTTATTTTCCATTTCTTGAGTTGCATTTGTACAGAATGCAGAAAAAACCAGTTGCTTCACCACTGTCCTGGGCTTTTTCCCAACTGATTAATTTGAACAGTGATAATGAAGATTCGATAAGATTTTATCTCCTTGTTTTGTGCTTATGAATTGATGTGCTCTTTAGAGCTTTAAAATATCATCCCTTGATATACATTTACAGTGCATATCTTCCCCCAAAATCAATATATGTGGAATCAATTCTGATTTAAGTGTTTTTCAGGTACCATTATGTTTGTTAAATTGAGATGTTTTCTTATGGTCAAAGCATGAGAAGCAACTTAGACTAAATTTTGCTGGGAACTTCTGCTGGCTCTCGGGAGAAATGACTGTGATTATTTCATTGTGTAGCTTGAGCCTAATCTAGACTTCTTCTGAGTTTGCTTAGAGTTATGCAGTCTCACCCAGCATAATGCCTTCATATAGTTTTCTCCAGCAGTAACTGAGGACAACCTCCCTGCTTTCAGATTTCTGTGCTCCCTTATTATAAATATATGTATGTAATAAACATCCAACCAGTCCATCCTAAAGGAAATCAGTCCTGAATATTCATTGGAAGGACTGATGCTGAAGCTGAAATGCCAATACTTTGGCCACCTGATGCGAAGAACTGACTCATTTGAAAAGCCCCTGATGCTGGGAAAGATTGAAGGCAGGGGGAGAAGGGGACGACAGAGGATGAGATGGTGGATGGCATCACCAACTCAATGGACAAGAGTTTGAGTAAGCTCCGGGAGTTGGTGATGGACAGGGAAGCCTGGCATGCTGCAGTCCATGGGGTTGCAAAGAGTCGGACATGACTGAGTGACTGAACTGAACTGAAACATGGGCTTCTCAGGTGGCTCAGAGGTAAAGAATCTGCCTGCCAATGCAGAAGGCCAGGAGACGCGGGTTCAATCCCTGAATCAGGAAGGTTTCCTGGAGAAGGAAATGGCAACCAACTCCAGTATTCTTGCCTGGAAAATCCCATAGACAGAGGGACATGGTGGACTACAGTACATGGGGTAGCAAAGAATCTGACACAACTTAGCAACTAAACAAAATATGTGTGTGTGTGTGTGTGTACACTTTTATATCACTGTGAATGAATTATGAATACTCTTTTATCTCAGTTCCCTAATTAACTTATGAGAATAATATGGTAGGTACAAAGCATTTATTCATATGTGCCCAGTACTTACAGTAAAATAACATTTTATGAAATGACTGTTATGGTGCACCCAAAACCACAATGAATAAACTTTATATGATCAAGACTTCAAACATTAGTCACACTATTTTTGTCTATAAGTTTTCCTATTGTATTTCTTACTACTCTGAGAAAGTGGCTTGTAGGCACTAATCTGTCCTAGCAGCTTATAGTTCAATTTTTAATTATGTTAATCAAATGAACATATACAAAATATTAATCTATCTTGAGATTTGATCTCTAGTTAAAGCATTCCCCTATATTTTCTTGAACATTTCCATTCTGTATCATCTTTGTGATGATTCTTGCTCTGTACTTCTCTGGGACTCTATCACTCTTTCCTGGTTGCTGTCTGAGTAGCATACAGTACATAATCTATAACAAAATTACCTTTAGGGACCAGCTATGAATTCATATATGTCTGAATATCATTTTTTGACATCTTATGAGTGCATTTCAATATCATTGTATAGTACATATACATTCAAAACCTTTAGTCTGGGAAAAATCAGAGTCAAAGCAAACCAGAGAACTGGTACTCTCTGGTTGGTACTATGGGGTTAAAAAGATCAGTATTTCATCCATATCCTCTTGTATTTATTATTTGTTTCTAATTTTACACTTTAGTGATTGGAATATTCTAAGATAGATCTTTCATTTATTTAGAATTTTTTGTTCTGCACTCAACTTTTTACTGAATTTTTCATAGTTCTCTCTGATATTCTTCTGCATCTTCTTACATACAGTTCTGAATTCTTTGCCCTTCCTTTCTTTGAATTTATTGGGTATCGTGGCTCTTATCCTCTGTTCTTTAATATATTTTATTAAAGAGATGCTCATGGAAAGTTGACAACAATCTGCCTCATCCTTCACATTTCCTTACATCTAATGAGGTTGTTCTTGTAAGAAGTGAACATGAGAAGCACATTCCATTCCATCTTTTACATTGCTTTGATGCTTTGTTTAAATTTATTCTGTAAATAATATCTTAAATCAATGCCTTTCTTTTGAAGGTCTTTGAATCTATTTGGAATAGCATGACTATTTTTATCTTTGACTCCACTTATATTTCATGATCCAATTTAGAAGCAGTATGGTGTATTATAAAGAGCTGGATATACTCAGTCTAAGGTTTTGAATCCTAGGTCAGCCACTTAACTATCTATGTGACCTTGGGTAACTTGCCTTCTGGTTTCCTTTGCATTGCCTTTAACCCTCACAGGCTGTTGTGAGGATAAAGAAAAATACCTGACAAATGGTATACCCTTTGTAAACAATGGTTAAATGATGCTGACATCTGCTTGAAAGATACTCAGAAAATTCTGAGTCATTACCCACAGAATTAATCTGGGGTAAATTGATTTAATTGATGCTCTCTTTAACGTCTTTGCACTATGCTGCTAATGATGATGTGGCACGCTTCCCTGAAAGTAAAAGCAAGACCTCCTTCATACCATGCTGATCTCTTTCTATTTCTATAATAGAATATTGCTGATAGCCTTTTCCCTATTGAGCTCTTCTGGATACCTTCCCTTTAAAGAAAAGCCATTCATAAGAGCCTTTACCACTTTGAAATATTTGTGCAAATCATTAAAATATATGCTACTAAGGATGCATTGTGATGCAAGAAGTGGCTACTATGAAGTCATTTTTACTTAAGTTCATTAGGATAAAACATGTTTCAAAAGGGAGATAATTTGTACTAAGTAAAAAAGGAAGCCTGAAAGGAGAGATGAGAAAAGCAGAAAAAAAGAAAAGAAAAAGTTAACTCTACCAAGACTTACTGAGAGCAAATTCTGTGCAGGATGCTGTTTTAGGTTTGTTAGTGGTACCAAAGTGTTTCAGGACTGTCAAGAATGACAATTTTTGTCAGGAGAAAGTCTCATTGAAATGGAAGTTCCTTTCCTAGCCCTCACAGTGACTGAAAAAGGATGGCTGTTGAGTGCATTTTGGGTTGAATGAATGATAGATCAAATGGAAAAGGCTTAATCAATGTTACTTTGGAGGTAGCTGGATTGGAAGAAATGTTAGAAATATTGTTTTGTTAAGAAGAATGGTCAAATAATAAGAGATATGAATTTTTTAAAAATATTTTTTTCCAGTTTGTGGGTTAAGCAAATAAATTTATAGAATTATAAATGATCAAAATAAAAAAGGGATCTTAGCAGTGATTCTAGTCTACCTTATTTCAGAGGCTGAGTTTAAATTCATGCTAGAAAATGCGTGCTTTAATTCCCACCATTTCTACCTTTTATCTTGGCCAATTAGCCAGCAGACATTTAAGGCATTTACCACTTTACATGATACTTAGATGCTGTCAGTTTGAATTATTTTTATAGGGATCTCATGTGTAAATTGTCTAAATAATACTGTGGATTCCACGATGGCTTCCTTCCACCACTAAATATAATTATGAGTTTCATTTGTTCATGTCAGCTATGGTGGTTTTTGAGGCTACAGGCTGATTTTAATGCTGGGCAAAGTAAGCATAAGTTACATGAATTCTCCTGATGAAAAAATATCAACTTTTATTTCATTGACGTTATGCCTTATCTCACTGTAACTTATTAGTATCACAGTGGCCTAATGTCACTACTGGACAACTATGTGACTGGCAAAATAGAATATTACACTTAAAAAGGAATGTACACAAGTAAAATCAGAACCCTCTGGTATATCCTCTTTAAAAATGATATTACAATGCCCTTCTCTGATTCAGAAGCAGTAGCATGAGAAAATAATAGAGACAGCCCTGTGCTTGTAATTGTTTTGGACACCCATTTGTCTGAGTCCTACACATAGAAAGGCTCACTCAAACACTTCCCAGCACCAGTCTCTTGCCGTAGCTTACCATATCCATTACTGCTCAAGCATGGTAACCAATTTACCATGAAAATGGAAAATTATTATTATTCCCCATACCTTAGTTTGTTTTATGCTTACATTAGAATGAGAATTAACGTTGGCTATGGCTAGTGTCAGGCTGTAAGTTTCCTAAAGAATTTCAAACTCTTTGTTGAAAATTCTTTCCTGTTTCTGTCCTTCCTGGATAATTCTTATCCACATAAGGGCAAGACTTAGCTTACTCCTAGTGCATTCACCTTCCTCTTCAGTTCAGTTGCTCAGTCATGTCCAACTCTGCAACCCCATGGACTGCAGCACACCAGGCTTCCCTGTCTATCACCAGCTCTTGGAGCTTACCCAAACTCATGTCCATTGAGTCGATGATAACATCCAACCATCTCATCCTCTGTCATCCCCTTCTCCTGCCTTCAATCTTTCCCAGAATCAGGGTGTTTTCTAATGAGTCAGTTCTATGCATCAGGTGGCCAAAGTATTGGAGTTTCAGCTTCAACATCAGTCCTTCCAATGAACACTCAGGATTTATTTCCTTTAGGATGGACTGGTTGGATCTCCTTGCTGTACAAGGGACTCTCTAGTTCCTTATAAACCCTAAAGTAACATTTCCCCAGCCATATGCCTCAGGATTTCCAGGAATCTTTATTTTGGTGAACCTGCAGTTGCTTTTTTACAGACACCAGATTTGAGAACCGTTGCTCTTCAGTGAGACTTCCCTTGAGTTACTCTTATTCAAAGCTTGGACTCCAGCTAAAGACCAAGCTTGTTGCCCTGCAGAGAATCCCCTAGAAATTCCTGATGACTGTACTCTCTTGTTAGACTGCTGTACTCCTCAACTGAGGAGAACCACAGAGGAGGCACACTGTAGGGAAGGCTGTGTTTTGCTTCACTGATGTTTGCCAAGCATAGGTTTTCTAATTGCCCACATGGTAGCAGTGTAAATGTCCATTGACAGATGAATGGATAAAAAAAGAAGTGGTATATTTACATAGTGAAATACTACTCAGTCATAAAAAAAGAATGAAGTAATGCCATTCATGATACTGAGCAAGGGCCTGTGGAGCTCCTGGGCACAAGCTTGTGTCTCCTATTTCTTTGATGACAGAAAATAGCCCTCATTCAGCCTCCGTGACCTTCCCTGAGTTCCAATGACAGATTCAACAGTTGTTAATTAGGGAAGAGGAGGGACGTGAGACCAGGGGGAAATAGTCAAGAGAAACAGTAGTGCAGCCTCGGGACAAGGTCCTGGTTCCCCATCGATGGATACACACAATACCTTTGAGTTATTTTGCAGATAAACACCCTCCCAGGTGGGAGAAGTTAACAATTAACAATGGTAGGCTGCCCATAAGCACATAGACCCCAGACCAGATGGACCTGAAGGTCGGTGATGCAGACTCCTACTTACCTCACCACCAATCCATTAGAAGAATGTCCACGAGCTGATCAGGCCCTCTTTGAACAATTTCTATAAAATTTCTCACTATCCTCTTCGAATTGGGACACATGGTTCTGAAGGCATTAGCCTGCTGTGGCCCCCTTTGGCTGACAAAGTAATAAAGCTACCCGTTTCTGCCTCACCCAAAACTCTTGTCTCCGAGATTTAATTTGGCACCGGAGGAGCTGAGCTTTCAGCATCAGTTCTGGCACTCCAGATGGGAAGTGTGTCTCTTCAGATACACAGCATATGTGTTTTCTCAGACAATTCAGAGTGTTAGACAAGAACCCATTTTCAGCCCTAAAAGGGGCTCCCCTTCCTGCAACATTCAAAACAACATTGATGGATTTAGAGATTATCATACTAAGTGAAGTAAACCAGACAGAGAAAGACAAATATATGGGTTACAGGTGGAATCTAAAAAATATGATACAAATGAACTTATATACAAGACTGACACAGACCTACAAACATAGAAAACAAAACTTAGGATTATCAAAGGGGAAAGTGGGGTGAAATGGGATAAATTATGAGTTTGGGATTAACATATACACACTACTATATATAAAATAGATAATCAACAATAGATAACACAGGGAACTATACTCAATATTTTATAATAACCTATAAGAGAAGAGAACCTGAAAAATATATACAATTGAATCACTGCTGTACAATGAAATTGACACAACTTTTAAAATCAACTATACTTTGATAAAAAATAAAACTGAAAAAAAAAACACTGAGAAAGTTGCTAAGAGAGAGACCTTAAAAGCGTGAAAGTGTTAGTCACTCAGTATTTACATGTGGTGATGGATGATAACTTATTGTGGTAATCATTTTGCAACATAAACATAAATCAAATCATTATGTTGTACATTGAAAACTAATATGATGTTATCTGTCAGTTTTATCTCCATTTCTTAAGAAGCCACTAAATAATTATTTACTGAAAATATGGAATTAATGAATTGAAGATAAAAACCTTAAACTTTTTGTTCAGTTTTATCCTCTGCGCCTAAAGCATTGCCTGACCCAGGTAAGGCTTCCCAGGTGTCTCATAGTAGGTACTCAGTAAACATTTGTTAAATCAGTAAATGTCAAATACAACTATTCCAGGGAAATAAACTATGTCTTTACCTAAAATTTCCTCATGGGCATACTTGTTTCCTAGCATAAAGTCCTTATATTAAGGCCCACTTTTCTTAGTCTGGCTTCTAAGCCAGACATTTTCTTAGCTACTGGAAATTTCAACCCCAGTTTAGGAAAACCCTAATCCCTAAGCAAAAAAAGAGTTGGTCTTGCTCTCAAAATGAATTAGACTGCATTTGTGAGAACATAAAGATAATGATCAATATGAAAGGTATTAAGGATGTAACTTGATGTAAAACATATTGAGGAAAAAAGAAAAAATGAATTTAAATGCTCAATTAAAATGTTTCTTTTTTTAAAAATACTTTGGATTTTACAGAAAATAAACCCAGTTCATGTCTTAAAGTATGTTGATTTATTTTTATCAAATGATATGTTTTTTCCATATATTAACCAAAAGGATTTGCATTTTAAAATAACTCATAGGAAATTCATAAAAATAAACAAAAAAAAGAGTCTGTTCTAAAAGAATAATACAACAATGAGTATTTCTAGACTTTTAAAATCTTGTCATACACTTTTCTTTCTGTGCTAGTCTAAATATTTGACTACTTCTTCCAAGAATGAAGTACAGACTTTTAATAGCTTTATTAATGGGTAATTTACATATAATATGATTAAGTCATTTTAAGTGTATAATACTTTTCATTAAATTTATAAAGGTGTGCAACCATTAAAACCATCTGATTTTAGAACATTTCCATCATACCCAAGAGATCACTAGTGTCCATTTGCAATCTCTCGTCTTCACTGCTGGGCCAACACTGACAACCCTTAAAATATTTTCTGTCTTTGCTTTTTCTAGAGATTTAATATATATTGAATCACACAACGTGTATCTTTTATGCCTATTTACTTCACTTAGCATAATGTTTTGGAAGTTCATCCATGCTTTATCATGTATTAATACTGCATGTTTTAAAAATTGAGTGGTATTTCCATACACTGCCTTCAATATATATTAACATGAAATACATCACTAAAGGCAAATGTGTTTTAACTAAATTCTAGTTTTTAATGTAATTTATGTCATAACTTATGAAATAATTATAGTAAATGTTAATAATCCATAAATTATATATGCATAAAATCTGAATATACGGCAAAACCTTCCTAAATCTTGTGTATTTAATCCATTCATAATTAATTCCTTAAATATTACTTTAAAAAATATTACTATTACTTAAATTCTCCTCTGAACTTAATACACATAAACACTTCTGATATGAGTGATAGAAAGATATGGATGAGTTAAGTTTTATCTTACTAACTCATATAAAGCAAAAAGAAACTGCAGTGTTATTATCACAGAAGTTTTACTTGTCTCTTGACAAGACAGACTAATGATAGTGCTTAACTGAGAAATGATGGCCTGGAAAAATTAGCCATTTTTTAATCCTATAACATTGAACTTACACTTATGTTAGAAAAAGGAAGCATTTTATGTAAATTCATTTTATTTCGTTAATAATGTAAAAGAGTTAGAGCAAGACAGAGAAAAGGCCAGATATAATCAGAATCCTTCAAAGGTCAAGTGAAAACACATTGCTGAGGATTCTTATATTTCATTTATCTCTCCTGAGTTTTCATTCTTCTCTTATTCAGTATCTCTTTCCACATTAAAAAATTTTTTATGTCTCATCTTAGACCTGGATAAATTTCTCTTTTATATTTTACCAACAAATCAAAACAAAGAAACTTTGTTATGAAAGGCAGGGTATTTATGAAGAGTAGTTAAAAAATAAGAGATCCTATGCACATTTGAGGGCTAGATCTAGTCTATCCAGCTTTTGTGTCCCCTAAAATATGGTACTGGGTATCCTATCTGGAATACATGCAATGTTGACAAATTAAAAATTATGCAATAGGGGAAAAATGGAAAATCTATAATATCCTAATGTTCTATTTTTTTTTTTTTACATACTTGTGTTTCTCTCTTATATTTTAGAAATCTTAGGTGAATTTTTAGCAGAAATTTGTGAGATGGGTCTAAAAAAGAAACTTCCTTCACTATTTTTACTGAATATCTACTATAATTAAATAATCCAAATGTAGAGACTCCATTCCTTTCCTTATGCAAAAGATAAATGTACTTTTACATATCCCTTTACCTGTCTTCCATCCAGCTTTGGCAAAGCAAGGAAGCACTGAATAAAAAAAACCAAAAAACAAAAAAACACAAATCCCATGGCTCAAATATAGGATGCTATACATTCAAATAAAGTGCAAAGCTAACAGTATAACTTTAGTCTGTGAAACTTAAAAAAAAAATCAATTAGGTCAAAAATGTGATTTGGACATGAAGTGCAGGGATGGAAAAGTGTACAGAAAGAGTGATGTGGGAAACAGTTAAGGAAACATATTAGAAATTAATCACTAAATTAGCATTACCAAGTTACTTTGTCATTCAACACATGTTTACAAAAGGTCTTTGGTGGTAGGCACAGTGTTAAATATGCAAGGAAAAAAATGAGGCATAGAGCCACAGCTTCTGTAAGTTGAGCAAAATGAAAATTTAGAAACTACATACAACTGAGTTCATATTGTTTTCACTTGGTGCATTAACCCCAAGGGGGAAAAATAACTTAATTTCCTGTATCTCTCCTACATAGCTTCTCTTTTGATAGCAGGTGACTCTAATTCTTCTTTTGGTCTTATGGGACCTTCTCTTAAATCCTGCAAATTCTCTCCAAACTTTGGCTTATAATAAAACATTATTATAAAAATATACTGGAGAAATTTAAAAAAAAAAAAAAAAAAAAACCTTCCCATAATTTCAGTACCATGGCTTTCATGATTGTGTTCCGGCTCTGAGCTTCAAATTAGTGTTTGTAAAACCAAAAATTTCATTTTATGTCTTCTAGTCTTACCTATAGGATTAACCTCTCTGTTTATGATGGAGGTTAGGTTCAAAGAATTGATACTATTATATGGTCTTTCACAGGGTCTGTCAGAGACTACCCAAGCTACACAAATAACACAATGTAAAGAGTGATACAGTATTAAAAATCTTCCAACAAACAAAAGCCCAGGATCAGATGGTTTCATAGGCAAATTCTATCAAATGTTTAGAGAAGAGCTAACATCTATCCTCATGAAAGTGAAAAGTGAAAGTGAAAGTCACTCAGTCGTGTCCGACTCTTTGCAACCCCATGGACTATAGAGTCCATGGTATTCTCCAGGCCAAAATACTGGGGTGGGTAGCCATTCCCTTCTCCAGGGGATCTTCCCAACCCAGGGATAAAACCCAGGTCTCTTGCATTACAGGCAGATTTTTTTACCAGCTGAGCCACAAGGGAAGCCCATATAGTCTTCCAAAAAATTGCAGAGGGAGGTACTCTCCCAAACTCACTCTTTGAGGCCACCATCACCCTGATACCAAAACCAGACAAAGATAGGACAGAAAAAGAAAATTATAGGACAATATTGACAAATATAGGACAATACTGACAAACATAGATGCAACATTCCTCAACAAAACACTGACAAGTATAATCCAACAACATGTTAAAAGGATCATGCACCATGATTAAGTGGGGTCATCCTTATGGCAGAAAGTGAAGAGGAACTAAAAAGCCTCTTGATGAAAGTGAAAATGGAGAGTGAAAAAGTTGGCTTAAAGCTCAACATTCAGAAAACGAAGATCATGGCATCCGGTCCCATCACTTCACAGGAAATAGATGGGGAAACAGTGGCTGACTTTATTTTTGGGGCTCCAAAATCACTGCAGATGGTGACTACAGCCATGAAATTAAAAGACGCTTACTCCTTGGAAGAAAAGTTATGATCAAGCTAGATAGCATTTTCAAAAGCAGAGACATTACTTTGCCAACAAAGGTTCGTCTAGTCAAGGCTATGGTTTTTCCAGTGGTCATGTATGGATGTGAGAGTTGGACTGTAAAGAAGGCTGAGTGCCGAAGAATTGATGCTTTTGAACTGTGGTGTTGGAGAAGACTCTTGAGAGTCCCTTGGACTGCAAGGAAATCCAACCAGTCCATTCGAAGGAGATCAGCCCTGGGATTTCTGTGGAAGGAATGATGCTAAAGCTGAAACTCCAGTACTTTGGCCACCTCATGCGAAGAGTTGACTCATTGGAAAAGACTCTGATGCTGGGAGGGATTGGGGGCAGGAGGAGAAGGGGATGACAGAGGATGAGATGGCTGGATGGCATCACTGACTCTATGGATGTGAGTCTGAGTGAGTTGGTGATGGACAGGGAGGCCTGGCATGCTGCGATTCATGGGCTTGCAAAGAGTCGGACACGACTGAGCGACTGAACTGAACTGAACCTAGGGATCCAAGGATTCTTCAATATACACAAATCAATCAGTGTGATACACGATATTAACAAATTGAAGGATTAAAACCATATGGTAATCTCAGTAGATGCATAAAAAGCTTTTGACAAAATTCAACATCCATTTATGATAGAAAAAGAAGAAACTCTCCAGAAAGTGGGAATGGAGGGAACATACCTCAACATGTTGTGTGTGTGTTAGTCACTCAGTAGTGACCTACTCCTTGCAATCCCATAGACTGTAGCCTTCCAGGCTCCTCTGTCCATGGAATTATTCAGGCAGGAATACTGGAGTGGCTTGCCATTTCCTTCTCCATACCTCAACATAGTAAAGGTATATTTATTGACATATGACAAACCTATAGCAAACATTATTATCAATGGTGAAAAAGTTAAAGCATTCCCTCTAAGATCAGGAAAAAGACAAGGATGCACACTCTTGCCACTATTATTCAACACAGTTGTGCAAGTCCTAGCCATGACAATCAGAGAAGAAATAAAATGAATCCAGACTGGAAAATAATATGTAAAACTATCATTGTTTGCAGCTGGCAAGATACTGTAGATAGACAATCCTAAAGATGCCACCAGAAAACTACTAGAGCTAATTAATGAATTTAATAAAGTTGTAGTATAGTACAGTACGACTGGCTTCCCTTGTGGCTCAGACGGATAGTGCAGTACAGTATATAGTACAGTACAGTATAGTGTACAGTGTATAGTGTAGTACAGTGTATTGATATAGTGCAGTATATAGTACAGTACAGTATAGTATACAGTGTATAGTACAGTGTATTGTACAGTGTATAATATAGTATAGTATATAGTATAGTGTATAGTATAGTATAGTAAGGCATGGACTTCTCTAGTGACTCAGTGTTTTGTAAAGAATCCACGTGCCAATGCAGGAGACACAGGTTCGATCCCTGGACTGGGAAGATGCCCTAGAGGAGGAAATGGGAACCCACTCTAGTATTTTTGCCATGGAAAATCCCATGGACAGAGGAGCCTGGAGGGCTACAGTCCATGGGGTTGCAAAGCGCCGGACATGACTTGGCGACTAAATAACAATAGGTATCCATATGCTTAGAGCTAGGGACACAAAGGTAACTAAAATGCAAAAATGGTATGGGAAACTATGGGAGGCTACAACTGTAAAACCAGGACTTGTTTTTTATCCCCACCCTCAAAAGTCTAATATAAACTGAAAAATCGATGAGGAAAAAAGCTACATTTGCAGACATGATAAAGGCGTGATAGAAAAAAGTGAGTCTGTGGCACGTGTGCAAGGTCTGACCCAGCTTGTGCATAATGTCAAAGCTACAACTGAAGGCTCGTTGCTTATAATTACTTTGATGTCAGAATGACCCCTGTACAAATTCAGAAGGAAAATCAAAAGTACAGTTCCTTTGTAATTATTCATTCATCTCTGCCCAAATCTAATAGCTGTAGGCAATGTAATTTCTGCTTGAACTGAGAGTTGTTTGGTCTCAGTTTTTTCTAAATCTCTTCTGCACAACCCATCTCTTTTTCAGATTGGTTGTAACAATGACTTGGCAGGGAGCAAAGCCAAATAGAATCAAATCAAAAAATTTCATTTACTTTTTTGCTTGCTTGCCTTCCTATGCTCTTTATTGCCTTTAAAAAATAAATCAATAATGATAATTAATAATAGTAATATTTTTGAGCCCTGCTAAGTGTTTGACACAATGTTAAGGACTGTATATACACCATTTCATTTAGGTATCCTAAGATAGATACACTCATTTGGATACAATAGATGTTCTTATCGTTATCATTGTTCCTACTATGTAGATGAACAAACAAAGGCTTCTAAAAAAAATAAGTGATGGAAACAGTATTAAACACAGCCCTCTTTGACTCAGTGTAACTGATTGTACACCTATGCTCTTCATTCTTTTCCACCAAAATTGTCATCTTACTATATATGTATGTGTGTATGTGTGTGTGTGTGTGTGCGTGTGTGTGTGTGTGTGTGTATCATACCTTGAAATCAGGAATATGCTACAGGAAGCTGTTTCTTGGGATGAAAAGGTATAGTACGCTGGGTCACTAACTTTTCAATACTTTTCACATTTACAGGTACTGTATCTGGTACTAAACCTAGAAATACCATTATGAACAAGTCTCTATCTCATTATAAAATAGAGTGGAAAAGAGGAAAACTACCATGGCAGAATATAAGTACAGCAATTTGCATCAGCTTGGTTCCCAGTCTTGGAAGGTACAATGTGGAGTACAGGAAAACTTCCCAGTGGAAGGCCCTGCCTGCATGGGCACGGCTTTCCCCCTCAGACACTGAAGGAAGCACACACTGTCTCCATCTCTTTCCTGGCTTGCCCTTTTTCCCTTTGTTTTTTGTCTCTATATCTATATAATCTCATTCTAGCTTCAAACCATCCTCGGAAGAAAAGAATTCTTATTATCCCCACTCTTGTGGGGAAACAACTCTCCATGAGTATTTTCATGTTTCTGAACAACTGGGGCTTTCTGAACAAAGAACCCTGGCACATGGGCTAAAGGATGATTGACTAGCAGCCCTCAAGGTGGAGCACTCCAGAGAGAAATAAAACTGCTCTCTCCCTGGAGACATTTGATTACATCCCAGGATGCTGAAGTAGGGACCTTCCCCTTTCCTCCACAAATATCAATGTTTACATTGCAGAGCAAAAGTTGCTTTTTCTGTCACCAGAGGGCAGAGGGACAGATGAGAAAGCCACCCTATATGAGCTATAAGTTCATAATTTTAGGCTTCCTTTTTCAAGTTACAAACCCCAACATAAGCACAGGGCACACTCGGCTCTCACTGCAATACATGGGCATGAAGAACTGATGTAAGCTGCTCTGTGAGTAAATAAAAAAGCCCAATTCCTGATCCAGTGGTCCAGTGTTCCTACTAATGTGTGTGTGTGTGTGTGTGTGTGTGTGTGTGTGTGTGTGCATGTACTCTTAGAAAGATGCAGATCATAACATCACAGACCCCTCATAGTTTTAACAACTATCCAGATAATTCTTGGCTAAAAAACATGTTCTTATTACTATATTCTAGAGGAATTCCTTTGTTCTCCTAGTCTTTGAGTTTCTGTATGGAGGTTCAAAAATTACAGGGGCTAACTCTTGGGGCTTCCCTGGTGGTTCATCAGTAAATAGTCTGCCTGCCAATGCAGGAGACATAGGAGACATGGGTTTGATCCCTGGGTCAGGAAGAATCCTTGGAGTAGGAATTGGCAACCTGCTCCACAATTCTTGCCTGGGAAATCCCATGGACAGAGGAGCCAGGTGGGCTACAGTACACAGGGTTGGAGAGAGTCAGACATGACTTAGCAACTAAACAAGAGCTAACTCGCCTTTAAAGGGTATTGGTTCCTGCCTCTGCCTTCACTTTTAAATATTCACTTCCATCATCTGTTCTAATGTCTAACTTAGGTCACACTGAGAAACAATTTTCTGGAAAGGAGAGAAAATCCCTGAAATATATGTCCTGGTCCAATGGCTCCATTATTATCTGTGAGCAGATACAGAAAGAACTTACTTGCCTCCCTAAAGACAGAAGAAAAACTGGAAAGCTGCTTCATGACCTCTCTTGCTAAGGAAGGACTTGCTGTTCTGTGGCTGTGTCACATAGAATGGGTCAGTGTGACCTGACTAGATCCTGCTCTGATTGGGTCCCTCAGGAGATCATGAGCTCTTCTATGTCCCCTTTTTAACACAGAAGAGAGAAGAAGGACTTGAGAATGCTATTATATTTAATTTATTTCTTAATCCCACAAAACTAAGAAGCAAGGCACACATTTCAAATCTTTAGAGACAGTCCCAGCATTTTATCTTACCGCAATCTCTGCTCAAGTCCCTTGTCTGGTGCCCCATCCTTCTGCTACATTTTAAGGAACTCTAATGCAGGTCTCAGTCTCTCAACTTTCTTGCACTTTGCAAGTGCTTCCCTAAATGTTTAGGCAGGATGTCAGACAAGGTTTCCTTGCATATAGACTTTGGTGAGAGGGAGTGCGGGCCCGATCTCTTGAGGGACAAAGTCATGATGGGTGCTACGCTCTGAGCTCAGACTTTTAAAGACTGGAAGCCGCCATCTGTTTCCTTATGAAATACCAAAGGCAAAAGCACTTCACTATAGCAAATATGGTTCATTTTTCTAAAGGCAACACCATTTCACATGGGAAAACAAATTCCTCCTATTAGTATGACTTTGACCTACTCGTTTCAAAGTAGTAACCTTGGCATCACTGTTTAAAGAACATGTGATTTTGTCCTCTATACAGCAGATGTGGAATTCTTCCCAAATCAACTCTCCTCAAATAGGATTGACATATATTCCCCTGAGGGGGTGGGAAAGAGGACTATATACTGCAAATCAGTCTCGGTGAACTTACACATTCTGTAGGATTCCTCCCTTGCTCCTGAATTTGAAATTAGCTACGGGCCTTCCCTGGTGGTCCAGCGGCTGAGACTCCATGCTCCCAATGCAGGGACCTGGGTTTGATCCGCATTCAGGGAACTATATGGAGAAAGAAATGACAGCCTACTCCTGAATACTTGCCTGAAGAATCCCATGGAGAGAGGAGCCTGGTAGGCTGCAGTCCATGGGGTTGCAAAGAGTCAGACATGACTGAAGCGACTTACACACACACACACACACACACACACACACACACGCAGGGAACTAGATTCCACATGCTCAACTAAGAGACTGAGTGTAGCCAAATAAATACATATTTAAAAATAAGTAAAAAAGACAAGAATGTTTTTTATTATTTAAAAAAAGGAAAAAAGAAATAAATGCTCATGTTAGCTTATATTTGTAGATTTGGGGAGCTTTAAATGTGTTTAATGCTCAGTGCACTTCATTCATTTTCCCTTTTTCCTGTCTTCAAAACATTTTCCTTTGCATATTTAAATGATGGTTAACTATGAAGAAGACCAAAATAGACAAAGTAATTGCCACTTGTTCCTTTGTCTCTCAGTGGCTTGCTGTGCTATAAATGTATTTAATCTCGACCAAACTGGGGAGGTAAAACCTAATTTAATAGCTATCAATCACAGGCAGCAGGCCTGCAAGAGGAGAAAATAGAAAGGTGGTTCTATTATGCTGTCCTCTCCCAGGAAAAACAAAGTGAAATATTAGACACTATCTCTTTACAAGATGCCTTCTAATCCCTCTATCACGTTACACATAATTTGAAACTCTGTGTATTTCATTTCCACTTATATGCCACCACCCTTATATTAAAAAGTGTATGACTGACATGTTAGCTAAAATATTTAATAAGAATTAAATATGCTGTGCTTCGTTAGAAGGAAACAGAGCAACTTGATACCAAATTCAGATACTAATTAGATAAAGCCTCCCTACATGGAGCTAGGCAGATGCTTCTTTGAGCCTCAGAATAATCCTCATGGCTATGCCTTCCAGCCTTCTAATGGTGATGCTGTCATCCTGTGTTGTTTGTTAAATCCTTCCGGAAGCTTCTCAATTTACTCTGATTAAAAAGCCAGTCAGACAAGTTCAGTAGCTTTACCAACCTGCATGATTTCTCTGATATTATCATTCCCTCCATTCCTTAGTGATTTCCTTTGGGTTCATTCTGCCCCCATCTCCCTGGCTTCCTGGTTTTTCCTCTCATATACCAGGTATCCACTTGAAATCTTCATACTTAACATTTCCTGCCCTTGAACACTTTTCTGTGAGATGTGCATGCATCTCCCTCGCCTCTGTTGTCACCATCTCAGTGAGGCTATTCTGATCACTCTGTTTAAAACTGAGATCCAACTACCTTCACCATTCCCTGTCCCATTTCCCTCGCCTTTTCTCTACAGACCTTCTCACCATCTAACATACTACATTGTATTCATACACTTTTTTATAGTTTGCTTCCCTATGCTAGAATTCTAAGGGAAATTACTTTGTTTACTATTGCATCCCCAGACCAGTGACCAATACAAGGTAAGCTTGAAATAAACACTTGTTGAATAAATGAATGAATGTACATGAAAGCAATCTGTTCTGCAGAAGCTGTAAGTACTTTCAAAATGAAATTGAGCTTAACGGGATTGGTATAAAGGTGACTTGGGGCAGAGACTAATAACTCTGTGATAAATAGGTTGAATCACTGCAGACTGCATTTTGCTAGTCCATACACTTAACTTAACATTCTAATTTTCCCCAACTATTGAACATACTGGTTTTTTTCAGAAGCTGACATAAGGAACAAGGAAAAGGAGCCAAAGGTTCATTCATTCACATATTGATAACTTCTAAGGCAAGAAACGGGGCAGTATGCAAGGCTCTGTGGATATCATGCTGAATAGGATCTGGTCTCTGTTCTTAATGAGCTCATAGTGTACCCAGGAAACAGGTAATAAAACAGTTCATTACAATTCAACACTTTCAATAATATGAGTGCTGTATAAGCAAAGTTCTGGGAAAGAAAAGGGTTGATAAGTTGACCTGCCTATAGAGATTTGGGAAAGCCTTACAAAGGAAGCTAAAGTTTTATCTAGTTTTTGTTTAGGATACTTTCATTTATAAGTAATGGGAAACTCAATTAGGCTTAAGCAATTAAAGAAATATCTTGACTCAAGTAGTTAAAAAGAGCCAGAGGTAGAGAGGATTCAGAGCTACAGATCAGATCTCCACGGCCATCTCTCTGTTCCTCAGGTCTGGTCTTTTCCCTGTGGCAGCTTCAGCCCCAGGCTGGCTTCTCTCACCAGTTGAAAATGATACTACCAGCACCACATTTCATATCTGCCTACCCTCTCCCCATGTTATCCACATCAATAGTTGGTTCTTCCCCAACTGCGGAATAAAACTGCAGCAGTTAATCTACCTGGTTCATCTAAAGCCACTGCCCACTGTTTCCCCAATTATTGTACCCAGGAAATGTCATGGATTAACTGACCTATGTATGAATTCCCTGCCCAGCCCTATACCCACTGTTAGAGCAGGGATAAACTAGGGTCTCTGGCTTTTGACAATGAAGATCTATCTTTGAAGCAGAGTGTTGCAGCTGTTGCTACCCCAACTCGGAGCAGCTACACAAAGCAGAAACCTTGCATAGCAACTTCAACATGCCCTATGATCTTAAAGGATGAGTAAGGACTTTCCAGGGAGATGGAGAAAAATAATGTTAAAGTTAGAAGGAACAGAATCATCATATGAAAAATGATGAAAATAGAAAACAGGACGTGCCATTATGGGAAAACTGTGCTGGATGTAAGGGAAGATGAAGTGTCTGGGAATTTTGGAAAAACCAAAAATGAGTCTATAGACAGATCAGAATGGCTCCTTTGTGACTTTTAAAATCAAATAAATAT
Organism: Bos grunniens; assembly: GCF_055505025.1. Taxonomy (NCBI): domain Eukaryota; kingdom Metazoa; phylum Chordata; class Mammalia; order Artiodactyla; family Bovidae; genus Bos; species Bos grunniens. The sequence continues at coordinate 77,542,932 of NC_141170.1, forward strand.
ATGAAAATGATTGATTACCAATAATCAACAAGATATGGAGGCAGTCACAGAAGCAGAAATTATACCCCCTATTCTCCAAAAGCCATGGAGACAATCAAGTTGTTAACAGGAGTCTGAAGTGCTTCATTGCACAAGCAACTGCAGTCAATATCCTGGGATAAACTGTAGTGGAAAAGAATAGCAAAAGAATGTGTGTGTACATATACATATGATTCACATTGCTGTACAGCAGAAATTAACAACATTGTAAATCATCCATACTTCAATAAAAAAAAAAAAGTGAAGTGCTTCATTGTCAAGCCATAGGGCACTAACTCTCATATAGAGGTCAGATAAAGTTCTTTAGGAACTGGCATATAGAGGAAGATTTCAAGGAAGAGGCAAGAATGTGGAGAAACTATGGAAAATGAGTCCGTGTGGAATAAGTGGAAAAGAGCAGAAGACATTCTTTGTGAGAGTGTATCAGGATATTCAGGAGAGAAGGTTAGGTAAGAAGATTTTATGAACAGAAGAGAAAAGGTGCTGGTTGTGTATATAATGCTGCTGCTGCTGCTAAGTCGCTTCAGTCGTGTCTGACTCTGTGTGACCCCATAGATGGCAGCCAACCGGTCTCCCCCGTCCCTGGAATTCTCCAGGCAAGAACACTGGGGTGGGTTGCCATTTCCTTCTCCAATGCATGAAAGTGAAAAGTGAAAGTGAAGTTGCTCAGTCGTGTCCAACTCTTAGCAACCCCATGGACTGCAGCCTACCAGGCTCCTCCATCCATGGGATTTTCCAGGCAAGAGTACTGGAGTGGGTTGCCATTGCCTTCTCCAGTGTATATAATGAGCAACCATTTAAGAGCTATAGAATGGTAAGACCAAGGGCTTTAGTGTCTTCAGCCCAGGCTCTGGACACTTAGTTTCTTTAATACTCAATTATCTCATTTGCACATGATAACAAGCATTTTCTTCTTTGACAGTCACATGATTAAGAGCTAAGAAAAGCTGAGTATATCAAATGCTCCATGAAGTGAAGTGAAGTGAAAGTCGTTCAGTTGTGTCTGACTCTTTGAAACTCCGTGAACTATACAGTCTATGGAATTCTCCAGGCTAGAATACTGGAGTGGGTAGCCTTTCCCTTCTCCAGGGGATCTTCCCAACCCAGGGATCAAACCTAGGTCTCCCGCATTGCAGGAGGATTCATTACCAGCTGAGCCATAAAGGAAGCCCCCATACAAATTCTCTATACACAGAGGTAATTTGTGATCAACATACAGAGCTCTTCTGAGTTCTCCTCTAATGAAGATGAAAAGGAGGAGGAGGCCCATGATGACAATGAATTAATAGAGACAAGACTTAACTACTCAATCAAATATTGATAGATTTTCCTCACTTCTAAAAGTTAACTTTTCTGCTTTTTTTTTAAATTGACAGTTCTATTAAAGTTCACTTTTCACTACCATAGACTCTTTACCCTCTTCCAGCCTCAAGTCATCTGTAACCCTGAATTTTACTCTGTCCAAAACTGAACCCATCTCCCTAAACACCTATGGCTTTTAACCTAAGGAAGTGTCAATCACTAAGGTACTCTAGCTCAAAAATGTGGTGTCATCTTTGAATGAATAATTTCTGACATTTGTAGGTTCCACCTTTCATTTCTCTCTCTCTTCTACTGCTGCCCTTCTCGAGGTCACCTCTACTCTGGGAGACTAAAATAGACCCAGTCACCTTTCAGTGCTGTCTGTCTCTTGGCCATCTAATCTTTTTGTCAATGTTACCAAACTGGTACAGCCAAGATGACACCATCATCGTGACATTCCCTATTGCACATACCTACAGAGTATCTGAAAGGTCAGAAAACACAGAATCTATTTATAAACAGTATGCTTTCTTTGGTTATTTAGTGCTACTTAAGTAAGTACCACAAAACTTTGTTGTTCAGGCACTCAGTTGTGTCTGACTCTTTCAGACCCTATGGACTGCAGCATGCCAGGCTTCCCTGCCCTCATCATCTCTTGGAGTTTGCCCAAACTCATGTCCATTGAGTTGATGATGCCATTCAACCATCTCATTCTCTGTCACCCCCTTCTCCTGCACACAACTTATTGGTTTATAATTGTCAACATTAATTATAATTCAGTTTCCTGGGTGTCAAGAATTTGAAAGCAGCTTGGCTGAATGATTCTGGTTCAATATTTCATGAGGTTGTGGTCAAAATGTTGGTTCAGGCTTCTGTCACCTAAAGGCTTAACTATGAATAGATGACCCACTTTGAAGATAGTTTACTTATGTGGCTGGTAAGGTAGTACTGGCTTTGATCAGCAGGGCCCAGTTCCTCTCCATGTGACTTCTCCATGGAGCAACTTGTGTGTCTTTACAACATGAAAGCCAGCTTCCCTCAGAGAGATGGATGCAAAAGAGAGATAGGCAGAAGCTGTATCCTTTTGATGACTTTGCAAGTCACATAGCAAGTCATTTCTACATTCTGTGGTTAGAAAGGAATCATTAAGTCCAACCTACATTCCCAGGGAAAGGAATTAAGTATTGCCTTTGGAAGGGAGAACTGTCAAAGAATTTGCAGACCTCTTTTAAAACCACTACCAGGAATACGTTCAATATAATTCTCTTCAATCTCCAGCATACCTTTTTAGGTAAAATACCTGTAAATGTAAAGAAATAAGTTCCATTGTTAATCTGAACAAAGTATAGTAAATGTACTATTTTCTTCATGTTTCCTGGCTTGTTGAACGTGCTATAGTATATTTAGTGTATTTTGGGCTTCCCCAGAAACTCAGATGGTAAAGCATCTGCCTGCAATGCAGGAGACCCAGTTCAATCCCTGACTTGGGAAGATCCCCTGGAGAAGGAAATGGCAACCCACTCCAGTATGGTTGCCTGAAGAACTTTATGAACAGAGGAGCCTGGAGGGCTACATTCCATGGGGTTGCAGAGAGTTGGACATGACTGAGCGAGTAACACACATAGTGTATTTAATGTACTCCAATAAAAGGAGTCACATCAACCACATTTAAAAGTGTGCTTCATTACCTTTTCTTTCACTCCTGAAAAATATATTCCAGTTCAACCAGGTTGGTCTTCTCACTCCTCCGGTGCTTGTGACTTTTATTGCTGCCTTCAGGGTTTTACTGAGACTATTCCTCCTTCCTCTGTTCTGTCCTTTAAACCCTCTTATGACAAATTCGAGTCTCATTTTTCCTATGACTATCTTTGCCACATCTCTTTCTATAACAATGTCTGTTCATAGCAAATACTCATTAAATATTTGTTGAATGAACCAATCAATATTAGATTAAAAGACTTTAATCATTATTCAATATTTTATCAACTTGTAATCAATATAAAAAAGATATTTTACATTATTTTTGTACTAAGTTTTCCAAAATCCTGTGTCTTTTATATGTCTGTTATTCATATGCTAAATTTTCATCAGAAATACCTGATCTGTATATGGAATTCATAAAATATATAGGTTAAAAAAGTAGATCCACATACACATTATTGTAAAAATACTTAAAAGTTTTCCAAGAACTAAATTTAGTATCCATTTTAAAGTTTAAGTGAAGTAACATAAAAATTAAGCTTCTCAATTTCAATAACCATATTTAAGGTGGTAAATAGTAGTATAGGACAAATGACTACCATATTGGGCAGTGCAACTCTAAAATCAGAGAAGAAAGAAGCAAATTTGGCATGTTTGTGGGCTGTAAACTAATCCTTACTTAAAGCAATACCTGTAAGTGAAAAAGTGAAAAGAAATATAGCTCATATCAACACTTTATATGACCAAACTCCAAAAATTAAATTTGGTTAGCAAATTCCTATAGCAATAATTAGACTGAGTTTCCTTATGCAAAGATCCATATCTTGTTTGTTACATATAAAATAAAATATAATAATTCCAGGTGCAAAATAGAATAGCAAAGTAATTTGGCTTTCATAACATTTCTCAAAAAAGGATTTAAAGGATTAAATTATATTGTATGGAAACAAATGAATTGAAACAATTGCACCCAAACAATTATGTTGCAATGAACACAGCAAAACATCTCTTCCAGATACCTTTAAACATCTCTTTCCATGAGAGAGATGAGAACTACAAACCTGCACATCATGAGAGCTATACCCAAAGTCTCCTCCTGAAGCCCTCCTCAAAAATCCTCAGCGTATACTCTGCCAGTTTCTCCTCCTCTCTGCTCTCTTCCAGATGCTTTATAAAGTAAGTCAATCCAAATACCATTCTTGCACTTGGTCTCTTCACACATTCTCATGGTTAGCAAAACAAGCTATTTCCCCAAACCTGAGCAGATCAGCACTCAATTCTATCTGGATAGGGAAGACAGAAATCAAGACAAAGGATTTGGGAAGTCTCTGAACGGCAATAGTTTTACACTATCATATTAGTATACAAGGCACATCCTAACATGTTGTTATTAGGTCTGAAAGACACTCATTGCCCTTTAATGAAAAATCTGTTATTAAAAATTGCAAAAGATTTTGAAATGGATCAAAACAATTACTGGATATCTTTGATGTCTAAAGATGTTGTCTTATTTTGTTTTGTTTTTTGATTCTATGAAGTTTCTGTGTCTCTGTGTTTTGAGTATTTTAAAATTCTGTAAATTATCCATAGAAAACCAAAATCATATCCCAGGGAGATTGTGTTGTTTTTTTTCCCTGTGAATATTGATCAGTTTTGCAAGTTTTCATCTATTAAATAGCTTTATTCCAACATTCTGGATGGCCTATGTATGTATAGTCTGAAAGTCTTCTTATAACTGACTATACATCTTACTCTTTCTCTCCTTAATTAAATTACTTGAAAGAGGAAAAACTTCCTAACCAAAAAATATGGTATTTTTAAATTAAGTTGTATTATATTGTCTAAAATAAATGGCTGCAAGGGAAATGGAGAGATAAGTACTTGTAAATTTAGAGAACTCAAAATGTAGAAAATGGTACTATTTAAGACCTTCAATTCTGGCATTAAGCTGATATAAATTCTAGCTTTGTCACCAAAAATCTATGAGAGTCTATTCCAGGTATTTACTCTTCTGACCCTGAGAATAAAAAACTTTAAAATGTTTATTCACTCATTGATCCATTCATTTAACCAACAGTTATTGAGTACATAATTTACCCTAGACATTGTTATTGTTCAAGTCTCTGGCTAACATTAGTGAAAAAGACAAGTTTGCTGCTCCTTAGAGCTTGCATTCCCTTGGACAAGACTGGAAACACTTGGTTAATTTGTTAGGGAGTGGCTAGTAGTTATTAACTATTACAGTGAGGAAATCTGAACATAGGGGAGGGAAGCTGATTTGAATAGGGCTATTATAGATGGTTTCTTTATAAAAAGGGGCAATTGTGGAAAGATCTGAAATAAAGTTCCAGCTGAGCTATTTCAAATTCTAAAAGATGCTGCTGTTAAAGTGCTCCACTCAAAAGGCCAGCAAAATTTGAAAAACTTACCAGTGGCCACAGGACTGGAAAAGATCAGTTCTCATTCCAATACCAAAGAAGGGCAATGCCAAAAATGTTAAAACTACTGTATAATTGTGCTTATTTCACATGCTAGCAAGGCAATGCTCAAATTCCTTCAAGCTAGACTTCAACAGTATGTAAAACAAGTACTTCCTATGTACAAGCTGGATTTAGATAAGGGAGAGGAACCAGAGATCAAATTGCCAACACCCATTGGATCATAGAAAAACCAAGGGAATTCCAGAAAAACTTCTGCTTCACTGACTACACTAAAGCCTTTGACTGTGTGGATCACAAAAAGATGTGGAAAATTTTAAAAGAGTTGAGAATACCAAACAACCTTACCTGTCTTCTAGGAAACATGTATCAGGTCAAGAAGCCACAGTTAGAACTGGACATGGAACAAAGGATGGTTTCAAAGTTGGGAAAGGAGTGTGTTAAGGCTGTATACTGTCACCCTCCTTATTTAACTTACATGCAGGACACGTCATGCAAAATGCCGGGCTGGATGAATCACAAGCTGAAATCAAGATTGCCAGGAGAAATGTCAATAACCTCAGGCATGTAGATGATACCACCTAATGGCAAAGAAGGAAGAGAAACTAAGGAGCCTCTTGATAAAGGTGAAAGAGAAGAGTGAAAAAGCTGGCTTAAAACTCAACATTCAAAAAACTTAGATCATGGCATCTGGTCCCATCATTTCATGTCAAATAAATGGGGAAAAAATGGAAACAGTGGCAGGCTTTATTTTCTTGAGCTCCAAAATTACTGTGGATGGTGACTGCAGTCATAAAATTAAAATATGCTTGATCCTTGGAAGAAAAACTATGACAAATCTAAACAGAATATTAAAAAGCAGAGACATCACTTTTCTGAAAAAATTCTGAATAGTCAAAGCTATGGTTTTTCCAGTAGTCATGTACAGATGTGCAAACTGGACCATAAATAAGGCTGAGTGCCAAAGAATTGATGCTTTTGAACTGTGGTGTTGGAGAAGATTCTTGAGAGTCCCTTGGATGATCAAGCCAGTCAACCCTAAAGGGAATCAACCCTGAATGTTCATTGGAAGGACTGATGCTAAAGCTCCAATAGCTACTTGATGCGAAGAGCTGAGTCACTGGAAAAGACCCTGATAATGGGAAAGATTGAGGGCAGGAGAAGGTTATGACAGAGGATAAGATGGTTGGATGGCATCACTAAGTCACATGGACATAAGTTTGAGCAAACTCTGAAAGATGGGAAAGGAGAGGGAAGCCTGGTTCTGCAGTCCATGGGGATGCAAAGAGTCAGACATGACTCAGCAACTGAACAACTAAATAAAGTTAAGATCTGCTATGTAACTCTGTTCTCCAGACAGAGGATGTACCATGAGCAGAGCCCAGAGACATGTTAATGAAAAAAAAAAAAAGAGTTCAGCCTTGTTGGAAAGCAGTGAACAAAGAGTACATGAGAGGAGAGATGTGTCACAACTGTGTAGAATTGCAGTCACTCTAAAAATCTACTAGATGCACCATGAACCATGGATCTTTTACTCATGCATGGTATTGTAACATCATGCATTGGTCATTTGGAAAATACTGGATCACAAGAGTTATGCTCATTTTTCAAAAGTTGTCACATTTATTATACAATATAAAAATCACATTCATTAATATTACCACCAATCTCATCAGAAAAGATAGAAGTATTGCAGAACTTCCAAGCTCAGGATGGAAGATTGGAGTTTTCTGAAATTCTAATTTCTGCTTGAAAATTCAGATTTTATCATTAACTTCAAATACAGTCAGTTGTTTCCTGAAGGAGTAGGCCCACTGATCATTCCCAAGAATAATGATAGTTTCTCAGTTGTTCTCTCAAGTAAAAACACTGGCCCTTGTAAAAAGGTGACTAATTGAGCTCACAGTTCAATTATACAAGTACCATTTCTTGTGATAAATATGCTTAGGTAGGCAACAGAAGTACAGTGTGTGTGTGTCTACACAGTCATGTCCGATACTATGGACTATATAGCCCACCAGGCTCCTCTGTGCATGGAATTTTCCAGGCAAGAACACTGGAGTGGGTTGCCATTTCCTCTTCACAGGATCTTCCTAACCCAGAGATTGAACAGACGTGTGCTCAAGAGTTGAGATTTAATAAGTGTACTTATCGCTCATTCAGTACATTATAAACCGAAACTGGCCTATTAGTTCTCTGCCAGTGTGTGATGGAGAACACAGTGGCTACTAAAATGCTTGACGCCACAGCTAAAACATTAGTTGTTTTACCCACCTCTGACTTTCTACTATTAGTACAAACATCAACTCAGTGGAAAAAAGCCAGGAACATTTAGCATAACTACAAAAACATTTTTGTCTATTTTGTCAATGATAATATTTACATATTCAGTACCTTGGATTAGGAGGAAAAGGCAAAAGAAGGTCTCAGTGTGCCCTTTTATGGAAGTTTTTCTAACCAAATAAAGTATCTTCACAAAGTTCTCTAAGTTTTCATCTCCTCAGCCACTTACCTGCAAGAGAGGTTGAGAAATGTTGACTTTTGCATAGAGAGCAAGGCTTTCTATCTTTAAGACTTAAAAGAGGACAGGCAGTAGCTGTGATGGTCTGCGACTTCCCTGATAATTAGGTGATAGGATCTGGGGCTGAAACAACAAACTATAAGCAGTTTACACATTTACAGCTAATACTTGGACTGAGAGTAATTAGAATAATAAAGATAGTGACTGACATTTACTGGCTCTTTTCATGTGTTATACATGATGCATAGTGATTTACATACATTATTTCATTTTAATTCTCTTGAAGCACAGAAAAGAAAGAAGTTGCTGAGCTAGAAGGTGGCAAAGTAAAGATCTGAATTTGTGTTTGTGCAGCTTCAGAAACTGCTTTACCCCACCACCCCAAGCACTTCCTTGCCTAAGACATTGGGCTCCAGTATTAGAAAAGAAATAAATACTGGTGTTTCATTAAAAAGTTCTAGTTTAGAGGATATAATATCAGAAGTTTCTATTTTTATTTATGAAATTATACCAAAAATTTGATACCTTAAAAATTATTTCATAGTTTAGTTACCAGTGAGTTCTGATGTTTGATAAATCAACTGCAATTACCATACATACTGATCTAATGTTTTACACTAAATCTAAAAATGTTTTCCCTTCAAACAATGTGTATAATTCATTTATTGTTTGGTCCATACACAATAGCTAGAAATTGCTTTAACATTTTAAAAATATATCTGTAAAACCTTTCATATTAGATATTGGTTTGATCACTAGAAAATTGTTTATATTTTATATATGTGTGCATGTATGTAAACCAACATTTATTTGTTCAATTGTGTTTGAGATTAGGATATTTGGAAATAAAATAATTACTCAAAATCTGAATGAGATTCACAAGTATTTTGGGTTAGGAAGTGAGACAGATACAAATGATATTATACAGCAGGGATACAGAGTCATTCAACCAGAGATATTTACTAAGTAGCTGCTAGGTGACAAGCACTGTTCTAGACTCTGTGGGAACAGAAGAGAATAAACAAATTCCTGTAATTAAGGAGCTTATAATCTCTATGGAGGCAGAAAACAGTAATAAACAATTTTTTGTTATAGTAAGTACTTTAAAAAAAATAAAGAAGGTTGAAGGGAATAGAGAGTGATGGGGCAAGAGGTATAAATTTATTGGGTGATATCTGAGTTATCTGGTCCCATCATTTCATGGCAAATAGAAGCAGAAAAAGTGACAGACTTTATTTTCTTGGGCTCCAAAATCTCTGAAGATGGTGACTGCAGCTATGAAATTAAAAGACACTTGCTCCTTGCAAGGAAATCTATGACAAACCTCCATAGCATATTAAAAATCAAAGACATCATTTTACCAACAAAGATCCATATACTCAAAGCTATGGTTTTCCCAGTAATCATGTACAGATGTAAGAGTTGGACCATTAAGAAGGCGGTGGCATTCTTAAGAAAGTGGCAGCTTGGTGACTTCTTAGAACAACACTTCAGTTGTACAGAGGTGAGAAGACAAGGATATGGACTAGAGTGACGACAGTGAAAATCCTGAGTCATAGTCAGCTCCTGGGTATATCGTAAATGCAGAGCCAACATAATTCTGGTGGAATGTACATAGACAATGACAGATTGGAGGACAGAACCCTGGGGCCTTCCAGTGTCTAAAGATCAATAAACTGTTTAAAAATGGAGCCTGAGAAGGAACAGCCTGGAGGCAGAGTCAAGAACATCTTACTGAAGCCAAGGCAAGAAAATGTTTCGAGGAGGAGAAAATCACCAATTGTGTCAAATGCTGCTGATCCATCAAGGTGAGAACTAGAAAAGACGACTGGATTTCACAAAGGGGTTTTGTGCATAACCATAGCAATGGAGTGGTACAGACTAAATTCTGATTGGAATGGGCCTATGGATTCATGAATGAGTAACAATGGATATTGAAGCAAAGGGTTTCATTTCAAAGGGGCACAGGAAACCCCTAAAATCAATGAGGGGCCTAAGGAAGGCTTTATTAAAAGTAGGATTTGTTATGAAAAGTGAAAGCATTAGTTGCTTAGTCATGTCTGACTCTCTGCGACCCCATGGATTGTAGCCCACCAGGCACCTCTGCCCATGGAATTCTCCAGGCAAAAATACTGAGGTGGGTCTCCATTCTTGTCTCCAGGGGATCTTCCTGACCCAGGGATCGAACCTGGGTCTCCTACATTGCAGGCAGATTCTTTACCACCTAATCCACCACAGAAGCCCTAGGATATGTTATAGAATGCTCATATACTAATAATCTAGTGAAGAGGGGAAATGATGATGTAAGAGAGAATAGGTACTTCCTGGAGAGCTAAGGGGATCCACAGAATGAGTAGAAGAGTAGCTCTAAGATCTGAGCCTGGTTGTGTTTTATCTGAAACTAAAGAGAACCCTGCACAAGTGGATGCAGGGGAGAGACTGGCAGGTGGGACTATGTGTGCATTTCATTATGAAGGTTCCATTGCAGGGCTAAAAACTTTTAGAAACAGCAGTAAAAGAAGAGGAAGAGAGTTTTGTTTCTGTCTCAACGAGCTTTGTTAGGAAACCAGCATAAGAAGGTAGTCAGCCCACCTACCAGGAGGCGCTGGAGGATTGACAAGGCCTATTAGCCATTTACTGCTTTGGTTTTCTCTATGAACAGAATTCCATGATGAGATATTCCTGTTTGATATGACCATATCATATTCATGACTATGGTAATAAGAAGAGACAGAGCAGTAGATGAGAATTTGCTGTGATTCATTTACTTTTCAGGGAAGAAATAACCACATGTGCTTCCATTGAAGAAATATGAATTTGCAACCATGAGAAAACTATCTTTTTTGAATAACTCTGCTTTCTTAAAAAATGTAGCCTTCAGATTTGGGGAAACTGAAGTAAACCCAGAGAATTCATCTAGCCAGTGAACATGACGACGACGAATCTTTTTTTCCTCCTCATTCTGCATTCCAGAGCAGTTAAAAAGTTTTCCACTGTAACCTGGAGGATAAAGTATATGCTTTTTAAAAGATGAATTACATCAAAGACCCTTTAATGCCTCATTTTAAATTAATAGGTCATTTCTTGCCTTTTCATCCATGACATGCTACAGGATCCTTTCCATGCATGTGGAAGTGTATACTTTAGGACAGTAAAAATCTGCACCATTCTTTCATTATTAAGGTATCAGAGGCTGGAGGTATATATAGCATGAGCTTCTGAAAAACAAAGACCTAAAATCTCCCTTCATCAAAGGACTATCCTCATGCCTGTCTAGCACCTTTATGTTCTGGAACTTGCCCTCCCTAGAGAAAGGCCCCAGAATCTTGCTAAATTATATAACGAACCCATGACATAAGTATAGAGAATGAGCTATGAATTAGCACATCAGACTCATTTTCACTGGTAACCTGGTTTTACAGTGTGCATCTTATTGCCATAAGTAAAAGCAGGCAGGATGCTGTGTGCCTCACTACTCTGCTGCCAACCTTTCTTAAGTACATTAGTCTAGTTTTAAGAAACTTAAAATGATTACTTTTCTTGCTACCCTCACATCTGAAATGGGCAAATGGTTTGTCTCAAGTTCAGCAGACCCATATTCAATACAGGCAAGTTCACTTGCTGCCGAGTTTTTTGAACAGTGACACCTTAATAGGTCTGCCCCAGAAAAAGAGAAGTGGATGTGTTTGGGGAGCCCCTTGGGTTTCCCTTTGAGCACGGGCATAGGAGATTTGTAAAATGGGCCAGTCCTCACACATCTTTATTCCTTAAAGAGAAAGTCCATGCTTTTCCTGATTTTTTAAAGCTCTAAATGAGATCATTCTAAGTTGTTAGAAAATAAAGCTCAGGTATATATCTTCACTTGGTAATCTTTGAGAGGCACTCTTACTGGAGCACAGAACCTACTGGTTAAATGCCCTCATGTAAGGCAGGACAAGCCTGATTTGAGAGTCAACCTCACTGAGTTCTAGTGATAGTCCCAGATCCACAACTGTCATCAGTTTTCTGATTTCCCATGTGTTCTCTCACCTATACAATCAGGATTTTGTAAAGGCCTTTTCCAGCTCTTAAATTCTATGGATTTGAGGGCTGCAGGATTATTCATGAGCCCTAACCAAGCCAGAACCACTTGAGCCCACTAGACTCCTCCCTAGTGTTTAGCTTTGCCCTTGACAGTGCTAGTTTGCTAAACAACCTCATTATTATTAGAAAAGCAGAAGGAAAGCGTGGGGCGGGGGGTGGGTTGGGGGGGGAACAGAAGGAGAAGGAAGAAGATAGGAATTGTTAAGAGGGCATTTTTCTTTTCCAGATGAGCAGTACCCCCTTTCCTCAATACATAATACCTCTCCACCAAAGTCCAGTTCAAATGCAATCTCCTGCAAAATTGACCTTCTTATTCTCTCTGTACCAATGTTATCATATTTCCACCTCTGTCTGTTCCTTCGGACAGATTAAGACCTTTGAAATGGAAGTTTTGAGATCTTCTTACCCACTTTCTCCAACAATGCCTTGCATATCTGAGGCACAGGCAATCCTCTGTGAGTGACTGGTGAAACAGAGTGAGTGAAACTGAACTCCGAGAAAAGTCCTATTTAAAATAACTTAGTGCCTCCTTCTTTAATGGCTGAATTCCAGGACCTTGGCTTGAAACCAACAGAGAGATAGGATGGGAAAGAAAGCATTTGGAACATCAGCCTGATAAATACCTTGCCTTCTCTTAACTCCTATTCCTCTAAAGAGAAGTGTACACTACCTCGCCTTGCAGTTATTTGTCTTTGTGCTGTGGTCGCAGATGTCTTTCCTTTCTTCTCTGGCCTTGCTCCATGTCTAGAAATAGCTTGCTCCAGGAGTTAGGATTAAAGTTGTCTGATTTCCTAAATATTGCATGGGACATAATTATAATGAAAAGTTATTTGCTGTTTTCTGAAATTCAAATTTAATGAGACCACCTGTATTTTATCTAGTACTCTTAGATAAGACTCAAGTGGCCTAAAACCCAGCTCCACATGGCTTCCCAACAACAATTTATTGGTGCACATAACTGAAGCCCAGGTGGTAATTCTGGGCTTCAGGTGGCACTTAATTTAATATGTCATCAGAAATCCATTTAATCTCTCAGCTTTGGCTTCTACCCTAATGGCTTTATTTTCTGGCTTTCCATGGTGCTAGGTGATTTCTAACAATGCTTGCCTTATATCCTGCTAGGGCCAATCGAAGTGGGTAAGAGCAGCTGCTTCCTGCCCACTGGGCAGACCCAGAAGAAGATTCCTCATGCCCACTCTGGATCACATGCCCCATCCTGAATCTACACTCTGGCGAGGGCAACAGCCTACTCCAGTTGTTCAGACTTGGGCCACATGCCCCACCCTTAAGCCCTACTGGGTGTGCCTGGGCTGACAGTGGGAGTCATTTTTTACAAAGTAAATTGTGGTGACTAAGTTTTCTCTTTTTTTTTTTGAAGGAAAATGGATGCTGGGTGACAGAAGCAAAATAAAAACAAACACAAAAACCCACTCACCTCATTCATTATATATTCCTAAGCCACATAATTATTTTTTGAAGAAATTTTGAAACAAGAGACAACAGCAGAAGCTCAGCATGAATTCTAGTTATTGTACTAACCCATTCAAGTTGCTTTAATTTTGTGGATCAATTTTCACATATGTAAAAGGAGGAGCTGATAGGAGTAGGTGATTTCTGAAATTTTTTCTAGTCTATTTCCCTGTACCATGAATGGTAACAAGAAGATTATGAGAGAAAAATATACAGAGAGAGGAATCCCTGTGCATTTTATGTGTTTAGGATCAAAGTGCTGGTGGGATAGTCAGTATAAACAGAATATAAGTTTTTACTATTTACTCTAGACTATCCTCTGCTTTTTGTGGCAATTAAAAAAATAAATTTAACTCTATGAAAATCTGCATGTGATGTGTGTATGCATTAAAATTACTGTTCAATCACTGACACTAAGTTGGTTTTTCTCTCCAGATTAACTTATTAAAAAAGGGGAAAAGAAACTGAAATGTCAGAAGAACGATCAAAACTTGTGATTTTATTACAACATAGCATACCATTAAAATGACATAGATCATTTTTGTGTTATGGGATTAATAGTGATTTGTGAGCTTTTGAAAGCCCTTTGAAATTTTCAGATAAAAGAAATTAAGTCAGATTTTAAAATAACAAATCTAATTACTGGTTTTTCTGAACAGTCAATTGAAGAAAAAAGTCAGTTTTCCTCTTTCCTGTCTTCAGATGTCTTTTAATTTGTTCTCTTACCACAGAGCCTTCAAGTTCAAAGGCAGTTTTCATCACTTTGGCTTAAACTCTGGGAAAACAGACCTGAATAGACTTGGCCGGACTTAACCTCAACAAAAAAAAAAAAAAATTGAGTCCGAGAGGCCCGGGCCTCAGTTAAAATTGCAGCTGCCTGTAATAAACTTGTGAGGCCTGGTTTTTCAGCCTCCCTTCCTCTAACTTCCCAAATCATCCCTGTGGGGAGTGACCCCATGGTGTGTGTGATTGTGTTTGCTTCCAATTTTTGAAAAGTAGCTTAAGTAAGAGCTGACGGGCTTTTCTGTACCCAGCCGTCTTGAATAACATGTTATTTTTGTGACTTACTCACGTAGTCCAATGCCTCCCTTCAATGGACGGGTGCAAAGCACAGCCCCCTTTTTGGAAGAATGACATGCCCAAGGGCAGAGAGCTATGGAAAATAGGAGCTCCCACTTCTATTTAGACTGACAGCCTCTATTCTTTAAGAGTTAAAGTTAACATTGATCGACTGCCATCTTTAGCTTTTCGTTAAGAGCATCAAATTCATTAAAGTAACTCTAGATCATTGGGTAAGGCAGAGGCAATGTTGTATTTTAAATATTTAAACTATTTATGAACTCTGATGATATGATTTCATGATAGAAATGTGAATCTCAATGTTTCTTTCATTTCAAATGTTCCCAAGATCCTTTGTAATGATTGAAACACCAAGGGAGACTTTGAAATAGATACTGCAGAGCCAGATAGGTCACTGTTTTCCAAAAGTTGTCCCCTAGCTACCTGGACATAACTTATTAAACAGAGTATCAAGTATCACCAAGGGCTCAGCAGGTAAAGAATCCACTCACAACGCATGAGATGTGGGTTTGATCTTCCCAGGGTTGGGAAGATCCCCTGGAGGAGGAAATGGCAACCCACTCCATTATTCTTGCCTGGGAAATCTCATGGACAGAGGAGCCTGGAAGACTACAGTCCACAGGGTTGCAAGGAGTCAGACACAACAGACCATACATACATACACACATCAAGTGTAAAGTCTTTTGTTTCAGATTTAATTTTTAATGATTCCTGACTATGAACACTTGGCTTTGTCTTCTACATTCCTTTAATATGTGCATATTTTAGTTAGTTGCCTCAGCTAAAGATTCTAAAAGAACACCTCGCAGATGCAGAGGCAGATGCCATGTAAATATTGTTTTAGTTCCCTTGCTGGGAAAACATGTGAAGCTGTATTCGTTACCTATTGTCATGGTAATACATTACCTCAAACTGAGTGGCTTAAAACAACACAAAATTATTTTTTATAGTTCTGCGCATCAGAAGTTCAAATTTGTTTCACTGGACTAAAATCAAATTGTCTGTCAGACGAGGCTCCTTCTGAATTCTCCAGGGGAGAATCTGGTACTGTCTTTTTTCAGCTTCTAATGACCTCCCACATCCCTTAGCTTACACCCCTCATTACTCCAAACCCTGTTCCAACATTCCAGTTCCTTCTCTGACCCTAAGCCCCTCCGCATCCCTCCTGTCAGAACCATGTGATTGCTTGGACCCATCAAGCTGATCCATACAGGGTCACTGGTGAATCTGACAAGACCCGGCTCTACACTTTACTATCGATACAACTTTCAATGGGGTGCTGAATCAACTTTGTATCAGAATCCTCACTTTTGAGATTAGGATAATAAGAATGTGTCTCATATGGTTTGGGAAAGATGTGCAATCACAGACAGACAGTATTTATCACCAGTCTTTTCCATGGAGGGAATGTGGAATATATATATATATATATATATATATATATATATATATATATATATATATATTAGCTATCAACATAAGACAAAATATCAAAATATAAAAGCATTTTTCCACTTTGAGAAGTTTTAGATAAGGAGGAACTGAAGTGACAGTTTGCGCAAAATAAACTTTAGACTGAATAGGTAGTTTAGAGCTTTGAAATGACTTTAAGTGTGAAATTCAAATGCTTTGAAGGTCACTTCCACCCTCGTGGCATTTACAATGAGATTCTTTGATGATGATGATGATGGCGACAACATATGTGTATATGACCTCCTCTATAGATGTGTCTATGACTCTCTGTAGACATTTTTTCTGTACAGTTTCTAACTCTCATTTACAGACTAAAAATGCAAAGCAATTCTCTATGTTCAGAGAGCATACTG
This sequence comes from Bos grunniens, assembly GCF_055505025.1. Classification (NCBI taxonomy): domain Eukaryota; kingdom Metazoa; phylum Chordata; class Mammalia; order Artiodactyla; family Bovidae; genus Bos; species Bos grunniens. The sequence goes on from NC_141170.1 coordinate 77,559,392, forward strand.
TATATATTTTAGTAGAACACAGAAGTTTTTATTACAGTTAATGTTTTATGTGTCGTAAGTTTCTCACAGAATGAGAACTTCCTAAATATAAGGATTGTGGCTTTAGTTTTTGTGAGGCTAGTGCTTGGCATATAGTAGATGCTCAATAAATGTAATTTTAATAAGAGTGTTATAGCACACAAACCAGTTGCAGGAAAGGGGACCCCCTTCCAAGGGCCTGAAACTGGGCTCTTGTCTAACACTGGGAAATGAATTGTCTGAGGAGACACATCTACTGACAAAGCAAGAGATTTTATTGGGAAAGGGCATCCAGGTGGAGAGAAGTAGGGTAAGGGAACCCAGGAGAACAGCTCTGCCACGTGGCTTGTAGTCTTGAGTTTTATGGTGATGGGATTAGTTTCTGGGTTGTCTTTAGCCAATCATCTGACTCAGTCCTTCCCGGTGGTGCAAGCCTTCTTCAGCCAAGATGGATGCCAGAGAGAAGGATTCTAGGAGGTGGTTGGACATGTGGCATCTCCTTTTGACCTTTCCTGAACTCTTTCGGTTGGTGGTGGCTTATTAGTTCCAGGTTTCTTACCAGGACCTCCTGTCATAAAGCAACTCATGCAAATGGTTACTACAGTGCCTGGCCACGGTAGCTGGTTTCAGTCAGTGTGCTTCCCCTGACAAGTCTATTCAGCAACATTAAAGAAGTGCAAGCCAGGACTATTTTTTCAGTTATAGGGGAAAAATAAATCACTGAAACAAAGGAGACTGATTGGCCTATACTACTAGGAAGCACACTGTGGCTAGTTCACATCCAAGGATGGTCTACATAGATGAGGAATCTAGACACTAGAGTTGGGACTCAGAAACAGCAGGATTCTTTCCATCAGTCTCTTATCTTTTGTTTTATCTGCTTCCCATTGCATTTTGGTATCACCCTAGACTACTCTAGTTAGCCTTCTTTAGTAGTATTGTACAGAGAAATCCTATATTCCCCAGTTAGCATCCTTACAGAATAAGAAAGGATATTTACTTGGGGGTCCATATGAGTAATCCCAAAGAAAAACACTGATTGAACATGATTTTTAAATATGTTCATTTCTTTTTATGAATCACTGATATAAGGAAAATGGAATCCTCTGGTCATTTCTGGGTCACATGATTTCTACAGCTGTGTATGTTGAGATAGGGAGAAGTTGAAGAATTACAGTAGAATTGTCTCCAAAAGAAAAGAGGAAATGGAAAGAAAAAATAATACACTGGTTGCTGCTGCTGCTGCTAAGTCGCTTCAGTCGTGTCCGACTCTGCACGACCCCATAGACGGCAGCCCACCAGGCTCCCCCGTCCCTGGGCTTCTCCAAGCAAGAACACTGGAGTGGGTTGCCATTTCCTTCTCCAATGCATGCAAGTGAAAAGTGAAAGTGAAGTCACTCAGTCGTGTCCGACTCCTAGCGACCCCATGGACTGCAGCCCACCAGGCTCCTCCATCCATGGGATTTTCCAGGCAAGAGTACTGGAGAGGGGTGCCATTACCTTCTCCGAATGCACTAGTTACTATGGTCTTTTATAAGAGTTAAGGACTAGCAATGTTTTTTAAATTTAAGATATATTTTTCCTTTTCATATAATAAAAGAGACATTGCTTTATGCAAATAGTGGTAATGCTGAAATAATCCACTGTCTCTAAGGGACCACAGATCTTTATTTTCTTTTTCCTAAATTTGTTCAAAGAATCTGAGACTGTCTATAGGTTCATAATTATTCCTCCAAAAACTGCTCAGTAGATAAACAAAAACTAGAAATTTAAGATAAATTAATCGCACTTCACAGAGTAGGCAACCAAAATTTCATTATTTGGTGATTAAATGGATTACCCAGACATTTTCATCAGCGGATGTGGGGCCATAAGTTTTCATATAGATTCTGTAGATTCTGGTAATCTAATGACTAATTCAGTTCAACACTATACTACTGCTGCTGTTGCTAAGTCGCTTCAGTCGTGTCCAACTCTGTGCGACCCCATAGACGGCAGCCCACCAGGCTCCCCCGTCCCTGGGATTCTCCAGGCAAGAACACTGGAGTGGGTTGCCATTTCCTTCTCCAATGCATGAAAGTGAAAAATGAAAGGGAAGTTGCTCAGTCGTGTCTGACTCTTAGCGACCCCATAGACTGCAGCCCACCAGGCTCCTCCATCCATGGGATTTTCCAGGCAAGAGTACTGGAGTAAGATGCCTTTAAAATTAGGCACTGAACTGTAAAAGAGATTATGCATTAATTCAGTGGAAAAATTCAATTATGGCAGTAGGGAACATGATAATTTCAACTAAAAAATCCGAAAACACTCTAAAGATAACATTACAGCATGAGTCAAATAGTTTCAAAAGTTAAAACAAGATTTTGATAAAACTATCAATTCTTAATAAGTTGAACTTCTTGGGGTTCAAATCAATAGTCATCATTGGTCTACAGGACCACTCTGTTTTGTATATCAATAAAGCATAGGATTCAGGGGCTTACTGGATAAAGGGCCTTCTTCACTCTTTGTGATGGAGTTTTAAAAAAACATTACAATGTTCTAGTATCATATTTTGCATGTAGCTGTCCAGTTTTCACAGCACCATTTATTGAAGATACTGTCTTTGGAACATTCTTTAACATCCTACCAAAAAATAAACTCAAAATGGATTAGAGACCTTTATTGTAAGACCAGATACTATGTGGCACTTAGAGGAAAACATAGGCAGAATGTTTGACATAAATCTCAGCAATACCTTTTTCAATCCATCTCCCAGAGTAATGGAAATAAAAATAAACAAATGGGACATAATTAAACTCAAAAGCTTCTGCACAGCAAAGGAAAGCATAAACAAAATGAAAAGACAACCCACAGAATGGGAGGAAATGTTTGCAAACAATACAACAGACAAGGGATTAATCTCCAAAATTTACAAACTCTTACAGCTCAATTAAAAAAAAAAAAATCAATCAAAAGACCTAAATGGACATTTCTCCAAAGAAGACATACAGGTGGCCAAAAGGCACAGGAAAAGATGCTCAGAGTCACAAATTATTAGAGATATGCAAGTCAAAACTACAATGAGGTATCACCTCACATCAGTCAGAATGGCCATAATAAAAAAGATCTACAAACAATAAATGCTAGGGAGTGTATGGAGAAAAGAGAACCCTCCTACACTGCTGATAGGCATGTAAGTTGGTACAGTTATTATGGAGAACAGTATGGAGATTCCTTAAGAAACTAAAATAGAGCTACCACATGATCCAACAATCCCACTCCTGGGCATATATCCAGAGAAAAACATGGTTCAAAAGGATTCATGCCCCCTACATTCTTTGCAGTGCTGTTTACTATAGCTAAGACATGGAAGCAACCTAAATATCCATTGACAGATGAATGGGTAAAGAAGATGTGATTGATGTGTGTATATATATATATATGTGTGTGTGTGTGTGTGTATATATATACACACACACACAATGAAATATTACTCAGCATTAAAAAGAATTAAATAATGTCATTTGCAGCAACATGCGTGGGCGTGGAGATTATCATACTGAATGAAGTAAGTCATTCAGTATGAAATGACAGAAAAAAGACAAATATATGATATGATATCACTTATATGAGGAATCTGGGCTTCCCTGGTGGCTCAGATGGTAAAGAATCCACCTGCAATGTGGGAGGGCTGGGTTCAGTCCCTGGGTTGGGAAGATCCTCTGGAGGAGGAAATGGCACCCAGTCCAGTGTACTTGCCTGGAGAATCCCCATGGATAGAGGAGCCTGGCAAGATACAGTTTATGGGGTTGCAGAGAGTCAGACACAACCAAGCACAGCACAGCATATGAGAAATCTAAACAAAGTTATACAAATGCACTTATTTACAAAATAGAAACAGATTCACAAACTTAGAGAATGAAGTTATGGTTACTTACTGGGGTGAATGGTGAATAAATGGGGAATTTGGGATGGGCAGGTACACAGTGCTATATTTAATATAGATAACCCGCAAGGACCTATTGTATAGAACAGGGATCTCTGCTCAATATTCTGTAATAACCTAAATGGGAAAATAATCTGAAAAAAAATGGATATATGTATATTTTGTATAACTGAATCTCTTTGTTGTATACATGAAACTAACACATCATTGTTAATCAACTATACTCCAAATTAAAAAATAAATAAAAACAAGTAGAGCATCTCATATTGTTACAGCATGACTCTGCCCTTCCTTCCTTTGCCTCTCTGTACTTGAATTTTCTTCTGTAATGTGAACTTTGTTATACATTTTGAAGATAAGACTTCAGAGTTACATTAATTGGAAAAGTATTTTCTAAACCTTCTTTAAGGGGGGGGAAAGAAAGAAATAAAGAATGCAACACTCAAGGTAAACTACTTTTGTCTTGATTTTAGACCTTGTGATGTGCCCTGCCAATGATATATATCTATACTAACGGACATTTGAAAGAAGTTTTCTGATAATGATCTGACAATCTTTTCTAACAAATACATCTGGGATACAGTCATATGTCCACCTACTGATTAAATTTTTCCAGGAAGGAGAGACAAATCTTTGAATAATATATCATCACAACAAATTTGATTTCCTTTTATATTTATATTTCAGTGACAGGCTTAATACCTAAATCAATGTGTTTAAAAAGAAGCCCCCTTAGTTTTCTTTAAATGATTTATTGCCTCAGTTACATTATTGCTTCAGGTGTAATCAGGAATATTTGTCTTCATGTCACTGCAATGGAGATACGGATAGAATATGCTAATGTCCCTGTCTTTGTATATAATGTTTTATTAGTTTTTTTTGTTTGTTTCGGTCTCTTAATTACTGACAGTCATTTAAAGCCATCCATCTTTGTTCAAATTTATGCAAATATTGTAATTTAATGATGAGAGTTTCAAAGGATCCTGTTTATCAGATTTTATTTTGAGTTTATTAGTCTATTAGTTTGTTCAGCTAAACAAAATGTCTTTCTTTAAAGCTATAAAGCTAAAATTCATCTATAAAATAATCATTAACAGTTCTTAAGGATAACTGTGTGTTTCACATCAGAGTACAAATACCACTTGTGAAATCGAATAACTCTTCAGCCTCCCATTATTGCTTCGGCCTCAATGCAGCCCCCACCCATGTCCTAAAGGACCGCTCAGGAAAATGATAAGGTTTTGTTAACATTTACTCCCAAAATGCCATCTGGAATTTACTGACTCATTGCAATTTAAAACAGAATCCTCATAGTTTACTAATTGTAATTGGAGTTAATGCTATAGAGGTTGATTAAGATGCTTGTTGGTACTATAAGAAATGCACCCTAATTATGACCTTAGTAGTTAGCTCACACAATCAAGGCAAAAATTATCACTTAGTTTACAGCTTTGCATATTCATTGTGCACTCACACCTTCACATTTGGGTTACATTGTTTTGTCCTAAAACTCACATAGCAAATAGTTGGAAGTGTTGATGTGCAGCTCTCAGCAATATAATGCTGGATTCTCTCCCCATTTACTGTCATTAGCCAGAGTCTTTCTTCATATGCAATATATGAGGATTAGTAGTTCCAGTAAAATATTGGAATTATTTTCCTTAAAATCCAAATTTTTCAGGGACTGTGTTTGGTGGTGAGATTAATGGTACAGTCCCTGGGCTCGGATCATTTGTAGGATAGTGGTGAAAACAGACACAGATCAGACTTTAAGCTTTCTAGGGTCAGGGACTGGATCATGTCCACTATGATATTTCCACTGCTTTGCATACATCAAGAACATACCAGCTACACAAGCGGTGTTGTCTGGATTAAGAAGAGATACATGCCCAAAGGAGGGAGAGTAATGTGACTGCAGGGTCAAAATGAAGGACACGTTTTGAGCCCACAGAATGAGTAGAGTCTTTCTAGGAAATAAGAGTGCAAATCTCCATTAGGAAACTAGGAATCTTGTGGTTTTCCAGATGTATTATGTGCAGGGCTAAGGGATGGCATAGAATGAGGCTGGGATGATGGGGTTGCCAAGAATGTGAAGGCTTTTGAGTGGCATGATAAGGAGTTCAAGTGTTATTCGCTGTGTTGCAGAAGCCATCAAAATTGTACTTTCAGGGCACATTCCTAATAGAAACAGAAGGACCAGAGAAGGTAGCAGAACAGAGGACAAGCTCACATACCTCAAAAGGCTCAGGTGGCCACCTAGCCTCAGAAAAATAAGCATGCAGGCTTCATGTTAGCTAAATCCAAATCTGCCACAGTTTTAGCTGGATAAATACTCCATTCTCTGATCTTTAGTATCCTAACCTAAAGGGATTACAATACTAATTTGAGGGGTTCAGTCGCTCAGTCATGTCAAACTCTTTGTGACCCCATGAACCGCAGCACGCCAGGCCTCCCTGTCCATCACCAATTCCTGGAGTTTACCCAAACTCATGTCCATTAGTCAGTCAGTGATGCCATCCAACCATCTCCTCTGTTGTCCCCTTCTCCTCCTGCTCTCAATCTTTCCCAGCATCAGGGTCTTTTCCAATGAGTCAACTCTTCACATGAGGTGGCCAAAGTATTGGAGTTTCAGCTTCAACATCAGTCCTTCCAATGAACACCCAGGACCGATCTCCTTTAGGAAGGATTGGTTGGATCTCCTCGCAGTCCAAGGGACTCTCAAGAGTCTTCTCCAACACCACAGTTCAAAAACATCAATTCTTTGGGGCTTAGCTTTCTTTATAGTCCAACTCTCACATCCATACATGACCAATGGAAAAACCATAGCCTTGACCAGATGGACCTTTTTTGACAAAGTAATGTCTCTGCTTTTTAATATGCTGTCTTGGTTGGTCATAACTTTCCTTCCAAGGAGTGTCTTTTAAATTCATGGCTGCAATCACCATCTGCAGTGAAGCCCCCCAAAATAAAGTTAGCCACTGTTTTCCCATCTATTTGCCACGAAGTGATGAGATTAGAGACTGTAAAGTACGTGAAACATAGTAAGCGCTCTTTAAATACTGAGAGAGAATAGGAATGAATTCATTTTAGTAAGAGTTGACACATAAATATTCTAAGTTTAAAAAAGGCAAAGAATCTGAAAGGACATTTTTCCAAAGAAGATATAAAATGGCCAGTGTAAACATGAATAGATGCTCAACATCACTATTAGGAAAATCAGAACCACATGGAGATGCCACTTCACACCCACTGATGCTGCTGCTGCTGCTAAGTCGCTTCAGTCCTGTCCGACTCTGTGCGACCCCATAGATTGCAGCCCACCAGGCTCCCCCATCCCTGGGATTCTCCAGGCAAGAACACTGGAGTGGGTTGCCATTTACTTCTCCAGTGCATGAAAGTGAAAAGTGAAAGTGAAGTCGCTCAGTCGTCGACGACTCTTAGCAACCCCATGGACTGCAGCCCGCCAGGCTCCTCCATCCATGGGATTTTCCAAGAAAGAGTACTGGAGTGGGGTGCCATTGCCTTCTCCATATAATATGCTACTATACTAAAAATATATTGTAAAAATATTTTTTTATATAGTTGTCATCATCATAGTTTTCTCACCTGTGGCTAACCTCCTAGCTCCCCTTGTTCTTGCTCAGGAACCTATTTTCAGACAACAAATGGCCTCTCTAACCCTCCCTTCCACTTCTTTTGTGTATGTAAAGACCCCCATCCTCACCTCAGAGAAAGGGATATACTGACCTCTACTCATTTCACTTTCTGAGTTGTCTCTAACGTCAGTTATGCTAGCTGAGATATTCAGGAGCAGAGAAACTTCATGCAAAAATAACTGTTTAACATATAACACCTGTCTATAGGAAGCCCTTTAACAATAGCTGGCCTTTTTAATGCTTATAAATACTAAGCATTTTTTTAAACAATATGCATTTACTAAGCATTGTTTTACTTAATCATTACAACAAATTGATGAAGAGAGAGGTAAGGTGACCAACTTATCCTGGTTTGCTGGGGACTTTCTCATTTTAGTACTGAAAAGCCACGGCCCCAGAACTGCTTTAGTGCCAGGCAAACCAAAATGCTTGGTCATCCCGGAGAGAGGATTCACATGGACTAACCTTCTCAACAAGGAATTTGACAGTGTGCACTGTTCTTCTTCAAAAACAAAATGAAAGTGCAACCTCTAATTCTTACCCCATTTACAAGTTATTTCTGATGACATATCATTTGTTGATTGGATTACCAAGCTTCATGAAGAGAGGCTAAAGACATTCTCTGAATAGTAACCGAGTGTATTTTAGGATACATCAACAAAAGAGTTGATAGAGTAATTAAGCACACCTGAAATCTGGTATAAAATATAATTACACATTCCATAGAAACTTTTATATTGAACCAAAGAAAAATGTCTCCTGTTTAAAATGTCAAACTGATCATTGTTCCTTATTTTTCTCTTGGATATAGAGTGACATTTCCATGAACACTCATTTCTGGTTTAGTGATACAGGAAAACACAATAGCTATTACCAATTATTTAGTTCCTACTGAGCTGTCCATAAAGGACTTGAGAAAGCAGTGGCATCAATTGATATTCCTTCCCTTCCTCTCTTGCCTGCTCTATTTAAAGATAACATAGTCTGAGTCTTGGTATGAAATTAATCTTCAGGCTCTTGTCTCCAAAATGCAATTCCTACATCTCATACCAAAGAGAAGTTATTTCTTTTTGGGGTTCTCCACTAAAATGAGAATTTAAAGTTTAAGATGTGTAAGAGAGGGGTGGGTGTGTGTGTGGGTGTGTGTGTGTTCAGTTGTGTCCTACTCTTTTGGGACCCTATGGACGATAGCTGCCAGGCTCTTCTGTCCATGGAATTTTCCAGGCAAGAATACCGGAGTAGGTTGCCATTTCCTCCTCCAGGGGTAGTGTCTAGGAAATGAGTTTGCTGAATATTCGTTTCTTTTTAAAGTTTGTATAAATTATTTTTTGAAGATAATGAGACCGGATGGACAGCCACAGTGGCAAACTAGTTGCCTGGGTATACTTGTCAGAAGGTAAGGTCCCTCCAAAGATATGTAGAGTATGTAGCATGATGTCTAGCTCAATAAATGTTCAAGAAGTGATAATCTATCTCCCCTTCCTCACCTGAAGGGTGAAAGAAGTACATAGAACTCGGTACTCTGTGTTGAAGCTATTAAAAAAGTAGGATTCATGAAGGTAGAGACTAAGTATTTCTAATCACTGCAGCCTGCAGCCTTGGAATTGCATAACAGTGTGCTTAGACACATTTTATTATTAGGAATGCTTAGACATATTAATTAAGGAATAGATTAATGAGTTTCTATGTCAAGGTATATCTCACCAGACGGAATTGTGTGGTTTCCCAACAAGTAATATAGAAGATATGGAGAGTACTTCCCCTCATTTTTTAAGAAAATCACTCATAAATCTGGTAGGAATATAAATAGCAGTCAAATTGTAGTCCTAACTGTAGTCCAATTTAGGGACCAGGTGATTGAGAGCAAGCAGTGGAAAAGAGAGCATCTCTCTCATGTACTCTTTGAGGAGCTTCATGTCTGTTATGGGGGGAAATTCATTGTCTCAGCAGTTGTTCAATTTCCCATTATTGTCTAAGAGGGGAGTCGATTCCATTTCAAGAATGAAGGAGGATACAAAACCATAATGAAAAAAATGCAATTACATACAAACCGCCAGGTTCTGAAAAGTTCATAGTCAGCTTCTTTGTTGTTTCTAGAGCATCTGCTATTAAAAAGTCATTCCCCAAAATTTATGCCATCTATTATAAACTAAAATACAGTTTGAGAAGGAAATTAGAGTATATTCTTTCCTTGGTTGACAAGTACTAGATCATCAAGTTCCGCTGGCATGGTTTGTTCCAGTTCTCCCAAAGGTGTATATACTTTATTCCTTATTTGAGCCAATTTTGATGTGTCCAGGAAAATTATGAGGGAATGGGGAAAATTGTTTAGTGATATTTGGAATGAAATCATTTCTCCAGCAGATTCTTTAAATCTAACATTCCACACATAAATCCTGTGGCATCTGATTGCAACATTTCTGGTTAGTGTTATCCAGCCCTTGACCCATCTAAGCACCCTCTCTAATCTCCACCATATCAATCCAGTACTTGATGATGATAATGAAAAACATTTACTGAGCACTTGTTATAAGTTTGAAACCAATCTAGATACATTAAGTATGTGAATCATTTTAATCTTCACAACCATCCTATATGTTCCAGCATTGGTCCCTGATGGAGAAACTGAGTCTCAAAGAAATCAAGTCAGTTGCTTGAGGTTGCTCCCTATGAAACGGAAATTCAAATGCAGGCATTCTGGTACAAGGGCCCACCCTTCTTACCACTGCACTACATGCCCTTCATTCTGGTGGTCTTATTTCCTCTAGACCCAGTATCCTTTAGGGAGCCTCAGACACTGGTGGAACACTGTTTACCCAACTCCTACACCATTCCATCCAGTTGCTCCCAGTACTGTCTTTTAACCTGGAGGGTCTGGGTATCTATCAATGATGTCCCAGCAAGCTCTGCTTTATTATGGCATTGAAAATATATGAAGTTTATCTTCAGGAGGGAGCCAAAGCACCCCTCCTAGTGCTAGGAATAACCCAGTAAATCAGTGTAAATTATGTTGCAGATATATAGAGCTAACAATTTGACTGCAGTCTATTTCACCTCTTCTTCCCACCTCTACTCAGGGAGCTCAGCTACTTAAAACAAAAAATTCTATTACCCCGAAACTATTTCTATGTGACAGGGACATGGCCAGTTATTGTCATCTATAATTCACAGAATACTTTATATGGTTACATGCCTTTCTCAGAGTCAAATGACAATGCCAGTTGGCAAATCCTTTGGATCAATCCCTGTCCCTTTGGATCACTATGATTTGTGGACAGACAAGAAATGGTCAATGCATTATAACAGGCATAGACTTAACAACCTACCACATGTTATTACATGTCAATCTGGGTATTACTGATGCTTCTATCTTCTTATACCCGGGGATTAAATGCATTTCTACTCTCTAGGCATGGTTCAAAAATTTCCCACTTTTTGCTGTTTTATTTTAAAGACAGATGATGTGAATTTACAATCAGAGTGAGTTTGAATCACATTATTCATTAAGCACGTATTTATTTAATAATTACAGTGTGTCATTGCTGTATTTAAAATGGATAACCAACAAGAACCTACTGTGTAGCACACGGAACTCTGCTCTATGTTATGTGGTAGCCTAGATGGGAGAGGGGTTTGGGGGAGAGTGGATACATGTATATACATGGCTGAGTTCCTTCACTGTTGACCTGAAACTATCACAACATTGTTAATCAGCTATACCCCGATAAAAATGTTCAAAAAATTTTAAAAAATAATTACAGTGTGCCAGTAACTATGCTGAGGAGAGGAGTGGATAAATAGATGAATCTCCTTTTCCATGAAGTTTTATACTGTGGGGAGAAGGGACAGTGGAAAGTCAGGGGAAGCACTTATCATGGTTTAATATAAGTTCTATAAAAAAGAAATAAACAAGAGTCATATGGTGGATATCACCGTGGAAGAGCAGGAGGGAAGTGCAGTTAGTTAAGTTAGAGATGACTTTTCTGAGGGTGTAATGTTTCAGGTGAGACCTGAAAGATGAGATAAACATGCAAAAACCTGATGGAAGAGGATTCCAGATAAAGGGAAGAGCAAGTTTATTCCTAAGGCAGGAGTAAATCCAGCAAGCTCTTGTGGAGAGACAGGAAGCCAGTGTGGCCTGGGATGGGAAAGAGGGATGGAGACTGGAATTAAAGGAAGTGTGAGAAGTAGGCATGTACTAGATCACAAGGAGCTTCACAGGTAAGAAGTCGTTTACTTACTTACTTCTGAGTAATGTGAGAAGTCCCCAAGCCTCTTTAAAAAGGGCAGACCTTACCTAATTGGGGTTTTTGAAGGCTCTTCTGGTTGGTGTGGTGGGACAGGGTAATATACAGCAGGAATGAAATCAGTGAAAACAAACTTTAGGAACTTGCATCAATCTGGATGAAGTATGAGGATATTTTAACCACAGTACAGTAGATAAGCCTATAAAAGAATCAGCAAATACACACAGAGGGACTTGGAGCAATGCCGGGTGTTCTACTTGTCCTCTGGGCTCTGCACACATTCTTGTCTGTATTCTTTTTCTGAAACACACCGCTACCCTCTTTCTTGCCTTTGTTACTTCTACTTAGCCTTCACCCTGGGTATCAGTTTATCCAGGGATCCTTCCCTAACTCCCAAATTAAGATGAGTTATTTCATAGCAACCTGCACCCCCCCTTATCATGAAACTTACTCTCTGTGTCTTTGTTTATCTGTTCCCCATGAAACTGTAAACTGCATGAAGAAAGATCCACAGCTTTGTCACTGTAATTAGTTTACTCAAGCTGTCATAATGAGATAGCACAGATTGGGAGGTTTAAACAATAGAATTTTATTTCATCACGTTCTGAGACTGGAAGTTCAAGATCAAGGTGTCTGCAGGTTTCATTTCTTCTCAGGCCTCTCTCTTTGGATTGTGGATGGTCGCCTTCTTGTAGCTTCACTGGCCTTTCTCTTGTCATATTTGTTTCTGGTGTTTATTTTGGTGTCCAAATTTCCTCTTCTTAAAAGGACATCTGTCATTGGATTAGGCCCCACCTTTATAACCTCCTTTTACTTTATTTACCTCTTTTAACATCCTATCTCCAAATTCAGTCCACATTCGGAGATCCTGGGAGTGAAGATTTCAATATATGAGTTTTGGGGAGATACAGTTCAGCCCATACTAGTCATTGTTGTATTCTCAGTATCTGGGACATTGTAGGTACTTAATAAGTATATGTTGATGAATTTTATCTTATTTTTTCATTATTATCTTAATAATAATTATATCAAAGGGTATATGGTAATATACTCCAAGAATATTCATTCCTGGATGATCTGGGGTTTGAACCATAGGTTCAGCTTCCTTTTCAATAAACATTAAGTGGCAATAAGCTTTTTTATTACCAAGATTCAAGGATTCTTGTGGGTGAAGATGTTACTAAATCCGGAAGTCTTCCATTAGCTCCATTTTTAGAGCAGGTTTCTAAAGTTTGAGCATTGGTCTATATTTTGAATAATAGACTGAACCATATACTCTCACAGTTAGTCACACCCTGAGAATGTACCCATTAACTCTACTAGATACACTATGATTTTAATTTTTACTTTGAATTCAGTTGAATTTATTCATATGGTCCTTTTCAGTCATTATACTCATCCTTTGAATCTGTCAGTATAAGCTATGCATGCATGCTTAGCTGCTCAGTCTTGTCTGACTCTTTCAACCCCACAGACTATAGCCCATCTGGGTCCTCTGTTCATTAGACTCTCCAGGCAAGAATACTGGGATGGGTAATCATTCCCTTCTCCAGGGAATCTTCCCAACCCAGGGATTGAATGGAGGTCTCCTGCATTGCAGGCAGATTCTTCACCATCTGACCCACCAGGGAAGCCCAATACAAACTACAGTGTTAGTCACTCAGCCGTATCTTAGTCTTTGCAACCCCATGGACTGTAGCATGTCAGGCTCCTCTGTTCATGGAATTCTCCAGGTAAGAATACTGGAGTGGGTTGCCATTTCCTTCTCCAATGCATGAAAGTGAAAAGTGAAAGTGAAGTCACTCAGTTGTGTCCGACTCTTAGTGACCCGATGAACTGCAGCCTACTAAGCTCCTCCATCCATAGGATTTTCCAGGCAAGTGTACTAGAGTGGGGCCCAATATGCTACTGGATATCAATGGAGAAATAACTCCAGAAAGGATGAACAGACATAGCCAAAGCAAAACACCACCTAGTTGTGGATACGACTGGTTATGGAAGTAAAGTCCAATGTTCTAAAGAGCAATATTGCATGGGAACCTGGAATGTTCTCATCCTACATTCATCTAAGGTTACACAACATTTCCTTAAGGTAACTTTTTGAAATATCGCCCCTTCCCTCAAACTACTGCTGTGCCATCTGGTCTGGGCTACCTTAGCTCCAGCTAATTCTCCTTCACCCTTTACACACTGTGATTCTTTCAATTATTAACTGACTTATTAATGTTTAATAATTGTCAGTGCTTGACTAATCATGCCTCCATGCTAGATGGTCAACACCACATGGGAGTTTCTGGGTCTCTTTTTGTTCACTGCTGTATCTTTAGGACTTATCTATTTGAACAATTAGTTGGTACTCAATGAACAGCTATTAACAGAAAATAAATCTGGCAGCCATGGAAACATTAACTTACTCATTGGTAATTCCAAAATGGTAAGAAGATTGAAACTCCAATCTCTCAATTCCATTGCACCCTCTGATATGGTTATAAGTAGTTAATTTGGGAGAGAGTATGAAATCTAAGTAAGATTTTAAAACTAAGAATAAATCAACTTTAGTGAATTCAAAAATTTAACTTACCTGCACTAATCCTCAAGAAGAAAGCTCTACTACACATGACACATGATTTTCCCCTAGGTTTACATTTTTCCTTATTTTGTCGGGTGGGGAAATAAGATGAATGAAATTAAAATTCTTAGTGATTTCAGTGACAAATTTAAGTAACTTTAAAATATCTTAGTGAGAATAATGTAAATTTCTTTTCTATGTACATGAATCACCCAAGAATCCTAAGGACTTTTAAAAGCTAAGGAAAAATTCTACTTGGAGTGCACATGTATATGAATGACAAATCTAGCCCCAAAATAGCACGTGTCATTGCTGATCATTACAAATCTATTCTCTGCCTGTGATGCTATGAAAACTATCCATTTCGTGTTTCTTTCCTCCTGAAGAGATACAGAGATCTTGAAAAAGTGAAATAAAAGCTTCAAGCTTAATTGGGTGACAGTGAAAAGAGCAGAGAATTATTGTTTAAAGCTGGGTTTTCAATAAAGCCAGTGGGATAGCTGGGAGAAATGACATCGTGTACCTTCCCCCAAGCTGACATTTAGTTATTAATGAATGTTCAGAACACCTCTTAGTTGTTTACTTAAATTCACTGCCAAATCTGTAGACACTGACATGGCAGATCTCACCCACAGCCCCCTTTCACTACCAGTAAACAAGAGCTTTGACCCTCAGACTTAAAGAAGCAGAAGAGCAAACACACCGAGCTTGCATCCAAAGCTTAAGAGGGCTGAGGTTAGAACAGGCGCCTTTTGCCAAGTCTATCAAATGCCTCTTTCTGCACTGTAAAAATCAGTGGGCTGTCCCTCCAGTCAATCAATGTTATCTGTGTATCAGCAACAAAAACAGGAATATGGTACATATGTGACTAGTGGGGGAAGGCACTGAATGATGGGAAAAAGTGGATTTTAGAGATTATATACGAATGAAATCGATATGTCCAGTATGGTAAACAATATGTGGTTAATCTATATCTAAAACGTTAACTGTTAATTCAAGTTAAAAAATGTCTTCACTCGTAACAACTTGGTCAGAGTAAATTTTAAGATGTTCCATCTTAGCATTTCAGTGAATCATTCTTGGAAAGCAGTTCATCAATAATCATCAAAGAAATCCTCAAATTAAAAGTGATCTATACTTTACCTTAGATGTAGAAGCAATATTCAGAATCCCTCAATACCACCGCCCGCCCGCCCCACACACACACAGAAGAGCTGACAGAAAAACTAATTTTTTTCTAGTTGTTGAGGCTATCTCAATAAAGTACTTAAGATCAAAGTAAATAAAACATTCACAAAATTTGATATTGGCTAAACAGAACAGATGGAGAAGGCAATGGCACCCCACTCCAGTACTCTTGCTTGGAAAATCCCATGGACGGAGGAGCCTGTTAGGCTGCAATCCATGGGGTCTCTAAGAGTCGGACACAACTGAGCGACTTCACTTTCACTTTTCACTTTCATGCATTGGAGAAGGAAATGGCAACCCACTCCAGTGTTCTTGCCTGGAGAATCCCAGGGATGGGGGAGCCTGGTGGGCTGCTGTCTATGGAGTCGCACAGAGTTGGACACGACTGAAGTGACTTAGCAAACAGAACAGAATCCGTCAGTATTTTTATAGTATCATCTAAGGAATTTATTCAGCAACTATATCTGAAGCACCTCCTGTATACTGGACAAGGAGATATAAGAAGCACATAGTGTGATGGGATGAGTTTAGGTTGTAGAGTCAGGCAATTTTACGACACAGGCTCTGCCTTCTTCTAATTCTGTTAACAGTGAGAAAATCATGGCCCTCCATTGTCTCATCTGTACAATGGGAATAATAACAGTATCTGTTATCAGTAATAACTATAAATATGAAAGCATTATGTGTACAAGGAAAGTTCCCTGTGCTTGGCCATAGATGATCCGCAATTAGAGACTTTTCTTTCTCTCTTCTTAGGTACTATGATGCAATGAAGACCCTGTCCCTGTGGTCAAATAGATCTATACGTAGGAGGGGGAAGAGGAAGTAGAAATACATATTATGATATGAAATGCAGATGCAATAGTAAAAGTATTTACAAAATTTTCACAGAAGCTCAAGTATGATCCTTCTGAGTGGATTATAGAAGAAGAGTTAAGGTTGGGTGGGTGTTGAAGAACTGTCCCTTAAAGGAGGAAATAGTTAAGTATTTACATCTGCTGTGTACAAGGCTGTATGCCAGGGTGTTACGAAAGCATAAAAATGGTTTATGTATTGTTGGTGTGATCATAAATTGGTATAACCACTTAGAAATTAGCAAGGACGAATGTAGTAATATTGAAAAAATGTGTGACTCAGTGTCAATAAGCAGAATTTCCTCTATTGGAATTTGACCCTAGATAACAATAAAAGGAGACTCAATGCAGCATTTTTTGAAGTGTCTGCTGCTGAAGTGTCAGTGAAAGGCAAAGTCACTTGAGGATTTTGAATAGGTGAGTGACACAATATGACTTACGTTTTAAAAGAATACCTCTGACTACCTTGAGAGTAGGTTTCGCTGAGTCTTCCAAGGAGGTCACAGATAGACTAGTTAAAAGAATGTTTAATAATGCAGATTAGATTGGTCCAGTGTGATAACAGTAGAGATGGCGAGAAGTAGATGGATTCTGTATATACATTTTGAAGATAGAGCCAATGATACTGTGGAAAATTCCTAAAATTCATACAATGACACTATTCAGCAGTTAAAAAGAATGTGGCAGACTGATAATCTAAAGATTCTAGAAATCTCAAAGTTGAACACCAAAAATAATATATACACTATTACTAATCTGATAGAATCTCTATGAATCAAGAAACCTCTCAAAGTACTATATATTCATAGACACATATCTATACAGATGAAAAATGGATTATAAGGATAAACCATAAATTCATCGAGTGGTCTTACCTATGGGAAGAGTAGAAAGGGGGAAGAAATTAGACAGGAGGAAAGGAAAAAAGAATGATTTCAACTATACGTATTGTTTTATATCTTGAAAAAGATTAAAAAATTGTTAATAAATATTACATGGGCAGCTGTGTAGTATGTACACAAGTAGTTTGCTACATTTCTAAATTTAAGAAAATTTAAAGACTATAGAGATCAATAAGGCTAAATCTTTATAAACTCTTAAGGATAATACAAGGCAATTCATCTGAAGAGATATCTGGAAATTATTTCTAAATGCTATGAGGGTTGAAGATGTGACCTGATCAAATGTAATCTAGAGGGGCAAGGACAGATGGTTTCAGGTGATTAATAAATACTTGGTAGTATTTCAAAAGGTAAAAATGCAAAAGAGCCATTCTGTCAAACAAAAATAAGAGGAAAGACAGGAAATCACAGGCCAACTTTTGGAAAGAGCCTTGACTTTCAGTTTATAGAATCTAGACTCAACTGATGCAGACTCTATACCCACATCCTCTAAAAGGAGAGAACTGACTTCCATCACTGCCACTAAGAGATAATATTGTACAATAATTTTTTTTAATGCATCCATTGGAGTATTTTTATTAGAGGAATTTATTATGGCTGTAGATACCCAGATATACTAGAAAATAAGGCATCAAAAGTGGCCCACCTTCTAGAATAATGAAAATAAAAGAAAACACAAAAACAAATAAATGGAACCTAAACTTTAAAGTTTTTGCACAGCAAAGAAAAATATAAACAAGAAGAAAAGACAACCCTCAGAATGGGAGAAAATATTTGCAAATGAAGCAACTGACAAAGGATTAACCTCCAAAATATATATGCAGCTCATGCAGCTCAATAACAAAAAAATAACTCAATCAAAAAATGGGCAGAAGATCTAAACAGACATTTCTCCAAAGAAGACATATAGATGGCCAACAAACACATGAAAAGATGCTCAACATTGCTCACTGTTAGAGATAAATGCAAATCAAAAATACCATGAGGTATCACCTCACACTGGTCAGATGGCCATTATCAAAAAATCTACAAACAATAAATGCTGGAGAGAGTGTGGAGAAGAAGGAACACTCTTGTATTGTTGGTAGGAATGTAAATTGATACAGCCACTATGGAGAACAGTATGGAGGTTCCTTAAAAAACTAAAAATAGAAGTACCATATGACTCAGCAATCCCACTACTAGGTATCTACCCTGAAAAAATCATAATTCAAAAAGACACATGTACCTCAGTGTTCACTGCAGCACTATTTACAATAGCCGGGACATGGAAGCAACCTAAATGTCCATTAGGTTGCTTCCATGTCCCGGCTATTTGTATAAAACTAGATAGAGACAGAGAGAGAGAGAGGGAGAGAATGGTGAAAGTTACTCAGTCGTGTCTGAGTCTTTGCAACCCCATGGATTATACAGCCCATGGAATTCTCCAGGCCACAATACTGGAATGGGTAGCCTTTCCCTTCTCCAGGGGATCTTCCCAACCCAGGGATCAAATCCAGGTCTCCTGCATTGCAGGTGGATTCTTAACCAGCTGAGCCACCACGGAATCCCATGGAATATTACTCAGCCATAAAAAGGAACAAAGTAAGGTCATTTGCAGTGGATGTTAGGTCATTTGATGTGGATGGACCTAGAGTCTGTCATACAGAGTGGGTTCCATACAGAATGAAGTCAAACAGAAAAACAAATAATCATATATTAACATATATATATATGGAATCTAGAAAAAAATGGTACAGATGAACCCATTCGCAGGGCAGGAATAGACACACAGACATAGAATAGACATGTGGACACTTGAGGGGAAAGGGAAGATCAGACAAATTGGGAGAGTACTATTGACACATATACTCTACCATGTGTAAAACAGATAGCTAGTAGGAAGCTATAGCACAGGGGCTCAGCTCCATGCTCTGTGATAACCTAGAGAGGTGGATGGTGGGAACGGGAGAGAGATTCAAGAGGAGGGGGTCTATGTGTATATACAGTTGATTCACTTTATTGTACTGCAGAAACTAACACTGTAAAGCAAATATACTCCAATAAAAAAAAGCAAAAATAAAAAAATAAAATAAATAGCACTAACTTTTTTCATTAACCAAGGAGTAAAATATATGAAAGTCTGAAATCTTAAGAAAATTTTCAAAAAACAGCTGAAAGAGCTCAATCTGAGTTTCTACTAGGTTTAAGGTAAAATAATTATGTGGTAATTTGGCAATCATCTTTAGGAATTTACTATTACTAGCAAGTATAACCCAGGCAGCAATTCAAGATCAAGTTTAAAGCATGTTGAATACTTGGAGCAAATGTCTGAACAAGCTAGTTAAACCAGGCTATTGATACCAGTGTTTTCCTGTTCAAACAACAAATATCATCACCACTCCATCGCTACCACCACAAACTCCCATCTCTCAGTGATGGGAGTGAAAACCAATTGCTCAGCCTTGGGTGCTATTGGCAAGTTCAGCCATCACACTGAATTCTGGGACTGTGAGGTATTATAATTTAGAAGTCTGGTTTATAGAAATAAATGGACAGTGCACAACTCACTTCTTTCTCTCACCAGGACCCCAACCAGAGGAGTCGTGATGTGCTTTCAAGGGCATGAAAACTGATCGTGCCACTGTAGCTTTGTCTCAGTTTCTGAATCTTTGTGTCCATGTGGCATTAATTTATCACTTCCTTTTATGTGTGGTTAATATTCTGACAAGTTGCTTGATAAACCTGAATGCTAACAACCAGCAATAAGGCAGAATGAGGTACCAATTCTGTGCAGTGATGTGGTGCTTGTAACATCAGACTTGAGTTTTTATTTCTTTTCCTCCTTCAGCAGATTCTTTGTACAAAAGGATCTAATACAAATATTTTATTTCCATAAAGTATCCTTATACTTACTATATGATTACTTAAACCTTGTTGATAATTAATGGAGAGGGGAGCTAGAAAGCAGGAATTTTTTAATTATTCCTTTTAGTAATTATCCCTGTATTTCTGTCACATTTGTCACAGGTGGACTTCATCTATAAATAGCTCTGTGAAATGATGGACAGTTTTTAAGGCTCGTTGGCATGGAATCAATACGTGGCAAAGGGACCATATGAATCAATTACATTGTCCCTGGCAGGGTTACCATGGAAGCTCTAGCTTTCCAGTCTATCTTACTTCTTCTGTCTGGGTAGTATTCTGCATATCTTTAATTAGAATGGATGCAATTTATTTAGTAATGGAAAGCTTACTTGAGGGAGTTCTGTGAAGGTGTCAGACAGAATTCAACCAGCCATGCATATTCAGAGAAGACTAATGTGCAAATGCAAATGCTTCCTCTAATTTAATTCCTTTCTTTAAAAAATAGAGGCTCTCCTATCTTGGAAGGTAGCTTCTTTTGATGGTAAAGAAATTACGTTTGCTATTCCATCTTAGACGCAAAACAAGCAGTGGTTCTTAAAATAACCTCTTCTGCTGTGGATATAGTAATCTGCTGTATGCGTTTATTCAGTTACTCCGGCATTTCTCAGTGTTAATGTTGCCTACAACAGCTTTGCTTGGATGTAAACCACAGGGCCAAACAGGAATAATTACTGAGTCTCACTGTGCTCCTGGCCCTGTGAGGAGATAAAGACACACACCTGTTCTTTAGGCATGAATGAACACACTGAGGGGAGGGAGGCAAAGAGGCAAATCTAACACAGAAATAAGCTGCATGGTGCAGGTCTGCAGGGAAGGCTTAGGGAAAGAGAGGAAGAGCCAGAAGTCCAGCAAGACGAGGCAGGCGGGGACACTCAGAACACAGTTTACTGAGGAAGTGATTTTGAAGGACAGGCCGTAACTGGCGAGCCAGGTGAGGTGGTGGAAGGACAAATGGCCAGAAGGAAAACTGTTTGAAAAGGCAGGGATTCCTGAAAGACCAGGCTGTGTTTGAGAAACTACAGATAGATAGGTGGAAAGGATTGGAGAAATGCTTTGTATGATCTAGCATCCAAGCTGGACATGAATCTGAAAAAACTTGCATAATCCTGTCCTCAGATCCTCAGTTTCATTTTGAAGGTAGGGAAGCATTTCTACCTTAGGGAAAAGTAACATGTTGCTGTGTGGGAAGAAGTAATCTAGTTTTAGCAAAATTGTGCAAGTGGAGATTTTTTGGCAATGTCATTATCTCAAACTCCTGGAATGGGTTGCCATTCCCATCTCCAGGGGATCTTCCCAACCCAGGGATGGAACCCTGGTCTCCTGCAGATAGTAAAACCCAGGTCTTTACCAGATGGTAAAGAATGTGAACTGCTGGCTCAGATTATTTACCATCTGAACCACTAGGGAAGCCTCCTTTTCATTATCTCAAAGTCCTTTAAAATGAATTTTTACCTATAACAAAAGTTTTGAAAGAAGAAAAAATAAATGGTACAATAATTTGGAGAGAAGATATATCTGTACTTTTAGTGAAAAGTACACAAAATTTTTTCCCTGAGGTATTAAGATATTCCTGAACAGAAGCATGAAGAATCAGACTGATTTCCAGGAGATGATTTCCAGCCATGAAAGTAAAAGAGCTTGCTCCTTGGAAGAAAAACTATGACAAACCTAGACAGTGTATTAAAACGCTGACAAAGGTTTGTCTAGTCAAAGCTGTGGGTTTTCCAGTAGTCATGTATGGATGTGAGAGTTGGACCTTAAATAAACCTGAGTGCCGAAGAATTGATGCTTTTCAATTCTGGTGTTGGAGAAGACTCTTTTGGAGTCCCTTGGACTGCAAGGAGATCCAACCAGTCAATCCTAAAGGAAATCGGTCCTGAATAGTCATTGGAAGGACTGATGCTGAAGCTGAAGCTCCAATACTTTGGCCACCTGATGTGAAGAGCTGACTCATTGGAAAAGACCCTGATGTTGGGAAAGATTGAAGGCAGGAGGAGAAGGGGACGACAGAGGATGAGATGGTTGGATGGCATCACAGACTCGATGGACATGAGTTTGAGTAAGCTCCAAGAGTTGGTGATAGACAGGGGAGCCTGGTGTGCTGCAGTCCGTGGGGTCACAAAAAGTCAGACACGACTGAGCAACTGAACAACCAGGAGATGAGACACTGTGGTAAACTTCTTGGTTTTAGAATCCTTTCTCTCTCAGGGGGAGATATGACTCAGCGGGTGAAATACCTTTGGAATGCGAGACTTTTTCAACTGCCCCGCACTCTTATTGTGAAGGTCAATACTAATAACTCTTATTTAATTCAGTTAATAAAATTCTCTACACTGGACCAAAGAAGCCCTTTGCATACATTTCCCATGTTATTTTTACCGCTGTGCTGAGAGCATTGTTAGTCCTTCAGCTTACAGATAAGAAACTCAGGATCAGAAAATAAAAAGTAATGGCCAAAGAGCAATAGGCCACCCTAGTTCAGAAGTGGTGAACTGGTATTTCAGCGCAGGCTATTTTTACTTCGAAGCCCTATTCTTATTCCACTCGGAGGGGCTCAGTTCCCACAGACATTCTTGGAGGCAATCAGGCACCCGTGTACCACCCTGTTAGACTATGAGACTCAGGGTGGGACAGACTGTGAAAGCGAACAACAAACATAAAAAGCTACATTCTGTGGTCTTTATGACTAATGTACCTTCAGAACTGCTGCCTTGAATACATGAACAACCCATTTGCAAGCTGTTGGGACATTTCAATCTGCATGAAGTTTATACACACTCCTTAAATTAACACACTAAGTGCTTCTGGTTCCCCATTACCTCTGAATTCTGTGCCACTTCTTTTGTATGTACGATGTTTAAGGGGAAAAAATGAATATAAAATAAGCAGTATTTCTTCTGTCATTAGGGTACTGTACAATCCTGAGGTAAACACGTCATGGGCAAGTGGTTCTATCTCACTTACAAAAGGAAAACAGAATTAGCCTTGATGGCATAAATAACTCCACAAAAATATCCATGATCGTGCTCACTAGACCTTCATGGTGAGCAGCCTGGGGCTCTCTGCTCAAGCCCCTCACCAGGCTGCACTCCACTCCAAAGAAGCGAAAGCCAACACAGTACACCTGGGGTGACCGATGTCTCCCAAGTGTCAATCTGATTTGTGGGGAATGACAAATGGGCATGAATGGGATGCCTCATTTTACATAAGATACATTTATTATCCTCATGTCAATAATGAAAAGGCAACTCCCAGATGAAAATAAGCTGTTTACACAACAATCGATTAAGGTATCATGTACATACTGTAAAATGCACTAATTGTTGCTTTCGTATTTTTTTAACCTTGTAATAAGCTTGCCAGTCAAGGTTGGTCACACTGAACTACATTAGCAAGCACCCCCTGGGTATTTTTAATATCTGTGCAGCAATGCTTTTTCATGACTGACTTATGTAATCCTTAACATAATCCTGAAAAGTATTTATATCAGTACTATTAATAGTATTGGTTTCATGCTAAAAATGAGAAACCAGACCCTCATAAAGATTACATGACTTGCCCAGAGTTACACTGAACCAGAGCCTGGCCATGGATCTCAGTCTTCTGGCCTTGTATCCCTTGATCTTTCTCTTAAGTCACACTGATACCAAGATAACATGAGTGTGCAATGTCATGGGATTGAGGCAGTTCCCCAAAGGATAACCCAGCATCTGTTCTCAAAAGAAAAGTATATATATGCTGAAAAGAACCAAACACTAGATGTTCATCATACAAGCGTCTAGGTTCCCCAGACCATTCTGACTACAAGTTGTATTAAACCAGCTGTTCTATCTCTACTTTCTAAAATTTCACCAAAAATTTCTTATATCACATCTTTGTATTTTAAGGATGTTCTCACAGATGTATTTGCTACCAAGAGAATTGCTCTTCAATATAATCTGTTTAATGAACCATTTTATTCAATACATTAAGACTAATTAATGGAGAAATTATGTTTAAATTACTTGTTATGCCCAATAATCTGGTAGGCTTGAATTCACTTAAACTGAGTCTTCTCAACACAACCATACAAAGTACAATTTTCAGAAGTTAAGTGTCCCTTATACCCAGGAACCTGTCAACTTGAGAATGAAATTTATTTTGCAAACTTGATTAAAGCTGTCATATTTACTCCTTAACATTTTGGGAGAGCTGGTATTTATTTTGAGAACTGAACATAAAAGCTGATCTCTGCCTGATAACTGCCATCTAGTTGTTCCTCTGGTGGCCCCTTAAGATTTGTTTAGTTCAAATTCCTTGTAGTTTTCTTTGTGATCAAAGGGTGACATTTCATGAATTTACTACAATCCAACATCACTTTTGACAAAAATTCTTAATACTGAGAGTTAAATCTGTTATCATAAAACCAAATCAGTTTCTCTTCCTACTTTTAGTGGCAGACAAGTAGCCCTAAACAGAACTTTATGATTACATTTTAAAAGCCTACTTGCTGTGATCTTTAATGCATAACCAGAACTGAGTGATATCTGAGGCAGTTTCTGGGGAAAGCAAGGTATTTATTTCTACTGAGCTGGAAATCTCAAAAAAAAAAAAAAAAAAAAGAACTCTGTCCAATTTGATTCATTAAGCAGACATTGACTTTAAAGAAACGTAATTTTAAGATAAAATTAAGATACACGTAGGTAGCAATTTATTGTTGTGATAGGTGAGACTAAGATTCTATTTATCATTTGGGTTTCTGGCAAATGTGAAGACCCCTTCCAAGACAGGTGATGGTACAATGCATGTTCTTCTTGCTGAATCCAACACATTGGTGCCTGCTGTCACATTCAAATAACTCTCATTACAGAGAAATGACCATCAATCAGACATTCTTCTGAAGCACTGAAGTTTGTTCCTAGCCTATTTGAATTCATAAAAAAATGAAAATTTGGCAGCAGTATGGAGATAGACATTGCATTTATTTAAAATGACACTTTTTTTGAGTTACTCATATATCTTTCCATTTCCAAAGCTCAAACTTCCTAATTATTAAATTTTATTAGAGCTATTTTGACCTTTGTATTATCTCAAGGGTTAGTCTACATTAAACTGTTATAAGCCTTGGCCTTTTAGATTATGAATTTTCATATTAGAGATGAATATTTAGATTTATGTAATATAATCAGCCTCCTGAAATCACAGTACTTTCAATCATATTTCCTTCCATAACAATCCCTAAACCTGGGGCCAATCTCTGCTATACCCTCCCAGCTCCCAAGATACTGCATATAGTAACAGCTAACCTTTTGTGAAAATTTACTGTGTACCAGGCACAAAAGTCGGAGAAGGCAATGGCACCCCACTCCAGTACTCTTGCCTGGAAAATCCTATGAATGGAGGAGCCTGGAAGGCTGCAGTCCATGGGGTCGCTGAGGGTTGGACACGACTGAGCGGCTTCGCTTTCACTTTTCACTTTCATGTGTTGGAGAAGGAAATGGCAACCCACTCCAGTATTTTTGCCTGGAGAATCCCAGGGACGGGGAAGCCTGGTGGGCTGCCGTCTATGGGGTCACACCAAGTCAGACACGACTGAAGTGACTTAGCAACAGTAGCAGCAGCAGGCACAAAAGTAATATTTCATCTGTATTATTTAGTGTAACTCTTTTTATGAGGGAGGGGCTGTATTATCCCTAACTTTTGTAAGGGGTGACTAGAGGAAGAGAAGTTAGGTATCATGCTCAGTTTCCCAGGAAGCTAACTGCAGAGTCCTCCAGATGTAGTTCCTCTGATCCAGGCTTTCCCCAGAATGGCCTGTTATCTACTGGTTTCTCATACACCAAACTCATTCTCATTTCAGCTCATCTCCAATAAATTCATGAAACCGTGACGTGTTGACATTCTTCCTTGGAATATTCTCTCCTTCACCCTCTCATTTCTTCCAACCCTATAAACGCCTCAAATTCAGCCACATTCTCACCATCGTGAAGCTCATTCCAGTCCCTTTTTTTTTTTTTTTTTTAAAGACACCCATTTCAAAAGGACAAAGTCCAAACCTCTGAGCCTGGTGTAGAAGATCCTTCATGATTTGGTTCCTGCAACACTCATATCTCTGCTTCACTAAGCCTTCCCTGTCTCCTGAAAATCAGAAATATTTCCTGCTGTCAGCATACTTGGACCTCTTTCCTGCTTCATTTTTCTCAACAGTAATTAGAACAGAGGTTTTACAGTTTACTGTATTTTTATATTTTACTTTGTAAAGAACTTATGTGAGTACGTGTTACTTTGGGTATCTTTCTCCAAAGGAATAAAGTCCAAATAGGAATTTCAGCCTGTGTCTCTTAGGCTTCATATATCCAGCATCTAAAACAGCCCCTGGCACATCACAGACCCTTAATAAGTAGTCCTCAAGTGAACACTGAATTACCCAAAGTTTCTAAATACATCACACAGTTTGATTTCCTTTCGCCATTTTTCTTACTGCTTCCAGTGCCTTGAATATCCTTTGCTACTGGTGTGCTCAAGAATACCTGTGTGCTCAAGAATACCTGGCCATCATTGAAGACTCAGCTTAAAGGCTTCATTTTTCATGTTAGAGATAACTTGGGTTAAGGTCTCCACTCTTTTCTCCTGAGTATATACTCTGGGCAGATAACTTCATTTCTCTAAACTTATTTTCTTCATTTGTAGAACAGAGATAATAGTTCTTATTTCTTAGGGTCATCAAGAGAATTAAAGAAGATGGCAAGTGAACGGCCTATGCACTTATCTCAATGCTTGACACATTATAAAATTTCAAATTATTAATCATTTTTTCCATTCCTAACTCCTCTGTACCTAAACCCTCATAGAATTTACCATTCCACATTTATCACACTTATGTCATGTCCCTATTAAAACACTAGATCTTGTAGAGGGTAAGAAGTGTGTTTTATTCATCTTTATAGGCTCAGAACATATAAAATTCTGAATACTAATATTAATAACCATCATTTATTGAGTTTAATTTTGTACCATATACTGTGCTTAGAGGGCTAAAACATTGTATCATTGATTCTCATAATACCCCATTGAAGAATACTTTAGGAAAGACTCAATCAGATAATCTTGCTTTCTCAAGGTCAAACAATTAGTGAGTGGTAAAAGTGGAACTAGAAGTGAAGTCTAACCAGCTTAAAACTTTGTTCTGCATCATTTTTCTACAACCAGAATGGATGGATTGATGGATGAGTGGGTGGATAGGCAAATGAAGACTGTTCTTAAACATTCCAAGTTTACACTCTTATCTTAATATATAATCTGGAGCACATACAGATTGCTGCTGCTAAGTCACTTCAGTCGTGTCCGACTCTGTGTGACCCCATGGACTGCAGCCTACCAGGCTCCTCCGTCCATGGGATTTTCCAGGCAAGAGTACTGGAGTGGGGTGCCATTGCCTTCTCCCACATACAGATTATCCTACAGTATTTCACCAATTAACCACACAGACACTAGAGTATTTTATCAGTTTTTCGTTTCATCTTAAAACGACAGGATAAGGATCATAATTAAATTGACCCTATATAGTGCTCCTTTCTTCTTTAGAAGAAGTTGTCACCTTATTTAGGAATGGTAAAGGAAGTATAATACCATTAGTAAATGCACAGGCTCTAGTACTAGACTGTTTCAGTCTACTTGACCACAGCATTGACTACCTGTGTAATGTTGATCCAATTATTTAACCTTACTGAGGGTTAGTATCCGCAGCTGCAAAGTGAAGATAATATTTAAATAATAATGGACTTAGTAAAAATGGTTGAATTAACATATGTAAATTATTTAGGCCAGATCCTGGCTTATAGTATGTGTCTTATGAAAATAATAATTAGACTTAATAAAAATGGTTAATACATGTAAATTATTTAGAACAGGTCCTGGCGTACAGTATGTGTCTTATTATATATTTTGCCTAATCTTCCTTTGGATACATTTCGTTAATGCATGTATATTAGACATGCTTTATTTAATTACAAATAATTTTAGATATCACTAGGAGAAGCAGCTTTAACCACAAATATGAGCTTTATTCTTTTGTATTGTTTAGTCAGACCACTGCTACTGTAATTCACCATGTTTTTTCTTTACTGAAAACTTCTAAAATTCTAGTTATTCTAATAATACTCTCTTATATACTGTTTCCATTCATCACCCTAAGCTCAGCAGGTACCGCTACCCCAATCAAAGTGGGCCTTACACATTCTCATACTGGCAGTAAAGGAGCCTGGATTCAAACTCACATCTTTCTGAATTCAAATCTGGCCTTCTTTACAACACCCAGGCTGACCAGTTTGAAATGGCATTTTATCTCAGCCCCGGAGGAGGTGTTTAGGGTTAAAAATGTTTTGATTTCAGATCTCTGCCAATTACAAACAATAGCTACAAGCCTGCTTATATATGGAGTCTTTGGGGACTTGCTGGCATTTTTGCTATCTCAGATCAAATGCAGCAGACATGGAAAGATGTCAGGATTGTGAATGTTCCCAGTAGACTCGGTGTTTACAGGCGGCTAACAGCCTTGACTTTGCATATGTAGACTTAAAATTTTCCTGACAGGTAAAATGTAGCTCTGCGTCTTCTTTTGAAATGAATTCCTACAGAGGTGTGTTTCCAGTACTGCAAGCTCTTTCTGGAGCCCAGTATTTTCATGATGTGTCTAGTTTCTCATACAGCTGGCCCTGGTTGGGGGATGTTTTCATGACAACCTTTTAGTAATGGTAAATACTCTGCAAGTTATAAAATGCTTCTGAATATAAAATGCCTGACTTTTCTAGAAATGAATATCCTGGCCCAGCCTTGACTTTGAGTATCACCATCTTTCGTTACTACTTTCTTTTGAGCTCTTTTGAAAGGGCAAGAAATATGTCCGATTTTATGAGGTTTCTAGTATACAGAACAATGCTTGGCTAAGACCCTGACAAAAAGAATAAAACAGATATAGGCAGATAATTAAATGATGTAGTTAAAACAAAACAAGGTAGGATAGAGTGGGTATACAAGGTACCAGGAGGATAAAATTGGTATAAAAAGCCAGGTGATGAATCCCCTTCCCCAGTCCACTTTAGGGTCACTCAGCCAAAGTAAGACTGAATATTTGTATGTGTGTTTTATCTGAGAAATGATTGAGATAGAGTCAACTGTAACCATCTCTCCCCTCTCTCTAATTCTCATTCCCCCACCCTCGGGTAAATACCAGGGACAGTGGAATTGGGACTGATCTTTTCCCCTCCTCACCTCTAGAGTTAAGGCTTATGTACTGGAGAGCAAAAGTGGGATTTTCCTCAACCTCATGATAAAATCAATCTTTTGTAGTTCAAGGGCTAGCTATGTAACATACCTTACATCACTTTTCTTGAGCTACCCAGCCCACGTACTTATAAACTCTCTCTCATTGTAGTGCCCTGGCCATGACTCTCAGAAGCTTGAGCTCTCAAACCTCAAGGAGTTCCTTGTTTTCCCTCTGGCTTTGCTTTCTCTTCTAAAGACAAGGCTACAAGGGAGATTTCCATATGAGGTAGACACAGTTGCATGAATGGCTGAAATATGGAAGGATTCATGATAATTGCATTGTAATGTAGCATCCCCTGCCAGTTGTGAGCTGGAGTGCTTTAACACGTTGAGAAAGGGGTGACTCTTTGCCAGACCATGTTCCTTCCTTGTCACCTCTGCGTTAGCTGGCTGAGCATAAAGTATTCACCAACACATTTAAACCTTGTACTTTGAAGGTGCATTTAAGCATTGAGAGAGATGGTGACTACATTTCTCTTGCTATGTGTGGAAAATTTAATTCCTAAGCCTCAAATTTATTGCTTATATCAAAGGACTGTCTATTCATGATAGAATGGTCAAGCAACCTTTGAGAACACGAATATAGTTAGGTATTTTACACCAATCACTGAGGCTAGGCTCGGGCAGAATGGTCAACATGAGAAAAATAACAGGATAATCTGCATAAAAATTAACATCTGTAATTTCAGATATTTCAGAATGTGGGTCTTCTTGAGTATGATGGATATGAGCTAGTTAAAACTGAGGTATGAGTATTTCCTTAATGAACACAAATACATTATCCAGATCTCCAGGCTTCAAATTATTGCTAATCTGAGTAATTTATATTCTGAAGGTGTTTTAGATAAATGTTCACTGCCAAGGTTAATAACACCAACAAAAACAGAATAAATAGCTGTTGGGTGAAAGAACAAAATAGAGTAAGAAACAAATTGCAGATCGTTTCAAATCAGTCAAACCTAAATATGATTGAGAAAATACAACTGCTTGAGGAAAGGGTTTAATTTTTCTCAATATAATGTGGAAAATAAACATAGTATTTATTGGTGTATTTGAACTTTAGAGAGAGTCATGATGGTTCTTGGCCCCAAGCACTTGAACTTTCTCCTGTTACTCACCATAAAGTCCAAACCCTTGGGAGAACAGTCCTTTCTCCTTTGGTACAAACTACCTTCCAGCTCCCTTCATCCTGGCACTTCTGCCAAATTCAGTGTATAATTAATTACCCACCATCTTCCTTTGCTGTGCTATCTTACATCCACTCACAATGTCCTTTCCTGACTTGGTCCTTTGCAAAAGCTTCACACCCTCAAAGTCCAACACATACATTTTTCCCACCTCCCAAGATAAATGCCCCTGACCAATAGCACTCTTCATACTATAAAATCATCCACCTTTAATTTATATGATTCTCATTGTCTAATGTTATTTAATTCAACAAAAACTTTTAAAAATTTATTTGTATCGAAGGATAATTACTTTACAGTATCATGTTGGTTTTTGCCATATATCAAATTATGGCAGAAAGTGAAGAGGAACTAAAAAGGCTCTTGAAGAAAGTAAGAGAGGAGAGTTAAAAAGTTGGCTTAAAGCTCAACATTCAGAAAATGAAGATCATGGCATCCGGTCCCATCACTTCACGGGAAATAGATGGTGAAACAGTGGAAACAGTGTCAAACTTTTTGGGGGGGCTCCAAAATCACTGCAGATGGTGACTGCAGCCATGAAATTAAGACACTTACTCCTTGGAAGGAAAGTTAAGACCAACCTAGATAGCATATTCAAAAGCAGAGACATTACTTTACCAAGAAAGGTCTGTCTAGTCAAGGCTATGGTTTTTCCAGTGGTCATGTATGGATGTGAGAGTTGGACTGTGGAGAGAGCTGAGTGCCAAAGAATTGATGCTTTTGAACTGTGGTGTTGGAGAAGACTCTTGAGAGTCCCTTGGACTGCAAGGAGATCCAACCAGTCCATTCTAAAGGAGATCAGTCCTGGGTGTTCTTTGGAAGGACTGATGCTAAAGCTGAAAGTCCAGTACTTTGGCCACCTCATGCAAAGAGTTGACTCATTGGAAAAGACCCTGATGCTGGGAGGGATTGGGGGCAGGAGGAGAAGAGGACGACAGAGGATGAGATGGCTGGATGGCATCACCAACTCGATGGACATGAGTTTGAGTGAACTCCGGGAGTTGGTGAGGGACAGGGAGGCCTGGCGTGCTGTGATTCATGGGGTTGCAAAGAGTCAGACACGACTGACTGAACTGACTGAACTGATACACATGTCCCCTCCCTCGTTATTTTTTATTGCAGTTAATTTGGTTAGTGTCCCTTCACACTTCACAATCTACTTGCTTATACAATTATTGAGATTCTCTTTAGTTTTCTCTGGTATCTTCCTTTCCCATAACATGGATGCATTTGCTTGTTATTCATGTATTCATTCATTCCTATCATATAAAATACATGTTATATTGTGAAAATTAAGTTTATAATAGGTACTATCTTAAAATCCTTCCATCTACAACCTGTGGATTATATGTTGTTGAAGCCAACACATGTTATTGATGGTTCCTATATATGAGTGAAAGTGCTTCCCTGGTGGGTCAGACAGTAAAGAATCTGCTTGTAGTGCAGGAGACCCAGGTTCGATCCCTGGGTCAGGAAGATCCCCTGGAGAAGGGAATGGCTACCCGCTTCAGTATTCTTACCTAGAGAATTCCATGGACAGGGAAGCCTGGAAAGCTACAGACCATGGCGTCACAGAGAGTTGAACACGACTGAGTGACTAACACACACACATGAGTACTCTGTCCAAATGGTTTTTCTCAGAACAATTTCTACCCATCACTGTTATAACTCTCATCACATTATATAATAGTATTCTGCCTTTCATGAATTAGTAATATATATCTTTTGACAGAAACCATGCGGCTTTAATCTCCCAGCACCTAGCACTTAACAGGCTCTAGATAAATGTCTATTTAATAACATAAGGTTGAATGCATTGATAGGTAGAAAAATGAATACATAAAAAAAAATTTCATGTATAAGTAACTATGGATGTAACGTGTTTGGAGGCAAAAGTCCAATTAAGGGTATAATACTTATAATGTTATTTAAATTAATGTTAACAATGAGAATTGCAAAAGAAGCATCATCAAGACATAGAAGTCTAATGGGGGTCACATTTTTTTGGTCTAAAGATGAGTAACTCCTGCCATGCAAACCTAGCCCCACCTCATCCTCCCAGCCACCACAACCAAAACCACTCACATCTCATCAGGTATCTAGTCTCTGGTCTCAAAATGGTGGCCAACAGGAGAGTACTTTGAGCCATGAGTACTTTCTGATTTGGGAAACCAGTGTAACAGCATTTAGGGTCTCTGTCACTATATCCTTACAGGTTCCTAAATAATATGAAGACAGAATGGAGACAATTCCTAATTATGCACTTCTGCTCCCAAAGAAAACATTTTACCTCAGCCCTCAGGTGAGAGACAGGGCTACCTCAAACTTTGGTCCCTCTGTGCGCCTGCTGTTCACATGGAGAGTGATGACAGTCAAAACCATCACCTTTGAATTGCAAAGACCAGAAAGTACCTATCAAAAAATCAGTAATGATGTTTTACAGCACAGCTTGCAACCAAGAATTTGAAAAGTTCAATTTTCTCATTTCCAGAAGAGCTATATAACTTGTAAGCATAATGTGGATTTTTATTTTACAGATGAAAAATGTAGGCACCTGGTGAATTTCCTAATGCTAGTGCTGTTGGTGATAAAAGCAGGGTGACAAACACTCCTGGTTCACTGTAGATACATTTATCCTGAAAAGTCAGGCCCCCATGGCTAGGGCAAGGCTTGAGAAGCACTGTTTTTATTCACAGTGGTGGGGACTTTGGACCAGAAAGCAAGCCTGACATAATGCTCAGGAGAGGGCTCAGAGCTACAACTTGAGTGTATCCAACTGGGTAGTAAATGGATTAGGGAGGGCTGCAGGGATGGGACAGTCTTCAGAGTGCAACACCCAAGGATCAGAGGGACTGGAAACATGAGTATAAGAGGAGAAAACATGGAATCAGATGGACAAGCATCAAAACAAGGGCTTCACCACTCACTAGCTAGTAAGCAAGTTCTCACCAAGTACTGTGTGGTCTTGAGCAAGTTGCTTCTCTTAGTCTCTATTTAATTTTCAAAAAGCAGATTAAAAAGGAAAGAGAACAAATGTCAAAGAATCAAAGAGCAACTGAGAAGATTCAGTGAGATTTCACACACACACACATATAGTGTTTAGCACTTTAGCTCAATAAATGCTTGCTATTATTACTATTATCCATTACAATAAAGTAGGTGAGGGTAAATAACATATACAAGAATTATTTCTTATACTTTCTTATACATTTTACTTATTAATATAGTTCATTCTTTAATACTTTTGTGATTTTTAGAACATGAATCACTTACAAGTGGGACAAAAGGAAAGAGAAGTAGAATAACACAATTCGAGAGACTTCAGTGTTTGAGGTCACAGCCACTTTAAAAGCTGTACTTAGTTCTTTTGATAAAGTAAACTTTGGTGCAATTACAACTCAAATCTTTTTAGGAGCCAGACCATAAAAAGAGTTAACATTTTCTAATATTAACTGTCTTATTGGCCCTCTCTGGGTAAAGTCCTCTGTAGGATGGTTTATAGATGCAAATTTCAGGGAGCAGATAAGAATAATGGCTAACACTTCTTGAGCATCTTTACATGCCAGATAATGTTTGAGGCATTTGTAAGGAGCACTGCACCCAGTCCTACCTATATGCAACTGAAGCCAGGACTATTATACTAATTTTATAGATGGAGAAACTGGAGCATTCAAAAGTGAGTGAAACAGTTAACCAGTACTGGAGGAAGGTTGCAAACTACGACATCTGACCCAAGCGTCTTTGACTTCAACATTAAGCTTTCCCTTCTTCCTGTCCAAAGTATCCAGGAGAAACATGGAAATAAGTAATTTAGTAAGTGTGAACTGCAGAGTATACATCTCCCTAAAGCAAGTAAGATGAGGAGGAGGATGAAGAAGAAAGGTGTGATAGCCAAGAAAAACATACCTTTGAGCCAGTTTCCACCTCTGGGCTGCCAAGATCCAGCAACGGATGCTGATTTAAAGCAAAATTTAAAAGATTTATGGACCTGAAACTTGAGACTGATCCTGGAGAATACTGAAACTTGGCCCTCGACTTGACAGAATGTGAGGATAATTGCCTTTCTTTTTTTTTTTTATTAACCAAAACCTTATAGGCAGAGACTCATAAATTCAATTCAAAAATTCGGATTCATTTTTAGACTGCTTCATGTATATTTATATGATTAACAATATTATTTTGACTATATTTTTAACATAGAAAGGAAATGGGGTTTATACTGTGAGGAATTTTTAGAAATAGCTATCTTCTTTTTCTTAAAGGCTGTGATGGAAAACACAACAAAGTACATAGAGAGGGTTCATTGTTAAGGAAATCCATTAGTTTACAATGTATTCTTGTACTTTTGAAAGGTAATTATGCACTGACTAGGAATATTTTCTGGACAAAAAAAAAACCACACAAACAAAAAACTAACAAAATTTTCTTCATAGCATGTCAATTCTTCAAAAAGAAGGCCTCAAGAAAACAAATGCCAAAGTCAATATTCTTTTAAAGCTTCAAATGACTTTTCCTTGGCTAGATAAGCCTTTTCACATCCCTTTTTGAAACCAGGTGAGACATAAACAAACTTATTATGAAACTGTTCTAATTTCTGAATATACTCAGGATATAGAGTAATTAATCAAAATCATTTTATTGCTTATATTTTGTAGTAAAGTGAAATAAATATGATTGTGTCCACCAACTGTAAAGATTAGATATATTTTAATTCTAAATTCTGAAAAAAGAGAAGGGACTAAATGGCAGAGTAGAAGGATTTTGAACTTACCTCCTCTCATGAGCACAGGAAAATCACAACTGCTGAACAACCATCGATTTTATACACACACACACAGATACCTAGCAAAAAAGTGTGTGTGTAAAGGCACAAACCACAACAAAACAGTAGGAGAGACGCACTTATATAATAAATTCCCATACCAAACAGTTGGGTGACCCACAAACTGGAGACCAATTATATTGCAGAAGTTCTCCCACAGGGTGAGAGAGCTCTGATTCCCATGTTAAGCTCCCCAGCCTAGGAGTCTGGCCTCAGGAGGAGAATTCCCCAGAGTATTTGGTTTTGAAGACCAGCAGGGCTTGACTTCAGGAACTCCATAGGATGGGGCAATCGAGATTCTACTCTTGGAGGACACACACAAGACCACATGCACATCAGCACCCAGAGCAGAAGCACTGACTTCATAGGTACCTGAACCAGACTTACCCGACAGCCCCAGCACTGCTGGCCTCACCCACCACAGAAGCTCTGGTGAACACCACAACCTAAGTCCACCCAGCCTGATCTATTTTCAACACCTTCTTCATAATAAATGCTGATGAGAGAGGTCTGGATGGTCACCTACTGTGGGCCAGCATTACATTAAGAACCTAAAATGTATTGTTGAACTGGAGTGGTACTCAAGCATCCGGGACCCTTGGGCTGCCTGTCATCCACACCCACATCAAATCATGGCCAAAAGCATGAAGGAATTTACTGACATAGTTGAAAAGGCCTTGTGCAAAAGATACACCAAGAAACAACAAGTGTGAGATGTACACAGAGACATTTTGGATTTCTGCAGAATCATAGGTTATTGGTGGTAGTTCACACTGTCAGTGGGAAACTCACCGAGCATGGTTTTGTAAACTTACATCTGTGGCGTGACCAAGTCGGAAAATATAGTGATTGGTAATGCTGAGAGTCACAATTAGTCACAGGTAGGAGGAGTTCATCCTATAAATCAGTTCTTTTCAATGCGCATGACAATCACCTGGGGCTCTTGTTACACCTTGGATTCTAACTCAACACATAGGAAGTGGGGCACGAGGCTCTGCATTTCTAACAAGCTTCCCTAACAGCCTGAAAGCCTGATCCTCAGACTACACTTTGCCTAGCAAGCCCACAGACCATGTTGACCCAGGTTCAAAACGGAAAAATGATATAGTTGACTTACTTAGATCTAAATCATGCGTGTAGGTGGCATTAGAACCTTCCAGCCAAGGTGCACGATTTTACCAGAAAAAAACAATCATTCACGGAGGAAAAAGACCAAAACAGAATGCTCACTCTGAGTCTCAGAGCATGTGGGAGACAGAGCTGGGGGTTGAGGGGTCTGGAAACTCATACAGAAATCAAGAGAGGGAACAAATGGGCAGCAGTCATAGAAATAGCAACAACATTGTTCAACTGAATAAATAATCCATGTTTGAAAAGCAGAGAAGGTAACCTGGGGTGCTTGAAGTCAGTCTGGGGAATGCCAGGCCCAGGACATTAGACTCACCTGCACAAAAAGGCAAACTTCAAGGTCCTTAACAAGGGGCAACGAAAGAAGTCAGCGCAGGAAAACCAACTCTGTCACAAATGTCCAGACGGCAACCAAGCAGATTCCTAGATATGGGAAGTGAACTTACCTGCTCATCTTCAGCTTCCAGAAGGAACCTTAGCAAGGGAAGTCCGTGTCCTGGTTCCACAGGAAATAGCACGTCCCGCAAGGAATCTAGGAAAGCAGGATGTATTGGGAGTTGGAAAACTCAGCAAAGGCTCAGCTCTGCTACCCACACCAAATTGCTCTGTTACGTTTACGTCACGTGACACATACGGACCGTGAACCAATGAAAGGCCTGTATTCCTGCCTACTTACAGGGCGCAAAATCAACACATGTGAGTTAAGTGCCTCTAGCTGTGAACATATGCAATCGGTTCGAGGCACGAGACACACAGCACTCTGGTAGAGCCCTGAGTTTCAAAGTGAGGTCCTAGATCAGCAGTATCAGCATCACCTGGGAACCTGTTAGGAAATTTAGATTCCCAGCCTCGATTGCTCCCAAACTACCAATCACTCCTGTGGGGGTGGCACCTTGCAGTATGTGTTCTAACAAGCCCTCCAGGTAATTCTGATGCAGGCTCTCTGCAGTAGTTTATCGAAAGTTTGGTGAAGAGATAAGGCAGGTGTGGCAAAGGACAGTCATTATAAGCAGACTTGATAACGGTGCTTTTAAAAGAGCTATGTGGAAGGATAAAAGCCTGTTTATAGGGAGAGGAAACCCCAGTACAGATTATGTAAAACAGTAATTAATAAAACATGCTCAGTGATCAATAATAACAACAAAAACAAAGTGGATGAATATAAATTGTAGTAAAAAATACAAGTGGAAATTTAATAGCAGACGTTAACAATTTTTGCCTCTTCAGTTCTGTTCAGTGGCTTATTTCACAGCAACATAAATGTGTTTACTGGTAAGGACACAATTAGGAATTTTCAATAATCTGTATGTCTCTTTCAAACATATTTCTCCAGCATGGTAATGGAGACTACCTTAGGCTTTTTGGGTAGTCCTGTGGTATAAATATATTTAACAGAGTATCCAGAAAAATTGCTAAAAATATCAAACCCAAAATATATGTCTTCAAAAAGTCACATAATACAGTAAAAATGAAGATAGGAATGTGTATGGCATGTTTTTTTTCAGATTCCAATTTTACTTCCCTGGTGACCTTATCAGTATAGATAATCCCAGCACCACATATTTATCATCTCCCAAACAAATATTATTTCTACCCTTCTATAGTTTTCTGTTCTTGTTCCCCTCCAAAAACTCCTGCTCTTCCTTCTTCTGGTTCCTTATTTTAGAAATAATATCACCAACATGTATGTGTTGTCCCAGACTAGAAACATAGGCAACATATTTGATTCTTCTAATTCTTTTGCCTGTGCTCTTTTGGATTGATTTATTAACTCTTTTGTTTGTTTTAAATATTAAGAATGCTAGCTCTTATCTGTGCTAGGTAGGTGAGTATGTTTCCCAGTTTACGGTTTACTTTTGTATAGAGTATTTTTGTGTGTGTATTATAGCTGTTTTAAATTTTTATGTGTTCAAATCTATCAGTTTTATGTTTCTATATAATCATATTTATCAGTAATTTTCTTTATGGCATCTGGGTTTCATCAAGTGTAGAAGTACCCAGGCTATTTTATTCAGTAAACATAATCACAGGCCTTGGACTGAAGAACTTTTCAAAAACTTAAGATATTTGAAACTTGAAATCTGAAACAATATTTTTGCTGCAGAAAACAAGATAATTGCAAAATATAAATAACTAAATGTTTAACTGGTATTTACAAATATGATATAATGTCAGCTTCATTAATTATGAAATTTAATATTCAGAAATGTATTTTAAAAAGATACATCCATACTTTGCTATATCCTACCTGAATTTCAGTGACTCTCTTGTTTCATCCATTTACATCAAGCCTCCTTCCCTGGAAGCTCAGATGGTAAAGAATCTGCCTGCAGTGCAGGAGATCCGGGTTTGACCCCTGGGTCAGGAAGATGCCCTGGAGAAGGGAATGATTACGCACTCCAATATTCTTGCCTGAATTGCATGGACAGAGGAACCTGGTGGGCTACAGTACGTGGGGTCGCAAAGAGTCAGACAGGACTGAGCAACTAAGCACACAAAACAGGTTTGCCCAACCTCCGGGACGTAATGCCTGATAATCTAAGGTAGAGCTGATATGTTAATAGAAATAATGTCACAGTAATGCAATATGCTTGAATCATTCCAAAGCCATCGCCACCACACTGGTCCATGGAAAACTTGTCTTCCTTGAAACCAGTCCCTGGTGCCAAACAACCTCCAGGACGTAATGCCTGATAATCTAAGGTAGAGCTGATGTGTTAATAGAAATAATGTCACAGTAATGCAATATGCTTGAATCATTCCAAAGCCATCGCCACCACACTGGTCCATGGAAAACTTGTCTTCCTTGAAACCAGTCCCTGGTGCCAAAAAGGATGGGGACCTCTGTGACCTAAAGGACCACCACAGCCTCCTAACTGGTTTACCTGCCATAAATATCTAGGTTTTACAAGTCTAGACTTCTCATCTTAAAACAGAGGTCAAATTATGTTATTGCCTTCCTCATAAAAGCCAAACTTATTAGAATGGCTTTCAAGGCTTTGTATTTCAAGGCTTAAATATAGCCTCTCTGCTTTTGACTCTGTATTGCTTCTCTGAGCCAGGAGACAATTTTTTCAGCATCCCTGTGCTCCCCTGCCTCTGTTACTGTTTTCTTCCTCTGCAGTGCCTTTCCTTCTCAGTTTACCTGGAATTTTATGGGATCCTCAAAGCTCAGCTTACATACCACCTACTTGTAGTGTTTTTCCTGATCCTCCTCCCCAAACCCAAACACCTTGTAGGTGTGTGTGTGTGTGTGTGTGTGTGTGCACCTGCCATGGTGTTATTCATCCTTCTAAATTCCTCAGAGCAGGAATCTTACCTGTACCCTTGATAGGACTGATATGGTATGTATCAACAAAATGCTCATTGAATCAAACTCCTTAAAAAATTAATTCTGAAGAAATATCAGTTTACATTTTGAGACAGAGGTTACCAGAGTAGGGCTAAATAAATATTTTTAAATGAGTGGTTGATAGTTGAATGGTTGAGATGGTTGAATGAGTGAATGAATCTATAATGCAAACTATTTGCAAATTCGTGTTCCTGTATAAATTAGGTTATGAATTAAATCTGAGCCTTTTTTGCAGAATAAAATCTCATTGTCTTTATTTTCTTGATAACCCAGTGTTGGTGACTAGTAGAAGAATGACCAATTTTCCAACTTTTATCCCTTCATCTAAAGTAAATTGCATAAAACAGAAGTGATTCACTCATCTGATTTCATCATGGTATCCTTCAGGAAATGTTTGAACCCTAGGACCAGTTTGATTGCCAAGAACACTATTTCATAGTTTGGCTATATATGTGTGTGTCATGAGCTAATGATGTTGTTAAAAATCACAAGAATAAATTTATATCACTGGAAACAGTCTGTGCAGATG
This sequence comes from Bos grunniens, assembly GCF_055505025.1. Lineage (NCBI taxonomy): Eukaryota > Metazoa > Chordata > Mammalia > Artiodactyla > Bovidae > Bos > Bos grunniens. Next base: position 77,599,982 of record NC_141170.1, read on the forward strand.
TTTCACAGGTCAATTTCCTTCAACACAATGGACACTTTAAAGGTTCTTGAATGTTTACAGTGGTATTTTATATGCTTTCCTGATTTATTTATTATCTGAAGAGAGAGCCAGGGCACAGTGCTTGCAGAATAATAATTCTCCTGAAAAGTTTATAAATACTTATGCCCTTTCTGGGGGCTTCCCAGGTGGCACTGGTGGTAAAGAATCTGCCTGCCAAAGCGGAAGGTGTAAGAGACATGGGTTCAATCCCTGAGACTGGGAAGATTTCCTGAAGGAAGGCAAGGAAACCCACTCCAGTATTCTTGCCTGGAGAATCCCCTGGACTGAGGAGCCTGGTCGGCTACAGTCCATAGGGTCTCAAGGAGTCGGACATGACTGAAGCGACTGAGCGTACATACACAACAGCATGCCTTCTCTGACCTTCAATTTGTTCACCTTATCTGTAGTGTGTTCACCTTATTTGTAGTGATTAAGATTATCACATTATCACATTATCTATTATCTTTAAGAAAATAGAATAAAAAGTGCTTTTTGAACTCACACCTAAAGGCAAAGCAATTTATGTTAATTTGCATTGCTGCTTAACAAAGTACCATACCATGGAGTCTTTAAACAGAAATGTATTGTCTCACAGCTCTGGGGGCTGGAAGTCTGAGATCAGTGTCAGCAGGGTTGGCTCCTTGGGGGGCTGTGAGGGAAAATCTGTTCCATGCCTCTTCCTTGGCTGGTAGTTTACTGGCAATATAGAACTGTACTAGCTTTATAGAAGCATCACACCGATTCTTTGGTTTTTCTTCACATGTGATTCTCCCTATATGTGTCTCTGTGTCCAAATTTCCCCTTTTTATAAAGACCCTGGCCATAATGGGCTTCCCAGGTGGTGCTAGTGGTAAAGAATATGCCTCTTAATGCAGATGTGGATTCCATCCCTGGGTTGGGAAGATCACCTGGAAAAGGTAAAGGCAACCCACTCCAGTTCTTGCCTGGAAAATCCATGGACAGAGATGCCTGACGGGCTACAGTCAATGGAATCATAAACAGTTGGACATGACTGAGCACACACACATAACACATCTGAATACACACACCCCAGTCATAATGGATTAAGTTCAGTTCAGTTCAGTTCAGTTGCTCACTCGTGTCCAACTCTTTGCGACCCCAGGAACTGCAGCACGCCAGGCCTCCCTGTCGATCACCAACTCCTGGAGTTCACTGAAGCTCACCTCCATCGAGTAGGTGATGCCATCCAGCCATCTCATCCTCTGTCGTCCCCTTCTCCTCCTGCCCCCAATCCCTCCCAGTATCAGTCTTCTCCAATGAGTCAGCTCTTCGCATGAGATGGCCGAAATACTGGAGGTTCATCTTTAGCATCATTCCTTCCAAAGAACACCCAGGACTGATCTCCTTTAGAATGGACTGGTTGGATCTCCTTGCAGTCCAAGGGACTCTCAAGAGCCTTCTCCAGCACCACAGTTCAAAAGCATCAATTCTTCCTCGCTCAGCTTTCCTCACAGTCCAACTCTCACATCCATACATGACTACTGGAAAAACCATAGCCTTGACTAGACGGACCTTTGTTGGCAAAGTAATGTCTCTGCTTTTGAATATGCTATCTAGGTTGGTCATAGCTTTCCTTCCAAGGAGTAAACGTCTTTTAATTTCATGGCTACCATCACCATCTGCAGTGATTTTGGAGCCCCCCCCAAAAAAAGTCTGACACTGTTTCCACTGTTTCCCCATCTATTTCCCATGAAGTGATGGGACCAGATGCCATGATCTTCGTTTTCTGAATGTTGAGCTTTAAGCCAACTTTGTCACTCTCCTCTTTCACTTTTATCAAGAGGCTTTTTAGTTCCTCTTCACTTTCTGCCATAAGGGTGGTGTCATCTGCGTATCTGAGGTTATTGATATTTCTCCCAGCAATCTTGATTCCAGCTTATGCTCCTTCCAGCCCAGCATTTCTCATGACGTACCCTGCATAGAAGTTAAATAAGCAGGGTGACAATATACAGCCTTGATGTACTCCTTTTCCTATTTGGAACCAGTCTGTTGTTCCATGTCCAGTTCTAACTGTTGCTTCCTGACCTGTATATAGGTTTCTCAAGAGGCAGGTTGGGTGGTCTGGTATTCCCATCTCTTCCAGAATTTTCCGCAGTTGATTGTGATCCACACAGTCAAAGGCTTTGGCATAGTCAATAAAGCAGAAATAGATGTTTTTCTGGAACTCTCTTGCTTTTTCCATGATCCAGCGGATGTTGGCAATTTGAACTCTGGTTCCTCTGCCTTTTCTAAAACCAGCTTGAACATCTGGAGGTTCATGGTTCACGTATTGCTGAAGCCTGGCTTGGAGAATTTTGAGCATTACTTTACTAACATGTGAGATGAGTGCAATTGTGCAGTAGTTTGAGCATTCTTTGGCATTGCCTTTCTTTGGGATTGGAATGAAAACTGACCTTTTCCAGTCCTGTGGCCACTGCTGAGTTTTCCAAATTTGCTGGCATATTGAGTGCAGCACTTTCACAGCATCATCTTTCAGCATTTGAAATACCTCACCTGGAATTCCATCACCTCCACTAGCTTTGTTTGTAGTGATGCTTTCTAAGGCCCACTTGACTTCACATTCCAAGATGTCTGGCTCTAGGTGAGTGATCACACCATCGTGATTATGTTGCTCATGAAGATCTTTTTTGTACAGTTCTTCTGTGTATTCTTGCCACCTCTTCTTAATATCTTCTGCTTCTGTTAGGTCCATACCATTTCTGTCCTTTATCGAGCCCATTTTGCATGAAATGTTCCCTTGGTATCTCCAATTATCTTGAAGAGATCTCTAGTCTTTCCCATTCTGTTGTTTTCCTCTATTTCTTTGCATTGATCGCTGAGGAAGGCTTTCTTATCTCTCCTTGCTATTCTTTGGAACTCTGCATTCAGATGCTTATATATTTCCTTTTCTCCTTTGCTTTTTGCTTCTCTTCTTTTCACAGCTATTTGTAAGGCCTCCCCAGACAGCCATTTTGCTTTTTTTGCATTTCTTTTCCATGGGGATGGTCTTGATCCCTGTCTCCTGTACAATGTCATTAACCTCCGTCCATAGTTCATCAGTCACTCTACCTATCAGATTTAGTCCCTTAAATCTATTTCTCACTTCCACTGTATAATCATAAAGAATTTGATTTAGGTCATACCTGAATGGTCTAGTGGTTTTCCCTACTTTCTTCAATTTAAGTCTGAATTTGGCAATATAAGGAGTTCATGATCTGAGCCACAGTCAGCTCCCGGTCTTGTTTTTGCTGACTCTATATAGCTTCTCCATCTTTGGTTGCAAAGAATATAATCAATCTGATTTTGGTGTTGACCATCTGAAGCTCACCCTAATAACTTCATCTTAACTTGATTACTTATATAAAATTCCTATCTTCCCATGATCTTTCACAGTCAAAAATCATGCCCAGACAATACTTCCCACTTAAATAATTTAGTCAGTGTTGCAGACTTAATACTGATATTAAAACTGCGAGATTCAAAAATTCAAAAAAATAATTCCTATCTTCAAATAAAGTCACATTCAGAGGTATTAGAGGGTAGAACTTCAACACGTCTTTTTTGGAAAAGACACAATTTAACTTAATACACCCTTTAAAGGGATATGCCTAAAGATAGTACAGAAAGAACAATGCTCATCATATACCAGGCACTTTAGGTTATTATACTCAATCCTTTGACAACCTGATAAGGTAGCAGTCATCTCCATTTCAACAAATAAGAAATGTGGAGTTGAGAAAAATCAAATAATTAGGATAAACACACCCACTAGTGAAGGACCAAGATTGAAATACAGGCCGAAAATCTATATGCTTTTACACTACCCTGTCTTTACAGAATATAGCCCACATGAGCATGGCTTTTCATATAATAATTCACTGTTATATTTCCAGCACTTAAAACAGTGCCTGGCACAGAATTCATTCACAAATAAACATTTGTTGAGCAAATAAATAAGAAAAGTTAACTGACTTATTCACAAGTGTATTCCTCAGTGTAAGATGGAAGGAAAGTGAGGGTTCTGATGCTTGTACAGTAATGGAAACCTGTCTAATATGTGGCCTTCCCACAAAATGAAAAATGTCATCACATACCATCATCAATCAGTTTTAAATGTGGAGAGTCTTTATTTTCTATAAGACCCTCAATCACTGGCTCCTATCAGAAGAGGTGTATATAATACACTATATTTTAAAATACACACACACACACACACACACACTTTCTGATGGAAATATAGCCTTTACCAAATATGTGATCCTCACGCTACAAAAATCCAGCCAGACAATCATGGTTTCAGTGGTTAGGCTATGTCAGAGATCTTGTGTACCACATACATGAATATTACTTTGAAATAGAGAACCAATAGTAAATGCCTGCTCTTGAATTTAGTTGGCATAATTTCCTTGTCCAGTGATGAGTGCACTGGAAAAAATGCAAAACAAGGTCAAACTCACCTTGAAGATAGAGGAAGTTGCTATAAATATGAAAACAATAAAATATTCTTTTAGTCTGAGATGGATATTAATGATATGAAAATTAAAATATATAAATCATATTGAAAAACTGAAGCCAATATCTGGTAGACTTTAACAGAAATATTTGAAGAAAAATCATTGGATAAAAGAGCTGGCAATGATATAAATATTATAAATATGTCTATGGAAATGCTTTGTAGCAGTAATAATGAGGTTGAGAATGAAAGAATGAATATGAAAAGGTATGATTTACTTTCTTTTTGTGGTCCAGATTTTAAGTGTTATATTTTTTTACTGGAATATAGCTTCTTTACAATATTGTGTTAGTTTCTGCAGTTCAATGAAGTGAATACAAAATATGTATACATATATCTCCTGCTTCTTGACTCTCCCTTCCACAACCCCATTCCCCGACCCCATCTGGGTGATCACCCAGCTGCTCCCTGTGCTATACAACAGGCTCCTATTAGCTTTCTATTTTACATATGGGGACAGTATGGCAGTTTCTTAAAAAACTATAAACAAAACTACCATGTGACCCAGAAATCCCATGACTGGACCTATATCATGAGAAAGCTATAATTCAAAAAGACACATGTACCTCAATGTTCAGGCTTCCCTGGTAGCTCAGATGGTAAAGAATCTGCCTGCAATGCGGGAGACTTGGGTTCGATCCCTGGGTTGAGAAGATTCCCCTGGAGGAGGGCATTGCAACCCATTCTGGTATTTTCACCTGGAGAGCCCCCAGGAACAGAGGAGCCTGTGCGCTATGGTCTATGAGTTTGCAAAGAGATGGACACGACTGAGCAACTCACTTCGGCACAGTTCACAATAGACAGGACATGGAAGAAACCTAAATGTCCATCAATAGATGAATGAATAAAGACGATGATGTGCCACGGTACGTATATGCAGTGGAATATTACTTAGTTATAAAAAGAAATGAAGTTAGGTCATTTTTAGAGATGAGGAGTTACTTTTATTTTTTTAGAAAAATGTGCTTATATTTTTATTTTGACTGTGCTGGGTCTTTCTTGCTGGGCTTGAGCTTTCTGTACTTGCAGCAATCTGGGGGCATCCCTTATTGCAGAGCACGGGGTTCTAGGTGCCTGGGTTTCAGTAGTTGTGGCACACAGGCTTAGCTGTGGACCACCATGTAAGTTGGAGGGGTTACTTTTCTTAATGATCCTAGTGGGTATCATGTCTGGTATTACTTTTGCTGGCACACTTTATTCAGATACAAAGTTACTTTTTTTTTTTCCATTTGAAGTTATTTTATAAAAAAGTTGTTGTTCAGTCACTCAGTCATGATTGACTATTTCAGAATCCATGTATCGCAGCATGCCAGGATTCCCTGTCCTTCACCATCTCCCAGAGTCTGCTGAAACTCATGTCCATTGATTCGGTGATGCCATCCAACCATCTCATCCTCTGTCGTCCCCTTCTCCTCCTGCCTTCAATCTTTCCCAGCATTGGAGTCTTTTCTAATGAGTCCTCTTCACATCAGGTGGCCAAAGTATTGGAGCTTCAGCTTCAGGATCAGTCCTTTCAGTGAATATTCAGGGTTGATTTACTTCAAGATTGACTGGTTTGATCTTTTTGCAATTCAAGGGACTCTCAAGAGTCTTCTCCAACAGCACAGTTCGAAAGCATCAATTCTTTGGCCTCAGACTTTATGGTCCAACTCTCACATCCATACATTGCTACTGGAAAAAACATAGCTTTGACTATACAAACCTTTGTTGACAAAGTAATGTCTCTGACTTTTAATATGCTGTCTAGGTATAGCTTTTCTTCCAAGGAGAAAATATCTTTTTATTTCATGGCTGCAGTCACCATTTGCAGAGATTTTGGAGCCCAAGAAAATAGAGTCTGTCACTGTTTCCTTTGTTTCCCCACCTATTTGCCATGAAATGATGGGACTGAATGCCATGATCTTCATTTTTTGAATGTTGGATTTTAAGCCAGCTTTTTCACTCTCCTCTTTCACCTTCATCAGGAGGCTCTTTAGTTCCTCCTCACTTTCTGCCATAAGGGTGGTATCATATGGTGGTATGCATATCTGAGGTTATTGATATTTCTCCTGGCAATCTTTGATTCCAGCTTGTGCTTCACTGAGGCTGGTATTTTGCATGCTGTACTCTGCATATAAGTTCAGTAATCAGGGTGACAATATACAGCTTTGACATACTCCTTTCCCAGTCTGCACCAGTCCTTTCTTCCATGTCCAGTTCTAACTGTTGCTTCTCGACCAGCATACAGGTTTTAGGAGACAGGTACAGTGGTCTAGCAGTCTCACATCTTTAAGAATTTTCCACAGTTTGTTGTGATCCACAGAGTCAAAGTCTTTGGCATAGTCAATGAAGCAGAAGTAATTTTTTTTTTTAATTCCCTTGTTCTTTTGTATGATTCAATAGATGTTGGCAATTTGATCTCTGATTCCTCTGCCTTTTCTACATCCATCTTGTACATCTGGATGTTACTGGTACACACCCTGTTGAAGCCTGTCTTGAAGGAATTTGTGCATAACCTTGCTAGCATATGAGGCCAATATTTAATGAAATCATTAGAGTTAATATACTTGTTGGTGGCGTTGACATAACGAAATACCACAGACTGGGTGGCTTAGCCACTTTATCACAGTCTGGAGGCTAGAAAAGATCAAGGTCAAGACGTCAAGTGTCAGCAAATTTGATTTCTCCTGAGATCTCTTTCCTAGAATGGCAGATGACTCTCTTCTTGCTGTGTCCTCACATGGTCTTTCCCCGTGCATGTATGTGTCTGTGTCCTAATCTCCTTTTCTTTTAATGGCATCAGTCATACTGGATTAGGGCCAACCATATCTATACCCTCAATAAATAAAGGTAAAATTACCTCTCTAAAGCCTCTGTCTCCAAATGCAATCAAGCCCTGAGGTACTGGGAGCAAAGATTTCAAAATAAGAATTTGAGGAGCCTTGAAATTTAGCTCATAACAATTAAGATGACATTCCATTTTGATTCACCAGGACAGTCTTCCTTTACGCCTGTTGTCTCAGTGTAATTTTCATTCATTTCCTGTCTTACTCAAAAGCTTTCCGTTTTGTGTGGCAAATTACATGACTATTTTACCTATAGTCAAAATAATCTTGGAAAATCCTTTAAAATCACCTATAAAACATAATGCGCTTATGCTATTTCTTCAGTGGTTGCTCCACAACCAGATTTCCTTGCATTAAAATATATCACTGTTTCTTCATTGGGGTCATGTTGTATGAAAATGCTTGTTGTTAAACACTAGCTATATGTGAAATATGGCAATATGCATTCACTCTAAAAGTGCATGAAGCTGACAGAGAAAGTGTGAATTCGTTTCTCTCATGTTACGAACATTTAGAGACTATCGTTAACGCATTGTGATGAAGTGGCATTGCCTCAGCTGGAGGGTTTAGAAGTCATCTCAAAGAGGAAGAGACTTTAATCCCTTCACTTGAGGGAAAGTAACTGACAAAGATTGATGAGGGTGAAAACGAGAGTGAAAAAGCTGGCTCAAAACTCAACATTCAAAAAACTAAGATCATGGCATCCGGTCCCATCATTTCATGGCAAATAGATGGGGAAAAGTGGAAACAGTGATAGATTTTATTTTCTTGGGCTCCAAAATCACTGCAGATAGTGACTGCAGCCAGGAAATTAAGGGATGCTTGCCTCTGGGAACCAATCTGTTGTTCCATGTCCAGTTTTAACTGTTGCTTCTTAACCTGCATACGGATTTCTCAAGGTGCAGGTCAGGTGATCTGGTATTCCCATGTCTTTCAGAATTTTCCACAGTTTGTTATGATCCACACAGTCAAAGGCTTTGGCCTAGTCAATAAAGCAGAAGTAGATGATTTTCTGAAACTCTCTCACTTTTTTGATGAACCAGTGGATGTTGGCAATTTGATCTCTGGTTCCTCTGCCTATTCTAAATCCAGCTTGAACATCTGGAAGTTTACAGTTCACATATTGTTGAAGCCTGGCTTGGAGAATTTTAAGCATTACTTTGCTAGCATATGAGATGAGTGCAACTGTGGAATAGTTTGAGTATTCTTTGGCATTGCCTTTCTTTGGGATTGGAATGAAAACTGACCTTTTCCAGTCCTGTGGCCACTGCTGAGTCTTCCATTTGCTGGCATATTGAGTGCAGCATTTTCACAGTGTCATCTTTTAGGATTTGAAATAGCTCAACTGGAATTCTATCACCTCCACTAGCTTTGCTCGTAGTGATGCTTCCTAAGGCCCACTTGACTTCACATTCCAGGATGTCTGGCTCTAGGTGAGTGATCACACCATCATGATTATCTGGGTCATGAAGATTTTGTACAGTTCTTTGGAGTATTTTTGCCACCTCTTCTTAATATCTTCTGCTTCTGTTAGGTTCATACCATTTCTGTCCTTTATTGTGCTCATCTTTGCATGAAATGTTCTCTTGGTATCTCCAATTATCTTGAAGAGATCTCTAGTCTTTCCCAGCCTGTTGTTTTCCTCTATTTCTTTGCATTGATCACTGAGGAAGGCTTTCTTACCTCTCCTTCCTATTCTTTGGTACTCTGCATTCAAATGGGTACATCTTTCCTTTTCTCCTTTGCCTTTTGCTTCTCTTATTTTCATAGCTATTTGTAAGATCTCCTCAGACAACCTTTTTGCATTTCTTTTTCTTGGGGTTTGTCTTGATTACTGCCTCCTGTACAATGTGATGAACTTCCATTCATAGTTCTTCATGCACTCTATCAGATCTAATTCCTTGAATGTATTTCTCACTTCAGTGTATAATCATAAGGGATTTGATTTAGGTCATACCTGAATGGTCTAGTGATTTTCCCTACTTTCTTCAATTTAAGTCTGAATTTGACAATAAGGAGTTCGTGATCTAAGCCACAGTCAGTTTCCATTCCTGTTTTTGCTGACTGTATATAGCTTCTCCATCTTTGGCTGCAAAGAATATAATCAATCTGATTTCAGTGTTGACCATCTGGTAATGTCCATGTGTAGAGTCTTCTCTTGTGTTTTTGGAAGAGGCTGTTTGCTATGACCAGTGCGTTCTTTTGGCAAAACTCTATTAGCCTTTGCCCTGTTTCATTCCATGCTCCAAAGCCAAATTTGCCTGTTACTCCAGGTATTTCTTGATTTCCTACTTTTGCATTCCAGTCCCCTTTAATGAAAAGGACATCTTTTTTAGGTGTTAGTTCTACAAGGTCTTGTAGGTCTTCATGCAACCGTGCAACTTCAATTTCTTCAGCGTTACTGGTTGGGGCATACATAGACTTGGATTACTGTGATATTGAATGGTTTGCCTTGAAAATGAACAGAGATCATTTTGTCATTTTTGAGATTGCATCCAAGTACTGCATTTTGGACTCTTTTGTTGACTATGATGGCTACTCCATTTCTTCTAAGGGATTCTCGCCCACAGTAGTAGATATAATGGTTATCTGAGTTGAATTCACCCATTCCAGTCCATTTTAGTTCACTGATACCTAAAATGTTGATGTTTACTCTTGCCATCTCCTGTTTGACCACTTCCAATTTGCCTTGATTCATGGACCTAACTTTCCAGGTTCCCATGCAATATTGCTCTTTACAACATTAGACTTTACTTCCATACCAGTCACATCCACAACTAGGTGTTTGTTTTTTTTTTTTTTTTTTTTGCTTTGGCTATGTCTGTTCATTCATTCTAGAGTTATTTCTCCATTGATCTCCAGTAGCATATTGGGCCCCACTCTAGTACACTTGCCTGGAAAATCCTATGGATGGAGGAGCCTAGTAGGCTGCAGTCCATGGTGTCGCTAAGAGTCAGACACAACTGAGTGACTTCACTTTCACTTTTCACTTTCATGCATTAGAGAAGGAAATGGCAACCCACTCCAGTGTTCTTGCCTGGAGAATCCCAGGGATGGGGGAGCCTGGTGGGCTTCTGTCTATGGGGTCGCACAGAGTCGGACACAACTGAAGCGACTTAGCAGCAGCAGTAGCATATTGGGTACCTACTGACCTGGGGAGTTCATCTTTCAGAGTCCTATCTTTTTGTCTTTTCATACTGTTCAGGGGGTTCTCAAGTCAAGAATACTGAAGTGGTTTACCATTCCCTTCTCCAGTAGGCCATGTTTTGTCAGAACTTTCTACCATGACCCATCTGTCTTGGGTGGCCCTACACAGCATGGCTCATAGTTTCATTGAGTTAGACAAGGCTGTGGTCCATGTGATCAGGTTGGTTAGTTTTCTGTGATTGTGGTTTTCATTCTGTCTGCCCTCTGATGCAGAAGGATAAGAGGCTTATGGAAGCTTCCTGATGTGAGAGACTGAGGGGGATACTGGGTCTTGTTCTGATGGGCAGGACCATGGTCAGTAAATTTTAATCCAATTTTCTGTTGAAGAGCGGGGCTGTGTTCCCTCCCTGTTGTTTGACCTGAAGTCAAACCATGGTGGAAGTAATGAAGATAATGGTGACCTCCTTCAAAAGATCCCATGCAAACACTGATGCACTCAGTGCCCTCAACCCTGCAACAGCCCACCACTGACCCAATTCTCCACCAGAGAGTCCTGGACACTCACAGGAAAGTCTGGGTCAGTCTCTTTTGGGGTCACTGCTCCTTTCTCCTGGGTCCTGGTACACACAAGCTTTGTTTGAGCTGTCTGAGCATCTCTGGTGGTTGTGGGATTTGATTCTAAATGCAATTTCGCCCCTCCTACAGTCTTGCTGGGGCTTCTCTGTCCTTGGACATGTGCTATCTCCTCAGTCACTTCAGCGCCTTGCAGCCACCAGGAGCTGCTCATTTCATTTATGTCATAATTTCCCCTGGGTTGTGTCTATTTAATGTAATGCCAGGGCTCTTGAATTATAACCATTGTATTTCAACAGCCAATCAGAAGTTCCTTAAAAGCCTGTGACTTGATTTCATTCTGCTGAGAAACTTCAACTAATGCTCTGGAGGACCTTCATCGACTTGCCTATTTCCTTTCAATATCATTTATTTTGGGAAATCTCAAAAGTTTACTCTGGCAAATGGCAGAACAGTCGATGAAAATCTGAAAACTTGTCATGTCATGTGTTGGGTTGCCCAGAAAATTCAAGTTCTTCCAGTCGCCTGGAGGTTTGGGCAGTGTACCAATGGGTCCAAGCGTCCAGGGCTGAGTGCCGTTATCTAACTGAGTCAGTTTGCTGCCATCATCTGCCCAAGTTCAACACCCAGCAGGTCAAGAAACCAACTTCAGCACCCAGCGGGTCAAGAAGCAACAGTTAGAACTGGACATGGAACAACAGACTGGTTCCAAATTGGGAAAGGAGTATGTCAAGGCTGTATATAGTCACCCTGCCTATTTAACTTATATGCAAAGTACATCACGAGAAACACTGGACTGGATGAAGCACAAGCTGGAATCAAGATTGCCGGGAGAAATATCAATAACCTCAGATATGCAGATGACACCACACTTATGGCAGAAAGCAAAGAAGAACTAAAGAACTTCTTGATGAAAGTGAAAGAGGAGAGTGAAAAAGTTGGCTTAAAACTCAACATTCAGAAAAATAAGATCATCCATCATGTCCCATCACTTCATGACAAATAGGTAGGGAAACAATGGAAACAGTAGCAGACTTTATTTTGGGGGGCTCCAAAATCACTGCAGATGGTGACTGCAGCCATGAAATTAATAGACACTTGCTCCTTGGAAGAAATGTTATGACCAACCTAGATATCATGTTAAAAAGCAGAGACATTACTTTGCCAACAAAGGTCCGTATAGTCAAAAAAGCTTTGTTTTTTCCAGTAGTCATGTATGAATATGAGAGGTGGACTATAAAGAAAGCTGAGTGCTGAAGGATTGCTGTTTTTGAACTGTGGTGTTGGAGAAGACTCTTGAGAGTCCCCTGGACTGCAAGGAGATCCAACCAGTCCATCCTAAAGGAAATCAGTCCTGAATATTCATTGGAAGGATTGATGCTGAAGCTTAAGCTCCAATACTCTGGCCACCTGATTCGAAGAACAAATTCATCAGGAAAAGACCCTGATGCTGGGAATGATTGAAGGTGGGAGAAGGGGACAACAGAGAATGAGATGGTTGTATAGCATCACAGACTTGATGGACATGAGTTTGAGTAAGCTCCAGGAGTAGGTGATGGACATGGAAGCCTGGCATGCTGCAGTCCATGGGGTCGCAAAGAGTCAGAGATGACTGAGTGGCTGAACTGAACTAAACTGAACTGCTTCTTGGAGGGCATCCCTGGTGGCTCAGTGGGTAAAGAATCTGCCTGCAGTGCAGGAGACTGGGGTTTGATCCCTAGTTTGGGAAGATCCCCCGGAAAAGGGAAAGGCTACCCACTCTAGTGTTCTGGCCTGCAGAACTCCATGGATTGTACAGTCCACATGGGGTTGCAAAGAGTCAGACATGGCTATGAGAATTTCACTTTCACTGCCTCTTGGAAGAAAAGCCATGACCAACCTAGTCATCATATTAAAAAGCAGAGACATCACTTTGCCAACTAAGTCAAATCTATGATTCTTCCAGTAGTCATGCACATATGTGAGAGCTGGACCATAAAAAAGTCTGAGTGCTGGACAATTGATGCTTTCAAACTGTGGTCCTGGGGAAGACTCTTGAGAGTCCCTTGGACAGCAAGGAGCTCAAACTAGTCAATCCTAGAGGAAAGCAACCCTGAATATTCATTGGAAGGACTGATGTTGAAGCTGAAGCACCCATACCCTGGCCACCTGATGCAAAGAATGGACTCATTGGAAAAGACTCTGATGCTGGGAAAGATTGAGGGCAGGAGGGAAAGGGAGCAACAGAGCATTCTCCCATGAGTTTGAGAAAACTATTCAAAGTACTCAGTAGTTTGAGAAAACTACTGGAAATGGTGAAGGACAGGGAAGCCTGATGTGCTGCAGTCTATTGGGTTTGAGAAAACTACTCAAAACTACTCAGTAGTTTGAGAAAACTACTGGAAATGGTGAAGGACAGGGAAGCCTGATGTGCTGCAGTCCATCGGGTCCTAAAGAGGTGGATATGACTTAGTGACTGAACAACAACAGCAAAGGTTGTCCCTCAGGCCAAGTGGGATGTACCACTTCTACCAGTGGGCATATGCTGGTTCTAATAATCTTTCTACAGCTCTGAGTTTTTCTGGAACATTTAATTACATTCACCATTTATATTTGTCATGTTCAAAGAGGGCAGAGGTTAAAAATCTGTTTTATTACTTATACTTTTTTTAGATAAATAACTGGTTTGGAGCATGGGACAAGGACATCTGGTTTGTAGGTAATAGAGAAGAAATGATAGAAGATAACTCAAGTAGTCTTTAACTTATATTTCTTTACTAAAATGTTACTAATAACCTGGTATGTTCATATCAGTTCTCTAAGTTCCCCACAAGAGTTTTCTACTAATAATAAAACACCAAAGTTGATGAATAGTTTACTTTCTTACATAAATAAGAGTGTTTACTTCTCTAACCACAATACACTTTCATTTTGATAAATGTTATTGAGAGAGAGAAGGAGGTGGAGTTATAGGCACCTTGCTGGGTATTGTACATAACCCTGACACACCCATGGGAGTATTTCCTAGAGGAGAAACTCTTTCATTATGTAAATTAGCACAGAAACATCAGGTTGAGAACCGCTGCTCTGGCTCTTTAGAGCAAAGTTAATGTCCCTGAGAATTCCATCCCTTGTACTTGCTTCCCTCACACTTTATGACCTTGGAGAACTAATAGAAATGTTTCCCGTGGTGTCAGCTACTTGTCATTGCAATCTATTGCCCCATCACCCTCTGCCATTTTGAGTCAGGGGAGGATTATGGGTAACCTACCCCTTCCCCCTTCATCCTTAGGAACCCAGAGGTCCCCAAGGTCTGGTGGCTGGCCATGTTAGCAGTCCATACATTCCACATGGTGCAGTCAGTCATTGATGAGAGTCTCAGTTACATGTTAGAACTTCCATATTTATTGCTGGGGAATTAAATGCATTTTCTGGTGCCAAGACATTCCTCTTTGCAATTTTATCTACTGCTTCATTCAGTTCAGTTCAGTTCAGTTGCTCAGTCATGTCCGACTCTTTGCAACCCCATGAATTGCAGCATGCCAGGCCTCCCTGTCCATCACCAATTCCCAGAGTTCACTCAAACTCATGTCCATTGAGTCGGTGATGCCATCCAGCCATCTCATCCTCTGTCATCCCCTTCTCCTCCTGCCCCCAATCCCTCCCAGCATCAGAGTCTTTTCCAATGAGTCAACTCTTCTCATGAGGTGGCCAAAGTACTGGAGTTTCAGCCTTAGCATCATTCCTTCCAAAGAACACCCAGGACTGATCTCCTTCAGAATGGACTGGTTGGATCTCCTTGCAGTCCATGGGACTCTCAAGAGTCTTCTCCAACACCACAGTTCAAAAGCATCAATTCTTCGGCACTCAGCTTTCTTCACATTCACTGCTTCATTAAATGTTCATAAAAGGAGTTGCTGGACGACACATTGCATGCACTATACTTCTAGATTAATCCTTAAAAACAGCACTTATTTTGCCCCTCCCCAGCCCCAGTCCCTCCAACAACTCTCCTATTTCAGCCAGACAATGTCTGCACCTTGGCCTACCATCAAAGCATTTCATATTCTGACTCAGTTTACTCTTCTGCCTTCTGTACAGCAGATACTCATTAAATATCTACAGAAAGAATAAAGACATTCTATTCTTCAATGATAAAACAGAGCAACAAATATTGACTGAATGTTTATTATATGTTAGGCAGTTTCTGTGTTTTTGAGACTTGCAATAAACTCATGTGTCAGGTAGTATTATTATTCCTATTTTGCACTTAATAAAACAGATTAAGTGACCTGGCCAATAGTCCAATAGTTAATATTATTTATTAAGTTAACAAGTTTCAAAGCCAAGGCTCTAACTTTGTCACACTACCTGTAGAGTAAGGCTCTTGAACACTCTCTTATACTTACTCTCCTGGTGCTCAGCCAACTTCTCCAATCCTACCGCAATGCCTTGTGGAAGCTACTATCTCAGCAGGAAATACTTGTTCATTCCACTTGGCCAACTCCAACCAGCCTATCAAAACCCAGCTTTATCCCTACTCTACCATGGAGACATCTTGAATTCTTCAACCCCCAGCTAACCCTCCTTCCCCAGAAGTCACTCATTTTCTGCATCGATTCTTTTGGACCCCAGCATACGACAGATGGTAAAGTCTTTAGATCATTGCTTTGTACTATGTTTTAACTCAATAAATGTGGAATGAATAAATAAAACATTACAATGCAGCACTGATATATCCCAGAAGTATACATGTTGGCTTCTCATTTATAAATACCTTAATGTGTTTTTCTATATAGCCTTTGCTGTTCAAACAGCTCCATCTTCAAATGAATTAACTTAAGGTTGGACTGAATTAGCTAAGGCAGTGCTGGTTGTTAGCAGGGAGAGACTGTGTTCAGCATAGGCTTGGCTTGCTGACTCCCAAACAAGATGAGCCAGGAGAGAAGCACTAGACAGACTGTTGCATTTTCTACACCACAAAAACATAGACCAGAATATAAATGGGTTTGGCTGTTTTCTTCCACAAGAGGGGCTATTCATTAACACTCTGATTTCTTTGCAATATAACCTAGCAGACACATCTGCGTCTGTTTTGTAAGCTTTTGATAACTTCACTTGGGGAACAGGTCTACTGAGGTCTACTGTTCTTTTCATCACTGAGCATTGCTAGTGCCTCGATAATGTAACCTCACAGTTAGGGCCTCAGCATCTGGAAAGGCAGGCAGGGTCGGTCCCAGTTGAGAGAACAACACAACTAAATTAGCAGTCCATATCAACACTCCTGAAATCCAGATAAGGATAACACATGTATCTGTAAATTCCACTGGTTAACCTCATAGTCACTCACAGCTGACCTTCATGAGGGGGATGAGAGCAGCTTTCTTTTCATCTCCCTCCTTCTTCCTCCTTCTCCCCTAAACCTTCCATTTTTTTCAACCCCACATCTCATGTCTTGAGCCTAATCCAAAATATGGTCCTCAAAATGTTCTAGAGTCCACTTCACTGAGAAATGTTGGGTCCTTCAGCATGCTTGGTAGAAAATTGTAAGCTTTTCTGAGTCTACCATGTAAATGAAACAAATAGATATTTCTCCACTTAATACGGACAATTTTTAATAGCATAATTTGGATTATTATTGTATTACTAATATTGTTTTTAATCTCTCTAAGACTCCACATGCCAATGAGAAATCAGTGATAGGAAAGAAAGGGATGAAGAGAATGTTGTCAAATCACAAAATGATGATGAAGATGATGATTGTAAAAATGAAGTACCAAGCCCCTACTTAAGAGCTCTGTATGTAACATATCTCATTTAAATAACACACCTATGTTACAGATGTGTGTTTGAACATTAGATGGAGTATTAGAGCCTCAGTAATTTGTTGTGCTGGTGCTTGGCCAATTTGTCAGATCCATTTTTTTCTCTTCCCTTACTCTGACCTACATCTGCATTTCAGCAGATGTTTTGCTGGCAGCCTATGGATAAGTTCAGCTTGTGGAACATATTGGAAGGGACTGGACAATGGGAAGATGTAGTCAGTGTACCTCCCCACTCCTGCTAAGCAGTGTTTCTGGCAGTGGCATCTTCTGTGTGGCTCCAGCTCCCCTTGGGCAGTCCCTCCCTCTGGGGTGCCAGGTCATAAGGAAGACTGACTTTCTCCCTCCAGTTGTTGCTCTCCTCTCCCTAGCCCTGATATTCACTGTTGGGCTCCTAAACATCAACATTAGTGTTAAAAATGCTGATTAGCTTCCCTGGTAGCTCAGCTAGTAAAGAATCCACCTGTAATTCAGGAGACCCTGATTTGATTCCTGGAATGGGAAGATCCCCTGGAGAAGGGATAGGCTACCCACTCCAGTATTCTCGGGGTTTCCTGGTGGTTCAGATGGTAAATAATCTGCCTGCAATGTGTAAGACCCTGGTTCAATCCTTGGGTTGGGAATACTGGAGTGGCCATCCACTCCAGTATTCTTGCCTGGAGAACCTCCCTGGACAGAGGAGCCTAGGGTCACAAAGAGTCGGACATGACTGAGTGACTAAGAACAGCACAGCAATTAACATGTATAATAAATTCCTTATGTTAAATATTTTTGGTTTAAAATACCAAATGTTTTCTTTTCTTTATTGGCCTCTGTCTGATGCACTTGTCCCAGGTCACACAGCTAGAAGATTACAAAGCTAGAATTCAAATCCATGTGTATCTAATTCATACCTATGTTCTTAGCCCACTTACTTATCTCCTGGAACTTATATTTAAAAATAAGTAAAATAGTATTTAGCTGTTAGGCCTAGATGTATGAATTTTACTATTAAATATCATCCTAATTTGGTGAGGTTTAATTGTAGCTAAAACCCAAAGCCCTGAGGTTCAGTGTTGAGTCATCTTTTGCAGCATAGAAATCTACAGTTGCTTTCTTAAATTGTGAGGGAGAAAGTTTTGCTACTCAAAGTGTGGTCTTAGTTCCAGCAGGATTAATATCACCTGGGAGCTTTTTAGAAAAATGCAGAATGCTGGGTCTCATCACAGTCTGTGTTTTAACAAGATCCCCAGGTGATTTATATACACAATAAAGTTTGAGAAACTACTAAAAGCATGTGATTTGGGTAAAGAATAAAACAAAAGCATCCTTAAAATTTAAAGGCTGATACCATTAAAAAGTTTGTAAGTCTTTGTTTTTCCAAATTTAAGAGCCACTATGTTCTAGCCTTTATCCCAGCTTACAGATGAGTTATGTTCTACATTCTAGTTGTTGGTACAATGTTGGGAATCATTTCCTCATAAGAACTGCATTATGGATCTTAATTAGGTATACAGGCTGGTCCATTAGATCTTAGGTTAAATCATATTGTGGTGAGTATCAGGTTTATTTTAACAGGGAATAAAAGTAAAATCTCTTTTTTCTTGCCTATGAAGTTTTTTGTTTGTGTTATATGCTTTGGCATCATTCTACTCCATCCAGGGTACTGTTTTCCCACTTGATAATTCCTCTACCAGGTATAGCCCTCAATGGCCCTTACCCAGACTCCCTATGTCCCCAAAGTACTCCAAATGAAGCTACACCATGTCACCTTAATCAGTCCCTTCATTTATCAACACAGGTTGCATTAGCAAAGAGTTATTATGAAAGTAATGAACTTCAATTCAAACTAATGGGTGGATAACTAGTTAAACACCCTCAGAGGAATTTACATATTTATAATGGAGTAGTCATTAGCTCAGTTAAGTCTAGTGCAGATGGTGATTGCAGCCATGAAATTAAAAGATGCTTACTCCTTGGAAGGAAAGTTATGACCAACCTAGATAGCATATTCAAAAGCAGAGACATTACTTTGCTAACAAAGGTCCATTTAGTCAAGACTATGGTTTTTCCAGTGGTCATGTATAGATGTGAGAGTTGGACTGTGAAGAAAGGTGACCACTGAAGAATTGATGCTTTTGGACTGTGGTATTGGAGAAGACTTGAGAGTCCCTTGGGCTGCAAAGAGATCCAACCAGTTCATTCTGAAGGAGATCAGTCCTGGGTGTTCATTGGAAGGACAGATGCTGAAGGTGAAACTCCAATACTTTGGCCACCTCATGTGAAGAGTTGACTCATTGGAAAAGACCCTGATGCTGGGAGAGATTGGGGGCAGGAGGAGAAGGGGACGACAGAGAATGAGATGGCTGGATGGCATCACTGACTTGATGCACATGAGTTTGGGTGAACTCCGGGAGTTGGTGATGGACAGGGAGGCCTCACATGGTGTGATTCATGGGGTCACAAAGAGCTGGACACGACTGAGTGACTGAACTGAACTGACTGAATAAATGGAATGAAAAAAAGTTCAAGACATGGAAGTGACTTGGTGAGGGACCAACTTTCCTTGGGAGCACACCCTTGAGAACTGCCCCATTAACTTTCCTTGATACACACCACGTTTTTCCTTCATCTACTCTAACTTCATTGTTGCCATTGCTTTTCTTTTGACAGTGGTCCCAAGGTATAGGACAAAGATTTCCTATCTAAATATGTGATTTGCTTACAATTCAAGATTATCTGTAATGCAAAGGTCAATCGATTTGTTCCATACTCTATTCGTTATCCATCCCTGTAACAAAATACCCCCAAATCCATGGCTTAAAACCACAAACCTCTCTTATCTTACAGATTTTGTGAATTAGCTGATTGGTTCTGACTCAGTGTCCCTCAAGAAGCAGCTGTAAAGCTGCTGCCTGGATCAGCAGTTAATTTAGTTCTTCTAATTCTTGACTTAGGGAGGATTCACTTTGATGTTCACTTGAAGTTGCTGGTATGCCCCAGTTCCTTACCACATGACCTCTTCAGAGTTTGCCTGAACCTTCTCACACATGGTCTCTCACTTCTGTCTTCCTTTTTTTCTTTTTTAATTTTTGTTTCTTATGTGTTTAATTCACCTGGAATCTATTTTTTAATATAAATTTATTTATTTTAATTGGAGGCTAGTTACTTTACAATATTGTAGTGATTTTGCCATACATTGACATGAATCTGCCACAGGTGTACATGCGTTCCCCATCCTGAACCCCATTCCCACGTCCCTCCCCATCCCATCCCTCTAGGTCATCCCAGTGCACGAGTCCCGAGCACCCTGTCTCATGCATCGAACCTGGACTAGCAATTCATTTCACATATGATAATATACATGTTTCAATGCCATCTCCCAAATCATCCCACCCTCGCCCTCTCCCACGGAGTCCAAAAGACTGTTCTATACATCTGTGTCTCTTTGGCTGTCTCACATATAGGGTTACCGTTGCTGCTGCTGCTGCTAAGTCACTTCAGCCGTGTCCGACTCTGTGCAACCCCATAGATGGCAGCCCACCAGGCTCCCCCATCCCTGGGATTCTCCAGGCAAGAACACTGGAGTGGGTTGCCATTTCCTTCTCCAATGAATGAAAGTGAAAAGTGAAAGTGAAGTTGCTCAGTCATGTCCGACCCTTAGTGACCCCATGGACTGTAGCCTAACAGGCTCCTCCATCCCTGGGATTTTCCAGGCAAGAGTACTGGAGTGGGGTGCCATTGCCTTCTCCAAGGGTTATCATTACCATCTTTCTAAATTCCATATATATGCATTAGTTTACTGTATTGGTGCTTTTATTTCTGGCTTACTTCACTCTGTATAATAGGCTCCAGTTTCATCCACTTCATTAGAACTGATTCAAATGCATTCTTTTTAATGGCTGAGTAATATTCCATTGTGTATATGTACCACAGCTTTCTTATCCATTCATCTGCTGATGGACATCTAGGTTGCTTCCATGTCCTGGCTATTATAAACAGTGCTGCGATGAACATTGGAGTATACATGTCTCTTTCAATTCTGGTTTCCTCAGTGTGTATGCCCAATAGTGGGATTGCTGGGTCATACGGCAGTTCTATTTCCAGTTTTTTTAAGGAATCTCCACATTGTTCTCCATAGTGGCTGTACTAGTTTGCATTCCCACCAACAGTGTAAGAGGGTTCCCTTTTCTTCACACCCTCTCCAGCATTTATTGCTTGTAGACTTTTGGATCGCAGCCATTCTGACTGGCATGAAATGATACCTCATTGTGGTTTTGATTTGCATTTCTCTGATAGTGAGTGGTGTTGAGCATCTTTTCATGTGTTTGTTAGCCATATGTATGTCTTCTTTGGAGAAATGCCTGTTTAGTTCTTTGGCTCTCTTTTTGATTGGGTCGATTATTTTTCTGGAATTGACCTGCAGGTGTTGCTTGTATATTTCTGAGATTAATTCTTTGTCAGTTGCTTCCTTTGCTATTATTTTCCCCCATTCTGAAGGCTGTCTTTTCACCTTGCTTATAGTTTCCTTTGTTGTGCAAAAGCTTTTAAGGTTAATTAGATCCCATTTGTTTATTTTTTCTTTTATTTCCATTACTCTTGGAGGTGGGTCATAGAGGATCCTGCTGTGATTTATGTCAGAGAGTGCTTTGCCTATGTTTTCCTCTAGGAGTTTTATAGTTTCTGGTCTTATGTTTAGATCTTTAATCCATTTTGAGTTTATTTTTATGTATAGTGTTAGAAAGTGTTCTAGTTTCATTCTTTTACAAGTGGTTGACCAGTTTTCCCAGCACCACTTGTTAAAGAGATTGTCTTTTCTCTGTTGTATATTTTTGCCTCCTTTGTCAAAGATAAGGTGTCCATAGGTGCATGGATTTATCTCTGGGCTTTCTATTTTGTTCCATTGATCTATAGTTCTGTCTTTGTGCCAGTACCATACTGTCTTGATTACTGTGGCTTTGTAGTAGAGCCTGAAGTTAGGGAGGTTGATTTCTCCAGTGCCATTCTTCTTTCTCAAGATTGCTTTGGCTATTCAAGGTTTTTTGTATTTCCATACAAACTGTGAAATTATTTGTTCTAGCTCTGTAAAAAAATACCATTGGTAGCTTGATAGGGATTGCATTGAATCTATAGATTACTTTGGGTAGTATACTCATATTAACTATACTGATTCTTCCAATCCGTGAACATGGTATGTTTCTCCATCTATTTGTGTCCTCTTTTATTTCTTTCACCAATGTTTTATAGTTTTCTATATATAGGTCTTTTGTTTCTTTAGGTAGATATATTCCTGAGTATTTTATTCTTTTCATTGCAATGGTGAATGGAATTGTTTCATTAATTTCTCTTTCTGTTTTCTCATTGTTAGTGTATAGGAATGCAAGGGATTTCTGTGTGTTAATTTTATATCCTGCAACTTTACTATATTCATTGATTAGCTCTAGTAATTTTCTGGTGGAGTCTTTAGGGTTTTCTTATGGAGAGGATCATGTCATCTGCAAACAGTGAGAATTTTACTTCTTCTTTTCCAATCTGGATTCCTTTTATTTCTTTTTCTGCTCTGATTGCTGTGGCAAAAATTTCCAAAACTATGTTGAATAGTAGTTGTGAGAGTAGGCACCCATGTCTTTTTCCTGACTTTAGAGGAAATGCTTTCAATTTTTCACCATTGAGGATGTTTGCAGTGGGTTTGTCAAATATAGCTTTTATTATGTTGAGGTATGTTCCTTCTATTCCTGCTTTCTGGAGGGTTTTTTATCATAAATGGATGTTGAATTTTGTCAAAGGCTTCCTCTGTGTATATTTAGATAATCATATGGTTTTTATTTTTCAATTTGTTAATGTGGTGTATTACATTGATTGATTTGTGGAATTTGAAGAATCCTTGCATCCCTGGGATAAAGCCCACTTGGTCATGATGTATGATCTTTTTAATATGTTGTTGGATTCTGTTTGCTAGAATTTTGTTAAGGATTTTTGCTTCTGTCTTTCAAAGGCTGATTCATGACATGGCAGCCAGATTCTCTCAGAGCCAGGAGTCAAGAGAGAGTGACCAAGAAACAGGGCCCTGTCATGGAGGCCACAGTCTTTTTATAACCTAATCTCAGAAGTGATATCTCATCATTTCTCTTAATATTCCACTTTCTACAAGCAAGTAACTAAATCAAGCCCACACTCAAGGGGAGAAGAATTAAGTTGCATCTCTTAAGGACAGGAGTATCAAAAAATGTGTGGATATATGTTTAAAACCAATACACTTACATAACAATTGAATTCAGTGACCAGATGTTTCTACCAGATTTTGAATTCTTTAGCATTTGTGCCTCTACTGTGTTGATATTTGGATACAGCACTGTCATAGGAATCAGGACCTGCAGTTAGTCCCACATACTAACTTTACCAGCAATATGATTTTAAAAATTACCTATTTTCTTTTGGAGTTAAAGAAGATGTTATTCTTATTCCCTTTTCTGGAAATTGGAGGTATTGATGCCTAATTTGCCTACACATCAGTAACTTTGTGATGCTCTAATGAGAAAGTGGATTTGAACATACTTTAGAATATGGCAGGTCAGCATCAGTTCTGGGGTTGTTTTACTTCATCTTCTCTGCTTTTTTGAGTCATAACTATATCTCAGGATTAGCGAGGCTTAGTAAATTGCCTATTTTATCCTTTTGATTAGTGGCTTCTCCTTTAAGTTTCAATAAACAAAACCTTCCTGTCTCACTGTTTTGTTTTTCCCAAGTCTCTCTCTCTCTCTCTCTCTCTTTTTTTTTTTTTCCTTTTGAAGAGCATTTTAAGTTTCACAACACAGTGGAGAGAAAAGTATAGAGATTTCCCACATATCCTCTATCCTCTCTCATACATAACATTATTTAACAGAATGTTGCATTTATAATAAAGGGTGTACCTACATTGACATCATAATCACCTGAACCCATAGTTTACTTTAGGGTTCACTCTTCATGCTAAACAGTCTATGAGTTTGGACAAATGTATACATATATCCATCATTCAATATCATACAGAGTATTTTCACTCCCCTAAAAATCCTCTCTTCTATGCCTATTATTTTTCACTTTCCACCCCTGGCAACCACAGACATGTTTAGTGTCTCCATAGTTTTGCTGTTCCACTATTTTTAAAAACTTCCAATTTTTACAGTTTGTAGCCCAAGACCTTAAGCTATTGAAATCCTAGTAAGGAATATATTTATGGATCTAATGCCACATGCCAGATGGCTTCAGGGCTTACTTTGCTTCTTACACTTTGACATAGTTCTTTTGACCTTTCATTTTTCCATAGTGAAAAGCCATACTTAGTCTTCTTCTTGGCAACTTAATGTTCCGTTCAATAGTCCATGTGAGGATTCTAATAATAAGGTGCTTACTCATCACCCAGCTTCCATTTGTAGGTTGATCCTCCTGACTTAGACTGATCCTTTAGACTTACTAGGTTCTGTGATTGTGGGAAAGTTTTCTTCTTATTCTCACTGACTGCAACTTCTGGTCCTTTGTCAATGCATGTTCTAAGAAGTGGTTTCATGCTTCCTGTAGGGAAAGAGCAAATTAGCTCAGATGGTAGTGGTCAGGCTCTCTCACTCTACCGCCTCTCTCTCTCTCACCCCACGTTTTGTAAATACATGGTTGTGTAACAGCTGAGATCA
Organism: Bos grunniens; assembly: GCF_055505025.1. Classification (NCBI taxonomy): domain Eukaryota; kingdom Metazoa; phylum Chordata; class Mammalia; order Artiodactyla; family Bovidae; genus Bos; species Bos grunniens. The sequence goes on from NC_141170.1 coordinate 77,624,526, forward strand.
CTTACAGTACTGTGCTTGTGTGTCATGATGTACCTGCTTGGCCACGGGCCACTTTTGTTCTGTAAACACATAAACCCCACCTGAAAAGCCCTTGCAGCTGTGTTATAGCTGCATCATTGCTACGTCCCCTGGGTCAACTACAAGAGAATATAGTAAGGCTGCAATACAGCTGCTGCACCCACCCGGAGAGAATAAACATGTCTGCAGTTCCTATGACTCCTTGAGTTTTCTTCCAGCTTCCCTGCTCATGCCTTGCTTTTGCTGGGTTCAGAGAACAATGTGCACAGTGTGAACAGCAAGACAATTGGCATAGTCTGCAGGATACCCAGCAGGTAGAGGACCCTGAGGCTCCAATGGAAGGAGGAAGCCAGGGACCACCACATAGTATGTGGTACCTGGTAGCCGTGCCCTCTCTGTGTGGGTCCCAGTAGAAGACTGGGAGGCAGTAGATGGGTCACTGGATAGCACTGAAAAGGCATTACAAGTGGTGAGTTCCCGCTTGCCAGACAAAGTGGCATGTACTGCCACTGGCACCAGGGGGTGGATTTTTCTGATTGCCCTGAAAGCTGATATGGAGAGTGCCCTGCGTGATGGTGTGCAAGTACATGAACTGCAGAGATGGGAGGAAGAGTTAGAACCGCATAGGCTGGAGCAAGAAATGTGTGGCCTTGATGAACCCAGTGCCTTGAAAGTGAGGTAATAAGGACAGTGATGAGGAACACTGTGAGACTGCGGGTCCCCACTTGGCAGTGAAGCCCATTGTACAGCAGGAAGTGAAGGATCAGCAGCCTAAAACTGTGCGGTGGGGCATCCTCAAGGGGCCCCCAGTGTGACTGGGTCCACGACATACAGACCACATACTCAGGCGGAGTTGATCAACTCAGGTAAGCAATTCTGGCAAAAGCAAGGGGAACCTTTGGCAGCATGGGCTTTTGCAACTCTGGGACAGAGGGGTGGATGGTATAATTTGTTCTGGGAACAAAACAGAATGATTGGTGTCTATAACCACTGAACCCTCATTGAGACAAAGGTTGCAGAACACTAGGTGACTCATAGAGGGGATGCCTAATCAGACACACACCCTGATGGAATGGATTAATGCTGCCATCCACACAGTGTGAGCAAATTCTGGAGAGTTCCCAGATACTGTGATTAAATGGTATACCTATGGCAAGTTGACTCAAGTTGTGAGAGAATTGGGCATAAAACCATCAATATTTAGCCCAAATTACCTGAGGCCCAGATGATAAGCATTTTATGGGTGGCATGTGCTATGCCATTTTGAACAATGCCCTGTCTACCACTTCTGAACCCCTGATTGTTATTCTTGTGCTGTATGTGGAGCACCCCATCTATGAAGTGACCTTGATGGTGGTTAGAGGGGCAGTGGTGGGCAAAAGGTGTCAGGAGTGTGAAGATCCCAAAGAGGGACCAAGTCTCATCCAGGTAAAAGTGAATGCAAATGTGGGCTGACTTGTATGGAGATTTTACTGTACAGGCTGTGTCCTCTCTTAAAGATTTAGAACAGTGTTTGAGATGGTTGGATGGCATCACCGACTCCATAGACATAAGTTTGAGTGGACTCTGGGAGTTGGTGATGGACAGGGAGGCCTGGTGTGCTGCAGTCCATGGGATCACAAAGAGTTGGACACAACTGAGCGACTGAACTGCCTGAACTGAACTGTAAAGGCTGTGTCCTGTGCTATAGGTTTAGGACCATGTACTGTAAAGGCTGTGTCCTCAGATTTAGAAAAGTGTAACCGTGTGGGTGGACCTTGGACACTGCAAAAATCCCCTCCTTGAAGGGGTGGGCTTGGTGCCTGTGGGAGGTTTTTGTGGGTAACATGAGTTCCAGGTTGCATCCTGGGTGACGAGTGCTGTTTGTTGTTGTAGCCCATACTGCTGTTGCAAGACATAAATCCAAGGGTCACCGTTACTCACCAAGGAAATATTGCTGATGACTGTGCATAGATTGTGCGGAGAGAGACCCTGAAGTGGTGGAAAGTAAGGAAAGACCAAGCCATTTTACCAACTTAAGGGAGATAATAGAATTAGGGGATGTGTAACTCCCTGAAGAGCTGCATTCCCTGTTCAAATTAGAGGTATATCAAGTACATGGATTTTTCTTTCTTTCTGAAATTTCTCTGGCCTCTCTTTCTACTTTTTTTAGGAGTATCTACCTAAATATGCCATTGACTTTTCAATACTTCTGCTTTCAGTGTATTTGTGACCTCATTTACCATCTTAATTCCAAGTACATTATATACATTGTTATTGACTTTGGACCTGCAAAATGCTTTTATTTAAGTCTATTTATCGTAGACTTAAAGGCAGCTTCTCAACTTCCCTGCTGTCACCAGGATTATAGGAAAATGCAGACTGCTATAATTGGGTCCATCTTTCACACAAACCTTTTCTTTCTCTTATTCACCTTTTGCTGGTTCCAAGCTGGCTAAAGCATTGCCTTATTAAAGTAATGGAAAGAACTAGACCTTAAGAGGAATATTCAAGGCTCAGAGAAGGCTCAGAATATTTCTTCAGCATCTAAAAACATGGTTAGATGTTTCATATATGCAATTAGTAGAGAATACAAAAGAATAAAAATCTTAGCTCATATTATAAATCAGTGGTGCTTGTGGTAAAGAACTCGCCTGCCAATGCAGGAGACCTGGGTTGAGAAGATTCCCTGAAGGAGGAAATGGCAACCCACTCTAGTATTCTTGCCTGGAGAATCCCCATGGACAGAGGAGCCTGGCAGGCTACAGTCCATAGGGTCTCAACGAGTTGGAGATGACTGAAGTGACTTAGCACACATAAACCATTGAGTGGTTGGTAAGGTGTTTGTGATTTTACTCATCAAGTGCTCAGAGGGCAGAAAAAAAAAAAAATAAACCAAGGCTCACATGTAAAAGCAAATTGAAAAAAGAATAATGGATTTATAGTCAGAGGAAGTGTGTTCTAGTTCTAACAGTAGCAGTTAGTAGTTGTGTGTCCTTGGGCCTGTTATTTAAGCTTTCAATTTCTTCAAGTAAGAAATAGTGTCATTGCTCTGTTCATAAGTTGTTTCGAGAATTCAGTGAAATAAGGGGAAGGCACCTTTGTATATGCTAAAATAATGCTTTCTCCTATATATAGAAAAATGTGAAACAAATCATTTATTTATGTCTAGGACAGGGATACCTGGCGTGCTGCAATTCATGGGGTCACAAAGAGTCGGACACGAGACTGAGCGACTGAACTGAACTGAAGTGATGGGTCAGTCCTCTGACTCCCATATTACTGGATCTCTCCTGAGATTGAATGCTACTAACTTGTTGAGGACTACACCCTCCTAGGTCTGTCTCTTTGGTTGATCCTTCTACTCTTTGGAGTCACCACTCTTGCCTCCTTTTCTCTTTCTGCTATATAGTCTTAGCTAGGGTTTTTTTTTGTTTTTTGGTTTTTTTTGTAAGGGAAAATACCAGCTTTGCAAGCATGCCTCCAAGATTTCACTTAGATGGTTTCTCTGAATTCTTGTCTTTGATGGGCATGAGGCAGAGGAGGAAAACGTGTCCTTGAATATTGGTGACAGATAGCAAAAGCACAATGTAAACAATCTTATCTAATACTATGAAATGTAGCTTATTGAATGTAGACCTTGCATTCTTCCCAAAGTTAAGTTTGAGCTAACATGTCAGCCATTGACTAAAGCCAAGTGAAGATATCAGACTACAGATCAGATCAAGCATCAAAGAAAATTGTGAATTTGTTGCCACCAGAACTGTGGTATTAGTGGAAACCACATGGGAGGCAAGCCCACCCAAGAAAGCTCAAAAAGCCGAGAACCAAGAACTGAATTAGAGAAAGGTTTATACCCCAGAGCAGGTAGGAACTAGAAGCACTGAGGGAGTCCATGCATGTGTGCTAAGTCACTTCAGTCCTGTCTGACTCTTTGTGATCCCATGGAGTGGAACCCACCAGGCTCCTCTATCCATCGGATTCTTCCAGCAAGAATACTGGAGTGGGTTGCCATGCCCTCCTCCAGGGGATCTTCCAACCCACAGATCAAACCCACGTCTCCTGCATCTTCAGCATTGCAGGCGGACTCTACCACTGAGCCACTGCGGAAGTGCACTGAGGGAGAGGAGTGGACCAAAAGCAGCAGAAGATTTCAGTGTTAGAATTAAATTAAGTGTTTTAAGAAGGAAATAGTGTCAGCATGTCTTCTTACTGATCCCTTGGGTGCTGAAAATTTGCACATCTGGGGATGCAATAAGAATTGTGAATTAAAAGAAACTGTTTAAAATGGCCTTTTAAACTTGATTACTATTTCCTTTGAATTATTTTTCATTTGGAAACACTTTTGCCTAGGAATAACAAAATGCATGTACTTTATCCTGGCCTTATACAATTACTTATCAAGTCTATGGGCAGAGGTCAGTGTGAAGGTGGTGCAACTCTAAGTAAGTCTCTGCTTATGTAAGGGAAACAAATCAAGTCAGAGTGGTCATTGTGTCACCGAGAGCCTATGTCAGTTCCTTAGAATACCCTCACTCACTGGGTGGCCTAAAAAATCAGAAATTTATTCTCTCACAGTCCTGGAGGCAAGAAGTCTGAAATCAACAGGTTTTCAGGGTCATGTTCCTTCTACAGGCTCTAGGAAAGAATATTATCTTGCCTCTTTCTAGCTTCTAGTAGTTGCCAGGAATCTTTCCCGTTCCTTGGCTCATAACTATATTGTTACTGTCATATGGCCTCGTTCCCTCTTCGTGTCTTCATATATTCTTAAAATTATACCAGTCATTGAAGTTTGTGCCCACCCTAATCCAGATGACTTCATCTTAACGAGTTCTGGATAGACATGAATTTGGGGGGATATTATCCCAGGTGTCTCAGATAGTAAAGAATCTGCCTGCAATGCAGGAGACACGAGTTCAATCCCTGCACCAGGAAGATTCCCTGGAGAAGAGAATGGTTACTCATTCCACTATTTTTGCCTGGAGAATCCTGTGGACAGAGGAGCCTAGGAGGCTACACTCCATGGGGTCACAAAGAGTCAGACACAACTGAGTGACTAACACTTTACCCAGCCCAACAGGCACCCTTTTATCTGCACTGTGTACATGTAATGTACCCAGTGCAATACATGGAGCTACCCAGGTTGAGGCAAACCTGATGAATACACGGAAATATTTTTCTACTGAAGCTTCAGTTCCCACAAACTTGGCTACTGTCTCATGCTGGATTGGACCCTTGTCTGTACATTTACACTGTATGTAAAGCAGAGATACATATTTTCTTTTTCCCAAAGAGTAAAGAATGTTTTACTGGTTGTATATTAGCAGATTGTGTACTGATTAGAATTCTGAAATGTTTATGCCCTTTAGATGCCCTTAGTAAAGGTGTGTGATCTTGAATCTCAGTGACAGTTATTTTGTAGACTTGTACCTACTATTGCTGCTGTGTGAGAGCCTGCCAATTTATTATTCTATACATAGTGGAACTAACCAGAGATAATATAAATCAAGTTCTGCCCTTTCATGTGCAACAAATTTGAATTTAAATAACAGATGGATTCAAATAGTTTTCTGAGATCAGTCCTACCAGAATAATTAGAAGGAATAATCTGGTAATACTGATAAGATTTTTGAAATGTGAATGGACTGTTTTCAAATGAGAAGTCATTCATTTAAAAAAAAAAATCTGCCAACACGTGAGATAATAGATCTTGGAAAATTTTAGCAGGTCATAAATCTGTAAAAAGAATTACAGTTAAAAAAAGTAATGATTTTGCATGGACCCAAAATGGTCTTATCCATAACTCACTGAATAGGAACAAAAATGCAATAATAACTGTTTCCTTTATTCATAAGTAAAGGAAAAAGTTAGGAAAGGATGTAGGCTGTCTCTGAAATTCAGTTTCCTTTTTTAAAATAGGAAAAATACTGCCTAAAGTGTAGAATGATTTGTGGTTAAAAAGGTCATGTGAGATGGCATTATACAGAAGGGCATAGAAAGTTCATAGAATTAGACATACACAAAGTAATTGACTAATTGATAAACATGAGACTATGGTGTATGAAAAGACTAGAGGAAGGTATAGAATATGATGAAAAATGACAAAGGACTTTCTATGCCATCAGCTCTGTTCTCTCATTGGCACCCGATATATAATTCCAAATTCTGAATATTTTCTAAGAGATATTCTATTGTCATTTCATACTATATAAAATACAACTTTTTATCTTATTTCTTATGGCTGTATTGCCTCTTATCATCTTACTACTTTTCATCATCTTACTACTTTTCGGAAGCAACAATTCAGTCAAGGTTGAATTCACAGGGGATCTTGAATACTTCTATCTGGCTTTCTAAAAATAATTTCGGTTGACATTTCCTCTCTACTCAGATCAGATCAGATCAGTTGCTCAGTCGTGTCCGACTCTTTGCGACCCCATGAATCGCAGCACGCCAGGCCTCCCTGTCCATCACCAACTCCCAGAGTTCACTCAGACTCACATCCATCGAGTCAGTGATGCCATCCAGCCATCTCATCCTCTGTCGTCCCCTTCTGCTCTTGCCTCCAATCCCTCCCAGCATCAGAGTCTTTTCCAATGAGTCAACTCTTCACATGAGGTGGCCAAAGTACTAGAGTTTCAGCTTTAGCATCATTCCTTCCAAAGAAATCCCAGGGCTGATCTCCTTCAGAATGGACTGGTTGGATCTCCTTGAAGTCCAAGGGACTCTCAAGAGTCTTCTCCAACACCACAGTTCAAAAGCATCAATTCTTCGGTGCTCAGCTTTCTTTGTGGTCCAACTCTCACATCCATACATGACCACTGGAAAAACCATAGCCTTGACTAGACAAACCTTTGTTGGCAAAGTAATGTCTCTGCTCTTGAATATGCTATCTAGGTTGGTCATAACTTTCCTTCCAAGGAGCAAGCGTCTTTTAATTTCATGGCTGCAGTCACCATCTGTAGTGATTTTGGAGCCCAGAAAAATAAAGTCTGACACTGTTTCCACTGTTTCCCCATCTATTTCCCATGAAGTGATGGGACCGGATGCCATGATCTTCGTTTTCTGAATGTTGAGCTTTATGCCTCCCTAATTCTCTCACCTATTCCCTTTCTGTCCATCTTCACTTCAGATCCCATATTTAGATATATTACCCATATATACAAGAAGTCAGTCTTTCTGCATTCCTTTTCATTCAACATACCAGATTAGACTCCCAGATGCATGGTTTTGACTTTGTCATGTTAATACTTAAATATATTCATCTCTCGATAATGCTTCTTAGTTTCCTGCTTCCTAAGCTGCTAGTAACTGCCTTTCCATATACTATGTCCAAACTAAAGCATTCTACCTGTCATTCTATGAATTAGAACCATGCATTACTGCTTCTATATTGATTCACCCCATTTACTCTCAAGTAATTTCCCTCTCATTCTTACTATGGATACTCAGCATCATTAACGTGAACAAATATCTATTTTGTAATTAAGTAACACTGAGCTATCATACTGTCATTTGGCCAAAGTCAACAACGTATGTGCTTCTGACTTCATAACGCACAGCAATCATGCTTTATCCATCTATCAGTGAAACACTTTACCTATTTAGGAACAATCATTCCTAAATAGACCCTGGTGGAAAGCAAAGGGCTACTCCCTCCTATAATAGTTCATGGAGCTTAAAATACACCTTTCGTGGTATTTGCTTCCATGAAGTTGCCTTAGGTTCCTGAGTTTTGCCAAAACTAGTTCCCTAGCTACCTTCTCAGTTCTACAGTTTCAATGAATTCCTTTTCTACTTGTTTGTCGTATTAGTTTGTTTCATTGAGTATAATGAAAAACATCTAAGGAGCAGAATAAGAGAAGGATCTTAGTAGCTGTGGCCTTTGATCTGTGCCATGAAGGATTAACGTGCCCTTGAAAAAACAGATATAACATTATCAATCATACATTAATATAATTATTTTGGGGCAAGAGTTATTAGATATTTACTGTATGTCAAGACTTACATTCATTCCTTTTTTAACTTTCACTAAAGTAACTCTTTAATGATGGCATTAGCAAGCTCTGTTAGTTGCCTACAAAAATTTTATTTTGACATTTTTCTCACTAAAAAATCACTGATTTTGTTTAGGATAACCATGTTTTCAGTAAAAGTATTTGGTTTTTCATGCAACAAGGTGTGACCATGTTTCTAAGTTTTAGCCAATAGGAACAGGGTCTTGAATAGAGTGTCCTTCTGAATAAAAATGCAAAGGGAAATATTTTGTGCCCTTTTCCCTTGAGCTGCCGCATATCAAGAATGATTTAAAAATGTCCATTCAGATCCTTTGCTCATTTCTTTGCTATTGAGTTGCATGCATTTCTTGTATATTTTGGATTAACCCCATATTAGATATGTGGCTTAGAAATATTTTCTCATTCAATAGGTTGCTTTTTCATTTTGTTGATGGTTTCTTTTGCTGTGAAGTTTTGCTTTTTTAATTTGATGTAGACAAATATACTCAGTTTTTTTACAGACATTTTTTCCCTAAAAAAACCTACAAATGGGCAACAGGTACATTAAAAAGTGTCAACATCCCTAATCATGAGGGAAATGCAAAGCAAAACCAGAGTGAGATTCCTGCACACCTGTTAAGGTGTTTACTATCAAAACAACAAAAGATAAAAGATGCTGGTGAGAATGTGAAGAAAAGGGAAACATTCTACACTGTTGGTGGGAATGTAAACTCTGTAGAGTCTATGGAAAACAGTATGGAGTGTCCTCAATAAAAACTGAAAACAGAACTACCACATGATCTAGCAATCTCACTTCTGGCTGTCTAAAGAAAATGAAATCATTATCTTGTAGTGATAGCTGCACTCTCAAGTTCATTGCATCATTATTCACAATAGTCAAGGTACAGAAACAACCTAAGTGTATATTAGTTAATGAATGGATAGAGAAAATGTAGACTATGATGGACTAATATTCAGCCTTAAAGAATCTCCTGCCATTTGTGACAATATAGATAAATCTGGAGAGCAGAATGCTAAGTGATATAAGACACAGAAGCAAACACTGCATGATGACTCTAAAGAAAAAGCTGTACTCATAGAAACAGAAAGTAGAATGGCGGTTGCTATGGGCCATAGGAATGGGGAATATGGGGAAAGTTTGGCAAAAGGGCATAAACTTTCAGTTATAAAATGAATAATGGCCAAAGATCATATGTATTACGTAGTGGATATAGTTGATGATACTGTTTTGTATAATTCAAGCTTGCCAAGATAGTATAACTTTCTACTGTTGCCAAAATGAAAAACAAAAAACAAAAAAACAGATGATATACAGATGGCAAACAAACATACGAAAATAATGTTTGCATCATATGTCATAAGGAAAACCCAAAGTAAAACAACACTGAGATACCACTACAATTCTATTAGAATGGTCAAAATCTAGAATACTGGCAACACCAAATCCTAGTGAGGATATAGAACGATAGTTACTCCCATATATTCCTGGTAGGAATTCAAAATGATACAGCCACTTTGGAGACTGGCATTTCTTACAAAACTAAATAAACTCTTAGATACCACCCAGCAATCATGCTCCCTAGAATTTACTAAAATGAGTTGAAACCTGTGTCCACACAAAAACCTGCATTGGGATGTTTACAGATGCTTTGTTCAAAATTGGCAAAACTTGGAACAACCAGGAAGTCCCTCAGTAGGTGAATAAATAAACATACTATGCTGTATCTAAATAGCAGAATATTATTCAAGGTAAAAAAGAAATGAGCTTTCAAGCTGTGAAAAGACATGAAGGAAACTTAAATGCATATTGCTAACAGAGGGAAGTCAATCTGAAAAGGTTACATACTGTATGATTCCAACTATCTGACATTCTGGAAAAAACAAAACTATGGAGATGGTGAAAAATCAATGGTTTCTTGGGTAGAGGAGGGATAAGTGGGCAGAACACAGGATTTTAGGTCTATAAAAGAGTATGTATTAAGAGGATAAATATGCATCACTATACATTTGTCAAAACTCATGGATATACAACACTAAGAGTGAAACTTAAGGTAAACTGTGGTGTTTGAGTGATTATTATGTGTCTTTTCAGTTCCATTCTTGGTAACAAATGCACCACTCCCATTGAAGCAGTGTTGATAGTTGGGGAGGCTGTATGGTATGGATGTAGGAAGTATATGAGAAATCTCTGCACCTTCTTTCAATTTTGCTGTGAACCTAACATTGCTCTACAAAGTGAAGTATTTTTAAAAGAGAAGAAAATATAATGTTGAGTCAGAAAGCTAGGCAATGCTATTGGCTTATTGATGACAAAATGGAGCCACTGTACAAGCCTTGAGCTGCCAGCCTCTGATTTCTTACTGTATGGGAAAAATAGTAGTGACATAAACACATGGAGATCGATGCAGGTATTTTGTTACAGATGCATGCTAAGTCACTTCAGTTGTGTCCGACTCTTTGTGACCCCATTGACTGTAGCCCGCCAGGCTCCTCTGTCCATGGGATTCTCCAGGCAGGAATACTGAAGTGGGTTACCATTTCTTACTCCACATGTGCTGTGCTTGGTCACTCAGCTGTGTCCCACTCTTTGTAACCTCATGGACTATATCCCACCAGGCTCCTCTGTCCATGGCATTCTCCAGGCAAGAATATTGGAGTGGGTTTCTATGCCCTCCTCCAGGGGATCTTCTCCACCCAGGGACTGAACCCAGGACTCCCTCTTTGCAGGTGGATTCTTTACCATCTGAGCCACAAGGGAAGCCCAAGAGTTCTGGAGTGGGTAGCCTATATATCCCTACTCTAGGTGACCTTCCTGACCCAGGGATAGAACCAGGGTCTCCGGCATTGCAGGCAGATTCTTTACCAGCTGAGCTACCCGGGAAGCAGCTAAATGCAATTCTAAGACAATTCTAAGACTAGGAAACAGAGTTTAAATAGCTTGCTTAAATAAATATCCTAGTTTATAATGGGAGAGTCAAACTTTGTACCTATGTATTTTACCTGTTGTGTCCATGTTCTTAGCCAATGATAACTTAGTTTATTCAGAATCAGATACATGGGTTACTTTTCAAAGTGAAGTTCTCCACCATTCTAGTATAAAAAGTATAGCTCCTTAGAAGGGATTTTTTTTTTTCCTCTTGGGAATAAAATTTATTTTGTACTTTAAAAATTTTGTCTGGGAATGCTAAGAATCCCATAAGGTATGAGAATTTTCTGAGTCAGATATAACTATAAACAATTGACTCTTTTAAACAAACCCACCAGAATTCAAAAATCCAAAGGAACATGTTTACTCAGAGTAGTAAGTTCAAGAGGCTACATTCTTATTTCTCCAATGCTTCTTCCTGTTTTTCAAAACCCTTGGACAATCTTGGAGAAGTGACTATCCAGTCAGTTGATTAGCCTCACAGAAATTAGTTTTATGGCTTTATTTTCAAATGAAAATAAATTGACCATCTGCCTTAGTTACAGACTTGATTCCAAATTGCTTTGGGGGGTTTAAAAATAAAATCATCAATGAAATGATGAAGATTTATTACATTTTGGCATAATAAAAATTCCCTGTGCATGGCCTCATCCCCCCAGCACTCATTCCTGTGCCATAACCTCACCATCCATCTATCTTTGCTCCCTTCACTCTCTCATCTTGAGTCTTCCAACCAGGCTCTTTCCTCTCTCTGAATTTCCTTTCCTCCATTATTCTTGAGTGTGTTTTCCATGCCATCTTTGATACATCTTTTTCAATCTCCTTGATAAAATCTTCCCAGTCCCTCCCTTCTTTCTTGTTTGGGTCCCATCTTCTGTACTCTCTGTATGCCTTATTTGTATAGTTTGTTGGTATTACTGTTTCTCATGTATATGCAGGAGAAGGTAATGACACCCCACTCCAGTACTCTTACCTGGAAAATCCCATGGATGGAGGAGCCTGGTGGGCTACAGCTCATGGGGTCGCTAAGAGTTGGACACGACTGAGCGACTTCACTTTCACTTTTCACTTTCATGCATTGGAGAAGGAAATGGCAACCCACTCCAGTGTTCTTGCCTGGAGAATCCCAGGGATGGGGGAGCCCGGTGGGCTGCCATCTATGGGATCACACAGAGTCAGACATGACTGAAGCAACTTAGCTGCATGTATATGCTGTTTCTCCTATGGGTTTGTATGCCCCCATGGAGCACCATAGAGTCAAGATCAGGATGAAAGGGACCTGAGAAATTTTCTTGTCCAGCCCTTAATACTACAGATGAAGAAACTTAGGGTTGAGAGGGTTAAGTGATTGCCTTGCTTTTCACAGGTGGCAGGAGTGAAGGCTGTATGTTAGGTTCCTTCAATTCTATTACATCTTGCTTTGCCATTTGATCCAGAACCAAGCACAGAGATCTCTTCAGAGTAGATACTCAATGATCATTAAATTTGATTTTTAAAAATCAAATTGGTAATTTTGAAAAATTAAAATATGCAACAGAAGGTTTGGGGTGGTTGTGGAGAAAGGAGAACTTTATACTCTGATGGGAAGGATGGAAGTTGGTACAAATCCTTTGGAGAAAATTTAGTAACAAATACTGCATGTGTGCTCATTCTCTCAGTCGTGTTCAACTCTTTGTAACTCCATGGACTGTAGCCCACCAAGTTCCTCTGTCCCTTGTACTTCCAAGGCAAGAATATTGGAGTGAGTTGCCATTTCCTCCTCCAGGGAATCTTCCCAACAAAGGGACTGAAGCCTCATCTCCTTCATTGGCAGGCTCTTTACTACAGAGCCACCTGGGAATCCCATCAGTTCAGTTCAGTCTCTCAGTAGTGTCTGACTCTTTGCCACCTCAAGGACTGCAGCATGCCAGGCCTCCTTATTCATCACCAACTCCCGGAGTTTACCCAAACTCATGTCCATTGAGTCGGTGATGCCATCCAACCATCTCATCCTCTGTCATCCCCTTCTCCTCCCGCCTTCAATCATTCCAGCATCAGGGTCTTTTCAAATGTGTCAGTTCTTCGCATCAGATGGCCAAAGTACTGGAGTTTCACCTTCAGCATCAGTCCTTCCAATGAATATTCAGGACTTATTGGTTGGATCTCCTTGCAATCCAAGGGACTCTCAAGAGTCTTCTCCAACACCACAGTTCAAAAGCATCAATTTTTCAGCACTCAGCTTTCTTTATAGTCCAACTCTCACATCCATACATGACTACTGGAAAAACCATAGCTTTGACTATATGGACCTTTGTTGGCAATGTAATGTCTCTGCTTTTTAATATGCTGTGTAGGTTACTCATAACTTTTCTTCCAAGGAGCAAGCATCTTTTAATTTCATGGCTGCAGTCACTATCTGTAGTGATTTTGGAACCCTCCCCCCCCCGCCCACCAAAAAATGTCCGTCACTGTTTCCATTATTTCCCCATCTATTTGCCATGATATGATGGGACCAGATGCCATGATCTTAGTTTTCTGAAGTTCCATAGTAACAAATAGTACATATGAACAAATAGTCCATTTGTCACAATATAGAAATAACATTCCTAGGTTTCTACCCTGCAGAAATACATTGATATGTTCACAAAAGAGATAAACAGATGTTTATTGATAAAGGAAAGAATTGGATACCACCTAACTATACCTTAGTAGGAAATAGGATAAATAATTAAGGCTTATTTAAAATAATGTTTAAAATAATGTGATATTCTACACTGTGAATATTGGTGAAGAACTCACATATCATGTAGATAAATATCTATAGATAAATCTAACAAAAATATTGAGTGAAAATTGAAAATTGATAAGGAATACATATAGTGTATTATCATCATATAAATGTTTTTATGTAAATATTTACATGTGAAAAACAACGTCATATATTACTTAGGACAACATACATATGTAGGAAAGCATAAATATATGTGGGAATAGCCATGATCAAACGCAGGGTAAGGATAGAGGGGTCCACAGGAGGTATATGTGATTGAGGAGAGGTACAAAGAGTCTCCATTGCATTGACAGTGAACTTTTTAAAGCTTTGTGATTGGTACGTGCATGTTCACTAAACTCTTTATAAGTTTTGCTATATGTTACAAATTTAATAAGTTTTAAAAATGAATTTTGAAAATTGTCTCTGCCACAATCTTGGAGGGCAATTCCAAAGTGAAATATCTCAGTGCGCTCTGAGAAATGTCAGAATAAACAAACAACAAAAGAAAAGCCTAATCATTGAGATAACAGCTTTGAAGGTAATGATTGTTACTTAGATTTATAATTTTTAAAAGGGTTTGATAAAATAAGTTATCTGTTCTGTTGTAGCCAGAAATTGAATAGTTCTAAGTAAAATCCTCCCTATCAGATATTAGTAATTTTGCTAGTAAGATTTCCTTATCCCTATTTGCCATAGTCTTCTATTATTTTTATACCTGCATAGCTGTTGTATGATGTTTTCTCTTCTTGGGGTGTTCTCCCTTGTTGGCCTACAAAACTCCTACTTATTCATCAGGACCCAACCTGGGCCTCAGCCTCCTTTGGGAAGTCTTCCTTGATAAAACCATAAAGCTCACTGTCCCCAGAATTAAACTTTTCCTCATCTATATTCCTTAGCACTATATGCCTTTCTCTAAAGTGTTAGTCATTTTGTTTTAAAACTGTGCATTTGCAAGTTTTCTCCCCAACTGGATCATGAGACCAATGATCCCATCTTAGTCTTTCTTTGTAGGCTGATGCCTACATGCTGGTACATAGTAGGCATTTCCTAAATATTAGTTGAATGAAAACTATTGGGAAAAAAATCTCAAATGACTATTTAAACTCAATTTATTTTCTTTTCCATGTGTTTATATCTTGCCTTCCAGTGGAATTATAAGATCTCCAAGTATAGACTGGGTCTCTTTATTTTTCTATATGCTCTTGGGAACCTGTAAGTTGTATTTTTATATTTATTTTTATATTTATTTGTAATCAATACTACATATTGTCAGTCTTATTTCTGTCAGTCTAATACCATACAAATAATGAAGTGATCATATATGTTGTTTTAAAAAACTTTAGCATTTATTGAAATGCTAATCCAGATGTTAGGTCCATGTTGTGTGTGTGCCCAGGTAACTTTGAATGAAATGACCAACTTAGAAAATATGGTCAGAAAAAGATAGTGAGATGCAAGAGGAACCTCAAAAGCATAAGAGGTCTATTTAGAGCACCAATTTGTGAATCCTGGGTTCTGCATGCTGTGGGAGAGTATACCCATATTCTCTCATTCACTTTCTGTATCATTCTTCTGGAACTAGTGCTGGCCTCCCACATAACGCCAATCCCCAAAATGCCAGAGGCAAGGGAGATGATTCAGCGATTGTATTTGTGGTTTGCTTTTAAATTCTTTAGTAACTGAAAATATTCTACACTTTTCAAGGTAGAAGATACTTCAGAGAACATCTAGTTCCTGCCTTTGGTTAGTACTTCGGTGCTGAGAGGCATGCTGCTTCTCTCCCTAGGTCACAAGGAAATTTATAGGAAAAGGGGCAGAAACAAGAGTTGTTGTCCTTTCTCCATATTGTCACATGAGCTGCCTCAGTAATTACAAGTTACAAGCTGGTATCAGAACTCCATTACTCTCCCCAAGGTGCACAGAAGACAGTCAGGGGCAGATCCTTCACTTAAAATGGGGGAAGGAAGGCTTTTAGGAACATGCCAGAAGAAATGAAAATGTGTCTACAAAAAGACTTGTAAGAAAATGTTTAGTTTAGTCGCTAAGTCATGTCCGACTCTTGTGACCCCATGGACTGTAGTCTGGCAGGCTCCTCCGTCCATGGGATTCTCCAGGCAAGAACACTGGAGTGGGTTGCCATTTCCTTCTCCAGGGAGAGAATGTTTATGGTAGCATTATTCAGTTCAATTCAGTCACTCCATCATGCCTGACTCTTTGAGACCCCATGGATTGCAGCATGCCAGGCTTCCCTGTCCAGCACCAACTCCTTGAGCTTGCTCAAACTCATGTCCATCGAGTGGGTGATGACATCCAACCATCTCATCCTCTGTTGTCTCCTTCTCCTGCCTTCAATCTTTCCCAGCATCAGAGTCTTTTCTAATGAGTCAGGTCATCCCATTAGGTGGCCAAAGTACTAGAGTTTCAGCTTCAGTCCTTCCAATTAATATTCAGGACTGATTTCCCCTAGGATTGACTGGTTTGATCTCCTTGCAGTCCAAGGGACTCTCAAGAGTCTTCTCCAACACCACAGTTCAAAAGCATCGATTCTTTGGCACTCAGTTTTCTTTATAGTCCAACTCTACATCCATACATGACCACTGGAAAAACCAATGCTTTGACTAGACAGACCTTTGTTGGCAAACTAATGTCTCTGCCTTTTAGTATGCTGTCTAGGCTGGTCATAGCTTTTCTTCCAAGGAGCAAGCATCTTTTAATTTCATGGCTGAAGTCACCATCTGCAGTGATTTTGGAGCCAAAGCAAATAGAGTCGATCACTGTTCCATTGTTTCCCCATCTATTTGTCATGAAGTGAGGAACCAGATGCCATGATCTTAGTTTTTTGAATGTTGAATTTTGAGCCAGCTTTTTCACTCTCCTCTTTCACTGTCATCAATAGGCTTTCTAGTTCCTCTTTGCTTTCTGCTATAAGTGTGGTATCTTCTGCATATCTGAGGTTATTAATATTTCTCCTGGCAATCTTGATTCCAGCTTGTGCTTCATTCAGCCTGGCATTTGGTAGTATTCAAAAACTGTAAACAATTCAAATGTCAGTCAACTGGTGAATAGAACAGCACTGCATATTCATGGAATGGCATACTATTAACAAATAGACTAACTATTGATGCAGGGTACCACAAGGCTGACTTTCACCTTATGTGACATGATAAAGACAGAAACTAAAGACAACATATTGTATAATTCCATTTATATGACATTTCAGGAAAAGTTAAATCTACAGAGACAGAAACTAAGCTAAAGGTTGCCTGGGGCTGGGTGTGTGAAGAGGAGCAGTTATAATTGGGCATGAGGGATCTTTGGTGGAGTGGGGGGTGACAAAAATATTCTAACTTTGGAATTTGGCAATGGTTGTATAACTATGAGGGCTTCTCCAGTGGCTCAGTGGTAAGAATCCACCTACAACACAGAAGAGACTGGAGACATGGATTCAATCCCTGAGTAGGGAAGAATCCCTGGAGAGGGGAATGGCAACTCTCTAGTATTCTTACCCGGGGAATACCTTAGAGAGCAGAGGTTTGCAAAGAGTTGGACATGACTTAAGCAATTGAGCATGCGCATGCAACTATGAAATTTGCTAAAAGTCATTCAATTGTACACTTAAATCAGTAAATTCAAAGCCATGCAAATTATACCTCAGTAATGCTGTTTTAAAAATGGGGAAGGGGCACAGTTTGTTCTTAAAAAACCTAAAGTTATTTAACTCCAACCATTCCACCAAGTACCCTTTCATCCTTCCTGAAGGATGCAGGATATCTTAAATGTATGCCCGTCAGGATACATTATTCTGTGGCAAAACTAAGATTGTTCTTGAGATCTTACTATGTAGTGGAAATTTTACTCATTTTTTCTTCTTATTTCTCACCACAACCTTATGGGATAGATGTTATATTAACCGGATTTTAAGGATAAATGAACTGAGTGGTTCAATGCCACATGCTTGTACAAAGCTGAAGTCTTGAACCCTTCATCCTCAGATCCTGATCTCAGTCACTATGACTGTCAGATGTTCTATGAAAGGTTATTGGATGAAAGAAAGATGAGTTTTGGCTGCCTTCCTGCACTAGCTTTGCAACTGATAGTTATCACTTGTGTTGCAAACTCCTTATGGCACAGTTTTTAGTACATTTAGGAAAATAATGCCTTTACCGTGTGCTGCAATTTATTTCTAATGTGATATAATGAAGTAGTGGCATAAAGATCCCTAAGGTTTTGGGACTAAGTTATCAAAAAACAAGCAGATAATTGCCTTTTGGCCTCTAACCATTGGTATTATCACTAGAAAGATCCATTCTTTTTCTTTAACCCATCTTTAATTTAATGTGACAAGTTTTGAGGAAGAGATTTTTATTAATGAGTGCTTTGTTCTGATTTTAGGGACATAAAGCCAATGTGTGTGGTTATATTTTTTGCTTGACTTTTAAAAAATAACTTACATGGTAGAAGAAAATTGCATGGTGAAATGTCAGCAAGAGGCAAACTTTTAAGTGAAACAGTGATTTTGCTAATGTAGATCATGAAAAAAGCAAAGCACTGGGTTTAGATTCGGGAATTTCTGTTAAAATCTGATAATGATACAAATACTTGGAGAAACTTACTTTTCTTCTAGTGCTATTGTGTATATTAAAGGTATGTGAATGTGTGAATACACCTGTGTTCTGAGTTCGTTCTCAACTAGGTCTGTTGAGTTTATTTATTTTTAATTATTTTACTGCATTTGTTTATTTTATTTTAGGTATTTTGTTTGATACTAGTCCCTGGAAATAAAATGTCAAAAAGTTAGAATCTTTGCCTCAAAGAATTTATATTCCTGGGAGAAAGACAAGACCCTCATAAAGAGAAGTATTTTTACAGTTACCCACTGTGTCAAGAGTTAAAGAATCAAACAAGATGTTGAGAAGGTTTTAAATTACATGTTTCTATGGAGCTGAGGGGAAAGCTATTTAAATAACATGGTCAGGGAAGGTCTCTGTAAGAAAGTAATATTTGAACAGAGGTCAGAAGTCTCAGAAGAAACCAACAATTAAAAGAGTAATAGGGAGGAACATTTCAGGAAGAAGGAAAAACAGGTGCAAAATTCTGAGCCCTTATAGAATGATTAGAGAGGGAGGCAATACTTAATAGGTCATAAAAAGCATTTGGAATGTTATTCTGATAAAATGGGAAGCCACTGAATGGTTGTGTGTGTGCATGATAAGGGGATCCAATATATATATATATTTTAAGAAACCCCTTTGATTGGAAGGAATAAGAGAAGAAGTAGGGAGGACAAATGAGAAGTTGTTTCAGTACTGAAGTCAGAAGTATGGCTGATTTGTGTTGTTGTATGGCAGAAACCAACACAACATTATAAAAATTGAACAAAAAATTGAAAATAATTTCATGGATAAAAAAAAGAAGTAATTGGGATTATTACTAGTACAGTACATTACAGGAGACAGAAGAGTTTATTTTGGATGAAGACTCCGTAAGACTTGTTAATGGCTGGAGGAGATTAGAGAAAGGCCTCATAAGACCACATCAAGGGATCAAGACAGTCAAAGACTACAGTCAAAGCTTGTGGTAGGAAGTCAAAAATGAGAGAATCTATCAACCAAGGAAGAGTAGGATACAGTCTTATACATGAATCAGGCCGAATTATCAGAACTGGAAAAACAGTAGTCAGTAGGAAGCTGTGGCCTGGAGCCACATTTGTTATTGTTCAGTTGCTAAGTCATATCTGATCCTTCGTGAACCCATGGACTGCAGCATGCCAGGCTTCCCTGTCCTTCACCATCTCCTGGAGTTTGCTCAGATTCATCTGCATTGAGTCGGTGAGGCTGTCTAACCATCTCATCCTTTGCCGCCCCCTTCTCCTTTTGCCTTCAATCTTTCCCATCATCAGAGTCTTTTCCAAGGAGTTGATTCTTTGCATCAGGTGGCTAAAGTATTAAATCAGGAGTTAATCTAATTTAATTCAGTGCCTGATAGAGGTCTGATTTGGAAGGGGTAGGTCTTAGCTTTCTGAAGGAACATCTCAATGTCTTCAAGGTGCAATTAATTCCTGGCAAAAGTGATGGGTGAGACATGGCTAAGAAAAAAGTAGACTGTTTTCCAGAAGCAGCAAAATTAAGAGGGGAGATTCTGTTAAAATTCATTTGCAAAAGGCAATCATTCACAGGAGGAAGGAGTGACCAAGTTCAACGACAATGTTGATTATGTTTGAAGAGGAAGTTCTGGAGCTCATTATTCTTTAAGGACATCACATTTTTGTTGAAAACCATTCATGCAGAATGTTTTATGAGGTTTCAATTAAATTTCTCCAGGATTATATGTGAACTTATTCCTTGTTTTCACTTGGAGAGAATTAATACATAAAGCTTTCCTTAACCTTAGAAATGGGCAAGGTGAATGTCATCACTCAGTTTTCAAGTTTATTTTTGTATGAAAGTGAAGAGTGCAACTGTTTAATTCCTGGAATTCTCATCAGAATTCTGTAACTGTAAATGTTATTGTCTATAATTTTTACAACTTTGATTGCACTGTGCTCCTTACAGTCCGTGCTTCAAAAGAATGTCTCATAGCAGTATTCATGAGATTCTAAGACTTACTTAGATTCCAAAATATCTAACATATCCATGTTGATCAATGTATACACTTTTGTAATTTTGCATTTAAAAGAAATGACTCTCACTTCTTAGGTTTTAACTAATCATGTATTTCATGATGTCTCTTCTGCAATTCTGTTTAGTTTCCAAAAAGTGGATATACTCTTGAACACTATTTGAACATTGAAATTATATAATAGATGATTTATAAAATGTTAATGATGGTCCTCATATATTAGATATGCTAAGTTAAACAATAGATAATGCCTTAGCTTATGTAGTCTGAATATAGTGAAGGAGGGAAACGTTCCAATATGCTGGTCAGGATGCTAAGGTCCTAACTGAGATGGCCTTGAACTCATCTCAGTATTTGTCAGCATTCAAGTGGACCTGGGGAACAACAACAACAAAAAAAAACTGAAATTGAATAGTTTTAAGTAAAATCCTCCCCCACCAAATATTAGTAATTTTGCTAGTAAGACTTCCCTATCCATATCTGCCATAGTCTTCGATAATTTTTATACCTGCATAGACTGTTGTATGATGTTTCCTCTTCTTGGGGTGTTCTCCCTTGTTGGCCTACAAAACTCCTACTTTTTCATCAGGACCCAGCTTGGGCCTCACCTCCTTTGGGAAGTCTTCCTCGATAAAACCATAAAGCTCACTGTCACCAGAATTAAACCTTTCTTCATCTGTATTCCTTAGCACCATATGCCTTTCTCTAAAGTGCTAATCATTTTGTTTTAAAACTGTGCAAGTTTTCTCCTCAAGTGGACCACAGGATTCTTGAGACCAATGATCCCATCTTAGTCTTTCTTTGTAGGCTGATGCCTAAAGCACATTCTGGTTCATAGTAGGCATTTCCTAAATATTAGTTGAATGGAAATTATTGGAAAAAATCTCAAATGGCTATTGAAAGCTCAATTTAATTTCCTTTCCATGCATTTATATCTTGTCTTCCAGTGGAATTATAAGATCTCTAAGTATAGACTGGGTTTCTCTATTTTTCTATATGATCTTGGGAACCCATAAGCTATACTGTTTTAAATTTATTTGTAATCAATACTACATATTATCAGTCTTATTTTTGTCAGTCTAATACCATACAAAGAATGACGTGATCATATATGTTGTTTTATAAAAGTTTAGCATTTATTGAAAGGCTAATCTAGATGTTAGGTCCATTTTCTGTTTATTTGATACAGAGGAAATCTGGTATATTTGTGGTGATATCAGTACCAAAGAAGGCAAAAGATACTTTGTCCTTAAAAGATGCCATTTTATAGATGTGAGAGCTTCCCTCATAGCTGAGTTAGTAAAGAATCTGCCTGCAATGCAGGAGACCCCGGTTCAATTCCTGGGTTGGGAAGATGTGCTGGAGAAGGGATAGGCTACCCACTCCAGTATTCTTGGTCTTCCCTTGTGACTCAGCTGGTAAAGAGTCCACCTGCAATGTTGGAGACCTGGATTCAATCCCTGGGTTGGGAAGATCCCTTGGAGAAGGGAAAGGCTACCCATTCCAGTATTCTGGCCTGGAGAATTCCATGGAGTGTATAGTCCATGGGGTCACTAAGAGTCGGACATGACGGAGTGACTTTCATTTACAGATATGGCTGTAATTGGCTCATATATAATTCAACAAGTCATGGCCAAACTTGTTGGAGATTCTTTTCACATCTCAATTATATTATCAATTCTCTTCAAATTAATACTATTAACTGAGTGCTTGCTGTGTGTTATGCACTGGGCAGCTTGCTGAGTGTTGGGTATAATAGAAATGCTTACTATGTGTTATGCGCTGGGCAACTTGCTGAGTGTTGGCTATATGCAGTCTGGAATTCTGTTCCTTCCTGACTCTTTCTCTTACTATATAAGTGATTTAGGGCAAATTACTTAACTTCTTTGACCTCAGATTTTTAATCTGTGAAATGGAGGGTAAGGGTTTCAGTGGCATAGGAGCTTATAAAAGAGACATGGCTGGCACAGTGTTTGGAGCCTAGTTAGTGCTCAACCCATGTTGACCTTGTAATTCACCTGAAAGGAGTGCCTGTTTCACCACTTGGCTGTTTATAGGAGAGGAAACATGAAGGACACCTTAAGAAGGCAGATGACAGTTATAGAGAGAAAATGGGACTATAGGCTATTTCCAGTTGTCTTTATTTTAATAGCATTATTATCTGTTGTTGGATTTTGAAGTAGAATGTGTGCCAGGGCAGGTTTATAATTCACTTTCAATTATGGTAACTTATGTGTAGCAAGCTAGCCAAAGGTTGGCAAGTGCCCTGTGCCCAGGCCCTGAATTTCAGAGCAGCTTCATCAGCTCTCTATTACTGTCTCCTTTTGATTTACCAGCGGGCTTCTCCCCTGAGGTAGGGTGTTGATGCCATCTCGTTGACTGGCTCAGGTTTCTGGAGAGATATTTATGCCTCCTGAGACCTGCCAGAAATTTATTTCTGATATTTCCTATTATTAGATGTGGTGGAATAAGATATGGTTTCCTATTTCTTTTTTTCTTTCTTTTTGGTAATTTCTTTTGTAAAACAGAGTCATTTTACAGAAGCATTCCTTACAATTTCTGGATTCTATATTTTAGTAAGGGACCAATGAGCATTTATTTATTAAAGTTATGATAAAGATTCATGCCTTTCATATTTTAAAATTCTATTCAGAGATCAATATTAATATCTCTGGTGTAGTTTATAGAAAAAGGGAGTAGATCCTTCCCTTCCTCCCTATCTTTCTCTCTCTCTCCTTCTCCCCCACCACTTTCCCTTTATCTCTCTCTTTTCTTCATCCTTCCCTTTTCTTTTCTTTCTTTCTCATTCTTCATGCTCCCGTTCTTTTTTTTTTTTCTTTTCCCCTCTTTATCCCCTCTCCCCTACTTAGTTTATGTTTTACCTTTCAACTTAATGAATCCCCTTTCCCAAAGTCCTCTTCTTATTGTCTACAATTTTACATTTTATTCCTAGTTCTATCATATAGCACACTTAAAAGCCCTTTCCAGTACATATATTTACAGTCTCCTAATATTTGAACTGAATATTTGTAGATTCTTACCATATTCCTGGTTGTCACTTAGCCAAGGCATTTATCTGCTTTAATCTGGCCTCATAAATCAAATCTTTCTTTTCTCTAATCATTTTTTAAATCGTTCCCTAAATGGTTTCCAATTTGTCTGCGTCTTTCTGAAATGGATGTGTCTCAAACATAATTCAGGGATCCAAAGCTGAAATCTTACTGGCTTCAGTTTGCCATTCTTCCTGAACAATCATTTCATAGCAAATAAAGATATTATGGTTTTTTATCTTGCAAATTTATGATTTTGCAAATTCAAGCAGTATAAATCCTTACTGAGGTTGTCTGAAGTAGATGAAAATTGCATTTTTTTCCCCAGGAGTCAGGAGGAAAAGTATTTAAAGATTCAACACTGTTAGTGACACTTGCACTTAAGTTCTGTGTACCTAACTTTACTGATATCTAATAACACAGAGTTAATGAAATCTCTTCTCATGACGACAGCCAAGACCAGGGTGCTGTGAACGAAGTGCTCAGGACATTTACAAGACACCAAGAATGAGCACCTCCTTAAAGTTTGCCCCCTTGGTGCCTCACTTGCTTCCTCTTAATTCCAGCTCTTCTTATGATGATAAAATAATATAATAGGTGAGAAAATGCTCTGAAAACTGTAAAGATATAAACAGGTATCAGGTATCACCATCACTGTTCTTCACCTCAACACAACCAGTTCAGCTCACCACAACTTGTTAAAAGTGGAATAATTACACATGTGGAGCCCAGTTACACACATGGAGCCCCCTTCTCTCTAGTGTCGCTTGTTCACTTGTCCAAATTCACGGGGCTGCTCTGATTACACTGGATCCTATCTACCGAGGCACTTCCAGCCCAGAACTCACCCACTATACTCTTCATACACAGGACTTACTATTTCTTTATTCTGCCATCAAAAGTTACTTGTCTGCATTCCCATTTCCTCAGAGATTTGCTTATCTGCTTTCTTGAAAATAACAAAAGTTTATCAGATGAAATTGCATTTGTTGTTGCATCTAGAGGGAAGTACCAACTTAATGTGCAATCCATGAAGGTGACAAATTTACAATTTCTTTTAGGTATTTTGTAGATATGATGCCTTACTCTCCAGGTGCTCTAATATATAGTTTATAAAAGTATTTGATCATGAACTGCAATAAGAAATATATGTTTTGTCATAACCTAGATCACACACAAAAACACACATAAACATAATTAGGAAATAATTCCACCAAATACTACTGACCTTTTCTATTTGCTGAGCATTCACCTATTCTCTTCTCTTATCCTAAAGAATGACTTCTATTCCATTTTTTCTAGTGTCCTCAATTCTACATTAGTTTTTCTATTTTTAAAAAATTGTTGACTATGAAACTATTAAGTTGATGTTGCTATTATGACACAATAATTAACAAAAAAAATAAAGACTTAGAAAACAATATTATGGTTACCAAAGAGGAAAGGAGGAGTGAGAGATAAATTAGAAGTTTAGAATTAACAGATACACACTATTATGTATAGAATAGATAAAAAACAAGAACCTACTATATAGAACAGGGAACTATGTTCACTGTCTTGTAATAACCTATAATGGAAAAGAATCTGAAAAAGAATATGTGTGTGTATGTATATATATATATGTATATGTGTGTGTGTATGTGTGTATATATATCTATATCTATATCTATCTATATATATATACTGCTGCTAAGTCACTTCAGTTGTGTCCGACTCTGTGCGACCCCATAGACGGCAGCCCACCAGGCTCCCCTGTCCCTGGGATTCTCCAGGCAAGAACACTGGAGTGGGTTGTCATTTCCTTCTCCAATGCATGAAAGTGAAAAGTGAAAGTGAAGTCGCTCAGTTGTATCCGACTCCTAGAGACCCCATGGACTGCAGCCTACCAGGCTCCTCCATCATGGAATTTTCCAGGCAAGAGTATTGGAGTGGGTTGCCATTGCCTTCTCTGATATATATAACTTTTAAAATATGCATTATATGTGTATAATTTTCTATAAACCCAAAACTAACATTGTAAATCAAATATATTTCAATAATAAAACCCTCAAAAGGATTATTATACAGTGGAACTCAGTGGATTGCTGGGGAGCAGAATTTTAACTGATTGTGTATATGATTGTGTGCATACATGTGTATTTCTGTGTAGGGTGTTAGAAGACAAAGTTTGTCTGACTTCACCGTGGGTAGAAGGGTGTTAACTTTGATGGGCTATCATTATCTCGTGTGTACTGATATTTAAGAGGTGACTAGGTGACTCAAGGATCAGACAAATTCAGCAAGATGTAGTAGACTCATAGTGGGTGAAAAGTTAGATTACCACAGTGAGTCACTGAGGAGAAGACAATCTCCAGAGATCCAGGACTTTATAAGCAAAAAGAGACATTCTGGTAATTGGTAGGCAGGCAGTAGAGGTAAACAGTGGATTTAAATGTAAGGCAAAAACTGGTTACGCACTGGATCCTAAGTTCACTGCAGGGCTTCAGGCAAGGTTCATTCCATGCTACATTAATGTATCTGTTGCTACTTAAGTCTATTCCTACTTCACGTATGGTTGATCCAACAACATGTAAATGGGACCAGAGGATCATAGCTGCTAGCAAAGCCTGTCTGAAGATGGAAAGAATGGACAGACTGGTAGATCTTGGCAAGCAGAAAGAAGGGCCTTGGCCCCCTTTAAACTTATCTTTGGCATTTCCCTTTTTTTGCCTGGGAAGAGCGTGAGCTCTAAGTACCATATTAGAATTTGCACTTACTTCATAAGTTCTCTCTTCAAATATGTCAGGTTTATTATCTACTTAGTGTAGCACCTCATTCTTCACAGGTGTGCACAGCCCTTGTCAAATTATTAATAGCAATGTTCCAGAGTTCACTTTTAAAACACTTTTTATTTTGTATTGGGATATAGCTGATTAACAGTGTTGTGATAGTGTCAAGTGAAAAGCGAAGGAATTCAGCCATACATATACATGTTTCCATTGTCCACAAACTCCTGTCCCATCCAATCTGCCACATAACATTGAGCAGAGTTCATTTTTTAACAGGAAGAATTATGTTGACTTTTCTCCATAGCTTATTTAAGGCTTAAATATATTGTTTTCTTAAACAATTACTGATTGAATGACTGCATGTTTCTGATGTCTGGGAAAAATATAAGCTCAAGAGGGTTTGTGCTAACCTTGTAAAATTACAAGATTAAGTCCACAAGGAGAAAAATAAGCTTCTTTTTATGCCTAGGCTCTTTAATAAAATGAATCCGAAGTTCACATAGAAACTTGCACTTATTAGGGGCATATATCAGTGAGCACTACACAAATAACAGGATTTTAGAATGAAAAGAAAGCACAGACTACTGTATCATTTTCTTTCCTGCTATTTAGTGGTACAATAGTAAAAAAAAGTACTTTGATACACAGTGCATAAGTCTCAAAATATAAAAGTAAATAACTGATATAATATATAGAAAAATGACCTTTTCAAAATCCTAATTCAAACTTTCAACGTCAGGAGCTTAAGGGAATGGTGAATCCAAGATGTTTTTTTCCAAATGGAATAGAATCGTTGAGACTCATTTCTATCCTGCGTAGCAAGAAATTATTAGGATTACTGTGACTGATAATGATGCTGTGAACTTCTAATTATCCTGGAAATGTAGACAAGGATAGTATATATTGAAATTCAATGAAAACATGAAAGGCTTATTCTAATCTTGGATTTCAAACCTCCTTTCCTAGCAAACCTGTGCATAGAAAGTGTTAGTTTCTCAGTCATGTCTTACTCTTTGAGACCCCATGAACTGTAGCCTCCCAGGGTCCTCTGTCCATGGAAATCTCCAGGCAAGAATACTGGAGTGGGTAGCCATAAGTCAATAAAAAATAGCCACGTTACTCCCTTCTTTGAGTATCTCCCTTTTCAGTGATGCAGTTTATAAGACAAAGTAGTTAAAACATGATGAGAAGAGGCTGTGCCTTTCTATGAGTTGGATAAAGCTTGAATTATTTTTCATGCTAATGACAGTGAGGACACAGACGGGCTTCAGGCAAGCTTTAGGTTCTATTAACTTCATGAGGAATCCATATGCAGGTGGAATCTTGGCCAGCCATGTCAAGCTTCAGGAGCCCACATTTGCTGGTTAGCTAGATATGACACTCCTGCTGAGAGAGAGATGCAACCATGGGAAGCTCAAGCAGTTACCAAGGTACTCATCACATCAGCAGGGTTCACAAGGCATCTGCCATGGGAGTCATTTACTATTATTAAATGTTTTCTATTGTTAGAAATATATCATAATATATTTATATAAATTATAAATATATTAATAAATGTATTCTAATATAATATTAAATATATTCTATTAAATATTTTCAATTTGTTATTATTAAATATTTAAAACATTAAATATTTTCAGAAATGCTTACCAATGAGGAGACAGTTATGAAAGTCTCATCCATTTTCATTTTCACTGCTGCAGAGGAGTGGAAGGTTTGAACTTGATAGTAGCCAGAATCTAAAGGGAATTCCCAAAAGGGGAGCTTGAAAATGTTTGAGCAAGGGCAGCACCATTGGAACAACTGCATAACTTCCATACACAGCTTTAAAGGGTAAAAGACCCATTTGGATACATAAGTTCTGACAGTGAATATTCTTACATACACATACTCTATATACCTCTCTATACCTTGTGACTTCATATATATATACATATATATATATTATAGGAATGGATATTTTTATCATATTTTTGAAATGGAATTGTTAAAAAATGCAGTTGATATAAATACATTTGCCCTTTTGATTTCTCCATGAATTTTATTGCATTTCCAACCCCCCAAAGTGTAGAGAGTCATAGAAAAATGATGGAAAATGTTTTTGGACACTGAGTAACAAGCAAATTTTCACAATTTTATGTTAATTAATCAAAATCATTTGTATGTTCATTAATGCAAATGTGTTGATTAACATTATGCTAAAATCATTAGGGTTTATAAATTATGAAAAAGGAACAGTTGACATGTGAATTGAGAGTTTGATCAAGTCCAAGATGTTGTAAAAGCAAATTGACACACGTGGTTCCCCTGAGCAAATGATGATTTTTTTCCTCTTGTTAATGACAAGCATTTCCATCTAACAAAAATGTATGTGTGCGATCAGTCATTCAGACATGTTCAATCCTTTGCAGCCCTGTGGACTATAGCCTGCCAGTCTCCTCTGCCCCTAAAATTTCCCAGGCAAGAATACTGAAGTGGGTAGCTGTTCCCTTCTCCAGGGGAGCTTCCTGATCCAGGGATCGAACCCAGGTCTCCTACATTGCAGGCAGGTTCTTTATCATCTGAACCACCATTACTTATTATTTCCCCAACCCCCAAAAATGTGAATGTTCAATATAGTAAAACGTTAATAGGAAAGAAGGGAGGCACAATTTTGCAGACTGGAGATTGTCTTAGAAACACTGGACTGTCTTAGAATATACTGGATTGTCTTAGAATCACTCTAGATTTTCCAGTTCAACTATTCTATTGGATGAGCTTTTTTACCTGCTAACAAACTGGCTCTTAGGAATATCTCCTTTATGCATAGTATAATCAGGTGTCAAATAGCCAGGTTGCCAGGGGTCCCACTTTTCCTGCACAAAAGTGATAAACAAAACTCTTTCACACCAAGGTGTCAGTGATTAATGTTTTCTGCCTTTCAAGTTATTTACAGGAATGAAAAATGAAATAATGGTGGGATTCTAGGCATGGTGATATGAACGCATGAAGGGTTTTTCATCTGCCTTAAGTTCCCCTTGTGACCTTTCTTCCAACCCTTCTTCATTTACCACAACATTTACTGATCAACTAATGCACGTGGATAATTCCTGATGTTGGAAAGATAAATAAGATATGATTCTTTCAAGGACTCATAGTTTCATAGAGCAGTTAGTTATGCCAACCAGTTAATAAATCTTAAAAGGATCATAGGTGAGATGAATATAAAGCAGAAAGAAGGAGGTCAATATTGTATGGTTGGAGAAAGGGTTTTGTGAAATATCCCACCCAAGTGAAAATATTTAAGTTGACTTCTCAGAAGTAAAAGGAAGCAGTTGGAAAAATAAACCTGATATTTTGACTACAGCAGTAGTTCAGCATGACTTGAAGACAGATTCTTGGGTAATGAGGCTAGAGATCTCCTTGACTGGAAGGAAATTTTTATGCCTTGATATGGTTTGGGAATTCCATTCTGGAGTCAGCAAGATACCACTGAGAGTTGAAGATGGTGAATGGCATGTTCCTATCACTCCAACAATAGTGTAGACTGAAGGTACATCAGACGGGGGAACCTGGCTTAACAGAGTTTTAGCAGGCACTCATTGAGTGGATGCTGTAATTCTGACACAGCTGGGTATACGTTGAGAGCAAAGTAACTATAACACCCACCCATTCTAATTATAAATACCAATACCAATAACATTTATTTTCTTTTTACTTGGCACTCATCTGGGTTGCTTCACTTGTTGAAAGTTCAACTCAGGAACTCTGAGACGTTATTTCCATGTATATTTTATAGGCGAGGTAACTAAGGTTAAGGAATTAGGATTTGTACTCAGACAATGATTTCACTGTGATCTGTTGTGATGGGAGTAAAACAGATGTCCGTAAAATTGGTCATGACCATAGTGAGAAGAGGGCTAGGCTGCAGTTGCTATTGTAATAAGAAGCAGGAGACAAAATCTACTCTCTAGAGAATCTAATCTATAATGAATGCAGTCTGGAAGCTATCGTGGTATGGCACCAAACATGCTACCCTTCACCCTTTCCTATATTATTCTCTTGCTTTCTACACATAGGTGGATGAAGACAGCTGGTCAATATGCAGTCCGTGCCAGAGTGGACAACCATAGTGCAGCTGTGGTTTTCTCTAGCCATTTTCTCCTCTTGCTGCTGTGAGTGGCTGGTGGGCAGCTTCGCTCCAGGACTTCAGATCTGTCTGTCTGTTCCTGTACATTCAGCAGCCAAATGCCTTGTAGCTCTCTGCCGAGTATCCTCCCAAATTTAGTTTGAATCAAAATAATGAAATAAAAATTATCTTTCAGTGACCCATAACCATGGGACCCCTGGCAACTCAGCAATTAGAGTAGGAATACATTGTGGTAGGCAGAATTCTAAGATGGCCGTTAGATTCCACACTCTGGTGTACCTTCCCTGTATAATTCCTTTCCCTTGAGTGTATGTAAGATTTGATTTGTAACTGTGGTAGTGATCTGTGGTAACTATAAATTCTAAGTAGGATTTATCATTCTGATATGTCATAATTATGGGACTGTATATGGTGGAAATGATTTTGCAAACATAATTAAAGTTCCCCATCAGTTGTCTTTGAGTTCATCAAAAGTAGACAATCCTGGGTGATTCTGACCAAATCAAGTCACTCCTGAAAAGAGGTCAGAGAGATCTGAAACATAAGAGATGTTTTCCCACTGGCATTGAAGGAACAAACTACCATGTTGTAGAGAGGGCTGCTGCTGCTGCTGCTAAGTCGCTTCAGTCCTGTCCGACTCTGTGCAACCCCATAGACGGCAGCTCACTAGGCTCCTCTGTCCCTGGGATTCTCCAGGCAAGAGTACTGGAGTGGGTTACCATTGCCTTCTTCTGTAGAGAGGGCAAAGAACTAAAAACAAGTTCTAGGAATTGGGAGTGATCCCTATCCAACAGCTAATAAGAAAATAGGGACCTTAGTCATACAGCCACAAGAAAATGCATTCTGTGAGCAACCAGTGTTTGCTGAATCAGACCCAGTGCTTCAGAAGTGATTGTGGTCTGATGCTACACTTTGATTAAGCCTGAGTGGAGGACTCAGCTAACCCATAACCAGACTCTTCATTCATGGAAGCTGCTAAATATGAAATTCGTGTTTTTCTAAGTCCCTCAGCTTGTGATAATTTGCTATGTAGCAGTAGATAATAACTACAGTGATGCCAGAGTGCAGAGAGGTGACACCCTCGATTATCAAACCAGCAGGTCATACTGGACTAGCTGGTTCTCATGACCCTCCAAAAATGTTTTAAGCTGTTCATGGCTTCCATAGCTAAATTTAACATATTATACCTCAATTTGTATAAAAGTTTATCTTTTACCTCTTTGAGGCCACTTTCTGTTATTTAACGAGTTATAATACCATTGTGCTGGTAATCATTTTTTCTTGTCAGTGTGGTCCTCCTAAATGTAAGTCTGGTATGTGTGTTTCACATAAAATATAAGCTTAGTTATTATGCAAAATTTGATTCTAGCATGATATGAGTATCATGGCTATGATAGTTGAAATATTCCTGTTGAAAAGTAGAGTTATTAAAAAGTGATTAAGTTAGAGTTGTTAGTAATTAAACTACAACATATGAGTAGCATGAAAAGTTGTCAAGGGGATTATTCTATATTACTTTTCATATTTTTTACTTCTTTGGTTCAGTAAAATAAAAGAATAAACAATTTTTAAACTCTGCTACAGTAAGGGCTTCCTTGGTGGCTCAGACAGTAAAGCGTCTGCCTGCAATGTTGGAGACCTGGGTTCAGTCCCTGGGTCGGGAAGATACCCTGGAGAAGGAAATGGCAACCCACTCCATTACTCTTTCCTGGAAAATTCCATGGATGGAGGCGCCTGGTAGGCTACAGTCCATGGGGTCTCAAAGAGTCAGACATGACTGAGCTACTTCACTGGTTCACAGTAAGGAAGTACAGCATGTCAACTGTAATAAGGAATACTTAGTTGGAAGTAACAATATTTGTAATGAAACCTGGCTAAATATATATCTGTGACTAAGATTTCCATTAACAAGATGAAAAATCTGTAGAAATTGCCCTGGGTTTAATGATCACATAAATAATCCTGTTTCAATTGTTTGAGTCTTATATAATTTCATAATAAATGAGTTATGCAGCAGACAACTTTGTGCCTTTTGTTACTTTTACAATATTGATTTAGATAAAGATTATCCCCAGCAGAGTAATGGGAAAAGGCTCCTTGTGACTGCTGTTTTGTTTTTTATTAGATCTCAAACTGAAATGCCTACTTTATCTAAATCAGCTTCACACTTCTGAACATTGGCATCCATCAGTTGCTATTTACTTCACTTTGCTTGGTTATTGAGATGGCTGCATATCAGTGTTGTCCCTCATTTAAGTGACTACATTTAGAGCTAAAAAGACGATGCTACAGAGATAGATTCAAGATGGAAACTAGGATATGTAGCAATGAAGAGAAGTGTCTCCACTGAAGTTTGCATCTGAAGCTTCTTAGTGAAAGAAGTTGTGATGGAGGCTGGGGATAAGTCACCAAAAAATACTTTGACAATATGGTATGGAAACTTGTATCTAGTCACAAATGATTTAAAAATATCTTACTTCTAGTAGGAAAAAAAAAGGCTTTCTAGAGAAGTTTGAGAAACTGATGGAGCCCCTATCTATTCTTAACCCTGTCAAGTTTATAAAATGTGTGACTCTCAGCTAGTTTTTAATAAGCTGGGGAAATGTCTCCCTGAAGGCTATGTTACTTACTGGATAAGACTGAGCAGATTAATGCAGTGTTTCTCATGGTGTGGTCCAGAGAAGTCCTGCATTAGAATCATGAAATGTTTGATAAAAAAATGGAGATTCATGAGCTCTATCTGAGACCTACTAAATCAGAATCTCTGGGGAGGTCTGAGGATTCACTTTGAAGAAGATCTCAAGGTAATTCTGATGCAGTCTAAACTTTAAGCACTGCCAGTTAATATATATGTATAACAGTTTTCTGTTCTCTCTTGCCAGTCCTGGATAATATTGCTACTATTTACAGTTCTTCCCATTTATCTTCAGTCCTGTAAGGATGCACTAAAATACAGCTTCAAAGTGTGTCTGAGTCACTGCCTATTGTTCCTCTGTTTAACTACCTTCATCCACTGAGCAGATTGCCTTTGCTATTTATCCCAAGGACAAGGTTGCCTGGTGAAGCCTGGTGCAGTGTTGGTCTCTTGTGTTGTGCTGTGTTTAGTCTCCTAGTCGTGTCTGACTCTGCAACCCCATGGACTGTAGCCCACAAGGCACCTCTGTTTATGGGGATTCTCCAGAAGGAATACTGGAGTGGGTTGTCATGCCCTCCTCCAGGGGATCTTCCCAGCCCAGGGATTGAACCAATGTTCAATCTCCCACACTGTAGGTGGATTCTTTACCGAGTGAGCCACCAGGGAAGTCTCTTACCATCAGGACATTGTCTGTTCATGGGATGTGAATGTGATGCATAGGTCAGGCTATGAGACTGGTGGGACAGCGGAATATGTCCTTGAAGATGAATTTCCTTGGCAGATGCGGGACTCTGACAATCCAGTTGAACCTGAGTCTGTGTAGTCTGATGCCACATTAACACCTCATCATATCTTTTCATTCTGTGGAATGTTCTAGAATAGAAAGTGACTAACATGTTCTCAAAAACCAGTGCCCAGAAAAGTTACTTTAATGCTATTTACCTGTATTTTTCTTTGCAACAGGGAGAGCTAGATTTCTGTTTTGTTTTTTTTTTAAAAGAATGATTTAAAAGTCAGGTCATTATAAATAAATAAATTATTCTCGTGTCACTTGTGGTGAAGATGATGGTAAATTTGATGGGTGGGTATGAGCAATGTATCCATTTTAGAATCCCAAATCAGTTGAAGATACCCTACTCTTTCTTATCCACATGGTGACTGGGAATAATAACAGTATTTAACTAATTGAGTTATTTGGATTTATTGAGATAATTCATGTAAAGCAATGAGCACAGCACTTGATGTATAGCAATGGGCTCAATAATTAATTACAGTAACAGGTACCAGTCATTGAGCATCTACTATGTGACAGTTTGTTTTGAGTGCTTTACAATGAATCATTTGAGGAACCTGCCCAAAGCCAGGAAGCTTTAATGTAGCAGAAGGGTGATTTGAACCCAAGTATGTTCCTAATGTCTGCATTATCCTGCCACTTCCATAAGTGTGTTTATTTTTTCACGTTATACCAAGACACATTTCTCATGTGATGCATTGCTGCTTAGTTATATTTCAATTCATTTTTAAGGGCCAAATATCCTCCTTTGTTCACTCAATCATGGGATTCAGGCAAGATTCTTTTGGTATAAGTAATTATCAAAGAAGAGGGAGGAACTAGAAGAAGCAGGCAACTGAGGCTCATTTTATGTGTCACAATGGGAGATGGCCTGAAAATAAGGAAGACACTTAATGGAGGTGTCAGTGCAACTGATTTAGCTGGCTTAGAGTATTTTCCAGGCACCGGTCAAATTCTCTGGGAAGACTAGCCTCCTTCTCCACCAATCATATAATGCAGACTGCCCTTGCTATGAAGAAAAGAAAGCCTCTTACTTAATGTTTATATGGTATAAGCCCAATGCAATGAAGTTGATCTTGGTTGCATTCTCCTTCCTACCTCTGCCATCCAACCTAAGTGGGACTTTCCACTCTTATGGTACTTTGCTTAAAGGCTATCACCAGATGCAGCTGTGCATCTAAAATACTATCTGATCATGATCTCTGGAGTCAGACCTGGTTTTAAATCCTGGGTTGGCTATTTCCTGATGTCATCTACTAAGCCCTCTGTTCCTCAGCTTCACCTTGTACAATGGAGATAATGGCATCTGCCTCATAGGGTTTACATGAGGATGCAGTGAAAGAATTCATATAAAGTGCTTATCTGTCAAATACTGATTATCCTAAAAATATTAGCTACTATCAGATAAATTTCATTTTAATAGATTTAAAGCTTTGCAAAGACTGAAGAAAGGTGTTTATTACCCATACCACCTTGCACAGTACCTGGACCATAAAGCTAACACGTGAATAAATGATGAATAATCAGAAATAGTTGAGATGAAGTTTAGTTTTTGACCAGGCTAACTAACTGAGACTCTAAGAGTAGGATCTGGAGAAAGTTCCTCCACTCCTCCCACCTCACCCTATTTAATATCATCCCCAACTTGGAATCAAAAATGCACAGATACACATAACTAGAATCCTTTTGTTCCCTGCCCCCCTGCCTCAGTTCATCAAAGGGCAGGCTCATCTCTCATTTTGGAAGGAAACATTGTTTTCCTTCCAAAAGCCCTATTGCTGAAAACGAAGCAGAAATGGGTTTATTCCTGCCAGTAACTGGTGATTTTGAATAAACAGCACTTTAGGGATATGCCCTGAAGTGCAAGAGTCAGAGTGTCTCTAATTAAGTGCTCTCCTTTTTCTGGGAACAGGCCAAGGAGACCTAGTGGCAGCAGAGCCTGAGCGACTCCCCAAAGTTTCTTTGTTGATGCTTCTTTTAAGCAGAAACCCAGACCTGCCTCTAACCCTCCTCATTAGCTTCTTAAAAGTACTTCATGTAAAGCTTTGGTAAATAACCATAACAGCACCCCCTTTCTTTCACCACTACCTCATGCTCATCCTTCCTTTCCACCCACCCCCAGGGTGGGGGATGGAACTTTCCTGCATCTAAAGTCACATCGAGCCAGAAAGGATAAGCCATCTTTAAAAAGTCACAATGAAGCGTTGGTTACTTTTCCCTGTGGAGCTTGTATGTTAATGAAGGAAAGCATGTATCAAGTGATTAGTGTATATTTGGCCACTGTCAGTGACAGCTGGCAGCCTGACTGGCCTCTGATGCTTTGGGACATCAGGCAATTTACTTACTTCTCCCAGGCCTCCACTTTTTCATCTGTATGGTGAGAATAAAAATCTTTATCTTCTTCAGAGTGGTTTGGAGGGTGGGACAGTCATTGTGCTTAGCCCTGTGTTTAGCAAATTATATGCTCCAGGAGCGTAAGTATCATTCACAAATATTATTGTACCTAATCATCATAATACCCCCAAGAAAGGTATATTGGCTCCATTTTGAAGACCAGCAAACGGAGGCTTAGAAAGTTGAAGTCACTTGAATGGGGTAGAAGTTCTGGAGTCTGTGCCCAGGTCCCTTCTTTATACTGATTACTCTGCATGGGTGCGTGGTCTTTTTAGTCATGTTCAACTCTCTGCAACCATATGGACTCTAACCCACCAGGCTCCTCTGTCAATGGGATTCTCCATGCAAGAAAACTGGAATGGGTTTCCATGCCCTCCTCCTGGGGATCTTCCCAATCCAGGGATTGAACCCATGTCTCTCATGTCTCCCGCATTGGCAGACGTGTCCTTTACCACTAGCATCACCTGATTAGTATTTCTCTTTTAAGAGAAGGCCAGGCTCTATTGGAAGAAAAGACATCGCATTAATGTTTTAATTTGAGTCCAAGCCATGACTCAAAGTTAAGAGTTATTGACAAGGTCACTTCTCCCATTTAGACTTCAGTGTCCTTCCAACTGCAATCCAAGGATGGGAGTGGAAGCCATACCAGGGTCTTCTCACCCTCCATACCAATGGTGTTCCGGTATTTTGGACAGAGAGACCTTCTCTGATGCCTTCCTTGTATTGCTTTCCTTGGTCACATCATCAGGAAATGCAAATCTTACTGAGAAAAGAACACAGCCAAGACATTTGAATGTGCAAGCTTATGGCTCCCCTTAAGGAGAGATACCAGGAACACCATGCTGTGATAGCATTGAGAGGGAGCATGCAGAAACCTTGCAAGGATCCCCAGGTGGACTTTACTCTTTAGATAACAGGGAGTGGGGCTTTGGAAGATCAGTGAGAGAGCAGGTGGCTTTTAGGGAAGGTGAGAATGTTAGCTACAGTATTCACTCAAAAGTTAGTCATTGCCTCTTATGAGGGCTTCCCAGGTGGCTCTAGTGGTAAAGAATCTGCCTCCCAGTGCAGGAGATGTAAGAAACATGGCTTTGATTCCTGGGATGGGAAGATCCCTGGAAGAGGGCATGGTAACCCACTCCAGTATTCTTGCCTGGAGAATCCCATGAACAGAAGAACCTGGCAGCCTACAGTCCATGAAGAATCAGACACAACTGAAGTGACTTAGCATACATGCATGCCTCTTATGTGCCAGGCACAATGTTAAGTTCAAGGGATATCCCAGTGAACAAGATGGATAAAAATCTCTGCCTTCATAGGTAGGAGGTTGTATTCTAACAGGAGGAGATACTCTATAAATAGTTAGACAGATATACCTATCAAGTGGTGATGATGCTTTGGAGGAAAAGAGCACTTGTTCAAGGAGTAGTGATTCCAGGGGATGTTGTGGTTAACAAGGGCCTCTCTGTCTTGGGGCTTAAAAGCTAAGACCTAAAAAAAGTCGCTTATTCACAGAGCATTCTGGGAATAAGCATTATTAAAGGGAACAGCAAGGGCAAAGGCCTGAGCTTATGAGCCAAATAGTCTGTGGTAAACATCTGCACTTTATTCTTTGCCCCTGGGGTCAGGGGTGGTGGTTTAGTCACTAAGTCTTGTCTGACTCTTTTGCAACCCCAAGGACTGTTGCCCATCAGGCTCCTCTGCCCATGGGATTTCCCTGGCAAGAATACTGGAGTGGGTTGCCATTGCCTTCTCCAGGGGATCTTCCCAACCCAGGGATCCAATCTGCATCTCCTGCATTGCAGGCAGACTCCTACATTGCAGGTGAATTCTTTATTGACTGAGCTACAAGAGAATCTTCCAAACATCTGCACTGGGAAGAACAATTCAGGTCCAAAGGAACCCATCACTGTAACACCCAGACCTAGTGGACAGATCCTTATTCTAGCACTTTTCACTAGCATAGTACCTATACACAGTTCTCAGTCCAGGAACATCAATTTTATTTTCATAAAATTATATATATTTAAAATGTGCAATATGATATTTTGATATACATAGTGCAATGATTACTGCAGTCAAGCTAATTATCATATATGTGTCCTTATAGAGTAACCCTTTTTTGTCGTGATAGCACCAGAAATCTACTGTCTTAGCAAATTTTAAGTACACAATATAATATAATTAACTATAATCATCATGCTATGCATTAAATATCTGGAATTTATTCATCCTACATAACTGCAACTTCATATGCTTTGACCAACATCTGCCCCACCTCCCCACCCCTGGTAACTACAATTAGCTTCTGCAAACTCAACTTTCTTAGATTCCACATTTGAATGAGATCATGCAGTATTTGTCTTTCTGAGTCTAGCTTATTTTTCTTAACATAATGTCCTGTAGGTTCATCCATGTTGTCCCAAATGTCAGGATTACCTTCTTTCTCAAGGCAGAATGATATTCCTGTGTGTGTGTGTGTGTGTGTGTATCACAATTTCTTTATCCATTTATCCACTGACAGGCACTTGGGTTGTTTCCATATCTTGGCTGTTATGAGTAATGAACATGAAAGTGCAGGAAACTTTTCAAAGTACTGAATTCATTTACTTCATATATATATACTCAGTATATATTTCTAAATTAGGTGATAACTCTACTTTTAATTTTTTGAACAACCTTCATAATGTTTCCCCAATGATGGTACCAATTTACAGCACAAAAAATTACCCTTTCTCCTTATCCTTGCTAATATTTATCTTTTATTTTTTGATAATGGCTATACTAACAGGTGTGAAGTGGTATCTCATTAAGGTTTTGATTTGCATTTCCCTCATGATTAATGATGTTGAGCACCTGTTCATAACCTGCTGGCCACTTGTATGTCATGTTGGAAAAGTGTCTATTCAGGACCTATGCACATTTTTTAATCAAGTTATTTGCCTTTTTCTGCTATTGAGTTGCATGAGTTCCTCATATATTTTGGATATTAACCCTTTATTAGATATATTTTTAAGTTATATTTTTAAAAGGTGAACATTTATAGCTCACAAGTCAACAGGGTGACATTTCCACCCAGAATTAGATATATAGTTTGCAAATACTTTTCGCATCCCATAAGTTGCCTTTTTATTTTGTTGACTTCTTTTTTTATTACCCAGAAGATTTTCAGATTGATGTAGTTACACTTATTTATTTTTGCTTTTATGGCCAAGATATCAATTTTAATTGTGAACATAAAAAAGTAATCATTGAATTTTATTTATAGGGCAAATTGAAGGGCTGCACTGAGTTACCTAGGGCAGAAAAACAAAGAAAAACCCCATCTGGAGACCACAGGTTATGTGTGTTTAAGTAAGTGATAAGAATCCTGTGAATGAGCAGGAAGGAAGCGCCATGGATTCAGTTAACTACTAGTTTGAAAACTTCTCATGTTGCAAAGTTATAGGGATTAATGGATTAGTTAGAATGCCACAAAACATTTTGGGAGGATCATTTTGGGTGTAACATTCATTCCTAGGCTGATAAGTACTTGTGCCAATGCTTGGCTTTTTAATTCATTTAAAACTGTGTGGAATAATGAGAAGAAATAAGGGACTTAGGGTTGAACAAATCAGAGTTTGAATCTTGGTCCCATCACTCAACAGCAGCATGACCTTGAGCCTGTTATTTAAATTTTAGGAGGTGCAGTGTTCCTCTGTAAATTTCCTCTGATTATATCTGTTTTCAGAGTGACTAACAGGGAAAAGCAGAACACATAAAGCATCTGGTATGTGGTAATTACATAATTAGTAGTGACTATTGTTATCCAACAAGTACCTATACTGCACATCAATGAAGTATGATTTGCCCTCCGTGGAGGCATGTGGGGAGCTTAAAGATAAAAAAGAAATGATTTATGCCTTCCAGAAACTTACCCTTAATTTGTGAAGATGTTCACCCAAGTGGCTATAATATACTGTAAGACAGAAAAAAAAAAAGTACTACAAAAACACAAAAAAAGGGATAGAGTTGTTTCAGTTCTGCTTGGAGAAGTTTCATGGAAAAGTTTTATGAGCCTGACAGGCTGAGTTGGTGTGGAAAGGATTTTCAAAATACATGCTTTTTTTTTTTTTTTTTTTTTTTAACGAAGTCTATATGATGGAGAAGCACAGAATGAGTTTGGAGGAAGGAAGCTGAGCTGTCAGGTATAGTGAATAAACAGAAGGCTAACGAGATACAATCCTCAAGCTGGTACCAGATCATGTAGAAACCAAGATGGTGCTCCAAGGAGCATAGACTTTATTCAGTAGGCAGATGGGGAGCCATGGAAGGTTTGGAGCTTCCCATGTAGCTCAGCAGTAAAAACCCTGCCTGCCAATGAAGAAGACATAATGAGATGTGAGTTTGATTCCTGAGTCTGGAAGATCCCCTGAGGAAGGTAATAAGTAACTGACTCCAATATTCTTACCTGGAGAATCCCATGAACAGAGAAGCCTGACAGGCTACTGATCATGGGCTCTCAAAGAGTCAGGCCCAACTGAAGTGACTTAGCACACACACACACATATGATAAGATGAGCGTTGTATCTCAGGGTAATTTCCCTGCCAGCTCTGAGTGGTATGCATAAGCATGGAGAGACGTGTAATAAAAACAAGAGCTAGTAGTGACTGAGCTCTTAATCTGTCCTAACAGTATTACTCATTAATTCCCTCAAAGGTCCAATGAACTAAGTGCTATTACCATGTCCCCTTTTACAGATGAGGATATTAAAGCATGGAGATGTTAAGTAACTTTCCCAAGATCACACAGCTAGTAAGTAGTCAGACCTGAATACAGAAAGTCAGGCTCTGGAGTCCCTCCTCCAAATCATTTTGCTCTATTTCTTCAAAAGCTACCCTGCCCTGCCTTTGCCTGATGTTTCCTCTTCCTTCTTGCTCCTAAGTTTGCTCACCTCTGAAACAGGAGACTTGAATTTTGCTTATGAGATGCTTTCTAACTCTTGTTTTTTTTGTTTTTTTTTTTTTTAATTCTGTATTTTAATGTGAGCTTGATCTATTTGGTCAGTAATAGGGGAGACACAAACGTGAAATGGTTGTGTAAGTTAGAGACAGAAACTCCAAAAAATTTTGTTTCTGATTGACTGTTCTTAAACTTTCTCTGGCTCCAGATTTACTCAAATCAATTAAAAACATACAAACAAGCATAGAAAGTACACAATGAAAGAATATACCTAACTATATATTTTGGTGTTTTGAACGGCAATGAGCTAATGCATAAGGTAACTCTAAACTCTAAGATTTACAAATATTAAGAATACTTACTAGTTTATCATACCCATGCTTTGAAACGATGTGATGATTACCACTCAAACCGGAATATTAGTTCACAATGACTCACACAGAGCTCCAGGATAAGGCAACTCACTGAAAAAATAAAGTCAATATTGCACGAGAGTCCCTTAAGCCTCATTTCTCTCTGCGCTCAGCTAGTTGGGACAAAATACACACTTCGCTTTTCCTGACTTGTAAACAGGCTTTCTGAAGCAGCTGAATCTAAGCTGTCACTTCGCCTTTCGGCATTTTCAGATTGTTCTTATTTCAAATTCGATGCTCTGGTCCCTGTCTGCAGCGGGAGTCCAGCCCCTGGTTAGTTTCCGTTTCCAAGGCAACTGACCAGCCCAACAAAGCCACTGGCGGCAGCGGCGGCGCGGGGCGCGCTGGTCCCGGGGCTGCGGAGCCATCACTGCCGGGCGTCCTGTTTTCTGGGGACCTTCCTGGTAACCTCCCGAGTCTTCGATTGATCTGCGCCTTACTTCATGCGTGGCTGTCTTTCTGTGTAAGAGTGATAAAGAGGAAGCCGATAATTCCGACAGGCCCGACTTTATCCGGCTGCCACTTCTGGCCTCTGCTACAGTAGACAGGATGAATGCATTTTCTCTCATTCACGCCCTCTCTCCATCTCGTCGTCTCCTTGCGCTCTCTCTCCCTCTCTCTCTCCCTCTCTCTCTAGCTCTCCTCCTCCCCTTCTCTGGCAGTAGCCTTCTTAATGTAGTTTAATGGCTTTACAAAGAGAGCCAGGCAGAGGAGCACTTTCCAGTAGCTGTGGTCGGACCATGACCTAGCTGACCATGAACTTGGAAGGGCTTGAGATGATAGCAGTTCTGATCGTCATTGTGCTTTTTGTTAAATTATTGGAACAGTTTGGGCTGATTGAAGCAGGTTTAGAAGGTAAGGGAGTGCTTTTTAGTGACTTCTAAAAATTCTCTGTTTTGCAATAAAAATTTCTTGAGGGAGCGTAAGAGGCACCTGGAATGAGATCAGAGAAATGTTACTCCGGGGTGGACTTCAGGAGAGGTGGGTTTTTCAGGGTAGGAAAGATTAATAAAATAAACTTTTTTGGTAAGTTTCAGTAACGTTTTCAGAGCAAAAGAACGTTAAAACTATGAGAAACACTTTGAGTCCGAATGTTAGCACTTAAACTGAGATAAAATGTTTATAACCGGTATATCTGCTTGTATTGAGAGCATTTAGTCCATATTGATGTTATTTCACTTTATCTAATATCCCCTTTTATTGTATAAGCAAATTTTATTTGGATATATTGTGTGGTCCACTTGTTTCTTGCTGTGTAAATGCATTCATCAAATGGAGATGGTTATACATTGATTATAATTTCTTACGGTTTAAGTTTGGAGCCTAAGAATGACAAGGTTTTTATAAGGTTGTCTCAAGCAGTATTTATAACATTACCTATTTTACATCCCAACGGAGACTCTAAGGGGCAGAGTCCCCAACTCATATGACAGACTTTAACATAGATTCCGAAGAGCCAATTGTTTTCCAAGTGTTGCTGTTTATGTTCATCAGACGCTCATTCCCCTATTTTCCTTAACAATCGACTCGTTGCTTTAAAAAACTAAGGTGTGTACTTGCCTGCATCTTTTCCTTAATTTGATGTTTCTTTGAGAATCCGAGTAAATTCAGATTATTATTTGCTTACTGTGCAGAACACACAGAATTTTTTGCATACAGCCAGTTATTGTTTCTATAAAGTTGTCAGAGCAATTTTTAAAAGCATCCCTAGGTGACGGTTGACGTATTTGTGCTTGATATGCTTTTTGCTTCAAATTTTAAACTCGAATAAAAAATGCAGGTATTTGTAAATGTATTTACATTCATAACTAATCCAGTCCCCCAGAGAATGACTGCCACATGTGACATAAATAAAGCTGCCTTGACAAACAGCAAACGTCAAATTATAGCAAGTGTGTCACTCTGATGTAGGTTACAGAAGCCTACATCTGTAACTGCTTGTGGGGGGAGATGGTATAAAGCAGGGATTGCTACGGAGATTTTAAAGTTTACGGAATGCTTTTTGAAAGCCCTCTCTGGTGGCAATATTTACCATTTGAAGAAGAGGATAAAACCGTAAAATCTGGAAGTAGTAACTGCTGTTTAAAATTGACTTTGCCTTATGCATTGTTGTGACACCAATAACTTGGTTTGGCTTCTCTGCCTTTTGGTGTGTGTTATTTTCCTGGCAAATGTGATTGGGACCTCCCATTTTAATGCCCTGGTTTTTATTCTCTCTAAGACTGACAGTTCCTTAGAGTAGTGCCAGTATTTCTAGCTCTGTTGAGGTACTTTCTTTTTTATCTGATTTCATGGATGATTTGTGGTCATTCTTAAAACACTTTTTTTTGAGAGCTGTTACTCGGCATTTTGTGATGATACCTCTCTAGGACTGCTTTTGTTTCAGGAGTACAAACCAGATGATAACATGCATTTCCTTCCGCTAAGGACTGCTACCCTTTATGAAACTGTTTCCCTATTCTTTGTTATATTTCAAACTGTACTAATTTGTATAAACAGTTTCAATCTTGTATTTTATAGTTTACAATATCAGCATTTTCCAGAGCAACATTGTACTAATACTGTGGAGAGAATGTGCTTTCTCATAAACTTCAACGTAAGCCCATATCTTCATTCCAGATTTTAGAAAGTATTTTGAGATAGTAAAATGTTAATGACCATATCAAGGCAGATTATACTCAATATGTATAAGTTGACCGAGAAAGAGAGCAGTAGTGCTTTCCATTGTGAAGTTTAAGACTTATCTCCAAAGTCAAAGCTAGAGTCAGAAAACCTTCAACAGTATTTAAGTTGGCCGCATAGTTTGCTTACTGGAGATATAGAACAAATAAACACACTAATATGCTATATTTCATTGTATATAGTTTGAATATGTAGCTCCGAATGTGCACACTTTTAAGTTACAACCTAGTTTTAGTGAATAAAAAGGATCAACAGCATTTAAAATAGTATCTTCATAGATTTTTCTAAAGCTGTTTTCAAAGCAAACACTGATGCTCATTTCATTTTCAAACAAGAGTTCTCTTTCTCCCCATCATTTAACATATCTAAGCCGGGGATAATGATTCCTTCACCTTTCTTATTCCTGTCTGCTCAAGTGACCTAGTAAAGAAATTTGAATATTAGACAGAAAAATTTGAACTTGGGTTAAACCCCTATGAGGATGATTTTGAAATTTCTTTTTCCCTAAGCAATTAAACCTTTTCATCTAAACTTACAAATGTTTTATAGTGTAGTCATCATCCGGAATG
Organism: Bos grunniens; assembly: GCF_055505025.1. NCBI lineage: Eukaryota > Metazoa > Chordata > Mammalia > Artiodactyla > Bovidae > Bos > Bos grunniens. Next base: position 77,669,209 of record NC_141170.1, read on the forward strand.
TAGTTTTTTGTTTTATTGTATATGCAGTATGCAGTATGTTCTCAAGGGCATGTGCAATACTGTGTTTGCATAATGTAGTTATCTTGCTCTCAGTATGTATGGGAAAAAATGTACTTCAAAATAAATTGATAACATTAAAATATGAAATATTTGTATTTGCTTATCTTTGAGTACTTTGAGCTCCCTTTCTTTGCACAAGCCTGTAGAATGGGTCCAGGATGTCCTGGGTCCTCCTCTTCCAGTCTATGGATGATATGCAGAAACACATATACACATAGATCCATGGCATGTGCTAAATTGCTTCAACCATGTCCAACTCTTTGTGACCCTATAGACTGTAGCCCGCTGGGTTCCTCTGTCCTTGGGATTCTACAAGCAAGAATACTGGAGTGGGTTGCCATTTCCTACTCCAGGGGATCTTCCTGACCCCGGGATTGAACCCACATCACTTTCATCTCCTGCATGGCATGTATTTATAAATAAAAAAGTGGCATTTAGCAGGTAAGGTTCTTTGGCAAGAGAAAATGAAACAGTAGTAGGACTACAGACTTGTACTTCCATTTTGCCACTCCCTTGCTTTCTAAATTTGGGTAAGCCACTTTACCTCTTCAGTTGTCTAAAATGAAAAAATTGGACTTGATAATCTACACGGGAATTTCCATTTCAAAAGTTCTATAAGTCTGTCAGGTAATCCAGATTCAATCATTTATATAGCATGTATTCTTTCTTAGGAAATGGGTATTAATGTCCCACTTTGGGACTGACAGACAGTGCTGCTACTCGGCTCATCTTTCCTTCTCTTCCATAGTGGGCTAATTCATCAAACCTCAAGGAGATTTTCGTTGCATTTCAGGAGAAGAGAGAAATGTCCTTCCCTGTAGCTTTAGAATTTGACATTTGGGGCTGCTATTTTAGGCATCCTTGTGATAGAGTTTCTCAAAACTTATATGGGTTTGCAACAACAGATAAATACATCATGTTATAATTTATTAATGTTTCATAGTCCGGTTCTTTTTCTTTTTTTTGCAATTCAAAGTTCAGTGTTTCTTTTTTTAAAAAAAGAAATATTAATACCAGGTGAGTATGCAAGCATAGGGTTGGAAAGAATTGGACATGACTGAAGTAATTGAGCACGAGCACGAGCAGGGTGCATGCAAATAATATTTTTACCTTGAGCAAAGTTTTGAGGATAACACACATGGCCAGGGTTTTGAATTCACAGGTTCTCTCTACATAGTGAGGAATTTGGGAAGCTCAAGAGTTATGCTGGTCTGTAATATTCCTAAAACCTCACAAGAGTAAATTATCTATTTTCCAGCTATAAAAATGAAAGTGGTTTTCTGTTAACAGGTTCCAAGGAGAAATTGAATCAAAATTTCAATGGCAAAGCTATTTCATTATCTCAGTATGCAACACTGGGCTGTGAAAATATCCACTTTTCACACAAATATGTATTAAATCATGTTGAAGTAGTTACTGAATTAAGAAAGAATCATCCTTCTTCCTACTACTAACCTTGATAAAAGGCAAAATTTTACAAAAGTGCAATAACACACATGACTTGAAAAACAGTATCTTTTATTTATAATCCTGTTCATAAAAAGACAAAAAGGAAACCAACTGCTAAGCCCTTTGTAGAGTATGCACTAGGATTTCTTTAGCACTTCTGGTGCTCACTTTATTTAGCAGATATCTATGATACTGTAATACAGCTTTCCCATGAGAGCTAAACAAGACTTTAGCCATATACTCAAACATGAATGTTCAGAACCCAACTTCTTAATTTTCCTTTGTTGTTGACAGAAGTGTAGGTTTGCTGGGTCTGTCAATAAATTGGGCCAGTTGGAAAACTCTACTGACTTTGTGACCATTCTGTGATCTTTAATGAGGACTTGATAGGGAAGGACCTATAATTTCTATCTCAAATAGCTTAATTGAAATTTACAAAGCAGACTCTTTTAAAATTCTCTTAGCATTTTTGCTTCTCCAAATGCAATAGAATGTTAAAGCTGTGTGTATTTGAACTATCAGAAAGGTCTTTCTAAACTGAAATGTTTAAGAAAGATAAAATCATTTATGGAGATATTAGAAAGTGTAAATAATTTTTTTATCTAGGAGTGGAATAAAGAGAATACTTAGACAATTTGATCTTATTTAGGATCTTTTATAGTTAATATTTCAAAAACATTAATGTCTACAAAGGGACTATTAGAAGAAGAGATTTATTATGTTCAGAGATTTCTCAGAGGATATAGAATTATTTTGCTTGGATTCTAATCACTGTTTCACCTCTTAATAGTCATTTGATTCTGGGATATTACTTTACGTCTATAATCCATATTTTATCCATACAATGAAATAATGATAAATGATGTTAATATCTTACTTATTAAGGGTTACCAAAGTGCAAGGCCTGTGTTGGACATAGTATACTATTAAGCTGTGTACTAAAGTGTTCTATAGTTTAGCATATAAATAGTATCACTATTAGTATACTAACAATCTTATTTAATCCTCACACTAGGCCTGAGGTAGGTAATAGTCTTATTTAATCTTTACCCTGGTCCTGTTCTCGGTTTAAAGATGAAAAAATAGAGCTTCAGAGACTAACTTGGCTCAAGGTTACTCAGCCAGTAGGTCATAGAGCTGGAATTCAAACTCAGGCCATCAGGTTCTATATCCTATTCTATAATTTTCATCTCCCAGACATTACAGCATGATGCAATGGCAAATATTTGGTGAAGAGGAGAAAGTGTTAAGTCAAGTATCCACTAACTCTTTCTATAAGACTTTTTGGACCACATTCTCTGTGTGAGACACTCTCAATCACTAACATTGTTTAATAATCAAAAATATTTGTACTGACATGCTGTCTATACTATTCTAAGTACAGCAGAGAGAAGAGTATAAATCCTCTATCTTATAAACTAGGCAAAATGTTTTACTGTAAATGAATCTGCATTAAATTTCAGTCAAATCAAAGATAGTCTTCAGGTGAACTCTGGGATAAAAATTAAGAAAGTAGATATATGTGTTCATCCTCAGACAGAGCCCCATTTCTGTCTAGTTTGTCTGAAGGTGACAGGTGGGAAATCTGGAAATAGATGGGACAGAGGAGGGGTGGTGAGGGAGAAAACTGTATATCTGGTGTTATAGTATAGAGATGAAACTCTGAATCCAAGAAGGGTTCTTTTTGTTTGTTTTATTTTGTCTTTATAAAGGGGTCTAAGAATTGGAGCATAGACAAAGGTAGTAAGATGATCCACACTAGAATTTTGGATCGAGTGCATCTAGCATTGATTTCTAGTGTAGCACAAGCTTCAGTGAGGTTTTAGGCTTGATAAGATGGTCATCAACAAAAATACATACTCCAGCCTTTATCAGAAGGTGTAAAGCATGAAGGAACCCAAATAGTTCTAGCTATGTGGATCAGAGTTCAAGGGAAAGAAGAAAGCTTAACTGAGTTGAGAATTCACTGTTGGACAAACAGGGTGAGAGGAGTATTACATATTCTGTGCCCTGAATTATCTTATCAACCAATTGAGATTGTAGGTGTTATTTCTGTTTTGCAGATGGAAGAAAATGGAGATTCAGAGTGATTAATAATTTGCTCAAGGTCACAGAGGAATAAGGAAGGAACCTGGATTAGTTCCAATACCTTCATAGTGGCATTGATCCAAATGACATTCAAAATGACTATAGAAGATAAATATTTAGAAATGAGATAAAGTTTACACAGATAAAGGCCATAACATAAAGTAAATCTCCTTACAACTATGCCTAAAAATAGTTGCTTTTTAAGCACTTGACTTTTATCTTTTGTTTTAGTTCTACTTTGTAGAGGCATTCTACGTAAAATCACAGCTATGATAATGAACAAAAAGAAAATGAGGAAGAGGGAAAAAGAAGGAAAGATACATCTGTAAATCACGTAATTGAAGCTCTGATTTATCAAGGCTTCATAAAATGGGAAATCCTTTAGAAATTACCAATTCCAAATCAATCATTTCATAGTTGAACAAACTGAGTCCCAGAAAGAGTAAATTACTTACTCAATGACTTGATCTTGACACTGTTCTCTGCAGAGAAAAAATCTAATTTATTGTGCCCAGACAATAAACTTCAAACATAATCTAAGTTCTGGCAAATATTTATCTAAATTATAGCACTCCTTAAATATTTTGCTGCTGGACCAATCACTCTAAAGTTCAAGAATTCTAAGATGTAGATGATGAAATCTGTTTACAAAATATCCTCAGGCTGAGGGACTTGTGCATAAATTGATATGGTTTCCACCTTGATGACTTGTCTGCATATTAGTGGTAGAGAGTCATTACCCCCTGGCAGCCATTCAGTGGTGCCAATGGATGGATATTTGGAAGGTCCAGGATTAGTAGCCAGTGGATACATTTACAAATCACAAGGGTATTTATCCTAATTGTTCATCACACTGATTATTAATAGCAAGAAGCACCTTGTTCATTACTTGCATCATCTCACAGAGGCCTACCTTGACCTCTCTGTTTGAAATTTACCCCCACTGTCCAGGCTGTTGGAAGCAATTATTCGAAAAGCATTGAACATCATCAAGATGAATCTCATTGCTAAAAATACACCAATCGTATGGATCAGTTCTTACAGAGAGGACATAGCATATAGATGCTAAGAATACCCTCTAAGCCAAAGTAACTGGACAACAATCAAATCCTATATGTAATATGTATTAGTTGTATGACTCTGGATAAGCACCCCAGTCTTCTGTGCCTCAGTTTCTTTATATCTTAAATAGGAATAATCCTAGTACCTGCCACCTTCGTTTGTTGTACAGATTGAAATGAGTTAGTATTTATGTTTGCTTAGAGCCAGCTCTAGAATATCATAAATAATTTCTGTGTTTTGCCATTATGGTTAGGCACCATCATCTTTCTTTCTTAAAAAAAGGAGGCCACCACTCAATATCTGAAATAAAAACTGAATTTATTGCTTGCTAAGCAAGTGGGAGCTGAGCTTCTAGGATACAGTTGTTCAGAGGAAAACACTGCTAATGTTTTATGCAATTTGAGGCTTTCCAAAGAGTGGTTACTATTAATGGGAAGTTGTCATTGAACAATTGGGTTGGGTTTAAAACTGGTTCTGTGGCTACTTGTTACTATATTCGAAAAATGATCATTCATTTCCCTTTGTGAATCTACAGTACAGGAACTTTTTATTTTCACAGTGAACAACATTGAGGATTATTTGTTGAGCACCTCCCAAATATCAGCCACTGTTCTAGACACTGGAGATTCAGACTTAAGGAAAGCAACAAAACCTTTGCTCTTGTAAGCTGATATGCTAAATTTTGAGATGAAAATACTATAAATGCCACAGAAATGTATGGGAGACAGAGTAGTTGTAGTATCATTCATTCATTCACTAAATATGTGTCTCTACTATGTTTCACACACAGTTCTAGGCACAGTAATGAGTGCAGTCCAAGTCCTTGTGGAATTTACATCCTATCAGGGAGGCAAGACAAAAAGCTATAGTAACAAAGGAATATATAATCTGATATTTAATAGAGGCAGACACAAAATACAACAAGAGGAGAGAATCAGGGATGTTATAATAGAGTGATCAGAAAAGGCCTTTCTGAAGAAGTGACTTCTGCCAATACTTTTTAAGAAATGAGTGTGTATAACATTGTAAAGTCTGGAACAAGAGAATTCCAAGCAAAGTGATAAGAAAGTACAAGGGCCTTTGGTTGAAAGTTTGTTTCTTGTGTCCAACGAACAGAGGGAGGCTGGTGGAAGTGGAGCAGAGTAAGCTGGAAGGGTGATGGTAATAGCAGAGGGATGGTCAAGGGCACACCTTCCAGGATCATAGCCACAACTTTGGGTTTTGTTCTTTGTATACTTGAAAGCCACTAAAAGATTAGACTAGGAAGTCTCTTTTTATTATTTAGTCGCTAAGTTGTGTCTGACTTTTTGCAACCCCATGGATTATAGCCAACCAGTCTCCTCTATCCGTGAGATTTCCTAGGTAAGAATGCTGGAGTGAGTTGCCATTTCCTTCTCTAGGGGATCTTCCTGACCCAGGGGTCAAACCCATGTGTCCTGCATTGGGAGGTGAATTCTCTGCTGGAAGTCTCTATGAATCCCATATTCCAGATTCTTTTATTGGCTCTGATATCATTTTTCATACCATGTCTGCCTGCTCCAGTCTCAGCAAGGGCAGACACATCTTTGCCTTACCCTGGACAACCACCAGGACATTGACTCATTACCTTTTGCCAGACCTCCCTTACATGGAAGAATTCCCTCTACTTCCCATGACCCATCTTTAGCATGTGTTCAGGCCTCAATATTAATTTCCCTTTGCTAAGCTAGATCTACCATTCTACTAGCCCAAGAGGGTTAGTAGGTAAGCAGGTCTAGTCTTCCTTTCTCCTTACCAGGCTACTTCAAAATCCTAGGATACAAAGCCTGCTCTTAATTGTATCTACAGGAGCAATGTAAACTGTCTTAGTAAGACTTTACTAGAGAAGATATTTTAAAAATTTAATAATATTTCCTGAGCACCTACTATAGTGAAAGTATTAAGACAGTGGAGGCAAAGAGGAGAATTTCACAAAAAGGAAAGCCGTGTTGTTATCCTTTGAGTAACTCCTCCTCCCCCACATATTAACTCCAAAGATAAATATTCAAATTGGGCATGTTCCAAGTTGAGATGAGAATAATATACCAGATATTTGTACTAATAGCATTATTTTGGAGCTAACAAGAAATAAAGAGACTTTAGTCCCACCCCCTCATTTTATGACAAAATTGAAGCCCAGGAAGGTTAATTGACTTGTTAAAATTTATAAAACTAACCGGTAGCAGTAGATACCATAATAAGTACACCATCTATGACGGTGTGATAAATTACATTCTGAGTGAGAAGCTAATAATTTTACATTTCATAGTATCTAATTTTTACAGAACCCTGTAAGAATAATTGTATTAGCCACAACTGTAGGAATTCTGGCTCCTTATTTACTTAATATGAGTATTTTTTTTATATTGCTATTTTCTAGTGTTTAGGCTTATGCTCAGGAAGATAGGGGGTAGGAGGAGGTCTCTGGTGCACAGGCAGAAACAAAGCTCATTAAAAAACTAATGAATTATGCCAAAATATGACCCACAGTGGTGAAGACATCAAATGAATACGGAAGTAAGGCCTCAAGCAGGGAGGTCCCAGAGCTGGTGAGCAAAAAGGTACCATCACATGCTAGTAACACCATAACACCTGAATAAGAAATTTGTTGAGTCTATGCCAGGCACCGCAGTCAGCATTGTCTATGAATTAGACTTGTTGACAATTTTTATGAACCAGTTATATAACTGAAGATTAAAGAAATGAGAAAGTATATGCTCTGGAAGTTTCAGTCACTTGGAGGTACATAGAGGTGGTCTAGCTGGGATTAAAATTCATACCATTGACATTGAAACCATCATGTTCCCACCCTGTCTGCTTCTCAAGTAGGGCTGAGTCATGGTCAGGATTATTTATTTGAGGTAAATAAAGGTTAAACTGCAAATTCCCTTGAGTGTGGACCTCCTCCGATTCCCATTCAAAATAAATGTTAACTTCCACACCAAATCTTGTATAGGTGTTTTTTCCCTCTTTTTTTTTTAAACAGGTTCTTATATTCCAAATCAGGTTTCCCAGGTGGTTCTAGTCGTAAAGAACCCATCTGCCAATGCAGGAGACATAGAGACAAAGGTTCGATCATTGGGTCAGGAAGATCCCATGGAGGAGGGCATGGCAACCCCTACAGTATTCTTGCCTGGAGGATCCCATGGACTGAGGAGCCTAGCAGGCTACAGTCCATGGGGTTGACATGGCTGAAACGACCTAGCACATATTTCAAATTATATAAGATTCAGGCCTGACTTAACCAAGATCTGTTCCTACTGTGAGCTTAGAAAATCTTGCATTTTTTGGCATTGTGAAGTCTATGGCTGGGGACACAGAAATCAAGGTCTATCCTCCAATACAGAAAGCTGGATACAAAGTTCCCATTAGGGATCCCCATTTGTTTTTGTTGTTCAGTCACTCAGTCATGTCCAACTCTTTGTGACCCCATGGACTGCAGCATGCCAGGCTTCCCTGTCCATCACCATCTCCTGGAGTATTCTCAAACTCATGTCCATTGAGCCAGTCATGCCATCCAACCATCTCATCCTCTGTCTTCCCCTTCTCCTCCTGCCTTCAATCTTTCCCAGCATCAGGGTCTTTTCTAATGAGCTGGCTCTTCACATCAGGTGGCCAAAGTATTGGAGCTTCAGCAGTCCTTCCAATGAATATTAAGGGTTGATTTCCTTTTGGATTGACTGGTTTGACCTCCTTGCAGTCCAAAGGACTCTCAAGAGTCCTCTCCAGCACCACAGTTCAAAAGCATCAGTTCTTCAGTGCTTGGTATTCTTTATGGCCCAGCTCTCACATCTGTACATGACTATTGGAATAAATGTGGCCATTTATTGTACATACAGTGTAAAATCCAGGTAGGACAAAGACTGAGAAAATGAGGCATGGGTGAACATAAATAATGAATTTATCATTTATTTATAATTTGTTTTATTTATGATTACCTATTACAGCTGTATGCTATAAATTTGGAGCACCACCATAGAAATCTTTGTGTTCACCTTTTCCCTTGTCTTCGTCTATGACAGATGAACGTTTCCATGTTCATGGGTATTTATTCATCATACATACTTTCATTTAACCTATACTTAACCAAAGTTTTACTGTATGCTGTTCTAGGGGCTATACAAGGACAAAAACACTGAGGTCCCTGCTGTTACAGAGGAGTTGGCCTTGGTTGCAGTGGAGACTTTCTCTCCCTGTATTATAAGCTACAGATGGCAGAGGATACCAGTGTAAATGTTGGTACATTCATAACAGGAAGTTGAGAGACACCATGTGTGATTGCTCTCTTCTTCTGTTACTATGAAATGGAGGTGAAAAGCATTTGTGGAGTAGGGAGTAATGGATGTTTTAAAGAGAGAGAAAGTACAGTTTAGCCTTTTTAGAACTTGGGGGAGTGAATTTACTGAGCAAATGTGAGACCATTGCTAGGCACCGCTTTAGTGCCCATTTGAGGTATGGGATCATCATTTTAAAAGAGTCGGCAGTCCAGGTTCGATGCACGATACTGGATGCTTGGGGCTGGTGCACTGGGACAACCCAGAGGGATGGTATGGGGAGGGAGGAGGGAGGAGGGTTCAGGATGGGGAACACATGTATACCTGTGGCAGATTCATTTTGATATATGGCAAAACCAATACAATATTGTAAAGTTAAATAAAATAAAATAAAAAATACTAAACTAAAAAACAAAAACAAAAATAAATATATCTAATCTTTAAAAAATAAAAAATAAATAAAATAAAAGAAGACTCTCCCTGACTGGGATAAAGTAAGCACTTTCTTAAGTACATTACTGCTAGATCATTCTTTCCAGAAATATTCAAAGAGAAGGGAAAAATTGGGTAGGAAGTTGGAAGAATGAGAAAAGTAGCTGGGAAATATTAGAGAGAATATGGTTAATACAACCTCCAAATATGCAAAAACAGATATAGTGACTCAGACTATAGAGGTCCAACTACAGAAGATTTGACATGGAACTAGGTGGGCATTATGTCCTCCAGCTGTGTGATGAGGCAGGGATCAGTGATTGAAAATTTTATTTCTCAATTCTGTATCTAGTTGTTATTAATCTGTATCTAGTAGTTACTAATCAATTCCTAGCAGTTACTAATCAATACCTGCTGCTGCTGCTGCTGCTAAGTCACTTCAGTTGTGTCTGACTCTGTGCAACCCCATGGACTGAAGCCTACCAGGCTCCTCCATCTATGGGATTTTCCAGGCAAGAGTACTGGAGTGGGGTGCCATTGCCTTCTCCAAATCAATACCTAGTAGTTACTAATCTGTGACCTGTCTTCAAAACTGTGATTCAAGGACTATTTAAAACAATGAGGTATGCAATTTTGTATGTCTCTCCACATGTACAAACTTGTGTGCAAATATGTATTTGTATAAGCATACATTAGACTCATGAGGGCCCACACTTAGATACATCACATGCACATAGTCTCCAGCAACATAAACGATGAACTTCATCAGTTAATTTGATAAACTCTTTGTCAGTTTAAAGAACCTGATTCTTAATTCTTTTGCATCAAGATCTGTGAAGATTCTTTGGGAGGTGAACTTATATTTAACCATATATGTAAGAACAAAGGCACAGTGCAAAGAGCACTGGAGAGAGAATGAAATTTGACTGTGGGTTGAATGATGCTAAAGCTGAAACTCCAGTACTTTGGCCACCTCATGAGAAGAGTTGACTCATTGGAAAAGACTCTGATGCTGGGAGGAACTGGGGGCAGGAGGAGAAGGGGACGACAGAGGATGAGATGGCTGGATGGCATCACCGACTCCATGGTTGTGAGTCTGAGTGAACTCCGGGAGTTGGTGATGGACAGGGAGGCCTGGTGTGTTGCGAGTCATGGTGTCGCAAAGAGTCAGACACGACTGAGCGACTGGACTGACTGACTGACTGAAGCGGAATATGCTATATGTCTGGATTAAAACCATTCTGACTGCAATCTGTACTCTAGCTATGTGATCTCAGGAAAATTATTTAAGCTTCCTGATCCTCCATGTATTCTATAAAATTCTCTACTGCATCTAGCTCACAGAATACTATCTGAAAGCAAAACATTTTTAATGGACATAAAGTGCTTGGAATGACTAGTTCTGACAGCTAATAAGTGTCCAATATGTATGTGTTCTTAGCTTTCCTGGTTCTTGCTCATCAGATCTTACACCTCCCTCCTTGAAGAAAGGCCCTATCTTGTGGTTTCCTGGATGCCTCTTCTGGGTCCAACCTGCTGCCCTTCTTAAGCTTGGATTCCTTCCTGATCAGTGTCATCTCTCCTGGCCATGCTTCAATTCTGAATTCATTCAGTTTGGGCAAGAGCCCTATTTCATTTTCATACTGATCAATCCCTGCGTTTGCCTAGCATATGTCCTCTGAGACTGTCAAATACCACTGTGTTGAAAAGGTGTTTAGAATATATTTCCTAAGTTAAAAGAACAAGTTTCAAAGCAGTATGCAAAATGATGATCCCATTTTAAAAAGTACACACAGAGTGCAGAGAGAACAAACACCAGCATTTTTCACTTCTCCTTTGAACTTGTCCATTTTCGGCATGTGTTTATACAACATCTTAGAGGTTACTTTTAAAAGGAAAAGAATATTAATATGAAATGCACAGTATTTTTTCCAATAGGAGAAAATGCAGTACCCATTGAAACATAGTCATTTATCAATTTAAAAAATGAAAAACTTTTTTTTGATCCAGAACACATATTTAAAATTGAGCAGGTCTATGTTTGTTTATCTTCAAAATAAGATCATTCAGAGGAAGCATCTCCATACTTGAAGGTCAGATTTTCATAATTTGAAGTCATTTTTCTGCTTCAAGTCAAACAGTTTCCATGGTGGTTGACAAAAAGCTGTCTCTATAGAAAGTCATATGTTAGGAAGTTATCGAGGGCCTGGGATATTGACATTTTACCTAAAAGCCTCACTTATCTATAAGAGGAGCTCATTTTCTTCACCTTTTACAAGGAACTGTGGTTTTACAACTCTGAGGAATAAACCATTTCACTCCATTTATGTGTTTTGCTTCATTTCCTCTGAAAGGGAAAATCAGCCTGGGAGTGTGATATGTGAGGAAAGTGTGGGGTGAGAAAGGAGAGTACAGAGGGAAATTGTCTCCTTCTTGGCAGTTCTTGGCTTCCTTGACTTCTGAGCTTCAATCATTTTCTTTCTCAAACAGCACCTTGCCTGCATCAGAGTGGGCACCATTCACGAGAAAACCTAGGTACAAATTATTTAATTCTGGGGGCAGTTTGAAAGGGAAAGGGGGATAGAAAGGGGCTTTCAGCATTAGAAGGAAGTGTTTAAAGACCATTGCAAAGATCCCTTTGAATGGCTCCTGAGCAAGGAATTCTAAAAACCTCATATTTCTTGTCTTCTTGTGAGGTCGTGTCCAACTCTTTGTGACCCCATGGACTGTAGTTCATCAAGGTCCTCCAGCCATGGGATTTTCCAGGCAGGGATACTGGAGTGGATTGCTGTTTCCTTCTCCAGAGGGCCTTCCTGACCCAAGGATTGAACCCCAGTCTGCATTGCAGGCAGACTCTTTACCATCCGGCACCAGGAAATCCCTAAATACCTCACATACATTTTTTCTTTTCAAAAGTCCTTTATAAAATTTGACTGTAGAAATGATCCATATAGGACTTTCCAGGTGGCTCAGTGTATAAAGAATCTGCCTGCAATGCAAGAGATGCAGGAGATACAGGTTTGATCCCTGGGTTGGGAAGATCCCCCGGAGGAGGGCATCGTAACCCACTTCTGTATTCTTACCTAGAAAATTCCAAGGACAGAGGAGCCTGGTGGGCTACAGGCCATGGGGTCAGCAACTGAGTACACATGCACACACATGTGATCCACATAATTTTCCTTTTTCATTACTAGATTTTTTTCTTAAATAATGAATGTGAAGAGCAATAGGTTAACTTTTCAAATCAATGCAATTTGGGGTAGGATAAAACTCTACATTACAATTCTAGGCTATGATCTGGGGATACAATATAAGTGATACATGATTTGCACTTTGGAAGAACTTAAGTCCCAAAACAACTCCTCTGAAACAGTAGTATCATGGAAAGAACACTAAGTTGGTTTCAAACACTCTTATTTTTTGTCTAGACTCAGTCACTAGCAAGTTATCCGATGTTACTTTTCCTTCTCTGACAAGTGGGGATAATCCTGACCCCTTAGCATTCTTGTGACAACATTAATGGCACTAGTCAACAAGTGCGGTCATCCACTCAGTACTTGTTACACATTGTATCATGGTTGGTCAGGTGGTATTAAGAGCTTGTACTCTGGAGTCCGACAACTTGAGTTTGAACCCTAGCTTGGGTCTTACCTGCTTTGGATTCTCGCGCACTATTTATCACTACTATACACTTTTGCTCCAGTGTCCTCATCAGTATAAAGGAGGTAATAATGGTGTTGATATCATAGAACTTTGAGGATAAATGAGCTAAAATATGTAAAGCACTTGCGGTGCCTGGCCCAAGGTAAGCACCGTATAAGCATCTCTTCTTATTTCCTTTTTTTTTCCTTCTTATTTTCAATAGTTATTGATTTTTTTTCCAGCCTAGTCTAGGGAGTTTGTCCATTTTCTCTTTCTGTTAATTTTTTTTTTTTGGTAATAGTGATAGTGGCTTCTGTTTTAGCTCAAGTCTCTCACACTTTGCATTGGACGGTTAGCACCTTGGGGGATAGCTGTGCTGTGAGCCAGTGTTGAGTTTGCAGTTCCCCTGGACTGGTCATCATATTGTGGTTCATGTGCCCCTGGTAATAAGGAAGACCTCATGAGGAGAGGCTGTGCATGAATCAAAACATAACCCTGCCACTGGAGGAACAAGCCCAACTTCTGGCAGTTAAACATCTTTCCTCCTCGGTAAAGCCAAGCAGCGCTTCAGAGAGAAAGAGTTTGTAACTCATGCTTATATCCCCTGCAGCAGTACTTAATATGAACTCAGCAAGTGGCTATGAATAAGGGAGTCAAATAACTGTAAAATACTACTACTTTTACTTTGCTAAATCAAATTTTATAGTTTTTTTGATTCTAAAATATTTTTGATATTATGTACATATTGTATTTCCCCAAAACTCAAAAGGAGGAGTAGGTGGGGGTGAAAAGTTAAAGAGAGGAAGTCAAATGGTAGGAGGCTTCCCAGGTTGCTCAATGGGAAAGAATCTGCCTGCCAGTGCAGAAGACACAAGAGATGAGGGTTTGATCCTTGGGTTGGGAAGATCCCCTGGGGGAGGAAATGGCAACCTACTCCAGTACTCTTGCCTGGGAAATCCCATGGACAGAGGAGCTTGGCAGGTTCCAGTCCATGGGGTCACATGGCCTCTCAAAGAGTCGAACATGTCTGAGTAACTGAGCATGCACTCAAAATGGTAGGAGCCCTTATTAGTTTTTACATAAGCCATAGAAACCCTCTAACAGCATATAGACTCCTTTGCAAAATGAAATTAAAAGATGCACTCCTTGGAAGGAAAGTTATGTCCAACCTAGATAGCATATTGAAAAGCAGAGACATTACTTTGCCAACAAAGATTCGTCTAGTCAAGGCTATGGTTTTTCCTGTGGTCATATATGGATGTGAGAGTTGGACTGTGAAGAAGGCTGAGTGCCAAAGAATTGATGCTTTTGAACTGTGGTGTTGGAGAAGACTCTTGAGAGTCCCTTGGACTGCAAGGACATCCAACCAGTCCATTCTGAAGGAGATCAGCCCTGGGATTTCTTTGGAAGGAATGATGCTAAAGCTGAAACTCCAGCACTTTGGCCACCTCATGCGAAGTGTTGCCTCATTGGAAAAGACTCTGATGCTGGGAGGGATTGGGGGCAGAAGGAGAAGAGGACAACAGAGGATGAGATGGCGGGACGGCATCACTGACTCGATGGACGTGAGTCTGAGTGAACTCCAGGAGTTGGTGATGGACAGGGAGGCCTGACGTGCTGCGATTCATGGGGTTGCAAAGAGTCGGACACGACTGAGCAACTGATCTGATCTGATAAGTATGGATATGAACTTGGGCAAACTCTGGGAGTTGGTGAAAGACAGAGAAGCCTGGAATGCTGCAGTCCCTGGGGTCATGGACACAACTTGGCGACTGAACAAGAAGAAGCAGTATGGAATTAATAAAACATATCTGGTACCAGATTCTGCCACACACTTGCTTGGGCACTAGTAGGTCTTTTGAGAAGTAAATTAAAATGTCCACATTCTTTGTACCTCATCTATCATGTGGAGATAATAATATTTATGTCAGGGGATTGTTATGATTAAATGAATTAGTATATGTGTATAAGGCACTTAGAACAATATCTGGCCATACATAACTGTGTTTATTATTGACTTACCATTATACAGTCTTCCCTTGGTAACCTCTGGGAATTTGTTCTAGGATCCTCTTGGATGGCAAAATCTGAGGATGCTCAAATCCGTTATATAAAATCACACTAGTCCAGTTTACCCTTAGGTTCTGCATCTGAGATTTCAACCACTTTCCATCAACAGTTTGTTGAATTCATGGATGCTGAACCCAAAGATGTGGAGGGCCAGCTGAAACACTCATCAGGTATTAAATGAATAGAGTCTAGTTTTTTCTTTTACATAGTGATTAGAAGAGTTATGGTACTTTGATTAGAACGCATTTATTTTCATGTATTTATGAACACTTTCTAATGGGAGCGTTCATAATATTATTGGTATTATTATTATAGTATTATTTTAATTCATATAAATTAAAATGAATGTGAAAAAAGTTTGTTTTTTTCTTTCCCAAATTAATGCAAGCTCATAAAATTTCAGGCAATGCAGAAGTCTGAGAAATTAAAAAAAACTTAAGCCCCTTAGCTTGCTCTTCTCTCCCATCTCCTGTTGTAGAGTACTACCAGAGTAACAGTAATACCAGAATAACATAAGTGCCAGAGTAACAGCAGTACCAGAGTAACACTAGTTTATAAAGTGTTTTCAGTAGAGTTAAAAGTCAGGCAAGAAAAGGCCTGTCTGATCATGGAATTTTGGAAACACTGTACTGTAGGTCCCTTTGGAGACTCAGAACATATTTGGACATATTAGAAGTGTTGAGAAATCTTGCAACCAAGTATGCTAGTTGCTCAGTCATGTCCACTCTTTGTGACCCCACGGAGCCCACCAGCCTCCTCTGTCCATGGGATTCTCCAGGCAAGAACACTAGAGTAGGTAGCCATTCCCTTCTCCAGGGGATCTTCCTGACCCAGGGGTTGAAACCAGGTCTCCTCCATCGCAGGCAGATTTGTTACTGTCTGAGCCGCCAAGGAAGTGTTTTCGGTAGAGTCAAAGGTCAGGTAAGAAAAGGCCCCAATGACCATGGAATTTTGGAAACACTGCTGTCGGTCAGTTTGGAGACTCAGAACATACTTGGATGTATTAGAAGTGTTGACAAGTCTTGTAAGCAGACTGGCCTGCTTTTACTACACCTTAAGTGAAGCTTACTCCTATTAACATCCAACAGAACACATTTAGGAAATGTAATAAGCTCTGGGCAGCATGAAAGAGTAGAAAGAGTGTGAACATCTGGCTCAAAAATGTTGGGATTGAAATCCAAGCTCTTTCTTTTAGTGAATCTGTGTTATTGTTTTTCATTTCCTTTTGCTTTCTTTTTAGCTTCTTTGTCAGTTTTCTTGTCAGCAAAGAAGAGTAACATTTTCTCCTCAAAATTCTTTGTGAAAACTAAATAACAGATGAAGGGCATAACATATGTCACAAATATTACCTCCCTTCCTTTCTCTCCAAGGAGCAAAAAGAAATGTACAGAGATGTTTCTGACAGACATCAGAAATCCCTAGAGAAGTGTTTTGCAAATTGCTCATTGAGGAGAAATGTTTCTGGGTATGGTTTAAAATAAGATATGAGATGCCTCACTCTTATGTGATTCCCTTTTCAGAGAAAATACTTCCAGGAACTTGGTCTCTGACTCATACTTCCTGTACCCCAAAGCAATATACCTTATTTCCCTATTTTGTCACTCCCAAGGCTTAAAATGTAGCCAGTTTGGGATACCATTTATCACATAATATGCCCAAGCCGTGTTAATTTTCACCTGCTCAATCAATTATTGTGTCATTGTCACAGGGCATGGTGGCCTTATCATAGGCAGCCCTCTACCATAGCATTTTCTTCTACATGAAATGCTTATACACAGTGTCATCCAATCAAACGTTCTTCTTACTCCAAATGTCCTGACCTCTCTTGCCACGGGCGGAGTTCCTCACACTGGATGCCGGGAGCCAGCGTGAGGAACTCCGTCCATGGCAGTCTCTGCTACTTATTCCAAAGTTGAGAGCTCTGAAACTGGCTTTAAGAATAGGTAAAATAGGAGAGATATGAGGAAAAGAGAGGGATGCAAGATGAGTGGAGGATGTAGAAATCCCCTGTATATCTATGTTTAAATGGAAGGGATGCTGAATTGAGGGGAAGGAGAGAAATGGATGAGCTCCTGGGGCTCAGACAAGCAATTTTCATTTAGAGTTTGTCTTTCCCTATAAACAGCACTTTGTATTATTGCAATAAGTCACGCAATCATTGGAACGAAGCCAGCTCTTTTGTGCAGTGCTAGATGGCAGGCATCATGTTATGCTTTGGTTTGTTTGTTTGATTTTTAGGTTGTAATTTCTAACATCAAGTTCCACTTGCCTGTATGATTTTATCTCTGATAAAAGGAAAATTGAAGCTGCATAGTAATTTCTCCAAAATTCAGACTGAGTCATTTGGAACGTGTAGTGAATGGAGCACTGTCTGAACTGAGGTTCTAAGCAAATTTTTATTCATAGAGAATGCAAATGCGTTAGTCTAACAAAGATTTGGGATGGAGAATATTTAAAATGTTGGAAGAAGTCAACTGTTTTCATGCAACCTCCAAGTTCCTCAGATGCTATTTAAATAATGCATGTAGTTAAAAATTATTTTTATCTATTCATCAAAGGCAAGATTAAAGAAGGGTGTCAAATAGGCTTGACTTTGTTATCCTAGTTTAAATTAATACTTAATTTAAAAATAGATGCTAATGGATCAGCCTGAACCATAACAGAGGCATTTGTGCATTTGTGTGTGTGTGCGTGCTTTAAGGGCAAAACATAACACAATGTGATACTGAAGAAAAAATGTGGAGAGTGAAGCACTGATATAGAAATCAGAATAATTGGATTTGGTTGGAGGGGAGGGATTTTGAGGGGTTATCTGTTGCCTGGAAAATCCCATGGATGGAGGAGCCTGGAAGGCTGCGGTCCATGGGGTTGCTGAGGGTTGGACACAACTGAGTGACTTCACTTTCACTTTTCACTTTCACGCATTGGGGAAGGAAATGGCAACCCACTCCAGTGTTCTTGCCTGGAGAATCCCAAGGATGCGGAAGCCTGGTGGGCTGCCATCTATGGGGTCGCACAGAGTCGGACACGACTGAAGCAACTTAGCAGCAGCAGCAGCAGTTGCTTTACAAGTTTGTGTTAGCTTTTGCTAACAACAAAGGGAATCAGCTATATGTGTACTTATATCCCCTCCTTCTTGAACCTCCCTCCCATGCTCCCACCCCCATCCTATCCGTCTAGGTCATCATAGAGCACCAAGCTGAACCCCTGTGCTATACAATAGGTCCCCACTAGTTATCTATTTTACACATGGTAGTGTGTATATACTAGGAACAACAGACTGGTTCCAAATAGGAAAGGGAGTATGTCAAGGCTGTATATTGTCGCCCTGCTTATTTAATTTATATGCAGAGTACATCATGAGAAATGTTGGACTGGAAGAAACACAAGCTGGAATCAAGATTGCCGGGAGAAATATCAATAACCTCAGATATGCAGATGACACCACCCTTATGGCAGAAAGTGAAGAGGAACTCAAAATCCTCTTGATGAAAGTGAAAGTGGAGAGTGAAAAAGTTGACTTAAGGCTCAACATTCAGAAAACGAAGATCATGGCATCCGGTCCCATCACTTCATGGGAAATAGATGTGGAAACAGTGTCAGACTTTATTTTGGGGGGCTCCAAAATCACTGCAGATGGTGACAGCAGCCATGAAATTAAAAGACGCTTACTCCTTGGAAGGAAAGTTATGTCCAACCTAGATAGCATATTGAAAAGCAGAGACATTGCTTTGCCAACAAAGGTCCATCTAGTCAAGGCTATGGTTTTTCCTGTGGTCATGTATGGATGTGAGAGTTGGACTGTGAAGAAGGCTGAGCGCCGAAGAATTGATGCTTTTGAACTGTGGTGTTGGAGAAGACTCTTGAGAGTCCCTTGGACTGCAAGGAGATCCAACCAGTCCATTCTGAAGGAGATCAGCCCTGGGATTTCTTTGGAAGGAATGATGCTAAAGCTGAAACTCCAGTACTTTGGCCACCTCATGGGAAGAGTTGACTCATTGGAAAAGACTCTGATGCTGGGAGGGATTGGGGGCAGGAGGAGAAGGGGACGACAGAAGATGAGATGGCTGGATGGCATCACTGACTCGGTGGACGTGAGTCTGAGTGAACTCCGGGAGTTGGTGATGGACAGGGAGGCCTGGCGTGCTGTGATTCATGGGATCGCAAAGAGTCGGACACGACTGAACAACTGAACTGAACTGAAGTGTGTATATGTAAATCCCAATCCCAGTTCGTCCCATCACCCTCTACCTAGCTGATATCTACATGTCTATTCCCTCTGTTCCATCTGCATCTCTATTCCTGCCCTGAAAATAGGTTCATCTGCATCATTTTTCTAAATTGATACAGCCATTCTGGAGAACAGTAGAGAGGTTCCTTTAAAAAATTAAAAATAGAGCTACCATGTGACCCAGGAATCCTACTACTGGGCATATACCCAGAGAAAACCATAATTTAAAAAGGCTCATGCACCTCACTGTTCATTGCAGCACTATGTACAATAGCCAAGACATGAATACAACCTAAATGTACACTGATAGATGAATGGATAAAGAATATGTGATACATATGCATAGTGGAATATTTCACAGCCATAAAAAGGAATGAAACAGGCTTATTTGTAAAGACATGGATGGACCTAGAACCTGTCACAAACAGCGAAGTAAGTCAGACAGAATTTGGGGGTTTTAAGCTGAGGTATTCTCTTTCTAGGGGTGTGATTTGGGTCAAGAGCTATAGCAAATGCTGTTGGTGTCTGCTCAGGTCTCTTGGAACCCTCTTCCCGGTGGGCATGTCCATCCCCCAGCTGTGAGCACTCACTGAGGGCTCACACCTGTGACCTTCTCTGGGGGCACCCAAGGTGCCTGGGAGTTTTACACACACACACACACACAGACACACACACACACACACACACACACACACACACACACACACTAAGAGAGTAGGTGTATTTACCTACTGTTGATAAATACCCCTTATCCTCAAGACAGGATAGACTCTGCTCTCCTGTTTATTTCCTTGAGCTCCCCCTGGATTAGACTATAGCAGGTATTTCCCCAGAGATACCCTAGCTCCTTCCTCTTTCCTTTCTTGTTTTCTACATCTCATTTCTAGATTCTCTTAAAGGAACTCCCTCCATAAATAAGCCACTTATAGGGGATATCTGCCTCAGGCTCTGCTTCCAGGTCACAAGACCTAAGAAAGTGGCTTAACTTCATTATGCCTCATTTCTTTCTCTGCAATAATAGCCACAGAATGATAAGCACCTAGCACCATCACCAACCCAAAGTAACTGTTCACTGAAGGTAGTTGCTCCTGATGGTGCTGGCTTTGCTGCTGCTATTATTCCTTGAATTAGTAGCTGTTATGTTGTGATATTAAACTAGTATATAAAGTTAAGTAATAAAGGTACATTTCAGATTTCAAAGCAGCCAATTTAATAATAGCCACTACTGGGCATGTCCACATGTGTTTGTTTTATGATTAACCTTCCTTATGTAAAATTTGCTTCTTGTACTTAGATTCAACAATAGGTATTTTACATGGTCCAAAGTGGTTAGTGTTCACAAGAACTTTCAGTCTAATAAGGATATTGGACAAGTATTCAAATTAATACAAGGACAGGTTCAAGGGCAAATGCCAAGAGTCCAACATATTTAAAAACAAAATGGTATATTCTTTCAAAACAAGGACAGACCATGTTCAGATTGAGGCAGAAGAAAAAGACACTTAAAGGAAGAAGGTTGGGGGAGCAAATGGATTATTGGCTGGCCGAGCAACTAAATTTTTAATAATTTGATTGAGGGATAATTTATATTGTACAAAATTTACCCAATTCACATACACAAATCAACAAAATTTAGTATATTCACCATGTTGTGCAACTATTGTACCCATCCAGTTTTAGAGCATTTCCATCATCCCAACAGGATCCCTCCTGCCCATTTACCGTTAATTTCTATTCCATCCATAGCTCCAGGCAACCACTAATCTACTTCTGTCTTTATAGGTTTTCCTTTGGTGATAATTTCATAGAAATGCGTTCATAGAATATGTGGCTTTTTGTATCTGGCTTTTTGTTTAATGTTTGAGATTTATTGATATAGCATATATCAATAATTCATTCTTTTTTATTGTTACATAGTATTCTGTTGTGTGGATGTAGTGCATTTTGTTTAACCATTCTCTTGTTGATGAGCATTTAGATTGTTTCCACTTTCTGTCTACTTTTTTGTGCAAGTCTGTCTGGAGGATAAATGCGTTTTAACAGCTGGATATGAGCAAGCAGTGAAGGAAATGCTATGGGTAGGAATAGAGACGAAAATTTGTGTTGTGGTCACCAGGGAGTGAGTACTCATTTAGTAGAAGCAAAGAGCATCTCGGAGGCGTGGAGGACTATGAAAAGCAGTGAAAGCAACAACACAACTTACCAACATACATCAAGAGAAATGTATCTTCCAATATATCCTGCCCAGAAAATATTTCATGCTCAAAACATTTTGCAAAACACTGTCTAACATATGCCCCTCTGGGAAGTGTTTATTAGCATTTTAATGGTTCTTAGAAGTTCTGTAGCAAAAACATCAATTTTTAAAATATATTTAAAAACATCTAAATTTCATTTAACCTGGCATTTCACACATGCACACATATACACGCACACACACACAATTAAGCTCCGATTCTGTTTTTAATAATTAGCCTCATTTTCTGTGAATATACTTTTGTTAATGCATATAAAACAGATGCATACAAGGTTCTGCCTTGAAGGCTACAGGATAGGAATTATTTAAAAACTACTTTATAGAAAAGATAATAGAGACATTTCTGAAATTACTGTAGCTCTTTGATTAGTCTCCAACCTGTAATTCACACTTCTGTTAAGGCAAATTGCATTATTTTAGTACTTCAGCTACTAAAATGAGGATAACATCACTCTATCCCATTCCTCCAAGACAGTGTTTTATACACTAATGGTCATATGCCATTATTGACTGAGAAATAATTTTTGTGGGGCCTTATCAGCATTTACAATGAAGTAGAAAAAAGTTCCCGATGTGGTTAAGGTAACTATTGTTTCATAACATTTTGTTTCAGTTGTGTGTGTACTTGTGCCTGTCTCTGTGTCATCCCAATATATGGTTAGTGAGTTGCAGAAAATCATTCCCTAGATCATACTTTCCAAAGTTTAAGGAAAGCATCATGATGATGCAAGATGCTTTTAGGTGACGTATGGACAATACATAAATATTGTATTAATACACTTCCTCATCCTTGTTCAATCCTTTGATTATAGAAATGAGACAGTCTCCTTTTGGTACAGGTCTTTAAAACAACAATTGTTTGCATCTTTTTTGAAGAGATGAAAGTTCTGAGCTCAGATCTAAAACCTGTAAATACGTTGTTACATCATATATATATTTGTAATAGTTGCCGCGTTATGGCAACTGATATGTATTTGCAATCTGGTAGTGATGTAATACTTCCTTTAAAATATATATTTAAGTGAATCACTTTAAGAAAAATAACAATAGTATAAGTGAACTATGGATATTGGTAGAGATATTAAAGATGCTTGTGAATAACTGAAATTTGGGAAATACAGTTCTAACCTCTACCTATCCTGAGACTATCTTTTCTTTATGAGAACTCCCCTGATATTTAAAACATTTTTAATTGTTTCATGTCTTTGTGATGATCATATTCTGTTACCTGGGAATCAACCAGTCTAATTTAGAAGTAAGCTAAATAAATAATATGCATTGGTGTAGAACTGAAGGTTTGAGGTGAGAGGTGAGAGAGACAGGCTTGACTTGAAAACCACTCTTTTATAACATTTGTTTTTCTTCTTTCTTTGCCAAAGAATCTACAGAAAGATTGCAGCCTGTGATGAAGGACCCATAGCTGTCTCCACATCTCTGTCTCATTAGATGTAATTAACTCAGTTAGTTGGCAATGCCAGGGTGTTTCACTTAATCCAATATTCAGATCAATGGGATGTTGCCATATGTACACAGACTACCAATTTTCAAGTAATTAAAATGTAATAAAAATAGATTCAATGCACTCCTGATGATAAGCATAATTTGATCTCTCCTTTTTAAATCATAATTGAATTCAGGGTCTAAAGACTATGGACAGTATCAGTTGGATTTATACCACATATGTGCATGGGATCGAACCCACATCTGTTACATCTCCTGCATTGGCAGGCAGGTTCCTTACCACTAGCACCACCTGGAAAGCACATATGTGTGCAAAGATACCACCACTCAATCAAGTTGCAGTTTACTGGATGTAAGGCAAGAGTTTATCCGAGCATGAGGGTGTCTACCACTTTTGAGATGGGCCTGTCACTGCTCTAAATTTGATACCTCAAGTCAGTATGTTAATTCAGTGCCAAGTGTGTGTCCTTTATATCTGTCTACATCCTGGGGCTCCTACTACATCAGCATAAGTAACTGGTTTGTGATTAGAGTGATAGTTTAGGATATTCCAGAAAATGTAAATTGGATCTTATAGAGTCAAGGAGATGATAGGTATGACTTTAGAATTATGGATGAATTTTCAGTCTTGTGTTTAACTAGGTACATAATTACCAGGGCATCCTTGTCTTTAATTCATGTTTAAGTGTTTGCTGTACAAGGAATCCAAACCACTATGGCCAAAATAAAATCCTCCTCCTAACTTCCCCCAAAGTCCTCATTCATGCCATTTGTCCTAGATCCCAGGAATAGACTTTTTTTTACAATGCCCTGATTGCTTTTTATGTCAATTTTAACACCTAACAAATCAGTGAGGGCAAAAATTGAGTCATATGTGTGACCTAAGTCTAACTGATGATTGATTGATTGATTCTTTTATTCAGTGCATACCTTTTGTAGTTTATTGCAGGGACTTTGGCCTTTTGAAGATGATAAAGGTTTGGGCAGATGGTATGATGTGGCTTATACTGAATCACTCTAGACGATGTCTTCATGGAGATAGGATACATTAGAAGTAGGGAAAATCAGTTTGGAGGATTTTTCAGTAACTAAGATGGGAGAAGTCATGGTGGCATAAACTAGGTGGTAGAGATCACAGGTGCTGGTTTTATATTTTGCAACATGCCTGGTATGTTTCTGTTTTCAATGTACTGTTTAATAAATGAATGATACTATATTCCTATATGCCTATACCTCCACACTTTCCAAGCTCTTGACTGACCAATAAATATAAAAAGGCTTGTCTCTGCATATTTACAAAGCCGTCTCAATATTCAAGCTGATGGGTAGGGAATGGGGTACATTATGTAGTTGCTGTGTTCAGCAGAATCATACTTTTGCATCATATGCAGTTGGGAACATTTTTATTTTGAATAATTTCATTAGATTTTAATATAGGCAGAGAAAAAGAGTGGAATGGATATGGACTGCATGTTCAGCTAATAACACTGTCAGAAACCTGCAATATTTAGACAAAACCAAGTGACTAGACGCAGAATTCAGCAATCTGCCTGGTAGCACTAAAGACAATGTGTAGTCATTCTGTGCTATTGATGGCCTTATCCCTAAAAGTTTCAGTTTGTTGGTGCTAGAAATAATTGTGAAATTAACTCTGAGTATTAAAATGGTACTTTTGGAGATAATTTCTTTAGCATAGCAAAATTTTAATGTCAACACGTCCTCAAAATTCACTTTTGAAAGAATGGGCAAGAAATATGCTAATTTTTCCAAGGAGGAACCCAGAGCACAAACAAATTTTGTGACTTGGCTAAGGTCACACAATCCCGACACATTCAGAACAAAAGCTTGACATCAGCAGAGCTTTGTCTATTATGTTCACTGTTGTATCCCTGGTGCTTAGACTTGTGCTGGCTGAGTAAGTATTTCAAGAGCAACTGACTGAAAAGAGTAGGTAAATGCAAGTCACAGCACCAAGATTATAATAAAGACCTAACTTAAAATACTAGAAGGGTAGTAACTTGGTAAAGGTATAGAAAATATGTTCTGCACATATCCATAGTGGTGAAACACTAGAAATAGTAATTAATATGTGTATGCTTCATCGCTTGCTCGTGTCTGACTCTGGCCACATGAACTGTAGCCTGACAAATTCCTTTGTTCATGAGATTCTCCAGGCCAGAATACTAGTGTGGGCAGCCATTCCCTTCTCCAGAGGATCCTCCCAATCCAGGAATCAAACCCAGGTCTCCTACATTGCAGGCAGATTCTTTACCATCTGAGCCACAAGGGACCTAGTAGTTAATACATATCACATTTTTAAAAAATTCTGTATGGTAAAACAATAGACCATATCAAGTTTTCAGTTTTCAAAAGGTGAATTTAAAGTCAAATAGTTTCATATTCATTTTCATCAAAGTGGTAAATGAACTAAAATATCATAAAAGTGTACCTTAAAGTTATGGCCCTCTCTCATAATAGAAAAACACAAGATGAAAGCCAAAAATTGCCCACTTGAGACACTTTACTTCTGAATTCCTCTCCCTGGCTGCAACCTCTTTGAACCCTTGAATGGTTTTTTCTACTAAAAACTTTTATAATAAATTTGTTCTTACATTTCTTGACTTTTCAACTTCAGACATTTACCTATAGTCTTCCTTGTTTAGAAAATGAGGATGACCATTTCTTATAACATCCCTTTTTCTACATGCGAGTCCCCTCCATTCTCTTGGAGTCATCACTCCATATGGAAGGGCTTGCCATGTAATACTGTTCAAAGCTCTTCAAGATAGCAGTATGGCAACCCACTCCAGTACCCTTGCCTGGAAAATCCCATGGACAGAGGAGCCTGGTGGGCCGCAGTCCATGGGGTCTCGAAGAGTCCGACACGACTGAGTGACTTCACTTTCACTTTTCACTTTCATGCATTGGAGAAGGAAATGGCAACCCACTCCAGTGTTCTTGCCTGGAGAATCCCAGGGACGGCGGAGCCTGGTGGGCTGCTGCTACGGGGTCGCACAGAGTTGGACATGACTGAAGCGACTTAGCAGCAGCAGCAGCAGCAGCAGCAATTGCTTTACTTTCTCATTTTCCCTGGAGTTAATAATGTCTTCTTTCTAATTTACTAAACATTCTATGCAGGAGTGATTTCCTAATCTCAGTCTCAAACTGTAATTCTTTTGTCAGTACAGTTCGACATGTTCAAAGATCTCCTAAATCCATTTTTTCCCCCTTGGGAAATCCCTCCTTGATCCTCTCCGCTTGCTCCAGTTTACAGCTCTTGTTCTCTAGGTCTGCTGTTTAAGCCTCCTCTGGAGACTCACTTAGAATTTTCTTTGCTTTCTCTAGGGTTGCATCCTATGGAGTCTCCTTGCTAGTGGTAAAGAACCTGTCTGCCAGTGCAGGAGACATAAGAGATGCAGGTTCGATCCCTTGGTCAGGAAGATTCCCTGGAGAAGGGAATGACAACCCACTCCAGTATTCTTGCCTGGAGAATCCCCATGGACAGAGGAGCCCAGTGGGCTACAGTCCATAGGGTCACAAAGAGTTGGACACGACTGAAGTGACTGAGCACTCACTTCCTCCAGTTAGTGGAGTGTGCCTTCCGTCCCTTCCTAGGTCAGAAGGAAGAGATTCTTTTAGAGATTTTTCAGAGATTTTTCATCCTCAATTTTCTGATAAGCTTTGCTATCCATGTGACCTATAGTTTTTGTTGGAATTGTAGAGTGAAGAAAAACTTCCCTCAGGATTTTTAAGAGTTTTACTTTTTCACATTTCCAGCATCCTGTTTAAAAGCCCACTGTCATTCTTTAATCTAAATAGTTTCTTTTTCCGCTTCCGGATGTTGTTAGCATGTTATCTTGAAATTACAAATCATGTGTCTCTGTGTGGCTTCCTTGCCTCTCGCTGTTTTGTGCCTTCTTTAGGCCTTTGCAATCTGAAAATCTAAGATGTCAGTTCTGGAGAATCTTTTCATTCTATTGGTTTGAAATGTATTTATCCACAAGTGATTCTCTTTTTGTCTTTTTGCAACTTTTATTAGTCAGATATTGGGTCTTCTGAATTGACTTTGTAATTTTTAAATTGTTTCTCTCTTATTTCCCAGCACCTTTCCCCCATATCTCTATGTAAGAATCTCTCAAATTTATCACTCTTTTTAATATTTCTTTTTATGTATGCTAATCCTTTTTAAAAGTTTCCCAGAGTTCATTATTATTCTAATTATCGCCTCTTTTACAATGTCTGCTTGTTCCATTTTTGTGACCATTAAAAAAATTTTATCTGACGCTATCAAATATATTTTAAAAATTTATTTTTATTTTTCTCCCTGTACTGAATGTTTCTTCTGAATCCCTTTTATCACTGGATTGGCCTCTGTCTTGCCATCCTGGTCTGCTGTGAATATTCCAGAGTGAGATAATAACATGCTGATTGCATCACCTGTGTGACTGAGCAGACTTTGTATGTTAGTGGTTTTGTTTTCAGCTTCTCAGTTTAAAATCCAGCCATTTCATCAGAGGATCCTGACATGTTCCCATCTGTGGGTCTTTTCTCTGGGGCTAGAGCTGATTTCCTATCATTTATCAGTTGAATAATTGGATTAGGCTTAGGGAACAGAAATATAACTTCAGCGGCTTAATCCTATGAGACTTCTTTCCCTTCCCTCTCAATAAAAGGCTAAAGGCCTGATCAAGCTGTATCTTTAACCATCACCACACAGCTTATGGCTTTGATCATCCACATTTCTCACTCATAGTTTCAACATGGTTGTTCCAGTTTCAACCTCATGTTCATATTTTGGAGAGGAAGGAGAAGAAACATTGAAGAAGGGAAAAGTAGCACCTATATTAAAATACATGAATGAATGAGTGAATAAATATACCTGATGTTCCTAGCAGATATCTTTGGTCAAAACTATACCATAAATCCATTTCTGGATGAAAAAGAGTCTGGGAAGTTAAGGCTTATGGCTGGACCACTATTATCCTGAACACAGTCAGGCTTCTACTGGGAAAAATAAAGGATGGATATTGAATAGGAAAACTAGCAGTATTCACTGTGTAAAAGAAGACAGATAAAACACACTGTCCAAGGTAAATTAAAGAGCTTCACACTCAATACACTGTGTGTGCATTATTATCTTAAAATCAAATGATACAAGATAAGATTTAAAGGACATGAGTGTATTTGTGTGCTTACTCTAATAGTAAGACTAGGAAGCATTTATCCAGGCAAGCTTCTGTTAGGTGCGCCATTGTGCTTCCCAGCTCTCCTTAGAGTTAGCAGATTATACTATAA
The DNA here is from genome assembly GCF_055505025.1 of Bos grunniens. Classification (NCBI taxonomy): domain Eukaryota; kingdom Metazoa; phylum Chordata; class Mammalia; order Artiodactyla; family Bovidae; genus Bos; species Bos grunniens. The sequence goes on from NC_141170.1 coordinate 77,697,548, forward strand.
CTAAACTGTTAATATCTTTAAATATAAAATCTGTTCATAATTATAAATTTAGCATCTAATACTTTTTTTCTGGCCAAGATTATTTGGTAAGTAAAATGAACGCATCAAAATATGGTATTGCTGCTAAGTTGCTTCAGTCGTGTCCAACTCTGTGCAACCCCATAGACGGAAGCCCACCAGGCTCCCCCGTCCTTGGGATTCTCCAGGCAAGAATACTGGAGTGGGTTGCCATTTCCTTCTCCAATGCATGAAAGTGAAAAGTGAAAGGGAAGTTGCTCAGTCGTGTCTGACTCTTAGCAACCCCATGGACTACAGCCTACCAGGCTCCTCCATCCATGGGATTTTCCAGGCAAGAGTACTGGAGTGGGGTACCATTGCCTTCTCTGATGGTATTGCTATATGACTAAATTTTTTATTGTGTAAATGATCATTCATTTTTTTGTTTACATTGAGCATTTAAAGAGGAAGGGGGGAAAGGAAGGAGGCAAGGAAGGAAGAGAATAAAATGAAAGAGAAGAAAAGAAGACAAAGGAAGTAAGAAAATTTTGATCACTAGCAGCCAACATGGTTTTATTTTAAAAAGGAAATCTTAACATCCCATAGTCTTCAGTTGAAAGGCCATTAGAATTAAAGTTAAGAGAAATGCAATGGAGGAGTTGATTCATCTCCTGCTGAAACAGCATCCTGTACTGTGTGAGTTTACACACTCTGATATCAATCTGCCCGGGTACAACCCCAGTTGTTCTACTTGCTAGTTCTGCAACCTTAGGCAAATTGCTTAATATTCTTATCTCTTTGTTTTCTCACCTGTAAAATGGGAATAGTAATAATTCCTGGCTCACGCAGTTGTGTGGATTAAATGACTTGCCCACATATATAAGTATCTTTGGTCAGTAAGCATTTGATAAAAGTAGAAACTGAAAAGTGCAAGTGTTACTCACTCAACAAAGTTGTGTCCAACTCTTTGCTACCCTGTGGGCTGTAGCCTGCCAGGCTCCTCTGTCCATGGAATTCTCCAAGCAAGAATACTGGAGTGGGTTGCCATTCCCTTCTCAAGAGATCTTCCCAACCCAGACTGGGATAGAACTTGGGCTTCCTGCATTGCAGGCAGCTTCTTTACCATCTGAGCCACCAAGAAAGCCAAATGATAAAAGTTAGCTATTTTTTAAAAATATGGATACAAAGAATATTGCAATGAGATTACTCAATAAGAAATTTAACAACTATATACAAAAAGGGATAATTTGCATGATTATCAGCTGTAATTGAGTCCCAGTGGGCCCTATATTCCCTCAGGTATTGTTTTCATATGTATCAAAACATTGATTTATAGTTTTCTGAATCTGCCATAACCACAGACCACACACTGGGTGTGTGGTTATTAAATTAAGTCACTGGGTGACTTAAATTAATGTATTAAAGAGCTTATTCACGTCTGAGGACTCTGGGAGGATCTGCTTCTAGTGTCTCTGGTAGACTCAGGGATTCCTGGACTTGTGTCTCCAGGACACAAGTGTTTTCCACATCGCTTTCCCTCTCCATGTCTGTCCCTATGCTCAAATGTTCTCTTTTTATACGGACATCAGTTTTGTTGGATTAGTGCCCACCTGAAAGACCCCATCTTAACTTGCTCCTACCAAAGACTATTTCCAAACAAGGTGACATTTGCAAGCGCATGTGTGTTAAGTCTTGTGGGCTTCCCAGGCAGCGCTAGTGATAAAGAACCTGCCTGCCAATGCAGGAGACATATGAGATGCGGGGTTTGATCCTTGGTTTGGGAAGATCCCCTGGAGGAACGCACAGCAACCCACTCCAATATACTTGCCTGGGGAATCCCAGGGACAGAGGAGCCTGGTGGGCTATGGTCCATAGGGTCACAAACGGTCAGACATGATTGAAGCGACTTCATCTTAACTTGATCCTAGCAAAGGTTCTATTTCCAGATAGGGTCACATTCACGAGTACTGGGGGTTAGACCTTCAATATAATGATGTGTGTTTATTGAGGGAAGGGATTCAAGATATAAGAAGCATGACTTAGATGAAGCCATAGCTAATATTTTCACTAAATCTGCATGCAACCCAGATGTCAGCTGGTGCCTCGTAGCCTTTGAGCAGTGCATGGAGTTGGTAAGTCCTAAGCGCAGAATGACACCTGTGGATTCCTACTCGCTTTTGTTCTTTTGGCTCTGCTGATCTCAGACCACTGTGTCCTTGTGAGCTTTACTGTGCCTCACTGACACAGATGTGAAACTCATCAGGTCCTCAAAAATGATCCACCAACACAAAAAATAGCAGTGAACAATGATGGCTCCACTGAAAAATTTTTCAAGAGTAGGGAGAATTTTTAATACACAACATACAGTTCCCAGGACATAACTTGTGAAGACTTTACTAAAAGTTCTTCAGACCCTGTTCAGTCAGTTCAGTTCAGTCGCTCAGTCATGTCCAACTCTTTGAGACACCATGGACTGCAGCAAGCTAGGCTTCCCTGTCCATCACCAACTCCCAGAGCTTGCTCAAACTCATGTCCATGGAGTTAGTGATGCCATCCAGCTACCTCACCCTCTGTCATCCCCTTCTCCTCCTGCCTTCGATCTTTCCCAGCATCAACCTTGTACCTGAGGGAATTTTTTTCTTAGTCTATCCTCACTCCTAGATTTTCACCAATTCTATCCCCAAGTATCCAGCTCTTTTCTCCGCTTTTAGGCAGAAAATTTTACTTCTCTCTGATTCCTTGGTCCAAAATTTATATACAACCACCCCCTGGAAACTATGATATTTTCATTCATGAAAAGTTGGTGTAACATGTCATTTTCTTCCACAGAGGGAGATGAAAAATATGAAATAGGTGGAAAAATTAGAAAGAAAAAATATTCCACAACAGAATGGAGTGGAAGAAGAGGAATGCTGGATTTGGAATTATAAGATTTCACAGAGATATATAAAATAATAAGTAAATGTATTTTATAGTTATTTTTATGTTACAGTTACTCAGTGATTTTTCTTAAGTATGAGAAAAGTTTACCCCCCTCACTCCTCACAAGAATCTTAACTTGCTCACAGTCATACAGCTAGTAAGCGAGCTGGGATTTGCACCCAGTTACTAAGAATCCATAGACTGTCCTTAGACTGTTTAGCACCATGGGTTCCTAAAAAACACAAAGTGAAGGATCCTCAGCTCCTGAAAATAATATTAATTTTTGTTGATGATTAGGTTTCTTTTGAGTGAAAAATGTGATTTTATTCTCAGAAAATATCTAATGGGATCTTTTATTCTTTTAAGAAAATAAAAACTAATTATCCCCTATAATGAAAAGACATCTTTTTTGGGTATTAGTTCTAGAAGGTCTTTGTAAGTCTTCATAGAACCATTCAACTTCAGCTTATTCATCATTACTGGTTGGGGCATAGACTTGGATTACTGTGATATTAAATGGTTTGCATTGGAAACGAACAGAGATCATTCTGGTGTTTTTGAGATTGCCCTCAAGTACTGCACTTTGGACTCTTGTTGACTATAAGGGCTACTCCATTTCTTCTAAGGGATTCTTGCCTACAGTAGTAGATATAATGGTCACCTGAATTAAATTCACCCATTCCAGTCCATTTTAGTTCACTGATTCCTAAAATGTCAGTATTCACTCTTGCCATCTTCTGTTTGACCTCGATTCTTGTACTTAACATTTAACATTCCAATTTGCCTCGATTCTTGTACTTAACATTCTAGGTTCCTATGCAATATTGTTTACAGCATCAGACTTTATTTCTATTACCTGTCACATCCACAACTGGTTGTTGTTTTCATGTTGGCTCCATCTCTTCTTTCTTTCTGGAGTTATTTCTCCACTCTTCTCCAGCATATTGGGCACCTACTAACCTGGGGATTTCACCATTCAGTGCCCTATCTTTTTGCCTTTTCATACTGTTCATGGGGTTCTCAAGGCAAGAATATTGAAGTGGTTTGCCATTCCCTTCTCCAGTGGACCATGTTTTGTCAGAACTCTCCACAATGACCCATCAATCTTGGGTGGTCCTACATGGCATGGCTTACTGAATTAGACAAGGCTATGGTCCATGTGATAAGTATGATTAGTTTTCTGTGATTGTGGTTTTCTTTCTGTCTGTCCTCTGAAAGATAAGGGTAAGAGGCTTATGGAAGCTTCCTGATGGGAGAGACTGACTAGAAACTGGATCATGTTCTGATGGGCACCATGCTCAGTAAATCTTCAATCCAATTTTCTGTTGATGGGTGTGGCTGTGTTCCCTCCCTTTTGTTTGACCTGAGACCAAACTATGGTGGAGGTAATGAAGATACCTCCAAAAACAAGACCAGGAGCTGACTGTGTAGCAAAATCAAGACAGGGAACTGACTGTGGCTCAGATCATGAACTCCTTATTGCAAAATTCAGATTAAATTGAAGAAAGTAGGGAAAACCACAAGACCATTCAGGTATGACTTAAATCAAAACCCTCATGATTAAACAATGGAAATGATAAATAGATTCAAAGGACTAGATCTGATAGAGTGCCTGAAAAGCTATGAACAGAGGTTTGTGACATTGTACAGGAGGCAGTGACCAAGACCATCCCCAAGAAAAAGGAATGCAAAAAGGCAAAATGGCTGTCTGAGGAGGCCTTACAAATAGCTGAGAAAACAAGAGAAGCTAAAGGCAAAGGAGAAAAGGCAAGATAGACCCATTTGAATGAAGAGTTCCAAAGAATAGCAAGGAGAGATAAGAAAGCCTTCCTTGGTGATCAATACAAAGAAATAGAGGAAAACAATAGACTGGAAAAGACTAGAGATCTCTTCAAGAAAATTAGAGATACAAAGGGAGCATTTCATGCAAAGATAGGCACAAAAAAGGACAGAAATGGTATGGACCTAACAGAAGCAGAAAATATTAAGAAGAGGTGGCAAGAATACACAGAAGAACTGTACAATAAAGATCTTCATGATCCAGATGATCATGATGGTGTGATCACTCACCTAGAGCCAGACATCCTGGAATGTGAAATCAAGTGGGGCTTAGGAAGCATCACTATGAACAAAGCTAGTGGAGGTGATGGAATTCCAGTTGAGTTATTTCAAATCCTAAAAGATGATGCTGTGAAAGTGATGCACTCAATTTTGCCAGCAAATTTGAAAAACTCAGCAGTAGCTGCAGGAAAGGAAAAGGTCCGTTTTCATTCCAATCCCAAAGAGATGCAATGCCAAAGACTGTTCAAACTACCACACAATTACACTCATTTCACATGCTAGCAAATAATGCCCAAAATTCTCCAAGCCAGGCTTCAATAGTATGTGAACCGTGAACTTCCAGATGTTCAAGCTGAATTTAGAAAAGGCAGAGGAACCAGACATCAAATTACCAATATTTGTTAGATCATCAAAAAAGCAAGAGAGTTCCAGAAAAACATCTACTTCAGCTTTATTGACTATCCCAAAGCCTTTGGCTGTGTAGATCACAACAAACTGTGGAAAAATTTTTAAGAGATAGGAATACCAGACCACCTTACCTGCCTCCTGAGAAATCTTGATCTCCTGCAGGTCAAGAGACAACACTTAGAACTGGACGTGGAGAAACAGATAGGTTCCAAGTCTCAAAAGGAGTATATCAAGGCTGTATATTATTATCCTGCTTAATTAACTTATATGCAAAGTACATCATGCAAAATGCCAGGCTGGATGAAGCACAAGATGGAATCAAGATTGCTGGGAGAAATATCCATAACCTCAGATACTCAGATGACACCACCCTTATGGCAAAAAGTGAAGAAGAACTAAAGAGCCTCTAGATGAAGGTGAAAGATGAGAGTGAAAAAGCTGGCTTAAAATTCAACATTCATAAAACTGATATCATGGCATCCAGTCCTACCCCTTCATGGCAAAAAGATGGGGAAACAATGACAGACTTCATATTTTGGGGCTCCAAAATCATTGCAGATGGTGACTGCAGCCATGAAATTAAAAGACGCTTGCTTGTTAAAAGAAAAGTTATGATCAACCTAGACAGCACATTAAAAAGCAGAGACATTACTTTGCCAACAAATGTCCATATAGTCAAAGCTATGATTTGTGTGGATATGAGAGTTGGGCTCTAAAGAAAGTTGAGTGCTGAAGAATTGATGCTTTTGAACTGTGTTATTGGAGAAGACTCTTGACAGTCCATTGGATTGCAAGGAGATCCAACCAGTAAATCCTAAACAAAATCAGTCCTGAATATTCATTGGAAGGACTGATGCTGAAGCTGAAACTCCAATACTTTGGCCACCTGATGTGAAGAACTGACTCACTGAAAAACACCCTGATTCTGGGAAAGATTGAAGGCAGGAGGAAAAGGGGATGACAGAGGATGAGATGGTTAGGTGGCATCACCGACTTGATGGACATGGGTTTGAGCAAACTCTGGGACTTGGTCACTCAGTCAGTCATGTCCAACTCTTTGCGACCCCATGAACCACAGCACGCCAGGCCTCCCTGTTCATCACCAACTCCCAGAGTCCACCCAAACCCATGTCCAACCGTCTCACACTATGTCGTCCCCTTCTCCTCCTGCCCTCAAACTTTCCCAGCAGCAGGGTCTTTTCAAATGAGTCAGCTCTTCACATCAGATGGCCAAAGTATTGGACTTTCAGCTTCAACATCAGTCCCTCCAATGAACACCCAGGACTGATCTCCTTTAGAGAGGACTGGTTGGATCTCCTTGCAGTCCAAGCGACTCTCAAAAGTCTTCTCCAACACCACAGTCCAAAAGCATCAATTCTTCGGTGCTCAGCTTTCTTCACAGTCCAACTCTCACATCCATACATGACTACTGGAAAAACCATAACCTTGACTAGACAGACCTTTGTTGGCAAAGTAATGTCTCTGCTTTTCAATATGCTATCTAGGTTGGTCATAACTTTCCTTCCAAGGAATAAGCATCTTTTAATTTCATGGCTGCAATCACCATCTGCAGTGATTTTCGAGCCCAGAAAAATAAAGTCTGACACTGTTTCCACTGTTTCCCCATCTATTTCCCATGAAGTGATGGTACTGGATGCCATGATCTTAGTTTTCTGAATGTTGAGCCTTAGGCCAATTTTGTCACTCTCCTCTTTCACTTTCATCAAGAGGCTTTTTAGTTCTTCTTCACTTTCTGCCATAAGGGTGGTGTCATCTGCATATCTGAGGTGATTGATATTTCTCCTGGCAATCTTGATTCCAGCTTGTGCTTCCTCCAGCCCAGCGTTTCTCGTGATGTACTCTGCATATAAGATAAATAAGCAGGGTGACAATATACAGCCTTGACGTACTCCTTTTCCTATTTGGAACCAGTCTGTTGTTCCATGTCCAGTTCTAACTGTTGCTTCCTGACCTGCATACAGGTTTCTCAAGAGGCAGGTCAGGTGGTCTGGTATTCCCATCTCTTTCAGAATTTTCCACAGTTTGTTGTGATCCACACAGTCAAAGGCTTTGGCATAGTCAATAAAGCAGAAATAGATGTTTTTCTGGAACTCTCTTGCTTTTTCGATGATCCAGAAGATGTTGGCAATTTGATCTCTGGTTCCTCTGCCTTTTCTAAAGCCAGCTTGAACATCTGGAAGTTCACAGTTCAAGTATTGCTGAAGCCTGGCTTGGAGAATTTTGAGCATTACTTTACTAACGTGTGAGATGAGTTCAATTGTGCGGTAGTTTGAGCATTCTTTGGCATTGCCTCTCTTTGTGATTGGAATGAAAATGGACCTTTTCCTTTCCTGTGGCCACTGCTGAGTTTTCCAAATGTGCTGGCATATTGAGTGCAGCATTCTCACAGCATTATCTTTTAGGATTTGAAATAGCTCAACTGAAATTCCATCACCTCCACTAGCTTTGTTCATAGTGATGCTTCCTAAGGCCCACTTGACTTCACATTCCAGGATGTCTGGCTCTAGGTGAGTGATCACACCATCGTGATTATGTGGGTCATGAAGATCTTTTTTGTACTTAGGCCAAACTGGACCTAAATCCCAGATCCATCACTTATTTCCAGAATGACTCTGGATAAGTTATGATCTCTGTCTGTCTTTGCTTTCCTTACTTGTGAAATGAGAAAAAAATATATTACCTGTTTCATGAGAGTGAGAAGATTAAATTGGCACATACTACAGTGCCTGGCTTCCCAGATAGCTCTAGTGGTAAAGAACCCACTGGCCAATGCAGGAGATGCAAGAGACGCTGGTTCGATCGCTGGGTGGGGAATATCCTCTGGAGGAAGAAATGGCAACCCACTCCAGTATTCTTGCCAGGAGAATCCCATGGACAGAGGAGCCTGACAGGCTACAGTCCATAGGATCGCAAAGAGTCAGACACGACTGAAGCTAGTTACCATGCATTACTACACAGTGCCAGGCACTTTGTTATTCCACAGTAAGAGATATCTATGGATATTAATCACTCTATTTGAATGAATTAATTGATTGGAATTAGTCAGTTTTATTGATATTAATCCAACATTGATATTTACCTCTTCCATTGAGTGGAACTCAATTTTGAAGAAAGAATTCTTAACAATTTTTTTTTTAATGCCTGAGGTTTTTTTATCCATTTAGCCTGATATTTATAATGTCTAGTTAATGACACGTCTGATGCCATTGGCCAGCAATATTTTGAGGAAACCCTGTGCAGTAGACAGCATTTCTCTTCAGAAGAGTTGTGCAGTAGAGTGGCCATGAGTATGGACCTTTAAGTGTGACTGCCTGCATGCAAACCATGACTCTGGCACCTGCTAGTAGAGAGAGTTGGACAAGTTAATTTATCCTCTCTGTGCCTCAGTGTTCACATCTACAAAATCAGAACAGCTGTGCTTGATACAACATGAGACCCATATTTTCTACCATGTCATTTATTTGATGTTTATTTATGTCTAAATATTTCTCTCCTATGAATTTAGGGAATAAATTTTACACTTGCTTTTGAAGAACTGCTAAATATTTTTATAATCACTGACATATTTTATATTTAAAATCTTAATTCATATGTTAACAAAAAGAAGTATTTTCATAGAGTATAATTAATTGTGATTTCAGATACATAATAATTATAACATGATAATGAAAGGTATAATACAGACTTTCAGGAGTAAATGCATAATAAACTGTTTACATTTTGTTTAATCCTTATAACAACCCTATGGTACATGTTCTAGAGACTTGCCCAAGGCTATTAAGGACTGAGATCCAGGTCCATGTGGCTCCAGGCCAGGAAATCTTCCAGAGCAGGTGTTGGAAGGGGAGCAGTGGGATGGGATGAGAGAAGTTGCTTGCCCTCAGAGCCTTCCCCAAGGCCATCAAACTCAAGGTCTCACCACTACCTGGAGCAAGCTCAGCTCTCAGCCCCTGTTTTGTGCTTCTTCCAGCCTTCCTTTCAGATCTGATTTGTTCTTACTTGAAATAACATTTGGAGAAGAAACATAAACATCTTTTACTTTCTCTGGATAGGAAAAAAAATTTTTCACTCATAGGATTGTTGGGTTAGGATGAAGACCTACCAATATATGTTCACTTGTAAATGCCAGGTTCATTCTGTTTTATAATTCCAACTTAAACAGAAAATTCTTCCCTGGTACCATAAGATATCACAACCTTGTGTACTCCTCACTCTTTCTTCACTGCTGGTCTCCAGAAGAGCTAAGGGACTGATGTGAGGCAGTACGCCAGCACTCTCTGGCTTCCCGAGCATCATGGCGGGGAGTGGCTATGTGCTGCTAATAGTGATGACTACTTTCCTGGGGAATTGTACTGCCCAGTTGGGCTAAGTGTAGTGGCACCACTCACAGATGATGGAGGAGATCATTAGTCACAAACTGCTCCCTTGTGCATTAATAGAAGGCTTAAGCACTTGGCATTCTACAAAGTTCATGAAAGATGCCCAGCTATGAATTATCTGCTTCTGTTTTTGTTGTTTTATAATAGGAGGGAGAAGGAAACAAGGTGGATGGTAAAAACATCAGAGAGAATAGAGTTTGAATTCTGCCCCAGCCATGTATTATTTGCAAGTTATGTTAGAGTTACCTGCTCAGACCCCCTCTTATATTTAAATGAGAATAACAACTATGACCACTCACAGGATTGTTGGGAGGGTTGTGTGAATTCCTGTGTTTCATTTGGACCTGGCCTATACTAAGATCATTGATATATGGGACAACTTTCCTAAGTCTAAATATGAATACTTGTAGGATTTGAGTGCCCATTTGTTCATTCTATTCTACTTGGCTGAATTCTGTGAGTTCAGATTTCCTATTTTATGCATTTGTTCATAACTGTGATCTAATGTGGTCAATTGGGGATTATTAAGGTCTCAAAAAATTGTATGTTGAATATGCATGCCCAAGAGTATGATCATCTAGGATGCAGTATCTCATAAAATAAAGAGCACAAGACTGGATGTCAAAAGACTTAGATTATGATCATGACTCTACCATAAGCCAACTGTGAGAATCTGGGGACAGGGTGGGAGGTGAATCTGGGGAAAGCATTTTTCTTATTAGGATCCCAAATGTTCTCATATATAAATTAGAAATTTGTAGACACAAATGCTGATCCATGAGCCTGAAATCTTTGCACGTTAAGCATACAAAATCCTGGGCTTCATCCTAGACCAACAGACTCTGAATATTAATGGTAGGGGCCAGACTAACTTTATTTTAGTAAATGCTCTAGGATTGAGTGCAATGGGATGTGATGATCAGTTTCTTTCAAATTTTGGCATTCAATGGATCTAGACTGTCACACTTATTTTTTCAAAAGTTCCTAAAAAATTCATTTGTTAAAAGAAGGAAAAAAGAAAATTAACAATCTTCAGAGTGACTGTGAAGCAAAATCTTCTCCCTGTTTTCTAGAAATTAAACAGAAATGAGATATCTAAGAACAGAAACCACAGGTGAGTGAACTTTCTGGGATAACAAATGTGAAACTCATGATGTGATGTTTGAGTGTTTAAACTTGGGGCTCCTGAGTTCTGCAGATACTGGGAAATTGTGTTTAGAGAGACTATATGTATTTACTAAATCATTCACAGTATTTGAGGAAATATAATGATTTTCATTAGTAACTGAAGACGTTAGAGCTCTGTGCTACTTTAAGTAAAGACCATTAGGAGTCTCTAGTAATTGAATTTTTCCATTGTAGTAACCTTTAGATATATAGCCTTCCACATTGAAGTTGGAAGTGATTAGAACAAGTGTTCTCAATTTCCTCTTAGCTCTGTTGGTTTTAAAGTATTCTAAATTAATTTGTTAAATGTCATATCCCAAAGGGAGAAACAAAGATTCTTCTTGTGATTATATTCCTAAACTTTCCCTCAAATTGTTGATTGTTAACAGACATGGTTTCCCTGAAGTACACATCTCGGAGAGTTTTCAAGGGTATAGTTTTTCCTTCCTTCTTCCTCCTTAATTAGATCTTCAATATATTATTAATCTTTCACACATTGGCATGGTGCTTCCCAGTATATAGAAAAATTTAACAAGTAGTTTTATTTTTACAAGACCATTTGTTACACAGAGCATGCATTATTATAAATGTTCATTTTTTAATGAAAGAATACATTTAAGAATGCTTAAATAGCAGAGAGAAGTTAGGTGATTTCTCTAAGGTTCAGTTCAGTTCAGTCGCTCAATTGTGTCTGACTTTTTGTGACCCCAGGAACTGCAACACGCCAGGCCTCCCTATCCATCACCAACTGCCAGAGTCTACCCAAACCCATATCCATTGAGTCAGTGAGGCCATCCAACCATCTCATCCTCTGTCGTCCCCTTCTCCTCCTGCCCTCATTATTTCCCTGCATCAGGGTCTTTTCAAATGAGTCAGCTCTTTGCATCAGGTGGCCAAAGTATTGGAGTTTCAGCTTCAACATCATTCCTTCCAATGAACACCCAAGACTGATCTCCTTTAGGATGGACTGGTTGGATCTCCTTGCAGTCCAAGGGACTCGCAAGACTATTCTCCAACACTATAGTTCAAAAGCATCAATTCTTCAGCGTTCAGCTTTCTTCACAATCCAACTCTCACATCCATACATGACCACTGGAAAAACCATAGCCTTGACTAGATGGACCTTTGTTGACAAAGTCATGTCTCTGCTTTTTAATATGCTCTAGGTTGGTCATAACTTTCCTTCCAAGGAGTAAGTGTCTTTTAATTTCATGGTGGCAATCACCATTTGCAGTGGTTTTGGAGCCCAGAAAAAAAAAGTCGGCCACTGTTTCCACTGTTTCCCCATCTATTTCCCATGAAGTGATGGGACCGAATGCCATGATCTTAGTTTTCTGAATGTTGAGCTTTAAGCCAACTTTGTAACTCTCCTCTTTCACTTTCATCAAGAGGCTCTTTAGTTCTTCACTTTCTGCCATAAAGGTGTTGTCATCCGCTTATCTGAGGTTATTGATACTTCCCCTGGCAATCTTGATTCCAGCTTGTGCTTCCTCCAGCCCAGCATTTCTCATGATGTACTCTGCATAGAAGTTAAATAGGAAGGATGACAATATACAACCTTGATGTATTCCTTTTCCTATTTGGAACCAGTCTGTTGTTCCATGTCCAGTTCTAACTATTACTTCCTGACCTGCATACAGGTTTCTTAAGAGGCAGTTCAGGTGGTCTGGTATTCCCGTCTCTTTCAGAATATTCCACAGTTTATTGTGATCCACACAGTCAAAGGCTTTGGCATAGTCAATAAAGCAGAAGTAGATGTTTTGTATGGAACTCTCTTGCTTTTTTGATGATCCAGTGGATGTTGACAATTTGATCTCTGGTTCCTCTGCCTTTTCTAAAACCAGCTTGAACATCTGGAAGTTCATGGTTCATGTATTGCTGAAGCCTGACTTGGAGAATTTTGAGCATTACTTTACTAGCGTGTGCTGTTGCTGCTGCTAAGTTGCTTCAGTCATGTCCGACTCTGTGCTACCCCAGAGACAGCAGCCCACCAGGCTCCCCTATCCCTGGGACTCTCCAGGCAAGAACACTGGAGTGGGTTGCCATTTCCTTCTCCAATGCATGAAAGTGAAAATTTGAAAGTGAAGTCGCTCAGTCGTGTCTGACTCCTAGCAACCCCATGGACTGCAGCCTACCAGGCTCCTCCGTCCATGGGATTTTTCCAGGCAAGAGTACTGGAGTGGGGTGCCATTGCCTTGTGAGATGAGTGCAATTGTGCAGTAGTTTGAGCATTCTTTGGCATTGCCTTTCTTTGGGATTGGAATGAAAACAGACGTTTTCCTTTCCTGTGGCCACTGCTGAGTTTTGCAAATGTGCTGGCATATTGAGTGCAGCATTTTCACAGCATCATCTTTCAGGATTTGAAATAGATTGGCTGGAATTCCATCACCTCCACTAGCTTTGTTTGTAGTGATGCTTCCTAAGGCCCACTTGACTTCACATTCCACGATGTCTGGCTCTAGGTGAGTGTGCGTGATCACACCATCATAATTATCTGGGTCATGAAGATCTTTATTGTACAGTTCTTTTCTGTGTATTCTTGTCATCTCTTCTTAATATCTTCTGCTTCTGTTCGGTCCATACCATTTCTGTCCTTTATCGTGCCCATGTTTGCATGAAATGTTCCCTTGGTATCTCTAATTTTCTTGACGAGATCTGTAGTCTTTCCCAGCCTGTTGTTTTCCTCTCTTTCTTTGCACTGATCACTGAGGAAGGCTTTCATATCTCTCCTTGCTATTCTTTGGAACTCTTCATTTAAATGGGTATATCTTTCTTTTTCTCCTTTGCTTTTCACTCCTCTTCTTTTCACAGCTATTTGTAAGGCCTCCTCAAACAGCCATTTTACTTTTTTGCATTTCTTTTTCTTGGGATGGTCTTGATTCCTGTCTCTTGTACAATGTCACGAACCTCCGTCCATAGTTCATCAGGCACTCTGTCTATCAGATCTAGTCCCTTAAATCTATCTCCAAGGTTACCCATCACCTCTTTACTCCACAAGGCTTTATTCAGCACCTTCTGTCCTACCACATACCAGGAACTTTGCTATACACTTGCAATTCATATATAAATAAGACCTTGCCTGTGGAGAGCTCCAGTCTAACAGAAACACATATACACACATATGCACATACACTACATGCATGCATACATACACATATACATACAGACAGTGTGGGGACTAACAGTAGAAGTATGTACAAGGCACAGCTGTAGAATACAGAAATGATAATCCACTTTCCATGTGGGTTTGGATTTATTATGAGAAAAAGTTATAAGATCTGTAGCAGCCTTAGCTTTTCAGTAAAGGTGGAGCTTAGTTGCTCTGCAATTTGGATAGATTTGGATGCTACATTTCTTTTTTGTCTTAAATCTGTTAGAAAAGAATTCCATGTAGGATTGGGGAAATGTCAGTTATCCAAGTCACAGAATATGGAGAGTATGCTGATGCAACTAAACATCCATTCTCACTGTCACTGACAGAAGATGACTGTAAGATCCTGGCTTGAGTGACTGGTTGATGGAAATGGCTTTCACCAATATAGAGTAACACAGTAAGGAAGTAACACCTTGTAGGTAATACAGATAGGGTAATACAGAAAGCAAGGAATAAAAGGAGGAAGGGAGGAAAGAAAGACAGAATCCTACTGCATTCCTTCCCATTGAAGATACGTAATCCCTCCATTGCATCATGTTGCTTCCAGCCAACATACTTTCCATTAGTATCAATCCACAGTAGAAATAAATTTCTCTAGAAGTAGCTCTATAAATGGGGTGATTAAGCAGACTCTTAGGGTGTAGTAAGGTAGACGCTTACATGAAATGAAGTCGAAGGGATCGTGTGCTTTTTAGAAGAGGTCAGATCAATAAGGAGAGTGCTTATTCAATTATTCTTTTCAACATTTGTTGTACTATCATTAATAATTAAGAGTAAAAATAGTGGCAACTGTATTGTCAACAAAGCAGCACCATAAGAATCTTCCCATGTTGTCCTTGGCAATGTCACAATGTGATGAGACGCTGTTATCTATCCAGGTTATTCATAAGGCTATTGCCACTAAAATGCTTCATCTAAAAAAGGTGATACTGTTAAGAAAATATGGAATTGAGACTTGCTTAATCTTACAATAACTGTGCTGTAGATAATTGATAATTGGCCCTAGAGGAAAAACCAGAGGACCTTGGAATTCCATTAGCATATATATGCTTCATCGTTCTAATGGTATAAAAGAAGAATCTGTATAAAATATTTATACATACAAGTTGCCTAGTAAGATAGTGACATTAAAGTGAAATACAATGAGGGCAGTGTCATGGCTTATGGCAATATGAATTGTTGAACTGAACTAAATAAGAAGAGCCTGCCTTAATTCTTCTTTCCTTGGTATAGCCCTTTTCAAAAAATATATTCATTTACTTAATTGTTCTTCAAGATGAAGAAAATATTTGAAATTATTAGAAAAGGGTATACAAAATTTGTGCTTGTAAGAAAGAGCTTCCAGCTTGAATTTTGTTGCTGCATTTCTTAATCTGGAAACTGGGGTTAATAATCATTCTATCTAGGGAATTCCCTGGTGGTTCAGTGGTTGAGACTCAGAGCCTTCACTGCCAGGGCCGAAGTTTGATCCCTGGCTGGGAAACTAAGATCCTGAAAGCTGCAGGGCATGGCCAAAAAATAATAATAATGATCATAATTCTATCTAATAGGTTGCCATGAGGTATATTGCATACAGAATCCTCAGCAAGATATCTGAATCAGAGAGCACTCAGAAATATTAGTTATTATCATAGTTCAGTGTTCTTTTTACATATGAATAAATAATAAAAGCCAAATCTAATACAGTATTTATAATATGCCAGATACTATTCTCAGTATTTTTCATGTAATAACTCAATTACTCTTCCAGCAACCTATGCAGTGAGTATTACTGTTATCCTGAATTATACGTGATTAAAAAAAGGCACAGAAAGCTTAAGAAAAATGTCAAAAAGTATCTAGTTGGCAATGGAACTTAGCAGTCTGCTTTTGAGACTATGTGCCTGACCACTATATGATAACTGCCTCAAGATAAATTGCTAGTAATTTAGTAATGTTATTTGACTAAGAAGAGGCATTCTTCATATTCTACAGTTAGGTAATGATGGTTCTTTAAAGAATAGTAAAGTAAGGCAAATGTATGGAGTGCTGGTGGAGAAAGAGCATGAACACTAAATACTCTCTGTGAGTGCTTCTAAGAGTTTTACCTCTCTGTCTCACCCTATCTTAAGAGCATTTTTGATTGCTAAATAATTTGCTTTCCCATTCTCAATAAATTACTGCCAAACTACATGATTTCTTTTCCTTTCCTGTTTTTATCAATAGTTTCTGTCCTGTTTTCTTTAATTGTGAGTCTTTTAGCAACCTGCTGCTTTATTTATGGAAGGATTTTATTTCTCCTATTGATCTTAGGCTTCCAGAGATACTGCTTAAAAGCATCATGCAGTGATCATGAGGCCAAGACCACTTACACGTTTATACCTCCTGCTTCTACCCCTTCTACCCCTATCAAAGACAAAAAGCCCCTTTCAAGTCTCTCCTTTTGGCTCCAAAAGTCCTTCAGATGATGTTAGTATAGTTGCTTCCAAGAACTATTTATAAGCACTGGCACCCTGTAAATCATAAATAACATGTGTTCAGAGTGTATGAACACAAGTAATGTCATATCCTCTGAGATTCTGTGTCTCAAAGTATGAATCAGTGTTTTTGACTTACTACCAACAGCTTTTGCTTTGTCTAGATGGCAAGCTCAATATTTAGAAATAAAAAGCAATTCTTTCTTAGCTGATGGTTTCCATTTTACCTGGAAAGACAAGAGCAGAATGGGAGCTCATCAAAATGTCTCAGATTCATCTGATTTTTCAAAGCAAGAATGAAATGCTATGCCATGAATCTCATAGACTCTGAGCCATTAGTGTCTGGCTATGACCTCCTGACATTGTGGATGAAAAAATAAACAGTAGTTTATGACCTCATGGGTTTCCTTGGTGGTTCAGTGGTAAAGAATCTTATCTGCCAATTCAGGAGATCCTTGAGTCAGGAAGATCCTCTGGAAAAGGAACTGGCAACCCAATCCAGTATTCTTGCCTGGGAAATCCCATTGACAGAGGAGCCTGGGCTGGCTACAGTCCATGGAGTCGCCAACGAGTCAGATATGACTTAGAGACTAAACAACAATAGGCAGAACTAAGGTGCATTTAATTTTTAGTTTCTCTTGCCAAACTATTTCTGTTTAGGTCCCATGCAAAACCCAGGATAATTCTGAATGTTATGCAGCTGCTCCAGGTGGTGTCTAATTTGGGCTTTGACTCCCAGAGTCCCAGGTCTTTCCAGGCCTCTTCTGTCTTTTTCCTTCCTCCAACTTTTGATCCATCTATTTTCTCTTCCCTTCTTGAAATTTTCTAATTTAGTTTATTGTGATTCATGGCAATGTTCACCCAAGCCACCCTTAAAAATGAATGGGACTGAAGAAGTCAGTGAAAAAGTTATAGATGGATACACTGAATTTGTTCAGAGGCAGTCCCCTAATTTTGTGAAATTTGTGATACCTTGTCAATCACCAAACACTTTCTATCAGTTATACAAATTATCTTTGGATCCAATACATCTTCCATCACTAGAAAGCCATGTTGCACTTAGATCATTAAGTCCACCTTCTAAGATGTTTCTCCATCTTCTTCTTAGCAGCTTTCTAGTCCTCCTTCCTCACAGTAGCCAATTTACGACTATACCACCTTTCTCTATAAAACCATAGCCAGGCTCTTTAACAGAGCACGCCAGTCCCCTGCTCATTGTTTGATTTACCTTTTGATACACCACCTTGTGAACTCTACTTTCTAGCCATACTGAAATACTAGTAGATTACTAATCAAGATAAAATGCACCAGAACTGAGGCATTTGTAGCCATTGTTTCTTTTGTTTGTCAGAACAGGAGCATTTCTAGATAGTTTCTCTTGCTTGGTAGACACGATTCATCACCTCCTCCTCCCATTCCCTAAGACTATCTTTCTCATTTTTCACATCTTAGCTCTAGCCATGACTTTTTCCAGGAAGCTCTCCCTGACTACCAATCTCAAGACTTGACAAAGTGATTCTTGGTTGTCCTCCCATGGAACCCTAACCAGACTTTAACCACCTGTTTCCTGTTCAGACTCCTCAACTACAATGTAAATCCCTTCAAGTCAAGTGTTATCTTATGCATTCTCTTCATTTCATGCTTTCCCATCCCCACTGCATGCCTAAAACACTGCCTAACATAAAACTGGTTTTAAGAAATCATTGGTGAGTGAGTTGCTCCTTAGTTCAAATAGCCCACAGGCTCAAAGATATTGTAAGAAACACTCTTCTTAATGGAAGCAGAAGTCAACACATGTCTATAACTTTCTATTCTCCCCTACTTCCCTCAAGATAAAGTCAAGCTCATTAATTTAGAACTCTTTCAAGTGATCTATGTCTTCCAAATTAATTTTGTGGAACATTAATGGCTAATTAGTGAAAAAAAAACATAGTAGCATTTGTATTAAAGGAAGAAAAGGTTAGAAGGGAAAATGGCATCTCTATACAAGCATTCATAAACATTGAGAGCACTGTTTGATGTTAAAGGCCTGTGTGTTTCAGTTGGTCCCATTAAAAGATCAGTAAAACCTGTTTATGTGCAGCCAGAGACTCTGTTTTCATCTAAAAACATTATTATGCAAATAGTCATTTCAAAATACACACTGAGACTTGAATATTTATTCAGTTAGTTTAAGAAAACTCTGCAGCTGAAGTTTCAGAAAATGTAAATGTAGAAAGATTGATACATGAAAAGCCCAATTCATTAAAAGTGACCTTTTAAAATGTGTTGTGAGATTTAGTTGCAGGACTGTTGTGTTGTACACAGGGCACATGGTATAAAAATAACTCTAGTAGAGATTTTAAACATTCACCTTTCCCATTCACGGCCTGAGATTAGCCAAAGATAGGGCATGACATTATCCTCATGAGAGAATTAAAAGGCAGCTTAATGCACTCTTCAGTGAAGAACAAATTCAATTAAAAGTACACATACAAACACACACAAAACAATGAGAAACTGACACTATGAATATTATTCTACCTAGACAAATCCAATAATACAAAATTTTTGAGTTTGTTATATTTGGGAAAAAATAACCAAATGAGCCAATATTCATTATTTTCATCATCATTGTGTTATCTGATCTGTAACATCTAGCTGAACTCGGCACTTTGCCTATATTACCTCTTTTAATCTCATAACCTGTGTTACAATAGCCATCATCCCCATTTTACAGATAAGGAAACTGAGGCTTAGAGAGACTATGTGACTTGTTTAATATCTCACCAGTAGTAAATGATAGGGATTCCCTGGTGGCTCAGACAGAACTCGGATTTGAATTCCATCCTGACTGACTCCACATCATCCAACCTGTCATAACTGTATTATGTCTCTTTCTATTAACAAGGAACTCTTATCAGATGGTCAGTCTGGGTTACTCCCAATTTTTTTTTTTTTTTTTTCAGATTTTTGCTTGTTTGGCATAACTCATTTGTGTGTAAGTCAGATGCTGAGCCTTAACTGAAAAAAAATATTATTTGAAAACCAAGGAATAATGTATATAAAAAGAGACTGAAATAGGAAAAGCAGTCTTTTTTGTTGGCAGCATGCATTATTAAGTTGTATGTTTATTTCCCTAAAAAGGATGCCTAAGTTCAATACATATATGACAGAAGCTAACCCCACAAACGTAATCAGTATGAACTCCCTAACCTTTGAAAATGTGAATTCTCTGCCCTGCCACTTGATATTCCTATGGCTTTAAACAAATATTTAAGTTTCTTTAAACCTCTATTCGGAGAAGGTGATGGCACCCCACTCCAGTACTCTTGCCTGGAAAATCCCATGGATGGAGGAGCCTGGTAGGCTGCAGTCCATGGGGTCGCTAAGAGTCAGACACGGCTGAGCGACTTCACTTTAACTTTTCACTTTCATGCATTGGAGAAGGAAATGGCAACCCACTCCAGTGTTCTTGCTTGGAGAATCCCAGGGACGGGGGAGCCTGGTGGGCTGCCGTCTATGGGGTCGCACAGAGTCGGACACGACTGAAGTGACTTAGCAGCAGCAGCAAACCTCTATTTCTCATCTGTGAAATGGTACTCATAATACCTATCTTATTGAATTATTGAGAGGACTGAGATAATATATGTAATTTGCTAGCATAGTGGAAATGACCAAGTGGTCATGAAATTCCTATTACAATGTTACTGAAGTAATTCATCAATACTTACTTATAGACACTTTATACAGTTCCTCAGCCCTTTAAAATATATAGTGGTTTCTTCCATGTTCCAGGCAGCATAAAAGGTGATGGCTTATTCCAAGTGTTCAAAAGTCAGAAGCAAATGGCATGTGCTTAACTGCCCTTCCACCCATCAAATGGGTGAAGACTGTTGGCTTTTAATTTGGAGCATTGATTTCTCACTGTGAAGGTTATTTTACATTGTGCTTCTGTCTCTTTGCCTCAGAGGTCAATGTCTTCACTCAAAAAAAACTACTACAAGCTTGACCATCACAAGCAAGATTGGTTTTTCTTTTGCTATCATTTCCCAGAAATCACCTTTCCCATAATAATTTATTATTTTCAGTTCTTGCCACTCTTGCCTGGCTCACTCCTGCAGGTCAGTAAGTGGTTTCCATGTTCCCGGCTCCACTCAATAAAATCCATCCTCCACACTGTAGTCAAAGTGATCTTTGTAGACTACAAATCTGATTGTGAAATTCTTGCTTAGTGTTCTCTAAAAATACTTCATGAATGACATAAGTCAGAACTCCCTTTTTATCCTATAAGGCTTTTGCTGGCTTGATTCCTCTTAATATTATTATATCTCACCACTCCTCTTTTCTTATTACCTGTTCAAACACACTCAGGTATATATCAGGTATATAACAAGCAGCTTCTCATCTCCCAGACTTGGCCTGGGCTGTTCCTCTGCCTGTCTGCCCCCTTTCTCTTGCCTTCATTTCTTTCATTGGTGAATTCTAAATCATTGCTTAAGACTTACCTCACATCTTACATCTCTGTGATCCTTTTCTTGTCCTTGTAGCTTCACTCCAAGATGAGTTAAGAATTCCCTTCTGTATGCTTATAATAGCTTGTATCTGTTTTATTCTAGCTCTTATCTCTTTATTGAACAAACTTCAGTGGTGCTTACTGTGTGTCAGGCATTGTTCAAAGAAATTTAGAAATACTAATTCATTGAATCTTCAGGCAAATGCTGAGGTAGGTATAGCATTTTTACCCTCACTTTATACATGAAGAAACTCAGGCACAGAGAGATTAAAAAACACAGCTAATAAGTGAGACATAAAGCCAGAATTTAAGTTTAGCAGTAAACCGCCTAAGCATAAGCATTAACTTCTGCATTACATTCTCAACCACAATGCTAACCATCTCTATTCCCACACTGGTGTTGGAAGGACTCTTTTTGGTTCCTATTTTGGTGTGTCTTTCTCATATGAAGTGCATACTAGCTATATGTACACATTGGATACATAGAAGTAGTTGAATACATTAAATAATTCAATGCTACTTCTACATCATTCCCTGGGCTTTTCAATTCTTCCAGATTATCTCCTTGGACAACAAGACCAAACTTTATTTTGTGAAGTGGTTCAATTTTACAACAGCTCTTCCAAAACTCCCCTCTACTCATACTCTTCCTCTCTAGGCTCTGAGCCTTTACCATTTTACTTAGGGCATAGAAAGCAAAGAAGTTCCCTATCTTTAACACCCCTTATCTTTGGCAGGAAATGGGCTATAATTTTGGGGTCAAACAATCCTATGCTAGAGTACTTGCTCTGCTGAGAGCAGAAAATGGCAGTGGCATTTTAGGCATCGAGGCCAGCTGGAGCTGAATAGTTGTTGGAATAAGTCATGGCCTTCTGGGATTTGGTGTCTACTCTGAAGGCCCAGAACCTCAGTCTTTTCACTTGATTAATACCCAACAAGATGGCTGAAGCTAAGCAAACCCCACAGAGACAGCATGATAAGAGTTAAGGGAATGTAATTTGCAGTCAACTTGGGTTCTAATGGGCTTCCCTGGTTATTCAGATGGTAAAGAATCTGCCTGCAATGCAGGAAGACCCAGATTTGATCCCTGGGTTTGGAAGATCCCCTGGAGAATGGAATAGCTATCCACTCCAGTATTCTTGCCTGAAGAATTTCAAGGACAGAGGAGCCTGTTGGGCTACAGTCCATGGGGTTGCAGAATCAAACATGACTGAGTACTGACACTTCACGCTGGGTTCTAATAGCACCTTTATCACTGATGAGCTGGGTGACCTTGGGCACATTCTTTAGTTATAAACTTTAGTTTTCTCTTCTGAAACCCATAGATAATGCATCTTCCTTACAAAGGTGTTTGCTAACATTTAATAAAATATGTCTCTACCTTAGTTCTGCCTGGCACATCATAAATTCTTAAAAGATAATGGTATGTTATAACAACTAGAATTACACATAGAGTACTTATGTTAACAGGACTAAGACACGTTACCCTTTAGTCAAGCTCCATGAAAACCTGGAGCCTAATAATAAGCTATTTGATGGAAGCTATGGAAACCAGAGAGGAGACAGGTGTAATTCAGCCTGAATGAAGAGGAGGATTGGTAAAGGTTTTGTTATTTATTCATCATTAAAAATATTAATTAGGCAGCTAGAATGGGCCAAACTCTAGTATTCTTGCCTAGGAAATCCCATGGACAGAGGAGCTTGGTGAACTGAAGTCCATGGGGTCACAGTTGGATATGACATAGTGACTAAACCACCACCACCATGAGCCAAACACTGTTCTAGGTGCTGGGGATATACTAGCTAAAGAGAGAGATACAGTCCTGCCTTCAATTTGTTCACAGTCTATCAGAGATAAAGATAATAAACAACTGAACAAGTGACTCAATCTATAAGAATAGCTTTTGACACATGCTACAGAGAAAATGAATTATTGGAGAACAATTGGGTAAAAGTTGGGGTAGTCTCTTTGCTTTCCTTTCCTGAAGCAGATCTTCAGATTCAATTTTGTGTCAATGTGAAATATCAGAAGGTGATTCCAGGGAAATGTGGTTGAGAAATGGAAATAAGTCCAGGAAAGGAAGGCAGCAATATGAAGCAAAGACTCTCAGAGGACAACTTTGGCTCAGTCCTGCAAGAGAGCTGTAATGGAATGGAAGTTCAGCTTCGAAGTTGGACCAGTCATGAATCGAGGGAGCTGGAGCATTTATACTCCTCATCCATCAGGCATTGGCTAAGGCTGTACTCTAGGGTGGAGAAGAATATAAATCAATAGGCACTTTCAGCTCTCCAAGTATAGCCAAAGCCATTTTGGCAGCCTGAAATTCATCCTCTGACAAAGAGACACAGGTGCCGGCATTTGGGAGTGAAAAGTACATGGGGGTTCATGTTCATGAAGATAAAAGGGAGACCCAAGGTGATGTGGGAAGAGTACTAACAGACTGTGCTTCGGGGGTGTTTTGTGCTAAGAAAATGTTTAAACCAAGACCAGAAAGATAAGACGAATTCAGCCTTGTGAAGAACAGGGAAATGCATTTTCCAGAAAAAGGACTTGCTTGTGGAAAGACAATGAGATAGGGAAGAGAAAAGCATTTTTAATGAATTGAAAGGACTTGAATTCCGGAGCATAATGAGTGAAAAGAAGATTACAAGATAAGACTGAGGAAAAATGCAGGCTCCAGAAATTTGCAGGCCGTGTAAAGGAGTTAGGATTTATTCTATGTTGATTTCTGTTGGAAGGTTTCAAGGCTTGGAGTAGCATTATGTGGTTCTAGTGATAGGAAAATCTCCCTGACCACATATGGAATATAGACTGTAGTGGGGGAAGTAGAGCAGACGCAGGGCCACGATTCTGTTGTTTACTATTGTAGTTGATGTGAGAGGGGAGAGCAGCATAAACTAGGCTGGGAGGAGTGAAGACAAGGAGAGATGGATGGAGGTAGCGTATGTTGCGAACTTGAAGCCAGTAGGCCTTGCTCATGCATGGGATGTGCAAGTGAGAACATGAAAAGGGGTTAGCATAATTCTTAAGTTTCTGGGTGTAGTAACTGGGAGGATGAGGTGGTTGCTTACTAAGACTGCGAAGAATAAGAACCAATATGACAAGTCAGACGGAGATAATGCTAAGGTCATTGAATGACCTTCAAGCTTTGTGACAATGCTGTATTAAATCTTAGTGATTTCATGACAAAGGAGTGTAATTGGTTCAGTGGAAGGTGGTGACCTGAACACAAGGGATTTCTTCTTGACATCTACTCTAATCTGCCTCTGAAAGGACACTGATGGAGCTATTCTAAATCTCTATGTGATATGTAAGCAGATCCATATTAAACATCATCTTGAACAAATCCTTTTTGAAAAATGTTTCTCTTTTCTCTCAACAATGGGTCATATTTCAGTTTCTTTTAATGCAATATCATTTAATTCCCCACTTAAATATAAGCATTGATTTAAAGCCAGAGTCCCTCGGGGTATTCATTGAAGCATTTTAACATTTTCTTTTCCTTTGTTTGATATTATAATCAAGTCTTACATAGAAACAGAAGGAAAGAATAGTCTCTGCAAGAAAAGAAATAGGAGCAGACAATTTTAAACACAGGGAACTGGACTATTGGCAGTTAAATTCTAGAAACACTGTGGGGGTGGGAAGGAGCCCTGTCAGTAGAAACCTGTTGATTTTAATGTTGATGAGAAGGCAACTGGGAACTCAATCAAAAATCATCCCCTTGCCTTACACAATCTCCATACCAAGTAGTTGGGTTAATGAGTAGAGGTAGCATGTAATCTTAGAAATAGAAGCAACTTGGCTACTGACCTGCTTGGCCTTGGATAAGTCACAGTACCATTCTGAAAATCAGTTTTGCATGTGTGTATGCATGCTAAGTCGCTTCAGTAGGGTCCGGCTCTCTGCAACCCTATGGACTGTAGTCCTCTGTAAATGAAAGAGCTTGATTTACAGTGATATTGGCAAGTAGGTCCAATGTCATGAGCCCACTCATACCCGTTATCAGTGAATGCCTGAAGCACTGTGTAGAGAAGGATTCTTAGACCACTTCTGGATTCTGAAAAATAATTTATCCTTGTAAATAAGCTCTATTTACCATGGGCATTCAGAAGAGCATGTGACAGCTAGAAGTTTCTGAAGTTCATTTCAGTCCTTACATCTAACGTTTGACTTTTCTCAGAAACTGAATATTGTACATGCTGTTCAAAAGTATTAAATGTTAAACTGATGATAACTAAAATGCCTGGTCTAAATCAATGTATTATAGCATAAAGCAATCCACACCATCTACTTTATCGATAGCTATATGTGGTCCTTTAGAGAAGGCCTTGCCTCTACAAGCTGTCCTAAAAAAGTAAAAATGTAATCTTGATTTCATAGTTTTAAGATAGAGGCTTTTTGTTATAATTAAGCAATACTTTGAAGCTCCAGAATATTTCAAATAGACCTTCTAATTAAGCACAGTTAGGCACAGCTTCTTAAAACAAGAGAATCCTTAAACGGGAATGGGATCCACACAAGCTAACCCTTATTGAAGGCGAGGTCAAAATCTTAGCACTAAATTCATGGCCTCTTATCTTCTTGATTTAAATTATACATAATCACCATAGGTCTTTTTTTCTGCTTCATAGCTTCAGATTGGTTGCTTATACTGAGATCTAGTAGGAAAGAAGCAATTCTACATAGTTTGCACACATGTGCATGCACACACACACATTTGTCTTTCTTTAAGCACTCTGCCAAATGTCTGATCATCAGGATGGTATTCCCTTAACTAGAAGTAGAAGCAGGAGACTGTCTTTTTTTTCTCCCCAGAAAGAACCACGGCAACTGACACCCAGGATGACAGCTAAGACAAGTTGCAAAGAGCTGAGAACAAAATATAAAAAGAACAAATGCCTTATTTATTTACATGCTCCCTTCCCCACCTGACTGTAAGAAACTTTAGGGAAAGGACTGCTTTCCTTCGTCTCTGTATTTCTCATGCTTAAAATGGGCTTGCTGTGTAATAGGAGCTGAACACATGTTTTCTGAAATAACAAGAGTTCCAACGTCAAAACCAGTAGCGAAAGGTAGAAAATGATGTGGGGGAAGACAGCAGTGGTGAAAATTAGAGATGTGATTAAATGGTGTGAAAATTTGAGATTGTCAACACACTTTATGGAAGAAGTGTGGCATGGCTGTGACTAACTTTGGAACCTGGAAATCGAAGGGATTTTTCACTTTTCAACCAGGTGTATTTATGCCCTGATGGCCCAACAAAGCATCGATTTAATTCAGATAGACCCATTGCATTTGACTATGTGAACTAAAATGGGTTTTGTCATTACCTGAACCATTAACTTTGAATACAGGCTTCAGGGTGTGGTGGTAATTGTGTTAAGGGGATGGGAGTGGAAAAGGGATTAATACCACAGGCTTTAGAGTCTGAAATTTCTGGGCTCAAATCTCAAACTACTAATTATGAGTATGATTTGAGAGGTCATTTATACTCTGAGCTGTAGTTTGACTACCTGTAAAGTATGGACAGCAGTACTGCTCATGGAGTGGATAAATGTTACCAGCCGTGTTAAAACATAGCCACGTGCTTGGTACACAGTAGACACTCAAAAAATGCTTGCTGTTACTAGTGGTATCATTATCAGCATCATTAATTTTCAGTAAGTTACTAAATGGATGTACTGAATGAATGTAACTATGAATGCAATAATGCTCCTTCTTAGGTTTAAAATATCTTTTAGGATAAAAACCAAACAATTGTGTCTAGAGTGTTCTAAACTAGGCTAAGTCAGACAACCTATTTTGAAAGCACATTTAAAATTCTACATCTTTATGCAAATATAGGAATGTTTCATTATCATCATCTGTCTGATAGACTGAAAGCATTCTAGTGAGAGAAGGAATGTGTTTTAGATTTAAAATAAAGAGAGATGGGTAATGTTGGCAAGAAGCAATCTCAGTGAGATGGAGATGTTGCCAGTTTTTTGCACTGCTTGGGTAATTCAAAACAGAGGTCAAAATACAGGAATAATGAAACACTTCCAAATGCACAATTAACTGATAGTATGAGAAGAAAAGAGCATCAAAAATTATATCATGTTAATATCAACTATAGTCTTAAAGAGATAAGGAAGAAAATGATAGTCAATGTCAAATTATAATTTATATCTCCTCCAAAATTCCCATGTTGTTGGATAGTGGGTCTGGATAGTGTTGCCAGATGTGAGTGAGTTGCCAGATGCTTAGTGAGTTTCCAATTAAAGGAAACAGGATTATATATTATTCTTGTGTGTGCATGTGTATGTGTGTGTGTGTGTGCGTGTGTGTGTCTGGCTCAGTCTCTCTGTTTCTCTCATTCTCTCCTGCTTGATTTTGTCTTGCTAAGGTTT